>NC_138525.1:39310529-49310529 GCF_000230855.2 Cajanus cajan
ATCTTTTTTAACAAAACTTCTACAAAAAATATATGTATATATCCTCTTCCTCTCTTTCCTCTTGACCTATATGGCATTAAGATAAATTTGAGAGATACACGAAGTATGCACAGTGAACACTCACAAGGAAAAGATGGAGGTGTCCTAGAACAGAGTCTAGGTACACCTGATCTAAGGGCTAACATATCATATCTGGTAGAAGCGAGAGGGCTGAACTAAACAAACCTCAGGTTCAAGAAGCAGCACTGAACCTCAGTTTCAGAAAGCAACACTTGGAATGAATTTGACACGGCTAAAGGCTAACAATCCATGTCATTGATTAATGCGCATAGATTAATTTCTTGAAAATAAAATCAATCTGCATTTAAGAATTAGCATAGAGGCATCATTGCATAGCATGCATAGGGCACAAGTGTGCACAAAAGGGTATAAGTTCAAAAATTTTGAAAAAATCCAATCCATTCCTTCTTTGCATTTTCTTTTGCATTCTTGCATTCTTGGTGTGTGTCTATTCATCCCTTGTCGGAGGAATCAAGAGGCTGAAGCACTCGTACAAAAGATCAACAACTAGACAGTGCCTTAAAGCCAAGATCATGTCAAAAAGCATAGCCCCAACAAGGGCATTCCATACAAGTGGTTTCATATAGCCACCAAGAAACAAAAGACATATCAACAGCAAGACGGGATAGAATCGGACGAGGAAGAATAATCAAGTCCACAAGCATGAAGAGGCCATCACGCCCTACTCCTCAATTGAATGAAGGATGATTCAAGAGAATGCCAAGACTAAGAATGGTTTCCTTACCAAAGCCAAGAGTGGCTTACAAAATAATACTCATCAATAAATATTAAGCAGATGACATCATCATGGGATGGGATCCCTCCACCAATCATGATAACAAAAGATAAAACAGAAAAAGGCAAGCTTCGTACATATTGAAAAAGCCGAAGCATTAATAAAAATAGCAGAAAAAGGCAAGCTTCAAACATGAAAAAGCCAAATCTAAACAAATATAAAATTCAGAAAAAAACCTACCTAATGGAGAAGACTAGGAGAAGTGGACGTTGTTCTCCTCCTTGAATTCGCCAATGCTAGGATCTTCTTCAAAGAGATCTGATTCCACTATGATGACACTTAATGAAGAATGATTTTCGGACTTGAGGTTCCTAAGCTATGGAGGGAAGTATCCATGCTCAAGAAACAATGGACTACTCACTTCAAAGAGAAGGAAAGAATGGAACTCTCCTAGGGTTTTGAGGTGAGAAGCTAGAAGACTTTGAGGTAGAAACTCGGCCAATGGCTCTCAAATTTCAATATGAATCAAAGTAGTACAAATGGTTAAGGAGGTAGCATATATAACATCTGGAAATGGCTCACACTTGGCGCCAATGTGCTAGCTTAATGTGGCGCCAAGTTTTTGAATTCAAATTTGAATTTGAATTCAAAAACTTAACTCACATGCAAGGTCCAGTCACATGGGTGTTTAGTGTCCATTTAGGTTGAATTTGATTAGCATTTAGGGTTGAATTTGTGTCACACTTGTTCAGCCAAGGTGGCGCAAACAATGTGACTCCAAATTCAACTTAAATGCAAGTCAAATTTAACCTAATGTTGCCTAATCCTCAATTTTAATAATTCCTCCTTAATACCTAATCTAATGACCTAAATACAATGGTCAAGAAAATACAATGAAATGGAAAAATTACAAGAAGAAGAATGAGCCTAATATTGGGTATCAAAAGCCCAAAGCCTAAGAAGCCCAAAAATAAGCCCAAATATCTAAACCCTAATCTATGGTCAAAATACAAGACCAAAAATCAAAGTAACTTCCTATACTAAGTAATGCAATAAAACATGGTGTTTAATCAATCAAAGTCCAAGTGAGAAGCACCCTAGGCCCACCAAGCCCATTGGGCCCACTAAGCTCTGAAGCAGTCAAGTCTTCAAGTAATCTCTTGGCCATAGCTCTAGTGGTTGGGCCTTTAGCCCATACTCTTCCATCATTCCCTCCCTCTTGAGAAGGATTCGTCCTCGAATCTAAAGACTCCTCCTCATCATCACTAGCGCCTACAAAAGGTTTAAGATCACTAACATTAAAAGTAGTGCTGACTCCATAATCAGAGGGTAAATCAAGTCTATAAGCGTTTTCATTGATACGCTGTAAGACCTGAAAGGGACCATCTCCTCTAGGACTGAGTTTGGACTTTCTTTGATTTGGAAAAAGTTCTTTTCTTAAGTGAAGCCAAACCCAATCACCTTCCTCGAAGATCATAGACTTCTTTCCTTTACTTCCTTGTTTTGCATATTTCTCATTTTGATTTTGAATATGAGTTTTAATCCTTTCATGAAGTTTCTTAACAAAATCAGCCCTTGAAGCCCCTTCCTTATGAATGAAATGTTCAACATTAGGAAGAGGTATCAAGTCCAAAGGAGTTAAAGGATTAAACCCACACACAGCCTCAAAAGGAGAAATATTGGTAGTTTTGTGAACTACCCTATTGTAGGCAAATTCAATATGAGGTAAAAACTCATCCCAAGATTTGTGATTACCCTTTAGGACTGCCCTAAGCATAGTTGACAGAGATCTATTCACTACCTCAGTTTGGCCATCTGTTTGAGGATGACAAGTAGTTGAAAAGAGGAGTTTGGTTTTTAGTCTTGACCACAAGACACGCCAAAAGTGGCTTAGGAACGTTGTATCTCTATCTGAAACTATAGTCCTAGGAAGCCCATGGAGTTTAACCACATCTCTAAAGAAGAGTTTTGCAATGTTGCTTGCATCATCTACTTTGTGGCATGGAATAAAATGAGCCATTTTACTAAAACGGCCCACTACCACAAAGATAGAATCCATTCCCCTTGGAGTTCTAGGCAAACCTAGCACAAAATCCATGCTAATATCTATCCAAGGAAAAGAAGCAACAGGCAAAGGTGTGTATGTACCATGAGGCATTACTTTAGACTTAGCTTGTAAACAAGCCAAACATCTAAAACAATGCCTTTGGACATCTTTTCGCATATGGGGCCAATAAAATTTTTCTTTTAGCAAACTAAGGGTTTTCTCAACACCAAAGTGCCCCATAAGCCCACCTTCATGACTCTCTTTAATTAATAATTTCCTAATGGATCCTTGGGGTATGCATAACCTTCCTTCTTTATACAAGTACCCCTCAACCATATAGAAACCATCAAAAGCTTTTTGTTGACATTTTTTATAATTATCACCAAACTCAAGATCTTCCTCAAACAACTCCCTAATATTATCAAATCCAAGAATTTGAGTACCTAGAGACACAAGCAAAGTATGTCTTCTAGATAAAGCATCAGCTACAACATTTGTTTTTCCTTTCTTGAATTTAATGATATATGGAAATTGTTCAAGGAACTCTAACCATTTGGCATGCCTCTTATTTAACTTACCTTGACCTCTTAAATACTTAAGTGACTCATGGTCACTATGAATGACAAACTCTTTGGACACAAGGTAGTGTTCCCAAGTTTGTAAGGCTCTAACCAATGCATACAACTCCTTGTCATAGGTAGGGTAATTGAGGGAGGCACCTTTTAGTTTTTCACTAAAATATGCAATGGGGTGTCCTCCTTGCAATAACACAGCTCCTATGCCAACTCCTGATGCATCACATTCTAGCTCAAAAGTCTTTTCAAAATTTGGTAGAGCTAAAATAGGTGCATTAGTAAGTTGATCCTTAAGAAGTTGAAATGCTTGGTCATGCTTTGAAGTCCAATCAAATAAAATATCTTTTTTGACTAGCTCATTCAAGGGTGAAGCAATGCTAGAGAATTTAGGCACAAATCTTCTATAAAAACTTGCTAGTCCATGAAAACTCCTAACTTCACTAACATTTCTAGGCTTGGGCCACTCTTGAATGGCTTTGATTTTCTCGGGGTCCACTTGAACCCCTTTTTTTCTTACAATGAACCCTAGGAAAACCACATGATCCACACAAAAAGTACATTTTTCAAGATTTGCAAGTAATTGGTTTTCCCTAAGGATCATCATAACTTCTCTAAGATGTCCTAAGTGATCATCTTGAGATCTACTACAGATTAAGATGTCATCAAAATAAACAACAATAAATTTTCCTATACACTCTCTCAAGACATGATTCATAAGCCTCATGAATGTACTTGGTGCATTAGTTAAACCAAAAGGCATAACTAGCCACTCATACAATCCAAATTTGGTCTTAAAAGTAGTTTTCCACTCATCACCCTTTTTAATTCTTATTTGGTGATATCCACTTTTAAGATCAATTTTAGAAAATATAGTAGCACCATGTAATTCATCAAGCATATCATCAAGTCTAGGGATTGGGTGCCTGTACTTGATTGTGATATTGTTAATGGCCCTACAATCACAACACATTCTCCATTTCCAATCTTTCTTGGGCAGTAACAATATAAGCACAGCACAGGGACTCAAACTCTTTTGTACCCACCCCTTTTCCAAAAGCTCTTGGACTTGGTTCTCTATTTCCTTAGTTTCTTGAGGATTTGTCCTATAGGCTGGTCTATTGGGTAGACTAGCCCCAGGCACAAAATCAATTTGATGTTCTATACCCCTAAAAGGAGGAAGGCCCTTTGGACCATCACTAGGGAATATATCATCCAATTCTTTTAATAAATGAGAAACTTGAGGAGGTAAAGAACTAAGCTCAATGTTTAAATTATGACACTGAAGCATACCTCTACAAAGAAGAATGTAAGAAGGCTTTTCAACAATTAAAGTTTGTTTTAAAGGTTCTTGTTGAATTCCTTCTATTAGAAGAGGTTTCTCTTCCTCCTTCTTCTTTGAAGACTTATGCTTCTTTTCCTTTTTGTTTTTTTTTAATCAAGTTTTTTTTTTCTTCTTCTCTTTTCAATTTCATTTGTATTTGATCCTCTATCACTATGTCACAAACCACTTGATCTTCATAGTTACCAATAGAGAACTTGACTTTCACTTGTTTATCAACATTGATATCCCCATCTTCATTAATCCAATGAAGTTGATATGGTTTCGGATGGGGAATAATAGTAAGACCAAGCTTCTCCACCAACCTTGTACTACAACAATTGCAACAAGACCCACTATCCACAATGAGAGAACAAGCATTATTAAGAATTTTATACCTTGTGTGAAAAATATTCTCTCTTTGTGAAAGGTGAGACTCATGAGGTTGGCTTCCTAGAAGCCTTCTAATCATAAGAAGTTGACCATCACAAGGATATGCACTTTCAATTGGATGGTCTTCCTCACTTGCTTCACTATCACTTGAAGTAGTGGAACTAGTTTCATCAACACTACTATAAACATCTTGCCCTCTCAAAATCATTACCTTTTTAGTTGGGCATTGAGAAGCTAGGTGGCCTCTCCCAAGACATTTAAAGCATTTGATGTCACTAGTCTTACTACTAGAAGTGACAACATTTTTATTTTTCTCTTTTTCATTTTCTTTTTCTTTTTCAAGACCTTTGCCAAATTTCTTAGAAGAATCATATTGACCCTCCCTCTTGTAGTCTTTCTTAACATAAGAGCTAGATTGAGTTTTGCCTTTAAAAAATCTTTTTCTCAAGTTTTGTTGTTCCACCCTTATACAAAGTTGGACTAAATCATCAAGGTCCCTATAAGGGAGTAACTCAACCTTATCTCTTATGTCAAAATTGAGACCACTTAAAAATCTAGCAATGGTCAATCTTTCTTCCTCCCTTATCCCAGCCCTCATGAGATACAACTCCATCTTTTGCCTATACTCCTCAACACTCATATTCTTTTGTTGGAGTCTTTGGAGCTTATCCATAAGCTCCCTACTATAATAAGAAGGAATGTGCCTTCTTCTCATAGCACTCCTCAATTCATTCCAATAAGTGATGGGAGGATCATTGTGAAGTCTTCTCTCTCTTTCCAAGGATGTCCACCAATACATGGCTTGTCATTGAAAAGCTAGGGTGGCTAGAGGAACTCTTCTTTCTTCACCTACTTGATGACAAGTGAAGATTTGCTCCACTTTCATCTCCCAATCCAAGTAGGCATCCACATTTTCTTTGCCATGAAAGTAAGGGAGATCAACCCTTGATTCCCTCACTTTGTGTTCTTTAATGACTCTCCTAGGATGAGGTTGGTAGTATGCATCCATGTTCAAACTACCATCATTTTATTGGCTTTGAGAGTCATTGGAACTTTTAGTGGAAGAACTTTTTTGGCTTTTATGTTTATGAATTTTTTTCAAAAGTTTTTCTTCTCTTAGCTTGATCTTGTTTATCTCTTCCTCCAAAGCAACAAGTTGTACTTCTCTTTCAATTTTCTCTTTTTCTTTTTGAAGTACCTCTTGTTGCTTCCAAAGTTTTAATGCTTCAACCTCCTTAACAATTCTTCTAAAACTTTTAGGAGATTCAAAGTCACTACTACTTTGAGAAATATGACTCATGATTAAGCAAGAGAATTTATATGCTATGCAAAAAGATATAAAATGTTTTTGGGATTTTCTAGGAATGAAAATAGCACTTGGAAGTCTAAGTGTACAAATTGCACTATCAAGGGAGGTGAGCTACAAAGAGCCACTTAATAACCAAGCCTTTTCAAGTGGAAATCACTAAACTCCTTTGTGGTACTTCCAATTCCCCAAATCTTTTCACAAAAATTTTGAATGCTTTTTCACAATTGGTTTGTTTTGACACTTAAACTAAGCGTGAACAAATAAAACTACACAATTCTAGACGTTTCAAGGCAGCAAAATTAAACAATTAAGGACAAGAAACTTAAAGGAAACAATGTAAGCAACTAGTCGGATATCCTAAGTGGAAGCTTGAAACATATGAAATTTCCAAGCCACTTCCACTAGCACTACACGTGAGGATGCTAACAAGGATTTAGATATACCTGACCAGCTTCTTAATACTCACTCCAAGCTTTACAAATTGGTTTAAAATACAAAAGATTTGGCAAAAATGTAAACTAGCCTAGGAAAGCAATAAAGTGGCGGCTTTGGCAACCAATTAGTGACGAATTGATGTTCAAGTTTTCCAACACTTATTCAAGTGTTTAATCCGCCACTAATCCTTCAATATGATGCTCCTGGACCTGCAAAATAAACACAACAAAGAGATTAATGTGGCTGCCTCACAAGGTGAAGGAATTTGGTCACTCAAGTGAAGGAAATTTAGGAGGATTTTGGTCACAAAATTAGGTCAAATTTGGTGATTGTTGTGTCCAAAATTTTCCTACTCTTTGTTGAGCAATGCTTGATCCTTGTGCAAGGATTTAAGGCCACTTCCAGCACAGGAAAATTATTGAAAGAAAACTAGACAAGCAATAGAAGCACAATTTGAAAAGCTTATACCAAAAATAAGAGTAATATGTGTAAGACAAGACTCAAAGAGGTTCAACAATTAAAACTGAAAATTAAGACTCCAAAATAAAGCTAGCACTCAGATAGGAAAGTTCCTAGATAGGTACTAGAATAGATGAAGAAAACAAAAAAAATTTGAAAGCAATTGGACAAGTATAGAACAAGTTGTAGTCAAAACAATAACAAGGAATCAAATAGGTTTTTCAGCTTGTACACCTCTCGGCTTTTTCCTTTTAAATTGTTTTCTCTATATTTTTTTTTATTCTTTCTTTTTCTATATTCAATTTAAGATTCCAGAGAAGGTAAATGCCTTTTGTTTCAAATTTTTTTATGATTCCAAGCTATAGAAACCGAGACTACAAGTCAGCCAAAAAATTAGGTCAAAATTCAAGTGAACATGAGAAACTAGTGCACTAGTCTTTAGCTTTTGGTTTGGATTCCTTTTTGTTCTCTTTTTCTTTTGAAATTTGAAACTATTCTTTTGTTTTAGGCTCTGTATTTCCTCTGTTTTCAGCCTCTTTTTTTTTAAATTTTAATCCACAAGAAAAGTGCACAAGGAGTAGGTTAAACATTTGAAATTTTAAGTCACAAATTTTTTTAAGAGATTTTCAAAGGAAAGTGAATTGAAAACTTAAGTACACAATAGAAACCTAACTCTAAAGAAATTTTCTAGAACTAATAGCAAATTATGAACACAATAAGGTAAAAGAAAAAGCACATATAGGTAGGCACAAAAGAAAGCAAACCGAAAACAACAATGATGAACAATGCACTCAAAACAAAATTAGGTCAACATGCTATTCAAGGAATTCTTAAACATATAAAGGACTAAACACAAACTCTAAGACAAAACATGGATTCAAAACCAAAATCTAATGCAATGCATGAAGTCCAATCACGGACACATACAAGAATGGAGAGACTCAAAGAAAACAAAATATAAGCACAAGCAAAAAGTTCCTAAACAAGTTGATTGAGGAAGAAATTCAAGAACAATCAACAATAGATCTATGAACACAAGAACATCAAAATATAGATCCGAAAGTGAAACTCAATTAAGACAAACAAGAACAGCAAAGAAACAACACAAGACACAAGAAGAAACGGACACAATTTGAAGAACTTATCTCCTTGAAGAAACCTTGCTCTTGATACCAAAATTGATGGAGAAGACTAGGAGAAGTGGACGTTGTTCTCCTCCTTGAATTCGCCAATGCTAGGATCTTCTTCAAAGAGATTTGATTCCACTATGATGACACTTAATGAAGAATTATTTTCAGACTTGAGGTTCCTAAGCTATGGAGGGAAGTATCCAAGCTCAAGAAACAACGGACTACTCACTTCAAAGAGAAGGAAAGAATGGAACTCTCCTAGGGTTTTGAGGTGAGATGCTAGAAGACTTTGAGGTAGAAACTCGGCCAATGGCTCTCAAATTTCAATATGAATCAAAGTAGTACAAATGGTTAAGGAGGTAGCATATATAACATCCGGAAATGGCTCACACTTGGCGCCAATGTGCTAGCCTAATGTGGCGCCAAGTTTTTGAATTCAAATTTGAATTTGAATTCAAAAACTTAACTCACATGCAAGGTCCGGTCACATGGGTGTTTAGTGTCCATTTAGGTTGAATTTGATTAGCATTTAGGGTTGAATTTGTGTCACACTTGTTCAGCCAAGGTGGCGCAAACAATGTGACTCCAAATTCAACTTAAATGCAAGTCAAATTTAACCTAATGTTGCCTAATCCTCAATTTTAATAATTCCTCCTTAATACCTAATCTAATGACCTAAATACAATGGTCAAGAAAATACAATGAAATGGAAAAATTACAAGAAGAAGAATGAGCCTAATATTGGGTATCAAAAGCCCAAAGCCTAAGAAGCCCAAAAATAAGCCCAAATATCTAAACCCTAATCTATGGTCAAAATACAAAACCAAAAATCAAAGTAACTTCCTATACTAAGTAATGCTATAAAACATGGTGTTTAATCAATCAAAGTCCAAGTGAGAAGCACCCTAGGCCCACCAAGCCCATTGGGCCCACTAAGCTCTGAAGCAGTCAAATCTTCAAGTAATCTCCTGGCCATAGCTCTAGTGGTTGGGCCTTTAGCCCATGCTCTTCCATCACTACCACAAGAAGACGCTTGGAGAAGCATCACAATACTCACATGGCAGGGGAAACACCAGAATCCCTATCACCCATCTATCGCCCATCAACACAGGGGCACATCAAGTACATCTTGCCCATTCTCCTTGGGGCATTTTCCATCACAAGTTGACAACGAGGGTACCGCCGAGTTCCTCGAAGTCGAAACTGGGATGTCGCCGAGCTCCCACCGTAGGTCGGTTGAAGCCTTAAAATCAGCCAAGCTTGATCAAAAGCTGCCATCGAGCCGCTCAAATCAATGAATGACAACGTGGGTACCGTCGAGTTCCTCAAAATCAAAACCGGGACTGCCATCGAGCTCCCATCGTAGGTCGGTTGAAGCCTTAAAATCAGCCAAACTCGATCAAGAGCCGTCATCGAGCCGCTCAAATCAATGAATGACAACGAAGGTACCGCTGAGTTCCTCGAAGTCGAAATCGGGATGCCGCCGAGCTCCCACTGTAGGACAGTTGAAGCCTTAAAATCAGCCAAGCTTCATTAAGAGCCGCCATTGAACCACTCAAATCAATGAATGACAACGAGGGTACCGCCGAGTTCCTCGAAGTCGAAATCGGGATGCCGCCGAGCTCCCACTGTAGGTCGGTTGAAGCCTTAAAATCAGCCAAGCTTGATCGAGAGCCGCCATCGAGCCTCTCAAATCAGTGAACAACAATGAGGGTATCGTCGAGTTCCTCGAAGTTGAAACCGGGATGCCGCCGAGCTCCCACCGTAGGTCGGTTGAAGCCTTAAAATCAGCCAAGCTTGATCGAGAGCCGCCATCGAGCCTCTCAAATCAGTGAACGACAACGAGGGTATCTCCGAGTTCCTCGAAGTCAAAATCGGGACCTCCGTCGAGCTTCGACCATAGGTCCGCTGAAGCCTTAAAAATCAGCACAGCTTAATCGAGAGCCGCTGTCGAGCCTCTTAAATCAGTGAATGACAATGAGGGTACCGCCGAGTTCTTCAAAGTCAAAATTAGGATTGCCGTCGAACTCCCACCTGTGGGCCGGCTAAAGCCCTAAATATCAGTCCAGCCTGGAGAGGTTGAGCTCAAAATATACTTTCTCTTCAACAAGATCCGAATTTTTACCTCATTATCACAAGAGAAACAATGGAGCTTCTACTCGAAGACTGAAGATCAGGTGTACAATTTTTCAACCTTATACGAGCAAATACACCTATCCAAGGGAAATAACGTAGAAGCACAGAGAGACGAAGAAATGACCTGGACGAAATGTCTACGTCTTTACTTGCCTTTGGAAAAGAAACACATTACTATTCCAAAGGACAAGTAAAGAGGGGTAGCTGTAGACACCCAATTTCGTTTGGGGGCATACAAACAACAAGATAGGACATCAGAGGGCCCAAAAGCCAAATACACTATTTTTAGTGGCCCGGAACAGGCCGTTCCAAAATCGGAACGGGCCGTTCCAAAATCGGAACAGGCCGTTCCCAAGTTCAGAACGGGCCGTTCTTGAATTGGAACGGGCCGTTGCGAGGCTCCTAAAAAGCCCAAAAATTGTAGGTTGGAACGGGCCGTTCTAGACCAGAACGGGCCATTCCAATCCAATCAAAAGGCCTAAAAAACTTGACTTGGAACGGGTCGTTCCTAGACCAGAACAGGCCATTCCAAAAGGTTAAAAAAGGCCTAACAAACCAAGGTTGGAACGGGCCATTCTGGAAGGGGGAATTTAGTATTAATTTGTACCCCAGAACGGGCCATTCTCATTTCAGAACGGGTCGTTCTGGTTTTCTGGAATGAGCCATTCTGGGGTTCAAAATTAATACATAACATTCAGATCTGGAACGAGTCGTTCTGAATCCAGAACGGGCCATTCCGGCCCACATCTGATGCCTATAAATAAGAAATCTCGGGCACAGTTCAGGGGATCTCAAAAATTTCGTCTAAAACTCCCTAGATCTCGAAATTTCTCTCTCCCTCTCTCTTTTGTATTTCTTGAGTTTTGTGAGGCTCATTGTAGTGTGAAAGGTTTCCACAAAGCACCTAAATCTCTATATTTGAAGATTAATAGAGCTCGTTCAAGAGGTATTTCCAGTTAATTTTCTTCTCTCTTTTATTCCTTATCTTTGATAAATATTGTTCATAATAAAACCAATCATGTAGACATTTTAGGGTGAATTGTATAATTTAAATTTCAAGCATGTAAATAGTTATTAATAAAAGGAGATTTAATATTTATATTATTATTGTTTATAACGCTAACTTCATCATAGGGTACCAATTGAGGGCGTTGTAGGGGTGCTTAATACCTTCCCTACACGTAATCGACCCCCGAACCCAATTCTGGTTATCAAGGCCATTATTGGATTTTTAAAAAACCTTTTCTTTTTCCAATGTTTTGAGTAAAACATTGGTGGCGACTCCATGAACTCATTTTTCAAAACCATTAATTAAGGATTAGTCTGGTGTCCGGGCATTCCTTAATTGATAAGATATTTAAAAGGATGTCTAAACCATTAGTCGCGAGATCGGAAATTTTCAGGTTGTGACAGATGGCGACTCCACTGGGGACGGTTAAAGAGGGTCAGGCCCATTTAATTGATGAAGTTAATAAACTAAAAATAATATAAATATTTTTCCCCTTTATTTTATTTGTTTTATTTGTTTGGCTATAATATCTGTTTGTTTGCTTATTTAAATTGCGCACTTGTTTGAAATAAAATTGTACACAAACTTTTGCACACAACAGTTCTCCCTACACCCGGGGGCATGAGGGTATTAAACATAGGGAGTGGTTGACGTACGACCGGCCCAAGTTTGGCCTTGGAGCCTGCGAGCCTTGTCAGAAATCACACTCAAGGTGATAACCGATTACTCTATCCCGAAATACTGCGATAGACCTTAGAGTTTGCCAGGTGATGGCGACAGAGATACTGGGTCCCTATAATAGGGGCACCTTGGGAGCCTTAAAGACAAATGAGATTTGAAACGTCCCATACAACGCATTTTTCTTGACAGGGACCACAGACCAAGGATTTGATCATGATCGTTCGTGGGTGTACGTAGATTGAGCATATGTGTGTGCATTTGTTTGTATTATTTTATTCTAATAAGATGGATTGGAATTTTATAATAACCAAATAATAAAGATAATAATAATAAAAATAAAAATAATAAAATTTTGTACCCCTTTGTACATTATTAGGTCAGCATTCCATTAACATCATATAGGTAGTTTCCTTTTTGTAGAAAAAAAAAATCAAAAAAAAATCTCATTTTTACCATGCATCATTCCATTTTAGATAATAGAAACATGATAAAGAAAAGTGAATGCCCTAATATACGACAGTATCTGCGCTATAAAGAAAAGCCCAAATCAATTTTTTAAAAGTACTATGGTTGGGCCCTTGCTTTGATATGTTTGTTGAAGTAAGACTTCTTAGAATCTAATATAGATTCTCACCTAATACTGTTGAAATCTATTTGAGCATTCAAAAATAAACAAATCAATGAGACTGATATTTATTATTCTCAACTTTCTCTACATTTTGCATTACATTCATTTAGAACATATCTCTCCTTGTAAAAGAATAAATGAGAATAAAAAGAGAAATTAACCTATTGATGGAATCATGCTTTGGAGTGCAAGAGGTGACATACTCAAAGATCCAAGAGGAGTTGGCTAGACATGAAGGTTTGGGCCAGTCAGGGCCCAATGGGCCTTATGGGCCTGGGAAGGCCCAAGTTGAACTTTTCATGGGCCATAGTTTGTTATAGCTATTTTCATATGTTTTGTATACATCATGTTAGTATAGGTATCATATATTTTGGTCTTGTATTTTGGACCACATAGAGTAGCATTTTAGGTTTTAGGCTAGTTGGGCCTAGTTTTGGGCTTCATGGGCCTTTGGGCTTTTGGTACCCAATATTGGGCTCATTTTCATTCTTGTATTTTTTCCTTTCCATTGTAATTGTTTGACCAATGTAATTAGGTCATTAGAATAGGAAAATACAAGGAATACTAAAGTATGCTAATTAGGTTAAATTAGGTTTAATTTGGAAGTCATTTAAGTTACATTTGAGTCACATGTTTAGCACCATGGGTGGCTGAACATGTGCCACTCAAATTAACCCTAAATGACTCTCAAATCACACCTAAATGCACCTTGGTACCTAAATTTTCGGACTTACACATGTGCACCAAAGTTTGAATTCAAAATTCAAATTTGAATTCAAACTTTAGGCGCCATTTTGTGAGGCTTTAGTTTAGGCACCTATGGGTCACAATTCCGTGCATACTTAAGCCATTCTTTCACCTTTTGTATTCACTTTGAACCTTATATGAAATTTGAGAGCCAAGAGCCGAATTTCCTTTTCAAAGTCTTCTTGAGAATTCACCTAAAAAACCTAGGGAGTTTATCTTCTTCCTTCTCTTTGAAGTAAGTCTTCCATTGATCTTTGAGCTTGGATGCTTCCATCCAAGGCTTGAGCCTTCATCCATCCGTGTTCCTTCTTCATTCAAGCTCCATTTCATTCGGTGTTATCTCCTTAAAGAGGATCCATGGCTAGGAGGAGCTAAGGAGAAGAACATTCATCACTTCTCCCTACTTCTTCCATCACCTATGTGCGTTAATCAGAAGTAATGGAAGCAAGCCATGCATAAAGAGTTGAGGGTAAAGAACTCCACAATCATTAAGACACCAACTCTTACCCTGAGAGGATAAAGCCGTGTCGTGCAACCGTGAAATCCAAAGGGAATGGGAATGGATGGATCCACACTCTTAACGAGTTGCAAGCTTATAAAGAGAACCTGAGGAGGACAAATCCTTCAAACGCTAAGGCAAAGTGAATAGAGCTTTCTTGAAAGATGATTTCAACAAGAGAGAAGCATTGCTTGTTAAGAAGCTGCTAGAATGAAAACCCGCAAAAGGGCGTTTTAGGCAAAAAAAAAAAGAAAAAAAAGAAATGTTTGTTCGAGCTAAAAATTGAGAGAAAGCTTTATCATCGCCTCTACCCATTCCTACTTCTTAGGAAAGGCTCAGGATATGGGTTGACAACATCTTCATAAGAGAAGAAGCCAAATGACCTCCCTCTACACGAGAACTTCTGAAGTGCCACGTCCAAGCAAGTGTAGGATTAGCCCCACAGTCAAGCAACCTAGGCCTCTCTAAGGGGCAACCTCCCTCTACTTCTCAGTGTATGAATCACGAACTTGGGGCATGCCCAGGCCCTCAAGCTACATTAAATGGGCACGTGTAAATTGAAAATTCTATTTTAGTGCCATACACTATTCTACTTCGTTTCTCTTCTACCTTTTATCTACTCTAAGCCTCGTCAACAAACCTTAAATGAACAAGCTCATTTGAAATAAGGACGTCATTAGAAACAATGGCTTAATACGCAATAAAAAACACATAAAGATCAATCAAATTGGGCATGACTTGTGGATAAAAGTCCAAATGAAATCAGTGCAAGGGGCATCCCCCTTTAATGAAGCAATGAAAGATGATCACAAATGCTGCAAAGACAAAAGCCTGGTAGGAAACCCACTAAGGGAGCTGTGCAAAAATTACGGCAAGGTCCGCTAGGAGACCCACAAACAAAAGGGTAGCCTAGGCAAAAGTGAGGATCAAAAAGAAATCGTTCGCCAGGGAACACACCTCAAGTAACCTAGGCAAAAGTTAGGACAAAGCAGCATCCCGAGCTGAAAACTGAAGGGCGGCTCGGGAAGATCATTTAATCAAATATGCAATCCTAAGTCATTGCTTAACTTTTAATGAGCTATTGCAGAAAATGATTTTCTCACTTTGAACGTGCTTGTTCATCAGCCTAAACCACTAGCCTACCTCGGCCAACCATTCTTCTAAATACCATTTTTGCAAAATCTTTTTTAACAAAACTTCTGTAAAAAAATATATGTATATATCCTCTTCCTCTCTTTCCTCTTGACCTATATGGCATTAAGATAAATTTGAGAGATACACGGAGTATGCAAAGTGAACACTCACAAGGAAAAGAATGAGGTGTCCTAGAACAGAGTCTAGGTACACCTGATCTAAGGGCTAACATATCATATCTGGTACAAGCGAGAGGGCTAAACTAAACAAACCTCAGGTTCAAGAAGCAACACTGAACCTCAGTTTCAGGAAGCAACACTTGGAATGAATTCGACACGGCTAAAGGCTAACAATCCATGTCATTGATTAATGTGCATAGATTAATTTCTTGAAAGTAAAATCAATCTGCATTTAAGAATTTGCATAGAGGCATCATTGCATAGCATGCATAGGGCCCAAGTGTGCACAAAAGGGTATAAGTTCAAAAATTTTGAAAAAATCCAATCCATTCCTTCTTTGCATTTTCTTTTGCATTCTTGCATTCTTGGTGTGTGTCTATTCATCCCTTGTCGGAGGAATCAAGAGGCCGAAGCACTCTTAAAAAAGATCAACAACTAGACAGTGCCTTAAAGCCAATATCATGTCAAAAAACATAGCCCCAATAAGGGCATTCCATACAAGTGGTTTCATATAGCCACCAAGAAACAAAAGACATATCAACAGCAAGACGGGATAGAACCGGACGAGGAAGAATAATCAAGTCCACAAGCATGAAGAGGCCATCACGCCCTACTCCTCAATTGAATGAAGGATGATTCAAGAGAATGCCAAGACTAAGAATGGTTTCCTTACCAAAGCCAGGAGTGGCTTACAAAATAATACTCATCAATAAATATTAAGCAGATGACATCATCATGGGATGGGATCCCTCCACCAATGATGATAACAAAAGATAAAACAGAAAAAGGCAAGCTTCGTACATGTTGAAAAAGCCGAAGCATTAACAAAAATAGCAGACGCTTGGAGAAGCATCACAATACTCACATGGCAGGGGAAACACCAGAATCCCTATCTCCCATCTATCGCCCATCGACACAGGGGCACATCAAGTACATCTTGCCCATCCTCCTTGGGGCATTTTTCATCACAAGTTGACAACGAGGGTACCGCCGAGTTCCTCGAAGTTGAAACCAGGATGTCGTCGAGCTCCTACCGTAGGTCGGTTGAAGCCTTAAAATCAACCAAGCTTGATCAAGAGCTGCCCTCGAGCCGCTCAAATCAATTAATGACAACGAGGGTACCATCGAGTTCCTCGAAATGAAAACCGGGACTGCTGTCGAGCTCCCACCGTAGGCCGGTTGAAGCCTTAAAATCAGCCAAGCTCGATCAAGAGCTGCCATCGAGCCGCTTAAATTAATGAATGACAATGAAGGTACCGCTGAGTTCCTCGAAGTCAAAATCGGGATGCCGTCGAGCTTCCACTGTAGGACGCTTGAAGCCTTAAAATCAGCCAAGCTTGATTAAGAGCCGCCATTGAGCCGCTCAAATCAATGAATGACAACGAGGGTACCGCCGAGTTCCTCGATGTCGAAATCGGGATGCCGTCGAAAAAGCTGAAGGTCGGTTGAAGCCTTGAAATCAGCCAAGCTTGATCGAGAGCCGCCGTCAAGCCTCTCAAATCAGTGAACAATAATGAGGGTACCGTCGAGTTCCTCGAAGTTGAAGCCGGGATGCCGTCGAGCTCCCACCGTAGGTTGGTTGAAGCCTTAAAATCAGCCAAGCTTGATCGAGAGTCGCCATCGAGCCTTTCAAATCAGTGAACGACAACGAGGGTATCTCCGAGTTCCTCGAAGTTAAAATCGGGACCTCCGTCGAGCTCCCACCCTAGGTCCGCTGAAGCCTTAAAAATTAGCACAGCTTGATCGAGATCCGCCGTCGAGCCTCTCAAATCAGTGAATGACAATGAGGGTACCGCCGAGTTCTTCAAAGTCAAAATCAGGATTACCGTCGAACTCCCACCTGTGGGCCGGCTGAAGCCCTAAATATCAGTCCAGCCTGGAGAGGCTGGGCTCAGAATATACTCTCTCTTCAACAAGATCCAAATTTTTACCTCACTATCACAAGAGAAACAATGGAGCTTCTACTCGAAGACTGAAGATCAGGTGTAGTTTGTCAACCTTATACGAGCAAATACACCTATCCAAGGGAAATAACGTAGAAGCACCAGAGAGACGAAGAAATGACCCGCACGAAATGTCTACGTCTTTACTTGCCTTTGGAAAAGCAACACATTACTATTCCAAAGGACAAGCAAAGAGGGGTAGTTGTAGACACCCAACTTCGTTCAGGGGCATACAAACAACAGGATAGGACATCAGAGGGCCCAAAAGCCAAATACACTATTTCTAGTGGCCCAGAACAGGCCGTTCCAAATCGGAATGGGCCGTTAAAAAATCAGAATGGGCCGTTCCAAAATTGGAACGGGCCGTTCTTGAATTGGAACGGGCCATTCTGGGGCTCCTAAAAGGCCTAAAAATTGTAGGTTGGAATGGGCCGTTCCTAGACTAGAACGGGCCGTTCCAAAAGGTTAAGAAAGGCCTAACAAACCAAGGTTGGAACGAGCCATTTTGGAAGGGGGAATTTAGTATTAATTTGTACCCTAGAATGGGCCGTTCTCATTTCAGAACGGGCCGTTCTGGTTTTCTAGAACGGGCCATTCTGGGGTTCAAAATTAATACATCACGTTCAGATCCGGAACGGGCCGTTCCGAATCCAGAACGGGCCATTCCGGCCCACATCTGATGCCTATAAATAAGAAATCTCGGGCACAGTTTAGGGGACCTCAAAAATTTTGTCTAAAACTCTCTAAAGCTCGAAATTTCTCTCTCCCTCTCTCTTTTGTATTTCTTGAGTTTTGTGAGGCTCATTGTAGTGTGAAAGGTTGCCACAAAGCACCTAAATCTCTATATTTGAAGATTAATAGAGCTCGTTCAAGAGGTATTTCCAGTTAATTTTCTTCTCTCTTTTATTCCTTATCTTTGATAAATATTGTTCATAATAAAACCAATCATGTAGACATTTTAGGGTGAATTGTATAATTTAAACTTCAAGCATGTAAATAGTTATTAATAAAAGAAATTTAATATTTATATTATTATTGTTTATAATGCTAACTTTATCATAGGGTACCAATTGAGGGCGTTGTAGGGGTGCTTAATACCTTCCCTACACGTAATCGACCCCCGAACCCAATTCTGGTTATCAAGGCCATTATTGGATTTTTAAAAAACCTTTTCTTTTTCCAATGTTTTGAGTAAAACATTGGTGGCGACTCCATGAACTCATTTTTCAAAATCATTAATTAAAGATTAGTCTAGTGTCCGGGCATTCCTTAATTGTTGCTTTAAGTACAACCGACGCTTAATATTAGCTGCTGGGAGTTGTTGTGCTCAAATACCTTGGATGAAATAACAACTAAGAGACTATGGAACTCAGCTGAATAAAATACCTCTGAGATGTGATAATACAAGTACAATAAATTTGACCAAAAACCCAATTTTGCACTCCAGGAAAAAACACATAGAGATAAGACACCACTTTTTAAGAGATCATGTTCAAAGAAATGATTGTGTTGTAGAGTTTGTTGAGACTAGTAAGCAATTAGCTGACATATTTACAAAACCTCTACCAAGGGAGAGATTTAACCAATTAAGAATTGAACTAGGAATAGTCAATGAATCTTGTTTGAATTGATTGTGATTTGAGATTGATTGGTTAATAACTGTGTGAAACATTGATGATAAAGCATAAAAGAGTGTGTTTAAGAGTTGAATTAGATTTGGAATGGTTTGAGAAGCTAGTTTTAAGAGAAGCAAAACTTCTCCGGAATAATCGATTATTTTAAAATTTAATCGATTATTTCAAGTGAGCCCATAATAATAATCGATTATTTGGGTAATAATCGATTATCTAGGAGATGAAGAATTCCAAGAGCCTCTGTAATAATCGATTATTTGGGGAAATAATCGATTATCTGGGAAGAAGAATATGAAAAGCCTCTGGAATAATCGATTATCTTGGAAATAATCGATTATCTAGGCAAAGTTGAGAAAAAAAAACCCTCTGGAATAATCGATTATTCCAAAAATAATCGATTATTTAGTGCAGAAAGGGTTTTTCAGAAGCATTTTGAATGGTTTTATGCGCGCCAAACCCTTAACTTCCCATTATTCTTCAGTTGAGTAACCTCTCCCCAGTCAGAAACGTGCTAAGGCATTAAGAACCCCCAAACCCTCTCATTTCTCCAAATCCTCACATTCTCTCAACTCTCAAACCCTAACCTCTTCATCTTTCTCATTCTCTTCACCTCTACCAAAACCCAACCATGGCTTCTTCCTCCAAAAGACCCAAGAAGCTAGAAGTGGGGGGGAGTAAGCATCCTTTACCCTCAGAGCAACTTATCTCCAAATGGTTTGCGGATGAGAAAACCCAGGAATATTACTTCGAATGGTATGCGGGTCGGAGAATCATCCCTCCCAAGACCCTGAAGTTGGAATGGTTCAAAAATGAAGGGTTTAGCTTTCCTATTCTGCTGGAGCACCAAGAACTTGGGAAGTTTTTGGAATTGGAAGGACCCTACTATCCTGAGCTGATAAGGTTATTTCTCTGCTTTGCTACCAACAATGAAGGGATAATGCAGTAAGTTGTGAAGGGCAAGCTGATAAAGCTTGATGGTCCAACCTTGAAGCCGGTTGACGGGCTGAGTGACAATGGGAGTACCAAACCCCAACCCTTCAATTTTGGTGATTTTGAGAAACTGACGACCTTTAGAGACTGTCAGAGAAATCCTTAGAACACCAACAACAACAAATTCTTGGCGGGAGGTATGAAGAAAAATTCCCGTTTAATTTCTTTCATTATTGCCTAGATGCTTAAACCGTGTTTGCACAACCATGCTCAAATGTCAAGGGATGACATTTTGCTGATGCATGTTATCAAAAAGAAAATTAAGATTGATTGGGTGTCGGTGGTGAATGATTGTATATGGAAGGCCAGAAGGAAAAAGGATGGTCCAATTCCTTATGCCTTGTTGTTTTCTAAAATTTTTGAGAAAGCAGGGGTTGATTTGACAAGGGAGAAGAAGATTATTCTCCATGCATCTAACAAGATTGAGAAATCTTCCTTGCATCACATGGGGATGCTAAAACAGGAAGATAAATGGGTATTAAAAGGAGATGTCCCTCCAACTCCTGAATCGACAACAGATGAGGATAGCGTTCCATCTCATGATGAGGACCAGCCACCACAAGTCAAAGCTGAACATGACAGAGAGCAAGAGGCAGAGCCTAAACCATTCTCTCCATTCGAGCAAATTATGATTAATAAGCTTGATGCTGTTATGGAGATGTCTAGAAGGCACGAGTCAATATATTCGAGTATTCTTGATCGGTTTGACACCCTTGATCATGAAATTAACCGACTTAAGACTCATCTTGGGATGCCTGAGGACTCGGAGTGATTACTGTTCTGTTTTGTTATTTTTGAATTAGGAAGTTTAAGTTTTAAATTTCTAGTTTTTAAAATTTCAATTTCGATTGGGTTGTAATCGCTTTAATTTCGGAAAAATTTTATTGATTTATGTTGTTGAACAATTAGATTTCAGTTGAAATTTGAAGTTTAATTTCTGATATATTGTGTTTGAATGATTCTGATTTGGTTGATTGGTGGTGTGATGTTCTATTTTGAACATTGATATATGGTTCTTTGATGTTTGGTTGGCATATTTGATAATGATTTTGGACTCTGAATTGTGAATTGTATCTTGTGATTTTGGCTGACCAATTCATGTGTTTGTTGCTGATCTGATGCTTATGGCTTGGATATTATGATTCAAGTTCACAAAGTTTTTTTGGCTGACCAATACCTATGTTATGTTAATCAATTTTGTGGTATTGTTCTGAGCATATAAGGAGTATGCATGAAGCTCATACTTGTGTATTCTGGACATAACAATGTTGGTTTGTTTTTGATGATGTCCAAAGGGGGAGAAAGGTTTTGTGTTGAGTTTGTTTTGCAGGTTTTGAATGTGAATGTAGACCCCTAAAATTGTCCGGGTCGGAAATAAGACTCGAAGACTCTCGAAGACCAAAGGAAAGTCAGCCGGAAGGACTCCTGGAAGACCCTGGAAGACCCTAGGATGATTATTCGTAGGTTTAGAAGTCTTAGAGTAGCTTAAAATAAGGCTGTGGAAGGATTGAAGCTCAATACGGCCTCCTAGAAGTTCAGTACGGCCGTACTGAACAATTTGAACTACAATACGGCCGTACTGAAGCCAATACGGCCATACTGAAGTTTTTAACTTCAGTACGGCCGTACTGAGACCAATACGGCCGTACTGAAGTTTTTGAACTTCAGTACGGCCGTACTGAATTCAATACGGCCGTACTGTAGTTCAAAACTTCAGTACGGGCCGTATTGATGTCAGAGGCCGTACTGCGCCTCACTCCTATATATAGGATGTCATTTGGACGTCATTCCACACTTTTCCACACTTCTTGGACTCTCTTCTTGAGTATTCTGGGGTTTTTGAGCAGTGTTCTGCCCTAGAATTCTCTCTGAGAGCCA
The DNA here is from genome assembly GCF_000230855.2 of Cajanus cajan. Lineage (NCBI taxonomy): Eukaryota > Viridiplantae > Streptophyta > Magnoliopsida > Fabales > Fabaceae > Cajanus > Cajanus cajan. The sequence continues at coordinate 39,332,450 of NC_138525.1, forward strand.
ATCCGACGAAGTTCTTGAGTTTTGAGCATTTAGCTTGAGAATTCGAACTAGTCGAAGGGAAATCTTTTTGATTTCCATAGTAAAGATTAATTTTTAGGGAAGGAGCGAGCGAGCGTGTAGTGGGAGGGAGCGCCAAAAAGCCTCCTAACATTTGAATATATAAAAGCACGCTTCAAAGGTTTCTTCTTCAAAATCCTTCCTTTTACTGCTTTCTGATTGTTGCATCGCATGTTTAATTTATTCATCATGTAGATATCTTATTCATAACCGTTTATAATAAATAGGGGTAATTTAGTAATTTTACACTGTTATTTATGAAATAATCCGTCATAGGGAACCCGAAAGGGGCGTTGTGGGGTGCTAACACCTTCCCCGCACGTAACCGACTCCCTTACCCAACTCTGGTTGTAATGGCCAAGGTTGATTTGCGAAAATCAATTGCCTTATCCCTTTTTCCAATGTTTTGAGTAAAACATTGGTGGCAACTCCAAGAACCCTTCTTTTTGCGAAAACCACTAATCCATGGAGGGTCCCGCTTGGGATTAACATGGATTGGTGAATCATTTAATAAAATTATTAGTTCGATGAGGTCTCAGTTTGAGAATAAGTCGTTCTAACAATCCATCATTTTTCAAAACTTTAAAAAGAGTCCGACCATCGTCGCGAATGCCAAGGTCCGTTTCGGCGGGTGGCGACAGATGGCGACTTCACTGGGGAAGCCTCGAGAGTCAGTCCCATTTAGTGATGGATTATTTCTAAAATAATAGTTTAAAATTACTTCGTTACCCCTCGCTTGTATGATAATATGTTTTTTCTAATTGGCTTTAATAACTGTTGAATGTTTAAATTTTTGCAATTGTTTGAAATAAAAACTGCACACAAACCTTTGCACACAACAGTTCCCTCTATACCCGGGGGCATGAGTGGAAAGCCATAGGGAGTGGATGTTAGTACGGCCGGTTGTCGAATGCGTCTATAGGTGCCCGTAGACCGTTGTCGAAAAGCATCACTCAAGGTGATAACCATGAACTCAAGTCCGACAGTGCGTTGGAACTTTCCATCGACCTACGACGAGAGGGATTGGGTCCCTATAATGGGGGCACCTTGGGGGTCTCAGACCAGTGAGAACAGTTAGAACCTCCTTGAATATGCACTTTTCTGCAGGATACCCCTACCTCGTGATTCGCTCGTGACTGTTCGTGGATGAGTGAATTGTTTGTGCATTGTTTATGTGACATTGTTTGAGCATACATTGCATTCTTTAAACATACAACATTCCCCTTTTAAAATAAGAATAAATAGGAATAAAAATCTTCCATTACATGGTGTTAACATCTACCTTCATCACATTCATATAGGTAGTTTCCCTTTTCACCCAAAAAATGCAAAAAAACAAAATACCCAAAAGAAAAAATAAAGAAAAATGATATTTACCCAAAACCAAGCAATATCATGCATCATCTTAGGGACATCCCGAAAACATGATAATGCTTAGTTCAATAAACACAATGCATGCATATTCAACCTCATCATCTCATATCATGCATTCTTATCGAAGATCATGGAGGGATCTAGGTTTGCATTTCATACATCCCTCCTAGTAATTCATTAATAAACATTAATAAAAAGAAAGGATTAATCGATGCGTATGTTCAAGATGGATCGCACGCCGTTTGTTATTAAGTGTAAGCCAACAACCGTGCCAAGCGAACGCACATCAACTCCGTTGTTGGTAATCAAGACGAATAAAGGGGAAGGTCCGATACCATTAAGGATCACTACTCCAAGGCCTTTTCCCTACGAATCAAATAAGGCTGTGCCATGGATATACGACATCCATTCTTCTGCCGACAGCGATATCTCCAACATCGCTGGACTTGGGGGCATGACTAGGAGTGGCAGGATCTACACTCCCGAAGATCTTCATGATAAAGCTCCCAAGAATAAAGGAAAAGAAAAAGAAAAAGAAAAAACCGAGGAAAATAAAGAATCCGAGGAGGAGACTAATGAGCTGTTAAAGTATATCCGACAGAGCGAGTACTCCATCGTGGATCAACTTCATAGGACGCCAGCAAAGATCACTCTGTTGTCGTTGATCCTAAGCTCCGAACCGCATCGGCAAGCTCTGTTGAAAGTCTTGAACGAGGCATATGTGTCGCACACTATCTCCCAAGACAAATTTGAGGGGATTGTTAGTCACATCACGACTAATGATCATCTCTCTTTCACCGATGAAGAAATCCCCGCTGGGGGACCGAATCACAACAAGCCCTTGCACATCTCTGTAAAGTGCAAGGAGTATCACATCGCTAAAGTCTTGGTGGATAATGGATCTTCCTTGAACGTGATGCCAAAAAGAACACTTGATCAAGTGGCAATCAAGGGAGTCCAAATGCGCCCGAGCAACATGATAGTTCGAGCTTTCGACGGTTCTAAAAGAGAAGTGGTAGGAGAAGTCAATCTCCCAATCCAAATTGGACCCACCATCTTCAACGTCGAATTTCAAGTGATGGACATTACTCCCGCATACAGCTGTCTCCTCGGCCGACCTTGGATTCATGATGCGAAAGCTGTTCCTTCTACGCTCCACCAGAAAGTCAAATTCATAGTGGGTGACAAGCTGGTGACTGTACAAGCTGAAGATGACATACTCATCAGTAAGCCATCCACCATACCTTACGTGGATGCAGCAGAGGAAGCTTTAGAAACCGCCTTCCAAGCATTGGAGATTGCCAATGTTGAAACGTTTCCCCGAGAAATAAGAAGGTAGCCTACATGCTCACCAAGAACGGATACTTGCCGGGACAAGGACTTGGCAAGGATTCCCAAGGAATTCCCGAGCTACCCACTATCAAGGATAATCCGGGGAAACAAGGGTTAGGATACAACCCTAATAAAGATCAAAGGACGAAGAGGAACCAAGATCCTTCTCGACGTTCTTTAAGCCAGATCTTTAGGAAGGCCGGTTCACAAGCGTCAAGGCCGGTCGTCGTCATCAAGTGCTCTTCTCCTTCCGATAGGGATGTATAGACCTGATGACTATTAGAGATTACTCCTCGGGGACAGCCCGACCCCCGAGCCTCGATAGGGCACATGTTTCCATTATGATTATAATAAAATCATTCTTTATTATTTCTTACTACTTCTTTTCTTGCTTATAATAAAATTCTAAACCACATTTTTAACCCTGTTTGAATAAACATGAATGAGGTTAAAATCATCTTAATAACAATAAACCCGCATCATTTTTATGTGGAAGTGTGTGTGACAACTTGGAGCACCTTCCCTTGGCCTCGACAGTGCCATCATGGATAAAAAGAAATCTTTTAAAATAAAAGAAGCTCGGCAGGAAACCCAAAAAGGGGGCTGCGCAAAAATAAGAGCAAAAGACCCGCTAGGAATCCCACGAAAGGGTGACCTAGGCAAAAGTTAGGGTTGCAAAAATGAACAAAAACAAAAGTCCGCTAAAACGCCACAAAAGGGTGTTTTAGGCAAAAATAAGGACAATCAAAAAACAAAAGAAATCCATGATGGTACCATGAACCGAATTCAAAAAGAAAGGTTCAAGGAAAGCTATCTAAGTTGTCAAATCACAACGTCAAATAACAAGACTTTCTTAACTTCATAAGTGTTTAATCAAACAAGCCTAAACACATGAGCCTACCTTGGCCAGCCATTCTTACAAAAACCATTTTCAAAATAATAATAATCCCCTCTAAAACACAAACTTCTGAACAAAAAATATCTTTCCTTTCTCTCTTGTCCCAAACGATTTTAGAATAATCTAGTGGAAACATGGAGATATAGTGGTCAATAGGAGGGTTGACATGTCTTCTAAAGGAAGGGAAGGATCACTTGGTTGATGACACCAATCTCGATATAACACGCATCATTCCTCGGTTACAGAAATCGGCATCGCACAACCCGTCTGGAGGAATGACAAAATTCAAACAGAGAAACGCATCGGTTAATTCTTTTGAAAAATGAATCAAATAGAATTAGGTGCATCATACCGCATACATGCATACAGATGATAGGTGTACTGGAAGATCACTTATTCTCTGTTTATTGAAAAAACAAACAAAAAAACAAAAAAAACAAAAAACAAAAAAACAAAAAAACAAAAAAACAAAAAATATAAACTTCAGAAAAAACAATGCGCCCGTACCATGTTCAGTACACCCGTACTAAAATCAGGGTTATGAACAAATTTTCAACTCAATACAGGCGTACCGAAATGAATACGGCAGCATTGGCCATAACGTCCACACCAATACGGGCGTATTGAATTCAATACGGCCCATATTGGCCCATTCTCATTCATCACAACATCTTCATTCCCATGCATACTTTATCTGTGAGTGTGTTTGAGATCCCTCCAACAGAAAAAGCCGAAATCAACGAAAAAAGGCAAAATTCAGAAAATCCAACAAATATACAGAATAATTGAGCCTGGAGAGGCTTGCCAAAATAATACTCCCGCATCATACAGAATAACTGAGCCTGGAGAGGCTTGCCGAAATAATACTCCCCAAGAGACATCTCAGCTTGCATTCTTGGGCTGAACAGAAAATCAACAAATTGTACAGAATAACTGAGCCTGGAGAGGCTTGCCGAAATAATACTCCCTCATCATACAGAATAACCAAGCCTGGAGAGGCTTGCCGAAATAATACTCAACAAATTGTACAGAATAACTGAGCCTGGAGAGGCTTGTCGAAATAATACTCCCCAGAGACTTCTCAGCTCACTCTCATGGATCAAATCCCCAGTAAGAGCTATCAAAGCAAGATCAGCAAGATTCCCCAATGGAAGCATGATCATCCAAACAGAATATCCGAGTCAAAGGACTCAGACTTCCTCAGTGGAAGATAGCTTTCCAACTCGAGCGACGAGTGAAGCTAAGCCTGAAGAGGCTTTCTAAACAATACTCTGGGATACATAAGATCTTCAATCCCCATTCGCCTACTCAGAGGCACTCCTTCAAAAAAAAGAAAAAAAAAATCAAAAACATCAACAACCATTCCCCAAGCAGAATCCGGCACTCAGCCGAACACCGAACATCAAGATCATTCGCCTACTCAGAGGCACCCCTTCAAAAAGAGAAAAATCGAAAAGATCAATAACCATTCCCCAAGCGGAATCTGGCACTCAGCCGAACACTGAACATCAAGATCATTCGCCTACTCAGAGGCACTCCTTCAAAAAGAGAAAATCAAAAAAAGATCAATAATCATTCCCCAAGCGGAATTCGGCATTGAGCCAATCATTGTACGTCAAGATGATCCGCCTAACAGAAGAGGCTAATCAAAATTAACGACAGAATCCCCCAGCGGATAACAGCCTACGCAGAGGCAACAAAACCAAGAAAATCAAAAAGAGTCACCCGAATAAGGATAACCGGGATACTCCACCAACGTCGAAAGGACGTCAGCCAATCATAAGGCACCGCTCACCTCAAAAAGAGCATCTTCGTGTCTTCATCCCCAAGGAATCAGAAATTCCCCAGTGGGTACCAACTACGCAATGGAAAGTTGGGACACAAGAACTTATGAAATAACTGCACATCCCCTAGACGGATCCCTGCATTATCCAGCCCTCAGCGGCATCAAAATCAAAAACAATCGTCGAAGCAGCATCGTGGACTGTGGAGACAAAATCATCACAAATCCCTGGAGAGGGCAAACTCACACTGCCAACGTCGTCAGAAACACGGAGGCAGACCCTGGAGAGGGCAAACTCACGCTACCAAAGTGACCAGAAGCACGGAGGTACGCAACCCTGAAGAGGGAAAACTCACGCTACCGAGGTTGTTAGAAACACCAAGGTAGAGCCTGGAGAGGCGGTACTCACACTACCCCGTCGTCAGAAACACGGAGGTATGCAACTTCCAGCTCGGGCGTCGAGTGAAGTTAACCCTGGAGAGGGCAAACTCACGCTACCGAGGTTGTCAGAAACACCAAGGTAGAGCCTGGAGAGGCGGTACTCACGCTACCAAAGTGACCAGAAGCACGGAGGTATGCAGCTTCCGGCTCGAGCGACGAGTGAAGCTGACCCTGGAGAGGGCAAACTCACGCTACCGAGGTCGTCAGAAACACCAAGGTAGAGCCTGGAGAGGCGGTACTCACACTACCCCCGTCGTCAGAAACACGGAGGTATGCAACTTCCAGCTCGGGCGTCGAGTGAAGTTGAGCCTGGAGAGGCGGTAGTCACGCTACCAAGGTTGTCAGAAACACCGAGGTATGCAACGAGCCTAGAGAGGCGACGACTAATACTCAGCTACCCCGTCGTCAGAAACAACGGAGGTATGCAACTGTCAAGGTTGTCAGAAACACCGAGACAGAGCCTGGAGAGGCGGTACTCAGCTACCGAGGTTGTCAGAAACACTGAGGTATGCACGAGCCTGGAGAGGCGACGACTAATACTCAACCTGGAGAGGCTACTCAACAATTTTCCACCGGAAGACACTACAAGTCGGAAGGATGGCTTATTCCCCGGACAATTGGGTCAACTCCTTTACTTGTCAAACGATACACCAAAAATCCGTTTGACTAAGTAAAGGGGGGGCAGCTGTAGACCCCTAAAATTGTTTGGGTCGGAAATAAGACTCGAAGACTCTCGAAGACCAAAGGAAAGTCAGCCGGAAGGACTCCTGGAAGACCCTGGAAGACCCTAGGATGATTATTCGTAGGTTTAGAAGTCTTAGAGTAGCTTAAAATAAGGCTGTGGAAGGATTGAAGCTCAATACGGCCTCCTAGAAGTTCAGTACGGCCGTACTGAACAATTTGAACTACAATACGGCCGTACTGAAGCCAATACGGCCATACTGAAGTTTTTGAACTTCAGTACGGCCGTACTGAGACCAATACGGCCGTACTGAAGTTTTTTAACTTCAGTACGGCCGTACTGAATTCAATACGGCCGTACTATAGTTCAAAACTTCAGTACGGGCCGTATTGATGTCAGAGGCCGTACTGCGCCTCACTCCTATATATAGGATGTCATTTGGACGTCATTCCACACTTTTCCACACTTCTTGGACTCTCTTCTTGAGTATTCTGGGGTTTTTGAGCAGTGTTCTGCCCTAGAATTCTCTCCGAGAGCCGATCGGACGAAGTTCTTGAGTTCTGAGCATTTAGCTTGAGAATTCGAACTAGTCGAAGGGAAATCTTTTTGATTTCCATAGTAAAGATTAATTTTTAGGGAAGGAGCGAGCGAGCATGTAGTGGGAGGGTGCGCCAAAAAGCCTCCTAACATTTGAATATATAAAAGCACGCTTCAAAGGTTTCTTCTTCAAAATCCTTCCTTTTACTGCTTTCTGATTGTTGCATCGCATGTTTAATTTATTCATCATGTAGATATCTTATTCATAACCGTTTATAATAAATAGGGGTAATTTAGTAATTTTACACTGTTATTTATGAAATAATCCGTCATACGGAACCCGAAAGGGGCGTTGTGGGGTGCTAACACCTTCCCCGCACGTAACCGACTCCCTTACCCAACTCTGGTTGTAATGGCCAAGGTTGATTTGCGAAAATCAATTGCCTTATCCCTTTTTCCAATGTTTTGAGTAAAACATTGGTGGCGACTCCAAGAACCCTTCTTTTTGCGAAAACCACTAATCCATGGAGGGTCCCGCTTGGGATTAACATGGATTGGTGAATCATTTAATAAAATTATTAGTTCGATGAGGTCTCAGTTTGAGAATAAGTCGTTCTAACAATCCATCACTTTTCAAAACTTTAAAAAGAGTCCAACCATCGTCGCGAATGCCAAGATCCATTTCGGCGGGTGGCGACAGTGAAAAAAAGGCAAAGCAAAATGGGCAAAAATGGCTTAGCTTAGCTTGGTTTGTCATCATCAAAAAAGGTGAGATTGTTGAGATTGGGGGAGATTGAGATTGTTGAGATCACCTCTAGAGATTAAAGGTTTTGATGATAACAAATGTGTGGAACAAAGCTGACCAAGGACATCAACAACTTAGAAGTCAAAAACAAAGTCAAAGGAAAATGTTATGTAATAGGAGTAGCTTATAGATTGCTTTGGTTGAGTTTATTTGTTGTGAGTGCTTTGTGCATGAGCTAATCTGTATCTAATCTGATTAGGGGTGTGTATGATGATGAGTTTAAAAGGTTAAAAAGTTATTTTGAGACTTAAAATAGAGTTTTGAAAACTAACTCAAAATAATCGATTATCATTAAATATAATTGATTATTCCAACAACAGGTAAAAATGATACCTTGCTGCAATAATCGATTATTGTGAAATAATCGATTATCCCAGACATGACTCTATGGAATAATCGATTATCCAGCAAAATAATCAATTAAATTGTTCTTGGTTGATTTCCAGAAATCATGAAGAACAAAATAATCGATTATTCTTTAAAATAATCGATTATGTGGTTCTGAAAAAATTATAAATAGTCTGACCATTTTGAAACTTCAGAACAGAGTTAGAATTGAGAATCAAAATTAGAAAAATGTGTTTGTGAAGTCTTTGTGACAATCTTGGGGAGTTTTCTTTGTGAAACCAAGAAGAAAAACGTTTTTGAAATGCTTTGAGAAAAGATCATCATCATCATCACATTCTTGAAAGGAAAAAGATTAAGATTTGCTTTTGAATTCCAGGTGAATTTGTTCCTTAATTCTTTGTGAATATTTGTAAAATCTTGAGTAGGTTTCTCAAGTGGTAAGGAATTCTTGTAGTGGGTTTCTACAAGGGGTGCTTTCTTGAGGTCAAGAAAGTGGTTATCTTGAATGTAGGAGTATATGCATGTGTGGTATGCTTGTAAAACTTCTTCATTAAGATAGTGGAACAAATCTTGATCAAGTTATGATTGAGGACTGGATGTAGGTCACATGTGGAGTGGCTGAACCAGGATAAAAGACTTGTACAATCTTCTCTTACTCTTATCTTTTACTTTGTGTAGTATCTTGGTTGTATGTTGAAAAGATTGTTCTTGATTAACTTGTTTCCATGAGCAACATTGTTTGAACTGAATCAAAGTATTACATATTGTTCTTAACCTAGAATCTTATAATTGGTTAATCAAGAAAGCATATAGGATTCATTCTTCATTAACAAGTCTTTAAGAAACTTTTTTGAAAATTCATTTTAGAAAAGTTTGAATTGAAATAAAGATCCTAAAAACTCTAAAAATTTTTAAAGTGTCATAGAATCCAATTCACCCCCCTCTTGGATTGAGCCATTCTTTTCTAACAAGACAGAGCCAAGAACCACGAACGAAACATTATCAGACGAAAGTTGGGTTCATGCCATGCAAGAGGAATTGAGTCAATTCTAGAAGAATGATGTTTGGAAACTTGTTCCAATGCTTAAGGACAGAACAATCATAGGAACAAAGTTGGTATACAAAACCAAATTGGATGAATCTGGAAACATGGTAAGAAACAAAGCAAGGTTAGTTGCAAAAGGGTACTCACAGCAGGAAGGTATAGACTTTACTGAAACTTTTGCACCTGTTGCTCGTAGAGAATCCATTCAAATTTTACTTGCTTTTGCTACATATACTGGTATGAAATTATATCAGATGGATGTTAAAAGTTCATTTTTAAACAGAATAATTTCAGAAGAAGTTTATGTTTGTCAACCTCCTGGTTTTGAAAATGAACTACTATCATCTTATGTTTTCAAACTAAATAAAGCTTTATATGGGAGAGAAAAAGCACTAGCTGATGGCAAAGGAAGGATAAGTGATAGATGTTCCTCTCCTTAGCTTCACCTATGCATGGATCCTCTTCAAGGAGATTGAGACCGAAAACAAGAACACTTGAAATGGAGGAATTCTTCGAATGAAATGGCCTAAGCCAAGGATGGAAGCATCCAAGCTTAAGAAATCAAGAGATTGCTCACTTCAAAAGGTAGGAACTAGGTAAGTTCTAGGGTTTTGAAGGCACTCTCTCACTCTCTCTTTCTCGATGACTTTTGGAAGAAACTTGCAAGAAATGCTCTCAAATTTTTGAAGTTCAAAAGTGATTACAATGTGTGAACGAGGGAGATTATATGGATCCGGAATTAGGGACACTTGGCGCCAATGTGGAGGCTTCACATGTGGTGCCAAGTTTTGAATTCAAATTTTGAATTTGAATTCAAAACTTAACTCAAATGTACAAGTCTGGTTCACATTAGAGCTAGGTGTATTTAGGTTTGATTTAGTGTGCATTTAGGGTTGAATTTGAGTCACACATGTTTAGCCAAGGTGGCGCCATACATGTGACTCAAAATGCAACTTAAATGCATGCTAAATTAAACCTAGTTTTGCCTAATTCAATTAAACTAATAATCCTCCTTAAATCCTAATCTAATGACCTAAATACAATGGTCAAAGAAACAATGAATAGGAAAAATTACAAGAAAAAGAATGAGCGCAATATTGGGTATCAAAAGCCCAAAGCCCATGAAGCCCAATTACAAGCCCAAAGTTCACAAACCCTAATCTATGCTCAAAATACAAGACCAAAAACAAAGTAACTTCCTATTCTATGAATGTACAATAAAACTTGGTGTTTAATCAATTAAAGCCCAAGTGAGAAGCACCCTAGGCCCACCAAGCCCATTGGGCCCACTAAGCTCTGAAGCAGACAAGTCTTCAAGTAATCTCCTGGCCATAGCTCTAGTGGTTGGACCCTTGGTCCATGCTCTTCCATTACTAGCAGAGGATGCCATTTTCTTGGTCGCTACTTAGTTTCATGGACTAGCAAGAGGCAAAACACGATTTCCCTATCCACTTGTGAAGCTGAGTATGTTGACGCAGGACAATGTCTCACGCAACTACTATGGATTAAACATCAACTGGAAGACTACGACTTTTACGAAAGTAGTATCCCAGTACTTTGCGATAACACTACTACTATTAACATTTCAAAAAATCCTATTTTGCATTCTAGGACTAAGCATATCGAGATTAAACATCATTTCATTAGAGATCATGTGCAAAAAGGAACATTTGAACTGATTTATGTTAAGACTGAAGAACAACTTGCTGATATCTTCACCAAACCCCTTCAAGAAGACAAATATGTCTAGTTGAGAGATAGGCTAGGAATGAAGTTGATAGATGATCACTAGAATGTCATACTCACCCTCTATTTCTTTTTGCTGATTACAAAAGGGGAGAGAAAGAATAAAAAAATATATCAAACTAAACCAATCATGTAGTAAGGGGGAGGAACTTCAGGAAACGGAATGATTATAGTATCCCTTACATCACATGATAATATGCCCTATATCTGATATGAACTTGATAGATGATATTTGTCATTATCAAAAAAAGGAAGATTGTTAAGTCAGATGAAGCGCATTTGCAATTCCCACCAAGGTTTTGAATGAAAAATATAATACATATTTTTATTACTAACATGTGCATTATTGTTTCAGTCAGATAACGACAAGTTCAAACAGTGAAATACGTTCAAGAATAATCTGGCTAGACAAAATGTCAGTCAATAGAAAGGCCAGCATCAAGGCTCAAATCAAATACAAAATCTATCAACAGAAGCCTAAGGCATCGGATGTAAACTGGCGAATACACCAACATGAATGGCTGAGGCATCAACATGAAGTGCCATTAGAAAGAACCAATATAAAAGATGAAGTTATCACTTCCACATTCAGACGAAAAAGGTCATCAAGATCAGACATTGTATCTTGTAACCAGACGATGCCGAGAATGTTGAAGCACGTCTGAAGTCCGCTAATCACATTGGAAGGGATCATACAAGAAACACAAGAGGACACCATCATGAATAAATAAATTGGGCAAGCATGCATTCACAAGTCAAAGTCGAGTGCATCATAGAAAGGACACTTACTTTTCAGAAAAAGACAGCATCGCAGCGGCTAAACTAATAAGAAAAGTACAAATATACCTAGATCATGATTGGAGTCAGATATCAAAGAAATCAACTACACAGAGAAGCTCCACAAATACAAGCAAGAATTTAATGCAAGATCAAATGCATTAAATGAGAATATCTGCGTGAACATGAACAAGGGGTCCATCTGCTACGACACAAGCCTATGCTCCAACGAAAAAATTCAAATTAACAGCAAAGGGCAAATTTATCAAAAAGTGTATAAGTATCGAGACCAAGAAGAAGAAGAAGATAAGAGAAGCTGAGAAAAACGTACAGTACAAAAAAAATCAAGAGCACAAACCAATTTATACTTCTCAAAGAAATTCTTGTATATCTGTGTAAAAATTAAGATAGCTTATCTTAGTGAGTGTTGTCAATAGTTCATCCTCTCTACGAGAGTAACCAAACACTCAGACACCTATATCAGAAAAACTAAGGTTACGCACCTTAGTGAGTGTAGAAATTATTCAAATCCTCTCTGAGAGAGTAATACACACACTCAAAACCCACAACTGTTGTAAAGCCTAGAGAGGCTGGTAGAAAGAATACTTGTGAACCAGAAGTAGTTGAGAATACTAGCGTTGGTGAGTGAAGCCGACGGGCTAGAAGTGGTCGAGAGTACTTGTGGAACCAGAAGTGGTTAAGAATACTAGCATCTAGTTGACGAGCCAGAAGTGGCTGAGAATACTTGTAATCCTTTGTGATTAGTGGAACCTTTTTGCAGAAGGAAACTGCACGTAGCTCAGATTGAGTGAACCAATATAACTGTCTGTGCATTCTCTTTACTTTTCAGCATTATATACTTAACACCTGATCTACTTCGTTTTTTTTAACAAAGCCTTGGACAAAAACTTATTTGACCTTGTTAAAAATATTTTATCAGAAGATAACGTTTTCCAGACTAAAAATCAATTTACTTAATCTTCTACATTGAAAATTAGTTTTGTTAAAACAAAGAAATCACTAGACTAAGATTCTACTTAAATTTGCCAAAAATCACTCTTGCAAAATATTTCTAAAATTCTCCTTTGAATCCGAACACACACATTCAAATCCCCTTTCTATGTGTATTTGTGTTAACTTCAATTACTAGTCACACCCTCAAGCATTGCTAATTGTGATAGCAAACTTAGGAGAAGTGATGGATGATCTTCTCCACGGATTTGCTTAGGCCGGATCTTCTTCAGTGGAGGCTTGATTCTTCAACTCAAGAACACTTAGAAGCTTAAGAACTCACGGATGCACTCAACCTAGAACTAGGAGGGAAGCATCCAAGCTCAAGCATCAATGGAGAGCACACTTCAAAGAGGAGGATTCTAAGGTGAAATCCTAAGGTTTTGAAGATGAACTCTAAGGGACTTTTGAGAGAGGAAACTCGGCCAATGGCTCACAAATTTCAATTATGATCAAAAGTGAATACAAAAGGTGAAAGAATGGCTTAAGTATGCACGAAATTATGACCCATAGGTGCCTAAACTAAAGCCTCACAAAATGGCGCCTAAAGTTTGAATTCAAATTTGAATTTTGAATTCAAACATTGGTGCACATGTGTAAGTCCGAAAATTTAGGTGCCAAGGTGCATTTAGGTGTGATTTGAGAGTCATTTAGGGTTAATTTGAGTGGCACATGTTCAGCCACCCATGGTGCTAAACATGTGACTCAAATGTAACTTAAATGACTTCCAAATTAAACCTAATTTAACCTAATTAGCATACTTTAGTATTCCTTGTATTTTCCTATTCTAATGACCTAATTACATTGGTCAAACAATTACAATGGAAAGGAAAAATTACAAGAATGAAAATGAGCCCAATATTGTGTACCAAAAGCCCAAAGGCCCATGAAGCCCAAAACTAGGCCCAACTAGCCTAAAACCTAAAATGCTACTCTATGTGGTCCAAAATACAAGACCAAAATATATGATACCTATACTAACATGATATATACAAAACATATGAAAATAGCTATAACAAAATATGGCCCATGAAAAGTTCAACTTGGGCCTTCCCAGGCCCATCAGGCCCATTGGGCCCTGACTGGCCCAAACCTTCATGTCTAGCCAACTCCTCTTGGTTCTTTGAGTATGTCACCTCTTGCACTCCAAAGCATGATTCCATCATCCCCTCCCTCTTGAAAAGGATTTGTCCTCAAATCTCGAGGATGAATGGAAGAAGAAAAATTAACACCTACATATAAAACATGCAAGGAATAAGAAGTAACATGATAAGATAAAAGATCATGGATCCTAAGAGGAGTCCTAGTATCTAACCTAACAAAGAAAGATAAAATATTAGACTCTCTAGAAATAGGCTCCTCTTCTAAGCATAACCTAGAAGTAAAACCTAAAAATGTAAGAACACTATGACTAAGACAATGAAAAGACTGATTTTTAAACACTACAATATCTTGCCTAAAATACCCTAAATGGTAGCCTATGCTTTTCCTAAAATATAAAGAAAAGAATACTAGAAAACGTCCTAAACAATTTTGAATCATATTGTTTGGTAGATAAAATGTCTTGGAAAATCTTGAAAACTCATATAAACTATTTTTGTCTTGTAGGGAAGGGTGCAAATTAAGTTCAAATAAAGATGAACTTCCCATAAGATCAAAAATAGAATATGAAATATGACAAGATGTATCTATCAAACAATATATTCCAAAATTTGGGTGCTTTATTAGAACAACTATGGTAGAAGGATTCCTAAAGAGAGGAAGGCTATCTTCCTTGGGCACCTCCAAGGAAGTAGCACAAGAAGTGGAACTAAATGTAGTCCACTCCTTCTTTACTACATCTTGAAGTTGAGATTCATTTTTCTTTAGAATGATTTGTTCTTGAATCTCTACTTCATGACTTGTGGTAAGATTAGGGTAAGAGTTAAGGTCTTTATTTATGAAGAGAGTATTTTGTAAATGATTTTTAGTGGTAGAACAACTCTCTTCACTCACAAGTCCTTTAGAGGAATTATTTTCCTCCTTACTCTTCCCTAAGAGCAATGCCTTTTTTCTTTCTTTTTCTCTTGTTTTTCTCAATTTTTCTTTTGCTAAAAGTTTTTCTCTCTTTTGTTTAATAATGTGAATTTCTTCCTCTAAAATTGCAATTTGTGCCTTTTTTTCAAGTTTTTCTTTTTCTTTTTTTAAAGCTTCTTGCTTTGTCCAAGGTGTTAGTGATTTAAGCCTTTGAGTAGAATGTGAAAAACCTTTTGGAGAGCTTAATTCACTACCACTTGAGAAATATTTTCTCATGATTAAACAAAAGAATTTTTTTGTATATGCTATGCAAAAAGTTATAAAATGTTTTTGGTATTTTCTAGGAATGAAAATAACACTTGGAAGTCTAAGTGTACAAGTTGCACTATCAAGGGAGGTGAGCTACAAAGAGCCACTTAATAACCAAGCCTTTTCAAGTGGAAATCACTAAACTCCTTTGTGGTATCTCCAATTCCCCAAAACTTTTCACAAAAATTTTGAATGCTTTTTCACAATTTGTTTGTTTTTTGAGACTAAACTAAACGTGAGCAAGTAAATCTACACAAGTCTAGACGTTTCAAGGCAACAAAATAAAGCAATTAAAAGACAAAGAACTTTAAAGGAAACAATGTAAGCAACTAGTCGAATATCCTAAGTGGAAGCTTGAAACATATGAAATTTCCAAGCCACTTCCACTAGCACTACACGTGAGGATGCTAACAAGGAGTTAGATATACCTGACCAGCTTCTTAATACTCCCTCCAAGCTTTACAAATTGATTTTAAAATACAAGAGAGATTGCAAAATTTAAACTAGCCTAGAAAGCAATAAATGGCGGTTTTGGTGACCAATTTAGTGACGGTTTTTGTGTTCAACTTTTCTAACACTTGTTTAAGTGTCTTAATCCGCCACTAATCCTTCAAATTTGATGCTCCTGGACCTGCAAAGAATCACAACAAAAAAAGGTTAATGGTGGCTGCCTCACAAGGTGAAAGGAATGGTCACTCAAGTGAAGGAAGTTTAGGAGAAGTTTTGGTCACTAAATTAGGTCAAATTTTTAGGTCTTAGTGTCCAAACTTTTCCTACTCTTTGTTGAGCAATGCTTGATCCTTGAGCAAGGATTTGAGGCCACTTCCAGCACAGGGAAATTATTGAAAGAAAACTAGACAAGCAATAAAGCACAATTTGGAAAGCTTATACCAAAAGTTAAGAGTAATATGTATATATGACAAGACTCAAAGAGGTTCAACAAGTAAAACTGGAAAATAAGACTCCAAATAAAGCTAGCACTCAGTTATGAATGTTCCTAGATAGGTACTAGAGTAGATGAACAAAACAAAAAAAATTTGAAAGCAATTGGATAAGTATAGCACAAGTAGTAGTCAAAACAATAACAAGGAATCAAGTGATTTTTCACCAATGTACACCTCTCGGCTTTTTCACTTTAAAATGCTTTCTCTAATTTTTTTTTAATTCTTTCTTTCTATATTCAAGTTAAGAGTCCAGAGAGTATATTTGCCTTTTGTTTCAAATTTTTCTAAGATTCCAAGCTATAGAAACCGTGACTACAAGTTAGACAAAAATTCAAATGAAAACAAGGAAACTAGTGCACTAGTTTTTAGGTTTTGTCTTGGATTCTTTTGTACACTTTTCTTCTTTGAATCTTTGTACTTTTCTTTTGATTTAGGCTCTGTTTTTGTCTCTGTTTTCAGCCTATTTACTTTTTAAAATTTGAATCCAAAAGATAGTGCACTAGAAGCAAGATTAAGCACTTGAAATTTTGAGTCACAAAAATTTTTATAAGATTTTTCAATGGAAATGTGATTTGAAAACTTAAGACACAATGGAAACCTAACTCTAAATAAACTTACTAGAACTAATAGCAGTTATGAACACAATAAGGTAAAGAAAAAGCACATATAGGTAGGCACAAAATGAGCAATGACCGAGACCAATATGTAGACACAAAAATCAAAATAAAACTAGGTTAAACATGCTATTCAAGGAATTGGCAACATGTAAGGATTAAACACAAACTTCTAAGACAAAACATAGATTCAAAACCAAAATCTAAATGCAATGCATGAGGTCCAATCACGGACACATACAAGAATGGAGAGACTCAAAATAAAATCAAAATAGCACAAGCAAATAGTTCCTAAACAAGTTGATTGAGGAAGAAATTCAAAAACAATCAACCAATGGATCTATGGAACAAAAAATGATAAAAAGCATGTAGATCCGAAAAGAAACTCAAACAAGACACTTAGAACACAAAGAACACAAAAACAATCGGACCAAAACAAGATGAAGAACTTATCTCCTTGAAGACCTTGCTCTTGATACCAAAAATGATAGCAAACTTAGGAGAAGTGATGGATGATCTTCTCCACGGATTTGCTTAGGCCGGATCTTCTTCAATGGAGGCTTGATTCTTCAACTCAAGAACACTTAGAAGCTTAAGAACTCACGGATGCACTCAACCTAGAACTAGGAGGGAAGCATCCAAGCTCAAGCATCAATGGAGAGCACACTTCAAAGAGGAGGATTCTAAGGTGAAATCCTAAGGTTTTGAAGATGAACTCTAAGGGACTTTTGAGAGAGGAAACTCGGCCAATGGCTCACAAATTTCAATTATGATCAAAAGTGAATACAAAAGGTGAAAGAATGGCTTAAGTATGCACGGAATTATGACCCATAGGTGCCTAAACTAAAGCCTCACAAAATGGCGCCTAAAGTTTGAATTCAAATTTGAATTTTGAATTCAAACTTTGGTGCACATGTGTAAGTCCGAAAATTTAGGTGCCAAGGTGCATTTAGGTGTGATTTGAGAGTCATTTAGGGTTAATTTGAGTGGCACATGTTCAGCCACCCATGGTGCTAAACATGTGACTCAAATGTAACTTAAATGACTTCCAAATTAAACCTAATTTAACCTAATTAGCATACTTTAGTATTCCTTGTATTTTCCTATTCTAATGACCTAATTACATTGGTCAAACAATTACAATGGAAAGGAAAAATTACAAGAATGAAAATGAGCCCAATATTGGGTACCAAAAGCCCAAAGGCCCATGAAGCCCAAAACTAGGCCCAACTAGCCTAAAACCTAAAATGCTACTCTATGTGGTCCAAAATACAAGACCAAAATATATGATACCTATACTAACATGATGTATACAAAACATATGAAAATAGCTATAACAAAATATGGCCCATGAAAAGTTCAACTTGGGCCTTCCCAGGCCCATCAGGCCCATTGGGCCCTGACTGGCCCAAACCTTCATGTCTAGCCAACTCCTCTTGGTTCTTTGAGTATGTCACCTCTTGCACTCCAAAGCATGATTCCATCAAATTGCCACCCCACTTCTACTACTGAAAAAATAGAAAAAGAGTGACCTTCAATACAAGGTTAAATGGATTCAAAGTCTCCAAGTAACCTACCCTAAAAACAATATACAATGGTCTATAAAAAGGAAACAAAGTGCCTTACAAATACAAAGGCAAAATAAACCTATACAAGTAACTACTATATTTACTGTCGCCACCGGCCCGAAACGGGCTTTCGGCATTCGCGAAGGATGGTTGGACTCTTTTATTTGTTTAAAAATATGGATTGCTAGAATGACTTATTCTCAAACTGAGACCTTGTCAAACGAGCAATTTTATTAAAAGGCTCACCAATCCATGTTAATCCCAAGCGGGACCCTCCATGGATTAGCGGTTTTCATAAAAAGGAAGGGTTCATGGAGTCGCCACCAATGTTTTACTCAAAACATTGGAAAAAGAAGTTTAAGGCAATCGATTCAAAAATCGACTTCGGCCATGACAACCAGAGTCGGGTAAGGGAGTCGGTTACGCGTGGGGAAGGTGTTAGCACCCCACAACGCCCCTTTCGGGTTCCCTATGACAGATTATTTCTAAAAATAATAGTGCGAAATTACTAAATTACCCCTATTTATTCTAAACAATTATAACTTAACTATCTACATGATGACAGTTAAATATACACACAGAAAGCAGTAAAAGGAAGGTCTTAAGAAGAAACCTTTGAAGCGTGCTTTTATATTCAAGTAAAACTGGGAAGCTTTTTGGCGTTCCCTCGCTCTACAAGCCCGCTCGCTCCCTCCTAGAAAATTTTAACTATGGAAATCCGGAGGATTTCCCTTCGACTCAGTTCGAGACTCAAGCAAAAAGCTCAGAACTCGAGAACTTTGTCGTATCAACTCTCCGAGTGATTTCTAGGCAGAGCACTGCTCAAAAAAACCCAGAATACTCAAGAAGAGGGTTAAAACTCAGTGTAAAAGTGTCAAATGACGTCCAATTGACGTCATATTTATAGGGATGAGGCGCAGTACGGCCTCTGGGGGTCAATACGGCCCGTATTGAGTTTTTGAACTACAATACGGCCGTATTGAATTCAGTACGGCCGTATTGAAGTTCAAAAAACCTCAATACGGCCGTATTGAGTTCAGTGCGGCCGTAGTGAACTTCAATCCGGCCGTATTGAGTTCAGTGCGGCCGTATTGTAGTTCAAAATGTTCAATACGGCCGTACTGAACTTTTGGGAGGCCGTATTGGGCTTCATTCCCTCCACTTCCTTATTTTGAGCTTATTACAAGACCTCTAGACCTACAGAGAATCCTCCTAGGGCCTTCCATGAGTCCTTCTGGCTGACTTTCCTTCAGTCCTCAAGAGTCTTCAAGCTTTATTTCCGACCCGGACAATTTTAGGGGTCTACATTTACAAACATAAGAAAAAGGTCTTCAAGATCATCCTATTCCTCTTGGTTCCTTTAATGTAATACCTCTTGGATTCCTTGGCCTTGGCATATTTCCATCGTCCCCTCCCTCTTCAAAAGGATTTGACCTGAAATCTCGAGAGTCTTAATGAAGGTCAGCCACACCTATAAGTATATAATAACATTCATTAGAGGTGACATTGTCAATTAATAAATATGAAAGGTATATCCCTAAAGGAATCCTTTCATAGAACCTATTAAAGAAATTAATGATACTGGAGCTTCTAAAATAATGAATAGGATCCTCTTCTAAACATAGTCTAGGTATATTACTAAACCCTAAGAAAATATTAAAACTAAGACTATAACACACTAAAGACTTAATCCTAAAAACTATAACATCTTGCCTAAAGTACCCTATGTGGTAACCTAGGCATTCCCTAGAAAATAAGGAAAATACTACTAGAAAATTTCCTAAGCAATTTTGGATTATATTATTTGTTGGATAGTTACAAAAAGGATTTGTCACAAGGAGCCTTGAAGGCTCATGTGTTGTATCCAACAAATAATGTATTCCAAGAATTGGGTGCTTTATTAAAACAACTAAGGTAGGAAGAGTCCTACACAAAGGAGGGCTATCTACCTTGGGCAACACCAAGGAAGTAGCACAAGAAGTAAGACTAAGTGAAGTCCACTTCTTCTTCACTAAATCTTGAAGTTGAGATTCTTTTTCTTTAAAAATAATTGATTTGTAAATCTCTTCTTCAAGACTAGTGGCAGGATGAGGGCAGGAGTTAAGGTCTTTATGAATAAAGAGAATTTTCTTCATAGGATTTTTAGTAATAAAATAATTCCCTTTAGTCACAAATCCCTTAGAGGATATTTCTTCCTCTTTACTCTTCCTTTCACAAAGTGCTTTTTTTTTTTCTTCTTTTCTTTTAATTTTCATTTGTGCTTGATCCTCAACCACTTTTTGAGGTGAGAGAGGATAAAGCATAAATTTCTTTTCCTTATGAGTGAAGGTGATTTCATTAAGTAAGACCATTGTACATAGTTTTCTTTTCAAATTTTCATGGTCTTCCTAACAAAATATGACAAACTTCTATTGGTACTATATCACATAAAACTTGGTCTTCATATACACTACTACAAGATGCATATTTTACATCGGTTCTCTAAAGGCATTTACATCGGTTTTAGAACCGATGTAGAATAGAGCGACGTAGAAAATGTATGCATTTTTACATCGGTTCTGAAAAACCGATGTAGATTTAAGCATAAATCTACATCGGTTGTCTGAAGAACCGATGTAGATTTATGCTTAAATCTACATCGGTTGTCTAGAGAACCGATGTAAATTGTATTTAAAAATAAAAAAAAAATTATGCTTATTTTTAGATTATTTTTGATTACCTGTGATGAATATATATTTTGCTCTAGACAAAATAATTATCATTCCCAACTAAAATGTAACCACAAATCTGGCCATTCCCAAACAACATGCAGTAGCATAAATATTTGCAAATACCCCAGACAAGATAAACAAATGGTACCAATGAAATAAATAAAAAATATTATTTCAATACAACAATTGCATTCCTCAAATTTACAATAATAAAGCATAGGAAGAAAAATAGAAAGCACACCTGCACCTCTGCATTGTATTTGGAGTGTACTTATACAAGTTAAACAGATTTTACCAATCAAATTTCACGTTTGGAACAACTTTTAATGAAGTAATTTGTTTTATTACATTTACTGAGAATCTGTGTGACAAATAAAACCAATAAGAGAAAAAATAACCATTCAAATAACTAACTAAAAAAAACAAATCTATGCACACAATCTGATTCAAAAGGATTTCAAAAGCAAATACAAGAGAGCCAGAGAACCCAACCTCCAAAAGCCCATTTATGGGATGTTGCATTATAATGTAGAAACTTAGGGTGCACCCGAGCATGTTCCAAGTGACCTGTAATTGGAGCGGATCAAATTCTCCAAATTCTCCTGATCACCAGTGTATCCCTATATAATCACAACCAAAATGAATCAATATTAGAAAAGCAATAAAATTACAATTAAAGGTAGCAACCCACAGTAACAACAAATGCTAGAAATGAAAACCTTTAATTGTCAAAACTCAAAACAAGATGCAAGGATCACATATAAATTTGTTAAGTTTCACCTTCAATTATGCTATCAATCAATTGTGCTAGACTTCATTGGTTTCAACTATGCCTCTTTTTAAAACTATCAAAATGACACTTATTCTAAACTACCAGTTGAGAATGGAATTTACATACATGACCCATTTTCAACTATGCCTCTTTTGAAAAACTATCAGAATGACACGTATTCTAAACTACTAGTTCATGATCCATCATCAACTATTCCTCTTTTCAAAACTATCAGAATGAAACTTGTTCTAAACTACGAGTTCAGAATTGAATATACATACATGATCCATATTCAGTGTGGTTACACTATATTTCAGTTGTGTTTAGCATATTTTGGTAGTGGTTCTAACAGTCAAACATTTTCTATGATTGAATGACATGCCAGCATTAAAATATTTTGAACTCACCAAATAGCTGCAATTACTGCCCCTTCATTCTTAAGCAGACATATTCAAATTCAGATATATACATATATCTAAATGAGTAAAATATGTTTTTAGTTTCTGTAAATATAATTCAATGAGGACATATACAACGCAAAATAAAATTTTTTGGCACTACACAAGCAATGACCTTTACACACCCACCACAAAGTCTCCCACATTCCACGCACAATTCAGACGCTACACATTACAAAAAAGCCATGACCATGATTCCATACAAAGAAAGGCAACACAAAACCCCATTCATACGCACAACCTCATAATCCTCCTAAATCCATTCAATATGTGTTTGCTTCAGCACCGGTGATCAATACATGTATGAGAAATTCACATAAAAAACAACATAAAAAACAACTATTAGTTGCATCCTGGATCCATGTCCAGCAGTAACAAACATGCCACCAAATGCTCGGTCAAATGCTAGCTAAAAAGAAAACCCCCCACACTATTCCTTGAGACCACAAGCGTCAATAAGCAACACTTCCTCACAGCCCAAAAAATGCTAAAGAAGACCCACGAGGAACCTCTTTTTTTTTTTTTCTTTCAATGCACCAGACACAGAGTGATCAAAAGAGAAAGAGAATTACCCAACCCATTTCTTGACAGTGCGAGATTCAGGCAACAGTTTGGGCAAATTCTCCAAGGAACCACGCTTAACATTCCCAGCAACACCGGAATTCACAAATTGGCTCCGGCATTCCCTCAATCGAGGCCCATCCGCGTCCCCAATCGTAGCATTCAAATCCACGCCGAGCCTCGGTGCTCCCAATTTTCCTCTTCTTTAGCAGCCTCCTGTCGGCGTCGCTATCGGCATGCCTCTTGCGGCGGTGTGAGTAGACGAATAGGAGTGGGGGCTTAGGCGGGAGCGAGGACGACGTCGGCGGTGACGACGTCGTTTTCCTGTGGTGATCAATGCGCGAGCGTGAGCTTGCGCGCTTTCACCTTCTTCGACATGACGTTGGAGGAGCTGCTGGCAGCGACGCGGTACGACGAGGTGGCGGAGTAGAGGTGGTCGAGCGGGAGGTAGCGGATGGGGGTTCCACGCGTAGCGTGCACGTTGACAGTCGCGTCGTCCTCCCCGGCGGCGCCATTTTCCTCGAACGCTGCTGCCATATCGGAATCGAAAAATGTCCGTTAGGGTTTTCTTCTGCAAAGAGAGAAAAAAGAATAAAAAGCATGGTGGTGTGGTGCGGTGTGGTGTGGTGTGATTTGGTTTGGTTTGGTTTGGAGGGAGAGGAGGGAGTTGGGGAAGCGGGGGTCGGAGGAGGAGGAGGGGGAGGGGCGATGGAATCGAAGAGGAAGAGGGTTTGGGGATTTGAAGAGAGGGGGAGGGGGTTGCTGATGAGTGAAACAAAAAAATTAGGTCTCATATCTACATCGGTCATATGCAAAACCGACGTAGAATAACTCCTAGATTTCATTTTTACATCGGTCATGAGAAAAACCGACGTAGAATAACTCTCAGGTTTCATTTTTACATCGGTTATGAGAAAAACCGATGTAAATATGTTTATATTTTTTTATTTATTTACAAGTTTACCACCGCGTTTATAATTTACATCGGTTCTATTAGAACCGATGTAAATATGGCGATGTTAAATAGTGTTTTTGTAGTAGTGATACTTCCCAATGGAAAACTTGACCTTCAATTGTTGGCTAGTAATTAAGCCATTACAAATGATAAGATTGAGGATGTGGCATAGTAATTAAACTCAACTTTTTAACCAACCTAGTGCTACAACAGTTGCACCATGAACCACTATCTACAATGAGAAAACATAATTTATTTAAAACATTACATCTAGTATGAAAAATGTTCTCTCTTTGAGATAAAGTACCACTAGGTTGACTATTAAGGATTCTCCTAAGCATTAGGAGTTCTCCTTCATAAGGATAAACTGACTCCACATTAGACTTTTGAAGTCTTGTTTCATCCTCACTCTCACTTGAAGAGGAGGTAGTAGTCTCTTCTTGACTACTATAAGTGTCATACCCCCTTAAGATCATGACTTTCTTTGTAGGGCATTGAGAAGTAATGTGGCCTCTCCCTAGACAATTGAAACATTTTATATCACTAGTCTTTGTGCTAGTGTGTGGAGTGTGGGTACCTTTACCCTTCTCTTGGTTCTTATCCTTATTCTTAGCTAACTCCTTGGAGGGTTCTAAAATATTTTTCTTTTCAAAAGATTTTTCCTCCTCCATGTGAGCTTTCTCTTTTAGAAGAAGATTTTCTCAAAATTTGTTGTTCTACCTTTACACAAAGTTGGACTAAATCATTTAAGTCCCCGTAGGGTAGTAGCTCCACTTGGTCTCTAATCTCTAAGTCAAGACCACTTAATCTAGCTACAGTGGTGGCTTCCTTTTCTCTAATACATGCCCTCATCATGTATAGCTCCATTTGTTTCCTATATTATTCAACACTTATATCTTTTGGTTAGAGCCTTTGGAGCTTATTCATAAGCTCCCTACCATAATAAGAGGGAATATGTCTCCTCCTCAATGCACTCCTAAGATCATTCCAATATTGGATATGAGGATCATTGTGAAGGTGCCTCTCTTTTTCCAAAGAGGTGCACTTATACATTGCATGCCCTTGAAAGCTAAGGGTTGCAAGGGGCACCTTCCTCTCTTCACTTACCCTATGAAAAGCAAAGAGTTGTTCTAACTTCATCTCCCAATCAAGGTAGGCTTCCACATCATCCTTCCCAAAAAATTGAGGGAGATCCACCTTGGATTCCCTAGGTTTAATAGTTCTTTTAGGGGAAGGTTGATAATGGTCACCCACATTAAGGCTTTCATTAGGAGATGTGTATTGTGAGTGGGTGTTCCTACTCCTTCTCTTTTGTTTTCTCATTTGTTCTTTAAGCTTTTATTCTTCTTGTAGACCCCTAAAATTGTCCGGGTCGGAAATAAGACTCGAAGACTCTCAAAGATCGAAGGAAAGTCAGCCAGAAGGACTCCCAGAAGACCATAGGATGACTATCTTTAGGTTTAGAGGTCTTAGAGTAGCCAAAAATAAGAAAGTGGGAGGTTTGGAGCTCAATACGGCCTCCTTGGAGTTCAGTACGGCCGTACTGCACATTTTGAACTACAATACGGCCGCACTGAACTCAATACGGCCGTATTGAAGTTTCTGAACTTCAATACGGCTGCATTGAATTTAATACGGCTGCACTGAACTTCAATACGGCTGCATTGAATTCAATACGGCTGCACTGAACTTCAATACGGCTGCACTGAACTTCAATACGGCCGTATTGAGGTTTTTGAACTTCAATACGGCCGTATTGAATTCAATACGGCCGTATTGTAGTTCAAAACTTCAATACGGACCGTATTGACCCCCAGAGACCGTATTGACCCTCATCCCTATAAATATGACGTCAATGGGACGTCATTCTACACTTTTTACACTCAGTTTTAACCCTCTTCTTGAGTATTCTGGGTTTTTTTGAGCAGTGCTCTGCCTAGAAATCACTCGGAGAGTTGATCCGACGAAGTTCTTGAGTCACGAGCCATTTGCTTGAGTCTCGAACCTAGTCGAAGGGAAATCCTCCGGATTTCCATAGTTAAAGTTTTATAGGAGGGAGCGAGCGGTCTTGTAGAGGGAGGGAACGCCAAAACGCTTCCCAATTTCTGTCAAGATATATAAGAAAGCACGCTTCAAAGGTTTATATCTTTAAAGTCCCTTCTTTTACCGCTTTCTGTGTGTACATATTTAAACTGTCATCATGTAGATAGTTAATTTATAATTGCTTAGAATAAATAGGGGTAATTTAGTAATTTTGCACTATTATTTTTAAATAATCTGTCATAGGGAACCCGAAAGGGGCGCTGTGGGGTGCTAACACCTTCCCCACGCGTAACCGACTCCCTTACCCGACTCTGGTTGTAATGGCCGAAGTCGATTTTTGAATCGATTGCCTTAAATCTCTTTTTCCAATGTTTTGAGTAAAACATTGGTGGCGACTCCATGAACCCTTCCTTTTTATGAAAACCGCTAATCCATGGAGGGTCCCGCTTGGGATTAACATGGATTGGTGAGCCTTTTAATAAAATTGCTCGTTTGACAAGGTCTCAGTTTGAGAATAAGTCATTCTAGCAATCCATATTTTTAAACAAATAAAAGAGTCCAACCATCCATCGTGAATGCCGAAAGCCCGTTTCGGGCCGGTGGCGACAGATGGCGACTCCACTGGGGAAGCCTCGAGAGTCAGTCCCATTTAGTGACAGATTATTTTTAACAAATAATAGTTAAAATTACTTTATTACCCCTTGCTTGTATGATAACATGCTTTATTTATTTGGCTTTAATAACTGTTGTTTGTTTAATTTTCTGCAATTGTTTGAAATAAAAACTGCACACAAACCTTTGCACACAACAGTTCCCTCTATACCCGGGGGCATGAGTGGTAAGCCATAGGGAGTGGATGTTAGTACGGCCGGTTGTCGAATGGGTCTATAGGTGCCCGTAGACCGTTGTCGGAAAGCATCACTCAAGGTGATAACCATGAACTCGAGTCCGACAGTGCGTTGGAGCTTTCCATCGACTTACGACGAGAGGAATTGGGTCCCTATAATGGGGGCACCTTGGGGGCCTCAGACCGGTGAGAACAGTTAGATCCACCTTGAATATGCACTTTTCTGCAGGATACCCCTACCTCGTGATTCGCTCGTGACTGTTCGTGGATGAGTGAATTGTTTGTGCATTATTTATGTGAAATTGTTTGAGCATACATTGCATTTCTTTAAACATACAACATTCCTATTCTTTTAAAAAAAAATAAGAATAAATAGAAATAAAGATCTTCTAGTACATGGTGTTAACATCTACCTTCATTGCATTCATATAGGTAGTTTCCCTTTTCACCCAAAAAATACAAAAAAATACAAAATATCCAAAAGAAAAAATATGCATTTATCCAAACCAAGCAATATCATGCATCATCTTAGGAAAATCCCAAAACATGATAATGCTTAGTTGAATAAACACTATGCATGCATATTCATCTCCATCATCTCATATCATGCATTGTATTGTAGAATATGGAGAGGTCTAAGGAGATGCATGGGCAGTTGAAGAAAGTAGACTTCTTGTTATACCGTGCTGAGAGGTTGGATCACCTCTGTACTTTGATGCCAAGAGAGGCTCGCGTCAAGTTTGAGAAATCATATGGACGAGTCCTCGACTTGATGAAGATCTGTGTGGATCCAGCATTTTTGAGAGCACTGGTTCACTTCTGGAGTCTCGATTTGCACTGCTTCGAGTTCCCCTAGTTTGACCTAGTTCCTACTCTCGAGGAGTACGAGCTCATGCTACGATGGCCCAAATCAGCCGGGGTCTATATCTTTCATGACAACCATGTGGCCGTGGAGAGAGTTGCCACTCAGGTCAAATTACCATCACGATCAGCTGCCTTAGTGGGGAACGGCAGTATTAAAGGTTGGAAGCTTGCTATGATTGAGGACCACCTTTCTTCCTTGGCTGGTGAGGGAGATTGGTTAGCTTTCAATAAGACTCTAGCGTTAGCTGTGTTTGGGATGATCCTATTCCCCTTTCACGCTAACACAGTGGACCATGCTGCGATGGACGCTTTCTTCGCTTGGGACGTACACATGAAGAGTCCCGTGCCTGCTATTCTTGCTGACACCTTGCTCTCTGTTCATCTGTCTCAACAGAAGCAAGGAAAAATCATCCGATGCTGCACCTCCTTGCTGTATGTGTGGAGCATCACTCATTTCTATGCCTCTAGTCATATGGGGACCTTGCCCGACCCTTTGAGGAGTTTTTCGAAAATTCCCGTACGCCGCCAATATGCTTCTGAGTGGAAGGAAGAGATGGAACAGTGGAGTATCGAGCACTTCACGTGGGTTTGCCCTTGGTTCCGTCCAAGCCATGTATTGATGAGATGCGGCAGTTATCCAAGCATACCATTGATGGGCCTCAGAGGTTGCATAGCCTACTCACCTAGATTGGTTATGAGGCAACTGATGAGGACTCAGACCATTCCTACTATAGAGGAGCTTGGAGGGTTGTGTTTCTCCTTCGATTCCGAGCATCAGAAGGACATGCACGCTGTCATGAGAGCATGGGAGAGACCAACCTATGAGGGAGATCTCGAGCTTGGAAAGCCTCGGGTATCCGTCTCCATTGATTATGAGGAATGGAGGAGCGAGAGGGGGGTGCCTCAACCATCCACTTCTTGTGCAACCACAGCAACAAGGAAGGTGTTGCAAGAGCAAGTCGACGCCTTGACCAAGAAACTGGAAATCATGGGAGCTCAGATGAGAGTTCTTGAAGAGAAAAATGAAGAATCCAGTTTTACTATTGATGGTCTTCAAAGGCAATGCAAGAAGAAAGACCACGAGATAGAGCGGCTCAAGGATGATTGTGCTAACCTCAATGAGGAGGCTACTCGGGCACCCAAAATGCCAAAGGTTGAACTGAGTAGTCAACTCCAAGAAGTCAACATGAAGATAGCACACCTTGAGGCCGAGTATTCAAAGCAGGCACAGTTGATCAAGGATATGCAAGACGATCTGCTTTTGACTCGATCCGATGCGCAACAATGGCGGGAAGTTGTTCAACAACAAGCCGCAAACCTTTCCGACTTCCGCAAAAAGGAAAGGGAAGGATTGGCACAAATGGCCAAACTCCAAGAGGAGAAGGATCGGGCCGAGGATGAGCTTAATGAGCTGCAGGCCATGATCAACTATCATATACAAAAAGCGAAAGATGCTCAGAAAATCAGTGATGATATGAGCCAAGCGGTCTATACTCAGATTGAAGCAATGGGCCGCCATGTGGAGGAAGCCGAAGATGAATGGCAAAGACATATGAACCCGCCTGTGGGTTTTTACCGGCTTTTCTCTTTTTGTAAAAAGTTGCTTCAAAGCATTGTATAAAAGTTGTACACTTTCTTCAATTAATAAAAATTGTATTTTTGAGATTTATTGCCTTTGCATCTCATTAGTCATTCATTTGCATTTATCTCTCCCGGTAATTTAATAATAAATATTAATAAAAAGAAAGAATTAATCGATGCGTATGTTCAGAATGGATCGCACGCCATTGGTAATTAAATGCAAGCCAACAACTGCACACACGGCGACTCCGTTGTTGGTAATCAAGACGAATAAAGGGGAAGGTCCAACACCATTAAGGATTACTGCTCCAAGACCTTTCCCCTACGAATCAAATAAGGCTGTGCCGTGGATATACGACATCCATTCTTCTGCCGACAGCGATATCTCCAACATCGCTGGACTTGGGGGCATGACTAGGAGTGGAAGGATCTACACTCCCAAAGATCTGCACGACAAAGCTCCTAAGAATAAAGGAAAAGAAAAGGAGAAAACCAAGGAAGATAGAGAATCCGAGGAGGAGACTGATGAGCTGTTAAAAATCATCAAACAAAGCGAGTATTCCATTGTGGATCAACTTCACAAGACACCAGCAAAGATCACTTTGTTGTCGTTGATCCTAAGCTCCGAACCGCATCGGCAAGCTCTGTTGAAAGTCTTGAACGAGGCATATGTGTCGCATACTATCTCCCAAGACAAATTTGAGGGGATTGTTAGTCACATCACGGCTAATGATCACCTCTCTTTCACCGATGAAGAGATCCCCGCCGAGGGACCGAACCACAACAAGCCCTTGCACATCTCTGTAAAGTGCAAGGAGTATCACATCGCAAAGGTCTTGGTGGATAATGGATCTTCCTTGAACGTAATGCCAAAGAGAACGTTCGACCAAATGACAATCAAGGGAGTCCAAATGCGCCCGAGCAACATGATCGTTCGAGCTTTCGACGGCTCTAAAAGAGAAGTAGTGGGAGAAATCAGTCTTCCAATCCAAATTGGGCCCACTATCTTTAATGTCGAATTCCAAGTAATGGATATTACTCCTGCATACAGCTGTCTCCTCGGCCGACCTTGGATTCATGATGCGAAAGCTGTACCCTCTACGCTCCACCAGAAAGTCAAGTTCATAGTGGGTGACAAACTGGTGACCGTACAAGCTGAAGATGACATACTCATCAGCAAGCCATCCACCATACCCTATGTGGATGCAGCAGAGGAAGCTTTGGAAACCGCCTTCCAAGCATTGGAAATTGCCAATGTTGAGACGTTTCCCCGAGAAATGAAGAAAGTAGCCCATATGCTCACTAAGAACGGATACTTGCCAGGACAAGGATTAGGCAAGGACTCCCAAGGAATCCCGGAGCTACCCATTATCAAGGACAATCCGGGGAAACAAGGGTTAGGATACAACCCTGTTAATGATCAAAGAACGAAGAGGAATCAAGATCCTTCTCGACGTTCTTTAAGCCAGATCTTTAGGAAGGCTGGTTCACAAACGTCAAGGCCAGCTGTCGTCATCAAGTGTCCTTTTCCTTCTAATAGGGATGTGTAAATTCAGTGACTATTAGAGATCACTCCTCGGGGACAGCCCGACTCCCGAGCCTCGATAGGGCACATGTTTCCATTATGATTATAATAAAATCATTCTTTATTCATTTCTTATTGCTTCTTTTCTCGCTTACAATAAATTTCTAGGCCATATTATTTAACCCTGTTTGAATAAGCATAAATGAGGTTAAAATCATCTTGATAACAATAAACCCGCATCATTTTTATGTGGAAGTGTGTGTGACAACTTGGAGCACCTTCCCTTGGCCTCGACAAGTGCCATCATGGATAAAAAAGAAATCCTAAAAACAAAAAGCTCGGCAGGAAACCCAAAAAGGGGGCTGCGCAAAAATAAGAGCAAAAAACCCGCTAGGAATCCCACAAAAGGGTGACCTAGGCAAAAATTAGGGTTACAAAATAATGAACAAAAACAAAAGCCCGCTAAAACTCCAAAAATGGGTGTTTTAGGCAAAAGTTAGGGCAATCGAAAAACAGAATAAATCCATGATGGTACCATGAACCGAATTCAAAAAAGAAAGGTTCAAGGGAAGTTATCTAAGTTGTCAAATCACAACGTCAATAACAAGATTTGATTAACTTCATGAATGTTTAAACAAACAAACCTAAACACAATAAGCCTACCTTGGCCAGCCATTCTTACAAAATCCATTTTTCAAAAATAAAATAATCCCCTCTAAAACACAAACTTTTGAAAATATATCCTTTCCTTTTTTTCTCTCTTGTCCCAACGATTTTAGAATAATCTAGTGGAAACATGGAGATATAGTGGTCAATAGGAGGGTTGACACGTCTTCTAAAGGAAGGGAAGGATCACTTGGTTGATGACTGTCGCCACCGGCCCGAAACGGGCTTTCGGCATTCGCGAAGGATGATTGGACTCTTTTATTTGTTTAAAAATATGGATTGCTAGAATGACTTATTCTCAAACTGAGACCTTGTCAAACGAGCAATTTTATTAAAAGGCTCACCAATCCATGTTAATCCCAAGCGGGACCCTCCATGGATTAGCGGTTTTCATAAAAAGGAAGGGTTCATGGAGTCGCCACCAATGTTTTACTCAAAACATTGGAAAAAGAAGTTTAAGGCAATCGATTCAA
The DNA here is from genome assembly GCF_000230855.2 of Cajanus cajan. Classification (NCBI taxonomy): domain Eukaryota; kingdom Viridiplantae; phylum Streptophyta; class Magnoliopsida; order Fabales; family Fabaceae; genus Cajanus; species Cajanus cajan. The sequence goes on from NC_138525.1 coordinate 39,364,193, forward strand.
AAATCGACTTCGGCCATTACAACCAGAATCGGGTAAGGGAGTCGGTTACGCGTGGGGAAGGTGTTAGCACCCCACAGCGCCCCTTTCGGGTTCCCTATGACAGATTATTTAAAAATAATAGTGCAAAATTACTAAATTACCCCTATTTATTCTAAGCAATTATAAATTAACTATCTACATGATGATAGTTTAAATATGTACACACAGAAAGCGGTAAAAGAAGGGACTTTAAAGAGATAAACCTTTGAAGCGTGCTTTCTTATATATCTTGACAGAAATTGGGAAGCGTTTTGGCGTTCCCTCCCTCTACAAGACCGCTCGCTCCCTTCTATAAAATTTTAACTATGGAAATCCGGAGGATTTCCCTTCGACTAGGTTCGAGACTCAAGCAAATGGCTCGTGACTCAAGAACTTCGTCGGATCAACTCTCCGAGTGATTTCTAGGCAGAGCACTGCTCAAAAAAACCCAGAATACTCAAGAAGAGGGTTAAAACTGTGTGTGAAAGTGTGAAATGACGTCCCATTGACGTCATATTTATAGGGAAGAGGCTCAATACGGTTTCTGGGGGTCAATACGGTCCGTATTGAAGTTTTGAACTACAATACGGCCGTATTGAATTCAATACGGCCGTATTGAAGTTCAAAAACCTCAATACGGCCGTATTGAAGTTCAGTGCAGCCGTATTGAGTTCAATGCAGCCGTATTGAACTTCAATACGGCCGTATTGAGTTCAGTGCGGCCGTATTGTAGTTTAAAATGTTTAATACGGCCGTACTGAACTCTTGGGAGGCCGTATTGGGCTTCATTCCCTCCACTTTCTTATTTTTTGCTACTCTAAGACCTCTAAACCTACAGATAATCATCCTAGGGTCTTCCAGGGTCTTCCAGGAGTCCTTCCGGCTGACTTTCCTTTAGTCTTCGAGAGTCTTCAAGCTTTATTTCCGACCCGGACAATTTTAGGGGTCTACAGCTGCCCCCCCTTTACTTAGTCGGACGGCCTTTTGGTGTACCGGCTGACAAGTAAAGGAGTTGACCCAATTGTCCGGGTGATGTGCCAACCTTCTGACTTGTAGCGTCTTCCGGTGGAAAATTGTTGAGTAGCCTCTCCAGGTTGTTGCATACCTCGGCGCTTCTGACAACCTCGGCAGCTAAGTTTACCCTCTCCAGGGTCAACTTCACTCGACGCCCGAGCCGGAAGTTGAACACCAACGTGCCTCTGACGACGCTGATGGTTGAGTACTGTCTCTCCAGACCTTGAGTATTGTCTCTCCAGACTTTGAGTATCGTCTCTCCAGACTTTGAGTACCGTCTCTCCAGACTTTGATTGAGTACCGTCTCTCCAGACTTTCTTTGAGTACCGTCTCTCCAGACCTTGTTTGAGTACCGTCTCTCCAGACCTTGTTTGAGTACCGTCTCTCCAGACCTTGTTTGAGTACCGTCTCTCCAGACCTTGTTTGAGTACCGTCTCTCCAGACCTTGTTTGAGTACCGTCTCTCCAGACCTTGTTTGAGTACCGTCTCTCCAGACTTTGTTTAAGTACCGTCTCTCCAGACTTTGTTTGAGTACCGTCTCTCCAGACCTTGTTTGAGTACCGTCTCTCCAGACCTTGTTTGAGTACCGTCTCTCCAGACTTTGTTTGAGTACCGTCTCTCCAGACCTTGTTTGAGTACCGTCTCTCCAGACTTTGTTTGAGTACTGTCTCTCCAGACTTTGTTTGAGTACCGTCTCTCCAGACTTTGTTTGAGTACCGTCTCTCCAGACCTTGTTTGAGTACCGTCTCTCCAGACCTTGTTTGAGTATCGTCTCTCCAGACTTTGTTTGAGTATCGTCTCTCCAGACCTTGTTTGAGTACCGTCTCTCCAGACCTTGTTTGAGTACCGTCTCTCCAGACTTTGTTTGAGTACCGTCTCTCCAGACCTTGTTTGAGTACCGTCTCTCCAGACTTTGTTTGAGTATCGTCTCTCCAGACCTTGTTTGAGTACCGTCTCTCCAGACCTTGTTTGAGTATCGTCTCTCCAGACTTTGTTTGAGTACCGTCTCTCCAGACTTTGTTTGAGTACCGTCTCTCCAGACTTTGTTTGAGTACCGTCTCTCCAGACCTTGTTTGAGTACCGTCTCTCCAGACCTTGTTTGAGTACCGTCTCTCCAGACCTTGTTTGAGTACCGTCTCTCCAGACTTTGTTTGAGTATCGTCTCTCCAGACCTTGTTTGAGTACCGTCTCTCCAGACCTTGTTTGAGTACCGTCTCTCCAGACTTTGTTTGAGTACCGTCTCTCCAGACCTTGTTTGAGTACCGTCTCTCCAGACTTTGTTTGAGTATCGTCTCTCCAGACCTTGTTTGAGTACCGTCTCTCCAGACCTTGTTTGAGTATCGTCTCTCCAGACTTTGTTTGAGTACCGTCTCTCCAGACCTTGTTTGAGTACCGTCTCTCCAGACCTTGTTTGAGTACCGTCTCTCCAGACTTTGTTTGGTCTCTGATGACCTAGGCAACTGAGTTTGCCTTCTCCAGGGTCTGCGTCCGTGTCTTCTGATCACTTCGGCAATGCGAGTTTACCCTCTCCAGGGATCTGAGATGATTTTTTTCTCCACAGTCCACTATGCTGCTTCGACGTTTTTCTGATTTTGTGCCACTGAGGGCTGGATAACGCAGGGATCCGTCTAGGGGATGTGCATTCATTCATAGGTTCTTGTGCCCCAACTTGCATTTGCATAGTTGGTACCCATGGGGAATTTCTGACTCCTTGGGGTGTAGACACAGATGCTCTTCTTGATTTGAGCGATGCCTTATGTTTGGCTGACGTCCTTTTGACGTAAGTGGAGTATCCCGGTTATCCTTATTCGGGTGTCTCTCTTTGATTTTTCTGATTTTTGTAGCCTCTGTGTAGGCTATTATCCACTGAGGGTTCTGGATGTTGATTTTGATTTTGTCTCCACAGTCCACGATGCTGCTTTGACGATTGTTTTTGATTTTTGTGCCACTGAGGGCTGGATAACGCAGGGATCCGTCTAGGGGATGTGCAGTTACTCATAGGTTCTTGTGTCCCAACTTTCCTTTGCATAGTTGGTGCCCATTGAGGAATTTCTGTTTCCCTGGGGTGTAGACACGAAGATGCTCTTTCTGAGATGAGCGGTGCCTTATGATTGGCTGACGTCCTTTCGACGATGGTGGAGTATCCCGGTTATCCTTATTCGGGTGACTCTTTTTGTTTTTCTGGTTTTGTCGCCTCTGTGTAGGCTGTTATCCGCTGGGGGATTTTGTCATTGATTGTGATTAGCCTCTTCTGTTAGGCAGATCATCTTGATGCTTGATGTTTGGCCAAGAGCCGGATTCCACTTGGGGAATGATTATTGATCTTTTGATTTTTTTTCCTTTTTGTAGGAATGCCTCTTGAGTAGGCGACTGGGGATTTGGGGATCTTATGTATCCCAAAGTATTATTTAGAAAGCCTCTTCAGGCTTAGCTTCACTCTTCGTTTGAGTTGGAAAGCTATCTTCCACTGAGGAAGTCTAAGTCCTTTGACTTGGATATTTTGTTTGGATCATGCTTCCGTTGGGGAATTTTGCTGATCTCGCTTTGATAGCTTTCACTGGGGAATTTGGCCCGTGAGTGGAAGCTGAGATATCTCTGGGGAGTATTATTTCGGCGAGCCTCTCCAGGCTCAATTATTCTGAGAGAGTATTATTTCGGCGAGCCTCTCCAGGCTCAATTATTCTGTGGGAGTATTGTTTCGGCAAGCCTCTCCAGGCTCAGTTATTCTGCATGATGAATTGGTTTTTTTGTTCAGCCCAAGAATGCAAGCTGAGATGTCTTTTTGGAGAGTATTATTTTGGCAAGCCTCTCCAGGCTTAATTATTTTGTGGGAGTATTTTTTCAGCAAGCCTCTCCAGGCTCAATTATTCTGTGGGAGTATTATTTCGGCAAGCCTCTCTAGGCTCAGTTATTCTGTGGGAGTATTGTTTCGGCAAGCCTCTCCAGGCTCAGTTATTCTGCATGATGAATTGGTTTTTTTGTTCAGCCCAAGAATGCAAGCTGAGATGTCTTTTTGGAGAGTATTATTTTGGCAAGCCTCTCCAGGCTCAGTTATCCTGTATAATTTGTTGGATTTTCTGTATTTTGCCTTTTTGTTGATTTTGGCTTTTTTTGTGTTTTTGCCTTTTTTGTTGATTTTGGCTTTTTCTGTGTTTTTGCCTTTTTTTGGTTGATTTCGGCTTTTTCTGTACAGAAATGTCTCTGAGGAGTATTATTTTGGCAAGCCTCTTCAGGCTCAGTTATTCTGAGAGAGTATTATTTCGGCGAGCCTCTCCAGGCTCAATTATTCTGTGAGAGTATTATTTCGGCGAGCCTCTCCAGGCTCAGTTATTTCTGAGAGAGTATTATTTCGGCAAGCCTCTCCAGGCTCGGTTATTCTGTATGGTGAGAGAGTATTGTTTCTGCAAGCCTCTCCAGGCTTAATTATTCTGAGGAAGTATTTTTTCAGCAAGCCTCTCCAGGCTCAATTATTCTGTACAAACTGAGGAGTATTGTTTGTATCCTTGCCTTTTTTCGTTTTCGGCTTTTGTTGACTGCTGTCATACACAAGCAATTTTCTATTTTTTCTATTTTATGCGACTGCCTCATAATGAGGTCTTTGAATGTGCAATTAATGTGCGTGATGCACAAAATGCAAGTTTAATTATTTAATGTTTTTTAGAAAAAATGAATGGCTCCCCCTATCCTCTTCTTCTTGGAGGAATTTTATCATCGACGTGAGGGAGGATTTCTGTTATTGCCAATACGGCCGTTATTCATTTCAGTATGCCCGTATTGAATTGAAAATTTGTTCATAACCCTAATTTTGGTACGAGCGTACTGAACATGATACGGGCGTATTGTTTTTCTGAAGTTTATATTTTTTGTTTTTTTTCAATAAACAGAGAATAAGTGATCTTCCATTACACCTATCATCTGTATGCATGTATGCAGTATGATGCACCTAATTCTATTTGATTTATCTTTCAAAAGAATTAACCGATGCGTTTTTGTTTGGATTTTTGCCATTCCTCTAGACGGGCTGTGTGCTGCCGATTTCTGTAACCGAGGAATGATGCATGTTATATTGAGATTTGGTGTCATCAACCAAATGATTTTCCTTTCCTTTAGAAGATGTGTCAACCCTCCTATTGACTACTATATCTCCATGTTTCCACTAGATTATTCAAAAATCGTTTGGGACAAGAGAGAAAAGAAGGAAAGGATATTTTTTTTTCGAAAGTTTGTGTTTTAGAGGGGATTATTTATTTTTTGAAAAATGGATTTTGTAAGAATGGCTTGGCCAATGGTAGGCTTAAGTGTTTAGGCTTTGTTTGATTAAACACTTATGAATTTAAGCACGTCTTGGTTATTAACATTTGGATAGCTTTTCTTGAGCCCCTTCAGTTGGTGGTACCATCATGGATTTATTCTGTTTTTCGATTGCCCTAACTTTTGCCTAAAACACCCATTTGTGGAGTTTTAGCGGGCTTTTGTTTTTGTTCATTATTTTGTAACCCTAATTTTTTCCTAGGTCACCCTTTTGTGGGATTCCTAGCAGGTCTTTTGCTCTTATTTTTGCGCAGTCCCCTTTTTGGGTTTCCTGCCGAGCTTTTTATTTTTTAGGATTTTTGTCCTGAATGGATTTCTTTTTATCCATGATGGCACTTGTCGAAGCCAAGGAAAGGTGCTCCAAGTTGTCACACACACTTCCACATAAAAAAGATGCGGGTTTATTTTTATTAAGACGATTTTAACCTCATTTATGTTTATTCAAACAGGGTTAAATAATGTGGTTTAGAGATTTATTGCAAGCAAGAAAAGAAGCAATAAGAAATAATGAAGAATGATTTTATTATAATCATAGTGGAAACATGTGCCCTATCGAGGCTCGGGGGTCGGGCTGTCCCCGAGGAGTAATCTCTAATAGTCATCAGGTTTACACATCCCTATCGGAAGGAGAAGAGCACTTGATGACAACGACCGGCCTTGACGCTTGTGAACCGGCCTTCCTGAAGATCTGGCTTAAAGAACGTCGAGAAGGATCTTGGTTTCTCTTCGTCCTTTGATCTTTATAAGGGTTGTATCCTAACCCTTGTTTCCCCGGATTATCCTTGATAATGGGTAGCTCCGGGATTCCTTGGGAGTCCTTGCCTAATCCTTGTCCTGGCAAGTATCCGTTCTTGGTGAGCATGGAGGCTACCTTCTTCATTTCTCGGGGAAACGTTTCGACATTGGCGATTTCCAATGCTTGGAAGGCGGTTTCTAAAGCTTCCTCTGCTGCATCCACGTAAGGTATGGTGGATGGCTTGCTGATGAGTATGTCATCTTCAGCTTGTACGGTCACCAGTTTGTCATCCACTATGAACTTGACTTTCTGGTGGAGCGTAGAGGGTACAACTTTCGCATCATGAATCCAAGGTCGGCCAAGGAGACAGCTGTATGCCGGAGTAATGTCCATCACGTGAAATTCGACGTTGAAGATAGTGGGTCCAATTTGGATTGGAAGATTGATCTCTCCCACCACTTCTCTTTTAGAACCGTCGAAAGCTCGAACGATCATGTTGCTCGGGCGCATTTGGACTCCCTTGATTGCCAATTGCTTGAGCGTTCTTTTTGGAATCACATTCAAGGAAGATCCATTATCTACCAAGACTTTAGCGATGTGATACTCCTTGCACTTTACAGAGATGTGCAAGGGCTTGTTATGATTCGGTCCCCCAGCGGGGATTTCTTCATCGGTGAAAGTGAGGTGATCACTAGCCGTGATGTGACTAACAATCCCCTCAAACTTGTCTTGGGAGATAGTGTGCGACACATATGCCTCGTTCAAGACTTTCGACAGAGCTTGCCGATGCGGTTCGGAGCTTAGGATCAACGACAACAGCGTAATCTTTGCTGGCGTCCTATGAAGTTGATCCACGATGGAGTACTCGCTCTGTCGGATAAACTTTAACAGCTCATTAGTCTCCTCCTCGGATTCTCTATCTTCCTCGGTTTTCTCCTTTTCTTTTCCTTTATTCTTGGGAGCTTTGTCGTGCAGATCTTCGGGAGTGTAGATCCTCCCACTCCTAGTCATGCCCCCAAGTCCAGCGATTTTAGAGATATCGCTGTCGGCAGAAGAGTGGATGTCGTATATCCACGGCACAGCCTTATTTGATTCGTAGGGAAAAGGCCTTGGAGCAGTGATCCTTAACGGTGTTGGACCTTCCCCTTTGTTCGTCTTGATTACCAACAACGAAGTTGACGTGTGTTCGCTTGACGCGGTTGTTGGCTTGCATTTAATAACGAACGGCGTGCGATCCATCTTTTGAACATACGCATCGCTTAATTCTTTCTTTTTATTACTGTTATTAATGGATTACTAGGAGAGATGTATGAAATGAATGACTCCTAGATCCCTCCATGATCTATATGCATGATATGAGATGATGATGTTGAATATGCATGCATTGTGTTTATTGAACTAAGCCATTATCATGTTTTCGGGATGTTCCTAAGATGATGCATGATATTGCTTGGTTTGGATAAATAACCCTTTTTTCTTTTTTTGGGTATTTTTATTTACTATATTTTTTGTATTTTTGGGTGAAAAGGGAAACTACCTATATGAATGTGATGAAGGTAGATGTTAACACCGTATAATGGAAGATTCTTATTCCTATTTATTTTTATTTTAAAAGAATAGGAATGTTGTATGTTTAAAGAAATGCAATGTATGCTCAAACAATTTCACATAAACAATGCACAAACAATTCACTCATCCACGAACAGTCACGAGCGAATCACGAGGTAGGGGTATCCTGCAGAAAAGTGCATATTCAAGGTGGTTCTAACTGTTCTCACCGGTCTGAGGCCCCCAAGGTGCCCCCATTATAGGGACCCAATTCCTCTCGTCGTAAGCCGATGGAAAGCTCCAACGCACTGTCGGACTCGAGTTCATGGTTATCACCTTGAGTGATGCTTTCCGACAACGGTCTACGGGCACCTATAGACCCATTCGACAACCGGCCGTACTAACATCCACTCCCTATGGTTTACCACTCATGCCCCCGGGTATAGAGGGAACTGTTGTGTGCAAAGGTTTGTGTGCAGTTTGTATTTCAAACAATTGCGGAAAATTAAACAAACAACAGTTATTAAAGCCAAATAGATAAACATGTTATCATACACGCAAGGGGTAATGAAGTAATTTTAACTATTATTTGTTAAAAATAATCTGTCACTAAATGGGACTGACTCTCGAAGCTTCCCCAGTGGAGTCGCCATCTGTCGCCACCGGCCCGAAACGGGCTTTCGGCATTCGCGAAGGATGATTGGACTCTTTTATTTGTTTAAAAATATGGATTGCTAGAATGACTTATTCTCAAACTGAGACCTTGTCAAACGAGCAATTTTATTAAAAGGCTCACCAATCCATGTTAATCCCAAGCGGGACCCTCCATGGATTAGCGGTTTTCATAAAAAGGAAGGGTTCATGGAGTCGCCACCAATGTTTTACTCAAAACATTGGAAAAAGAAGTTTAAGGCAATCGATTCAAAAATCGACTTCGGCCATTACAACCAGAATCGGGTAAGGGAGTCGGTTACGCGTGGGGAAGGTGTTAGCACCCCACAGCGCCCCTTTCGGGTTCCCTATGACAGATTATTTAAAAATAATAGTGCAAAATTACTAAATTACCCCTATTTATTCTAAGCAATTATAAATTAACTATCTACATGATGATAGTTTAAATATGTACACACAGAAAGCGGTAAAAGAAGGGACTTTAAAGAGATAAACCTTTGAAGCGTGCTTTCTTATATATCTTGACAGAAATTGGGAAGCGTTTTGGCGTTCCCTCCCTCTACAAGACCGCTCGCTCCCTTCTATAAAATTTTAACTATGGAAATCCGGAGGATTTCCCTTCGACTAGGTTCGAGACTCAAGCAAATGGCTCGTGACTCAAGAACTTCGTCGGATCAACTCTCCGAGTGATTTCTAGGCAGAGCACTGCTCAAAAAAACCCAGAATACTCAAGAAGAGGGTTAAAACTGTGTGTGAAAGTGTGAAATGACGTCCCATTGACGTCATATTTATAGGGAAGAGGCTCAATACGGTTTCTGGGGTCAATACGGTCCGTATTGAAGTTTTGAACTACAATACGGCCGTATTGAATTCAATACGGCCGTATTGAAGTTCAAAAACCTCAATACGGCCGTATTGAAGTTCAGTGCAGCCGTATTGAGTTCAATGCAGCCGTATTGAGTTCAATGCAGCCGTATTGAACTTCAATACGGCCGTATTGAGTTCAGTGCGGCCGTATTGTAGTTTAAAATGTTCAATACGGCCGTACTGAACTCTTGGGAGGCCGTATTGGGCTTCATTCCCTCCACTTTCTTATTTTTTGCTACTCTAAGACCTCTAAACCTACAGATAATCATCCTAGGGTCTTCCAGGGTCTTCCAGGAGTCCTTCCGGCTGACTTTCCTTTAGTCTTCGAGAGTCTTCAAGCTTTATTTCCGACCCGGACAATTTTAGGGGTCTACAATGACACCAAAATCAAATACGCATCATTCCTCGGTAACAGAAATCGGCATCGCACAGCCCGTCTGGAGGAATGGCAGAATCCAAACAAAAACGCATCGGTTAATTCTTTTGAAAAATGAATCAAATAGAGTTAGGTGCATCATACCGCATACATGCATACAGATGATAGGTGTACTGGAAGATCACTTATTCTCTGTTTATCTTAAAAAAAAAAAAAAAAAAAAAAAAAAATCAAACTTCAGAAAAACAATACGCCTGTATCATGTTCAGTACACCCGTACTAAAATTAGGGTTATGAACAAATTTTCAATTCAATACGGGCATACTGAAATGAATAACGGCCGTATTGGCAATAACAGAAATCCTCCCTCACGTCGATGACAGAAATTCCTCCAAGAAGAGGAGGATAGGGGAAGCCATTCATTTTTTCTAAAAAAAAAACAAATTAATAAAATAATTAAACTTGCATTTTGTGCATCACGCACATTAATTGCACATTCAAAGACCTCGTCATGAGGCAGTCACATAAAATAGAAAAAATAGAAAAATTGCTTGTGTATGGCAGCGGTCAACAGAAAAGGCCGCAAATCAACAGAAAAGGCAAAAATACAGAAAAAGCCAAAAAAATGACAAAAAAGGCAAAAAATACAGAAAAAGCCAAAAACGACAAAAAAAGGCAAAAGATTTAGAAAATCAATCGCCTCGTACAGAATAACTGAGCCTGGAGAGGCTCGCCGAAATAATACTCCCTCATCAGAATAATTGAGCCTGGAGAGGCTTGCCGAAATAATACTCTTTCAGAATAACTGAGCCTGGAGAGGCTTGCCGAAATAATACTCTCTCAGAATAATTGAGCCTGAAGAGGCTTGTCGAAATAATACTCCCTCAATCAAACAGAATAACTGAGCCTGGAGAGGCTTGCCGAAATAATACTCCTTCAGAATAATTGAGCCTGGAGAGGCTTGCCGAAATAATACTCTCAGAATAACTGAGCCTGGAGAGGCTCGCCGAAACAATACTCTCTCATCATACAGAATACTTGAGCCTGGAGAGGCTTGCCAAAATAATACTCTCACAAAATAATTGAGCCTGGAGAGGCTTGCTGAAATAATACTCCCACAGAATAATTAAGCCTGGAGAGGCTTGCCGAAATAATACTCTCCAAAAGACGTCTCAGCTCGCATTCTCGGGCTGAACAAAAAACCAATTCATCATACAGAATAATTGAGCCTGGAGAGGCTCGCAGAAATAATACTCCCCAGAGATATCTCAGCTTCCACTCACGGGCCAAATTCACCAGTGAAAGCTATCAAACCAAGATCAGCAAAAATCCCCAATGGAAGCGCGATCATCCAAAGCAAAATATTCAGTCAAAGGACTTAAAACTTCCTCAGTGGAAGATAGCTCTCCAACTCAGGCATTGAGTGAGTCTAAGCCTGTAGAGGCTTCCTAAATAATACTCTGGGATACATAAGATCCCTAAATCCCCAGTCGCCTACTCAAGAGGCATTCCTACAAAAAGGAAAATCCAAAAAAGAAAATCAATAAACCATTCCCCAAGTGGAAATCGGCTTTCAGCCAAAAATCAAGCGTCAAGATGATCCGCCTAACAGAAGAGGCTAATCAAAAATCAACATCCAGAATCCCCAGCGGATAACAGCCTACACAGAGGCAGCAAAAATCAGAAAATCCAAAAGAGTCACCCGAATAAGGATAACCGGGATACTCCACAACGTCAAAGGACGTCAGCCAATCATAAGGCATCGCTCACATCAGAAAGAGCATCTTCGTGTCTACAACCCAAGGAAACAGAAATTCCCCATGGGTACCAACTATGCAAATGCAAGTTGGGGCACAAGAACCTATGAGTAACTGCACATCCCCTAGACGGATCCCTGCGTTATCCAGCCCTCAGCGGCACCAAAATCAAAAACAAATTGTCAAAGCAGCATCGTGGACTGTGGAGACAAAACCATCACAGATCCCTGGAGAGGGCAAACTCACATTGCCAATGTCGTCAAGAACACAGAGGCAGACCCTGGGGAGGGCAAACCGCAGACCCTGGAGAGGGCAAACTCAACTGCCTAGGTTGTCAGAAACACCAAAGCAGAGCCTGGAGAGGCGGTATTCACGCTACCAAAGTGTACAGAAGCACGGAGGTATGTAGCTTCCGGCTCGGGCGGCGAGCGAAGCAAAGCCTGGAGAGGCGATACTCACAACTTCCAGCTCGGGCGTCGAGTGAAGTTGAGCCTGGAGAGGCGGTACTCACAGCTTCCAGCTTGGGCGGCAAGCGAAGCTAACCCTGGAGAGGGCAAACTCAACTGCCTAGGATGTCAGAAGCACCGAAGCAGAGCCTGGAGAGGCGGGTACTCACAGCTTCCAGCTTGGGCGGCAAGCGAAGCTAACCCTGGAGAGGGCAAACTCAACTGCCTAGGATGTCAGAAGCACCGAAGCAGAGCCTGGAGAGGCGGGTACTCACAGCTTCCAGCTTGGGCGGCAAGCGAAGCTAAGCCTGGAGAGGCGGGTACTCACAACTTCCAGCTCGGGCGTCGAGTGAAGTTGAGCCTGGAGAGGCGGGTACTCACGCTACCAGAGTGTTCAGAAGCACGGAGGTATGCAGCTTCCGGCTCGGGCGACGAGCGAAGCAAAACCTGGAGAGGCTACTCAGCAAATTTTCCACCGGAAGACACTACAAGTCGGAAGGATGGCCTTATTCCCCGGACAATTGGGTCAACTCCTTTACTTATCAACCGGTACACTAAAAGGCCGTTTGACTAAGTAAAGGGGGGGCAGCTGTAGACCCCTAAAATTGTCCGGGTCGGAAATAAGACTCGAAGACTCTCAAAGATCGAAGGAAAGTCAGCCAGAAGGACTCCCAGAAGACCATAGGATGACTATCTTTAGGTTTAGAGGTCTTAGAGTAGCCAAAAATAAGAAAGTGGGAGGTTTGGAGCTCAATACGGCCTCCTTGGAGTTCAGTACGGCCGTACTGCACATTTTGAACTACAATACGGCCGCACTGAACTCAATACGGCCGTATTGAAGTTTCTGAACTTCAATACGGCTGCATTGAATTTAATACGGCTGCACTGAACTTCAATACGGCTGCATTGAATTCAATACGGCTGCACTGAACTTCAATACGGTTGCACTGAACTTCAATACGGCCGTATTGAGGATTTTGAACTTCAATACGGCCGTATTGAATTCAATACGGCCGTATTGTAGTTCAAAACTTCAATACGGACCGTATTGACCCCCAGAGACCGTATTGAGCCTCATCCCTATAAATATGACGTCAATGGGACGTCATTCTACACTTTTTACACTGAGTTTTAACCCTCTTCTTGAGTATTCTGGGTTTTTTTGAGCAGTGCTCTGCCTAGAAATCACTCGGAGAGTTGATCCGACGAAGTTCTTGAGTCACGAGCCATTTGCTTGAGTCTCGAACCTAGTCGAAGGGAAATCCTCCGGATTTCCATAGTTAAAATTTTATAGGAGGGAGCGAGCGGTCTTGTAGAGGGAGGGAACGCCAAAACGCTTCCCAATTTTTGTCAAGATATATAAGAAAGCACTGTAGACCCCTAAAATTGTCCGGATCGGAAATAAAGCTTGAAGACTCTCGAAGACTGAAGGAAGATCAGCCAGAAGGACTTCCAGAAGGCCCAAGGAGGGTTCTCTATAGGTCTAGAGGTCTTAGGATAGCTAAAATAAGAAAAGTGGGAGGAAAGAAGCCCAATACGGCCTCCCAGAGGTTCAGTACGGCCGTATTGAACATTTTGAACTTCAATACAGCCGCACTGAACTCAATACGGCCGTATTGAAGTTTCTGGACTTCAATACGGCTGCATTGAATTCAATACGGCTGCACTGAACTTCAATACGGCCGCACTGAACTTCAATACGGCCGTATTGAGGTTTTTTGAACTTCAATACGGCCGTATTGAATTCAATACGGCCGTATTAGTTCAAAATTTCAATGTTGACCGTATTGACCCTCATAAACCGCATTGAGCCTCTTCCCTATAAATATGACGTCAATAGGACGTCATTTCACACTTTTACACTGAGTTTTGACTCCCTCCTTGAGTATTCTGGGGTTTTTGAGCAGTGTTCTGCCCTAGAAATCTCTCTGGGAGTCGATCCGACGAAGTTCTGGAATTCCGAGCATTTAGCTTGGAGATTCGAACCTAGTCGAAGGGAAATCCTCCGGATTTCCATAGTTAAAATTTTATAGGAGGGAGCGAGCGGGCTTGTAGAGCGAGGGAACGCCAAAAAGCTTCCCAGTTTTACTTGAATATAAAAGCACGCTTCAAAGGTTTCTTCTTAAGTCCTTCCTTTTACTGCTTTCTGTGTGTATATTTAAATCTATCATCATGTAGATATTTAATTTACAATCGCTTATAATAAATAGGGGTAATTTAGTAATTTTGCGCTATTATTTAATAAATAATCTGTCATAGGGAACCCGAAAGGGGCGCTGTGGGGTGCTAACACCTTCCCCACGCGTAACCGACTCCCTTACCCAACTCTGGTTGTAATGGCCGAAGTTGATTTATAAAATCAATTGCCTTATCCCTTTTTCCAATGTTTTGAGTAAAACATTGGTGGCGACTCCATGAACCCTTCCTTTTTATGAAAACCGCTAATCTATGGAGGGTCCCGCTTGGGATTAACATGGATTGGTGAGCCTTTTAATAAAATTGCTCGTTTGACGAGGTCTCAGTTTGAGAATAAGTCATTCTAGCAATCCATATTTTTAAACAAATAAAAGAGTCCAACCATCCTTCGCGAATGCCGAAAGCCCGTTTCGGGCCGGTGGCGACAGATGGCGACTCTGCTGGGGAAGCCTCGAGAGTCAGTCCCATTTAGTGACAGATTATTTTTAACAAATAATAGTTAAAATTACTTCATTACCCCTTGCTTGTATGATAACATGTTTATCTATTTGGCTTTAATAATTGTTGTATGTTTAAATTCTCGCAATTGTTTGAAATAAAAACTGCACACAAACCTTTGCACACAACAGTTCCCTCTATACCCGGGGGCATGAGTGGTAAGCCATAGGGAGTGGATGTTAGTACGGCCGGTTGTCGAATGGGTCTATAGGTGCCCGTAGACCGTTGTCGGAAAGCATCACTCAAGGTGATAACCATGAACTCGAGTCCGACAGTGCGTTGGAGCTTTCCATCGGCTTACAACGAGAGGAATTGGGTCCCTATAATGGGGGCACCTTGGGGACCTCAGATCGGTGAGAACAGTTAGAACCACCTTGAATATGCACTTTTCTGCAGGATACCCCTACCTCGTGATTCGCTCGTGACTGTTCGTGGATGAGTGAATTGTTTGTGCATTGATTATGTGAAATTGTTTGAGCATACATTGCACCTTTTAAACATACAACATTCCTTTTTAAAATAAGAATAAATAGGAATAAGAATCTTCCATTGCATGGTGTTAACATCTACCTTCATCACATTCATGTAGGTAGTTTCCCTTTTCACCCAAAAAAATACAAAAAACAAAATACCCAAAAAAAGGAAAAAAGGGTTATTTATCCAAACCAAGCAATATCATGCATCATCTTAGGGACATCCTAAAAACATGATAATGCTTAGTTGAATAAACACAATGCATGCATATTCATCGTCATCATCTCATATCATGCATTCTTATCAAAGATCATGGAGGGATCTAGATTTACATTTCATACATCCCTCCCAATAAATCATTAATAAACATTAATAAAAAGAAAGAAATAATCGATGCGTATGTTCAAGATGGATCGTACGCCATTTGTTATTAAGTGTAAGCCAACAACTGCGCCACGCGAGCGCACATCAACTCCGTTGTTGGTAATCAAGACGAATAAAGGGGAAGGTCCAACACCATTAAGGATCACTGCTCCAAGACCTTTCCCCTACGAATCAAATAAGGCTGTGCCGTGGATATACGACATCCATTCTTCTGCCGACAGCGATATCTCCAACATCGCTGGACTTGGGGGCATGACTAGGAGTGGCAGGATCTACACTCCCGAAGATCTGCACGATAAAGCCCCCAAGAATAAAGAAAAAGAAGAAAAGAAAACCGAGGAAAAAGAATCCGAGGAGGAGACAGACGAGCTGTTAAAATATATCCGACAGAGCGAGTACTCCATCGTGGATCAACTTCATAAGACGCCAGCAAAGATCACTCTGTTGTCGTTGATCCTATGCTCCGAACCGCATCGACAAGCTCTGTTGAAAGTCTTGAACGAGGCATATGTGTCGCACACTATCTCCCAAGACAAGTTTGAGGGGATTGTTAGTCACATCACGGCTAGTGATCACCTCACCTTCACCGATGAAGAAATCCCCGCTGGGGGACCGAATCATAACAAGCCCTTGCACATCTCTGTAAAGTGCAAGGAGTATCACATCGCTAAAGTCTTGGTAGATAATGGATCTTCCTTGAATGTGATGCCAAAAAGAACGCTCAAGCAATTGGCAATCAAGGGAGTCCAAATGCGCCCGAGCAACATGATCGTTCGAGGCTTCGATGGTTCTAAAAGAGAAGTGGTGGGAGAGATTAATCTTCCAATCCAAATTGGACCCACTATCTTTAATGTCGAATTCCAAGTGATGGACATTACTCCTGCATACAGCTGTCTCCTCGGCCGACCTTGGATTCATGATGCAAGAGCTATTCCTTCTACGCTCCACCAGAAAGTCAAGTTCATAGTGGATGACAAACTGGTGACTGTACAAGCTGAAGATGACATACTCATCAGCAAGCCATCCACCATACCTTACGTGGATGCAGCAGAGGAAGCTTTAGAAACAGCCTTCCAAGCATTGGAGATCGCCAATGTTGAAACATTTCCCCGAGAAATGAAGAAAGTAGCCCATATGCTCACCAAGAATGGATACTTGCCGGGACAAGGACTTGGCAAGGATTCCCAAGGTATTCCCGAGCTACCTATTATCAAGGATAATCCGGGGAAACAAGGGTTAGGATACAACCCTAACAAAGATCAAAGAACGAAGAGGAATCAAGATCCTTCTCAACGTTCTTTAAGCCAGATCTTTAGGAAGGCCGGTTCACAAGCGTCAAGGCCGGTCGTCGTCATCAAGTGTTCTCCTCCTTCCGATAGGGATGTGTAAACCTGATGACTATTAGAGATTACTCCTCGGGGACAGCCCGACCCCCGAGCCTCGATAGGGCACATGTTTTCCACTATGATTATAATAAAATCATTCATTATTAATTCTTTGTTGCTTCTTTTCTTGCTTGCAATAAAATTCTAGACCGCATTATTTAACCCTGTTTGAATGAACATAAGTGAGGTTAAAATCGTCTTAATAATCAATAAACCCACATCATTTTGTGTGGAAGTGTGCACGACAACTTGGAGCACCTTTCCTTGGCCTCAATAAGTGCCGTCATGGATAAAAAGAAATCCATTCAGGACAAAAATCCTAAAAATAAAAGAAGCTCGGCAGGAAACCCAAAAAGGGGACTGCGCAAAAATAAGATCAAAAGACCCGCTAGGAATCCCACAAGAGGGTGACCTAGGCAAAAATTAGGGTTACAAAATAATGAACAAAAACAAAAGCCCGCTAAAACTCCACAAATGGGTGTTTTAGGCAAAAGTTAGGGCAATCGAAAAACAGAATAAATCCATGATGGTACCACCCACTGAATTCAACAAAGGGGCTCAAGAAAAGCTATCCAAGTTGTCAAATCACAAATGTTAATAACCAAGACGTGCTTAACTTCATAAGTGTTTAATCAAACAAGCCTAAACACTTAAGCCTACCATTGGCCAAGCCATTCTTACAAAATCCATTTTTCAAAAAATAAATAATCCCCTCTAAAACACAAACTTTCGAAAAAAAATATATCCTTTCCTTCTTTTCTCTCTTGTCCCAAACGATTTTTGAATAATCTAGTGGAAACATGGAGATATAGTAGTCAATAGGAGGGTTGACACATCTTCTAAAGGAAAGGAAAATCATTTGGTTGATGACACCAAATCTCAATATAACATGCATCATTCCTCGGTTACAGAAATCGGCAGCACACAGCCCGTCTAGAGGAATGGCAAAAATCCAAACACAGAAACGCATCGGTTAATTCTTTTGAAAAGTGAATCAAATAGAATTAGGTGCATCATACTGCATACATGCATACAAATGATAGGTGTAATGGAAGATCACTTATTCTCTGTTTATTGAAAAAAACAAAAAAATATATAAACTTCAGAAAAACAATACGCCCGTATCATGTTCAGTACGCCCGTACCAAAATTAGGGTTATGAACAAATTTTCAATACAATACGGGCATACTGAAATGAATAACGACCGTATTGGCAATAACAGAAATCCTCCCTCACGTCGATGACAAAATTCCTCCAAGAAGAAGAGGATAGGGGGAGCCATTCATTTTTTCCAAAAATAAAATAATTAAACTTGCATTTGTGCATCACACACATTAGTTGCACATTCAAAGACCTTATCATGAGGCAATTGCATAAAATAGAAAATAGGAAAAATTGCTTTTGTATGGCAGCGGTCAACAGAAAAAGCCGCAAATCAACAGAAAAGGCAAAAATACAGAAAAAGCCAAAAAAAAAATGACAAAAAAGGAAAAAAATACAGAAAAAGCCAAAAACGACAAAAAAGGCAAAAGATTTAGAAAATCGATCGCCTCGTACAGAATAACTGAGCCTGGAGAGGCTTGCCGAAACAATACTCATGCAGAATAACTGAGCCTGGAGAGGCTTGCCGAAACAATACTCCCACAGAATAACTGAGCCTGGAGAGGCTTGCCGAAATAATACTCGTACAGAATAATTGAGCCTGGAGAGGCTTGCCGAAATAATACTCCTTCAGAATAACTGAGCCTGGAGAGGCTTGCTGAAATAATACTCTCTCGGAATAATTGAGCCTGGAGAGGCTTGCCGAAACAATACTCCCTCTTAAAATAATTGAGCCTGGAGAGGCTCGCCGAAATAATACTCTCTCAGAATAACTGAGCCTGGAAAGGCTTGCTGAAATAATACTCCCCAACTGTACAGAATAAATGAGCCTGGAGAGGCTCGCAGAAATAATACTCCCCAGAGATATCTCAGCTTCCACTCACGGGCCAAATCCCCCAGTGAAAGCTATCAAACCAAGATCAGCAAAATTCCCCAAGGGAGGCTTGATCATCTAAACAGAATATCCAAGTCGAAAGGACTTAAACTTCCTCAGTGGAAGGTAGCCTTCCAACTCAAACGAAGAGTGAAGCTAAGCCTGAAGAGGCTTTCCAAATAATACTCTGGGATGCATAAGAACTTCAAATCCCCAGCCGCCTACTCAAGAGGCATTCCTAAAAAAAGAAAAAAAAAATCAAAAGATCAATAACAATTCCCCAAGCGGAATTTGGCTTTTCAGCCAATCATTGAACATCAAGATGATATGCCTAACAGAAGAGGCTAATCAAAATCAATGACAAAATCCCCAGCGGATAATAGCCTACATAGAGGCAACAAAACCAGAAAAACAAAAAGAGTCGCCCGAATAAGGATAACCGGGATACTCCACCACCGTCAAAAGGACGTCAGCCAACCATAAGGCACCGCTCATCTCAGAAAGAGCATCTTTGTGTCTACACCCCAAGGAAACAGAAATTCCTCAATGGGCACCAATTACGCAATGCAAAATTGGGACACAAGAACCTATGAGTAACTGCACATCCCCTAGACGGATCCCTGCGTTATCCAGCCCTCAGCGGCACCAAAATCAAAAACAACCGTCGAAGCAGCATCGTGGACTGTGGAGACAAAACTATCACAAATCCCTGGAGAGGGTAAACTCACGCTACCCAGATGTCCAGAGCACCGAGGTATGCACAAAGCCTGGAGAGGCAATACTTAGCTACCCAGATGTCCAGAGCACCGAGGTATGCACAAAGCCTGGAGAGGCAATACTTAGCTACCCAGATGTCCAGAGCACCGAGGTATGCACAAGCCTGGAGAGGCAATACTCAGCTACCCAGATGTCCAGAGCACCGAGGTATGCACAAAGCCTGGAGAGGCAATACTTAGCTACCCAGATGTCCAGAGCACCGAGGTATGCACAAAGCCTGGAGAGGCAATACTTAGCTACCCAGATGTCCAGAGCACCGAGGTATGCACAAAGCCTGGAGAGGCAATACTTAGCTACCCAGATGTCCAGAGCACCGAGGTATGCACAAGCCTGGAGAGGCAATACTCAGCTACCTAGATGTCCAGAGCACCGAGGTATGCACAAGCCTGGAGAGGCAATACTCAGCTACCCAGATGTCCAGAGCACCGAGGTATGCACAAGCCTGGAGAGGCAAAACTCACGCTACCCATATGTCCAGAGCACCGAGGTATGCACAAAACCTGGAGAGGCTACTCAACAATTTTCCACCGGAAGACACTACAAGTCAGAAGGTTGGCACATCACCCGGACAATTGGGTCAACTCCTTTACTTGTCAGCCGGTACACCAAAAGGCCGTCCGACTAAGTAAAGGGGGGGCAGCTGTAGACCCCTAAAATTGTCCGGGTCAGAAATAAAGCTTGAAGACTCTCGAAGACTGAAGGAAGATCAGCCAGAAGGACTTCCAGAAGGCCCAAGGAGGGTTCTCTATAGGTCTAGAGGTCTTAGGATAGCTAAAATAAGAAAAGTGGGAGGAAAGAAGCCCAATACGGCCTCCCAGAGGTTCAGTACGGCCGTATTGAACATTTTGAACTTCAATACGGCCGCACTGAACTCAATACGGCCGTATTGAAGTTTCTGGACTTCAATACGGCTGCATTGAATTCAATACGGCTGCACTGAACTTCAATACGGCCGCACTGAACTTCAATACGGCCGTATTGAGGTTTTTTGAACTTCAATACGGCCGTATTGAATTCAATACGGCCGTATTAGTTCAAAATTTCAATGTTGACCGTATTGACCCTCATAAACCGTATTGAGCCTCTTCCCTATAAATATGACGTCAATAGGACGTCATTTCACACTTTTACACTGAGTTTTGACTCCCTCCTTGAGTATTCTGGGGTTTTTGAGCAGTGTTCTGCCCTAGAAATCTCTCTGGGAGTCGATCCGACGAAGTTCTGGAATTCCGAGCATTTAGCTTGGAGATTCGAACCTAGTCGAAGGGAAATCCTCCGGATTTCCATAGTTAAAATTTTATAGGAGGGAGCGAGCGGGCTTGTAGAGCGAGGGAACGCCAAAAAGCTTCCCAGTTTTACTTGAATATAAAAGCACGCTTCAAAGGTTTCTTCTTAAGTCCTTCCTTTTACTGCTTTCTGTGTGTATATTTAAATCTATCATCATGTAGATATTTAATTTACAATCGCTTATAATAAATAGGGGTAATTTAGTAATTTTGCGCTATTATTTAATAAATAATCTGTCATAGGGAACCCGAAAGGGGCGCTGTGGGGTGCTAACACCTTCCCCACGCGTAACCGACTCCCTTACCCAACTCTGGTTGTAATGGCCGAAGTTGATTTATAAAATCAATTGCCTTATCCCTTTTTCCAATGTTTTGAGTAAAACATTGGTGGCGACTCCATGAACCCTTCCTTTTTATGAAAACCGCTAATCTATGGAGGGTCCCGCTTGGGATTAACATGGATTGGTGAGCCTTTTAATAAAATTGCTCGTTTGACGAGGTCTCAGTTTGAGAATAAGTCATTCTAGCAATCCATATTTTTAAACAAATAAAAGAGTCCAACCATCCTTCGCGAATGCCGAAAGCCCGTTTCGGGCCGGTGGCGACAAGCACGCTTCAAAGGTTTATATCTTTAAAGTCCCTTCTTTTACCGCTTTCTGTGTGTACATATTTAAACTGTCATCATGTAGATAGTTAATTTATAATTGCTTAGAATAAATAGGGGTAATTTAGTAATTTTGCACTATTATTTTTAAATAATCTGTCATAGGGAACCCGAAAGGGGCGCTGTGGGGTGCTAACACCTTCCCCACGCGTAACCGACTCCCTTACCCGACTCTGGTTGTAATGGCCGAAGTCGATTTTTGAATCGATTGCCTTAAATCTCTTTTTCCAATGTTTTGAGTAAAACATTGGTGGCGACTCCATGAACCCTTCCTTTTTATGAAAACCGCTAATCCATGGAGGGTCCCGCTTGGGATTAACATGGATTGGTGAGCCTTTTAATAAAATTGCTCGTTTGACAAGGTCTCAGTTTGAGAATAAGTCATTCTAGCAATCCATATTTTTAAACAAATAAAAGAGTCCAACCATCCATCGCGAATGCCGAAAGCCCGTTTCGGGCCGGTGGCGACACTTCTTGTCTAAGAAGTCTCAAGTCTTCCTCAAGGATAGCAAGTTCGGCCTCTCTTTCAATTTTATCTTTCTCTTTTTGGATGGCCTCTTGCTTCCTCCATAGTTTAAGTGATTTTAGATCTTTTATTAAGTAAGAAATGCTTTTAGGAGTGCTATCACTTCCACTATAGTCGGATTGTTGAGACATATTAAACAAAAAGGTATTTTCACACAAAAATAGTTTTTAAGAAAATAATATTTTTTTGAAGTGCTAAACTTGACACTTAGAGGTCTAAGAGTACAAATTGAACTATGGAGGAAGGTGAGCTACGAAGAGCCACTTAATAATGAAGCCTCTTCAAGTAAAAATCTCTAAATTCCCTTGTACTTTGCCTTGCAAAAAAAATGTTTTCACAAATTTCTTTTTCCAAGAGGAAAATAACAAGCAAGTGCCTAATGTGTATAATTAAGCAATGCAATCAAGACTTGAAAACATAAATTGCTTGGAAACATAAATTGCATGAAAACATAAATTTCTTAAAACTTAAATTGCTTAAAAACATAAATTGCATGAAAACTTAAAGACAAGAAAACATAAACTAGGCGTATGAAGCTATAAACCTAGGTGAGAGCTTGGAAAGTACCAAAGACTTCCAAGGACCACTCTCACATGTACTACATGAATTACCCTAATATGAAAACACTAAGGAGAGATGAAAATGCACCAAAAGCACTCCAAGACACTCCTAAAGGCCTTGTACAACAAATGAAATGAAAATTTACAAGAAATGAAATGTAAATTTACACCAAATGAAATGTAAATTTACACCAAATGAAATGTAAATTCACACTAAATGAAATGTAAATTCACACTAAATGAAATGTAGTGGCTGCACCAAATTCTTAGAAAACAAAATTCAGCAACTAAATTAGTGACAAATTTAGAGACGTATTTAGCTAGGAAAAATTTTGAGACAAAAAATTTCCGTCTCTAAACTAGTCTCTAGTTTTCACAAAATTGGATTACTCCTTCAAGTCCCAAGTCAGCCACCACTCCTTGCAGTCCTCACAAGTGTATCACTCCTCTATTAGAAGTAACCTTGATGTTGGTTACTCCTAGGTGTTTAATCTCCCAAAGCCTTCCTCCAATGGAGAACAAGCTTCCTAGGCCACCACAAAACCTTCCAAATTTGGCTTCCTTTATTGCTTGGCCTTCCACACCTTCAAGAAGCACTCAACACACCTTAAGTTGCTGGAATATATGGTAAAACCTGAAAAGGAACAATTAGGAGAAGCTACACCAATTGGTGGAAATTAGTGAGACAAAACTAGGAAGAATTCTAAATAAAGACAAGCAAAAATTAGGGCACCAAAGAACGGCTAGCACACAAAGGGAAACCTATCAATGGCACTAGAGTAGATTACAAAATAAAATCTAAGATTATAAAATGAAAAACTCAAAGTAAACAACAATGTAGTGGCTGGTCAGAAAATTTAAGGCAAACAACACACAAATCCAAGAGCAACAACTTCACTAATTTTCACTCCTTTTGGCTTTTTCTTTGTTCTTTCTTTTGTTTTTCTTTTGATGTTTTCTTTCAAATCTTTTGCTTGTAATCTCAGGAGTTCAATGCCTTTTTAATGCAAGTATATGTCTCGATTTTAATTTCTTAAAACTGCTGCCAAAGTTATCACAAAACAAGAGGTATAATAGGAAATTGTTTTTCTAGTGCTTCACAATTTTTGTACAATTTTTTAGGTCAATTTTCAAGCACTCTTTTCTTTTGTTTTTCCAATGTTTTTATAACACTAATACCTCTATTTTGCCTCTATTTTTATGCTTTAAAAGGTGATACAAGTTTCAGCCACAAAACAAAACTCAAGGAAACCTAATAGGAATAGTGTCTAATAATTTTCTTTTGACAAACTTTTAACAAGACATAAAGGAAACCTAACTCTAGGAAATTTGCTAGAACTAATAGCAAATTAAGAACTCAATCATGTAAAGTAAAAGCACATATAGGTTGGCACAAGATTAACAAATCAAATCGCACCAAATATTGACACAAAAACCAAAGGTTCAACAAGCTAGTCTAGGATTCAATGACATGTAAAGGACTACACATGACTCTAGACAAAACATATGATTCAAAAACAAAATTCATGCTAAACAATATCAATGTACAATCACAGACTCAAGTTATAGGAATAGAGAAGACTCAAACAAAAAAAAAAAGCACAAGCACAAAGAAACCTAGGTTAGAACCGGATTGATTCAAGAACAAAGGAACAAACAAAACCAATGAATCAATCAACTTATGAGACATTTGGATCCATCAATAATATGTAGAAAATCTAGATCCATTCAGCAAACACAAGAAGACATGTAAAAGAATGAAGATACAACACGGATTTAATGAAAGGAAAAAAGACACATAACCTTAAGAGCACCAAGGCTCTAGATACCAAAAATGATGGAAGTAAGTAGAAGTGGTTGATGTTCTTCTTCACTCTCCACCTTCAATCCCTTTCTTCTCTTGAGGTTGACACGCTAATGAAGAGAGAAACACTTTGAAGAAGCTTCAATGGTGGAGAAGCAACAAGGAGGTTCGGTAGCTTCTTCAAGAAGCTAGAAGATTACCAAGGCACAAAGGTTGGAAACCTTTGTGAAGGAACCTAGGGGAGAAAGTTATCCACTAAATTCTAAGGTTTTGGAAGAGATAATTTGAGAGAAATTATGATTATTATTCACCCAAAGTGAGGGAAAAGGTTAGAGTTATAAATATATAAAAGGAGGTAGCAACCTTAACCATGGTTCAAGTGAACCATGGTTTGGTTGCTTGACCGTCCAAGCTAGTTAGGAGGTTTGTGGAGCAAGCTTCTCACTTAGATTGCTTGGGAAGCAAGTTAAGGAGAAGCTTGTAGCACAAGCTTCCCAAGCTTGAAGGCAAAGAAAAGCAATTCAGCCATGTGAGGAACCAAGGCAAGCTAGGCGGCCATTTGACTATTTTACTCACTAATCCGTTTCCAAAAATGTTTGATTTGGTTTAGTCAGGTCCATCCAAAAATGATGAGACCTAACTAAATCAAATCCATGAAAAATTAGGAGCAAAATGAGTCTAATATGTAAAATTTTGCCTGGGCCCAATTCTGACCCAATTACTAGTCACACCTTCAAGCATTGCTAATTGTTGTTGAGCTTAGGAGAGGTTGAATCTTAAAGGAGTTTTGATGATCACAACAAGTATACAAAAACAACTTGGAGCACAAAAATAAAGTTAAAGAAGATTCAAGAAAATGCTATGAAATGAAGCTATGTAATAGAACTTAGGAAATAAATTGTTTTGAATGTGTTTTTATATTTTGTGTGCTTTGTATGCTATGTGCATAAGCAAATCTATATCTAAACCAAGTAGAGAGTATATGATGATGAGTTAAAAACATTGGAAAGTTATTTTGAGTCTTAAAATGAAGTTTTAAGAACTAACTCAAAATAATCGATTATTGTTAAATATAATTGATTATTTCAGCAAATAGGCTAAGTGGAATGCCTTGCTGTAATAATCGATTATTTGCCAAAATAATCGATTATCCTAGGAACAACTCTCTGGAATAATCGATTATCCAGCTAAATAATCGATTATATTGTTCTTGGTTGATTTCCAGAAAATCTGAAGAACAAAATAATCGATTATTCTTTAAAATAATCGATTATCTGTGTCTGAAACTTTTATAAATAGTTTGAACTTTGAGAAACTTCGGACATGAGTTAGAACTGATAATCAATTTGTGAAAAATGTTTTTGTGAGTCTTTGTGACATCTTGGAGAGTTTTCTTTGTGAAATCCAAGAGTGAAAACGTCTGTGAAAAGCTTTGTTAGAAGATCATCATCATCATATTCTTGAAAGGGGAAGATAAAGATTTGTTCAAGAATTCCAGGTGAATTCGTTCCTTTTATTCTTTGTGAATCTTTGTGGAAAATCTTGAGAAGGGTTTCTCAAGTTGTAAGGTTTCTTGTAGTGGGTTCTACAAGGGGTGCTTTCTTGGGGTCAAGAAAGTGGTTATCTTTTAGTGTTGAAGTATATGCATGTGTGTGTGCTTGTAAACCTTCTTGCTTAAAGATAGTGAAACAAATCTTAATCAGGTGTTGATTAAGGACAGGATGTAGGTCACATGTGGAGTGGCTGAACCAGTATAAAAGACTTGTGCAATCTTCTTCTACCTTATCTTTTACTTTCAGTAATTTCTTGGTTAAACTTTAAAGAAGATAAAACTTGATTAACAAGGGTATGTGAATCTTGATGGTTTAAATCTGTAATTGAACATTATTGTTGAACCTCATTATGTTGTAATCAAGTGAGCATATTACATTCATATTTTCATAACAATTCTTTAGAAGAGCTTCATTTGGAAATTCTGTCATAGAAAAGTTTTGATTGAAATTAAGATCCAAAATACTCTAATAAATTTTTAAAGGGTCATTGAATCCAATTCACCCCCCCTCTTGGATTGTGTCATTCTTTTCTAACAATTGGTATCTAGAGCAAGGTTCTTGAGAGTTATTCAAGATTTCAAAAATGGCCAACAACAATTTACCCTATGGTGAGGGTGTGTCTATTCATAGACCTCCTGTTTTCAATGGTGAAAACTATGTCTATTGGAAAATTAGGATGAGAATTTTCATTGAAGCTATCGATATTGCTGTATGGGATGCTATAGAAAATGGACCCTATATACCTATGAAAAAAGATGATGATGGTGAGCTTAAGGAAAAACATTGGAGTGAGTGGAGTGATGAGGAAAAGAGAAGAGCCCAACATGATAAGAGGGCCAAAAACATTATAACATCTGCATTGTCTATTGATGAATTTTTTAGAATTTCACAATGCATATCTGCTAAAGAAATGTGGGATACTTTGCAAGTCACTCATGAAGGAACAAGTGATGTAAAGAGATCAAGAAAGCATACTCTCATAAGAGAATATGAGCTGTTTAGAATGCAAAATGGTGAATCTATTTCTGATTTTTAAAAGAGATTTACACACTTGATAAATCACCTTGTTGACCTTGGCAGGAAATTTGAGAAGGAAGAGCTGAATTTAAAAGTGCTGCAATGCTTGGACAGATCATGACAAGCAAAGGTGACAGCCATTGAAGAATCAAAGGATTTGACCTCCTTGACATTAGCTACTCTCTTTGGGAAGTTAAGGGAGCATGAGCAAAAGCTACACATATTTGATGAACATGAGCAGCAAGATAAGAAAGGCAAAGGAGTGTCATTGAAAGCCTTGAAATCTGCCAAAGGTAAAGAGGTGTGTGAAGAAACAAGCTCCGATGATTCCGAAACCGAGAACTTCAATCTGCTGGTGAAGAAGTTCAGAAAGTTCATGAGAAGAAAGAAGAATTCCCCCTACAAATTCAATAAAAAGACAAACAAGAAAGAGGAAGCAAGCACATCCTCCTTTAATTGCTTTGAATGTGGAAAACCGGGACACATGAAAGCTGAGTGTCCAAATCTCTTGAAGAAGCAACAAGAGGAGAAGAAGTTTAAGAAAAAGGGAAAAGGAAAAAGGGCCTATATTGCTTGGGAAGACAATGACTCAAGCACAACAAGTGAAGAATCTGAAAGTGAGGAGAACAACCTGTGTTTGATGGCTGGAACTGACCATGACACAATTGTAAGTGACTCTGACCTTGAATCAAATCCTGATTATGATCAGCTCCAAGAAGCTTTTATACAAATTCATGAAGAAGCTGTCAAATTAGGAGTGTCGCCACCGGCCCGAAACGGGCTTTCGGCATTCGCGAAGGATGGTTGGACTCTTTTATTTGTTTAAAAATATGGATTGCTAGAATGACTTATTCTCAAACTGAGACCTTGTCAAACGAGCAATTTTATTAAAAGGCTCACCAATCCATGTTAATCCCAAGCGGGACCCTCCATGGATTAGCGGTTTTCATAAAAAGGAAGGGTTCATGGAGTCGCCACCAATGTTTTACTCAAAACATTGGAAAAAGAAGTTTAAGGCAATCGATTCAAAAATCGACTTCGGCCATTACAACCAGAGTCGGGTAAGGGAGTCGGTTACGCGTGGGGAAGGTGTTAGCACCCCACAGCGCCCCTTTCGGGTTCCCTATGACAGATTATTTCTAAAAATAATAGTGCGAAATTACTAAATTACCCCTATTTATTCTAAACAATTATAACTTAACTATCTACATGATGACAGTTAAATATACACACAGAAAGCAGTAAAAGGAAGGTCTTAAGAAGAAACCTTTGAAGCGTGCTTTTATATTCAAGTAAAACTGGGAAGCTTTTTGGCGTTCCCTCGCTCTACAAGCCCGCTCGCTCCCTCCTAGAAAATTTTAACTATGGAAATCCGGAGGATTTCCCTTCGACTCAGTTCGAGACTCAAGCAAAAAGCTCAGAACTCGAGAACTTTGTCGGATCAACTCTCCGAGTGATTTCTAGGCAGAGCACTGCTCAAAAAAACCCAGAATACTCAAGAAGAGGGTTAAAACTCAGTGTAAAAGTGTGGAATGACGTCCAATTGACGTCATATTTATAGGGATGAGGCGCAATACGGCCTCTGGGGGTCAATACGGTCCGTATTGAAGTTTTGAACTACAATACGGTCGTATTGAATTCGGTACGGCCGTATTGAAGTTCAAAAAACCTCAATACGGTCGTATTGAGTTCAGTGCAGCCGTATTGAAGTTCAGTGCAGCCGTATTGAGTTCAGTGCAGCCGTATTGAAGTTCAGAAACTTCAATACGGCCGTATTGAGTTCAGTGCGACCGTATTGTAGTTTAAAATGTTCAATACGGCCGTACTGAACTTTTGGGAGGCCGTATTGGGCTTCATTCCCTCCACTTTCTTATTTTTTGCTACTCTAAGACCTCTAAACCTACGAATAATCATCCTAGGGTCTTCCAGGGTCTTCCAGGAGTCCTTCCGGCTGACTTTCCTTTGGTCTTCGAGAGTCTTCGAGTCTTATTTCCGACCCGGACAATTTTAGGGGTCTACAGCTGCCCCCCCTTTACTTAGTCAAACGGCCTTTTGGTGTACCGTTTGATAAGTAAAGGAGTTGACCCAATTGTCCGGGGAATAAGCCATCCTTCCAACTTGTAGTGTCTTCAGGTGGGAGAATTGTTGAGTAGCCTCTCCAGGTTGAGTTTGCCCTCTCCAGGGTGAGTATTAGTCGTCGCCTCTCCAGGCTCATTGCATACCTCGGTGCTCTGGACATCTGGGTAGCTGAGTATTGCCTCTCCAGGCTTGTGCATACCTCGGTGCTCTGGACATCTGGGTAGCTGAGTATTGCCTCTCCAGGCTTGTGCATACCTCGGTGCTCTGGACATCTGGGTAGCGTGAGTTTGCCCTCTCCAGGGATTTGTGATAGTTTTGTCTCCACAGTCCACGATGCTGCTTCGACGATTGTTTTTGATTTTTGTGCCACTGAGGGCTGGATAACGCAGGGATCCGTCTAGGGGATGTGCAGTTACTCATAGGTTCTTGTGTCCCAACTTTCCATTGCGTAGTTGGTACCCATTGAGGAATTTCTGTTTCCTTGGGGTGTAGACACGAAGATGCTCTTTCTGATGTGAGCGATGCCTTATGATTGGCTGACGTCCTTTTGACGGTGGTGGAGTATCCCGATTATCCTTATTCGGGTGTCTCTTTTGATTTTCTGATTTTTGTAGCCTCTGTGTAGGCTGTTATCCGCTGGGGGATTCTGTCATTGATTGTGATTAGCCTCTTCTGTTTAGGCAGATCATCTTGACTGTCGCCACCGGCCCAAACGGGCCTCGGCGGTCGCGAAGACGGTCGAGCTCGCTTTTATTTTAGTTTTGAAAATGTATTGGATTATTAGAACGACTTGTTCTCAAACTGAGACCTTGTCGATCCTATCCAATTTATTTATTAAAACGTCTCACCAATCCATATTAATCCCAAGCGGGACCCTCCATGGATTAGTGGTTTTCGTAAAAGGAGGGTTCGTGGAGTCGCCACCAATGTTTTACTCAAAACATTGGAAAAAGGGATAAGGCAATTGATTTTATAAATCAACTTTGGCCATTACAACCAGAGTTGGGTAAGGGAGTTGGTTACGTGTGGGGAAGGTGTTAGCACCCCACAGCGCCCCTTTCGGGTTCCCTATGACAGATTATTTTCTAAAATAACAACGTAAAATTACTAAATTACCCCTATTTATTATAAGCGATTATAAATTAACTATCTACATGATGACAATTAAATATGCACACAGAAAGCAGTAAAAGGAAGGATTTTAAGAAGAAACCTCTTGAAGCGTGCTTTTATATATTGAGTAAGACTGGGAAGCTTTTTGGCGTTCCCTCGCTCTACAAGCTCGCTCGCTCCTTCCTAAAAACTTTTGACTATGGAAATCCGGAGGATTTCCCTTCGACTAGGTTCGATCCTCAAGCAAAATGGCTCGGGGCTCAAGAACTTTGTCGGATCAACTCTCCGAGTGATTTCTAGGGCAGAACACTGCTCAAAAACCCCAGAATACTCAAGGAGAGGGTTGAAACTCTGTCCAAAAGTGTGCAATGACGTCCAATTGACGTCATATTTATAGGGAATAGGCGCAATACGGCCTACAGGAGCAGTACGGCCGTATTGAAATTTTTGAACTTCAATACGGTCGTATTGAGTTCAATACGGCCGTATTGAAATTCAAAAATTTCAATGCGCCCGTATTGAGTTCACTGCGGGTGTATTGAAGTGTCAATACGGGCGTATTGACTTCAGTACGGCCGTATTGAAGTTTCAGAAACTTCAATACGCCGTATTGAGTTCACTGCGGCCGTATTGAAGCTTCAATACGGCCGTATTAGGTTCAGTACGGCCGTATTGGGCTTCATTCCCTCCACTTCCTTATTTTGAGCTATTCTAAGACCTCTAGACCTACAGAGAACCCTCCTAGGGCCTTCGAGGAGTCCTTCTGGCTGATTATCCTTCAGTCTTCGAGAGTCTTCAAGCTTTATTTCTGACCCGGACAATTTTAGGGGTCTACATTGACGCTTGATGTTTGGCTAAGAGCCGGATTCCACTTGGGGAATGATTATTGATATATATTTTTTTTATTTTTCTCCTTTTGTAGGGGTGCCTCTGAGTAGGCGAGTGGGGATTTAAAGTTTATATATCCCAGAGTATTATTTAGAAAGCCTCTTCAGGCTTAGCTTCACTCATCGCTTGAGTTGGAGAGCTATCTTCCACTGAGGAAGTTTCAAGTCCTTTGACTGAATATTTTGCTTTGGATGATCGCGCTTCCATTGGGGATTTTGACGATCTTGCTTTGATAGCTTTCACTGGGGAATTTGGCCTGTGAGTGGAAGCTGAGATATCTCTGGGGAGTATTATTTCGGCGAGCCTCTCCAGGCTCATTTATTCTGTACAGTTGGGGAGTATTATTTCAGCAAGCCTCTCCAGGCTCAATTATTTTAAGAGGGAGTATTGTTTCGGCAAGCCTCTCCAGGCTCAATTATTCTGAGAGAGTATTATTTCAGCAAGCCTCTCCAGGCTCAGTTATTCTGAAGGAGTATTATTTCGGCAAGCCTCTCCAGGCTCAATTATTCTGATGAGGGAGTATTATTTCGGCGAGCCTCTCCAGGCTCAATTATTCTGAGAGAGTATTATTTCGGCAAGCCTCTCCAGGCTCAATTATTCTGTATGATGAATTGGTTTTTTGTTCAGCCCGAGAATGCGAGCTGAGACGTCTTTTGGAGAGTATTATTTTGGCAAGCCTCTCCAGGCTCAGTTATTCTGTATAATTTGTTGGATTTTCTGTATTTTGCCTTTTTGTTGATTTTGGCTTTTTCTGTGTTTTTGCCTTTTTTGTTGATTTCGGCTTTTTCTTTATTTTTTGTTGATTTTGGCTTTTTCTGTATTTTTTCCTTTTTTGTTGGTTTTGGCTTTTTCTGTACAGAAATGTCTCTGAGGAGTATTATTTTGGCAAGCCTCTTCAGGCTCAGTTATTCTGAGAGAGTATTATTTCGGCGAGCCTCTCCAGGCTCAATTATTCTGAGAGAGTATTATTTCGGCAAGCCTCTCCAGGCTCAGTTATTCTGAGAGTATTATTTCGGCAAGCCTCTCCAGGCTCAGTTATTCTGTACGTTTTATTGATTTTCTGAATTTCTGCATTTTGTTTGCTGCTGTCATACACAAGCAATTTTTCTATTTTTTCTATTTTATGCGACTGCCTCATGATGAGGTCTTTGAATGTGCAATTAATGTGCGCGATGCACAAAATGCAAGTTTAATTATTTTATTAATTTGTTTTTTTTTTTTTTAGAAAAAATGAATGGCTCCCCCTATCCTCTTCTTCTTGGAGGAATTTTGTCATCGACGTGAGGGAGGATTTCTGTTATTGCCAATACGGCCGTTATTCATTTCAGTATGCCCGTATTGAATTGAAAATTTGTTCATAACCCTAATTTTGGTACGGGCGTACTGAACATGATACGGGCGTATTGTTTTTCTGAAGTTTATATTTTTTGTTTTTTTCAATAAACAGAGAATAAGTGATCTTCCATTACACCTATCATCTGTATGCATGTATGCGGTATGATGCACCTAATTCTATTTGATTCATTTTTCAAAAGAATTAACCGATGCGTTTTTGGATTTTGCCATTCCTCTAGACGGGCTGTGCGCTGCCGATTTCTGTAACCGAGGAATGATGCGTGTTATATTGAGATGGGCGTCATCAACCCAGTGATCCTCCTTTCCTTTAGAAGATGTGTCAACCCTCCTATTGACTACTATATCTCCATGTTTCCACTAGATTATTCAAAAATCGTTTGGGACAAGAGAGAAAAGAAGGAAAGGATATATTTTTTTTCGAAAGTTTGTGTTTTAGAGGGGATTATTTATTTTTTGAAAAATGGATTTTGTAAGAATGGCTTGGCCAATGGTAGGCTTAAGTGTTAAGGCTTGTTTGATTAAACATTTATGAAGTTAATAAAATCTTGTTTATTGACGTTGTGATTTTGACAACTTGGATAGCTTCCTTTGAGCTTTTCTTTTTGAATTCGGCTCATGGTACCATCATGGATTTCTTTTGCTTTTTGATTGTCCTTATTTTTGCCTAAAACACCCTTTTGTGGCGTTTTAGCGGACTTTTGTTTTTGTTCATTTTTGCAACCCTAACTTTTGCCTAGGTCACCCTTTCGTGGGATTCCTAGCGGGTCTTTTGCTCTTATTTTTGCGCAGCCCCCTTTTTGGGTTTCCTGCCGAGCTTCTTTTATTTTAAAGGATTTCTTTTTATCCATGATGGCACTTGTCGAGGCCAAGGGAAGGTGCTCCAAGTTGTCACACACACTTCCACATAAAAATGATGTGGGTTTATTTTTATTAAGACGATTTTAACCTCATTTATGTTTATTCAAACAGGGTTAAATAATGCGGTCTAGAATTTTATTGCAAGCAAGAAAAGAAGCAATAAGAAATAATGAAGAATGATTTTATTATAATCATAGAGGAAACATGTGCCCTATCGAGGCTCGGGGGTCGGGCTGTCCCCGAGGAGTAATCTCTAATAGTCATCAGGTCTATACATCCCTATCGGAAGGAGAAAAACACTTGACGACGACGACCGGCCTTAACGCTTGTGAACCGGCCTTCCTAAAGATCTGGCTTAAAGAACGTCGAGAAGGATCTTGGTTTCTCTTCGTCCTTTGATCTTTATAAGGGTTGTATCCTAACCCTTGTTTCCCCGGATTATCCTTGATAATGGGTAGCTCCGGGATTCCTTGGGAGTCCTTGCCTAATCCTTGTCCTGGCAAGTATCCGTTCTTAGTAAGCATATGGGCTACCTTCTTCATTTCTCGGGGAAACGTCTCAACATTGGCAATTTCCAATGCTTGGAAGGCGGTTTCCAAAGCTTCCTCTGCTGCATCCACATAAGGTATGGTGGATGGCTTGCTGATGAGTATGTCATCTTCAGCTTGTACGGTCACCAGTTTGTCACCCACTATGAACTTGACTTTCTGGTGGAGCGTAGAAGGAACAGCTTTTGCATCATGAATCCAAGGTCGGCCGAGGAGACAACTGTATGCGGGAGTAATGTCCATCACTTGGAATTCGACATTTAAAGATGGTGGGTCCAATTTAGATTGGAAGATTGATCTCTCCCACCACTTCTCTTTTAGAACCGTCGAAAGCTCGAACGATCATGTTGCTCGGGCGCATTTGGACTCCCTTGATTGCCACTTGATCGAGCGTTCTTTTTGGCATCACGTTCAAGGAAGATCCATTATCTACCAAGACTTTAGCGATGTGATACTCCTTGCACTTTACAGAGATGTGCAAGGGCTTGTTGTGGTTCGGTCCCTCAGCGGGGATCTCTTCATCGGTGAAAGAGAGGTGATCATTAGCCGTGATGTGACTAACAATCCCCTCAAATTTGTCTTGGGAGATAGTATGCGACACATATGCCTCGTTCAAGACTTTCAACAGAGCTTGCCGATGCGGTTCGGAGCATAGGATCAACGACAACAGAGTAATCTTTGCTGGCATTTTATGAAGTTGATCCATGATGGAGTACTCGCTCTGTCGGATATATTTTAATAGCTCATCAGTCTCCTCCTCGGATTCTTTATTTTCCTCAGTTTTTTTTCTTTTCTTTTCCTTTATTCTTGGGAGCTTTATCGTGAAGATCTTCGGGAGTGTAGATCCTGCCACTCCTAGTCATGCCCCCAAGTCCAGCGATGTTAGAGATATCGCTGTCGGCAGAAGAATGGATGTCGTATATCCATGGCACAGCCTTATTTGATTCGTAAGGGAAAGGCCTTGGAGCGGTGATCCTTAATGGTGTTGGACCTTCCCCTTTGTTTGTCTTGATTACCAACAACGGAGTTGACGTGTGTTCGCTTGGCGCGGTTGTTGGCTTACACTTGATAACGAACGGCGTGCGATCCATTCTTTGAACATACGCATCGATTAATTTTTTCTTTTTATTAATGTTATTAATGGATTACTAGGAGAGATGTATGAAATGAATGACTCCTAGATCCCTCCATGATCTATATGCATGATATGAGATGATGATGTTGAATATGCATGCATTGTGTTTATTGAACTAAGCATTATCATGTTTTCGGGATATCCCTAAGATGATGCATGATATCGCTTGGTTTTGGGTAAATATCATTTTTCTTTGTTTTTTGAATATATATTTTTTTGTATTTTTAGGGTGAAAAGGGAAACTACCTATATGAATGTGATGAAGGTAGATGTTAACACCATGTAATGGAAGATTCTTATTTCTATTTATTCTTATTTAAAAAAGAATAGGAATGTTGTATGTTTAAAGAAATGCAATGTATGCTCAAACAATTTCACATAAACAATGCACAAACAATTCACTCATCCACGAACAGTCACGAGCGAATCACGAGGTAGGGGTATCCTGCAGAAAAGTGCATATTCAAGGTGGTTCTAACTGTTCTCACCGGTCTGAGGCCCCCAAGGTGCCCCCATTATAGGGACCCAATTCCTCTCGTCGTAAGCCGATGGAAAGCTCCAACGCACTGTCGGACTCGAGTTCATGGTTATCACCTTGAGTGATGCTTTCCGACAACGGTCTACGGGCACCTATAGACCCATTCGGCAACTGGCCGTACTAACATCCACTCCCTATGGCTTACCACTCATGCCCCCGGGTATAGAGGGAACTGTTGTGTGCAAAGGTTTGTGTGCAATTTATATTTCAAACAATTGCGGAAAATTAAACAAACAACAGTTATTAAAGCCATATAAATAAAGCATGTTATCATACAAGTGAGGGGTAATAAAGTAATTTTAACTATTATTTGTTAAAAATAATCTGTCACTAAATGGGACTGACTCTCGAGGCTTCCCCAGTGGAGTCGCCATCTGTCGCCACCGGCCCGAAACGGGCTTTCGGCATTCGCGAAGGATGGTTGGACTCTTTTATTTGTTTAAAAATATGGATTGCTAGAATGACTTATTCTCAAACTGAGACCTTGTCAAACGAGCAATTTTATTAAAAGGCTCACCAATCCATGTTAATCCCAAGCGGGACCCTCCATGGATTAGCGGTTTTCATAAAAAGGAAGGGTTCATGGAGTCGCCACCAATGTTTTACTCAAAACATTGGAAAAAGAAGTTTAAGGCAATCGATTCAAAAATCGACTTCGGCCATTACAACCAGAGTCGGGTAAGGGAGTCGGTTACGCGTGGGGAAGGTGTTAGCACCCCACAGCGCCCCTTTCGGGTTCCCTATGACAGATTATTTCTAAAAATAATAGTGCGAAATTACTAAATTACCCCTATTTATTCTAAACAATTATAACTTAACTATCTACATGATGACAGTTAAATATACACACAGAAAGCAGTAAAAGGAAGGTCTTAAGAAGAAACCTTTGAAGCGTGCTTTTATATTCAAGTAAAACTGGGAAGCTTTTTGGCGTTCCCTCGCTCTACAAGCCCGCTCGCTCCCTCCTAGAAAATTTTAACTATGGAAATCCGGAGGATTTCCCTTCGACTCAGTTCGAGACTCAAGCAAAAAGCTCAGAACTCGAGAACTTTGTCGGATCAACTCTCCGAGTGATTTCTAGGCAGAGCACTGCTCAAAAAAACCCAGAATACTCAAGAAGAGGGTTAAAACTCAGTGTAAAAGTGTGGAATGACGTCCAATTGACGTCATATTTATAGGGATGAGGCGCAATACGGCCTCTGGGGGTCAATAAGGTCCGTATTGAAGTTTTGAACTACAATACGGCCGTATAGAATTCGGTACGGCCGTATTGAAGTTCAAAAAACCTCAATACGGCCGTATTGAGTTCAGTGCAGCCGTATTGAAGTTCAGTGCAGCCGTATTGAGTTCAGTGCAGCCGTATTGTAGTTTAAAATGTTCAATACGGCCGTACTGAACTTTTGGGAGGCCGTATTGGGCTTCATTCCCTCCACTTTCTTATTTTTTGCTACTCTAAGACCTCTAAACCTACGAATAATCATCCTAGGGTCTTCCAGGGTCTTCCAGGAGTCCTTCCGGCTGACTTTCCTTTGGTCTTCGAGAGTCTTCGAGTCTTATTTCCGACCCGGACAATTTTAGGGGTCTACAAGGAGCCTTAAATTCAAAGCTGAAAAACAAGCTGAAATGGTATGAAAATGCTTTAATTGAAGTTGAACAAGAGCTTGAAGATTTGAAGCATGAGCATGAAAATCTTCAAACTATGTTTAACTTTAGTGAAGCTCACTCCTCAAAAGATGTTTGTGAACATTGCAAAATTTTTGAAAAAGAAAATGCTGATTTAAAATCTACACTTGCAAGGTTCACTAATGGAAATGAAAACTTGAACATTCTTTTGGGAAAACAAAGAAACACTTTTGATAGGAGTGGACTTGGTTTTAACCATAGTATGAGCATGCCATTTAAGTCAAAGAAAGAAGCTTTTGTGAAAAATCAAAATTTTAGAAAATTCAAAAGCAACTTTTCTAGACAAACAACTTGTTTTTATTGCTGCAAAAGAGGCCATACAATAAGGAACTGCTATTCTAGGAAATATGGAGTTCCAAATGGAGAAATGATTTGGGTTGAGAAGAGTCAAAGGCTGAGAACTAACCTACAAGGACCCTCCACATGGGTACCTAAATTTTTCCTCTGATTTTTTGTTGTAGGAATGCTTGAAGGCCAAAAATCTACTTTGGTATCTTGATAGTGGCTGCTCAAGGCATATGACTGGGGATCCTTCAAAATTCACAAATCTGAAATTGAAGAATGAAGGGTATGTTACCTATGGTGACAACAATAAGGGAAAAATTCTTGGCCATGGCAATGTTGGTAATCCCTCCTCTCAAACATTGATTGAAAATGTTTTGCTTGTTGATGGCTTGAAACATAATTTGCTGAGTATTAGTCAATTGAGTGATAAAGGCTTTAAAATTGAATTTGATGATACATGTTGCTTGATATGTGATAAAAAGAGTAAAGAAATCAGATTCATTGGTAAAAGAATTGACAATATATACATGCTTGACTTAGAACACTCTATAACAATGTCAAACACAAAGTGTCTAATAACTCAAGATGAAAACATATGGCTTTGGCATAGGAGAGCTGCACATATTCATATGGACCATTTGAATAAATTGAGTATGAAAGAATTAGTGGTTGGTCTACCTAAACTCAAGTTTGGAAAAGACAAACTATGTGATGCTTGTCAAAAGGGCAAGCAAGTGAAGGCTAGATTTAAAAGCAAAAATCAGATTTCCACATCTAGACCTTTGCAATTAATTCACATTGATTTGTTTGGTCCTTCAAGAACCATGAGCTTAGGCGGAAACCACTATGGCTTAGTAATTGTTGATGACTATTCTAGATACACATGGGTTATGTTTCTTGCAAATAAAAATGATGCTTTTAATGCCTTTAGAAAATTTGCCAAACTTGTTCAAAATGAGAAGTGCTCAAACATCACCTCTACAAGAAGTGACCATGGAGGTGAGTTTCAAAACATGATGTTTCAAAAATTCTGTGACGAACATGGTATAAACCATAATTTCTCAGCACCTAGGACACCTCAACAAAATGGGGTTGTTGAGAGAAAGAATAGGTCCTTAGAAGAACTTGCTAGGACAATGTTAAATGAAACAAACTTGCCAAAATATTTTTGGGCTGATGCTATTAACACTGCTTGTCATGTGTTAAACAAAGTTCTGATTCGGCCTATATTAAAGAAAACACCCTATGAAATTTACAAAGGTAAGAAGCCTAACATTTCATATTTTAGAGTGTTTGGGTGTAAGTGCTATGTGCTGAACAATGGGAAAGAGCAACTTGGGAAGTTTGATGCAAAGGCTGATGAAGCAATATTTCTAGGATACTCTACAAATAGTAAGGCTTATAGAATTTATAATAAGAGAACTCTAGTTGTAGAAGAATTTGTCCATGTGGTATTTGATGAGTCAAATAAGCAAGAGACTAGGCAAACTGAAATTGAAGATTTAAATGAGTTGCTTGATCAATCCCTATTGGAGAATGAACTTAATGAAGTGCCTAAGGAGAGTGAATCACATGAAAAAGCAAAGGAAACAAGTGAACAACTGCCTAAGGAATGGAAAACCTCTAGAGACTTATCAATGGACAACATAGTTGGAAGCATTGGTAAGGGTGTCTCAACTAGGAGTGCTATTAAAAATATTTGCAATACTATGGCATTTGTGTCACAAGTTGAACCTAAGAACATTGATGAAGCACTTAAAGATGAGCATTGGTTAATGGCCATGCAAAAGGAACTAAATCAATTTGAAAGAAATGAAGTGTGGGATTTAGTGCCATTTCCAAAAGATCATCCAATTATTGGAACCAAGTGGGTTTTTAGAAATAAGCTTGAAGAATCTGGTATAATTCTTAGAAATAAGGCAAGACTAGTGGCTAAGGGGTATAATCTAGAAGAGGGAATTGACTATGATGAGACTTTTGCCCCTGTATCAAGGATAGAAGCCATTAGATTACTTTTTGCTTATTCCTCTATAAAGAATTTCAAGCTTTATCAAATGGATGTGAAAAGTGCTTTCCTCAATGGGTTTATACAAGAGGAAGTATATGTGGAACAGCCACCTGGCTTTGTGGACTACAAGAATCCTAATCATGTGTACAAGCTCAAAAAGGCCTCTATGGCTTGAAGCAAGCTCCTAGATCTTGGTATGATAGGCTGAGCAAATTTCTGATTGAGAGTGATTATGAAAGAGGAAAGGTGGATAATACATTGTTTGTCAAGAAGTTTAAAAATGATACAATGTATGTACAAATATATGTGGATGACATTGTGTTTGGATCTACAAATACCTCTCTACATAAAGAATTTGCTAAAATCATGCAAGAAGAATTTGAAATGTCAATGATGGGAGTGCTTACATTCTTTTTAGGATTGCAAGTTAAACAAATGCATGATGGAATTTTCATAAGTCAAAGCAAGTATTGCAATGAACTTCTGAAAAAGTTTGGTATGGAAGGGTGTAAGGAGGCTGCCACACCTATATCAAACAATTGCAATTATGTTGAACTTCTATAATTGAACATTATTGTTGAACCTCATTATGTTGTAATCAAGTGAGCATATTACATTCATATTTTCATAACAAGTCTTTAGAAGAGCTTCATTTGGAAATTCTGTCATAGAAAAGTTTTGATTGAAATTAAGATCCAAAATACTCTAATAAATTTTTAAAGGGTCATTGAATCCAATTCACCCCCCCTCTTGGATTGTGCCATTCTTTTCTAACAATTTTCACCCCACTTCTACTACTGAAAAAATAGAAAAAGAGTGACCTTCAATACAAGGTTAAATGGAGTCAAAGTCTCCAAGTAACCTACCTTAAAAACAATATACAATGGTCTATAAAAAGGATACAAAGTGTCTTACAAATACAAAGACAAAATGAACCTATACAAGTAACTACTATATTTACAAACATAAGAAAAGGTCTTCAAGATCATCCCATTCCTCTTGGTTCCTTTAATGTATCACCTCTTAGATTCCTTGGCATTGGC
The DNA here is from genome assembly GCF_000230855.2 of Cajanus cajan. NCBI lineage: Eukaryota > Viridiplantae > Streptophyta > Magnoliopsida > Fabales > Fabaceae > Cajanus > Cajanus cajan. The sequence continues at coordinate 39,404,572 of NC_138525.1, forward strand.
ATATTTCCATCAAGATCAAACTACAAAATTATATTGAAACTCGCAAATTTGTTAAAGAGAGAAAAATCATGTTTTCCATTGGGACTAACTAAGAACAAAGATCCCTAAAATTAAGGAGAAAAACATATAAAGTCATCGTTGCTATTGCACTATGCTGACATTGCTTTCGAAAGATTTGTTTGGTATTTAAAGATGATAAGTAACTTCTTTGAGCAAATACGAGATACAATTTGGTGAAATGCACCGTATTAAATAAATTAACGATTACCTCTCATCTCAAGGAAAGATATTTAAGACAACGTTACAACGATCATCTTCTCCAAATCATTATATAAGAAGATTTGAAGCACAACAAAATTAGAGAACACAACAATGTTATTCTTAAGAGTAACTCAAATAATTCAAAGAAAATGTATTTCTCTTGCACTTTTATACCTTCATGAGAACCAAAAGGACAAGTAACAGATTCTTAATCAGTGCTACTGTATCTAGGAATATGCTTCCATACTAATCAAATTTAAGATAAATTTAACTAGGAAATACACATATAGTTTCTTTTATAAAAATTAAAATCAATGACCTTTTCTAAGCAAAAAAAAGTCTATTCAAAATTAACTACAATTATTTTCTAGACTAGGGAGACAAAGCTTTAAAATGGACCATGTAGAAAATCTCTTGCTAGCCATTGGATATTTTTTTAATCTAAATTAGGCAATTTTTTAATTCATACTAGAATAATATTTTTTTAAAAGAAAAAATAGTCCCTGACTTTCAAAGAGAGAATATACATGTACAAGGAAAAAAAGCATATTGAGGGAGAATAAGAGAAGAAAAAGCCTCAAATTCAAAAATAGAGCATATTCTAAATCATAAAATTGAACACGTGGTTTAACTTAAACTTTTTTGAAATTTCTAATCATCAAATCAAATATGATAAATGAAATTAAACAAAAAAATTTAATTTCACATTAAATGTTTAACTTAACTACTTTCTAATTGACTATTCACAAACCAAGTGTTTAAATTAAATGTTTAACTCAACTATTTAGTTAAATGTTTAAATTAGTTTTATTTTATTTAATTTAACAAGTGTTTGATGATTAGACTATACAATCCAATATCCATCATCACCAACCTAAATTATAAATCACTTTGTGAGAAAAATGTTGTCATCACATTTTATTAACATAACTGATCAATTTACTATAAAAGGGATTAAATTACAACCATAAAGTTGCTCAATCACAGGGCTTATGTTCGTGTTCAAGAATTGGTTGATCTTTTATAAAAACAGTTGCAAATGGTGATGGACATATTTTGAAAGCTAAATAAGGAAAAATAATTTTACTAATTGACCATATACCATATATGAAAACAACAACTTTTAAAGAAAAAGCTAGAAAAATATATAGCAGAAAGCTAACACAATTCTTAGAATAAGAAAACATATTGTAAAATATATAGCTTGCTGTCACAAGGATGCAGATACAAAGGATTCTTTTCAAGTATACTTGATAGTAATAATAACTCATTACTATTGTCCATCATACTTATTATTCATATGTTCTCATATAGTAAAACTCTAGCAGTGACAATTACTCAATTACTATTAGTTTATTATCATCACAAATAGGGATGGGTAGAAAATTACCAAAGATACTAAAATAACAGAGAAGGTTGAGGAAAGCCAAAAAGTTTTCACATTTTTTTTTATCTTATTAAACTTGATAAATCAAATAAACCTATTTCCAGTGATCTAATTGTGACACCCTCACTAGTGAAAAAAACACTTTTAAGATCGGTCATTTTTTAGTTTTAAGATTGGTTGTTTGACCGATCTTAAAAGAGATGATCTTAAAAGTTGGACGTTTTAAGATCGATCGTCAATAGCCGATCTTAAAAGTCAACTTTTAAGATCGGCCACTCCAATAGCCGATCTTAAAAGTCCAACTTTTAAGATCAGTCACGATAATAGCCGATCTTAAAATTTAAAACTTTTAAGATCGGTCATGCCAGTAACCGATCTTAAAAGCTGGACTTTTAAGATCGGTCATGCTAGTAGCCGATCTTAAAAGCTGGACTTTTAAGATCGGTCATGCTAATAGCCGATCTTAAAAGTTGTGAATTTTTTTAAAATGATTAGTTTATTTTGAGAAGATTTCTGAACAAAACCTGCAAATTAATACCAGGAAAATGATATATTTTCAATGGTCCAGATTACATACAAAATACAAGAGAACTTTTTGGAAACATATTCAATACAACAATGTATACATAATAAGTATTTCATAAAGAATAAGTCCTAACTAGTTAGTGTTTCAAGGAAAAATGTAGCCCATTGCTCCCTAATGATGTTGATGTCTTCTGATGACAATGGTGATCGATCTATAAATATCTATAAAGAAAAATTAGAACAATTAGAAGTATTCATAAAACATGACAAAATGAAAATTTAAAATAAAAACTTTCAAAACTGTAAAACTTACTTCAGTCCACCCAGATACTATTTGTGAATTAACAATAGTATGCATTGCCTTCATTACATAATATCCGCACTCATAATTTCCTATTTGTTTATGAGACTACAAAAATAGTATAATAATTAATTTTAATAATAATGATAATTCAAAACAAAATACCTTAGAAAAATATCATTATTAGAATAAAATTACTTACTTTAACAAATAACCACTGCATTTTCTTTTTCGACTTTGAACCCCTAAGTATATGATATCCTTCCATGGTCCTATAAAACAAATGATTAAATAAAGTTAATCATTTGTATTGAATCTCAAACGAGAAACTAAGGTTCACTCAATGCGTGCATAAATTTAATATCATATTAATTTATAAAACAACCAAAATGGATTAAAGCTTAATAACTATAGTAGAATGGTATAGTATACTAACAATTAATAAAGAGGACTTCAAGGACATATTTGAACGAGACAGTCACTCCTTCCTTGTATGATTTATGAGCATTTGCTACCACAAGTCAAAAAAAGAGCACACAAAAATATATTTCACATTAGAAACAAACTTATATATCCCATGAAATCAATCACTGGTAATGCAAGTATATTATTTAAATATGTTTAGAACTATAAATCTGTTGTAAATACATGTATTGATACAATATAAGCATTTTTAAGTGAACTGCTTCATTAAAATATTCATACAGTGAGAGAAGTTGATTTTTAAACTAAAACAAACCAGTTCTTAATCTGTAATATCATACTATATTCTTACACACGCTATATTATAAGAATATTTTCATCTGGTGTAAAAAAATATTTTTTCATCTAAATTATTTATTTCAACAGTCTAAACTATGCTTACCCAATACAATATCTATTGTGTACTTTAAATATATTTTTACCTATTAAATTCGAAGTAAATTTATTTTTAATCTTTTATATTTAAATTTTATTTTTTACAGTTTTTATAATTTTAAAAAATTTATTTAAAATTTTCAGATCATTACTAATAGACATAATTGCATCAATTGTAGAATATTGACCAAGTTTTCTTTTTAACTATGATATAATTATGAAGTATTTATTATTATAAATAATAATTAATCTTTGTTGTGAATGAATAAAAGATGAGTATTTCTTTTTTAATATAATTTATTTTATATTCAAAATTAGAATTTGAACTCTAAATAATTTAATTAAAAAAATATAATTCACTTTTACTTGTCTTAAATAGTGTTAGTAATACTCACCAAATTTAATATAATGTTTTCAGGCATAAGAATATTCGTAGAGGGAGATTTATAAGTTACGAAATTTGAAAAGAAGGAACAAAAAATACTTCCGATGGAAACTTTGAAATTGGATAGTTCAAATGGTATCCTGAAACGAGAAACGAAATTCTTTACTAGGCAACGCATGTGATTTGTGCAGCTTTTGCCCAAAAAAACACCACCCAACAATCATTAGAAACAAACTTGAATGGTAGAAACTCAGGTTATATTATTTAGCATGTGTCTACATTTGTTAAGTAAATTGAATATTTATAATGAACATAAAAAATGTACCTACTCAACAAAAAGCTCTCGTAATTTAATCAAACAATGAACATTTGCTAAATGACAATGGCAACAACACCAAACACCAACATTCTAAAACAATGGCAAGAGGCAATGAATTCCTCGAAATCAAACATCTAGCAATCAATGCTGCCACTCAACCATAGTTAATACACTTGATTAGCAGAGGAGGTATTTGGCAATGCAAAACTGCATGCGGAAAACAAGTGACAAATGCATAGATCTAGTAAGAAGCAAAACGATGCAACCATTGGTTTAATGGACTTGTTGGATAATTACAATAAAAAAAGACCAATTATCCATCCATGATAATAATTTATTTAATGTAGTCATTTACCATTTGTTTTTCCTCTTTGCCCTTCTCGTTATTAACATAGCAAATTATTACAATATAGAGGCAGTGGTAAAAGATTTCCTTATCAATATTTTTCTGAACCAGCTAATTAAAAAAATTTTGGGCGTTTGACAATAGCAAAACCTTAAAGTTGGATGAGCTAAAGTCAAACATGATGTAGGCGTTGCATTATGCTCCAGAGGTAGAAAAAGAATTTGGTTCTTCACAAAAATCATTGATTACCTGATTCAATGCGTTTCCAATCTCACAAAAATCTGACGCGCTTAAGCATTTCCCGCAAAATCCTCCTTCACCACACCAAGGACCTCAAACTCAACTAATCCAAGTCAAAATTAGTGAAATGGCAAAACTAATTTTCGTTGTGCCTAGAAGTGAAGGGTTTAGAGTACCTTGCGTGAAGTGGAAGAGCAAAGGGGAAGTTGCGAACAAGAAAGGCAATGTGGTAGCAGCAAATATACATTTAGGGCAGAGTATGGCAATGTAGTAGCAGCAACATTTTATTTTTACGAACGAGAGCAGAGGGGAAGTTACGTGAAGGATTATTCTACGAGATATGAACGAGAAGTTCCCTCTATTGTGTCATTCACTTTTTTATTTTTATTTTTTACTTTTAATGCCATATCAACAACATTGATATTAAATCTATAATACTGATTCGATGAAAAATGTTATTTAATATATATTATTTTATTTGGACTTAGTTTTTTTTTTTTTAGAAGTACTATTAAATATTTCCTTTATTATGAGTTCTCCTTAAAATTTAGAATGAACTTTTAAGATCGGTCATTTAAAAAGCCAATCTTAAAAGTACTTTTAAGATCGGCTAAAATATGACCGATTTAAAAAATTATAACTTTATTTACAAAAATGTCATCGTGTCACTTTTAAGATCGGCTAAAATATGACCGATCTTAAAAGTTGTAACTTTATTTACAAAAATGTCATTGTGTCACTTTTAAGATCGGCTAAAGTATGACCGATCTTAAAAGTTGTAACTTTATTTACAAAAATGTCACTGTGTCACTTTTAAGATCGGCTAAAATATTACCGATCTTAAAAGTTATAACTTTATTTACAAAAATGTCACTGTCTCACTTTTAAGATCGGCTAAAATATGACCGATCTTAAAAGTTGTAACTTTATTTAAAAAAATGCCACTATGTCACTTTTAAGATCGGCTAAAATATGAACGATCTTAAAAAATTATAACTTTATTTACAAAAATGTCATCGTGTCACTTTTAAGATCGGCTAAAATATGACCGATCTTAAAAGTTGTAACTTTATTTACAAAAATGTCATTGTGTCACTTTTAAGATCGGCTAAAGTATGACCGATCTTAAAAGTTGTAACTTTATTTACAAAAATGTCACTGTGTCACTTTTAAGATCGGCTAAAATATTACCGATCTTAAAAGTTATAACTTTATTTACAAAAATGCCACTGTGTCACTTTTAAGATCGGCTAAAATATGACCGATCTTAAAAGTTGTAACTTTATTTACAAAAATGCCACTATGTCACTTTTAAGATCGGCTAAAATATGATCGATCTTAAAAGTTGGTAACTTTATTTACAAAAATGCCATCGTGTCACTTTTAAGATCGGTTAAAATGTGATCGATCTTAAAAGTTATAACTTTATTTACAAAAATGTCATCGTGTCACTTTTAAGATCGGTTAAAATGTGACCGATCTTAAAAGTTGTAATCTTATTTACAAAATTGCCACCACATTACTTTTAAGATTGGTTCTCTAATAACCGATCTTAAAACCCCGATCTTAAAACTAATTTTTGTATTAGTGCCTCTACCCCACATTCATAATTACACAATAAATAGGAAAAATTAAAATCTTTCATAAATAAAACCAGAATCTCAAATATATTACGTGGAGGATTCACATTCATAAACTCATAAACAATATCTCCAATGCAACAATTACAAAGGAAAGAAATTGAGGATTTAAAAACAGTTCAATGAAACTAACATCCTAAACTAGTCCTAACTATGCCCCAATGTCACATATCCTATCAGAGCACGCCCAATTGAGGCCTAAGCTTCATTACCAACATCCTCATGTTGATGGTTATCTACAACACAATAGAAGACACACATAGAACAAACAAGAGAGTGAGAAACATCTCACTCAGGTTAAGGTGTAAAAATAATGGTCAGGAAGCACACACACAAATCATAACAAAGCACAACACAAAGCACACATTAATCAATCACAACTCAAGTCATACATACATTAGTAGCACATACATAGTCACTCATTATGCAATGATGCCATGGACTCAACTTACAAATGCATGCATGTGACGCCAGTCATATATCACATATCACTAGTGTGCTGCCTAAACAACACACCTAAGGTACGTAGTCTAGGAGTACATGTAGGTGTAGACACCCAATTTCGTCTAGGGGCATACAAACAAGGACATGGACCTCTGTTATGAAGGGAAGGAGCTCCCGAAGCATGCCAACAAGAAGACAGGACCTTAAAGGGCCCAAAAGCACAAGTTGAGTTTTTCATTGGCCCGGAACGGACCGTTCCAAAATCGGTCCAGAATGGGCCGTTCTAGATTTGGAACGGGCCGTTCCAAGTCTTTTAAAGGGGCCAAAAAACCCAAATCGGAACGGACCGTTCCAACATCGGAACGGACCGTTCCAAACTCATCCAAAAAGGGTTAAAAGGTTAACTGGAACGGGGCTGGAACGGGCCGTTCCTAAATCTGGAACGGGCCGTTCCAAGGCCGTTCCAGACCAAATCATGTGGGCTTAATTTGGCCCCCAGAACGGGTCGTTCTGAAATCAGAACGGGCCGTTCTGGTTCCCCGAAACGGGCTGTTCTGGTTTCAGAACGGGCCGTTCCAAGGTCCAAATTAACCCACAACGGCCATATCCAGAATGGCCGTTCCGATTTTGGAACGGGACGTTCTGGACCCCCTTCCTGAAGTCTATAAATAGACAGTTGGGGCTCATTTCTTCGGACTCCGAAATTTCGTCCAGACTTCATATAGCTCGAAATTTCTCTCTTTTTCTCTCTTCCCCTCTCTTTTTGTATTTCTTGAGATTTTTGTGAGGCAGTGTAGTGTGAAGGGTTGCCAAAAAGCACCCAAATCTCCATTTTTGAAGATTAATAGAGCTCGTTCAAGAGGTATTCAAATCAATTTTCTTTTCTCTATTTTATTTCTTACATTTGATAAATATTGTTTATAATAAGAGAAATCATATAGATATTTTAGAGTCAATTGTTAATTTAAATTTTAAATCATGTAAATAATCATCAATAAAAGGGGATATAATATTTAATTTATTATTTCTTATCGCATTAACTTCATCATAGGGTACCGATTTAGGGCGTTGTAAGGGTGCTTAATACCTTCCTTACACGTAACCGACCCCCGAACCCAATTCTGGTTATTAAGGCCATTATTGGATCTTTTAAAAATCTTTTCTTTATCCAATGTTTTGAGTAAAACATTGGTGGCGACTCCATAGAACCTATTTTCAAAACCATTGATTAAGGATTAGTCTGGTGTCCTGGCATTCCTTAATGGATGAGATCTTTAAAAGGATGTTTAAACCATTAGTCGCAAGATTAGAAATTTTTGGGTTGCGACAGTAGGGAGCTACCCATACATTCTCAACTAGAAGGGTGTACTGCTAGGGTTTAGTCGGGATAGTGAAGCTGCGCAAGTTACGTCTTGTGCTCACAAATGGGCGGAATCGAGACATCCAAACCGCACTATCCCCTAGGACACCCCCAAGTTGTTACACAAGGAGGGCCTTCCCTAACGCTGTACTCCATATCGTACTCGTCACATAGATGCGCATGATACATGTCACACACATTCACACTTTATGGACTCATCACTTTACTTATCATATCACATCAGATCTCATGTCACTTGTTCACATTTCAAATTTCTCATACTCATAGTCACAAGGTCACATATAAGAGATTCCCATCCTAATCATGCTCATAGGAAACATGTCACTTGCATTAACACAATAATAAGGTAGTTCTCACACCATTAGCACTTTCAAACATGGCTTAAAACCTCTGAAGCACGGATACGTGAAATCTTATCCCGTATCCGTATCGGATACGTATCCGATACGGATACATTTTGATACGTGAAGGATACGTATCTCATCCGTATCCACAATGATTTTATTAAAAAAATAAAAAAGGAAAAAATATTTTCCAGATTTGTTCCAGTACGAAAATATTATTCAAAAATCAAGCATAAAATAGCAAGAAAACACAAATTTGAGAGGGAGATACTTTGCATTCCAAAGCCAGATAGGATTTGTTGTTGCGCTTAGGCACGATCGAACTTAGAAAACAACCGCACACCATTGACCCAGGTAAAGCATATAATTTCCTTTTCTCCATTATTCTTTCGGTCATGTGCAGTGAGATGGAAACCTAAAGAGGATGCACAGTGAGTGCGGCACCTTGCACCCATATCTCCCTCAAGTCTCCGACTCTCTGGTCTCGACTTTTGGGGTAAACCGGAGACTATTTTGGCTTTACGCTTTTCTCTTTTTCTCCTTTTCAGTTTTCTCCTATTTTGACTTTATGCTTTGATTGCTTTCTGATGTTGCGTGGCATGCAAATATATTTCACTTTTGAGTTTTGAATGACAAGTGTGTTGTGCGGTCAGTGACATATGCTTTCTGATGAAATTATAATATAAAAATATAATATTAAAATAAGTTAAATACTTAAATACTAATTAAAAGGTGCATATAATATTAAAAAAATTAAAATGTAAGCAAAATACTTTTGAGTCTATTGCCATTTCACTTTTTTTTCTTTTTTATATTTCACTGTGTTGTTTGTACCTTTATTTAATTTTATAATTTATTTAAAAATATAAAAGGTGTTAGCATAAAATTATTAATTTTATGAATATTAAAAAAATGGATAATTATTTTAGTAATTATACACGTTTAGGACAATTACTCACCATTTTTTTATATTTAATTTTATAATTTATTTAAAAAGTTTTTAATTTTATGTAAAACTTTAAATTAATAATAATTATAATTGTTTTAATTCTTTTTTAGCATCTCTAAAATGTATAAAAAATTGTAACAAATTTTTAATTTCTAGTTTTTAAACTAACAAAATTTCAATCTCACATACATGTTTTTTTTTTTAATTTTAATTATCTTTCTTAATTTTAATTTTTTAATATATACTAATTTAGATGAAATTATAATATTAAAATAAGTTAAATACTTAAATACTCAATATTTATATAATTTCTTTATATTAATATAAAATTATAAATAATTTTTTTTGATAATATTTAATTTATTATTTTAATATTTTCAAGTTATAGTGTCTTTTGTTTAATATTTTATAATTTATATTTTTGTGATTCATATTTCAGAGTGATTAAAATTTTTAAGTTGTGTAATTTATTTAACAATTAACAATTTAACATAAATATACTTTTTTTTTGAAGAAGCATAAAAATTATTTATTTATGATGTCAACAGCAAATGCTTCTGGTTCTGATTCTAATAACAATTCTAAAATTCTAAGTAAGTTCGTTTCTGCCGATGTTGTACAAGATGATCATGCTCCTCTTTGGTGTTATGTTAGCATATTAAATAAAAGTTCAGAAGGGGGAGGAAATAAGAGTTGGTCTTGTAATTTTTGTCAAAAGGTTTATAAAAGTTCTTATTCGAGAGTTAAAGCTCATTTGTTGAGGATTTATGGAACTGGAATTTCTGTGTGTGCAAGTGTAAATGATCAATATTTGGTTGAATTGAAATCAATTGTTGAATTGGCTGAAAATAATGTGAAACCTAAGCATGTCCCATTACCTACACAGAAAATGCATCAGAATTCTTTATTGAAAAAGAGAAAAGTTGGTCCTTTGGAGAAAACATTTAATTTAGAAAATAGAGATAATCTCAAAGCTCTCATTGCTAGAATGTTTTATTCTTCTAGATTGCCCTTCAACCTTGCCAAAAATCCCTATTATGTGAATTCTTATTCATTTGCTACAAATCACATGCTTAATGGTTTTCTCCCTCCTGGATACAATGCCTTGAGGATAACTCTCTTACAACAAGAGAAGCACAAGTTGAGAGGTTACTTAAACCTATTAAATCGACTTGGAATGCAAAAGGTGTTAGCATAGTATCTGATGGATGGACAGATGTCCAAAGAAGACCTTTAATTAATTTTATGGCTACAAGTGAAGGGGTCCAATATTTTTAAAAGCAATTAATGCTTCTAATGAGATTAAAAACAAACATTATATGGCTGATAAGATGATAGAAGTTATAAAAGAAGTAGGAGAACAAAATGTTGTTCAAATTATAACAGATAATGCTCCTGTATGCAAAGGTGCTGGAATGATTGTTGAAATTTCTTTTCCTAAAATTTTTTGGACTCCTTGTGTTGTTCACACATTGAACCTTGCATTGAAGAATATATGTGCTGCCAAAAATACTGAAAGGAATGAGGTAGCTTATGCTGAATGTAATTGGATTACTCAAGTTGTTGATGATGTTTCTTTTGTTAGGAACTTTATCATGAATCACTCAATGAGATTGGCAATTTTTAATCACTTTTCACCTCTAAAATTGCTTGCTATAGCTGAAACACGCTTTGCATCTATTCTGATGTTAAAGAGATTTAAACTTTTGAAAGGTGCTTTACAATCGATGGTTATTAGTGAAGAATGGAACTCTTATAGAGAAGATGATGTGGGTAAGGCCCAAGCTGCAAAAGAATTTATTTTGAATGATGTGTGGTGGGACAAAATTACATATATTCTTAATTTCACCGAGCCTATTTATAGTATGCTTAGGGCTTGTGACACAAATAGTCCTACACTTTATTTGGTCTATGAGATGTGGGATAGTATGATAGAAAAAGTAAAGACGTCTATATATAGATATGAAGGAAAAGTGTTAAATGATACATCAACATTTTATGAAGTTGCTTATTCTATATTAATTGATAGGTGGACTAAGAGATTGCATCCCTCTCCATTGCATGGCTCACTCTTTGAATCCTAGGTAAAATTAGCCTATTAAATATTTATTTTTTTTTCATTATTTATTTATAAATAATTTGATAGTTACTAAATTTTTTTATTTATTAACTTTTTATTTATTCACAGGTACTACAGTGATGAATGGCTTCAAGAGGCTCCAAATAGAATTTCCCCACATGAGGATGAAGAAATTTCTATGGAAAGAAATAAATGTTTAAAATAGCTTTTCACAACAATTGAAGAAAGAAGAAAGGTTTCTCTTGAATATGCTGATTTTTCATCAAAAGATCATAATTTTGCTTCTTTTGACTCAATTGAAGATAGATGGACATTAGATGCTAAATCCTGGTGGGTAATGCATGGTTCTTCTGCCCCTCTCCTTCAAAAGCTTTTTTTAAAGCTTCTTCTACAACCTAGTTCTTCATCTTGTTGCGAAAGGAATTGGAGTACTTATTCCTTCATTCGCTCCCTGAAAAGAAATAAGTTGAACCTTAAAAGAGCAGAAGACTTGGTTTATGTACATACTAATTTGTGACTCTTGTCTAGGAAAAGTGAAGAATATATGCAAGGGAGTACTAGAATGTGGGACATTGGTGGAGATGCATGGGGTAGCTTTGATGGTGTTGAAAATCTTGAAGTGGCGTCATTATCTCTTGATGAACCAGAAATGGAAGCTGTCTTATTTATAGATGATGGTCAAGGAGGGGATGAAATTAATACTATTCCTATTTCAAGACAATGAAAAATGATTTATAATTTTTTTTAGTAATATTTAAAATTTAAAAAGTAAGAAATGTATTCTTAATTTTAATTTTTGAATGATATTTATTTGCAATTACTATTTTATATATATTAATTTAATTTTTTTTAATACGTATCCTAAACGTATCGTATCCTATATTTTCAAAATTTGACGTATCGCCGTATCGTATCCGATACGCGTATCGTATCCGTGCATCATAGCTTAAAACTTATTTGTTTTTGAAATTCAACACATATTCACACTCAGCAAACATCAAGGGACATAACAAAAAACTTTAAAATCAAAACAGAAAACATTCATATTTTGCCTGTTTCTCATAGGGTTTCTCGTAGGAACCCATAGAGCACTCTAATCCCTATCAAAACATATTCAAATTCAAAATTAAATATACATTTATGCTCAGTAATCATCAAGGAACATAACAGAAAACTCAGAAGGAAAAACAAAAAATATTCAAAATTTGTCTGTTTCTCATAGGGTTTCCCGTAGGAATTCATAAAGCACTCTAATTCATATCAAAACATATCTATTTTTGAAATTGAACATATACTCAGACTCAAAAATACAGAAGGAACGCAACAGAATAGTCAGAAAAAAAAAATAGAAAACCTTCATAAAGTGCCTGTTCCTATCAGGCAAGGGATTGGGGGCCAATCCTGTTGGGATAAAATTTCTTAAGTCAAATAGAAATTTTCCATTAATCAATATTAAGAACCGTTGTCTCAGATTACAGAGTTAATGTTAATAATACGTACCTGTATCCATTGACGTTGATCAAAAGGTTACAATGGAATAGTCTTTTGGTGCAATGATCTTCCTCAGCCAAATCACTGGATTCCTTGATGGGACTTGATGTTACTCTTTTGATGGGGAGACAGAGAGACGTGTGTTTCTGATTTAGCATATTGGGGACCATGACCATCTTTATGATTTTAAACCTATTAGGATTCTCATTAACCTCTAACGGGCCAAATCTGCTTTCCACTTATTTAGGCCCATATCAGTTTTTTTCTGTTGGCAGTCTAAAGACTCACTAAAATTAGATCACTTTTATTGAGCCCAACTAAATGTAAATAACTAATATAAATACTACAAATAATATATGTAGCCCACAATAATTATTAGAAATAAAATTTCTAACAAATCCTACTACCCAAAAATTATTTCCACACCCCCGAGTGAGGTTTCTCGCTTTCTTGCTCCCCCTTACCTGGATGAGCAGAAGATGAAGTATGTGCGGTTCCCCGGTGATCTCCTCCTCCTGGTTCTCTTGAGTCTTCAGAGCGCGTAGAAAATAAATGAGAGACTAGTCACACTACTAGAAATACTCTTATTACATGCAAAACATTTGTTTCCATGCCCCCAACATGTGATACATAATCTTTTAAATTCTAAGATTGTAGATTATAAGCCTAACACTCAACCATACAAACCAACTCGTAAGGTAAGTGTTGCCCCAACTTATATACTCTTTAATTATTTTATTTTCAATCGATGTGGGACTCGAAGTTTTTTTTAAAATATTAAACTTATAAATTTAAAATTTTCTTTTATTTTTCTTGTGGATTAAAATTTTAGGAAAATTCGCAAGAAAAGTTACCTGCAAATTTTTTTAACCATTTAGTAAACATTACTTGCGAATTTATTTTTGCTAAAAATAAAATAAAATTCTTACAATATTTTCTGCAAATTTTTACCATGGAAAAAAATTTCTATGATTATTAAAATTGTAGCAAAACTTGTAAGAAATATCTATAAATTATTTTTCGCAAATAAATTCGCAAAAAATTTCTGCGAATATTTTTTTGCAGGAAAATGACACTTTTCTAGTAGTATTAGGAGAAATAAGAAGCGTGAAAAGAAACTCCCGACAAGTCCTTTCTTAAAAATAATAAAAATAAATAATAATAATACTATTTAGCAAAAGATCACTACGTCCCTTCGTCCCTTCTCATAAAATAATTAAACATATTTCCTCTTTTTAATAAATAATATAAACATAATTCTTGATAAAAGCATATTTTTTCATAAAAATAGTCTTATAGCAAATAATCCAAATATTAATTAAAAATCATTTTATAATAAAATAGAGTTTGCATAAAATAGATAAATAATATAAAATATATTTCTGCCTTCTAGTAAAATAACATACGTTTATATAAAAATAGAACTCATATGTACTAACTAAATAATATTAAAAATCCTTCTAACAAACACATTAAAATATTAAAATAAATACAAACATATTATTAATAGAATACATTTCATAAAAGTTACCTATATATCACTAGTCAAAATAATCATTATAAATCATGTCTCATAAATAAAATAAAGCTCATATAATAAATTAAATAATATTAAAACTCTAAAATAACTATATTAAATATCAAAGTAATTTCAAAATTTATTTATATAAAGTATGAAAAATCGGAGTGTTACACTAATATGTCCTATTATACTTAATTTTATCACAAAAATAGTCTTTTAGTGAAAAGTTCTGTCTTGAGCATGTTTTTTTTTTTAACTTTGTTAACACAAAGTAAGATATCCTAAGATGATAAAAAGTCAATGGTAAAATATTATTAAACTATTAATTATTAAAGCCAAATAATATCATAAAATAATATATTCCGTATGACTTTCACTTAATATTAAACTTTAGTTTTTGATTACTCTAAAATCTAAATATTAGATAATATAAAAGCATCAAAACATTAGTCATTATGCTTTCAAAGTGCAAAGATTTAACTGTTAAATTATTTTATCTGGCATTTTATTTCTTTTGAATAGATTATTATTTATGTTCATCTATCAAGCTACAATCACAAGTATATTGGCTTTACATAAAACAAATTGAAATTTTCAAATAAGTACAAAAGCTTCAAAGCTAGTTGCAGTAGTATGGCAATATATTTTACTTTGGACAAAATTGACTCTTTTTCTTGCTTCTAAATGCATATAAAAGCCCATATTGAAGTCATTTAAATAAAAAATATATATATAATGAACTATAAATAAAACCCTAAATCATATAGTGAAAGCAAGGGTTGCAATGCAAGTTACCTCAAATGGCCACAAAACCTTCAAGCGGTAAAAATAGTGGTTGATAGAGGTGGAAACAAGGGTTCAAAGTTTAGAGACGTTAAACTTAAAAAATGGAAAGATTCTACCATAACTGAAAAAAATAAGAAATAAGACAGCAAGAAATAAGACAAGGCAAATCATTCGAGATGCGAAAAGAAAATGGGACCTTTTGCTACCGAGCTTGATGCTTTGAATAGGACCCACGGGGCGGTAATATATTCAATGCAGCAAAGAAAGAGGGTAGTGAAGGTTGTTCCTGTCAAAGACCATCTTTATCCAAACAATATATTCTTGCAAAAATTGGAGAATCCAATCCTCATCAATTTGGTCAGAATAGCCCTTCCTCTACCGTAACTTTGATCAATTCTTCATAAAGCATTCCCTAAATCAAAGGGTGAGAACAATAACCTCAATAAACAAACAATGATCTCAAGAAAGATTGTAATATGGGTCCAAGAATAGCTCTTAGAATGGAAGGAAACTAGGTCAAAATAAGAAAATTGGGAGAAAAGAATTGAGCGAGACTTTAGTAAGAAGAAAGATAATTTAATTACCTACAGAACTTTATTATATTTTACCCATAAGCTCATTATCTATGGATTTATCCATAAGTAATTTTTTTTAATATATATATATATATATATATATATATATATATATATATATATATATTAAACTTTTTAAATGTTACATATGGAAAAATTCATTTAGCCATGAAATATTTTTTCCCACAACAATGTCCATGGTAACTTCTATAAAAACAATATTCTCATCCAAGCGTGTCAACCTTTTTTAGTGATTTTACCCATAATTTTTTTGTAAGTAATGTCATATAATAATTACTTATCACTATATGTGCTATCGATGGATAAATCAGTAGCTAAAAAAATTATCTATAAAAATAAATCCATGGGTAAATTTTCGTAGGTAAACCAGAAATTTTCTTGTATGACTTGTACAAAACCATATACATAGAAACACTCTTTATAAATTATACTTGTGTATAATTTTAATTTTTTATTGTAAAAGCTTATTATTCTATATATTGGTTGTATATGTCTAAATTAGACAAACACAATATATCTTTGTAACTTTCACAACTATTATTACAAGGTTGAGCCTAGAGGCTTATTTGTAAAACAATACTTTTTTAAGCCTGAAGAGGCTTGGTTGAAAAGAATACTTAGTTGTTAACTCTAGAAAGACTTGTTGTTAAAAGAATATTTGAGTAGTTGCTTGAAGAGGCAAGTCAAAGCATACTTATGGAAGTGTCTTGTTGAAAGAATATTTGTATCTTTGTTGAAAGATGGTGGAACTCAATTTGGTTGGATTGAGAATTGTACGTAATCTCGATGGTTTAGACGAATCAATATAAAAATACCTAGCGTTCTGTTTGACTTCTCTTTGTGCTCTATCTAACAAGCGTTACTACTTCACTTTGTAAAAAGTACGAGTTTTTGATATATACTATTTAACCTCCTTTCTATTATTTATCTTTTCTCTTCAATAATCAATGTTTTTGTTGAAAAATGTGTTAGACTATATTAATTTAAACACAATGTTGTTGAGAAATTAAAGAAAAAAATATTCAAAGACTTGCATTTTTATTTTTATCTTTCTCAGTTTCTCTTTCATTACAAAATAAGAAATGATTATCATGTCTTCTCTATTTCTTCACTCTCACCTTTTAAATTTCACCCAAACAAACATAGAATAAGGTCTTATAGTTGAATCAACACACATAACATTGTAAAAATTACATGGTGAAATAATAGTTTATGGAACTTGAAATACTAACTTTTGATAATGATATCATCAATGGCAAAGAAAGTTTTTTTTTTAATAAAATAGTAAGGATGCAAAGCATCGCTATAGGACATAGGCATCCTAACAATGTTGGCACCTCTAGGCCTAGCAATTATTTGCAACACACCCCATAGAATAAAAATAAGAAAATTACACAATAAGTGGGGGACAAGGCTGAAACTCACAAGAAAAAGAGAAAAAAAAGAAGGTTCACAGAAGCAAAATGTAGGTAAACAACTATGGTTAGTAACAAAATCCTTCATAACCCAATTAGGGAGATGATTTCACAACACCAAACTTAACTTATGATTTATACGATAAGATACTAGTTTATTAGAACACACATTCCCCCTCTCTATAAATATGTGAGGAGAAAAGTTTCACACTTTCACAGAGTCAGAGATAATTTTGCCACTAGCGGCAAAGGCTAGTGGTCCTCTAGCAACCCCATCCGTATTACACTTCACAAGCCCACATGTCGAAGGATGCCAATCCACTTGTTTTACAATAAAGAGTTTCGAAGGTCAAATATCGATATGAAAAGTCTTCAAAATAGGAACACCATTCCATGAATGAGAAATATGCCCTTTGAAAAGTGTACCTAATAAAGCGACTATCGAGACAATCAGAGATTGTGAAGAAAAGATAAAAACTAGAAGGAGGTTGAATAGTGTATGTCAAAAACTCGCATGTTTTATGCAATGAAGTAGTAACTCTAGTAAATTGAAGCAAGAAGAGTAATCAGATAGAACATTAAGTATTTTATACCAGTTCACCTCAACCATCGAGACTACATCCAGTTCTCAATCCAATCAGATTGAGTTTCACTGTAACACCCCAGTTTTCAAAAAGGTTATTATTATTATTATTGTATGGTATTTGGTCATAATTATTTTAATAATTATAGAGGAATATTATTTTGTACGTTTTAAATAATTATTGTTTTGGACAATTATTTTGTACATATTAAATAAGTATTTTTATTAGCATTTTTTAAATAAATATTGTCGCCACCGGCCCAAACGGGCCTCGGCGGTCGCAAAGACGGTCGAGCTCGCTTATTATTTTAGTTTTGAAAATGTATTGGATTATTAGAACGACTTGTTCTCAAACTGAGACCTTGTCGATCTTATCCAATTTATTTATTAAAAGTCTCACTAATCCATATTAATCCCAAGCGGGACCCTCCATGGATTAGTGGTTTTCGCAAAAGGAGGGTTCGTGGAGTCGCCACCAATGTTTTACTCAAAACATTGGAAAAAGGGATAAGGCAATTGATTTTATAAATCAACTTTGGTCATTACAACCAGAGTCGGGTAAGGGAGTCAGTTACGCGTGGGGAAGGTGTTAGCACCCCACAGCGCCCCTTTCGGGTTCCCTATGACAGATTATTTCTAAAATAATAGCGTAAAATTACTAAATTACCCCTATTTATTATAAGCGATTATAAATTAACTATCTACATGATGACAGTTTAAATATGCACACAGAAAGCAGTAAAAGGAAGGATTTAAGAAGAAACCTCTTGAAGCATGCTTTTATATATTGAGTAAAACTGGGAAGCTTTTTGGCGTTCCCTCGCTCTACAAGCTCGCTCGCTCCTTCCTAAAAACTTTTGACTATGGAAATCCGGAGGATTTCCCTTCGACTAGGTTCGAATCTCCAAGCTAAGTGCTCGGAATTCCAGAACTTCGTCGGATCGACTCCTAGAGAGATTTCTAGGGCAGAACACTGCTCAAAAACCCCAGAATACTCAAGGAGGGAGTCAAAACTCAGTGTGAAAGTGTCTAGTGACGTCCAATTGACGTCATATTTATAGGGAATAGGCGCAATACGGCCTACAGAAGCAATACGGCCGTATTGAAATTTTTGAACTTCAATACGGCCGTATTGAGTTCAATACGGCCGTATTGAAGTTCAAAAATTTCAATACGGCCGTATTGAGTTCAATACGGCTGTATTGAAGCTTCAATACGGCCGTATTGATTTCAGTACGGCCGTATTGAAGTTTCAGAAACTTCAATACGCCGTATTGAGTTCACTGCGGCCGTATTGAAGCTTCAATACGGCCGTATTAAGTTCAGTACGGCCGTATTGAGCTTCATTCCCTCCACTTCCTTATTTTGAGCTATTCTAAGACCTCTAGACCTACAGAGAACCCTCCTAGGGCCTTCCAGGAGTCCTTCTGGTTGATCTTCCTTCAGTCTTTGAGAGTCTTCAAGCTTTATTTCCGACCCGGACAATTTTAGGGGTCTACAGCTGCCCCCCCTTTACTTAGTCGGACGGTCTTTTGGTGTACCGGCTGACAGGTAAAGGAGTTGACCCAATTGTCCGGGTGATGTGCCAACCTTCTGACTTGTAGCGTCTTCCGGTGGAAAATTATAGAGTAGCCTCTCCAGGTTGTTGCATACCTCGGCGCTTCTGACAACCTCGGTAGCTAAGTTTAACACCAACGTGCCTCTGACGACGCTGATGGCTGAGTATTGTCTCTCCAGACCTTGAGTATTGTCTCTCCAGACCTTGAGTACTGTCTCTCCAGACCTTGAGTACTGTCTCTCCAGACTTTATTTGAGTGCTGTCTCTCCAGACTCTGTTTGAGTACAGTCTCTCCAGACCTTGTTTGAGTACCGTCTCTCCAGACCTTGTTTGAGTACCGTCTCTCCAGACTTTGTTTGAGTACCGTCTCTCCAGACCTTGTTTGAGTATTGTCTCTCCAGACCTCGTTTGAGTATTGTCTCTCCAGACCTTGTTTGAGTACTGTCTCTCCAGACTTCGTTTGAGTATCGTCTCTCCAGACCTTGTTTGAGTATTGTCTCTCCAGACCTTGTTTGAGTATTGTCTCTCCAGACCTCGTTTGAGTATTGTCTCTCCAGACCTTGTTTGAGTATTGTCTCTCCAGACCTTGTTTGAGTACTGTCTCTCCAGACTCTGCCTCTCAAAGATGAGGTAGTTGAGTATAGTTTGTCTCCACAGTCCACAATGCTGCTTCGACGGTTTGTTTTTCTGATTTTGTGCCGCTGAGGGCTGGATAACGCAGGGATCCGTCTAGGGGATGTGCAGTCATTCATAGGTTCTTGTGTCCCAACTTGCATTGCTTAGTTGGTACCCATGGGAATTTTTGACTCCTTGGGGTGTAGACACAGATGCTCTCTCTCTGAGTTGAGCGATGCCTTATGTTTGGCTGACGTCCTTTTGACGTGAGTGGAGTATCCCGGTTATCCTTATTCGGGTGTCTCTCTTTGATTTTCTGATTGTGTTGCCTCTGTGTAGGCTGTTATCCACTGGGGGATTTTGTCGTTGATTTTGATTAGCCTCTTCTGTTAGGCGTATCGGCTTGACGTTCAATGTTTGGCTAAGAGCCGGATTCCACTTGGGGAATACTTATTGATATTTTTGATTTTCTTCTCCTTTTTGCAGGGATGCCTCTTGAGTAGGCGATTGGGGATTTGGGGATCTTATTGTATCCCAGAGTATTATTTAGGAAGCCTCTACAGGCTTAGCCTCACTCAACGTTTGAGCTGGAGAGCTATCTTCACTGAGGAAGTTTAAGTCCTTTGACTTGTATATACTGTTTGGATGATCGCACTTCCATTGGGGATTGCGTCGATTTTGCTTTGATAGCTCTCACTGGGGATTTTTCCATGAGCTTGAGCTGAGGTTCCCTCTGGGGAGTATTATTTCTGCGAGCCTCTCCAGGCTCAATTATTCTGCATACTGTGGAGGATGTGGAGTATTATTTTGGTAAGCCTCTCCAGGCTTAGTTATTCGGTACAAATTGTTTGTTGGATTTTCTATATCCTTGCCTTTTTTATTTTCGTCTTTTTCTGTATTTTGCCTTTTCTTCTGATTTGGCTTTTTCTGTATTTTTGCCTTTTTTATGTTTTTGGCTTTTGCTGTACAGAAATTAAAAGTGCTAAAGAAATTAAATTCAGTTATTATGAGAGAGTATTATTTCGGCAAGCCTCTCCAGGCTCAGTTATTTTGTAGGAGTATTATTTCGGCAAGACTCTCCAGGCTCAATTATTCTGAAGGAGTATTATTTCGACAAGCCTCTCCAGGCTCAATTATTCTGTGGGAGTATTGTTTCGGCAAGCCTCTCCAGGCTCAATTATTCTGTACGAGTATTATTTCGGCAAGCCTCTCCAGGCTCAATTATTCTGAGAGTATTATTTCGGCGAGCCTCTCCAGGCTCAGTTATTTTGAGAGTATTCTTTCGGCAAGCCTCTCCAGGCTCAGTTATTCTGTATGATGCTGTTGATTTTCTGAATCTTTGTATTTTGCTTGCTGTTGTCATGCACAAGCAATTTTCTATTTTTCTATTTTATGCGGTTGCCTCATGATAAGGTCTTTGAATGTGCAACTAATGTGTGTGTGATGCACAAATGCAATACAATTTTTTATTTTTTGTTCATTTATTTAGAAAAGTGAGTGGCTCTCCCTATCCTCTTCTTCTTGGAGGACTTTCTGTCATTGACGCGAGGGAGTATTTTTGTGAGCCTTTATGCAGGAGATTATGGATTTTACAGGAACCCCTCCAATTTTCTTTTATTGACCGATTATTAATGGAATTTCGTACAATTTTTATGAAAAACCAATTCAGAGGCATAATCACATGGTCAAGAAAGAAAAGAAACAAATGGATATTTTTATTGATATTCACAAGTGTTTTTACAGAAAGATATACAGAAGGAAATTTCTGAAGAATGGCTGGCCAGGGTAGGCTATATACATTGGGCTTAACAATTATATCTGTAATTGTTGCTCTTTACGTTCCCCTAATTGCTTCGGCCTGAGCCAGGAGTGTAGATGCTGCAAGACGCTTGCTTCTAGAAGATAATCGCTTGAACCGCCTTTCGGTTTTCGATTCAAACGATCGTTGCTTGCTTTGCTTTTACATCTTATTCTTTTGCCCCTAACTTTTGCCTAGGACGTATCCTAGCGGGGATAATTTTGCCGTTGTTTTGCCTAGTACCCTTGTACTGGCGGGCTTTTTATTTTGCCCTAACTTTTGCCTAGGACGCCTTTTTTGGGTTTTCATCCTAGCAGGCCTATGCAAGCAACGTCTTCAAGCATAGTACTTCTTTACCACGTCAATGTTGACTGGGTATCGAAGTTCTTCTCCGTCCATGTTTGTGAGAATCAATGCTTCTCCTGAGAAGGCTCGTTTTACCACGTATGGTCCTCCGTGATTTGGGGCACACTTTCCGATTTTGCCCTTTTTGAGTTGGTAGTAATTTCTTCATTACCAACTCTCCCTCATGGTAGACTCGAGGGTGGACTTTCTTGTCAAAAGCCTTTTTGATCTTCCTCTGATAGGCTTGACCATGGCATATGGCGTTCAGCCGTTTCTTTTTGATAGGGTTCAACTGGTCATATTGGCTTTGAACCCATTCTGCCTCGGAAAGTTTTGTTTCCATGATTACCCTTAGATAGAATATCTCGACTTCGATGGGTAGAACTGCCTCCACCCCATAAACGAGTGAGAATGGAGTAGCTCCTGTAAATGGACGTACTGAAGTCCTATAGCCATGAGGAGCGAAGGGTAACATCTCGTGTCAGTCTTTAAATGAGACAATCGTCTTTTGCACTATTTTTTGATGTTCTTATTGGTTGCCTAGACTGCCCCATTCATCTTTGGCCGATATGGGGAAGAGTTGTGGTGTTGGATCTTGAATTCTTGGCTCAGTTCTTCCACCATTTTGTTGTTCAGATTAGATCCATTATCAGTGATGATTTATTTCTCCATGCTTCCACTAGATTATTCCAAAATCTTTTGGGACAAGAGAGAAAAGAAGGAAGGGATATATTTTCAAAAGTTTGTGTTTTAGAGGGGATTATTTTATTTTTGAAAAATGGATTTTGTAAGAATGTTTGGCCAAGGTGGGCTTATGTGTTTAGGCTTGCTTGATTAAACACTTATGAAATTAAGAAAATCTTTGTTTATTGACGTTGTGATTTTGACAACTTGGATAGCTGCTCTTGAACCTTTCTTTTTGAATTTGGTTCATGGTACCATCATGGATTTCTTTTGTTTTTTGATTGTCCTTATTTTTGCCTAAAACACCCTTTTGTGGCGTTTTAGCGGACTTTTGTTTTTGTTCATTTTTGCAACCCTAACTTTTGCCTAGGTCACCCTTTTGTGGGATTCCTAGCGGGTCTTTTGCTCTTATTTTTGCGCAGACCCCTTTTTGGGTTTCCTGCCGAGCTTCTTTTATTTTGAAGGATTTATTTTTATCCATGATGGCACTTGTCAAGGCCAAGGGAAGGTGCTCCAAGTTGTCACACACACCTCCACATAAAAATGATGTGGGTTTATTATTATTAAGATGATTTTAACCTCATTCATGTTTATTCAAACAGGGCTAAAAATAATGTGGTTTAGAATTTTATTATAAGCAAGAAAAGAAGCAATGAAGAATGATTTTATTATAATCATAGTGGAAACATGTGTCCTTATTTCATCACCGATATGGGTCCCAATATTGACCTCTTCTATCTCTCGGCCTTGCCCCAAATTCACGGTCTCTAATTTCTCTTGACACGGTTGGAGTAGACGAGTTTCTTGATCTAGCAGTCTTTGCAGATCCGGAGAGATGGTCTCCTCATCACTGTCCAACTCAACCCGTTTATCCTCAACTTTCGGATCCCGGTCAGAGCGAACAATTACAGACATAATTATTTTATTGGTTCTGTTTAGGTTTAGAATTTATTAATGTTAATGAGAGAGAGAGAAAAGAACAAAATAAGAGAATAATGTGTGAAATATGCCTCTTTATTGATATATGTATGTAGAACTGTACAAAACCCTTATTTACATGAAAAAGGTTCTCATGATCTTGGGTACAGATCATGAGTCCCTAAAAGAGAAAATGGAGGGGCCCTATCGTGGCTTGTTCTTCTCTCTACTCCTGCTTTGGCAGAGGATTCTTGCTCACGTCGGGCGCTGTCGAATCGAAGGTGACCCACCCGGCATCAATAAGGTTTTGGACCTTGTATTTGAGAGCTAGGCATCTCTCTGTTGAATGCCCTGGTGCCCCCGAATGGTATAAACATTTGTCTTGTGGCTTGTACCAATCGGGGTAAGGTGGGTCGATCTTCCTTGGTGGAACATGAGCTAGAAGTTTGGCTTCTACTAGCTTCGGCAGGAGATCGCTATAAGTGGTCGGAAGTTTATCAAACTTCTTCACAGGGATGAATTGCGATCTTCCTGACTTCGAAGTGGAAGAAGATGAAGAAATGGTTATGGCGTTGACTCCTTCCTCCTTCTTCTTCCCAAAGGTCTTCTTAGCTTCGAATGATTGGGAGGGCTTTGCTAGCTTCCCACTTTTAAGTCCTTGTTCCACTCTCTCCCCAATGGTGATGATGTCCGAGAAGAGTGTCGTTGTGTTCCCTATCATTTTATCGTAATAGGGACCAGTCAACGAGTTGATGAATAAGGACACCGTCTCCTTATCCGACAGTGGGGGCTCTATCTGTGCCGCCAACTCCCTCCATCGTTGGGCGTACGCCTTGAAAGATTCATCATTCTTTTTACTCAAGGCTTGAAGATCTGACCTATCGGGTGTTAGGTCGATGTTGTATTTGTAGCGCTTGAGAAAGGCGTCGGCCAACTGCCTCCATGTACATACTTGATTTCCATCTAGCTGCATATACCAGTTGAGCGCGGTATCAGCCAAGCTCTCTTGGAAGCAGTGGATCAAGAGCTTTTCGTTTGTGGCATATGCAGCCATCTTTCGGCAGTACATGGTGAGATGACTCTTGGGGCAAGTCGATCCCACGTATCTCGGGAAATCTGGCACTTTAAATTTGGGAGGGAATTGAATATCCCTCACTAAGCACATGTCGGCGGCATCTTTGATGTCAAAATCATGCCCCTCCATAGCCCTTAGCCGATCCTCTAGGGCGTGGAATTGTTCTTTTGAAACTTCAGGCTCTTTAATCATGATTCCAGCCCCAATAGGTATGGCATGTGGAGGATCTTCTTCATGCTCTTCCTCCTCTCCCTCATGATGGGACCCATGGTCACTGTGATGAGATCCATGAATGTTATGGTGACGCATGAGTTCCAACATTTGCGCCATCTGCTCTTTGAGCTGTGAAAGCTCGGTCGTGAGCTTCTTGTTTTGTTCCTCTAGCGCTTCCATTTTCTTGATTTTCTTTGCGCGTGTGAGGACAGAGAGATGACCAACCACTTTCTAAAATGAATGTTTATTCTAATTAGCTTATTTATGATATGAATACACTCTTGATGTGAGCTTGATAATCTTTCATCTTTGAGGCGCTGCCTTTTTAAGATGAAAGTTTATCACCCTCCCTAGGCTATTATCTCTCCACAACGGAGAATCTCAATAGTCACGGGTCTCTTTCACTCACATCGAGAGGGTATTAGTGAACCTATAAATGATGATGAGGATGCATGAGGTATTATTGATAATGATGCCTATGCTCCTTACTTTTATTATATTTTCACACATGATTTTACCTCTCATGTCATGGTATTTTCATGCATGGGGATTATTCTTAGACCTTATCACGAGGTTATTTATTAATGCACAAACAATTGCACATAAGCATTTACACAAACAATTCACTCATCCACGAACAGTCACGAGCGAATCACGAGGTAGGGGTCTCCTGCAGAAAAGTGCATATTCAAGGAGGATCTAACTGTTCTCACTTGGTCGAAGGCCCCCAAGGTGCCCCCATTATAGGGACCCAATTCCTCTCATCGTAGGTCGATGGAAAGCTCCAACGCACCGTCGGACTCAAGTTCATGGTTATCACCTTGAGTGATGTTTTCTGACAACGGTCTCGTAGGCTCCTATAGACCCATTCAACCGGCCGTACTAACATCCACTCCCTATGGATTACCACTCATGCCCCCGGGTATAGAGGGAACTGTTGTGTGCAAAGGTTTGTGTGCAATTTTTATTTCAAACAATTGCGGGAATTTAAACAAACAACAGTTATTTAAAGCCAAATATATAAAGCATGTTATCATACAAGCAAGGGGTAATGAAGTAATTTTAACTATTATTTGTTAAAAATAATCTGTCACTAAATGGGACTGACTCTCGAAGCTTCCCCAGTGGAGTCGCCATCTGTCGCCACCGGCCCAAACGGGCCTCGGCGGTCGCAAAGACGGTCGAGCTCGCTTATTATTTTAGTTTTGAAAATGTATTGGATTATTAGAACGACTTGTTCTCAAACTGAGACCTTGTCGATCTTATCCAATTTATTTATTAAAAGTCTCACTAATCCATATTAATCCCAAGCGGGACCCTCCATGGATTAGTGGTTTTCGCAAAAGGAGGGTTCGTGGAGTCGCCACCAATGTTTTACTCAAAACATTGGAAAAAGGGATAAGGCAATTGATTTTATAAATCAACTTTGGTCATTACAACCAGAGTCGGGTAAGGGAGTCGGTTACGCGTGGGGAAGGTGTTAGCACCCCACAGCGCCCCTTTCGGGTTCCCTATGACAGATTATTTCTAAAATAATAGCGTAAAATTACTAAATTACCCCTATTTATTATAAGCGATTATAAATTAACTATCTACATGATGACAGTTTAAATATGCACACAGAAAGCAGTAAAAGGAAGGATTTAAGAAGAAACCTCTTGAAGCGTGCTTTTATATATTGAGTAAAACTGGGAAGCTTTTTGGCGTTCCCTCGCTCTACAAGCTCGCTCGCTCCTTCCTAAAAACTTTTGACTATGGAAATCCGGAGGATTTCCCTTCGACTAGGTTCGAATCTCCAAGCTAAGTGCTCGGAATTCCAGAACTTCGTCGGATCGACTCCTAGAGAGATTTCTAGGGCAGAACACTGCTCAAAAACCCCAGAATACTCAAGGAGGGAGTCAAAACTCAGTGTGAAAGTGTCTAGTGACGTCCAATTGACGTCATATTTATAGGGAATAGGCGCAATACGGCCTACAGAAGCAATACGGCCGTATTGAAATTTTTGAACTTCAATACGGCCGTATTGAGTTCAATACGGCCGTATTGAAGTTCAAAAATTTCAATACGGCCGTATTGATTTCAGTACGGCCGTATTGAAGTTTCAGAAACTTCAATACGCCGTATTGAGTTCACTGCGGCCGTATTGAAGCTTCAATACGGCCATATTAAGTTCAGTACGGCCGTATTGGGCTTCATTCCCTCCACTTCCTTATTTTGAGCTATTCTAAGACCTCTAGACCTACAGAGAACCCTCCTAGGGCCTTCCAGGAGTCCTTCTGGTTGATCTTCCTTCAGTCTTTGAGAGTCTTCAAGCTTTATTTCCGACCCGGACAATTTTAGGGGTCTACAAATATTTATATGTTTTAAGAGAAGGTTGATTTTATATGATATTTTGTTATTGAAATTATATTATTATATTTTTGGGTCAGAAATATATTATTATTATAGACGAAAAATATTTTATAATATACATGTATTTATTTTATTTATATATTTTGAGGAAAAAGAGAAGTGGGTTAGAAGAGAAGGAAAATGGGTTGGGTTGACCCAGCCTAATGGATTAATTTGAAGAAAGGAGTCAGGTAGCGTTAACCCTATCTGCCTCATTTGCATTCTAAAGGGTTAGAAAAAAAAAATAAGAGGAGAAACAAAGAGCTCTAAGGAAGAGTACTCAGGAATGATCTTAGATCACACCAGGACCATTCGTCTTCTGCTCATCCAGGTAAGGGGGGAGTGAGAAACCTTACTCTGGGTGTGGGAATGTATGTTGGGTACTGAGATTGGCCTCCAATCCTGTGTTTTTAGTATGCTCATGTATGAGGGGTTTTCTCCAATTGTATCTATTTCATCTATTGTTCCTCTTGCATGTAATTAATTGTATAAATTGCTTGAATGAATGATTAATTTCAGTTTTAATATTGTAATTGTATGATTTGAGATTTTTGTGGGTCCCTACGGAAAAACCTATGAGAAAACGGGCAAAATATGAATGTTTTCTGGTTTGCCTTCTGATTTCTTTGTTATGTTCCTTGTTGGATGTGATGCATGAGTATGTGGTTAATTTTGAAAATGAATATGTTTTTATATGAATTAGAGTGCTCTGTGGGTTCCTGTGGGAACCCTATGAGAAATAGGAAAATTTTAAATATTTTATGTTTACAGAGTGTAAATATGTATTTAATGTTTACAGAGTGTAAATATGTTTTCTGTTGTGTTCCTTAATGTTTACAGAGTGTAAATATGTATTTAATTTCGCAAATAGATGAGTTTTAATATGGATTAAAGTGCTAAGTGAGAATTGTGAATATAATGTGATAATGTGATAATGTGCTAATGTGAATATGATGATGAAATATGATGATGAAATGTGAAGATGAGATGTGATGATAATAATGTGATATGAGAATGCATAGAGTCTTGATTGACATGCATTATGTGCATAAATGTTTTTAAGGGTACGATATGGAATACACCGCCAGAGAAGGCCCTCTAGTGTAAAAGCTTTGGGGATTAGTCCTTGGGGATAACTCGGTTTGGAAGTCCCAGTCTCGCCTATTGTGTGCATGGGATGTATCTTGCACGACTTAGCTATCCCGACGAGACTCTGGTAGTATGTCCTTCTAGTGAGAGTGTGCAGAGGGTGTGACCCGACATGTACTCCTAGACTACTCTTCGTGTATTGCTAGCGGCAATATGCCATGTGATGTTTTATTGGCGCCACATGCATGATAATATGTAGTCCGTGTCCATATGATGGAGGACCATCCTTGGTACTTCACTTCATGTGAGACCCATCACATGGTTCATGACTATGGCTAATTTGAGTAGTATAGAATTTATTGCTTTATTCCATTTTTACCCTTGTATTTTGGGGTATTTTAGTCCTAGGGTTTATTTCTTTGTATTTCCCATTTTGCCCTTGTATTTTGGGGTAATTTAGATGCTTAGGATTTTAATTGGGCTAGGGTGCATCCATTAAGGAGGTGACGCACACTTAGTGGTGTTGTTTGGTCATTTTTTTGGTGTTAGGTAGGCTTAGGCCCAATTGGAGGGCCAAGGTTGCATGGACTTATCATGCACCTTGTTGTAGCCAACCTAAACCCTTAAAGATGCCAAACTTGGCCACCAAGTAGCATCTAGGGTTGCATTTGGCATTTCATTTAGGGTGCATTTCTCCCTAGTGAAATTCGGCCACTCACCCTAAATGCAACCCTAAATGCAAGCCTTCCTATATATTCCCCTAGTCTAGCTCCTTGTAGATACTTTGGATTATAGTGATATTGAGTGTGCATTCTTGCCTCATTGTCATTCTCCTTAGTCTTAGGAACTCCACGGCCCCTCCCTTCTCCTCCTCCCTAAACCACCGTGAGTGAGTGAGCTTGGCCTTCCTTGGTTGGCCTTCACCACCCTAGTGAAGTGAGCTAGCCAAAAGGAGCATCACCTCCACCAAACACCTTCCCTTCACCTTGTGCGCCACCTTCAACCACCCTAAACACCAACCTTTCCATAGTTCTAGGTTGCCTTTGGCTAACCTCCTCCCATCTCCACCATAAAAGCAAAACCCTACTTAGGTCTCATCCTACACTTGGATGATACTACCTTGAGCAAACCATCTTCACCATCATCTATTTGTGCTTCCGCCAACATCACCACCATTTTGGAGTCTCCCTTGTTGAACCAAGATCAAGGGCGTGCATGGAACTAAGCCACCTTCCATCAAGTGGTATCTAGAGCCATGGTTCTTCAAGGGTAAATGTTCCTTTCCTTGTCTTTCCTTTGAGTCTTCCTTGTGCTCTATTTTTGTATTCGGTCATTCCACTTCTTCTCCTCTCTTGACCGAATATATTTTTGTGTGGTTCATGCTTGTTTTCCTTGAACCTTCCATGTTTTAGGTTCCATTGTTAGGTTGTCATATTTCTATGCTAGGTTGAGTATTACATGATCATGCATTTTTCTTTTTGAATCTACCTATTGTTTTGTCAATTTACTTCCTATATTTTGTTTTACACATTTTCCATGTATGTGCCAAACACCTTGCATGAAAACATGAAAAATACCATGATGCATACATCTTAAAGTGGGCGTGTCATATAGAATTCCTATCTAGGTCATTCATGCATGCTAATAGATTCTAGCATGTTCTATGTTGCCATGATTTTCCATGTGTGAACCTCCTTGCACATGCTAGAAAAACCGCCCATCTTTACCCTTGCATTTTCACTTGTTTAAGTTTATCTTTTGTTTGCCAAGAACCCTAAAAGAATCTAAGAGGTGCTGGACTTTTTGTGCTAAACAACTTGACCTAAATAGTACAAAACAAAATCCACTCAAAATATTCCCTAAGGACCTCTAAATTCACGCCACTTGTCTTGCTCCTATGCTACATATTTTTGACCTAATTTTGTGCCACCACAAGTGCAAAACCTAAGCAACTATTTGGGCTGAAAACTTAAAAAAAAAAAAAAAAAAAAATTGGACCCAAGGACATTTTAAAAGCCAATTGCCGTGACCAAAAGAACAAGAACAAAAAAAAAATCTTGGACAAAAAAAAAAAAAAAAAAATACCTTGGACAAAAAGGACTTGTTGTTTGACTTGTGGACTTGGACCAAATTACCTTAGCATTGGAGTTGGAACTTGACCATTTTGGACTTATTTTGGGACTTATACCTTGGCTGGACCGAAATTACTAAAGGACTTAATCAAGTGAAATTTAAACACAAACCCATTCTAGTGCCATTCTAGGTTTATTCTTTTGAGTGCTATCTTTTGTTGATTGAGTCTTAATTTTTGCTTGTCTTTCTTTTGACCTCTTTTGTTTTGTCTCATCTTATTCAATTTGAGTTTAGCCTTTCATAATTAGCCTTTTCAGTTTTTATTTTTGGAACTCTTGCTCTTGGTTGTTCTCATTGACTTGTAGGTGAAGCACCTAACTAGCAAAGTAGCAATCCTTTGGTGGATTGAGTGGAGGAGTGAACCAAAACCCAACCTAGCCTTTGGAAGGGTTTTCACTAAACCAAAAGGAGGGTAAACACTTTGGAGAGGTGCTAACACGTTTGCTATTTGTGAAGGAGCCAAAGAGAAGGAGTTTTGAAGACTTAAATTTCTTGCTTTCATCTTTTGCTTTGTTTTCTTGCTTTCGGCCTCTTTGATTTAGGCCATTCCTCTTCCCCATTTGGTTTGTATTTGGCCATTATTAAACCTCTACAACTTGGTTTTTAGTTCGTGTAGAGAAGGTGATTTGAAAACCTTCACTAGGACCTCGACTAGTGTATGTTTTAAATTGCTTTCCATTGCATGCTTTATAGCTTTACTAGTATAATTGTCTAGGATTTTTATCCTTTGTTTCCAAAAACGTTTAGAAGGCTTATTTTTGCCTACTAGGGGTGCGTGCACACACACACTTGGTAGTGTCAAAATTGTTTTGTAAGAAAAGTGGTAAGGGCTTAGTGATTCCTACTTGAGAGGGCTTGGTTATTAAGTGATTCTTTGTAGTCCACCTCCCCTTGAAGGTTCAATTTGTATACTTAGGCCTTTTCTACTTATCTTGCACCTTTAAAACTTTTTGTGAAAACCTTTTAATCACTCAATCTTTGTGAAAACCTTTTTAACTCTTTGTGAAAATTTTGTGAAAACCTTTTGATCAAAGATGAGTGAGCATTCTAGTGTACATGGTCATAATTCTCATAGCACTAGGTCTAGTGTTAGGGATGAGCTTAGGCAATTGAAAGATTACCTAAGAAGAAAAGAGGAAGAAAATATAAAAAGAGAGGAAGAAATTAGAAGAAAAGAAAAAGAGCAAGAAAGAAATAATGAAGAAATAAGAAGGTTGCTAACTAGGTTAGTTGTGGGAGGAGAGGCTAGTGGTTCTAAACCAAGAGTCACTTCTCCTAAGTCTTCAAAAGGCAAAGGGGCTTTGGTCCCTTCAACTATTCACGAAGAGGAGGGGCACCATACCTCCCCTCCAAGTGATGTCTTTTATAGTAGTCATCACAATGATGGTTACTATCAAAGACCACCTAGGAATCATAGAAATAGGGAGTCTTCCAATAGGGAACCCAACATCAATCTTCCCTCATTTCATGGCAAAGATAATGTTGAAACTTATCTAGATTGGGAAATGAAAGTGGAGCAACTTTTCTCTTGCCATGGAATAAGTGAGGATAGAAAGGTTTCTTTAGCAACCCTTAGCTTCCAAGGGCATGCTATGTATTGGTGGACCTCCTTAGAAAAAGAAAGGAGAATAAATCATGAGCCCCCAATCCAATATTGGAATGAGCTCCGTAGTGCCTTAAGAAGGAGGCATATTCCTCCATACTATGACCGAGAGCTTATGGATAAGCTTCAAAGATTGAAACAAGGGTCCTCTAGTGTGGAAGAATATAGGCAATCTATGGAGTTGCTAATGATGAGGGCTGGGATTAGGGAGGAAGAGAGGACCACAATCTCTAGATTTCAAAGTGGTCTTAATCTTGAGATAAGAGACAAAGTTGAACTTCTACCTTATAAGGATTTGAATGAACTTGTTCAACTTTGTTCAAGAGTGGAGCATCAACTTACAAGAAAACCTTTTCGAAAAGACTCCACTCCCTCTTATTCCAAGAGTTTTAAGAAGGAGGGTCACTCTTCCCTACCTTATCCCAAGGAAGAAAAAGAAAAAGAAAAATCATCTTTTAAAGCACCTTCCAAAGAGTCTAAGTCAAGTGAAATCAAGTGCTTCAAGTGTCTTGGAAGAGGACATATTGCTTCCCAATGTCCTACAAAGAAAACTATGGTTTTAAAAGCCCAAGACCACTATAGTAGCCTTGATGAAGCTACTTCTTCTTCCTCTAGTAGTGAAGGAGAAGCCATAGATTCCGAGGAAGAAATCTTACCTTGTGAAAGAGACCTATTGTTGGTTAAAAGGCTCCTTAACAATCAATCTAGTGAAATTGACCAATCACAAAGAGAGAACTTGTTTCAAACAAAATGCAATGTCTTAGAAAGTACTTGTTCTCTCATTGTCGATAGTGGGTCTACTTCAAATTGTTGTAGTACTAGATTGGTTGATAAGTTAGCCTTGACTACAAAACCTCATCCTAAACCTTACAAAATGCAATGGATCAATGAGGATAGAGGAGTTGTAGTTACCCAACAAGCAAGCATACCAATCTCTATTGGTAACTATAAAGAAAATGTTTTGTGTGACATAGTGCCATTAGAGGTTAGTCATGTCTTGCTTGGGAGGCCATGGCAATTTGACAAGCACATAATCCATGATGGCCTCACCAATAAAATAAGTTTCCAACACTTAGGTAAGAAGTTTGTGTGGTGTCCTCTATCACCCTCTCAAGTGAATGAGGACCAACTCAAACTAAAGGCTAAGAAAGATGATGAAGAGAAAAGCAAAAACAAAAACAAAAAGAAAAGAAAAGAAAAAAAGAATTTTTCCTTTGAAGAAAAAGGGCTAGGTTCAAGTGAACCTTAACCCTTGTGCCATCCTCCTTCTTTTGGTGCCAAAGAAAGATGGCAATGGAGGATGAGCACCTTTTAAAAGCCATCATTGAATAAAAGGCACCCAATCCTAAGTTAGATGATTTGGTGAATGAATTGCATGGGTCAATAAAATTTTGGTGATGCCTCTTTGGCTCTCCCCTTTGCCCTAAGCACTTTCATTCAACAACTTATGTACTAAGGATTGCATAGTTAAGTTTTAATTTTTACTCCCCTAATTGTGGTTTCACTTCTTTTGAAGGATCAATGGAATGGAAGAGCTTAAAGATTTGAGGTCAAATCCTTCTCAAGAAGGAGGGTATGATGGAGGACCATCCTTGGTACTTCACTTCATGTGAGACCCATCACATGGTTCATGACTATGGCTAATTTGAGTAGTATAGAATTTATTGCTTTATTCCATTTTTACCCTTGTATTTTGGGGTATTTTAGTCCTAGGGTTTATTTCTTTGTATTTCCCATTTTGCCCTTGTATTTTGGGGTAATTTAGATGCTTAGGATTTTAATTGGGCTAGGGTGCATCCATTAAGGAGGTGACGCACACTTAGTGGTGTTGTTTGGTCATTTTTTTGGTGTTAGGTAGGCTTAGGCCCAATTGGAGGGCCAAGGTTGCATGGACTTATCATGCACCTTGTTGTAGCCAACCTAAACCCTTAAAGATGCCAAACTTGGCCACCAAGTAGCATCTAGGGTTGCATTTGGCATTTCATTTAGGGTGCATTTCTCCCTAGTGAAATTCGGCCACTCACCCTAAATGCAACCCTAAATGCAAGCCTTCCTATATATTCCCCTAGTCTAGCTCCTTGTAGATACTTTGGATTATAGTGATATTGAGTGTGCATTCTTGCCTCATTGTCATTCTCCTTAGTCTTAGGAACTCCACGGCCCCTCCCTTCTCCTCCTCCCTAAACCACCGTGAGTGAGTGAGCTTGGCCTTCCTTGGTTGGCCTTCACCACCCTAGTGAAGTGAGCTAGCCAAAAGGAGCATCACCTCCACCAAACACCTTCCCTTCACCTTGTGCGCCACCTTCAACCACCCTAAACACCAACCTTTCCATAGTTCTAGGTTGCCTTTGGCTAACCTCCTCCCATCTCCACCATAAAAGCAAAACCCTACTTAGGTCTCATCCTACACTTGGATGATACTACCTTGAGCAAACCATCTTCACCATCATCTATTTGTGCTTCCGCCAACATCACCACCATTTTGGAGTCTCCCTTGTTGAACCAAGATCAAGGGCGTGCATGGAACTAAGCCACCTTCCATCACCATACATGTGCATTTTCAATGTTATATGATAAATTGATATTTTTATGTCTTGGATGAGTGAGATGTAATATTGTTGTTAATATATCTATGTTATACCTGTCTTGTTTGTGTTTGGCTATCCGGTGTATATTCCTACACTGTGAGCCAGAGTGAGATGTTTCTCACTCCCTTTTCTTGTGTTGTTTTTCCTTGACTACCTTACAGGTTATTATCAGCAAAAGACTGAAGATGTTGGTGATGAAGCTTAGACTTCTATATTGGAATTTGCTCTAATAGGACTTGTGACATCGAGCGTAGATAGGATTAGATTAAGATGTTTTTATTAAATTATTTTGGAAACTTTAGTTTTATTTCTTTGTAATTTTCGCTGATTTTGTTAAGTTATGGATGTGGTACTCTCTAACTGAACATGTTTGATATTTTAATTATGAAATGTTATGTTATTCAAATTTTATTATTATGTGTTATGGTATGCAAGGTATAGGGTGTCACATTAAGTGGTATCAGAGCTAGTCGATCCAATTGGTCGTGAGTTATGTACTTATCATGATTCTGTTGTGTACTCTGACAGTGTTTTGTTTGTTGAGTACTTTGATGATGCTTTGCTTGATAATGATGATGATGATAATGTTCTCCTTGTGTTGATATTATTGAGTTTTATACTGTTAGATTATATTGTAATTAGAGGAATGATAGATAGTGTTAGCTAATATCATTATGACTACTCTTCTTTATTTTTATGAGTGTTTAATTTTTTGATACTTCTTGCTTACGTAAGAAGTGTCGCAACCCGAAAATTTCCGATCTCGCGACTAATGGTTTAGACATCCTTTTGAAAGTCTCATCAATTAAGGAATGCCCAGACATCAGACTAATCCTTAATTAATGGTTTTGAAAAATGAGTTCATGGAGTCGCCACCAATGTTTTACTCAAAACATTGGAAAAAGAAAAGATTTTTAAAATATCCAATAATGGCCTTGATAATCAAAATTGGGTTCGAGGGTCGGTTACGTGTAGAGAAGGTATTTAACACCCCTACAACGCCCTTAATTGGTACCCTATGACGAAGTTAACATTATAAACAATAATAATATAAATATTAAGTCCCCTTTTATTAATGATTATTTACATGCTTGAAATTTAAATAATACAATTAACCCTAAAATGTCTACATGATTATTTTTCTTATAACAATAATTATTATAGATAAGAAAAAAAAAGGAAAGAAAGAAATTAACTGAAATACCTCTTGAATGAGCTCTATTGGATCTTCAAAATAGGGAGATTTTAGGTGCTTTGTGGCAACCTTTCACACTACAGTATGCCTCACAAAACTCAAGAAATACAATAGAAGGGAGAGAGAAGATAGAGATGCGACACAAATCTCAAGAAATACAATAGAAGAGAGAGATCTAGAGAATTTTCGTGCTCAAAGGAGTCTTATTTGAAATTTCTCTGGCCGCCTTGAGAACTGTGCACGAGATCTCTATTTATAGGCATCAGATGTGCGCCGGAACGGCCCGTTCTGGATTCGAAACGGCCCATTCCGGATCTGAACGTTATGTTTTAAGGTTGCACC
This sequence comes from Cajanus cajan, assembly GCF_000230855.2. Classification (NCBI taxonomy): domain Eukaryota; kingdom Viridiplantae; phylum Streptophyta; class Magnoliopsida; order Fabales; family Fabaceae; genus Cajanus; species Cajanus cajan. Next base: position 39,440,972 of record NC_138525.1, read on the forward strand.
GCAGAACGGCCCGTTCTGAAATCAGAACGGCCCGTTCTGGAAACCAGAACGACCCGTTCTAATTTGGAACGACCCGTTCCAGACCAAATATTTTAGCCCCTTTGAATGGTTTGGAACGGCCCGTTCTGGTCTGGAATGGCCCGTTCCAACCTAAAATTTTGGGACCTTTTAGGAGTCTTGGAACGGCCCATTCCAGTTCGAGAACGGCCCGTTCCGGACTTAGGAACGGCCCATTCCGATTTTGGAACGGCCCGTTCCGGGCCACTAAAAATAGTTGATTTGGCTTTTGGACCCTCTAATGTCCTATTTTGGTGTTTGTATGCCCCCCGGACGAAATTGGGTGTTTACAGCTGCCCCTCTTTACTTGTCCTTTGGAATAGCTGTGTTGCTTTTCCAAAGGCAAGTAAAGACGTAGACATTTCGTCCGGGTCTTCTTCTCATCTTTGTGTTGATGCTTCTACGTTGCTTCCCTTGGACAGGTGTATTTGCTCGTATCCTCACCCTTTAGAGCAGTTGAACATTGATTGCGTACTCTGTTGGGTAACAAGGTTGAAAAACTGTACACCTGATCTTCAGTCTTCGAGTAGAAGCTCCATTGTTTCTCTTGTGATAATGTGTCCCTTTATTTGTAGCTTGTTTAAGAGGGAGTATTATTATGGCTGGCCTCTCCAGGCTGCCTCCTGAACGGTGAGTTTTACTATGCCTGGCCTCTCCAGGCTGCTTGCTGAACGGTGAGTATTATTATGCTTGGCCTCTCCAAGCCACCTATTGATGCTGAGTATTATTATGCCTGCCTCTCCAGGCCATCTGCTGAATGTTGAGTATTATTATGCCTAGCCTCTCCAGGCTGCCTGCTGAATGCTGAGTATTATTATGCCTAGCCTCTCCAGGCTGCCTACTAATGTTGATGATGTGATTGCCCTTTTTCTATGGGAGGACGTCTGATGAAGACGAGGATTGCTAGTAGGTGGTGCCCTTGTGATGGTGGGCAAAGGAGTAAATGATGAGTATTATTATGCCTGGCCTCTCTAGGCTGCCTGCTGATGATGATGATGTGATTCCCCTTTTCTTTGAGAGGACGTCTGATGAAGACGAGGATTGCTGGTAGGTGGTGCCCTTGTGATGGTGGACAAAGGAGTAAATGATGAGTATTATTATGTCTGGCCTCTCCAGGCTGCCTGCTGATGATGATAATGTGATTGCCCCCCCTTTTTTTTGGAGGACATCTGATGAAGACGAGGATTACTGGTAGGTGGTGCCCTTGTGTTGGTGGGCAAAGGAGTTGATGGGTGACAGAGATTCTAGTGTTGCCCCTGCCATGTGAGTATTGTGATGCCTCTCCAGGCGCAATGTTGAGTCCTTTTGATTCATTGATGACTGATTGTTTGATTGTTGATGGATGGTTGTGGAATGAAAGACTGCCCCTAGGTGGATGGGCAGGAGATGTTTGTTGTGCCCCTATGTTGGTGGGCAGAGAAGTGGATGGCTGGCAAAGATTCCAATGTTGCCCCTGCCACTTGAGTATTGTGATGCCTCTCCAGGCGCCTGCTTGAGGTAGTTTTTTTTTATTCTTTGATGACTGGTTGTTTATGCTTTCCTGTTTGATGATTGTTGATGCCCCTAGTTTGGGCTGCTTTTTCCTCTTGTTGGGATGATATCGATCGGAACTTATGTTTCCCTTTTTGGCTTTTCTTGTTGAGATGCAAAAAAAATGTTAAATGCTTATTTATGCATGATGATAGTTATTGCATATTTTGAATAATTCCCCTTTGATAAAGAAAATTTTCTAAGTGTGTGAAATGATTTTGAATGCATGCAATGCATGTTTTGATTTTTGTTTTTTTTTTCTTTCCCCTTTTTTTTATAGAAGGTGGCTCTCCTTTTCTCCTTCTCATGAAGAGACTGCTTCGATCGATGTGCAACATTAGTCATATTGGCCGTTTGATGTATTGAGTCATTTTGGGGCTCCTTTTTTCTTTTTGTTTAGAAACCCTAATTTTTGCCTAGGATGTATCCTAGCGGGTATTTTTTTTTTAGCTTTTTTTTCCCCTAATTTTTGCTTAGGGACGCCCTTTGCAGGTTTTCATCCCAGCGGGTCATTTTTCCTCTTGTTGGGATGATATCGATCGGAACTTATGTTTCCCTTTTTGGCTTTTCTTGTTGAGATGCAAAAAAAATGTTGAATGCTTATTTATGCATATGATGATAGTTATTGCATATTTTGAATAATTCCCCTTTGATAAAGAAAATTTTCTAAGTGTGTGAAATGATTTTGAATGCATGCAATGCATGTTTTGATTTTTGTTTTTTTTTTCTTTCCCCTTTTTTTATAGAAGGTGGCTCTCCTTTTCTCCTTCTCATGAAGAGACTGCTTCGATCGATGTGCAACATTAGTCATATTGGTCGTTTGATGTATTGAGTCATTTTGGGGCTCCTTTTTTCTTTTTGTTTAGAAACCCTAATTTTTGCCTAGGATGTATCCTAGCGGGTATTTTTTTTTAGCTTTTTTTTTCCCCTAATTTTTGCCTAGGGACGCCCTTTGCAGGTTTTCATCCCAGCGGGTCATTTTTATTTATTTATTTTTTTAAAATGTTCAATTTTGACAATCATCAACAATATACGTCATTGTGATTGGACAAGACAGAAAGGACGGGAAAACATGATTTAGAATGGATGGTTAATGGAGGTAGGATGATTTAGAATGAATGGGTAGTGGAGGTAGGTGAGTGTTTAAGTTTTTTAAACAAACATTTCCTTGGATAATTATTATAATCATTCTCCTAATTATCTTGAACTACATATTTGAGTCTCACGCAGAGTCTTCGCAGAATTTGGCCCCTTGTAGAAGTGTTCAAGCCGCCTTTTAGCTTTCAACTATGAGAGTTGTCACTTGCTATTTTTCTTTTTAGATCCCTAATTTTGCCTAAGACGTGACTTAGCGGGAACTTTTGATTTTGATTGAATTTTTTTTTTTGCCTAAGATGCCCTTTGCGAGTTTTCATCCTAGCGGTATTTTGCAAGTGATATATTTTTTGGCATAACAGTTCTTTGCTTTGACAAAACCTCTTGCCATCTGGGTCTTGGAGGACCAGTGCCTTTAATGATTAACACTGCCCTCGTCGCATACACCAAGGAGAAAGATGATGCCTCGGCCTATAAGTATTGGGAGTTCTTTTATGGACTAAGATTTGTGCTTCCTTTGTCAAGCGAAATTGAGTTGAAGATTTTGTAAGACTCCTTTTGTGCAATGAGAATCTTATGGTTCTGCATTTGATCACTTTCTCATCTATGTGTGTTTTGAGGAAGTGATTTCCTTATCTACCTTAGACTCAGACAATGCGTCGTAGATGTTCAGAGTTTTGATTAATTTTATTATCTTCAGTCATGTTTGTTTGTTTGTTGTTTTTTTTTTTCTGGTGATTGATTTTGGAATTAGATGTGTGACACAAGAGAGAAAAGAATAATCACAAGAGATTTATGAAATGAAGTATATTATTTGATGAATGCAAAAAAAACTTGTACAAGCCCTTATTTTGAACTCGTGACCGTGGGCGAAGGTTATGAGTTTGAGAAAATATATATTTTTTTTTTTGGAAAAAAGAGAGCCCCTAACAATTGTCATTCCAAGATGGTTACTCATCTAGTCATTCCTTGATGTGTGCTGTGTTGGCCTCTAACTTGAGCTGTCCGGTGTCAATAAGCTCTTGTACACGAGATTTCAAAGCCTTGCAATTTTCTATGGAGTGGCCTACTGCCCCAGCGTGATAATCGCATGTTTCCTCTGGCCTATACCATAGCGGGTAAGGCGGTTGTTGCTTTCTTTGTGGTGGGGTTCTTACCAGCATGGATGCCTTCATCAATTGGGGGAATAGCTCTGTGTAGCTTATAGGAATTTTGTCTAGTTCCCTTTCCGCTTTTCGTGATGCTTTGGTCGTTCGAGGAGTAGCGGAAGAGGTTAGAACATTAATTTCATTTCCCCCAAAAATCTTCTTATACCCTTGGCTTTCAGGGGATTTTCCTATCTTCCCACTTTTTAGACCTTGCTCGACTCTTTCGCCAATAGTGACTATGTCGGTAAAGAGAGTCGAAGTGTTCCCTATCATCTTGTCATAATAGGGTCCACTTAAGGAATTGATGAACATTGTCACCATCTCCTTATCAGATAATGAAGGCTCTACTTGCGCAGCCGTTTCTCTCCATCTCTGTGCATAGGTTTTGAAGGACTCGTCACCCTTCTTGCTCAAGCTTTGCAAATCAGACCTATCAGGAACCAGGTCGATGTTGTACTTGTACCGACGAAGAAAGGCGTCGGCTAACTATTTCCATGTCTGGATCTTCCCTCTATCCAGCTGCATGTACCAATTGAGAGCAACATCTGAAAGGCTTTCCTGAAAACAGTGAATTAGGAGCTTTTCATTGCTCACATAGGCTTCCATCTTCCTACAGTACATTGTTAGATGTCTTTTTGGACAACTGGCTCCAGTGTACTTTTGAAAGTCAGGGATTTTGAACTTGGCGGGGAATTGGATATCCTGCACCAGACACATATCCGCAGCCTTTTGAACGTCAAAATGGTGGCCTTTCACAGCTCTCAGTCTTTCTTCCCAGGTGTTCAGATGATCTTTGGAAACATCACCGACGTTGCTAGTACTATTGTCGTGCTGCAATTTATTCATGGCCTCAAGCATTCTAGCCATTTGTTCCTTGAGTTGTTCAAGCTCCTCATTAAGGACACGATTTCTTTCCTCTAGGCCTTCCATAGCTTTTATCTTTTGAGCTCGTGTGAGTATGGAATGTTGAAAAGATACCTTTAAGGGAAAAGATAGTTTCCTATCAAGTTTATTTAAATGGTAATGGATGAAGGGAGTTTCTATCAAAGACTTGATGGCTCATCCTTGTCGAGAGGTGAGTTATCGGTGTTCCTCTTCATAATATTTTATGATGTGACAGAGGTCACACTGATTTCTCGTCTTTGATACAAATCCCCTTGTGATCCTAAATATATGATATGCATGATCCCTCTTTTTTTTTCTTTTTTATTTTGTAGAAAAATGCATGATGCCCCCCCCTTTTTAAAGGAAGGAATGTATGATTCTCACAAATCTTATTTTCACACTAGGTTTTCTCTCACATGATAAAGCATTTTTAATTTTTTGTGTTTTTCTTTACCTTAGGAGAATTATATAAAAAATAAATGAATGATTTGAATAGACAAAATGCAACAAACATATGCTCATACAATCCACAAACAGTCGCATATACATCCATGGTCTGTGGTCCCTGTTAAAAAAAGTGCATTGTATAGGGCGGTTCTAATTATCCTCACTTTGGTCTTAAGGCCCCCAAGGTGCCCCCATTATAGGGACCCAGTATCTCTGTCGCCGTCACTTGGCAAACTCTAAGGTCTGTCGCAGTATTTCAGGCTAGAGTAACCGGTTATCACCTTGAGTGTGATTTCCAACAAGGCTCACAGGCTCCAAGGCCAAACTTGGGTCGGTCGTACGTCAACCACTCCCTATGTTTAATTCCCTCATGCCCCCGGGTATAGGGGGACTGTTGTGTGCTATGGTTTGTGTGCAATTTGTTAATTCAAACATGTGCGGAATTTAAGCAAGCATACAGATAATAAAGCCAAACAAATAAAGCAAACAAAGTAAAGGGCAAGAAATATTTAAATTTTTGTTTTTATTTTATTAACTTCATCAATTAAATGGGCCTGACCCTCTTTAAACGTCCCCAGTGGAGTCGCCATCTATCGCAACCCGAAAATTTCTGATCTCGCGACTAATGATTTAGACATCCTTTTGAAAGTCTCATCAATTAAGGAATGCCCGGACACCAGACTAATCCTTAATTAATGATTTTGAAAAATGAGTTCATGGAGTCACCACCAATGTTTTACTCAAAACATTGGAAAAAGAAAAGATTTTTAAAATATCCAATAATGGCCTTGATAACCAAAATTGGGTTCAGGGGTCGGTTACGTGTAGAGAAGGTATTTAACACCCCTACAACGCCCTTAATTGGTACCCTATGACGAAGTTAACATTATAAACAATAATAATATAAATATTAAGTCCCTTTTTATTAATGATTATTTACATGCTTGAAATTTAAATAATACAATTAACCCTAAAATGTCTACATGATTATTTTTCTTATAACTATAATTATTATAGATAAGAAATAAAAAAGGAAAGAAAGAAATTAACTGAAATACCTCTTGAATGAGCTCTATTGGATCTTCAAAATAGGGAGATTTTAGGTGCTTTGTGGCAACCTTTCACACTACAGTATGCCTCACAAAACTCAAGAAATACAATAGGAGGGAGAGAGAAGATAGAGATGCGACACAAATCTCAAGAAATACAATAGAAGGGGAGATCTAGAGAATTTTCATGCTCAAAGGAGTCTTATTCGAAATTTCTCTGGTCGCCTTGAGAACTGTGCACGAGATCTCTATTTATAGGCATCAGATGTGCGCCGGAACGGCCCGTTCCAGATCTGAACGTTACGTTTTAAGGTTGCACCCCAGAACGGCCCGTTCCAGACCAAATATTTTAGCCCCTTTTAATGGTTTCGAACGGCCCGTTCCAACCTAAAATTTTGGGACCTTTTAGGAGCCTTGGATCGGCCCGTTCCAGTTCGAGAACGGCCCGTTCTGGACTTAGGAACGGTCCGTTCCGATTTTGGAACGGCCCGTTTCGGGCCACTAAAAATAGTTGATTTGGCTTTTGGACCCTCTGATGTCCTATTTTGGTGTTTGTATGCCCTCCGGACGAAATTGGGTGTCTACAAGTAGTAGTGGATGAGTGATATCACTTGTGTTGCAAGCATGTGTGCGAGTAGTGGTAGACGAGATATTGTACTAATCAACTAGACACTATTGGGACCTTAGATTTGGGTGAGACATTGATTTGTCGAGAGTTTACGGTTAATGGAGTTTCTGGAATCTATAGTTGTAGCGATAGAATCCAAGGAGGTTCTATCTGAGAATTGGAGTTTTGGTATCTTTGATGAGAGATTGAAATGTTGGTAATTCCCTTGAGTGTTGGTGCTAGCATGTTAACCGTTTATGGTTTAGGTAGCATGTGAGTTTTATTTTCTAAGTTTGTTGTGCTAAATATGTGACTTGTTTTGGTTTAGGATTGTAGTGGGAAGCTTGAATATGAATTTGAGGTGTGAGTTTGGAAGGATTGAGGTATTTTTGTGGCCTTAGATATATTGATACACAATTGTTGTTTGGCGTAGAGGATATTTTTGCTGCAGTTTTGTTGTTCCAGTATGAGTACCGTATTGATAGATTTAGATTTTATAGTCTTCACAAAAGTTGTAGCCTTGGACGTTATCTTTCCAATGGAACTAGAATCAAGTAAAACGAAGGTCTAGAACTCTAGTTATAGTTACTTTAGTGATCAAAGGTCTAGTTGTAAGTGCTAAATATATCTGTGGTGGTTTTTGAATTTTTAGCTAAGAAGATGATCTTTTTAGAATCTCATGTCTTCATAGGAGTTGTAGCTTATTCTCTTAGCTTTCTTTTGAGATAGGTTTGAGATCATTTGGATGAGTATAACTCTCTAGGTATCAATTGCTTTCATCATTGTTGAAGGGATATGTATGGTGTCATGATATTTTTGAATTGTTAGGCAATGCAAGGATAAAAATTGATTTTTGTCATGATTCTGAGATGTTAGGTGGATTGAGAGGTTGTTTAAGGCTGTATGATGTTATGTGGTAAAGTTGGTTCATGTACATGCTATATGGAGTAAATGGTGATTGATTTGTACATGCTTAGGAATGATATATATCGATTGTTTGAAGTAGGTATTCTAAGATGATTTGTTATGTGTGTATGTTGATATGAGGATTAATTAGTGGATGTTTGTGTGTTTAGTAAGGTTGACCTCAAGGTGTGATATCATTAGATTAGAGTTGAGAGTAAGTGATGAGTCAATATTTTCCCCTATTTTCTTAACTTTCTGTACTTATTTTAATCTCTGATTTGCGCTTAATTGTTGATTATATGCACTGTTTTCCATTTGGGCTTTAATTGGACCGGTAATTCACATTTTAACTAATTTGAATTTTCTGGATCTAATTATTCCATATTTTTATTTTCAGGGCAGTTTAATAATTAATTGAGCTTGGAATTAATTTTTGGACTTCAAGAGGAGCTGCCATGTCATCTTCCACGTCATCTGCCATGTCATGCTGCACCATTTTCCACCTCAACATTCATTTTTAGTTTTTAGGCTATTTTATTGTTATTTGGTCAGACATGTAATTGTTTTGGGGCCCAATCTCATTTTAAGTCATTTTAGGTTTAGGCTAGGGCTGACTTGGCAGCCACTAGAGGAGGGGTCTGATGTGACCACGTGAACAGTGCCTCCTTCATATTTTTGGGCAGACGTTTTGCTCTCTGGTAGCTTAGCTTCACGTTTTGTTCTCCTGGAGCTGCCATTTTCGTTTTACTCTCTTCTTCTCCTCTTATATGCATTTTGTATCTGAACTGAACCTTTACATTTGAAATACAGATTGTCATTTTCGTTTCCTTCTCTGCCTTGCATTTTTGTTTTCTGTTTTCATTTTAATATGGAAGGCTAAAAAACCCCTGGGTTGGGTTCTTGTTGTGGATTGTAATCTCTCTTTGAGGTTGGGTATGTTTGTATGTCTCTGTTCTGCTTGTTCTTCTCCATTTAACCTCTCTGTCCATGCTTAATGGGCTGTGCTCCAAGCCACAGTTGCTTAATCTGTGAAGAGGTTGATGTTGTATACGTTTGCTTAATTCGTGTAGGGAAATCTTGAGTTAATCTTCACTTAGTTGGTTAACTCGGATGGAACAAGGATTAAGTGGTTAATAGAGTAATGTTTGAGAACCAGGGATAAAAGAGTTACAATCCGAACAAGGAGCCAATCCATTTTTACTTGTTGTTTTATTTCGTTTTATTGTGTTACGAACTGAAAACCTGAAGGCAAAACCCCCTACTGTGTGTTTAAGCCTTTAACAGTAAACGACGGTCCTTGGGAGATGACCTAGGAGTCACTTCCTAGTACTACATTTAATTGTATTTATTTGACCGGATACGACTCCGATCAGTAAGGATTTATCCAAGACAGCTTTAGGCTAAGTTATTTAAGTATGATTTTTGGTTGTATAAGACGAGTTTTCTAGGTCCCGTAATTTAGTGGAGGTATAATGTAGATCTATCTAAGGTAGAAGTAGTACTTAAGTGGGAGATACCAAAGTCAGCTAGTGAGGTTAAAAGTTTTCTAAGATTAGATTATTGTTACAAGAGAGTTATTGAGGAAATTTCTAAGATAGAATTACCTTTGACTAGATTGACTAGGAAGAAATAATTGCTTTTATGTGGGATAGTAAGTGTGAGAGTAGTTTCCAAACTCTTAAGGAAAGATTGAATAGTGTTAATACTACTAGATTTTAAGTCTTTTGTGATATATAGTGATGCTTCTAAGATAGGTTTGGATGGAGTGTTGGTGTAAGAAGGAAAGGTAGTAGCTTATGTTTCTAGGCAATTGAAAATTCATGAAAGGAATTACCTTACCCATGACCTTAAGTTAGCGGTTATGATATTTACACTAAGATTTGGAGACACTACCTATATGATTCTAAGCTTGAGGTGTTTAGTGATCGTTAGGGCCTTAAATATCCTTTGACCAAAGGGGATAGTTGAAATTTCTTAAGGAATAGGATTTTAATCTTAGTTGTTATCTAGGTAAAGCCAATGTGGTGATCGATTATGTGTACCTAGTGAACTTATGCTTAGGCGCTTGATCTTTGGAGAGGGTCATAGAAATAAAGCTATTATTCTGGCAGATACCTTGAGTAGGATGATCTTTCATCTATCGTCTTTCATGATTTAAAAGTTGGATTTGATTGAAGAGTTTAGAGACTTAAACTTGTTGTGTGAGCTTGCCCTTAGGATTATTGAATTGAGTATGTTGAAAGTGACTAGTGAATTAATGGATGAGATTAGAGAAGCCTAGGAGTTAGATTCTTTCTTAGTGAACCAAGTGGAAAGGATTGGTATGGGTATAGATAGCCATTTGCGAGTGGAAGTTGATGGTGTTTTGGGGTTCAATGATAGGATCTATGGCCTATTAATCTTGAATTTAGGAAGATGATCTTAGAGGCAGGACATAAGAGTACTCTTAGCATCCATTTAGGAGCTACTAAGATGTATCAGAGTGGCACAGTGGAAGCATGGTGGCCTAAGGTGAAGAGAGGAGTAGAGGAAGTTTGTGTACTCATGTTTAGTATGGTATAAGTCTAAGACAGAACATCAGAAGCCTTTTTGGACTTTTGTAGCCTATAGATTGTTTATGGTTTCAATCCTCTCACTCCTTTAGATTTATTACCTCTTCCCGATGTTGCTTCTTTTATCCATAAAGAAGGAACATCTAGGGCTGAATTTGTCAAGAACTTGCATGAGAGGGTTAGAAATCATATCCAATCCCAAACTGAAAAATACACAAAATACCATAACAAGGGTAGAAAGGATTTTATTTTCAATGAAGGTGACTGGGTTTGGCTTCACCTTAGGAAGGATAGGTTTCCTTCTAAAAGAAAGTCTAAACTTAGTCCTAGAGGAGATGGACCCCTTCAAATCCTTAAGAGAATAAATAATAATGCCTACGTCCTAGATCTTCCCTCTGAGTATGGAGTTAGTCCTAGTTTCAATATATCTGATTTATCTCTTTTTACAGGACTTGCTGACCTAGAGGAGGATGCTTTGGATTTGAGGAAAAATCCTCTTCAAGCGGGAGGGGATGATGGAGGAGGCCCATGGGCCAAGGGCCCAACTACTAGGGCTATGGCCAAGAAGATACATGAAGAATGGGCCCATGCTGAAGAGAAGCCCATCATACTTTTCAGTTGGGCTTTGACTCAAGCCCAAGTAGATTAGGAGTAGTGTAGGTTTGGGCCTTTGGGCTTGTATTGCATTTTGGGCCTTGTATTTCGGCCACCTAAAGTAGGATTTTCATTACATGGCAATGTGAATTTAGGGTTAATTTAGGTTAGCATGTGCATGTTCATTTGCATGTAATTAGTATGGCATTTAGTAGGCATTTCGGCCATGTGCACACATGCACATGGTGTGACCGAAATGCTACTCAAATGGATACCAAATTACATCCAAATGAGTGCACATGGGGGAGGTGACCGGTTGGCACCAAAATTTGAATATTTAAATTCAAATTTTGGTGCCTAAGGTTAAGTAAACCATACCATGGTTTAACTTAAGCTTAGGTTAAACCAACGTGCACCTTTACCCTAGTTTTCCCTATAAATTCACTATTGGCCAAGACTTGTGGCACTTTGGAACATTGAATGAGAATTTACTCTTTGATAATTCTCTCCTCCGAAGTCTCCTTTAATCCTAACTTCTACCCTACTTGAGATCTTCTCCTTGTAGAGTTAGGATTCCCACACTTTCTATCCAGAATAGATAGGTGAACCTTGGCTATACTTTATTTCAATTAAACTTTTCTAAAAATGAATTTTCAAGGAAGTTTCTTAAAGACTTGTTCTTGAAGAATGAATCCTATATGCTTTCTTGATTAACCAATAGAACAATATGTAATACTCAGTTCAAACCAATGTTACTCATGCAAACATGTTAATCAAGAACAATCTTTTCAATATACAATCAAGATGTTACACAAAGTAAAAGATAAAGGTAAGAGAAGATTGCACGAGTCTTTTATCCTGGTTCAGCTGCCACTCCACATGTGACCTACATCTAGTCCTCAATCATAACCTGATCAGGATTTGTTTCACTATCTTAATGAAGAAGGTTTACAAGCATACCACACATGCATATACTCCTACATTTAAGATAACCACTTTCTTGACCTCAAGAAAACACCCCTTGTAGAAACCCACTACAAGAATTCCTTACAACTTGAGAAACCTACTCAAGATTTACAAGTATTCACAAAGAATTAAGGATCGAATTCAACTGGAATTCAGAAGCAAATCTTAATCTCTTCCCTTTCAAGAATGTGATGATGATGATCTTTTCTCAAAGATTTTCAAAAATGTTTTTCCTTCTTGGTTTCACAAAGAAAACTCCCAAGAATGTCACAAAGACTTCACAAACACGTTTTTCTAATTTTGATTCTCAATTCTAACTCTGTTCTGAAGTTTCAAAATGGTCAAACTATTTATAAGATTTTCATAACCAGATAATCGATTATTTTAAAGAACAATTGATTATTTTGTTCTTCATGATTTCTGGAAATCAACCAAGAACAATTTAATCGATTATTTTGCTGGATAATCGATTATTCTAGAGAGTCATTGTCGCCACCGGCCCGAAACGGGCTTTCGGCATTCGCGAAGGATGGTTGGACTCTTTTATTTGTTTAAAAATATGGATTGCTAGAATGACTTATTCTCAAACTGAGACCTTGTCAAACGAGCAACTTTATTAAAAGGTTCACCAATCCATGTTAATCCCAAGCGGGACCCTCCATGGATTAGCGGTTTTCATAAAAAGGAAGGGTTCGTGGAGTCGCCACCAATGTTTTACTCAAAACATTGGAAAAAGAAGTTTAAGGCAATCGATTCAAAAATCGACTTCGGCCATGACAACCAGAGTCGGGTAAGGGAGTCGGTTACGCGTGGGGAAGGTGTTAGCACCCCACAGCGCCCCTTTCGGGTTCCCTATGACAGATTATTTAAAAATAATAGTGCAAAATTACTAAATTACCCCTATTTATTCTAAACAATTATAAATTAACTATCTACATGATGACAGTTTAAATATGTACACACAGAAAGCGGTAAAAGAAGGGACTTTAAAGAGATAAACCTTTGAAGCGTGCTTTCTTATATATCTTGACAGAAATTGGGAAGCGTTTTGGCGTTCCCTCCCTCTACAAGACCGCTCGCTCCCTCCTATAAAATTTTAACTATGGAAATCCGGAGGATTTCCCTTCGACTAGGTTCGAGACTCAAGCAAATGGCTCGTGACTCAAGAACTTCGTCGGATCAACTCTCCAAGTGATTTCTAGGCAGAGCACTGCTCAAAAAAACCCAGAATACTCAAGAAGAGGGTTAAAACTTAGTAAAAAAGTGTCAAATGACGTCCAATTGACGTCATATTTATAGGGATGAGGCGCAATACGGCCTCTGGGGGTCAATACGGTCCGTATTGAAGTTTTGAACTACAATACGGCCGTATTGAATTCAATACGGCCGTATTGAAGTTCAAAAAACCTCAATACGGCCGTATTGAAGTTCAGTGCAGCCGTATTGAATTCAATGCAGCCGTATTGAAGTTTAGAAACTTCAATACGGCCGTATTGAGTTCAGTGCGGCCGTATTGTAGTTTAAAATGTTCAATACGGCCGTACTGAACTTCTGGGAGGCCGTATTGGGCTTCATTCCCTCCACTTTCTTATTTTTTGCTACTCTAAGACCTCTAAACCTACAGATTGTCGTCCTAGGGTCTTCCAGGGTCTTCCAGGAGTCCTTTCGGCTGACTTTCCTTTGATCTTCGAGAGTCTTCGAGTCTTATTTCCGACCCGGACAATTTTAGGGGTCTACAGCTGCCCCCCCTTTACTTAGTCAAACGGCCTTTTAGTGTACCGGTTGATAAGTAAAGGAGTTGACCCAATTGTCCGGGGAATAAGGCCATCCTTCCGACTTGTAGTGTCTTCCGGTGGAAAATTGCTGAGTAGCCTCTCCAGGTTTTGCTTCGCTCGTCGCCCGAGCCGGAAGCTGCATACCTCCGTGCTTCTGAACACTCTGGTAGCGTGAGTACCGCCTCTCCAGGCTCAACTTCACTCGACGCCCGAGCTGGAAGTTGTGAGTACCGCCTCTCCAGGCTTAGCTTCGCTTGCCGCCCAAGCTGGAAGCTGTGAGTACCGCCTCTCCAGGCTCTGCTTCGGTGCTTCTGACATCCTAGGCAGTTGAGTTTGCCCTCTCCAGGGTTAGCTTCGCTTGCCGCCCAAGCTGGAAGCTGTGAGTACCGCCTCTCCAGGCTCTGCTTCGGTGCTTCTGACATACTAGGCAGTTGAGTTTGCCCTCTCCAGGGTTAGCTTCGCTTGCCGCCCAAGCTGGAAGCTGTGAGTACCGCCTCTCCAGGCTCTGCTTCGGTGCTTCTGACATCCTAGGCAGTTGAGTTTGCCCTCTCCAGGGTTAGCTTCGCTTGCCGCCCAAGCTGGAAGCTGTGAGTACCGCCTCTCCAGGCTCAACTTCACCCGACGCCCCGAGCTGGAAGTTGTGAGTACCGCCTCTCCAGGCTTTGCTTCGCTCGCCGCCCGAGCTGGAAGCTGCATACCTCCGTGCTTCTGAACACTTTGGTAGCGTGAGTACCGCCTCTCCAGGCTTTGCTTCGCTCGCTGCCCGAGCTGGAAGCTGCATACCTCCGTGCTTCTGAACACTTTGGTAGCGTGAGTACCGCCTCTCCAGGCTCTGCTTTGGTGTTTCTGACAACCTAGGCAGTTGAGTTTGCCCTCTCCAGGGATCTGTGATGGTTTTGTCTCCACAGTCCACGATGCTGCTTTGACGATTTGTTTTTGATTTTGGTGCCGCTGAGGGCTGGATAACGCAGGGATCCGTCTAGGGGATGTGCAGTTACTCATAGGTTCTTGTGCCCCAACTTGCATTTGCATAGTTGGTACCCATGGGGAATTTCTGTTTCCTTGGGGTGTAGACACGAAGATGCTCTTTCTGATGTGAGCGATGCCTTATGATTGGCTGACGTCCTTTGACGTTGTGGAGTATCCCGGTTATCCTTATTCGGGTGACTCTTTTGGATTTTCTGATTTTTGCTGCCTCTGTGTAGGCTGTTATCCGCTGGGGATTCTGGATGTTGATTTTTGATTGACCTCTTCTGTTAGGTAAATCATCTTGATGTTTAGTGGTTTGGCTAGATGCCGAATTCCGCTTGGGGAATATTTATTTTTATTTTTTTTTATTTTTCTCCTTTTTTAAGGGTGCCTCTTGAGTAGGCGACTGGGGATTTGGGGATCTTATGTCTCCCAGAGTATTATTTAGGAAGCCTCTGCAGGCTTAGCCTCACTCAGCGCTTGAGTCAGAGAGCTATCTTCCACTGAGGAAGTTTCAAGTCCTTTGACTGAATATTTTGCTTTGGATGATCGCGCTTCCATTGGGGATTTTGACGATCTTGCTTTGGTAGCTCTCGCTGGGGATTTGTTCCATGAGCTTAAGCTGAGGTTTCTCTGGGGAGTATTATTTCTGCGAGCCTCTCCAGGCTCAGTTATTCTGAGAGAGAGTATTATTTCGGCAAGCCTCTCCAGGCTCGATTATTCTGAGAGAGTATTATTTCGGCGAGCCTCTCCAGGCTCAGTTATTCTGAGAGAGTATTATTTCAGCAAGCCTCTCCAGGCTCAATTATTCTGAGAGAGTATTGTTTCGGCAAGCCTCTCCAGGCTCAATTATTCTGTATGATGAATTGGTTTTTTGTTCAGCCCAAGAATGCAAGCTGAGATGTCTTTTGGAGAGTATTATTTTGGCAAGCCTCTCCAGGCTCAGTTATTCTGTATAATTTGTTGGATTTTCTGTATTTTGCCTTTTTGTTGATTTTGGCTTTTTCTGTGTTTTTGCCTTTTTTGTTGATTTTGGCTTTTTCTGTGTTTTTGCCTTTTTTGTTGATTTCGGCTTTTTCTGTATTTTTTGTTGATTTTGGCTTTTTCTGTATTTTTGCCTTTTTTGTTGGTTTTGGCTTTTCTGTATAGAAATGTCTCTGAGGAGTATTATTTTGGCAAGCCTCTTCAGGCTCAGTTATTCTGAGAGAGTATTATTTCGGCGAGCCTCTCCAGGCTCCATTATTCTGAGAGAGTATTATTTCGGCGAGCCTCTCCAGGCTCAGTTATTCTGAGAGAGTATTATTTCGGCGAGCCTCTCCAGGCTCAATTATTCTGAGAGAGTATTATTTCGGCGAGCCTCTCCAGGCTCAGTTATTCTGAGAGAGTATTATTTCGGCGAGCCTCTCCAGGCTCAATTATTCTGTACGTTTTATTGATTTTCTGAATTTCTGCATTTTGTTTGCTGTTGTCATACACAAGCAATTTTTCTATTTTTTCTTTTTTATGCGACTGCCTCATGATGAGGTCTTTGAATATTTCTTTGTGGCCAATACGGCCATATCTATTTCAGTACGCCCGTACTGAGTTGAAAATTTGTTCATAACCCTGTTTTTAGTACGGGTGTACTGAACATGATACGGGCGCATTGTTTTTTCTGAAGTTTATATTTTTTTTGTTTTTTTCAATAAACAGAGAATAAGTGATCTTCCATTACACCTATCATCTGTATGCATGTATGTAGTATGATGCACCTAATTCTATTTGATTCACTTTTCAAAAGAATTAACCGATGCGTTTCTCTGTTTGGATTTTTGCCATTCCTCTAGACGGGCTGTGTGCTGCCGATTTCTGTAACCGAGGAATGATGCGTGTTATATTGAGATTTGGTGTCATCAACTCAAGTGATTCTTCCCTTCCTTTAGAAGATATGTCAACCCTCCTATTGACCACTATATCTCCATGTTTCCACTAGATTATCCTAAAATCGCTTGGGACAAGAGAGAAAAGAAAGGAAAGGTATATATTTTTGAAAGTTTGTGTTTTAGAGGGGTTTTTATTTTCATTTTGAAAAATGGTTTTTGTAAGAATGGCTGGCCAAGGTAGGCTTATTGTGTTTAGGTTTGTTTGTTTAAACATTCATGAAGTTAATCAAATCTTGTTATTGACGTTGTGATTCGACAACTTAGATAACTTCCCTTGAACCTTTCTTTTTGAATTCGGTTCATGGTACCATCATGGATTTCTTTCGTTTTTTGATTGTCCTTATTTTTGCCTAAAACACCCTTTTGTGGCGTTTTAGCGGACCTTTGTTTTTATTCATTTTCGTAACCCTAACTTTTGCCTAGGTCACCCTTTCGTGGGATTCCTAGCGGGTCTTTTGCTCTTATTTTTGCGCAGCCCCCTTTTTGGGTTTCCTGCCGAGCTTTTTTGTTTTTTAGGATTTTTGTCCTGAATGGATTTCTTTTTATCCATGACGGCACTTATTGAGGCCAAGGAAAGGTGCTCCAAGTTGTCACACACTTCCACATAAAAAAGATGCGGGTTTATTTTTATTAAGACGATTTTAACCTCATTTATGTTTATTCAAACAGGGTTAAATAATGCGGTCTAGAATTTTATTGTAAGCAAGAAAAGAAGCAATAAGAAATAATGAAGAATGATTTTATTATAATCATAGTGGAAACATGTGCCCTATCGAGGCTCGGGGGTCGGGCTGTCCCCGAGGAGTAATCTCTAATAGTCATCAGGTCTATACATCCCTATCGGAAGGAGAAAAACACTTGACGACGACGACCGGCCTTAACGCTTGTGAACCGGCCTTCCTGAAGATCTGGCTTAAAGAACGTCGAGAAGGATCTTGATTCCTCTTCGTTCTTTGATCTTTGTTAGGGTTGTATCCTAACCCTTGTTTCCCCGGATTATCCTTGATAATAAGTAGCTCGGGAATTCCTTGGGAATCCTTGCCAAGTCCTTGTCCCGGCAAGTATCCATTCTTGGTGAGCATATGAGCTACCTTCTTCATTTCTCGGGGAAATGTTTCAACATTGGCGATCTCCAATGCTTGGAAGGCGGTTTCTAAAGCTTCCTCTGCTGCATCCATGTAAGGTATGGTGGATGGCTTGCTGATGAGTATGTCATCTTCAGCTTGTACGGTCACCAGTTTGTCATCCACTATGAATTTGACTTTCTGGTGGAGCGTAGAGGGAACAGCTTTCGCATCATGAATCCAAGGTCGGCCAAGGAGACAGCTGTATGCCGGAGTAATGTCCATCACTTGAAATTCGACGTTGAAGATAGTGGGTCCAATTTGGATTGGAAGATTGATTTCTCCCACTACTTCTCTTTTAGATTCGTCGAAAGCTCGAACGATCATGTTGCTCGGGCGCATTTGGACTCCCTTGATTGACACTTGATCAAGCGTTCTTTTGGGCATCACATTCAAGGAAGATCCGTTGTCTACCAAGACTTTTGCGATGTGATACTGCTTGCACTTTACGGAGATGTGCAAGGGCTTGTTGTGATTAGGTCCCTCGGCGGGGATCTCTTCATCGGTG
Source organism: Cajanus cajan (assembly GCF_000230855.2). Lineage (NCBI taxonomy): Eukaryota > Viridiplantae > Streptophyta > Magnoliopsida > Fabales > Fabaceae > Cajanus > Cajanus cajan. The sequence goes on from NC_138525.1 coordinate 39,459,106, forward strand.
AAAGTGAGGTGATCATTAGCCGTGATGTGACTAACAATCCCCTCAAACTTGTCTTGGGAGATGGTATGCGACACATATGCCTCGTTCAAAACTTTCAACAGAGCTTGCCGATGCGGTTCGGAGCTTAGGATCAACGACAACAGCGTAATCTTTGCTGGCGTCCTATGAAGTTGATCCACGATGGAGTACTCGCTCTGTCGGATAAACTTTAACAGCTCGTCTGTCTCCTCCTCGGATTCTTTTTCCTCGGTTTTCTTTTCTTCTTTTTCTTTATTCTTGGGGGCTTTATCATGAAGATCTTCGGGAGTGTAGATCCTGCCACTCCTAGTCATGCCCCCAAGTCCAGCGATGTTGGAGATATCGCTGTCGGCAGAAGAATGGACGTCGTATATCCATGGCACAGCCTTATTTGATTCGTAGGGGAAAGGCCTTGGAGCGATGATCCTTAACGGTGTCGGACCTTCCCCTTTGTCTGTCTTGATTACCAACAACGGAGTCGCCGTGTGCTTGCTTGGTGCAGTTGTTGGCTTGCATTTAATTACCAATGGCGTGCGATCCATTCTGAACATACGCATCAATTATTTCTTTCTTTTTATTAATATTTATTATTAAATTACCGGGAGAGATAAATGCAAATGAATGACTAATGAGATGCAAAGGCAATAAATCTCAAAAATACAATTTTTATTAATTGAAGAAAGTGTACAACTTTTATACAATGCTTTGAAGCAACTTTTTACAAAAAGAGAAAAGCCGGTAAAAACCCACAGGCGGGTTCATATGTCTTTGCCATTCATCTTCGGCTTCCTCCACATGGCGGCCCATTGCTTCAATCTGAGTATGGACCGCTTGGCTCATATCATCACTGATTTTCTGAGCATCTTTCGCTTTTTGTATATGATAGTTGATCATGGCCTGCAGCTCATTAAGCTCATCCTCGGCCCGATCCTTCTCCTCTTGGAGTTTGGCCATTTGTGCCAATCCTTCCCTTTCCTTTTTGCGGAAGTCGGAAAGGTTTGCGGCTTGTCGTTGAACAACTTCCCGCCATTGTTGCGCATCGGATCGAGTCAAAAGCAGATCGTCTTGCATATCCTTGATCAACTGTGCCTGCTTTGAATACTCGGCCTCAAGGAGTGCTATCTTCATGTTGACTTCTTGGAGTTGACTACTCGGTTCAACCTTTGGCATTTTGGGTGCCCGAGTAGCCTCCTCATTGAGGTTAGCACACTCATCCTTGAGCCGCTCTATCTCGTGGTCTTTCTTCTTGCATTGCCTTTGAAGACCATCAATAGTAAAACTGGATTCTTCATTTTTCTCTTCAAGAACTCTCATCTGAGCTCCCATGATCTCCAGCTTCTTGGTCAAGGCGTCGACTTGCTCTTGCAACACCTTCCTTGTTGCTGTGGTTGCACAAGAAGTGGATGGTTGAGGCACTCCCCTCTCGCTCCTCCATTTCTCATAATCAATGGAGACGGATTCCCGAGGCTTTCCAAGCTCGAGATCTCCCTCATAGGTTGGTCTCTCCCATGCTCTCATGACAGCGTGCATGTCCTTCTGATGTTCGGAATCGTAGGAGAAACACAACCCTCCAAGCTCCTCTATAGTAGGAATGGTCTGAGTCCTCATCAGTTGCCTCATAACCAATCTAGGTGAGTAGGCTATGCAACCTCTGAGGCCTATCAATGGTATGCTTGGATAACTGCCGCATCTCATCAATACATGGCTTGGACGGAACCAAGGGCAAACCCACGTGAAGTGCTCGATACTCCACTGTTCCATCTCTTCTTTCCACTCAGAAGCATATCGGCGGCGTACGGGAATTTTCGAAAAACTCCTCAAAGGGTCGGGCAAGGTCCCCATATGACTAGAGGCATAGAAATGAGTGATGCTCCACACATACAGTAAGGAGGTGCAGCATCGGATGATTTTTCCTTGCTTCTGTTGAGACAGATGAACAGAGAGCAAGGTGTCGGCAAGAATAGCAGGCACGGGACTCTTCATGTGTACGTCCCAAGCGAAGAAAGCGTCCATCGCAGCATGGTCCACTGTGTTAGCGTGAAAGGGGAATAGGATCATCCCAAACACAGCTAACGCTAGAGTCTTGTTGAAAGCTAACCAATCTCCCTCACCAGCCAAGGAAGAAAGGTGGTCCTCAATCATAGCAAGCTTCCAACCTTTAATACTGCCATATTCTACAATACAATGCATGATATGAGATGATGGAGATGAATATGCATGCATAGTGTTTATTCAACTAAGCATTATCATGTTTTGGGATTTTCCTAAGATGATGCATGATATTGCTTGGTTTGGATACATATTTTTTCTTTTGGATATTTTGTATCTTTTTTGTATTTTTTGGGTGAAGAGGGAAACTACCTATATGAATGCAATGAAGGTAGATGTTAACACCATGTACTAGAAGATCTTTATTTCTATTTATTCTTTTTATTTAAAAAGGAATGTTGTATGTTTAAAAGGTGCAATGTATGCTTATACAATGTCACATAAAAATGCACAAACAATTCACTCATCCACGAACAGTCACGAGCGAATCACGAGGTAGGGGTATCCTGCAGAAAAGTGCATATTCAAGGTGGTTCTAACTGTTCTCACCGGTCTGAGGCCCCCAAGGTGCCCCCATTATAGGGACCCAATTCCTCTCGTCGTAAGTCGATGGAAAGCTCCAACGCACTGTCGGACTCGAGTTCATGGTTATCACCTTGAGTGATGCTTTCCGACAACGGTCTACGGGCACCTATAGACCCATTCGACAACCGGCCGTACTAACATCCACTCCCTATGGCTTACCACTCATGCCCCCGGGTATAGAGGGAACTGTTGTGTGCAAAGGTTTGTGTGCAGTTTTTATTTCAAACAATTGCGAAAATTTAAACATACAACAGTTATTAAAGCCATATAAATAAAGCATGTTATCATACAAACAAGAGGTAATAAAGTAATTTTAACTATTATTTGTTAAAAATAATCTGTCACTAAATGGGACTGACTCTCGAGGCTTCCCCAGTGGAGTCGCCATCTGTCGCCACCGGCCCGAAACGGGCTTTCGGCATTCGCGAAGGATGGTTGGACTCTTTTATTTGTTTAAAAATATGGATTGCTAGAATGACTTATTCTCAAACTGAGACCTTGTCAAACGAGCAACTTTATTAAAAGGTTCACCAATCCATGTTAATCCCAAGCGGGACCCTCCATGGATTAGCGGTTTTCATAAAAAGGAAGGGTTCGTGGAGTCGCCACCAATGTTTTACTCAAAACATTGGAAAAAGAAGTTTAAGGCAATCGATTCAAAAATCGACTTCGGCCATGACAACCAGAGTTGGGTAAGGGAGTCGGTTACGCGTGGGGAAGGTGTTAGCACCCCACAGCGCCCCTTTCGGGTTCCCTATGACAGATTATTTAAAAATAATAGTGCAAAATTACTAAATTACCCCTATTTATTCTAAACAATTATAAATTAACTATCTACATGATGACAGTTTAAATATGTACACACAGAAAGCGGTAAAAGAAGGGACTTTAAAGAGATAAACCTTTGAAGCGTGCTTTCTTATATATCTTGACAGAAATTGGGAAGCGTTTTGGCGTTCCCTCCCTCTACAAGACCGCTCGCTCCCTCCTATAAAATTTTAACTATGGAAATCCGGAGGATTTCCCTTCGACTAGGTTCGAGACTCAAGCAAATGGCTCGTGACTCAAGAACTTCGTCGGATCAACTCTCCAAGTGATTTCTAGGCAGAGCACTGCTCAAAAAAACCCAGAATACTCAAGAAGAGGGTTAAAACTTAGTAAAAAAGTGTCAAATGACGTCCAATTGACGTCATATTTATAGGGATGAGGCGCAATACGGCCTCTGGGGGTCAATACGGTCCGTATTGAAGTTTTGAACTACAATACGGCCGTATTGAATTCAATACGGCCGTATTGAAGTTCAAAAAACCTCAATACGGCCGTATTGAAGTTCAGTGCAGCCGTATTGAAGTTCAGTGCAGCCGTATTGAATTCAATGCAGCCGTATTGAAGTTCAGAAACTTCAATACGGCTGTATTGAGTTCAGTGCGGCCGTATTGTAGTTTAAAATGTTCAATACGGCCGTACTGAACTTCTGGGAGGCCGTATTGGGCTTCATTCCCTCCACTTTCTTATTTTTTGCTACTCTAAGACCTCTAAACCTACAGATTGTCGTCCTAGGGTCTTCCAGGGTCTTCCAGGAGTCCTTCCGGCTGACTTTCCTTTGATCTTCGAGAGTCTTCGAGTCTTATTTCCGACCCGGACAATTTTAGGGGTCTACAGTCATTTCTAGGATAATCGATTATTTCACAAATAATCGATTATTGCAGCAAGGCATCCTTTTTTGCCTGTTGCTGGAATAATCGATTATATTTAATGATAATCGATTATTTTGAGTTAGTTTTCAAAACTCTTATTTTAAGTCTCAAAATAACTTCTTAACCTTTTAAACTCATCATCATACACTCCTAATCAGATTAGACATAGATTACCTTATGCACAAAGCACACACAAAAGATAAACTCAATCAAAGCAACCTAAAAGCTATCCCTATTACATAACATTTTCCTTTGACTTTGTTTTTGACTTCTAAGTTGTTGATGTCCTTGGTCAGCATGTTCCACACATTTGTTATCATCAAAACTTTTAATCTTCAGAGGTGACCTCATCAATCTCTGTCGCCACCGGCCCAAACGGGCCTCGGCGGTCGCGAAGACGGTCGAGCTCGCTTTTATTTTAGTTTTGAAAATGTATTGGATTATTAGAACGACTTGTTCTCAAACTGAGACCTTGTCGATCTTATCCAATTTATTTATTAAATGTCTCACCAATCCATGTTAATCCCAAGCGGGACCCTCCATGGATTAGTGGTTTTCGCAGTAAAAGGGTTCGTGGAGTCGCCACCAATGTTTTACTCAAAACATTGGAAAAAGGGATAAGGCAATTGATTTTATAAATCAACTTCGGCCATTACAACCAGAGTTGGGTAAGGGAGTCGGTTACGCGTGGGGAAGGTGTTAGCACCCCACAACGCCCCTTTCGGGTTCCCTATGACAGATTATTTCTAAAAATAATAGTACAAAATTACTAAATTACCCCTATTTATTCTAAACGATTATGAACAAGATATCTACATGGCGAATAAATTAGATATGCTATGCAACAATCAGAAAGCAGTAAAAGGAAGGATTTTGAAGAAGAAACCTTTGAAGCGTGCTTTTATATTTCGTAAAACTGGGAAGCTTTTTGGCGTTCCCTCGCTCTACAAGCCCGCTCGCTCCCTCCTATAAAATTTTGACTACGGAAATCCGGAGGATTTCCCTTCGACTAGGTTCGATCCTCAAGCAAAATGGCTTGGGGCTCAAGAACTTCGTCGGATCAACTCTCCGAGTGATTTCTAGGGCAGAACACTGCTCAAAAACCCCAGAATACTCAAGGAGAGGGTTGAAACTATGTTCCAAAGTGTCAAATGACGTCCAATTGACGTCATATTTATAGGGAACAGGCCCAATATGGGCTACAGAATCAATACGGCCGTATTGAAATTTCTGAACTTCAATACGGCCGTATTGAGTTCAATACGGCCGTATTGAAGCTCAGAAATTTCAATACGGCCGTATTGAGTTCACTGCGGCTGTATTGAAGCTTCAATACGGCCGTATTGATTTCAGTACGGCCGTATTGAAGTTTCAGAAACTTCAATACGCCGTATTGAGTTCACTGCGGCCATATTGAAGCTTCAATACGGCCGTATTAAGTTTAGTACGGCCGTATTGGGCTTCATTCCCTCCACTTCCTTATTTTAAGCTATTCTAAGACCTCTAGACCTACAGAGAACCCTCCTAGGGCCTTCCAGGAGTCCTTCTGGCTGATCTTCCTTCAGTCTTCGAGAGTCTTCAAGCTTTATTTCCGACCCGGACAATTTTAGGGGTCTACAATCTCAGGCTCCCCCAATCTCAATAATCTCCGCCTTTTTGATGATGACAAACCAAGCTAAGCTTAAGCCATTTTGTTCATTTTGCTTTTGCCTTTTCTTTCACATTCAAAACTTGCAAAACAACCAAAACAAAACCTTTCTCCCCCTTTGGACATCATCAAAAACAAATCAAGCTATGTATGTCCACAACACACAGTATGAGCTTTATGCATACTCCTTATATGCTTAGAACAATACCAAAAACTGATTCAACACAACATAGGTATTGATCAACAAAAACTTTGTGAACTTGAACCATAGTATTCAAGTCATAATCATCAGCCAAAATCACCAGATACACTCCAATATCACAATTCAGAATTTCAGAATTCAAAAACATTACCAATTATGCTAACCAAACATCAAACAATCAATATAGCAATGTTCAAAACAGAACAACACACCATATATCAATGCTCAAAAACAGAGCATCATACTACCAATGTACCAAATCAAAATCATTCAACCACAATATATCAAAATTTAACCTTCAAATTTCACCTGAAATCAAATTGTTCAACAACATAAAGCAATAAAATTGTTCCGAAATTAAAATGATTGCAACTCAATCGAAATTGAAATTTTAACAACTAGAAATTTAAACTTCCTAATTAAAAATAGAACAGAGCACTAATCAATCTGAGTCCTCAAGCATCCCAAGGTGAGTCTAAAGTCAGTTAATTTCATGATCAAGGGTATCAAACCGATCAAGAATACCCGAATATATTGACTCATGCCTTCTAGACATCTCCATAACAGCTTCAAGCTTATTAATCATAATTTGATCAAAAGGAGAGAATGGCTTAGGCTCTGCCTCTTGCTCTCTGTCAGGTTCAGCTTCGACCTGTGGTGGCTGGTCCTCATCATGAGATGGAACGCCATCCTCATCTGTTGCCAATTCAGGGGTTGGAGGTACATCTCCCTTGAAGACCCACTTATCTTTCTTTTTGAGCATCCCTATGTGATGCAAGGAAGATTTCTCAATTTTGTTAGAAGCATGGAGAATAATTTTCTTCGCCCTTGTCAATTCTACCCCTACATTCTCAAAATTTTTAGACAGCAACAAGGCATAAGGAATTGGACCATCCTCTTTCCTTCTAGCCTTCCACATACAGTCATTCACCACTGTAGACCCCTAAAATTGTCCGGGTCAGAAATAAAGCTTGAAGACTCTCGAAGACTGAAGGATAATCAGCCAGAAGGACTCCTCGAAGGCCCTAGGAGGGTTCTCTGTAGGTCTAGAGGTCTTAGAATAGCTCAAAATAAGGAAGTGGAGGGAATGAAGCCCAATACGGCCGTACTGAACCTAATACGGCCGTATTGAAGCTTCAATACGGCCGCAGTGAACTCAATACGGCGTATTGAAGTTTCTGAAACTTCAATACGGCCGTACTGAAGTCAATACGCCCGTATTGACACTTCAATACACCCGCAGTGAACTCAATACGGGCGCATTGAAATTTCTGAATTTCAATACGGCCGTATTGAACTCAATACGACCGTATTGAAGTTCAAAAATTTCAATACGGCCGTACTGCTCCTGTAGGCCGTATTGCGCCTATTCCCTATAAATATGACGTCAATTGGACGTCATTCCACACTTTTTGAGATAGTTTCAACCCTCTCCTTGAGTATTCTGGGGTTTTTGAGCAGTGTTCTGCCCTAGAAATCACTCGGAGAGTTGATCCGACGAAGTTCTTGAGCCCCGAGCCATTTTGCTTGAGGATCGAACCTAGTCGAGGGGAAATCTTTTTGATTCCCTTAGTTAAAATTTTGTTCTAGGAGAGCGAGGAGCGGGCTTGTAGAGCGAGGGAACGCCAAAACGCTTCCCAGTTCATTTTTTTGCAATATATAAAAGCACGCTTCAAGAGGTTTCCCTTCAATCCTTCCTTTTACCGCTTTCTGTTTGTTGCATATTTAAACTGTCATCATGTAGATAGTTAATTTATAATCGCTTATAATAAATAGGGGTAATTTAGTAATTTTACGTTGTTATTTTAGAAAATAATCTGTCATAGGGAACCCGAAAAGGGCGCTGTGGGGTGCTAACACCTTCCCCACGCGTAACCGACTCCCTTACCCAACTCTGGTTGTAATGGCCAAAGTTGATTTTTAAAATCAATTGCCTTATCCCTTTTTCCAATGTTTTGAGTAAAACATTGGTGGCGACTCCACGAACCCTCCTTTTACGAAAACCACTAATCCATGGAGGGTCCCGCTTGGGATTAATATGGATTAGTGAGACTTTTAATAAATAAATTGGATAAGATCGACAAGGTCTCAGTTTGAGAACAAGTCGTTCTAATAATCCAATACATTTTCAAAACTAAAATAATAAGCGAGCTCGACCGTCTTCGCGACCGCCGAGGCCCGTTTGGGCCGGTGGCGACAGATGGCGACTTCACTGGGGAAGCTTCGAGAGTCAGTCCCATTTAGTGACAGATTATTTTAACAAATAATAGTTAAAATTACTTCATTACCCCTTGTTTGTATAAACATGCTTTATTTATATGGCTTTAATAACTGTTGTATGTTTAAATTTCCGCAATTGTTTGAAATACAAACTGTACACAAACCTTTGCACACAACAGTTCCCTCTATACCCGGGGGCATGAGTGATTAACCATAGGGAGTGGATGTTAGTACGGCCGGTTGTCGAATGGGTCTATAGGTGCCCGTAGACCGTTGTCGGAAAACATCACTCAAGGTGATAACCATGAACTTGAGTCCGACGGTGCGTTGGAGCTTTCCATCGACTTACGACGAGAGGAATTGGGTCCCTATAATGGGGGCACCTTGGGGGCCTTGGACTGGTGAGAACAGTTAGAACCTACCTTGAATATGCACCTTTCTGCAGGATACCCCTACCTCGTGATTCGCTCGTGACTGTTCGTGGATGAGTGAATTGTTTGTGCATTGTTTATGTGAAATTGTTTGAGCATACATTGCATTTCTTTAAACATACAACATTCCTATTCTTTTAAAATAAAAATAAATAGGAATAAGAATCTTCCATTGCATGGTGTTAACATCTACCTTCATCACATTCATGTAGGTAGTTTCCTTTTTCACCCAAAAAAATACAAAAAAACAAAATACCCAAAAAAAAGGAAAAAAGGGTTATTTATCCAAACCAAGCAATATCATGCATCATCTTAGGGACATCCTGAAAACATGATAATGCTTAGTTGAATAAACACTATGCATGCATATTCATCGCCATCATCTCATATCATGCATATAGATCATGGAGGGATCTAGGAGTCATTTATACATCTCTCCTAGTAATCCATTAATAAACATTAATAAAAAGAAAGGATTAGTCGATGCGTATGTTCAAAGAATGGATCGCACGCCGTTCGTTATCAAGTGTAAGCCAACAACCGTGCCAATCGAACGCACATCAACTCCGTTGTTGGTAATCAAGACGAATAAAGGGGAAGGTCCGACACCATTAAGGATCACAGTTCCAAGGCCTTTCCCTTACAAATCAAATAAGGCTGTGCCGTGGATATACGACATCCACTCTTCTGCCGACAGCGATATCTCCAACATCGCTGGACTTGGGGGCATGACTAGGAGTGGCAGGATCTACACTCCCGAAGATCTTCATGATAAAGCCCCCAAGAATAAAGAAAAAGAAGAAAAGAAAACCGAGGAAAAAGAATCCGAGGAGGAGACAGACGAGCTGTTAAAGTTTATCCGACAGAGCGAGTACTCCATCATGGATCAACTTCATAGGACGCCAGCAAAGATTACGCTGTTGTCATTGATCCTAAGTTCCGAACCGCATCGGCAAGCTCTGTCGAAAGTCTTGAACGAGGCATACGTGTCGCACACTATCTCCCAAGACGAGTTTGAGGGGATTGTTAGTCACATTAAGGCTAATGATCACCTCACCTTCATCGATGAAGAAATCCCCGCCGAGGGATCAAACCACAACAAGCCCTTGCACATCTCTATAAAGTGCAAGTAGTATCACATCGCTAAAGTCTTGGTAGATAATGGATCTTCCTTGAATGTGATGCCAAAAAGAACGCTCAAGCAATTGGCGATCAAGGGAGTCCAAATGCGCCCGAGCAACATGATCGTTCGAACCTTCGATGGATCTAAGAGAGAAGTAGTGGGAGAGATCAATCTTCCAATCCAAATTGGACCCACTATCTTTAATGTCGAATTCCAAGTGATGGACATTACTCCCGCATACAGTTGTCTCCTCGGCCGACCTTGGATTCATGATGCGAAAGCTGTACCTTCTACGCTCCACCAGAAAGTCAAATTCATTGTGGGTGACAAGCTGGTGACTGTACAAGCTGAAGATGATATACTCATCAGTTAGCCATCCACCATACCTTACGTGGATGCAACGGAGGAAGCTTTAGAAACCGCCTTCCAAGCATTGGAAATCGCCAATGTCGAAACGTTTCCCCGAGAAATGAAGAAGGTAGCCTCCATGCTCACCAAGAACGGATACTTGCCAGGACAAGGATTAGGCAAGGACTCCCAAGGAATCCCGGAGCTACCCATTATCAAGGATAATCCGGGGAAACAAGGGTTAGGATACAACCCTTATAAAGATCAAAGAACGAAGAGGAATCAAGATCCTTCTCGACGTTCTTTAAGCCAGATCTTTAGGAAGGCCGGTTGACAAGCGTCAAGGCCGGTCGTCGTCGTCAAAATGTTTTTCTCCTTCTAATAGGGATGTGTAAATTCAGTGACTATTAGAGATCACTCCTCGGGGACAGCCCGACCCCCGAGCCTCGATAGGGCACATGTTTCCGCTGCGATTATAATAAAATCATTCTTCATTAATTCTTTATTGCTTCTTTTCTCGCTTGCAATAAAATTCTAGACCACATTATTTTATCCCTGTTTGAATAAACATGAATGAGGTTAAAATCATCTTAATAATAATAAACCCACATCATTTTTATGTGGAAGTGTGTGTGTCAACTTGGAGCACCTTTTCTTGGCCTCAATAAGTGCCGTCATGGATAAAAGAAATCCATTCAGGACAAAAATCCTAAAAAAAAAAAAAACAAAAAGCTCGGCAGGAAACCCAAAAAGGGGGCTGCACAAAAATAAGAGCAAAAGACCCGCTAGGAATCCCACAAAAGGGTGACCTAGGCAAAAATTAGGGTTACAAAATAATGAACAAAAACAAAAGCCCGCTAAGACCTCACAAATGGGTGTTTTAGGCAAAAGTTAGGGCCGTCAAAAAAGAAAAACAAAATAAATCCATGATGGTACCATCAATCGAATTCAACAAGGGGCTCAAGAAAAGCTATCCAAGTTGTCAAAACACAATCATTAATAACAAAGATGTGCTTAACCTCATAAGTGTTTAATCAAACTAACCTAAACACTTGAGCCTACCATTGGCCAGCCATTCTTACAAAAACCATTTTTCAAAAATAAAATAATCCCCTCTAAAACACAAACTTTTGAAAAATATACCCTTTCCTTCTTTTCTCTCTTGTCCCAACGATTTTTGAATAATCTAGTGGAAACATGGAGATATAGTGGTCAATAGGAGGGTTGACACATCTTCTAAAGAAAGGGAAGAATCATTTGGTTGATGACACCAAAATCAAATATGCATCATTCCTCGGTAACAGAAATCGGCAGAGCACAGTCCGTCTGGAGGAATGGCAAAATCCAAACACAAAAACGCATCGGTTAATTCTTTTGAAAAAAGAATCAAATAGAATTAGGTGCATCATACTGCATACATGCATACAGATGATAGGTGTACTGGAAGATCACTTATTCTCTGTTTATTGAAAAAACAAAAAATAATAAAAAATATAAATTTCAGAAAAAACAATGCGCCCGTACCATGTTCAGTACACCCATACTAAAATCAGGGTTATGAACAAAATTTCAACTCAACATGGGCGTACTGAAATGGATGCGGCCGTATTGGCCATAAAGAAATTTTCAAAGACCTCGTCATGAGGCAATTGCATAAAAATAGAAAAAATAGAAAATTGCTTGTGTATGACAGCAGTCAACAAAAGCCGAAAATGAAAAAAGGCAAGGATATAGAAAATCCAACAAACAAGATTGCACAGAATAACTGAGCCTGGAGAGGCTTGCCGAAAGAATACTCTCAGAATAACTGAGCCTGGAGAGGCTTGCCGAAAGAATACTCTCAGAATAACTGAGCCTGGAGAGGCTTGCCGAAAGAATACTCTCAGAATAACTGAGCCTGGAGAGGCTTGCCGAAAGAATACTCTCAGAATAACTGAGCCTGGAGAGGCTTGCCGAAACAATACTCCCACAGAATAACTGAGCCTGGAGAGGCTTGTCGAAATAATACTCTCTCAAAATAACTGAGCCTGGAGAGGCTTGCCGAAATAATACTCTTTCAGAATAACTGAGCCTGGAGAGGCTCGCCGAAATAATACTCTCTCAAAATAATTGAGCCTGGAGAGGCTCGCCGAAATAATACTCTCTCATAATAACTGAGACATTTCTGTACAGAAAAAGCCGAAAAACAACAGAAAAGGCAAAAATACAGAAAAAGCCAAAAAATGACAAAAAAGGCAAAAATACAGAAAAAGCCAAAAAATGACAAAAAAGGCAAACATACAGAAAAAGTCAAAAGTCGACAAAAAAAAAAGACAAAGATTTCACATCTTTCAGAATAACTGAGCCTGGAGAGGCTCGCCGAAATAATACTCTCAGAATAATTGAGCCTGGAGAGGCTTGCTGAAATAATACTCTTTCAGAATAATTGAGCCTGGAGAGGCTTGCAGAAATAATACTTCCTCAGAATAACTAAAGCCTGGAGAGGCTTGCAGAAATAATACTCCCCCAACTGTATAGAATAATTGAGCCTGGAGAGGCTTACTGAAATAATACTCTCTCAGAAATAACTGAGCCTGGAGAGGCTTGCCGAAACAATACTCATTCAGAATAATTGAGCCTGGAGAGGCTCGCCAAAATAATACTCCACATCAAAGAATAATTGAGCCTGGAGAGGCTCGCAGAAATAATACTCCCCAGAGGAAACCTCAACTCATGCTCTTGGATTCAAAATCCCCAGCAAGAGCTATCAAGCAAGATCGTCAAAATCTCCAATGGAAGCACGATCACCCAAGCAGTATATCTAGTCAAAGGACTTAAAACTTCCTCAGTGAAGATAGCTCTCCAATTCAAGTGTTGAGTGAGGCTAAGCCTGCAGAGGCTTCCTAAATAATACTCTGGGATACATAAGATCCCTCATTCGCCTACTCAGAGGCATCCCTGCGAAAGGAGAAAAAAATCAAAATAATATATAAATATTCCCCAAGCGGAATCCGGCACTCAGCCGAACACTGAACTCCAATTCCTCAGTCGCCTACATAAGAGGCACTCCTTCAAAAGGAAAAATCATAAAAAGATCAATAATCATTCCCCAAGCGGAATCCGGCTCTCAGCCTATCATTGAACATCAAGATGATCTGCCTAACAGAAGAGGCCAATCACAACCAATGACAAAATCCCCTGGCGGATAACAGCCTACACAGAGGCAACAAAATCCAAAAATTAAAAAGAGTTACCCGAATAAGGATAACCGGGATACTCCACCAACGTCAAAGGACGTCAGCCAAACATAAGGCATCGCTCAATTCAAGAAGAGCATCTGTGTCTACACCCCAAGGAGTCAGAAATTCCCCAAGGGTACCAACAATGCAATGCAAGTTGGGGCACAGGAACCTGTGAATGACTGCACATCCCCTAGACGGATCCCTGCGTTATCCAGCCCTCAGTGGCACAAAAATCAAAAACAATCGTCGAAGCAGCATCGTGGACTGCGGAGACAAAATCAACATCCAGAATCCCCAGCGGATAACAGCCTACACAGAGGCTACAAAACCAGAAAATTGAAAAGAGCCACCCGAATAAGGACAACCGGGATACTCCACCAACGTCAAAGGACGTCAGCCAAACATAAGGCATCGCTCAACTCAAAGAGAGAGCATCTGTGTCCATACCCCAAGGATTCAGAAATTCCCCATGGGTACCAACAATGCAAGGCAAGTTGGGGCACAGGAACCTATGAATGACTGCACATCCCCTAGACGGATCCCTGCGTTATCCAGCCCTCAGCGGCACAAAATCAGAAAAAACTGTCGAAGCAGCATAGTGGATTGTGGAGACAAAAATCATCTCAAAACCCTGGAGAGGGTAAACTCGCATTGCCGAAGTGATCAGAAGACACGGACGCAGTCCCTGGAGAGGGCAAACTCAGCTGCCGATGTTAAGACGCAGTCCCTGGAGAGGGTAAACTCGCATTGCCGAAGTGATCAGAAGACACGGACGCAGTCCCTGGAGAGGGTAAACTCAGCTGCCGATGTTAAGATGCAGTCCCTGGAGAGGATAAACTCAGCTGCCGATGTTAAGACGCAGTCCCTGGAGAGGGCAAACTCAGCTGCCGATGTTAAGACGCAGTCCCTGGAGAGGGTAAACTCGCATTGCCGAATGTAGACCCCTAAAATTGTCCGGGTCGGAAATAAAGCTTGAAGACTCTCGAAGACTGAAGAAGGATCAGCCAGAAGGACTTCCAGAAGGCCCAAGGAGGGTTCTCTATAGGTCTAAGAGGTCTTAGGATAGCTAAAAATAGAAAATAGGAGGAATTGGGACCAATACGGGCTGCTTGGGGACCAGTACGGCCTGTATTGAAGTTTTGAACTTCAATACGGCCGTACTGGACTCAATACGGCCGTATTGAAGATTTGTGAACTTCAATACGGCCGTATTGAGTGCAATACGGCCGTATTGAAGAACAAATTCTCAATACGGGCCGTATTGACCCCAGCGCCCGTATTGCTCCTATTTCCTATAAATATGGCGTCATTTGACGTCAATACACACTTTTCAACCATTTCTTGACTCTCTTATTGAGTGTTCTGGGGTTTTTGAGCAGTGCTCTGCCTTAGGAACCTCTCTGGGAGTCAGGACCGGTTAAATCCTCGAGTTCTGAGCGCTTTGCTTGAGTCTCGGATTTAACCGAAGGGGAAATCTTTTTGATTCCCTTAGTCAAAAATTTTCTTCGAGGAGAGTGTCGAGCGAGCTTGTAGAGGGAAGGAGCGCCGCAAAGCCTCCTAGCATTTATTGAGATTTATAAAAGCACGCTCCAAGAGGTTTTCTTTAATTCCCTCCTTTTACTGCTTTCTGTGTGTTTAATTTAAGCATCATGTAGATATTTAAGATAATAATCGTTCATAAATAAAAGGGGTAATTTAGTAATTTTGTGCTATTATTTGTAAAATAATCCGTCATAGGGAACCCGTTAGGGGCGCTGTGGGGTGCTAACACCTTCCTCACGCGTAACCGACTCCCTTACCCGACTCTGGTTATAATGGCCGAAGTCGATTTTTGAAATCGATTGCCTTAACTTCTTTTTCCAATGTTTTGAGTAAAACATTGGTGGCGACTCCACGAACCCTCCCTTTTTACAAAAACCACTAATCCATGGAGGGTCCCGCTTGGGATTAAATTGGATTGGTGAGACTCTTTTAATAATAAATTGGATAAGATCGACGAGGTCTCAGTTTGAGAACAAGTCGTTCTAACAATCCAATACATTTTCAAACAAAAAATAAAAAGAGAGCTCGACCGTCTTCGCGACCGCCGAGGCCCGTTTGGGCCGGTGGCGACAGATGGCGACTTCACTGGCGAAGCCTTGAGAGTCAGTCCCATTTAGTGATGGATTATTTTCAAAATAATAGTCTAAAATTACTTCACTACCCCTCACTTGTATGATAACATGATTTATTATATGGCTTTAATAACTGTTGTTTGTTTAATTTCCGCAATTGTTTGAAATACAAACTGTACACAAACCTTTGCACACAACAGTTCCCTCTATACCCGGGGGCATGAGTGATAATCCATAGGGAGTGGATGTTAGTACGGCCGGTTGATGGGTTTATAGGAGCCTATGAGACCGTTGTCGGAAAAACATCACTCAAGGTGATAACCATGAACTCAAGTCCGACAGTGCGTTGGAACTTTCCATCGGCTTACGACGAGAGGAATTGGGTCCCTATAATGGGGGCACCTTGGGGGCCTCAGACCGGTGAGAACAGTTAGAACCACCTTGAATATGCACTTTTCTGCAGGATACCCCTACCTCGTGATTCGCTCGTGACTGTTCGTGGATGAGTGAATTGTTTGTGCATTGATTATGTGAAATTGTTTGAGCATACATTGCATTTCTTTAAACAAACAACATTCCTATTTCTTTAAAAATAAAAATAAATAGGAATAAGGATCTTCCATTGCATGGTGTTAACATCTACCTTCATCACATTCATATAGGTAGTTTCCCTTTTCACCCAAAAATACAAAAAATATAATAAATAAAAATACCCAAAAAAAAGAAAAAAGGGTTATTTATCCAAACCAAGCAATATCATGCATCATCTTAGGGACATCCCGAAAACATGATAATGCTTAGTTCAATAAACACAATGCATGCATATTCATCGCCATCATCTCATATCATGCATATAGATCATGGAGGGATCTAGGAGTCATTCATACATCTCTCCTAGTAATCCATTAATAAACATTAATAAAAAGAAAGGATTAGTCGATGCGTATGTTCAAAGAATGGATCGCACGCCGTTCGTGTAAGCCAACAACCGTGCCAATCGAGCGCACATCAACTCCGTTGTTGGTAATCAAGACGAATAAAGGGGAAGGTCCGACACCATTAAGGATCACAGTCCCAAGGCCTTTCCCTTACAAATCAAATAAGGCTGTGCCGTGGATATACGACATCCAATCCTCTGTCGACAGCGATATCTCCAACATCGCTGGACTTGGGGGCATGACTAGGAGTGGCAGGATCTACACTCCCGAAGATCTTCATGACAAAACTCCCAAGAATAAAGGGAAAGAAAAAGAGGAAAAAACCGAGGAAAATAAGGAATCCGAGGAGGAGACAAACAAGCTGTTAAAATATATCCGACAGAGCGAGTATTCCATCATGGATCAACTTCATAAGACGCCAGCAAAGATTACTCTGTTGTCGTTGATCCTATGCTCCGAACCGCATCGGCAAGCTCTGTTGAAAGTCTTGAACGAGGCATACGTGTCGCACACTATCTCCCAAGACAAGTTTGAAGGGATTGTTAGTCATATCACGGCTAATGATCACCTCACCTTCATCGATGAAGAAATCCCCACCGAGGGATCAAACCACAACAAGCCCTTGCACATCTCTATAAAGTGCAAGGAGTATCACATCGCTAAAAGTCTTGGTAGATAATGGATCTTCCTTGGACGTAATGCCAAAAAGAACGCTCAAGCAATTGACAATCAAGGGAATCCAAATGCGCCCGAGCAACATGATCGTTCGAGCTTTCGACGGTTCTAAAAGAGAAGTGGTGGGAGAGATCAATCTTCCAATCCAAATTGGACCCACTATCTTCAACGTCGAATTTCACGTGATGGACATTACTCCGGCATACAGCTGTCTCCTTGGCCGACCTTGGATTCAGGATGCGAAAGCTGTACCCTCTACGCTCCACCAGAAAGTCAAGTTCATAGTGGGTGACAAACTGGTGACTGTACAAGCTGAAGATGACATACTCATCAGCAAGCCATCCAACATACCTTATGTGGATGCAGCAGAGGAAGCTTTAGAAACCACCTTCCAAGCATTGGAAATCGCCAATGTCGAAACGTTTCCCCGAGAAATGAAGAAGGTAGCCTCCATGCTCACCAAGAACGGATACTTGCCAGGACAAGGATTAGGCAAGTACTCCCAAGGAATCCCGGAGCTACCCATTATCAAGGACAATCCGGGGAAACAAGGGTTAGGATACAACCCTATTAAAGATCAAAGAACGAAGAGGAATCAAGATCCTTCTCGACGTTCTTTAAGCCAGATCTTTAGGAAGGCTGGTTCACAAACGTCAAGGCCAGCTGTCGTCATCAAGTGTCCTTTTCCTTCTAATAGGGATGTGTAAATTCAGTGACTATTAGAGATCACTCCTCGGGGACAGCCCGACCCCCGAGCCTCGATAGGGCACATGTTTCCATTATGATTATAATAAAATCATTCTTCATTAATTCTTTATTGCTTCTTTTCTCGCTTGCAATAAAATTCTAGACCACATTATTTTAACCCTGTTTGAATAAACATGAATGAGGTTAAAATCATCTTAATAATAATAAACCCACATCATTTTTATGTGGAAGTGTGTGTGTCAACTTGGAGCATCTTTTCTTGGCATCAATAAGTGCCATCATGGATAAAAGAAATCCTAAAGATAATAAGCTCGGCAGGAAACCCAAAAAGGGGACTGCGCAAAAATAAGAGCAAAGGACCCGCTAGGAATCCCACAAAAGGGTGACCTAGGCAAAAGTTAGGGTTACAAAATGAAGACAAAAACCCGCTAGGAATCCCACGAAAAGGGTGACCTAGGCAAAAGTTAGGGTTACAAAATGAATACAAAAGCCCGCTAAGACATCACAAAAGGGTGTTTTAGGCAAAAGTTAGGGCCGTCAAAAAAAGAAAAAAACAAAATAAATCCATGATGGTACCATCAAATGAATTCAACAAGGGGCTCAAGAAAAGCTATCCAAGTTGTCAAAGCACAATCATTAATAACAAAGATGTGCTTAACTTCATAAGTGTTTAATCAAACAAACCTAAACACAATAAGCCTACCAATGGCCAGCCATTCTTACAAAAACAATTTTTCAAAAATAAAATAATCCCCTCTAAAACACAAACTTTTGAAAATATATCCTTTCCTTCTTTTCTCTCTTGTCCCAACGATTTTTGAATAATCTAGTGGAAACATGGAGATATAGTGGTCAATAGGAGGGTTGACACATCTCTTAAAGAAAGGGAAGAATCATTTGGTTGATGACACCAAAATCAAAATACGCATCATTCCTCGGTAACAGAAATCGGCAGAGCACAGTCCGTATGGAGGAATGGCAAAATCCAAACAGAAAAACGCATCGGTTAATTCTTTTGAAAAAAGAATCAAATAGAATTAGGTGCATCATACCGTATACATGCATACAGATGATAGGTGTACTGGAAGATCACTTATTCTCTGTTTATTGAAAAAAAAAAAAAAAAAAAAAAAAAACAACAAAAAAAATAATAAAAAATATAAACTTCAGAAAAAAACAATACGCCCGTATCATGTTCAGTACGCCCGTACCAAAATTGGGGTTATGAACAAATTTTCAACTCAACATGGGCGAACTGAAATGGATACGGCCGTATTGGCCATAAAGAAATTTTCAAAGACCTCGTCATGAGGCAATTGCATAAAATAGAAAATAGGAAAAATTGATTGTGTATGACAGCAGTCAATAAAAAGCCGAAAACGGAAAAGAGGCATGGGTACAAAAAATCCAACAAGAAAATTGTACAGAATAACTGAGCCTAGAGAGGCTCGCCGAAAGAATACTCTTTCAGAATAATTGAGCCTGGAGAGGCTTGTCGAAACAATACTCATACAGAATAACTGAGCCTGGAGAGGCTTGCCGAAAGAATACTCTCAGAATAACTGAGCCTGGAGAGGCTTGCCGAAATAATACTCTCAGAATAACTGAGCCTGGAGAGGCTCGCCGAAATAATACTCCCTCGTCATACAGAATAATTGAGCCTGGAGAGGCTTGCCGAAATAATACTCCTACAAAATAACTGAGCCTGGAGAGGCTCGCCGAAATAATACTCTCTCATAATAACTGAATTTAATTTCTTTAGCACTTTTAATTTCTGTACAGCAAAAGCCAAAAACATAAAAAAAGGCAAAATACAGAAAAAGCCAAATCAGAAGAAAAGGCAAAATACAGAAAAAGCCGAAAATGAAAAAGGCAAGGATACAGAAAATCCAACAAACAGTTTGTACAGAATAACTAAGCCTGGAGAGGCTTACCAAAATAATACTCCACATCCTCCACAGTATGCAGAATAACTGAGCCTGGAGAGGCTCGCAGAAATAATACTCCCCAAAGGGAACCTCAGCTCATGAAGCCAATATCCAACAAGAGCTTTCAAAGCAAGATCGTCAAAATCTCCCAAAGGAAGTACGATCATCCAAGTAATATATCCAAGTCAAAGGACTTCAGACTTCCTCAGTGGAAAATAGCTCTCCGACTCAGGCATTGAGTGAGGCTAAGCCTGTAGAGGCTTCCTAAATAATACTCTCCCGATCAGACAGAATAATTGAGCCTGGAGAGGCTCGCAGAAATAATACTCCTTCAGAATAATCGAGCCTGGAGAGGCTCGTAGAAAGAATACTCCCTTCAGAATAATTGAGCCTGGAGAGGCTCGCAGAAATAATACTCCTTCAGAATAATCGAGCCTGGAGAGGCTCGCAGAAAGAATACTCCCTTCAGAATAACTGAGCCTGGAGAGGCTCGCAGAAAGAATACTCCCTCAGAATAATTGAGCCTGGAGAGGCTCGCAGAAAGAATACTCCCTTCAGAATAATTGAGCCTGGAGAGGCTCGCAGAAATAATACTCCTTCAGAATAATTGAGCCTGGAGAGGCTCGCAGAAAGAATACTCCCTCAGAATAATTGAGCCTGGAGAGGCTCGCAGAAACAATACTCTTCCTTCAGAATAGTTGAGCCTAGAAAGGCTCGATTCCCCAGAGATATCTCAAGCTTACACTCACGGTCCAAATTCCCCAGTGAAAGCTATCAGAATGCGATCAGCGAAATCCCCAAAGGAGGCCTGATCATCCAAGAAAAATGTCTAAGGACTTTAAACTTCCCCAATGGAGGATAGTTTTCCAACTCAAAAGCGATGAGTGAAGCTAAGCCTGAAGAGGCTTTCTAAATAATACTCTGGGATGAATAAAAACTTCAAATCCCCAATCGCCTACTAAAGAGGCATCTCTTCAAAAGGAAGACCAATAAACTATTCCCCAAGTGGAATTTGGCCCTCAGCCTAACAAATGAACGTCAAGATGATCTGCCTAACAAAAGAGGCCAATCAACATCAATCCCCAGTGGATGATCGCCTATCCAAGAGGCATCCCCACAAAAGGGGAAGAAAATCAAAAAGATTAATAAAATTCCCCAAGCGGAATTTGGCATCCCGCCAAAACATCGAGCATCAAGACTATCTGCCTAACAGAAGAGGCCAGTCAAAAAATCAACATGTCAACATCCCTAGCGGATAACAGCCTACACAGAGGCTACAAAACCAGAAAAGTCAAAAAGAGTCACCCGAATAAGGATAACCGGGATACTCCACCAACGTCGACAGGACGTCAGCCAAACATAAGGCATCGCTCATTTCAAAAAGAGCATCTTTGTGTCTACACCCCAAGGAAACAGAAATTCCTCAATGGGCACCAACCATACAATGCAAAGTTGGGACACAAGAACCTATGAGTAACTGCACATCCCCGAGACGGATCCCTGCGTTATCCAGCCCTCAGCGGCATCAAAATCAAAATCAAACCGTCGAAACAGCATCGTGGACTGTGGAGACAAATCAATCACAGATCCCTGGAGAGGGCAAACTCGCCATGCCAAAGTGAACAGAAACACGGAGGCAGACCCTGGAGAGGGCAAACTCACTTTGCCAAAGTGATCAGAAACACGGAGGCAGACCCTGGAGAGGGCAAACTCAGTACCGAAGTGTTCAGAAAGCACGGAGGTATGCAACTTTCGGCTCGGGCGGCGAGTAAAGTTGTATCTGGAGAGACAGTACTCACAGCTTCTGGCTAGGGCGTCTAGTGAAGCTACCCTGGAGAGGGCAAACTCAGTACCGAAGTGTTCAGAAAGCACGGAGGTATGCAACTTTCGGCTCGGGCGGCGAGTAAAGTTGTATCTGGAGAGACAGTACTCACAGCTTCCGGCTAGGGCGTCTAGTGAAGCTACCCTGGAGAGGGCAAACTCAGTACCGAAGTGTTCAGAAAGCACGGAGGTATGCAACTTTCGGCTCGGGCGGCGAGTAAAGTTGTATCTGGAGAGACGGTACTCACCCTGGAGAGGGCAAACTCAGTACCGAAGTGTTCAGAAAGCACGGAGGTATGCAACTTTCGGCTCGGGCGGCGAGTAAAGTTGTATCTGGAGAGACGGTACTCACCCTGGAGAGGGCAAACTCAGTACCAAAGTGTTCAGAAAGCACGGAGGTATGCAACTTTCGGCTCGGGCGGCGAGTAAAGTTGTATCTGGAGAGACGGTACTCACCCTGGAGAGGGCAAACTCAGTACCAAAGTGTTCAGAAAGCACGGAGGTACGCAACTTCCGACTCGGGCAGCGAGTGAAGTTGTACTCACAGCTTCCAGCTAGGGCGTCTAGCGAGGCTAACCTGGAGAGGCTACTCAACCAATTTTCCACCGGAAGACGCTACAAGTCAGAAGGTTGGCACATCACCCGGACAATTGGGTCAACTCCTTTACTTGTCAACCGGTAAACTAAAAGGCCGTTTGACCAAGTAAAGGAGGGGGCAGCTGTAGACCCCTAAAATTGTCCGGGTCGGAAATAAAGCTTGAAGACTCTCGAAGACTGAAGAAGGATCAGCCAGAAGGACTTCCAGAAGGCCCAAGGAGGGTTCTCTATAGGTCTAAGAGGTCTTAGGATAGCTAAAAATAGAAAATAGGAGGAATTGGGACCAATACGGGCTGCTTGGGGACCAGTACGGCCTGTATTGAAGTTTTGAACTTCAATACGGCCGTACTGGACTCAATACGGCCGTATTGAAGATTTGTGAACTTCAATACGGCCGTATTGAGTGCAATACGGCCGTATTGAAGAACAAATTCTCAATACGGGCCGTATTGACCCCAGCGCCCGTATTGCTCCTATTTCCTATAAATATGGCGTCATTTGACGTCAATACACACTTTTCAACCATTTCTTGACTCTCTTATTGAGTGTTCTGGGGTTTTTGAGCAGTGCTCTGCCTTAGGAACCTCTCTGGGAGTCAGGACCGGTTAAATCCTCGAGTTCTGAGCGCTTTGCTTGAGTCTCGGATTTAACCGAAGGGGAAATCTTTTTGATTCCCTTAGTCAAAAATTTTCTTCGAGGAGAGTGTCGAGCGAGCTTGTAGAGGGAAGGAGCGCCGCAAAGCCTCCTAGCATTTATTGAGATTTATAAAAGCACGCTCCAAGAGGTTTTCTTTAATTCCCTCCTTTTACTGCTTTCTGTGTGTTTAATTTAAGCATCATGTAGATATTTAAGATAATAATCGTTCATAAATAAAAGGGGTAATTTAGTAATTTTGTGCTATTATTTGTAAAATAATCCGTCATAGGGAACCCGTTAGGGGCGCTGTGGGGTGCTAACACCTTCCTCACGCGTAACCGACTCCCTTACCCGACTCTGGTTATAATGGCCGAAGTCGATTTTTGAAATCGATTGCCTTAACTTCTTTTTCCAATGTTTTGAGTAAAACATTGGTGGCGACTCCACGAACCCTCCCTTTTTACAAAAACCACTAATCCATGGAGGGTCCCGCTTGGGATTAAATTGGATTGGTGAGACTCTTTTAATAATAAATTGGATAAGATCGACGAGGTCTCAGTTTGAGAACAAGTCGTTCTAACAATCCAATACATTTTCAAACAAAAAATAAAAAGAGAGCTCGACCGTCTTCGCGACCGCCGAGGCCCGTTTGGGCCGGTGGCGACACCGAAGTGATCAAAAGACACGGACGCAGTCCCTGGAGAGGGCAAACTCAGCTGCCGATGTTAAGACGCAGTCCCTGGAGAGGGTAAACTCAGCTGCCGATGTTAAGACGCAGTCCCTGGAGAGGGTAAACTCAGTTGCCGATGTTAAGGCGCAGTCCCTGGAGAGGGTAAACTCACCTGCCAAATGTTAAGCGGCAGAGCCTGGAGAGGCGGGTACTCAATCATCAGGGTGATGTTAACACACTGGTGTCTAGCTTCCGGCTCGGGCGTCGAGTGAGGCTAGGTCTGGAGAGACGGTACTCAACCATCAGCGTCATCAGAGGTGCGTTGATGTCCAACTTCCGGCTTGGGCGTCGAGTGAAGTTGACCCTGGAGAGGGTAAACTCAGCTACCGAGGATGTCAGAAGCGCCGAGGTATGCACCCACCTGGAGAGGCTACTCAACAATTTTCCACCGGAAGACATTACAAGTCAGAAGGTTGGCACATCACCCGGACAATTGGGTCAACTCCTTTACTTGTCAGCCGGTACACCAAAAGGCCGTCCGACTAAGTAAAGGGGGGGCAGCTGTAGACCCCTAAAATTGTCCGGGTCAGAAATAAAGCTTGAAGACTCTCGAAGACTGAAGGATAATCAGCCAGAAGGACTCCTCGAAGGCCCTAGGAGGGTTCTCTGTAGGTCTAGAGGTCTTAGAATAGCTCAAAATAAGGAAGTGGAGGGAATGAAGCCCAATACGGCCGTACTGAACCTAATACGGCCGTATTGAAGCTTCAATACGGCCGCAGTGAACTCAATACGGCGTATTGAAGTTTCTGAAACTTCAATACGGCCGTACTGAAGTCAATACGCCCGTATTGACACTTCAATACACCCGCAGTGAACTCAATACGGGCGCATTGAAATTTCTGAATTTCAATACGGCCGTATTGAACTCAATACGACCGTATTGAAGTTCAAAAATTTCAATACGGCCGTACTGCTCCTGTAGGCCGTATTGCGCCTATTCCCTATAAATATGACGTCAATTGGACGTCATTCCACACTTTTTGAGATAGTTTCAACCCTCTCCTTGAGTATTCTGGGGTTTTTGAGCAGTGTTCTGCCCTAGAAATCACTCGGAGAGTTGATCCGACGAAGTTCTTGAGCCCCGAGCCATTTTGCTTGAGGATCGAACCTAGTCGAGGGGAAATCTTTTTGATTCCCTTAGTTAAAATTTTGTTCTAGGAGAGCGAGGAGCGGGCTTGTAGAGCGAGGGAACGCCAAAACGCTTCCCAGTTCATTTTTTTGCAATATATAAAAGCACGCTTCAAGAGGTTTCCCTTCAATCCTTCCTTTTACCGCTTTCTGTTTGTTGCATATTTAAACTGTCATCATGTAGATAGTTAATTTATAATCGCTTATAATAAATAGGGGTAATTTAGTAATTTTACGTTGTTATTTTAGAAAATAATCTGTCATAGGGAACCCGAAAAGGGCGCTGTGGGGTGCTAACACCTTCCCCACGCGTAACCGACTCCCTTACCCAACTCTGGTTGTAATGGCCAAAGTTGATTTTTAAAATCAATTGCCTTATCCCTTTTTCCAATGTTTTGAGTAAAACATTGGTGGCGACTCCACGAACCCTCCTTTTACGAAAACCACTAATCCATGGAGGGTCCCGCTTGGGATTAATATGGATTAGTGAGACTTTTAATAAATAAATTGGATAAGATCGACAAGGTCTCAGTTTGAGAACAAGTCGTTCTAATAATCCAATACATTTTCAAAACTAAAATAATAAGCGAGCTCGACCGTCTTCGCGACCGCCGAGGCCCGTTTGGGCCGGTGGCGACAACCACTGATACTCAATCAATCTTGATTTTCTTTTTAATCACATGCATTAGCAAAATGTCTTCCCTTGACATTTGAGCATGGTTGTGCAAACGCAGTTTAATCATCCAGGCAATAATAAAAGAAATCAAACAGGAATTTTTCTTCATACCTCCCGCCAAGAACTTGTTGTAGTTGGTGTTCTCAGGATTCCTCTAACAATCTCTGAAGGTCGTCAGCTCCTCAAAATCACCAAAGTTGAAAGGTTGGGGTTTGGAACTCCCATTGCCGCTCAGCCTGGCAGCCGCCTTCAAGGTTGGTCCATCAAGCTTTATCAACTTTCCCTTCACAACTGATTGCATTATCCCTTCATTGTTGGTAGCAAAGTAGAGAAATAGCCTGATTAGCTCAGGGTAGTAGGGTCCTTCTAGTTCCAAGAACTTCCCAAGGTCTTGGTGCTCCAGCAGAGTTGGAAAGCTAAAACCCTTCATTTTTGAACCACTCCAACTTCAAGGTTTTGGGAGGGATGATTTTTCGACCCGCATACCACTCGAAGTAATACTCCTGGGTTTTCTCATCCACAAACCACTTGGAGATTAGTTGCCCTGAGGGCAGAGGACGCTTGCTCCCCCTCACTTCCAGCTTCTTGGTTCTTTTGGAAGAAGAAGCCACGGATGGGTTTTGGTGGAGAAGAAGAGAATAAGAGAAATGAAGAGGTTAAGGTTTGAGAGTTTGAGAGAATGTGAGAATGTGGAGAAATGAGAGGGTTTGGAGGTTCTTATGCCCTAGCACGTTTCTGAGTGGGGAGAGGTTTCTTAACTGAAGAATAATGGGAAGTTGGGTTTGGCGCGCATATAAACCGTTCAAAATGCTTCAAAAAAACCAAACGTTGCGCAGATAATCGATTATTTATACAAATAATCGATTATTTGTATCAGTAAAAACCTTTAAAAACCCTGTCTGCACTAAATAATCGATTATTTCCAAGATAATCGATTATTCCAGAGGCTTTTCATATTCTTCTTCCCAGATAATTGATTATTGCCCTAGATAATCGATTATTCCAGAGGCTCCTTGAATTCTTCTTACCAGATAATCGATTATTGCCCAAATAATCGATTATTACAAAGGCTCTTGGAATTCTTCATCTCTGAGATAATCGATTATTACCCAAATAATCGATTATTATTATGGGCTCACTTGAAATAATCGATTAAATTTTAAGATAATCGATTATTCTAGAGAAGTTTTGTTTCTCAGAAATTTATCTTTTCAAATTACTCCAAGTCTATTCACTTCTTGAACACTCTCTTTTATGCATCAATGTTTCATACTTATTCCAAACAATCACACAATCACTCTCAAATCACAATCAATTCAAACAAGATTCATTGACTGTCCCTAGTTCAATTCTTAATTGATTAAATCTTTCCCTTGGTAGAGGTTTTGTAAATATGTCAACTAATTGCTTACTAGTCTCAACAAACTCTACAACACAATCATTTCTTTGAACATGATCTCTCAAAAAGTGGTGTCTTATCTCTATATCTTTTGTCCTAGAGTGCAAAATTGGGTTTTTGGTCAAATTTATTGCACTTGTATTGTCACATATCAGAGGTATTTTATTTAGTTTAGTTCCATAATCTCTTAGTTGTTGCTTCATCCAAAGAATTTGAGCACAACAACTCCCAGCTGCTATATACTCAGCCTCAGCTGTACTTAAAGCAACACAAGCTTGCTTTTTGGTATGCCATGAGACAAGTGCACTACCTAGTAGGTGACAAGTACCACTTGTGCTTTTTCTATCTAGTCTACACCCAGCATAGTCTAAATCTGAGTAGCCTATCAGACTTAGTGAGACTCCCTTTGGATACCACAAACCTAGATTAGTTGTACCTTTCAGATATTTAAGAATTCTCAATCAAAAATTTGCTCAACCTATCATACCATGATCTTGGAGCTTGCTTCAAGCCATAGAGTGCCTTTTTAAGTTTGTACACATGATTAGGAATTTTAAAATCCACAAAACCTGGTGGTTGCTCCACATACACTTCCTCTTGTATCAACCCATTGAGAAAAGCACTTTTCACATCCATTTGATAAAGCTTGAAATTCATTATAGAGGAATAAGCAAGAAGTAATCTAATGGCTTCTATCCTTGCTACAAGGGCAAAGGTTTCATCATAGTCAATTCCCTCTTCTTGATTATACCCCTTAGCCACTAGTCTTGCCTTATTTCTTATAATAATTCCTGATTCATCAAGCTTATTTCTAAAAACCCACTTGGTTCCTATAATTGGATAATCAGTTGGTAATGGCACTAAATCCCATACTTCATTTCTTTCAAACTGATTTAGTTCCTCTTGCATGGCCATTAACCAATGTTCATCTTTCAGTGCTTCATCAATACTCTTAGGTTCAACTTGTGACACAAAAACCATAGTATTACAAATATTCTTGATGGCACTTCTAGTTGAAACTCCCTTACCAATATTTCCAATTATATTATCCATTGATAAGTCCCTAGAAGTTTTCCATTCCTAAGGCTATTGTTCACTTGTATCCTTAGTGGTTTCATGTGATTCACTCTTTTTAGGCTTTTCATTAGGTTCACTCTCCAATAGAGGTTGATCAAGCAAATCAGTCAAGTCCTCTATTTCAGTTTGCTTTGCCTCTTGTTTGTTTGTCTCATCAAATACAACATGGACTGATTCTTCAACAACTAGAGTTCTCTTGTTATAGATTCTATAGGCTTTGCTATTTGTAGAATATCCTAAAAAGATTGCCTCATCAACCTTTGCATCAAATTTTCCAAGTTGCTCTTTCCCATTGTTCAGCACAAAGCACTTACACCTGAACACTCTAAAGTATGAAATATTGGGCTTCCTTCCATTGTAAATTTCATAGGGTGTTTTCTTTAATATGGGCCGGATCAGAACTTTGTTTAACACATGAGAAGCTGTGTTAATAGCATCAGCCCAAAAATATTTTGGCAATTTTGTCTCATTCAACATAGTCCTAGCTAGTTCTTCAAGAGACCTATTTTTTCTCTCAACAACTCCATTTTGTTGAGGTGTCCTAGGTGCTGAGAAATTATGGTTTATACCATACTCCTCACAGAATTTTTGGAACAAAATGTTTTGGAATTCACCTCCATGGTCACTTCTTATAGAGGTAATGTTTGAATTCTTTTCATTTTGAACAAGCTTGGCAAATTTTCTAAAGGCATTAAAAACATCATTTTTATTTGCAAGAAACATAAACCATGTGAATCTTGAGTAGTCATCTACAATAACTAACGCATAGTAGTTCCCACCTAGACTCATGGTTCTTGAAGGACTTAACAAATCCATGTGAATCAATTGCAAAGGTCTAATTGTGGAAATATGATTTTTGCTTTTAAAGCTAGCCTTAACTTGCTTGCCCTTTTGACAAGCATCACATAGTTTGTCCTTACTAAACTTGAGTTTAGGTAATCCTACCACTAATTCCTTCCTACTTAGTTTATTTAAATGATCCATGTGAATATGTGTAGCTCTCCTATGCCAAAGCCAAATATTGTCTTCTTTGGTTATTAAGCACTTAGTATTAGAAATTGCTATTGAGTGTTCTAAGTCAAGCATGTATATGTTGTCAATTCTTTTTCCAATGAATATGATTTCCTTTGTCTTTTTATCACATATCAAGCAACATGTATTATCAAATTCAATTTTAAAACCTTTGTCACTTAGTTGACTTGTACTCAGCAAATTATGTTTCAGCCCATCAATAAGCACTACATTCTCAATCAATGTTTGAGAGGAGGAGTTACCAATATTACCATGACCAAGGATTCTCTCTTTGTTGTTGTCACCATAGGTAACATACCCTTCATTCTTCAATTTCAGACTTGACAATTTTGAAGGGTCTCCAGTCATGTGCCTTGAGCAGCCACTATCAAGATACCATAGTAAGTTCTTGGCCCTCAAGCATTCCTACAACAAAGATTCAGAGAAAAAATTTAGGTACCCATATGAAGGGTCCTTGTAGGTTAGTTCTTAGCCTTTGGCTCTTTTCAATCCAAACCATTTCTCCATTTGGAACTCCATATTTCCTAGAGTAGCAATTTCTTATTGTGTGACCTCTTTTACAACAATAATAGCAAGTTGTTTGTCTAGAGAAATTGCTTTTAAATTTTTTGAAATCTTGGTTTTTCTTAAAAGCGACTTTCTTTGACTTGAATGGCATGTTCATGCTTTGATTAAAACCAAGTCCACTCCTATCAAAAGTGTTTCTTTGTTTTCCCAAAAGAATATTCAAATTTGCATTTCCATTTGTGAACTTTGCAAGAGTGGTTTTTAAATCAACATTTTCTTTTTCAAAAGTCTTGCAATTTTCACAAACATCTTTTGAGGAGGAGGAGGTTTCACAATGAGCTTCACTAAAGTTGAAAATAGTTTGAAGATTTTCATGCTCATGTTTCAAATCCTCAAACTCTTGTTCAACTTTAATTAAAGCATTTTCATACCATTTCAACTTGTTTTTAAGCTTTGAATTTAAGGCATTTAATTTCACAGCCTCTTTATGAATTTGTATAAAAGCTTCTTGGAGTTGATCATAGTCCGGATTAGATTCAAGGTCAGAGTCACTTACAATTGTGTCTTGGTCAGCTCCAGCTATCAAACACAAGTTGTTTTCTTCAAATTCAGATTCATCACTTGTTGTGCTTGAGTCATTATCTTCCCAAGCAATATAGACTCTCTTCCCTTTGCCATTTTTCTTCATTTTCTTCTCCTCTTGTTGCTTCTTCAAGAGATTTGAACACTCAGCTTTTATATGTCCCAATTTTCCACACTCAAAGAAATTATAGGAGGATGTACTTGCTTCCTCTTTCTTGTTGGTCTTTTTATTGAACTTGTAGGGGGAATTCCTCTATTACCTCAAGAATTTTCTGAACTTCTTCACCAGCAAGTTGAAGTTCTCAGTTTCGGAATCATCGGAGCTTGATTTTTCACACACCTCTTTGCCTTTGGCAGATTTCAAGGCCTTTAGTGACACTCCCTTGCCCTTCTTGTCCTGCTGTTCATTTTCCTCAAATATGTGCAGATTTTTCTCATGCTCTCTTAGCTTCCCAAAGAGAGTAGCAAGGGTCAAAGAGGTCAAGTCCTTTGATTCTTCTATGGTTGTCACCTTTGCTTGCCATGATCTGCCCAAGTATTGCAGCACTTTTAAATTCAACTCTTCTTTTTCAAATTTCCTGCCAAGGTCAACAAGGTGATTTATCAAGTGTGTAAATCTCTTTTGAAAGTCAGAAATAGATTCACCATTGTTCATTCTAAACAATTCATATTCTCTTATGAGAGTATGCTTTCTAGATCTCTTTACATCAATTGTTCCTTCATGAGTGACTTGCAAAGTATCCCACATTTCTTTAGCAGATTTGCATTATGATATTCTAAAGAATTCATCAATAGACAATGCAGATGTAATAATGTTTTTGGCTCTATAGTCATATTGGGCTCTTTTTCTTTCATCATCACATCACTCACTCCAATGTTTTTCTCTCTTCTCATCATCATCTTGTGTCATTGGGATATAGGGTCCATTTTCAATTGCATCCCATACAACAATATCAATTGCTTAAATGAAAATTCTCATCCTAATTTTCCAGTAGACATAGTTTTCACAATTGAAAATAGGAGGTCTATGAATAGAAACACCCTCACCATAGGGTAGGTTGCTATTGGCCATTTTTGAAATCTTGAATAACACTCAAGAACCTTACTCTAGATACCAATTGTTAGAAAAGAATGGCTCAATCCAAGAGGGGGGTGAATTGGATTCTATGACACTTTAAAGATTTTCAGAGTATTTCGGATCTTTATTTCAATTAAACTTTTCTAAAAATGAATTTTCAATGAAGTTTCTTAAAGACTTGTTATTGAAGAATGAATCCTATATGCTTTCTTGATTAACCAATAGAACAATATGTAATACTCAGTTCAAACCAATGTTACTCATGAAAACATGTTAATCAAGAACAATCTTTTCAATATACAATCAAGATGTTACACAAAGTAAAAGATAAAGGTAAGAGAAGATTGTACAAGTCTTTTATCCTGGTTCAGCCACTCCATATGTGACCTACATCCAGTCCTCAATCATAACCTGATCAAGATTTGTTCCACTATCTTAATGAAGAAGCTTTACAAGCATACCACACATGCATATACTCCTACATTCAAGATAACCACTTTCTTGACCTCAAGAAAGCACCCGTTGTAGAAACCCACTATAAGAATTCCTTACCACTTGAGAAACCTACTCAAGATTTACAAGTATTCACAAAGAATTAAGGAACGAATTCACCTGGAATTCAGAAGCAAATATTAATCTCTTCCCTTTCAAGAATGTGATGATGATGATCTTTTCTCAAAGCTTTTCAAAAACGTTTTTCCTTCTTGGTTTCACAAAGAAAACTCCCAAGAATGTCACAAAGACTTCACAAACACATTTTTCTAATTTTGATTCTCAATTCTAACTCTGTTCTGAAGTTTCAAAATGGTCAAACTATTTATAAGATTTTCAGAACCAGATAATCGATTATTTTAAAGAATAATCGATTATTTTGTTCTTCATGATTTCTGGAAATCAACCAAGAACAATTTAATCGATTATTTTGCTGGATAATTGATTATTCTAGAGAGTCATTTCTGGGATAATCGATTATTTCACAAATAATCGATTATTGCAACAAGGCATTCTTTTTTGCCTGTTGCTGGAATAATCGATTATATTTAATGATAATCGATTATTTTGAGTTAGTTTTCAAAACTCTTATTTTAAGTCTCAAAATAAATTCTTAACCTTTTAAACTCATCATCATACACTCCTAATCAGATTAGACACAGATTAGCTTATGCACAAAGCACACACAAAAGATAAACTCAATCAAAGCAATCGAAAAGTTATCCCTATTACATAACATTTTCCTTTGACTTTGTTTTTGACTTCTAAGTTGTTGATGTCCTTGGTAAGCATGTTCCACACATTTGTTATCATCAAAACTTTTAATCTTCAGAGGTGATCTCATCAATCTCAGGCTCCCCAAATCTCAATACTTTTATCACTCAC
Source organism: Cajanus cajan (assembly GCF_000230855.2). Classification (NCBI taxonomy): domain Eukaryota; kingdom Viridiplantae; phylum Streptophyta; class Magnoliopsida; order Fabales; family Fabaceae; genus Cajanus; species Cajanus cajan. The sequence goes on from NC_138525.1 coordinate 39,491,651, forward strand.
TCTTTGTGAAAACCTTTTTCAAACCTTTTTGAAAAAAAATTTGTGAAAACCTTTTCTTGATCAAAGATGAGTGATCATTCTAGTGTACATGGTCATAATTCATGTAGTTCTAAGTCTAGTGTTAGGGATGAACTTAGGCAATTAAAAGAATACCTAAGAAAAAAGAAGAGGAAAGTATAAAAAGAGAGGCAAAATTAAGAAAGAGAGAAAGAATTTGAGAAAAATAATGAAGAAATAAAATGGTTGCTTACTAGGCTAGTGGTGGGAGGAGAGGCTAGTGGTTCAAGACCAAGAGTCACTTCTCCTAAGTCCTCAAAGGGAAAGGGGCATATGGTACATTCAAGTGTTCATGAGGAGGAATGGCATCATACCCAACCTCCAAGTGATATCTTCTATAGTAGTCATCACAATGATGATTACTATCAAAGGCCCCCAAGGCAACATAGACATAGGGAGTCTTCCAATAGGGAACCCAACATCACTCTTCCCCCATTTCATGGCAAAGACAATGTTGAGAATTATTTGGATTGGGAAATGAAGGTTGAACAATTTTTTTCTTGCCATGGAGTGAGTGAAGACAGAAAGGTTTCTTTAGCAACCCTTAGCTTCCAAGGGCATGCTATGTATTGGTGGACCTCCTTAGAAAAAGAAAGAAGAATAAACCATGAGCCTCCAATTCAATATTGGAATGAGCTCCGTAGTGCCTTGAGAAGGAGGCATATTCCTCCATACTATGACCGTGAGCTTATTGATAAGCTACAAAGATTAAAACAAGGGTTATCTAGTGTGGAAGAATATAGGCAATCTATGGAGTTACTCATGATGAGGGTTGGGATAAAGGAAGAAGAGAGGACCACCATCTCAAGATTCCAAAGTGGTCTTAGCCTTGAAATAAGAGACAAAGTTGAACTCTTACCATATAGAGATTTGAATGAACTTGTTCAACTTTTTTCTAGAGTGGAACATCAACTCTTACCATATTCTACTTGGAAGGCCTTGGCAATTTGACAAAAAAACTATTCATGATGGCCTAACCAACAAAATAAGTTTCCATCACTTAGGCAAGAAGATTGTGTTGTGTCCTCTATCACCTTCTCAAGCGTGTGAGGACCAACTCAAAATGAAAGTCAAAAGAGAGGGAGAAGAAAAAAAAAAGGAGAAAACAAAAGAAAGAAAAAAAAGACCTTCCCCTAAAGAATAAAGAAGGGGAAGAGAAGGTGCCAAGTTTAGAGGCAAGTGTTCCCTCTAAATAAGTTGTTCACAAAAGTCATTTATCCCTTAAAAATAACATTAAACAATCACCTTTGATTGAACAACCTTTTTACCTTCTCTATTTCAAAGAGACACTTGCTGCCACTAGTCATGAGCTTGAGTCTCTACCTCATGAGGTTCAAAAACTTTTAAAAGAGTTTGATGACCTATTTCCTCAAGAAGTCCCAAGTGGACTTCCACCTTTAAGAGGAATAGAACATCAAATAGACCTCATCCCGGGTTCTAGTCTTCCTAATAGGCCCGCCTATAGGAATAACCCTCAAGAAACCAAAGAGATAAAAGCTCAAGTTGATGACTTGTTGAAGAAGGGTTGGGTTCAAAAGAGCCTTAGCCCTTGTGTCGTCCTCGTTCTCTTGGTGCCTAAGAAAGATGGCAAATAAAGGATGTGCACTGATTGTAGAGCCATCAATAACATAACAATAAAATATAGGCACCCAATCCCTAGGCTAGATGATATGTTAGACGATATGCATGGGGCCATCATATTTTCCAAGATTGACCTTAAAAGTGGTTATCACCAAATTCAAATCAAAGAGGGTGATGAGTGGAAAACCGCTTTTAAGACCAAATTTGGTTTGTATGAATGGTTAGTGATGCCTTTTGGTCTCACTAATGCCCCTAGTACTTTCATGCGCCTAATGAATCATATTCTTAGGGATTGCATAGGAAAATTTGTGGTCGTCTACTTTGATGACATCCTTGTATATAGCAAAACCTTAGATGAACATCTTTGACGTCTAAGGCAAGTCCTAATAATTCTTAGAGTCAACCATCTCTATGCTAACCTTGAAAAATGCACTTTTTGTCAAGAACAAGTAAATTTTTTGGGCTTCATATTGGCAAAGAGGGAGTACAAGTTGACTCCGAGAAAATAAAGGCTATCCAAGAATGGCCCACCCCAAAGAGTGTTGTAGAAGTTAGAAGTTTTCATGGCTTAGCTAGCTTCTAAAGAACGTTTGTAAAAGACTTCTCCACACTTGCATCCCCTCTTAATGAGCTTGTTAAGAAGGATGTACTATTCCTTTGGGGTGAAGCCCAAGAAAAAGCTTTCAAAACCCTAAAAGAGAAACTCACCAATGCACCCATTCTAGCTCTCCCAAATTTTGACCAAACCTTTGAGCTAGAATGTGATGCATCCGGTTTAGGAATAGGTGTTGTGTTACTTCAAGGAGGCCACCCCATTGCTTACTTTAGTGAAAAACTCCATGGGGCCACCTTGAATTACCCTGCCTATGAAAAGGAACTCTATGCCCTCATAAGAGCTCTACAAGTTTGGGAGCACTAGTTAGTGACTAAAGAATTTGTTATACACACCGACCATGAGTCACTCAGGTATCTTAGAAGGCAAGGGAAGTTGAATAAAAGGCATGCAAAGTGGGTGGAATATCTTGAACAATTCCCCTACATCATCAAATATAAGAAGGGAAAGAGCAATGTGGTAGCCGACGCTCTTTCAAGGAGGCATACCTTGCTCTCCACCTTAGGAACACAAATACTTGGCTTTGATGATGTAAAGGAATTGTATGAGCTTGATTTAGACTTCCAAGCCACTTATGCCAAATGTCTCCAAAAGCCTTTTGATGGATTCTATCTTCTTGAGGGGTATCTTTTTAGAATGGGAAAACTTTGCATACCCCAAAGATCCATTAGAAAGCTCTTGGTCAAGGAAAGTCATGAAGGAGGTCTCATGGGCCATTTTGGGGTTGACAAAACCCTAAGTTTCTTAAAAGCTAAATTTTATTGGCCACACATGAGAATAGATGTCCAAAGGCATTGCTCCAAGTGCATTACTTGTCTCAAAGCTAAATCAAGAGTAATGCCTCATGGACTCTATTCCCCCTTCCTATAGCTAGCTTCCCTTCGGTAGATATTAGTATGGACTTTGTGCTTGGACTTCCAAGGACTCAAAGGGGATTTGACTCCATCTTTGTGGTAGTGGATCATTTTAGCAAAATGGCTCACTTTATACACAAAGTGGATGATGCTAGCTATATAGCTAAACTTTTCTTTAGGGAAGTGGTCCGCTTGCATGGTCTACCCAAGACAATTATATCTGATAGGGATGCTAAGTTCCTTAGTCACTTTTGGAAAGTACTATGGGAAAAACTAGGAACAAAGCTTCTCTATTCTACTACTTGTCATCCTCAAACCGATGGCCAAACCGAAGTAGTAAATAGATCCTTATCCACTTTGTTAAGGGTACTCCTAAAAGGGAATAAGAAAACTTGGGATGATTGTCTCCCCCACCTAGAATTTGCATACAATAGAGTAGTCCATAAGACTACTAATCTTTCACCCTTTGAAGTTGTATATGGCTTTAACCCAATCACTCCTCTTGATCTATTACCCCTTCCTAATACTCCTTCCTTGTTTCACAAAGAAGGAGTATTTAGGGCGGATTTTATTAAGAAATATCATGAGAAGATCAAGAGCCAACTTGAAAAGCAAACACAAAAATATGCCAAATACAACAACAAAGGAAGAAAGAAAATCACTTTTGAGGTTGGGGATTGGGTTTGGCTTCATTTGAGGAAAGATAGATTTCCCACTCAAAGGATGTCGAAACTAAACCCTAGGGGAGATGGACCATTCCAAGTCCTTCACAAAATAAATGACAATGCATATAAATTAGACCTTCCTTCTGAGTATGGCATTAGCTCATCTTTTAATGTATGTGATCTCACACCATTTTTAAGAGCTGAGAAAATGGATGAAGATTCTAATCTGAGGACAGATGCTTCTCAAGAAGGAGGGGATGATGGAGGACCATCCTTAAGGTCATATGTGGGCCCCATCACTAGGTCCATGGCTAGGAGAGTGGAAGAGGAGGAGGGAGCTCACACACCAAGGGACACTCTCCTGATGATCATAGAGTATTAATTCTCTCCTAAGCTTTATTAGTATAGAGTTTATTTTAATTTCCAATTTTACCCTTGTATTTTAGGGTATTTTAGTCATAGGATTTATTTTCTTGTATTTCCCATTTTACCCTTGTATTTTGGGGTGCTTTAGATCATAGGATTTTAATTTTGGGCTAGGGTATTTTTAGGAGAGCTAGACATATTTTTGTGGCCATTGGACCTATTTTTGGTGTTAGAAAGGCTTAGGCCCAAGTGGAGGGCAAAGGTTGCACGGTCTTATCATGCACCTAGATGTAACCTAACTAATCCCAAAGATTCCATCCTTGGCCACCAAGTTGCATCTAGGGTTAATTTGCATTTCATTTGGTGTGCATTTGGCTTGTGAATTTCGGCCATGCACTCTCCAAATGAAACCCTAGATGCCACCCACTCCTATAAATACCCTAGGCTATGCATCATGTAAATACTTTTGATTATATGAACTTGAGAGAGTATTTCTTTGACTCAAATCCTATCCTTAGTCCCTAGTTTAACTTCGGCTAACCACCTTCATTCTCCACCCTTGGAGAGTAAAACCCTAGAGTGGCCTCCACCTTCACTTGGAGTGAGCCAACCTACTTGAGCATCCATAAACCTCCACCTACATCCTTCATCATCTTTATGTCCAAAACCATTCTTCACCCTAACGTCCATATCTCATTTCCCCTTTGGTGAGCCTAGATCTTGGGCAAGGTGATCACACCATTATCAACCGTGGAAATGAGGACTCCATCAGTACCTCTTATCTGATCAAGAAGACTACTCATCAACTTTGCTTACCAAATAGAGCTTTTAGAAGCAATATCAACATAGAGCATCCATAACAGTGACTTTATCTACTTTTCTCTGTGATTTTAGAGATTTAGTTTTGGTGAAAAGCATTGTTCTTTTCTTCAACAAATTTGTGAGTTCCAAGACAGTTTTTTGATTTGATCTTTTAAGGAATGAAACATTCAAAGCAAACTTTGTCATTAATCTTAATAAATGATAAATATTTAATGTATATGAGACAAATTATATGCTTTGTCTAATTAACAATTGTCTTACAAATGATCTGTTTCTTGTACTTCATCTGATAAGCTTTTCAAGGATACATTTCAAAGACATTTTTGCATATATTTCTTCTATATAAAATGCTTTGTTTGTTAGCATTAAAAATATGAATTTAGGGAACCTTCTTTTGATTTAATAGAGATATAGCTTGATTAATTTTGAATTCTTGATTTATGAAATGAACTTTATTTCTATTAATCCAAATCATCCAAACAACATGAACCAAGGTTGAAGAAACTAATTGGAAGACTTGAGAGCTTCAAGATTTGTCTAGTAAGCCTAACAACCCGTGAATTGACCCTAGATTTATGGGTTGTTAAATAATATTTTTGTTTGTTGGCATCTTTTGGTGCATTAACTTCTAAAGGATGTAAGATCTGGCTAGAGGCAATGAGTTTACCCATATTTTCTTTGCCCAAGTACATGATATTGTTGAACTTCTCAAGAAGTGTCTGTTGAATCCTAAATGGTTGTAATAATGACAAATCCTTAGTTCCAAATGTTGGAAGAGTAATCAATGGTTCAAAGATATATTTTTCAAAAGGACACTTAAAAGTAAAGACAACTATCATTGATTATATTGGTTCCTTGGTCAAAGTGCTCAAGGTTTATATATTAAGGATCTTCAAGTATGAACATCGTATCTCAGGGAAGGTTACCTTGAGGAACCTGAATCATAGTCTCTTTGGTAGAGGCTCCTAAGTAGCAAGTCTTAGTTCAAACTCAGCTTCCTAGAAGATTGGTACTAAAGACCTAGTTCAAAAGGTTACTCAGAATCACACTTAAAAAGAAGCTTTAGAAACAGCAAGTCTAAGTTCAAACTCAACTTTTCAAAAGACTAGTATTGAAGATCCTGTTCATAAGGTTACTGAAAAGCACACTTAGAAGGAAGCTTCAAAAATAAACACTAGTGCAAAAATTAGTTTTAAAATCGGGGTTTTAAGATTGGTTAAAAGGTGACCAATCTTAATAGTGACGCGGTGACAATTTTGTAAATAATGTGAACACTTTTAAGATCGGCTAAATTTTAACCGATCTTAAAAGTACTTTTAAGATCAGTTCTTCTATGAACGATCTTAAAAGGTATGTCTAACACAATTTTTAAGATCGATTACAAAATAACCGATCTTAAAAGTGGTATACAAGATCGGTTCTTTTATTACCCGATCTTAAAAGTTGTATCAGACATAACTTTTAAGATCGATCATAGAAGAACCGATCTTAAAATTACTTTTAAGATCGATTAAAATTTAACCGATCTTAAAAGTACTGTAACTATTTAAAAAATGCAACGTTGTGTGTTTTAACATCCGTTGGAAACAACAACAAGAATTGAGCATGTGCTTATGCAGAAGGAAAGGTTCAAGGGCACTCTTGAAAAAGCTCAAACAACATGTGCCTATGCATAAGGAGGTTCAAGGGCACTCTTGAAAAGGCTCAAACAAGAGGTGCTTATACATGATGCAAGCTATTATTTTTATCCAATTGGAGAGTGTATAGGTGATTTTAGTTTTAGTTTTGATTAGCTTTTTTGTTGTTATACATGTGAGTCTAAGAGACTCACTAAAGTGTTGTTGTGATTGAAACATGTTGAAATTACAATCATTTGGATTGTAATTAAAATCTCTATAATTTTTATTATTTGAGTTTCTATGGATGAACTCTATATATTTTGAGTTGTCCAATCTATGAACAATATGTGTTTTGTGTAAATTCTACCACTAAGTATGTAAATGTTTGGCTAGATGGATTTGTTAGATATCTAGCATGTAAAAATCTATATGAATTGAGAAGACTTAATTTTAAAATACTAACTCTATTAGATATCTATTGATTTTGATTGATAAGGTTGTTTGGTGCATGAATTACTTCTTTTGTGCCTATGTTAGATATATGTTTGAGAGGGCTGAGCATTTTTGCTTGATAGACATAAATTAGTTAAAGGCTTATAATATGGTTCAATTTGTAGTGTAATTATTCAATGTTCTAACTTATGAGTTCTTATTTTTGAATGTGTATAAATTGATAAAGTCTTATTTTAGGAGTTACACAAATTCCCCTATTTTTTCATTCCTAATTCACCAAGTATGTGATAGACTACAGTAATATCATTACATAGATTCATGACTTTCTTTAATTTCTTATTGGCCATGTTGCAGGTTGACACCAAGTTTATTAAAGCCATATCATTTAGGTAATGGCATACATAATTTGTAGTCATATTTATGTGATGCGAAAGCATAAATAAGTTTTTAATGAGTATGCTGATTTCCTTTTAATAAGGATTGATTACCTTTTAGTACACATATTCTTGGTCTATTGTGCTTTATCATTTGTTAACTCTTATTTTCTATTGAACTTATTTATGTTTTATTGTTTGTTTCTTGGTATGTTACTGGAATGTTTTCATTTGATACTACTACAAGGTGAATTCTGGTTTGATTTGAATCGATGTGTAACCAAATAGCTACAAGTTAATCACCTAATACTTTTTCAGTCTCTTTTCTTTTGATAGACCTAATAGCTTCTCAAAAAAGTTGTCTCTTGTCCATCAACAAAATAAAAAAAAATATATATTTCTCCAAAATAAGCTAAATCAATGACACACTTAATCTACTGAAAGTAATATTTAAATCTCTCAATTTTCTCTAAACTAATTTAAAGCCAATTATAAATCCTTAAGTTGGAGTATGAACTAAGTTTAAACTAGTTAGAGTTGATTTAGAACCAATTTTTAACCTCTAATCTAGTTTTGAAGTCTGTAAAACCCATATAGAAGGTGCAATTAGTCTATACTTTTACTCCAACCTTAGAAGTATATACTATACTTGCTTTTGACATCTTTCACTTGCACAATGCTTTATTAAAACATGGACTTAGTAGACAAAAAAAACATAATAAAGCTATTGTTTGTTGCTGACAGAATAGGCTATTGTTTAATAATGGGATATATGTTGTTTTAATGTAATGTGCATTTTTTTTTTTATTTTACAGGTCATTGATATTTCATACAAGTTGCAAGGGAAAAGCTGATAGTGGTACTCCTTCTCATTAGCTTTCTCATTTTTTGTAGATTTGGTGGATATATTAAAAATTGTTCTTACTTCTAGCATGTGTTGTCTAACTAGCAAAATTTTCCTAGTGTACCATTTCTTAAATGAATTTAAATTTGTCTTCTATATATTGTAGATAGAACATTTTTATTGATGGTTAAGGTTTGGTATAACTAGTTAAGAACATTCTTATATTGGTGACATGGTTGATTGCTTTATAACCAATTTTAAATTAAGTGGTTTTAATCTATGAACCGGTTTAAAATTTGTTAAGCAATTTTTTTTAACCTATTACTAGTTTTAAATTATACTTGCTTTAGACATATTTCACTTAAACAATGCCTTCTTAAAATATGGATTAACTAGACCAAAGAAAGATAGGATAACAAAGCTATTATTATTAATGACATATGAAAGATAGCATAATAGAGCTATTATGAACAATTAAAGGTTGTAAGCCATTAAATAACTAATGGAGAAAATTTAAATTTAGAGATCAATGAAAAATGTGTAGTTCTACCATTATTTGTTGGTAGTGTTAAGATTCATGGATGATGAATCAAACTCAGCTCTGAAGTTATGAGGGTTTTGATGATAACAAAGCACACAAGCTAAAAACAAAGGACAAGGTAATCAAGAAAGGAAGACATGAAGATCATGATAGAATACAATATGTAATAGGAGTAGCTTATATGTTCTTATGTGTTGTGTTTCCTTGTTGAGTTTATTTTGCATGTGTATGCTTTGTGCATGAGTTAGTCTTAATCTAAATTGACTAAGAGTGAGTATGATGATGATCTAAATGACTTGGAAAGTTTTCTAAAGTGTGAAATTGAGTTTGTGAAAACTAACTCAAAATAATCGATTATCATTAAGAATAATGTATTATTCCAGCAAGAGGTTCAGGGAACCTTGTTGTAATAATCGATTATCTGAGAAATAATCGATTATTCTAGGAAGTACTCTCTGGAATAATCGATTATCCTACAAAATAATCGATTATTTTTTTCTTAGGTGATTTTTAGATTTCATGAAGAACAAAATAATCGATTATCTGGGTCTGGAAAACTTTATAAATAGTTTTCACACTTTGAAACAAGTACAGAGAGATGAACTGAAAATAAAATAGAGTAAAACTAATTTTGTGAAGTCTTTGTGACCTTCTTAGAGTGTTTTCTTTGTGAAACACTCCAAGAATTAAACGAACTTTTGTGAAACATTACTATTGCATATTAGTTGTTTCTAAAACTAAATTCAATAAAGATTAACGAAGAATTGATATAGGAGTCATTCCCATTTGCTAGAGGTTCAATTAACTTCATTGGAAGTTTGTATTAGAAAAGTTTTAATTGAAATAAAGATCCTTAAACTCTGATAAAAATTTTAAGTGTCATTGAATCCAATTCACCCCTCCTCTTGGATTGAGCCATTCTTTTCTATCAGGTAGAACTTGTAAAATTTCCTAATTATTCTTGTAAAAGGATAACAATAACAATCCAACGTAGTCAAATTGCATGACTATAGATCAATCTTGATTATCAAACACCAATTTTCAGTGGCTTTCCATTTTGAAAATGTCCCCATATGATTTCTTAAAATGTTATGAATGGTATGCAGAAACATGGATCATAGCTGGATGTATAATATGCTTGATCCTTCAAGGAGACTCAGACATGAGTTCATTAATGGAGTCAACGAATTTGTTTGCAAAGTAATGGAACAATCTTGTTTTGCTCCAGATGGAGGGATTAGATGTCCTTGCGTAAATTGTAATTGTGAGAAGATTCTTGCTCCACCAACAGTGAGGGCCCATTTTCTATGACATGGGTTTAAACCAAACTATTGGGTCTGGATTGAACATGGAGAAGATGGGCCAAATGTATCAAATTTAGAAGTCGGGCCATCTAGTAACTCTTCATTTATGGGTTGTGAAAATCAATTTGCATTAGTGACTCAAATGGTGTATGATGCACACACACATATGGGTGATGTATCACATATCAATGCAGATATGGATAACAAGTCTCCGAATCCAGAAGCCCAAAGTTTTTATGACATGTTAGCCTTTGTGAACCAACCAATATATGAAGAAGCAACTAAATCCAAATTATTAGTTGCTATAAGGCTTTTGGCAGCTAGAACCAATTGGCATGCCCCTGAAAAATGTTTAGAGTATTTTATACAAATGTTAGTTGATGTAGCTCCAAAAAATAATTACATACCAAAGAACTATTACGAAGCAAAAAAGTTGGCGTCGAAATTGGGGTTGAAAGCTGAAAAGATTGATTGTTGCATGGATGGGTGTATGTTGTATTACAAAGAGGACAAAGATTTAACTGAATGCAAGTTTTGTCATAGTCCAAGGTATTTACCTCCTAAGGTGGGGAAGGTAAGATACAAAAACATTCCAGTGAAGAGAATGTTTTACTTGCCAATCATTCCAAGATTACAAAGACTATATGCATCAATGGAAACCGTGAGGCAAATGGGATGGCATCACAAGAACAAAAATAATTCTACTGATCTACGACACCCATGTGATGGGGAAGCATGGAAACATTTTGATCATGTTTATCCAGATTTTGCAAGTGAACCACGAAATATAAGACTTGGTCTATGTTCTAATGGGTTTACACCCTATGTTCAAGCATCAACAAACTCATACTCATGTTGGCCTGTAATTGTTACGCCTTACAACCTTCCTCTTGAAATGTGCATGACCAAACCATACTTTTTTCTAACTTGTCTTATACTTGGTCCACATAACCCGACAACGATAGTAGACGTCTACTTGCAACCTCTAATTGATGACCTAAAATTGTTGTGGGATTGTGGGGTGTTGACATATGATATCTCCACAGAACAAAATTTTATCTTGCGTGCGGGGTTGATGTGGACAATAAATGATTTTCCAGCTTATGGCATGTTGTCTGGATGGGGAATAAAAGGCAAATTAGCATGTCTTCATTGTATGAAAGACACAAAGGCCTTCCAATTAGATAATGGTGTTAAACCTTCATGGTTTGATTGTCATCAACGGCTCTTACCAGCAGACCATCCTTTTAGGAAAAGTAAAAGGAGATTTACAAGGAATAAAACTAAATTTGATAGACCGCGTTATTTCTTGAAAGGAGATCAAATATGGAAATTTATCCACAATTTTCCTAAAGCAACAAATGGTTCTTTATCGAATATGCCAGGGTATGGGCAACTTCATCATTGGTTTAAAAGATCTATATTCTGAGATCTTCCATATTGGAAAGATAACTTATTAAGACACAACCTTGATGTAAGACGCATAGAGAAGAATTTTTTTGATAATTATTCAATACTGTAATGGATATCAAGGGTAAAACAAAAGACAATGAAAAGGAAAGAAAGGATGTTTCTAACATTTGTCCACGTGAGAACTTAGAGTTGATTCAATTACCTAATGGGAAGTGGGGAAAACCTAAGGCAAACTGTACTTACTCGTCAAAAGAAGAAAAATCAATTTATAAATAGATTACTGAGTTAAAAAGCCAGATGGGTATGCCTCTAACCTAGCTAGGTGTGCCAATGTTGATCGAGGAACTATGCATGGGATGAAGAGTCATGATTGTCATGTATTCATGGAGCGTCTTCTCCCGATTGCATTTTGTGCATTGCCAGAATGTGTGTGGAATCCTATTGCTGAATTAAGTGGATTTTTTTAGAGATTTATGTTGTAATACCTTGCGAATGGAAGATTTACTTAGAATGGAGCAAAATATAGCAGTCATAATATGCAAGTTAGAAATAATTTCCCCTCTGGGATTCTTTGATTCAATGGAACATATATCTATTCACCTACCTATAGAAGCAAGACTTGGTGGTCCTGTTCAATATCGATGGATGTATCCATTTGAAAGGTATTTTTTTTATATGTAATATTGATTATCAAGTTTCCCATTTATTTTCTGGTTGCACTAAATGGTTAATAGGGTACAGAATGATGGGAGATGCAAAGCGAGCAGTGCATAATTTGGCAAGAGTAGAAGGGTCAATATGTGCATTCTACTTACACCGAGAGATAACATTTTTTTGCTCCCATTATTTCAAGAGTGTAATCTTGTTTCCAAACACTAGTTTGAGAAATGATCCTAGAACTACACATGAGGGCATTCACCCAACATTGTCAGTATTGAACAATTGTAGACGCCCTAGCAGCATGTCTAAAGAATACTGGTTACGTGATGATGAATGGAGATCTGCTCATGTACATATGCTCATAAATTGTAATGAGGTTAAACCGATTCTTGAGTAAGTACCTCTAATTCCTAAATTCATTGTGTTAATCATAATGTAACTATCATATTTGTATGATTGATTATGTGTTTCATTTCAGCTTATTCTTACAAGTTCAATCCCTGAATGATGAACCAACTTCTGGTCTTATACATGCATATTTTCCAGAATGGTTTAGGAACTTTGTAAGTGTTATCATTCTCAATTTCTTAATAAGGAAAATCAACAATATAAACTTAAGTGTCTCATTTATGTAGGTCAATGATGGGAGGAATGGGGTGGTAGACCCAAACATAAGGTCATTAGCATGGGGTCCTAATTCATGCGCAATATCGTGGAACATGTACTTTGTTAACGGGTACAATCTTCACATAAAAAGTTGGAGCAATGGTAGAAAAACAATCAATTGCGGGGTGCACATAAAAGGTGTAACTGAAGGAGGAAAAGATGACTTTTAGGACATCATCCACCATATTTATGAATTGGAGTATCTTGGATTAAATAAAAAGATTCCCATTTTCTACTGTGAATGGTTTGATCCCACAAGAAATAGAGGCACAAAGGTTCATCCACAATACAATCTTGTAGAAATCAAGATGAGTGGAAGATATATTCCATATGATTCATTCATCCTTGCACAAAAAGCAAGACAAGTTTTCTATGTTTCTTATCCAGATATTTGTAGAAACTTGCGTGCTTGGTGTGTGGCAATCACTACAAAACCAAGAAGTCATGTCAAAGTCAACAATGTGGATGAGGAATTACCTTATCAAGTTGATGGAATACAAAATGTATTACCAATTGTAGAAATAGAACAACTAGAAGGTTTAACTGACACATCAGTAGTTGAAGAAGTTGAGGATGATGAAGAAGATGAAGAAGTTGAGGATGGTCAAGATGGGTTGCAGTTAGGGGAGGAAGATGATGATGATCAAGAGGATTAGAACTTTGATAACAACAATGATTAACTTAAGTTTATATTTCATTGATTTTCATATATTGTTAAGTTTTTATTTTATTCATAAAAGGTTTTATGTTAACTTGTGTTATCTTAAACTTTAACTAATGTGTGAGACAGATGCCTAGGACACAAGGTACAATTGAGATTTTTCGAGGCGAGCGAGCTATGGCAAGAGCTCGAGGGATTAGATTATTACCGGATCATCTTGCTATAAAGCATGTTCATGTGCAAAATTGTACCCCCACATCCATTGGTACCTTTTCATCTATCCATACTACATCCACATCGGGAAATAATAGTACTAATACACCTTCATCGACCCATAAGACCCAAATCACTAGCTCAACACCTTCAGTAACTCATCAGGCCACCTGTACTAGTGGTGTTGTACATTTTACCCCTTCATCATTACAATTACCTAGTGTCGCAACCCGAAAATTTCTGATCTCGCGACCTATGGTTTAGACATCCTTTTGAAGATCTCATCAATTAAGGAATGCCCGGAAGCCAGACTAATCCTTAATTAATGGTTTTTGAAAATAGGTTCATGGAGTCGCCACCAATGTTTTTGATGGAAGAGCATGGGCTAAAGGCCCAACCACTAGAGCTATGGCCAGAAGGTTACTTGAAGATTTGACTGCTTCAGAGCTTAGTGGGCCCAATGGGCTTGGTGGGCCTAGGGTGCTTCTCACTTGGGCTTTGATGGATTGAACACCATGTTTAATTGTATTTTCTTAGTATAGGAATTTATTTTGATGTTGGTCTTGTATTTTGACCATAGATTAGGGTTTAGGTGTCTTGGGCTTAATTTTGGGCTTCTTGGGCTTTGGGCTTTTGATACCCAATATTGGGCTCATTCTTTTTCTTATATTTTTTTCTATTCATTGTATTCATTAGACCAATGTATTTTGGTCATTAGATTAGGGTTATATGAAGAATACATTAATAGGAAAATTAGGCTTCATTTATGCATCATTTAGAAGTAATTTGAGTTGAATTTGAGTCACATGGATGGCATGGAGTGGTTCCGGCCATGTGAGCTTCAAATGCAACTCAAATCACTTCTAAATGACTCCTAAATGAGGGTAGCATCTGAATTAGTCACGTTGGAAGCCAAAGTTTGAATTTCAAATTCAAATTTGAAATTCAAACTTGGCGCCAATTTGATTGGTTTGAATTGCCGCCCAAGTTAACCTAGTTTCTTCCTATAAATGTATCTTTTCCCACCTATTGTAAACACTTTTGAATATATGAGAATTTCTGAACATTTACTTCAGCCAATTCCCTCAAGAGTCACCAAAAATTCCAAGAGAGAAAACCTAAGAGAATGCCTTCAAAATCCTTAGGAAAACCTAGTTTCCTTCCCTTTGAAGTGTGCAATCCCTTGAGTTCATGAGCTTGGATGCTTCCTTCTTCCATTTCCGCAAGTGTTCTTCATCTTCACGAGTTCTTCAAGTGTGTTTCTATCTCCATTGAAGAAGATCCGAGCCTAGGAAGAGTTTGAGTTTCACTCCTACTACTCACCTCCATCAGTTTTACTCAAAATATTGGAAAAAGAAAAGGTTTTTAAAGGTCCAATAATGGCCTTGATAACCAAAATTGGGTTCGGGAGCCGGTTACGTGTAGGGAAGGTATTAAGCACCCCTACAACACCCTTAATCGGTACCCTATGATGAAGTTAGCATTATAAACAATAATAATATAAATATCTAATCCCCTTTTATTGATGACTATTTACATGCTTGAAATTTAAATTATACAATTAACCTTAAAATTTCTACATGATTTCTTTTATTATAACAATATTTATAAAAGATAAGAAATAAAAGGGAGAGAAGAAGATTGACTGAAATACCTCTTGAACGAGCTCTATTGAATCTTCAAATATGGAGATTTTTAGGTGCTTTGTGGCAACCTTTCACACAACAATAAGTCTCACAAAACTCAAGAAATACAATAAGAGAGAAAGAGAGAGAAATTTTGAGCTCTAATGAGTCTTGGACGAAATTTTGGGGCCTTGAGAACTGTGCCCAAGCTGTCTATTTATAGGCATCAAAAAGTGGCCAAAATGGCCCGTTCCAAATCCAGAACGGCCCGTTCTGGATCTGAACGTTGTGTTTTAATCACGCACCTGGGAATAGCCCGTTCTGAACTAAGAACTGCCCGTTCTGGAGTTGAGATGAACACTATATTCCCTTACTTAGAACGGCCTGTTCCAAACTAGCTTTTTAGGCCTTTTTAACAGTTTGGAATGGCCCGTTCTGGTTTAGGAACGGCCCGTTCCAGACCAAGTTTTTTAGGCCTTTTGATTAGTTTAGAACGGCCCGTTCTGGTCTAGAACGGCCTGTTCCAACCAAGAGTCTTTAAGCCTTTTAGGTGGCTCGGAACGACCTGTTCTAATTTAGGAACGACTCGTTCCAGATTTCGGAATGGCACATTCTGATTTTGGAACAACTCGTTCCGGGCCACTAAAACTATTTGTTTTGGGCTTTTGGGCCTCTTATGTCCTTTCTTGTTGTCTTCCTGCTTTGGGAGTTCCTTTCCTTGATAATAGACCACCATTTCTTTGTTTGTATGCCCCCGAACGAAATTGGGTGTCTACAGCTACCCCTCTTTACTTGTCCTTTGGAATAGTAATCTGTTGCTTTTCCAAAGGCAAGTAAAGACGTAGACATTTCGTCCAGGTCTTCTCTTTATCTCTTTGGTGCTTCTGCGTGTCGCAACCCAAAAATTTCTGATCTCGCGACTAATGGTTTAGACATCCTTTTGAAAATCTCATTAATTAAGGAATGCCCGGACACCAGACTAATCCTTAATTAATGGTTTTGAAAATAGGTTCATGGAGTCACCACCAATATTTTACTCAAAACATTGGAAAAAGAAAAGGTTTTTTAAAAGTCCAATAATGGCCTTGATAACCAGAATTGGGTTCGGGGGTCGGTTACGTGTAGAGAAGGTATTAAGCACCCCTACAACGCCCTTAATCGGTACCCTATGATGAAGATAACGTAATAAGAATTATAATTTAAATATTTAATCCCCTTTATTAATGATTATTTACATGAAAATTAAATTACACGGTGAACCCTAAAATATCTACATGATTATTTTTATTATAACAATATTAATTACAGATAAGAAATAAATAATAAAAGAGAAAAAGAGATTAATGAAACACCTCTTGAATGAGCTCTATTGAATCTTCAAAACAGGAAGATTTTAGGTACTTTGTGGCAACCTTTCACACTATAATGCCTCACAGAATCTCAAGAATTACAAAAGAGAGAGGGCGAGAAAAAAAAAGAGAAATTTCGAGCTCTAAGGAGTGCTGAACAAAATTTTTGGGGGTCTTGAGAACTGTGCACAAGCTGTCTATTTATAGACTTCAGAAAGGGTCCAGAACGGCCCGTTCCAAAATCGGAACGGCCCGTTCTGGATCTGGCCGTTACGTATAAATTTCATATACTGGAACGGCCCGTTCTAAAATCGGAACGGACCGTTCCAGAAGTGAGATTAACATGTGATTTGGTAGACTGGAACGGCCATTCCAAAGAAGAGATTTTAGGCCATTTTTTTTAACTCGGAACGGCTCGTTCCAGTTTAGGAACGGCCCGTTTCAATATTGGAACGGTCCGTTCTGGCTTAGGAATGGCCCATTCCAACCTATTATTTTTAGGCCTTTTACCTGGTTTGGAACAGTCCGTTCTGGTTTTGGAACAACCCGTTCCAGACTAGGTTTTTAGGCCCTTTTTTGTGGCTTGGAACGGCCCGTTCAGATTTTGGAATAGCCTGTTCCGGGCCACTAAAACCAACGTATTTGGGCTTTTAAGCCTTCTGATGTCTTGTCCTGTTGTTTGCATGCTTGGGAGCTCCAATTCTTTGATGATAGACATCCATTTCTTTGTTTGTATTCCCCCTGGACGAAATTGGGTGTCTACAGCTGCCCCTCTTTACTTGTCCTTTGGAATAGCTATGTGTTTCTTTTTCAAAGGCAAGTAAAGACATAGACATTTCGTCCGGGTCTTCTCTTTGTCTCTTTGTGTGATGCTTCTACGTTGTTTCCCTTGGATAGGTGTATTTGCTCGTATCCTCACCCTTTAGAGCAGTTGCGTACTCTATTGAGTAACAAGGCTGACAAACTGTATACCTAATCTTCAGTCTTCGAATAGAAGATCCATTGTTTCTCTTGTGATAGTGAGGTGAAAATTTGGATCTTCACTCTTGTTTTAACAATAGATACCTTCACGTTGTTTGCTTCGGGTAGAAGGTGTTCCCTATATCCTTGCCCCATAAAGCAACTGAGTGTTGGATTGTGTGCTCTATTAGGTGTCAAGGATGGTGAACCATCTAGGCTTCAAGATCCATGTGAATGCCCTATGTCACTTTCTATGTCCAAATCTTCTCCTTTACTTCAGCAGTGTAGATGCCCCACACCATTTCCTTCGGGTAGATGGTGTTTCTTTGTATCCTTATCCCTAAGAGCAACTGAGTGTTGGTTTATATGCTCCGTCGGGTGATAAGGATAGTAAATCGAAACATCTAAGCTTCTAGTCTTGATGTAGATGCTTCCTACTGCTTCTGCTTGTCTCATGGTAGTGTGTTTCTTTATTTGTAGCTTGTTAAAGAAGGAGTATATTCTGAGCTCAGCCTCTCTAGGCTGGACTGATATTTAGGGCTTCAGCCGGCCCATGGTGAAGGTAGGTAACCCTATTTGTTGTCGTAGTATTTTCATAGCCTCTGCAGGCCATAGTATTTTTGTAGCCTCTCCAGGCCGTAATATTTTCATAGCCTCTCCAGGCCGTAGTATTTTCAAAGCCTCTCCAGGCCATAGTATTTTCATAGCCTCTCCAGGCCATCTGCTGGTGCTGATGATGTGATTGCCCCTTGACGAGGATTGTTGGTAAGTGGTGCCCTTGTGCTGGTGGGAAAAGGAGTATATGCTTGACAGAGATTCTGGTGCTGCCCCTGCCATGTGAGTATTGTGATGCCTCTCCAGGCGTCTTTTTGTGGTAGGTTGATAAGAGTTTGGTATTGTTCTTGTCAATGTGAGTATTGTAATGCCTCTTCAGGCGTCTGCTTGTGGTAGGGTTTTTTCTGAATTTCATTTTTTAGCTTCGACTTTTTCATGTTTGAAGCTTGCCTTTTTTGCTATTTTTCTAAATGCTTCGGCTTTTTCAATATTTGCGAAGCTCGCCTTTTTCTCATGTTGTTTTTGCTTTTTTTTTTATCATCATTGATGGAGGGATCTATTCTCACGATGATGTTATTTGTTGAATCTTTATTGATGAGTATTATTTTGGAAGCCACTCCTGGCTTTGGTTAGGAAGTCGTTCCTGGTCTTGGCATTTTTTGGATCATCCTTCATTTAGTTGAGGAGTAAGGCGCGATGGCCTCTTCATGCTTATAGACTTGCTTGTTTGGTCGATTCTATCCTATTCCACTGTTGATATGTCTTTGCTTAGTTGGCACATAGAATCACTTGGTGTTGTCGTTTGCCACTACTTGCCTCATGCTAGGATATTTTGCTTTAACGAGTGCTTTGTCCTGATAGCTCCTTCTGACCCATAACAAGTAGAATGCATGGATGCATGGATGCAATGAAAATGCAAGATAGGAATGATTCTTTTATTTATTCCATTTTTTTTGTGTAACGCCCTTCCATATGCCCCTACCTCATGCATGCAATGTAGTTTCTGCTCATGTGTTTGAGAACTGCCCATTCTGGAGTTGAGATTATCACTATATTCCCTTGCTTAGAACGGCCTGTTCCATACTAGGTTTTCAGGCCTTTTTAACAGTTTGGAACGACCTGTTCTGGTTTAGGAACGGCCCGTTCCATACCAAGCTTTTTAGGCCTTTTGATTGGTTTAGAACGGACCGTTCTGGTCTGGAACGGCCTGTTCCAACCAAGAGTCTTTAAGCCTTTTAGGTGGCTCAGAACGGCCTGTTCCAATTTAGGAACGACCCGTTCCAGATTTGGGAATGGCACGTTCTGATTTTGGAACAGCCTGTTCCGGGCCACTAAAACTATTTGTTTTGGGCATTTGGCCCTCTGATGTCCTGTCTTTATGTCTTCCTGCTTTGGGAGTTCCTTTCCTTGATAATAGACCTCCATTTCTTTGTTTGTATGCCCCCGAACGAAATTGGGTGTCTACAGCTGCCCCTCTTTACTTGTCCTTTGGAATAGTAATGTGTTGCTTTTCAAAAGGCAACTAAAGACGTAGACATTTTGTCCAGGTCTTCTCTTTATCTCTTTGGTGCTTCTGCGTGTCGCAACCCGAAAATTTCTGATCTCACGACTAATGGTTTAGACATCTTTTTGAAAATCTCATTAATTAAGGAATGCCCGGACACCAGACTAATCCTTAATTAATGGTTTTGAAAATAGGTTCATGGAGTCGCCACCAATGTTTTACTCAAAACATTGGAAAAAGAAAAGGTTTTTTAAAAGTCCAATAATGGCCTTGATAACCAGAATTGGGTTTGGGGGTCGGTTACGTGTAGAGAAGGTATTAAGTACCCCTACAACGCCCTTAATCGGTACCCTATGATGAAGATAACGTAATAAGAATTATAATTTAAATATTTAATCCCCTTTATTAATGATTATTTACATGAAAATTAAATTACACGGTGAACCCTAAAATGTCTACATGATTATTTTTATTATAACAATATTAATTACAGATAAGAAATAAATAATAAAAGAGAATAAGAGATTAATGAAATACCTCTTGAATGAGCTCTATTGAATCTTCAAAACAGGAAGATTTTAGATGCTTTGTGGCAACCTTTCACACTACAATGCCTCACAAAATTTCAAGAATTACAAAAGAGAGAGGGTGAGAAAAAAATAGAGAAATTTTGAGCTCTAAGGAGTGCTGGACAAAATTTTTGGGGGTCTTGAGAACTGTGCCCAAGCTGTCTATTTATAGACTTCATAAAGGGTCTAGAATGGCCCGTTCCAAAATCGGAACGGCCCTTTCTGGATCTGGCCATTACGTATAAATTTCGTATACTAGAACGGCCGGTTCTGAAATCGGAACGGACCGTTCTAGAAGTGAGATTAAGATGTGATTTGGTAGACTGGAACGGCCGTTCCAAAGAAGATATTTTAGGCCATTTTTTTAACTTGGAACGGCCCGTTCCAGTTTAGGAACGGCCTGTTCCAGTTAAGGTTTTTAACCCTTTTTTAGGAGATTGGAACGGCCCGTTCTGGCTTAGGAATGGCCCGTTCCAGCCTATTATTTTTAGGCCTTTTACCTGGTCTGGAATGGCCCGTTCTGGTTTTGGAACGGCCTGTTCTGGTTTTGGAACGGCCCGTTCCAGACTAGGTTTTTACACCCTTTTTTGTGGCTTGGAACAACCCATTCCGCTTTTGGAACAGCCCGTTCCGGGCCACTAAAACCAATGTACTTGGGCTTTAAGCCTTCTGATGTCTTGTCCTATTGTTTACATGCTTGGGAGCTCCAATTCTTTGATGATAGACGTCCATTTCTTTGTTTGTATGCCCCCCGGATGAAATTGGGTGTCTACACTGCGTTGTTTCCCTTGGATAGGTGTATTTTCTCATATCTTCACCCTTTAGAGCAGTTGAACATTGGTTGCTGTTGTGTGAAAAACCGCAAGTGTACGGTTGTCGTCAAGTAATAAATATCGAATCACAGGGACTACGTGTTTGACCTAGAATTACTAGTATTTTAATTTGAATTTTAAAACAGATGGAATTTCTGTTTTGAGATGATAAGATCAGATTTGAAGGTAAAAGAGATAGTAATGCAATTAATGAATAAGATAAAACTTTAAGATAAGATAAGGAGATTTCCGGGAATCTAGGGTTCGCACAAAGAGTTCCAACATTATTGAATTATTATTTTCATTAATTAATTCTATTCCATCTTGAAGGTAGTCTTAACCTAATTTAATCCTTGCACCTTCTCAGGCTACGAGGACGTGTTTAATTAAAATTAATCCCTACTCTCGTGGTAATTGCGTTCAATTAAACCCGTTAAGATCTTTGTTAATCTATTGCTCCTCGAAAGCTTAAATCTACTCTCGTGATTTAACACTCAAGTCTATTCCTTTAGGTTCCGATAATTAGGTTCTCCTCTCAGTTCATCCCTAATTATCTATGATTATGAAAATTAAGATTAATTGTTTATCATAATTATAATCAAATTCTCCTCTCAGTTCATCCTTAATTAATGTTATTATGAAAACAATAATATTAAAGTTCATATATAAAATATAAAAGAACAGATCAAGAATTGGAATAAAATTAAGAAACTGAATAATGCATTAATAAAGAGGTTCTCAGAGGCTAAGCCCTGATCCCAGAAAAAGGGATACTACTCACAGGAGTTCATAGTAGTTCTCCAAGAAGAAAAGAATAAAAGAAAAGTAAACCTTCGAGTCGATGGCACAGGCGCCCAACCTTCTCCAAGTGTCGAAAACTAAAAGACTGTCTCCGGAAAACAAAAGTCCTGTTCTAGGCTAACCTCATCTAATTTATAACCTAAAAGGGTAAAAAGGTAAAACTACCAAGATAAAAATTACAAAAATAAAAATAAAACATAAAACTTAAAAAGCTGGGACGCGAAGTGAATCACGGCCGTGACTGAGAATCACGACCGTGATCTTCTCTGGAGCACATCTATGAAGGGTCAGTGGCGTTCACGGGTGTGATTGGGAGTCACGGCCGTGATTTTCTCTGGTGAATCACGGGCGTGATTTAGAATCACGGCCGTGATTTTCCCTGTAGCTCAGCATTTCCTCTTTAATTCTTAAATCTTGATCCTGCTCAGAGAAAACACAACACATACCAAGAAAAGCATAAAATAGGAAAATGATATAAAAATTTATTAAAAACATGAAAGATATGCATGATTATGCTATGAATTCTTGTGAATTAAAGTGCTAAAATACGAGTAAAATACACAACATCAAATAACCCCAAACTTGAACTTTTGTTTGTCCTCAAACAATAATTAGCACTTTGAAAAAAAAGAATCGTCAAGAATTAACTGAGCATTTAAAATCTTCACTCTTAGTCTCACAAGGTCCAATTAGAATCTTAATCTTTCATTACTAGCGCCAACTCTTAGTTTCTAAGAGTTTCATGATGTCAAATCTTGTAAAGCTCATTAGTCAAACGAAGATAATTTAACAGAAATAATTTTTCAATGCTTGTGACACAAATAGGGGTAATATTTTTATTTTTGTTTTTGTCTCACCAAAAACATTTCCCCAGTAGCCAATCAGTGTAGAGAGGATGATAATTTCAAGAACACGTAGCCTCAAAGGGGGTCTAGCTATTTTACTAAACAATTCCCCAGTAGCTAATTAGTTCCCTTAGTTTTCTAAGGTTAAGAATATTCTCCCTCTAACCTATGACCTCAAAGGGGTGCTAGGTGATTTTTTTTTTTTTTTTTTTTTTTTTACCCCCCAAAAGCTTTTAAGCACGAATTAAAAAGAATTTATCTTCAAGAGACTATTTTTATAATTCTCGATCATTTCAAGTCTCAATACTAAGAACCAAGTGCTAGCCACAAAACCAGCTAATTTTTCAACCTTTTGTTCTGAGACTTCAAGATTCAATTCATCACATTCAGTGTTTTCAAAGACGAACAATTTCATTAAAAATATTTACTTTTCAAACACAAATTCAAGCTGGGATTAACTGAATATGTATATATGCATGATTTTATTTTATTTTTTTTTTTTTTTTACTTTGCATGAATGAATGAAATGCGTACATCCTCCTAACCCCAAACTTAAAGATTTGCTTGTCCCGAAGCAAAGAGCTAATGAATGCATGATAGATTATTTTGACACAATTATAAAATGCATGAATATGCAACCAACCCACAACAGAAAGGAATGCTTGTCCCTAAGCATCAGAGTAAAATAAGGAATAAGAAAGATCTCACTGTGGTGGAAAATCATCTGGATACCGTTGAATGTGCCATTTATACATTTGATCAACCATGTAATTATAATGCTGCTGGCGTTCATCCATTTGTTGCAGCCGGTTATCCATTGATTGAATAGCTGCTAGGATAGCAGCATTGTCCACCTCAGGTCCAGGATGTAGAGGGGGTTGTTCAGGAGCTGCTTCCTCATCTGCAGGAGCCGCTTCCTCAGCTGCTGGAGGTCGGTCCTCTAATGGCTCCAGTGGAAACTGCCAGGTAGCCCGGTTCTTCACGGTGTATGTTGGATTTGGTAACTGGTGGTGCACTCCCGACTGGGTTACTACAAAGTAGTATTTATCATCTTCATCTTTCGCAATGCAGTTCATAGAAGAGCAGGTAGCAAAATTAATAGTACGGCTTCCAGGGAGTGGTTCTAACTGGTCCAGCCAAGCGTGATAGCCAAGGTGTTTGGCTATAGTGGTAATGAGGCCGCCATTCACAATCGCACCGTGGCTGGTATTGGAAATACTCTGGAACTGTCGTGCCAAATGACTGCCAGAATCAATAGACTCCTCTCTGTTTTCCATCATAGCCCATAAAAGTAAAAGGTCGCTCAAACGAACCTTTCCTTCAGAATCACCTCGGGCCAAAACAGTAGAGGCAATAAAGCGGTGCATAATACGGATGGCGGGATGGCGGAAAGCAGAGGAATTACATTTTCCAGCGACCCAATTACTTGTACCTGTCAAACTGTACCAAAAAGAACCAGGGTTGAAAGAACTTGGGGTTCTCGTGCTCCCTCCAGTGGGAAATCCAAAAATATTATTGAACTGAGCTAGGGTTAATTCGTGTTCTTGGTTAAACATACGGAAAGAAATCAACCCTTCAGAACAATTTGGCCCAGATAATATTTCCGTGTGGAGAGAGCTCAAGAACTCAAGAACTAGTCGAGGATAAACAACATCATTATGCATGGTAGCAAAGGTTGTCCACCCAATGTTAGTTAACATGAAATTGATATCAGCACGTAAACCCAACTTACGAATAAATGGGAAGTCGAGATACCTGGTAGGATGGATAGTGCGGAAGCGTAATACCTCGTTCCGCTCACGCTGTTCATCGTTCCGATAGAACCTCGGAGGAAGTTGCGGAATTTCACTTGCTTCTTCCTCGTAACTGTGGGTATCGGAAGCGGTGGAGGACGAACCAACGGTACGGGTGCGCTTGGGAGCCATGGATGAACGGAAGGAGTGAATGTGGGAGGAAGAGGGAAGAAGAGGAAGAAGAAGTGAGAAGCTAGGGTTTGGGAGAGAAGAAAAGAGAGAATGGGTCGTAGGTTTGAGAGAAGTGAGAATGTAAAAGGAGGGGGAAGAATATATAAGGGAAAGTGGAATTTCAAAAATCACGGGCTGTATCTGTAGGAGATCACGCCCGTGATTTATAATCACGGCCGTGATTCTCTCTGGGGTTTTCCAAAAATTTTCCAGAGAAGATCACGCCCGTGATTTAGAATCACGGTCGTGATTCTCTCTGGGGTTTTCCAAAAATTTTCCAGAGAAGATCACGCCCGTGATTTAGAATCACGGTCGTGATTCTCTCTGGGTTTTCCCAAAAAATTTTCCAAAAATTTTCCAGAGAAGATCACGCCCGTGATTTAGAATCACGGTCGTGATTCTCTCTGAAACTCTGAAATTTTTTTTTTTTTTATTATTATTATTATTATTATTATTTTTTTTTTTATTTTTTTTTGGAATAAAATTAATGAAATGCGTACATCCTCCTAACCCCAATCTGTTGAAGGCTCAAGAAGACTTTCTACTAGAGGATCTTTTTCTTTACACGGGGGACTTGAATCGATCAAGCAAGCATAATTAGGTTGAATCCCCTCAAGATCTATGTGCTTTCCTCCAACTAGAAAATTCTCCAAGGGATCCCTCAAAATAGATCTCATGACTTCTTCCTCCATGTCTTTAGGCAATATATCAACCCTGCAGCAAATATTTTCAAGAGAAGGTTGTCTAACAGATTTAGCAATATTAAATTCCATTGTTTCATCATTAATGGATAAGGACAATTTTCCATGTTTGACATCTACTATCACGCCTGCTGTAGCCAAAAATGGTCTACCTAGTATGATTGGTATTTGTTTGTCCTCTTCCATTTCTAAAACAACAAAATCTCCCGGAATTAAAAATTTACCTATCTTAACTGGAACATCTTCTAAAATTCCTATGGGATATTTTATAGATCTATCTGCTAACTGGATTGACATTGCTGTAGGCTTTAATTCTCCCATATCTAATTTCTTGCAAATTGATAAAGGCATTAAACTGATACTTGCCCCAAGGTCACATAAGGCTTTTTCAAACCTTAGATTTCCAATGAGACAAGGTATAGAGAAACTACCAGGATCCTTAAGTTTTTTGGGCAAATTATGATGGATCAATGTAACAGTCTCTCTATCATCCAATTTCCTTCGGTTAGCTAAAAGATCCTTAAGAAATTTAGCATATGTAGGCATCTGTTGTAGAGCTTCTACAAATGGAATGTTTACATACACTTGTTTGATCATATTTAAAAATTTTTCAAATTGTCTATCAAGTTTAGTCCTTGCTAACCTTTGAGGAAAAGGAATTGGGGGGTGATAAACAGTTTGAGGCTTTGATGAAGATACTTTTTCTTTTTCTAATCTCTCCTTTTCAGGTTTTTCAACCATAGGAGAAGCGTCTTCATCAATCTCAATATTATCATTTTGATTAGACACAGGTCTGTCTAATTTCTTCCCACTCCTTAAAGTAACAGCATTAACATTTTCAGCTGGGTTTGCAACTGTTTTACCTGGGAACTTACCTGGAGAATTGTTTGAACTAGGCATCAACTGTGCAATTTGATTTTCCAGCATCTTGTTGTGGAGAGTAATATTCTCAACCTTGACAGCAAGGTTTTGAATAGAATTTGCCATTGAATCATTGGTCTGTTTTTGATTAGTGATAAAATTCTCCATAAGGTTTTCTAATCTTGAAACACTTTGTTGAATTGAGGGTGTCTGTACTGGATTTCCTTCCCCATTAATGAAGTGATTGGACGGACGGAAATTAGGTTGCTGATTGCTAGTTCCTTGAACTGGGTTATTCTTCCAAGAAAAGTTAGGATGATTCTTCCAACCAGGGTTGTACGTGTTGGAATATGGATTACTCTTCTCTCTTCGAGGAGTGTCATAGAAATTATGAGAAGCTGCCACTTGTTCAGTAGTATCTTCTTCTTCTCCAGTAAAAATTGAGGTACAATCTACTGCAGTGTGCCCTTGTTCCCTACAAAGGTCACATACTTGATTTGTAGCCACTGAATTAACCTTAGCTTTTTCCATCTTGTCTAACCTTTGATTAAGAGTATCAAATTTTGCTAAGAGTAACTCAATATTGTTCACTTCATATCGCCCCGGAGTTCCTTTCCTTGCTGTGACTTCTCTTTCACTGTATTGGCTGTGATTTGAGGCTACATTTTCCAAAATAATCATGCAGTCATTAATAGGTTTCCCCATGAAAGATCCTCCAGCTGCTGAGTCTAATATCATGGTGCTTTGTTGGTCCAATCCTTCAAAGAAAAATTGGATGGTAAGCCAACGGTTGAAGCCATGTTGTGGGCATGCTTGAAGATATCCCTTGAACCGCTCCCATGCTTCATAAATAGTCTCTCCAGTGCCTTGTTGGAAATTAGTGATTTTCTTCCTCAATTCTTTAGTTTTAGAAGGAGGAAAGAATTTCTCTAGAAAAGCTCTTTCACATAATTCCAAGTTGCTATCTTTTCTCTAGGCACTGTTCTTAGCCACACCTTTGCCTTATCTCTCAAGGTGAGTGAGAATAAGCGGAGTCGCATTCCATCAGAAACTTCATCATCAAATTGCTGGGTCTCACAGATTTCCAAGAACCCCTCTAAGTGGTCATTAGGATCTTCTGATGGTAGTCCTCCAAAGGTGTTCTGTTTGAGCATATTCACCAGAGAAGCTGGTACAGTAGCTCCAGTTCGCATCTCCCCTCCAGGTATCCCACGAGCTACGGGTGCAGAGTAATCCCGAAGCGGTAAATTATCTCGTTGTGCAGCCATGTCAAATTCTCTAGAAAGGTTTCTTTTCCTTCTCAGGAGAGTTCTTTCAATCTCAGGATCAAGTGGTGTTGGTTTCCCAAGACGTAGAGATCTCTTTTGCATTAACCCTAAGGCACTGCAAAAAAAAAAGAAAGTGACCCGTGAAATCTGAATTGGAGAATTAAACACTAAAAAAAAAAAATTATTTATTTATTTAATTTTTTTTTTTTTTTTTTTTTAAATTCGAATTAAAATAATTGTAATTTAAATCAAGAGACGTAGTCCCCGGCAACGGCGCCAAAAACTTGTTGTGTGAAAAACCGCAAGTGTACGGTTGTCGTCAAGTAATAAATATCGAATCACAGGGACTACGTGTTTGACCTAGAATTACTAGTATTTTAATTTGAATTTTAAAACAGATGGAATTTCTGTTTTGAGATGATAAGATCAGATTTGAAGGTAAAAGAGATAGTAATGCAATTAATGAATAAGATAAAACTTTAAGATAAGATAAGGAGATTTCCGGGAATCTAGGGTTCGCACAAAGAGTTCCAACATTATTGAATTATTATTTTCATTAATTAATTCTATTCCATCTTGAAGGTAGTCTTAACCTAATTTAATCCTTGCACCTTCTCAGGCTACGAGGACGTGTTTAATTAAAATTAATCCCTACTCTCGTGGTAATTGCGTTCAATTAAACCCGTTAAGATCTTTGTTAATCTATTGCTCCTCGAAAGCTTAAATCTACTCTCGTGATTTAACACTCAAGTCTATTCCTTTAGGTTCCGATAATTAGGTTCTCCTCTCAGTTCATCCCTAATTATCTATGATTATGAAAATTAAGATTAAATGTTTATCATAATTATAATCAAGTTCTCCTCTCAGTTCATCCTTAATTAATGTTATTATGAAAACAATAATATTAAAGTTCATATATAAAATATAAAAGAACAGATCAAGAATTGGAATAAAATTAAGAAACTGAATAATGCATTAATAAAGAGGTTCTCAGAGGCTAAGCCCTGATCCCAGAAAAAGGGATACTACTCACAGGAGTTCATAGTAGTTCTCCAAGAAGAAAAGAATAAAAGAAAAGTAAACCTTCGAGTCGATGGCACAGGCGCCCAACC
Source organism: Cajanus cajan (assembly GCF_000230855.2). Lineage (NCBI taxonomy): Eukaryota > Viridiplantae > Streptophyta > Magnoliopsida > Fabales > Fabaceae > Cajanus > Cajanus cajan. The sequence goes on from NC_138525.1 coordinate 39,520,283, forward strand.
TTCTCCAAGTGTCGAAAACTAAAAGACTGTCTCCGGAAAACAAAAGTCCTGTTCTAGGCTAACCTCATCTAATTTATAACCTAAAAGGGTAAAAAGGTAAAACTACCAAGATAAAAATTACAAAAATAAAAATAAAACATAAAACTTAAAAAGCTGGGACGCGAAGTGAATCACGGCCGTGACTGAGAATCACGACCGTGATCTTCTCTGGAGCACATCTATGAAGGGTCAGTGGCGTTCACGGGTGTGATTGGGAGTCACGGCCGTGATTTTCTCTGGTGAATCACGGGCGTGATTTAGAATCACGGCCGTGATTTTCCCTGTAGCTCAGCATTTCCTCTTTAATTCTTAAATCTTGATCCTGCTCAGAGAAAACACAACACATACCAAGAAAAGCATAAAATAGGAAAATGATATAAAAATTTATTAAAAACATGAAAGATATGCATGATTATGCTATGAATTCTTGTGAATTAAAGTGCTAAAATACGAGTAAAATACACAACATCAGTTGCGTACTCTATTGGGTAACAAGGTTGACAAACTGTAGACTTGATCTTCAGTCTTCGAGTAGAAGCTCCATTGTTTCTCTTGTGATAATGTTTCCCTTTATTTGTAGCTTGTTTAAGAGGGAGTATTATTATGCTTGGCTTCTCCAGGCTTCCTGCTGAATGTTGAGTATTGTTATGCCTGGCCTCTCCAGGTTGCCTGCTGAATGGTGAGTATTGTTATGCCTAGCCTCTCTAGGCTACCTGCTGAATGGTGAGTATTGTTATGCCTGGCCTCTCCAGGCTTCCTACTAAATGCTGAGTATTGTTATGTTTGGCCTCTCCAGGCTGCCTGCTGAATGCTGAGTATTGTTATAGTTGGCCACTCCAGGCTGCCTTCTGATACTGATGATGTGATTGCCCCTTTTCTTTGGGAGGATGTCTGATGAAGACAAGGATTGCTGGTACGTGGTGCCCTTGTGATGGTGGGTAAAGAAGTAAATGCTGAGTATTATTATGCCTGGCCTCTCCAAGCTGCCTGCTGATGCTGATGATGTGATTGCCCATTTACTTTGGGAGGACGTCTGATGAAGACGAGGATTGCTGGTAGGTGGTGCCCTTGTGATGGTGGGTAAAGGAGTAAATGATGAGTATTATTATGTCTGGCCTCTACAGGCTGCCTGTTGATGTTGATGATGTGATTGCCCCTTTACTTTGGGAGGACGTTTGATGAAGACGATGATTGCTGGTAGGTGGTGCCCTTGTGATGGTGGGCAAAGGAGTAAATGGGTGACAGAGATTCTGGTGCTGCCCCTACCATGTAAGTATTGTGATGCCTCTCCAGGCGTCTGCTTGTGGTAGGGTTTTTTTTTAATTTCATTTTTTAGCTTCAGTTTTTTCATGTTTAAAGCTTTCCTTTTTTGCTATTTTTCTAAATGCTTCAGTTTTTTTTCAACATTTACGAAGCTTGCCTTTTTCTCAGGTTGTTGCTTTTGCTCTTTATTGTCATCATTGGTGGAGGGATCCATTTCGATGATGTTATTTGATGAATCTTTATTGATGAGTATTATTTTGGAAGCCACTCTTGGCTTTGGTGAGGAAACCATTCCTGGTGGTCTTCGCAGTCTCTTGGATTATCCTTCATTTGGTGAATAAGTAAGGCGTGATGGCCTTTTCATGCTTATAGGCTTGATTATTCTTCCTCGTCCGGTTCTATCCCATCTTGCTATTGATGTGTCTTTCTTTTCTTGGTGGCTATATGAAACCACTTGTATGGAATGCCCTAGTTGGGGCTAGGTTTTTTTTAACATGATCTTGGCTCTTAAGGAACTATCTAGCTGTTGATCTTTTTTACGAGTGCTTCGGCCTCTTGATTCCTCCAACTGATGGATAGACACACTCAAAGAATGCAAGAATGCAATGTAGACACCCAATTTCGTCTGGGGGGCATACAAACAAGGGAATGGACCTCTGTTACGAAGGGAAGGAGCTCCCGAAGCATGCAAATGACAAGATAGGACTTTAGAAGGCCCATTAAGCTAATTTTAAAAGACTGGAACGGGCTGTTCCGAAAACTGGAACAGGCCGTTCCCAATTTGGAACGAGCCGTTCCAAGTTTTTAAAAGAGCCATCAACCCTAATTTGGAACGGGCTGTTCCTAGATTGGAACGGGCCGTTCCAAGATTGGAACAGGTCGTTCCAAACTCTTCAAAAGAGGGCTAAACCTATAACTGGAACGGGCCGTTCCTAAACTGGAACGGGCCGTTCCAAGTTATAAAACAAGCCTAAAGAACCTTGTCCGGAACGCCCGTTCCAGTACAGCCAAGTATGTGTTAATTATGTCTCTGGAACAGGCCGTTCCAATTTTAAAACGGGCTGTTCCAGTTACAAATTTAACCCACAACGGCCATATCCAGAACGGGCCGTTCCGATTTTGGAACGGGACATTCTAGACCCTTTCTGAAGTCTATAAATAGACAGCTGGGGCTCATTTCTCAGGACTCCAAAAATTTCGTCCAGACTCCTTAGAGCATGAAATTTCTCTCTTTTTCTCTCTCCCTCTCTCTTTTGTATTTCTTGGGATTTTGTGAGGCATTGTAGTGTGAAGGGTTGCCACAAAGTACCTAGAATTTCCATATCGGAAGATTTAACAAAGCTTGTTACGAGGTATTTCAATTAAACTTTTTCTCTCTCTTTTATTTCTTACTTTTGATATTTATTTTTATAATAAAAACAATCATGTAGATATTTTAGAGTCAATTGTTTAATTTAAATTTCAAGCATGTAAATAGTCATCAATAAAAGGGGATTTAATATTTATATTATTATTATTTATAATGTTAACTTCGTCATAGGGTACTAATTAAGGGCGTTGTAGGGGTGCTTAATACCTTCCCTACACGTAACCTACCCCCGAACCCAATTCTGGTTATCAAGGCCATTATTGGATTTTTAAAAACCTTTTCTTTTTCCAATGTTTTGAGTAAAATATTGGTGACGACTCCATGAACCTATTTTCAAAACCATTAATTAAGGATTAGTCTGGTGTCCGGGCATTCCTTGATTAATGAGACTTTTAAAAGGATGTCTAAACCATTAGTCGTGAGATCGGAAATTTTCGGGTTGCGACATGCAAAAGAAAATGCAAAGCAGGAATGGATTGGTTTTTTTCAATTTTTGTTTTGTTTTTGAGCTTATACCCTTTTATGCACACTTGGGCCATATGCATGTTATACAATGATGCTTTTATGCTAATGCTTAAAATGCAAATTTATTCTTACTTTCAAGAAATTAATCTATGTGCATTGATCAATGACATGGATTGTTAGCCTTTGGTCTTGTCGAATTCAATGTTGCTTCCTGAACCTGAGGTTTGTGTAGTTTAGCCCTCTCGCTTGTACCGGATATGATATGTTAGCCCTTAGATCAGGTGTACCTAGACTCTGTTCTAGGACACCTCCATCTTTTCCTTGTGAGTGTTCACTGTGCATATTCCGTGTATCTCTCAAATTTATCTTAATGCCATGTAGGTCAAGAGGAATGAGAAGAAGGGGATATATACATTTTTTTTTGTGAAAGTTTTGTTAGAAAGGATTTTTTTTAAAAAATGGTTTACAGAAGAATGGCTGGCCGAGGTAGGGTAGTGGTTTAGGCTGATGAACAAGCACATTCAAAGTGAGGAAATCATTTTCCGCATTAGCTTATTATTTCCTTCAAAGTTAAACGATGACTTGGGATTGCATATTGATTAAATGATCTTCTCGAGCCACCTTTCGGTTTTTCAGCTCGGGATGCTGCTTTGTCCTAACTTTTGCCTAGGTTACTTGAGATGTGTTCCCTAGCGGACATTTTCTTTTGATCCTCACTTTTGCCTAGGCTACCCTTTTTGTTTGTGGGTCTCCTAGCTAACCTTGCCCTAATCTTTGTGTTGCCCTCTCAATGAGTTTCTTGCGGGGCTTTTGTATTTGCAACATTTGTGATCATCTTTCATTCCTTCAATAAAAGGGGGGGCCCTTTTGCACTTGATTTCGCTTGGACTTTTATCCACAAGTCATGCCAGATTTGATTGATCTTTATGTGTTCCTTATTGCGTATTAAGCCATTATTTCTAATGACGTCCTTATTTCAAATGTACTTGTTCATTTAAGGTTTGTTAATGAGGCTTAGAGTAAATAAGAGGGAGAAGAGAAACGAAGTAGAAAAATGTATGGCATTAAAATAGAATTTTTAATCTACACATGCCCATTTAATGTAGCTCGAGGGCCCGGGCATGCCCCGAGTTCGTGATTCATACACAGAGAAGTAGAAGGAGGTTGTCCCTTAGAGAGGCCTAGGTCATCTGACTATAGAGCTAGTCCTCCACTTGCTTGGATGTGGCACTTTAGAAGATCTCGTGTAGAGGGAGGTACTTTGGCTTCTCTCATGAAGGTGTTGTCAACCCATATCCTAAGACTTTCCTAAGAAGTAGGAATTAGTAGAAGAGATGGTAGAGCATTTCATGGAGTCTTGCTTCTTAAGAGGAACATTCAAGCTGTCTCTCAATTTTCAGCTCAAACAAACATTGCTTTTTTATTTTTAATTTTTTTTTTGCCTAGAATGCCCTTTGCGAGTTTTCATTCTAGCAGCTTCTTAACGAGCAATGCTTCTCTCTTGTTAAAATCATCTTTCAAGAAAGCTCTATTCATTTTGACTCAGTGTTTTAGGGATTCGTCCTCCTCAAGTTATATTCTTCTTGGATTTCACGGTTGTACGACACGGCTTTATCCTTTTAGGGCAAGAGTTAGCATCTTGATGATTGTGGAGTTCTTTGTCCTAAACTCTTTATACATGGCTCACTTTCCAATACTTCCGACTAACGCACATAGGTTGATTTATCTTTTTATTCTCATTTATTCTTTTTTCAAGAAAGATATGTTCTAAATGAATGCAATGCAGAATGAAGAGAAAGTTGAGAATAATAAATATCAAGCTCATTGATTTGTTTATTTGTGAATGCTCAAATAGATTTTGACAGTATTAACATATCAAAGCAAAGGCCCAACCATAGTATTTTTTTTATAAAATCGATTTGGACTTTGTCGTATATTAGAGCATTCACTTTTCTTAACTTTCTCTATATGTTGGTACTACCTAATCTTAACCTAGAATGCATGCCATTTTTTTTGCCTAAACTTTATCATGTTTTGATTAACTATGAGATATGATGCATGATACGAACATACATATATTTTTTAAAGGTATTATACATATATTTTTTTGGAAAGGAAACTACTTATATGATGTTATGATATGATGACCTAAGAATGTACAAAAGGGGTATAAATTTCTCTATTTTTTTTTATATTTTTATTATTAGTTTGTTTGTTTTAAAATTCCAATCCACTTTTATTAGACCAAATAATACAAACAAATGCACATACACAAGCTTAATCAACCTACACCCACGAACAATCATGTTTAAATCCTTGGTCTGTGGTCCCTGTCAAGAAAAGCGCGTTGTATAGGACAGTTCTAATATCACTAGTCTTAAGGCCCCCAAGGTGCCCCTGTTATAGGGACCCAGTATCTCTATCGCCATCACCTGGCAAACTCTAAGGTCTGTCGCAGTATTTCGGGTTAGAGTAACCGGTTATCACCTTGAGTGTGATTTCTGACAAGGCTCGTAGGCTCCAAGGCCAAACTTGGGCCGGTCGTACGACAACCACTCCCTATGTTTATAACCCGGGTGTAGGGGGAACTGTTGTGTGCAAAGGATTGTGTACAATTTTGTTAAAATATGTGCAGAATTTAAACAAACAAACAGATATTAAGGCTAAACAAATAAAACAAGCAAAGTAAAAGAGAAAAATATTTAAATTATTATTTTTTATAATGCCAATTTCATCATTTATATGGGCCTAACCCTCTTAAAACTTCTCCAGTGGAGTCGCCATCTGTCGCAACCCAAAGTTTCCGATCTCGCGACCTATGGTTTAGACATCCTTTTAAAGATCTCATCAATTAAGGAATGCCCAGACGCCAGACTAATCCTTAATTAATGGTTTTTGAAAATAGGTTCATAGAGTCGCCACCAATATTTACTCAAAACATTGGAAAAGAAAAGGTTTTTAAAGGTCCAATAATGGCTTTGATAACCAAAATTGGATTCGGGAGTCGGTTACTTGTAGGGAAGGTATTAAGCACCCCTACAACTCCCTTAATCGGTACCCTATGATGAAGTTAGCATTATAAAAAATAATAATATAAATATTTAATCCCCTTTTATTGATGACTATTTACATGCTTGAAATTTAAATTATACAATTAGCCTTAAAATTTCTACATGATTGCTTTTATTATAACAATATTTATAAAAGATAAGAAATAAAAGGGAGAGAAGAAGATTGAATGAAATACATCTTGAACAGCTCTATTGAATCTTTAAATATGGAGATTTTTAGGTGCTTTGTGGCAACCTTTCACACTACAATAAGCCTCACAAAACTCAAGAAATACAATAGGAGAGAAAGAGAGAGAAATTTCGAGCTCTAAGGAGTCTTGGACAAAATTTTGGGGCCCTGAGAACTGTGCCCAAGCTTTCTATTTATAGGCATCAGAAAGTGGCCAGAACAGCCCGTTCCAAATCCAGAACGGCCCGTTCTGGATCCGAACATTGTGTGTTAATCACGTACCTGGGAATGGCCCGTTCTGAACTGAGAATAGCCCTTTCTGGAGTTGAGATTAACACTATATTTCCTTGCTTAGAACAGCCCGTTCCAAACTAGGTTTTTAGGCTTTTTTAACAGTTTGGAACGGCCCGTTCTGGTTTAGGAACGGCCCGTTCCAGACCAATTTTTTTAGGCCTTTTGATTGGTTTGGAACGGCCCGTTCTGGTCTGGAACGGCCTGTTCCAACCAAGAGTCTCCTTTTAGGTGGCTCGGAACGGCCCGTTCCAATTTAGGAACAACCCGTTCTAGATTTGGGAACGGCCCATTTCAGTTTTGGAACAGCCCGTTCTGGGCCACTAAAACTATTTGTTTTGGGATTTCGGCCCTCTGATGTCCTGTCTTGTTGTCTTCCTGCTTTGGGAGTTCCTTGATACTAGACGTCCATTTCTTTGTTTGTATGCACCCAGATGAAATTGGGTGTCTACACCTAGCCCTATGCCACCACCCCACACTCCCATAGTTCAGCCAACCCCTACTTCATCACTTTATGTCACCCACCCTCCACTTGATTAGTCCACTACTATTCTTCCACCTCACACTCCCATACTTCGTCCTACCCCTATTCCATCATCCTATATGCCACCCAACTTCCACTAGTTCAGCCTACTCCTCTACCCCATACTCCCATAGTTCAGGCCACCCCTACTTCATCATCTTATGCCACCCAACCTCCACTAGTTCAGCCTACTCCTCCATCCCATACTTCCATAGTTCAAGCCACCCCTACTTCATCATCTTATGCCACCCAACCTCCACTAGTTCATCTCGCTGATATTCCTCAAGTAGAGGATCCTCATAATGTTGAGGGAGATGAGGAAATAGAGGTGGAGGCTCATATAGGGAATGAGAACGTTTAAATTGAGGAGATAGTGGAATGTCATAGTGATGGTAGGATCATCATCCGACCTATTGCAAATGGCTATGTTTAATAGCAATTTGATTTTTAATGTTTATGCCTTTTATGGTTTTATTCATGAACTTAATGCTTAACATTAGATTTGAATATTTTACAGATGAATCCCTAATAGTCACCCTTTGCGGCAATTGGTCATGCAATTAAGTCACAATTTAGGGGTCTTTATCATTGTTATGATGTTGTTCCCGAGGACGTCCAAGTCAAATGGTGGATAGATTTCATGGTGACTATATGTTATTTTTTATGTATTTAAATATTTATTAATATATTTTGATGAAATTGATACTTATTTTCTTTATTTGTTTTAGGCAAGAATTACTTGGACACCACATCACTAATGGGAGATTAGAAAGGTGTATGCAAAGAAAGTCAAAAAACGCCTTCGTGATATGCTTACCAAAGCAAGGGGTAAAGGGGCTAGGCCACATTGGATAGGAGAACAGGCTTGGGATGATCTTCTTAAGTATTGGGACAGTAATAAATTCAAAGAAAAATATACTTAAAATAAAAATAATTGAGCTTCTACTAGAGGTGGAGCATTGCACACAACGGGACGTAAGTCTCACATTGAGGTTCCATTAGGCCTAGTAAGTATTGTTCATGACTTGTGTAAATTCCCATATATAATGACATTATATAACATATTTCTTGCATTTATTTACAATTCTTAAAGGAGCGTAAATATGGTCTACCTCTAGATCCAGACGAGTTATTTGTGGCAACTCACACAAAGAAAACTGGTAGCTAGGTTGACGACCGTGCTCGTGATACATATGTACCTTATACAAAAAGTAATTTCATTACAATTTCAATTTTTAAACTTATATTTCTAATATCTGACATGCATTATAATTGACTAGGAAAAATATCACGAGCGGTTGAGAGTGATTCAATTAGAGGGTGTTGAGAGGTCCAACAGTCAATTACCTGTAAATGGGGTGAAAAAGATTCAGTATTGGAAGAAAGCAGTAGGAGGCAAGAGTAGGGGCCGATGTTATGGCACGGGAGATCTAGCTTCTAACATACGTCATGGTGTGTCCTCCCTTACATAGGTTTCTTTATTTGATTAGGCTACCAGTCATACACATCACCATTCTGTTGAGACAGGAATTATGCCAAGAGGTTCAACATGCAACTGAGCGAGCTAATGCAGCAACTGCACGAGCTGATGCAGCCACTGCACGAGCTGATGTTGTAAATGAGAAGTATGCAAAGTTAGAGGAGCAAATGAAATTGATGCAGTAATAGTTACAGTTGGTGTTGGACCGTCAATCTAGAGGCGGTTCAACAGGTACTAGTCGGTTACATCCTCATTATGATGAGGAATTTGATCAGCAACCACTAGATGAGGAGGGTCCCCCGTGTCGACACCGTCGCCGTTCTTAGATACTAGCATTTTAGGAACTTAAGTACTTGGTGCTTCTTTTTGTCATGTGGACTTTATGGACTTGGTGGTTTTTTTGGGTCATGTGGACTTTAGCAGTAATGTTGATTTTTGTACACATATCTACCTGTTTTTTTTCTATATTGACATGTATGTTTAAACATAATGATGATCACTATATATGTTTGGTTGCATGGTTTTCTTATTGTATTCTTATTTTCACTATTTAATTTATGAAATTATTAGGTTTTAACATATTATTATGAACTAATTGGCATCAAACAGGTTTGGATCATCCCTACCCTTAGATATTTATGTAATGATAATGGTAGTAAAAACCGCAAACTCATACTTTTTCATTTATGCTTGTAGGTCTAAGGACTACTGTTGCTGCCAAACCAAAACTTGGTTCTTCTATTGCCATCTTTGGACTTGCAATCGTTGGCCTTATTGTATGTTACCTTTATGCCTTTGTGTGTTTGTGTGTGAGAGTGCATTTTAGTTTTTATACAACTGATAAATGGCCAATGTTAACTCTTGCTCGTATCATTGATGTTTGATCTGAATTGTAGGCTATTGAAGGGGCAATGATTTATACTGCATCAATAATTATTGGGGTTGATTTAGTTTCCATTTAATTTGAATAAGGTTGAGTGTTTTACTTCCAACAAATGCTTGAGATTTAGTTCAATGTAAATTAAATAGCTATTCACTATTATTTGGTATTTCTCGCTTTTTGTTCTTCTTGGCAACTAAGAACTTTAGGGTCAATGTCTTTGGGTACAGTTCAAGACAAAATTATGGCAGCCAAAAGGGTTTTTCCATGTCTCTGCATCAAGCACCAAGAAAATACTCATCATGGGAGGCACACCAGATTTGTTAGTGTCTTTTTATCTAAGCTCCTTGTCAAAAAGGGTATATGACTTTTCTATTTCACATTAATTAGTCATTTTGGTTAGCCTGCATTTGCTATAAGGAATGGGTTTTCATTACTCCTAGAAGTACTTATGGATTTGGTTTTCCTCATCTTTCAAATTAGTTAGGTTAGAGATTTTAATAAAAGTTGAAGTGTATCGGTTATTTTTAACTTATGAAAGAAGTTTAATTTTTTTATAATTTTCTTCTCCTACAAGTGTTTGCGAAAAAATTATTAAAATCGAACTTAGCTAAATCACTCAAAGCATCTTCTTGAAATCCCTACTATTTTATACAGAAAACTCTCATATATGGTTCAATAACAATTCAAATACAGTTTTACACATGGATTCAAATTCTCTAAGAAAAAGCATTAGCTAGGTCTCATATGTGGCATATTATAGTACTCACTATACACTACATATATAATGCACTATACTCCATAACTAAAGTCCCTTATCTGAATGCCAAAATCTCTTGAAAAACAGAATTAAAAAAATTCAAAAGAGAAAAAGAATTAGCACGTACGACGTTGTTTCATTTCATAACAACTACGTAAATCAGTCCATTGTTGCTGAGTGTATATTTGTTGAACACAATATGTAGTACAATACATGTTGATGTGAAGTGGATAACTGAGAGAGATTCAAATTTGAATAGTTACTTCAATCTAGATCAAACATCGGAGAATCAGAGACCAAAAGAGATTTTTAAAATAAGAGGGATGCGTCACTAAAACTGCGAGAAATGAAATTGAAATGTTAGATTCTAAAAAATCAGACCTTCTATAGGGAGCCAAGAAAGGAGAGTTGTTCGTCTATAGAGAGTGACATTGCGCAAGAGGAAGAGAAAATTGCCTTTTCAAATGACCTATTACATACTCCAACTTCAATTGCCACTTCAAATAACTTATTACATACTCCAACTTCAAAACTTTAAAATAGTGTGCGTTAAAATATGCAGAAAATAAATGCATTAGTACAATTTAAAAAATTGATTTTCTTTATTTAAAAGAAAAAGACTAATGAAGATAAATTAAAAATGAAAAATATTTTAATACAAAAATGTTATTTTGAAAATTATTACTAAATCAAAACTTATTATCATCAATTTACTATATTTATAAAATTTATATTTAATTAAAATAAAATTTTAATTTAATTAACTTTAAAAATAAAATTAATTATAATGAGACACTTATAAATACTTTATTTAATAATATTATTTAAAGTAAAATACTTTAAAATTATAATTTTAACCAAAAATATTTTTATTTTTCTTGCAGATTAAAATTTCCAGAAAAAGTTACTTTTAATATTTTCATACTTTTTTTCTAAAATACTATAAAATACTATCCGCATATTCATTTTCAAAAAAAAAATCGTAAGAAACAAACATCAACTCTTACAAAATTTTCTTCAAATTTTTATTCCAAATAAAAAATCCTATAATCAATTCAATTCTAGAAAAACTTGTAAAAATATTCTTACGATTAATTTTCATAAAAAAATGTAATTTTTTTTTTAAATTATTTACTGCAAAAAAAAAAAAATTCCCACAGATTTATTGCTGCAAGAAAATGTACAAAAACAATTGTGTAGAAAAATAACATTGTAGTAGTAGAATACATATGTATTATACATGTGTCAACTAACTATTTGAATGAATTGCACAATGTGATTTTAACTGGAAGTGTTGGAGATAAAATAAATTTAATAGAGCACAAGAAAAATAAATATTTAGATTTATCAATAAAATCAAATATCAACAATACAATGAATACTATAAAATTAAAATAAAACAATCAGTTGTAACAACTAATTAAACACAAAGAGTAAATAAAATTATTAACTAATAAGTTTAAAGTAGTCTAGGTTGAAGCACGCAGTGAGCTATCCTTATAGAGAAAGCGCCCCTACTACGCTGGTAATTTTGAGTCTTATAGTGCGTTCGAGTGCAGCGGAAGATTCCGAACCAAAGAACACCGTTCTAAAAAATATTTCTTTAGTAGTAGAAATAATTTTGAGAGAGAGATAAATGAACTTGTTGTGTATTTTTTTGTTCTGTATATATTTCTCACGTACTAATGTATATATAGGCACAATATTAGATATCTTCTTTTTTTCAAATCAAGAGTACGTGCATCAGTTTTATCTTTAATTTGTTTTGCAGACTTTTCGGTAATAGTAAACAAGTGGATGTACTTGTGCTAACTAATCGGAAAAAACGTGAGACTTGGTCAAAGGTGCAAAATCAAAAAACTGTTTTGGTTTTAGAACGTTATAGTATTAAAAAAAACAAAGATTAATAGATTAACTATTTAATTTAAATTTTAAATTACTGTTTAATTTCTCAGCAATCCCCTACTAATTTAAAATTTAAATATGAAAAAATGATATATACATATATATATATATATATAAACTTAAATATTTTAATGGAGCATGATATATTATATCTTCAGTATAATTAAGAAACTTTCTGGGTTTGAGTCTTATACCTAGTGCATATGAACTTCCATCTGAAAGAATATGGAGACATGATTGTCTTGAGCCATATCCCTTTGACCAAATTTTAGAACATAACATGTATAATAAAGGTGCTCATTTGAGTTCTAATCAGTGGAGCACATTATGGCCTTGCGCATGTATCTTGTTTCGTGAGTGTCATTTAGAGATTGTCTATATCTCACAATAGCGACCCCACCACCACACTCACTAGGTGAACCCTTCCAACACCTACCTCTACAACAATTGTCATTGGGTCCATTAAGAGGTATTTTTAATTTTAACACAATAAATATAAATATTTGAATACCTCAACCTTATTACTGTCACAGTTTACTTTAAATATCGTTATTGCCCATTGAACTCCATTTATGGGATCGCCATTTATATGGAGACGGGTGTCCATTGTTGCAACTAGTTGACGGACTTTAATCTCATTCCCCTCAATTCAAGTACTTGTTGACGCGTCAACCCTTTTTTGAGTGGATCTACAAGATTATTTTCAGACCTGATAAAATCAACAGAAATAACACCATGAGTTATCAAATTTTTGATAGATTTATGTCTTATTCTGAAGTTCCTTCTTTTTTCATTAAAGTTTTTGCTAGTATCATTAGTAAGAGCAACTTGACTATCACAATATGCATTGAGATTGGAGGTATAGGTTTATTTAATAGTGGCAAGTCATATAATAAATTTTTAAGAAATTCAGCCTCACTACTAGCAGTATCTAAGGCAATTATTTCAGCTTCCATAGTAGAACGAGAAATAATAGTTTGTTTTGCAGATTTCCAAGCTACTGCACCTCCAACTAAAGTAAAGACATAACCACTAGTACATTTAGTTTCATCAGAGTCAGAAATTCAATTTGCATCACTAAAACCTTCAATTACAGTAGGATAACATGCATAGTGAATGCTATAATTAATAGTTCCTTTAAAATATCATCCACATAGAGACATAAAATAACACATGAATTATCATCAAATTGTTTCACATAAACACATTTATCACTATTATTAAACTGAAATCCATATGAAGAAACAACTTGATCAAATTTATCATGCCATTGTTTAGGGGCCTTCTTTAAACCATACAAGGATTTAACAAGTTTGCAAACTTTATTTTCCATTCCAGGTTCTATAAAACCTTCTAGTTGATTTATCTAAATTTCTTCTTCCAAGTCACCATTTAAGAAGGTAGTTTTTACATCTATTTGATGAATTTTCAAATAAAAAACACATGCAAGTGCAATTAAAACTCTAATAGTAGTAACTTTAGAAACAAGTGAGTATGTATCAAAGAAATCTACACCTTCTACTTGTTTATAACCAATAATAACAAGTCTTTCCTTAAACTTATCTGTGGAGCCATTTGTTCTTAATTTTTTTTTTCGAAAAACCCATTTACAACCTATACTCTTGCAGCCAGGAGGAAGTGATGGAGTCCCTCCTTCCATGGTTGATGATAGTGTGTTGAAGGGAGACACATTGCCCATGATCTAGGCTCACCAAAGGTTAGGCAAAGGATAGTTTATGGTGGACAAAGGGTGATAGGCGTGAAATGGGTTTTAGGGTGGCGGAAGTGTTTGGGTTATGGTGTAGGGTTGCTCAAGGTTGGCTCACTCCAAGTGTAGGTGGAGGCCACTCTAGGTTTCCTACTCTCCAAGGGTGGAGATAGGAGGAGGTTAGACGAATCAAACCTAGTGACTAAGGAAGAGATGTTGAGGCATGAAATGCTCACTCAAAATCTATATAATCCAAAGTATTTACAAGGTGTGGTGCATTGGGTATTTATAGGAGGGTAGGCATCTAGGGTTGCATTTGGAGTAGGCAAATGCACTCCAAATGAAATGCAAATGAACCCTAGATGCAACTTGGTGGCCAAGGATGGAATCTTTGGGTTTAGATTGGCTATATCTAGGTGCATGGTAAGACCATGCAACCTTTGCCCTCTACTTGGGCCTAAGCCTTTCTATCACCAAAAATAGACCCAATGACACCAAAAACATGCGTCACCCTCTAATTAACACCCTAGCCCAAAATTAAAAACCTAATTATCTAGAGCACCCCATAATACAAGGGCAAAATGGGAAATACAAGGGAAAATAAATTCTAAGTCCTAAGCAGCCCAAAATACAAGGGTAAAATTGGCAAATAAAATAAACCCTATACTAATGAGGCTTAGGAGAGAACTAATACTCTATGATCATGAGGAGAGTGTCCCTTGGTGTGTTAACTCCCTCCTCCTCTTCAACTCTCCTAGCCATGGACCTAGTGATGGGGCCCACATGTGTCTTCAAGGATGGTCCTCCATCAGGAAGGTCAGTCAAAAACCAAGTTTTATTGATTTTAAGAGAATCTATTTCATCATTAATGGCTTCTTCCCAAAAAGGTGCATCATCAGATCTCATAGCTTCACTGTAAGTTTTAAGGTCATTTTCAAATAAGAGAATAAAATTTAGGACCAAAATCTTTAGCTTTTCTAATTCTTTTACTAATTCTATGTTCAAAATCCTTGTTAACAATACTACTAGAAGGTAAAACAGAGCTAGAAGTATCATAAACAGGTTTAGACAATTTATTCTTCAAAGGAAAAATATTTTCAAAGAAAACATCATCTCTAGATTCCATAATTATATTATTAGAATTTTAGCAACTTTAGAATTAATAACTAAAAATCTATGAGTAGTAATATGTAAAGAATATCGCAAAAAAACGCAATCAAGCGTCTTGGGACCAATTTTTCTTTTCTTATTAATAGGAATATTCACCTTTGCAAGACACTCCCACACTTTGAGATATTTCAAATTTGGTTTTCTATTTTTCCAAAGTTCATAAGGGTTTTTATCTAAAATTTTATAAGGAATTCTATTCAAAATGTGACGTGCAGTAAACAAAGCTTCCCCCCACAAATTATCAGGCAAACCAGAACTTATAAGCATAACGTTTATTGTAACGTCATGGAAATATCGAACTATTTGGTAGTATACTTTATAAATAAATAAATATATATATATATATATATATATATATGTATGTATGTGTATGTTGTTTATATGGATTTGGATTGGATTTTGGAGGTGTGGATTTGAAATGTACTTTGTAACGACCCATCCTAGGCCGTCACATCCAGAACCAACCAAAATAAAATAATATAATAAAGAAAATAGAGCAAGGGTCAGCTACGCTAGAGTGTAAATATACAATAACATATAAATTGTTTTCATCATATAAAACATATTTTTATAGTAGAGTCATCATCCTCAGTAAGATTATACAGTAATCCAAAAAGATAATATAATTACAACATCATGAAGACATCAAAATAAGACACCCTAGGTGCTGGTCAAGCTCTAAGCCTAGCCACTTCTCAAAGCAACTACCAAAAAAAAAAACTCCTTGCTATCCCAAAGCCTCACACCTGATCTGCTCCCCCACA
Organism: Cajanus cajan; assembly: GCF_000230855.2. NCBI lineage: Eukaryota > Viridiplantae > Streptophyta > Magnoliopsida > Fabales > Fabaceae > Cajanus > Cajanus cajan. The sequence goes on from NC_138525.1 coordinate 39,536,140, forward strand.
TAGTGAGATCATCATAGTCCACATCATAGAAATATAAGGGTTAGCACATATAAAACTAACCATAGTACAACATAATGAAATATCATTAAACTAGATATTCATCAATAGTATGTATCCATACCAAGGGAATGACAATATTATAACAAGTCCTTTCCATGCCAAATATAAACCAATCCAAAATCCAATGTATACACATCCATGCCAATGCATACATATTCTATGATAATAAAGAATCCATAACCAATGTATACAATCCATACCAATTGCATACATATTCCACATCCAAACCAAAGTCACACCACTATATAATCCCATGATGTAACCAACACATCCAAACCAAATGTTGGCCTCAACACATCCAAACCAAGTGTTGATTCGGTGAAACATGTCATCAACCCATGTCACACACCTAACCTCTCATGAAAAATATACAGTTGGATTACGTCGTCACGTAACCCTGATGATCGTGGCCACTTCATCCATCGGTATGACTCGGCCTTGCCCCCATACTGGTAGCAAATAGAATACTTAGAGGAGTACTTCAGAATCCACCTAACATCTGAAGTGGTTTATTATATAACCTTTGGAAAAGTTCCACATTGGAATCGACACCATGGGATTCCCAAATTCCATATTTTTCCAAAGATTATATCCTGATCTCACCAAGAGATCTAATCCATACCATAACTTTACTCCTCTAAGTTCTATTAGCTTTCCAAACCATACACACATAGCATATTCCATAATTACATACAAACTTTACCATAACCATGCCAAATCATTCAATATAATAACATAAATAATTAAACACCTAAAACAACCATGAACTTAAACAAATGACAATCTTCATATAAACAAAATAGCATATTAAAAGTTATACTACCCCTATCATGTTCATACATACTAGATTAAGTCTTATAAATACTACCCTTACTTGGATAAATAGGAATCGAAACTAGGGCAGGACCTCCTCTTCTCCCTCCTCTTTTCTTTCCCTTGGCAGGACCTCCTTCTCTGGATTTCTCTTTCTCTCTCTCTCTCCTCTTTCTCTCTCTAGGATCTCCTCCTCTCAAATTCTCAATTTCCCAACACCCCAGCCCCCTATTTACAGAGTTCTGCTTCACCTAACCCGGAACGGCCCGTTCCAAAAGTGGAACGCCCGTTTTGGGCCCGAAAAATCTACGTAAGTTTTAGAACTGGAACAGCCCGTTCCAAAACCAGAACGGGCCGTTCCAGGACTCATCTAGAACGGCCCATTCTCCTTTTGGAACGGCCCGTTCTCCCTCCAGAACGGCCCGTTTTCCTTTTGGAACGGCCCGTTCTCGGCCCGTTTTCCTTTTGGAACGGCCCGTTCTCGGCCCGTTCTCAACTTTAAACCTAGTTCATTTTTTGTGCTTGGAACGACCCGTTTTGTTTTTGGAACAACCCGTTTCAAGTTACCAAAACACCCCTATACCTTTAAAAAAAATTTACGAAAATGCCATTAATAAATAATAATAAAAAAATGGGTATTACATACTTATCTTTGTGCATGTTGTATAATTATGTGGTTTTGATTAGTTGTTTGGACATGGTAGTGATTTTGTAGTATAGAACGAGATATCATTTTTTTACGTGTTTATATAGGCATGTGTATGCATTAGTGTGGTGAATGATGCATTGTACACCATTATACTGAATTGGTACTAAGAGGGAAGAAGACTGATCACCTTCCTTCTCATCTTAGTTAAGTGAAGTATTATGACATGCAACTCATTATTCGAAGAATATGTATATATGAATGTGATGCTTGTTTTCATATTAATACATGTTGCATTTCATAAGGTGGTGAGTTGTGAGTATTGCATGGAAAGAAATAGGATCAGTAGGAGATTGAAGGATAGGAACATAAGATAAATCTGGCCTTTCTGAATGAATTTGAGGTTATTTTAGAGCTTAGGAAGTTGAAATACTGCAAGGAATAGGATATTTGAGGTGAATAGGTGCTAAGGGTGAAATTTGGAAATTTTGGAAAATGGCTATATATAGGGACATAGGACCGGAGGATTTCATTTGTCTGACGAAGACAGTTTCTAAAGAGAGGAAGTGGAGAGAGAAGCTCTGATCTGGAGGGAATTTGAGGACACATTTGGGAAGCTTATCAAGCTAGGATCAATCTTCACAACTAGATTTTCAAGAGATTTAGCCTCTAAAGCCTTGAAAAGGGGGATTAAAGTTTGAGTTGGGATTTGAGGATCTAGTGGAATCTTGCATTTCTGAAGTTTCTAAGGTAAGGGTAGTACTTATAAGACTTAATCTAGTATGTATGGGTTTGAAATATCACATTGATTCCATGATTTATGCATGATTAAGGCTGGATTGAGTGGAAAGGGTTTTGGTTGGGTTTCTCCATGATTTCCATGGATTAATGGTTAAGACTTGATTTTATCACTTAATATGTTGTTTTTGGATATTTTTATGCTTTATAATTGTTTGAACTCGTGTAATTTGGATTGGGTTCATGTTGGTAAGGAATTTTTGAGGTTTTCAGGGGTTTTTGGTTGAACATGCGCCAGACCCAGTTCTTGGCGCCGTGCATGCATTCATCAGGGACCACCATTGTCAAATCACGTTGGGCACGATTTGATGTGGGAAGTCTCTGGATGGACCACGTAGGGCGTGAAGGGAACCACGTCGGGCGTGATAGCAGACGTGGGCCTTGTGGTTTTGGTTACTGATATGGTGTCAGACAAGATCTGAGCACGCCAGGCGTGGAGACTCATTGGAAGTCTCTGTCTAGAATTGCACCAGGCGTAGGATAAGTGCATTGGGCACGGAGACCTCTGTAGGTCTTTGTGTAGACTATGTCAGAGATAGAGTGAGCGAGCCGGGCGTGAAGTTTCTATTTGAATTTGTGCCGAGCGTGATCTGAATGCACTGGGTGTGTGGTCTCTTTGAGGAAAACCTTTTATAATTAAGTTTTTATGGAACTTTTAAATGTTGAATCATGTCATCTTTGATGTTATTATTTGGTATGGAATGTTGGCATGATTATGGAAAAGTTTGTATGTAATTATGGAATATGCTATGTGTGTTTGGTTTGGAAAGCTAATAGGACTTAGAGGAGTAAGGTTATGGTATGGATTGGGAGATCTCTTGGTGAGATCTGGATATAATCTTTAGGAAAATATGGAATTTGGGAGTCCCATGGTGAGGATTCCAATATGGAACTTTTCCAAAGATTATATAATAAACCACTTCAAATGTTAGGTGGATTCTGAAGTACTCCTCTAAGTATTCTATTTGCTACCGGTATGAGGGCAAGGCCGAGTCATACCGATGGATGAAGTGGCCAGGATCACCAAGGTTATGTGACGACGTAACCTAACTGTATATTTTCCATGTGAGGTTAGGTGTGTGACATGGGCAGGTGATATGTTCACTAATTCAACACTTGGTTTGGATGTGTTGAGGCTAACATTTGGTTTGGATGTGTTGGCTACTTCATGGGATTATATAGCAGTGTGACGTTCGTTTGGATATGGAATATGTATGCTTATGGTATGGATTGTATACATTGGTTATGGATTCTTCATTATTATAGATTATGTATGCATTGGTATGGATATGTATACGTTGGATTTTGGATTTGGTTTATATTGGCATGGGGATAGACATGTAATAATGTTGTCATTCCCTTGGTATGGATAAAAGTTGTTGATGAATATCTGTTTTGATGATATTTCATTATGTTGTACTATGGTTGGTTTTATACGTGCTAACCCTTATATTTCCATGATGTGGACTGTGATGATCTCACTATGTGGGGGAGCAGATCAGGTGTGAGACTTTAGGATGGCAAAGAGTCTTTTGGTAACTGCTTTGAGAAGTGGCTAGACTTAGAGCTTGACCAGCACCTAGGGTGTCTTATTTTGATGTTTTCATGACGTTGTAATTATATTATCATTTTGGATGACTGTATAACCTTACTGATGATGACTCTTTTATAAAATTATGTTTTATATGATGAAAATAATTTATACGTTATTGTATATTTTCACTCTAGTGTAGCTGGCCTTTGCTCTCTTTTCTTTATTATATATTTTTCTTATGTGTTGTTCAGTTTTGTTGATGTGGCGACCTAAGGCGGGTCGTTACATTTATCATGTCTAATAAAGTACAATTTTTTCTTTCAGCAATTCCATTAGATTGAGGAGCATAGGGAGGAGTGACTTCATGAATAATGCCATGTGTTTCAAAAAATTCACCCATTTCATTAGAAGAATATTCTCCTCCTGTATCATAACGAAGAATTTTAATACTCTTTTCTAATTGATTTTCATCTTCTTCTTTATAAACCTTGAATTTTTCAAATAACTCACTTTTATGAATAATCAAGTATACATAGAAATATTTTGAGAAGTCATCAATGAAGGTAATAAAATATTTCTTTCGACCACGAGTAATAACACCATTGCCATCACATATATCACTGTGAATGAGTTCAAGCAACCAAGTTTCCTTTTGGACAGAATTTTGAAAAGATTTTCTAGGTTGTTTGGCTTGAACACAAACTTCACATTTTTGTTTCAATTCATTAAAAGATTTAGGAATAAGATTGAGAGTTATCATTCTTTTAATAAAATTCAAGTTAACATGTCCAAGTCTACCATGCCAAATGTCACTACATTCAACATTTGAAATAGAAGATGAAGAAATGCTAGAATTTTTTTTATTAATAAAGGACGACATGAGATTAAGTTTAAACAAACCATCACAAATATATCATTTCCAAACAAAAGAACCATGTCGAGAAATTACAACTCTATTGGATTCAAAAACAACTTTAAAACCTTGTTAAATTAACAAAGCAACGATAATCAAATTTTTTCTAATTTCATAAACATGAAAGACTTCATCTAAAACAAGACAATTTTCTGAAGATAATTCTAATTCTACTCAACCTAGACCAATGACGCGTGCTAGGCTCCCATTCCCTATGCTTACAGTACGTGTGCCACATTCCTGATATGAAGAAAATAATTTTTTATCAGCACACACATGAACATTAGCTCCAGAGTCAATCCACCAATCATTTGAGTTATAAATAAAATTTAACTCTAGGCTAGTGACATGATACCTGTTAGATGGGGAATCTGAGCTAGCATTAGTGGTAATAACATTAGCTTGAGGCTGAGACGATGATTTGAGATCAGATGTAATGTCTTTTAGTTGACAACAACGATGAAAACAATCCTTAGCAAAATGATTGTTTCTTCCACAAACAAAGCAAAATGACTAATTTCGTTGAATTTTACTCTTTGGTTTGTAGTTGTTATTAAAAACCTTTTTTTTATTTTTGGAGAAATGGGAGCTTTGACCAAACTTATTATTATTGGAAAAACCATATTTTTTAAACATGTTTTGTTTAGGCTTATTAGCGTTTTCCACTAAATAAGCCTTAGCCTGAAAAAGGGGTTTACGAGAATCCTTTTGTGAAATACAATGCTTATCTTCAATTCGCAAGGTAACCAATAAATCAGATAAAGTGAATGATCAGGTTTATGCTTAAGTTCTTGCAAATTCAGACCAAGAAGGAGGTAATTTTGAAATTAACAAACTAACAAGCATTATGTTAGGCAAAGTAATTTCTTTCATCTTCATATCATAAATAATATTTTCAAACTCGTGAACTTGGTTAGAAAAAGGTTTTCCATCTTCCACTTGAAAATAAATCATTCTTTCACAAGAGTATCTTCTTAAACCCTTTTCAGCAGAACCATACTGTAGTTCAAGAGCGTCCTATAACTCTAAAGCAGTTTTTGTATGACAAAATATTTTATAAATATTATCAAATAAAGCACTCAAAATACGACCATGCCACAAAATATCTTTATCACTAGAAGTATCATTAGAAGAACTAGCTTCAACCAAGGCACATTCAGAGCAATTTTCAGATTTTCCATTTAAAATAACAGAAAATAAACTCAACTCTGTAAGCCAAAATTTCATCTGTTGTTGCCAACATAAAAAGTTTTCACCATTAAATTTTTCTGTCTTACTACTCAAAGACTTTAAAATATTCATTGCAGACATGTTGATATTGAACAAGAAAAGAAATATTTTCTCTCTAAGATTGATGGAGAAGGCCCATGGGCCAAAGGCCCAACTACTAGGGCTATGGCCAAGAGGATACATGAAGAATGGGCCCATGCTCAAGAGAAGCCCATAGTACTTTTTAGTTGGGCTTTGACCCAAGCCCAAGTAGATTAGGAGTAGTGTAGGTTTGGGCCTTTGGGCTTGTATTGTAATTTTTGGGCCTTGTATTTCGGCCACCTAGGTTAGGAATTTCATTTCATGGCAATGTGAATTTAGGGTTAATTTAGGTTAGCATGTGCATGTTCATTTGCATGTAATTAGTATGGCATTTAGTATGCATTTTGGCCATGTGAACACATGTACATGGTATGACTGAAATGATACTTAAATGAATACCAAATTACATCCAAATGAGAGTGCACATGGGTGGTGACCGGTTGGCACCAAAATTTGAATTTAAACATTCAAATTTTGGTGCCTAAGATTAAGTTAAACCATGGTTTAACTTAACCTTGGGTCAAGCCAAACTTGCTCATCACACTACTTACCCTATATATTCATGTTGGCCGGCCATTGTACATACTTTTGGATGATATATGAGAATTTCTTCTTACACAAATTCTCCCACCGAAAGTCACTCCTAGTTTTCTCTTCCTTCTCTCTACTTGAGCTCCTCTCTTTGTAGAGTTAGGAACCTACCTTCTAACCGGAATTGGAAGGCTAACCTTGGCTACTTTTTCTTCTCTTTCTTGAGTTCCCATCCTTGCATCAATCCAAGGATCCGAGGAGAGGTTTTGAAGCATCCATGAAGTTTTCTCCATTGAAGACTTCATCAAGTGGTATCTAGAGCTCGGTCTTCAAGAGATAAGTTTCTTATCTTTTGATTGATTGGTTGATCCGTTTGATTTTGTGTCATTGTTTTAATTGAGTTTCTTCCTTCACTAGATCTATATTTTGTGCCTTAAAATTGATGGATCTAGTTTTCGGTTGCTTGAATGATTCATAAATGCTTTTTAATTTTGTTGCTATCCTATGAATCATGCTCTAAAATGTGCTTTAGGAAATTCAACTTTGTTGCTTTTATTTTCTTTGAGTCTTGATTACAAATTTTCGGTCATATGCTTGCTTGAGTCTTTAAATTTTTGAATCCTATGTCTAGAGTAATGTTTAGTCCTTTGTATGTTTAAACTTCTTAGCTATGCTTGTTGTTCTGTTTTGTGTCATTTGTTTTGAATTTTCTAGACTTGGCTGAATCTAATTGGTTTAGTTGTGCTTCATATTGTTTTTGATTTTCATTTGAGTTCATAAACTACTACTAGATCATTAGTAGTTTTCTTAGCTTTAGGTTTCCTTTTATTCAAATTGTCTTCTAAAATTTCTTGTGTCAATCCGTGAGTTTAATTTTTGAAATCATAATTTGGTTGCTGGAAATTTGGCTGGAATATTTGAAATTCAAATTTGAGTGGTAAAAAAAAACCGTGGCATGTTAAGTAAGAAAAACAAGTGGAAAAAGCATGTACAATTTCATTACATTTTTGACCTAATTTGAGTTTCATTTGTTTTTCAAATTGTAAACCGGTTTTAAAATGCAAGTTGTGTGAGTGACCGAGACTTATCTTATTTTAAAATTCAAAAGATAAAAGGCATCTCCTCTTAAAAAAACAAGAAAAAGAAATCAAGTCAAAAATTCAAAAGAAAGTTGATATAAATATATATATATATATATATATATATATATATATATATATATATGCAAACCTAATTTTCAAGTAAAAGCCAAAAGGAGATTATATGACTTGTTATTGCTTCTCGGTTCTATTGTATAGCATGGAGTGTTTAACATGAATTTTCAGCTTGAACTCTTAAGTCATTTTTGATTTGTCATTCCAATTTAGAACCTATCTAGGAGCATTCCTTCTTGTGCTAGCTTTGTTGTCTTCTTTGTTCATCTATCTCTTCTAATCTTCTACTTTATTCTTTGTCTTAAAGTTTACTAAAATTGTCTTGGTTGTTTGTGCTTGATATTGAATTCAAAGTGTGGCCTAGTGTTGACCTAACATATTTCATTAGAAACTAGTTCTACAAGGGTCATCAAAAGAGGACTAAGATAGAGTTGAGGAAAGGTGACAAGGGAGGACACTTTCAGTTGGATACTAAACAAATCACAAACACCTCAAACACCTGGACATTTGAGGCTGCTGCACCTTACTCAAAGTCGTGAAGATCAACTAGAAGAAATTTTAAAATTGTGTTGATTAAAAAAAAAATAGAGTATTAGAGACAGAATTAGAGACGGAATTTCCGTCACTAACTTGATTTTCCTTGCAAAAGTGGTCTCTAATTCCATCACTAAACTTGGTGCCTGTTTTTTTTTTTAATTGAAAGCCACTTTGTTTACTTTTCTGTTCAGCATTTGTTCTTAATTGTAATTGGCCATTTTTGGAGTGTCTTGGAAGTGTCTTAGGTACACAACCATCTCTCCATAAGAACCCTAATTTGCGCTAGTCTTGGTTGAAGTGGTCCTTGATTAGTCTTTGGTACCTCTCAAGCTTTCACCTTAGGAATCCGTGTGGATAGATTTTAAATTTTGCAGTTTACTTTGTCCTTAATCATTTGCTTCTTCTAGATTAATCATCACATCAAAAATCACAAAAATATTTTCATTGAAAAGATTTTAGGTGAGGATTAACTACAAGGGGGATTAGTAATTTTTACTTGAAGAGGCTTGGTTATTAAGTGGCTCTTAGTAGCTCACCTCCCTCCAAAGTTCAATTTGTATACTTAGTCCTCCAAGTACTTAGTTCAAACCTTCAAAAATTGCTTTTAAAAAGTCTTTTATAAAAGAAAAACTTTTTCCTATAATGGAAGAATTTTCTACTCCTCACAGTGATAGTAATTCAAGTGACTACAATGACATTTCAAAAGTAGCACATGAATTAAGATCACTAAAGGTTTGGAGAGAGCAAGAGGCCAAGCATAGACTTAAAGAAAAACTTGAAAGAGAGGCCCAACTTGCACTCTTGCAAGAAGAAATTCGGCTATTAAAGGAAAAGGAAGAAAGATTACACAATAAGAACCGAAGTAGGCATGGAAGTTCTCAATTCCATAGTTCAGCCCTATGAGAGTCCATGCATGATGATAGCCTAGCCTTAGGAGATCATTTCCAACAACCTCCTAGAAGAACCCATAGGACCCCCAAAGTGAGGGAATCTAGAGTAGATCTCCCTTATTTTCATGGGAAAGATGATATTGAGGAGTACCTTGATTGGGAAATGAAGGTTGAACAAATCTTCACTTGCCATCAAGTGAGTGAAGAATGAAAAGTGTCCCTTGCCACCTTGAGTTTCCAAGGCCACGCCATGTATTGGTGGACATCTCTTGTTAGGGATAGGCACCTCCATAATGACCCTCCAATTCAATATTAGAATGAGTTAAGGAGTGCTTTGAGGAGGAGACACATTCCCTCATATTACACTAGGGAGATTATCAATAAGCTTCAAAGACTCCATCAAAGAAACATGACTATTGAGGAATATAGACAAACAATGGAGTTATATTTGATGAGGGCTGGAATTAGAGAAGAGGAAGATGTTACCATTGCTAGATTTTTGAGTGGTCTCACTTTGGAAATAAGAGATAAGGTTGAGCTTTTACCTTACAGAGATTTGAATGATTTAGTTCAACTTTGCATCAAGGTTGAACAACAAGTTTTGAGGAAAATTTTTAAAGAAAGCTCATACTCATCTTATTCTAAGAAAGACTACAAGAGGGAGGGTAAAACTTTTGAAAAGAAAAATACTTTTGACTCCTCCAAAAATCTAGACAAAGGTAAAGAAAAAGAAAAAGACAAGAAAAACACCTCACACACTAGCACCAAGTCTAGTGATATTAAGTGCTTTAAATGTCTTGGGAGAGGCCACATTGCTTCTCAATGCCCTAACAAGAAGGTCATGATATTGAGGGGCCAAGACATTTATAGTAGCCAAGATGAAGCTACTACTTCCTCATCTTCAAGTGAAAATGAAGAGGAAGCAAGTGAGGGAGAGTCATGAGAGGTCACATACCCTTACAATGGGGAACTTCTTACAATGAGAAGGGTCCTCAATAACCAACCTAGTGATACACAATCCCAAAGAGAGAACATTTTTCACAAAAGGTGTAACTTTTCAAATAAAGCTTGTTCTCTAATTGTCGATAGTGGATCTTGGTGCAACTGTTGTAGCACTAGGATGGTTGAAAAGTTGGGATTAACTACCACACCTCATCCAAAACCTTATCAACTTCATTGGCTCAATGATGATGGGGATATGGTGGTTAACAAACAAGTGGAAGTAGAGTTTTCCATTGGGAACTATCAAGATAAAGTTAAATGTGATGTAGTTCCCTCTCTAGAGATAGTTCAAGAAGAGAAACTTGAAACAAAAACTTTACAAAAAAAACATCTCTCTTACTTGAACCATCATCCTATATCCTCATGTGTAGAGGAACACTCACATGCACTGCCACAAAATCTTTGGAAAATTCTCTACCTCTTGAAGTCCAAAATCTTTTGATTTAATTTGATGATGTATTTCCTAGTGAAGGCCCTATGGGACTTCCACCTTTTAAGGGAATAAAGCATCAAATAGATTTTGTGCCTGGAGCTAGTCTACCTAATAGACCAGCTTATAGGACAAATCCTCAAGAAACAAAAGAGATAGAGAAACAAGTACAAGATTTTTTGGATAAGGGTTGGATTCAAAAGAGTCTAAGTCCTTGTGTTGTGCCTGTTTTATTGGTGCCAAAAAAAGATGGAAAATGGAGGATGTGTTGTGACTGTAGGGCCATCAACAACATCACCATAAAATATAGGCACCCAATTCCTAGACTTGATGACATACTTGATTAGTTGCATGGGTCATCCATATTTTCCAAAATAGATCTTAAAAGTAGATATCACCAAATCCGAATTAAGGAAGGTGATGAGTGGAAGACTGCTTTTAAGACTAAGTTTGGATTATATGAATGGTTAGTAATGCCATTTGGGCTTACTAATGCACCTAGCACATTCATGAAGCTGATGATCATGTCCTTAGGGATTGTATTGGTAGATTTGTAGTTGTTTATTTTGATGACATCTTAATCTATAGCAAAAGTCTACATGATCATGTGGATCACCTAAGACAAGTCTTACTTGTGCTTAGAGATAATCACTTGTTTGCTAATGTAGACAAGTGCACTTTTTGTGTGGATAATGTTATATTTTTGGGTTTTGTGGTAAGCAAACAAGGGGTTCATGTGGACCCTGAGAAAATCAAAGCCATTCAAGAATGGCCTATTCCTACTAATGTGAGTGAAGTTAGGAGCTTCCATGGATTGGCAAGCTTTTATAGACGATTTGTTCCTAACTTCTCTACATTAGCTTCACCTCTCAATGAGTTGGTGAAGAATGATGTGGTCTTTCTTTGGCAAGAAAAACATAACTTAGCATTCCAAGAGCTTAAGCAAAAACTCACTCAAGAACCTGTTCTAGCTCTCCCTGATTTTAGCAAAACCTTTGAGCTAGAATGTGATGCTTCAGGGCTTAGCATAGGAGCTGTGTTGTTACAAGGTGGCCACCCCATAGCCTATTTCAGTGAAAAACTTCATGGGGCTGCCTTGAACTACCCTACCTATGACAAGGAGTTGTATGCTTTAGTTCGAGCCCTTCAAACTTGGGAACACTATCTTGTGACCAAGGAATTTATCATTTATAGTGATCATGAATCACTTAAATACTTGAAGGGTCAAGGTAAATTAAATAAGAGGCATGCAAAATGGGTTGAGTACCTTGAACAATTTCCTTGTCATCAAGTACAAGAAAGGCTCTACAAATGTAGTAGCCGATGCTTTATAAAGAAGACATGTGTTGTTAAACATCCTAGGTTCTCAAATACTAGGGTTTGATGACATAAAGGAATTGTATGAGAAAGATCCTGATTTTGCTAACTTTTATACCTTATGTATTCAAAAGCCTTATCAAGGTTACTATATTTCCGAGGGGTTTCTCTTTAAAGAAAATAAACTTTGTATTCCCCAAGGATCTATTAGGAAACTCTTGGAAAAGAATAGCCATGAGGGTGGGCTCATGGGGAACTTTTGGGATTGATAAGACTCTTTTACTTTTGAAAGAGAAATTCTTTTGGCCTCATATGAAAAGAGATGTTCAAAGGTTTTGTATAGCTTGTCTTCAAGCTAAATCTACCACAAAACCTCATGGACTATTCCCCTTGCCAATATCCAATGCTCATTGGATAAACATTTCCATGGATTTTATCCTTGGTTTGCCTAGGACCCAAAGAGGAAAGGATTCCATCTTTGTGGTAGTAGACCATTTTAGTAAAATGGCACACTTTATTCCATGCCACAAAGTGGATGATGCAAGAAACATTGCTAAATTATTCTTTCAAGAAATAGTGAGACTTCATGGGTTACCTAAGACTATAGTCTCGGATAGAGATGTTAAGTTCCTTAGCCACTTTTGGAAAACCTTGTGGGCAAGGCTAGGAACTAAACTTCTATTTTCTACTACATGTCACCCACAAACTGATGGGCAAACTGAGGTAGTCAATAGGTCTCTTGGAGCTATGTTGAGGGCAATCCTCAAGGGCAATAAAAAGTCATGGGATGACTATCTCCCTCATGTGGAGTTTGCTTACAATAGGGTGGTTCATAAAACCACCAAGATGTCTCCTTTTGAGATTGTTTATGGTTTCAATCCTCTAACCCCTTTAGACTTATTACCCCTACCGGATGTTGCTTCTTTTATCCATAAATAAGGAACATCTAGGGCTGAATTTGTTAAGAACTTGCGTGAGAGGGTTAGAAATCATATGCAATCCCAAATTGAAAAATACACAAAATATAATAACAAGGGTAAAAAGGAAGTTGTCTTCAATGAAGGTGACTGGGTTTGGCTCCACCTTAGGAAGGATAGATTTCCTTCCGAAAGAAAGTCTAAACTTAGTCCTAGAGGGGATGGACCCTTTCAAATCCTCAAAAGAATAAACAAAAATGCTTATGTCTTAGATCTCCCCTCTGAGTATGGGGTTAGTCCTAGTTTCAATATATCTGATTTATCTCTTTTTACAGGACTTGCTGACCACGAGGAGGACTCCTTGGATTTGAGGACAAATCCTCTTCAAGAGGGAGGGGATGATGGAGGAGGCCCATGGGCCAAAGGCCCAACTACTAGGGTTATGGCCAAAAGGATACATGAAGAATGGGCTCATGCTCAAGAGAAGCCCATAGTACTTTTCAGTTGGGCTTTGACCTAAGCCCAAGTAGATTAGGAGTAGTGTAGGTTTGGGCCTTTGGGCTTGTATTGTAATTTTTGGGCCATGTATTTCGGCCACATAGGTTAGGAATTTCATTTCATGGCAATGTGAATTTAAGGTTAATTTAGGTTAGCATGTGTATCTTCATTTGCATGTAATTAGTATGGCATTTAGTATGCAGTTCGGCCATGTGCACACATGTACATGGTGTGACCGAAATGATACTCAAATGAATACCAAATTACATCCAAATGAGAGCGCACATGGGTGGTGACCGGTTGGCACCAAAATTTGAATTTAAACATCCAAATTTTGGCGCCTATGATTAAGTTAAACCATACCATGGTTTAACTGAACCTTGGGTCAAGCCAAACTTTCTCATCACACTACTTACCCTATATATTCATGTTGGCTGGCCATTGTACATACTTTTGGATGATATATGAGAATTTCTTCTTACACAAATTCTCCCACCGAAAATCACTCCTGATTTTCTCTTCCTTCTCTCTACTTGAGCTCCTCTCTTTGTAGAGTTAGGAACCTACCTTCTAACCGGAATTGGAAGGCTAACCTTGCCTACATTTGCTTCTCCTTCTTGAGTTCCCATCCTTGCATCAATCCAAGGATCCGAGGAGAGGTTTTGAAGCATCCATGAAGTTTTCTCCATTGAAGACTTCATCAAAGATTGTTGGAAATAAAATAAATTTAATAGAGCACAAGAAAAATAAAAATTTAGATTTATCAATAAAACCAATATCAACAACACAATGAATACCATAAAATTAAAACAAAACAATTAGTAACAACTAATTAAACACAAAGGGTAAATAAAATTATTAAATAATAAGTTTAGAGTAGCCTGGGTTGAAGTACGCAGAGCGTTATCCTTAGAGAGAAAACACTCCCACTGCACTGGTAATTTTAAGTCTTATAATGTGCTCCTCTCCCAAGATACGTCAACTCGTTAGACCGTTCGGGTGCAGCGAAAGATTCCCGAACCAAAGAACACTGCTCCAAAAAATATTTTTTTAGTAATAGAAATAATTTTGAGAGAGAGATAAATGAACTTGTTGTGTATTTTTTAATTTTGTATATATTTCTCACGTACTAATGCATATATAGGCACAATATTAAATACCTTCTTTTTTCAAATCAAGAGTACGTGCATCAGTTTTATCTTTAAATTGTTTTGCAAACTTTCCGGTAACAATAAACAAGTGGATGTACTTGTGCTAACTAATCGGAAAAAACGTGAGACTTGGTCAAAGGTGCAAAATCAAAAAACAGTTTTTGAAACGATATAGTATTAAAAAAAAAAAAAAGATTAATAGATTAAATATTTAGTTTAAATTTTAAATTATAGTATGATTATCGGCAATAAGGTCCTCGAATAAAAAACATGGAAAAATAAAAAAAATTTGTGCCTGCTTATAACAAGGTTACAGTCAAAGTCTTCTCCTTGCCATAAAGTCTTTGATGTGGTTGATTTTGGGTTCATCGTATAAGTATGGAACTTACCTTTGTACTTATTCAATAATTAATATGCGTTTGCGTATAGGTACCTATACAAGTTATAGACTTGTGTAAATTTCTGTGCAAGACTTGCATGATATTTAAAATACATACAGAAAGTTATAATAAGCAATATTAGTATTTAAAAAGAAATTCAAAAATATAAATACACAAAAATGTTAAACAGAAATTTAATATAAAATATTTAAAGGCGTGTTTGCTAAGAAAAAAAAATAATGGATAAAGAAAAAAGGTAAATGAAAATATATGTATGAGTGAAAAATAAAATGAATTTAAAAGTGTTTGCTTTAAGAAAAACATGAAACTGTACGAAACAGAGAAATAAAAATATAAATATAAATAGTTTAATTAAATAATATAATCAGTTTTTCATAATTTGAAAATCAATATTGAAAAAGTGATAGTTGATTTTCATGATAATCTATTTTCAAAATGCATAAAATTCATAGTTGTGTGAAAATCGGATCAAATCGGTCGGTTGCAAGAACTGGTTCATTTTTTATTTATTTAAATTTAATTTAAAATATTTTTAATTAAAATAACATTTAATAAGAAATCATAAATTAGAATAACTTATTTTAATATTTAGTATTATAAAATTATAGTGTTATACTTATTTAATATTATTTTTATACTCATAACAATAATAATTATTATTAATACCGGTTTGATGACGATTGAATCGTTGAACCTTAAACCACATTAAACCTTAAATTAGTTCTTTGCTCGGTTCAACGACTTCTCCAATTTTAAAAATGTTGATAAAATGTGATAACCGATTTAAAAAAAATATGATTTTATACTGATTGGAAATAAATTGATTAGGGCTATATGAAATTAAAATTCATTATGTTGATTTAAGACAAAATAAATGAGTTAACGATTATTATTTCTAAAACCAATAATATTTTTTAGTCTTAAATATGTTCAAATTATCTCCAATTAGCTTGATTTTTAGATTATTACTTATTAAATTTTTTTTGTTTAAATTAACTGACTAATTTTTTTTCCAATTTAGTTGCTGATGTTAGTCCCCTTCTGTTAAATGATGATGTGGCTGGCGGACTGCCACATCATCACTCAACGGTGTATGCCATGTTAGTTAGATGTACACCTCACTTACCATGTCATTTTCCTCGTCATTTTTTAAATTTTCAAAAAAAATTTGTTTCGCATACTCATTCAGAGCGATGGGCGAACCTTTCGACCTTGGAATCGTTCAAATTGAACCCAACCATGGTGTCGCCCAAGTCGCAACTGACCTTAGCCAAGACCTCAAGGTCGCTGTAATGAGTGACGGCCTAGACGATGGCCCTGGCTGTTGAGAAATTATTTTATAATTTAAAATTTAAATTAAATATTTAATATGATTAATCCTTTTGTTTTTTAACGTTCCGAAAACCAAAACCGTTTTGGCTTGTACGTGCCCTTATCCAAGACCCACGGTTTCTTTTCCGATTAATTTGCATGTGCATAGTACGTACATGCAGTTTTTTCGAAAATTGAGGTGCACTTCTTATTATGCTTATACACTAAAACTGTAACTTTAAAGGGACTTGGGTACGTGAGAAAAAAGCAGTTCTGGACACACAGAAAATTACACAGCAAGCTTATTTTATTTCTCCCTCAATATTTTCTCTATTACAAAAATTATAATTTTGGAGCGGTGTTCTTTGGTTCGGGGATCTTTCGCTGCACTCGAACGGTCTAACGGGTTGACGTATCTTGGGAGAGGAGCGCACTTTAAGACTCAAAATTACCAGTGCAGTGGGGGCATTTTCTCTCTAAGAATAGCGCTCTGCGTGCTTCAACCCAGGCTACTCTAAACTTCTTATCTAATAATTTTATTTACTCTTTTTGTTTAATTAGTTGTTACTGATTGCTCTGTTTTAATTTTATAATATTCATTGTGTAGTTGATATTGGTTTTTTTGAGAAAATTAAATATTTATTTTTCTTGTGCTCTATTAAATTTATTTTTCTAACAATCTTAGAGAGAAAACTTCTTTTTTTTTGTTCAATATTAACATTCTGCAATGGACATTTTAAATTCTTTGAGCAGTAAGCCAGAAAAATTTACTGGTGAAAATTTTTTATGTTGGCAACAACAGATGAAATTTTGGCTTACAGAGTTGAATTAATTTTCTGTTATTTTAAATGGAAAATCTGAAAATTCTTCTGAATGTGCCTTGGTTGAAGCTGGTTCTTCTAGTGATAAAGATATTTTGTGTCATGGTCGTATTTTGAGTGCTCTGTCTGATAATATTTATAAAATATTTTATTTTGTGTCATGGTCGTATTTTGAGTGCTCTGTCTGATAATATTTATAAAATATTTTGTCATACAAAAACTGATTTGGAGTTATGGGACGCTCTTGAACTAAAGTATGGTTCTGCTGAAAAGGGTTTAAGAAAATACTCTTGTGAAAGAATGATTTATTTTCAAATGGAAGATGGAAAACCTTTCTCTGACCAAGTTCATGAATTTGAAAATATTATTTATGATACGAAAATGAAAGAAATTACTTTGCCCGACATAATGCTTGTTAGCTTATTAATTTCTAAATTGCCTCCTTCTTGGTCTGAATTTGCAAGAAGCCTTAAACATAAACCCGATAACTTCACTTTATCTGATTTATTGGTTACCTTGCGAATTGAAGATAAACATCGTATTTCACAAAAGGTTTCTAATAAAACCCCTTTTCAGGCTAAGGCTCATTTAGTGGAAAACGCTAATAAGCCTAAACAAAAATTTTTCAAAAAATCTGGTTTTTCCAAAAATAATAAATTTGGTCAGAGCTCTCATTTCTCTAAAAATAAAAACAAAGCTTCTGATAACAACTACAAACCAAAGAGTAAAATTCAAGGAAATGAGTCTTTTTGCTTTGTTTGTGGAAGAAACAATCATTTTGCTAAAGATTGTTTTCATCGTCGTCGTCAACCAAAAGACATTACATCTGATCCCAAATCTTCGTCTCAGCCTCAAGCTAATGTTATTACCGCTAATGCTAGCTCGGATTCCCCATCTAACAGGTATCGTGTCACTAGCCCAGAGTTAAATTTTATTTATAACTCAAATGATTGGTGGATTGACTCTGGAGCTAATGTTCATGTGTGTGCTGATAAAAAATTATTTTCTTTATATCAGGAATGTGGCACACGTACTGTAAGCATGGGGAATGGGAGCCTAGCGCGCGTCATTGGTCTAGGCCGAGTTGAATTAGAATTATCTTCTTGAAATTTTCTTGTTTTAGATGAAGTTTTTCATGTTTCTGAAATTAGAAAAAATTTGATTAGTGTTGCTTTGTTAGTTCAACAAGGTTTTAAAGTTTTTTTTGAATCCAATAAAGTTGTAATTTCTCGACATGGTTCTTTTGTTGGGAAAGGATATATTTGTGATGGTTTATTTCTAATAATATAATTATGGAGTCTAGAGATGCTGTTTTCTTTGAAAATATTTTTCCTTTGAAGAATAAATTGTCTAAACCTGTTTATGGTACTTCTAGCTCTGTTTTACCTTCTAGTAGTACTGTTAACAAGGATTTTGAACCTAGAATTAGTAAAAGAATTAGAAAAGCTAAAGATTTTGGTCCTGAATTTTATTCCTTTTTACTTGAAGATGATCCTAAAACTTATAGTGAAGCTATGAGATCTGTTGATGCACCTTTTTGGAAAGAAGCTATTAATGATGAAATAGATTCTCTTAAAATCAATAAAACTTGGTTTTTGACTGACCTTCCTCCTGGTTGCAAGAGTATAGGTTGTAAATGGATTTTTCGGAAAAAATTAAGAACAGATGGCTCCGTAGATAAGTTTAAGGCAAGACTTGTTGTTATTGGTTATAAACAAGTAGAAGGTGTAGATTTCTTTGATACATACTCTCATGTTTCTAAAGTTACTACTATTAGAGTTTTAATTGCACTTGCATGTGTTTATAATTTGGAAATTCATCAAATGGATGTAAAAACTGCCTTCTTAAATGGTGACTTAGAAGAAGAAATTTACATGAATCAACCTGAAGGTTTTATAGAACCTGGAATGGAAAATAAAGTTTGCAAGCTTGTTAAATCCTTGTATGGTTTAAAACAGGCTCCCAAACAATGGCATGATAAATTTGATCAAGTTATTTCTTCATATGGATTTCAGTTTAATAATAGTGATAAATGTGTTTATGTGAAACAATTTGATGATAATTCATGTGTTATTTTATGTCTCTATGTGGATGATATTTTAATCTTTGGTAGTAATCTACATGTTATAAATAATGTGAAGTCTTTCTTGTCTAGTAATTTTGAAATGAAGGATCTTGGTCTTGTTGATGTTATTTTAGGTATTAAGTTGATTAAGAATCAAAATGGTATTATTTTGACACAATCACACTATATTGAAAAAATATTAAAAAAGTTTAATTATTTTGATGTGAAACCAGTTTCTACCCCATTTGATCCTAGTATTAAATTAAAGAAAAATATTGGTGAAAGTGTCTCTCCTCTTAAATATTCTCAAATTATTGGTTCCTTGTTGCATTTGTCTAATTTCTCAAGGCCGGACATTTCATATGTTGTTGGTAGGTTAGGAAGATATACTCATAATCCTGATCATTCACATTGGCTTGCTCTAGAAAGGTTATTTAGATATCTCAAAGGAACTGTTAATTATGGCATTCACTATGCATGTTATCCTGCTGTTATTGAAGGTTTTTGTGATGCAAATTGGATTTCTGACTCTGATGAAACTAAATCTACTAGTGGTTATGTCTTTACTTTAGCTGGAGGTGCAGTAGCTTGGAAATCTGCAAAACAAACTATTATTTCTCGTTCTATTATGGAAGCTGAAATAATTGCCTTAGATACTACTAGTAGTGAGGCTGAATTTCTTAAAAATTTATTATATGATTTTCCATTATTAAATAAACCTATACCTCCAATCTCAATGCATTGTGATAGTCAAGTTGTCATTGCTAAAGTTACTAGCAAAAACTTTAATGAAAAAAGAAGGCACTTGAGAATAAGACACAAATCTATTAGAAATTTGATAACTCATGGTGTTATTTCTGTTGATTTTATCAGGTCTGAAAATAATCTTGCGGATCCGCTCACAAAAGGGTTGACGCGTCAACAAGTACTTGAATCGTCGAGGGGAATGGGACTAAAGTCCATCAACTAGTTGCAACAATGGACACCCGTCTCCACATAAATGGCGATCCCATAAATGGAGTTCAATGGGTAACAACAAAATTGTTTGTTAACTAAGTACACCATTATAAATTGCAAAATTATTGCATGTTCCATTCCTATGGCGAGGTGTACTCTAAAGTAAACTGTGACAGTAATAAAGTTGAGGTATTCAAATATTTATATTTATTGTGTTAAAATTAAAATACCTCTTAATAGACCCAATGACAATTGTTGTAGGGGTGGGTGTCACAAACCACCCTTGGAAGGGTTCATCTAGTGAGTGTGGTGGTGGGGCCGCTACTGTGAGATATGGACAATCTCTAAGTGACACTCACGAAACAAGATACATGCGCAAGGCCGTAATGCGCTCCACTGATTAGAACTCAAATGAACACCTTTATTATACGTGTTATGTTCTAAAGTTTGGTTAAAGGGATATGGCTCAAGACAATTATGTCTCCATATTCTCTCAAATGGAAGTTCATATGCACTAGGTATAAGGCTCAAACCCGGAAGGTTCCTTGTACTGAAAATATAATATATCATGCTCCATTAAAATATTTAAGTTTATATATATATATATATATATATATTTATATTTATATATCATTCTTTTTTTTCTATATTTAAATTTTAAATTAGTGGGGGATTGTTGAGAAATTATTTTATAATTTAAAATTTAAATTAAATATTTAATATGATTAATCCTTTTGTTTTTTAACGTTCCGAAAACCAAAACCGTTTTGGCTTGTACGTGCCCTTATCCAAGACCCACGGTTTCTTTTCCGATTAATTAGCATGTGCATAGTACGTACATGCAGTTTTTCCGAAAATTGAGGTGCACTCCTTATTATGCTTATACACTAAAACTGTAACTTTAAAGGGACTTGGGTACGTGAGAAAAAAGCAGTTCTCGACATACAGAAAATTACACAGCAAGCTTATTTTATTTCTCCCTCAATATTTTCTCTACTACAAAAATTATAATTTTGGAGCGGTGTTCTTTGGTTCGGGGATCTTTCGCTGCACTCAAACGGTCTAACGGGTTGACGTATCTTGGGAGAGGAGCGCACTTTAAGACTCAAAATTACCAGTGCAGTGGGGGCGTTTTCTCTCTAAGGATAGCGCTCTGTGTGCTTCAACCCAAGCTACTCTAAACTTCTTATCTAATAATTTTATTTACTCTTTGTGTTTAATTAGTTGTTACTGATTGCTCTGTTTTAATTTTATAATATTCATTGTGTAGTTGATATTGGTTTTATTGAGAAAATTAAATATTTATTTTTCTTGTGCTCTATTAAATTTATTTTTCTAACACCGGCACACTTGGCGGGGTCGCCGCTCTTGAAGATGCTAGAGCCGACGCAGACGCTGTTACAGTCGAGCTACATCATGAGGGCGGCGTCGACGGGGTGGCGTTGCCGACGATGGTGAACTGGACGACGAGGAGGTAGCCGAGATGCTTTGTCTGCATGACAACGTCGTAGGGGGCGACAAAGTTCTTAGTGAAGGTGAAGACCTTATCGTCATCCATGTTGTAGAGGAGGCGAATGTCGGCCATGACGGAGTGGATGTGGTGGACGACCTCGATGATGATCCCAGTGTCGGCCTCCCCCTTGGTGCGGATCATGGATGTGCCCTCACAGATGTGGCAGAGGGCCTCGTCGAGGTTGTGGCAGCTGCAAACGAAGGGGATGCGGAAGTTTTGCTTGTTGATGTGGTTGGCATCGTCGGCTGGGGTCAAAATTTAAATACTGACGTAGAAAATGACATGGCAAGTGAGGTGTACATCTAGTTGACATAGCATACACTATTGAGTGATGACATGACAGTCAGTCTGTCAGTCACGTCATCATTTAACAAAGAGGGACTAACGTTAGGTACTAAATTGAAAAAAAAATAGTCAGATAATTTAAACAAAAAAAATTTAATTAATAGGTAGTAATTTGAAATTTGAGTTAATTGGAGGTAGTTTGAACATATTTAAGCCTATTTTTTAATATACATATTGATGATCGATTATATTTGAAAATAAATAATCAATTATTTTTGTCGAAAAATGTGTTCTACTATTCATTTAAACATAGTTTTGTTGAGAAAAAAAAAATTGCAAGACTTGCATTTTTATTTTTCTCCTTTTCAGTTTCTCTTCATTAAAAAATAAGAAATGATTATCATCTCTTCTATATTAATTGCTTCACTTTCACCCTTTAATTTTCATAGCAACAAGCATAAAATAAGGTCTTATGGTTGAGTCAACACACATAATATTGCTAAATTTGATGGTGAAATTATTATAGTTTATGGAACTTAGAAGCCTAATTTTTGATAATGATACCATCCATGGTAAAGAAAGTTTTTGTTTTCTTTCATGTTGTTACATAATTTTTTTTTACTTGTTATTCAATTCACCACTTCACTTTTTCGCTCCATTCTTAATGATAACATAATGAATTATTTCACACTCATTCTACCTCAATATACATAATAAAGTAAATTAAAGAAATATCAATTTAACATAGGTAAAATGGTTTATATATCCAAAAGAAAATACATTTCTAATATCCAATCAATTTAAAATAAAATTTAGAAAGTAAATAAGTTCGTAAATAGTTTCAAAGATATGTAAAAACTCCAATTATAATAAAAATTAAAGTTCTAAAAGGCCTTTGCCCTGATGTCACACTATCATAACACTTTCATGACTCAATTATTGGCACCTTGAATGTCACTCATGTCCACATCTTCCTCACCTAAAAACAACTACGAACGTATGGTGAGAAAAGAAAATATTTATATAGAAAGTACATCACGAAATTCCACAAAACAATCTCAAAGTAGTATAATCCATAAACACAACATTCATCATTCAAATATGTTCAACATCATTTCTCAAATCCACATATTCCATCATCTCATCACAATCCACATATGTGCCTATAAACAAATTGCACATATACACCGTGTCACACATCTAGTACCGCATCACGTACACGCCCCTACTGTCGCATCACACACCTAGAATCATGTATACACATCATTGTTCCAATGCATTCCACTATCAATCGATACCGATATCACGCATATGACTGTACAAACGCATCACACATCTAGTACCGTATCACGCATACGAACATTCCCACAATAGCACATAAATAGAATTATATCACGTGCATGTCCTTACAGCCTTGGTGTCACACATACGACTATGCCCAATAATCACATCATAGTTCACAATTCAATTCCACATCACATGCATAACTAACATTTCCACAATAAGTCATACACATATCTTCCACAACCTCCTCATACACATCAATCTTTAATTCACAATTAATTTACATTTCATCCAGCACACACCAATTATACCTCTTCATACAATAGTCATTACTGGACAACATACGATTCACATCCATCATCAAAATCTATCAATATAATACCATATTTCACAATCCTACATAAAACTCATTCAATCATATCATAAGTATTATAAATCATCACTAAGAAATCATAAAATATCATAAACATGCCAAAAAGGGAGTCCCAAAACGTCAAAAACACAAACTAAAATAGAATACCCGTGTCGGGCACCGTAAATCTTGACAGTTTAACCTCTACTCACTATTTGACCATAACTTGAGTTATACACATCCTTTTTGAGTGATTCTAAATCCATTAGAAAGCTAACACTCAAATCTACAACCTTTGTGAATAACATGAAGCCTAAAAATGTCGTTAAGGTTACCTCACATGACTGACAACATAAAAATTAATATTTCGCTCACTAGAATGGAGATTGAAATTATAACTTGCATAACTCAATCAATTCTTAACATTTTTATATGACTCTAAAGTCTAAATTATAGCCCCAAGTTTCTACTTTCTAACCCAACAAATGAAAATTGATTTGGTTAATCACACAAAAAAAATTACAACAATACTAAGGTACATCCATAAGTAAAATTATAAATTAGTTATGATACCACTGATCAGTATTCTTGAGGACTGATGATGAATTATTTGCAAAAATAAAACATTTTTAACCTTGCTTTCATTTGAAGTGGTTTGATATCGTTGCCACAATTTAAGTATGAGGTAATTCATTATGTTATCATTAAGAATGGGGTGAAAAAGCGAATAGGTCAATCCACTGCCATAAAATATAAATTTTTAGTAGCATTTAATATTATTTTTAGTGATAATAAAAATAATTATAAATTTTTTATCGGTAATCGGTAAAATATATATTAACAATTATTCTTTATGCTAGTAAAAAATTTTATAATGATCAAGAAAAATGTATTATCACTTTTTTAAAATTGATTTACACATGATGAAAACCAATTATATTATTTAAATAAATTAATATATTCTTATTCTTATTTCTTTGTTTGTTATAGTTTTATGTTTTTCTTAAAACAAACACTCTTTAAATCATTTTATTTTTCACTCATACATATATTTTCTTTTACCTTTTCCTTATTTTTATCCATCTTATTTCTTAAAAAAAAATTCTTCTTACGAAACACACCTTTAAATATTTTCTTAAGTTGCTGTATAACATTTTTGTGTATATGTATTTTCGAATTTTTGTTTAGTTATTAATATTGCTTATTATAATTTTCTGTAAGTATTTTAATTACAATATCATGCGAGTCTTAGACAGAAATTTAGTCATTGGCTATAACGATAGTCTTACCTTTATTAGTCTTTGGCAAACGCAAGTGTAAGTTCCATACAACACAGTACATACATAATCAATGAACCCAAAAGACGACCACATCATAGACTTATGGCAAGAAGACTTTGATTAATTAATATCCTTGTGCTTGTGGTCCTTGTTGATAAGTTTTATGCTGGCTCAATACTTTTGTTTTTGCACGATTTTTATCCGTGGGCCGAATGTTATGCGTGGACTTTGACTTGCAGTGAAATATATCTTTCAAATTAATAATTTTTAATTTATACTCGAAAGTGATTATGATAATTAGTTTTTGTCTTGGTCTTTCCCCGGTGGATCTCATACATAAAGAAAAAAAATGATTTATGCTAATCAAGAAAATTAGTTAGTACTGAATCTATATATAAGTATTGGAATGAAAGATAGAAATAAAAATAAAAATAAAAAAATCAAAATCAATTATATTTAATATTTTTAATCCAAAAATATTCTTATGATAATAAATGAGAATATTATTTATTATAAATGTGGTTAATGATATTTTAGTTAATATATTGTGTACCTGTCTAGGGGCACACTCGTAATCTTCGGGTAGGTGAAGGACCGAACGAGAGCTCCAGATGGATGCTTCAGAGGGGGGAGGTACCTGCAAAAGGCACTCCGACGCTCAAGTCAGGATAAGCACGATTCTCGAGAGTAATAAATGAACAGTGACATACCTCGTTTTACGTGATCTATTTATACTACCTTTGATGGGCCTTGAACATGGTGGGTCTCTTCTGATGCTTACCAAATTAGGTAATGCGATGCTAATCGGCTGAGGGAGTGTCCGTGGGTAGGGTCCATTTTCTTATCGGTCGCCGACCATGCCGAGAGTGTGTAACTGGGGTTTCCTTTTGGTTTCGGCTATTTTTCGGGCCGAGATGATGATAAGAAGGTTACTAATAACTGTCGTGGCTGAGCCGTTAATGGACTCGTAGGACAACGTGTCAATCCACGTGGCAAATAGGACCCTTCCGGTACACAAGCCCCCCCAGCCTTTAGGAGTGGAGCGATTGAAAGGGTAGACGTGATGTTTTAGCTGTGGCAGTTGGGTTAGAATGTGAATAGTTGTGACCGTTGGGTTAGAATGTGAAGAGTTGTGTTGGGTTCATAATTGTTGGATATTAATTATGGAGGCGTGAAGGGTTGCAACCGTTGGGTATTAATGATGGGAACGTGAAGGGTTGTCTTTCGTTGATCGTTGGATCAAAATGATCCAACAGTGTACACTGGGGTGCGTCGTTTGGATTCGTCGTGAGAAAATCCTATAAATAGGCGTGGTGGGCACGCCTTATACATACGTATTTTACTTGCTTTCTCCGGGCCGAAATCAAGTTCAAGCTTCAGCGATTGTGAGGGATTTTCTTCAAGCGAGACAGATCGAGCTACAATCTAGGTATATCTCCATGGCTGACGTGGATGTTGTTCGGGTCGACTCCTCTGGGGACATGAGTGGTTCTAATGGCACCAGGTCTGATGTAGAACCAGGCCGACAGGACGTATCAGGCTCGGCTTCCAACTGTTCGGACGACGTGGAGGTTGTTTCAGGGTTTGAACGTACCCAAAGTGGGGAAGAGTCTTCATCCGTATTGATCTCCGATGGCCGTCCCGCGACACATAAGGTTGAGTCGGCCTCTCGACGTTATCCGCCGATAATGACCCCGGGTTATTCATGGGTGCATGGGGAGGTTGGCAGTGTATACTCACGCTATACCGACAGAAATTCTATAGCGTTGTTCGTCTCGGCCGAGATGTTCTTGACCTTTCCAGAAGAGGAGGAGCCCTCACCTATCTTCTTTCAGCCGTGCCGCAGCGACGGAGGACCGAATCCTAACTTTGTTTATTTGGACCAGGGAACTTGTAAATACCAATATTTCTACATCTATGATTACATGTTCTGAGACTTGAAGGTGACTCTTCCCTTTGATGACTATTTTGTCGGTGTTCTTCAGCTTCTGAACGTGGCGCTGACCTAACTTCATCCGAACAGTTGGGCGGCCATGCAAGGGTTCCGACAGCTTTGTTTGGCTCTCGGCATCAAACCCACGCCCCACTTGTTCCTTTACTATTACTCGTCTCGGCCGACGAGGAAGGCTAAGTGGTTGTCATTGTTTCGGCAAGGCAACTATTTATTGCAGCCTTTCACAACCTCTTACAAGAAGTTCAAAGTAGGGTTTATTAAAGTGATGATTTGGCCGAGTACGGGGAACAAGTACTTCTTTGATTCCGAAGGGAGGACGTTATTCCTGCTGTACTGGACTCGGAAGCCACGGAAGTATGATACGGTGTCCAAGTCTGAATGTCCCCAGAGGAGCGATCCAGTCTAAATTTTTTGGAGAAACTACCACGGCCTTTGCCGTGCTGACCATTGGTTCGGTTGTTTGAGTCGACCGACCCAGTAGAGGAGCTGATCGGTATAATAGCTTTCGTACTTATTTGAATTATTGTGTTATCATTGATTTTGACTAATGGTGTGGAGGTATTATGGCGAGCTTCGGGAGTGACGATTTGGATATCCGAAATTTGATCGGAAGTCGAGTAGCTACTGCCGTGACGACAAGACCCCAGGCCGCAGGGCGTGTGGGTGGGAATCCAACTTCCACTCCCCCGGGGGGTGTGGCCAGGCCGACTGGCAAGGTAAAGAAAGGAGGCAAGGGTCCGTCTAGGCCACGAACCGAAAAAAGAAGGCCCGAAGATGTGAGGACCGAGGAGGAAAGTCGACAGGCCAAGCAGCAACGGTTGGCTAACCTGACTGTTCCACAAGGCTTGGTGGGGTCAAGCTTCTTGGCGTCACATGTTAACGTTCAGGATTTTCTGAGCCAAGATCTGACGTCAAAATCTGGTCAGGTGGTCCTAAGCCGAATAAGTCCAACTCAGAAATGGAATTTCTTCTGTGAGCTGCAAGTTCAGGCGGTGGATTTGGCTTAGAGCATCGTAATGGAGCCGAATCTGGAGGCCGACGAATTGCGTCGGCAATTAGCTGACCAAGAGAAGTCCTTGCAGGAAAACCTGGCCGCTCTGACCGATGCACAGACGGCCAGTGCCAAGTTCCAAGCCAAGATGGACCGTCGAGGGCGGGTGGCCGACGACCTGGCTCTGAAAGTCTAGCGCCTTGAAAACTTCTTGAAGGCCGAGACTGAGAAGGGCGCTATCTTGAGTAAGGATTTACAGGCGGAGAAGGTTGCTTTCGAGGCCTATAGAGAAAAGGCCCATAACAAGGTTCTTTCTCAGCATCAGGCCGACTTTGCGCAGGCGGCTCGGCAGGCCTCCTACTTCGGAAGGTTCCCCCATGACTTCCACCTTGACATGACCAAGGATTTCTTTAAGGGGAAGTTGGTAGACTTGGTAGAGATTCCTCCTAACGAACAAGCTGACGCCGAAGCACCCGAGCCTCACCAGGAGGGGCCAATTGGCGAAGAGGAAACGGCGTATAAGGAGGGAGCTCGCAAGGAGGGCCCGGTCCAGGGGGAGCCCGAGGTCGAGTCTTGAACTATATTTGTTTTGTTGTAACTGGGGGCCGAGAGAGCCTCTAAAGTGTACTTTTGGGTCGATAGAGCCCCTGTAATGAAGTTTTCATTTCTTGCTGTCAAATATTGGTTGTATTAAGAAATGTACTCGAATAAGTGTAGACTAATGTAATAAAAGAATTAAGCCGCGTCCATGACCGAGAGACATCTCAGGAGGGAAGATGTAAAAATATCGTAAGTCACATCCTTGGCCGAGAGACATCTCGGAAGGGAAGACTTGTAAGAATATTGTAAGTCGCATCCTTGGTCGAGAGACATCTCGGGAGGGAAGACTTTTAAGGATAGTAAGTCGCATCCTTGGCCGAGAGACATCTTGGGAGGGAAGACTTGTAAAAAATCGTAAGTCACATCCTTGGCCGAGAGACATCTCGGGAGGGAAGTCTTGTAAAAAACTGTAAGTCAAATCCTTGGCCGAGAGACGTCTCGGGAGGGAAGACTTGTAAAAATATCGTAAGTCGCATCCTTGGCCGAGAGACATCTCGGGAGGGAAGACTTGTAAAAAATCGTAAGTCACATCCTTGGCCGAGAGACATCTCGGGAGGGAAGACTTGTAAGTCAAAAATTTAAGAATTTAGACAATTATAGATACTTGGAATGTATATTCATTGATGAATTGATGCCTCATTAAAATCCTTGCCAACCAAAAACCCCTTTTCACCATTTTATAAGGGGGAAAAAGATAGGTCAAGGAAAAGAGTGCACCATATTACACAGATTTGGAATGTAAATACAACATGAATTCAATTTAACTATAGTACATCTTCAAGTGGGTAGAGTTCCATGTTCTCGGAATGACCTTACCAGATAGTTCCTCTAACTTGTATGCTCCATTGTTAAGAGCATGCCGTACTCGGAATGGGCCGTCCCAGTTAGCCGCCAACTTTCCCTCGGTCGGGTTACGTCGGGCCGATCCAGTTGCCCTCCAAATGAGATCACCGTCTTGGAAGCTTCTTGGCTTCAGATTGGAATTAAAACGCCGGGTCGTTCTTTTTTTGCACGCTTCGGCTACGATTTGTGCCTTCTCGCGTACTTCATCTGAGACATCCAACTCAACCTGGAGTGTGCTGTCATTGGACTCTTCGTGAAAGTGAGTTCGGTTCCCCCACTTTGACTGGTATCATAGCATCTGTGTCGTATGCTAGGCAGAAAAGCATTTCCTTTCCTTAGTGCTAGATTGGGGTGTACATCGGTATGCCCAAAGAACTTCTGGTAACTCTTCTGCCCAACCTCCTTTCGTCGAACCCAACCTCTTCTTTAATTCTGCCAGTATTACCTTGTTGGCTGCCTCGGCTTGCCCATTCGATTGGGGATGCTCGATTGACATGAACCGATGCCGGATGCCAAGGTTTTCGAGAAAAAAGTTGAACTTTTTGTCGGTGAATTGGAGGCCGTTATCAGATATGATGGCATAAGGGATGCCGAAACGAGTGATCACATTCCTCCACATGAACTTCTGGATGTTCGTGGCGGAGATGCAGGCGAGCGGCTCGGCCTCTATCCATTTCGTGAAGTAATCCACCGCGACCAGGAGGAACTTGACCTGCCCTTTTGCTACGGGAAACGGTCTGAGTATGTCTATACCCCATAGGGCGAACGGCCATGGGGAGCTGATGCTATGTAATTCGGCAGCCGAGGCATGGATGAGGTTTTCATGCCTTTGACATTGAACACATTTTTTGACGAACTCAGCGCAATCGCCCTTTAGAGTCGGCCAATAGTAACCTCAACTTCACTAAAACCATCCTTGAGTCCCTGGAACAGGTGATAATACCGTAACTAGTTCGAGTCTTTAACCTGGAAGTTATCGTTGACCTGTTCAGCCACAACTTTAGAATCTGTCTAGCATATCATTCTCTTGACACCCATCTCATTCGCCAACCTCATTCCGGCAAGCAAGGCTTCGTATTCTGCCTGATTGTTGGATGCCCAGAAGCCGAAATGTAAAGACTATTCGACTGTGATACCTGAGGGGCTAGCCAAGATTACCTCGGCACCACTACCTTGGGCGTTAGAGGACCCATCGACATGCATGGTCCACGGTTCATCTTCAAAACATCCCGGAGGGGTTAACTCATTGACAAAGTCGACCAGGTATTGTGATTTGATAGGGCCTCTCAGCTCGAAAGACACATCGAACTTAGAGAGCTTGACCGACCACGCCATCATTCAGTCGGCAATTTCTGGCTTCCAGGGAACTTTAGCTATCGGGCAATCGGTTCGGACAACTACTTTGTGGCTTTGGTAGTATTGTCTCAGTCGTCGGGTAGTGTAAAGAAGCCCTAAAGCCACTTTTTCTAACAACTGGTAACGTCGTTCGACTTCCTGCAACGTCCGGCTGATGAAGTATATTGGTTGCTGATTGCTCTGATCCTCTTGTACCATGACGACACTTATAGAGTTGCTAGATATTGCTAAGTAAACGATCATCTCTAGGCTGCCGACCGATTTAGACAGTATTGGGGGTGCACTTAGACATTCCTTGAATTGCCAGAAAGATTCCTCGCACTCTTCGGTCCACTAGAACCGTTTCGTCTTCTTGAGTAGGATGAGGATAGGCTTGGCTATCTCGGCCAAGCAAGGGAGGAATCGGGAAAGCGAGGTGAGCCGACCTGCTAACTTCTGAAATTCTTTCAAATTGTTGGGGCTTTTCATATCCAAGATAGCTTGGCATTTGTCCTGGTTCGCCTCAATCCCTCGGCTGGACAACATAAATCCTAAAAACTTGCCTCCCGAGACTCCAAACACACATTTCTCGGGGTTGAGCCTCATTTGGTGCCGGCGAAGTGCCTGGAACACATCAGTTAGGTCATTGACGTGTATGGGGACATCACTTGACTTCACTACCATATCATCGACGTATACCTCCATGTTGTGACCGATCTGTTCACTAAAGATTTTGTTCATTAGACGTTGATAGGTGGCGCCGACATTCTTTAACCCGAACAGCATCACCCGGTAGCAGTAATTTTCTGTTTCGATAATGAATGCAGTCTTGTCTTCGTCTTGAGGGTGCATGAGAATTTGGTTGTATCTAGAGTACGTGTCAAGAAAATACATGAATTTGTGACCGGATGCCCCATCGACAAGTCGATCAATGTTTGGCAATGGGTAGGCATCCTTCGGGTAGGCTTTGTTCAAGTTGGTGTAACCGGTGCACATGCGCCACTTCCCATTCAGTTTTTTGACCATGACAACGTTAGCCAGCCAGGTAGTATAGTGCACCTCTCGGATAAATCGAGCATCCAACAACTTGCTTACTTCAGCTTCGATCGCTGCCTTCCTTTCCTCACCTATTTTTCGACGCCGTTGAGCGATTGGCTTTGCCTCCTTTCTAATTGAAAGCTTGTGGAAAAGGAAATTGGGGTCAATGCCAGGCATGTCGGAGGGATGCCATGCGAATAGGTCGTTGTTGTCCAGGATCACTTGTCCGATTGCTAGCCTTTCTTGCTCGGACAGACTGGTTCCCAGATAAGTAACTTGGGATTCAATGGCTCCTACTTGGAGCGACTGCTTGTCTTTGATGGGCTCTACCCTTTCGTCCTGGTCCATTCGGGGATCAAGATCTACAGCCGACTGCTGTGCTACCGAATGAACACGCTTTGGTGTATCTGGTGCTTCACTTTTCAGGCATGGCAGTCGTAAGCTAGCAAAGTAGCACTCTCTTGCGGTCTTCTGATCAGTATGTACAGTGATTATCCGGCCTAATTCTGCTGGGAACTTCATGGCCAAGTGTGGGGTAGAGACGACTGCGCCGAGCCGATTCAAGGATGGTCTTCCCAACAGGATATTGTATGACGTATTGGCATGGATCACTACGTATTTTACCGAAATAACTCGGCATTCTGCTCCGTCAAACCCAAACTTGGTTGATAGTCTAATGTATCCCTTCGTCTTGACTCGCTCTCCTGAAAATCTGACCAAGGGTTCGTCATAAGGAACCAGCTCGGCCTTTGGAATCCCAACTGTTTGAACGTATTCCAATAGAGGATGTCGGCCGAACTGCCCTGTTCGATTAAGGTTTTTCGCACAATACAGTTGTGGATTTCTACGCTAATGACCATCGGATCGTCTTGCTCTGGGTCGATGCCATTGAAATCTGCCTCGGTGAAAGTTATGCTCGGCATTCGGTGATGGTGGATTTTTTCCACTGCATGCACGTGCCGAACAGCTCTCAAATGCCTTCTCTATGCTGACGAGGTGGAGCCGCCTCCTACAAATCTGCCCGCAATAGTGTTGATGACCCATCGAGGTTGAGTCGAAGTGATGGAGAAGGTCGGAAAAGTGAATGAAGTTCTTCTCCTATTCTTCACCTAGCTCGGATCCTCTTCAATGGAGACACAAACCGAATGGAATGGAACTTGAATGTAGAAGGAACACGGTTGAATGAAGGCTCAAGCCTTGGATGGAAGCATCCAAACTCAATGATCAATGGAAGACTCACTTCAAAGAGAAGGAAGAAGATGAACTTCCTAGGGTTTTTGAGGTGAATTCTCAAGGTGACTTTGAAAGGAAACTCGGCACTTAGGCTCTCAAATTTCATATAAGGTTCAAAGTGAATACAAAATGTGTTAGGAGGGAACATATAAGGCACCGAAAATAGGAGGAGACACTTGGCGCCACATGATAGGTCACATGTTGCCCCCAAGATTTGAATTCAAATTCAAATTTGAATTCAAACCTTGTGTCACATGTGCATAACCGGTCATGTGGAGCTAAATGCACATTAGATTGAATTTAGTATGTATTTAGGGTTGCATTTCGGTGTCACACTTGTGCAGCCAAGGTGGTGCCAAAAGTGTGACCTAAATGCAACTTAAATACATCCTAAATTTAACCTAATTTTGTGCTAATTCAAATGAACTACTAATCCTCCTTTAACCCTAAACTAATGACCAAAATACAATGGTCTAATGAATACAATGAATAGGAAAAATTACAAGGAGAAGAATGAGCCCAATATTGGGTATCAAAAGCCCAAAGCCCAAGAAGCCCAAAATTAAGCCCAAGACACTTAAACCCTAATCTATGGTCAAAATACAAGACTAACATCAAAGTGAATTCCTATACTAAGAAAATACAATTAAACATGGTGTTTATTCAAGTAATGTCCATGTGAGAAGCACCCTAGGCCCACCAAGCCCGTTGGGCCCACTAAGCTCTGAAGCAAAAAAGTCTTCCTGTAATCTCCTGGCCATAGCTCTAGTGGTTGGGCCTTTAGCCCATGCTCTTCCATCATTCCCTCCCTCTTGAGAAGGATTCATCCTCGAATCTGAAGACTCTTCCTCATCATCACTAGCACCTACAAAAGGTTTAAGATCACTAACATTAAAAGTGGTGCTGACTCCATAATCAGAGGGTAAATCAAGTCTATAAGCGTTATCATTGGTACGTTGTAAGACCTGAAAGGGACCATCTCCTCTAGGACTGAGTTTGGACTTCCTTTGATTTGGAAAACGATCTTTTCTTAAGTGAAGCCAAACCCAATCACCTTCCTCGAAGATCATAGATTTCTTGCCTTTACTTCCTTGTTTTGCATATTTCTCATTTTGATTTTGAATATGAGTTTTAATCCTTTCATGAAGTTTCTTAACAAAATCAGCCCTTGAAGCCCCTTCCTTATGAATGAAATGTTCAACATTAGGAAGAGGTATCAAGTCTAAAGGAGTTAAAGGATTAAACCCATACACAGCCTCAAAAGGAGAAATATTGGTAGTTTTGTGAACTACCCTATTATAGGCAAATTCAATGTGGGGCAAAAACTCATCCCAAGATTTGTGATTTCCCTTTAGGACTGCCCTAAGCATAGTAGACAGAGATCTATTCACTACCTCAGTTTGGCCATCTGTTTGAGGATGACAAGTAGTTGAAAAGAGGAGTTTGGTTCCTAGTCTTGACCACAAGACACACCAAAAGTGGCTTAGGAACTTTGTATCTCTATCTAAAACTATAGTCCTAGGAAGCCCATGGAGTTTAACCACATCTCTAAAGAAGAGTTTTGCAATGTTGCTTGCATCATCTACTTTGTGGCATGGAATAAAATGAGCCATTTTACTGAAACGGTCCACTACCACAAAGATAGAATCCATTCCCCTTTGGGTTCTAGGCAAACCTAGCACAAAATCCATGCTAATATCTACCCAAGGAGAAGAAGCAACAGGTAAAGGTGTGTATGTACCATGAGGCATCACTTTAGACATAGCTTGTAAACAAGCCAAACATCTAAAACAATGCCTTTGGACATCTTTTCGCATATGGGGCCAATAAAATTTTTCTTTTAGCAAACTAAGAGTTTTCTCAACTCCAAAGTGCCCCATAAGCCCACCTTCATGACTCTCTTTAATTAATAATTTCCTAATGGATCCTTGGGGTATGCATAACCTTCCTTCTTTATACAAGTACCCCTCAACCATATAGAAACTATCAAAATCTTTTTGTTGACATTTTTATAATTATCACCAAACTCAAGATCTTCCTCATACAACTCCCTAATATTATCAAATCCAAGAATTTGAGTACCTAGAGACACAAGCAAAGTATGTCTCCTAGATAAAGCATCAGCTACAACATTTGATTTTCCTTTCTTGAATTTAATGATATATGGAAATTGTTCAAGGAACTCTAACCATTTGGCATGCCTCTTATTTAACTTACCTTGACCTCTTAAATATTTAAGTGACTCATGGTCACTATGAATGACAAACTCTTTGGACACAAGATAGTGTTCCCAAGTTTGTAAAGCTCTAACCAATGCATACAACTCCTTGTCATAGGTTGGGTAATTGAGGGAGGCACCTTTTAGTTTTTCACTAAAATAGGCAATGGGGTGTCCTCCTTGTAATAACACAGCTCCTATGCCAACTCCTGATGCATCACATTCTAGCTCAAAAGTCTTTTCAAAATTTGGTAGAGCTAAAATGGGTGCATTAGTAAGTTGATCTTTAAGTAATTGAAATGCTTGGTCATGCTTTGAAGTCCAATCAAATAAAATATCTTTTTTTACTAGCTCATTCAAGGGTGAAGCAATGCTAGAGAAGTTAGGCACAAATCTTCTATAAAAACTTGCTAGTCCATGAAAACTCCTAACTTCACTAACATTTTTAGGCTTGGGCCACTCTTGAATGGCTTTGATTTTCTCGGGGTCCACTTGAACCCCATTTTTGCTTACAATGAACCCTAGGAAAACCATATGATCCACACAAAAAGTACATTTTTCAATATTTGCAAACAATTGGTTTTCCCTAAGGATCATCATAACTTCTCAAGATGTCCTAAGTGATCATCTTGAGAACTACTATAGATTAATATGTCATCAAAATAAACAACAACAAATTTTCCTATACACTCTCTCAAGACATGATTCATAAGCCTCATGAATGTACTTGGTGCATTAGTTAAACCAAAAGGCATAACTAGCCACTCATACAATCCAAATTTGGTCTTAAAAGCAGTTTTCCACTCATCACCCTTTTTAATTCTTATTTGGTGATAACCACTTTTAAGATCAATTTTAGAAAATATAGAAGCACCATGTAATTCATCAAGCATATCATCAAGTCTAGGGATTGGGTGCCTGTACTTGATTGTGATATTGTTAATGGCCCTACAATCACAACACATTCTCCATTTTCCATCTTTCTTGGGCACTAACAATACAGGCACAGCACAGGGACTCAAACTCTTTTGTACCCACCCCTTATTCAATAATTCATGGACTTGATTCTCTATCTCCTTAGTTTCTTGAGAATTTGTCCTATAGGCTGGTCTATTGGGTAGACTAGCCCTAGGCACAAAATCAATTTGATGTTCTATACCCCTAAAAGGAGGAAGGCCTTTTGGACCTTCACTAGGGAATATATCATCAAATTCTTTTAATAAATGAGAAACTTGAGGAGGTAAAGAACTAAGTTCAATGCTTAAATTATGACACTGAAGCACACTTCTACAAAAAAAAAGGTAAGAAGGTTTTTCAACAATAAGGGTTTGTTTTAATGTTTCTTGTTGAATTCCTTCTAATGAAAGAGATTTCTCTTCCTTCTTCTTTGAAGCTTTATGCTTCTTTTCTTCTTTGTTTTTTTTAACCAAGTTTTTTTTTCTTCTTCTCTTTTCATTTTCATTTGTACTTGATCCTCTATCACTTGTGAAGGAGACAAAAGATGAAGTACAAACTTTTTTTCTTTATGAGTGAAAGTAATTTCATTGGTAAGGCCATTGTGCATGGTTTTCTTGTCAAATTGCCAAGGCCTTCCCAACAAAATATGGCAAGCCTCCATTGGAACTATGTCACAAACCACTTGATCTTCATAGTTACCAATAGAAAACTTGACTTTCACTTGTTTTTCAACATTGATATCCCCATCTTCATTAATCCAATGAAGTTGATAAGGTTTCGGATGGGGAATAGGAGTTAATCCAAGCTTCTCTACCAACCTTGTGCTACAACAATTGCAACAAGACCCACTATCCACAATGAGAGAACAAGCATTATCCAAAATTTTACACCTTGTGTGAAAAATATTCTCTCTTTGTGAAAGATGAGACTCATGAGGTTGGCTTCCTAGAAGTCTTCTAATCATTAGAAGTTGACCATCACAAGGATATGCATTTTCAATTGGATGGTCTTCCTCACTTGAGTCACTATCACTTGAAGTATTAGAACTAGTCTCATCAACACTACTATAAACATCTTGCCCTCTTAAAATCATTACTTTTTTTGTTGGGCATTGAGAAGCTATGTGGCCTCTCCCAAGACATTTAAAGCATTTGATGTCACTAGTCTTACTACTAGAAGTGACAACATTTTTATTTTTCTCTTTTTCATTTTCAAGACCCTTGCCAAATTTCTTAGAGGCATCATATTGACCCTCCTTCTTGTAATCCTTCTTAACATAAGAGCTAGATTGAGTTTTGCTTTTAAAAGAGCTTTTTCTCAAATTTTGTTGTTCCACCCTTATACAAAGTTGGACCAAATCATCAAGGTCCCTATAAGGGAGTAACTCAACTCTATCTCTTATGTCAAAATTAAGACCACTTAGAAATCTAGCAATAGTCAATCTTTCTTCCTCCCTTATCCCAGCCCTCATGAGATACAACTCCATCTTTTGTCTATACTCCTCAACACTCATACTCTTTTGTTGGAGTCTTTGGAGCTTATCCATAAGCTCCCAACTATAATAAGAAGGTATGTGCCTTCTTCTCATAGCACTCCTCAACTCATTCCAATAAGTGATGGGAGGATCATTGTGAAGTCTTCTATCTCTTTCCAAGGATGTCCACCAATACATGGCTTGTCCTTGAAAAGCTAGGGTGGCTAGAGGAACTCTTCTTTCCTCACCTACTTGATGACAAGTGAAGATTTGCTCCACTTTCATCTCCCAATCCAAGTAGGTGTCCACATTATCTTTTCCATGAAAGTAAGGGAGATCAATCCTTGATTCCCTCACTTTGTGTTCTTTAATGACTCTCCTAGGTGTGGGTTGATAGTAAGCATCCATATGTATACTACCATCATTATCTT
Source organism: Cajanus cajan (assembly GCF_000230855.2). Classification (NCBI taxonomy): domain Eukaryota; kingdom Viridiplantae; phylum Streptophyta; class Magnoliopsida; order Fabales; family Fabaceae; genus Cajanus; species Cajanus cajan. The sequence goes on from NC_138525.1 coordinate 39,573,985, forward strand.
GGCTTTGAGAATCATTGGAGCTTTTGGTTGAGCTCCTTGAAGAATTTTTTTGACTTTTATTTTTATTTAATTTCTTTAAAAGTTTTTCTTCTCGTTGCTTAATCTTTTGAATCTCTTGTTCTAAAGCCATGATTTGTACTTCCTTTTCAAGCTTTTCTTTTTGTTTTAGAAGTATCTCATCATTTTGCCAAAGTTTTAGTGCTTCAATTTCCTTTACAATTTTTTAAAAACTTTTAGGAGTATCAAAATCACTACTACTTGGAGAATGGTGACTCATGATTAAGCAATGAGATGTTATATGCTATGCAAAAAGTTATAAAATGTTTTTGGGATTTTCTAGGAATGAAAATAGCACTTGGAAGTCTAAGTGTACAAGTTGCACTATCAAGGGAGGTGAGCTACAAAGAGCCACTTAATAACCAAGCCTTTTCAAGTGGAAATCACTAAACTCCTTTGTGGTACTTCCAATTCCCCAAAACTTTTCACAAACAATTTTGTATGATTTTCACAATTTGTTTGTTTTTGAGATTAAACTAAAGCGTGAGCAATTAAACTACACAATTCTAGACGAGATAGGGCAGCAAAGTAAACACAAATATGAACAAGGAACTTAAAGGAAGCAAGATCAAGTAGCTAGTCGTATAACCCTAAGTGGAAGCTTGAAACATATGAAATTTCCAAGCCACTTCCTGATGGCATCCTCACTTGCATGGACATGAGATGATGGACAAGGAAGATGATGCCTCACTCCAAGGATCAAGTTCTTCAAAGGTGGCACAAGGTTTTAGGGTGGATGATGATAGAATGGATGAAAATGGAGGTTGGGTAGAAGGTGTTTGAGGAAATGCTTGAGAAGGGTACTCTAGGGTTGGCTCACTTCATGATGATGAAGGCCACTTCTAGGGTTGTTTCTCTCAAGGTGGAGATGGGAGGGAGGTGGCCGAATTAGCCAAGGGTGACTAAGGAAAGATATAAAGGCACAAAAGGCTCTCTTTATATTCAATATCCAAAGTATTTACAAGGTGTGGCGCATTGGGTATTTATAGGAGGGGAGGCATCTAGGGTTGCATTTGGAGTAGGCAAATGCATTCCAAATGAAATGCAAATGAACCCTAGATGCAACTTGGTGGCCAAGGATGGAATCTTTGGGTTTAGATTGGCTATATCTAGGTGCATGATAAGACCATGCAACCTTTGCCCTCCACTTGGGCCTAAGCCTTTCTAACACCAAAAATAGACCCAATAGGCACCAAAAATATGTGTCACCCTCTAATTAACACCCTAGCCCAAAATTAAAAACCCTAATCATTAAGAGCACCCCATAATACAAGGGTAAAATGGGAAATACAAGGGAAAATAAATTCTAAGTCCTAAACACCCCAAAATACAAGGGTAAAATTGGAAATACAAGTGTCGCCACCGGCCCGAAACGGGGCGTTCGGCATTCGCGAAGGATAGTTGGACTCGTTTTTTGTTTTAAAAATGTGGATTGCTAGAATGACTTATTCTCAAACTGAGACCTCGTCAAACGAGCAATTTTATTAAAAGGCTCACCAATCCATATTAATCCCAAGCGGGACCCTCCATGGATTAGTGGTTTTCGCAAAAGGAGGGTTCGTGGAGTCGCCACCAATGTTTTACTCAAAACATTGGAAAAAGGGATAAGGCAATTGATTTAAAAATCAACTTTGGCCACTACAACCAGAGTTGGGTAAGGGAGTCGGTTACGCGTGGGGAAGGTGTTAGCACCCCACGGCGCCCCTTTCGGGTTCCCTATGACAGATTATTTTTAAAAGAACAGTATAAAATTACTAAATTACCCCTATTTATTCTAAGCAATTATAAATTGACTATCTACATGATGACAGTTTAAATATGCACACAGAAAGCAGTAAAAGGAAGGATTGAAAGGAAACCTCTTGAAGCGTGCTTTTATATATTGCAAAGAACTGGGAAGCGTTTTGGCGTTCCCTCGCTCTACAAGCCCGCTCCTCGCTCTCCTAGAACAAAATTTTAACTAAGGGAATCAAAAGATTTCCCCTCGACTAAGTTCGATCCTCAAGCAAAATGGCTCGGGGCTTAAGAACTTCGTCGGATCGACTCCCAGAGAGATTTCTAGGGCAGAACACTGCTCAAAAACCCCAGAATACTCAAGGAGGGAGTCAAAACTGAGTGAAAAAGTGTGGAATGACGTCCAATTGACGTCATATTTATAGGGAATAGGCGCAATACGGCCTACAGGGGCAATACGGCCGTATTGAAATTTTTGAACTTCAATACGGTCGTATTGAAGTTCAATACGGTCGTATTGAAATTCAGAAATTTCAATACGCCCGTATTGAGTTCGCTGCGGTTGTATTGAAGTGTCAATACGGTCGTATTGACTTCAGTACGACCGTATTGAAGTGCCAATACGGTCGTATTGACTTCAGTACGGCCGTATTGGGCTTTTTCCCTCCACTTCCTTATTTTGAGCTATTCTAAGACCTCTAGACCTACAGAGAACCCTCCTAGGGCCTTCGAGGAGTCCTTCTGGCTGATTATCCTTCAGTCTTCGAGAGTCTTCAAGCTTTATTTCCGACCCGGACAATTTTAGGGGTCTACAGCTGCCCCCCCTTTACTTAGTCGGACGGCCTTTTGGTGTATCGGCTGACAAGTAAAGGAGTTGACCCAATTGTCCGGGTATTGTGCCGACCTTCTGACTTGTAGCGTCTTTCGGTGGAAAAATGTTGAGTAGCCTCTCCAGGTGGGTGCATACCTCGGCGCTTCTGACATCCTCGGTAGCTGAGTTTACCTTCTCCAAGGTCAACTTCACTCGACGCCCGAGCCGGAAGTTGGACATCAACGCGCCTCTGATGACGCTGATGGTTGAGTACCGCCTCTCTAGGCTTAGCTTCACTCTTTGTTCGAGCCGGAAGCTAAATATCCTTGTGACGACGGTGAGCAGTGTGAGTTTTGCCTCTCCAGGCCTTGCTTTGCTTGTTGCCCAAGCTGGAAGCTGTAAGTACCGTCTCTCCAGGCTTAGCTTCACTCTTTGTTTGAGCCGGAAGCTAAGTACCTTTGTGACAACGGTAAGCGGTGAGTACCCCTTTTCCAGAGATAGCTTCGCTCATTGCCCGAGCCGGAAGCTGCATACCTCCGTGTTTGTGACGACGGGGTAGCGTGAATATCTCCTTTCCAGGGATTCGTGATGATTTTGTCTCCACAGTCCACGATGCTGCTTCGACGGTTGTTTTTTGATTTTGTGCCACTAAGGGCTGGATAACGCAGGGATCCGTCTAGGGGATGTGCAGTTACTCATAGGTTCTTGTGTCCCAACTTTCCATTGCGTAGTTGGTTCCCACTGGGGAATTTCTGATTCCTTTGGGTGCAGACACAAAGATGCTCTTTCTGATGTGAGCGGTGCCTTATGATTGGCTGACGTCCTTTCGACGTTGGTGGAGTATCCCGGTTATCCTTGTTCGGGTGTCTCTTTTGGTTTTCTGATTTTGCTGCCTCTGTGTAGGCTGTTATCCGCTGGGGATTCTGGATGTTGATTTTGTCTCCACAGTCCACGATGCTGCTTCGACGATTGTTTTTGATTTTTGTGCCACTGAGGGCTGGATAACGCAGGGATCCGTCTAGGGGATGTGCAATCATTCACAGGTCCCTGTGCCCCAACTTGCATTGCATTGTTGGTACCCTTGGGGAATTTCTGACTCCTTGGGGTATAGACACAGATGCTCTCTCTCTGAGTTGAGCGATGCCTTATGATTGGCTGACGTCCTTTCGACGTTGGTGGAGTATCCCGGTTTATCCTTATTCGGGTATCTCTTTTTGATTTTCTGGATTTTGTTGCCTCTGTGTAGGCTGTTATCCGCCAGGGGATTTTGTCATTGGTTGTGATTGGCCTCTTCTGTTAGGCAGATCATCTTGATGTTCAATGATAGGCTGAGAGCCGGATTCCACTTGGGGAATGATTATTGATCTTTTTATGATTTTTCCTTTTGAAGGAGTGCCTCTTATGTAAGCGACTGAGGAATTGGGGTTCAGTGTTCGGCTGAGTGCCGGATTCCGCTTGGGGAATATTTATTGATATTTTTTTGATTTTTCTTCTTTTGCAGGGATGCCTCTGAGTAGGCGATTGGGGAATGAGGGATCTTATGTATCCCAGAGTATTATTTAGGAAGCCTCTACAGGCTTAGCCTCACTCGACACTTGAGTTGGAGAGCTATCTTCACTGAGGAAGTTTAAGTCCTTTGACTTGGATATTCTGCTTGGGTGATCGTGCTTCCATTGGGAATGTCGTCGATCTTGCTTTGATAGCTCTTGCTGGGGATTTTGAGTCCGTGAGCGTGAGTTGAGGTTTCTCTGGGGAGTATTATTTCTGCGAGCCTCTCCAGGCTCAATTATTCTGTACAAGCTATTTGTTGGATTTTCTGTATTTTTGCCTTTTTCGTTTTCGGCTTTTTCTATGTTTTGCCTTTTTATTGGTTACGGCTTTTTTTCGTTTTTGCCTTTTCTTTATTGGTTTTGGCTTTTTCTGTATAGAAATGTCTCAGTTATTCTGAGAGAGTATTATTTCGGCGAGCCTCTCCAGGCTCAATTATTTTGAGAGAGTATTATTTCGGCAAGCCACTCCAGGCTCAGTTATTCTGAGAGTATTATTTCGGCAAGCCTCTCCAGGCTCAGTTATTCTGAGAGTATTCTTTCGGCAAGCCTCTCCAGGCTCAGTTATTCTGTATGAGTATTGTTTCGACAAGCCTCTCCAGGCTCAATTATTCTGAAAGAGTATTCTTTCGGCGAGCCTCTCCAGGCTCAGTTATTCTGTACAATTTTCTTGTTGGATTTTTTGTACCCATGCCTCTTTTCCGTTTTCGGCTTTTTGTTGACTGCTGTCATACACAATCAATTTTTCCTATTTTCTATTTTATGCAATTGCCTCATGACGAGGTCTTTGAAAATTTCTTTATGGCCAATACGGCCGTATCCATTTCAGTACGCCCATGTTGAGTTGAAAATTTGTTCATAACCCCAATTTTAGTACGGGTGTACTGAACATGGTACAGGCGCATTGTTTTTTTTCTGAAGTTTATATTTTTTGTTTTTTTTTTTGTTTTTTTTTTGTTTTTTTTTTTTTTTGTTTTTTCAATAAACAGAGAATAAGTGATCTTCCAGTACACCTATCATCTGTATGCATGTATGCGGTATGATGCACCTAATTCTATTTGATTCTTTTTTCAAAAGAATTAACCGATGCGTTTTTCTGTTTGGATTTTGCCATTCCTCCAGACGGACTGTGCTCTGCCGATTTCTGTTACCGAGGAATGATGCGTATTTTGATTTTGGTGTCATCGACCAAATGATTCTTCCCTTTCTTTAAGAGATGTGTCAACCCTCCTATTGACCACTATATCTCCATGTTTCCACTAGATTATTCAAAAATCGTTGGGACAAGAGAGAAAAGAAGGAAAGGATATATTTTCAAAAGTTTGTGTTTTAGAAGGGATTATTTTATTTTTGAAAAATTGTTTTTGTAAGCATGGATGGCCAAGGTAGGCTTATTGTGTTTAGGTTTGTTTGTTTAAACACTTGTGAGGTTAAGCACATCTTTGTTATTAATGATTGTGCTTTGACAACTTGGATAGCTTTTCTTGAGCCCCTTTGTTGAATTCAATTGATGGTACCATCATGGATTTATTCTGGTTTTTCCTTTTTTGATGGCTCTTACTTTTGCCTAAAACACCCATTTGTGGTGTCTTAGCGGGTTTTTGTTTTTATTCATTATTTTGTAACCCTAATTTTTGCCTAGGTCACCCTTTTGTGGGATTCCTAGCGGGTCTTTTGGTCTTATTTTGTAACCCTAACTTTTGCCTAGGTCACCCTTTTGTGGGATTCCTAGCGGGTCTTTTGGTCTTATTTTGTAACCCTAACTTTTGCCTAGGTCACCCTTTTGTGGGATTCCTAGCGGGTCTTTTGCTCTTTAGGATTTCTTTATCCATGATGGCACTTATTGAGGCCAAGAAAAGGTGCTCCAAGTTGACACACACACTTCCACATAAAAATGATGTGGGTTTATTATTATTAAGATGATTTTAACCTCATTCATGTTTATTCAAACAGGGTTAAAATAATGTGGTCTAGAATTTTATTGCAAGCGAGAAAAGAAGCAATAAAGAATTAATGAAGAATGATTTTATTATAATCATAATGGAAACATGTGCCCTATCGAGGCTCGGGGGTCGGGCTGTCCCCGAGGAGTGATCTCTAATAGTCACTGAGTCTATACATCCCTATCGGAAGGAGAAAAACATTTGACGACGACGACCGGCCTTGACGCTTGTGAACCGGCCTTCCTAAAGATCTGGCTTAAAGAACGTCGAGAAGGATCTTGATTCCTCTTCGTTCTTTGATCTTTGTTAGGGTTGTATCCTAACCCTTGTTTCCCCGGATTTATCCTTGATAATGGGTAGCTCCGGGATTCCTTGGGAGTCCTTGCCTAATCCTTGTCCTGGCAAGTATCCGTTCTTGGTGAGCATGGAGGCTACCTTCTTCATTTCTCGGGGAAACGTTTCGACATTGGCGATTTCCAATGCTTGGAAGGCGGTTTCTAAAGCTTCCTCTGCTGCATCCACATAAAGTATGTTGGATGGCTTGCTGATGAGTATGTCATCTTTAGCTTGTTCGGTCACCAGTTTGTCACCCACTATGAACTTGACTTTCTGGTGGAGCGTAGAAGGAATAGCTTTCGCATCATGAATCCAAGGTCGGCCGAGGAGACAGCTGTATGCGGGAGTGATATCCATCACTTGAAATTCGACGTTGAAGATAGTGGGTCCAATTTGGATTGGAAGATTGATTTCTCCCACTACTTCTCTTTTAGAACCGTCGAAAGCTCGAACGATCATGTTGCTCGGGCGCGTTTGGACTCCCTTGATTGCCAATTGCTTGAGCGTTCTTTTTGGCATCACTTTCAAGGAAGATCCATTACCTACCAAGACTTTAACGATGTGCTACTCCTTGCACTTTGTAGAGATGTGCAAGGGCTTGTTGTGGTTTGATCCCTCGGCGGGGATTTCTTCATCGATGAAGGTGAGGTGATCATTAGCCTTGATGTGACTAACAATCCCCTCAAACTCGTCTTGGGAGATAGTGTGCGACACGTATGCCTCGTTCAAGACTTTCAACAGATCTTGTCGATGCGGTTCGGAGCTTCGGATCAACGACGACAGCGTAATCTTTGCTGGCGTCTTATGAAGTTGATCCTCGATGGAGTACTCGCTCTATCGGATATACTTTAATAGCTCGTCTGTCTCCTCCTCAGATTCTTTTTCCTCGGTTTTCTTTTCTTCTTTTTCTTTATTCTTGGTTTTATCATGAAGATCTTTGGGAGTGTAGATCCTGCCACTCCTAGTCATGCCCCCAAGTCCAACGATGTTGGAGATATCGCTGTCGGCAGAAGAGTGGATGTCGTATATCCACGGCACAGCCTTATTTGATTTGTAAGGGAAAGGCCTTGGAACTGTGATCCTTAATGGTGTCGGACCTTCCCCTTTATTCGTCTTGATTACCAACAACGGAGTTGATGTGCGCTCGCTTGGCGCGGTTGTTGACGAACGGCGTGCGATCCATTTTTGAACATACGCATCGATTTAATCCTTTCTTTTTATTTATGTTTATTAATGAATTACTAGGAGGGATGTATGAAATGCAAACCTAGATCCCTCCATGATCTTTGATAAGAATGCATGATATGAAATGGTGATGTTGAATATGCATGCATAGTGTTTATTTAACTAAGCATTATCATGTTTTCGGGATATTCCTAAAATGATGCATGATATTGCTTGGTTTGGATAAATAACCCCTTTTTCTTTTTTGGGTATTTTTATTTTATATATTTTTTGTATTTTTGGGTGAAAAGGGAAACTACCTATATGAATGTGATGAAGGTAGATGTTAACACCGTATAATGGAAGATTCTTATTCCTATTTATTCTTATTTTAAAAAGAATAGGAATGTTGTATGTTTAAAGAAATGCAATGTATGCTCAAACAATTTCACATAAACAATGCACAAACAATTCACTCATCCACGAACAGTCACGAGCGAATCACGAGGTAGGGGTCTCCTGCAGAAAAGTGCATATTCAAGGAGGATCTAACTGTTCTCACTTGGTCAAAGGCCCCCAAGGTGCCCCCATTATAGGGACCCAATTCCTCTCGTCGTAGGTCGATGGAAAGTTCCAACGCACCGTCGGACTCAAGTTCATGGTTATCACCTTGAGTGATGTTTTCCGACAACGGTCTCATAGGCTCCTATAAACCCATCAACCGGCCGTACTAACATCCACTCCCTATGGATTACCACTCATGCCCCCGGGTATAGAGGGAACTGTTGTGTGCAAAGGTTTGTGTACAGTTTGTATTTCAAACAATTGCGGAAATTAAACAAACAACAGTTATTAAAGCCATATAATAAATCATGTTATCATACAAATAAGGGGTAGTGAAGTAATTTTAACTATTATTTTGAAAATAATCCATCACTAAATGGGATTGACTCTCAAGGCTTCCCCAGTGGAGTCGCCATCTGTCGCCACCGGCCCGAAACGGGGCGTTCGGCATTCGCGAAGGATGGTTGGACTCGTTTTTTGTTTTAAAAATGTGGATTGCTAGAATGACTTATTCTCAAACTGAGACCTCGTCAAACGAGCAATTTTATTAAAAGGCTCACCAATCCATATTAATCCCAAGCGGGACCCTCCATGGATTAGTGGTTTTCGCAAAAGGAGGGTTCGTGGAGTCGCCACCAATGTTTTACTCAAAACATTGGAAAAAGGGATAAGGCAATTGATTTAAAAATCAACTTTGGCCACTACAACCAGAGTTGGGTAAGGGAGTCGGTTACGCGTGGGGAAGGTGTTAGCACCCCACGGCGCCCCTTTCGGGTTCCCTATGACAGATTATTTTTAAAAGAACAGTATAAAATTACTAAATTACCCCTATTTATTCTAAGCAATTATAAATTGACTATCTACATGATGACAGTTTAAATATGCACACAGAAAGCAGTAAAAGGAAGGATTGAAAGGAAACCTCTTGAAGCGTGCTTTTATATATTGCAAAGAACTGGGAAGCGTTTTGGCGTTCCCTCGCTCTACAAGCCCGCTCCTCGCTCTCCTAGAACAAAATTTTAACTAAGGGAATCAAAAGATTTCCCCTCGACTAAGTTCGATCCTCAAGCAAAATGGCTCGGGGCTCAAGAACTTCGTCGGATCGACTCCCAGAGAGATTTCTAGGGCAGAACACTGCTCAAAAACCCTAGAATACTCAAGGAGGGAGTCAAAACTGAGTGAAAAAGTGTGGAATGACGTCCAATTGACGTCATATTTATAGGGAATAGGCGCAATACGGCCTACAGGGGCAATACGGCCGTATTGAAATTTTTGAACTTCAATACGGTCGTATTGAAGTTCAATACGGTCGTATTGAAATTCAGAAATTTCAATACGCCCGTATTGAGTTCGCTGCAGTTGTATTGAAGTGTCAATACGGTCGTATTGACTTCAGTACGACCGTATTGAAGTGCCAATACGGTCGTATTGACTTCAGTACGGCCGTATTGGGCTTTTTCCCTCCACTTCCTTATTTTGAGCTATTCTAAGACCTCTAGACCTACAGAGAACCCTCCTAGGGCCTTCGAGGAGTCCTTCTGGCTGATTATCCTTCAGTCTTCGAGAGTCTTCAAGCTTTATTTCCGACCCGGACAATTTTAGGGGTCTACAACAAGTAAAATAAATTCTATGACTAAAATACCGCAAAGTACAAGGGTAATTTTGGAATCAAAGATAAGGGAAAAAATAGGAATAAAAATAAATGCTATGCTAATAAGAACTTAGGAGCTAAGGTCCAAAAGTGGCCTCACTCCTCCTATGGTTTTTTTTCAACACTAACCAATTCCTTTTGCTTCCTTCAATACATCACCTCTTGGACTTCTTGGCCTTAGTGTTATTCCATCATTCCCTCCCTCTTGAAAAGGATTTGACCTCAAATCAAGAGGTTCCTCATGGTGGGAATCATGACCAACAAAAACAAAAAAATAAGCATTAGAGGTAATAGTATATGATAGAAATGGAAAGTGTATCCTAAGAGGAGTTCTACTAAAAATGCTAAAAAGATTGTCTAAATTAAAAGGACTAGACTCTCTAATTTTAAGGATAGGATCCTCCCCATGGTGAAGTCTAGGTGTATAACTAAAACCTAAAAATTTAAAAAGACTAAAACTATAGCACATTAAAGCACTAGTCCTAAGAATTAAAATATCTTGTTGAAGGTACCCAATGTAGTGACCTAGGTATGTATTGGAAAATAAAGAAAACTTAACTAAAAAATTACCTAAACAACTTTGTATTGCATTATTTGTTAGATACATATGAGAAAAAGGTGTTAAGAGGAGTCTAGGAAACTCATATAATCTAAGTTTGTCTTGTAGGGAAGTATCCAAGTTAAGTTCAAATAAGTTTGAACTTCCTTCAAGATCAAAAATAGAAGATACAACACCATGAGATGTATCCAACAAACCATTCAAGCCAAAAGTTGGGTGTTTTATGAAGAAAACTAAAGTAGAAAGAGTCTTAAAGAAAGAAGGCTCATCTACCTTGGGCACCACCAAGGAAGTAGTACAAGAGGTGGTACTAAGTGAAGTCCACTTCTTCTTCACTAAATCTTGAAGTTGAGATTCTTTTTCTTTAAAAAGGACTTGTTTTTGAATCTCCACTTCATGACTAGTGGCAACGTGAGAGAAAGAGTTAAGGTCTTGATGAATAAAGAAAGTCTTTTTTAAATCATTTTCAATAGTAAAATGACTTTCTTTAAGCATAAGCCTTTTGGAAGAAATATTATCCTCCTTACTCTTCTCTAAGAGTGTTGGTTGTTTTTCTTTTTCTAACCACTCTTTAACCTTCTCTATACTTTTCTTAATTTTTTCTTTCTTTTCTATGTTCTTTTCTTTTTCTTTCCTTCTAAGTTCCTCCTCTCTTGTTGTATTTTCTTGCTCATGCATACTCCTAGGAACTCTAACTTCTTTGCCTTTTTGAGATCTAGTTGGAACAATCCTAGGTTGGGATCCACTAGTTTTTCTCCTCTCAACTAATTTTGCAAGTAGTTGTTTTATTTCCTCATTATTTCTTTCAAACTCTTTTTCTTTTCTTCTCAATTCTTCCTCTCTTTTTATATTTTCCTCTTCTTTTTTTCTTAGGTACTCTTTGAGTTGCCTAAGCTCATCCCTAACACTAGACCTAGTACTACAAGAGTTATGACCATGCACACTAGAATGATCACTCATCTTTGATCAAAAAGGTTTTCACAAAGTTGTTTTCAAAAAGGTTTGAAAAAGGTTTTCACAAAGAATGAGTGATAAAAGGGTTTTCACAAAAGGTTTTCAAGATGCAAGATTGGTATGAAAAACCCTAAGTATACAAATTGAACTATCAAGGGAGGTGGACTACTAAGAATCCCTTAAAAACCAAGCCTTTTCTAGTAAAAATTACTAAGCCTTTTCACACTTTTCTCACAAAACAATTTTTTTTTTGCACAAAAGTTAAGTGTGTGTGTTGTGCACGCCCCCCTAGTAGGCAAATGAAGCCTTCTAAACGAAACAAATAAACAAAGTAAAGTCCTAGGCAAATATACTACCAAAGCTTTAAAGCATGCAAAGGAAAGACTTAAAGCATATGCCAGTCGGTTTCCTAGGTGAAGGTTTTCAAATCACCTTCAAACTACACGAAATTACTACCAAAAAAAATGAAGAGGTTTAAAATGGCCAATTACAACCCAAAATGGAAGAAAGCAAAGGCCAAATACAAGAAGGCCAAAAATAAAACAAGAACGAAACAAGTAAGAAAAATAAATTGTTGAATCTCCAAGTCTTCAAATCTCCACCCCTTCACAATGAACACCCAAGGTTAACCTTTCAATGGTGTTTGCACTCTTTGATTTGGTGTGATCCTCCAAAGTTCCTTGAACTTAAATCGGACAGCCCCTCCACTCAATCCACCAAGAAAGTGTGTGGTGTTTAAAAGCTTTCCTCACCTAGGTCAAGAAGAAAACACAACCCAAGAGTACAAGAGGCCAAGGAAGAAAACTAAAAAGGCACAATTAAAAAGGCTAAACTCAAGTGGATTTGTTGAGACAAACTTAAGAGTAGAAATAAAGACTCAAAAACTAAAATTAAGGCACATTAACAAAAGGCAAGCACACAAAAGAGTAAGTCCTAGAATGGCACTAGAATAGAATTTATCAAATAGGCTTAAAAGAAAGTAATGCACTTAATGTGTTTGATTAAATGTCTCATAAAGTCAATAAGCATTGTCCAAAAGTCCAAGAATAACTCCAAGTGCCAAGGTATGAAAATTTGGTCCAAAACTCCACAAGTCTAGCAAAGGTTCCCTTTTTCTTTTGTCTTTGATTCTTTTGATTTTGTTTCTTTTGTTTCTTTTGACACTTGACTAGGTCACGGTTTTGAGGTCCAAAAGTCCAGCCAATACTCTTTTTTTTTTAATTTTATAGTTCTCCTTTGCTTGGGTTTTACACTTGTGTTTGTTAGTTTGATGAGTAAGTCCTTGGAGTATCCTTTTAGCAACTTACAATGGCTTAAAGAGACAAGTTTTGAGTGTCTTCTTAAGGTTTTTAATGTGCAATGTCCAGCAACAAGAACTTGCACATAAAAGGAATTTTCATACTCAAAACATCAAACAATACATAGGCATGTTAAGTGCACCAAGGAATACACAAAGTGGCCGAAAATTTTAAAGCAAGTATGTGCAAAGAAATTAATCACACATGATATTTTAGGAATGTAGAACATGCTAGAACTAATTAGCATGCATGATTGACTCTCTAAAGCACATCAAGGACTCACGGCCATTTTATCAAACAAGTGGCATGCATGTCATTTTTTGTTCATTTCAAAGGCTAAACATAAAATCTTGGAATTTCTTTCAAGGTAGTTCAAAGGAAACAAGCTTATGACAAAACCATATGGATTATAAAATGAAAAACATCATTATATCATGCAGCCCAAAAATTTCCAGCAACTCAATTTTAAAGAAAAAATGGTAGGAACCCTAGCAAGGAAGCCTAAAGCACCAAGATGATTCACAAGAATGATGAGGCATGAATCAATACATGAAAAGGAGGAATAAGAATCATGACATATGACAAGATGATGACTCAATCATGCACAACAATTTAGACATTCAAGGAGACACAAATGACATGACCGAAAATACCAAAGATGGAAAAGTTACCCTTGAAGAACCAAGGCTCTAGATACCACATGATGGCATCCTCACTTGCATGGACATGAGATGATGGACAAGGAAGATGATGCCTCACTCCAAGGATCAAGTTCTTCAAAGGTGGCACAAGGTTTTAGGGTGGATGATGATAGAATGGATGAAAATGGAGGTTGGGTAGAAGGTGTTTGAGGAAATGCTTGAGAAGGGTACTCTAGGGTTGGCTCACTTCATGATGATGAAGGCCACTTCTAGGGTTGTTTCTCTCAAGGTGGAGATGGGAGGGAGGTGGCCGAATTAGCCAAGGGTGACTAAGGAAAGATATAAAGGCACAAAAGGCTCTCTTTATATTCAATATCCAAAGTATTTACAAGGTGTGGTGCATTGGGTATTTATAGGAGGGGAGGCATCTAGGGTTGCATTTGGAGTAGGCAAATGCATTCCAAATGAAATGCAAATGAACCCTAGATGCAACTTGGTGGCCAAGGATGGAATCTTTGGGTTTAGATTGGCTATATCTAGGTGCATGATAAGACCATGCAACCTTTGCCCTCCACTTGGGCCTAAGCCTTTCTAACACCAAAAATAGACCCAATAGGCACCAAAAATATGTGTCACCCTCTAATTAACACCCTAGCCCAAAATTAAAAACCCTAATCATCAAGAGCACCCCATAATACAAGGGTAAAATGGGAAATACAAGGGAAAATAAATTCTAAGTCCTAAACACCCCAAAATACAAGGGTAAAATTGGAAATACAAGTAAAATAAATTCTATGACTAAAATACCCCAAAGTACAAGGGTAATTTTGGAATCAAAGATAAGGGAAAAAGTAGGAATAAAAATAAATGCTATGCTAATAAGAACTTAGGAGCTAAGGTCCAAAAGTGGCCTCACTCCTCCTATGGTTTTTTTTCAACACTAACCCATTCCTTTTGCTTCCTTCAATACATCACCTCTTGGACTTCTTGGCCTTATTGTTATTCCATCACTTCCACTAGTACTACACGTGAGAGGCTATCAAGGAATTAGATATACCTGATTAGCTTCTTAATACTCCCTCCAAGCTTTACAAATTGGTTTAAAAATACAAGAGAATTGACAAAAATTAAACTAAACTAGAAAGCAAATATTGGCGGCTTTTGTGACCAATTAGTGACGGATTTTTTTGAGTTTCAAATTTCCAACACTTATTCAAGTGTTTAATACGCCACTAACCTTCAAATATGATGCTCCTGGACCTGCAAAAGAAATACAACAAAGAGGTTAATGGTGGCTGCCTCACAAGGTGAAAGGAATGGTCACTCAAGTGAAGGAAGTTTAGGAGAAGTTTGGTCACTAAATTAGGTCAAATTTTGTGATCTTAGTGTCCAAACTTTTCCTACTCTTTGTTGAGCAATGCTTGATCCTTGAGCAAGAATTTGAGGCCACTTCCAGCACAGAGAATTTAAGGAAAGAAAACTAGACAAGCAATAAAAGCACAATTTCAAAAGCTTATACCAAAATTATAGAGTAATAGGTGTATATGACAAGACACAAAGAGGTTCAACAAGTAAAACTGAAAATTAAGACTCCAAATAAAAGTTAGCACTCAGTTAGGAAGGTTCCTAGATAGGTACTAGAGTAGATGAACAAAACAAAAAAAATTTGAAGGCAATTGGAGAAATATAGAACAAGTAGTAGTCAAAACAATAACAAGGAATCAAATGAATTTTATCCAAGAACACCTCACGGCTTTTTCAATTTAAATTGCTTTACATATTTTTTTTTTTAATTCTTTCTTTTTCTAGTCTCAAACTAAGACTTCAGATAAGGTGTTTGCCTTTTGTTTCAAATTTTTCTATGATTCCAAGCTATAGAAACCGAGACTACAAATTAGGTCAAATTTCAAGTGAAAAAAAGGAAACTAGTGCACTAGTTTTAGGTTTTTGTATTGAATTCTTTTTACTCACTTTTCTTTTGAACTTTAGAACTTTTTCTTTTGTTTTAGGCTCTGTTTTATCTCTGTTTTCAGCCTCTAATTTTTTTTTAAAAATTGAATCCACAAAATTAGTGCACTAGAATTAAGATTAAGCACTTGAGATTTTAGGTAACACAAATTTTCTTAAGAATTTTCAAAGGAAAGTGAATTGAAAACTTAAGTACACAATGGAAACCTAACTCTAAAGAAATTTGCTAGAACTAATAGAAAATTATGAACACAATAAGGTAAAAGAAAAAGAACATATAGGTAGGCACATATGAACAATGACCGAGAGCAAAAATTAATGAACAATGAACTCAAAACAAAAATTAGATCAACATGCTATTCAAGGAATTTTGTGACATATAAGGACTACACACAAACTCTAAGACAAAACAAGACTAAAAACCAAAAATATAATGCAAATGCATGAAGTCCAATCACAGACACATACAAGAATGGAGAGACTCAAAGAAAATTCAAAAATAAGCACAAGCTAATAGGTCCTAAACAAGTTGATTGAAGAAGAAATTCAAAAACAATCAACAATGGATCTATGAACACAAGAACATCAACAATATAGATCCGAAAATTGAAAACTCAAAAAAGACAAATACAAGAACACGAGACACAAACACGGACACAAAAACTTGAAGAACTTATCTCCTTGAAGAAACCTTGCTCTTGATACCAAAATTGATGGAGAAGGTAGGAAAAGTGAATGAAGTTCTTCTCCTATTCTTCACCTAGCTCGGATCCTCTTCAATGGAGACACAAACCGAATGGAATGGAACTTGAATGTAGAAGGAACACGGTTGAATGAAGGCTCAAGCCTTGGATGGAAGCATCCAAGCTCAATGATCAATGGAAGACTCACTTCAAAGAGAAGGAAGAAGATGAACTTCCTAGGGTTTTTGAGGTGAATTCTCAAGGTGACTTTGAAAGGAAACTCAGCACTTAGGCTATCAAATTTCATATAAGGTTCAAAGTGAATACAAAATGTGTTAGGAGGGAACATATAAGGCACCGAAAATAGGAGGAGACACTTGGCGCCACATGATAGGTCACATGTTGGCGCCAAGATTTGAATTCAAATTCAAATTTGAATTCAAACCTTGTGTCACATGTGCATAACCGGTCATGTGGAGCTAAATGCACATTAGATTGAATTTAGTATGTATTTAGGGTTGCATTTCGGTGTCACACTTGTGCAGCCAAGGTGGTGCCAAAAGTGTGACCTAAATGCAACTTAAATACATCCTAAATTTAACCTAATTTTGTCCTAATTCAAATGAACTACTAATCTTCCTTTAACCCTAAACTAATGACCAAAATACAATGGTCTAATGAATACAATGAATAGGAAAAATTACAAGGAGAAGAATGAGCCCAATATTGGGTATCAAAAGCCCAAAGCCCAAGAAGCCCAAAATTAAGCCCAAGATACTTAAACCCTAATCTATGGTCAAAATACAAGACCAACATCAAAGTGAATTCCTATACTAAGAAAACATAATTAAACATGGTGTTTATTCAAGTCATGTCCATGTGAGAAGCACCCTAGGCCCACCAAGCCCGTTGGGCCCACTAAGCTCCGAAGCAAATAAGTCTTCCTGTAATCTCCTGGCCATAGCTCTAGTGGTTGGGCCTTTAGCCCATGCTCTTCCATCACGAAGGTTCCTCTTCTCTTCGGCCTCTGGACCGACTGTGTTCCCTATAGGGGCGCCTTTCTGCTCCCCCTTGTTCGGGTTGATCGTGTCGGCGAGATCGATCAGCATTACCGGGATGAAGTGGGACGGTCAACAAAACCTTGGAGTTGTCATTGCTTGATTAAATCCTCAATTTTATCTCTCAGAGCCGAGCGTTCCTCTGTTGAATGTCCTCGATTGCGGTGGTACTTGCAAGACTTGGTTGTATCGGCTCGAGGGGGGGTCGAAGCCCGTTTTGGGACCGCAAGTACTTCGGAGGCAAGTGCTTGCTCTAATATGGCCGATCGGCTGAAGTTTAGCGGCGTATATTGTGAGTATCTCGGCCCACGGGGAGGTTTTTCACGGGGGACAAGCTCTTTCAGGCGGCTTCGATAATTTCTCTCAGCCGGCTTCTCGGGTTTTGTAGTCACTTCCGCCCTAGCTTGGTTGCAAAAATCGGCGAGTTCTTCCATCTTCATATACTTGTCAGCGCGCCAACGTAAGTCATCCATATCAGTTGGTGGTTTCTTGCAAATGTTGTTAGCAAAAGGTCCTGGTTTTAGAGTAGTAGTGAGATGGTGGAGGGCCACAGCGGGGTTCTAATCTCGGATCTCGAGAGCCGCTTTGTTGAATCGGCTCATGAACGTCCGAAGGGACTCTTTCTTCTCTTGTCGAATGCTTACCAAGGCCAGGGAAGTCAGTTGGTGGGGTCGGCTCGTGGCAAATTGGATAGTGAATTGGGAAGCCAAGGTATTGAAGGAGTCGATCGAGTTGGCTGGGAGTCGAGTAAACCAACTTAGTGCGTGCCCTTTCAACGATGTTGGGAAGATTCAACACAAGGCGGCGTAATCAGTCATGCTCAGAGTGACTTGGGTCAGAAAGAAGTCCACATGCTCGTCGGGATCGGAAGTCCCGTCGTACTTGTCCAATGGTAGGGACTTCCAATGGTCCATGAGTGAGGATTGAATGATATTTGGGGTGAAGGGGTGTCGGTGTGCTCTGGCTGGCGTGGTGTGCATCGGTCGGCCGGGTGCCTGGGCAGCCGAGGCGTGGTTTCCCAAGGCGGTGGTAGAGGTGTGAGGGATAGAGGTGTGATGTTCGAGTGAGCGGAATGACCCTTGAGTGTGCGTTCGGGTCGGCTCGAAGGGTTTCCACGTGGGGTCTTGGTTTTTCAAGGCAGCATTCTCTTCCCTCAAGCTGGCCATTTCACGCGCGTCTTTCTCCCGCTGTTGTTTCATGGCAGCCATCTCCTCCTTCAATTGCCGTACCATCTCGGCATTGTCCACCTCGGATCGGTGCTCCTCCTCGGACCGATGGTCTTCAGTCTTTGTTCTCCTTGTCTTCGCCATAGTACTCAGTTTGTCTCTTCAAAGCTTTCGGTTCGGCCCCACGGTGGGCGCCAAAATGAACCTGTCTAGGGGCACACTCGTCATCTTCGGGTAGGTGAAGGACCGAACGAGAGCTCCAGATGGATGCTTCAGAGGGGGGAGGTACCTGCAAAAGGCACTCTGACGCTCAAGTCAGGACAAGAACGATTCTCGAGAGTAATAAATGAACAGTGACATACCTCGTTTTACATGATCTATTTATACTACCTTTGATGGGCCTTGAACGTGGTGGGTCTCTTCTGATGCTTACCAAATTAGGTAATACGATGCTAATCGGCTGATTATGCCTTAATCGCGTGTTTGCCCTTATTAATCGTGATCATCCTCTTAATTCCTTCCTGGCCCTATCGGCTCCTTGTCGAGCCGATAGGTAAAGGCTTAGGGTTACCATCGTTATTGGCCTTTAGTCGAGACATCGATAGATAGAGTGTTGGGTTGTCCTTCGTTCTCGGCCCTTTACCAAGCCAAGGGAGTGTCCGTGGGTAGGGTCCATTTTCTTATCGGTCGCCGACCATGCCGAGAGTGTGTAACTGGGGTTTCCTTTCGGTTTCGACTATTTGCCTGGCCGAGATGATGATAAGAAGGTTACTAATAACTGTCGTCGCTGAGCCGTTAATGGCCTCGTAAGACAACGTGTCAGTCCACGTGGCCGATAGGATCCTTCCAGTACATAATGTATATTTTATTTAAAATTGTAAAAAAATTAAATGTATTTAATAATTTTTTAATGTGTGAAATAACTCATTTTTACTTATATATTAGTCCAGAGGAAATAACATTTAATTTCACCAATTTAATTTAAAAAGTTGTTCTTTTCTTGAATTATTCTTCATCGAAATTTCATATAAATAAAAGGATTCTTTAGAAATAAAACATCATGTGATTTTCTTGTGTTCATATTCAAGACTCGAGGGAGTTCTCCTTTTTCCTTTCTCATTTATATTATTCCCCTCTTTCACTGTAAATTAAACAAGGAAACTTTCTCGTTATCTTGAACCAATCCCCTGTACTTTCTGGCAAGTAGACTTTAGACCTTAACAGTGCCACCAAATTTGAAGTAAGAGCAATATTAATTCATTAATAATTTAATACAAGTTTGACTATCTTTTTATTCTTATAATTTTATCAATTTTACATTTTAGTCTTTATAATTAAAAATAATTCACTCTTGTCACTATAGATATTATGTTCATTTTTTTCTAATTTTATTTCTTTTAAGACTTTAAATATGTTTTTTTCCCTAAAAATGAATTAGTTTCTATTTTGGTTCATATAAAATATGTTTTTTTTCATCCTTTAAAATTTAGTCTTATTGTTTTTAGTCCATACTATTATATAATTATTTTAACAACTTATTTATTTATTAAAAAATTAAATGATCATTTCATGTGTTATCTACAATTGTTAATGATATCATATTAGTGTATGAAATCTTAATTATTTTATAAGTCATTAAAATAAATATTATTTATTTATCTTAAAAGCATCATTAAGGATAAAAGAATAGTGATTTTAAAGTTTAGAGATAAAAATTAAAAATCAAATATTCTATAGAACTAAAATAAAATTTACTCACTATATATAAGTATAAAAATAATGTATACAAATTTTATAAGGATTAAAATATTTAGAGAAAGAAAAAAAATTAGGACCAGAATATAATTCCATAAACTACTTTTTAATCCCTATAATAAAAATGAACACAAATAATATGTATAAGAACCAAAATAAAATATTTTTAACTATAAGAACCAAAAATAAAGTTGATAAAGTTGTAGAGATCAAAAAGAAAATTCAACCTTTATTTTATTTTCATCTACAAAAACAACAACTAACTTTTTTTTTTCTTTTTGAAGAGAAAATAAAATACATTTAAACACTAGGGTTTGTATTTAGTCATATCACATAAAATATATATATATATATGCTACACTTTTATACAAAGTATTCATTTTCTTCCACCGTAAAAGTTGGGAGGGTAAAATTAGCTATTCATTCTCTAATTCTTGAATGACTTCCAACTCCAAAGGTTGTTTCGACGAAGTGAGTCCACCGGTAGAAGTAGAAGTTGTTGAGTTAAATGGATTAGGAGGCACAGTTAACTCGTGTTCTTCTCCAGTTTCTAGCATTTGTATGACAGATTTCATGGATGGACGGTTCACTGGCCGCCATGCACCAAAGTCCAACAATAGCTAGTTGCTTTGCAATTTTAACATCACCTTCTTCCTCGACATGGATATGTACATCTCCATCAACTAGATTATGGATCCAATCCGGGTACAGAACATGGAAATCTTGTTTAGAAGACATGTCCAAATTCTTGCTTCCTCCAACCATTTCTAACAACAACATTCCATAACTATAGATATCAAACTCACTACTACAAGATGTATATTCTATATCAGTTCTCTAAAGTCATCTACATCGGTTCTAAAACCGATGTAGAATAGAGCGATGTAGAAAATGTATACATTTTTACATCGATTCTGAAAACCGATGTAAATTAATTAAGCATAAATCTACATCGGTTCTCTAGACAACCGATGTAGATTTAAGCATAAATCTACATCGGTTCTCTGGGAGAGCATGAAGTTTAGGGTTTGGTGGATGGGGGAGAGGGATTGGGAGTGGGATTGGTGGGAGAGGAGGATGTGGAAGGTGGAGCGGTCGGGGGAGAAGGAGGGGAGGGTTTGGGTGATGTGGCGGAGGAAGGCGAGGGAGTCGGAGGGCGAGGCGGCGACGGCGGCGTAGGAGTGGAGTGTAGACACCCAATTTCGTTCAGGGGCATACAAACAAGGGAATGGACCTCTGTTATGAAGGGAAGGAGCTCCCGAAGCATGCAAACAACAAGATAGGACTTTAGAAAGCCCAAATAAGCTAATTTTAGAAGACTGGAACGGGCTGTTCCAAAACCGGAACGGGCCGTTCCAAGTTCCTAAAAGGACCAATAACCCTAATTTGGAACAGGCTATTCCTAAATTGGAACGCGCCGTTCCAAGATTGGAACGGGCCGTTCCAAACTCTTCAAAAGAGGGCTAAAACTTTAACTGGAACAGGTCATTCCTAAACTGGAACGGGTCGTTCCAAGTTATAAAAAGAGCCTAAAGATCCTTGTTTGGAACACCTGTTCCAGTATACCAAATGACACGTTAATCTTATATCTGGAACGGGCCGTTCCAATTTTTGAATGGGTCGTTCCAGTTACAAAATTTACACGTAACGGCCATATCTAGAACAGGCCGTTCCGATTTTGGAACGGGCTGTTCTGGACCTTTTTTGAAGTCTATAAATAGACTGCTTGGGCTCATTTCTCAAGACTCCAACATTTTGTTCAGACTCCTTACACTACAAGAAAATGACGATTTTGCGACGATTATATGGCCTACATTGCGACGGTTAGAACTGCCGCAAAGACAACATTGCGACGGTTTGGGAACCGTCGCAGAATTGTCCATCACCAGGAAATTTTGCGACGGTTATCAGAACCGTTGCACAAACCGTCGCAAAATTGGAATTGCGACCGTTTCATCAACTGTCGCACCAAATGCCTCTATATTAACATTGCGACCCTTTAATCAACTGTCGCACCAACTGCCTCTAAATTAATATTACAACCCTTTTTTTACCCGTCGAAAATTATAATTTTTTTTATTTTAATAAATTTATTAATGTAACAATCCTCATATTTGGCCTTTCAAGGATTTTATTTCACCATATTTCACTGTTTAGCATGTTTTATCCTTACTTGTGCAATTTCTGGGAAACTTCCCAGAAGGTCACCCATCCCTGTACTACTCCAAGTCAAGCACGCTTAACTGTGAAGTTCTGATGAGTAAGCTACCGAAATGTATATGTATGTTGTCAGTATAACTTATACAAATTAATTCATTTAAGTCATTCTCAAATATACAATCTCATATTTGTACTATAATAATAATATATAATAATTTTATATTACAAATAATAATAATAATAATAATAATAATAATAATAATATATTTAGTTATTCTTTATTTATATGTACTTACTTTTATAATTAACATCTACTTATTTCGATATAAAATTATAATTTAAATTATTTAAATTTTTTAATTTATAATGATAATATAATTTATAAAATTATAAATATTTATTTATTACGTACTTATAAATTAAATTTTAATATTTTAAATAAATTATTAATTAATTTAATATATTTATTTACCTTAAATCAAACATATAAAATTCAAAAAAAATGTATTTATCCTTGTTTTATTTTCTAATTATCAACTATTAATAAAATACTAACTTAAAATCTTATCTAATTATATATAATATTCTCATATCAAATTTAAAACCAGATATTAGTTATACAAAAATATTAAGATCATATAGTAAATTGTCAATAAGATTTTAGTTAAATAATTTAAAATAATTAATGTTTCAATTATATTGTTAATTAGCAAATTATTTATTCCAAAACTAATTAATTTTTATATATTAATTATTAGTAAAATTTAATAAT
The DNA here is from genome assembly GCF_000230855.2 of Cajanus cajan. NCBI lineage: Eukaryota > Viridiplantae > Streptophyta > Magnoliopsida > Fabales > Fabaceae > Cajanus > Cajanus cajan. The sequence goes on from NC_138525.1 coordinate 39,596,806, forward strand.
TTTTAAATTAACAATTAATTGGATCGATGAAATTCAACACACACGATGAGTTATTGAGCGGAATAACTTTACCAAGAGTTATTTTGTAAGTTATCTTAAATCAAACATATAAAATTCAAAAAATGTATTTATCCTTGTTTTATTTTTTAATTATCAACCATTAATAAAATACTTACTTAAAATCTTATCTAATTATATCATAATATTTTCATATCAAATTTAAAACCAGTTCTTACATTTTCGACAAATATAAATTTTTCTGAAATATTCCATCAATAATATAGCTTTTCCTACAAAAATTTTCTCATCGAAAATATAAATTTTCCGATAGATTTAATTTTGTTTTTATAAGAAATCATCTTCGATTAATATAACATTTTGTATATATGATTTAACAGTAAAAGATTTTCAATTTAACGGTTAAATTTACAAAATTCACATTTAATATAAAGTTATTGAGTGGTATAACACTTAGTAAAATTTACACTGATGTAATTATAAACCCCCTCATATATATATATATATATTAAATATGACTTTTACTAAGTATTACACCGCTCAATAACTTTATATTAAATGTGAATTTGGTAAATCCAACTGTTAGATTGAAAGTTCATATCTCTCATAGATTATATATACAAAACTTTATATTAACCCAAGATGATTTGATACTTCATTTTTATAAAACAAAATTGATGTAATATATTCATTTCAAAATACACTAAAATATAAACAATTTGATTACCTTCCAGTTGTTGTTCAATTTTAACAAAATTTGATATACACTTATAAAGTGATATGAACTTTCAATTTAACGGTTGGATTTACAAAATACACATTTAATATAAAGTTATTGAGCAACATAATACTTAATAAAAGTTACATTGGTATAATTATAACCCCCTATATTATATATATATATATATATATATATATATATATATATATATATATACAGGGACGGATGCACGTTTGGAATAGTGGGCACTTGCCCCACTACTATTTGACATATACATAATTTTTTATCTAAAAAAATTATATTCTAATAAAATAAAAATATAGATTCAGAAAAAATGTTTATTTATTTTATATCTGTCAAATTTTTGAAAGAAATTAATTCTCATGTAATAAAAAAAATTTCTTAATAATGAATTAATTTTTTAAAAAAGTTTAATTATAATATATATATGTATATATATATATATGTCTTAATATTCACATATATAATGTAATATATTAAAACAAAAAGTTTTTTGATAAAATAAAATTTTTACCATGCATGTTTATCTTTTGTGTTTTTTATTTATTGTATACGTGGATTGAAAAAATCAAAATAGTAAAATTGTATATATTGATTAAAAAAATCAAAATAAGAAAAATAAGAAGATTTATGTTCCATTTAGAATTGTTATTATAAGATATATTTTAAAATAAATTATCATCTAAAAATATATATTAGATATTAAAAACATATTTATATCATAAATAAATTAAACTGGATTTTTATAAAATTTAACATTGTAAATTATTCAATAATATGTGATGTGATAACTCAAAAATTAAGTTATAAAATGATAATTATATTTATTTATATACTCTAACACATCTTACATACAAGATAAATTCATAAGTTTGTTGAAAGATAAATTTATATTCTAGTCACGATTTTGAAATTATATAAAGAAGAAAAAAATCGTGTACCTCATGTTAAAGAAAGTATATATAAAATTGTTAATAAAATATAAGTTCATTAAGATAATATACATAATACTTCAAAAAAAGACTTTTAAATTCTAATAAAAAAAATGTTGAAAATTTTGCGACGGTTTATGACTAACTGTCGCAATGTTAAATTTGCGACGGTTTATGATTAACTGTCGCAATGTTAAACAAATTTTGTGACGATTTACGATAAACCGTCGAAATGTTGAACAATTTTGCGACGGTTTATCATAAACCGTCGCAATGTTAAACAAATTTTGCGACAGTTTATGATAAACCGTCGCAATGTTAAACAAATTTTGCGACGGTTTACGATAAACCGTCGCAATATTGAACAATTTTGCGACGGTTTTGAAAAACTGTCGTATGAAGGGTCGCAATATCAAAGCGACGACGGTTTCTAGATAACCGTCGCAATTTGTCCGTCGCAATTTATCATTTTTCTTGTAGTGTTAGAGCTCGAAATTTCTCTCTTTTTCTCTCTCTCTCTTTTGTATTTCTTGAGATTTTGTGAGGCATTGTAGTGTGAAAGGTTGCCACAAAGCACCTAAAATCTCCATAGTTGAAGATATAATAAAGCTTGCTACGAGATATTACTCATCAATCTCTTATTCTATCTTTCTCTTCTTTTATTTTATATATTGCTATAATAAACGCAATTATGTAGATATCTTAGGGTTCACCGTGTAATTTAATTTTCATGTAAATAATCATTAATAAAGGGGATTAAATATTTTAATTATTAATTCTTATTACGTTATCTTCATCATAGGGTACCGATTTAGGGCGTTGTAGGGGTGCTTAATACCTTCCCTACACGTAACCGACCCCCGAACCCAATTCTGGTTATCAAGAACATTATTGGACTTTTAAAAATCTTTTCTTTTTCTAATGTTTGGAGTAAAACATTGGTGGCGACTCCATGAACCTATTTTCAAAACCATTAATTAAGGATTAGTCTGGCGTCCAGGCATTCCTTAATTGATGAGACTTTTAAACGGATGTTTAAACCATAGGTCGCAAGATCGGAAATTTTCGGGTTGCGACAGATGGCGACTCCATTGGGGACGTTTAAAGAGGGTCAGGCCCATTTAATTGATGAAGTTAATAAAATAAAAATAATAATTTAAATATTTTTCCCCTTTACCTTGTTTGCTTTCTTTGTTTGGCTTTGATATTTGTTTGCTTATTTAAATTTCATACCTGTTTGAAATAAAATTGTACACAAACCTTTGCACACGACAGTTCTCCCTACACCCGGGGGCATGAGGGTATTAAACATAGGGAGTGATTGACATACGAACGGCCCAAGTTTGGCCTTGGAGCCTGCGAGCCTTGTTAGAAATCACACTCAAGGTGATAACCGGTTACTCTAGCCTGAAATACTGCGACAGACCTTAGAGTTTGCCAGGTGACGGTGACAGAGATACTGGGTTCCTATAATGGGGACAGCTTGGGGGCCTTAAAGACCAGTGAGATTAGAACCTTCCTATGCAACGCACTTTTCTTACAGGGACCACAAACCAAAGATTTGAACATGATCGTTCGTGGGTGTACGTTGATTGAGCATATGTGTGTGCATTTGTTTGTATTATTTTATTCTAATAAGATGGATTGGAATTTTAAAATACACAAACAGATAATAAAAAAAATAATAAAAATTTTATACCCCTTTGTACATTCTTAGGTCAGCATCCCATTAACATCATATAGATAGTTTCTTTTTTTTTAAAAAAAAAATGAATAAAGGGAATCTCATCTCCATCACACATCATTCCCCTTTAGATAATAGAAACATGATAAAGATTAGGCAAAAAAAATGACATGCATTCTAGATTAGCTCATTAATTTCATTCATTTTATTTTATTAGCTAAGGAGGATTAGGTTGCAATACGTATAGAAAGTTAAGAAAAGTGAATGCTCTAATATACGACAGTATCTGTGCTATAAACAAAAGCCCAAATCAATTTTTTAAAAAATACTATGATTGGGCCCTTGCTTTGATATGTTTGTTAAAGTAAGTCTTATTGGAACCTAATATAGATTCTCGTTTAATACTGTCAAAATCTATTTGAGCATTCACAGATAAATAAATCAATGAGACTGATATTTATTTTTTTCAACTTTCTCTACATTCTGCATTACATTCATTTAGAACAAATCCCTCCTTGTAAAAGAATAAATGAGAATAAAAAGGGAAATCAACCTATGTGCGTTAGTCAGAAGTAATGGAGAGTAAGTCGCTAGTAGCCAAGCCCACATGATGGAACGGGGCACACTCAATGGTGAAACTAGTTATTATCCGAGGGGGCAAAGGGAAAAGAATGCCAAAATTAACTATCAAGACGTCAGGCCTTTCCCCAAACAACAAAGATGAAGCCGTGTTGGGGGTCCGCGAGAATCCAAGCATCATCATCAAAGGACCCATTCAACATTACTAAGGAGGAGACAAATCTCAAGCGTGTAGGGCAAGTGGATAGAGTTTTCTTATCAAGATAATTTCAATATGGAAAAGGAGTATCATGTTTGCAGACATTGTTTGTCGAAAGCCCGATAGGACGGAAACCCGTAAAGGGCGTCCTAGGTAAAAATTAGGGTTCAAAGAAAAAAAATAAATAAAGAAAATCAAAAGTCTCGATAGGATACGTCCTATGCAAAAGTTAGGGATACAAAAAAGGTAATGTCTTCCAGAGTTGAAAGTCGAAAATTAGTATTCCTTTCAAAAAATAAAGAGAAACAAGACTCCATGAAAATTCTATGCCAAAACTCTATTGTCGCTCCTACCTACAGCCACCTCCTATGAAAGGCCATAGTTACATCAAGCAAGTGGAGGACTAACTCTATAGTCAAATCACCTAGGCCTCTCTAAGGGGAAACCTCCTTCTACTTCTCTATGTGTGAATCACGAACTCGGGCATGCCCGAGCCCTCGAGCTACATTAAATGGGCACGTGTAGATTGAAAATTCTTTTTTAATGCCATACACTTTTCTACTTCATTTCTCTTCTCCCTTTTATCTACTCTAAGCCTCGTCAACAAACCTTAAATGAACAAGTACATTTGAAATAAGGACGTCATTAGAAACAATGGCTTAATACGCAATAAAAAACACATAAAGATCAATCAAATTGGGCATGACTTATGGATAAAAGTCCAAATAAAATCAGTGCAAGGGGCATCCCCCTTTAATGAAGGAATGAAAGATGATCACAAATGCTGCAAAGACAAAAACCTGGCAGGAAACCCACTAAGGGGGCTGCGCAAAAATTAAGGCAAGGTTCGCTAGGAGACTCACAAACAAAAAGGGTAGCCTAGGCAAAAGCGAGGATCAAAAGAAAATGTCCGCTAGGGAACACATCTCAAGCAACCTAGGCAAAAGTTAGGACAAAGCAGCATCCCGAGCTGAAAAACGAAAGGCGGCTCAAGAAGATCATTTAATCAATATGCAATCCCAAGTCATCGCTTAACTTTGAAGGAAATAATAAGCTAACGCGGAAAATGATTTCCTCACTTTGAATGTGCTTGTTCATCAGCCTAAACCACTAGCCTACCTCGGCCAACCATTCTTCTATAAACCATTTTTGAAAAAATCCTTTCTACCAAAACTTTTACAAAAAAATATATATATATATATATATCCTCTTCCTCTTTTTCCTCTTGACCTATATGGCATTAAGATAAATTTGAGAGATACACGGAGTATGCACAGTGAACACTCACAAGGAGAAGATGGAGGTGTCCTGGAACAGAGTCTAGGTTCACCTGATCTAAGGGCTAACATATCATATCCAGTACAAGCGAGAGGGCTGAACCACACAAACCTTAGGTTCAAGAAGCAACACTGAATTCGACAAGGCTAAAGGCTAACAATCCATGTCATTGATCAATGCGCATAGATAAATTTTTTGAAATTAAAAATAAATTTGCATTGTAAGCATTAGCATAGAAGCATCATTGCATAACATGCATATGGCACAAGTGTGCACAAAAGGGTATAAGTTCACAAAAAAAAAATTTAAAAGAAAAAAAATCCAATCCATTTCTACTTTGCATTTTCTTTTGCATCCTTGCATTCTTTGTGTGTGTCTATCCATCACTTGCTGAAGGAATCAAGAGGCAGAAGCACTCGTAAAAAAGATCAACAACTATACAGTGCCTTAAAATCCGAGATCATGTCAAAAAGCATAGCCCCAACAAGGGCATTTCATACAAGTGGTTTCATATAACCACCAAGAAAAAAGACACATCAACAGCAAGACGAGATAGAACCGGACGAGGAAGAATAATCAAGTCCACAAGCATGAAGAGGCCATCATGTCCTACTCCTCAATTGAATTAAGGATGATTCAAGAGAATGTCAAGACTAGGAATGGTTTCCTTACCAAAGCTAGGAGTGGCTTACAAAATAATATTCATCATAAATATTAAGCAAATGATATCCTCATGGGATGGGATCCCTCCACCAATGATGATAACAAAAGATAAAACAGAAAAAGGCAAGCTTCATATATGTTGAAAAAGCCAAAGCATTTAGAAAAATAGCAGAAAAAGGCAAGCTTCAAACATGAAAAAGCCGAAGCTAAACAAATATAAATTCAGAAGAAAAAAAAAACCTACCACAATCAGGCACCTGGAAAGGCATCACAATACTCACATGGCAAGGGCAGCACCAGAATCTCTGTCAACCATCTACTTTTTTGCCCACCAGCACAAGCGCATCACTTACCAACAATCCTCGTCAAGGAGTAATCAGATCATCAGCACCAGCAGACGGCCTGTAGAGGCTATGAAAATACTACGGCCTGTAGAGGCTATGAAAATACTACGACCTGCAGAGGCTACGAAAATACTATGGCCAGTAGAGGCTACGAAAATACTACGGCCTGGAGAGGCTATGAAAATACTACGGCCTGGAGAGGCTATGAAAATACTCTCTCTTAAACAAGCTACAAATAAAGGGACACACCATCACAAGAAAAATAATGGAGCATCTACTCGAAGACTAAAGATCAGGTGTATGGTTTGTCACCCTTGTTACCCCATAGAGTATGCAACCCAACACTCAGCTACTCTAAAAGGTAATGATACAAGCAAATACACCTATCCAAGGGAAGCAACATAGAAGCACCAAAGAGACGAAGAGAAGGCCCGGACGAAATGTCTACGTCTTTTCTTGCCTTTGGAAAAGTAACACATTACTATTCCAAAGGACAAGTAAAGAGGGGTAGCTGTAGACACCCAATTTTGTTCGGGGGCATACAAACAAGGGAATGGACATCTGTTATGAAGGGAAGGAGCTCCCGAAGCATACAAACAACAAAATAGGACTTTAGAAGGCCCAAAAGCCCAAATAAGCTAATTTTAGAAAACTGGAACGGGCATTCCTTAATTGATGAGACTTTTAATTAAGGATTAGTCTGGCGTCCGGGCATTCCTTAATTGATGAGACTTTTAAAAGGATGTTTAAACAATAGGTCGCAAGATCAAAAATTTTCAGGTTGCGACATGGAGGAGGGAGTTGGGGAAGCGGGGGTCGGAGGAGGAGGAGGGGGAGGTGGCGATGGAATCGATGAGGAAGAGGGTTTGGGGATTTGAAGAGAGGGGGAGGGGGTTGCTGATGAGTGAAACGAAAAAAGTAGGGTCTCATTTCTACATCAGTTATAAGCAAAACCGATGTAGAACAACTCCCAGATTTCATTTCTACATCGATCATAAAAAAAAACCGATGTAAATATGTTTGTATTTTCAATTTATTTACAATTTTGCCACCGCGTTTATGATTTACATCGGTTCTACTAGAACCGATGTAAATATGACGATGTTAAACAATATTTTTGTAGTAGTGTTATAAGACACATTTCCAAAGTTCCTGGAGAAAACTTTAGGTGCAATGTATCCCAAGGTTCCCCTAGCAACTGTCATGGAGACCAAACTAGGATTCTTGGAACACAATTTGGCTAAGCCAAAATCAGAAATTTTTGGAGTGAAGTTTTCATCGAGCAACACGTTGTGAGGATTAATGACAAAATGAATAATGGGATGGTTACAACCTCGATGAAGATACTCAATTCCTTTAGCTATGCCAATAGCAATTTGTTGTAGCTTCTCCCAGCCAAGGAAACGGTCCTTGTCATCTGGTGGAAATATGAAACTTTGTAGCGAACCTTTCGGGAACAAACTGTAGACAAGAGCGCGATGGATTCCATCGGCACAGAAGCCACTACAAGAAAATTGTTAATTAGCGAGGGATTTTAGCGTGGAAAAATTTGTCTCGCTATTCCCTCGCTAAATAGCGACAAATTAGCGATAAAAAATATTCTCTAGCTAAGTCGTAGCTAAATTGCGAGAAACATAAATTTGGTCACTAATTGCTCACAAATAGTTAGCGAGAAACAATATCTCTCGCTAATGCTTCGCAAAATGTCTAGAATATTGAATTTGTTTTGGCGAGGTTGAGTTTCCTTCGCTAATCTCTCGCAAAAGAGAAGAATATAAAAGTTATTTTAGCGAGAGAATAATTTGGTCGCTAATCTATCACTATAATTAAAATAGTAAAAGTTACTTTAGCGAGGGAAATGTTCTCTCGCCAATCCTTCACAAAAGTGGAGATATTAAAAGTTTATTTAGCGAGGGAAATTATTTCTCTCTTTTCCCTCGCAAAGTTGACTATATTAAAATTATTTTTTAAATAAAATAAAATTTTTATTATATAATATTAATTACATATATTAAAGATAATATATGAGTATTAAAACAGTAGTTAATAGATGTAGTTAATGTATTTTGTTAATTATAAATATTTAAATAAAATAATATTTTTATTATATTAATTACATATATTAAATGTAATATATGAGTATTAAGATATAATTTATATAAAAATATTTTATAATATCTACATGAATTAGTGTTTTATGATATAATAGTGAATTGTGTTATATATGTAAGGGATAAAAATATAATTTATTTGACATTTTAACATATGAAGAATGAATAATGTAATACTTATGTTACTTATAGAAAGAGAGCGTAATTTACATTAATTACATTAAATTAAATGTACTAAATTGTATATTTTAACATAAAAGTGTGCTTAAAAATTAATTACATTAAATTAAATGTATTAAATTGTTAATTCTTAATTAATTGATAATATAATTTTTTATACTATCAATCCTATAAATTAAACTCTATCAATTACTTACTCCAAATTTCTCCTTTAAGAATAAATTTCTTGCACACATTTAATACTCTTGATTAGCAGACACCATTGATTAGGAGAACCAATATTAGTTAAATATATATATATATATATATATATATATATATATTTATTTATTTATTTATTGTAGGTTTATTTTAGTTTTTTTATACTATATGATTATCTCTACAAAAAACAAGGTTTTCATGATACATCACCGAATATAAATTAGTACGTAATCTTATATATGTCAATGTCACAATAAAATCGTACGTATATATTATATTAAAATTTTAGCATTTTTTTGACATCATAGATTTTTCTTTTTTTTTATTTTTACAAAAAGTTATATAGCTAAAATTTATGTAATTTACATCATAGCCTTATCTGACTGAAATTAAGTCACGCAGACGGCATGAGGCGATGGTGGTTTTCTAACTGAAATTTCCCGCCATGGGGAAACGAGAATATAACAGAATGCATGACAATTGTGAGTGTGAGTGAGACACTGAAATGAAGAATGCAAAAGCTTTGGAGCGAAGACGAAACCCTCTTTCGGATCTCACCAATTCTATCCCTTCCAAACCCAACCCCTTCCATCGTCGTCTTCTTCCTCTTCCACATTCAACACCACACGCGGTACTCTCTTTTTTATTCAATCACATGTTAACTATGAATTTTCCTAAATTCCACATTGCTATATTAACCATAACTCTTTCGTACTTTTCGAATTCCATGCTTTGAATTCAGGTACAGTTGGCCTTCATGTTTCTGAGCCAATTTCCGCATTCTGCAACCGAATTCATACTCTCAATGAAAAGAAAAGGAAAATTAAAAAAACAATGACGAATCCAAAGTTCTCTACTATTCGGTAACATTAACTATCCCTCCGTTTTTTAGTCATACTAAGTTCAATACTACAATGATTAAGGGAGCAAAGTTTAATTATTACTTTTCTTCTATTTTCCATAAAATTCCACCGATGAATTACTCGGTTGGCGTCTATGTTTCTTTCGTTCCAAACAGAGATAAAAGTGATGGAGTTGAGCTTGAAGGTTTGGACCTACCTAAGGCTAGTCTGTTAACAGTCCGTTGCAGGAAGGTAAATAATATGACTACAACGGTTCCATGCAAAACTTTCAACTCTTCTTAATTTGTGTGTGTTGAAACTTGCCATAAGTATTTTCCGTAGATTGGTTAATGTTTACTCTGTTTATGATGGTTCTGCAGATTTCTATGGAATAATTGATTCTGATGTGTTTGTCATTACTCATTGGATTAGTTTTTATATATGAAAAATTAACTCTATAAATGTTAGAGAAATCTTCCCAATTGTTGTCTAATCGGTAGAAATCAAAGGAAAAGTTGTTTTGTGTAGAATTGTTTTGGTAGCCTTTAGTATTTTTATTTTATTTGATGCAAGTTGATGAAACAATATATTTGATATGCAAAATACAGGTACTACAATCTTGATATCACAACTAAACAATTATGATAGTTATAGTATGAAAAATGCAGGTAAAGACGAATATATGAATATTAAAAATAAAATTGCGACAAAATAGCGAGGGATTAGCGATGATAACCAAAACATAACAGTAAGGGATCTGCTAGGAAATAGCGAGGGAAAAAAGAGTAAATAGCTAGGGAAATATAGCGAAGGAATAGCGAGACAATTGCTAGGAAAATATTGCGAGAGAATAGCGAGAAAATTGCTAGGAAGTATTGCGAGGGAATAGCGAGATAATTGCGAGGGAAATATTGCGAGGGAATAGCTAGACAATTGCTAGGGAAATATTGCGAGGGAATAGCGAAACAATTGCTAGCGAAAGGTAGCGAGGGAATAGAGAAGGGTTTGCGAGGGATATTCAGCGAGGGAATTGCGAGGCCTTAGCGAGGGAAATTAGCGAGGGATTAGCTACAAATTAGAGAGGGATATTTTGCGACACCTTAGCGAGGGAATAGCGGGGAAGCTTGATCGCAAATTAGCGAGCGATATAGTTAGCATACTTAATATAATTAGCGAGGAACTTAGCGAGGGATTGGCAACGGATTTTGCTATAGATCAGCGAGGGATTAAATCCCTCGCTAATTAGCTACCTGTATTTAGCGAGGGAATGGTCTCTCGCAATTCCATCACTATTCCGTCGCAAATCTGATTAGCGAGAAATCAGAGAAGAAATAACGAGGGAATATTCCCTCGCTAATATGTAATTTTCTTGTAGTGAACTAAGCAAACGAACCATGTTGATGTGGTGCATTTTGGCCATAATTCTCACTTCACTGATGAACTCTTTCCATTCTCCTTTTGAGTTATTAAGGATCTTCACAGCCACCAGAATCTCATTTGAAAGTTTTCCTCTAAACACAGTCCCGTGAGCCCCTTCACCTAGCTTTTCTTTAAAACCATCGATGATTCTTTTCAAATCAGCATAGGTAAACCTTGCAGGATTTTCTGCCCTATAATCCTCTAAGAACTTCTCCACTCGTGCTTGGTCTTCTTCGTTTCTTCTAAAATAGAGGGCGATCTTAATGAGGGCAACGACCACCAGCCCCAAAAGAATCGAACCTACAATAAGAGTAACTGTTAGTTTATGAATTATTAAATAGTAAAAGATTATTTGATTGGTAGAAAGAATGGGGAGGCAAATTGATAGACCATGGGCCAAGGGCCCAGTCACTAGAGCTATGGCTAGAAGAATTCAAGAAGAGTTGGACCTCTTGAAGACTATTGGGCTTTTCAAGCCCAAGGTATTTTTCACTTGGACCACTCAATCATAAAGAGAAGGCCTAGTTCTACTTGTGTATATTGTATAGTTTATACATAGTCTCTTGTATAGGTTATTTTTGCCTTTGTATTTGTGAGGCACTTTACTTGCTTCTTCTAGTGTTTGTATATTGATTTTTGGGTAGGCTACTTGGAGAGTTTAACTCCATTTAACCTCCCTAGTTGATACATTCATTTTGTATTTTTTTAGTAGGGAAAAGGGGGTGACATTTAGCAAAGCTAGGGAGTGTGTTTAGAAATTGGGCCTGAGTCGGGCCTAGGCAAAACTTTGCATATTGGACTCATTTTACTCCTAATTTTTCATAGATTTGATTTAGCTAGGTCTCATCATCATTTGATGAACCTAACTAAAGAAAATCAACAATTTTTGAAATAATTCAAAGGAGGAAATGAAGCCATGGCCGCTTATCTCACTTACCTCTCCTTGGCCGAAATTTCTAAGCTACACCTCTTGGTTTTTGAAGCTTCTCCTCCAAGTTTCTAAACCTTGGTAGGTTTGGCTGACCTTACCATGGTTCTTAAGTGAACCATGGTCAAGGTTAGCTTCTCCTACAAGTTTTAGAAACCATGGATGGTTAGCTACACCTTACCATGGTTCCTAGTGAACCATGGTTAAGGTTAGCTTCTCCTAGAAGCTACCTCTCCCTATATATTTGTAAATCCCTCTCTTGTAATCACTTTTGGACATTTATGAGAAGAAGAATTCAGAATTCTCTCTCATTTTTCAAGAGTCAAATTCGTGTGAAACTTCTCCTAGTTTTCTCTCAAGGTTCCTTCTCCAAGAAGCTTGGTTCCTCAAGCTTTTTCACTTCTCCAAGAGGTGGCGGAACCTCCCTAGGTGATTCTCCTCCATTGGAGATTGCTTCAAGAAGCTTCAAGTGTTGATTTGAAGATTTACCTCAAGAGTATTCACGGTCCTTTGCATGGAATACTTGAAGAACATCAACCTTCTCCAAGTAGCTCCATCACAAATTTATAATGATAGGCTTAGTTGAGAAGAAAACTAGTTTAGAGGAATAGTTGGAATAGATTTGAGTAGTGGAAATGACTTACTAGTTGCTTAGTATACAAATGTTGGGTACATGACCTATTTATAGGCCTCAACACCACATTCATGTTTTATGTAAAAAACTCTAGAGATATCTATTTCTAGAGTTTTCTATCTATATATAATTATCTACATGATTCTAGAATTTGTATCTAGTAATTACTAGCATACCTATGTATTTTTCTATAAGAATCTAGATTATTCTAGAAGTTTGTATCATATTTTAACACTCCTCCTTGATACAAATTTCTCTAACTCCTATCATAGTGCGAAACTGTTCGAATCTTGCTCTCGGCAATGCCTTTGTGAATATGTCAGCAACTTGCTCTTCGGTCTTACAATACTCCATCTTGATTTCTTTAGTTGTTTCTGTTTCTTTGATAAAGTGATATTTAATTGCAATGTGTTTTATCTTGCTATGATTTAATGGATTTTTTGTCATTGTTATTGCTGATTTATTGTCACAGTAGATTGTAGTAGGCCCATCTTGTTGTTCTCCCATTTCTACAAGTATTCTCCGTAGCCAAATTGCTTGACTTGTAGCTTCAGCCGCTGCAACATATTCTGCCTCTGCGGTTGATTGTGAAACTGTTGCTTGCTTTTTTGATGCCCAAGAAAATATTCCTGATCCGAGTGAGCAAGCATAACCAGAGGTGCTCTTCATGTCATCTACCAATCTTGCCCAATCACTATCGGTGTATCTGAGCATACTTGAGTTGGTCATTGTTTTGTACCAAATATCAAACTCCTTCGTGCCTTGTAGGTATCTTAGAATTCTTTTAGCTACTCCAAAGTGAATTTGGCTTGGGCTTTGCATAAAGCTTGATAAAAGACTTACAGCATACATTATGTCTGGTCGTGTGGCTGTTAAATATAGTAAGCTTCCAATCAAACTTTTGTAGCGAGATGCATCGGCATCTAGTGCTCCATCATCTTTTTGTAACTTCTCCTTTGTCACAAGCAGAGTAGTGACAGTCTTGCAACCACTCATCTTGAACTTCTTCAAGAGAGCTTCAGTGTATTTCTTTTGACAAATTAATATCTCTTTCTTCTTTTGACTTACCTCAATACCAAGGAAGTAGTTCATCAAGCCAAGGTCAGTCATTTCAAATGTCTTCATCATGTCTTCTTTGAATTCTGTCATCATCTTTATATTGTTCCCTGTGTAGATAAGATCATCTACATATAAGGAGACAATGAGAGTGTCATACTGACCTTGGGTCTTAATGTATAGTTTGGCTCACTCTTACTCCTCCTAAATCCATGATCAGTGAAGTATTGATCTATTCTGCTATACCATGCTCGAGGAGCTTGCTTCAAACCATATAAAGCTTTTCTAAGCCTTAGTACTTTGTCTTCATTGCCCTTGTTTATGAAGCCTTGTGGTTGCTCTACATAGATCTCTTCTTGTAGTACTCCATTGAGAAAAGCAGACTTGACATCTAGTTGGTAGATATCCCAGCCATTTTGTGCCGCAAGATCTATTAAAGCTCTAATTGTATCCAGACGTGCTACTGGGGCAAATGTCTCATTGTAGTCAACTCCAGCTTGTTGTGAATAGCCCTTAGCTACCAACCTTGCCTTGAGCTTTTGTATGGTGCCATTTGGATTGAGCTTTGTCTTGTAAACCCATTTTACCCCGATGATATCTTTGTTTTTTGGATAGTCTACTAGATCCCATGTGTTATTTTTCTCAATCACTTTTATCTCTTCTTCCATAGCCTTGACTCATACTTGTTGCTTTGATGTTGCTTCAAATCTTTCAGGTTCAAGTGTGGCCAAGTTGCAGGTTTCATATATATCCGCCAAGGATCTAACTCGTCTTGGAGTAGACTCTGGTGATGGAGTTTGTTGCTGTGGAGGAGAATGAGGCTCACTTGAGACTTTTGTAGTTTCTTCTTCTGGTTGTTGAATTGAGATAGGAATGTTTTTCTCTACTTTCTCATCATTCCAATTGCAAGTCACATTTTCATCAACTTCAACATCTCGACTAATAATCAACTTCTTGGTTTGCAAGTTGTAGACGCGGTAGCCTTTTGACTGTATGCTATATCCAAGGAAGATACCTCGTACTATCTTGTCTTCTAGCTTGTGCCTTTTCTCTTCTAGAACGTGTATGTAGCAAATAGATCCAAATACCCTTAGGTGTTTTGTTGATGGTTTTTTCCCGCTCCAGGCTTCAATCAGAGTCTTATCTTGGACTGTCCTAGTTGGGCATCTATTAAGTATGTAGACAGCAGTATAAACTACTTCAGCCCAAAATGTGTTTGGTAATCCTTTCTCCTTGAGCATCGATCTAGCCATCTCCATTACTGTACGATTTTTTCTTTCAGATACTCCATTTTGTTGTGGAGAATATGAAACTGTAAGTTTTTGCTCAATGCCTTCATCTTCGCAAAATTTATCAAACTCATGGGAAGTGTATTCTTTGCCACGATCACTTCTAAGTACTTTTATTTGTTTGCCACTTTGCTTTTCGACAAGGGTCTTAAACTTCTTCAAAATACCAAAGACTTCTGATTTTTCTTTTATGAAGTAGACCCAAGTCATTCTAGAAAAATCATCTATGAAGAGAATGAAATACCTGTTGTTATGGAGTGACGACGTCCGCATTGGTCCACATATATCTGTATGGATCAGCTCCAACAAGTTCTTTGCTCTCCATGCTTTGCCTGTTGAAAAACGACAGTTGATGTTGCTTGCCAAGGAGACATCCTTCACAAGCTTCACACTATTCTCTTTTAGGCATGGGAGATCTCTCATCATATTTTTTTGATATAATAACTTTAAGGCATGTGTATTAAAGTGGCCAAATCTTCGATGCCAAAGCCATGAGTCATCTACTTCTGCTTTCATGGCAATGTTAGGGCCTTGTCTCAGGCTTATAGGGAAACTTCTATTCCTCTTCTCCATTTTTACTCGACCAATTTCTAGTTTTTTATTGTCATATATTTTACATGTGTCTCCTTCGAAATGGAGAGTATAACCTTTCTCCATCATTTGGCCAATGCTCAAGAGATTTTCTTTAAGATCGGGAACTAGAAGAACATCAGTAGTAAGTCTCGTACCTTTCTTCGTCTCCACCATAACTGTGCCTTTGCCTTTTGATTCAACGACAGTGTCATTCCCCATTCAGACTTTCACTTTGACAGATTCGTCAATACTTGAAGATGCTTGCATCTTTGGCCATATGATTGCTGCAGCCACTATCCAAGTACTAACTTCCACTTGTTTCACTATTGGAATCTTGGCTAGCATAGAAAAGATGTTGCTCACCATCTTTCTCTTCAACAAAGTTTGCTTGATGCTTATTTTTGTTGCGGCAATACTTCTCCACATGTCCAAATTTTTTGCAGTGGCAGCATTGTGGCTTTCCACGATATCGACAGTCTTTCTCGGCATGATTTTTCCTCTTGCAAATGCCGCATGGAGGATATTCATTCTGATAATTTCTAGAGAAATTTCTAGAATTCTCTTAATTTCTAGAAATTTCTCCATTATTCCTTTTATATTTATTTTGAGACCGTAATTTGAGCTTTGATTGAAAGGCATTTTTAGTTGAGTCCTCATCATGCCTATTCAACCTTTGCTCATAAGCTTCAAGTGACCCCATCAACTCTGTTACTGATAAGGTAGATAGATCTTTTGTTTGTTCATCGTTGTCACAATTATTGGATCATACTTATAGGGAACACTAATTAGAATTTTCTCCACAATTTTCTTATCAAGAATATTTTCCCCGTACGCTCTCATTTGGTTAACTATTTCTTTTATCTTAGAATAGTAGTCATTTACAGTCTTAGATTCCTTCATATTTAACAATTCAAAGTTACGCCGTAGAGTTTGTAATTTTACGGCACGTACCTTTTCACTTCCTTCGAACTCCTCCTGCAACGTAGTCCAGGCTTCTTTGGCTGTTGTTGAACCCATTATTCTCGGAAAAATTGTGTCGGTCACAGCTTGTTGCAAAATGAATAACGCCTTTGAATTCTTTTGTTTGTTCTCTTTTAACTCCTTTTTTTTTAGTCGCAGTAAGGGCTGAGGTATCTTCTGGAGTAGAAAATCCTTCTTCTATCGTGTCCCATAAATCTTGAAAGGTGAAATATGTCTTCATTTTCGTACTTCAAAAATCATAATTTTCACCATTAAAAATGGGAATAGGGATAGATGATGGTTGAATGGTGCTAGCCATGGATTAGAATTTGTTTTTTGAAAGTGGGTAGTATATTGGGAAATTTTTTTTGGAAGTAGTGGGGTAATATTTCTACGCCCAGTAGATGACTGATGAGTCAATATTTTCCCCTATTTTCTTACCTTTCTGTACTTATTTTAATCTTTGATTTGTGCCTAATTGCTTATATTCTGCATTGTTTTCTATTTGGGCTGTAATTGGACCGGTAATTCATATTTTAGCTAATTTGAATTTTCTGCATCTAATTATTCCAAATTTCATTTTCAGGGCAGTTTAATAATTATTTGGGCTTGGAATTAATTTCTGGACTTCAAGTGGAGCTGCCACGTCATCTGTCATGTCATCTTCCATGTCACTGCTGCACCATTTTCCACCTCAGCATTCATTTTTAGTTTTTAGGCTATTTTATTGTTATTGGGTCAGACATGTAATTGTTTTGGGGCCCAATCTCATTTTAGGTCATTTTAGGTTTAGGCTAGGGCTGACATGGCAGCCACTAGAGGAGGGGGGTTGATGTGACTACGTGAACAGTAGCCTCCTTCATCATTCCAGACGTTTTTGGCTTCTCTCTTTGTTCTTCTGTTTTACGTTTTCTCTCATGTAGCTACAGTTTGGACGTTTTGAGTTTTCCTTGTTGCTTTCTTTTACGTTTTGTTCTCTTTGAGCTGCCATTGTATTTTCGTTTTACTCTTCTCCTCTGTGGTTGTGGAACTTGAACATTTATATTTGAAGAATACACATTTTCGTTTTCCTTCATTTTCGTTTTTGTTCATTTTCGTTTTCCTTCTCTGCCTTGCTGCATTTTCGTTTCTGTTTTCTGTTCTGTTTTAATGGAAGGCTAAAAACCCTTGGGGTTGGTTCCTTGAGCAGATTGCAATATCTATTTGAGGTTTTATTTGTATTTGAATCTGTGTCCTACTTGGTTCTTCTTCATTGAACCTCTGAAACATTTTCGTTTTTGATAGCTATTCATGCTTAATGAATCAGGTTGCTCACAAGTTGCTTAATCTTGTGGGGAGGTTTAATGTTGTATACGTTTGCTTAATTCGTGTAGGGAAATCTTGAGTTAATCTTCGCTTAGTTGGTTAACTCGGATGAAACAAGGATTAAGTTATGAACAGAGAAATATTCTGAGAACCAGGGATAAAAGAGTTGCAATCTGAGCAGGGAACCAATCTGTTTTACTTGCTATTTTATTTCGTTTTATTGTGTCACCAACTGAAAATCCGAAAACAAACCCCCTCACTGTGTGTTTAAGCCTTTAACAGTAAAAGACGGTCCTTGGAAGACGACCTAGGAGTCACTTCCTAGTACTACATTTAATTGTATTCATTTGACCGGATACGGTTTCGATCAATGACCGAACGTAGCTCTGATACCACTATTAGTTTATGAATTATTAAATAGTAAAAGCTTATTTGATTGGTAGAAAGAATGGGGAGGCAAATTTATAATGATAGGCTTAGTTGAGAGGAAAACTAGTTTAGAGGAATAGTTGGAATAAATTTGAGTAGTGGAAATGACTTACTAGTTGCTTAGTATACAAATGTTGAGTACATGACCTATTTATAAGCCTCAACACCACATTCATGTTTTATGTAGAAAACTTTAGAGATATCTATTTCTAGAATTTTCTATCTATATATAGTTATCTACATGATTCTAGAATTTGTATTTAATAATTACTAGCATACCTATGTATTTTTCTATAAGAATCTAGATTATTCTAGAAGTTTGTATCATATTTTAACAGTAACATATAGGAGAGTTAACTAATTAATAAAGAGATTGACACTTCACTTGAGATAAGTAGTGTGAAAGAGTCTATTCTCACATGTGGTGAAAAGAAACGATCGAAGCATATGGTTTCCTTTTTTGCCCTTGCAGTCAAAACACTCCATGTCTCCTTCTGTGCTGTTGCTCTTCCATTTACATGTCTTGCCTTGCGCTTCACACTTAGCACAACCTGGATTGGACCATCTCAAATTAACCGAATTCGATAGCATCATATCTGCACTCATTGGCGTGATAACGTCGAACATCTTGGTACAAGATGGGTCCATGTTGTCAAATATTTGGAAGACACTATAGTCTGAAGAAGAAACATAAATCGGACATGAGATCATTTCTTGTGAAGAACAATTGAAGAAGATCAATTCGTTGTTTGTTCCTTCCAAATACGGTGATTTAAATTTGTAACGATTGATAAAATTGTTGATTTGTTGAAACTTCTTCGGAAGGCACTTTTCAGGGTCAGTGAACTCAATTTCGTGATTTTCGTAGTCTATGCTACTGACTTGGAGTTTGATTGTAGCGTGAACAACCATTGTCTGATTTTTTCTCGTACAACGTAGACAAATTCTTATTATTATTGGAAAAACCAGATTTTTTGAACATTTTTTGTTTAGGTTTATTAGCGTTTTCCACTAAATGAGCCTTAGCCTGAAAAAAGGATTTACGAGAATCCTTTTGTGAAATATGATGCTTATCTTCAATTCGCAAGGTAACCAATAAATCAGATAAAGTGAAATGATCAGGTTTATGCTTAAGTTCTTGCAAATTTAGACCAAGAAGGAGGTAGTTTTGAAATTAACAAACTAACAAGCATTATGTTAGGCAAAGTAATTTCTTTCATCTTCATATCATAAATAATATTTTCAAACTCATGAACTTGGTTAGAAAAAGGTTTTCCATCTTCCATTTGAAAATAAATCATTCTTTCACAAGAGTATCTTCTTAAACCCTTTTCAGCAGAACCATACTTTAGTTCAAGAACGTCCCATAACTCCAAAGCAGTTTTTGTATGACAAAATATTTTATAAATATTATCAAATTAATAAAGCACTCAAAATACGACCATGACAAAAATATCTTTATCACTAGAAGTATCATTAAAAGAACTATCTTCAACCAAGGCACATTCAAAGCAATTTTTATATTTTCCATTTAAAATAACAGAAAATAAACTCAACTTTATAAGCCAAAATTTCATATGTTGTTGCCAACATAAAAAATTTTCACTATTAAATTTTTCTGTCTTACTACTCAAAGACTTTAAAATATTCATTGCAGACATGTTGATATTGAACAAGAAAAGAAATCTTTTCTCTCTAAGATTGTTGGAGATAAAATTAATTTAATAGAGCACAAGAAAAATAAAAATTTAGATTTATCAATAAAACCAATATCAACAACACAATGAATACCATAAAATTAAAATAAAATAATCAGTAACAACTAATTAAACACAAAGGGTAAATAAAATTATTAAATAATAAGTTTAGAGTAGTCTGGGTTGAAGCACGCAGAGCGCTATCCTTAGAAATAAAACACCTCCACTGCACTGGTAATTTTGAGTCTTATAATGCGCTCCTCTCTCAAGATACGTCAACCTGTTAAACCGTTCGAGTGCAGCGAAAGATCTCCGAATCAAAGAACACTACTCCAAAAAATATTTTTTTTAGTAGTAGAAATAATTTTGAGAGAGAGATAAATGAACTTGTTGTGTATTTTTTAATTTTGTATATATTTCTCACGTACTAATGTATATATAGACACAATATTAAATACCTTCTTTTTTTAAATCAAGAGTACGCGCATCAGTTTTATCTTTAATTTGTTTTGCAAACTTTCTAGTAACAGTAAACAAGTGGATGTACTTGTGCTAACTAATCGGAAAAAACCTGAGACTTGGTCAAAGGTGCAAAACCAAAAAACTGTTTTAGTTTTGAAACGATATGGTATTAAAAAAAACAAAGATTAATAGATTAAATATTTAGTTTAAATTTTAAATTATAGTATAATTATCGGCAATTAGGTCCTCGAATAAAAAACATGGAAAAATAAAAAAAAAATGTTGTGCCTGCTTATAAAGCTTATCAACGGGGTCCACAAGGTTACAATCAAAGTCTTCTCCTTGCCATAAGTCTTTGATGTGGTTGATTTTGGGTTCATCGTATATGTATGGAACTTACCTTTGTAATTATTAAATAATTAATATGCGTTTGCGTATAGGTACCTATACAAGTTATAGACTTGTGTAAATTTCTGTGCAAGACTTGCATGATATTTAAAATACATACAGAAAGTTATAATAAGCAATATTAGTAATTAAACAGAAATTCAAAAATATAAATACACAAAAATGTTAAACAGAAATTTAATATAAAATATTTAAAGGCGTGTTTGCTAAGAAAAAAAAAATAATGGATAAAGAAAAAAGGTAAATAAAAATATATGTATGAGTGAAAAATAAAATGAATTTAAAAGTGCTTGCTTTAAGAAAAACATGAAACTGTACGAAACAGAGAAATAAAAATAAAAATATAAATAGTTTAATTAAATAATATAATCAGTTTTTCATAATTTGAAAATCAATATTGAAAAAGTGATAGTTGATTTTCATGATAATCTATTTTCAAAATGCATAAAATTCATAGTTGTGTGAAAATCGGATGAAAACGGTCGGTTGCACCAAGAACTGGTCCATTTTTTATTTATTTAAATTTAATTTAAAATATTTTTAATTAAAATAATATTTAATAAAAAATCATAAATTAGAATAACTTATTTTAATATTTAGTATTATAAAATTATAGTTTATACTTATTTAATATTATTTTTATACTCATAACAATAATGATAATTATTAATACCGGTTTGATGAAGATTGAATCGTTGAACCTTAAACCACATTAAACCTTAAATAAGTACTTTTCTCGGTTCAACAACTTCTCCAATTTTAAAAATGTTGATAAAATGTAATAACCGATTTTAAAAAAAAATATGATTTTATACTGATTGGAAATAAATTGATTAGGGCTATATGAAATTAAAATTCATTATGTTGATTTAAGACAAAATAAATGAGTTAACGATTATTATTTCTAAAAACAATAATATTTTTTAGTCTTAAATATATTCAAATTATCTCCAATTAGCTCGATTTTCATATTACTACTTATTAAATGTTTTTTGTTTAAATTAACTGACTAATTTTTTTTCCAATTTAGTTGCTGACGTTAGTCCCCTTCTGTTAAATGATGATGTGGCAGCCACATCATCACTCAATGGTGTATGGCATGTCAGTTAGATGTACACCTCACTTGCCATGTCATTTTCCTCGTCATTTTTTAAATTTTAAAAAAAAAATTGTTTCGCATACTCATTCAGAGTGATGGGCAAAGCTCTTGACCTTGGAATCGTTCAAATTGATCCCAACCATGGTGTCGCCCAAGTCGCAACTAACCTTAGCCAAGACCTCAAGGTCGCTGTAATGAGTGACGGCCTGGACGATGGCCCTGGCACACTTGGCAGGGTCGCTGCTCTTGAAGAAGCTAGAGCTGACGCAAACGCTAAGCTACATCATGAGGGTGGCGTCGACAGGGTGGCGACGCTGATAGTGGTGAACAGGACGACGAGGAGGTCGAGATGCTTTGTCTGCATGACAACGTTGTAGGGGGCGGCGAAGTTCTTGGCGAAGGTGAAGACCTTGTCGTCATCCATGTTGCGGAGGAGGCGGATGTCGGCCATGACGGAGTGGATGTGGCGGAGGGCCTCGATGATGATCCCAGTGTCGGCCTCGCCCTTGGTGCGGATCATGGCGGTGCCCTCACAGATGCGGCAGAGGGCTTCGTTGAGGTTGTGGCAGCCGCAAACGAAGGGGATGCGGAAGTTGTGCTTGTTGATGTGGTTGGCATCGTCGATTGGGGTCAGAATTTAAATACTGACGTGGAAAATGACTTGGCAAGTAAGGTGTACATCTAGCTGACATAGCATACACTATTGAGTGATGACATGACAGTCTGTCAGTCACGTCATCATTTAACAGAGAGGGACTAACGTCAGGTACTAAATTGAAAAAAAATTAGTTAGATAATTTAAACAAAAAAAATTTAATAGGTAGTAATTTGAAAATCGAGCTAATTGGAGGTAGTTTGAACATATTTTAGCCTATTTTTTAATATACATATTGATGAATGATTTTATATTGTAGACACCCAATTTCGTCCGGGGGGCACACAAACAAAGAAATGGACCTCCATTACGAAGGGAAGGGGCTTCCGAAGTAGGCAAACAACAAGACAAGACATCAGAAGGCCTAAAGGCCAAATAAGGTGGTTTCAGTAGCCCGAAACGGGCCGTTCCAAAACTCAGAACGAGCCGTTCCAAAATCGGAACAGGCCGTTCTGAACCCCGGAACGGGCCGTTCCAATATAAGAACGGGTCGTTCCAACGTAACTGAAATCAACTAAATATTTTGGGTGAAACGGGCCGTTCCAATACCAGAACGGGCCGTTCCAAACAAGGCAAATCTGGAACGGGCCGTTCTATAAAAGGAAAATTTGTGTTACTTTCTACTCTGGAACGGGCCGTTCCGTTTTCAGAATGGGCCGTTCTAGGGTACGAAATTTACACATAATAATTGGGCCAGAACGGGCCGTTCCGAAATCGGAACAGCCCATTCTGGCCCACTGCTGATCCCTATAAATTGAAGTCACTAGTGGAAAAAAGGCTTTTAAAATCGGTTATTTTGGACTTTTAAAATCGGTTATAGAACCGATCTTAAAAGAGCCGATTTTGAAAAGGTAGACTTTTAAGATCGGTTATCAACCGATTTTAAAAGTAGACTTTTAAGATCGGTTGATTTATAACCGATCTTAAAAGTCTTGAACCATGTATTAACTCTCCAGCTGCAAGCAATATCTGCACCAGTTCTCTCCCCTCTATATATTTGGCATGAACAAACAAAATCAGATAATTCATCTATTTCTCAAAAGAGAATAAATAGCATAAATGATATTAAAATAACCATGTATTAACTCTCAAGGAATGAAAGCAACCAATACCACTTAGTCAGGGAAGTCATAAAAAATCCTCGAAATATAGTCTCCTCAAGGAGTGGAGCAAGAACCCCTGTGATGCCCACCAAGCAGGCAGTGCTACAATGAAAATAAACACAATCAGTCCCATACTTGAGAATCTGGGATATCTAACATAGGTAGGAACTTTTGACAATTTTTTTTCATTGATAGAATAACTGTGATTTGAAATTGAAGTCCACAACTGCAATTTTCACCACAATGTTGTGGTTTAAGATACCCTGCAACTGCAATTTGGCTGCATAAGCCATATTTTACCGCAATTTCTTTAATCAAAGTATAACTGAAGCCGCAACTCCAATTTAAAATAACGGAACAGAATATGTTACCTGAGATTTGAAGATCCAATTAATGGAAGCAAGCATACAAGAGCGTCAGTCTGTAAAGCAGTTTATAAAAGCATCAAAACATCCATAAAAATCCAAAAATTACATACTTTATACTTTTATTTAATAAATAAAAAGAATCACAGCAGGAAGGCAGAGGATTTGCAGCATGAAGAAAGAAACAATTAGCTGGAACAGTATCTTATCAACAAAAGAAATTACAAGGCAGATTAACACTACAACTTGAAAACATTAAGTATAACAAGCTTCTCTTCCCTCCAAAGCCCAAAGCATACAAAGTGCATTTCTACAAGTTCAAAGAAGCATTCAAATTTATGTATTAAACTGGGCACAACAGACTGAATCAACCTTCCAAGATTAAACTGTAAACAAAATAGTAAAATCCTTGGATGATGTTACAGAAGAAAGGACATAATAAAAGAAGTTAATACTGTATAGCACCTTGTACCATTGGATCAACCAACTAAACATGTTTTTTTTCTTTCTTTTGTTTAACTTTTTGTATTAAATAAAAATGAACATGGCTTCTACAAAATCTTAAATTGAAAATAAGGAACAGTTCAATTAATAACTGACCTTTGGTTGTTGATCAGGCTTTGGAAATTGTCTTATGTGAACATTAGCAAGCAGTAAGATCAAATGCTCTCTCTGATTTGCAACATTATGTTTCTGCATTATGTATACAATTGTATATTAAAACCAAGAGGAGGCAAACAAGTTCAATTCAATT
This sequence comes from Cajanus cajan, assembly GCF_000230855.2. Lineage (NCBI taxonomy): Eukaryota > Viridiplantae > Streptophyta > Magnoliopsida > Fabales > Fabaceae > Cajanus > Cajanus cajan. The sequence goes on from NC_138525.1 coordinate 39,621,715, forward strand.
ACTCATGTTTTTGTTTAAAAAAATTTAAAATATGTATTAAAATAGAAAATTAACCTCACAGTTTCTATTTTAAGAAGTGATTCTAGGTTTAGAGCAGCCAAACCTTAAACGATTTAGGGTTCCTTGCGCGCACAGTTTCAACAATGGCGTTTAAGCTTTTGGAGAAGAAGATGATGCTTCGAGAGACACTTCTTCGGGGGAAATGGCTCACGCTGGTCACCGAACAAACGAAACTTGATGGTGCTTAAGCTATACAACAATGGCGATTCCAGGGCGCGCACAGTTTCTTTGTTCAATGTAATGCATATGGGTAAACGAAACCTAATGTTGTTCACGGAGAAGGAGAAGTGGCTGCAACGAAACCTAATGTTGTTCACGGAGAATGAGAAGGGTGGCGATTTCAGGGCGCGCACAGTTTCTTTGTTCAACGTAATGCATATGGGTAAACGAAACCTAATGTTGTTCATGGAGAAGGAGAAGGGGCTGCAACACGGGTAAGCATATGGGTCTCTGTGCATACCCGAACGGAGAGCTGTCTCTTTGCTAACCTGAACGAAGAACACCCCTTGCGACAACGAACGGACAACAACAAAAATGTCAATGGAGAACAACATTAGAAACCCTAAGCACGAATGAAGGAAAGGACAACAACAAGCCTGAAACACGAACAAACGAACCTGAACGAACGAAGCAGAGAGTGGAAAAGGATATTTAAGATCGGTTATCTAAGAACCGATTTTGTATGTCACATACGAAATCGGTTTCTATATAACCGATCTTAAAAGTAGTAAAAAAGACATGATTTAAAATCAGTTAAATTGTGACCGATTTTAAAAATAATTTTTAAAAATAATTTTTAAAATCGGTTATATTTGAACCGATCTTAAAAGTTGTGTCAGACATACCTTTTAAGATCGGTCATAAAATAACCGATTTTAAAAGTACTTTTAAAATCGGTTAAATTTTAACCGATTTTAAAAATGTTCATATTATTTACAAAATTGCCACCGCATCACTTTTAGGATCGGTTACCTTGTAACCGATCTTAAAACTCCGATTTTAAATCCAATTTTTGCACTAGTGAGTCTTGGGCACAATTCACCGGGCGGCCAGAGAAATTTCGAATAAGACTCCTTTGAGCACGAAAATTCTCTATCTCTCTCCCTTTTATTATATTTTTTGAGATTTGTGTCGCATCTCTATATTCTCTCTCCCTCCTATTGTATTTCTTGAGATTTGTGAGGCATACTGTAGTGTGAAAGGTCGCCACAAAGCACCTTTTCATATTTGAAGATTCAATAAAGCTTGTTCAAGAGGTATTTCAGCTAATCTTCTTCTCTTCCTTTTATTTCTTATCTTTATCTTTTTTTTTGTTATAATAAACATCATAATGTAGATATTTTAGGGTTAATCGCTTAATTTATATTTTAAGAATGATTTATATTTTAAGCATGTAAATAAATATTAATAAAGGGGATTCAATATTTAATTTATTAATTTTTATAATGTTAACTTTATCATAGGGTACCAATTGAGGGCGCTGTAGGGGTGCTTAATACCTTCCCTACACGTAATCGACCCCCGAACCCAATTCTGGTTATCAAGGCCATAGTTGAATCTTTAAAAAACCTTTTCTTTTTCCAATATTTTGAGTAAAATATTGGTGGCGACTCCATGAACCTATTTTCAAAAACCATTAATTAAGGATTAGTCTGGTGTCCGGGCATTCCTTAATTAATGAGACTTTTAAAAGGATGTCTAAACCATACGTCGCGAGATCGGAAATTTTCGGGTTGCGACAGATGGCGACTCTGCTAGGGATGTTTAAAGAGGGTTAGGCCCATTTAATTGATGAAGTTAATAAAATAAAAATAATAAATTAAATATTTTTCCCCTTTACTTTATTTGTTTTATTTGTTTGGCTTTAATATTTGTTTGTTTGTTTATTTAAATTTTGCACCTGTTTGAATAAAATTGTACACAAATCTTTGCACACAACAGTTCCCCCTACACCCGGGGGCATGAGGGTAATAAACATAGGGAGTGGTTGACGTACGACCGGCCCAAGTTTGGCTTTGGAGCCTGCGAGCCTTGTCGGAAATCACACTCAAGGTGATAACTGGTTACTCTAGCCCGAAATACTGCGATAGACCTTAGAGTTTGTCAGGTGACGGCAACAGAGATACTGGGTCCCTATAATGGGGGCACCTTGGGGGCCTTAAGACCAGTGAGATTAGAACCGTCCTATACAATGCACTTTTCTTGCAGGGACCACAGACCAAGGATTTAAACGTGACTATTCGCGGGTGTACATTTGTTTGAGCATATGCGTGTTGCATTTGTTTGTGTTTATTTATTTCAAATAGATAAGAATTACAAACAAGTAGATATCAATAAAAAAAATATGATAAAAATTTTAATTCCCTTCTGTATACCCTAACTCTAAAGCATCATATAGGGTAGTTTATTTCAAAAAAAATAAAAATATATATATATATATAGCAAAAAAAATCATGCATCATAACTCTTAGTTAAAAACATGATAAAATCTAGGCAAAAAATAAATATCATGCATCTCCTAGGATAGTACGTTAGCATATATTCATTAGAAATGGAAGACACATGTAATAGTATGCAAAGAATGTTCTCTAAACAAAAATCAATGAGAATGATATCCGTTGAATTTCTCATATGTCTTTGCATCCTATTTTATGTTTCATATAGATAACACGTCTTCCTTGTAAATAATAAATACGAATAAAAAGGGAAATCTAATTTGTGCGTGTTAGCCGGATAATGGAAATTACTGTAATCAAATGCGAACCTGATACATCAAATCGGGAAACACTTATCAGTAATTAGGGGCATCACACACCCAAATCGACGATTCAAACAGCGAGACTTTCCCATGACGAAATGACAATTGTCGGGATAAGAGGAATGCTCAAGAATGGACGAATCCTTGCTTCTAGGGAATCACAAGACAAAATCCAATTGAGAAATAAAGACATTGCACGACGAAAACCCGCTAGGATGAAAACCCGTAAAGGGCGTCCTAGGCAAAATTAGGGTAAAAGAAAAAAAGAATTAAAATCCCGATAGGATACGTCCTATGCAAAAGTTAGGGATATATAAAAATGTCTCTCTGAGTTAAAATCGAAAGGTGGCTCGAGTATTTCCTTCGAACGCAAGAATTCATAAAGATTTCACTCCCAGTTCGAAACACCGACGTCCAATCAAGCGGAACAGTCTTTTTGAAATTATCAAATCATCCATGACTTTCTAGGGGGCAACCTTTGTCTATCTCTCTGTGTACGAATCACGAACTCGGGGCATGCCCGGGCCTTCGAGCTTTGTTAAAGGGGCACGTGTAAATTGAAAGTACTATTTTAAATGCCATAACACTCTTTTGTTTCTCTTCTCCCTCTAAATATCCATTCTAGGCCTCATCCATCAACCCTTAACAAACAAAATGCATTTGCAACAAAGATGTTACTCAATAATAGCATGGAAAGGATAACAAATGAACAATCAGAATTCAAACATGACTAGGGTTTGATAAAATAAAGACATCCCATACCTCATGAGTGCTGCAAAAAATGAAGGCCCGGCAGGAAACCCACTAAGGGGGCTGCGCAAAAGTTAGGGCAAGATCTACTAGGCAACCCACAATCCAAAAAGGGAAACCTAGGCAAAAGTAAGGATCCAAAGAAAGTGTCCGCTAGGGAACACATCTCAAGTAACCTAGGCAAAAGCTAGGACATCAAAGCAGCGTTCTGAGTTGAAAACTGAAAGGCGGCTCAGGGAATCATCTAAACAAAGCACAACCCCAGGTCATCACTCCACTTTCCAAAAAGGCTAAAACACAATGATAACTTCCTTGTAGCGAATACATTTTGTTTGATAACCCTAAACACCAAAGCTTACCTTGGCTAGCCATTCTTCTAAAATCCCCTTTTGAGAAAACCCCTTCTAACAACCCTTTTAAAAAAAAAAAATAATAATAATAAATACAAACATCCCTTCTTTCTTTTCTCTTAACCCTTATGGCATTAAAATGGTACCGAAAAATACACGGAATATGCACAGTGAATACTCACAGAGGGAAGGCCGAGATGTCCTCAAATAGAGGTTAGAGACGCTTGACTACACATCGACTAGATAATCAAGGAGCCACTGAAACCTTGAGTTCAAAAGAACATATCCCGAGGATAATCACAAATGACATGGTTAAACAGGAATCGTCAACATTAACCTTAACGCGCACAGGTTAATTTCTCAACAAAAAAATTGAATTGCATGTTTAGGAACAAATACATGAGCATAAACTGCATCGCATGCATATGAGGTAGGGGCATATGGAAGGGCGTTACACAAAAAAAATAGAATAAATAAAAGAATCATTCCTGTCTTGCATTTTCTTTGCATCCATGCATTCTACTTGCTATGGGTCAAGAAGAGTCATCAGGACAAAGCACTCGTAAAAGCTCAAAAGCCAAGCATGAGTCGAAACGGTGACAAACAAAAACCCCAAGTGATTCTATGTGCCCACTAAGCAAAGACACATCAGTAGTGGAATAGAATGGAATCAACCAAGCAAGCAACTATAAGCATGAAGAGGCCACCACGCCTTACTTCTTCACCAAATGAAAGATAATCCAAGAGAATGCCAGACTAGGAATGGTTTCCTCACCAAAGCCAGGAGTGGCTTCCGAAATAATACTCATTAATAAAGATTCAGCAAATAACATCATCATGGGATGGGATCCCTCCACCAATGATGACAACAAAAGATAAAATAGAAAAAGGCAAGTTTCGTACATGTTGAAAAAGCCAAAGCATTTAAGAAAAAATAGCAGAAAAAGGCAAGCTTCAAATATGAAAAAGCCGAAGCTAAACAAAAATGAAATTCAGAAAAAGGAAACCTACCACAAGCAAGCGCCTGGAGAGGCATCACAATACTTACACAACAGGGGCAATACCAGAATTCCCGTCACCCATCCACTTTGCCCACCAACATAGGGGCACATCAAACATCTCCTGCCCATCCACCTAGGGGCAGTCTTTCATCCCACAACACCAACAAGAAAAGCCAAAAAGGAAACACAAATTCCAATTGACAACATCTGAACAAAAGACAAAAGCAGCCCAAAATAGAGGCATCACGACACACCTCCTGCCCAACATCCTTGGGGCAATATCTACCAAAATCCAAGCAAACCAATGAGGGCACCGACAGTTTCCTCAAAATACAACAAAGGTCTGGAGAGACTGTACTCGCATCCCAACCGGTATACAACAAAGCCATGAGGGAAAGGTCTGGAGAGACTATACTCAAATCCCAATCCGGTATACGACAAAGCCGTGAGGGAAAGGTCTGGAGAGACTATACTCAAATCCCAATCCGGTATACGACAAAGCTGTGAGGGAAAGGTCTGGAGAGACTATACTCGCATCCCAATCCAGTATACGACAAAGCCGTGAGGGAAAGGTCTGGAGAGACTGTACTCGCATCCCAATCCGGTATACGACAAAGCCGTGAGGGAAAGGTCTGGAGAGACTGTACTCGCATCCCAATCTGGTATACGACAAAGCCGTGAGGGAAAGGTCTGGAGAGACTGTACTCGCATCCCAATCCGGTATACGACAAAGCCGTGAGGGAAAGGTTTGGAGAGACTGTACTCGCATCCCAATCCAGTATACGACAAAGCCGTGAGGGAAAGGTCTGGAGAGACTGTACTCAAATCCCAATCCAGTATACGACAAAGCCGTGAGGGAAAGGTCTGGAGAGACTATACTCACATCCCAATCCGGTATACGACAAAGCCGTGAGGGAAATGTCTGGAGAGACTGTACTCGCATCCCAATCTGGTATACGACAAAGCCGTGAGGGAAAGGTCTGGAGAGACTGTACTCACATCCCAATCCGGTATACGACAAAGCCGTGAGGGAAAGGTCTGGAGAGACTGTAGTCATCTCCCAATCCGGTATACGACAAAGCCGTGAAGGAAGCTAAGCTACGAAAAGACTCCCTCTTCAACAAGCTACAAATAAAAGAACGCACTATCACAAGAGACATAATGGAGCATCTACTTGAAGATCGAAGATCAGGTGTACAGTTTGTTAGCCTTGTTACCCAATAGAGTATGCAACCAACACTCAACTACTCTAAAGGGCGAGGACACGAGCGAATACACCTATCCAAGAGAAGGAACGTAGAAGCGCCAACACCAAAGAGACGAGGAGGAGACTCGGACGAAATGTCTACGTCTTTACTTGCCTTTGGAAAAGCAACACATAGCTACTCCAAAGGACAAGTAAAGAGGGGAAGCTGTAGACACCTAATTTCGTCCGGGGGGCACACAAACAAAGAAATGGACCTCCATTACGAAGGGAAGGGGCTTCCGAAGTAGGCAAACAACAAGACAAGACATCAGAAGGCCTAAAGGCCAAATAAGGTGGTTTTTGTAGCCCGGAACGGGCCGTTCCAAAATCGGAACAAGCCGTTCTGAACCCCGGAACGGGCCGTTCCAACGTAACTGAAATCAACTAAATATTTTGGGTGAAACGGGCTGTTCCAATACCAGAACGGGCCGTTCCAAACAAGGCAAATATGGAACGGGCCGTTCTGTAAAAGGAAAATTTGTGTTACTTTCTACTCTGGAACGGGCCGTTCCGTTTTCAGAACGGGCCGTTCCAGGATACGAAATTTACACATAATAATTGGGCCAGAACGGGCCGTTCCGAAACCGGAATAGGCCGTTTCTGGCCCACTGCTGATCCCTATAAATTGAAGTCTTGGGCACAGTTCACCGGGCGGCCAGAGAACTTTCGAATAAGACTCCTTTGAGCACGAAAATTCTCTATCTCTCTCCCTTCTATTATATTTTTTGAGATTTGTGTCGCATCTCTATATTCTCTCTCCCTCCTATTGTATTTCTTGAGATTTGTGAGGCATACTGTAGTGTGAAAGGTCACCACAAAACACCTTTTTCATATTTGAAGATTCAATAAAGCTTGTTCAAGAGGTATTTCAGCTAATCTTCTTCTCTTCCTTTTATTTCTTATATTTATCTTTTTTTTTTTGTTATAATAAACATCATAATGTAGATATTTTAGGGTTAATCGCTTAATTTATATTTTAAGCATGATTTATATTTTAAGCATGTAAATAAATATTAATAAAGGGGATTCAATATTTAATTTATTAATTTTTATAATGTTAACTTCATCATAGGGTACCAATTGAGGGCGCTGTAGGGGTGCTTAATACCTTCCCTACACGTAATCGACCCCCGAACCCAATTCTGGTTATCAAGGCCATAGTTGGATCTTTAAAAAACCTTTTCTTTTTCCAATGTTTTGAGTAAAATATTGGTGGCGACTCCATGAACCTATTTTCAAAAACCATTAATTAAGGATTAGTCTGGTGTCCGGGCATTCCTTAATTAATGAGACTTTTAAAAGGATGTCTAAACCATACGTCGCGAGATCGGAAATTTTCGGGTTGCGACATATATCAAAATAAATAATCAATTATTTTTGTCGAAAAATGTGTTCTACTATTCATTTAAACATAGTTTTGTTGAGAGAAAAAAATTGCAAGACTTGCATTTTTATTTTTCTCCTTTTCAGTTTCTCTTCATTACAAAATAAGAAATGATTATCATCTCTTCTATATTAATTTCTTCACTTTCACCCTTTAATTTTCATAGCAACAAGCATAGAATAAGGTCTTATGGTTGAGTCAACACACATAATATTGTAAAATTTGATGGTGAAATTATAGTTTATGGAACTTAGAAGCCTAATTTTTGATAATGATACCATTCATGGTAAAGAAAGTTTTGGTTTTGTTTCATGTTGTTACATAATTTGTTTTTACTTGTTATTCAATTCACCACTTTGCTTTTTCGCTCCATTCTTAATGATAACATAATGAATTATTTGACACTCATTCTACCTCAATATACATAATAAAGTAAATTAAAGAAATATCAATTTAACATAGGTAAAATGGTTCATATATCCAAAAGAAAATACATTTCTAATATCCAATCAATTTAAAATAAAATTTAGAAAGTAAATAAGTTCGTAAATAGTTTCAAAGATATGTAAAATCCACATATGTGCTTATAAACAAATTGCACATATACACTGTGTCACACATCTAGTACCGTATCACGTACACGCCCCTACTATCACATCACACACCTAGAATCATGTACACTCTTGACTATGCCAATGCATTCCACTATCGATCGATACCGATATCACGCATATGACTATACCAACACATCACGCATCTAGTACCGTATCACGCATACGACCATTCCCACAATAGCACATAAATAGCATTATATCACATGCATGCCCTTACAGCCCGGTGTCACACATACGACTATGCCCAATCATCACATCATAGTTCACAATTCAATTCCACATCACATGCACAACTAACATTTCCACAATAAGTCATACACATATCTTCCAAAACCTCCTCATACACATCAATCTTTAATTCACAATTAATTTACATTCATCCCAACACAAACCATTTATACCTCTTCATACAATAGCCATTACTGGACATCATACGATTCACATCCATCATCAAAATCTATCAATATAATACCATATTTCACAATCCTACATCAAACTCATTCAATCATATCATAAGTATTATAAATCATCACTAAGAAATCATAAAATATCATAAACATGCCAAAAAAGGGAGTCCCAAAACGTCAAAAACACAAACTAAAATAGAATACCCGCTTCGGGCACTGTAAATATTGACAGTTTGACCTCTACTCACTATTTTGACCATAACTTGAGTTATACACATCCTTTTTGTGTGATTCTAAATCCATTAGAAATCTAACACTCAAATCTACAACCTTTGTGAAGAACATGAAGCCTAAAAATGTCGTTAAGGTTACCTCACATGACTAACAACATAAAAATTAATATTTCGCTCATTAGAATGGAGGTTGAACTTATAACTTGCATAACTCAATCAAATCTTAACATTTTTATATGATTCTAAAGTCTAAATTATAGCCCCAAGTTTCTAATTTCTAACCCAACAAACGAAAATTGATTTAATTAATTACACAGAAAAATATTACAACAATACTAAGATACATTCATAAATAAAATTATAAATTAGTTATGATACCACTCAATATTCTTGAGGACTGATGATGAATTATTTATAAAAATAAAACATTTTTAACCTCAATTTAAGTATGAGGTAATTCATTATGTTATCATTAAGAATGGGGTGAGAAAGCGAATAGGTCAATCCACGGCCATAAAATATAAAATTTTAGTAGCATTTAATATTATTTTTAGTGATAATAAAAATAACTATAAATTTTTTTATCGGTAATCGGTAAAATATATATTAACAATTATTCTTTATGTTAGTAAAATTTTTTATAATAATCAAGAAAAATGTATTATCACTTTTTTTAAAATTGATTTACACATGATGAAAACCAATTATATTATTTAAATAAATTGAATATATTCTTATTCTTATTTCTTTGTTTGTTATAGTTTTATGTTTTTCTTAAAACAAACACTTTTTAAATCATTTTATTTTTCACTCATACATATATTTTCTTTTACCTTTTCCTTATTTTTATCCATCTTATTTGTTAAAAAAAATTCTTCTTACGAAACACACCTTTAAATCTTTTCTTAAGTTGCTGTATAACATTTTTGTGTATATGTATTTTCGAATTTTTGTTTAGTTATTAATATTGCTTATTATAATTTTCTGTAAGTATTTTAATTACAATATGATGCGAGTCTTAGACAGAAATTTAGTCATTGGCTATAACGATAGTCTTTACCTTTATTAGTCTTTGGCAAACGCAAGTGTAAGTTCCATACAACACAGTACATACATAATCAATGAACCCAAAAGACGACCACATCATAGACTTATGGCAAGAAGACTTTGATTAATTAATATCCTTGTGCTTGTGGTCCTTGTTGATAAGTTTTATGCTGGCTCAATACTTTTGTTTTTGCACGATTTTTATCCGTGGGCCGAATGTTATGCGTGGACTTTGACTTGCAGTGAAATATATCTTTCAAATTAATAATTTTTAATTGATACTCGAAAGTGATTATGATAATTAGTTTTTGTCTTGGTCTTTCCCCCGGTGGATCTCATACATAAAGAAAAAAAATGATATATGCTAATCAAGAAAATTAGTTAGTACTGTATCTATATATAAGTATTGGAATGAAAGATAAAAATTAAAAAAAAAATCAAAATCAATTATATTTAATATTTTTAATCCAAAAATATTCTTATGATAATAAATGAGAATATTATTTATTATAAATGTGGTTAATGATATTTTAGTTAATATAATGTATATTTTATTTAAAAATTGTAAAAAAATTAAACGTATTTAATAATTTTTTAATGTGTGAAATAACTCATTTTTACTTATATATTGGTCCAGAGGAAATAACATTTAATTTCACCAATTTAATTTAAAAAGTTGTTCTTTTCTTGAATTATTCTTCATCGAAATTTCATATAAATAAAAGGATTCTTTAGAAATAAAACATCATGTGATTTTCTTGTGTTCATATTCAAGACTCGAGGGAGTTCTCCTTTTTCCTTTCTCATTTATATTATTCCCCTCTTTCACTGTAAATTAAACAAGGAAACTTTCTCTTTTTCTTGAACCAATCCCCTGTACTTCCTGGCAAGTAGACTTTAGACCTTAACAGTGCCACCAAATTTGAAGTAAGAGCAATATTAATTCATTAATAATTTAATACAAGTTTGACTATCTTTTTATTCTTATAGATTTATCAATTTTACATTTTAGTCTTTATAATTAAAAATAATTCACTCTTGTCACTATAGATATTATGTTCTTTTTTTCTAATTTTATTTCTTTTAAGACTTTAAATATGTTTTTTTCCCTAAAAATGAATTAGTTTTTATTTTGGTTCATATAAAATATTTTTTTTCATCCTTTAAAATTTAGTCTTATTGTTTTTAGTCCATAGTATTATATAATTATTTTAACTACTTATTTATTTATTAAAAAATTAAATGATAATTTCATGTGTTATCCACAATTGTTAATGATATCATATTAGTGTATGAAATCTTAATTATTTTATAAGTTATTAAAATAAATATTATTTATTTATCATAAAAGCATCATTAAGGATAAAAGAATAGTACTGATTTTAAAGTTTAGAGATAAAAATTAAAAATCAAATATTCTATAGAACTAAAATAAAATTTACTCACTTTATAAGTATAAAAATAATGTATACAAATTTTATAAGGATTAAAATATTTAGAGAAAGAAAAAAAATTAGGACCAGAATATAATTCCATAAACTACTTTTTAGTCCATATAATACAAATGAACACAAATAATATGTATAAGAACCAAAATAAAATATTTTTAACTATAAAGAACCAAGGATAAAGTTGATAAAGTTGAAAAGAAAATTCGACCTTTATTTTATTTTCATCCACAAAAACAACAACTAACTTTTTTTTTTCCTTTTTGAAGAGAAAATAAAATACATTTAAACACTAGGGTTTTTATTTAGTCATATCACATAAAATAATATATATATATATATATATATATATATATATATATATATATATATATATATATATATATATATATATATATATATATATATATATAATATAATATATATGCTACACTTTTCTACAAAGTATTCATTTTCTTCCACTGTAAAAGTTGGGAGGGTAAAAGTAGCTATTCATTCTCTAATTCTTGAATGACTTCCAACTCCAAAGGTTGTTTTGACGAAGTGAGTCCACCGGTAGAAGTAGAAGTTGTTGAGTTAAATGGATTAGGAGGCACAGTTAACTCGTGTTCTTCTCCAGTTTCTAGCATTTGTATGACAGATTTCATGGATGGACGGTTCACTGGCCGCCACTGAATGCACCAAAGTCCAACAATAGCTAGTTTCTTTGCAATTTTAACATCACCTTCTTCCTCAACATGGATATGTACATCTCCATCAACTAGATTATGGATCCAATCCGGGTACAGAACATGGAAATCTTGTTTAGAAGACATGTCCAAATTCTTCCTTCCTCCAACCATTTCTAACAACAACATTCCATAACTATAGATATCAGACTTATAAGACACATTTCCAAAGTTCCTGGAGAAAACTTCAGGTGCAATGTATCCCAAGGTTCCCCTAGCAGCTGTCATGGACACCAAACTAGGATTCTTGGAACACAATTTGGCTAAGCCAAAATCAGAAATTTTTGGAGTGAAGTTTTCATCGAGCAACACGTTGTGAGGATTAATGTCAAAATGAATAATGGGATGGTTACAACCTCGATGAAGATACTCAATTCCTTTAGCTATGCCAATAGCAATTTGTTGTAGCTTCTCCCAGCCAAGGAAACGGTCCTTGTCATCCGGTGGAAATATGAAACTTTGTAGCGAACCTTTCGGGAACAAACTGTAGACAAGAGCACGATGGATTCCATCGGCACAGAAACCAAGCAAACGAACCACGTTGATGTGGTGCATTTTTCCCATAATTCTCACTTCATTGATGAACTCTTTCCCTTCTCCTTCTGAGTTATTAAGGATCTTCACGGCCACCAGAATCTCATTTGAAAGTTTTCCTCTGAACACAGCCCCGTGAGCCCCTTCACCTAGCTTTTCTTTAAAACCACCGGTGATTCTTTTCACATCAGCGTAGGTAAACCTTGCAGGATTTTCTGCCCTATAATCCTCTAAGAACTTCTCCACTCGTGCTTGGTCTTCTTCTTTTCTTCTAAAATAGAGGGCGATCTTAATGAGGGCAACGACCACCAGCCCCAAAAGAATCGAACCTACAATAAGAGTAACATACAGGAGAGTTAACTAATTAATAAAGAGATTGACACTTCACTTGAGATAAGTAGTGTGAAAGAGTCTATTCTCACATGTGGTGAAAAGAAACGATCGAAGCATATGGTTTCCTTTTTTGCCCTTGCAGTCAAAACATTCCATGTCTCCTTCTGTGCTGTTGCTCTTCCATTTACATGTCTTGCCTTGCGCTTCACACTTAGCACAACCTGGATTGGACCATCTCAAATTAACCGAATTCGATAGCATCATATCTGCACTCATTGGCGTGATAACGTCGAACATCTTGGTACAAGATGGGTCCATGTTGTCAAATATTTGGAAGACACTATAGTCTGAAGAAGAAACATAAATCGGACACGAGATCATATCTTGTGAAGAACAGTTGAAGAAGCTCAAGTCGTGGTTTGTTCCTTCCAAATACGGTGATTTAAATTTGTAACGATTGATAAAATTGTTGATTTGTTGAAACTTCTTCGGAAGGCACTTTTCAGGGTCAGTGAACTCAATTTCGTGATTTTCGTAGTCTATGCTACTGACTTGGAGTTTGATTGTAGCGTGAACAAGCATTGTCTCATTTTTTCCCGTACAATGTAGACAAATGCGGGGATAACCACATCCATCTTCGATTCCCTTCACGAGTTGGAAAGGAAACCTAATAAGAGGTTCTTGAGGCCCACAAGACGTTCCCTCGCACTCGTTGTGACCACTGCCACCACCGAGAAGAAGGAGAATTAGCAACAGTTTGATCAATATGGAATCACATTGCAGGGACAGCACAGTGGACTCTACCATCATAGTTTCAAAATTGTATCTCCACACTTCTATTGAAGATACAAAAATAGTGATTGATATATGAAAGAAAAGTCAATGTAAAACATATATATAATTTAATGACAAAAAGAACCGTATCAAAATAAAACACCTTATATGATGGGTTCTTTCTCCATGAAATGACGTAGAGATGAAGGAGAGGAAGCCTTGGCCCTTGATCTAGGTTCAACAAGGTAGACAAAAGGAAGGTGTATGGTGAAGAAAAGGAAGTTGGCGTGAAAATGATGGTGTTTGGCGGAAGCTATTTAGGTGATGGTGTTTGGTGATTTAGGTTGGCTCACTCCAAGGTAGGTGGAGGCCACTCTAGGTCTCACTCTCCAAGGGTGGAGAATGAAGGTAGGCTAGCCGAATTTAGCTAGGGACTAAGGATAGGGACTTGAGGCATAAGAATGCTCACTCAAATTCATATACATCCAAAGTATTTACAAGTGGTGGGGTGTTGGGTATTTATAGGAGGGGAGGCATCTAGGGTTGCATTTGGAGCAATGCATGGCCGAAATTCACAAGGCAAATGCACTCCAAATGCAATGCCAAATGAACCCTAGATGCTACTTGGTGGCCAAGGATGGAATCTAAGGGGTTAGATTGGCTACAACTAGGTGCATGATAAGTCCATGTAACCTTTGCCCTCCACTTGGGCCTAAGCCTTTCTAACACCAAAAATATGTCCAAGACTCACCAAAAATGCGTCACCTCCTCACTAAAACACCCTAGCCCAAAATTAAAACCCTAATCATCTAAAGCACCCCATAATACAAGGGTAAAATGAGAAATACAAAGAAAATAAATCCTATGACTAAAATACCCCAAAATACAAGGGTAAAATTGGAAAATAAAATAATCCTATACTAATCAAATTGGCCATAACCATGAACCATGTGATGGGTCTCACATGAAGTGAAGTACGAAGGATGGTCCTCCATCATTATATTACATAGAATGAATCAGTTGTGGAAACCAGAAGGAAAGAGAGGAAAACGCGGTTTAATTTCTGAGTCAAAGTCTCCGTTTTGAATATGTGGTCCCTTAGTTTATGTCTATGTCTATTAAATAGGTACTTTGATTTGTATGCAGTTGAAGTTGAGTTCAATGAGAGAGAGTTTGGGAGTAATGTGGAGAGAGAGAGCGTTATTGGTTGTGGTTGTGCTCCTTACGTTCCTAGTGCAGCATATTTGTGCTACCAAAACTAAAAAGCATGCTTGCAACCCTTCTTCATGTGGCACAATCACGAACATACATAATCCATTTCGATTAAAAGACGACCCAAAAAGCTGCGGCGTCAAAAGGTATGAGCTTGCTTGTGAAAATAATGTGACGGTATTGTATTTGTTCTCTGGAAAATATCATGTGCAGGCAATAAACTACAACAATTCCACAATCCGAGTGGCTGATCCTGGAGTTCAACAACACAATTGCTCTTCCCTTCCTCGCTATTTCTTTTCTCGATCCAATTTCAGTCCTAACAGAACGAACCCATACTATGTCTATGGAATAAAATCGTTAGTGTTCTTGAATTGTAGCCATCCAGTGAATGAGAATCTTAAGTATGTGAAAATTCCTCCTCGCTGCCTAAACTGGCACTCGAAAGGGTATCATATATACGCTATTGGTGGTGACGTAAAAGCAAAGGACATTGAAGTTGGTTGTCGTGTAAAGTTGGTTGCTCCCACATCTTGGTGGGGTTTGGACACAAATAAATCTTCATACCCTGTGCTGCAGAGATCGCTGGTCTATGGATTTGAGATTTCATATAGCGGATACTTCGGGAATTTTGGTAAAGGAAAAAAAATAAATGTTAAAATTTAAAATATTTATTCCTTTCAACGTTTTATTTTATTTATATATTATATTCCAATTAATCCTCTCGTACTTCATAACAATAACCTTTTTTCACGCTCTTATACTTTTACATGAACAACTGTCTTTCTAATTTTGTGGAGTTTTCATGTTAAATTAAATTAATATTGTTAATTTATTAATTAATCAAAGTAATTATTTTTATCTCTTTTAATTTCTTAGTTGATACTTTTTTTTTCATTCCAACTAATACTATGCAAATTTAGGTATTTTCAAATCATTAGTAAAATCACCTTTCCTCTTCTAAACGAATTTTTAAGATTTTTAAAAACATAATTTAAAATATATCTATCAATTTATCTCTATATATAAATTTATATATAGTTATTAATTAATTTTCATTGGTAATATACATCATTCTATTAATCCAATCAATTTTTAGAAGAAAAAAATGTATTGTCTCTTATATTTTACCTGAATTTATAAGAATCCATGCGTTAAATAAAAAAAGCTTTTAAACTGGTTGATGGCTATAACCTTTAAGTAATTAAGCAAATAACATTCTTTTTCTCTATGTTGAGATTACTATGATTCTGAAATTGATATTTTCTCTCATTTTTTTTGGTGATATAGGAATTCGGTATTATTTGGTACTATGTGCAAGCGGTAAGAATTTTATCATCTTAATTTACCTTTATGTTTTAATTTTGTACATAATAACAAGAATTTGATTTGATGCTTTATGACGACCTTATTCGATGATATAATTTTTATTTTACACAATTTATATATATAACTTTAAATTCATTATTTATATATTATAAAACATTACATGTAGAAATACCAAAAAATATGTCTATAAATATATAAACCCTAAACTCAAACATTATTACACACACATGTGAATGGTCAGTATTTATTTATTTAAGAGAATATGCTCCCGTGTAGATATATGTATATGAGAAAATGTATTAAATTAAATATAGATGAATCCATTTGGTTGTATAGGTATGTAAGAGTTTTAATGCATGATCTCGTAAAGTATATAATATAGAAAATTAAATAAATATAAAACATCAAATTAGTCTTTCAAATGCCATAATTCGTTATTTTGATACTTTGTGTAACAAAAATAGTAAATTAATTAGCTTTCACAACAATTAGTAACACAAAAGTGTATATTATAAAAGATCATTAATAAAATATATTTAATTAAAAAATATGAAACAATTTCATTAATATGGATTGTAAAAATTTCACATGCCTTTAATAAAAACTTTATAACGTAAAGAAATAATTAAAATATAATTTTATAAATCAAGACACAAATTGGTCTTTTATAAAACATCACAATAAAGTAAACATAAAAAACCACTAGGGTTAGCCTAGTGGTTAGGTGGAGAGGGATTTGGGATAGTT
Source organism: Cajanus cajan (assembly GCF_000230855.2). NCBI lineage: Eukaryota > Viridiplantae > Streptophyta > Magnoliopsida > Fabales > Fabaceae > Cajanus > Cajanus cajan. The sequence continues at coordinate 39,638,670 of NC_138525.1, forward strand.
AGAAACATGAAGATCTAGGTTTAATCTTCATTGTGACCATTTTTGGTAATTTTTCCTATCTTTACCAAAAAAAAAAACTATCATAACAAAACTCCAAAACATCAATTTGAAGCACTAAGTTGACTTAAATATGTTTCTAGTCTCTCAAATTTTTAAAAATTTTGTTTTAGTCCCTTAGGTTAATAATAACATATCTAAAAGTGGTAGATTGACATAGTTGTCTAGTATCATCTAGGTTTAATGTGATGTTTTCACTAACAGTGATACTAGTAGGTAAATTTTATACAATAGTATTTGATAGAGTTCCTAACAAAATTTGATTATAAAGATTATAATAATAAGATTTTTTGAAATTACATGGACTAAAAAATAAATTTTAAATTTGAGAAATTAAAAACAAATTTACCTTAAATTTAAGATATTAAAAATATATTTAAGCCCACTAAGCTTCCTCTCTATCACATGCTCGGCCTCATACCTATTCTACTCTTGCATGTGATAGAAAAGAATGGCTTAAATCAAGAGGGGGTCAATTGGATTTAATGACACTTAAAAAATTTATCAGAGTTTAAGGATCTTAATTTCTTTAAAACTTTTCTAAACCCAATTTCCAATGAAGTATATTGAACCTCTTAGTATATGTGAATGACTCTTATATGATTTCTTGGTTAATCTTTATTGAATCAGCTTAAACAACAATTTATATGCAGTGCTTATGTTCCGGTTTAAACCATTTAATCATACAAGCATATTAATCAAGACCAACCATTTTAACATTCAATTAAAGATTGTTCAATGTAAGAGATAATGATAAGAGAAAAGTGCAAAGTGTTTTATCCTGGTTCAGCCACTCTACATGTGACCTACATCTAGTCCTCAATCAAAACCTAATCAAGATTTGTTCCACTATCTCAATGAAAGAGTTTTACAAGCATGCCACACATGCATACACTTCAACACACATGATAGACCCTTTTCTTGCACCCAAGAAAGCACTTCTTGTAGAAACCCACTACAAGAATTCCTTACTACTTTAGAAACCTACTCAAGACTTTTACCACAATACACAAAAAGATTAAAGGAGCGAATTCACTTGGAAATTGAACAAATCATACTGTGAATTCTTGATCAATCTTAATTCCTCTTTCCAAGAATGTAGTGATGATGATGATTCTTCTCAAAGCATTTCACAAAGTGTTTTACTTCTTGGTTTCATAAAGAAAACTCTCCAAGAAGATCACAAAGATCAAAAGTTTATCACAAAGATTTCACAATATCACTTGGTTTCATCTCTCTCCGTTTCTGAGTGTGAGAACTATTTTAATAAAGTTTTCAGGCTCAGATTATCGATTATTTTTAAGGATAATCGATTATTTTGTTCTTCATGAATTCTGGAAATCACTCAAGAACATAATAATCGATTATTTTGCAGGATAATCGATTATTCTAGAGAGCACTTTCTGGAATAATCGATTATTTCACAGATAATTAGTTATTACAACAAGGTTTCTCAACCTCTTGAAAAATAGAGTTGAAATAATTGATTATAGTTAGTAATAATTGATTATTTTGAGTTAGTTTTCAAAATTCAATTTCACATATTTAGAATCTTTCCAAGTTACTTTTAATCATCGTCATACTCACTCTTAGATAATTAGAATTAAGATTTAACTCATGCACAAAGCACAAACATGCATAGAAAATAAAATTGACCAACAAAGCAGCTCAACACATAAGAACACATAAACTGCTCCTATTACATTTGGTATTCATTCATGGTATTCATGTCTTCTCTTTTTTTCATGTCCTTTGTTAGCTTATGTCCTTTGTTATCATCAAAACTCTTTGAACTTGATTCACCATCCATGAATCTCAACAACATGATGATCAACACAAACAAGAAACAACAAAACATACACAAAGGAAAGAAAATATCTCACCTATGTGCAATATATAAGGCATATACACGCAACATACTAACATTTATATTTATACATTTATCCAATACTCAAGATTTATTTCATATAATTCAACACATTAAATCCAAATGATATGTCATATTTGGATAGTAGTACTTGCCACTTGGCAACCTTTCCTATAAGGATGGGTTTCTCAAACAGTCATTTGATAGGGTATACTCTAGACATCAACCAAGTGGTATGCCTAAACATGTACTATCTTAGTCGTTGAGCAGCCCAAACCAGAGCACAACAAGTTTTTTCGAGGGGTAAATACCGTGTTTTGTAGCCGGTAAACTTTTTGCTCAAATAGTATATAGCCCTTTCTCAACTTTTAGTCTCATCCTGCTAGCCTAATACGCATCCCATAGAGTTTTTTAGCACCGTGAGGTACAGAATCAGAGGTTTGCCTTCAATACGAGGCACCAACACTAGTGGACTTGTTAAGCATTCTTTAATCTTGTCAAAAGCCTATTGGCATTCTTCATTCCATTCTGTTGTTTGATTTTTATGGAGCAGTTTGAAGATAGGCACATTATTTGTCAATTGAGAGATGAATCTCACAACATAGTTTACTCTCCCGAGGAAACCTTTGACCTCTTTTTCTGTTTTAGGAGGAGGCATTTCTGTGATGGCCTTTACTTTATCTGGATCTATCTTTAACCTTTCTCATTGACAATAAATCCAAGGAGTTTTCCAGATCGAACTCCGAAAGTACATTTGCCAGGGTTCAGCTTTAGCTGGTATTTCTGGAGACGATTGAACAATTTTCTCAAATGGATAAGATGATCATGTTCGGCTTTTGATTTTGTGATCATGTTCGGCTTTTGATTTTGTGATCATGTCATCCACATAGACTTAGATCTCCTTATGGATCATATCATGGAACAGAGTTACCATGGCTCTCTAGTAGGTAGCTCCTACATTCTTTAAACCAAATTGCATCACCTTATAGCAAAATATGCCCTAGGGTGTGATAAAAGATGTTTTCTCATGATCTTAACCAGCCATCTTAACTTGGTTATACCCTGAATATCCATCCATGAATGAAAAGATGGTATTCATTGCAGTATTGTCTACCAACGCATCAATGTGTGGTAAAGGGAAATCATTTTTGGGACTAGCTTTGTTCTAGTCATGGTAGTCCAGACAGACTCAAACTTTCCCATTCTTTTTCAATACTGGAACTACGTTTGCAAGCTATTCACGACAATGTGAAACAATTAGGAACCCCACATCCAATTTTTTTTAACCTCCTCTTTTATTTTGAGGGACCATTTGGGCTTAATCCTTCTTAATTTCTGTTTCACGAGGCAAAACCCTTCTTTCAAGGGTAGTTTATGTTCCACAATCTTGAGGTCCAATCCTGGCGTATCATGGCCATGCGAAGATGTCGACATACTCTCTTAGTAGATCAATCAACTGATGCCTGATGTTCTCATTAATCATTATGTTGATATTGATTTCCTTCCCATCCTCTCCCTATCCGAGATCTATTTTCTCAACTTCCTCCTAATGATGCTAGATCATTTAAGCTTCTCTATTCAATAATCTCTATATATCTAGAGAAATGACCTCCTCATCCTCCTTAGACTTAGATAATGCATTATGGATGTTCAAAGTTTGATTAATTTCATTATCTTCAGTCATGTTTGCTTTAGGTTCTGTAATTAGTTTTAGAATTTAATGCATGAGAGGAGGAAGAAGATAATAAACATAGAAAGTTGAGATAATGACATATTTTATTGATGAAGGTAAAATTTTTACAAGCCCTTATTTTTGTATGAACTTGTGACCGTGGGCGAAGGTCACGAGTTGAAAGCAAAATTTATCTATTTATTTTTTAGAGAGCCCCCTGGCATCTTTTGAACAGACCATCCCAAAATTGCTACTCATCATATTTGAGGAATGGCTACTTATCAATGTTTGGTGCATTGGCCTCAAACTTGAGCCACTTAGCGTTAATAAGCCCTTGTATCTGTATCTTCAGGGCTTTGTAGTTCTCAATAGAGTGTCCTATAGATCCTGAAAGATAATCGCAAGTTTTGTTGGGCCTATACCATTGTAGATAGGGTGGCTTTAGCTTATTTTACGGTGGAATTCCCACCAACATCGAAGCCTTCAACAATTGAGGAATTAGATTTGCATAGCTTGTTGGTATCTTGTCAAATTTCCTCTCCTCCCTTGGTACTGCTTTGGCCGTCTAAGGAGTAGTGGAGAAGGTACAGTGTTAACTCCACCCTCCTTTTTCTTTCCAAAAAACTTCTTAAGCTTTTGGTTTTTGGAGGTTTTTCCTATCTTCCCTCTTTTCAAGCCTTCTTCGACTCTTTCCTCGATAGTGACTATATCGGCAAAGAAAGTTGATGTGTTCCCTATCATCTTACTATAGTATAGTCTAGTTAGGGAATCGATGAAGAGAGTCATATTCTCTTTGCCCAGGGCTCTACTTTTGTAGGAAACTCCCTCCATCTTTAAGTATAGACCTTGAAGGGTTCGTCATCCTTTTAGCTCAGGTTTTGTAGATCTGACTTGTCGGGTGTCAGGTTGATGTTATACTTGTAGCGCTTGAGGAAGGCATCAACAAGTTGCTTCCAAGTTTAGATTTTCCTACCCTCCAACTGCATATACCAGTTTAATGTAGCTTCAGATAGACTCTCCTAAAAGTAGTGTAATAAGAACTTCTCATTATTGGCGTAGGAAATCATCTTCCAACAACACATTGTCAGATGACCCCTTGGGCAGTTGGCCTCGCTATACTTGGGGAAATTGGGGCTTTGAACTTCAGGAGAAACTAGATGTTTTGCATAAGGCACATCTCATCGGCTTCCTTTACATCAAAGTTATGGACCTCAACGGCCTTTAACCTGTCCTCTAGGGTGTTCAAATGTTCCCTAGAGTTGTCCCCGACGTTATTGGTGCTTTCGTCATTGTTTTGCATTTTGTTCATGGCCTCGATCATTCGGGCCATTTGTTCCCTCATCTGTGTGAGCTCCTCGGAGATTTGGCAGTTTCTTTCCTCTAGGGCTTCCATTACCCTTTCTTTCTAAGCCTTGTCAGAATGAGGTGTTGAAAAGCCAATTTTAGGGAATGTGTTTTATTAGCTTTATGTTGAATGAATGATGCAGAAAAGCTTCTAACAAAGGTTGAAAAATCATTTCCTAAGAAACCTTTGTTCCTTACGAACGAAGGTGATTTATTATCATTAAAATGGGTGTCCCTTTTCGTAATATTTTACAATGTTACAAAAGCCACACTAACTAGGGCCTATTTGCCTTTGTTAGAAAATTTCCTGGTGATTCTAAATGTTTTAAAAAAATGCATGATATTTGTTTAATGATGCAATGCATGTCTCTCATAGATTTATTTTTCCACACTAGGTTTTCCCTCATGAAAATGCTTTTTTTTTGTTTGCTTTTGTGTTTTGAGTGTTTTCTTTATTAGATTATTCAAAACAACAAACAATGCACACAAATAAATGCACAAACATATGCTCAATCAACATACACCCGCAGACAGTCGCGTTCAATTCCATAGGTTGAGGTCCCTGTAGAGAAAAGTGCATATTCTTGGGTGGTTCTAATTGTTCTCACTAGTCTCAAAGGCCCCCAAGGGGCCCCCATTATAGGGACCCAATATCTTTGTCATCGTCATTTGGCAGACGTCAGTGGTCTGACCAAGTATTGGCTAGAGTAATTGATTATCACCGTAAGCCCAATTTCTGACAATGACCTATGGGCGACTAAGACCCGTTCTATGGCTAGCCGTACATCAACCACTCCCTATGGCCTACTCACACTCTAGATCTTGGGTATAGAGGGAACTATTGTGTGGAATGGTTTATGTGTAATTATTTTAAAACAAGTATAGAATTTAAGCAAACATGTAGTTATTAAAGCCATACTAAAAGTATGTTATAGACAAACAATGTAAAGGGGTAAAAATTTGATTACACCTTATTTTTCTAGATTTGTCACTAAATGAGTCTAACCCTCTTTTAGCTTCTCTAGTGGAGTCACCATTTGTCAGAACCCAAAAAAATGAAAATTCCGACGTGATCAATAGATGGTTTGGACCTCTATTTGAAAAATCTCATCAACTTCACATTGCCCAATGACCGGACTAATCCTCTATCTAATGGTTTTGAAAATAGTTTGAAGGAGTCGCCACCAATATTTTACTCAAAACATCATAAAAAGAAAGTTGATTTTTGCAAATTTGACATTGACCTTCATAGCTAGAGTTAGGTTTGAGGGTCAATTACGTGTGGGGAAGGTGTTAGGCACCCCAGAACGCCCGATCTCGATACCTTATGACAAATCTAGCATTATAACGGTGTAATTAAGCATTTACCCCTTTATTTATTAAGCATACATGGCTATTTATTTCTACATTATTCCTAATCTACTACGGAATGTCTTATGATGGCTATCCTAAGCGTACAACTAAAGAAATAAATAAGGAAAAGAGATTGAAACCTCCGAAGCAAATTTTTATATTCTCTTCTCGTAAAACTGTGTGGGGGCACTTTTTTGCAGCAACCTCGCTCTACAAAGACCTCTTTAGTACTAGAGAAGAAATTTTAGACTAGAAACTCCAAAATCTCTGCCAAAGGGACCAAAGATCTCTTAATCGAACACTGCAATGAGTTTATTTTACTCAAAGTGATCTAAAAAGAGTCAAGGGGGAAGAGAGAATGAGGTGTGTGTGAAGTGAAGTCCATGGCACATTTCTATAGGCACCTGGGAAGGGGAAAGGTTGTTCCGCGCTTGGAAAATGCTTCTCTTTGTGCAGGCGAGAACAGTCATTCCAGGCCATGCAAACAATGAAGGTGGAATGGTCATTCTCACTCTGGGAACGGTCGTTCCAAGCTAAAATTAGGGTTTTTGATCCTTTTGGTGAAGAACTTATTGGATGTCCTATGTTCTGTTTTGGATTACTTCTACATCTTCCTCGACTTCAGGGGGTTACTTTTCTTGAATTAGAAGCTTCTTATCCCTTATAGATAAATCTCGAACAAAACCTAGTGTCTAGACTTATTTGGTGATAACCACTTTTAAGATCAATTTTAGAAAATATGAGTGCTCTGTGCAAATCATCTAGCATATCATCTAGTTTAGGGATTGGATACCTATACTTAATAGTTATATTATTAATAGCTCTAAAATCTGTTCACATTCTCCAATTTCTATCCTTATTAGGAACTAGAAGAATAGGCACAACACAAGGGCTAAGGCTCTTTTGAACCCAACCCTTCTTCATCAAGCTTTCAACTTGAGTCTCGATCTCTTTTGTTTCTTGGGGAATGGTCCTATAGGCAGGCCTATTAGGAAGGCTAGCCCCAGGCACCAAATTAATTTGATGTTCTATCCCTCTTAATGGTGGAAGTCCACTTGGAACTTCTTGAAGAAATAAATCATCAAATTCCTTTAAAAGAGTTTGAGCCCCCTTAGGTAGAGACTTAAGTTCAAAACTTGTGACAACAAGTGTCTCTTTGGCATAGAGAAGGTAAAAAGGTTGTTCAACTAGAAGTCATTATTTGATAAAATCTTTAATAGAAAATTGACTTCTAAGAACAACATCCTTGGAAGAGACATTACCCCCAACTCTAGGACCTTTTCTTCCTCCTCTTTAGGACAAAGGTTTTTGTTTTTGTTTTTTACTTTCTTTTATTTTTTTCCTCTTCTTTTCCTATTTTACTTCTTTATCTAATTATTTTTTTCATGGATACTTGATCTTCCAACACTTGTGAAGGTGAAAGAGGAGTCAAGGTATGTTTATATTGCCAAGGTCTACCAACTAAAATATGACTTGCATCCATTGGAATTACATCGCATAAAACTTCATATTTATATTTTCTAATGGATAAAGGAATATTTACTCGGTCTTTGACTTCTATAGGTCCATCCTCATTAAGCCATTAAAGTTTGTAAGATTTAGGATGAGCTATAGTAGTCATGTTAAGCTTATAAATCAACCTTTGGCTTACAAAATTGTTACAAAAACCATTATCAATAATGAGAGAACAAGTTTTCTTAAAAATTTTACATCTAGAATGGAAAAGGTTCTCCCTTTGTGATTGGTCTTGTTCATAAGGTTGATTAGTAAGTAACCTTTGTGCAACAAATATATCACCTCCACATGGTGCTTCCTCACTAGAACTATCGTTTATGTCTTTATCACTTGAGAAAGATGAAGAAGAATATGTGTCTTCTTCACTTAGGATTTCATTTCCCTTCATTATCATGGTTTTCTTTGTGGGGCATTGGGATGTTGTGTGACCCTTTCCTAAGCATTTAAATCACTTGATGGAACTAGTTCTAGTATCATGGGAAGGCTTTTCTTTTTGATTTTCTAGTAACCTTTCAATCCTATTTTGAGAAAAGTAACCCTCGTTCTTGAAGTCCTTATTAAGGTATGAGGTAGAATCTTTCCTAAGACTAGGCTTTCTTCTTAATTTTTGTTCTACCCTCACACAAAGTTGAACTAACTCATTAAGATCTCTATAAGGTAGTAATTCAACCTTGTCCTAATTCCTAGGTGAAGGCCACTTTGGAATCTAGCTATGGTAGACCTTTCCTCTTCCCTAATGTTAGCCCTCATCATGAGCAACTCCATTTGTTGCCTATACTACTCCACACTTTAACTTCTTTGTTGGAGTCTTTGGAGCTTATCCATCAACTCCCTTTCATAGTAGGTGGGTATATGCATTCTCCTTAAGGCACTTCTAAGCTCATTCAAATATTGGACTGAAGGCTCATGATGTATTCTTCTTTCCCTTTCAATGGAAGTCCACCAGTACATGGTATCCCCTTGAAAGTTAAGGGTAGCCATGGGAAATCTTATCTTTTCACTCACATTGTGGCAAGTAAAGAGTTGTTCCACCTTCATCTCCCAATCCAAGTACCCTTCTACATTATTATTTCCATGGAAGGGAGGAAGGTCAACTCTAGATTATCTTTGATAGTGTTTCTCTTGCCTAGGACTATGTTGCCTAGGGGTTTTTTGCTAGTAGCCATCATCATGGTAACTACTATAAAAACCCTTCAATTGAAGTAGTGTGAATGATGGCTTTTGGGCTTACTAGTATCACTCCCACTACTAACTTAGCTATCAACTCTCTAATCGATTGATTATTCTTTTCATTTTCTTCTAATATATTCCCTAAGTTCCCTAAATTCTTCTTTAGTACTTTCCCTACTACTATGAGAGTTTTTTCCATGCACACTACTATCATGAGAATAACCACTCATTTTTTCTTTGAAAAGGTTTTCACAAAAGCTTGCAAGTAAAGAAAAAATAAAAGTTATAAAGATTTTCACAAAAGCTTTGAGTGTGTGTGTGAACACACCCTTAATAGGTAAGAAAGCCTTCTAAAATGAACTTGGAATGCCCTTAAACAAATTTTCAAGGTAAACTAGCAGATAAGGCAATAAAGAAAGCAAGTAAAAGCATAGTCAAATTCCCTAGGGTGGAAGTCTAAGTGACACTTAGAGCTCCTTAGAACACTTCCACGATACTAAATGCATCTAGAAAGAAAGTAAACTAGGAAAGTCCCAAGTGGAAGCCTAAGTGACACTTGGAGCCCCTTAGGACACTTCCACAAGTACTAACGGATATTAGGTTTCACTAGTAAAACTTAGGAGAGATGGGAGACACTAAAAGGTTTCCAAAGTCACTCCTAATAGGTCAATACAATTACAATATGAGTAAGGAATATGAAGGGTCCAGAAACTAAAGATTACAAATGAAATACCAATGAATTAAAAATGAAATCTAATCCAAACAAGGTAGAATTAGATTTAGAGACAGCTTTTGAGACATATTTTGTGACAGATTCAAGTTGCAATGAAAAAATTTCTCTAATTTTTATCGCTAAGTCCTATTCTTTGTAATTTTCCTAAAAAATGAACAAACAAGTTAGCCTCATCAAAGTATTTCCCTCAAGATTTTAGGTACCTCAATCTCCCAAAAGTTGCAACCCCATTTGAAATGGTTCCAATGTGTCTCATTATCAACTTCTTTCCAAGTGTGATGACTTGAAAATAAACCTACCACCAACAAGATGATGGACACGCCTAGTTGAAATGATTGAGGTTCTTCAATCTAGCTCCACCTTCAAGTCCAATCTTCTCTTGAGGTTGAAGGATCTTCATGGATTCAGGTTCAAGCTCCAAGAGCTTGAAGGAAACAACAATGGTGGCGCACTGTTCTTGAAGAAAAAGAAGAAGTTTGATGAATCAAGGCACAAAGGAAAGATTCCTTTGTGAAGGTTCTTAAGGAGAGAAAGTTCTCCACGATTTTGGACTCTTGAGAGAGAGAGAATTTTCTTAATTCTAATCTCATAAATGTCAAAACTAATTACAAAGCCAAGGAAAAGACTTATATAGTGGGGAGAAGCTTGTGGTGCAAGCTAGACTAACTATGGTTCAAGAGAACCATGGTTAGTTAAGCTTGATCAGCTTAGTTGGTTTAGGAGGGTTGTGAAGCAAGCTTCTAACTTAAAAGCTTTGGAAGTAAGCTAAGTTAGAAGCTTGTAGCATAATCTTCCCAAGTGTGTAGAAGAAGCTTGGTAATTCGTCCAAAGGAAGGAGGCTAGGCACCAATGGAGTTTTCTCTCATTTAATCCAATCCAAAAATCTTGGAGTTGATTTAGTTGGGTTCACCAAATGATGGTGAGACCTAGTGAAATCAATTCCTTGGGAAAAAATGGAGGAAAAGAAGCCCAATATGTAAAATTTAGCCTAGGCCCACTCCTGATCCAATTACTAGTTACACCTACACACCTTACTATTTGGAACCCCACTTCTACTACTAAATATATGAAAATTAATGATCCTTAATACAAGTTAAATAGAGAAAAAGTATCCAAGTAACATACCCTAAATACTCAAAGGAATATCCTATAATAAAAGAAAGAAAGTGCCTCACAAATACGAAGGCAAAATGAACCTATACAAGGAACTACTATATACAATCATATGAAAGGTCTTCAAGATTAACTCATTCCTCTTGGGTTCTTTAATGTATCACCTATTGGTCTTCTCGGCCTTGGCATGATTCCATCATCCCCTCTCTCTTGAAAAAGATTTGTCCTCAATTCTCGAGGATCTTCATGATAGACATCATTAACTAAAATTATGAAATACCATTCATAAGAGGTGACATTTTCAAATAACAAATATGAAAGGAATACCCTAAGAGGAATCCTTCCAGAGAACCTAGCAAAGAAGTTTAAATTAATGACATTAGTCCTTCAAGGTAATGGATAGGATTCTCTCCTAAACAAAGTCTAGGTGTGTAACTAAAACCTAAGAATGTGTTAAAACTAAGACTATAACATCTTAAAGAATTAGTCCTAAAAACTAAAACATATTGCCTAAAGTACCCAATGTAGTAACCTAGGCGTTTCCTAGAAAATAAGGAAAATACTACTAGAAAATTTCCTAAAATTTTTTGTAGTATATTATTTGTTGGATAGTTATGAGAAGACAGTGTCAAAAGGAGCCTTAAAGACTCATATATTCTAAGTTTATCTTGTAGGGAAGTAGTCAAATTAAGTTCAAGTGAATGTGAACTTCCCTTAAGATTTAACATAGAATATATCTTTTTAAGTTGTATCCACCAAACAATATAATCCAATAATTGGGTGCTTTATTAGAAAAATTAAGGTAAAAGGAGTCCTAAAGAAAGGAGGGTTATCTACCTAGGGCACCACCAAGGAAGTAGCACAAGAAGTGAGACTAAGTGAAGTCCACTTCTTCTTCACTAAATCTTGAAGTTGAGATTCTTTTTCTTTAAAAATAACTTATTTTTGAATCTCCACTTCATGACTAGTGGCATCATAAGGGTAAGAGTTAAGGTCTTTATGAATGAAGAAAATATTTTTCAAATGATTTTTCGTGATAAAGTAATTCTCTTTACTCACAAGTCCTTTAGAGGAGACATTTTCCACCTTACTCTTCCCTAAGAGAAGTGTCTTTTTTATTTTTCTTTATTTTTCTTTTTTTCTTTTGAGTTTCATATTTGCTTGATCCTCAGCCACTTGTTGAGGTGAGAGAGAATGAAACACAAATTTCTTTTCCTTATGCGTGAAGGTGATTTCATTAGTAGGACCATTATGCATTGTTTTCTTGTCAAATTGCCAAGGTCTTCCTAACAAAATATGACAAACTTCCATTGGTACTATATCACATAAAACATAGTCTTCATACTTCCCAATGGAAAACTTGACCTTCACTTGTTGGTCAACTACTATGTCTCCATCCTCATTGAGCCAATGCAATTGATAAGGTTTAGGATGTGGCATAGTAATTAAACACAACTTCTCAACCAACCTAGTGCTACAATAGTTGCACCATGAGCCACTATCTACAATGAGAGAACATGTTTTTTTTTGAAACATTGCATCTAGTATAAAAAATGTTCTTTCTTTGTGATAGAGTACCACTAGGTTTATTGTTAAGGACTCTCCTAATCATTAGAAGTTCTCCTTGATAAGGATAAACCAACTCCATATTAGACTCTTGCTCTATTGTTTCATCCTCACTCTCACTTGAAGAGGAGGTAGTAGTCTTTTCTTGACTACTATAAGTGTCATACCCCATTGAGATCATGAATTTCTTTTCGGGGCATTGAGATGCAATATGGCCTTTCCTTAGACACTTGAAACATTTAATATTATTAGTCCTTGTGCTAGTGTCTAGAGTGATTTTCCCCTTATCCTTATCCTTAGCTAGTTCTTTGGAGGGTTCTAAAGTATTTTTCCTTTTAAAATATTTCCCCTCCCTTTTGTAGTCTTTCTTACGAGATGTAGAGTGGGAGCTTTCTTTCTTAAAAGAAGATTTTCTAAAAAGTTGTTGTTCTACTCTTACACAAAGTTGGACCAAGTTATTTAGGTCTCTGTAAGGTAGTAGCTCCACTTGATCTCTAATCTCTAAGTTAATACCACTAAGGAACCTAGCTACTGTAGTGGCCTCCTATTCTCTTATACACTCCCTCATCATATATAGCTCCATCTGTTGCCTATATTGTTCAACAGTCATATCCCTTTGTTGGAGCCTTTGGAGCTTATTCATAAGCTCCCTTCCATTATAAGAGGGAATGTGTCTCCTCCTTAATGCACTCCTTAAGTCATTCCAATATTGGATAGGAGAGTCATTGTGGAGGCGCCTCTCTCTTTCTAAGGAGATCCACCAGGACATTGCATGCCATTGAAAGCTAAGGGTTGCAACTGACACCTTCCTCTCTTCACTCACCCTATGGCAAGAAAAAAGTTGCTTTACCTTTATCTCCCAATCAAGGTAGGCTTCCACATCATCCTTCCCAAAAAATTGAGGGAGATCCACCTTGGATTCCCTAGGTTTAATACTCCTCCAAGGGGTAGGTTGATAATGGTCACCTATGTTAAGGCTTTCATTAGGAGAAGAGTATTGTGAGTGGGTGCTACTACTTCTTCTTTTTCTTTTCATTTCTTCGTTCAATTTTTCTTCCTTTTGCCTAAAAAGTCTCATTTCTTCTTCTAGAATAGCAAGTTGAGCCTCTCTTTCAATCTTTTCCTTCTCTTTTTGAATGGCTTCTTGCTTCCTGCATAGTTTAAGTGATTTAAGCTTTTTAGCATGATACAAAATACTTTTTGGTGAGCTATCACTTTCACTATAGTCATCAGGGTGAGACATTTTAGACAAAAGACTTTTTCACACAAAAAAAAATATTTTTTTGAAAACAAAGATTTTGGTGCTAGACTTAGCACTTGAAGGTCTAAGTACACAAATTGAACTATGGAGGGAGGTGACCTACAAGGAGCCACTTAATAACCAAGTCTCTTCAAGTAGAAATTACTAAACTCCCTTGTACCTTGTCTTGCACAAAACAATTTTCACAAAAATTTTCAAAAGAGAAAACAACAAACAAGTTTCTAAGTGTCTTAGCTAAATTTTCCTAGGTGTTACTTTGGCCTTTGGAACCTTGGTAACACTACTAAACACGTATAGCAAGCACAATCAAGAATTAAATAGCAAAAAACTTAAATGACTGAAAACATAAATGACTAAAAACATAAATGAATGAAAACATAAACTAGTCATGTAAAGCTATAACCTATATGGGAGCTTGAAAAACACCAAGAGCTTTCAAGGACCACTCCCACCAAGTACTAAATGAAAATTACCCTAATTGAAAACACTAGGGAGAGATGAAGATGCACCAAAGACACCTTCAAGACACTCCCAAAGGCATTGTACACAAATGAAATTAAAATGGCAATGAAATGAAATGTAGTGGCTGCACCAAGTTTGAAAAACAAAATCAGCCATTAATTAGAGACAGAATTTTGAGATGGATTTAGTGAGGGAAAATTTGTGACAGCAAAATTTCCGTCTCTAAATTCGGTTTCTAATTTCTTCACATATTTTTCTTAAAAATCTCTTTGTTCCTTCAAGTCCAATTCAGCCACTACTCCTTGCAGCAGCTCCTCACAAGTGTTTCACTCTTCTTTTGACGTAGTCTTGATGGTGATTAACTTCAAGGTGTTTATTTCCCTCAAGAGTCTTCCACATAAGGAGAAATCAATCTCCTAAGCCTCCACAAACATTCTAAGATGCTACCCTTGTATCTTGGCCTTCCAATCCTTCAAAGAAGCATTCAACACACCAAGTAGTTTCTGGAGTAAAACGTTAAAAACTGAAATAGCACAATTAAAAAGGCTAAACCAAATTGAGAGTACAATGAGACAAGGCTAGAAGGATTGCCAACAAAAAGACAAGCTAAAATTAAGGTATAAAAGAAAGAAAACACTTCAATAGGAGTCCTATCAATGGCTCTAGAATAGATTACCAAACAAAAATCTAAGATTTGAAAATGAAAACAAGATGGAATAAAAAATATAACAATGGTTGACAATTTTTCCAATAGAAATCCGAGAGCTATTTTCACAAGTTTTTCAATCCTTTTTGGCTTTTTCTTTTGTTCTTTCTTTGGTTTTTATTTTGTGTGTTATTTTCACATCTATTTTTATTCAAACGGGAGTTTCATGCCTTTTAACATATATATGATTCTCGAATTCAAGTCAAAAAGAGTTTCATGAATGTTTCTCAACCAAACAGGTTCACAAGTGTTTGTGTTCTACTAGTACTCACAAAATTTTGCACAAATTTTTAGTATATCTCAAGCAGACCTATCCTTTTTATTTCCTACACTTTTAATACACTTTGAGCCTCTATTTTTCTCTGTTTTGTTTGATTAAGGAAGCATAAAAGATTCGGCCAAACAAAGATATACAAGAACCTAGGAAGCAAGTAGTGTTTATGACAATTTTTTTGACAAACTTTTCAAGAAAACATAATGGAAACCTAACTCTATGAATTTTCTAGAACTAATAGCAAATATGAACTCAAAGATGAAAATAAAAAGCACATTTTGGTTCAGCCACACAAGAACATGTTCAACAAGACGGAATCAACAAAAAATGTAAACAAACTAAGTTTATAAAGCTAGTCTAGGATTTTATGACATATAAAGGACTACACATGACTTCTAAACAAAACTTTTAGGCTTCTGATGGAATCATGCTTTGGAGTGCAAGAGGTGACATACTCAAAGAACCAAGAGGAGTTGGATAGACATGAAGGTTTGGGCCTGTCAGGGCCCATCGGGCCATTGGGCCTAGGAAGGCCCAAGTTAAACTTTTCATGGGCCATATTTTGTTATATCTATTTTCATATGTTTTGTATACATCATGTTAGTATAGGTATCATATATTTTGGTCTTGTATTTTGGACCACATAGAGTAGCATTTTAGGTTATAGGCTAGTTGGGCCTAGTTTTGGGCTACATGGGCCTTTGGGCTTTTGGTACCCAATATTGGGCTCATTATTTTCCTTGTAATATTTCCTATTGATTGTATTCATTAGACCATTGTATTTTGGTCATTAGTTTAGGGTTTAAGGAGGTTTAATAGTTCATTTGAATTAGGACAAATTAGGTCAAATTTAGGATGAATTTAAGTTGCATTTAGGTCACACTTTTGGCACCACCTTGGTTGCACAAGTGTGACACCGAAATGCAACCCTAAATTCACTCTAAATTCAACCTAATCTATCATTTAGCATTACATGACCGGTCATGAGCATGTGACACAAGGTTTGAATTCAAATTTGAATTTGAATTCAAATCTTGGTGCCAACATGTGACCAATCATGTGGCGCCAAGTGTGCTCCTCAATTTCGGATGCTATATGGTTCCCTGTAGACCCCTAAAATTGTCCGGGTCGGAAATAAAGCTTGAAGACTCTTGAAGACTGAAGGAAAGTCAGCCAGAAGGACTCATGGAAGGCCCTAGGAGGATTCTCTGTAGGTCTAGAGGTCTTATAATAGCTCAAAATAAGGAAGTGGAGGGAATAAAGCCCAATATGGCCTCCCAAAAGTTCAGTACGGCCGTATTGAACATTTTGAACTACAATACGGTCGCACTGAACTCAATACGGCCGTATTGAAGTTTCTGAACTTCAATACAGCCGCACTGAACTCAATACGGCCGTATTGAAGTTTTTGAACTTCAATACAGCCGCACTGAACTCAATACGGCCGTATTGAAGTTTCTGAACTTCAATACAGCCGCACTGAACTCAATACGGCCGTATTGTAGTTCAAAACTTCAATACAGACCGTATTGACTCCAGGGCCCGTATTGCGCCTGTTCCCTATAAATAAGACGTCATTTGGACGTCATTTGACACTTTTACACTGAGTTTTAACCCTCTTCTTGAGTATTCTGGGTTTTTTTGAGCAGTGCTCTACCTAGAAATCACTCGGAGAGTTGATCCGACAAAGTTCTCGAGTTCTGAGCTTTTTGCTTGAGTCTCGAACTGAGTCGAAGGGAAATCCTCCGGATTTCCATAGTTAAAATTTTCTAGGAGGGAGCGAGCGGGCTTGTAGAGCGAGGGAACGCCAAAAAGCTTCCCAGTTTTACTTGAATATAAAAGCACGCTTCAAAGGTTTCTTCTTAAGACCTTCCTTTTACTGCTTTCTGTGTGTATATTTAACTGTCATCATGTAGATAGTTAAGTTATAATTGTTTAGAATAAATAGGGGTAATTTAGTAATTTCGCACTATTATTTTTTTAGAAATAATCTGTCATAGGGAACCCGAAAGGGGCGCTGTGGGGTGCTAACACCTTCCCCACGCGTAACCGACTCCCTTACCCGACTCTGGTTGTCATGGCCGAAGTTGATTTTTGAATCGATTGCCTTAAACTTCTTTTTCCAATGTTTTGAGTAAAACATTGGTGGCGACTCCATGAACCCTTCCTTTTTATGAAAACCGCTAATCCATGGAGGGTCCCGCTTGGGATTAACATGGATTGGTGAGCCTTTTAATAAAATTGCTCGTTTGACAAGGTCTCAGTTTGAGAATAAGTCATTCTAGCAATCCATATTTTTAAACAAATAAAAGAGTCCAACCATCCTTCGCGAATGCCGAAAGCCCGTTTCGGGCCGGTGGCGACTTCACTGGGGAAGCCTCGAGAGTCAGTCCCATTTAGTGACAGATTATTTTTAACAAATAATGGTTAAAATTACTTCATTACCCCTTGTTTGTATGATAACATGCTTTATTTATATGGCTTTAATAACTGTTGTATGTTTAGTTTCTGCAATTGTTTGAAATATAAATTGCACACAAACCTTTGCACACAACAGTTCCCTCTATACCCGGGGGCATGAGTGGTAAGCCATAGGGAGTGGATGTTAGTACGGCCGGTTGTCGAATGGGTCTATAGGTGCCCGTAGACCGTTGTCGGAAAGCATCACTCAAGGTGATAACCATGAACTCAAGTCCGACAGTGCGTTGGAACTTTCCATCGACTTACGACGAGAGGAATTGGGTCCCTATAATGGGGGCACCTTGGGGGCCTCAGACCAGTGAGAACAGTTAGAACCTCCTTGAATATGCACTTTTCTGCAGGATACCCCTACCTCGTGATTCGCTCGTGACTGTTCGTGGATGAGTGAATTGTTTGTGCATTGTTTATGTGACATTGTTTGAGCATACATTGCATTCTTTAAACATACAACATTCCTTTTTAAAAGAATAAATGGGAATAAGAATCTTCCGTTACATGGTGTTAACATCTACCTTCATCACATTCATATAGGTAGTTTCCCTTTTCACCCAAAAATACAAAAAAAAAAATATAATAAATAAAAATACCCAAAAAAGAAAAAAGGGTTATTTATCCAAACCAAGCAATATCATGCATCATCTTAGGAACATCCCGAAAACATGATAATGCTTAGTTGAATAAACACAATGCATGCATATTCAACGTCATCATCTCATATCATGCATTCTTATCAAAGATCATGGAGGGATCTAGGTTTACATTTCATACATCCCTCCTAGTAAATCATTAATAAACATTAATAAAAAGAAAGAATTAATCGATGCGTATGTTCAAAGAATGGATCGCACGCCATTTGTTATTAAGTGTAAGCCAACAACCGCGCCAAGCGAGCGCACATCAACTCCGTTGTTGGTAATCAAGACGAATAAAGGGGAAGGTCCAACACCATTAAGGATCACTGCTCCAAGACCTTTCCCCTACGAATCAAATAAGGCTGTGCCGTGGATATACGACATCCATTCTTCTGCCTACAGCGATATCTCTAACATCGCTGGACTTGGGGGCATGACTAGGAGTGGCAGGATCTACACTCCCGATGATCTTCATGATAAAGCTCCCAAGAATAAAGAAAAGGAAAAAGAAAAAGAAAAAAACCGAGGAAAATAAAGAATCCGAGGAGGAGACTGATGAGCTATTAAAATATATCCGACAGAGCGAGTACTCCATCATGGATCAACTTCATAAGACGCCAGCAAAGATTACTCTGTTGTCGTTGATCCTATGCTCCGAACCGCATCGGCAAGCTCTGTTGAAAGTCTTGAACGAGGCATATGTGTCGCACACTATCTTCCAAGACAAGTTTGAGGGGATTGTTAGTCACATCACGGCTAATGATCACCTCACTTTCACCGATGAGGAAATCCCCGCTGGGGGACCAAATCACAACAAGCCCTTGCACATCTCTGTAAAGTGCAAGGAGTATCACATCGCTAAAGTCTTGGTAGATAATGGATCTTCCTTGAACGTGATGCCAAAAAGAACGCTCGATCAAGTGGCAATCAAGGGAATCCAAATGCGCCCGAGCAACATGATCGTTCGAGCTTTCGACGGTTCTAAAAGAGAAGTGGTGGGAGAAGTCAATCTCCCAATCCAAATTGGACCCACCATCTTCAACGTCGAATTTCAAGTGATGGACATTACTCCGGCATACAGCTGTCTCCTTGGCCGACCTTGGATTCATGATGCGAAAGCTGTACCCTCTACGCTCCACCAGAAAGTCAAGTTCATAGTGGGTGACAAACTGGTGACTGTACAAACTGAAGATGACATACTCATCAGCAAGCCATCCAACATACCTTATGTGGATGCAGCAGAGGAAGCTTTAGAAACCGCCTTCCAAGCATTGGAGATCGCCAATGTTGAGACATTTCCCTGAGAAATGAAGAAGGTAGCCCATATGCTCACCAAGAATGGATACTTGCCGGGACAAGGACTTGGCAAGGACTCCCAAGGAATTCCGGAGCTACCCATCATCAAGGATAATTCGGGGAAACAAGGGTTAGGATACAACCCTAATAAAGATCAAAGGACGAAGAGGAACCAAGATCCTTCTCGACGTTCTTTAAGCCAGATCTTTAGGAAGGCCGGTTCACAAACGTCAAGGCCGGTCGTTGTCATCAAGTGCTTTTCTCCTTCTGATAGGGATGTATAGACTTGATGACTATTAGAGATCACTCCTCGGGGACAGCCCGACCCCCGAGCCTCGATAGGGCACATGTTTCCATTATGATTATAATAAAATCATTCTTTATTATTTCTTATTGCTTCTTTTCTTGTTTGCAATAAATCTCTAAACCACATTATTTTTAACCCTGTTTGAATAAGCATGAATGAGGTTAAAATTGTCTTAATAACAATAAACCCACATCATTTTTATGTGGAAGTGTGCGTGACAACTTAGAGCACCTTTCCTTGGCCTCGACAAGTGCCATCATGGATAAAAAGAAATCTTTTAAAATAAAAGAAAGCTCGGCAGGAAACCCAAAAAGGGGGCTGCGCAAAAATAAGAGCAAAAGACCCGCTAGGAATCCCACGAAAGGGTGACCTAGGCAAAAGTTAGGGTTGCAAAAATGAACAAAAATCAAAAGTCCGCTAAAACGCCGCAAAGAGGTGTTTTAGGCAAAAATAAGGACAATCAAAAAACGAAAGAAATCCATGATGGTACCATGAACCGAATTCAAAAAGAAAGGTTCAAGGGAAGTTATCTAAGTTGTCAAATCACAACGTCAATAACAAGATTTGATTAACTTCATGAATGTTTAAACAAACAAACCTAAACACAATAAGCCTACCTTGGCCAGCCATTCTTACAAAAACAATTTTTCAAAATAAAAATAAATCCCCTCTAAAACACAAACTTTCAAAAACGAATATACCTTTCCTTTCTTTTCTCTCTTGTCCCAAACGATTTTAGGATAATCTAGTGAAAACATGGAGATATAGTGGTCAATAGGAGGGTTGACATATCTTTTAAAGGAAGGGAAGGATCATTTGGTTGATGACACCAAATCTCAATATAACACGCATCATTCCTCGGTTACAGAAATCGGCAGCGCACAGCCCGTCTAGAGGAATGGCAAAAATCCAAACAGAAAAAACGCATCGGTTAATTCTTTTGAAAAATGAATCAAATAGAATTAGGTGCATCATACATCATACATGCATACAGATGATAGGTGTAATGGAAAATCACTTATTCTCTGTTTATTCAAAAAAAAAAAAAAAAAAAAAATAAAAAAAAAAATCAAACTTCAGAAAAAACTATGCGCCCGTATCATGTTCAGTATGCCCGTACCAAAATTAGGGTTATGAACAAATTTTCAATTCAATACGGGCATACTGAAATGAATAACGGCCGTATTGGCAATAACAGAAATCCTCCCTCACGTCAATGACAAAAATTCCTCCAAGAAGAAGAGGATAGGGGGAGCCATTCATTTTTTCTAAAAAAAAAAAAAAAACAAATTAATAAAATAATTAAACTTGCATTTTGTGCATCACGCACATTAATTGCACATTCAAAGACCTCATCATGAGGCAGTCGCATAAAATAGAAAAAATAGAAAAATTGCTTGTGTATGACAGCGGCAAACAAAATGCATAAATTCAGAAAATCAATAAAACGTACAGAATAATTGAGCCTGGAGAGGCTCGCCGAAATAATACTCCCTCGTCATACAGAATAATTGAGCCTGGAGAGGCTCGCCGAAATAATACTCCCTCATCATACAGAATAACTGAGCCTGGAGAGGCTTGCCGAAATAATACTCCCCAAATCATACAGAATAACTGAGCCTGAAGAGGCTTGCCAAAATAATACTCCCCAGAGACATTTCTGTACAGAAAAAGCCAAAACCAACAAAAAAGGCAAAAATACAGAAAAAGCCAAAATCAACAAAAAATACAGAAAAAACCGAAATCAACAAAAAAGGCAAAAACACAGAAAAAGCCAAAATCGACAAAAAAGGCAAAATACAGAAAATCCAACAAATCATACAGAATAACTGAGCCTGGAGAGGCTTGCCGAAATAATACTCGTACAGAATAACTGAGCCTGGAGAGGCTTGCCGAAATAATACTCATACAGAATAACTGAGCCTGGAGAGGCTTGCCGAAATAATACTCTCAGAATAACTGAGCCTGGAGAGGCTTGCTGAAATAATACTCTCTCAGAATAACTGAGCCTGGAGAGGCTCGCCGAAATAATACTCCCTCAACAGAATAACTGAGCCTGGAGAGGCTCGCCGAAATAATACTCCCTCAACAGAATAACTGAGCCTGGAGAGGCTTGCTGAAATAATACTCTCTCAGAATAACTGAGCCTGGAGAGGCTTGCTGAAATAATACTCTCTCAGAATAACTGAGCCTGGAGAGGCTCGCCGAAATAATACTCTCTCAGAATAACTGAGCCTGGAGAGGCTCGCAGAAATAATACTCCCCAGAGAAACCTCAGCTTAAGCTCATGGAACAAATCCCCAGCGAGAGCTATCAAAGCAAGATCGTCAAAATCCCCAATGGAAGCGCGATCATCCAAACAAAATATCCAAGTCAAAGGATTTAAACTTCCTCAGTGGAAGATAGCTTTCCAACTCAAACGAAGAGTGAAGCTAAGCCTGAAGAGGCTTTCTAAATAATACTCTGGGATACATAAGAACTTCAAATCCCCAGTCGCCTACACAAGAGGCACTCCTTCAAAAAGGAAAACCCAAAAAAAAAAAAAAGGATCAATAACAATTCCCCAAGCGGAATTTGGCTTTTCAGCCAATCATTGAACATCAAGATAATATGCCTAACAGAAGAGGCTAGACAAAATTAACGACAGAATCCCTCAGCGGATAACAGCCTACGCAGAGGCAATAAAACCAAGAAAACCCAAAAGAGATACCCGAATAAGGATAATCGGGATACTCCACCACCGTCAAAAGGACGTCAGCCAATCATAAGGCATCGCTCACATCAGAAAGAGCATCTTCGTGTCTACACCCCAAGGAAACAGAAATTCCTCAATGGGTACCAACTACGCAATGGAAAGTTGGGACACAAGAACCTATGAGTAACTGCACATCCCCTAGACGGATCCCTGCGTTATCCAGCCCTCAGTGGCACAAAAATCAAAAACAATCGTCGAAGCAGCATCGTGGACTGTGGAGACAAAACTATCACAAATCCCTGGAGAGGGCAAACTCACGCTACCCAGATGTCCAGAACACCGAGGTATGCACAAAGCCTGGAGAGGCAATACTTAGCTACCCAGATGTCCAGAGCACCGAGGTATGCACAAGCCTGGAGAGGCAATACTCAGCTACCCAGATGTCCAGAGCACCGAGGTATGCACAAAGCCTGGAGAGGCAATACTTAGCTACCCAGATGTCCAGAGCACCGAGGTATGCACAAGCCTGGAGAGGCAATACTCAGCTACCCAGATGTCCAGAGCACCGAGGTATGCACAAGCCTGGAGAGGCAATACTCAGCTACCCAGATGTCCAGAGCACCGAGGTATGCACAAGCCTGGAGAGGCGTTACTCAGCTACCCAGATGTCCAGAGCACCGAGGTATGCAATGAGCCTGGAGAGGCGACGACTAATACTCACCCTGGAGAGGGCAAACTCAACCTGGAGAGGCTACTCAACAATTTTCCCACCTGAAGACACTACAAGTCGGAAGGATGGCTTATTCCCCGGACAATTGGGTCAACTCCTTTACTTATTAAACGGTACACCAAAAGGCCGTTTGACTAAGTAAAGGGGGGGCAGCTGTAGACCCCTTTACTTATCAAACGGTACACCAGAAGGACTCATGGAAGGCCCTAGGAGGATTCTCTGTAGGTCTAGAGGTCTTATAATAGCTCAAAATAAGGAAGTGGAGGGAATAAAGCCCAATACGGCCTCCCAAAAGTTCAGTACGGCCGTATTGAACATTTTGAACTACAATACGGCCGCACTGAACTCAATACGGCCGTATTGAAGTTTCTGAACTTCAATACAGCCGCACTGACCTCAATACGGCCGTATTGAAGTTTCTGAACTTCAATACAGCCGCACTGAACTCAATACGGCCGTATTGAAGTTTCTGAACTTCAATACAGCCGCACTGAACTCAATACGGCCGTATTGTAGTTCAAAACTTCAATACGGACCGTATTGACTCCAGGGCCCGTATTGCGCCTGTTCCCTATAAATAAGACGTCATTTGGACGTCATTTGACACTTTTACACTGAGTTTTAACCCTCTTCTTGAGTATTCTGGGTTTTTTTGAGCAGTGCTCTGCCTAGAAATCACTCGGAGAGTTGATCCGACAAAGTTCTCGAGTTCTGAGCTTTTTGCTTGAGTCTCGAACTGAGTCGAAGGGAAATCCTCCGGATTTCCATAGTTAAAATTTTCTAGGAGGGAGCGAGCGGGCTTGTAGAGCGAGGGAACGCCAAAAAGCTTCCCAGTTTTACTTGAATATAAAAGCACGCTTCAAAGGTTTCTTCTTAAGACCTTCCTTTTACTGCTTTCTGTGTGTATATTTAACTGTCATCATGTAGATAGTTAAGTTATAATTGTTTAGAATAAATAGGGGTAATTTAGTAATTTCGCACTATTATTTTTTAGAAATAATCTGTCATAGGGAACCTGAAAGGGGCGCTGTGGGGTGCTAACACCTTCCCCACGCGTAACCGACTCCCTTACCCGACTCTGGTTGTCATGGCCGAAGTTGATTTTTGAATCGATTGCCTTAAACTTCTTTTTCCAATGTTTTGAGTAAAACATTGGTGGCGACTCCATGAACCCTTCCTTTTTATGAAAACCGCTAATCCATGGAGGGTCCCGCTTGGGATTAACATGGATTGGTGAGCCTTTTAATAAAATTGCTCGTTTGACAAGGTCTCAGTTTGAGAATAAGTCATTCTAGCAATCCATATTTTTAAACAAATAAAAGAGTCCAACCATCCTTCGCGAATGCCGAAAGCCCGTTTCGGGCCGGTGGCGACATTCCCTCCTCTCATCTTTTGTACTCACTTTGAATATTGAATGAAATTTGAGAGCCTTTGGCCGAGTTTCCCCTTTCAAAGTCACCTTAGAGTTCATCTTCAAAACCTTAGGATTTCACCTTAGAATCCTCCTCTTTGAAGTGTGCTCTCCATTGATGCTTGAGCTTGGATGCTTCCCTCCTAGTTCTAGGTTGAGTGCATCCGTGAGTTCTTAAGCTTCTAAGTGTCTTGAGTTGAAGAATCAAGCCTCCATTGAAGAAGATCCGGCCTAAGCAAATCCGTGGAGAAGATCATCCATCACTTTTCCTAGGTTTTCCATCAACTTCACAAATAAAAAACACATGCTAATAATGTTGTTCATACACAGATTAGGATTTAAGAAAATGACTCAAGAAAAATAAAAAGGCACAAACACAAGAACCTAAAGCACCACACGGTTTGGTTCATGATTAAAGGAACAAGCAAATTTATGAACCAAACAAACAATGAGACATGTAGATCTATCAAAAATATGTCAAAAAAATTAGATCTATACAACAAACATGACAAGACAAGAAAGAAGACAACACATGAACGAGAATTTTAAGAGAAAAGAAAGGAACACATAACCTCAAGAGCAACCATGGCTCTAGATACCAAAAATGATGTACACGTCTAGTTGAAGTGATTAAGGTTATTCAATATAGCTCCATCTTCAAGTCCAATATTCTCTTGAGGTTGAAGGATCTTCACAGATTGAGGTTCCAGCTCCAAGAGCTTAAAGGAAACAACAATGGTGGCGCACTCTTCTTGAAGGAAAAGAAGAAGTTTAATGAAGCAAGGCACAAAGAAAGGATTCCCTTGTGAAGGTTCTTAAGGAGAGAAAGTTCTCCATGGTTTTGGACTCTTGAGAGAGAGAATTTTCTGAATTCTAATCTCATAAATGTCAAAAGTAATTACAAAGCCAAGGAAAAGACTTATATAGTGGGGAGAAGCTTGTGGTGCAAGCTAGACTAACTATGGTTCAAGAGAACCATGGTTAGTCAAGCTTGACTGACTTAGTTGGTTTAGGAGGCTTGTGGAGCAAGCTTCTAACTTAGAAGCTTGGGAAGCAAGCTAAGTTAGAAGCGTATAGCACAAGCTTCCCAAGTGTGAAGGAAGCTAGGCGCCAATGGAGTTTTCCCATATCTAATCCAATCCAAAAATCTTGGAGTTGATTTAGTCAGGTTCACCAAATGATGGTGAGACCTAGCTAAATCAATTACTTGAAAAAAAATGGAGGAAAACAAGCCCAATATATAAAATTTAGCCTAGGCCCATTCCTGGCCCAATTACTAGTTACATCTACACACCTTGTTATTTGACACCCCACTTCTACTACTAAAAATATGAAAATTAATGACCCTTAATACAAGGTCAAATAGAGAAAAAGTCTCCAAGTAACATACCCTAAATACTCAAAGGAATATCCTATAATAAAAGAAAGAAAGTGCCTCACAAATACGAAGGCAGAATGAACTATACAAGGAATTACTATATATAATCATATGAAAGGTCTTCAAGATTAACCCATTCATCTTGGGTCGTTCAATGTATCACCTCTTGGTCTTTTTGGCCTTGGCATGATTCCATCACAAGAGATAACAACCAACAAGAGAGAGTGGAAGCCAATAAAATCAAGACTAAAAAGAAAAATTAGAAGAGGCTAAACTCAAGTAAGAATTAATGTGACAAACTCAAAGAATATTAAAAGACACAAATCAACAATTAAAGGACAATTTCAACACTAGCTTTCAAAAGAATAGTCCTAGAAATTGTACTAAAGTTGATTACAAAATAATAAAAAAATTGTGCTAAAATTTTGAGAGTTATTAGTATGTTTCTAGCCACTAGATAGAGATTAAACCAAAGGAAAAATACACAAAAAATTATAGTGTCAAGTGCTCTAAACTTGTTTTACACTTTTGTTTTTCTAGCTTTCCTTTTGTTTTATTTTTCTTTTGTTTTCTTCTTGGTTTTTTTTTTTTACACTGAACATGAGCACTAAAATATAGGCTTAATAATGAATTAAAAAAGGTTTACAAGTTGTGGAAAAGAGGTATAGGAAGTATAAGTGTACTAGACAAGTTTTTATATTACTAGTAACTAGTTTTGCTTCTAGTTTGTTCTCTTTTTTGTACACTTTCTTTAATTTTCATTTTACACTTCCTAATCTGATTCTTTTTCTCAAACAAAGCACAAAAGACACAAGGAATTTCTGGCCTTAATTTATAAGAGTTAGCAAGTGAAGTTCACAAAAATTGACACTAGAACATGTTAGTCTAATAACATGCATATGAATCATTCAATGAAAACTTCTAAGAGTAATTACATGTGCAACCAGCAATATAACCAAACCTAAACAGAGACCAGTGTTTATAGATTTCAAAAGAAAAAGGCACACAAGATAAGTAAAGACAAGTAAAGCAACAACACAAGAATTCTAAGACAAATTAAACTAGGATATTAAGAAATGAAAAATGCATTCAACTACTTGTTTTTCTTTGTAGTTTCTTTTGATCGAATATTTTGGAGTTTCAACAAGATATAAGCAAACCTAAAACATTAAGATACGGGTACAAGAATATCCTAAAAGCAAACAACAAGATTGATTCACAAATATTAATGTATAAATCAAAAACATGCAAGACAATTTGAATTGTTCTGTAGATTTATAGTTGTGATACAAGAACAGTTATAAACCATACAAACATTACACAATCAAGAAAAAAACATATAGCACGAATCAAGACACTAAACAAAGTGTTTCAATTGAACCAAAACATACAAGGAAGCTTAAGGAAAGTGTTTACCATGAAGACCTTGATCTTGATGCCAAATGATGGAAACCTTATTGAGGAATTGATATGGCTTCTCCTTCAAGTTCCTTCCTAGATCTTTTGCTTCATGATACTCCTTAAGCTTATCCAGGATCTCCAATAAAGGAAAAGACCTCTAGTTTCACCTTCAAAGGTGAGGAACTTTCTTCAAGTCGTGTCACTTCAAGATAGAAGATAACCCACTTCAACTCTCACCACACTCTTAGGAAGAGGATAAGAGAATTGAAAAAATCAAAGAGAGAATTTAGAATTTTGAAAGAGAGAATTCTTAATAGAAAACTTGGCAAAATCTCATATATCATCCAAAAGTGAGTTTTACAAGTGAAATAACCTATATATAGTAATGGAGAAGCTTGTAGTGTAAGCTAGATAAGGTAGAGACAAGGTAGGGACACTTAGCTCTAGATTATCCAATCATAGAGTACCACGTGTCACCTTGTCTCTTAGGAGACAAAGAGAATACACTTAGACCTAAAAGGGTCAATCATAGTGTCAAGTGTCACCTTGTCCGCTTGGCAAGCCAAAAGACAAAATGTGTTGGAGAAGCTACTAATTCTAGCCATGGAGAAGGGTGGGTGGCCAAGGCTTGTTTTGCTTCATCTAGTCCAATCCAAAATCTTGGAATTGGTTTAGTTAGGTTCACCAAATGATGGTGAGACCTAGTTAAATCAATTCCTTGGATTAAATGGAGAAAAACAAGTCTAACATGTAAAATTTGGCCTAGGCCCACTAAAGGCCCAATTACTATCTTCACCTACACATTTGCTACTTGCTACCCCACTACTAAAACTAAAAATATGAAAATCTATGACCCTTAATACAAGGTCAAATGAAGTAAAATTCTCTAAGAAACATACCCTAAAATCCTAAGGGTATGACCTGCAAAGAAAGATAAAGGTTCCTTACAAATACAAAGGAAAAAATAAGCCTATACAAGTATCTACTATATACAAGGTAAAAGAACTTAAATTATACAAGGTATGTACAATAGAGACTATGAAACTAAAAAGAGGAATCATACTTAATACTTTTATAGAGCATAGGTCTAAGAAACACCTCCTCTATAGAAGCTTCCTCTAGCTTCCTAACCATGGACCTAGTCAAAGGTCCAATGGTCTTTAAGTGTAAACTGTTTGTGGATGGTCCTCCATCAACCCCACTTTCTAATCTTTATCTTTTCTCCACAAACCCCAACCCTTGTACAATTCAATTCAACACATGATTAATTTAGTAACAAAATTTTCACCAACAATCATCATACATTAGTTTCAATTATTAGATTATTCTCATAGGAATAAAAAAAATCCAACTAACAACCTAAAAGGCTCAAGGATTGCCTCACTACCCTTACCCCTCATACGTGTCCAAGAATAAGACATTCCCACTCCCCTTTACCTCAAATAATAACTTTTGAGGCATAGGCACAGACATACTCTCCCAACATCTCTAATGCTACTATACTTGCTCTTCGATGTTTCCTTCTAGGGTTTTTGTTGCACTCACTTTTAGGGTTTAGAATAGATGTGTAACATGACCTAACCTTGTTTTTTTAGTAAGTCTCTACGTTAGACTCTAGAGTCCAATCCATGGCTCTTTTCTAACCCACTACCTATTTTATTTTCTTTTATTTATTAAAAAAAATATTTAATTATAGACTCAATTGAATAAAATAATTTAGTTCATAATATAACTTTTATTTAAACAACTTATTTTATTTTTAACTTAAAAAATCAAGATGTTACAATTTACTCCTACATACCAATGTCAACAACCATGTTGATTGATATTGTTTAAGTTCAAAACTATTTTTTGTAATATTACTATCTAAATGGATATATGTTAGTGTATGTTTTAAAAGCCAAATCGATATTTTACTTAAATCCACATTCTTAAGTCAATACTAGAGCTTATGATCTAGTAATTGTTGTTAGGCTTATGGTGAACATTTGTAGGTGGTTTGCTAACAACATGATAACGGGTAACATAATAAGATTAACAATGATGGCAATGATATTTTTTTATCTTCTCTTAAGATAGTAGACTTTGGTCCTAAATCAACATTACATAATCGATTTGTAAGGTGAGAACTAGTTGATGTGGAATCTTTATTATTAATGAAGTAATCAAATGATTCTTTATCATGATATTTATTAACTTAACTAAAAATTTTCTTGCAGCTATTGCCTCATTGGTCTTTATATCATGGACATGCAAATTTTTGTTTGGGATGCCAATGGTTATTGTGTTTTTAATATACAAATGGAGGAAAAGACATTCATCAATGTTTGAAAGTATTGAAAACTATCTACAACACAATAACTTGATGCCTATTAGATATTCATACAAAGAAATTAAGAAAATGGGTGGAGCTTTCAAAGACAAGTTGGGTGAAGGAGGATATGGCTCTGTGTTCAAAGGAAAGTTGCGTAGTGGGCCACATGTTGCAATTAAAATGTTAGGTAAATCAAAAGGAAATGGACAAGATTTTATTAGTGAAGTTGCAACAATCGGAAGAATACATCATCAGAATATAGTGCAATTAATTGGATTTTGTGTTGAGGGGTCAAAACGTACTCTTGTTTATGAATTCATGCCAAATGGATCTCTTGATAAATTTATTTTTTCCAAAGATGGAAGTGTAAATTTAAGTTATGATAAAATATATAATATATCAATTGGAGTGGCTCGTGGGATTGCTTATCTCCATCATGGGTGTGAGATGCAAATTTTGCATTTTGATATCAAGCCCCACAACATCCTGTTGGATGAAAATTTCAATCCAAAAGTCTCTGACTTTGGGCTGGCAAAGTTATACCCAATAGATAATAACATTGTCACAATGACAGGTGTAAGAGGGACAATTGGGTATATGGCTCCAGAATTATTTTATAAAAATATTGGGGGGATATCCCATAAAGCTGATGTTTATAGCTTTGGAATGCTTTTGATGGAGATGGCAAGTAAGAGGAAAAACCTAAATCCTAATGCAGAGCATTCAAGCCAACTCTACTTTCCATTTTGGATTTATAAAAATCTTGAGGAAGAGAAAGATATAGAAATGGAAGATGTCACAAAAGAGGAAAAGGAAATAGCAAAAAAGATGTTCATGATTGCACTTTGGTGTATACAATTGAAACCAAATGATCGTCCCTCAATGAACAAAGTAGTGGAAATGTTAGAAGGAGACATTGGTAGCCTAGAAATACCTCCAAAGCCTACACTATATCCGCATGAAACAATGACAAGGGATAAAAGAATATGAAGTTTAACCAAAAAATATCAAGTGACTTTATTTGCTCTTTTGATTATTCCACGTAAATTGTAACTAATCCTTTAATAGAGAATACTATTTGAAAATGTACAATAATTACTTCATTAGGTCCGCCAACACCTTGAATTGTTAGTTGAAATCTTTTAAGATTACTTCTTTAAACTCTCGCTGGTAAGATTCTCCATGTAAGATTCCCTCCATTGTAATCAAGAATGGTAATTGGCCATTTTAAACCTCTTCATTTTTTGGGTGGTATTTTCGTGTAGTTTGAAGGTGATTTGAAAACCTTCACCTAGGAAACCGACTAGCATATGCTTTAAGTGCTTTCCTTTGAATGCTTTAAAGCTTTGGTAGTATATTTTCCTAGGACTTTAGTTTGTTTATTTGTTTCATTTAGAAGGTTTCATTTGCCTACTAGGGGGGCGTGCACAACACACACACATAAATTTTGTGCAAAAAAAATTGTTTTGTGAGAAAAGTGTGAAAAGGCTTAGTAATTTTTACTTGAAAAGGCTTGGTTTTTAAGTGATTCTTAGTAGTCCACCTCCCTTGATAGTTCAATTTGTATACTTAGGCCTTTTCATACCAATCTTGCATCTTGAAAACCTTTTTATCACTCATTCTTTGTGAAAACCTTTTTACCAACCTTTTGAAAACAAATTTGTGAAAACCTTTTCTAGATCAAAGATGAGTACTCATTCTAGTGTACATGGTCATAATTCTTGTAGTACTATGTCTAGTATTAGAGATGAGATTAGAGAGTTAAAATAGTACATAAGAAAAAAAGAAGAGGAACACATAAAAAGAGAGGAAGAAATTAGAAAGAGGGGAAAATAAAATGCTAGGAATAAGGAGGAAATAAAACAATTACTTGCAAAATTAGTTGAGGGGAGAGAAACTAGTGGATCCAAACCTAGGGTTTTCCCAACTAGGTATCAAAAATACAAAGAGGTTAGAATCCCTAAGAGTATGCATGAGGAAGAAAATACAAAAAGAGAGGAAGAACTTAGAAGCAAAGAAAAAGAAAAGAAAGAAAAAAATAAGAAAAGTATAGAGAGGGTTAAAGAGTGGTTAGAACAAGAAAAATAACAACCAACACTCTTAGAGAAGAGTAAGGAGGATAATGTTTCTTCCAAAGGGCTTATGCTTGAAGAGAGTCACTTTCCCATTGAAAATGATTTAAAAAAGACTCTCTTCATTCATCAAGACCTTAACTCTTTCTTTCACATTGCCACTAGTCATGAAGTGGAGATTCAAAAACAAATCCTTTTTAAAGAAAAAAAATCTCAACTTCAAGATTTAGTGAAGAAGAAGTGGAATTCACTTAGTCCCACTTCTTGTGCTACTTCCTTGGTGGTGCCCAAGGATGATAAGCCTTCCTTCTTTAAGACTCTTTCCACTTTAGTTCCCTTCATAAAGAACCCAACTTTTGGTTTGTATGGTTTGTTGGATACATCTCATGGTGTTGTATCTTCTATTTTTGATCTTGAAGGAAGTTCACACTTATTTGAACTTAACTTGGTTACTTCCCTACAAGACAAACTTAGATTATATGAGTTTTCTAGACTTCTCTTAACACCTTTTTTATCATATGTATCTAACAAATTATGCAATACAAAGCTGTTTAGGTAATTTTTTAGTTAAGTTTTCTTTATTTTCCAATACATACCTAGGTCACTACATTGGGTACCTCCAAGAAGACATTTTAGTTTTTAGGACTAATGCATTAGTGTGCTATAGTTTTAGTCTTTTTACATTTTTAGATTTTAGTTATACACTTAGACTTCACCATGGGGAGGATCCTATCTTTTGCATTAAAGAGTCTAGTCCTTTTAATTTAGACAATCTTTTTTAGCATTTTTAGGGGAACTCCTCTTAGGATACACTTCCCATTTCTATCATATACTATTACCTCTAATGCTTATTTTTATTTTTTTGTTGGTCATGATGCCCACCATGAAGAACCTCTTGATTTGAGGTCAAATCCTTTTCAAGAGAGGGGGAATGATGGAATAACACTAAGGCCAAGAATTCCAAGAGGTGATGTATTGAAGGAGGCAAAAGGAATGGGTTAGTGTTGAAAAATAAACCATACGAGGAGTGACCCCACTTTTGGGCCTTAGCTCCTAAGATTTTCTCAGCATAGCATTTATTCCTATTTTGTCCTTGTATTTGATTTCCTATTTTACCCTTGTATTTTGGGGTATTTTAGTCTTAGAATTTATTTTACTTGTATTTCCAATTTTACCCTTGTATTTTGGGGTATCTTAGTCATAGGATTTATTTTCTTTTGTATTTCCCATTTTACCCTTGTATTATGGGGTGCTTTAGATCATAGGATTTTATTTTTGGGCTAAGGTATTTGATTAGGGTGGGAACAAAAACCTAGACATATTTTTGTGGCTATTGGACCTATTTTTGGTGTTAGAAAGGCTTAGGCCTGTAGACCCCTAAAATTGTCCGGGTCGGAAATAAGACTCGAAGACTCTCGAAGATCAAAGGAAAGTCAGCCAAAGGGACTCTTAGAAGACCGTGGGACGACAATCTGTAGGTTTAGAGGTCTTAGAGTAGCAAAAAATAAGAAAGTGGAGGGAATGAAGCCCAATACGGCCTCCCAAAAGTTCAGTACGGCCGTATTGAACATTTTAAACTACAATACGGCCGCACTGAACTCAATACGGCCGTATTGAAGTTTCTGAACTTCAATACGGCTGCATTGAATTCAATACGGCTGCACTGAACTTCAATACGGCTGCACTGAACTTCAATACGGCCGTATTGAGGTTTTT
Source organism: Cajanus cajan (assembly GCF_000230855.2). Taxonomy (NCBI): domain Eukaryota; kingdom Viridiplantae; phylum Streptophyta; class Magnoliopsida; order Fabales; family Fabaceae; genus Cajanus; species Cajanus cajan. Next base: position 39,672,196 of record NC_138525.1, read on the forward strand.
TGAACTTCAATACGGCCGTATTGAATTCAATACGGCCGTATTGTAGTTCAAAACTTCAATACGGACCGTATTGACCCCCAGAGGCCGTATTGCGCCTCATCCCTATAAATATGACGTCAATTGGACGTCATTCTACACTTTTTCACTGAGTTTTAACCCTCTTCTTGAGTATTCTGGGTTTTTTTGAGCAGTGCTCTGCCTAGAAATCACTCGGAGAGTTGATCCGACGAAGTTCTTGAGTCACGAGCCATTTGCTTGAGTCTCGAACCTAGTCGAAGGGAAATCCTCCGGATTTCCATAGTTAAAATTTTATAGGAGGGAGCGAGCGGTCTTGTAGAGGGAGGGAACGCCAAAACGCTTCCCAATTTCTGTCAAGATATATAAGAAAGCACGCTTCAAAGGTTTATATCTTTAAAGTCCCTTCTTTTACCGCTTTCTGTGTGTACATATTTAAACTGTCATCATGTAGATAGTTAATTTATAATTGCTTAGAATAAATAGGGGTAATTTAGTAATTTTGCACTATTATTTTTAAATAATCTGTCATAGGGAACCCGAAAGGGGCGCTGTGGGGTGCTAACACCTTCCCCACGCGTAACCGACTCCCTTACCCGACTCTGGTTGTCATGGCCGAAGTCGATTTTTGAATCGATTGCCTTAAACTTCTTTTTCCAATGTTTTGAGTAAAACATTGGTGGCGACTCCACGAACCCTTCCTTTTTATGAAAACCGCTAATCCATGGAGGGTCCCGCTTGGGATTAACATGGATTGGTGAGCCTTTTAATAAAATTGCTCGTTTGACAAGGTCTCAGTTTGAGAATAAGTCATTCTAGCAATCCATATTTTTAAACAAATAAAAGAGTCCAACCATCCTTCGCGAATGCCGAAAGCCCGTTTCGGGCCGGTGGCGACAGATGGCGACTCCACTGGGGAAGCCTCGAGAGTCAGTCCCATTTAGTGACAGATTATTTTAACAAATAATAGTTAAAATTACTTCATTACCCCTTGCTTGTATGATAACATGTTTATCTATTTGGCTTTAATAACTGTTGTTTGTTTAATTTTCCGCAATTGTTTGAAATACAAACTGCACACAAACCTTTGCACACAACAGTTCCCTCTATACCCGGGGGCATGAGTGGTAAACCATAGGGAGTGGATGTTAGTACGGCCGGTTGTCGAATGGGTCTATAGGTGCCCGTAGACCGTTGTCGGAAAGCATCACTCAAGGTGATAACCATGAACTCGAGTCCGACAGTGCGTTGGAGCTTTCCATCGACTTACGACGAGAGGAATTGGGTCCCTATAATGGGGGCACCTTGGGGGCCTCAGACCGGTGAGAACAGTTAGAACCACCTTGAATATGCACTTTTCTGCAGGATACCCCTACCTCGTGATTCGCTCGTGACTGTTCGTGGATGAGTGAATTGTTTGTGTAAATGCTTATGTGCAATTGTTTGTGCATTAATAAATAACCTCATGATAAGGTCTAAGAATAAATCCCCATGCATGAAAATGCCATGACATGAGGGAAAAGACCGTGTGTGAAAATATAATAAAAGTGAGGAACATGTGCATCATTACCAATAAGATATCATGCATCCTCATAAACCATGCATTCTAGGTTCACCAATACCTCTTGACATGAGTAAAAGAGACCCATAATTATCGAGATTCTCCGTTGGGGAGGGATCATAAGTCAAGGAGGGTGGTAACTCTCCGTTTTAAAAAGGCAGCGCCTTAAAAATGGAGGGTTATCAAGCTCATGTCAAGAGCGTATTCATTCCATAAATTAATTAAATTAAATATTCATTTTTAGAAAGTGGCTGGTCATCTCTCTGTCCTCACACGCGCGCAGAAAATCAAGAAGATGGAGGCGCTGGAAGAGCAAAATAAGAAGCTCACAACCGAGCTCTCTCAGCTCAAAGAACAGATGGCGCAAATGATGGAGCTCATGCGTCACCACAATATGCATGGATCACACCACAGTGACCATGAGTCCCATCATAGAGAGGAGGAAGAGCACGAGGAAGAGCCTCCACACGCTATACCTATAGGGGCTGGAATTGTAATCAAAGAGCCCGAGGTTTCAAAAGAACAATTCCACGCCCTAGAGGATCGGTGGAGGGCTATGGAGGGGCATGATTTTGACATCAAAGATGCCACCGACATGTGCTTAGTGAGGGACATTCAATTCCCTCCTAAATTTAAAGTGCCAGATTTCCCGAAATACGTGGGATCGACTTGCCCCAAGAGTCATCTCACCATGTACTGCCGAAAGATGGCTGCATATGCCACAAACGAAAAGCTCTTGATCCACTGCTTCCAAGAGAGCTTGGCTGATACCGCGCTCAACTGGTATATGCAGCTAGATGGAAATCTAGTACACACATGGAGGCAGTTGGCCGACGCCTTTCTCAAGCGCTACAAATACAACATCGACCTAACACCCGATAGGTCAGATCTTCAAGCCTTGAGTAAAAAGAACGATGAATCCTTCAAGGCGTACGCCCAACGTTGGAGGGAGTTGGCGGCACAGATAGAGCCCCCGCTGTCGGATAAGGAGACGGTGTCCTTGTTCATCAATTCGTTGACTGGTCCCTATTATGACAAAATGATAGGGAACACAACGACACTCTTCTCGGACATCATCACCATTGGGGAGAGAGTGGAACAAGGACTTAAAAGTGGGAAGCTGGCTAAGCCTTCCCAATCATATGAAGCTAAGAAGGCCTTCGGGAAGAAGAAGGAGGGAGGAGTCAACGCCATAACCATTTCTTCATCTTCTTCCACTTCGAAGTCAGGAAAGTCGCAGTATAACCCTGTGAGGAAGCTTGATAAACTTCCGACCACATATAGCGACCTCCTGCCGAAGTTAGTGGAAGCTCATCTTCTAGCTTACATTCCACCAAGGAAGATGGATCCACCTTATCCCGAGTGGTACAAACCACAAGATAAATGCCTATACCACTCGGGGGCACCAGGACATTCAACGGAGAACTGTAAGGCTCTCAAATACAAGGTCCAAGACCTTATTGATGCTGGGTGGGTCACCTTTGATTCGACAGCACCCGACGTGAGCAAGAATCCTCTACCAAAGCAGGAGTAGAGAATGATGAGCCACAATAGGGCCCCTCCATATTTTTCTTTTCTTTTAGGGACTCGTGATCAGTACCCGAGATCATGAGAACCTTTTCATGTAAATAAGGGTCTTTGTACAAATTTTAATACATATCAATAAAGAGGCATTTTTCACACATTATTCTCTCATTTGTTCTTTTCTCTCTTTCTCTCATTAATATTAATAAATTCTAAACCTAAACAGAACCAATAAAACAATTATGTCTGTGATTGTTCGCTCCGACCGGGATCCGAAAGTTGAGGATGAATGGGTTGAGTTGGACAGTGATGAGGAGACCATTTCTCCGGACTTGCAAAGACTGCTAAATCAAGAGGCTCGTCTACTCCAACCGCATCAAGAAAAATTGGAGACCGTGAATTTGGGGCAAGGCCAAGAAATAAAAGAGGTCAATATTGGAACCCATATCAGTGATGAAATAAGGGAGCAATTGATCCAGTTGTTAAAGGAATACAAAGATGTATTTGCATGGTCGTACCATGATATGCCCGGTTTGGACTCTAATATCGTCGAGCACAAATTACCACTGAAAGAAGGGTTTCGACCCGTCAAACAAAAGCTCCGACGAGTCAAGCCCGAATGGTCTTTAAAGATCAAGGAGGAGGTAGAAAAACAATTAGACGCGGGGTTCCTGATTGTATCCCAGTATCCCGAATGGCTGGCTAACATAGTGCCGGTCATTAAAAAGAATGGAAAGGTTAGAGTTTGTGTTGACTATAGGGATCTTAATCGTGCTAGTCCAAAGGACGATTTTCCCTTACCACACATCGATACATTGGTGGATCATACAGCCACAAACACACTCTATTCCTTCATGGATGGGTACTCTGGGTACAACCAAATCAAGATGAATGTGGAAGACCGCGAGAAGACTTCCTTCATTACACCCTGGGGTACTTTTTGCTACAGGGTAATGCCTTTTGGACTCAAGAATGCGGGTGCCACCTATCAACGAGCGATGGTGACGTTATTCCACGATATGATCCACAAAGAAATTGAAGTATATGTGGATGACATGATCGCAAAGTCAAAAGATGAGATGGACCATGTCCAATATTTGAGAAAATTATTCAATCGGCTTCGCAAGTATCAGCTTAAGCTAAATCCGGCTAAGTGTACTTTCGGAGTCCGGTCGGGAAAGCTTCTCGGGTTCATCGTCAGTGAAAAAGGCATAGAGGTGGACCCCGATAAAGTAAAGGCAATAATGGAAATGCCTACTCCTAAAACTGAGAAAGAAATTAGAGGATTCCTCGGCAGGGTGAACTACGTCGCAAGGTTCATCGCACAGTTGACTGACACGTGCAAGCCAATATTCAAGCTGTTGCGCAAGAATCATTCCGAAGTTTGGGATGAAAATTGTCAACAAGCTTTTGATAAGATCAAACAGTGCTTGGCCAATCCACCGGTATTGGTGCCACCTGTCGAGGGAAGACCATTAATCCTCTACTTGACGGTGCTTGATGAGTCTATGGGGGCTGTGCTGGGACAACAAGATGAAACAGGAAAGAAAGAACAAGCCATCTACTACCTGAGCAAGAAATTTCTTGATTATGAAACCCGCTATACGCCGCTAGAAAAAACGTGCTGCGCGTTAGCATGGGCAACGCAAAGTCTCAGGCAGTACATGATTAGGCATACTACTTGGTTGGTTTCCAAAATGGATCCAATTAAGTACGTGTTCGACAAACCCATAATCACTGGGAAGATCGCCCGATGGCAAGTACAATTATCAGAATTTGACATCATACATGTCACTCAAAAGGCCATCAAGGGTAGTACCCTAGCTGATTACCTAGCATACGGGCCGACCAACGACTACCAATCCCTTCAGGATGATTTCCCCGATGAGCATATAATGCATCTACAACATGAAGAGCTTAAAGATGATGCATGGACCATGTATTTTGATGGAGCCTCCAACATGCTTGGACGAGGGATTGGCACAGTGCTAATCTCTCCACAAGGAAAACACATTCCCATAACGGCAAGACTCAACTTCGATTGTACAAACAATATGGTAGAATACGAGGCTTGCGCGTTGGGAATCCAAGCAGCCATCAACAATGGTATCCTAAAGCTCAAAGTGTTTGGTGATTCGGCCCTAGTCATCTACCAATTACGAGGTGAATGGGAAGTCCGAAATCCCAAATTGATACCATATGTTGAGCACATCAAAGAATTGACACAACTCTTCCAAAGTGTCGTCTTTGAATACATTCCAAGGGAGGAAAATCAGTTTGCCGACGCTCTTGCTACACTATCATCAATGTTCGCCTTGGATAATGAGCATGAAATGCCCATCATCAATATCCGGAGGCATGATAAGCAAGCGTTTTGCCTTCTGATAGATGAAGTAGTTGATGATCATCCATGGTTCCATGACATCAAGCAATATTTGACAAAAGGGGAATATCCTGATATGGCCAGTGATAATGACAAGAAGTATATCCGAAGAAGGGCCATGGGATTTTTGCTAGTCGGCGAAACCCTCTACAAGAAAAATTATGACTCGGTCTTGTTGAGATGTGTAGACCAAGTCGAAGCTCAAAACATGATCAAAGAAGTTCATGAGGGGGTTTTCGGTACCCACATTCCCGGGCCCGCAATGGCTAAAAAGATCCTCAGGGCGGGATATTATTGGTCGACCATGGAAAAGGATTGTTACCAATATGTGCGAAAATGCCATAAATGTCAAGCATACGCCGACAATATTCATATCCCCCCAACCCCACTCAACGTATTGGCTTCGCCTTGGCCATTCTCAATGTGGGGCATGGATGTTATTGGACCCATTGAGCCGAAAGCATCCAACGGGCACAGATTCATTCTTGTGGCCATTGACTATTTCACCAAATGGGTAGAAGCGGCATTGTATGCTCATGTGACCCGAAAGGTGGTAACATCCTTCATCAAAAAGAATATGATATGCAGATACGGTATTCCTGATAAGATCATCACTGATAATGGATCCAATTTGAATAACAAAATGGTGGGAGAACTGTGCCAAGAATTCAAGATCCAACACCACAACTCTTCCCCATATCGGCCAAAGATGAATGGGGCAGTCGAGGCAGCCAATAAAAACATCAAGAAAATAGTGCAAAAGATGGTTGTCTCATTTAAAGATTGGCACGAGGTGTTACCCTTCGCTCTCCATGGTTATAGGACTTCCATACGCACATCTACCGGAGCTACTCCATTCTCCCTTGTCTATGGGATGGAGGCAGTTCTACCCGTCGAAGTTGAAATACCCTCTCTGAGGGTGATCATGGAAGCAAAACTTTCCGAAGCAGAATGGGTTCAAAGCCGGTATGACCAGTTAAACCTTATTGAAGAAAAACGGCTGAACGCCATATGCCATGGTCAAGCCTATCAGAGAAAGATCAAAAAGGCTTTTGACAAGAAAGTCCACCCTCGAGTCTATCATGAGGGAGAACTGGTAATGAAGAAATTACTACCAGCCCAAAAGGACAAAATCGGAAAGTGGGCCCCGAATTACGAAGGACCATACGTGGTGAAGCGAGCCTTCTCCGGAGGAGCATTGATCCTCACAGACATAGATGGAGAAGAACTTCGATACCCAGTCAACGCCGACGTGGTAAAAAAGTATTATGCTTGAAGACGTTGCTTGCATAAGCCCGCTAGGATGAAAACCCAAAAAAGGGCATCCTAGGCAAAAATTAGGGCAAAACAAAAAGCCCGCCAGTACAAGGGTACTAGGCAAAACAAAGGCAAAATCACCCCCGCTAGGATACGTCCTAGGCAAAAGTTAGGGGCAAAAGAATAAGACATAAAAATAAAGCAAGCAACGATCACTTGAATCGAAAACCGAAAGGCGATTCATGTGATTATCTTCTAGAAGCAAGCGTCTTGCAGTGTCTACACTCCTGACTCAGGCATATCACCCAAAACAACTAGGAGAACGTACGGAGCAACAATTACAGATATAATTGTTAAGCCCAATGTAAATAAGCCTACCCAGGCCAGCCATTCTTCAGAAATTTCCTTCTGTATATCTTTCTGTAAAAACACTTGTGAATATTAATAAAATATCTATTCATTTCTTTTCTCTCTTGACCATGTGATTATGCCTCTAAATTGGTATTTCTAAAAAAAAATTGTATGAAATTCCTTAATAATCGGTCAATAAAAGAAAATGGGAGGGGTTCCTATAAAATCCGTAATCTCCTGCATAAAAAGGCTCACAAAAATATTCCCTCACGTCAATGACAGAAGTTCCTCCAAGAAAAGGAGGATAGGGAGAGCCATTCATTTTTCTAAAAACATTAAATAATAAAACTTGCATTTGTGCATCACACACATTAGTTGCACATTCAAAGACCTTATCATAAGGCAATTGCATAAAATAGAAAATAGGAAAAATTGCTTATGTATGGCAGCGGTCAACAGAAAGGGCCGCAAATCAACAGAAAAGGCAAAAATACAGAAAAAGCCAAAAAAATGACAAAAAAGGCAAAAAATACAGAAAGAGCCAAAAACGACAAAAAAGGCAAAATACAGAAAATCCAGCAAAATTGTACAGAATAATTAAGCCTGGAGAGGCTTGCCGAAATAATACTCTCCAAAAGACGTTTCAGCTCGCATTCTCGGGCTGAACAAAAAACCAATTCATCATACAGAATAATTGAGCCTGGAGAGGCTTGCCGAAATAATACTCCCACAGAATAATTAAGCCTGGAGAGGCTTGCCGAAATAATACTCCCCAGAGATATCTCAGCTTTCACCCTTGGACCAAATTTCCCAGTGAAAGCTATCAAGGCCAGATCATCGAAATTCCCCAACGGAAGCATGATCCAAACAAAATATCCAAGTCAAAGGACTTAAACTCCTTCAGTGGAAGATAGCTTTCCAACTCAAACAAAGAGTGAAGCTAAGCCTGAAGAGGCTTTCTAAATAATACTCTGGGATACATAAGATCCCCAAATCCCCAGTCGCCTACTCAAGAGGCACCCTTACAAAAGGAGAAAAATAAAAAAATAAATATTCCCCAAGCGGAATTCGGCATCTAGCCAAACCACTAAACATCAAGATGATTTGCCTAACAGAAGAGGTCAATCAAAAATCAACATCCAGAATCCCCAGCGGATAACAGCCTACACAGAGGCAGCAAAAATCAGAAAATCCAAAAGAGTCACCCGAATAAGGATAACCGGGATACTCCACCACCGTCAAAAGGACGTCAGCCAACCATAAGGCACCGCTCACATCAGAAAGAGCATCTTCGTGTCTACACCCCAAGGAAACAGAAATTCCTCAATGGGCACCAACTACGCAAAGGAAAGTTGGGACACAAGAACCTATGAGTAACTGCACATCCCCTAGACGGATCCCTGCGTTATCCAGCCCTCAGTGGCACAAAAATCAAAAATCAATCGTCGAAACAGCATCGTGGACTGTGGAGACAAAATCATCACAAATCCCTGGAGAGGGAAAACTCACGCTACCCCGAGGTTGTCAAGAACACGGAGGTATGCAACTACCACGAGGTTGTCAAGAACACGTTGGTAAAGCCTGGAGAGGCGGTACTCGGCTACCCCGAGGTTGTCAAGAACACGGAGGTATGCAACTACCACGAGGTTGTCAAGAACACGTTGGTATAGCCTGGAGAGGCAATACTCAGCTACCCCGAGGTTGTCAGGAACACGGAGGTATGCAACTACCCCCGAGGTTGTCAAGAACACGGAGGTATAGCCTGGAGAGGCAATACTCAGCTACCCCGAGGTTGTCAGGAACACGGAGGTATGCAACTACCCCGAGGTTGTCAAGAACACGGAGGTAAAGCCTGGAGAGGCGGTACTCACAACTTCCAGCTCGGGCGTCGAGTGAAGTTGAGCCTGGAGAGGCGGTACTCACAGCTTCCAGCTTGGGCGGCAAGCGAAGCTAACCCTGGAGAGGGCAAACTCAACTGCCTAGGATGTCAGAAGCACCGAAGCAGAGCCTGGAGAGGCGGTACTCACAGCTTCCAGCTTGGGCGGCAAGCGAAGCTAACCCTGGAGAGGGCAAACTCAACTGCCTAGGATGTCAGAAGCACCGAAGCAGAGCCTGGAGAGGCGGTACTCACAGCTTCCAGCTTGGGCGGCAAGCGAAGCTAACCCTGGAGAGGGCAAACTCAACTGCCTAGGATGTCAGAAGCACCGAAGCAGAGCCTGGAGAGGCGGTACTCACAGCTTCCAGCTTGGGCGGCAAGCGAAGCTAAGCCTGGAGAGGCGGTACTCACAACTTCCAGCTCGGGCGTCGAGTGAAGTTGAGCCTGGAGAGGCGGTACTCACGCTACCAGAGTGTTCAGAAGCACGGAGGTATGCAGCTTCCGGCTCGGGCGACGAGCGAAGCAAAACCTGGAGAGGCTACTCAGCAATTTTCCACCGGAAGACACTACAAGTCGGAAGGATGGCCTTATTCCCCGGACAATTGGGTCAACTCCTTTACTTATCAACCGGTACACTAAAAGGCCATTTGACTAAGTAAAGGGGGGGCAGCTGTAGACCCCTAAAATTGTCCGGGTCGGAAATAAGACTCGAAGACTCTCGAAGATCAAAGGAAAGTCAGCCAAAGGGACTCTTAGAAGACCGTGGGACGACAATCTGTAGGTTTAGAGGTCTTAGAGTAGCAAAAAATAAGAAAGTGGAGGGAATGAAGCCCAATACGGCCTCCCAAAAGTTCAGTACGGCCGTATTGAACATTTTAAACTACAATACGGCCGCACTGAACTCAATACGGCCGTATTGAAGTTTCCAATACGGCTGCATTGAATTCAATACGGCTGCACTGAACTTCAATACGGCTGCACTGAACTTCAATACGGCCGTATTGAGGTTTTTTGAACTTCAATACGGCCGTATTGAATTCAATACGGCCGTATTGTAGTTCAAAACTTCAATACGGACCGTATTGACCCCCAGAGGCCGTATTGCGCCTCATCCCTATAAATATGACGTCAATTGGATGTCATTCTACACTTTTTCACTGAGTTTTAACCCTCTTCTTGAGTATTCTGGGTTTTTTTGAGCAGTGCTCTGCCTAGAAATCACTCGGAGAGTTGATCCGACGAAGTTCTTGAGTCACGAGCCATTTGCTTGAGTCTCGAACCTAGTCGAAGGGAAATCCTCCGGATTTCCATAGTTAAAATTTTATAGGAGGGAGCGAGCGGTCTTGTAGAGGGAGGGAACGCCAAAACGCTTCCCAATTTCTGTCAAGATATATAAGAAAGCACGCTTCAAAGGTTTATATCTTTAAAGTCCCTTCTTTTACCGCTTTCTGTGTGTACATATTTAAACTGTCATCATGTAGATAGTTAATTTATAATTGCTTAGAATAAATAGGGGTAATTTAGTAATTTTGCACTATTATTTTTAAATAATCTGTCATAGGGAACCCGAAAGGGGCGCTGTGGGATGCTAACACCTTCCCCACGCGTAACCGACTCCCTTACCCGACTCTGGTTGTCATGGCCGAAGTCGATTTTTGAATCGATTGCCTTAAACTTCTTTTTCCAATGTTTTGAGTAAAACATTGGTGGCGACTCCACGAACCCTTCCTTTTTATGAAAACCGCTAATCCATGGAGGGTCCCGCTTGGGATTAACATGGATTGGTGAGCCTTTTAATAAAATTGCTCGTTTGACAAGGTCTCAGTTTGAGAATAAGTCATTCTAGCAATCCATATTTTTAAACAAATAAAAGAGTCCAACCATCCTTCGCGAATGCCGAAAGCCCGTTTCGGGCCGGTGGCGTCAAGGCCCAAGTGGAGGGCAAAGGTTGCATGGTCTTATCATGCACTTAGATGTAGCCTAAATAAACCCAAAGATTCCATCCTTGGCCACCAAGTTGCATCTAGGGTTAATTTGGGTTTCATTTCGTGTGCATTTGGCACCCTAAATGCAACCCTAGATGCCTCCCACTCCTATAAATACCCTAGGCACCACACCTTGTAAATACTTTGGATATTGAATATAAACAGAGCCTTTTGTGCCTTTATATCTTTCCTTAGTCACCCTTGGCTAATTCGTCCACCTCTCTCCCATCTCCACCTTGAGAGAAACATCCCTAGAAGTGGCCTTCATCATCATGAAGTAAGCCAACCCTAGAGTACCCTTCTCAAGCATTTCCTCAAACACCTTCTACCTAACCTCTATTTTCATCCATTCCATCATCATCCACCCTAAAACCTTGTGCCACCTTTGAAGAACTTGATCCTTGGAGAAGGCGTCCTATTCTTTGTTGATCATCTCAAGTTCATGCAAGCTAGGATGCCATCAGTTAACAATTCATGTTAATAATTATTGCGCATAGATTAATTTCTTGAAAATAAAAATCAATTTGCATTTTAAGCATGAACATAGAAACATAATTCTATAGCATGCATATGGCATAAGAGGGCACAAGAGGGTAAGCATTTCAAAAAAAAGACAAAAAAGACAACAAAAAAAAAACAAAAACAAAAATAAAAACACAAAAAATAAATATAAAAAAGAAACATCTAATCCATTCCTACTTTGCATTTGCCTTTGTAGTCTTGCATTCTTTGTTTCTGTCTACCTACTACGGATCAGAGGGAATCATAAAGTCGAAGCACTCATAAAAAGCTCAATAGCCAAGCATGGCCTCAAGAGCTGAAACCATGTCAAAAGCCTAGCCCAACTAGAGCACTCCCTACGAGTGGTTCCGTATTTTAATGTTTTAATGTATTTATTAGAAGGATTTTCAATATTATTTAGCTATTTGATATGAACTTTATTTTCATATAAAAATTATGTTATTTTTACTAAAGGAGAGAAGCATATTTTATATTATTTATCTATTTTATATGAGCTTTATTTTATTTATGAGACATGATTTATAATCATTATTTTTATTAGTGATATATAGGTAACTTTTATGAAATGTATTTTATTAATAATACGTTTGTATTTATTTTAATATTTTTATGTGTTTATTAGAAGGATTTTTAATATTATTTAGTTAGTAGGTATGAGTTCTATTTTTATATAAACGTATGTTATTTTTACTAAAAGGGAGAAATATATTTTATATATTTATTTATTTTACGTGAGTTCTATTTTAATATAAAAATGATTTTTAATTAATATTTGGATTATTTGCTATAAGACTATTTTTTATAAAAAAATATGTTTTTATCAAGAATTATGTTTATGTTATTTATTAAAAGCGGAAATGTGTTTAATTATTTTATGAGAAGGGAAGGAGGGACATAGTGGTCGCTTGCTAAATAGTATTATTATTATTATTATTATTATTTATTTTATTTTTAAGAAAGGAGTTGTTAGGAGTTACTTTTCACGTTTCTTATTTCTCCTTACTCTAGTCTCTCATTTCTTTTCTACGCGTTCTAAAGACTCAAAGAGAACCAGGAGGAGGAGATCTGAGGAACTGCACATATTTCATCTTCTGCTCATCTAGGTAAGGGGGAGTGAGAAACCTCACTTGGAGGTTTGGTAATAACTGTTGGGTAGTAGGATTGACCCTCAATCCCTTGCTTGATAGGAACAGACACTTTATGAAAGTTTTATGTTTTGCTTTCTAATTATTCTATTGCGTTCCTTGTGTGATTCTGAGTTGTGAATATTCGTTCAATTTCAAGAATAGATAAGTTTTGATATGAGTTCCTATGGGAAATCCTATGAGAAATAGACAAATTTTGAATGTTTTCTATTTTGGCTTCTAAGTTTTTTATTATATTGCTTGATGATTACTGAGCATGAATTTATGTTTAATTTTGAGTTTGGATATGTTTTGATATGAGTTAGAGTGCTCTACGGGTTTCTACGGGAAACCCTATGAGAAACAGGCAAATTTTAAATATTTTCTGTTTTGGCTTCTAAGTTTTCTGTTGTGTTCCTTGATGTTTGTGAAGTGTAAATATGTGTTTAATTTCGAAAATAGACAATTTTTTATATGAATTAGAGTTCTCTGTGGGTTCCTGTGCGAAATCCTATGAAGTGAAATTAGGGATATGATCTTTGGATGAATTTTGAGGCATTATATATAAAATTAATGATGGATTCATGTTTTGGGTAACATTTGGAGTGTTTTGATCTATTGAAATATTATATTACTTGGCTAGTTGTAAAAAAATGCTTGAAATCATGAAGTTGGGTTTATGACCTTTATGCTTCATATGTTATGAATTGTGAATAATTTTCTATTATGGTTTTTGCGCTATTCTAATGTATATGCCTATGAGAAGTTCCTTGTATAAGACTATGTGAATATGATGAGTGATCGAAGCTGTACTCGGTCAAATAATTGCAATTAAATTGCAATACTAGGAAGTGACTCCTAGGTCATCTCCCAAGGACCAGTTCTTTCTGTCAGAGGATCGAACATGTGGTTGGGGGGGTTTGAGCAGATTTTTGAAATTAAATAACACATAGAGCAAAGATATGAATTAATTGCAGTAATTAAAATAGGTAAGACCCTTGAACATAATGCACCTCTGATATCCTCGGTTCACAATAGATAATCTATCCGAACTTAATCTTGTTCAGTCCAGATTAACCAACTAAGCAAAGATTAACATGAGACCTCACTACACGAATTAAGCAAACGTGAACCTTGTCAGACCTCCTTCCTCGGGATTAAGCAACTTGAGATACTGAACGCAAACAACCTAGAGCCATTAAGCATGACTCAGATGTTGAATGCCTCATAATAGAGACCTCACAAGGGAGAATCAAGCGGAGAAAAAATGCAACGCACAGAGAACCTCCATCTTGCAATATGCTAAGGGCCCAACCTTAGGGTTTTAACCTTCCATTAAAACAAAAGTAGATACAAAAACGAAAATGCAAGGGAAGGAGAGCAGAGCAGAACGAAAATGGATAATATGTATTTTTCAATGTAAGGGTTCAGATACAAAACGTAAAATGCATACAAAAGAAGAGGAGAGTAAAACGTAAACTCAGCTACAACAGAGAAAAACGTAAAAAACAAAGAGAAGGGAGCCAAGTAATGTGGTTACATCAGATGTCCCTTTTAGTGGTTACCCTAGGACCCTAAAAAAAACCTTAAAAGATTCAACATGGGCCCCCAAGTCAGGTTTGACCTGAAAATACATAAAATAAACAAAAAATAAAATAAAACAAAATGTTGATGTGGCGTTGATGTGGTGCTGACGTGGTCGATGACGTGGCAGCTCATCTTGAAGTCCAGAAATTAATTCTAAGCCCAGATAATTATTAAACTGCCCTGAAAATAAAAATTGGAATAATTAGATTCGAAATTCAAATTAGTTAAAATATAAATTACCGGTCCAATTAAAGCCCAAATAGAAAATATTGTAGAATATAAAAAATTAAGCACAAATCAGAGATTAAATTAAGTACAGAAAGGTACGAAAATAAAGGAAAATAATGACTCATCAATGAGACAATGTGAAAAGTGAATATGAGATACGAGACATGATGATATGTGACAATGAGACATGATATATGAGAAACTATGACAAGTGAAATGATGAGTCAATGAAGTATGAGTGTGTGACATGCATCATGTGCATGTATGTGATGGTACAATGTGGAGTACACCATTAGGGAAGGCCCTCCTTATGTAATAGCTTGGGGGAGTCCTAGGGGATAGCGTAGTTTGGATGTCTCGATTCCACCCGTTTGTGAGCACAAGACGTAACTTGCATAACTTTGCTATCCCGACCAGACCCTAGTTGTACATCCTTCTAGTTGAGAGTGTATGGGTAGCTCCCTACATGTACCCCTAGACTACCTTAGGTGTGTTGTTTAGGCAACACACCAGTGATATGTGATAGGTGACTGACACCACATGAATGCATTTGAGTTAAGTCCATGGCATCATTGCATAATGAGTGATTGTGTATGTGTTGCTAATGTATGTATGCCTTGAGTTTTTCTTGATTAATGTGTGCTTTGTGTTGTGCTTTGTTATGATTTGTGTGTGTGTTGCCTGGCCATTATTTTTACATCTTAACCTAAGTGAGATGTCTCTCACTCCCCTGTTTATTTTATGTGTGTCTTCTATTGTGTTGTAGATGACAATCAACATGAGGATGTTGGTGATGAAGCTTAGGATTTAGTTTAGGATGTTGTTTCCATTGAACTATTTTGAAAACCTCAATTTCTTTCCTTTGTAATTTCCACATTAGAGATATTGTTTATGAGTTTATGAATGTGAATCCTTTACATAAGATATTTGAGATTCTGGTTTTATTTATGAAGGTTTTTAATTATTCCTATTTGTTGTATAATTATGAATGTGGGGTAAAGGGTGTCACGAAGTAAATTTCCCTCCACTATCTTATCCTATAGCCTCAGGTTTTGCCACCAAAACGAATCATCTAATTATGCTTCTCCAACTTTCTTGTGACAATCCACTAGTTACTCGAGTTATACCTGTCGCAACCCAAAAATTTCTGATCTTGCAACCTATGGTTTAGACATCCTTTTGAAAATCTCATCAATTAAGGAATGCCCGAACGTCAGACTAATCCTTAATTAATGATTTTGAAAATAGGTTCTCAAGAGTCGCCACCAATGTTTTACTCAAAACATTGGAAAAAGAAAAGGTTTTTTTTTTTAAATCCAATAATGGCATTGATAGCCAGAATTGGGTTCGAGGGTCGGTTACGTGTAAAGAAGGTATTAAGCATCTCTACAACGCCCTTAATCGGTACCCTATGGTGAAGTTAACATTATAAGCAATAATAATATAAATATTAAATCCCCTTTTATTGATGACTATTTACATGCTTAAAATTTAAATTATACGACTAACCCTAAAATATCTACATGATTGCGTTTGTTATAAATAAAAGATGAAGATAAAGATGAGAAATAAAATATAGAAGAAGATTGATTGAAATACCTCTTGAACGAGCTTCTATTGAATTTTCAAATATGGAGAAGGTGCTTTATGGCAACCTTTCATACTACAATATGCCTCACAAATCTCAAGAAATACAATAGGAGGGAGAGAGAGAGAAATTTCGAGCTATAAGGAGTCTTGGATGAAATTTTTGGGGTCTTGAGAACTGTGCCCGAGATTTCTATTTATAGGCATCAGATGTGGGCCGGAACGGCCCGTTCTGGATTCAGAATGGCTCGTTCCGGATCCGAACGTTATGTGTTATTTTTGCACCCTAGAATGGCCTGTTCTGAAATCAGAACGGGCCGTTCAAGAAACCAAAACGGGCCATTCTGAAATGAGAACGGCTCTTTACGGGGTATAAATTAACACTAAATTCCCTTCCCAGAATGGCCCGTTCCAAACTAGGTTTGTTATGTCTTTTAACCTTTTGGAACGGCCCGTTCTGGTTTAGGAACGACCCATTCCAGACCAAGTTTTTTAGGCCCTTTGATTGGTTTGGAACGGCCCGTTCCAACCTACAAATTTTAGGCCTTTCAGGAGTCTTGGAGCGGCCTGTTCCAATTCAAGAACGGCCCATTCTGGACTTGGGAATGACCCATTCTGATTTTGGAACGGCCCGTTCCAAGCCACTAAAAATAGTTAATTTGGGTTTTTGGGCCCTCTGATGTCCTATCTTGTTGTTTGTATGCCCCCAGAAGAAATTGGGTGTTTACAGCTGCCCCTCTTTACTTGTCTTTTGGAATAGTGTGTTGCTTTTCCAAAGGCAAGTAAAGACGTAGACATTTCGTCTGGGTCTTCTTCTCGTCTCTGTGTTGATGCTTCTACTTTTCTTCCCTTGGACAGGTGTATTTGCTCGTATCCTCACCCTTTAGAACAGTTGAGCATTAAATGCGTACTTTATTGGGTAATAAGGTTGATAAACTGTACACCTGATCTTCAGTCTTCGAGTAGAAGCTCCATTGTTTCTCTTGTGATAATGTGTCCCTTTATTGTAGCTTGTTTAAGAGGGAGTATTATTATGGCTGGCCTCTCCAGGTTGCCTGTTGAACGGTGAGTATTATTATGCCTGGCCTCTCCAGGTGCCTGCTGAATGTTGAGTATTATTATGACTGTCGCCACCGGCCCGAAACGGGCTTTCGGCATTCGCGATGGATGGTTGGACTCTTTTATTTGTTTAAAAATATGGATTGCTAGAATGACTTATTCTCAAACTGAGACCTTGTCAAACGAGCAATTTTATTAAAAGGCTCACCAATCCATGTTAATCCCAAGCGGGACCCTCCATGGATTAGCGGTTTTCATAAAAAGGAAGGGTTCATGGAGTCGCCACCAATGTTTTACTCAAAACATTGGAAAAAGAAGTTTAAGGCAATCGATTCAAAAATCGACCTCGGCCATGACAACCAGAGTCGGGTAAGGGAGTCGGTTACGCGTGGGGAAGGTGTTAGCACCCCACAGCGCCCCTTTCGGGTTCCCTATGACAGATTATTTCTAAAAATAATAGTGCGAAATTACTAAATTACCCCTATTTATTCTAAACAATTATAACTTAACTATCTACATGATGACAGTTAAATATACACACAGAAAGCAGTAAAAGGAAGGTCTTAAGAAGAAACCTTTGAAGCGTGCTTTTATATTCAAGTAAAACTGGGAAGCTTTTTGGCGTTCCCTCGCTCTACAAGCCCGCTCGCTCCCTCCTAGAAAATTTTAACTATAGAAATCCGGAGGATTTCCCTTCGACTCAGTTCGAGACTCAAGCAAAAAGCTCAGAACTCGAGAACTTTGTCGGATCAACTCTCTGAGTGATTTCTAGGCAGAGCACTGCTCAAAAAAACCCAGAATACTCAAGAAGAGGGTTAAAACTCAGTGTAAAAGTGTTGAATGACGTCCAAATGACGTCTTATTTATAGGGAACAGGCGCAATACGGGCCCTGGAGTCAATACGGCCCGTATTGAAGTTTTGAACTACAATACGGCCGTATTGAATTCAGTACGGCCGTATTGAAGTTCAAAAAACCTCAATACGGCCGTATTGAGTTCAGTGCGGCCGTAGTGAACTTCAATCCGGCCGTATTGAGTTCAGTGCGGCCGTATTGTAGTTCAAAATGTTCAATACGGTCGTACTGAACTTTTGGGAGGCCGTATTGGGCTTCATTCCCTCCACTTCCTTATTTTGAGCTTATTACAAGACCTCTAGACCTACTGAGAATCCTCCTAGGGCCTTCCATGAGTCCTTCTGGCTGACTTTCCTTCAGTCCTCAAGAGTCTTCAAGCTTTATTTCCGACCCGGACAATTTTAGGGGTCTACAGCTGCCCCCCCTTTACTTAGTCGGACGGCCTTTTGGTGTACCGGCTGACAAGTAAAGGAGTTGACCCAATTGTCCGGGTGATGTGCCAACCTTCTGACTTGTAGCGTCTTCCGGTGGAAAATTGTTGAGTAGCCTCTCCAGGTTGTTGCATACCTCGGCGCTTCTGACAACCTCGGTAGCTAAGTTTACCCTCTCCAGGTCAACTTCACTCGACGCCCGAGCCGGAAGTTGAACACCAACGTGCCTCTGACGACGCTGATGGTTGAGTACTGTCTCTCCAGACCTTGAGTACCGTCTCTCCAGACTTTGAGTACCGTCTCTCCAGACCTTGAGTACCGTCTCTCCAGACTCTGAGTACCGTCTCTCCAGACTTTGAGTACCGTCTCTCCAGACTCTGAGTACCGTCTCTCCAGACTCTGAGTACCGTCTCTCCAGACTTTGAGTACCGTCTCTCCAGACTTTGAGTCCGTCTCTCCAGACTTTGAGTACCGTCTCTCCAGACTTTGAGTACCGTCTCTCCAGACTTTGAGTACCGTCTCTCCAGACTTTGAGTACCGTCTCTCCAGACTTTGAGTACCGTCTCTCCAGACTTTGAGTACAGTCTCTCCAGACTTTGAGTACCGTCTCTCCAGACTTTGAGTACCGTCTCTCCAGACTTTGAGTACCGTCTCTCCAGACTCTGAGTACCGTCTCTCCAGACTCTGAGTACCGTCTCTCCAGACTCTGAGTACAGTCTCTCCAGACTCTGAGTACAGTCTCTCCAGACTCTGAGTACCGTCTCTCCAGACTCTGAGTACCGTCTCTCCAGACTCTGAGTACAGTCTCTCCAGACTCTGAGTACCGTCTCTCCAGACTCTGAGTACCGTCTCTCCAGACTCTGAGTACCGTCTCTCCAGACTTTGAGTACCGTCTCTCCAGACTTTGAGTACCGTCTCTCCAGACTTTGAGTACCGTCTCTCCAGACTTTGAGTATCGTCTCTCCAGACTCTAAGTACCGTCTCTCCAGACTTTGCTTCGGTTGTCTCTGACGACCTAGGCAACTGAGTTTGCCCTCTCCAGGGTCTGCGTCCGTGTCTTCTGATCACTTCGGCAATGCGAGTTTACCCTCTCCAGGGATCTGAGATGATTTTTTTGTCTCCACAGTCCACTATGCTGCTTCGATGGTTTTTCTGATTTTGTGCCACTGAGGGCTGGATAACGCAGGGATCCGTCTAGGGGATGTGCAGTCATTCATAGGTTCTTGTGCCCCAACTTGCATTTGCATAAATGGTACCCATGGGGAATTTCTGACTCCTTGGGGTGTAGACACAGATGCTCTTCTTGAATTGAGCGATGCCTTATGTTTGGCTGACGTCCTTTGACGTTGGTGGAGTATCCCGGTTATCCTTATTCGGGTGTCTCTTTTGATTTTCTGATTTTTGTAGCCTCTGTGTAGGCTGTTATCCGCTGGGGGATTCTGTCGTTCAATTCTTGACTGGCCTCTTCTGTTAGGCAAATCATCTTGATGTTCGGTGTTTGGCTGGATGCCGAATTCCGCTTGGGGAATATTTATTGATATTTTTTTATTTTTCTCCTTTTGTAGGGGTGCCTCTTGAGTAGGCGACTGGGGATTTGGGGATCTTATGTATCCCAGAGTATTATTTAGGAAGCCTCTGCAGGCTTAGCCTCACTCAGCGCTTGAGTCAGAGAGCTATCTTCCACTGAGGAAGTTTCAAGTCCTTTGACTGAATATTTTGCTTGGATGATCGCGCTTCCATTGGGGATTTTGACGATCTTGCTTTGATAGCTCTCGCTGGGGATTTGTTCCATGAGCTTAAGCTGAGGTTTCTCTAGGGAGTATTATTTCTGCGAGCCTCTCCAGGCTCAGTTATTCTGAGAGAGTATTATTTCGGCGAGCCTCTCCAGGCTCAATTATGCTAAGAGGGAGTATTGTTTCGGCAAGCCTCTCCAGGCTCAGTTATTCTGAGAGAGTATTATTTCGGCAAGCCTCTCCAGGCTCAATTATTCTGAGAGAGTATTATTTCGGCAAGCCTCTCCAGGCTCAATTATTCTGATGAGGGAGTATTATTTCGGCGAGCCTCTCCAGGCTCAGTTATTCTGTATGAGTATTGTTTCGGCAAGCCTCTCCAGGCTCAGTTATTCTGATGAGGGAGTATTATTTCGGCGAGCCTCTCCAGGCTCAGTTATTCTGTATGAGTATTGTTTCGGCAAGCCTCTCCAGGCTCAGTTATTCTGTACGATGCGGAATCTTTGCCTTTTTTGTCGAATTTTGACTTTTTCTGTATTTTTGCCTTTTTTGTCATTTTTTTGGCTTTTTCTTGTTGACCGCTGCCATACACAAGCAATTTTTCCTATTTTTCTATTTTATGCAATTGCCTCATGAAGAAGTCTTTGAAAATTTCTTTGTGGCTAATACGGCCATATCCATTTTAGTACGCCCGTATTGAGTTGAAAATTTGTTCATAACCCTATTTTTAGTACGGGTGTACTGAACATGATACGGGCGCATTTGTTTTTTCTGAAGTTTGATTTTTTTTTTTTTTTTTTTTTTTGAATAAACAGAGAATAAGTGATCTTCCATTACACCTATCATCTGTATGCATGTATGTGATGTATGATGCACCTAATTCTATTTGATTTATCTTTCAAAAGAATTAACCGATGCGTTTTTGTTTGGATTCTGCCATTCCTCAAGACGGACTGTGCGCTGCCGACTTCTATAACCGAGGAACGATGCGTATTATATTGAGATTTGGTGTTATCAACCAAGTGATTCTTCCCTTCCTTTAGAAGACATGTCAACCCTCCTATTGACCACTATATCTCCATGTTTCCATTAGATTATCCTAAAATCGCTTGGGACAAGAGAGAAAAGAAAGGAAAGGTATATATTTTTTGAAAGTTTGTGTTTTAGAGGGGTTTTTATTTTCATTTTGAAAAATGGTTTTTGTAAGAATGGCTGGCCAAGGTAGGCTTATTGTGTCTAGGCTTGTTTGTTTAAGCATTTATGAAGTTAATCAAATCTTGTTATCGACGTTGTGATTTGACAACTTAGATAGCTCCCCTTGAACCTTTCTTTTTTGAATTCGGTTCATGGTACCATCATGGATTTATTTTCGTTTTTTGATTGTCCTTATTTTTGCCTAAAACACCCTTTTGTGGCGTCTTAGCGGACTTTTGTTTCTGTTCATTTTTGCAACCCTAACTTTTGCCTAGGTCACCCTTTCGTGGGATTCCTAGCGGGTCTTTTGCTCTTATTTTTGCGCAGCCCCCTTTTTGGGTTTCCTGCCGAGCTTTCTTTTATTTTAAAAGATTTCTTTTTATCCATGATGGCACTTGTCGAGGCCAAGGAAAGGTGCTCTAAGTTGTCACGCACACTTCCACATAAAAATGATGTGGGTTTATTGTTATTAAGACAATTTTAACCTCATTCATGCTTATTCAAACAGGGTTAAAAATAATGTGGTTTAGAGATTTATTACAAGCAAGAAAAGAAGCAATAAGAAATAATAAAGAATGATTTTATTATAATCATAATGGAAACATGTGCCCTATCGAGGCTCGGGGGTCGGGCTGTCCCCGAGGAGTGATCTCTAATAGTCATCAGGTCTATACATCCCTATCAGAAGGAGAAAAGCACTTGATGACAACGACCGGCCTTGACGTTTGTGAACCGGCCTTCCTAAAGATCTGGCTTAAAGAACGTCGAGAAGGATCTTGGTTCCTCTTCGTCCTTTGATCTTTATTAGGGTTGTATCCTAACCCTTGTTTCCCCGGATTATCTTTGATAATGGGTAGCTCTGGAGTCCCTTGGGAGTCCTTGCCAAGTCCTTGTCCAGGCAAGTATCCGTTCTTGGTAAGCATGTAGGCTACCTTCTTCATTTCTCGGGGAAACGTCTCAACATTGGCAATTTCCAATGCTTGGAAGGCGGTTTCCAAAGCTTCCTCTGCTGCATCCACATAAGGTATGGTGGATGGCTTGCTGATGAGTATGTCATCTTCAGCTTGTACGGTCACCAGTTTGTCACCCACTATGAACTTGACTTTCTGGTGGAGCGTAGAGGGTACAGCTTTCACATCATGAATCCAAGGTCGGCCGAGGAGACAGCTGTATGCAGGAGTAATATCCATTACTTGGAATTCGACATTAAAGATAGTGGGCCCAATTTGGATTGGAAGACTGATTTCTCCCACCACTTCTCTTTTAGAGCCGTCGAAAGCTCGAACGATCATGTTGCTCGGGCGCATTTGGACTCCCTTGATTGTCATTTGGTCGAACGTTCTCTTTGGCATTACGTTCAAGGAAGATCCATTATCCACCAAGACCTTTGCGATGTGATACTCCTTGCACTTTACAGAGATGTGCAAGGGCTTGTTGTGGTTCGGTCCCTCAGCGGGGATCTCTTCATCTGTGAAAGAGAGGTGATCATTAGCCGTGATGTGACTAACAATCCCCTCAAATTTGTCTTGGGAGATAGTATGCGACACATATGCCTCGTTCAAGACTTTCAACAGAGCTTGCCGATGCGGTTCGGAGCTTAGGATCAACGACAACAAAGTGATCTTTGCTGGTGTCTTGTGAAGTTGATCCACAATGGAATACTCGCTTTGTTTGATGATTTTTAACAGCTCATCAGTCTCCTCCTCGGATTATCTATCTTCCTCGGTTTTCTCCTTTTCTTTTCCTTTATTCTTGGGAGCTTTGTCGTGCAGATCTTCGGGAGTGTAGATCCTGCCACTCCTAGTTATGCCCCCAAGTCCAGCGATGTTAGAGATATCGCTGTCGGCAGAAGAATGGATGTCGTATATCCATGGCACAGCCTTATTTGATTTGTAGGGAAAAGGTCTTGGAGTAGTGATCCTTAACGGTGTTGGACCTTCCCCTTTGTTCGTCTTGATTACCAACAACGGAGTTGACGTGTGTTCGCTTGGCACGGTTGTTGGCTTACACTTGATAACGAACGGCGTGCGATCCATTCTTTGAACATACGCATCGATTAATTCTTTCTTTTTATTAATGTTTATTAATGATTTATGATGTTGTGTATTTTACTCGTATTTTAGCACTTTAATTCACAAGAATTCATAGCATAATCATGCATATCTTTCATGTTTTTAATAAATTTTTATATCATTTTCCTATTTTATGCTTTTCTTGGTATGTGTTGTGTTTTCTCTGAGCAGGATCAAGATTTAAGAATTAAAGAGGAAATGCTGAGCTACAGGGAAAATCACGGCCGTGATTCTAAATCACGCCCGTGATTCACCAGAGAAAATCACGGCCGTGACTCCCAATCACACCCGTGAACGCCACTGACCCTTCATAGATGTGCTCCAGAGAAGATCACGGTCGTGATTCTCAGTCACGGCCTTGATTCACTTCGCGTCGATTTGGTGAATGAATGTGCTCCAGAGAAGATCACGGTCGTGATTCTCAGTCACGGCCGTGATTCACTTCGCGTCCCAGCTTTTTAAGTTTTATGTTTTATTTTTATTTTTGTAATTTTTATCTTGGTAGTTTTACCTTTTTACCCTTTTAGGTTATAAATTAGATGAGGTTAGCCTAGAACAGCACTTTTGTTGGTTCGTGAGACAGTTTTCTAGTTTTTGACACTTGGAGAAGGTTGGGCGCCTGTGCCATCGACTCTAAGGTTTACTTTTCTTTTATTCTTTTCTTCTTGGAGAACTACTATGAACTCCTGTGAGTAGTTTCCCTTTTTCTGGGATCAGGGCTTAGCCTCTGAGAACCTCTTTATTAATGCATTATTCAGTTTCTTAATTTTATTCCAATTCTTGATCTGTTCTTTTATATTTTATATATGAACTTTAATATTATTGTTTTCATAATAACATTAATTAAGGATGAACTGAGAGGAGAACTTGATTATAATTATGATAAACAATTAATCTTAATTTTCATAATCATAGATAATTAGGGATGAACTGAGAGGAGAACCTAATTATCGGAACCTAAAGGAATAGACTTGAGTGTTAAATCACGAGAGTAGATTTAAGCTTTCGAGGAGCAATAGATTAACAAAGATCTTAACGGGTTTAATTGAACGTAATTACCACGAGAGTAGGGATTAATTTTAATTAAACACGTCCTCGTAGCCTGAGAAGGTGCAAGGATTAAATTAGGTTAAGACTACCTTCAAGATGGAATAGAATTAATTAATGAAAATAATAATTCAATAATGTTGGAACTCTTTGTGCGAACCCTAGATTCCCGGAAATCTCCTTATCTTATCTTAAAGTTTTATCTTATTCATTAATTGCATTACTATCTCTTTTACCATGAAATCTGATCTTATCATATCAAAACAGAAATTCCATCTGTTTTAAAATTCAAATTAAAATACTAGTAATTCTAGGTCAAACACGTAGTCTCTGTGATTCGATATTTATTACTTGACGACAACCGTACACTTGCGGTTTTTCACACATCAATTTACTAGGAGGGATGTATGAAATGTAAACCTAGATCCCTCCATGATCTTTGATAAGAATGCATGATATGAGATGATGACGTTGAATATGCATGCATTGTGTTTATTCACCTAAGCATTATCATGTTTTTAGGATGTCCCTAAGATGATGCATGATATTGCTTGGTTTGGATAAATAATATTTTTTCTTTTGGATATTTTGTATCTTTTTTGTATTTTTTGGGTGAAAAGGGAAACTACCTATATGAATGCAATGAAGGTAGATGTTAACACCATGCAATGGAAGATTCTTATTCCTATTTATTCTTATTTTAAAAAGGAATGTTGTATGTTTAAAGAAATGCAATGTATGCTCAAACAATTTCACATAATCAATGCACAAACAATTCACTCATCCACGAACAGTCACGAGCGAATCACGAGGTAGGGGTATCCTGCAGAAAAGTGCATATTCAAGGTGGATCTAACTGTTCTCACCGGTCTGAGGCCCCCAAGGTGCCCCCATTATAGGGACCCAATTCCTCTCGTCGTAAGTCGATGGAAAGCTCCAACGCACTGTCGGACTTGAGTTCATGGTTATCACCTTGAGTGATGCTTTCCGACAACGGTCTACGGGCACCTATAGACCCATTCGACAACCGGCCGTACTAACATCCACTCCCTATGGCTTTCCACTCATGCCCCCGGGTATAGAGGGAACTGTTGTGTGCAAAGGTTCGTGTACAGTTTGTATTCCAAACAATTGCGAGAATTTAAACATACAACAGTTATTTAAAGCCAAATAGATAAAACATATTATCATACAAGCGAGGGGTAATGAAGTAATTTTAAACTATTATTTTAGAAATAATCCATCACTAAATGGGACTGACTCTCGAGGCTTCCCCAGTGGAGTCGCCATCTGTCGCCACCGGCCCGAAACGGGCTTTCGGCATTCGCGATGGATGGTTGGACTCTTTTATTTGTTTAAAAATATGAATTGCTAGAATAACTTATTCTCAAACTGAGACCTTGTCAAACGAGCAATTTTATTAAAAGGCTCACCAATCCATGTTAATCCCAAGCGGGACCCTCCATGGATTAGTAGTTTTCATAAAAAGGAAGGGTTCATGGAGTCGCCACCAATGTTTTACTCAAAACATTGGAAAAAGAAGTTAAGGCAATCGATTCAAAAATCGACCTCGGCCATGACAACCAGAGTCGGGTAAGGGAGTCGGTTACGCGTGGGGAAGGTGTTAGCACCCCACAGCGCCCCTTTCGGGTTCCCTATGACAGATTATTTCTAAAAATAATAGTGCGAAATTACTAAATTACCCCTATTTATTCTAAACAATTATAACTTAACTATCTACATGATGACAGTTAAATATACACACAGAAAGCAGTAAAAGGAAGGTCTTAAGAAGAAACCTTTGAAGCGTGCTTTTATATTCAAGTAAAACTGGGAAGCTTTTTGGCGTTCCCTCGCTCTACAAGCCCGCTCGCTCCCTCCTAGAAAATTTTAACTATGGAAATCCGGAGGATTTCCCTTCGACTCAGTTCGAGACTCAAGCAAAAAGCTCAGAACTCGAGAACTTTGTCGGATCAACTCTCCGAGTGATTTCTAGGCAGAGCACTGCTCAAAAAAACCCAGAATACTCAAGAAGAGGGTTAAAACTCAGTGTAAAAGTGTTGAATGACGTCCAAATGACGTCTTATTTATAGGGAACAGGCGCAATACGGGCCCTGGAGTTAATACGGCCCGTATTGAAGTTTTGAACTACAATACGGCCGTATTGAATTCAGTACGGCCGTATTGAAGTTCAAAAAACCTCAATACGGCCGTATTGAGTTCAGTGCGGCCGTAGTGAACTTCAATCCGGCCGTATTGAGTTCAGTGCGGCCGTATTGTAGTTCAAAATGTTCAATACGGCCGTACTGAACTTTTGGGAGGCCGTATTGGGCTTCATTCCCTCCACTTCCTTATTTTGAGCTTATTACAAGACCTCTAGACCTACAGAGAATCCTCCTAGGGCCTTCCATGAGTCCTTCTGGCTGACTTTCCTTCAGTCCTCAAGAGTCTTCAAGCTTTATTTCCGACCCGGACAATTTTAGGGGTCTACAATGACTGGCCTCTCTAGGCTGCCTGCTGAACGTGAGTATTATTATGCCTAGCCTCTCCAAGCTGCCTGCTGAATGGTGAGTATTATTATGCCTGGCATCTCCAGGCTGCCTGCTAAATGGTCAATATTATTATGCCTGGCCTCTCCAGGCTTCTTGTTGATGCTGAGTATTATTATGCCTGGCCTCTCCAGGCTGCCTGCTGAATGCTGAGTATTATTATGCCTGGTCTCTCCAAGCTGCCTGCTGAATGCTGAGTATTATTATTCCTGGCCTCTCTAGGCTGCCTACTAAATGCTGAGTATTATTATGCCTGGCCTCTCTAGGCTGTCTACTGATGCTGATGATGTGATTTCCCCTTTTCTATGGGAGGACGTTTGATGAAGACGAGGATTGCTGGTAGGTGGTGCCCTTGTGATGGTGGGCAAAGGAGTAAATGATGAGTATTATTATGTTTGGCCTCTCCAAGCTGTCTGTTTATGATGATGATGTGATTACCCCTTTTCTTTGAAGGTTGCCTTTTTTTCTATTTTTCTAAATGCTTCAGCTTTTTCAACATTTACAAAGCTTGCCTTTTTCTCATGTTGTTTTTGCTTTTTATTTTCATCATTGATGGAGGGATCTATTCACATGATGTTATTTGCTGAATCTTTATTGATGAGTATTATTTTGGAAGCTACTCCTGGCTTTGGTGAGGAAACCATTCCTGGTGGTCTTGGCATTCTCTTGGATTATCCTTCATTTTGTGAAGAAGTAAGCCGTGATGGCCTCTTCAAGCTTATAGGCTTGATTATTCTTCCTCGTCCGGTTCTATCCCGTCTTGCTATTGATGTGTCTTTCTTTTCTTGGTGACTATATGAAACAACTTGTATGGAATGCCCTTATTGGGGCTAGGTTTTTTTTATGACATGATCTTGGCTCTTAAGGCAATGTCCAGTTGTTGATCTTTTTTACGATTGCTTCGGCCTCTTGATTCCTCCAACAAGTGATGGATAGACACACACAAAGAATGCAAGAATTCAAAAGAAAATGCAAAGCAGGAATGGATTAGATTTTTTTTAAATGAACTTATACCCTTTTGTGCACGCTTGTGCCATATGCATGTTATGCAATGATGCTTCTATGCGAATGCTTAAAATGCTAATTTATTTTCTTTCAAGAAATTAATCTATGTGCATTCATCAATGACATGGACTATTAGCCTTTAGCCCTGTCGAATTCAATGTTGCTTCTTGAACCTGAGGTTTGTGTAGTTCAGTCCTCTCGCTTGTACCGGATGTGATATGTTAGCCCTTAGATCAGGTGTACCTAGACTCTGTTCTAGGACACCTCCATCTTTTCCTTGTGAGTATTCATTGTGCATACTCCGTGTATCTCTCAAATTTATCTTAATGCAATATAGGTCAAGAGGAAAGAGAAGAAGAGGATATATACATATATTTTTTGCAGAAGTTTTGTTAGAAAAGATTTTTTTCAAAAATGATTTTAAAAGAATGGCTGGTCGAGGTAGGCTAGTGGTTTAGGCTGATGAACAAGCACATTCAAAGTGAGGAAATCATTTTCCACGTTGGCTTATTATTTTCTTCAAAGCTAAGCGATGACTTAGGATTGTGTATCGATTAAATGATCTTCCCAGGCTGCCTAGCTCGGGATGCTGCTTTGTCCTAACTTTTGCCTAGGTTACATGAGATGTGTTCCCTAGCAGACATTTTCTTTTGATCCTCACTTTTTCCTAGGCTACCCTTTTTGTTTATGGGTCTCCTAGCGGACCTTGCTCTAATCTTTGCGCTGCCCTCTTAATGGGTTTCTTGCAGGGCTTTTGTTTTTGCAGCATTTGTGATCATCTTTCATTCCTTCACTAAAGGGGGATGCCTCTTGCACTGATTTCATTTGGACTTTTATCCACAAGTCATGCCAAATTTGATTGATCTTTATGTGTTTTTTATTGCGTATTAAACCATTGTTTCTAATGATGTCCTTATTTCAAATGTACTTGTTCATTTAAGGTTTGTTGACGAGGCCTAGAGTAGATAAAAGGGAGAAGAGAAATGAAGTAGAAAAGTGTATGGCATTAAAATAGAATTTTTAATTTATGTGTGCCCATTTAGTGTAGCTTGAGGGCCCGGGCATGCCACAAGTTCGTGATTCGTACACAAAGAAAAAGAAGGAGGTTTCCCCTTAGAGAGGCCTAAGTCATCTAACTGTAGAGCTAGTCCTCCACTTGCTTGGATGTGGCGCTTTAGAAGATCTCGTGTAGAGGGAGGGCGCTTCAGAAGATCTCGTGTAGAGAGAGGTCCTTTGGCTTCTTCTCTCGTAAAGGTATTTTTAACTCATATCCTAAGCCTTTCCTAAGAAGTAGGAATGGGTAGAAGCGATGATAGAGTTTTCCATGGAGTCTTGATTCTCAAGAGGAACATTCAAGCTGTCTCTCAATTTTCAGCTCGAACAAACATTGCTTCTCAAATTATTTATTTATTTTTTATTTTTTTTATTTTTTTTCCCTAGAACGCCCTTTGCGGGTTTTCATTCTAGCAGCTTTATAACAAGCAATGTTTCTCTCTTGTTGAAATCACTTTTCGAGGAAGCTCTATTCACTTTGCCTTAGTGTTTGAGGGATTCGTCCTCCTCAGATTCTCTTTATTAGCTTGCAACTCGTTAGGAGTGTGGATCCATCCATTCCTAGTCGTTTCTCCTATTCTGCTTGGATTTCACGGTTGCACGACACAGCTTTATCCTCTTGGGGCAAGAGTTGGGGTCTTCAAAACTCTTTATGCATATGGCTTATATCCCATTACTTTTGACTATTGCATATAGGTTAATTTCCCTTTTTATTCTCATTTATTCTTTTACAAGGAGGGATTTGTTCTAAATGAATGTAATGCAGAATGTAAAGAAAGTTGAGAAAAATAAATATCAGTCTCATTGATTTGTTTATCTGTGAATGCTCAAATAGATTTTGACAGTAGTAAGCGAGAATCTATATTAGATTCTAAGAAGACTTACTTTAACAAACATATCAAAGCAAGCGCCCAACCATAGTATTTTTTGAAAATTGATTTGGGCTTTTCTTTAGAGCGTAGGTACTGTCGTATATTAGAGCATTCACTTTTCTTAACTTTCTATACGTACTGCAACCTAATCTTCCTTAGCTAATAAAATAAAATGAATGAAATTAATGAGCTAATCTAGAATTCATGTCATATTTTTTTGACTAATCTTTATCATGTTTCTATTATCTAAAAGGGAATGATGCATGGTAAAGAAGAGACTTCTTTTATTGATTTTTTTTTACAAAAAGGAAACTACCTATATAATGTTAATGGAATACTGGCCTAAGAATGTACGAAGGGGTATAAAATTTTTATTATTATTTTTTATTATTTGTTTGCTTATTTTAAAATTCCAATCCACTCTTATTAGAAGAAATAATACAACAAATGCACACACATGCTCAATCAATGTACAGCCACGAACGATCGTGTTCAAATCCTTGGTCTGTGGTCCCTGTCAAGAAAAGTGTGTTGTATAGGATGGTTCTAATCTCATTGGTCTTTAAGACCCCCAAGGTGCCCACATTATAGGGACTTAGTATCTCTGTCACCGTCACCTGGCAAACTCTAAGGTTTGTCGCAGTATTTCGGGCTAGAGTAACCGGTTATCACCTTGAGTGTGATTTTCGACAAGGCTCGTAGGCTCCAAGGCCAAACTTGGGTCGGTTTTACGTCAACCACTCCCTATGTTTAATACCCTCATGCCCCCGGGTGTAGTGGGAATTGTTGTGTGCAAAGGTTTTGTGTACAATTTGTATTCCAACAAGTGCAAAATTTAAATAGGCAAACAAATATTAAAGCCAAGTAAATAAAACAAACAAAGTAAAGGAGAAAAATATTTAAATATTATTTTTATTTTATTAACTTCATCAATTAAATGGGCCTGGCCCTCTTTAAACGCCCCAGTGGAGTCGCCATCTGTCACAACTCAAAAAATTCCGATTTTGCGACCTATGGTTTAGACATCCTTTTAGAAATCTCATCAATAAAGGAATGTCCGGACGCTAGACTAATCTTTAATCAATGATTTTGAAAATAGGTTCTTAAGAGTCGCCATCAATGTTTTACTCAAAACATTGGAAAAAGAAAAGGTTTTTCTAAAATCCAATAATGGCCTTGATAACCAGAATTGGGTTCAGGGGTTAGTTACGTGTAAGGAAGGTATTAAGCACCCCTACAATGCCCTTAATCGGTAACCTATGATGAAGTTAACATTATAAGGAATAATAATATAAATATTAAATCCCCTTTTGTTGATGACTATTTACATGCTTAAAATTTAAATTCTACGACTAACCCTAAAATATCTACATGATTGGGTTTGTTATAAATAAAAGATGAAGATAAAGACGAGAAATAAAATATAGAAGAAGATTGATTGAAATATGTTGAGATTGGGGGAGACTGAGATTGTTGAGATCACCTCTGAAGATTAAAGGTTTTGATGATAACAAATGTGTGGAACAAAGTTGACCAAGGACATCAACAACTTAGAAGTCAAAAACAAAGTCAAAGAAAAATGTTATGTAAAAGGAGTAGTTTATAGATTGCTTTTATTGAGTTTATATTTTGTGTGTGCTTTGTGCTTTAGCTAATCTTCTAATCTGATTGGGAGTGTGTATGATGATGAGTTTAAAAGGTTAAAAAGTTATTTTGAGACTTAAAATAGAGTTTTGAAAACTAACTCAAAATAATCGATTATCATTAAATACAATCGATTATTCCAGCAACAGGCAAAAAGGATGCCTTGGTGCAATAATCGATTATTTGTGAAATAATCGATTATCCTAGAAATGACTCTCTAGAATAATCAATTATCCAGCAAAATAATCGATTAAATTGTTCTTGGTTGATTTCCATAAATCATGAAGAACAAAATAATCGATTATTCTTTAAAATAATTGATTATCTGGTTCTGAAAAACTTATAAATAGTTTGACCATTTTGAAACTTCAGAACAGGGTTAGAATTGAGAATCAAAATTAGAAAAACGTGTTTGTGAAGTCTTTGTGACAATCTTGGAGAGTTTTCTTTTTGAATCCAAGAAGAAAAACGTTTTTGAAAATCTTTGAGAAAAAATCATCATCATCACATTCTTGAAAGGAAAGAGATTAAGATTTGCTTCTGAATTCCAGGTGAATTCGTTCCTTAACTCTTTGTGAATACTTGTAAATCTTGAGTATGTTTTTCAAGTGGTAAGGAATTCTTGTAGTGGGTTTCTACAAGGGGTGCTTTCTTGAGGTCAAGAAAATAGTTATCTTGAATGTAGGAGTATATGCATGTGTGGTATGCTTGTAAACCTTCTTCATTAAGATAGTGGAACAAATCTTGATCAAGTTATGATTGAGGACTGGATGTAGGTCACATGTGGAGTGGTTGAACCAGGATAAAAGACTTGTGCAATCTTTTGTTACCCTTATCTTTTACTTTGTGTAATATCTTGATTGTATATTGAAAAGATTGTTCTTGATTAACATGTTTGCATGAGCAACGTTGGTTTGAACTGAGCATTACATATTGTTCTATTGGTTAATCAAGAAAGCATATAGGATTAATTCTTCATTAACAAGTCTTTAAGAAACTTAATTGAAAAATCATTTTTAGAAAAGTTTAAATCGAAATAAAGATCCTAAAAACTCTGAAAATTTTTTAAGTGTCATAGAATCCAATTCACCCCCTCTTGGATTGAGCCATTCTTTTCTAACAATTGGTATCTAGAGCAAGGTTCTTGAGAGTTATTCAAGATTTCAAAAATGGCCTATAGCAACCTACCCTATGGTGAGGGTGTGTCTATTCATAGACCTCCTGTTTTCAATGGTGAAAACTATGTCTACTGGAAAATTAGGATGAGAATTTTCATTGAAGCAATTGATATTGCTGTATGGGATGCAATTGAAAATGGACCCTATATCCCAATGACAAAAGATGGTGATGAGAAGAGAGAAAAACATTGGAGTGAGTGAAGTGATGATGAGAGAAAAAGAACCCAATATGACT
The DNA here is from genome assembly GCF_000230855.2 of Cajanus cajan. Lineage (NCBI taxonomy): Eukaryota > Viridiplantae > Streptophyta > Magnoliopsida > Fabales > Fabaceae > Cajanus > Cajanus cajan. The sequence goes on from NC_138525.1 coordinate 39,705,119, forward strand.
ATAGAGCCAAAAACATCATTACATATGCATTGTCTATTGATGAATTTTTTAAATATCACAATGCAAATCTGCTAAAGAAATGTAGGATACTTTGCAAGTCACTCATGAAGGAACAAGTGATGTAAAGAGATCTAGAAAGCATATTCTCATAAGAGAATATGAATTGTTGAGAATGAACAATGGTGAATCTATTTCTGATTTTCAAAAGAGATTTACACACTTAATAAATCACCTTGTTGACCTTGGCAGGAAATTTGAAAATGAAGAGTTGAATTTGAAAGTGCTGCAATGCTTGGACAGATCACGGCAAGCAAAGGTGACAGCCATAGAAGAATCAAAGGACTTGACCTCTTTGACCCTTGCTACTCCCTTTGGGAAGCTAAGAGAGCATGAGCAAAAGCTCCACATATTTGAGGAAAATGAACGGCAGGACAAGAAGGGCAAGGGAGTTTCACTAAAGGCCTTGAAATCAGCCAAAGGCAAAAAGGTGTGTGAAGAATCAAGCTCCGATGATTCCGAAACTGAGAACTTCAACTTGTTGGTGAAGAAGTTCAGAAAATTCTTGAGAAAAAGAGGAATTCCCCCTACAAGTTCAATAAAAAGACTAATAAGAAAGAGGAAGCAAGTACATCCTCCTATAATTGCTTTGAGTATGGAAAACTGGGACATATAAAAGCTGAGTGTCCAAACCTCTTGAAGAAGCAACAAGAGGAGAAGAAAATGAAGAAAAATGGCAAAGGGAAGAAAGACTACATTGCTTAGGAAGACAATGACTCAAGCACAACAAGTGATGAATCTGAATTTAAAGAGAACAATTTGTGTTTGATGGCTGGAGCTGACCAAGACACAATTGTAAGTGACTCTGACCTTGAATCTAATCCAGATTATGATCAACTCTAAGAAGCTTTTATACAAATTCATAAAGAGGCTGTGAAATGAGAAGCCTTAAATTCAAAGCTTAAAAACAAGCTGAAATGGTATGAAAATGCTTTAATTAAAGCTGAACAAGAGCTTGAGGATTTGAAACATGAGCATGAAAATCTTCAAACTATTTTCAACTTTAGTGAAGCTCATTGTGAAACCTGCTCCTCCTCAAAAGATGTTTGTGAAAATTACAAGACTTTTGAAAAAGAAAATGCTGATTTAAAAACCACTCTTGCAAAGTTCACAAATGGAAATGCAAATTTGAATATTCTTTTGGGAAAACAAAGAAACACTTTTGATAGGAGTTTGATGGAATCATGCTTTGGAGTGCAAGAGGTGACATACTCAAAGATCCAAGAGGAGTTGGCTAGAGATGAAGGTTTGGGCCTGTCAGGGCCCATCGGGCCCATTGGGCCTAGGAAGGCCCAAGTTGAACTTTTCAGGGGTCATAAATTGTTATAGCTATTTTCATATGTTTTGTATACATCATGTTAGTATAGGTATCATATATTTTGGTCTTGTATTTTGGACCACATAGAGTAGCATTTTAGGTTTTAGGCTTGTTGGGCCTAGTTTTGGGCTTCATGGGCCTTTGGGCTTTTGGTACCCAATATTGGGCTCATTTTCATTCTTGTAATTTTTCCTTTCCATTGTATTTGTTTGACCATTGTATTTAGGTCATTAGATTAGGAAAATACAAGGAATACTAAAGTAGGCTAATTAGGTTAAATTAGGTTTAATTTGGAAGCCATTTAAGTTACATTTGAGTCACATGTTTTGCACCTTTGGTGGCTGAACATGTGACCTCAAATTAACCCTAAATGACACTCCAAATTACACTTAGATGCACCTTAGGTACCTGAATTTTCGGAGTAGCACATGGGAGCCAAAATTTGAATTCAAATTTCAAATTTGAATTCAAATTTCAAATTTGAATTCAAATTTTGGGCGCCACATGTCACCTTTTGATTTAGGCGCCCAAAGTGTGCAAAACCGTGCTTACTAAAGTGTTTCCTTCACCATTTTGTATTCACTTTGAATATTCAGAAATTTGAGAGCCATTGAGCCAAGTTTCTCCCTCAAAGTCACCGAAATTCCAAGAGAGAAAGTCTTAGAGAGTGCCTTCAAAATACCCTAGGAAAACCTATTTTCCTTCTCTTTGAAGTGTGCAATCCCTTGAGGCTTGAGCTTGGATGCTTCCTTCTATGGATTAGGAATCCTAATCCGCAGGTTCTACATCTTCTAGAGGTGTTCTACATTCGGTTTATCTCCATTGAAGTTGATCCGTGCATAAGGAGAGCTAAGGAGAAGAACATTCATCACTCCTCCTTACCATTTCCATCATTTTTGGTATCAAGAGCAAGGTCTTCAAGGAGATAAGTTCTTGAGTTTTTTGGTCCGATTATTTTTGTGTTCTTTGTGTTCTAAGTGTCTTGTTTGAGTTTCTTTTCGGATCTACATGCTTTATATCATATTTTGTTCCATAGATCCATTGGTTGATTGTTCTTGAATTTTCTTCCTCAATCAACTTGTTTAGGACCTATTAGCTTGTGCTTATTTTTTGATTTTAATTTTGAGTCTCTCCATTCCTAATATGTGTCCGTGATTGGACTGCATACATTGCATTTAGATTTTGGTTTTTAATCCATGTTTTGTCTTAGTATGTTTGTGTAGTCTTTATATGTCTTAAAATTCCTTGAATAGCATGTTGACCTAAATTTCTTTGTGTCTTGTTCATCAATTTGTTGCTCTCGGTTTGCTTATTGTTCTTGCCTCCTATATGTGCTTTTTCTTTTACCTTATTGTGTTCATAACTTGCTATTAGTTCTAGTAAGTTTCTTTAGAGTTAGGTTTCCATTGTGTCTTAAGTTTTCAAATCACATTTCCATTGAAAAATCTTATAAAAATTTTTGTGACTCAAAATTTCAAGTGCTTAATCTTGCTTCTAGTGCACTATCTTTTGGATTCAAATTTTAAAAAGTAAATAGGCTGAAAACAGAGACAAAAACAGAGCCTAAATCAATAGAAAAGTACAAAGATTCAAAGAAGAAAAGTGTACAAAAGAATCCAAGACAAAACCTAAAAACTAGTGCACTAGTTTCCTTGTTTTCATTTGAATTTTTGTCTAACTTGTAGTCACGGTTTCTATAGCTTAGAATCTTAGAAAATTTGAAACAAAAGGCAAATATACTCTCTGGACTGTTAACTTGAATATAGAAAAAGAAAGAATTAAAAAAAAATTAGAGAAAGCATTTTAAAGTGAAAAAGCCGAGAGGTGTACATTGGTGAAAAATCACTTGATTCCTTGTTATTGTTTTGACTACTACTTGTGCTATACTTATCCAATTGCTTTCAAATTTTTTTTGTTTTGTTCATCTACTCTAGTACCTATATAGGAACATTCCTAACTGAGTGCTAGCTTTATTTGGAGTCTTATTTTCCAGTTTTACTTGTTGAACCTCTTTGAGTCTTGTCATATATACATATTACTCTTAACTTTTGGTATAAGCTTTCCAAATTGTGCTTTATTGCTTGTCTAGTTTTCTTTCAATAATTTCCCTGTGCTGGAAGTGGCCTCAAATCCTTTCTCAAGGATCAAGCATTGCTCAACAAAGAGTAGGAAAAGTTTGGACACTAAGACCTAAAAATTTGACCTAATTTAGTGACCAAAACTTCTCCTAAACTTCCTTCACTTGAGTGACCATTCCTTTCACCTTGTGAGGCAGCCACCATTAACCTCTTTGTTGTGTTTCTTTTGCAGGTCCAGTAGCATCATATTGAAGGATTAGTGACGGATTAAACACTTGATTAAGTGTTGGAAAATTTGCACAACAATCCGTCACTAAATTGGTCACCAAAACCGCCATTTATTGCTTTCTAGGCTAGTTAAAATTTTGCAATCTCTCTTGTATTTTAAAATCAATTTGTAAAGCTTGGAGGGAGTATTAAGAAGCTGGTCAGGTATATCTAAATCCTTGTTAGCATCCTCACGTGTAGTGCTAGTGGAAGTGGCTTGGAAATTTCATATGTTTCAAGCTTCCACTTAGGATATCCGACTAGTTGCTTACATTGTTTCCTTTAAGTTCTTTGTCTTTTAATTGCTTTATTTTGCTGCCTTGAAACGTCTAGACTTGTGTAGATTTACTTGCTCACGTTTAGTTTAGTCTCAAAAAACAAACAAATTGTGAAAAAGCATTCAAAATTTTTGTGAAAAGTTTTGGGGAATTGGAGATACCACAAAGGAGTTTAGTGATTTCCACTTGAAAAGGCTTGGTTATTAAGTGGCTCTTTGTAGCTCACCTCCCTTGATAGTGCAACTTGTACACTTAGACTTCCAAGTGTTATTTTCATTCCTAGAAAATACCAAAAACATTTTATAACTTTTTGCATAGCATATAAAAAAAAAATTCTTTTGTTTAATCATGAGAAAATATTTCTCAAGTGGTAGTGAATTAAGCTCTCCAAAAGGTTTTTCACATTCTACTCAAAGGCTTAAATCACTAACACCTTGGACAAAGCAAGAAGCTTTAAAAAAAGAAAAAGAAAAACTTGAAAAAAAAGCACAAATTGCAATTTTAGAGGAAGAAATTCACATTATTAAACAAAAGAGAGAAAAACTTTTAGCAAAAGAAAAATTGAGAAAAACAAGAGAAAAAGAAAGAAAAAAGGCATTGCTCTTAAGGGAGAGTAAGGAGGAAAATAATTCCTCTAAAGGACTTGTGAGTGAAGAGAGTTGTTCTACCACTAAAAATCATTTACAAAATACTCTCTTCATAAATAAAGACCTTAACTCTTACCCTAATCTTACCACTAGTCATGAAGTAGAGATTCAAGAACAAATCATTCTAAAGAAAAATGAATCTCAACTTCAAGATGTAGTGAAGAAGGAGTGGACTACATTTAGTTCCACTTCTTGTGCTACTTCCTTGGAGGTGCCCAAGGAAGATAGCCTTCCTCTCTTTAGGAATCCTTCTACCATAGTTGTTCTAATAAAGCACCCTAATTTTGGAATATATTGTGTGATAGATACATCTTGTCATATTTCATATTCTATTTTTGATCTTATGGGAAGTTCATCTTTATTTGAACTTAATTTGCACCCTTCCCTACAAGACAAAAATAGTTTATATGAGTTTTCAAGTTTTTCCAAGACATTTTATCTACCAAACAATATGATTCAAAATTGTTTAGGACGTTTTCTAGTATTATTTTCTTTATATTTTAGGAAAAGCCTAGGCTACCATTTAGGGTATTTTAGGCAAGATATTGTAGTGTTTAAAAATCATTTTTTTCATTGTCTTAGTCATAGTGTTCTTACATTTTTAGGTTTTACTTCTAGGTTATGCTTAGAAGAGGAGCCTATTTTTAGAGAGTCTAATATTTTATCTTTCTTTGTTAGGTTAGATACTAGGACTCCTCTTAGGATCCATGATCTTTTCTCTTACCATGTTACTTTTTATTCCTTGCATGTTTTATATGTAGGTGTTAATTTTTCTTCCATTCATCCTCGAGATTTGAGGACAAATCCTTTTCAAGAGGGAGGGGATGATGGAATCATGCTTTGGAGTGCAAGAGGTGACATACTCAAAGATCCAAGAGGAGTTGGCTAGAGATGAAGGTTTGGGCCTGTCAGGGCCCATCGGGCCCATTGGGCCTAGGAAGGCCCAAGTTGAACTTTTCATGGGCCATATTTTGTTATAGCTATTTTCATATGTTTTGTATACATCATGTTAGTATAGGTATCATATATTTTGGTCTTGTATTTTGGACCACATAGAGTAGCATTTTAGGTTTTAGGCTTGTTGGGCCTAGTTTTGGGCTTCATGGGCCTTTGGGCTTTTGGTACCCAATATTGGGCTCATTTTCATTCTTGTAATTTTTCTTTTCCATTGTATTTGTTTGACCATTGTATTTAGGTCATTAGATTAGGAAAATACAAGGAATACTAAAGTAGGCTAATTAGGTTAAATTAGGTTTAATTTGGAAGCCATTTAAGTTACATTTGAGTCACATGTTTTGCACCTTTGGTGGCTGAACATGTGACCTCAAATTAACCCTAAATGACACTCCAAATTACACTTAGATGCACCTTAGGTACCTGAATTTTCGGAGTAGCACATGGGAGCCAAAATTTGAATTCAAATTTCAAATTTGAATTCAAATTTCAAATTTGAATTCAAATTTTGGGCGCCACATGTCACCTTTTGATTTAGGCGCCCAAAGTGTGCAAAACCGTGCTTACTAAAGTGTTTCCTTCACCATTTTGTATTCACTTTGAATATTCAGAAATTTGAGAGCCATTGAGCCAAGTTTCTCCCTCAAAGTCACCGAAATTCCAAGAGAGAAAGTCTTAGAGAGTGCCTTCAAAATACCCTAGGAAAACCTATTTTCCTTCTCTTTGAAGTGTGCAATCCCTTAAGGCTTGAGCTTGGATGCTTCCTTCTATGGATTAGGAATCCTAATCCGCAGGTTCTACATCTTCTAGAGGTGTTCTACATTCGGTTTATCTCCATTGAAGTTGATCCGTGCATAAGGAGAGCTAAGGAGAAGAACATTCATCACTCCTCCTTACCATTTCCATCAGAGTTGATGGCATCCTTACTTGCATGAACTTGAGATGATGAGCAAGGAGGAGGACGCCTTCTCCAAGGATCAAGTTCTTCAAAGGTGGACCAAGGTTTTAGGGTGGATGATGATGGAATGGACGAAAATGAAGGTTGGGTAGAAGGTGTTTGAGGAAATGCTTGAGAATGGTACTCTAGGGTTGGCTCACTTCATGATGATGAAGGCCACTTCTAGGGTTGTTTCTCTCAAGGTGGAGATGATAGGGTTTGGCCGAAAATAGCCAAGGGTGACTAAGGAAAGATATAAAGGCACTAAAGGCTCTCTTTATATTCAATATCCAAACTATTTACAAGGTGTGAGGTGTTGGGTATTTATAGGAGGGGAGGCATCTAGGGTTGCATTTGGAGTAGGCAAATGCATTCCAAATGAAATGCAAATGAACCCTAGATGCAACTTGGTGGCCAAGGATGGAATCTTTGGGTTTAGATTGGCTATATCTAGGTGCATGATAAGACCATGCAACCTTTGCCCTCCACTTGGGCCTAAGCCTTTCTAACACCAAAAATAGATCCAATGAACACCAAAAAAATGCGTCACCCTTCTAGTTAACACCCTAGCCCAAAATTAAAAACCCTAATCATCTAGAGCACCCCATAATACAAGGGTAAAAAGGGAAATACAAGGGAAAATAAATTCTAAGTCCTAAACACCCCAAAATACAAGGGTAAAATTGGAAATACAAGTAAAATAAATTCTATGATTAAAAAGAACTTAGGAGCTAAGGTCCAAAAGTGGCATCACTAACCCATTCCTCTTGTCTCCTTTAATATATCACATCTTGGTCTTCTCGACCTTAGTGTTATTCCATCATTCCCTCCCTCTTGAAAAGGATTTGACCTCAAATCAAGAGGTTCCTCATGGTGGGCATCATGACCAACAAAAACATAAAAATAAGCATTAGAGGTAATAGTATATGATAGAAATGGAAAGTGTATCCTAAGAGGAGTTCTACTAAAAATGCTAAAAAGATTGTCTAAATTAAAAGGACTAGACTTTCTAATGTTAAGGATAGGATCCTCCCCACGGTGAAGTCTAGGTGTATAACTAAAACCTAAAAAGGTAAAAAGACTAAAACTATCGCACACTAATGTATTAGTCCTAAAAACTAAAATATCTTGTTGGAAGTGCCCAATGTAATGACCTAGGTATGTATTGGAAAATAAAGAAAACTTAACTAAAAAATTACCTAAACAACTTTGTATTGCATAATTTGTTAGATACATATGAGAAAAAGGTGTTAAGAGGAGTCTAGGGAACTCATATAATCTAAGTTTGTCTCGTAGGAAAGTATTCAAGTTAAGTTCAAATAAGTTTGAACTTCCTTCAAGATCAAAAATAGAAGATACAACACCATGAGATGTATCCAACAAACCATACAAACCAAAAGTTGGGTGCTTTATGAAGAAAACTAAAGTAGAAAGAGTCTTAAAGAAAGAAGGCTTATCTTCCTTGGGCACCACCAAGGAAGTAGCACAAGAAGTGGGACTAAGTGAAGTCCACTTCTTCTTCACTAAATCTTGAAGTTGAGATTCTTTTTCTTTAAAAAGGATTTGTTTTTGAATCTCCACTTCATGACTAGTGGCAACGTGAGAGAAAGAGTTAAGGTCTTGATGAATGAAGAAAGTCTTTTTAAAATCATTTTCAATGGGAAAGTGACTCTCTTCAAGCATAAGCCCTTTGAAAGAAACATTATCCTCCTTACTCTTCTCTAAGAGTGTTGGTTGTTGTTTTTCATTTTCTAGCCATTCTTTAACTTTCTCTATACTTTTCTTTATTTTTTCTTTCTTTTCTATTTTGTTTTCTTTTTCTTTCCTTCTAAGTTCCTCCTCTCTTGTTGTATTTTCTTGCTCATGCATACTCCTAGGAACTCTAACTTCTTTGCCTTTTTGAGATCTAGTTGGAACAATCCTAGGTTGGGATCCACTAGTTTCTCTCCTCTCAACTAATTTTGCAAGTAGTTGTTTTATTTCCTCATTATTTTTTTCAAACTCTTTTTCTTTTCTTCTCAATTCTTCCTCTCTTTTTATATTTTCCTCTTCTTTTTTTCATAGGTACTCTTTGAGTTGCCTAATTTCTTCCCTAACACTAGACCTAGTACTACAAGAGTTATGACCATGGACACTAGAATGATCACTCATCTTTGATCCAAAAAGGTTTTCACAAAGTGTTTTCAAAAAGGTTTGAAAAAGTTTTCACAAAGAGTGAGTGATAAAAGGGTTTTCACAAAAAAGGATTTTCAAGGTGCAAGATAGGTATGAAAAGGCCTAAGTGTACAAAGTGAACTATCAAGGGAGGTGGACTACTAAGAATCACTTAAAAACCAAGCCTTTTCAAGTAAAAATCACTAAGCCTTTTCACATTTTTCTCACAAAAACAATTTTCACAATACTAAGGTGTGTGATGTGCACGCCCCCCTAGTAGGAAAATGAAGCCTTCTAAACGAAACAAATAAACAATGTAAAGTCCTAGGCAAATATACTACCAAAGCTTTAAAGCATGCAAAGGAAAGCACTTAAAGCATATGCTAGTCGGTTTCCTAGGTGAAGGTTTTCAAATCACCTTCAAACTACACGAAACTACCACCAAATTGAAAAGGTTTAAAAATGGCCAATTACAAACCAAAAATGAATGAAACCAAGGCCAAAAACACAAGAGGCCGAAATTAAAAACCCTAATCATCTAGAGCACCCCATAATACAAGGGTAAAAAGGGAAATACAAGGGAAAATAAATTCTAAGTCCTAAACACCCCAAAATACAAGGGTAAAATTGGAAATACAAGTAAAATAAATTCTATGATTAAAAAGAACTTAGGAGCTAAGGTCCAAAAGTGGCCTCACTAACCCATTCCTCTTGCCTCCTTTAATATATCACCTCTTGGTCTTCTCGACCTTAGTGTTATTCCATCAGGAGTGCACTTGGTTTTAATCAAAGCATGAGCATGCCATTCAAGTCAAAGAAAAGAGTTTTTAAGAAAAACCAAGATTTCAGAAAATTTAAAAGCAATTTCTCTAGACAAACAACTTGCTATTATTGTTGTAAAAGAGGTCACACAATAAGGAATTGCTACTCTAGGAAATATGGAGTTCCAAATGGAGAAATGGTTTGGATTAAAAAGAGCCAAAGGATGAGAACTAACCTACAAGGACCCTTGACATGGGTACCTAAATTTTTTCTCTGAATCTTTGTTGTAGGAATGCTTGAGGGCCAAGAACTTGCTATGGTATCTTGATAGTGGCTGCTCAAGGCATATGGCTGGAGATCCTTCAAAATTCTCAAGTCTGAAATTAAAGAATGAAGGATATGTTACCTATGGTGACAACAACAAAGGGAGAATTCTTGGTCATGGTAATATTGGTAACTCCTCCTCCCAAACATTGATTGAGAATGTATTGCTTGTTGATGGGCTAAAACATAATTTGATGAGCATAAGTCAACTTAGTGATAAAGGCTTTAAAATTGAATTTGATAATACATATTGCTTGATATGTGATAAAAAGACAAAGGAAACCAGATTCATTGGAAAAAGAATTGACAACATATACATGCTAGACTTAGAACACTCAATAGCAATTTCTAATACTAAGTGCCTAATAACCAAAGAAGACAATATTTGGCTTTGGCATAGGAGAGCTGCACATATTCACATGGATCATTTAAATAAACTGAGTAGGAAGGAATTAGTGGTAGGATTACCTAAACTTAAGTTTAGTAAGGACAAACTATGTGATGCTTGTCAAAAGGGCAAGCAAGTGAAGTCTAGCTTTAAAAGCAAAAATCAGATTTCCACAACTAGACATTTGCAATTGATTCACATGGATTTGTTTGGTCCTTTAAGAACCATGAGTCTAGGTGGGAACTACTATGGTTTAGTTATTGTAGATGACTACTCAAGATTCACATGGGTTATGTTTCTTGCAACTAAAAATGATGCTTTTAATGCCTTCATAAAATTTGCCAAGCTTGTTCAAAATGAAAAGAATTCAAACATTACCTCTATAAGAAGTGACCATGGAGGTGAATTCCAAAACATTTTGTTCCAAAAATTCTGTGAGGAGCATGGTATAAACCATAATTTCTCAGCACCTAGGACACCTCAACAAAATGGGGTTGTTGAGAGGAAAAATAGGTCTCTTGAAGAACTAGCTAGGACTATGTTGAATGAGACAATTGCCAAAATATTTTTGGGCTGATGCTATTAACACAGCTTGTCATGTGTTAAACAAAGTTCTGATCTGGCCCATACTAAAGAAAACACCCTATGAAATTTAAAATAGAAGGAAGCCTAACATTTCATACTTTAGAGTGTTTGGGTGTAAGTGCTTTGTGCTGAACAATGGGAAAGAGCAACTTGCAAAATTTGATGCAAAGGCAGATGAGGCAATCTTTCTAGGATATTCTACAAATAGCAAAGCCTATAGAATCTATAACAAGAGAACTCTAGTTGTTGAAGAATCAGTCCATGTTGTATTTGATGAGACAAATAAACAAGAGACAAAGCAAACTGAAATAGAAGACTTGACTGATTTGCTTGATCAACCTCTATTGGAGAGTGAACCCAATGAAAAGCCTAAAGAGAGTGAATCACATGAAACCACTAAGGATACAAGTGAACAATTGCCTAAGGAATGGAAAACTTCTAGGGACTTATCAATGGATAATATAATTGGAAATATTGGTAAGGGAGTTTCAACTAGGAGTGCCATTAAGAATATTTGCAATACTATGGCTTTTGTGTCACAAGTTGAACCTAAGAGTATTGATGAAGCACTAAAAGATGAACATTGGTTAATGGTCACGCAAGTGGAACTAAATCAGTTTGAAAGAAATGAAGTATGGGATTTAGTGCCATTACCAACTGATTATCCAATTATAGGAACCAAGTGGGTTTTTAGAAATAAGCTTGATGAATCAGGAATTATTATAAGAAATAAGGCAAGACTAGTGGCTAAGGGGTATAATCAAGAAGAGGGAATTGACTATGATGATAATTTTGCTCCTGTAGCAAGGATAGAAGCTATTAGATTACTTCTTGCTTATTCTTCTATAATGAATTTCAAGCTTTATCAAATGGATGTGAAAAGTGCTTTTCTCAATGGGTTGATACAAGAGGAAGTGTATGTGGAGCAACCACCAGGTTTTGTGGGTTTTAAAAATCCTAATCATATGTACAAACTTAAAAAGGCACTCTATGGCTTGAAGCAAGCTCCAAGATCATGGTATGACAGGTTGAGCAAATTTTTGATTGAGAATGACTATGTAAAAGGGAAAGTAGATAATACATTGTTTGTGAAGAAATTTAAAAATGATACAATGTATGTTCAAATCTATGTGGATGATATTGTATTTGGATCTACCAATGTCTCTCTATGCAAAGAATTTGCTAAGACCATGCAAGGAGAATTTGAAATGTCAATGATGGGGGAGCTTACATTCTTTTTGGGGTTGCAAATCAAACAAATGAGTAATGGAATTTTCATAAGTCAAAGCAAGTATTGCAATGAACTATTGAAAAAGTTTGTTATGGAAGGGTGTAAGGAGGCTGCCACACCAATATCAAACGCATGCAATCTTGACTTGGATGAAAAAGACATAGTTGTTGATAGCTCAAAGTATAGAGGTATCATTGGATCACTCTTATATTTGACAGCTAGTAGGCCTGATATAATGTTTGTTGTGTGCTTGTGTCCAAGATTTCAGGCAAATCCAAAAGAATCTCACATGAAATGTGTAAAGAGAATTCTTAAATACCTGAAAGGTACAACTAATGTAGGTTTGTGGTATCCAAAGGGAGTCTCACTAAGTCTGATAGGCTACTCAGATTCAGACGATGCTGGGTGTAGACTAGATAGAAAAAGCACAAGTGGTACTTGTCACCTACTAGGTAGTGCACTTGTCTCATGGCATAGCAAAAAGCAAGCTAGTGTTGCTTTAAGTACAGCTGAGGCTGAGTATATAGCTGCTGGGAGTTGTTGTGCTCAAATTCTTTGGATGAAACAACAACTAAGAGACTATGGAACTAAGTTAAATAAAATACCTCTGACATGTGATAATACAAGTGCAATAAATCTGACCAAAAATCCAATTTTGCACTCTAGGACAAAACATATAGAGATAAGACACCACTTTTTGAGAGATCATGTTCAAAGAAATGATTGTGTAGTAGAGTTTATTGAGACTAGTAAGCAATTAGCTGATATATTTACAAAACCTCTACCAAGGGAAAGATTTAATCAATTAAGAATTGAACTAGGAATAGTCAATGAATCTTGTTTGAATTGATTGTGATTTGAGATTGATTGTGTGATTGTTTGGAATAAGTGTGAAACATTGATGCATAAAAGAGAGTGTTCAAGAAGTGAATTAGACTTGGAGTAATTTGAAAAGTTAAATTTCTGAGAAGCAAAACTTCTCTGGAATAATTGATTATCTTAAAATTTAATCGATTATTTCAAGTGAGCCCATAATAATAATCGATTATTTGGGCAATAATCGATTATCTAGTAAGATGAATTCCAAGAGCCTCTGGAATAATCGATTATTTAGGGAAATAATCGATTATCTGGGAAGTAGAATATGAAAAGCCTCTGGAATAATCGATTATCTTGGAAATAATCGATTATCTAGGCAACGTTGAGAAAAATAACCCTCTGGAATAATCGATTATTCTAAAAATAATCGATTATTTAGTGTAAACAGGGTTTTTAAAGGCTTTTACTGATATAAATAATCAATTATTTGAATGAATAATCGATTATCTACGTGACGTTTGGATTTTCTGAAGCATTTTGAATGGTTTTTATGCGCGCCAAACCCTTAACTTCCCATTATTCTTCAGTTAAGTAACCTCTCCCAACTCAGAAACGTGCTAGGGCATAAGAACCTCCAAACCCTCTCTTTTCTCCATATACTCGCATTCTCTCAAACTCTCAAACCCTAACCTCTTCATCTCTCTCATTCTCTTCTTCTCCACCAAAACCCAACCATGGCTTCTTCTTCCAAAAGACCCAAGAAGCTGGATGTGAAGGGGAGCAAGCGTCCTCTGCCCTCAGGGCAACTAATTTCCAAGTGGTTTGCGGATGAGAAAACCCAGGAGTACTACTTCGAGTGGTATGCGGGTCGGAGAATCATCCCTCCCAAAACCCTGAAGTTGGAATGGTTCAAAAATGAAGGGTTTAGTTTCCCTACTCTGCTAGAGCACCAAGACCTTGGGAAGTTCTTGGAACTAGAAGGACCCTACTACCCTGAGCTGATCAGGCTATTTCTCTGCTTTGCTACCAGCAATGAAGGGATAATGAAATTAGTTGTGAAGGGCAAGCTGATAAAGCTTGATGGACCAACCTTGAAGGCGGCTGCCGGGCCAAGTGGCAATGGGAGTTCCAAACCCCAACCCTTCAACTTTGGTGATTTTGAGGAGCTGACGACCTTTAGAGATTGTCAGAGGAATCCTGAGAACACCAACTACAAGTTCTTGGCAGGAGGTATGAAGAAAAATTCTCGTTTGATTTCTTTTATTATTACCCAGATGATTACACTACGTTTGCACAACCATGCTCAAATGTCAAGGGATGACATTTTGTTGATGCATGTGATTAAAAAAAATTAAGATTGATTGGGTGTCAGTGGTGAATGACTGCATGTGGAAGGCAAGAAGGAAAGAGGATGATCCAATTCCTTATGCCTTGTTGCTGTCTAAGATTTTTGAGAATGCAGGGGTAGACTTGACAGGGGAGAAGAAGATTATTCTTCATGCTTCTAACAAAATTGATAAATCTTCCTTGCATCACATGGGGATGCTAAAATAGGAAGATAAGTGGGTATTCAAAGGAGATGTACCTCCAACCCCTGAACTGGCAACAGATAAGGATGGCGTTCCATCTCATGATGAGGACCAGCCACCACAGGTCAAAGCTGAACTTGACAAAGAGCAAGAGGCGGAGCCTAAACCATTCTCTCCATTCGAGCAAATTATGATTAATAAGCTTGATGATGTTATGGAGATGTCTATAAGGCATGAGTCAATCTAATCGGGTATTCTTGATCGGTTTGATACCCTTGATCATGAAATTAACCGACTCAAGACTCACCTTGGGATGCTTGAGGACTCAGATTGATTAATGCTCTATTCTGTTTTTTAATTAGGAAGTTTAAAATTCTTGATGGAATCATTCCTAGGAAGGCAAGGGATGACACATTGAAGGAGCCAAGAGGAGTTGGCTAGACATGGAGGTTTGGGCCTGCCCAATGGGCCCGATGGGCTTCGAAGGCCCAAGTGGAGTTTCTCATGGGCCATATTTTGTTTAGCTATTTTTCCTTATATTTTGTACATATTATATTAGTATAGGTTTCACATATTTTGGTCTTGTATTTTGGACCACATAGAGTAGCATTTTTGGGCCATAGGCCTATTGGGCCTAATTTTGGGCTTCATGGGCCTTTGGGCTTTTGGTACCCAATATTGGGCTCATTTTGTTTCTTTTATTATTTCCTAATGTTTGTATTTCATTAACCATTGTATTTAGGTCATTAGATTAGGATTGAAGGAGGATTATTAGTTTAATTGAATTAGGCAAAACTAGGTTTAATTTAGCATGCATTTAAGTTGCATTTTGAGTCACATGGATGGTGCCACCTTGGTTGAACATGTGTGACTCAAATTCAACCCTAAATGCACACTAAATCAAACCTAAATACACCTAGCATCAATGTGAACCGGACTTGCACATGTGAGTTAAGTTTTGAATTCAAAATTCAAAATTTGAATTCAAAACTTGGTGCCACATGTGAAGCCTCCACATTGGCGCCAAGTGTCCCTAATTCCGGATCCATTTAAGCTTCCTCCTTCACTCATTGTAATCACTTTTGATATTTGAAATTTGAGAGCAAATATTCTGCCAAGTTTCTTCCAAAAGTCACCAAGAGAGAGCCATCACTTTTTAGGAACCCTAGCTAGGTTTCCTACCTTTTGAAGTGAGCTTTCCTTTGTTCCTTAAGCTTGGATGCTTCCATCCATAGTCTAGGAACCCTAAGTCCGAAAATCTTCACTCCTTCAAGTGTCTTACATTCGGATTTCAAGCTCCATTGAAGAGGTCCAAGCATTGGTGAATCCGAGGAGAAGAACACCTATCACTTCTCCTAGTTTTTTGCTTTGATACCAAAAATGATGGCAAAAACTAGGAGAAGAACGGCACATTCCGAATCCGAACGTTATGTGTTATTTTTGCACCCTAGAATGGCCCATTCTGAAATCAGAATGGGCCGTTCAGGAAACTAGAACGGGTTGTTCTGAAATGAGAACGGCTCGTTACAGGGTACAAATTAACACTAAATTCCCTTCCCAGAATGGCCCGTTCCAAACTAGGTTTGTTAGGTCTTTTAACCTTTTGGAACGACCCGTTCCAGACCAAGTTTTTTAGGCCCTTTGATTGCTTTGGAACGGCCCGTTCCAACCTACAATTTTTAGGCCTTTTAGGAGTCTCGGAGCGGCCCATTCCAATTCAAGAACGGCCCGTTCTGGACTTGGGAACGGCTCGTTTTGATTTTGGAACAGCCCATTCCGGGCCACTAAAGATAGTTGATTTGGGCTTTTGGGCCCTCTGATGTCATATCTTATTTTTTGTATGCTCCCGAACGAAATTAGGTGTCTACAATACCTAGTCTTACACTATGATGGAAGAAAGTAGAAGGAGTGATGGTTGTTATCCTCTGATCTCCATCTTCAAGTCCAATCGTTCTCTTAAGGTCTTCAATGGTGACTTTGATGAAGAAAACACAAGCTCCAAAGCTTGTAGAAGCAACTAGGAGTGTTCGGTTTCTTCCTTGAAGAGGAAGAAGCTTGAGGAACCAAGTACAAAGGAGGAATTCCTTTGTGGAAGTTCTTAAGGAGAAGGTTCTTCTCCACAGTTTTTTGTGACCCTTGAGAGAGAATTTTTAGAGAAAATTTTGAATTCATATACGCAAAAGTGATTACAAATGCAAAGAAAAGGTTTATATAGAAGGAGATAGCTTGTGGAGCAAACTAAGCTTAACCATGGTTCAAGAGAACCATGGTTGGCTTAGCTTGACCGGCCACCTTGGTTTGGGAGGCTTGTGGAGCAAACTTCTAACTTAGTAGCTTGGGAAGCAAGCTAAGTTTGAAGCTTGTAGCACAAGCTTCCCAAAGACACCAAAGCTAAGAAGCAAATTCGGCCATGGGTGGGGAGGGGCGACCTTGGGCTTGTTTTCTCCATTGGTCTAATCCAAATAAATTGGAATTGGTTTAGTTAGGTTCACCCCATGATGGTGAGACCTAGCTAAATCAATTCCTTGAAAAATATGGAGCAAAACAAGTCAAATATGTAAAATTTGGCCTAGGCCCAACTCTAGCCCATTTACCAGTTACACTCTCATGTCTTGCTAATTGTCACCCCACTTTTACTACTAAAATTTGTAAAATGAATGACCCTTAATACAAGGTCAAATGGAGCAAAAGTCTCCAAGGAACCTACCCTAAATATACAATAGAATAGTCTATAAAAAGGAAATAAAGTGTCTCACAAATACAAAGGCAAAAAGGAACCTATACAATGGAAACTATGTACAAAAGAACTTAGGCCTTCTCTTCAAGGTAAAGTGGTCCACATGAAGATTACCTTGGGCTTAGATAGACCATTAACCTTCAAGTTATCCAATCCCTCCTGTATGCTCCTGGCCATAGCTCTAGTAATTGGGCCCTTGGCCCATGGTCAATCACACTACTAAGGCTAAATCCTTAGACTGAGCCAAAAGATCCATCTCTCTAATCCTAAGGGAAGTTAAATGTAGAGGTTTCTTACTCAAAGCATCAACCACCACATTGGCTTTGCCCAAATGACAACTAAGATCAAAATCATAGTCCTTAAGAAATTCTAACCATTCCTCTGTCTCAAATCAATTCTTTTTGGTCAAAAAGATATTTAAGACTCTTATAATCACTAAACACGTCAAATTTAGAACCATATCGGTAATGTCTCCAAAAATTAAAATGTGAATATCACAGTCGCTAACTCAAGATCATGGGTAGGGTAATTTCTCTCAAATCCAACTTAGAAGCATCACAATATACTACAAAAGACTTACTAAAATCTGATAATATTACACTGGCACACTAGTTAATCTTTCCTTAAGAGTTTGGAAACTACTCTCACACTTACTATCCCACATAAAGGCAAAACTCTCTTCCTGGTCAATCCAGTCAAAGGTAATGCTATCTTAGAAATTTTCTCAATAAATATCCTATAATAATAAGTTAATCTAAGAAAACTCTTAACCTCACTAATTGACTTAGGTATCTCTCACTTAAGCACAACTTTTACCATAGATAGATATACATTATACCTCCATTAGAAATTACAAGACCTAGAAAAATCACTTCATACAACCAAAAATTGTACTTAGATAACTTAGCTTAAAGCTGTATTGGATATATCGTCACCCTCAACTCCAATCTGATGATATCACACCCTAAGGTCAATTTTACTAAACACACAAACATCCACTAATTGATTCATAATACATGCATATCAAATCATATTAGAATACCTGTTTAAACATTCATATATATACATGTTTACTAATAGGCAACAATTTTGCTTTCAGCCACGAAAACAAAATAATTGTGGGCTTAAATACTAAGATATACCACACTTTTTTTTTCATGGTTATAATTTTAAGACCACGAAGATTTGATTGTGGCCAAATATAATAAACAACGAACACAATATTTTATAATACACCTCTTTAAATATTGTCTAATCATAGACCATGATTTTCTAAATGTTGTCATACATGTTAAATGGTTAGACAACATTTATAAAAATGTGAACCTATGCAGTTTTTCCAACAAAGAATTATTATGCTTTAAACATTTAGGCCATGATTTTTTAAGTGTTTATTGTGAGTGGAGTGTGTCTTGTACTAATTCTTTCTTTTTGTGCAGATTTTTGTCAAAGATTCCAGCACTCTCACACAAAATTTAATCACTCACACATGTACACAAGGGATAAAGGAATAATCATGCAATGATGATCATGGAAAGGTGGCCAATCATGTATATGTAGGAAGAAAATAACACATAGATTTCCATACAAATTTGGAGCATGCCAAGGACTAATCAACATGCATGAATGACTTCTAGATGGTGCAGTAAACTTTTGGCCACCTCATGGAGAAAACACATACATTTCATATTTTCATTTTCTCATACATCAAGTTGGTGCATCATACATATAGGTATTTGTCTTTTTTGAGGTGGGTGAGAGAAACACAAATTATGACAAAACTTGAAGGTAAAAAGATCAAAAAGAGATGCAAGACATGTTCTTGATGTTCATAATATATTTTTCCAGCACTCAAGAGTAAAAAACAAAAATGGCACACAAGAACCTAAGACTTAAGAAAAACCCTAAAACACAAAAGGAGGCTCATGAATAAGCAATGAACCATGGAATAACATAAAAAGACATTTACAACAAGGTTTTCATGGATGACAATAGACTCAAAGAAGATGCCAAAGAAGACTCAAAGAAATGAAAGAAAACTAGTTACCCTTGAAGATAACCAAAGCTCATGATACCAAATGATGGGTTTCTTCTCACCATGGGGAATCAAGGACGTCCAAATGGGAGTGGGCTCCTTCTCCACGGTCAAAATGATGAATAGGGGCTGGATGTTTCTTCAAGGATGATGAATAACAAAAGGAAAGGGGTGGATGGCATGGAATGGGCGAATAGGAGAAAGGTTGGGAAGATGGTGTTTTTGGGTGTTCTAGTTGGCTCTCTTCACCAAGTGTGGATGAAGGCCACTCAATGGAACCCTAAACTCACTCAAGGGAGGAGAGGGGAGATTGTGGTCGTGTAGACCTAGGTGACTAAGGAAGGATTTGAGGCAAAAATGCTTACTTAAATTCATATATTCCAAAGTGTGTACAAGGAGTTAGGCTAAGTGTACTTATAGGAGTGGGAAGGCATATAGGGTTGCATTTAGGGTCGCATGGCCATGTGATGCAACCCAAATGCAAGCCAAATGCAACCTAAATGAACTCTAGATAATGTGTGGGTTTCTTCTGTTGAGATTCATAGGGTAATGAATCAACTTAGCCTGGATTCTGAGAGTTTTGATGATAACAAAGGATGGATTCTGAGAGTTTTGATGATAACAAAGAGTTGAAGCTGACCAAGGACACAAACCAGTTAAGAAAGGAATGTATGATTATCATGATGTGTAATAGGAGTATCTCATGAGTTCTTATGTGTTGTATTATTTTGATCAGTTTATTTTGCGTGTGTATGCTTTGTGCATGAGTTAATCTTAATCTAAATTGACTGAGTGTGAGTTTGATGATGATTTAAAATACTTGGAAAGATTTTTGAAGTATAAAATTGAGATTTTGACAGCTAACTCAAAATAATCGATTATCATTAAGTGTAATCGATTATTCCAGCAACAGGTGAAAAGAGCCTTGCTATAATAATCAATTATCTGTGAAATAATCGATTATTCCAGGAAGTATTCTCTGGAATAATTGATTATCCTGCTAAATAATCGATTATTCTATTCTTAAGTGGTTTTCAAAAATCATGAAGAACAAAATAATCGATTATCCTTTAAAATAATCGATTATCTGGATCTAAAAACTTTATAAATAACTTTCACACTTTGAAACAACATATGAGATGAACTGAAAATAAAAAGAGAGAAAGATTGATATTGTGAAGTCTTTCTGACCTTCTTGAAGTATTTTCTTTGTGAAACCAAGAAGAGAAATATTTTGTGAAATGCTTTGAAAGAGATCATCATCATCACTACATTCTTGGGAGAGAAAGATTAAGATTTGCTTGGAATTCACAATCTGATTTGTTCAGCTTCCAGGTGAATTCGTTCCTTTAATTCTCTGTGTAATGTGTAAGGGAAATCTTGAGTAGGTGTCTCAAGTGGTAAGGAATTCTTGTAGTGGGTTTCTACAAGAAGTGCTTTCTTGAGGGTAAGAAAGTGGTTATCTTGAATGTAGGAGTATATGCATGTGTGGTATGCTTGTAAAACTTCTTCATTAAGATAGTGGAACAAATCTTGATCAGGTTATGATTGAGAACTGGATGTAGGTCATATGTGGAGTGGCTGAACCAGGATAAAATACTTGTACATTCTTCTCTCACCATTATCTCTTACATTGAGCAAAAGCATAATTGAGTGATAAAATGGGTGATCTTGATTAATATGGTTGTATGCTTAACATTACTTAAAACTGAATTAAAGTATTGCATATTAGTTGTTCTTAAAACTTAACTTAATCAAGATTAATCAAGAGAGCTTATAGGACTCATTCTCATTAGCAAGTCTTTCAAGAAACTTATTTGAGAATTTATATTAGAAAAGTTTAAGTTGAAATAAAGATCCTTAAAACTCTGATAAATTTTTTAAGTGTCATAGAATCCAATTCACCCCCGTCTTGGATTGAGCCATTCTTTTCTAACACCTTCCTACCAAGAGACCAAAATACCCTTTGACCTAAAAATAGAAAAAGTGGACTTTGACCTCACAAGTCAAGGTTTAAGCCCTAAAATAAATCCTAAACTAGTTTGCCCCATAATACAAAGGCTAAATGAAAATACATAATAAAATCCTATTATCTAAAGTACCCCAAAATACAAGGGTAAAAAAGGAAATAAAGCAATAAAATCATATACTACTCAAAATGGGCCTAGAAGATGGATCAATACTCCACACTCATGATGAGTATGGCTCTAGGCATGGTATCTCTTTCATCTTCCTCCATTCTCCTAGCCATGGACCTAGTAATTGGTCCAACATGAAGCTCCAAACGTGGCCCTCCATCAGATCTCCACCTTGAGTAAAAACCCTAGGAGTGGCCTTCATCTACCTTAGAGTGAGCCAAATCCTAGAGTATCTCTCAAGCATTCCATCAAACACCTTTTATCCTTCCTCCATTTTGGTCACCACCACCATCAAGGCTAGGTGATAGAAGTAAGAAGGAGAAGTGAAGAATGAACTCCTCCAAGCTCCTTCTAGGCACGGATCCTCTTCAATGGAGATGAGACCGAGATGTTGAACACCTTAGAATGAAGAACACTTGCGGAAGGTAAGGTCTAAACCTTAGAAGGAAGCATCCAAGCTCAAAACTCAAGGGATTGCTCACTTCAAAGAGGAGGAAACCTAAAAGGGTTCCTAAAAGTGTAGCTCTCTAAATTCGGTGACTCTTGAATAAATTTGGCTGAATAAGCTCTCAAATTTCATTATTCTCAAAAGTGAATACAAAAATGTGAAGGGAGGACTTAAGTATGCACGGAAATGAAGCACATAGGCACCTAAACCAAAGCTACACAAATTGGTGCCTAAAGTTTGAATTCAAATTTGAAATTTGAATTCAAACTTTGGTGCACATGTGTAAGTCCGAAAATTTAGGTACCAAGGTGCATTTAGGTCTGATTTGAGAGTCATTTAGGGTTAATTTGAGTGTCACATGTTCAGCCACCAATGGTGCAAAACATGTGACTCAAATGTAACTTAAATGGCTTCCAAATTAAACCTAGTTTAACCTAATTAGCATACTTTAATATTCCTTGTATTTTCCTATTCTAATGACCTAATTACATTGGACAAACAATTACAATGGAAAAGAAAAATTACAAGAATGAAAATGAGCCCAATATTGGGTACCAAAAGCCCAAAGGCCCATGAAGCCCAAAACTAGGCCCAACAAGCCTAAAACCTAAAATGTTACTCTATGTGGTCTAAAATACAAGACCAAAATATATGATACATATACTAACATGATGTATACAAAACATATGAAAATAGCTATAACAAAATATGGCCCATGAAAAGTTCAACTTGGGCCTTCCCAGGCCCATCAGGCCCATTGGGCCCTGACTGGCCCAAACCTTCATGTCTAGCCAACTCCTCTTGGCTCCTTCAATATGTCACCTCTTGCCTTCCTAGGCATGATTCCATCATCCCCTCCCTCTTGAAAAGGATTTGTCCTCAAATCACGAGGATGCATGGAATAAGAAACATCACCTACATACACAACAAACCATGTATAAGAGGTGACATGTTTATGATGAGAAAATGGATTATGGATCCTAAGAGGAGTCCTTATATCTAGCCTAAGAAAAAATAAACTATCAAAATTAGACACCCTAAAAGTAGAAATAGGCTCCTCCCCTAAGCATAACCTAGAAGTAAAACCTAAGAATGTAATAACACTATGACTAAGACAATGAAAAGAATGATTTTTAAACACTACAATATCTTGCCTAAAATACCCTAAATGGTAGCCTAGGCTTTTCCTAAAATATAAAGAAAAGAATACTAGAAAACGTCCTAAACAATTTTGAATCATATTGTTTGGTAGATAAAATGTCTTGGAAAATCTTGAAAACTCATATAAACTATTTTTGTCTTGTAGGGAAGGGTGCAAATTAAGTTCAAATAAAGATGAACTTCCCATAAGATCAAAAATAGAATATGAAATATGACAATATGTATCTATCAAACAATATATTCCAAAATTTGGGTGCTTTATTAGAACAACTATGGTAGAAGGATTCCTAAAGAGAGAAAGGCTATCTTTCTTGGGCACCTCCAAGGAAGTAGCACAAAAAGTGGAACTAAATGTAGTCCACTCCTTCTTCACTACATCTTGAAGTTGAGATTCATTTTTCTTTAGAATGATTTGTTCTTGAATCTCTACTTCATGACTAGTGGTAAGATTAGGGTAAGAGTTAAGGTCTTTATTTATGAAGAGAGTATTTTGTAAATGATTTTTAGTGGTAGAACAACTCTCTTCACTCACAAGTCCTTTAGAGGAATTATTTTCCTCCTTACTCTTCCCTAAGAGCAATGCCTTTTTTCTTTCTTTTTCTCTTGTTTTTCTCAATTTTTCTTTTGCTAAAAGTTTTTCTCTCTTTTGTTTAATAATGTGAATTTCTTCCTCTAAAATTGCAATTTGTGCTTTTTTTTCAAGTTTTTCTTTTTCTTTTTTTAAAGCTTCTTGCTTTGTCCAAGGTGTTAGTGATTTAAGCCTTTGAGTAGAATGTGAAAAACCTTTTGGAGAGCTTAATTCACTACCACTTGAGAAATATTTTCTCATGATTAAACAAAAGAATTTTTTTTGTATATGCTATGCAAAAAGTTATAAAATGTTTTTGGTATTTTCTAGGAATGAAAATAACACTTGGAAGTCTAAGTGTACAAGTTGCACTATCAAGGGAGGTGAGCTACAAAGAGCCACTTAATAACCAAGCCTTTTCAAGTGGAAATCACTAAAATCCTTTGTGGTATCTCCAATTCCCCAAAACTTTTCACAAAAATTTTGAATGCTTTTTCACAATTTGTTTGTTTTTTTTTTAGACTAAACTAAACGTGAGCAAGTAAATCTACACAAGTCTAGACGTTTCAAGGCAGAAAAATAAAGCAATTAAAAGACAAAGAACTTAAAGGAAACAATGTAAGCAACTAGTCGGATATCCTAAGTGGAAGCTTGAAACATATGAAATTTCCAAGCCACTTCCACTAGCACTACACGTGAGGATGCTAACAAGAAGTTAGATATACCTGACCAGCTTCTTAATACTCCCTCCAAGCTTTACAAATTGATTTTAAAATACAAGAGAGATTGCAATATTTAAACTAGCCTAGAAAGCAATAAATGGCGGTTTTGGTGACCAATTTAGTGACGGTTTTTGTGTTCAACTTTTCTAACACTTGTTTAAGTGTCTTAATCCGCCACTAATCCTTCAAATTTGATGCTCCTGGACCTGCAAAGAATCACAACAAAAGAGGTTAATGGTGGCTGCCTCACAAGGTGAAAGGAATGGTCACTCAAGTGAAGGAAGTTTAGGAGAAGTTTTGGTCACTAAATTAGGTCAAATTTTTAGGTCTTAGTGTCCAAACTTTTCCTACTCTTTGTTGAGCAATGCTTGATCCTTGAGCAAGGATTTGAGGCCACTTCCAGCACAGGGAAATTATTGAAAGAAAACTAGACAAGCAATAGAAGCACAATTTGAAAGGCTTATACCAAAAGTTAAGAGTAATATGTATATATGACAAGACTCAAAGAGGTTCAACAAGTAAAACTGGAAAATAAGACTCCAAATAAAGCTAGCACTCAGTTAGGAATGTTCCTAGATAGGTACTAGAGTAGATGAACAAAACAAAAAAAATTTGAAAGCAATTGGATAAGTATAGCAAAAGTAGTAGTCAAAACAATAACAAGGAATCAAATGATTTTCTATCAATACACACCTCACGGCTTTTTCAATTTAAAATGTCTTATATATTTTTTTTTTAATTCTTTCTTTTTCTAGTCTCAATTTAAGACTCCAGAGAAGGTGTTTGCCTTTTTTTTCAAATTTTTCTATGATTCCAAGCTATAGAAACCGAGACTACAATTTAGCCAAAAATTAGATCAAAATTCAAGTAAATTTGAGAAACTAGTGCACTAGTCTTTAGGTTTTGGTTTGGATTTCTTTTGAACTCTTTTTCTTTTGAACATTAGGTCTTTAGGCTTTGTTTTAAACTCTTTTTTCCAGCCTCTTAACTCACTTTTTTTTTTAAATTTGAATCCACAAAATTAGTGCACTAGAAGTAGGATTACACTTGAAATTTTGAGTCAAAATTTTTTTATAAGATTTTCAATGGAATGTGATTTGAAAACTTAAGAACACAAATGAAACCTAACTCTAAGGAAACTTGCTAGGACTAATAGCAAATCATGAACACAATAAGGTAAAAGAAAAAGCACATATAGGTAGGCACATTAGAAGTATGACCGAATCAAAAAATGATGAACAATGTACTAAAAAACAATTAGGTCAACATGCTATTCAAGGAGTTTTTGAACATATAAGAACTAAACACAAACTCTAAGAAAAAACATGTATTAAAAACCAAAATCTAATGAAAATGCATGAAGTCCAATCACGGACACATACAAGAATGGAGAGACTCAAATTAAATCAAAACAAGCACAAGCTAATAGGTCCTAAACATGTTGATTGTGGAAGAAAATTCAAAAACAATCAACCAATGGATCTATGGAACAAAATGTGATTCAAAACATATAGATCCGAAAATAAACTCAAACAAGACAAGAAGAACACAATGAACACACTAGAACACAAGAAGAAACGGACTCAAAAGTGAAACAACTTATCTCCTTGAAGAACCTTGCTCTTGATACCAAAAATGATAGAAGTAAGAAGGAGAAGTGATGAATGAACTCCTCCAAGCTCCTTCTAGGCACGGATCCTCTTCAATGGAGATGAGACCGAGATGTTGAACACCTTAGAATGAAGAACACTTGCGGAAGGTAAGGTCTAAACATTAGAAGGAAGCATCCAAGCTCAAAACTCAAGGGATTGATCACTTCAAAGAGGAGGAAACCTAAAAGGGTTCCTAAAAGTGAAGCTCTCTAAATTCGGTGACTCTTGAAGAAATTTGGCTGAATAAGCTCTCAAATTTCATTATTCTCAAAAGTGAATACAAAAATGTGAAGGGAGGGCTTAAGTATGCACGGAAATGAAGCACATAGGCACCTAAACCAAAGCTACACAAATTGGCGCCTAAAGTTTGAATTCAAATTTGAAATTTGAATTCAAACTTTGGTGCACATGTGTAAGTCCGAAAATTTAGGTACCAAGGTGCATTTAGGTCTGATTTGAGAGTCATTTAGGGTTAATTTGAGTGTCACATGTTCAGCCACCAATGGTGCAAAACATGTGACTCAAATGTAACTTAAATGGCTTCCAAATTAAACCTAGTTTAACCTAATTAGCATACTTTAGTATTCCTTGTATTTTCCTATTCTAATGACCTAATTACATTGGTCAAACAATTACAATGGAAAAGAAAAATTACAAGAATGAAAATGAGCCCAATATTGGGTACCAAAAGCCCAAAGGCCCATGAAGCCCAAAACTAGGCCCAACAAGCCTAAAACCTAAAATGCTACTCTATGTGGTCCAAAATACAAGACCAAAATATATGATACCTATACTAACATGATGTATACAAAACATATGAAAATAGCTATAACAAAATATGGCCCATGAAAAGTTCAACTTGGGCCTTCCCAGGCCCATCAGGCCCATTGGGCCCTGACTGGCCCAAACCTTCATGTCTAGCCAACTCCTCTTGGCTCCTTCAATATGTCACCTCTTGCCTTCCTAGGCATGATTCCATCACTAGGCCTTTGAAGAACTAAGATCCGTGGAGTCTAAGAGTCCTCTCATTAATCATCCTTCTTCCATCAATGCTAGGAGGTCTTCCATCATCGAGTATTCCCTTTGAGAATCAAGACTCTATAAAGGTTCTATTTCGAATCCAAAGCACTAAACAAGTAGAAGGATGTTTCTAAAAAGATCTGATCAACCATGACTCCCTAGGGGGCAACCTCTGTTAATCTCTGTGTATGAATCACGAACTCGGGGCATGCCCGGGCCTCCAAACTTTGCTAAAGGGGCACGTATAAATTGAAAGTATTATTTTAATGCCATTATAGTTTTTCATTTCTCTTCTCCCTTTAAATATTCACTCTAGGCCTCATCCATTAACCTTTAAAAACAAAATTTATTTGTGACAAAGATGTTACTCGATAATAGCATGGAAAAGATGACAAAGGAACAATCAGGAACCCAAATATGACTAGGTTTAATAAAAACAGGACGTCCCACACAAACGCTGCAAAAATGAAAGCCCGGCAGAAACCCACAAAGGGGGCTGCACAAAAATTGGGGCAAGATCCGCTAGGGAGCCCACAATCAAAAAAGGTAACCTAGGCAAAAGTAAGGATCAAAAGAAAAATGTTTGCTAGGGAACACATCTCAAGTGACCTAGGCAAAAGTTAGGACGTTAAAGCAGCGACCTGAGCTAAAAATAGAAAGGCAGCTTAAGGGGGATCATTCAATCAAAGCATAACCCCATTGTCATCACTCCACTTTCCAAAAAATAAAAAATAAAAATAAAAGTAAAATAAAAACACAACAATAACTTCCTTTTAGCAAATACGTTTTGTTTAAAAACCCTAAACACTAAAGCCCACCTTGGCCAGCCATTCTTCTAAAAATCCCTTTTAAAAAAAATCCCTTCTAACAATCCTGTTGAAAAAACAATACAAACATCCCTTCTTTTTTTTTTTTCTCTTGACTCTCATGGAATTAAAATAGTACCGAAAAGATATACGAAAAATGCACAGTGAATACTCGTAGAGGGAAGGCCGAGATGTCCCCAAACGGAGTTTGGAGACACTTGACTACACATCGACTAGATAGTCGAGGAGCCATTGAAACCTTGGGTTCAAAGGAACATATCCCGACAATAATAAAAAATGGCATGGATAGAAAGGAATCATCAACATTAACCTTAATGCGTACAGGTTAATTTCTTGACATTAAAATTTGAATTGCATGTTTAGGAACAAACACATGAGCATAAACTGCATCGCATGCATATAAGGTAGGGGTATATGGAAGGGCGTTACATAAAAAAAAGGAATAAATAATAAAAATCATTTATGTCTTACATTTTTATGTGCATCCATGCATCCATGCATTATACTTGCCATGGGTTAGAGGGAGTCGTCAGGACAAAGTACTCGTAAAAGCTCAACGCCTAAACAAGCAAGCCTATAAGCATGAAGAGGCCATCTCCTCAACCGAATGAAGGATGATCCAAGACAATGCCAAGACCAGGAATGGCTTCCTGACCAAAGACAAGAGTGGCTTCTCAAATAATACTTACCAATAAAGATTCAACAAATAACATCATTATGGGATGGGATCCCTCCACCAATGATGACAATAAAAAGCAAAAGCAATACCATGAGGAAAAAAGGCAAGCTTCAAGAATAAAAAAGCTGAAGCTAAGGAAATAATATTAAGAAAAAACCTACCACAAGTCAAGCAAACCAATGAGGGCATCAACAAATTCCTCTAAATATACAAAGGTTTGGAAAGACAATACTCGCCTCCCAATCCGGTATACGACAAAGTCGTGAGGGAAAGGTCTGGATATATGGTACTCACCTCCTAATCCGGTATACAACAAAGTCGTGAGGGAAAGGTTTGGAGAGACGGTACTCACCTCCTAATCCGGTATACGAAAAAGCCGTGAGGGAAAGGTTTGGAGAGACGGTACTCACCTCCCAACTCGAAACGGACTATTCCTAAACTGGAATGGGCCTTTCCAAGTTCCTAAAAAGGTCTAAAACCCTAGTTTGGAATGGGTTGTTCCAGTATAGGTAGTGATGGAATCATGCTTTGGAGTGCAAGAGGTGACATACTCAAAGATCCAAGAAGAGTTGGCTAGAGATGAAGGTTTGGGCCTGTCAGGGCCCATCGGGCCCATTGGGCCTAGGAAGGCCCAAGTTGAACTTTTCATGGGCCATATTTTGTTATAGCTATTTTCATATGTTTTGTATACATCATGTTAGTATAGGTATCATATATTTTGGTCTTGTATTTTGGACCACATAGAGTAGCATTTTAGGTTTTAGGCTTGTTGGGCCTAGTTTTGGGCTTCATGGGCCTTTGGGCTTTTGGTACCCAATATTGGGCTCATTTTCATTCTTGTAATTTTTCCTTTCCATTGTATTTGTTTGACCATTGTATTTAGGTCATTAGATTAGGAAAATACAAGGAATACTAAAGTAGGCTAATTAGGTTAAATTTGGAAGCCATTTAAGTTACATTTGAGTCACATGTTTTGCACCTTTGGTGGCTGAACATGTGACCTCAAATTAACCCTAAATGACACTCCAAATTACACTTAGATGCACCTTAGGTACCTGAATTTTCGGAGTAGCACATGGGAGCCAAAATTTGAATTCAAATTTCAAATTTGAATTCAAATTTCAAATTTGAATTCAAATTTCAAATTTGAATTCAAATTTCAAATTTGAATTCAAATTTTGGGCGCCACATGTCACCTTTTGATTTAGGCGCCCAAAGTGTGCAAAACCGTGCTTACTAAAGTGTTTCCTTCACCATTTTGTATTCACTTTGAATATTCAGAAATTTGAGAGCCATTGAGCCAAGTTTCTCCCTCAAAGTCACCGAAATTCCAAGAGAGAAAGTCTTAGAGAGTGCCTTCAAAATACCCTAGGAAAACCTATTTTCCTTCTCTTTGAAGTGTGCAATCCCTTGAGGCTTGAGCTTGGATGCTTCCTTCTATGGATTAGGAATCCTAATCCGCAGGTTCTACATCTTCTAGAGGTGTTCTACATTCGGTTTATCTCCATTGAAGTTGATCCGTGCATAAGGAGAGCTAAGGAGAAGAACATTCATCACTCCTCCTTACCATTTCCATCATTTTTGGTATCAAGAGCAAGGTCTTCAAGGAGATAAGTTCTTGAGTTTTTTGGTCCGATTATTTTTGTGTTCTTTGTGTTCTAAGTGTCTTGTTTGAGTTTCTTTTCGGATCTACATGCTTTATATCATATTTTGTTCCATAGATCCATTGGTTGATTGTTCTTGAATTTTCTTCCTCAATCAACTTGTTTAGGACCTATTAGCTTGTGCTTATTTTTTGATTTTAATTTTGAGTCTCTCCATTCCTAATATGTGTCCGTGATTGGACTGCATACATTGCATTTAGATTTTGGTTTTTAATCCATGTTTTGTCTTAGTATGTTTGTGTAGTCTTTATATGTCTTAAAATTCCTTGAATAGCATGTTGACCTAAATTTCTTTGTGTCTTGTTCATCAATTTGTTGCTCTCGGTTTGCTTATTGTTCTTGCCTCCTATATGTGCTTTTTCTTTTACCTTATTGTGTTCATAACTTGCTATTAGTTCTAGTAAGTTTCTTTAGAGTTAGGTTTCCATTGTGTCTTAAGTTTTCAAATCACATTTCCATTGAAAAATCTTATAAAAAATTTTGTGACTCAAAATTTCAAGTGCTTAATCTTGCTTCTAGTGCACTATCTTTTGGATTCAAATTTTAAAAAGTAAATAGGCTGAAAACAGAGACAAAAATAGAGCCTAAATCAAAAGAAAAGTACAAAGATTCAAAGAAGAAAAGTGTACAAAAGAATCCAAGACAAAACCTAAAAACTAGTGCACTAGTTTCCTTGTTTTCATTTGAATTTTTGTCTAACTTGTAGTCACGGTTTCTATAGCTTGGAATCTTAGAAAAATTTGAAACAAAAGGAAAATATACTCTCTGGACTCTTAACTTGAATATAGAAAAAGAAAGAATTAAAAAAAAAATTAGAGAAAGCATTTTAAAGTGAAAAAGCCGAGAGGTGTACATTGGTGAAAAATCACTTGATTCCTTTTTATTGTTTTGACTACTACTTGTGCTATACTTATCCAATTGCTTTCAAATTTTTTTTGTTTTGTTCATCTACTCTAGTACCTATCTAGGAACATTCCTAACTGAGTGCTAGCTTTATTTGGAGTCTTATTTTCCAGTTTTACTTGTTGAACCTCTTTGAGTCTTGTCATATATACATATTACTCTTAACTTTTGGTATAAGCTTTCCAAATTGTGCTTTATTGCTTGTCTAGTTTTCTTTCAATAATTTCCCTGTGCTGGAAGTGGCCTCAAATCCTTTCTCAAGGATCAAGCATTGCTCAACAAAGAGTAGGAAAAGTTTGGACACTAAGACCTAAAAATTTGACCTAATTTAGTGACCAAAACTTCTCCTAAACTTCCTTCACTTGAGTGACCATTCCTTTCACCTTGTGAGGCAGCCACCATTAACCTCTTTGTTGTGTTTCTTTTGCAGGTCCAGTAGCATCATATTGAAGGATTAGTGGCGGATTAAACACTTGATTAAGTGTTGGAAAATTTGCACAACAATCCGTCACTAAATTGGTCACCAAAACCGCCATTTATTGCTTTCTAGGCTAGTTAAAATTTTGCAATCTCTCTTGTATTTTAAAATCAATTTGTAAAGCTTGGATGGAGTATTAAGAAGCTGGTCAGGTATATCTAAATCCTTGTTAGCATCCTCACGTGTAGTGCTAGTGGAAGTGGCTTGGAAATTTCATATGTTTCAAGCTTCCACTTAGGATATCTGACTAGTTGCTTACATTGTTTCCTTTAAGTTCTTTGTCTTTTAATTGCTTTATTTTGCTGCCTTGAAACGTCTAGACTTGTGTAGATTTACTTGCTCACGTTTAGTTTAGTCTCAAAAAACAAACAAATTGTGAAAAAGCATTCAAAATTTTTGTGAAAAGTTTTGGGGAATTGGAGATACCACAAAGGAGTTTAGTGATTTCCACTTGAAAAGGCTTGGTTATTAAGTGGCTCTTTGTAGCTCACCTCCCTTGATAGTGCAACTTGTACACTTAGACTTCCAAGTGTTATTTTCATTCCTAGAAAATACCAAAAACATTTTATAACTTTTTGCATAGCATATAAAAAAAAAAATTCTTTTGTTTAATCATGAGAAAATATTTCTCAAGTGGTAGTGAATTAAGCTCTCCAAAAGGTTTTTCACATTCTACTCAAAGGCTTAAATCACTAACACCTTGGACAAAGCAAGAAGCTTTAAAAAAAGAAAAAGAAAAACTTGAAAAAAAAAGCACAAATTGCAATTTTAGAGGAAGAAATTCACATTATTAAACAAAAGAGAGAAAAACTTTTAGCAAAAGAAAAATTGAGAAAAACAAGAGAAAAAGAAAGAAAAAAGGCATTGCTCTTAAGGGAGAGTAAGGAGGAAAATAATTCCTCTAAAGGACTTGTGAGTGAAGAGAGTTGTTCTACCACTAAAAATCATTTACAAAATACTCTCTTCATAAATAAAGACCTTAACTCTTACCCTAATCTTACCACTAGTCATGAAGTAGAGATTCAAGAACAAATCATTCTAAAGAAAAATGAATCTCAACTTCAAGATGTAGTGAAGAAGGAGTGGACTACATTTAGTTCCACTTCTTGTGCTACTTCCTTGGAGGTGCCCAAGGAAGATAGCCTTCCTCTCTTTAGGAATCCTTCTACCATAGTTGTTCTAATAAAGCACCCTAATTTTGGAATATATTGTTTGATAGATACATCTTGTCATATTTCATATTCTATTTTTGATCTTATGGGAAGTTCATCTTTATTTGAACTTAATTTGCACCCTTCCCTACAAGACAAAAATAGTTTATATGAGTTTTCAAGATTTTCCAAGACATTTTATCTACCAAACAATATGATTCAAAATTGTTTAGGACGTTTTCTAGTATTCTTTTCTTTATATTTTAGGAAAAGCCTAGGCTACCATTTAGGGTATTTTAGGCAAGATATTGTAGTGTTTAAAAATCATTTTTTTCATTGTCTTAGTCATAGTGTTCTTACATTTTTAGGTTTTACTTCTAGGTTTTGCTTAGAAGAGGAGCCTATTTTTAGAGAGTCTAATATTTTATCTTTCTTTGTTAGGTTAGATACTAGGACTCCTCTTAGGATCCATGATCTTTTCTCTTACCATGTTACTTCTTATTCCTTGCATGTTTTATATGTAGGTGTTAATTTTTCTTCCATTCATCCTCGAGATTTGAGGACAAATCCTTTTCAAGAGGGAGGGGATGATGGAATCATGCTTTGGAGTGCAAGAGGTGACATACTCAAAGATCCAAGAGGAGTTGGCTAGAGATGAAGGTTTGGGCCTGTCAGGGCCCATCGGGCCCATTGGGCCTAGGAAGGCCCAAGTTGAACTTTTCATGGGCCATATTTTGTTATAGCTATTTTCATATGTTTTGTATACATCATGTTAGTATAGGTATCATATATTTTGGTCTTGTATTTTGGACTACATAGAGTAGCATTTTAGGTTTTAGGCTTGTTGGGCCTAGTTTTGGGCTTCATGGGCCTTTGGGCTTTTGGTACCCAATATTGGGCTCATTTTCATTCTTGTAATTTTTCCTTTCCATTGTATTTGTTTGACCATTGTATTTAGGTCATTAGATTAGGAAAATACAAGGAATACTAAAGTAGGCTAATTAGGTTAAATTTGGAAGCCATTTAAGTTACATTTGAGTCACATGTTTTGCACCTTTGGTGGCTGAACATGTGACCTCAAATTAACCCTAAATGACACTCCAAATTACACTTAGATGCACCTTAGGTACCTGAATTTTCGGAGTAGCACATGGGAGCCAAAATTTGAATTCAAATTTCAAATTTGAATTCAAATTTCAAATTTGAATTCAAATTTCAAATTTGAATTCAAATTTTGGGCGCCACATGTCACCTTTTGATTTAGGCGCCCAAAGTGTGCAAAACCGTGCTTACTAAAGTGTTTCCTTCACCATTTTGTATTCACTTTGAATATTCAGAAATTTGAGAGCCATTGAGCCAAGTTTCTCCCTCAAAGTCACCGAAATTCCAAGAGAGAAAGTCTTAGAGAGTGCCTTCAAAATACCCTAGGAAAACCTATTTTCCTTCTCTTTGAAGTGTGCAATCCCTTGAGGCTTGAGCTTGGATGCTTCCTTCTATGGATTAGGAATCCTAATCCGCAGGTTCTACATCTTCTAGAGGTGTTCTACATTCGGTTTATCTCCATTGAAGTTGATCCGTGCATAAGGAGAGCTAAGGAGAAGAACATTCATCACTCCTCCTTACCATTTCCATCAGGTAGTTATGTGTTAAACCCAACCCTGGAACGGGGCCATTCTGGTTTAAGAACAGGCCATTCCAGGTATGAAATTTACGTATAACGAAGGGGTCCCGAACAGGCCGTTCCGGATTTGGAACGGGTCATTCTGGCCAATTCTAATGTCTATAAATAGCAGACTCAGGCACTATTCTCAAGGCCAAAAAATTTCATCCAAGACTCCTTAGAGCTTGAAAATTCTCTCTCTTTCTCTTATTGTATTTCTTGAGATTTTGTGAGGTAGTTGTAGTGTGAAAGGTAGCCAAAAAGTACCTAAAGAGTCTGCATATTTGAAGATCTAATAAAGCTCGATCAAGAGGTATTTCAATTAACACTTCTCTCTCCTTGCTTCTGCACATTAATTGACTCTTGTTTCAAATAAAAGGAATAACCATGTAGATATCCTAGGAAAATTTGTGTAATTTAAATCCTTATATATGTAAATATGCATTGATAAAAGGGAAAAATGTCTAAATTATTACTCATTGTTATGCTAACTCCATCATAGGGTACCGAAAGGGCGTTGTAGGAGTGCTTAATACCTTCCCTACATGTAACCAACCCCTGAACCCAATTTTGGTTATCAAGGCCATTATGGGATTTTCAAAAACCTTTGTTTTTCCAATATTTTGAGTAAAATATTGGTGGCGACTCCTATGAACCTATTTTCAAAACCATTAATTAGGGATTAGTTTGGTCTCCGGGCATTCCTTAATTTATGAAATCCAAAAGGATGTTTAAACCATAGGTCGCAAGATCTGAAATTTTTGGGTTGCGACAACTAGGAAGGAAACACGTACTCTATGCTCATGATAAGCACAGGTCTAAGAAGCTCATCTCCTCTAGTAGCCTCTTCTAGCCTCCTAGCCATAGACCTTATTAAAGGTCCTATGGTCTTCAAGGATTGTCCTCCATCAATCTCTTATTTCATGTCATGAGTTAGAGTGAGAAATATGGAGTTTATTTAAGAGATTGTTATGCGACTCTTTTTACCTTATGTTGGATTTTATATTTGCTTAATTATGCATGGATTTTGAGTATTTTTATATCCATTATTTTTCTAAATATTAATTTATATGTATGAGAGGTAGAGGGTGTCGCAAGGGCCAAGTCCTATAGGAATGAAGAGGAGTAAGCTAGACTTTAAGAAAGAATGTCCAAGCTCTTGTTAAGCTTAGGACCCCTTTTAGTTGCTTGCTTTCTTTTCTTTGTGTACATTTTTCCTTGTAAATATTTTCCTTATTTTTTACCTTGTATTTTGGGCCAAGTAGTGTAGGAATTTATGTCCTTGTATTTTTATGTTAGGGGTGTAAATAGTAGTTTAGGAAGGGTGCACCAATAAAAGGCTATTTTAGCTTGTTGGGCTTAAATTGGCCCATGGAAGCACATGGACATGATATCCATGGTGTTGGATGTCTATTCCTAGTGGACAAGGTGTCTGAATGTCCAATTCAAGTCTACAACATGCGAAATGGCCTTGTCCAGTCACACTAAATACACATGCCAAGTGGCAACCTCCGATTGGCTCTTCTAGATATAGAATGGTGACATGAGTCACAGTTTCCTTGCCTTGCCACATGGCAACCTTTCATTTTCTATTCTAGATCTAAGATAGTGACATAAATGGGAGGAAAATTTGAAATTTGAAATGTAATTAGGGTTAGTAGTCTTGAGTTCATGTTAGCCTATGTAGACATCAGATTTCGTCTGGGTTACTCCATTAAGGACGAAAGGCCGCTAGGACTTAAATAACAGCCCTCGAGGGTCCAATAAAGCACGAAAACGGACCAAGACAGCACCAAGAGGCGCAAAAGACTTAAAGCCACTATCCAATACCTAGAACGGTTGTTCCAAGTCTTAGAATGGTTGTTCGAAATTCAAATTTTACATATAAAACCCTAGTTGGGAACGAACCTATCCAAATCCGGAACGACCGTTCCCAACTTAAAATTTACACTACAAACCCTAATTTGGAATGACTTATTCCCAAAAACCCTTTTAATGTTATTTTAAGGCCCATAACGACCATTTTAGTGCTGGGAATGACCATTCCCCTTCCTTGGGTGCCTATATAAGTGTCCCTAGGGCTTAGTCTTCCACACTTCACACATAGTTAAGAGACTCCTATTAGAATCATTCCCTTCTCTTCCCTTACATATTCTTGAGCGACTATGAGGCTTTTTATAGAGCGAGAGGCTGTCAAAACATGCCTTTGCACCACTATTTGAAGATTTATTATAAAGTTTGCTTCAGAGGTTCTTATCAATTTCTTCTCTTTCCTTATTTATTTATTTGTTTTTATTTTCATAACCTTATTGTCATGCAAGAATCAGTAACCATGTAGATAATAAGTGTTTAAATGACTAATAAAAAAAGGGGTAAATACTTAATTATGTTTATTATTTTACTAAATTCATCATAGGGTATTGAATCAGGGCACTATGAGGTGCTTAACACCTTCCCCACGCATAATCGACCCTCGAACCTAAATTCTAGCTATGAAGGCCATTGTTAGTTTATTATGAAAACCCTTTTCTTTTTTAAATGTTTTGAGTAAAATATCAGTAACGACTTCTTCGAACTTTTTCAAAAATTATTAGTGAATGATTAGTCTAGTCCTCGAGCGTTCCTAAACCGATGAGAGTTTCAAAGCGAAGTCCAGACTATCTATGGGCAAGATCAGAATTTTTCGGGTTTCGACAGATGGCGACTCCACCAGGGAAGCTTAAAGAGGGCTAGACTCATTTAATGATGAACTTAGCATAATTAAAATAATAATTAAATTTGTACCCCTTTTGCTTTGTTTATCAATATTTGTTTCTTGTATGACTTTAATATCTATGTACTTGTTTAAATTTCCACCTTTGTTTGGAATAAACTATACAAAAACACTTACGCACTAAAATATTTTATTAGAATTTGATATTTAGAAAGAATAGTTAAAATACAATCTCAATTAATAATTTTTTTTGAAAATGATATTATCAAAATGGATGAAATGAATTAAGATTTGTTATTAGACCTAGATTAATTATATATATATTCATAACAGAAATAGTATTTATTATTTATATTTATTTATTACTTTGAATACTTGCAAAAAGCCCATTGATCAAGAAAAATTCTAGTCCAACTCCCATCAATGCTAGCCCTTCATTTAGGAATGATAATTCTTGTGAAAAGGGAAGGAAAAGAGTTTCTTAGAATTGTGAAGTATTAGAAACATTTTGAATTTTGTGTATTGTTTGGTCGTAGTAAAAGACAAGAAAGAGAAGATAATAGTCATGTGGGACCACTATTTTTTTTGTATCATGTGATTTGATAAGATTTGAAGAGATTGTTTGTTATTTTCCCATTTTAACCTCTTACATGTATAAGATTTGAAGGAATTGTTTATTATTTTACCATTTTAACCTCTTACTTATATATATCACGTAAATGTTAATACATACAATTTTTAAACTAATTTATAACATCATTTAAATTATTTAGTTAATTCAAAGTATATGTAAACAAAAAAATTTAACCTTTCTTCTCTTCTCCTCTCCTTAAATCAAACACCTCAATTTTCACTTTTTATTTTTTACTTATTCTCTCGCGAGGAGATGATTTAAAGTCTCTTCTTACCGTCTTAAACAATCCCCATGGTATCAGGCTTTCAGACATTTTCGGACAATAAAACATGACGTGTCCATTTCCTATTGGCTCAGTCCTCGTCCCGCTACGCCTGAGCACACCATATTACAATCTCTGCGACCGACCCTTCACTTTTCCTTCTTATTCCCACTATTCATTCACTCAACTCCTCGTCCTTTTGTCTTCCCAACTTCATTCCCTATTTCATTTCTCCGAGCTTCTGCAGAACCAGCGCGTCCTACACTGCGTTCATTTCAACGTCATTAGGAGCTCGTAAGGTAAAAACATGACAATTTCAATGAGAAAATGTTTGTGTTGCGTTCATATATGCATATGCATATGCACATGCCCTGCGTGTTCCGCAAGGAACAAATTCAACTTCGCTCATTCTTTCAGCTTCCACTGATACGAACAACTTTGCTTGTAGAACAACACCTCAAGTCACATATTGTGGCTTATTTCTTTTTAACTGCGATTTTCTCTTTTCTGTTTTCTACGCGTTCCGAATGACATTGCGCTGTGGACAGGTTGCGAGATCATGGAAGGGGAAAACCCTAGAAAGAGGAGAATGGTGCAAAGCGAAGACGATGATGATTGTGATTTTGGAAAAGTGTTGAGGTTCAAAATCCTATTACCGAACGGAACGAGCGTGGAACTAGCATTACCCGACCCTGAACCGGAAATGCCTTTGTGGAATTTCGTGGGTTTGGTTAAAGATAAGTACTTTGAAGCTCGTAGGCGTAGGCACTTTGAGTCAACAAACAAGTTAAGAGACGTTAACTGGAAGGAAGGTTCTCTCTTTATTCAAGATGCCAATGATACGAAAATCAGGAACGTTATTAAATTGAAAAGCTTTAAGCCAAACAAGTGCCACATTCTACGGCTTCATGTCAGTATACCCTACTCATCCTATGTTCTGTTCTGTTTCGTTACGTAAGGTGTATGTAATTTCTTTTAGGATTAAATATGTTTTAGTTTCTAAATTTTGTTGATTTTTATTTTTAAGTCTCTGAACCAATTTCATATAGAAATTTTAGTCTCTAAAGTTTTTTCTTTTTTATACACAAAAATTTTGACATAAGAAGCAAAATGTTAAAGGAGAAAATTGAAGTTCAGTATTATTCATCGTAAAAAAAGTCACAAAAGTTTATGGTTTAGGATTTACGAATAAAAATATATTTTATCATATTTATATTAACCATGAGCTTATGGGGGAAGGAGTTAGGTAGAAGCGAGAGTAGTTAGATTTGATCCTTGTTGTGTCCTTATAATATTTTACATGATAAAAAAAAATATTATCCATGTGCTTATTTGCTGAATCTTCAACTTGTTTGTATTCTTTCTGAGTCAGGATGGGAGTAGCGATGTTGCCAAGTCTTTCGAGGTTAACATTTTTTGTTGATTTTTGGTTACTGCTGGTAATCTTTTGTTCCACGGTACTATAATGCTTCTGTTTGAAATGCAGAATATGTGGGATTTGACGCCAGATACTGATCTATTACTGGAGCTTCCTGAAGAATATACTTTCGAAACAGCTCTTGCAGACTTGATTGTGAGTTTATT
Organism: Cajanus cajan; assembly: GCF_000230855.2. NCBI lineage: Eukaryota > Viridiplantae > Streptophyta > Magnoliopsida > Fabales > Fabaceae > Cajanus > Cajanus cajan. Next base: position 39,744,483 of record NC_138525.1, read on the forward strand.
AACTGAACACTGTAGTACTGTACAATGATTTTATTCAGTTCACATCTTGATACTAATACTGCTATTCATACACCAGGATAATTCCTTGCAAGCTGTGTGGTCCAACGGGGAAAATAAGAGGAAGATAATTCGGTACGATTGTATGACATCAATGAGATAGTGATATTGTCTTTCTACTATTATTAAGCGTAGCAAAAGAAAAAAAATCCGCAGTCTGTTATTTTGTATAAATAATTAAGAGGTTCAGGACTGTGAATTAAAATTTATTTTTAACATGGGTAATTTGATCTCAAAGTATTTCTTTCGGTTATGTTATAGTTATTTGCTTTCAATTGATTGTGACTAATCATTCTTTTAAGTACCGTAACTGAACCTTCCATAGAGAAAGATATTAAAAAATACGAAAGGTTGGAATTCATTGTTGTTATTATTACTGTGGTAAGAATTTGTGTCTCTGGCGAAAAAAAATGTGGGTAATTAATATTGAATGAAGTGGGCAGTTAACTTTGTTATATGAACAATTTTTGTTCCTATTTTATCCTAAAGAGATCTATCAGTGAGAAAATATCAAGATATGATAGAAGGATATAAATGTTTTATAAATAATAGACATGACAAATATGTATTCCTTTTATATATTGTGACAGATTATTATTATTTATTACTGAAATGTATTATTAATATCAGAAGAATGCTGTGCACAATGAATTCTGCAAAACCCAGAACAATGATCCCACAAAGGTTCACACCCTTGTTCTCACTAACAAAAAAGCAAAATCTAACTTTTCCTCTCCCTTCTCTCACTAGATAAGGCTTGAGACATGAATTCCCCTCTCTAATTCTCATTCCGTCCCTTTTTATTTCTCCTGCTATATGTTTCCGAACCATGGAGCCAGATAGAATTTCAAAGTATTTGCCCTGGGGGGAAATCCATAACTCATAGTTAACAGTATATTCCACATTCCCAAAGAATTATGGAAATTTAAGATATTTGATTACTTAATGATTAAGCCCTACTCTTAGAATAGTGGATTTAAGTCTAACTCAATCCTACAAAACTGGCTTGTAAGGTGAGGGTTGCTTTCCACTTATATACTATTTAATTGCCTAATCTCTAGTCGATGTGAGACTTGGACTTTTCCGATACAACCCCCTCATGTCCAGCACTATTGGGCTTGGTATGTGGATAAATGATAGGTGACATTTTTTTAATGATCTAGGATTGGCGGGACTTGAATACACCCCCTCATGTGCATGGTGCATGTAACAATGGTGGGTGACCCATTTTTAAGAATCTAGGATAGCTCTGATACCATCTTAAAATAGTGGATTTAAGCCTAACTCAACCCTACAAAACCGGCTTGTAAGGTAAGGGTTGCTTTCCACTTATATACTATTTAATTGCCTAATCTCTAGTCGATGTGAGACTTGGGTTTTTCCCAATAGCCACCATTATTTTTGACGTAACATTTTTCTGTATTAAAATATTACATAGTTGATTTTGTGTCTTGTGTTTGCTTACAAGATTTCTTACACCTATGCACAATGTTCCCTAAAGTGTATTTTATGATTTGCAGAGTAAATCTGAGTAAAGATAAGATTTCAATTTTCGATAATGGCCCAGGGATGGATGACACTGATGAAAATTCCCTTGTGAAGTGGTATCTATCTGATTCTATTTTATTTTATGAACTTAGTATTTGAATCAAACGTCAAGACATTTGAAATTTTTAATATTTAGATATGAATATTAGCCAGACTTGTTTGTCAGAAAAATGCAAAACCAAGAGCCAAGAGGTTGATTTTACTGACCAAGGATATAATGATATGTACTTTCTTGCTTATGTAGCGAAAAAAGTTTTTGTTAGTTGATCAAATTTAAAATCTGTTTTCGTTTTTGGTGTTAATGGCCAAAGGGATTGAAATCTAGATGTTAGGAATAAAATGTCAATTGATACCAATATATTAAGTGTAGATAATAATAGGCAGAGAAATTTTCTGGTTGAAGGTTCATCAGTATGTTTTGCACGGAGTTTGATGGTTATTGTGTTTGGTATTACAATCAAATACACATCTGTGTTTTTGAAAACAAAATTCTAAGAATTAATTGGTACGTGAAAACATTTTCTATTTTAATTAATAATTTTAAAAATATCATCTTGCTTTTACTTTGTTTCCTATTTTCTTTTTGCTAGTTTTACTATTTTCTTGTACAAATCTATAAAAACAATAAATAAGGGATCAAAGTAGCATTTTTATAACTATTAGTGAAAACAAATATTTTTTCGAAGTAAACAGCCCTAACTAAAATTTCAATTCTGTTCACACATTTTAGTTGTTCCCTAATTAACACCTAGTTTTCAAACATGCCAGCCTTTTGATTTTAATAAATTCATATGTCTTTATTTGTACTTTCATCTGACAGGATAGACAGGTTAAATTACATTCACTTTCAATCATATTTTAAAAGGAATTTCTCAGGACTTTTATTGGCTACATATTCTACTGTCTTCACTTGATCATATACTTTTCATCTTTTGTACAGGGGAAAAATGGGTGCTTCACTTCACAGATCTTCAAAATCACTGGCTATTGGTGGAAAACCACCTTACTTAATGGTGCTTTTCATTTTTTCTCTCTTTCTTTCTTTTTATTTTATTTTTATATTTATTTTTATATTTTATGTTGAACATGTTTACGGTAACATTCCCAAATATTGCAAGTATTTTAATTTTTAATCTTGAAGAGCATGGGTTTATGAAATGTGTTAGTAACTAAAGGTATTTCCTTCATATTAACTTTTGTTGAATACACTGCTGTTTTTTCTGCTTATGCACATAGATGAATGTAAATGTTAGTCAAAAGAGGGGACGGGGTAGATTTCTACCGTGTGTTTTAATCTGATTGTCTGTTTGTTGGGGGTAATCGTGCAGCCTTATTTTGGGATGTTTGGATATGGTGGACCTATAGCATCTATGCATTTGGGGAGGTATGATTTCTTACTAATATACAAGTAATTTCCCCATATTATATCTGTGTAATCTGTATCCCCAAATTTCTTACTATTGTTATTTTCACATAATAAGGCGTGCTTCAGTTTCTTCCAAGACAAAGCATGTAAAGAAAGTCTACATGTTACTTCTTGAGAGAGAAGCTTTGTTAAGTACATCTAACTCTAAAGACACGTGGAAGGTATTCATGTTTCCCGAACAAGGCAATGTGTTTAATGCTTTCTTTTTTGGTTATTTGTTTATGCTCTCAACTGACAGTTGGATGTTACTTTTATATATTATCTTTTTTATTGAGACTGGTGGTGGCATCAGAGATCCCTCAGCCAATGAAATTAGGGACTCTCAAGGAAGTTTTACAAAGGTTCCTACCATCTATCATCTTTTGCCTATTTTCATTCTCTTATTTATTTTTATCTTTGTGGATTTTATTTTTGGCTTCAACCACTTAATCATATAATAATAATAATTGGTAAGCTACATGCCCCTCACCATTTGCATTGATGTTTCATTTCGCAGTTGACAGACATATTTTGATTTTGTTACTGACTTTTTATTTGTTTATTTAAGCTATTAAACTATTATTGCTGTCTTAACATGGGATTGTCAACATTTTGGTTCCCTGTAACTATCGTGAAAATTTATCTAAGGCTGGATGCTGGATAATTTTTAAAGACAATCAGTAATTTTTAAGATGATCAGCTTTACACTCTGAGAATGCGGTTTTAATGTCTAGAATAAAGCTATCAGATGTAGGTTTTGCATCTTTCACGTGTTTTGTTGCCTTGAAATCGTATTTCCAAACACCCTATTCAATTTTTCGTGATATGCCATTAATTTTTATTGATAGATCCAGTGTCACATTTTCTTAATATATTTAAGTACTTGGTTTGGTTGAGCCCCTGATTCTTTTTATCTAATCAAGGCACTCCCCATTTTACTTTTTATGCCATATTTACATGAGAAAGTTGGTTATCTCTTTACTTATATATATTCGAACATTAACAAAAACATGTGATATGATATTCTTGCAGGTTGAAACTTACAAGTCCTTTTACTTTACATGAGGATGTTGGTTGTCTCGTTACTTAATTTGAATATGAACATGTGATGTGATACTGTTGCAGGTTGAAATTTACAAGCCAAAAATAAAAGATGTTCACATAAACAGACTCCAGTGCTTCCTGAAGGACATATATTTCCCCTACATTCAGGTTTGAATTCTTCCAATAATTTGATCGAAATCTTTTTTTAATAGGCTAAATAAATATATTAATTCAATGAGTACCAGAAATAATCCCACAAGAGTCTAGTAGAGACTATCAGTAACATTGTACAAGACCTGCAGAACCTGACAACATTTAGATGACTGCTACATAACTGTACATGTAAGAGCATTCCCTCCAGTTAGGTAACCCGTGGTTGCAGTGAATTACAATTGATTAGTTACCCATTAGTTAGTGTTTTAAATAACAGAAATATCTTAGGGTTATCAGTATCTACTTTAATCTTTTTATCATTATCTCTTTATTTTTTTTCTTTTTATATTCAAGTCATAGTTTCCTTATTTTAGAATGGAGATAGTAGTTTTCTCTATAAGAGTATGATTGGAGAATGTAATTGGTGTGAAAAATATTATTGATAAAAATTTCTTTTTTTCTAATTGGTATCTCAGAGCATCCCAACCATGGGAGTTCTGTTTCTGCTGCAACAAAAACAGAGCACTGTTGCCTCTCTAGCTCTGCCGTTAAGGCTGTTGGCGGGCCAGATTTAAATCTTACCATTCGATGTTAATGATAGTGAAAATTCAATAACCTTGTTGAAATAAATATGTTCAAGTGCTTAAAATCCTTTCCTTCTCAGAAGAACATATAAAATATTATTCTTCTCTCAATTGAATATATTTGTTTTTAATTATTTTATTCTTACAGAGTGATGACATGACAGACAAAGGGAAGACTATTACACCTATCGAGTTTCAGGTTCTTGCTTTAGTGTTATATTTTTACAAGCTCATCAACACTATAATCATAGCTTTATCTTGTTGCACATTTATACTATATTATCCAACAAATAAGACCAAATTATATTGAAAAAGGTGTAATGTGAATTTTTAAATATTGACTAGAAGTCGTAGCCTACCTAAGTAATAAATACTGTATCATATTAACATCACTCATGATTAATAGCTTTGAGAAAATAATGTTTGATTGAGATTATCACTCAGCAATCTGAAGTGATAGTATTTACCCATTGACTAAGAGTCCAAGGTCAAATTTTTCTTCTTCGTTGTACCTTTGTTCAGAGCGTACAGACTTTTTATTCATATATCTGAGTGATAGTATCTACCTATTGAACAAGGGTCCAAGGGGTTTGTACCTTTGTTCAGGTCATACGAGCCTTTTGATGTGTATGGTAGGGATGTAAGCAATTCGTGATCGACTCATGCATCCGGTCTCACTCAACTCAATTACATTTTAATAGGTTGGATTGTTTACTTTATCGATTATAATTGGGTTGCATAACAAGTTAAAGGGTTTGTACTCCAATTAACCTGACCTAAATTTTAAAAATAACTAAAAATATTAGTTATCAAATATACATGAGACAACACATTAATTATCGAATAGTAGTGGGATGAAGACACTTTGTGTCTCTATATTTATTTAGAAGTAATTATTAATATTTGTTGAATTAACTGGTATTGTGTGTAGTCTTTCAACTTCAAGGTCTTGGATTCAAAAACTGAATATCGCCTTTATAATAGGTATAGATACATGAAACAACACAAAATTAAATTGAAGATATGCTTGATATATTAGTTAAGACTTAAGTTAATAATCTAATATGTATTCAATCTGATTGCGTACAACTATATATAAATATATATAGAGAGAGAGAGAGAGAGATAATACATTAGTTAAAACTTAAGTTAATAATCTAATATGTATTCATCCTATTATTCTTATTTATGTTATGTTGGGTTGGGTTGCGTCACTACACAAATAAAATACAAATCTAATCCAATCCAACCCGATTATGTTAAATTGGGTTAGGTCCTAAAGGTCTAATCCAACTCACTTACACCCCTAGTATATAGGAAAGCGGATTATAGAATTGCAATGTTCAACATGAGGAGTCTACAATGTTAAAGTAGTAGGGGCTGAAGATGGATGTGCTGGACTGCTGGATTTTAACCTCTAGTATTTCTGATATTCTTTATCACATAATTTTGGTTTAGCTTTCTCAGGTTTGAAGACATTTTCCATCTTGTCAGAAAAACCATTATGAGTATCAATTTTTCTAATATGGCCCATTGTCTTATAATTAGAGCTTTGAGGACTTTAACCATTACCATCACGGCCTCCTCTATTGCTAAGATTTCCCCTTTCTCAAGTGGATACCATTGCTTAAGATTCAGACGAAGATTTCTACTCTAAAGGGTAGGAACAAGTTGTTGTGTTATTAAACTCTCCATTGACAGAAATTCTTTACCGGTCAAGATTTGATGACAAACATGACAAAATCTGGTTTCATAGCACAAAGAATCATCCCCATATGTAACTTGTTCAATTGCTTTCAATGAGTCAGCTTCTAAGAACATCTTCATTTCTTCAACAGTCAATTGGGCTTGAACAGCAAAGGAGATCATATCATGATCTGTTTGTTTGTGGGAAGTTAACTTTTGGGCAAAATCCTAAAGGAGTTGAACATCATTTGCAAAAATAGGAGTTTCAAAAGGAGTTCCAAGTCTTGAATGTTCTAAGGTTCCCTAGTATATTGAGATCCGTTGATTGCCACTAGCGATGAGAATAGGCTAGGTCTTAAATAGGGATTTATGGTCTGACCTCTTTAAAGTCTGACCTGTCCTAACCTGTTTAATAAAAAGGTCAAGTTTAGGTTTTTAAAAGAAGCCTATTTATAAAAAGCTCAAACTTAGATTTATACACAAGCCTGTTAGGCCCGATTATTTTTTCATTATAGGTTTATAAACTTACGGCCTGTGCATGAGTGTACATTAATTTACATGACTAGGTATGAATTGTTCTTTTAACAAAAAATATTCAATTTTTCTCCTATATTTCTTTTAAAATTTAAATTTTAATAATATTGAGTAAACTATATTTTAAAAATAATTTTGTTGATTTTTAAAAAATTAAGTTTATGACATTAATAATTTAAATAGGCTTTAAATAAATTAATAGGCTATACCAGACTTTAAAAAGACCAGGCTAGACCTATAAAAAAAGCCTATAATAAATAATAGGTCAGACTTAAGTTTTAATTTTTTATAGAATAAATCTGACCTTTATATTCAAAGCCTGACTTGACTTGTCCTATTCCCATCGCTATTTGTCACAACAAAGCACGAAACTGAAATACCAACTTCTATCGTTCAATATTATCTAAAGATACTTCGTTACTGTTCTTTTTTCGGGTAATCATAGTAACTTAGTTAGGAACGGAAGTTCAAGAGAACCCTACCAATACAAATAATTGTTTTCATTGTTTTTATGAAGTTATTGCGGGAGTGCTAAAAAAGGAGGAAACAGGTCTAGATGCCAAATAGGTGTTCAAACATGAAGTGACACTTGAAACAGGGTGTGTAAAAGTGTCGATGAGACCCTTGGAGAGGATGCTTTGTCACGTCGTATACCAGAAGGCAGCATGTGTAGCTCACGCACCTGAACGGCGCAAAGTAGCAACTCATAGAGGAGAGCATCGATGGCTGCAAGAGATTGGACTGCTCTAATACTAACATAAGATTAATAGCTTTGAAAAATGTATATATATATATATATTAAACATATAAGGAATCTAAGGAAGATCAGGGAGGATCACGGGAAAAGGCGGAGAGAAGTAGGCAGTAGACTGACTACCATGAACAAGAACAATAAATATGCAAAAAGTAAATGAACAGAAAGTAGATGAACAGAAAGTAAACTTAAAGCATATAAATGTTGAAGCCCAAATGCGGCAAAGCCAGACGAAGAGGGCGGAGGAGATGAGAAGAGAAGAGTAGATTTAATACAAAATAGTTGTATTGATTGACTGATAAAAGATTACAAAGGCTAGAGAGAAGGAGGTTCTCACTCTAACTCTCATGCTTAAACTCGAATCTGCCTAACATCATGGGCAGAGATGCTATTTATAAAATAAAATTTTTTACTGTTACAACAGTAACATTGAAATCCCGCTACAGTGAACAGTAGTGCTCCGCTTCCGCTACAGTGAATAGTGAACAGTTGCGTTGAACATTATCCTTTCGCAGGATGAATAGTAGATTGCCACAGTGCTGGTAACTTCACTGGAACTGTTTATCTCTTCAAACTGGGTAGATGTTTACATACATTGCTGGATTGAAGTGATGCCTATAGATTGTTATGATAATATGAGGTGCAGGGTATTCACAATATAAAATATGAATATATTCACAATATAAAATATGAATATGTCCACCATTAAACAAAATTATCATGATTAATAATCAAACAAGCTGAAGATTGGTTGGTTCGAAATCTGCTACTGAAGCAGTTATTCTTCTTCTGAATTAGCGGCTGCTTCAATATCAATTCCAAAACAGTCATCTTCATTTTGGAAATATGATCCAGATGAGGAAGGAGAGGAGACTTCCTTCTTAGCTTTTCCTTTGGACGAACCTGACTCTGAGTCCGTCTGTAGGAGATCAAGGATTTGATGAAGATTTGTAGCCAAGGCTTCATCACTAGTAGATGCTGCAAGTGCTGCTGCAATTTTGGCCTTCCTATTGAGAAACTGGCAGGTTTCTGGGTCAGCCGTCTTGAGGCTTTTTGGATTCTTCTGAAACCATAAAGCTACTCCTTGGGTGTTTGCTCGGGATGCATCAAACTGATCCCACCATTTGACGGAGGCTTGCTTGCCCAAGATTGGAAGAAGCTTGGAATTCTTTTTATACTGGTGTTGCCAGGCAAAAATCCAAGCTAATGAAAATTTTGGAAAGAAATGAAGAGAGGGATGAAATGGATTAGTTCCTTCTTCAAATCTTGATTTGAATTGGTTGTATCCTTCCTTGATATCATTAGGAAGAATACTTTGAATTGGTCCAAAATACTCCCACCATTCAGCGAACCACTGAGGGAAAAAGTATCGGACTTTCATTTTAAAATAGATTAACCAGGAATGCTTGTGATTCTTATTTTGGAACCAAAAAACATTTGTCCAAGCATTGATATAATCCCAGTAATTGTAACCAATAGGGTCAAAGGGCTGGGAAATTTTTTTGACCTGATTGGGATTGTTCTCAAAATCTTTGAAAGTTAAAATTTTTAAAATTTGGAGAGTTGAATGAGTGATAAGTTGAGTATCACTTCTATCAAAATTGTGTTTGATTGAAACGGATTTTGAATCCACCAGAATAAATTCATAAAATTTCCTAGTCTTATTAAGACTAAGGGGTTTAAAGAGAAATGTTGGTGGAAAGATTTTTTCACAAATTTTATTTGGGTTTGGATCCCAAAATTCAGGTTCCATTTGGATTGTTGGGTGGAATCTTCCTTCTTTTTGCTGATAGGAAGGTTGTTTTGAGGGAATTGGTTGAGGCTGCTCTACCAATTCTTTTGATTGTAGGGTAATTTTGGAATTGGCAATTTCTGAAATAATGGATTTCAGGTTTTGTCCCCAAAAGAGTTGTCGGGTTCTGCTGAAAAAATTTGTTTCCAGGATTTAGAAGGAAGATGGGTAAGCCCGGTATCTTGGAGGGCTTGAAGGGTTGGTATTGCCATTGCATAATCAGATGGCTTGGTGGTTTGCTGAGTAGATGACTCAGCTTTAATTGATTTCTGGGTAGATGACCCAGCTTGGGTAGATGACCCAGATTGTGTTGTCTCCATGGGTGGAGATTTGTTCCTCAAAGCCTTAGACAAGGCTTTATCAGATTGAATTTCATCTGTAGAAGACACAGATTTAACAGATTTGGCTGAGCGGGAAGACCTGCCCAGAGAGATACCTTTACCCCTTCCTCTAGAAGAGGTTACCTTTGATCGTAGTTTTGGTGACATTTCATCACTCTTTTCCTTGTAAAAATTCACGGGTAAGATAGTCAGGTAAGGTGTTTGAGGTGCCTTTGATATATTCTATTTCGAAATCAAAAACACTTAATATAGCTTGCCATCGGGCAAAAATTTGTTTTGATGCAAGATTTTTTACATCCTTTTGTAAAATTTCTCTGGCTGATTTACAATCAACCCGGACTAAAAATTTTTGATTTAATAAATCAGATTGAAATTTTGAAATACAAAGAACAATAGCCAAAACTTCTTTTTTTATAATAGAATAATTTTGTTGGGCTTTGTTCCAGTGTTTTGAAGTAAATGCAATACATTTTTCAGAATCATGCATTCGTTGTTTAAGGATACCACCATAACCAAGATCGGAAGCATCAGTTTCAACGATTTTGAAAAGATTGGGATTAGGTAAATACAAGCAAGGCAAAACTTTGACCTGAAGTTTGATTTGCTTAACAAGATTAGTATGAACATCAGTCCATGGAGGGGGAGATTTTTTAAGCCTATCATGATGAGGCCTAGTAATGTTACTGAGTTGCGGGAAGAAGTCAGCAACGTAATTAAGACAACCCAAAAATCTTTGGAGTTGTGTTTTATCAAGGATTTGGTTGGGGAATTTATCAGCAAATTCAATAACTCGACATATAGGTCGGATGGTTCCTTGGAAAATAGTACGACCAAGGAATTTGATTTTTGTCTGAAAAAGACAAATTTTTGTCTTTGAAACAGCAAGACCATTTCTTTTGATGACATTGAAAAATATTTCAAGATGCTTGAAATGTTGATCAATGGAGTTGGAAAAAATTAGAACATCATCAATATAGACAATGCAGAAATTGGAATAAGGATTGAAAATATCATTCATGATATTTTGAAACTCAGAGGGAGCGTTTTTAAGACCGAAAGGCATTACGTTCCATTCGTACTGCCCAAACGGAACAGTAAACGCTGTCTTGTAGCGATCAATGGGATTGATTTGGATTTGCCAAAATCCTGATTTCATATCGAACTTTGAAAAGATCTTTGCTGAATGCATTCGGGCAAGAACATCTTTTTTATTAGGAATAGGATAATGAATCCATTGGAGAGCCTGATTGAGAGGTTTATAATTGATAACTAGCCGAGGAGCACCACGCTCAATTTCGGAAGCTTTGTTGACATAGAAAGCAGCGCAAGACCAAGGGCTCTTGCTTTTTCTGATTAATCCTTTAGAAAGAAGGTCCTTGATTTCATTTTGGCAATGGATAACGAGTTCATGACTCATTTGGATAGGCCGAGCTTTGGTCGGGATTTGACGATCAGTGAAGTCCTTTTCATAAGGAAGGCTAACCATATGTTTCTTACGATCCCAAAAGGCATTAGGAAGGTCCGAACAGATAATGTTCTGAAAACGATTTTGGAGATTGGTAATACGGTTCTTGATATGAGGTTGAGAAAGTTGGCCTTTGATATGTTTGAAAGAAATTTCTTCTTTGAGGAAATTGATTTGATTAAGCTTATGGTCGATTTGGTTGATACTCCGAACAAGGGGTTTGTTCAGGAATTTAAAGGTAATGGTTTTCCCTAGGTGCTGCGTAGAGATACCTTCGTTGGAGATATGGATTGGGAAAATAGATTTGATGAATGGAGTTCCAAGAATAACGTCATTCTTAAGATTTTTAACCAGGAGAAAAGGAGTTTCAACCTGGAGACTATCGTTTTTGATGGTAGCCAAGGGGAGCTTATACCTTATTTCAAGGCGGGAACCACTAGCAGTTCTAAGCTTTTCAGAGGTTTTGTGGAAGTACTTGGTTGGTATAAGACCTTCCAAAATACAATTAGAGTCAGCTCCGGTATCAAAAAGAGCAACTGTATCTAAGACAAAATCATCGATAAGGATGGTAACATCAACATACAATTTTTGAATGTTACACTGATTAATAAAGGCGGTGAAAAGATCTTCGTCCTCATTGGTCTTCTGATCAGAATGATTACTGAGATTGTCTTCATTGGTATCATGAATCATTTCATCTGAAAAAGCTTCAGTTATTTGAGAAATAAAGGTCTCATGTAACTGCTGCTTCTTTTTGAGATCACGGACTTCGGATTTGAGGAAACAAATTTCTGTTTGAAGGTCTTGAATGGTAACTGGCTTAGCAGCAGATTTTTCAAGACGTTTGAGAGTTTGAGTAAGATCAAACTTGTTATTGACAAACCTGTTATCAGAATGAGTGGATTTAGGTTTGTGAAGAAGTTGCTTGAGCTTCAAAAGATACTCTTCTCGTTCATGAGGATCTTGAATGGATTTTAAAGCGTCAAGGAGGAGATTTTGCTCATCATTGTGAATGACATTAATGAGAGGAGATTCAGAGCTTTCATCAGAAGAGGAAAGATCATCATCAGCTTGAATGTCCTCAGAGGTTGATTGTTTATCTTCTTCATCACTATCAGAAGAATTAATCAAAAGATTGTTAAGCTGATCAAGGGTAGTAGGATCAAGGCTAAGTTCTCTGACCTTAGAAGAAATCCTACAAAACTTTGCTAAGTGACCTTGACGGCCACACTTGAAACAAGTTCTAGTCTCCCTAGGTTTGTTGTTAGGATTGGAAGTCTGAGGAGCAGAATTAGTAATAGGCGACCTATTAATATTGGTTTTTCTAGACCTAAATCTGGAAAATTTGGGTCTAGGCTTGCTAACCTGATGTTGAGGTGATTTTCCTGGTTTCCTATGTTTTATCCTGGCTGGGTTCTTAGAACAAGGCAAACCAAATTGCTGGCAAAAGTTTCCTAAATCCTTACGATTTTGGGCTTTTTCTTTTGCTAATTGTTTTTGGATGTTATCATCCTGACAAATTTTTAGGGCCACTTTCTGGACATAAGCTATGAGATTTCCATAACTTAGTTGGCCATAAGGGATGTCGCCATTGAACTGGGTACGAATTTTTTCTCTAACCTTGTCTCCTAAGGATTTTGGGAGTCCGGCTAGAAACTTTTCTTTCCAGAAAGGTTGGTTACTATCATCCCTGGTGTAAACTCTAGTGAGAAAGGTGTCTTTGTACCACCTAAAATCTCCTAAGGTTCTACATTTAAGATTGGATAGGAGTTCTCCAGAACGGTCTTTCCAGATATTAGGATCTCCTATGAAGTGTTTGACAATGACCATAATAAGGGTGTTAACAGCATCGGGAATAGGTTCTCCCTTTTGGATGATGACATTACCCTCAACATCAGTCTTGACAGCAGTGATAATTTCATGTTTCTCTTCATCAGAAACATAATTATCCCACCATCCTTTAAGTTGTCCAGAAAACCCAGACGTTAGTATTTCAACAATGGCTTCATCTGCACTATCTAAAGCTGTTTGGTAGGCTGTAGAAACCATGGTCATGTGTTGGAGAGTATTAAGAATATTATACTCGGTCAAGCCATCTATATTCCATTCATAGATGTTGGTTGCACTGAATGACCGAAAACTTTGATCATTCTTTTCTTTAAGCAAAAGGTCAGGGGCTGTAGCCCGATTGTAGTAAAGCTTTGAAGGTTGCTTCCAGATAAGCGCCTTATTGATAACAGGATTAACCCTAAGAACGGATTTTCTGCTAGGCTCAGTATCATCGGAATCAGAACCTAAGGACGACGTTCCTATCTTATTAATCCTAAGAGATTGGTCTTTCTGAGAGACGCTCCTAGTAACCGGACCAGTCTTAACAGAATCAGCCTAGGAGGTACTAGGGGTTTCAGGAATGACAATAGAGTTGTCCTTACTGGAGTCTTCTAAAGACTTAGTCCAATTTTGGTGGATGGCTCTAAACTTATGCCTAGTTTGACTAGTTAAACTAGTAGGTTTGAACAAAGGTTTAGTCACAAATTGGGCTTCACTATCCTTAGTTCTGGAGGTAAAAGCTTTACTAACTAGGTTTTCTCCTAAAACTTGGAGATACTTGTTAGTATAATTGTTTTGTTCCATAAGAGCCTTAATATCCTGGGCTCCTACAGATTCATCAGAATTATACTTAAAAGGTGAAGCCAAATACTTATCTTCTAAGTTTGGGATAAAATAACTACTATTTGGGAGGAGATCCGACTTAACAAGTTTCCCATCTTTACGGTGCCAAACAGTAATGGTATTAACAGAAAGATCTTCTGTGATTGTGGTAATCCAAGGTGGACTAATCTTATTTCTACGAGGGTAAACATTAAACCAATCGAAGAAACAAACATGAGTTTGGACGTTTTCAAGGAAAGTATAATATTTAGATACCTCTGAATAATATATATTTTCTGCTAGGATTAACCCTAAGTCTTTAGAAGACTCCAGTAAGGACAACTCTATTGTCATTCCTGAAACCCCTAGTACCTCCCAGGCTGATTCTGTTAAGACTGGTCCGGTTACTAGGAGCGTCTCTCAGAAAGACCAATCTCTTAGGATTAATAAGATAGGAACGTCGTCCTTAGGTTCTGATTCTGATGATACCTCTGGTATCAGAGCCTGATGGGGAAGTAGGAATTTATGGCTGGATCTAATTTGCTTATAATATTTAAATTATGCTGTAAGGTTATTTTGTTGATGGATATATACTCTAACCTTTACCCATATCTTTTCAATTATGGTTGTATTTTCTATTCTGTTCTTGTACATTTTGTGTTACATTTCTTGGTTAAGCAAAGATCTATGGTGTTTCTAGATCCATGGTGCTTCTGGAATGGGGCGTGGAGGCAGTAAGACCTATGGAAAGGCAGTAAGTCCAGGATGTTTATACGCTGATCGTAGATCATCATGGATATTAGGTCATCATACATATTTGCCTGATCAGAACGTTTGTAAAGTTTCTTTATAAAATGGTTTATAGGCTGGACAACTCTGGATCTTCTGGTTCAGAAGAGTGTTGTGAACACCCCCAGAGAGACTTGTCACTAAGTCGCAACGATGCCACGAACTAAACAAAAAAAAAGAAAAAAAAAAGTTTTTTGGGTAAAAGTCAGTTTATGTTCCACAACTAATTGATAATCTTATAGGATGATTTTGTGTTAAAATTGGATTAGATCCTGTTATAACTTTTTTACTGAACTATATGATGGCGATGATATTTGGAGGGTTAATTCATTGCTTGTTTTCACCATCTTTTTGCTCCCTTCCTCTCTTTTCTATCTTCCCAGTCATGTTTAATTCCTTTGTCTCAAAGTTTTCTTGCAAATCGTCCACTCCTGGATCTTCATCGCTCTCTGAGCAACAATCAAAACCCCAATCTTCAAACATTTTCAATGAAGAATTTTGTTTTGAAAACCACAATCAGGAGCTTGATGATTGACAGCTCCCAAAAGTCTCTGCCAGTGAAATCTACAAACTTGATGGTAAATGGTTTAAGCAAACCGATTATATTGTCAAAACCACTGAAAAACAAATTCCCCTCTCTAATGAGGAAGAAGAATTCCATCTTCTTGATGAACAATCTCTTGTTGAACAAGCCAAAAAATACAACTACCTTCATATCGGTTGTATTCAAGTAGCCATCAAACCCTTAGGAATCGAAGGTCTAGATAGCTCTATCCTTTGTTGTCTTCGTGATCTTAGACACCTTAGGTTTAATCAATCTCTGATAGGAACTGTTGAGACCTCCCTTGCTAAAGGTCCTATCTTTTTCAATTGTTTCCCCAACCGTACTATCAGCCTCAAAGATCGCAACATCCTTGATGCTCTTTATCTTCAAATCCAAACCAAAGGATTACATATGAAACCAGGATCTATCCCTTTGCGCTCATCTATAGGGTTCAGTACAAGGTTATGAACTCTATTAGCTCAAAAGTTTACAAACCTCCTGAAGTAGGAACAACCACCCTTTTCCTTACAGACTTTAGTAAGGCTAACGTAGTTGTCCCTGTTTCTATCAAATGGGAAGATGTTACTCTCCTTGATAGTTGGACGGTAACTAAGGCAGTAACCCCTGCACCTAGACCAACCCCTGAGATTCAGGAAATCAACCAACACCCAGCCGGTGAAGTTACTATCACCTTCAACCGACGCAATTCTTTTTCATCTTTTAGATCCAATTCTGTTAGATCTGATAATTTTAGATCTGCTAGAAGATCCTTCTCTGCTGCCCATTCAACGTTTAACCTCCAAGGATTAGACAACTCATCTACTATTCCCAGAACAATCTACAGTAGGAATGAGGACGAAACTTCAACTGAAATTCACTCTCCTACCCAATCTGAAATGCAGTATGGTCAACCATGAATAGGTACACCATTGATAAGCCTACCCTTCATAAGGAATTCTACTCTGGGGAATGGACATCCCAGAGACAATGGTTTCTTAATAATTTTAAGGGTGACCTTAGGTCAAAGATCATAGACTCGTTCTATACTTTCCTTGAAAACGTCCAAACTCATGTTTGTTTCTTCGATTGGTTTAATGTTTACCTTCGTAGAAATAAGATTAGTCCACCTTGGATTACCACAATCACAGAAGATCTTTCTGTTAATACCATTACTGTTTGGCATCGTAAAGATGGGAAACTTGTTAAGTCAGATCTCCCCCCAAATAGTAGTTATTTTATCCCAAACTTAGAAGATAAGTATTTGGCTTCACCTTTTAAGTATAAGTTTGATGAATCTGTAGGAGCCCAGGATATTAAGGCTCTTATGGAACAAAACAATTATACTAACAAGTATCTCCAAGTTTTAGGAGAAAACCTAGTTAGTAAAGCTTCTACCTCCGGAACTAAGGATAGTGAAGCCCAATCTGTGACTAAACCTTTGTTCAAACCTACTAGTTTAACTAGTCAAACTAGGCATAAGTTTAGAGCCATCCACCAAAATTGGACTAAGTCTTTATATATATATATATATAAGGAAACGTCCAAACTCATGTTTGTTTCTTCCTTATATATATATATATATATATATATATATATATATATATATAAGGAGGGATCCGATTATTCGAGGAGTGACTGTACCTAAATTTATTTTGTTTAATAACCCATGTTTTATATACAATTTCAATAATCTAACCATTAAATTTAAAATTTTTAATGCATAGATCAATTTTGTAATTTTTTTTTAAAAAACATTGAAAACCATTTGATATTTCATATCATAAATTCAAATCAACATATAAAATGCTTTTATGTTATTCGTCAATTGAATTAATGTTCAAATTTTTTAAAAATTTGTAAATGTGATCTATGCATTAAGGACTTTAAATTCAACGGTTGAATTGTTGAAATTTGATGTAGAATATGAGTTATTAAATGAAGTAAATTTAAATAAATTTACTCTTAAAGTAAATGAATCTCTCATCTCTATATGTATAGTCTAAACATAGCTACAAAGGAGGAGAAAAATCTATGATCTAGGATACCTATACAATAGGTACATACAACAAAAATCAGCTTATAAAAACTGTACGGTAAACATGACGTCAATCTATATGTATAGTCTCTTTTTCTCATTTTTTTCTCTTTTGTATGAGGCTATGATCATGGGTTTAGTAACATTTATTTTAAAAGCATATTTTCACTTAAGAATCATATGCCCTACATTTATATTCAAATTTGCATGTTACTTCAGTTTTTTAAAGAAAATAAAATTGTTATGCTATGAAAAACATATTGCAATATTATGTATGATTCCAATGTATTTTCTTTTATTTAATAGGTCAATGGTGTTGATTTGACTGAGATTCAAGGTGGTGAAATTGCAATTACTAATTTGCATTCTAGCAATTGTCCTGAGTTTGTTTTCCAACTTCACCTTTCCTTAGTACGGGGCAATGATGGCATCAAAAGTGCAAGTAAACTTTTAAAACTCCATGAACTAATTCATACAGATAGTGAGATATATGATATGATATGTCGCTATATCGTTATGTCAAACGTTTATAACAATAATTCTTTCTCTCCAATTAACTGTAAAGAAATGTGAAAGCAAGGTTTATTTAAATTATTGTATTTTAGGTTCAAAAGACTTCCAAGAAGCTAATGCACGCTTGAGGTTTGTGTATCTCCCATTCACAAAGGTAACAGGCACAACATTCACTTCCCATTTATTCTAAGGACCTATTTTGATAAACTTTTCTATAAATCCTCATAAGAGAAAAACAATAAGAAGAAAAAATAAAATACATAATCTAAAAAATAACTTATCATAAGTAAATTTGTAGAAACCCTCTCATATTGATATTAGCTTTTTCAAAAACTTGTTTTTAACTTGTGCATAAATTAATTTTCGCCTATGGAAAATATTATTTCAATTTTTCATTTTATTTTCTTCTCTTATGGTGCTTGTAAAAATATTATCCAAACAAGCCCTAAATCTCAATTTCAAGGTCAATCCAATAAATTTGTATGTTCCAGGGAAAGGAGAATATAGAGAGGATTTTGGAAATGTTATCTGCTGATGGCTTTGTAATAAGAGAAAACTTCCAAAGCTTCAGTCGTGTCTCTGTTAGGAGGCTTGGTCGTCTTCTCCCAGATTCTCGTTGGGTAAACTTCCAACCTTGGCTTTTAACTTGTAAAGGAAATTTCTTCTGTACTAAGGTTCTAGTAGCCGTTTCCTTATTATTTTTAAAGCTATACAATTACTTTACGGTGCAATGCAAAAAAGATTTCTTCGTAGTTTTCATCCAGTGTTTTTGATGTGAGCTTGTACAATTGTACAATTGTACAATTATTATACTTTAACCTAGTAGAAAATAGAAATATTGTAAATAAGATACCAGATATGTCTCTGACATGGGAGCACAACGTAATATAAAAATTATAGGACATGACACAACTATAATCTAAAATATAAAATCAATCTACAATTAACATAAAATGAAAATTTTAATCACAAGAGAGAATTCATGTTCTCTAAATGAGCACAAGTTATTATCCAAGTATTTGAAGTATCTATGTAGTGTCTTGCTTGTTGGCATAAACTTGAGCTTTTGTAGAAGCTGTCTTGGATTTAAGAGCAGGAGCAGGCTTACGCAAGCACAACTAATGGAAAGAAAATTTGATTGTTCTAATTTGGTGTTAAATCCTTATACATTTCCTTTTGTTTTTGTTCATATTGATTAATTTTATTGGTGTGGACATTTTCTTATGTTTTTTTTTTTTTTTATATCTTTTAATCATCTCGATTTAATGATTTCTGTTGAATTGTATTTTAAATTTTGGACAGACTTTACTTCCTTTTATGGACTTAAGGAACAAAAGGGGAACGAAGGCTGAAATATTGAAGAGATGTTCCCTGAGGGTGAAATGCTTCATTGGTAATAATAGTAGTGATATGTCACCATATTTTTCATTATAACTATCTGATTGTTTGTTTGGTCTTCTGAGTCAGATTTTGTAATTTGCAGAAACTGATGGAGGCTTTAAACCAACACTGTCCAAGGTTAGTCTAGCAATAATTGAACATCTTTGTAAATAAATGTTATTATGCTTACTATACTATTGTTATTTTTACATTTCTGTCTCTGATAGTTAAGCAATTTTATCTTGAGTTTAAACTAATTATCTGGACTATAAAATGATCTCAACCCAGATTAGTAAATGACTGACTTTTCTTGATGCACATCAGATGGTTGTTGATTAGTTTGATATAGTGGTTAAATGTTATTTAGAACCAACCAACCCATTCGTTATGTTTTATTGTCAACTAAAATTCGAATTGGAGCTATTAACTATTATTTCATGCTTGATTTGTACACTTTATTGTACCACTATATATGTTTACCTTTATTATGTGGCAGTAATTTACTCTATTTTTTAATTTTATTACACAACCTTCAGTACTTGAAAAAATTAAATTGTTTATAGATATTCAATAGAATATTGCAGAAATAGGTTGTTTTCCATGTATGGAGTTAGAACCTTCTAGGTTTGGCCATATGGTGTATTCGGTTTTATAAAATGAGTTGAATTATAGCCTAATATTTTCCCTTTCTGCCAGTTGTTTTAATAAGTATTTGTGCAAACTATGTAACTTGCAAAATATATGGTTCAAGAATCAATCGATCCCAGGAAAGCCGTTAACTTTCATTAACTTGCACACTTTTTTTTTTTTTTTTTTAATCTCTATTGGTTGTATATTATGTGTGTACTTATAAAGACAGTATTTACTGAAAAAAAAAAAACTTGTGAAGAGAGTCTTATGTTCAGCTACACATTGACATACTTTTTTCACTTGTGCTTATTTGTGTACACTTGAAAGCATGGTTGAGTAAAATGGAAAACAGGATATAACTATGGATAATTAGATAAAGAAGCAGTTGGTCTGTTTTATTATTTAGGAGTGTGCAATAAAATCTGGTCTTTTATTTACTTGTTCTTGATTTAACTGTCATCGATAAACTTTTGGGTTTTCAGACTGATCTAGCTCACCACAATCCTTTCACTACTGCTCTGAAGAATTTAGGCAATAAAATTTCAGAAAAAGAGAAGGGTATTTTCGTCCGTTAATTCTGATAACACTTTTCAACTTTATTGTCATGGTTATTGGATTCTAACTCATCATTTTTTTAAAATCAGATGTTACTGTTGTAATTCAGAAGTCTACAAAAGTGTTAAATCTTTCGCAGCTGGAAAGGGAGTATCAGGAGTGGATATTACAAATGCATAGTCAGTATGATGAAGAAACTGATTCTGGCGAGGATCAACCAGTTATAATAGTCGGTCCAGCAAATAAAAAGGCACTTGGCATCTCCTCAGATTGTACGAGTCAATGAGTGAAGGATTTTAATGGCAGTCATCCATTTCCCCCCGCCCCCAAATAATGATCTTAGCTTTATGGTATTTCAAACGAATCAAACCAGGGTTTTGAAGAAATGCAGTTATCTCGATCCTTTTCCAACTTTGAGCGAATCCATTTTATATATTAAACAAACTTTAATAGAAAAATATAAATATTGTCACGCTAGTGAAAATGCACAAACATATATTTGAAGCTCATGAACAAATACAACATTTTTTTGTCTGATCATCTTTTTTATTATCAATATGCAGTCATCAGAGTCCATCAGATTTTGAACAGAAAGGAAAAATCTTGGAAACGTGGGCAGAAAATTAAAGTGTTAAAGGGTGCATGCGCAGGTTGTCACAAGACCACTGTTTATGCAACCATAGAATACTTTTTGCTTGAAGGTTTTGAAGGAGACACGGGTGGTAAGCTTTGTGATTGTAGTGCATATGTAAAACACTTATTTTGACAATCCCTCTTTCATCTCATAGGTATGTAGTTAATCATAGTGGACATTCCAATATAAGCTATTAATATAAAGGGGAAGTAGTCACTGACTTCCGTCAACTTTGTCACATATGATGGGTATTCAGTCATAAGCAAGCAGTGATGAATAATTGTTGCAGTACAAAGTTGTCAATTTTTTTTTTAAAATTAAATATACTTTTTAGTCTTTGAAATTTCGTTAAATTTTTGTTTCTAGTCTTTGAAATTTCGTCAATTTTTGTTGTCTTTGGACAAATTTTTTTCTTCTAATTTTAATCCCTAAATTTTACTAATTTTCACTTTAAGATCTTGAACTTTTTTTTTTCATTAACATTAACATTTTGGTCTTGACATCAAAATTTTTTGTTTATGGAGAAAAAATTCAAAGATTAAAACTACACAAAATTTGTTTAGAGGAAAAAAATTTGACAAAAGTGCTCGACTAAATATATATATATTTTTTAAAAAATTTAAACTATATCGTTTTCGAGCTATCAACATTTATATAGTTCTATAGACAACCAAGGACTAATAAATTTAATAAAAGTAATTAGTAATTAGTCACAAATCATGTCTTGTAATTGTTAAGAAAATACATTTTAAATTTGAATTAGTTTCAATATTATGAAATAGGGTGAATATTCAAATTTCTCTCGAAAAATACTACTGTTTTGTTCCTCAAATATTTAATTACAAATATCGACACTTAAAGTCTATGATTAAGTGGTGGAAGCACTACAATATTCCACCTTTATATTTTTCTCTTCAGGTACTAAGTTGGGCTGATTGAACTCTTTTAAGTATTGATATGGGTGGTTATTTCATCTGAATAATCAGTTAGATGTCAGAGTCTGAATAGATCTACCACTAATGCATAAAACATTAACTTGACTGTAACTTCAAGAAAATCTATAAAATAATTGTAGTTTGCCAATGGGGGTTTGTGAACATGATAGGATTGAAGTCTCATGACGGTGCAATTTATTATGTGAAACAACTTACAGTCCCTTCTTCTGTTGTCTTGCTTTGGTTGGTTTACTTAATGCTCTTTAACCTTAACGTGTATGAGAAATATGTGAAATTGAAGTTTGTTTTTTAATAACCCAAAGTAACTTAATTAGTTTATTACATCTTAAAGTTTTATTTTAAACTGTTGCTCTCCATACCCTCTATACCAAAAATAAAAAGAATAAATAGGAGCCTTTCCACTCTTACCTTGCAAAAACAGAAGGAATTATTTTATTAATTGATGCTTATGTTGTCCCAAAAACTTTGACTTTTAACTTCGCCTTAGAAATTAAGTTTTGATTTGATTTGATATTAAATTAAATGCTGACATCTTTTATTTTCTTTTTAATAGGAGAAGCCCGACTAATATGTAGGTTAGTTGTACATATTCTTGCCAAACTTGGTTTAGATATTTTTGTGGTTAAAAAGTTATTTCTAAAGATTATTATTGCTGTTTGTTTGATTTTAAAGGACACTAGATGTTCCAGATGAGAATGGATGTTTCCTCTCAGTCACGGATAAAAATGCAAGTTTGGACATTCGTGACTCTTTGTCTTTACCTATCAATGTGATTGATTCTGGAAAGGTACAGTGATTATATGTTTTTGTGTTTTTTATTCATTTGAATGAGTTTCTGATTTTAAGCATTTTTAACAGGTACTAGTTGTTGATAGTATTGAATGGAAAAATCAACTTAATAAGAAACAAAAAAAATCTCCTTCAATTGACTTGCTTGTTGCAAACCATAATGAACTTCTGGAGACAGAGGGGGTTAGTATTTTTCCTACCCATAAACTTTTTTTTTCCTCATAAGATATTTATACTTTCAATTACTTCATTACAACTTAGTTAATAAATTATACTTCAAAATTGTCATTTGTTGGGAGTGGAAACATGATTGCTGTGTGCGAACAATGCATAGGCCTAGTGTTGAAATGGAACCTTTTTAAAGTTGAGAAAATTGTAGTCTTAATTTCTCAACATCAAGTTAGCTAAAGTGGGGAGATTTACCCAAGTTATAAATAAGAAGTGTTGAGGTAATATGCCTTATTATTGTGGTATCCTAACAGCATTCCCTTGCGCTCAAAGGTGGACTTATTCCGGTCTCCCTACACTAGGATTAGATAAACTTTGATATCATATTATTAAGAGTGACTTGGTCTAATCCAATCCCAAAGGCTAGTCCAGCAAGATTATCTAAGTCATTCATTACACGAGTGCTTTGTCTTTGTCACTAGGGTAGTCAATTTTTAACATGATTCTTCTGTATGTTATTTTTAATTTTTTAATTTTACATCTCGTGTCACTAAATATCACGTCACTTATGTAGTAACATGTTACTAAACAACTTCAAATTTAACAATTAACAAACATTAAAACTTAGGATAGGATGGAAATTCGGTTTTTTTAAAAATAGGAAACTAAATGTCTCTATTTTAAAATAGATGGACCAAATTGCAGATTGACAAAAATAGAAAGATCAAAAGTACAATTTATCCTAAAATAAATTTCCAAAACTAAAATCATTTTGGTTTGGCTCTTAATTAGGCATTATAGTTAATATCAGGAAAATATATAATTACAAGCATATATTTTATTTTTCTCAATTATAAAGAAAATCTGATATGTAAGAAAATAAGGATATATTTTACCCTTATTTTTTATTTGTACATGTTCTCCTTTAAATAAAAGGACCATTAACATGTAAATAGAAAAATTTAGATTGAGCCTAACTTTTTTCTATTGTAACCACGGTGATATCTGTATAACTAAGAGTGTTTAAAATTGAACCATCCCAAATGAAAATCAACAAACCAATCCAAAAAATTGAAAACTGAAGGTGTGACATCCTTTACCCTACTTGTCATAACACAAATAAATATAAAACTAAATAACATAATCTATTATAAATAAGGCCAAATCGTTCTGGTAGAAAGAATGACATTGTTAACATATCTAAAATGTGGCAAAAATAACTAAAATCATAAAAATTAAAATGAAAGTTTTCAAATTAAACAACACAAGCAAATTCCTAAACTAGTTCTAACTACATCCTAATGTTGCATGTCCTATCAAAGCATAACCAATTATAGAAGTCTAAGTCTTGTCACCAACATCTTCAACCTTATGTTGATGATCATTTGTATAACATAAGAAAAGACAACTAAACAAAAGCAAAGGGAGTGAAAAATATTTCACTTTAGCTCATGATGTAAAAATGAAAACAAATAGTCAAAAACAAACAAACATACATATATACATAGTATAGGTGGATAAGTATCAATAACACACTCCATTCATTCATGACATAATAATTAAATAGCACAACATTATAATGCGCTATGCAATGAATACGAACTACATGTTATCATGCATGTGGCGCTAGTCAAAACAACATAGGGTGCATTGTTGCCAGCAATAAACATAGAGTAGTCTAGGATTTCTTGCTAGGTCATACCCTCAACGCACTTATACTAGGAGGACATACTACTAGGGTTTGGTTGGACAAGATAAGCCGTGTAAGATACATTTCATCCACACAAAGGGCGAGACTAGAACTTCTAAACTAAGTTGTCCCCCATAACTAATCCTTAAGCTTTTACACAAGGGAGCCTTCCTTGGTAGTGTATTCCATATCCTACCCTTGAAAAAACATTTTGTGCACTTGTTGCATGGCAAAAAGACTTATGCCATAACATTCGCATGATCTCACTTCACATGTCACATTTACTTATACATTCATCGGTTATTCCCATTCACAATTACATAACATCATATATATCATAGTTTCCATCCAGGAAGTACATCATAGAACTCAAGAGGGACTCAACTCAATAGAGAATTCGCAGGAGGATGGTGCCAAGTGGCACTTATCCTATGCTTGGTGTGAGTCCTCCATAGGCCAATGTTGGTCTTTGTTTGGACCACATCTAGTGTGATTGAGCTCACGCCCGACCAGAACACAATAGAGAGACCCTTGGAGTGTCCATGTTCGATGTGAGTCAACTCATTCCCACAGAAGTGTCAAAGGGAGTCCCTAGAGCTTCTACACCCGATGAGGGTCGTCTCGTATACGACATGGGTCATCTCATGCTAGGCTTGAGAGGTTCCAAAAGCATACACTACTGTTGGCCACAATGGTGCCTAACATGCCTCAAGTTGCGCCCGACTCCATATCAGGAACAACACACACATAGTAGAAATGCAAGTTACAAACCAAAAGAGTTACACATCCAAATCTCATTTCAATCGGAAAAAGTGTTCTAAAACATGTACTTAACATTCTAAACGATGCAATTTACTTATACAATTACATACATCAATTAATCTCTAAATACAATCATTAAATACATCTCTATAGAGTCCCATAGAAATTCAAAGGCACATCAAAACATACCATTACAAGCCAAATCACGAGATTGGGGAACAATCTTGCTACCCGACATACAAATTCACACCCAGAGCGAAGTTTTTGACTCTCCCATTACCTTGGTGTGCACAAGAAGACAAATTAGTGATTCTGGGTTGGTTCCCTTCTTCTTGTAGTTCTCTAAGCTATGAAGCATAAGAGCATTGAAAATGAAAAAAGAAAAAAAAAAACTTCTCTTTTAAAATCAAAAACCTCTCTTTAACCCTCCTCTAGTTGAAAACACCCAACCAAAGTTACAAATATCCCTTCCCCTTAATAAAGTCAATTAAAACAATTAAATATATAACCATATATTATACACATATTCATATCAAATAATTAAAATAATTATTAAAACATTTCCATTAATTAAAACAAAAATACCAAAATTATTTTGTTATCTATTTATATTTTATTTTATGAAAAATGAGGTGTTACAGATGCAAAATCATAAATCAACAGTTCGGTTCAGTTTTTAAATTTTCAAAACCGCGTGATTTGGTGCAGTTTTTGAATTGAAATGTGAAACCGCTTTAACCAAATCAAATCGTACTTATTTGTAAATATATCCTTTTTTCCAAATGCATAGTATAGATATACAAAATTAACACATGACATAAAAAGTGCTTTATAAAATTGTATGCTACTTAAAGGTTGTTTTTCTCTCTAAAAATATGTTATAATATTTAAAAAGTATTTTATAAAATTGTAAGTTACTAAACTGAGTTTTATAATGAAAATTATGAATTATTTGTAACGTTTGAAAAAAAAATTTAAGTGAAAAACTATATATATATATATATATTAAGAAAAAGCATTTAATAAGATAACTAAAATTGTATTAAAGAAATATTTTTAGTAAAATAGTAAGATAAGAATTGGTATTAAATACATTGAGTGAGTGAAATATTTTAGTATTTATATACTTTATTTTTGATGTACGGTCTTAAATAAATAATATAATATTACATATTTTTAGTTAATTTTTAAATAACAAATTTTAAAAACTACAAAAACTGAACCAAACCAAATTACAAAATATTGATTTGGTTTGATTTGTATTGCTTAATTCATTCAAATCAAATCAAACCAAATTACACTTAATTTTCTTTTTTCATCTTTGAAAGTAGTTTTGCTCTGTTTTACTTTAGTACCATTTCATGTTCATTACAGGCATAAGAAACTAATTACTACATTTCTTTTGTCCTAATTATATGAAACATAGACCCATTTTCAGATGCATTAATCGGTAATTTCCTTTTATAGCTTTAATTTATCAGTGAGACAATCATTCTCCATTAGAGTGGAAACATTCTGGTCTTGTTTTTTTTTTTTTTTTTTTTTTTTTTTTTTTTTTTTCCGGGTAAAAAAGTGAGTACTATTAACATTATAAGCCACACTTATTTGTCGAAAAATTATTCTTTGAATTATGTGTAGTGTTTAGGGTTTTTATGGGTATTTTTGGCATAAAAATAAATTAATATCATTCTTTATGAATTACTTATTTGTTTCTTACTTTCTTATATAAAGAATCAGAAAGAATATTTAAATTTAGCTGGTGATATACGTCCAAAACAAGTTGTGGTAGTTATTCCGACAATCTACTTTTTACACTTCTATAGAAAAGTTAGGTCAAAATTATATTTGCATGACAAGTCTAGTTATGTGAATGAAATTAAAATTTAAGAATGTAGATCAAAATGTATAAAAATCCATTCTTTCAGATTCTGTGTTGCCCTAATATTGTTTTTTCCACTGGGAGATTGACTTGAGTCCCACATTGGAAGTATGGAATTCTAGTGTGGGCTTTATAATGTCATAGAACTCTCCAACTACAACAACAAGCTTTTGTGTGGTGGTTCTCAATAAGCTTTATAATTGTTACACATTTTTATATTTAGTTGTGTTGTTGATACAACAACTGATACAGCATTTTATATAACAATTTTTGTCATTTTCTCTCTAATGCATCACTAATTACATTTCACACTTCTCTCTCTTGTCTGTCTTTGTCTCTCTATGTTGTTCAATTTGTTGTACAAATAACATTTCTCTTTTATATTATTTACTATTTGTGAGATGACACAAAGTTGTAATATATTTGATGGTCTTTTCTTCACTGTTTGTTACTATTTCTTTGAAGTGTAATGCTATATTAGTTTTGTAATCTTGTCTGGTAGCTGGACCCAAGCTATAAAAGTTTTGAGAAAAAGGTTATTGTGAAATCTTCTCATCCTGTTGGGAAGTGTAGACTTCTAACCGGCGACCAAAGTCTACAGCTGGATGTGAGGTATGTTTGCTTTACCTATATTGGTTTATAAATGAATTCCCTCTTAATGACAATGACCAACATTTAACATGTCTTTGTTTAACAAAGTGCGAAAATATAGATTATATTTCTCTGAATAATACTTGATACAGTGAGACGTATAAATGGTAATTTGTATGCTATTCTAGCCTTGAAAATCAGGGGAATAATTTTTCTTATAAATGTTATAACTAAATAAGGAAGGTAAATAGGAACAATCCCTTTATGATTTTTCAGTTGTGTACTGCTCGCATTGCTATTTTTCTTCTTGGAATATTGCATAGTTTAGATTGTTGCATATTTATTGATGATCAAGCTTATGTTTTACTTTGGTATGTTCTTGTTATCATGATTTGTTGAACAGGGTTGGTTCTACTTTTCCAACCTTGTGCATCGCATATTATGATATCTATGATAATCAAGCACCTTTTCAATCAATTCCGGATGTAACTGTCAAACTTACGACTGCTGCGGGAATGCACTTTGAAGTACATGGGTTGAAGATTAGTCTTTCAACTGATAGAATGACTTTAAAAATTAAGGTTTGCTGATTATGTACTTCATAGTTCTCACTGAACAAGAAAAAAATCTGATGCATTATTTTTGAATACTTCATATAGGATGCAATGGTCACAAGTAATGAACTTGACAAGTTAAGGCCAAGCTATGAGGTTACACTCACATTGTTTATTGATTCAGGAAACATTCCATTTCCATTTTCACTCTCCATTCCATGTCGAGGTGCTCATGGTTGATCATGTTTTTATTCATTACGAAATGATCTTGTTTTCAGAGATGCTTTCTTATCACTGCTTTATGTTTCTTATTTTCAGTTCATCCAGGTTTTCCCAACTGTGCTGAACTCAAGCCTAAAATAACAGAAGATCAACTCATTCCAGGTTTCATTTTCAAGGAGCTAATGTTGGAGGTATCTTTGAACCTTTAACATTGAGAGATTTTTTTTGACTTATATGTTTTTTCATTCTTCTTTGGGTGCTGCACCCAAGGGTCAATGAGCATTATTATCAGAGGCTAAAGTGAAATTTTTTCTAAATTTCCAAGAGATGATGGATTATGATACAATTGTTGTGTATACTCGAAATGTTTCAAGTAGCTAGGTGTTGGAAATAGAGCAAGAGATATGGGAAAATTTATGGCATTCATAATCTAGTGATAGTCATCATAAAGAAACATAAATTCCTAACCAACAAAAGGATTAAATGGCAATGGCGATGGCAAAACTCAAAGGAGGAAGCGTGCGGAGGGAGAATCTATCACGCGCGGAGGAAGAACCAGGATGAAGAAAGTCTCGTACGAGGTAGCGGTGGCGCGCTCAGAGGTGACAGTGGCGCGTGCAGAGGTGACGGTGGCTCGCGGGGAGGTTAGGGTGGCGTGCGCGGAGGTTAGGGTGGCACGACAATGGTGCACACGCAGGGGTAGAAGAAAGTCACGTTGTTGTACATGATGGTGGAGGCCGCGTCAGAGGCAATGGTGGCAGGCGGAGGCAACGATGGCAGGGGGTCTTGTCAGAGCAGCCGCGGGTTGCACGGAAGAGAGGCTATTATGTATTAGGGTTTCTGCAACCCTATTTTATGTGTTGGGTGCCCAACCCGGGAAAGAAACCCGGGCCCAAACCGAAAAAGAAAAAAAAATGGCCCAAATCAGAAAAAACAAAAAAAAAATGGCCCAAAATAGCGCCATGTCCGCCATTCACGCCATGGACCGCCATGTCTACACTGCCATAACGGCCGTAACGGCCGCCATCTTCAAAATGGCGGATCCCCACCATAGACAACCTAAACGGCCATAACGGATCGCGGCCGCCGTCGCCATACCGTTATGGCGCCGCCATAACGGTTATTTAACAACACTGTAATAGAGTGATTATAATATACGAATTCTTTCCAATATTATCTAAGGGGGGTGTATTGGATTAGGATTTTAAAGGACTTTTTTAGTTAAAAAAAAATCCTACGGATTTTAAAAGATTTTGCAGGATTTTCATGACTTTTAAGATTTTGCAGGATTCTACAAGACTTAAAATCAGGATTTTAATGGATTCTGCAAGACTTTTAAATCAGGATTTTAATGGATTCTGTGGGATTTTGTAGAATTTTCATGGATTTTTGACATTTGATAAGATTTCAAAAATATTTTCATACATTCAAATTTAAAGAGTCAAAGACAAAAATAATAAAAAAAATAATGTCTAGATAATTAATAATAATAATAATAATAATAATTCTCCATAATATCTTGTCCTCTTAAATAGCATTCACTCACATATCCATATCTATACTAGTCCTCCAAGCATTAGCGTATTTTCGCTCTTGTTCCTGGATTTGAATAATAGGTTCAAAAGTATGATCTTCATTAATTGGTAACGTTGAAGATTAAGGTTCATCCACCGCTTCAATTGGAAATTCATCAGAACGACATTCTTTACGTAGAAATATATGTAGTGTTACACATACTAACACAAGTTCTACTCGTGTCTTAAATAAAAATGGAGATGCTGACTTAAAAATTGTGAACCTTGATTTAAAAATACCAAATATTTTCTCGATCACATTCCTTAAAGACGCATGACAAAGATTGAACAATTCTTTCTCATTTTCAGGGTTATTACCCTGACCTGCAAAATCTTGTAGATGATACCTTACACCTCGAAATGGAGCTAAAAATTGGCGTTGATTAGGAAATCCACAATCCACCAAAAAAATAGTTACCTAATTACATATGCAATATATATAATATTAGTATAATAATAATAATAATAATAATTATTATTATTATTATTATTATTATTTAAAGAATAAGCATTTAGATATAAAGAATATATATATATATATATTATTTTAGTTATATATTATATGATAATTTTTAACGATATTTATAAATATAAATTATTCTAACAAATATTTTAACAATATTTCCTCTTTTAAAAAATAAGCTAATGAAGACATAAATTCTAAACCCTAAAAAATTAGATACTGCAACGTTTTATGTTAATTTTCTTTTTTAAAATATAAAAAAGTCCTAATTTTACAATATAAGAAGAAAAAGAAAAATTCATAGTAAAAAAAATAAAATAATTGTTGAGTCATAAAAGGAGGAGAATAAGAGTAACAAACTTAAGGGAAGAAGATAAATCGCAATTTTTATGCTAAGAGGGTTCTTCCCCAAATTAAGATCAATTTTCATCTCATTTTACTCACAGAAACCCTAACAAATTCATCTTATATATATATATATATATATATATATATATATATTGTAGAGATTATAATATCAATTTCATCTTTCACTTTTTTCTTTTCTTGACGTGTGTTATAAAAAAAATTACCACTTAAAAGTTAAAATTTTAAGCATTTTTTTTGTGTTATATAAAGGAACAAATTCAACTACATAGAATAAAATAAAGCAAGTCAATTAAAGAGAACGAACAGAAAAATAGAACAAATCAATGACACTATCATTTATATATCGGAGTTTCACAAAATAGGAGAATGAGATGAGAACAATACTACAATATTATATATGAGCAATGAACAATAGTGCAGTATTATTAGCAAAGAAAAAATGGAGAAGACAGGAGCATAGAAAAAAAAGATAAAAAACTCACTTGAAAATTCTTGAAAAGTCACTTCAAACAATCCTTCAAAATCCGATGGGTTTGGATGAGATTGTTTTATGAATTTGGTATTTATAGATAACACTAGAAAGTCCTTCAAAATCCCTCTCACACAACAATCCTTTAAAATCCTTATATTTTTGAATACCAATGAATTGTTTTTAAGTTGTAAAAAATCTCAAATGAATACCAATGAATTTTAATGGGTTCTTTAAAAAATCTTGAAAATCCTGATTGAATACCACTGGATTATTTTTAAGTGACATAAAATCCTGATTGAATACCAATGAATTTTTTTACTCAAAAAAAGTCTTTTAAAATCCTACGAAATCCTAAACCAATACACCCCGCTAAATTTCTATGCAAAATCTATCACTAATTAAGATAGTAAGACAAAGAGAAAGTGATCAGTCAAGCAAAACTAAATCTTCTGTTTATAGACTTTAAGTTAGATGAGTGTACAGTCATTGGATAGGAAGATAAGCTCAAGTTAGATGTAAGGTCATCCAAAGGCCCAAGATGGTGTGTGTTATGTTTTTGGGTTCTATCAAACTATCAGTTGAAGATATGAAGCATGTTTGACGATGTACGTAGCGATGTTGAATGTGTGTGCTTCCCTAGTTAACATGATTCACATTGTAGACCTGGGATAAAAAAAACCAAACTTATATCTTGGATAAAATTTATGATGGATTTTAAATGAATGCCTACTTAATAGTATCTATATTTGTGTGTAATCGCATTTTAAAATATTAAAATTACTTTTAAATATGTATAGTAAGTTGGTTTAATTTTACTTTTTCACCATAGATGTATTATAATTATTTATTTTTACAATAAATGTGTCATAGTTATATATTTTTAATACAAATAACTGTTACAAAATTATTTTTAATATAAATGATTTAAAATTAATTATTTTATTTCTTTTTATTTTATTTAAAATTTAATATTCTAACAAATATCTAAATCTACATGTATGAGATAGGTTAATATATATTCTCATTTCATCATTCAATACACATGATTAGAGAGTATCTTTCTTTCCCCTTAATAAGATATTATTAGTATATATATCGATACCATTTACAACTCCCATCTCATGTTATGTTGTCTGATATTCCAGAATCGACTATCCATGGCTCTGATGTGCAAACATATTAGTGTTCATGTGCAGCTGATTGAGATGCTTGGGACGTAGAAATTTGACCAAATAATTTGATTAATTTCAGCATTTCCTCAAGTTGCTCTTTGGTGGGCTTGCCATATTTGGTCATGATAATGAGAGGATAGGGATTTTGTGAATTAGGGTTTCAGAGAGTCGGCTCTTGATACCATGTAGAATAATGGCATTCATTCTCATTACAAAAATAAGAGGAATTACAGTCTTATTTATACTGAATATGGCTGGATTTCCATCCATGACCCTAGGCAGATATCCCATAAATCCAGGATTTCTGCTTCTATTAAGTCAGGAAATTATACTAAATATAGATGGATTTACAGACATGATCGGAGGCCGTAATCCCATGATATGAGGGATTTCTGCTTCTAATAAATCAGGAAAATCCATTCCCATTTATAACTTATAAGAAAATTGAATACAGAAAATAACCTAAAGTGTCATAATTGTTGCAAACTTGCAATAAGATTGACTTCTTTTATACAGTGTGGGTTTATGAATTGAATTCTTTTTCTCAAATCAGTACATATCATCTTCTTCCTCCTAACAAGCTACTAATTGTTTAAGTATAACAATTTTCTTGGTTTAAATGATTTAATCATTAATGCATTATTGTCATTTTCTGTTTAATATTTAATTATTATGTATTCATGAAAGCAATCCAGAGAATCTTAATTTCATCCTTTGAATGAAATTGTTCATTTGTTCATCTCTTCGAAATGTTATCTAGAAGGTATTGGTCATTGTAAGTCTAATATTTTATCACTGTATGTACTATTTTATGACTTAGTTTTTAATGTCTTGTTGGGAATTGCATGATGGTAACACCTGACTTATTTTCTTGAATGTATGTCACCCAGATGTTTGATACATATGGGAACCATGTCTTTAAAGGCTTGGAGGTTACTTTAGCTGTGGCTGGATTCAGCATACTAGATGACCTCGGCATGACACGCAAGGTATTGCTTTCTTCAATACTTTGGTATGTGATGCAGGTATCAATGAAGGACTTTTTTTTCTTTTGCGAAATATATGTTGTATTAAAATAAAAATTTAATTGATATGTATATTAATATTAGAAAAAATCCAAGTCCCACATCGATTAGAGATTAACAATTAAATAATATATAAGTAGAAAGCAACCCTCACTTTACAAGCCGGTTTTGTAGGGTTGAGTTAGACTTAATCCACTATTCTAAGATGGTATCAGAACTATCCTAGATTCTTAAAAATGGGCTACCTACCATTCATTGATACATGCACCACGGACATGAGGGGGTGTATTCAAGTCCCGCCAATCTTAGATCATTAAAAAGGGCCACCTACCATTTATCCACGTACCAAGCCCAATATTGCTGGACGTGAGAGGGGTGTATTGGGAAAAATTCAAGTCCCACATCGACTAGAGATTAGGCAATTAAATAGTATATAAGTGGAAAGCAACCCTCACCTTACAAGCCGGTTTTGTAGGGTTGAGTTAAGTTTAATCCACTATTCTAAGAATTAAGGTTCAACATGGTGTTTACGGTTTTACTGGACTATAAATAAACATATAAGATGCCCTTTATTCCCCCATATTTTGTATTTTGAACTATATAAAGGCTACTATAATTTATTTGGTAGTATAGATCAGATGAGTTTTGCTTCGATTTAAATTTATACAACATTGATTGCCATGTGACAATTCTGATAAAGGTGGATGATCAAGGAAGAATTGATCTTGGCGGTCTACTGAAGTTAACAGCAAATTATGGAAAAAATGGTATGCTGCTTGTTGTAGACACATGATGTTAGAAATATCTAGTCTAATATTTAGATTCAATTTCTGATACTACTCAAAATTTTCTGCCCAAGTTACTGATCGTTATTCTCTTAAACTTCGATGAATAGTAAATTATGCAAATTTACTTTAAAGTTGCAAGTTGGAACACTATCTTTTTTCCTCGGGTTCTAATTTATTTCTCGATGGAGCAGCATCCATATCTGTTATGTTTGAAGATCAAACAATTTTCAAGCAGGAATTTTCAACTTTGAGAAGGAAATTGAGAATAGCATCTGAGGTTAGTTCTTTAAAATGTACATAAAAATGTGAAAATGGTTTATCGGCTTGTATTTATTTACGTGTTTATGCTATGATTGATATCAGGTGCCTGAATTTTGTGTTGCTGGTGGTCACTTAGAAAGCATCGATTTTGAAATTGTAAATCCTGATGATGATGTAGTAGATACAAAGTTTCATCACAATGATCAAGATGGCCAGTATCATATGCTTACCATTAAGTCAGACCTTTTCAATGCAGATGAATCTATTCGGTATACTTTTAAGCACGGACGCTGTACTGTCCCTTCTATTTATATCCCAGTGGATGATGGGACATTTTGCTTTGATGTTGCTCATTCACAATATATGGAGTTAAGCCTTTCTGTTGAGGTAGGATCATTTTTTTAATTACTAAAAATCGGCCTTGCTATGAATCATAATTTGATAGGAAATGTGTGCAGGTTCCTGTAATCAAAATACCAACAGTGAAATATGTTGATCAAGCTCCATGCACGGATAAGAGTGTTATGGACTTGCTGGAACCACCATCACTTAATCACGAAAATATCTTAACGAAGTTCTTTGTAAATGATTATGACAAGGTAACAGTCATGCATTCTGTTTTCTTCTCAACTGTAAATGGTTGAATGACAACATGGATGTATATGTATATTTGATCCAGCTTAAAAATTCATAATAACAACAATTTTGTTTACAGATTTTTCTATAACGCTAAAATATTAGGCGATTGCATGAGTTATTAAAATGCTTCCTTCTCGTAACGGTTTATAAAGTATGAATGCAAGTCAACTGGTTGTCTTTATTCATCAGAAATGGAAATTCCTGTTGTCACTATTAATGTCTTGATGTGCTTCAATGCAGGAGCTATTTGATTGCATCTGCAAACTTGGTGAGAAAATTAATAAAGTAGAAATTCATCTTAATAATTCAAGTGAGCTAAAGGCTGAAGCTGAGCAGGAGATAATGAAGATGCTAGGTTGTGACTCTTTCTCTTTATCCATCTTAGAAACATACGCCCAACATTTTAGGCTATAACATTTTAGAAAATGTGCTCTACATGATTAAATAACCTTGTAGTTAGTAAGTGCGGTTTCAATAAATTTAGGCAAAATGTCAGCTTATCTAATTCATAAAAATACATTTGGTTTGGATTGATTTGAATTCGGTATTAAATCTTATCCAATTCAACTAAAAGTGATTTAAGTAAAAATGTTTTATATGATTCCGATTTTTTATCTGTTTTTTAAAATTGAGTTTGAAGTCGTTAAATAAATCTTATTATATTATCTCCCCTCTTTATATTATTAATTTTTGGTATAACACAAACTTATAAAATAGAAAATGATACACGGGAGAAACTTCAAAGTAAACCCAAACTAATAAACTTATAAATAGATTAAAATAATTAGATTTATTACAATTTTACAAGTATATAATTATATAGATATGAGGGAGAGGTTCATTTTCAAAGTTGGATCCTAAATACAATCTTATCCCTTAAAATTTTGTTTTCAATTTGTCCAGTTTCCACTTTTTGCAGTTTGCATTGGGTTAGATTGATTTAGGATCATCCCTAGTAGCAAGAAATAAATGTTTTTAGTTGCTTTGTTATTATTATTTTTAGTTTTAGCTATTATCAGGTTAATATACGACAGAAAGTGCTTGGGATAATACTCATTGAATAATTTTTTTGAATTTGATGTTTATCGTCTTGTAAGTTATCTGTTGGTTGTGTGTGTTTATGAATATTAGCATTGTATGCCTTTTTCTGTCTTGTAGTTATCTCATGAGTGCATGTTTTTTATGCCTTTTTGTTTTGTGCTGTATCTGTTGCTGCAAGTATGCATTTATAAATGAGAGAATAAGCACATTAAATTAAATAACTGATCAAATGATGGAACTTACCTTGCTGGTGTTTTATGTTGTCAATGACTTAAATTGCGCAGAGAATGTTCAACCTTATCAATTAAGCAATATGGACTCTTCATTTACCAAAGACGAACTGAAGACAAAAATTAGAAGCATGGAAAACTCGGCATTTTCTGTGTTGTGTAGCCTTTCTACACATAAAATGCAACCGAAGTATTTCTTGGAAGATTTAATTGGTGTCGTTGCCCTCGTCGGTACCGTTCAGAGTCCTGACCTTAGCAGGTTGATTAATGGCATCCCAAAGAAAAAACGAATAACTCTGTCATTTCAGTATTGCTGATAAAGAATAACATTTTCTTATACCTGTTTTACTTATGAATTATGATTGTGTTTATATCAAGTTATATGCAGAATCTTAGCGGAATATCTTGGTGAAGACAAAATGCTGGCTATTATTTATAGATCTTTTGATACTGCAA
This sequence comes from Cajanus cajan, assembly GCF_000230855.2. Taxonomy (NCBI): domain Eukaryota; kingdom Viridiplantae; phylum Streptophyta; class Magnoliopsida; order Fabales; family Fabaceae; genus Cajanus; species Cajanus cajan. The sequence continues at coordinate 39,781,679 of NC_138525.1, forward strand.
GTTCCCTTGAAAGGTATAACCAAAGTGGAGAAATTGATTATGAGCGTGCCTTACATGCTCAAGCCTCTGCTCTTGGAAAAGTTATTAGCAAGCGTTTCCATGTTATATGCATGGAAGATATAAGGTAATCCGTAATTCATTGCATAAGAGTCCTAGGGCCAAGAGTCTGTTTGGATATAGTTTATAAGGATTTTTGAGAGTTTTTCTAATTGTTTTCTAATAAAAAGGCTTGTAAAAGTCTTTCTAGACTTATCCAAACATACACCCAAGACCCTTGTGATTAGGTGCTTTTTATTTAATTTTTTTAAAAAGAAATAATTCATGTGAATTGGTTTGATAGGCCTTACACTGGGCGGTTGCATATGAATGATTCTCAGAGAAGGCTAGGATTGGCATATCCTAGAATGCCAAATGGGGTAACTCCAAAAGGCTTTATAGGTTATGCTGTTAACATGATTGACCTCGACATAAATTACTTGCATACAACGACAGCTTCAGGTCACGGACTACGAGAGACAGTTCTGTTTAATCTTTTCAAGAAGCTCCAGGTTTACGACAAAAGAGAGAGTATGGTGGCTGCTCGTGCCTGTATAGAGGATGATGCTGTTTCGTTAGATGGTGGTATTTTTAGAGGAAATGGAATTCTCTCTCTCGGTTATGGGTCTCTCTCTTTCATGAATATTATTACTGCATCCCATCTACTTTAATTTTGCTAGCATTTTTGCGTGGAGCTCTTCGGAACATATATTTACTGCCTAGCAAGTCAATTTCCTGTGCTCACAAATTATAGTTTTTTATAACTTTTTTTTATAAATTATATTCAAAATAAAGTTTGGAGTAATACTACATGTACAGCCAAAATTGTACATGTAAATTATTATTTTTTGTATTTATCTCTTTCAGTCACTTTATTTATTATGGAAAGAAATATTATTAATGATGGTAAGAAATAACCACAAAAATAATGTAATATAAGTTATATAATTTCTGTTGTATATATAGTATTACTCATCTAAAAGTACTGATTAATCTTTAGTTACTATTTTTAGTAGTCGTAGATAATGTTTATGACCCATCAATGGTTCTCAGTTATTTCGCCAATTACCATTTGGCAGAACCTTTCCATTGAAATTTAACTTGTTCGTTGAAGGTATTAACACAATTCCACTCTATAATATTATAGTATTTTTATTAAAGTATATTAAATAATTGAATGCTTAAAATCTCGTCTAGTGAATATTTCATTAATGTTTTTGGAGGATTGGGCTTGAAATAGACATAAGAGAACATCCTTAAAATGTCATACTTCTTTTAATTATGTTTTATTTGTAAGATAAATTGTGATTTTGAATTTGAGTAGAAGTAATTCCTAACTCTTTCATTTTTATAGGAATCCTATTATATATTTTCCCTGCCAGAACCAGACAGTACTCCCTCGAGAAATTGAAGAAATCTTGAGACAGATTGAAGAGAAGAAGTCAGATCTAAGGAGTATTGATGAAAAAATTAGAGAACTGATCAAATATCGTGAGAAGTGTATAAAAAAATTTAAGAAAAAAAAGGAGAGATATGACAAGTATTTGGACAAAATGGTGCCCATGGAAGAACTACTGGAATATAGACCTGAGGCAGGGGACGGATCAAATACATCTGATAGGCTTAGTTGATCCATGTTTTCAACATTTTTTCTTTTATCATAGAGAAGCATATTGTATACCTTTGGCTTTTGATAATTCAGTTACCCATGCCCGGCTATGCCTAGAATAAAATAGTTAATATAAGATTATGGAACATGTTTCTGTTTATAATATTTTAATCTTAATAGCTTTTTCGTTTTTCATTATAAATAAATTTTTTTAAACTTATTAGTTCTTTATTTGTGATACCTCATGTAATTGATTTACCATAATTGTTTAGCTTATTTCTTATCATGTTAAAAAAAACTTATTCTCTATATGCATAGAGATTCACGTGTTGACAATGATAGAAACAAATACATTTTGATGGCACCCTTGCTTCATTGAAGAAGAGATGATGAACAATAGTAAGGGATGCTTTGAAACTCCTTGGATCAAGTCCTTCAAGGGCGTCTTTAATGGAGGAAGGGGCAGAAATGAAAGTTGTGGGTAAGATGTTTGATGAAATGATTGAGAGGTGCACTCTAGGGTTGACTCACTTTATAGTGATGAAGGTCATTTCTAGGGTGGTTTCTCTCAAGGTGGAGATGGTAGGGTGGTGGTCGAATTAGCCAAGGGTGACTAAGGAATGATATAAAGGCACAAAGGCTCTCTCTATATTCAACATTCAAAGTATTTACAAGGAGTGGTGCCTAGGGTATTTATAAGTGTGGGGTGACATCACAAACCTTAGGGAAGGTGGTGGCTAGGTTATCATTGGATAAATGGGAAGGAAATGCACATCAAATGACATACAAATTAACCCTAGGTGCCGCCCACCTTCACTAAAAATGGGATCTTTTTGGGTTAAGCTTGGCTACTTCTAGGTGCATGATAGGAGAATGCAACCCAGGTGCCCTTTCACTTGGGCCAATGCTCTTCTTAGCCCAAAAGATCCATTTTTGTCATGCCCAAACACTCACATTACCTAGAAAATAAAGCCCTAATTTTTAAGTGCCCCAAAATACAAGGGTAAAATATGAAATACAAAGAAAAATATGAGTCCTAAGCACCCTAAAATACAAGGGTAAAATAAACCCTATACTAATGAGACATAGGAGAGTATTTAGTACTCTATGATCATGAGGAGGCTATTCTTTGGTGGGTGAACTCCCTCCCCTTCTTTTACTCTCCTAGTCACGGACCTTGTGTTAGGGCCCATATGGTTCTTCAAGGATGGTCCTCCATCATCCCCTCTTTCTTGAGAAGCATCTATTCTCAGATTAAGATCTTCATCATATCCTCAACTCTTAGAAATGGTGTGAGATCACATACATTAAAAGATGAACTAATGCCATACTCAAAAAGAAGATCTAATTTATATGCATTGTCATTTATTTTGTGAAGGACTTGGAATGGTCCATCTCCCTTAGGGTTTAGTTTTGACATTCTTTGAGTGGAAAATCTATCTTTCCTCAAATGAAGCCAAACCCAATCCCCAACCTCAAAGGTGATTTTTTTTCTTCCTTTGTTGATGTATTTGACATATTTTTGTGTTTGATTTTCAATTTGGCTCTTGATCTTCTCATGATATTTCTTAATAAAATTCGCCTAGATACACCTTTGTGAAACAAGGAAGGAGTATTAGGAAGGGGAAGTAGATCAAGAGGGGTTATTGGGTTAAAGCCATATACAAACTCAAAGGGTGAAAGATTAGTAGTCTTTTGAACTACTCTATTGTATGCAAATTCTAGGTATGGGAGACAATCATCCCAAGTTTTCTTATTCCCTTTTAGGAGTACCCTTAACAAGGTGGATAGGAACCTATTTACTACTTCAATTTGACCATCGGTTTGGGGATGACAAGTAGTAGAATAGAGGAGCTTTGTTACTAGTTTTTCCCATAGTACTTTCCAAAAGTGACTAAGGATCTTAGCATGAAAGCGGACAACTTCCTTAAAAAAAAGTTTAGCTATATAGCTAGCATCATCCACTTTGTGGCATGGTATGAAATAAGACATTTTTCTAAAATGGTCCACTACCACAAAGATAGAGTCAAATCCTCTGAGTCCTTGGAAGTCCAAGCACAAAGTCCATACTAATATCTACCTAAGGGGAGCTAGCTATAGGAAGGGGGTATAGAGTCCATGAGAATTACTCTTGATTTAGCTTTTAGACAAGTAATATGTTGAGATTCAAGGAGTGGTCAATCAACTCAAATCTGGAGAATGAAGGTTTTGCTGATAACAAAGTGTTGATTCTAAGAATCAAGATTGACCAAGGACATTAACAAGTCAAAAACAAAGTCAAGAAGAAAATATGGCTATTATGATGTGTAATAGGAGTAGCTCATAAGTTGTATTGTTTGTTGAGCTTATTTTTTCATGTGTGTGCTTTGTGCATAGGTTAATATTTATCTAATCTGATTAAGAGTGAGCATGATGATGAGTTAGAAACTTGAAAAGTTATTTTGAGACATAAAATAGTTTTGAAAATTGACTCAAAATAATCGATTATCATTAAATATAATCAATTATTCCAGCAACAGGTAAAAATGATGCCTTGCTGTAATAATCGATTATTTGTGAAATAATCGATTAAACTGTTCTTGGTTGATTTTCAGATATCATGAAGAACAAAATAATCGATTATCCTTTAAAATAATCGATTATCTGGTTCTGAAAATGTTATAAATAGCTTTCACATTTTGAAACTTAAAAAACAAGATAGAACACAGAGTCAAAAAGAGAAAAACGTTATTGTGAAGTCTTTGTGACCTTCTTGGAGTGTTTTCTTTGTGAAACCAAGAAGTAAAATGTTTTTGAAATGCTTTGAGAAAAGATCATCATCATCTTCACATTCTTGAAAAGAGAAAGATTAAGATTTGCTTCTGAGTTCACTATCTGATTTGTTCAGCTTCCAAGTGAATTCGTTCCTTTAATTCTTTATTGTAAAACTTGAGTAGGTGTCTCAAGTGGTAAGGAATTCTTGTAGTGGGTTTCTACTAGGGGTGCTTTCTTGGGGTCAAGAAAGTGGTTATCTTGAATGTAGGATTGTATGCATGTGTGGTATGCTTGTAAAACTTCTTTATTAAGATAGTGGAACAAATCTTGATCAGGTTATGATTGAGGACTGGATGTAAGTCACATGTGGAGTGGCTGAACCAAGATAAAAGACTTGTGCAATCTTCTTTTACCCTTATCTTTTACTTTGAGCGATATCTTGGTTGTGTGTTAAAGAGATTATTCTTGATTAACATGTTTGTATGCACAACATTGCTTTAAACTGAATCAAAGTGTTGCATACTGATTGCTCTTAACTTTGAAGTTTATTAAGAATTAATCAAGAAAGCATATAGGACTTATTTTCATTAACAAGTCTTTAAGGAACTTCTTTGAAAATTCATATTAGAAAAGTTTGAATTGAAATAAAGATCCTAAGAACTCTGAAATTTTTTTAAAGTGTTATAGAATCCAATTCACCCCCTCTTGGATTGAGCCATTCTTTTCTAACAATTAGTATCTAGAGCAAGGTTCTTGAGTGTTATTCAAGATTTCAAAAATGGTCAACAACAACCTACCTTGTGTTGAGGGTGTGTCTATTCATAGACCTCCTGTTTTCAATGGTAAAAACTATGTCTTTTGGAAGATTAGGATTAGAATTTTCATTGAAGTAATTGACATTGCTGTGTGGGATGCAATAGAAAATGGACCCTACATCGCTATGACCAAAGATGACGATGGGAAGAGAGAAAAACATTGGAGTGAGTGGAGTAATGATGAGAGAAAAAGAGCCCAATATGACTATAAAGCAAAGAACATCATGACATCTGCATTGTTTATTGATGAATTTTTTAGAATTTCTCAATGCAAATTTGCTAAAGAAATGTGGGACACTTTGCAAGTCACTCATGATGGAACAAGCGATGTAAAGAGATATAGAAAGCATACTCTCATAAGAGAATATGAATTGTTGAGAATGAACAATGGTGAATTAATTTCTGATTTTCAAAAGAGATTTACACACTTGAAAAATCACCTTGTTGATCTTGGCAGGAAATTTGAAGAAGAAGAACTAAATCTGAAAGTGCTGCAATGCTTGGACAGATCATGGCAAGCAAAGGTTACTGCCATAGAAGAATCAAAGGACTTAACTTCATTGACTCTTGCTACTTTCTTTGGAAAGCTGAGAGAGCATGAGCAAAAGCTGCAAATATTTGAGGAAAATGAACAGCAGGACAAAAAGGGCAAGGGAGTGTCACTAAGAGCCTTGAAATCAGTCAAAGGCAAAGAAGTGTGTGAAGAATCAAGCTCTGAAGATTCTGAAACAGAGAACTTCAACTTGCTGGTGAAGAAGTTCAGAAAATTCTTATGGAAGAAGAGGAATTCCCCCTACAAGTTCAATAAGAAGACTAACAAGAAAGAGGAAGCAAGTACATCCTCCTACAATTATTTTGAGTGTGGGAAACCGGGACACATAAAAGCTGAATGTCTGATGAGTCATTATTTTACCTTATTTTCTTACCTTTCTGTACTTATTTTAATCTCTGATTTGTGCTTAATTATTTATATTCTACACTGTTTTCTATTTAGGCTTTAATTGGACTGATAATTCATATTTCAACTAATTTGAATTTTCGGAATCTAATTATTCCAATTTTTATTTTCAGGGCAATTTAATAATTATTTAGGCTTGAAATTAATTTTTGGACTTAAAGAGGAGCTGCCACGTCATCTGCCATGTCACTGCTGCAACATTTTCCACCTCAGCATTTAATTTCATTTTATATTCTATTTTATTGTAGTTTGGGTCAGACTTGTATTATTGGGGGGCCATTAGTTATTCTAGGTCAAACTTAACCTAGTGATTGTTGTCATGCAAGGGGGCAGCCACCATTATGTGTGATTCATATTTTCGTTTTGTGTTTCAGCCTAGTTTCTTTTTCTCTGGTTTTTCTTCTTCTTCCTTGTGAGACAGAATCATTCATCTATACAGTTTCATTTCATCTTCATTGCTCTATTTTAATTTACGTTCTTATTGTTCTTGTGCATGTTTGTTTTTCTTTTCTGAGTTGATTACTGTTCCATTCGTATTCATTTTCTGCCCTTCATTTTTTGTTTTTCCAGTTTTCCCATTTTGCTACCATTTTCATTTTGCACTATTCCATTCGTTTTGATGTTTAGCATTATGTCTCTCCTGCTACGTTTTGATTTTATGGAGGGCTAAAACCCCAGGGTTGGGTCCTTGGAAGATTGCAACCCTTTGATGGAGGTTCTCTGTGCGTTGCATTTTTGCTCCACTTGATTCTCCCTTGTGAGGTCTCTGTTCTGAGGCGTTCAACATCTGAGTCATGCTTAATGACTCTGGGTTGTTTGCGTTCAGTATCTCAGGTTGCTTAATCTTGAGGAAGGAGGTCTGACAAGGTTCACGTTTGCTTAATTCGTGTAGTGAAGTATCAGGTTAATCTTCGCTTAGTTGGTTAATCTGGACTGAACATGATTAAGTTTGGACAGATTATCTATCGTGAACCGAGGATATTAGAGGTGCATTATGTTCAACGGTCTGACCTATTTTAATTACTGTAATTAATTCATATCTTTACTCTGTGTGTTAATTAATTTCGAAAATCTGCTCAAACCCCCCCAACCACGTGTTCGATCCTTTGACAAAAAGAATTGGTCCTTGGGAGATGACCTAGGAGTCACTTCCTAGTACTTCACTTTAAATGCAATTATTTGACTGAGTACGGCTTCGATCAATGTCCAAACCGCTTAAAGAAGCAACAAGAGGAAAAGAAAGTGAAGAAAAATGGCAAAGGAAAGAGAGCCTACATTGCTTGGGAAGACAATGACTCAAGCACAACAGGTGATGAATCTGAATTTGAAGAGAACAATTTGTGTTTGATGGCTGGAGCTGATCAAGACACAATAGTAAGTGATTCTAACCTTGAATCTAATCCAAACTATGACCAACTCCAAGAAGCTTTCATTCAAATTCACAAAGAGGCTGTGAAATTAGATGCTTTAAATTCAAAGCTTAAAAACAAGCTGTCATGGTATGAAAAAGCTTTAATTAAAGTTGAACAAGAGCTTGAGGATTTGAAAAATAAGCATGATAATCTTCAAACTATTTTGAACTTCAATGAAGCTCATTGTGAAACCTCCCCTTCTTCAAAAGGTGTTTGTGAAAATTGAAAGACTTTGGAAAAGGAAAATGCTGATTTGAAAATTACTCTTGCAAAGTTCACAAATGGAAATGCAAATTTGAATATCATTTTGGGAAGACAAAGAAATACTTTTGATAGAAGTGGACTTGGTTTTAATCAAAGCATGAACATGCCATTAAAATCAAAGGAAGGAGTTTTTAAGAAAAACAAAGTTTTCAAAAAATACAAAGGCAATTTCATTAGACAAACAACTTGCTATTATTGTTGTAAGAAAGGTCATACAATAAGGAATTGCTACTCTAGGAAGTATGAAGTTCCAAATGGAGAAATGGTTTGGATTAAAAAGAGCCAAAGACTGAGAACTAACCATCAAGGACCCTTGACATGGGTACGTAAATCATTTTTCTGATCTTTGTTGTAGGAATGCTTGAGAGCCAAAAGCTTATTATGGTATCTTGATAATGGATGCTCAAGGCATATGACTGGAGATCCTTCAAAATTCTCAAGTCTGAAATTGAAGAATGAAGGATTTGTTACTTATGATGACAACAACAAAGGGAGAATTCTTGGTCATGGTAATATTGGTAACTCCTCCTCCCTAACATTGATTGAGAATTGTCGCCACCCGCCGAAACGGACCTTGGCATTCGCGACGATGGTCGGACTCTTTTTAAGTTTTGAAAAATGATGGATTGTTAGAACGACCTATTCTCAAACTGAGACCTCATCGAACTAACAATTTTATTAAATGATTCACCAATCCATGTTAATCCCAAGCGGGACCCTCCATGGATTAGTGGTTTTCGCAAAAAGAAGGGTTCTTGGAGTCGCCACCAATGTTTTACTCAAAACATTGGAAAAAGGGATAAGGCAATTGATTTTCGCAAATCAACCTTGGCCATTACAACTAGAGTTGGGTAAGGGAGTCGGTTACGTGCGAGGAAGGTGTTAGCACCCCACAACGCCCCTTTCGGGTTCCCTATGACGGATTATTTTATTAATAATAGTGTAAAATTACTAAATTACCCCTATTTATTATAAACGGCTATGAATAAGATATCTACATGATGAATAAATTAAACATGCGATGCAACAATCAGAAAGCAGTAAAAGGAAGGATTTTGAAGAAGAAACCTTTGAAGCGTGCTTTTATATATTCAAATGTTAGGAGGCTTTTTGGCGCTCCCTCCCACTACACGCTCGCTCGCTCCTTCCCTAAAAATTAATCTTTACTATGGAAATCAAAAAGATTTCCCTTCGACTAGTTCGAATTCTCAAGCTAAATGCTCAGAACTCAAGAACTTCGTCGGATCGGCTCTCGGAGAGAATTCTAGGGCAGAACACTGCTCAAAAACCCCAGAATACTCAGCAAGAGGGTCCAGAAGTCTGGAAAAAGTGTGGAATGACGTCCAAATGACGTCCTATATATAGGAGTGAGGCGCAGTACGGCCTCTGACATCAATACGGCCCGTACTGAAGATTTGAACTACAGTACGGCCGTATTGAATTCAGTACGGCCGTACTGAAGTGTCAAAAACTTCACTACGGCCGTATTGGTTTCAGTACGGCCGTACTGAAGTTCAAAAACTTCAGTATGGCCGTATTGGTTTCAGTACGGCCGTATTGTAGTTCAAATTGTTCAGTACGGTCGTACTGAACTTCTAGGAGGCCGTATTGAGCTTCAATTCTCCCACATCCTTATTTTAAGCTACTCTAAGACCTCTAAACCTACAGATAATCATCCTAGGGTCTTCCAGGAGTCCTTCTGGCTGACTTTCCTTCGGTCTTCGAGAGTCTTCGAGTCTTATTTCCGACCCGGACAATTTTAGGGGTCTACAGCTGCCCCCCCTTTACTTAGTCAAATGGCTTTTTAGTGTACCGGTTGCGAAGTAAAGGAGTTGACCCAATTGTCCGGGGAGTAGGCCATCCTTCTGACTTGTAGTGTCTTCCGATGGAAAATTGTTGAGTAGCCTCTCCAGGTTGAGTATTAGTCGTCGCTGTCGCCACCGGCCCGAACGGGCCTCGGCGGTCGCGAAGACGGTCGAGCTCGCTTTTATTTTAGTTTTGAAAATGTATTGGATTATTAGAACGACTTGTTCTCAAACTGAGACCTTGTCGATCTTATCCAATTTATTTATTAAATGTCTCACCAATCCATGTTAATCCCAAGCGGGACCCTCCATGGATTAGCGGTTTTCGTAAAAGGAGGGTTCTTTGGAGTCGCCACCAATGTTTTACTCAAAACATTGGAAAAAGGGATAAGGCAATCGATTCAAAAATCGACTTCGGCCATTACAACCAGAGTCGGGTAAGGGAGTCGGTTACGCGTGAGGAAGGTGTTAGCACCCCACAGCGCCCCTTTCGGGTTCCCTATGACAAATTATTTCTAAAAATAATAGTACAAAATTATTAAATTACCCCTATTTATTCTAAACGATTATGAACAAGATATCTACATGGCGAATAAATTAGAGATGCTATGCAACAATCAGAAAGCAGTAAAAAGAAGGATTTTGAAGAAGAAACCTTTGAAGCGTGCTTTTATATATTTCGTAAAACTGGGAAGCTTTTTGGCGTTCCCTCGCTCTACAAGCCCGCTCGCTCCCTCCTATAAAATTTTGACTACGGAAATCCGGAGGATTTCCCTTCGACTAGGTTCGATCCTCAAGAAAAATGGCTCGGGGCTCAAGAACTTCGTCGGATCAACTCTCCGAGTGATTTCTAGGGCAGAACACTGCTCAAAAACCCCAGAATACTCAAGGAGAGGGTTGAAACTATGTATAAAAGTGTGGAATGACGTCCAATTGACGTCATATTTATAGGGAATAGGCGCAATACGGGCTACAGAATCAATACGGCCGTATTGAAATTTTTGAACTTCAATACGGTCGTATTGAGTTCAATACGGTCGTATTGAAATTCAGAAATTTCAATGCGCCCGTATTGAGTTCACTGCGGCTGTATTGAAGCTTCAATACGGTCGTATTGATTTCAGTACGGCCGTATTGAAGTTTCAGAAACTTCAATACGCCGTATTGAGTTCACTGCGGCCGTGTTAAAGCTTCAATACGGCCGTATTAAGTTTAGTACGGCCGTATTGGGCTTCATTCCCTCCACTTCCTTATTTTAAACTACTCTAAGACCTCTAAACCTACAGATAGCCATCCTATGGTCTTCTAGGAGTCCTTCTGGCTGACTTTCCTTCGATCTTTGAGGGTCTTCGAGTTTTATTTCCGACCTGGACAATTTTAGGGGTCTACAGCTGCCCCCCCTTTACTTAGTCGGACGGCCTTTTGGTGTACCGGCTGACAAGTAAAGGAGTTGACCCAATTGTCCGGGTGATGCGCCGACCTTCTGACTTGTAGCGTCTTCCGGTGGAAAATTGTCGAGTAGCCTCTCCAGGTTTTGCTTTGCTTGCTGCCCAAGCTGGAAGCTGTGAGTACCGCCTCTCCAGGCTTAGCTTCACTCTTTGTTCGAGCCGGAAGCTAAGTACCCTTGTGACAACGGTAGCAGTGTGAGTTTCGCCTCTCCAGGCTTAGTCTCGCTCTTTGTTCGAGCTGGAAACTAAGCACCTTCGTGACGACGGTGAGCAGTGTGAGTTTCGCCTCTCCAGGCTTTGCTTTGCTTGCTGCCCAAGCTGGAAGCTGTGAGTACCGCCTCTCCAGGCTTAGCTTCACTCTTTGTTCGAGCCGGAAGCTAAGTACCCTTGTGACAACGGTAAGCAGTGAGTACCTCCTTTCCAGAGATAGCTTCGCTCATTGCTCGAGCCGGAAGCTGCATACCTCCGTGTTTGTGACGACGGGGGTAGCGTGAATATCTCCTTTCCAGGGATTTGTGATGATTTTGTCTCCACAGTCCACGATGCTGCTTCGACGGTTGTTTTTTGATTTTTGTGCCACTGAGGGCTGGATAACGCAGGGATCCGTCTAGGGGATGTGCAGTTACTCATAGGTTCTTGTGTCCCAACTTTCCATTGCGTAGTTGGTGCCCACTGGGGAATTTCTGATTCCTTAGGGATGCAGACACAAAGATGCTCTTTCTGATGTGAGCGGTGCCTTATGATTGGCTGACGCCCTTTCGACGTTGGTGGAGTATCCCGGTTATCCTTGTTCGGGTGTCTCTTTTGGTTTTCTGATTTTGCTGCCTCTGTATAGGCTGTTATCCACTGGGGGATTTTGTCGTTGATTTTGATTAGCCTCTTCTGTTAGGCATATCACCTTGATGTTCAATGATTGGCTGAGAGCTAGATTCCACTTGGGGAATGATTATTGATCTTTTTATGATTTTTCCTTTTGAAGGAGTGCCTCTTATGTAGGCGACTGGGGAATGGGGTTCAGTGTTCGGCTGAGTGCCGGATTCCGCTTGGGGAATATTTATTGATATTTTTTGATTTTTCTCCTTTTGCAGGGATGCCTCTTGAGTAGGCGACTGGGGATTTGGGGATCTTATGTATCCCAGAGTATTTTTTAGGAAGCCTCTGCAGGCTCAGCCTCACTCAACGCCTGAGTAGAAGAGCTATCTTCACTGAGGAAGTTTTAAAGTCCTTTGACTTGGATATTCTTCTTGGGCGATCGTGTTTCCATTAGGGACTTTGACGATCTTGCTTGATAGCTCTTGCTGGGGATTTTGAGTCCAAGAGCGTGAGTTGAGGTTTCTCTGGGGAGTATTATTTCTGCGAGCCTCTCCAGGCTCAATTATGATGAAGGAGTATTATTTCGGCAAGCCTCTCCAGGCTCAATTATTCTGAAGGAGTATTTTTTAGGCAAGCCTCTCCAGGCTCAGTTATTTTGAAGGAGTATTATTTCGGCAAGCCTCTCCAGGCTCAGTTATTCTGAAGGAGTATTATTTCGGCAAGCCTCTCCAGGCTCAATTATTCTGAAAGAGTATTATTTCGGCGAGCCTCTCCAGACTCGATTATTCTGCATGAGTATTGTTTCGGCAAGCCTCTCCAGGCTCAGTTATTCTGAAGGAGTATTATTTCGGCAAGCCTCTCCAGGCTCAATTATTCTGCGGGAGTATTATTTCAGCAAGCCTCTCCAGGCTCAGTTATTCTGTATGATTTGTTGGATTTTCTATATTTTGCCTTTTTTGTTGATTTTGGCTTTTTCTGTGTTTTTGTTGATTTCTGTATTTTTGCCTTTTTTGTTGGTTTTGGCTTTTTCTGTACAGAAATGTCTCAGTTATTCTGAGAGAGTATTATTTCGGCAAGCCTCTCCAGGCTCAGTTATTCTGAGAGTATTATTTCGGCGAGCCTCTCCAGGCTCAATTATTCTGTATGAGTATTGTTTCGGCAAGCCTCTCCAGGCTCAGTTATTTTGAGAGTATTCTTTCGGCAAGCCTCTCCAGGCTCAGTTATTCTGAGAGTATTCTTTCGGCAAGCCTCTCCAGGCTCAGTTATTCTGTATGACGCTGTTGATTTTCTGAATCTTTGCATTTTGTTTGCTGCTGTCATACACAAGCAATTTTTCTATTTTTCTATTTTATGTGGTTGCCTCATGACGAGGTCTTTGAGAATTTCTTTATGGCCAATACGGCCGCATCCATTTCAGTATGCCCGTATTTGAGTTAAAAATTTGTTCATAACCCCAATTTTAGTACGGGTGTACTGAACATGGTACGGGCGCATTGTTTTTTCTGAAGTTTATATATTTTTTGTTTTTTTTGTTTTTTTGTTTTTTTCAATAAACAGAGAATAAGTGATCTTCCAGTACACCTATCATCTGTATGCATGTATGCGGTATGATGCACCTAATTCTATTTGATTCACTTTTCAAAAGAATTAACCGATGCGTTTCTCTGTTTGGATTTTTGCCATTCCTCTAGACGGGCTGTGCGCTGCCGATTTCTGTAACCGAGGAATGATGCGTGTTATATTGAGATTTGGTGTCATCAACCAAATGATCCTTCCCTTCCTTTAAAAGATATGTCAACCCTCCTATTGACCACTATATCTCCATGTTTCCACTAGATTATCCTAAAATCGTTTGGGACAAGAGAGAAAAGAAAGGAAAGGTATATTCTTTTTTTGAAAGTTTGTGTTTTAGAGGGGATTATTTATTTTTTGAAAAATGGATTTTGTAAGAATGGCTTGGCCAATGGTAGGCTTAAGTGTTTAGGCTAGTTTGATTAAACACTTATGAAGTTAAGCACATCTTTGTTATTAATGATTGTGCTTTGACAATTTGGATAGCTTTTCTTGAGCCCCTTGTTGAATTCAATTGATGGTACCATCATGGATTTATTTTGTTTTTTTCTTTTTTTGACGGCCCTAACTTTTGCCTAAAACACCCTTTTGTGATGTCTTAGCGGGCTTTTGTATTCATTTTGTAACCCTAACTTTTGCCTAGGTCACCCTTTTCGTGGGATTCCTAGCGGGTTTTTGTCTTCATTTTGTAACCCTAACTTTTGCCTAGGTCACCCTTTTGTGGGATTCCTAGCGGGTCTTTTGCTCTTATTTTTGCGCAGTCCCCTTTTTGGGTTTCCTGCCGAGCTTATTATCTTTAGGATTTCTTTTATCCATGATGGCACTTATTGATGCCAAGAAAAGGTGCTCCAAGCTGTCATGCACATTTCCACATAAAAATGATGCGGGTTTATTGTTATCAAGATGATTTTAACCTCATTTATGCTTATTCAAACAGGGTTAAAATAATGTGGTCTAGAATTTTATTGCAAGCAAGAAAAGAAGCAATAAAGAATTAATGAAGAATGATTTTATTATAATCGCAGCGGAAACATGTGCCCTATCGAGGCTCGGGGGTCGGGCTGTCCCCGAGGAGTGATCTCTAATAGTCACTGAGTCTATACATCCCTATTGGAAGGAGAAAAACATTTTGACGACGACGACCGGCCTTGACGCTTGTGAACCGGCCTTCCTAAAGATCTGGCTTAAAGAACGTCGAGAAGGATCTTGATTCCTCTTCGTTCTTTGATCTTTAACAGGGTTGTATCCTAACCCTTGTTTTCCCGGATTGTCCTTGATAATGGGTAGCTCCGGGATTCCTTGGGAGTCCTTGCCTAATCCTTGTCTTGGCAAGTATCCGTTCTTTGTGAGCATATGAGCTACCTTCTTCATTTCTCGGGGAAACGTTTCAACATTGGCAATTTCCAATGCTTGGAAGGCGGTTTCCAAAGCTTCCTCTGCTGCATCCACATAAGGTATGTTGGATGGCTTGCTGATGAGTATGTCATCTTCAGCTTGCACGGTCACCATCTTGTCACCCATTATGAACTTGACTTTCTGGTGGAGCGTAGAAGGAACAGCTTTCGCATCATGAATCCAAGGTCGGCCGAGGAGACAGCTGTATGCGGGAGTGATGTCCATCACTTGAAATTCGACGTTGAAGATAGTGGGTCCAATTTGGATTGGAAGATTGATCTCTCCCACCACTTCTCTTTTAGATCCATCGAAGGCTCGAACGATCATGTTGCTCGGGCGCATTTGGATTCCCTTGATTGCCACTTGCTCGAGCGCTCTTTTTGGCATTACGTTCAAGGAAGATCCATTATCTACCAAGACTTTAGTGATGTGATACTCCTTGCACTTTATAGAGATGTGCAAGGGCTTGTTGTGGTTTGATCCCTCGGCGGGGATTTCTTCATCGATGAAGGTGAGGTGATCATTAGCCTTGATGTGACTAACAATCCCCTCAAACTCGTCTTGGGAGATAGTGTGCGACACGTATGCCTCGTTCAAGACTTTCAACAGAGCTTGCCAATGCGATTCGGAGCATAGGATCAACGACAACAGCGTAATCTTTGCTGTCGTCCTATGAAGCTGATCCACGATGGAGTACTCGCTCTGTCGGATAAATTTTAACAGCTTGTCAGTCTCCTCCTCGGATTCTTTTTCCTCGGTTTTCTTTTCTTCTTTTTCTTTATTCTTGGGGGCTTTGTTATGAAGATCATCGGGAGTGTAGATCCTACCACTCCTAGTCATGCCCCCAAGTCCAACGATGTTGGAGATATTGCTGTCGGCAGAAGAGTGGATGTCGTATATCCACGGCACAGCCTTATTTGATTTGTAAGGGAAAGGCCTTGGAACTGTGATCCTTAATGGTGTTGGACCTTCCCCTTTGTTTGTCTTGATTACCAACAACGGAGTTGACGTGTGCTCGCTTGGCGCGGTTGTTGGCTTACACTTGATAACGAACGGCGTGTGATCCATTCTTTGAATATACGCATCGATTATTTCTTTCTTTTTATTAATGTTTATTAATGATTTATTGGGAGGGATGTATGAAATGCAAATCTAGATCCCTCCATGATCTTTGATAAGAATGCATGATATGAGATGATGGCGATGAATATGCATGCATTGTGTTTATTCAACTAAGCATTATCATGTTTTTAGGATGTCCCTAAGATGATGCATGATATTGCTTGGTTTGGATAAATGACCCTTTTTTTTCTTTTTTTGGGTATTTTTTATTTTATATATTTTTTGTATTTTTTGGGTGAAAAGGGAAACTACCTATATGAATGTGATGAAGGTAGATGTTAACACCGTATAATGGAAGATTCTTATTCCTATTTATTCTTATTTTTAAAAGAATAGGAATGTTGTATGTTTAAAGAAATGCAATGTATGCTCAAACAATTTCACATAAACAATGCACAAACAATTCACTCATCCACGAACAGTCACGAGCGAATCACGAGGTAGGGGTATCCTGCAGAAAAGTGCATATTCAAGGTGGATCTAACTGTTCTCACCGGTCTGAGGCCCCCAAGGTGCCCCCATTATAGGGACCCAATTCCTCTCATCGTAGGTCGATGGAAAGCTCCAACGCACCGTCGGACTCAAGTTCATGGTTATCACCTTGAGTGATGTTTTCCGACAACGGTCTACGGGCACCTATAGACCCATTCGACAACCGGCCGTACTAACATCCACTCCCTATGGTTAATCACTCATGCCCCCGGGTATAGAGGGAACTGTTGTGTGCAAAGGTTTGTGTGCAGTTTTTATTTCAAACAATTGCGTAAATTTTAAAAATACAACAGTTATTAAAGCCAAATAGATAAACATGTTATCATACAAGTGAGGTGTAATAAAGTAATTTTTAACTATTATTTGTTAAAAATAATCTGTCACTAAATGGGACTGACTCTCGAAGCATCCCCAGCGGAGTCGCCATCTGTCGCCACCGGCCCGAACGGGCCTCGGCGATCGCGAAGACGGTCGAGCTCGCTTTTATTTTAGTTTTGAAAATGTATTGGATTATTAGAACGACTTGTTCTCAAACTGAGACCTTGTCGATCTTATCCAATTTATTTATTAAATGTCTCACCAATCCATGTTAATCCCAAGCGGGACCCTCCATGGATTAGCGGTTTTCGTAAAAGGAGGGTTCTTTGGAGTCGCCACCAATGTTTTACTCAAAACATTGGAAAAAGGGATAAGGCAATCGATTCAAAAATCGACTTCGGCCATTACAACCAGAGTCGGGTAAGGGAGTCGGTTACGTGTGAGGAAGGTGTTAGCACCCCACAGCGCCCCTTTCGGGTTCCCTATGACAGATTATTTCTAAAAATAATAGTACAAAATTATTAAATTACCCCTATTTATTCTAAACGATTATGAACAAGATATCTACATGGCGAATAAATTAGAGATGCTATGCAACAATCAGAAAGCAGTAAAAAGAAGGATTTTGAAGAAGAAACCTTTGAAGCGTGCTTTTATATATTTCGTAAAACTGGGAAGCTTTTTGGCGTTCCCTCGCTCTACAAGCCCGCTCGCTCCCTCCTATAAAATTTTGACTACGGAAATCCGGAGGATTTCCCTTCGACTAGGTTCGATCCTCAAGCAAAATGGCTCGGGGCTCAAGAACTTCGTCGGATCAACTCTCCGAGTGATTTCTAGGGCAGAACACTGCTCAAAAACCCCAGAATACTCAAGGAGAGGGTTGAAACTATGTATAAAAGTGTGGAATGACGTCCAATTGACGTCATATTTATAGGGAATAGGCGCAATACGGGCTACAGAATCAATACGGCCGTATTGAAATTTTTGAACTTCAATACGGTCGTATTGAGTTCAATACGGTCGTATTGAAATTCAGAAATTTCAATGCGCCCGTATTGAGTTCACTGCGGCTGTATTGAAGCTTCAATACGGTCGTATTGATTTCAGTACGGCCGTATTGAAGTTTCAGAAACTTCAATACGCCGTATTGAGTTCACTGCGGCCGTGTTGAAGCTTCAATACGGCCGTATTAAGTTTAGTACGGCCGTATTGGGCTTCATTCACTCCACTTCCTTATTTTAAACTACTCTAAGACCTCTAAACCTACAGATAGCCATCCTATGGTCTTCTAGGAGTCCTTCTGGCTGACTTTCCTTCGATCTTTGAGGGTCTTCGAGTTTTATTTCCGACTCGGACAATTTTAGGGGTCTACAGTCGCCTCTCCAGGCTCGTGCATACCTCGGTGCTTCTGACAACCTCGGTAGCTTGAGTACCGCCTCTCCAGGCTTAGCTTCGCTCGTCCTTCGAGCCGGAAGCTGCATACCTCCGTGTTTGTGACGACGGGGTAGCGTGAGTTTGCCCTCTCCAGGGTCTGCGGTTTGCCCTCCCCAGGGTTGCGTACCTTCGTGCTTCTAGTCACTTTGGTAGCGTGAGTTTGCCCTCTCCAGGGTCTGCGGTTTGCCCTCCCCAGGGTTGCGTACCTCCGTGCTTCTAGTCACTTTGGTAGCGTGAGTTTGCCCTCTCCAGGGTCTGCGGTTTGCCCTCCCCAGGGTTGCGTACCTCTGTGCTTCTAGTCACTTTGGTAGCGTGAGTTTGCCCTCTCCAGGGTCTGCGGTTTGCCCTCCCCAGGGTTGCGTACCTCCGTGCTTCTAGTCACTTTGGTAGCGTGAGTTTGCCCTCTCCAGGGTCTGCGGTTTGCCCTCCCCAGGGTTGCGTACCTCTGTGCTTCTAGTCACTTTGGTAGCGTGAGTTTGCCCTCTCCAGGGTCTGCGGTTTGCCCTCCCCAGGGTTGCGTACCTCCGTGCTTCTAGTCACTTTGGTAGCGTGAGTTTGCCCTCTCCAGGGTCTGTGGTTTGCCCTCCCCAGGGTTGCGTACCTCTGTGCTTCTAGTCACTTTGGTAGCGTGAGTTTGCCCTCTCCAGGGTCTGCGGTTTGCCCTCCCCAGGGTTGCGTACCTCCGTGCTTCTAGTCACTTTGGTAGCATGAGTTTGCCCTCTCCAGGGTCTGCGGTTTGCCCTCCCCAGGGTTGCGTACCTCTGTGCTTCTAGTCACTTTGGTAGCGTGAGTTTGCCCTCTCCAGGGTCTGCAGTTTGCCCTCTCCAGGGTCTGCGGTTTGCCCTCCCCAGGGTTGCGTACCTCTGTGCTTCTAGTCACTTTGGTAGCGTGAGTTTGCCCTCTCCAGGGTCTGCGGTTTGCCCTCCCCAGGGTCTGCCTCGACGTTTCTGACGACGTTGGCAGTGTGAGTTTGCCCTCTCCAGGGATTTGTGATGATTTTGTCTCCACAGTCCACGATGCTACTTTGACGATTGTTTTTGATTTTTGTGCCACTGAGGGCTGGATAACGCAGGGATCCGTCTAGGGGATGTGCAGTTACTCATAGGTTCTTGTGTCCCAACTTTCCATTGCGTAGTTGGTGCCCACTGGGAAATTCTGATTCCGTGGGGATGCAGACACAAAGATGCTCTTCCTGAGGTGAGCGATGCCTTATGATTGGCTGACGTCCTTTCGACGTTGGTGGAGTATCCCGGTTATCCTTATTCGGGTGACTCTTTTGATTTTTTTGGTTTTGTTGCCTCTGCGTAGGCTGTCATCCGCTGGGGGATTCTGTCATTTTGATCTTGATTGGCCTCTTCTGTTAGGCGGATCATCTTGACGTTCAATGATTGGCTGAATGCCGATTTCCGCTTGGGGAATGATTATTGATTTTTTTTGATTTTCCCTTTTTGAAGGAGTGCCTCTGAGTAGGCGAATGATCTTGATGTTCAGTGTTCGGCTGAGTGCCGGATTCCGCTTGGGGAATGGTTATTGATCTTTTCGATTTTTCTCTTTTTGAAGGGGTGCCTCTGAGTAGGCGAATGGGGATTGAAGATCTTATGTATCCCAGAGTATTATTTAGAAAGCCTCTTCAGGCTTAGCTTCACTCGTCGCTCGAGTTGGAAAGCTATCTTCCACTGAGGAAGTCAAAGTCCTTTGACTCGGATATTCTGTTCAGATGATCATGCTTCCATTGGGGAATCTTGCTGATCTTGTTTTGATAGCTCTTACTGTGGATTTGATCCACGAGAGTGAGCTGAGAAGTCTCTGGGGAGTATTATTTCGACAAGCCTCTCCAGGCTCAGTTATTTTGTACAATTTGTTGAGTATTATTTCGGCAAGCCTCTCCAGGCTCAGTTATTCTGTATGATGAGGGAGTATTATTTCGGCAAGCCTCTCCAGGCTCAGTTATTCTGTACGATGGGGGAGTATTATTTCGGCAAGCCTCTCCAGGCTCAGTTATTCTGTACGATTTATTGTTTTTTCTGAATTTCTGCCTTTTTTGTTGATTTCGGCTTTTTCTGTATTTTTTGCCTTTTTTGTTGATTTTTGGCTTTTTCTGTACGGAAGGATCTCAAACACACTCACAGATGAAGTATGCAGAGGAATGAAGATGTTGTGATGAATGAGAATGGGCCAATACGGGCCGTATTGAATTCAATACGCCCGTATTGGTGTGGACGTTATGGCCAATGCTGCCGTATTCATTTCGGTACGCTCGTATTGAGTTGAAAATTTGTTCATAACCCTGATTTTAGTACGGGTGTACTGAACATGGTACGGGCGCATTGTTTTTTTTGAAGTTTGATTTTTTTTTGATTTTTGGTTTTTTCAATAAACAGAGAATAAGTGATCTTCCAGTACACCTATCATCTGTATGCATGTATGCGATATGATGCACCTAATTCTATTTGATTTATTTTTTCAAAAGAATTAACCGATGCGTTTCTTTGTTTGGATCTTGCCATTCCTCTAGACGGGCTGTGCGCTGCCGATTTCTGTAACCGAAGAATGATGCGTGAGATATCGAGATTGGCGTCATCAACCAAGTGATCCTTTCCTTCCTTTAGAAAACATGTCAACCCTCCTATTGACCACTATATCTCCATGTTTCCACTAGATTATCCTAAAATCGTTTGGGACAAGAGAGAAAAGAAAGGAAAGATATTTTTGTTCTGAAGTTTGTGTTTTAGAGGGGATTTATTTTTCAAAAATGGTTTTTGTAAGAATGGTTGGCCAAGGTAGGCTTATGTGTTTAGGCTTGTTTGATTAAACACTTATGAAGTTAAGAAAATCTTGTTATTGACGTTGTGATTTTGACAACTTAGATAGCTTCCCTTGAACCTTTTTTGAATTCGGCTCATGGTACCATCATGGATTTCTTTTGTTTTTTGATTGTCCTTATTTTTGCCTAAAACACCCCTTTGTGGCGTCTCAGCGGACCTTTTTTTTTTGTTCATTTTTTGCAACCCTAACTTTTGCCTAGGTCACCCTTTCGTGGGATTCCTAGCGGGTTCTTTGCTCTTATTTTTGTGCAGCCCCCTTTTTGGGTTTCCTGCCGAGCTTTTTTTTGTTTTTATGATTTTTGTTTTTGAAGGATTTCTTTTTATCCATGATGGCACTTGTCGAGGCCAAGGGAAGGTGCTCCAAGTTGTCACACAGACTTCCACATAAAAATGATGCGGGTTTATTATTATTAAGATGATTTTAACCTCATTCATGTTTATTCAAACAGGGTTAAAAATAATGCGGTTTAGAAATTTATTGTAAGCAAGAAGAGAAGCAGTAAGAAATAATAAAGAATGATTTTATTATAATCATAATGGAAACATGTGCCCTATCGAGGCTCGGGGGTCGGGCTGTCCCCGAGGAGTAATCTCTAATAGTCATCAGGTCTATACATCCCTATCGGAAGGAGAAGAGCACTTGATGACGACGACCGGCCTTGACGCTTGTGAACTGACCTTCCTAAAGATCTGGCTTAAAGAACGTCGAGAAGGATCTTGGTTCCTCTTCGTCCTTTGATCTTTATTAGGGTTGTATCCTAACCCTTGTTTCCCCGGATTATCTTTGATGATGGGTAGCTCGGGAATCCCTTGGGAGTCCTTGCCAAGTCCTTGTCCGGGCAAGTATCCATTCTTGGTGAGCATATGGGCTACCTTGTTCATTTCTCGGGGAAACGTTTCAACATTGGCAATCTCCAATGCTTGGAAGGCGGTTTCTAGAGCTTCCTCTGCTGCATCCACATAAGGTATGGTGGATGGCTTGCTGATGAGTATATCGTCTTCAGCTTGTACAGTCACCAGCTTGTCACCCACAATGAATTTGACTTTCTGGTGGAGCGTAGAAGGAACAACTTTTGCATCATGAATCCAAGGTCGGCCGAGGAGACAGCTGTATGCGGGAGTAATGTCCATCACTTGAAATTCGACGTTGAAGATGGTGGGTCCAATTTGGATTGGAAGATTGACTTCTCCCACCACTTCTTTTTTAGAACCGTCGAAAGCTCGAACGATCATGTTGCTCGGGCGCATTTGGATTCCCATGATTGCCACTTGCTCGAGCGTTCTTTTTGGCATTACGTTCAAGGAAGATCCATTATCCACCAAGACTTTAGCGATGTGATACTCCTTGCACTTTACAAAGATGTGCAAGGGCTTGTTGTGATTCGGTCCCTCAGCGGGGATCTCTTCATCGGTGAAAGAGAGGTGATCATTAGCCGTGATGTGACTAACAATCCCCTCAAATTTGTCTTGGGAGATAGTGTGCGACACGTATGCCTCGTTCAAGACTTTCAACAGAGCTTGCCGATGCGGTTTGGAGCTTAGGATCAACGACAACAGAGTAATCTTTGCTGGTGTCTTATGAAGTTGATCCATGATGGAGTACTCGCTCTGTCAGATATATTTTAACAGCTCATCAGTCTCCTCCTCAGATTCTTTATTTTCCTCGGTTTTTTCTTCCTTTTCTTTCCCTTTATTCTTGGGAGCTTTATCGTGAAGATCTTCGGGAGTGTAGATCCTGCCACTCCTAGTCATGCCCCCAAGTCCAGCGATGTTAGAGATATCGCTGTTGGCAGAAGAATGGATGTCGTATATCCACGGCACAGCCTTATTTGATTCGTAGGGGATAGGTCTTGGAGCAGTGATCCTTAACGGTGTCGGACCTTCCCCTTTATTTGTCATGATTACCAACAACGGAGTTGACGTGCGCTCGCTTGGCGCGGTTGTTGGCTTTCGTAAATGTTGAAACAAGCCCAAGCATTCGAAAAAATAATAGTAGAAAAAGGAAAGCTTCAAATATGAAAAAGTCAAAGCTAAGAAAATGAAATTCATAAAAAAATCTACCACAAATCAAGCAAATCAATGAGGGCACCAACGATTTCCTCAAATACAACAAAGGTATGGAGATACTGTACTCGCATTCCAATCTAGTATACGACAAAGCCGTGAGGGAAAGGTCTGGAGAGACTGTACTCACCTCCCAATCCGGTATACAACAAAGCCGTGAGGGAAAGGTATGGAGAGACTGTAATCACATCCCAATCCGGTATACGACAAAGCCGTGAGAGAAAGGTCTGGAGAGACTGTACTCACCTCCCAATCTGGTACACGACAAAGCCGTGAGCGAAAGGTCGAGAGAGACTGTACTCATATCCTAGTTCGGTATACGACAAAGCTGTGAGGGAAAGGTCTGCAGAGACTAGACTGTACTGACATCCCAATCTGGTATACGACAAAGTCGTGAGGGAAAGGTCTGGAGATACTGTACTCACCTCCCAATCCGGTATACGACAAAGTCATGAGGGAAAGGTCTGGAGAGACTAGACTGTACTCACATCCCAATCCGGTATACGACAAAGCCGTGAGGGAAAGGTCTGGAGAGACTGTACTCACCTCCCAATTCGGTATACAACAAAGCCGTGAGGGAAAGGTTTGGAGAGACTGTACTCACATCCCAATCCGGTATACGACAAAGCCTTGAGGGAAAGGTCTGGAGAGACTGTACTCACCTTCCAATATGGTATACGACAAAGCCGTGAGGGAAAGGTCCGGAGAGACGGTACTCACCTCCTAATCCGGTATACGACAAAGCCGTGAGGGAAAGGTCTGGAGAGACTATACTCATATCCCAATCCGGTATATGACAAAGTCGTGGGGGAAAAGTCTAAAAAGACTGTAGTCACCTCCTAATCCGGTATACAACAAAGCCGTGAGGGAAGTTGAGCTATGAAAATACTCCCTTTTCAACAAGCTACAAAGAAGAGAACGCACTATCGCAAGAGAAGCAATCAGAGCCATGACATGGATCATCTACTCGAAGATTGATGATCAGATGTATAGTTTGTCACCCTTGTTACCCAATAGAGTACACAACCCAACACTTAGCTGCTCTAAAGGGCGAGGATATAAGTAGATACACTTATCCAAGGGAAGCAATGCAGAAGCGCAAGCACAAAGTGACAGGGAGAAGACCCGGACGGAATGTTTACGTCTTTACTTGCCTTTGAAAAAGCAACACATAGCTATTCCAAAACTGGAACGGGCCATTCCAACTCCCTAAAAAAGACTAAAAACCTAAGTTTGGAACGAGCTGTTCCTAAACTAGAACAGGTCGTTCCTAAACTAGAACAGGCCATTCCAAGTTTCAAAAATGGCCTAAAACCTTGGTTTGGAACGGGTCATTCCAGCATAGGCATTTATGTGTTAAACTGAACTTTGGAACGGGTCGTTCTGGTTTTAGAACGGGCCATTCCAGGAGGCAAAATTAACATATTGTATATATCCAGAACGAGCCATTCTGAATCTGGAACTGGCCGTTCTGGAAACCTTTTAATGTCTATAAATAGCATATTCGGGCACAGTTCTTAGGGCCATAAAATTTTGTCCACGACTCCTTAGAGCTCAAAATTTCTCTCTCTCTCTCTCCCTCCTATTGTATTTCTTGAGTTTTGTGAGGGATATTGTAGTGTGAAAGGTATCCAAAAATGCCTAAAAATTGCCATATTGAAGATTCAATAGAGCTCGTTGAAGAGGTATTTTAGTCACTCTTCTTCTCTTCCTTTTGTTTCTTATCTTTTATAAATATTTTCATAATAAAAGCAATCATGTAGACATTTTAGAGTCCATTGTGTAATTTAAATTTCAAGCATGTAAGTAGTCATTAATAAAGGGGATTAAATATTTAAGTTATTAATTTTTATCACGTTAACTTCATCATAGGTACCGATTTAGGGCGCTGTAGGGGTGCTTAATACCTTCCCTACACATAACCGACCCCGACCCCATTCTGGTTATCAAGGCCATTATTGGACTTTTAAAAAAAAACTTCTTTTTCCAATGTTTTGAGTAAAACATTGGTGGCGACTCCATGAACCATTTTCAAAATCATTAATTAAGGATTAGTCTCGTGTCCGGACATTCCTTAATTGATGAGATCTTTAAAAGGATGTCTAAACCATAGGTCACAACATCGAAAATTTTTGAGTTGCGACAAGGAGTAAATAGAAAATACAAAGAAAAATAAATTCTAAGTCTTAAGCACCCCAAAATACAAGGGTAAAATAAACCCTATACTAATGAGACTTAGGATAATATTTAGTACTCTATGATCATGAGGAGGGTATCTTTTGGTAGGTGAGCTCCCTCATCCTCTTCTACTCTCCTAGCCATGGACCTTGTGATGGGACCCTCATGGTTCTTCAAGGATGGTCCTCCATGACTTTTAGTCTAGAGTTTGGGGGAGATACTCATAGTAATAGCATGATCATCTTTGTTCTATCTTTACAAAAATAAGACAATTTAATAGCTGTAGACCCCTAAAATTGTCCGGGTCGGAAATAAGACTCGAAGACTCTCAAAGACCGAAGGAAAGTCAGCCGGAAGGACTCCTGGAAGACCCTGGAAGACCCTAGGATGATTATTCGTAGGTTTAGAAGTCTTAGAGTAGCTTAAAATAAAGATGTGGGAGGATTGAAGCTCAATACGGCCTCCTAGAAGTTCAGTACGGCCGTACTGAATAATTTAAACTACAATACGGCCGTACTGAAACCAATACGGCCATACTGAAGTTTTTGAACTTCAGTACGGCCGTACTGAAACCAATACGGCCGTACTGAAGTTTTTGAAACTTCAGTACGGCCGTACTGAATTCAATACGGCCGTACTGTAGTTCAAATCTTCAGTACGGGCCGTATTGATGTCAGAGGCCGTACTGCGCCTCACTCCTATATATAGGACGTCATTTGGACATCATTACACACGTTTCCACACATTTGGACACTTTTTCCAGACTTTTGGACCCTCTTGATGAGTATTCTGGGGTTTTTGAGCAGTGTTCTGCCCTAGAAGTCTCTCCGAGAGCCGATCCGACAAAGTTCTTGAGTTCTGAGCATTTAGCTTGAGGATTCGAACTAGTCGAAGGGAAATCTTTTTGATTTCCATAGTAAAAATTAATCTTTAGGGAAGGAGCGAGCAAGCGTGTAGTGGGAAGGAGCGCCAAAAAGCCTCCTAACGTCTGTTTAAATATATAAAAGCACGCTTCAAAGGTTTCTTTTCCAAATCCCTTCTTTTACCGCTTTCTGATTGTTGCATTGCATATTTAGAATTTTCATCATGTAAATGTTCCGCTTATAATCGTTTCTAATAAATAGGGGTAATTTAGTAATTTTACACTGTTATTTATGAAATAATCCGTCATAGGGAACCCGAAAGGGGCGTTGTGGGGTGCTAAAACCTTCCCCGCACGTAACCGACTCCCTTACCCAACTCTGGTTGCAATGGCCAAAGTTGATTTGCGAAAATCAATTGCCTTATCCCTTTTTCCAATGTTTTGAGTAAAACATTGGTGGCGACTCCAAGAACCCTTCTTTTTGCGAAAACCACTAATCCATGGAGGGTCCCGCTTGGGATTAACATGGATTGGTGAAATCATTTAATAAAATTGTTAGTTCGATGAGGTCTCAGTTTGAGAATAAGTCGTTCTAACAATCCATCATTTTTCAAAACTTAAAAAGAGTCCAACCATCGTCGCGAATGCCAAGGTCCGTTTCGGCGGGTGGCGACAGATGGCGACTCCACTGGGGAAGCCTCGAGAGTCAGTCCCATTTAGTGATGGATTATTTCTAAAATAATAGTTTAAAATTACTTCATTACCCCTCGCTTGTATGATAATATGTTTTATCTATGTGGCTTTTAATAACTATTGAATGTTTAAATTTTCGCAATTGTTTGAAATAAAAACTGCACACAAACCTTTGCACACAATAGTTCCCTCTATACCCGGGGGCATGAGTGGAAAGCCATAGGGAGTGGATGTTAGTACGGCCGGTTGTCGAATGGGTCTATAGGTGCCCGTAGACCGTTGTCGGAAAACATCACTCAAGGTGATAACCATGAACTCAAGTCCGACAGTGCGTTGGAACTTTCCATCGACTTACGACGAGAGGAATTGGGTCCCTATAATGGGGGCACCTTGGGGGCCTCAGACCAGTGAGAACAGTTAGAACCTCCTTGAATATGCACTTTTCTGCAGGATACCCCTACCTCGTGATTCGCTCGTGACTGTTCGTGGATGAGTGAATTGTTTGTGCATTGTTTATGTGACATTGTTTGAGCATACATTGCATTCTTTAAACATACAACATTCCTTTTTAAAATAAGAATAAATAGGAATAAGAATCTTCCGTTACATGGTGTTAACATCTACCTTCATCACATTCATATAGGTAGATTCCCTTTTCACCCAAAAAAATACAAAACAAAATACCCAAAAAAAGAAAAAAGGGTTATTTATCCAAACCAAGCAATATCATGCATCATCTTAGGGACATCCTAAAAACATGATAATGCTTAGTTGAATAAACACAATGCATGCATATTCAACGTCATCATCTCATATCATGCATTCTTATCAAAGATCATGGAGGGATCTAGGTTTACATTTCATACATCCCTCCTAGTAATTCATTAATAATAGTAATAAAAAGAAAGGATTAAGCGATGCGTATGTTCAGAATGGATCGCACGCCATTTGTTATTAAGTATAAGCCAACAACCGCGTCAAGCGAACACACGTCAACTCCGTTGTTGGTAATCAAGACAAACAAAGGGGAAGGTCCAACACCGTTAAGGATCACTACTCCAAGGCCTTTTCCCTACGAATCAAATAAGGCTGTGCCATGGATATACGACATCCATTCTTCTGCCGACAGCGATATCTCCAACATCGCTGGACTTGGGGGCATGACTAGGAGTGGCAGGATCTACACTCCCGAAGATCTTCATGATAAAGCTCCCAAGAATAAAGGAAAAGAAAAAGAAAAGGAGAAAATCGAGGAAAATAAAGAATCCGAGGAGGAGACAGACGAGCTGTTAAAATATATTCGACAGAGCGAGTACTCCATCGTGGATCAACTTCATAGGACGCCAGCAAAGATTACTCTGTTGTCGTTGATCCTAAGCTCCGAACCGCATCGACAAGCTCTGTTGAAAGTCTTGAACGAGGCATACGTGTCGCACACTATCTCCCAAGACAAGTTTGAGGGGATTGTTAGTCACATCACGGCTAATGATCACCTCACTTTCACCGATGAAGAAATCCCCACTGGGGGACCAAATCACAACAAGCCCTTGCACATCTCTGTAAAGTGCAAGGAGTATCACATCGCTAAAGTCTTGGTGGATAATGGATCTTCCTTGAACGTAATGCCAAAAAGAACGCTCGAGCAAGTGGCAATCAAGGGAATCCAAATGCGCCCGAGCAACATGATCGTCCGAGCTTTCGACGGTTCTAAAAGAGAAGTGGTGGGAGAAGTCAATCTTCCAATCCAAATTGGACCCACCATCTTCAACGTCGAATTTCAAGTGATGGACATTACTCCCGCATACAGCTGTCTCCTCGGCCGACCTTGGATTCATGATGCGAAAGCTGTTCCCTCTACGCTCCACCAGAAAGTCAAATTCATAGTGGGTGACAAGCTGGTGACTATACAAGCTGAAGACGACATACTCATCAGCAAGCCATCTGCCATACCTTATGTGGATGCAGCAGAGGAAGCTCTAGAAACCGCCTTCCAAGCATTGGAGATTGCCAATGTTGAAACGTTTCCCCGAGAAATGATGAAGGTAGCCCATATGCTCACCAAGAATGGATATTTGCCTGGACAAGGACTTGGCAAGGATTCCCGAGCTACCCATTATCAAGGATAATCCGGGGAAACAAGGGTTAGGATACAACCCTAATAAAGATCAAAGGACGAAGAGGAACCAAGATCCTTCTCGACGTTCTTTAAGCCAGATCTTTAGGAAGGCCGGTTCACAAGCGTCAAGGCCGGTCGTCGTCATCAAGTGTTCTTCTCCTTCCGATAGGGATGTATAGACCTGATGACTGTTAGAGATTACTCCTCGGGGACAGCCCGACCCCCGAGCCTCGATAGGGCACATGTTTCCATTATGATTATAATAAAATCATTCTTTATTCTTTCTTATTGCTTCTTTTCTTGCTTGCAATAAAATTCTAGACCACATTATTTTAACCCTTTTTGAATAAGCATGAATGAGGTTAAAATTGTCTTAATAACAATAAACCCGCATCATTTTTATGTGGAAGTGTGCGTGACAACTTGGAGCACCTTTCCTTGGCCTCGACAAGTGCCATCATGGATAAAAAAAAAATCCTAAAAACAAAAAGCTCGGCAGGAAACCCAAAAAGGGGGCTGCGCAAAAATAAGAGCAAAAGACCCGCTAGGAATCCCACGAAAGGGTGACCTAGGCAAAAGTTAGGGTTACGAAAATAAAT
Source organism: Cajanus cajan (assembly GCF_000230855.2). Classification (NCBI taxonomy): domain Eukaryota; kingdom Viridiplantae; phylum Streptophyta; class Magnoliopsida; order Fabales; family Fabaceae; genus Cajanus; species Cajanus cajan. The sequence goes on from NC_138525.1 coordinate 39,811,263, forward strand.
AAAAACAAAGGTCCGCTAAGATGCCACAAAAGGGTGTTTTAGGCAAAAATAAGGACAATCAAAAAACGAAAATAAATCCATGATGGTACCATGAACCGAATTCAAAAAGAAAGGTTCAAGGGAAGCTATCTAAGTTGTCAGATCACAATGTCAATAAACAAGATTTTCTTAACTTCATAAGTGTTTAATCAAACAAGCCTAAACACATAAGCCTACCTTGGCCAGCCATTCTTACAAAAACCGCTTTCAAAACAAATAAAAATCCCCTCTAAAACACAAACCTTTGAACAAAAATATCTTTCCTTTCTTTTCTCTCTTGTCCCAAACGATTTTAGAATAATCTAGTGGAAACATGGAGATATAGTAGTCAATAGGAGGGTTGACACGTCTTCTAAAGGAAGGGAAGGATCACTGGGTTGATGACGCCCATCTCAATATAACACGCATCATTCCTCGGTTACAGAAATCGGCAGCGCACAGCCCGTCTAGAGGAATGGCAAAATCCAAGCAAAGAAACGCATCGGTTAATTCTTTTGAAAAAATAAATCAAATAGAATTAGGTGCATCATACCGCATACATGCATACAGATGATAGGTGTACTAGAAGATCACTTATTCTCTGTTTATTGAAAAAATCAAAAAAAAAAAAAAAATCAAACTTCAGAAAAAACAATGCGCCCGTACCATGTTCAGTACGCCCGTACTAAAATTAGGGTTATGAACAAATTTTTAACTCAATACAGGCATACTGAAATGGATACAGCCGTATTGGCCTTTAGTTGCACATTTAAAAACCTTATCATGAGGCAATCGCATAAAATAGAAAAATAGAAAAAAATTGCTTGTGTATGACAGCAGTCAACAGAAAAAGCCAAAAAACGACAAAAAAGGCAAAAATTCAGAAAATCAACCGCATCATACAGAATAACTGAGCCTGGAGAGGCTTGCCGAAATAATACTCCCTCATCATACAGAATAACTGAGCCTGGAGAGGCTTGCCGAAATAATACTCCCTCATCATACAGAATAACTGAGCCTGGAGAGGCTTGCCGAAATAATACTCCCCCATCATACAGAATAACTGAGCCTGGAGAGGCTTGCCGAAATAATACTCCCTCATCATACAGAATAACTGAGCCTGGAGAGGCTTACCGAAATAATACTCCCCCATCGTACAGAATAACTGAGCCTGGAGAGGCTTGCTGAAATAATACTCTCCAATCGTGCAGAATAACTGAGCCTGGAGAGGCTTGCCGAAATAATACTCCCCAAGAGACATCTCAGCTTGCACTCTTGGGCTGAACAGAAAATCAATAAATCATACAGAATAACTGAGCCTGGAGAGGCTTGCTGAAATAATACTCCCCAGAGACTTCTCAGCTCACACTCTTGGACCAAATTCCCAGTAAGAGCTATCAAAGCAAGATCAGTAAGATCCCCCAATGGAAGCAATGATCATCCGAACAGAATATTCGTGTCAAAGGACTTTGACTTCCTCAGTGGAAGATAGCTTTCCAACTCGAGCGACGGGTGAAGCTAAGCCTGAAGAGGCTTTCTAAATAATACTCTGGGATACATAAGATCTTCAATCCCCATTCGCCTACTCAGAGGCACTCCTTCAAAAAAAGAAAAAATCAAAAACATCAACAACCATTCCCCAAGCGGAATCCGGCACTCAGCCGAACACCGAACATCAAGATCATTCGCCTACTCAGAGGCACCCCTTCAAAAAGAGAAAAATCGAAAAGATTAATAACCATTCCCCAAGTGGAATCCGGCACTCAGCCGAACACCAAACATCAAGATAATTCACCTACTCAGAGGCACTCCTTCAAAAAGAGAAAATCCAAAAAAGATCAATAATCATTCCCCAAGCGGAATTCGGCATTCAGCCAATCATTGAACGTCAAGATGATCCGCCTAACAGAAGAGGCTAATCAAAATTAACGACAGAATCCCCCAGTGGATAACAGCCTACGCAGAGGCAACAAAACCAAGAAAATCAAAAAGAGTCACCCGAATAAGGATAACCGGGATACTCCACCAACGTCGAAAGGACGTCAGCCAATCATAAGGCATCGCTCACCTCAGAAAGAGCATCTTTGTGTCTGCATCCCCAAGGAATCAGAATTTCCCCAGTGGGCACCAACTACCAAATAGAGAGTTGGGACACAAGAACCTATGAGTAACTGCACATCCCCTAGACGGATCCCTGCGTTATCCAGCCCTCAGCGGCATCAAAATCAAAAACAACCGTTGAAGCAGCATCGTGGACTGTGGAGACAAAATCATCACAATAGAATCCCCCAGCGGATAACAGCCTACGCAGAGGCAATAAAACCAGAAAATCAAAAAGAGTCACCCGAATAAGGATAACCGGGATACTCCACCACCGTCGAAAGGACGTCAGCCAACCATAAGGCACCGCTCACATCAGAATGAGCATCTTTGTGTCTACACCCCCAAGGAATCAGAAATTCCCCAGTGGGCACCAACTACGCAATGGAAAGTTGGGACACAAGAACCTATGAGTAACTGCACATCCCCTAGACGGATCCCTGCGTTATCTAGCCCTCAGTGGCACAAAAATAAAAAACAATCGTCGAAGCAGCATCGTGGACTGTGGAGACAAAATCATCACAAATCCCTGGAGAGGGCAAACTCACACTGCCAACGTCGTCAGAAACACGGAGGCAGACCCTGGGGAGGGCAAACCGCAGACCCTGGAGAGGGCAAACTCACGCTACCAAAGTGACCAAAAGCACGGAGGTACGCAACCCTGGGGAAGGCAAACCGCAGACCCTGGAGAGGGCAAACTCACATTGCCAACGTCGTCAGAAACACGGAGGCAGACCCTGGGGAGGGCAAACCGCAGACCCTGGAGAGGGCAAACTCACGCTACCAAAGTGACTAGAAGCACGGAGGTACGCAACCCTGGGGAGGGCAAACCGCAGACCCTGGAGAGGGCAAACTCACGCTACCAAAGTGACCAGAAGCACGGAGGTATGCAACCCTGGGGAGGGCAAACCGCAGACCCTGGAGAGGGCAAACTCACGCTACCAAAGTGACCAGAAGCACAGAGGTATGCAACCCTGGGGAGGGCAAACCGCAGACCCTAGAGAGGGCAAACTCACGCTACCAAAGTGACCAGAAGCACGGAGGTATGCAACCCTGGGGAGGGCAAACCGCAGACCCTGGAGAGGGCAAACTCAAGCTGCCAAAGTGATCAGAAACAGTGAGGTATGCAACGAGCCTGGAGAGGCGACGAATAATACTCAGCTACCCCATCGTCAGAAACAACGGAGGTATGCAACTGCCAATGGCGTCAGAAACACAGAGGTAGAGCCTGGAGAGGCGGGTACTCAGCTACCCCGTCGTCAGAAACACGGAGGTATGCAGCGGCCAACATCGTCAGAAACACGGTAACCACAGACCCTGGAGAGGGCAAACTCACGCTACCAAGGTTGTCAGAAACACCGAGGTACGCGACGAGCCTAGAGAGGCGACAACTAATACTCAGCTACCCCGTCGTCAGAAACAACGGAGGTATGCAACTGCCAATGTCGTCAGAAACACAGAGGCAGAGCCTGGAGAGGCGGTACTCAGCCACCAACGTCGTCAGAAACACAGAGGTGTGCAACTGCTAACGTCATCAGAAACACGGAGGCAGAGCCTGGAGAGGCGGGTACTCAGCTACCGAGGTTGTCAGAAACACCGAGGTATGCACGAGCCTGGAGAGGCGACGACTAATACTCAACCTGGAGAGGCTACTCAACAATTTTCCACCGGAAGACACTACAAGTCGGAAGGATGGCTTATTCCCCGGACAATTGGGTCAACTCCTTTACTTGTCAACCGGTACACCAAAAAGCCGTTTGACTAAGTAAAGGGGGGGCAGCTGTAGACCCCTAAAATTTTCCGGGTCGAAAATAAGACTCGAAGACTCTCAAAGACCGAAGGAAAGTCAGCCGGAAGGACTCCTGGAAGACCCTGGAAGACCCTAGGATGATTATTCGTAGGTTTAGAAGTCTTAGAGTAGCTTAAAATAAAGATGTGGGAGGATTGAAGCTCAATACGGCCTCCTAGAAGTTCAGTACGGCCGTACTGAACAATTTAAACTACAATATGGTCGTACTGAAACCAATACGGCCATACTGAAGTTTTTGAACTTCAGTACGGCCGTACTGAAACCAATACGGCCGTACTGAAGTTTTTGAAACTTCAGTACGGCCGTACTGAATTCAATACGGCCGTACTGTAGTTCAAATCTTCAGTACGGGCCGTATTGATGTCAGAGGCCGTACTGCGCCTCACTCCTATATATAGGACGTCATTTGGACATCATTACACACGTTTCCACACATTTGGACACTTTTTCCAGACTTTTGGACCCTCTTTGATGGGTTCCTTCTCCATAGAATGACGTAGAGATGAAGGAGAGGAAGCCTTGCCCTTGATCTAGGTTCAACAAGGTGGAAAAAAGGAGGATATATGGTGAAGGAAAGGAAGTTGATGTGAGAAGGGAGGTGTTTGGGCGGAAGCTATTTAGGAGATGGTGTTTGATGATTTAGGTTGGCTCACTCCAAGGTAGGTGGAGGCCACTCTAGGTATCACTCTCCAAGGGTGGAGAATGAAGGTAGGCTAGCCGAAGCAACCCTAGGGACTAAGGATAGGATTTGAGGCAAAGAAATGCTCTCTCAAATTCATATAATCCAAAGTATTTACAAGTGGTGGGGTGTTGGGTATTTATAGGAGGGGAGGCATCTAGGGTTGCATTTGGAGCAATGCATGGCCGAAATTCACAAGGCAAATGCACTCCAAATGCAATGCCAAATGAACCCTAGATGCTACTTGGTGGCCAAGGATGGAATCTAAGGGGTTAGATTGGCTACAACTAGGTGCATGATAAGTCCATGCAACCTTTGCCCTCCACTTGGGCCTAAGCCTTTCTAACACCAAAAATAGATCCAAAAACCACCAAAATAGGCGTCACCTCCTAATGGAATACCCTAGCCCAAAATAAAAACCCTAATCATCTAAAGCACCCCATAATACAAGGGTAAAATAGGAAATACAAAGAAAATAAATCCTATGACTAAAATACCCCAAAATACAAGGGTAAAATTGGAATAAACCAAATAAATCCTACACTACTCAAAATTAGTCATAGCATTGGACCATGTGATGGGTTTCACATGAAGTACCATGGATGGTCCTCCATCATACCCTCCTTCTTGAGAAGGATTTGACCACAAATCTTCAAGTTCGTCCATTCCATTGATCCTTCAAAAGAAGTGAAACCACAATTAGGGGAGTAAAATATTAAAACTTAACTATGCAATCCTTAAGTACATAATTTGTTGAATGAAGGTGCTTAGGGCAAAAGGGAAGAGCCAAAGAGGCATCACCATTTAAAATTTATTGACCCATGCAATTCATTCACCAAATCATCTAACTTAGGATTGGGTGCCTTTTATTCAATGATGGCTTTTAAAAAGGTGCTCATCCTCCATTGCCATCTTTCTTTGGCACCAAAAGAAGGAGGATGGCACAAGGGTTAAGGTTCTTTTGAACCTAGCCCTTTGTCTTCAAAGGAAAAATTCTTTTTTTCTTTTCTTTTCTTTTTGTTTTTGTTTTTGCTTTTCTCTTCATCATCTTTCTTAGCCTTTAGTTTGAGTTGGTCCTCATTCACTTGAGAGGGTGATAGAGGACACTGTCGCCACCGGCCCAAACGGGCCTCGGTGGTCGCGAAGACGGTCGAGCTCGCTTTTATTTTAGTTTTGAAAATGTATTGGATTATTAGAACGACTTGTTCTCAAACTGAGACCTTGTCGATCCTATCCAATTTATTTATTAAAACGTCTCACCAATCCATATTAATCCCAAGCGGAACCCTCCATGGATTAGTGGTTTTCGTAAAAGGAGGGTTCGTGGAGTCGCCACCAATGTTTTACTCAAAACATTGGAAAAAGGGATAAGGCAATTGATTTTATAAATCAACTTTGGCCATTACAACCAGAGTTAGGTAAGGGAGTCGGTTACGCGTGGGGAAGGTGTTAGCACCCCACAGCGCCCCTTTCGGGTTCCCTATGACAGATTATTTTCTAAAATAACAACGTAAAATTACTAAATTACCCCTATTTATTATAAGCGATTATAAATTAACTATCTACATGATGACAGTTTAAATATGCACACAGAAAGCAGTAAAAGGAAGGATTTAAGAAGAAACCTCTTGAAGCGTGCTTTTATATATTGAGTAAAACTGGGAAGCTTTTTGGCGTTCCCTCGCTCTACAAGCTCGCTCGCTCCTTCCTAAAACTTTTAACTATGGAAATCCGGAGGATTTCCCTTCGACTAGGTTCGATCCTCAAGCAAAATGGCTCGGGGCTCAAGAACTTTGTCGGATCAACTCTCCGAGTGATTTCTAGGGCAGAACACTGCTCAAAAACCCCAGAATACTCAAGGAGAGGGTTAAAACTATCTGAAAAAGTGTGAAATGACGTCCAATTGACGTCATATTTATAGGGAATAGGCGCAATACGGCCTACAGAAGCAATACGGCCGTATTGAAATTTTTGAACTTCAATACGGCCGTATTGAGTTCAATACGGCCGTATTGAAATTCAGAAATTTCAATGCGCCCGTATTGAGTTCACTGCGGCTGTATTGAAGCTTCAATACGGCCGTATTGGTTTCAGTACGGCCGTATTGAAGTTTCAGAAACTTCAATACGCCGTATTGAGTTCACTGCGGCCGTATTGAAGCTTCAATACGGCCGTATTAAGTTCAGTACGGCCGTATTGGGCTTCATTCCCTCCACTTCCTTATTTTGAGCTATTCTAAGACCTCTAGACCTACAGAGAACCCTCCTAGGGCCTTCCAGGAGTCCTTCTGGCTGATCTTCCTTCAGTCTTCGAGAGTCTTCAAGCTTTATTTTCGACCCGGACAATTTTAGGGGTCTATAGCTGCCCCCCCTTTACTTAGTCGGACGGCCTTTTGGTGTATCGGCTGACAAGTAAAGGAGTTGACCCAATTGTCCGGGTGATGCGCTGACCTTCTGACTTGTAGCGTCTTCCGGTGGAAAATTGTCGAGTAGCCTCTCCAGGTTTTGCTTTGCTTGCTGCCCAAGCTGGAAGCTGTGAGTACCGCCTCTCCAGGCTTAGCTTCACTCTTTGTTCGAGCCGGAAGCTAAGTACCCTTGTGACAACGGTAGCAGTGTGAGTTTCGCCTCTCCAGGCTTAGTCTCGCTCTTTGTTCGAGCCGGAAACTAAGCACCTTTGTGACGACGGTGAGCAGTGTGAGTTTCGCCTCTCCAGGCTTAGTCTCGCTCTTTGTTCGAGCCGGAAACTAAGCACCTTTGTGACGACGGTGAGCAGTGTGAGTTTCGCCTCTCCAGGCTTTGCTTTGCTTGCTGCCCAAGCTGGAAGCTGTGAGTACCGCCTCTCCAGGCTTAGCTTCACTCTTTGTTCGAGCCGGAAGCTAAGTACCCTTGTGACAACGGTAGCAGTGTGAGTTTCGCCTCTCCAGGCTTAGTCTCGCTCTTTGTTCGAGCCGGAAACTAAGCACCTTTGTGACGATGGTGAGCAGTGTGAGTTTCGCCTCTCCAGGCTTAGTCTCGCTCTTTGTTCGAGCCGGAAACTAAGCACCTTTGTGACGACGGTGAGCAGTGTGAGTTTCGCCTCTCCAGGCTTTGCTTTGCTTGCTGCCCAAGCTGGAAGCTGTGAGTACCGCCTCTCCAGGCTTAGCTTCACTCTTTGTTCGAGCCGGAAGCTAAGTACCCTTGTGACAACGGTAAGCAGTGAGTACCTCCTTTCCAGAGATAGCTTCGCTCATTGCTCGAGCCGGAAGCTGCATACCTCCGTGTTTGTGACGACGGGGTAGCGTGAATATTTCCTTTTCAGGGATTTGTGATGATTTTGTCTCCACAGTCCACGATGCTGCTTCGACGGTTTTTTTTTTTGATTTTTGTGCCACTGAGGGCTGGATAACGCAGGGATCCGTCTAGGGGATGTGCAGTTACTCATAGGTTTTTTGTGTCCCAACTTTCCATTGCGTAGTTGGTGCCCACTGGGGAATTTCTGATTCCTTAGGGATGCAGACACAAAGATGCTCTTTCTGATGTGAGCGGTGCCTTATGATTGGCTGACGTCCTTTCGACGTTGGTGGAGTATCCCGGTTATCCTTGTTCAGGTAACTCTTTTTGATTTTCTGATTTTTTGCTGCCTCTATGTAGGCTGTTATCCGCTGGGGATTCTGGATATTGATTTTGTCTCCGCAGTCCACGATGCTGCTTCGACGATTGTTTTTCTGATTTTGTGCCGCTGAGGGCTGGATAACGCAGGGATCCGTCTAGGGGATGTGCAGTCATTCATAGGTTCTTGTGCCCCAACTTGCATTGCATTGTTGGTACCCATGGGGAATTTTTGACTCCTTGGGGTATAGACACAGATGCTCTCTCTCTGAGTTGAGCGATGCCTTATGTTTGGCTGACGTCCTTTTGACGTGGGTGGAGTATCCCGGTTGTCCTTATTCGGGTATCTCTTTTGAGTTTTCTGATTTCGTTGCCTCTGTGTAGGCTGTTATCTGCTGGGGATTCTGGATGTTGATTTTGATTAGCCTCTTCTGTTAGGCATATCACCTTGATGTTCAATGATTGGCTGAGAGCCAGATTCCACTTGGGGAATGATTATTGATCTTTTTATGATTTTTCCGTTTGAAGGAGTGCCTCTTATGTAGGCGATTGGGGAATGGGGTTCAGTGTTCGGCTGAGTGCCGGATTCCGCTTGGGGAATGGTTATTGATGTTTTTTGATTTTTCTCCTTTTGCAGGGATGCCTCTGAGTAGGCGATTGGGGAATGAGGGATCTTATGTATCCCAGAGTATTATTTAGGAAGCCTCTACAGGCTTAGCCTCACTCGACACTTGAGTTGGAGAGCTATCTTCACTGAGGAAGTTTAAGTCCTTTGACTTGGATATTCTGCTTGGGAGATCGTACTTCCATTGGGGATTGCGTCGGTTTTGCTTTGATAGCTCTTGCTGGGGATTTTGAATCCAAGAGCATGAGTTGAGGTTCCCTCTGGGGAGTATTATTTCTGCGAGCCTCTCCAGGCTCAGTTATTCTGAGAGTATTTTTTCGGCAAGCCTCTCCAGGCTCAGTTATTCTGTACAAATTGTTTGTTGGATTTTCTGTATCCTTGCATTTTTGCTTGCTGCTGTCATACACAAGCAATTTTCTATTTTTCTATTTTATGCGGTTGCCTCATGATAAGGTCTTTGAATGTGCGACTAATGTGTGTGTGATGCACAAATACAATTTTTTATTTTTGTTCATTTATTTAGAAAAGTGAGTGGCTCTCCCTATCCTCTTCTTCTTGGAGGACTTTCTGTCATTGACGCGAGGGAGTATTTTTGTGAGCCTTTATGCAGGAGATTATGGATTTTACAGGAACCCCTCCAATTTTCTTTTATTGACCGATTATTAATGGAATTTCGTACAATTTTTATGAAAAACCAATTCAGAGGCATAATCACATGGTCAAGAAAGAAAAGAAACAAATGGATATTTTTATTGATATTCACAAGTGTTTTTACAGAAAGGTTTACAAAGGGAAATTTCTGAAGAATGGCTGGCCAGGGTAGGCTATATACATTGGGCTTAACAATTATATCTGTAATTGCTGCCCTTCCCGTTCCCTAGTTGCTTCGGGTGAGATGCCTGAGCCAGGAGTGTAGATGCTGCAAGACGCTTGCTTCTAGAAGATTATCACTTGAACCGCCTTTCGGTTTTCGATTCAAGTGATCGTTGCTTGCTTTACTTTTTGCATCTTATTCTTTTGCCCCTAATTTTTGCCTAGGACATGTCCTAGCGGGGATAATTTTGCCTTTGTTTTGCCTAGTACCCTTGTACTGGCGGGCTTTTTGTTTTGCCCTAACTTTTGCCTAGGATGCCCTTTTTGGGTTTTCATCCTAACGGGCTGATGCAAGCAACGTCTTCAAGCATAATACTTCTTTACCACGTCAGCGTTGACTGGGTATCGAAGTTCTTCTCCATCCATGTCTGTGAGAATCAATGCTCCTCCGGAGAAGGCTCGCTTCACCACGTATGGTCCTTCGTAATTTGGGGCCCACTTTCCGATTTTGTCCTTTTGAGCTGGTAGCAATTTCTTCATCACCAGCTCTCCCTCATGGTAAATTCGAGGATGGACTTTCTTGTCAAAAGCCTTTTTGATCTTCCTTTGGTAGGCTTGACCATGGCATATGGCGTTCAGTCGTTTTTCTTCGATAAGGTTCAATTGGTCGTGTCGACTTTGAACCCATTCTGCCTCGGAAAGTTTTGCTTCCATGATTACTCTCAGAGACGGTATCTCGACTTCAACCGGCAGAACTGCCTCCATTCCATAAACAAGGGAGAATGGAGTAGCTCCCGTGGATGTACGTACTGAAGTCCTATAACCATGGAGAGCGAAGGGTAGCATCTCATGCCAGTCTTTGAATGAGACAACCATCTTTTGTACTATCTTCTTGATATTCTTATTGGCTGCCTCGACTGCCCCATTCATCTTTGGTCGATATGGGGAAGAGTTATGGTGCTGAATTTTGAACTCTTTGCACAGTTCTTCCACCATCTTATTGTTCAAATTGGATCCATTATCAGTGATGATTTTGTCGGGAATACCGTATCTGCATATGATATTCTTTCTGATGAAGGATGTTACCACCTTTCGGGTCACATGAGCATACGATGCCGCTTCTACCCATTTGGTGAAATAGTCAATGGCCACAAGGATGAACCTATGTCCATTGGATGCCTTTGGCTCGATGGGTCCAATAACATCCATGCCCCACATTACGAATGGCCATGGTGAAGCCAACACATTGAGTGGCGTTGGTGGAACATGAATGTTGTCGGCGTATGCTTGACACTTGTGGCATTTCCGGACGTATTGGTAACAATCCTTTTCAATGGTCGACCAATAATATCCTGCTCTGAGGATTTTCTTAGCCATTGCAGGCCCGGGAATATGGGTACCGAAAACCCCCTCATGTATTTCTTTGATTACATTTTGAGCTTCGACTTGGTCTATGCACCTCAACAAGACCGAGTCATAATTCTTTTTGTAGAGGGTTTCTCCAATCAACAGAAATCCCATGACCCTTCTTCGGATATGCTTTTTATCATTATCGCTAGCCATATCAGGATATTCCCCTTTTGACAGATATTGTTTGATGTCATGGAACCATGGATGATCGTCAACAGCTTCATCTATCAGTAGGCAGAACGCTTGCTTATCGTGCCGCCGGATATTGATGATGGGCATTTCATGCTCCTTATCCAAGGCGAACATCGATGATAGTGTAGCAAGGGCGTCAGCGAACTGATTTTCCTCCCTTGGGATATATTCAAAGACGACATTTTGAAAGAATTGTATCAGGTCTTTGATATGTTCAACATATGGTATCAGCTTAGGATTTCGGACTTCCCATTCACCTCGCAGTTGGTGGATGACTAAAGCCGAATCTCCGAATACTTTGAGCTTTAGGATACCATTGTTGATTGCTGCTTGGATTCCTAACGCGCAAGCCTCGTATTCGGCCATGTTATTTGTACAGTCGAAGTTGAGTCTTGCCGTTAAGGGGATATGCTTTCCTTGTGGGGAGATTAATACTATTCCAATCCCCTGTCCAAGCATGTTGGAGGCTCCATCAAAATACATGGTCCACGCATCATCTTTTGGTTCTTCATGTTGTATACTCATTATATGCTCATCCAGGAAATCATCCTGAAGGGATTGGTAATCATTGGTCGGCCCGTGTGCTAGGTAATCAGCTAGGGTACTACCCTTGATGGCTTTTTGTGTGACATGTATGATGTCGAATTCTGATAATTGTACTTGCCATCGGGCGATCTTCCCAGTGATTATTGGCTTGTCGAACACATACTTAATTGGATCCATTTTGGAAACCAACCAAGTAGTATGCCTTATCATATACTGCCTGAGCCTTTGTGTTGCCCATGCTAACGCACAGCAAGTCTTTTCTAATGGCGTGTAGCGGGTTTCATAATCTAGAAATTTCTTGCTCAAGTAGTAGATGGCTCGTTCTTTCTTTCCAGTTTCGTCCTGTTGCCCTAGCACGGCTCCCATGGACTCATCAAGCACTGTTAGATAGAGGATTAATGGCCTTCCTTCGACAGGTGGCACCAATACTGGTGGATTGGCCAAGCACTGTTTGACCTTGTCAAAAGCTCGTTGACAATTCTCATCCCAAGTTTCGGAATGATTCTTGCGCAATAGCTTGAATATTGGCTTGCACGTGTCAGTCAACTGTGCGATGAACCTTGCAATGTAGTTCACCCTGCCAAGGAATCCTCTTATCTCCTTCTCGGTTTTAGGAGGAGGCATTTCCATTATTGCCTTTACTTTATCGGGGTCCACCTCTATGCCTTTTTCACTAACGATGAACCCGAGAAGCTTACCCGACCGGACTCCGAAAGTACACTTAGCCGGATTTAGCTTAAGCTGATACTTGCGAAGCCGATTGAATAATTTTCTCAAATATTGAATATGGTTCATCTCGTCTTTTGACTTCGCGATCATGTCATCCACGTATACTTCAATTTCTTTGTGGATCATATCGTGGAATAGCGTCACCATCGCTCGTTGGTAGGTGGCACCCGCATTTTTAAGTCCAAAAGGCATCACCCTGTAGCAGAAAGTTCCCCAGGGTGTAATGAAAGAAGTTTTCTCGCGGTCTTCTATATTCATCTTGATTTGATTATACCCCGAGTATCCATCCATAAAGGAATAGAGTGTGTTTGTGGCGGTGTGATCCACAAGTGTATCGATGTGGGGCAAGGGAAAATCGTCCTTTGGACTGGCACGATTCAAATCCCTATAATCAACACACACTCTAACCTTCCCATTCTTTTTGACGACTGGCACAATGTTAGCCAGCCATTCAGGATACTGGGATACAACCAAGAATCCCGCGTCCAATTGTTTTTCTACCTCCTCCTTAATCTTTAAGGACCATTCGGGCTTGATTCGTCGAAGCTTTTGCTTAATGGGTCGAAACCCCTCTTTTAAGGGCAACTTGTGTTCGACAATGTTGGAGTCCAAACCGGGCATATCATGGTACGACCATGCAAATACGTCCTTGTATTCCCTCAATAATTGAATCAATTGTGTTTTTATTCCATCACTGATACGGGTCCCAATGTTGACCTCTTTCAATTCTCGATCCTGCCCCAAATTCACGGTCTCCAATTCTTCTTGATTCGGTTGGAGTAGACGAGCTTCTTGATCTAGCAGTCTTTGCAGATCCGGAGAGATGGTCTCCTCATCACTGTCCAACTCAACCCATTCACCCTCGGCTTTCGGATCCCGGTCAGAGCGAGCAATCACAGACATAATTATTTATTGGTTCTGTTTAGGTTTAGAGTTTATTAATATTAATGAGAGAGAGAGAATAGAACAAAATGAGAGAATAATGTGTGAAAAAAAATGCCTCTTTATTGATATATGAGTGTAAAACTGTACAAAACCCTTTATTTACATGAAAAGGTCCTCATGATCTCGGGTACTGATCATGAGTCCCTAAAAGAAAAAATATGGAGGGGCCCTATCATGGCTTGCCCTTCTCTCTACTCCTGCTGCGGTAGAGGATTCTTGCTCACGTCGGGCGCCGTCGAATCGAAAGTGACCCACCCAGCATCGATAAGGTCTTGGACCTTATACTTGAGAGCTCTGCAGTTCTCCGTTGAATGTCCCGGTGCCCCCGAATGGTATAGACATTTGTCTTGTGGATTGTACCAATCGGGGTAAGGTGGATTCACTTTCTTTGGTGGAATGTAAGCTATAAGACGCGCCTCCACTAGCTTCGGCAGGAGATCGCTATAAGTGGTCGGAAGTTTGTCAAACTTCTTCACAGAGTTGTATTGCGATTTGCCTGACTTCGAAGTGGAAGAAGATGGAGAAATGGTTACAGCGTTGACTCCTCCTTCTTTCTTCTTCCCGAAGGCCTTCTTAGCTTCATATGGTTGGGAAGGCTTAGCCAGCTTCCCACTTTTAAGTCCTTGTTCCACCCTTTCTCCAATGGTGATGATGTCCGAGAAGAGTGTCGTTGTGTTCCCTATCATTTTATCGTAATAGGGACCAGTCAACGAGTTGATGAATAAGGACACCGTCTCCTTATCCGACAGCGGGGGCTCTATCTGTGCCGCCAACTCCCTCCAACGTTGGGCGTACGCCTTGAAGGATTCATCATTCGTTTTACTCAAGGCTTGAAGATCTGACCTATCGGGTGTTAGGTCGATGTTGTATTTATAGCGCTTGAGAAAGGCGTCGGCCAACTGCCTCCATGTATGTACTAGATTTCCATCTAGCTGCATATACCAGTTGAGTGCAGTTTCAGCTAAGCTCTCTTGAAAGCAGTGGATCAAGAGCTTTTCATTTGTGGCATATGCAGCCATCTTGCGACAGTACATGGTGAGATGACTTTTGGGGCAAGTCGATCCCACATACTTTGGGAAATCCGGCACTTTAAATTTAGGAGGGAATTGAATGTCCCTCACTAAGCACATGTCGGCGGCATCTTTGATGTCAAAATCATGCCCCTCCATAGCCCTTAGCCGATCCTCAAGGGCGTGGAATTGTTCCTTTGATACTTCGGGCTCTTTAACCATAATTCCAGCCCCAAGGTGTACGGCGTGTGGAGGATCTTTTTCATGCTCTTCCTCCTCTCCCTCATGATGGGACCCATGATCACTGTGATGAGATTCATGGACGTTGTGATGACGCATGAGTTCCATCATTTGCGCCATTTGGTCTTTAAGTTGTGAAAGCTCGGTTGTGAGCTTTTTGTTTTGCTCCTCCAATGCTTCCATTTTCTTGATCTTCTTTGCGCGTGTGAGGACAGAGAGATGACCAGCCACTTTCTAAAAATGAATATTTAATCTAATTAATTTATGGAATGAATACGCTCTTGACATGAGCTTGATAACCCTCCATTTTTAAGGCGCTGCCTTTTTAAAATAGAGTGTTACCACCCTCCTTGACTTATGATCTCTCCTCAACGGAGAATCTCGATAATTATGGGTCACTTTTACTCATGTCAAGAGGTATTGGTGAACCTAAAATGCATGGTTTATGAGGATGCATGATATCTTTATTGGTAATGATGCACATGCTCCTCATTTTTATTATATTTTTACACATGGTCTTTCCTCTCATGTCATGGTTTTTTCATGCATGGGGATTATTCTTCAGACCTTATCACGAGGTTATTTATTAATGCACAAACAATTACACATAACGAATGCACAAACAATTCACTCATCCACGAACAGTCACGAGCGAATCACGAGGTAGGGGTATCCTGCAGAAAGGTGCATATTCAAGGTAGGTTCTAACTGTTCTCACCAGTCCAAGGCCCCCAAGGTGCCCCCATTATAGGGACCCAATTCCTCTCATCGTAGGTCGATGGAAAGCTCCAACGCACTGTCGGACTCAAGTTCATGGTTATCACCTTGAGTGATGTTTTCCGACAACGGTCTACGGGCACCTATAGACCCATTCGACAACCGGCCGTACTAACATCCACTCCCTATGGTTAATCACTCATGCCCCCGGGTATAGAGGGAACTGTTGTGTGCAAAGGTTTGTGTGCAGTTTTTATTTCAAACAATTGCGTAAATTTAAAAATACAACAGTTATTAAAGCCATATAGATAAACATGTTATCATACAAGTGAGGGGTAATGAAGTAATTTTAACTATTATTTGTTAAAAATAATCTGTCACTAAATGGGACTGACTCTCGAAGCTTCCCCAGTGGAGTCGCCATCTGTCGCCACCGGCCCAAACGGGCCTCGGCGGTCGCGAAGACGGTCGAGCTCGCTTTTATTTTAGTTTTGAAAATGTATTGGATTATTAGAACGACTTGTTCTCAAACTGAGACCTTGTCGATCCTATCCAATTTATTTATTAAAACGTCTCACCAATCCATATTAATCCCAAGCGGGACCCTCCATGGATTAGTGGTTTTCGTAAAAGGAGGGTTCGTGGAGTCGCCACCAATGTTTTACTCAAAACATTGGAAAAAGGGATAAGGCAATTGATTTTATAAATCAACTTTGGCCATTACAACCAGAGTTAGGTAAGGGAGTCGGTTACGCGTGGGGAAGGTGTTAGCACCCCACAGCGCCCCTTTCGGGTTCCCTATGACAGATTATTTTCTAAAATAACAACGTAAAATTACTAAATTACCCCTATTTATTATAAGCGATTATAAATTAACTATCTACATGATGACAGTTTAAATATGCACACAGAAAGCAGTAAAAGGAAGGATTTAAGAAGAAACCTCTTGAAGCGTGCTTTTATATATTGAGTAAAACTGGGAAGCTTTTTGGCGTTCCCTCGCTCTACAAGCTCGCTCGCTCCTTCCTAAAACTTTTAACTATGGAAATCCGGAGGATTTCCCTTCGACTAGGTTCGATCCTCAAGCAAAATGGCTCGGGGCTCAAGAACTTTGTCGGATCAACTCTCCGAGTGATTTCTAGGGCAGAACACTGCTCAAAAACCCCAGAATACTCAAGGAGAGGGTTAAAACTATCTGAAAAAGTGTGAAATGACGTCCAATTGACGTCATATTTATAGGGAATAGGCGCAATACGGCCTACAGAAGCAATACGGCCGTATTGAAATTTTTGAACTTCAATACGGCCGTATTGAGTTCAATACGGCCGTATTGAAATTCAGAAATTTCAATGCGCCCGTATTGAGTTCACTGCGGCTGTATTGAAGCTTCAATACGGCCGTATTGGTTTCAGTACGGCCGTATTGAAGTTTCAGAAACTTCAATACGCCGTATTGAGTTCACTGCGACCGTATTGAAGCTTCAATACGGCCGTATTAAGTTCAGTACGGCCGTATTGGGCTTCATTCCCTCCACTTCCTTATTTTGAGCTATTCTAAGACCTCTAGACCTACAGAGAACCCTCCTAGGGCCTTCCAGGAGTCCTTCTGGCTGATCTTCCTTCAGTCTTCGAGAGTCTTCAAGCTTTATTTCCGACCCGGACAATTTTAGGGGTCTACAGACACCACACAAACTTCTTACCTAAGTGTTGGAAACTTATTTTATTGGTGAGGCCATCATGGATTATGTGCTTGTCAAATTGCCATGGCCTTCCAAGCAAGACATGACTAACCTCTAATGACACTATGTCACACAAAACATTTTCTTTATAGTTGCCAATAGAGATTGGTATGCTTGCTTGTTGGTTAACTACAACACCTCTATCCTCATTGATCCATTGCATTTTGTAAGGTTTAGGATGAGGTTTTGTAGTCAAGGCTAACTTATCAACCAATCTAGTACTACAACAATTTGAAGTAGACCCACTATCTACAATGAGAGAACAAGTATTTTCTAGAATTTTGCATTTTGTTTGAAACAAGTTCTCTCTTTGAGATTGTTCAATGTCACTAGGTTGATTGTTAAGAAGCCTTCTAACCAATAGTAAGTCTCCTTCACAAGGTAAAATTTCTTCCTCGGAGTCTATGGCTTCTTCTTCACTAGAGGAAGATGAAGTAGCTTCATCAAGGCTACTATAGTGATCTTGGGCTTTCAAAACCATGGTTTTCTTTGTAGGACATTGAGAAGCAATATGTCCTCTTCCAAGACACTTAAAGCACTTGATTTCACTTGACTTAGACTCTTTGGAAGGTGCTTTAAAAGATGAATTTTCTTTTTCTTTTCCTTTTTCTTTTTCTTCTTTGGGATAAGGTAGGGAAGAGTGGCCCTCCTTCTTAAAACTCTTGGAATAAGAGGGAGTGGAGTCTTTTCGAAAAGGTTTTCTTGTAAGTTGATGCTCCACTCTTGAGCAAAGTTGAACAAGTTCATTCAAATCCCTATAAGGTAGAAGTTCAACTTTGTCTCTTATCTCAAGATTAAGACCACTTTGAAATCTAGAGATTGTGGTCCTCTCTTCCTCCCTAATCCCAGCCCTCATCATGAGTAACTCCATAGATTGCCTATATTCTTCCACACTAGAGGACCCTTGTTTTAATCTTTGAAGCTTATCCATAAGCTCTCGGTCATAGTATGGAGGAATATGCCTCCTTCTTAAGGCACTACGGAGCTCATTCCAATATTGAATTGGAGGCTCATGGTTTATTCTTTTTTCTTTTTCTAAGGAGGTCCACCAATACATAGCATGCCCTTGGAAGCTAAGGGTTGCTAAAGAAACCTTTCTATCCTCACTTATTCCATGGCAAGAGAAAAGTTGCTCCACTTTCATTTCCCAATCTAGATAAGTTTCAACATTATCTTTGCCATGAAATGAGGGAAGATTGATGTTGGGTTCCCTATTGGAAGACTCCCTATTTCTATGATGCCTTGGGGGTCTTTGATAGTAACCATCATTGTGATGGCTACTAATGAAGGTATCACTTAGAGGTTGGGTGTGATGCCCTTCCTCCTCATGATCACTTGCATACATATGCCCCTTACCTCTTGAGGGTTGAGGAGAAGTGACTTTTGGTCTTGAACCACTAGCCTCTCCTCCCACAACTAACCTTTCTAGCAATCTTTTTATTTCATCATTATTCTTTTCCAACTCTTTTTCTTTTCTTCTTAATTCTTCTTCTCTTTTTATATTTTCCTCTTCTTTTTTTCTTAGGTACTCTTTCAATTCCCTAAGTTCATCCCGAACACTAGACCTAGTACTACGAGAATTATGACCATGGACACTAGAATGATCACTCATCTTTGATCAAGAAAAGGTTTTCACAAATTGTTTTCAAAAAGGGATTGAAAAAAATGGTTTTCACAAAGAGTGAGTGATAAAAGGTTTTCACAAAAAGGTTTTCAAGGTGCAAGATAGGTAGGAAAGGCCTAAGTGCACAAAGTGAACTTTCAAGGGGAGGTGGACTACAATGAATCACTTAATAACCAAGCCCTATCAAGTAAAAATCACTAAGCCTTTTGCTACTTTTCTTACAAAACAATTAGCACAAGCAATAAGTGAGTGTGTGCACGTTACCCCAAGTAGGCAAAACAAGCCTTCTAAACGTAATTGCACAAAGATAAAGTCCTAAGCAATTATACTACTAAAAGCTTTAAAATATGCAAAAGGAAAGCACTTAAAATATGTTCTAGTCGAGGTCCTAGGTGAAGGTTTTCAAATCACCTTCAACTACACGAACTAAAACCAAGTTGAAGAGGTTTAATAATGGCCAAATTACAAACCAAAATAAAGAAGCTAAGGCCAAAAACACAAAGAGGCCGAGAGAGAAAATTTAAGCAAAAATCAAGTAAAACAAAGATTCAAGTCTTCAAACTCCTCCAAATGGGTTCCTTCACAATGAACAAACGTGTTAGACCTCTCCAAGTGTTTGTTCACTCCTTTATGTGTGGTGTAAGTCCCTCCAAAGGCTAGGCTTGGATTCGGTTCACCCCTCCACTCAAATCCACCAAAGGTGTGAAAAATGACTAGAGTGGGTTTTGACCTACAATGAAATTAAAACCAACCCAAAGCAAGAGTCCAAGAAATAAAAACTGAAAAGCACAATTAAGAAAGGCTAAACTCAAAGAGAATTTAAGATGACAAAACAAAAGAGGCCAAGAAAGACAAGCAAAACATTAAGACTCAATCAAAGAAAGGAAGCACACAAAGAGAATAATCCTAGAAAAGTACTAGAATGAATAAGTGTTTAAGCTCACTTGATTAAGTCCTTTATATGTTTCGGTCCAGCCAAAGGTAAGGTCCCAAATTAAGGTCAAAATGTCATAAGTCCAACTCCCAAATGCATAGGTAATTGTCCAAGTCCACAAGTCTAGCAACAAGTCCTTTTTGGTCCAAGAATTTTTTTTTGTTCTAGTCTTTTTCTTTGTTGCTCACGGCATTCTTTCTTTTATATGTCTTGGGTCCGAAATTTTTTTGTTAAATTAAGCCCAATTGTTGCTTAGGTTTTGCACTTGTGGATGGTCAAAAATTAGGTTAAACTTTTAGGAGAGGAGGTGATGACAAGTGGCGTGAATTTAGAGGTCCAAAGGGAATCTTTTTAGTGGAATTGGTTTTGTACTATTTTGGACAAGTAGTTTTGCACAAAAAATTCAGCACACCTCTTAGATTCTTTTAGGGTTTCATTAGGCATACAATAGACTAAATCAAGTGAGAAATGCAAGGAAGTGGGGCGGCAATGCATGTGCAAGAAGGCATTTACACATGGATGACAAAAATCACTTAGAACATGCTAGAACTAAATAGCATGCATGAATGACTCCTAGATGGTTCATGTATGGCACGCCCACTATGTAATGCAAAATGGCATATTTTGTTGATTTGTTTCATGCAAAGTGTTTGGTACATACATGGAATTTATGTAGACAAAAATATAGGAAACAAAAAATGACAAAACTATAGGTGGATTCAAAAATCAAAAAGCATGTTCATCATGTTCATGTGAAACTCAAGAAAATGAAAATCATGGCAAAACCTAATCATGGAAACCTAAAATTGCATGGAAGGCTCACAAAGAACAAGGTGTGAACCCTAAAGCTATTCGGCCACACAAAGAAAGCAAGGAGAAGGGAAGTGACCGAAAGCAAAAAAGACTCAAAAAGACTCAAAGAGACTCAAAAGGATTAGATGTTACCCTTGTAGAACCTTGGCTCTTGATACCACTTGATGGGTTCCTTCTCCATAGAATGACGTAGAGATGAAGGAGAGGAAGCCTTGCCCTTGATCTAGGTTCAACAAGGTGGACAAAAGGAGGATATATGGTGAAGGAAAGGAAGTTGATGTGAGAAGGGAGGTGTTTGGGCGGAAGCTATTTAGGAGATGGTGTTTGATGATTTAGGTTGGCTCACTCCAAGGTAGGTGGAGGCCACTCTAGGTATCACTCTCCAAGGGTGGAGAATGAAGGTAGGCTAGCCGAAGCAACCCTAGGGACTAAGGATAGGATTTGAGGCAAAGAAATGCTCTCTCAAATTCATATAATCCAAAGTATTTACAAGTGGTGGGGTGTTGGGTATTTATAGGAGGGGAGGCATCTAGGGTTGCATTTGGAGCAATGCATGGCCGAAATTCACAAGGCAAATGCACTCCAAATGCAATGCCAAATGAACCCTAGATGCTACTTGGTGGCCAAGGATGGAATCTAAGGGGTTAGATTGGCTACAACTAGGTGCATGATAAGTCCATGCAACCTTTGCCCTCCACTTGGGCCTAAGCCTTTCTAACACCAAAAATAGATCCAAAAACCACCAAAATAGGCGTCACCTCCTAATGGAATACCCTAGCCCAAAATAAAAACCCTAATCATCTAAAGCACCCCATAATACAAGGGTAAAATAGGAAATACAAAGAAAATAAATCCTATGACTAAAATACCCCAAAATACAAGGGTAAAATTGGAATAAACCAAATAAATCCTACACTACTCAAAATTAGTCATAGCATTGGACCATGTGATGGGTTTCACATGAAGTACCATGGATGGTCCTCCATCACTCTTGTTGAGTATTCTGGGGTTTTTGAGCAGTGTTCTGCCCTATAAGTCTCTCCGAGAGCCGATCCGACAAAGTTCTTGAGTTCTGAGCATTTAGCTTGAGGATTCGAACTAGTCGAAGGGAAATCTTTTTGATTTCCATAGTAAAAATTAATCTTTAGGGAAGGAGCGAGCAAGCGTGTAGTGGGAAGGAGCGCCAAAAAGCCTCCTAACGTCTGTTTAAATAAATAAAAGCACGCTTCAAAGGTTTCTTTTCCAAATCCCTTCTTTTACCGCTTTCTGATTGTTGCATTGCTTATTTAGAATTTTCATCATGTAAATATTCCGCTTATAATCGTTTCTAATAAATAGGGGTAATTTAGTAATTTTACACTATTATTTATGAAATAATCCGTCATAGGGAACCCGAAAGGGGCGTTGTGGGGTGCTAACACCTTCCCCGCACGTAACCGACTCCCTTACCCAACTCTGGTTGCAATGGCCAAGGTTGATTTGCGAAAATCAATTGCCTTATCCCTTTTTCCAATGTTTTGAGTAAAACATTGGTGGCGACTCCAAGAACCCTTCTTTTTGCGAAAACCACTAATCCATGGAGGGTCCCGCTTGGGATTAACATGGATTGGTGAAATCATTTAATAAAATTGTTAGTTCGATGAGGTCTCAGTTTGAGAATAAGTCGTTCTAACAATCCATCATTTTTCAAAACTTAAAAAGAGTCCAACCATCGTCGCGAATGCCAAGGTCCGTTTCGGCGGGTGGCGACAATAGGGTTAAATTTATATTTTGAAAAATAAAAAAAAAACTAAAATAAAATATGTTTTTATTGTAAATATTAGTTATATAATATTAAATTGAATAATATGAAATACAAACTTATGCTGCTTAAACAATGTGAAATTACATTATTCTTTGCAATTTTTCTTATCTTTATCAAACAAAAAATATAATGTAATTGGTAGTTATAATTTTGAAGAAAATGTGTTTGAAAGAGAAAAAAAAATGTATTTATTGTAAATATTAGTTATATAATATTAAATTAAAAATGAAAATACAAACATATGTTGCTTACATAACTTAAAGGTAATTGTAAATGTGTAATGTAGTTGGTTTGGGTTGGATTACATCAATTTATTAAAATATTGAGATAAATTATATTGAGAACCCTTAAAATATTTTGAGATTACATGTACTTCCTTTATTATTCATAAACTATACTAACACATTAATTTTAGACATTACACAAACTTTCCTTAACTCTGAAAAATATTACCCATCTTAAATAAAGAATTTGTCATAAACATTGATAAAAGGAGATTGCGTATTATTTCGAAACATTGAGAGGTATCAGTTGCAATTTACTCAAAATAATATTAATATATTCTAAAATTTTTAAAATAGAAAAAATTAGAAAAATGAAATATAATCTAGAGGTGACAAATGAATCTATTTATTCATCATCCATCCACAAATAAATTCATTCAATCTATCTATTATAATAAAAATAAATAATGGATTGAATTCAATTCATCCATTTAACTTAATGAATGGTTAGGTGGAGATAGGATGGGAGGTGGCCAAAAATAGCCAAGGTGACTAAGGAAGATATAAAGGCAAAATGCTCTCTTTATATTGAATTTCCAAAGTATTTATATGATGCATAGCCTAGGGTATTTATAGGAGTGAGAGGCATCTAGGGTTGCATTTGGAGAGTGCATGGCTAAAATTCACAAGCCAAATGCACACCAAATGAAATGCAAATTAACCCTAGATGCAACTTGGTGGCCAAGGATGGAATCTTTGGGATTAGTTAGGCTACATCTAGGTGCATGATAAGACCATGCAACCTTTGCCCTCCACTTGGGCCTAAGCCTTTCTAACACCAAAAATAGGTCCAATAGCCACAAAAAATACATCTAGCTTTTATCCCACCCTAATCAAATACCTTAGCCCAAAAATAAAATCCTATGATCTGAAACACCCCATAATACAAGGGTAAAATGGGAAATACAAAAGAAAATAAATCTTATGACTAAGATACCCCAAAATACAAGGGTAAAATAAGAAATACAAGTAAAATAAATTCTAAGACTAAAATACCCCAACATACAAGGGTAAAATAGGAAATCAAAGACAAGGGCAAAATACGAATAAAAATAAATGCTATGCTAATAAAAACTTAGGAGTTAAGGTCCAAAAGTGGTCTCACTCCTCCTATGGTTTTTCAACACTAACCCATTCCTTTTGCTTCCTTCAATACATCTCCTCTTGGACTTCTTGGCCTTAGTGTTATTCCATCACATAGGCCCACCAAGCCCATTGGGCCCACTAAGCTCTGAAGCAGTCAAATCTTCAAGTAGTCTTCTAGCCATAGCTCTAGTAGTTGGACCCTTGGTCCATGCTGTCACGACCCGCCAGGTCTTACACTGTCTATAGCGTCGAAATACAAGTATAAATATAAAATCTCACTACTAAACAATTATATATATATTGAGAATACACAACTAAAAAATTTCATAATATATATAGCTAAAAATTATATATATATATATATATATATATTATTCAAATTGGCCGCTTGTAATGGGTATAGCTCGGCCTAGCCCCTTTACCGTGGTCGCTTCATACATGTGTGCCTCGACCTTGCCCACACATGGGACCAACCAAGTCCTAGAGGAAAACAACACATCATCCACTCCAAGGAACAACTTTCCAAGGACGGTTTCTAAATAAATTGGGCTCTTAGAGCACCACAACTGTCTCAATCTACACAATGGGATGAGAAACTTCAAAAACTTCTCCTCTAGTCCTAGTGATCAATAATTCATCACAACACAATGATAGTATTTATCACAATAGCTCAACTATCAACTCATTCATACAACATTATATACAATTTGAATACAACAACCCATGCAATATCTACTAATGCGTCGTCACACATATACAACTAGGAGATCCCTAACAACTGAGGTTGAGCAGTCTAGGTGGCATAAACCCTACCGAATCCAACGTTTGACCTATCTTAACCAGGTCAGGTATAGAACATCGTTAGGAACTCTGAAGAGAACCAGGTATAGATAACAATAGGCAATTTCTCAAGTGTGCCACTTAGACTCGAAGGTCCAGTACTACTGTCAGGACAGAAGGGTTTGGGTATGAGCTTACCACGGCCTTGGCTAGCATCACCAATCCACATATGGAATTAGCCCACCCACTGTCCTCCAAGTACCATGCACCCTCCAGAACCTAGTCAAAGACTACATCTCTCACTAGATACCTTACTCAAATTGGTCATTCAACAATGACATGGATCGACTACTTCCATGTCGCCCACACAATACTAAGGGATTAAGCTTTAAAACAACTTTCAACTTATCACCTTAGTACTATGTATATCTCAACATAGGACATATATCTTTAGCATATGTCCCCAACTTTTCAACTTTAAAATAATGCGACAATAGGCATCTTACAACAATAGGAAACTTACAACAATACAATAATAGGCAACTTATACAACTTTACAGCAATAGGCAACTTATACAACTTTAAACAATATTTACAACAATAACTACTTCAACTTATACATCTCAACTTATTAATAATTCAACAATAAGCAACATAAAAATAACTTAGTTTCACCAAATACACAACGTATAGCAACTTTCACAATATATCATATATTATCAACATACAATATATGAACAACTTAAGCCAACAACTACTCAACTCATTTTTATCAAGCAACTTAGCAACTTTAAAACCTTATAAATAACTTCAACAATATACAACATATTCGACACAAATTACAAATCAACCAATAATTTAAATAAATCATCTCTTTTCTTTCAAACAACAAAACCCAACTTTTTAACTCAATCTGCACTCAACAACTTAACCATTTTCAAGGAAAATAATACATGAAGCTTCCCTAACCTGAAGATTGGCTCTAAAAGCCAAGAACCTGAGAGGAAGAAGAAGAAGAAGAAATATCTAAGCTAGACTCTTGAACTTCAATCCTCCCAAAAGTAAGCTTTCTAGTCTAAAATTCAAGGGAAGACAGAAGAATTAGTGACCTAGAGGAGAAGAAGAGTTATACAGAGAAAGTTGGAAGAGAAATGAGCTCACCGACCTAGAGTCCTTTTCTCTAGAACCTCTCTCTAAAACCTCTCCTCCTCATCTGCAAATAGGTCTGTCGCAACCTGAAAATTTCTGATCTCGCGACCTATGGTTTAGACATCCTTTTAAAAGTCTCATCAATTAAGGAATGTCAGGACACCAGACTAATCCTTAATTAATGGTTTTGAAAAATGGTTCATAGAGTCGCCACCAATGTTTTACTCAAAACATTGGAAAAAGAAAAGATTTTTTTTTAAAAAATCCAATAATGGCCTTGATAACCAAAATTGGATTCGGGGGTCGGTTACGTGTAGAGAAGGTATTAAGCACCCCTACAACGCACTTAATCGATACCCTATCATGAAGTTAGAATTATAAATAATAATAATAGAAATATTAAATCCCCTTTTATTAATAATTATTTACATGTTTGAAATTTAAATTATACAATTAACCCTAAAATGTCCACATGATTATTTTTATTATTAAAATATTAATTATAGAGAAGAAATAAATAAAAAAAGAGAAAAAGATTAACTGAAATACCTCTTGAATGAGCTCTATTGAATCTTCAAAATAGGAAGATTTTAGGTGCTTTGTGGCAACCCTTCACACTACAATGCCTCACAAAAAATCTCAAGAAATACAAAAGAGAGAAGGAGAGAGAAAAAGAGAGAAATTTCGTGCTCTAAGGAGTCTGGACGAAATTTTGGAGTCTTCAGAAATGAGCCCAAGCAGTCTATTTATAGACTTCAGACAGGGTCCAGAACGGCCCGTTCCAAAATCGGAACGGCCCGTTCCAGAGATAAAATCAACACATCCTTTGGTAAACTGGAATGGGCATTCCAGACAAGGATGTTTAGGCTCTTTTGATAACTTGGAACGGCCCGTTCCAATTTGGGAATGGCCCGTTCTAGTTTGGGAATGGCCCGTTCCAGTTACAGTTTTATCCCTCTTTTGAAGACTTTGGAATGGCCCGTTCCAATTTCGGAACAGCCCGTTCCAAATTAGGGTTATTGGCCCTTTTAGAAACTTGGAATGGCCTGTTCCAAATTGGGAACGGCCCGATCTAATTTTTGGAACAGCCCATTCCAGTATTTCTAAAATTAGCTTATTTGGGCTTTTGGGCCTTCTAAAGTCCTATCTTGTCGTTTGCATGCTTGGGAGCTCCAATTCTTTGATGATAGAAGTCCATTTCTTTGTTTGTATGCCCCCAGACAAAATTGGGTGTCTATAGCTACCCCTCTTTACTTGTCTTTTGGAATAGCTATGTGTTGCTTTTTCAAAGGCAAGTAAAGACGTAGACATTTCGTCTGGGTCTTCTCTTTGTCTTTTTGTGTGATGCTTCTACGTTGCTTCCCTTGGATAGGTGTAATTGCTCGTATCCTCTCCCTTTAGAGCAGTTGCATACTCTATTGGGTAACAAGGCTGACAAACTGTACATCTGATCTTCAGTCTTCGAGTAGAAGCTCCATTGTTTCCCTTGTGATAGTGAGGTGAAAATTCAGATCTTCACTCTTGTTTTGACAATAGATACCTTCACATTGTTTCCTTCGGGTAGATGGTGTTCCCTATATCCTTTCCCTATAGAGCAACTGAGTGTTGGATTGTATGCTCTAATAGGTGTCAAGGATGGAGAACCGACACATCTAGGCTTCAAGATCCATGTGAATGCCCTATGTCGCTTGTTATGTCCAAATCTTCTCCTTCACTTCAGCATTGTAGATGCCCCACACCATTTTCTTCGGGTAGATGGTGTTTACCTGTATCCTTGTCCCTAAGAGCAACTGAGTGTTGGTTTATATGCTCCGTCGGGTGATAAGGATGGTAAACCGAAACATCTAGGCTTCTGGTCTTGATGTAGATGCTTCCTACTGCTTCTGCTTATCTCATGGTAGTGTATTTCTTTATTTGTGGCTTGTTAAAGAGGGAGTATATTCTAAGTTTAGCCTCTCCAAGCTGGACTGATATTTAGGGCTTCAGCCGGCCCATTCTAAAGGTAGGTAACCCTTTTTGTTGTTGTACTATTTTCGTAGTGATGGAGGAGGCCCATGGGCTAAGGGCCCAACTACTAGGGCTATGGCAAGAAGGATGCATGAAGAGTGGGCCCAAGCCCAAGGAAGGCCCACCACTTTATTTTGTTGGGCTTTGTCTCAAGCCCATTAGATTAGGGATAGTGTAGGTTTGGGCCTTAGTGCCTTGTATTTTCTTTTGGGCCTTGTATTTCCGGCCTTGTAGCTTAGGATTTACATTTAGAGGTCATTGGAATTTATGGTTAATTAAGGTTGCATGTGAATTATCATTAGCATGTAATTAGCTTTGCATTTGATAAGCATTTCGGCCATGTGCACACATGAACATGGTGTGACCTAAATGCAACTCAAATGAGAAGCTAATCATATGCCAAAAGATGAGCACATGGGAGGTTCCGGGTTTGGCTCCCAAAATTTTAATTTTGAATTCAAATTTTGGGCACCTAAGGTTAAGTAACCATACCATGGTTTCACTTAACCTTAGGCTAACCCATGGAACACTTTAACCTAATTTTTCCCTATATATTCTGATGGAGGAGGCCCATGGGCTAAGGGCCCAACTACTAGAGCAATGGCAAGAAGGATGCATGAAGAGTGGGCCCAAGCCCAAGAAAGGCCCATCACTTTATTTTGTTGGGCTTTAGCCCAAGCCCATTAGATTAGGGTTAGAATAGGATTGGGCCTTAGTGCCTTGTATTTCTTTTGGGCCTTGTATTTTCGGCCTTGTAGTATAGGATTTTCATTAGAGGTCATGTGAATTTAGAGGTAATTAGGTTACATGTTAATCTACATTAGCATGTAATTAGAAGCACATTTGGTGTGCATTTCGGCCATGTGCAACACATGCACATGGTGTGATCCGAAATGCAACTCAAATGGCCTCCTAATTACATGCCAAATGAGAGCACATGGAGTGGGTGGCCGGTTGGCACCAAAATTTGAATTTAGAATTCAAATTTTGGCGCCTAGAGTTAAGTTAACCATACCATGGTTTTACTTAACTCTAGGTGAACCCAACTTAAACCCTTAACCTAATTTCTACTATAAATTCCTTTATGGCCGGATTGTGTAATCACTTTTGGATGATATATTGATGAGATTTCTTTCCATAGAAATTGCCTATCCGAAAGTCACCCTCCCTAACTCTACCCTACTTGAGATCTTCTCCTTGTAGAGCTAGGAAGTTCTTCCTTCTTCCGGACTTAGCTAGACGCAAGCTAGAGTCACATTGGTGCTTCTTGGAGCTTCCATTCCTTGTCAATCTTCCAAGGAACCGAGGAGCATTGAGGGAATTCTTGAGGATTTCCAAGTGGAACCTCATCAAGTGGTATCAAGAGCTTCGGTCTTCAAGAGATAAGTTCATCTTCTTGAATTTTGATCCGTGGTTCCAAATTGTTCTTGTGTTCATCTTGAGTTCATCGTGTTCAATTTTTGAGTTCATGTCACTATTGAGTTGATTCCTTCCTAGATCTAGTTTTTGTTTCAAAATTTGATGGATCTAGTTTGTATTGCTTGAATGATTCATATGCGCCTATGTTATATGCTTTGATGAATCATGCTAATTTCTTCTTGTGTTTAATTAGGAATTTTCTGCCTATTAGCCTTTGATTTTGTTTGAGTCTTCTTTGCATCTTATTCGGTCAAGTAAATGCTTGAGTCTTTTATTTTTAAATCCATGTCTAGTAGGTTTGTGTAGTTCTTATATGTTCATCTATCTTAGCTATGCTTGTTGATCCTTGTTAATTTTTGATTTGCATCTTGAAACAATTTTCTGGATTTGGCCAAGATCCATTTCTTTTCTTTGGTATAAGCTCATGAATTTTGTTTCATTTTTGAGTTCATAAACTACTACTAGATCATTAGTAGTTTTCTTAGAATTTTAGGCTTCCAAATTTTTTTGAAAATGTCTTACACAAAAATTTTAATTCCGTGAGGTTTGATTTTGTTTCATTAGTGTGTGCTGGAAAATTGTGTTTGGATTGTAATTTGAATTTGAAAATTGGAGCCAAAACCGTGCATGTGCTACATAAACCAACCAAGCATCAAAAGCATGTCATATGTTCATTACATTTTGACCTAATTTGTGTGGCATTTGAATTTCAATTTGAATCCGGTTTTGGTGCTTCATTTAAGGTGTGACCGAGAATTTGTGAGGTTCTTTTAAAGAAAAAGGCAACTCCTAAGATTTAAAAAAAAAAAAAAAGTTCAAAATCAAAAGTGAATTTAAAAAAAAAAAAATATGCTAAACCTAATTTGAAAAGCAAAAGCCAAATTAAGGAGTTTAATTTCTCAATTTGTTCTTCTCGGTTTATACTTGTTTTGGATTCATTAAAAGAAATTTTCAGCTCACCTATTTTTGAGTGTTTGGTTTTGTGCATCTACTCTAGAACCTTTCTTAGGTTTGTTCTTCCTTGACCTAGTTTAATCTTGTCCTTTGTCATCTATATTCACTTCTTCTACTCTAATCTTCTTTCCTATAACTCTTCCATACTTGTGTTGTTTGTTTTCATCATGGAACTCAAATGTGACCTATGCTTGACCTAGTTTATCTCCTTAGAAGCTAGTTCTACAAGGGTCATCAAAAGAGGACTAAGAAAAGGAGGAGGAAAGGGAAAAGGAGGCTTTCGGATTTGGCTATCAAACACCAAACACTTGTGGCTGGAAATTTGAAGTGGCTGGACTAGCATCTCCGTGGAGAATTCTTGGAGATTCAATTGAAGATTGTATTTGAATTAAAAAAAAAATGTATAAGCATTAGTGACGGATTTTAGTGACCGATTTTACCTTACTAATTTGAATTTTTTGTTGCAAAATTTGGTCACTAATCCATCACTAATTCTTTGTGGCTGTTTTTAATACTTCATTTCAGCCACTTGTTCTTTGTTGTTTGTACTTTGTATTTGGCCTTTACAAGGAGTGTCTTGGGAGTGTCTTTGGTACACAACCATCTCTCCTTAAGTTTACAATTTTCGTTAGTACTTGGTGGGAGTGGTCCTTGATTGATCTTTGGTATCTCTCAAGCTCTCACCTTAGGACACGTTTAGGTAGTTTAATTTTTGTTGCTTAAACCTTGTTTTACTTGCTTTCATACGCCTAGCTTATCATAGTTCACAAAAACATCAAAAAAAAAATCATTTTCATTGAAAAGAATTTGGTAGAGATTAACTACAAAGGGGATTAGTAATTTTTACTTGAAGAGGCTTGGTTTTTAAGTGGCTCTTAGTAGCTCATGATGGAATCATGCTTTGGAGTGCAAGAGGTGACATACTCAAAGAACCAAGAGGAGTTGGCTAGACATGAAGGTTTGGGCCTGTCAGGGCCCATCGGGCCCATTGGGTCTAGGAAGGCCCAAGTTGAACTTTTCATGGGCCATATTTTGTTATAGCTATTTTCATATGTTTTGTATACATCATGTTAGTATAGGTATCATATATTTTGGTCTTGTATTTTGGACCATATAGAGTAGCATTTTAGGTTATAGGCTAGTTGGGCCTAGTTTTGGGCTTCATGGGCCTTTGGGCTTTTGGTACCCAATATTGGGCTCATTTTCATTCTTGTAATTTTTCCTTTCCATTGTATTTGTTGGACCATTGTATTTGGGTCATTAGAGTAGGATTTAAGGAGGAATATTAGTTTAAGAGGATTAGGCAAAATTAGGTTTAATTTAGCATGCATTTAAGTTGCATTTTGAGTCACATGGATTATGCCACCTTGGCTGAACATGTGTGACTTAAATTCAACCCTAAATGCACACTAAATCAAAGCCAAATGCACCAAGCACCCATGGGACCGGTCATACACATGTGTGACAAGTTTTGAATTCAAATTCAAATTTGAATTCAAAACTTGGCGCTGTAGACCCCTAAAATTGTCCGGGTCGGAAATAAAGCTTGAAGACTCTCGAAGACTAAAGGAAAGTCAGCCGGAAGGACTCCTGGAAGACCCTGGAAGACCCTAGGATGATTATCTGTAGGTTTAGAGGTCTTAGAGTAGCAAAAAATAAGAAAGTGGAGGGAATGAAGCCCAATACGGCCTCCCAAGAGTTCAGTACGGCCGTATTGAACATTTTAAACTACAATACGGCCGCACTGAACTCAATACGGCCGTATTGAAGTTCAATACGGCTGCATTGAACTCAATACGGCTGCACTGAACTTCAATACGGCCGTATTGAGGTTTTTGAACTTCAATACGGCCGTATTGAATTCAATACGGCCGTATTGTAGTTCAAAACTTCAATACGGACCGTATTGACCCCCAGAAACCGTATTGAGCCTCTTCCCTATAAATATGACGTCAATGGGACGTCATTTGACACTTTCACACACAGTTTTAACCCTCTTCTTGAGTATTCTGGGTTTTTTTGAGCAGTGCTCTGCCTAGAAATCACTCGGAGAGTTGATCCGACGAAGTTCTTGAGTCACGAGCCATTTGCTTGAGTCTCGAACCTAGTCGAAGGGAAATCCTCCGGATTTCCATAGTTAAAATTTTCGAGGAGAGAGCGAGCGGGCTTGTAGAGCGAGGGAACGCCAAAAAGCTTCCCAGTTTTACTTGAATATAAAAGCACGCTTCAAAGGTTTCTTCTTAAGACCTTCCTTTTACTGCTTTCTGTGTGTATATTTAACTGTCATCATGTAGATAGTTAAGTTATAATTGTTTAGAATAAATAGGGGTAATTTAGTAATTTCGCACTATTATTTTTAGAAATAATCTGTCATAGGGAACCCGAAAGGGGCGCTGTGGGGTGCTAACACCTTCCCCACGCGTAACCGACTCCCTTACCCGACTCTGGTTGTCATGGCCGAAGTCGATTTTTGAATCGATTGCCTTAAACTTCTTTTTCCAATGTTTTGAGTAAAACATTGGTGGCGACTCCACGAACCCTTCCTTTTTATGAAAATCGCTAATCCATGGAGGGTCCCGCTTGGGATTAACATGGATTGGTGAGCCTTTTAATAAAATTGCTCGTTTGACAAGGTCTCAGTTTGAGAATAAGTCATTCTAGCAATCCATATTTTTAAACAAATAAAAGAGTCCAACCATCCTTCGCGAATGCCGAAAGCCCGTTTCGGGCCGGTGGCGACAGATGGCGACTCCACTGGGGAAGCCTCGAGAGTCAGTCCCATTTAGTGACAGATTATTTTTAACAAATAATAGTTAAAATTACTTCATTACCCCTCGCTTGTATGATAACATGTTTATCTAATTGGCTTTAATAACTGTTGTTTGTTTAATTTTCCGCAATTGTTTGAAATACAAACTGCACACGAACCTTTGCACACAACAGTTCCCTCTATACCCGGGGGCATGAGTGGTAAGCCATAGGGAGTGGATGTTAGTACGGCCGGTTGTCGAATGGGTCTATAGGTGCCCGTAGACCGTTGTCGGAAAGCATCACTCAAGGTGATAACCATGAACTCGAGTCCGACAGTGCGTTGGAGCTTTCCATCGGCTTACGACGAGAGGAATTGGGTCCCTATAATGGGGGCACCTTGGGGGCCTCAGACCGGTGAGAACAGTTAGAACCACCTTGAATATGCACTTTTCTGCAGGATACCCCTACCTCGTGATTCGCTCGTGACTGTTCGTGGATGAGTGAATTGTTTGTGCATTGTTTATGTGAAATTGTTTGAGCATACATTGCATTTCTTTAAACATACAACATTCCTATTCTTTTAAAATAAAAATAAATAGGAATAAGGATCTTCCATTGCATGGTGTTAACATCTACCTTCATCACATTCATGTAGGTAGTTTCCCTTTTCACCCAAAAAATACAAAAAACAAAATACCCAAAAAAAGGAAAAAAGGGTTATTTATCCAAACCAAGCAATATCATGCATCATCTTAGGGACATCCTAAAAACATGATAATGCTTAGTTGAATAAACACAATGCATGCATATTCATCGCCATCATCTCATATCATGCATTCTTATCAAAGATCATGGAGGGATCTAGGTTTACTTTTCATACATCCCTCCCAATAAATCATTAATAAACATTAATAAAAAGAAAGAAATAATCGATGCGTATGTTCAAGATGGATCGCACGCCATTTGTTATTAAGTGTAAGCCAACAACCGCGCCAAGCGAGCGCACATCAACTCCGTTGTTGGTAATCAAGACGAATAAAGGGGAAGGTCCAACACCATTAAGGATCACTGCTCCAAGACCTTTCCCCTACGAATCAAATAAGGCTGTGCCGTGGATATACGACATCCATTCTTCTGCCTACAGCGATATCTCTAACATCGCTGGACTTGGGGGCATGACTAGGAGTGGCAGGATCTACACTCCCGATGATCTGCACGACAAAGCTCCCAAAAATAAAGGAAAAGAAGAAAAGAAAACCGAGGAAAAAGAATCCGAGGAGGAGACAGACGAGCTGTTAAAGTTTATCCGACAGAGCGAGTACTCCATCGTGGATCAACTTCATAGGACGCCAGCAAAGATTACACTGTTGTCGTTGATCCTAAGTTCCGAACCGCATCGGCAAGCTCTGTCGAAAGTCTTGAACGAGGCATATGTGTCGCACACTATCTCCCAAGACAAGTTTGAGGGGATTGTTAGTCACATCACGGCTAGTGATCACCTCACCTTCACCGATGAAGAAATCCCCGCTGGGGGACCGAATCATAACAAGCCCTTGCACATCTCTGTAAAGTGCAAGGAGTATCACATCGCTAAAGTCTTGGTAGATAATGGATCTTCCTTGAATGTGATGTCAAAAAGAACGCTCAAGCAATTGGCAATCAAGGGAGTCCAAATGCGCCCGAGCAACATGATCGTTCGAGCCTTCGATGGTTCTAAAAGAGAAGTGGTGGGAGAGATCAATCTTCCAATCCAAATTGGACCCACTATCTTTAATGTCGAATTCCAAGTGATGGACATTACTCCCGCATACAGCTGTCTCCTCGGCCGACCTTGGATTCATGATGCGAAAGCTGTACCCTCTACGCTCCACCAGAAAGTCAAGTTCATAGTGGGTGACAAACTGGTGACTGTACAAGCTGAAGATGACATACTCATCAGCAAACCATCCACCATACCTTACGTGGATGCAGCGGAGGAAGCTTTAGAAACCTCCTTCCAAGCATTGGAAATCGCCAATGTCGAAACGTTTCCCCGAGAAATGAAGAAGGTAGCCTCCATGCTCACCAAGAACGGATACTTGCCAGGACAAGGATTAGGCAAGGACTCCCAAGGAATCCCGGAGCTACCCATTATCAAGGATAATCCGGGGAAACAAGGGTTAGGATACAACCCTTATAAAGATCAAAGGACGAAGAGAAACCAAGATCCTTCTCGACGTTCTTTAAGCCAGATCTTTAGGAAGGCCAGTTCACAAGCGTTAAGGCCGGTCGTCGTCGTCAAGTGTTTTTCTCCTTCCGATAGGGATGTATAGACCTGATGACTATTAGAGATTACTCCTCGGGGACAGCCCGACCCCCGAGCCTCGATAGGGCACATGTTTCCATTATGATTATAATAAAATCATTCTTTATTAATTCTTTATTGCTTCTTTTCTTGCTTGCAATAAAATTCTAGACCGCATTATTTAACCCTGTTTGAATGAACATAAGTGAGGTTAAAATCGTCTTAATAATCAATAAACCCACATCATTTTGTGTGGAAGTGTGCACGACAACTTGGAGCACCTTTCCTTGGCCTCAATAAGTGCCATCATGGATAAAAAGAAATCCATTCAGGACAAAAATCCTAAAAATAAAAGAAGCTCGGCAGGAAACCCAAAAAAGGGGACTGCGCAAAAATAAGAGCAAAAGACCCGCTAGGAATCCCACAAAAGGGTGACCTGGGCAAAAATTAGGGTTACAAAATAATGAACAAAAACAAAAGCCCGCTAAAACTCCACAAATGGGTGTTTTAGGCAAAAGTTAGGGCAATCGAAAAACAGAATAAATCCATGATGGTACCACCAACTGAATTCAACGAAGGGGCTCAAGAAAAGCTATCCAAGTTATCAAATCACAAATGTTAATAACCAAGACGTGCTTAACTTCATAAGTGTTTAATCAAACAAGCCTAAACACTTAAGCCTACCATTGGCCAAGCCATTCTTACAAAATCCATTTTTCAAAAAATAAATAATCCCTTCTAAAACACAAACTTTTGAAAATATATCCTTTCCTTCTTTTCTCTCTTGTCCCAAACGATTTTTGAATAATCTAGTGGAAACATGGAGATATAGTAGTCAATAGGAGGGTTGACACATCTTCTAAAGGAAAGGAAAATCATTTGGTTGATGACACCAAATCTCAATATAACATGCATCATTCCTCGGTTACAGAAATCGGCAGCACACAGCCCGTCTAGAGGAATGGCAAAAATCCAAACAGAGAAACGCATCGGTTAATTCTTTTGAAAAGTGAATCAAATAGAATTAGGTGCATCATACTGCATACATGCATACAGATGATAGGTGTAATGGAAGATCACTTATTCTCTGTTTATTGAAAAAAACAAAAAAAAATATATAAACTTCAGAAAAACAATACGCCCGTATCATGTTCAGTATGCCCGTACCAAAATTAGGGTTATGAACAAATTTTCAATTCAATACGGGCATACTGAAATGAATAACGGCCGTATTGGCAATAACAGAAATCCTCCCTCACATCAATGACAAAATTCCTCCAAGAAGAAGAGGATAGGGGGAGCCATTCATTTTTTCCAAAAATAAAATAATTAAACTTGCATTTTGTGCATCACGCACATTAATTGCACATTCAAAGACCTCATCATGAGGCAATTGCATAAATTAGAAAAAATAGAAAATTGCTTGTGTATGACAGCAGTCAACAAAAGCCGAAAACGAAAAAAGGCAAGGATACAAACAATACTCCTCAGTTTGTACAGAATGATTGAGCCTGGAGAGGCTTGCTGAAAAAATACTTCCTCAGAATAATTAAGCCTGGAGAGGCTTGCAGAAACAATACTCTCTCACCATACAGAATAACCGAGCCTGGAGAGGCTTGCCGAAATAATACTCTCTCAGAAATAACTGAGCCTGGAGAGGCTCGCCGAAATAATACTCTCACAGAATAATTGAGCCTGGAGAGGCTCGCCGAAATAATACTCTCTCAGAATAACTGAGCCTGAAGAGGCTTGCCAAAATAATACTCCTCAGAGACATTTCTGTACAGAAAAAGCCAAAACCAACAAAAGAGGCAAAAATACAGAAAAAGCCAAAATCAACAAAAAATACAGAAAAAGCTGAAATCAACAAAAAAGGCAAAAACACAGAAAAAGCCAAAATCAACAAAAAAGGCAAAAACACAGAAAAAGCCAAAATCAACAAAAAAGGCAAAAAAATACAGAAAAAGCCAAAAACAACAAAAAAGGCAAAAGATTTAGAAAATCAATCGCCTCCCACAGAATAATTAAGCCTGGAGAGGCTTGCCAAAATAATACTCTCCAAAAGACGTCTCAGCTCGCATTCTCGGGCTGAACAAAAAAACAATACTCATGCAGAATAACTGAGCCTGGAGAGGCTTGCCGAAACAATACTCCCACAGAATAACTGAGCCTGGAGAGGCTCGCCGAAATAATACTCTCTCAGAATAATTGAGCCTGGAGAGGCTCGCCGAAATAATACTCCCCAGAGATATCTCAGCTTCCACTCACGGGCCAAATTCCCCAGTGAAAGCTATCAAAGCAAGATCGTCAAATTCCCCAACGGAAGCATGATCCAAACAAAATATCCAAGTCAAAGGACTTAGACTTCCTCAGTGGAAGATAGCTTTCCAACTCAAACGAAGAGTGAAGCTAAGCCTGAAGAGGCTTTCTAAATAATACTCTGGGATACATAAGATCCCCAAATCCCCAGTCGCCTACTCAAGAGGCATTCCTACAAAAAGAAAAAAAATCAAAAGATCAATAACAATTCCCCAAGCGGAATTTGGCTTTTTCAGCCAATCATTGAACATCAAGATGATATGCCTGACAGAAGAGGCTAATCAAAATCAATGACAAAATCCCCCAGCGGATAACAGCCTACACAGAGGCGACAAAACCAGAAAAACAAAAAGAGTCACCCGAATAAGGATAACCGGGATACTCCACCATCGTCGAAAGGACGTCAGCCAATCATAAGGCACCGCTCATCTCAGAAAGAGCATCTTCGTGTCTACACCCCAGGGAAAGAGAAATTCCTCAATGGGCACCAACTATGCAAAGGAAAGTTGGGACACAAGAACCTATGAGTAACTGCACATCCCCTAGACGGATCCCTGCGTTATCCAGCCCTCAGTGGCACAAAAATCAAAAACAATCGTCAAAGCAGCATCGTGGACTGTGGAGACAAAATCAAAATCAACATCCAGAACCCTCAGTGGATAATAGCCTACACAGAGGCTACAAAAATCAGAAAAATCAAAGAGAGACACCCGAATAAGGATAACCAGGATACTCCACTTACGTCAAAAGGACGTCAGCCAAACATAAGGCATCGCTCAAATCAAGAAGAGCATCTGTGTCTACACCCCAAGGAGTCAGAAATTCCCCATGGGTACCAACTATGCAATTGCAAGTTGGGGCACAAGAACCTATGAATGAATGCACATCCCCTAGACGGATCCCTGCGTTATCCAGCCCTCAGTGGCACAAAATCAGAAAAACGTCGAAGCAGCATAATGGACTGTGGAGAAAAAAATCATCTCAGATCCCTGGAGAGGGTAAACTCGCATTGCCGAAGTGATCAGAAGACACGGACGCAGACCCTGGAGAGGGCAAACTCAGTTGCCTAGGTCATCAGAGACCAAACAAAGTCTGGAGAGACGGTACTCAAACAAGGTCTGGAGAGACGGTACTCAAACAAGGTCTGGAGAGACGGTACTCAAACAAGGTCTGGAGAGACGGTACTCAAACAAGGTCTGGAGAGACGGTACTCAAACAAGGTCTGGAGAGACGGTACTCAAACAAGGTCTGGAGAGACGGTACTCAAACAAGGTCTGGAGAGACGGTACTCAAACAAGGTCTGGAGAGACGGTACTCAAACAAGGTCTGGAGAGACGGTACTCAAACAAGGTCTGGAGAGACGGTACTCAAACAAGGTCTGGAGAGACGGTACTCAAACAAGGTCTGGAGAGACGGTACTCAAACAAGGTCTGGAGAGACGGTACTCAAACAAAGTCTGGAGAGACGGTACTCAAACAAGGTCTGGAGAGACGGTACTCAAACAAGGTCTGGAGAGACGATACTCAAACAAAGTCTGGAGAGACGGTACTCAAACAAGGTCTGGAGAGACGGTACTCAAACAAGGTCTGGAGAGACGGTACTCAAACAAGGTCTGGAGAGACGATACTCAAACAAAGTCTGGAGAGACGGTACTCAAAGAAAGTCTGGAGAGACGGTACTCAATCAAAGTCTGGAGAGACGGTACTCAAAGTCTGGAGAGACGATACTCAAAGTCTGGAGAGACAGTACTCAAGGTCTGGAGAGACAGTACTCAACCATCAGCGTCGTCAGAGGCACGTTGGTGTTCAACTTCCGGCTCGGGCGTCGAGTGAAGTTGACCCTGGAGAGGGTAAACTTAGCTACCGAGGTTGTCAGAAGCGCCAAGGTATGCAACAACCTGGAGAGGCTACTCAACAATTTTCCACCGGAAGACGCTACAAGTCAGAAGGTTGGCACATCACCCGGACAATTGGGTCAACTCCTTTACTTGTCAGCCGGTACACCAAAAGGCCGTCCGACTAAGTAAAGGGGGGGCAGCTGTAGACCCCTAAAATTGTCCGGGTCGGAAATAAAGCTTGAAGACTCTCGAAGACTAAAGGAAAGTCAGCCGGAAGGACTCCTGGAAGACCCTGGAAGACCCTAGGATGATTATCTGTAGGTTTAGAGGTCTTAGAGTAGCAAAAAATAAGAAAGTGGAGGGAATGAAGCCCAATACGGCCTCCCAAGAGTTCAGTACGGCCGTATTGAACATTTTAAACTACAATACGACCGCACTGAACTCAATACGGCCGTATTGAAGTTCAATACGGCTGCATTGAACTCAATACGGCTGCACTGAACTTCAATACGGCCGTATTGAGGTTTTTGAACTTCAATACGGCCGTATTGAATTCAATACGGCCGTATTGTAGTTCAAAACTTCAATACGGACCGTATTGACCCCCAGAAACCGTATTGAGCCTCTTCCCTATAAATATGACGTCAATGGGACGTCATTTGACACTTTCACACACAGTTTTAACCCTCTTCTTGAGTATTCTGGGTTTTTTTGAGCAGTGCTCTGCCTAGAAATCACTCGGAGAGTTGATCCGACGAAGTTCTTGAGTCACGAGCCATTTGCTTGAGTCTCGAACCTAGTCGAAGGGAAATCCTCCGGATTTCCATAGTTAAAATTTTCGAGGAGAGAGCGAGTGGGCTTGTAGAGCGAGGGAACGCCAAAAAGCTTCCCAGTTTTACTTGAATATAAAAGCACGCTTCAAAGGTTTCTTCTTAAGACCTTCCTTTTACTGCTTTCTGTGTGTATATTTAACTGTCATCATGTAGATAGTTAAGTTATAATTGTTTAGAATAAATAGGGGTAATTTAGTAATTTCGCACTATTATTTTTAGAAATAATCTGTCATAGGGAACCCGAAAGGGGCGCTGTGGGGTGCTAACACCTTCCCCACGCGTAACCGACTCCCTTACCCGACTCTGGTTGTCATGGCCGAAGTCAATTTTTGAATCGATTGCCTTAAACTTCTTTTTCCAATGTTTTGAGTAAAACATTGGTGGCGACTCCACGAACCCTTCCTTTTTATGAAAACCGCTAATCCATGGAGGGTCCCGCTTGGGATTAACATGGATTGGTGAGCCTTTTAATAAAATTGCTCGTTTGACAAGGTCTCAGTTTGAGAATAAGTCATTCTAGCAATCCATATTTTTAAACAAATAAAAGAGTCCAACCATCCTTCGCGAATGCCGAAAGCCCGTTTCGGGCCGGTGGCGACAGGCGCCAACATGGTGGCCATTCATGTGGCGCCAAGTGTTCACCTAATTTTCGGAAGCTATATGTTCCCTCCTTCACCTTATTGTACTCACTTTGAATATTGAATGAAATTTGAGAGCCTTTGGCCGAGTTTCCCCTTTCAAAGTCACCTTGAGAGTTCTCCTTCAAACCTTAGGATTTCACCTTTCTTCCTTCTCTTTGAAGTGAGCACTCCATTGATGCTTGAGCTTGGATACTTCCATCCAAGGCTTAGGCCTATTCCAATCCGTGATTCATCCTTCTCAAGTGCTTGAAGTGCAGTTCCAAGTCTCCTTTGAAGAGATCCAAGCCTAGGCAAATTCAAGGAGAAGAACATCCTTCACTTCTCCTAGTATTTCCATCATTTTTGGTATCAAGAGCAAGGTCTTCAAGGAGATAAGTTTTTCTTCATCCTTTTTGTGTCCGTGTTCTTCTTGTGTCTTTGTGTGTTCTTGTGTTTGTCTTGTTTGAGTTTCAAAATTCGGATCTATATTTTGATGTTATTGAGTTCATAGATCCATTGTTGATTGTCTTGATTTTTCTTCCATAATCAACTTGTTAGGAACTATTTGCTTTGTGCTAATTTTGAGTTTATTTTGAGTCTCTCCATTCCTTGTATGTGTCCGTGATTGGACCTCATGCATTGCATTTAGATTTTGGTTTTGAATCTATGTTTTGTCTTAGAAGTTTGTGTTTAGTCTTTATATGTTGCAAATTCCTTGAATAGCATGTTTAACCTAGTTTTATTTTGAGTTTTGTGTCCATATATTGCTTTCGGTTTACCTATTGTTCTTGCCTCCTATATGTGCTTTTTCTTTTACCTTATTGTGTTCATAACTTGCTATTAGTTCTAGTAAGTTTCCTTAGAGTTAGGTTTCCTTTGTGTTCTTAAGTTTTCAAATCACTTTCCATTGAAAATATTATAAAAATTTTTTGATTCAAAATTTCAAGTGCTTAATTCTACTTCTAGTGCACTCTTTCTTGTGGATTCAATTTTTAAAAAAAAATTAGAGGCTGAAAAACAGAGATAAAACAGAGCCTAAAACAAAAGAAAAGACCTAAAGTTCAAAAGAAAAATAGTTCAAAAAGAATCCAAACCAAAACCTAAAACTAGTGCACTAGTTTATCATTCTCACTTGAAATTTGACCTAATTTTTGGCTGATTTGTATTCTCGGTTTCTATAGCTTGGAACCTTAGAAAAATTTGAAATAAAAGGCAAAAACACTCTCTGGAATCTTAATTTGATACTGGAAAAAGAAAGAATTAAAAAAAAAATATATATATAATACAATTTAAAATACAAAAGCCGAGAGGTGTACATTGGTGAAAATTCATTTGGTTCCTTGTTATTGTTTTGGCTACTAATTTTGCTATACTTGTCCAATTGCTTTCAAATTTTTTTTGTTTTCTTCATCTACTCTAGTACCTATCTAGGATTCATTCTAACTGAGTGCTAGCTTCATTTTGGAGTCTTAATTTTCCAGTTTTACTTGTTGAACTTCTTTGAGTCTTGTCATATACACATATTACTCTTAATTTTGGGTATAAGCTTCTTAAATTGTGCTTTTGTTGCTTGTCTTGTTTTCTTTCTTTAAATTCCTGTGCTGGAAGTGGCATCAAATCCTTGTTCAAGGATCAAGCATTGCTCAACAAAGAGAAGGAAAAGTTTGGACACTAATTCTCCAAAAATTTGACCTAATTTAGTGACCTAGCTTTTCCTAAATTTTCTTCACTTGAGTGACCATACCATTCACTTGTGAGGCAGCCACCATTAACCTCTTTGTTGTGTTTCTTTTGCAGGTCCAGTAGCATCATTTTGAAGGGCTAGTGGCGGACTAAGACATTTAAACAAGTGTTTGAAAAAATTGGTTACAAAAACCGTCACTAGTTGGTCACAAAACCGCCAATTTTTGTTTTTCTAGGCTAGTTTACTTTTTTGCCAAATCTTTGTATTTTAAACCAATTTGTAAAGCTTGGAGGGAGTATTAAGAAGCTGGTCAGGTATATCTAAATCCTTATTAGCATCATCACGTGTAGTGCTAGTGGAAGTGGCTTGGAAATTTCATATGTTTCAAGCTTCCACTTAGGGAACCCGACTAGTTACTTATCTTGCTTCTTTTAAAGTTCTTTGTCTTTTAATTGCTTTATTTTGCTGCCTTGAAACGACTAGACTTGTGTAGTTTTATTTGCTCACGCTTAGTTTTAGTCTCAAAAACAAACAAATTGTGAAAAAGCATTCAAAATTTTTGTGAAAAGTTTTTGGGAATCAAAGATACCACAAAGGAGTTTAGTGATTTCCACTTGAAAAGGCTTGGTTATTAAGTGGCTCTTTGTAGCTCACCTCCCTTGATAGTGCAATTTGTACACTTAGACTTCCAAGTGCTATTTTTGTTCCTAGAAAATACCAAAAAAATTTTATAACTTTTTGCATAGCATATAAAATCTTATTGCTTAATCATGAGTCTACATTCCCAAAATAGTAGTGACTTTGAATCTCCTAAAAGTTTTAAAAGAATTGTCAAGGAGGTTGAGGCACTAAAACTTTGGAAGCATGATGAAATACTTCAAAAACAAAAAGAAAAGCTTGAAAAGGAAGTACAAATCATGGCTTTAGAACAAGAGATTCAACAAATTAAGCAACGAGAAGAAAAACTTTTGAAAAGATTAAATAAAAAAGGTTCTTCAAGGAGCTCAACCAAGAGCTCCAATGATTCTCAAAGTCAAAACAATGATGGTAGTTTGAACATGGATGCATACTACCAACCTACACCTAGGAGAGTCATCAAAGAACATAAAGTGAGGGAATCAAGGGTTGATCTCCCTTACTTTTATGGAAAAGAAGATGTGGATGCCTACTTGGATTGGGAAATGAAAGTGGAGCAAATCTTCACTTGTCACCAAGTAGGTGAAGAAAGAAAAGTTCCCTTGGCCACCTTAGCTTTCCAAGGACAAGCTATGTATTGGTGGACCTCCTTAGAGAGAGAGAGAAGACTTCACAATGACCCTCCAATCACTTATTGGAATGAGTTGAGGAGTGCTATGAGAAGAAGGCACATACCTTCTTATTATAGTAGGGAGCTTATGGATAAGCTCCAAAGACTCCAACAAAAGAATATGAGTGTTGAGGAGTATAGACAAAAGATGGAGTTGTATCTCATGAGGGCTGGCATAAGGGAAGAGGAAAGATTGACCATTGCTAGGTTTTTAAGTGGTCTAAATTTTGATATAAGAGATAGAGTTGAGTTACTCCCTTATAGGGACCTTGATGATTTGGTCCAACTTTGTATAAGGGTGGAACAACAAAATTTAAGGAAAAATTCTTTAAAAGGAAAAACTCCAGCTAACTCTTATATCAAGAATGACTACAAGAGGGAGGGTCAATATGACTCTTCTAAAAGCTCTAGTAAGGGTCAAGAAAAAGAAAAAGAAAATGATAAAAATGTTGTCACTTCTAGTAGTAAAACTAGTGACATCAAATGCTTTAAATGTCTTGGGAGAGGCCATATAGCTTCTCAATTTCCAACTAAAAAGGTCATGATTTTGAGAGGACAAGACATTTATAGTAGTCTTGATGAATCTAGTTCTACCACTTCAAGTGATAGTGAGACTAGTAAGGAAGATCCTCAAATTGAAAAGCTATATCCTGTTGATGGTGATCTTCTTATGGTCAAAAGGCTTCTTGGAAGTCAACCTTGTCCCACTTCACTATCACAAAGAGAGAACATCTTTCACACAAGATGTTTAGTTTCCAAAAGAACTTGTTCTCTCATTGTTGATAGTGGATCATGTTCAAATTGTTGTAGTACAAGGTTGATTAACAAGTTAGCCCTTACCACCATTCCTCACCCTCACCCTTACAAACTTCATTGGCTCAATGAAGGTGAGGAATTGGAGGTGAATCAACAAGTGAAGGTCAAGTTTTCTATAGGGGATTATAAAGATAAAGTTTTATGTGATGTGATCCCTATGGAAGCTTGTCATATTTTGCTTGGTAGGCCATGGCAATTTGATAAACAAACTATACATGATGGCCTCACTAACAAAATATCCTTCATTCATAAAAATAAGGAAATTGTTTTTAATCCTTTAACACCACCCCAAGTGTTTGAGGATCAAAAGCAAATGAAAAAGAAAAGAAACAAAGAAAAGAAAGAAGGACAGAGTGTGGATAA
Source organism: Cajanus cajan (assembly GCF_000230855.2). Classification (NCBI taxonomy): domain Eukaryota; kingdom Viridiplantae; phylum Streptophyta; class Magnoliopsida; order Fabales; family Fabaceae; genus Cajanus; species Cajanus cajan. The sequence goes on from NC_138525.1 coordinate 39,856,089, forward strand.
AGGGGACTCCACTAAGACATTTGTGACAAAAGAGAGTTATTTTATGACCAAACAAGACTTGAAAAGAACTCTCTTTATTCATAAAAGTTTTGACTCTTGTCCTAATGCTGCCACTTATCTTAGAGTTGAGAATGAAAAACAAAATAAATTTCAAACTAAGAATTCTCAACTTAGAGATATAGTGAAGAAGGAGTGGACTATTCCTAGTGTTACTCCTTATACTACTTCCTTGAAGGTGCACAAGGAAGGAAGTATTTCTTTGGATTTTCTAAAGCACCCAATTTTCGGTTTACATTGTTTAGTAGATCTAACTTGTAATAATCTATATTCTATGTTTGATCTTATGGGAAGTTCTTATTTTTTTGAACTTAATATGTTTCCTTCCCTACAAGACAAAAATAGATTATATGACTATGAGTGTAGACCCCTAAAATTGTCCGGGTCGGAAATAAAGCTTGAAGACTCTTGAGGACTGAAGGAAAGTCAGCCAGAAGGACTCATGGAAGGCCCTAGGAGGATTCTCTGTAGGTCTAGAGGTCTTGTATAAGCTCAAAATAAGGAAGTGGAGGGAATGAAGCCCAATACGGCCTCCCAAAAGTTCAGTACGGCCGTATTGAACATTTTGAACTACAATACGGCCGCACTGAACTCAATACGGCCGGATTGAAGTTCACTACGGCCGCACTGAACTCAATACGGCCGTATTGAGGTTTTTTGAACTTCAATACGGCCGTACTGAATTCAATACGGCCGTATTGTAGTTCAAAAACTCAATACGGGCTGTATTGACCCCCAGAGGCCGTACTGCGCCTCATCCCTATAAATATGACGTCAATTGGACGTCATTTGAGACTTTTACACTGAGTTTTAACCCTCTTCTTGAGTATTCTGGGTTTTTTTGAGCAGTGCTCTGCCTAGAAATCACTCGGAGAGTTGATCCGACAAAGTTCTCGAGTTCTGAGCTTTTTGCTTGAGTCTCGAACTGAGTCGAAGGGAAATCCTCCGGATTTCCATAGTTAAAATTTTCTAGGAGGGAGCGAGCGGGCTTGTAGAGCGAGGGAACGCCAAAAAGCTTCCCAGTTTTACTTGAATATAAAAGCACGCTTCAAAGGTTTCTTCTTAAGACCTTCCTTTTACTGCTTTCTGTGTGTATATTTAACTGTCATCATGTAGATAGTTAAGTTATAATTGTTTAGAATAAATAGGGGTAATTTAGTAATTTCGCACTATTATTTTTAGAAATAATCTGTCATAGGGAACCCGAAAGGGGCGCTGTGGGGTGCTAACACCTTCCCCACGCGTAACCGACTCCCTTACCCGACTCTGGTGGTCATGGCCGAAGTCGATTTTTGAATCGATTGCCTTAAACTTCTTTTTCCAATGTTTTGAGTAAAACATTGGTGGCGACTCCATGAACCCTTCCTTTTTATGAAAACCGCTAATCCATGGAGGGTCCCGCTTGGGATTAACATGGATTGGTGAATCATTTAATAAAATTGGTAGCTCGACAAGGTCTCAGTTTGAGAATAAGTCGTGCTATCAATCCACCACTTTCAAAACATTAAAAAGAGTCCGACCATCATCGCGATTGCCAAGGTCCGTTTCGGGGGGGTGGCGACAGATGGCGACTCCACTGGGGAAGCCTCGAGAGTCAGTCCCATTTAGTGACAGATTATTTTTAACAAATAATAGTTAAAATTACTTTATTACCCCTTGTTTGTATGATAACATGCTTTATTTATATGGCTTTAATAACTGTTGTATGTTTAAATTTTCGCAAATGTTTGAAATAAAAACTGCACACAAACCTTTGCACACAACAGTTCCCTCTATACCCGGGGGCATGAGTGGTAAGCCATAGGGAGTGGATGTTAGTACGGCCGGTTGTCGAATGGGTCTATAGGTGCCCGTAGACCGTTGTCGGAAAGCATCACTCAAGGTGATAACCATGAACTCGAGTCCGACAGTGCGTTGGAGCTTTCCATCGACTTACGACGAGAGGAATTGGGTCCCTATAATGGGGGCACCTTGGGGGCCTCAGACCGGTGAGAACAGTTAGAACCACCTTGAATATGCACCTTTCTGCAGGAAACCCCTACCTCGTGATTCGCTCGTGACTGTTCGTGGATGAGTGAAATTGTTTGTGTAAATGCTTATGTGCAATTGTTTGTGCATTAATAAATAACCTCGTGATAAGGTCTAAGAATAAATCCCCATGCATGAAAAAAACCATGACATGAGAGGAAAGACCATGTGCGAAAATATAATAAAAGTGAGGAGCATGTGCATCATTACCAATAAGACATCATGCATCCTCATAAACCATGCATTTTAGGTTCACCAATACCTCTTGACATGAGTAAAAGAGACCCATAATTATCGAGATTCTCCGTTGAGGAGAGATCATAAGTCAAGGAGGGTAGTAACACTCTGTTTTAAAAAGGCAGCGCCTTAAAAATGGAGGGTTATCAAGCTCATGTCAAGAGCGTATTCATTCCATAAATTAATTAGATTAAATATTCATTTTTAGAAAGTGGCTGGTCATCTCTCTGTCCTCACACGCGCGCAGAAAATCAAGAAGATGGAAGCGCTGGAGGACCAAAATAAGAAGCTTACAGCCGAGCTCTCACAGCTCAAAGAACAAATGGCGCAAATGATGGAACTCATGCGTCACCATAATGTACATGGGTCTCACCACAGTGACCATGAGTCCCATCGTCATGAGGAGGAGGAACATGAGGAAGAACCTCCACGAGCTGTACCCCTTGGGGCGGGGATCATGATTAAAGAGCCCGAGGTTTCAAAGGAACAATTCCATGCTCTTGAGGATCGGCTAAGGGCTATGGAGGGGCATGATTTTGACATCAAAGATGCCGCCGACATGTGCTTGGTGAGGGACATCCAATTCCCTCCCAAATTTAAAGTGCCAGATTTCCCAAAATACGTGGGATCGACTTGCCCTAAGAGTCATCTCATCATGTACTGTCGCAAAATGGCTGCATATGCCACAAATGAAAAGCTCTTGATCCATTGCTTCCAAGAGAGCTTAGCCGATACTGCGCTCAATTGGTATATGCAGCTAGATGGAAATCTAGTACACACATGGAGGCAGTTGGCCGACACCTTTCTCAAGCGCTATAAATACAACATCGACCTAACACCCGATAGGTCAGATCTTCAAGCCTTGAGTAAGAAAAGTGATGAATCTTTCAAGGCGTACGCCCAACGATGGAGGGAGTTGGCGGCACAGATAGAGCCCCCGCTGTCGGATAAGGAGACGGTGTCCTTATTCATCAACTCGTTGACTGGTCCCTATTACGATAAAATGATAGGGAACACAACGACACTCTTCTCGGACATCATCACCATTGGGGAGAGAGTGGAACAAGGACTTAAAAGTGGGAAGCTGGCTAAGCCTTCCCAATCATATGAAGCTAAGAAGACCTTCGGGAAGAAGAAGGAAGGAGGAGTCAACGCCGTAACTATCTCTTCGTCTTCTTCCACTTCGAAGTCAGGAAGATCGCAATTCACCCCTGTGAAGAAGTTTGATAAACTTTCGACCACCTACAGCGATCTCCTGCCGAAGCTAGTAGAAGCCAAACTTCTAGCTTATGTTCCACCAAGAAAGATCGACCCACCTTACCCCGATTGGTACAAGCCACAGGACAAATGTTTATACCATTCGGGGGCACCAGGGCATTCAACGGAGAACTGTTTAGCTCTCAAACACAAGGTCCAAAGCCTTATTGATGTTGGATGGGTCACTTTCGATTCGACAGCGCCCGACGTGAGCAAGAACCCTCTGCCAAAGCAGGAGTAGAGAGAAGGGCAAGCCACGATAGGACCCCTCCACATTTTTCTTTTCTCTTTTAGGGACTCATGATCAGTACCCGAGATCATGAGAACCTTTTCATGTAAATAAGGGTTTTTGCACAGTTTTAATACATATCAATAAAGAGGCATTTTTCACACATCACTCTCTTTTTTGTTCTTTTCTCTCTTTCCTCATTAACATTAATAATTCTAAACCTAAACAGAACCAATAAAATAATTATGTCTGTAATTGTTCGCTCTGACCGGGATCCGAAGGTGAATGGGTTGAGTTGGACAGTGATGAGGAGACCATCTCTCCGGATCTGCAAAGACTGCTAGATCAAGAAGCTCGTCTACTCCGACCGTGTCAAGAGAAATTAGAGACTGTGAATTTGGGGCATGGCCGAGAGATATAAGAGGTCAACATTGGGACCCATATCAGTGATGAAATAAGGACACATGTTTCCGCTATGATTATAATAAAATCATTCTTCATTGCTTCTTTTCTTGCTTATAATAAAATTCTAAACCACATTATTTTTAACCCTGTTTGAATAAACATGAATGAGGTTAAAATCATCTTAATAATAATAAACCCGCATCATTTTTTTATGTGGAAGTGTGTGTGACAACTTGGAGCACCTTCCCTTGGCCTCGACAAGTGCCATCATGGATAAAAATAAATCCTTTAAAATAAAAGAAGCTCGGCAGAAAACCCAAAAAGGGGGATGCGCAAAAATAAGAGCAAAGAACCCGCTAGGAATCCCACGAAAGGGTGACCTAGGCAAAAATTAGGGTTGCAAAATAAACAAAAAACAAAAGTCCGCTAAAACACCACAAAAGGGTGTTTCAGGCAAAAATAAGGACAATAAAAAAAAAAAAAAAAAAACAAAAGAAATCCATGATGGTACCACGAGCCGAATTCAAGAAAGGTTCAAGGGAAGCTATCCAAGTTGTCGAATCACAACACGACTTTTTAACTTCATAAGTGTTTAATCAAACAAGCCTAAACACATAAGCCTACCTTGGCCATCCATTCTTACAAAAACCATTTTTGAAAAATAAATCCCCTCTAAAACACAAACTTCAGAACAAAAATATCTTTCTTTTCTTTTCTCTCTTGTCCCAAAAGATTTTAGGATAATCTAGTGGAAGCACGGAGAAATAAATCATCACTGATAATGGATCTAATCTGAACAACAAAATGGTGGAAGAACTGTGCCAAGAATTCAAGATCCAACACCATAACTCTTCCCCATATCGGCCAAAGATGAATGGGGCAGTCGAGGCAACCAATAAGAACATCAAGAAAATAGTGCAAAAGATGGTTGTCTCATTTAAAGACTGGCACGAGATGTTACCCTTCGCTTTCCATGGTTATAGGACTTCTGTACGCACATCTACAAGAGCTACTCCATTCTCCCTCGTCTATGGGATGGAGGCAGTGCTACCCGTCGAAGTCGAAATACCTTCCCTAAGGGTAATCATGGAAGCAAAACTTTCCGAAGCAGAATGGGTTCAAAGCCGGTATGACCAGTTGAACCTCATTGAAGAAAAACGGCTGAACGCCATATGCCATGGTCAAGCCTATCAGAGGAAGATCAAAAAGGCTTTTGACAAGAAAGTCCACCCTCGAGTCTACCATGAGGGAGAGTTGGTAATGAAGAAATTGCTACCAACTCAAAAGGACAAAATCGGAAAGTGTGCCCCAAATCACGGAGGACCATGTAGACCCCTAAAATTGTCCGGGTCGGAAATAAGACTCGAAGACTCTCGAAGATCAAAGGAAAGTCAGCCGGAAGGACTCCTGGAAGACCCTGGAAGACCCTAGGACGACAATCTGTAGGTTTAGAGGTCTTAGAGTAGCCAAAAATAAGAAAGTGGGAGGTTTGGAGCTCAATACGGCCTCCTTGGAGTTCAGTACGGCCGTACTGCACATTTTGAACTACAATACGGCCGCACTGAACTCAATACGGCCGTATTGAAGTTTCTGAACTTCAATATGGCTGCATTGAATTTAATACGGCTGCACTGAACTTCAATACGGCTGCATTGAATTCAATACGGCTGCACTGAACTTCAATACGGCTGCACTGAACTTCAATACGGCCGTATTGAGGTTTTTGAACTTCAATACGGCTGTATTGAATTCAATACGGCCGTATTGTAGTTCAAAACTTCAATACGGACCGTATTGACCCCCAGAGACCGTATTGAGCCTCATCCCTATAAATATGACGTCAATGGGACGTCATTCTACACTTTCACACTGAGTTTTAACCCTCTCCTTGAGTATTCTGGGTTTTTTTGAGCAGTGCTCTGCCTAGAAATCACTCGGAGAGTTGATCCGACGAAGTTCTTGAGTCACGAGCCATTTTCTTGAGTCTCGAACCTAGTCGAAGGGAAATCCTCCGGATTTCCATAGTTAAAATTTTATAGGAGGGAGCGAGCGGTCTTGTAGAGGGAGGGAACGCCAAAACGCTTCCCAATTTCTGTCAAGATATATAAGAAAGCACGCTTCAAAGGTTTATATCTTTAAAGTCCCTTCTTTTACCGCTTTCTGTGTGTACATATTTAAACTGTCATCATGTAGATAGTTAATTTATAATTGCTTAGAATAAATAGGGGTAATTTAGTAATTTTGCACTATTATTTTTAAATAATCTGTCATAGGGAACCCGAAAGGGGCGCTGTGGGGTGCTAACACCTTCCCCACGCGTAACCGACTCCGTTACCCGACTCTGGTTGTCATGGCCGAAGTCGATTTTTGAATCGATTGCTTTAAACTTCTTTTTCCAATGTTTTGAGTAAAACATTGGTGGCGACTCCATGAACCCTTCCTTTTTATGAAAACCGCTAATCCATGGAGGGTCCCGCTTGGGATTAACATGGATTGGTGAGCCTTTTAATAAAATTGCTCGTTTGACAAGGTCTCAGTTTGAGAATAAGTCATTCTAGCAATCCATATTTTTAAACGAATAAAAGAGACCAACCATTCTTCGCGAATGCCGAAAGCCCGTTTCGGGCCGGTGGCGACAGATGGCGACTCCACTGGGGAAGCCTCGAGAGTCAGTCCCATTTAGTGACAGATTATTTTTAACAAATAATAGTTAAAATTACTTCATTACCCCTTGCTTGTATAATAACATGTTTTACCTATTTGGCTTTTAATAACTGTTGTTTGTTTAATTTTCGCAAATGTTTGAAATAAAAACTGCACACAAACCTTTGCACACAACAGTTCCCTCTATACCCGGGGGCATGAGTGGTAAGCCATAGGGAGTGGATGTTAGTACGGCCGATTGTCGAATGGGTCTATAGGTGCCCGTAGACCGTTGTCGGAAAGCATCACTCAAGGTGATAACCATGAACTCGAGTCTGACAGTGCGTTGGAGCTTTCCATCGACTTACGACGAGAGGAATTGGGTCCCTATAATGGGGGCACCTTGGGGGCCTCAGACCGGTGAGAACAGTTAGAACCACCTTGAATATGCACCTTTCTGCAGGAAACCCCTACCTCGTGATTCGCTCGTGACTGTTCGTGGATGAGTGAAATTGTTTGTGTAAATGCTTATGTGCAATTGTTTGTGCATTAATAAATAACCTCGTGATAAGGTCTAAGAATAAATCCCCATGCATGAAAAAAAAACCATGACATGAGAGGAAAGACCATGTGCGAAAATATAATAAAAAGCGAGGAGCATGTACATCATTGCCAATAAGACCTCATGCATCCTCATCAATTATTCATTTTAGGATCACCAATACCCTCTCGATGTGAGTAAAAGGGACCCATGACTATTGAGATTCTCCGTTGTGGAGGGATCATAAGTCAAGGAGGGTGGTAACACTCCGTTTTAAAAAGGCAGCGCCTTAAAAATGGAGGGTTATCAAGCTCATGTCAAGAGCGTATTCATCCCATAAATAAACTAATTAAAACATTCATTTTAGAAAGTGGCTGGTCATCTCTCTGTCCTCACACGCGCACAGAAAATCAAGAAGATGGAAGCGCTGGAGGAACAATATAAGAAGCTCACAACCGAGCTCTCACAGCTCAAGGAGCAAATGGCGCAAATGATGGAACTCATGCGTCACCACAACATACAAGGGGCTGAGCACAGTGACCATGAGTCCCATCATGTTGGAGGAAGAGTGGAACAAGAGCTGACAAGTGGGAAGCTAGCTAAACCTTCCCAATCATTTAAAGCTAAGAAGAACTTTGGGAAGAAGAAGGAGGGAGGAGTCAGTGCCATAACCATTTCCTCATCTTCCTCCACTTCGAAGTCAGGAAGATCGCAATTCACCCCTGTGAAGAAGTTTGATAAACTTCCGACCACCTACAGCGATCTCCTGCCGAAGCTAGTGGAAGCACGTCTTCTAGCTTACGTTCCACCAAAGAAGATGGATCCACCTTATCCCGAGTGGTACAAACCACAAGATAAATGCCTATACCACTCGGGGGCACCAGGGCATTCAACAGAGAACTGCCTAGCTCTCAAACACAAGGTCCAAAGCCTTATTGATGCCGGGTGGATCACTTTTGATTCGACAGCGCCCGACGTGAGCAAGAATCCTCGGCCAAAGCAGGATTAGAGAGAAGAACAAGCCACGATAGGGCCCCTCCTTAATTTTCCATATTCTTCTTTTAGGGACTCATGATCAGTACCCGAGATCATGAGAACCTTTTCATGTAAATAAGGGTTTTACAGTTTTTTTTTAATACATATCAATAAAGAGGCATTTTTCACATTACTCTCTTTTTTGTTCTTTTCTCTCTTTCCTCATTAACATTAATAATTCTAAACCTAAACAGAACCAATAAAATAATTATGTCTGTAATTGTTCGCTTTGACCGGGATCCGAAAGTTGAGGATAAATGGGTTGAGTTGGACAGTGATGAGGAGACCATCTCTCCGGATCTGCAAAGATTGCTAGATCAAGAAGCTCGTCAAGAGAAATTGGAGACTGTGAATTTGGGGCATGGCCGAGAGATATAAGAGGTCAACATTGGGACCCATATCAGTGATGAAATAAGGACACATGTTTCCGCTATGATTATAATAAAATCATTCTTCATTGCTTCTTTTCTTGCTTATAATAAAATTCTAAACCACATTATTTTTAACCCTGTTTGAATAAACATGAATGAGGTTAAAATCATCTTAATAATAAACCCACATCATTTTCATGTGGAGGTGTGTGTGACAACTTGGAGCACCTTCCCTTGGCCTTGACAAATGCCATCATGGGTAAAAAGAAACCTTTCAAAATAAAAGAAGCTCGGCAGGAAACTCAAAAAGGGGACTGCGCAAAAATAAGAGCAAAAGACCCGCTAGGAATCCCACGATAGGGTGACCTAGGCAAAAGTTAGGGTTACAAAAATAAACAAAAACAAAGGTCCGCTAAAACGCCACAAAAGGGTGTTTTAGGCAAAAATAAGGACAATCAAAAAACAAAAATAAATCCATGATGGTACCATGAACCGAATTCAAAAAGAAAGGTTCAAGGGAAGTTATCTAAGTTGTCAAATCACAACGTCAATAAACAAAGATTTTCTTAACTTCATAAGTGTTTAATCAAACAAAGCCTAAACACATAAGCCTACCTTGGCCATCCATTCTTACAAAAACCATTTTTGAAAAATAAATCCCCTCTAAAACACAAACTTCAGAACAAAAATATCTTTCCCTTCTTTTCTCTCTTGTCCCAAATGATTTTAGAATAATCTAGTGGAAGCACGGAGAAATAAATCATCACTGATAATGGATCTAATCTGAACAACAAAATGGTGGAAGAACTGTGCCAAGAATTCAAGATCCAACACCATAACTCTTCCCCATATCGGCCAAAGATGAATGGGGCAGTCGAGGCAACCAATAAGAACATCAAGAAAATAGTGCAAAAGATGGTTGTCTCATTTAAAGACTGGCACGAGATGTTACCCTTCGCTTTCCATGGTTATAGGACTTCTGTACGCACATCTACAAGAGCTACTCCATTCTCCCTCGTCTATGGGATGGAGGCAGTGCTACCCGTTGAAGTCGAAATACTTTCCCTAAGGGTAATCATGGAAGCAAAACTTTCCGAAGCAGAACGGGTTCAAAGCCGGTATGACCAGTTGAACCTCATTGAAGAAAAACGGCTGAACGCCATATGCCATGGTCAAGCCTATCAGAGGAAGATCAAAAAGGCTTTTGACAAGAAAGTCCACCCTCGAGTCTACCATGAGGGAGAGTTGGTAATGAAGAAATTGCTACCAACTCGAAAGGACAAAACCGGAAAGTGGGCCCCAAATCACGGAGGACCATACGTGGAAAAACGAGCCTTCTTAGGAGGAGCATTGATCCTCACAGACATGGATGGAAAAGAACTTCGATACCCAGTCAACGCTGACGAGGTAAAGAAGTACTATGCTTGAAGACGTTGCTTGCATAAGCCCGCTAGGATGAAAACCCGAAAAAGGGCATCCTAGGCAAAAGTTAGGGCAAAACAAAAAGCCCGCCAGTACAAGGGTACTAGGCAAAACAAAGGCAAAATTATCCCCGCTAGGATACGTCCTAGGCAAAAGTTAGGGGCAAAAGAATAAGATGTAAAAGCAAAGCAAGCAACGGTCACTTGAATCGAAAACCGAAAGGCGGTTCAAGTGATTATCTTCTAGAAGCAAGCGTCTTGCAGCATCTACACTCCTGGCTCAGGCATCTCACCCAAAGCAACTAGGGGAATGTAAAGAGCAACAATTACAGATATAATTGTTAAGCCCAATGTATATAGCCTACCCAGGCCAGCCATTCTTCAGAAATTTCCTTCTGTATATCTTTCTGTAAAAAAACTTGTAAATATTAATAAAATATCTATTCATTTCTTTTCTCTCTTGACCATGTGATTATGCCTCTAAATTGGTATTTCTAAAAATTGTATGAAATTCCTTAATAATCGGTCAATAAAGAAAATTGGAGGGGTTCCTATAAAATCCATAATCTCCTGCATAAAAGGCTCACAAAAATATTCCCTCACGTCGATGACAGAAATTCCTCCAAGAAAAGGAGGATAGGGAGAGCCATTCATTTTTCTAAAAACATTAAATAATAAAACTTGCATTTGTACATCACACACGTTAGTTGCACATTCAAAGACCTTATCATGAGGCAATTGCATAAAATAGAAAATAGGAAAAATTGCTTGTGTATGGCAGCGGTCAACAGAAAAAGCCGCAAATCAACAGAAAAGGCAAAAATACAGAAAAAGCCAAAAAATGACAAAAAAGGCAAAAAATACAGAAAACCCAACAAATTGTACAGAATAACTGAGCCTGGAGAGGCTTGCCGAAATAATACTCTCTCAGAAATAACTGAGCCTGGAGAGGCTTGCCGAAATAATACTCTCAGAATAACTGAGCCTGGAGAGGCTCGCCGAAATAATACTCTCTCAGAATAATTGAGCCTGAAGAGGCTCGCCGAAATAATACTCTCTCAGAATAACTGAGCCTGGAGAGGCTCGCAGAAATAATACTCCCCAGAGATATCTCAGCTTCCACTCACGGGCCAAATTCCCCAGTGAAAGCTATCAAACCAAGATCAGCAAAATTCCCCAAGGGAGGCTTGATCATCTAAACAGAATATCCAAGTCGAAAGGACTTAAACTTCCTCAGTGGAAGGTAGCTTTCCAACTTAAACGAAGAGTGAAGCTAAGCCTGAAGAGGCTTTCTAAATAATACTCTGGGATACATAAATAAACTTTAAATCCCCACTCGCCTACTCAGAGGCACCCCCTCAAGAAAAATCACAAAAGACAAATAATAATTCCCCAAGCGGAATCCGGCACTCAGCCGAACACCAAACATCAAGATAAGTCGCCTACTCAAGAGGCATTCCTACAAAAAGGAAAATCCAAAAAAGAAAATCAATAAACCATTCCCCAAGTGGAAATCGGCTTTCAGCCAAAAATCAAGCGTCAAGATGATCCGCCTAACAGAAGAGGCTAATCAAAAATCAACATCCAGAATCCCCAGCGGATAACAGCCTACACAGAGGCAGCAAAAATCAGAAAATCCAAAAGAGATACCCGAATAAGGATAACCGGGATACTCCACCAACGTCGAAAGGACGTCAGCCAATCATAAGGCATCGCTCACATCAGAAAGAGCATCTTTGTGTCTGCACCCTAAGGAATCAGAAATTCCCCAATGGGTACCAACTACGCAATGGAAAGTTGGGACACAGGAACCTATGAGTAACTGCACATCCCAAGACGGATCCCTGCGTTATCTAGCCCTCAGCGGCATCAAAATAAAAAACAACCGTCGAAGCAGCATCGTGGACTGTGGAGACAAAATCAATGACAAAATCCCCAGCGGATAATAGCCTACACAGAGGCAACAAAACCAGAAAAACAAAAAGAGTCGCCCGAATAAGGATAACCGGGATACTCCACCACCGTCAAAAGGACGTCAGCCAACCATAAGGCACAGCTCATCTCAGAAAGAGCATCTTTGTGTCTACACCCCAAGGAAACAGAAATTCCTCAATGGGCACCAATTACGCAATGCAAAATTGGGACACAAGAACCTATGAGTAACTGCACATCCCCTAGACGGATCCCTGCGTTATCCAGCCCTCAGCGGCACCAAAATCAAAAACAACCGTCGAAGCAGCATCGTGGACTGTGGAGACAAAACTATCACAAATCCCTGGAGAGGGCAAACTCACGCTACCCAGATGTCCAGAGCACCGAGGTATGCACAAAGCCTGGAGAGGCAATACTTAGCTACCCAGATGTCCAGAGCACCGAGGTATGCACAAGCCTGGAGAGGCAATACTCAGCTACCCAGATGTCCAGAGCACCGAGGTATGCACAAGCCTGGAGAGGCAATACTCAGCTACCCAGATGTCCAGAGCACCGAGGTATGCACAAGCCTGGAGAGGCAATACTCAGCTACCCAGATGTCCAGAGCACCGAGGTATGCACAAGCCTGGAGAGGCAATACTCAGCTACCCAGATGTCCAGAGCACCGAGGTATGCACAAGCCTGGAGAGGCAATACTCAGCTACCCAGATGTCCAGAGCACCGAGGTATGCACAAGCCTGGAGAGGCAATACTCAGCTACCCAGATGTCCAGAGCACCGAGGTATGCACAAGCCTGGAGAGGCAATACTCAGCTACCCAGATGTCTAGAGCACCGAGGTATGCACAAGCCTGGAGAGGCAATACTCAGCTACCCAGATGTCCAGAGCACCGAGGTATGCAATGAGCTTGGAGAGGCGACGACTAATACTCACCCTGGAGAGGGAAAACTCAACCTGGAGAGGCTACTCAACAATTTTCCCACCTGAAGACACTACAAGTCGGAAGGATGGCCTTATTCCCCGGACAATTGGGTCAACTCCTTTACTTATCAAACGGTACACCAAAAGGCCGTTTGACTAAGTAAAGGGGGGGCAGCTGTAGACCCCTAAAATTGTCCGGGTCGGAAATAAGACTCGAAGACTCTCGAAGATCAAAGGAAAGTCAGCCGGAAGGACTCCTGGAAGACCCTGGAAGACCCTAGGACGACAATCTGTAGGTTTAGAGGTCTTAGAGTAGCCAAAAATAAGAAAGTGGGAGGTTTGGAGCTCAATACGGCCTCCTTGGAGTTCAGTACGGCCGTACTGCACATTTTGAACTACAATACGGCCGCACTAAACTCAATACGGCCGTATTGAAGTTTCTGAACTTCAATACGGCTGCATTGAATTTAATACGGCTGCACTGAACTTCAATACGGCTGCATTGAATTCAATACGGCTGCACTGAACTTCAATACGGCTGCACTGAACTTCAATACGGCCGTATTGAGGTTTTTGAACTTCAATACGGCCGTATTGAATTCAATACGGCCGTATTGTAGTTCAAAACTTCAATACGGACCGTATTGACCCCCAGAGACCGTATTGAGCCTCATCCCTATAAATATGACGTCAATGGGACGTCATTCTACACTTTCACACTGAGTTTTAACACTACAAGAAAAATTGATATTATCTACGGAATATTATCTACGGAAATTTTTCCGTAGATAACATTTAATTATCTACGGAATATTATCTACGGAATATTTTCCGTAGATAATATTTAATTTTCTACGGAATATTATCTACGGAATTTTTTTCGTAGATAATTTCCAGTTATCTACGGAAATATCCGTAGATAAGTTATCTACGGAAATTTCCGTAGATAACTTATCTACGGATATTTTCGTAGATAACTGGAAATTATCTACGGAAAAAATTCCGTAGATAATATTCCGTAGGTAAAACATTTTTTTATAAAATAATTAAAATATTTAATTTAACATCATTAAAAAAATTAATTATTATATAATTTATTTTTTTTAGTTTAATTATTTATTATAATACTTTTTATTTACTAAAAAATTATTTTTAATTAAAATATAATTTAGAATAATGAATAGCTTTAACTTTTGTGTACCATATTTAATGGAAAACATAAAGAAAAGATGAATTCAGTTTTACTTTATTAAACGTAAGAAACAAATTAAAGATTGAATTTTTTTAACAAATAAAAATTAATATAACAATTAATAATTTATATTTCTATTTATATTAATTATAAATATTTCTTATATTATATAATAATTCATATAATTTATTTAATATTTTTTAAGTTAAATTTGATTATCTTATTTTTAAAAGATTCAATAATTAATTTTCTTATGTAAATATTAAATTTATTTTGAAAATACTCAATTGAGTCTTTAATTTTTTAAAATATATTAATTTAATCAAATTTCTTTTCCTTTTAACTTCAATTATTTTTAAAGATGAATTAAATATATATATTATTATTATTCATAATATAATAATTAATTATCGAGTGGTGTGTAATACTTAATAAAAGTTACACCCGATATTACTGTTAGTATAACCTGTTTGTCTATATATATATATAGAGACAGAGACAGAGAGACTGAGAAAATGAATGGAAGAAAAATAGTTAAACATATAGTTGTTTGATTATATGTATATAGTAATAGATAAAGGGAAATATATATACGTCATCTTGTAACTAATTTTTGTCTCCAAAATAATGTATAATTATATACCCTCAATTCTTAAGAAATAAATAAATAATTTTTAGTTATTAATTTAACTTTTTATTAAAAGATTTAAAGACATGAAATGTATAATGGTATGTGATAACCTAAATAAATAAATAATTTTTAATTATTATTAACGATCAAACTGTTCAATTTAAAAATTTTAATGCATAGATCAAATTTACAAATTTGTAAAAAATTTAAAAATTATTTGATACTTCATTTCATTAATTCAAATTGACGGATAATCATAGAATCATTTTATACATTGATTAAAATTAATGAAACGAAGTATCAAATGATTTTTAAATTTTCTAACAATTTACATATTTGATCTATGCATTAAGAACTTTAAATTGAACGGTTAGATAATTGAAATTTCATAGAGAAAATGAGTTATTGAACGGAGTAAGTCTATGTAACTCTTAGAGTAAAAAGATCCATCTTCTTTAATATATATATATATATATATATATATATAATTTGCTTTCCTTTTGTGTTTCATTTTCTGTTTATGGTTTTTTAGTTTATTAGTTGTCATGGTACATGTGTTTGTTACCTTTTTCTTTAATTTGGATTTTATACGATGTAAGTTTTAATTAGATATTCAGCGAATCATATTAATAAAGATTTCAACAAATTATATTACTATTAAACATCCGATAAATAAGGATATATTTAAAGAAACATTTCAAAGGAGTTTTAAAACTTAGCACCCAAACAATTAGAGTGGTGGGTATATAATTGCATTTGTGTAGTTGTGTTGATTTTAAAGATCCCTAAGGATCCTTATCTGTGGGAAACCACTACTACAAAAATACTATTTTACATCGTCATATTTACATCGGTTCTACTAGAACCGATGTAAATCACAAACGCGGTGGCAAACTTGTAAATAAATAAAAAATATAAACCTATTTACATCGGTTAGATAGAGAAACGATGTAAAAATGAAATCAGAGAGTTGTTCTACATCGGTTTTGTTTAGGACCGATGTAGAAATCAAACCCTAATAATCACCCATTACTCACCCAAACTCTTCCCACGCCGTCAGCCTCCAACCACACTGAAACCCTCGCTGCTCACTGTCTCTCCCGCTTCGAAGAAGCCGTGCCCGTCCTCGAACGCGCCATCCAAGTCCCCGACGTCTCTTGCGGCGCAGGTCACGCCCTCGCCGCCTTCTCCGGCTTCATGCAACTCGGCGACACCTTCTCCATGCTCAGCCACGTCGACAGATCCATCTCTTCCTACGACCAGGGCCTCCAGATCCAGATCCAAGTCCTCAGCGACACCGATTATTACCGATTTGATATATGCGTTGCATTCCCTTGGTCTTCGTGAGTTCTTTCGCCAACACGTTTTTTCTCCTTCCTCAAACAAACACCTTTCGCTCCCAACGCAAAAATCATGACCAAATTCCCTCTCCTTTTCTGACTCCCTTTGCTATGTTTTCTCAATTCTCATTTCTCAATCGCTTCGTGCTTTGTCGCAATCTCTGTCCGATCCCTGTAATTGAGCATTTAAGCATTCAAGCATATCGTTAATTTCATTTCAAACGTGTTAGCTCAGTTGGTTGGATTGTTTGGGTTTTGTGCCAGTGTTTGTTTCGAGTGTTTGCTCTTTTTCCCTAACTGGGTCCAACATGTCTAGTTCCGTGGGCGTTCTTGTTTCCGATCAATGGCTTCAGTGCCAGTTCACTCAAGTCGAGCTTCAGACCCTCAAATCCAAGGTATGTTTCTTGCTTTCTTTTGTTTTGAGTTCAAACCCAATTTTGGGTTATAAACGCGCGTCTGTGTTACGTTGTTTGTAGTATGTGTCGGAAAGGACCCAATCGGGACGTGTTACTGTCAGAAATTTGCAACCTATTTTTAAGAAATTGAAGGGTTTTGCTGAATTGTTCACCGAGGATGAGATTAAGCGGCCTTGGGAGAGTCGTATCAGAACATGGATGAAGAAATTGATTTTGAGTCCTTCCTGAGGGTGAGTTTTTTTATACCCCTGAAAAGTTAAGACATGGTTTCTGCTCTTATGTCTTTATGTAATTCTGGATTTATTTTAACCAAATTATTTCATATTTTATCATGATTGTATGTATTTACTTCCCCTTAATTTTTTTCATTTAATGTACAGAATTGGAGTATTGTGGGACAATGCGTATATGATGTTCTGAAGGCCGCAAATGTCTGTGCCTTGTAGAATTTTCATTTTTAACTTTATGCTTGATGTCTGGGAATCAAGGCTTCCTAAATTTGTTAAATTCATTATATTGACATAAAACATGTTATCTGGCATTTTGCATACCTGAAAATATAACATTATTTAAATCTTCACTGGATGTTGCTATCATATATAGATCTTAATGTGTTTGAGTCACACTTTTTGTTTTGCTACTTGCACATTTAAGGCTATCTTGAATTGGAAATGTGATTAAAATTTGAACTAGTTGAGTTGGCCTTTAGAACATTCTTCTAAAATATAAAATTGGCATGAAATTGTGGATCATTTATATGGGTTCTTGATCTTTTCTCCATCTGTTATGAATATATGCATTGACTGGTAGTTTGTAACTTATGCAGATGGAAATAGTGCCTTTCCCCTTGTTATGGTTGGTGGGGTTCTCGAAGCAAATAGGAGGAGGTGGGATATAAGAAAAGAAGTAATGAATTGCATTTCCAAATACTTTCCTGGGGTAATTCCCATTAGACCAAAGGTCAGCATTCTTTGTCATTTTATCCTGTAGGTAGTATTTTAAATTTCTATTATAGCTTTTTTTTTTTTTATGGTTCACTTCCCTTCCTCAGCTGTTGGCGACCAATATTTAAAAACAATTGCATAAAAGATCATATATCATTTCTTTGTGATTTAGAAGATATACTTTTTGGGTTGTAATAATACTTTCTGTAATTTTAATTAGGGTGCTTTTAGGATCCAATTGTAAGGTATGGGGCACGAAGTTTGAGATTCTAGTGTGTGGTTTAATGCCTAAGGCTCTCCAATTAGCTTTTGTATTGTAGTTTTCTCACGTTTCTTATCAAAAATCAATAAGATATGAAGAATCAATTTTCAAATACTCTAAATATCAAAAATCATTTTTTTAACATCGTTGGTTTATTGCACAACAGGTGGGGCCTGCTGTGGGTGTGGCATGGTTAGCTTGGAATTTTTTCATGAAAGATTATCAAAAGGCCTATGCTTAGTTTCTTGATGATTAGAAGTGTAATTACTCAATGCCAAAGTGTGAAAATTATATAGTTAATGTACCACCCAAAATCTATATTGTTGTCATTATATTAGCTCATGGCACGTGGTAGGCTTAGTTTCTTCTGCCTACCATAAGTTCGTACCTATGCTTGTGTAAATGATTCATAGTGGCATAAAAACGAAAGAGACATGTTTTTGCTGAAAAGCTTTACATGGTGTATATATTGGAAATTCCTTATTTATTGTATTTATACTTGTGTATATTTGGTTTATTTGATTGTTTATACTTGTATGGTAGCTGTAAATTCCTGGCTGAGAATTATATATATTGAAAAGATTAAGGAAAATCTGCTTAGAGGGTTTTTTTGGTTCCCCATTAGAAGTTCATATTATTGTATTTATTTCATATTCTTTCTTCAGTTTGGTTGCTGCTCCTAACCAGTTCCTTAGGGATTAAATATGAAATATGAAATTTTTATAGCTATATATATATATGTTCATTACAGGTAATAAGAAATAATCAAAAAATAAGCATAATTTTTTTGGTGGCTGGATCCTTATTATGTATAATTTTATGCAAAAATAGTCTTATTTTACACTATGACATGGAAACTAATTATGCATAATTGCTGAGTATTTAGATTTTAAAGAAGTTTGATTTCATATTGTGGTTATAAGATATTTAAAGAAACCTGATAAGTGATTTTATTAATATTTCTGACCAGGTAAAACTATTTATAAAGATTGGTGTGGAAAGGTAAACAAAATAATTCATGCAATGTTGAAATTAGTTACCTACGGAAATTTCCGTAGATAAATTACCTACGGAAATTCCGTAGATAAGTTACCTACGGAAATTTTCGTAGGTAAGTTATCTACGGAAATTCCGTAGATAAGTTACCTACGGAAATTTCCGTAGGTAAGTTATCTACGGAAATTTCCGTAGATAACTTATCTACGGAAATTTCCGTAGGTAACTTATCTACGGAATTTCCGTAGATAACTTACCTACGAAAATTTCCGTAGATAAGTTATCTACGGAAATTTCCGTAGATAACTGCATCCGTAGATATATTCCGTAGATAAACGCATCCGTAGATAAATTCTAAATCCGTAGATAAAATCCGTAGATAACGTTATCTACGGAAAAATTTCCGTAGATAATGTTATCTACGACCTTATTATCTACGGATTTTTTTCCGTAGATAATCCGTAGATAATTATCAGTTATCTACGGATTTTCATCATTATCTACGGAAAAATTCCGTAGATAATGCTGATTTTTCTTGTAGTGTAACCCTCTCCTTGAGTATTCTGGGTTTTTTTGAGCAGTGCTCTGCCTAGAAATCACTCGGAGAGTTGATCCGACGAAGTTCTTGAGTCACGAGCCATTTGCTTGAGTCTCGAACCTAGTCGAAGGGAAATCTTCCGGATTTCCATAGTTAAAATTTTATAGGAGGGAGCGAGCGGTCTTGTAGAGGGAGGGAATGCCAAAACGCTTCCCAATTTCTGTCAAGATATATAAGAAAGCACGCTTCAAAGGTTTATATCTTTAAAGTCCCTTCTTTTACCGCTTTCTGTGTGTACATATTTAAACTGTCATCATGTAGATAGTTAATTTATAATTGCTTAGAATAAATAGGGGTAATTTAGTAATTTTGCACTATTATTTTTAAATAATCTGTCATAGGGAACCCGAAAGGGGCGCTGTGGGGTGCTAACACCTTCCCCACGCGTAACCGACTCCCTTACCCGACTCTGGTTGTCATGGCCGAAGTCGATTTTTGAATCGATTGCTTTAAACTTCTTTTTCCAATGTTTTGAGTAAAACATTGGTGGCGACTCCATGAACCCTTCCTTTTTATGAAAACCGCTAATCCATGGAGGGTCCCGCTTGGGATTAACATGGATTGGTGAGCCTTTTAATAAAATTGCTCGTTTGACAAGGTCTCAGTTTGAGAATAAGTCATTCTAGCAATCCATATTTTTAAACGAATAAAAGAGTCCAACCATCCTTCGCGAATGCCGAAAGCCCGTTTCGGGCCGGTGGCGACAGACCATACATGGAAAAACGAGCCTTCTCAGGAGGAGCATTGATCCTCACAGACATGGATGGAAAAGAACTTCGATACCCAGTCAACGCTGACGTGGTAAAGAAGTACTATGCTTGAAGACGTTGCTTGCATAGGCCCGCTAGGATGAAAACCCAAAAAGGGCGTCCTAGGCAAAAGTTAGGGCAAAATAAAAAGCCCGCCAGTACAAGGGTACTAGGCAAAACAAAGGCGAATTTATCCCCGCTAGGATATGTCCTAGGCAAAAATTAGGGGCAAAAGAATAAGATACAAAAACAAAGCAAGCAACGATCACTTGAATCGAAAACCGAAAGGCGGCTCAAGTGATTATCTTCTAGAAGCAAGTGTCTTGCAGCATCTACACTCCTGGCTCAGGCATCTCACCCGAAGCAACTAGGGGAATGTAAAGAGCAACAATTACAGATATAATTGTTAAACCCAATGTATATAGCCTACCCTGGCCAGCCATTCTTCAGAAATTCCTTCTGTATATCTTTCTGTAAAAACACTTGTGAATATCAATAAAATATCTATTCATTTTCTCTTCTCTCTTGACCATGTGATTATGCCTCTAAAATTGGTATTTCATAAAAATTGTACAAAATTCCTTTAATAATCAGTCAATAAAGAAAATTGGAGGGGTTCCTATAAAATCCGTAATCTCCTGCATAAAAGGCTCACAAAAATCCTCCCTCGCGTCTATGACAGAAACTCATCCAAAGAAGAAGAGGATAGGGAGAGCCATTCATTTTCTAAAAAAAAAAAAAAACATCAACAAAATTAACTTGCATTTTTGTGCATCACACACACATTAGTTGCACATTCAAAGACCTTATCATGAGGCAATTGCATAAAATAGAAAAAATAGAAAATTGCTTGTGTATGGCAGCAGTCAACAAAAGCCGAAAACGAAAAAAGGCAAGGATACAAACAATACTCCTCAGTTTTTACAGAATAACTGAGCCTGGAGAGGCTCGCCGAAATAATACTCTCTCAGAATAATTGAGCCTGGAGAGGCTTGCCGAAACAATACTCCCTCTTAGAATAATTGAGCCTGGAGAGGCTCGCCGAAATAATACTCTCTCAGAATAACTGAGCCTGGAGAGGCTCGCAGAAATAATACTCCCCAGAGAAACCTCAGCTTAAGCTCATGGAACAAATCCCCAGCGAGAGCTATCAAAGCAAGATCGTCAAAATCCCCAATGGAAGCGCGATCATCCAAGCAAAATATTCAGTCAAAGGACTTGAAACTTCCTCAGTGGAAGATAGCTCTCTGACTCAAGCGCTGAGTGAGGCTAAGCCTGCAGAGGCTTCCTAAATAATACTCTGGGATACATAAGATCCCCAAATCCCCAGTCGCCTACTCAAGAGGCACCCCTACAAAAGGAGAAAAATAAAAAATATCAATAAATATTCCCCAAGCGGAATCCGGCACTCAGCCGAACACCAAACATCAAGATAATTCGCCTACTCAGAGGCACTCCTTCAAAAAGAGAAGATCCAAAAAAGATCAATAATCATTCCCCAAGCGGAATTCGGCATTCAGCCAATCACTGAACATTAAGATGATACGCCTAATAGAAGAGGCTAATCAAAATCAACGACAAAATCCCCCAGCGGATAACAGCCTACACAGAGGCAGCAAAAATCAGAAAATCCAAAAGAGATACCCGAATAAGGATAACCGGGATACTCCACCAACGTCAAAGGACGTCAGCCAAACATAAGGCATCGCTCAATTCAAGAAGAGCATCTGTGTCTGCACCCCAAGGAGTCAGAAATTCCCCATGGGTACCAACTATGCAAATGCAAGTTGGGGCACAAGAACCTATGAATGACTGCACATCCCCTAGACGGATCCCTGCGTTATCCAGCCCTCAGTGGCACAAAATCAGAAAAACCATCGAAGCAGCATAGTGGACTGTGGAGACAAAAAATCATCTCAGATCCCTGGAGAGGGTAAACTCGCATTGCCGAAGTGATCAGAAGACACGGACGCAGACCCTGGAGAGGGCAAACTCAGTTGCCTAGGTCGTCAGAGACAACCAAAGCAAAGTCTGGAGAGACGGTACTCAAAGTCTGGAGAGACGGTACTCAAAGTCTGGAGAGACGGTACTCAAAGTCTGGAGAGACGGTACTCAGAGTCTGGAGAGACGGTACTCAGAGTCTGGAGAGACGGTACTCAGAGTCTGGAGAGACGGTACTCAGAGTCTGGAGAGACGGTACTCAGAGTCTGGAGAGACGGTACTCAGAGTCTGGAGAGACGGTACTCAGAGTCTGGAGAGACGGTACTCAGAGTCTGGAGAGACGGTACTCAGAGTCTGGAGAGACGGTACTCAGAGTCTGGAGAGACGGTACTCAAAGTCTGGAGAGACGATACTCAAAGTCTGGAGAGACGGTACTCAAAGTCTGGAGAGACGATACTCAAAGTCTGGAGAGACGATACTGAAAGTCTGGAGAGACGGTACTCAAAGTCTGGAGAGACGATACTCAAAGTCTGGAGAGACGGTACTCAAAGTCTGGAGAGACGGTACTCAAAGTCTGGAGAGACGGTACTCAAAGTCTGGAGAGACGGTACTCAAAGTCTGGAGAGACGGTACTCAAAGTCTGGAGAGACGGTACTCAAAGTCTGGAGAGACGGTACTCAAAGTCTGGAGAGACG
The DNA here is from genome assembly GCF_000230855.2 of Cajanus cajan. Classification (NCBI taxonomy): domain Eukaryota; kingdom Viridiplantae; phylum Streptophyta; class Magnoliopsida; order Fabales; family Fabaceae; genus Cajanus; species Cajanus cajan. The sequence goes on from NC_138525.1 coordinate 39,878,929, forward strand.
GTACTCAAAGTCTGGAGAGACGGTACTCAAAGTCTGGAGAGACGGTACTCAAAGTCTGGAGAGACGGTACTCAAAGTCTGGAGAGACGGTACTCAAGGTCTGGAGAGACAGTACTCAACCATCAGCGTCGTCAGAGGCACGTTGGTGTTCAACTTCCGGCTCGGGCGTCGAGTGAAGTTGACCCTGGAGAGGGTAAACTTAGCTACCGAGGTTGTCAGAAGCGCCGAGGTATGCAACAACCTGGAGAGGCTACTCAACAATTTTCCACCGGAAGACGCTACAAGTCAGAAGGTTGGCACATCACCCGGACAATTGGGTCAACTCCTTTACTTGTCAGCCGGTACACCAAAAGGCCGTCCGACTAAGTAAAGGGGGGGCAGCTGTAGACCCCTAAAATTGTCTGGGTCGGAAATAAAGCTTGAAGACTCTTGAGGACTGAAGGAAAGTCAGCCAGAAGGACTCATGGAAGGCCCTAGGAGGATTCTCTGTAGGTCTAGAGGTCTTGTATAAGCTCAAAATAAGGAAGTGGAGGGAATGAAGCCCAATACGGCCTCCCAAAAGTTCAGTACGGCCGTATTGAACATTTTGAACTACAATACGGCCGCACTGAACTCAATACGGCCGTATTGAGGTTTTTTGAACTTCAATACGGCCGTACTGAATTCAATACGGCCGTATTGTAGTTCAAAAACTCAATACGGGCCGTATTGACTCCCAGAGGCCGTACTGCGCCTCATCCCTATAAATATGACGTCAATTGGACGTCATTTGATACTTTTACACTGAGTTTTAACCCTCTTCTTGAGTATTCTGGGTTTTTTTGAGCAGTGCTCTGCCTAGAAATCACTCGGAGAGTTGATCCGACAAAGTTCTCGAGTTCTGAGCTTTTTGCTTGAGTCTCGAACTGAGTCGAAGGGAAATCCTCCGGATTTCCATAGTTAAAATTTTCTAGGAGGGAGCGAGCGGGCTTGTAGAGCGAGGGAACGCCAAAAAGCTTCCCAGTTTTACTTGAATATAAAAGCACGCTTCAAAGGTTTCTTCTTAAGACCTTCCTTTTACTACTTTCTGTGTGTATATTTAACTGTCATCATGTAGATAGTTAAGTTATAATTGTTTAGAATAAATAGGGGTAATTTAGTAATTTCGCACTATTATTTTTAGAAATAATCTGTCATAGGGAACCCGAAAGGGGCGCTGTGGGGTGCTAACACCTTCCCCACGCGTAACCGACTCCCTTACCCGACTCTGGTTGTCATGGCCGAAGTCGATTTTTGAATCGATTGCCTTAAACTTCTTTTTCCAATGTTTTGAGTAAAACATTGGTGGCGACTCCATGAACCCTTCCTTTTTATGAAAACCGCTAATCCATGGAGGGTCCCGCTTGGGATTAACATGGATTGGTGAATCATTTAATAAAATTGGTAGCTCGACAAGGTCTCAGTTTGAGAATAAGTCGTTCTATCAATCCACCACTTTCAAAACATTAAAAAGAGTCCGACCATCGTCGCGATTGCCAAGGTCCGTTTCGGCTGGTGGCGACAATGAGTATCTAATAAACAATCAAATCCAAAATTGTTTAGGACGTTTTTTAGTAGTATTTTCTTTATATTTTAGGAAAAGCCTAGGATACCATTTAGGGTACTTTAGGCAAGATATTATAGTGTTTAAAAATTAGTCTTTTCATTGTCTTAGTCATAGTGTTCTTACATTTTTAGGTTTTACTTCTAGGTTATGCTTAGAAGAGGAACCTATTTCTAGAGAGTCTAATATTTTATCTTTCTTTGTTAGGTTAGATACTAGGACTCCTCTTAGGATCTATGATCTTTTATCTTACAATGTTACTTCTTATTCCTTGCATGTTTTATATGTAGGTGTTAATTTTTCTTCTTCCATTCATCCTCGAGATTTGAGGACAAATCCTTTTCAAGAGGGAGGGGATGATGGAATCATGCTTTGGAGTGCAAGAGGTGACATACTCAAAGAACCAAGAGGAGTTGGCTAGACATGAAGGTTTGGGCCTGTCAGGGCCCATCGGGCCCATTGGGTCTAGGAAGGCCCAAGTTGAACTTTTCATGGGCCATATTTTGTTATAGCAATTTTCATATGTTTTGTATACATCAAAGCCAAATGCACCAAGCACCCATGGGACCGGTGTAGACCCCTAAAATTGTCCGGGTCGGAAATAAGACTCGAAGACTCTCAAAGATCAAAGGAAAGTCAGCCAAAGGGACTCTTAGAAGACCGTGGGATGACAATCTGTAGGTTTAGAGGTCTTAGAGTAGCAAAAAATAAGAAAGTGGAAGGAGTGGAGCTCAATACGGCCTCTTTGGAGCTCAGTACGGCCCGTATTGCATTTTTGAACTGCAATACGGCCGTACTGAAACCAATACGGCCGTATTGATGTTTTTGAAACTCAATACGGCCGTATTGAATTCAATACGGCCGTATTGAAGTTCAAAACTTCAATACGGGCCGTATTGACACCAGGGACCGTACTGCGCCTCACCCCTATAAATAAGACGTCATTTGGACGTCATTCTACACTTTCACACACAGTTTTGACTCCCTCCTTGAGTATTCTGGGGTTTTTGAGCAGTGTTCTGCCCTAGAAATCTCTCTGGGAGTCGATCCGACGAAGTTCTGGAATTCCGAGCATTTAGCTTGGAGATTCAAACTAGTCGATAGTAAAAAATTATTTTGGAGGAAGGAACGAGCGGGCTTGTAGAGAGAGGGAGCGCCAAAAAGCCTCCTAGATTTCATTGATATATATAAAAGCACGCTTCAAAGGTTTCCTTTCCAAATCCTTTCTTTTATCGCTTTCCTTTATTGCTTTCTGATTGCTGCATTACATGTTTAAAGTTTTCATAATGTAGATATCTCGTTTATAATCGTTTACAATAAATAGGGGTAATTTAGTAATTTTACACTGTTATTTATGAAATAATCCGACATAGGGAACCCAAAAGGGGCGCTGTGGGGTGCTAACACCTTCCTCACGCGTAACCGACTCCCTTACCCAACTCTGGTTGTAATGACCAAGGTTGATTTGTGAAAACCTATTGCCTTATATCTTTTTCCAATGTTTTGAGTAAAACATTGGTGGCGACTCCAAGAACCCTTTTACGAAAACCGCTAATCCATGGAGGGTCCCGCTTGGGATTAACATGGATTGGTGAATCATTTAATAAAATTGTTAGTTCGACAAGGTCTCAGTTTGAGAATAAGTCGTTCTAACAATCCACCACTTTTCAAAACATTAAAAAGAGTCCAACCATCGTCGCGAATGCCAAGGTCCGTTTCGGCGGGTGGCGACAGATGGCGACTCCGCTGGGGAAGCCTCGAGAGTCAGTCCCATTTAGTGATGGATTATTTTCAAAATAATAGTTTAAAATTACTTCATTACCCCTTTCTTGTATGATAACATGCTTTATCTATTTGGCTTTAATAACTGTTGTATGTTTAAATTCCGCAATTGTTTGAAATATAAATTGCACACGAACCTTTGCACACAACAGTTCCCTCTATACCCGGGGGCATGAGTGGAAAGCCATAGGGAGTGGATGTTAGTACGGCCGGTTGTCGAATGGGTCTATAGGTGCCCGTAGACCGTTGTCAGAAAACATCACTCAAGGTGATAACCATGAACTCGAGTCCGACAGTGCGTTGGAACTTTCCATCGACTTACGACGAGAGGAATTGGGTCCCTATAATGGGGGCACCTTGGGGGCCTCAGACCGGTGAGAACAGTTAGAACCACCTTGAATATGCACTTTTCTGCAGGATACCCCTACCTCGTGATTCGCTCGTGACTGTTCGTGGATGAGTGAATTGTTTGTGTATAGGTTCATGTGATATTGTTTGTGCATTAATAAAACCTCGTGATAAGGTCTAAGAATAATCCCCATGCATGAAAATACCATGACATGAGAGGAAAAACCATGTGTGAAAATATAATAAAAGTAAGGAGCATGTACATCATTTCCAATAAGACATCATGCATCCTCATAAACCATGCATTTTAGGTTCACCAATACCTCTTGACATGAGTAAAAGAGACCCATAATTATCGAGATTCTCCGTTGGGGAGGGATCATAAGTCAAGGAGGGTGGTAACACTCTGTTTTAAAAAGGCAGCGCCTTAAAAATGGAGGGTTATCAAGCCCATGTCAAGAGCGTATTCATCCCATAAATAAACTAATTAAACATTCATTTTAGAAAGTGGCTGGTCATCTCTCTGTCCTCACACGCGCGCAGAAAATCAAGAAGATGGAAGCGCTGGAGGACCAAAATAAGAAGCTTACAGCCGAGCTCTCACAGCTCAAAGAACAAATGGCGCAAATGATGGAACTCATGCGTCACCATAATGTACATGGGTCTCACCACAGTGACCATGAGTCCCATCATCATGAGGAAGAGGAGCACGAGGAAGAACCTCCACGAGCTGTACCCCTTGGGGCGGGGATCATGATTAAAGAGCCCGAGGTTTCAAAGGAACAATTCCATGCTCTTGAGGATCGGCTAAGAGCTATGGAGGGGCATGATTTTGACATCAAAGATGCCGCCGACATGTGCTTGGTGAGGGACATCCAATTCCCTCCCAAATTTAAAGTGCCAGATTTCCCAAAATATGTGGGATCGACTTGCCCCAAAAGTCATCTCACCATGTATTGCCGAAAAATGGCTGCATATGCTACCAATGAAAAGCTCTTAATTCATTGCTTTCAAGAGAGCTTGGCTGAAACCGCACTCAATTGGTATATGCAGCTGGATGGAAATCAAGTGTGCACATGGAGACAGTTGGCCGACGCCTTTCTCAAGCGCTATAAATATAACATCGACCTAACACCCGATAGGTCTGATCTTCAAGCCTTGAGTAAAACAAATGATGAATCTTTCAAGGCGTACGCCCAACGGTGGAGGGAGTTGGCGGCACAAATAGAGCCCCCGCTGTCGGATAAGGAGACGGTGTCCTTATTCATAAATTCGTTGACCGGTCCCTATTATGACAAAATGATAGGGAATACGACAACGCTCTTCTCGGACATCATCACCATTGGAGAAAGGGTGGAACAAGGGCTGAAAAGTGGGAAGCTAGCTAAGCCTTCCCAACCATTTGAAGCTAAGAAGACCTTCGGGAAGAAGAAAGAAGGAGGAGTCAACGCCATAACCGTTTCTTCATCTTCTTCCACTTCGAAGTCAGGAAAGTCGCAATATAACCCTGTGAGGAAGCTTGACAAACTTCCGACCACATATAGCGACCTCTTGCCGAAGCTAGTAGAAGCCCATCTTCTAGCTTATGTTCCGCCAAGGAAGATGGATCCACCTTACCCCGAGTGGTACAAACCACAAGATAAATGTCTATACCACTCGGGGGCACCAGGGCATTCAACGGAGAACTGTAAAGCTCTCAAATACAAGGTCCAAGACCTCATTGATGCTGGGTGGGTCACCTTTGATTCGACAGCACCCGACATGAGCAAGAATCCTCTACCAAAGCAGGAGTAGAGAATGGCAAGCCACAATAGGGCCCCTCCATATTTTTCTTTTCTTTTAGGGACTCGTGATCAGTACCCGAGATCATGAGAACCTTTTCATGTAAATAAGGGTCTTTTCTCTCTTTCTCTCATTAATATTAATAAATTCTAAACCTAAACAGAACCAATAAAACAATTATGTCTGTGATTGTTCGCTCCGACCGGGATCCGAAAGTTGAGGATGAATGGGTTGAGTTGGACAGTGATGAGGAGACCATTTCTCCGGACTTGCAAAGACTGCTAGATCAAGAGGCTCGTCTACTCCAACCGCATCAAGAAAAATTGGAGACCGTGAATTTGGGGCAAGGCCAAGAAATAAAAGAGGTCAATATTGGAACCCATATCAGTGATGAAATAAGGGAGCAATTGATCCAGTTGTTAAAGGAATACAAAGATGTATTTGCATGGTCGTACCATGATATGCCCGGTTTGGACTCTAATATCGTCGAGCACAAATTACCACTGAAAGAAGGGCTTCGACCCGTCAAACAAAAGCTCCGACGAGTCAAGCCCGAATGGTCTTTAAAGATCAAGGAGGAGGTAGAAAAACAATTAGACGCGGGATTCCTGATTGTATCCCAGTATCCCGAATGGCTGGCTAACATAGTGCCGGTCATTAAAAAGAATGGAAAGGTTAGAGTTTGTGTTGACTACAGGGATCTTAATCGTGCTAGTCCAAAGGACGATTTTCCCTTACCACACATCGATACATTGGTGGATCATACAGCCACAAACACACTCTATTCCTTCATGGATGGGTACTCTGGGTACAACCAAATCAAGATGAATGTGGAAGACCGCGAGAAGACTTCCTTCATTACACCCTGGGGTACTTTTTGCTACAGGGTAATGCCTTTTGGACTCAAGAATGCGGGTGCCACCTATCAACGAGCGATGGTGACGTTATTCCACGATATGATCCACAAAGAAATTGAAGTATATGTGGATGACATGATCGCAAAGTCAAAAGATGAGATGGACCATGTCCAATATTTGAGAAAATTATTCAATCGGCTTCGCAAGTACCAGCTTAAGCTAAATCCGGCTAAGTGTACTTTCGGAGTTCGGTCAGGTAAACTTCTCGGGTTCATTGTCAGTGAAAAAGGCATAGAGGTGGACCCTGATAAAGTAAAGGCAATAATGGAAATGCCTCCTCCTAAAACCAAGAAAGAAATAAGAGGATTCCTCGGCAGGGTGAACTACGTTGCAAGGTTCATCGCACAGTTGACTGACACGTGCAAACCAATATTCAGGCTGTTGCGCAAAAATCATTCTGAATCGTGGGATGAGAATTGTCAACAAGCTTTTGATAAGATCAAACAGTGCTTGGCCAATCCACCAGTATTGGTGCCGCCTGTCGGGGGAAGACCATTGATCCTCTATCTAACTGTGCTTGATGAGTCCATGGGAGTTGTGCTAGGACAACAGGACGAAACTGGAAAGAAAGAACGAGCCATCTACTACTTGAGCAAGAAATTTCTCGATTATGAAACCCGCTACACGCCATTAGAAAAGACATGTTGTGCGTTAGCGTGGGCAACACAACGGCTCAGGCAGTATATGATAAGGCATACTACTTGGTTGGTTTCCAAAATGGATCCAATCAAGTACGTGTTCGACAAACCAATAATCACTGGGAAGATTGCCCGATGGCAAGTACAGTTATCAGAATTTGACATAATACATGTCACACAAAAGGCCATCAAGGGCAGCACCCTAGCTGATTACCTAGCACATGGGCCGACCAACGACTACCAATCCCTTCAGGATGATTTCCCCGATGAGCATATAATGCATTTACAACATGAAGAGCTTAAAGATGATGCATGGACCATGTATTTTGATGGAGCCTCCAACATGCTTGGACGAGGGATTGGCACAGTGCTAATCTCTCCACAAGGAAAACACATTCCCATAACGGCAAGACTCAACTTCGATTGTACAAACAATATGGCAGAATACGAGGCTTGCGCGTTGGGAATCCAAGCAGCCATCAACAATGGTATCCTAAAGCTCAAAGTGTTTGGTGATTCGGCCCTAGTCATCTACCAATTACGAGGTGAATGGGAAGTCCGAAATCCCAAATTGATACCATATGTTGAGCACATCAAAGATTTGACACAACTCTTCCAAAGTGTCGTCTTTGAATACATTCCAAGGGAGGAAAATCAGTTTGCCGACGCTCTTGCTACACTATCATCAATGTTCGCCTTGGATAATGAGCATGAAATGCCCATCATCAATATCCGGAGGCATAATAAGCAAGCGTTTTGCCTTCTGATAGATGAAGTAGTTGATGATCATCCATGGTTCCATGACATCAAGCAATATTTGACAAAAGGGGAATATCCTGATATGGCCAGTGATAATGACAAGAAGCATATCCGAAGAAGGGCCATGGGATTTCTGCTAGTCGGCGAAACCCTCTACAAGAAAAATTATAACTCGGTCTTGTTGAGATGTGTAGACCAAGTCGAAGCTCAAAACATGATCAAAGAAGTTCATGAGGGGGTTTTCGGTACCCACATTCCCGGGCCCGCAATGGCTAAAAAGATCCTCAGGGCGGGATATTATTGGTCGACCATGGAAAAGGATTGTTACCAATATGTGCGAAAATGCCATAAATGTCAAGCATACGCCGACAACATTCATATCCCACCAACCCCACTCAACGTATTGGCTTCGCCTTGGCCATTCTCAATGTGGGGCATGGATGTTATTGGACCCATTGAGCCGAAAGCATCCAACGGGCACAGATTCATTCTTGTGGCCATTGACTATTTCACCAAATGGGTAGAAGCGGCATCGTATGCTCATGTGACCCGAAAGGTGGTAACATCCTTCATCAAAAAGAATATGATATGCAGATACGGTATTCCTGATAAGATCATCACTGATAATGGATCCAATTTGAATAACAAAATGGTGGGAGAACTGTAGACCCCTAAAATTGTCCGGGTCGGAAATAAAACTCGAAGACCCTCAAAGATCGAAGGAAAGTCAGCCAGAAGGACTCCTAGAAGACCATAGGATGGCTATCTGTAGATTTAGAGGTCTTAGAGTAGCTTAAAATAAGGAAGTGGAGGGAATGAAGCCCAATACGGCCGTACTAAACTTAATACGGCCGTATTGAAGCTTCAATATGGCCGCAGTGAACTCAATACGGCGAATTGAAGTTTCTGAAACTTCAATACGGCCGTACTGAAATCAATACGGCCGTATTGAAGCTTCAATACAGCCGCAGTGAACTCAATACGGGCGCATTGAAATTTCTGAATTTCAATACGGCCGTATTGAACTCAATACGGCCGTATTGAAGTTCAAAAATTTCAATACGGCCGTATTGATTCTGTAGCCCGTATTGGGCCTGTTCCCTATAAATATGACGTCAATTGGACGTCATTCAACACTTTGGAAGATAGTTTTAACCCTCTCCTTGAGTATTCTGGGGTTTTTGAGCAGTGTTCTGCCCTAGAAATCACTCGGAGAGTTGATCCGACGAAGTTCTTGAGCCCCGAGCCATTTTGCTTGAGGATCGAACCTAGTCGAAGGGAAATCCTCCGGATTTCCATAGTTAAAATTTTATAGGAGGGAGCGAGCGGGCTTGTAGAGCGAGGGAACGCCAAAAAGCTTCCCAGTTTTACGAAATATATAAAAGCACGCTTCAAAGGTTTCTTCTTAAATCCTTCCTTTTACTGCTTTCTGTGTGCATATTTAAACTGTCATCATGTAGATAGTTAATTTATAATTGCTTAGAATAAATAAGGGTAATTTAGTAATTTTACGCTATTATTTTAGAAATAATCTGTCATAGGGAACCCGAAAGGGGCGCTGTGGGGTGCTAACACCTTCCCCACGCGTAACCGACTCCCTTACCCGACTCTGGTTGTAATGGCCGAAGTCGATTTTTGAATCGATTGCCTTATCCCTTTTTCCAATGTTTTGAGTAAAACATTGGTGGCGACTCCAAAGAACCCTCCTTTTGCGAAAACCACTAATCCATGGAGGGTCCCGCTTGGGATTAATATGGATTGGTGAGACATTTAATAAAATTGCTCGTTTGACGAGGTCTCAGTTTGAGAATAAGTCATCCTAGCAATCCACATTTTTAAACAAATAAAAGAGTCCAACCATCATTCGCGAATGCCGAAAGCCCGTTTCGGGCCGGTGGCGACAGATGGCGACTCCACTGGGGAAGCTTCGAGAGTCAGTCCCATTTAGTGACAGATTGTTTTTAACAAATAATAGTTAAAAATTACTTCGTTACCCCTTGCTTGTATGATAACATGATTTATTATATGGCTTTAAATAACTGTTGTATGTTTAAATTCCGCAATTGTTTGAAATACAAACTGTACACAAACCTTTGCACACAACAGTTCCCTCTATACCCGGGGGCATGAGTGATTAACCATAGGGAGTGGATGTTAGTACGGCCGGTTGTCGAATGGGTCTATAGGTGCCCGTAGACCGTTGTCGGAAAACATCACTCAAGGTGATAACCATGAACTTGAGTCCGACGGTGCGTTGGAGCTTTCCATCGACCTACGATGAGAGGAATTGGGTCCCTATAATGGGGGCACCTTGGGGGCCTCAGACCGGTGAGAACAGTTAGATCCACCTTGAATATGCACTTTTCTGCAGGATACCCCTACCTCGTGATTCGCTCGTGACTGTTCGTGGATGAGTGAATTGTTTGTGCATTGTTTATGTGAAATTGTTTGAGCATACATTGCATTTCTTTAAACATACAACATTCCTATTCTTTTAAAATAAAAATAAATAGGAATAAGGATCTTCCATTGCATGGTGTTAACATCTACCTTCATCACATTCATATAGGTAGTTTCCCTTTTCACCCAAAAAATAAATACAAAAAAGATACAAAATACCCAAAGAAAAAAAAAGAAAAAAGGGTTATTTATCCAAACCAAGCAATATCATGCATCATCTTAGGAACATCCTAAAAACATGATAATGCTTAGTTGAATAAACACTATGCATGCATATTCAACCTCATCATCTCATATCATGCATATAGATCATGGAGAGATCTAGGAGTCATTCATACATCTCTCCTAGTAATCCATTAATAAACATTAATAAAAAGAAAGAAATAATCGATGCGTATATTCAAAGAATGGATCACACGCCGTTCGTTATCAAGTGTAAGCCAACAACCGCGCCAAGCGAGCACACGTCAACTCCGTTGTTGGTAATCAAGACAAACAAAGGGGAAGGTCCAACACCATTAAGGATCACAGTTCCAAGGCCTTTCCCTTACAAATCAAATAAGGCTGTGCCGTGGATATACGACATCCACTCTTCTGCCGACAGCGATATCTCCAACACCACTGGACTTGGGGGCATGACTAGGAGTGGTAGGATCTACACTCCCGATGATCTTCATAACAAAGCCCCCAAGAATAAAGAAAAAGAAGAAAAGAAAACCGAGGAAAAAGAATCCGAGGAGGAGACTGACAAGCTGTTAAAATTTATCCGACAGAGCGAGTACTCCATCGTGGATCAACTTCATAGGACGCCAGCAAAGATTACGCTGTTGTCGTTGATCCTATGCTCCGAACCGCATCGGCAAGCTCTGTTGAAAGTCTTGAACGAGGCATACGTGTCGCACACTATCTCCCAAGACAAGTTTGAGGGGATTGTTAGTCACATCACGGCTAATGATCACCTCACCTTCACCGATGAAGAAATCCCCGCTGAGGGACCGAATCATAACAAGCCCTTGCACATCTCTATAAAGTGCAAGGAATATCACATCGCAAAAGTCTTGGTGGATAACGGATCTTCCTTGAATGTGATGCCCAAAAGAACTCTTGATCAAATGGCAATCAAGGGAGTCCAAATGCGCCCGAGCAACATGATCGTTCGAGCCTTCGATGGATCTAAAAGAGAAGTGGTGGGAGAGATCAATCTTCCAATCCAAATCGGACCCACTATCTTCGATGTCGAATTCCAAGTGATGGACATCACTCCCGCATACAGCTGTCTCCTCGGCCGACCTTGGATTCATGATGCGAAAGCTGCTCCCTCTACGCTCCACCAGAAAGTCAAATCCATTGTGGGTGACAAGCTGGTGACTATACAAGCTGAAGATGACATACTCATCAGCAAGCCATCCACCATACCTTACGTGGATGCAGTGGAGGAAGCTCTAGAAACCGCCTTCCAAGCATTGGAAATTGCCAATGTTGAAACGTTTCCCCGAGAAATGAAGAAGGTAGCCCATATGCTCACTAAGAACGGATACTTGCCAGGACAAGGATTAGGCAAGGATTCCCAAGGAATCCCGGAGCTACCCATTATCAAGGACAATCCGGGGAAACAAGGGTTAGGATACAACCCTGTTAATGATCAAAGAACGAAGAGGAATCAAGATCCTTCTCGACGTTCTTTAAGCCAGATCTTTAGGAAGGCTGGTTCACAAACGTCAAGGCCAGCTGTCGTCATCAAGTGTCCTTTTCCTTCTAATAGGGATGTGTAAATTCAGTGACTATTAGAGATCACTCCTCGGGGACAGCCCGACCCCCGAGCCTCGATAGGGCACATGTTTTCCACTATGATTATAATAAAATCATTCATTATTATTTCTTATTGCTTCTTTTCTTGCTTGCAATAAAATCCTAAACCACATTATTTAACCCTGTTTGAATGAACATAAGTGAGGTTAAAATCGTCTTAATAATCAATAAACCCACATCATTTTGTGTGGAAGTGTGCATGACAACTTGGAGCACCTTTTCTTGGCCTCAATAAGTGCCGTCATGGATAAAAAGAAATCCATTCAGGACAAAAATCCTAAAAAACAAAAAGCTCGGCAGGAAACCCAAAAAGGGGACTGCGCAAAAATAAGAGCAAAAGACCCGCTAGGAATCCCACAAAAGGGTGACCTAGGCAAAAATTAGGGTTACAAAATAATGAACAAAAACAAAAGCCCGCTAAAACTCCACAAATGGGTGTTTTAGGCAAAAGATAGGGCAATCGAAAAACAGAATAAATCCATGATGGTACCACCAACTGAATTCAACAAAGGGGCTCAAGAAAAGCTATCCAAGTTGTCAAATCACAAACGTTAATAACCAAGACGTGCTTAACTTCATAAGTGTTTAATCAAACAAGCCTAAACACTTAAGCCTACCATTGGCCAAGCCATTCTTACAAAATCCATTTTTCAAAAAATAAAATAATCCCCTCTAAAACACAAACTTTTGAAAAATATACCCTTTCCTTCTTTTCTCTCTTGTCCCAACGATTTTTGAATAATCTAGTGGAAACATGGAGATATAGTGGTCAATAGGAGGGTTGACACATCTTCTAAAGAAAGGGAAGGATCATTTGGTTGATGACACAAAATCTCAAATATAATACGCATCATTCCTCGGTTACAGAAGTCGGCAGCGCACAGCCCGTCTAAGAGGAATGGCAAAATCCAAAAACGCATCGGTTAATTCTTTTGAAAAAAGAGTCAAATAGAATTAGGTGCATCATACCGCATACATGCATACAGATGATAGGTGTACTGGAAGATCACTTATTCTCTGTTTATTGAAAAAACAAACAAAAAAAACAAAAAATATATAAACTTCAGAAAAAACAATGCGCCCGTACCATGTTCAGTACACCCGTACTAAAATTGGGGTTATGAACAAATTTTTAACTCAAACATGGGCGTACTGAAATGGATGCGGCCGTATTGGCCATAAAGAAATTTTCAAAGACCTCGTTATGAGGCAATTGCATAAAATAGAAAAAATAGAAAAAATTGCTTGTGTATGACAGCAGCAAACAAAATGCAAAGATTCAGAAAATCAACAGCGTCATACAGAATAACTGAGCCTGGAGAGGCTTGCCGAAAGAATACTCTCAGAATAACTGAGCCTGGAGAGGCTTGCCGAAAGAATACTCTCAGAATAACTGAGCCTGGAGAGGCTTGCCGAAATAATACTCTCTCAAAATAACTGAGCCTGGAGAGGCTCGCCGAAATAATACTCTCTCAAAATAATTGAGCCTGGAGAGGCTCGCCGAAATAATACTCTCTCATAATAACTGAGACATTTCTGTACAGAAAAAGCCGAAAAACAACAGAAAAGGCAAAAATACAGAAAAAGCCAAAAAATGACAAAAAAGGCAAAAATACAGAAAAAGCCAAAAAATGACAAAAAAGGCAAACATACAGAAAAAGTCAAAAGTCGACAAAAAAAAGACAGATTTCACATCTTTCAGAATAACTGAGCCTGGAGAGGCTCGCCGAAATAATACTCTCAGAATAATTGAGCCTGGAGAGGCTTGCTGAAATAATACTCTTTCAGAATAATTGAGCCTGGAGAGGCTTGCAGAAATAATACTTCCTCAGAATAACTAAAGCCTGGAGAGGCTTGCAGAAATAATACTCCCCCAACTGTACAGAGTAAATGAGCCTGGAGAGGCTCGCAGAAATAATACTCCCCAGAGAAACCTCAACTCAAGCTCACAGAACAAATCCCCAGCGAGAGCTATCAAAGCAAAATCGTCAAAATCCCCAATGGAAGTACGATCTCCCAAGCAGAATATCCAAGTCAAAGGACTTAAACTTCCTCAGTGAAGATAGCTCTCCAGCTCAAGTGTTGAGTGAGGCTAAGCCTGCAGAGGCTTCCTAAATAATACTCTGGGATACATAAGATCCCTCATTCCCCAATCGCCTACTCAGAGGCATCCCTGCAAAAAGAGAAAAATCAAAAATATCAATAAGTATTCCCCAAGCGGAATCTGGCACTCAGCCGAACACTGAACTTCAAATCCCCAGTCGCCTACACAAGAGGCACTCCTTCAAAAAGGAAAACCCAAAAAAATAAAAAATCAATAACAATTCCCCAAGCGGAATTTGGCTTTTTAGCCAATCATTGAACGTCAAGCTGATACGCCTAACAGAAGAGGCTAATCAAAATCAACGACAGAATCCCCAGCGGATAACAGCCTACACAGAGGCGACAAAAATCAGAAAACCCAAAAGAGATACCCGAATAAAGATAACCGGGATACTCCACCAACGTCAAAGGACGTCAGCCAAACATAAGGCATCGCTCAATTCAAGAAGAGCATCTGTGTCTACACCCCAAGGAAACAGAAATTCCTCAATGGGTACCAACAATGCAATGCAAGTTGGGGCACAGGAACCTATGAATGACTGCACATCCCCTAGACGGATCCCTGCGTTATCCAGCCCTCAGCGGCACAAAATCATAAAAACAAACCGTCGAAGCAGCATTGTGGACTGTGGAGACAAACTATACTCAACTGCCTCATGTTGAGAGGCAGGGCCTGGAGAGGCGATACTCAACTACCTCATGTTGAGAGGCAGGGCCTGGAGAGGCGATACTCAACTACCTCATGTTGAGAGGCAGGGCCTGGAGAGGCAATACTCAACTGCTGAATGTTAAGAGGCAGGGCCTGGAGAGGCGATACTCAACTGCTGAATGTTAAGAGGCAGGGCCTGGAGAGGCGATACTCAACTACCTCATGTTGAGAGGCAGGGCCTGGAGAGGCGATACTCAACTACCTCATGTTGAGAGGCAAGGCCTGGAGAGGCGATACTCAACTACCTCATGTTGAGAGGCAGGGCCTGGAGAGGCGATACTCAACTGCCGAATGTTAAGAGGCAGGAACTGCTGAATGTTAAGAGGCAAGGCCTGGAGAGGCAATACTCAACTGCTGAATGTTAAGAGGCAGGGCCTGGAGAGGCAATACTCAACTGCTGAATGGCAGGGCCTGGAGAGGCAATACTCAACTGCTGAATGTTAAGAGGCAGGGCCTGGAGAGGCAATACTCAACTGCTGAATGTTAAGAGGCAGGGCCTGGAGAGGCAATACTCAACTGCTGAATGTTAAGAAGCAGGGCCTGGAGAGGCAATACTCAACTGCTGAATGTTAAGAGGCAGGGCCTGGAGAGGCAATACTCAACTGCTGAATGTTAAGAGGCAGGGCCTGGAGAGGCAATACTCAACTGCCGAATGTTAAGAGGCAGGGCCTGGAGAGGCGGTACTCAACTACCAAGGTTGTCAGAAACGCCGAGGTATGCATCAACCTGGAGAGGCTACTCAACAATTTTCCACCAGAAGACATTACAAGTCAGAAGGTTGGCACATTACCCGGACAATTGGGTCAACTCCTTTACTTGTCAATCGGTACACCAAAAGGCCGTTTGACTAAGTAAAGGGGGGGCAGCTGTAGACCCCTAAAATTGTCCGGGTCGGAAATAAAACTCGAAGACCCTCAAAGATCGAAGGAAAGTCAGCCAGAAGGACTCCTAGAAGACCATAGGATGGCTATCTGTAGATTTAGAGGTCTTAGAGTAGCTTAAAATAAGGAAGTGGAGGGAATGAAGCCCAATACGGCCGTACTAAACTTAATACGGCCGTATTGAAGCTTCAATATGGCCGCAGTGAACTCAATACGGCGAATTGAAGTTTCTGAAACTTCAATACGGCCGTACTGAAATCAATACGGCCGTATTGAAGCTTCAATACAGCCGCAGTGAACTCAATACGGGCGCATTGAAATTTCTGAATTTCAATACGGCCGTATTGAACTCAATACGGCCGTATTGAAGTTCAAAAATTTCAATACGGCCGTATTGATTCTGTAGCCCGTATTGGGCCTGTTCCCTATAAATATGACGTCAATTGGACGTCATTCAACACTTTGGAAGATAGTTTTAACCCTCTCCTTGAGTATTCTGGGGTTTTTGAGCAGTGTTCTGCCCTAGAAATCACTCGGAGAGTTGATCCGACGAAGTTCTTGAGCCCCGAGCCATTTTGCTTGAGGATCGAACCTAGTCGAAGGGAAATCCTCCGGATTTCCATAGTTAAAATTTTATAGGAGGGAGCGAGCGGGCTTGTAGAGCGAGGGAACGCCAAAAAGCTTCCCAGTTTTACGAAATATATAAAAGCACGCTTCAAAGGTTTCTTCTTAAATCCTTCTTTTTACTGCTTTCTGTGTCCATATTTAAACTGTCATCATGTAGATAGTTAATTTATAATTGCTTAGAATAAATAGGGGTAATTTAGTAATTTTACGCTATTATTTTAGAAATAATCTGTCATAGGGAACCCGAAAGGGGCGCTGTGGGGTGCTACACCTTCCCCACGCGTAACCGACTCCCTTACCCGACTCTGGTTGTAATGGCCGAAGTCGATTTTTGAATCGATTGCCTTATCCCTTTTTCCAATGTTTTGAGTAAAACATTGGTCGCGACTCCAAAGAACCCTCCTTTTGCGAAAACCACTAATCCATGGAGGGTCCCGCTTGGGATTAATATGGATTGGTGAGACATTTAATAAAATTGCTCGTTTGACGAGGTCTCAGTTTGAGAATAAGTCATCCTAGCAATCCACATTTTTAAACAAATAAAAGAGTCCAACCATCATTCGCGAATGCCGAAAGCCCGTTTCGGGCCGGTGGCGACAAGAACTGTGCCAAGAATTCAAGATCCAACACCACAACTCTTCCCCATATCGGCCAAAGATGAATGGGGCAGTCGAGGCAGCCAATAAAAACATCAAGAAAATAGTGCAAAAGATGGTTGTCTCATTTAAAGATTGGCAGGAGATGTTACCCTTCGCTCTCCATGGTTATAGGACTTCCGTACGCACATCTACCGGAGCTACTCCATTCTCCCTTGTTTATGGGATGGAGGCAGTTCTACCCGTCGAAGTCGAAATACCCTCTCTAAGGGTAATCATGGAAGCAAAACTTTCCGAAGCAGAATGGGTTCAAAGCCGGTATGACCAGTTAAACCTTATTGAAGAAAAACGGCTGAACGCCATATGCCATGGTCAAGCCTATCAGAGAAAGATCAAAAAGGCTTTTGACAAGAAAGTCCACCCTCGAGTCTATCATGAGGGAGAACTGGTAATGAAGAAGTTGCTACCAGCTCAAAAGGACAAAATCGGAAAGTGGGCCCCAAATTACGAAGGACCATATGTGGTGAGGCGAGCCTTCTCAGGAGGAGCACTGATCCTCACGGACATGGATGGAGAAGAACTTCGATACCCAGTCAACGCTGACGTGGTAAAGAAGTACTACGCTTGAAGACGTTGCTTGCACAGGCCCGCTAGGATGAAAACCCGAAAAGGGCGTCCTAGGCAAAAGTTAGGGCAAAATAAAAAGCCCGCCAGTACAAGGGTACTAGGCAAAACAAAGGCAAAATCACCCCCGCTAGGATACGTCCTAGGCAAAAGTTAGGGGCAAAAGAATAAGACATAAAAATAAAGCAAGCAACGATCACTTGAATCGAAAACCGAAAGGCGATTCATGTGATTATCTTCTAGAAGCAAGCGTCTTGCGGTGTCTACACTCCTGACTCAGGCATATCACCCGAAGCGATTAGGGGAACGCAAGGACAACAATTACAGATATAATTGTTAAGCCCAATGTATATAGCCTACCCTGGCCAGCCATTCTTCAGAAATTCCTTCTGTATATCTTTCTGTAAAAACACTTGTGAATATCAATAAAATATCTATTCACTTTCTCTTCTCTCTTGACCATGTGATTATGCCTCTAAAATTGGTATTTCATAAAAATTGTACGAAATTCCTTTAATAATCGGTCAATAAAGAAAAATTGGAGGGGTTCCTATAAAATCTGTAATCTCCTGCATAAAAGGCTCACAAAAATATTCCCTCACGTCGACGACAGAAATTCCTCCAAGAAAAGGAAGATAGGGAGAGCCATTCATTTTTCTAAAAAACATTAATAAAAATAATCTAACTTGCATTTTTGCATCACACACACATTAGTTGCACATTCAAAGACCTTATCATGAGGCAATTGCATAAAATAGAAAAATAGAAAAATTGCTTGTGTATGACAGCAGTCAACAGAAAAGGCCAAAAAACGACAAAAAAGGAAAAAATACAGAAAAAGCCAAAAATCGACAGAAAAAGGTGAAAGTTCAGAAAAATTGTACAGAATAACCGAGCCTGGAGAGGCTTGCCGAAATAATACTCTCTCAGAATAATTGAGCCTGGAGAGGCTTGCCGAAACAATACTCCCTCTCAGAATAATTGAGCCTGGAGAGGCTCGCCGAAATAATACTCCCTAGAGATATCTCAGCTTCCACTCACGGACCAAATTCCCCAGTGAAAGCTATCAAACCAAGATCAGCAAGATTCCCCAAGGAGGGCTTGATCGTCTAAACAGAATATCCGAGTCGAAAGGACTATGACCTCCTCAGTGGAGGATAGCTTTCAAACTCAAACGATGAGTGAAGCTAAGCCTGAAGAGGCTTTCTAAATAATACTCTGGGATATATAAACTTTAAATCCCCACTCGCCTACTCAGAGGCACCCCTTCAAGAAAAATCACAAAAGACAAATAATCATTCCCCAAGTGGAATCCGGCTCTCAGCCAAACATCAAGCGTCAAGATGATCTGCCTAACAGAAGAGGCTAATCACAACAAAACGACAAAATCCCCCAGCGGATGATAGCCTACACAAAGGCAACAAGATCAGAAAACCAAAAAGAGTCACCCGAATAAGGATAACCGGGATACTCCACCATCGTCGAAAGGACGTCAGCCAATCATAAGGCATCGCTCACATCAGAAAGAGCATCTTCGTGTCTACACCCCAAGGAAACAGAAATTCCTCAATGGGCACCAACTACGCAAAGGAAAGTTGGGACACAAGAACCTATGAATAACTGCACATCCCCTAGACGGATCCCTGCGTTATCCAGCCCTCAGCGGCATCAATATCAAAAACAAACTGTCGAAGCAGCATCGTGGACTGTGGAGACAAAACCATCACAGATCCTTGGAGAGGGCAAACTCACATTGCCAGTGTCATCAAGAACACGCTGGTATAGCCTGGAGAGGCGGTACTCAGCTACCCCGAGGTTGTCAGGAACACGGAGGTACGCAACTACCCCGAGGTTGTCAAGAACACGGAGGTATAGCCTGGAGAGGCGGTTCTCAGCTACCCCGAGGTTGTCAGGAACACGGAGGTATGCAACTACCCCGAGGTTGTCAAGAACACGGAGGTATAGCCTGGAGAGGCGGTACTCAGCTACCCCGAGGTTGTCAGGAACACGGAGGTACGCAACTACCCCGAGGTTGTCAAGAACACGGAGGTATAGCTTGGAGAGGCGGTACTCACGCTACCGAAGTGTACAGAAGCACGGAGGTATGCAGCTTCCGGCTCGGGCGGCGAGCGAAGAAAAGCCTGGAGAGGCGGTACTCACAACTTCCAGCTCGGGCGTCGAGTGAAGTTGAGCCTGGAGAGGCGGGTACTCACAGCTTCCAGCTTGGGCGGCAAGCGAAGCTAACCCTGGAGAGGGCAAACTCAATTGCCTAGGATGTCAGAAGCACCGAAGCAAAGCCTGGAGAGGCGGTACTCACAGCTTCCAGCTTGGGCGGCAAGCGAAGCTAAGCCTGGAGAGGCGGTACTCACAACTTCCAGCTCGGGCGTCGAGTGAAGTTGAGCCTGGAGAGGCGGTACTCACGCTACCAAAGTGTTCAGAAGCACGGAGGTATGCAGCTTCCGGCTCGGGCGGCGAGCGAAGCAAAACCTGGAGAGGCTACTCAGCAATTTTCCACCGGAAGACACTACAAGTCGGAAGGATGGCCTTATTCCCCGGACAATTGGGTCAACTCCTTTACTTATCAACCGGTACACTAAAAGGCCGTTTGACTAAGTAAAGGGGGGGCAGCTGTAGACCCCTAAAATTGTCCGGGTCGGAAATAAGACTCGAAGACTCTCAAAGATCAAAGGAAAGTCAGCCAAAGGGACTCTTAGAAGACCGTGGGATGACAATCTGTAGGTTTAGAGGTCTTAGAGTAGCAAAAAATAAGAAAGTGGAAGGAGTGGAGCTCAATACGGCCTCTTTGGAGCTCAGTACGGCCCGTATTGCATTTTTGAACTGCAATACGGCCGTACTGAAACCAATACGGCCGTATTGATGTTTTTGAAACTCAATACGGCCGTATTGAATTCAATACGGCCGTATTGAAGTTCAAAACTTCAATACGGGCCGTATTGACACCAGGGACCGTACTGCGCCTCACCCCTATAAATAAGACGTCATTTGGACGTCATTCTACACTTTCACACACAGTTTTGACTCCCTCCTTGAGTATTCTGGGGTTTTTGAGCAGTGTTCTGCCCTAGAAATCTCTCTGGGAGTCGATCCGACGAAGTTATGGAATTCCGAGCATTTAGCTTGGAGATTCGAACTAGTCGATAGTAAAAAATTATTTTGGAGGAAGGAACGAGCGGGCTTGTAGAGAGAGGGAGCGCCAAAAAGCCTCCTAGATTTCATTGATATATATAAAAGCACGCTTCAAAGGTTTCCTTTCCAAATCCTTTCTTTTATCGCTTTCCTTTATTGCTTTCTGATTGCTGCATTACATGTTTAAAGTTTTCATAATGTAGATATCTCGTTTATAATCGTTTATAATAAATAGGGGTAATTTAGTAATTTTACACTGTTATTTATGAAATAATCCGTCATAGGGAACCCAAAAGGGGCGCTGTGGGGTGCTAACACCTTCCTCACGCGTAACCGACTCCCTTACCCAACTCTGGTTGTAATGACCAAGGTTGATTTGTGAAAACCTATTGCCTTATATCTTTTTCCAATGTTTTGAGTAAAACATTGGTGGCGACTCCAAGAACCCTTTTACGAAAACCGCTAATCCATGGAGGGTCCCGCTTGGGATTAACATGGATTGGTGAATCATTTAATAAAATTGTTAGTTCGACAAGGTCTCAGTTTGAGAATAAGTCGTTCTAACAATCCACCACTTTTCAAAACATTAAAAAGAGTCCAACCATCGTCGCGAATGCCAAGGTCCCCTTTCAAAGTCACCTTGAGAGTTCTCCTTCAAACCTTAGGATTTCACCTTTCTTCCTTCTCTTTGAAGTGAGCACTCCATTGATGCTTGAGCTTGGATACTTCCATCCAAGGCTTAGGCCTATTCCAATCCGTGATTCATCCTTCTCAAGTGCTTGAAGTGCAGTTCCAAGTCTCCTTTGAAGAGATCCAAGCCTAGGCAAATTCAAGGAGAAGAACATCCTTCACTTCTCCTAGTATTTCCATCAGCTCACCTCCCTCCAAAGTTCAATTTGTATACATAATCCTCTAAGTACTTAGTCTTAACCTTGCATAAAAACAATTGATTTTCAAAAATCATTTCTCAAAAAGCCACTTTCTCCTATAATGGAAGAGTTTTCTACTCCTCAAAGTGATAGAAATTCAAGTGATTACAATGACTTGTCAAAAGTAACACATGAATTAAGATCACTTAAGCTTTGGAAGAAGCAAGAAGCCAAGCAAAAACTTAAAGAAAAACTTGAAAGAGAGGCTCAACTTGCTACTTTAGAGGAAGTGTCGCCACCGGCCCGAAACGGGCTTTCGGCATTCGCGAAGGATGGTTGGACTCTTTTATTTGTTTAAAAATATGGATTGCTAGAATGACTTATTCTCAAACTGAGACCTCGTCAAACGAGCAATTTTATTAAAAGGCTCACCAATCCATGTTAATCCCAAGCTGGACCCTCCATGGATTAGTGGTTTTCATAAAAAGGAAGGGTTCGTGGAGTCGCCACCAATGTTTTACTCAAAACATTGGAAAAAGGGATAAGGCAATTGATTTTATAAATCAACTTCGGCCATTACAACCAGAGTTGGGTAAGGGAGTCGGTTACGCGTGGGGAAGGTGTTAGCACCCCACAGCGCCCCTTTCGGGTTCCCTATGACAGATTATTTCTAAAATAATAGCGCAAAAATTACTAAATTACCCCTATTTATTATAAGCGATTATAAGCGAAATATCTACATGATGATAATTTAAGTATGCAACACTCAGAAAGCAGTAAAAGAAAGGATTTAAGAAGGAAACCTTTGAAGCGTGCTTTTCTATATATTTAAACAGAAATTGGGAAGCTTTTTGGCGTTCCCTCACTCTACAAGCCCGCTCGCTCCTTCCTAAAAAATAATTTTTGACTTGGAAATCCGATGGATTTCCCTTCGACTTAGTTCGAGACTCAAGCAAAATGCTGAGAACTCAAAAACTTCGTCAGATCAACTCTCCGAGTGATTTCTAGGCAGAGCACTGCTCAAAAAAACCCAGAATACTCAAGAAGAGGGTTAAAACTGTGTGTCAAAGTGTCCCATGACGTCAAAATGACGCCATATTTATAGGGAACAGGCGCAATACGGGCTATGGAATCAATACGGCCGTATTGAAATTTTTGAACTTCAATACGGCCGTATTGAGTTCAATACGGCCGTATTGAAATTCAGAAATTTCAATACGCCCGTATTGAGTTCACTGCGGCTGTATTGAAGCTTCAATACGGCCGTATTGATTTCAGTATGGCCGTATTGAAGTTTCAGAAACTTCAATACGCCGTATTGAGTTCACTGCGGCCGTATTGAAGCTTCAATACGGCCGTATTAAGTTTAGTACGGCCGTATTGGGCTTCATTCCCTCCACTTCCTTATTTTAAGCTACTCTAAGACCTCTAAACCTACAGATAGCCATCCTATGGTCTTCTAGGAGTCCTTCTGGCTGACTTTCCTTCGATCTTTGAGGGTCTTCGAGTTTTATTTCCGACCCGGACAATTTTAGGGGTCTACAGCTGCCCCCCCTTTACTTAGTCAAACGGCCTTTTGGTGTACCGGCTGACAAGTAAAGGAGTTGACCCAATTGTCCGGGTGATGTGCCGACCTTCTGACTTGTAATGTCTTCCGGTGGAAAATTGTTGAGTAGCCTCTCCAGGTTGAGTATTAGTCGTCGCCTCTCCAGGCTCATGCATACCTCGGTGCTCTCGACAACTGGGTAGCTGAGTACCGCCTCTCCAGGCTTGTGCATACCTCGGTGCTCTCGACAACTGGGTAGCTGAGTATTGCCTCTCCAGGCTTGTGCATACCTCGGTGCTCTCGACAACTGGGTAGCTAAATATTGCCTCTCCAGGCTTGTGCATACCTCGGTGCTCTCGACAACTGGGTAGCTGAGTATTGCCTCTCCAGGCTTTGCATACCTCGGTGCTCTCGACAACTGGGTAGCTGAGTACTGCCTCTCCAGGCTTGTGCATACCTCGGTGCTCTCGACAACTGGGTAGCTGAGTATTGCCTCTCCAGGCTTGTGCATACCTCGGTGCTCTCGACAACTGGGTAGCTGAGTATTGCCTCTTAGGCTTGTGCATACCTCGGTGCTCTCGACAACTGGGTAGCTGAGTATTGCCTCTTAGGCTTGTGCATACCTCGGTGCTCTCGACAACTGGGTAGCTGAGTACTGCCTCTCCAGGATTGTGCATACCTCGGTGCTCTCGACAACTGGGTAGCTGAGTACCGCCTCTCCAGGCTTGTGCATACCTCGGTGCTCTCGACAACTGGGTAGCTGAGTATTGCCTCTTAGGCTTGTGCATACCTCGGTGCTCTCGACAACTGGGTAGCTGAGTATTGCCTCTTAGGCTTGTGCATACCTCGGTGCTCTCGACAACTAGGTAGCTGAGTACCGCCTCTCCAGGCTTGTGCATACCTCGGTGCTCTCGACAACTGGGTAGCTGAGTATTGCCTCTCCAGGCTTGTGCATACCTCGGTGCTCTTCGACAACTGGGTAGCTGAGTACCGCCTCTCCAGGCTTGTGCATACCTCGGTGCTCTCGACAACTGGGTAGCTGAGTACCGCCTCTCCAGGCTTGTGCATACCTCGGTGCTCTCGACAACTGGGTAGCTGAGTATTGCCTCTCCAGGCTTGTGCATACCTCGGTGCTCTCGACAACTGGGTAGCTGAGTATTGCCTCTCCAGGCTTTGCATACCTCGGTGCTCTCGACAACTGGGTAGCTAAGTATTGCCTCTTAGGCTTAGAGATGATTTTGTCTCCACAGTCCACGATGCTGCTTCGACGGTTTGATTTTGATTTTGGTGCCACTGAGGGCTGGATAACGCAGGGATCCGTCTAGGGGATGTGCATTCATTCATAGGTTTTTGTGCCCCAACTTGCATTGCCTAGTTGGTACCCATGGGGAATTTCTGTTTCCTTGGGGTGTAGACACGAAGATGCTCTTTCTGAGATGAGCGGTGCCTTATGATTGGCTGACGTCCTTTCGACGTTGGTGGAGTATCCCGGTTATCTTTATTCGGGTGACTCTTTTGATTTTCTGATTTTTGTTGCCTCTGTGTAGGCTATTATCCGCTGGGGGATTCTGTCGTTGATTTTGATTAGCCTCTTCTGTTAGGCATATCATCTTGATGTTCAATGATTGGCTGAAAAGCCAAATTCCGCTTGGGGAATTGTTATTGATCTTTTGTGATTTTTCTTGAGGGGGTGCCTCTGAGTAGGCGAGTGGGGATTTAAAGTTTATATATCCCAGAGTATTATTTAGAAAGCCTCTTCAGGCTTAGCTTCACTCATCGCTTGAGTTGGAAAGCTACCTTCCACTGAGGAAGTTTAAGTCCTTTCGACTTGGATATTCTGTTTAGATGATCAAGCCTCCCTTGGGGAATTTTGCTGATCTTGGTTTGATAGCTTTCACTGGGGAATTTAGCCCGTGAGTGGAAGCTGAGATATCTCTGGGGAGTATTATTTCGGCGAGCCTCTCCAGGCTCATTTATTCTGTGAGAGTATTATTTCAGCAAGCCTCTCCAGGCTCAGTTATTCTGAAGGGGGAGTATTGTTTCGGCAAGCCTCTCCAGGCTCAATTATTCTGTACGATGAATTGGTTTTTTGTTCAGCCCGAGAATGCGAGCTGAAACGTCTTTTAGAGAGTATTATTTCGGCAAGCCTCTCCAGGCTTAATTATTCTGTGGGAGTATTATTTCAGCAAGCCTCTCCAGGCTCAATTATTCTGTGAGAGTATTATTTTGGCAAGCCTCTCCAGGCTCAGTTTATTCTGTATGGTGAGAGAGTATTGTTTCGGCGAGCCTCTCCAGGCTCAGTTATTCTGTGAGAGTATTATTTCGGCAAGCCTCTCCAGGCTCAATTATTCTGTGGGAGTATTATTTCGGCAAGCCTCTCCAGGCTCAATTATTCTGTATGATGCGGAATTTTTGTCTTTTTTGTCGAATTTTGACTTTTTCTGTATTTTTGCCTTTTTTGTCGTTTTTTCGGCTTTTGTTGACTGCTGTCATACACAAGCAATTTTTCCTATTTTTCTATTTTATGTAATTGCCTCATGAAGAGGTCTTTGAAAATTTCTTTGTGGCCAATACGGCCATATCCATTTCAGTACGCCCGTATTGAGTTGAAAATTTGTTCATAACCCTATTTTTAGTACGGGTGTACTGAACATGGTACGGGCGCATTGTTTTTTCTGAAGTTTATATATTTTTTTTCAATAAACAGAGAATAAGTGATCTTCCATTACACCTATCATCTGTATGCATGTATGCAGTATGATGCACCTAATTCTATTTGATTCATTTTTCAAAAGAATTAACCGATGCATTTTTTCTGTTTGGATTTTTGCCATTCCTCTAGACGGGCTGTGCGCTGCCGATTTCTGTAACCGAGGAATGATGCGTGTTATATTGAGATTTGGTGTCATCAACCAAATGATCCTTCCCTTCCTTTAAAAGATATGTCAACCCTCCTATTGACCACTATATCTCCATGTTTCCACTAGATTATCCTAAAATCGTTTGGGACAAGAGAGAAAAGAAAGGAAAGGTATATTCTTTTTTGAAAGTTTGTGTTTTAGAGGGGATTATTTATTTTTTGAAAAATGGATTTTGTAAGAATGGCTTGGCCAATGGTAGGCTTAAGTGTTTAGACTTGTTTGATTAAACACTTATGAAGTTAAGCACGTCTTGTTATTGACGTTGTGATTTGACAACTTAGATAACTTCCCTTGAACCTTTCTTTTTGAATTTGGTTCATGGTACCATCATGGATTTCTTTCGTTTTTTGATTGTCCTTATTTTTGCCTAAAACACCCTTTTGTGGCATTTTAGCGGACCTTTGTTTTTATTCATTTTCGTAACCCTAACTTTTGCCTAGGTCACCCTTTTCGTGGGATTCCTAGCGGGTCTTTTGCTCTTATTTTTACGCAGTCCCCTTTTTTGGGTTTCCTGCCGAGCTTCTTTTATTTTTAGGATTTTTGTCCTGAATGGATTTCTTTTTATCCATGACGGCACTTATCGAGGCCAAGGAAAGGTGCTCCAAGTTGTCGTGCACACTTCCACACAAAATGATGTGGGTTTATTGATTATTAAGACGATTTTAACCTCACTTATGTTCATTCAAACAGGGTTAAATAATGCGGTCTAGAATTTTATTGCAAGCAAGAAAAGAAGCAATAAAGAATTAATAAAGAATGATTTTATTATAATCATAATGGAAACATGTGCCCTATCGAGGCTCGGGGGTCGGGCTGTCCCCGAGGAGTAATCTCTAATAGTCATCAGGTCTATACATCCCTATCGGAAGGAGAAAAACACTTGACGACGACGACCGGCCTTAACGATTGTGAACCAGCCTTCCTAAAGATCTGGCTTAAAGAACGTCGAGAAGGATCTTGGTTTCTCTTCGTCCTTTGATCTTTATAAGGGTTGTATCCTAACCCTTGTTTCCCCGGATTATCCTTGATAATGGGTAGCTCCGGGATTCCTTGGGAGTCCTTGCCTAATCCTTGTCCTGGCAAGTATCCGTTCTTGGTGAGCATGGAGGCTACCTTCTTCATTTCTCGGGGAAACGTTTCGACATTGGCGATTTCCAATGCTTGGAAGGCGGTTTCTAAAGCTTCCTCCGCTGCATCCACGTAAGGTATGGTGGATGGTTTGCTGATGAGTATGTCATCTTCAGCTTGTACAGTCACCAGTTTGTCACCCACTATGAACTTGACTTTCTGGTGGAGCGTAGAGGGTACAGCTTTCGCATCATGAATCCAAGGTCGGCCGAGGAGACAGCTGTATGCGGGAGTAATGTCCATCACTTTGGAATTCGACATTAAAGATAGTGGGTCCAATTTGGATTGGAAGATTGATCTCTCCCACCACTTCTCTTTTAGAACCGTCGAAAGCTCGAACGATCATGTTGCTCGGGCGCATTTGGACTCCCTTGATTGCCAATTGCTTGAGCGTTCTTTTTGGCATCACATTCAAGGAAGATCCATTATCTACCAAGACTTTAACGATGTGATACTCCTTGCACTTTACAGAGGTGTGCAAGGGCTTGTTGTGATTTGGTCCCTCAGCGGGGATCTCTTCATCGGTGAAGGTGAGGTGATCACTAGCCGTGATGTGACTAACAATCCCCTCAAACTTGTCTTGGGAGATAGTGTGCGACACATATGCCTCGTTCAAGACTTTTAACAGAGCTTGCCGATGCGGTTCGGAGCTTAGGATCAAAGACAACAGCGTAATCTTTGCTGGCGTCTTATGAAGTTGATCCACGATGGAGTACTCGCTCTGTCAGATATATTTTAACAGCTCGTCTGTCTCCTCCTCGGATTCTTTTTCCTCGGTTTTCTTTTCTTCTTTTTCTTTATTCTTGGGGGCTTTATCATGAAGATCTTCGGGAGTGTAGATCCTGCCACTCCTAGTCATGCCCCCAAGTCCAGCGATGTTAGAGATATCGCTGTCGGCAGAAAAATGGATGTCGTATATCCACGGCACAGCCTTATTCGATTCGTAGGGAAAAGGCCTTGGAGTAGTGATCATTAACGGTGTCGGACCTTCCCCTTTATTCGTCTTAATTACCAACAACGGAGTTGACGTGTGTTCGCTTGGCGCGGTTGTTGGCTTACACTTGATAACGAACGGCGTGCGATCCATTCTTTGAACATACGCATCGATTAATTCTTTCTTTTTATTAATGTTTATTAATGATTTACTAGGAGGGATGTATGAAATGTAAACCTAGATCCCTCCATGATCTTTGATAAGAATGCATGATATGAGATGATGACGATGAATATGCATGCATTGTGTTTATTCAACTAAGCATTATCATGTTTTCGGGATGTCCCTAAGATGATGCATGATATTGCTTGGTTTTGGGTAAATATCATTTTTCTTTTGGATATTTAATTTGTATCTTTTTTGTATTTTTTGGGTGAAAAGGGAAACTACCTATATGAATGCAATGAAGGTAGATGTTAACACCATGTACTAGAAGATCTTTATTTCTATTTATTCTTTTTATTTAAAAAAGAATGTTGTATGTTTAAAAGGTGCAATGTATGCTCATACAATGTCACATAAAAATGCACAAACAATTCACTCATCCACGAATGTAGACCCCTAAAATTGTCCGGGTCGGAAATAAAGCTTGAAGACTCTCGAAGACTGAAGGAAAATCAGCCAGAAGGACTCCTGGAAGGCCCTAGGAGGGTTCTCTGTAGGTCTAGAGGTCTTAGAATAGCTCAAAATAAGGAAGTGGAGGGAATGAAGCCCAATACGGCCGTACTGAACCTAATACGGCCGTATTGAAGCTTCAATACGGCCGCAGTGAACTCAATACGGCGTATTGAAGTTTCTGAAACTTCAATACGGCCGTACTGAAGTCAATACGCCCGTATTGACACTTCAATACACCCGCAGTGAACTCAATACGGGCGCATTGAAATTTCTGAATTTCAATACGGCCGTATTGAACTCAATACGACCGTATTGAAGTTCAAAAATTTCAATACGGCCGTACTGCTCCTGTAGGCCGTATTGCGCCTATTCCCTATAAATATGACGTCAATTGGACGTCATTCCACACTTTTTCAGATAGTTTTGACTCCCTCCTTGAGTATTCTGGGGTTTTTGAGCAGTGTTCTGCCCTAGAAATCTCTCTGGGAGTCGATCCGACGAAGTTCTGGAATTCCGAGCACTTAGCTTGGAGATTCGAACCTAGTCGAAGGGAAATCCTCCGGATTTCCATAGTCAAAAGTTTTTAGGAAGGAGCGAGCGAGCTTGTAGAGCGAGGGAACGCCAAAAAGCTTCCCAGTTTTACTCAATATATAAAAGCACGCTTCAAGAGGTTTCTTCTTAAATCCTTCCTTTTACTGCTTTCTGTGTGCATATTTAAACTGTCGTCATGTAGATAGTTAATTTATAATCGCTTATAATAAATAGGGGTAATTTAGTAATTTTACGCTATTATTTTAGAAATAATCTGTCATAGGGAACCCGAAAGGGACGCTGTGGGGTGCTAACACCTTCCCCACGCGTAACCGACTCCCTTACCCGACTCTGGTTGTAATGGCCAAAGTTGATTTATAAAATCAATTGCCTTATCCCTTTTTCCAATGTTTTGAGTAAAACATTGGTGGCGACTCCACGAACCCTCCTTTTGCGAAAACCCCTAATCCATGGAGGGTCCCGCTTGGGATTAATATGGATTAGTGAGACTTTTAATAAATAAATTGGATAAGATCGACAAGGTCTCAGTTTGAGAACAAGTCGTTCTAATAATCCAATATATTTTCAAACTAAAATAAAAAGCGAGCTCGACCGTCTTCGCGACCGCCGAGGCCCGTTTGGGCCGGTGGCGACAGATGGCGACTCCACTGGGGAAGCTTCGAGAGTCAGTCCCATTTAGTGACAGATTGTTTTTAACAAATAATAGTTAAAATTACTTCATTACCCCTTGCTTGTATGATAACATGTTTATCTATGTGGCTTTTAAATAACTGTTGTATGTTTAAATTCCGCAATTGTTTGAAATACAAACTGTACACAAACCTTTGCACACAACAGTTCCCTCTATACCCGGGGGGATGAGTGATTAACCATAGGGAGTGGATGTTAGTACGGCCGGTTGTCGAATGGGTCTATAGGTGCCCGTAGACCGTTGTCGGAAAACATCACTCAAGGTGATAACCATGAACTTGAGTCCGACGGTGCGTTGGAGCTTTCCATCGACCTACGATGAGAGGAATTGGGTCCCTATAATGGGGGCACCTTGGGGGCCTTGGACTGGTGAGAACAGTTAGAACCACCTTGAATATGCACCATTTCTGCAGGATACCCCTACCTCGTGATTCGCTCGTGACTGTTCGTGGATGAGTGAATTGTGTGTGCATTTTTTATGTGACATTGTATGAGCATATATTTGCACCTTTTAAACATACAACATTCTTATTTACAATAAAAAATAAGAATAAATAGAAATAAAGATTTTCTAGTACGCGGTGTTAACATCTGCCTCCATTGCATTCATATAGGTAGTTTCCCTTTTCGCCCAAAGTATACAAAAATACAAAATGCTCAAAAAGAAAAAATACGTATTTATCCAAACCAAGCAATATCATGCATCATCTTAGGAATATCCCGAAAACATGATAATGCTTAGTTGAACAAACACTATGCATGCATATTCATCGTCATCATCTCATATCATGCATTGTATTGTAGATTATGGAGAGGTCTAGGGAGGTGCAAAGGCCATTAAAGAAAGTGGACTTCCTATTATACCGTGCTGAGAGGTTGGATCACCTCTGTACCTTGATGTCAAGAGAGGCTCGCGTCGAGTTTGAGAAATCTTATGGGCGAGTTCTCGATTTGATGAGGATTTGTGTGGATCCAGCTTTTCTGAGGGCATTGGTTCACTTCTGGAGTCCCGATCTGCACTGTTTTGAGTTCCCCCAGTTTGACCTGGTTCCTACTCTAGAGGAGTACGAGCTCATGTTACGGTGGCCTAAATCAGCCGGGGTCTACCTTTTTCAGGGGAACCATGTGGCCGTAGAGAGAGTAGCCACTCAGGTCAAACTACCACTACGATCAGCTGCCTTAGTGGGGAACGGCAGTATCAAGGGTTGGAAGCTTGCTATGATCGAAGACCACCTTTCTTCCTTGGCTGGTGAGGGAGATTGGTTAGCTTTCAACAAGACTCTTGCGTTAGCCGTGTTTGGGACGATCCTATTCCCCTTTCACGCTAACACAGTGGACCATGCTGCGATGGACGCTTTCTTTGCTTGGGACGTGCATATGAAGAGTCCCGTGCCTGCTATTCTTGCCGACACCTTGCTATCTGTTCATCTGTCTCAACAGAAGCAAGGGAAGATCATCCGATGCTGCACCTCCTTGTTATATGTGTGGGGCATCACACATTTCTACGCCTCCAGTCACATGGGGACCTTGCCCGATCCGTTGAGAAGCTTCTCAAAGATCCCCGTCTGCCGCCGATATGCTTCCGAGTGGAAGGATGAGATGGAACAGTGGAGTATCGAGCACTTTACGTGGGTTTGCCCTTGGTTCCGTCCGAGCCATGTATTGACAAGATGCGGCAGTTATTCGAGCATACCGTTGATGGGCCTCAGAGGTTGCATAACCTACTCACCTAAACTGGTTATGAGGCAACTAATGAGGACCCAAATCGTTCCTACCATAGAGGAGCTGGGAGGGTTGTGTTTCTCTTTCGATCCCGAGCATCAGAGAGATATGCACGCTGTTATAAGAGCATGGGAGAGACCAACCTATGAGGGAGATCTCGAGCTTGAAAAGCCTCGGGTGTCCGTTTCCATTGACTATGAGAAATGGAGGAATGAGAGGGGGGTGTCACAACCATCCACCTCTTGTGCAACCACGACTACAAGGAGGGTGTTGCATGAACAGGTCGACGCCTTGACCAAGAAACTGGGAATCATGGGAGCTCAGATGAGAGTTCTTGAAGAGAAAAACGAAGAATCCAGTTTCACCATTGATGGTCTTCAAAGGCAATGCAAGAAGAAGGACCATGAGATAGAGCGGCTCAAGGATGAGTGTGCTAACCTCAACGAGGAGACTACTCGGGCATCCAAAATGCCAAAGGTTGAACCGAGTAGTCAACTCCGAGAAGTCAATGAGAAGATAGCACGCCTTGAAGCCGAGCATGCAAAGCAGGCACAGTTGATCAAGGACATGCAAGATAATTTGTTTCTGACTCGATCCGACGCACAGCAATGGCGGGAGGTCGCTCAACGACAAGCCGCAAACCTTTCCGATTTTCGCAGAAAGGAAAGGGAAGGATTGGCACAAATGGCCAAACTCCAAGAGGAGAAGGATCGAGCCGAAGACGAGCTTAATGAGCTACAGGCCATGATCAACTACTATACTCAGAAAGCGAAAGAGGCTCAGAAAATCAGTGACGATATGAGCCAAGCGGTCCATACGCAGATTAAAGCAATGGGTCGTCATGTCGAGGAAGCCGAAGATGAATGGCAAAGAAACATGAACCCGCCTGTGGGTTTTTACCGGCTTTTCTCTTATTGTAAAAAATTGCTTCAAAGCATTGTATAAAGTTGTACACTTTCTTTAATGAATAAAATCGTATTTTTGAGATTTATTGCCTCTGCATCTCATTAGTCATTCATTTTGCATTTATCTCTCCTAGTAATTAATAATAAAGATTAATAAAAAGAAAGAATTAATCGATGTGTATGTTCAGAATGGATCGCACGCCATTTGTGATAAAATGCAAACCAACAACTGCGCAAAGCGAACACACGACAACGCCGTTGTTGGTAATCAAGACAGAAAAAGGGGAAGGTCCCACGCCGTTAAGGATTGTCGCTCCAAGACCTTTCCCTTACAAATCGAATAAGGCTGTGCCATGGATATACGATATCCATACTTCTGCCGACAGCGATATCTCCAACATCGCTGGACTTGGGGGCATGACTAGGAGTGGCAGGATCTACACTCCCGAAGATCTGCACGATAAAGCTCCCAAGAATAAAGGAAAAGAAAAGGAGAAAACCGAGGAAGATAGAGAATCCGAGGAGGAGACTGATGAGTTGTTAAAATTCATCAAACAAAGCGAGTACTCCATTGTGGATCAACTTCACAAGACACCAGCAAAGATCACTTTGTTGTCGTTGATCCTAAGCTCCGAACCGCATCGGCAAGCTCTGTTGAAGGTCTTGAACGAGGCATATGTGTCGCATACCATCTCCCAAGACAAGTTTGAGGGAATTGTTAGCCACATCACGGCTAATGATCACCTCACTTTCACCGAGGAAGAAATCCCCGCCGAGGGACCTAATCACAACAAGCCCTTGCACATCTCTGTAAAGTGCAAGGAGTATCACATCGCAAAAGTCTTGGTGGATAACGGATCTTCCTTGAATGTGATGCCCAAAAGAACTCTTGATCAAGTGGCAATCAAGGGAGTCCAAATGCGCCCGAGCAACATGATCGTTCGAGCTTTCGACGGTTCTAAAAGAGAAGTGGTGGGAGAAGTCAATCTTCCAATCCAAATTGGACCCACCATCTTCAACGTCGAATTCCAAGTGATGGATATTACTCCTGCATACAGCTGTCTCCTAGGCCGACCTTGGATTCATGATGCGAAAGCTGTACCCTCTACGCTCCACCAAAAAGTCAAATTCATTGTGGGTGACAAACTGGTGACCGTGCAAGCTGAAGACGACATACTCATCAGTAAGCCATCCAACATGCCTTATGTGGATGCAGCAGAGGAAGCTTTGGAAACCGCCTTCCAAGCATTGGAAATCGCCAATGTTGAAACGTTTCCCCGAGAAATGAAGAAGGTAGCCCATATGCTCACAAAGAACGGATACTTGCCAGGACAAGGATTAGGCAAGAACTCCCAAGGAATCCCGGAGCTACCCATTATCAAGGACAATCCGGGGAAACGAGGGTTAGGATACAACCCTGTTAAAGATCAAAGGACGAAGAGGAATCAAGATCCTTCTCGACGTTCTTTAAGCCAGATCTTTAGGAAGGCTGGTTCACAAACGTCAAGGCCAGCTGTCGTCATCAAGTGTCCTTTTCCTTCTAATAGGGATGTGTAAATTCAGTGACTATTAGAGATCACTCCTCGGGGACAGCCCGACCCCCGAGCCTCGATAGGGCACATGTTTCCATCATGATTATAATAAAATCATTCTTCATTAATTCTTTATTGCTTCTTTTCTTGCTCGCAATAAAATTCTAGACCACATTATTTTAACCCTGTTTGAATAAACATGAATGAAGTTAAAATCATCTTAATAATCAATAAACCCGCATCATTTTTATGTGGAGGTGTGCATGACAGCTTGGAGCACCTTTTCTTGGCATCAATAAGTGCCATCGTGGATAAAAGAAATCCTAAAGATAATAAGCTCGGCAGGAAATCCAAAAAGGAGACTGCGCAAAAATAAGAGCAAAAGACCCGCTAGGAATCCCACAAAAGGGTGACCTAGGCAAAAGTTAGGGTTACAAAAATGAACAAAAACAAAGGTCCGCTAAAACGCCACAAAAGGGGGTTTTAGTCAAAAATAAGGACAAACAGAAAAACAAAATAAATCCATGATGGTACCATCAATTGAATTCAACAAGGGGCTCAAGAAAAGCTATCCAAGTTGTCAAAGCACAATCATTAATAACAAAGATGTGCTTAACTTCATAAGTGTTTAATCAAACAAACCTAAACACAATAAGCCTACCAATGGCCAGCCATTCTTACAAAATCCATTTTTCAAAAAATAAAATAATCCCCTCTAAAACACAAACTTTTGAAAAATATACCCTTTCCTTCTTTTCTCTCTTGTCCCAACGATTTTTTAATAATCTAGTGGAAACATGGAGATATAGTGGTCAATAGGAGGGTTGACACATCTTCTAAAGGAAGGGAAGGATCATTTGGTTGATGACACCAAATCTCAAATATAATACGCACCTCGGTAACAGAAATCGGCAGAGCACAGTCCGTCTGGAGGAATGGCAAAATCCAAACACAAAAACGCATCGGTTAATTCTTTTGAAAAAAGAATCAAATAGAATTAGGTGCATCATACTGCATACATGCATACAGATGATAGGTGTACTGGAAGATCACTTATTCTCTGTTTATTGAAAAAACAAAAAAAATAAAAAATATAAATTTCAGAAAAAACAATGCGCCCGTACCATGTTCAGTACACCCGTACTAAAATCAGGGTTATGAACAAAATTTTAACTCAACATAGGCGTACTGAAATGGATGCGGCTGTATTGGCCATAAAGAAATTTTCAAAGACCTCGTCATGAGGCAACTACATAAATTAGAAAAAATAGGAAAAATTGCTTGTGTATGACAGCAGCAAACAAAATGCAAAGATTCAGAAAATCAACAGCGTCATACAAAATAACTGAGCCTGGAGAGGCTTGCCGAAAGAATACTCTCAAAATAACTGAGCCTGGAGAGGCTTGCCGAAAGAATACTCTCAAAATAACTGAGCCTGGAGAGGCTTGCCGAAAGAATACTCTCAGAATAACTGAGCCTGGAGAGGCTTGCCGAAAGAATACTCTCAGAATAACTAAGCCTGGAGAGGCTTACCAAAATACTCCTCATCCTCCATATCAAAGAATAACTGAGCCTGAAGAGGCTCGCAGAAATAATAATCCCCAGAGAAACCTCAACTCATACCCTTGGATTCAAAATCCCCAGCAAGAGTTATCAAGCAAGATCGTCAAAATCCCCAATGGAAGTACGATCTCCCAAGCAGAATATCCAAGTCAAAGGACTTAAACTTCCTCAGTGAAGATAGCTCTCCAACTCAAGTGTCGAGTGAGGCTAAGCCTGTAGAGGCTTCCTAAATAATACTCTGGGATACATAAGATCCCCAAATCCCCAGTCGCCTACTCAAGAGGCATCCCTGCAGAAGGAGAAAAATAAAAAAAATCAATAATCATTCCCCAAGTGGAATCTGGCTCTCAGCCAATCATTGAACGTCAAGCCGATATGCCTAACAGAAGAGGCTAATCAAAATCAACGACAAAATCCCCCAGTGGATAACAGCCTACACAGAGGCAGCGAAATCAGAAAACCAAAAGAGACACCCGAACAAGGATAACCGGGATACTCCACCAACGTCGAAAGGACGTCAGCCAATCATAAGGCACCGCTCACATCAGAAAGAGCATCTTTGTGTCTGCACCCCAAAGGAATCAGAAATTCCCCAGTGGGCACCAACTACGCAATGGAAAGTTGGGACACAAGAACCTATGAGTAACTGCACATCCCCTAGACGGATCCCTGCGTTATCCAGCCCCTAGTGGCACAAAATCAGAAACAACCGTCGAAGCAGCACCGTGGACTGTGGAGACAAAATCATCACAAATCCCTGGAAAGGAGATATTCACGCTACCCCGTCGTCACAAACACGGAGGTATGCAGCTTCCGGCTCGGGCAATGAGCGAAGCTATCTCTGGAAAAGGGGTACTCACCGCTTACCGTTGTCACAAAGGTACTTAGCTTCCGGCTCGAACAAAGAGTGAAGCTAAGCCTGGAGAGACGGTACTTACAGCTTCCAGCTTGGGCAACAAGCAAAGCAAGGCCTGGAGAGGCAAAACTCACACTGCTCACCGTCGTCACAAAGGTGCTTGGTTTCCGGCTCGAACAAAGAGCGAGACTAAGCCTGGAGAGGCGAAACTCACACTGCTACCGTCATCACAAGGGTACTTACCTTCCGGCTCGAACAAAGAGTGAAGCTAAGCCTAGAGAGGCGGTACTCACAGCTTCCAGCTTGGGCAGCAAGCGTAGCAAAACCTGGAGAGGCTACTCGACAATTTTCCACCGGAAGACGCTACAAGTCAGAAGGTCGGCGCATCACCCGGACAATTGGGTCAACTCCTTTACTTGTCGGCCGGTATACCAAAAGGCCGTCCGACTAAGTAAAAGGGGGGCAGCTGTAGACCCCTAAAATTGTCCGGGTCGGAAATAAAGCTTGAAGACTCTCGAAGACTGAAGGAAAATCAGCCAGAAGGACTCCTGGAAGGCCCTAGGAGGGTTCTCTGTAGGTCTAGAGGTCTTAGAATAGCTCAAAATAAGGAAGTGGAGGGAATGAAGCCCAATACGGCCGTACTGAACCTAATACGGCCGTATTGAAGCTTCAATACGGCCGCAGTGAACTCAATACGGCGTATTGAAGTTTCTGAAACTTCAATACGGCCGTACTGAAGTCAATACGCCCGTATTGACACTT
This sequence comes from Cajanus cajan, assembly GCF_000230855.2. NCBI lineage: Eukaryota > Viridiplantae > Streptophyta > Magnoliopsida > Fabales > Fabaceae > Cajanus > Cajanus cajan. Next base: position 39,916,350 of record NC_138525.1, read on the forward strand.
CAATACACCCGCAGTGAACTCAATACGGGCGCATTGAAATTTCTGAATTTCAATACGGCCGTATTGAACTCAATACGACCGTATTGAAGTTCAAAAATTTCAATACGGCCGTACTGCTCCTGTAGGCCGTATTGCGCCTATTCCCTATAAATATGACGTCAATTGGACGTCATTCCACACTTTTTCAGATAGTTTTGACTCCCTCCTTGAGTATTCTGGGGTTTTTGAGCAGTGTTCTGCCCTAGAAATCTCTCTGGGAGTCGATCCGACGAAGTTCTGGAATTCCGAGCACTTAGCTTGGAGATTCGAACCTAGTCGAAGGGAAATCCTCCGGATTTCCATAGTCAAAAGTTTTTAGGAAGGAGCGAGCGAGCTTGTAGAGCGAGGGAACGCCAAAAAGCTTCCCAGTTTTACTCAATATATAAAAGCACGCTTCAAGAGGTTTCTTCTTAAATCCTTCCTTTTACTGCTTTCTGTGTGCATATTTAAACTGTCGTCATGTAGATAGTTAATTTATAATCGCTTATAATAAATAGGGGTAATTTAGTAATTTTACGCTATTATTTTAGAAATAATCTGTCATAGGGAACCCGAAAGGGACGCTGTGGGGTGCTAACACCTTCCCCACGCGTAACCGACTCCCTTACCCGACTCTGGTTGTAATGGCCAAAGTTGATTTATAAAATCAATTGCCTTATCCCTTTTTCCAATGTTTTGAGTAAAACATTGGTGGCGACTCCACGAACCCTCCTTTTGCGAAAACCCCTAATCCATGGAGGGTCCCGCTTGGGATTAATATGGATTAGTGAGACTTTTAATAAATAAATTGGATAAGATCGACAAGGTCTCAGTTTGAGAACAAGTCGTTCTAATAATCCAATATATTTTCAAACTAAAATAAAAAGCGAGCTCGACCGTCTTCGCGACCGCCGAGGCCCGTTTGGGCCGGTGGCGACAACGAACAGTCACGAGCGAATCACGAGGTAGGGGTATCTTGCAGAAAAGTGCATATTCAAGGTGGTTTTAACTGTTCTCACCGGTCTGAGGCCCCCAAGGTGCCCCCATTATAGGGACCCAATTCCTCTCGTCGTAAGTCGATGGAAAGCTCCAACGCACTGTCGGACTCGAGTTCATGGTTATCACCTTGAGTGATGCTTTCCGACAACGGTCTACGGGCACCTATAGACCCATTCGACAACCGGCCGTACTAACATCCACTCCCTATGGCTTACCACTCATGCCCCCGGGTATAGAGGGAACTGTTGTGTGCAAAGGTTTGTGTGCAGTTTGTATTTCAAACAATTGCAAAAATTTAAACATACAACAGTTATTAAAGCCAAATAAATAAAGCATGTTATCATACAAGTGAGGGGTAATAAAGTAATTTTAACTATTATTTTGTTAAAAATAATCTGTCACTAAATGGGACTGACTCTCGAGGCTTCCCCAGTGGAGTCGCCATCTGTCGCCACCGGCCCGAAACGGGCTTTCGGCATTCGCGAAGGATGGTTGGACTCTTTTATTTGTTTAAAAATATGGATTGCTAGAATGACTTATTCTCAAACTGAGACCTCGTCAAACGAGCAATTTTATTAAAAGGCTCACCAATCCATGTTAATCCCAAGCTGGACCCTCCATGGATTAGTGGTTTTCATAAAAAGGAAGGGTTCGTGGAGTCGCCACCAATGTTTTACTCAAAACATTGGAAAAAGGGATAAGGCAATTGATTTTATAAATCAACTTCGGCCATTACAACCAGAGTTGGGTAAGGGAGTCGGTTACGCGTGGGGAAGGTGTTAGCACCCCACAGCGCCCCTTTCGGGTTCCCTATGACAGATTATTTCTAAAATAATAGCGCAAAAATTACTAAATTACCCCTATTTATTATAAGCGATTATAAGCGAAATATCTACATGATGATAATTTAAGTATGCAACACTCAGAAAGCAGTAAAAGAAAGGATTTAAGAAGGAAACCTTTGAAGCGTGCTTTTCTATATATTTAAACAGAAATTGGGAAGCTTTTTGGCGTTCCCTCACTCTACAAGCCCGCTCGCTCCTTCCTAAAAAATAATTTTTGACTTGGAAATCCGATGGATTTCCCTTCGACTTAGTTCGAGACTCAAGCAAAATGCTGAGAACTCAAAAACTTCGTCGGATCAACTCTCCGAGTGATTTCTAGGCAGAGCACTGCTCAAAAAAACCCAGAATACTCAAGAAGAGGGTTAAAACTGTGTGTCAAAGTGTCCCATGACGTCAAAATGACGCCATATTTATAGGGAACAGGCGCAATACGGGCTATGGAATCAATACGGCCGTATTGAAATTTTTGAACTTCAATACGGCCGTATTGAGTTCAATACGGCCGTATTGAAATTCAGAAATTTCAATACGCCCGTATTGAGTTCACTGCGGCTGTATTGAAGCTTCAATACGGCCGTATTGATTTCAGTACGGCCGTATTGAAGTTTCAGAAACTTCAATACGCCGTATTGAGTTCACTGCGGCCGTATTGAAGCTTCAATACGGCCGTATTAAGTTTAGTACGGCCGTATTGGGCTTCATTCCCTCCACTTCCTTATTTTAAGCTACTCTAAGACCTCTAAACCTACAGATAGCCATCCTATGGTCTTCTAGGAGTCCTTCTGGCTGACTTTCCTTCGATCTTTGAGGGTCTTCGAGTTTTATTTCCGACCCGGACAATTTTAGGGGTCTACAGGAAGAGATTCGAATATTAAAGGAGAAAGAAGAAAAATTACACCACAAGCACCGAAGTAGACATAGTTCCCACCATAGTTCAACTCTAGGAGAGTCAATGAATGATGATAGTCTTGCTTTAGGAGATCATTATCAACCACCTCCTAGAAGAGTGCATAGGACCCCCAAGCCAAGGGAATCTAGGGTAGATCTCCCTTATTTTCATGGAAAAGATGATGTTGAGGGGTACCTAGATTGGGAAATGAAGGTGGAACAAATTTTCACTTGTCATCAAGTGAATGAAGAAAGAAAAGTCTCCTTAGCCACCCTAAGTTTTCAAGGTCACGCCATGTATTGGTGGACTTCTTTAGTGAGAGATAGGCGTCTCCATAATGACCCTCCAATTCAATATTGGAATGAATTAAGGAGTGCCTTGAGGAGGAGACATATTCCCTCTTACTATACTAGGGAGCTTATCAATAAGCTCCAAAGACTCCATCAACAAAATATGACTGTGGAAGAGTATAGACAAACGGTGGAGTTATACTTAATGAGGGCTGGCATTAGGGAAGAAGAAAACATTACCATTGCTCGGTTTTTAAGTGGATTAACTTTTGACATAAGAGATAAAGTGGAGCTTCTCCCTTATAGGGATTTAAATGATTTGGTTCAACTTTGCATCAAGGTTGAACAACAAAATTTGAGAAAAGGATTTAAAAGCTCATACTCATCATCTTATTCTAAAGTTGACTACAAGAGGGAAGACAAGAAAAATGATTTTGAAAAGAAAAACACTTTTCCCTCCAAAAACCTAGACAAGGGCAAAGAAAAGGCAAAAGAGAAAAACACAAACATTTCACACACTAGCACTAAGACTAGTGACATAAAATGCTTTAAGTGTCTTGGGAGAGGCCATATTGCTTCTCAATGCCCTACTAAGAAGGTTATGATTTTAAGGGGCCAAGACATTTATAGTAGCCAAGATGAAGCTACTACTTCTTCATCTTCAAGTGAGGATGAAGAAGAAGCAAGTGAAGGAGAAACATGTGAGGTCACTTATCCTTATAATGGAGAACTTCTTATGATGAGAAGGGTCCTCAACAACCAACCTAGTGATACACAATCCCAAAGAGAGAACATCTTTCATACAAGATGTAACATTTCAAACAAGGCTTGTTCTCTCATAGTGGATAGTGGGTCTTGGTGCAATTGTTGTAGCACTAGGATGGTTGAAAAGTTGGGTTTGACTACCACACCCCACCCAAAACCTTATCAACTTCATTGGCTTAATGATGATGGGGATATGGTGGTCAACCAACAAGTGGAAGTAGAGTTTTCTATAGGGAACTATCAAGATAAAGTTAAATGTGATGTAGTTCCTATGGAGGCTTGTCATATTTTATTAGGTAGGCCATGGCAATTTGATAAACAAACTCATCATGATGGCCTAACTAATAAAATAACTTTCACACATAAGGGTAAAAAGTTTGTGCTTCATCCTTTATCACCTTCACAAGTGATAGAAGATCAAGTACAAATGAAGGCCAAACGTGAGCAAGAAAAAGGAAAACAAAAAAAAGTTGAAAAAAAAAAAACTTCTAAAAATTGATGAAAAAGAGGATTCTAGAGAGATTAATGTTCCCTCTCTAGAGATAGTTCAAGAGGAGAGTTTTCAATCAAAACCTTTACACAAAACTTCTCTCTTTCTTGAATCATCATCTCATATCCTCATGTGTAGAGGAACATTAACTTGCACTGCCACATCTTCTTTGGAACCTACTCTACCTCTTGAGGTGAAAAATCTTTTAGATGAATTTGATGATATATTTCCCAAAGAAGGTCCAGTTGGACTTCCACCTTTTAGGGGAATAGAGCATCAAATAGATCTTGTGCCTGGGGCTAGTCTTCCAAATAGACCAGCTTATAGGACTAACCCACAAGAAACCAAAGAGATAGAGAAGCAAGTACAAGAGTTGTTGGAGAAGGGCTGGATTCAAAAGAGTCTAAGTCCTTGTGATGTACCTGTCATTTTGGTGCCAAAAAAAGATGGAAAATGGAGGATGTGTTGTGACTGTAGAGCCATCAACAACATCACCATAAAATATAGGCACCCAATTCCTAGGCTTGATGACATGCTTGATGAATTGCATGGGTCATCCATATTTTCCAAGGTAGATCTTAAGAGTGGATATCACCAAATTAGAATCAAAGAAGGTGATGAGTGGAAAACCGCTTTTAAGACTAAGTTTGGATTATATGAATGGTTAGTAATGCCTTTTGGGCTTACTAATGCACCTAGCACATTCATGAGGTTGATGAATCATGCCCTTAGGGATTGCATTGGTAAGTTTGTAGTTGTTTATTTTGATGATATTCTAATCTATAGCCAAAGTCTAAGTGATCATGTGGATCACCTAAGACAAGTATTTCTTGTTCTTAGAGACAATCACTTGTTTGCCAATGTAGACAAGTGCACTTTTTGTGTAGATAATGTTGTTTTTTTAGGTTTTGTGGTGAGTAAAAATGGGGTTCATGTGGACCCCGAGAAAATCAAAGCCATCCAAGAATGGCCTATTCCTACTAATGTAAGTGAAGTTAGGAGCTTCCATGGATTGGCAAGCTTTTATAGGAGATTTGTTCCTAACTTCTCTACATTAGCTTCACCTCTCAATGAGTTGGTGAAGAAGGATGTGGTCTTTGAATGGAAGGAAAAACATAACTTAGCTTTCCAAGATCTAAAGCATAAGCTTACTCAAGCACCTGTTCTAGCTCTGCCTGATTTTTCTAAAACTTTTGAGCTAGAATGTGATGCTTCAGGACTTGGCATAGGAGCTGTGTTGTTACAAGGTGGCCACCCAATAGCTTATTTCAGTGAAAAACTTCATGGGGCTACCTTGAACTACCCTACCTATGACAAGGAGTTATATGCTTTAGTTCGTGCCCTTCAAACTTGGGAACATTATCTTGTGACCAAGGAATTTGTCATACATAGTGATCACGAATCACTTAAATACTTGAAGGGACAACATAAATTAAATAAAAGGCATGCAAAATGGGTTGAGTATTTAGAACAGTTCCCTTATGTCATCAAATACAAAAAGGGCTCTACTAATGTAGTAGCTGATGCTTTGTCAAGAAGACATGTTTTATTGAACACCTTAGGTTCTCAAATACTAGGGTTTGATGACATCAAGGAGTTGTATGAGAAAGACCTTGATTTTGCTAACTTTTATTCTTTATGTATTCAAAAACCTTACCAAGGTTACTATATTTCTGAGGGGTTTCTTTTTAAAGAAAACAAACTTTGTATACCCCAAGGATCTATTAGAAAACTTTTGGTTAGGGAGAGCCATGAGGGTGGGCTCATGGGGCATTTTGGAATTGAGAAGACTCTTTCTCTTTTGAGAGAGAAATTCTTTTGGTCTCATATGAAAAGAGATGTCCAACGGTTTTGTAGTAGTTGCATTGCTTGTTTACAAGCAAAGTCTACCACTAAACCTCATGGGCTATACACACCCTTGCCTATATCCTCTTCTCCTTGGGTAGACATTTCCATGGATTTTATCCTTGGTTTGCCGCGAACCCAAAGAGGAAAGGATTCCATATTTGTGGTTGTGGACCGTTTTAGCAAAATGGCACACTTTATTCCATGCCACAAAGTGGATGATGCAAGTAACATTGCTAAGTTATTCTTTCAAGAGATTGTGAGACTCCATGGGTTACCCAAAACTATAGTCTCTGATAGAGATGTTAATCCTCATGTCGAGTTTGCCTACAATAGGGTGGTTCACAAGACCACTAACATGTCTCCATTTGAGATTGTTTATGGCTTTAATCCTCTTACTCCATTGGATTTATTACCTCTTCCGGATGTTGCTTCCTTTATTCATAAAGAACGCACATCTAGGGCTGAGTTTGTCAAGAAATTACATGAGAGGGTTAGAGATCATATTCAATCCCAAACCGAAAAATACCAAAAATACAATAATAAGGGTAGGAAGGAAGTTATCTTCAAGGAAGGTGACTGGGTTTGGCTACACCTTAGGAAGGATAGGTTTCCTTCCAAAAGAAAGTCAAAGCTTAGTCCTAGAGGAGATGGACCCTTCCAAATCCTTAGGAAAATCAATAACAATGCCTATGTTCTAGATCTCCCTTCTGAGTATGGTGTTAGTTCTAGTTTCAATGTTTCTGATCTTTCTTTGTTTACAGGACTAGCTACCCAAGAGGCGGACACTCTGGATTTGAGGTCAAATCCTCTTCAAGAGGGAGGGGATGATGGAGGAGGCCCATGGGCTAAGGGCCCAACTACTAGAGCAATGGAAAGAAGGATGCATGAAGAGTGGGCCCAAGCCCAAGAAAGGCCCATCACTTTATTTTGTTGGGCTTTAGCCCAAGCCCATTAGATTAGGGTTAGAATAGGATTGGGCCTTAGTGCCTTGTATTTCTTGTGGGCCTTGTATTTTCGGCCTTGTAGTATAGGATTTTCATTAGAGGTCATGTGAATTTAGAGGTAATTAGGTTACTTGTTAATCTACATTAGCATGTAATTAGAAGCACATTTGGTGTGCATTTCGGCCATGTGCAACAGATGCACATGGTGTGATCCGAAATGCAACTCAAATGGCCTCCTAATTACATGCCAAATGAGAGCACATGGAGTGGGTGGCCGGTTGGCACCAAAATTTGAATTTAGAATTCAAATTTTGGCGCCTAGAGTTAAGTTAACCATACCATGGTTTTACTTAACTCTAGGTGAACCCAACTTAAACCCTTAACCTAATTTCTACTATAAATTCCTTTATGGCCGGATTGTGTAATCACTTTTGGATGATATATTGATGAGATTTCTTTCCATAGAAATTGCCTATCCGAAAGTCACCCTCCCTAACTCTACCCTACTTGAGATCTTCTCCTTGTAGAGCTAGGAAGTTCTTCCTTCTTCCGGACTTAGCTAGACGCAAGCTAGAGTCACATTGGTGCTTCTTGGAGCTTCCATTCCTTGTCAATCTTCCAAGGAACCGAGGAGCATTGAGGGAATTCTTGAGGATTTCCAAGTGGAACCTCATCATATTCTATATGGCTGAGACTTGTAGTCACTTTTGGAATAATTGAATGAGTTTTCTTCATTTGAAACCTCTCCCTCCGAAAGTCCCTCTCAACCTATCTCTACCCTCCTTAAGCTCCTCTCTTTGTAGAGCTAGGTTGCTACTCTTCTATCCGGACTTAGCTAGAGTCAAGCTTGGTCACATTGGTTCTTCTTGAAGTTTCATTCCTTGCAATTCTTCCAAGGAACCGAGAAGGACTAGAAGGCATTCCTTGAGGATTCTTGAAGTAGAACCTCATCAAGTGGTATCTAGAGCTTCGATCTTCAAGAGATCAGTTACTATTTCTTGTCTTTTGCATTGTATGATCCGTGTTCATCCTTGTTCATCTTTGTGTTCATGTCATTTTAGAGTTGATTCCTTCCTAGATCTATTTTCTTGCCTTAAAATTTGATGGATCTAGTTTCTTGTTTGCTTGAATGATTCATTATGCTTTTGAAATATTATGCTTCCATGAATCATGCTCTACTCTTGTGCCTTTTAGGAATTTTCTGCCTATGAACTTTTTAATTTCTTTGAGTCTTACTTGAATTTTTTTTCGGTCATTACATGTTTGAGTCTTAATTTTTGGAATCCATGTCTAGTAGGAGTGTGTAGTTCTTTCATGTTCATCATTCTTAGCTTGGCTTGTGATCCGTTTGAATTTTCTTTTTGAATCTTGATTAAATTTTTGGATTTGGCCGAGATCCATTATTGTTTGGTATAAGCTCATAATTTTGTTTTGAATTGAGTTCATGAACTACTATTAGATCATTAGTAGTTTTCTTAGAATTTTAGGTTTCCTAAATCTTGAAAATGTCTTACAAAAAAAATTTCATATCCGTGAGTGTTTGATCTTATTTTAAGTGTGTGTGCTGAAAATTTGTGTTTGTGTTTCAAATTTGAAATTGAATTGTGGAGCCAAAAACCGTGTAGGTGCCTTTCAAAATTAGCAAGCATGGAAAGTGTTCTTACCGGAATTTGTTCGTAGAGGTGATCCGTCCAGTAAGATCGGTGAGCCTCCTTCGCTGGTACGTAGATGCTCCAAGATGGGGGTGTCGCCACCCGCTGAAACGGATGTTGGCATTCGCGATGATGGTCGGACTCTTTTTAAGTTTTGAAAAAAATGATGGATTGTTAGAACGACTTATTCTCAAACTGAGACCTCATCGAGCTAACAATTTTGTTTAAATGACTCTCACCAATCCATGTTAATCCCAAGCGGGACCCTCCATGGATTAGTGGTTTTCTCAAAAAGAAGGGGTTCTTGGAGTCATCACCAATGTTTTACTCAAAACATTGGAAAAAGATATAAGGCAATTGATTTTCGCAAATCAACTTCGGCCATTACAACCAGAGTTGGGTAAGGGAGTTCGGTTACGTGTGAGGAAGGTGTTAGCACCCCACAATGCCCCTTTCGGGTTCCCTATGACGGATTATTTCATAAATAATAGTGTAAAGTTACTAAATTACCCCTATTTATTAGAAACGATTATAAGTATAATATTTACATGATGAAAGCTTTAAACGTGTAATGCAACAATCAAAAAGCGGTAAAAGAAAGGATTTTGGGAATAAACCTTTGAAGCGTGCTTTTATATATTCAAAACGAAGTTTAGGAGGCTTTTTGGCGCTCCTTCCCACTACACGTCCGCTCGCTCCTTTCCCTAAAGATAATTTTTACTATGGAAATCAAAGAGATTTCCCTTCGACTTGTTCGAGTCTCAAGCTAATGGCTCATGACTCAAGAACTTCGTCGGATTGGCTCTCGGAGAGACTTCTAAGGCAGAGAATAGCTCAAAAACCCAAGAATACTCAGCACGAGGGTCCAGAAGTGTGGAAAAAGTGTGGGAGGACGTGCCAATGACGTCCTATTTATAGGATTGAGGCGCAATACGGCCTGGGAGGTCAATACGGCCCGTACTGGGTTTTTGAACTACAGTACGGCCGTATTGAATTTGGTACGGCCCGTACTGGGTTTTTGAACTACAGTACGGCAAAAACTTCAGTACGGCCGTATTGAGTTCACTACGGCCGTATTGCAGTTCAAATGGCTCAGTACGGCCGTACTGAACCTCTGGGAGGGTGTATTGAGCTCCAATCCTCGCACACCCTTATTCTAAGCTATTCTAAGACTTCTAGACCTACAAAGAATCATCCTAGGGTCTTCCAGGAGTCCTTCCGGCTGACTTTCCTTCGGTCTTCGAGAGTCTTTGAGTCTTATTTCCGACCCGGACAATTTTAGGGGTCTACAGGGGGTGATACCTGCAAAAGAGACTCCGATGCCAAAGTTAGGGTTTATATGAATAATAGTCTCGTATATATAATGCACGTACCTTGGAGTGGTTTAGGTTTGCCTTGGGCTTTGGGCCTGAGATAAGATATGTTATGATATAATATAATTAAATGAGGGAGCCCGTCTAAGGCGGGATCCCAGGGTTTCAGTTGTGATTTACTTAAATACCAGGCTGACGTCGTCTAACTTGTGTCCGAGGTCGTCTCGCATTGCTAATTCGAGCTCGGAGCCCGGATTCGAAGTACGGATAGTACACTAGCCCCCTGAGCTCTGAAGACAGTAGGTCAAGGAGTTAAGACCGGGCTCGCTGGGGGGAAGTGGCTTTTTGCGTACGCTGCCTGAAAAGGAGCCACGTGTCACGACTGTTCATTTCCCAGAAACGTGCAAGTGGCGCGTTAAGGGAAATGACGGTTATGTAATGATGGTTTTGCAATTAATGTGTCGTCAGGTGTGCCCCTTGGGTGACACGTGTCGTGACCGTTTTGAAATTCTGGGAGAGAGTTTCTTTCTTTTCTCTCACTTGCGCCTCTTTGCCTTTTTCACTTTGCTCTTTTCCACTCTTGTGGCTTCTTGCGTACGCTGTTGCTCTCATTTTTCTGCTTGTCTTCCGTCTCCGTTTCCACCGTCGTTTCCGGTAACCCAGTCACTATTAGGGTTGATTTTTGAAGGAGAGTACCAGGTACTTCCTTTCTACAGTCTTCTTTTTCCTTCTTCCCCAACCTTCTTTAAGTCTTTCTTGTCTTTTTCATGGCTGGGAAAGTGGTGCCGGTTCATCTGCGCCTTCTCGGGGCAAGACGCGTGGTAAGGCGGTGGTTACCAGAAAAGCCGCCGCCAAAAAGAGGGATTCGCCCCGGGGCCCGGAGCCAGGAATTCCTGGTTATGACTGGGTCAAGTGCGAGGTGGGGGGCGTCCAAAGTGTCTTTCGGACCTTTCTTGAGGTCAATAGGGTCGTCAGGTCGTGCAGGGTTTGCGACCCTTCTATCTCCCGAATGATCCGGCTTGAACCCTGTTAGGCTGGTGAGGGTGTGTACATGGGGAAGTCTACCAATTCTCCCCATTTCTATATGTACTATTGTTTCTTTAGGGATTTAGGCATCTGTCTTCCCTTCACTCAGTTTGAGTGTGATTTTTTGAACCATGTCAACGCGGCTCCTTGCCAGTTGCACCCCAATAGTTGAGGTTTCTTGAGGGCTTTTCAAGTTCTGTGTACAGTTTTGGGGATAGAGGTATCCCTTCCCGTCTTTCTTCATTTTTATCAGCTGAAGTTAGGCGCTCCGCCATATGGAATTATGTCCTTGAGTGGGAGTAGGGATGGGGGTTTGTTTACCCTCTACTCCCAGTCGTATAAAAATTTCAAGCAAGAGTTTTTTTCGGGTTGCTCTTGTGAATGTTGACCCCTTGGAGGATGGGGCATTCTACTTCGGCGGTTTGCGAGGTTTCCTTTCTATTGGTGTCCTAAACCGTCTAGGTTTCATGGTTTGGGTAACCTGAAGGTGACGGCTTCGGAGGCGGCCGCCATTAAAAATCTTGCAGCGCTCCCTCGCCCGTTGGATTGCAAGCTCGTTCTATCGCTTGCAAATTCACTTTACAGGGAGAGGGGCTTGGAGAGTGAGTATTTCGTGTTTTGGTAGTTTGCTAAGGCTTGTGTAATTTCCTTTTGCCGATGTGTTTCCATTTTTGTCTGCAGGCATCATGGGCAAAAACTTGTGGCGTGAGCTTAAGCATCGCTACAACGTTACTGAGCTCGAGGTTCCCGAGCCCTTGGAGGAGGATACCGCCCCCCTGAAGACACACCGAAAAAGAAAGAGGGGGGAGAAAGAGGTCGGGGGGACCTCCGCCCCTCGCGATTCCGAGGAGGTAACTTCCAGAGCCGTGGACGCGGTGGATCTCACCGAGAGTCCACTTTCCAAGGAGGCTCCCCCAGTGGTTACTGGGGGGGCAACTCAGAGTGTTGGGCCTACTGTGCAGGTCACTGAGGTGAGTGTCTCGTTTCTTTATATAGTTTTTTTGTTTTGACTTGGTTTAGTTTATTGAGGCGGAATGGGTCCTTTTGCAGGTCGGGGTGGCTGCTGCCGAGGTAGGTGGCCAGGCTGCTGAGCAAATTGCTCGAGTTGCCGAGGTGGTGAGTATCTTGTTTCTTGGGTTTTTCGATTGTCCTCTAATATGCTTTCTGGTCGCTTGACCTGGGGCCGTTCTTTGCAGGCAGGAAATGCCACCGAGGCGGCGACGCAGGCTGCTGAGCTAGTCGCCCAGGCTGCTGAGGAGGGGGTTCCAGCCACCGAGCAGGTTGTTCATGCTGCTGAGGTAAGTAGTGTTTGTCTATTTGTTTCTGTGGTTCCCCGTATGTCGCCTTGTTTGTTTTTGACATGGGACTCGTTTTTGCAGGCGAAGTCGGGGGTCCCTACTGTGGACTTTCAAGATGCCGAGCAGGGGACGCCGGTCTCTACTACAGCTTCGGCGCCGCCAGCGGGCTCGTCGCAGGGGCCTTCCCGGACCCAGTACCTAGCTCACCGCTTCGAGAAGGGTCTTGACAAGGTGCGGTTGGACCACGTGAGCGCCTCCGCCGACATGAATTCGTTGTGGGGCGCGGGGGTGACCGCGGAGAGGTTCTTCCCTCAGGGTTCGCTGAGCTCCGAGGACCAGGGATTGATGGACAAGGTCGGTCCTGAGGACAGTTTTGATGCTGCCCAGGTCCTGCTGCAGAGGGTTATGGGCATAATGGGCCATTGGAAACCTAAGTGGGGCCAGCAGCGGGAGGACTTGGCCAAGCAGCAAGAGGACCTGGCCAAGTTGAGGGGCCGACTTCAATCCTGGAAGGAGGCGAACAGGATCCTGAGGGAAGAGAATAAAGCTCTTAGCGCAGCCCTTGGTGAGGCGAAGCGGCGAGAGGCCGAGCTCCGATCTGCGCGTGGTGACCTCGCACGGGTGCAAAAGTCTCTTGAGATCGCGTTGCGATCTAACGAGACTTATGCCTCTCAGGTGGGGGAGCTGTATCAGCTCGTCGCCTTCTCTCGGGCACGTGCTCACTCTCTGGAGGATGAGGTGACGTCTTCCCGTGGCCAAGTGCGGTCTCTGGAGGATGTCGTAACCTCTCTCAAAGGAGAGTTGGCGGCGGCGGCTGAGGAGCGCCTCCGCAGCGAGGTTGTTCTTGGTGGCCGAGAAGACGAGATTGCCTCCTTGAGGGCTGATGGAAAAGCATGGGCTACAGGCCCAACCACTAGAGCTATGGCCAGGAGACTACTTGAAGATTTAACTACTTCAGAGCTTAGTGGGCCCAATGGGCTTGGTGGGCCTAGGGTGCTTCTCACTTGGGCCTTCATTGATTAAACACCATGTTCTATTATATTTTCTTAGTATAGGAATTTACTTTGATGTTGGTCTTGTATTTTGACCATAGATTAGGATTTAGGTGATTTGGGCTTATTTTGGGCTTCTTGGGCTTTGGGCTTTTGATACCCAATATTAGGCTCATTCTTCTTCTTGTAATTTTTCCTATTCATTGTATATTTTTGACCAATGTATTTCGGTCATTAGATTAGGGTTGAAGGAGGATTAGTAGTTTATTTGAATTATGGTAAATTAGGTTAAATTTAGGATGTATTTAAGTTGCATTTAGGTCACACTTTTGGCACCACCTTGGCTGCACAAGTGTGACACCGAAATGCAACCCTAAATGCATACTAAATTCAATCTAATTGCATTAGCACTCATGTGACCGGATTAAGACATGTGAACCAAGCTTTGAAATTCAAATTTTGAATTTTTGAATTTCAAAACTTGGCGCCACATGTGTGCCATTCACATTGGCACCAATAAACCTTAGTTCCGTAAACATATAAGCCTCCTTACTTCACTTTATATTTCACTTTGAACCTTATATGAAATTTGAGAGCCAAGAGCCGAATTTCCTTTTCAAAGTCCTCTTGAGAATTCACCTCAAAAACCTAGGGAGTTCATCTTCTTCCTTCTCTTTGAAGTGAGTCTTCCATTGATCTTTGAGCTTGGATGCTTCCATCCAAGGCTTGAACCTTCATCCATCCGTGTTCCTCCTTCAATCAAGTTCCAATTCATTCGGTGATATCTCCTTAAAGAGGATCCGTGGCTAGGAGGAGCTAAGGAGAAGAACATTCATCACTTCTCCCTACTTATTCCATCAATTTTGGTATCAAGAGCAAGGTCTTCAAGGAGATAAGTGTTTCATCAATTTTTGTGTGTCCGTGTCTTGTTCTTGTGTGTTCTTGTGTCTTAATTTGAGTTTCATTTTCGGATCTATATGTTTTGAATTACATTTTGTTCCATAGATCCATTGGTTGATTGTTTTTGAATTTTCTTCCACAAACAACATGTTTAGGACCTATTTGCTTGTGCTTATTTTGATTTAATTTGAGTCTCTCCATTCTTGTATGTGTCCGTGATTGGACCTCATGCATTTGCATTAGTTTTTTTTGGTTTTTAATCCTTGTTTTGTCTTAGAGTTTGTGTTTAGTCATTATATGTTCAAAAATTCCTTGAATAGCATGTTGACCTAATTTTTCTTTTGTGCATTGTTCATCAATTTGTTGCTCTCGGTTTGCTCTAATTTGTGCTTACCTATATGTGCTTTTTCTTTTACCTTATTGTGTTCATAATTTGCTATTAGTCCTAGCAAGTTTCTTTAGAGTTAGGTTTCCATTGTGTACTTGTGTTTTCAAATTACTTTCCATTGAAAATCTTATATCAAAAAAAATTTTGATTCAAAATTTCAAGTGTAATCCTACTTCTAGTGCACTAATTTTGTGGATTCAAACTTTTTATAAAAAAAAGTGAGTTAAGAGGCTGGAAAACAGAGTTTAAAACAGAGCCTGAAGACCTAAAGTTCAAAAAGAAAAGAGTTCAAAAGGAATCCAAACCAAAACCTAAAGACTAGTGCACTAGTTTCTTATTTTCACTTGAATTTTGACCTAATTTTTGGCTAACTTGTAGTCTCGGTTTCTATAGCTTGGAATCATAAAAAAATTTGAAACAAAAGGCATTTACCTTCTCTGGAATCTTAAATTGAATATAGAAAAAGAAAGAATAAAAAAAAATATAGAGAAAACAATTTAAAAGGAAAAAGCCGAGAGGGGTACAAGCTGAAAAACCTACTTGATTCCTTGTTATTGTTTTGACTACAACTTGTTCTATACTTGTCCAATTGCTTTCAAATTTTTTTGTTTTGTTCATCTACTCTAGTACCTATCTAGGAACATTCCTATCTGAGTGCTAGCTTTTATTTGGAGTCTTAATTTTCAGTTTTACTTGTTGAACCTCTTTGTGTCTTGTCATATACACCTATTACTCATTACTTTTGGTATAAGCTTTCCAAATTGTGCTTTATTGCTTGTCTAGTTTTCTTTCATTAATTTCCCTGTGCTGGAAGTGGCCTCAAATCATTGCTCAAGGATCAAGCATTGCTCAACAAAGACTAGGAAAAGTTTGGACACTAAGACAAAATTTGACCTAATTTAGTGACCTAGCTTTTCCTAAACTTCCTTCACTTGAGTGACCATTCCTTTCACCTTGTGAGGCAGCCACCATTAACCTCTTTGTTGTGTTTCTTTTAAAGGTCCAGGAGCATCATAATTGAAGGATTAGTGGCGGATTAAACACTTGAATAAGTGTTAGAAAATTTGAACAACAAATCCGTCACTAATTGGTCACAAAAGCCGCCAATATTTGCTTTCTAGTTTAGTTTAATTTTTGTCAATTCTCTTGTATTTTTAAACCAATTTGTAAAGCTTGGAGGGAGTATTAAGAAGCTGGTCAGGTATATCTAATTCCTTGATAGCCTCTCACGTGTAGTACTAGTGGAAGTGGCTTGGAAATTTCATATGTTTCAAGCTTCCACTTAGGGTATACGACTAGTTGCTTATCTTGCTTCTTCTAAGTTTCTTATTCATATTTGTGCTTACTTTGTTGTCCTAAAACTTATAGTATTGTGTAGTTTTAATTGCTCACGCTTAGTTTAATCTCAAAAACAAACAAATTGTGAAAATCATACAAAAAGTTTTGTGAAAAGTTTTGGGGAATTGGAAGTACCACAAAGGAGTTTAGTGATTTCCACTTGAAAAGGCTTGGTTATTAAGTGATAGCAAAACTAGGAGAAGTGAAGGTAGTTCTTCTCCACGGATTTGCTTAGGCCGGATCTTCTTCAAAGGAGACTTGATTCCACAACTAAGAACACTTGAAGACTATGAACTCACGGATACACTCTTCCAAAGTTTAGGAGGGAAGCATCCAAGCTCAAGCATCAATGGATTCTCACTTCAAAAAGTAGGAAAGTAGACAACTAGCCTAGGGTTTTTGAAGGTGAGAGGTTGGAGACTTTTGAGAGAGGAAACTCGGCCAATGGCTCACAAATTTCTATAATGTTCAAAAGTGAATACAAATTGTTTTAGGAGGGATCATATAGGTCACCGAAATTGGGAAGCCACTTGGCGCCACATGATAGGTCACATGTTGGCGCCAAGGTTTGAATTCAAACCTTGTGTCACATGTGCATAACCGGTCATGTGTAGCTAAATGCAAATTAAGTTGAATTTAGTATGTATTTAGGGTTGCATTTTGGTGTCACACTTGTGAAGCCAAGGTGGTGCCAAAAGTGTGACCTAAATGCAACTTAAATCCATCCTAAATTTAACCTAATTTGTCCTAACTCAAATGAACTACTAATCCTCCTTAAACCCTAATCTAATGACCAAAATACAATGGTCTAGTGAATACAATGAATAGGAAAAAATATAAGAAGGAGAATGAGCCCAATATTGGGTATCAAAAGCCCAAAGCCCAAGAAGCCCAAAATTAAGCCCAATACACCTAAACCCTAATCTATGGTCAAAATACAAGACCAACAACAAAGTAAATTCCTATGCTAAGAAAATACATTCAAACATGGTGTTCATTCAATCATAGTCCAAGTGAGAAGCACCCTAGGCCCACCAAGCCCATTGGGCCCACTAAGCTCTGAAGCAGTCAAATCTTCAAGTAATCTCCTGGCCATTGCTCTAGTGGTTGGGCCTTTAGCCCATGCTCTTCCAAAAGTGGCTTAGAAACTTTGTATCTCTATCTGAAACTATAGTTTTAGGAAGCCCATGAAGTTTAACCACATCTCTAAAGAAGAGTTTTGCAATATTGCTTGCATCATCTACCTTGTGGCATGGAATAAAATGAGCCATTTTACTGAAACGGTCCACTACCACAAAAATAGAATCCATTCCCCTTTGGGTTCTAGGTAAACCTAGCACAAAATCCATGCTAATATACACCCAAGGAGAAGAAGCAACAGGCAAAGGTGTGTATGTTCCATGAGGCATTACTTTAGACTTAGCTTGTAAACAAGCTAAACATCTAAAACAATACCTTTGGACATCCTTTCGCATATGGGGCCAATAAAATTTTTCTTTTAGAAAACTAAGGGTTTTATCAACACCAAAGTGCCCCATAAGCCCACCTTCATGACTCTCTTTAATTAATAGTTTCCTAATGGATCCTTGGGGTATACACAATCTTCCTTCTTTGTATAAATACCCCTCAGCCATATAGAAACCATCAAAAGCTTTTTGTTGACATTTTTTATAATTAGCACCAAATTCAAGATCTTCTTCATACAATTCCCTAATATTATCAAATCCAAGAATTTGAGTTCCTAGGGACACAAGCAAGGTATGTCTCCTAGATAAAGCATCAGCTACAACATTGGATTTTCCTTTCTTGAATTTAATAATATATGGAAATTGTTCAAGAAACTCTAACCATTTGGCATGTCTTTTATTTAATTTACCTTGACCTCTTAAATATTTAAGTGACTCATGGTCACTATGGATGACAAACTCTTTGGACACAAGATAGTGCTCCTAAGTTTGTAAAGCTCTAACCAATGCATACAATTCCTTATCATAGGTAGGGTAATTGAGGGAGGCACCTTTTAGTTTTTCACTAAAATATGCAATGGGGTGTCCTCCTTGCAATAACACAGCTCCTATGCCAACTCCTGATGGATGACATTCTAGCTCAAAAGTCTTTTCAAAATTAGGTAGAGCTAAAATGGGTGCATTAGTAAGTTGATCTTTAAGTAATTGAAATGCTTGGTCATGCTTTGAAGTCCATTCAAATAAAATATCTTTTTTGACAAGCTCATTCAAGGGTGAAGCAATGCTAGAGAAGTTAGGTACAAATCTTCTATAAAAACTTGCTAAACCATGAAAACTCCTAACTTCACTAACATTTTTAGGCTTGGGCCACTCTTGAATGGCTTTAATTTTCTCGGGATCTACTTGAACCCCATTTTTGCTTACAATGAACCCTAGGAAAACCACATGATCCACACAAAAAATACATTTTTCAAGATTTGCAAATAATTGGTTTTCCCTAAGGATCATCATAACTTCTTTAAGATGTCCTAAATGATCATCTTGAGACCTACTATAGATTAATATGTCATCAAAATAAACAACAACAAATTTTCCTATACATTCTCTCAAGACATGATTCATAAGCCTCATGAATGTACTTGGTGCATTAGTTAAACCAAAAGGCATAACTAACCACTCATATAGTCCAAATTTGGTTTTAAAAGCAGTTTTCCACTCATCACCCTTTTTAATTCTTATTTGGTGATAACCACTTTTAAGATCAATTTTAGAAAATATGGAAGCACCATGTAACTCATCAAGCATATCATCAAGTCTAGGGATTGGGTGCCTGTACTTGATTGTGATATTGTTAATGGCCCTACAATCACAACACATTCTCCATTTTCCATCTTTTTTGGGCACTAACAATACAGGTACAGCACAGGGACTCAAACTCTTTTGTACCCAACCCTTATTCAATAATTCATGGACTTGATTCTCGATCTCCTTAGTTTCTTGAGGATTTGTCCTATAGGCTGGTCTATTGGGTAGACTAACTCCAGGCACAAAATCAATTTGATGTTCTATACCCCTAAAAGGAGGAAGGCCTTGTGGACCTTCGCTAGGGAATATATCATCAAATTCTTTTAATAAATGAGAAACTTGAGGAGATAAAGAACTAAGTTCAATGCTTAAATTATGACACTGAAGCATACCTTTACAAAGAAGAATGTAAGAAGGTTTTTCAACAATCAAAGTTTCTTTTAAAGGTTCTTGTTGAATTCCTTCTTTTGGAAAAGATTTCTCTTCATCCTTCTTTGAAAACTTATGCTTCTTTTCCTTCTTTTCTTTTTTTTTATTCAAGTTTTTTTTTTCTTCTTCTCTTTTCTTTTTCATTTGTACTTGATCCTCTATCACTTGTGAAGGAGACAAAGGATGAAGTACAAATTTCTTTTCTTTATGAGTGAAGGTAATTTCATTGGTAAGGCCATTGTGCATGGTTTTCTTGTCAAATTGCCATGGCCTTCCCAACAAAATATGGCAAGCTTCCATTGGAACTATGTCACAAACCACTTGGTCTTCATAGTTACCAATAGAGAACTTGACTTTCACTTGTTGATTAACATTAATATCCCCATCTTCATTAATCCAATGAATTCGATATGGTTTCGGATGAGGAATAATAGTAAGACCAAGCTTCTCCACCAACCTTGTGCTACAACAGTTGCAACAAGACCCACTATCCACAATGAGAGAACAAGCATTGTTTAAAACTTTACACCTTGTGTGAAAAATGTTCTCCCTTTGTGAAAGATGGGACTCATGAGGTTGGCTTCCTAGAAGCCTTCTAATCATGAGAAGTTGACCATCACAAGGATATGCACTTTCAATGGAATGGTCTTCCTCACTTGATTCACTATCACTTGAAGTAGTGGAACTAAATTCATCAACACTACTATAAATGTCTTGCCCCTTCAAAATCATCACCTTTTTAGTTGGGCATTGAGAGGCTATGTGTCCTCTCCCAAGACACTTAAAGCATTTGATATCACTAGTTTTGCTACTAGAAGTGACAATATTTTTATTTTTCTCATTATCTTTTTCTTTTTCTTTGCCAAATTTCTTAGAGGAATCAAAGTGACCCTCCCTCTTGTAGTCTTTCTTAACATAAGAGCTAGATTGAGTTTTACCTTTAAAAGAGGATTTTCTCAAATTTTGTTGTTCCACCCTTATACAAAGTTGGACCAAATCATCAAGGTCCCTATAAGGGAGTAACTCAACTCTATCTCTTATGTCAAAATTAAGACCACTTAGAAATCTAGCAATGGTCAATCTTTCTTCTTCCATTATCCCAGCCCTCATGAGATATAACTCCATCTTTTGCCTATACTCCTCAACACTCATACCCTTTTGTTGGAGTCTTTGGAGCTTATCCATAAGCTCCCTACTATAATAAGAAGGTATGTGCCTTCTTCTCATAGCACTCCTTAACTCATTCCAATAAGTGATGGGAGGATCATTATGAAGTCTTCTCTCTCTTTCCAAGGATGTCCACCAATACATGGCTTGTCCTTGAAAAGCTAGGGTGGCTAAAGGAACTTTTCTTTCCTCACCTACTTTATGACAAGTGAAAATTTGCTCCACTTTCATCTCCCAATCTAAGTAGGTGTCCACATTATCTTTTCCATGAAAGTAAGGGAGATCAACCCTTGATTCCCTCACTTTGTGTTCTTTAATGACTCTCCTAGGTGTTGGTTGATAGTAAGCATCCATATGCATACTACCATCATTATCTTGGCTTTGAGAATCATTGGAGCTCTTGGTTGAGCTCCTAGAAGAACCTTTTGGACTTTTATTTTTATTTAATCTTTTTAAAAGTTTTTCTTCCCTTTGCTTAATCTTTTGGATTTCTTGTTCCAAAGCCATGATTTGTACTTCTTTTTCAAGTTTCTCTTTTTGTTTTTGAAGCATCTCATCATTTTTCCAAAGTTTTAGTGCTTCAACCTCCTTGACAATTCTTTCAAAACTTTTAGGAGTATCAAAGTCACTACTACCTTGAGAATGATGACTCATGGTTAAGCAAAAAGAATTTGTATGCTATGCAAAAAAGTTATAAAATGTTTTTGGTATTTCTAGGAATGAAAATAGCACTTGGAAGTCTAAGTGTACAAGTTGCACTATCAAGGGAGGTGAGCTACAAAGAGCCACTTAATAACTGATGGAACTAGGTGAGGAGATTGATGATTCCTTTACTTGCTCCATGCTTAGGACCGTGAATGCTATTGAGGTTAAGACTCCAATGACTCTTTGAAGCTCCTTGAAGTGTTCTTCAATGGAGAAGAAGCCTTGAAGTGGCTCGGTTACTCCTTAGCTTGAGGTAGAAGCTTAAGGAACCAAGGTAAGGTTGAAGCACCTTTGGAGAGAACTTAGGAGAGAAAGTTCTCTTCGGTTTTTGTGACTCTTGATTTAGAGAGAAAATTCAGATTTCATTTCTCAAATTGGTCAAAAGTGTTTTACAATCAAAGAATTACAAGTTTATAGGAGTAGGAAACTTAGAGAGCAAGCTAGTCTTGACCATGGTTCACTAGGAACCATGGTTGAGTCTAGATAAACCGTCCAAGGTCAAGAGGCTTGGAGAGCAAGCTTCTCACTTGGCTTGCTTGGTAAGCTAGCCAAGGAGAAGCTTGTGCTTCAAGCTTCCAAGCTTAAGAAACTCCATGAATTTTGTCCAAGTGTGAACACAAGTGTGAACACACTTCTAAGGTGGGTGGCTTCTTGGAATTAATTTACTCCTTTTGATTTGAAAATGGTTAATTTGGTTTAGTTAGGTTCATTCAATGGGAATGGAACCTAGCTAAATCAAATCTATGAAAAATTAGGAGTAAAATGAGTCCAATATGAAAAATTTAGCCTAGGACCACCTTTGGCTAAATTGCTAGGAGCACTCTCTAGCTTACTAAGGACACTCTCTAATTTGCTAATGCCACTCCTACTAGAAAACTAAGAAAAGAATGTATTTCTAGGTTAGGTTAAATGGAGTCAAAGTGTCCAAGTAACCTACCCTAGAATCAATATACAATAGCTACTAAAAAGGGAAATAAAGTGTCTTACAAATACAAAGGCAAAAATAACCTATACAAAAGAAACTATGTACAAGATATTTACAACATATGAAAAAGGTCTTCAAAATCATCCCATTCCTCTTGGTTCTTTTAATGTATCTCCTCTTGGATTCCTTGGCCTTGGCCATAGTCTATCAATAACCAAGCCTTTTCAAGTGGAAATCACTAAACTCCTTTGTGGTATTTCCAATTCCCCAAAACTTTTCACAAAAATTTTGTATGCTTTTTACAACTTTGTTTGTTTTTGACACTTAACTAAGCGTGAGCAAATAAAACTACACAATTCTAGACGTTTATAGGCAACAAAGTAAAGCAATTAAGTACAAGAAAACTTAAAAGAAGCAAGTTAAGCAACTAGTCGGATATCCTGAGTGGAAGCTTGAAACATATGAAATTTCCAAGCCACTTCCACTAGTACTACACGTGAGAGTCTATCAAGGATGTAGATATACCTGACCAGCTTCTTAATACTCCCTCCAAGCTTTACAAATTGGTTTAAAAATACAAGAGAATTGACAAAAATTAAACTAGCCTAAAAAGCAATAAAGTGGCGGCTTTGGTGACCAATTAGTGACGGATTGCTATGCAAATTTTCCAACACTTAATCAAGTGTTTAATCCGCCACTAATCCTTCAATATGATGCTACTGGACCTGCAAAAGAAACACAACAAAGAAGTTAATGGTGGCTGCCTCACAAGGTGAAAGGAGTGGTCACTCAAGTGAAGGAAGTTTAGGAGAAGTTTTGGTCACTAAATTAGGTCAAATTTTTAGGTCTTAGTGTCCAAACTTTCCTACTCTTTGTTGAGCAATGCTTGATCCTTGAGCAAGGATTTGAGGCCACTTCCAGCACAGGGAATTTATTGAAAGAAAACAAGACAAGCAATAAAAGCACAATTTGAAAAGCTTATACCAAAAATTAAGAGTAATAGATGTATATGACAAGACTCAAAGAGGTTCAACAAGTAAAACTGAAAATTAAGACTCCAAATAAAAGCTAGCACTCAGAGAGAAGAGTTCCTAGATAGTTACTAGAATAGATGAACAAAACAAAAAAAATTTGAAGACAATTGGACAAGTATAGCAAAAGTAGTAGCCAAAACAATAACAAGGAATCAAGTGGATTTTTCAGCTTGTACACCTCTCGGCTTTTTCCTTTTAAATTGTCTTCTCTATATTTTTTTTTATTCTTTCTTTTTCCAGTATCAAGTTAAGAGTCCAGAGAGTATATTTGCCTTTTGTTTCAAATTTTTATATGATTCCAAGCTATAGAAAATGAGAATACAAATCAGCCAAAAATTAGGTCAAATTTCAAGTGAAAATGAGAAACTAGTGCACTAGTTTTTAGGTTTTGGTTTGGATTCCTTTTGAACTATTTTTCTTTTCAACTTTTATGTCTTTTAGGCTCTGTTTTAAACTCTGTTTTCCAGCCTCTTAACTCATCATTTTTTTTTTAAATTTGAATCCACAAGAAAAGTGCACTAGAAGTAGGATTACACTTGAAATTTTGAGTCACAAATTTTTTTAGAAGATTTTCAATGGAAATGTGATTTGAAAACTTAAGACACAATGGAAACCTAACTCTAAAGAAACTTACTAGAACTAATAGCAAGTTATGAACACAATAAGGTAAAAGAAAAAGCACATATAGGAGGCAAGAACAATAAGCAATCCGAGAGCAACAAATTGATGAACAAGACACAAAGAAATTTAGGTCAACATGCTATTCAAGGAATTTTAAGACATATAAAGACTACACAAACATACTAAGACAAAACATGGATTAAAAACCAAAATCTAAATGCAATGCATGCAGTCCAATCACGGACACATATTATGAATGGAGAGACTCAAAATTAAAATAAAAAACAAGCACAAGCTAATAGGTCCTAAACAAGTTGATTGAGGAAGAAATTCAAGAACAATCAACAATGGATCTATGAACACAAGAACTTCAAAATATAGATCCGAAAATTGAAAAACTCAAACAAGACAAGACAAGAACACACAAACACAAAACGGACACAAAAAATTTGAAGAACACTTATCTCCTTGAAGACCTTGCTCTTGATACCAAAATTGATAGCAAAACTAGGAGAAGTGAAGGTAGTTCTTCTCCACGGATTTGCTTAGGCCGGATCTTCTTCAAAGGAGACTTGATTCCACAACTAAGAACACTTGAAGACTATGAACTCACGGATACACTCTTCCAAAGTTTAGGAGGGAAGCATCCAAGCTCAAGCATCAATGGATTCTCACTTCAAAAAGTAGGAAAGTAGACAACTAGCCTAGGGTTTTTGAAGGTGAGAGGTTGGAGACTTTTGAGAGAGGAAACTCGGCCAATGGCTCACAAATTTCTATAATGTTCAAAAGTGAATACAAATTGTTTTAGGAGGGATCATATAGGTCACCGAAATTGGGAAGCCACTTGGCGCCACATGATAGGTCACATGTTGGCGCCAAGGTTTGAATTCAAATTCAAATTTGAATTCAAACCTTGTGTCACATGTGCATAACCGGTCATGTGTAGCTAAATGCAAATTAAGTTGAATTTAGTATGTATTTAGGGTTGCATTTCGGTGTCACACTTGTGAAGCCAAGGTGGTGCCAAAAGTGTGACCTAAATGCAACTTAAATCCATCCTAAATTTAACCTAATTTGTCCTAACTCAAATGAACTACTAATCCTCCTTAAACCCTAATCTAATGACCAAAATACAATGGTCTAGTGAATACAATGAATAGGAAAAAATATAAGAAGGAGAATGAGCCCAATATTGGGTATCAAAAGCCCAAAGCCCAAGAAGCCCAAAATTAAGCCCAATACACCTAAACCCTAATCTATGGTCAAAATACAAGACCAACAACAAAGTAAATTCCTATGCTAAGAAAATACATTCAAACATGGTGTTCATTCAATCATAGTCCAAGTGAGAAGCACCCTAGGCCCACCAAGCCCATTGGGCCCACTAAGCTCTGAAGCAGTCAAATCTTCAAGTAATCTCCTGGCCATTGCTCTAGTGGTTGGGCCTTTAGCCCATGCTCTTCCATCATTAAGTGGCTCTTTGTAGCTCACCTCCCTTGATAGTGCAACTTGTACACTTAGACTTCCAAGTGCTATTTTCATTCCTAGAAAATCCCAAAAATATTTTTTATACCTTTTTGCATAGCATACAAATTCTTATTGTTTAATCATGAGTCATCATTCTCCAAGTAGTAGTGACTTTGATACTCCTAGAAGTTTTAGAAAAATTGTCAAGGAGGTTGAAGCACTAAAACTTTGGAAGCATGAAGAAGTACTTCAAAAACAAAAAGAAAAGATTGAAAAGGAAGTACCAATCATGGCTTTAGAACAAGAGATTCAAAAGATTAAGCAACGAGAAGAACAACTTTTAAAAAAATTAAATAAAAATAAAAGTCAAAAAGGTTCTTCAAGGAGCTCAACCAAGAGCTCCAATGATTCTCAAAGCCAAGATAATGATGGTAGTATGCATATGGATGCTTACTATCAACCCACACCTAGGAGAGTCATTAAAGAAACAAAAGTGAGGGAATCAAGGGTTGATCTCCCTTACTTTCATGGAAAAGAAAATGTGGATGCCTACTTGGATTGGGAGATGAAAGTGGAGCAAATCTTCACTTGTCATCAAGTAGGTGAGGAAAGAAAAGTTCCTTTGGCCACCCTAGCTTTTCAAGGACAAGCCATGTATTGGTGGACATCCTTGGAAAGAGAGAGAAGACTTCACAATGATCCTCCCATCACTTATTGGAATGAATTGAGGAGTGCTATGAGAAGAAGGCATATTCCTTCTTATTATAGTAGGGAGCTTATGGATAAGCTCCAAAGACTCCAACAAAAGAACATGAGTGTAGAGGAATATAGACAAAAGATGGAGTTGTATCTCATGAGGGCTGGGATAAGGGAGGAAGAAAGATTGACCATTGCTAGATTTTTAAGTGGTCTCAATTTTGACATAAGAGATAAGGTTGAGTTACTCCCTTATAGGGACCTTGATGATTTGGTCCAACTTTGTATAAGGGTGGAACAACAAAACTTGAGAAAAAGCTCTTTTAAAGGCAAAACTCAATCTAGCTCTTATGTTAAGAAAGACTACAAGAGGGAGGGTCAATATGATTCTTCTAAGAAATATGGCAAAGGTCTTGAAAAAGAAAAAGAAAATGAAAAAGAGAAAAATAAAAATGTTGTCACTTCTAGTAGTAAGACTAGTGACATCAAATGCTTTAAATGTCTTGGGAGAGGCCACATAGCTTCTCAATGCCCAACTAAAAAGGTAATGATTTTGAGAGGGCAAGATGTTTATAGTAGTGTTGATGAATCTAGTTCCACTACTTCAAGTGATAGTGAAACAAGTGAGGAAGACCATCCAATTGAAAGTGCATATCCTTGTGATGGTCAACTTCTTATGATTAGAAGGCTTCTAGGAAGCCAACCTCATGAGTCTCACCTTTCACAAAGAGAGAATATTTTTCACACAAGGTTTAAAATTCTTGATAATGCTTGTTCTCTCATTGTGGATAGTGGGTCTTGTTGCAATTGTTGTAGTACAAGGTTGGTGGAGAAGCTTGGTCTTACTATTATTCCCCATCCGAAACCATATCAACTTCATTGGATTAATGAAGATGGGGATATCAATGTTGATAAACAAGTGAAAGTCAAGTTCTCTATTGGTAACTATGAAGATCAAGTGATTTGTGACATAGTTCCAATGGAGGCTTGCCATATTTTGTTGGGAAGGCCATGGCAATTTGACAAGAAAACCATGCATAATGGCCTTACCAATGAAATCACTTTCACCCATAAAGAAAAGAAATTTGTACTTCATCCTTTGTCTATTCACAAGTGATAGAGGATCAAGTACAAATGAAAAAGAAAAGAGAAGAAGAAAAAAAAACAATTAAAAAAAAAGGAGAAAAAGCATAAAGCTTCAAAGAAGAAGGAAGAGAAATCTATAGAAGGGATTCAACAAGAAACTTTAAAACAAACCCTAATTGTTGAAAAACCTTCTTACCTTCTTCTTTGTAGAGGTGTGCTTAAGTGTTATAATTTAAGCATTGAGCTTAGTTCTTTACCTCCTCAAGTTTCTCATTTATTAAAAGAATTTGATGATGTATTCCCTATTGATGGTCCAAAGGGCCTTCCTCCTTTTAGGGGTATAGAACATCAAATTGATTTTGTGCCTGGGGCTAGTCTACCCAATAGACCAGCCTATAGGACAAATCCTCAAGAAACTAAGGAGATAGAGAACCAAGTCCAAGAACTTTTGGATAAGGGGTGGGTGCAAAAGAGTTTGAGTCCCTGTGTTGTGCCTGTATTGTTAGTGCCAAGAAAGATGGAAAATGGAGAATGTGTTGTGATTGTAGGGCCATTAACAATATCACAATCAAGTACAGGCACCCAATCCCTAGACTTGATGATATTCTTTATGAATTACATGGTGCTTCTATATTTTCTAAAATTGATCTTAAAAGTGGTTATCACCAAATAAGAATTAAAAAGGGTGATGAGTGGAAAACTGCTTTTAAGACCAAATTTGGATTGTATGAGTGGCTAGTTATGCCTTTTGGTTTAACTAATGCACCAAGTACATTCATGAGGCTTATGAATCATGTCTTGAGAGAGTGTATAGGAAAATTTGTTGTTGTTTATTTTGATGACATCTTAATCTATAGTAGATCTCAAGATGATCACTTAGGACATCTTAGAGAAGTTATGATGATCCTTAGGGAAAACCAATTATTTGCAAATCTTGAAAAATGTACTTTTTGTGTGGATCATGTGGTTTTCCTAGGGTTCATCGTAAGCAAAAATGGGGTTCAAGTGGACCCCGAGAAAATCAAATCCATTCAAGAGTGGCCCAAGCCTAAAAATGTTAGTGAAGTTAGGAGTTTTCATGGACTAGCAAGTTTTTATAGAAGATTTGTGCCTAACTTCTCTAGTATTGCTTCACCCTTGAATGAGCTAGTCAAAAAAGATATTTTATTTGATTGGACTTCAAAGCATGACCAAGCATTTCAACTTCTTAAGGATCAACTTACTAATGCACCTACTTTAGCTCTACCAAATTTTGAAAGGACTTTTGAGCTAGAATGTGATGCATTAGGAGTTGGCATAGGAGCTGTGTTATTGCAAGGAGGACACCCCATTGCCTATTTTAGTGAAAAACTAAAAGGTGCCTCCCTCAATTACCCTACCTATGACAAGGAGTTGTATGCATTGGTTAGAGCCTTACAAACTTGGGAACACTACCTGTAGACCCCTAAAATTGTCCGGGTCGGAAATAAGGCTGGAAGACTCTCGAAGACCAAAGGAAAGTCAGCCGGAAGGACTCCCAGAAGACCATAGGATGACTATCTGTAGGTTTAGAGGTCTTAGAATAGCTAAAATAAGAAAAGTGGGAGGAATGAAGCCCAATACGGCCTCCCAGAGGTTCAGTACGGACGTATTGAACATTTTGAACTTCAATACGGCCGCACTGAACTCAATACGGCCGTATTGAAGTTTCTGAACTTCAATACGGCTGCATTGAATTCAATACGGCTGCACTGAACTTTAATACGGCTGCATTGAATTCAATACGGCTGCACTGAACTTCAATACGGCTGCACTGAACTTCAATGCGGCCGTATTGAGGTTTTTTGAACTTCAATACGGCCGTATTGAATTCAATACGGCCGTATTGTAGTTCAAAATTTCAATGTTGACCGTATTGACCCCCAGAGACCGTATTGAGCCTTTTCCCTATAAATATGACGTCAATGGGACGTCATTGGACACTTTTACACTGAGTTTTGACTCCCTCCTTGAGTATTCTGGGGTTTTTGAGCAGTGTTCTGCCCTAGAAATCTCTCTGGGAGTCGATCCGACGAAGTTCTGGAATTCCGAGCATTTAGCTTGGAGATTCGAACCTAGTCGAAGGGAAATCCTCCGGATTTCCATAGTTAAAATTTTATAGGAGGGAGCGAGCGGGCTTGTAGAGCGAGGGAACGCCAAAAAGCTTCCCAGTTTTACTTGAATATAAAAGCACGCTTCAAAGGTTTCTTCTTAAGTCCTTCCTTTTACTGCTTTCTGTGTGTATATTTAAATCTATCATCATGTAGATATTTAATTTACAATCGCTTATAATAAATAGGGGTAATTTAGTAATTTTGCACTATTATTTTTAAAATAATCTGTCATAGGGAACCCGAAAGGGGCGCTGTGGGGTGCTAACACCTTCCCCACGCGTAACCGACTCCCTTACCCGACTCTGGTTGTAATGGCCGAAGTCGATTTTTGAATCGATTGCCTTAAAACCTCTTTTTCCAATGTTTTGAGTAAAACATTGGTGGCGACTCCATGAACCCTTCCTTTTATGAAAACCACTAATCCATGGAGGGTCCCGCTTGGGATTAACATGGATTGGTGAGTCTTTTAATAAAATTGCTCGTTTGACGAGGTCTCAGTTTGAGAATAAGTCATTCTAGCAATCCATATTTTTAAACAAATAAAAGAGTCCAACCATCCTTCGCGAACGCCGAAAGCCCGTTTCGGGCCGGTGGCGACAGATGGCGACTCCGCTGGGGAAGCCTCGAGAGTCAGTCCCATTTAGTGACAGATTATTTTTAACAAATAATAGTTAAAATTACTTTATTACCCCTTGCTTGTATGATAACATGTTTATCTATTTGGCTTTAATAATTGTTGTATGTTTAATTTTCCGCAATTGTTTGAAATATAAATTGCACACAAACCTTTGCACACAACAGTTCCCTCTATACCCGGGGGCATGAGTGGTAAGCCATAGGGAGTGGATGTTAGTACGGCCGGTTGTCGAATGGGTCTATAGGTGCCCGTAGACCGTTGTCGGAAAGCATCACTCAAGGTGATAACCATGAACTCGAGTCCGACAGTGCGTTGGAGCTTTCCATCGACTTACGACGAGAGGAATTGGGTCCCTATAATGGGGGCACCTTGGGGGCCTCAGACCGGTGAGAACAGTTAGAACCACCTTGAATATGCACTTTTCTGCAGGATACCCCTACCTCGTGATTCGCTCGTGACTGTTCGTGGATGAGTGAATTGTTTGTGTAAATGCTTATGTGCAATTGTTTGTGCATTAATAAATAACCTCGTGATAAGGTCAAAGAATAAATCCCCATGCATGAAAATGTCATGACATGAGAGGAAAAACCAATGTGTGAAAATATAATAAAAGTAAGGAGCATAGGCATCATTATTAATAATACCTCATGCATCCTCATCATCATTTATAAGTTCACTAATACCCTCTCGATGTGAGTGAAAGAGACCCGTGACTATTGAGATTCTCCGTTGTGGAGAGGTCATAGGCTAGGGAGGGTGATAAACTTTCATCTTAAAAAGGCAGCGCCTTAAAGATGAAAGATTATCAAGCTCACATCAAGAGTGTATTCATATCATAAATAAGCTAGTTAGAATAAACATTCATTTTAGAAAGTGGCTGGTCATCTCTCTGTCCTCACGCGCGCGCAGAAAATCAAGAAAATGGAAGCGCTGGAAGAGCAAAATAAGAAGCTCACAACCGAGCTCTCTCAGCTCAAAGAACAGATGGCGCAAATGATGGAGCTCATGCGTCACCACAATGTGCATGGATCACACCACAATGACCATGAGTCCCATCATGGAGAGGAAGAAGAACACGAGGAAGAGCCTCCACACGCTATACCTATAGGGGCTGGAATTGTAATCAAAGAGCCCGAGGTTTCAAAGGAACAATTCCACGCCCTAGAGGATCGGTTGAGGGCTATGGAGGGGCATGATTTTGACATCAAAGATGCCGCCGACATGTGTTTAGTGAGGGACATCCAATTCCCTCCTAAATTTAAAGTGCCGGATTTCCCAAAATATGTGGGATCGACTTGCCCTAAGAGTCATCTCACCATGTACTGCCGAAAGATGGCTGCATATGCCACAAACGAAAAGCTCTTGATCCACTGCTTCCAAGAGAGCTTGGCTGATACCGCGCTCAACTGGTATATGCAGCTAGATGGAAATCTAGTACATACATGGAGGCAGTTGGCCGACGCCTTTCTCAAGCGCTACAAATACAACATCGACCTAACACCCGATAGGTCAGATCTTCAAGCCTTGAGTAAAAAGAATGATGAATCTTTCAAGGCGTACGCCCAACGATGGAGGGAGTTGGCGGCACAGATAGAGCCCCCGCTGTCGGATAAGGAGACGGTGTCCTTATTCATCAACTCGTTGACTGGTCCCTATTACGATAAAATGATAGGGAACACAACGACACTCTTCTCGGACATCATCACCATTGGGGAGAGAGTGGAACAAGGACTCAAAAGTGGGAAGCTGGCTAAGCCTTCCCAATCATATGAAGCTAAGAAGACCTTCGGGAAGAAGAAAGAGGGAGGAGTCAATGCTATAATCATACCCTCGGCTACTTTCACTTCGAAGTCGGGAAGATCGCAATTCACCCCTGTGAAGAAGTTTGATAAACTTCCGACCACTTATAGCGATCTCCTGCCGAAGCTAGTAGAAGCCAAACTTCTAGCTCATGTTCCACCAAGGAAGATCGACCCACCTTACCCCGATTGGTACAAGCCACAAGACAAATGTTTATACCATTCGGGGGCACCAGGGCATTCAACAGAAAAATGCCTAGCTCTCAAATACAAGGTCCAAAACCTTATTGATGCCGGGTGGGTCACCTTCGATTTGACAGCGCCTGACGTGAGCAAGAATCCTCTGCCAAAGCAGGAGTAGAGAGAAGAACAAGCCACGATAGGGCCCCTTCATTTTTCTCTTTTAGGGACTCATGATCAGTACCCGAGATCATGAGAACCTTTTCATGTAAATTTTCTACAGTTTTAATACATATCAATAAAGAGGCATTTTTACTCTCTTTTTTGTTCTTTTCTCTCTTTCCTCATTAACATTAATAATTCTAAACCTAAACAGAACCAATAAAATAATTATGTCTGTAATTGTTCGCTCTGACCGGGATCCGAAAAGTTGAGGATAAATGGGTTGAGTTGGACAGTGATTGTCGCCACCGGTCCGAAACGGGCTTTCGGCATTCGCGAAGGATGGTTGGACTCGTTTATTTGTTTGAAAAATGTGGATTGCTAGAATGACTTATTCTCAAACTGAGACCTCGTCAAACGAGCAATTTTATTAAAAGACTCACCAATCCATATTAATCCCAAGCGGGACCCTCCATGGATTAGTGGTTTTCGCAAAAGGAGGGTTCGTGGAGTCGCCACCAATGTTTTACTCAAAACATTGGAAAAAGGGATAAGGCAATTGATTTTATAAATCAACTTTGGCCATTACAACCAGAGTTGGGTAAGGGAGTCGGTTACGCGTGGGGAAGGTGTTAGCACCCCACAGCGCCCCTTTCGGGTTCCCTATGACAGATTATTTTCTAAAATAACAGTGTAAAATTACTAAATTACCCCTATTTATTATAAGCGATTATATATTAACTATCTACATGATGACAGTTTAAATATGCACACAGAAAGCAGTAAAAGGAAGGATTTAAGAAGAAACCTCTTGAAGCGTGCTTTTATATATTGAGTAAAACTGGGAAGCTTTTTGGCGTTCCCTCGCTCTACAAGCTCGCTCGCTCCTTCCTAAAAACTTTTGACTATGGAAATCCGGAGGATTTCCCTTCGACTAGGTTCGAATCTCCAAGCTAAGTGCTCAGAATTCCAGAACTTAGTCGGATCGACTCCCAGAGAGATTTCTAGGGCAGAACACTGCTCAAAAAACCCAGAATACTCAAGGAGGGAGTCAAAACTGAGTGAAAAAGTGTGGAATGACGTCCAATTGACGTCATATTTATAGGGAATAGGCGCAATACGGCCTACAGGGGCAATACGGCCGTATTGAAATTTTTGAACTTCAATACGGTCGTATTGAAGTTCAATACGGTCGTATTGAAGTTCAGAAATTTCAATACGCCCGTATTGAGTTCGCTGCGGTTGTATTGAAGTGTCAATACGGTCGTACTGACTTCAGTACGGCCGTATTGAAGCTTCAATACGGCCGTATTAAGTTCAGTACGGCCGTATTGGGCTTTTTCCCTCCACTTCTTTATTTTGAGCTATTCTAAGACCTCTAGACCTACAGAGAACCCTCCTAGGGCCTTCGAGGAGTCCTTCTGGCTGATTATCCTTCAGTCTTCGAGAGTCTTCAAGCTTTATTTCCGACCCGGACAATTTTAGGGGTCTACAGCTGCCCCCCCTTTACTTAGTCGGACGGCCTTTTGGTGTATCGGCTGACAAGTAAAGGAGTTGACCCAATTGTCCGGGTATTGTGCCGACCTTCTGACTTGTAGCGTCTTCCGGTGGAAAAATGTTGAGTAGCCTCTCCAGGTGGGTGCATACCTCGGCGCTTCTGACATCCTCGGTAGCTGAGTTTACCTTCTCCAAGGTCAACTTCACTCGATGCCCGAGCCGGAAGTTGGACATCAACGCGCCTCTGATGACGCTGATGGTTGAGTACCGCCTCTCCAGGCTTAGCTTCACTCTTTGTTCGAGCCGGAAGCTAAGTATCCTTGTGACGACGGTAGCAGTGTGAGTTTCGCCTCTCCAGGCCTAGTCTCGCTCTTTGTTCGAGCCGGAAACCAAGCGCCTTTGTGACGACGGTGAGCAGTGTGAGTTTTGCCTCTCCAGGCCTTGCTTTGCTTGTTGCCCAAGCTGGAAGCTGTAAGTACCGTCTCTCCAGGCTTAGCTTCACTCTTTGTTTGAGCCGGAAACTAAGTACCCTTGTGATAACGGTGAGCGGTGAGTACCCCTTTTCCAGAGATAGCTTCGCTCATTGCCCGAGCCGGAAGCTGCATACCTCCGTGTTTGTGACGACGGGGTAGCGTGAATATCTCCTTTCCAGGGATTTGTGATGATTTTGTCTCCACAGTCCACGATGCTGCTTCGACGGTTGTTTTTTTTGATTTTGTGCCACTAGGGGCTGGATAACGCAGGGATCCGTCTAGGGGATGTGCAGTTACTCATAGGTTCTTGTGTCCCAACTTGCATTGCATTGTTGGTACCCTTGAGGAATTTCTGACTCCTTGGGGTATAGACACAAAGATGCTCTTTCTGATGTGAGCGGTGCCTTATGATTGGCTGACGTCCTTTCGACGTTGGTGGAGTATCCCGGTTCATCCTTATTCGGGTATCTCTTTTTGATTTTCTGATTTTTGCTGCCTCTGTGTAGGCTGTTATCCGCTGGGGGATTTCGTCGTTGATTTTGATTAGCCTCTTCTGTTAGGCGTATCGGCTTGACGTTCGATGTTTGGCTAAGAGCCGGATTCCACTTGGGGAATACTTATTGATATTTTTGATTTTCTTCTCCTTTTTGCAGGGATGCCTCTTGAGTAGGCGATTGGGGATTTGGGGATCTTATTGTATCCCAGAGTATTATTTATGAAGCCTCTACAGGCTTAGCCTCGCTCAGCGTTTTGAGTCGGAGAGCTATCTTCCACTGAGGAAGTGTTAAGTCCTTTGACTTGTATATACTGTTTGGATGATCGCACTTCCATTGGGGATTGCGTCGATTTTGCTTTGATAGCTCTCGCTGGGGATTTTTCCGTGAGCTTGAGCTGAGGTTCCCTCTGGGGAGTATTATTTCTGCGAGCCTCTCCAGGCTCAGTTATTCTGCATACTGTGGAGGATGTGGAGTATTATTTTGGTAAGCCTCTCCGGGCTTAGTTATTTGTTTGTTGGATTTTCTATATCCTTGCCTTTTTTATTTTCGGCTTTTTCTGTACTTTGCCTTTTCTTCTGATTTGGCTTTTTCTGTATTTCGCCTTTTTTATGTTTTTGGCTTTTGCTGTACAGAAATTAAAAGTGCTAAAGAAATTAAATTCAGTTATTATGAGAGAGTATTATTTCGGCAAGCCTCTCCAGGCTCAGTTATTCTGAAGGAGTATTATTTTGACAAGCCTCTCCAGGCTCAATTATTCTGTGGGAGTATTGTTTCGGCAAGCCTCTCCAGGCTCAATTATTCTGTACGAGTATTATTTCGGCAAGCCTCTCCAGGCTCAATTATTCTGAGAGTATTCTTTCGGCAAGCCTCTCCAGGCTCAGTTATTCTGAGAGAGTATTATTTCGGCGAGCCTCTCCAGGCTCAGTTATTTTGAGAGTATTCTTTCGGCAAGCCTCTCCAGGCTCAGTTATTTTGTATGACGCTGTTGATTTTCTGAATCTTTGCATTTTGTTTGCTGCTGTCATACACAAGCAATTTTTCCTATTTTTTCTAATTTATGTAGTTGCCTCATGACGAGGTCTTTGAAAATTTCTTTATGGCCAATACGGCCGCATCCATTTCAGTACGCCTATGTTGAGTTAAAATTTTGTTCATAACCCTGATTTTAGTACGGGTGTACTGAACATGGTACGGGCGCATTGTTTTTTCTGAAATTTATATTTTTTATTATTTTTTTTTTGTTTTTTCAATAAACAAAGAATAAGTGATCTTCCAGTACACCTATCATCTGTATGCATGTATGCAGTATGATGCACCTAATTCTATTTGATTCTTTTTTCAAAAGAATTAACCGATGCGTTTTTGTGTTTGGATTTTGCCATTCCTCCAGACGGACTGTGCTCTGCCGATTTCTGTTACCGAGGAATGATGCGTATTATATTTGAGATTTGGTGTCATCAACCAAATGATCCTTCCCTTTCTTTAGAAGATGTGTCAACCCTCCTATTGACCACTATATCTCCATGTTTCCACTAGATTATTCAAAAATCGTTGGGACAAGAGAGAGAAGAAGGAAAGGGTATATTTTTCAAAAGTTTGTGTTTTAGAGGGGATTATTTTATTTTTTGAAAAATGGATTTTGTAAGAATGGCTGGCCAATGGTAGGCTTATGTGTTTAGGTTTGTTCGATTAAACACTTATGAGGTTAAGCACATCTTTGTTATTAATGATTGTGTTTTGACAACTTGGATAGCTTTTCTTGAGCCCCTTGTTGAATTCAATTGATGGTACCATCATGGATTTATTTTGTTTTTCTTTTTTTGACGGCCCTAACTTTTGCCTAAAACACCCATTTGTGATGTCTTAGCGGGCTTTTGTTTTTGTTCATTATTTTGTAACCCTAATTTTTGCCTAGGTCACCCTTTTGTGGGATTCCTAGCGGGTCTTTTGCTCTTATTTTTGTGCAGCCCCCTTTTTGGGTTTCCTGCCGAGCTTATTATCTTTAGGATTTCTTTTATCCATGATGGCACTTATTGATGCCAAGAAAAGGTGCTCCAAGCTGTCATGCACACTTCCACATAAAAATGATGCGGGTTTATTGATTATTAAGACGATTTTAACCTCACTTATGTTCATTCAAACAGGGTTAAATAATGTGGTTTAGAATTTTATTGCAAGCAAGAAAAGAAGCAATAAGAAATTAATGAAGAATGATTTTATTATAATCGCAGCGGAAACATGTGCCCTATCGAGGCTCGGGGGTCGGGCTGTCCCCGAGGAGTGATCTCTAATAGTCACTGAGTCTATACATCCCTATCGGAAGGAGGAGGACACTTGATGACAACAGCTGGCCTTGACGTTTGTGAACCAGCCTTCCTAAAGATCTGGCTTAAAGAACGTCGAGAAGGATCTTGGTTTCTCTTCGTCCTTTGATCTTTATAAGGGTTGTATCCTAATCCTTGTTTCCCCGGATTATCCTTGATAATGGGTAGCTCCGGGATTCCTTGGGAGTCCTTGCCTAATCCTTGTCCTGGCAAGTATCCGTTCTTGGTGAGCATGGAGGCTACCTTCTTCATTTCTCGGGGAAACGTTTCGACATTGGCGATATTCAATGCTTGGAAGGCGGTTTCTAAAGCTTCCTCCGCTGCATCCACGTAAGGTATGGTGGATGGCTTACTGATGAGTATATCATCTTCAGCTTGTACAGTCACCAGCTTGTCATCCACAATGAATTTGACTTTCTGGTGGAGCGTAGAAGGAACAGCTTTCGCATCATGAATCCAGGGTCGGCCGAGGAGACAGCTGTATGCGGGAGTGATGTCCATCACTTGAAATTCGACGTTGAAGATAGTGGGTCCAATTTGGATTGGAAGATTGACTTCTCCCACCACTTCTCTTTTAGAACCGTCGAAAGCTCGAACGATCATGTTGCTCGGGCGCATTTGGACTCCCTTGATTGCCACTTGATCAAGAGTTCTTCTAGGCATCACATTCAAGGAAGATCCATTATCCACCAAGACTTTTACGATGTGATACTCCTTGCACTTTACAGAGATGTGCAAGGGCTTATTGTGATTTGGTCCCTCGGCGGGGATCTCCTCATCGGTGAAGGTGAGGTGATCATTAGCCTTGATGTGACTAACAATCCCCTCAAACTCGTCTTGGGAGATAGTGTGCGACACATATGCCTCGTTCAAGACTTTTGACAGAGCTTGCCGATGCGGTTTGGAGCTTAGGATCAACGACAACAGCGTAATCTTTGCTGGCGTCTTATGAAGTTGATCCATGATGGAGTACTCGCTTTGTCGGATATACTTTAACAGCTCGTTTGTCTCCTCCTCGGATTCTTTTTCCTCGGTTTTCTTTTCTTCTTTTTCTTTATTCTTGGGGGCTTTATCATGAAGATCTTCGGGAGTGTAGATCCTGCCAATCCTAGTCATGCCCCCAAGTCCAGCGATGTTGGAGATATCGCTGTCGGCAGAAGAGTGGATGTCGTCTATCCACGGCACAGCCTTATTTGATTCGTAGGGGAAAGGTCTTGGAGCGGTGATCCTTAATGGTGTCGGACCTTCCCCTTTATTCGTCTTGATTACCAACAACGGAGTTGATGTGCGCTCGCTTGGCGCGGTTGTTGGCTTACACTTGATGACGAACGGCGTGCGATCCATTTTTGAACATACGCATCGATTTAATCCTTTCTTTTTATTTATGTTTATTACTGAATTACTAGGAGGGATGTATGAAATGAATGATTCTTAGATCCCTCCATGATCTATATGCATGAGATGATGATGTTGAACATGCATGCATTGTGTTTATTGAACTAAGCATTATCATGTTTTTAGGATTTTCCTAAGATGATGCATGATATTGCTTGGTTTGGGTAAATACATATTTTTCTTTTGAATATTTTGTATCTTTTTTTTTTGTATTTTTTGGGTGAAAAGGGAAACTACCTATATGAATGCAATGAAGGTAGATGTTAACACCATGTACTAGAAGATCCTTATTTCTATTTATTCTTATTTTAATAGAATAGGAATGTTGTTTGTTTAAAGAATGCAAATGTATGCTCATACAATGTCACATAACGAATGCACAAACAATTCACTCATCCACGAACAGTCACGAGCGAATCACGAGGTAGGGGTATCCTGCAGAAAAGTGCATATTCAAGGTGGTTCTAACTGTTCTCACCGGTCTGAGGCCCCCAAGGTGCCCACATTATAGGGACCCAATTCCTCTCGTCGTGGGTCGATGGAAAGTTCCAACGCACCGTCGGACTTAAGTTCATGGTTATCACCTTGAGTGATGCTTTCCGACAACGGTCTACGGGCACCTATAGACCCATTCGACAACCGGCCGTACTAACATCCACTCCCTATGGTTAATCACTCATGCCCCCGGGTATAGAGGGAACTGTTGTGTGCAAAGGTTTGTGTGCAGTTTTTATTTCAAACAATTGCGGAATTTAAACATACAACAGTTATTTTAAAGCCATATAATAAATCATGTTATCATACAAGCAAGGGGTAATGAAGTAATTTTAACTATTATTTGTTAAAAATAATCTGTCACTAAATGGGACTGACTCTCGAGGCTTCCCCAGTGGAGTCGCCATCTGTCGCCACCGGTCCGAAACGGGCTTTCGGCATTCGCGAAGGATGGTTGGACTCGTTTATTTGTTTGAAAAATGTGGATTGCTAGAATGACTTATTCTCAAACTGAGACCTCGTCAAACGAGCAATTTTATTAAAAGACTCACCAATCCATATTAATCCCAAGCGGGACCCTCCATGGATTAGTGGTTTTCGCAAAAGGAGGGTTCGTGGAGTCGCCACCAATGTTTTACTCAAAACATTGGAAAAAGGGATAAGGCAATTGATTTTATAAATCAACTTTGGCCATTACAACCAGAGTTGGGTAAGGGAGTCGGTTACGCGTGGGGAAGGTGTTAGCACCCCACAGCGCCCCTTTCGGGTTCCCTATGACAGATTATTTTCTAAAATAACAGTGTAAAATTACTAAATTACCCCTATTTATTATAAGCGATTATATATTAACTATCTACATGATGACAGTTTAAATATGCACACAGAAAGCAGTAAAAGGAAGGATTTAAGAAGAAACCTCTTGAAGCGTGCTTTTATATATTGAGTAAAACTGGGAAGCTTTTTGGCGTTCCCTCGCTCTACAAGCTCGCTCGCTCCTTCCTAAAAACTTTTGACTATGGAAATCCGGAGGATTTCCCTTCGACTAGGTTCGAATCTCCAAGCTAAGTGCTCAGAATTCCAGAACTTAGTCGGATCGACTCCCAGAGAGATTTCTAGGGCAGAACACTGCTCAAAAAACCCAGAATACTCAAGGAGGGAGTCAAAACTGAGTGAAAAAGTGTGGAATGACGTCCAATTGACGTCATATTTATAGGGAATAGGCGCAATACGGCCTACAGGGGCAATACGGCCGTATTGAAATTTTTGAACTTCAATACGGTCGTATTGAAGTTCAATACGGTCGTATTGAAGTTCAGAAATTTCAATACGCCCGTATTGAGTTCGCTGCGGTTGTATTGAAGTGTCAATACGGTCGTACTGACTTCAGTACGGCCGTATTGAAGCTTCAATACGGCCGTATTAAGTTCAGTACGGCCGTATTGGGCTTTTTCCCTCCACTTCTTTATTTTGAGCTATTCTAAGACCTCTAGACCTACAGAGAACCCTCCTAGGGCCTTCGAGGAGTCCTTCTGGCTGATTATCCTTCAGTCTTCGAGAGTCTTCAAGCTTTATTTCCGACCCGGACAATTTTAGGGGTCTACAGTGATGAGGAGACCATTTCTCCGGATCTGCAAAGATTGCTAGATCAAGAAGCTCGTCAAGAGAAATTGGAGACCGTGAATTTGGGGCAGGGCCGAGAGATAAAAGAGGTCAATATTGGGACCCATATCAGTGATGAAATAAGGACACATGTTTCCGCTATGATTATAATAAAATCATTCTTCATTGCTTCTTTTCTTGCTTATAATAAAATTCTAAACCACATTATTTTTAACCCTGTTTGAATAAACATGAATGAGGTTAAAATCATCTTAATAATAATAAACCCGCATCATTCTTTATGTGGAAGTGTGTGTGACAACTTGGAGCACCTTCCCTTGGCCTCGACAAGTGCCATCATGGATAAAAATAAATCCTTTAAAATAAAAGAAGCTCGGCAGAAAACTCAAAAAGGGGACTGCGCAAAAATAAGAGCAAAAGACCCGCTAGGAATCCCACGAAAGGGTGACCTAGGCAAAAGTTAGGGTTACAAAAATAAACAAAAACAAAGGTCCGCTAAAACGCCACAAAAGGGTGTTTTAGGCAAAAATAAGGACAATCAAAAAAACAAAAATAAATCCATGATGGTACCATGAACCGAATTCAAAAAGAAAGGTTCAAAGGAAGCTATCCAAGTTGTCAATCACAACACGACTTTTTAACTTCATAAGTGTTTAATCAAACAAGCCTAAACACATAAGCCTACCTTGGCCATCCATTCTTACAAAAACCATTTTTGAAAAATAAATCCCCTCTAAAACACAAACTTCAGAACAAAAAATATCTTTCCTTTCTTTCCTCTCTTGTCCCAAATGATTTTAGAATAATCTAGTGGAAGCACGGAGAAATAAATCATCACTGATAATGGATCTAATCTGAACAACAAAATGGTGGAAGAACTGTGCCAAGAATTCAAGATCCAACACCATAACTCTTCCCCATATCGGCCAAAGATGAATGGGGCAGTCGAGGCAACCAATAAGAGCATCAAGAAAATAGTGCAAAAGATGGTTGTCTCATTTGAGGACTGGCACGAGATGTTACCCTTCGCTTTCCATGGTTATAGGACTTCTGTACGCACATCTACAAGAGTTACTCCATTCTCCCTCGTCTATGGGATGGAGGCAGTGCTACCCGTCGAAGTCGAAATACCTTCCCTAAGGGTAATCATGGAAGCAAAACTTTCCGAAGCAGAATGGGTTCAAGGCCGATACGACCAATTGAACCTCATTGAAGAGAAACGGCTGAACGCCATATGCCATGGTCAAGCCTATCAAAGGAAGATCAAAAAGGCTTTTGACAAGAAAGTCCACCCTCGAGTCTACCATGAGGGAGAGTTGGTAATGAAGAAATTGCTACCAACTCAAAAAGACAAAATCGGAAAGTGTGCCCCAAATCACGGAGGACCATACGTAGTAAAACGAGCCTTCTCAAGAGGAGCACTGATCCTCACAGACATGGATGGAAAAGAACTTCGATACCCAGTCAACGCTGACGTGGTAAAGAAGTATTATGCTTGAAGACGTTGCTTGCACAAGCCCGCTAGGATGAAAACCCAAAAAGGGCATCCTAGGCAAAAGTTAGGGCAAAACGAAAAGCCCGCCAGTACAAGGGTACTAGGCAAAACAAAGGCAAAATTATCCCCGCTAGGATACGTCCTAGGCAAAAGTTAGGGGCAAAAGAATAAGATGTAAAAAACAAAGCAAGCAACGATCACTTGAATCGA
Organism: Cajanus cajan; assembly: GCF_000230855.2. Classification (NCBI taxonomy): domain Eukaryota; kingdom Viridiplantae; phylum Streptophyta; class Magnoliopsida; order Fabales; family Fabaceae; genus Cajanus; species Cajanus cajan. Next base: position 39,958,162 of record NC_138525.1, read on the forward strand.
AAATCGAAAGGCGGTTCAAGTGATAATCTTCTAGAAGCAAGCGTCTTGCAGCATCTACACTCCTGGCTCAGGCATCTCACCCGAAGCAGCTAGGGGAACGGGAAGAGCGACAATTACAGATATGATTGTTTAAGCCAAATGTATAAATAGCCCACCTTGGCCAGCCATTCTTCAGAAATTCCCTTTGCAAATCTTTCTGTAAAAACATTTTTGAATATCAAATAAAATATCCATTTGTTTCTTTTCTCTCTTGACCATGTGATTATGCTTCTAAATTGATGTTTCAAAAATTGTACGAGACTCTCTTAATAATCGGTCAATAAAGAAAATTGGAGGGGTTCCTATAAAATCCATAATCTCCTGCATAAAAGGCTCACAAAAATATTCCCTCACGTCGATGACAGAAATTCCTCCAAGAAAAGGAGGATAGGGAGAGCCATTCATTTTTCTAAAAACATTAAATAATAAAACTTGCATTTGTGCATCACACACATTAGTTGCACATTCAAAGACCTTATCATGAGGCAATTGCATAAAATAGAAAAATAGAAAATTGCTTGTGTATGACAGCAGTCAACAAAAGCCGAAAACGAAAAAAGGCAAGGATACAAACAATACTCCTCAGTTTGTACAGAATAATTGAGCCTGGAGAGGCTTGCTGAAAAAATACTTCCTCAGAATAATTAAGCCTGGAGAGGCTTGCAGAAACAATACTCTCTCACCATACAGAATAACCGAGCCTGGAGAGGCTTGCCGAAATAATACTCTCTCAGAAATAACTGAGCCTGGAGAGGCTCGCCGAAATAATACTCTCACAGAATAATTGAGCCTGGAGAGGCTCGCCGAAATAATACTCTCTCAGAATAACTGAGCCTGAAGAGGCTTGCCAAGATAATACTCCTCAGAGACATTTCTGTACAGAAAAAGCCAAAACCAACAAAAGAGGCAAAAATACAGAAAAAGCCAAAATCAACAAAAAATACAGAAAAAGCCGAAATCAACAAAAAAGGCAAAAACACAGAAAAAGCCAAAATCAACAAAAAAGGCAAAAACACAGAAAAAGCCAAAATCAACAAAAAAGGCAAAAAAATACAGAAAAAGCCAAAAACGACAAAAAAGGCAAAAGATTTAGAAAATCAATCGCCTCCCACAGAATAATTAAGCCTGGAGAGGCTTGCCGAAATAATACTCTCCAAAAGACGTCTCAGCTCGCATTCTCGGGCTGAACAAAAAACAATACTCCCACAGAATAACTGAGCCTGGAGAGGCTCGCCGAAATAATACTCTCTCAGAATAATTGAGCCTGGAGAGGCTCGCAGAAATAATACTCCCCAGAGAAACCCCAACTCAAGCTCACGGAACAAATCCCCAGCGAGAGCTATCAAAGCAAGATCGACAAAATTCCCAATGGAAACACGATCACCCAAGCAGTATATCTAGTCAAAGGACTTAAAACTTCCTCAGTGGAAGATAGCTCTCCAACTCAGGCGTTGAGTGAGGCTAAGCCTGTAGAGGCTTCCTAAATAATACTCTGGGATACATAAGATCCCTAAATCCCCAGTCGCCTACTCAAGAGGCATTCCTACAAAAAGAAAAAAAATCAAAAGATCAATAATCATTCCCCAAGTGGAATCCGGCTCTTGGCCAAACATCAAGCGTCAAGATGATCTGCCTAACAGAAGAGGCTAATCACAATCAATGACAAAATCCCCCAGCGGATAACAGCCTACACAGAGGCGACAAAACCAGAAAAACAAAAAGAGTCACCCGAATAAGGATAACCGGGATACTCCACCATCGTCGAAAGGACGTCAGCCAATCATAAGGCACCGCTCATCTCAGAAAGAGCATCTTCGTGTCTACACCCCAGGGAAACAGAAATTCCTCAATAGGCACCAACTATGCAAAGGAAAGTTGGGACACAAGAACCTATGAGTAACTGCACATCCCCTAGACGGATCCCTGCGTTATCCAGCCCTCAGTGGCACAAAAATAATCGTCAAAGCAGCATCGTGGACTGTGGAGACAAAATCAAAATCAACATCCAGAATACCCTCAGTGGATAATAGCCTAAACAGAGGCTACAAAAATCAGAAAAATCAAAGAGGGACACCCGAATAAAGATAACCGGGATACTCCACAACGTCAAAGGACGTCAGCTAAACATAAGGCATCACTCAACTCAGAGAGAGAGCATCTGTGTCTACACCCCAAGGAGTCAGAAATTCCCCATGGGTACCAACAATGCAATGCAAGTTGGGGCACAGGAACCTATGAATGACTGCACATCCCCTAGACGGATCCCTGCGTTATCCAGCCCTCAGCGGCACAAAATCAGAAAAACCGTCGAAGCAGCATCGTGGACTGTGGAGACAAAAATCATCTCAAAACCCTGGAGAGGGTAAACTCACACTGCCGAATGTTAAGAGGCAGGGCCTGGAGAGGCGATACTCAACTGCCGAATGTTAAGAGGCAGGGCCTGGAGAGGCGATACTCAACTGCCGAATGTTAAGAGGCAGGGCCTGGAGAGGCAATACTCAACTGCTGAATGTTAAGAGGCAGGGCCTGGAGAGGCGATACTCAAACTACCTCATGTTGAGAGGCAGGGCCTGGAGAGGCAGTACTCAACCATCAGCGTCGTCAAAGGCACGTTGGTGTTCAACTTCCGGCTCGGGCGTCGAGTGAAGTTGATCCTGGAGAGGGTAAACTTAGCTGCCTAGGTCGTCAGAAACAACCGAAGCAGAGCCTGGAGAGGCAGTACTCAATCATCGGTGATGTTAACACTGGTGTCTAGCTTCCGGCTCGGGCGTCGAGTGAGGCTAGGCCTGGAGAGGCGGTACTCAACCATCAGCGTTGTCAGAGGCACGTTGGTGTTCAACTTCCGGCTCGGGCGTCGAGTGAAGTTGACCCTGGAGAGGGTAAACTTAGCTACCGAGGTTGTCAGAAACGCCGAGGTATGCAACAACCTGGAGAGGCTACTCAACAATTTTCCACCGGAAGACGCTACAAGTCAGAAGGTTGGCACATCACCCGGACAATTGGGTCAACTCCTTTACTTGTCAGCCGGTACACCAAAAGGCCGTACGACTAAGTAAAGGGGGGGCAGCTGTAGACCCCTAAAATTGTCCGGGTCGGAAATAAGGCTGGAAGACTCTCGAAGACCAAAGGAAAGTCAGCCGGAAGGACTCCCAGAAGACCATAGGATGACTATCTGTAGGTTTAGAGGTCTTAGAATAGCTAAAATAAGAAAAGTGGGAGGAATGAAGCCCAATACAGCCTCCCAGAGGTTCAGTACGGCCGTATTGAACATTTTGAACTTCAATACGGCCGCACTGAACTCAATACGGCCGTATTGAAGTTTCTGAACTTCAATACGGCTGCATTGAATTCAATACGGCTGCACTGAACTTTAATACGGCTGCATTGAATTCAATACGGCTGCACTGAACTTCAATACGGCTGCACTGAACTTCAATGCGGCCGTATTGAGGTTTTTTGAACTTCAATACGGCCGTATTGAATTCAATACGGCCGTATTGTAGTTCAAAATTTCAATGTTGACCGTATTGACCCCCAGAGACCGTATTGAGCCTTTTCCCTATAAATATGACGTCAATGGGACGTCATTGGACACTTTTACACTGAGTTTTGACTCCCTCCTTGAGTATTCTGGGGTTTTTGAGCAGTGTTCTGCCCTAGAAATCTCTCTGGGAGTCGATCCGACGAAGTTCTGGAATTCCGAGCATTTAGCTTGGAGATTCGAACCTAGTCGAAGGGTGTAGACCCCTAAAATTGTCCGGGTCGGAAATAAAGCTTGAAGACTCTCGAAGACTGAAGGATAATCAGCCAGAAGGACTCCTCGAAGGCCCTAGGAGGGTTCTCTGTAGGTCTAGAGGTCTTAGAATAGCTCAAAATAAGGAAGTGGAGGGAAAAAGCCCAATACGGCCGTACTGAACTTAATACGGCCGTATTGAAGCTTCAATACGGCCGCAGCGAAACTCAATACGGCGTATTGAAGTTTCTGAAACTTCAATACGGTCGTACTGAAGTCAATACGACCGTATTGACACTTCAATACAACCGCAGCGAACTCAATACGGGCGTATTGAAATTTCTGAATTTCAATACGACCGTATTGAACTTCAATACGACCGTATTGAAGTTCAAAAATTTCAATACGGCCGTATTGCCCCTGTAGGCCGTATTGCGCCTATTCCCTATAAATATGACGTCAATTGGACGTCATTCCACACTTTTTCAGATAGTTTCAACCCTCTCCTTGAGTATTCTGGGGTTTTTGAGCAGTGTTCTGCCCTAGAAATCACTCGGAGAGTTGATCCGACGAAGTTCTTGAGCCCCGAGCCATTTTGCTTGAGGATCGAACCTAGTCGAGGGGAAATCTTTTTGATTCCCTTAGTTAAAATTTTGTTCTAGGAGAGCGAGGAGCGGGCTTGTAGAGCGAGGGAACGCCAAAACGCTTCCCAGTTCTTTGCAATATATAAAAGCACGCTTCAAGAGGTTTCCCTTCAATCCTTCCTTTTACTGCTTTCTGTGTGCATATTTAAACTGTCATCATGTAGATAGTCAATTTATAATTGCTTAGAATAAATAGGGGTAATTTAGTAATTTTATAATGTTCTTTTAAAAATAATCTGTCATAGGGAACCCGAAAGGGGCGCCGTGGGGTGCTAACACCTTCCCCACGCGTAACCGACTCCCTTACCCAACTCTGGTTGTAGTGGCCAAAGTTGATTTTTAAATCAATTGCCTTATCCCTTTTTCCAATGTTTTGAGTAAAACATTGGTGGCGACTCCACGAACCCTCCTTTTATGAAAACCACTAATCCATGGAGGGTCCTGCTTGGGATTAATATGGATTAGTGAGCCTTTTAATAAAATTGCTCGTTTGACGAGGTCTCAGTTTGAGAATAAGTCATTCTAGCAATCCACATTTTTTAAACAATTAAACGAGTCCAACCATCCTTCGCGAACGCCGAAAGCCCGTTTCGGGCCGGTGGCGACAGATGGCGACTCTGCTGGGGAAGCCTCGAGAGTCAGTCCCATTTAGTGACAGATTATTTTTAACAAATAATAGTTAAAATTACTTTATTACCCCTCACTTGTATGATAACATGTTTATCTATTTGGCTTTAATAACTGTTGTATGTTTAATTTTCCGCAATTGTTTGAAATAAAATTGCACACAAACCTTTGCACACAACAGTTCCCTCTATACCCGGGGGCATGAGTGGTAATCCATAGGGAGTGGATGTTAGTACGGCCGGTTGATGGGTTTATAGGAGCCTATGAGACCGTTGTCGGAAAACATCACTCAAGGTGATAACCATGAACTTGAGTCCGACGGTGCGTTGGAGCTTTCCATCGACCTACGACAAGAGGAATTGGGTCCCTATAATGGGGGCACCTTGGGGGCCTCAGACTGGTGAGAACAGTTAGAACCACCTTGAATATGCACTTTTCTGCAGGATACCCCTACCTCGTGATTCGCTCGTGACTGTTCGTGGATGAGTGAATTGTTTGTGCATTCGTTATGTGACATTGTATGAGCATACATTTGCATTCTTTAAACAAACAACATTCCTATTCTATTAAAATAAGAATAAATAGAAATAAGGATCTTCTAGTACATGGTGTTAACATCTACCTTCATTGCATTCATATAGGTAGTTTCCCTTTTCACCCAAAAAATACAAAAAAAGATACAAAATATTCAAAAGAAAAATATGTATTTACCCAAACCAAGCAATATCATGCATCATCTTAGGAAAATCCTAAAAACATGATAATGCTTAGTTCAATAAACACAATGCATGCATGTTCAACATCATCATCTCATGCATATAGATCATGGAGGGATCTAAGAATCATTCATTTCATACATCCCTCCTAGTAATTCAGTAATAAACATAAATAAAAAGAAAGGATTAAATCGATGCGTATGTTCAAAAATGGGTCGCACGCCGTTCGTCATCAAGTATAAGCCAACAACCGCGCCAAGCGAGCGCACATCAACTCCGTTGTTGGTAATCAAGACGAATAAAGGGGAAGGTCCGACACCATTAAGGATCACCGCTCCAAGACCTTTCCCCTACGAATCAAATAAGGCTGTGCCGTGGATATACGACATCCACTCTTCTGCCGACAGCGATATCTCCAACATCGCTGGACTTGGGGGCATGACTAGGAGTGGCAGGATCTACACTCCCGAAGATCTTCATGATAAAGCCCCCAAGAATAAAGAAAAAGAAGAAAAGAAAACCGAGAAAAAAGAATCCGAGGAGGAGACAGACGAGCTGTTAAAGTTTATCCGACAGAGCGAGTACTCCATCGTGGATCAACTTCATAGGACGCCAGCAAAGATTACGCTGTTGTCGTTGATCCTAAGTTCCAAACCGCATCGGCAAGCTCTGTCGAAAGTCTTGAACGAGGCATACGTGTCGCACACTATCTCCCAAGACGAGTTTGAGGGGATTGTTAGTCACATCAAGGCTAATGATCACCTCACCTCCATGAAGAAATCCCCGCCGAGGGATCAAACCACAACAAGCCCTTGCACATCTCTACAAAGTGCAAGGAGTAGCACGTCGTTAAAGTCTTGGTAGGTAATGGATCTTCCTTGAAAGTGATGCCAAAAAGAACGCTCAAAGCAATTGGCAATCAAGGGAGTCCAAACGCGCCCGAGCAACATGATCGTTCGAGCTTTCGACGGTTCTAAAAGAGAAGTAGTGGGAGAAATCAATCTTCCAATCCAAATTGGACCCACTATCTTCAACGTCGAATTTCAAGTGATGGATATCACTCCCGCATACAGCTGTCTCCTCGGCCGACCTTGGATTCATGATGCGAAAGCTGTTCCTTCTACGCTCCACCAGAAAGTAAAATTCATTGTGGATGACAAGCTGGTGGCTGTACAAGCTGAAGATGATATACTCATCAGTAAGCCATCCACCATACCTTACGTGGATGCAGCAGAGGAAGCTTTAGAAACCGCCTTCCAAGCATTGGATATCGCCAATGTCGAAACGTTTCCCCGAAAAATGAATGAGGTAGCCCATATGCTCACTAAGAACGGATACTTGCCGGGACAAGGATCAGGCAAGGACTCCCAAGGAATCCCGGAGCTACCCATTATCAAGGATAATCCGGGGAAACAAGGGTTAGGATACAACCCTAACAAAGATCAAAGAACGAAGAGGAATCAAGATCCTTCTCGACGTTCTTTAAGCCAGATCTTTAGGAAGGCTGGTTCACAAATGTCAAGGCCAGCTGTCGTCATCAAGTGTCCTTTTCCTTCTAATAGAGATGTGTAAATTCAGTGACTATTAGAGATCACTCCTCGGGGACAGCCCGACCCCCGAGCCTCGATAGGGCACATGTTTCCATTATGATTATAATAAAATCATTCTTCATTAATTCTTTATTGCTTCTTTTCTCGCTTGCAATAAAATTCTAGACCACATTATTTTAACCCTGTTTGAATAAACATGAATGAGGTTAAAATCATCTTAATAATAATAAACCCACATCATTTTTATGTGGAAGTGTGTGTGTCAACTTGGAGCACCTTTTCTTGGCATTAATAAGTGCCATCATGGATAAAAGAAATCCTAAAGATAATAAGCTCGGCAGGAAACCCAAAAAGGGGACTGCGCAAAAATAAGAGCAAAAGACCCGCTAGGAATCCCACAAAAGGGTGACCTAGGCAAAAGTTAGGGTTACAAAATAAGACCAAAAGACCCGCTAGGAATCCCACAAAAGGGTGACCTAGGCAAAAGTTAGGGTTACAAAATAAGACCAAAAGACCCGCTAGGAATCCCACAAAAGGGTGACCTAGGCAAAAATTAGGGTTACAAAATAATGAATAAAAACAAAAGCCCGCTAAAACATCACAAATGGGTGTTTTAGGCAAAAGTTAGGGCCATCAAAAAAGAAAAACAAAATAAATCCATGATGGTACCATCAATCGAATTCAACAAGGGGCTCAAGAAAAGCTATCCAAGTTGTCAAAGCACAATCATTAATAACAAAGATGTGCTTAACCTCATAAGTGTTTAATCGAACGAGCCTAAACACATAAGCCTACCATGGCCAGCCATTCTTACAAAAACAAATTTTTCAAAATAAAAATAAATCCCCTCTAAAACACAAACTTTTGAAAATATATATCCTTTCCTTCTTTTCTCTCTTGTCCCAACGATTTTTGAATAATCTAGTGGAAACATGGAGATATAGTGGTCAATAGGAGGGTTGACACATCTTCTAAAGAAAGGGAAGAATCATTTGGTTGATGACACCAAAATCAAATATGCATCATTCCTCGGTAACAGAAATCGGCAGAGCACAGTCCGTCTGGAGGAATGGCAAAATCTAAACACAAAAACGCATCGGTTAATTCTTTTGAAAAAAGAATCAAATAGAATTAGGTGCATCATACTGCATACATGCATACAGATGATAGGTGTACTGGAAGATCACTTATTCTCTGTTTATTGAAAAAACAAAAAAAATATAAAATATAAATTTCAGAAAAAACAATGCGCCCGTACCATGTTCAGTACACCCGTACTAAAATCAGGGTTATGAACAAAATTTCAACTCAATACAGGCGTACTGAAAAGGAGGCGGCCGTATTGGCCATAAAGAAATTTTCAAAGACCTCGTCATGAGGCAATTGCATAAAAATAGAAAAAAATAGAAAATTGCTTGTGTATGACAGCAGTCAACAAAAGCCGAAAATGAAAAAAGGCAAGGATATAGAAAATCCGACAAACAAGATTGCACAGAATAACTGAGCCTGGAGAGGCTTGCCGAAAGAATACTCTCAGAATAACTGAGCCTGGAGAGGCTTTCCGAAAGAATACTCTCAGAATAACTGAGCCTGGAGAGGCTTGCCGAAAGAATACTCTCAGAATAACTGAGCCTGGAGAGGCTCGCCGAAATAATACTCTCTCAAAATAATTGAGCCTGGAGAGGCTCGCTGAAATAATACTCTCTCATAATAACTGAGACATTTCTGTACAGAAAAAGCCAAAAAACAACAGAAAAGGCAAAAATACAGAAAAAGCCAAAAAATGACAAAAAAGGCAAAAACACAGAAAAAGCCAAAATCGAAAAAAGGGCAAAATACAGAAAATCCAACAAATCATACAGAATAACTGAGCCTGGAGAGGCTTACCGAAAAAATACTCGCTCAGGATAACTGAGCCTGGAGAGGCTCGCCGAAATAATACTCTCAAAATAATTGAGCCTGGAGAGGCTTGCTTAAATAATACTCCCGCAGAATAATTGAGCCTGGAGAGGCTTGCCGAAATAATACTCCTTCAGAATAATTGAGCCTGGAGAGGCTCGCCGAAATAATACTCTTTCATCATAACTAAAGCCTGGAGAGGCTTGCAAAAATAATACTCTCTCAGAATAAATGAGCCTGGAGAGGCTCGCAGAAAAGATACTCCCCAGAGAAACCTCAACTCAAGCTCACGGGCCAAATTTCCCAGCGAGAGCTATCAAAGCAAGATCGTCAAAATCCCCAATGGAAGTACGATCTCCCAAGCAGAATATCCAAGTCAAAGGACTTAAACTTCCTCAGTGAAGATAGCTCTCCAACTCAAGTGTCGAGTGAGGCTAAGCCTGTAGAGGCTTCCAAAATAATACTCTGGGATACATAAGATCCCCAAATCCCCAGTCGCCTACTCAAGAGGCATCCCTGCAGAAGGAGAAAAAATAAAAAAAATCAATAATCATTCCCCAAGTGGAATCTAGCTCTCAGCCAATCATTGAACGTCAAGCTGATACGCCTAACAGAAGAGGCTAATCAAAATCAACGACAAAATCCCCCAGTGGATAACAGCCTACACAGAGGCAACAAAATTAGAAAACCAAAAGAGACACCCGAACAAGGATAACCGGGATACTCCACCAACGTCAAAAGGACGTCAGCCAATCATAAGGCACCGCTCACATCAGAAAGAGCATCTTTGTGTCTGCACCCAAAGGAATCAGAAATTCCCCAGTGGGAACCAACTACGCAATGGAAAGTTGGGACACAAGAACCTATGAGTAACTGCACATCCCCTAGACGGATCCCTGCGTTATCCAGCCCTTAGTGGCACAAAATCAAAAAACAACCGTCGAAGCAGCATCGTGGACTGTGGAGACAAAATCATCACCAAATCCCTGGAAAGGAGATATTCACGCTACCCCGTCGTCACAAACACGGAGGTATGCAGCTTCCGGCTCGGGCAATGAGCGAAGCTATCTCTGGAAAAGGGGTACTCACCGCTTACCGTTGTCACAAAGGTACTTAGCTTCCGGCTCAAACAAAGAGTGAAGCTAAGCCTGGAGAGACGGTACTTACAGCTTCCAGCTTGGGCAACAAGCAAAGCAAGGCCTGGAGAGGCAAAACTCACACTGCTCACCGTCGTCACAAAGGTACTTAGCTTCCGGCTCAAACAAAGAGTGAAGCTAAGCCTGGAGAGGCGGTACTCAACCATCAGCGTCATCAGAGGCGCGTTGATGTCCAACTTCCGGCTCGGGCGTCGAGTGAAGTTGACCTTGGAGAAGGTAAACTCAGCTACCGAGGATGTCAGAAGCGCCGAGGTATGCACCCACCTGGAGAGGCTACTCAACATTTTTCCACCGGAAGACGCTACAAGTCAGAAGGTCGGCGCAATACCCGGACAATTGGGTCAACTCCTTTACTTGTCAGCTGATACACCAAAAGGCCGTCCGACTAAGTAAAGGGGGGGCAGCTGTAGACCCCTAAAATTGTCCGGGTCGGAAATAAAGCTTGAAGACTCTCGAAGACTGAAGGATAATCAGCCAGAAGGACTCCTCGAAGGCCCTAGGAGGGTTTCTGAAACTTCAATACGGTCGTACTGAAGTCAATACGACCGTATTGACACTTCAATACAACCGCAGCGAACTCAATACGGGCGTATTGAAATTTCTGAATTTCAATACGACCGTATTGAAGTTCAAAAATTTCAATACGGCCGTATTGCCCCTGTAGGCCGTATTGCGCCTATTCCCTATAAATATGACGTCAATTGGACGTCATTCCACACTTTTTCAGATAGTTTCAACCCTCTCCTTGAGTATTCTGGGGTTTTTGAGCAGTGTTCTGCCCTAGAAATCACTCGGAGAGTTGATCCGACGAAGTTCTTGAGCCCCGAGCCATTTTGCTTGAGGATCGAACCTAGTCGAGGGGAAATCTTTTTGATTCCCTTAGTTAAAATTTTGTTCTAGGAGAGCGAGGAGCGGGCTTGTAGAGCGAGGGAACGCCAAAACGCTTCCCAGTTCTTTGCAATATATAAAAGCACGCTTCAAGAGGTTTCCCTTCAATCCTTCCTTTTACTGCTTTCTGTGTGCATATTTAAACTGTCATCATGTAGATAGTCAATTTATAATTGCTTAGAATAAATAGGGGTAATTTAGTAATTTTATAATGTTCTTTTAAAAATAATCTGTCATAGGGAACCCGAAAGGGGCGCCGTGGGGTGCTAACACCTTCCCCACGCGTAACCGACTCCCTTACCCAACTCTGGTTGTAGTGGCCAAAGTTGATTTTTAAATCAATTGCCTTATCCCTTTTTCCAATGTTTTGAGTAAAACATTGGTGGCGACTCCACGAACCCTCCTTTTATGAAAACCACTAATCCATGGAGGGTCCTGCTTGGGATTAATATGGATTAGTGAGCCTTTTAATAAAATTGCTCGTTTGACGAGGTCTCAGTTTGAGAATAAGTCATTCTAGCAATCCACATTTTTTAAACAATTAAACGAGTCCAACCATCCTTCGCGAACGCCAAAAGCCCGTTTCGGGCCGGTGGCGACAAAGGGAAATCCTCCGGATTTCCATAGTTAAAATTTTATAGGAGGGAGCGAGCGGGCTTGTAGAGCGAGGGAACGCCAAAAAGCTTCCCAGTTTTACTTGAATATAAAAGCACGCTTCAAAGGTTTCTTCTTAAGTCCTTCCTTTTACTGCTTTCTGTGTGTATATTTAAATCTATCATCATGTAGATATTTAATTTACAATCGCTTATAATAAATAGGGGTAATTTAGTAATTTTGCACTATTATTTTTAAAATAATCTGTCATAGGGAACCCGAAAGGGGCGCTGTGGGGTGCTAACACCTTCCCCACGCGTAACCGACTCCCTTACCCGACTCTGGTTGTAATGGCCGAAGTCGATTTTTGAATCGATTGCCTTAAAACCTCTTTTTCCAATGTTTTGAGTAAAACATTGGTGGCGACTCCATGAACCCTTCCTTTTATGAAAACCACTAATCCATGGAGGGTCCCGCTTGGGATTAACATGGATTGGTGAGTCTTTTAATAAAATTGCTCGTTTGACGAGGTCTCAGTTTGAGAATAAGTCATTCTAGCAATCCATATTTTTAAACAAATAAAAGAGTCCAACCATCCTTCGCGAACGCCGAAAGCCCGTTTCGGGCCGGTGGCGACACTACCTTGTGTCCAAAGAGTTTGTCATTCATAGTGACCATTGTAGACCCCTAAAATTGTCCGGGTCGGAAATAAGACTCGAAGACTCTCGAAGATCAAAGGAAAGTCAGCCAAAGGGACTCTTAGAAGACCGTGGGATGACAATCTATAGGTTTAAAGGTCTTAGAGTAGCAAAAAATAAGAAAGTGGAGGGAATGAAGCCCAATACGGCCTCCCAAAAGTTCAGTACGGCCGTATTGAACATTTTAAACTACAATACGGCCGCACTGAACTCAATACGGCCGTATTGAAGTTTCTGAACTTCAATACGGCTGCACTGAACTCAATACGGCTGCACTGAACTTCAATACGGCTGCACTGAACTCAATACGGCCGTATTGAGGTTTTTTGAACTTCAATACGGCCGTACTGAATTCAATACGGCCGTATTGTAGTTCAAAACTTCAATACGGACCGTATTGACCCCCAGAGGCCGTATTGCGCCTCATCCCTATAAATATGACGTCAATTGGACGTCATTTGACACTTTTACACTGAGTTTTAACCCTCTTCTTGAGTATTCTGGGTTTTTTTTGAGCAGTGCTCTGCCTAGAAATCACTCGGAGAGTTGATCCGACAAAGTTCTCGAGTTCTGAGCTTTTTGCTTGAGTCTCGAACTGAGTCGAAGGGAAATCCTCCGGATTTCCATAGTTAAAATTTTCTAGGAGGGAGCGAGCGGGCTTGTAGAGCGAGGGAACGCCAAAAAGCTTCCCAGTTTTACTTGAATATAAAAGCACGCTTCAAAGGTTTCTTCTTAAGACCTTCCTTTTACTGCTTTCTGTGTGTATATTTAACTGTCATCATGTAGATAGTTAAGTTATAATTGTTTAGAATAAATAGGGGTAATTTAGTAATTTCGCACTATTATTTTTAGAAATAATCTGTCATAGGGAACCCGAAAGGGGCGCTGTGGGGTGCTAACACCTTCCCCACGCGTAACCGACTCCCTTACCCGACTCTGGTTGTCATGGCCGAAGTCGATTTTTGAATCGATTGCCTTAAACTTCTTTTTCCAATGTTTTGAGTAAAACATTGGTGGCGACTCCATGAACCCTTCTTTTTTATGAAAACCGCTAATCCATGGAGGGTCCCGCTTGGGATTAACATGGATTGGTGAGCCTTTTAATAAAATTGCTCATTTGACAAGGTCTCAGTTTGAGAATAAGTCATTCTAGCAATCCATATTTTTAAACAAATAAAAAAGTCCAACCATCCTTCGCGAATGCCGAAAGCCCGTTTCGGGCCGGTGGCGACAACCATGAGTCACTTAAGTATTTAAGAGGTCAAGGTAAGTTAAATAAGAGGCATGCCAAATGGTTAGAGTTCCTTGAACAATTTCCATATATCATTAAATTCAAGAAAGGAAAATCAAATGTTGTAGCTGATGCTTTATCTAGAAGACATACTTTGCTTGTGTCTCTAGGTACTCAAATTCTTGGATTTGATAATATTAGGGAGTTGTATGAGGAAGATCTTGAGTTTGGTGATAATTATAAAAAATGTCAACAAAAAGCTTATGATGGTTTCTATATGGTTGAGGGGTACTTGTATAAAGAAGGAAGGTTATGCATACCCCAAGGATCCATTAGGAAATTATTAATTAAAGAGAGTCATGAAGGTGGGCTTATGGGGCACTTTGGTGTTGAGAAAACCCTTAGTTTGCTAAAAGAAAAATTTTATTGGCCCCATATGCGAAAAGATGTCCAAAGGCATTGTTTTAGATGTTTGGCTTGTTTACAAGCTAAGTCTAAAGTAATGCCTCATGGTACATACACACCTTTGCTTGTTGCTTTTTCTCCTTGGGTAGATATTAGCATGGATTTTGTGCTAGGTTTGCCTAGAACTCCAAGGGGAATGGATTCTATCTTTGTGGTAGTGGACCGTTTTAGTAAAATGGCTCATTTTATTCCATGCCACAAAGTAGATGATGCAAGCAACATTGCAAAACTCTTCTTTAGAGATGTGGTTAAACTCCATGGGCTTCCTAGGACTATAGTTTCAGATAGAGATACAAAGTTCCTAAGCCACTTTTGGCGTGTCTTGTGGTCAAGACTAGGAACCAAACTCCTATTTTCAACTACTTGTCATCCTCAAACAGATGGCCAAACTGAGGTAGTGAATAGATCTCTGTCAACTATGCTTAGGGCAGTCCTAAAGGGTAATCACAAATCTTGGGATGAGTTTTTACCTCATATTGAATTTGCCTACAATAGGGTAGTTCACAAAACTACCAATATTTCTCCTTTTGAGGCTGTATATGGGTTTAATCCTTTAACTCCTTTGGACTTGATACCTCTTCATAATGTTGAACATTTCATTCATAAGGAAGGGGCTTCAAGGGTTGATTTTGTTAAAAAAACTTCATGAAAGGATTAAAACTCATATTCAAAATCAAAATAAGAAGTATGCCAAGCAAGGAAATAAAGGCAAGAAACCAATGATCTTCGAGGAAGGAGATTGGGTTTGGCTTCATTTAAGAAAAGAACGTTTTCCAAATCAAAGGAACTCCAAACTCAGTCCTAGAGGAGATGGTCCCTTTCAGGTCTTACAGCGTATCAATGACAACGCTTATAAACTTGATTTACCCTCTGATTATGGAGTCAGCACTACTTTTAATGTTAGTGATCTTAAACCTTTTGTAGGTGCTAATGATGATGAGGAAGAGTCTTCAGATTCGAGGACGAATCCTTCTCAAGAGGGAGGGAATGATGGAAAAGCATGGGCTACAGGCCCAACCACTAGAGCTATGGCCAGGAGACTACTTGAAGATTTAACTACTTCAGAGCTTAGTGGGCCCAATGGGCTTGGTGGGCCTAGGGTGCTTCTCACTTGGGCCTTCATTGATTAAACACCATGTTCTATTATATTTTCTTAGTATAGGAATTTACTTTGATGTTGGTCTTGTATTTTGACCATAGATTAGGATTTAGGTGATTTGGGCTTATTTTGGGCTTCTTGGGCTTTGGGCTTTTGATACCCAATATTAGGCTCATTCTTCTTCTTGTAATTTTTCCTATTCATTGTATATTTTTGACCAATGTATTTCGGTCATTAGATTAGGGTTGAAGGAGGATTAGTAGTTTATTTGAATTAGGGTAAATTAGGTTAAATTTAGGATGTATTTAAGTTGCATTTAGGTCACACTTTTGGCACCACCTTGGCTGCACAAGTGTGACACCGAAATGCAACCCTAAATGCATACTAAATTCAATCTAATTGCATTAGCACTCATGTGACCGGATTAAGACATGTGAACCAAGCTTTGAAATTCAAATTTTGAATTTTTGAATTTCAAAACTTGGCGCCACATGTGTGCCATTCACATTGGCACCAATAAACCTTAGTTCCGTAAACATATAAGCCTCCTTACTTCACTTTATATTTCACTTTGAACCTTATATGAAATTTGAGAGCCAAGAGCCGAATTTCCTTTTCAAAGTCCTCTTGAGAATTCACCTCAAAAACCTAGGGAGTTCATTTTCTTCCTTCTCTTTGAAGTGAGTCTTCCATTGATCCTTGAGCTTGGATGCTTCCATTCAAGGCTTGAACCTTCATCCATCCGTGTTCCTCCTTCAATCAAGTTCCAATTCATTCGGTGATATCTCCTTAAAGAGGATCCGTGGCTAGGAGGAGCTAAGTGTAGACCCCTAAAATTGTCCGGGTCGGAAATAAGACTCAAAGACTCTCGAAGACCGAAGGAAAGTCAGCCGGAAGGACTCCTGGAAGACCCTAGGATGATTCTTTGTAGGTCTAGAAGTCTTAGAGTAGCTTAGAATAAGGGTGTGCGAGGATTGGAGCTCAATACACCCTCCCAGAGGTTCAGTACGGCCGTACTGAGCCATTTGAACTGCAATACGGCCGTAGTGAACTCAATACGGCCGTACTGAAGTTTTTGAACTTCAGTACGGCCGTACCAAATTCAATACGGCCGTACTGTAGTTCAAAAACCCAGTACGGGCCGTATTGACCTCCCAGGCCGTATTGCGCCTCAATCCTATAAATAGGACATCATTTGCACATCATTACACACTTTTTACACACTTCTGGACCCTCGTGCTGAGTATTCTTGGGTTTTTGAGCTATTCTCTGCCCTAGAAGTCTCTTCGAGAGCCAATCCGACGAAGTTCTTGAGTCATGAGCCATTAGCTTGAGACTCGAACAAGTCGAAGGGAAATCTCTTTGATTTCCATAGTAAAAATTATCTTTAGGGAAAGGAGCGAGCGGACGTGTAGTGGGAAGGAGCGCCAAAAAGCCTCCTAAACTTCGTTTTGAATATATAAAAGCCCGCTTCGAAGGTTTCTTTCCAAATCCCTTCTTTTACCGCTTTTATTTATTGCTTTTTGATTGTTGCATTGCATGTTTAGAGTTTTCATCATGTAAATATTTTACTCATAATCGTTTCTAATAAATAGGGGTAATTTAGTAACTTTACACTATTATTTATGAAATAATCCGTCATAGGGAACCCGAAAGGGGCGTTGTGGGGTGCTAACACCTTCCTCGCACGTAACCGACTCCCTTACCCGACTCTGGTTGTAATGGCCAAAGTTGATTTGTGAAAATCAATTGCCTTATATCTTTTTCCAATGTTTTGAGTAAAACATTGGTGGCGACTCCAAGAACCCCTTCTTTTTGCGAAAACCACTAATCCATGGAGGGTCCCGCTTGGGATTAACATGGATTGGTGAGAGCCATTTAAACAAAATTGTTAGCTCGATGAGGTCTCAGTTTGAGAATAAGTCGTTCTAACAATCCATCATCTTTCAAAACTTAAAAAGAGTCCGACCATCGTCGCGAATGCCAACGTCCGTTTCGGTGGGTGGCGACAGATGGCGACTCCGCTGGGGAAGCCTCGAGAGTTAGTCCCATTTAGTGATGGATTATTTCTAAAATGATAGTTCAAAATTATTTCATTACCCCTCGCTTGTATGATAATATGTTTTTCCTAATTGGCTTTAATAACTGTTGGATGTTTAAATTTTCGCAATTGTTTGAAATATAAACTGCACACGAACCTTTACACACAACAGTGTAGACCCCTAAAATTGTCCGGGTCGGAAATAAGACTCAAAGACTCTCGAAGACCGAAGGAAAGTCAGCCGGAAGGACTCCTGGAAGACCCTAGGATGATTCTTTGTAGGTCTAGAAGTCTTAGAGTAGCTTAGAATAAGGGTGTACGAGGATTGGAGCTCAATACACCCTCCCAGAGGTTCAGTACGGCCGTACTGAGCCATTTGAACTGCAATACGGCCGTAGTGAACTCAATACGGCCGTACTGAAGTTTTTGAACTTCAGTACGGCCGTACCAAATTCAATACGGCCGTACTGTAGTTCAAAATGGCTCAGTACGGGCCGTACCAAATTCAATACGGTCGTACTGTAGTTCAAAAACCCAGTACGGGCCGTATTGACCTCCCAGGCCGTATTGCGCCTCAATCCTATAAATAGGACGTCATTGGCACGTCCTCCCACACTTTTTCCAGACTTCTGGACCCTCGTGCTGAGTATTCTTGGGTTTTTGAGCTATTCTCTGCCCTAGAAGTCTCTCCGAGAGCCAATCCGACGAAGTTCTTGAGTCATGAGCCATTAGCTTGAGACTCGAACAAGTCGAAGGGAAATCTCTTTGATTTCCATAGTAAAAATTATCTTTAGGGAAAGGAGCGAGCGGACGTGTAGTGGGAAGGAGCGCCAAAAAGCCTCCTAAACTTCGTTTTGAATATATAAAAGCACGCTTCAAAGGTTTATTCCCAAAATCCTTTCTTTTACCGCTTTTTGATTGTTGCATTACACGTTTAAAGCTTTCATCATGTAAATATTATACTTATAATCGTTTCTAATAAATAGGGGTAATTTAGTAACTTTACGCTATTATTTATGAAATAATCCGTCATAGGGAACCCGAAAGGGGCGTTGTGGGGTGCTAACACCTTCCCCGCACGTAATCGACTCCCTTACCCAACTCTGGTTGTGATGGCCAAGTTGATTTGTGAAAATCAATTGCCTTATATCTTTTTCCAATGTTTTGAGTAAAACATTGGTGGCGACTCCAAGAACCCCTTTTTGCGAAAACCACTAATCCATGGAGGGTCCCGCTTGGGATTAACATGGATTGGTGAGAATCATTTAACAAAATTGTTAGTTCGATGAGGTCTCAGTTTGAGAATAAGTCGTCCTAACAATCCATCATTTTTCAAAACTTAAAAAGAGTCCGACCATCGTCGCGAATGCCAAGGTCCGTTTCGGCGGGTGGCGACAAACAGTTCCCTCTATACCCGGGGGCATGAGTGGAAAGCTATAGGGAGTGGATGTTAGTACGGCCGGTTGTCGAATGGGTCTATAGGTGCCCGTAGACCGTTGTCAGAAAGCATCACTCAAGGTGAAAACCATGAACTCAAGTCCGACAGTGCGTTGGAGCTTTCCATCGACTTACGACGAGAGGGATTGGGTCCCTATAATGGGGGCACCTTGGGGGCCTTAGACCGGTGAGAACAGTTAGAACCTCCTTGAATATGCACTTGTCTGCAGGATACCCCTACCTCGTGATTCGCTCGTGACTGTTCGTGGATGAGTGAATTGTTTGTGCATTGTTTATGTGACATTGTTTGAGCATACATTGCATTCTTTAAACATACAACATTCCCCTTTTAGAATAAGAATAAATAGGAATAAGAATCTTCCATTACATGGTGTTAACATCTACCCTCATCACATTCATGTAGGTAGTTTCCCTTTTCACCCAAAAATACAAAAAAAAAACAAAATACCCAAAAAAGAAAAAAGTTATTTATCCAAACCAAGCAATATCATGCATCATCCTAGGAGCATCCCGAAAACACGATAATGCTTAGTTGAATAAATACAATGCATGCATATTCAACGCCATCATCTCATATCATGCATTCTTATCGAAGATCATGGAGGGATCTAGGGGAGTGCATTGCATACATCTCTCCTAGTAATTCATTAATAATAGTAATAAAAAGAAAGGATTAATCGATGTGTATGTTCAGAATGGATCGCACGCCGTTTGTTATTAAGTGTAAGCCAACAACCGCGCCAAGCGAATGCACATTAACTCCGTTGTTGGTAATCAAGACGAATAAAGGGGAAGGTCCGACACCGTTGAAGATCACTGCTCCAAGACCTTTTCCCTACGAATCGAATAAGGCTGTGCCATGGATATACGACATCCATTCTTCTGTCGACAGCGATATCTCTAACATCGCTGGACTTGGGGGCATGACTAGGAGTGGCAGGATCTACACTCCCGAAGATCTTCATGATAAAGCTCCCAAGAATAAAGGAAAGGAAAAAGAAAAAGAGAAAACCGAGGAAAATAAAGAATCCGAGGAGGAGACTGACGAGCTGTTAAAATATATCCGACAGAGCGAGTACTCCATCGTGGATCAACTTCATAAGACGCCAGCAAAGATTACTCTGTTGTCGTTGATCCTATGCTCCGAACCGCATCGGCAAGCTCTGTTGAAAGTCTTGAACGAGGGGTACGTGTCGCACACTATCTCCCAAGACAAGTTTGAGGGGATTGTTAGTCACATCACGGCTAATGATCACCTCACTTTCACCGATGAAGAAATCCCCGTTGAGGGACCGAATCACAACAAGCCCTTGCACATCTCTGTAAAGTGCAAGGAATATCACATCGCTAAAGTCTTGGTGGATAATGGATCTTCCTTGAATGTGATGCCAAAAAGAACGTTCGATCAAGTGGCAATCAAGGGATGTAGACCCCTAAAATTGTCCGGGTCGGAAATAAAGCTTGAAGACTCTCGAAGACCAAAGGAAAGTCAGCCGGAAGGACTCCTGGAAGACCCTGGAAGACCCTAGGATGACAATCTACAGGTTTAGAGGTCTTAGAGTAGCAAAAAAATAAGAAAGTGGAGGGAATGAAGCCCAATACGGCTTCCCAAAAGTTCAGTACGGCCGTATTGAACATTTTAAACTACAATACGGCCGCACTGAACTCAATACGGCCGTATTGAAGTTCCTGAACTTCAATACGGCTGCACTGAACTCAATACGGCTGCACTGAACTTCAATACGGCTGCACTGAACTCAATACGGCCGTATTGAGGTTTTTTGAACTTCAATACGGCCGTATTGAATTCAATACGGCCGTATTGTAGTTCAAAACTTCAATACGGACCGTATTGACCCCCAGAGGCCGTATTGCGCCTCATCCCTATAAATATGACGTCAATTGGACGTCATTCTACACTTTTTTACTGAGTTTTAACCCTCTTCTTGAGTATTCTGGGTTTTTTTGAGCAGTGCTCTGCCTAGAAATCACTCGGAGAGTTGATCCGACGAAGTTCTTGAGTCACGAGCCATTTGCTTGAGTCTCGAACCTAGTCGAAGGGAAATCCTCCGGATTTCCATAGTTAAAATTTTATAGGAGGGAGCGAGCGGTCTTGTAGAGGGAGGGAACGCCAAAACGCTTCCCAATTTCTGTCAAGATATATAAGAAAGCACGCTTCAAAGGTTTATCTCTTTAAAGTCCCTTCTTTTACCGCTTTCTGTGTGTACATATTTAAACTGTCATCATGTAGATAGTTAATTTATAATTGCTTAGAATAAATAGGGGTAATTTAATAATTTCGCACTATTATTTTTAAATAATCTGTCATAGGGAACCCGAAAGGGGCGCTGTGGGGTGCTAACACCTTCCCCACGCGTAACCGACTCCCTTACCCGACTCTGGTTGTAATGGCCGAAGTCGATTTTTGAATCGATTGCCTTAAACCTCTTTTTCCAATGTTTTGAGTAAAACATTGGTGGCGACTCCATGAACCCTTCCTTTTTATGAAAACCGCTAATCCATGGAGGGTCCCGCTTGGGATTAACATGGATTGGTGAGCCTTTTAATAAAATTGCTCGTTTGACAAGGTCTCAGTTTGAGAATAAGTCATTCTAGCAATCCATATTTTTAAACAAATAAAAGAGTCCAACACCATCCTTCGCGAATGCCGAAAGCCCGTTTCGGGCCGGTGGCGACAGATGGCGACTCCACTGGGGAAGCCTCGAGAGTCAGTCCCATTTAGTGATGGATTATTTTTAAAATAATAGTTTAAAATTACTTCATTACCCCTTGCTTGTATGATAACATGCTTTATTTATTTGGCTTTAATAACTGTTGTATGTTTAAATTTTCGCAATTGTTTGAAATACAAACTGCACACAAACCTTTGCACACAACAGTTCCCTCTATACCCGGGGGCATGAGTGGTAAGCCATAGGGAGTGGATGTTAGTACGGCCGGTTGTCGAATGGGTCTATAGGTGCCCGTAGACCGTTGTCGGAAAGCATCACTCAAGGTGATAACCATGAACTCGAGTCCGACAGTGCGTTGGAGCTTTCCATCGGCTTACGACGAGAGGAATTGGGTCCCTATAATGGGGGCACCTTGGGGGCCTCAGACCGGTGAGAACAGTTAGATCCACCTTGAATATGCACTTTTCTGCAGGATACCCCTACCTCGTGATTCGCTCGTGACTGTTCGTGGATGAGTGAATTGGTTGTGCATTGTTTATGTGACATTGTATGAGCATACATTGCATTTCTTTAAACATACAACATTCCTTTTTTTAAATAAGAATAAATAGGAATAAGAATCTTCCATTGCATGGTGTTAACATCTACCTTCATCACATTCATGTAGGTAGTTTCCCTTTTCACCCAAAAAAATACAAAAAACAAAATACCCAAAAAAAGGAAAAAAGGGTTATTTATCCAAACCAAGCAATATCATGCATCATCTTAGGGACATCCTAAAAACATGATAATGCTTAGTTGAATAAACACAATGCATGCATATTCATCGCCATCATCTCATATCATGCATTCTTATCAAAGATCATGGAGGGATCTAGGTTTGCATTTCATACATCTCTCCTAGTAATCCATTAATAACATTAATAAAAAGAAAAAATTAATCGATGCGTATGTTCAAAGAATGGATCGCACGCCGTTTGTTATCAAGTGTAAGCCAACAACCGCGCCAAGCGAACACACGTCAACTCCGTTGTTGGTAATCAAGACAAACAAAGGGGAAGGTCCAACACCATTAAGGATCACCGCTCCAAGGCCTTTCCCTTACGAATCAAATAAGGCTGTGCCGTGGATATACGACATCCACTCTTCTGCCGACAGCGATATCTCCAACATCGCTGGACTTGGGGGCATGACTAGGAGTGGCAGGATCTACACTCCAGAAGATCTTCAGGATAAAGCTCCCAAGAATAAAGGAAAAGAAAAGGAAAAAACCGAGGAAAATAAAGTATCCAAGGAGGAGACTGACGAGCCGTTAAAATATATCCGACAGAGCGAGTACTCCATCGTGGATCAACTTCATAAGACGCCAGCAAAGATTACTCTGTTGTCGTTGATCCTATGCTCCGAACCGCATCGACAAGCTCTGTTGAAAGTCTTGAACGAGGCATACGTGTCGCACACTATCTCCCAAGACAAGTTTGAGGGGATTGTTAGTCACATCACGACTAATGATCACCTCACTTTCACCGATGAAGAGATCCCCGTCGAGGGACCAAATCACAACAAGCCCTTGCACATCTCTGTAAAGTGCAAGGAGTATCACATCGCAAAAGTCTTGGTGGATAATGGATCTTCCTTGAACGTAATGCCAAAGAGAACGTTCGACCAAATGACAATCAAGGGAGTCCAAATGCGCCCGAGCAACATGATCGTTCGAGCTTTCGACGGTTCTAAAAGAGAAGTGGTGGGAGAAGTCAATCTCCCAATCCAAATTGGACCCACCATCTTCAACGTCGAATTTCAAGTGATGGACATTACTCCCGCATACAGCTGTCTCCTCGGCCGACCTTGGATTCATGATGCGAAAGCTGTTCCCTCTACGCTCCACCAGACAGTCAAATTCATAGTGGATGACAAACTGGTGACCGTACAAGCTGAAGATGACATACTCATCAGCAAGCCATCCACCATACCTTACGTGGATGCAGCAGAGGAAGCTTTGGAAACCGCCTTCCAAGCATTGGAGATTGCCAATGTTGAAACGTTTCCCCGAGAAATGAAGAAGGTAGCCCATATGCTCACCAAGAATGGATACTTGCCTGGACAAGGACTTGGCAAGGATTCCCAAGGAATTCCCGAGCTACCCATTATCAAGGATAATTCGGGGAAACAAGGGTTAGGATACAACCCTAATAAAGATCAAAGGACGAAGAGGAACCAAGATCCTTCTCGACGTTCTTTAAGCCAGATCTTTAGGAAGGCCGGTTCACAAGCGTCAAGGCCGGTCGTTGTCATCAAGTGCTCTTCTCCTTCCGATAGGGATGTATAGACCTGATGACTATTAGAGATTACTCCTCGGGGACAGCCCGACCCCCGAGCCTCGATAGGGCACATGTTTCCATTATGATTATAATAAAATCATTCTTTATTATTTCTTATTGCTTCTTTTCTTGCTTGCAATAAAATTCTAAACCACATTATTTAACCCTGTTTGAATGAACATAAGTGAGGTTAAAATCGTCTTAATAATCAATAAACCCACATCATTTTGTGTGGAAGTGTGCACGACAACTTGGAGCACCTTTCCTTGGTCTCGACAAGTGCCATCATGGATAAAAATAAATCCTTTAAAATAAAAGAAGCTCGGCAGGAAACCCAAAAAGGGGGCTGCGCAAAAATAAGAGCAAAAGACCTGCTAGGAATCCCACAAAAGGGTGACCTAGGCAAAAATTAGGGTTACAAAATAATGAACAAAAACAAAAGCCCGCTAAAACTCCACAAATGGGTGTTTTAGGCAAAAGTTAGGGCAATCGAAAAACAGAATAAATCCATGATGGTACCACCAACTGAATTCAACAAAAGGGGCTCAAGAAAAGCTATCCAAGTTGTCAAATCACAAATGTTAATAACCAAGATGTGCTTAACTTCATAAGTGTTTAATCAAACAAGCCTAAACACTTAAGCCTACCATTGGCCAAGCCATTCTTACAAAATCCATTTTTCAAAAAATAAATAATCCCCTCTAAAACACAAACTTTCGAAAAAAATATCCTTTCCTTCTTTTCTCTCTTGTCCCAAACGATTTTTGAATAATCTAGTGGAAACATGGAGATATAGTAGTCAATAGGAGGGTTGACACATCTTCTAAAGGAAAGGAAAATCATTTGGTTGATGACACCAAATCTCAATATAACATGCATCATTCCTCGGTTACAGAAATCGGCAGCACACAGCCCGTCTAGAGGAATGGCAAAAATCCAAACAGAGAAACGCATCGGTTAATTCTTTTGAAAAGTGAATCAAATAGAATTAGGTGCATCATACTGCATACATGCATAAAGATGATAGGTGTAATGGAAGATCACTTATTCTCTGTTTATTGAAAAAAAACAAAAAAATATAAACTTCAGAAAAACAATACGCCCGTATCATGTTCAGTACGCCCGTACCAAAATTAGGGTTATGAACAAATTTTCAATTCAATACGGGCATACTGAAATGAATAACGGCCGTATTGGCAATAACAGAAATCCTCCCTCACGTCGATGACAAAAATTCCTCCAAGAAGAAGAGGATAGGGGGAGCCATTCATTTCTAAAAAAAACAAATTAATAAAATAATTAAACTTGCATTTTGTGCATCACGCACATTAATTGCACATTCAAAGACCTCATCATGAGGCAGTCGCATAAAATAGAAAAAATAGAAAAATTGCTTGTGTATGACTGTAGACCCCTAAAATTGTCCGGGTAGGAAATAAAGCTTGAAGACTCTTGAAGACCAAAGGAAAGTCAGCCGGAAGGACTCCTGGAAGACCCTAGGATGACAATCTGTAGGTTTAGAGGTCTTAGAGTAGCAAAAAATAAGAAAGTGGAGGGAATGAAGCCCAATACGGCCTCCCAAAAGTTCAGTACGGCCGTATTGAACATTTTAAACTACAATACGGCCGCACTGAACTCAATACGGCCGTATTGAAGTTTCTGAACTTCAATACGGCTGCATTGAATTCAATACGGCTGCACTGAACTTCAATACGGCTGCACTGAACTTCAATACGGCCGTATTGAGGTTTTTTGAACTTCAATACGGCCGTATTGAATTCAATACGGCCGTATTGTAGTTCAAAACTTCAATACGGACCGTATTGACCCCCAGAGGCCGTATTGCGCCTCATCCCTATAAATATGACGTCAATTGGACGTCATTCTACACTTTTTCACTGAGTTTTAACCCTCTTCTTGAGTATTCTGGGTTTTTTTGAGCAGTGCTCTGCCTAGAAACCACTCGGAGAGTTGATCCGACGAAGTTCTTGAGTCACGAGCCATTTGCTTGAGTCTCGAACCTAGTCGAAGGGAAATCCTCCGGATTTCCATAGTTAAAATTTTATAGGAGGGAGCGACCGGTCTTGTAGAGGGAGGGAATGCCAAAACGCTTCCCAATTTCTGTCAAGATATATAAGAAAGCACGCTTCAAAGGTTTATATCTTTAAAGTCCCTTCTTTTACCGCTTTCTGTGTGTACATATTTAAACTGTCATCATGTAGATAGTTAATTTATAATTGCTTAGAATAAATAGGGGTAATTTAGTAATTTCGCACTATTATTTTTAAATAATCTGTCATAGGGAACCCGAAAGGGGCGCTGTGGGGTGCTAACACCTTCCCCACGCGTAACCGACTCCCTTACCCGACTCTGGTTGTAATGGCCTGTCGCCACCCGGCCCGAAACGGGCTTTCGGCATTCGCGAATGATGGTTGGACTCTTTTGTTTGTTTAAAAATATGGATTGCTAGAATGACTTATTCTCAAACTGAGACCTCGTCAAACGAGCAATTTTATTAAAAGGCTCACCAATCCATGTTAATCCCAAGCGGGACCCTCCATGGATTAGTGGTTTTCATAAAAGGAAGGGTTCATGGAGTCGCCACCAATGTTTTACTCAAAACATTGGAAAAAGAGGTTTAAGGCAATCGATTCAAAAATCGACTTCGGCCATTACAACCAGAGTCGGGTAAGGGAGTCGGTTACGCGTGGGGAAGGTGTTAGCACCCCACAGCGCCCCTTTCGGGTTCCCTATGACAGATTATTTAAAAATAATAGTGCAAAATTACTAAATTACCCCTATTTATTCTAAGCAATTATAAATTAACTATCTACATGATGACAGTTTAAATATGTACACACAGAAAGCGGTAAAAAAAGGGACTTTAAAGAGATAAACCTTTGAAGCGTGCTTTCTTATATATCTTGACAGAAATTGGGAAGCGTTTTGGCGTTCCCTCCCTCTACAAGACCGCTCGCTCCCTCCTATAAAATTTTAACTATGGAAATCCGGAGGATTTCCCTTCGACTAGGTTCGAGACTCAAGCAAATGGCTCGTGACTCAAGAACTTCGTCGGATCAACTCTCCGAGTGATTTCTAGGCAGAGCACTGCTCAAAAAAACCCAGAATACTCAAGAAGAGGGTTAAAACTGTGTGTGAAAGTGTAAAATGACGTCCCATTGACGTCATATTTATAGGGAAGAGGCTCAATACGGTTTATGAGGGTCAATACGGTCAACATTGAAATTTTGAACTAATACGGCCGTATTGAATTCAATACGGCCGTATTGAAGTTCAAAAAACCTCAATACGGCCGTATTGAAGTTCAGTGCGGCCGTATTGAAGTTCAGTGCAGCCGTATTGAATTCAATGCAGCCGTATTGAAGTCCAGAAACTTCAATACGGCCGTATTGAGTTCAGTGCGGCCGTATTGAAGTTCAAAATGTTCAATACGGTCGTACTGAACCTCTGGGAGGCCGTATTGGGCTTCTTTCCTCCCACTTTTCTTATTTTAGCTATCCTAAGACCTCTAGACCTATAGAGAACCCTCCTTGGGCCTTCTGGAAGTCCTTCTGGCTGATCTTCCTTCAGTCTTCGAGAGTCTTCAAGCTTTATTTCCGACCCGGACAATTTTAGGGGTCTACAGCTGCCCCCCCTTTACTTAGTCGGACGACCTTTTGGTGTACCGGCTGACAAGTAAAGGAGTTGACCCAATTGTCCGGGTGATGTGCCAACCTTCTGACTTGTAGTGTCTTCCGGTGGAAAATTGTTGAGTAGCCTCTCCAGGTTTTGTGCATACCTCGGTGCTCTGGACATCTGGGTAGCGTGAGTTTTGCCTCTCCAGGCTTGTGCATACCTCGGTGCTCTGGACATCTGGGTAGCTGAGTATTGCCTCTCCAGGCTTGTGCATACCTCGGTGCTCTGGACATCTGGGTAGCTGAGTATTGCCTCTCCAGGCTTGTGCATACCTCGGTGCTCTGGACATCTGGGTAGCTGAGTATTGCCTCTCCAGGCTTGTGCATACCTCGGTGCTCTGGACATCTGGGTAGCTGAGTATTGTTTCTCCAGGCTTGTGCATACCTCGGTGCTCTGGACATCTGGGTAGCTAAGTATTGCCTCTCCAGGCTTTGTGCATACCTCGGTGCTCTGGACATCTGGGTAGCTAAGTATTGCCTCTCCAGGCTTGTGCATACCTCGGTGCTCTGGACATCTGGGTAGCTAAGTATTGCCTCTCCAGGCTTTGTGCATACCTCGGTGCTCTGGACATCTGGGTAGCGTGAGTTTGCCCTCTCCAGGGATTTGTGATAGTTTTGTCTCCACAGTCCACGATGCTGCTTCGACGGTTGTTTTTGATTTTGGTGCCGCTGAGGGCTGGATAACGCAGGGATCCGTCTAGGGGATGTGCAATTACTCATAGGTTCTTGTGTCCCAATTTTGCATTGCGTAATTCGTGCCCATTGAGGAATTTTTGTTTCCTTGGGGTGTAGACACAAAGATGCTCTTTCTGAGATGAGCGGTGCCTTATGGTTGGCTGACGTCCTTTTGACGGTGGTGGAGTATCCCGGTTATCCTTATTCGGGCGACTCTTTTTGTTTTTCTGGTTTTGTTGCCTCTGTGTAGGCTATTATCCGCTGGGGATTTTGTCATTGATTTTGTCTCCACAGTCCACGATGCTGCTTCGACGGTTGTTTTTTATTTTGATGCCGCTGAGGGCTAGATAACGCAGGGATCCGTCTAGGGGATGTGCAGTTACTCATAGGTTCCTGTGTCCCAACTTTCCATTGCGTAGTTGGTACTGTTGGTCCCTACGGTTAGAATCTAGAAGGGGGGGTTGAATAGATTCTATGTTATTTTTCCTTTTCTTCTTTGCTTTCTAAATCTTTACCAAACAAATCTTGATTTAAAACAAACCTTTAAACAAAAAAGGTAATTCAGAGTTATAAATGCACAGCTTATCCAACAAGATTTGAATAACAAGATATGTAAAGATTGAATTTATCAATTACCAAGAATCTTTAAAGTTCAGTTTCTGCAGATAATGTTTTTCTTCATACAACATTAATCATGAAACTTATACAGAATGTAAAGAGTGTAAGAGTTAAGAAAATCATGCACCAAGATATATACTGGTTCAGCCATCCAAAGGCCTACATCCAGTTTCAGATTTAGATACACCTCTAAATCCAGTCAAATCCACTATTGATATTCTTTACATGCACCCTGCACAAGCAATATCCAATCAATGAATTTAACAAGCAAATCTTGACACCTACAAGATTAACAAACCATTTCTTGACTCCACAAGAAACATATAACCCAAGAATATTGATCCCACAATATCCTACTTGAGAAAAACCTATCTCAAGATTTCTCTTTACACAACTCTTCCAGAGATTCTCTAATCTCAAGAGTTAAAACCATTCAAACAATAACAAAAGATCAGAAACGAGTACACCTGTTCGTGTAGATATGATCTTCAACAATGTAAACCAGTTTAGAATGAATTTTCTATATGAACTTCATCTTCTTGAATTGATCTTGCACACTTCTTTTTCCAAAAGTTGATTTTCAGCAGATATGTTCTTTCTTTCTTTTTCAGAAAATCTTTTTCTCTTTTGCAGTAATGTGTATTCAAAAAAAAGTCTCTCTTGTTCGTGTAAGTATCTCTCTTTTTTCTGTGTGTGAAAATTCTTTTTTTTTAAAAGCTTCAGTTTTAATCTTATTTAAAGATAATTTTTATGTGCAAGGAAACAGTTATTTCAGTTATATTCATAACAGAGATAATCTATTACCTGTGATGGTAACCTATTACCACGAGTTAGAATAACTGAACTAATTGTTTCAGCTCCTGTTTTAATCTATTACCTAACATGGTAATCGATTAACACGATGCCAAAATAACACAAAACTCACATTTGGAACAGAGGTAATCGATTACTTTAAAGAGGTAATCGATTAACACGATCCTTTTTCCTCTTGAAATCATCAGAATCAGTTTGGTAATCTATTACCACACATGGTAATCGATTATTCCAGTATCAATCAGTTTTTCAACATGAGTCAGGTAATCTATTACCAGTTCAGGTAATCTATTCCTTAACTCAGAAAATTTCTGATGTTTTCAAGTTTTCATTTAAAGTCTCAAACACTCAGTAAATTAATACTTCATGTTCTCAACAATGAATGAAATAAGAAAAATGAGTATTATGATATTCACCTTCATGTTAATTACTAATTTTTAACACATAACAAACAAACACATACAAGCCTAATCTTTTAAACAAACAATACATTATCCTTTTGACATAGGCTTAAAATAAAAAGCAACAAGAGCAAAACATCAAAACTAAAACTTCTAGGGAACATCTTCCAGATGTAGATTCTTCAATCTTCAACAATCTCCCCCTTTTTGGTTTTGATGAGCCAAACTCTTCATGTTGACTTTCACGATCATCATGTTGTTTTGTTTCACTTGTTTGTTTGAAATTTGAACTTGAATTTGAACCTGCATATGTCTAGAACAAAAACTTCCATACAAAGCATTATGCAGTTCTATTTCCATTTCTTTCTTATACAATACATAAACAACCATATAAACATTTAATCAGTTTCTCATGAATTTCTCCCCCTGTTTGGCTTAACCAAACCAAAAAAAAACAGAGTAAACAGAGAAATAACATGATACTTATGCAACAAAAACAACAAGCACTTAATAAGACTTTCATCATATAAGCATTAAAAATGTTCAGAAGCATACAAATACTACAACTATTACAAACTTTAAGTCTGAAATATAAATCAAAGTATTTATGCAGAACAAATTAAAATGCAGTGCCTAAAATGTAATGCATAACTAAAGTTCTTCAGGGTAGGGTATGTTCATCGCATCCAGTCGTTCAGATATAGATTCAAAACAAGCCTTCAGCTCTTGATAATCTCTTCTCTGAGTTTCTCTGATGTCATCTAGCTTTGCCAGAACAGATAGCTCAAAAGTAGAAAGAGGCTTGGGCTCTTCAGCACCTTCCTCTTCTTCAGTTTGAACTTCAGGTTGAGACGGCTCTGTAGTCTCAGCAGTAGGAACATCTTCCTTTGCTATCCAACCAGCATCTGTTTTCACTAGCTTCATCATTTTCAGAGCTCTATCCTTGATATCATGAACATCTCTGGTGACCTCTCTTGCTTCACCAGTTAAGGGAACTTTATAGAACACCAATACCTTGCTTATGAACACAGCATATGGACACTTGCAGTCCATTAACCTCCTTGTCTTTAGCATTATGTCTTCTACCACATATACCCAATCAACTTGAATGTTGTTCTTAAAAGCTGCGAGCAGTGCCATATCTTCTTCACTGATTTGTGCGTGATTGCTCCCCCTTGCTGCCAGAATCCAGACAATTACATAATGTAGGAGTCTATCTTCCATTCGTAGACCTCCAGCATTATATGTAATTTTCCTCTTTTCTTTTCTTTTGTATTCTTTATTAGCCTCCCAGGCTGAAACATCCCTCAGCATACTCATAAAAAACGTATCTTTATCTATTGAGAAATTTTTCATCTTTAATTCATTGAAGGTAGGTTTAATACCATTTCTGGTTAATCCACCAATCTTCAAAAATACATCAGCAGATAGAGTAACTTTTATTCCTTTAACTTCTGAAACCAAAGCACCATTTTCATCTCTTCCCAAATTTGAGTAAAAGACCCTAACAAGATCAGGGTAGTACAGTCCACTTAACCCAACAAATTTGCTAACTCCTTGACTAGATAACAGAGTAGGAAATGTAAAACCTTGCTCTATAAGCCAAGACGAGTAGAGTACCTTTGGAGCCACAATGTCTTTGCAAGCAAAAGACTCATTGAAAGTTTCCTCTTGAGACTTCCTTGTGAACCACGAATGAGAATATTCTTCTTCAGGTTCTGGACGAGAGGACTCTTGTTTCTTCTTTTTAGATGTACCTTGACCTTGAGTAGTAGGACGAGGGTAATCTCTGTTGGCTATGTGCTTTACACGCTTTCCTTTGCCAAGACTTTCCATGAATGGGGCTTAGGGTTAGGTTTTGAAATAGATTTTGAGATAGAAAAGGGAACCAGGGGTTTCGTTCGTTTTAGTTTGAAGTAAAAATGGAGAGAGTTTTGAATTAATTTGAATTCGAAACAGATTTAAAGAGGGTTTTTGAGTACAAAAAAAAACAGGGGTTCGCGTCAGGTAATCGATTAACCCAGTTGGTAATCGATTATCTCGCAACTGAAACAGGGTAATTATGCAAGTGAGTGAGTGGTAATCGATTAACCCGATAGGTAATCGATTATCACAGTGAAATGTGTGCAGATACAGGGCATACTGTGTTTTGTGTGATTTCCTATTATGAGTGCACATACATCAAGTTTAAACCTATAAGTGCTTAGCAATTTCATGCATATTCACACAATCATACTTTAATTATGAGATTTAGGATAGATTGGACTCACTAATGATACCAAGATTGGTTCTTAGCTTGAAAAATCTTTCCTTTGGTAGAGGCTTTGTAAAGATGTCAGCAAGTTGATCTTCTGACATTATGAATTTGATGTCACAGTCTCCTTTCTCTACATGATCTCTGATAAAGTGATGTCTAACTTCAATGTGCTTAGTTCTTGAGTGTAGAATAGGATTCCTTGAAATGTTAATTGCACTTGTGTTGTCACACTTCAGTGGTATGTGATCAATCTTCAAACCAAAGTCTTGAAGTTGATGTTTAAACCAAATTGACTGAGCACAGCAGCTTCCAGCAGCTATATACTCAGCTTCAGCAGTTGAGAGTGCTACACAAGCTTGTTTCTTGCTCTGCCACGATATGAGACATTCTCCAAACGTGTGGCACGTTCCACTTGTACTTTTCCTATCCAATTTACAACCAGCAAAATCGGAGTCAGAGTAACCAGTTAAAGATGGAGAAGTACCTTTAGGATACCACAATCCAACATTGATTGTGCCTTTCAAATACTTCAGTATTTTCTTTACAGCCTTCAGATGTGATTCCTTTGGTTTTGATTGGAATCTAGCACATACACATACACTGTACATGATGTCAGGTCTGCTAGCTGTTAGATACAGAAGAGATCCAATGATCCCTCTATACATTGATTCTTCAACATCTTTTCCTGCAATATCACTATCTAGATAACAATTAGTAGACATAGGAGTATTTGATATCTTACAATTCTCCATATCAAATTTCTTTAACAGTTCTTTGCTATATTTAGTTTGATGTAGAAAAATTCCATTTTCCATTTGTTTGACTTGTAGTCCTAGGAAGAAGCTTAATTCTCCCATCATAGACATATCAAACTCCTTCTGCATATTGGAAACAAATTCTCCACAAAGAGATTGGTTAGTTGATCCAAATATTATATCATCAACATAAATCTGAATCAGCAGAATATCTTTTGATTTTCTCTTTATGAAAAGAGTTTTATCAACATTACCTCTTTGAAAGTCATGAGTTAGTAGAAACTTACTTAGCCTTTCATACCATTTCCTTGGAGCTTGTTTCAGTCCATACAAAGCTTTCTTGAGCTTGTAAACATGCTTAGGTAATTTGCAGTCAACAAAACCAGGTGGTTGAGCTACATAAACTTCTTCATCAATTAGACCATTTAAAAATGCACTTTTCACATCCATTTGATATAGTTTGAAATCAAACACACAAGCAAATGCAAGTAAAAGCCTAACAGCTTCTAATCTAGCAACTGGAGCATATGTTTCACCAAAGTCTATACCTTCCTGTTGATTGTATCCTTTGGCTACTAATCTAGCTTTATTTTTAACTATAACACCTTCTTCATTTAGTTTGTTTCTGAAAACCCATTTTGTACCAATGACATTCATATTCTTATTGAAAGGAACTAAAATCCAAACATCATTTCTTTTGAATTGATTCAGTTCATCATGCATGGCCATTATCCAGAATTCATCTTTTAATGCATGTTCCACACATAATGGTTCAATTTGAGAAACAAATGCCATATCATCACTTAGAAGATTAAAAGAGTGTCTAGTAGAAACTCCCTTATTTATATCTCCAAGAATGTTATCCAGAGATAGATCTTTGGGTTTCCTCCATTCTTTGGGTAGTGATGTGTCTTCAGATGGTGTTTTCTGCTGTAGTTCCAGTTTTTCTTCTTCTTGTGTAATACTGTCACCTATCTCATCTTCATCATTAAGAGATTTTCCTTTTTCAAGGATGTTAGTTTCATCAAAGGTAACATGTATAGATTCTTCAACAGATAAGGTACTTTTGTTAAAGACTCTATATGCTTTGCTAATTGCAGAATATCCAATAAAAACTCCTTCATCAGCCTTAGCATCAAATTTTCCAAGAGTGTCTTTTCCATTATTCAGAACAAAACACTTACAGCCAAACACTTTAAAATGTGAAATGTCAGGCTTTCTTCCTTTGTAAAGCTCATATGGTGTTTTCTTTAAAATAGGTCTAATCAAGATTCTATTTAGAACATAGCATGCAGTGTTTACTGCATCAGCCCAAAAGTATTTTGGTAAACCATTTTCATTTAACATGGCTCTTGCTAGCTCTATTAGAGATCTATTTTTCCTCTCTACAACTCCATTTTGTTGAGGAGTTCTAGGGACAGAAAAATTGTGATTAATACCATTTTCTTCACAAAAAGTTTGAAAAGATTTATTTTGAAATTCACCACCATGATCACTTCGCAAAGATTTAATTTTCAAGTCCTTTTCATTCTAATTCTTTTTGAAATGATTCTAAAGGCTTTAAAAGCATTGTCTTTATGGGATATAAATGCAACCCATGTGAATCTGGAGTAGTCATCAATGAGAACTAAAGCATAAGTGTTTCCACCTAGACTTTTGGTTCTTGATGGTCCAAAGAGATCCATGTGCAAAAGTTCCAGCGGTCTAGAGGTTGACATAACTTTCTTTGATTTAAAAGAAGCTCTAGTCTGCTTTCCCTTTTGACATGCATCACAAAGTCCTTGTTTAGAGAACTTGATCTTTGGAAGACCACTAACAAGATCTTTAGATGCAAGTCTATTTAACTGATCTGCATTTATATGTGCAATGCGTCTATGCCATAACCATGTTACATTATCATGTGATGTGAGACAAGAATTGGATGATGAATGCTCTAAGTCTAAGATGTATATGTTATTGACTCTTTTTCCTATAAGCAGGACTTCATTTGATTCCTTATCACAAACCATACAGCATTGATTATTAAAAGAGATTTTGTAATTTTTGTCACAAAGCTGGCTAATACTAAGCAGGTTATATTTGAGACCTTCTACATACAGGACATTTTCAATGAGAGTATTGGAATTGTTACCAACACTGCCTGAGCCTAGTATTCTGCCTTTGTTGTTATCTCCATATGTTACAGATCCTCCTTCTTTTTCCTGTAATGAGATAAATTTGCTTTTATCTCCTGTCATGTGTCTTGAGCAGCCGCTGTCTAAGTACCACATTGATTGCTTTGCTCTCAAGCACACCTGCAGCACAAGTTATTCAATTTGATTTTGGTACCCAATGGATCTTGGGTCCTGGAGAATCAGTGAGTACATAATCTAATTTCTTAATCCATTTATATTTTCCACTAGGAATGCCAAATTTCCTTATCATGCATCTGTAGTAGTTATGACCAGATTTCATACAATAGTTACATGAGTGGGAATTAATGGATTTCATAACATTAACATTCTGTTTTTCTTTATCCTTTGCTTTTAATGCAGCATACAATGTTTCACAGTTCTCACATGGTGACTTTAGTTTAGAGATATCTGAAAGTAGTTTCCTGTTATCATTCTCTAAATCAGAAATTTTATCTCTCATGTGTGTCATTTTCTTTTTGTAAACATTATTTGATTTTTCTAATTTCTTTGCTTCAGCATACAGTTCAGCAAATGCATTTTGCAATTCATCATACGAGTCAATAGATGAGTCAGAATCATATACCTCATAATCTGAATTATGTTTGGTCATGAGACAGAGATTTGCTTCCTGATCCTCATCACTATCACTTGAAGTTGTTGAGGCATTCTCTTCCCATGCTATGTATGCTTTCTTTTTCTTTGATCTGAACTTTTGTTTCGTCTCCTCATTCTTTTTCAGGCTTGGACAGTCAGCTCTCATGTGTCCAGCTTTTCCACATTCAAAACATTTGAACTTTGGAGATGAGTTTTCATTCTTCTTGAAGGATTTCTTCTGACTGGAGAATCTCTTATTGTTGTTCTTCCTTCTCATGAATTTTCTGAAATTCTTCACCATTAGATTTAATTCTTCTTGTTCAGAACTTTCATTGCTGCTATCCTCTTCATCACTTGAGGATTCTTTTACCTTTAAGGCCAGACCTTTTGCCTTTTTATCTTTTTGTTCTTCATCAGCAATCCTTGACAGATCCATCTCATATTCTCTTAGCTTTCCAAATAACTCAGCACTTGTCATCTGAGCTAAGTTCTTTGACTCTGTAATTGCTGTGACAGTTGGTTGCCATCTTCTGTTTAGTGACTTCAGGATTTTGACATTTACTTCTTCTTCCACGAAGTCTTTCCCTAATCCTTTTAGGTGATTTATTATGTGAATGAACCTCTTTTGCATATCCATGACAGTTTCACCTTGATTCATTCTGAAGGTTTCATATTCCTGAATGAGTGTGTTCTTTCTAGCTCTTCTCACTTCTGGAGTTCCTTCATGTGTTACTTGGATTAAATCCCAAGCTTCCTTTGCTGTAGAACAAGCTGAAATTCTAAAAAATTCATCAGAATTTAGTGCAGAATGTATGATATTTAAAGCTTTTGCATCATTCTCTGCTTTTCTAATTTCACTTTGATCCCAGCTATCATATGGTTTCTCAATTTCTTTTCCTCCCTCTATCTTAGTGGGTATTTTGTAATCTGTGATTACAGCCTGCCAAATATTTCTATGAACAGATTCCATGAAAATTTTCATTCTAACTTTCCAAAAGGGATAGTTATCTCCACAAAACAATGGGGGTCTGTTTATAGAAGCACCTTCAGCAAACGGTAATTGATTAACAGCCATCTAACCTTTCTAAAGATCTAGTCTTGAATGTTTTACAAGATACAGCTCTGGTACCAATTGTTGGTCCCTACGGTTAGAATCTAGAAGGGGGGGTTGAATAGATTCTATGTTATTTTTCCTTTTCTTCTTTGCTTTCTAAATCTTTACCAAACAAATCTTGATTTAAAACAAACCTTTAAACAAAAAAGGTAATTCAGAGTTATAAATGCACAGCTTATCCAACAAGATTTGAATAACAAGATATGTAAAGATTGAATTTATCAATTACCAAGAATCTTTAAAGTTCAGTTTCTGCAGATAATGTTTTTCTTCATACAACATTAATCATGAAACTTATACAGAATGTAAAGAGTGTAAGAGTTAAGAAAATCATGCACCAAGATATATACTGGTTCAGCCATCCAAAGGCCTACATCCAGTTTTAGATTTAGATACACCTCTAAATCCAGTCAAATCCACTATTGATATTCTTTACATGCACCCTGCACAAGCAATATCCAATCAATGAATTTAACAAGCAAATCTTGACACCTACAAGATTAACAAACCATTTCTTGACTCCACAAGAAACATATAACCCAAGAATATTGATCCCACAATATCCTACTTGAGAAAAACCTATCTCAAGATTTCTCTTTACACAACTCTTCCAGAGATTCTCTAATCTCAAGAGTTAAAACCATTCAAACAATAACAAAAGATCAGAAACGAGTACACCTGTTCGTGTAGATATGATCTTCAACAATGTAAACCAGTTTAGAATGAATTTTCTATATGAACTTCATCTTCTTGAATTGATCTTGCACACTTCTTTTTCCAAAAGTTGATTTTCAGCAGATATGTTCTTTCTTTCTTTTTCAGAAAATCTTTTTCTCTTTTGCAGTAATGTGTATTCAAAAAAAAGTCTCTCTTGTTCGTGTAAGTATCTCTCTTTTTTCTGTGTGTGAAAATTCTTTTTTTTAAAAGCTTCAGTTTTAATCTTATTTAAAGATAATTTTTATGTGCAAGGAAACAGTTATTTCAGTTATATTCATAACAGAGATAATCTATTACCTGTGATGGTAATCTATTACCACGAGTTAGAATAACTGAACTAATTGTTTCAGCTCCTGTTTTAATCTATTACCTAACATGGTAATCGATTAACACGATGCCAAAATAACACAAAACTCACATTTGGAACAGAGGTAATCGATTAACACGATCCTTTTTCCTCTTGAAATCATCAGAATCAGTTTGGTAATCTATTACCACACATGGTAATCGATTATTCCAGTATCAATCAGTTTTTCAACATGAGTCAGGTAATCTATTACCAGTTCAGGTAATCTATTCCTTAACTCAGAAAATTTCTGATGTTTTCAAGTTTTCATTTAAAGTCTCAAACACTCAGTAAATTAATACTTCATGTTCTCAACAATGAATGAAATAAGAAAAATGAGTATTATGATATTTTCACCTTCATGTTAATTACTAATTTTTAACACATAACAAACAAACACATACAAGCCTAATCTTTTAAACAAACAATACATTATCCTTTTGACATAGGCTTAAAATAAAAAGCAACAAGAGCAAAACATCAAAACTAAAACTTCTAGGGAACATCTTCCAGATGTAGATTCTTCAATCTTCAAGAGGTACCCATTGGGGAATTTCTGATTCCTTAGGGTGCAGACACAAAGATGCTCTTTCTGATGTGAGCGATGCCTTATGATTGGCTGACGTCCTTTCGACGTTGGTGGAGTATCCCGG
Source organism: Cajanus cajan (assembly GCF_000230855.2). Classification (NCBI taxonomy): domain Eukaryota; kingdom Viridiplantae; phylum Streptophyta; class Magnoliopsida; order Fabales; family Fabaceae; genus Cajanus; species Cajanus cajan. The sequence continues at coordinate 39,996,827 of NC_138525.1, forward strand.
TTATCCTTATTCGGGTATCTCTTTTGATTTTCTGATTTTTGTAGCCTCTGTGTAGGCTGTTATCCGCTGGGGATTTTGGATGTTGATTTTGATTAGCCTCTTTAGGCATATCATCTTGATGTTCAATGATTGGCTGAAAAGCCAAATTCCGCTTGGGGAATTGTTATTGATCTTTTGGATTTTTTTTTTTTTTTTTTGAAAGAGTGCCTCTGAGTAGGCGAATTATCTTGATGTTTGGTGTTCGGCTGAGTGCCGGATTCCGCTTGGGGAATGATTATTTGTCTTTTGTGATTTTTCTTGAGGGGGTGCCTCTGAGTAGGCGAGTGGGGATTTAAAGTTTATTTATCCCAGAGTATTATTTAGAAAGCCTCTTCAGGCTTAGCTTCACTCATTGCTTGAGTTGGAAAGCTACCTTCCACTGAGGAAGTTTAAGTCCTTTCGACTTGGATATTCTGTTTAGATGATCAAGCCTCCCTTGGGGAATTTTGCTGATCTTGGTTTGATAGCTTTCACTGGGGAATTTGGCCCGTGAGTGGAAGTTGAGGTTTCTCTAGGGAGTATTATTTCTGCGAGCCTCTCCAGGCTCAGTTATTCTGAGAGAGTATTATTTCGGCGAGCCTCTCCAGGCTCAATTATTCTGTGAGAGTATTATTTCGGCGAGCCTCTCCAGGCTCAGTTATTTCTGAGAGAGTATTATTTTGGCAAGCCTCTCCAGGCTCGGTTATTTTGTGGGAGTATTTTTTCAGCAAGCCTCTCCAGGCTCAATTATTCTGTGGGAGTATTATTTCGGCAAGCCTCTCCAGGCTCAGTTATTCTGTGGGAGTATTGTTTCGGCAAGCCTCTCCAGGCTCAGTTATTCTGTGGGAGTATTGTTTCGGCAAGCCTCTCCAGGCTCAGTTATTCTGCATGCGTATTGTTTCGGCAAGCCTCTCCAGGCTCAGTTATTCTGTATGAGTATTGTTTCGGCAAGCCTCTCCAGGCTCAGTTATTCTGTACGAGGCGATCGATTTTCTAAATCTTTTGCCTTTTTTGTCGTTTTTGGCTTTTTCTGTATTTTTTGCCTTTTTTGTCATTTTTTTGGCTTTTTCTGTATTTTTGCCTTTTCTGTTGATTTGCGGCTTTTTCTGTTGACCGCTGCCATACACAAGCAATTTTTCCTATTTTCTATTTTATGCAATTGCCTCATGATAAGGTCTTTGAATGTGCAACTAATGTGTGTGATGCACAAATGCAAGTTTTATTATTTAATGTTTTTAGAAAAATGAATGGCTCTCCCTATCCTCCTTTTCTTGGAGGAATTTCTGTCATCGACGTGAGGGAATATTTTTGTGAGCCTTTTATGCAGGAGATTATGGATTTTATAGGAACCCCTCCAATTTTCTTTATTGACCGATTATTAAGGAATTTCATACAATTTTTTAGAAATACCAATTTTAGAGGCATAATCACATGGTCAAGAGAGAAGAGAAAATGAATAGATATTTTATTGATATTCACAAGTGTTTTTACAGAAAGATATACAGAAGGATTTTCTGAAGAATGGCTGGCCAGGGTAGGCTATATACATTGGGCTTAACAATTATATCTGTAATTGTTGCTCTTTACATTCCCCTAGTTGCTTCGGGTGAGATGCCTGAGCCAGGAGCGTAGATGCTGCAAGACGCTTGCTTCTAGAAGATAATCACTTGAACCGCCTTTCGGTTTTCGATTCAAGTGACCGTTGCTTGCTTTGTTTTTGTATCTTATTCTTTTGCCCCTAATTTTTGCCTAGGACATATCCTAGCGGGGATAAATTCGCCTTTATTTTGCCTAGTACCCTTGTACTGGCGGGCTTTTTATTTTGCCCTAACTTTTGCCTAGGACGCCCTTTTTGGGTTTTCATCCTAGCGGGCCTATGCAAGCAACGTCTTCAAGCATAGTACTTCTTTACCACGTCAGCGTTGACTGGGTATCGAAGTTCTTTTCCATCCATGTCTGTGAGGATCAGTGCTCCTCTTGAGAAGGCTCGTTTTACTACGTATGGTCCTCCGTGATTTGGGGCACACTTTCCGATTTTGTCCTTTTGAGTCGGTAGCAATTCCTTCATTACCAACTCTCCCTCATGGTAGACTCGAGGGTGGACTTTCTTGTCAAAAGCCTTTTTTGATCTTCCTCTGATAGGCTTGACCATGGCATATGGCGTTCAGCCGTTTTTCTTCAATGAGGTTCAACTGGTCATACCGGCTTTGAACCCATTCTGCTTCGGAAAGTTTTGCTTCCATGATTACCCTTAGGGAAGGTATTTCGACTTCGACGGGTAGCACTGCCTCCATCCCATAGACGAGGGAGAATGGAGTAGCTCTTGTAGATGTGCGTACAGAAGTCCTATAACCATGGAAAGCGAAGGGTAACATCTCGTGCCAGTCCTTAAATGAGACAACCATCTTTTGCACTATTTTCTTGATGCTCTTATTGGTTGCCTCGACTGCCCCATTCATCTTTGGCCGATATGGGGAAGAGTTATGGTGTTGGATCTTGAATTCTTGGCACAGTTCTTCCACCATTTTGTTGTTCAGATTAGATCCATTATCAGTGATGATTTATTTCTCCGTGCTTCCACTAGATTATCCTAAAATCTTTTGGGACAAGAGAGAAAAGAAAAGAAAGATATTTTTGTTCTGAAGTTTGTGTTTTAGAGGGGATTTATTTTTCAAAAATGGTTTTTGTAAGAATGGATGGCCAAGGTAGGCTTATGTGTTTAGGCTTGTTTGATTAAACACTTATGAAGTTAAAAAAGTCGTGTTGTGATTCGACAACTTGGATAGCTTCCCTTGAACCTTTCTTTTTGAATTCGGTTCATGGTACCATCATGGATTTATTCTGTTTTTCGATTGCCCTAACTTTTGCCTAAAACACCCATTTGTGGAGTTTTAGCGGGCTTTTGTTTTTGTTTATTTTTGTAACCCTAACTTTTGCCTAGGTCACCCTTTCGTGGGATTCCTAGCGGGTCTTTTGCTTTTATTTTTGCGCAGTCCCCTCTTTGAGTTTCCTGCCGAGCTTCTTTTATTTTGAAAGATTTCTTTTTACCCATGATGGCACTTGTCAAGGCCAAGGGAAGGTGCTCCAAGTTGTCACACACACCTCCACATAAAAATGATGTGGGTTTATTATTATTAAGATGATTTTAACCTCATTCATGTTTATTCAAACAGGGTTAAAAATAATGTGGTTTAGAATTTTATTATAAGCAAGAAAATAAGCAATGAGAAATGATTTTATTATAATCATAGCGGAAACATGTGTCCTTATTTCATCACTGATATGGGTCCCAATGTTGACCTCTTATATCTCTCGGCCATGCCCCAAATTCACAGTCTCCAATTTCTCTTGACGAGTTGGAGTAGGCGAGCTTCTCGTTCTAGCAGTCTTTGCAGATCCGGAGAAATGGTCTCCTCATCACTGTCCAACTCAACCCATTTATCCTCAACTTTCGGATCCCGGTCAAAGCGAACAATTACAGACATAATTATTTTATTGGTTCTGTTTAGGTTTAGAATTATTAATGTTAATGAGGAAAGAGAGAAAAGAACAAAAAAGAGAATGATATGTGAAAAATGCCTCTTTATTGATATGTATTAAAACTGTAAAACCCTTATTTACATGAAAAGGTTCTCATGATCTCGGGTACTGATCATGAGTCCCTAAAAGAAAAGAAAAGAAAAATATGAAGGGGCCCTATCGTGGCTTGCCATTCTCTACTCCTGCTTTGGTAGAGGATTCTTGCTCACGTCGGGCGCTGTCGAATCGAAGGTGACCCACCCAACATCAATAAGGTCTTGGACCTTATATTTGAGAACTCTGCAGTTCTCCGTTGAGTGCCCCGGTGCCCCCGAATGGTATAGACATTTATCTTGTGGATTGTACCAATCGGGGTAGGGTGGATCCATTTTCTTTGGTGGAACATAAGCTAGAAGACGTGCTTCCACTAGCTTCGGCAGGAGGTCGCTATATGTGGTCGGAAGTTTATCAAACTTCCTCACAGGGTTGTATTGCGACTTTCCCGACTTCGAAGTGGAAGAAGATGAGGAAATATTTATGGCGTTGACTCCTCCCTCTTTTTTCTTCCCGAAGGCCTTCTTAGCTTCATATGATTGGGAAGGCTTAGCCAGCTTCCCACTTTTAAGTCCTTGTTCCACTCTCTCCCCAATGGTGATGATGTCCGAGAAGAGTGTTGTCGTATTCCCTATCATTTTGTCATAATAGGGACCGGTCAACGAGTTTATGAATAAGGACACCGTCTCCTTATCCGACAGCGGGGGCTCTATCTGTGCCGCCAACTCCCTCCATCGTTGGGCGTACGCCTTGAAAGATTCATCATTTTTCTTACTCAAGGCTTGAAGATCTGACCTATCGGGTGTTAGGTCGATGTTGTATTTATAGCGCTTGAGAAAGGCGTCGGCCAACTGCCTCCATGTGTGTACTAGATTTCCATCTAGCTGCATATACCAGTTGAGCGCGGTATCAGCCAAGCTCTCTTGGAAGCAGTGGATCAAGAGCTTTTCGTTTGTGGCATATGCAGCCATCTTTCGGCAGTACATGGTGAGATGACTCTTGGGGCAAGTCGATCCCACGTATCTCGGGAAATCTGGCACTTTAAATTTAGGAGGAAATTGAATATCCCTCACTAAGCACATGTCGGCGGCATCTTTAATATCGAAATCATGCCCCTCCATAGCCCTTAGCCGATCCTCTAGGGCGTGGAATTGTTCCTTTGAAACTTCGGGCTCTTTAATCATAATTCCAGCCCCAATAGGTATGGCGTGTGGAGGCTCTTCTTCATGCACCTCCTCTTCCTCATGATGGGACCCATGGTCACTGTGGCTTGATCCATGGACGTTATGTTGACGCATGAGTTCCATCATTTGCGCCATCTGCTCTTTAAGCTGTGAAAGCTCGGTTGTGAGCTTCTTATTTTGCTCCTCCAATGCTTCCATTTTCTTGATTTTCTGCGCGCGTGTGAGGACAGAGAGATGACCAGCCACTTTCTAAAATGAATATTTTAATTAGTTTATTTATGGGATGAATACGCTCTTGACATGAGCTTGATAACCCTCCATTTTTAAGGCGCTGCCTTTTTAAAATGGAGTGTTACCACCCTCCTTGAATTATGATCTCTCCCCAACGGAGAATCTCGATAATTATGGGTCTCTTTTACTCATGTCAAGAGGTATTGGTGAACCTAGAATGCATGGTTTATGAGGATGCATGATATCTTATTGGTAATGATGCTCATGCTCCTCACTTTTATTATATTTTCACACATTGGTTTTTCCTCTCATGTCATGACATTTTCATGCATGGGGATTATTCTCTAGACCTTATCGCGAGGTTATTTATTAATGCACAAACAATTGCACATAAGCATTTACACAAACAATTCACTCATCCACGAACAGTCACGAGCGAATCACGAGGTAGGGGTTTCCTGCAGAAAGGTGCATATTCAAGGTGGTTCTAACTGTTCTCACCGGTCTGAGGCCCCCAAGGTGCCCCCATTATAGGGACCCAATTCCTCTCGTCGTAAGTCGATGGAAAGCTCCAACGCACTGTCGGACTCGAGTTCATGGTTATCACCTTGAGTGATGCTTTCCGACAACGGTCTACGGGCACCTATAGACCCATTCGACAACCGGCCGTACTAACATCCACTCCCTATGGCTTACCACTCATGCCCCCGGGTATAGAGGGAACTGTTGTGTGCAAAGGTTTGTGTGCAATTTATATTTCAAACAATTGCAGAAAATTAAACAAACAACAGTTATTAAAGCCATATAAATAAACATGTTATCATACAAGCAAGGGGTAATGAAGTAATTTTAACTATTATTTGTTAAAAATAATCTGTCACTAAATGGGACTGACTCTCGAGGCTTCCCCAGCGGAGTCGCCATCTGTCGCCACCGGCCCGAAACGGGCTTTCGGCATTCGCGAATGATGGTTGGACTCTTTTGTTTGTTTAAAAATATGGATTGCTAGAATGACTTATTCTCAAACTGAGACCTCGTCAAACGAGCAATTTTATTAAAAGGCTCACCAATCCATGTTAATCCCAAGCGGGACCCTCCATGGATTAGTGGTTTTCATAAAAGGAAGGGTTCATGGAGTCGCCACCAATGTTTTACTCAAAACATTGGAAAAAGAGGTTTAAGGCAATCGATTCAAAAATCGACTTCGGCCATTACAACCAGAGTCGGGTAAGAGAGTCGGTTACGCGTGGGGAAGGTGTTAGCACCCCACAGCGCCCCTTTCGGGTTCCCTATGACAGATTATTTAAAAATAATAGTGCAAAATTACTAAATTACCCCTATTTATTCTAAGCAATTATAAATTAACTATCTACATGATGACAGTTTAAATATGTACACACAGAAAGCGGTAAAAAAAGGGACTTTAAAGAGATAAACCTTTGAAGCGTGCTTTCTTATATATCTTGACAGAAATTGGGAAGCGTTTTGGCGTTCCCTCCCTCTACAAGACCGCTCGCTCCCTCCTATAAAATTTTAACTATGGAAATCCGGAGGATTTCCCTTCGACTAGGTTCGAGACTCAAGCAAATGGCTCGTGACTCAAGAACTTCGTCGGATCAACTCTCCGAGTGATTTCTAGGCAGAGCACTGCTCAAAAAAACCCAGAATACTCAAGAAGAGGGTTAAAACTGTGTGTGAAAGTGTAAAATGACGTCCCATTGACGTCATATTTATAGGGAAGAGGCTCAATACGGTTTATGAGGGTCAATACGGTCAACATTGAAATTTTGAACTAATACGGCCGTATTGAATTCAATACGGCCGTATTGAAGTTCAAAAAACCTCAATACGGCCGTATTGAAGTTCAGTGCGGCCGTATTGAAGTTCAGTGCAGCCGTATTGAATTCAATGCAGCCGTATTGAAGTCCAGAAACTTCAATACGGCCGTATTGAGTTCAGTGCGGCCGTATTGAAGTTCAAAATGTTCAATACGGCCGTACTGAACCTCTGGGAGGCCGTATTGGGCTTCTTTCCTCCCACTTTTCTTATTTTAGCTATCCTAAGACCTCTAGACCTATAGAGAACCCTCCTTGGGCCTTCTGGAAGTCCTTCTGGCTGATCTTCCTTCAGTCTTCGAGAGTCTTCAAGCTTTATTTCCGACCCGGACAATTTTAGGGGTCAACATGGCCGAAGTCGATTTTTGAATCGATTGCCTTAAACTTCTTTTTCCAATGTTTTGAGTAAAACATTGGTGGCGACTCCATGAACCCTTCCTTTTTATGAAAACCGCTAATCCATGGAGGGTCCCGCTTGGGATTAACATGGATTGGTGAGCCTTTAAATAAAATTGCTCGTTTGACAAGGTCTCAGTTTGAGAATAAGTCATTCTAGCAATCCATATTTTTAAACAAATAAAAGAGTCCAACCATCCTTCGCGAATGCCGAAAGCCCGTTTCGGGCCGGTGGCGACAGATGGCGACTCCACTGGGGAAGCCTCGAGAGTCAGTCCCATTTAGTGACAGATTATTTTTAACAAATAATAGTTAAAATTACTTTATTACCCCTTGTTTGTATGATAACATGCTTTATTTATTTGGCTTTAAATAACTGTTGTATGTTTAAATTTCCGCAATTGTTTGAAATATAAATTGCACACAAACCTTTGCACACAACAGTTCCCTCTATACCCGGGGGCATGAGTGGTAAGCCATAGGGAGTGGATGTTAGTACGGCCGGTTGTCGAATGGGTCTATAGGTGCCCGTAGACCGTTGTCGGAAAGCATCACTCAAGGTGATAACCATGAACTCGAGTCCGACAGTGCGTTGGAGCTTTCCATCGGCTTACGACGAGAGGAATTGGGTCCCTATAATGGGGGCACCTTGGGGGCCTCAGACCGGTGAGAACAGTTAGATCCACCTTGAATATGCACTTTTCTGCAGGATACCCCTACCTCGTGATTCGCTCGTGACTGTTCGTGGATGAGTGAATTGTTTGTGCATTGATTATGTGAAATTGTTTGAGCATACATTGCATTTCTTTAAACATACAACATTCCTATTCTTTTAAAAAATAAGAATAAATAGGAATAAGAATCTTCCATTATATGGTGTTAACATCTACCTTCATCACATTCATATAGGTAGTTTCCCTTTTCACCCAAAAAAATACAAAAAATACCCAAAAGAAAAATAAAGAAAAATATTATTTATCCAAACCAAGCAATATCATGCATCATCTTAGGGACATCCTAAAAACATGATAATGCTTAGTTGAATAAACACAATGCATGCATATTCAACGTCATCATCTCATATCATGCATTCTTATCAAAGATCATGGAAGGATCTAGGTTTACATTTCATACATCCCTCCTAGTAAATCATTAATAAACATTAATAAAAAGAAAGAATTAATCGATGCGTATGTTCAAAGAATGGATCGCACGCCGTTCGTTATCAAGTGTAAGCCAACAACCGCGCCAAGCGAACACACGTCAACTCCGTTGTTGGTAATCAAGACAAACAAAAGGGAAGGTCCAACACCGTTAAGGATCACTGCTCCAAGACCTTTTCCCTACAAATCAAATAAGGCTGTGCCATGGATATACGACATCCATTCTTCTGCCGACAGCGATATCTCTAACATCGCTGGACTTGGGGGCATGACTAGGAGTGGCAGGATCTACACTCCCGAAGATCTTCATGATAAAGCCCCCAAGAATAAAGAAAAAGAAGAAAAGAAAACCGAGGAAAAAGAATCCGAGGAGGAGACAGACGAGCTGTTAAAGTTTATCCGACAGAGCGAGTACTCCATCGTGGATCAACTTCATAGGACGCCAGCAAAGATTACGCTGTTGTCGCTGATCCTAAGCTCCGAACCGCATCGGCAAGCTCTGTTGAAAGTTTTGAACGAGGCATATGTGTCGCACACTATCTCCCAAGACAAGTTTGAGGGGATTGTTAGTCACATCACGGCTAATGATCACCTCACTTTCACCGATGAAGAAATTCCCGCTGAGGGACCGAACCACAACAAGCCCTTGCACATCTCCGTAAAGTGCAAGGAGTATCACATCGCAAAAGTCTTGGTAGACAACGGATCTTCCTTGAATGTGATGCCCAAAAGAACGCTTGATCAAGTGTCAATCAAGGGAGTCCAAATGCGCCTGAGCAACATGATCGTTCGAGCTTTCGACGGTTCTAAAAGAGAAGTGGTGGGAGAGATCAAATCTTCCAATCTAAATTGGACCCACCATCTTTAAATGTCGAATTCCAAGTGATGGACATTACTCCCGCATACAGCTGTCTCCTCGGCCGACCTTGGATTCATGATGCAAAAGTTGTTCCTTCTACGCTCCACCAGAAAGTCAAGTTCATAGTGGGTGACAAACTGGTGACCGTACAAGCTGAAGATGACATACTCATCAGCAAGCCATCCACCATACCTTATGTGGATGCAGCAGAGGAAGCTTTGGAAACCGCCTTCCAAGCATTGGAAATTGCCAATGTTGAGACGTTTCCCCGAGAAATGAAGAAGGTAGCCCATATGCTCACTAAGAACAGAAACTTGCCAGGACAAGGATTAGGCAAGGACTCCCAAGGAATCCCGGAGCTACCCATTATCAAGGATAATCCGGGGAAACAAGGGTTAGGATACAACCCTAACAAAGATCAAAGAACAAAGAGGAATCAAGATCCTTCTCGACGTTCTTTAAGCCAGATCTTCAGGAAGGCCGGTTCACAAGCGTCAAGGTCGGTCGTCGTCATCAAGTGCTCTTCTCCTTCCGATAGAGATGTATAGGCCTGATGACTATTAGAGATTACTCCTCGGGGACAGCCCGACCCCCGAGCCTCGATAGGGCACATGTTTTCCACTATGATTATAATAAAATCATTCATCATTATTTCTTATTGCTTCTTTTCTTGCTTGCAATAAAATTCTAAACCACATTATTTAACCCTGTTTGAATGAACATAAGTGAGGTTAAAATCGTCTTAATAATAAATAAACCCACATCATTTTGTGTGGAAGTGTGCACGACAACTTGGAGCACCTTTCCTTGGCCTCGACAAGTGCCATCATGGATAAAAATAAATCCTTTAAAATAAAAGAAGCTCGGCAGGAAACCCAAAAAGGGGGCTGCGCAAAAATAAGAGCAAAAGACCCGCTAGGAATCCCACAAAAGGGTGACCTAGGCAAAAATTAGGGTTACAAAATAATGAACAAAAACAAAAGCCCGCTAAAACTCCACAAATGGGTGTTTTAGGCAAAAGTTAGGGCAATCGAAAAACAGAATAAATCCATGATGGTACCACCAACTGAATTCAACAAAGGGGCTCAAGAGAAGCTATCCAAGTTGTCAAATCACAAACGTTAATAACCAAGACGTGCTTAACTTCATAAGTGTTTAATCAAACAAGCCTAAACACTTAAGCCTACCATTGGCCAAGCCATTCTTACAAAATCCATTTTTCAAAAAATAAATAATCCCCTCTAAAACACAAACTTTCGAAAAAATATCCTTTCCTTCTTTTCTCTCTTGTCCCAAACGATTTTTGAATAATCTAGTGGAAACATGGAGATATAGTAGTCAATAGGAGGGTTGACACATCTTCTAAAGGAAAGGAAAATCATTTGGTTGATGACACCAAATCTCAATATAACATGCATCATTCCTCGGTTACAGAAATCGGCAGCACACAGCCCGTCTAGAGGAATGGCAAAAATCCAAACAGAGAAACGCATCGGTTAATTCTTTTGAAAAGTGAATCAAATAGAATTAGGTGCATCATACTGCATACATGCATACAGATGATAGGTGTAATGGAAGATCACTTATTCTCTGTTTATTGAAAAAAAAACAAAAAAATATAAACTTCAGAAAAAACAATGCGCCCGTATCATGTTCAGTACACCCGTACTAAAAACAGGGTTATGAACAAATTTTCAACTCAGTACGGGCGTACTGAAATAGATATGGCCGTATTGGCCACAAAGAAATATTCAAAGACCTCATCATGAGGCAGTCGCATAAAATAGAAAAAATAGAAAAATTGCTTGTGTATGACAGCAGCAAACAAAATGCAGAAATTCAGAAAATCAATAAAACGTACAGAATAACTGAGCCTGGAGAGGCTTGCCGAAATAATACTCTCAGAATAACTGAGCCTGGAGAGGCTTGCCGAAATAATACTCTCAGAATAATTGAGCCTGGAGAGGCTTGCCGAAATAATACTCTCTCAAAATAATTGAGCCTGGAGAGGCTCGCCGAAATAATACTCCCAAAATCATACAGAATAACTGAGCCTGAGGAGGCTTGCCAAAATAATACTCCTCAGAGACATTTCTGTACAGAAAAAGCCAAAACCAACAAAAAAGGCAAAAATACAGAAAAAGCCAAAATCAACAAAAAATACAGAAAAAGCCAAAATCAACAAAAAAGGCAAAAACACAGAAAAAGCCAAAATCAACAAAAAGGCAAAATACAGAAAATCCAACAAATTATACAGAATAACTGAGCCTGGAGAGGCTTGCCAAAATAATACTCTCCAAAAGACATCTCAGCTTGCATTCTTGGGCTGAACAAGAAAAGCAACTCATCGTACAGAATAACTGAGCCTGGAGAGGCTTGCCGAAATAATACTCATACAGAATAACTGAGCCTGGAGAGGCTTGCCGAAATAATACTCCCACAGAATAATTGAGCCGGAGAGGCTTGCCGAAATAATACTCCCACAGAATAACTGAGCCTGGAGAGGCTTGCTGAAATAATACTCCCACAAAATAATTGAGCCTGGAGAGGCTTGCCAAAATAATACTCTCCAAAAGACATCTCAGCTTGCATTCTTGGGCTGAACAAAAAACCAATTCATCATACAGAATAACTGAGCCTGGAGAGGCTTGCCGAAATAATACTCCTTCAGAATAATTGAGCCTGGAGAGGCTCGCCGAAATAATACTCTCTCAAAATAATTGAGCCTGGAGAGGCTTGCAGAAACAATACTCCCTCTTAGAATAATTGAGCCTGGAGAGGCTCGCAGAAATAATACTCCCCAGAGAAACCTCAGCTTCCACTCACGGGCCAAATTCCCTAGTGAAAGCTATCAAACCAAGATCAGCAAAATTCCCCAAGGGAGGCTTGATGATCCAAACAAAATATCCAAGTCAAAGGACTTAGACTTCCTCAGTGGAAGATAGCTTTCCAACTCAAACGAAGAGTGAAGCTAAGCCTGAAGAGGCTTTCTAAATAATACTCTGGGATACATAAGAACTTCAAATCCCCAGTCGCCTACACAGAGGCATTCCTACAAAAAGCAAAAATCCAAAAGATCAATAACAATTCCCCAAGCGGAATCTGGCTTTTCAGCCAAACATCAAGCGTCAAGATGATCTGCCTAACAGAAGAGGCTAATCACAATCAATGACAAAATCCCCCAGCGGATAATAGCCTACACAGAGGCGACAAAAATCAAAAAACCCAAAAGAGATACCCGAATAAGGACAACCGGGATACTCCACAACGTCGAAAGGACGACAGCCAAACATAAGGCATTGCTCAACTCAGAGAGAGAGCATCTGTGTCTACACCTCAAGGAGTCAGAAATTCTCCATGGGTACCAACTAAGCAATGCAAGTTGGGGCACAAAAACCTATGAATGACTGCACATCCCCTAGACGGATCCCTGCGTTATCCAGCCCTCAGTGGCATCAAAATCAAAAACAACTGTCGAAGCAGCATCGTGGACTGTGAAGACAAAATCATCTCAAAGCCTGGAGAGGCAATACTCAGCTACCCAGTTGTCGAGAGCACCGAGGTATGCACATCCCTGGAGAGGGCAAACTCACGCTACCCAGATGTCCAGAGCACCGAGGTATGCACAAAGCCTGGAGAGGCAATACTCAGCTACCCAGATGTCCAGAGCACCGAGGTATGCACAAGCCTGGAGAGGCAATACTTAGCTACCCAGATGTCCAGAGCACCGAGGTATGCACAAAGCCTGGAGAGGCAATACTCAGCTACCCAGATGTCCAGAGCACCGAGGTATGCACAAGCCTGGAGAGGCAATACTCAGCTACCCAGTTGTCGAGAGCACCGAGGTATGCACAAGCCTGGAGAGGCAATACTCAGCTACCCAGTTGTCGAGAGCACCGAGGTATGCACAAGCCTGGAGAGGCAATACTCAGCTACCCAGTTGTCGAGAGCACCGAGGTATGCACAAGCCTGGAGAGGCGGTACTCAGCTACCCAGTTGTCGAGAGCACCGAGGTATGCACAAGCCTGAGAGGCAATACTCAGCTACCCAGTTGTCGAGAGCACCGAGGTATGCACAAGCCTGGAGAGGCAATACTCAGCTACCCAGTTGTCGAGAGCACCGAGGTATGCACAAGCCTGGAGAGGCGGTACTCAGCTACCCAGTTGTCGAGAGCACCGAGGTATGCACAAGCCTAAGAGGCAATACTCAGCTACCCAGTTGTCGAGAGCACCGAGGTATGCACAAGCCTGGAGAGGCGGTACTCAGCTACCCAGTTGTCGAGAGCACCGAGGTATGCACAAGCCTAAGAGGCAATACTCAGCTACCCAGTTGTCGAGAGCACCGAGGTATGCACAAGCCTAAGAGGCAGTACTTAGCTACCCAGTTGTCGAGAGCACCGAGGTATGCACAAGCCTGGAGAGGCGGTACTCAGCTACCCAGTTGTCGAGAGCACCGAGGTATGCACAAGCCTAAGAGGCAATACTCAGCTACCCAGTTGTCGAGAGCACCGAGGTATGCACAAGCCTGGAGAGACGGTACTCAGCTACCCAGTTGTCGAGAGCACCGAGGTATGCAATGAGCCTGGAGAGGCGACGACTAATACTCACCCTGGAGAGGGCAAACTCAACCTGGAGAGGCTACTCAACAATTTTCCCACCTGAAGACACTACAAGTCGGAAGGATGGCTTATTCCCCGGACAATTGGGTCAACTCCTTTACTTATCAAACGGTACACCAAAAGGCCGTTTGACTAAGTAAAGGGGGGGCAGCTGTAGACCCCTAAAATTGTCCGGGTAGGAAATAAAGCTTGAAGACTCTTGAAGACCAAAGGAAAGTCAGCCGGAAGGACTCCTGGAAGACCCTGGAAGACCCTAGGATGACAATCTGTAGGTTTAGAGGTCTTAGAGTAGCAAAAAATAAGAAAGTGGAGGGAATGAAGCCCAATACGGCCTCCCAAAAGTTCAGTACGGTCGTATTGAACATTTTAAACTACAATACGGCCGCACTGAACTCAATACGGCCGTATTGATGTTTCTGAACTTCAATATGGCTGCATTGAATTCAATACGGCTGCACTGAACTTCAATACGGCTGCACTGAACTTCAATACGGCCGTATTGAGGTTTTTTGAACTTCAATACGGCCGTATTGAATTCAATACGGCCGTATTGTAGTTCAAAACTTCAATACGGACCGTATTGACCCCCAGAGGCCGTATTGCGCCTCATCCCTATAAATATGACCTCAATTGGACGTCATTCTACACTTTTTCACTGAGTTTTAACCCTCTTCTTGAGTATTCTGGGTTTTTTTGAGCAGTGCTCTGCCTAGAAATCACTCGGAGAGTTGATCCGACGAAGTTCTTGAGTCACGAGCCATTTGCTTGAGTCTCGAACCTAGTCGAAGGGAAATCCTCCGGATTTCCATAGTTAAAATTTTATAGGAGGGAGCGAGCGGTCTTGTAGAGGGAGGGAACGCCAAAACGCTTCCCAATTTCTGTCAAGATATATAAGAAAGCACGCTTCAAAGGTTTATATCTTTAAAGTCCCTTCTTTTACCGCTTTCTGTTTGTACATATTTAAACTGTCATCATGTAGATAGTTAATTTATAATTGCTTAGACTAAATAGGGGTAATTTAGTAATTTCGCACTATTATTTTTAAATAATCTGTCATAGGGAACCCGAAAGGGGCGCTGTGGGGTGCTAACACCTTCCCCACGCGTAACCGACTCCCTTACCCGACTCTGGTTGTAATGGCCGAAGTCGATTTTTGAATCGATTGCCTTGTCGCCACCGGCCCAAACGGGCCTCGGCGGTCGCGAAGACGGTCGAGCTCGCTTTTATTTTAGTTTTGAAAATGTATTGGATTATTAGAACGACTTGTTCTCAAACTGAGACCTTGTCGATCCTATCCAATTTATTTATTAAAACGTCTCACCAATCCATATTAATCCCAAGCGGGACCCTCCATGGATTAGTGGTTTTCGTAAAAGGAGGGTTCGTGGAGTCGCCACCAATGTTTTACTCAAAACATTGGAAAAAGGGATAAGACAATTGATTTTAAAAATCAACTTTGGCCATTACAACCAGAGTTGGGTAAGGGAGTCGGTTACGCGTGGGGAAGGTGTTAGCACCCCACAGCGCCCCTTTCGGGTTCCCTATGACAGATTATTTTCTAAAATAACAACGTAAAATTACTAAATTACCCCTATTTATTATAAGCGATTATAAATTAACTATCTACATGATGACAGTTTAAATATGCACACAGAAAGCAGTAAAAGGAAGGATTTAAGAAAAAACCTCTTGAAGCGTGCTTTTATATATTGAGTAAAACTGGGAAGCTTTTTGGCGTTCCCTCGCTCTACAAGCTCGCTCGCTCCTTCCTAAAACTTTTAACTATGGAAATCCGGAGGATTTCCCTTCGACTAGGTTCGATCCTCAAGCAAAATGGCTCGGGGCTCAAGAACTTCGTCGGATCAACTCTCCGAGTGATTTCTAGGGCAGAACACTGCTCAAAAACCCCAGAATACTCAAGGAGAGGGTTAAAACTATCTCCAAAAGTGTGGAATGACGTCCAATTGACGTCATATTTATAGGGAACAAGCCCAATACGGGCTACAGAATCAATACGGCCGTATTGAAATTTTTGAACTTCAATACGGCCGTATTGAGTTCAATACGGCCGTATTGAAGCTTAGAAATTTCAATACGGCCGTATTGAGTTCATTGCGGCTGTATTGAAGCTTCAATACGGCCGTATTGATTTCAGTACGGCCGTATTGAAGTTCAGAAACTTCAACACGGCCGTATTGAGTTCACTGCGGCCGTATTGAAGCTTCAATACGGCCGTATTAAGTTCAGTACGGCCGTATTGGGCTTCATTCCCTCCACTCCCTTATTTTAAGCTATTCTAAGACCTCTAGACCTACAGAGAACCCTCCTAGGGCCTTCCAGGAGTCCTTCTGGCTGATCTTCCTTCAGTCTTCGAGAGTCTTCAAGCTTTATTTCCGACCCGGACAATTTTAGGGGTCTACAGCTGCCCCCCCTTTACTTAGTCAAACGGCCTTTTGGTGTACCGATTGACAAGTAAAGGAGTTGACCCAATTGTCCGGGTAATGTGCCAACCTTCTGACTTGTAATGTCTTCTGGTGGAAAATTGTTGAGTAGCCTCTCCAGGTTGATGCATACCTCGGCGTTTCTGACAACCTTGGTAGTTGAGTACCGCCTCTCCAGGCCCTGCCTCTTAACATTCGGCAGTTAAGTATTGCCTCTCCAGGCCCTGCCTCTTAACATTCAGCAGTTGAGTATTGCCTCTCCAGGCCCTGCCTCTTAACATTCAGCAGTTGAGTATTGCCTCTCCAGGCCCTGCCTCTTAACATTCAGCAGTTGAGTATTGCCTCTCCAGGCCCTGCCTCTTAACATTCAGCAGTCGAGTATTGCCTCTCCAGGCCCTGCCTCTTAACATTCAGCAGTTGAGTATTGCCTCTCCAGGCCCTGCCTCTTAACATTCAGCAGTTGAGTATTGCCTCTCCAGGCCCTGCCTCTTAACATTCAGCAGTTGAGTATTGCCTCTCCAGGCCCTGCCTCTTAACATTCAGCAGTTGAGTATTGCCTCTCCAGGCCTTGCCTCTTAACATTCAGCAGTTCCTGCCTCTTAACATTCGGCAGTTGAGTATCGCCTCTCCAGGCCCTGCCTCTCAACATGAGGTAGTTGAGTATCGCCTCTCCAGGCCCTGCCTCTTAACATTCAGCAGTTGAGTATTGCCTCTCCAGGCCCTGCCTCTCAACATGAGGTAGTTGAGTATTGCCTCTCCAGGCCTTGCCTCTTAACATTCAGCAGTTCCTGCCTCTTAACATTCGGCAGTTGAGTATCGCCTCTCCAGGCCCTGCCTCTCAACATGAGGTAGTTGAGTATCGCCTTTCCAGGCCCTGCCTCTTAACATTCAGCAGTTGAGTATTGCCTCTCCAGGCCCTGCCTCTCAACATGAGGTAGTTGAGTATCGCCTCTCCAGGCCCTGCCTCTCAACATGAGGTAGTTGAGTATCGCCTCTCCAGGCCCTGCCTCTCAACATGAGGCAGTTGAGTATCGCCTCTCCAGGCCCTGCCTCTCAACATGAGGTAGTTGAGTATCGCCTCTCCAGGCCCTGCCTCTCAACATGAGGCAGTTGAGTATAGTTTGTCTCCACAGTCCACAATGCTGCTTCGACGGTTTGTTTTTCTGATTTTGTGCCACTGAGGGCTGGATAACGCAGGGATCCGTCTAGGGGATGTGCAGTCATTCATAGGTTCCTGTGCCCCAACTTGCATTGCATTGTTGGTACCCATGGGAATTTTTGACTCCTTGGGGTGTAGACACAGATGCTCTCTCTCTGAGTTGAGCGATGCCTTATGTTTGGCTGACGTCTTTTGACGTAGGTGGAGTATCCCGGTTGTCCTTATTCGGGTATCTCTTTTGGATTTTCTGATTTTTGCTGCCTCTGTGTAGGCTGTTATCCACTGGGGATTTTGTCATTCATTTCTTGACTGGCCTCTTCTGTTAGGCAAATAACCTTGATGTTTGGTGCTTGGCTGGATGCCGCATTCCACTTGGGGAATATTTATTGATATTTTTTGATTTTTTTTTTTTTTTTTTTTTTTGTAGGAATGCCTCTTGAGTAGGCGACTGGGGATTTAGGGATCTTATGTGTCCCAGAGTATTATTTAGGAAGCCTCTACAGGCTTAGATTCACTCAACGCTTGAGTTGGAGAGCTATCTTCACTGAGGAAGTTTAAGTCCTTTGACTTGGATATTCTGCTTGGGAGATCGTACTTCCATTGGGGATTTTGACGATCTTGCTTTGGTAACTCTCGCTGGGGATTTGTTCTATGAGCTTGAGTTGAAATATCTCTGGGGAGTATTATTTCAGCAAGCCTCTCCAGGCTCAGTTATTCTGAAAGAGTATTATTTCGGCAAGCCTCTCCAGGCTTAGTTATTCTGAAAGAGTATTATTTCAGCGAGCCTCTCCAGGCTCAGTTATTCTGAAAGAGTATTATTTCGGCAAGCCTCTCCAGGCTTAGTTATTCTGAAAGAGTATTATTTCGGCGAGCCTCTCCAGGCTCAGTTATTCTGAAAGAGTATTATTTCGGCGAGCCTCTCCAGGCTCAATTATTCTTGAAAGAGTATTATTTCGGCGAGCCTCTCCAGGCTCAATTATTCTGAAAGAGTATTATTTCGGCAAGCCTCTCCAGGCTTAGTTATTCTGAAAAAGGCGATTGATTTTCCAAATCTTTTGCCTTTTTGTCATTTTTGGCTTTTTTGTATTTTTTGCCTTTTCTGTTGATTTGCGGCTTTTTCTGTTGACCGCTGCCATACACAAGCAATTTTCTATTTTTTTCTATTTTATGCAATTGCCTCGTGGTAAGGTCTTTAAATGTGCAACTAATGTGTGTGATGCACGCGATGCAAGTTTTTATTTTTGTTCTTTTGTTTAGAAAAGTGAATGGCTCTCCCTATCCTCTTTTTCTTTGGAGGAGTTTCTGTCATAGACGCGAGGGAGGATTTTTGTGAGCCTTTTATGCAGGAGATTATGGATTTTATAGGAACCCCTCCAATTTTCTTTATTGACCGATTATTAAGGAATTTCATACAATTTTTTAGAAATACCAATTTAGAGGCATAATCACATGGTCAAGAGAGAAAAGAAATGAATAGATATTTTATTAATATTCACAAGTGTTTTTACAGAAAGATATACAGAAGGAATTTCTGAAGAATGGCTGGCCAGGGTAGGCTATATACATTTTTGGCTTAAACAATTATATCTGTAATTGTCGCTCTTCCCGTTCCCCTAATTGCTTCGGGTGAGATGCCTATGCCAGGAGTGTAGATGCTGCAAGACGCTTGCTTCTAGAAGATAATCACTTGAACCGCCTTTCGGTTTTCGATTCAAGTGACCGTTGCTTGCTTTGCTTTTACATCTTATTCTTTTGCCCCTAACTTTTGCCTAGGACGTATCCTAGCGGGGATAATTTTGCCTTTGTTTTGCTTAGTACCCTTGTACTAGCGGGCTTTTTGTTTTGCCCTAACTTTTGCCTAGGATGCCCTTTTTCGGGTTTTCATCCTAGCGGGCTTATGCAAGCAACGTCTTCAAGCATAGTACTTCTTTACCTCGTCAGTGTTGACTGGGTATCGAAGTTCTTTTCCATCCATGTCTGTGAGGATCAATGCTCCTCCTGAGAAGGCTCGTTTTTCCACGTATGGTCCTCCGTGATTTGGGGCATACTTTCCGATTTTGTCCTTTTGAGTTGGTAGCAATTTCTTCATTACCAACTCTCCCTCATGGTAGACTCGAGGGTGGACTTTCTTGTCAAAAGCCTTTTTGGTCTTCCTCTGATAGGCTTGACCACGGCATATGGTGTTCAGCCATTTTCTTCAATAAGGTTCAATTGGTCATACCGGCTTTGAACCCATTCTACCTCGGAAAGTTTTGCTTCCATAATTACCCTTAGGGAAGGTATCTTGACTTCGACGGGTAGAACTGCCTCCATCCCATAGACGAGGGAGAATGGAGTAGCTCCTGTAGATGTGCGTACTGAAGTCCTATAACCATGAAGAGCGAAGGGTAACATCTCGTGCCAGTCTTTAAATAAGGCAACCATCATTTGCCCTATTTTCTTGATGTTCTTATTGGTTGCCTCGACTGCCCCATTCATCTTTGGCCGATATGGGGAAGAGTTGCGGTGTTGGATCTTGAACTCTTGGCACAGTTCTTCCACCATTTTATTATTCAGATTAGATCCATTTTCAGTGATGATTTATTTCTCCATGCTTCCACTAGATTATTCTAAAATCTTTTGGGACAAGAGAGAAGAGAAAGGAAAGATATTTTGTTCTAAAGTTTGTGTTTTAGAGGGGATTTATTTTTCAAAAATAGTTTTTGTAAGAATGGATGGCCAAGGTAGGCTTATGTGTTTAGGCTTGTTTGATTAAACACTTATGAAGTTAAAAAGTCGTGTTGTGATTCGACAACTTGGATAGCTTCCCTTGAACCTTTCTTGAATTCGGATCGTGGTACCATCATGGATTTTTGTTTTTTGATTGTCCTTATTTTTGCCTAAAACACCCTTTTGTGGTGTTTTAGCGGACTTTTGTTTTTGTTTATTTTTGTAACCCTAACTTTTGCCTAGGTCACCCTTTCGTGGGATTCCTAGCGGGTCTTTTGCTCTTATTTTTGCGCAGTCCCCTTTTTGAGTTTTCTGCCGAGCTTCTTTTATTTTAAAGGATTTATTTTTATCCATGATGGCACTTGTCAAGGCCAAGGGAAGGTGCTCCAAGTTGTCACACACACCTCCACATGAAAATGATGTGGGTTTATTATTATTAAGATGATTTTAACTTCATTCATGTTTATTCAAACAGGGTTAAAAATGATGCGGTTTAGAATTTTATTATAAGCAAGAAAAGAAGCAATGAAGAATGATTTTATTATAATCATAGCGGAAACATGTGTCCTTATTTCATCACTGATATGGGTCCCAATGTTGACCTCTTCTATCTCTCGGCCATGCCCCAAATTCACAGTCTCCAATTTCTCTTGACGAGTTGGAGTAAGCGAGCTTCTCGTTTTAGCAGTCTTTGCAGATCCGGAGAGATGGTCTCCTCATCACTCTCCAACTCAACCCATTCACTTTTGGATCCCGGTGAGAGCGAACAATTACAGACATAATTATTTTATTGGTTCTGTTTAGGTTTAGAATTTATTAATGTTAATGGGGAAAGAGAGAAAAGAACAAAAAAGAGAGTAATGTGAAAAATGCCTCTTTATTGATATTTAAAAAAACTGTAAAACCCTTATTTACATGAAAAGGTTCTCATGATCTCGGGTACTGATCATGAGTCCCTAAAAGAAAAGAAAAATATGAAGGGGCCCTATCGTGGCTTGCCATTCTCTACTCCTGCTTTGGCCGAGGATTCTTGCTCACGTCGGGCGCTATCGAATCAAAAGTGATCCACCCGGCATCAATAAGGTCTTGGACCTTATATTTGAGAGTTCTGCAGTTCTCCGTTGAATGCCCCGATGCCCCCGAATGGTATAAACATTTGTCTTGTGGTTTGTACCAACTGGGATGAGGTGGATCAATCTTCTTTAGTGGAACGTAAGCTAGAAGACGTGCTTCCACTAGCTTCGGCAGGATGTCGCTATATGTGGTCGGAAGTTTATCAAACTTCTTCACAGGTTTGAATTGCGATCTTCCTGACTTCGAAGTGGAAGAAGACGAAGAGATGGTTATGGCACTGACTTCTCTCTCCTTCTTCTTTCCAAAGTTCTTCTTAGCTTTAAATGATTGGGAAGGTTTAGCTAACTTCCCGCTTTTCAGCTCTTGTTCCACTCTTCCTCCAACATGATGGGACTCATGGTCACTGTGCTCAGCCCCTTGTATATTGTGATGACGCATGAGTTCCATCATTTGCGCCATTTGCTCTTTGAGCTGTGAGAGCTCGGCTGTAAGCTCCTTATTTCGTTCCTCCAACGCGTCCATTTTCTTGTTGAGCTGAGAGAGCTCGGTTGTGAGCTTCTTATTTTGCTCCCCCAGCGCTTCCATTTTCTTGCTTTTCTGCGCGCGCGTGAGGACAGAGAGATGACCAGCCACTTTCTAAAATGAATGTTTATTCTAATTAGCTTATTTATGATATGAATACACTCTTGATGTGAGCTTGATAATCTTTCATCTTTGAGGCGCTGCCTTTTTAAGATGAAAGTTTATCACCCTCCCTAGGCTATTATCTCTCCACAACGGAGAATCTCAATAGTCACGGGTCTCTTTCACTCACATCGAGAGGGTATTAGTGAACCTATAAATGATGATGAGGATGCATGAGGTATTATTGATAATGATGCCTATGCTCCTTACTTTTATTATATTTTCACACATTGGTTTTTCCTCTCATGTCATGACATTTTCATGCATGGGGATTATTTTTTAGACCTTATCACGAGGTTATTTATTAATGCACAAACAATGTCTCATAACGAATGCACAAACAATTCACTCATCCACGAACAGTCACGAGCGAATCACGAGGTAGGGGTCTCCTGCAGAAAAGTGCATATTCAAGGAGGATCTAACTGTTCTCACTTGGTCAAAGGCCCCCAAGGTGCACCCATTATAGGGACCCAATTCCTCTCATCGTAGGTCGATGGAAAGCTCCAACGCACCGTCGGACTCAAGTTCATGGTTATCACCTTGAGTGATGTTTTCCGACAACGGTCTACGGGCACCTATAGACCCATTCGACAACCGGCCGTACTAACATCCACTCCCTATGGTTAATCACTCATGCCCCCGGGTATAGAGGGAACTGTTGTGTGCAAAGGTTTGTGTGCAGTTTTTATTTCAAACAATTGCGTAAATTTTAAAAATACAACAGTTATTTAAAGCCAAATATATAAAGCATGTTATCATACAAGCAAGGGGTAATGAAGTAATTTTAACTATTATTTGTTAAAAATAATCTGTCACTAAATGGGACTGACTCTCGAAGCTTCCCCAGTGGAGTCGCCATCTGTCGCCACCGGCCCAAACGGGCCTCGGCGGTCGCGAAGACGGTCGAGCTCGCTTTTATTTTAGTTTTGAAAATGTATTGGATTATTAGAACGACTTGTTCTCAAACTGAGACCTTGTCGATCCTATCCAATTTATTTATTAAAACGTCTCACCAATCCATATTAATCCCAAGCGGGACCCTCCATGGATTAGTGGTTTTCGTAAAAGGAGGGTTCGTGGAGTCGCCACCAATGTTTTACTCAAAACATTGGAAAAAGGGATAAGACAATTGATTTTAAAAATCAACTTTGGCCATTACAACCAGAGTTGGGTAAGGGAGTCGGTTACGCGTGGGGAAGGTGTTAGCACCCCACAGCGCCCCTTTCGGGTTCCCTATGACAGATTATTTTCTAAAATAACAACGTAAAATTACTAAATTACCCCTATTTATTATAAGCGATTATAAATTAACTATCTACATGATGACAGTTTAAATATGCACACAGAAAGCAGTAAAAGGAAGGATTTAAGAAAAAACCTCTTGAAGCGTGCTTTTATATATTGAGTAAAACTGGGAAGCTTTTTGGCGTTCCCTCGCTCTACAAGCTCGCTCGCTCCTTCCTAAAACTTTTAACTATGGAAATCCGGAGGATTTCCCTTCGACTAGGTTCGATCCTCAAGCAAAATGGCTCGGGGCTCAAGAACTTCGTCGGATCAACTCTCCGAGTGATTTCTAGGGCAGAACACTGCTCAAAAACCCCAGAATACTCAAGGAGAGGGTTAAAACTATCTCCAAAAGTGTGGAATGACGTCCAATTGACGTCATATTTATAGGGAACAAGCCCAATACGGGCTACAGAATCAATACGGCCGTATTGAAATTTTTGAACTTCAATACGGCCGTATTGAGTTCAATACGGCCGTATTGAAGCTTAGAAATTTCAATACGGCCGTATTGAGTTCACTGCGGCTGTATTGAAGCTTCAATACGGCCGTATTGATTTCAGTACGGCCGTATTGAAGTTCAGAAACTTCAACACGGCCGTATTGAGTTCACTGCGGCCGTATTGAAGCTTCAATACGGCCGTATTAAGTTCAGTACGGCCGTATTGGGCTTCATTCCCTCCACTCCCTTATTTTAAGCTATTCTAAGACCTCTAGACCTACAGAGAACCCTCCTAGGGCCTTCCAGGAGTCCTTCTGGCTGATCTTCCTTCAGTCTTCGAGAGTCTTCAAGCTTTATTTCCGACCCGGACAATTTTAGGGGTCTACATGCCTTAAACTTCTTTTTCCAATGTTTTGAGTAAAACATTGGTGGCGACTCCATGAACCCTTCCTTTTTATGAAAACCGCTAATCCATGGAGGGTCCCGCTTGGGATTAACATGGATTGGTGAGCCTTTAAATAAAATTGCTCGTTTGACAAGGTCTCAGTTTGAGAATAAGTCATTCTAGCAATCCATATTTTTAAACAAATAAAAGAGTCCAACCATCCTTCGCGAATGCCGAAAGCCCGTTTCGGGCCGGTGGCGACAATGACAGCAGCAAACAAAATGCAGAAATTCAGAAAATCAATAAAACGTACAGAATAACTAAGCCTGGAGAGGCTTGCCGAAATAATACTCTCAAAATAATTGAGCCTGGAGAGGCTTGCCGAAATAATACTCTCTCATAGAATAACTGAGCCTGGAGAGGCTTGCCGAAATAATACTCCTTCAGAATAACTGAGCCTGGAGAGGCTTGCCGAAATAATACTCTCTCAGAATAATTGAGCCTGGAGAGGCTCGCCGAAATAATACTCTCTCAGAATAACTGAGCCTGGAGAGGCTCGCCGAAATAATACTCTCTCAGAATAATTGAGCCTGGAGAGGCTCGCCGAAATAATACTCTCTCAGAATAACTGAGCCTGAAGAGGCTTGCCAAAATAATACTCCTCAGAGACATTTCTGTACAGAAAAAGCCAAAATCAACAAAAAAGGCAAAAAATACAGAAAAAGCCGAAATCAACAAAAAAGGCAAAAACACAGAAAAAGCCAAAATCAACAAAAAAGGCAAAAACACAGAAAAAGCCAAAATCAACAAAAAGGCAAAATACAGAAAACCCAACAAATTGTACAGAATAACTGAGCCTGGAGAGGCTTGCCGAAATAATACTCTCTCAGAAATAACTGAGCCTGGAGAGGCTTGCCGAAATAATACTCCTTCAGAATAACTGAGCCTGGAGAGGCTTGCCGAAATAATACTCCTTCAGAATAATTGAGCCTGGAGAGGCTCGCCGAAATAATACTCTCTCAGAATAATTGAGCCTGGAGAGGCTTGCAGAAACAATACTCCCTCTTAGAATAATTGAGCCTGGAGAGGCTCGCCGAAATAATACTCTCTCAGAATAACTGAGCTTGGAGAGGCTCGCAGAAATAATACTCCCCAGAGAAACCTCAGCTTAAGCTCATGGAACAAATCCCCAGCGAGAGTTATCAAAGCAAGATCGTCAAAATCCCCAATGGAAGCGCGATCATCCAAGCAAAATATTCAGTCAAAGGACTTGAAACTTCCTCAATGGAAGATAGCTCTCTGACTCAAGCGCTGAGTGAGGCTAAGCCTGCAGAGGCTTCCTAAATAATACTCTGGGATACATAAGATCCCCAAATCCCCAGTCGCCTACTCAAGAGGCACCCCTACAAAAGGAGAAAAATAAAAAATATCAATAAATATTCCCCAAGCGGAATTTGGCATCCAGCCAAAACACCGAACATTAAGATGATTTGTCTAACAGAAGAGGCCAGTCAAGAATTGAATGACAGAATCCCACAGCGGATAACAGCCTACACAGAGGCAACAAAAATCAGAAAATCAAAAGAGACACCCGAATAAGGACAACCGGGATACTCCACCAACGTCAAAGGACGTCAGCCAAACATAAGGCATCGCTCAATTCAAGAAGAGCATCTGTGTCTGCACCCCAAGGAGTCAGAAATTCCCCATGGGTACCAACTATGCAAATGCAAGTTGGGGCACAAGAACCTATGAATGACTGCACATCCCCTAGACGGATCCCTGCGTTATCCAGCCCTCAGTGGCACAAAAATCAAAAACAATCGTCAAAGCAGCATCGTGGACTGTGGAGACAAAATCAAAATCAACATCCAGAATCCCCCAGTGGATAATAGCCTACACAGAGGCTACAAAATCAGAAAATCAAAGAGAGACACCCGAATAAGGATAACCGGGATACTCCACCAACGTCAAAGGACGTCAGCCAAACATAAGGCATCGCTCAATTCAAGAAGAGCATCTGTGTCTACACCCCAAGGAGTCAGAAATTCCCCATGGGTACCAACTATGCAAATGCAAGTTGGGGCACAAGAACCTATGAATGACTGCACATCCCCTAGACGGATCCCTGCGTTATCCAGCCCTCAGTGGCACAAAATCAGAAAAAACCATCGAAGCAGCATAGTGGACTGTGGAGACAAAAAATCATCTCAGATCCCTGGAGAGGGTAAACTCGCATTGCCGAAGTGATCAGAAGACACGGACGCAGACCCTGGAGAGGGCAAACTCAGTTGCCTAGGTCGTCAGAGACAACCGAAGCAAAGTCTGGAGAGACAGTACTCAAAGTCTGGAGAGACGGTACTCAAAGTCTGGAGAGACGGTACTCAAAGTCTGGAGAGACGGTACTCAAAGTCTGGAGAGACGGTACTCAAAGTCTGGAGAGACGGTACTCAAAGTCTGGAGAGACGGTACTCAAAGTCTGGAGAGACGGTACTCAAAGTCTGGAGAGACGGTACTCAGAGTCTGGAGAGACGGTACTCAAAGTCTGGAGAGACGGTACTCAAAAGTCTGGAGAGACGGTACTCAAAGTCTGGAGAGACAGTACTCAACCATCAGCGTCGTCAGAGGCACGTTGGTGTTCAACTTCCGGCTCGGGCGTCGAGTGAAGTTGACCCTGGAGAGGGTAAACTTAGCTACCGAGGTTGTCAGAAGCGCCGAGGTATGCAAACAACCTGGAGAGGCTACTCAACAATTTTCCACCGGAAGACGCTACAAGTCAGAAGGTTGGCACATCACCCGGACAATTGGGTCAACTCCTTTACTTGTCAGCCGGTACACCAAAAGGTCGTCCGACTAAGTAAAGGGGGGGCAGCTGTAGACCCCTAAAATTGTCCGGGTCAGAAATAAAGCTTGAAGACTCTCGAAGACCAAAGGAAAGTCAGCCGGAAGGACTCCTGGAAGACCCTGGAAGACCCTAAGATGACAATCTGCAGGTTTAGAGGTCTTAGAGTAGCAAAAAAATAAGAAAGTGGAGGGAATGAAGCCCAATACGGCCTCCCAAAAGTTCAGTACGGCCGTATTGAACATTTTAAACTACAATACGGCCGCACTGAACTCAATACGGCCGTATTGAAGTTCCTGAACATCAATACGGCTGCACTGAACTCAATACGGCTGCACTGAACTTCAATACGGCTGCACTGAACTCAATACGGCCGTATTGAGGTTTTTTGAACTTCAATACGGCCGTACTGAATTCAATACGGCCGTATTGTAGTTCAAAACTTCAATACGGACCGTATTGACCCCCAGAGGCCGTATTGCGCCTCATCCCTATAAATATGACGTCAATTGGACGTCATTCTACACTTTTTTACTGAGTTTTAACCCTCTTCTTGAGTATTCTGGGTTTTTTTGAGCAGTGCTCTGCCTAGAAATCACTCGGAGAGTTGATCCGACGAAGTTCTTGAGTCACGAGCCATTTGCTTGAGTCTCGAACCTAGTCGAAGGGAAATCCTCCGGATTTCCATAGTTAAAATTTTATAGGAGCGAGCGAGCGGTCTTGTAGAGGGAGGGAACGCCAAAACGCTTCCCAATTTCTGTCAAGATATATAAGAAAGCACGCTTCAAAGGTTTATCTCTTTAAAGTCCCTTCTTTTACCGCTTTCTGTGTGTACATATTTAAACTGTCATCATGTAGATAGTTAATTTATAATTGCTTAGAATAAATAGGGGTAATTTAATAATTTCGCACTATTATTTTTAAATAATCTGTCATAGGGAACCCGAAAGGGGCGCTGTGGGGTGCTAACACCTTCCCCACGCGTAACCGACTCCCTTACCCGACTCTGGTTGTAATGGCCGAAGTCGATTTTTGAATCGATTGCCTTAAACCTATTTTTCCAATGTTTTGAGTAAAACATTGGTGGCGACTCCATGAACCCTTCCTTTTTATGAAAACCGCTAATCCATGGAGGGTCCCGCTTGGGATTAACATGGATTGGTGAGCCTTTTAATAAAATTGCTCGTTTGACAAGGTCTCAGTTTGAGAATAAGTCATTCTAGCAATCCATATTTTTAAACAAATAAAAGAGTCCAACCATCCTTCGCGAATGCCGAAAGCCCGTTTCGGGCCGGTGGCGACAAGGGAATCCAAATGCGCCCGAGCAACATGATCGTCCGAGCTTTCGACGGCTCTAAAAGAGAAGTGGTGGGAGAAATTAATCTTCCAATCCAAATTGGACCCACCATCTTTAATGTCGAATTTCAAGTGATGGACATTACTCCCGCGTACAGCTGTCTCCTCGGCCGACCTTGGATTCATGATGCGAAAGCTGTTCCCTCTACGCTCCACCAGAAAGTCAAATTCATAGTGGGTGACAAGCTGGTGACCGTACAAGCTGAAGATGACATACTCATCCGCAAGCCATCTGCCATACCTTACGTGGATGCAGCGGAGGAAGCTCTAGAGACCGCCTTCCAAGCATTGGAGATCGCCAATGTCGAAATGTTTCCCCGAGAAATGAAGAAGGTAGCCTACATGCTCACCAAGAACGGATACTTGCCTGGACAAGGACTTGGCAGGATTCCCAAGGAACTCCCGAGCTACCCATTATTAAGGATAATCCGGGGAAACAAGGGTTAGGATACAACCCTAATAAAGATCAAAGGACGAAGAGGAACCAAGATCCTTCTCGACGTTCTTTAAGCCAGATCTTTAGGAAGGTCGGTTCACAAGCGTCAAGGTCGGTCGTGGTCATCAAGTGCTCTTCTCCTTCCGATAGGGATGTATAGACCTGATGACTGTTAGAGATTACTCCTCGGGGACAGCCCGACCCCCGAGCCTCAATAGGGCACATGTTTCCGCTATAATTATAATAAAATCGTTCTTTATTATTTCTTATTACTTCTTTTCTTGCTTGTAATAAATTTCTAGACCACATTATTTTTAACCCTGTTTGAATAAGCATGAATGAGGTTAAAATCGTCTTAATAACAATAAACCCGCATCATTTTTATGTGGAAGTGTGTGTGACAACTTGGAGCACCTTTCCTTGGCCTCGACAAGTGCCATCATGGATAAAAAAGAAATCCTTTAAGGAAAAAATCCTAAAAACAAAAAAAAGCTCGACAGGAAACCCAAAAAGGGGGGATGCGCAAAAATAAGAGCAAAGAACCCGCTAGGAATCCCACAAAAGGGTGACCTAGGCAAAAGTTAGGGTTGCAAAAACGAACAAAAACAAAGGTCCGCTAAGACGCCACAAAGGGGTGTTTTAGGCAAAAATAAGGACAATCAAAAAAGCAAAAGAAATCCATGATGGTACCATGAGCTGAATTCAAAAAGAAAGGTTCAAGGGAAGCTATCTAAGTTGTCGAATCACAACGTCAATAACAAGACTTTCTTAACTTCATAAGTGTTTAATCAAACAAGCCTAAACACATGAGCCTACCTTGGCCAGCCATTCTTACAAAAACCGTTTTCAAAACAATAATAATTCCCTCTAAAACACAAACTTTTGAACAAAAATATCTTTCCTTTCTTTTCTCTTGTCCCAAACGATTTTAGAATAATCTAGTGGAAACATGGAGATATAGTGGTCAATAGGAAGGTTGATACATCTTCTAAAGGAAGGGAACGATCATTGGGTTGATGACACCAATCTCGATATAACACGCATCGTTCCTCGGTTACAGAAATCGGCAGCGCATAGCCCGTCTAGAGGAACGGCAAAAATCCAAGCAAAGAAACGCATCGGTTAATTCTTTTGAAAAATAAATCAAATAGAATTAGGTGCATCATACCGCATACATGCATACAGATGATAGGTGTACTGGAAGATCACTTATTCTCTGTTTATTCAAAAAAAAAAAAAAAAAAAAAAGAACTTCAGAAAAAACAATGCGCCCGTTCCATGTTCAGTACGCTCGTACTAAAATTCGGGTTATGAACAAATTTTCAACTCAATACGGGCGTACTGAAATGAATACGGCCGTATTGGCCATAACGTCCACCACATTAGTTGCACATTCAAAGACCTTATCATGAGGCAGTCGCATAAAATAGAAAATAGGAAAAATTTCTTGTGTATGACAGCAGCCAACAGAAAAAGCCGAAATCGACAAAAAGGCAAAAATTCAAAAAATCCAACAATCATACAGAATAACTGAGCCTGGAGAGGCTTGCCGAAATAATACTCCCCAGAGACATCTCAGCTTGCACTCTTGGGCCGAATTCCCAGTGAAAGCTATCAGAGCAAGATCAGCAAGATTCCCCAATGGAAGCGTGATCATCCAAACAAAATATCCGAGTCAAAGGACTTAGACTTCCTCAGTGGAAGATAGCTTTCCAACTCGAGCGACGAGTGAAGCTAAGCCTGAAGAGGCTTTCTAAATAATACTCTGGGATACATAAGATCCTCAATCCCCATTCGCCTACTCAGAGGCATTCCTTCAAAAAGAGAAAATCCGAAATGATCAATAACCATTCCCCAAGCGGAATTCGGTATTCAGCCAAACACCGAACGTCAAAATAATCTGCCTAACAGAAGAGGCCAACCAAGATCATCACAACAGCATCCCCCAGCGGATAACAGCCTACGCAGAGGCAACAAAACCAGAAAATCAAAAGAGTCACTCGAATAAGGATAACCGGGATACTCCACCAACGTCGAAAGGACGTCAGCCAATCATAAGGCATCGCTCACCTCAGAAAGAGCATCTTTGTGTCTGCATCCCCAAGGAATCAGAATTTCCCCAGTGGGCACCAACTACGCAATGGAAAGTTGGGACACAAGAACCTATGAGTAACTGCACATCCCCTAGACGGATCCCTGCGTTATCCAGCACTCAGCGGCACCAAAATCAAAAACAACTGTCGAAGCAGCATCGTGGACTGTGGAGACAAAATCATCACAACAGAATCCCCCGGCGGATAACAGCCTACGCAGAGGCAACAAAACCAGAAATTCAAAAGAGTCACCCGAATAAGGATAACCGGGATACTCCACCAACGTCGAAATTATGTCAGCCAATCATAAGGCATCGCTCACCTCAGAAAGAGCATCTTTGTGTCTGCATCCCCAAGGAATCAGAATTTCCCCAGTGGGCACCAACTACGCAATGGAAAGTTGGGACACAAGAACCTATGAGTAACTGCACATCCCCTAGACGGATCCCTGCGTTATCCAGCCCTCAGCGGCACCAAAATCAAAAACAACCGTCGAAGCAGCATCGTGGACTGTGGAGACAAAATCATCACAACAGAATCCCCCAGCGGATAACAGCCTACGCAGAGGCAACAAAACCAGAAAATCAAAAGAGTCACCCGAATAAGGATAACCGGGATACTCCACCAACGTCGAAAGGACGTCAGCCAATCATAAGGCATCGCTCACCTCCGAAAGAGCATCTTTGTGTCTGCATCCCCAAGGAATCAGAATTTCCCCAGTGGGCACCAACTACACAATGGAAAGTTGGGACACAAGAACCTATGAGTAACTGCACATCCCCTAGACGGATCCCTGCGCTATCCAGCCCTCAGCGGCACCAAAATCAAAAACAACCGTCGAAGCAGCATCGTGGACTGTGGAGACAAAATCATCACAAATCCCTGGAGAGGGCAAACTCACGCTACCAAAGTGACCAGAAGCACGGAGGTATGCAACCCTGGGGAGGGCAAACCGCAGACCCTGGAGAGGGCAAACTCACGCTACCGAGGTCGTCAGAAACACCGAGGTATGCACGAGCCTGGAGAGGCGACGAGTAATACTCAGCTACCCCGTCGTCAGAAACACGGAGGTATGCAGCTACCGAGGTTGTCAGAAACACCGAGGTATGCACGAGCCTGGAAAGGTGACGACTAATACTCAGCTACCCCGTCGTCAGAAACACGGAGGTATGCAGCTACCAAGGTTGTCAGAAACACCGAGGTATGCACGAGCCTGGAGAGGCGACGACTAATACTCAGCTACCGACGTCGTCAGAAACACGGAGGTATGCAGCTGCCAACGTCGTCAGAAACACGGAGGCATGCAGACCCTGGAGAGGGCAAACTCACGCTACCAAGGTTGTCAGAAACACCGAGGTATGCACGAGCCTGGAGAGGCGACGACTAATACTCAGCTACCCCGTCGTCAGAAACATGGAGGTATGCAGCTACCGATGTTGTCAGAAACGCTGAGGTATGCACGAGCCTGGAGAGGCGACGACTAATACTCAGCTACCCCGTCGTCAGAAACACGGAGGTATGCAGCTACCGAGGTTGTCAGAAACACCAAGGTATGCACGAGCCTGGAGAGGCGACGACCAATACTCAGCTACCGACATCGTCAGAAACACGGAGGTATGTAACTGCCAACGTCGTCAGAAACACGGAGGCATGCAGACCCTGGAGAGGGCAAACTCACGCTACCGAGGTTGTCAGAAACACCGAGGTATGCACGAGCCTGGAGAGGCGACGACTAATACTCAACCTGGAGAGGCCACTCAACAATTTTCCCACCGGAAGACACTACAAGTCGGAAGGATGGCTTACTCCCCGGACAATTGGGTCAACTCCTTTACTTGTCAACCGGTACACCAAAAAGTCGTTCGACTAAGTAAAGGGGGGGCAGCTGTAGACCCCTAAAATTGTCCGGGTCGGATATAAGACTCAAAGACTCTCGAAGACCGAAGGAAAGTCAGCCGGAAGGACTGCTGGAAGACCCTAGGATGATTCTTTGTAGGTCTAGAAGTCTTAGAGTAGCTTAGAATAAGGGTGTGCGAGGATTGGAGCTCAATACACCCTCCCAGAGGTTCAGTACGGCCGTACTGAGCCATTTGAACTGCAATACGGCCGTAGTGAACTCAATACGGCCGTACTGAAGTTTTTGAACTTCAGTACGGCCGTACCAAATTCAATACGGCCGTACTGTAGTTCAAAAACCCAGTACGGGCCGTATTGACCTCCCAGGCCGTATTGCGCCTCAATCCTATAAATAGGACGTCATTTACACGTCATTACACACTTTTTACACACTTCTGGACCGTCGTGTTGAGTATTCTTGGGTTTTTGAGCTATTCTCTGCCCTAGAAGTCTCTCCGAGAGCCAATCCGACGAAGTTCTTGAGTCATGAGCCATTAGCTTGAGACTCGAACAAGTCGAAGGGAAATCTCTTTGATTTCCATAGTAAAAATTATCTTTAGGGAAAGGAGCGAGTGGACGTGTAGTGGGAAGGAGCGCCAAAAAGCCTCCTAAACTTTGTTTTGAATATATAAAAGCCCGCTTCGAAGGTTTCTTTCCAAATCCCTTCTTTTACCGCTTTTATTTATTGCTTTTTGATTGTTGCATTGCATGTTTAGAGTTTTCATCAAGTAAATATTTTACTCATAATCGTTTCTAATAAATAGGGGTAATTTAGTAACTTTACACTATTATTTATGAAATAATCCGTCATAGGGAACCCGAAAGGGGCGTTGTGGGGTGCTAACACCTTCCTCGCACGTAACCGACTCCCTTACCCGACTCTGGTTGTAATGGCCAAAGTTGATTTGTGAAAATCAATTGCCTTATATCTTTTTCCAATGTTTTGAGTAAAACATTGGTGGCGACTCCAAGAACCCCTTCTTTTTGCGAAAACCACTAATCCATGGAGGGTCCCGCTTGGGATTAACATGGATTGGTGAGAGCCATTTAAACAAAATTGTTAGCTCGATGAGGTCTCAGTTTGAGAATAAGTCGTTCTAACAATCCATCATCTTTCAAAACTTAAAAAGAGTCCGACCATCGTCGCGAATGCCAACGTCCGTTTCGGCGGGTGGCGACACTAAGGAGAAGAACATTCATCACTTCTCCCTACTTCTTCCATCAAGGGCGGAGCTTGCGGAGATGGCAGCGGGGAAGGCGGCCGTGGAGGGGAGGCTCGCGGAGGTCGAATGCTCCGTCGTGGCAGAGCATAAGAGGGGTTTTCATAAGGCTGCCCGTCAGGCACGGCTCCTTGCTCCCGGGTTTGACTTCTCCTCCATGCATGTGGAGAAGGTGGTCCGCTTTGGGAGGCTGGTTTAGGAGGACGATGTCAATGACAACTCTAGTGAGAATGCCTCCGCCTAGGCTGCCTTTGTAATAACTTAGTTGTTTTTGTTTCTTTTTCTCGGATTTATGTATTGCACCTTGAGAACCACTACTAGAAAAATTAATATTTGTGACGAATTTTGTGACGGAAAAAATAGCATCGCTAATAGTGACGCATTTTGTGAGGGAATTTTAAGTTTTGTGATTTATTGACTTTTGTGACGGATTTTGTGATGGAATATATTCCGTCTCTAAAAATCCGTCACAAATTTCGTCACTAAATATAAAAAAATATATTTGTGACGGATTTTGTGACGGAAAAATTTTCGTCTTTAAAAATCCGTCACAAATTTCATCACAAAATAAAAAAAATTGCTTGTGACGGATTTTGTGACGGAAAAAACTTCATCTCTAAAAAATCCGTCACAAATTTTGTCACTAAATAAAAAAAATTTAGTGACGGATTATTCCCTCTCAGAATTCCATCACAAATAGGTTAAAATATTTTGTGAAAAAATTTGTGACGAATTGTTCCCTCTCAAAATATTAAATTTTATTTATGAAACTTTTATATATAAGAATTATGCATTATTAACGAAAATATGTTAAATTTTTAAAAAAAAATATTTTATTTCATTAAAAGTCTGAAAAAATTATGAAATTCATTTAATTAAATAAAAAAAATTATCAATTTTGAGCATAAGAAATTAAGATATTTATTAAAAATATTTAAAAAAAAACTTGTGAAATTAAGAAAAAAAGAGTATTAATTTAATTTTGGCTTAATTACATTTTGATCCCTCATGTATTGTAATTGTGCAATTTTGATCCCTAAAGTTTTAATTGGATAATTTTAGTCCCTAAAGAATTGTAATTGTGCAATTTTAGTCCTTTAATTTTTAATTGAACAATTTTAGTCCCTCAAATATCATAATTGTGCAATTTGAATCTCTCCCATTAAAAATTTAATAATTTTAAAGTTTTAATATATATATAGATAATAATTTAAAATTATACAATTATTTGCTTATTTAAGTTAACATATACTATAATTTTTATTAATGTAACAAATGATATATATTTATTATTACTAAATAAA
Source organism: Cajanus cajan (assembly GCF_000230855.2). Lineage (NCBI taxonomy): Eukaryota > Viridiplantae > Streptophyta > Magnoliopsida > Fabales > Fabaceae > Cajanus > Cajanus cajan. Next base: position 40,032,032 of record NC_138525.1, read on the forward strand.
TAAAATTTATATATTATTAATAATTTAATATTGCTAATAAATTAATATCAATAATATTTTTAGTATATTTATAGATAAATTGATAATTTGATAAATATAACTTAGTATATATTAATATATTTTTAAAAAAATATAAATATAGTAGATAAGATATGTATATTTATAATTAATATATTTATATTTTTGTAAAAGTATATTAATATATAATAAGTTATATTTATCAAATTATTAGTTTATCTATAAATATACTAATAATATTATTGATACTAATTTATCAATAATATTTTAAAAATAATAATATATATATATTTTATTTATTTATTAATAATAAATATATATCATTTGTGTAACAGCCTCTACCCCACATACCATAACACAAATAACAAAAATTGAATAACATAATTTTTTCATAATTGAAATACCAAACATGTTTAATTCAAATCAAAACTCATGTATTTGTGGAATTAAATAGATATTCATACATCTCATGCAACAAGGAATACAACAGAAGCAAAATATAAACTTGCATTGTTTGTTTGTTTCTCTCAGGATTCTCTTAAGAACTCACAGAGCACTTTAATCCATACAATAAATATCTTACTCATATAATTGTCTCTTACAATTACAAATGCATTCCCTTAGGTTTCTCATAGGAACCCATAGAGATATTAAAATTATACATTTATATTTAAATATAAGAAAAACAACAAAAGAAGCATGTATATCCAGAACGGCTCGTTCTGGTATCACATTTTAAGGTACAAAAGCCATGGCTGGAACGGCCTGTTCCCAAAGTGGAACGGGCCGTTCTGCATTGGCGTAGTGATCATAAATTTATGTGTTAGAACAGCCCGTTCCGCTTTAGTTTTAATAGGCTATTTTAGTAGTTTAGAACGACCCGTTCCACTTTGGGAACGGGCCGTTCTGTATTTGCGTATTGATCATAAATTTATGTGTTAGAATGCTCGTTCCGCTTTAGTTTTAATAGGTTATTTTAGTAGTTTAGAACGGCCCGTTCCACTTTGGGAACGGGCCATTCTGTATTTGCGTATTGATCATAAATTTATGTGTTAGAACACCCGTTCCGCTTTAGTTTTAATAGGCTATTTTAGTAGTCCAGAACGGCCCGTTCCAATTTGAGAACAGCCCGTTCTGGGCTACTTAAAAATCAAAAAATTACAAAAATCAATTTTCATAAATATTCATTATTAAAATACTAATAATTATTAAAAACCTTTAAAACATTCTATAAAACTCATTAAAATAACTATAAGAAGATAATGTCCACAAATATAAAATAAATAATAATTAACTAATTTAGTTGTTTATTGAAAAATGTCTTTCTAATTTCATAATTTTTAATTTTAAAATTTAAATTTTTAGTTAAAAATTAAAAATTTCTTATTTTTCGTTAATAAAATGATATCCTTTAATTTCTTAATTTTTATGCTTAAAAGCAAACTTATAAATTAATTTAATTTAGATTTATGAAAGAAATAAGCTCAACCTAAAAAATGGAGATATTTTATTTTGCATGAAAGTTGTTAATATGACAGGTATTACTCGATCTTGTGTTTTCAAGTATCCTAATATTGTGAAAAATATGAGTTAGAATTGATTTCAATGAATAAATATTAGAACTATATATTCATATGTATCACAAAGAAAAAGGAAGGGAAATAGCATATGAATTAATTGACATTGTAATAACTACCCACTGTCAACGATAGAATAAAACACCATCAAATTAGCCTCAATAATTATCAATAATATTATAAAAATAATAATATATAAATTTTATTTATTTAGTAATATATATGTATGTATGTATATATAGTAAAATTATTATATTTTTGATGAGAGAGACTAAAATCACACAATTATGATATTTGATAGACTAAAATTGTTCAATTAAAAATTGAAGGACTAAAATTGCACAATTGCAATCTAAAATTACCCAATTAAAATCTTAGGGATCAAAATTGCACAATTGCAATACTTGAAAGATCAAAAATACAATTAAGCCTATAATTTTTTAGCTAAAAAAGTTAAAAATGAATGTGTAATTAAATAACTTTAAAATATTTATTTTTTAATTTAATAATTTAATTATAATATAATAAATTTAAAAAATTCTTATAAATTAAAGTAAAGAAATTAGAAGTGTCAATTTATTTTTGTAAGTTATTGATTTCTTATTTTTTAGTTTAGTTGTTTATTGAAAAATGTCTTTCTAATTTCATAATTTCATAATTTTAAAGTGTAAATTTTTAGTTAAAAAATTAAAAGTTTCTTATTTTATGTTAATAAAATAATATCTTTTAATTTCTTTATTTTTATGTTTAAAAACAAACTTATAAATTAATGTAATTTAGATTTAAAAGTGACAAGGATAATTTACAAGTTTTTAATTATTTTTTTAACTTTAATTGCTCTAAATGAAGGAAAAGAAGTAAGAAAACAATAAATCTTAAAACCCTTCATTGAGTCATATCTAACAAATTATGAGAAACAATCATACACTCTAGTGAATCAATTTTTATCAATACCATAGTACTTGGCTCAACCATGGCTTTGACAGTAACACATGGTCGTTATGAATTCATTAACAAGAACATGGAGAGGTTGAGAACCTTATATCGAAGATTTAATTCGAATGAAAATGGAAAGTACTACTACTATGATGAATTGGAATGCATATTTGATAAACCCTAAACACTTTGATTTTGAAATGCAAGAATTGCTTTGCTCCATCCTCTTTCAACCGTCAATAGTTTATCTGTTTTAAATTATGTCATATTTTTATTATAAAAACTAATAATACTGTAAAATTGGATAACTAGCAAAACTACTACATGGTGGTTATTTTTTAATAAAGTGGAGATCAAAACCCTTGTATTTCTTTTATCTTTAGTTAAGTTATAAATAAATTTAAATTTATTTTTTTAAAAAATTAGTAAACATGATTTAGATTAAAAAAATGACTAAACGTAATAATTTATTGTAGATTTTTTTTATAATTTTTTGTGTGGAAAAAACTCAAATGAAAATAATTTTCCAAATAAAATATTAAAAATAACATAAATTTAGTTATTTATATTTTTGTAATGAAAAAACCCATAAAAATTATATAAATTTCAAAATTCAAAATTAGGCTAATTTTAAAATTGAATTTATAATAAAATATGATTATATATTAAAATTTTTAAAAATTAATTTAGAAATTATTGAAACGACAATTTATATTTATGTTATTTTATATAAAAAAATGAATTTGATAAATAGAAATATCTTAAATAATATTTGAATTAAACTTAAATAATATTTGAATTCATATTATATATATATATATATATATATATATATATATATATTCTTCTCAACCTAACCTATGATTTTCTATATTTTTTTATTCTAAAGTGAATGGAAAATATAAAATAAATATCATTAATCATTAATAAAAAGTTAATTATGAATAATTTTTTTATCAGTAGTTAATTTGAATATTATTATTACATATGGGTATTACGTATGTTAGTAATTAAGGACTATGATTACTTAATTTTCCATTTAAAGAAATGACCGTTGTTATTCATAGGTTTCTTTCGATGTTTTAATTTATTGGTATTTTTGGAAAATTCAAATAATAATAAGAATACAAAATAAAAATGAAACAACCGCCAAAGTTGTGAATCTGAGTAGGTTAAAGGAGTGAAAAGCAAAATAAAATAAAAAGTGGTGTGGTCTCATCCTTTACAAAACCTAAATTCTGCACACCACCCTTCTATTCTCTGCGTATCCAAACGCCTGCATTTTCTTTTCTCTCGGAGCCTTCGAGAATCATTGTAAGTGCTGAAACCGCTACTCTCAACTCTCTCTTTTACTCGCGTTAGGGTTTCCGCATTTTCTTTTCTTTCCGCTTTTCAATTTAATTCTTCTTTCGAAAAGAAATTCCAAATGTGAGTAGCGGCGTTTTCGCTGCTCCTTAGAGTTGCATTCTCTTTCTTCACTTCTTTATGTTCTGCGTTTTGTTCTGCGTTTTGTTCTGTTGCGTTGTCTTTAGAATTTAATTCTCTTTTCTTTGTGCTCTGCGTTTTGTTCTGTTGCGTTGTTTTTCTTCACTTCTTTATGTGATGGATGGGTGGATTTGATTGTTTTCGTTTCGATTGGAGTATTTGTTTTGTACAGCTGCTGCATGGTTCAATATTTTTAAGGCATTGGAAGTTACGGAGCTTAATTTTAGGGCTTGTATAAATAATGATTGGATTTTTATTAAAATGTGAGCTTAATTTTTATACTTTTGATTTTTATTCTTTAAAAGTGATTTTTATTAAATTCTCCACGTCTGTACTGGTGAGTAAGAACATTAATTTGGATTACTGCTCATTGCAGCTTCTTAATGCTTTGTTGTTTTCCATGACATGGTGCATATGCTTCTAATTGGAAAAGCCTCCCATTTCTTGTCTGAGATAAATTTTAAACAAAAAGTAGGCTCTTATGGAGTTTTATTTACTAACTTACTACGACTATTACAACTAGACCTGTACATGTTCAACCTGTATGCTTGGCTCTGTTTTGGGATTAGGCATCTCATTGAGCCTGTTGCTTCAGACTTTGCCAAAAATGCTCAGCTGCAGCAAGAAGCCAAGAATAAGTAATATAATTTATTAGTATATAACTAATTCATACCTGTTTACTTCATCTTCTAACATAGTTCTTCAGTGTTATGTTTTCTAATAATTTATTGAGTGTGTGGGATGCTCAATAATGTGTTTATAACAATCTTCATAAAAGAAGAAAACGACCTCCGTAGAACACCTTTTTTTAATTTTTAGTTTAGTTCATTTTACCTTCTTACTTTGTTATGTGTTCATGGAGAAGATTATCGGAAAAGACCAAAGTTTGACTTAATAACCTTGCTTAACTTGGTGAATTATTCCTTTTACTTTTACTGCTACAGGATTATAAGCAGCAGAGGCCCTCACAAGAGCTTGTTGCCAAAGACCTGCATGGTGTGGAGTGGAAATTTCGTCACATTTACAGAGGTAATGCAATTAGAAAAACAAGGTGTGAAGTGTGACTTCAATCTTCATATATTGACTAAGGCCCCCATTTGGTTTACATTGAGAATCAATTTATCACACTGTACCATGTTCCAAGATAAAATCTGTGGCTAAAATTAATTTAGATAGACATCTAAATCATGTTCAACTGTTCAAAGTCAATTCTACCAAAAACTAAAGCAAACAGACACTAATTGGTACACAAAATCGATGTGGTAATATGTCAGGTCAGCCAAGAAGCCATCTACTCACTACTGGTTGGAGTATTTTTGTGAGCCAAAAGAATCTTGTTTCTGGTGATGCAGTGCTCTTTCTAAGGTATATATCTATAAACTGTTAGTTTATGTATGGAAAAAGTTTTAGCTACTCTCGAAGCTTGTTTTTCTTTTTTGAAATACATCTTTGTCACCTCAGCTGTGATTCATGATTGTCTCCTATTTTAACCAAGTTTTTAATATATATATATATATATATATATATATATATATATATATATATATAAAGAGAGAGAGAGAGAGATTAAAATCTCTTGCTGCACCCAAGAATCCTTGGCGTGTGTGTGTGTTGAACTGGACGTTTTAATTGACATTAATTCTTATATTGTTGACTAGGAGGAGCAACCTCTAAAGCTCCTAAACGTGGATCAGTCTCACGTACAATTATTAATTATTAATAATGGTCTTCCAATAATTTAGTTATTAATTATTAATTATTAATAATTATTAATTATTAGTTATAATAATTTAGTTATTATATATATATATATATATATATATATATATATATATATATATATATATATATATATATATATATATACTATGCCTCTATGTAAACGACTAATATATTTTTTATTTTGTCTAATGCTTGTTGGTTAGATTGGATGGTGGGTTGCTATGTTGTTACTTGTTAGTGCATGAGTTTTTAATTTTTTTAATTTTGTTTATTGTGTTGGTCAGTTGCTCTAATTTTGATTTGATAAATGTTTGAAAATTTTAATGTCTATGTTTATGAAAATTTTATATATAATATATTTTTACCTATTTATAATATCTTTTTTTGAAGCATAACTTTTATATGTTGTCAATTAATTTTAATCTTTTAATGCAAAGCCATGCAGATTTGATTCGTGCTTCACAGGAAGAGTCTTGGTTGGTTCGTGAGCAACTGAAGCAATTTATGGAGATGTTTTCTCAATCTTCTCGTCCTCCCCAACCTCCTCCTACACGTGATGCTGACATTGTACAATCTGATGATAATGAGTTAGATGATGATCATGATATAGATGTTTAGGGATGCATTATCTTTTACTATTATGTTATAATTTGTTATGTTTAAGTTTTACTATAGTACTTATCATACATTAGGGATCAGCTACAGTCATAAACTGTTATATTTGATGTTATTTGTATATATGGTATGTTTGACTTTCTTATATTCGTGTTTAGTTACATGTTTTTATAGAATTGAGAAAATTTTCTTAATTATTTATTTTGTTAATTTTTCAAACAAATAGTCAATAAATTCAACTTTTTTTATTAATTAATAAATTATTTATTATATTCATAATTAAAAAATATAACTGACAGATTTCATTTATTATACTAGTGTATAACAGATTTCGCAGTTTGTGAGGGATTTGTGACGGATTTTGTTCTTCTAATAGATCCATCACAGTTTGTGACGGATTCTTGTCATCACAGTTTGTGACGGATTCTAGTCATTACAGTTTGTGAGGGATTCTAGTCATCACAGTTTGTGAGGGATTCTGTTCATCACAATTTGTGAGGGATTCAAGTCATCACCGTTTGTGACGGATTTTGTTCATCACAATTTGTGAGGGATTCTATTCATCACAATTTGTGACGGAGATAGCCCCTCACAAATTGCGATAGATTTATCCCTCACAAATTGCGACGGATTATAGATCGTCACAAATTGTGACGGATTTCTATTAATTTATAAACAATTATTGTTAGTAATTAGTGACGGAAAACATATTTTTTGTGACGCCTTCATTCCGTCACTAATGATTTTGTGACGCCAATTTTTGTGACAGAATCAGTTCCGTCACAAATTTCGTCACTAATTCATTTTGTGACGAATTTTATAAAATTTAGTGACGGATTTGTTCCCTCCCTAATTTTAATTTTTCTAGTAGTGAACTTGTCTTGAATGTATATGTATATGTGTTTTTTCTTCGTCTGTGACTGCGTCTGATTTTTCGACACTTGCGTGTTCCAAGGCATTTGTCTAATGCCTCTGGTGTGCTTTGGACTTGGCCTATGTTTTTTGTTGAGTGATTCGTGGTGAGAGTTCGGACTCGTTGTTAGGTTGATATGTAAGGTTTTGCATCCGATCTTAGGTGAGGCTGTCGGAGTTCGAATCCGACCTCAACTTTGAGGGAAGCGATTGAACTGCGCTTGTGCTTGATTTCCCTTGCGCACGTATTTTGATGTCTGTTGTATGCGTTCTCTGAAATTTTCATGAGGGTTCAGGTTTGACCTTAATGACACGAGGTTCGGACTCGACCTTAGGTTTTCGTGGAGGCTCGAGTTTGATCTCCAATTTGGGTGAAGCAATTGAACTGAGGTTCGAATTTGATCTCGACGCGGATGGAATGATTTAGCTAGGGCTCGTACTTGGCTTTAACTTGCACGCCTGGGGTTCGTACTCGACCTCCAATTTGAGTGAAATGATTGAGCTAAGGTTGGAAGTCGTCCTCAGCTTTGAGTAAAGTGATTTAGTTGAGGTTCAGACTCGTCCTGTAACGAAGGCGTCGAGGTTGGATGATCAGATTTAGATGAAAACGGCTTTATCAAGGCTCGGACCCGGCCGTAAGTGAGGGTGTGTTGAGGTCTATTTTTGACCTTAGAATGAGGTTGGGTAAATCTTTATCAGGTTCGTTCTCGACTGCAGACGAGAATTTTTAGGACTCGTATTTGAACCTCGAGTAAGCGCGTGTAGTGTCTGAAACCGTCCCTAGGCGGGGATGCTGAGGTCCGTACCCCACCTCAGTTTTGGTTCGTTTAAGGTCCACTTCTGGCCTCGATTTTGAGTGAAATGATTTGATTAGGGTCGAACTCGACCTGGGGCGAGGGCATCGAGGTCCGTACCCGACTTCGGATTTCAATGTTTGGGGTTCGTACTCGACCTCGGGTTATGGGTTAAACGATTTGGCGGAGTGATAAGCGAAGGGGTTTGATTAAGGTTCGAACTCGACCTTGTGGGGATATCGCAGTTCACATTCGGCTTCGAATTTGCGTGTTCGAGGTTCGTACTCGACCTCATTTTGTGATAGACTGGCTAATGAAGGTTCGAATTCGACCTTTAAGTGAGAATATTGAGGTTCGTACTCGTCCTCGGATAAATGTGTTCCAGGTTCGTATTCTCCCTCAAGTTGAAGGTTCGTATTCGACCTTTTTGCGGGAGTGTCGAGGTTCGTCCTCGACCTCGGATTTACGTGAAGGATTTCATTAAGGTTTGTATTCGACCTTTAACGAGAGTACCGGGTTCGTACTCGACCTCGGGTTTACGTGGAGGATTTGACTAAGGTTCGTATTCGACCTTTAACGAGAGCACCGAGGTTCGTACTCGACCTCAGGCTTACGTGAAGGATTTGACTAAGGTTCGTATTCGACCTTTAACGAGAGTACCGGGTTCGTACTCGACCTCGGGTTTACGTGGAGGATTTGATTAAGGTTCGTATTTGACCTTTAACGAGAGTACCGGGTTCGTACTCGACCTCGGGTTTACTTGAAGGATTTGATTAAGGTTCGTATTCGACCTTTAACGAGAGTACCGGGTTCGTACTCGACCTCGGGTTTACGAGAAGGATTTGATTAAGGTTCATATTCGACCTTTAACGAGAGTACCGCGGTTCGTACTCGACCTCGGGTTTAAGTGAAGGATTTGATTAAGGTTCGTATTCGACCTTTAACGAGAGTACCGGGGTTCGTACTCGACCTCGGGTTTACGTGAAGGATTTGACTAAGGTTCGTATTCGACCTTTAACGAGAGCACCGGGGTTCGTACTCAACCTCGAGCTTACGTGAAGGATTTGACTAAGGTTCGTATTCGACCTTTAACGATAGTACCGGGGTTCATACTCGACCTCGGGTTTACGTGAAGGATTTGACTAAGGTTCGTATTCGACCTTTACCGATAGTACCGGGGTTCGTACTCGACCTCGGGTTTACGTGAAGGATTTGACTAAGGTTCGTTTTTGACCTTTAGCGATAGTACCGGGGTTCGTACTCGACCTCGTGTTTACGTGAAGGATTTGACTAAGGTTCGTATTCGACCTTTAACGATAGTACCGGGGTTCGTACTCGACCTCGGGTTTACGTGAAAGAGGCTAGTTCAATTTCGATTTTTACAAAAGTAATAGGTAAGAAAATGGATTGAGGAAAACGAATAATTTTATTGATTGTTTTTATGTGCCTCGTTAAAAACCCTCTCAGTCGGGGATTGAGGCGGGAAAAGAGTGCACAACTTTATTCGTACATTAAAGGAGAACGAGATCTAGTGGGTTACGGTGGGGGGACTCCCCTTGCTTTCCTTGCCGAACGAGGAGATCCTCAGACTTTCGGTGTAGCATTGCCGAGTTGTCTTCTGGTTTGCTTTGACGGAGATGATCTTACCGTCATTCCCTGGGAACTTCATGGTGAGGTGCGAAGTGGATACCACCGCACCGAGATGATTCAGGGTCGGCCTCCCGATGATGATGTTGTAAGAGGTGTTGGCCTCCACGAGGAGGTATCGAACCATGATTCTCCTTGCATCTGGGGGTACTCTGAAGGTTGTCAGTAGGTCTACGTACCCGCGGGTGTGAACCCGCTCGCCTACGAAGCCGACTAGGGGCTTTGTGTGCGGTTGGATGAGAGAATGGGGGACGTCTAGCCTGAGGAACGTTGGCCAGTACAAGACGTCGGCCGAACTTCCTTGGTCGATGAGTGTCTTTTGAACCTCCCAGTTGGCGACTTCCACCACGATGACCATAGGATCATCTTGGTTAGGGCTAACGCTTGCGTAGTCCTCGTCAGAAAAAGATATCGGCGGCGAGCTCTGATGTGAGACTGAAACGGTAGAGTGGGCACATTTGATACTTCGCAGGTGTCTTTTTCGGGCCGAGCTGCTGGCGCCTCCTCCAGCAAAGCCGCCTGCTATTGTGTTGATTACTCCCTGCAAGGGAGCTGATTCTGTCTCCTGACTTATTTCGGCGTATACTACGCCGCTAGCATGTTGCTGGGACCCTGTGGGTAGGTCTGTGCGAGCTCCTGACCCGCGACCTCTCCCTCGTCCCCAGCCGCCATAGCCACCTCGGTGACTTTGCTGTCGTTGGACGTACTGGCCGAGGTGGCCTGCCTGCATGAGTTCTTCGATACGATCCCGGAGCGTGCGACACTCCTTTGTGGTGTGGCCATGGTTCCTGTGGTACCGACAGTGCTTGGACTTGTCGGTGCTGTTGGGAGTGTGGCCGGGTGGCGGAAGGGCTAGTAGGTTGCTGTTGCTGGCTTTCTCCAGGATGTGGACTCTTGGGGCGTTCAGGGGAGTGTAGAAGTCGTACCTCCCGCCTCTGTTTGCTCTGGCCGGCTTCTTGAATTGGTTGTCATTATTGACTTTTATTTTATCTTTGTGGCCCTGTTCCGGTTTCATGGGGCCTTTTCCGCGAACCTGGTCACGGAAGGCCGAGTGCTCTTCCATCTGAATATAGCCGGCGGCGCGGGCGCGCAGTTCGTCCATGTCGCGGGGGGCATCGCGACATAGGTTGTCAACGAATGACCCGGGTTTGAGTCCCATGAGCATGGCGTGCAGGGCGACCTCGGGGTTCAAGTTCCGGATTCTCACCAAGATGCTGGAGAAGCGTTCCATGAAAGCTCGCAGAGGTTCGTCGTCATTCTGCCTTAAGTTGGCCAAGGCGGCCGAGGTTGTATGGTGAGGTCGGCTGGTGGCGTACTGTGCCATGAATCACTGTATCAAGGTACTAAAGCTGTCGATGGATTTGGCCGGTAGTTGGGTGTACCAATGAAGTGCGGGTCCCTTGAGTGAGGTCGGAAAAACCCTACACAATATAGCGTCACTGTTAGTGTAGAGGTTTACCTGGGTTGTATACGAGTCGATGTGTTCGTCGGGGTCTGTTGTGCCATCGTAGCGGTCGAGGTGGAGGGGTTTCCACCCGCGGGGCAGTGGGGTCTCCATGATGCCGTCCACAAAAGGATGGCGGCGGAATGGTTGTTGGCCCTTAGAAACATGAGTGGGGGCTCTGCTGGTACCCTGCCCTGATATGTATGTCGATGCGTGAGATCAGTGCGTGGTAGGCCGTGAAGTTGGTGCCTTGGTCGTCGCTTGGGATTGGGAGGCTGAATGTGCCTCTTCCTCATGAGTGTCGCTCTCGTGTAGAGGTTGATTGGAGTGGTGTCGAGGGAGCTGGGCGCGAATGCGCTCATTCTCGGCACGTAATGCCGCGAGGTCTGCCTCATTGGCGGTCCGCATCGTTGCAAGGTCATTTTCGTGTTGGGCACGCATATTTCGAAGGTCGGCGTCGTGCTGTTGTCACATCTGCTCGACTTGGTCGATTAGCCGCCTCAGGGTTGCAGCGTCGCTGTCCATGGTAGTTGAGTGGCTCGCGTTGTCTATTGCTCGTCTGGTATGGCTTCTAGTAGAAACCATACAGGTGGCCGATAAGAGCTATCTTGATCGGCCCCACGGTGGGCGCCAAATGTTCTTACCGGAATTTGGTCGTAGAGGTGATCCGTCCAGTAAGATCGGTGAGCCTCCTTCGCTGGTACGTAGATGCTCCAAGATGGGGGTGGTACCTGCAAAAGAGACTCCGATGCCAAAGTTAGGGTTTGTATGAATAATAGTCTCGTATATATAATGCACGTACCTTGGAGTGGTTTAGGTTTGCCTTGGGCTTTGGGCCTGAGATAAGATATGTTATGATATAATATAATTAAATGAGGGAGCCCGTCTAGGGCGGGATCCCAAGGTTTCAGTTGTGATTTACTTAAATACCGGGCTGACGTCGTCTAACTTGTGTCCGAGGTCGTCTCGCATTGCTAATCCGAGCTCGGAGCCCGGATTCGAAGTACGGATAGTACAGAAAGCATGTCACATTTGCTTTAAATTTGAACTTGAGTTGCTAGTCATTTGGCATTTCTCTTTGGTTACGGTTTTTGTGTTCCTAAGGTGACCGAGAATTACATGATACATATATTTTGGACAGCAAAAGGCAACTCCTAATTGATTAAAAAAAAATTAGAAGAAAGATCAAAAGAGATTCAAAAAAAAAATTGGTTAAAAAAAAATGCTAAACCTAAATTGAAAAGCAAAAGCCAATCAAGGAGTTTGAAATTCCATTTGTTTTCTTCTCGGTTTGAATTTGTGTTTGCATCATAAAATTTTCAGCTATTAAATCTTTGAGTGTTTTGGTTTTGTTCATCCATTCTAGAACCTATCCAGGTCTCTTCATTCTTGTTCTAGCTACTTCTTTGTTCATTGTTCATCTATATTGTCTTCTCCTAAACTCTATTCTTGTCTTCCTTAAATCTCAATTCTCTTGGCTGTTTGTGCTTATTTTTGTACTCAAGTGTGACCTAAGTTTTGATCTAGTCTATCTCCATAGAAGCTAGTTCTACAAGGGTCATCAAAAGAGGACTAAGGAAAGAAGGAGGAAGGGAAACAAGAGAGCTTTCAGATTGGCTACCAAACACTCAAACACTAAACATTTTTCTGGCTAGAATTCGGTGGCTGCTGGACTTATACACATCCGAGGAGACACATTGGAGTTTCATTTGCTTTGTAATTGAATTTAAAAAAAAAAAAAAGAGGAGCATTAGTGACGAATTTAGAGACTAAATTTTTCCTTACTAATTTGAATTTTTCATTACAAAATTGGTCTCTAATTCTTCACTAATTTTTGGTGGCTGTTTTTGTAAAATTCTTTTAAGCCACTTGTTCTTTGCTGTTTAGCCTTGTTTATACCTTGTATTTGGCCATTTAAAGGAGTGTCTTCGGAGTGTCTTTGGTACACAACCATCTCTCCTTAGGTTTAGAATTTTCGTTAGCACTTGGTGGGAGTGGTCCTTGATTGATCTTTGGTATCTCTCAAGCTCTCACCCTAGGACACGTTTAGGTAGTTTATTTTCTTGTTTAATTCTTGTGTTAAATTGCTTTCCTACGACTAGTATATCATAGTTCATAAAACATCAAAAATAATTTTTTTTTTCATTGAAAAGAATTTGGTAGAGATTAACAACAAAGGGGATTAGTAATTTTTATTTGAAGAGGCTTGGTTTTTAAGTGGCTCTTAGTAGCTCACCTCCCTCCAAAGTTCAATTTGTATACATAATCCTCTAAGTACTTAGTCTTAACCTTGCACAAAAAAATTGCTTTTCAAACTTCTTTCTTCAAAAAGAATCTTTCACCTATAATGGAAGAATTTTCTACTCCTCATAGTGATACTAATTCAAGTGATAACAAAGATTTTGCTAAGTTGTCACGTGAATTAAGATCACTAAAGCTATGGAAAGAGCAAGAATCACAACAAAGACTTAGAAAAATTTGAAAGAGAAGCTCAAATTGCTCTTATGGATGAGGAATTTCGTCTATTAAAGGAAAAAGACAAAAAGAAACATCATGGTAAACAAAGCTCATACGCCAATAGTTCCACCCTAGGAGAGTCAATGCATGATAACCTAGCTTTAGGAGATCATTATCAACAACCTCCTAGAATAGTCCATAGGACCCCCAAGACAAGGGAATCTAGGGTAGATCTCCCTTATTTTCATGGAAAAGATGATGTGGAGGGGTACCTAGATTGGGAGATAAAGGTGGAACAAATCTTCACTTGCCACCAAGTGAGTGAAGAAAGAAAAGTCTCCTTAGCCACCCTAAGTTTCCAAGCTCATGCCATGTATTGGTGGACTTCACTTGTGAGAGATAGGCGTCTCCATAATGAACCTCCAATTCAATATTGGAATGAATAAAGGAGTGCCTTGAGGAGGAGGCATACTCCCTCTTACTACACTAGGGAGCTTATCAACAAGCTCCAAAGACTCCATCAAAAAGCTATGACTGTGGAAGAATATAGACAAACGATGGAGTTATACATAATGAGGGTTGGCATTAGGAAGGAGGAAAATATTACCATTGCTAGGTTTTTGAGTGGTTTATCTTTTGAGATAAGAGATAAGGTTGAGCTTCTCCCTGATAGGGATTTGGATGATTTGGTTCAACTTTGCATTAAGGTTGAACAACAAAATTTGAGAAAAAGTTTTAAAACAAGCTCATACTCATCTTCTTTCTCTAAGGATGACTACAAGAGGGAGGGCAAGAAAAATGATTTTGAAAAGAAAAATAATTTTCCCTCCAAAAATCTAGACAAGGGTAATGAAAAAGATAAAAAAGAAAACACCTCACACACTAGCACCAAGTCTAGTGACATAAAGTGCTTTAAGTGTCTTGGGAAAGGCCACATTGCTTCTCAATGCCCTAACAAGAAAGTGATGATTTTAAGGGGCCAAGACATTTATAGTAGCCATGATGAAGCTACTACTTCTTTATCTTCAAGTGAGGATGAAGAAGAAGCAAGTGAGGGAGATTCATGTGAGGTCACTTACCCTTACAATGGGAAACTTCTTATGATGAGAAGGGTCCTCAACAACCAACCTAGTGATACACAATCCCAAAGAGAGAACATCTTTCATACAAGATGTAACATTGCAAACAAGGCTTGTTCTCTCATAGTGGATAGTGGATCTTGGTGCAATTGTTGTAGCACTAGGATGGTTGAGAAGTTGGGCTTGACTACCACACCCCATCCAAAACCTTATCAACTTCATTGGCTTAATGATGATGGGGATATGGTGGTCAACCAACAAGTGGAAGTAGAGTTTTCTATTGGGAACTATGTAGATAAAGTTAAATGTGATGTAGTTCCCATGGAAGCTTGTCATATTTTATTAGGTAGGCCATGGCAATTTGATAAACAAACTCATCATGATGGCCTAACTAATAAAATAACTTTCACTCACAAGGGTAAGAAATTTGTGCTTCATCCTCTATCACCTTCACAAGTGATGGAAGATCAAGTACAAATGAAGACCAAACGTGAGCAAGAAAAAGACAAACAAAAAAAAATGAAAAAAAAAACATTCTAAAAATTAGGAAAAAAGAGGATTCTAGAGAGACTAGTGTTCCCTCTCTAGAGATAGTTCAAGAAGAGGCCTTTTCAAAACCTTTGCACAAAATCTCTCTCTTTCTTGAACCATCATCTCATATCCTCATGTGTAGAGGAACACTTACATGCACTGCCACATCTTCTTTGGAAACTTCTCTACCTTTTGAGGTCAAAAACCTTTTAAAAGAGTTTGATGATATATTTCCTAGTGAAGGCCCAATGGGACTTCCACCTTTTAGGGGAATAGAGAATCAAATCGATCTTGTGCCTGGGGCTAGTCTTCCAAATAGACCAGCCTATAGGACCAACCCACAAGAGACCAAAGAGATAGAGAAGCAAGTACAAGAGTTGTTAGAGAAGGGTTGGATTCAAAAGAGTCTAAGCCCTTGTGCTATACTAGTCATTTTGGTGCCAAAAAAAGATGGAAAATGGAGGATGTGTTGTGACTGTAGAGCCATCAACAACATCACCATAAAATATAGGCACCCAATTCCTAGGCTTGATGACATGTTTGATGAATTGCATGGGTCATCCATTTCGTGATCAAGGTAGATCTTAAAAGTGGATATCACCAAATTCGAATCAAGGAAGGTGATGAGTGGAAAACCGCTTTTAAGACTAAGTTTGGATTATATGAATGGTTAGTAATGCCTTTCGGGCTTACTAATGCACCTAGCACATTCATGAGGTTGATGAATCATGCCCTTAGGGATTGTATTGGTAGGTTTGTAGTTTTTTATTTTGATGATATTTTAATCTATAGCAAAAGTCTAAGTGATCTTGTGGATCACCTAAGGCAAGTCTTTCTTGTCCTTAGAGACAATCACTTGTTTGCCAATGTGGACAAGTGCACTTTTTGTGTGGATAATGTTTTTTTTTAGGGTTTGTAGTAAGCAAAAATGGGGTTCATGTGGACCCTGCCAAAATCAAAGCCATCCAAGAATGGCCTATTCCTACTAATGTTAGTGAAGTTAGGAGCTTCCATGGTTTGGCAAGCTTTTATAGAAGATTTGTTCCTAACTTCTCTACATTAGCTTCACCTCTCAATGAGTTGGTGAAAAAGGATGTGGCCTTTGAATGGAAGGAAAAACATAACTTAGCTTTTCAAGAGCTTAAGCATAAACTTACTCAAGCACCTGTTCTAGCTTTACCTGATTTTTCTAAAACTTTTGAGCTAGAATGTGATGCTTCAGGTCTTGGCATAGGAGCAGTGTTGTTACAAGGTGGTCACCCCATAGCTTATTTCAGTAAAAAACTTCATGGGGCTACCTTGAACTACCCTACCTATGACAAGGAGTTATATGCTTTAGTTCGTGCCCTTCAAACTTGGGAACATTATCTTGTGACCAAGGAATTTGTCATCCATAGTGATCATGAATCACTTAAATATTTGAAGGGTCAACATAAATTAAATAAGAGGCATGCAAAATGGGTTGAGTACCTTGAGCAATTTCCTTATGTCATCAAATATAAAAAGGGCTCTACAAATGTAGTAGCTGATGCTTTGTCAAGAAGATCTGTTTTATTAAACACCCTAGGTTCTCAAATACTAGGGTCTGATGACATCAAGTAGTTGTATGAGAAAGACCTTGATTTTGCTAACTTTTATTCTTTATGTATTCAAAAGCCTTATCAAGGGTACTATATTTCTGAGGGGTATCTTTTTAATGAAAACAAACTTTGTATACCCCAAGGATCTATTAGGAAACTCTTGCTCAAGGAGAGTCATGAGGGTGGGCTCATGGGGCATTTTGGAATTGAGAAAAATCTTTCACTTTTGAGAGAGAAATTCTTTTGGCCTCATAAGAAAAGAGATGTTCAAAGGTTTTGTAGTAGTTGCATTGCTTGTTTACAAGCAAAATCTACTACTAAACCTCATGGACTATACACCCCCTGGCCCATATCCTCTTCTCCTTGGGTAGACATTTCCATGGATTTTATCCTTGGATTGCCTAGAACCCAAAGAGGAAAGGATTCCATCTTTGTGGTTGTGGTCATTTTAGCAAAATGACACACTTTATTCCATGCCACAAGGTGGATGATGCAAGTTACATTGCTAAGTTATTCTTTCAAGAAATTGTGAGACTACATGGGTTACCCAAAATATAGTCTCCGATAGAGATGTTAAGTTCCTTAGCCATTTTTGGAAAACTCTTTGGGCAAGGCTATAGGAACTAAACTTCTATTTTCTACCACATGTCATCGCCAAACTGATGGGCAAACTGAGGTAGTGAATAGGTCTCTAGGGACTATGTTGAGGGCAATCCTCAAAGGCAATAAAAAGTCATGGGATGACTATCTCCCTCATGTGGAGTTTGCCTATAATAGAGTGGTTCACAAGACCACTAACATGTCTCCTTTTGAGATTGTTTAGGGCTTTAATCCTCTTACTCCATTGGATTTATTACCCTTACCAGATGTTGCTTCCTTTATTCATAAAGAAGGCACATCTAGGGCTGATTTTGTCAAGAAATTATATGAGAGGGTTAGAGATCATATTCAATCCCAAACAGAAAAATACCAAAAATATAATAATAAGGGTAGGAAAGAAGTTATCTCCCAGGAAGGTGACTGGGTTTGGCTACACCTTAGGAAGGATAGGTTTCCTTCCAAAAGAAAGTCAAAACTTAGTCCTAGAGGAGATGGCCCTTTCCAAATCCTTAAGAAAATCAATAATAATGCTTATGTCCTAGATCTCCCTTCTGAGTATGGTGTTAGTTCTAGTTTCAATGTTTCTGATCTATCTCTTTTTACAGGACTAGCTACCCAAGGGGAGGATGCTTTGGATTTGAGGACAAATCCTCTTCAAGAGGGAGGGGATGATGGAGGAGGCCCATGGGCTAAGGGCCCAACTACTAGGGCTATGGTAAGAAGGATGCATGAAGAGTGCGCCCAAGCCCAAGGAAGGCCCACCACTTTATTTTGTTGGGCTTTGTCTCAAGCCCATTAGATTAGGGATAGTGTAGGTTTGGGCCTTAGTGCCTTGTATTTTCTTTTGGGCCTTGTATTTCCGGCCTTGTAGCTTAGGATTTACATTTAGAGGTCATTGGAATTTAGGGTTAATTAAGGTTGCATGTGAATTATCATTAGCATGTAATTAGCTTTGCATTTGATAAGCATTTCGGCCATGTGCACACATGCACATGGTGTGACCTAAATGCAACTCAAATGAGAAGCTAATCACATGCCAAATGATGAGCACATGGGAGGTTCCGGGTTTGGCTCCCAAAATTTGAATTTTGGATTCACATTTTGGGCGCCTGAGGTTAAGTAACCATACCATGGTTTCACTTAACCTTAGGCTAACCCATGGAACACTTTAACCTAATTTTTCCCTATATATTCTATATGGCCAAGACTTGTAGTCACTTTTGGAATAATTGAACGAGTTTTCTTCATTTGAAACCTCTCTCTCCGAAAGTCTCTCTCAACCTATCTCTACCCTCCTTGAGCTCCTCTCTATGTAGAGCTAGGTTGCTACTCTTCTATCCGAACTTAGCTAGAGTCAAGCTTGGTCACATTGGTTCTTCTTGAAGTTTCATTCCTTGCAATTCTTCCAAGGAATCGAGAAGGAATAGAAGGCATTCCTTGAGGATTCTTGAAGTAGAACCTCATCACGTAGCCTCTGCAGGCCGTAGTATTTTCATAGCCTCTACAGGCCGTAGTATTTTCGTTGCCTCTTCAGGCGGTAGTATTTTTGTATCCTCTTCAGGCCGTAGTATTTTCGTAGCCTCTTCAGGCCGTAGTATTTTCGTAGCCTCTTCAGGTCGGAGTACTTTCGTAGCCTCTTCAGGCCGCCTGCTGATATTGTGAGTATTATTATGCCGGCCTCTCCAGGCAGCCTGCTGATATTGTGAGTATTTTTATGCTGGCATCTCTAGGCCGCCTGTTGATGTTATGAGTATTGTTGTGCCGGCCTCTCCAGGCCGCCTGCTGATGTTATGAGTATTGTTGTGCTGGCCTTTCCAGGCCGCCTGCTGATATTTTGAGTATTGTTGTGTCGGCCTCTCCAGGACGCCTGCTGATGGTGAGTATTATTATGCCAACCTCTCCAGGCCGCCTGCTGATGGTGAGTATTATTGTGCCGGCCTCTCCAAGCTGCCTGCTGATGGTGAGTATTATTATGCCGGCCTCTCCAGGCCTCCTGCTGATGTTGTGAGTGTTGTTGTGCCGGCCTCTCCAGGCCGCCTACTGATATTGTGAGTATTATTGTGCCGGCCTCTCCAGGCCGCCTACTATGGTGAGTATTATTATGCCGGCCTCTCCAGGCCGCTTGCTGATGCTGATGATGTGATTGCCCCTTTTCTGTGGGAGGACGTCTGATGAGACGAGGATTGTTGATAGGTGGTGCCCTTGTGATGGTGGGAAAAGGAGTAAATGCTTAGTATTATTATGTTTGGCCTCTCCGGGCTGCCTGCTTATGATGATGATGTGATTACCCCTTTTTCTTTGGGAGGACGTCTAATAAAGACGAGGATTGCTGGTAGGTGGTGCCCTTGTGATGGTGGGCAAAGGAGTTGATGGGTGGCAGGGATTCTAGTGTTGCCCCTGCCATGTGAGTATTGTGATGCCTCTCCAGGCGCCCGCTTTTGGTAGATTTTTTCTGAATTTCATTTTTGTTTAGCTTCAGCTCTTTCATGTTTGAAGCTTGCCTTTTTTTGCTATTTTTTTATTATTTTTTAAATGCTTCGGCTTTTTCAACATTTACGAAGCTTGCCTTTTTCTCATGTTGTTTTTTTTTATTTTTTATTGTCATCATTTATGGAGGGATCTATTTCCATGATGTTATTTGTTGAATCTTTATTGTTGAGTATTATGTTGGAAGCCACTCCTGGCTTTGGTTAGGAAGTCATTCCTGGTCTTGACATTTTTTGATCATCCTTCATTTAGTTGAGGAGTAAGGTGCGATGGTCTCTTCATGCTTACAGACTTGCTTGTTTGGTCGATTCTATTCTATTCCACTGTTGATATGTCTTTGCTTAGTCGGCATATAGAATCACTTGGGGTTGCCGTTTGCCACTGCTTGGCTCATGGTTGGCTGTTTAGCTTGTGTTTCGTCTTGATGACTCTTTTTGACCCATAGCAAGTAGAATGCATGGATGCATGGATGCATGGATGCATGGATGCAATGAAAATTCAAGACAAGAATGATTTTATCATTTATTATTATTTTTTTTGTAACGCCCTTCCATATGCCCCTACCTCATATGCATGCAATGTAGTTTATGCTCATGTGTTTGTTCCTAAATATGCAATTCAAATTTTTTGGTCAGGAAATTAACCTGTACGTGTTAAGGTTAATGTTGACGATTTCTTTCCATCCATGCCAATCTTGATTACTGTCGGGATATGTTCTTTTGAGCCCAAGCTTCAGTGGCTCCTTGACTATCCAGTCGATGTGTGATCAAGCGTCTCTAACCTCTGTTTGAGGACATCTCGGCCTTCCCTCTGTGAGTATTCATTGTGCATTTTTCGTGTATCTTTCGAATTTATCTTAATGTCATATAGGTCAAGAGGAAAGAGAGGAAGAGGATATATACATATATTTTTTTGCAGAAGTTTTGTTAGAAAGGATTTGTTTTCAAAAATGATTTTAGAAGAATGGATGGTCGAGGTAAGCTAGTGGTTTAGGCTGATGAACAAGCACGTTCAAAGTGAGGAAATCATTTTCCACGTTGGCTTATTATTTCCTTCAAAGTTAAGCGATGACTTGGGATTGCATGTTGATTAAATGATCTTCCTAAGCCGCCTTTCAGTTTTTAGCTCGTGATGTTGCTTTGTCCTCCCTTTTGCCTAGGCTACTCTTTTTTGTTTGTGAGTCTCCTAGCGGACCTTGCCCTAATTTTTGCGCAGCCCCCTTAGTGGGTTTCCTGCCAGGAATTTGTCTTTGCAGCATTTGTGATCATCTTTCATTCCTTCATTAAAGGGGGATGCCCCTTGCGCTGATTTCATTTGGAATTTTATCCACAAGTCATGCCCAATTTGATTGATCTGTATGTGTTTTTTTTATTGCGTATTAAGCCATTGTTTCTGATGACGTCCTTATTTCAAATGTACTTGTTCATTTAAGGTTTGCTGACGAGGCTTAGAGTAGATAAAAGGGAGAAGAGAAATGAAGTAGAAAAGTGTATGGCATTAAAATAGAATTTTCAATTTACACGTGCCCCTTTAACAAAGCTCGAAGGCCCTGGCATGCCCCGAGTTCGCGATTCGTACACAGAGAGATTAACCGAGGTTAACCCCTAGAGAGGCATGGTTGACAATTGGTTGAACTATGTTAGGGACGCATTCCCACTTGCTTGAATGTGAGTGTTTCGACTTCGGAGTGAAACCTTTATGAATTCTTGGTTTCTAAAGGGAATACTCAAAAGCCGCCTTTTGGTTTTCAACTCAAGCAGGCATTGTTTTTTTTTTTTTATTTTTATGTGTCCCTAACTTTTGCATAGGACGTATCGGGATTTTGATTCTTTTTTCTTTACCCTAATTTTTTCCTAGGACGCCCTTTACGGGTTTTCATCCTAGCAGGTTTTTGTATGCAATGCCTTTATTCTTCAACTGGGTTTTATCTTGTAATTCCCTAAAAAGAAAGGATTCGTCCATTCTTGGTCATTCCTCTTATCCCGACAATTGTCGTTTTCGCATGGAAAAGTCTCGGTGTTTGAATCGTCAATTTGGGCATGTGATGCCCCCAATTACTGATAAGTGTTTGCCGATTTGATGTGTCGGGTTCACACTTGATTACAGTGATTTCCATTATACGGTTAACACGCACAGATTAAGTTTCCCTTTTTATTCTTATTTATTATTTACCAGGAAGGCATGTTACCTATATGAGGTGCAAAATATGATGCAAAGATGATTGAGAAATTCAACAAATATCATTCTCATTGATTTGTTTGTTTAGAGAACATTCTTTGTACAAATCTTTCGGTGCACTTTGACGATGTTGTAACAGGCTACAGAAGCTAATGCTTGAGTGATGTCCCTATAGACATGCTTGCTCGTTCATTGGTTTGCAATTAGTTCTTGTTTCTTCTCAATTTCTCTTCTTGTTATTCCCATCAGAAGTAACCGTCAATAGGATCTTGGGGTTCACCACCATTTTGGTGATTGCCAAAATTTTCATCTTTATTGACGAGTTTGATGAGTCAAAGAAGAAAGATGCAGTTTGGAGTGATTTGATAACGATTTGGAGGTGTAAAGGAGCTTATCATCAATTTTTTTTAACTCCCTAGGTTCATGGTTTCTCGTTCATCAGCGGAGTTTTCTTTAGCTTCCCAAACTATGTTCTTTTGAAGCAAATTCTTTTTCTTTTTTTTTCTTCAATTTCCTTTTTTGCGTGCCTCCTTTTCAAAATTTCAAATAATCTCCAGAGTTGAGGAATGACATCTTTCTAAATTGGAAAAAGTCTGAGAAGATGTAGACTTTGCTTTCTGTTGAAAGGATGACGAGAGTCCAAAGTCTAGTAGGTCTCCTTAGTATAAGGGCACATGATTATTGTACTTTAGAATGTTCTCCTTTCTCAAAAATCTTTGCATGCTATGTGCCTTCGATTTTCTAATGAATGTATATGCTAAACTAAAAGATGCATGATATTTGTTTTCTGCCTAAATTTTATCATTTTTTTTTCTAAAGGGAAATGATGCCTGATTTTTGCTATATATTTATCTTTTTTATTTATATTTTTGGAAATAAACTATCATATATGATGCTTTGAAGTTTGGGTATATAGAAGGGAGTTCAAATTTTATCATATTTTTTATTAATATTTATTTGTTTGTAATTCTTATCCATTTGAAATAAATAAACACAAACAAATGCAACACATATATGTTCAAACAAATGTACACCCGCGAACAGTCACGTTTAAATCCTTGGTATGTGGTCCCTATAAGAAAATTGCATTCTATAGGACAATTCTAATCTCACTGGTCTTAAGGCCCCCAAGGTGCCCCCATTATAGGGACCCAATATCTCTATCGCCGTCACCTGGAAAACTCTAAGGTCTGTTGCAGTATTTCGGGCTAGAGTAACCGGTTATCACCTTGAGTGTGATTTTCGACAAGGCTCGCAGGCTCCAAGGCCAAACTTGGGCCGGTCGTACGTCAACCACTCCCTATGTTTATTACCCTCATGCCCCCGGGTGTAGGGGGAACTGTTGTGGGCAAAGGATTGTGTATAGTTTTATTCAAACAGGTGCATAATTTAAATAAACAAACAAACATATATTAAAGCCAAACAAATAAAATAAATAAAGTAAAGGGGAAAAAATATTTAAATTATTATTTTTATTTTATTAATTTCATCAATTAAATGGGTCTGACCCTCTTTAAACGTCCCAAGTGGAGTCGCCATCTGTCGCAACCCAAAAATTTCTGATCTCGCGACCTATGGTTTAGACATCCTTTTAAAAGTCTCATCAATTAAGGAATGCCCGGACACCAGACTAATCCTTAATTAATAGTTTTGAAAAATGGTTCATGGAGTCGCCACCAATGTTTTACCCAAAACATTAGAAAAAGAACAGATTTTTCTTTTAAGAAAATCCAATAATGGCCTTGATAACCAGAATTGGGTTCGGGGGTCGGTTACGTGTAAAGAAGGTATTAAGCACCCCTACAACGCCCTTAATCGGTACCTATGATGAAGTTAGAATTATAAATAATAATAATAGAAATATTAAATCCCCTTTTATTAATAATTATTTACATGCTTGAAATTTAAATTATACAATTAACCCTAAAATGTCTACATGATTATTTTTATTATAACAATATTAATTATAGAGAAGAAATAAATAAGAAAAAGAGAAAGAGATTAACTGAAATACCTCTTGAATGAGCTCTATTGAATCTTCAAAATAGGAAGATTTTAGGTGCTTTGTGGCAACCCTTCACACTACAATGCCTCACAAAAAATCTAAAGAAATACAAAAGAGAGAAGGAGAGGGAAAAAGAGAGAAATTTCGTGCTCTAAGGAGTCTGGACGAAATTTAGGAGTCTTGAGAAATGAGCCCAAGCAGTCTATTTAGAGACTTCAGACAGGGTCTAGAATGGCCCGTTCCAAAATTAGAACGACCCGTTCTGGATATGGCCGTTGTGTGTAAATTTTATAATTGGAACGGCATGTTCCAAAATTGGAATGGCCCATTCCAGAGATAAAATCAACACATCCTTTGGTAAACTGGAACGGGCGTTCCAGACAAGGATGTTTAGGCTCTTTTGATAACTTGGAACGGCCCGTTCCAGTTTGGGAACGGCCCGTTCCAGTTACAGTTTTATCCCTCTTTTGAAGACTTTGGAACGGCCTGTTCCAATCTTGGAACGACCCGTTCAAATTTAGGATCAGCCCATTCCAAATTAGTGTTATTGGCCCTGTTAGAAACTTGGAACGACCCGTTCCAAATTGGGAACGGCCCATTCCAATTTTTGGAACAGCCCGTTCCAATCTTTCTAAAATTAGCTTATTTGGGCTTTTGGGCCTTCTAAAGTCCTATCTTGTCGTTTGCATGCTTGGGAGCTCCAATTCTTTGATGATAGACGTCCATTTCTTTGTTTGTATGCCCCCGGACGAAATTGGGTGTCTACAAGGTCCTATTTATAGAAGTCCAGGAGTGGCCAGAACGGCCCGTTTCAAATTTGGAACGGCCCGTTCTGAACTCAAACGTCATGTGTAAATTTACATCCAGAATGACCCATTCTCAAACCAGAACAGCCCATTCTGGGGTTGCATTTTTACCCATAACAGCCATGTTTGGAACGATCCATTCCCAACTATGGTTTTAAGTCAATTTAGTAGTTTGGAACGACCCGTTTCAGTTTGGGAACGACCCGTTCTAAGCTACTAATTTTCCCTTATTTTAGTAGTTTGGAACGACCTGTTCCAATTTAGGAACACCCCGTTCCAATCTACTAACTACGTTACAATACCTCCCAACAAATAGGAACTTTCATCCCTAAAAATAGGCTTACATGCAAAGAGCAATGGATACCGTTCCTTAAATTGACTTTCCACCTCCCAAGTCGCCTCACCAGTAGCTGTATCCCAAAGAACCTTTACCAAGCTGATGGATTTGCCCCTAAGCTCCTTCATCTTATAATCAACCATAGCTACCAGTCTCTTCTCATAGGTCAAGTTCTCTCTAACTTGCACCTCATCCATCTCTACCACATGACTTGGATCATAACCTATTTTCCCAACTAGAAAACATAAACACGTGTTCCATCCCAGAAAATCCCAAAGGCCTCTTTGCCTTCTATCAACTTATGATTTCTACCTACTATAGGCAAACCTCATCCTTTCATGAATCAATTTCACCTCCTCAATGGTTTGTAAAAATAATTCTACCTCCGCAACTACCAACTCATATCTTTGATACCAACACAAAGGAGTCCCACATTTCCTACCATGCAATGCTTCAAATCTCAATACTAGCATGAAAGCTATTATTATACATAAACTCTACCAGTAGTAAGGCTTCCTCCCAACTCCCCAAGTAGTCTAACATACAAGCCCTCAACAAATCCTCCAAGGACTGAATTGTCCTCTCTGACTGACCATCCGTTTGTGGATGATAAGCAGAACTCAATCTCAACCTCGTGCCTAAGGCTTGGTGTAGACTCTGCCAAAAATTTAGAAGTGAACCTCGGATCCCTATCTAGAATAATACTGGAAGGCACCCCGTGCAATCACACTATTTCCTTCACCTACAGCTGTGTCAACTTCTTCAAGGATCACTTGATATTGACAGGCAAGAAATGTGCATACTTGGTCAACCTGTCAACCACAACTCAAATAGCATCACTATTCCTAGTCGACTTAGGTAACCCATCAATGAAATCTATAGTGATACTATCCAACTTTCACTATAGGATTTCCATCATCTACAATTAAACCACCAGACTTCTTGATGGAAGACTTGCTTGGAAACCGGATTGATGTTGATTTCCCTTCAAGCTCCTCCCTAGATCTTGGACTCCTTGATTCTTCCTAAGCTTTGCTAAGGTCTCCAATGGAGGAGGAGACCTTAGAACCACCACGGTTTGGTGGAGAACACTCCCAAGAGGCGCCACTCCTTGATGAAGAGATAAGCCACTTCAATCCTCACCACACTCTTCTAGTGAAGGGATAAGAGAATTGGATGAATATCAAAGAGGTTTAGGGACTTTTAGAAGAGAGAACTCTGAACAATTTTCAGAAATCAAATCTCAATACATCCAAAAGTGTCTTACAATGTAAGAATTACAAGTATATAGGAGTAGGAAGCTTAGAGAGCAATCTAGCCTTAACCATGGTTCATTAGGAACCATGGTTGGGTCTAGCTAATCCATCCAAGGTCAAGAGGCTTGAAGAGCAAGCTTCTCTCTTAGCTTGCTTGGTAAGCTTGCTAAGGAGAAGCTTGTGCTTCAAGCTTCCAAGCTTGAGAAGCATCAAGCTATTCGGCCAAGTGTGAACACAAGTGTGAACACATCTAGGTGGGCGGCTCCTTGGAATTATTTTACTCCATTCTGTTTGAAAATTGTTAATTTGGTTTAGTTAGGTTCATCCAATGTGAATGGAACCTAGCTAAATCAAATCTATGAAAAATTAGGAGTAAAATGAGTCCAATATGAAAATTTTAGCCTAGGACCACCTTTGGCTAAATTGCTAGAAACACTCTCTAGCTTACTAGTCACACTCTGATGGAATCATGCTTTGGAGTGCAAGAGGTGACATACTCAAAGAACCAAGAGGAGTTGGATAGACATGAAGGTTTGGGCCTGTCAGGGCCCATCGGGCCATTGGGCCTAGGAAGGCCCAAGTTGAACTTTTCATGGGCCATATTTTGTTATATCTATTTTCATATGTTTTGTATACATCATGTTAGTATAGGTATCATATATTTTGGTCTTGTATTTTGGACCACATAGAGTAGCATTTTAGGTTATAGGCTAGTTGGGCCTAGTTTTGGGCTACATGGGCCTTTGGGCTTTTGGTACCCAATATTGGGCTCATTATTTTCCTTGTAATATTTCCTATTGATTGTATTCATTAGACCATTGTATTTTGGTCATTAGTTTAGGGTTTAAGGAGGTTTAATAGTTCATTTGAATTAGGACAAATTAGGTCAAATTTAGGATGAATTTAAGTTGCATTTAGGTCACACTTTTGGCACCACCTTGGTTGCACAAGTGTGACACCGAAATGCAACCCTAAATTCACTCTAAATTCAACCTAATCTATCATTTAGCATTACATGACCGGTCATGAGCATGTGACACAAGGTTTGAATTCAAATTTGAATTTGAATTCAAATCTTGGCGCCAACATGTGACCAATCATGTGGCGCCAAGTGTGCTCCTCAATTTCGGATGCTATATGGTTCCCTCCTCTCATATTTTGTACTCACTTTGAATATTGAATGAAATTTGAGAGCCTTTGGCCGAGTTTCCCCTTTCAAAGTCACCTTAGAGTTCATCTTCAAAACCTTAGGATTTCACCTTAGAATCCTCCTCTTTGAAGTGTGCTCTCCATTGATGCTTGAGCTTGGATGCTTCCCTCCTAGTTCTAGGTTGAGTGCATCCGTGAGTTCTTAAGCTTCTAAGTGTCTTGAGTTGAAGAATCAAGCCTCCATTGAAGAAGATCCGGCCTAAGCAAATCCGTGGAGAAGATCATCCATCACTTTTCCTAGGTTTTCCATCATTTTTGGTATCAAGAGCAAGGTCTTCAAGGAGATAAGTTCTTCATCTTGTTTTGGTCCGAATATTTTGTGTTCTTTGTGTTCTTATGTTTGTCTTAATTGAGTTTCAATTCGGATCTATATTGTGATGTTATTGAGTTCATAGATCCATTGTTGATTGTCTTGAATTTTCTTCCATAATCAACTTGTAGGAACTATTTGCTTTGTGCTAATTTTGAGTTTATTTTGAGTCTCTCCATTCCTTGTATGTGTCCGTGATTGGACCTCATGCATTGCATTTAGATTTTGTTTTTAAATCTTTGTTTTGTCTTAGAAGTTTGTGTTTAGTCCTTACTTGTTGCAAATTCCTTGAATAGCATGTTTAACCTAGTTTTATTTTGAGTTTTGTGTCCTATATGTGCTTTTTCTTTTGCCTTTTTGTGTTCATAACTTGCTATTAGTTCTAGTAAGTTTCCTTAGAGTTAGGTTTCCTTTGTGTTCTTAAGTTTTCAAATCACCTTCCATTAAAAATCTTCTAAAAAAAATTTTCAAGTGTAATCCTATTTCTAGTGCACTTTCTTGTGGATTCAAATTTAATAAAAAAAAATTTTAGAGGCTGAAAAACAGAGATAAAACAGAGCCTAAACAAAAGAAAAGACCTAAAGTTCAAAAGAAAAATAGTTCAAAGAGAATCCAAACCAAAACCTAAAACTAGTGCACTAGTTTATCATTCTCACTTGAAATTTGACCTAATTTTTGGCTGATTTGTATTCTCGGTTTCTATAGCTTGGAATCTCTAAAAATTTTGAAACAAAAGGCAAATATACTCTCTGGACTCTTAATTTGATACTGGAAAAAGAAAGAATTAAAAAAAAAAAATAGAGAAAGAAAATTAAAAGGAAAAAGCCGAGAGGTATACAAGTTGAAAAACCTACTTGATTCCTTGTTATTATTTTGGCTACTACTTTTGCTATACTTGTCCAATTGTCTTCAAATTTTTTTTGTTTTGTTCATCTATTCTAGTACCTATCTAGGAACTCTTCTCTCTGAGTGCTAGCTTTTATTTGGAGTCTTAATTTTCAGTTTTACTTGTTGAACTTCTTTGAGTCTTGTCATATACACATATTACTCTTAATTTTGGTATAAGCTTTCCAAATTGTGCTTTGTTGCTTGTCTAGTTTTCTTTCAATAATTTCCTGTGCTGGAAGTGGCCTTAAATCCTTGCTCAAGGATCAAGCATTGCTCAACAAAGAGTAGGAAAAATATTGGACACTATAATCACCAAATTTGACCTAATTTAGTGACCAAAATCATCCTAAATCTCCTTCACTTGAGTGACCAATTCCTTCACCTTGTGAGGCAGCCACCTTAACCTCTTTGTTGTGTTTCTTTTGCAGGTCCAGGAGCAGCATATTGAAGGATTAGTGGTGGATTAAACACTTGGTTAAGTGTTAGAAAAGTTGAACACAAAACCGCCACTAATTGGTCACCAAAGCCGCCACTTTATTGCTTTTTAGGCTAGTTTAATTTTTGTCAATTCTCTTGTATTTTTAAACCAATTTGTAAAGCTTGGAGGGAGTATTAAGAAGCTGGTCAGGTATATCTACATCCTTGATAGACTCTCACGTGTAGTACTAGTGGAAGTGTCTTGGAAATTTCATATGTTTCAAGCTTCCACTTAGGATATCCGACTAGTTGCTTAACTTGCTTCTTTCAAGTTTTCTTGTACTTAATTGCTTTACTTTGTTGCCTATAAACGTCTAGAATTGTGTAGTTTTATTTGTTCACGTTTAGTTAAGTGTTAAAAACAAACCAATTGTGAAAAAGCATACAAAAATTTTTGTGAAAAGTTTTGAGGAATTGGAAATACCACAAAGGAGTTTAGTGATTTCCACTTGAAAAGGCTTGGTTATTAAGTGGCTCTTTGTAGCTCACCTCCCTTGATAGTGCAATTTGTACACTTAGACTTCCAAGTGCTATTTTTGTTCCTAGAAAATACCAAAAACATTTTATAACTTTTTGCATAGCATACAAATTCTTTTGCTTAACCATGAGTCATCATTCTCAAGGTAGTAGTGACTTTGATACTCCTAAAAGTTTTGAAAGAATTGTCAAGGAGGTTGAAACACTAAAACTTTGGAAAAATGATGAGATGCTTCAAAAACAAAAAGAGAAAC
Source organism: Cajanus cajan (assembly GCF_000230855.2). Lineage (NCBI taxonomy): Eukaryota > Viridiplantae > Streptophyta > Magnoliopsida > Fabales > Fabaceae > Cajanus > Cajanus cajan. The sequence goes on from NC_138525.1 coordinate 40,062,113, forward strand.
TTGAAAAAGAAGTACAAATCATGGCTTTGGAACAAGAAATCCAAAAGATTAAGCAAAGAGAAGAAAAACTTTTAAAAAGTTTAAATAAAAATAAAAGTCCAAAAGGTTCTTCTAGGAGCTCAACCAAGAGCTCCAATGATTCTCAAAGCCAAGCTAATGATGGTAGTATGCATATGGATGCTTACTATCAACCAACACCTAGGAGAGTCATTAAAGAACACAAAGTGAGGGAATCAAGGGTTGATCTCCCTTACTTTCATGGAAAAGATAATGTGGACACCTACTTAGATTGGGAGATGAAAGTGGAACAAATTTTCACTTGTCATAAAGTAGGTGAGGAAAGAAAAGTTCCTTTAGCCACCCTAGCTTTTCAAGGACAAGCCATGTATTGGTGGACATCCTTGGAAAGAGAGAGAAGACTTCATAATGATCCTCCCATCACTTATTGGAATGAGTTAAGGAGTGCTATGAGAAGAAGGCATATACCTTCCTATTATAGTAGGGAGCTTATGGATAAGCTCCAAAGACTCCAACAAAAGGGTATGAGTGTTGAGGAGTATAGGCAAAAGATGGAGTTATATCTCATGAGGGCTGGGATAAGGGAAGAGGAAAGATTGACCATTGCTAGGTTTTTAAGTGGTCTAAATTTTGATATAAGAGATAGAGTTGAGTTACTCCCTGTCGCCACCGGCCCGAAACGGGCTTTCGGCATTCGCGATGGATGGTTGGACTCTTTTATTTGTTTAAAAATATGGATTGCTAGAATGACTTATTCTCAAACTGAGACCTTGCCAAATGAGCAATTTTATTAAAAGGCTCACCAATCCATGTTAATCCCAAGCGGGACCCTCCATGGATTAGCGGTTTTCATAAAAAGGAAGGGTTCATGGAGTCGCCACCAATGTTTTACTCAAAACATTGGAAAAAGAAGTTTAAGGCAATCGATTCAAAAATCGACTTCGGCCATTACAACCAGAGTCGGGTAAGGGAGTCGGTTACGCGTGGGGAAGGTGTTAGCACCCCACAGCGCCCCTTTCGGGTTCCCTATGACAGATTATTTAAAAAATAATAGTGCGAAATTACTAAATTATCCCTATTTATTCTAAGCAATTATAAATTAACTATCTACATGATGACAGTTTAAATATGTACAAACAGAAAGCGGTAAAAGAAGGGACTTTAAAGAGATAAACCTTTGAAGCGTGCTTTCTTATATATCTTGACAGAAATTGGGAAGCGTTTTGGCGTTCCCTCCCTCTACAAGACCGCTCGCTCCCTCCTATAAAATTTTAACTATGGAAATCCAGAGGATTTCCCTTCGACTAGGTTCGAGACTCAAGCAAATGGCTCGTGACTCAAGAACTTCGTCGGATCAACTCTCCGAGTGATTTCTAGGCAGAGCACTGCTCAAAAAAACCCAGAATACTCAAGAAGAGGGTTAAAACTCAGTGTGAAAGTGTAGAATGACGTCCCATTGACGTCATATTTATAGGGATGAGGCTCAATACGGTCTCTGGGGGTCAATACGGTCCGTATTGAAGTTTTGAACTACAATACGGCCGTATTGAATTCAATACGACCGTATTGAAGTTCAAAAACCTCAATACGGCCGTATTGAAGTTCAGTGCAGCCGTATTGAAGTTCAGTGCAGCCGTATTGAATTCAATGCAGCCGTATTGAAGTTCAGTGCAGCCGTATTAAATTCAATGCAGCCGTATTGAAGTTCAAAAACTTCAATACGGCCGTATTGAGTTCAGTGCGGCCGTATTGTAGTTCAAAATGTGCAGTACGGCCGTACTGAACTCCAAGGAGGCCGTATTGAGCTCCAAACCTCCCACTTTCTTATTTTTGGCTACTCTAATACCTCTAAACCTAAAGATAGTCATCCTATGGTCTTCTGGGAGTCCTTCTGGCTGACTTTCCTTCGATCTTTGAGAGTCTTCGAGTCTTATTTCCGACCCGGACAATTTTAGGGGTCTACAGCTGCCCCCCCTTTACTTAGTCAAACGGCCTTTTAGTGTACCGGTTGATAAGTAAAGGAGTTGACCCAATTGTCCGGGGAATAAGGCCATCCTTCTGACTTGTAGTGTCTTCCGGTGGAAAATTTGCTGAGTAGCCTCTCCAGGTTTTGCTTCGCTCGTCGCCCGAGCCGGAAGCTGCATACCTCCGTGCTTCTGAACACTCTGGTAGCGTGAGTACCGCCTCTCCAGGCTCAACTTCACTCGACGCCCGAGCTGGAAGTTGTGAGTACCGCCTCTCCAGGCTTAGCTTCGCTTGCCGCCCAAGCTGGAAGCTGTGAATACCGCCTCTCCAGGCTCTGCTTCGGTGCTTCTGACATCCTAGGAAGTTGAGTTTGCCCTCTCCAGGGTGAGTATTAGTCGTCGCCTCTCCAGGCTCATGCATACCTCGGTGCTCTCGACAACTGGGTAGCTGAGTACCGCCTCTCCAGGCTTGTGCATACCTCGGTGCTCTCGACAACTGGGTAGCTGAGTACCGCCTCTCCAGGCTTGTGCATACCTCGGTGCTCTCGACAACTGGGTAGCTGAGTACCGCCTCTCCAGGCTTGTGCATACCTCGGTGCTCTCGACAACTGGGTAGCTAAGTATTGCCTCTCAGGCTTGTGCATACCTCGGTGCTCTCGACAACTGGGTAGCTGAGTATTGCCTCTTAGGCTTGTGCATACCTCGGTGCTCTCGACAACTGGGTAGCTGAGTACCGCCTCTCCAGGCTTGTGCATACCTCGGTGCTCTCGACAACTGGGTAGCTGAGTACCGCCTCTCCAGGCTTGTGCATACCTCGGTGCTCTCGACAACTGGGTAGCTGAGTAGCGCCTCTTAGGCTTTGAGATGATTTTGTCTCCACAGTCCACGATGCTGCTTCGACAGTTGTTTTTGATTTTGATGCCACTGAGGGCTGGATAACGCAGGGATCCGTCTATGGGATGTGCAGTCATTCATAGGTTTTTGTGCCCCAACTTGCATTGCTTAGTTGGTACCCATGGAGAATTTCTGACTCCTTGAGGTATAGACACAGATGCTCTCTCTCTAAGTTGAGCGATGCCTTATGTTTGGCTGTCGTCCTTTCGACGTTGTGGAGTATCCCGATTATCCTTATTCGGGTATCTCTTTTGGGGTTTTTTTTGATTTTGTCGCCTCTGTGTAGGCTATTATCCGCTGGGGGATTTTGTCATTGATTGTGATTAGCCTCTTCTGTTAGGCAGATCATCTTGACGCTTGATGTTTGGCTAAGAGCCGGATTCCACTTGGGGAATGATTATTGATCTTTTGATTTTTCTCTTTTTGTAGGAATGCCTCTGTGTAGGCGACTGGGGATTTGAAGTTCTTATGTATCCCAGAGTATTATTTAGAAAGCCTCTTCAGGCTTAGCTTCACTCTTCGTTTGAGTTGGAAAGCTATCTTCCACTGAGGAAGTCTAAGTCCTTTGACTTGGATATTTTGTTTGGATCATGCTTCCGTTGGGGAATTTTGCTGATCTCGCTTTGATAGCTTTCACTGGGGAATTTGGCCCGTGAGTGGAAGCTGAGATATCTCTGGGGAGTATTATTTCGGCGAGCCTCTCCAGGCTCAATTATTCTGAGAGAGTATTATTTCGGCAAGCCTCTCCAGGCTCAGTTATTCTGTGGGAGTATTGTTTTTTGTTCAGCCCGAGAATGCGAGCTGAGACGTCTTTTGGAGAGTATTATTTCGGCAAGCCTCTCCAGGCTTAATTATTTTGTGGGAGTATTTTTTCAGCAATCCTCTCCAGGCTCAATTATTCTGTGGGAGTATTATTTCGGCAAGCCTCTCCAGGCTCAGTTATTCTGTACGAGGCGATTGATTTTCTAAATCTTTTGCCTTTTTTGTCGTTTTTGGCTTTTTCTGTATTTTTTTGCCTTTTTTGTCATTTTTTGGCTTTTTCTGTATTTTTGCCTTTTCTGTTGATTTGCGGCTTTTTCTGTTGACCGCTGCCATACACAAGCAATTTTTCCTATTTTCTATTTTATGCAATTGCCTCATGATAAGGTCTTTGAATGTGCAACTAATGTGTGTAATGCACAAATGCAAGTTTTATTATTTAATGTTTTTAGAAAAATGAATGGCTCTCCCTATCCTCCTTTTCTTGGAGGAATTTCTGTCGTCAACGTGAGGGAATATTTTTGTGAGCCTTTTATGCAGGAGATTATGGATTTTATAGGAACCCCTCCAATTTTCTTTATTGACCGATTATTAAGGAACTTCATACAATTTTTTAGAAATACCAATTTAGAGGCATAATCACATGGTCAAGAGAGAAAAGAAATGAATAGATATTTTATTAATATTCACAAGTGTTTTTACAGAAAGATATACAGAAGGAATTTCTGAAGAATGGCTGGCCAGGGTAGGCTATATACATTGGGCTTAACAATTATATCTGTAATTGTTGCTCTTTACATTCCCCTAGTTGCTTCGGGTGAGATGCCTGAGCCAGGAGTGTAGATGCTGCAAGGCGCTTGCTTCTAGAAGATAATCACTTGAACCGCCTTTCGGTTTTCGATTCAAGTGACCGTTGCTTGCTTTGCTTTTACATCTTATTCTTTTGCCCCTAACTTTTGCCTAGGACGTATCCTAGCGGGGATAATTTCGCCTTTGTTTTGCCTAGTACCCTTGTACTGGCGGGCTTTTTATTTTGCCCTAACTTTTGCCTAGGACGCCCTTTTTGGGTTTTCATCCTAGCAGGCCTATGCAAGCAACGTCTTCAAGCATAGTACTTCTTTACCACGTCAGCGTTGACTGGGTATCGAAGTTCTTTTCCATCCATGTCTGTGAGGATCAATGCTCCTCCTGAGAAGGCTCGTTTTACCACGTATGGTCCTCCGTGATTCGGGGCCCACTTTCCGGTTTTGTCCTTTCGAGTTGGTAGCAATTTCTTCATTACCAACTCTCCCTCATGGTAGACTCGAGGGTGGACTTTCTTGTCAAAAGCCTTTTTGATCTTCCTTTGATAGGCTTGACCATGGCATATGGCGTTCAGCCGTTTTTCTTCAATGAGGTTCAACTGGTCATACCAGCTTTGAACCCATTCTGCTTCGGAAAGTTTTGCTTCCATGATTACCCTTAGGGAAGGTATTTCGACTTCGATGGGTAGAACTGCCTCCATCCCATAAACGAGGGAGAATGGAGTAGCTCCTGTAGATGTATGTACTGAAGTCCTATAGCCATGAGGAGCGAAGGGTAACATCTCGTGCCAGTCTTTAAATGAGACAACCATCTTTTGCACTATTTTCTTGATGTTCTTATTGGTTGCCTCGACTGTCCCATTCATCTTCGGCCGATATAGGGAAGAGTTATGGTGTTGGATCTTGAATTCTTGGCACAGTTCTTCCCCCATTTTATTATTCAGATTAGATCCATTTTCAGTGATGATTTATTCCTCCATGCTTCCACTAGATTATTCTAAAATCTTTCGGGACAAGAGAGAAAAGAAAGGAAAGATATTTTTGTTCTGAAGTTTGTGTTTTAGAGGGGATTTATTTTTCAAAAATGGTTTTTGTAAGAATGGATGGCCAATGGTAGGCTTAAGTGTTTAGGCTTGTTTGATTAAACACTTATGAAGTTAAAAAGTCGTGTTGTGATTCGACAACTTGGATAGCTTCCCTTGAACCTTTCTTTTTGAATTCGGTTCATGTTACCATCATGGATTTATTTTTGTTTTTTGATTGTCCTTATTTTTGCCTAAAACACCCTTTTGTGGCGTTTTAGCGGACCTTTGTTTTTGTTTATTTTTGTAACCCTAACTTTTGCCTAGGTCACCCTTTTGTGGGATTCCTAGCGGGTCTTTTGCTCTTATTTTTGCGCAGTCCCCTTTTTGAGTTTCCTGCCGAGCTTCTTTTATTTTGAAAGATTTCTTTTTACCCATGATGGCACTTGTCAAGGCCAAGGGAAGGTGCTCCAAGTTGTCACACACACCTCCACATAAAAATGATGTGGGTTTATTATTATTAAGATGATTTTAACCTCATTCATGTTTATTCAAACAGGGTTAAAAATAACGTGGTTTAGAATTTTATTATAAGCAAGAAAAGAAGCAATGAAGAATGATTTTATTATAATCATAGCGGAAACATGTGTCCTTATTTCATCACTGATATGGGTCCCAATGTTGACCTCTTATATCTCTCGGCCATGCCCCAAATTCACAGTCTCCAATTTCTCTTGACGAGTTGGAGTAGGCGAGCTTCTCGTTCTAGCAGTCTTTGCAGATCCGGAGAGATGGTCTCCTCATCACTCTCCAACTCAACCCATTCACTTTTGGATCCCGGTCAGAGCGAACAATTACAGACATAATTATTTTATTGGTTCTGTTTAGGCTTAGAATTTTTAATGAGGAAAGAGAGAAAAGAACAAAAGAGAGAATGATATGTGAAAAATGCCTCTTTATTGATATGTATTAAAATTTGTACAAAGACCCTTATTTACATGAAAAGGTTCTCATGATCTCGGGTACTGATCATGAGTCCCTAAAAGAAAAGAAAAGAAAAATATGAAGGGGCCCTATCGTGGCTTGCCATTCTCTACTCCTGCTTTGGTAGAGGATTCTTGCTCACGTCGGGCGCTGTCGAATCGAAGGTGACCCACCCAGCATCAATAAGGTCTTGGACCTTATATTTGAGAACTTTACAGTTCTCCGTTGAATGCCCCGATGCCCCTGAATGGTATAGACATTTGTCTTGTGGTTTGTACCAATCGGGGTATGGTGGATCAAATTTCCTCGGTGGAACATAAGCTAGAAGACGCGCTTCTACTAGCTTCGGCAGGAGGTCGCTATATGTGGTCGGAAGTTTATCAAACTTCCTCATAGGGTTGTATTGCGACTTTCCCGACTTCGAAGTGGAAGAAGATGAAGAAATATTTATGGCGTTGACTCCTCCCTCCTTCTTCTTCCCGAAGGCCTTCTTAGCTTCATATGATTGGGAAGGCTTAGCCAGCTTCCCACTTTTAAGTCCTTGTTCCACTCTCTCCCCAATGGTGATGATGTCCGAGAAGAGTGTCGTTGTGTTCCCTATCATTTTATCGTAATAGGGACCAGTCAACGAGTTGATGAATAAGGACACCGTCTCCTTATCCGACAGCGGGGGCTCTATCTGTGCCGCCAACTCTCTCCATCGTTGGGCGTACGCCTTGAAAGATTCATCATTTTTCTTACTCAAGGCTTGAAGATCTGACCTATCGGGTGTTAGGTCGATGTTGTATTTATAGCGCTTGAGAAAGGCGTCGGCCAACTGCCTCCATGTGTGTACTAGATTTCCATCTAGCTGCATATACCAGTTGAGCGCGGTATCAGCCTGTAGACCCCTAAAATTGTCCGGGTCGGAAATAAAGCTTGAAGACTCTCGAAGACTGAAGGATAATCAGCCAGAAGGATTCCTCGAAGGCCCTAGGAGGGTTCTCTGTAGGTCTAGAGGTCTTAGAATAGCTCAAAATAAGGAAGTGGAGGGAAAAAGCCCAATACGGCCGTACTGAACTTAATACGGCCGTATTGAAGCTTCAATACGGCCGCAGCGAAACTCAATACGGCGTATTGAAGTTTCTGAAACTTCAATACGGCCGTACTGAAGTCAATACGACCGTATTGACACTTCAATACAACCGCAGCGAACTCAATACGGGCGTATTGAAATTTCTGAATTTCAATACGACCGTATTGAACTTCAATACGACCGTATTGAAGTTCAAAAATTTCAATACGGCCGTATTGCCCCTGTAGGCCGTATTGCGCCTATTCCCTATAAATATGACGTCAATTGGACGTCATTCCACACTTTTTCAGATAGTTTCAACCCTCTCCTTGAGTATTCTGGGGTTTTTGAGCAGTGTTCTGCCCTAGAAATCACTCGGAGAGTTGATCCGACGAAGTTCTTGAGCCCCGAGCCATTTTGCTTGAGGATCGAACCAAGTCGAGGGGAAATCTTTTTGATTCCCTTAGTTAAAATTTTGTTCTAGGAGAGCGAGGAGCGGGCTTGTAGAGCGAGGGAACGCCAAAACGCTTCCCAGTTCTTTGCAATATATAAAAGCACGCTTCAAGAGGTTTCCCTTCAATCCTTCCTTTTACTGCTTTCTGTGTGCATATTTAAACTGTCATCATGTAGATAGTCAATTTATAATTGCTTAGAATAAATAGGGGTAATTTAGTAATTTTATACTGTTCTTTTAAAAATAATCTGTCATAGGGAACCCGAAAGGGGCGCCGTGGGGTGCTAACACCTTCCCCACGCGTAACCGACTCCCTTACCCAACTCTGGTTGTAGTGGCCAAAGTTGATTTTTAAATCAATTGCCTTATCCCTTTTTCCAATGTTTTGAGTAAAACATTGGTGGCGACTCCACGAACCCTCCTTTTATGAAAACCACTAATCCATGGAGGGTCCCGCTTGGGATTAATATGGATTAGTGAGCCTTTTAATAAAATTGCTCGTTTGACGAGGTCTCAGTTTGAGAATAAGTCATTCTAGCAATCCACTATTTTTTTTTAAACAAATAAACGAGTCCAACCATCCTTCGCGAATGCCGAAAGCCCCGTTTCGGGCCGGTGGCGACAGATGGCGACTCCACTGGGGAAGCCTCGAGAGTCAGTCCCATTTAGTGACAGATTATTTTTAACAAATAATAGTTAAAATTACTTTATTACCCCTCACTTGTATGATAACATGTTTATCTATTTGGCTTTAATAACTGTTGTATGTTTAATTTTCCGCAATTGTTTGAAATAAAATTGCACACAAACCTTTGCACACAACAGTTCCCTCTATACCCGGGGGCATGAGTGGTAATCCATAGGGAGTGGATGTTAGTACGGCCGGTTGATGGGTTTATAGGAGCCTATGAGACCGTTGTCGGAAAACATCACTCAAGGTGATAACCATGAACTTGAGTCCGACGGTGCGTTGGAGCTTTCCATCGACCTACGACAAGAGGAATTGGGTCCCTATAATGGGGGCACCTTGGGGGCCTTTGACCAAGTGAGAACAGTTAGATCCTCCTTGAATATGCACTTTTCTGCAGGAGACCCCTACCTCGTGATTCGCTCGTGATTGTTCGTGGATGAGTGAATTGTTTGTGTAAATGCTTATGTGCAATTGTTTGTGCATTAATAAATAACCTCGTGATAAGGTCTAAGAATAATCCCCATGCATGAAAATACCATGACATGAGAGGAAAAACCATGTGTGAAAATATAATAAAAGTGAGGAGCATGTACATCATTATCAATAAGACATCATGCATCCTCATAAAAACATACATTTTTAGGGTCACCAATACCTCTTAACATGAGTAAAAGAGACCCATGACTATAGAGATTCTCCGTTGGGGAGTAATCATAGATGAAGAAGGGTGGTAAACTTCCGTCTTAAAAAGGCAGCGCCTTAAAGATGGAGGTTTATCAAGCTCATGTTAAAGAGTGTATTCATTCCATAAAATAAACTAACTAAACATTCATTTTAGAAAGTGGCTGGTCATCTCTCTGTCCTTACGCGCGCACAGAGAATCAAGAAAATGGAAGCATTGGAGGAGCAAAACAAGAAGCTCACAACCGAGCTTTCACAGCTTAAAGAGCAAATGGCGCAGATGATGGAACTCATGCGTCATCACAACATCCATGAATCTCATCATAGTGATCATGGGTCCCATCATGAGGGAGAGGAGGAAGAGCATGAAAAAGATCCTCCAAACGCCGTACCCCTTGGGGCAGGAATTATAATAAAAGAGCCCGAGGTCTCAAAGGAACAATTCCATGCCCTCGAGGATCGGCTAAGGGCTATGGAGGGGCATGATTTTGATGTCAAAGATGCCGCTGATATGTGCTTAGTGAGGGATATTCAATTCCCTCCTAAATTTAAAGTGCCAGATTTCCCGAAGTACGTGGGATCGACTTGCCCCAAAAGTCATCTCACCATGTACTGTCGCAAAATGGCTGCATACGCCACAAATGAAAAGCTCTTGATCCACTGTTTCCAAGAGAGCTTAGCTGAAACCGCGCTCAACTGGTATATGCAGCTAGACGGAAATCTAGTACATACATGGAGGCAGTTGGCCGACGCCTTTCTCAAGCGCTACAAATACAACATCGACCTAACACCCGATAGGTCAGATCTTCAAGCCTTGAGTAAGAATAATGATGAATCTTTCAAGGCGTACGCCCAACGTTGGAGGGAGTTGGCGGCGCAGATAGAGCCCCCGCTGTCGGATAAGGAGACGGTGTCCTTATTCATCAACTCGTTGACTGGTCCCTATTACGATAAAATGATAGGGAACACAACGACACTCTTCTCGGACATCATCACCATTGGAGAAAGGGTGGAACAAGGACTTAAAAGTGGGAAGCTGGCTAAGCCTTCCCAATCATATGAAGCTAAGAAGGCCTTCGGGAAGAAGAAAGAAGGAGGAGTCAACGCTGTAACCATTGCTCCGTCTTCTTCCGCTTCGAAGTCAGGCAAATCGCAAAACAACTCTGTGAAGAAGTTTGATAGACTTCCGACCAGGAGGCGCGTCTTATAGCTTACATTCCACCAAAGAAGGTGAATCCACCCTACCCCGATTGGTACAATCCACAAGACAAATGTCTATACCATTCGGGGGCACAGGGGCATTCAACGGAGAACTGCCGAGCTCTCAAGTATAAGGTCCAAGACCTTATCGACGCTGGGTGGGTCACTTTCGATTCGACGGCGCCCGACGTGAGCAAGAATCCTCTACCGCAGCAGGAGTAGAGAGAAGGGCAAGCCATGATAGGGCCCCTCCACATTTTTTCTTTTAGGGACTCATGATCAGTACCCGAGATCATGAGGACCTTTTCATGTAAATAAAGGGTTTTGTACAGTTTTACACTCATCTATCAATAAAAAGGCATTTTTCACACATTATTCTCTCATTTTGTTCTATTCTCTCTCTCTCATTTAATAAACTCTAAACCTAAACAGAACCAATAAATAATTATGTCTGTGATTGCTCGCTCTGACCGGGATCCGAAAGCCGAGGGTGAATGGGTTGAGTTGGACAGTGATGAGGAGACCATCTCTCCGGATCTGCAAAGACTGCTAGATCAAGAAGCTCGTCTACTCCAACCGAATCAAGAAGAATTGGAGACCGTGAATTTGGGGCAGGGTCAAGAATTGAAAGAGGTCAACATTGGGACCCGTATCAGTGATGGAATAAGAACGCAATTAATTCAATTATTGAGGGAATACAAGGACGTATTTGCATGGTCGTACCATGATATGCCCGGGTTGGACTCCAACATTGTCGAACACAAGTTGCCCTTAAAAGAGGGGTTTCGACCTATTAAGCAAAAGCTTCGACGAATCAAGCCCGAATGGTCCTTAAAGATTAAGGAGGAGGTGGAAAAACAATTGGACGCGGGATTCTTGGTTGTATCCCAGTATCCCGAATGGCTGGCTAACATTGTGCCAGTCGTCAAAAAGAATGGGAAGGTTAGAGTGTGTGTTGATTATAGGGATTTGAATCGTGCCAGTCCAAAGGACGATTTTCCCTTGCCACATATTGATACACTCGTGGATCACACCGCCACAAACACACTCTATTCCTTTATGGATGGATACTCGGGGTATAATCAAATCAAGATGAATATAGAAGACCGCGAGAAAACTTCTTTCATTACACCCTGGGGGACTTTCTGCTACAGGGTGATGCCTTTTGGACTTAAAAATGCGGGTGCCACCTACCAACGAGCGATGGTGACACTATTCCACGATATGATCCACAAAGAAATTGAAGTATACGTGGATGACATGATCGCAAAGTCAAAAGACGAAATGGACCACATCCAATATTTGAGAAAATTATTCAATCGGCTTCGTAAGTATCAGCTTAAGCTAAACCCGGCTAAGTGTACTTTCGGAGTTCGGTCGGGTAAGCTTCTTGGGTTCATCGTCAGTGAAAAAGGCATAGAGGTTGACCCCGATAAAGTAAAGGCAATAATGGAAATGCCTCCTCCTAAAACTGAGAAAGAAATTAGAGGATTCCTCGGCAGGGTGAACTACGTCGCAAGGTTCATCGCACAGTTGACTGACACGTGCAAACCAATATTCAAGCTGTTGCGCAAGAATCATTCCGAAACTTGGGATGAGAATTGTCAACGAGCTTTTGACAAAGTCAAACAGTGCTTGGCCAATCCACCAATATTGGTGCCACCTGTCGAGGGAAGGCCATTAATCCTCTATCTGACAGTGCTTGATGAGTCCATGGGAGCCGTGCTAGGGCAACAGGACGAAACTGGAAAGAAAGAACAAGCCATCTACTACCTGAGCAAAAAGTTCCTTGATTATGAAATCCGCTACACGCCATTAGAAAAGACTTGCTGTGCGTTGGCGTGGGCAACACAAAGGCTCAGGCAGTACATGATAAGGCATACTACTTGGTTGGTTTCCAAAATGGACCCAATTAAGTACGTGTTCGACAAACCAATAATCACTGGGAAGATTGCCCGATGGCAAGTGCAATTATCAGAATTTGACATCATACATGTCACACAAAAGGCCATCAAGGGTAGTACCTTAGCTGATTACCTAGCACATGGGCCGACCAATGACTATCAATCCCTTCAGGATGATTTCCCCGATGAGCATATAATGAGTATACAACATGAAGATCCTAAGGATGATACGTGGACCATGTACTTTGATGGAGCCTCCAACATGCTTGGACAGGGGATTGGAACAGTACTAATCTCCCCACAAGGAAAGTATATCCCCCTAACGGCGAGACTCAACTTCGACTGTACAAATAACATGGCCGAATACGAAGCTTGCGCGTTAGGAATCCAAGCAGCAATCAACAATGGTATCCTAAAGCTCAAAGTATTTGGAGATTCGGCTTTAGTCATTCACCAACTGCGAGGTGACTGGGAAGTCCGAAATCCTAAACTGATACCATATGTTGAGCATATCAAAGATTTGACACAATTCTTCCAAAGTGTCATCTTTGAATACATTCCAAGGGAGGAGAATCAGTTTGCTGACGCCCTTGCTACACTATCATCGATGTTCGCCTTGGATAAGGAGCATGAAATGCCCATCATCAATATCCGGCGGCACGATAAGCAAGCGTTCTGCCTACTGATAGATGAAGCTGTTGACGATCATCCATGGTTCCATGACATCAAACAATATCTGTCAAAAGGGGAATATCCTGATATGGCTAGTGATAATGATAAAAAGTATATCCGAAGAAGGGCCATGGGATTTCTGTTGATTGGAGAAACCCTCTACAAAAAGAATTATGACTCGGTCTTGTTGAGATGTATAGACCAAGTCGAAGCTCAAAATGTAATCAAAGAAATACATGAGGGGGTTTTCGGTACCCATATTCCCGGGCCTGCAATGGCTAAGAAAATCCTCAGAGCAGGATATTATTGGTCGACCATTGAAAGGGATTGTTACCAATACGTCCGGAAATGCCACAAATGTCAAGCATATGCCGACAACATTCATGTCCCACCAACGCCACTCAATGTTTTGGCTTCACCATGGCCATTCGCAATGTGGGGCATGGATGTTATTGGACCCATCGAGCCAAAAGCATCCAACGGACATAGGTTCATCCTTGTGGCCATTGACTATTTCACTAAATGGGTAGAAGCGGCATCGTATGCTCATGTGACCCGAAAGGTGGTAACATCTTTCATAAGGAAGAACATCATATGCAGATACGGTATTCCCGATAAGATCATCACTGATAATGGATCCAATTTGAACAATAAGATGGTGGAAGAATTGTGCAAAGAGTTCAAAATTCAGCACCATAACTCTTCCCCATATCGACCAAAGATGAATGGGGCAGTCGAGGCAGCCAATAAGAATATCAAGAAGATAGTACAAAAGATGGTTGTCTCATTCAAAGACTGGCATGAGATGCTACCCTTCGCTCTCCATGGTTATAGGACTTCAGTACGTACATCCACAGGAGCTACTCCATTCTCCCTTGTTTATGGAATGGAGGCAGTTCTGCCGGTTGAAGCCGAGATACCTTCTCTGAGAGTAATCATGGAAGCAAAACTTTCCGAGGCAGAATGGGTTCAAAGTCGATATAACCAATTGAACCTTATCGAAGAAAAACGACTGAATGCTATATGCCATGGTCAAGCCTACCAAAGGAAGATCAAAAAGGCTTTTGACAAGAAAGTCCATCCTCGAATCTACCATGAGGGAGAGCTGGTGATGAAGAAATTGCTACCAGCTCAAAAGGACAAAATCGGAAAGTGGGCCCCAAATTACGAAGGACCATATGTGGTGAAGCGAGCCTTCTCCGGAGGAGCATTGATTCTCACAGACATGGACGGAGAAGAACTTCGATACCCAGTCAATGCTGACGTGGTAAAGAAGTATTATGCTTGAAGACGTTGCTTGCATCAGCCCGCTAGGATGAAAACCCAAAAAGGGCATCCTAGGCAAAAGTTAGGGCAAAACAAAAGCCCGCCAGTACAAGGGTACTAGGCAAAACAAAGGCAAAATTATCCCCGCTAGGACACGTCCTAGGCAAAAATTAGGGGCAAAAGAATAAGATGCAAAAAGTAAAGCAAGCAACGATCACTTGAACCGAAAACCGAAAGGCGGTTCAAGTGATAATCTTCTAGAAGCAAGCGTCTTGCAGTATCTACACTCCTGGCTCAGGCATCTCACCCAAGACGATTAGGGGAACGAGAAGAGCGACAATTACAGATATAATTGTTTAAGCCAAAAATGTATAGCCTACCTTGGCCAGCCTTTCTTCAGAAATTCCTTTTGTAAATCTTTCTGTATAAACATTTGTGAATATCAATAAAATATCCATTTGTTTCTTTTCTCTCTTGACCATGTGATTATGCCTTTGAGTTGGTTTTTCATAAAATTGTACGAAATTCCATTAATAATCGGTCAATAAAAGAAAATTGGAGGGGTTCCTGTAAAATCCATAATCCCCTGCATAAAGGCTCACAAAAATACTCCCTCGCGTCAATGACAGAAAGTCCTCCAAGAAGAAGAGGATAGGGAGAGCCACTCACTTTTCTAAAATAAATGAACAAAAATAAAAATTGTATTGCATTTGTGCATCACATACACTTTAGTTGCACATTCAAAGACCTTATCATGAGGCAACTGCATAAAATAGAAAAATAGAAAAATTGCTTGTGTATGACAGCAGCAAGCAAAATACAAAGATTCAGAAAATCCAACAATCAGTTTGCACAGAATAACTGAGCCTGGAGAGGCTTGCCGAAACAATACTCCTCATCCCCCACATCAAAGAATAATTGAGCCTGGAGAGGCTCGCAGAAATAATACTCCCCAGAGAAACCTCAACTCACGCTCTTGGACTCAAAATCCCCAGCAAGAGCTATCAAAGCAAGATCGACGACATTCCCAATGGACGCACGATCACCCAAGCAGAATATCCAAGTCAAAGGACTTAAACTTCCTCAGTGAAGATAGCTCTCCAACTCAAGTGTCGAGTGAGGCTAAGCCTGTAGAGGCTTCCAAAATAATACTCTGGGATACATAAGATCCCCAAATCCCCAGTCGCCTACTCAAGAGGCATCCCTGCAGAAGAAAAAAATAAAAAAAAATCAATAATCATTCCCCAAGTGGAATCTGGCTCTCAACCAATCATTGAACGTCAAGCTGATACGCCTAACAGAAGAGGCTAATCAAAATCAACGACAAAATCCCCCAGTGGATAACAGCCTACACAGAGGCAGCAAAATCAGAAAACCAAAAGAGACACCCGAACAAGGATAACCGGGATACTCCACCAACGTCGAAAGGACGTCAGCCAATCATAAGGCACCGCTCACATCAGAGAGAGCATCTTTGTGTCTGCACCCAAAGGAATCAGAAATTCCCCAGTGGGAACCAACTACGCAATGGAAAGTTGGGACACAAGAACCTATGAGTAACTGCACATCCCCTAGACGGATCCCTGCGTTATCCAGCCCTTAGTGGCACAAAATCAAAAAACAACCGTCGAAGCAGCATCATGGACTGTGGAGACAAAATCATCACCAAATCCCTGGAAAGGAGATATTCACGCTACCCCCGTCGTCACAAACACGGAGGTATGCAGCTTCCGGCTCGGGCAATGAGCGAAGCTATCTCTGGAAAAGGGGTACTCACCGCTCACCGTTGTCACAAAGGTACTTAGCTTCCGGCTCAAACAAAGAGTGAAGCTAAGCCTGGAGAGACGGTACTTACAGCTTCCAGCTTGGGCAACAAGCAAAGCAAAGCCTGGAGAGGCGAAACTCACACCGCTTACCGTTGTCACAAAGGTACTTAGCTTCCGGCTCAAACAAAGAGTGAAGCTAAGCCTGGAGAGACGGTACTTACAGCTTCCAGCTTGGGCAACAAGCAAAGCAAGGCCTGGAGAGGCAAAACTCACACTGCTCACCGTCGTCACAAAGGTACTTAGCTTCCGGCTCAAACAAAGAGTGAAGCTAAGCCTGGAGAGGCGGTACTCAACCATCAGCGTCATCAGAGGCGCGTTGATGTCCAACTTCCGGCTCGGGCGTCGAGTGAAGTTGACCTTGGAAAAGGTAAACTCAGCTACCGAGGATGTCAGAAGCGCCGAGGTATGCACCCACCTGGAGAGGCTACTCAACATTTTTCCACCGGAAGACGCTACAAGTCAGAAGGTCGGCGCAATACCCGGACAATTGGGTCAACTCCTTTACTTGTCAGCCGATACACCAAAAGGCCGTCCGACTAAGTAAAGGGGGGGCAGCTGTAGACCCCTAAAATTGTCCGGGTCGGAAATAAAGCTTGAAGACTCTCGAAGACTGAAGGATAATCAGCCAGAAGGATTCCTCGAAGGCCCTAGGAGGGTTCTCTGTAGGTCTAGAGGTCTTAGAATAGCTCAAAATAAGGAAGTGGAGGGAAAAAGCCCAATACGGCCGTACTGAACTTAATACGGCCGTATTGAAGCTTCAATACGGCCGCAGCGAAACTCAATACGGCGTATTGAAGTTTCTGAAACTTCAATACGGCCGTACTGAAGTCAATACGACCGTATTGACACTTCAATACAACCGCAGCGAACTCAATACGGGCGTATTGAAATTTCTGAATTTCAATACGACCGTATTGAACTTCAATACGACCGTATTGAAGTTCAAAAATTTCAATACGGCCGTATTGCCCCTGTAGGCCGTATTGCGCCTATTCCCTATAAATATGACGTCAATTGGACGTCATTCCACACTTTTTCAGATAGTTTCAACCCTCTCCTTGAGTATTCTGGGGTTTTTGAGCAGTGTTCTGCCCTAGAAATCACTCGGAGAGTTGATCTGACGAAGTTCTTGAGCCCCGAGCCATTTTGCTTGAGGATCGAACCAAGTCGAGGGGAAATCTTTTTGATTCCCTTAGTTAAAATTTTGTTCTAGGAGAGCGAGGAGCGGGCTTGTAGAGCGAGGGAACGCCAAAACGCTTCCCAGTTCTTTGCAATATATAAAAGCACGCTTCAAGAGGTTTCCCTTCAATCCTTCCTTTTACTGCTTTCTGTGTGCATATTTAAACTGTCATCATGTAGATAGTCAATTTATAATTGCTTAGAATAAATAGGGGTAATTTAGTAATTTTATACTGTTCTTTTAAAAATAATCTGTCATAGGGAACCCGAAAGGGGCGCCGTGGGGTGCTAACACCTTCCCCACGCGTAACCGACTCCCTTACCCAACTCTGGTTGTAGCGGCCAAAGTTGATTTTTAAATCAATTGCCTTATCCCTTTTTCCAATGTTTTGAGTAAAACATTGGTGGCGACTCCACGAACCCTCCTTTTATGAAAACCACTAATCCATGGAGGGTCCCGCTTGGGATTAATATGGATTAGTGAGCCTTTTAATAAAATTGCTCGTTTGACGAGGTCTCAGTTTGAGAATAAGTCATTCTAGCAATCCACTATTTTTTTTTAAACAAATAAACGAGTCCAACCATCCTTCGCGAATGCCGAAAGCCCCGTTTCGGGCCGGTGGCGACACAGCCAAGCTCTCTTGGAAGCAGTGGATCAAGAGCTTTTCGTTTGTGGCATATGCAGCCATCTTTCGGCAGTACATGGTGAGATGACTCTTGGGGCAAGTCGATCCCACGTATCTCGGGAAATCTGGCACTTTAAATTTAGGAGGAAATTGAATATCCCTCACTAAGCACATGTCAGCGGCATCTTTAATATCGAAATCATGCCCCTCCATAGCCCTTAGCCGATCCTCTAGGGCGTGGAATTGTTCCTTTGAAACTTCGGGCTCTTTAATCATAATTCCAGCCCCAATAGGTCTGGCGTGCGGAGGCTCTTCTTCATGCACCTCCTCTTCCTCATGATGGGACCCATGGTCACTGTGGCTTGATCCATGGAAGTTATGTTGACGCATGAGTTCCATCATTTGCGCCATCTGCTCTTTAAGCTGTGAAAGCTCGGTTGTGAGCTTCTTATTTTGCTCCTCCAATGCTTCCATTTTCTTGATTTTCTGCGCGCGTGTGAGGAGAGAGAGATGACCAGCCACTTTCTAAAATGAATGTTTTATTCTTAATTAGTTTATTCATGGTATGAATACACTCTCGATGTGAGCTTGATAAGACTCCATCTTTAAGGCGCTGCCTTTTTAAGATGAAGGTTTATCACCCTCCCTAGCCTATGATCTCTCCCCAACGGAGAATCTCAATAGTCATGGGTCCCTTTTACTCATGTCAAGAGGTATTGGTGAACCTAAAATGCATGGTTTATGAGGATGCATGATGTCTTATTGGTAATGATGCACATGCTGCTTACTTTTATTATATTTTCGCACATGGTCTTTCCTCTCATGTCATGGTTTTTTTTTTTTTTTTCATGCATGGGGATTTATTCTTAGACTTTATCACGACGTTATTTATTAATGCACAAACAATTGCACATAAGCATTTACACAAACAATTCACTCATCCACGAACAGTCACGAGCGAATCACGAGGTAGGGGTATCCTGCAGAAAAGTGCATATTCAAGGTGGTTCTAACTGTTCTCACCGATCTGAGGCCCCCAAGGTGCCCCCATTATAGGGACCCAATTCCTCTCGTCGTAAGCCGATGGAAAGCTCCAACGCACTGTCGGACTCGAGTTCATGGTTATCACCTTGAGTGATGCTTTCCGACAACGGTCTACGGGCACCTATAGACCCATTCGACAACCGGCCGTACTAACATCCACTCCCTATGGCTTACCACTCATGCCCCCGGGTATAGAGGGAACTGTTGTGTGCAAAGGTTTGTGTGCAATTTATATTTCAAAACAATTGCAGAAAATTAAACAAACAACAGTTATTAAAAGCCAAATAGGTAAAACGTGTTATCATACAAGCAAGGGGTAATAAAGTAATTTTAACTATTATTTGTTAAAAATAATCTGTCACTAAATGGGACTGACTCTCGAAGCTTCCCCAGCGGAGTTGCCATCTGTCGCCACCGGCCCGAAACGGGCTTTCGGCATTTGCGATGGATGGTTGGACTCTTTTATTTGTTTAAAAATATGGATTGCTAGAATGACTTATTCTCAAACTGAGACCTTGTCAAACGAGCAATTTTATTAAAAGGCTCACCAATCCATGTTAATCCCAAGCGGGACCCTCCATGGATTAGCGGTTTTCATAAAAAGGAAGGGTTCATGGAGTCGTCACCAATGTTTTACTCAAAACATTGGAAAAAGAAGTTTAAGGCAATCGATTCAAAAATCGACTTCAGCCATGACAACCAGAGTCGGGTAAGGGAGTCGGTTACGCGTGGGGAAGGTGTTAGCACCCCACAGCGCCCCTTTCGGGTTCCCTATGACAGATTATTTAAAAAATAATAGTGCGAAATTACTAAATTACCCCTATTTATTCTAAGCAATTATAAATTAACTATCTACATGATGACAGTTTAAATATGTACAAACAGAAAGCGGTAAAAGAAGGGACTTTAAAGAGATAAACCTTTGAAGCGTGCTTTCTTATATATCTTGACAGAAATTGGGAAGCGTTTTGGCGTTCCCTCCCTCTACAAGACCGCTCGCTCCCTCCTATAAAATTTTAACTATGGAAATCCAGAGGATTTCCCTTCGACTAGGTTCGAGACTCAAGCAAATGGCTCGTGACTCAAGAACTTTGTCGGATCAACTCTCCGAGTGATTTCTAGGCAGAGCACTGCTCAAAAAAACCCAGAATACTCAAGAAGAGGGTTAAAACTCAGTGTGAAAGTGTAGAATGACGTCCCATTGACGTCATATTTATAGGGATGAGGCTCAATACGGTCTCTGGGGGTCAATACGGTCCGTATTGAAGTTTTGAACTACAATATGGCCGTATTGAATTCAATACGGCCGTATTGAAGTTCAAAAACCTCAATACGGCCGTATTGAAGTTCAGTGCAGCCGTATTGAAGTTCAGTGCAGCCGTATTGAATTCAATGCAGCCGTATTGAAGTTCAGTGCAGCCGTATTAAATTCAATGCAGCCGTATTGAAGTTCAGAAACTTCAATACGGCCGTATTGAGTTCAGTACGGCCGTATTGTAGTTCAAAATGTGCAGTACGGCCGTACTGAACTCCAAGGAGGCCGTATTGAGCTCCAAACCTCCCACTTTCTTATTTTTGGCTACTCTAAGACCTCTAAACCTAAAGATAGTCGTCCTATGGTCTTCTGGGAGTCCTTCTGGCTGACTTTCCTTCGATCTTTGAGAGTCTTCGAGTCTTATTTCCGACCCGGACAATTTTAGGGGTCTACACTCCCTTATAGGGACCTTGATGATTTGGTCCAACTTTGTATAAGGGTGGAACAACAAAATTTAAGGAAAAATTCTTTAAAAGGAAAAACTCAAGCTAACTCTTATATCAAGAATGACTACAAGAGGGAGGGTCAATATGACTCTTCTAAAAGCTCTAGTAAGGGTCATGAAAAAGAAAAAGAAAATAATAAAAATGTTGTCACTTCTAGTAGTAAAACTAGTGACATCAAATGCTTTAAATGTCTTGGGAGAGGCCATATAGCTTCTCAATGTCCAACTAAAAAGGTCATGATTTTAAGAGGACAAGTGATGGAATAACACTAAGGCCGAGAAGACCAAGAGGTGATATATTAAAGGAGGCAAGAGGAATGGGTTAGTGAGACCACTTTTGGACCTTAGCTCCTAAGTTCTTTTTAATCATAGAATTTATTTTACTTGTATTTCCAATTTTACCCTTGTATTTTGGGGTGTTTAGGACTTAGAATTTATTTTCCCTTGTATTTCCCTTTTTACCCTTGTATTATGGGGTGCTCTAGATGATTAGGGTTTTTAATTTTGGGCTAGAGTGTTAACTAGAAGGGTGACACATTTTTTTGGTGTTCATTGGATCTATTTTTGGTGTTAGAAAGGCTTAGGCTCAAGTGGAGGGCAAAGGTTGCATGGTCTTATCATGCACCTAGATATAGCCAATCTAAACCCAAAGATTCCATCCTTGGCCACCAAGTTGCATCTAGGGTTCATTTGCATTTCATTTGGAATGCATTTGCCTACTCCAAATGCAACCCTAGATGCCTCCCCTCCTATAAATACCCAAC
Organism: Cajanus cajan; assembly: GCF_000230855.2. Lineage (NCBI taxonomy): Eukaryota > Viridiplantae > Streptophyta > Magnoliopsida > Fabales > Fabaceae > Cajanus > Cajanus cajan. The sequence goes on from NC_138525.1 coordinate 40,083,678, forward strand.
ACCCCACACCTTGTAAATACTTTGGATATTGAATATAAAGAGAGCCTTTAGTGCCTTTATATCTTTCCTTAGTCACCCTTGGCTATTTTCGGCCAAACCCTACCATCTCCACCTTGAGAGAAACAACCCTAGAAGTGGCCTTCATCATCATGAAGTGAGCCAACCCTAGAGTACCATTCTCAAGCATTTCCTCAAACACCTTCTACCCAACCTTCATTTTCGTCCATTCCATCATCATCCACCCTAAAACCTTGGTCCACCTTTGAAGAACTTGATCCTTGGAGAAGGCGTCCTCCTCCTTGCTCATCATCTCAAGTTCATGCAAGTAAGGATGCCATCATGTGGTATCTAGAGCCTTGGTTCTTCAAGGGTAACTTTTCCATCTTTGGTATTTTCGGTCATGTCATTTGTGTCTCCTTGAATGTCTAAATTGTTGTGCATGATTGAGTCATCATCTTGTCATATGTCATGATTCTTATTCCTCCTTTTCATGTATTGATTCATGCCTCATCATTCTTGTGAATCATCTTGGTGCTTTAGGCTTCCTTGCTAGGGTTCCTACCATTTTTTCTTTAAAATTGAGTTGCTGGAAATTTTTGGGTTGCATGATATAATGATGTTTTTCATTTTATAATCCATATGGTTTTGTCATAAGCTTGTTTCCTTTGAACTACCTTGAAAGAAATTCCAAGTTTTTATGTTTAGCCTTTGAAATGAACAAAAAATGACATGCACGCCACTTGTTTGATAAAATGGCCGTGAGTCCTTGATGTGCTTTAGAGAGTCAATCATGCATGCTAATTAGTTCTAGCATGTTCTACATTCCTAAAATATCATGTGTGATTAATTTCTTTGCACATACTTGCTTTAAAATTTTCGGCCACTTTGTGTATTCCTTGGTGCACTTAACATGCCTATGTATTGTTTGATGTTTTGAGTATGAAAATTCCTTTTATGTGCAAGTTCTTGTTGCTGGACATTGCACATTAAAAACCTTAAGAAGACACTCAAAACTTGTCTCTTTAAGCCATTGTAAGTTGCTGAAAGGATACTCCAAGGACTCACTCATCAAACTAACAAACACAAGTGTAAAACCCAAGCAAAGGAGAACTATAAAATTAAAAAAAAAAAAAAAAAAGAGTATTGGCTGGACTTTTGGACCTCAAAACCGTGACCTAGTCAAGTGTCAAAAGAAACAAAAGAAACAAAATCAAAAGAATCAAAGACAAAAGAAAAAGGGAACCTTTGCTAGACTTGTGGAGTTTTGGACCAAATTTTTATACCTTGGCACTTGGAGTTATTCTTGGACTTTTGGACAATGCTTATTGACTTTATGAGACATTTAATCAAACACATTAAGTGCATTACTTTCTTTTAAGCCTATTTGATAAATTTTATTCTAGTGCCATTCTAGGACTTACTCTTTTGTGTGCTTGCCTTTTGTTAATGTGCCTTAATTTTAGTTTTTGAGTCTTTCTCTCTACTCTTAAGTTTGTCTCAACAAATCCACTTGAGTTTAGCCTTTTTAATTGTGCCTTTTTAGTTTTCTTCCTTGGCCTCTTGTACTCTTGGGTTGTGTTTTCATCTTGACCTAGGTGAGGAAAGCTTTTAAACACCACACACTTTCTTGGTGGATTGAGTGGAGGGGCTGTCCGATTTAAGTTCAAGGAACTTTGGAGGATCACACCAAATCAAAGAGTGCAAACACCATTGAAAGGCTAAACTTGGGTGTTCATTGTGAAGGGGTGGAGATTTGAAGACTTGGAGATTCAACAATTTCTTTTTCTTACTTGTTTCGTTCTTGTTTTATTTTTGGCCTTCTTGTATTTGGCCTTTGCTTTCTTCCATTTTGGGTTGTAATTGGCCATTTTAAACCTCTTCATTTTTTTTGGTAGTAATTTCGTGTAGTTTGAAGGTGATTTGAAAACCTTCACCTAGGAAACCGACTAGCATATGCTTTAAGTGCTTTCCTTTGCATGCTTTAAAGCTTTGGTAGTATATTTGCCTAGGACTTTACATTGTTTATTTGTTTCGTTTAGAAGGCTTCATTTGCCTACTAGGGGGGCGTGCACATCACACACCTTAGTATTGTGAAAATTGTTTTTGTGAGAAAAGTGTGAAAAGGCTTAGTGATTTTTACTTGAAAAGACTTGGTTTTTAAGTGATTCTTAGTAGTCCACCTCCCTTGATAGTTCACTTTGTACACTTAGGCCTTTTCATATCTATCTTGCACCTTGAAAATCCTTTTTTGTGAAAACCCTTTTATCACTCACTCTTTGTGAAAACTTTTTCAAACCTTTTTGAAAACACTTTGTGAAAACCTTTTTGGATCAAAGATGAGTGATCATTCTAGTGTCCATGGTCATAACTCTTGTAGTACTAGGTCTAGTGTTAGGGAAGAAATTAGGCAACTCAAAGAGTACCTAAGAAAAAAAGAAGCGGAAAATATAAAAAGAGAGGAAGAATTGAGAAGAAAAGAAAAAGAGTTTGAAAAAAATAATGAGGAAATAAAACAACTACTTGCAAAATTAGTTGAGAGGAGAGAAACTAGTGGATCCCAACCTAGGATTGTTCCAACTAGATCTCAAAAAGGCAAAGAAGTTAGAGTTCCTAGGAGTATGCATGAGCAAGAAAATACAACAAGAGAGGAGGAACTTAGAAGGAAAGAAAAAGAAAAGAAAATAGAAAAGAAAGAAAAAATAAAGAAAAGTATAGAGAAGGTTAAAGAGTGGCTAGAAAATGAAAAACAACAACCAACACTCTTAGAGAAGAGTAAGGAGGATAATGTTTCTTCCAAAGGGCTTATGCTTCAAGAGAGTCACTTTCCCATTGAAAATGATTTTAAAAAGACTTTCTTCATTCATCAAGACCTTAACTCTTTCTCTCACGTTGCCACTAGTCATGAAGTGGAGATTCAAAAACAAATCCTTTTTAAAGAAAAAGAATCTCAACTTCAAGATTTAGTGAAGAAGAAGTGGACTTCACTTAGTCCCACTTCTTGTGCTACTTCCTTGGTGGTGCCCAAGGAAGATAAGCCTTCTTTCTTTAAGACTCTTTCTACTTTAGTTTTCTTCATAAAGCACCCAACTTTTGGTTTGTATGGTTTGTTGGATACATCTCATGGTGTTGTATCTTCTATTTTTGATCTTGAAGGAAGTTCAAACTTATTTGAACTTAACTTGAATACTTTCCTACAAGACAAACTTAGATTATATGAGTTTCCTAGACTCCTCTTAACACCTTTTTCTCATATGTATCTAACAAATTATGCAATACAAAGTTGTTTAGGTAATTTTTTAGTTAAGTTTTCTTTATTTTCCAATACATACCTAGGTCATTACATTGGGCACTTCCAACAAGATATTTTAGTTTTTAGGACTAATACATTAGTGTGCTATAGTTTTAGTCTTTTTACCTTTTTAGGTTTTAGTTATACACCTAGACTTCACCGTGGGGAGGATCCTATCCTTAACATTAGAAAGTCTAGTCCTTTTAATTTAGACAATCTTTTTAGCATTTTTAGTAGAACTCCTCTTAGGATACACTTTCCATTTCTATCATATACTATTACCTCTAATGCTTATTTTTATGTATTTGTTGGTCATGATGCCCACCATGAGGAACCTCTTGATTTGAGGTCAAATCCTTTTCAAGAGGGAGGGAATGATGGAATAACACTAAGGCCGAGAAGACCAAGAGGTGATATATTAAAGGAGGCAAGAGGAATGGGTTAGTGAGACCACTTTTGGACCTTAGCTCCTAAGTTCTTTTTAATCATAGAATTTATTTTACTTGTATTTCCAATTTTACCCTTGTATTTTGGGGTGTTTAGGACTTAGAATTTATTTTCCCTTGTATTTCCCTTTTTACCCTTGTATTATGGGGTGCTCTAGATGATTAGGGTTTTTAATTTTGGGCTAGAGTGTTAACTAGAAGGGTGACACATTTTTTTGGTGTTCATTGGATCTATTTTTGGTGTTAGAAAGGCTTAGGCCCAAGTGGAGGGCAAAGGTTGCATGGTCTTATCATGCACCTAGATATAGCCAATCTAAACCCAAAGATTCCATCCTTGGCCACCAAGTTGCATCTAGGGTTCATTTGCATTTCATTTGGAATGCATTTGCCTACTCCAAATGCAACCCTAGATGCCTCCCCTCCTATAAATACCCAACACCCCACACCTTGTAAATACTTTGGATATTGAATATAAAGAGAGCCTTTAGTGCCTTTATATCTTTCCTTAGTCACCCTTGGCTATTTTCGGCCAAACCCTACCATCTCCACCTTGAGAGAAACAACCCTAGAAGTGGCCTTCATCATCATGAAGTGAGCCAACCCTAGAGTACCATTCTCAAGCATTTCCTCAAACACCTTCTACCCAACCTTCATTTTCGTCCATTCCATCATCATCCACCCTAAAACCTTGGTCCACCTTTGAAGAACTTGATCCTTGGAGAAGGCGTCCTCCTCCTTGCTCATCATCTCAAGTTCATGCAAGTAAGGATGCCATCATGTGGTATCTAGAGCCTTGGTTCTTCAAGGGTAACTTTTCCATCTTTGGTATTTTCGGTCATGTCATTTGTGTCTCCTTGAATGTCTAAATTGTTGTGCATGATTGAGTCATCATCTTGTCATATGTCATGATTCTTATTCCTCCTTTTCATGTATTGATTCATGCCTCATCATTCTTGTGAATCATCTTGGTGCTTTAGGCTTCCTTGCTAGGGTTCCTACCATTTTTTCTTTAAAATTGAGTTGCTGGAAATTTTTGGGTTGCATGATATAATGATGTTTTTCATTTTATAATCCATATGGTTTTGTCATAAGCTTGTTTCCTTTGAACTACCTTGAAAGAAATTCCAAGTTTTTATGTTTAGCCTTTGAAATGAACAAAAAATGACATGCACGCCACTTGTTTGATAAAATGGCCGTGAGTCCTTGATGTGCTTTAGAGAGTCAATCATGCATGCTAATTAGTTCTAGCATGTTCTACATTCCTAAAATATCATGTGTGATTAAAATATCATGTGCTTTAGAGAGTCAATCATGCATGCTAATTAGTCTTGATGAATCTAGTTCTACCATTTCAAGTGGTAGTGAGACTAGTGAGGAAGATCCTAAAATTGAAAAGTTATATCCTGTGGATGGTGATCTTCTTATGATCAAAAGGCTTCTTGGAAGCCAACCTTGTCCCACTTCACTATCTCAAAGAGAGAACATCTTTCATACAAGATGTTTGGTTTCTAAAAGAACTTGTTCTCTCATTGTTGATAGTGGATCATGTTCTAATTGTTGTAGTACAAGGTTGGTTAACAAGTTAGCCCTTACCACCATTCCTCACCCTCACCCTTATAAACTTCATTGGCTCAATGAAGGTGAGGAATTGGAGGTGAATCAACAAGTAAAGGTCAAGTTTTCTATAGGGGATTATAAAGACAAAGTTTTATGTGATGTGATCCCTATGGAAGCTTGTCATATTTTGCTTGGTAGGCCATGGCAATTTGATAAACACACTATACATGATGGCCTTACTAACAAAATAACCTTCACTCATAAAAATAAGAAAGTTGTTTTTAATCCTTTAACACCACCCCAAGTGTTTGAGGATCAAAAGCAAATGAAAAAAAAAAGAAATAAAGAAAGAAAAGAAGGAAAGAGTGTGGAAGAAGGGGATTCCACTAAAACCTTTGTGACCAAGGAGAGTTATTTTATGACCAAGCAAGATTTGAAAAGAACTCTCTTTATTCATAAAAGTCTTGGCTCTTATCCTAATGCTGCCACTTATCTTAAAGTTGAGAATGAGGAACAAAATGAATTTCAAGTAAAGAATTCTTCTCAACTTCAAGATATAGTGAAGAAGGAGTGGACTATACCTAGTGTTACTCCTTATACTACTTCCTTGAAGGTGCACAAGGAAGGAAGTATTTCTTTGGATTTCATAAAGCACCCACTTTTTGGTTTACATTGTTTAGTAGATATAAATTGTAATAATCTATATTCTATGCTTGATCTGATGGGAAGTTCTTATTTTTTTGAACTTAATATGTTTCCTTCCCTACAAGACAAAAATAGAATATATAACTATGAGTATCTAATAAACAATCAAATCCAAAATTGTTTAGGACGTTTTTTAGTAGTATTATCTTTATATTTTAGGAAAAGCCTAGGATACCATTTAGGGTACTTTAGGCAAGATATTGTAGTGTTTAAAAATCAGTCTTTTCATTGTCTTAGTCATAGTGTTCTTACATTTTTAGGTTTTACTTCTAGGTTATGCTTAGAAGAGGAGCCTATTTTTAGAGAGTCTAATATTTTATCTTTCTTTGTTAGGTTAGATACTAGGACTCCTCTTAGGATCCATGATCTTTTATCTTATCATGTTACTTCTTATTCCTTGCATGTTTTATATGTAGGTGTTAATTTTTCTTCTTCCATTCATCCTCGAGTTTTGAGGACAAATCCTTTTCAAGAGGGAGGGGATGATGGAATCATGCTTTGGAGTGCAAGAGGTGACATACTCAAAGAACCAAGAGGAGTTGGATAGACATGAAGGTTTGGGCCTGTCAGGGCCCATCGGGCCATTGGGCCTAGGAAGGCCCAAGTTGAACTTTTCATGGGCCATATTTTGTTATATCTATTTTCATATGTTTTGTATACATCATGTTAGTATAGGTATCATATATTTTGGTCTTGTATTTTGGACCACATAGAGTAGCATTTTAGGTTATAGGCTAGTTGGGCCTAGTTTTGGGCTACATGGGCCTTTGAGCTTTTGGTACCCAATATTGGGCTCATTATTTTCCTTGTAATATTTCCTATTGATTGTATTCATTAGACCATTGTATTTTGGTCATTAGTTTAGGGTTTAAGGAGGTTTAATAGTTCATTTGAATTAGGACAAATTAGGTCAAATTTAGGATGAATTTAAGTTGCATTTAGGTCACACTTTTGGCACCACCTTGGTTGCACAAGTGTGACACCGAAATGCAACCCTAAATTCACTCTAAATTCAACCTAATCTATCATTTAGCATTACATGACCGGTCATGAGCATGTGACACAAGGTTTGAATTCAAATTTGAATTTGAATTCAAATCTTGGCGCCAACATGTGACCAATCATGTGGCGCCAAGTGTGCTCCTCAATTTCGGATGCTATATGGTTCCCTCCTCTCATCTTTTGTACTCACTTTGAATATTGAATGAAATTTGAGAGCCTTTGGCCGAGTTTCCCCTTTCAAAGTCACCTTAGACTTCATCTTCAAAACCTTAGGATTTCACCTTAGAATCCTCCTCTTTGAAGTGTGCTCTCCATTGATGCTTGAGCTTGGATGCTTCCCTCCTAGTTCTAGGTTGAGTGCATCCGTGAGTTCTTAAGCTTCTAAGTGTCTTGAGTTGAAGAATCAAGCCTCCATTGAAGAAGATCCGGCCTAAGCAAATCCGTGGAGAAGATCATCCATCACTTTTCCTAGGTTTTCCATCACACTCTCTAGTTTGTTAGAAAATAATGGCACAATCCAAAAGGGGGGTGAATTGGATTCTATGACCCTTTTAAAAAATTATCAGAGTTTTTAGGATCTTTATTTCACTTAAAACTTTTCTATGACTGAATTTCCAAATGAAGCTTATCTAAAGACTTGTTATGACAATATGAATGCAATATGCTCACTTGATTACAACACAATGAAGTTCAACAATGATACTCTAATTCAGATTTAAACCATCAATATTCACATACACTTGTTAATCAAGTTTTATCTTCTTTAAAGTTCAACCAAGAAATTACACCAAGTAAAAGATAAGGTAGAAGAAGATTGCACAAGTCTTTTATACTGGTTCAGCCACTCAACATGTGACCTACATCCAGTCCTTAATCAACACCTGATTAAGATTTGTTCCACTATCTTTAAGCAAGAAGGTTTACAAGCACACACACATGCATATACTTCAACACTAAAAGATAACCACTTTCTTGACCCCAAGAAAGCACTCCTTGTAGAAACCCACTACAAGAAACCTTATCACTTGAGAAACCCTTCTCAAGATTTTTCACAAAGATTCACAAAGAATAAAAGGAATGAATTCACCTGGAATTCTTGAACAAATCTTTATCTTCCCCTTTCAAGAATATTATGATGATGATCTTCTAACTAAGCTTTTCACAAACGTTTTCACTCTTGGATTTCACAAAGAAAACATCTCCAAGATGTCACAAAGACTCCACAAAATGTTTTTCACAAATTGATTATCAGTTCTAACTCATGTCAGAAGTTTCTCAAAGTTCAAACTATTTATAAAAGTCTCAGACCCAGATAATCGATTATTTTAAAGAATAATCGATTATTTTGTTCTTCAGATTTTCTGGAAATCAACCAAGAACAATTTAATCGATTATTTTGCTGGATAATCGATTATTCCAAAGAGTCATTTCTGGGATAATCGATTATTTTGGCAAATAATCGATTATTGCAGCAAGGCATCCCATTTTGCCTGTTGCTGGAATAATCGATTATATTTAAAGATAATCGATTATTTTGAGTTAGTTTTAAAACTTCATTTTATTTCTCAAAATAAGTTTCTAATCTTTCTTAAATCATCATCACATACTCTCTACTTAGTTTAGATATGAATTTTCTTATGCACAAAGCATACTAAGCACACAAAATATAAAAACACATTCAAAACAATTTATTTCCTAAGTTCTATTACATAGCTCCATTTCATAGCATTTTCTTGACTTTGTTTTTGTGCTCCATGTTGTTGTTCTCATGTTGTGATCATCAAAACACTTTAGGCTTCAAGCTCTCCTAAGCTCAACAATCTCCCCCTTTTTGATGATGACAACCCATGATTCGCATTTGTCGCCACCGGCCCGAAACGGGCTTTCGGCATTCGCGAAGGATGGTTGGACTCTTTTATTTGTTTAAAAATATGGATTGCTAGAATGACTTATTCTCAAACTGAGACCTTGTCAAACGAGCAATTTTATTAAAAGGCTCACCAATCCATGTTAATCCCAAGCGGGACCCTCCATGGATTAGCGGTTTTCATAAAAAGGAAGGGTTCGTGGAGTCGCCACCAATGTTTTACTCAAAACATTGGAAAAAGAAGTTTAAGGCAATCGATTCAAAAATCGACTTCGGCCATGACAACCAGAGTCGGGTAAGGGAGTCGGTTACGCGTGGGGAAGGTGTTAGCACCCCACAGCGCCCCTTTCGGGTTCCCTATGACAGATTATTTAAAAATAATAGTGCAAAATTACTAAATTACCCCTATTTATTCTAAGCAATTATAAATTAACTATCTACATGATGACAGTTTAAATATGTACACACAGAAAGCGGTAAAAGAAGGGACTTTAAAGATATAAACCTTTGAAGCGTGCTTTCTTATATATCTTGACAGAAATTGGGAAGCGTTTTGGCGTTCCCTCCCTCTACAAGACCGCTCGCTCCCTCCTATAAAATTTTAACTATGGAAATCCGGAGGATTTCCCTTCGACTAGGTTCGAGACTCAAGCAAATGGCTCGTGACTCAAGAACTTCGTCGGATCAACTCTCCGAGTGATTTCTAGGCAGAGCACTGCTCAAAAAAACCCAGAATACTCAAGAAGAGGGTTAAAACTCAGTGTGTAAGTGTAGAATGACGTCCCATTGACGTCATATTTATAGGGATGAGGCTCAATACGGTCTCTGGGGGTCAATACGGTCCGTATTGAAGTTTTGAACTACAATACGGCCGTATTGAATTCAATACGGCCGTATTGAAGTTCAAAAACCTCAATACGGCCGTATTGAAGTTCAGTGCAGCCGTATTGAAGTTCAGTGCAGCCGTATTGAATTCAATGCAGCCGTATTGAAGTTCAGTGCAGCCGTATTGAATTCAATGCAGCGTATTGAAGTTCAGAAACTTCAATACGGCCGTATTGAGTTCAGTGCGGCCGTATTGAAGTTCAAAATGTTCAATACGGCCGTACTGAACCTCTGGGAGGCCGTATTGGGCTTCATTCCTCCCACTTTTCTTATTTTAGCTATCCTAAGACCTCTAGACCTATAGAGAACCCTCCTTGGGCCTTCTGGAAGTCCTTCTGGCTGATCTTCCTTCAGTCTTCGAGAGTCTTCAAGCTTTATTTCCGACCCGGACAATTTTAGGGGTCTACAGCTGCCCCCCCTTTACTTAGTCGGACGGCCTTTTGGTGTACCGGCTGACAAGTAAAGGAGTTGACCCAATTGTCCGGGTGATGTGCCAACCTTCTGACTTGTAGCGTCTTCCGGTGGAAAATTGTTGAGTAGCCTCTCCAGGTTGTTGCATACCTCGGCGCTTCTGACAACCTCGGTAGCTAAGTTTACCCTCTCCAGGGTCAACTTCACTCGACGTCCGAGCTGGAAGTTGAACACCAATGTGCCTCTGACGACGCTGATGGTTGAGTACTGTCTCTCCAGACCTTGAGTACCGTCTCTCCAGACTTTCTTTGAGTACCGTCTCTCCAGACTTTGTTTGAGTACCGTCTCTCCAGACTTTGTTTGAGTACCGTCTCTCCAGACCTTGTTTGAGTACCGTCTCTCCAGACTTTGTTTGAGTACCGTCTCTCCAGACTTTGTTTGAGTACCGTCTCTCCAGACCTTGTTTGAGTACCGTCTCTCCAGACTTTGTTTGAGTACCGTCTCTCCAGACTTTGTTTGAGTACCGTCTCTCCAGACCTTGTTTGAGTACCGTCTCTCCAGACCTTGTTTGAGTACCGTCTCTCCAGACCTTGTTTGAGTACCGTCTCTCCAGACTTTGTTTGAGTACCGTCTCTCCAGACTTTGTTTGGTCTCTGACGACCTAGGCAACTGAGTTTGCCCTCTCCAGGGTCTGCGTCCGTGTCTTCTGACCACTTCGGCAATGCGAGTTTACCCTCTCCAGGGATCTGAGATGATTTTTTTTTTGTCTCCACAGTCCACTATGCTGCTTCGACGTTTTTCTGATTTTGTGCCACTGAGGGCTGGATAACGCAGGGATCCGTCTAGGGGATGTGCATTCATTCATAGGTTCTTGTGCCCCAACTTGCATTTGCATAGTTGGTACCCCTAGGGAATTTCTAACTCCTTGGGGTGTAGACACAGATGCTCTTCTTGATTTGAGCGATGCCTTATGTTTGGCTGACGTCCTTTTGACGTAAGTGGAGTATCCCGGTTATCCTTATTCGGGTGTCTTTCTTTGATTTTTCTGATTTTTGTAGCCTCTGTGTAGGCTATTATCCACTGAGGGTTCTGGATGTTGATTTTGATTTTGTCTCCACAGTCCACGATGTTGCTTTGACGATTGTTTTTGATTTTTGTGCCACTGAGGGCTGGATAACGCAGGGATCCGTCTAGGGGATGTGCAGTTACTCATAGGTTCTTGTGTCCCAACTTTCCTTTGCATAGTTGGTGCCCATTGAGGAATTTCTGTTTCCCTGGGGTGTAGACACGAAGATGCTCTTTCTGAGATGAGCGGTGCCTTATGATTGGCTGACGTCCTTTCGACGATGGTGGAGTATCCCGGTTATCCTTATTCGGGTGACTCTTTTTGATTTTCTGATTTTTGCTGCCTCTGTGTAGGCTGTTATCCACTGGGGATTCTGGATGTTGATTTTTTTTTGATTGACCTCTTCTGTTAGGCAAATCATCTTGATGTTTGATGTTTGGCTAAGAGCCAGATTCCACTTGGGGAATGATTATTGATCTTTTGATTTTTTCTCTTTTTGTAGGAATGCCTCTGTGTAGGCGACTGGGGATTTGAAGTTCTTATGTATCCCAGAGTATTATTTAGAAAGCCTCTTCAGGCTTAGCTTCACTCTTCGTTTGAGTTGGAAAGCTATCTTCCACTGAGGAAGTCTAAGTCCTTTGACTTGGATATTTTGTTTGGATCATGCTTCCGTTGGGGAATTTTGCTGATCTCGCTTTGATAGCTTTCACTGGGGAATTTGGCCCGTGAGTGGAAGCTGAGATATCTCTGGGGAGTATTATTTCGGCGAGCCTCTCCAGGCTCAATTCTTATACGAGTATTATTTCGGCAAGCCTCTCCAGGCTCAATTATTCTGTATGATGAATTGGTTTTTTGTTCAGCCCAAGAATGCGAGCTGAGACGTCTTTTGGAGAGTATTATTTCGGCAAGCCTCTCCAGGCTTAATTATTTTGTGGGAGTATTTTTTTCAGCAAGCCTCTCCAGGCTCAATTATTCTGTGGGAGTATTATTTCGGCAAGCCTCTCCAGGCTCAATTATTCTGTGGGAGTATTATTTCGGCAAGCCTCTCCAGGCTCAGTTATTCTGTGGGAGTATTGTTTCGGCAAGCCTCTCCAGGCTCAGTTATTCTGCATGAGTATTGTTTCGGCAAGCCTCTCCAGGCTCAATTATTCTGAGAGAGTATTATTTCGGCAAGCCTCTCCAGGCTCAGTTATTCTGTACGAGGCGATTGATTTTCTAAATCTTTTGCCTTTTTTGTCGTTTTTGGCTTTTTCTGTATTTTTTGCCTTTTTTGTCATTTTTTGGCTTTTTCTGTTGACCGCTGCCATACACAAGCAATTTTTCCTATTTTCTATTTTATGCAATTGCCTCATGATAAGGTCTTTGAATGTGCAACTAATGTGTGTGATGCACAAATGCAAGTTTTATTATTTAATGTTTTTAGAAAAATGAATGGCTCTCCCTATCCTCCTTTTCTTGGAGGAATTTCTGTCATCGACGTGAGGGAATATTTTTGTGAGCCTTTTATGCAGGAGATTATGGATTTTATAGGAACCCCTCCAATTTTCTTTATTGACCGATTATTAAGGAATTTCATACAATTTTAGAAATACCAATTTAGAGGCATAATCACATGGTCAAGAGAGAAAAGAAATGAATAGATATTTTATTGATATTCACAAGTGTTTTTTACAGAAAGATATACAGAAGGAATTTTCTGAAGAATGGCTGGCCAGGGTAGGCTATATACATTGGGCTTAACAATTATATCTGTAATTGTTGCTCTTTACATTCCCCTAATTGCTTCGGGTGAGATGACTGAGCCAGGAGCGTAGATGCTGCAAGACGCTTGCTTCTAGAAGATAATCACTTGAACCGCCTTTCGGTTTTCGATTCAAGTGACCGTTGCTTGCTTTGCTTTTACATCTTATTCTTTTGCCCCTAACTTTTGCCTAGGACGTATCCTAGCGGGGATAATTTTGCCTTTGTTTTGCCTAGTACCCTTGTACTGGCGGGCTTTTTATTTTGCCCTAACTTTTGCCTAGGACGCCCTTTTCGGGTTTTCATCCTAGCGGGCCTATGCAAGCAACGTCTTCAAGCATAGTACTTCCTTACCACGTCAGTGTTGACTGGGTATCGAAGTTCTTCTCCATCCATGTCCGTGAGGATCAATGCTCCTCCTGAGAAGGCTCGTTTTACCACGTATGGTCCTCCGTGATTTGGGGCCCACTTTCCGATTTTGTCCTTTCGAGTTGGTAGCAATTTCTTCATTACCAACTCTCCCTCATGGTAGACTCGAGGGTGGACTTTCTTGTCAAAAGCCTTTTTGGTCTTCCTCTGATAGGCTTGACCATGGCATATGGTGTTCAGCCATTTTTCTTCAATGAGGTTTAACTGGTCATACCGGCTTTGAACCCATTCTTCCTCGGAAAGTTTTGCTTCCATAATTACCCTTAGAGAAGGTATCTTGACTTCGACGGGTAGAACTGCCTCCATCCCATAGACGAGGGAGAATGGAGTAGCTCCTGTAGATGTGCGTACTGAAGTCCTATAACCATGAAGAGCGAAGGGTAACATTTCGTGCCAGTCTTTAAATGAGGCAACCATCATTTGCCCTATTTTCTTGATGTTCTTATTGGTTGCCTCGACTGCCCCATTCATCTTTGGCCGATATGGGGAAGAGTTGCGGTGTTGGATCTTGAATTCTTGGCACAGTTCTTCCACCATTTTATTGTTCAGATCAGATCCATTATCAGTGATGATTTATTTCTCCATGCTTCCACTAGATTATTCTAAAATCTTTTGGGACAAGAGAGAAAAGAAGGGAAAGATATTTTTATTTTGAAGTTTGTGTTTTAGAGGGGATTTATTTTTCAAAAATGGTTTTTGTAAGAATGTTTGGCCAAGGTAGACTTATGTGTTTAGGCTTGTTTGATTAAACACTTATGAAGTTAAGAAAATCTTTGTTTTTGTGATTTTGACAACTTGGATAGCTTCTCTTGAACCTTTCTTTTTGAATTCGGTTCATGGTACCATCATGGATTTCTTTTGTTTTTAGATTGTCCTTATTTTTGCCTAAAACACCCTTTTGTGGTGTTTTAGCGGACTTTTGTTTTTGTTCATTTCTGTAACCCTAACTTTTGCCTAGGTCACCCTTTTGTGGGATTCCTAGCGGGTCTTTTGCTCTTATTTTTGCGCAGTCCCCCTTTTGCCTAGGTCACCCTAACTTGTCAAGGCCCAGGGAAGGTGCTCCAAGTTGTCACACACACTTCCACATAAAAATGATGTGGGTTTATTATTATTAAGATGATTTTAACCTCATTCATGTTTATTCAAACAGGGTTAAAAATAATGTGGTTTAGAATTTTATTATAAGCAAGAAAAGAAGCAATGAAGAATGATTTTATTATAATCATAGTGGAAACATGTGTCCTTATTTCATCACTGATATGGGTCCCAATATTGACCTCTTTTATCTCTCGGCCCTGCCCCAAATTCACGGTCTCCAATTTCTCTTGACACGGTTGGAGTAGACGAGTTTCTTGATCTAGCAGTCTTTGCAGATCCGGAGAGATGGTCTCCTCATCACTGTCCAACTCAACCCATTCGTCCCCAACTTTGGATCTCGGTCAGAGCGAACAATTACAGACATAATTATTTTATTGGTTCTTTTTAGGTTTAGAATTATTAATGTTAATGAGGAAAGAGAGAAAAGAACAAAAAAGAGAGTAATGTGAAAAATGCCTCTTTATTGATATGTATTAAAACTGTACAAAAACCCTTATTTACATGAAAAGGTTCTCATGATCTCGGGTACTGATCATGAGTCCCTAAAAGAGAAAAATGAAGGGGCCCTATCGTGGCTTGTTCTTCTCTCTACTCCTGCTTTGGCAGAGGATTCTTGCTCACGTCGGGCGCTGTCGAATCGAAGGTGACCCACCCGGCATCAATAAGGTTTTGGACCTTGTATTTGAGAGCTAGGCATTTCTCTGTTGAATGCCCTGGTGCCCCCGAATGGTATAAACATTTGTCTTGTGGCTTATACCAATCGGGGTAAGGTGGGTCGATCTTCCTTGGTGGAACATGAGCTAGAAGTTTGGCTTCTACTAGCTTCGGCAGGAGATCGCTATAAGTGGTCAGAAGTTTATCAAACTTCTTCACAGGGGTGAATTGCGATCTTCCCGACTTCGAAGTGAAAGTAGCCGAGGGTATGGTTATAGCATTGACTCCTCCCTCTTTCTTCTTCCCGAAGGTCTTCTTAGCTTCATATGATTGGGAAGGCTTAGCCAGCTTCCCACTTTTGAGTCCTTGTTCCACTCTCTCCCCAATGGTGATGATGTCCGAGAAGAGTGTCGTTGTGTTCCCTATCATTTTATCGTAATAGGGACCAGTCAACGAGTTGATGAATAAGGACACCGTCTCCTTATCCGACAGCGGGGGCTCTATCTGTGCCGCCAACTCCCTCCATCGTTGGGCGTACGCCTTGAAAGATTCGTCACTTTTCTTACTCAAGGCTTGAAGATCTGACCTATCGGGTGTTAGGTCGATGTTGTATTTATAGCGCTTGAGAAAGGCGTCGGCCAACTGCCTCCATGTATGTACTAGATTTCCATCTAGCTGCATATACCAATTGAGTGCGGTTTCAGCCAAGCTCTCTTGAAAGCAATGAATTAAGAGCTTTTCATTGGTAGCATATGCAGCCATTTTGCGACAGTACATGGTGAGATGACTTTTGGGGCAAGTCGATCCCACGTATCTCGGGAAATCTGGCACTTTAAATTTAGGAGGAAATTGAATATCCCTCACTAAGCACATGTCGGCGGCATCTTTAATATCGAAATCATGCCCCTCCATAGCCCTTAGCCGATCCTCTAGGGCGTGGAATTGTTCCTTTGAAACTTCGGGCTCTTTAATCATAATTCCAGCCCCAATAGGTATGGCGTGTGGAGGCTCTTCTTCATGCACCTCCTCTTCCTCATGATGGGACCCATGGTCACTGTGGCTTGATCCATGGACGTTATGTTGACGCATGAGTTCCATCATTTGCGCCATTTGTTCTTTGAGCTGTGAGAGCTCGGTTGTAAGCTTCTTATTTTGGTCCTCCAGCGCTTCCATCTTCTTGATTTTCTGCGCGCGTGTGAGGACAGAGAGATGACCAGCCACTTTCTAAAATGAATGTTTTATTCTAATTAGTTTATTCATGGTATGAATACACTCTCGATGTGAGCTTGATAAGACTCCATCTTTAAGGCGCTGCCTTTTTAAGATGAAGGTTTATCACCCTCCCTAGCCTATGATCTCTCCCCAACGGAGAATCTCAATAGTCATGGGTCCCTTTTGCTCACATCGAGAGGGTATTGATGATCCTAAAATGAATAATTGATGAGGATGCATGAGGTCTTATTGGCAATGATGTACATGCTCCTCGCTTTTTATTATATTTTCACACATTGGTTTTTCCTCTCATGTCATGACATTTTCATGCATGGGGATTATTCTTTAGACCTTATCACGAGGTTATTTATTAATGCACAAACAATTGCACATAAGCATTTACACAAACAATTCACTCATCCACGAACAGTCACGAGCGAATCACGAGGTAGGGGTATCCTGCAGAAAAGTGCATATTCAAGGTGGTTCTAACTGTTCTCACCGGTCTGAGGCCCCCAAGGTGCCCCCATTATAGGGACCCAATTCCTCTCGTCGTAAGTCGATGGAAAGCTCCAACGCACTGTCGGACTCGAGTTCATGGTTATCACCTTGAGTGATGCTTTCCGACAACGGTCTACGGGCACCTATAGACCCATTCGACAACCGGCCGTACTAACATCCACTCCCTATGGCTTACCACTCATGCCCCCGGGTATAGAGGGAACTGTTGTGTGCAAAGGTTCGTGTGCAGTTTGTATTTCAAACAATTGCGGAAAATTAAACAAACAACAGTTATTAAAGCCAATTAGATAAACATGTTATCATACAAGCAAGGGGTAATAAAGTAATTTTAACTATTATTTGTTAAAAATAATCTGTCACTCAATGGGACTGACTCTCGAAGCTTCCCCAGTGGAGTCGCCATCTGTCGCCACCGGCCCGAAACGGGCTTTCGGCATTCGCGAAGGATGGTTGGACTCTTTTATTTGTTTAAAAATATGGATTGCTAGAATGACTTATTCTCAAACTGAGACCTTGTCAAACGAGCAATTTTATTAAAAGGCTCACCAATCCATGTTAATCCCAAGCGGGACCCTCCATGGATTAGCGGTTTTCATAAAAAGGAAGGGTTCGTGGAGTCGCCACCAATGTTTTACTCAAAACATTGGAAAAAGAAGTTTAAGGCAATCGATTCAAAAATCGACTTCGGCCATGACAACCAGAGTCAGGTAAGGGAGTCGGTTACGCGTGGGGAAGGTGTTAGCACCCCACAGCGCCCCTTTCGGGTTCCCTATGACAGATTATTTAAAAATAATAGTGCAAAATTACTAAATTACCCCTATTTATTCTAAGCAATTATAAATTAACTATCTACATGATGACAGTTTAAATATGTACACACAGAAAGCGGTAAAAGAAGGGACTTTAAAGATATAAACCTTTGAAGCGTGCTTTCTTATATATC
This sequence comes from Cajanus cajan, assembly GCF_000230855.2. NCBI lineage: Eukaryota > Viridiplantae > Streptophyta > Magnoliopsida > Fabales > Fabaceae > Cajanus > Cajanus cajan. The sequence continues at coordinate 40,101,504 of NC_138525.1, forward strand.
TTGACAGAAATTGGGAAGCGTTTTGGCGTTCCCTCCCTCTACAAGACCGCTCGCTCCCTCCTATAAAATTTTAACTATGGAAATCCGGAGGATTTCCCTTCGACTAGGTTCGAGACTCAAGCAAATGGCTCGTGACTCAAGAACTTCGTCGGATCAACTCTCCGAGTGATTTCTAGGCAGAGCACTGCTCAAAAAAAACCCAGAATACTCAAGAAGAGGGTTAAAACTCAGTGTGTAAGTGTAGAATGACGTCCCATTGACGTCATATTTATAGGGATGAGGCTCAATACGGTCTCTGGGGGTCAATACGGTCCGTATTGAAGTTTTGAACTACAATACGGCCGTATTGAATTCAATACGGCCGTATTGAAGTTCAGTGCAGCCGTATTGAAGTTCAGTGCAGCCGTATTGAATTCAATGCAACCGTATTGAAGTTCAGTGCAGCCGTATTGAATTCAATGCAGCCGTATTGAAGTTCAGAAACTTCAATACGGCCGTATTGAGTTCAGTGCGGCCGTATTGAAGTTCAAAATGTTCAATACGGCCGTACTGAACCTCTGGGAGGCCGTATTGGGCTTCATTCCTCCCACTTTTCTTATTTTAGCTATCCTAAGACCTCTAGACCTATAGAGAACCCTCCTTGGGCCTTCTGGAAGTCCTTCTGGCTGATCTTCCTTCAGTCTTCGAGAGTCTTCAAGCTTTATTTCCGACCCGGACAATTTTAGGGGTCTACAGCATTACATCAACTCAATGTTATTGTGCTTCAAAACTTTTTCAGCCATTGTGCCTTCAATTCATTCCAACCTGCACAATACACATACACAAGCACAATACCTGCAAAAACAACAACTATACAACTATACACACACTACCATACCATTTCTCCCCCTTTGGCATTATCAAAAACAAAGTAAGCCAAGTTTTACAATTATAAGCCATGTATAGAGTATGTCCAGCAATAACCAAGTTAATAAATACTTTGGTTCAACAAACCAAATTCAAGTCATTTGTGCACCAATTAGCCATAGTTCAGACCAAATCAAGCCAAGAAAAGCATGTCCACAATATTATAACCAGAGCATATCAAACAGCAAAATTAAAATCAAAGTAACACCACATATGCTCACAAAAACAGAGCATTTCAGCACCAGTATTCCAAATCAGACTTTGGAATCACATTCAAGTCAACACATCAACACAATAAACTCCAAATTCATCAAATTTTAATTGTTCAACAACAAAAAGCATTAAAATTGTTCAGAAATTAAAATCATTACAACCAAATTGAAATAAATTGTTCCAAAACAGAATTGAAAATCCTAATTAACACTAATCAAAGAGACAGAACACGGATCAATCCTTATCCTCCGGAATGCCAAGTTGGGTCTTGATCAGCCTCACTTCATGATCCAAATCATCAAACTTGTCAAGAATACCAGAAAACAAGGATTCATGTCTCCTTGAAATTTCCATCACTGCATCCATCTTGTTGATCATTATTTGCTCAAAAGGTGAAAATGGCTTCAGTTCCGGTTCAGGCTCCCTTCCAGGCTCAGCTTCCACCTGTGGTGGCTGATCCTCATCATGGGACGGAACACCGTCTTAATCTGTTGTCAGCTCTGGGGTAGGGGGTACATCTCCTTTAAACACCCACTTGTCTTCTTGCTTGAGCATCCCCATGTGATGCAAAGAAGACTTCTCTATTTTATTCGAAGCATGCAACACAATTTTTCTTTCACCTGTCAAATCTACTCCAGTATTCTCAAAAATTTTAGATAGAAAAAGCGCATATGGAATCAGACCATCTTCCTTGCTTTCCATATACAATGATTCACAACCGATACCCAATTGATCTTAATTTTCTTCTTAATGACATGCATCAGCAAAATGTCATCCCTTGACATTTGAGCATGATTGTGTAACCTGGGTTTTAACATCCAAGCAATAATGATGGAATAACACTAAGGCCGAGAAGACCAAGAGGTGATATATTAAAGGAGGCAAGAGGAATGGGTTAGTGAGGCCACTTTTGGACCTTAGCTCTTAAGTTCTTTTTAATCATAGAATTTATTTTACTTGTATTTCCAATTTTACCCTTGTATTTTGGGGTGTTTAGGACTTAGAATTTATTTTCCCTTGTATTTCCCTTTTTACCCTTGTATTATGGGGTGCTCTAGATGATTAGGGTTTTTAATTTTGGGCTAGGGTGTTAACTAGAAGGGTGACACATTTTTTTGGTGTTCATTGGATCTATTTTTGGTGTTAGAAAGGCTTAGGCCCAAGTGGAGGGCAAAGGTTGCATGGTCTTATCATGCACCTAGATATAGCCAATCTAAACCCAAAGATTCCATCCTTGGCCACCAAGTTGCATCTAGGATTCATTTGCATTTCATTTGGAATGCATTTGCCTACTCCAAATGCAACCCTAGATGCCTCCCCTCCTATAAATACCCAACACCCCACACCTTGTAAATACTTTGGATATTGAATATAAAGAGAGCCTTTAGTGCCTTTATATCTTTCCTTAGTCACCCTTGGCTATTTTCGGCCAAACCCTACCATCTCCACCTTGAGAGAAACAACCCTAGAAGTGGCCTTCATCATCATGAAGTGAGCCAACCCTAGAGTACCATTCTCAAGCATTTCCCCAAACACCTTCTACCCAGCCTTCACTTTCGTCCATTCCATCATCATCCACCCTAAAACCTTGGTCCACCTTTGAAGAACTTGATCCTTGGAGAAGGCGTCCTCCTCCTTGCTCATCATCTCAAGTTCATGCAAGTAAGGATGCCATCAAGTGGTATCTAGAGCCTTGGTTCTTCAAGGGTAACAATCTCTTTATCTCTAAAAATATTCGGTCATGTCATGTCTTCCTTACATGTCTCCTAAGTGTGCCTAAATGAATCATCTTAATTTCCATATTTTGATGATCCATAAATCTCTTCTCATGTGTTGATTCATACCATATGTTCTTTGTGAATCATCTTGGCATTTTAGGCTTTCTTATTTAGGTTCTTGCTTTTTTCTTTAAATTTTTGAGTTGCTGGAAATTTTGGGCTGCATGTTGTCGCCACCCGCCGAAACGGACGTTGGCATTCGCGACGATGGTCGGACTCTTTTTAAGTTTTGAAAAATGATGGATTGTTAGAACGACTTATTCTCAAACTGAGACCTCATCGAACTAACAATTTTGTTAAATGATTCTCACCAATCCATGTTAATCCCAAGCGGGACCCTCCATGGATTAGTGGTTTTCGCAAAAAGAAGGGGTTCTTGGAGTCGCCACCAATGTTTTACTCAAAACATTGGAAAAAGATATAAGGCAATTGATTTTCACAAATCAACTTTGGCCATTACAACCAGAGTCGGGTAAGGGAGTCGGTTACGTGCGAGGAAGGTGTTAGCACCCCACAACGCCCCTTTCGGGTTCCCTATGATGGATTATTTCATAAATAATAGTGTAAAGTTACTAAATTACCCCTATTTATTAGAAACGATTATGAGTAAAATATTTACATGATGAAAACTCTAAACATGCAATGCAACAATCAAAAAGCAATAAATAAAAGCGGTAAAAGAAGGGATTTGGAAAGAAACCTTCGAAGCGGGCTTTTATATATTCAAAACGAAGTTTAGGAGGCTTTTTGGCGCTCCTTCCCACTACACGTCCGCTCGCTCCTTTCCCTAAAGATAATTTTTACTATGGAAATCAAAGAGATTTCCCTTCGACTTGTTCGAGTCTCAAGCTAATGGCTCATGACTCAAGAACTTCGTCGGATTGGCTCTCGGAGAGACTTCTAGGGCAGAGAATAGCTCAAAAACCCAAGAATACTCAGCACAAGGGTCTAGAAGTGTGGAAAAAGTGTGGAATGACGTACAAATGACGTCCTATTTATAGGATTGAGGCGCAATACGGCCTGGGAGGTCAATACGGCCCGTACTGGGTTTTTGAACTACAGTACGGCCGTATTGAATTCAATACGGCCGTATTGAAGTTCAAAAACTTCAATACGGCCGTATTGGTTTCAGTATGGCCGTATTGTAGTTCAAATAGCTCAGTACGGCCGTACTGAACCTCTAGGAGGGCGTATTGGGCTCCAATCCTCACACACCCTTATTCTAAGCTACTCTAAGACTTCTAGACCTACAAAGAATCATCCTAGGGTCTTCCAGGAGTCCTTCTGGCTGACTTTCCTTCGGTCTTTGAGAGTCTTTGAGCTTTATTTCCGACTCGGACAATTTTAGGGGTCTACAGCTGCCCCCCTTTTACTTAGTCGAACGGCTTTTTGGTGTACCGGTTGACAAGTAAAGGAGTTGACCCAATTGTCCGGGGAGTAAGCCATCCTTCCGACTTGTGGTGTCTTCCGGTGAGAAAATTGTTGAGTGGCCTCTCCAGGTTGAGTATTAGTCGCCGCCTCTCCAGGCTCGTGCATACCTCGGTGTTTCTGACAACCTCGGTAGCGTGAGTTTGGCCTCTCCAGGGTCTGCATGCCTCCGTGTTTCTGACGACGTTGGCAGCTGCATACCTCCGTGTTTCTGACGACGTCGGTAGCTGAGTATTGGTCGTCGCCTCTCCAGGCTCGTGCATACCTCGGTGTTTCTGACAACCTCAGTAGTTGCATACCTTCGTGTTTCTGACGATGGGGTAGCTGAGTATTAGTCGTCGCTTCTCCAGGCTCGTGCATACCTCGGTGTTTCTGACAACCTCGGTAGCTGCATACCTCCGTGTTTCTGACGACGGGGTAGCTGAGTATTAGTCATCGCCTCTCCAGGCTCGTGCATACCTCGGTGTTTCTGACAACCTCGGTAGCTGCATACCTCCGTGTTTCTAACGACGGGGTAGCTGAGTATTAGTCGTCGCCTCTCCAGGCTCGTGCATACCTCGGTGTTTCTGACAACCTCGGTAGCTGCATACCTCCGTGTTTCTGACGACGGGGTAGCTGAGTATTAGTCGTCGCCTCTCCAGGCTCGTGCATACCTCGGTGTTTCTGACGACCTCGGTAGCGTGAGTTTTCCCTCTCCAGGGTCTGCGGTTTGCCCTCCCCAGGGTTACATACCTCCGTGCTTCTGGTCACTTTGGTAGCGTGAGTTTGCCCTCTCCAGGGATTTGTGATGATTTTGTCTCCACAGTCCACGATGCTGCTTCGACGGTTGTTTTTGATTTTGGTGACGCTGAGGGCTGGATAACGCAGGGATCCGTCTAGGGGATGTGCAGTTACTCATAGGTTCTTGTGTCCCAACTTTCTATTGCGTAGTTGGTGTCCACTGGGAAATTCTGATTCCTTGGGGATGCAGACACAAAGATGCTCTTCCTGAGGTGAGCGATGCCTTATGATTGGCTGACGTCCTTTCGACGTTGGTGGAGTATCCCGGTTATCCTTATTCGGGTGACTTTTTGATTTTTGGTTTTGTTGCCTCTGCGTAGGCTGTTATCCGCTGGGGGATTCTGTCGTATTGATCTTGATTGGCCTCTTCTGTTAGGCGAATTATCTTGACGTTCGATTTTTTGGTTGAATACCGAATTCCGCTTGGGGAATGGGTATTGATCTTTTTGGATTTTCCTTTTTTGGAGGAGTGCCTCTGAGTAGGCGAATGGGGATTGAGGATCTTGTGTATCCCAGAGTATTATTTAGAAAGCCTCTTTAGGCTTTGCTTCACTCGTCGCTCGAGTTGGAAAGCTATCTTCCACTGAGGAAGTCTGAGTCCTTTGACTCGGATATTTTGTTTGGATGATCATGCTTCCATTGGGGAATATTGCTGATCTTGCTCTGATAGCTTTCACTTGGGAATTCGGCCCAAGAGTGCAAGCTGAGATGTCTCTGGGGAGTATTATTTCGGCAAGCCTCTCCAGGCTCAGTTATTCTGTACGATTGTCGGATTTTCTGAATTTTTGCCTTTTTTGTCGATTTTCAGCTTTTTCTGTACATAAATTAAAGTGCTAAAGAATTTTGGATTCAAAAGTGGAAAATTTCATTTATTAAATTGAATGAAATTTGTACAATGGTAATGAAAAGAGTGGGGCACAGCCCGATCAATCAAATAAACAAAAAGCAAGAAAAATAGCCGGTCTTCACTCCTCTGCCAGCGGATCCTGTGGAGGGTCTGGGAAGTGACGATGCAGCCAGACTGACAAGCTGTCAAAATCCTGTCTCAGGGCGTCTATACTGTGCTGAGCAGTGTCGAATCGAGCGTCGATGCTCTGCTGCAACGCGTCGAAAGGAGCATCAAAGTAGGCCCTGTCCTGCTGCGAGGTGTCGGCCTCTGGCTACGGGTCCACATCACCCGGGAGCTCGATGTTCTCGAAGAGCTCGCTGAAGGTGTCGTGGGTGGTCGCTCGTACATATTGCCTCCCTGCCCTGGCAATGATCTTCATGTTGAGTAGGGTGGCAGCATTGATGGGCTTGGGCGCCAACTCCCCCGCATCTACGCCATCGGGGCACCCCCAAGTCTCGGCGAGTCGTGAAATGAGCGTGGAGACCATAATGTATCCTCACCGAGCGTCGCTACCCTCTCTTGCCTCCATATTCTTTATATGCTCGAGGAAAAAGAATCCGGGGTTGGCCCTCTGTCCGGTGGCCATGCAGTAAAGAGCCAGCAGATCCTGCCGCGTCACTGACTCTAGACTCTTCAGTCTGGCATGGATGGAGCCGGTGATCAGCTTGTGGCAAATCTGGAGCGCAGTCGGGAGCCGAGTACCCTTCACTCCAGCGTGATAATCCATCTGACCCGTGACCTCTCTCCACATCTCGGTCGGGGTCAGATTATCGGGGCACTCACAGACGGCGTCCCGATATTCCAGCTGATCGGCTCGCTGAAAGAAGCCAGCCTGGACGTTGAATTCGTCCAGTGTCAGGGAGCGGTATCCTCCCTTCATCCAGAAGTCCACCGAGTAGACCGTCGCGCCGTAACTGTTCGTCGACTCTGTGACGCCGACGGTAGCCAGAAACTCCTTCGTCGCAGTCGGATAGATCTTAGGGTGGGGATCAAGGAGGAACCCCCATCCTATGGCGGCGATGTAGCCTTTGACCTCATCCTCCCATTCCATTGCCCGGAGGATGTTGAAGTCGAGCACCCTCGACGAATGGAAGATGAACGACTCGAGGAACTCCAGCCTCTCTTGATGCCGCGCGGTCATTTCGAGTTGCGCGGGGACCCTCTGTCTCTTTCTTGATGACTCGGCCATTTCTCGGAATTGGGGGGATCTAAGACACACTCACAGACAAAGTATGCAGAGGGATGAGAATGCTGTGAAGAATGAGAGGGGGAAGGGACGTATTTATAGAAAAAACTAGGTCAGTACGACCCGTATTGAATTTAATACGGCCGTACTGACCTTCCCGTTAATGTACAAAAGGAGGGGCCAATACGGGCCGTATTGAATTCAATACGCCCGTATTGGTGTGACCGTTATGGCCAATATGGGCGTATTCAATTCAGTACGCCCGTATTGGGTTGAAAATGTATTCCTAACCCTAATTTGAGTACGGGCGTACTGAACATGGTACGCCCGTATTGATTTGATTTTTTTTTTTTTTTTTTAAATAATAAACAGAGAATAAGTGATCTTCCAGTACACCTATCATCTGTATGCATGTATGCGGTATGATGCACCTAATTCTATTTGATTTATTTTTCAAAAGAATTAACCGATGCGTTTCTTTGCTTGGATTTTTGCCATTCCTCTAGACGGACTCTGCGCTGCCGATTTTTGTAACCGAGGAATGATGCGTGTTATATCGAGATTGGTGTCATCAACCCAGTGATCCTTCGCTTCCTTTAGAAGACGTATCAACCCTCCTATTGATCACTATATCTCCATGTTTCCACTAGATTATTCTAAAATCGTTTCGGACAAGAGAAAAGAAGGGAAAGATATTTTTGTTCAGAAGTTTGTGTTTTAGAGGGGATTATTTTTGAAAATGGTTTTTGTAAGAATGGCTGGTCAAGGTAGGCTTGTGTGTTTAGGCTTGTTTGATTAAGCATTTATGAAATTAAGAAAGTCTTGCTATTGATGTTGTGATTCGACAACTTAGATAGTTTCCCTTGAACCTTTCTTTTTGAATTCAGCTCATGGTACCATCACGGATTTCTTTTGCTTTTTGATTGTCCTTATTTTTTTGCCTAAAACACCCTTTTGTGGCGTCTCAGCGGACCTTTGTTTTTGTTTATTTTTGCAACCCTAATTTTTGCCTAGGTCACCCTTTCGTGGGATTCCTAGCGGGTTCTTTGCTCTTATTTTTGCGCAGCCCCCTTTTTGGGTTTCCTGCCGAGCTTTTTTGTTTTTATGATTTTTGTTTTTAAAGGATTTCTTTTATATCCATGATGGCACTTGTCGAGGCCAAGGAATGGTGCTCCAAGTTGTCATACACACTTCCACATAAAAATGATGCGGGTTTATTGTTATTAAGACAATTTTAACCTCATTCATGCTTATTCAAACAGGGTTAAAATAATGTGGTCTAGAAATTTATTGCAAGCAAGAAAAGAAGCAATAAGAAATAATAAAGAACGATTTTATTATAATTATAGCGGAAACATGTGCCCTATCGAGGCTCGGGGGTCGGGCTGTCCCCGAGGAGTAATCTCTAACAGTCATCAGGTCTATACATCCCTATCGGAAGGAGAAGAGCACTTGATGACGACGACCGGCCTTGACGCTTGTGAACCGGCCTTCCTAAAGATCTGGCTTAAAGAACGTCGAGAAGGATCTTGGTTCCTCTTCGTCCTTTGATCTTTATTAGGGTTGTATCCTAACCCTTGTTTCCCCGGATTATCCTTAATAATGGGTAGCTCGGGAATTCCTTGGGAATCCTTGCCAAGTCCTTGTCCAGGCAAGTATCCGTTCTTGGTGAGCATGTAGGCTACCTTCTTCATTTCTCGGGGAAACGTTTCGACATTGGCAATCTCCAATGCTTGGAAGGCGGTCTCTAGAGCTTCCTCTGCTGCATCCACGTAAGGTATGGCAGATGGCTTGCTGATGAGTATGTCATCTTCAGTTTGTACGGTCACCAGCTTGTCACGCACTATGAACTTGACTTTCTGGTGGAGCGTAGAGGGAACAACTTTCGCATCATGAATCCAAGGTCGGCCGAGGAGACAGCTGTATGCAGGAGTAATGTCCATCACTTGAAATTCGACATTAAAGATGGTGGGTCCAATTTGGATTGGAAGATTGATTTCTCCCACCATTTCTCTTTTAGAACCGTCCAAAGCTCGGACGATCATGTTGCTCGGGCGCATTTGGATTCCCTTGATTGCCATTTGATCGAACGTTCTTTTTGGCATCACATTCAAGGAAGATCCGTTATCCACCAAGACTTTGTTGAAGATTGAAGAATCTACATCTGGAAGATGTTCCCTAGAAGTTTTAGTTTTGATGTTTTGCTCATGTTGCTTTTTATTTTAAGCCTATGTCAAAAGGATAATGTATTGATTGTTTAAAAGATTAGGCTTGTATGTGTTTATTTGTTATGTGTTAAAAATTAGTAATTAACATGAAGGTGAAAATATCATAATACTCATTTTTCTTATTTCATTCATTGTTGAGAACATGAAGTATTAATTTACTGAGTGTTTGAGACTTTAAATGAAAACTTGAAAACATCAGAAATTTTCTGAGTTAAGGAATAGATTACCTGAACTGGTAATAGATTACCTGACTCATGTTGAAAAACTGATTGATACTGGAATAATCGATTACCATGTGTGGTAATAGATTACCAAACTGATTCTGATGATTTCAAGAGGAAAAAGGATCGTGTTAATCGATTATCTCTTTAAAGTAATCGATTACCTCTGTTCCAAATGTGAGTTTTGTGTTATTTTGGCATCGTGTTAATCGGTTACCATGTTAGGTAATAGATTAAAACAGGAGCTGAAATAATTAGTTCAGTTATTCTAACTCGTGGTAATAGATTACCATCACAGGTAATAGATTATCTCCGTTATGAATATAACTGAAATAACTGTTTCCTTGCACATGAAAATTGTCTTTAAATAAGATTAAAACTGAAGCTTTTAAAAGAGAATTTTCACACACGGAAAGAAGAGAAATACTTACACGAACAAGAGAGACTTTTTTTTAGAATACACATTACTGCAAAAGAGAAAAAGATTTTCTGAAAAAGAAAGAAAGAACATATCTGCTGAAAATCAACTTTTGGAAAAAGAAGTGTGCAAGATCAATTCAAGAAGATGAAGTTCATATAGAAAATTCATTCTAAACTGGTTTACGTTGTTGAAGATCATATCTACACGAACAGGTGTACTCGTTTCTGATCTTTTGTTATTGTTTGAATGGTTTTAACTCTTGAGATTAGAGAATCTCTGGAAGAGTTGTGTAAAGAGAAATCTTGAGATAGGTTTTTCTCAAGTAGGATATTGTGGGATCAATATTCTTGGGTTATATGTTTCTTGTGGAGTCAAGAAATGGTTTGTTAATCTTGTGGGTGTCAAGATTTGCTTGTTAAATTCATTGATTGGATATTGCTTGTGCAGGGTGCATGTAAAGAATATCAATAGTGGATTTGACTGGATTTAGAGGTGTATCTAAATCTGAAACTGGATGTAGGCCTTTGGATGGCTGAACCAGTATATATCTTGGTGCATGATTTTCTTAACTCTTACACTCTTTACATTCTGTATAAGTTTCTTGATTAATGTTGTATGAAGAAAAACATTATCTGCAGAAACTGAACTTTAAAGATTCTTGGTAATTGATAAATTCAATCTTTACATATCTTGTATTAATTGTGTTATTCAAATCTTGTTGGATAAGCTGTGCATATATAACTCTGAATTACTTTTTATGTTTAAAGGTTTGTTTTAAATCAAGATTTGTTTGGTAAAGATTTAGAAAGCAAACAAGAAAAGGAAAACTAACATAGAATCTATTCAACCCCCCCTTCTAGATTCTAACCGTAGGGACCAACAATTGGTACCAGAGCTGTATCTTGTAAAACATTCAAGACTAGATCTTTAGAAAGGTTAGATGGCTGGTAATCAATTACCGTTTGCTGAAGGTGCTTCTATAAACAGACCCCCATTGTTTTGTGGAGATAACTATCCCTTTTGGAAAGTTAGAATGAAAATTTTCATGGAATCTGTTCATAGAAATATTTGGCAGGCTGTAATCACAGATTACAAAATACCCACTAAGATAGAGGGAGGAAAAGAAATTGAGAAACCATATGATAGCTGGGATCAAAGTGAAATTAGAAGAGCAGAGAATGATGCAAAAGCTTTAAATATCATACATTCTGCACTAAATTCTGATGAATTTTTTAGAATTTCAGCTTGTTCTACAGCAAAGGAAGCTTGGGATTTAATCCAAGTAACACATGAAGGAACTCCAGAAGTGAGAAGAGCTAGAAAGAACACACTCATTCAGGAATATGAAACCTTCAGAATGAATCAAGGTGAAACTGTCATGGATATGCAAAAGAGGTTCATTCACATAATAAATCACCTAAAAGGATTAGGGAAAGACTTCGTGGAAGAAGAAGTAAATGTCAAAATCCTGAAGTCACTAAACAGAAGATGGCAACCAACTGTCACAGCAATTACAGAGTCAAAGAACTTAGCTCAGATGACAAGTGCTGAGTTATTTGGAAAGCTAAGAGAATATGAGATGGATCTGTCAAGGATTGCTGATGAAGAACAAAAAGATAAAAAGGCAAAAGGTCTGGCCTTAAAGGTAAAAGAATCCTCAAGTGATGAAGAGGATAGCAGCAATGAAAGTTCTGAACAAGAAGAATTAAATCTAATGGTGAAGAATTTCAGAAAATTCATGAGAAGGAAGAACAACAATAAGAGATTCTCCAGTCAGAAGAAATCCTTCAAGAAGAATGAAAACTCATCTCCAAAGTTCAAATGTTTTGAATGTGGAAAAGCTGGACACATAAGAGCTGACTGTCCAAGCCTGAAAAAGAATGAGGAGACGAAACAAAAGTTCAGATCAAAGAAAAAGAAAGCATACATAGCATGGGAAGAGAATGCCTCAACAACTTCAAGTGATAGTGATGAGGATCAGGAAGCAAATCTCTGTCTCATGACCAAACATAATTCAGATTATGAGGTATATGATTCTGACTCATCTATTGACTCGTATGATGAATTGCAAAATGCATTTGCTGAACTGTATGCTGAAGCAAAGAAATTAGAAAAATCAAATAATGTTTACAAAAAGAAAATGACACACATGAGAGATAAAATTTCTGATTTAGAGAATGATAACAGGAAACTACTTTCAGATATCTCTAAACTAAAGTCACCATGTGAGAACTGTGAAACATTGTATGCTGCATTAAAAGCAAAGGATAAAGAAAAACAGAATGTTAATGTTATGAAATCCATTAATTCCCACTCATGTAACTATTGTATGAAATCTGGTCATAACTACTACAGATGCATGATAAGGAAATTTGGCATTCCTAGTGGAAAATATAAATGGATTAAGAAATTAGATTATGTACTCACTGATTCTCCAGGACCCAAGATCCATTGGGTACCAAAATCAAATTGAATAACTTGTGTTGCAGGTGTGCTTGAGAGCAAAGCAATCAATGTGGTACTTAGACAGCGGCTGCTCAAGACACATGACAGGAGATAAAAGCAAATTTATCTCATTACAGGAAAAAGAAGGAGGATCTGTAACATATGGAGATAACAACAAAGGCAGAATACTAGGCTCAGGCAGTGTTGGTAACAATTCCAATACTCTCATTGAAAATGTCCTGTATGTAGAAGGTCTCAAATATAACCTGCTTAGTATTAGCCAGCTTTGTGACAAAAATTACAATATCTCTTTTAATAATCAATGCTGTATGGTTTGTGATAAGGAATCAAATGAAGTCCTGCTTATAGGAAAAAGAGTCAATAACATATACATCTTAGACTTAGAGCATTCATCATCCAATTCTTGTCTCACATCACATGATAATATAACATGGTTATGGCATAGACGCATTGCACATATAAATGCAGATCAGTTAAATAGACTTGCATCTAAAGATCTTGTTAGTGGTCTTCCAAAGATCAAGTTCTCTAAACAAGGACTTTGTGATGCATGTCAAAAGGGAAAGCAGACTAGAGCTTCTTTTAAATCAAAGAAAGTTATGTCAACCTCTAGACCGCTGGAACTTTTGCACATGGATCTCTTTGGACCATCAAGAACCAAAAGTCTAGGTGGAAACACTTATGCTTTAGTTCTCATTGATGACTACTCCAGATTCACATGGGTTGCATTTATATCCCATAAAGACAATGCTTTTAAAGCCTTTAGAATCATTTCAAAAAGAATTCAGAATGAAAAGGACTTGAAAATTAAATCTTTGCGAAGTGATCATGGTGGTGAATTTCAAAATGAATCTTTTCAAACTTTTTGTGAAGAAAATGGTATTAATCACAATTTTTCTGTCCCTAGAACTCCTCAACAAAATGGAGTTGTAGAGAGGAAAAATAGATCTCTAATAGAGCTAGCAAGAGCCATGTTAAATGAAAATGGTTTACCAAAATACTTTTGGGCTGATGCAGTAAGCACTGCATGCTATGTTCTAAATAGAATCTTGATTAGACCTATGTTAAAGAAAACACCATATGAGCTTTACAAAGGAAGAAAGCCTGACATTTCACATTTTAAAGTGTTTGGCTGTAAGTGTTTTGTTCTGAATAATGGAAAAGACACTCTTGGAAAATTTGATGCTAAGGCTGATGAAGGAGTTTTTATTGGACATTCTGCAATTAGCAAAGCATATAGAGTCTTTAACAAAAGTACCTTATCTGTTGAAGAATCTATACATGTTACTTTTGATGAAACTAACATCCTTGAAAAAGGAAAATCTCTTAATGATGAAGATGAGATAGGTGACAGTATTACACAAGAAGAAGAAAAACTGGAACTACAGCAGAAAACACCATCTGAAGACACATCACTACCCAAAGAATGGAGGAAACCCAAAGATCTATCTCTGGATAACATTCTTGGAGATATAAATAAGGGAGTTTCTACTAGACACTCTTTTAATCTTCTAAGTGATGATATGGCATTTGTTTCTCAAATTGAACCATTATGTGTGGAACATGCATTAAAAGATGAATTCTGGATAATGGCCATGCATGATGAACTGAATCAATTCAAAAGAAATGATGTTTGGATTTTAGTTCCTTTCAATAAGAATATGAATATCATTGGTACAAAATGGGTTTTCAGAAACAAACTAAATGAAGAAGGTGTTATAGTTAAAAATAAAGCTAGATTAGTAGCCAAAGGATACAATCAACAGGAAGGTATAGACTTTGGTGAAACATATGCTCCAGTTGCTAGATTAGAAGCTGTTAGGCTTTTACTTGCATTTGCTTGTGTGTTTGATTTCAAACTATATCAAATGGATGTGAAAAGTGCATTTTTAAATGGTTTAATTGATGAAGAAGTTTATGTAGCTCAACCACCTGGTTTTGTTGACTGCAAATTACCTAAGCATGTTTACAAGCTCAAGAAAGCTTTGTATGGACTGAAACAAGCTCCAAGGAAATGGTATGAAAGGCTGAGTAAGTTTCTACTAACTCATGACTTTCAAAGAGGTAATGTTGATAAAACTCTTTTCATAAAGAGAAAATCAAAAGATATTCTGCTGATTCAGATTTATGTTGATGATATAATATTTGGATCAACTAACCAATCTCTTTGTGGAGAATTTGTTTCCAATATGCAGAAGGAGTTTGATATGTCTATGATGGGAGAATTAAGCTTCTTCCTAGGACTACAAGTCAAACAAATGGAAAATGGAATTTTTCTACATCAAACTAAATATAGCAAAGAACTGTTAAAGAAATTTGATATGGAGAATTGTAAGATATCAAATACTCCTATGTCTACTAATTGTTATCTAGATAGTGATATTGCAGGAAAAGATGTTGAAGAATCAATGTATAGAGGGATCATTGGATCTCCTCTGTATCTAACAGCTAGCAGACCTGACATCATGTACAGTGTATGTGTATGTGCTAGATTCCAATCAAAACCAAAGGAATCACATCTGAAGGCTGTAAAGAAAATACTGAAGTATTTGAAAGGCACAATCAATGTTGGATTGTGGTATCCTAAAGGTACTTCTCCATCTTTAACTGGTTACTCTGACTCCGATTTTGCTGGTTGTAAATTGGATAGGAAAAGTACAAGTGGAACGTGCCACACGTTTGGAGAATGTCTCATATCGTGGCAGAGCAAGAAACAAGCTTGTGTAGCACTCTCAACTGCTGAAGCTGAGTATATAGCTGCTGGAAGCTGCTGTGCTCAGTCAATTTGGTTTAAACATCAACTTCAAGACTTTGGTTTGAAGATTGATCACATACCACTGAAGTGTGACAACACAAGTGCAATTAACATTTCAAGGAATCCTATTCTACACTCAAGAACTAAGCACATTGAAGTTAGACATCACTTTATCAGAGATCATGTAGAGAAAGGAGACTGTGACATCAAATTCATAATGTCAGAAGATCAACTTGCTGACATCTTTACAAAGCCTCTACCAAAGGAAAGATTTTTCAAGCTAAGAACCAATCTTGGTATCATTAGTGAGTTCAATCTATCCTAAATCTCATAATTAAAGTATGATTGTGTGAATATGCATGAAATTGCTAAGCACTTATAGGTTTAAACTTGATGTATGTGCACTCATAATAGGAAATCACACAAAACACAGTATGCCCTGTATCTGCACACATTTCTCTGTGATAATCGATTACCTATCGGGTTAATCGATTACCATTGGAAGAAATGAAGAAATTGCTGAAAAATCAACAGCAGTAATCGATTATCAATTTTCAGTAATCGACTACCTCTGCTACTTTGATGCAATTTCTGATGCATACCCACTGTGATAATCGATTACCATGCGGGTTAATCGATTACCACTCACTCACTTGCATAATTACCCTGTTTCAGTTGCGAGATAATCGATTACCAACTGGGTTAATCGATTACCTGACGCGAACCCCTGTTTTTTTTAAGTACTCAAAAACCCTCTTTAAATCTGTTTCGAATTCAAATTAATTCAAAACTCTCTCCATTTTTGCTTCAAACTAAAACGAACGAAACCCCTGGTTCCTTTTTCTATCTCAAAATCTCTTTCAAAACCTAACCCTAAGCCTCATTCATGGAAAGTCTTGGCAAAGGAAAGCGTGTAAAGCACAAAGCCAACAGAGATTACCCTCGTCCTACTACTCAAGGTCAAGGTACATCTAAAAAGAAGAAACAAGAGTCCTCTCGTCCAGAACCTGAAGAAGAATATTCTCATTCGTGGTTCACAAGGAAGTCTCAAGAGGAAACTTTCAATGAGTCTTTTGCTTGCAAAGACATTGTGGCTCCAAAGGTACTCTACTCGTCTTGGCTTATAGAGCAAGGTTTTACATTTCCTACTCTGTTATCTAGTCAAGGAGTTAGCAAATTTGTTGGGTTAAGTGGACTGTACTACCCTGATCTTGTTAGGGTCTTTTACTCAAATTTGGGAAGAGATGAAAATGGTGCTTTGGTTTCAGAAGTTAAAGGAATAAAAGTTACTCTATCTGCTGATGTATTTGTGAAGATTGGTGGATTAACCAGAAATGGTATTAAACCTACCTTCAATGAATTAAAGATGAAAAATTTCTCAATAGGTAAAGATACGTTTTTTATGAGTATGCTGAGGGATGTTTCAGCCTGGGAGGCTAATAAAGAATACAA
This sequence comes from Cajanus cajan, assembly GCF_000230855.2. Lineage (NCBI taxonomy): Eukaryota > Viridiplantae > Streptophyta > Magnoliopsida > Fabales > Fabaceae > Cajanus > Cajanus cajan. Next base: position 40,118,227 of record NC_138525.1, read on the forward strand.
AAGAAAAGAAAAGAGGAAAATTACATATAATGCTGGAGGAAGATAGACTCCTACATTATGTAATTGTTTGGATTCTGGCAGCAAGGGGGAGCAATCACGCACAAATCAGTGAAGAAGATATGGCACTGCTCGCAGCTTTTAAGAACAACATTCAAGTTGATTGGGTATATGTGGTAGAAGACATAATGCTAAAGACAAGGAGGTTAATGGACTGCAAGTGTCCATATGCTGTGTTCATAAGCAAGGTATTGGTGTTCTATAAAGTTCCCTTAACTGGTGAAGCAAGAGAGGTCACCAGAGATGTTCATGATATCAAGGATAGAGCTCTGAAAATGATGAAGCTAGTGAAAACAGATGCTGGTTGGATAGCAAAGGAAGATGTTCCTACTGCTGAGACTACAGAGCCGTCTCAACCTGAAGTTCAAACTGAAGAAGAGGAAGGAGCTGAAGAGCCCAAGCCTCTTTCTACTTTTGAGCTATCTGTTCTGGCAAAGCTAGATGACATCAGAGAAACTCAGAGAAGAGATTATCAAGAGCTGAAGGCTTGTCTTGAATCTATATCTGAACGACTGGATGCGATGAACATACCCTACCCTGAAGAAATTTAGTTATGCATTACATTTTAGGCACTGCATTTTAATTTGTTCTGCATAAATACTTTGATTTATATTTCAGACTTAAAGTTTGTAATAGTTGTAGTATTTGTATGCTTCTGAACATTTTTAATGCTTATATGATGAAAGTCTTATTAAGTGCTTGTTGTTTTTGTTGCATAAGTATCATGTTATTTCTCTGTTTACTCTGTTTTTTTTTTGGTTTGGTTAAGCCAAACAGGGGGAGAAATTCATGAGAAACTGATTAAATGTTTATATGGTTGTTTATGTATTGTATAAGAAAGAAATGGAAATAGAACTGCATAATGCTTTGTATGGAAGTTTTTGTTCTAGACATATGCAGGTTCAAATTCAAGTTCAAATTTCAAACAAACAAGTGAAACAAAACAACATGATGATTGTGAAAGTCAACATGAAGAGTTTGGCTCATCAAAACCAAAAAGGGGGAGATTGTTGAAGATTGAAGAATCTACATCTGGAAGATGTTCCCTAGAAGTTTTAGTTTTGATGTTTTGCTCATGTTGCTTTTTATTTTAAGCCTATGTCAAAAGGATAATGTATTGATTGTTTAAAAGATTAGGCTTGTATGTGTTTGTTTGTTATGTGTTAAAAATTAGTAATTAACATGAAGGTGAAAATATCATAATACTCATTTTTCTTATTTCATTCATTGTTGAGAACATGAAGTATTAATTTACTGAGTGTTTGAGACTTTAAATGAAAACTTGAAAACATCAGAAATTTTCTGAGTTAAGGAATAGATTACCTGAACTGGTAATAGATTACCTGACTCATGTTGAAAAACTGATTGATACTGGAATAATCGATTACCATGTGTGGTAATAGATTACCAAACTGATTCTGATGATTTCAAGAGGAAAAAGGATCGTGTTAATCGATTATCTCTTTAAAGTAATCGATTACCTCTGTTCCAAATGTGAGTTTTGTGTTATTTTGGCATCGTGTTAATCGGTTACCATGTTAGGTAATAGATTAAAACAGGAGCTGAAATAATTAGTTCAGTTATTCTAACTCGTGGTAATAGATTACCATCACAGGTAATAGATGTCGCCACCGGCCCGAAACGGGCTTTCGGCATTCGCGAAGGATGGTTGGACTCGTTTATTTGTTTGAAAAATGTGGATTGCTAGAATGACTTATTCTCAAACTGAGACCTCGTCAAACGAGCAATTTTATTAAAAGGCTCACTAATCCATATTAATCCCAAGCGGGACCCTCCATGGATTAGTGGTTTTCATAAAAGGAGGGTTCGTGGAGTCGCCACCAATGTTTTACTCAAAACATTGGAAAAAGGGATAAGGCAATTGATTTTATAAATCAACTTTGGCCATTACAACCAGAGTCGGGTAAGGGAGTCGGTTACGCGTGGGGAAGGTGTTAGCACCCCACAGCGCCCCTTTCGGGTTCCCTATGACAGATTATATTCTAAAATAACAGTATAAAATTACTAAATTACCCCTATTTATTATAAGCGATTATAAATTAACTATCTACATGATGACAGTTAAATATACAAACAGAAAGCAGTAAAAGGAAGGATTTTAAGAAGAAAACCTTTGAAGCGTGCTTTTATATATTTCGTAAAACTGGGAAGCTTTTTGGCGTTCCCTCGCTCTACAAGCCCGCTCGCTCTCTCTTATAAAATTTTGACTACGGAAATCCGGAGGATTTCCCTTCGACTAGGTTCGAATCTCCAAGCTAAGTGCTCGGAATTCCAGAACTTCGTCGGATCGACTCCCAGAGAGATTTCTAGGGCAGAACACTGCTCAAAAACCCCAGAATTCTCAAGGAGGGAGTCAAAACTGAGTGAAAAAGTGTGTAATGACGTCCAATTGACGTCATATTTATAGGGAATAGGCGCAGTACGGCCTACAGGGCCAATACGGCCGTATTGAAATTTTTGAACTTCAATACGGTCGTATTGGAGTTCAATACGGTCGTATTGAAAGTCAGAAATTTCAATACGCCCGTATTGAGTTCGCAGCGGTCGTATTGAAGTGTCAATACGGTCGTACTGACTTCAGTATGGCCGTATTGAAGCTTCAATACGGCCGTATTGAGTTCAGTACGGCCGTATTGGGCTTTTTCCCTCCACTTCTTTATTTTGAGCTATTCTAAGACCTCTGGACCTACAGAGAACCCTCCTAGGGCCTTCGAGGAGTCCTTCTGGCTGATTATCCTTCAGTCTTCGAGAGTCTTCAAGCTTTATTTCCGACCCGGACAATTTTAGGGGTCTACAGCTGCCCCCCCTTTACTTAGTCGGACGGCCTTTTGGTATACCGGCTGACAAGTAAAGGAGTTGACCCAATTGTCCGGGTATTGTGCCGACCTTCTGACTTGTAGCGTCTTCCGGTGGGAAAATGTTGAGTAGCCTCTCCAGGTGGGTGCATACCTCGGCGCTTTTGACATCCTCGGTAGCTGAGTTTACCTTCTCCAAGGCCAACTTCACTCGACGCCCGAGCAGGAAGTTGGACATCAACGCGCCTCTGATGACGCTGATGGTTGAGTACCGCCTCTCCAGGCTTAACTTCACTCTTTGTTCGAGCCGGAAGTTAAGTACCCTTGTGACAACGGTAAGCAGTGTGAGTTTTGCCTCTCCAGGCCTTGCTTTGCTTGTTGCCCAAGCTGGAAGCTGTGAGTACCGTCTCTCCAGGCTTAACTTCACTCTTTGTTCGAGCCGGAAGCTAAGCACCTTTGTGACGACGGTGAGCAGTATGAGTTTTGCCTCTCCAGGCCTTGCTTTGCTTGTTGCCCAAGCTGGAAGCTGTGAGTACCGCCTCTCCAGGCTTAGCTTCACTCTTTGTTCGAGCCGGAAACTAAGTACCTTTGTGACAACGGTGAACGGTGAGTACCCTTTTTCAGAGATAGCTTCGCTCATTGTCCGAGCCGGAAGCTGCATACCTCCGTGTTTGTGACGACGGGGTAGCGTGAATATCTCCTTTCCAGGGATTCGTGATGATTTTGTCTCCACAGTCCACGATGCTGCTTCGACGGTTGTTTTTTTGATTTTTGTGCCGCTGAGGGCTGGATAACGCAGGGATCCGTCTAGGGGATGTGCAGTCATTCACAGGTTCTTGTGCCCCAACTTGCATTGCATTGTTGGTACCCTTGGGGAATTTCTGACTCCTTGGGGTATAGACACAGATGCTCTTTCTCTCTGAGTTGAGCGATGCCTTATGTTTGGCTGACGTCCTGTCGACGTTGGTGGAGTATCCCGATTATCCTTATTCGGGTGACTCTTTTTGACTTTTCTGGTTTTGTAGCCTCTGTGTAGGCTGTTATCCGCTAGGGATGTTGACATGTTGATTTTTTGACTGGCCTCTTCTGTTAGGCAGATAGTCTTGATGTTCGATGTTTTGGCGGGATGCCAAATTCCGTTTGGGGAATCTTATTAATCTTTTTGATTTTCTTCCCCTTTTGTGGGGATGCCTCTTGGATAGGCGATCATCCACTGGGGATTGATGTTGATTGGCCTCTTTTGTTAGGCAGATCATCTTGACGTTCATTTGTTAGGCTGAGAGCCAAATTCCACTTGGGGAATAGTTTATTGGTCTTCCTTTTGAAGAGATGCCTCTTTAGTAGGCGCTTGGGGATTTGAAGTTTTTATTCATCCCAGAGTATTATTTAGAAAGCCTCTTCAGGCTTAGCTTCACTCATCGCTTTTGAGTTGGAAAGCTATCCTCCATTGGGGAAGTTTAAAGTCCTTAGACATTTTTCTTGGATGATCAGGCCTCCTTTGGGGATTTCGCTGATCGCATTCTGATAGCTTTCACTGGGGAATTTGGCCCGTGAGTGTAAGCTTGAGATATCTCTGGGGAATCGAGCCTTTCTAGGCTCAACTATTCTGAAGGAAGAGTATTGTTTCTGCGAGCCTCTCCAGGCTCAATTATTCTGAGGGAGTATTCTTTCTGCGAGCCTCTCCAGGCTCAATTATTCTGAAGGAGTATTATTTCTGCGAGCCTCTCCAGGCTCAATTATTCTGAAGGGAGTATTCTTTCTGCGAGCCTCTCCAGGCTCGATTATTCTGAAGGAGTATTATTTCTGCGAGCCTCTCCAGGCTCAATTATTCTGTCTGATCGGGAGAGTATTATTTAGGAAGCCTCTACAGGCTTAGCCTCACTCAATGCCTGAGTCGGAGAGCTACTTTCCACTGAGGAAGTCTGAAGTCCTTTGACTTGGATATATTACTTGGATGATCGTACTTCCTTTGGGAGATTTTGACGATCTTGCTTTGGAAGCTCTTGTTGGATATTAGCTTCATGAGCTGAGGTTCCCTTTGGGGAGTATTATTTCTGCGAGCCTCCCCAGGCTCTAGTTATTCTGAGGAAGTATTATTTCTGCAAGCCTCTCCAGGCTCAATTATTCTGAAAGATGTGAAATCTTTGTCTTTTTTTTTGTATATTTGCCTTTTTTGTCATTTTTTGGCTTTTTCTGTATTTTTGTCTTTTTTGTCATTTTTTGGCTTTTTCTGTATTTTTGCCTTTTCTGTTGTTTTTCGGCTTTTTCTGTACAGAAATGTCTCAGTTATTATGAGAGAGTATTATTTCAGCGAGCCTCTCCAGGCTCAATTATTTTGAGAGAGTATTATTTCGGCGAGCCTCTCCAGGCTCAGTTATTCTGAAAGAGTATTATTTCGGCAAGCCTCTCCAGGCTCAGTTATTCTGAGAGTATTCTTTCGGCAAGCCTCTCCAGGCTCAGTTATTCTGTGGGAGTATTGTTTCGGCAAGCCTCTCCAGGCTCAGTTATTCTGAGAGTATTCTTTCGGCAAGCCTCTCCAGGCTCAGTTATTCTGTGCAATCTTGTTTGTTGGATTTTCTATATCCTTGCCTTTTTTCATTTTCGGCTTTTGTTGACTGCTGTCATACACAAGCAATTTTTCTATTTTTTCTATTTTATGCAATTGCCTCATGACGAGGTCTTTGAAAATTTCTTTATGGCCAATACAGCCGCATCCATTTCAGTACGCCCGTATTGAGTTGAAATTTTGTTCATAACCCTGATTTTAGTACGGGTGTACTGAACATGGTACAGGCGCATTGTTTTTTCTGAAATTTATATTATTTATTTTTTGTTTTTTCAATAAACAGAGAATAAGTGATCTTCCAGTACACCTATCATCTGTATGCATGTATGCAGTATGATGCACCTAATTCTATTTGATTCTTTTTTCAAAAGAATTAACCGATGCGTTTTTGTGTTTGGATTTTTCCATACCTCCAGACGGACTGTGCGCTGCCGACTTCTGTAACCGAGGAATGATGCGTATTATATTTGAGATTTGGTGTCATCAACCAAATGATTCTTCCCTTTCTTTAGAAGATGTGTCAACCCTCCTATTGACCACTATATCTCCATGTTTCCACTAGATTATTCAAAAATCGTTGGGACAAGAGAGAAAAGAAGGAAAGGATATATATTTTCAAAAGTTTGTGTTTTAGAGGGGATTATTTTATTTTTGAAAAATGGATTTTGTAAGAATGGCTGGCCATTGGTAGGCTTATTGTGTTTAGGCTTGTTTGATTAAACACTTATGAAGTTAAGCACATCTTTGTTATTAATGATTGTGCTTTGACAACTTGGATAGCTTTTCTTGAGCCCCTTGTAGAATTCATTTGATGGTACCATCATGGATTTATTTTGTTTTTCTGTTTGTCCTTATTTTTGCCTAAAACCCCCTTTTGTGGCGTTTTAGCGGACCTTTGTTTTTTGTTCATTTTTGTAACCCTAACTTTTGCCTAGGTCACCCTTTTGTGGGATTCCTAGCGGGTCTTTTGCTCTTATTTTTGCGCAGTCCCCTTTTTGGGTTTCCTGCCGAGCTTATTATCTTTAGGATTTCTTTTATCCATGATGGCACTTATTGATGCCAAGAAAAGGTGCTCCAAGCTGTCATGCACACTTCCACATAAAAATGATGCGGGTTTATTGATTATTAAGACGATTTTAACCTCACTTATGTTCATTCAAACAGGGTTAAATAATGTGGTTTAGAATTTTATTGCAAGCAAGAAAAGAAGCAATAAGAAATTAATGAAGAATGATTTTATTATAATCGCAGCGGAAACATGTGCCCTATCGAGGCTCGGGGGTCGGGCTGTCCCCGAGGAGTGATCTCTAATAGTCACTGAGTCTATACATCCCTATTAGAAGGAAAAAAACATTTTGACGACGACGACCGGCCTTAACGCTTGTCAACCGGCCTTCCTAAAGATGTGGCTTAAAGAACGTCGAGAAGGATCTTGATTCCTCTTCGTTCTTTGATCTTTATAAGGGTTGTATCCTAACCCTTGTTTCCCCGGATTATCCTTGATAATGGGTAGCTCCGGGATTCCTTGGGAGTCCTTGCCTAATCCTTGTCCTGGCAAGTATCCGTTCTTGGTGAGCATGGAGGCTACCTTCTTCATTTCTCGGGGAAACGTTTCGACATTGGCGATTTCCAATGCTTGGAAGGCGGTTTCTAAAGCTTCCTCCGTTGCATCCACGTAAGGTATGGTGGATGGCTAACTGATGAGTATATCATCTTCAGCTTGTACAGTCACCAGCTTGTCACCTACAATGAATTTGACTTTCTGGTGGAGCGTAGAAGGTACAGCTTTCGCATCATGAATCCAAGGTCGGCCGAGGAGACAACTGTATGCGGGAGTAATGTCCATCACTTGGAATTCGACATTAAAGATAGTGGGTCCAATTTGGATTGGAAGATTGATCTCTCCCACTACTTCTCTCTTATATCCATCGAAGGTTCGAACGATCATGTTGCTCGGGCGCATTTGGACTCCCTTGATCGCCAATTGCTTGAGCGTTCTTTTTGGCATCACATTCAAGGAAGATCCATTATCTACCAAGACTTTAGCGATGTGATACTCCTTGCACTTTACAGAGATGTGCAAGGGCTTGTTGTGGATTGATCCCTCGGCGGGGATTTCTTCATCGATGAAGGTGAGGTGATCATTAGCCTTGATGTGACTAACAATCCCCTCAAACTCGTCTTGGGAGATAGTGTGCGACACGTATGCCTCGTTCAAGACTTTCGACAGAGCTTGCCGATGCGGTTCGGAACTTAGGATCAACGACAACAGCGTAATCTTTGCTGGCGTCCTATGAAGTTGATCCACGATGGAGTACTCGCTCTGTTGGATAAACTTTAACAGCTCGTCTGTCTCCTCCTCGGATTCTTTTTCCTCGGTTTTCTTTTCTTTTTTTTCTTTATTCTTGGGGGCTTTATCATGAAGATCTTCGGGAGTGTAGATCCTGCCACTCCTAGTCATGCCCCCAAGTCCAGCGATGTTGGAGATATCGCTGTCGGCAGAAGAGTGGATGTCGTATATCCACGACACAGCCTTATTTGATTCGTAGGGGAAAGGTCTTGGAGCGGTGATCCTTAATGGTGTCGGACCTTCCCCTTTATTCGTCTTGATTACCAACAACGGAGTTGATGTGCGCTCGCTTGGCGCGGTTGTTGGCTTACACTTGATGACGAACGGCGTGCGATCCATTTTTGAACATACGCATCGATTTAATCCTTTCTTTTTATTTATGTTTATTACTGAATTACTAGGAGGGATGTATGAAATGAATGATTCCTAGATCCCTCCATGATCTATATGCATGAGATGATGATGTTGAATATGCATGCATTGTGTTTATTGAACTAAGCATTATCATGTTTTTAGGATTTTCCTAAGATGATGCATGATATTGCTTGGTTTGGGTAAATACATATTTTTCTTTTGAATATTTTGTATCTTTTTTGTATTTTTTGGGTGAAAAGGGAAACTACCTATATGAATGCAATGAAGGTAGATGTTAACACCATGTACTAGAAGATCTTTATTTCTATTTATTCTTTTTATTTAAAAAAGAATGTTGTATGTTTAAAAGGTGCAAATGTATGCTCATACAATGTCACATAAAAATGCACAAACAATTCACTCATCCACGAACAGTCACGAGCGAATCACGAGGTAGGGGTCTCCTGCAGAAAAGTGCATATTCAAGGAGGATCTAACTGTTCTCACTTGGTCAAAGGCCCCCAAGGTGCCCCCATTATAGGGACCCAATTCCTCTCGTCGTAAGTCGATGGAAAGCTCCAACGCACTGTCGGACTCGAGTTCATGGTTATCACCTTGAGTGATGTTTTTCCGACAACGGTCTCGTAGGCTCCTATAGACCCATTCAACCGGCCGTACTAACATCCACTCCCTATGGTTAATCACTCATGCCCCCGGGTATAGAGGGAACTGTTGTGTGCAAAGGTTTGTGTACAGTTTGTATTTCAAACAATTGCGGAATTTAAACATACAACAGTTATTTAAAGCCATATAATAAATCATGTTATCATACAAGCAAGGGGTAATAAAGTAATTTTAACTATTATTTGTTAAAATAATCTGTCACTAAATGGGACTGACTCTCGAGGCTTCCCCAGTGGAGTCGCCATCTGTCGCCACCGGCCCGAAACGGGCTTTCGGCATTCGCGAAGGATGGTTGGACTCGTTTATTTGTTTGAAAAATGTGGATTGCTAGAATGACTTATTCTCAAACTGAGACCTCGTCAAACGAGCAATTTTATTAAAAGGCTCACTAATCCATATTAATCCCAAGCGGGACCCTCCATGGATTAGTGGTTTTCATAAAAGGAGGGTTCGTGGAGTCGCCACCAATGTTTTACTCAAAACATTGGAAAAAGGGATAAGGCAATTGATTTTATAAATCAACTTTGGCCATTACAACCAGAGTCGGGTAAGGGAGTCGGTTACGCGTGGGGAAGGTGTTAGCACCCCACAGCGCCCCTTTCGGGTTCCCTATGACAGATTATATTCTAAAATAACAGTATAAAATTACTAAATTACCCCTATTTATTATAAGCGATTATAAATTAACTATCTACATGATGACAGTTAAATATACAAACAGAAAGCAGTAAAAGGAAGGATTTTAAGAAGAAAACCTTTGAAGCGTGCTTTTATATATTTCGTAAAACTGGGAAGCTTTTTGGCGTTCCCTCGCTCTACAAGCCCGCTCGCTCTCTCTTATAAAATTTTGACTACGGAAATCCGGAGGATTTCCCTTCGACTAGGTCCGAATCTCCAAGCTAAGTGCTCGGAATTCCAGAACTTCGTCGGATCGACTCCCAGAGAGATTTCTAGGGCAGAACACTGCTCAAAAACCCCAGAATTCTCAAGGAGGGAGTCAAAACTGAGTGAAAAAGTGTGTAATGACGTCCAATTGACGTCATATTTATAGGGAATACGCGCAGTACGGCCTACAGGGCCAATACGGCCGTATTGAAATTTTTGAACTTCAATACGGTCGTATTGGAGTTCAATACGGTCGTATTGAAAGTCAGAAATTTCAATACGCCCGTATTGAGTTCGCAGCGGTCGTATTGAAGTGTCAATACGGTCGTACTGACTTCAGTATGGCCGTATTGAAGCTTCAATACGGCCGTATTGAGTTCAGTACGGCCGTATTGGGCTTTTTCCCTCCACTTCTTTATTTTGAGCTATTCTAAGACCTCTGGACCTACAGAGAACCCTCCTAGGGCCTTCGAGGAGTCCTTCTGGCTGATTATCCTTCAGTCTTCGAGAGTCTTCAAGCTTTATTTCCGACCCGGACAATTTTAGGGGTCTACAATAGATTATCTCCGTTATGAATATAACTGAAATAACTGTTTCCTTGCACATGAAAATTGTCTTTAAATAAGATTAAAACTGAAGCTTTTAAAAGAGAATTTTCACACACGGAAAGAAGAGAAATACTTACACGAACAAGAGAGACTTTTTTTTAGAATACACATTACTGCAAAAGAGAAAAGATTTTCTGAAAAAGAAAGAAAGAACATATCTGCTGAAAATCAACTTTTGGAAAAAGAAGTGTGCAAGATCAATTCAAGAAGATGAAGTTCATATAGAAAATTCATTCTAAACTGGTTTACGTTGTTGAAGATCATATCTACACGAACAGGTGTACTCGTTTCTGATCTTTTGTTATTGTTTGAATGGTTTTAACTCTTGAGATTAGAGAATCTCTGGAAGAGTTGTGTAAAGAGAAATCTTGAGATAGGTTTTTCTCAAGTAGGATATTGTGGGATCAATATTCTTGGGTTATATGTTTCTTGTGGAGTCAAGAAATGGTTTGTTAATCTTGTGGGTGTCAAGATTTGCTTGTTAAATTCATTGATTGGATATTGCTTGTGCAGGGTGCATGTAAAGAATATCAATAGTGGATTTGACTGGATTTAGAGGTGTATCTAAATCTGAAACTGGATGTAGGCCTTTGGATGGCTGAACCAGTATATATCTTGGTGCATGATTTTCTTAACTCTTACACTCTTTACATTCTGTATAAGTTTCTTGATTAATGTTGTATGAAGAAAAACATTATCTGCAGAAACTGAACTTTAAAGATTCTTGGTAATTGATAAATTCAATCTTTACATATCTTGTATTAATTGTGTTATTCAAATCTTGTTGGATAAGCTGTGCATATATAACTCTGAATTACTTTTTATGTTTAAAGGTTTGTTTTAAATCAAGATTTGTTTGGTAAAGATTTAGAAAGCAAACAAGAAAAGGAAAACTAACATAGAATCTATTCAACCCCCCCTTCTAGATTCTAACCGTAGGGACCAACAGACTTTAGCGATGTGGTATTTCTTACACTTTACAGAGATGTGCAAGGGCTTGTTGTGATTCGGTCCCTCAGCGGGGATTTCTTCATCGGTGAAAGTGAGGTGATCATTAGCCGTGATGTGACTAACAATCCCCTCAAACTTGTCTTGGGAGATAGTGTGCGACACGTATGCCTCGTTCAAGACTTTCAACAGAGCTTGTCGATGCGGTTCGGAGCTTAGGATCAACGACAACAGAGTAATCTTTGCTGGCGTCCTATGAAGTTGATCCACGATGGAGTACTCGCTCTGTCGGATATATTTTAACAGCTCATCAGTCTCCTCCTCGGATTCCTTATTTTCCTCGTTTTTTTATTTTTCTTTTTCTTTTCCTTTATTCTTGGGAGCTTTATCATGAAGATCTTCGGGAGTGTAGATCCTGCCACTCCTAGTCATGCCCCCAAGTCCAGCAATGTTAGAGATATCGCTGTCGACAAAAGAATGGATGTCGTATATCCATGGCACAGCCTTATTCGATTCGTAGGGAAAAGGTCTTGGAGCAGTGATCCTTAACGGTGTCGGACCTTCCCCTTTATTCGTCTTGATTACCAACAACGGAGTTGATGTGCGTTCGCTTGGCGCGGTTGTTGGCTTACACTTAATAACAAACGGCGTGCGATCCATTCTGAACATACGCATCGGTTAATTCTTTCTTTTTATTAATGTTTATTAATGAATTACTAGGAGGGATGTATGAAAATGAATGACTATGAAATGCAAAGGCAATTGAAAGATTTCATAGATCTCAAAAATTCGATTTATTAATCAAAGAAAGTGTACAACTCATTATACAATGCTTCGAAGCAATTTTTTACAAAATGAGAAAAGCCGATAGAAACCCACAGGCGGGTTCATGTTTCTTCTCCATTCATCTTCGGCTTCCTCTACATGACGGGCCATTGCTTCGGCTTGCGTATGGACTGCTTGGCTCATATTATCGCTAAGCTTTTGAGCGTCCTTCGCCTTTTGAATGTGGTAGTTGATCATGGCTTGCAGTTCTTTAAGCTCGTCTTCGGCTCGATCCTTCTCCTCTCGGAGCTTAGCCATCTGTGCTAATCCTTCCCTTTCCTTCTTGCGAAAATCGGAAAGGCTTGCGGTTTGTTGTTGAGCAACTTCCCGCCATTGCTGCGCATCGGATCGAGTCAAGAGTAGATCATCTTGCATGTCCTTGATCAACTGTGCCTGCCTTGCGTACTCGGCTTCAAGGTGTGCTATCTTTGCGTCAACATCTCGGAGTTGACTATTCGGTTCGACCTTTGGCATTTTGGATGCCCGAATAGCCTTCTCATTAAGGCTAGCACACTCGTCCTTGAGCCGCTCTATCTCATGGTCTTTTTTCTTGCACTGCCTTTGTAGACCGTCAATGGCGAAACTGGATTCTTCATTTTTCTCTTCAAGAACCCTCATCTGAGCTCCCATGATTTCCAGCTTCTTGTCAAGGCATCGACTTGTTCTTGCAGCACCCTCCTCGTAACTGCGGTAGCGCAAGAGGTGGATGGTTGGGGCACCCCCCTCTCGCTCCTCCAAATCTCGTAGTCGGTGGAGACGGATACCCGAGGCTTTCCAAGTTCTCGATCTCCCTCATAGATTGGTCTCTCCCACGCTCTAATGACAGCGTGCATGTCTCTCTGATACTCGGAATCAAAGGAGAAACGCAATCCTCCAAGCTCCTCTTTGGTAGGAACAATCTGAGTCCTCATAAGTTGCCTCATAGCCAATCTAGGTGAATAAGCTATGCAACCTCTGAGGCCCATCAAAGGTATGCTTGGGTAACTGCCGCATCTCATCAATACACTGCTCGGACGGAACCAAGGACAAACCCATGTGAAGTGCTCAATGCTCCACTGTTCCATCTCTTCCTTCCATTCGGAAGCATAGCGGCGGCATACGGGGATCTTCGAAAAGCTCCTCAACGGATCGGGCAAAGTCCCCATGTGACTAGAGGCGTAAAAGTGTGTGATGCTCCACACATATAACAAGGAGGTGCAGCATCGGATAATCTTCCCTTGCTTCTGCTGAGATATGTTGACAGAAAGCAAGGTGTCGGCAAGAATGGCAGGCACGGGACTCTTCATGTGCACGTCCCAGGCGAAGAAAGCGTCCATAGCGGCATGGTCCACTGTGTTAGCGTGAAAGGGGAATAGGACTGTCCCAAACACGGCTAACGCTAGAGTCTTGTTGAAAGCTAACCAATCTCCCTCACCAGCTAAGGAAGAAAGGTGATCCTCAATCATAGCGAGCTTCCAACCTTTGATACTGTCGTTCCCCACTAAGGCAGATGATCGTGATGGTAGTTTGACTTGAGTAGCGACCCTCTCCACGGCCACATAATTACCATGAAAAACATAGACCCCTGCTGATTTGGGCCATCGCAACATGAGCTCGTACTCCTCGAGAGTAGGAACTAAGTCAAACTGGGGGAACTCGAAGCAATGCAGATCAAGACTCCAAAAGTGAACCAATGCTCTTAGAAAGGCTGGATCCACACATATCTTCATCAAATCGAGGACTCGTCCATATGATTTCTCGAACTCAACACGAGCCTCACGTGGCATCAAAGAACAGAGGTGGTCCAACCTCTCGGCACGGTATAACAAGAAGTCCACTTTCTTCAACTGCCCTTGCACTCCCCTAGATCCCTCCATGATCTACGATAAGAATGCATGATATGAGATGATGGCGTTGAATATGCATGCATTGTGTTTATTCAACTAAGCATTATCATGTTTTCGGGATGCTCCTAAGATGATGCATGATATTGCTTGGTTTGGATAAATATCTTTTTTTGCGTATTTTGTTTTTTTGTATTTTTTTGGGTGAAAAGGGAAACTACCTATATGAATGTGATGAAGGTAGATGTTAACACCATGTAATGGAAGATTCTTATTCCTATTTATTCTTATTTTAAAAGGGAATGTTGTATGTTTAAAGAATGCAATGTATGCTCAAACAATGTCACATAAACAATGCACAAACAATTCACTCATCCACGAACAGTCACGAGCGAATCACGAGGTAGGGGTATCCTGCAGAAAAGTGCATATTCAAGGAGGTTCTAACTGTTCTCACCGGTCCAAGGCCCCCAAGGTGCCCCCATTATAGGGACCCAATTCCTCTCGTCGTAAGTCGATGGAAAGCTCCAACGCACTATCGGACTCGAGTTCATGGTTTTCACCTTGAGTGATGTTTTCCGACAACGGTCTACGGGCACCTATAGACCCATTCAACAACCGGCCGTACTAACATCCACTCCCTATGGCTTTCCACTCATGCCCCCGGGTATAGAGGGAACTGTCGTGTGCAAAGGTTCGTGTGCAGTTTGTATTTCAAACAATTGCGAAAATTTAAACATTCAACAGTTATTAAAGCCAATTAGATAAAACATATTATCATACAAGCGAGGGGTAATGAAGTAATTTTGAACTATCATTTTAGAAATAATCCATCACTAAATGGGACTGACTCTCGAGGCTTCCCCAGTGGAGTCGCCATCTGTCGCCACCCGCCGAAACGGACGTTGGCATTCGCGACGATGGTCGGACTCTTTTTAAGTTTTGAAAAATGATGGATTGTTAGAACGACTTATTCTCAAACTGAGACCTCATCGAACTAACAATTTTGTTAAATGATTCTCACCAATCCATGTTAATCCCAAGCGGGACCCTCCATGGATTAGTGGTTTTCGCAAAAAGAAGGGGTTCTTGGAGTCGCCACCAATGTTTTACTCAAAACATTGCAAAAAGATATAAGGCAATTGATTTTCACAAATCAACTTTGGCCATTACAACCAGAGTCGGGTAAGGGAGTCGGTTACGTGCGAGGAAGGTGTTAGCACCCCACAACGCCCCTTTCGGGTTCCCTATGACGGATTATTTCATAAATAATAGTGTAAAGTTACTAAATTACCCCTATTTATTAGAAACGATTATGAGTAAAATATTTACATGATGAAAACTCTAAACATGCAATGCAACAATCAAAAAGCAATAAATAAAAGCGGTAAAAGAAGGGATTTGGAAAGAAACCTTCGAAGCGGGCTTTTATATATTCAAAACGAAGTTTAGGAGGCTTTTTGGCGCTCCTTCCCACTACACGTCCGCTCGCTCCTTTCCCTAAAGATAATTTTTACTATGGAAATCAAAGAGATTTCCCTTCGACTTGTTCGAGTCTCAAGCTAATGGCTCATGACTCAAGAACTTCGTCGGATTGGCTCTCGGAGAGACTTCTAGGGCAGAGAATAGCTCAAAAACCCAAGAATACTCAGCACGAGGGTCCAGAAGTGTGGAAAAAGTGTGGAATGACGTGCAAATGACGTCCTATTTATAGGATTGAGGCGCAATACGGCCTGGGAGGTCAATACGGCCCGTACTGAACCTCTGGGAGGGCGTATTGGGCTCCAATCCTCACACACCCTTATTCTAAGCTACTCTAAGACTTCTAGACCTACAAAGAATCATCCTAGGGTCTTCCAGGAGTCCTTCCGGCTGACTTTCCTTCGGTCTTTGAGAGTCTTTGAGCTTTATTTTCGACCCGGACAATTTTAGGGGTCTACACATGTTATACATTAATGTTTTTATTTTTTTAATCCATCCGGTTTTGTCATAAGCTTGTCTCTTTGAACTACCTTGAAAGAAATTCCAAGTTTTTTATGCTTAGCCTTTGAAATGAACAAAAAATGACATGCATGCCACTTGTTTGATAAAATGGCCGTGAGTCCTTGATGTGCTTTAGAGAGTCAATCATGCATGCTATTTAGTTCTAGCATGTTCTACATCACTTAAAATATCATGTGTGATTAATTCCTTTACACATACTTACTTCAAATTTTCAGCCAATTTTTTGTGTATTCCTTGGTGAACTTGTATGCCTACATGATGTTTGATAATTTGAGTGTGAAATTGATTTCAATATGCCTATCTTTGCTGCTGGACATGGGCTATTAAAAACTTAAGAAAAACACTCAAATTTTGTCTCATTGAGCTAGTGTAAGTTGCTAAAAGAATACTCCAAAAAGTTGCTAACAAAACAACCAAAAACAAGTGTAAAACCCAAGCAAAGGAATAGTATCAAATTCAAAAGAAAAAAGAGAAAAGTGGCTGGACTTTGAACAAAAAAAAAAAGCCAAGACTTGGACAAGCCCAAAAAGAACAAAGAAACCAAAAACAAGAAAAAGGGAACCTTTGCTAGACTTGTGGAGTTTTGGACCAACTTTCATAGCATAGCACTTGGAGTTAATTCTTGGACCATTGGACAATACTTAATGGCCGAATGAGACAATAAATCAAACATGTTAAGTGCATAATTTTTCTTTTAAGCCTACTTGCTAAATTTTATTCTAGTGCCATTCTAGGAATTACTATTTTGTGTGCTTTCCTTTTATTAATGTGCCTTAATTTCAGTTTTTGAGTCTTTCTTCTACTCTTAAGTTTGTCTCATAAATTCCATTTGAGTTTAGCCTTTTCTTAATTGTGCCTTTTTAGTTTTTCTTTCTTGGCCTCTTGTACTCTTGGGTTGTGTTTTCTTCTTGATCTAGGTGGGGAAAACTTCTAAAACACTACACACTTTCTTGGTGGATTGAGTGGAGGAGTTGTCCGATTGGAGTTCAAGGAACTTTGGAGGATCACACCAATTCAAAGAGTGCAAACACCATTTCAAGACTAACATTGGGTGTTCATTGTGAAGGGGTGGAGAATTGAAGACTTGGAGACTTCCTTTTTTTTTTTTCTACTTATTTCTTTCTTGTTAAATTTCAGCCTCTTGTGTTTTTGGCCTTGGTTCCATTCATTTTTGGTTTGTAATTGGCCATTTTTAAACCTTTTCAATTTGGTGGTAGTTTCTTGTAGTTTGAAGGTGATTTGAAAACCTTCACCTAGGAAACCGACTAGCATATGCTTTAAGTGTTTTCCTTTGCATGCTTTAAAGCTTTGGTAGTATATTTGCCTAGGACTTTACATTGTTTATTTGTTTCGTTTAGAAGGCTTCATTTGCCTACTAGGGGGGCGTGCACATCACACACCTTAGTATTGTGAAAAAAATTTTTGTGAGAAAAGTGTGAAAAGGCTTAGTGATTTTTACTTGAAAAGGCTTGGTTTTTAAGTGATTCTTAGTAGTCCACCTCCCTTGATAGTTCACTTTGTACACTTAGGCCTTTTCATACCTATCTTGCACCTTGAAAATCCTTTTTTGTGAAAACCCTTTTATCACTCACTCTTTGTGAAAACTTTTTCAAACCTTTTTGAAAACACTTTGTGAAAACCTTTTTGGATCAAAGATGAGTGATCATTCTAGTGTCCATGGTCATAACTCTTGTAGTACTAGGTCTAGTGTTAGGGAAGAAATTAGGCAACTCAAAGAGTACCTAAGAAAAAAAGAAGAGGAAAATATAAAAAGAGAGGAAGAATTGAGAAGAAAAGAAAAAGAGTTTGAAAAAAATAATGAGGAAATAAAACAACTACTTGCAAAATTAGTTGAGAGGAGAGAAACTAGTGGATCCCAACCTAGGATTGTTCCAACTAGATCTCAAAAAGGCAAAGAAGTTAGAGTTCCTAGGAGTATGCATGAGCAAGAAAATACATCAAGAGAGGAGGAACTTAGAAGGAAAGAAAAAGAAAAGAAAATAGAAAAGAAAGAAAAAATAAAGAAAAGTATAAAGAAAGTTAAAGAGTGGCTAGAAAATGAAAAACATCAACCAACACTCTTAGAGAAGAGTAAGGAGGATAATGTTTCTTTCAAAGGGCTTATGCTTGAAGAGAGTCACTTTCCCATTGAAAATGATTTTAAAAAGACTTTCTTCATTCATCAAGACCTTAACTCTTTCTCTCACGTTGCCACTAGTCATGAAGTGGAGATTCAAAAACAAATCCTTTTTAAAGAAAAAGAATCTCAACTTCAAGATTTAGTGAAGAAGAAGTGGACTTCACTTAGTCCCACTTCTTGTGCTACTTCCTTGGTGGTGCCCAAGGAAGATAAGCCTTCTTTCTTTAAGACTCTTTCTACTTTAGTTTTCTTCATAAAGCACCCAACTTTTGGTTTGTATGGTTTGTTGGATACATCTCATGGTGTTGTATCTTCTATTTTTGATCTTGAAGGAAGTTCAAACTTATTTGAACTTAACTTGAATACTTTCCTACAAGACAAACTTAGATTATATGAGTTTCCTAGACTCCTCTTAACA
Source organism: Cajanus cajan (assembly GCF_000230855.2). Classification (NCBI taxonomy): domain Eukaryota; kingdom Viridiplantae; phylum Streptophyta; class Magnoliopsida; order Fabales; family Fabaceae; genus Cajanus; species Cajanus cajan. The sequence continues at coordinate 40,136,705 of NC_138525.1, forward strand.
CCTTTTTCTCATATGTATCTAACAAATTATGCAATACAAAGTTGTTTAGGTAATTTTTTAGTTAAGTTTTCTTTATTTTCCAATACATACCTAGGTCATTACATTGGGCACTTCCAACAAGATATTTTAGTTTTTAGGACTAATACATTAGTGTGCGATAGTTTTAGTCTCTTTACCTTTTTAGGTTTTAGTTATACACCTAGACTTCACCGTGGGGAGGATCCTATCCTTAACATTAGAAAGTCTAGTCCTTTTAATTTAGACAATCTTTTTAGCATTTTTAGTAGAACTCCTCTTAGGATACACTTTCCATTTCTATCATATATGTCGCCACCCGCCGAAACGGACCTTGGCATTCGCGACGATGGTCGGACTCTTATTAATGTTTTGGAAAGTGGTGGATTGTTAGAACGACTTATTCTCAAACTGAGACCTTGTCGAACTAACAATTTTATTAAAATGATTCACCAATCCATGTTAATCCCAAGCGGGACCCTCCATGGATTAGTAGTTTTCGCAAAAGGTAGGGTTCTTGGAGTCGCCACCAATATTTTACTCAAAACATTGGAAAAAGATTTAAGGCAATTGATTTTATAAATCAACTTTGGCCATTACAACCAGAGTTGGGTAAGGGAGTCGGTTACGTGCGGGGAAGGTGTTAGCACCCCACAACGCCCCTTTCGGGTTCCCTATGACGGATTATTTATTAAATAATAGCGTAAAATTACTAAATTACCCCTATTTATTATAAACGATTATATATTAAATATCTACATGATGACGAATTTAAATATGCAACAATCAGAAAGCGGTAAAAGAAGGGATTTTTAGAGAAGAAACCTCTTGAAGCGTGCTTTTTATATATCAATGAAGTTTAGGAGGCTTTTTGGCGCTCCCTCCCTCTAGAAGCTCGCTCGCTCCTTCCTAAAAAATAATTTTTACTATGGAAATCCAAAAGATTTCCCTTCGACTAAGTTCGAGACTCAAGCAAATGGCTCGTGACTCAAGAACTTCGTCGGATCGACTCCCAGAGAGATTTCTAGGGCAGAACACTGCTCAAAAACCCCAGAATACTCAAGGAGGGAGTCAAAACTGTGTGTAAAAGTGTAGAATGACGTCCAAATGACGTCCTATTTATAGGGGTGAGGCGCAGTACGGCCCCTGGTGTCAATACGGCCCGTATTGAAGTTTTGAACTTCAATACGGCCGTATTGAATTCAATACGGCCGTATTGAATTCAATACGGCCGTATTGAGGTTCAAAAGCTTTAATACGGCCGAATTGGTTTCAGTACGGCCGTATTGCAGTTCAAAATAGCAATACGGGCCGTACTGAGCTCCAAAGAGGCCGTATTGAGCTCAAAACCTCCCGTTTTCTTATTTTTGCTACTCTAAGACCTCTAAACCTATAGATAGTCATCCTATGGTCTTCTAGGAGTCCTTCTGGCTGACTTTCCTTCGATCTTTGAGAGTCTTCGAGTCTTATTTCCGACCCGGACAATTTTAGGGGTCTACAGCTGCCCCCCCTTTACTTAGTCAAACGGCCTTTTGGTGTACCGTTTGATAAGTAAAGGAGTTGACCCAATTGTCTGGGGAATAAGCCATCCTTCCGACTTGTAGTGTCTTCAGGTGGGAAAATTGTTGAGTAGCCTCTCCAGGTTGAGTTTGCCCTCTCCAGGGTGAGTATTAGTCGTCGCCTCTCCAGGCTCATTGCATACCTCGGTGCTCTGGACATCTGGGTAGCTGAGTACCGCCTCTCCAGGCCCTGCCTCTCAACATTCGGCAGTTGAGTATCGCCTCTCCAGGCCCTGCCCCTCAACATTCGGCAGTTGAGTATCGCCTCTCCAGGCCCTGCCTCTCAACATGAGGCAGTTGAGTATCGCCTCTCCAGGCCCTGCCTCTCAACATGAGGCAGTTGAGTATCGCCTCTCCAGGCCCTGCCTCTCAACATGAGGCAGTTGAGTATCGCCTCTCCAGGCCCTGCCTCTCAACATGAGGCAGTTGAGTATCGCCTCTCCAGGCCCTGCCTCTCAACATGAGGTAGTTGAGTTTGCCCTCTCCAGGGTTTTGCCTCTCAACATGGGCAGCTGAGTTTGCCCTCTCCAGGGTTTTGAGATAAGTTTGTCTCCACAGTCCACAATGCTGCTTCGACGGTTTGTTTTTCTGATTTTGTGCCGCTGAGGGCTGGATAACGCAGGGATCCGTCTAGGGGATGTGCAGTCATTCATAGGTTTTTGTGCCCCAACTTGCATTGCTTAGTTGGTACCCATGGGGAATTTCTGACTCCTTGGGGTGTAGACACAGATGCTCTCTCTCTGAGTTGAGCAATGCCTTATGTTTGGCTGACGTCCTTTTGACGTAAGTGGAGTATCCCGGTTGTCCTTATTCGGGTGTCTCTTTTGATTTTCTGATTTTTGTAGCCTCTGTGTAGGCTGTTATCCGCTGGGGGATTCTGTCGTTCAATTCTTGACTGGCCTCTTCTGTTAGGCAAATCATCTTGATGTTCGGTGTTTGGCTGGATGCCGAATTCCGCTTGGGGAATATTTATTGATATTTTTTATTTTTCTCCTTTTGTAGGGGTGCCTCTTGAGTAGGCGACTGGGGATTTGGGGATCTTATGTATCCCAGAGTATTATTTAGGAAGCCTCTGCAGGCTTAGCCTCACTCAGCGCTTGAGTCAGAGAGCTATCTTCCACTGAGGAAGTTTCAAGTCCTTTGACTGAATATTTTGCTTGGATGATCGCGCTTCCATTGGGGATTTTGACGATCTTGCTTTGATAGCTCTCGCTGGGGATTTGTTCCATGAGCTTAAGCTGAGGTTTCTCTGGGGAGTATTATTTCTGCGAGCCTCTCCAGGCTCAGTTATTCTGAGAGAGTATTATTTCGGCGAGCCTCTCCAGGCTCAATTATTCTAAGAGGGAGTATTGTTTCGGCAAGCCTCTCCAGGCTCAATTATTCTGAGAGAGTATTATTTCGGCAAGCCTCTCCAGGCTCAGTTATTCTGTGAGAGTATTATTTCGGCAAGCCTCTCCAGGCTCAATTATTCTGTACAATTTGTTGGGTTTTCTGTATTTTGCCTTTTTTGTTGATTTTTGGCTTTTTCTGTATTTTTGCCTTTTTTGTCGATTTTTTGGCTTTTTCTGTATTTTTGCCTTTTTGTCGTTTTTTTGGCCTTTTCTGTTGACTGTTGTCATACACAAGAAATTTTTCTATTTTTCTATTTTATGCAATTGCCTCATGATAAGGTCTTTGAATGTGCAACTAATGTGTGTGTGATGCACAAATGCAAGTTTGATTATTTTATTAATGTTTTTTTTTTTTTTTTTTTTTTTAAATGAATGGCTCTCCCTATCCTCCTTTTCTTGGAGGAATTTCTGTCGTCGACGTGAGGGAATATCTTTGTGAGCCTTTTTCACAGGAGATTACGGATTTTATAGGAACCCCTCCAATTTTCTTTATTGACTGATTATTAAAGGAATTTCGTACAATTTTTATGAAATACCAATTTTAGAGGCATAATCACATGGTCAAGAGAGAAGAGAAAATGAATAGATATTTTATTGATATTCACAAGTGTTTTTACAGAAAGATATACAGAAGGAATTTCTGAAGAATGGCTGGCCAGGGTAGGCTATATACATTGGGCTTAACAATTATATCTGTAATTGTTGCTCTTTACATTCCCCTAGTTGCTTCGGGTGAGATGCCTGAGCCAGGAGTGTAGATGCTGCAAGACGCTTGCTTCTAGAAGATAATCACTTGAGCCGCCTTTCGGTTTTCGATTCAAGTGATCGTTGCTTGCTTTGTTTTTGTATCTTATTCTTTTGCCCCTAATTTTTGCCTAGGACATATCCTAGCGGGGATAAATTCGCCTTTGTTTTGCCTAGTACCCTTGTACTGGCGGGCTTTTTATTTTGCCCTAACTTTTGCCTAGGACGCCCTTTTTGGGTTTTCATCCTAGCGGGCCTATGCAAGCAACGTCTTCAAGCATAGTACTTCTTTACCACGTCAGCGTTGACTGGGTATCGAAGTTCTTTTCCATCCATGTCTGTGAGGATCAATGCTCCTCCTGAGAAGGCTCGTTTTTCCACGTATGGTCCTCCGTGATTTGGGGCACACTTTCCGATTTTGTCCTTTTGAGTTGGTAGCAATTTCTTCATTACCAACTCTCCCTCATGGTAGACTCGAGGGTGGACTTTCTTGTCAAAAGCCTTTTTGATCTTCCTCTGATAGGCTTGACCATGGCATATGGCGTTCATCCGTTTCTTTTTGATAAGGTTCAACTGGTCGTATCGGCTTTGAACCCATTCTACCTCGGAAAGTTTTGTTTCCATGATTACCCTTAGAGAAGGTATCTCGACTTCGACGGGTAGAACTGCCTCCATCCCATAAACGAGGGAGAATGGAGTAGCTCCTGTAGATGTACGTACTGAAGTCCTATAGCCATGAGGAGCGAAGGGTAACATCTCGTGCCAGTCTTTAAATGAGACAACCATCTTTTGCACTATTTTCTTGATGTTCTTATTGGTTGCCTCGACTGCCCCATTCATCTTTGGCCGATATGGGGAAGAGTTATGGTGTTGGATCTTGAATTCTTGGCACAGTTCTTCCACCATTTTGTTGTTCAGATTAGATCCATTATCAGTGATGATTTATTTCTCCATGCTTCCACTAGATTATTCTAAAATCATTTGGGACAAGAGAGAAAAGAAGGGAAAGATACTTTTATTCTGAAGTTTGTGTTTTAGAGGGGATTTATTTTTCAAAAATGGTTTTTGTAAGAATGGTTGGCCAAGGTAGGCTTATGTGTTTAGGCTTGTTTGATTAAACACTTATGAAGTTAAGAAAATCTTTGTTTATTGACGTTGTGATTTGACAACTTAGATAGCTTCCCTTGAACCTTTCTTGAATTCGGCTCGTGGTACCATCATGGATTTCTCTTTTTTTTTTTTTGATTGTCCTTATTTTTGCCTAAAACACCCTTTTGTGGCGTTTTAGCGGACTTTTGTTTTCGTTTATTTTGCAACCCTAATTTTTGCCTAGGTCACCCTTTTGTGGGATTCCTAGCGGGTCTTTTGCTCTTATTTTTGCGCAGCCCCCTTTTTGGGTTTCCTGCCGAGCTTTTTTTATTTTAAAGGATTTCTTTTTATCCATGATGGCACTTGTCGAGGCCAAGGGAAGGTGCTCCAAGTTGTCACACACACTTCCACATAAAGATGATGTGGGTTTATTATTATTAAGATGATTTTAACCTCATTCATGTTTATTCAAACAGGGTTAAAAATAATGTGGTTTAGAATTTTATTATAAGCAAGAAAAGAAGCAAAAAGAATGATTTCATTATAATCATAGCGGAAACATATGTCCTTATTTCATCACTGATATGGGTCCCAATGTTGACCTCTTTTATCTCTCGGCCCTGCCCCAAATTCACAGTCTCCAATTTCTCTTGATATGGTTGGAGTAGACGAGCTTCTTGATTTAGCAGTCTTTGCAGATCCGGAGAGATGACCTCCTCATCACTGTCCAACTCAACCCATTCATCCTCAACTTTCGGATCCCGGTCAGAGCGAACAATTACAGACATAATTATTTTATTGGTTCTGTTTAGGTTTAGAATTATTAATGTTAATGAGGAAAGAGAGAAAAAAACAAAAGAGAGAGTGATGTGTGAAGAATGCCTCTTTATTGATATGTATTAAAATTTGTACAAAGACCCTTATTTACATGAAAAGGTTCTCATGATCTCGGGTACTGATCATGAGTTCCTAAAAGAAAAATATGAAGGGGCCCTATCGTGGCTTGTTCTTCTCTCTATTCCTGCTTTGGCCGAGGATTCTTGCTCACGTCGGGCGCTGTTGAATCAAAAGTGATCCACCCGGCATCAATAAGGTCTTGGACCTTGTATTTGAGAGCCTTACAGTTCTCCGTTGAATGTCCTGGTGCCCCCGAGTGGTATAGGCATTTATCTTGTGGTTTGTACCACTCGGGATAAGGTGGATCCATCTTCCTTGGTGGAACGTAGGCTAGAAGATGAGCTTCCACTAGCTTCGGCAGGAGGTCGCTATATGTGGTTGGAAGTTTATCAAACTTCTTCACAGAGTTGTATTGCGACTTTCCTGACTTCGAAGTGGAGGAAGACAAGGAAATGGTTATGGCGCTGACTCCTCTCTCCTTCTTCTTCCCAAAGGTCTTCTTAGCTTTAAAAGATTGGGAAGGTTTAGCTAGCTTCCCACTTTTCAGCTCTTGTTCCACTTTTCCTCCAACATGATGGGACTCATGGTCACTGTGGTGAGACTCATGTACATTATGATGACGCATGAGCTCCATCATTTGCGCCATTTGCTCCTTGAGCTGTGAGAGCTCGGCTGTAAGCTTCTTATTTTGTTCCTCCAACGCGTCCATCTTCTTGATTTTCTGCGCGCGCGTGAGGACAGAGAGATGACCAGCCACTTTCTAAAATGAATGTTTAATCTAATTTTATTTATGGAGTGAATACGCTCTTGACATGAGCTTGATAACCCTCCATTTTTAAGGCGCTGCCTTTTTAAAACGGAGTGTTACCACCCTCCTTGACTTATGATCCCTCCCTAACGGAGAATCTCGATAATTATGGGTCTCTTTTACTCATGTCAAGAGGTATTGGTGAACCTAAAATGCATGGTTTATGAGGATGCATGATGTCTTATTGGTAATGATGTACATGCTCCTCACTTTTATTATATTTCCACACATGGTCTTTCCTCTCATGTCATGGTATTTTCATGCATGGGGATTATTCTTAGACCTTATCACGAGGTTTTATTAATGCACAAACAATATCACATAAACCTATACACTAACAATTCACTCATCCACGAACAGTCACGAGCAAATCACGAGGTAGGGGTATCCTGCAGAAAAGTGCATATTCAAGGTGGTTCTAACTGTTCTCACCGGTCTGAGGCCCCCAAGGTGCCCCCATTATAGGGACCCAATTCCTCTCGTCGTAAGTCGATGGAAAGTTCCAACGCACTGTCGGATTCGAGTTCATGGTTATCACCTTGAGTGATGTTTTCCGACAACGGTCTACGGGCACCTATAGACCCATTCGACAACCGGCCGTACTAACATCCACTCCCTATGGCTTTCCACTCATGCCCCCGGGTATAGAGGGCACTGTTGTGTGCAAAGGTTTGTGTGCAGTTTTTATTTCAAACAATTGCGAGAATTTAAACATACAACAATTATTAAAGCCAAATAGATAAACATGTTATCATACAAGTGAAGGGTAATAAAGTAATTTTAAACTATTATTTTAGAAATAATCCATCACTAAATGGGACTGACTCTCGAGGCTTCCCCAGTGGAGTCGCCATCTGTCGCCACCCGCCGAAACGGACCTTGGCATTCGCGACGATGGTCGGACTCTTATTAATGTTTTGGAAAGTGGTGGATTGTTAGAACGACTTATTCTCAAACTGAGACCTTGTCGAACTAACAATTTTATTAAAATGATTCACCAATCCATGTTAATCCCAAGCGGGACCCTCCATGGATTAGTAGTTTTCGCAAAAGGTAGGGTTCTTGGAGTCGCCACCAATATTTTACTCAAAACATTGGAAAAAGATTTAAGGCAATTGATTTTATAAATCAACTTTGGCCATTACAACCAGAGTTGGGTAAGGGAGTCGGTTACGTGCGGGGAAGGTGTTAGCACCCCACAACGCCCCTTTCGGGTTCCCTATGACGGATTATTTATTAAATAATAGCGTAAAATTACTAAATTACCCCTATTTATTATAAACGATTATATATTAAATATCTACATGATGACGAATTTAAATATGCAACAATCAGAAAGCGGTAAAAGAAGGGATTTTTAGGTAAAAGAAACCTCTTGAAGCGTGCTTTTTATATATCAATGAAGTTTAGGAGGCTTTTTGGCGCTCCCTCCCTCTACAAGCTCGCTCGCTCCTTCCTAAAAAATAATTTTTACTATGGAAATCCAAAAGATTTCCCTTCGACTAAGTTCGAGACTCAAGCAAATGGCTCGTGACTCAAGAACTTCGTCGGATCGACTCCCAGAGAGATTTCTAGGGCAGAACACTGCTCAAAAACCCCAGAATACTCAAGGAGGGAGTCAAAACTGTGTGTAAAAGTGTAGAATGACGTCCAAATGACGTCCTATTTATAGGGGTGAGGCGCAGTACGGCCCCTGGTGTCAATACGGCCCGTATTGAAGTTTTGAACTTCAATACGGCCGTATTGAATTCAATACGGCTGTATTGAGGTTCAAAAGCTTCAATACAGCCGTATTGGTTTCAGTACGGCCGTATTGCAGTTCAAAATAGCAATACGGGCCGTACTGAGCTCCAAAGAGGCCGTATTGAGCTCAAAACCTCCCGTTTTCTTATTTTTGCTACTCTAAGACCTCTAAACCTATAGATAGTCATCCTATGGTCTTCTAGGAGTCCTTCTGGCTGACTTTCCTTCGATCTTTGAGAGTCTTCGAGTCTTATTTCCGACCTGGACAATTTTAGGGGTCTACAATATACTATTACCTCTAATGCTTATTTTTATGTTTTTGTTGGTCATGATGCCCACCATGAGGAACCTTTTGATTTGAGGTCAAATCCTTTTCAAGAGGGAGGGAATGATGGAATAACACTAAGGCCGAGAAGACCAAGAGGTGATATATTAAAGGAGGCAAGAGGAATAGGTTAGTGAGGCCACTTTTGGACCTTAGCTCTTAAGTTCTTTTTAATCATAGAATTTATTTTACTTGTATTTCCAATTTTACCCTTGTATTTTGGGGTGTTTAGGACTTGGAATTTATTTTCCCTTGTATTTCCCTTTTTACCCTTGTATTATGGGGTGCTCTAGATGATTAGGATTTTTAATTTTGGGCTAGGGTGTTAACTAGAAGGGTGACGCATTTTTTTGGTGTTCATTGGATCTATTTTTGGTGTTAGAAAGGCTTAGGCCCAAGTGGAGGGCAAAAGTTGCATGGTCTTATCATGCACCTAGATATAGCCAATCTAAACCCAAAGATTCCATCCTTGGCCACCAAGTTGCATCTAGGGTTCATTTGCATTTCATTTGGAATGCATTTGCCTACTCCAAATGCAACCCTAGATGTCTCCCCTCCTATAAATACCCAACACCCCACACCTTGTAAATACTTTGGATATTGAATATAAAGAGAGCCTTTAGTGCCTTTATATCTTTCCTTATTCACCCTTGGCTATTTTCGGCCAAACCCTACCATCTCCACCTTGAGAGAAACAACCCTAGAAGTGGCCTTCATCATCATGAAGTGAGCCAACCCTAGAGTACCATTCTCAAGCATTTCCTCAAACACCTTCTACCCAACCTTCATTTTCGTCCATTCCATCATCATCCACCCTAAAACCTTGGTCCACCTTTGAAGAACTTGATCCTTGGAGAAGGCGTCCTCCTCCTTGCTCATCATCTCAAGTTCATGCAAGTAAGGTTGCCATCAAATAATAAAAGAAATTAAACGAGAGTTCTTTTTCATACCTCTCGCCAAAAATTTCTCATAGTTGGTATTCAATGGGTTCCTTTGGCAGTCCCGGAAGGTAATCATCTCTTCAAAATCCCCAAAATTAAAGGGTTGGGGTTTCTCCTTTCCAGTGTCGCTCAGACCCGCAGCCGCCTTCAATGTCGGTCCGTCCAACCTGATCAACTTCCCTTTAACCACAGATTGCATAACCCCTTCATTAGTTGAGGCAAAGCAGAGAAATAACCTGATTAACTCAGGATAGTAGGGTCCTTCCATCTCTAAAAATGCCTTCAACTCCTGGTGCTCTAGAAGGGTTGGAAAACTAAAACCCTCCTTCTTGAACCAATCAAGCTTCAGAGTCTTCGGAGGAATGATTCTCCGCCCGGCGTACCACTCAAAATAGTATTCTTGAGCTTTCTCATCAGCAAACCACTTCGTAATCAGCTGCCCAGAGGGTAGAGGATGCTTGCTCCCCCTCACTTCAAGCTTCTTTGGTCTCTTGGAAGAAGAAGCCATGGATGGGTCTTGAAGAAAATGAAGAAAATGAGGGATTTGAGAGGGTTTGAGAGAGTTAGGGTTTTGTGGGTTGAAAGAGAATGAGAGAATGAGAGAAGAGAAAGTTTTATGCCCTAGAGACTTCAGAGTGGGAGTTATAAGGGGTTCCAAGGATTTTGCGCGTATTAATCCGTTCAAAGACACTTCAGAATTTTAAAAGCCGCCCAGATAATCGATTATTTATGCAAATAATCGATTATTTGCATCAGTAAAATCCCCTAAAAACACAATCTAATATGAATAATCGATTATTTTCAAGATAATCGATTATTACAGAGGGTATTTTCTCCTTACACAGCCCATATAATCGATTATTTATAGAATAATCGATTATTCTAGTGGCCTTTCAGATTCCACTTCTCAGATAATCGATTATTTCCCAAGATAATCGATTATTACAGTGGCTTTTGAGTTCCTTCTTACCAGATAATCGATTATTGCCCAAATAATCAATTATTTCAGAAACTCTTGGAATTCTTCATGTTTCAGATAATCGATTATTACCCAAATAATCGATTAATTTCATGGTTTACTTAAGATAATCGATTATATCTTAAGATAATCGATTATTCCAGAGAAGTTTTGCTTCTCAGAAATTTTAACACTTCTCAAATTTCACCAAGTCTTATTTGTCACTTTTAAATACTTTCTTCCAAACATCTACATTTCCACCCTCAAAGCACAATCAATTCAAGCATGATTCATTGATTATTCCCAACTCAATTCTCAATTGGTTGAATTTTTCCCTTGGTAGAGGTTTTGTAAAAATATCAGCTAGTTGTTTGGTAGTCTCTACAAACTCTACAACACAATCATTCCTTTGAATATGATCTCTCAAAAAGTGGTGTCTTATCTCAATATGTTTAGTCCTAGAGTGCAAAATTGGATTCTTGGTCAGATTTATTGCACTAGTATTGTCACACCTCAAAGGAATTTTGTTCAACTCAACTCCATAATCTCTTAATTGTTGTTTCATCCAAAGAATTTGAGCACAACAGCTTCCAGCAGCTATATATTCAGCCTCAGTTGTACTCAAAGCAACACAAGCTTGCTTTTTGCTATGCCATGAAACAAGTGCACTACCTAGCAAGTGACAAGTTCCACTTGTGCTCTTTCTATCTAGCCTACACCCAGCATAGTCTGAATCTGAGTAGCCTATCAGACTTAGTGAGACTCCCTTTGGATACCACAATCCAACATTAGTTGTACCTTTCAAGTATTTGAGAATTCTCTTCACATTCTTCATATGAGATTCTTTAGGATTTGCTTGGAATCTTGCACAAAGGCACACAACAAACATTATGTCAGGCCTACTTGCTGTTAAGTACAAGAGTGATCCTATAATGCCTCTATACTTTGAACTATCAACAGCAATTCCTTTCTCATCTAAGTCAAGATTGCAATTGTTTGATATTGGTGTGGCAGCCTCCTTACACCCTTCCATACCAAACTTTTTTAGAAGTTCATTGCAATACTTGCTTTGACTTATGAAAATTCCATCATGCATTTGTTTGATTTGTAATCCCAAAAAGAAAGTAAGCTCTCCCATCATTGACATTTCAAATTCTCCTTGAATGGTTTTAGCAAATTCTTTACAAAGAGAGGTATTTGTAGATCCAAACACAATATCATTCACATACACTTGTTAATCAAGTTTTATCTTCTTTAAAGTTCAACCAAGAAATTACACTAAGTAAAAGATAAGGTAGAAGAAGATTGCACAAGTCTTTTATACTGGTTCAGCCACTCCACATGTGACCTACATCCAGTCCTTAATCAACACCTGATTAAGATTTGTTCCACTATCTTTAAGCAAGAAGGTTTACAAGCACACACACGTGCATATACTTCAACACTAAAAGATAACCACTTTCTTGACCCCAAGAAAGCACTCCTTGTAGAAACCCACTACAAGAAACCTTATCACTTGAGAAACCCTTCTCAAGATTTTTCACAAAGATTCACAAAGAATAAAAGGAACGAATTCACCTGGAATTCTTGAACAAATCTTTATCTTCCCCTTTCAAGAATATTATGATGATGATCTTCTAACTAAGCTTTTCACAAACGTTTTCACTCTTGGATTTCACAAAGAAAACTTCTCCAAGATGTCACAAAGACTCCACAAAACATTTTTCAGAAATTGATTATCAGTTCTAACTCATGTCAGAAGTTTCTCAAAGTTCAAACTATTTATAAAAGTCTCAGACCCAAATAATCGATTATTTTAAAGAATAATCGATTATTTTGTTCTTCAGATTTTCTGGAAATCAACCAAGAACAATTTAATCGATTATTTTGCTGGATAATCGATTATTCCATAGAGTCATTTCTGGGATAATCGATTATTTTGGCAAATAATCGATTATTGCAGCAAGGCATCCCATTTTGCCTGTTGCTGGAATAATCGATTATATTTAAAGATAATCGATTATTTTGAGTTAGTTTTAAAACTTCATTTTATTTCTCAAAATAAGTTTCTAATCTTTCTTAAATCATCATCACATACTCTCTACTTAGTTTAGATATGAATTTTCTTATGCACAAAGCATACTAAGCACACAAAATATAAAAACACATTCAAAACAATTTATTTCCTAAGTTCTATTACATAGCTCCATTTCATAGCATTTTCTTGACTTTGTTTTTGTGCTCCAAGTTGTTGTTCTCATGTTGTGATCATCAAAACTCTTTAAGCTTCAAGCTCTCCTAAGCTCAATATAGTTTTCTAATGCCACTCCTACTAGAAAACTAAGAAAAGAATGTTTTTCTAGGTTAGGTTAAATGAAGTCAAAGTGTCCAAGTTGCCTACCCTAGAAACAATATACAATAGCTACTAAAAAGGAAATAAAGTGCCTCACAAATTCAAAGGCAAAAATACACCTATACAAGTATCTACTATATACAAGGTACAAGAAAACAACTATACAAGTATGTACAATGGAAACTTAAGAGACTAATAACTTCTATCCATTCTATCTTTCTTAAAACCTTATCTAAACCTCCATTTCATTACAGGTCACCACTATAAATACACTCGCCTTAAGGAAAAGAAAGACGGTAATCAGAGTCCATCATCTAATCTTGCCTCTTAGGCCTCTTCCTTCTTATTCAACAAGGCAAACAATAAACCCATTAATTCCAGAGGGGATGCATCTAGAGACGGACCTATACTCGATCATTTTTCTTGGTGTAGCTAACCTAGACAGAAAAGTTGAGTTGCTTCAAAGCGTCCAACTCACCACCAATAGGGATGTGATGAAGAGAAACAAAGTTGGTCCGCGTCCAAAGCCATGTCCATACATCATAGACAGGATAATCAGTGTGCTTTGTGGACTTTACCCCATCAACTGGGTTGGGCATTATGTCTTGTAGAAGCCCACTAAATATGCCCTGGGGTACTACAGGCCGGTGTACTTTTGGCTGGAAGAAGGCTCCACCATATTGGACGCTTCAGGAAACCCTCTGCGCGATTCGTAAGGGAACACCTACAAGTATGAAGCCATTCTCTCCAACAAACCAACATATAGACCAGAGTACTGCCATTCGAAGCAACCTCCTTCTCAAGATCCTTTCTCCATGCTTGCACGTCCTCTTACCTTCGAACTCAAGCAAAAGTCTCATCCCTCCCCTCTACAAAACGCTGAATATCAGTCTAGAAATCCTCCATCTGTGTACTATCTTCTAAAGCACTTCCCAACACTTACTATCACTGACCACCATGATCAAACAGTTGAATCCTCATCTCTACCATGCCTACAAGACTTCCCCGTGTCGGTGTACGAGTAGGAGGAAAGGGAATACAAGTGCACGCCTTATTGCCCAGACATTCCCTTCACTCCGTTTGAGGCCTACCTAGCTCTTCCACCAGGTACAATCACTGCTCTTCTTCCACCAACCTTTAAGAGGAAGATTTACCCAGGAGGGGTGATCAAGTCCAAGACTGCATGGACTCCACCACAGGGAACTACTTAACTCATTCTTCCCTTACATCAACAACCATCCTCCTCACCACCCAAACATAAAAAGAAAGCACCATCCACCTTAGCCATCCATCCAAGACAGCCTCCACCTCCTCTACCAAAGGTAGAGTTCATCCAAACACCCTCAAAATTCATCCCTGTAAATATCGGTCATGTTCACTCCCTCTCAGCGTCTGACCTTGCAATAGTTGGCCATTTATTCCTTTGTATAGATACCCCCATGCAGTTATACATACCTCCTTCCTTATACACCACCAAAGATACACAAATTTTTATCTACCCTGACCGCATCTACCCTCATCTTCCTCTAATCGACCAGGATAGGATGAAGGATCCTACACTTCATCTCGGACCAATGCCCAAACCATCAAGGGTTGAGGTTCGTCATTATCAAGGAGTAAGCTTGGGCAAACAACAAGACCCTACCAATGCACTTCAATACACTAAAGATGATGTTGAAAAGCTCTATCAAACTTCATGCATAAGTGCAGTTAGGAGGCAAGTTCATCTGGTCTCTCAGATGAAGAAAAGGCAAGGACGCTCATGTTGCGTGGGTATTGCTGGATGACTCCATGCAAACTAATGCATTTCAATGACACCTTAGTCACCTTTCTTCGAAAAAAAAGACGTGAGCCAGACTTGGACGATCTCGGCAAGGAATACTTCATTCATTATGCACTTTTCAATTTAGATCTATACAAGGATGAATGGAAGGCAATGACAAACACATGGTATAAAGATCCTATCTACGACTGGTGCAAGGACATTGCATCATGGAAACCAGGCATGCCTGTGCCTTGGGATGCTCCTTCTGAAATAGCACTGTCTTAATCGTCTGAGCCTATCTATACTGAGCCAATTGCAGCGTCTACTCCTCGTGAGGCTCTTCCAGCTCCATTTGAACCAGCGCAACAATATGTCTCCATTGAGGCATTCAACAAGTTCAAAGCAGATCTGGACAACAAGTTGGACTGCTTATTCGACTTGATGGCTTTTAAGCTCTCCAGGGATCCACCTTCATCCTCTTGATCATTCTAAGGAAACTAGATTAGGGATAACAAAGTTAGGGGGAGAATAATTTGATGTATTCTTTATTTATTTGATTGTATAGATTCTTATCATTGTATACACTGTTGATTCAATTCAATTTAATTCAATATACATGTTTCATTCAAAGTCATTTTTTTGATGTATGGAATGCTCTAATTCTGATATGTATGATCTCGCTTGGTACCTTGCTTGATATGATATTCATCCTGGTATCAAATTGCTCTTAAGAGATTCATCTATTTCTTTTTTTGATGATTTCAAAGGGGGAGAAATAGAAAAGAATTAATCAAATATGTTATATGAATCATAAACGACTAAGAAAACCATCTAGTAAGGGAGAGAGCATATACTAAGGGGGAGAGTCGTAGTACATTACCAAAATGCGAAACAATATTCTAACTTGCTATGAACTATGAACTGCTCTGACTTAGTTTTGTCTGAAACAATTTGATCAATAATATTTGTCATCATCAAAAAAGGGGAGATTGTTAAGTCAAACGAAGCAATTCCCAGCAAGGTTTTGAATGAGACAAATATAATACATGTTGTTATTTCTAACAAGTGTGTTAGTGTGCCACTTCCTACACCAGAACCAAGATAAAGGAAATCAGATGGAAAATGTCAAACGAAGCCAAGACTAGCACAAGAAGGAAATTGATCACACGTCAAGACTAAGCATGACCCAAGTTAGAGGAAAGTACAGACATTAGATGAAGCTTAATGGTCAACCAGACGAAGATGAGTCAAAGCAAAGCACATCATAAGGATCAGACAAAGCAAGTAAAATAATAGATAAAGTAAGACATGAGCTCCAGACGGTGATAAATCAAATATCAGACGAAGCTGTGTCAAGGACAACCTAGAGCATAACATAAGAACTCAGACGAAGGTTGATCAAAGATCAGAAGAAAGTCAACTAAATATCAGACGAAGGAAAACACAGACTGAGAAGTGTTCCAGGTGGAAACAAAGTCTGTCCATCTATAATGTTGACCAAACCAAAGAAAGTCAAAGCATTAATGACTAATGCTTAGACGAAGATCAAGACTTGAGATGCACATGGACTAATAGACGCAGATGAAGACTGCCATGAAAGCATTTGAAGAATCAAGTCCCAAGGGACAACTCAGACATCGTCTACGATCATACAAAAGCTCTTAACATGATTGCATGATAAAAAAAAGAGAAAAAGAAGAAGAAAAGCATGCCAAAAGTAAAAGCATGCATGTGTCAAAAAAAGTACATTATTTTTTCAGATAAAGACAATGCCTATACAGCTACGCGAATAGAAAAGGACAAAAAGTTCCTAGGTCTCAACTAAAGTTAGACACTTCTGCTAACAAAACAAAGAAGACTTCACGCAATGTCCATAAATAAGAAGCAACATTTAATGCAAGATCTTGTGCATTAAATGAAAGATCCAACTAGTCATGAACGACTACATCTTGCTTCAACGGACACTTGCAACAGGAAAATTTTACAAGACTATATATATGTCATAACTTCAAACTTGGAAAGGTTGGCATTGGCTAAAAGAGTGATATCAAGCCCATGAAGCAGCGAAACTAGAGACAAAGCATATAGAGTGAAATATACCATAGTGTATTTATCTCTGTAGACTAAGGAGTTCTAAGTGTAACTTAGGAACGTAAACCTTAGTGAGTGTAGCAAACCTTTGTATCCTCTTTGTGAAAGTAAACCAAACACTTAAACCAAATCATTTATCTATCATTTCTAAAGCCCGAAGAGGCTAGGGAAAGAATACTTGTAAAAGCCTGGAGAGGCTTGTCAAAGAATCCTCACTACGAGCCTAAAGTGGCAGAATAAAGAATACTAATGCTAATGAGTGAAGTTAGCAGGCCAGGAGTGGTTGACAATTCTCACTGAGAGCCTGAAGAGGATGAACAAAGAATACTAGAGCTAATGATTGAAGTTAGCCAACTAGGAGTGGTTGAGAATACTCGGGACCAAGAGTGCTCGAGAATACTTGCTGAGAGCCTAAAGAGGCTAAACAAACAATAGGCTAAACAAAGAATACTAGAGCTAATGAGTGAAGTTAGCCAACTAGGAGTGGTTGAGAATACTCAGGACCAAGAGTGTTCAAGAATACTCACTAAGAGGCTAAAGGGGCTGAACAAAAAATACTAGAGCTAATGAGTGAAGTTAGCCAACCAGGAATGGTTGAGAATACTCAGGACCAGAAGTGGTCGAGAATAATCACTACGAGCCTGAAGAGTCTGATTAAAGAATACTAGCACTGACAAGTAAAGTTTGCAGGCCAGAAGTGGTCGATAGTACTCGGCAAAGCAGAAGTTGATGGCATCCTAGCATGCATGAAATTGAGATGATGAGCAAGGGAGAGGACGCCTACTCCAAGGATCAAGTCCTTCAAGGGTGATGCGTGATTTAGAGAAGGAATAAGGTGGAATGGACGAAAATGGAGAGTATGGGTGAAGTGTTTGATGAAAGGTTTGAGAGGGCACTCTAGGGTTTGGCTCACTTCAAGGTAGATGAAGGCCACTTCTAGGGTTTAGCTTTCATGGTGAAGATAGGATGGTGGTGGCCGAATTTAGCCTAGGGTGACTAAGGATGATATAAAGGCAAAAATGCTCTCTTTATATTCAATATCCAAAGTATTTACATTATGCTAGCCTAGGGTATTTATAGGAGTGAGAGGCATCTAGGGTTGCATTTGGAGAGTGCATGGCCGAAATTCACAAGCCAAATGCACACCAAATGAAATCCAAATTAATCCTAGATGCAACTTGGTGGCCAAGGATGGAATCTTTGTGTTTAGCTAGGCTACATCTAGGTGCATGATAAGACCATGCAACCTTTGCCCTCCACTTTGGCCTAATCCTTTCTAACACCAAAAAATAAGTCCAATAGCCACAAAAATACGTCTTGGTTTTTGTTCCCACCCTAATCAAATACCTTAGCCCAAAAAATAAAATCCTATGATCTAAAGCACCCCATAATACAAGGGTAAAATGGGAAACATAAAGAAAATAAATCCTATGACTAAAATACCCTAGAATACAAGGGTAAAATTGGAAATACAAGTAAAATAGATCCTATGTCTAAGATACCCCAAAATACAAGGGTAAAAATGGAAAATCAAAGACAAGGGCAAAATAGGCATAAAATAAATTCTAGGCTACCAAAGCTTAGGAGAGTGATTAGTGTATTTTAATCTTGCGAAGCATCTCTTCTAGCATTTTGAATTCCCTATCCTCTTCCAATCTCCTAGCCATTGGCTTAGTGATGGGTCCCACATGAAGCTCCATGGATGGTCCTTCATCAGAAGTGGTGATAATGCTTGTACTTTATTGAATATCTAGTGGAATCCTTCAATTGAAGGAGACTGGACGTAGCTTAGTCTGAGCAAACCAGTATAAAAAACCTTGCAATGTTTATTTATGTTTTAGATGCAATTTAGCTTAATTGTTACATCATATTGAAAATTTCATCTATTACTTATTCTTCACTGTAACTATCATCAGATGAAAAATACATTTGTTTAATTTATCATCTTAAGAAATAATTTTCTTTTAAGAAACATTTTCCTTGTGCAGATGATAAATGTGACACCCTTTACCCCAACATACATACACAATAATTATAAAAATAAAATTCTTTATCATTAAAACCAAATCTCTAACCACATAAGGGTCAAGAGTTCACATCCTTAAACTTAATCTAAATAACATGTCAGTGAAATGACAGAAACAAAACTGAGTTTTCAAATAGTTTAATGGAAATAGCATCCTAAACTAAGCCTAACTATGCCCCGATGTCACATATCCTATCAGAGCATGCCCAACTGAAGCCTAAGCCTTATCACCAACATCCTCATGCTGATGATCACCTGCAACATAATTTAAACACATACAAAGAACAACAAGGAGTGAGAAACATCTCACTCAGGTTCAGGTGTAGAAATAAAGGTTAGATAGCACACACACACAACAAACATATTACAAGTGACAAGCACCAATCATATATAAACAATACACATACATAATCATTATCACATGTACACTCATTTATCATTCAATGATGTCATGGACTCGACTCATAAATGCATGCATGTGGCGCCATACAGAAGTTTCACATTTCTCATCACTAGTATGCTGCTACAACAACATACCTGGGGGCACGTTCATTCATGAATACATCACTGGTAACCAAGGATACACTTAGAATAGCTTGTTACATCACTAGTATGCAGCCTAAGCGGCACACCTGGAATAAATCATTTCATCATATAGCTTCATTAGTGCAAAAGAGATATTTTACGTCGGTTATTTTGGGGTTTTTACGTCAGAAAAACATCCGACCTTAATGCGGGAGACGTAAATTTACGTCGGATCCACCATGTTCGATGTAAAATGGTTTCCCACACATCCCCATCATCGGCAACGTCTACCTCTCCCGCGTCGCCGACCAAAAAGTAATGACCTCAAACGCCCTTTGTATCTCTGTTTTGTACGAATGTTGCGCGTGAAGAAGACGAAGTGCATCTAGGGAAATTAAAAGGCTATTTTACGTCGGACTACACCTGGGGCTGACGTAAAATTGAAAATCTACGTCGGGTGTGGATAATGTCCGACGTAGATGTTCACATTTACGTTGTCCTCTCAGTTGTTTGACCTAAAAAATTTTCTTTATTTAAAAATTTCCACTACTTTTTTTTTAACGTCGGGTGCTTTTATGTCAGAGGAGAATACGTTGACATAGATTGTATATTTTGCACTAGTGTTTGTTACATCACTAGTATGCAACCTAAGTGGCACACCTGGAATAAATCATTTCATCACATAACTTGTTATATCACTAGTATGCGACCTAATTGGCACACCTATGATAAGTCATATATACACATGATGCATGTCACACTTTCACTATTTCATTGACTCAACATTTCACTTATCACGTCTCATCATATCTCATGTCACATTATTTCATCATATTACAGATTAAACGTTCACCTTTCACAATCCCACTTCATATTTACATAGTCTCACACAAGGAACTTCTCGTAGTCATATACATCAAAATAGTACATAAAACATACCAAGAAATTATCCAAAACATGAAGCCATCATCAAAACTTGTCTATTTTTCAAATTAAACATATATATACACTCAATATCACACAAGGAATGCAACAGAACAATCAGAAAGTAAAATAGAAAACATTCATATTTTTCCTGTTTATCATAGGGTTCTCTCAGGAACCCATAGAGCACTCTAATTCATATCAGAACATATTCATTTTCAAAATTGATCGCATATTCATGCATCACATATAACAAGGAACACGATAGAACAATTTGAAAGAAAAATAGAAAACATCCATATTTTTCCTGTTCCTAAAAGCATGCATCAGGAAAGGGATTGGGGGCCAATCCAGCTGCCCAACAATTATTCCTACACCCCTGAGTGAGGTTTCTCACTCCCCCCTTACCTGGATAAGCAGAAGATAAAGCTAGAGCAGAATCTGTTTGATCTCCTTCTCTTGGTTCTCCTTGGTCTTCAGAGAGTGTGTCTATAAGCAGTGCCAGAGTCTGCTATTTATAAATTTCAGAAGTGGCCAGAACGACCCGTTTTGAAAAAAAATTCCCTTCTAACAACCTTTTGAAAAGATGCAAACATCCTTTTTCTTCTTTTCTCTTGACCCTTATGGCATTAAAATGGTACCGAAAGGATA
Source organism: Cajanus cajan (assembly GCF_000230855.2). Lineage (NCBI taxonomy): Eukaryota > Viridiplantae > Streptophyta > Magnoliopsida > Fabales > Fabaceae > Cajanus > Cajanus cajan. The sequence continues at coordinate 40,157,510 of NC_138525.1, forward strand.
CACGGAAAATGCACAATGAATACTCACAGATGGAAGACTAAGATGTCCCTTAACGGAGTTTAGAGACATTTGACTACACATTGATAATTTAGGAGCCATTGAAACCTTGAGTTCAAGAGAACATATCCCGGCAAAAATCACGAATGGCACGAATAAAAAGGAATCATCAACATTAACCTTAATACGTACAAGTTAATTTCCTGACATAAAAGAAAATGAATTGCATCTTTAGGAACAAACACATGAGCATAAACTGCATCGCATGCATATAAGGTAGGGGCATATGGAAGGGCGTTATAAAAAAAATGAACAAATATTAAAAATCATTCTTATCTTGCATTTTTATGTGCATCCATGCATCCATTCATTATACTTGCCAAGGTCAAAGGAAGTCATCAGGTCAAAGCGTTCGTAAAAGCTCAACGACCAAACAAGCAAGCTTATAAGCATGAAGAGGCCATCTCGCCCTACTCTTCACCAAATGCAGGATAATCCAAGAGAATGCCAAGATCAGGCATGGTTTCCTCACCAAAGCCAGGAGTGGATTCCAAAATAATACTCATCAATAAAGATTCAGCAAATAACATCATCATGGAATAGATCCCTCCACCAATGATGACAATAAAAAAGCAAAAATAACATGAGAAAAAGGCAAGCTTCATACATGTTGAAAAAGCCGAAGCATTTATAGTAGAAAAAGGCAAGCTTCAAATATGAAAAAGCCGAAGCTAAGAAAACAAAATAATAAAAAAAAAACCCTATTACAAGTAGACGCCTGGAGAGGCATTACAATACTCACCTTGACAAGAACAACACCAAACTCTTACCAAACATCCCACAATAAAAGCGCCTGGAGAGGCATCACAATACTCACATGGCAAGGGAAACACTAGAATCTTTGTCACCCATCAACTCCTTTGTCCACCAGCACAAGGACCACCTACCAGTAATCCTCGTCTTCATCAGGCGTCCTCCAAAAAAAAAAGGGGGCAATCACATTATCATCATCAGCAGGCAGCCTGGAGAGGCCAGGCATAATAATACTCATCATTTACTCCTTTGCCCACCATCACAAGGGCACCACCTACCAGCAATCCTCGTCTTCATCAAACGTCCTCCCATAGAAAAAGGGCAATCGCATCATCAACATCAGTAGGCAGCCTGGAGAGGCTAGGCATAATAATACTCAGCATTCAGCAGGCGACCTGGAGAGGCTAGGCATAATAATACTCAACATTCAGCAGGCGACCTAGAGAGGCAGGCATAATAATACTCAGCATCAGCAGGCAGCCTGGAGAGGCTAGGCATAATAATACTCAGCATTCAGCAGGCGGCCTGGAGAGGCTAGGCATAATAATACTCAACATTCAGCAGGCGGCCTGGAGAGGCCGGGCATAATAATACTCAACATTAGCAGGCAGCCTGGAGAGGCCAGCACAATAATACTCACAACATCAGCAGCCGGCCTGGAGAGGCCGGCACAATAATACTCACAAGGTCAACAGGCAGCCTGGAGAGGCCGGAATAATAATACTCACAATATCAGCAGGCGGCCTGGAGAGGCCGACATAATAATACTCACAATATCAGCAGGCGACCTAGAGAGGCCGGCATAATAATACTCACAATATCAACAGGCACCCTGGGAGGCCATGCATAATAATACTCCCTCTTAAACAAGCTACAAATAAAGGCACACATTATCACAAGAGAAACAATGGAGCTTCTACTCGAACACTGAAGATCAGGTGTACAGTTTATCAACCTTGTTACCCCATAGAGTACGCAATCAATGCTCAACTTCTCTAAGGGGTGAGGATACGAGCAAATACACCTGTCCAAGGGAAGTAACGCAGAAGCACCAACACAGAGACGGGAAGAAGACCCGGACGAAATGTCTACGTCTTTACTTGCCTTTGGAAAAGCAACACAGCTATTCCAAAGGACAAGTAAAGAGAGGTAGTTGTAGACACCCAATTTCGTCCAAGGGGCATACAAATAATAAGATAGGACATTAGAGGGCCCAAAGGCCCAAACCAATTTTTTTAGTGGCCCGGATCGGGCAGTTCTAAGTCTAGAACGGGTCATTCTCAATCAGAACGGGCCATTCTAGACTTCTAAAAAGCCTAAAAAAATATAGGTTAGAACGGGCCGTTCTAGACCAGAACGGGCCATTCCGAACCAATCAAAGTTGCTAAATTTTTACCTCGGAACGGGCCGTTCTGGTTCCCTGGAACGGGCCGTTCTGATTTCAGAACGGGCCGTTCTAGTGTACGAAAAAGCCACATAACGTTCGGATTTGGAACGGGCCATTCCGAATCCAGAACGGGCCGTTCCAGCCCACATCTGATGCCTATAAATAGGAATCTCGGCCACAATTTCAAGGGACCTCCAAAATTTCGTCCAAAGCTCCATAGAGCTCAAAATTTCTCCCTTTTTTTTCTCTCTCTCTCCTATTGTACTTCTTGAGTTTTGTGAGGCTTATTGTAGTGTGAAAGGTTGCCACAAAGCACCTAAAACCTCCATAGTTGAAGATCCAATAAAGCTTGTTACGAGGTATTACTCATCAATCTCTTGTTTTATCTTTCTCTTCTTTTATTTTACATATTACTATAATAAACGCAATTATGTAGATATTTTAGGGGTTTACCGTGTAATTTAAATTTCAAGCATGTAAATAGTAATTCATAAAGGGGATCTAATATTTAATTTATTATTTCTTATCTCATTAACTTCATCATAGGGTACCGATTGAGGGCGTTGTAGGGGTACTTAATACCTTCCATACACGTAACCGACCCCCGAACCCAATTCTGGTTATCAAGACCATTATTGGACTTTTCAAAAATATTTTATTTTTCCAATGTTTTGAGTAAAACATTGGTGGCGACTCCATAGAACCTATTTGCAAAATCATTAATTAAGGATTAGTCTGGTGTCCGAGCATTCCTTAATTAATGAGATCTTTAAAAAGATGTCTAAACTATTAGTCGCAAGATCAGAAAAATCTGGGTTGCGACAGTACATATGATGCTAATTAACATATGGATCAATAGATGTTTATTAAATTGTTTTTGTGTCTTGTATTGTAGGATATATTGGAACAACAGTCTATAGAGGGATCTTTTGTTTCCCATGGACGCCAGGATATACTCACAATTGCAATTGGGAAGCTTGAGCACCCAGGTCGGGTTCAGGCTGCTAGTGGAGGTCATAATCTACAAACCTACTTTGGATCACACTCATCTTCAAAGACATCTGGCACGGTGGAGTAGTTGGTGGAGATAAAGGTCTCTCAAGTTATAGCAACTTATGAGGAAAAATTTGTTTCCCATAGTTGATGTAAGTATTTAAATTATTTTTAATTATATTTTGCTGATTAATTTTTTCTAACATTGTTTCTAACGTTGTAGATTTATCCATAAATTGAGCATGGATAAGGGAAATGATCACATATATGGATTTTTGGAACCTGAGCCAATCCAAAAAAGTGGGAACAAGGTCGAAGAAATACAAGCTTACTTTCAAAATTGGATGTCTGAGTCAAATAAAAAAGTTTACTTAGCCCCTTATTTTTCTGAGTAAGTTTACTTTTATATAATTAAATATAATTCTTTATAAGAACTATTTTCTATTACTCATAATTTCTTAGTGCAGTGTTCATTGGCAATTTTTAGTTATTTGTCCTATGGACAACATAGCTATATGCATTTTCTCGTTGCATAAACCTCCTCCTATGGATTTTAGACAATTATTAGATAGGTAAATTTTTTTAAAATGTCTAATTTATTTTATTGATTATCATTACATTTGACTTTAATTAAACTATAATCATAATGTCATTTTATCATTAGGGCCATAGAAGGATATCATATACTTAAGGGTTCAAAGTTGAAGAAAAAAATGAGTTGGGTCTTTCCTAAAGTAAGATTTTAATTCTAGCAATGATATTTTTTTTTAAGTAATTTTGTTTGAATTACTATTCTATTGAAATTGATTTTATATTCTTTTTGTAGTCTCATAAACAAAAAGGAAATTATGAGTGCGGATATTATGTAATGAAGACAATGCATACTATTGTCGATTCACAAGTAGTATCTGGGTGGACTGAAGTAAGTTTTACAATTTTAAAAGTTGTTGTTTTAAGTTCTCATTATATATATTTTATGAATTATTACTAATTGTTTTAATTTTTCTTAACAGATATTTATAGATCGATCACCATTGCCGTTGGAAGACATAGACACCATTAGGGAGCAATGTGCCACATTTTTTATTGACCATTACTTTAAATAGTTTGGCCTTATGTTTTATAGTATTGCTTTAACCAGTTAGAACTTACATTTCATTGAGCAATGTGGTTCATTTATGTATTAGATGTATTTAAAAATATTCAATTATATATACATATGGTTGACATTTATCATCTTTTCTCATTTGTATGCAATTTTGTTCATTGAGACTTAACATAGAAAATACAAATGTTTTGGTTAATTGAAAACATTTGAACTGTCTGGTAAATTTATTCATTTGCAAGTTCTATTCTGAGGCGCTCTCAAAACAAGTTAGACATAAAAAAAAATCACTACTTTTAAGATCGGTTATGCCACAACCGATCTTGAAAGTCAAGACTTTTAAAATCGGTTGTGCTATAATCGATCTTAAAATTTAAGACTTTTAAAATCGGTTATAAGACAACCGATTTTAAAAGTCTTGACTTTTAAGATCGGTTACAGGTCAACCGATTTTAAAAGTCTTGACTTTTAAGATCGATTACAAGTCAACCGATTTTAAAAGTCTTGCTTTTTAAAATCGTCTCTTTTAAAATCGGTTGTAGAACCGATTTTAAAAGTTAAAAATAACCGATTTTAAAAGCCTTTTTTCCACTAGTGACAGTTTGAGCTTGATGCTTTGCAGTTACATGTTTTCGAATTTTCTCAAGATCAATAAATGATGAGTGCCCTTTACAGCCAAAACTAGATGCATGTTTTGTTCTCAAAGGGTGCCCGAAAATGTATAATTTCTAGATGTATAACCATTCTGTGTAATGATGATGGTTCCATTGTGCTACTTACAACTAATATTCAAACAAAGTTGGCTCAAGGTTCTAAAGGTCTTTTTTATCATTAATAATTTTATCTTCATATACATATTCCATAATTAACTTTCGAGATTTCCCTTCTTTTTTGGTTCTTAAACAAATTAGGAAAAAGAAACTTTGTGAAAAATTTAGAAAATATGTGTGATTCACGTGCTTGCTTTGTAATGGCATAATTCTCGTCTTTATTATCACTAGTAGTGCAAGGGTGATGAAGTATTTCTTGCATACCTAGTGCCATACTTGGTTGCTACTAGGCCTTAAAAAATAATGATAATTAAGATTATATAAAAAGAAATTCGTTGATAATGGCCTAGATTTCCGCTATGATTATAATAAAATCATTCTTCATTGCTTCTTTTCTTGCTTATAATAAAATTCTAAACCACATTATTTTTTAACCCTGTTTGAATAAACATGAATGAGGTTAAAATCATCTTAATAATAATAAACCCACATCATTTTTATGTGGAGGTGTGTGTGACAACTTGGAGCACCTTCCCTTGGCCTTGACAAGTGCCATCATGGGTAAAAAGAAATCTTTCAAAATAAAAGAAGCTCGGCAGGAAACTCAAAAAGGGGACTGCGCAAAAATAAGAGCAAAAGACCCGCTAGGAAATCCCACAAAAGGGTGACCTAGGCAAAAGTTAGGGTTACAAAAATAAACAAAAACAAAGGTCCGCTAAAACGCCACAAAAGGGTGTTTTAGGCAAAAATAAGGACAATCAAAAAACAAAAAAGAAATCCATGATGGTACCATGAACCGAATTCAAAAAGAAAGGTTCAAGGGAAGCTATCCAAGTTGTCGAATCACAACACGACTTTTTAACTTCATAAGTGTTTAATCAAACAAGCCTAAACACATAAGCCTACCTTGGCCATCCATTCTTACAAAAACCATTTTTGAAAAATAAATCCCCTCTAAAACACAAACTTCAGAACAAAAATATCTTTCTTTCCCTTTCTCTCTTGTCCCAAAAGATTTTAGGATAATCTAGTGGAAGCATGGAGAAATAAATCATCACTGATAATGGATCTAATCTGAACAACAAAATGGTGGAAGAACTGTGCCAAGAATTCAAGATCCAACACCATAACTCTTCCCCATATCGGCCAAAGATGAATGGGGCAGTCAAGGCAACCAATAAGAACATCAAGAAAATAGTGCAAAAGATGGTTGTCTCATTTAAAGACTGGCACGAGATGTTACCCTTCGCTCCTCATGGCTATAGGACTTCAGTACATACATCTACAGGAGCTACTCCATTCTCCCTCGTTTATGGGATGGAGGCGGTCTTGCCTGTTGAAGTTGAGATACCTTCTCTAAGGGTAATCATGGAAGCGAAACTTTCCGAGGTAGAATGGGTTCAAAGCCGATATGACCAGTTAAACCTTATTGAAGAAAAACGGCTGAACGCCATATGCCATGGTCAAGCCTATCAAAGAAAGATCAAAAAGGCTTTTGACAAGAAAGTCCACCCTCGAGTCTATCATGAGGGAGAGCTGGTAATGAAGAAATTACTACCAGCCCAAAAGGACAAAATCGGAAAGTGGGCCCCGAATTACGAAGGACCATACGTGGTGAAGCGAGCCTTCTCCGAAGGAGCATTGATCCTCACAGACATGGATGGAAAAGAACTTGGATACCCAGTCAACGCTGACGTGGTAAAGAAGTACTATGCTTGAAGACGTTGCTTGCATAGGCCCGCTAGGATGAAAACCCAAAAAGGGCGTCCTAGGCAAAAGTTAGGGCAAAATAAAAAGCTCGCCAGTACAAGGGTACTAGGCAAAACAAAGGCGAATTTATCCCCGCTAGGATACGTCCTAGACAAAAATTAGGGGCAAAAGAATAAGATGCAAAAACAAAGCAAGCAACGATCACTTGAATCGAAAACCGAAAGGCGGATCAAGTGATTATCTTCTAGAAGCAAGCATCTTGCAGCATCTACACTCCTGGCACATGCATCTCACCCGAAGCAATTAGGGGAGCGTAAAGAGCAACAATTACAGATATAATTGTTAAGCCCAATGTATATAGCCTACCCTGGCCAGCCATTCTTCAGAAATTCCTTCTGTATATCTTTCTGTAAAAAAAAAAAAAACACTTGTGAATATCAATAAAATATCTATTCATTTTCTCTTCTCTCTTGACCATGTGATTATGCCTCTAAAATTGGTATTTCTAAAAATTGTATGAAATTCCTTAATAATCGGTCAATAAAGAAAATTGGAGGGGTTCCTATAAAATCCATAATCTCCTGCATAAAAGGCTCACAAAAATATTTCCTCACGTCGATGACAGAAATTCCTCCAAGAAAAGGAGGATAGGGAGAGCCATTCATTTTCTAAAAAAAAAAAAAAAAAAAAAAAAAAAAAAAACATCAACAAAATTAACTTGCATTTTTGTGCATCACACACACATTAGTTGCACATTCAAAGACCTTATCATGAGGCAATTGCATAAAATAGAAAAAATAGAAAATTGCTTGTGTATGACAGCAGTCAACAAAAGCCGAAAACGAAAAAAGGCAAGGATACAAACAATACTCCTCAGAGACATTTCTGTACAGAAAAAGCCAAAACCAACAAAAAAGGCAAAAATACAGAAAAAGCCAAAATCAACAAAAAATACAGAAAAAGCCGAAATCAACAAAAAAGGCAAAAACACAGAAAAAGCCAAAATCAACAAAAAAGGCAAAAATACAGAAAAAGCCAAAATCAACAAAAAGGCAAAATACAGAAAATCCAACAAATTATACAGAATAACTGAGCCTGGAGAGGCTTGCCAAAATAATACTCTCCAAAAGACGTCTCAGCTCGCATTCTCGGGCTGAACAAAAAACCAATTCATCATACAAAATAATTGAGCCTGGAGAGGCTCGCCGAAATAATACTCCCTCGTCAGAATAATTGAGCCTAGAGAGGCTTGCCGAAATAATACTCTCTCAGAATAACTGAGCCTGGAGAGGCTCGCAGAAATAATACTCCCCAGAGAAACCTCAACTTCCACTCACGGGCCAAATTCCCCAGTGAAAGCTATCAAACCAAGATCAGCAAAATTCCCCAAGGGAGGCTTGATCATCTAAACAGAATATCCAAGTCGAAAGGACTTAAACTTCCTCAGTGGAAGGTAGCTTTCCAACTCAAGCGATGAGTGAAGCTAAGCCTGAAGAGGCTTTCTAAATAATACTCTGGGATAAATAAACTTTAAATCCCCACTCGCCTACTCAGAGGCACCCCCTCAAGAAAAATCACAAAAGACAAATAATCATTCCCCAAGCGGAATCCGGCACTCAGCCGAACACCAAACATCAAGATAATTCGCCTACTCAGAGGCACTCTTTCAAAAAAGAAAAAAATCCAAAAGATCAATAACAATTCCCCAAGCGGAATTTGGCTTTTCAGCCAATCATTGAACATCAAGATGATATGCCTAACAGAAGAGGCTAATCAAAATCAATGACAAAATCCCCGGCGGATAATAGCCTACACAGAGGCAACAAAACCAGAAAAACAAAAAGAGTCGCCCGAATAAGGATAACCGGGATACTCCACCACCGTCAAAAGGACGTCAGCCAACCATAAGGCACTGCTCATCTCAGAAAGAGCATCTTTGTGTCTACACCCCAAGGAAACAGAAATTCCTCAATGGGCACCAATTACGCAATGCAAAATTGGGACACAAGAACCTATGAGTAACTGCACATCCCCTAGACGGATCCCTGCGTTATCCAGCCCTCAGCGGCACCAAAATCAAAAACAACCGTCGAAGCAGCATCGTGTACTGTGGAGACAAAACTATCACAAGCCTGGAGAGGCAATACTCAGCTACCCAGATGTCCAGAGCACCGAGGTATGCACAACCCTGGAGAGGAAAAACTCACGCTACCCCGAGGTTGTCAAGAACACGGAGGTATGCAACTACCACGAGGTTGTCAAGAACACGTTGGTATAGCCTGGAGAGGGAAAACTCACGCTACCCCCGAGGTTGTCAAGAACACGGAGGTATGCATAAGCCTGGAGAGGCGGTACTCACAACTTCCAGCTCGGGCGTCGAGTGAAGTTGAGTCTGGAGAGGCGGTACTCACAGCTTCCAGCTTGGGCGGCAAGCGAAGCTAAGCCTGGAGAGGCGGTACTCACAACTTCCAGCTCGGGCGTCGAGTGAAGTTGAGCCTGGAGAGGCGGTACTCACGCTACCAGAGTGTTCAGAAGCACGGAGGTATGCAGCTTCCGGCTCGGGCGACGAGCGAAGCAAAACCTGGAGAGGCTACTCAGCAATTTTCCACCGGAAGACACTACAAGTCGGAAGGATGGCCTTATTCCCCGGACAATTGGGTCAACTCCTTTACTTATCAACCGGTACACTAAAAGGCCGTTTGACTAAGTAAAGGGGGGGCAGCTGTAGACCCCTAAAATTGTCCGGGTCGGAAATAAGACTCGAAGACTCTCAAAGATTGAAGGAAAGTCAGCCAGAAGGACTCCCAGAAGACCATAGGATGACTATCTGTAGGTTTAGAGGTCTTAGAGTAGCCAAAAATAAGAAAGTGGGAGGTTTGGAGCTCAATACGGCCTCCTTGGAGTTCAGTACGGCCGTACTGCACATTTTGAACTACAATACGGCCGCACTGAACTCAATACGGCCGTATTGAAGTTTCTGAACTTCAATACGACTGCATTGAATTTAATACGGCTGCACTGAACTTCAATACGGCTGCATTGAATTCAATACGGCTGCACTGAACTTCAATACGGCCGTATTGAGGTTTTTGAACTTCAATACGGCCGTATTGAATTCAATACGGCCGTATTGTAGTTCAAAACTTCAATACGGACCGTATTGACCCCCAGAGTCCGTATTGAGCCTCATCCCTATAAATATGACGTCAATGGGACGTCATTCTACACTTTCACACTGAGTTTTAACCCTCTTCTTGAGTATTCTGGGTTTTTTTGAGCAGTGCTCTGCCTAGAAATCACTCGGAGAGTTGATCCGACGAAGTTCTTGAGTCACGAGCCATTTGCTTGAGTCTCGAACCTAGTCGAAGGGAAATCCTCCGGATTTCCATAGTTAAAATTTTATAGGAGGGAGCGAGCGGTCTTGTAGTGGGAGGGAACGCCAAAACGCTTCCCAATTTCTGTCAAGATATATAAGAAAGCACGCTTCAAAGGTTTATATCTTTAAAGTCCCTTCTTTTACCGCTTTCTGTGTGTACATATTTAAACTGTCATCATGTAGATAGTTAATTTATAATTGCTTAGAATAAATAGGGGTAATTTAGTAATTTTGCACTATTATTTTTATATAATCTGTCATAGGGAACCCGAAAGGGGTGCTGTGGGGTGCTAACACCTTCCCCACGCGTAACCGACTCCCTTACCCGACTCTGGTTGTAATGGCCGAAGTCGATTTTTGAATCGATTGCCTTAAACTTCTTTTTCCAATGTTTTGAGTAAAACATTGGTGGCGACTCCATGAACCCTTCCTTTTTATGAAAACCACTAATCCATGGAGGGTCCCGCTTGGGATTAACATGGATTGGTGAGCCTTTTAATAAAATTGCTCGTTTGACAAGGTCTCAGTTTGAGAATAAGTCATTCTAGCAATCCATATTTTCAAACAAATTAAAGAGTCCAACCATCCTTCGCGAATGCCGAAAGCCCGTTTCGGGCCGGTGGCGACAACTTGTATGATAACATGTTTATCTATTTGGCTTTAATAACTGTTGTTTGTTTAATTTTTTGCAATTGTTTGAAATACAAACTGCACACGAACCTTTGCACACAACAGTTCCCTCTATACCCGGGGGCGTGAGTGGTAAGCCATAGGGAGTGGATGTTAGTACGGCCGGTTGTCGAATGGGTCTATAGGTGCCCGTAGACCGTTGTCGGAAAGCATCACTCAAGGTGATAACCATGAACTCAAGTCCGACAGTGCGTTGGAGCTTTCCATCGACTTACGACGAGAGGAATTGGGTCCCTATAATGGGGGCACCTTGGGGGCCTCAGACCGGTGAGAACAGTTAGATCCACCTTGAATATGCACTTTTCTGCAGGATACCCCTACCTCGTGATTCGCTCGTGACTGTTCGTGGATGAGTGAATTGTTTGTGTATAGGTTTATGTGATATTGTTTGTGCATTAATAATAAACCTCGTGATAAGGTCTAAAGAATAATCCCCATGCATGAAAATACCATGACATGAGAGGAAAGACCATGTGTGAAAATATAATAAAAGTGAGGAGCATGTACATCATTACCAATAAGACATCATGCATCCTCATAAACCATTCATTTTAGGTTCACCAATACCTCTTGACATGAGTAAAAGAGACCCATAATTATCGAGATTCTCCGTTGGGGAGGGATCATAAGTCAAGGAGGGTGGTAACACTCCGTTTTAAAAAGGCAGCGCCTTAAAAATGGAGGGTTATCAAGCTCATGTCAAGAGCGTATTCATCCCATAAATAAACTAATTAAACATTCATTTTAGAAAGTGGCTGGTCATCTCTCTGTCCTCACACGCGCGCAGAAAATCAAGAAGATGGAAGCGCTGGAGGACCAAAATAAGAAGCTTACAGCCGAGCTCTCGCAGCTCAAAGAACAAATGGCGCAAATGATGGAGCTCATGCGTCATCATAATGTACATGGGTCTCACCACAGTGACCATGAGTCCCATCATCATGAGGAGGAGGAGCACGAGGAAGAACCTCCACGAGCTGTACCCCTTGGGGCGGGGATCATGATTAAAGAGCCCGAGGTTTCAAAGGAACAATTCCACGCCCTAGAGGATCGGCTAAGGGCTATGGAGGGGCATGACTTCGATATTAAAGATGCCGCCGACATGTGTTTAGTGAGGGACATCCAATTCCCTCCTAAATTTAAAGTGCCGGATTTCCCAAAGTACGTGGGATCGACTTGCCCTAAGAGTCATCTCACCATGTACTGTCGCAAAATGGCTGCATATGCCACAAATGAAAAGCTCTTGATCCATTGCTTCCAAGAGAGCTTAGCCGATACTGCGCTCAATTGGTATATGCAGCTAGATGGAAATCTAGTACATACATGGAGGCAGTTGGCCGACGCCTTTCTCAAGCGCTATAAATACAACATCGACCTAACACCCGATAGGTCAGATCTTCAAGCCTTGAGTAAGAAAAATGATGAATCTTTCAAGGCGTACGCCCAACGATGGAGGGAGTTGGCGGCACAGATAGAGCCCCCGCTGTCGGATAAGGAGACGGTGTCCTTATTCATCAACTCGTTGACTGGTCCCTATTACGATAAAATGATAGGGAACACAACGACACTCTTGTCGGACATCATCACCATTGGGGAGTGTCGCCACCGGCCCGAAACGGGCTTTCGGCATTCGCGAAGGATGGTTGGACTCGTTTATTTGTTTAAAAATATGGATTGCTAGAATGACGTATTCTCAAACTGAGACCTTGTCAAACGAGCAATTTTATTAAATGATTCACCAATCCATATTAATCCCAAGCGGGACCCTCCATGGATTAGTGGTTTTCGCAAAAAGGAGGGGTTCGTGGAGTCGCCACCAATGTTTTTCTCAAAACATTGGAAAAAGGGATAAGGCAATTGATTTTACAAATCAACTTTGGCCATTACAACCAGAGTTGGGTAAGGGAGTCGGTTACGCGTGGGGAAGGTGTTAGCACCCCACAGCGCCCCTTTCGGGTTCCCTATGACAGATTATTTTCTAAAATAACAGCGTAAAATTACTAAATTACCCCTATTTATTCTAAGCAATTATAAATTAACTATCTACATGATGACAGTTTAAATATGCACACAGAAAGCAGTAAAAGGAAGGATTTAAGAAGAAACCTCTTGAAGCGTGCTTTTATATATTGAGTGAAACTGGGAAGCTTTTTGGCGTTCCCTCGCTCTACAAGCTCGCTCGCTCCTTCCTAAAAAACTTTTAACTATGGAAATCCGGAGGATTTCCCTTCGACTAGGTTCGATCCTCAAGCAAAATGGCTCGGGGCTCAAGAACTTTGTCGGATCAACTCTCCGAGTGATTTCTAGGGCAGAACACTGCTCAAAAACCCCAGAATACTCAAGGAGAGGGTTAAAACTATCTGAAAAGTGTGGAATGACGTCCAATTGACGTCATATTTATAGGGAATAGGCGCAATACGGCCTACAGAAGCAATACGGCCGTATTGAAATTTTTGAACTTCAATACGGCCGTATTGAGTTCAATACGGCCGTATTGAAATTCAGAAATTTCAATACGGCCGTATTGAGTTCAATACGGCTGTATTGAAGCTTCAATACGGCCGTATTGATTTCAGTACGGCCGTATTGAAGTTTCAGAAACTTCAATATGCCGTATTGAGTTCACTGCGGCCGTATTGAAGCTTCAATACGGCCGTATTAAGTTCAGTACGGCCGTATTGGGCTTCATTCCCTCCACTTCCTTATTTTGAGCTATTCTAAGACCTCTAGACCTACAGAGAACCCTCCTAGGGCCTTCCAGGAGTCCTTCTGGCTGATCTTCCTTCAGTCTTCGAGAGTCTTCAAGCTTTATTTCCGACCCGGACAATTTTAGGGGTCTACAGCTGCCCCCCCTTTACTTAGTCAAACGGTCTTTTGGTGTACCGGCTGACAAGTAAAGGAGTTGACCCAATTGTCCGGGTGATGCACCGACCTTCTGACTTGTAGCGTCTTCCGGTGGAAAATTGTTGAGTAACCTCTCCAGGTTGTTGCATACCTCGGCGCTCCTGACAACCTCGGTAGCTAAGTTTACCCTCTGCCTCTTAACATTCAGCAGTGTGAGTTTACCCTCTCCAGGTCCTGCCTCTTAACATTCAGCAGTGTGAGTTTACCCTCTCCAGGTCCTGCCTCTTAACATTCAGCAGTGTGAGTTTACCCTCTCCAGGTCCTGCCTCTTAACATTCAGCAGTGTGAGTTTACCCTCTCCAGGTCCTGCCTCTTAACATTCAGCAGTGTGAGTTTACCCTCTCCAGGTCCTGCCTCTTAACATTCAGCAGTTGAGTTTACCCTCTCCAGGTCCTGCCTCTTAACATTCAGCAGTTGAGTATTGCCTCTCCAGGCCCTGCCTCTTAACATTCAGCAGTTGAGTTTACCCTCTCCAGGTCTGCTTCCGTGTCTTCTGATCACTTCGGCAATGATTTGATATGATTTTTGTCTCCACAGTCCATGATGCTGCTTCGACGGTTTTTCTGATTTTGTGCCGCTGAGGGCTGGATAACGCAGGGATCCGTCTAGGGGATGTGCAGTCATTCATAGGTTCTTGTGCCCCAACTTGCATTGCATTGTTGGTACCCATGGGGAATTTTTGACTCCTTGGGGTGTAGACACAGATGCTCTCTCTCTGAGTTGAGCGATGCCTTATGTTTGGCTGACGTCCTTTTGACGTGGGTGGAGTATCCCGGTTGTCCTTATTCGGGTATCTCTTTTGGATTTTCTGATTTTTGTAGCCTCTGTGTAGGCTGTTTATCCGCTGGGGATTTTGTCATTCATTTCTTGACTGGCCTCTTCTGTTAGGCAAATGATCTTGATGTTTGGTGCTTGGCTGGATGCCACATTTCGCTTGGGGAATATTTATTGATATATATATTTTTTTTATTTTTCTCCTTTTGTAGGGGTGCCTCTTGAGTAGGCGACTGGGGATTTGGGGATTTTATGTATCCCAGAGTATTATTTAGAAAGCCTCTTCAGGCTTAGCTTCACTCTTCATTTGAGTTGGAGAACTATCTTCCACTGAGGAAGTTTTAAGTCCTTTGACTAGATATACTGTTTGAATCATGCTTCCGTTAAGGAATTTTGCTGATCTCACTTTGATAGCTTTCACTGAGGAATTTGGCCCGTGAGTGGAAGCTGAGATTTCTTTGGGGAGTATTATTTCGGCGAGCCTCTCCAGGCTCAATTATTCTGAGAGTATTATTTAGGCAAGCCTCTCCAGGCTCAATTATTCTGAAAGAGTATTATTTCGGCGAGCCTCTCCAGGCTCAATTATTTTGTAGGAGTATTATTTCGGCAAGCCTCTCCAGGCTCAATTATTCTGAAGGAGTATTATTTCGACAAGCCTCTCCAGGCTCAATTATTCTGAAGGAGTATTATTTCGACAAGCCTCTCCAGGCTCAATTATTCTGTGGGAGTATTGTTTCGGCAAGCCTCTCCAGGCTCAGTTATTTTGAGAGTATTCTTTCGGCAAGCCTCTCCAGGCTCAGTTATTCTGTATGATGCTGTTGATTTTCTGAATCTTTGTATTTTGCTTGCTGCTGTCATACACAAGCAATTTTCTATTTTTCTATTTTATGTAATTGCCTCATGATAAGGTCTTTGAATGTGCAACTAATGTGTGTGATGCACGCGATGCAAGTTTTTATTTTTGTTCTTTTATTTAGAAAAGTGAATGACTCTCCCTATCCTCTTCTTTTTTGGAGGAGTTTCTGTCATAGACGCGAGGGAGGATTTTTGTGAGCCTTTTATGCAGGAGATTATGGATTTTACAGGAACCCCTCCAATTTTCTTTATTGACCGATTATTAAGGAATCTCATACAATTTTTAGAAATACCAATTTAAAGGCATAATCACATGGTCAAGAGAGAAAAGAAATGAATGGATATTTTATTAATATTCACAAATGTTTTTACAGAAAGATGTACAGAAGGAATTTCCGAAGAATGGCTGGCCAGGGTAGGCTATATACATTTTAGCTTTAAACAATTATATCTGTAATTGTCGCCCTTCCCGTTCCCCTAATTGCTTCGGGTGAGATGCCTGAGCCAGGAGTGTAGATACTGCAAGACGCTTGCTTCTAGAAGATTATCACTTGTACCGCCTTTCGGTTTTCGATTCAAGTGATCGTTGCTTGCTTTGTTTTTACATCTTATTCTTTTGCCCCTAATTTTTGCCTGTAGACCCCTAAAATTGTCCGGGTCAGAAATAAAGCTTGAAGACTCTCGAAGACTGAAGGATAATCAGCCAGAAGGACTCCTCGAAGGCCCTAGGAGGGTTCTCTGTAGGTCTAGAGGTCTTAGAATAGCTCAAAATAAGGAAGTGGAGGGAAAAAGCCCAATACGGCCGTACTGAAGTCAATACGACCGTATTGACACTTCAATACGGTCGTACTGAAGTCAATACGACCGTATTGACACTTCAATACAACCGCAGCGAACTCAATACGGGCGTATTGAAATTTCTGAATTTCAATACGACCGTATTGAACTCCAATACGACCGTATTGAAGTTCAAAAATTTCAATACGGCCGTATTGCCCCTGTAGGCCGTATTGCGCCTATTCCCTATAAATATGACGTCAATTGGACGTCATTCCACACTTTTTCACTCAGTTTTGACTCCCTCCTTGAGTATTCTGGGGTTTTTGAGCAGTGTTCTGCCCTAGAAAACTCTCTGGGAGTCGATCCGACGAAGTTCTTGAGCCCCGAGCCATTTTGCTTGAGGATCGAACCTAGTCGAGGGGAAATCTTTTTGATTCCCTTAGTTAAAATTTTGTTCTAGGAGAGCGAGGAGCGGGCTTGTAGAGCGAGGGAACGCCAAAACGCCTCCCAGTTCTTTGCAATATAAAAGCACGCTTCAAGAGGTTTCCCTTCAATCCTTCCTTTTACTGCTTTCTGTGTGCATATTTAAACTATCATCATGTAGATAGTCAATTTATAATTGCTTAGAATAAATAGGGGTAATACAGTAATTTTATACTGTTCTTTTAAAAATAATCTGTTATAGGGAACCCGAAAGGGGCGCCGTGGGGTGCTAACACCTTCCCCACGCGTAACCGACTCCCTTACCCAACTCTGGTTGTAGTGGCCAAAGTTGATTTTTAAATCAATTGCCTTATCCCTTTTTCCAATGTTTTGAGTAAAACATTGGTGGCGACTCCACGAACCCTCCTTTTGCGAAAACCACTAAACCATGGAGGGTCCCGCTTGGGATTAATATGGATTAGTGAGACTTTTAGTAAATAAATTGGATAAGATCGACAAGGTCTCAGTTTGAGAACAAGTCGTTCTAATAATCCAATACATTTTCAAAACCAAAATAAATGAGTCCAACCATCCTTCGCGAATGCCGAAAGCCCCGTTTCGGGCCGGTGGCGACAGATGGCGACTCCGCTGGGGATTCTGGATGTTTCGAGAGTCAGTCCCATTTAGTGACAGACTATTTTTAACAAATAATAGTTAAAATTACTTTATTACCCCTTGCTTGTATGATAACATGATTTATTATATGGCTTTAATAACTGTTGTTTGTTTAAATTTCCGCAATTGTTTGAAATACAAACTGTACACAAACCTTTGCACACAACAGTTCCCTCTATACCCGGGGGCATGAGTGGTAATCCATAGGGAGTGGATGTTAGTACGGCCGGTTGATGGGTTTATAGGAGCCTATGAGACCGTTGTCGGAAAGCATCACTCAAGGTGATAACCATGAACTCTAGTCCGACAGTGCGTTGGAGCTTTCCATCGGCTTACGACAAGAGGAATTGGGTCCCTATAATGGGGGCACCTTGGGGGCCTCAGACCGGTGAGAACAATTAGAACCACCTTGAATATGCACTTTTCTGCAGGATACCCCTACCTCGTGATTCGCTCGTGACTGTTCGTGGATGAGTGAATTGTTTGTGCATTCGTTATGTGACATTGTATGAGCATACATTTGCATTCTTTAAACAAACAACATTCCTATTCTATTAAAATAAGAATAAATAGAAATAAGGATCTTCTAGTACATGGTGTTAACATCTACCTTCATTGCATTCATATAGGTAGTTTCCCTTTTCACCCAAAAAATACAAAAAAAAGATACAAAATATTCAAAAGAAAAATATGTATTTACCCAAACCAAGCAATATCATGCATCATCTTAGGAAAATCCTAAAAACATGATAATGCTTAGTTCAATAAACACAATGCATGCATGTTCAACATCATCATCTCATGCATATAGATCATGGAGGGATCTAAGAATCATTCATTTCATACATCCCTCCTAGTAATTCAGTAATAAACATAAATAAAAAGAAAGGATTAAATCGATGCGTATGTTCAAAAATGGATCGCACGCCGTTCGTCATCAAGTGTAAGCCAACAACCGCGCCAAGCGAGCGCACATCAACTTCGTTGTTGGTAATCAAGACGAATAAAGGGGAAGGTCCGACACCATTAAGGATCACCGCTCCAAGACCTTTCCCCTACGAATCAAATAAGGCTGTGCCGTGGATATACGACATCCACTCTTCTGCCGACAGCGATATCTCCAACATCGCTGGACTTGGGGGCATGACTAGGAGTGGCAGGATCTACACTCCCGAAGATCTTCATGATAAAGCCCCCAAGAATAAAGAAAAAGAAGAAAAGAAAACCGAGAAAAAAGAATCCGAGGAGGAGACAGACGAGCTGTTAAAGTTTATCCGACAGAGCGAGTACTCCATCGTGGATCAACTTCATAGGACGCCAGCAAAGATTACGCTGTTGTCGTTGATCCTAAGTTCCAAACCGCATCGGCAAGCTCTGTCGAAAGTCTTGAACGAGGCATACGTGTCGCACACTATCTCCCAAGACGAGTTTGAGGGGATTGTTAGTCACATTAAGGCTAATGATCACCTCACCTTCATCGATGAAGAAATCCCCGCCGAGGGATCAAACCACAACAAGCCCTTGCACATCTCTACAAAGTGCAAGGAGTAGCACATCGTTAAAGTCTTGGTAGGTAATGGATCTTCCTTGAAAGTGATGCCAAAAAGAACGCTCAAAGCAATTGGCAATCAAGGGAGTCCAAACGCGCCCGAGCAACATGATCGTTCGAGCTTTCGACGGTTCTAAAAGAGAAGTAGTGGGAGAAATCAATCTTCCAATCCAAATTGGACCCACTATCTTCAACGTCAAATTTCAAGTGATGGATATCACTCCCGCATACAGCTGTCTCCTCGGCCGACCTTGGATTCATGATGCGAAAGCTATTCCTTCTACGCTCCACCAGAAAGTCAAGTTCATAGTAGGTGACAAACTGGTGACCGAACAAGCTAAAGATGACATACTCATCAGCAAGCCATCCAACATACTTTATGTGGATGCAGCAGAGGAAGCTTTAGAAACCGCCTTCCAAGCATTGGAAATCGCCAATGTCGAAACGTTTCCCCGAGAAATGAAGAAGGTAGCCTCCATGCTCACCAAGAACGGATACTTGCCAGGACAAGGATTAGGCAAGGACTCCCAAAGAATCCCGGAGCTACCCATTATCAAGGATAAATCCGGGGAAACAAGGGTTAGGATACAACCCTAACAAAGATCAAAGAACGAAGAGGAATCAAGATCCTTCTCGACGTTCTTTAAGCCAGATCTTTAGGAAGGCCGGTTCACAAGCGTCAAGGCCGGTCGTCGTCGTCAAATGTTTTTCTCCTTCCGATAGGGATGTATAGACTCAGTGACTATTAGAGATCACTCCTCGGGGACAGCCCGACCCCCGAGCCTCGATAGGGCACATGTTTCCGCTGCGATTATAATAAAATCATTCTTCATTAATTCTTTATTGCTTCTTTTCTCGCTTGCAATAAAATTCTAGACCACATTATTTTAACCCTGTTTGAATAAACATGAATGAGGTTAAAATCATCTTAATAATAATAAACCCACATCATTTTTATGTGGAAGTGTGTGTGTCAATTTGGAGCACCTTTTCTTGGCATCAATAAATGCCATCATGGATAAAGAAATCCTAAAGATAATAAGCTCGGCAGGAAACCCAAAAGGGGACTGCACAAGATAAGAGCAAAAGACCCGCTAGGAATCCCACAAAAGGGTGACCTAGGCAAAAATTAGGGTTACAAAATAATGAACAAAAACAAAAGCCCGCTAAGACATCATAAATGGGTGTTTTAGGCAAAAGTTAGGGCCGTCAAAAAAAGGGAACAAAATAAATCCGTGATGGTACCATCAATTGAATTCGACAAGGAGCTCAAGAAAAGCTATCCAAGTTGTCAAAGCACAATCATTAATAACGAAGATGTGCTTAACTTCATAAATGTTTAATCGAACAAACCTAAACACAATAAGCCTGCCATTGGCCAGCCATTCTTACAAAATCCATTTTTCAAAAATAAAACAATCCCCTCTAAAACACAAACTTTTGAAAAATATACCTTTTCCTTCTTTTCTCTCTTGTCCCCAACGATTTTTGAATAATCTAGTGGAAACATGGAGATATAGTGGTCAATAGGAGGGTTGACACATCTTCTAAAGGAAGGGAGAATCATTTGGTTGATAACACCAAAAATCAAATACGCATCGTTCCTCGGTTACAGAAATCGGCAAAGCACAGTCTGTCTGGAGGAATGGCAAGATCCAAACAAAGAACGCATCGATTAATTCTTTTGAAAAACTGAATCAAATAGAATTAGGTGCATCTCATTTGCATACATGCATACAGATGATAGGTGTACTAGAAGATCACTTATTCTCTGTTTATCTAAAAAAAAAAAAAAAAAAAAAAAAAAAAAAAAAAAATCATCATAAATCAGAAAAATCCAATACGCCCGTATTGGTATTAATACGGTCGTATTGGAGTTAACGTTAAGGATAACGTTTCAACTCCAATACGGGCGTATTAAAACCCAGTACGCCCGTACTAAACCCCAATACGGTCGTATTGAATCCAATACGATCCGTATTGATTGTAAACTTTGTACATCAACGGAAAGGCCAATACGGCCGTATTGAATCCAATACGGGCCGTATTGGCGGAATTTTGCCTATAAATAAAGACTTCCCCTCCCTCATTTTGCATACCTCTCTTCATTCTCCACATTCCTTGCTTGTGAGTGCATTCCTAGAGAGATTATCAGAAATGGCAGAATCTTCTCGCAAAAGGCAGAGAGCCCCAGCCAGACGTGTAATGACAGATCGACACCGGGACCGGCTACAGCTTATAGAGACGTTCACCATCGAGCCGTCAAGAGTGCTCGATTTTGAGCTTCTCCAAGCAGTGGGCTTGGAGAATGATGTCAGGAACTACTTCGACGCCATAGGATGGGGATTTGTCCTTAATCCACCATCCCAGCTATATTTGACGGCCACGAAGGAGTTCTTGGCTACAGTCGGCGTCACGGAGTCGACTAACAGCTATGGGGAGGATGTTTGCGCGGTGGATTTCTGGATGAATGAAGGATACCGCACGCTGACGTTGGACGAGTTCAACGTCCAGGCAGGGTTTTTCAGCCGCACTGATCAGCTGGCATTCCGAGATGCCATATGCGAGTGGCCTGATCAGTGGACTCCGGTTGAGATGTGGAGTTTGCTCACTGGTCGACGGGATTATCATTCAGGGGTGAAGGGCTCCCGGCTCCCGACTGCTCTTAGGATCTGTCACAAGATCCTCACCAGTACTATTCATGGCAGGTCCAAGAGTCAGGAGTCGATTACACGACCGGATCTGCTGGCCTTATATTGCATGGCCACCGGCCGGAAGGCCAATCCTGGATATTTCTTCCTTGAGCACGTGAAGAAGTTTGGGGTACGAGAGGGAGGAGAGTCCAGACAGGGGTACATCTTGGTTGCCCCACTCCTTTCACAGCTGGCGGAGACATGGGGATGTCCCGATGGTGCAGAGCCAGGGGCGTTGGCGCCAAAGTTGATTGGTGCCTCCACCCTGATTAACATGAAGATCATCGCTAGATCGCCAGGAGGGGGGTTTGTGCGAGTAGATGGCCTCGAGACCTTCGACGACCTCCTCAACAACCTCGACTTTGAGGGAGGCGACACCCCGCAGCCAGAGGCTAGCACGTCACGGTCGGACAGGGGATACTTTGACACCCGCTTCGACACACTGCAGCAGAGCATTGACACGCGATTCGATGCTTTTCAGCAGAGCATCGACACGCGATTCGATGCTTTTCAGCATAGTGTCGGTACATGGCAGCAGAGTACCGATGCTCGACTAGATACCTTGGTGCAGGGGTTCGACAACCTCTCCGTCTGGATGCATCGCCGCTTCCCGGACTCGCCACAGGACCCGCCAGCAGAGGAGTGAAGACTGGCTTCTGTTTTATTGCTTTTTCATGTACTAGTTTGGTTGGGCTTAGCCCCATTTCCCAAATTTTTCTTGTATAAATTCATTTTTAATGAAATTTGCCACTTTTTCTCTAGCAATTTAAATTCTGTACAGCAAAAGCCAAAAAACATAAAAAAAAGGCAAAATACAGAAAAAGCCAAAAAATAAAAAAGGCAAGGATACAGAAAATCCAACAATCAGTTTGCACAGAATAACTGAGCCTGGAGAGGCTTGCCGAAACAATACTCCTCATCCCCCACATCAAAGAATAATTGAGCCTGGAGAGGCTCGCAGAAATAATACTCCCCAGAGAAACCTCAACTCACGCTCACGGACTCAAAATCCCCAGCAAGAGCTATCAAAGCAAGATCGACGACATTCCCAATGGACGCACGATCACCCAAGCAGAATATCCAAGTCAAAGGACTTAAACTTCCTCAGTGAAGATAGCTCTCCAACTCAAGTGTCGAGTGAGGCTAAGCCTGTAGAGGCTTCCTAAATAATACTCTGGGATACATAAAATCCCCAAATCCCCAGTCGCCTACTCAAGAGGCATCCCTGCAGAAGGAGAAAAATAAAAAAATCAATAATCATTCCCCAAGTGGAATCTGGCTCTCAGCCAATCATTGAACGTCAAGCTGATACGCCTAACAGAAGAGGCTAATCAAAATCAACGACAAAATCCCCCAGTGGATAACAGCCTACACAGAGGCAGCAAAATCAGAAAACCAAAAGAGACACCCGAACAAGGATAACCGGGATACTCCACTAACGTCGAAAGGACGTCAGCCAATCATAAGGCACCGCTCACATCAGAAAGAGCATCTTTGTGTCTGCACCCAAAGGAATCAGAAATTCCCCAGTGGGAACCAACTACGCAATGGAAAGTTGGGACACAAGAACCTATGAGTAACTGCACATCCCCTAGACGGATCCCTGCGTTATCCAGCCCTTAGTGGCACAAAATCAAAAAACAACCGTCGAAGCAGCATCGTGGACTGTGGAGACAAAATCATCACGAATCCCTGGAAAGGAGATATTCACGCTACCCCCGTCGTCACAAACACGGAGGTATGCAGCTTCCGGCTCGGGCAATGAGCGAAGCTATCTCTGGAAAAGGGGTACTCACCGCTTACCGTTGTCACAAAGGTACTTAGCTTCCGGCTCAAACAAAGAGTGAAGCTAAGCCTGGAGAGACGGTACTTACAGCTTCCAGCTTGGGCAACAAGCAAAGCAAGGCCTGGAGAGGCAAAACTCACACTGCTCACCGTCGTCACAAAGGTGCTTGGTTTCCGGCTCGAACAAAGAGCGGGACTAGGCCTGGAGAGGCAAAACTCACACTGCTCACCGTCGTCACAAGGATATTTAGCTTCCGGCTCGAACAAAGAGTGAAGCTAAGCCTGGAGAGGCGGTACTCAACCATCAGCGTCATCAGAGGCGCGTTGATGTCCAACTTCCGGCTCGGACGTCGAGTGAAGTTGACCTTGGAGAAGGTAAACTCAGCTACCGAGGATGTCAGAAGCGCCGAGGTATGCACCCACCTGGAGAGGCTACTCAACATTTTTCCACCGGAAGACGCTACAAGTCAGAAGGTCGGCACAATACCCGGACAATTGGGTCAACTCCTTTACTTGTCAGCCGACACACCAAAAGGCCGTCCGACTAAGTAAAGGGGGGGCAGCTGTAGACCCCTAAAATTGTCCGGGTCAGAAATAAAGCTTGAAGACTCTCGAAGACTGAAGGATAATCAGCCAGAAGGACTCCTCGAAGGCCCTAGGAGGGTTCTCTGTAGGTCTAGAGGTCTTAGAATAGCTCAAAATAAGGAAGTGGAGGGAAAAAGCCCAATACGGCCGTACTGAAGTCAATACGACCGTATTGACACTTCAATACGGTCGTACTGAAGTCAATACGACCGTATTGACACTTCAATACAACCGCAGCGAACTCAATACGGGCGTATTGAAATTTCTGAATTTCAATACGACCGTATTGAACTCCAATACGACCGTATTGAAGTTCAAAAATTTCAATACGGCCGTATTGCCCCTGTAGGCCGTATTGCGCCTATTCCCTATAAATATGACGTCAATTGGACGTCATTCCACACTTTTTCACTCAGTTTTGACTCCCTCCTTGAGTATTCTGGGGTTTTTGAGCAGTGTTCTGCCCTAGAAAACTCTCTGGGAGTCGATCCGACGAAGTTCTTGAGCCCCGAGCCATTTTGCTTGAGGATCGAACCTAGTCGAGGGGAAATCTTTTTGATTCCCTTAGTTAAAATTTTGTTCTAGGAGAGCGAGGAGCGGGCTTGTAGAGCGAGGGAACGCCAAAACGCTTCCCAGTTCTTTGCAATATAAAAGCACGCTTCAAGAGGTTTCCCTTCAATCCTTCCTTTTACTGCTTTCTGTGTGCATATTTAAACTATCATCATGTAGATAGTCAATTTATAATTGCTTAGAATAAATAGGGGTAATACAGTAATTTTATACTGTTCTTTTAAAAATAATCTGTTATAGGGAACCCGAAAGGGGCGCCGTGGGGTGCTAACACCTTCCCCACGCGTAACCGACTCCCTTACCCAACTCTGGTTGTAGTGGCCAAAGTTGATTTTTAAATCAATTGCCTTATCCCTTTTTCCAATGTTTTGAGTAAAACATTGGTGGCGACTCCACGAACCCTCCTTTTGCGAAAACCACTAAACCATGGAGGGTCCCGCTTGGGATTAATATGGATTAGTGAGACTTTTAGTAAATAAATTGGACAAGATCGACAAGGTCTCAGTTTGAGAACAAGTCGTTCTAATAATCCAATACATTTTCAAAACCAAAATAAATGAGTCCAACCATCCTTCGCGAATGCCGAAAGCCCCGTTTCGGGCCGGTGGCGACATTGCCTAGGACGTATCCTAGCGGGGATAATTTTGCCTTTGTTTTGCCTAGTACCCTTGTACTGGCGGGCTTTTTGTTTTGCCCTAATTTTTGCCTAGGATGCCCTTTTTGGGTTTTCATCCTAGCGGGCTTGTGCAAGCAACGTCTTCAAGCATAATACTTCTTTACCACGTCAGCGTTGACTGGGTATTGAAGTTCTTCTCCGTCCATGTTTGTGAGGATCAGTGCTCCTCCGGAGAAGGCTCGCTTTACTACGTACGGTCCTTCGTAATTCGGGGCCCACTTTCCGATTTTGTCCTTTTGAGCTGGTAGCAATTTCTTCATCACTAGCTCTCCCTCATGGTAGACTCGAGGGTGGACTTTCTTGTCAAAAGCCTTTTTGATCTTCCTTTGATAGGCTTGACCATGGCATATGGCGTTCAGCCGTTTCTCTTCAATGAGGTTCAACTGGTCATACCGGCTTTGAACCCATTCTGCCTCGGAAAGTTTTGCTTCCATGATTACTCTCAGAGAAGGTATTTCGACTTCAACAGGCAGAACTGCCTCCATTCCATAAACAAGGGAAAATGGAGTAGCTCCTGTGGATGTGCGTACTGAAGTCCTGTATCCATGGAGAGCAAAGGGTAACATATCATGCCAGTCTTTGAATGAGACAACCATCTTTTGTACTATTTTCTTGATATTCTTATTGGCTGCCTCGACTGCCCCATTCATCTTTGGTCGGTATGGGGAAGAGTTGTGGTGTTGGATCTTGAACTCCTGGCACAATCCTTCCACCATCTTGTTATTTAGATTGGATCCATTATCAGTGATGATCTTATCGGGAATACCGTATCTGCATATGATGTTTTTCCTTATGAAGGATGTTACCACCTTTCGGGTCACATGAGCATATGATGCCGCTTCTACCCATTTGGTGAAATAGTCAATGGCCACAAGGATGAATCTATGTCCATTGGATGCCTTTGGTTCGATGGGTCCAATAACATCCATGCCCCACATTGCAAATGGCCAAGGTGAAGCCAACACATTGAGTGGCGTTGGTGGGACATGAATATTGTCGGCATATGCTTGACATTTGTGGCATTTCCGAACGTATTGGTAACAATCCCTTTCCATGGTCGACCAATAGTACCCTGCCCTAAGGATTTTCTTAGCCATTGCAGGTCCGGGAATGTGGGTACCGAAAACCCCCTCATGTATTTCTTTGATCACATTTTGAGCTTCGACTTGGTCTATACACCTCAACAAGACCGAGTCATAATTCTTTTTGTAGAGGGTTTCTCCTATTAGCAGAAATCCCATGGCCCTTCTTCGGATATGCTTTTTGTCATTATCGTTGGCCATGTCAGGATATTCCCTTTTTTTCAGATATTGTTTGATATCGTGGAACCATGGACAATCGTCGATATCTTCATCTATCAGAAGGCAGAACGCTTGCTTATTATGCCGCCGGATATTAATGACAGGCATTTCATGTTCACTATCCAAGGCGAACATTGATGAGAGCGTAGCAAGGGCGTCAACAAACTGATTCTCCTCCCTTGGAATGTATTCAAAGATGACACTTTGGAAGAATTGTGTCAAATCTTTGATATGCTCAACATATGGTATCAGTTTAGGATTTCGGACTTCCCAGTCACCTCGTAGCTGATGGATGACTAAAGCCGAATCTCCAAATACTTTGAGTTTGAGGATACCATTGTTGATAGCCGCTTGGATTCCTAACGCGCAAGCCTCGTATTCGGCCATATTATTTGTACAGTCGAAATTGAGTCTTGCTGTTAGAGGGATATGCTTTCCTTGTGGGGAGATTAACACTGTCCCAATCCCCTGTCCAAGCATGTTGGAGGCTCCATCAAAATACATGGTCCACGCATCATCTTTTGGTTCTTCATGTTGTATACTCATTATATGCTCATCGGGGAAATCATCCTGAAGGGATTGGTAATCATTGGTCGGCCCGTGTGCTAGGTAATCAGCTAGGGTACTACCCTTGATGGATTTTTGTGTGACATGTATGATGTCAAATTCTGATAATTGTACTTGCCATCGGGCGATCTTCCCAGTGATTATTGGCTTGTCGAACACATACTTAATTGGATCCATTTTGGAAACCAACCAAGTAGTATGCCTTATCATATACTGCCTGAGCCTTTGTGTTGCCCACGCTAACGCACAGCAAGTCTTTTCTAATGGCGTGTAGCGGGTTTCATAATCTAGAAATTTCTTGCTCAAGTAGTAGATGGCTCGTTCTTTCTTTCCAGTTTCGTCCTGTTGCCCTAGCACGGCTCCCATGGACTCATCAAGCACTGTTAGATAGAGGATTAATGGCCTTCCCTCGACAGGTGGCACCAATACTGGTGGATTGGCCAAGCACTGTTTGACCTTGTCAAAAGCTCGTTGACAATTCTCATCCCAAGTTTCGGAATGATTCTTGCGCAATAGCTTGAATATTGGCTTGCACGTGTCAGTCAACTGTGCGATGAACCTTGCAATGTAGTTCACCCTGCCAAGGAATCCTCTTATCTCCTTCTCGGTTTTAGGAGGAGGCATTTCCATTATTGCCTTTACTTTATCGGGGTCCACCTCTATGCCTTTTTCACTAACGATGAACCCGAGAAGCTTACCCGACCGGACTCCGAAAGTACACTTAGCCGGATTTAGCTTAAGCTGATACTTGCGAAGCCGATTGAATAATTTTCTCAAATATTGAATATGGTTCATCTCGTCTTTCGACTTTGCGATCATGTCATCCACGTATACTTCAATTTCCTTGTGGATCATGTCGTGGAATAGTGTCACCATCGCTCGTTGGTAGGTGGCGCCCGCATTTTTAAGTCCAAAAGGCATTACCCTATAGCAAAAAGTGCCCCAGGGTGTGATGAAAGAAGTTTTCTCGCGGTCTTCCTTATTCATTTTGATTTGGTTATACCCCGAGTATCCATCCATAAAGGAATAGAGCGTGTTCGTGGCTGTGTGATCCACGAGTGTATCAATATGTGGCAAGGGAAAATCGTCCTTTGGACTGGCACGATTCAGATCCCTATAGTCAACACACACTCTAACCTTTCCATTCTTTTTGATAACTGGCACAATGTTAGCCAGCCATTCGGGATATTGGGATACAACCAAGAATCCCGCGTCTAATTGTTTTTCCACCTCCTCCTTGATCTTTAAAGACCATTCGGGCTTGATTCGTCGAAGCTTTTGTTTAACGGGTCGAAACCCTTCTTTCAATGGCAACTTGTGCTCGACGATTTTAGAGTCCAAACCGGGCATATCACGGTACGACCATGCAAATACATCCTTGTATTCCCTTAATAATTGGATCAATTGTGATTTTATTTCATCACTGATATGGGTCCCAATGTTGACCTCTTGTATTTCTTGACCCTGCCCCAAATTTACGGTCTCCAATTCTTCTTGATACGGTTGGAGTAGACGAGCTTCTTGATCTAGCAGTCTTTGCAGATCCGGAGAGATGGTCTCCTCATCACTGTCCGACTCAACCCATTCATCCTCGGCTTTTGGATCCCGGTCAGAGCGAGCAATCACAGACATAATTATTTATTGGTTCTGTTTAGGTTTAGAGTTTATTAATATTAATGAGAGAGAGAGAATAGAACAAAATGAGAGAATAATGTGTGAAAAATGCCTTTTTATTGATATATGTATGATGTACAAAACCCTTATTTACATGAAAGGTCCTCATGATCTCGGGTACTGATCATGAGTCCCTAAAAGAAAATTAAGAAAATTAAGGAGAGGCCCTATTATGGCTTGCCCTTCTCTCTACTCCTGCTTTGGCAGAGGGTTCTTGCTCACGTCGGGCGCTGTCGAATCGAAAGTGACCCACCCAGCATCAATAAGGCCTTGGACCTTGTGTTTGAGAGCTAGACAGTTCTCTGTTGAATGCCCTGGTGCTCCCGAATGGTATAGACATTTGTCTTGAGGCTTGTACCAATCGGGGTAAGGTGGGTCGATCTTTCTTGGTGGAATATAGGCTAGAAGTTGGGCTTCTACTAGCTTCGGCAGGAGATCGCTATAAGTGGTCGGAAGTTTGTCAAACTTCTTCACAGAGTTGTATTGCGATTTGCCTGACTTCGAAGTGGAAGAAGATGGAGAAATGGTTACAGCGTTGACTCCTCCTTCTTTCTTCTTCCCGAAGGCCTTCTTAGCTTCATATGGTTGGGAAGGCTTAGCCAGCTTCCCACTTTTAAGTCCTTGTTCCACCCTTTCTCCAATGGTGATGATGTCCGAGAAGAGTGTCGTTGTGTTCCCTATCATTTTATCGTAATAGGGACCAGTCAACGAGTTGATGAATAAGGACACCGTCTCCTTATCCGACAGCGGGGGCTCTATCTGTGCCGCCAACTCCCTCCAACGTTGGGCGTACGCCTTGAAGGATTCATCGTTCTTTTTACTCAAGGCTTGAAGATCAGACCTATCGGGTGTTAGGTCGATGTTGTATTTATAGCGCTTGAGAAAGGCGTCGGCCAACTGCCTCCATGTATGTACTAGATTTCCATCTAGCTGCATATACCAGTTGAGTGCAGTTTCAGCTAAGCTCTCTTGAAAGCAGTGGATTAAGAGCTTTTCATTTGTGGCATATGCGGCCATCTTGCGACAGTACATGGTGAGATGACTTTTGGGGCAAGTCGATCCCACGTACTTTGGGAAATCCGGCACTTTAAATTTAGGAGGGAATTGGATGTCCCTCACTAAACACATATCGGCGGCATCCTTGATGTCAAAATCATGCCCCTCCATAGCCCTTAGCCGATCCTCGAGGGCGTGGAATTGTTCCTTTGATACTTCGGGCTCTTTAATCATAATTCCAGCCCCAAGGGGTACAGTGTGTGGAGGATCTTTTTCATGCTCTTCCTCCTCTCCCTCATGATGGGACCCATGATCACTGTGATGAGATCCATGGATGTTGTGATGACGCATGAGTTCCATCATTTGCGCCATTTGGTCTTTAAGTTGTGAAAGCTCGGTTGTGAGCTTTTTGTTTTTCTCCTCCAATGCTTCCATTTTCTTGATCTTCTTTGCGCGTGTGAGGACAGAGAGATGACCAGCCACTTTCTAAAATGAATGTTTATTCTAATTAGCTTATTTATGATATGAATACACTCTCGATGTGAGCTTGATAATCTTTCATCTTTAAGGCGCTGCCTTTTTAAGATGAAAGTTTATCACCCTCCCTAGCCTATGATTTCTCCACAACGGAGAAACTCAATAGTCACGGGTCTCTTTCACTCACATCGAGAGGGTATTAGTGAACCTATAAATAATGATGAGGATGCATGAGGTATTATTGATAATGATGCCTATGCTCCTTACTTTTATATTTTCACACATTGGTTTTTCCTCTCATGTCATGATATTTTCATGCATGGGGATTTATTCTTAGACCTTATTACGAGGTTATTTATTAATGCACAAACAATTGCACATAAGCATTTACACAAACAATTCACTCATCCACGAACAGTCACGAGCGAATCACGAGGTAGGGGTCTCCTGCAGAAAAGTGCATATTCAAGGAGGATCTAACTGTTCTCACTTGGTCAAAGGCCCCCAAGGTGCCCCCATTATAGGGACCCAATTCCTCTCGTCGTAAGTCGATGGAAAGCTCCAACGCACTGTCGGACTCAAGTTCATGGTTATCACCTTGAGTGATGTTTTTCCGACAACGGTCTCGTAGGCTCCTATAGACCCATTCAACCGGCCGTACTAACATCCACTCCCTATGGATTACCACTCATGCCCCCGGGTATAGAGGGAACTGTTGTGTGCAAAGGTTTGTGTGCAATTTATTTCAAACAATTGCGGAAATTTAAACAAACAACAGTTATTTAAAGCCAAATATATAAAGCATGTTATCATACAAGCAAAGGGTAATGAAGTAATTTTAACTATTATTTGTTAAAAATAATCTGTCACTAAATGGGACTGACTCTCGAAGCTTCCCCAGTGGAGTCGCCATCTGTCGCCACCAGCCCGAAACGGGCTTTCGGCATTCGCGAAGGATGGTTGGACTCGTTTATTTGTTTAAAAATATGGATTGCTAGAATGACGTATTCTCAAACTGAGACCTTGTCAAACGAGCAATTTTATTAAATGATTCACCAATCCATATTAATCCCAAGCGGGACCCTCCATGGATTAGTGGTTTTCGCAAAAAGGAGGGGTTTGTGGAGTCGCCACCAATGTTTTTCTCAAAACATTGGAAAAAGGGATAAGGCAATTGATTTTACAAATCAACTTTGGCCATTACAACCAGAGTTGGGTAAGGGAGTCGGTTACGCGTGGGGAAGGTGTTAGCACCCCACAGCGCCCCTTTCGGGTTCCCTATGACAGATTATTTTCTAAAATAACAGCGTAAAATTACTAAATTACCCCTATTTATTCTAAGCAATTATAAATTAACTATCTACATGATGACAGTTTAAATATGCACACAGAAAGCAGTAAAAGGAAGGATTTAAGAAGAAACCTCTTGAAGCGTGCTTTTATATATTGAGTGAAACTGGGAAGCTTTTTGGCGTTCCCTCGCTCTACAAGCTCGCTCGCTCCTTCCTAAAAAACTTTTAACTATGGAAATCCGGAGGATTTCCCTTCGACTAGGTTCGATCCTCAAGCAAAATGGCTCGGGGCTCAAGAACTTTGTCGGATCAACTCTCCGAGTGATTTCTAGGGCAGAACACTGCTCAAAAACCCCAGAATACTCAAGGAGAGGGTTAAAACTATCTGAAAAGTGTGGAATGACGTCCAATTGACGTCATATTTATAGGGAATAGGCGCAATACGGCCTATAGAAGCAATACGGCCGTATTGAAATTTTTGAACTTCAATACGGCCGTATTGAGTTCAATACGGCCGTATTGAGTTCAATACGGCCGTATTGAAATTCAGAAATTTCAATACGGCCGTATTGAGTTCAATACGGCTGTATTGAAGCTTCAATACGGCCGTATTGATTTCAGTACGGCCGTATTGAAGTTTCAGAAACTTCAATACGCCGTATTGAGTTCACTGCGGCCGTATTGAAGCTTCAATACGGCCGTATTAAGTTCAGTACGGCCGTATTGGGCTTCATTCCCTCCACTTCCTTATTTTGAGCTATTCTAAGACCTCTAGACCTGCAGAGAACCCTCCTAGGGCCTTCCAGGAGTCCTTCTGGCTGATCTTCCTTCAGTCTTCGAGAGTCTTCAAGCTTTATTTCCGACCCGGACAATTTTAGGGGTCTACAGGGAGAGAGTGGAACAAGGACTTAAAAGTGGGAAGCTGGCTAAGCCTTCCCAATCATATGAAGCTAAGAAGGCCTTCGGGAAGAAGAAAGAGGGAGGAGTCAATGCTATAACCATACCCTCGGCTACTTCCACTTCGAAGTCGGGTAGATCGCAATTCACTCCTGTGAAGAAGTTTGATAAACTTCCGACCACTTATAGCGATCTCCTGCCGAAGCTAGTAGAAGCCAAACTTCTAGCTTATGTTCCACCAAGGAAGATCGACCCACCTTACCCCGATTGGTACAAGCCACAAGACAAATGTTTATACCATTCGGGGGCACCAGGGCATTCAACAGAGAACTGCCTAGCTCTCAAACACAAGGTCCAAAGCCTTATTGATGCTGGGTGGGTCACTTTCGATTCGACAGCGCCCGACGTGAGCAAGAACCCTCTGCCAAAGCAGGAGTAGAGAGAAGGGCAAGCCACGATAGGGCCCCTCCTTAATTTTCTTTTTCTTTTTGGGACTCATGATCAGTACCCGAGATCATGAGGACCTTTCATATAAATAAGGGTTTTGTACATTTTACATATATCAATAAAGAGGCATTTTTCACACATTATTCTCTCATTTAGTTCTTTTCTCTCTCTCTCTCTTATTAACATTAATAAATTCTAAACCTAAACAGAACCAATAAATAATTATGTCTGTGATTGTTCGCTCTGATCGGGATCCGAAAGCCGAGGATGAATGGGTTGAGTTGGACAGTGATGAGGAGACCATCTCTCCGGATCTGCGAAGACTGCTAGATCAAGAAGCTCGTCTACTCCAACCGTATCAAGAAGAATTGGAGACCGTGAATTTGGGGCAGGGTCAAGAGTTGCAAGAGGTCAACATTGGGACCCATATCAGTGATGAAATAAGAGCACAATTGATCCAATTATTAAGGGAATACAAGGACGTATTCGCATGGTCGTACCGTGATATGCCCGGTTTGGACTCTAAAATCGTCGAGCACAAGTTGCCATTGAAAGAAGGGTTTCGACCCGTTAAGCAAAAGCTTCGACGAATCAAGCCCGAATGGTCTTTAAAGATCAAGGAGGAAGTGGAAAAACAATTAGACGCGGGATTCTTAGTTGTGTCCCAGTATCCCGAATGACTGGCTAACATTGTGCCAGTCATCAAAAAGAATGGAAAGGTTAGAGTTTGTGTTGACTATAGGGATCTAAATCGTGCCAATCCAAAGGACGATTTTCCCTTGCCACACATCGATACACTTGTGGATCACACAGCCACAAACACACTCTATTCCTTTATGGATGGATACTCGGGGTATAACCAAATCAAGATGAATATGGAAGACCGCGAGAAAACTTCTTTCATCACACCCTGGGGCACCTTCTGCTACAGGGTGATGCCTTTTGGACTTAAAAATGCGGGCGCCACCTACCAACGAGCGATGGTGACACTATTCCACGACATGATCCATAAAGAAATTGAAGTATACGTGGACGACATGATCGCAAAGTCGAAAGACGAGATGAACCACATTCAATATTTGAGAAAATTATTCAATCGGCTTCGCAAGTATCAGCTTAAGCTAAATCCGGCTAAGTGTACTTTCGGAGTCCGGTCGGGTAAGCTTCTCGGGTTCATCGTCAGTGAAAAAGGCATAGAGGTGGACCCCGATAAAGTAAAGGCAATAATGGAAATGCCTACTCCTAAAACTGAGAAAGAAATTAGAGGATTCCTCGGCAGGGTGAACTACGTCGCAAGGTTCATCGCACAGTTGACTGACACGTGCAAGCCAATATTCAAGCTGTTGCGCAAGAATCATTCCGAAGTTTGGGATGAAAATTGTCAACAAGCTTTTGATAAGATCAAACAGTGCTTGGCCAATCCACCGGTATTGGTGCCACCTGTCGAGGGAAGATCATTAATCCTCTACTTGACGGTGCTTGATGAGTCTATGGGGGCTGTGCTGGGACAACAAGATGAAACAGGAAAGAAAGAACAAGCCATCTACTACCTGAGCAAGAAATTTCTTGATTATGAAACCCGCTATACGCCGCTAGAAAAAACGTGCTGCGCGTTAGCATGGGCAACACAAAGGCTCAGGCAGTACATGATTAGGCATACTACTTGGTTGGTTTCCAAAATGGATCCAATTAAGTACGTGTTCGACAAACCCATAATCACTGGGAAGATCGCCCGATGGCAAGTACAATTATCAGAATTTGACATCATACATGTCACTCAAAAGGCCATCAAGGGTAGTACCCTAGCTGATTACCTAGCACACGGGCCGACCAATGATTATCAATCCCTTCAGGACGATTTCCCCGATGAGGATATAATGCATTTACAACATGAAGAGCCTAAAGATGATGCGTGGACCATGTATTTTGATGGAGCCTCCAACATGCTTGGACAGGGGATTGGAACAGTGTTAATCTCCCCACAAGGAAAGCATATCCCCCTAACGGCAAGACTCAACTTCGACTGTACAAATAACATGGCCGAATACGAGGCTTGCGCGTTAGGAATCCAGGCAGCTATCAACAATGGTATCCTCAAGCTCAAAGTGTTTGGAGATTCGGCTTTAGTCATTCATCAGCTACGAGGTGACTGGGAAGTCCGAAATCCTAAACTGATACCATATGTTGAGCATATCAAAGATTTGACACATCTCTTTCAAAGTGTCGTCTTTGAATACATTCCAAGGGAGGAAAATCAGTTTGCCGACGCCCTTGCTACGCTCTCGTCGATGTTCGCCTTGGATAAAGAGCATGAAATGCCCATCATCAATATCCGGCGACACGATAAGCAAGCGTTCTGCCTTCTGATAGATGAAGCTATTGATGATTGTCCATGGTTCCACGACATCAAACAATACTTATCAAAAGGGGAATATCCTGATATGGCCAGCGATAATGACAAAAAGCATATCCGAAGAAGGGCCATGGGATTTTTACTAATTGGTGAAACCCTCTACAAGAAGAATCATGACTCGGTCTTGTTGAGATGTGTAGACCAAGTCGAAGCCCAAAACGTAATTAAAGAAATACTTGAGGGGGTTTTCGGCACCCATATTCCCAGGCCTGCAATGGCTAAAAAGATCCTCAGGGCGGGATATTATTGGTCGACCATGGAAGGAGACTGTTACCAGTATGCGCGGAAATGCCATAAATGTCAAGCATATGCCGATAACATTCATGTCCCACCCACTCCACTCAACGTGTTGGCTTCACCTTGGCCATTCGCAATGTGGGGCATGGATGTTATTGGACCTATCGAGCCAAAAGCATCCAATGGACATAGGTTCATCCTTGTGGCCATTGACTATTTCACCAAATGGGTAGAAGCGGCATCATATGCTCATGTGACCCGAAAGGTAGTAACATCCTTCATCAGGAAGAACATCATATGCAGATACGGTATTCCCGATAAAATCATCACTGATAATGGATCCAATCTAAATAACAAGATGGTGGAAGAACTGTGCCAAGAGTTCAAAATCCAACACCACAACTCTTCCCCCTATCGACCAAAGATGAATGGGGCAGTCGAGGCAGCCAATAAAAATATCAAGAAGATAGTGCAAAAGATGGTTGTCTCATTCAAAGACTGGCATGAGATGCTACCCTTCGCTCTCCATGGATACAGGACTTCAGTGCGCACATCCACAGGAGCTACTCCATTCTCCCTCGTTTATGGGATGGAGGCGGTCTTGCCTGTTGAAGTCGAGATACCTTCTCTAAGGGTAATCATGGAAGCGAAACTTTCCGAGGCAGAATGGGTTCAAAGCCGATACGACCAATTGAACCTCATTGAAGAGAAACGGCTGAACGCCATATGCCATGGTCAAGCCTATCAAAGGAAGATCAAAAAGGCTTTTGACAAGAAAGTCCACCCTCGAGTCTACCATGAGGGAGAGCTGGTAATGAAGAAATTACTACCAGCCCAAAAGGACAAAATCGGAAAGTGGGCCCCGAATTACGAAGGACCATACGTGGTGAAGCGAGCCTTCTCCGGAGGAGCATTGATCCTCACAGACATAGATGGAGAAGAACTTCGATACCCAGTCAACGCCGACGTGGTAAAGAAGTATTATGCTTGAAGACGTTGCTTGCATAAGCCCGCTAGGATGAAAACCCGAAAAAGGGCATCCTAGGCAAAAGTTAGGGCAAAACAAAAAGCCCGCCAGTACAAGGGTACTAGGCAAAACAAAGGCAAAATTATCCCCGCTAGGATACGTCCTAGGCAAAAGTTAGGGGCAAAAGAATAAGATGTAAAAGCAAAGCAAGCAACGGTCACTTGAATCGAAAACCGAAAGGCGGTTCAAGTGATTATCTTCTAGAAGCAAGCGTCTTGCAGCATCTACACTCCTGGCTCAGGCATCTCACCCGAAGCGATTAGGGGAACGGGAAGAGCGACAATTACAGATATAATTGTTTAAGCCAAAAATGTATAGCCTACCTTGGCCAGCCATTCTTCAGAAAATCCCTTTGTAAATCTTTCTGTAAAAAAACATTTGAATATCAATAAAATATCCATTTGTTTCTTTTCTCTCTTGACCATGTGATTATGCCTTTAAATTGATGATTCAAAAATTGTACGAAACTCTGTTAATAATCGGTCAAATAAAGAAAGTTGGAGGGGTTCCTATAAAAATCAGTAATCTCCTGCATTAAAAGGCTCACGAAAATACTCCCTCGCGTTAATAACAGAAGTCTCTCTAAAAGAAGAAGAGGATAGGGAGAGCCATTCACTTTTCTAAATAAAAGAACAAAAATAAAAACTTGCATCGCGTGCATCACACATATTAGTTGCACATTTAAAGACCTTACCACGAGGCAATTGCATAAAATAGAAAAAATAGAAAATTGCTTGTGTATGACAGCAGTCAACAAAAGCCGAAAACGAAAAAAGGCAAAATACAGCAAAAGCCAAAATTAACAAAAAGGCAAGACACAGAAAAAGCCAAAAACATCGATAAAAGGCAAACATAAAGATCCCCAATTGTACAGAATAATTGAGCCTGGAGAGGCTTGCCGAAACAATACTCCCTCTTAGAATAATTGAGCCTGGAGAGGCTCGCCGAAATAATACTCTCTCAGAATAACTGAGCCTGGAGAGGCTCGCAGAAATAATACTCCCCAGAGAAACCTCAGCTTAAGCTCATGGAACAAATCCCCAGCGAGAGCTATCAAAGCAAGATCGTCAAAATCCCCAATGGAAGCGCGATCATCCAAGCAAAATATTCAGTCAAAGGACTTGAAACTTCCTCAGTGGAAGATAGCTCTCTGACTCAAGCGCTGAGTGAGGCTAAGCCTGCAGAGGCTTCCTAAATAATACTCTGGGATACATAAGATCCCCAAATCCCCAGTCGCCTACTCAAGAGGCACCCCTACAAAAGGAGAAAAATAAAAAAATATATCAATAAATATTCCCCAAGCGGAATTCGGCATCCAGCCAAACACCGAACATCAAGATGATTTGCCTAACAGAAGAGGCCAGTCAAGAATTGAATGACAGAATCCCCCAGCGGATAACAGCCTACACAGAGGCTACAAAAATCAGAAAATCAAAAGAGACACCCGAATAAGGACAACCGGGATACTCCACTTACGTCAAAAGGACGTCAGTCAAACATAAGGCATCGCTCAACTCAGAGAGAGAGCATCTGTGTCTACACCCCAAGGAGTCAGAAATTCCCCATGGGTACAAACTAAGCAATGCAAGTTGGGGCACAAAAACCTATGAATGACTGCACATCCCCTAGACGGATCCCTGCGTTATCCAGCCCTCAGCGGCACAAAATCAGAAAAACAAATCGTCGAAGCAGCATTGTGGACTATGGAGACAAACTTATCTCAAAACCCTGGAGAGGGCAAACTCAGCTGCCCATGTTGAGAGGCAAAACCCTGGAGAGGGCAAACTCAGCTGCCCATATTGAGAGGCAAAACCCTGTAGAGGGCAAACTCAGCTGCCCATGTTGAGAGGCAAAACCCTGGAGAGGGCAAACTCAGCTGCCCATGTTGAGAGGCAAAACCCTGGAGAGGGCAAACTCAGCTGCCCATGTTGAGAGGCAAAACCCTGGAGAGGGCAAACTCAGCTGCCCATGTTGAGAGGCAAAACCCTGGAGAGGGCAAACTCAACTGCCTCATGTTGAGAGGCAGGGCCTGGAGAGGCGATACTCAACTGCCTCATGTTGAGAGGCAGGGCCTAGAGAGGCGATACTCAACTGCCTCATGTTGAGAGGCAGGGCCTGGAGAGGCGATACTCAACTGACTCATGTTGAGAGGCAGGGCCTGGAGAGGCGGTACTCAGCTACCGAGGTTGTCAGAAACACTGAGGTATGCATGAGCCTGGAGAGGCGACGACTAATACTCAACCTGGAGAGGCTACTCAACAATTTTCCACCGGAAGACGCTACAAGTCAGAAGGATGGCACATCACCCGGACAATTGGGTCAACTCCTTTACTTGTCAGCCGGTACACCAAAAGGCCGTCCGACTAAGTAAAGGGGGGGCAGCTGTAGACCCCTAAAATTGTCCGGGTCGGAAATAAGACTCGAAGACTCTCAAAGATCAAAGGAAAGTCAGCCAGAAGGACTCCCAGAAGACCATAGGATGACTATCTGTAGGTTTAGAGGTCTTAGAGTAGCCAAAAATAAGAAAGTGGGAGGTTTGGAGCTCAATACGGCCTCCTTGGAGTTCAGTACGGCCGTACTGCACATTTTGTACTACAATACGGCCGTACTGAAACCAATACGGCCGTATTGAAGTTTCTGTATTTCAATACGGCCGTACTGAATTCAATACGGCCGTATTGAAGTACAAAAACTCAATACGGGCCGTATTGAACCCAAGGGCCGTACTGCGCCTCATCCCTATAAATAGGACGTCATTTGGACGTCATTCCACACTTTTACACACAGTTTTGACTCCCTCCTTGAGTATTCTGGGGTTTTTGAGCAGTGTTCTGCCCTAGAAATCTCTCTGGGAGTCGATCCGACGAAGTTCTTGAGTCACGAGCCATTTGCTTGAGTCTCGAACTTAGTCGAAGGGAAATCTTTTGGATTTCCATAGTAAAAATTATTTTTTAGGAAGGAGCGAGCGAGCTTGTAGAGGGAGGGAGCGCCAAAAAGCCTCCTAAACTTCATTGATATATAAAAAGCACGCTTCAAGAGGTTTCTTCTCTAAAAATCCCTTCTTTTACCGCTTTCTGATTGTTGCATATTTAAATTCGTCATCATGTAGATATTTAATATATAATCGTTTATAATAAATAGGGGTAATTTAGTAATTTTACGCTATTATTTAATAAATAATCCGTCATAGGGAACCTGAAAGGGACGTTGTGGGGTGCTAACACCTTCCCCGCACGTAACCGACTCCCTTACCCAACTCTGGTTGTAATGGCCAAAGTTGATTTATAAAATCAATTGCCTTAAATCTTTTTCCAATGTTTTGAGTAAAATATTGGTGGCGACTCCAAGAACCCTACCTTTTGCGAAAACTACTAATCCATGGAGGGTCCCGCTTGGGATTAACATGGATTGGTGAATCATTTTAATAAAATTGTTAGTTCGACAAGGTCTCAGTTTGAGAATAAGTCGTTCTATCAATCCACCACTTTTCAAAACTTTAAAAAGAGTCCAACCATCGTCGCGATTGCCAAGGTCCGTTTCGGCGGGTGGCGACATTGAGAAGGATTCGTCCTCGAATCTGAAGACTCTTCCTCATCATCACTAGCACCTACAAAAGGTTTAAGATCACTAACATTAAAAGTGGTGCTGACTCCATAGTCAGAGGGTAAATCAAGTCTATAAGCGTTATCATTGATACGCTGTAAGACCTGAAAGGGACCATCTCCTCTAGGACTGAGTTTAGACTTCCTTTGATTTGGAAAACGTTCTTTTCTTAAATGAAGCCAAACCCAATCACCTTCCTCGAAGATCATAGACTTCTTGCCTTTACTTCCTTGTTTTGCATATTTCTCATTTTGATTTTGAATATGAATTTTAATCCTTTCATGAAGTTTCTTAACAAAATCAGCCCTTGAAGCCCCTTCCTTATGAATGAAATGTTCAACATTAGGAAGAGGTATCAAGTCCAAAGGAGTTAAAGGATTAAACCCATACACAGCCTCAAAAGGAGAAATATTGGTAGTTTTATGAACTACCCTATTGTAGGCAAATTCAATATGAGGTAAAAACTCATCCCAAGATTTGTGATTACCCTTTAGGACTGCCCTAAGCATAGTAGACAGAGATCTATTCACTACCTCAGTTTGGCCATCTGTTTGAGGATGACAAGTAGTTGAAAAGAGGAGTTTAGTTCCTAGTCTTGACCATAAGACACGCCAAAAGTGGCTTAGAAACTTTGTATCTCTATCTGAAACTATAGTTTTAGGAAGCCCATGAAGTTTAACCACATCTCTAAAGAAAAGTTTTGCAATATTGCTTGCATGATCTACTTTGTGGCATGGAATAAAATGAGCCATTTTACTGAAACGGTCCACTACCACAAAAATAGAATCCATTCCCCTTTGGGTTCTAGGTAAACCTAGCACAAAATCCATGCTAATATCCACCCAAGGAGAAGAAGCAACAGGCAAAGGTGTGTATGTTCCATGAGGCATTACTTTAGACTTAGCTTGTAAACAAGCTAAACATCTAAAACAGTGCCTTTGGACATCCTTTCGCATATGGGGCCAATAAAATTTTTCTTTTAGCAAACTAAGGGTTTTATCAACACCAAAGTGCCCCATAAGCCCACCTTCATGACTCTCTTTAATTAATAGTTTCCTAATGGATCCTTGGGGTATACAAAATCTTCCTTCTTTGTATAAATACCCCTCAGCCATATAGAAACCATCAAAAGCTTTTTGTTGACATTTTTTATAATTAGCACTGAATTCAAGATCTTCTTCATACAATTCCCTAATATTATCAAATCCAAGAATTTGAGTTCCTAGGGACACAAGCAAGGTATGTCTCCTAGATAAAGCATCAGCTACAACATTGGATTTTCCTTTCTTGAATTTAATAATATATGGAAATTGTTCAAGAAACTCTAACCATTTGGCATGTCTCTTATTTAATTTACCTTGACCTCTTAAATATTTAAGTGACTCATGGTCACTATGGATGACAAACTCTTTGGACACAAGATAGTGCTCCCAAGTTTGTAAAGTTCTAACCAATGCATACAACTCCTTATCATAGGTAGGGTAATTGAGGGAGGCCCCTTTTAGTTTTTCACTAAAATATGCAATGGGGTGTCCTCCTTGCAATAACACAGCTCCTATGCCAACTCCTGATGCATCACATTCTAGCTCAAAAGTCTTTTCAAAATTAGGAAGAGCTAAAATGGGTGCATTAGTAAGTTGATCTTTAAGTAATTGAAATGCTTGGTCATGCTTTGAAGTCCATTCAAATAAAATATCTTTTTTGACAAGCTCATTCAAGGGTGAAGCAATGCTAGAGAAGTTAGGTACAAATCTTCTATAAAAACTTGCTAATCCATGAAAACTCCTAACTTCACTAACATTTTTAGGCTTGGGCCACTCTTGAATGGCTTTAATTTTCTCGGGATCTACTTGAACCCCATTTTTGCTTACAATGAACCCTAGGAAAACCACATGATCCACACAAAAAGTACATTTTTCAAGATTTGCAAATAATTGGTTTTCCCTAAGGATCATCATAACTTCTCTAAGATGTCCTAAATGATCATCTTGAGACCTACTATAGATTAATATGTCATCAAAATAAACAACAACAAATTTTCCTATACATTCTCTCAAGACATGATTCATAAGCCTCATGAATGTACTTGGTGCATTAGTTAAACCAAAAGGCATAACTAACCACTCATATAATCCAAATTTGGTCTTAAAAGAAGTTTTCCACTCATCACCCTTTTTAATTCTTATTTGGTGATAACCACTTTTAAGATCAATTTTAGAAAATATGGAAGCACCATGTAACTCATCAAGCATATCATCAAGTCTAGGGATTGGGTGCCTGTACTTGATTGTGATATTGTTAATGGCCCTACAATCACAACACATTCTCCATTTTCCATCTTTCTTGGGCACTAACAATACAGGCACAGCACAGGGACTCAAAATCTTTTGTACCCAACCCTTATTCAATAATTCATGGACTTGATTCTCGATCTCCTTAGTTTCTTGAGGATTTGTCCTATAGGCTGGTCTATTGGGTAGACTAACCCCAGGCACAAAATCAATTTGATGTTCTATACCCCTAAAAGGAGGAAGGCCTTGTGCACCTTCACTAGGGAATATATCATCAAATTCTTTTAATAAATGAGAAACTTGAGGAGATAAAGAACTAAGTTCAATACTTAAATTATGACACTGAAGCATACCTTTACAAAAAAGAATGTAAGAAGGTTTTTCAACAATCAAAGTTTCTTTTAAAGGTTCTTGTTGAATTCCTTCTTTTGGAAAAGATTTCTCTTCATCCTTCTTTGAAAACTTATGCTTCTTTTCCTTCTTTTCTTTTTTTTTTATTCAAGTTTTTTTTTTCTTCTTCTCTTTTCTTTTTCATTTGTACTTGATCCTCTATCACTTGTGAAGGAGACAAAGGATGAAGTACAAATTTCTTTTCTTTATGAGTGAAAGTAATTTCATTGGTAAGGCCATTGTGCATGGTTTGTGCATGGTTTTCTTGTCAAATTGCCATGGCCTTCCCAACAAAATATGGCAAGCTTCCATTGGAACTATGTCACAAACCACTTGGTCTTCATAGTTACCAATAGAGAACTTGACTTTCACTTGTTGATTAACATTAATATCCCCATCTTCATTAATCCAATGAAGTTGATATGGTTTCGGATGAGGAATAATAGTAAGACCAAGCTTCTCCACCAACCTTGTGCTACAACAGTTGCAACAAGATCCACTATCTACAATGAGAGAACAAGCATTGTTTAAAACTTTACACCTTGTGTGAAAAATGTTCTCCCTTTGTGAAAGATGGGACTCATGAGGTTGGCTTCCTAGAAGCCTTCTAATCATGAGAAGTTGACCATCACAAGGATATGCACTTTCAATGGAATGGTCTTCCTCACTTGAAGTAGTGGAACTAGATTCATCAACACTACTATAAATGTCTTGCCCCTTCAAAATCATCACCTTTTTAGTTGGGCATTGAGAGGCTATGTGTCCTCTCCCAAGACACTTAAAGCATTTGATATCACTAGTTTTGCTACTAGAAGTGACAATATTTTTATTTTTCTCATTTTCTTTTTCTTTTTCTTTTTCTTTGCCAAATTTCTTAGAGGAATCAAAGTGACCCTCCCTCTTGTAGTCTTTCTTAACATAAGAGCTAGATTGAGTTTTACCTTTAAAAGAGGATTTTCTCAAATTTTGTTGTTCCACCCTTATACAAAGTTGGACCAAATCATCAAGGTCCCTATAAGGGAGTAACTCAACTCTATCTCTTATGTCAAAATTAAGACCACTTAGAAATCTAGCAATGGTCAATCTTTCTTCTTCCCTTATCCCAACCCTCATGAGATATAACTCCATCTTTTGCCTATACTCCTCAACACTCATACCCTTTTGTTGGAGTCTTTGGAGCTTATCCATAAGCTCCCTACTATAATAAGAAGGTATGTGCCTTCTTCTCATAGCACTCCTTAACTCATTCCAATAAGTGATGGGAGGATCATTATGAAGTCTTCTCTCTCTTTCCAAGGATGTCCACTAATACATGGCTTGTCCTTGAAAAGCTAGGGTGGCTAAAGGAACTTTTCTTTCCTCACCTACTTTATGACAAGTTAAAATTTGCTCCACTTTCATCTCCCAATCTAAGTAGGTGTCCACATTATCTTTTCCATGAAAGTAAGGGAGATCAACCCTTGATTCCCTCACTTTGTGTTCTTTAATGACTCTCCTAGGTGTTGGTTGATAGCTGTAGACCCCTAAAATTGTCCGGGTCGGAAATAAGACTCGAAGACTCTCGAAGACCAAAGGAAAGTCAGCCGGAAGGACTCCTGGAAGACCCTGG
This sequence comes from Cajanus cajan, assembly GCF_000230855.2. Classification (NCBI taxonomy): domain Eukaryota; kingdom Viridiplantae; phylum Streptophyta; class Magnoliopsida; order Fabales; family Fabaceae; genus Cajanus; species Cajanus cajan. The sequence goes on from NC_138525.1 coordinate 40,201,838, forward strand.
AAGACCCTAGGATGATAATCTGTAGGTTTAGAGGTCTTAGAGTAGCTTAAAATAAGGATGTGGGAGAATTGAAGCTCAATACGGCCTCCTGGAAGTTCAGTACGGCCGTACTGAACAATTTGAACTACAATACGGCCGTACTGAACCCAATACGGCCATACTGAAGTTTTTGAACTTCAGTACGGCCGTACTGAAACCAATACGGCCGTACTGAAGTTTGTGAAACTTCAGTACGGCTGTACTGAATTCAATACGGCCGTACTATAGTTCAAATCTTCAGTACAGGCCGTATTGATGTCAGAGGCCGTACTGCGCCTCACTCCTATATATAGGACGTCATTTGGACGTCATTCCACACTTTTCCACACTTCTTGGACTCTCTCCTTGAGTATTCTGGGGTTTTTGAGCAGTGTTCTGCCCTAGGAATCTCTCCGAGAGCCGATCCGATGAAGTTCTTGAGTTCTGAGCATTTAGCTTGAGATTTCGAACTAGTCGAAGGGAAATCTTTTTGATTTCGATAGTAAAGATTAATTTTTAGGGAAGGAGCGAGCGAGCGTGTAGTGGGAAGGAGCGCCAAAAAGCCTCCTAAACATTTGAATATATAAAGCACGCTTCAAAGGTTTCTTCTTCAAAATCCTTCCTTTTACTGCTATCTGATTGTTGCATCGCATGTTTAATTTATTCATCATGTAGATATCTTATTCATAACCGTTTATAATAAATAGGGGTAATTTAGTAATTTTACACTGTTATTTATGAAATAATCCATCATAAGGAACCCGAAAGGGGCGTTGTGGGGTGCTAACACCTTCCTCACACGTAACCGACTCCCTTACCCGACTCTGGTTGTAATGGCCAAAGTTGATTTGTGAAATCAATTGCCTTATCCCTTTTTCCAATGTTTTGAGTAAAACATTGGTGGCGACTCCAAGAACCCTACTACTTGTGAAAACCACTAATCCATGGAGGGTCCCGCTTGGGATTAACATGGATTGGTGAATCATTTAATAAAATTGTTAGTTCGATGAGGTCTCAGTTTGAGAATAAGTCGTTCTAACAATCCACCACTTTTCAAACCTTTAAAAAGAGTCCGACCATCGTCGCGAATGCCAAGGTCCGTTTCGGCGGGTGGCGACAGATGGCGACTCCACTGGGGAAGCCTCGAGAGTCAGTCCCATTTAGTGATGGATTGTTTTTAAAATAATAGTTTAAAATTACTTCATTACCCCTCGCTTGTATAATAACATGTTTTATTTATTTGGCTTTAATAACTGTTGTATGTTTAAATTTTGCAATTGTTTGAAATACAAACTGCACACGAACCTTTGCACACAACAGTTCCCTCTATACCCGGGGGCATGAGTGGTAAGCCATAGGGAGTGGATGTTAGTACGGCCGGTTGTCGAATGGGCCTAGGTGCCCGTAGACCGTTGTCGAAAAGCATCACTCAAGGTGATAACCATGAACTCGAGTCTGACAGTGCGTTGGAACTTTCCATCGACTTACGACGAGAGGGATTGGGTCCCTATAATGGGGGCACCTTGGGGGCCTCAGACCAGTGAGAACAGTTAGAACCTCTTTGAATATGCACTTTTCTGCAGGATACCCCTACCTCGTGATTCGCTCGTGACTGTTCGTGGATGAGTGAATTGTTTGTGCATTGTTTATGTGACATTGTTTGAGCATACATTGCATTATTTAAACATACAACATTCCTTTTAAAATAAGAATAAATAGGAATAAGAATCTTCCATTACATGGTGTTAACATCTACCTTCATCACATTCATATAGGTAGTTTCCATTTTCACCCAAAAAATACAAAAAACGAAATACCCAAAAAAAAAAAAAAAGATTATTTATCCAAACCAAGCAATATCATGCATCATCTTAGGAGCATCCCGAAAACATGATAATGCTTAGTTGAATAAACACAATGCATGCACATTCAACGTCATCATCTCATATCATGCATTCTTATCAAAGATCATGGAGGGATCTAGGTTTGCATTTCATACATCCCTCCTAGTAATTCATTAAAAAACATTAATAAAAAGAAAGGATCAATCGATGCGTATGTTCAAAGAATGGATCACACGCCATTTGTTATTAAGTGTAAGCCAACAACCGCGCCAAGCGAGCGCACATCAACTCCGTTGTTGGTAATCAAGACGAATAAAGGGGAAGGTCCGACACCGTTAAGGATCACTGCTCCAAGACCTTTTCCCTACGAATCAAATAAGGCTGTGCCATGGATATACGACATCCATTCTTCTGCCGACAGCGATATCTCTAACATCGCTGGACTTGGGGGCATGACTAGGAGTGGCAGGATCTACACTCCCGAAGATCTTCATGATAAAGCTCCCAAGAATAAAGGGAAAGAAAAAGAAGAGAAAACCGAGGAAAACAAAGAATCCGAGGAGGAGACTAATGAGCTGTTAAAGTTTATCCGACAGAGCGAGTACTCCATCGTGGATCAACTTCATAGAACGCCAGCAAAGATTACTCTGTTGTCGTTGATCCTATGCTCCGAACCGCATCAGCAAGCTCTGTTGAAAGTCTTGAACGAGGCATATGTGTCGCACACTATCTCCCAAGACAAATTTGAGGGGATTGTTAGTCACATCACGGCTAATGATCACCTCACTTTCACCGATGAAGAAATCCCCGCTGGGGGACCAAATCACAACAAGCCCTTGCACATCTCTGTAAAGTGCAAGGAGTATCACATCGCTAAAGTCTTGGTAGATAATGGATCTTCCTTGAATGTGATGCCAAAAAGAACACTTGATCAAGTGGCAATCAAGGGAGTCCAAATGCGTCCGAGCAACATGATCGTCCGAGCTTTCGACGGTTCTAAAAGAGAAGTGGTGGGAGAAGTCAATCTCCCAATCCAAATTGGGCCCACCATCTTCAACGTCGAATTTCAAGTGATGGACATTACTCCCGCATACAGCTGTCTCCTTGGCCGACCTTGGATTCATGATGCAAAAGTTGTTCCTTCTACGCTCCACCAGAAAGTCAAATTCATTGTGGGTGACAAGCTGGTGACTGTACAAGCTGAAGACGATATACTCATCAGCAAGCCATCCACCATACCTTACGTGGATGCAGCGGAGGAAGCTCTAGAAACCGCCTTCCAAGCATTGCAAATTGCCAATGTTGAAACGTTTCCCCGAGAAATGAAGAAGGTAGCCTCCATGCTCACCAAGAACGGATACTTGCCAGGACAAGGACTTGGCAAGGATTCCCAAGGAATTCCCGAGCTACCTATTATCAAGGATAATCCGGGGAAACAAGGGTTAGGATACAACCCTAATAAAGATCAAAGGACGAAGAGGAACCAAGATCCTTCTCGACGTTCTTTAAGCCAGATCTTTAGGAAGGCCGGTTCACAAGCGTCAAGGCCGGTCGTCGTCATCAAGTGCTTTTCTCCTTCTGATAGGGATGTATAGACCTGATGACTATTAGAGATTACTCCTCGGGGACAGCCCGACCCCCGAGCCTCGATAGGGCACATGTTTCCATTATGATTATAATAAAATCATTCTTTATCATTTCTTACTGCTTCTCTTCTTGCTTATAATAAATTTCTAAACCGCATTATTTTTAACTCTGTTTGAATAAACATGAATGAGGTTAAAATCATCTTAATAACAATAAACCCACATCATTTTTATGTGGAAGTGTGTGACAACTTGGTGCACCTTCCCTTGGCCTCGACAAGTGCCATCATGGGTAAAAACGAAATCCTTTAAAATAAAAGAAAGCTCGGCAGGAAACCCAAAAAGGGGGCTGCGCAAAAATAAGAGCAAAAGACCCGCTAGGAATCCCACGAAAGGGTGACCTAGGCAAAAGTTAGGGTTGCAAAAATAAATAAAAACAAAGGTCCGCTAAGACGCCACAAAAGGGTGTTTTAGGCAAAAAATAAGGACAATCAAAGAAACAAAAGAAATCCATGATGGTACCATGAACCGAATTCAAAAAGAAAGGTTCAAGGGAAGCTATCTAAGTTGTCAAAATCACAACGTCAATAACAAGATTTTCTTAACTTCATAAGTGTTTAATCAAACAAGCCTAAACACATAAGCCTACCTTGGCCAACCATTCTTACAAAAACCATTTTCAAAAAAAATAATCCCCTCTAAAACACAAACTTCTGAACAAAAAATATCTTTCCTTTCTTTTCTCTCTTGTCCCAAACGATTTTAGAATAATCTAGTGGAAACATGGAGATATAGTGGTCAATAGGAGGGTTGACATGTCTTCTAAAGGAAGGGAAGGATCACTTGGTTGATGACACCAATCTCGATATAACACGCATCATTCCTCGGTTACATAAATCGGCAGCGCACAGCCCGTCTAGAGGAATGGCAAAATCCAAGCAAAGAAACGCATCGGTTAATTCTTTTGAAAAAATAAATCAAATAGAATTAGGTGCATCATACCACATACATGCATACAGATGATAGGTGTACTGGAAGATCACTTATTCTCTGTTTATTGAAAAAACAAACAAAAAAACAAAAAAAACAAAAAAAACAAAAAAAACAAAAAAAACAAAAAAAACAAAAAAACAAAAAAACAAAAAATATAAACTTCAGAAAAAACAATGCGCCCGTACCATGTTCAGTACACCCGTACTAAAATCAGGGTTATGAACAAATTTTCAACTCAATACGGGCGTACCGAAATGAATACGGCAGCATTGGCCATAACGTCCACACCAATACGGGCGTATTGAATTCAATACGACCCGTATTGGCCCATTCTCATTCATCACAACATCTTCATTCCTCTGCATACTTCATCTGTGAGTGTGTTTGAGATCCTTCCGTACAGAAAAAGCCAAAAATCAACAAAAAAGGCAAAAATACAGAAAAAGCCGAAATCAACAAAAAAGGCAGACATTCAGAAAAAACAATAAATTGTACAGAATAACGGAGCCTGGAGAGGCTTGCCGAAATAATACTCCCTCATCATACAGAATAACCAAGCCTGGAGAGGCTTGCCGAAATAATACTCAACAAATTGTACAGAATAACTGAGCCTGGAGAGGCTTGTCGAAATAATACTCCCCAGAGACTTCTCAGCTCACTCTCGTGGATCAAATCCCCAGTAAGAGCTATCAAAGCAAGATCAATAAGATCCCCCAATGGAAGCAATGATCATCCAAACGAAATATCCGAGTCAAAGGACTCAGACTTCCTCAGTGGAAGATAGCTTTCCAACTCAAGCGAAGAGTGAAGCTAAGCCTGCAGAGGCTTTCTAAATAATACTCTGGGATACATAAAATCCTCAATTCACATTCGCCTACTCAGAGGCACTCCTCCAAAAAAAAAGGAAAATCCAAAACATCAATAACCATTCCCCAAGCGGAATCCGGCACTCAGCCGAACACTGAACATCAAGATCATTCGCCTACTTAGAGGCACTCTTTCAAAAAGAGAAAATCGAAAAGATCAATAATCATTCCCCAAGCGGAGTTCGGCATCGAGCCAATCATTAAACGTCAAGATGATCCGCCTAACATAAGAGGCCAATCAAAATCAACGAAAGAATCCCTCAGTGGATAACAGCCTACACAGAGGCAACAAAAACTTGAAAATCAAAAGAGTCACCCGAATAAGGATAACCGGGATACTCCACCAACGTCGAAAGGACGTCAGCCAATCATAAGGCATCGCTCACCTCAGGAAGAGCATCTTTGTGTCTGCATCCCCACGGAAACAGAATTCCCCAATGGGTACCAACTACGCAATGGAAAGTTGGGACACAAGAACCTATGAGTAACTGCACATCCCCTAGAAGGATCCCTGCGTTATCCAGCCCTCAGCGGCATCAAAATAAAAAAATAAAAAAAACAACCGTCGAAGCAGCATCGTGGACTGTGGAGACAAAATCATACGGCAGAATCCCCCAGTGGATAACAGCCTACGCAGAGGCAATAAAACCAGAAAATCAAAAAGAGTCACCCGAATAAGGATAACCGGGATACTCCACCACCGTCGAAAGGACGTCAGCCAACCATAAGGCACCGCTCACATCAGAAAGAGCATCTTTGTGTCTGCACCCCCAAGGAATCAGAAATTCCCCAGTGGGCACCAACTACGCAATGGAAAGTTGGGACACAAGAACCTATGAGTAACTGCACATCCCCTAGACGGATCCCTGCGTTATCCAGCCCTCAGTGGCACAAAAATCAAAAACAATCGTCGAAGCAGCATCGTGGACTGTGGAGACAAAATCATCACAAATCCCTGGAGAGGGCAAACTCACACTGCCACCGTCGTCACAAACACGGAGGTATGCAGCTTCTGGCTCGGGCGTCGAGCGAAGCTAACCCTGGAGAGGGCAAACTCACACTGCCACCGTCGTCACAAACACGGAGGTATGCAGCTTCTGGCTCGGGCGACGAGCGAAGCTATCCCTGGAGAGGGCAAACTCACACTGCCACCGTCGTCACAAACACGGAGGTATGCAGCTTCTGGCTCGGGCGTCGAGCGAAGCTAACCCTGGAGAGGGCAAACTCACACTGCCACCGTCGTCACAAACACGGAGGTATGCAGCTTCTGGCTCGGGCGTCGAGCGAAGCTAAGCCTGGAGAGGCGGTACTCACGCTACCCCGTCGTCACAAACACGGAGGTATGCAGCTTCTGGCTCGGGCGGCGAGCGAAGCTAAGCCTGGAGAGGCGGTACTCACGCTACCCCGTCGTCACAAACACGGAGGTATGCAGCTTCTGGCTCGGGCGGCGAGCGAAGCTAACCCTGGAGAGGGCAAACTCACGCTACCAAGGTTGTTAGAAGCACCGAGGTATGCACGAGCCTGGAGAGGCGACGACTAATACTCAACCTGGAGAGGCTACTCAACAATTTTCCACCGGAAGACACTACAAGTCGGAAGGATGGCTTATTCCCCGGACAATTGGGTCAACTCCTTTACTTGTCAACCGGTACACAAAAATCCGTTTGACTAAGTGATAGACTATGGCCAAGGCCAAGGAATCCAAGAGGTGATATCATAAAAGAACCAAGAGGAATGGGATGATCTTCAAGACCTTTTCATATGTTTTGTACATAGTTTCTTTTGTATAGGTTATTTTTGCCTTTGTATTTGTAAGGCACTGTATTTCCCTTTTTAGTAGCTATTGTATATTGATTCTAGGGTAGGTTACTTGGACACTTTGATTCCATTTAACCTAACCTAGAAATACATTCTTTTCTTAGTTTTCTAGTAGGAGTGGCATTAGCAAATTAGAGAGTGTCCTTAGTAAGCTAGAGAGTGCTCCTAGCAATTTAGCCAAAGGTGGTCCTAGGCTAAATTTTTCATATTGGACTCATTTTACTCCTAATTTTTCATAGATTTGATTTAGCTAGGTTCCATTCCCATTGAATGAACCTAACTAAACCAAATTAACCATTTTCAAATCAAAAGGAGTAAATTAATTCCAAGAAGCCACCCACCTTAGAAGTGTGTTCACACTTGTGTTCACACTTGTGTGAACACTTGTGTGAACACTTGTGTTCACACTTGGACGAAATTCATGGAGTTTCTTAAGCTTGGAAGCTTGAAGCACAAGCTTCTCCTTGGCTAGCTTACCAAGCAAGCCAAGTGAGAAGCTTGCTCTCCAAGCCTCTTGACCTTGGACGGTTTATCTAGACTCAACCATGGTTCCTAGTGAACCATGGTCAAGACTAGCTTGCTCTCTAAGTTTCCTACTCCTATAAACTTGTAATTCTTTGATTGTAAAACACTTTTGACAAATTTGAGAAATATAATCTGAATTTCTCTCCCACTCAAGAGTCACAAAAACCGAAGAGAACCCTCACTCTAAGGATTCTCTCAAAGTGCTTCTACTTTTGGCTTGGTTCCTAAAGCTTCCTTCACAAGCTTAAGGAGTGGCCGAACCTCCTTCATAGACTTCACCTCCATTGAAGCTTCTTCAAAGGATATTTCAGAGATCTTAAGGAGTAAACCTCAAGGCATTTCGGTCCTTAGCATGGAACTCTTGAAGAAACATCAATCTACTTCAACTAGTTCCATCATTTTTTGGTATCTAGAGCCTAGTGCTCTTGAGGTTTTTGTTTCTAACTTTTTGTTCTTGAATCCGTGTTGTATCTTCCTCCTTTTACATGTCTCTTTGTGTTGTTGCATGGATCTAGTTTTAATAAATATGTTGATGGATCCTTATGTCACATATGAAGTAATTGATTCATAGTTTTGCTTGTTCCTTATTCTTGAATCAATTTGTGGTGCGCCTAGGTTCCTATACTTGTGCGTTTTGATTTTTGCTTGAGTCTTCTCCATTCCTATAACATGAGTCCGTGATTGGACATTGATAATGTTAGTGTATGTTTTTTGTTTTTGAATCACTTGTTTTGTCTTAGAATGTCATGTGTAGTTCTTTTACATGTTGAAAATTCCTAGACTAGCTTGTTTGACCTCATTTTGTTTTGTGTTTTTGAATCCGAATTTTGTGTGTCTTTTTCTTATTAAATCTGAACCTTACTATAAGTGCTTTTGATTTACATGTTTGAGTTCCTAATTTGCTATTAGTTCTAGCAAATTTCCTAAAGTTAGGTTTCCTTTATGTCATATTAAAAGTTTTGTCAAGAAAAGTTCATAAACACTCTCCTATTAGGTTCCTTTGTGATTTGTTGTGTGGCTGAACCTTATTGAAATTTTTTGAGCTATAAAACAGAGGCAAAACAGAGGTGTATGTGTCCTAATTGCATGAGAAAAACAAAGAAAAATAGTGCTTAAAAGTTTTACCTAAAATTCCTACAAAATAGTGAAGCACAAGTGAAAACATGCATGAAAACACCTCTTGTTTTGTGTGAAATTTTTACTGCAGTTTTTCTACCTTGAAACCGAGATTCCTAAGTGTTCAAAAGGCATTAAAAACTCCTGAAAATCAAAAGAAAAATAAGTGAAAAATATTTTGCTAAAAAGAAAAGAAAGAAAAAGCAAAAGAAAAAGCCAAATAGGAGTGAAAACTTGTTTGTATTGCTCTCGGTTTTGGTATAGTTTTTACATGTAATTCTTTGTGACCAGCCACATTTTTGAGTCTTATTTTGTTTTTTTAATCTTAGCTTTTAATTTTGTAATCCATTCTAGTGCCTTTCCTAGGTTACTCTTGTGTGTACTAGCTTCCAAATTTGCCTTAATTTTTGCTTGTCAATTTGTGGAACTCTTTCTAGTCTTGTCTCATTTTCGTCTACCACTTGGTGTAGCCATTCTAAATTGTTCATTTTCAGTTTTAGCACTAATATTCAGTCTTGAAGGTGGTTGAGTGCTTCTTAAAAGGTGTAGGAGGCCAAGGCAAGGGATATCTACTTGAAGGCTTTGGTGGTTGCTTAGGGAGTTTGTTCTCTCTTGGTGGCAAGGCTCTTGGAAACACCTAGAAGTGACTAACCTCAAGGTTACTTCTAAAAAGAGGAGTGAAACACCTTGTGAGGCTGCAGTTGGTGGCTGAATTGGAGCAAGAAGGAGTGAAGCTAATTGTGAAAATTTTTGTGAAAATTTAGAACTAAATTTAGTGACGGAAATTTTGGTTGCTAAAACTAGTTTTTCCTTACAAAATCCGTCTCTAAATTTGTTCTAAATTAGTGGCTATTTGTTTTCCTTGAAATTAAGTGCAGCCACTAATTTCATTTGTGATTAAATTTACATTTCATTTGGAGTGTGAATTTACATTTCATTTGAAACAAATTTGAATTTCATTTTGACTTGTAATTTTTTTGCTTTCTAAATTTTTGTACAAGGCCTTTATTAAGGAGTGTCTTGGAGTGCCTTTGGTGTATCTCCATCTCTTCTTAAGAACTCTTATAGTAATTCACGTATAGTACTTGTGAGAGTGGTCCTTGTGAGAGTGGTCCTTGAAGGTCTTTGGTGCCTTTCAAGCTCTCACTTAGGTTTAATTGCTTTCAACGTCTAGTTTAAGTTTTCAAGCAATTTATGTTTTCAGTCATTTAAGTTTTCAAGCAATTTAAGTTTTCTTGCTCTTTATGTTTTCAAGCATCTTATAAATTGTACACATAGGCACTTGCTTGTTATTTTTCCTTTAAGAAAAGTTCTTTGTGAAAATTGTTTTGTGCAAGACAAAAGTACAAGGGGGTTTAGAGATTTTTACTTGAAGAGGCTTGGTTATTAAGTGGCTCTTTAGTAGCTCACCTCCCTCCAAAGTTCAATTTGTACTCTTAGACCTCTAAGTGCCAAGTCTAAAGAACTCTAAAACCTTATTTTCATAAAAACTATTTTTGTGTGGAAAATATCTCTTGAATTAAAATGTCTCAAAATTCCTCCAATAGTGAAAGTGATGGCTCTCCAAAAAGTCTTTCTTATATCACTAAAGAGCTCAAATCACTTAAACTATGGAAAAAGCTAGAATCCATTGAAAGAGAGAAGCAAAGAATTGAAAGAGAAGGACATCTTGCTTATCTTGAGGAAGAGTTGAGAATTTTAAAGCAAGAGGAAGAAAAATTGAAAGAAGATATGAGAAAACATAGGAAAAAGAGTAGGAGTTCACATTCACAATACACATCTCCTAATGAAAGCCTTAATGTAGGTAACCATTATCAACCTCCCCCAAGAAGAACTATTAAAACTAGGGAATCCAAGGTGGATCTCCCTCAATTTTTTGGGAAGGATGATGTGGAGGCCTACCTTGATTGGGAGATGAAGGTAGAACAACACTTTGCTTGCCATAGGGTAAGTGAAGAAAGAAAAGTCCCTCTTGCAACCCTTAGCTTTCAAGGGCATGCAATGTATTGGTGGACCTCTTTGGAAAGAGAAAGACGTCTCCACAATGATCCACCTATCCAATATTGGAATGATCTTAGGAGTGCATTGAGGAGGAGACACATTCCCTCTTACTATGGTAGGGAGCTTATGAATAAGCTCCAAAGGCTTCAACAAAGAGATATGTCTGTAGAACTCTATAGACAACAAATGGAGCTTTTAATGATGTGGGCATGCATAAGAGAAGAGGAAGCCACTACAGTAGCCAGATTCTTAAGTGGTCTTAATTTAGAGATTAGAGACCAAGTGGAGCTACTACCCTACAGGGACCTAAATGACTTGGTCCAACTTTGTGTAAGGGTAGAACAACAAATGTTGAGAAAATCTTCTAAAAGAGAAAGCTCCCACTCTAGATCTCTTAGGAAAGACTACTTGGAGGAAGAAAAACCTTTTGAAAAGAAAATTATTTCAGAACCCTCCAAAGAATTGGCTAAAAGGAAAGAGAAAAATAAAGATAAGGATAGAGATCTCATCACTCCACACACTAGCACAAAGACTAGTTATATTAAATGTTTCAAGTGTCTAGGGAGAGGTCACATTGCTTCTCAATGTCCTACAAAGAAAGTTATGATCTTAAGGGGGCATGACACTTATAGTAGTCAAGAAGAGACTACTACCTCCTCTTCTAGTGAGAGTGAGGTTGAAATAAAGCTTCAGAGGTCCAAAGTGGAGCCAATTTATCCTTATGAAGGAGAGCTCCTAATGCTTAGGAGAATCCTTCATAATCAACCTAGTGGTACCCTATCACAACGAGAGAACATCTTTCATACAAGATGTAATGTTTTAAATAATGCTTGTTCTCTCATTGTTGATAGTGGTTCATGGTGCAACTGTTGTAGCACTAGGTTGGTTAAAAAGTTGAATCTAATTACTATGCCACATCCTCAACCTTATCATTTGCAATGGCTTAATAAGGATGGTGACATAGTAGTTAATCAACAAGTGAAGGTCAAGTTTTCCATTGGGAAGTATGAGGACCAAGTTTTATGTGATATAGTACCAATGGAAGCTTGTCATATTTTGTTAGGAAGACCATGGCAATTTGAAAAGAAAACAGTACATGATGGTCTTACTAATGAAATTACCTTCACTCATAAGGAAAAGAAATTTGTGTTTTATCCTCTCTCACCTCAACAAGTGGCTGAGGATCAAACACAAATGAAAATAAAAAGAAAAAGTGAGAAAGTAGGGAAGAGTAAAGAGGAAGAAATATCCTCTAAGGGAGTTATGTCTAAAGAGAATTACTTTGTCAATAAAGAACCTATGAAAACTATTCTCTTTATTCATAAAGACCTTAACTCTTACCCTCACGCTGCCACTAGTCTTGAAGAAGAGATTCACAAATCCATTATTTTTAAAGAAAAAGAATCTCAACTTCAAGATTTTGTGAAGGAGAAGTGGACTTCTTTTAGTTCTACTTCTCATGCTACTTCCTTGGTGGTGCCCAAGGTAGATAGTCTTCCTACCTTAGTTGTGTCAATAATGCACCCAATTTATGGAATATATTATTTGTTGGATATAACATCTGAACCTTCAAGGTTCCTTGTGACAAATTCTTTTCATAACTATCCAACAAATAATATAATCCAAAATTTTTTAGGGAATTTCTTAGTAGTATTTTCCTTATTTTTTAGGAAAAGCCTAGCTTACCACATAGGGTACTTTAGGCAAGATATTTTAGTTTTTAGGATTAAGTCTTTAGTGTGCTATAGTTTTAGCTTTAGCACATTTTTAGGATTTAGAAATATACCTAGTCTATGTTTAGGAGAAGATCCTATTCATTATATTAGTAGGTCTAGTATCATAGATTTCTTTAGGTTTCATGAAAGGATTCCTTCTAGGATATTCCTTTCACATTTATTTGTTGAAAATATCACTTCTGATGAATTTCATTATATATTTGTAGGTATGGCCAATAATCATGAGGACCCTCGAGATTTGAGGTCAAATCCTTTTCAAGAGGGAGGGGATGATAGACTATGGCCAAGGCCAAGGAATCCAAGAGGTGATATCATAAAAGAACCAAGAGGAATGGGATGATCTTCAAGACCTTTTCATATGTTTTGTACATAGTTTCTTTTGTATAGGTTATTTTTGCCTTTGTATTTGTAAGGCACTGTATTTCCCTTTTTAGTAGCTATTGTATATTGATTCTAGGGTAGGTTACTTGGACACTTTGATTCCATTTAACCTAACCTAGAAATACATTATTTTCTTAGTTTTCTAGTAGGAGTGGCATTAGCAAATTAGAGAGTGTCCTTAGTAAGCTAGAGAGTGCTCCTAGCAATTTAGCCAAAGGTGGTCCTAGGCTAAATTTTTCATATTGGACTCATTTTACTCCTAATTTTTTATAGATTTGATTTAGCTAGGTTCCATTCCCATTGAATGAACCTAACTAAACCAAATTAACCATTTTCAAATCAAAAGGAGTAAATTAATTCCAAGAAGCCACCCACCTTAGAAGTGTGTTCACACTTGTGTGAACACTTGTGTGAACACTTGTGTGAACACTTGTGTGAACACTTGTGTTCACACTTGGACGAAATTCATGGAGTTTCTTAAGCTTGGAAGCTTGAAGCACAAGCTTCTCCTTGGCTAGCTTACCAAGCAAGCCAAGTGAGAAGCTTGCTCTCCAAGCCTCTTGACCTTGGACGGTTTATCTAGACTCAACCATGGTTCCTAGTGAACCATGGTCAAGACTAGCTTGCTCTCTAAGTTTCCTACTCCTATAAACTTGTAATTCTTTGATTGTAAAACACTTTTGACAAATTTGAGAAATATAATCTGAATTTCTCTCCCACTCAAGAGTCACCAAAACCGAAGAGAACCCTTACTCTAAGGATTCTCTCAAAGTGCTTCTACTTTTGGCTTGGTTCCTAAAGCTTCCTTCACAAGCTTAAAGAGTGGCCGCACCTCCTTCATAGACTTCACCTCCATTGAAGCTTCTTCAAAGGAGATTTCAGAGATCTTAAGGAGTAAACCTCAAGGCATTTCGGTCCTTAGCATGGAACTCTTGAAGAAACATCAATCTACTTCAACTAGTTCCATCACTAAGTAAAGGGGGGGCAGCTGTAGACCCCTAAAATTGTCCGGGTCGGAAATAAGACTCGAAGACTCTCGAAGACCAAAGGAAAGTCATCCGGAAGGACTCCTGGAAGACCCTGGAAGACCCTAGGATGATTATCTGTAGGTTTAGAGGTCTTAGAGTAGCTTAAAATAAGGATGTGGGAGAATTGAAGCTCAATACGGCCTCCTGGAAGTTCAGTACGGCCGTACTGAACAATTTGAACTACAAAACGGCCGTACTGAACCCAATACGGCCATACTGAAGTTTTTGAACTTCAGTACGGCCGTACTGAAACCAATACGGCCGTACTGAAATTTTTGAAACTTCAGTACGGCCGTACTGAATTCAATACGGCCGTACTGTAGTTCAAATCTTCAGTACGGGCCGTATTGATGTCAGAGGCCGTACTGCGCCTCACTCCTATATATAGGACGTCATTTGGACGTCATTCCACACTTTTCCACACTTCTTGGACTCTCTCCTTGAGTATTCTGGGGTTTTTGAGCAGTGTTCTGCCCTAGGAATCTCTCCGAGAGCCGATCCGATGAAGTTCTTGAGTTCTGAGCATTTAGCTTGAGAATTCGAACTAGTCGAAGGGAAATCTTTTTGATTTCCATAGTAAAGATTAATTTTTAGGGAAGGAGCGAGCGAGCGTGTAGTGGGAAGGAGCGCCAAAAAGCCTCCTAAACATTTGAATATATAAAAGCACGCTTCAAAGGTTTCTTCTTCAAAATCCTTCCTTTTACTGCTTTCTGATTGTTGCATCGCATGTTTAATTTATTCATCATGTAGATATCTTATTCATAACCGTTTATAATAAATAGGGGTAATTTAGTAATTTTACACTGTTATTTATGAAATAATCCGTCATAGGGAACCCGAAAGGGGCGTTGTGGGGTGCTAACACCTTCCTCACACGTAACCGACTCCCTTACCCGACTCTGGTTGTAATGGCCAAAGTTGATTTGTGAAATCAATTGCCTTATCCCTTTTTCCAATGTTTTGAGTAAAACATTGGTGGCGACTCCAAGAACCCTACTACTTGTGAAAACCACTAATCCATGGAGGGTCCCGCTTGGGATTAACATGGATTGGTGAATCATTTAATAAAATTGTTAGTTCGATGAGGTCTCAGTTTGAGAATAAGTCGTTCTAACAATCCACCACTTTTCAAACCTTTAAAAAGAGTCTGACCATCGTCGCGAATGCCAAGGTCCGTTTCGGCGGGTGGCGACAATAGTAAGCATCCATATGCATACTACCATCATTATCTTGGCTTTGAGAATCATTGGAGCTCTTGGTTGAGCTCCTAGAAGAACCTTTTGGACTTTTATTTTTATTTAATCTTTTTAAAAGTTTTTCTTCCCTTTGCTTAATCTTTTGGATTTCTTGTTCCAAAGCCATGATTTGTACTTATTTTTCAAGTTTCTCTTTTTGTTTTTGAAGCATCTCATCATTTTTCCAAAGTTTTAGTGCTTCAACCTCCTTGACAATTCTTTCAAAACTTTTAGGAGTATCAAAGTCACTACTACCTTGAGAATGATGACTCATGGTTAAGCAAAAAGAATTTGTATGCTATGCAAAAAGTTATAAAATGTTTTTGGTATTTTCTAGGAATGAAAATAGCACTTGGAAGTCTAAGTGTACAAGTTGCACTATCAAGGGAGGTGAGCTACAAAGAGCCACTTAATAACCAAGCGTTTTCAAGTGGAAATCACTAAACTCCTTTGTGGTATTTCCAATTCCCCAAAACTTTTCACAAAAATTTTTGTATGCTTTTTACAACTTTGTTTGTTTTTGACACTTAACTAAACGTGAGCAAATAAAACTACACAATTCTAGACGTTTATAGGCAACAAAGTAAAGCAATTAAGTACAAGAAAACTTAAAAGAAGCAAGTTAAGCAACTAGTCGGATATCCTAAGTGGAAGCTTGAAACATATGAAATTTCCAAGCCACTTCCACTAGTACTACACGTGAGAGTCTATCAAGGATGTAGATATACCTGACCAGCTTCTTAATACTCCCTCCAAGCTTTACAAATTGGTTTAAAAATACAAGAGAATTGACAAAAATTAAACTAGCCTAAAAAGCAATAAAGTGGCGGCTTTGGTGACCAATTAGTGGCGGTTTTGTGTTCAACTTTTCTAACACTTGTTTAAGTGTCTTAATCCGCCACTAATCCTTCAAATGGATGCTACTGGACCTGCAAAAGATACACAACAAGAGGTTAAGGGTGGCTGCCTCACAAGGTGAAGGAAAAGGTCACTCAAGTGAAGGAAGTTTAGGATAAGTTTTGGCCACTAAATTAGGTCAAATTTTTAGGTCTTAGTGTCCAAACTTTTCCTAATCTTTGTTGAGCAATGCTTGATCCTTGAGCAAGGATTTGAGGCCACTTCCAGCACAGGAATTTATTGAAAGAAAACTAGACAAGCAATAAAAGCACAATTTGAAAAGCTTATACCAAAATTAAGAGTAATAGATGTATATGACAAGACTCAAAAGAGGTTCAACAAGTAAAACTGAAAATTAAGACTCCAAATAAAAGCTAGCACTCAGAGAGAAGAGTTCCTAGATAGGTACTAGAATAGATGAACAAAACAAAAAAAATTTGAAGACAATTGGACAAGTATAGCAAAAGTAGTAGCCAAAACAATAACAAGGAATCAAGTAGGTTTTTCAACTTGTATACCTCTCGGCTTTTTCCTTTTAATTTTCTTTCTCTATTTTTTTTTTAATTCTTTCTTTTTCCAGTATCAAATTAAGAGTCCAGAGAGTATATTTGCCTTTTGTTTCAAAATTTTCAATGATTCCAAGCTATAGAAACCGAGAATACAAATCAGCCAAAAATTAGGTCAAATTTCAAGTAACTTGAATAACTAGTGCACTAGTCTTTAGGTTTTTGGTTTGGATTCCTTTTGAACTCTTTTCTTTTTGATCTTTCGAACACTTTAGGCTCTGTTTTATCTCTGTTTTCAGCCTCTAATTTTTTTAAAATTTGAATCCACAAGAAGAGTGCACTAGAAGTAGGTTTACACTTGAAATTTTGAGTCACAAAATTTTTTATAAGTTTTTCAATGGAAAGTGATTTGAAAACTTAAGAACATAATAGAAACCTAACTCGAAAGAAACTTGCTAGGACTAATAGCAAATTATGAACACAAAAAGGTAAAGAAAAAGCACATATAGGTAGGCACAAAGAGAAGCAAAACCGAGAGCAATATGTAGACACAAAATTCAAAATAAAACTAGGTTAAACATGCTATTCAAGGAATTGGCAACATGTAAGGATTAAACACAAACTTCTAAGACAAAACATAGATTCAAAACCAAAATCTAAATGCAATGCATGAGGTCCAATCACGGACACATACAAGAATGGAGAGACTCAAAAATAAAATCAAAATAGCACAAGCAAATAGTTCCTAAACAAGTTGATTGAGGAAGAAATTCAAGACAATCAACCAATGGATCTATGAACACAAGAACTTCAAACTATAGATCCGAAAATTGAAAAACTCAAACAAGACAAGACAAGAACACACAAACACAAAACGGACACAAAATTTTGAAGAACACTTATCTCCTTGAAGACCTTGCTCTTGATACCAAAATCGATGGAAGAGAATAGGAGAAGTGGAAGGTGTAGCTTCTCCTTAGCTCTCCTTATGCACGGATCTTCAATCAAGGAGATAGGACCGAAATCTTGAACACCTTTAGAAGAGGAATTCGTGAGGATTAGAAGCTCTAATCCATGGACGGAAGCATCCAAGCACAATTCTCAAGGGATTGCACACTTCAAAGAGAAGGAAGCTAGGTTTCCTAAGGGGATTGAAGGCACTCTCTTAAGGTTTTCTCTCTTGGATGGTTTCGGTGACTCTTGAGGGAATTTGGCTGAATACAAGTTCAGAAAATTCATATATTCAAAAGTGTATTACAAGTTGTAGGAAGTTGCATATATAGGAGAAGACTAGAGCTACTTGGCGGCACCTTGAGTGAACAAAAGTGGCGCCAAGTTTGAATTTCAAATTTGAATTTGAAATTCAAACTTTGGCCACCTCTCTTAATCACACGGATGCTACCTCCATATAGATGTCATTTGGAGATGATTTGAGGTGAATTTGGAGCTCACATGGCCGGATCCATCCCATGCAAACCATGTGACTCAAATTCAACTCAAATTACTTCTAAATGATGTCTAAATGAAACCTAATTCTCCTATTAATGTTTTCTTCATATAATCCTATTCTAATGACCGAAATACATTGGTCTAATGAATACAATGAATAGAAAAAAATATAAGAAGAAGAATGAGCCCAATATTGGGTATCAAAAGGCCAAAGCCCAAGAAGCCCAAAATTAAGCCCAAAACACCTAAACCCTAATCTATGGTCAAAATACAAGACCAACATGAAAATAGATTCCTATACTAAGAAAGTACAATTAGTCATGGTGTATAATCAATCAAGCCCAAGTGAGAAGCACCCTAGGCCCACCAAGCCCATTGGGCCCACTAAGCTCTGAAGCAGTCAAATCTTCAAGTAACCTCCTGGCCATAGCTCTAGTGGTTGGGCCTTTAGCCCATACTCTTCCATCACACTTGCTGCCCAACGTTGGCCAAGAAATTTTTAATGAAATGGATCCTTGAGTTTAAGTGGAAAGATGACCATTATTGCTTGACTATGTTTATATCTAACTATGTATATCACTACTTTTCCCTCATTATTTCACTTATTACTCTTTCTGACTCTAAATTTTGATCTTTTCAATAATTCTCTCATAATTTAACTCAAATTATTATAAAAGGTGTATCTAGTCACATATTGAAGTGCGAAAAGGAATTTTCTTATTTTGAAGGGTTTCTTGATTCCTTTCAGTATTAGGTTATGTGTCTTCTTGTGGTATTATTCTAAGTAGTAGTAGTGAAATAGATTACTTAAGTTGTGTGTACCTATCTGAGGGTACACGTAGTCTTCAAGATGGAGAAGGGCCGAACGGATACTCTTGGTGGACACTTCAGAGGGGGGAGGTACCTGCAAAAGGCACTCCGATGCTCAAGTCAGGACAAGCACGATTTTCTAGGATAATTAATGAATAGTGACGTACCTCGATATAAATGACCTTTTTATACTACTACTGACAGGCCTTGTCAGCAGTGGGCCTCTTCTAAAGCTTACCAAATTAGGTAAGACGGCGCTAATCGGCTAATTATGTCTTAATCATGTGCTTATCCTTGTTAACCATGATCAACATTATAATCCTTGCTTTGTCCTTCGGCACATCACCGAGCCGACGGGTTAAGGCTTTGGGTGCTGAATGTCTCGGCTGTTGGCCGGGCCGATACGTATTTGCTATGCTATTCTACTTGATCGGCATTTGGCTGAGCTGGTACACGATATATGGAGATGTATCATGGTTCCGTTCGTATCGGCCTTACACCGAGCCGATATTGTTGTCGGACTCCTTTCGGCCTTCGGTTGTAGGCTGAGCCGATGCTAGCGTCAAGGTTTTAGGTATGGTTCAGTTCGCGTGGGCGTCTGACGGAACGGCACGTGTTGGTCGACGTGACCGATAGGGTCCTCTCGGTACACAAGCCCCCCAGCCTTTAGGAGTGAAACGACGTAAAGGGTAAATGTGGCACTTCGTTTGTTACCTTTTTTGAGGGGATGCCAAGGGTTACAACTGCTTACGGGAAACGAAGGGTTGTAACCGTTGGTCATTAATGACGCACGCGGGGAGTTATGACTGCTAATGGAAGGCGGAGGGTCGTAACCGTTGTCGGAATACCAAGGCTTATAACCGTTGGGTATTAATGACGCATGCGAAGGGTTACGCATCGTGAACCGTTGGATCTAAGTGATCCAACAGTGTGTAGAGGGGTGTGACTCTTGGTAACTTGCAAGGAATGCCTATAAATAGGCGTGTTGGGAGGGTCCTCAAACATACGCGTTTATCATTTGCTCCGAGCCGAGATCAGCTAAGTTGCTGTATTCACATATTCTTCACCAAAGATTGGGCAAGTTCAACAATCAGATATGTAATGGTAGATTTAAATGTTGTTCATATTGACTCCTCCGGGGACGAAGGTGATTCTGGGTTGAGAGAAACTCCGGACAGAGACGTCGCATCGGCCTTGGCTTCTAATGGGGAAGACCACGTAGAGTTCGTTTCCGGTTCCAAACGGTCGCGGTGTGGGAGTGATTCGGCCTCGACGACAGCCTCTGATGATCGTCCGAGCAGGAGTGGTGGATCATCTCAGAATTTTTCTCCCATATCAACCCTTGGGTACTCGTGGGTGCACGGGGAGGTTGGCAGTGTGTGTTCACGGTATACCGATAAGAAGTCTCTTGTTCATTTCGTATCGGCCGTGAAATTCTTGACCTTTCCAGAGGAAGAAGAACCCTCTACTATCTTTTTTCAGCCGTGCCGAGGAGATGGAGGGCCGAATCCTGATTTCGTGTACTTGGACCGAGGATCGTGCAACTACCAGTTCTTTTATGTATACGATTACATGTTCCGGGACTTGAAGATTACTCTCCCGTTTGATGATTATTTTATGGGTATATTGCGGCTTCTGAACGTGGCGCCGAGCCAACTTCATCCAAACACTTGCGCGGCAATGCAAGGGTTTAGACAATTGTGTTTGGCTCTCGGTCTCCAGCCCACTCCGCACCTATTCCTTCATTTCTACTCGTCTCGGTCGACGAAGAAGATTAAGTGGTTGTCACTGGTTCAGCATAATGATTGTCTGTTACGGCCCTTCACCAGTTCCTACAAGAATTTCAAAGTGGGATTTATGAAGGTGATGATTCGGCCAGAGACGGGAAATAAATACTTCTTTGACGATTGTACCGGGAGGATCCTATCGGTCACGTCGACCAACACATGCCGTTCCGTCAGACGCCCACGCGAACTGAACCATACCTAAAACCTTGACGCTAGCATCGGCTCGGCCTACAGCCGAAGGCCGAAAGGAGTCCGACAGCAATATCGGCTCGGTGTAAGGCCGATACGAACGGAACCATGATACATCTCCATATACCGTGTACCGGCTCAGCCAAATGCCGATCAAGTAGAATAGCATAGCAAATACGTATCGGCCCGGCCAACAGCTGAGACGTTCAGCACCCAAAGCCTTAACCCGTCGGCTCGGTGATGTGACGAAGGACAAAGCAAGGATTATAATGTTGATCATGGTTAACAAGGATAAGCACATGATTAAGACATAATTATCCGATTAGCGCCGTATTACCTAATTTGGTAAGCTTTAGAAGGGGCCCACTGCAAGGGCCATCAGTAGTAGTATAAATAGGTCATTTATATCGAGGTACGTCACTGTTCATTAATTATCCTAGAAAATGGTGCTTGTCCTGACTTGAGCGTCAGAGTGCCTTTTGCAGGTACCTCCCCCCTCTGAAGTGTCCACCAAGAGTATCCGTTCGGCCCTTCTCCATCTTGAAGACTACGTGTACCCTCAAACAGGTACATTTTGGCGCCCACCGTGGGGCCGAACCGATAGCTGTGAAGAGACTTTGAAGACATTATGATGGAGGTGAGTAGAAGTAGTGAAACTCAACTCTTCCTAAACTCCTCCTAGGCTCAGATCTTCTTCAATGGAGATAGAAACACACTTGAAGAACTCGTGAATGTAGACCCCTAAAATTGTCCGGGTCGGAAATAAAGCTTGAAGACTCTCGAAGACTGAAGGAAGATCAGCCAGAAGGACTCCTGGAAGGCCCTAGGAGGGTTCTCTGTAGGTCTAGAGGTCTTAGAATAGCTCAAAATAAGGAAGTGGAGGGAATGAAGCCCAATACGGCCGTACTGAACTTAATACGGCCGTATTGAAGCTTCAATACGGCCGCAGTGAACTCAATACGGCGTATTGAAGTTTCTGAAACTTCAATACGGTCGTACTGAAATCAATACGGCCGTATTGAAGCTTCAATACAGCCGCAGTGAACTCAATACGGGCGCATTGAAATTTCTGAATTTCAATACGGCCGTATTGAACTCAATACGACCGTATTGAAGTTCAAAAATTTCAATACGGCCGTATTGCTTCTGTAGGTCGTATTGGGCCTGTTCCCTATAAATATGACGTCAATTGGACGTCATTCCACACTTTCACACTCAGTTTTGACTCCCTCCTTGAGTATTCTGGGGTTTTTGAGCAGTGTTCTGCCCTAGAAATCTCTCTAGGAGTCGATCCGACGAAGTTCTGGAATTCCGAGCACTTAGCTTGGAGATTCGAACCTAGTCGAAGGGAAATCCTCCGGATTTCCATAGTCAAAAGTTTTTAGGAAGGAGCGAGCGAGTTTGTAGAGCGAGGGAACGCCAAAAAGCTTCCCAGTTTTACTCAATATATAAAAGCACGCTTCAAGAGGTTTCTTCTTAAATCCTTCCTTTTACTGCTTTCTGTGTGCATATTTAAACTGTCATCATGTAGATAATTAATTTATAATCGCTTATAATAAATAGGGGTAATTTAGTAATTTTACGCTATTATTTTAGAAATAATCTGTCATAGGGAACCCGAAAGGGGCGCTGTCGGGTGCTAACACCTTCCCCACGCGTAACCGACTCCCTTACCCAACTCTGGTTGTAATGGCCAAAGTTGATTTATAAAATCAATTGCCTTATCCCTTTTTCCAATGTTTTGAGTAAAACATTGGTGGCGACTCCACGAACCCTCCTTTTGCGAAAACCACTAATCCATGGAGGGTCCCGCTTGGGATTAACATGGATTGGTGAATCATTTAATAAAATTGCTCGTTTGACAAGGTCTCAGTTTGAGAATACGTCATTCTAGCAATCCATATTTTTAAACAAATAAACGAGTCCAACCATCCTTCGCGAATGCCGAAAGCCCGTTTCGGGCCGGTGGCGACAGATGGCGACTTCACTGGGGAAGCTTCGAGAGTCAGTCCCATTTAGTGACAGACTATTTTTAACAAATAATAGTTAAAATTACTTTATTACCCCTTGCTTGTATAAAAACATGATTTATTATATGGCTTTAAATAACTGTTGTATGTTTAAATTTCCGCAATTGTTTGAAATAAATTGCACACAAACCTTTGCACACAACAGTTCCCTCTATACCCGGGGGCATGAGTGGTAATCCATAGGGAGTGGATGTTAGTACGGCCGGTTGAATGGGTCTATAGGAGCCTACGAGACCGTTGTCGGAAAAACATCACTCAAGGTGATAACCATGAACTCGAGTCCGACAGTGCGTTGGAACTTTCCATCGACTTACGACGAGAGGAATTGGGTCCCTATAATGGGGGCACCTTGGGGGCCTTTGACCAAGTGAGAACAGTTAGATCCTCCTTGAATATGCACTTTTCTGCAGGAGACCCCTACCTCGTGATTCGCTCGTGACTGTTCGTGGATGAGTGAATTGTTTGTGCATTCGTTATGTGACATTGTTTGTGCATTAATAAATAACCTCGTGATAAGGTCTACAGAATAATCCCCATGCATGAAAAAACCATGACATGAGAGGAAAGACCATGTGTAAAAATATAATAAAAATGAGGAGCATGTGCATCATTACCAATAAAGATATCATGCATCCTCATAAACCATGCATTTTAGGTTCACCAATACCTCTTGACATGAGTAAAAGTGACCCATAATTATCAAGATTCTCCGTTGAGGAGAGATCATAAGTCAAGGAGGGTGGTAACACTCTGTTTTAAAAAGGCAGCGCCTTAAAAATGGAGGGTTATCAAGCTCATGTCAAGAGCGTATTCATTCCATAAATTAATTAGATTAAATATTCATTTTTAGAAAGTGGCTGGTCATCTCTCTGTCCTCACACGCGCAAAGAAGATCAAGAAAATGGAAGCATTGGAGGAGCAAAACAAAAAGCTCACAACCGAGCTTTCACAACTTAAAGACCAAATGGCGCAAATGATGGAACTCATGCGTCATCACAACATCCATGAATCTCATCACAGTGATCATGGGTCCCATCATGAGGGAGAGGAGGAAGAGCAGGAAAAAGATCCTCCACACGCTGTACACCTTGGGGCTGGAATTATGATTAAAGAGCCCGAAGTATCAAAGGAACAATTCCACGCCCTCGAGGATCGGCTAAGGGCTATGGAGGGGCATGATTTTGACATCAAAGATGCCGCCGACATGTGCTTAGTGAGGGACATTCAATTCCCTCCCAAATTTAAAGTGCCGGATTTCCCAAAGTATGTGGGATCGACTTGCCCCAAAAGTCATCTCACCATGTACTGTCGCAAGATGGCTGCATATGCCACAAATGAAAAGCTCTTGATCCACTGCTTTCAAGAGAGCTTAGCTGAAACTGCACTCAACTGGTATATGCAGCTAGATGGAAATCTAGTACATACATGGAGGCAGTTGGCCGACGCCTTTCTCAAGCGCTATAAATACAACATCGACCTAACACCCGATAGGTCTGATCTTCAAGCCTTGAGCAAAAAGAACGATGAATCCTTCAAGGCGTACGCCCAACGTTGGAGGGAGTTGGCGGCACAGATAGAGCCCCCGCTGTCAGATAAGGAGATGGTGTCCTTATTCATCAACTCGTTGACTGGTCCCTATTACGATAAAATGATAGGGAACACAACGACACTCTTCTCGGACATCATCACCATTGGGGAGAGAGTGGAACAAGGACTTAAAAGTGGGAAGCTGGCTAAGCCTTCCCAATCATATGAAGCTAAGAAGGTCTTCGGGAAGAAGAAAGAGGGAGAAGTCAATGCTATAACCATACCCTCGGCTACTTCCACTTCGAAGTCGGGAAGATCGCAATTCACCCCTGTGAAGAAGTTTGATAAACTTCCGACCACTTATAGCGATCTCCTGCCGAAGCTAGTAGAATCCAAACTTCTAGCTCATGTTCCACCAAGGAAGATCGACCCACCTTACCCCGATTGGTACAAGCCACAAGACAAATGTTTATACCATTCGGGGGCACCAGGGCATTCAACAGAGAAATGCCTTGCTCTCAAATACAGGGTCCAAGACCTTATTGATGCCGGGTGGGTCACCTTCGATTCGACAGTGCCCGACGTGAGCAAGAATCCTCTGCCAAAGCAGGAGTAGAGAGAAGAACAAGCCACGATAGGGCCCCCTTCATATTTCTCTTTTAGGGACTCATGATCAGTACCCGAGATCATGAGAACCTTTTCATGTAAATAAGGGTTTTGTACAGTTTTACATACATATATCAATAAAGAGGCATTTTTCACATTATTCTCTTTTTTGTTCTTTTCTCTCTTTCCTCATTAACATTAATAATTCTAAACCTAAACAGAACCAATAAAATAATTATGTCTGTAATTGTTCGCTCTGACCGGGATCCGAAGGTGAAAGGTTTGAGTTGGACAGTGATGAGGAAACCATTTCTCCGGATCTGCAAAGATTGCTAGATCAAGAAGCTCGTCAAGAGAAATTGGAGACTATAAATTTGGGGCATGGCCGAGAGATAAAAGAGGTCAACATTAGGACCCATACCAGTGATGAAATAAGGACACATGTTTCCGCTATGATTATAATAAAATCATTCTTCATTGCTTCTTTTCTTGCTTATAATAAAATTCTAAACCACATTATTTTTAACCCTGTTTGAATAAACATGAATGAGGTTAAAATCATCTTAATAATAATAAACCCACATCATTTTTATGTGGAAGTGTGTGTGACAACTTGGAGCACCTTCCCTTGGCCTTGACAAGTGCCATCATGGATAAAAATAAATCCTTCAAAATAAAAGAAGCTCGGCAGGAAACCCAAAAAGGGGTCTGCGCAAAAATAAGAGCAAAAGACCCGCTAGGAATCCCACAAAAGGGTGACCTAGGCAAAAGTTAGGGTTGCAAAAATGAACAAAAACAAAAGTCCGCTAAAACGCCACAAAAGGGTGTTTTAGGCAAAAATAAGGACAATCAAAAAACAAAAGAAATCCATGATGGTACCATGAGCCGAATTCAAGAAAGGTTCAAAGGAAGCTATCCAAGTTGTCAAAATCACAACGTCAATAAACAAAGATTTTCTTAACTTCATAAGTGTTTAATCAAACAAGCCTAAACACATAAGCCCACCTTGGCCAAACATTCTTACAAAATCCATTTTTCAAAAATAAAATAATCCCCTCTAAAACACAAACTTTTGAAAAATATACCCTTTCCTTCTTTTCTCTCTTATCCCAACGATTTTAGAATAATCTAGTGGAAGCATGGAGAAATAAATCATCACTGATAATGGATCTAATCTGAACAACAAAATGGTGGAAGAACTGTGCCAAGAATTCAAGATCCAACACCACAACTTTTCCCCATATCGGCCAAAGATGAATGGGGCAGTCGAGGCAACCAATAAGAACATCAAAAAATAGTGCAAAAGATGGTTGTCTCATTTAAAGACTGACACGAGATGTTACCCTTCGCTCCTCATGGCTATAGGACTTCAGTACGTCCATTTATAGGAGCTACTCCATTCTCACTCATTTATGGGGTGGAGGCAGTTCTACCCATCGAAGTCGAGATATTCTATCTAAGGGTAATCATGGAAACAAAACTTTCCGAGGCAGAATGGGTTCAAAGCCAATATGACCAGTTGAACCCTATCAAAAAGAAACGGCTGAACGCCATATGCCATGGTCAAGCCTATCAGAGGAAGATCAAAAAGGCTTTTGACAAGAAAGTCCACCCTCGAGTCTACCATGAGGGAGAGTTGGTAATGAAGAAATTACTACCAACTCAAAAAGGGCAAAATCGGAAAGTGTGCCCCAAATCACGGAGGACCATACGTGGTAAAACGAGCCTTCTCAGGAGAAGCATTGATTCTCACAAACATGGACGGAGAAGAACTTCGATACCTAGTCAACATTGACGTGGTAAAGAAGTACTATGCTTGAAGACGTTGCTTGCATGGGCCTGCTAGGATGAAAACCCAAAAAAGGCGTCCTAGGCAAAAGTTAGGGCAAAATAAAAAGCCCGCCAGTACAAGGGTACTAGGCAAAACAACGGCAAAATTATCCCCGCTAGGATACGTCCTAGGCAAAAGTTAGGGGCAAAAGAATAAGATGTAAAAGCAAAGCAAGCAACGATCGTTTGAATCGAAAACCGAAAGGCGGTTCAAGCGATTATCTTCTAGAAGCAAGCGTCTTGCAGCATCTACACTCCTGGCTCAGGCCGAAGCAATTAGGGGAACGTAAAGAGCAACAATTACAGATATAATTGTTAAGCCCTGTAGACCCCTAAAATTGTCCGGGTCGGAAATAAAGCTTGAAGACTCTCGAAGACTGAAGGATAATCAGCCAGAAGGACTCCTCGAAGGCCCTAGGAGGGTTCTCTGTAGGTCCAGAGGTCTTAGAATAGCTCAAAATAAAGAAGTGGAGGGAAAAAGCCCAATACGGCCGTACTGAACTCAATACGGCCGTATTGAAGCTTCAATACGGCCATACTGAAGTCAGTACGACAGTATTGACACTTCAATACGACCGCTGCGAACTCAATACGGGCGTATTGAAATTTCTGACTTTCAATACGACCGTATTGAACTCCAATACGACCGTATTGAAGTTCAAAAATTTCAATACGGCCGTATTGGCCCTGTAGGCCGTACTGCGCCTATTCCCTATAAATATGACGTCAATTGGACGTCATTCCACACTTTTCAACATAGTTTGAACCCTCTCCTTGAGTATTCTGGGGTTTTTGAGCAGTGTTCTGCCCTAGAAATCACTCGGAGAGTTGATCCGACGAAGTTCTTGAGCCCCGAGCCATTTTGCTTGAGGATCGAACCTAGTCGAGGGGAAATCTTTTTGATTCCCTTAGTTAAAATTTTGTTCTAGGAGAGCGAGGAGCGGGCTTGTAGAGCGAGGGAACGCCAAAACGCTTCCCAGTTCATTTTTTATAAAAAGCACGCTTCAAGAGGTTTCCCTTCAATCCTTCCTTTTATTGCTTTCTGTGTGCATATTTAAACTGTCATCATGTAGATAGTCAATTCATAATTGTTTAGAATAAATAGGGGTAATTTAGTAATTTTACGCTGTTATTTTAGAAAATAATCTGTCATAGGGAACCCGAAAGGGGCGCTGTGGGGTGCTAACACCTTCCCCACGCGTAACCGACTCCCTTACCCAACTCTGGTTGTAGTGGCCAAAGTTGATTTTTAAATCAATTGCCTTATCCCTTTTTCCAATGTTTTGAGTAAAACATTGGTGGCGACTCCACGAACCCTCCTTTTATGAAAACCACTAATCCATGGAGGGTCCCGCTTGGGATTAATATGGATTAGTGAGCCTTTTAATAAAATTGCTCGTTTGACGAGGTCTCAGTTTGAGAATAAGTCATTCTAGCAATCCGCTATTTTTAAACAAATAAACGAGTCCAACCATCCTTCGCGAATGCCGAAAGCCCGTTTCGGGCCGGTGGCGACAGATGGCGACTCCACTGGGGAATCTTCGAGAGTCAGTCCCATTCAGTGACAGATTGTTTTTAACAAATAATAGTTAAAAATTACTTTATTACCCCTCACTTGTATGATAACATGTTTATCTATTTGGCTTTAATAACTGTTGTATTTTTAAATTTGCGCAATTGTTTGAAATAAAAACTGCACACAAACCTTTGCACACAACAGTTCCCTCTATACCCGGGGGCATGAGTGATTAACCATAGGGAGTGGATGTTAGTACGGCCGGTTGTCGAATGGGTCTATAGGTGCCCGTAGACCGTTGTCGGAAAACATCACTCAAGGTGATAACCATGAACTTGAGTCCGACGGTGCGTTGGAGCTTTCCATCGACCTACGATGAGAGGAATTGGGTCCCTATAATGGGGGCACCTTGGGGGTCTCAGACCGGTGAGAACAGTTAGATCCACCTTGAATATGCACTTTTCTGCAGGATACCCCTACCTCGTGATTCGCTCGTGACTGTTCGTGGATGAGTGAATTGTTTGTGCATTTTTTATGTGACATTGTATGAGCATACATTGCACCTTTTAAACATACAACATTCTTTTTTAAATAAAAAGAATAAATAGAAATAAAGATCTTCTAGTACATGGTGTTAACATCTACCTTCATTGCATTCATATAGGTAGTTTCCCTTTTCACCCAAAAAATACAAAAAAAGATACAAAATATTCAAAAGAAAAATATGTATTTACCCAAACCAAGCAATATCATGCATCATCTTAGGAAAATCCTAAAAACATGATAATGCTTAGTTCAATAAACACAATGCATGCATATTCAACATCATCATCTCATGCATATAGATCATGGAGGGATCTAGGAATCATTCATTTCATACATCCCTCCTAGTAATTCAGTAATAAACATAAATAAAAAGAAAGGATTAAATCGATGCGTATGTTCAAAAATGGATCGCACGCCGTTCGTCATCAAGTGTAAGCCAACAACCGCGCCAAGCGAGCGCACATCAACTCCGTTGTTGGTAATCAAGACGAATAAAGGGGAAGGTCCGACACCATTAAGGATCACTGCTCCAAGACCTTTCCCCTATGAATCAAATAAGGCTGTACCGTGGATATACGACATCCACCTTTCTGCCGACAGCGATATCTCCAACATCGCTGGACTTGGGGGCATGACTAGGAGTGGCAGGATCTACACTCCCGAAGATCTTCATGATAAAGCCCCCAAGAATAAAGAAAAAGAAGAAAAGAAAACCGAGGAAAAAGAATCCGAGGAGGAGACAGACGAGCTGTTAAAGTTTATCCGACAGAGCGAGTACTCCATCGTGGATCAACTTCATAGGACGCCAGCAAAGATTACGCTGTTGTCGTTGATCCTAAGTTCCGAACCGCATCGGCAAGCTCTGTCGAAAGTCTTGAACGAGGCATACGTGTCGCACACTATCTCCCAAGACCAGTTTGAGGGGATTGTTAGTCACATCAAGGCTAATGATCACCTCACCTTCATCGATGAAGAAATCCCCGCCGAGGGATCAAACCCCAACAAGCCCTTGCACATCTCTGTAAAGTGCAAGGAGTATCACATCGCTAAAGTCTTGGTAGATAATGGATCTTCCTTGAATGTGATGCCAAAAAGAACGCTCAAGCAATTGGCGATCAAGGGAGTCCAAATGCGCCCGAGCAACATGATCGTTCGAACCTTCGATGGATCTAAGAGAGAAGTAGTGGGAGAGATCAATCTTCCAATCCAAATTGGACCCACTATCTTTAATGTCGAATTCCAAGTGATGGACATTACTCCCGCATACAGTTGTCTCCTCGGCCGACCTTGGATTCATGATGCGAAAGCTGTACCTTCTACGCTCCACCAGAAAGTCAAATTCATTGTGGGTGACAAGCTGGTGACTGTACAAGCTGAAGATGATATACTCATCAGTTAGCCATCCACCATACCTTACGTGGATGCAACGGAGGAAGCTTTAGAAACCGCCTTCCAAGCATTGGAAATCGCCAATGTCGAAACGTTTCCCCGAGAAATGAAGAAGGTAGCCTCCATGCTCACCAAGAACGGATACTTGCCAGGACAAGGATTAGGCAAGGACTCCCAAGGAATCCCGGAGCTACCCATTATCAAGGATAATCCGGGGAAACAAGGGTTAGGATACAACCCTTATAAAGATCAAAGAACGAAGAGGAATCAAGATCCTTCTCGACGTTCTTTAAGCCAGATCTTTAGGAAGGCCGGTTCACAAGCGTCAAGGCCGGTCATCGTCGTCAAAATGTTTTTCTCCTTCTAATAGGGATGTGTAAATTCAGTGACTATTAGAGATCACTCCTCGGGGACAGCCCGACCCCCGAGCCTCGATAGGGCACATGTTTCCGCTGCGATTATAATAAAATCATTCTTCATTAATTCTTTATTGCTTCTTTTCTCGCTTGCAATAAAATTCTAGACCACATTATTTTAACCCTGTTTGAATAAACATGAATGAGGTTAAAATCATCTTAATAATAATAAACCCACATCATTTTTATGTGGAAGTGTGTGTGTCAACTTGGAGCACCTTTTCTTGGCCTCAATAAGTGCCGTCATGGATAAAAGAAATCCATTCAGGACAAAAAAAAAAAAAAAAAAAAAAAAAAAAAAAAAAAAAACAAAAAGCTTGGCAGGAAACCCAAAAAGGGGGCTGCACAAAAATAAGAGCAAAAGACCCGCTAGGAATCCCACAAAAGGGTGACCTAGGCAAAAATTAGGGTTACAAAATGAATATAAAAGCCCGCTAAGACATCACAAAAGGGTGTTTTAGGCAAAAGTTAGGGCCGTCAAAAAAAGAAAAAAACAAAATAAATCCATGATGGTACCATCAATTGAATTCAACAAGGGGCTCAAGAAAAGCTATCCAAGTTGTCAAAGCACAATCATTAATAACAAAGATGTGCTTAACCTCATAAGTGTTTAATCGAACAAGCCTAAACACATAAGCCTACCATGGCCAGCCATTCTTACAAAAACCATTTTTCAAAAATAAAATAATCCCCTCTAAAACACAAACTTTTGAAAATATATATCCTTTCCTTCTTTTCTCTCTTGTCCCAACGATTTTTGAATAATCTAGTGGAAACATGGAGATA
Organism: Cajanus cajan; assembly: GCF_000230855.2. Lineage (NCBI taxonomy): Eukaryota > Viridiplantae > Streptophyta > Magnoliopsida > Fabales > Fabaceae > Cajanus > Cajanus cajan. The sequence goes on from NC_138525.1 coordinate 40,233,269, forward strand.
TAGTGGCCAATAGGAGGGTTGACACATCTTCTAAAGAAAGGGAAGAATCATTTGGTTGATGACACCAAAATCAAATATGCATCATTCCTCGGTAACAGAAATCGGCAGAGCACAGTCCGTCTGGAGGAATGGCAAAATCCAAACACAAAAACGCATCGGTTAATTCTTTTGAAAAAAGAATCAAATAGAATTAGGTGCATCATACTGCATACATGCATACAGATGATAGGTGTACTGGAAGATCACTTATTCTCTGTTTATTGAAAAAACAAAAAAATAAATAATATAAATTTCAGAAAAAACAATGCGCCTGTACCATGTTCAGTACACCCGTACTAAAATCAGGGTTATGAACAAAATTTTCAACTCAACATGGGCGTACTGAAATGGATACGGCCGTATTGGCCATAAAGAAATTTTCAAAGACCTCGTCATTAGGCAATTGCATAAAATAGAAAATAGGAAAAATTGATTGTGTATGACAGCAGTCAACAAAAAGCCGAAAACGGAAAAGAGGCATGGGTACAAAAATCCAACAAGAAAATTGTACAGAATAACTGAGCCTGGAGAGGCTCGCCGAAAGAATACTCTTTCAGAATAATTGAGCCTGGAGAGGCTTGTCGAAACAATACTCATACAGAATAACTGAGCCTGGAGAGGCTTGCCGAAAGAATACTCTCAGAATAACTGAGCCTGGAGAGGCTTGCCGAAATAATACTCTCAAAATAACTGAGCCTGGAGAGGCTCGCCGAAATAATACTCTCTCAGAATAATTGAGCCTGGAGAGGCTCGCCGAAATAATACTCTCTCAGAATAACTGAGACATTTCTATACAGAAAAAGCCAAAACCAACAAAAAAGGCAAAAATACAGAAATCAACAAAAATACAGAAAAAGCCGAACTCAACAAAAAAGGCAAAAACACAGAAAAAGCCAAAATCGAAAAAAGGGGCAAAATACAGAAAATCCAACAAATCATACAGAATAATTGAGCCTGGAGAGGCTCGCCGAAATAATACTCTCTCAGAATAACTGAGCCTGGAGAGGCTTGCCTAAATAATACTCCCGCAGAATAATTGAGCCTGGAGAGGCTTGCCGAAATAATACTCCTTCAGAATAATTGAGCCTGGAGAGGCTCGCCGAAATAATACTCTTTCATCATAACTAAAGCCTGGAGAGGCTTGCAGAAATAATACTCTCAGAATATTTGAGCCTGGAGAGGCTTGCAGAAATAATACTCTCAGAATATTTGAGCCTGGAGAGGCTTGCTGAAATAATACTCTTTCAGAATAATTGAGCCTGGAGAGGCTTGCAGAAATAATACTCCCCCAACTGTACAGAATAAATGAGCCTGGAGAGGCTCGCAGAAATAATACTCCCCAGAGAAACCTCAAACTCAAACTCACGGAACGAATCCCCAGCGAGAGCTATCAAAGCAAAATCGACGCAATCCCCAATGGAAGTGCAATCATCCAAACAGTATATACAAGTCAAAGGACTTAACACTTCCTCAGTGGAAGATAGCTCTCCGACTCAAAGCGCTGAGTGAGGCTAAGCCTGCAGAGGCTTCCTAAATAATACTCTGGGATACATAAGATCCCTCATTCCCCAATCGCCTACTCAGAGGCATCCCTGCAAAAAGAGAAAAATCAAAAATATCAATAAGTATTCCCCAAGCGGAATTTGACACTTAGCCAAACACTGAACTTCAAATCCTCAGTCGCCTACTCAAGAGGCACCCCTTTAAAAAGAGAAAAAATCAAAAAGATCAATAACCATTCCCCAAGAGGAATTCGGCATTCAGCCAATCATCAAACATCAAGATAATTCGCCTATTCAGAGGCACTCCTTCAAAAGGAAAAATCATAAAAAAGATCAATAATCATTCCCCAAGTGGAATCCGGCTCTCAGCCTATCATTGAACATCAAGATGATCTGCCTAACAGAAGAGGCCAATCACAACCAATGACAAAATCCCCTGGCGGATAACAGCCTACACAGAGGCAACAAAATCCAAAAATTAAAAAGAGTTACCCGAATAAGGAAAACCGGGATACTCCACTAACGTCCAAAGGACGTCAGCCAATCATAAGGCACCGCTCAAACTCAGAGAGAAAGAGCATCTGTGTCTATACCCCAAGGAGTCAGAAATTCCCCAAGGGTACCAACAATGCAATGCAAGTTGGGGCACAGGAACCTGTGAATGACTGCACATCCCCTAGACGGATCCCTGCGTTATCCAGCTCTTAGTGGCACAAAATCAAAAAACAACCGTCGAAGCAGCATCGTGGACTGTGGAGACAAAATCATCACCAAATCCCTGGAAAGGAGATATTCACGCTACCCCGTCGTCACAAACACGGAGGTATGCAGCTTCCGGCTCGGACAATGAGCGAAGCTATCTCTGAAAAAGGGTACTCACCGCCTACCGTTGTCATAAAGGTACTTAGCTTCCGGCTCGAACAAAGAGTGAAGCTAAGCCTGGAGAGACGGTACTTACAGCTTCCAGCTTGGGCAACAAGCAAAGCAAGGCCTGGAGAGGCAAAACTCACACTGCTCACCGTCGTCACAAAGGTGCTTAGCTTCCGGCTCGAACAAAGAGTGAAGTTAAGCCTGGAGAGACGGTACTCACAGCTTCCAGCTTGGGCAACAAGCAAAGCAAGGCCTGGAGAGGCAAAACTCACACTGCTCACCGTCGTCGCAAAGGTGCTTGGTTTCCGGCTCGAACAAAGAGTGAAGCTAAGCCTGGAGAGGCGGTACTCAACCATCAGCGTCATCAGAGGCGCGTTGATGTCCAACTTCCGGCTCGGGCGTCGAGTGAAGTTGGCCTTGGAGAAGGTAAACTCAGCTACCGAGGATGTCAGAAGCGCCGAGGTATGCACCCACCTGGAGAGGCTACTCAACATTTTCCCACCGGAAGACGCTACAAGTCGGAAGGTCGGCACAATACCCGGACAATTGGGTCAACTCCTTTACTTGTCGGCCGATACACCAAGAGGCCGTCCGACTAAGTAAAGGGGGGGCAGCTGTAGACCCCTAAAATTGTCCGGGTCGGAAATAAAGCTTGAAGACTCTCGAAGACTGAAGGATAATCAGCCAGAAGGACTCCTCGAAGGCCCTAGGAGGGTTCTCTGTAGGTCCAGAGGTCTTAGAATAGCTCAAAATAAAGAAGTGGAGGGAAAAAGCCCAATACGGCCGTACTGAACTCAATACGGCCGTATTGAAGCTTCAATACGGCCATACTGAAGTCAGTACGACCGTATTGACACTTCAATACGACCGCTGCGAACTCAATACGGGCGTATTGAAATTTCTGACTTTCAATACGACCGTATTGAACTCCAATACGACCGTATTGAAGTTCAAAAATTTCAATACGGCCGTATTGGCCCTGTAGGCCGTACTGCGCCTATTCCCTATAAATATGACGTCAATTGGACGTCATTCCACACTTTTCAACATAGTTTGAACCCTCTCCTTGAGTATTCTGGGGTTTTTGAGCAGTGTTCTGCCCTAGAAATCACTCGGAGAGTTGATCCGACGAAGTTCTTGAGCCCCGAGCCATTTTGCTTGAGGATCGAACCTAGTCGAGGGGAAATCTTTTTGATTCCCTTAGTTAAAATTTTGTTCTAGGAGAGCGAGGAGCGGGCTTGTAGAACGAGGGAACGCCAAAACGCTTCCCAGTTCATTTTTTATAAAAAGCACGCTTCAAGAGGTTTCCCTTCAATCCTTCCTTTTATTGCTTTCTGTGTGCATATTTAAACTGTCATCATGTAGATAGTCAATTCATAATTGTTTAGAATAAATAGGGGTAATTTAGTAATTTTACGCTGTTATTTTAGAAAATAATCTGTCATAGGGAACCCGAAAGGGGCGCTGTGGGGTGCTAACACCTTCCCCACGCGTAACCGACTCCCTTACCCAACTCTGGTTGTAGTGGCCAAAGTTGATTTTTAAATCAATTGCCTTATCCCTTTTTCCAATGTTTTGAGTAAAACATTGGTGGCGACTCCACGAACCCTCCTTTTATGAAAACCACTAATCCATGGAGGGTCCCGCTTGGGATTAATATGGATTAGTGAGCCTTTTAATAAAATTGCTCGTTTGACGAGGTCTCAGTTTGAGAATAAGTCATTCTAGCAATCCGCTATTTTTAAACAAATAAACGAGTCCAACCATCCTTCGCGAATGCCGAAAGCCCGTTTCGGGCCGGTGGCGACAAGCCCAATGTATATAGCCTACCCTGGCCAGCCATTCTTCAGAAATTTCCTTCTGTATATCTTTCTGTAAAAACACTTGTGAATATCAATAAAAATATCCATTTGTTTCTTTTCTTTCTTGACCATGTGATTATGCCTCTGAATTGGTTTTTCATAAAAATTGTACGAAATTCCATTAATAATCGGTCAATAAAAGAAAATTGGAGGGGTTCCTGTAAAATCCATAATCTCCTGCATAAAGGCTCACAAAAATACTCCCTCGCGTCAATGACAGAAAGTCATCCAAGAAGAAGAGGATAGGGAGAGCCACTCACTTTTCTAAATAAATGAACAAAAATAAAAAAATTGTATTGCATTTGTGCATCACACACACATTAGTTGCACATTCAAAGACCTTATCATGAGGCAACCGCATAAAATAGAAAAATAGAAAATTGCTTGTGTATGCCAGCAGCAAGCAAAATGCAAAGATTCAGAAAATCAACAGCATCATACAGAATAACTGAGCCTGGAGAGGCTTGCCGAAAGAATACTCTCAAAATAACTGAGCCTGGAGAGGCTCGCCGAAATAATACTCTCTTAGAATAATTGAGCCTGGAGAGGCTTGCCGAAATAATACTCGTACAGAATAATTGAGCCTGGAGAGGCTTGCCGAAACAATACTCCCACAGAATAATTGAGCCTGGAGAGGCTTGTCGAAATAATACTCCTTCAGAATAACTGAGCCTGGAGAGGCTTGCCGAAATAATACTCTCTCATAATAACTGAATTTAATTTCTTTAGCACTTTTAATTTCTGTACAGCAAAAGCCAAAAACATAAAAAAGGCAAAATACAGAAAAAGCCAAATCAGAAGAAAAGGCAAAATACAGAAAAAGCCGAAAATAAAAAAGGCAAGGATATAGAAAATCCAACAAACAATTTGTACCGAATAACTAAGCCTGGAGAGGCTTACCAAAATAATACTCCACATCCTCCACAGTATGCAGAATAACTGAGCCTGGAGAGGCTCGCAGAAATAATACTCCCCGGAGGGAACCTCAGCTCAAGCTCACGGGAAAATCCCCAGCAAGAGCTATCAAAGCAAGATCGACGCAATCCCCAATGGAAGTGCGATCATCCAAACAGTATATACAAGTCAAAGGACTTAACACTTCCTCAGTGGAAGATAGCTCTCCGACTCAAAGCGCTGAGCGAGGCTAAGCCTGTAGAGGCTTCCTAAATAATACTCTGGGATACAATAAGATCCCCAAATCCCCAATCGCCTACTCAAGAGGCATCCCTGCAAAAAGGAGAAGAAAATAAAAAATATCAATAATTATTCCCCAAGCTGAATTTGGCTTTTCAGCCAATCATTGAACATCAAGATGATATGCCTAACAGAAGAGGCTAATCAAAATCAACGACAAAATCCCCCAGCGGGTAACAGCCTACACAGAGGCATTCCTTCAAAGAAGAGAAAAATCGGAAAAATCAACAACAATTCCCCAAGCGGAATTCGGCTTTTCAAGCCAATCATTGAACGTCAAGCTGATACGCCTAACAGAAGAGGCCAATCACAACTAATGACGAAATCCCCTAGCGGATAATAGCCTACACAGAGGCGACAAAAATCAGAAAACCCAAAAGAGATACCCGAATAATGATAACCGGGATACTCCACCAACGTCCAAAGGACGTCAGCCAATCATAAGGCATTGCTCATCTCAGAAAGAGCATCTTCGTGTCTACACCCCAAGGAAACAGAAATTCCTCAATGGGCGCCAACTACTCAATGGAAAGTTGGGACACAAGAACCTATGAGTAACTGCACATCCCCTAGACGGATCCCTGCGTTATCCAGCCCTCAGTGGCATAAAAATCAAAAATAACCGTCGAAGCAGCATTGTGGACTGTGGAGACAAACTATACTCAACTACCTCATTTTTGAGAGGCAAGGTCTGGAGAGACGGTACTCAAACAAGGTCTGGAGAGACAGTACTCAAACAAGGTCTGGAGAGACGGTACTCAAACAAGGTCTGGAGAGACGGTACTCGAACAAAGTCTGGAGAGACGGTACTCAAACAAAGTCTGGAGAGACGGTACTCAAGGTCTGGAGAGACAGTACTCAAGGTCTGGAGAGACAGTACTCAAGGTCTGGAGAGACAATACTCAAGGTCTGGAGAGACAATACTCAGCCATCAGCGTCGTCAGAGGCACGTTGGTGTTAAACTTAGCTACCGAGGTTGTCAGAAGCGCCGAGGTATGCAACAACCTGGAGAGGCTACTCAATAATTTTCCACCGGAAGACGCTACAAGTCAGAAGGTTGGCACATCACCCGGACAATTGGGTCAACTCCTTTACTTGTCAGCCGGTACACCAAAAGACCGTTTGACTAAGTAAAGGGGGGGGCAGCTGTAGACCCCTAAAATTGTCCGGGTCGGAAATAAAGCTTGAAGACTCTCGAAGACTGAAGGAAGATCAGCCAGAAGGACTCCTGGAAGGCCCTAGGAGGGTTCTCTGTAGGTCTAGAGGTCTTAGAATAGCTCAAAATAAGGAAGTGGAGGGAATGAAGCCCAATACAGCCGTACTGAACTTAATACGGCCGTATTGAAGCTTCAATACGGCCGCAGTGAACTCAATACGGCGTATTGAAGTTTCTGAAACTTCAATACGGCCGTACTGAAATCAATACGGCCGTATTGAAGCTTCAATACAGCCGCAGTGAACTCAATACGGGCGCATTGAAATTTCTGAATTTCAATACGGCCGTATTGAACTCAATACGACCGTATTGAAGTTCAAAAATTTCAATACGGCCGTATTGCTTCTGTAGGCCGTATTGGGCCTGTTCCCTATAAATATGACGTCAATTGGACGTCATTCCACACTTTCACACTCAGTTTTGACTCCCTCCTTGAGTATTCTGGGGTTTTTGAGCAGTGTTCTGCCCTAGAAATCTCTCTAGGAGTCGATCCGACGAAGTTCTGGAATTCCGAGCACTTAGCTTGGAGATTCGAACCTAGTCGAAGGGAAATCCTCCGGATTTCCATAGTCAAAAGTTTTTAGGAAGGAGCGAGCGAGTTTGTAGAGCGAGGGAACGCCAAAAAGCTTCCCAGTTTTACTCAATATATAAAAGCACGCTTCAAGAGGTTTCTTCTTAAATCCTTCCTTTTACTGCTTTCTGTGTGCATATTTAAACTGTCATCATGTAGATAATTAATTTATAATCGCTTATAATAAATAGGGGTAATTTAGTAATTTTACGCTATTATTTTAGAAATAATCTGTCATAGGGAACCCGAAAGGGGCGCTGTGGGGTGCTAACACCTTCCCCACGCGTAACCGACTCCCTTACCCAACTCTGGTTGTAATGGCCAAAGTTGATTTATAAAATCAATTGCCTTATCCCTTTTTCCAATGTTTTGAGTAAAACATTGGTGGCGACTCCACGAACCCTCCTTTTGCGAAAACCACTAATCCATGGAGGGTCCCGCTTGGGATTAACATGGATTGGTGAATCATTTAATAAAATTGCTCGTTTGACAAGGTCTCAGTTTGAGAATACGTCATTCTAGCAATCCATATTTTTAAACAAATAAACGAGTCCAACCATCCTTCGCGAATGCCGAAAGCCCGTTTCGGGCCGGTGGCGACAGTGAAGATGAAGAACACTTGCTGAAATGGAAGAAGGAAGCATCCAAGCTCAAGAACTCAAGGGATTGCACACTTCAAAGTGAAGGAAACTAGGTTTTCCTAAGGTTTTTGAAGGCATTCTCTTAGGTTTTCTCTCTTGGATATTTCGGTGACTCTTGAGGGAATTAGCTGAAGGTAATGTTCAGAAATTCTCATATATTCAAAAGTTTTTTTACATGGAGGGAAGAGATACAATTATAGGAGGGAAATTAGGTCAAGCTTGGCGGCAACTCAAGTAGGCATAGTTGGCGCCAAGTTTGAATTTCAAATTTTGAATTTGAAATTCAAACTTTGGCCACTCACATGCTTAAACCGGATTGCTACCTTCATTTAGGTGTCATTTAGGAATGATTTGAAGTGAATTTGAGCTCACATGGCCGGAACTACTGCATGCCATCCATGTGACTCAAATTCAACTCAAATTACTTCTAAATGATGCATAAATGAAACCTAATTCTCCTATTAATGTATTCTTCATATAATCCTAATCTAATGACCGAAATACATTAGTCTAATGAATACAATGAATAGGAAAAAATATAAGAAGAAGAATGAGCCTAATATTGGGTATCAAAAGCCCAAAGCTTAAGAAGCCCAAAAATAAGCCCAAGCACAACAACCCTAAACTATGGTCAAAATACAAGACCAAAAATCAAAGTAACTTCCTATACTAAGTAATGCAATAAAACATGGTGTTTAATCAATCAAAGTCCAAGTGAGAAGCACCCTAGGCCCACCAAGCCCATTGGGCCCACTAAGCTCTGAAGCAGTCAAGTCTTCAAGTAATCTCCTGACCATAGCTCTAGTGGTTGGGCCTTTAGCCCATGCTCTTCCATCATTCCCTCCCTCTTGAGAAGGATTCGACCTCGAATCTATAGACTCCTCCTCATCATCACTAGCACCTACAAAAGGTTTAAGATTGTTGGTCCCTACGATTAGAATCTAGAAGGGGGGGTTGAATAGATTCTATGTTATTTTTCCTTTTCTTCTTTGCTTTCTAAATCTTTACCAAACAAATCTTGATTTAAAACAAACCTTTAAACATAAAAAGTAATTCAGAGTTATATATGCACAGCTTATCCAACAAGATTTGAATAACACAATTAATACAAGATATGTAAAGATTGAATTTATCAATTACCAAGAATCTTTAAAGTTCAGTTTCTGCAGATAATGTTTTTCTTCATACAACATTAATCAAGAAACTTATACAGAATGTAAAGAGTGTAAGAGTTAAGAAAATCATGCACCAAGATATATACTGGTTCAGCCATCCAAAGGCCTACATCCAGTTTCAGATTTAGATACACCTCTAAATCCAGTCAAATCCACTATTGATATTCTTTACATGCACCCTGCACAAGCAATATCCAATCAATGAATTTAACAAGCAAATCTTGACACCTACAAGATTAACAAACCATTTCTTGACTCCACAAGAAACATATAACCCAAGAATATTGATCCCACAATATCCTACTTGAGAAAAACCTATCTCAAGATTTCTCTTTACACAACTCTTCCAGAGATTCTCTAATCTCAAGAGTTAAAACCATTCAAACAATAAAAGATCAGAAACGAGTACACCTGTTCGTGTAGATATGATCTTCAACAACGTAAACCAGTTTAGAATGAATTTTCTATATGAACTTCATCTTCTTGAATTGATCTTGCACACTTCTTTTTCCAAAAGTTGATTTTCAGCAGATATGTTCTTTCTTTCTTTTTCAGAAAATCTTTTTCTCTTTTGCAGTAATGTGTATTCTAAAAAAAAAGTCTCTCTTGTTCGTGTAAGTATTTCTCTTCTTTCCGTGTGTGAAAATTCTCTTTTAAAAGCTTCAGTTTTAATCTTATTTAAAGACAATTTTCATGTGCAAGGAAACAGTTATTTCAGTTATATTCATAACGGAGATAATCTATTACCTGTGATGGTAATCTATTACCACGAGTTAGAATAACTGAACTAATTATTTCAGCTCCTGTTTTAATCTATTACCTAACATGGTAACCGATTAACACGATGCCAAAATAACACAAAACTCACATTTGGAACAGAGGTAATCGATTACTTTAAAGAGATAATCGATTAACACGATCCTTTTTCCTCTTGAAATCATCAGAATCAGTTTGGTAATCTATTACCACACATGGTAATCGATTATTCCAGTATCAATCAGTTTTTCAACATGAGTCAGGTAATCTATTACCAGTTCAGGTAATCTATTCCTTAACTCAGAAAATTTCTGATGTTTTCAAGTTTTCATTTAAAGTCTCAAACACTCAGTAAATTAATACTTCATGTTCTCAACAATGAATGAAATAAGAAAAATGAGTATTATGATATTTTCACCTTCATGTTAATTACTAATTTTTAACACATAACAAACAAACACATACAAGCCTAATCTTTTAAACAATCAATACATTATCCTTTTGACATAGGCTTAAAATAAAAAGCAACATGAGCAAAACATCAAAACTAAAACTTCTAGGGAACATCTTCCAGATGTAGATTCTTCAATCTTCAACAAAGATCACTAACATTTAAAGTGGTGCTGGCTCCATAATCAGAGGGTAAATCAAGTCTATAAGCGTTGTCATTGATACGCTGTAAGACTTGAAAGGGACCATCTCCTCTAGGACTGAGTTTGGACTTCCTTTGATTTGGAAAACGTTCTTTTCTTAAATGAAGCCAAACCCAATCACCTTCCTCGAAGATTATAGATTTCTTTCCTTTACTTCCTGTCGCCACCCGCCGAAACGGACCTTGGCATTCGCGACGATGGTCGGACTCTTTTTTATGTTTTGAAAAGTGGTGGATTGTTAGAACGACTTATTCTCAAACTGAGACCTTGTCGAGCTAACAATTTTATTAAATGATTCACCAATCCATGTTAATCCCAAGCGGGACCCTCCATGGATTAGTGGTTTTCGCAAAGTAGGGTTCTTGGAGTCGCCACCAATGTTTTACTCAAAACATTGGAAAAAGGGATAAGGCTATTGATTTCATAAATCAACTTTGGCCATTACAACCAGAGTCGGGTAAGGGAGTCGGTTACGTGCGGGGAAGGTGTTAGCACCCCACAACGCCCCTTTCGGGTTCCCTATGATGGATTATTTATTAAATAATAGCGTAAATTACTAAATTACCCCTATTTATTATAAGCGATTATATATTAAATATCTACATGATGACGAATTTAAATATGCAACAATCAGAAAGCGGTAAAAGAAGGGATTTTTAGAGAAGAAACCTCTTGAAGCGTGCTTTTTATATATCAATGAAGTTTAGGAGGCTTTTTGGCGCTCCCTCCCTCTACAAGCTCGCTCGCTCCTTCCTAAAAAATAATCTTTACTATGGAAATCCAAAAGATTTCCCTTCGACTAAGTTCGAGACTCAAGCAAATGGCTCGTGACTCAAGAACTTCGTCGGATTGACTCTCAGAGCGATTTCTAGGGCAGAACACTGCTCAAAAACCCCAGAATACTCAAGAAGAGAGTCAAAACTGTGTGCAAAAGTGTGGAATGACGTCCAAATGACGTCCTATTTATAGGGGTGAGACGCAGTACGGCCCCTGGTGTCAATACGGCCCGTATTGAAGTTTTGAACTTCAATACGGCCGTATTGAATTTCAAAAACATCAATACGGCCGTATTGGTTTCAGTACGGCCGTATTGTAGTTCAAAAATGCAATACGGGCCGTACTGAGCTCCAAAGAGGCCGTATTGAGCTTCACTCCTCTCACTTTCTTATTTTCAGCTACTCTAAGACCTCTAAACCTACAGATAGTCATCCTATGGTCTTCTGGGAGTCCTTCTGGCTGACTTTCCATTGATCTTTGATAGTCTTCGAGTCTTATTTCCGACCCGGACAATTTTAGGGGTCTACAGCTGCCCCCCCTTTACTTAGTCAAACGGCCTTTTGGTGTAACGATTGACAAGTAAAGGAGTTGACCCGATTGTCCGGGGAATGAGCCATCCTTCCGACTTGTAGTGTCTTCCGGTGGAAAATTGTTGAGTAGCCTCTCCAGGTTGAGTATTAGTCGTCGCCTCTCCAGGCTCGTTGCATACCTCGGTGCTCTGGACATCTGGGTAGCTGAGTACCGCCTCTCCAGGCTTGTGCATACCTCGGTGCTCTGGACATCTGGGTAGCTGAGTATCGCCTCTCCAGGCTTGTGCATACCTCGGTGCTCTGGACATCTGGGTAGCTGAGTATCGCCTCTCCAAGCTTGTGCATACCTCGGTGCTCTGGACATCTGGGTAGCTGAGTATCGCCTCTCCAGGCTTGTGCATACCTCGGTGCTCTGGACATCTGGGTAGCTGAGTATCGCCTCTCCAGGCTTTGTGCATACCTCGGTGCTCTGGACATCTGGGTAGCTGAGTATCGCCTCTCCAGGCTTTGTGCATACCTCGGTGCTTTGGTCACTTTGGTAGCGTGAGTTTGCCCTCTCTAGGGATTTGTGATAGTTTTGTCTCCACAGTCCACGATGCTGCTTCGACGACTGTTTTTTATTTTTGTGCCACTGAGGGCTGGATAACACAGGGATCCGTCTAGGGGATGTGCAGTTACTCATAGGTTCTTGTGTCCCAACTTTCCATTGCGTAGTTGGTGCCCACTGGGGAATTTCTGATTCCTTGGGGGTGCAGACACAAAGATGCTATTTCTGATGTGAGCGGTGCCTTATGGTTGGCTGACGTCCTTTCGACGGTGGTGGAGTATCCCGGTTATCCTTATTCGGGTGACTCTTTTTGATTTTCTGGTTTTATTGCCTCTGCGTAGGCTGTTATCCACTGGGGGATTCTGTCGTATGATTTTGTCTCCACAGTCCACGATGCTGCTTCGACGGTTGTTTTTTTATTTTGATGCCGCTGAGGGCTGGATAACGCAGGGATCCGTCTAGGGGATGTGCAGTTACTCATAGGTTCTTGTGTCCCAACTTTTCATTGTGTAGTTGGTGCCCATTGGGAAATTCTGTTTCCGTGGGGATGCAGACACAAAGATGCTCTTCCTGAGGTGAGCGATGCCTTATGATTGGCTGACGTCCTTTCGACGTTGGTGGAGTATCCCGGTTATCCTTATTCGGGTGACTCTTTTTGATTTTCTGATTTTTGTTGCCTCTGTGTAGGCTATTATCCGCTGAGGGATTCTGTCGTATTGGTTTTGACTGGCCTCTTCTGTTAGGCGGATCATCTTGACATTCGGTATTTGATTGGATACCGAATTCCTCTTGGGGAACGGGTATTGATCTTTTTGGGTTTTCCTTTTTTGGAGGAGTGCCTCTGAGTAGGCAAATGATCTTGATGTTCGGTGTTCGGCTGAGTGCCGGATTCCGCTTGGGGAATGGTTATTGATTTTTTTTGGATTTTCTCTTTTTGAAGGAGTGCCTCTGAGTAGGCGAATTATCTTGATGTTTGGTGTTCGGCTGAGTGCCGGATTCCGCTTGGGGAATGGTTATTGATCTTTTTGATTTTTCTCTTTTTGAAGGAGTGCCTCTGAGTAGGCGAATGGGGATTGAAGATCTTATGTATCCCAGAGTATTATTTAGAAAGCCTTTTCAGGCTTAGCTTCACTCGTCGCTTGAGTTGGAAAGCTATTCTCCACTGAGGAAGTATGAGTCCTTTCGACTTGGATATTCTGTCTGGATGATCAAACCCTCCTTGGGGAATCTTGCTGATCTTGGTTTGATAGCTTTCACTGGGGAATTTGGCCCGTGAGTGGAAGCTGAGATATCTCTGGGGAGTATTATTTTGACGAGCCTCTCCAGGCTCAATTATTCTGAGAGGGAGTATTGTTTCGGCAAGCCTCTCCAGGCTCAATTATTCTGAGAGAGTATTATTTCGGCAAGCCTCTCCAGGCTCAGTTATTCTGTACGAGTATTATTTCGGCAAGCCTCTCCAGGCTCAATTATTCTGTACGATGCGATAAATCTTTTGCCTTTTTTGTCGTTTTTTGGCTTTTTCTGTATTTTTGCCTTTTTGTCGTTTTTTGGCCTTTTCTGTTGACTGTTGTCATACACAAGCAATTTTTCTATTTTTCTATTTTATGCAATTGCCTCATGATAAGGTCTTTGAATGTGCAACTAATGTGTGTGTGATGCACAAATGCAAGTTTGATTATTTTATTAATGTTTTTTAGAAAAATGAATGGCTCTCCCTATCTTCCTTTTCTTGGAGGAATTTCTGTCGTCGACGTGAGGGAATATTTTTGTGAGCCTTTTATGCAGGAGATTACGGATTTTATAGGAACCCCTCCAATTTTCTTTATTGACCGATTATTAAAGGAATTTCGTACAATTTTTATGAAATACCAATTTTAGAGGCATAATCACATGGTCAAGAGAGAAGAGAAAGTGAATAGATATTTTATTGATATTCACAAGTGTTTTTACAGAAAGATATACAGAAGGAATTTCTGAAGAATGGCTGGCCAGGGTAGGCTATATACATTGGGCTTAACAATTATATCTATAATTGTTGCTCTTTACGCTCCCCTGTAGACCCCTAAAATTGTCCGGGTCGGAAATAAAGCTTGAAGACTCTCGAAGACTGAAGGATAATCAGCCAGAAGGACTCCTCGAAGGCCCTAGGAGGGTTCTCTGTAGGTCTAGAGGTCTTAGAATAGCTCAAAATAAGGAAGTGGAGGGAAAAAGCCCAATACGGCCGTACTGAAGTCAATACGACCGTATTGGCACTTCAATACGGTCGTACTGAAGTCAATACGACCGTATTGACACTTCAATACAACCGCAGCGAACTCAATACGGGCGTATTGAAATTTCTGAATTTCAATACGACCGTATTGAACTTCAATACGACCGTATTGAAGTTCAAAAATTTCAATACGGCCGTATTGCCCCTGTAGGCCGTATTGCGCCTATTCCCTATAAATATGACGTCAATTGGACGTCATTCCACACTTTTTCACTCAGTTTTGACTCCCTCCTTGAGTATTCTGGGGTTTTTGAGCAGTGTTCTGCCCTAGAAATCTCTCTGGGAGTCGATCCGACGAAATTCTTGAGCCCCGAGCCATTTTGCTTGAGGATCGAACTTAGTCGAGGGGAAATCTTTTGATTCCTGTAGACCCCTAAAATTGTCCGGGTCGGAAATAAAGCTTGAAGACTCTCGAAGACTGAAGGATAATCAGCCAGAAGGACTCCTCGAAGGCCCTAGGAGGGTTCTCTGTAGGTCTAGAGGTCTTAGAATAGCTCAAAATAAAGAAGTGGAGGGAAAAAGCCCAATACGGCCGTACTGAACTTAATACGGCCGTATTGAAGCTTCAATACGGCCGTACTGAAGTCAGTACGACCGTATTGACACTTCAATACAACCGCAGCGAACTCAATACGGGCGTATTGAAATTTCTGAACTTCAATACGACCGTATTGAACTTCAATACGACCGTATTGAAGTTCAAAAATTTCAATACGGCCGTATTGCCCCTGTAGGCCGTATTGCGCCTATTCCCTATAAATATGACGTCAATTGGACGTCATTCCACACTTTTTCACTCAGTTTTGACTCCCTCCTTGAGTATTCTGGGGTTTTTGAGCAGTGTTCTGCCCTAGAAATCTCTCTGGGAGTCGATCCGACGAAGTTCTGGAATTCCGAGCACTTAGCTTGGAGATTCGAACCTAGTCGAAGGGAAATCCTCCGGATTTCCATAGTCAAAAGTTTTTAGGAAGGAGCGAGCGAGCTTGTAGAGCGAGGGAACACCAAAAAGCTTCCCAGTTTTACTCAATATATAAAAGCACGCTTCAAGAGGTTTCTTCTTAAATCCTTCCTTTTACTGCTTTCTGTGTGCATATTTAAACTGTCATCATGTAGATAGTTAATTTATAATCGCTTATAATAAATAGGGGTAATTTAGTAATTTTACACTGTTATTTTTGAAAATAATCTGTCATAGGGAACCCGAAAGGGGCGCTGTGGGGTGCTAACACCTTCCCCACGCGTAACCGACTCCCTTACCCAACTCTGGTTGTAATGGCCAAAGTTGATTTATAAAATCAATTGCCTTATCCCTTTTTCCAATGTTTTGAGTAAAACATTGGTGGCGACTCCACGAACCCCTCCTTTTGCGAAAACCACTAATCCATGGAGGGTCCCGTTTGGGATTAATATGGATTGGTGAGCCTTTTAATAAAATTGCTCGTTTGACGAGGTCTCAGTTTGAGAATAAGTCATTCTAGCAATCCACATTTTTTAAACAAATAAATGAGTCCAACCATCCTTCGCGAATGCCGAAAGCCCGCCTCGGGCCGGTGGCGACAGATGGCGACTCCACTGGGGAAGCTTCGAGAGTCAGTCCCATTTAGTGACAGACTATTTTTAACAAATAATAGTTAAAATTACTTTATTACCCCTTTGCTTGTATAAAAACATGATTTATTATGTGGCTTTAAATAACTGTTGTATGTTTAAATTCCGCAATTGTTTGAAATACAAACTGTACACAAACCTTTGCACACAACAGTTCCCTCTATACCCGGGGGCATGAGTGGTAATCCATAGGGAGTGGATGTTAGTACGGCCGGTTGATGGGTTTATAGGAGCCTATGAGACCGTTGTCGAAAAGCATCACTCAAGGTGATAACCATGAACTTGAGTCCGACGGTGCGTTGGAACTTTCCATCGACCTACGACGAGAGGAATTGGGTCCCTATAATGGGGGCACCTTGGGGGCCTTTGACCAAGTGAGAACAGTTAGATCCTCCTTGAATATGCACTTTTCTGCAGGAGACCCCTACCTCGTGATTCGCTCGTGACTGTTCGTGGATGAGTGAATTGTTTGTGCATTCGTTATGTGACATTGTATGAGCATACATTTGCATTCTTTAAACAAACAACATTCCTATTCTATTAAAATAAGAATAAATAGAAATAAGGATCTTCTAGTACATGGTGTTAACATCTACCTTCATTGCATTCATATAGGTAGTTTCCCTTTTCACCCAAAAAATACAAAAAAAAGATACAAAATATTCAAAAAAAAATATGTATTTACCCAAACCAAGCAATATCATGCATCATCTTAGGAAAATCCTAAAAACATGATAATGCTTAGTTCAATAAACACAATGCATGCATATTCAACATCATCATCTCATGCATATAGATCATGGAGGGATCTAGGAATCATTCATTTCATACATCCCTCCTAGTAACTCAGTAATAAACATAAATAAAAAGAAAGGATTAAATCGATGCGTATTTTCAAAAATGGATCGCACGCCGTTCGTCATCAAGTGTAAGCCAACAACCGCGCCAAGCAAGCGCACATCAACTCCGTTGTTGGTAATCAAGACGAATAAAGGGGAAGGTCCGACACCATTAAGGATCACCGCTCCAAGACCTTTCCCCTACGAATCAAATAAGGCTGTGCCGTGGATATACGACATCCACTCTTCTGCCGACAGCGATATCTCCAACATCGCTGGACTTGGGGGCATGACTAGGAGTGGCAGTATCTACACTCCCAAAGATCTTCATGATAAAACCCCCAAGAATAAAGAAAAAGAAGAAAAGAAAACCGAGGAAAAAGAATCTGAGGAGGAGACAGACGAGCTGTTAAAGTATATCCGATAGAGCGAGTACTCCATCGAGGATCAACTTCATAGGACGCCAGCAAAGATTACGCTGTTGTCGTTGATCCTAAGTTCCAAACCGCATCGGCAAGCTCTGTCGAAAGTCTTGAACGAGGCATATGTGTCGCACACTATCTCCCAAGACAAGTTTGAGGGGATTGTTAGTCACATCAAGGCTAATGATCACCTCACCTTCATCGATGAAGAAATCCTCGCCGAGGGATCAAACCACAACAAGCCCTTGCACATCTCTATAAAGTGCAAGGAGTATCACATCGCTAAAGTCTTGGTAGATAATGGATCTTCCTTGAACGTAATGCCAAAAAGAGCACTCGAGCAAGTGGCAATCAAGGGAATCCAAATGCGCCCGAGCAACATGATCGTTCGAGCCTTCGATGGATCTAAAAGAGAAGTGGTGGGAGAGATCAATCTTCCAATCCAAATTGGACCCACTATCTTCAAACGTCGAATTCCAAGTGATGGACATCACTCCCGCATACAGCTGTCTCCTCGGCCGACCTTGGATTCATGATGCGAAAGCTATTCCTTCTACGCTCCACCAGAAAGTCAAGTTCATAGTGGGTGACAAACTGGTGACCGAACAAGCTAAAGATGACATACTCATCAGCAAGCCATCCAACATACTTTATGTGGATGCAGCAGAGGAAGCTTTAGAAACCGCCTTCCAAGCATTGGAAATCGCCAATGTCGAAACGTTTCCCCGAGAAATGAAGAAGGTAGCCTCCATGCTCATCAAGAACGGATACTTGCCAGGACAAGGATTAGGCAAGGACTCCCAAAGAATCCCGGAGCTACCCATTATCAAGGATAAATCCGGGGAAACAAGGGTTAGGATACAACCCTAACAAAGATCAAAGAACGAAGAGGAATCAAGATCCTTCTCGACGTTCTTTAAGCCAGATCTTTAGGAAGGCCGGTTCACAAGCGTCAAGGCCGGTCGTCGTCGTCAAATGTTTTTCTCCTTCCGATAGGGATGTATAGACTCAGTGACTATTAGAGATCACTCCTCGGGGACAGCCCGACCCCCGAGCCTCGATAGGGCACATGTTTCCGCTGCGATTATAATAAAATCATTCTTCATTAATTCTTTATTGCTTCTTTTCTCGCTTGCAATAAAATTCTAGACCACATTATTTTAACCCTGTTTGAATAAACATGAATGAGGTTAAAATCATCTTAATAATAATAAACCCACATCATTTTTATGTGGAAGTGTGTGTGTCAACTTGGAGCACCTTTTCTTGGCCTCAATAAGTGCCGTCATGGATAAAAGAAATCCATTCAGGACAAAAATCCTAAAAAAACAAAAAGCTCGGCAGGAAACCCAAAAAGGGGGCTGCACAAAAATAAGAGCAAAAGACCCGCTAGGAATCCCACAAAAGGGTGACCTAGGCAAAAATTAGGGTTACAAAATAATGAACAAAAACAAAAGCCCGCTAAGACATCACAAATGGGTGTTTTAGGCAAAAGTTAGGGCCGTCAAAAAAGAAAAACAAGATAAATCCATGATGGTACCATCAATCGAATTCAACAAGGGGCTCAAGAAAAGCTATCCAAGTTGTCAAAGCACAATCATTAATAACAAAGATGTGCTTAACCTCATAAGTGTTTAATCGAACAAGCCTAAACACATAAGCCTACCATGGCCAGCCATTCTTACAAAAACCATTTTTCAAAAATAAAATAATCCCCTCTAAAACACAAACTTTTGAAAATATATCATTTCCTTCTTTTCTCTCTTGTCCCAACGATTTTTGAATAATCTAGTGGAAACATGGAGATATAGTGGTCAATAGGAGGGTTGACACATCTTCTAAAGAAAGGGAAGGATCATTTGGTTGATGACACCAAATCTCAAATATAATACGCATCATTCCTCGGTTATAGAAGTCGGCAGCGCACAGCCCGTCTAAGAGGAATGGCAAAATCCAAAAACGCATCGGTTAATTCTTTTGAAAAAAGAATCAAATAGAATTAGGTGCATCATACTGCGTACATGCATACAGATGATAGGTGTACTGGAAGATCATTTATTCTCTGTTTATTGAAAAAAATATAAACTTCAGAAAAACAATACGCCCGTATCATGTTCAGTATGCCCGTACCAAAATTAGGGTTATGAACAAATTTTCAATTCAAATACGGGCATACTGAAATGGATGCGGCCGTATTGGCCATAAAGAAATTTTCAAAGACCTCGTCATGAGGCAACCACATAAAAATAGAAAAATAGAAAAATTGCTTGTGTATGACAGCAGCAAACAAAATGCAAAGATTCAGAAAATAAACAGCGTCATACAGAATAACTGAGCCTGGAGAGGCTTGCCGAAAGAATACTCTCAGAATAATTGAGCCTGGAGAGGCTTGCCGAAACAATACTCCCACAAAATAATTGAGCCTGGAGAGGCTTGTCGAAATAATACTCCTTCAGAATAATTGAGCCTGGAGAGGCTTGTCGAAATAATACTCCTTCAGAATAATTGAGCCTGGAGAGGCTTGCCGAAATAATACTCCTTCAGAATAATTGAGCCTGGAGAGGCTTGCCGAAATAATACTCCTACAAAATAACTGAGCCTGGAGAGGCTCGCCGAAATAATACTCTCTCATAATAACTGAATTTAATTTCTTTAGCACTTTTTCTGTACAGAAAAAGCCAAAAATGACAAAAAGGCGAAAATACAGAAAAAGCCAAAAAATGACAAAAAAGGCAAAAATACAGAAAAAGCCAAAAAATGACAAAAAAGGCAAACATACAGAAAAAGTCAAAAGTCGATAAAAAAAGACAAAGATTTCACATCTTTCAGAATAAAGCCTGGAGAGGCTTGCAGAAATAATACTCTCAAAATAATTGAGCCTGGAGAGGCTCGCAGAAATAATACTCCCCAGAGAAACCTCAACTCACGCTCTTGGACTCAAAATCCCCAGCAAGAGCTATCAAAGCAAGATCGACGACATTCCCAATGGAAGCACGATCACCCAAGCAGAATATCCAAGTCAAAGGACTTAAACTTCCTCAGTGAAGATAGCTCTCCAACTCAAGTGTCGAGTGAGGCTAAGCCTGTAGAGGCTTCCTAAATAATACTCTGGGATACAATAAGATCCCCAAATCCCCAATCGCCTACTCAAGAGGCATCCCTGCAAAAAGGAGAAGAAAATAAAAAAATATCAATAATTATTCCCCAAGCGGAATCTGGCACTCAGCCGAACACCGAACATCAAGATAATTCGCCTACTCAGAGGCACTTCTTCAAAAAGAAAAGATCCAAAAGATCAATAAACTATTCCCCAAGTGGAATTCGGCTATCAGCCAGGCAATGAACATCGAGAAAATCCGCCTAACAGAAGAGGCTAATCAAAATCAACGACAAAATCCCCCAGCGGGTAACAGCCTACACAGAGGCATTCCTTCAAAGAAGAGAAAAATCGGAAAAATCAACAACAATTCCCCAAGCGGAATTCGGCTTTTCAGCCAATCATTGAACGTCAAGCTGATACGCCTAACAGAAGAGGCCAATCACAACTAATGACAAAATCCCCTAGCGGATAACAGCCTACACAGAGGCAACAAAATCCAAAAATCAAAAAAGAGATTACCCGAATAAGGATAACCGGGATACTCCACCTACGTCAAAAGGACGTCAGCCAATCATAAGGCACCGCTCACATCAGAAAGAGCATCTTTGTGTCTATACCCCAAGGAGTCAGAAATTCCTCAAGGGTACCAACAATGCAATGCAAGTTGGGACACAAGAACCTATGAGTAACTGCACATCCCCTAGACGGATCCCTGCGTTATCCAGCCCCTAGTGGCACAAAATCAAAAAAACAACCGTCGAAGCAGCATCGTGGACTGTGGAGACAAAATCATCACAAATCCCTGGAAAGGAGATATTCACGCTACCCCGTCGTCACAAACACGGAGGTATGCAGCTTCCGGCTCGGGCAATGAGCGAAGCTATCTCTGGAAAAGGGGTACTCACCGCTTACCGTTGTCACAAGGGTACTTAGCTTCCGGCTCAAACAAAGAGTGAAGCTAAGCCTGGAGAGACGGTACTTACAGCTTCCAGCTTGGGCAACAAGCAAAGCAAGGCCTGGAGAGGCAAAACTCACACTGCTCACCGTCGTCACAAAGGTGCTTGGTTTCCGGCTCGAACAAAGAGCGAGACTAAGCCTGGAGAGGCGAAACTCACACTGCTACCGTCGTCACAAGGGTACTTAGCTTCCGGCTCAAACAAAGAGTGAAGCTAAGCCTGGAGAGGCAGTACTCAACCATCAGCGTCATCAGAGGCGCGTTGATATCCAACTTCCGGCTCGGGCGTCGAGTGAAGTTGACCTTGGAGAAGGTAAACTCAGCTACCGAGGATGTCAGGAGCGCCGAGGTATGCACCCACCTGGAGAGGCTACTCAACATTTTTCCACCGGAAGACGCTACAAGTCAGAAGGTCGGCACAATACCCGGACAATTGGGTCAACTCCTTTACTTGTCAGCCGATACACCAAAAGGCCGTCCGACTAAGTAAAGGGGGGGCAGCTGTAGACCCCTAAAATTGTCCGGGTCGGAAATAAAGCTTGAAGACTCTCGAAGACTGAAGGATAATCAGCCAGAAGGACTCCTCGAAGGCCCTAGGAGGGTTCTCTGTAGGTCTAGAGGTCTTAGAATAGCTCAAAATAAAGAAGTGGAGGGAAAAAGCCCAATACGGCCGTACTGAACTTAATACGGCCGTATTGAAGCTTCAATACGGCCGTACTGAAGTCAGTACGACCGTATTGACACTTCAATACAACCGCAGCGAACTCAATACGGGCGTATTGAAATTTCTGAACTTCAATACGACCGTATTGAACTTCAATACGACCGTATTGAAGTTCAAAAATTTCAATACGGCCGTATTGCCCCTGTAGGCCGTATTGCGCCTATTCCCTATAAATATGACGTCAATTGGACGTCATTCCACACTTTTTCACTCAGTTTTGACTCCCTCCTTGAGTATTTTGGGGTTTTTGAGCAGTGTTCTGCCCTAGAAATCTCTCTGGGAGTCGATCCGACGAAGTTCTGGAATTCCGAGCACTTAGCTTGGAGATTCGAACCTAGTCGAAGGGAAATCCTCCGGATTTCCATAGTCAAAAGTTTTTAGGAAGGAGCGAGCGAGCTTGTAGAGCGAGGGAACGCCAAAAAGCTTCCCAGTTTTACTCAATATATAAAAGCACGCTTCAAGAGGTTTCTTCTTAAATCCTTCCTTTTACTGCTTTCTGTGTGCATATTTAAACTGTCATCATGTAGATAGTTAATTTATAATCGCTTATAATAAATAGGGGTAATTTAGTAATTTTACACTGTTATTTTTGAAAATAATCTGTCATAGGGAACCCGAAAGGGGCGCTGTGGGGTGCTAACACCTTCCCCACGCGTAACCGACTCCCTTACCCAACTCTGGTTGTAATGGCCAAAGTTGATTTATAAAATCAATTGCCTTATCCCTTTTTCCAATGTTTTGAGTAAAACATTGGTGGCGACTCCACGAACCCCTCCTTTTGCGAAAACCACTAATCCATGGAGGGTCCCGTTTGGGATTAATATGGATTGGTGAGCCTTTTAATAAAATTGCTCGTTTGACGAGGTCTCAGTTTGAGAATAAGTCATTCTAGCAATCCACATTTTTTAAACAAATAAATGAGTCCAACCATCCTTCGCGAATGCCGAAAGCCCGCCTCGGGCCGGTGGCGACAATTCCCTTAGTTAAAATTTTGTTCTAGGAGAGCGAGGAGCGGGCTTGTAGAGCGAGGGAACGCCAAAACGCTTCCCAGTTCTTTGCAATATATAAAAGCACGCTTCAAGAGGTTTCCTTTCAATCCTTCCTTTTACTGCTTTCTGTGTGCACATTTAAACTGTCATCATGTAGATAGTCAATTTATAATTGCTTAGAATAAATAGGGGTAATTTAGTAATTTTATACTATTATTTTAAAAATAATCTGTCATAGGGAACCCGAAAGGGGCGCCGTGGGGTGCTAACACCTTCCCCACGCGTAACCGACTCCCTTACCCAACTCTGGTTGTAGTGGCCAAAGTTGATTTTTAAATCAATTGCCTTATCCTTTTTTCCAATGTTTTGAGTAAAACATTGGTGGCGACTCCACGAACCCTCCTTTTGCGAAAACCACTAATCCATGGAGGGTCCCGCTTGGGATTAATATGGATTGGTGAGCCTTTTAATAAAATTGCTCGTTTGACGAGGTCTCAGTTTGAGAATAAGTCTTTCTAGCAATCCACATTTTAAAACAAAAAAACGAGTCCAACCATCCTTCGCGAATGCCGAACGCCCCGTTTCGGGCCGGTGGCGACAGATGGCGACTCCACTGGGGAAGCCTCGAGAGTCAGTCCCATTTAGTGACAGATTATTTTTAACAAATAATAGTTAAAATTACTTTATTACCCCTTGCTTGTATGATAACATGATTTATTATATGGCTTTAAAATAACTGTTGTATGTTTAAATTCCGCAAATATTTGAGATAAAAACTGCACACAAACCTTTGCACACAACAGTTCCCTCTATACCCGGGGGCATGAGTGATTAACCATAGGGAGTGGATGTTAGTACGGCCGGTTGTCGAATGGGTCTATAGGTGCCCGTAGACCGTTGTCGGAAAACATCACTCAAGGTGATAACCATGAACTTGAGTCCGACGGTGCGTTGGAACTTTCCATCGACCTACGACGAGAGGAATTGGGTCCCTATAATGGGGGCACCTTGGGGGCCTTTGACCAAGTGAGAACAGTTAGATCCTCCTTGAATATGCACTTTTCTGCAGGAGACCCCTACCTCGTGATTCGCTCGTGACTGTTCGTGGATGAGTGAATTGTGTGTGCATTTTTATGTGACGTTGTATGAGCATACATTTGCATTCTTTAAACATACAACATCCCTAGTAAAATAAAAATAAATAGAAATAAAGATTTTCTAGTACATGGTGTTAACATCTGCCTCCATTGCATCCATATAGGTAGTTTCCCTTTTCACCCAAAATATACAAAAAGAAAAAATACGTATTTATCCAAACCAAGCAATATCATGCATCATCTTAAGAATATCCCGAAAACATGATAATGCTTAGTTGAAAAAACACTATGCATGCATATTCATCGCCATCATCTCATATCATGCATTGTATTGTAGATTATGGAGAGGTCTAGGGAGGTGCAAAGGCCATTAAAGAAAGTGGACTTCCTATTATACCGTGCTGAGAGGTTGGATCACCTCTGTACCTTGATGCCACGAGAGGCTCGTTTGGAGTTCGAAAAATCTTATGGACGAGTCCTTGACTTGATGAAGATTTGTGTGGATCCAGCTTTTCTGAGAGCCTTGGTCCATTTCTGGAGTCTCGATCTGCACTGTTTTGAATTCCCCCAGTTTGACTTAGTTCCTACTCTCGAAGAGTACGAACTCATGCTTCGATGGCCCAAATCAACAGGGGTCTATATTTTCCATGGAAATCATGTGGCCGTAGAGAGAGTTGCCACTCAAGTCAAACTACCACCACGATTATCTGCTTTAGTGGGGAATGGCAGTATCAAGGGTTGGAAGCTTGCTATGATTGAAAACCACCTTTCTTCTTTGGCTGATGAGGGAGATTGGTTAGCTTTCAACAAGACTCTAGCGTTAGCCGTGTTTGGGATGATCCTATTCCCCTTTCACGCTAACACAGTGGATCATGCTGCTATGGACGCCTTCTTCGCTTGGGACGTACATATGAAGAGTCCCGTGCCTGCCATTCTTGCCGACACCTTGCTTTCTGTCAGCTTATCTCAACAGAAGCAAGGGAAAACTATCCGATGTTGTACCTCCTTGTTGTATGTGTGGGGCATCACACACTTTTATGCCTCTAGTCATATGGGGACTTTGCCCGATCCTTTGAGAAGTTTTTCGAAGATCCCCGTACGCCGTCGGTATGCTTCCGAGTGGAAGGAAGAGATGGAACAGTGGAGTATTGAGCACTTCACGTGGGTTTGTCCTTGGTTCCGTCCAAACAATGTATTGACAAGATGCGGCAGTTATCCAAGCATACCATTAATGGGCCTCAGAGGTTGCATAGCTTATTCACCTAGATTGGCTATGAGGCAACTCATGAGGACTCAAATTGTTCCTACCAAAGAGGAGCTTGGAGGGTTGTGTTTCTCCTTTGATTCCGAACATCAGAGGGACATGCACGCTATCATTAGAGCATGGGAGAAACCAATCTATGAGGGAGATCGAGAGCTTGGAAAGCCTCGGGTATCCGTCTCCACCGACTATGAGATATGGAGGAACGAGAGAGGGGTGTCTCAACCATCCACCCCTTGCGCAACCACAACCACAAGGAGGTTAATGCAAGAACAAGTCGACGCCTTGACCAAAAAGCTGGAAAGTATGGAAGCTCAAATGAGATTTCTTGAAGAAAAAAATGAAGAATCCAGTTTTACTATTGATGGTCTTCAAAGGCAATGCAAGAAGAAAGACCACGAGATAGAGCGGCTCAAGGATGAGTGTGCTAACCTCAACGAGGAGACTACTCGGGCATCCAAAACGCCAAAGGTCGAACCGAGTAGTCAACTCCAAGAAGTCAACGCAAAGATAGCACACCTTGAAGCCGAACATGTAAGGCAGGCACAGTTGATCAAGAACATGCAAGACGATCTGCTCTTGACTCGATCCGATGCACAACAATGGCGGGAAGTTGCTCAACAACAAGCCGCAAACCTTTCCGATTTCCGCAAAAAGGAGAGGGAGGGACTAGCACAAATGGCTAGACTCCGAGAGGAGAAGGATCGAGCCGAAGACGAGCTTAATAAGCTACAGGCCATGATCAACTACTATACTCAGAAAGCGAAGGAGGCTCAGAAAATCAGTGACGATATGAGCCAAGCGGTCCATACACAGATTAAAGCAATGGGTCGTCACGTCGAGGAAGCCGAAGATGAGTGGCAAAGAAACATGAACCCGCCTGTGGGTTTTTACCGGCTTTTCTCTTATTGTAAAAAATTGCTTCAAAGCATTGTATAAAGTTGTACACTTTCTTTAATGAATAAAACAGTATTTTTGAGATTTATTGCCTTTGCATTTCATAGTCATTCATTTGCATTTACCTCTCCCGGTAATTTAATAATAAATGTTAATAAAAAGAAAGAAATAATCGATGCGTATGTTCAGAATGGATCGCACGCCATTGGTCATTAAATGCAAACCAACAACTGCACCAAGCAAGCACACGGCGACTCCGTTGTTGGTAATCAAGACAGACGAAAGGGAAGGTCCGACACCGTTAAGGATCATCGCTCCGAGGCCTTTCCCCTACAAAACAAATAAGGCTGTGCCGTGGATATACGACATCCACTCTTCTGCCGACAGCGATATCTCCAACATCGCTGGACTTGGGGGCATGACTAGGAGTGGCAGGATCTACACTCCCGAAGATCTGCACGATAAAGCTCCCAAGAATAAAGGAAAAGAAAAGGAGAAAACCGAGGAAGATAGAGAATCCGAGGAGGAGACTGATGAGTTGTTAAAATTCATCAAACAAAGCGAGTACTCCATTGTGGATCAACTTCACAAGACACCAGCAAAGATCACTTTGTTGTCATTGATCCTAAGCTCCGAACCGCATCGGCAAGCTCTGTTGAAGGTCTTGAACGAGGCATATGTGTCGCATACCATCTCCCAAGACAAGTTTGAGGGAATTGTTAGCCACATCACGGCTAATGATCACCTTACTTTCACCGATGAAGAAATCCCCGCCGAGGGACCTAATCACAACAAGCCCTTGCACATCTCTGTAAAGTGCAAGGAGTACCACATCGCAAAAGTCTTGGTGGATAACGGATCCTCCTTGAATGTGATGCCCAAAAGAACTCTTGATCAAGTGGCAATCAAGGGAGTCCAAATGCGCCCGAGCAACATGATCGTTCGAGCTTTCGACGGTTCTAAAAGAGAAGTGGTGGGAGAAGTCAATCTTCCAATCCAAATTGGACCCACCATCTTCAACGTCGAATTCCAAGTGATGGATATTACTCCTGCATACAGCTGTCTCCTAGGCCGACCTTGGATTCATGATGCGAAAGCTGTACCCTCTACGCTCCACCAAAAAGTCAAATTCATCGTGGGTGACAAACTGGTGACCGTGCAAGCTGAAGATGACATACTCATCAGTAAGCCATCCAACATACCTTATGTGGATGCAACAGAGGAAGCTTTGGAAACCGCCTTCCAAGCATTGGAAATTGCCAATGTTGAAACGTTTCCCCGAGAAATGAAGAAGGTAGCCCATATGCTCACAAAGAACGGATACTTGCCAGGACAAGGATTGGGCAAGTACTCCCAGGGAATCCCGGAGCTACCTATTATCAAGGACAATCCGAGGAAGCAAGGGTTAGGATACAACCCTGTTAAAGATCAAAGAACGAAGAGGAATCAAAATCCTTCTCGACGTTCTTTAAGCCAGATCTTTAGGAAGGCTGGTTCACAAATGTCGAGGCCAGCTGTTGTCATCAAGTGTCCTTCTCCTTCCGATAGGAATGTATAGACTCAGTGACTATTAGAGATCACTCCTCGGGGACAGCCCGACCCCCGAGCCTCGATAGGGCACATGTTTCCATTATGATTAGAATAAAATCATTCTTCATTAATTTCTTATTGATTCTTTTCTTGCTTACAATAAAGTTCTAGACCACATTATTTAACCCTGTTTGAATGAACATAAATGAGGTTAAGATCGTCTTAATAATCAATAAACCCGCATCATTTTTATGTGGAAGAGTGCATGACAGCTTGGGGCACCTTTTCTTGGCATCAATAAATGCCATCATGGATAAAGAAATCCTAAAGATAATAAGCTCGGCAGGAAACCCAAAAGGGGACTGCGCAAAATAAGAGCAAAAGACCCGCTAGGAATCCCACAAAAGGGTGACCTAGGCAAAAATTAGGGTTACAAAATAATGAACAAAAATAAAAGCCCGCTAAGACATCACAAATGGGTGTTTTAGGCAAAAGTTAGGGCCGTCAAAAAAGGGAACAAAATAAATCCGTGATGGTACCATCAATTGAATTCAACAAGGAGCTCAAGAAAAGCTATCCAAGTTGTCAAAGCACAATCATTAATAACGAAGATGTGCTTAACTTCATAAATGTTTAATCGAACAAACCTAAACACAATAAGCCTGCCATTGGCCAGCCATTCTTACAAAATCCATTTTTTCAAAAATAAAACAATCCCCTCTAAAACACAAACTTTTGAAAAATATACCTTTTCCTTCTTTTCTCTCTTGTCCCCAACGATTTTTGAATAATCTAGTGGAAACATGGAGATATAGTGGTCAATAGGAGGGTTGACACATCTTCTAAAGGAAGGGAGAATCATTTGGTTGATAACACCAAAAATCAAATACGCATCGTTCCTTGGTTACAGAAATCGGCAAAGCACAGTCTGTCTGGAGGAATGGCAAGATCCAAACAAAGAACGCACCGATTAATTCTTTTGAAAAACTGAATCAAATAGAATTAGGTGCATCTCATTTGCATACATGCATACAGATGATAGGTGTACTAGAAGATCACTTATTCTCTGTTTATCCAAAAAAAAAAAAAAAAAAAAAAAAAAAAAAAAAAATCATAAATCAGAAAAATCCAATACGCCCGTATTGGTATTAATACGGTCGTATTGGAGTTAACGTTAAGGATAACGTTTCAACTCCAATACGGGCGTATTAAAACCCAGTACGCCCGTACTAAACCCCAATACGGTCGTATTGAATCCAATACGATCCGTATTGATTGTAAACTTTGTACATCAACGGAAAGGCCAATACGGCCGTATTGAATCCAATACGGGCCGTATTGGCGGAATTTTGCCTATAAATAAAGACTTCCCCTCCCTCATTTTGCATACCTTTCTTCATTCTCCACATTCCTTGCTTGTGAGTGCATTCCTAGAGAGATTATCGGAAATGGCAGAATCTTCTCGCAAAAGGCAGAGAGCCCCAGCCAGACGTGTAATGACAGATCGACACCGGGACCGGCTACAGCTTATAGAGACGTTCACCATCGAGCCGTCAAGAGTGCTCGACTTTGAGCTTCTCCAAGCAGTGGGCTTGGAGAATGACGTCAGGAACTACTTCGACGCCATAGGATGGGGATTTGTCCTTAATCCACCATCCCAGCTATATTTGACGGCCACGAAGGAGTTCTTGGCTACAGTCGGCGTCACGGAGTCGACTAACAGCTATGGGGAGGATGTTTGCGCGGTGGATTTCTGGATGAATGAAGGATACCGCACGCTGACGTTGGACGAGTTCAACGTCCAGGCAGGGTTTTTCAGCCGCACTGATCAGCTGGCCTTCCGAGACGCCATATGCGAGTGGCCTGATCAGTGGACTCCGGTTGAGATGTGGAGTTTGCTCACTGGCCGACGGGATTATCATTCAGGGGTGAAGGGCTCCCGGCTCCCGACTGCTCTTAGGATCTGTCACAAGATCCTCACCAGTACTATTCATGGCAGGTCCAAGAGTCAGGAGTCGATTACACGACCGGATCTGCTGGCCTTATATTGCATGGCCACCGGCCGGAAGGCCAATCCTGGATATTTCTTCCTTGAGCACGTGAAGAAGTTTGGGGTACGAGAGGGAGGAGAGTCCAGACAGGGGTACATCTTGGTTGCCCCACTCCTCTCACAGCTGGCGGAGACATGGGGATGTCCCGATGGTGCAGAGCCAGGGGCATTGGCGCCAAAATTGATTGGTGCCTCCACCCTGATTAACATGAAGATCATCGCTAGATCGCCAGGAGGGGGGTTTGTGCGAGTAGATGGCCTCGAGACCTTCGACGACCTCCTCAACAACCTCGACTTTGAGGGAGGCGACACCCCGCAGCCAGAGGCTAGCACGTCACGGTCGGACAGGCGATACTTCGACGCCCGCTTCGACACACTGCAGCAGAGCATTGACACGCGATTCGATGCTTTTCAGCAGAGCATCGACACGCGATTCGATGCTTTTCAGCATAGTGTCGGTACATGGCAGCAGAGGAGTGAAGACTGGCTTCTGTTTTATTGCTTTTTCATGTACTAGTTTGGTTGGGCTTAGCCCCATTTCTCAAATTTTTCTTGTACAAATTCATTTTTAATGAAATTTGCCACTTTTGAATTCAAAATTCTCTGGCAATTTAAATTCTGTACAGAAAAAGCCAAAAAAGAAAAAGGCAAGGATATAGAAAATCCGACAAACAGTTTATACAGAATAACTGAGCCTGGAGAGGCTTGCCGAAACAATACTCCTCATCCCCCACATCAAAGAATAATTGAGCCTGGAGAGGCTCGCAGAAATAATACTCCCCAGAGAAACCTCAACTCACGCTCTTGGACTCAAAATCCCCAGCAAGAGCTATCAAAGCAAGATCGACGACATTCTCAATGGAAGTACGATCACCCAAGCAGAATATCCAAGTCAAAGGACTTAAACTTCCTCAGTGAAGATAGCTCTCCAACTCAAGTGTCGAGTGAGGCTAAGCCTGTAGAGGCTTCCTAAATAATACTCTGGGATACATAAGATCCCCAAATCCCCAGTCGCCTACTCAAGAGGCATCCCTGCAGAAGGAGAAAAAATAAAAAAATCAATAATCATTCCCCAAGTGGAATCTGGCTCTCAGCCAATCATTGAACGTCAAGCTGATACGCCTAACAGAAGAGGCTAATCAAAATCAACGACAAAATCCCCCAGTGGATAACAGCCTACACAGAGGCAGCAAAATCAGAAAACCAAAAGAGACACCCGAACAAGGATAACCGGGATACTCCATCAACGTCGAAAGGACGTCAGCCAATCATAAGGCACCGCTCACATCAGAAAGAGCATCTTTGTGTCTACACCCCAAAGGAATCAGAAATTCCCCAGTGGGCACCAACTACGCAATGGAAAGTTGGGACACAAGAACCTATGAGTAACTGCACATCCCCTAGACGGATCCCTGCGTTATCCAGCCCCTAGTGGCACAAAATCAAAAAACAACCGTCGAAGCAGCATCATGGACTGTGGAGACAAAATCATCACCAAATCCCTGGAAAGGAGATATTCACGCTACCCCGTCGTCACAAACACGGAGGTATGCAGCTTCCGGCTCGGGCAATGAGCGAAGCTATCTCTGGAAAAGGGGTACTCACCGCTTACCGTTGTCACAAAGGTACTTAGCTTCCGGCTCAAACAAAGAGTGAAGCTAAGCCTGGAGAGACGGTACTTACAGCTTCCAGCTTGGGCAACAAGCAAAGCAAGGCCTGGAGAGGCAAAACTCACACTGCTCACCGTCGTCACAAGGATATTTAGCTTCCGGCTCGAACAAAGAGTGAAGCTAAGCCTGGAGAGGCGGTACTCAACCATCAGCGTCATCAGAGGCGCGTTGATGTCCAACTTCCGGCTCGGGCGTCGAGTGAAGTTGACCTTGGAGAAGGTAAACTCAGCTACCGAGGATGTCAGAAGCGCCGAGGTATGCACCCACCTGGAGAGGCTACTCAACATTTTTCCACCGGAAGACGCTACAAGTCAGAAGGTCGGCACAATACCCGGACAATTGGGTCAACTCCTTTACTTGTCAGCCGATACACCAAAAGGTCGTCCGACTAAGTAAAGGGGGGGCAGCTGTAGACCCCTAAAATTGTCCGGGTCGGAAATAAAGCTTGAAGACTCTCGAAGACTGAAGGATAATCAGCCAGAAGGACTCCTCGAAGGCCCTAGGAGGGTTCTCTGTAGGTCTAGAGGTCTTAGAATAGCTCAAAATAAGGAAGTGGAGGGAAAAAGCCCAATACGGCCGTACTGAAGTCAATACGACCGTATTGGCACTTCAATACGGTCGTACTGAAGTCAATACGACCGTATTGACACTTCAATACAACCGCAGCGAACTCAATACGGGCGTATTGAAATTTCTGAATTTCAATACGACCGTATTGAACTTCAATACGACCGTATTGAAGTTCAAAAATTTCAATACGGCCGTATTGCCCCTGTAGGCCGTATTGCGCCTATTCCCTATAAATATGACGTCAATTGGACGTCATTCCACACTTTTTCACTCAGTTTTGACTCCCTCCTTGAGTATTCTGGGGTTTTTGAGCAGTGTTCTGCCCTAGAAATCTCTCTGGGAGTCGATCCGACGAAGTTCTTGAGCCCCGAGCCATTTTGCTTGAGGATCGAACTTAGTCGAGGGGAAATCTTTTGATTCCCTTAGTTAAAATTTTGTTCTAGGAGAGCGAGGAGCGGGCTTGTAGAGCGAGGGAACGCCAAAACGCTTCCCAGTTCTTTGCAATATATAAAAGCACGCTTCAAGAGGTTTCCTTTCAATCCTTCCTTTTACTGCTTTCTGTGTGCACATTTAAACTGTCATCATGTAGATAGTCAATTTATAATTGCTTAGAATAAATAGGGGTAATTTAGTAATTTTATACTATTATTTTAAAAATAATCTGTCATAGGGAACCCGAAAGGGGCGCCGTGGGGTGCTAACACCTTCCCCACGCGTAACCGACTCCCTTACCCAACTCTGGTTGTAGTGGCCAAAGTTGATTTTTAAATCAATTGCCTTATCCCTTTTTCCAATGTTTTGAGTAAAACATTGGTGGCGACTCCACGAACCCTCCTTTTGCGAAAACCACTAATCCATGGAGGGTCCCGCTTGGGATTAATATGGATTGGTGAGCCTTTTAATAAAATTGCTCGTTTGACGAGGTCTCAGTTTGAGAATAAGTCTTTCTAGCAATCCACATTTTAAAACAAAAAAACGAGTCCAACCATCCTTCGCGAATGCCGAACGCCCCGTTTCGGGCCGGTGGCGACATCCCCTAATTGCTTCGGGTGAGATTTCTGAGCCAGGAGCGTAGATGCTGCAAGACGCTTGCTTCTAGAAGATAATCACTTGAACCGCCTTTTGGTTTTCGATTCAAGTGATCGTTGCTTGCTTTGTTTTTGCATCTTATTCTTTTGCCCCTAATTTTTGTCTAGGACGTATCCTAGCGGGGATAAATTCACCTTTGTTTTTCCTAGTACCCTTGTACTGGCGGGCTTTTTATTTTGCCCTAACTTTTGCCTAGGACGCCCTTTTTGGGTTTTCATCCTAGCGGGCCTATGCAAGCAACGTCTTCAAGCATAGTACTTCTTTACCACGTCAGCGTTGACTGGGTATCGAAGTTCTTCTCCATCCATGTCTGTGAGGATCAATGCTCTTCCTGAGAAGGCTCGTTTTACCACGTATGTGTTGAAGATTGAAGAATCTACATCTGGAAGATGTTCCCTAGAAGTTTTAGTTTTGATGTTTTGCTCATGTTGCTTTTTATTTTAAGCCTATGTCAAAAGGATAATGTATTGTTTGTTTAAAAGATTAGGCTTGTATGTGTTTGTTTGTTATGTGTTAAAAATTAGTAATTAACATGAAGGTGAAAATATCATAATACTCATTTTTCTTATTTCATTCATTGTTGAGAACATGAAGTATTAATTTACTGAGTGTTTGAGACTTTAAATGAAAACTTGAAAACATCATAAATTTTCTGAGTTAAGGAATAGATTACCTGAACTGGTAATAGATTACCTGACTCATGTTGAAAAACTGATTGATACTGGAATAATCGATTACCATGTGTGGTAATAGA
This sequence comes from Cajanus cajan, assembly GCF_000230855.2. NCBI lineage: Eukaryota > Viridiplantae > Streptophyta > Magnoliopsida > Fabales > Fabaceae > Cajanus > Cajanus cajan. The sequence continues at coordinate 40,267,429 of NC_138525.1, forward strand.
TTACCAAACTGATTCTGATGATTTCAAGAGGAAAAAGGATCGTGTTAATCGATTATCTCTTTAAAGTAATCAATTACCTCTGTTCCAAATGTGAGTTTTGTGTTATTTTGGCATCGTGTTAATCGATTACCATGTTAGGTAATAGATTAAAACAGGAGCTGAATCAATTAGTTCAGTTATTCTAACTCGTGGTAATAGATTACCATCACAGGTAATAGATTATCTCTGTTATGAATATAACTGAAATAACTGTTTCCTTGCACATGAAAATTGTCTTTAAATAAGATTAAAACTGAAGCTTTTAAAAGAGAATTTTCACACACGGAAAAAAGAGAAATACTTACACGAACAAGAAAGACTTTTTTTTAGAATACACATTACTGCAAAAGAGAAAAAGATTTTCTGAAAAAGAAAGAAAGAACATATCTGCTGAAAATCAACTTTTGGAAAAAGAAGTGTGCAAGATCAATTCAAGAAGATGAAGTTCATATAGAAAATTCATTCTAAACTGGTTTACGTTGTTGAAGATCATATCTACACGAACAGGTGTACTCGTTTCTGATCTTTTGTTATTGTTTGAATGGTTTTAACTCTTGAGATTAGAGAATCTCTGGAAGAGTTGTGTAAAGAGAAGTCTTGAGATAGGTTTTTCTCAAGTAGGATATTGTGGGATCAATATTCTTGGGTTATATGTTTCTTGTGGAGTCAAGAAATGGTTTGTTAATCTTGTGGGTGTCAAGATTTGCTTGTTAAATTCATTGATTGGATATTGCTTGTGCAGGGTGCATGTAAAGAATATCAATAGTGGATTTGACTGGATTTAGAGGTGTATCTAAATCTGAAACTGGATGTAGGCCTTTGGATGGCTGAACCAGTATATATCTTGGTGCATGATTTTCTTAACTCTTACACTCTTTACATTCTGTATAAGTTTCTTGATTAATGTTGTATGAAGAAAAACATTATCTGCAGAAACTGAACTTTAAAGATTCTTGGTAATTGATAAATTCAATCTTTACATATCTTGTATTAATTGTGTTATTCAAATCTTGTTGGATAAGCTGTGCATATATAACTCTGAATTACTTTTTATGTTTAAAGGTTTGTTTTAAATCAAGATTTGTTTGGTAAAGATTTAGAAAGCAAACAAGAAAAGGAAAACTAACATAGAATCTATTCAACCCCCCCTTCTAGATTCTAACCGTAGGGACCAACAATTGGTACCAGAGCTGTATCTTGTAAAACATTCAAGACTAGATCTTTAGAAAGGTTAGATGGCTGGTAATCAATTACCGTTTGCTGAAGGTGCTTCTATAAACAGACCCCCATTGTTTTGTGGAGATAACTATCCCTTTTGGAAAGTTAGAATGAAAATTTTCATGGAATCTGTTCATAGAAATATTTGGCAGGCTGTAATCACAGATTACAAAATACCCACTAAGATAGAGGGAGGAAAAGAAATTGAGAAACCATATGATAGCTGGGATCAAAGTGAAATTAGAAGAGCAGAGAATGATGCAAAAGCTTTAAATATCATACATTCTGCACTAAATTCTGATGAATTTTTTAGAATTTCAGCTTGTTCTACAGCAAAGGAAGCTTGGGATTTAATCCAAGTAACACATGAAGGAACTCCAGAAGTGAGAAGAGCTAGAAAGAACACACTCATTCAGGAATATGAAACCTTCAGAATGAATCAAGGTGAAACTGTCATGGATATGCAAAAGAGGTTCATTCACATAATAAATCACCTAAAAGGATTAGGGAAAGACTTCGTGGAAGAAGAAGTAAATGTCAAAATCCTGAAGTCACTAAATAGAAGATGGCAACCAACTGTCACAGCAATTACAGAGTCAAAGAACTTAGCTCAGATGACAAGTGTTGAGTTATTTGGAAAGCTAAGAGAATATGAGATGGATCTGTCAAGGATTGCTGATGAAGAACAAAAAGATAAAAAGGCAAAAGGTCTGGCCTTAAAGGTAAAAGAATCCTCAAGTGATGAAGAGGATAGCAGCAATGAAAGTTCTGAACAAGAAGAATTAAATCTAATGGTGAAGAATTTCAGAAAATTCATGAGAAGGAAGAACAACAATAAGAGATTCTCCAGTCAGAAGAAATCCTTCAAGAAGAATGAAAACTCATCTCCAAAGTTCAAATGTTTTGAATGTGGAAAAGCTGGACACATGAGAGCTGACTGTCCAAGCCTGAAAAAGAATGAGGAGACGAAACAAAAGTTCAGATCAAAGAAAAAGAAAGCATACATAGCATGGGAAGATAATGCCTCAACAACTTCAAGTGATAGTGATGAGGATCAGGAAGCAAATCTCTGTCTCATGACCAAACATAATTCAGATTATGAGGTATATGATTCTGACTCAACTATTGACTCGTATGATGAATTGCAAAATGCATTTGCTGAACTGTATGCTGAAGCAAAGAAATTAGAAAAATCAAATAATGTTTACAAAAAGAAAATGACACACATGAGAGATAAAATTTCTGATTTAGAGAATGATAACAGGAAACTACTTTCAGATATCTCTAAACTAAAGTCACCATGTGAGAACTGTGAAACATTGTATGCTGCATTAAAAGCAAAGGATAAAGAAAAACAGAATGTTAATGTTATGAAATCCATTAATTCCCACTCATGTAACTATTGTATGAAATCTGGTCATAACTACTACAGATGCATGATAAGGAAATTTGGCATTCCTAGTGGAAAATATAAATGGATTAAGAAATTAGATTATGTACTCACTGATTCTCCAGGACCCAAGATCCATTGGGTACCAAAATCAAATTGAATAACTTGTGCTGCAGGTGTGCTTGAGAGCAAAGCAATCAATGTGGTACTTAGACAGCGGCTGCTCAAGACACATGACAGGAGATAAAAGCAAATTTATCTCATTACAGGAAAAAGAAGGAGGATCTGTAACATATGGAGATAACAACAAAGGCAGAATACTAGGCTCAGGCAGTGTTGGTAACAATTCCAATACTCTCATTGAAAATGTCCTGTATGTAGAAGGTCTCAAATATAACATGCTTAGTATTAGCCAGCTTTGTGACAAAAATTACAATATCTTTTTTAATAATCAATGCTGTATGGTTTGTGATAAGGAATCAAATGAAGTCCTGCTTATAGGAAAAAGAGTCAATAACATATACATCTTAGACTTAGAGCATTCATCATCCAATTCTTGTCTCACATCACATGATAATGTAACATGGTTATGGCATAGACGCATTGCACATATAAATGCAGATCAGTTAAATAGACTTGCATCTAAAGATCTTGTTAGTGGTCTTCCAAAGATCAAGTTCTCTAAACAAGGACTTTGTGATGCATGTCAAAAGGGAAAGCAGACTAGAGCTTCTTTTAAATCAAAGAAAGTTATGTCAACCTCTAGACCGCTGGAACTTTTGCACATGGATCTCTTTGGACCATCAAGTACCAAAAGTCTAGGTGGAAACACTTATGCTTTAGTTCTCATTGATGACTACTCCAGATTCACATGGGTTGCATTTATATCCCATAAAGACAATGCTTTTAAAGCCTTTAGAATCATTTCAAAAAGAATTCAGAATGAAAAGGACTTGAAAATTAAATCTTTGCGAAGTGATCATGGTGGTGAATTTCAAAATGAATCTTTTCAAACTTTTTGTGAAGAAAATGGTATTAATCACAATTTTTCTATCCCTAGAACTCCTCAACAAAATGGAGTTGTAGAGAGGAAAAATAGATCTCTAATAGAGCTAGCAAGAGCCATGTTAAATGAAAATGGTTTACCAAAATACTTTTGGGCTGATGGAGTAAGCACTGCATGCTATGTTCTAAATAGAATCTTGATTAGACCTATTTTAAAGAAAACACCATATGAGCTTTACAAAGGAAGAAAGCCTGACATTTCACATTTTAAAGTGTTTGGCTGTAAGTGTTTTGTTCTGAATAATGGAAAAGACACTCTTGGAAAATTTGATGCTAAGGCTGATGAAGGAGTTTTTATTGGATATTCTGCAATTAGCAAAGCATATAGAGTCTTTAACAAAAGTACCTTATCTGTTGAAGAATCTATACATGTTACCTTTGATGAAACTAACATCCTTGAAAAAGGAAAATCTCTTAATGATGAAGATGAGATAGGTGACAGTATTACACAAGAAGAAGAAAAACTGGAACTACAGCAGAAAACACCATCTGAAGACACATCACTACCCAAAGAATGGAGGAAACCCAAAGATCTATCTCTGGATAACATTCTTGGAGATATAAATAAGGGAGTTTCTACTAGACACTCTTTTAATCTTCTAAGTGATGATATGGCATTTGTTTCTCAAATTGAACCATTATGTGTGGAACATGCATTAAAAGATGAATTCTGGATAATGGCCATGCATGATGAACTGAATCAATTCAAAAGAAATGATGTTTGGATTTTAGTTCCTTTCAATAAGAATATGAATATCATTGGTACAAAATGGGTTTTCAGAAACAAACTAAATGAAGAAGGTGTTATAGTTAAAAATAAAGCTAGATTAGTAGCCAAAGGATACAATCAACAGGAAGGTATAGACTTTGGTGAAACATATGCTCCAGTTGCTAGATTAGAAGCTGTTAGGCTTTTACTTGCATTTGCTTGTGTGTTTGATTTCAAACTATATCAAATGGATGTGAAAAGTGCATTTTTAAATGGTCTAATTGATGAAGAAGTTTATGTAGCTCAACCACCTGGTTTTGTTGACTGCAAATTACCTAAGCATGTTTACAAGCTCAAGAAAGCTTTGTATGGACTGAAACAAGCTCCAAGGAAATGGTATGAAAGGCTGAGTAAGTTTCTACTAACTCATGACTTTCAAAGAGGTAATGTTGATAAAACTCTTTTCATAAAGAGAAAATCAAAAGATATTCTGCTGATTCAGATTTATGTTGATGATATAATATTTGGATCAACTAACCAATCTCTTTGTGGAGAATTTGTTTCCAATATGCAGAAGGAGTTTGATATGTCTATGATGGGAGAATTAAGCTTCTTCCTAGGACTACAAGTCAAACAAATGGAAAATGGAATTTTTCTACATCAAACTAAATATAGCAAAGAACTGTTAAAGAAATTTGATATGGAGAATTGTAAGATATCAAATACTCCTATGTCTACTAATTGTTATCTAGATAGTGATATTGCAGGAAAAGATGTTGAAGAATCAATGTATAGAGGGATCATTGGATCTCTTCTGTATCTAACAGCTAGCAGACCTGACATCATGTACAGTGTATGTGTATGTGCTAGATTCCAATCAAAACCAAAGGAATCACATCTGAAGGCTGTAAAGAAAATACTGAAGTATTTGAAAGGCACAATCAATGTTGGATTGTGGTATCCTAAAGGTACTTCTCCATCTTTAACTGGTTACTCTGACTCCGATTTTGCTGGTTGTAAATTGGATAGGAAAAGTACAAGTGGAACGTGCCACACGTTTGGAGAATGTCTCATATCGTGGCAGAGCAAGAAACAAGCTTGTGTAGCACTCTCAACTGCTGAAGCTGAGTATATAGCTGCTGGAAGCTGCTGTGCTCAGTCAATTTGGTTTAAACATCAACTTCAAGACTTTGGTTTGAAGATTGATCACATACCACTGAAGTGTGACAACACAAGTGCAATTAACATTTCAAGGAATCCTATTCTACACTCAAGAACTAAGCACATTGAAGTTAGACATCACTTTATCAGAGATCATGTAGAGAAAGGAGACTGTGACATCAAATTCATAATGTCAGAAGATCAACTTGCTGACATCTTTACAAAGCCTCTACCAAAGGAAAGATTTTTCAAGCTAAGAACCAATCTTGGTATCATTAGTGAGTCCAATCTATCCTAAATCTCATAATTAAAGTATGATTGTGTGAATATGCATGAAATTGCTAAGCACTTATAGGTTTAAACTTGATGTATGTGCACTCATAATAGGAAATCACACAAAACACAGTATGCCCTGTAACTGCACACATTTCACTGTGATAATCGTTTACCTATCGGGTTAATCGATTACCACTCACTCACTTGCATAATTACCCTGTTTCAGTTGCGAGATAATCGATTACCAACTGGGTTAATCGATTACCTGACGCGAACCCCTGTTTTTTTTAGTACTCAAAAACCCTCTTTAAATCTGTTTCGAATTCAAATAAATTCAAAACTCTCTCCATTTTTGCTTCAAACTAAAACGAACGAAACCCCTGGTTCCCTTTTCTATCTCAAAATCTCTTTCAAAACCTAACCCTAAGCCCCATTCATGGAAAGTCTTGGCAAAGGAAAGCGTGTAAAGCACAAAGCAAACAGAGATTACCCTCGTCCTACTACTCAAGGTCAAGGTACATCTAAAAAGAAGAAACAAGAGTCCTCTCGTCCAGAACCTGAAGAAGAATATTCTCATTCGTGGTTCACAAGGAAGTCTCAAGAGGAAACTTTCAATGAGTCTTTTGCTTGCAAAGACATTGTGGCTCCAAAGGTACTCTACTCGTCTTGGCTTATAGAGCAAGGTTTTACATTTCCTACTCTGTTATCTTGTCAAGGAGTTAGCAAATTTGTTGGGTTAAGTGGACTGTACTACCCTGATCTTGTTAGGGTCTTTTACTCAAATTTGGGAAGAGATGAAAATGGTGCTTTGGTTTCAGAAGTTAAAGGAATAAAAGTTACTCTATCTGCTGATGTATTTTTTGAAGATTGGTGGATTAACCAGAAATGGTATTAAACCTACCTTCAATGAATTAAAGATGAAAAATTTCTCAATAGGTAAAGATACGTTTTTTTATGAGTATGCTGAGGGATGTTTCAGCCTGGGAGGCTAATAAAGAATACAAAAGAAAAGAAAAGAGGAAAATTACATATAATGCTGGAGGTCTACGAGTGGAAGATAGACTCCTACATTATGTAATTGTTTGGATTCTGGCAGCAAGGGGGAGCAATCACGCACAAATCAGTGAAGAAGATATGGCACTGCTCGCAACTTTTAAGAACAACATTCAAGTTGATTGGGTATATGTGGTAGAAGACATAATGCTAAAGACAAGGAGGTTAATGGACTGCAAGTGTCCATATGCTGTGTTCATAAGCAAGGTATTGGTGTTCTATAAAGTTCCCTTAACTGGTGAAGCAAGAGAGGTCACCAGAGATGTTCATGATATCAAGGATAGAGCTCTGAAAATGATGAAGCTAGTGAAAACAGATGCTGGTTGGATAGCAAAGGAAGATGTTCCTACTGCTGAGACTACAGAGCCGTCTCAACCTGAAGTTCAAACTGAAGAAGAGGAAGGTGCTGAAGAGCCCAAGCCTCTTTCTACTTTTGAGCTATCTGTTCTGGCAAAGCTAGATGACATCAGAGAAACTCAGAGAAGAGATTATCAAGAGCTGAAGGCTTGTTTTGAATCTATATCTGAACGACTGGATGCGATGAACATACCCTACCCTGAAGAACTTTAGTTATGCATTACATTTTAGGCACTGCATTTTAATTTGTTCTGCATAAATACTTTGATTTATATTTCAGACTTAAAGTTTGTAATAGTTGTAGTATTTGTATGCTTCTGAACATTTTTAATGCTTATATGATGAAAGTCTTATTAAGTGCTTGTTGTTTTTGTTGCATAAGTATCATGTTATTTCTCTGTTTACTCTGTTTTTTTTGGTTTGGTTAAGCCAAACAGGGGGAGAAATTCATGAGAAACTGATTAAATGTTTATATGGTTGTTTATGTATTGTATAAGAAAGAAATGGAAATAGAACTGCATAATGCTTTGTATGGAAGTTTTTGTTCTAGACATATGCAGGTTCAAATTCAAGTTCAAATTTCAAACAAACAAGTGAAACAAAACAACATGATGATCGTGAAAGTCAACATGAAGAGTTTGGCTCATCAAAACCAAAAAGGGGGAGATTGTTGAAGATTGAAGAATCTACATCTGGAAGATGTTCCCTAAAAGTTTTAGTTTTGATGTTTTGCTCATGTTGCTTTTTATTTTAAGCCTATGTCAAAAGGATAATGTATTGTTTGTTTAAAAGATTAGGCTTGTATGTGTTTGTTTGTTATGTGTTAAAAATTAGTAATTAACATGAAGGTGAAAATATCATAATACTCATTTTTCTTATTTCATTCATTGTTGAGAACATGAAGTATTAATTTACTGAGTGTTTGAGACTTTAAATGAAAACTTGAAAACATCATAAATTTTCTGAGTTAAGGAATAGATTACCTGAACTGGTAATAGATTACCTGACTCATGTTGAAAAACTGATTGATACTGGAATAATCGATTACCATGTGTGGTAATAGATTACCAAACTGATTCTGATGATTTCAAGAGGAAAAAGGATCGTGTTAATCGATTATCTCTTTAAAGTAATCGATTACCTCTGTTCCAAATGTGAGTTTTGTGTTATTTTGGCATCGTGTTAATCGATTACCATGTTAGGTAATAGATTAAAACAGGAGCTGAATCAATTAGTTCAGTTATTCTAACTCGTGGTAATAGATTACCATCACAGGTAATAGATTATCTCTGTTATGAATATAACTGAAATAACTGTTTCCTTGCACATGAAAATTGTCTTTAAATAAGATTAAAACTGAAGCTTTTAAAAGAGAATTTTCACACACGGAAAAAAGAGAAATACTTACACGAACAAGAAAGACTTTTTTTTAGAATACACATTACTGCAAAAGAGAAAAAGATTTTCTGAAAAAGAAAGAAAGAACATATCTGCTGAAAATCAACTTTTGGAAAAAGAAGTGTGCAAGATCAATTCAAGAAGATGAAGTTCATATAGAAAATTCATTCTAAACTGGTTTACGTTGTTGAAGATCATATCTACACGAACAGGTGTACTCGTTTCTGATCTTTTGTTATTGTTTGAATGGTTTTAACTCTTGAGATTAGAGAATCTCTGGAAGAGTTGTGTAAAGAGAAGTCTTGAGATAGGTTTTTCTCAAGTAGGATATTGTGGGATCAATATTCTTGGGTTATATGTTTCTTGTGGAGTCAAGAAATGGTTTGTTAATCTTGTGGGTGTCAAGATTTGCTTGTTAAATTCATTGATTGGATATTGCTTGTGCAGGGTGCATGTAAAGAATATCAATAGTGGATTTGACTGGATTTAGAGGTGTATCTAAATCTGAAACTGGATGTAGGCCTTTGGATGGCTGAACCAGTATATATCTTGGTGCATGATTTTCTTAACTCTTACACTCTTTACATTCTGTATAAGTTTCTTGATTAATGTTGTATGAAGAAAAACATTATCTGCAGAAACTGAACTTTAAAGATTCTTGGTAATTGATAAATTCAATCTTTACATATCTTGTATTAATTGTGTTATTCAAATCTTGTTGGATAAGCTGTGCATATATAACTCTGAATTACTTTTTATGTTTAAAGGTTTGTTTTAAATCAAGATTTGTTTGGTAAAGATTTAGAAAGCAAACAAGAAAAGGAAAACTAACATAGAATCTATTCAACCCCCCCTTCTAGATTCTAACCGTAGGGACCAACAGTATGGTCCTCCGTGATTTGGGGCACACTTTCCGATTTTGTCCTTTTGAGTTGGTAGCAATTTCTTCATTACCAACTCTCCCTCATGGTAGACTCGAGGGTGGACTTTCTTGTCAAAAGCCTTTTTGATCTTCCTCTGATAGGCTTGACCATGGCATATGGCGTTCAGCCGTTTCTTTTTGATAAGGTTCAACTGGTCGTATCGGCTTTGAACCCATTCTACCTCGGAAAGTGATAGCAAACTTAGGAGAAGTGAAAGGTATTCTTCTCCATGGATTTGCTTAGGCCGGATCTTCTTCAAAGGAGACTTGATTCTTCACTTATGAACACTTTGCCAGCTACGAACTAAAGATGAACTCAACCTAAACTAGGAAGGAAGCATCCAAGCTCAAGCATCAATGGAGAGCACACTTCAAAGAGGAGGATTCTAAGGTGGAATCCTAAGGTTTTGAAGATGAACTCTAGGGGACTTTTGAGAGAGGAAACTCGGCCAAAGGCTCACAAATTTCTATTATGATCAAAAGTGAATACAAAATGGTGAAAGAAACACTTAAGTAAGCATGGTTTTGCACACTTTGGGCGCCTAAATCAAAAGGTGACATGTGGCGCCCAAAATTTGAATTCAAATTTGAAATTTGAATTCAAATTTTGGCTCCCATGTGCTACTCCGAAAATTCAGCTACCTAAGGTGCATCTAAGTGTAATTTGGAGTGTCATTTAGGGTTAATTTGAGGTCACATGTTCAGCCACCAAAGGTGCAAAACATGTGACTCAAATGTAACTTAAATGGCTTCCAAATTAAACCAAATTTAACCTAATTAGCCTACTTTAGTATTCCTTGTATTTTCCTAATCTAATGACCTAAATACAATGGTCAAACAAATACAATGGAAAGGAAAAATTACAAGAATGAAAATGAGCCCAATATTGGGTACCAAAAGCCCAAAGGCCCATGAAGCCCAAAACTAGCCCCAACTAGCCTAAAACCTAAAATGCTACTCTATGTGGTCCAAAATACAAGACCAAAATATATGATACCTATATTAACATGATGTATACAAAACATATGAAAATAGCTATAACAAACTATGGCCCATGAAAAGTTCAACTTGGGCCTTCCTAGGCCCATAAGGCCCATTGGGCCCTGACTGGCCCAAACCTTCATGTCTAGCCAACTCCTCTTGGTTCTTTGAGTATGTCACCTCTTGCACTCCAAAGCATGATTCCATCATCCCCTCCCTCTTGAAAAGGATTTGTCCTCAAATCTCGAGGATGAATGGAAGAAGAAAAATTAACACCTACATATAAAACATGCAAGGAATAAGAAGTAACATTGTAAGAGAAAAGATCATGGATCCTAAGAGGAGTCCTAGTATCTAACCTAACAAAGAAAGATAAAATATTAGACTCTCTAGAAATAGGTTCCTCTTCTAAGCATAACCTAGAAGTAAAACCTAAAAATGTAAGAACACTATGACTAAGACAATGAAAAGACTGATTTTTAAACACTATAATATCTTGCCTAAAGTACCCTAAATGGTATCCTAGGCTTTTCCTAAAATATAAAGAAAATACTACTAAAAAACGTCCTAAACAATTTTGGATTTGATTGTTTATTAGATACTCATAGTCATATAATCTATTTTTGTCTTGTAGGGAAGGAAACATATTAAGTTCAAAAAAATAAGAACTTCCCATAAGATCAAACATAGAATATAGATTATTACAAGTTAGATCTACTAAACAATGTAAACCGAAAATTGGGTGCTTTAGAAAATCCAAAGAAATACTTCCTTCCTTGTGCACCTTCAAGGAAGTAGTATAAGGAGTAACACTAGGAATAGTCCACTCCTTCTTCACTATATCTCTAAGTTGAGAATTCTTGGTTTGAAATTTATTTTGTTTTTCATTCTCAACTCTAAGATAAGTGGCAGCATTAGGACAAGAGTCAAAACTTTTATGAATAAAGAGAGTTCTTTTCAAGTCTTGTTTGGTCATAAAATAACTCTCTTTTGTCACAAATGTCTTAGTGGAGTCCCCTTTATCCACACTCTGTTCTATATGTTGCCATATAGAACATCTTAAGTGGGCGTGCCATATAGAATACTATCTAGGTCATTCATGCATGCTATTAGCTTCTAGCATGTTCTATATGTTGCCATGATTTTCCATGTGTGAACTTCTTGCACATGCTAAAAACCGCCCACCTTACCCTTGCATTTTCACTTGTTTAAGTTGATTTCTTGTTTGCCAAGAACCCTAAAAGAATCTAAGAGGTGTGCTGGACATTTTGTGCTAAACAACTTGACCTAATAGTACAAAACCATTTCCACTAAAAAATATTCCCTATAAACCTCTAAGAAAACGCCACTTGTCTTTGTCTCCTTCTCCTAAGAATTTGACCTAATTTTTGTGCCACCACAAGTGCAAAACCTAAGCAACAAATTGGGCTGAAAATTTAAAAAAAAAAATTGGACCCAAGGACAATTAAAAAGCCAATTGCCGTGACCAAAAAGAACAAGAACAAAAATCTTGGACAAAAAAAAATTTATTGGACAAAAAGGACTTGTTGCTAGACTTGTGGACTTGGACCATTACCTTTGCATTTGGAGTTGGACATTTGACAATTTGGACATATTTTTTTGGGACTTATACCTTGGCTGGACCGAAAACACTAAAAGACTTAAGCAAGTGAAACTTAAACACAAACCCATTCTAGTGCCATTCTAGGTTTATTCTTTTGAGTGCTATCTTTTATTGATTGAGTCTTAATTTTTTGCTTGTCTTTCTTTTGGCCTCTTTTGTTTTGTCTCAACTTATTCTATCTGAGTTTAGCCTTTCATAATTTATCCTTTTCAGTTTTTATTTTTTTTGGAACTCTTGCTCTTGGTTGGTTTTCATTAATTGAAGGTGAAGCACCTATCTAGCAAAGTAGCAATCCTTTGGTGGATTGAGTGGAGGAGTGAACCAAAACCCAACCTAGCCTTTGGAAGGGTTTTCACTAAACCAAAAGGAGAGTAAACACTTTGGAGAGGTGCTAACACGTTTGCTCATTGTGAAGGAACCACAAGAGGAGGAGTTTGAAGACTTATTTTCTTGTTTACATTGTTTTACTTGCTTTCGGCCCCTTTGTTTTAGGCCATTCATCTCTTCCATTTGGTTTGTAATTTTGGCCATTTTAAACCTCTTCAACTTGGGTTTTAGAGCGTGTAGAGAAGGTGATTTGAAAACCTTCACTAGGACCCCGACTAGTGTATGTTTTAAATTGCTTTCCATTGCATGCTTTATAGCTTTACTAGTATAATTGTCTAGGTTTTTTTACTTTTGCTTCCTAAACGTTTAGAAGGCTTAACTTTTTTTTGCCTACTAGGGGTGCGTGCACACACACACTTGGTAGTGTCAAAATTGTTTTTTTTGTAAGAAAGGTAAAAAGGGCTTAGTGATTTTTACTTGAAAAGGGCTTGGTTATTAAGTGATTCTTTGTAGTCCACCTCCCCTTGAAGGTTCAATTTGTATACTTAGGCCTTTTCTACTTATCTTGCACCTTTAAAACTTTTTGTGAAAACCTTTTTATCACTCAATCTTTGTGAAAACCTTTTTAACTCTTTGTGAAAATTTTGTGAAAACCTTTTGATCAAAGATGAGTGAGCATTCTAGTGTACATGGTCATAATTCGCATAGTTCTAGGTCTAGTGTTAGGGATGAGCTTAGGCAATTGAAAGATTACCTAAGAAGAAAAGAGGAAGAAAATATAAAAAGAGAGGAAGAAATTAGAAGAAAAGAAAAAGAGCAAGAAAGAAATAATGAAGAAATAAGAAGGTTGCTAACTAGGTTAGTTGTGGGAGGAGAGGCTAGTGGTTCTAAACCAAGAGGCACTTCTCCTAAGTCTTCAAAGGGCAAAGGGGTTTCTGTCCCTTCAACTATTCACGAAGAGGAGGGGCACCATACCTCCCCTCCAAGTGATGTCTTTTATAGTAGTCATCACAATGATGGTTATTATCAAAGACCACCTAGGCACCATAGGCATAGGGAGTCTTCCACCAAAGAAACTAACATCAATCTTCCCCCATTTCATGGCAAGGATAATGTTGAAAATTATTTAGATTGGGAAATGAAAGTTGAGCAACTTTTCTCTTGCCATGGAATAAGTGAAGATAGGAAGGTTTCTTTAGCAACCCTTAGCTTCCAAGGGCATGCTATGTATTGGTGGACCTCCTTAGAAAAAGAAAGGAGAATAAATCATGAGCCCCCAATCCAATATTGGAATGAGCTCCGTAGTGCCTTAAGAAGGAGGCATATTCCTCCATACTATGACCGAGAGCTTATGGATAAGCTTCAAAGATTGAAACAAGGGTCCTCTAGTGTGGAAGAATATAGGCAATCTATGGAGTTGCTAATGATGAGGGCTGGGATTAGGGAGGAAGAGAGGACCACAATCTCTAGATTTCAAAGTGGTCTTAATCTTGAGATAAGAGACAAAGTTGAACTTCTACCTTATAGGGATTTGAATGAACTTGTTCAACTTTGTTCAAGAGTGGAGCATCAACTTACAAGAAAACCTTTTCAAAAAGACTCCACTCCTTCTTATTCCAAGAGTTTTAAGAAGGAGGGCCACTCTTCCCTACCTTATCCCAAGGAAGAAAAAGAAAAAGAAAAAGAAAAAGAAAAATCATCTTTTAAAGCACCTTCCAAAGAGTCTAAGTCAAGTGAAATCAAGTGCTTCAAGTGTCTTGGAAGAGGACATATTGCTTCCCAATGTCCTACAAAGAAAACTATGGTTTTAAAAGCCCAAGACCACTATAGTAGCCTTGATGAAGCTACTTCTTCTTCCTCTAGTAGTGAAGGAGAAGCCATAGACTCCGCGGAAGAAATTTTACCTTGTGAAGGAGACTTATTGTTGGTTAGAAGGCTCCTTAACAATCAATCTAGTGAAATTGACCAATCACAACGAGAGAACTTGTTTCAAACAAAATGCAAGGTCTTAGAAAGTACTTGTTCTCTCATTGTCGATAGTGGGTCTACTTCTAATTGTTGTAGTACTAGATTGGTTGATAAGCTAGCCTTAACTACAAAACCTCATCCTAAACCTTACAAAATGCAATGGATCAATGAAGAAAGAGGTGTTGTAGTCAACCAACAAGCAAGCATACCAATCTCTATTGGCAACTATAAAGAAAATGTTTTGTGTGACATAGTGCCATTAGAGGTTAGTCATGTCTTGCTTGGGAGGCCATGGCAATTTGACAAGCACATAATCCATAATGGCCTCACCAATAAAATAAGTTTCCAACACTTAGGTAAGAAGTTTGTGTGGTGTCCTCTATCACCCTCTCAAGTGAATGAGGACCAACTCAAACTAAAGGCTAAGAAAGATGATGAAGAGAAAAGCAAAAACAAAAACAAAAAGAAAAGAAAAGATAAAAAGAATTTTTCCTTTGAAGAAAAAGGGCTAGGTTCAAGTGAACCTTAACCCTTGTGCCATCCTCTTTTCTTTGGTGCCAAAGAAAGATGGCAATGGAGGATGAGCACCTTTTTAAAAGCCATCATTGAATAAAAGGCACCCAATCCTAAGTTAGATGATTTGGTGAATGAATTGCATGGGTCAATAAATTTTAAATGGTGATGCCTCTTTGGCTCTTCCCTTTTGCCCTAAGCACCTTCATTCAACAAATTATGTACTTAAGGATTGCATAGTTAAGTTTTAATATTTTACTCCCCTAATTGTGGTTTCACTTCTTTTGAAGGATCAATGGAATGGAAGAACTTGAAGATTTGTGGTCAAATCCTTCTCAAGAAGGAGGGTATGATGGAGGACCATCCATGGTACTTCATGTGAAACCCATCACATGGTCCAATGCTATGACTAATTTTGAGTAGTGTAGGATTTATTTAGTTTATTCCAATTTTACCCTTGTATTTTGGGGTATTTTAGTCCTAGGGTTTATTTCTTTGTATTTCCCATTTTGCCCTTGTATTTTGGGGTGTTTAGATGCTTAGGTTAATTTCAATTTGGGCTAGGCGTGTCCATTAGGAGGGTGACGCACACTTAGTGGAATTGTTTGGACATTTTTGGTGTTAGGTAGGCTTAGGCCCAATTGGAGGGCCAAGGTGCATAGACTTATCATGCACCTTGTTGTAGCCAACCTAAACCCTTAGATGCCAAACTTGGCCACCAAGTAGCATCTAGGGTTAATTTGCATCTCATTTAGTATGCATTTGGCTTGATGAATTTCGGCCAATGCAACACCAAATGAAACCCTAGATGCTAGCACTCCTATTTATACCCTAGCCTATCACCTTGTACATACTTTGGATATATTGAATTTGAGTGTGCATTTTTTTTGCCTCAACTTCTCTTCCATAGTCTCTAGGTACTCCACGGCCCCTCCCTTCTCCTCCTCCCTAAACCACCATGAGTGAGTTGAGCTTGGCCTTCCTTGGTTGGCCTTCACCTACCTTAGTGAAGTGAGCTAGCCAAAAGGAGCAACACCCCACCAAACACCTTCCTCCCCTTTGAGCGTGACCACCACCACCCTAAACACCAACTCTCCCTTAGTTTCTAGGTTGCCTTTGGCTAACCTCCTCCCATCTCCACCCTAAGAGAGCAAAACCCTAAATAGGTTTCATCCTACACTTGGATGAAACAACCTTGAGCAAACCATCCTCACTTTGTGCTTCCGCCAACATCACCACCATCTTTCCATCTTCTTTGGAGTCTCCTTGTTGAACCAAGATCAAGGGCGTGCATGGAACGAAGCCACCTTCCATCACCTTCTTTCTTTTCTTTGTTTCTTTTCTTTTTCATTTGCTTTTGATCCTCAAACACTTGGGGTGGTGTTAAAGGATTAAAAACAATTTCCTTATTTTTATGAATGAAGGATATTTTGTTAGTGAGGCCATCATGTATAGTTTGTTTATCAAATTGCCATGGCCTACCAAGCAAAATATGACAAGCTTCCATAGGGATCACATCACATAAAACTTTATCTTTATAATCCCTTATAGAAAACTTGACCTTCACTTGTTGATTCACCTCCAATTCCTCACCTTCATTGAGCCAATGAAGTTTGTAAGGGTGAGGGTGAGGAATGGTGGTAAGGGCTAACTTGTTAATCAACCTTGTACTACAACAATTTGAACATGATCCACTATCAACAATGAGAGAACAAGTTCTTTTGGAAACTAAACATCTTGTGTGAAAAATGTTCTCTCTTTGTGATAGTGAAGTGGGACAAGGTTGACTTCCAAGAAGCCTTTTGACCATAAGAAGATCACCATCAACAGGATATAGCTTTTCAATTTGAGGATCTTCCTTACTAGTCTCACTATCACTTGAAGTGGTAGAACTAGATTCATCAAGACTACTATAAATGTCTTGTCCTCTCAAAATCATGACCTTTTTAGTTGGACATTGAGAAGCTATATGGCCTCTCCCAAGACATTTAAAGCATTTGATGTCACTAGTTTTACTACTAGAAGTGACAACATTTGTATCATTTTCTTTTTCTTTTTCTTGACCCTTACTAGAGCTTTTAGAAGAGTCATATTGACCCTCCCTCTTGTAGTCATTCTTGATATAAGAGTTAGATTGAGTTTTTCCTTTTAAAGAATTTTTTCTTAAATTTTGTTGTTCCACCCTTATACAAAGTTGGACCAAATCATCAAGGTCCCTATAAGGGAGTAACTCAACTCTATCTCTTATATCAAAATTTAGACCACTTAAAAACCTAGCAATGGTCAATCTTTCCTCTTCCCTTATGCCAGCCCTCATGAGATACAACTCCATCTTTTGTCTATACTCCTCAACACTCATATTCTTTTGTTGGAGTCTTTGGAGCTTATCCATAAGCTCCCTACTATAATAAGAAGGTATGTGCCTTCTTCTCATAGCACTCCTCAACTCATTCCAATAAGTGATTGGAGGGTCATTGTGAAGTCTTCTCTCTCTCTCTAAGGAGGTCCACCAATACATAGCTTGTCCTTGGAAAGCTAAGGTGGCCAAGGGAACTTTTCTTTCTTCACCTACTTGGTGACAAGTGAAGATTTGCTCCACTTTCATTTCCCAATCCAAGTAGGCATCCACATCTTCTTTTCCATGAAAGTAAGGGAGATCAACCCTTGATTCCCTCACTTTGTGTTCTTTAATGACTCTCCTAGGATGAGGTTGATAGTAAGCATCCATATGCAAACTACCATCATTATTTTGGCTTTGAGAATCATTGGAGCTCTTGGTTGAGCTCCTTGAAGAACCTTTTTTATTTAATCTTTTCAAAAGTTTTTCTTCCCTTTGCTTAATCTTTTGGATTTCTTGTTCCAAAGCCATGATTTGTACTTCTTTTTCAAGTTTCTCTTTTTGTTTTTGAAGCATCTCATCATTTTTCCAAAGTTTTAGTGCTTCAACCTCGTTGACAATTCTTTCAAAACTTTTAGGAGTATCAAAGTCACTACTACCTTGAGAATGATGACTCATGGTTAAGCAAAAAGAATTTGTATGCTATGCAAAAAGTTATAAAATGTTTTTGGTATTTTCTAGGAATGAAAATAGCACTTGGAAGTCTAAGTGTACAAGTTGCACTATCAAGGGAGGTGAGCTACAAAGAGCCACTTAATAACCAAGCCTTTTCAAGTGGAAATCACTAAACTCCTTTGTGGTATTTCCAATTCCCCAAAACTTTTCACAAAAATTTTGTATGCTTTTTACAACTTTGTTTGTTTTTGACACTTAACTAAGCGTGAGCAAATAAAACTACACAATTCTAGACGTTTATAGGCAACAAAAAATAAAACAATTAAGTACAAGAAAACTTAAAAGAAGCAAGTTAAGCAACTAGTCGGATATCCTAAGTGGAAGCTTGAAACATATGAAATTTCCAAGCCACTTCCACTAGTACTACACGTGAGAGTCTATCAAGGATGTAGATATACCTGACCAGCTTCTTAATACTCCCTCCAAGCTTTACAAATTGGTTTAAAAATACAAGAGAATTGACAAAATTAAACTAGCCTAAAAAGCAATAAAGTGGCGGCTTTGGTGACCAATTAGTGGCGGTTTTGTGTTCAACTTTTCTAACACTTAACCAAGTGTTTAATCCGCCACTAATCCTTCAATATGCTGCTCCTGGACCTGCAAAAGAAACACAACAAAGAGGTTAAGGTGGCTGCCTCACAAGGTGAAGGAATTGGTCACTCAAGTGAAGGAGATTTAGGAGGATTTTGGTCACTAAATTAGGTCAAATTTGATGATTATAGTGTCCAAAATTTTTCCTACTCTTTGTTGAGCAATGCTTGATCCTTGAGCAAGGATTTAAGGCCACTTCTAGCACAGGAAATTATTGAAAGAAAACTAGACAAGCAACAAAGCACAATTTGGAAAGCTTATACCAAAATTAAGAGTAATATGTGTATATGACAAGACTCAAAGAAGTTCAACAAGTAAAACTGGAAAATTAAGACTCCAAAAATGAAGCTAGCACTCAGTTAGAATGAATCCTAGATAGGTACTAGAGTAGATGAAGAAAACAAAAAAATTTTGAAAGCAATTGGACAAGTATAGCAAAATTAGTAGCCAAAACAATAACAAGGAACCAAATGAATTTTCACCAATGTACACCTCTCGGCTTTTGTATTTTAAATTGTATTATATATATTTTTTTAATTCTTTCTTTTTTCAGTATCAAATTAAGATTCCAGAGAGTGTTTTTGCCTTTTATTTCAAATTTTTCTAAGGTTCCAAGCTATAGAAACCGAGAATACAAATCAGCCAAAAATTAGGTCAAATTTCAAGTGAAAATGAGAAACTAGTGTACTAGTTTTAGGTTTTGGTTTGGATTCCTTTTGAACTATTTTTCTTCTTTGAATCTTTGTACTTTTCTTTTGATTTAGGCTCTGTTTTTGTCTCTGTTTTCAGCCTATTTACTTTTTAAAATTTGAATCCAAAAGATAGTGCACTAGAAGTAAGATTAAGCACTTGAAATTTTGAGTCACAAAATTTTTTTATAAGATTTTTCAATGGAAATGTGATTTGAAAACTTAAGACACAATGGAAACCTAACTCTAAAGAAACTTACTAGAACTAATAGCAAGTTATGAACACAATAAGGTAAAAGAAAAAGCACATATAGGAGGCAAGAACAATAGGTAAACCGAAAGCAATATATGGACACAAAACTCAAAATAAAACTAGGTTAAACATGCTATTCAAGGAATTTGCAACAAGTAAGGACTAAACACAAACTTCTAAGACAACACAAAGATTTAAAAACAAAATCTAAATGCAATGCATGAGGTCCAATCACGGACACATACAAGGAATGGAGAAACTCAAAATCAAATCAAAAAAATAGCACAAGCAAATAGTTCCTAACAAGTTGATTGTGGAAGAAAATCAAGAACAATCAACAATGGATCTATGAACACAAGAACATTAAAAATATAGATCCAAAAATTGAAACTCAATTAAGACAAACATAAGAACACAAAGAACACAAAAATATTCGGACCAAAACTCAAGAACACTTATCTCCTTGAAGACCTTGCTCTTGATACCAAAAATGATAGCAAACTTAGGAGAAGTGAAAGGTATTCTTCTCCATGGATTTGCTTAGGCCGGATCTTCTTCAAAGGAGACTTGATTCTTCACTTATGAACACTTTGCCAGCTACGAACTAAAGATGAACTCAACCTAAACTAGGAAGGAAGCATCCAAGCTCAAGCATCAATGGAGAGCACACTTCAAAGAGGAGGATTCTAAGGTGGAATCCTAAGGTTTTGAAGATGAACTCTAGGGGACTTTTGAGAGAGGAAACTCGGCCAAAGGCTCACAAATTTCTATTATGATCAAAAGTGAATACAAAATGGTGAAAGAAACACTTAAGTAAGCATGGTTTTGCACACTTTGGGCGCCTAAATCAAAAGGTGACATGTGGTGCCCAAAATTTGAATTCAAATTTTGGCTCCCATGTGCTACTCCGAAAATTCAGGTACCTAAGGTGCATCTAAGTGTAATTTGGAGTGTCATTTAGGGTTAATTTGAGGTCACATGTTCAGCCACCAAAGGTGCAAAACATGTGACTCAAATGTAACTTAAATGGCTTCCAAATTAAACCAAATTTAACCTAATTAGCCTACTTTAGTATTCCTTGTATTTTCCTAATCTAATGACCTAAATACAATGGTCAAACAAATACAATGGAAAGGAAAAATTACAAGAATGAAAATGAGCCCAATATTGGGTACCAAAAGCCCAAAGGCCCATGAAGCCCAAAACTAGGCCCAACTAGCCTAAAACCTAAAATGCTACTCTATGTGGTCCAAAATACAAGACCAAATTATATGATACCTATATTAACATGATGTATACAAAACATATGAAAATAGCTATAACAAACTATGGCCCATGAAAAGTTCAACTTGGGCCTTCCTAGGCCCATAAGGCCCATTGGGCCCTGACTGGCCCAAACCTTCATGTCTAGCCAACTCCTCTTGGTTCTTTGAGTATGTCACCTCTTGCACTCCAAAGCATGATTGTCGCCACCGGCCCAAACGGGCCTCGGCGGTCGCGAAGACGGTCGAGCTCGCTTTTTATTTTAGTTTGAAAATGTATTGGATTATTAGAACGACTTGTTCTCAAACTGAGACCTTGTCGATCTTATCCAATTTATTTATTAAAAGTCTCACTAATCCATATTAATCCCAAGCGGGACCCTCCATGGATTAGTGGTTTTCGCAAAAGGAGGGTTCGTGGAGTCGCCACCAATGTTTTACTCAAAACATTGGAAAAAGGGATAAGGCAATTGATTTTATAAATCAACTTTGGCCATTACAACCAGAGTCGGGTAAGGGAGTCGGTTACGCGTGGGGAAGGTGTTAGCACCCCACAGCGCCCCTTTCGGGTTCCCTATGACAGATTATTTCTAAAATAATAGCGTAAAATTACTAAATTACCCCTATTTATTATAAGCGATTATAAATTAACTATCTACATGATGACAGTTTAAATATGCACACAGAAAGCAGTAAAAGGAAGGATTTAAGAAGAAACCTCTTGAAGCGTGCTTTTATATATTGAGTAAAACTGGGAAGCTTTTTGGCGTTCCCTCGCTCTACAAGCTCGCTCGCTCCTTCCTAAAAACTTTTGACTATGGAAATCCGGAGGATTTCCCTTCGACTAGGTTCGAATCTCCAAGCTAAGTGCTCGGAATTCCAGAACTTCGTCGGATCGACTCCCAGAGAGATTTCTAGGGCAGAACACTGCTCAAAAACCCCAGAATACTCAAGGAGGGAGTCAAAACTATCTGAAAAAGTGTGGAATGACGTCCAATTGACGTCATATTTATAGGGAATAGGCGCAATACGGCCTACAGAAGCAATACGGCCGTATTGAAATTTTTGAACTTCAATACGGCCGTATTGAGTTCAATACGGCCGTATTGAAATTCAGAAATTTCAATACGGCCGTATTGAGTTCAATACGGCTGTATTGAAGCTTCAATACGGCCGTATTGATTTCAGTACGGCCGTATTGAAGTTTCAGAAACTTCAATACGCCGTATTGAGTTCACTGCGGCCGTATTGAAGCTTCAATACGGCCGTATTAAGTTCAGTACGGCCGTATTGGGCTTCATTCCCTCCACTTCCTTATTTTGAGCTATTCTAAGACCTCTAGACCTACAGAGAACCCTCCTAGGGCCTTCCAGGAGTCCTTCTGGCTGATCTTCCTTCAGTCTTCGAGAGTCTTCAAGCTTTATTTCCGACCCGGACAATTTTAGGGGTCTACAGCTGCCCCCCCTTTACTTGGTCGGACGGCCTTTTGGTGTACCGGCTGACAAGTAAAGGAGTTGACCCAATTGTCCGGGTGATGTGCCGACCTTCTGACTTGTAATGTCTTCCGGTGGAAAATTGTTGAGTAGCCTCTCCAGGTGGGTGCATACCTCGGCGCTTCTGACATCCTCGGTAGCTGAGTTTAACACCAACGTGCCTCTAACGACGCTGATGGCTGAGTATTGTCTCTCCAGACCTTGAGTATTGTCTCTCCAGACCTTGAGTACTGTCTCTCCAGACCTTGAGTACTGTCTCTCCAGACCTTGAGTACCGTCTCTCCAGACTTTGTTTGAGTACCGTCTCTCCAGACTTTGTTCGAGTACCGTCTCTCCAGACCTTGTTTGAGTACCGTCTCTCCAGACTTTGAGTACTGTCTCTCCAGACTCTGAGTATCGTCTCTCCAGACTTTGTTTGAGTACCGTCTCTCCAGACCTTGTTTGAGTACCGTCTCTCCAGACTTTGTTTGAGTACCGTCTCTCCAGACCTTGTTTGAGTACTGTCTCTCCAGACTTCGTTTGAGTATTGTCTCTCCAGACCTTGTTTGAGTACCGTCTCTCCAGACCTTGTTTGAGTACCGTCTCTCCAGACCTTGTTTGAGTACTGTCTCTCCAGACTTCGTTTGAGTATCGTCTCTCCAGACTTTGCCTCTCAAAAATGAGGTAGTTGAGTATAGTTTGTCTCCACAGTCCACAATGCTGCTTCGACGGTTTGTTTTTCTGATTTTGTGTCGCTGAGGGCCGGATAACGCAGGGATCCGTCTAGGGGATGTGCAGTCATTTATAGGTTTTTGTGTCCCAACTTGCATTGCTTAGTTGGTACCCATGGGAATTTTTGACTCCTTGGGGTGTAGACACAGATGCTCTCTCTCTGAGTTGAGCGATGCCTTATGTTTGGCTGACGTCTTTTGACGTTGGTGGAGTATCCCGGTTATCCTTATTCGGGTGACTCTTTTTGATTTTCTGATTTTTACTGCCTCTGTGTAGGCTGTTATCCGCTGGGGATTCTGGATGTTGATTTTGTCTCCACAGTCCACGATGCTGCTTCGACGATTATTTTTGATTTTTATGCCACTGAGGGCTGGATAACGCAGGGATCCGTCTAGAGGATGTGCAGTTACTCATAGGTTCTTGTGTCCCAACTTTCCATTGAGTAGTTGGCGCCCATTGAGGAATTTCTGTTTCCTTGGGGTGTAGACACAAAGATGCTCTTTCTGAGATGAGCAGTGCCTTATGATTGGCTGACGTCCTTTGGACGTTGGTGGAGTATCCCGGTTATCCTTATTCGGGTATCTCTTTTGGGTTTTCTGATTTTTGTCGCCTCTGTGTAGGCTATTATCCGCTGGGGGATTTTGTCATTCATTTTGATTAGCCTCTTCTGTTAGGCGTATCATCTTGACGCTTGATGTTTGGCTAAGAGCCGGATTCCACTTGGGGAATTATTATTGATCTTTTCGATTTTCTCTTTTTGAAGAAGTGCCTCTAAGTAGGCGAATTATCTTGATGTTCAGTGTTTGGCTGAGTGCCGCATTCCGCTTGGGGAATATTTATTGAAATTTTTGATCTTTTGCTTTTTGTAGGAATGCCTCTTGAGTAGGCGACTGGGGATTTGGGGATCTTACGTACCCCAGAGTATTTTTAGGAAGCCTATACAGGCTTAGCCTCGCTCAGCGCTTTGAGTCGGAGAGCTATCTTCCACTGAGGAAGTGTTAAGTCCTTTGACTTGTATATACTGTTTGGATGATCGCACTTCCATTGGGGATTGCGTCGATTTTGCTTTGATAGCTCTCGCTGGGGATTTTTCCGTGAGCTTGAGCTGAGGTTCCCTCTGGGGAGTATTATTTCTGCGAGCCTCTCCAGGCTCAGTTATTCTGCATACTGTGGAGGATGTGGAGTATTATTTTGGTAAGCCTCTCCAGGCTTAGTTATTCGGTACAAATTGTTTGTTGGATTTTCTATATCCTTGCCTTTTTTATTTTCGGCTTTTTCTGTATTTTGCCTTTTCTTCTGATTTGGCTTTTTCTGTATTTTGCCTTTTTTATGTTTTTGGCTTTTGCTGTACAGAAATTAAAAGTGCTAAAGAAATTAAATTCAGTTATTATGAGAGAGTATTATTTCGGCGAGCCTCTCCAGGCTCAGTTATTTTGTAGGAGTATTATTTCGGCAAGCCTCTCCAGGCTCAATTATTCTGAAGGAGTATTATTTCGACAAGCCTCTCCAGGCTCAATTATTCTGTATGACGAGGGAGTATTATTTCGGCGAGCCTCTCCAGGCTCAGTTATTCTGAGAGTATTCTTTCGGCAAGCCTCTCCAGGCTCAGTTATTCTGAAAGAGTATTATTTCGACAAGCCTCTCCAGGCTCAGTTATTCTGTGGGAGTATTGTTTCGGCAAGCCTCTCCAGGCTCAGTTATTCTGAGAGTATTCTTTCGGCAAGCCTCTCCAGGCTCAGTTATTCTGAGAGTATTTTTTTTTCGGCAAGCCTCTCCAGGCTCAGTTATTCTGTATGACGCTGTTGATTTTCTGAATCTTTGCATTTTGTTTGCTGCTGTCATACACAAGCAATTTTTCTATTTTTTCTATTTTATGCAATTGCCTCATGATGAGGTCTTTGAATGTGCAATTAATTGTGCGCGATGCACAAAATGCAAGTTTAATTTATTTTATTTTTTGGAAAAAATGAATGGCTTCCCCTATCCTCTTCTTCTTGGAGGAATTTTGTCATTGATGTGAGGGAGGATTTCTGTTATTGCCAATACGGCCGTTATTCATTTCAGTATGCCCGTATTGAATTGAAAATTTGTTCATAACCCTAATTTTGGTACGGGCATACTGAACACGATACGGGCGTATTGTTTTTCTGAAGTTTATATATTTTTTGTTTTTTCAATAAACAGAGAATAAGTGATCTTCCAGTACACCTATCATCTGTATGCATGTATGCAGTATGATGCACCTAATTCTATTTGATTCTTTTTTCAAAAGAATTAACCGATGCGTTTTTGTGTTTGGATTTTGCCATTCCTCCAGACGGACTGTGCTCTGCCGATTTCTGTTACCGAGGAATGATGCATATTTGATTTTGGTGTCATCAACCAAATGATTCTTCCCTTTCTTTAGAAGATGTGTCAACCCTCCTATTGACCACTATATCTCCATGTTTCCACTAGATTATTCAAAAATCGTTGGGACAAGAGAGAAAAGAAGGAAAGGATATATATTTTCAAAAGTTTGTGTTTTAGAGGGGATTATTTTATTTTTGAAAAATGGATTTTGTAAGAATGGCTGGCCATTGGTAGGCTTATTGTGTTTAGGCTTGTTTGATTAAACACTTATGAAGTTAAGCACATCTTTGTTATTAATGATTGTGCTTTGACAACTTGGATAGCTTTTCTTGAGCCCCTTGTTGAATTCATTTGATGGTACCATCATGGATTTATTTTGTTTTTCTGTTTGTCCTTATTTTTGCCTAAAACCCCCTTTTGTGGCGTTTTAGCGGACCTTTGTTTTTTGTTCATTTTTGTAACCCTAACTTTTGCCTAGGTCACCCTTTTGTGGGATTCCTAGCGGGTCTTTTGCTCTTATTTTTGCGCAGTCCCCTTTTTTGGGTTTCCTGCCGAGCTTATTATCTTTAGGATTTCTTTTATCCATGATGGCACTTATTGATGCCAAGAAAAGGTGCTCCAAGCTGTCATGCACACTTCCACATAAAAATGATGCGGGTTTATTGATTATTAAGACGATTTTAACCTCACTTATGTTCATTCAAACAGGGTTAAATAATGTGGTTTAGAATTTTATTGCAAGCAAGAAAAGAAGCAATAAGAAATAATAATGAATGATTTTATTATAATCATAGTGGAAACATGTGCCCTATCGAGGCTCGGGGGTCGGGCTGTCCCCGAGGAGTGATCTCTAATAGTCACCGAATTTACACATCCCTATTAGAAGGAAAAGGACACTCGATGACGACAACCGGCCTTGACGATTGTGAACCGGCCTTCCTAAAGATCTGGCTTAAAGAACATCGAGAAGGATCTTGGTTCCTCTTCGTCCTTTGATCTTTGTTAGGGTTGTATCTTAACCCTTGTTTCCCCGGATTGTCTTTGATAATGGGTAGCTCCGGGATTCCTTGGGAGTCCTTGCCTAATTCTTGTCTTGGCAAGTATCCGTTCTTTGTGAGCGTATGAGCTACCTTCTTCATTTCTCGGGGAAACGTTTCAACATTGGCGATCTCCAATGCTTGGAAGGCGGTTTCTAAAGCTTCCTCTGCTGCATCCACATAAAGTATGTTGGATGGCTTGCTGATGAGTATGTCATCTTTAGCTTGTACGGTCACCAGTTTGTCACCCACTATGAACTTGACTTTCTGGTGGAGCGTAGAAGGAATAGCTTTCGCATCATGAATCCAAGGTCGGCCGAGGAGACAGCTGTATGCGGGAGTGATATCCATCACTTGAAATTCGACGTTGAAGATAGTGGGTCCAATTTGGATTGGAAGATTGATCTCTCTCACCACTTCTCTTTTAGATCCATCGAAGGCTCGAACGATCATGTTGCTCGGGCACATTTGGATTCCCTCGATTGCCACTTGCTCGAGCGCTCTTTTTGGCATTACGTTCAAGGAAGATCCATTGTCTACCAAGACTTTAGTGATGTGATACTCCTTGCACTTTATAGAGATGTGCAAGGGCTTGTTGTGGTTTGATCCCTCGGCGGGGATTTCTTCATCGATGAAGGTGAGGTGATCATTAGCCGTGATATGACTAACAATCCCCTCAAACTTGTCTTGGGAGATAGTGTGCGACACGTATGCCTCGTTCAAGACTTTCAACAGAGCTTGCCGATGCGGTTCGGAGCATAGGATCAACGACAACAGAGTAATCTTTGCTGGCGTCTTATGAAGTTGATCCATGATGGAATACTCGCTCTGTCGGATATATTTTAACAGCTTGTCTGTCTCCTCCTCGGATTCCTTATTTTCCTCGGTTTTTTCCTCTTTTTCTTTCCCTTTATTCTTGGGAGTTTTGTCATGAAGATCTTCGGGAGTGTAGATCCTGCCACTCCTAGTCATGCCCCCAAGTCCAGTGATGTTGGAGATATCGCTGTCGACAGAAGAGTGGATGTCGTATATCCACGGCACAACCTTATTTGATTTGTAAGGGAAAGGCCTTGGGACTGTGATCCTTAATGGTGTCGGACCTTCCCCTTTATTCGTCTTGATTACCAACAACGGAGTTGATGTGCGCTCGATTGGCACGGTTGTTGGCTTACACGAACGGCGTGCAATCCATTCTTTGAACATACGCATCGACTAATCCTTTCTTTTTATTAATGTTTATTAATGGATTACTAGGAGAGATGTATGAATGACTCCTAGATCCCTCCATGATCTATATGCATGATATGAGATGATGGCGATGAATATGCATGCATTGTGTTTATTGAACTAAGCATTATCATGTTTTCGGGATGTCCCTAAGATGATGCATGATATTGCTTGGTTTGGATAAATAACCCTTTTTTCTTTTTTTGGGTATTTTTATTTATTATATTTTTTGTATTTTTGGGTGAAAAAGGGAAACTACCTATATGAATGTAATGAAGGTAGATGTTAACACCGTATAATGGAAGATTCTTATTCCTATTTATTCTTATTTTTAAAAGAATAGGAATGTTGTATGTTTAAAGAAATGCAATGTATGCTCAAACAATTTCACATAAACAATGCACAAACAATTCACTCATCCACGAACAGTCACGAGCGAATCACGAGGTAGGGGTCTCCTGCAGAAAAGTGCATATTCAAGGAGGATCTAACTGTTCTCACTTGGTCAAAGGCCCCCAAGGTGCCCCCATTATAGGGACCCAATTCCTCTTATCGTAGGTCGATGGAAAGCTCCAACGCACCGTCGGACTCAAGTTCATGGTTATCACCTTGAGTGATGTTTTCCGACAACGGTCTCGTAGGCTCCTATAGACCCATTCAACCGGCCGTACTAACATCCACTCCCTATGGATTACCACTCATGCCCCCGGGTATAGAGGGAACTGTTGTGTGCAAAGGTTTGTGTGCAATTTTTATTTCAAACAATTGCGGAAATTTAAACAAACAACAGTTATTTAAAGCCAAATATATAAAGCATGTTATCATACAAGCAAGGGGTAATGAAGTAATTTTAACTATTATTTGTTAAAAATAATCTGTCACTAAATGGGACTGACTCTCGAGGCTTCCCCAGTGGAGTCGCCATCTGTCGCCACCGGCCCAAACGGGCCTCGGCGGTCGCGAAGACGGTCGAGCTCGCTTTTTATTTTAGTTTGAAAATGTATTGGATTATTAGAACGACTTGTTCTCAAACTGAGACCTTGTCGATCTTATCCAATTTATTTATTAAAAGTCTCACTAATCCATATTAATCCCAAGTGGGACCCTCCATGGATTAGTGGTTTTCGCAAAAGGAGGGTTCGTGGAGTCGCCACCAATGTTTTACTCAAAACATTGGAAAAAGGGATAAGGCAATTGATTTTATAAATCAACTTTGGCCATTACAACCAGAGTCGGGTAAGGGAGTCGGTTACGCGTGGGGAAGGTGTTAGCACCCCACAGCGCCCCTTTCGGGTTCCCTATGACAGATTATTTCTAAAATAATAGCGTAAAATTACTAAATTACCCCTATTTATTATAAGCGATTATAAATTAACTATCTACATGATGACAGTTTAAATATGCACACAGAAAGCATTAAAAGGAAGGATTTAAGAAGAAACCTCTTGAAGCGTGCTTTTATATATTGAGTAAAACTGGGAAGCTTTTTGGCGTTCCCTCGCTCTACAAGCTCGCTCGCTCCTTCCTAAAAACTTTTGACTATGGAAATCCGGAGGATTTCCCTTCGACTAGGTTCGAATCTCCAAGCTAAGTGCTCGGAATTCCAGAACTTCGTCGGATCGACTCCCAGAGAGATTTCTAGGGCAGAACACTGCTCAAAAACCCCAGAATACTCAAGGAGGGAGTCAAAACTATCTGAAAAAGTGTGGAATGACGTCCAATTGACGTCATATTTATAGGGAATAGGCGCAATACGGCCTACAGAAGCAATACGGCCGTATTGAAATTTTTGAACTTCAATACGGCCGTATTGAGTTCAATACGGCCGTATTGAAATTCAGAAATTTCAATACGGCCGTATTGAGTTCAATACGGCTGTATTGAAGCTTCAATACGGCCGTATTGATTTCAGTACGGCCGTATTGAAGTTTCAGAAACTTCAATACGCCGTATTGAGTTCACTGCGGCCGTATTGAAGCTTCAATACGGCCGTATTAAGTTCAGTACGGCCGTATTGGGCTTCATTCCCTCCACTTCCTTATTTTGAGCTATTCTAAGACCTCTAGACCTACAGAGAACCCTCCTAGGGCCTTCCAGGAGTCCTTCTGGCTGATCTTCCTTCAGTCTTCGAGAGTCTTCAAGCTTTATTTCCGACCCGGACAATTTTAGGGGTCTACAATGATTCCATCAGAAAGTTTTGTTTCCATGATTACCCTTAGAGAAGGTATCTCGACTTCGACGGGTAGAACTGCCTCCATCCCATAAACGAGGGAGAATGGAGTAGCTCCTGTAGATGTACGTACTGAAGTCCTATAGCCATGAGGAGCGAAGGGTAACATCTCGTGCCAGTCTTTAAATGAGACAACCATCTTTTGCACTATTTTCTTGATGTTCTTATTGGTTGCCTCGACTGCCCCATTCATCTTTGGCCGATATGGGGAAGAGTTATGGTGTTGGATCTTGAATTCTTGGCACAGTTCTTCCACCATTTTTTTGTTCAGATTAGATCCATTATCAGTGATGATTTATTTCTCCATGCTTCCACTAGATTATTCTAAAATCATTTGGGACAAGAGAGAAAAGAAGGGAAAGATACTTTTATTCTGAAGTTTGTGTTTTAGAGGGGATTTATTTTTCAAAAATGGTTTTTGTAAGAATGGTTGGCCAAGGTAGGCTTATGTGTTTAGGCTTGTTTGATTAAACACTTATGAAGTTAATAAAATCTTGTTTATTAACGTTGTGATTTTGACAACTTGGATAGCTTCTCTTGAACCTTTCTTTTTGAATTCGGTTCATGGTACCATCATGGATTTCTTTTGTTTTTTGATTGTCCTTATTTTTGCCTAAAACACCCTTTTGTGGCGTTTTAGCGGACTTTTGTTTTTATTCATTTTTGCAACCCTAACTTTTGCCTAGGTCACTCTTTTGTGGGATTCCTAGCAGGTCTTTTGCTCTTATTTTTGCGCAGCCCCCTTTTTGGGTTTCCTGCCGAGCTTCTTTTATTTTAAAAGATTTCTTTTTACCCATGATGGCACTTGTCAAGGCCAAGGGAAGGTGCTCCAAGTTGTCACACACACTTCCACATAAAAATGATGCGGGTTTATTATTATTAAGATGATTTTAACCTCATTCATGTTTATTCAAACAGGTTTAAAAATAATGTGGTTTAGAATTTTATTATAAGCAAGAAAAGAAGCAATGAGAAAGAATAAAGAATGATTTTATTATAATTATAGCGGAAACATGTGTCCTTATTTCATCACTGATATGGGTCCCAATGTTGACCTCTTTTATCTCTCGGCCCTGCCCCAAATTCACAGTCTCCAATTTCTCTTGATACGGTTAGAGTAGACGAGCTTCTTGATTTAGCAGTCTTTGCAGATCCGGAGAGATGGCCTCCTCATCACTGTCCAACTCAATCCATTCATCCTCAACTTTCGGATCCCGGTCAGAGCGAACAATTACAGACATAATTATTTCATTGGTTCTGTTTAGGTTTAGAATTATTAATGTTAATGAGGAAAGAGAGAAAATAACAAAAGAGAGAATGATATGTGAAAAATGCCTCTTTATTGATATGTATTAAAACTGTACAAAAACCCTTATTTACATGAAAAGGTTCTCATGATCTCGGGTACTGATCATGAGTCCCTAAAAGAAGAATATGGAGGGGCCCTATTGTGGCTTGCTCTTCTCTCTACTCCTGCTTCGGCAGAGGATTCTTGCTCACGTCGGGCGCTGTTGAATCAAAAGTGATCCACCCAGCATCGATAAGGTCTTGGACCTTATTTTTGAGAGCTCTACATTTCTCCGTTGAATGCCCCGATGCCCCCGAATGGTATAGACATTTGTCTTGCGGTTTGTACCAATAGGGATGAGGTGGATCAATCTTCTTTGGTGGAACGTAAGCTAGAAGATGAGCTTCCACTAGCTTCGACAGGAGGTCGCTATATGTGGTCGGAAGTTTATCAAGCTTCCTCACAGGGTTATACTGCGACTTTCCTGACTTCGAAGTGGAAGAAGATGAAGAAATGGTTATGGCGTTGACTCCTCCCTCCTTCTCCTTCCCGAAGGTCTTCTTAGCTTCGAATGATTGGGAGGGCTTAGCTAGCTTCCCACTTTTCAGCCCTTGTTCCACCCTTTCGCCAATGGTGATGATGTCCGAGAAGAGTGTTGTCGTGTTCCCTATCATCTTGTCATAATAGGGACCGGTCAACGAGTTTATGAACAAGGACACCGTCTCCTTATCCGACAGCGGGGGTTCTATTTGTGCCGCCAACTCCCTCCATCGTTGGGCGTATGCCTTGAAGGATTCCTCATTATTCTTGCTCAAGGCTTGAAGATCGGACCTATCGGGTGTTAGGTCGATGTTATACTTATAGCGCTTGAGGAAGGCGTCGGCCAACTGCCTCCATGTGCACACTTGACTTCCATCCAGCTGCATATACCAGTTGAGCGCAGTGTCAGCCAAGCTCTCTTGGAAGCAATGGATTAAGAGCTTTTCGTTGGTAGCATATGCAGCCTTTTTTCGGCAATACATGGTTGTCGCCACCGGCCTGAAACGGGCTTTCGGCATTCGCGATGGATGGTTGGACTCTTTTATTTGTTTAAAAATATGGATTGCTAGAATGACTTATTCTCAAACTGAGACCTTGTCAAACGAGCAATTTTATTAAAAGGCTCACCAATCCATGTTAATCCCAAGCGGGACCCTCCATGGATTAGAGGTTTTCATAAAAAGGAAGGGTTCATGGAGTCGCCACCAATGTTTTACTCAAAAGATTGGAAAAAGAAGTTTAAGGCAATCGATTCAAAAATCGACTTTGGCCATGACAACCAGAGTCGGGTAAGGGAGTCGGTTACGCGTGGGGAAGGTGTTAGCACCCCACAACGCCCCTTTCGGGTTCCCTATGACAGATTATTTTAAAATAATAGTGCAAAATTACTAAATTACCCCTATTTATTCTAAGCAATTATAAATTAACTATCTACATGATGACAGTTTAAATATGTACACACAGAAAGCGGTAAAAGAAGGGACTTTAAAGATATAAACCTTTGAAGCGTGCTTTCTTATATATCTTGACAGAAATTGGGAAGCGTTTTGGCGTTCCCTCCCTTTACAAGACCGCTCGCTCCCTCCTATAAAATTTTAACTATGGAAATCCAGAGGATTTCCCTTCGACTAAGTTCGAGACTCAAGCAAATGGCTCGTGACTCAAGAACTTCGTCGGATCAACTCTCCGAGTGATTTCTAGGCAGAGCACTGCTCAAAAAAACCCAGAATACTCAAGAACAGGGTTAAAACTGTGTGTGAAAGTGTGAAATGACGTCCCATTGACGTCATATTTATAGGGAAGAGGCTCAATACGGTTTCTGGGGGTCAATACGGTCCGTATTGAAGTTTTGAACTACAATACGGCCGTATTGAATTCAATACGGCCGTATTGAAGTTCAAAAACCTCAATACGGCCGTATTGAAGTTCAGTGCAGCCGTATTGAGTTCAATGCAGCCGTATTGAACTTCAATACGGCCGTATTGAGTTCAGTGCGGCCGTATTGTAGTTTAAAATGTTCAATACGGCCGTACTGAACTCTTGGGAGGCCGTATTGGGCTTCATTCCCTCCACTTTCTTATTTTTTGCTACTCTAAGACCTCTAAACCTACAGATAATCATCCTAGGGTCTTCTAGGGTCTTCCAGGAGTCCTTCCGGCTGACTTTCCTTTAGTCTTCGATAGTCTTCAAGCTTTATTTCCGACCCGGACAATTTTAGGGGTCTACAGCTGCCCCCCCTTTACCTAGTCGGACGGCCTTTTGGTGTACCGGCTGACAAGTAAAGGAGTTGACCCAATTGTCCGGGTGATGTGCCAACCTTCTGACTTGTAGCGTCTTCCGGTGGAAAATTGTTGAGTAGCCTCTCCAGGTTTTGCTTCGCTCGTCGCCCGAGCCGGAAGCTGCATACCTCCGTGCTTCTGAACACTCTGGTAGCGTGAGTACTGCCTCTCCAGGCTCAACTTCACTTGACGCCCGAGCTGGAAGTTGTGAGTACCGCCTCTCCAGGCTTAGCTTCGCTTGCCGCCCAAGCTGGAAGCTGTGAGTACCGCCTCTCCAGGCTCTGCTTCGGTGCTTCTGACATCCTAGGCAGTTGAGTTTGCCCTCTCCAGGGTTAGCTTCGCTTGCCGCCCAAGCTGGAAGCTGTGAGTACCGCCTCTCCAGGCTCAACTTCACTCGACGCCCGAGCTGGAAGTTGTGAGTACCGCCTCTCCAGGCTTTGCTTCGCTCGCCGCCCGAGCTGGAAGCTGCATACCTCCGTGCTTCTGAACACTTTGGTAGCGTGAGTACCGCCTCTCCAGGCTTGCGGTTTGCCCTCCCCAGGGTCTGCGTACCTCCGTGCTTCTGATCACTTTGGTAGCGTGAGTTTGCCCTCTCCAGGGTCTGCCTCTGTGTTCTTGACGACATTGGCAATGTGAGTTTGCCCTCTCCAGGGATCTGTGATGGTTTTGTCTCCACAGTCCACGATGCTGCTTTGACAATTTGTTTTTGATTTTGGTGCCGCTGAGGGCTGGATAACGCAGGGATCCGTCTAGGGGATGTGCAGTTACTCATAGGTTCTTGTGTCCCAATTTTGCATTGCGTAATTGGTGCCCATTGAGGAATTTCTGTTTCCTTGGGGTGTAGACACAAAGATGCTCTTTCTGAGATGAGCGGTGCCTTATGGTTGGCTGACGTCCTTTTGACGGTGGTGGAGTATCCCGGTTATCCTTATTCGGGCGACTCTTTTTGTTTTTCTGGTTTTGTTGCCTCTGTGTAGGCTATTATCCGCTGGGGATTTTGTCATTGATTTTGATTAGCCTCTTCTGTTAGGCATATCATCTTGATGTTCAATGATTGGCTGAAAAGCCAAATTCCGCTTGGGGAATTGTTATTGATCTTTTGGATTTTTTTCTTTTTTGAAAGAGTGCCTCTGAGTAGGCGAATTATCTTGATGTTTGGTGTTCGGCTGAGTGCCGGATTCCGCTTGGGGAATGATTATTTGTCTTTTGTGATTTTTCTTGAGGGGGTGCCTCTGAGTAGGCGAGTGGGGATTTAAAGTTTATTTATCCTAGAGTATTATTTAGAAAGCCTCTTCAGGCTTAGCTTCACTCATTGCTTGAGTTGGAAAGCTATCTTCCACTGAGGAAGTTTTAAGTCTTTTGACTGAATATTTTGCTTTGGATGATCGCGCTTCCATTCGGGATTTTTGCTGATCTTGGTTTGATAGCTTTCACTGGGGAATTTGGCCCGTGAGTGGAAGCTGAGATATCTCTGGGGAGTATTATTTCTGCGAGCCTCTCCAGGCTCAATAATTCTGTATGATGAATTGGTTTTTTGTTCAGCCCGAGAATGCGAGCTGAGACGTCTTTTGGAGAGTATTATTTCGGCAAGCCTCTCCAGGCTTAATTATTCTGTGGGAGTATTATTTCAGCAAGCTTCTCCAGGCTCAATTATTTTGTGAGAGTATTATTTTGGCAAGCCTCTCCAGGCTCAAGTATTCTGCATGAGTATTGTTTCGGCAAGCCTCTCCAGGCTCAATTATTCTGTATAATTTGTTGGATTTTCTGTATTTTGCCTTTTTGTTGATTTTGGCTTTTTCTGTGTTTTTGCCTTTTTTGATTTTGGCTTTTTTCTGTATTTTGCCTTTTTTTGTTGATTTTGGCTTTTGTTGTACAGAAATAAAAGTGTTAAAAGATTTAGACTCAAAGAGTGAAAAAATTTCATTCATTAAATAAACATGAAATTTTGTACAAGGGAAATGATGGGACGCAGCCCATTCAAACAAATACATAAAAATAGGAAAAAGAAAGCCGGTCTTCATTCTTCTGCCGGCGGGTCCTGTGGAGGAGCGGGGAACTGGCGGTGCATCCAGACCGAGAGGTTGTCGAACCCCTGCACCAAAGTGTCCAGTCGAGTATCGGTGCTCTGCTGCCATGCGCCGATACTGTGCTGAAAAGCATCGAATTGAGTATCGATGCTTTGCTGTAAAGCGTCAAAGCGGGCATCAAAGTAGGCCCTATCCGACTGTGAGGTGCCGGCCTCTGGCTGTGGGCTGCCGTCGCCCTGAAGATCAACGTCATTGAAGAGCTCGGCAAAGGCGTCGGGGCCGTCCGCTCGTACATACCTCCCTCCTGACCTCGCTATGATCTTCATACTGATCAAGGTGGAGGCATTAATTGGCTTCGGTGCCAATGGCCCTGGCTCTACGCCGTCTGGGCATCCCCAAGTCTCCGCAAGCCGTGAGAGGAGTGGGGCAACCAGGATGTATCCCTGCCTAGATCCTCCTTCTCGGGCCCCCAAGTTCTTAACGTGCTCGAGGAAGAAGTATCCGGGGTTGGCCCTCCGACTGGTGGCGATGCAGTATAATGCTAATAAATCCGGCCGTGTCACCGACTCGGGGCTCTTCCACCTGCCATGGATGGTGCTGGTGAGGATCTTGTGACAGATCCGAAGAGCGGTCGGGAGCCGGGTGCCCTTCACCCCGGCATGATAGTCTTCGTGGCCTGTGATCGCTCTCCACATGTCGACCGGAGTCCACTGATCAGGCCACTCGCATATAGCATCTCGATATGCGAGCTGATCAGTCCTGCTGAAAAATCCTGCCTGGACGTTGAACTCGTCCAACGTCAGTGAGCGGTACCCCTGGTTTATCCAGAAGTCAACTGAGCAGACAGCCTCCCCAAAACTGTTTGTCGACTCAGTAACGCCGACAGTGGCCAGAAACTCCTTCGTCGCCGTCAAGTACAGGTGAGAAGGGGGATCAAGGAGGAATCCCCATCCTATACTGTAGAAGTAGCCTCGGACTTCATCCTCCAAGCCCACTGTACGGAGAATATCGAAGTCGAGCGCCCTCGACGGCTCGAAGGTGAATGACTCTATGAGCTGCAGCCGTTCCTGATGTCTGTCTGTCATCTCACGTCGAGCTGGGGCCCTCTGCCTCTTTCTAGATGATTCTGCCATTTCTGAGGTTTCTTCTTGGGGTTCACTCACAAGCAGGATGCAGAGGAATGAAGATTGGAATGCAAAAATGAGAAGGAAAACGCTTATTTATAGACAAATTTTCGCCAATACGTCCCGTATTGATTCAATACGGCCGTATTGGTGTAGCCGTTATTGGGCAATTTTGGCAACCAATACGGCCCGTATTGAATTTAATACGGGCGTATTGGAGGTCAATACGGGCGTATTGGATTTAATACACCCGTATTGAAGCTGAAAGGTTGCTTCAACGGTCGTCTTAATACGGCCGTATTGAATTCAATACGGGCGTATTAATTTTTTTTTTTTTTTTTTTTTTTTTTTTTTAAGATAAACAGAGAATAAGTGATCTTCTAGTACACCTATCATCTGTATGCATGTGTGCAGTATGATGCACCTAATTCTATTTGATTCATTTTTCAAAAGAATTAACCGATGCGTTTTTTTGCTTGGATTTTGCCATTTCTCCAGACGGACTGTGCGCTGCCGACTTTTATGACCGAGGAATGATGCATATTTGTTTTTTGTGTCATCAACCCAATGATCTTTCCCTTCCTTTAGAAGATGTGTCAACCCTCCTATTGACCACTATATCTCCATGTTTCCACTAGATTATTAAAAAATCGCTGGGGCAAGAGAGAAAAGAAGGAAAGGATATATTTTCAAAAGTTTGTGTTTTAGAGGGGATTATTTATTTTTTGAAAAATGGATTTTGTAAGAATGGCTTGGCCAATGGTAGGCTTAAGTGTTTAGGCTTGTTTGATTAAACACTTATGAAGTTAAGCACGTCTTGGTTATTAACATTTGTGATTTGACAACTTGGATAGCTTTTCTTGAGCCCCCTTTGTTGAATTCAGTTGGTGGTACCATCATGGATTTATTCTGTTTTTCGATTGTCCTTATTTTTGCCTAAAACACCCTTTTGTGGCGTTTTAGCGGACCTTTGTTTTTGTTCATTATTTTGTAACCCTAATTTCTGCCTAGGTCACCCTTTCGTGGGATTCCTAGCGGGTCTTTTGCTCTTATTTTTGCGCAGTCCCCTTTTTGAGTTTCCTGCCGAGCTTCTTTTATTTTGAAAGATTTCTTTTTACCCATGATGGCACTTGTCAAGGCCAAGGGAAGGTGCTCCAAGTTTTCACACACACCTCCACATAAAAATGATGTGGGTTTATTATTATTAAGATGATTTTAACCTCATTCATGTTCATTCAAACAGGGTTAAATAATGTGGTTTAGAGTTTTATTGCAAGCAAGAAAAGAAGCAATAAGAAAGAATGATTTTATTATAATCATAGTGGAAAACATGTGCCCTATCGAGGCTCGGGGGTCGGGCTGTCCCCGAGGAGTGATCTCTAATAGTCACTGAATTTACACATCCCTATTAGAAGGAAAAGGACACTTGATGACGACAGCTGGCCTTGACGTTTGTGAACCAGCCTTCCTAAAGATCTGGCTTAAAGAACGTCGAGAAGGATCTTGATTCCTCTTCGTTCTTTGATCTTTAACAGGGTTGTATCCTAACCCTTGTTTCCCCGGATTATCCTTGATGATGGGTAGCTCCGGAATTCCTTGGGAATCCTTGCCAAGTCCTTGTCCCGGCAAGTATCCATTCTTGGTGAGCATATGGGCTACCTTCTTCATTTCTCGAGGAAATGTCTCAACATTGGCGATCTCCAATGCTTGGAAGGCGGTTTCTAAAGCTTCCTCTGCTGCATCCACATAAGGTATGTTGGATGGCTTGCTGATGAGTATGTCATCTTCTGCTTGTACGGTCACCAGTTTGTCACCCACTATGTTGACTTTCTGGTGGAGCGTAGAGGGTACAGCTTTCGCATCATGAATCCAAGGTCGGCCGAGGAGACAGCTGTATGCAGGAGTGATATCCATTACTTGGAATTCGACATTAAAGATAGTGGGCCCAATTTGGATTGGAAGACTGATTTCTCCCACCACTTCTCTTTTAGAGCCGTCGAAAGCTCGAACGATCATGTTGCTCGGGCGCATTTGGACTCCCTTGATTGTCATTTGGTCGAACGTTCTCTTTGGCATTACGTTCAGGGAAGATCCATTATCCACCAAGACCTTTGCAATGTGATACTCCTTGCACTTTACAGAGATGTGCAAGGGCTTATTGTGGTTTGGTCCCTCAGCGGGGATCTCTTCATCGGTGAAAGAGAGGTGATCATTAGCCGTGATGTGACTAACAATCCCCTCAAATTTGTCTTGGGAGATAGTATGCGACACATATGCCTCGTTCAAGACTTTCAACAGAGCTTGCCGATGCGGTTCGGAGCTTAGGATCAACGACAACAAAGTGATCTTTGCTGGTGTTTTGTGAAGTTGATCCACAATGGAATACTCGCTTTGTTTGATGATTTTTAACAGCTCATCAGTCTCCTCCTCGGATTCTCTATCTTCCTCGGTTTTCTCCTTTTCTTTATTCTTGGGAGCTTTGTCGTGCAGATCTTCGGGAGTGTAGATCCTTCCACTCCTAGTCATGCCCCCAAGTCCAGCGATGTTGGAGATATCGCTGTCAGCAGAAGAATGGATATCGTATATCCACGGCACAGCCTTATTTGATTCGTAGGGGAAAGGCCTTGGAGCGATGATCCTTAACGGTGTCGGACCTTTCCCTTTGTCTGTCTTGATTACCAACAACGGAGTCGCCGTGTGCTTGCTTGGTGCAGTTGTTGGTTTGCATTTAATTACCAATGGCGTGCGATCCATTCTGAACATACGCATCGATTAATTCTTTCTTTTTATTAATATTTATTATTAAATTACCGGGAGAGATAAATGCAAATGAATGACTAATGAGATGCAAAGGCAATAAATCTCAAAAATACAATTTTTATTAATTGAAGAAAGTGTACAACTTTTATACAATGCTTTGAAGCAACTTTTTACAAAAAGAGAAAAGCCGGTAAAAACCCACAGGCGGGTTCATATGTCTTTGCCATTCATCTTCGGCTTCCTCCACATGGCGGCCCATTGCTTCAATCTGAGTATGGACCGCTTGGCTCATATCATCACTGATTTTCTGAGCATCTTTCGCTTTTTGTATATGATAGTTGATCATGGCCTGCAGCTCATTAAGCTCATCCTCGGCCCGATCCTTCTCCTCTTGGAGTTTGGCCATTTGTGCCAATCCTTCCCTTTCCTTTTTGCGGAAGTCAGAAAGGTTTGCGGCTTGTCGTTGAACAACTTCCCGCCATTGTTGCGCATCGGATCGAGTCAAAAGCAGATCGTCTTGCATATCCTTGATCAACTGTGCCTGCTTTGAATACTCGGCCTCAAGGTGTGCTATCTTCATGTTGACTTCTTGGAGTTGACTACTCGGTTCAACCTTTGGCATTTTGGGTGCCCGAGTAGCCTCCTCATTGAGGTTAGCACACTCATCCTTGAGCCGCTCTATCTCGTGGTCTTTCTTCTTGCATTGCCTTTGAAGACCATCAATAGTGAAACTGGATTCTTCATTTTTCTCTTCAAGAACTCTCATCTGAGCTCCCATGATTTCCAGTTTCTTGGTCAAGGCGTCGACTTGCTCTTGCAACACCTTCCTTGTTGCTGTGGTTGCACAAGAAGTGGATGGTTGAGGCACCCCCCTCTCGTTCCTCCATTTCTCATAATCGATGGAGACGGATACCCGAGGCTTTCCAAGCTCGAGATCTCCCTCGTAGGTTGGTCTCTCCCACGCTCTCATGACAGCGTGCATGTCCTTCTGATGCTCGGAATCGAAGGAGAAACACAACCCTCCAAGCTCCTCTATAGTAGGAATGGTCTGAGTCCTCATCAGTTGCCTCATAACCAATCTAGGTGAGTAGGCTATACAACCTCTGAGGCCCATCAATGGTATGCTTGGATAACTGCCGCATCTCATCAATACATGGCTTGGACGGAACCAAGGGCAAACCCACGTCAAGTGCTCGATACTCCACT
Source organism: Cajanus cajan (assembly GCF_000230855.2). NCBI lineage: Eukaryota > Viridiplantae > Streptophyta > Magnoliopsida > Fabales > Fabaceae > Cajanus > Cajanus cajan. The sequence continues at coordinate 40,308,071 of NC_138525.1, forward strand.
GTTCCATCTCTTCCTTCCACTCAGAAGCATATCGGCGACGTACAGGAATTTTCGAAAAACTCCTCAAAGGGTCGGGCAAGGTCCCCATATGACTAGAGGCATAGAAATGAGTGATGCTCCACACATACAGCAAGGAGGTGCAGCATCGGATGATTTTTCCTTGCTTCTGTTGAGACAGATGAACAGAGAGCAAGGTGTCGGCGAGAATAGCAGGCACGGGACTCTTCATGTGTACGTCCCAAGCGAAGAAAGCGTCCATCGCAGCATGGTCCACTGTGTTAGCGTGAAAGGGAAATAGGATCATCCCAAACACAGCTAACGCTAGAGTCTTGTTGAAAGCTAACCAATCTCCCTCACCAGCCAAGGAAGAAAGGTGGTCCTCAATCATAGCAAGCTTCCAACCTTTAATACTGTCGTTCCCCACTAAGGCAGCTGATCGTGATGGTAATTTGACCTGAGTGGCAACTCTCTCCGCGGCCACATGGTTGTCATGAAAGATATAGACCCCGGCTGATTTGGGCCATCGTAGCATGAGCTCGTACTCCTCGAGAGTAGGAACTAGGTCAAACTGGGGGAACTTGAAGCAGTGCAAATCGAGACTCCAGAAGTGAACCAGTGCTCTCAGAAATGCTGGATCCACACAGATCTTCATCAAGTCGAGGACTCGTCCATATGATTTTTCAAACTTGACGCGAGCCTCTCTTGGCATCAAAGTACAGAGGTGATCCAACCTCTCAGCACGGTATAACAAGAAGTCTACTTTCTTCAACTGCCCATGCATCTCCTTAGACCTCTCCATATTCTACAATACAATGCATGATATGAGATGATGGAGATGAATATGCATGCATAGTGTTTATTCAACTAAGCATTATCATGTTTTGGGATTTTCCTAAGATGATGCATGATATTGCTTGGTTTGGATAAATGCATATTTTTTCTTTTGGATATTTTGTATTTTTTTGTATTTTTTGGGTGAAAAGGGAGACTACCTATATGAATGCAATGAAGGTAGATGTTAACACCATGTACTAGAAAATCTTTATTTCTATTTATTCTTATTATTTTAAAAAAGAATGTTGTATGTTTAAAGAAATGCAATGTATGCTCAAGCAATTTCACATAATCAATGCACAAACAATTCACTCATCCACGAACAGTCACGAGCGAATCACGAGGTAGGGGTATCCTGCAGAAAGGTGCATATTCAAGGTGGTTCTAACTGTTCTCACCGGTCTGAGGCCCCCAAGGTGCCCCCATTATAGGGACCCAATTCCTCTCGTCGTAAGTCGATGGAAAGCTCCAACGCACTGTCGGACTCGAGTTCATGGTTATCACCTTGAGTGATGCTTTCCGACAACGGTCTACGGGCACCTATAGACCCATTCGACAACCGGCCGTACTAACATCCACTCCCTATGGCTTACCACTCATGCCCCCGGGTATAGAGGGAACTGTTGTGTGCAAAGGTTTGTGTGCAGTTTTTATTTCAAACAATTGCGTAAAATTAAACATACAACAGTTATTAAAGCCACATAAATAAAGCATGTTATCATACAAACAAGGGGTAATAAAGTGATTTTAACTATTATTTGTTAAAAATAATCTGTCACTAAATGGGACTGACTCTCGAAGCTTCCCCAGTGGAGTCGCCATCTGTCGCCACCGGCCCGAAACGGGCTTTCGGCATTCGCGATGGATGGTTGGACTCTTTTATTTGTTTAAAAATATGGATTGCTAGAATGACTTATTCTCAAACTGAGACCTTGTCAAACGAGCAATTTTATTAAAAGGCTCACCAATCCATGTTAATCCCAAGCGGGACCCTCCATGGATTAGAGGTTTTCATAAAAAGGAAGGGTTCATGGAGTCGCCACCAATGTTTTACTCAAAACATTGGAAAAAGAAGTTTAAGGCAATCGATTCAAAAATCGACTTTGGCCATGACAACCAGAGTCGGGTAAGGGAGTTGGTTACGCGTGGGGAAGGTGTTAGCACCCCACAGCGCCCCTTTCGGGTTCCCTATGACAGATTATTTTAAAATAATAGTGCAAAATTACTAAATTACCCCTATTTATTCTAAGCAATTGTAAATTAACTATCTACATGATGACAGTTTAAATATGTACACACAGAAAGCGGTAAAAGAAGGGACTTTAAAGATATAAACCTTTGAAGCGTGCTTTCTTATATATCTTGACAGAAATTGGGAAGCGTTTTGGCGTTCCCTCCCTTTACAAGACCGCTCGCTCCCTCCTATAAAATTTTAACTATGGAAATCCAGAGGATTTCCCTTCGACTAAGTTCGAGACTCAAGCAAATGGCTCGTGACTCAAGAACTTCGTCGGATCAACTCTCCGAGTGATTTCTAGGCAGAGCACTGCTCAAAAAAACCCAGAATACTCAAGAAGAAGGTTAAAACTGTGTGTGAAAGTGTGAAATGACGTCCCATTGACGTCATATTTATAGGGAAGAGGCTCAATACGGTTTCTGGGGGTCAATACGGTCCGTATTGAAGTTTTGAACTACAATACGGCCGTATTGAAGTTCAAAAACCTCAATACGGCCGTATTGAAGTTCAGTGCAGCCGTATTGAGTTCAATGCAGCCGTATTGAACTTCAATACGGCCGTATTGAGTTCAGTGCGGCCGTATTGTAGTTTAAAATATTCAATACGGCCGTACTGAACTCTTGGGAGGCCGTATTGGGCTTCATTCCCTCCACTTTCTTATTTTTTGCTACTCTAAGACCTCTAAACCTACAGATAATCATCCTAGGGTCTTCCAGGGTCTTCCAGGAGTCCTTCCGGCTGACTTTCCTTTAGTCTTCGATAGTCTTCAAGCTTTATTTCCGACCCGGACAATTTTAGGGGTCTACAATGGTGAGATGACTTTTGGGGCAAGTCGATCCCACATATTTTGGGAAATCTAGCACTTTAAATTTGGGAGGGAATTGGATGTCCCTCACCAAGCACATGTCGGCGGCATCTTTGATGTCAAAATCATGCCCCTCCATAGCCCTTAGCCGATCCTCAAGAGCATGGAATTGTTCCTTTGAAACCTCGGGCTCTTTAATCATGATTCCCGCCCCAAGGGGTATAGCTCGTGGAGGTTCTTCCTCGTGCTCCTCCTCCTCATGATGATGGGACTCATGGTCGCTGTGGTGAGACCCATGTACATTATGATGACGCATGAGTTCTATCATTTGCGCCATTTGTTCTTGTTCTTTGAGCTGTGAGAGCTCGGCTGTAAGCTTCTTATTTTGGTCCTCCAGCGCTTCCTTCTTCTTGATTTTCTGCGCGCGTGTGAGGACAGAGAGATGACCAGCCACTTTCTAAAATGAATGTTTAATTAGTTTATTTATGGGATGAATACGCTCTTGACATGAGCTTGGTAACCCTCTATCTTTAAGGTGCTGCCTTTTTAAGACGAAGTTTTACCACCCTCCTTGACTTATGACCTCTCCCCAACGGAGAAACTCAATAGTCGTGGGTCTCTTTCACTCATGTCAAGGGGTATTGGTGAACCTAAAATGCATGGTTTATGAGGATGCATGATGTCTTATTGGTAATGATGCACATGCTCCTTAATTTTATTATATTTTCACACATGGTCTTTCCTTTCATGTCATGGTATTTTCATGCATGGGGATTATTCTTAGACCTTATCACGAGGTTTTATTAATGCACAAACAATATCACATAAACCTATACACAAACAATTCACTCATCCACGAACAGTCACGAGCGAATCACGAGGTAGGGGTATCCTGCAGAAAAGTGCATATTCAAGGAGGTTCTAACTGTTCTCACTGGTCTGAGGCCCCCAAGGTGCCCCCATTATAGGGACCCAATTCCTCTCGTTGTAAGTCGATGGAAAGTTCCAACGCACTGTCGGACTTGAGTTCATGGTTATCACCTTGAGTGATGTTTTCCGACAACGGTCTACGGGCACCTATAGACCCATTCGACAACCGGCCGTACTAACATCCACTCCCTATGGCTTACCACTCATGCCCCCGGGTATAGAGGGAACTGTTGTGTGCAAAGGTTCGTGTGCAGTTTGTATTTCAAACAATTGCGAGAATTTAAACATACAACAGTTATTTAAAGCCAAATAGATAAAGCATGTTATCATACAAGTCAGGGGTAATAAAGTAATTTTAAACTATTATTTTGAAAAGAATCCATCACTAAATGGGACTGACTCTCGAGGCTTTCCCCAGTGGAGTCGCCATCTGTCGCCACCCGCCGAAACGGACCTTGGCATTCGCGACGATGGTCGGACTCTTTTTTATGTTTTGAAAAGTGGTGGATTGTTAGAACGACTTATTCTCAAACTGAGACCTTGTCGAGCTAACAATTTTATTAAATGATTCACCAATCCATGTTAATCCCAAGCGGGACCCTCCATGGATTAGTGGTTTTCGCAAAGTAGGGTTCTTGGAGTCGCCACCAATGTTTTACTCAAAACATTGGAAAAAGGGATAAGGCTATTGATTTCTTAAATCAACTTTGGCCATTACAACCAGAGTCGGGTAAGGGAGTCGGTTACGTGCGGGGAAGGTGTTAGCACCCCACAACGCCCCTTTCGGGTTCCCTATGATGGATTATTTATTAAATAATAGCGTAAAATTACTAAATTACCCCTATTTATTATAAGCGATTATATATTAAATATCTACATGATGACGAATTTAAATATGCAACAATCAGAAAACGGTAAAAGAAGGGATTTTTAGAGAAGAAACCTCTTGAAGCGTGCTTTTTATATATCAATGAAGTTTAGGAGGCTTTTTGGCGCTCCCTCCCTCTACAAGCTCGCTCGCTCCTTCCTAAAAAATAATCTTTACTATGGAAATCCAAAAGATTTCCCTTCGACTAAGTTCGAGACTTAAGCAAATGGCTCGTGACTCAAGAACTTCGTCGGATTGACTCTCAGAGCGATTTCTAGGGCAGAACACTGCTCAAAAACCCCAGAATACTCAAGAAGAGAGTCAAAACTGTGTGCAAAAGTGTGGAATGACGTCCAAATGACGTCCTATTTATAGGGGTGAGGCGCAGTACGGCCCCTGGTGTCAATACGGCCCGTATTGAAGTTTTGAACTTCAATACGGCCGTATTGAATTCAATACGGCCGTATTGAATTCAATACGGCCGTATTGAATTTAATACGGCCGTATTGAATTTCAAAAACATCAATACGGCCGTATTGGTTTCAGTACGGCCGTATTGTAGTTCAAAAATGCAATACGGGCCGTACTGAGCTCCAAAGAGGCCGTATTGAGCTTCACTCCTCTCACTTTCTTATTTTCAGCTACTCTAAGACCTCTAAACCTACAGATAGTCATCCTATGGTCTTCTGGGAGTCCTTCTGGCTGACTTTCCATTGATCTTTGATAGTCTTCGAGTCTTATTTCCGACCCGGACAATTTTAGGGGTCTACACTTCCTTGTTTTGCATATTTCTCATTTTGATTTTGAATATGAATTTTAATCCTTTCATGAAGTTTCTTAACAAAATCAGCCCTTGAAGCCCCTTCCTTATGAATGAAATGTTCAACATTAGGAAGAGGTATCAAGTCCAAAGGGGTTAAAGGATTAAACCCATATACAGCCTCAAAAGGAGAAATATTGGTAGTTTTGTGAACTACCCTATTGCAGGCAAATTCAATGTGTGGCAAAAACTCATCCCAAGATTTGTGAGTACCCTTTAGGACTGCCCTAAGCATAGTAGACAGAGATCCATTCACTACCTCAGTTTGGCCATCTGTTTGAGGATGACAAGTAGTTGAAAAGAGGAGTTTGGTTCCTATTCTTGACCACAAGACACGCCAAAAGTGGCTTAGGAACTTTGTATCTCTATCTGAAACTATAGTCCTAGGAAGCCCATGGAGTTTAACCACATCTCTAAAGAAGAGTTTTGCAATGTTGCTTGAATCATCTACTTTGTGGCATGGAATAAAATGAGCCATTTTACTAAAACGGTCCACTACCACAAAGATAGAATCCATTCCCCTAGGAGTTCTAGGCAAACCTAGCACAAAATCCATGCTAATATCTATCCAAGGAGAAGAAGCAACAGGCAAAGGTGTGTATGTACCATGAGGCATTACTTTAGACTTAGCATGTAAACAAGCTAAACATCTAAAACAATGCCTTTGGACATCTTTTCGCATATGGGGCCAATAAAATTTTTCTTTTAGCAAACTAAGGGTTTTCTCAACACCAAAGTGCCCCATAAGCCCACCTTCATGACTCTCTTTAATTAATAATTTCCTAATGGATCCTTGGGGTATGCATAACCTTCCTTCTTTATACAAGTACCCCTCAACCATATAGAAACCATCAAAAGCTTTTTGTTGACATTTTTTATAATTATCACTAAACTCAAGATCTTCCTCATACAACTCCCTAATATTATCAAATCCAAGAATTTGAGTACCTAGAGACACAAGCAAAGTATGTCTTCTAGATAAAGCATCAGCTACAACATTTGATTTTCCTTTCTTGAATTTAATGATATATGGAAATTGTTCAAGGAACTCTAACCATTTGGCATGCCTCTTATTTAACTTACCTTGACCTCTTAAATACTTAAGTGACTCGTGGTCACTATGAATGACAAACTCTTTGGACACAAGGTAGTGTTCCCAAGTTTGTAAGGCTCTAACCAATGCATACAACTCCTTGTCATAGGTAGGGTAATTGAGGGAGACACCTTTTAGTTTTTCACTAAAATATGCAATGGGGTGTCCTCCTTGCAATAACACAGCTCCTATGCCAACTCCTGATGCATCACATTCTAGTTCAAAAGTCTTTTCAAAATTTGGTAGAGCTAAAATAGGTGCATTAGTAAGTTGATCCTTAAGAAGTTGAAATGCTTGGTCATGCTTTGAATTCCAATCAAATAAAATCTCTTTTTTTGACTAGCTCATTCAAGGGTGAAGCAATGCTAGAGAAGTTAGGCACAAATCTTCTATAAAAACTTGCTAGTCCATGAAAACTCCTAACTTCACTAATATTTTTAGGCTTGGGCCACTCTTGAATGGCTTTGATTTTCTCGGGGTCCACTTGAACCCCATTTTTTCTTACAATTAACCCTAGGAAAACCACATGATCCACACAAAAAGTACATTTTTCAAGATTTGCAAATAATTGGTTTTCCCTTGTAGACCCCTAAAATTGTCCGGGTCGGAAATAAGACTCGAAGACTCTCAAAGACCGAAGGAAAGTCAGCCAGAAGGACTCCTGGAAGACCCTAGGATGATTATCTGTAGGTTTAGAGGTCTTAGAGTAGCTTGAAATAAGGAAGTGGGAGGATTGGAGCTCAATACGGCCTCCTAGAAGTTCAGTACGGCCGTACTGAACATTTTGAACTACAATACGGCCATACTGAACCCAATACGGCCGTACTGAAGTTTTTGAACTTCAGTACGGCCGTACTGAATTCAATACGGCCGTACTGTAGTTCAAAACTTCAGTACGGGCCGTATTGACCCCAGAGGCCGTACTGCGCCTCACTCCTATATATAGGACGTCATTTGGACGTCATTCTACACTTTTCCACACTTCTTGGACTCTCTTCTTGAGTATTCTGGGGTTTTTGAGCAGTGTTCTGCCCTAGGAATCTCTCCGAGAGCCGATCCGAAGAAGTTCTTGAGTTCTGAGCATTTAGCTTGAGAATTCGAACTAGTCGAAGGGAAATCTTTTTGATTTCCATAGTAAAGATTAATTTTTAGGGAAGTGTTGCCCCCCGCCGAAACGGACCTTGGCATTCGCGACGATGGTTGGACTCGTTTTTATAGTTTGAAAAATGATGGATTGTTAGAACGACTTATTCTCAAACTGAGACCTCATCGAACTAACAATTTTATTAAATGATTCACCAATCCATGTTAATCTCAAGCGAGACCCTCCATGGATTAATGGTTTTCGCAAAGTAGGGTTCTTGGAGTCGCCACCAATGTTTTACTCAAAACATTGGAAAAAGGGATAAGGCAATTGATTTCGCAAATCAACTTTGGCCACTACAACCAGAGTCGGGTAAGGGAGTCGGTTACGTGCGAGGAAGGTGTTAGCACCCCACAACGCCCCTTTCGGGTTCCCTATGACGGATTATTTTATAAATAACAGTGTAAAATTACTAAATTACCCCTATTTATTATAAACGGTTATGAATAAGATATCTACATGATGAATAAATTAAACATGCGATGCAACAATCAGAAAGCAGTAAAAGGAAGGATTTTGAAGAAGAAACCTTTGAAGCGTGCTTTTATATATTCAAATGTTTAGGAGGCTTTTTGGCGCTCCCTCCCACTACACGCTCACTCGCTCCTTCCCTAAAAATTAATCTTTACTATGGAAATCAAAAAGATTTCCCTTCGACTAGGTTCGAGACTCAAGCAAATGGCTCGTGACTCAAGAACTTCGTCGGATCGGCTCTCGGAGAGATTCCTAGGGCAGAACACTGCTCAAAAACCCCAGAATACTCAAGAAGAGAGTCCAAGAAGTGTGGAAAAGTGTGGAATGACGTCCAAATGACGTCCTATATATAGGAGTGAGGCGCAGTACGACCTCTGACATCAATACGACCCGTACTGAAGATTTGAACTACAGTACGGCCGTATTGAATTCAGTACGGCCGTACTGAAGTTTCAAAAACTTCAGTACGGCCGTATTGGTTTGAGTACGGCCGTACTGAAGTTCAAAAATTTCAGTATGGCCGTATTGGTTTCAGTACGGCCGTATTGTAGTTCAAATTGTTCAGTACGGCCGTACTGAACTTCTAGGAGGCCGTATTGAGCTTCAATCCTCCCACATCTTTATTTTAAGCTACTCTAAGACTTCTAAACCTACGAATAATCATCCTAGGGTCTTCCAGGGTCTTCCAGGAGTCCTTCCGGCTGACTTACCTTCGGTCTTTGAGAGTCTTCGAGTCTTATTTCCGACCCGGACAATTTTAGGGGTCTACAGCTGCCCCCCCTTTACTTAGTCAAACGGCTTTTTGGTGTACCGGTTGCGAAGTAAAGGAGTTGACCCAATTGTTCGGGGAGTAGGCCATCCTTCTGACTTGTAGTGTCTTCCGATGGAAAATTGTTGAGTAGCCTCTCCAGGTTGAGTATTAGTCGTCGCCTCTCCAGGCTCGTGCATACCTCGGTGCTTCTGACAACCTCGGTAGCTGAGTACCGCCTCTCCAGGCTTAGCTTCGCTCGTCCTTCGAGCCGGAAGCTGCATACCTCCGTGTTTGTGACAACGGGGGTAGCGTGAGTACCGCCTCTCCAGGCTTAGCTTCGCTCGTCCTTCGAGCCGGAAGCTGCATACCTTCGTGTTTGTGACGACGGGGGTAGCGTGAGTACCCGCCTCTCCAGGCTTAGCTTCGCTCGTCCTTCGAGCCGGAAGCTGCATACCTTCGTGTTTGTGACGACGGGGTAGCGTGAGTACCGCCTCTCCAGGCTTAGCTTCGCTCGTCCTTTGAGCCAGAAGCGGCATACCTCCGTGTTTGTGACAACGGGGTAACGTGAGTATCTCCTCTCCAAGGATTTGTGATGATTTTGTCTCCATAGTCCACGATGCTGCTTCGACGGTTGTTTTTGATTTTGGTGCCGCTGAGGGCTGGATAACGCAGGGATCCGTCTAAGGGATGTGCAGTTACTCATAGGTTCTTGTGTCCCAACTTTTCATTGCGTAGTTGGTGTCCATTAGGGAATTTCTGATTCCTTGGGGATGCAGACACAAAGATGCTCGGTCTGATGTGAGCGATGCCTTATGATTGGCTGACGTCCTTTCGACGTTGGTGGAGTATCCCGATTATCTTTATTCGGGTGACTCTTTTTGATTTTCTGGTTTTATTGCCTCTGTGTAGGCTGTTATCCACTGGGGGATTCTGTCGTATGATTTTGATTAGCCTCTTCTGTTAGGCGGATCATCTTGACGTTCAATGATTGGCTGAATGCCGAATTCCGCTTGGGGAATGATTATTGATCTTTTTTGATTTTCTCTTTTTGAAGGAGTGCCTCTGAGTAGGCGAATGATCTTGATGTTCGGTGTTCGGTTGAGTGCCGGATTCCGCTTGGGGAATGGTTATTGATGTTTTTGATTTTTTTGCTTTTTGAAGGGGTGCCTCTGAGTAGGCGAATGGGGATTGAAGGTCTTATGTATCCCAGAGTATTATTTAGAAAGCCTCTTCAGGCTTAGCTTCACTCGTCGCTCGAGTTGGACAGCTATCTTCCACTGAGGAAGTCTGAGTCCTTTGACTCGGATATTTCGTTTGGATGATCATTGCTTACATTGGGGGATCTTACTGATCTTGCTTTGATAGCTCTTACTGGGAATTTGGTCCAAGAGTGTGAGCTGAGAAGTCTCTGGGGAGTATTATTTCGGCAAGCCTCTCCAGGCTCAATTATTCTGTATAATTTTTGGATTTTCTGTTCAGTCCAAGAGTGCAAGTTGAGATGTCTCTTGGGGAGTATTATTTCGGCAAGCCTCTCCAGGCTCAGTTATTCTGTATGATGCGGGAGTATTATTTCGGCAAGCCTCTCCAGGCTCAATTATTCTGTATATTTGTTGGATTTTCTGAATTTTGCCTTTTTTTTGTTGATTTCGGCTTTTTCTATTGGAGGGATCTCAAACACACTCACAGATGAAGTATGCAGAGGAATGAAGATGTTGTGATGAATGAGAATGGGCCAATACGGGCCGTATTGAATTCAATACGCCCGTATTGGTGTGGACGTTATGGCCAATGCTGCCGTATTCATTTCGGTACGCCCGTATTGAGTTGAAAATTTGTTCATAACCCTGATTTTAGTACGGGTGTACTGAACATGGTACGGGCGCATTGTTTTTTCTGAAGTTTATATTTTGTTTTTTTGTTTTTTTGTTTTTTTGTTTTTTTTTTGTTTTTTTTGTTTGTTTTTTCAATAAACAGAGAATAAGTGATCTTCCAGTACACCTATCATCTGTATGCATGTATGCGGTATGATGCACCTAATTCTATTTGATTCATTTTTCAAAAGAATTAACCGATGCGTTTCTCTGTTTGAATTTTGCCATTCCTCCAGACGGGCTGTGCGATGCCGATTTCTGTAACCGAGGAATGATGCGTGTTATATCGAGATTGGTGTCATCAACCAAGTGATCCTTCCCTTCCTTTAGAAGACATGTCAACCCTCCTATTGACCACTATATGTCCATGTTTCCATTAGATTATTCTAAAATCGTTTGGGACAAGAGAGAAAAGAAAGGAAATATATTCTTTTTGTTCAAAAGTTTGTGTTTTAGAGGGGATTATTATTATTTTGAAAATGGTTTTTGTAAGAATGGCTGGCCAAGGTAGGCTCATGTGTTTAGGCTTGTTTGATTAAACACTTATGAAGTTAAGAAAATCTCGTTATTGACGTTGTGATTTTGACAACTTAGATAGCTTCCCTTGAACCTTTTTTGAATTCGGCTCATGGTACCATCATGGATTTCTTTTGTTTTTTGATAGTCCTTATTTTTGCCTAAAACACCCTTTTGTGGCGTTTTAGCGGACTTTTGTTTTTGTTCATTTTTGCAACCCTAACTTTTGCCTAGGTCACCCTTTCATGGGATTCCTAGCGGGTCTTTTGCTCTTATTTTTGCGCAGGCCCCTTTTTGGGTTTCCTGCCGAGCTTCTTTTATTTTAAAGGATTTCTTTTTATCCATGATGGCACTTGTCAAGGCCAAGGGAAGGTGCTCCAAGTTGTCACACACACTTCCACATAAACATGATGCGGGATTATTATTAAGATGATTTTAACCTCATTCATGTTTATTCAAACAGGGTTAAAAATAATGCGGTTTAGAAATTTATTGTAAGCAAGAAGAGAAGCAGTAAGAAATAATAAAGAATGATTTTAATATAATCATAATGGAAACATGTGCCCTATCGAGGCTTGGGGGTCGGGCTGTCCCCGAGGAGTGATCTCTAACAGTCATCAGGTCTATACATCCCTATCGGAAGGAGAAGAACACTTGATGACGACGACCGGCCTTCCTAAAGATCTGGCTTAAAGAACGTCGAGAAGGATCTTGGTTCCTCTTCGTCCTTTGATCTTTATCCTCGGATTCTTGTTTTCCTCGGTTTTTTTTTCTTTTTCTTTATTCTTGGGAGCTTTATCGTGAAAATCTTCGGGAGTGTAGATCCTGCCACTCCTAGTCATGCCCCCAAGTCCAGCGATGTTAGAGATATCGCTGTCGGCAGAAGAATGGATGTCGTATATCCATGGCACAGCCTTATTCGATTCGTAGGGAAAAGGTCTTGGAGCAGTGATCCTTAATGGTATCGGACCTTCCCCTTTATTCGTCTTGATTACCAACAACGGAGTTGATGTGCGTTCGCTTGGCGCGGTTGTTGGCTTACATTTGATAACGAACGGCGTGCGACGCATCGATTAATCCTTTCTTTTTATTAATGTTATTTATAAATTACTAGGAGGGATGTATGCGAATGAATGACTATGAAATGCAAAGGCAATTGAAAGATTTCATAGATCTCAAAAATTCGATTTATTTAATCAAGGAAAGTGTACAACTTATTATACAATGCTTCGAAGCAATCTTTTACAAAATGAGAAAAGCCGATAGAAACCCACAGGCGGGTTCATGTTTCTTCTCCATTCATCTTCGGCTTCCTCTACATGGCGGGCCATTGCTTCGACTTGCGTATGGACTGCTTGGCTCATATCATCACTGATCTTTTGAGCGTTCTTCGCCTTTTGATTATGGTAGTTGATCATGGCCTGCAGTTCATTAAGTTCGTCTTCGGCTCGATCCTTCTCCTCTCGGAGCTTAGCCATCTGTGCTAATCCCTCCCTTTCCTTCTTGCGGAAATCGGAAAGGCTTGCGGTTTGTTGTTGAGCAACCTCCCGCCATTGCTGCGTATCGGATCAAGTCAAGAGTAGGTCATCCTGCATGTCCTTGATCAACTGTGCCTGCCTTGCATACTCGGCTTCAAGATGTGCTATCTTTGCGTCAACATCTCGGAGTTGACTACTCGGTTCAACCTTTGGCATTTTAGATGCCCGAATAGCCTTCTCATTGAGGTTAGCACATTCATCCTTGAGCCGCTCTATCTCGTGGTCCTTTTTCTTGCATTGCCTTTGTAGACCATCAATGACGAAACCGGATTCTTCATTCTTTTCTTCAAGAACTCTCATCTGAGCTCCCATGATTTCCAGTTTCTTGGTCAAGGCGTTGACTTGTTCTTGCAACACCCTCCTTGTGACTGTGGTTGCGCAAGAGGTGGATGGTTGGGGCACCCCCCTCTCGCTCCTCCAAATCTCGTAGTCAGTAGAGACGGATACCCGAGGCTTTCCAAGCTCTCGATCTCCCTCATAGATTGGTCTCTCCCACGCTCTAATGACAGCGTGCATATCCCTCTGATGCTCGGAATCAAAGGAGAAACACAATCCTCCAAGCTCCTCTTTTAGTAGGAACAATCTGAGTCCTCATGAGTTGCCTCATAGCCAATCTAGGTGAATGAGCTATGCAACCTCTAAGGCCCATCAAGGGTATGCTTGGATAACTGCCGCATTTCATCAATACATTGCTCGGACGGAACCAAGGGCAAACCCATGTGAAGTGCTCAATGCTCCACTGTTCCATCTCTTCCTTCCATTCGGAAGCATAACGGCGGCATATGGGGATCTTCGAAAAACTCCTCAACGGATCGGGCAAGGTCCCCATGTGACTAGAGGCGTAGAAATGTGTGATGCCCCACACATATAACAAGGAGGTGCAGCATCGGATAATCTTCCCTTGCTTCTGCTGAGATAGGTGGACAGAAAGCAAGGTGTCGGCAAGAATGGCAGGCACGGGACTCTTCATGTGTATGTCCCATGCGAAGAAAGCGTCCATAGCAGCATGGTCCACTGTGTTAGCGTGAAAGGGGAATAGGATCGTCCCAAACACGGCTAACGCTAGAGTCTTGTTGAAAGCTAACCAATCTCCCTCACCAGCCAAGGAAGAAAGGTGATCCTCAATCATAGCGAGCTTCCAACCTTTGATACTGTCGTTCCCCACTAAGGCAGATGATCGTGATGGCAGTTTGACTTGAGTAGCAACCCTCTCCACGGCCACATGATTGCCATGAAAGACATAGACCCCTGCTGATTTGGGCCATCGTAGCATGAGCTCATACTCCTCGAGAGTAGGAACTAAGTCAAACTGGGGGAACTCGAAGCAATGCAGATCGAGACTCCAGGAGTGAACCAATGCTCTCAGAAAAGCCGGATCCACACATATTTTCATCAAGTCGAGGACTCGTCCATAAGATTTCTCGAACTCCCCACGAGCCTCACGTGGCATCAAAGAACAGAGGTGGTCCAACCTCTCGGCATGGTATAATAAGAAATCCACTTTCTTCAACTGCCCTTGCATTCCCATAGATCCCTCCATGATCTACGACAAAAATGCATGATATGAGATGATGGCGTTGAATATGCATGCATAGTATTTATTCAACTAAGCATTATCATGTTTTCAGGATGTCCCTAAGATGATGCATGATAATTGCTTGGTTTGGATGAATAACTTTTTTTTTTTTTTTTGGGTATTTTGTTTTTTGTATTTTTTTTTGGGTGAAAAGGGAAACTACCTATATGAATGTGATGAAGGTAGATGTTAACACCATGTAATGGAAGATTTTTATTCCTATTTATTCTTATTTTAAAAGGGAATGTTGTATGTTTAAAGAATGCAATGTATGCTCAAACAATGTCACATAAACAATGCACAAACAATTCACTCATCCACGAACAGTCACGAGCGAATCACGAGGTAGGGGTATCCTGCAGAAAAGTGCATATTCAAGGAGGTTCTAACTGTTCTCACTGGTCTGAGGCCCCCAAGGTGCCCCCATTATAGGGACCCAATTCCTCTCGTCCTAAGTCGATGGAAAGTTCCAACGCACTGTCGGACTCGAGTTCATGGTTATCACCTTGAGTGATGTTTTCCGACAACGGTCTACGGGCACCTGTAGACCCATTCGACAACCGGCCGTACTAACATCCACTCCCTATGGCTTTCCACTCATGCCCCCGGGTATAGAGGGAACTGTTGTGTGCAAAGGTTTGTGTGCAGTTTATATTTCAAACAATTGCGAAAATTTTAAACATCCAACAGTTATTAAAGCCAATTAGATAAAATATATTATCATACAAGCGAGGGGTAACGAAGTAATTTTAAACTATTATTTTAAAAATAATCCATCACTAAATGGGACTGACTCTCGAGGCTTCCCCAGTGGAGTCGCCATCTGTCGCCCCCCGCCGAAACGGACCTTGGCATTCGTGACGATGGTTGGACTCGTTTTTATAGTTTGAAAAATGATGGATTGTTAGAACGACTTATTCTCAAACTGAGACCTCATCGAACTAACAATTTTATTAAATGATTCACCAATCCATGTTAATCTCAGGCGAGACCCTCCATGGATTAATGGTTTTCGCAAAGTAGGGTTCTTGGAGTCGCCACCAATGTTTTACTCAAAACATTGGAAAAAGGGATAAGGCAATTGATTTCGCAAATCAACTTTGGCCACTACAACCAGAGTCGGGTAAGGGAGTCGGTTACGTGCGAGGAAGGTGTTAGCACCCCACAACGCCCCTTTCGGGTTCCCTATGACGGATTATTTTATAAATAACAGTGTAAAATTACTAAATTACCCCTATTTATTATAAACGGTTATGAATAAGATATCTACATGAATAAATTAAACATGCGATGCAACAATCAGAAAGCAGTAAAATGAAGGATTTTGAAGAAGAAACCTTTGAAGCGTGCTTTTATATATTCAAATGTTTAGGAGGCTTTTTGGCGCTCCCTCCCACAAACCTTTGCACACAACAGTTCCCTCTATACCCGGGGGCATGAGTGGAAAGCCATAGGGAGTGGATGTTAGTACGGCCGGTTGTCGAATGGGTCTATAGGTGCCCGTAGACCGTTGTCGAAAAGCATCACTCAAGGTGATAACCATGAACTCAAGTCTGACAGTGCGTTGGAACTTTCCATCGACTTACGACAAGAGGAATTGGGTCCCTATAATGGGGGCACCTTGGGGGCCTTAGACCAGTGAGAACAGTTAGAACCTCCTTGAATATGCACTTGTCTGCAGGATACCCCTACCTCATGATTCGCTCGTGACTGTTCGTGGATGAGTGAATTGTTTGTGTAAATGTTTATGTGACATGTTTGTGCATTAACAATAAACCTCGTGATAAGGTCTAAAGAATAACCCCCATGCAAAAAAAAAGGTCATGACATGAGAGGAAAGACCATGTGTGAAAATATAATAAAAGTGAGAAGCATGTGCATCATTACTAATAAGACATCATGCATCCTCATTACCATTCATTTTAGGCCCACCAATACCTCTTGACATGAGTGAAAGAGACCCATAACTATTGAGACTCTCCGTTAGGGGAGAGATCATAGGTCGAGGAGTGTGGTAAACCTCCGTCTTAAAAAGGCAGCGCCTTAAAGATGGAAGAATACCAAGCTCGTGTCAAGAGTGTATTCATTCCATAAATAAACTAATTAGATTAAGCATTCATTTTAGAAAGTGGCTGGTCATCTCTCTGTCCTCACGCGCGCGCAGAAACTCAAGAAGATGGAAGCGTTGGAGGAACAAAATAGGAAGCTTACAGCCGAGCTCTCACAGCTCAAGGAGCAAATGGCGCAAATGATGGAACTCATGCGTCACCACAACATACACGGGGCTGAGCACAGTGACCATGAGTCCCATCATGAGGAGGAACACGAGCAAGATCCTCCGCTAGCTGTACCCCTTGGGGCGGAGGTTACGATTAAAGAGCCCGAGATTTCAAAAGATCAAGACCACGCTCTCGAGGACTGGCTGAGGGCTATAGAGGGGCATGTTGGAGGAAGAGTGGAACAAGGGCTGAAAAGTGGGAAGCTAGCTAAGCCTTCCCAATCATTTAAAGCTAAGAAGACCTTTGGGAAGAAGAAGGAGAGAGGAGTCAGCGCCATAACCATTTCCTCATCTTCCTCTGCTTCGAAGTCGGGAAAGTCGCAGTACAACCCTGTGAAGAAGTTTGATAAACTTCCGACCACATATAGCGACCTCCTACCGAAGCTAGTGCAAGATCATCTTCTAGCTTACATTCCACCAAGGAAAATTGATACACCTTACCCCGATTGGTACAATCCGCAAGACAAATGTCTATACCATTCGGGGGCACCGGGGCATTCAACGGAGAACTGTAGAGCTCTCAAATATAAGGTCCAAAACCTTATCGATACCGGATGGATCACCTTTGATTCGACAGCGCCCGACGTAAGTAAGAATCCTCGGCCAAAGCAGGAATAGAGAGAAGAACAAGCCATGATAGGGGCCCTCCACATTTTTCTTTTCTTTTGGGACTCATGATCAGTACCCGAGATCATGAGATCCTTTTCATGTAAATAAGGGTTTTTTGTACAGTTTTTATACATATCAATAAAGAGGCATTTTTCACGCATCATTCTCTCATTTATTCTTTTCTCTTTTTCTCTCATTAACATTAATAATTCTAAACCTAAACAGAACCAATAAAATAATTATGTCTGTAATTGTTCGCTCCGACCGGGATCCGAAAGTTGAGGATGAATGGGTTGAGTAAGACAGTGATAAGGAAACCATCTCTCCGGATCTGCAAAGACTGCTAGATCAAGAAGCTCGCCTACTCCAACCATATTAAGAGAAATTGGAGACCGTGAATTTGGGGCAGGGCCAAGAGATAAAAGGGGTCAACATTGGGACCCATATCAGTGATAAAATAAGGGCACATGTTTCCGCTAGAATTATAATAAAATCATTCTTTATTATTTCTTATTGCTTCTTTTCTTGCTTACAATAAACCACATTATTCTAACCCTGTTTGAATAAGCACGAATGAGGTTAAAATCGTCTTGATAACAATAAACACGCATCATTTTTCTGTGGAAATGTGTGTGACAACTTGGAGCACCTTTCCTTGGCCTCGACAAGTGCCATCATGGATAAAAAAGAAATCCTTAAGAGCAAAGAACCCGCTAGGAATCCCACGAAAGGGTGACCTAGGCAAAAATTAGGGTTGCAAAAAAAAAAAAACAAAAAAAACAAAAACAAAAACAAAAACAAAAACAAAGGTCCGCTGAGACGCCACAAAGGGGTGTTTTAGGCAAGAATAAGGACAATCAAAAAAGAAAAAAAGCAAAAGAAATCCATGATGGTACCATGAGCTGAATTCGAAAAGAAGGGTTCAAGGGAAGCTATCTAAGTTGTCGAATCACAACGTCAAGACCTTCTTAACTCCATAAGTGTTTAATCAAACAAGCCTAAACACATGAGCCTACCTTGGCCATCCATTCTTACAAAAAAAAAACGTTTTCAAAACAATAATAATCCCCTCTAAAACACAAACTTCTGAACAAAAATATCTTTCCTTTCTTTTCTCTCTTGTCCCAAACGATTTTAGAATAATCTAGTGGAAGCATGGAGAAATAAATCATCACTGATAATGGATCTAATCTGAATAACAAAAGGGTGGAAGAACTGTGCCAAGAATTCAAAATCCAACACCACAACTCTTCCCCATATTGGCCAAAAGATGAATGGGGCAGTCGAGGCAACCAATAAAAACATCAAGAAAATAGTGCAAAAGATGGTTGTCTCATTTAAAGACTGGCATAAGATGTTACCCTTCGCTCCTCATGGCTATAGGACTTCAGTACGTACATCTACAGGAGCTACTCCATTCTCTCTCGTCTATGGGATGGAGGCAGTTCTACCCGTCAAAGTCGAGATACCTTCTCTAAGGGTAATCATGGAAGCAAAACTTTTCGAGGTAGAATGGGTTCAAAGCCGATACGACTAGTTGAACCTTATCAAAGAGAAACGGCTGAACGCCATATGCCATGGTCAAGCCTATCAGAGGAAGATCAAAAAAGGCTTTTGACAAGAAAGTCCACCCTCGAGTCTACCATGAGGGAGAGTTGGTAATGAAGAAGTTGCTACCAGTTCAAAAGGACAAAATCGGAAAGTGGGCCCCGAATTACGAAGGACCATACGTGGTGAAGCGAGCCTTCTCAGGAGGAGCATTGATCCTCACAGACATGGATGGAGAATAACTTCGATACCCAGTCAACGCTGACGTGGTAAAGAAGTGCTACGCTTGAAGACGTTGCTTGCATAGGCCCGCTAGGATGAAAACTCGAAAAGGGCGTCCTAGGCAAAAGTTAGGGCAAAATAAAAAGCCCGCCAGTACAAGGGTGCTAGGCAAAACAAAGGCGAATTTATCCCCGCTAGGATACGTCCTAGGCAAAAATTAGGGGCAAAAGAATAAGACACAAAAACAAAGCAAGCAACGATCACTTGAACCGAAAATCGAAAGGCGGTTCAAGTGATTATCTTCTAGAAGCAAGCGTCTTGCAGAGTCTACACTCCTGGCTCAGGCATCTCACCCGAAGCAATTAGGGGAACGTAAGAGCAACAATTACAGATATAATTGTTAAGCCTGATGTATATAGCCTACCCTGGCCAGCCATTCTTCAGAAATTCCTTTTGTATATCTTTCTGTAAAAACATTTGTGAATATCAATAAAATATCTATTCATTTCTCTTCTCTCTTGACCATGTGATTATGCCTCTAAATTGGTGTTTCTTAAAAATTGTATGAAATTCCTTTAATAATCGGTCAATAAAGAAAGTTGGAGGGGTTCCTATAAAATCCGTAATCTCCTGCGAAAAAGGCTCACAAAAATCTTCCCTCACGTCGACTACAGAAATTCCTCCAAGAAAAGGAGGATAGGGAGAGCCATTCATTTTTCTAAAAACATTAACAAAATAATTAAACTTGCATTTTGTGCATCACACACACATTCGTTGCACATTCAAAGACCTTATCATGAGGCAACCGCATAAAATAGAAAAATAGGAAAAATTGCTTGTGTATGACGGCAGCCAACAGAAAAAGCCGAAAAATCGACAAAAAAGGCAAGAATACAGAAAAAGCCAAAAATCAACAAAAAAAGGCAAAATACAGAAAACCCAACAAATTGTACAGAATAACTGAGCCTGAAGAGGCTTGCCGAAATAATACTCCCCAGAGACTTCGCAGCTTGCACTCTTGGGCCGAATCCCCAGTGAAAGCTATCAAAGCAAGATCAGTAAGATTCCCCAATGGAAGCAATGATCATCCAAACTCAATATCCGAGTCAAAGGACTCAGACTTCCTCAGTGGAAGATAGCTTTCCAACTCAAGCGACGAGTGAAGCTAAGCCTGCAGAGGCTTTCTAAATAATACTCTGGGATACATAAAGTCCTCAAATCCCCATTCGCCTACTCAGAGGCATTCTTTCAGAGAAAATCCAAAAAGATCAATACCCATTCCCCAAGCGGAATTTGGTATTCAACCACATACCGAACGTCAAGATAATCCGCCTAACAGAAGAGGCCAGTCAAAACCAATACGACAGAATCCCTCAGCGGATAATAGCCTACACAGAGGCAACAAAAATCAGAAAATCAAAAGAGTCACCCGAATAAAGATAACCGGGATACTCCACCAACGTCGAAAGGACGTCAGCCAATCATAAGGCATCGCTCACATCAGAACGAGCATCTTTGTGTCTGCATCCCCAAGGAATCAGAAATTCCCCAATGGACACCAACTACGCAATGAAAAGTTGGGACACAAGAACCTATGAGTAATTGCACATCCCTTAGACGGATCCCTGCGTTATCTAGCCCTCAGCGGCACCAAAATCAAAAAACAACCGTCGAAGCAGCATCGTGGACTGTGGAGACAAAATCATCACAAATCCCTGGAGAGGAGATACTCACGCTACCCCCGTCGTCACAAACACGGAGGTATGCAGCTTCCGGCTCGAACGACGAGCGAAGCTAAGCCTGGAGAGGCGGTACTCACGCTACCCCGTCGTCACAAACACGGAGGTATGCAGCTTCCGGCTCGAGCGACGAGCGAAGCTAAGCCTGGAGAGGCGGTACTCACGCTACCCCGTCGTCACAAACACGGAGGTATGCAGCTTCCGGCTCGAGCGACGAGCGAAGCTAAGCCTGGAGAGGCGGTACTCACGCTACCCCCGTCGTCACAAACACGGAGGTATGCAGCTTCTAGCTCGAGCGACGAGCGAAGCTAAGCCTGGAGAGACGGTACTCACGCTACCCCGTCGTCAAAAACACGGAGGTATGCAGCTTCCAGCTCGAGCGACGAGCGAAGCTAAGCCTGGAGAGGCGATACTCAGCTACCGAGGTTGTCAGAAGCACCGAGGTATGCACGAGCCTGGAGAGGCGACGACTAATACTCGACCTGGAGAGGCTACTCAACAATTTTCCACCGGAAGACACTACAAGTCAGAAGGATGGCTTATTCCCCGGACAATTGGGTCAACTCCTTTACTTGTCAACCGGTACACCAAAAGGCCGTTTGACTAAGTAAAGGGGGGGCAGCTGTAGACCCCTAAAATTGTCCGGGTCGGAAATAAGACTCTAAGACACTCAAAGACCGAAGAAAAGTCAGCCAGAAGGACTCCTGGAAGACCCTAGGATGATTATCTGTAGGTTTAGAGGTCTTAGAGTAACTTGAAATAAGGAAGTGGGAGGATTGGAGCTCAATACGGCCTCCTAGAAGTTCAGTACGGCGCCTCACTCCTATATATAGGACGTCATTTGGACGTCATTCTACACTTTTCCACACTTCTTGGACTCTCTTCTTGAGTATTCTGGGGTTTTTGAGCAGTGTTCTGCCCTAGGAATCTCTCCGAGAGCCGATCCGAAGAAGTTCTTGAGTTCTGAGCATTTAGCTTGAGAATTCGAACTAGTCGAAGGGAAATCTTTTTGATTTCCATAGTAAAGATTAATTTTTAGGGAAGGAGTGAGCGAGCGTGTAGTGGGAGGGAGCGCCAAAAAGCCTCCTAACATTTGAATATATAAAAGCACGCTTCAAAGGTTTCTTCTTCAAAATCCTTCCTTTTACTGCTTTCTGATTGTTGCATCGCATGTTTAATTTATTCATCATGTAGATATCTTATTCATAGCCGTTTATAATAAATAGGGGTAATTTAGTAATTTTACACTATTATTAATAAAATAATCCGTCATAGGGAACCCGAAAGGGGCGTTGTGGGGTGCTAACACCTTCCTCGCACGTAACCGACTCCCTTACCCAACTCTGGTTGTAATGGCCAAGGTTGATTTGCGAAAATCAATTGCCTTATCCCTTTTTCCAATGTTTTGAGTAAAACATTGGTGGCGACTCCAAGAACCCTTCTTTTTGCGAAAACCACTAATCCATGGAGGGTCCCGCTTGGGATTAACATGGATTGGTGAATCATTTAATAAAATTGTTAGTTCGATGAGGTCTCAGTTTGAGAATAAGTCGTTCTAACAATCCATCATTTTTCAAAACTTTAAAAAGAGTCCAACCATCGTCGCGAATGCCAAGGTCCGTTTCGGCGGGTGGCGACATCCCTAAGGATCATCATAACTTCTCTAAGATGTCCTAAGTGATCATCTTGAGATCTACTATAGATTAAGATGTCATCAAAATAAACAACAACAAATTTTCCTATACACTCTCTCAAGACATGATTCATAAGCCTCATGAATGTACTTGGTGCATTAGTTAAACCAAAAGGCATAACTAGCCACTCATATAATCCAAATTTGGTCATAAAAGCAGTTTTCCACTCATCACCCTTTTTAATTCTTATTTGGTGATTGTCGCCACCCTCCAAAACGGACGTTGGCATTCGCGATGATGGTCGGACTCTTTTTAAGTTTTGAAAAATGATGGATTGTTAGAACGACTTATTCTCAAACTGATACCTCATCGAACTAACAATTTTGTTAAATGATTCTCACCAATCCATGTTAATCCTAAGCGGGACCCTCCATGGATGATGGAATCATGCCTAGGAAGGCAAGAGGTGACATATTGAAGGAGCCAAGAGGAGTTGGCTAGACATGAAGGTTTGGGCCAGTCAGGGCCCAATGGGCCTGATGGGCCTGGGAAGGCCCAAGTTAAACTTTTCATGGGCCATATTTTGTTATAGCTATTTTCATATGTTTTGTATACATCATGTTAGTATAGGTATCATATATTTTGGTCTTGTATTTTGGACCACATAGAGTAGCATTTTAGGTTTTAGGCTTGTTGGGCCTAGTTTTGGGCTTCATGGGCCTTTGGCCTTTTGGTACCCAATATTGGGCTCATTTTCATTCTTGTAATTTTTCCTTTCCATTGTAATTGTTTGACCAATGTAATTAGGTCATTAGAATAGGAAAATACAAGGAATACTAAAGTATGCTAATTAGGTTAAACTAGGTTTAATTTGGAAGCCATTTAAGTTACATTTGAGTCACATGTTTTGCACCATTGGTGGCTGAACATGTGACACTCAAATTAACCCTAAATGACTCTCAAATCAGACCTAAATGCACCTTGGTACCTAAATTTTCGGACTTACACATGTGCACCAAAGTTTGAATTCAAATTTCAAATTTGAATTCAAACTTTAGGCGCCAATTTGTGTAGCTTTGGTTTAGGTGCCTATGTGCTTCATTTCCGTGCATACTTAAGTCCTCCCTTCAGATTTTTGTATTCACTTTTGAGAATAATGAAATTTGAGAGCTTATTCAGCCAAATTTCTTCAAGAGTCACCGAATTTAGAGAGCTACACTTTTAGGAACCCTTTTAGGTTTCCTCCTCTTTGAAGTGAGCTTTCCCTTGAACCTTAAGCTTGGATGCTTCCATCCAAGGCTTAAGCCTTCTTCCAATCCGTGAATCATCCTCCATCTAGTGTTCATCACGTTGGTTTCTATTTCCTTGAAGAAGATCCGTGCATAAGGAGAGCTAAGGAGAAGAACATTCATCACTCCTCCTTACCATTTCCATCAATGGATTAGTGGTTTTCGCAAAAAGAAGGGGTTCTTGGAGTCGCCACCAATGTTTTACTCAAAACATTGGAAAAAGATATAAGGCAATTGATTTTCACAAATCAACTTTGGCCATTACAACCAGAGTCGGGTAAGGGAGTCGGTTACGTGCGAGGAAGGTGTTAGCACCCCACAACGCCCCTTTCGGGTTCCCTATGACGGATTATTTCATAAATAATAGTGTAAAGTTACTAAATTACCCCTATTTATTAGAAACGATTATGAGTAAAATATTTACATGATGAAAACTCTAAACATGCAATGCAACAATCAAAAAGCAATAAATAAAAGCGGTAAAAGAAAGGATTTGGAAAGAAACCTTCGAAGCGGGCTTTTATATATTCAAAACAAAGTTTAGGAGGCTTTTTGGCGCTCCTTCCTGTAGACCCCTAAAATTGTCCGGGTCGGAAATAAAGCTTGAAGACTCTCGAAGACTGAAGGATAATCAGCCAGAAGGACTCCTCGAAGGCCCTAGGAGGGTTCTCTGTAGGTCTAGAGGTCTTAGAATAGCTCAAAATAAGGAAGTGGAGGGAAAAAGCCCAATACGGCCGTACTGAAGTCAATACGACTGTATTGGCACTTCAATACGGTCGTACTGAAGTCAATACGACCGTATTGACACTTCAATACAACCGCAGCGAACTCAATACGGGCGTATTGAAATTTCTGAATTTCAATACGACCGTATTGAACTTCAATACGACCGTATTGAAGTTCAAAAATTTCAATACGGCCGTATTGCCCCTGTAGGCCGTATTGCGCCTATTCCCTATAAATATGACGTCAATTGGACGTCATTCCACACTTTTTCACTCAGTTTTGACTCCCTCCTTGAGTATTCTGGGGTTTTTGAGCAGTGTTCTGCCCTAGAAATCTCTCTGGGAGTCGATCCGACGAAGTTCTTGAGCCCCGAGCCATTTTGCTTGAGGATCGAACTTAGTCGAGGGGAAATCTTTTGATTCCCTTAGTTAAAATTTTGTTCTAGGAGAGCGAGGAGCGGGCTTGTAGAGCGAGGGAACGCCAAAACGCTTCCCAGTTCTTTGCAATATATAAAAGCACGCTTCAAGAGGTTTCCTTTCAATCCTTCCTTTTACTGCTTTCTGTGTGCATATTTAAACTGTCATCATGTAGATAGTCAATTTATAATTGCTTAGAATAAATAGGGGTAATTTAGTAATTTTATACTGTTCTTTTAAAAATAATCTGTCATAGGGAACCCGAAAGGGGCGCCGTGGGGTGCTAACACCTTCCCCACGCGTAACCGACTCCCTTACCCAACTCTGGTTGTAGTGGCCAAAGTTGATTTTTAAATCAATTGCCTTATCCCTTTTTCCAATGTTTTGAGTAAAACATTGGTGGCGACTCCACGAACCATCCTTTTGCGAAAACCACTAATCCATGGAGGGTCCCGCTTGGGATTAATATGGATTGGTGAGCCTTTTAATAAAATTGCTCGTTTGACGAGGTCTCAGTTTGAGAATAAGTCATTCTAGCAATCCACATTTTTAAAACAAAAAACGAGTCCAACCATCCTTCGCGAATGCCGAACGCCCCGTTTCGGGCCGGTGGCGACAGATGGCGACTCCACTGGGGAAGCCTCGAGAGTCAGTCCCATTTAGTGACAGATTATTTTTAACAAATAATAGTTAAAATTACTTTATTACCCCTCACTTGTATGATAACATGTTTATCTATTTGGCTTTAATAACTGTTGTATGTTTAATTTTCCGCAATTGTTTGAAATAAAATTGCACACAAACCTTTGCACACAACAGTTCCCTCTATACCCGGGGGCATGAGTGGTAATCCATAGGGAGTGGATGTTAGTACGGCCGGTTGATGGGTTTATAGGAGCCTATGAGACCGTTGTCGGAAAACATCACTCAAGGTGATAACCATGAACTTGAGTCCGACGGTGCGTTGGAGCTTTCCATCGACCTACGACAAGAGGAATTGGGTCCCTATAATGGGGGCACCTTGGGGGCCTTTGACCAAGTGAGAACAGTTAGATCCTCCTTGAATATGCACTTTTCTGCAGGAGACCCCTACCTCGTAATTTGCTCGTGACTGTTCGTGGATGAGTGAATTGTTTGTGCATTGACTATGTGACATTGTATGAGCATACATTTGCATTTGTTAAACAAACAACATCCCTATTCTATTTAAATAAAAAGAATAAATAGAAATAAAGATCTTCTAGTACATGGTGTTAACATCTACCTTCATTTGCATTCATATAGGTAGTTTCCCTTTTCACCCAAAAAATACAAAAATATATAAAATATTCAAAAGAAAAATATATATTTATCACAAACCAAGCAATATCAAGCATCATATTAGGAAAATCCCGAAAACATGATAATGCTTAGTTCAAATAAACACTATGCATGCATATTCATCTTCATCATCTCATATCATGCATTGTATTGTAGATTATGGAGAGATCTAGGGAGGTGCATGGGCAGTTGAAGAAAGTGGACTTCTTATTGTACCATGACGAGAGGTTGGATCACCTCTGTACCTTGATGCCACGAGAGGCTCGTTTGGAATTTGAGAAATCCTATGGACGAGTTCTCGACTTGATGAAGATCTGTGTGGATCCAGCCTTTCTGAGAGCCTTGGTCCATTTTTGGAGTCTCGAGCTGCACTGTTTCGAGTTCCCCCAGTTTGACCTAGTTCCTACTCTCGAGGAGTACGAGCTCATGCTACGATGGCCCAAATCAGCTGGGGTCTATATCTTTCATGATAACCATGTGGCCGTGGAGAGAGTTGCCACTCAGGTCAAATTACCATCACGATCGGCTGCCTTAGTGGGGAACGGCAGTATTAAAGGTTGGAAGCTTGCTATGATTGAAGACCACCTTTCTTCCTTGGCTGGTGAGGGAGATTGGTTAGCTTTCAACAAGACTCTAGCGTTAGCTGTATTTGGGATGATCCTTTTCCCCTTTTACGCTAACACAGTGGACCATGCTGCAATGGACGCTTTCTTCGCTTGGGACGTACACATGAAGAGTCCCGTGCCCGCCATTCTTGCCGACACCTTGCTGTCTGTTCATCTATCACAACAGAAGCAAGGAAAAATCATCCGATGTTGCACCTCCTTGCTGTATGTGTGGGGCATTACACACTTCTATGCCTCTAGTCATATGGGGACCTTGCCCGATCCATTGAGGAGTTTCTCCAAGATCCCCGTACGCCGCCGATATGCTTCCGAGTGGAAGGAAGAGATGGAACAGTGGAGCATTAATCACTTCACATGGGTTTGCCCTTGGTTCCATCCGAGCCATGTATTGACGAGATGCGGCAGTTATCCAAGCATACCATTGATGGGCCTCAGAGGTTGCATAGCCTACTCGCCTAAACTGGTTATGAGACAACTAATGAGGACCCAAATTGTTCCTACTAAAGAGGAGCTTGGAGGGTTGTGTTTCTCCTATGATTCCGAGCATCAAAGGGATATGCACTCTGTCATAAGAGCGTGGGAGAGACCAACCTATGAGAGAGATCTCGAGCTTGGAAAGCCTCGGGTATCCGCCTCCACCGACTACGAGAAATGGAGGAACGAGAGGGGGGTGTCTCAGCCATCCACTTCTTGTGCAACTACAGCAGCAAGGAAGGTGTTGCAAGAACAAGTCGACGCCTTGACCAAGAAACTGGAAATCCAAGGAGCTCAAATGAGAGCTCTCGAGGAGAAAAACGAAGCATCCAGTTTCCTCATTGATGGTCTTCAAAGGCAATGCAAGAAGAAAGACCACGAGATAGAGCGGCTCAAGGATGAGTGTGCTAACCTCAACGAGGAGACTACTCGGGCATCTAAAATACCAAAGGTTGAACCGGGTAGTCAACTCCAAGAAGCCAATGTCAAGATAGCACGCCTTGAAGCCGAGCATGCAAAGCAGGCACAGTTGATCAGGGACATGCAAGAGGACTTGCTATCGACTCGATCCGATGCACAGAAATGGCGGGAAGTCGCTCAAGGACAAGCCGCAAACCTTTCCGACTTCCGCAAAAAGGAAAGGGAAGGATTGGCACGAATGGCTAAACTCCAAGAGGAGAAGGATCGAGCCGAAGACGAGCTTAACGAGTTGCAGGCCATGATCAACTATCACATTCAGAAAGCGAAGGAGGCTCAGAAGACTTGTGATGATATGAGCCAAGCCGTCCACTCGCAAGTTGAAGCAATGGCACGCCATGTTGAGGAAGCCGAAGAAGAATGGCAACGACGTATGAACCCGCCAGTGGGTTTCTACCGGCTTTTCTCTTTTTGTAAAAAATTGCTTCAAAGCATTGTATAAAAAGTTGTACACTTTCTTCAATGAATAAAATCGAATTCTTGAGATTTATCGCCTTTGCATCTCATAGTCATTCATTTGCATTTATCTCTCCCGGTAATTTAATAATAAATGTTAATAAAAAGAAAGAAATAATCGATGCGTATGTTCAGAATGGATCGCACGCCATTGGTCATTAAATGCAAACCAACAACTGCGCAAAGCGAACACACGACGACGCCGTTGTTGGTAATCAAGACAGACGAAAGGGAAGGTCCGACACCGTTAAGGATCATCGCTCCGAGGCCTTTCCCCTACAAAACAAATAAGGCTGTGCCGTGGATATACGACATCCACTCTTCTGCCGACAGCGATATCTCCAACATCGCTGGACTTGGGGGCATGACTAGGAGTGGCAGGATCTACACTCCCGAAGATCTGCACGATAAAGCTCCCAAGAATAAAGGAAAAGAAAAGGAGAAAACCGAGGAAGATAGAGAATCCGAGGAGGAGACTGATGAGTTGTTAAAATTCATCAAACAAAGCGAGTACTCCATCGTGGATCAACTTCACAAGACACCAGCAAAGATCACTTTGTTGTCGTTGATCCTAAGCTCCGAACCGCATCGGCAGGCTCTGTTGAAGGTCTTGAACGAGGCATATGTGTCGCATACCATCTCCCAAGACAAGTTTGAGGGAATTGTTAGCCACATCACGGCTAATGATCACCTCACTTTCACCGATGAAGAAATCCCCGCCGAGGGATCCAACCACAACAAGCCCTTGCACATCTCTACAAAGTGCAAGGAGTAGCACATCGTTAAAGTCTTGGTAGGTAATGGATCTTCCTTGAAAGTGATGCCAAAAAGAACGCTCAAGCAATTGGCAATCAAGGGAGTCCAAACGCGCCCGAGCAACATGATCGTTCGAGCTTTCGACGGTTCTAAAAGAGAAGTAGTGGGAGAAATCAATCTTCCAATCCAAATTGGACCCACTATCTTCAACGTCGAATTTCAAGTGATGGATATCACTCCCGCATACAGCTGTCTCCTCGGCCGACCTTGGATTCATGATGCGAAAGCTATTCCTTCTACGCTCCACCAGAAAGTCAAGTTCATAGTGGGTGACAAACTGGTGACCGAACAAGCTAAAGATGACATACTCATCAGCAAGCCATCCAACATACTTTATGTGGATGCAGCAGAGGAAGCTTTAGAAACCGCCTTCCAAGCATTGGAAATCGCCAATGTCGAAACGTTTCCCCGAGAAATGAAGAAGGTAGCCTCCATGCTCACCAAGAACGGATACTTGCCAGGACAAGGATTAGGCAAGGACTCCCAAGGAATCCCGGAGCTACCCATTATCAAGGATAAATCCGGGGAAACAAGGGTTAGGATACAACCCTAACAAAGATCAAAGAACGAAGAGGAATCAAGATCCTTCTCGACGTTCTTTAAGCCAGATCTTTAGGAAGGCCGGTTCACAAGCGTCAAGGCCGGTCGTCGTCGTCAAATGTTTTTCTCCTTCCGATAGGGATGTATAGACTCAGTGACTATTAGAGATCACTCCTCGGGGACAGCCCGACCCCCGAGCCTCGATAGGGCACATGTTTCCATTATGATTATAATAAAATCATTCTTCATTAATTCTTTATTGCTTCTTTTCTCGCTTGCAATAAAATTCTAGACCACATTATTTTAACCCTGTTTGAATAAACATGAATGAGGTTAAAATCATCTTAATAATAATAAACCCACATCATTTTTATGTGGAAGTGTGTGTGTCAACTTGGAGCACCTTTTCTTGGCCTCAATAAGTGCCATCATGGATAAAGAAATCCTAAAGAGCAAAAGACCCGCTAGGAATCCCACAAAAGGGTGACCTAGGCAAAAGTTAGGGTTACAAAATAAGACCAAAAGACCCGCTAGGAATCCCACAAAAGGGTGACCTAGGCAAAAGTTAGGGTTACAAAATAAGACCAAAAGACCCGCTAGGAATCCCACAAAAGGGTGACCTAGGCAAAAATTAGGGTTACAAAATAATGAATAAAAACAAAAACCCGCTAAGACACCACAAATGGGTGTTTTAGGCAAAAGTAAGAGCCATCAAAAAAGGAAAAACCAGAATAAATCCATGATGGTACCATCAATTGAATTCAACAAAGGGGCTCAAGAAAAGCTATCCAAGTTGTCAAAGCACAATCATTAATAACAAAGATGTGCTTAACCTCACAAGTGTTTAAACAAACAAACCTAAACACAATAAGCCTACCTTGGCCATCCATGCTTACAAAAACAATTTTTCAAAAATAAAATAATCCCTTCTAAAACACAAACTTTTGAAAATATATCCTTTCCTTCTTTTCTCTCTTGTCCCAACGATTTTTGAATAATCTAGTGGAAACATGGAGATATAGTGGTCAATAGGAGGGTTGACACATCTCTTAAAGAAAGGGAAGAATCATTTGGTCGATGACACCAAAATCAAAATACGCATCATTCCTCGGTAACAGAAATCGGCAGAGCACAGTCCGTCTGGAGGAATGGCAAAATCCAAACAGAAAAACGCATCGGTTAATTCTTTTGAAAAAAGAATCAAATAGAATTAGGTGCATCATACCGCATACATGCATACAGATGATAGGTGTACTGGAAGATCACTTATTCTCTGTTTATTGAAAAAACAACAAAAAAAAAAAAAAAAAACAAAAAATATAAACTTCAGAAAAAAAAACAATGCGCCTGTACCATGTTCAGTACACCCGTACTAAAATTGGGGTTATGAACAAATTTTCAACTCAACATGGGCGTACTGAAATGGATACGGCCGTATTGGCCATAAAGAAATTTTCAAAGACCTCGTCATGAGGCAATTGCATAAAATAGAAAATAGGAAAAATTGATTGTGTATGACAGCAGTCAACAAAAAGCCGAAAACGGAAAAGAGGCATGGGTACAAAAAATCCAACAAGAAAATTGTACAGAATAACTGAGCCTGGAGAGGCTCGCCGAAAGAATACTCTTTCAGAATAATTGAGCCTGGAGAGGCTTGTCGAAACAATACTCATACAGAATAACTGAGCCTGGAGAGGCTTGCCGAAAGAATACTCTCAGAATAACTGAGCCTGGAGAGGCTTGCCGAAATAATACTCTCAGAATAACTGAGCCTGGAGAGGCTTGCCGAAATAATACTCTCTCAAAATAATTGAGCCTGGAGAGGCTCGCCGAAATAATACTCTCTCAGAATAACTGAGACATTTCTATACAGAAAAAGCCAAAACCAATAAAGAAAAGGCAAAAACGAAAAAAAGCCGTAACCAATAAAAAGGCAAAACATAGAAAAAGCCGAAAACGAAAAAGGCAAAAATACAGAAAATCCAACAAATAGCTTGTACAGAATAATTGAGCCTGGAGAGGCTCGCAGAAATAATACTCCCCAGAGAAACCTCAACTCACGCTCACGGACTCAAAATCCCCAGCAAGAGCTATCAAAGCAAGATCGACGACATTCCCAATGGAAGCACGATCACCCAAGCAGAATATCCAAGTCAAAGGACTTAAACTTCCTCAGTGAAGATAGCTCTCCAACTCAAGTGTCGAGTGAGGCTAAGCCTGTAGAGGCTTCCTAAATAATACTCTGGGATACATAAGATCCCCAAATCCCCAGTCGCCTACTCAAGAGGCATCCCTGCAGAAGAAAAAAAAAATAATAAAAAAATCAATAATCATTCCCTAAGTGGAATCTGGCTCTCAGCCAATCATTGAACGTCAAGCTGATACGCCTAACAGAAGAGGCTAATCAAAATCAACGACAAAATTCCCCAGTGGATAACAGCCTACACAGAGGCAACAAAATCAGAAAACCAAAAGAGACACCCGAACAAGGATAACCGGGATACTCCACTAACGTCGAAAGGACGTCAGCCAATCATAAGGCACCGCTCACATCAGAAAGAGCATCTTTGTGTCTGCACCCAAAGGAATCAGAAATTCCCCAGTGGGAACCAACTACGCAATGGAAAGTTGGGACACAAGAACCTATGAGTAACTGCACATCCCCTAGACGGATCCCTGCGTTATCCAGCCCTTAGTGGCACAAAATCAAAAAACAACCGTCGAAGCAGCATCGTGGACTGTGGAGACAAAATCATCACGAATCCCTGGAAAGGAGATATTCACGCTACCCCGTCGTCACAAACACGGAGGTATGCAGCTTCCGGCTCGGGCAATGAGCGAAGCTATCTCTGGAAAAGGGGTACTCACCGCTTACCGTTGTCACAAAGGTACTTAGCTTCCGGCTCAAACAAAGAGTGAAGCTAAGCCTGGAGAGACGGTACTTACAGCTTCCAGCTTGGGCAACAAGCAAAGCAAGGCCTGGAGAGGCAAAACTCACACTGCTCACCGTCGTCACAAGGATATTTAGCTTCCGGCTCGAACAAAGAGTGAAGCTAAGCCTAGAGAGGCGGTACTCAACCATCAGCGTCATCAGAGGCGCGTTGATGTCCAACTTCCGGCTCGGGCGTCGAGTGAAGTTGACCTTGGAGAAGGTAAACTCAGCTACCGAGGATGTCAGAAGCGCCGAGGTATGCACCCACCTGGAGAGGCTACTCAACATTTTTCCACCGGAAGACGCTACAAGTCAGAAGGTCGGCACAATACCCGGACAATTGGGTCAACTCCTTTACTTGTCAGCCGATACACCAAAAGGCCGTCCGACTAAGTAAAGGGGGGGCAGCTGTAGACCCCTAAAATTGTCCGGGTCGGAAATAAAGCTTGAAGACTCTCGAAGACTGAAGGATAATCAGCCAGAAGGACTCCTCGAAGGCCCTAGGAGGGTTCTCTGTAGGTCTAGAGGTCTTAGAATAGCTCAAAATAAGGAAGTGGAGGGAAAAAGCCCAATACGGCCGTACTGAAGTCAATACGACCGTATTGGCACTTCAATACGGTCGTACTGAAGTCAATACGACCGTATTGACACTTCAATACAACCGCAGCGAACTCAATACGGGCGTATTGAAATTTCTGAATTTCAATACGACCGTATTGAACTTCAATACGACCGTATTGAAGTTCAAAAATTTCAATACGGCCGTATTGCCCCTGTAGGCCGTATTGCGCCTATTCCCTATAAATATGACGTCAATTGGACGTCATTCCACACTTTTTCACTCAGTTTTGACTCCCTCCTTGAGTATTCTGGGGTTTTTGAGCAGTGTTCTGCCCTAGAAATCTCTCTGGGAGTCGATCCGACGAAGTTCTTGAGCCCCGAGCCATTTTGCTTGAGGATCGAACTTAGTCGAGGGGAAATCTTTTGATTCCCTTAGTTAAAATTTTGTTCTAGGAGAGCGAGGAGCGGGCTTGTAGAGCGAGGGAACGCCAAAACGCTTCCCAGTTCTTTGCAATATATAAAAGCACGCTTCAAGAGGTTTCCTTTCAATCCTTCCTTTTACTGCTTTCTGTGTGCATATTTAAACTGTCATCATGTAGATAGTCAATTTATAATTGCTTAGAATAAATAGGGGTAATTTAGTAATTTTATACTGTTCTTTTAAAAATAATCTGTCATAGGGAACCCGAAAGGGGCGCCGTGGGGTGCTAACACCTTCCCCACGCGTAACCGACTCCCTTACCCAACTCTGGTTGTAGTGGCCAAAGTTGATTTTTAAATCAATTGCCTTATCCCTTTTTCCAATGTTTTGAGTAAAACATTGGTGGCGACTCCACGAACCATCCTTTTGCGAAAACCACTAATCCATGGAGGGTCCCGCTTGGGATTAATATGGATTGGTGAGCCTTTTAATAAAATTGCTCGTTTGACGAGGTCTCAGTTTGAGAATAAGTCATTCTAGCAATCCACATTTTTAAAACAAAAAACGAGTCCAACCATCAATCGCGAATGCCGAAAGCCCCGTTTCGGGCCGGTGGCGACACTTCCCACTACACGTCCGCTCGCTCCTTTCCCTAAAGATAATTTTTACTATGGAAATCAAAGAGATTTCCCTTCGACTTGTTCGAGTCTCAAGCTAATGGCTCATGACTCAAGAACTTCGTCGGATTGGCTCTCAGAGAGACTTCTAGGGCAGAGAATAGCTCAAAAACCCAAGAATACTCAGCACGAGGGTCCAGAAGTGTGGAAAAAGTGTGGAATGACGTGCAAATGACGTCCTATTTATAGGATTGAGGCGCAATACGGCCTGGGAGGTCAATACGGCCCGTACTGGGTTTTTGAACTACAGTACGGCCGTATTGAATTTGGTACGGCCGTACTGAAGTTCAAAAACTTCAGTACGGCCGTATTGAGTTCACTACGGCCGTATTGCAGTTCAAATGGCTCAGTACGGCCGTACTGAACCTCTGGTAGGGTGTATTGAGCTCCAATCCTCGCACACCCTTATTCTAAGCTACTCTAAGACTTCTAGACCTACAAAGAATCATCCTAGGGTCTTCCAGGAGTCCTTCCGGCTGACTTTCCTTCAGTCTTCGAGAGTCTTTGAGTCTTATTTCCGACCTGGACAATTTTAGGGGTCTACAGATGCCCCCTTTTACTTAGTCGAACGGCTTTTTGGTGTACCGGTTGACAAGTAAAGGAGTTGACCCAATTGTCCGGGTGTAGACCCCTAAAATTGTCCAGGTCGGAAATAAAGCTTGAAGACTCTCGAAGACTGAAGGAAGATCAGCCAGAAGGACTTCCAGAAGGCCCAAGGAGGGTTCTCTATAGGTCTAGAGGTTCGAACCTAGTCGAAGGGAAATCCTCCGGATTTCCATAGTTAAAATTTTATAGGAGGGAGCGAGCGGGCTTGTAGAGCGAGGGAAAGCCAAAAAGCTTCCCAGTTTTACTCGAAATATATAAAAGCACGCTTCAAAGGTTTCTTCTTAAGTCCTTCCTTTTACTGCTTTCTGTGTGCATATTTAAAATTGTCATCATGTAGATATTTAAAGTATAGTCGTTTATAATAAATAGGGGTAATTTAGTAATTTTACACTGTTATTTATAAAATAATCTGTCATAGGGAACCCGAAAGGGGCGTTGTGGGGTGCTAACACCTTCCCCGCACGTAACCGACTCCCTTACCCAACTCTGGTTGTAATGGCCAAAGTTGATTTATAAAATCAATTGCCTTATCCCTTTTTCCAATGTTTTGAGTAAAACATTGGTGGCGACTCCAAAGAACCCTCCTTTTGCGAAAACCACTAATTCATGGAGGGTCCCGCTTGGGATTAACATGGATTGGTGAATCATTTTAATAAAATTGCTCGTTTGACGAGGTCTCAGTTTGAGAATAAGTCATCCTAGCAATCCATATTTTAAACAAATAAAAGAGTCCAACCATCCTTCGCGAATGCCGAAAGCCCGTTTCGGGCCGGTGGCGACAGATGGCGACTCCACTGGGGAAGCCTCGAGAGTCAGTCCCATTTAGTGACAGATTATTTTTAACAAATAATAGTTAAAATTACTTTATTACCCCTCACTTGTATGATAACATGTTTATCTATTTGGCTTTAATAACTGTTGTATTTTTAAATTTACGCAATTGTTTGAAATAAAAACTGCACACAAACCTTTGCACACAACAGTTCCCTCTATACCCGGGGGCATGAGTGATTAACCATAGGGAGTGGATGTTAGTACGGCCGGTTGTCGAATGGGTCTATAGGTGCCCGTAGACCGTTGTCGGAAAACATCACTCAAGGTGATAACCATGAACTTGAGTCCGACGGTGCGTTGGAGCTTTCCATCGACCTACGATGAGAGGAATTGGGTCCCTATAATGGGGGCACCTTGGGGGCCTCAGACCGGTGAGAACAGTTAGAACCACCTTGAATATGCACTTTTCTGCAGGATACCCCTACCTCGTGATTCGCTCGTGACTGTTCGTGGATGAGTGAATTGTTTGTGCATTGTTTATGTGAAATTGTTTGAGCATACATTGCATTTCTTTAAACATACAACATTCCTATTCTTTTAAAATAAAAATAAATAGGAATAAGAATCTTCCATTGCATGGTGTTAACATCTACCTTCATCACATTCATGTAGGTAGTTTCCCTTTTCACCCAAAAAAAATACAAAAAACAAAATACCCAAAAAAAGGAAAAAAGGGTTATTTATCCAAACCAAGCAATATCATGCATCATCTTAGGGACATCCTAAAAACATGATAATGCTTAGTTGAATAAACACAATGCATGCATATTCAACGTCATCATCTCATATCATGCATTCTTATCAAAGATCATGGAGGGATCTAGATTTGCATTTCATACATCCCTCCCAATAAATCATTAATAAACATTAATAAAAAGAAAGAAATAATCGATGCGTATGTTCAAAGAATGGATCGCACGCCGTTCGTTATCAAGTGTAAGCCAACAACCGCGCCAAGCGAACACACGTCAACTCCGTTGTTGGTAATTAAGACGAATAAAGGGGAAGGTCCGACACCGTTAAGGATCACTACTCCAGGGCCTTTTCCCTACGAATCGAATAAGGCTGTGCCGTGGATATACGACATCCATTTTTCTGCCGACAGCGATATCTCTAACATCGCTGGACTTGGGGGCATGACTAGGAGTGGCAGGATCTACACTCCCGAAGATCTTCATGATAAAGCCCCCAAGAATAAAGAAAAAGAAGAAAAGAAAACCGAGGAAAAAGAATCCGAGGAGGAGACAGACGAGCTGTTAAAGTTTATCCGACAAAGCGAGTACTCCATCGTGGATCAACTTCATAGGACGCCAGCAAAGATTACGCTGTTGTCATTGATCCTAAGCTCCGAACCGCATCGACAAGCTCTGTTGAAAGTCTTGAACGAGGCATATGTGTCGCACACTATCTCCCAAGACAAATTTGAGGGGTTTGTTAGTCACATCACGGCTAATGATCACCTCACTTTCACCGATGAAGAGATCCCCGCCGAGGGACCAAATCACAACAAGCCCTTGCACATCTCTGTAAAGTGAAACGAATATCACATCGCAAAAGTCTTGGTGGATAATGGATCTTCCTTGAATGTGATGCCTAAAAGAACTCTTGATCAAGTGGCAATCAAGGGAGTCCAAATGCGCCCGAACAACATGATCGTTCGAGCCTTCGATGGTTCTAAAAGAGAAGTAGTGGGAGAAATCAATCTTCCAATCCAAATTGGACCCACTATCTTCAACGTCGAATTTCAAGTG
Organism: Cajanus cajan; assembly: GCF_000230855.2. Taxonomy (NCBI): domain Eukaryota; kingdom Viridiplantae; phylum Streptophyta; class Magnoliopsida; order Fabales; family Fabaceae; genus Cajanus; species Cajanus cajan. The sequence goes on from NC_138525.1 coordinate 40,345,480, forward strand.
ATGGACATTACTCCGGCATACAGCTGTCTCCTTGGCCGACCTTGGATTCATGATGCGAAAGCTGTACCCTCTACGCTCCACCAGAAAGTCAAGTTCATAGTGGGTGACAAACTGGTGACTGTACAAGCTGAAGATGACATACTCATCAGCAAGCCATCCAACATACCTTATGTGGATGCAGCAGAGGAAGCTTTGGAAACCGCCTTCCAGGCATTGGAAAGTGCCAATGTTGAAACGTTTCCCCGAGAAATGAAGAAGGTAGCCCTTATGCTCACTAAGAACGGATACTTGCCAGGACAAGGATTAGGCAAGGACTCCCAAGGAATCCCGGAGCTACCCATTATCAAGGATAATCCGGGGAAACAAGGGTTAGGATACAACCCCGTTAAAGATCAAAGAACGAAGAGGAATCAAGATCCTTCTCGACGTTCTTTAAGCCAGATCTTTAGGAAGGCTGGTTCACAAATATCAAGGCCGGCTGTCGTCATCAAGTGTTTTTCTCCTTCCGATAGGGATGTGTAAACCTGATGATTATTAGAGATTACTCCTCGGGGACAGCCCAACCCCCGAGCCTCGATAGGGCACATGTTTTCCACTATGACTATAATAAAATCATTCTTTCTTATTGCTTCTTTTCTTGCTTGCAATAAAATTCTAAACCACATTATTTAACCCTGTTTGAATGAACATAAGTGAGGTTAAAATCGTCTTAATAATCAATAAACCCACATCATTTTGTGTGGAAGTGTGCACGACAACTTGGAGCACCTTTCCTTGGCCTCAATAAGTGCCGTCATGGATAAAAAGAAATCCATTCAGGACAAAAATCCTAAAAAACAAAAAGCTCGGCAGGAAACCCAAAAAGGGGACTGCGCAAAAATAAGAGCAAAAGACCCGCTAGGAATCCCACGAAAGGGTGACCTAGGCAAAAATTAGGGTTACAAAATAATGAACAAAAACAAAAGCCCGCTAAGACACCACAAATGGGTGTTTTAGGCAAAAGTTAGGGCAATCAAAAACAGAATAAATCCATGATGGTACCACCAACTGAATTCAACAAAGGGGCTCAAAAAAAGCTATCCAAGTTGTCAAATCACAAACGTTAATAACCAAGACGTGCTTAACTTCATAAGTGTTTAATCAAACAAGCCTAAACACTTAAGCCTACCATTGGCCAAGCCATTCTTACAAAATCCATTTTTCAAAAAATAAATAATCCCCTCTAAAACACAAACTTTCGAAAAAAATATATCCTTTCCTTCTTTTCTCTCTTGTCCCAAACGATTTTTGAATAATCTAGTGGAAACATGGAGATATAGTAGTCAATAGGAGGGTTGACACATCTTCTAAAGGAAAGGAAAATCATTTGGTTGATGACACCAAATCTCAATATAACATGCATCATTCCTCGGTTATAGAAATCGGCAGAGCACAGTCCGTCTTGAGGAATGGCAGAATCCAAACAGAGAAACGCATCGGTTAATTCTTTTGAAAAGTGAATCAAATAGAATTAGGTGCATCATACTGCATACATGCATACAGATGATAGGTGTAATGGAAGATCACTTATTCTCTGTTTATTGAAAAAAAAACAAAACAAAAAATATAAACTTCAGAAAAACAATACGCCCGTATCATGTTCAGTACGCCCGTACCAAAATTAGGGTTATGAACAAATTTTCAATTCAATACGGGCATACTGAAATGAATAACGGCCGTATTGGCAATAACAGAAATCCTCCCTCACGTCAATGACAAAATTCCTCCAAGAAGAAGAGGATAGGGGGAGCCATTCATTTTTTCTAAAAACATTAAATAATTAAACTTGCATTTTGTGCATCACGCACATTAGTTGCACATTCAAAGACCTTATCATGGGGCAATTGCATAAAATAGAAAAAAAATAGAAAAATTGCTTGTGTATGACAGCAGTCAACAAAAGCCGAAAAACGACAAAAAAGGCAAAAATACAGAAAAAGTCAAAATTCGACAAAAAAAGACAAAAATTCCGCATCATACAGAATAATTGAGCCTGGAGAGGCTTGCCGAAATAATACTCCCACAGAATAATTGAGCCTGGAGAGGCTTGCCGAAATAATACTCTCGCAGAATAACTTGAGCCTGGAGAGGCTTGCCGAAACAATACTCCCCCTTCAGAATAACTGAGCCTGGAGAGGCTTGCCGAAATAATACTCCCACAGAATAATTGAGCCTGGAGAAGCTTGCCGAAATAATACTCGACAAACTGTACAGAATAATTGAGCCTGGAGAGGCTCGCCGAAATAATACTCCCCAGAGATATCTCAGCTTCCACTCACGGGCCAAATTCCCCAGTGAAAGCTATCAAACCAAGACCAGCAAAATTCCCCAAGGGAGGCTTGATCATCTAAACAGAATATCCAAGTCGAAAGGACTTAAACTTCCTCAGTGGAAGGTAGCTTTCCAAACGAAGAGTGAAGCTAAGCCTGAAGAGGCTTTCTAAATAATACTCTGGGATACATAAGAACTTCAAATCCCCAGTCGCCTACACAAGAGGCACTCCTTCAAAAAAAAAAAAGGAAAATCAAAAATCCAAAAGATCAATAATCATTCCCCAAGTGGAATCCGGCTCTCAGCCAATCATTGAACGTCAAGCTGATACGCTTAACAGAAGAGGCCAATTACAACCAATGACAAAATCCCCTAGCGGATAACAGCCTACACAGAGGCAACAAAATCCAAAAACCCAAAAGAGATACCCGAATAAGGATAACCGGGATACTCCACAACGTCGAAAGGACGACAGCCAAACATAAGGCACCGCTCACATCAGAAAGAGCATCTTCGTGTCTACACCCCAGGGAAACAGAAATTCCTCAATGGGCACCAACTATGCAAAGGAAAGTTGGGACACAAGAACCTATGAGTAACTGCACATCCCCTAGACGGATCCCTGCGTTATCCAGCCCTCAGCGGCACCAAAATCAAAATCAAATCGTCGAAGCAGCATCGTGGACTGTGGAGACAAAATCATCTCAAAGCCTAAGAGGCAATACTCAGCTACCCAGTTGTCGAGAGCACCGAGGTATGCACAAGTCTGGAGAGACGGTACTCAAACAAGGTCTGGAGAGACGGTACTCAAACAAGGTCTGGAGAGACGGTACTCAAACAAGGTCTGGAGAGACGGTACTCAAACAAAGTCTGGAGAGACGGTACTCAAACAAAGTCTGGAGAGACGGTACTCAAACAAGGTCTGGAGAGACGATACTCAAACAAAGTCTGGAGAGACGGTACTCAAACAAAGTCTGGAGAGACGGTACTCAAACAAAGTCTGGAGAGACGGTACTCAAACAAGGTCTGGAGAGACGGTACTCAAACAAGGTCTGGAGAGACGGTACTCAAACAAAGTCTGGAGAGACGGTACTCAAACAAGGTCTGGAGAGACCATACTCAAACAAAGTCTGGAGAGACGGTACTCAAACAAAGTCTGGAGAGACGGTACTCAAACAAGGTCTGGAGAGACGGTACTCAAACAAGGTCTGGAGAGACGGCACTCAAACAAAGTCTGGAGAGACGGTACTCAAACAAGGTCTGGAGAGACGGTACTCAAACAAGGTCTGGAGAGACGGCACTCAAACAAAGTCTGGAGAGACGGTACTCAAACAAAGTCTGGAGAGACGGTACTCAAACAAAGTCTGGAGAGACGGTACTCAAACAAGGTCTGGAGAGACGGTACTCAAACAAGGTCTGGAGAGACGGTACTCAAACAAGGTCTGGAGAGACGGCACTCAAACAAAGTCTGGAGAGACGGTACTCAAACAAGGTCTGGAGAGACGGTACTCAAACAGGGTCTGGAGAGACGGTACTCAAGGTCTGGAGAGACAGTACTCAAGGTCTGGAGAGACAGTACTCAAAGTCTGGAGAGACGGTACTCAAGGTCTGGAGAGACAGTACTCAACCATCAGCGTCGTCAGAGGCACGTTGGTGTTCAACTTCCAGCTCGGGCGTCGAGTGAAGTTGACCCTGGAGAGGGTAAACTTAGCTACCGAGGTTGTCAGAAGCGCCGAGGTATGCAACAACCTGGAGAGGCTACTCAACAATTTTCCACCGGAAGACGCTACAAGTCAGAAGGTTGGCACATCACCCGGACAATTGGGTCAACTCCTTTACTTGTCAGCCGGTACACCAAAAGGCCGTCTGACTAAGTAAAGGGGGGGGCAGTTGTAGACCCCTAAAATTGTCCAGGTCGGAAATAAAGCTTGAAGACTCTCGAAGACTGAAGGAAGATCAGCCAAAAGGACTTCCAGAAGGCCCAAGGAGGGTTCTCTATAGGTCTAGAGGTCTTAGGATAGCTAAAATAAGAAAAGTGGGAGGAATGAAGCCCAATACGACCTCCCAGAGGTTCAGTACGGCCGTATTGAACATTTTGAACTTCAATACGGCCGCACTGAACTCAATACGGCCGTATTGAAGTTTCTGAACTTCAATACGGCTGCATTGAATTCAATACGGCTGCACTGAACTTCAATACGGCCGTATTGAGGTTTTTGAACTCAATACGGCTGCACTGAACTTCAATACGACCGTATTGAGGTTTTTGAACTTCAATACGGCCGTATTGAATTCAATACGGCCGTATTGTAGTTCAAAACTTCAATACAGACCGTATTGACCCTCATAAACCGTATAGAGCCTCATCCCTATAAATATGACGTCAATGGGACGTCATTTCACACTTTGGCACGCAGTTTTAACCCTCTCCTTGAGTATTCTGGGGTTTTTGAGCAGTGTTCTGCCCTAGAAATCACTCGGAGAGTTGATCCGACGAAGTTCTTGAGCCACGAGCCATTTTGCTTGAGGTTCGAACCTAGTCGAAGGGAAATCCTCCGGATTTCCATAGTTAAAATTTTATAGGAGGGAGCGAGCGGGCTTGTAGAGCGAGGGAAAGCCAAAAAGCTTCCCAGTTTTACTCGAAATATATAAAAGCACGCTTCAAAGGTTTCTTCTTAAGTCCTTCCTTTTACTGCTTTCTGTGTGCATATTTAAAATTGTCATCATGTAGATATTTAAAGTATAGTCGTTTATAATAAATAGGGGTAATTTAGTAATTTTACACTGTTATTTATAAAATAATCTGTCATAGGGAACCCGAAAGGGGCGTTGTGGGGTGCTAACACCTTCCCCGCACGTAACCGACTCACTTACCCAACTCTGGTTGTAATGGCCAAAGTTGATTTATAAAATCAATTGCCTTATCCCTTTTTCCAATGTTTTGAGTAAAACATTGGTGGCGACTCCAAAGAACCCTCCTTTTGCGAAAACCACTAATTCATGGAGGGTCCCGCTTGGGATTAACATGGATTGGTGAATCATTTTAATAAAATTGCTCGTTTGACGAGGTCTCAGTTTGAGAATAAGTCATCCTAGCAATCCATATTTTAAACAAATAAAAGAGTCCAACCATCCTTCGCGAATGCCGAAAGCCCGTTTCGGGCCGGTGGCGACACCGGGGAGTAAGCCATCCTTCCGACTTGTAGTGTCTTCCGGTGGGAAAATTGTTGAGTGGCCTCTCCAGGTTGAGTATTAGTCGTCGCCTCTCCAGGCTCGTGCATGCCTCGGTGTTTCTGACAACCTCGGTAGCGTGAGTTTGCCCTTTCCATGGTCTGCATGCCTCCGTGTTTCTGACGACGTTGGCAGCTGCATACCTCCGTGTTTCTGACGACGTCGGTAGCTGAGTATTGGTCGTCGCCTCTCCAGGCTCGTGCATACCTCGGTGTTTCTGACAACCTCGGGAGCTGCATACCTCCGTGTTACTGACGACGGGGTAGCTGAGTATTAGTCGTCGCCTCTCCAGGCTCGTGCATACCTCGGTGTTTCTGACAACCTCGGTAGCTGCATACCTCCGTGTTTCTGACGACGGGGTAGCTGAGTATTAGTCGTCGCCTCTCCAGGCTCGTGCATACCTCGGTGTTTCTGACAACCTTGGTAGCGTGAGTTTGCCCTCTCCAGGGTCTGCATGCCTCCGTGTTTCTGACGACGTTGGCAGCTGCATACCTCCGTGTTTCTGACGACGTCGGTAGCTGAGTATTAGTCGTCGCCTTTCCAGGCTCGTGCATACCTCTGTGTTTCTGACAACCTTGGTAGTTGCATACCTCCGTGTTTCTGACGACGGGGTAGCTAAGTATTAGTCGTCGCCTCTCCAGGCTCGTGCATACCTCGGTGTTTATGACAACCTCGGTAGCTGCATACCTCCGTGTTTCTGACGACGGGGTAGCTGAGTATTAGTCGTCGCCTCTCCAGGCTCGTGCATACCTCGGTGTTTCTGACGACCTCGGTAGCGTGAGTTTGCCCTCTCCAGGGTCTGCGGTTTGCCCTCCCCAGGGTTGCATACCTCCGTGCTTCTGGTCACTTTGGTAGCGTGAGTTTGCCCTCTCCAGGGATTTGTGATGATTTTGTCTCCACAGTCCACGATGCTGCTTCGACGGTTGTTTTTGATTTTGGTGCCGCTGAAGGCTGGATAGCGCAGGGATCCGTCTAGGGGATGTGCAGTTACTCATAGGTTCTTGTGTCCCAACTTTCCATTGCGTAGTTGGTGCCCACTGGGGAAATTCTGATTCCTTGGGGATGCATACACAAAGATGCTCTTTCTGAGGTGACCGATGCCTTATGATTGGCTGACGTCCTTTCGACGTTGGTGGAGTATCCCGGTTATCCTTATTCGGGTTACTCTTTTGATTTTCTGGTTTTGTTGCCTCTGCGTAGGCTGTTATCCGCTGGGGGATTCTGTTGTGATGATTTTGTCTCCACAGTCCACGATGCTGCTTCGACGGTTGTTTTTGATTTTGGTGCCGCTGAGGGCTGGATAACGCAGGGATCCGTCTAAGGGATGTGCAGTTACTCATAGGTTCTTGTGTCCCAACTTTCCATTGCATAGTTGGTGCCCACTGGGGAAATTCTGATTCCTTGGGGATGCAGACACAAAGATGCTCTTTCTGAGGTGAGCGATGCCTTATGATTGGCTGACGTCCTTTCGACGTTGGTGGAGTATCCCGGTTATCCTTATTCGGGTGACTCTTTTGATTTTCTGGTTTTGTTGCCTCTGCGTAGGCTGTTATCCGCTGGGGGATTCTGTCGTATTGAACTTGATTGGCCTCTTCTGTTAGGCGGATTATCTTGACGTTCGTTTTTTTGGTTGAATACCGAATTCCGCTTGGGGAATGGGTATTGATCTTTTTGGATTTTCCTTGAGTGCCTCTGAGTAGGCGAATGGGGATTGAGGATCTTGTGTATCCCAGAGTATTATTTAGAAAGCCTCTTTAGGATTTGCTTCACTCGTCGCTCGAGTTGGAAAGCTATCTTCCACTGAGGAAGTCTGAGTCCTTTGACTCGGATATTTTGTTTGGATGATCATGCTTCCATTGGGGAATCTTGCTGATCTTGCTCTGATAGCTTTCACTGGGAATTCGGCCCAAGAGTGCAAGCTAAGATGTCTCTGGGGAGTATTATTTCGGCAAGCCTCTCCAGGCTCAGTTATTCTGTACGATTGTTGGATTTTCTGAATTTTTGCCTTTTTTGTCGATTTTGGCTTTTTCCAGAATCGGAGGGATCTCAAACACACTCACAGATAAAGTATGCAGAGGAATGAAGATGTTGTTGATTGTACAAAAGAATGGGCCAATACGGGCCGTATTGAATTCAATACGCCCGTATTGGTGTGGTCGTTATGGCCAATACGACCGTATTCATTTCAGTACGCCCGTATTGAGTTGGAAATTTGTTCATAACCCTAATTTTAGTACGGGTGTACTGAACATGGTATGGGCGCATTGTTTTTTCTGAAATTTATATGTTTTGTTTTTGTTTTTGTTTTGTTTTTTTTTGTTTTTTTTTTGTTTTTTTTTTAATAAACAGAGAATAAGTGATCTTCCAGTACACCTATCATCTGTATGCATGTATGCGGTATGATGCACCTAATTCTATTTGATTTATTTTTCAAAAGAATTAATCGATGCGTTTCTTTGCTTGGATTTTGCCATTCCTCTAGACAGGCTGTGCGCTGCCGATTTCTGTAACCGAGGAATGATGCGTGTTATATCGAGATTGGTGTCATCAACCCAGTGATCGTTCCCTTCCTTTAGAAGATGTATCAACCTTCCTATTGACCACTATATCTCCATGTTCCACTAGATTATTCTAAAATCGTTTGGGACAAGAGAAAAGAAAGGAAAGATATTTTTGTTCAAAAGTTTGTGTTTTAGAGGGGATTATTATTGTTTTGAAAACGGTTTTTGTAAGAATGGCTGGCCAAGGTAGGCTCATGTGTTTAGGCTTGTTTGATTAAACACTTATGAAGTTAAGAAAGTCTTGTTATTGACGTTGTGATTCGACAACTTAGATAGTTTCCCTTGAACCTTTCTTTTTGAATTCAGCTCATGGTACCATCATGGATCTCTTTTGCTTTTTGATAGTCCTTATTTTTGCCTAAAACACCCCTTTGTGGCGTCTTAGCGGACCTTTGTTTTTGTTCATTTTTGCAACCCTAACTTTTGCCTAGGTCACCCTTTCGTGGGATTCCTAGCGGGTTCTTTGCTCTTATTTTTGCGCGGCCCCCTTTTTGGGTTTCCTGCCGAGCTTTTTTTGTTTTTATGATTTTTGTTTTTAAAGGATTTCTATTTTATCCATGATGGCACTTGTCGAGGCCAAGGAATGGTGCTCCAAGTTGTCATACACACTTCCACATAAAAATGATGCGGGTGTATTGTTATTAAGACAATTTTAACCTCATTCATGCTTATTCAAACAGGGTTAAAATAATGTGGTCTAGAAATTTATTGCAAGCAAGAAAAGAAGCAATAAGAAATAATAAAGAACGATTTTATTATAATTATAGCGGAAACATGTGCCCTATCGAGGCTCGGGGGTCGGGCTGTCCCCGAGGAGTGATCTCTAACATCATCAGGTCTATACATCCCTATCGGAAGAAGAAGAGCACTTGATGACGACGACCGGCCTTGACGCTTGTGAACCGGCCTTCCTAAAGATCTGGCTTAAAGAACGTCGAGAAGGATCTTGGTTCCTCTTCGTCCTTTGATCTTTATTAGGGTTGTATCCTAACCCTTGTTTCCCCGGATTATCCTTAATAATGGGTAGCTCGGGAATTCCTTGGGAATCCTTGCCAAGTCCTTGTCCAGGCAAGTATCCGTTCTTGGTGAGCATGTATGCTACCTTCTTCATTTCTCGGGGAAACGTTTCGACATTGGCGATCTCCAATGCTTGGAAGGCGGTCTCTAGAGCTTCCTCTGCTGCATCCACGTAAGGTATGGCAGATGGTTTGCTGATGAGTATGTCATCTTCAGCTTGTACGGTCACCAGCTTGTCACCCACTATGAATTTGACTTTCTGGTGGAGCGTAGAAGGAACAGCTTTCGCATCATGAATCCAAGGTCGGCCGAGGAGACAGCTGTAGGCGAGAGTAATGTCCATCACTTGAAATTCGACATTAAAGATGGTGGGTCCAATTTGGATTGGAAGATTAATTTCTCCCATGTCGCCACCGGCCCAAACGGGCCTCGGCGGTCGCGAAGACGGTCGAGCTCGCTTATTATTTTAGTTTTGAAAAATGTATTGGATTATTAGAACGACTTGTTCTCAAACTGAGACCTTGTCGATCTTATTCAATTTATTTATTAAAATGTCTCACCAATCCATATTAATCCCAAGCGGGACCCTCCATGGATTAGTGGTTTTCGTAAAAGGAGGGTTCGTGGAGTCGCCACCAATGTTTTACTCAAAACATTGGAAAAAGGAATAAGGCAATTGATTTTATAAATCAACTTTGGCCATTACAACCAGAGTTGGGTAAGGGAGTCGGTTACGCGTGGGGAAGGTGTTAGCACCCCACAGCGCCCTTTTCGGGTTCCCTATGACAGATTATTTTCTAAAATAACAGCGTAAAATTACTAAATTACCCCTATTTATTTTAAGCAATTATAAATTAACTATCTACATGATGACAGTTTAAATATGCACACAGAAAGCAGTAAAAGGAAGGATTTAAGAAGAAACCTCTTGAAGCGTGCTTTATATATTGAGTAAAACTGGGAAGCTTTTTGGCGTTCCCTCGCTCTACAAGCTCGCTCGCTCCTTCCTAAAAACTTTTAACTATGGAAATCCGGGGGATTTCCCTTCGACTAGGTTCGATCCTCAAGCAAAATGGCTCGGGGCTCAAGAACTTTGTCGGATCAACTCTCCGAGTGATTTCTAGGGCAGAACACTGCTCAAAAACCCCAGAATACTCAAGGAGAGGGTTCAAAACTATCTGAAAAAGTGTGGAATGACGTCCAATTGACGTCATATTTATAGGGAATAGGCGCAATACGGCCTACAGAAGCAATACGGCCGTATTGAAATTTTTGAACTTCAATACGGTCGTATTGAGTTCAATACGGCCGTATTGAAATTCGGAAATTTCAATGCGCCCGTATTGAGTTCACTGCGGTTGTATTGAAGCTTCAATACGGCCGTATTGATTTCAGTACGGCCGTATTGAAGTTTTCAGAAACTTCAATACACCGTATTAAGTTCACTGCGGCCGTATTGAAGCTTCAATACGGCCGTATTAAGTTCAGTACGGCCGTATTGGGCTTCATTCCCTCCACTTCCTGATTTTGAGCTATTCTAAGACCTCTAGACCTACAGAGAACCCTCCTAGGGCCTTCCAGGAGTCCTTCTGGCTGATCTTCCTTCAGTCTTCGAGAGTCTTCAAGCTTTATTTCCGACCCGGACAATTTTAGGGGTCTACAGCTGCCCCCCCTTTACTTAGTCGGACGGCCTTTTGGTGTACCGGCTGACAAGTAAAGGAGTTGACCCAATTGTCCGGGTGATGTGCCAACCTTCTGACTTGTAATGTCTTCCGGTGGAAAATTGTTGAGTAGCCTCTCCAGGTGGGTGCATACCTCGGCGCTTCTGACATCCTCGGTAGCTGAGTTTACCCTCTCCAGGGTCAACTTCACTCGACGCCCGAGCCGGAAGTTGGACATCAACGCACCTCTGATGACGCTGATGGTTGAGTACCGTCTCTCCAGACCTAGCCTCACTCGACGCCCGAGCCGAAAGCTAGACACCAGTGTGTTAACATCACCCTGATGATTGAGTACCGCCTCTCCAGGCTCTGCCGCTTAACATTTGGCAGGTGAGTTTACCCTCTCCAGGGACTGCGCCTTAACATCGGAAACTGAGTTTACCCTCTCCAGGGACTGCGTCTTAACATCGGCAGCTGAGTTTACCCTCTCCAGGGACTGCGTCTTAACATCGGCAGCTGAGTTTGCCCTCTCCAGGGACTGCGTCCGTGTCTTCTGATCACTTCGGCAATGCGAGTTTACCCTCTCCAGGGACTGCGTCTTAACATCGGCAGCTGAGTTTGCCCTCTCCAGGGACTGCGTCCGTGTCTTCTGATCACTTCGGCAATGCGAGTTTACCCTCTCCAGGGTTTTGAGATGATTTTTGTCTCCACAATCCACTATGCTGCTTCGACAGTTTTTTCTGATTTTGTGCCGCTGAGGGCTGGATAACGCAGGGATCCGTCTAGGGGATGTGCAGTCATTCATAGGTTCCTGTGCCCCAACTTGCCTTGCATTGTTGGTACCCATGGGGAATTTCTGAATCCTTGGGGTATGGACACAGATGCTCTCTCTTTGAGTTGAGCGATGCCTTATGTTTGGCTGACGTCCTTTGACGTTGGTGGAGTATCCCGGTTGTCTTTATTCGGGTGACTCTTTTCAATTTTCTGATTTTGTAGCCTCTGTGTAGGCTATTATCCACTAGGGAATTCTGTCATTCATTTCTTGACTGGCCTCTTCTGTTGGGCAGATAATCTTGATGTTCGGTGCTTGGCTGGATGCCGCATTCCGCTTGGGGAATATTTATTGAGATTTTTTTTTTTATTTATTATATTTTTTTTTTATTTTTTCTCCTTTTGTAGGGATGCCTCTTGAGTAGGCGATTGGGGACTTAGGGATCTTATTGTATCCCAGAGTATTATTTAGGAAGCCTCTACAGGCTTAGCCTCGCTCAGCACTTTGAGTCGGAGAGCTATCTTCCACTGAGGAAGTGTTAAGTCCCTTGACTTGTATATACTGTTTGGATGATCGCACTTCCATTGGGGATTGCGTCGATTTTTCTTTGATAGCTCTCGCTGGGGATTCGTTCCATGAGCTTGAGTTGAGGTTTTCTCTGGGGAGTATTATTTCTGCGAGCCTCTCCAGGCTCATTTATTCTGTACAGTTTGGGGATGAGGAGTATTTTGGTAAGCCTCTCCAGGCTCAGTTATTCTGTACAAACTGTTTGTTGGATTTTCTGTATCCTTGCCTTTTTTATTTTCGGCTTTTTCTGTATTTTGCCTTTTTTTCTGATTTGGCTTTTGCTGTACAGAATTTAAATTGCTAGAGAATTTTGAGTTCAAAAGTGGCAAATTTCATTACTAAAAATGAATTTGTACAAGGAAAATTTTGAGAAATGGGGCTAAGCCCAACCAAACTAATGCATGAAAAAGCAATAAAACAGAAGCCAGTCTTCACTCCTCTGCCGGCGGGTCCTGTGGCGGGTCCGGGAAGCGGCGATGCATCCAGACGGAGAGGTTGTCGAACCCCTGCACCAAGGTATCTAGTCGAGCATCTGTACTCTGCTGCCATGTGCCGATGCTATGCTGAAAAGCATCGAATCGAGTATCGATGCTTTGCTGTAAAGCGTCAAAGCGGGCATCAAAGTAGGCCCTATCCGACTGCGAAGTGCCGGTCTCTGGCTGTGGGCTGCCATCGCCCTCAAAGTCGAGGTCATTGAGGATGTCGGCATAGGCATCGGGGCCATCTACTCGTACAAACCCCCCAGCTGATCTAGTAATGATCCTCATGCTAATCAAAGTGGTAGCACCGATCAGCTTTGGCGCCAGCGCCCTTGGCTCTTCGCCATCGGGGCATCCCCATGTCTCCGCCAGCTGTGAGAGGAGTGGGGCGACCAAGATATACCCCTGTCTAGACTCTCCTCCCTCTCGTGTCCCCAGCTTCTTCACATGCTCGAGGAAGAAATATCCAGGGTTGGCCTTCCGTCCGGTGGCCATGCAATATAATGCCAGCAGGTCCGGACGAGTAATCGACTCGGGGCTCTTGGACCTGCCATGGATAGTACTGGTAAGGATCTTGTGGCAGATCCGAAGAGCGGTCGGAAGCCGGGAACCCTTTACCCCTGAATGGTAATCCTCTCGGCCAGTGAGCAATCTCCACATGTCAACCGGAGTCCACTGATCAGGCCACTCGCATATGGCATCCCGAAATTCCAGCTGATCAGTGCGGCTGAAAAATCCCGCCTGGACATTGAACTCGTCCAAAGTCAAGGAGCGGTACCCCTGATTCATCCAGAAATCAACCGAGCAGACATCTTCCCCATAACTGTTCGTCGACTCAGTAATACCGACGGAGGCCAGGAACTCCTTCGTGGCTGTCAAGTACAGCTGAGAAGGGGGATCAAGGAGAAATCCCCATCCTATGCTGCCGAAGTAACCCCTGACGTCATCCTCCAAGCCCACTGCTCGGAGAAGGTCAAAGTCAAGCACCCTTGACGGCTCGAAGTTGAACGTCTCTATGAGCTCCAGCCGTTGCCTGTGTCGGTCTGTCATCTCACGTCGAGCTGGGGCTCTCTGTCTTTTTCGGGATGACTCTGCCATTTCTGAGAAGCTATCTAGGGTGCACTCACAAACAAAATATGCAGGGAAAGAAGATTGGTATGCAAAATGAGAGGGGGGGAGACTTATTTATAGAGAAGTTTTCGCCAGTACGGCCGTATTGAATTAAATACGGCCGTATTGGCTTTACCGTTATTGTACAAATGTGGCAATCAATACGGCCCGTATTGAATGGAATACGGCTGTATTGAACGTCAATACGCCCGTATTGTGTTTAATACGCCGTATTGAATACGAAACGTTGCTTCAACGTTCACCTTGATACGCCCGTATTAAACTCAGTACGGGCGCATTGATTGATGATTTTTTTTTTTTTTTTTTTTTTTTTTTTTTTTTTTTTTTTTTAAGAAACAGAGAATAAGTGATCTTCCAGTACACCTATCATCTGTATGCATGTATGCAGTATATGATGCACCTAATTCTATTTGATTCATTTTTCAAAAGAATTAATCGATGCGTTCTTCTGTTTGGATTTTTGCCATTCCTCTAGACGAGCTGTGCTCTGCCGATTTCTGTTACCGAGGAATGACGCGTATTTGATTTTGGTGTCATCAACCAAATGATTCTTCCCTTTCTTTAGAAGATGTGTCAACCCTCCTATTGACCACTATATCTCCATGTTTCCATTAGATTATTCAAAAATCGTTAGGACAAGAGAGAAAAGAAGGAAATGATATATTTTCAAAAGTTTGTGTTTTAGAGGGGATTATTTTATTTTTGAAAAATGGATTTTGTAAGAATGGCTGGCCATTGGTAGGCTTATTGTGTTTAGGTTTGTTTGATTAAACACTTATGAAGTTAAGCACATCTTTGTTATTAATGATTGTGCTTTGACAACTTGGATAGCTTTTTCTTGAGCCCCTTGTTGAATTCAATTGATGGTACCATCATGGATTTATTTTGTTCCTTTTTTGACGGCCCTAACTTTTGCCTAAAACACCCATTTGTGATGTCTTAGCGGGCTTTTGTTTTTGTTCATTATTTTGTAACCCTAATTTTTGCCTAGGTCACCCTTTTGTGGGATTCCTAGCGGGTCTTTTGCTCTTATTTTTGCGCAGTCCCTTTTTTGGGTTTCCTGCCGAGCTTTTTATCTTTAGGATTTCTTTATCCATGATGGCACTTATTGATGCCAAGAAAAGGTGCTCCAAGCTGTCATGCACACTTCCACATAAAATGATGCGGGTTTATTGATTATTAAGACGATTTTAACCTCACTTATGTTCGTTCAAACAGGGTTAAATAATGTGGTCTAGAGATTTATTGCAAGCAAGAAAAGAATCAATAAGAAATAATGAAGAATGATTTTATTATAATCATGATGGAAACATGTGCCCTATCGAGGCTCGGGGGTTGGGCTGTCCCCGAGGAGTGATCTCTAATAGTCACTGAATTTACACATCCCTATTAGAAGGAAAAGGACACTTGATGACGACAGCTGGCCTTGACGTTTGTGAACCAGCCTTCCTAAAGATCTGGCTTAAAGAACGTCGAGAAGGATCTTGATTCCTCTTCGTTCTTTGATCTTTAACATGGTTGTATCCTAATCCTTGTTTCCCCGGATTGTCCTTGATAATAGGTAGCTCCGGGATTCCTTGGGAGTACTTGCCCAATCCTTGTCCTGGCAAGTATCCGTTCTTTGTGAGCATATGGGCTACCTTCTTCATTTCTCGGGGAAACGTTTCAACATTGGCAATTTCCAATGCTTGGAAGGCGGTTTCCAAAGCTTCCTCTGCTGCATCCACATAAGGTATGTTGGATGGCTTACTGATGAGTATGTCGTCTTCAGCTTGCACGGTCACCAGTTTGTCACCCACAATGAATTTGACTTTTTGGTGGAGCGTAGAGGGTACAGCTTTCGCATCATGAATCCAAGGTCGGCCTAGGAGACAGCTGTATGCAGGAGTAATATCCATCACTTGGAATTCGACGTTGAAGATGGTGGGTCCAATTTGGATTGGAAGATTGACTTCTCCCACCACTTCTCTTTTAGAACCGTCGAAAGCTCGAACGATCATGTTGCTCGGGCGCATTTGGACTCCCTTGATTGCCACTTGATCAAGAGTTCTTTTGGGCATCACATTCAAGGAAGATCCGTTATCCACCAAGACTTTTGCGATGTGGTACTCCTTGCATTTTACAGAGATGTGCAAGGGCTTGTTGTGATTAGGTCCCTCGGCGGGGATTTCTTCATCGGTGAAAGTGAGGTGATCATTAGCCTTGATGTGGCTAACAATTCCTTCAAACTTGTCTTGGGAGATGGTATGCGACACATATGCCTCGTTCAAGACCTTCAACAGAGCTTGCCGATGCGGTTCGGAGCTTAGGATCAACGACAACAAAGTGATCTTTGCTGGTGTCTTGTGAAGTTGATCCACAATGGAGTACTCGCTTTGTTTGATGAATTTTAACAACTCATCAGTCTCCTCCTCGGATTCTCTATCTTCCTCGGTTTTCTCCTTTTCTTTTCCTTTATTCTTGGGAGCTTTATCGTGCAGATCTTCGGGAGTGTAGATCCTGCCACTCCTAGTCATGCCCCCAAGTCCAGCGATGTTGGAGATATCGCTGTCGGCAGAAGAATGGATGTCGTATATCCATGGCACAGCCTTATTTGTTTTGTAGGGGAAAGGCCTTGGAGCGACAATCCTTAACGGCGTCGGACCCTCCCTTTTGTCTGTCTTGATTACCAACAACGGCGTCGTCGTGTGTTCGCTTTGCGCAGTTGTTGGTTTGCATTTAATGACCAATGGCGTGCGATCCATTCTGAACATACGCATCGATTATTTCTTTCTTTTTATTAACCTTTATTATTAATTACTAGGAGAGATAAATGCAAAATGAATGACTAATGAGATGCAAAGGCAATAAATCTCAAAAATACTGTTTTATTCATTAAAGAAAGTGTACAACTTTATACAATGCTTTGAAGCAATTTTTTACAATAAGAGAAAAGCCGGTAAAAACCCACAGGCGGGTTCATGTTTCTTTGCCATTCATCTTCGGCTTCCTCGACATGACGACCCATTGCTTTAATCTGCGTATGGACCGCTTGGCTCATATCGTCACTGATTTTCTGAGCCTCCTTCGCTTTTTGAGTATAGTAGTTGATCATGGCCTGTAGCTCATTAAGCTCGTCTTCGGCTCGATCCTTCTCCTCTCGGAGTTTGGCCATTTGTGCCAATCCTTTCCTTTCCTTTTTGCGGAAATCGGAAAGGTTTGTGGCTTGTCGTTGAGCGACCTCCCGCCATTGCTGTGCGTCGGATCGAGTCAGAATCAAATTATCTTGCATGTCCCTGATCAACTGTGCCTGCTTTGCATGCTCGGCTTCAAGGCGTGCTATCTTCTCATTGACTTCTCGGAGTTGACTACTCGGTTCAACCTTTGGCATTTTGGATGCCCGAGTAGTCTCCTCGTTGAGGTTAGCACACTCATCCTTGAGCCGCTCTATCTCATGGTCCTTCTTCTTGCATTGCCTTTGAAGACCATCAATGGTGAAACTGGATTCTTCGTTTTTCTCTTCAAGAACTCTCATCTGAGCTCCCATGATTCCCAGTTTCTTGGTCAAGGCGTCGACCTGTTCATGCAACACCCTCCTTGTAGTCGTGGTTGCACAAGAGGTGGATGGTTGTGACACCCCCCTCTCATTCCTCCATTTCTCATAGTCAATGGAAACGGACACCCGAGGCTTTTCAAGCTCGAGATCTCCCTCATAGGTTGGTCTCTCCCATGCTCTTATAACAGCGTGCATATCTCTCTGATGCTCGGGATCGAAAGAGAAGCACAACCCTCCCAGCTCCTCTATGGTAGGAACGATTTGGGTCCTCATTAGTTGCCTCATAACCAGTTTAGGTGAGTAGGTTATGCAACCTCTGAGGCCCATCAACGGTATGCTCGAATAACTGCCGCATCTTGTCAATACATGGCTCGGACGGAACCAAGGGCAAACCCACGTAAAGTGCTCGATATTCCACTGTTCCATCTCATCCTTCCACTCGGAAGCATATCGGCGGCAGACGGGGATTTTTGAGAAGCTTCTCAACGGATCGGGCAAGGTCCCCATGTGACTGGAGGCGTAGAAATGTGTGATGCCCCACACATATAACAAGGAGGTGCAGCATCGGATGATCTTCCCTTGCTTCTGTTGAGATAGATGAACAGATAGCAAGGTGTCGGCAAGAATAGCGGGCACGGGACTCTTCATATGCACGTCCCAAGCAAAGAAAGCGTCCATCGCAGCATGGTCCACTGTGTTAGCGTGAAAGGGGAATAGGATCGTCCCAAACACGGCTAACGCCAGAGTCTTGTTGAAAGCTAACCAATCTCCCTCACCAGCCAAGGAAGAAAGGTGGTCTTCGATCATAGCAAGCTTCCAACCCTTGATACTGCCGTTCCCCACTAAAGCAGATAATCGTGGTGGTAGTTTGACCTGAGTGGCTACTCTCTCTACGGCCACATGGTTCCCCTGAAAAAGGTAGACCCCAGCTGATTTAGGCCACCGTAACATGAGCTCGTACTCCTCTAGAGTAGGAACCAGGTCAAACTGGGGGAACTCAAAACAGTGCAGATCGGGACTCCAGAAGTGAACCAATGCCCTCAGAAAAGCTGGATCCACACAAATCCTCATCAAATCGAGAACTCGCCCATAAGATTTCTCAAACTCGACGCGAGCCTCTCTTGACATCAAGGTACAGAGGTGATCCAACCTCTCAGCACGGTATAATAGGAAGTCCACTTTCTTTAATGGCCTTTGCACCTCCCTAGACCTCTCCATAATCTACAATACAATGCATGATATGAGATGATGGCGATGAATATGCATGCATAGTGTTTATTCAACTAAGCATTATCATGTTTTCGGGATATTCCTAAGATGATGCATGATATTGCTTGGTTTGGATAAATACGTATTTTTTCCTTTTGAGTATTTTTATTATTATTTATATTTTTTTTGGGTGAAAAGGGAAACTACCTATATGAATGTGATGAAGGTAGATGTTAACACCGTATAATGGAAGATTCTTATTCCTATTTATTCTTATTTTTTATTGTAAACAAGAATGTTGTATGTTTAAAAGGTGCAAATATATGCTCATACAATGTCACATAAAAAAATGCACACACAATTCACTCATCCACGAACAGTCACGAGCGAATCACGAGGTAGGGGTATCCTGCAGAAATGGTGCATATTCAAGGTGGTTCTAACTGTTCTCACCAGTCCAAGGCCCCCAAGGTGCCCCCATTATAGGGACCCAATTCCTCTCATCGTAGGTCGATGGAAAGCTCCAACGCACCGTCGGACTCAAGTTCATGGTTATCACCTTGAGTGATGTTTTCCGACAACGGTCTACGGGCACCTATAGACCCATTCGACAACCGGCCGTACTAACATCCACTCCCTATGGTTAATCACTCATGCCCCCGGGTATAGAGGGAACTGTTGTGTGCAAAGGTTTGTGTGCAGTTTTTATTTCAAACAATTGCGGAATTTAAACATACAACAGTTATTTAAAGCCATATAATAAAACATATTATAGTACAAGCAAGGGGTAATGAAGTAATTTTAACTATTATTTGTTAAAAATAATCTGTCACTAAATGGGACTGACTCTCGAGGCTTCCCCAGTGGAGTCGCCATCTGTCGCCACCGGCCCAAACGGGCCTCGGCGGTCGCGAAGACGGTCGAGCTCGCTTATTATTTTAGTTTTGAAAAATGTATTGGATTATTAGAACGACTTGTTCTCAAACTGAGACCTTGTCGATATTATCCAATTTATTTATTAAAATGTCTCACCAATCCATATTAATCCCAAGCGGGACCCTCCATGGATTAGTGGTTTTCGTAAAAGGAGGGTTCGTGGAGTCGCCACCAATGTTTTACTCAAAACATTGGAAAAAGGGATAAGGCAATTGATTTTATAAATCAACTTTGGCCATTACAACCAGAGTTGGGTAAGGGAGTCGGTTACGCGTGGGGAAGGTGTTAGCACCCCACAGCGCCCCTTTCGGGTTCCCTATGACAGATTATTTTCTAAAATAACAGCGTAAAATTACTAAATTACCCCTATTTATTTTAAGAAATTATAAATTAACTATCTACATGATGACAGTTTAAATATGCACACAGAAAGCAGTAAAAGGAAGGATTTAAGAAGAAACCTCTTGAAGCGTGCTTTATATATTGAGTAAAACTGGGAAGCTTTTTGGCGTTCCCTCGCTCTACAAGCTCGCTCGCTCCTTCCTAAAAACTTTTAACTATGGAAATCCGGGGGATTTCCCTTCGACTAGGTTCGATCCTCAAGCAAAATGGCTCGGGGCTCAAGAACTTTGTCGGATCAACTCTCCGAGTGATTTCTAGGGCAGAACACTGCTCAAAAACCCCAGAATACTCAAGGAGAGGGTTCAAAACTATCTGAAAAAGTGTGGAATGACGTCCAATTGACGTCATATTTATAGGGAATAGGCGCAATACGGCCTACAGAAGCAATACGGCCGTATTGAAATTTTTGAACTTCAATACGGTCGTATTGAGTTTAATACGGCCGTATTGAAATTCGGAAATTTCAATGCGCCCGTATTGAGTTCACTGCGGTTGTATTGAAGCTTCAATACGGCCGTATTGATTTCAGTACGGCCGTATTGAAGTTTTCAGAAACTTCAATACACCGTATTAAGTTCACTGCGGCCGTATTGAAGCTTCAATACGGCCGTATTAAGTTCAGTACGGCCGTATTGGGCTTCATTCCCTCCACTTCCTGATTTTGAGCTATTCTAAGACCTCTAGACCTACAGAGAACCCTCCTAGGGCCTTCCAGGAGTCCTTCTGGCTGATCTTCCTTCAGTCTTCGAGAGTATTCAAGCTTTATTTCCGACCCGGACAATTTTAGGGGTCTACATCCCACCACTTCTCTTTTAGAACCGTCGAAAGCTCGGACGATCATGTTGCTCGGGCGCATTTGGATTCCCTTGATTGCCATTTGATCGAACGTTCTTTTTGGCATCACATTCAAGGAAGATCCGTTATCCACCAAGACTTTAGCGATGTGGTATTTCTTGCACTTTACAGAGATGTGCAAGGGCTTGTTGTGATTCGGTCCCTCAGCGGGGATTTCTTCATCGGTGAAAGTGAGGTGATCATTAGCCGTGATGTGACTAACAATCCCCTCAAACTTGTCTTGGGAGATAGTGTGCGACACGTATGCCTCGTTCAAGACTTTCAACAGAGCTTGTCGATGCGGTTCGGAGCTTAGGATCAACGACAACAGAGTAATCTTTGCTGGCGTCTTATGAAGTTGATCCACGATGGAGTACTCGCTCTGTCGGATATATTTTAACAGCTCGTCAGTCTCCTCCTCGGATTCCTTATTTTCCTCGTTTTTTTCTTTTTCTTTTTCTTTTCCTTTATTCTTGGGAGCTTTATCATGAAGATCTTCGAGAGTGTAGATCCTGCCACTCCTAGTCATGCCCCCAAGTCCAGCGATGTTAGAGATATCGCTGTCGGTAGAAGAATGGATGTCGTATATCCATGGCACAACCTTATTCGATTAGTAGGGAAAAGGTCTTGGAGCAGTGA
Source organism: Cajanus cajan (assembly GCF_000230855.2). Classification (NCBI taxonomy): domain Eukaryota; kingdom Viridiplantae; phylum Streptophyta; class Magnoliopsida; order Fabales; family Fabaceae; genus Cajanus; species Cajanus cajan. The sequence goes on from NC_138525.1 coordinate 40,366,764, forward strand.
TCTTTAACGGTGTCGGACCTTACCCTTTATTCGTCTTGATTACCAACAACGGAGTTGATGTGCGTTCGCTTGGCGCGGTTGTTGGTTTACACTTAATAACAAACGGCGTGCGATCCATTCTTAACACACGCATCGATTAATCCTTTCTTTTTATTAATGTTATTAATGAATTACTAGGAGATATCTATGCAATGCACTCCCCTAGATCCCTTCATGATCTTTGATAAGAATGCATGATATGAAATGATGGCGTTGAATATGTATGCATTGTGTTTATTCAACTAAGCATTATCATGTTTTCAGGATGTTCCTAAGATGATGCATGATATTGCTTGGTTTGGATAAATAATAATTTTTTTTTTGGTATTTTGTTTTTTGTATTTTTTGGGTGAAAAGGGAAACTACCTATATGAATGTGATGAAGGTAGATGTTAACACCATGTAATGGAAGATTCTTATTCCTATTTATTCTTATTTTAAAAGGGAATGTTGTATGTTTAAAGAATGCAATGTATGCTCAAACAATGTCACATAAACAATGCGCAAACAATTCACTCATCCACGAACAGTCACGAGCGAATCACGAGGTAGGGGTATCCTACAGACAAGTGCATATTCAAGGAGGTTCTAACTGTTCTCACCGGTCTAAGGCCCCCAAGGTGCCCCCATTATAGGGACCCAATCCCTCTCGTCGTAAGTCGATGGAAAGCTCCAACGCACTGTCGGACTTGAGTTCATGGTTTTCACCTTGAGTGATTGTAGACCCCTAAAATTGTCCGGGTCAGAAATAAAGCTTGAAGACTCTTGAAGACTGAAGGAAAGTCAGCCAGAAGGACTCATGGAAGGCCCTAGGAGGATTCTCTGTAGGTCTAGAGGTCTTATAATAGCTCAAAATAAGGAAGTGGAGGGAATAAAGCCCAATACGGCCTCCCAAAAGTTCAGTACGGCCGTATTGAACATTTTGAACTACAATACGGCCGCACTGAACTCAATACGGCCGTATTGAAGTTTCTGAACTTCAATACAGCCGCACTGAACTCAATACGGCCGTATTGAAGTTTCTGAACTTCAATACAGCCGCACTGAACTCAATACGGCCGTATTGAAGTTTCTGAACTTCAATACAGCCGCACTGAACTCAATACGGCCGTATTGTAGTTCAAAAACTCAATACGGGCCGTATTGACCCCCAGAGGCCGTATTGCGCCTCATCCCTATAAATATGACGTCAATTGGACGTCATTTGGGACTTTCACACTGAGTTTTAACCCTCTTCTTGAGTATTCTGGGTTTTTTTGAGTAGTGCTCTGCCTAGAAATCACTCGGAGAGTTGATCTGACAAAGTTCTCGAGTTCTGAGCTTTTTGCTTGAGTCTCGAACTAAGTCGAAGGGAAATCCTCCGGATTTCCATAGTTAAAATTTTCTAGGAGGGAGCGAGCGGGCTTGTAGAGCGAGGGAACGCCAAAAAGCTTCCCAGTTTTACTTGAATATAAAAGCACGCTTCAAAGGTTTCTTCTTAAGACCTTCCTTTTACTGCTTTCTGTGTGTATATTTAACTGTCATCATGTAGATAGTTAAGTTATAATTGTTTAGAATAAATAGGGGTAATTTAGTAATTTCGCACTATTATTTTTAGAAATAATCTGTCATAGAGAACCCGAAAGGGGCGCTGTGGGGTGCTAACACCTTCCCCACGCGTAACCGACTCCCTTACCCGACTCTGGTTGTCATGGCCGAAGTCGATTTTTGAATCGATTGCCTTAAACTTCTTTTTCCAATGTTTTGAGTAAAACATTGGTGGCGACTCCATGAACCCTTCCTTTTTATGAAAACCGCTAATCCATGGAGGGTCCCGCTTGGGATTAACATGGATTGGTGAGCCTTTTAATAAAATTGCTCGTTTGACAAGGTCTCAGTTTGAGAATAAGTCATTCTAGCAATCCATATTTTTAAACAAATAAAAGAGTCCAACCATCCTTCGCGAATGCCGAAAGCCCGTTTCGGGCCGGTGGCGACAGATGGCGACTCCACTGGGGAAGCCTCGAGAGTCAGTCCCATTTAGTGACAGATTATTTTTAACAAATAATAGTTAAAATTACTTTATTACCCCTCACTTGTATGATAACATGTTTATTTATATGGCTTTAATAACTGTTGTATGTTTAGTTTCTGCAATTGTTTGAAATATAAATTGCACACAAACCTTTGCACACAACAGTTCCCTCTATACCCGGGGGCATGAGTGGTAAGCCATAGGGAGTGGATGTTAGTACGGCCGGTTGTCGAATGGGTCTATAGGTGCCCGTAGACCGTTGTCGGAAAGCATCACTCAAGGTGATAACCATGAACTCAAGTCCGACAGTGCGTTGGAACTTTCCATCGACTTACGACGAGAGGAATTGGGTCCCTATAATGGGGGCACCTTGGGGGCCTCAGACCAGTGAGAACAGTTAGAACCTCATTGAATATGCACTTTTCTGCAGGATACCCCTACCTCGTGATTCGCTCGTGACTGTTCGTGGATGAGTGAATTGTTTGTGCATTGATTATGTGACATTGTATGAGCATACATTGCATTTCTTTAAACATACAACATTCCTATTCTTTTAAAATAAGAATAAATAGAAATAAGAATCTTCCATTACATGGTGTTAACATCTACCTTCATCACATTCATATAGGTAGTTTCCCTTTTCACCCAAAAATACAAAAAAAATATATATTCAAAAAACAAAGAAAAATGATATTTACCCAAAACCAAGCAATATCATGCATCATCTTAGGGACATCCCGAAAACATGATAATGCTTAGTTCAATAAACACAATGCATGCATATTCAACATCATCATCTCATATCATGCATATAGATCATGGAGGGATCTAGGAGTCATTCATTTCATACATCTCTCCTAGTAATCCATTAATAACATTAATAAAAAGAAAAAATTAATCGATGCGTATGTTCAAAGAATGGATCGCACGCCGTTCGTTATCAAGTGTAAGCCAACAACCGCGCCAAGCGAGCGCACATCAACTCCGTTGTTGGTAATCAAGACGAATAAAGGGGAAGGTCCAACACCATTAAGGATCACTGCTCCAAGACCTTTCCCCTACGAATCAAATAAGGCTGTGCCGTGGATATACGACATCCATTCTTCTGCCTACAGCGATATCTCTAACATCGCTGGACTTGGGGGCATGACTAGGAGTGGCAGGATCTACACTCCCGATGATCTTCATGATAAAGCTCCCAAGAATAAAGAAAAGGAGAAAGAAAAAGAAAAAAAACCGAGGAAAATAAAGAATCCGAGGAGGAGACTGATGAGCTATTAAAATATATCCGACAGAGCGAGTACTCCATCATGGATCAACTTCATAAGACGCCAGCAAAGATTACTCTGTTGTCGTTGATCCTATGCTCCGAACCGCATCGGCAAGCTCTGTTGAAAGTCTTGAACGAGGCATATGTGTCGCACACTATCTCCCAAGACAAGTTTGAGGGGATTGTTAGTCACATCACGGCTAATGATCACCTCACTTTCACCGATGAGGAAATCCCCGCTGGGGGACCAAATCACAACAAGCCCTTGCACATCTCTGTAAAGTGCAAGGAGTATCACATCGCTAAAGTCTTGGTAGATAATGGATCTTCCTTGAACGTAATGCCAAAAAGAACGCTCGAGCAAGTGGTAATCAAGGGAATCCAAATGCGCCCGAGCAACATGATCGTCCGAGCTTTCGACGGTTCTAAAAGAGAAGTGGTGGGAGAAGTCAATCTTCCAATCCAAATTGGACCCACCATCTTCAACGTCGAATTTCAAGTGATGGACATTTCTCCCGCATATAGCTGTCTCCTCGGCCGACCTTGGATTCATGATGCGAAAGCTGTTCCCTCTACGCTCCACCAGAAAGTCAAATTCATAGTGGATGACAAACTGGTGACCGTACAAGCTGAAGATGACATACCCATCAGCAAGCCATCCACCATACCTTACGTGGATGCAGCAGAGGAAGCTCTAGAAACCGCCTTCCAAGCATTGGAGATTGCCAATGTTGAAACGTTTCCCCGAGAAATGAAGAAGGTAGCCCATATGCTCACCAAGAATGGATACTTGCCTGGACAAGGACTTGGCAAGGATTCCCAAGGAATTCCCGAGCTACCCATTATCAAGGATAATTCGGGGAAACAAGGGTTAGGATACAACCCTTATAAAGATCAAAGGACGAAGAGAAACCAAGATCCTTCTCGACGTTCTTTAAGCCAGATCTTTAGGAAGGCCGGTTCACAAGCGTTAAGGCCGGTCGTCGTCGTCAAGTGTTTTTCTCCTTCCGATAGGGATGTATAGACCTGATGACTATTAGAGATTACTCCTCGGGGACAGCCCGACCCCCGAGCCTCGATAGGGCACATGTTTCCTCTATGATTATAATAAAATCATTCTTCATTAATTCTTTATTGCTTCTTTTCTTGCTTGCAATAAAATTCTAGACCACATTATTTTTAACCCTGTTTGAATAAGCATAAATGAGGTTAAAATCATCTTGATAACAATAAACCCGCATCATTTTTATGTGGAAGTGTGTGTGACAACTTGGAGCACCTTCCCTTGGCCTTGACAAGTGCCATCATGGGTAAAAAGAAATCTTTTAAAATAAAAGAAGCTCGGCAGGAAACCCAAAAAGGGGGCTGCGCAAAAATAAGAGCAAAAGACCCGCTAGGAATCCCACAAAAGGGTGACCTAGGCAAAAGTTAGGGTTACGAAAATGAATAAAAACAAAGGTCCGCTAAAACGCCACAAAAGGGTGTTTTAGGCAAAAATAAGGACAATCAAAAAACGAAAGAAATCCATGATGGTACCATGAACCGAATTCAAAAAGAAAGGTTCAAGGGAAGTTATCTAAGTTGTCAAATCACAACGTCAATAAACAAAGATTTTTCTTAACTTCATAAGTGTTTAATCAAACAAAGCCTAAACACATAAGCCTACCTTGGCCATCCATTCTTACAAAAACAATTTTTCAAAATAAAAATAAATCCCCTCTAAAACACAAACTTTCAAAAAAGAATATACCTTTCCTTTCTTTTCTCTCTTGTCCCAAACGATTTTTGAATAATCTAGTGGAAACATGGAGATATAGTAGTCAATAGGAGGGTTGACACATCTTCTAAAGGAAAGGAAAATCATTTGGTTGATGACACCAAATCTCAATATAACATGCATCATTCCTCGGTTACAGAAATCGGCAGCACACAGCCCGTCTAGAGGAATGGCAAAAATCCAAACAGAGAAACGCATCGGTTAATTCTTTTGAAAAGTGAATCAAATAGAATTAGGTGCATCATACTGCATACATGCATACAGATGATAGGTGTAATGGAAGATCACTTATTCTCTGTTTATTGAAAAAAAAAAATATAAACTTCAGAAAAATAATACGCCCGTATCATGTTCAGTACGCCCGTACCAAAATTAGGGTTATGAACAAATTTTCAATTCAATACGGGCATACTGAAATGAATAACGGCCGTATTAGCAATAACAGAAATCCTCCCTCACGTCAATGACAAAAATTCCTCCAAGAAGAAGAGGATAGGGGGAGCCATTCATTTTTTCTAAAAAAAAAACAAATTAATAAAATAATTAAACTTGCATTTTGTGCATCACGCACATTAATTGCACATTCAAAGACCTCATCATGAGGGAGTCTCATAAAATAGAAAAAATAGAAAAATTGCTTGTGTATGACAGCAGCAAATAAAATGCAGAAATTCAGAAAATCAATAAAACGTATAGAATAATTGAGCCTGGAGAGGCTTGCCGAAATAATACTCTCTCAGAATAACTGAGCCTGGAGAGGCTTGCCAAAATAATACTCTCTCAAGATAACTAAGCCTGGAGAGGCTTGCCGAAATAATACTCTCTCAGAATAACTGAGCCTGGAGAGGCTCGCCGAAATAATACTCTCTCAGAATAACTGAGCCTGGAGAGGCTCGCCGAAATAATACTCTCTCAGAATAATTGAGCCTGGAGAGGCTCGCCGAAATAATACTCTCTCAGAATAACTGAGCCTGAAGAGGCTTGCCAAAATAATACTCCCCAGAGACATTTCTGTACAGAAAAAGCCAAAACCAACAAAAAAGGCAAAAATACAGAAAAAGCCAAAATCAACAAAAAATACAGAAAAAGCCGAAATCAACAAAAAAGGCAAAAACACAGAAAAAGCCAAAATCAACAAAAAAGGCAAAAACACAGAAAAAGCCAAAATCAACAAAAAGGCAAAATACAGAAAATCCAACAAATTATACAGAATAACTGAGCCTGGAGAGGCTTGCCAAAATAATACTCTCCAAAAGACATCTCAGCTTGCATTCTCGGGCTGAACAAAAAACCAATTCATCATACAGAATAACTGAGCCTGGAGAGGCTTGCCGAAATAATACTCATCAGAATAACTGAGCCTGGAGAGGCTTGCCGAAATAATACTCCCCAGAGATATTTTAGCTTTCACTCTTGGACCAAATTTCCCAGAGAAAGCTATCGAAACCAGATCATCGAAATTCCCCAACGGAAGCATGATCCAAACAAAATATCCAAGTCAAAGGACCTAAACTTCCTCAGTGGAAGATAGCTTTCCAACTCAAACGAAGAGTGAAGCTAAGCCTGAAGAGGCTTTCTAAATAATACTCTGGGATACATAAGAACTTCAAATCCCCAGTCGCCTACACAGAGGCACCCCTACAAAAGGAGAAAAATAAAAAATATCAATAAATATTCCCCAAGCGGAATTCGGCATCCAGCCAAACACCGAACACCAAGATGATTTGCCTAACAGAAGAGGCCAGTCAAGAATTGAATGACAGAATCCCCCAGCGGATAACAGCCTACACAGAGGCTACAAAAATCAGAAAATCAAAAGAGACACCCGAATAAGGATAATCGGGATACTCCACCACCGTCAAAAGGACGTCAGCCAATCATAAGGCATCGCTCACATCAGAAAGAGCATCTTCGTGTCTACACCCCAAGGAAACAGAAATTCCTCAATGGGTACCAACTACGCAATGGAAAGTTGGGACACAAGAACCTATGAGTAACTGCACATCCCCTAGACGGATCCCTGCGTTATCCAGCCCTTAGTGGCACAAAAATCAAAAACAATCGTCGAAGCAGCATCGTGGACTGTGGAGACAAAACTATCACAAATCCCTGGAGAGGGCAAACTCACGCTACCCAGATGTCCAGAGCACCGAGGTATGCACAAGCCTGGAGAGGCAATACTCAGCTACCCAGATGTCCAGAGCACCGAGGTATGCACAAAGCCTGGAGAGGCAATACTTAGCTACCCAGATGTCCAGAGCACCGAGGTATGCACAAGCCTGGAGAGGCAATACTCAGCTACCCAGATGTCCAGAGCACCGAGGTATGCACAAGCCTGGAGAGGCAATACTCAACTACCCAGATGTCCAGAGCACCGAGGTATGCACAAGCCCGGAGAGGCAATACTCAGCTACCCAGATGTCCAGAGCACCGAGGTATGCAATGAGCCTGGAGAGGCGACGACTAATACTCACCCTGGAGAGGGCAAACTCAACCTGGAGAGGCTACTCAACAATTTTCCCACCTGAAGACACTACAAGTCGGAAGGATGGCTTATTCCCCGGACAATTGGGTCAACTCCTTTACTTATCAAACGGTACACCAAAAGGCCGTTTGACTAAGTAAAGGGGGGGCAGCTGTAGACCCCTAAAATTGTCCGGGTCGGAAATAAAGCTTGAAGACTCTTGAAGACTGAAGGAAAGTCAGCCAGAAGGACTCATGGAAGGCCCTAGGAGGATTCTCTGTAGGTCAAGAGGTCTTATAATAGCTCAAAATAAGGAAGTGGAGGGAATAAAGCCCAATACGGCCTCCCAAAAGTTCAGTACGGCCGTATTGAACATTTTGAACTACAATACGGCCGCACTGAACTCAATACGGCCGTATTGAAGTTTCTGAACTTCAATACAGCCGCACTGAACTCAATACGGCCGTATTGAAGTTTCTGAACTTCAATACAGCCGCACTGAACTCAATACGGCCGTATTGTAGTTCAAAAACTCAATACGGGCCGTATTGACCCCCAGAGGCCGTATTGCGCCTCATCCCTATAAATATGACGTCAATTGGACGTCATTTGGGACTTTCACACTGAGTTTTAACCCTCTTCTTGAGTATTCTGGGTTTTTTTGAGCAGTGCTCTGCCTAGAAATCACTCGGAGGGTTGATCCGACAAAGTTCTCGAGTTCTGAGCTTTTTGCTTGAGTCTCGAACTAAGTCGAAGGGAAATCCTCCGGATTTCCATAGTTAAAATTTTCTAGGAGGGAGCGAGCGGGCTTGTAGAGCGAGGGAACGCCAAAAAGCTTCCCAGTTTTACTTGAATATAAAAGCACGCTTCAAAGGTTTCTTCTTAAGACCTTCCTTTTACTGATTTCTGTGTGTATATTTAACTGTCATCATGTAGATAGTTAAGTTATAATTGTTTAGAATAAATAGGGGTAATTTAGTAATTTTGCACTATTATTTTTAGAAATAATCTGTCATAGGGAACCCGAAAGGGGTGCTGTGGGGTGCTAACACCTTCCCCACGCGTAACCGACTCCCTTACCCGACTCTGGTTGTCATGGCCGAAGTCGATTTTTGAATCGATTGCCTTAAACTTCTTTTTCTAATGTTTTGAGTAAAACATTGGTGGCGACTCCATGAACCCTTCCTTTTTATGAAAACCGCTAATCCATGGAGGGTCCCGCTTGGGATTAACATGGATTGGTGAGCCTTTTAATAAAATTGCTCGTTTGACAAGGTCTCAGTTTGAGAATAAGTCATTCTAGCAATCCATATTTTTAAACAAATAAAAGAGTCCAACCATCCTTCGCGAATGCCGAAAGCCCGTTTCGGGCCGGTGGCGACAGTGATGCTTTCCGACAACGGTCTACGGGCACCTATAGACCCATTCGACAACCGGCCGTACTAACATCCACTCCCTATGGCTTTCCACTCATGCCCCCGGGTATAGAGGGAACTGTTGTGTGCAAAGGTTCGTGTGCAGTTTATATTTCAAACAATTGCGAAAATTTAAACATCCAACAGTTATTAAAGCCAATTAGGAAAAACATATTATCATACAAGCGAGGGGTAATGAAGTAATTTTAAACTATCATTTTAGAAATAATCCATCACTAAATGGGACTGACTCTCGAGGCTTCCCCAGCGGAGTCGCCATCTGTCGCCACCCGCCGAAACGGACGTTGGCATTCGCGATGATGGTCGGACTCTTTTTAAGTTTTGAAAAATGATGGATTGTTAGAACGACTTATTCTCAAACTGAGACCTCATCGAACTAACAATTTTGTTAAATGATTCTCACCAATCCATGTTAATCCTAAGCGGGACCCTCCATGGATTAGTGGTTTTCGCAAAAAGAAGGGGTTCTTGGAGTCGCCACCAATGTTTTACTCAAAACATTGGAAAAAGATATAAGGCAATTGATTTTCACAAATCAACTTTGGCCATTACAACCAGAGTCGGGTAAGGGAGTCGGTTACGTGCGAGGAAGGTGTTAGCACCCCACAACGCCCCTTTCGGGTTCCCTATGACGGATTATTTCATAAATAATAGTGTAAAGTTACTAAATTACCCCTATTTATTAGAAACGATTATGAGTAAAATATTTACATGATGAAAAATCTAAACATGCAATGCAACAATCAAAAAGCAATAAATAAAAGCGGTAAAAGAAGGGATTTGGAAAGAAACCTTCGAAGCGGGCTTTTATATATTCAAAACGAAGTTTAGGAGGCTTTTTGGCGCTCCTTCCCACTACACGTCCGCTCGCTCCTTTCCCTAAAGATAATTTTTACTATGGAAATCAAAGAGATTTCCCTTCGACTTGTTCGAGTCTCAAGCTAATGGCTCATGACTCAAGAACTTCGTCGGATTGGCTCTCGGAGAGACTTCTAGGGCAGAGAATAGCTCAAAAACCCAAGAATACTCAGCACGAGGGTCCAGAAGTGTGGAAAAAGTGTGGAATGACGTGCAAATGACGTCCTATTTATAGGATTGAGGCGCAATACGGCCTGGGAGGTCAATACGGCCCGTACTGGGTTTTTGAACTACAGTACGGCCGTATTGAAATTGGTACGGCCGTACTGAAGTTCAAAAACTTTAGTACGGCCGTATTGAGTTCACTACGGCTGTATTGCAGTTCAAATGGCTTAGTACGGCCGTACTGAACCTCTGGGAGGGTGTATTGAGCTCCAATCCTCGCACACCCTTATTCTAAGCTACTCTAAGACTTCTAGACCTACAAAGAATCATCCTAGGGTCTTCCAGGAGTCCTTCCGGCTGACTTTCCTTCGGTCTTCGAGAGTCTTTGAGTCTTATTTCCGACCCGGACAATTTTAGGGGTCTACAGTGATAACCACTTTTAAGTTCAATTTTAGAAAATATAGAAGCACCATGTAATTCATCAAGCATATCATCAAGTCTAGGGATTCGGTGCCTGTACTTGATTGTGATATTGTTAATGGCCCTACAATCACAACACATTCTCCAGTTTCCATCTTTCTTTGGCACTAACAATACAGGCACAGCACAGGGACTCAAACTCTTTTGCACCCACCCCTTATCCAATAGCTCTTGGACTTGGTTCTCTATCTCCTTAGTTTCTTCAGGATTTGTCCTATAGGCTGGTCTATTGGGTAGACTAGCCCCTAGCACAAAATCAATTTGATGTTCTATACCCCTAAAAGGAGGAAGGCCCTTTGGACCATCACTAGGGAATATATCATCAAATTCTTTTAATAAATGAGAAACTTGAGGAGGTAAAGAACTAAGCTCAATGTTTAAATTATGACACTGAAGCATACCTCTACAAAGAAGAATGTAAGAAGGCTTTTCAACAATTAAAGTTTGTTTTAAAGGTTCTTGTTGAATTCCTTCTATTAGAAGAGGTTTCTCTTCCTCCTTCTTCTTTGAAGACTTATGCTTCTTTTCCTTTTTGTTTTTTTTTAATCAAGTTTTTTTTTTCTTCTTCTCTTTTCAATTTCATTTGTACTTGATCCTCTATCACTTGTGAAGGAGACAAAGGATGAAGTACAAATTTCTTTTCTTTATGGGTGAAAGTGATTTCATTGGTAAGGCCATTATGCATGGTTTTCTTGTCAAATTGTCATGGCCTTCCCAACAAAATATGGCAAGCCTCCATTGGAACTATGTCACAAACCACTTGATCTTCATAGTTACCAATAGAGAACTTGACTTTCACTTGTTTATCAACATTGATATCCCCATCTTCATTAATCCAATGAAGTTGATATGGTTTCGGATGGGGAATAATAGTAAGACCAAGCTTCTCCACCAACCTTGTACTACAACAATTGCAACAAGACCCACTATCCACAATGAGAGAACAAGCATTATCAAGAATTTTACACCTTGTGTGAAAAATATTCTCTCTTTGTGAAAGGTGAGACTCATGAGGTTGGCTTCCTTCCTAGAAGCCTTCTAATCATAAGAAGTTGACCATCACAAGGATATGCACTTTCAATTGGATGGTCTTCCTCACTTGTTTCAGTATCACTTGAAGTAGTGGAACTAGATTCATCAACACTACTATAAACATCTTGCCCTCTCAAAATCATTACCTTTTTAGTTGGGCATTGAGAAGCTATGTGGCCTCTCCCAAGACATTTAAAGCATTTGATGTCACTAGTCTTACTACTAGAAGTGACAACATTTCTATTTTTCTCTTTTTCATTTTCTTTTTCTTTTTCAAGACCTTTGCCAAATTTCTTAGAAGAATCATATTGACCCTCCCTCTTGTAGTCTTTCTTAACATAAGAGCTAGATTGAGTTTTGCTTTTAAAAAAGCTTTTTCTCAAGTTTTGTTGTTCCACCCTTATACAAAGTTGGACCAAATCACCAAGGTCCCTATAAGGGAGTAACTCAACCTTATCTCTTATGTCAAAATTGAGACCACTTAAAAATCTAGCAATGGTCAATCTTTCTTCCTCCCTTATCCCAGCCCTCATGAGATACAACTCCATCTTTTGCCTATACTCCTCAACACTCATATTCTTTTGTTGGAGTCTTTGGAGCTTATCCATAAGCTCCCTACTATAATAAGAAGGAATGTGCCTTCTTCTCATAGCACTCCTCAATTCATTCCAATAAGTGATGGGAGGATCATTGTGAAGTCTTCTCTCTCTTTCCAAGGATGTCCACCAATACATGGCTTGTCCTTGAAAAGCTAGGGTGGCTAGAGGAACTCTTTTTTCCTCACCTACTTGATGACAAGTGAACTTTCATCTCCCAATCCAAGTAGGCATCCACATTTCCTTTTCCATGAAAGTAAGGAAGATCAACCCTTGATTCCCTCACTTTTGTTTCTTTAATGACTCTCCTAGGTGTGGGTTGATAGTAAGCATCCATATGCATACTACCATCATTATCTTGGCTTTGAGAATCATTAGAACTCTTCGTTGAGCTCCTTGAAGAACCTTTTTGACTTTTATTTTTATTTAATTTTTTTAAAAGTTGTTCTTCTCGTTGCTTAATCTTTTGAATCTCTTGTTCTAAAGCCATGATTTGTACTTCTTTTCAATCTTTTCTTTTTTTTTTGAAGTACTTCTTCATGCTTCCAAAGTTTTAGTGCTTCTACCTCCTTGACAATTTTTCTAAAACTTTTAGGAGTATCAAAGTCACTACTACTACTTGGAGAATGATGACTCATGATTAAACAATAAGAATTTGTATGCTATGCAAAAAGGTATAAAATGTTTTTGGGATTTTCTAGGAATGAAAATAGCACTTGGAAGTCTAAGTGTACAAGTTGCACTATCAAGGGAGGTGAGCTACAAAGAGCCACTTAATAACCAAGCCTTTTCAAGTGGAAATCACTAAACTCCTTTGTGGTACTTTCAATTCCCCAAAACTTTTCACAAAAATTTTGTATGCTTTTCACAATTTGTTTGTTTTTGAAACTAAACTACACGTGAGCAATTAAATCTACACAATTCTAGACGTAATAAGGCAGAAAAGTAAACAAAATTAAAGTTCAAACACTTGAAGGAAGCAAGGATAATCAACTAGTCGGTTTGCCCTAGGTGGAAGCTTGAAACATATGAAATTTTCAAGCCACTTCCACTAGTACTACACGTGAGAATGCTAACAAGGAGTTAGATATACCTGACCAGCTTCTTAATACTCCCTCCAAGCCTTACAAATTGATTTTAAAATACAAGAGAGATTGCAAAATTTAAACTAGCCTAGAAAGCAATAAATGGCAGTTTTGGTGACCAATTAGTGACGGATTTGTTGTTCAAAAACCTAACACTTATTCAAGTGTTTAATCCGCCACTAATCCTTCAATTATGATGCTCCTGGACCTGCAAAAGAAACACAACAAAGAGGTTAATGGTGGCTGCCTCACAAGGTGAAAGGAATGGTCACTCAAGTGAAGGAAGTTTAGGAGAAATTAGGTCACTAAATTAGGTCAAATTTTGTGGTCTTAGTGTCCAAACTTTTCCTACTCTTTGTTGAGCAATGCTTGATCCTTGAGCAAGGATTTGAGGCCACTTCCAGCACAAGGAAATTAATGAAAGAAAACTAGACAAGCAATAAAGCACAATTTGGAAAGCTTATACCAAAAGTAATGAGTAATAGGTGTATATGACAAGACACAAAGAGGTTCAACAAGTAAAACTGAAAATTAAGACTCCAAATAAAAGCTAGCACTCAGATAGGAATGTTCCTAGATAGGTACTAGAGTAGATGAACAAAACAAAAAAAATTTGAAAGCAATTGGACAAGTATAGAACAAGTTGTAGTCAAAACAATAACAAGGAATCAAGTAGGTTTTTCAGCTTGTACACCTCTCGGCTTTTTCCTTTTAAATTGTTTTCTCTATATTTTTTTTTATTCTTTCTTTTTCTATATTCAATTTAAGATTCCAGAGAAGGTAAATTCCTTTTGTTTCAAATTTTTTTATGATTCCAAGCTATAGAAACCGAGACTACAAGTTAGCCAAAAATTAGGTCAAAATTCAAGTGAAAATGAGAAACTAGTGCACTAGTCTTTAGGTTTTGGTTTGGATTCCTTTTGAACTCTTTTCTTTTGAACTTTAGGTCTTTAGGCTCTGTTTTAAACTCTATTTTCCAACCTCTTAACTCACTTTTTTTTTTTTAAAATTTGAATCCACAAAATTAGTGCACTAGAAGTAGGATTACACATGAAATAGAGGGTCAAGCCCATCGAAGACAAGCAACCAATCCAGGTGGGAGTGTCCAAATTCCAAGTCACTTACCTAGGAACTAATTTGTCCGAAGAAGAACGGTTGGCTATTAAGCAAGTGGTCCTTGAAAACAATGACTTATTCGCTTGGCACCCGTCCGACATGCCCGGCATCGACCCCAATTTCCTTTGCCACAAACTCTCCATTAGCAAGGAGGCTAGGCCGATTGCTCAACGGTGCCAGAAGGCCGGGGAAGAAAGAAAAGCTGCAATTAAAGTTGAAGTGGGCAAGTTGTTGGACGCTCGGTTCATCCGAGAGGTACACTATACGACCTGGCTAGCCAATATCGTCATGGTCAGAAAATCGAATGGAAAGTGGCGCATGTGCACCGATTACACTAACTTAAATAAAGCCTGTCCGAAGGATGCCTACCCGCTACCAAACATCGATCGGCTCGTCGATGGGGCATCTGGCAACAAATTCTTGTCTTTCCTCGACGCATACTCTGGATACAACCAGATCCGGATGCACCCTCAAGATGAAGAAAAGACTGCATTCATCACCGAAACGGCTAACTACTGTTACCGAGTGATGCCGTTCGGATTAAAGAACGCTGGGGCCACCTATCAACTTTTAATGAACAAAATCTTTCATGATCAGATTGGCCGGAGCATGGAGGTGTATGTTGATGATATGGTGGTAAATTCGGGCGATGTGTCGGCGCATACACGTGACTTGACCGATGTATTCCAGGCGCTTCGGCGACACCAAATGAGACTCAACCCCGAGAAATGCGTGTTCGGAGTCTCAGGCGGCAAGCTTTTGGGGTTTATGTTATCCAACCGGGGCATTGAGGCAAACCCATACAAATGCCAGGCCATCCTGGATATGAAAAACCCAACCACCTTGAAAGAGTTTCAGAAGTTAGCCAGACGGCTTACCTCGCTGTCCCGATTCCTCCCTTGCTTAGCCGAGATAGCTAAGCCGATCCTACTTCTGCTCAAGAAAACGGAGCGATTCAAATGGACCCAAGAGTGTGAAGAATCTTTTTAGCAGTTTAAACAACGGCTTAGCATGCCCCCGATATTGTCTAAACCAGTCGGTGGCCTAGACATGATCATCCACTTGTAGCGTCCGACTGATAAAATAGACAGGTTGTTGACCTTCCTGGTCGTCTTATATCATGACAGCACTTATAGAACTGCTTGAAACTGACAAGTAGATGATCATGTCTAGGCCACCGACTGGTTTAGACAATATCGGGGGCATGCTAAGCCGTTGTTTAAACTGCTGAAAAGATTGTTCAAACTCTTGGGTCCATTTGAATCGCTCCATTTTCTTGAGAAGAAGTAAGATTGGCTTAGCTATCTCGGCTAAGCAAGGGAGGAATCGGCACAGCGAGGTAAGCCGTCCGGCTAACTTCTGAACCTCTTTCAAGGTGGTTGGGCTTTTCATATCCAAGATGGCCTGGCATTTGTCTGGGTTTCCCTCAATGCCTCGGTTGGATAACATAAACCCCAAAAACTTGCCGCCTGAGACTCCGAACACGCATTTCTCGTGGTTGAGTCTCATTTGGTGTCGCCGAAGCGCCTGGAATACATCGATCAAGTCGCGTGTATGCGCTGACACATCGCTCGACTTTACCACCATATCATCAACATACACCTCCATGCTCCGGCCAATCTGATCATGAAAAATTTTGTTCATTAAACGCTGATAGGTGGCCCCGGCGTTCTTTAATCCGAACGACATCACTCGGTAACAGTAGTTAGCCGTTTCGGTGATGAATGCAGTTTTTTCTTCATCTTGAGAGTGCATCCGGATCTGGTTGTATCCAGAGTATGCGTCGAGGAAAGACAAGAATTTGTGGCCGGATGCCCCATCGACGAGCCGATCGATGTTTAGTAGCGGGTAGGCATCCTTCGGACAGGCTTTATTTAAGTTAGTGTAATTGGTGCACATGCGCCACTTTCCATTCGGTTTTCTGACCATGACAACATTGGCCAGCCAGGTCGTATAGTGTACCTCTCGGATGAACCGAGCATCCAACAACTTGCCCACTTCAACTTCAATTGCAGCTTTTCTTTCTTCCTTGGCCTTCTGGCGCCATTGAGCAATCGGGCTAGCCTCCTTGCTAATGGAGAGTTTCTGGCAAAGGAAATTGGGGTCGATGCCGGGCATGTCGGATGGGTGCCAAGCGAATAAGTCATTGTTTTCAAAGACCACTTGCTTAATAGCCAACCGTTCTTCTTGGGACAAATTAGTTCCTAGGTAAGTGACTTGGAATTCGGACACTCCCATCTGGATTGGTTGCTTGTCTTCGAAGGGCTCGACCCTATCATCTTGATCAATCCGGGGATCGAGGTCCATGGTCGGTTGCTGTGATACCGAGTGCACCCCTCCCGGTTCATTTGGTGCTTCGTTCTTCATTTTCAGCAATCGCAAGCTGGTAAAATAACATTCTCGCGCGATTTTTTGGTCAGCGTGGACAGTGACTATTCGTCCTGATTCGGCTAGGAACTTCATGGCTAGATGAGGGGTGGACATGATTGCTCCAAGCCAATTCAGGGATGGTCGGCCGAGCAGAATGTTATAAGATGTGCTGGCGTGCACCACCACATACTTAACTGGAATGTCTCGGTACTCAGCTCCTTCAAACCCAAACCGGGTTGACAGCCTGATATACCCTTTTATCTTGACTCTTTCACCAGAGAACCCGACCAAAGGTTCATCGTAAGGAACTTGCTCGGACTCCAGAATACCCAACTGTTTGAATGTGTTCCAATAGAGAATGTCGACTGAACTTCCCTAATCAACCAACGTCTTACGTACAATACAGTTGTGAATTTCGACCCTGATTACCATCAGATCATCCTGGTCCGGGTCGATGCCTTTGAAGTCTTCCTCGATGAAACTGATGGTGGGAAGGCGACGATGAACTGTCTCCACTGCATGCACATGCCGGACGGTTCGCAAGTGTCTGCGTTGGGCTGATGAGGATGAGCCTCCGCCAGCGAATCCTCCTGCTATCGTGTTGATGACTCGCCGAGGTTGTGCCGAAGGCTCTTCCTCTCTTCAATCTCTTGACCGACTGCGTTCTCTGTAGGAACGTGCTTCTGTCCTCCTTTGTTTGGGTTGATCATGCCGCCGCGACCGATCGACGTATCTCGAAGAGTTCGGACGGTCCACGAAGCCTTGCAACTGTCCCTACTTGATTAAATCTTCAATTTTATCCTTCAAGGCCAAACATTCGTCAGTTGAATGTTTGCGATTGTAGTGATACCTGCAAGATTTGGTCGTATCGGCCCGGGGAGGGGTCGACGCTCATTTTGGGACGGCTAGTACTTCCAAAGCAAGTGCTTGTTCTAGTATTGCCGACCGGCTAGTGTTGAGTGGTGTATATTGGGAATACTTCGGGCCACGAGGGGGCCTCTCGCGGGGCACCAGTTCTTTCAAACGGCTTCAAAAATTGTTTTCAGCCGGCTTTTCAGGCTTGGCCGCTACTTCTACCCTGGCTTGGTTGTGGAACTCAGCTAATTCCTCCATCTGCATGTATTTATCAGCTCGTCGCCAGAGGTCATGCATGTTAGTTGGTGGCTTCTTGCAGATGCTGTTGGCAAAGGGACCTGGCTTTAAGGTAGTGGTCAGGTGATGCTCGGCGACGACCGGGTTAAGGTCTCAGATTTCCAATGCCACTTTGTTGAATCGGCTCATGAACGCCCGAAGGGATTCCTTCTTCTCTTGACGGATACTAACTAGCGCCAAAGAGGTCAACTGGTGCGGTCGGCTTGTACCAAATTGAATGGTGAATTGGGAAGCTAACATGTTGAATGAATCAATCGAATTAGCAGGAAGCCGAGTAAACTAGCTCAGCGCTCGCCCTTTTAATGATGTTGGGAAGATTCGGCACAAGGCAGCGTCGTCAGTGGTACTCAGAGTAACCTATGTTAAAAACACATCCACGTGCTCATTTGGGTCGGTGGTACCATCGTACTTGTCGAGTGGCAAGGACTTCCAATGGTCAAGAAGTGCAGACTGCATGATGTTTGGTGTAAAAGGGTGTCGGTGTGCTCCGGCTGGCATTAGTTGCATCGGCCGACCGACCGAAGCATGTACACTTGGGGCGGCGACAGAAGTGTGAGGGATAGAGGTGTGATGGCCGTGCAAATGGAACGACCCTTGAGTGTGGGTCGTCTCAGAGGGTTTCCATGTGGGATCCCGGTACTGATTTTTGAGGGTAGCATTCTCCTCTCGCAACGTAGCTATCTCGGCAGCATCTCTCTCCCGTTACTGTTTCATGGCGGCCATCTCTTCCTTCATTTGGCGCACCATGTCGGTCAAGTTTGTCTCCTCTACCGTCTTGGCATTGTCTGCCCTGGACGGGTGCTCATCTTCGGACTGGTGGTTTTCAAGGTTAGTTCTTCTTGTCTTTGCCATAATGTCTTCAAAGTCTCTTCACAACTATCGGTTCAGCCCCATGGTGGGTGCCAAAATGTACCTGTCTGAGGGTACACGTAGTCTTCAAGATGGAGAAGGGCTGAACGGATACTCTTGGTGGACATTTCAGAGAGGGGAGGTACCTGCAAAAGGCACTCTGACGCTTAAGTCAGGACAAGCACGATTTTCTAGGATAACTAATGAACAGTGACGTACCTCGATATAAATGACCTATTTATACTACTACTGATGGGCCTTGTCAGCAGTGGGCCTCTTCTAAAGCTTACCAAATTAGGTAATACGACGCTAATCGGCTAATTATGTCTTAATCATGTGCTTATCCTTGTTAACCATGATCAACATTATAATCCTTGCTTTGTCCTTCGACACATCACCAAGCCGACGGGTTAAGGCTTTGGGTGCTAAACGTCTCGGCTGTTGGCCGGGACGATACGTATTTGCTATGCTATTCTACTTGATCGGCATTTGGCTGAGCCGGTACACGGTATATGGAGATGTATCATGGTTTCGTTCGTATCGGCCTTACACCGAGCCGATATTGCTGTCGAACTCCTTTCGGCCTTCGGCTGTAGGCCGATCCGATGCTAGCGTCAAGGTTTTAGGTATGGTTTAGTTCGCGTGGGCGTCTGACGGAACGGCACGTGTTGGTCGACGTGACCGATAGGGTCCTCCCGGTACACGTAGTCTTCAAGATGGAGAAGGGCCGAACGGATACTCTTGGTGGACACTTCAGAGGGGGGAGGTACCTGCAAAAGGCACTCCAACGCTCAAGTCAGGACAAGCACGATTTTCTACGATAATTAATGAACAGTGACGTACCTCGATATAAATGTCCTATTTATACTACTATGGGCCTTGTCAGTAGTGGGCCTCTTCTAAAGCTTACCAAATTAGGTAATACGGCGCTAATCAGCTAATTATGTCTTAATCATGTGCTTATCCTTGTTAACCATGATCAACATTATAATCCTTGCTTTGTCCTTCGGCACATCACCGAGCCGACTGGTTAAGGCTTTGGGTGCTGAACGTCTCGGCTGTTGGCCGGGCCGATACGTATTTGCTATGCTGTTCTACTTGATCGGCATTTGGCTGAGCCGGTACACGGTATATGGAGATGTATGATGGTTCCGTTCGTATCGGCCTTACACTGAGCCGATATTGCTGTCGGACTCCTTTCGGCCTTCGGCTGTAGGCCGAGCCGATGCTAGCGTCAAGGATTTAGGTATGGTTCAGTTCGCGTGGGCGTTTGACGGAACGACACGTGTTGGTCGACGTGACCGATAGGGTCCTCCCGATACACGTAGTCTTCAAGATGGAGAAGGGCCGAACGGATACTCTTGGTGGACACTTCAGAGGGGGGAGGTACCTGCAAAAGGCACTCTGACGCTCAAGTCAGGACAAGCACGATTTTCTAGGATAATTAATGAACAATAACGTACCTCGATATAAATGAGCTATTTATACTACTACTGATGGGCCTTGTCAATAGTGAGCCTCTTCTAAAGCTTACCAAATTAGGTAATACGGCGCTATTCGGCTAATTATGTCTTAATCATGTGCTTATCCTTGTTAACCAACATTATAATCCTTGCTTTGTCCTTCGGCACATCACCAAGCCGACGGGTTAAGGCTTTGGGTGCTGAACGTCTCGGCTGTTGGCCGGGCCGATACGTATTTGCTATGCTATTCTACTTGATCGGCATTTGGCTGAGCCGGTACACGGTATATGAAGATGTATCATGGTTTCGTTCGTATCGGCCTTACACCGAGCCGATATTGCTGTCGGACTCCTTTCGGCCTTCGGCTGTAGGCCGAGCCGATGATAGCGTCAAGGTTTTAGGTATGGTTCAGTTCGCGTGGGCGTCTGACGGAACAGCACGTGTTGGTCGACGTGACCGATAGGGTCCTCCCAGTACATTGTGTGTTTATCTTCATGTAAAATCCGATTATCAATTTTACTTATGTGATATTAAAAATATTTATATAAATAATGATCTTTAGTTGTGTATATATTGTTTAATGGTTAGATCGATCATCGATGTAGTTAATCCAAAGAGCAGGCACATGTGAAAGCTTGAGAAAAAAGTTTGCTGCAACCAAGGTGTTTCTTTATGCTAATATAGTGCTCCATTGCATATGTTTCTTTGCATTTGTTTTGCTCATTTTAATCTTTGGATAGACTCGCATTATTTGCATTGTGGTCGTGTAGTGTTAGAGAGCTTCCGTTGTGGTCTTGAAGAGAATTGTGAACAGGAAGGTGAATCTATAATTTTTAAAAATATATATTAAAATAATTTCTTTAATTTAAATATTAGAAGATGTCTATCTGCAAACCACAAAGAGAACTTACATGTTTCTAATTATTTTTTTTATTGGTAAGATCTATGAAAAGAATATTAATTTTGTCAACTCTAAGAAATGTATGCATGTGCGTAATTAAAGTTAAAGATAATCATCCAAAAAAAATTTAAACTCTACAAGAAAAGTGAGAGATAAAGAATTAGTTTTTTTTTTATGATTTTTCTAAAAATTTATCTAATCCGAAACATTATATCGTGAGATATTTATAAATTATTATTTTTTGTAATACGACCATGCATGGTGTCTGTCATTTAGAATATTCTTGTTTATGTTCAACAACTTTTCACGATACACACCACAACCAATTTGAATTCTAATACAAACCGATTTGTTTATGGAAAAAAAAAAAAAAGAGATATACACCTAAACAATTGTAAAGTAAATGTACATTTTTTTAAAAAAAAGGTACAAAGTATAAACATTAATTACAAATTAAAAATTTAAATTTTACTAAATTTGAAATCTTTATTCAATTATACTTCATATATATGCTTTATCTTTCACTTTTAAGAAAAAATAAATTATTAATTATTAATTATTCATTTAACAGCGATAACATTAAATTAATTTTATTTTTCAAACCAAATTATTTATTATTTTATTTTAAATGAGATCACTAAATAAAGGGGTGTATGAAAAGTAACGGATAGAAAAAACAATGTAGAATAAGATAATTATTAGATTATTTTTGTTGGAAAAAATAAAAAGGAATGAAAAAGAATTGATCTCCCCACTTGGATTTTCTATTTTCAATCGGTCTCCAATGAGTGTTAATGATTGTGTCAAGCGTTTAACTCGAGCAATATGTTCACATTTGCAAGGGAACCACTATTATCTCACTCCTACATCTATCATGGAAGGCTTACAATCATTTTTACGACACTATTCTACTCTCTATTAGTCATTTTTTGAATTAAGTGGAGATAGGGAGGAATAATGAATAGTTTTGAAATTGGTCAGTCAGCTTGATGGATTTTGTAGTGGTGACAGGATTAAGGTTTGTCTATAATTCTTATCATTCTTCCAATTTTTTTTTGTTTATTTTTATTAATTTCTTTAAAGGGTGATCATTTCATTCCCGATTGAAGTTTGATGGATCTCGATTATAACGACCTGTCATAATCTCTACTCTTAGTGGAATCACACTACTACTAGCAAACTAAGAAAAATACTAAGCTGGATAACTCATACATACAGGGATAGGTAAGAATAAAAATAACTAAGTTTCTGTATATAAAATAGAACACCATATATGTATAGTCATCCCAAAAATAATATTTCCTAGTGCCGGTCAAGCACAAACAAAACCGTGACCCAAAATGGTAACTCTAACACGAGGATCAAACTCCCCGTCTCGCAGCGGCCACTTCAACTCTAAGCTATCCCTGACCTGCTCCTATACCAAGTATGATCATTGCAGTCCCAACACATGCAAACAAAAGGGAAAGCTAGAGTTCAAAAATCAATCATACAAGTGCAGAACAATAATCTATACGACAAAATCATCCAACTATAAATCATATTTATAGAGTCACACCATACACTCTATCCAATACTACTCGTGCATAAAACACAATCCACCATTCATGAAGTCAAACACCACACACTTCATCATATTAACAATCATGCAATAAATGCATCTCATGACAGATATCAATACATATCAATCATTTAATGCGTCGTCACGCATACACCTAGGAGATCTCCCTAACAACAAAGTAGTATAAGTGACATCCAATCCTACTGAAACCACCCCAACCATTTTCACGCCCAATGCGCCCACTCGATCATAGCTAAACAGGATATAATCCTCACTCGGGTTTACTCGGATGATGTCACCTACACAATTGAAAGTCCAGATCCACCATCAAGTATAGCACAGCTAGGTACAGGCACTAGTACAAAAGAGGTATTCCACGTCGGATATTTTGAGCTTTTTACGTCAAAAAAAAATACCAACATAAAAGCGGGAGACGTAAATTTACGTCAGACCTGTAAAACCGACGTAAATTTACGTCCAACATTAGGAAATCTGACGTAAAAAAGTAGTAAAAAAAACAAAAAAAAACATAAGAATGCAAGCAGAACAACCCGTTCTGCTTGGAAAACGGGTCGTTCTACAAGCAGAACAGGTCATTCTGCTTCGTAGAACAATCCAAAAGAAAACACCAATGACCTATACAAATAAAAAAACCAAAAAATCGAATAAAATAGATAGCCACAGTAGTAATGCGAAGTAGAAAAGTGTTAACGAAACCTTGATTCATACCTGATTTGCTGCAACAGTGTGCGAATGAGTAACAAAGAGTTCATCCCTCTACAAAAGACAAAAAAATGATTCAGTAACAAAGGAGAGGGAGAGGGTGTACAGAGAAAAAAAATTAAAAGTGATGAAGAGTGAATGCGCGCTGTGTGCCTCGCACTCTCTTATTCAATTTTGCGTCCTTTTTTTTACGTCGGACCTATTAGGGTCCGACGTAAAATGTCAAATCTACATCGGAAACAACATACCTCTGACGTAGATTTGACATTTTACGTCAGACCCGAACAGGTTCGACGTAAAAAAGTTTGCAAAAATTACAAAAATTCCACCATATTTTTTTTACGTCAGATTTTCGTATTTCCGACGTAAAAGGGGTGACGTAAAATACTAATTTTCCACTAGTGAGGCTTACCACGACCTTGGCATGCATTACCAAGTCAATTGTGGAGTTCGCCCACTGACTATTCGCAAGGATCCACGCACCTTCCAGAGTACTTGGTTAAGGGAATAACCCTCGACCTCATACCCCGCTCCAACACTAGCTAAGGACTTAGAGGAGACTCACCCAACCTAGTGGCCTACTTGAGTACCACTATCCCAAATCCAGTGGCCTACCTGAGCACCACTCTCATATATCAGTGGCCTATCCAAGCACCACTCTCAAGAGACTCTATGTGAGCTTTTCCAGTTCGAAAATATTTTTCCTCTCCTCAAGTCCTAGGCTAGACTCATTCCATAAGGCATCACATGCAACTATGCATCACACATCATACATGGTCTGCCCACCATCATGATCAACAATCATACACATGTCATAAGACATCACATGCAATAATGCATCATACATCATACATGGTCTACCCACCATCATGATCAACAATCATACTCATATGAACATATACTCATGTCACATCATATTTATACATTCATATATATCATTACCAAGCATACATAAGAATCAAACCTCAAAATACATCATATATCATACATACATAATCTAAAACTTCAACTTTAAACATGACGAAGCATCATTTCAACTATCACAAATAAACATGTTCACACCCTGTTCAGCCTGAGCGTGCCCAACCTAATCCTAGTTAGAGAGTTTCAAAGCTCTCATCCAAACCAACAAATCCAGCCACATGCCAACAAAAAACACAATGCACATGCTCCATACAACTCAAAAATAAACTTAAATCTCACATGCACCCATCTGATGCATCAAAATCACCAAAAACCCCATTTTTCCCAAAACCCCAAAAAATGAGCGAATTCTCTGATCCAACCATGGATCCTCGACTTTCATGCATCAATTATTTCTAAACTCACATGCAACCTAAACAACAAACATTCTAGCTTCTCTTACCTGAAAATTTGGTCAAAATGGCCAAGAACTGAGGATAAGTAGAATTTCCTTCCAAAGCTCAACCCGGAACTTCAATCCACCCAAAGCAAGCTTTCTTGTCTGAATTTCAAGAAAAGGCAGAAGACATTAGTGATTTAGAGGAGAAAAAGAATCATACAGAGAAATTTGGGAAAGAAAGGAGTTCACAGACCTAGAGTCCTTCTCTCTAAAAACTTCACTTTCTCCTCAACCACACAACCCCTATTTATAGAAGTTCAGGAGTGGCCAGAACGACCCGTTTTGAATCTAGAATGGCTCGTTCTACACCCCTTCATCATGTGTAAAAATCACATGCAGAACGGCCCGTTCCGAAACCAGAACAGCCCATTCTCGGACTTATCCAGAATGGCCCGTTCTCCATCCAGAATGGCCCATTTTCAACTACGATTTATAGGTCAATTTAGTAGTTTAGAACGGCCCGTTCCAGATTGGGAACGACCCTTTATGGGGGAACGACCCGTTCTGGGTTACTAAATCACCCATATTGGGCTTTTGGGCCTTTTTAAATAACTTACTACGTTACAATACCCCCTAACAAACAGGAATTTTCATCCCCGAAAATAGGTTTACCTAAAAAAGGGAATGGATATTGTTCTTTGAAATGACTCTCTACTTCCTAGGTTGCATCACCAATAGCTGTATCCCAAAGAACTGATGGAATAACACTAAGGTCGAGAAGACCAAGAGGTGATATACTAAAGGAGGCAAGAGGAATGGGATAGTAAGGCCATTTTTGGACCTTAGCTCCTAGGTTTTATAGCATTTATTTCTTTATTCCTATTTTGCCCTTGTCTTTAATTTCCTATTTTACCCTTGTATTTTGGGGTATTTTAGTCATACAATTTATTTTACTTGTATTTCCAATTTTACCCTTGTATTTTGGGGTGTTTAGGACTTAGAATTTATTTTCTTTTGTATTTCCCATTTTACCCTTGTATTATGGGGTGCTCTAGATTATTAGGGTTTTTAATTTTGGGCTAGGGTGTTAATTAGAGGGTGACACATTTTTGGTGCTTATTGGGTCTATTTTTGGTGATAGAAAGGCTTAGGCCCAAGTGGAGGGCAAAGGTTGCATGGTCTTATCATGCACCTAGATATAGCCAATCTAAACCCAAAGATTCCATCCTTGGCCACCAAGTTGCATCTAGGGTTCATTTGCATTTCATTTGGAATGCATTTGCCTACTCCAAATGCAACCCTAGATGCCTCCCCTCCTATAAATACCCAACACCCCACCACTTGTAAATACTTTGGATTATAGTGATATTGAGTGTGCATTCTTGCCTCATTGTCATTTTCCTTAGTCTTAGGAACTCCACGGCCCCTCCCTTCTCCTCCTCCCTAAACCACCGTGAGTGAGTGAGCTTGGCCTTCCTTGGTTGGCCTTCACCACCCTAGTGAAGTGAGCTAGCCAAAAGGAGCATCACCTCCACCAAACACCTTCCCTTCACCTTGTGCGCCACCTTCAACCACCCTAAACACCAACCTTTCCATAGTTCTAGGTTGCCTTTGGCTAACCTCCTCCCATCTCCACCATAAAAGCAAAACCCTACTTAGGTCTCATCCTACACTTGGATGATACTACCTTGAGCAAACCATCTTCACCATCATCTATTTGTGCTTCCGCCACCATTCTTCCACCATTTTTGGAGTCTCCTTGTTGAACCAAGATCAAGGGCGTGCATGGAACTAAGCCACCTTCCATCAAGTGGTATCTAGAGCCATGGTTCTTCAAGGGTAAATGTTTCCTTTCCTTGTCTTTCCTTTGAGTCTTCCTTGTGCTCTATTTTTGTATTCGGTCATTCCACTTCTTCTCCTCTCTTGACCGAATATATTTTTGTGTGGTTCATGCTTGTTTTCCTTGAACCTTCCATGTTTTAGGTTCCATTGTTAGGTTGTCATATTTCTATGCTAGGTTGAATATTACATGTTCATGCATTTTTCTTTTTGAATCTACCTATTGTTTTGTCACTTTTACTTCCTATATTTTGTCTTACATATTTTCCATGTATGTGCCCAAACACTTTGCATGAAAACATGAAAAATACCATGATGCATACATCTTAAGTGGGCGTGTCATATAGAATTCCTATCTAGGTCATTCATGCATGCTAATAGCTTCTAGCATGTTCTATGTTGCCATGATTTTCCATGTGTGAACCTTCTTGCACATGCTAGAAAAACCGCCCACCTTACCCTTGCATTTTCACTTGTTTAAGTTGATTTATTGTTTGCCAAGAACCCTAAAAGAATCTAAGAGGTGCTGGATATTTTTGTGCTAAAACAACTTGACCTAAATAGTACAAAACCAATTCCACTCAAAATATTCCTTAAAGAACCTCTAAGGATGCGCCACTTGTCTTGATCCTATGCTACATATTTTTGACCTAATTTTTGTGCCACCACAAGTGCAAAACCTAAGCAACTATTTGGACTGAAAATTAAAAAAAAAAAATTGGACCCAAGGACAATTTAAAAGCAAAAGGCCGTGAACCCAAAAAGAACAAGAACAAAAAAAAAATATATACCTTGGACAAAAAGGACTTGTTGCTTGACTTGTGGACTTGGACCAAATACCTTAGCATTGGAGTTGGAACTTGACCATTTTGGACTTATTTTGGGACTTATACCTTGGCTGGACCGAAAATTCTAAAAGATTTAAACAAGTGAAACTTAAACACAAACCCATTCTAGTGCCATTCTAGGTTTATTCTTTTGAGTGCTATCTTTTATTGATTGAGTCTTAATTTTTTGCTTGTCTTTCTTTTGGCCTCTTTTGTTTGTCTCCATAAATTCTCTTTGAGTTTAGCTTTCCTAATTGTGCCTTTTCAGTTTTATCTTTTTGGAACTCTTGCTCTTGGTTGGTTTTCATTGATTGTAGGTGAAGCACCTATCTAGCAAAGTAGCAATCCTTTGGTGGATTGAGTGGAGGAGTGAACCAAAACCCAACCTAGCCTTTGGAAGGGTTTTCACTAAACCAAAGGAGAGTAAACACTTTGGAGAGGTGCTAATACGTTTGCTCATTGTGAAGGAACCACAAGAGGAGGAGTTGAAGACTTAATTTCTTGTTTACCTTGTTTTTACTTGCTTTCGGCCTCTTTGTTTTAGGCCACTCATTTCTTCCATTTGGTTTGTAATTTTGGCCATTTTAAACCTCTTCAACTTGGGTTTTAGAGCGTGTAGAGAAGGTGATTTGAAAACCTTCACTAGGACCTCGACTAGTGTATGTTCTAAATTGCTTTCCATAGCATGCTTTATAGCTTTACTAGTATAATTGTCTAGGATTTTTACTTTTGCTTCCAAAACGTTTAGAAGGCTTATTTCTTTTGCCTACTAGGGGTGCGTGCACACACACACTTGGTAGTGTCAAAATTGTTTTTGTAAGAAAGGTAAAAAGGGCTTAGTAATTTTTACTTGAAAAGGGCTTGGTTATTAAGTGATTCTTTGTAGCCCACCTCCCCTTGAAGGTTCAATTTGTATACTTAGGCCTTTTCTACTTATCTTGCACCTTTAAAACTTTTTGTGAAAACCTTTTTATCACTCAATCTTTGTGAAAACCTTTTTTTTAACTCTTTGTGAAAATTTTGTGAAAACCTTTTGATCAAAGATGAGTGAGCATTCTAGTGTACATGGTCATAATTCTTATAGTACTAGGTATAGTGTTAGGGATGAACTTAGGCAACTCAAGGAGTACCTAAAAAAAAATATAAAAAGAGAGGAAGAATTAAGACAAAAAGAAAAAGAGTTTGAAAAGAATAATGAGGAAATAAGAAATTTACTTGCAAAGTTGGTAGAAACTAGTGGATCGAAACCTAGGATTGTTCCAACTAGATCTCAAATAGGAAAAGAAGTTAGAGTCCCTAGGAGTATGCATGAGGAGGAAAATACAAAAAGAGAGGAAGAACTTAGAAGAAAAGAAAAAGAAAAGAAAATAGAAAAGAAAGAAAAAATGAAGAAAAGCATAGAAAAAGTTCAAGAGTGGTTAGAAAATGAAAAACAACAAACACTCTTAGAGAAGAGTAAGGAGGATAATGTTTCCTCCAAAGGGCTTATGCTTGAAGAGAGTCACTTTCCCATTGAAAATGATTTAAAAGAAACTCTCTTTATTCATCAAGACCTCAACTCTTTCTCCCATGTTGCCACTAGTCATGAAGTGGAGATTCAAAAACAAACCCTTTTTAAAGAAAAAGAATCTCAACTTCAAGATTTAGTGAAGAAGAAATGGACTTCACTTAGTTCCACTTCTTGTGCTACTTCCTTGGTGGTGCCCAAGGTAGATAGCCTTCCTTTGTGTAGGACTTTTCCTACCTTAGTTGTGTCAATAATGCACCCAATTTATGGAATATATTATTTGTTGGATATAACATATGAACCTTCAAGGTTCCTTGTGACAAATTCTTTTCATAACTATCCAACAAATAATATAATCCAAAATTGCTTAGGAAATTTTCTAGTTGTATTTCCTTTGTTTTCTAGGAAATGCCTAGGTTACCACATAGGGTACTTTAGGCAAGATGTTCTAGGATTTAGGACTAATGCATTAGTGTGCTATAGTTTTAGTCTTTTTACCTTTTTAGGTTTTAGTTATACACCTAGACTTCATCATGGGGAGGATCCTATCCTTAGCATTAGGGAGTCTAGTCTTTTTAGTTTAGAAAATCTTTTTAGCATTTTTAGTGGCACTCCTCTTAGGATGCACTTTCCAGCTATATCATATACTATTACCTCTCATGCTTACTTTTATGTTTTTGTTAGTCATGACGTCCACCATAAAGAACCTCTTGATTTGAGGTCAAATCCTTTTCAAGAGGGAGGGAATGATGGAATAACACTAAGGTCGAGAAGACCAAGAGGTGATATACTAAAGGAGGCAAGAGGAATGGGATAGTAAGGCCATTTTTGGACCTTAGCTCCTAGGTTTTATAGCATTTATTTCTTTATTCCTATTTTGCCCTTGTCTTTAATTTCCTATTTTACCCTTGTATTTTGGGGTATTTTAGTCATACAATTTATTTTACTTGTATTTCCAATTTTACCCTTGTATTTTGGGGTGTTTAGGACTTAGAATTTATTTTCTTTTGTATTTCCCATTTTACCCTTGTATTATGGGGTGCTCTAGATTATTAGGGTTTTTAATTTTGGGCTAGGGTGTTAATTAGAGGGTGACACATTTTTGGTGCTTATTGGGTCTATTTTTGGTGATAGAAAGGCTTAGGCCCAAGTGGAGGGCAAAGGTTGCATGGTCTTATCATGCACCTAGATATAGCCAATCTAAACCCAAAGATTCCATCCTTGGCCACCAAGTTGCATCTAGGGTTCATTTGCATTTCATTTGGAATGCATTTGCCTACTCCAAATGCAACCCTAGATGCCTCCCCTCCTATAAATACCCAACACCCCACCACTTGTAAATACTTTGGATTATAGTGATATTGAGTGTGCATTCTTGCCTCATTGTCATTTTCCTTAGTCTTAGGAACTCCACGGCCCCTCCCTTCTCCTCCTCCCTAAACCACCGTGAGTGAGTGAGCTTGGCCTTCCTTGGTTGGCCTTCACCACCCTAGTGAAGTGAGCTAGCCAAAAGGAGCATCACCTCCACCAAACACCTTCCCTTCACCTTGTGCGCCACCTTCAACCACCCTAAACACCAACCTTTCCATAGTTCTAGGTTGCCTTTGGCTAACCTCCTCCCATCTCCACCATAAAAGCAAAACCCTACTTAGGTCTCATCCTACACTTGGATGATACTACCTTGAGCAAACCATCTTCACCATCATCTATTTGTGCTTCCGCCACCATTCTTCCACCATTTTTGGAGTCTCCTTGTTGAACCAAGATCAAGGGCGTGCATGGAACTAAGCCACCTTCCATCAAGAACTTTTGCCAAATTGATGGATTTACCACGAAGCTCCTTCAACTTGTGATCAACCACAGCTACCGATTTCTCATAGGGCAAGTTCTCTCTAACTTGCACCTCAACATCATTAGGGTACAAATTCTATTACTAGATATTATGATATTTTTCATTTCTAAATTAAAATCTCTAACCTTACCTATTCCTATCAATATTTTCCTCCCTTGTATAAATTCACCCTTCTATTTTATATCCTTAATTTCCTCTAAGAACCCATTATTTATAGAATCATTCCTAATATCATTTTTTTTATCCTTTTCCCTAATAGTATACTAATTCAAGTATCCAAATATCAATTCTATTTCTTTTATCATCATAACTGAAACATGAATGACTTTTCTATCCAAAGGATTGACTAATACCTTGGCCATTCCTCGA
Organism: Cajanus cajan; assembly: GCF_000230855.2. NCBI lineage: Eukaryota > Viridiplantae > Streptophyta > Magnoliopsida > Fabales > Fabaceae > Cajanus > Cajanus cajan. The sequence continues at coordinate 40,397,812 of NC_138525.1, forward strand.
TGAAATAATAATTGAAAATCATAATCCTTTATAAATTTCATCCGCCTTCTTTGTCTCATATTCAACTCCTCCTAATAAAATTAACATTTTAACTATTACAATCACTATCAAATTTAGATCCATAAATAATGTCTCCAAATCTTTATAGTGGCTAATTCTAAATCATGGGTATGATAACTTATCTCATGTGGCCCTTAAATAATTGAACACGTAAGCTACCATTTTCTTATTCTACATTGATACCCAACCTAACCCCTGATACTTCATAAGGTTAATTTGGATCCTATACAATATAACACCTGAAAAACTAATCCCATTTCTTGACTTCAAATAAAAAGGTTATATTTCCTAGTCAATTATATTAAAGGTCTTGCTATATTTGAAAATCCTTCAATGGATCTTAAAGTATCCGATTAAACCTAGAAAACTTCTAATCTCAAGTACAATTTTAGGTTTCTCCACTTGCATACCAACTTCCACTTTTGAAGGATTTACACTTATTTTTTCCTTTGAATTATCATGTCCTAAAAATTTTACTTCCTCCAACCAAAATTCTCACTTACACAATTTTTCTTATAATTGTTTATTCCTTGACACTTGCAAAACTATCCTTAAATGAATTTCTTATTCTTCTTTACTTTTATAATATAGTAATGATCTATAAATACAACTACAAAGTTATTTAAGTATGCTCTAAACACTCTATTCATATAATTTAGAAAGTCTGTGAGACCATTAGTCACCCTAAAGGCATCACTTGATATTCATAATGTCCATATATTTCCCTTAATGCAATCTTTAGAATATCCTGTATCCTAACTCTTATTTGATGATATAGATCTCAATCTTAAATATATTTTAGAAATGTAGTAGCTCCTTTAAGTTGATCCATTAAATAATCTATTCTAGGAAAATGATACTTATTATTTATTGTTACCTTATGTAATTGTCTATAATCTATACTTAATGTAGAACCTCCATTTTTCTAACAAATCTAATGATCCCTCTATAGATATACTTGGTCTAATAAATTGTTTCTACAATTCTTCTAATTGTTTCTTATGTTCAACTAATTCTAATGGTAATGTTTTGAAAGGCTCCATTGAAATAGGTTTGTTACAAGGAATTAAATCTATACTAAATTCTATTTCCCTTCTTAGAACATCATCCAAAAATTGAGGTCTCAAAAATACAACTTATTAGTCAAAAGACCTTTGCCACACTTCCAACATTTCTACTTTTATGCAATCATATCCATATGTTCCTCTGTTTTGCATTTATCCACGAAGTTACAACCTTTCTAATCTCATATCTTAGTCCTTTCTCATTTTTTTTTCTCCCTTAAAGGTGAGGTGCAAATTTCTAGATTATTTTTACTAGTGACTCAAATTTAGTAGCAAATTCCAAATTGTCATAAGCTTATTGAATTTCACCTCCTTTACATTTCTAACACTAGTAGTAAAATACTTCTCCATAAAGTTTAAATATATCCTAGGCAATGATTTTTCTCTTTCTCTCTAACATCCTCTAGGTAATATTCCACCAAACTTTGGTATCTCCTTAAAGCTGAAACCTAGTATGATAAAATCTCCATTTACCAAGACATTCCATAGCTATGAATATATCCTTCAATATCTAAATCCACACTTCATCTCTTTCCAATTCAAATTCTCCTATAACTTAAAGTAGATCATTTTTCTTAAAGTTGACTAATATGGTTCCATCCACTAGAATTTACTATTTTACTAAAACTTACGCCAATTCTCATATAAATTGTGCCATGAACTATTTCTCTAAATCAATCTAGTAACACCAATATCACGTCTAGGTAACCTTTCTTTCTAGATTTACTATCTCCCCTTGGTTAAACTAATTGAACAACTAACATTACAATTTCCTAAGAATACAGTATCAAACGAATTCAACCATCTTTCAAACAAATTCAATCATTCTCAAATAATTTAAAACAATTCTACAAAGAACTTAAGAAGCTTATAACCTAATGGACCTACACTCACAAGCCCTAAAGATGCATAACCAGAGCTCTGATACCAACTAATGTAACCCCCTTTCCTGATTACATATGCTAATTATAACTAATTATTTATATTATTATGAATAATATGTAGAAAAGATACTTAAAGAAACAAATTAAATTTATTCAATTAAATTTTTATTCATTAAAAGTCACTAGATATTACAAACCATTTTATAACAACTTAGTAAAATAAAACCCCCCATCCTATGCTCTAAATTTTGCATCTGACCTTCTAACTACACATCCAATTTTTCTACACTATGAGATCTCCAATATCTGGGTTTAAAAATATTTATGGGGTTAGACATTTAATTTCATTCACATCTCACACAAACAAATCAGACAAGTGCATAATAAGTTCATACAATTATCAATACACATAACACATTAATAAGATTTTTCATTAACAATAGTCCAAATAATGCAACATGATTATGAGAATGAGATGCAGGTTTTGACTGAAAATATACTTTTAAAAATCATTTTGACTCAATACTCCATGGAGATTTTCCCTTTTGAGTGTTTAGTGAAGCTAGAGCTTAACATCACTCTGTCCAGTGATTCGGCAATGCCCCACTAAACGCGAACAAGTAGACAGTAGTCAGAGTGTTAGTGCACCTGACAGGCTACCACGACACAAAATCAATAAAAACTGGCCATCTATGGGATTTCCCATGCCCAAACACTCCCTAGACCAAAGGTCTATCCCCCAGACCAGAGGTCTCGTCTTACCCATTATGCTCAAACCCCATTTACTATCTTCTGACATTGGTAGCATAAAACAAATACCTTAGTCAGACTTTCACAACCATATCAAGCTCATCAATTGCTCAACCTGACCCGCTGATACCAACACCTCATCCTCTAACTGAGGAAATACTAACTCTCTTCGAGCACAATCTATAAGGATGTGATGGGCAGATAACCAATCCATCCCTAAGATTATGTTGATATCCACCATGGGCAACATAATCAGGTTCACTCGGAACCTCCTACCAAACACCTCTATAGGGCATCTCACAAACATCTCTGACGTCACCAAAAAAATTGAAGCTGGAGTAAACACAGACAAATCAACATGTAATGCAGATATTGACAAACCCAAACTCTCCACACAATCAACAGAATTGAAAGAATGCGTGGCACCAGAGTTGAATAAAAATAAAACATCCTTACTTGCTGCCTTCCCCTTCTCCTTCACCAAGTTTGATGAAGTCGAAGCCTCTACACCTGACAATGCAAACACTCTCCTTGTAGCTGTAGGCGTGGGTGGCCTCAAGGCACTCCTAGATGGAGTCCATGGCATCTGACAATCTCTAGAAAGGTGGCCTGGCCTACCACATCTGAAACAAACATTCCCCAGATAGGAACAATCTCTAACCACGTGTGTTCCTCCACATATGTAGCATCGCACTGATGGTGCTCCACTCTGAGGAGTAGCAGGACGAGGTCCCTTACTAAAAGCACCCCTCTGAGACTGAACAGGCATGTCATAGGGTCCCTTTTGCTGGCCCCCCCTCCTGGATCCAGATGATCCCTCCTGAACTTTAGCAGCCTTGTCGCTACTACCACCACCCTCCAATCTCTCAATAGTCTTTGCCTTCTCAACAAGGGCAGGAAACTCCACTATGGACATAGGGACTATAACCCTCTTCAGCTCATGCCTCAACCCCTCTGCAAACTTCCTACATCTCCAAGCCTTAGATATGGCCTGAGAGTAGAAACGAGCCAGATGCTCAAACCTGATGGAATAACACTAAGGCCAAGAAGTCCAAGAGGTGATGTATTGAAGGAAGCAAAAGGAATGGGTTAGAGTTGAAAAACCATAGGAGGAGTGAGGCCACTTTTGGACCTTAGCTCCTAAGTTTTTATTAGCATAACATTTATTTTTATTCGTATTTTCCCCTTGTCTTTGAATTCCTATTTTACCCTTGTATTTTGGGGTATCTTAGACATAGGATCTATTTTACTTGTATTTCCAATTTTACCCTTGTATTTTGGGGTATTTTAGTCATAGGGTTTATTTTCTTTTGTATTTCCCATTTTACCCTTGTATTACGGGGTGCTTTAGATCATAGGTTTTTATATTTGGGCTAAGGTATTTGATTAGGGTGGGAACAAAAACCTAGACGTATTTTTATGGCTATTGGACCTATTTTTGGTGTTAGAAAGGCTTAGGCCCAAGTGGAGGGCAAAGGTTGCATGGTCTTATAATGCACCCAGATGTAGCCTAACTAAACCCAAAAATTCCATCCTTGGTCACCAAGTTGCATCTAGGGTTCATTTGAGTTTCTTTTAGTGTGCATTTGGCATTGTGAATTTCGGCCAATGCAACCCTAGATGCCTTCCACTCCTATAAATAACCTAGGCTATGCATCATGTAAATACTTTGGAAATTGAATATAAAGAGAGCATTTTTGCCTTTATATCATCCTTAGTCACCCTTGGCTAAATTCGGCCACCTCCCTCCCATCTCCACCTTGAGAGAAATAACCCTAGAAGTGGCCTTCATCATCATGAAGTGAGCCAACCCTAGAGTACCATTCTCAAGAATTTCCTTAATCACCTTCTACCCAACTTCTATTTTCGTCCATTCCATCATCATCAACCATAAAACCTTGTGCCACCTTTGAAGAACTTGATCCTTGGAGAAGGCGTACTATTCTTTGTTGATTATCTGAAGTTCATGCAAGTGAGGATGCCATCAAAACCTCACAACATACTCATAAACAGACAAGCTCCCCTGATGTTGTCTCATGAAGTCGGCTTCCTTAGCGTATCTAACGCTTTCCGGGAAATACTTCTCCAAGAAAACTCTCTTGAAGAAATCCCAATCTTCAACCACACCTCTGATCTCCATCATCTACCTGGTGCCTCTCCACCAGTACTCAGCCTCGCTTGCCAGCATGTAAACTGCATAGGCCAACTTCCTCTCCTTAGAAGACCCCAGAACAGTGAAGATCTTCTCCATCTCGCTCAACCACTGATTTGCCACATCAGGATCTGAATCTCCATTAAACTGAGGAGGCTGACATCCCCTGAACTCTACTAAATCTCTCCCATCCTAAGAAACCACCGGTCTAGCTGCCTCAGCCGTAACTCTAACCACCTCCATCTGAGCAAAGTGAGCACTCTGCTGCTGCATTGCCATGGCCATCATCTCCATGGCCCTAGCGATTTGATCATACTGAGGCCTCACCATACTGAAAGAATCCAAAACATTCTTTTAGTAACACTATAGCACAATAAATCACCAAAACTAACACATATCAGATATTTGACACAATAGAAACCTAGAAGGATCACTCTCCATAAAGTATCCAAAAGACTCGACCGACTCTGATACCATAAAAGTGTAACAACCCGCCATCATCTCCACACTTAGTGGAATCGCACTACTACTAGCAAACTAAGAGAAATATTAAGCTGGATAACTCATACACACAGGAATAGGTAAGAATAAAAATAACTAAGTTTCTGTATATAAAATAGAACACCATATATGTATAGTCATCCCAAAAATAATATTCCATAGTGTCGATCAAGCACAAACAAAATCAGTACCCAAAATGGTAACTCTAACACGAGGATCAAACTCCCCATCTCGCAGTGGCCACCTCAACTCCAAGCCTTCCCTGACCTGCTCCTATACCAAGTATGATCATTGTAGTCCCACCACATGGAAAAAGAAGGGTAAGCTAGAGTTCAAAAATCAATCATGCAAGTACAGACCAATAATCTATAGTACACAATCATCCAACTATCAATCATATTCATAGAGTCACACCATACACTCTATCCAATACTACTCATGCATAAAACACAATCCACCATTCATGAAGCCAAACACCACACACTTCATCATATTAACAATCATGTAATAAACGCATCTCATGACAGATATAAATACATATCAATCATCTAATGCGTCGTCACGCATACACCTAGAAGATCTCCATAACAACAGAGCAATATAAGTGACATCTCATCCTACCGAAACCACCCCAACTGTTTTCACGCCCAATGCGCCCAGTCGGTCATAGCTAAATAGGATATAATCCTCACTTGAGTTTTCTCGGATGATGTCACTTACACAATTGGAAGTCCAGATCCACCGTCAGGTATAGCACAACTGGGTACAAGCTTACCAGGACCTTGGCATGCATTACCAAGTCAATTGTGGAGTTCTCCCACCGACTATCCGCAAGGATCCACGCACCTTCCCAAGTACTTGGTTAAGGGAATAACCCTCGACCTCATACCCAGCTCCAACACTAGCTAAGGACTTAGAGTAGACTCACCCAACCCAGTGGCCAACCTGAGCACCACTGTCCCAAATCCAGTGGCCTACCTGAGCACCACACTCATATATCAGTGACCTATCCAAACACCACTCTCAAGAGACTCTATGTGAGCTCTTCCAGTTCAAAAATATTTTTCCTCTCCTCGAGTCCTAGGACTCATGCCATAAGGCATCACATGCAATTATGCATCACACATCATACATGGTCTGCCCACCATCATGATCAACAATCATACACATGTCATAAGACATCACATGCAATAATGCATCATACATCATACATGGTCTACCCACCATCATGATCAACAATCATACTCATATGAACATATGCTTATGTCACATCATATTTATACATTCATATATATCATTACCAAGCATACATATGAATCATACCTCAACATACATCATATATCATACATACATAATCTAAAACTTCAACTTTAAACATCCCAAAGCATCATTTCAACTATCACAAATAAATATGTTCACACCCTGCGCAGCCTGTGCGCGCCTGACCTAATCCCAGTCAGAGAGTTTCAAAGCTCTCATCCAAACCAACAAATCTAGCTACATGCAAACACAAAACACAATGCACATGATCCATATAACTCAAAAATAAACTTAAATCTCACATGCACCCATCCGATGCATCAAAATCACCAAAAACCCCATTTTTCCTAAAACCCCAAAAAATGATCGAATTCTCTGATCCAACCATGGATCCTCGACTGTCATGCATCAATTGAGTTTGTAACCTCACATGCAACCTTGTCGCCACCGGCCCGAAACGGGCTTTCGGCATTCGCAAAGGATGGTTGGACTCTTTTATTTGTTTAAAAATATGGATTGCTAGAATGACTTATTCTCAAACTGAGACCTTGTCAAACGAGCAATTTTATTAAAAGGCTCACCAATCCATGTTAATCCCAAGCGGGACCCTCCATGGATTAGCAGTTTTCATAAAAAGGAAGGGTTCATGGAGTCGCCACCAATGTTTTACTCAAAACATTGGAAAAAGAAGTTTAAGGCAATCGATTCAAAAATCGACTTCGGCCATGACAACCAGAGTCGGGTAAGGGAGTCGGTTACGCGTGGGGAAGGTGTTAGCACCCCACAGCGCCCCTTTCGGGTTCCCTATGACAGATTATTTCTAAAAATAATAGTGCGAAATTACTAAATTACCCCTATTTATTCTAAACAATTATAACTTAACTATCTACATGATGACAGTTAAATATACACACAGAAAGCAGTAAAAGGAAGGTCTTAAGAAGAAACCTTTGAAGCGTGCTTTTATATTCAAGTAAAACTGGGAAACTTTTTGGCGTTCCCTCGCTCTACAAGCCCGCTCGCTCCCTCCTAGAAAATTTTAACTATGGAAATCCGGAGGATTTCCCTTCGACTCAGTTCGAGACTCAAGCAAAAAGCTCAGAACTCGAGAACTTTGTCGGATCAACTCTCCGAGTGATTTCTAGGCAGAACACTGCTCAAAAAAACCCAGAATACTCAAGAAGAGGGTTAAAACTCAGTGTAAAAGTGTCAAATGACGTCCAATTGACGTCATATTTATAGGGATGAGGCGCAGTACGGCCTCTGGGGGTCAATACGGCCCGTATTGAGTTTTTGAACTACAATACGGCCGTATTGAATTCAGTACGGCCGTATTGAAGTTCAAAAAACCTCAATACGGCCGTATTGAGTTCAGTGCGGCCGTAGTGAACTTCAATCCGGCCGTATTGAGTTCAGTGCGGCCGTATTGTAGTTCAAAATGTTCAATACGGCCGTACTGAACTTTTGGGAGGCCGTATTGGGCTTCATTCCCTCCACTTCCTTATTTTGAGCTTATTACAAGACCTCTAGACCTACAGAGAATCCTCCTAGGGCCTTCCATGAGTCCTTCTGGCTGACTTTCCTTCAGTCCTCAAGAGTCTTCAAGCTTCATTTCCGACCCGGACAATTTTAGGGGTCTACAGCTGCCCCCCCTTTACTTAGTCGGACGGCCTTTTGGTGTACCGGCTGACAAGTAAAGGAGTTGACCCAATTGTCCGGGTGATGTGCCAACCTTCTGACTTGTAGCGTCTTCCGGTGGAAAATTGTTGAGTACCTCGGCGCTTCTGACAACCTCGGTAGCTAAGTTTACCCTCTCCAGGGTCAACTTCACTCGATGCCCGAGCCGGAAGTTGAACACCAACGTGCCTCTGACGACGCTGATGATTGAGTACTGTCTCTCCAGACCTTGAGTACTGTCTCTCCAGACTTTGAGTACCGTCTCTCCAGACCTTGAGTACCGTCTCTCCAGACCTTGAGTACCGTCTCTCCAGACTCTGAGTACCGTCTCTCCAGACTTTGAGTACCGTCTCTCCAGACTTTGAGTACCGTCTCTCCAGACTCTGAGTACCGTCTCTCCAGACTCTGAGTACCGTCTCTCCAGACTTTGAGTACCGTCTCTCCAGACTTTGAGTACCGTCTCTCCAAACTTTGAGTACCGTCTCTCCAGACTCTGAGTACCGTCTCTCCAGACTCTGAGTACCGTCTCTCCAGACTTTGAGTACCGTCTCTCCAGACTCTGAGTACCGTCTCTCCAGACTCTGAGTACCGTCTCTCCAGACTTTGAGTACCGTCTCTCCAGACTTTGAGTACCGTCTCTCCAGACTTTGAGTACCGTCTATCCAGACTTTGAGTATCGTCTCTCTAGACTTTGAGTACCGTCTCTCCAGACTTTGAGTACCGTCTCTCCAGACTTTGAGTACCGTCTCTCCAGACTTTGAGTACCGTCTCTCCAGACTTTGAGTACCGTCTCTCCAGACTTTGAGTATCGTCTCTCCAGACTTTGAGTACCGTCTCTCCAGACTTTGAGTACCGTCTCTCCAGACTTTGAGTACCGTCTCTCCAGACTCTGAGTACCGTCTCTCCAGACTCTGAGTATCGTCTCTCCAGACTCTGAGTACCGTCTCTCCAGACTCTGAGTACCGTCTCTCCAGACTCTGAGTACCGTCTCTCCAGACTCTGAGTACCGTCTCTCCAGACTCTGAGTACCGTCTCTCCAGACTTTGAGTACCGTCTCTCTAGACTTTGAGTACCGTCTCTCCAGACTTTGAGTACCGTCTCTCCAGACTGTGAGTACCGTCTCTCCAGACTTTGAGTACCGTCTCTCCAGACTTTGCTTCGGTTGTCTCTGACGACCTAGGCAACTGAGTTTGCCCTTTCCAGGGTCTGCGTCCGTGTCTTCTAATCACTTCGGCAATGCGAGTTTACCCTCTCCAGGGATCTGAGATGATTTTTTGTCTCCACAGTCCACTATGCTGCTTCGATGGTTTTTCTGATTTTGTGCCACTGAGGGCTGGATAACGCAGGGATCCGTCTAGGGGATGTGCCAACCTTCTGACTTGTAGCGTCTTCCGGTGGAAAATTGTTGAGTAGCCTCTCCAGGTTGTTGCATACCTCGGCGCTTCTGACAACCTCGGTAGCTAAGTTTACCCTCTCCAGGGTCAACTTCACTCGATGCCCGAGCCGGAAGTTGAACACCAACGTGCCTCTGACGACGCTGATGGTTGAGTACTGTCTCTCCAGACCTTGAGTACCGTCTCTCCAGACTTTGAGTACCGTCTCTCCAGACCTTGAGTACCGTCTCTCCAGACCTTGAGTACCGTCTCTCCAGACTCTGAGTACCGTCTCTCCAGACCTTGAGTACCGTCTCTCCAGACTCTGAGTACCGTCTCTCCAGACTCTGAGTACCGTCTCTCCAGACTCTGAGTACCGTCTCTCCAGACTCTGAGTACCGTCTCTCCAGACTCTGAGTACCGTCTCTCCAGACTCTGAGTACCGTCTCTCCAGACTTTGAGTACCGTCTCTCCAGACTCTGAGTACCGTCTCTCCAGACTCTGAGTACCGTCTCTCCAGACTCTGAGTACCGTCTCTCCAGACTCTGAGTACCGTCTCTCCAGACTCTGAGTACCGTCTCTCCAGACTCTGAGTACCGTCTCTCCAGACTCTGAGTACCGTCTCTCCAGACTCTGAGTACCGTCTCTCCAGACTCTGAGTACCGTCTCTCCAGACTCTGAGTACCGTCTCTCCAGACTCTGAGTACCGTCTCTCCAGACTCTGAGTACCGTCTCTCCAGACTCTGAGTACCGTCTCTCCAGACTCTGAGTACCGTCTCTCCAGACTCTGAGTACCGTCTCTCCAGACTCTGAGTACCGTCTCTCCAGACTCTGAGTACCGTCTCTCCAGACTCTGAGTACCGTCTCTCCAGACTCTGAGTACCGTCTCTCCAGACTCTGAGTACCGTCTCTCCAGACTCTGAGTACCGTCTCTCCAGACTTTGAGTACCGTCTCTCCAGACTCTGAGTACCGTCTCTCCAGACTTTGAGTACCGTCTCTCCAGACTCTGAGTACCGTCTCTCCAGACTCTGAGTACCGTCTCTCCAGACTTTGAGTACCGTCTCTCCAGACTTTGAGTACCGTCTCTCCAGACTCTGAGTACCGTCTCTCCAGACTTTGAGTACCGTCTCTCCAGACTTTGAGTACCGTCTCTCCAGACTTTGAGTACCGTCTCTCCAGACTTTGAGTAGCGTCTCTCCAGACTTTCAGTACCGTCTCTCCAGACTTTGAGTACCGTCTCTCCAGACTTTGCTTCGGTTGTCTCTGACGACCTAGGCAACTGAGTTTGCCCTTTCCAGGGTCTGCGTCCGTGTCTTCTGATCACTTCGGCAATGCGAGTTTACCCTCTCCAGGGATCTGAGATGATTTTTTGTCTCCACAGTCCACTATGCTGCTTCGATGGTTTTTCTGATTTTGTGCCACTGAGGGCTGGATAACGCAGGGATCCGTCTAGGGGACGTGCAGTCATTCATAGGTTCTTGTGCCCCAACTTGCATTTGCATAGTTGGTACCCATGGGGAATTTCTGACTCCTTGGGGTGCAGACACAGATGCTCTTCTTGAATTGAGCGATGCCTTATGTTTGGCTGACGTCCTTTGACGTTGGTGGAGTATCCCGGTTATCCTTATTCGGGTATCTCTTTTGGATTTTCTGATTTTTGCTGCCTCTGTGTAGGCTGTTATCCGCTGTGGGATTCTGTCATTCAATTCTTGACTGGCCTCTTCTGTTAGGCAAATCATCTTGATGTTCGGTGTTTTGGCCGGATGCCGAATTCCGCTTGGGGAATATTTATTGATATTTTTTATTTTTCTCCTTTTGTAGGGGTGCCTCTTGAGTAGGCGACTGGGGATTTGGGGATCTTATGTATCCCAGAGTATTATTTAGGAAGCCTCTGCAGGCTTAGCCTCACTCAGCGCTTGAGTCAGAGAGCTATCTTCCACTGAGGAAGTTTCAAGTCCTTTGACTGAATATTTTGCTTGGATGATCGCGCTTCCATTGGGGATTTTGACGATCTTGCTTTGATAGCTCTCGCTGGGGATTTGTTCCATGAGCTTAAGCTGAGGTTTCTCTGGGGAGTATTATTTCTGCGAGCCTCTCCAGGCTCAGTTATTCTGAGAGAGTATTATTTCGGCGAGCCTCTCCAGGCTCAATTATTCTAAGAGGGAGTATTGTTTCTGCAAGCCTCTCCAGGCTCAATTATTCTGAGAGAGTATTATTTCGGCAAGCCTCTCCAGGCTCAGTTATTCTGCGAGAGTATTATTTCGGCAAGCCTCTCCAGGCTCAATTATTCTGTACAATTGGAATCTTTGCCTTTTTTTGTCGAATTTTGACTTTTTCTGTATTTTTGCCTTTTTTGTCATTTTTTGGCTTTTTCTGTATTTGATTGCTTTTTCTGTCGATTTGCGGCTTTTTTGTTGACCGCTGCCATACACAAGCAATTTTTCCTATTTTTCTGTTTTATGCAATTGCCTCATGAAGAGGTCTTTGAAAATTTCTTTGTGGCTAATACGGCCATATCCATTTTAGTACGCCCGTATTGAGTTGAAAATTTGTTCATAACCCTATTTTTAGTACGGGTGTACTGAACATGATACGGGCGCATTTGTTTTTTCTGAAGTTTGATTTTTTTTATTTTTATTATTATTATTTTTTTTTTTTTTTTAATAAACAGAGAATAAGTGATCTTCCAGTACACCTATCATCTGTATGCATGTATGCGGTATGATGCACCTAATTCTATTTGATTCATTTTTCAAAAGAATTAACCGATGCGTTTCTCTGTTTGAATTTTGCCATTCCTCCAGACGGGCTGTGCGATGCCGATTTCTGTAGCCGAGGAATGATGCGTGTTATATTGAGATTTGGTGTTATCAACCAAGTGATTCTTCCCTTCCTTTAGAAGATATGTCAACCCTCCTATTGACCACTATATCTCCATGTTTCCACTAGATTATCCTAAAATCGCTTGGGACAAGAGAGAAAAGAAAGGAAAGGTATATATTTTTCGAAAGTTTGTGTTTTAGAGGGGTTTTTATTTTCATTTTGAAAAATGGTTTTTGTAAGAATGGCTGGCCAAGGTAGGCTTATTGTGTTTAGGCTTGTTTGTTTAAGCATTTATGAAGTTAATCAAATCTTGTTATTGACGTTGTGATTTGACAACTTAGATAGCTTTCCCTGAACTTTTTCTTTTTGAATTCTGTTCATGGTACCATCATGGATTTCTTTTCGCTTTTTGATTGTCCTTATTTTTGCCTAAAACACCCTTTTGTGGCGTTTTAGCGGACTTTTGTTTTTGTTCATTTTTGCAACCCTAGGTCACCCTTTCGTGGGATTCCTAGCGGGTCTTTTGCTCTTATTTTTGCGCAGCCCCCTTTTTGGGTTTCCTGCCGAGCTTTTTTGTTTTTATGGTTCTTGTTTTTAAAGGATTTTCTTTTTATCCATGATGGCACTTGTCGAGGCCAAGGAAAGGTGCTCTAAGTTGTCACGCACACTTCCACATAAAAATGATGCGGGTTTATTGTTATTAAGACAATCTTAACCTCATTCATGCTTATTCAAACAGGGTTAAAAATAATGTGGTTTAGAAATTTATTGTAAGCAAGAAGAGAAGCAGTAAGAAATAATAAAGAATGATTTTATTATAATCATAATGGAAACATGTGCCCTATCGAGGCTCGGGGGTCGGGCTGTCCCCGAGGAGTGATCTCTAATAGTCATCAGGTCTATACATCCCTATCAGAAGGAGAAAAGCACTTGATGACAACGACTGGCCTTGACGCTTGTGAACCGGCCTTCCTAAAGATCTGGCTTAAAGAACGTCGAGAAGGATCTTGGTTCCTCTTCGTCCTTTAATCTTTATTAGGGTTGTATCCTAACCCTTGTTTCCCCGGATTATCCTTGATAACGGGTAGCTCGGGAATTCCTTGGGAATCCTTGCCAAGTCCTTGTCCAGGCAAGTATCCATTCTTGGTGAGCATATGGGCTACCTTCTTCATTTCTCGGGGAAACGTTTCAACATTGGCAATTTCCAATGCTTGGAAGGCGGTTTCTAGAGCTTCCTCCGCTGCATCCACGTAAGGTATGGCGGATGGCTTGCTGATGAGTATGTCATCTTCAGCTTGTACATTCACCAGTTGTCGCCACCGGCCCGAAACGGGCTTTCGGCATTCGCGAAGGATGGTTGGACTCGTTTATTTGTTTGAAAAATGTGGATTGCTAGAATGACTTATTCTCAAACTGAGACCTCGTCAAACGAGCAATTTTATTAAAAGGCTCACTAATCCATATTAATCCCAAGCGGGACCCTCCATGGATTAGTGGTTTTCATAAAAGGAGGGTTCGTGGAGTCGCCACCAATGTTTTACTCAAAACATTGGAAAAAGGGATAAGGCAATTGATTTAAAAATCAACTTTGGCCACTACAACCAGAGTTGGGTAAGGGAGTCGGTTACGCGTGGGGAAGGTGTTAGCACCCCACGGCGCCCCTTTCGGGTTCCCTATGACAGATTATTTTTAAAAGAACAGTATAAAATTACTAAATTACCCCTATTTATTCTAAACAATTATAAATTGACTATCTACATGATGACAGTTTAAATATGCACACAGAAAGCAGTAAAAGGAAGGATTGAAGGGAAACCTCTTGAAGCGTGCTTTTTTATAAAAAATGAACTGGGAAGCGTTTTGGCGTTCCCACGCTCTACAAGCCCGCTCCTCGCTCTCCTAGAACAAAATTTTAACTAAGGGAATCAAAAAGATTTCCCCTCGACTAGGTTCGATCCTCAAGCAAAATGGCTCGGGGCTCAAGAACTTCGTCGGATCAACTCTCCGAGTGATTTCTAGGGCAGAACACTGCTCAAAAACCCCAGAATACTCAAGGAGAGGGTTCAAACTATGTTGAAAAGTGTGGAATGACGTCCAATTGACGTCATATTTATAGGGAATAGGCGCAATACGGCCTACAGGGGCAATACGGCCGTATTGAAATTTTTGAACTTCAATACGGTCGTATTGAAGTTCAATACGGTCGTATTGAAGTTCAGAAATTTCAATACGCCCGTATTGAGTTTGCCGCGGTCGTATTGAAGTGTCAATACGGTCGTACTGACTTCAGTATGGCCGTATTGAAGCTTCAATACGGCCGTATTGAGTTCAGTACGGCCGTATTGGGCTTTTTCCCTCTACTTCTTTATTTTGAGCTATTCTAAGACCTCTGGACCTGCAGAGAACCCTCCTAGGGCCTTCGAGGAGTCCTTCTGGCTGATTATCCTTCAGTCTTCGAGAGTCTTCAAGCTTTATTTCCGACCCGGACAATTTTAGGGGTCTACAGCTGCCCCCCCTTTACTTAGTCGGACGGCCTTTTGGTATACCGGCTGACAAGTAAAGGAGTTGACCCAATTGTCCGGGTATTGTGCCGACCTTCTGACTTGTAGCGTCTTCCGGTGGGAAAATGTTGAGTAGCCTCTCCAGGTGGGTGCATACTTCGGCGCTTCTGACATCCTCGGTAGCTGAGTTTACCTTCTCCAAGGCCAACTTCACTCGACGCCCGAGCCGGAAGTTGGACATCAACGCGCCTCTGATGACGCTGATGGTTGAGTACCGCCTCTCCAGGCTTAGCTTCACTCTTTGTTCGAGCCGGAAGCTAAATACCTTTGTGACGACGGTGAGCGGTGTGAGTTTCGCCTCTCCAGGCTTAGTCTCGCTCTTTGTTCGAGCCGGAAACCAAGCACCTTTGGGACGACAGTGAGCAGTGTGAGTTTTGCCTCTCCAGGCCTTGCTTTGCTTGTTGCCCAAGCTGGAAGCTGTAAGTACCGTCTCTCCAGGCTTAGCTTCACTCTTTGTTCGAGCCGGAAGCTAAGTACCTTTATGACAACGGTAAGCGGTGAGTACCCTTTTTCCAGAGATAGCTTCGCTCATTGTCCGAGCCGGAAGCTGCATACCTCCGTGTTTGCGACGACGGGGGTAGCGTGAATATCTCCTTTCCAGGGATTTGTGATGATTTTGTCTCCACAGTCCACGATGCTGTTTTGACGGTTGTTTTTCGATTTTTGTGCCACTGAGGGCTGGATAACGCAGGGATCCTTCTAGGGGATGTGCAGTTACTCGTAGGTTTTTTGTGTCCCAACTTTCCATTGCGTAGTTGGTGCCCACTGGGGAATTTCTGATTCCTTTGGGGTGTAGACACAAAGATGCTCTTTCTGATGTGAGCGGTGCCTTATGATTGGCTGACGTCCTTTCGACGTTGGTGGAGTATCCCGGTTATCCTTGTTCGGGTGTCTCTTTTGGTTTTCTGATTTTGCTGCCTCTGTGTAGGCTGTTATCCACTGGGGGATATTGTCGTTGATCTTGATTAGCCTCTTCTGTTAGGCATATCAGCTTGACGTTCAATGATTGGCTGAGAGCCAGATTCCACTTGGGGAATGATTATTGATTTTTATTTTCTTCTCCTTCTGCAGGGATGCCTCTTGAGTAGGCGACTGGGGATTTGGGGATCTTATGTATCCCAGAGTATTATTTAGGAAGCCTCTACAGGCTTAGCCTCACTCGACACTTGAGTTGGAGAGCTATCTTCACTGAGGAAGTTTAAGTCCTTTGACTTGGATATTCTGCTTGGGTGATCGTACTTCCATTGAGAATGTCGTCGATCTTGCTTTGATAGCTCTTGCTGGGGATTTTGAGTCCAAGAGCGTGAGTTGAGGTTTCTTTGGGGAGTATTATTTCTGCGAGCCTCTCCAGGCTCAGTTATTCTGAAATGTGGGGGATGAGGAGTATTGTTTCGGCAAGCCTCTCCAGGCTCAGTTATTCTGTGCAAACTGATTGTTGGATTTTCTGAATCTTTGTATTTTGCTTGCTGCTGTCATACACAAGCAATTTTCTATTTTCCTATTTTATGCAGTTGCCTCATGATAAGGTCTTCGAATGTGCAACTAATGTGTGTGTGATGCACAAATGCAATTCAATTTTTTATTTTTGTTCATTTATTTAGAAAAGTGAGTGGCTCTCCCTATCCTCTTCTTCTTGGAGGACTTTCTGTCATTGACGCGAGGGAGTATTTTTTTGTGAGCCTTTATGCAGGAGATTATGGATTTTACGGGAACCCCTCCAATTTTCTTTTATTGGCCGATTATTAAGAGTTTCGTACAATTTTTAGAAAAACCAACTCAAAGGCATAATCACATGGTCAAGAGAGAAAAGAAACAAATGGATATTTTATTGATATTCACAAATGTTCATACAGAAAGATTTACAAAAGGAATTTCTGAAGAATGGCTGGCCAAGGTAGGCTATACATTTTTGGCTTAAACAATTATATCTGTAATTGTCGCTTTTCTCGTTCCCCTAATCGTTTTGGGTGAGATGCCTGAGCCAGGAGTGTAGATACTGCAAGACGCTTGCTTCTAGAAGATTATCACTTGAACCGCCTTTCGGTTTTCGGTTCAAGTGATCGTTGCTTGCTTTACTTTTTGCATCTTATTCTTTTGCCCCTAATTTTTGCCTAGGACGTGTCCTAGCGGGGATAATTTTGCCTTTGTTTTGCCTAGTACCCTTGTACTGGCGGGCTTTTTGTTTTGCCCTAACTTTTGCCTAGGATGCCCTTTTTGGGTTTTCATCCTAACGGGCTGATGCAAGCAACGTCTTCAAGCATAATACTTCTTTACCACATCAGCATTGACTGGGTATCGAAGTTCTTCTCCGTCCATGTCTGTGAGAATCAATGCTCCTCCGGAGAAAGCTCGCTTCACCACATATGGTCCTTCGTAATTTGGGGCCCACTTTCCGATCTTGTCCTTTTGAGCTGGTAGCAATTTCTTCATTACCAGCTCTCCCTCATGGTAGGTTCGAGGATGGACTTTTTTGTCGAAAGCCTTTTTGATCTTCCTTTGGTAGGCTTGACCATGGCATATGGCGTTCAGTCGTTTTTCTTCGATAAGGTTCAATTGGTTGTATCGACTTTGAACCCATTCTGCCTCGGAAAGTTTTGCTTCCATGATTACTCTCAGAGACGGTATCTCGACTTCAACCGGCAGAACTGCCTCCATTCCATAAACAAGGGAGAATGGAGTAGCTCCTGTGGATGTACGTACTGAAGTCCTATAACCATGGAGAGCGAAGGGTAGCATCTCATGCCAGTCTTTGAATGAGACAACCATCTTTTGTACTATCTTCTTGATATTCTTATTGGCTGCCTCGACTGCCCCATTCATCTTTGGTCGATATGGGGAAGAGTTATGGTGCTGGATTTTGAACTCTTTGCACAACTCTTCCACCATCTTATTGTTCAAATTGGATCCATTATCAGTGATGATTTTTTCGGGAATACCGTATCTGCATATGATATTCTTTCTGATGAAGGATGTTACCACCTTTCGGGTCACATGAGCATACGATGCCGCTTCTACCCATTTGGTGAAATAGTCAATGGCCACAAGGATGAACCTATGTCCATTGGATGCCTTTGGCTCGATGGGTCCAATAACATCCATGCCCCACATTGCAAATGGCCATGGTGAAGCCAGAACATTGAGTGGCGTTGGTGGGACATGAATATTGTCGGCATATGCTTGACACTTGTGGCATTTCCGGACGTATTGGTAACAATCCCTTTCAATGGTCGACCAATAATATCCTGCTCTGAGGATTTTCTTAGCCATTGCAGGCCCGGGAATATGGGTACCGAAAACCCCCTCATGTATTTCTTTGATTACATTTTGAGCTTCGACTTGGTCTATACATCTCAACAAGACCGAGTCATAATTCTTTTTGTAGAGGGTTTCTCCAATCAACAGAAATCCCATGGCCCTTCTTCGGATATGCTTTTTATCATTATCACTAGCCATATCAGGATATTCCCCTTTTGACAGATATTGTTTGATGTCATGGAACCATGGATGATCGTCAACAGCTTCGTCTATCAGTAGGCAGAACGCTTGCTTATCGTGCCGCCGGATATTGATGATGGGCATTTCATGCTCCTTATCCAAGGCGAACATCGATGATAGTGTAGCAAGGGCGTCAGCAAACTGATTCTCCTCCCTTGGAATGTATTCAAAGATGACACTTTGGAAAAATTGTGTCAAATCTTTGATATGCTCAACATATGGTATCAGTTTAGGATTTCGGACTTCCCAGTCACCTCGCAGTTGGTGAATGACTAAAGCCGAATCTCCAAATACTTTGAGCTTTAGGATACCATTGTTGATTGCTGCTTGGATTCCTAACGCGCAAGCCTCGTATTCGGCCATGTTATTTGTACAGTCAAAGTTGAGTCTTGCCGTTAAGGGGATATGCTTTCCTTGCGGGGAAATTAATACTGTCCCAATCCCTTGTCCAAGCATGTTGGAGGCTCCATCAAAATACATGGTCCACGCATCGTCTTTTGGTTCTTCATGTTGTATACTCATTATGTGCTCGTCGGGGAAATCATCCTGAAGGGATTGGTAATCATTGGTCGGCCCATGTGCTAGGTAATCAGCTAGGGTACTGCCTTTGATGGCCTTTTGTGTGACATGTATGATGTCAAATTCTGATAATTGCACTTGCCATCGGGCAATCTTCCCAGTGATTATTGGTTTGTCGAACACGTACTTAATTGGGTCCATTTTGGAAACCAACCAAGTAGTATGCCTTATCATGTACTGCCTGAGCCTTTGTGTTGCCCACGCTAACGCACAGCAAGTCTTTTCTAATGGCGTGTAGCGGGTTTCATAATCAAGGAACTTTTTGCTCAGGTAGTAGATGGCTTGTTCTTTCTTTCCAGTTTCGTCCTGTTGCCCTAGCACGGCTCCCATGGACTCATCAAGCACTGTCAGATAGAGGATTAATGGCCTTCCCTCGACAGGTGGCACCAATACTGGTGGATTGGCCAAGCACTGTTTGAACTTGTCAAAAGCTCGTTGACAATTCTCATCCCAAGTTTCGGAATGATTCTTGCGCAACAGCTTGAATATTGGTTTGCACGTGTCAGTCAACTGTGCGATGAACCTTGCGACGTAGTTCACCCTGCCGAGGAATCCTCTAATTTCTTTCTCAGTTTTAGGAGGAGGCATTTCCATTATTGCCTTTACTTTATCGGGGTCCACCTCTATGCCTTTTTCACTGACGATGAACCCGAGAAGCTTACCCGACCGAACTCCGAAAGTACACTTAGCCGGGTTTAGCTTAAGCTGATACTTACGAAGCCGATTGAATAATTTTCTCAAATATTGGATGTGGTCCATCTCGTCTTTTGACTTTGCGATCATGTCATCCACGTATACTTCAATTTCTTTGTGGATCATATCGTGGAATAGTGTCACCATCGCTCGTTGGTAGGTGGCACCCGCATTTTTAAGTCCAAAAGGCATCACCCTGTAGCAGAAAGTTCCCCAGGGTGTAATGAAAGAAGTTTTCTCGCGGTCTTCTATATTCATCTTGATTTGATTATATCCCGAGTATCCATCCATAAAGGAATAGAGCGTGTTTGTGGCGGTGTGATCCACAAGTGTATCGATGTGGGGTAAGGGAAAATCGTCCTTTGGACTGGCACGATTCAAATCCCTATAATCAACACACACTCTAACCTTCCCATTCTTTTTGACGACCGGCACAATGTTAGCCAGCCATTCGGGATACTGGGATACAACCAAGAATCCCGCGTCCAATTGTTTTTCTACTTCCTCCTTAATCTTTAACGACCATTCGGGCTTGATTCGTCGAAGCTTTTGCTTAATAGGTCGAAACCCCTCTTTTAAGGGCAACTTGTGTTCGACAATGTTGGAGTCCAACCCGGGCATATCATGGTACGACCATGCAAATACGTCCTTGTATTCCCTCAATAATTGAATTAATTGCGTTTTTATTCCATCACTGATACGGGTCCCAATATTGACCTCTTTCAATTCTTGACCCTGCCCCAAATTCACGGTCTCCAATTCTTCTTGATTCGGTTGGAGTAGACGAGCTTCTTGATCTAGCAGTCTTTGCAGATCCGGAGAGATGGTCTCCTCATCACTGTCCAACTCAACCCATTCACCCTCGGCTTTCAGATCCCGGTCAGAGCGAGCAATCACAGACATAATTATTTATTGGTTCTGTTTAGGTTTAGAGTTTATTAATGAGAGAGAGAGAATAGAACAAAATGAGAGAATAATGCGTGAAAAATGCCTTTTTATTGATATATGAGTGTAAAACTGTACAAAACCCTTTATTTACATGAAAAGGTCCTCATGATCTCGGGTACTGATCATGAGTCCCTAAAAGAAAAAATGTGGAGGGGCCCTATCATGGCTTGCCCTTCTCTCTACTCCTGCTGCGGTAGAGGATTCTTGCTCACGTCGGGCGCCGTCGAATCGAAAGTGACCCACCCAGCGTCGATAAGGTCTTGGACCTTATACTTGAGAGCTCGGCAGTTCTCCGTTGAATGCCCCTGTGCCCCCGAGTGGTATAGACATTTGTCTTGTGGATTGTACCAATCGGGGTAGGGTGGATTCACCTTCTTTGGTGGAATGTAAGCTATAAGGCGTGCCTCCACTAGCTTCGGCAGGAGATCGCTATAAGTGGTCGGAAGTTTGTCAAACTTCTTCACAGAGTTGTATTGCGATTTTCCTGACTTCGAAGCGGAAGAAGACGGAGCAATGGTTACAGCGTTGACTCCTCCTTCTTTCTTCTTCCCGAAGGCCTTCTTAGCTTCATATGATTGGGAAGGCTTAGCCAGCTTCCCACTTTTAAGTCCTTGTTCCACCCTTTCTCCAATGGTGATGATGTCCGAGAAGAGTGTCGTTGTGTTCCCTATCATTTTATCGTAATAGGGACCAGTCAACGAGTTGATGAATAAGGACACCGTCTCCTTATCCGACAGCGGGGGCTCTATCTGTGCCGCCAACTCCCTCCAACGTTGGGCGTACGCCTTGAAGGATTCATCGTTCTTTTTACTCAAGGCTTGAAGATCAGACCTATCGGGTGTTAGGTCAATGTTGTATTTGTAGCGCTTGAGGAAGGCGTCGGCCAACTGCCTCCATGTGTGTACTAGATTTCCATCTAGCTGCATATACCAGTTGAGTGCAGTTTCAGCTAAGCTCTCTTGAAAGCAGTGGATCAAGAGCTTTTCATTTGTGGCATATGCAGCCATCTTGCGACAGTACATGGTGAGATGACTTTTAGGGCAAGTCGATCCCACGTACTTTGGGAAATCTGGCACTTTAAATTTAGGAGGGAATTGAATGTCCCTCACTAAACACATGTCGGCGGCATCCTTAATGTCAAAGTCGTGCCCCTCCATAGCCCTTAGCCGATCCTCGAGGGCATGGAATTGTTCCTTTGATACCTCGGGCTCTTTTATTATAATTCCTGCCCCAAGGGGTACGGCGTTTGGAGGATCTTTTTCATGCTCTTCCTCCTCTTCCTCATGATGGGACCCATGCTCACTGTGATGAGATCCATGGACGTTGTGGTGACGCATGAGTTCCATCATTTGCGCCATTTGCTCTTTAAGTTGTGAAAGCTCGGTTGTGAGCTTTTTGTTTTGCTCTTCCAATGCTTCCATTTTCTTGATTTTCTGTGCGCGCGTAAGGACAGAGAGATGACCAGCCACTTTCTAAAATGAATGTTTAGTTAGTTTATTTTACGGAATGAATACACTCTTTAACATGAGCTTGATAAACCTCCATCTTTAAGGCGCTGCCTTTTTAAGACGGAAGTTTACCACCCTTCTTTGTCTATGATTTCTCCCCAACGGAGAATCTCTATAGTCATGGGTCTCTTTCACTCATGTCAAGAGGTATTGGTGATCCTAAAATGTATGTTTTTATGAGGATGCATGATGTCTTATTGGTAATGATGTACATGCTTCTCACTTTTATTATATTTTCACACATGGTCTTTCCTCTCATGTCATGGTTTTTTATGCATGGGGATTATTTTTAGACCTTATCACGAGGTTATTTATTAATGCACAAACAATTGCACGTAAACATTTACACAAACAATTCACTCATCCACGAACAGTCACGAGCGAATCACGAGGTAGGGGTCTCCTGCAGAAATGGTGCATATTCAAGGTAGGTTCTAACTGTTCTCACCAGTCCAAGGCCCCCAAGGTGCCCCCATTATAGGGACCCAATTCCTCTCGTCGTAGGTCGATGGAAAGTTCCAACGCACCGTCGGACTCAAGTTCATGGTTATCACCTTGAGTGATGTTTTCCGACAACGGTCTACGGGCACCTATAGACCCATTCGACAACCGGCCGTACTAACATCCACTCCCTATGGTTAATCACTCATGCCCCCGGGTATAGAGGGAACTGTTGTGTGCAAAGGTTTGTGTACAGTTTTTATTTCAAACAATTGCGTAAATTTAAAAATACAACAGTTATTAAAGCCAAATAGATAAACATGTTATCATACAAGTGAGGGGTAATAAAGTAATTTTAACTATTATTTGTTAAAAATAATCTGTCACTAAATGGGACTGACTCTCGAGGCTTCCCCAGTGGAGTCGCCATCTGTCGCCACCGGCCCGAAACGGGCTTTCGGCATTCGCGAAGGATGGTTGGACTCGTTTATTTGTTTGAAAAATGTGGATTGCTAGAATGACTTATTCTCAAACTGAGACCTCGTCAAACGAGCAATTTTATTAAAAGGCTCACTAATCCATATTAATCCCAAGCGGGACCCTCCATGGATTAGTGGTTTTCATAAAAGGAGGGTTCGTGGAGTCGCCACCAATGTTTTACTCAAAACATTGGAAAAAGGGATAAGGCAATTGATTTAAAAATCAACTTTGGCCACTACAACCAGAGTTGGGTAAGGGAGTCGGTTACGCGTGGGGAAGGTGTTAGCACCCCACGGCGCCCCTTTCGGGTTCCCTATGACAGATTATTTTTAAAAGAACAGTATAAAATTACTAAATTACCCCTATTTATTCTAAACAATTATAAATTGACTATCTACATGATGACAGTTTAAATATGCACACAGAAAGCAGTAAAAGGAAGGATTGAAGGGAAACCTCTTGAAGCGTGCTTTTTTATAAAAAATGAACTGGGAAGCGTTTTGGCGTTCCCACGCTCTACAAGCCCGCTCCTCGCTCTCCTAGAACAAAATTTTAACTAAGGGAATCAAAAAGATTTCCCCTCGACTAGGTTCGATCCTCAAGCAAAATGGCTCGGGGCTCAAGAACTTCGTCGGATCAACTCTCCGAGTGATTTCTAGGGCAGAACACTGCTCAAAAACCCCAGAATACTCAAGGAGAGGGTTCAAACTATGTTGAAAAGTGTGGAATGACGTCCAATTGACGTCATATTTATAGGGAATAGGCGCAATACGGCCTACAGGGGCAATACGGCCGTATTGAAATTTTTGAACTTCAATACGGTCGTATTGAAGTTCAATACGGTCGTATTGAAGTTCAGAAATTTCAATACGCCCGTATTGAGTTCGCCGCGGTCGTATTGAAGTGTCAATACGGTCGTACTGACTTCAGTATGGCCGTATTGAAGCTTCAATACGGCCGTATTGAGTTCAGTACGGCCGTATTGGGCTTTTTCCCTCTACTTCTTTATTTTGAGCTATTCTAAGACCTCTGGACCTGCAGAGAACCCTCCTAGGGCCTTCGAGGAGTCCTTCTGGCTGATTATCCTTCAGTCTTCGAGAGTCTTCAAGCTTTATTTCCGACCCGGACAATTTTAGGGGTCTACACCAGTTTGTCACCCACTATGAACTTGACTTTCTGGTGGAGCGTAGAAGGAATAGCTCTTGCATCATGAATCCAAGGTCGGCCGAGGAGACAGCTGTATGCAGGAGTAATGTCCATCACTTGGAATTCGACATTAAAGATAGTGGGTCCAATTTGGATTGGAAGATTGATCTCTCCCACCACTTCTCTTTTAGAACCGTCGAAGGCTCGAACGATCATGTTGCTCGGGCGCATTTGGACTCCCTTGATTGACACTTGATCAAGCGTTCTTTTGGGCATCACATTCAAGGAAGATCCGTTGTCTACCAAGACTTTTGCGATGTGATACTCCTTGCACTTTACAGAGATGTGCAAGGGCTTGTTGTGATTAGGTCCCTCGGCGGGGATCTCTTCATCGGTGAAAGTGAGGTGATCATTAGCCGTGATGTGACTAACAATCCCCTCAAACTTGTCTTGGGAGATGGTATGCGACACATATGCCTCGTTCAAAACTTTCAACAGAGCTTGCCGATGCGGTTCGGAGCTTAGGATCAATGACAACAGCGTAATCTTTGCTGGCGTCCTATGAAGTTGATCCACGATGGAGTACTCGCTCTGTCGGATAAACTTTAACAGCTCGTCTGTCTCCTCCTCGGATTCTTTTTCCTCGGTTTTCTTTTCTTCTTTTTCTTTATTCTTGGGGGCTTTATCATGAAGATCTTCGGGAGTGTAGATCCTGCCACTCCTAGTCATGCCCCCAAGTCCAGCGATGTTGGAAATATCGCTGTCGGCAGAAGAATGGATGTCGTATATCCATGGCACAGCCTTATTTGATTCGTAGGGAAAAGGCCTTGGAGCGATGATCCTTAACGGCGTTGGACCTTCCCCTTTGTTTGTCTTGATTACCAACAACGGAGTTGACGTATGCTCGCTTGGCGCGGTTCTTGGCTTACACTTAATAACAAACGGCGTGCGATCCATCTTGAACATACGCATCGATTAATTCTTTCTTTTTATTAATGTTTATTAATGAATTACTAGGAGGGATGTATGAAATGCAAATCTAGATCCCTTCATGATCTTTGATAAGAATGCATGATATGAGATGATGACGTTGAATATGCATGCATTGTGTTTATTCAACTAAGCATTATCATGTTTTTAGGATGTCCCTAAGATGATGCATGATATTGCTTGGTTTGGATAAATATCATTTTTCTTTGTTTTTTGAATATATATTTTTTTTGTATTTTTAGGGTGAAAAGGGAAACTACCTATATGAATGTGATGAAGGTAGATGTTAACACCGTATAATGGAAGATTCTTATTCCTATTTATTCTTATTTTTAAAAGAATAGGAATGTTGTATGTTTAAAGAAATGCAATGTATGCTCAAACAATGTCACATAAACAATGCACAAACAATTCACTCATCCACGAACAGTCACGAGCGAATCACGAGGTAGGGGTATCCTGCAGAAAAGTGCATATTCAAGGTGGTTCTAACTGTTCTCACCGGTCTGAGGCCCCCAAGGTGCCCCCATTATAGGGACCCAATTCCTCTCGTCGTAAGTCGATGGAAAGTTCCAACGCACTGTCGGATTTGAGTTCATGGTTATCACCTTGAGTGATGTTTTCCGACAACGGTCTACGGGCACCTATAGACCCATTCGACAACCGGCCGTACTAACATCCACTCCCTATGGCTTTCCACTCATGCCCCCGGGTATAGAGGGAACTGTTGTGTGCAAAGGTTTGTGTGCAGTTTATATTTCAAACAATTGCGGAAATTTAAACATACAACAGTTATTAAAGCCAAATAGATAAAACATGTTATCATACAAGTAAGGGGTAATGAAGTAATTTTAAACTATTATTTTAAAAATAATCCATCACTAAATGGGACTGACTCTCGAGGCTTCCCCAGTGGAGTCGCCATCTGTCGCCACCGGCCCGAAACGGGCTTTCGGCAATCGCGAAGGATGGTTGGACTCTTTTATTTGTTTAAAAATATGGATTGCTAGAATGACTTATTCTCAAACTGAGACCTTGTCAAACGAGCAATTTTATTAAAAGGCTCACCAATCCTTGTTAATCCCAAGCGGGACCCTCCATGGATTAGCGGTTTTCATAAAAAGGAAGGGTTCATGGAGTCGCCACCAATGTATTACTCAAAACATTGGAAAAAGAAGTTTAAGGCAATCGATTCAAAAATCAACTTCGGCCATGACAACCAGAGTCGGGTAAGGGAGTCGGTTACGCGTGGGGAAGGTGTTAGCACCCCACAGCGCCCCTTTCGGGTTCCCTATGACAGATTATTTCTAAAAATAATAGTGCGAAATTACTAAATTACCCCTATTTATTCTAAACAATTATAACTTAACTATCTACATGATGACAGTTAAATATACACACAGAAAGCAGTAAAAGGAAGGTCTTAAGAAGAAACCTTTGAAGCGTGCTTTTATATTCAAGTAAAACTAGGAAGCTTTTTGGCGTTCCCTCGCTCTACAAGCCTGCTCGCTCCCTCCTAGAAAATTTTAACTATGGAAATCCGGAGGATTTCCCTTCGACTCAGTTCGAGACTCAAGCAAAAAGCTCAGAACTCGAGAACTTTGTCGGATCAACTCTCCGAGTGATTTCTAGGCAGAGCACTGCTCAAAAAAAACCCAGAATACTCAAGAAGAGGGTTAAAACTCAGTGTAAAAGTGTCAAATGTCGTCCAATTGACGTCATATTGTAGACCCCTAAAATTGTCCGGGTCGGAAATAAGACTCGAAGACTCTCGAAGATCAAAGGAAAGTCAACCGGAAGGACTCCTGGAAGACCCTGGAAGACCCTAGGATGACAATCTGTAGGTTTAGAGGTCTTAGAGTAGCAAAAAATAAGAAAGTGGAGGGAATGAAGCCCAATACGGCCTCCCAAAAGTTCAGTACGGCCGTATTGAACATTTTAAACCACAATACGGCCGCACTGAACTCAATACGGCCGTATTGAAGTTTCTGAACTTCAATACGGCTGCATTGAATTCAATACGGCTGCACTGAACTTCAATACGGCTGCACTGAACTTCAATACGGCCGTATTGAGGTTTTTTGAACTTCAATACGGCCGTATTGAATTCAATACGGCCGTATTGTAGTTCAAAACTTCAATACGGACCGTATTGACCCCCAGAGGCCGTATTGCGCCTCATCCCTATAAATATGACGTCAATTGAACGTCATTGGACACTTTTGGACTGAGTTTTAACCCTCTTCTTGAGTATTCTGGGTTTTTTTTAGCAGTGCTCTGCCTAGAAATCACTCGGAGAGTTGATCCGACGAAGTTCTTGAGTCACGAGCCATTTGCTTGAGTCTCGAACCTAGTCGAAGGGAAATCCTCCGGATTTCCATAGTTAAAATTTTATAGGAGGGAGCGAGCGGTCTTGTAGAGGGAGGGAACGCCAAAACGCTTCCCAATTTCTGTCAAGATATATAAGAAAGCACGCTTCAAAGGTTTATCTCTTTAAAGTCCCTTCTTTTACCGCTTTCTGTGTGTACATATTTAAACTGTCATCATGTAGATAGTTAATTTATAATTGCTTAGAATAAATAAGGGTAATTTAGTAATTTCGCACTATTATTTTTAGAAATAATCTGTCATAGGGAACCCGAAAGGGGCGCTGTGGGGTGCTAACACCTTCCCCACGCGTAACCGACTCCCTTACCCGACTCTGGTTGTAATAGCCGAAGTCGATTTTTGAATCGATTGCCTTAAACTTCTTTTTCCAATGTTTTGAGTAAAACATTGGTGGCGACTCCATGAACCCTTCCTTTTTATGAAAACTGCTAATCCATGGAGGGTCCCGCTTGGGATTAACATGGATTGGTGAGCCTTTTAATAAAATTGCTCGTTTGACAAGGTCTCAGTTTGAGAATAAGTCATTCTAGCAATCCATATTTTTAAACAAATAAAAGAGTCCAACCATCCCTCGCGAATGCCGAAAGCCCGTTTCGGGCCGGTGGCGACAGATGGCGACTCCACTGGGGAAGCCTCGAGAGTCAGTCCCATTTAGTGACAGATTATTTTTAACAAATAATAGTTAAAATTACTTCATTACGCCTTGCTTGTATAATAACACGTTTTACCTATTTGGCTTTAATAACTGTTGTTTGTTTAATTTTACGCAATTGTTTGAAATAAAAATTGCACACAAACTTTTGCACACAACAATTCCCTCTATACCCGGGGGCATGAGTGGTAAGCCATAGGGAGTGGATGTTAGTACGGCCGGTTGTCGAATGGGTCTATAGGTGCCCGTAGACCGTTGTCGGAAAGCATCACTCAAGGTGATAACCATGAACTCGAGTCCGACAGTGCGTTGGAGCTTTCCATCGGCTTACGACGAGAGGAATTGGGTCCCTATAATGGGGGCACCTTGGGGGCCTCAGACCGGTGAGAACAGTTAGAACCACCTTGAATATGCACCTTTCTGCAGGATACCCCTACCTCGTGATTCGCTCGTGACTGTTCATGGATGAGTGAATTGTTTGTGTAAATGCTTATGTGCAATTGTTTGTGCATTAATAAATAACCTCGTGATAAGGTCTAAGAATAAATCCCCATGCATGAAAATGCCATGACATGAGAGAAAAGACCATGTGTGAAAATATAATAAAAAGCGAGGAGCATGTACATCATTGCCAATAAGACCTCATGCATCCTCATCAATTATTCATTTTAGGATCACCAATACCCTCTCGATGTGAGTAAAAGGGACCCATGACTATTGAGATTCTCCGTTGGGGAGAGATCATAGGCTAGGGAGGGTGATAAACCTTCATCTTAAAAAGGCAGCGCTTTAAAGATGGAGTCTTATCAAGCTCACATCGAGAGTGTATTCATACCATGAATAAACTAATTAGAATAAAACATTCATTTTAGAAAGTGGCTGGTCATCTCTCTGTCCTCACACGCGCGCAGAAAATCAAGAAAATGGAAGCATTGGAGGAGCAAAATAAGAAGCTCACAACCGAGCTTTCACAGCTTAAAGAGCAGATGGCGCAAATGATGGAACTCATGCGTCAACATAACTTCCATGGATCAAGCCACAGTGACCATGGGTCCCATCATGAGGAAGAGGAGGTGCATGAAGAAGAGCCTCCGCACGCCATACCTATTGGGGCTGGAATTATGATTAAAGAGCCCGAAGTTTCAAAGGAACAATTCCACGCCCTAGAGGATCGGCTAAGGGCTATGGAGGGGCATGATTTCGATATTAAAGATGCCGCCGATATGTGCTTGGTGAGGGACATCCAATTCCCTCCCAAATTTAAAGTGCCAGATTTCCCAAAATATGTGGGATCGACTTGCCCCAAAAGTCATCTCACCATGTATTGCCGAAAAATGGCTGCATATGCTACCAATGAAAAGCTCTTAATTCATTGCTTTCAAGAGAGCTTGGCTGAAACCGCACTCAATTGGTATATGCAGCTGGATGGAAATCTAGTACACACATGGAGGCAGTTGGCCGACGCCTTTCTCAAGCGCTATAAATACAACATCGACCTAACACCCGATAGGTCAGATCTTCAAGCCTTGAGTAAGAAAAATGATGAATCTTTCAAGGCGTACGCCCAACGATGGAGAGAGTTGGCGGCACAGATAGAGCCCCCGCTGTCGGATAAGGAGATGGTGTCCTTATTCATCAACTCGTTGACTGGTCCCTATTACGATAAAATGATAGGGAACACAACGACACTCTTCTCGGACATCATCACCATTGGGGAGAGAGTGGAACAAGGACTTAAAAGTGGGAAGCTGGTTAAGCCTTCCCAATCATATGAAGCTAAGAAGGCCTTCGGGAAGAAGAAGGAGGGAGGAGTCAACGCCATAAATATTTCTTCATCTTCTTCCACTTCGAAGTCGGGAAAGTCGCAATACAACCCTGTGAGGAAGTTTGATAAACTTCCGACCACATATAGCGACCTCCTATCGAAGCTAGTAGAAGCGCGTCTTCTAGCTTATGTTCCACCGAGGAAATTTGATCCACCATACCCTGATTGGTACAAACCACAAGACAAATGTCTATACCATTCGGGGGCATCGGGGCATTCAACGGAGAATTGTAAAGTTCTCAAATACAAGGTCCAAGACCTCATTGATGCTGGGTGGGTCACCTTTGATTCGACAGCACCCGACGTGAGCAAGAATCCTCTACCAAAGCAGGAGTAGAGAATGGCAAGCCACGATAGGGCCCCTTCATATTTTTCTTTTCTTTTAGGGACTCATGATCAGTACCCGAGATCATGAGAACCTTTTCATGTAAATAAGGGTTTTTGTACAGTTTTAATACATATCAATAAAGAGGCATTTTTCACATATCATTCTCTCTTTTGTTCTTTTCTCTCTTTCCTCATTAAAAATTCTAAACCTAAACAGAACCAATAAAATAATTATGTCTGTAATTGTTCGCTCTGACCGGGATCCGAAAGTGAATGGGTTGAGTTGGAGAGTGATGAGGAGACCATCTCTCCGGATCTGCAAAGACTGCTAGAACGAGAAGCTCGCCTACTCCAACTCGTCAAGAGAAATTGGAGACTGTGAATTTGGGGCATGGCCGAGAGATATAAGAGGTCAACATTGGGACCCATATCAGTGATGAAATAAGGACACATGTTTCCGCTATGATTATAATAAAATCATTCTTCATTGCTTCTTTTCTTGCTTATAATAAAATTCTAAACCACATTATTTTTAACCCTGTTTGAATAAACATGAATGAGGTTAAAATCATCTTAATAATAATAAACCCACATCATTTTTATGTGGAGGTGTGTGTGACAACTTGGAGCACCTTCCCTTGGCCTTGACAAGTGCCATCATGGGTAAAAAGAAATCTTTCAAAATAAAAGAAGCTCGGCAGGAAACTCAAAAAGGGGACTGCGCAAAAATAAGAGCAAAAGACCCGCTAGGAATCCCACAAAAGGGTGACCTAGGCAAAAGTTAGGGTTACAAAAATAAACAAAAACAAAGGTCCGCTAAAACGCCACAAAAGGGTGTTTTAGGCAAAAATAAGGACAATCAAAAAACAAAAAGAAATCCATGATGGTACCATGAACCGAATTCAAAAAGAAAGGTTCAAGGGAAGCTATCCAAGTTGTCAAAATCACAACGTCAATAAACAAAGATTTTCTTAACTTCATAAGTGTTTAATCAAACAAGCCTAAACACTTAAGCCTACCATTGGCCATCCATTCTTACAAAAATCATTTTTGAAAAATAAATCCCCTCTAAAACACAAACTTCAGAACAAAAATATCTTTCCTTTCTTTTCTCTCTTGTCCCGAAAGATTTTAGAATAATCTAGTGGAAGCATGGAGAAATAAATCATCACTGAAAATGGATCTAATCTGAATAATAAAATGGGGGAAGAACTGTGCCAAGAATTCAAGATCCAACACCATAACTCTTCCCCATATCGGCCGAAGATGAATGGGGCAGTCGAGGCAACCAATAAGAACATCAAGAAAATAGTGCAAAAGATGGTTGTCTCATTTAAAGACTGGCACGAGATGTTACCCTTCGCTCCTCATGGCTATAGGACTTCAGTACATACATCTACAGGAGCTACTCCATTCTCCCTCGTTTATGGGATGGAGGCAGTTCTACCCATCGAAGTCGAAATACCTTCCCTAAGGGTAATCATGGAAGCAAAACTTTCCGAAGCAGAATGGGTTCAAAGCCGGTATGACCAGTTGAACCTCATTGAAGAAAAACGGCTGAACGCCATATGCCATGGTCAAGCCTATCAAAGGAAGATCAAAAAGGCTTTTGACAAGAAAGTCCACCCTCGAGTCTACCATGAGGGAGAGTTGGTAATGAAGAAATTGCTACCAACTCGAAAGGACAAAACCGGAAAGTGGGCCCCGAATCACGGAGGACCATACGTGGTAAAACGAGCCTTCTCAGGAGGAGCATTGATCCTCACAGACATGGATGGAAAAGAACTTCGATACCCAGTCAACGCTGACGTGGTAAAGAAGTACTATGCTTGAAGACGTTGCTTGCATAGGCCCGCTAGGATGAAAACCCAAAAAGGGCGTCCTAGGCAAAAGTTAGGGCAAAATAAAAAGCCCGCCAGTACAAGGGTACTAGGCAAAACAAAGGCGAAATTATCCCCGCTAGGATACGTCCTAGGCAAAAGTTAGGGGCAAAAGAATAAGATGTAAAAGCAAAGCAAGCAACGGTCACTTGAATCGAAAACCGAAAGGCGGTTCAAGTGATTATCTTCTAGAAGCAAGCGCCTTGCAGCATCTACACTCCTGGCTCAAGCATCTCACCCGAAGAAACTAGGGGAATGTAAAGAGCAACAATTACAGATATAATTGTTAAACCCAATGTATATAGCCTACCCTGGCCAGCCATTCTTCAGAAATTCCTTCTGTATATCTTTCTGTAAAAACACTTGTGAATATTAATAAAATATCTATTCATTTCTTTTCTCTCTTGACCATGTGATTATGCCTCTAAATTGGTATTTCTAAAAAATTGTATGAAATTCCTTAATAATCGGTCAATAAAGAAAATTGGAGGGGTTCCTATAAAATCCATAATCTCCTGCATAAAAGGCTCACAAAAATATTCCCTCACGTCGATGACAGAAATTCCTCCAAGAAAAGGAGGATAGGGAGAGCCATTCATTTTTCTAAAAACATTAAATAATAAAACTTGCATTTGTGCATCACACACATTAGTTGCACATTCAAAGACCTTATCATGAGGCAATTGCATAAAATAGAAAATAGGAAAAATTGCTTGTGTATGGCAGCGGTCAACAGAAAAAGCCGCAAATCAACAGAAAAGGCAAAAATACAGAAAAAGCAAAAAAAAAAATGACAAAAAAGGCAAAAAATACAGAAAAAGCCAAAAACGACAAAAAAGGCAAAAGATTTAGAAAATCAATCGCCTCGTACAGAATAACTGAGCCTGGAGAGGCTTGCCGAAATAATACTCTCTCAGAATAATTGAGCCTGGAGAGGCTTGCCGAAACAATACTCATGCAGAATAACTGAGCCTGGAGAGGCTTGCCGAAACAATACTCCCACAGAATAACTGAGCCTGGAGAGGCTTGCCGAAATAATACTCCCACAGAATAATTGAGCCTGGAGAGGCTTGCTGAAAAAATACTCCCACAAAATAATTAAGCCTGGAGAGGCTTGCCGAAATAATACTCTCCAAAAGACGTCTCAGCCCGCATTCTCGGGCTGAACAAAAAACAATACTCATGCAGAATAACTGAGCCTGGAGAGGCTTGCCGAAACAATACTCCCACAGAATAATTGAGCCTGGAGAGGCTTGCCGAAATAATACTCTCTCAGAATAATTGAGCCTGGAGAGGCTCGCCGAAATAATACTCCCCAGAGATATCTCAGCTTCCACTCACGGGCCAAATTCCCCAGTGAAAGCTATCAAAGCGAGATCAGCAAAATTCCCCAACGGAAGCATGATCCAAACAAAATATCCAAGTCAAAGGACTTAGACTTCCTCAGTGGAAGATAGCTTTCCAACTCAAACGAAGAGTGAAGCTAAGCCTGAAGAGGCTTTCTAAATAATACTCTGGGATACATAAGAACTTCAAATCCCCAGTCGCCTACACAGAGGCATTCCTACAAAAAGCAAAAATCCAAAAGATCAATAACAATTCCCCAAGCGGAATCTGGCTTTTCAGCCAAACATCAAGCGTCAAGATGATCTGCCTAACAGAAGAGGCTAATCACAATCAATGACAAAATCCCCCAGCGGATAATAGCCTACACAGAGGCGACAAAAATCAAAAAACCCAAAAGAGATACCCGAATAAGGACAACCGGGATACTCCACAACGTCGAAAGGACGACAGCCAAACATAAGGCATCGCTCAACTCAAAGAGAGAGCATCTGTGTCTACACCTCAAGGAGTCAGAAATTCTCCATGGGTACCAACTAAGCAATGCAAGTTGGGGCACAAAAACCTATGAATGACTGCACATCCCCTAGACGGATCCCTGCGTTATCCAGCCCTCAGTGGCATCAAAATCAAAAACAACTGTCGAAGCAGCATCGTGGACTGTGAAGACAAAATCATCTCAAAGCCTGGAGAGGCAATACTCAGCTACCCAGTTGTCGAGAGCACCGAGGTATGCACAAGCCTGGAGAGGCGGTACTCGGCTACCCAGTTGTCGAGAGCACCGAGGTATGCACAAGCCTGGAGAGGCAATACTCAGCTACCCAGTTGTCGAGAGCACCGAGGTATGCACAAGCCTGGAGAGGCGGTACTCAGCTACCCAGTTGTCGAGAGCACCGAGGTATGCACAAGCCTGGAGAGGCGGTACTCAGCTACCCAGTTGTCGAGAGCACCGAGGTATGCACAAGCCTAAGAGGCAATACTCAGCTACCCAGTTGTCGAGAGCACCGAGGTATGCACAAGCCTAAGAGGCAATACTTAGCTACCCAGTTGTCGAGAGCACCGAGGTATGCACAAGCCTGGAGAGGCGGTACTCAGCTACCCAGTTGTCGAGAGCACCGAGGTATGCACAAGCTTGGAGAGGCGGTACTCAGCTACCCAGTTGTCGAGAGCACCGAGGTATGCACAAGCCTGGAGAGGCGGTACTCAGCTACCCAGTTGTCGAGAGCACCGAGGTATGCAATGAGCCTGGAGAGGCGACGACTAATACTCACCCTGGATAGGGCAAACTCAACCTGGAGAGGCTACTCAACAATTTTCCCACCTGAAGACACTACAAGTCGGAAGGATGGCCTTATTCCCCGGACAATTGGGTCAACTCCTTTACTTATCAACCGGTACACTAAAAGGCCGTTTGACTAAGTAAAGGGGGGGCAGCTGTAGACCCCTAAAATTGTCCGGGTCGGAAATAAGACTCGAAGACTCTCGAAGATCAAAGGAAAGTCAGCCGGAAGGACTCCTGGAAGACCCTGGAAGACCCTAGGATGACAATCTGTAGGTTTAGAGGTCTTAGAGTAGAAAAAAATAAGAAAGTGGAGGGAATGAAGCCCAATACGGCCTCCCAAAAGTTCAGTACGGCCGTATTGAACATTTTAAACTACAATACAGCCGCACTGAACTCAATACGGCCGTATTGAAGTTTCTGAACTTCAATACGGCTGCATTGAATTCAATACGGCTGCACTGAACTTCAATACGGCTGCACTGAACTTCAATACGCCGTATTGAGGTTTTTTGAACTTCAATACGGCCGTATTGTAGTTCAAAACTTCAATACGGACCGTATTGACCCCTAGAGGCCGTATTGCGCCTCATCCCTATAAATATGACGTCAATTGAACGTCATTGGACACTTTTGGACTGAGTTTTAACCCTCTTCTTGAGTATTCTGGGTTTTTTTGAGCAGTGCTCTGCCTAGAAATCACTCGGAGAGTTGATCCGACGAAGTTCTTGAGTCACGAGCCATTTGCTTGAGTCTCGAACCTAGTCGAAGGGAAATCCTCCGGATTTCCATAGTTAAAATTTTATAGGAGGGAGCGAGCGGTCTTGTAGAGGGAGAGAACGCCAAAACGCTTCCCAATTTCTGTCAAGATATATAAGAAAGCACGCTTCAAAGGTTTATCTCTTTAAAGTCCCTTCTTTTACCGCTTTCTGTGTGTACATATTTAAACTGTCATCATGTAGATAGTTAATTTATAATTGCTTAGAATAAATAGGGGTAATTTAGTAATTTCGCACTATTATTTTTAGAAATAATCTGTCATAGGGAACCCGAAAGGGGCGCTGTGGGGTGCTAACACCTTCCCCACGCGTAACCGACTCCCTTACCCGACTCTGGTTGTAATAGCCGAAGTCGATTTTTGAATCGATTGCCTTAAACTTCTTTTTCCAATGTTTTGAGTAAAACATTGGTGGCGACTCCATGAACCCTTCCTTTTTATGAAAACCGCTAATCCATGGAGGGTCCCGCTTGGGATTAACATGGATTGGTGAGCCTTTTAATAAAATTGCTCGTTTGACAAGGTCTCAGTTTGAGAATAAGTCATTCTAGCAATCCATATTTTTAAACAAATAAAAGAGTCCAACCATCCCTCGCGAATGCCGAAAGCCCGTTTCGGGCCGGTGGCGACACATATTTATAGGGATGAGGCGCAGTACGGCCTCTGGGGGTCAATACGGCTGTAGACCCCTAAAATTGTCCGGGTCGGAAATAAAACTCGAAGACCCTCAAAGATCGAAGGAAAAGTCAGCCAGAAGGACTCCTAGAAGACCATAGGATGGCTATCTGTAGATTTAGAGGTCTTAGAGTAGCTTAAAATAAGGAAGTGGAGGGAATGAAGCCCAATACGGCCGTACTACACTTAATACGGCCGTATTGAAGCTTCAACACGGCCGCAGCGAACTCAATACGGCGTATTGAAGTTTCTGAAACTTCAATACGGCCGTACTGAAATCAATACGGCCGTATTGAAACTTCAATACAGCCGCAGTGAACTCAATACGGGCGCATTGAAATTTCTGAATTTCAATACGGCCGTATTGAACATCAATACGACCGTATTGAAGTTCAAAAATCTCAATACGGCCGTATTGGTTCTGTAGACCGTATTGCGCCTATTCCCTATAAATATGACGTCAATTGGACGTCATTCCGGACTTTGGAACATAGTTTCAACCCTCTCCTTGAGTATTCTGGGGTTTTTGAGCAGTGTTCTGCCCTAGAAATCACTCGGAGAGTTGATCCGACGAAGTTCTTGAGCCCCGAGCCATTTTGCTTGAGGATCGAACCTAGTCGAAGGGAAATCCTCCGGATTTCCGTAGTCGAAATTTTATAGGAGGGAGCGAGCGGGCTTGTAGAGCGAGGGAACGCCAAAAAGCTTCCCAGTTTTACGAAATATAAAAGCACGCTTCAAAGGTCTCTTCTTAAATCCTTCCTTTTACTGCTTTCTGTGTGCATATTTAAACTGTCATCATGTAGATAGTTAATTTATAATCGCTTATAATAAATAGGGGTAATTTAGTAATTTTACGCTATTATTTTAGAAATAATCTGTCATAGGGAACCCGAAAGGGGCGCTGTGGGGTGCTAACACCTTCCCCACGCGTAACCGACTCCCTTACCCAACTCTGATTGTAATGGCCAAAGTTGATTTATAAAATCAATTGCCTTATCCCTTTTTCCAATGTTTTGAGTAAAACATTGGTGGCGACTCCACGAACCCTCCTTTTGCGAAAACCACTAATCCATGGAGGGTCTCGCTTGGGATTAATATGGATTGGTGAGACATTTAATAAATAAATTGGATAAGATCGACAAGGTCTCAGTTTGAGAACAAGTCGTTCTAATAATCCAATACATTTTCAAAACTAAAATAAAAGCGAGCTCGACCGTCTTCGCGACCGCCGAAAGCCCTGTTTTGGGCCGGTGGCGACAGATGGCGACTCCACTGGGGAAGCCTCGAGAGTCAGTCCCATTTAGTGACAGATTATTTTAACAAATAATAGTTAAAATTACTTTATTACCCCTCACTTGTATGATAACATGTTTATCTATTTGGCTTTAAATAACTGTTGTATTTTTAAATTCCGCAATTGTTTGAAATACAAACTGCACACAAACCTTTGCACACAACAGTTCCCTCTATACCCGGGGGCATGAGTGATTAACCATAGGGAGTGGATGTTAGTACGGCCGGTTGTCGAATGGGTCTATAGGTGCCCGTAGACCGTTGTCGGAAAACATCACTCAAGGTGATAACCATGAACTTGAGTCCGACGGTGCGTTGGAGCTTTCCATCGACCTACGATGAGAGGAATTGGGTCCCTATAATGGGGGCACCTTGGGGGCCTTGGTCTGGTGAGAACAGTTAGAACCTACCTTGAATATGCACCATTTCTGCAGGATACCCCTACCTCGTGATTCGCTCGTGACTGTTCGTGGATGAGTGAATTGTGTGTGCATTTTTTATGTGACATTGTATGAGCATATATTTGCACCTTTTAAACATACAACATTCTTGTTTACAATAAAAAATAAGAATAAATAGAAATAAAGATTTGCTAGTACATGGTGTTATCATCTGCCTCCATTGCATTCATATAGGTAGTTTCCCTTTTCACCCAAAAAAAATAATAATAATAAAAAATACCCAAAAAAGAAAAATGATATTTACCCAAAACCAAGCGATATCATGCATCATCTTAGGGACATCCCGAAAACATGATAATGCTTAGTTCAATAAACACTATGCATGCATATTCATCGCCATCATCTCATATCATGCATTGTATTGTAGATTATGGAGAGGTCTAGGGAGGTGCAAAGGCCATTAAAGAAAGTGGACTTCCTATTATACCGTGCTGAGAGGTTGGATCACCTCTGTACCTTGATGTCAAGAGAGGCTCGCGTCGAGTTTGAGAAATCTTATGGGCGAGTTCTCGATTTGATGAGGATTTGTGTGGATCCAGCTTTTCTGAGGGCATTGGTTCACTTCTGGAGTCCCGATCTGCACTGTTTTGAGTTCCCCCAGTTTGACCTGGTTCCTACTCTAGAGGAGTACGAGCTCATGTTACGGTGGCCTAAATCAGCTGAGGTCTACCTTTTTCAGGGGAACCATGTGGCCGTAGAGAGAGTAGCCACTCAGGTCAAACTACCACTACGATCAGCTGCCTTAGTAGGGAACGGCAGTATCAAGGGTTGGAAGCTTGCTATGATCGAAGACCACCTTTCTTCCTTGGCTGGTGAGGGAGATTGGTTAGCTTTCAACAAGACTCTTGCGTTAGCCGTGTTTGGGATGATCCTATTCCCCTTTCACGCTAACACAGTGGACCATGCTGCGATGGACGCTTTCTTTGCTTGGGACGTGCATATGAAGAGTCCCGTGCCCGCTATTCTTGCCGACACCTTGCTATCTGTTCATCTATCTCAACAGAAGCAAGGGAAGATCATCCGATGCTGCACCTCCTTGTTATATGTGTGGGGCATCACACATTTCTACGCCTCTAGTCACATGGGGACCTTGCCCGATCCGTTGAGAAGCTTCTCAAAGATCCCCGTCTGCCGCCGATATGCTTCCGAGTGGAAGGATGAGATGGAACAGTGGAGTATCGAGCACTTCACGTGGGTTTGCCCTTGGTTCCGTCCGAGCCATGTATTGACAAGATGCGGCAGTTATTCGAGCATACCGTTGATGGGCCTCAGAGGTTGCATAACCTACTCACCTAAATTGGTTATGAGGCAACTAATGAGGACCCAAATCGTTCCTACCATAGAGGAGCTGGGAGGGTTGTGTTTCTCTTTCGATCCCGAGCATCAGAGAGATATGCACGCTGTTATAAGAGCGTGGGAGAGACCAACCTATGAGGGAGATCTCGAGCTTGAAAAGCCTCGGGTGTCCGTTTCCATTGACTACGAGAAAT
Source organism: Cajanus cajan (assembly GCF_000230855.2). NCBI lineage: Eukaryota > Viridiplantae > Streptophyta > Magnoliopsida > Fabales > Fabaceae > Cajanus > Cajanus cajan. The sequence goes on from NC_138525.1 coordinate 40,437,590, forward strand.
GGAGGAATGAGAGGGGGGTGTCACAACCATCCACCTCTTGTGCAACCACGACTACAAGGAGGGTGTTGCAAGAACAGGTCGACGCCTTGACCAAGAAACTGGAAATCATGGGAGCTCAGATGAGAGTTCTTGAAGAGAAAAACGAAGAATCCAGTTTCACCATTGATGGTCTTCAAAGGCAATGCAAGAAGAAGGACCATGAGATAGAGCGGCTCAAGGATGAGTGTGCTAACCTCAACGAGGAGACTACTCGGGCATCCAAAATGCCAAAGGTTGAACCGAGTAGTCAACTCCAAGAAGTCAATGAGAAGATAGCACGCCTTGAAGCCGAGCATGCAAAGCAGGCACAGTTGATCAAGGACATGCAAGATGATTTGTTTCTGACTCGATCCGACGCACAGCAATGGCGGGAAGTCGCTCAACGACAAGCCGCAAACCTTTCCGATTTCCGCAGAAAAGAAAGGGAAGGATTGGCACAAATGGCCAAACTCCAAGAGGAGAAGGATCGAGCCGAAGACGAGCTTAATGAGCTACAGGCCATGATCAACTACTATACTCAGAAAGCGAAGGAGGCTCAGAAAATCAGTGACGATATGAGCCAAGCGGTCCATACGCAGATTGAAGCAATGGGTCGTCATGTCGAGGAAGCCGAAGATGAATGGCAAAGAAATATGAACCCGCCTGTGGGTTTCTACCGGCTTTTCTCTTATTGTAAAAAATTGCTTCAAAGCATTGTATAAAAGTTGTACACTTTCTTTAATGAATAAAATCGTATTTTTGAGATTTATTGCCTTTGCATCTCATTAGTCATTCATTTTGCATTTATCTCTCCTAGTAATTAATAATAAATATTAATAAAAAGAAAGAATTAATCGATGTGTATGTTCAGAATGGATCGCACGCCATTTGTGATAAAATGCAAACCAACAACTGCGCAAAGCGAACACACGACGACGCCGTTGTTGGTAATCAAGACAGAAAAAGGGGAAGGTCCCACGCCGTTAAGGATTGTCGCTCCAAGACCTTTCCCTTACGAATCAAATAAGGCTGTGCCATGGATATACGACATCCATACTTCTGCCGGCAGTGATATCTCCAATATCGCTGGACTTGGGGGCATGACTAGGAGTGGCAGGATCTACACTCCCGAAGATCTTCACGATAAAGCTCCCAAGAATAAAGAAAAAGGAAAAGATAAAACCGAGGAAAAAGAATCCGAGGAGGAGACTGATGAGCTGTTAAAATTCATCAGACAGAGCGAGTACTCCATTGTGGATCAACTTCACAAGACACCAGCGAAGATCACTTTGCTGTCGTTGATCCTAAGCTCCGAACCGCATCGGCAAGCTCTGTTGAAGGTCTTGAACGAGGCATATGTGTCGCATACCATCTCCCAAGACAAGTTTGAGGGAATTGTTAGCCACATCACGGCTAATGACCACCTCACTTTCACCGATGAAGAGATCCCCGCCGAGGGACCTAATCACAACAAGCCCTTGCACATCTCTGTAAAGTGCAAGGAGTATCACATCGCAAAAGTCTTGGTGGATAACGGATCTTCCTTGAATGTGATGCCCAAAAGAACTCTTGATCAAATGGCAATCAAGGGAGTCCAAATGCGCCCGAGCAACATGATCGTTCGAGCTTTCGACGGTTCTAAAAGAGAAGTGGTGGGAGAAGTCAATCTTCCAATCCAAATTGGACCCACCATCTTCAACGTCGAATTTCAAGTGATGGATATTACTCCTGCATACAGCTGTCTCCTAGGCCGACCTTGGATTCATGATGCGAAAGCTGTACCCTCTACGCTCCACCAGAAAGTCAAGTTCATAGTGGGTGACAAACTGGTGACTGTACAAGCTGAAGATGACATACTCATCAGCAAGCCATCCAACATACCTTATGTGGATGCAGCAGAGGAAGCTTTGGAAACCGCCTTCCAAGCATTGGAAATTGCCAATGTTGAAACGTTTCCTCGAGAAATGAAGAAGGTAGCTCATATGCTCACAAAGAACGGATACTTGCCAGGACAAGGATTGGGCAAGTACTCCCAAGGAATCCCGGAGCTACCCATTATCAAGGACAATCCAAGGAAACAAGGGTTAGGATACAACCCTGTTAAAGATCAAAGAACGAAGAGGAATCAAGATCCTTCTCGACGTTCTTTAAGCCAGATCTTTAGGAAGGCTGGTTCACAAACGTCAAGGCCAGTTGTCGTCATCAAGTGTCCTTTTCCTTCTAATAGGGATGTGTAAATTCAGTGACTATTAGAGATCACTCCTCGGGGACAGCCCGACCCCCGAGCCTCGATAGGGCACATGTTTCCATTATGATTATAATAAAATCATTCTTCATTATTTCTTTATTGCTTCTTTTCTTGCTCGCAATAAAAATCTAAACCATGTTATTTAACCCTGTTTGAATAAACATGAATGAGGTTAAAATCATCTTGATAATAATAAACCCGCATCATTTTTATGTGGAAATGTGCATAACGACTTGGAGCACCTTTTCTTGGCCTCAATAAGTGCCGTCATGGATAAAAGAAATCCATTCAGGACAAAAATCCTAAAAAACAAAAAGCTCGGCAGGAAACCCAAAAAGGGGGCTGCACAAAAATAAGAGCAAAAGACCTGCTAGGAATCCCACAAAAGGGTGACCTAGGCAAAAATTAGGGTTACAAAATAATGAACAAAAACAAAAGCCCGCTAAGACATCACAAAAGGGTGTTTTAGGCAAAAGTTAGGGCCGTCAAAAAAAGAAAAAAACGAAATAAATCCATGATGGTACCATCAATTGAATTCAACAAGGGGCTCAAGAAAAGCTATCCAAGTTGTCAAAGCACAATCATTAATAACAAAGATGTGCTTAACCTCATAAGTGTTTAATCGAACAAACCTAAACACTTAAGCCTACCATGGCCAGCCATTCTTACAAAAACCATTTTTCAAAAAATAAAATAATCCCCTCTAAAACACAAACTTTTGAAAATATATCTTTTCCTTCTTTCTCTCTTGTCCCAACGATTTTTGAATAATCTAGTGGAAACATGGAGATATAGTGGTCAATAGGAGGGTTGACACATCTTCTAAAGGAAGGGAAGGATCATTTGGTTGATGACACCAAATCCCAAAATCAAATACGCATCATTCCTCGGTTACAGAAATCGGCAAAGCACAGTCTGTCTGGAGGAATGGCAAGATCCAAACAAAGAACGCATCGATTAATTCTTTTGAAAAACTGAATCAAATAGAATTAGGTGCATCTCATTTGCATACATGCATACAGATGATAGGTGTACTAGAAGATCACTTATTCTCTGTTTATATTTAAAAAAAAAAAAAAAAAAAAAAAAAAAAAACCAAAAATCAAAAATCAGAAAAATCCAATACGCCCGTATTGGTATTAATACGGTCGTATTGGAGTTAACGTTAAGTACAACGTTTCAACTTCAATACGGGCGTATTAAAATCCAGTACGCCTGTACTGAACCCCAATACGGTCGTATTGAATCCAATACGGTCCATATTGATTGTAAACTTTGTACATCAACGGAAAGGCCAATACGGCCGTATTGAATCCAATACGGGCCGTATTGGCGGAATTTTGCCTATAAATAAAGACTTCCCCTCCCTCATTTTGCATACCTTTCTTCATTCTCCACATTCCTTGCTTGTGAGTGCATTCCTACAAAGATCATCGGAAATGGCAGAATCTTCTCGCAAAAGGCAGAGAGCCCCGGCCAGACGTATAATGACAGATCGACACCGGGACCGGCTACAGCTTATAGAGACGTTCACCATCGAGCCGTCAAGAGTGCTCGACTTTGAGCTTCTCCAAGCAGTGGGCTTAGAGAATGATGTCAGGAACTACTTCGACGCCATAGGATGAGGATTTGTCCTTAATCCACCATCCCAGCTATATTTGACGGCCACGAAGGAGTTCTTGGCTACAGTCGGCGTCACGGAGTCGACTAACAGCTATGGGGAGGATGTTTGCGCGGTGGATTTCTGGATGAATGAAGGATACCGCTCGCTGACGTTGGACGAGTTCAACGTCCAGGCAGGGTTCTTCAGCCGCACTGATCAGCTGGCATTCCGAGATGCCATATGCGAGTGGCCTGATCAGTGGACTCCGGTTGAGATGTGGAGTTTGCTCACTGGCCGACGGGATTATCATTCAGGAGTGAAGGGCTCCCGGCTCCCGACTGCTCTTAGGATCTGTCACAAGATCCTCACCAGTACTATTCATGGCAGGTCCAAGAGTCCGGAGTCGATTACACGGCCGGATCTGCTGGCCTTATATTGCATGGCCACCGGCCGGAAGGCCAATCTTGGATATTTCTTCCTCGAGCACGTGAAGAAGCTTGGGGTACGAGAGGGAGGAGAGTCCAGACAGGGGTACATCTTGGTTGCCCCACTCCTCTCACAGCTGGCGGAGACATGGGGATGTCCCGATGGTGCAGAGCCAGGGGCATTGGCGCCGAAGCTGATTGGTGCCTCCACCCTGATTAACATGAAGATCATCGCTAGATCGCCAGGAGGGGGGTTTGTGCGAGTAGATGGCCTCGAGACCTTCGACGACCTCCTCAACAACCTCGACTTTGAGGGAGGCGACGCCCCGCAGCCAGAGGCTAGCACATCACGGTCGGACAGGGGATACTTTGACGCCCGCTTCGACACACTGCAGCAAAGCATTGACACGCGATTCGATGCTTTTCAGCAGAGCATCGACACGCGATTCGATGCTTTTCAGCATAGTATCGGTACATGGCAGCAGAGTACCGATACTCGACTAGACAGCTTGGTGCAGGGTTTCGACAACCTCTCAGTCTGGCTCCATAGCCACTACCCCACTCCTCCTCAGGATCCGCCGGCAGATGAGTGAAGACCGGATTGCTTCCTTTAATTTTTATGTATTTAGTTTGGGCTGTGTCCCATCTTTTGATTTCTTTTGATTTCTCTCGTACAAACTTATTTTCTATTTAATGAAAATTTCCACTGTTTGATTTTAAATTCTCTAGCAATTTAAATTCTGTACAGCAAAAGCCAAAAACATAAAAAAGGCAAAATACAGAAAAAGCCAAAAAAATGACAAAAAAGGCAAACATACAAGAAAAGTCAAAAGTCGACAAAAAAAGACACTCTCAGAATAATTGAGCCTGGAGAGGCTTGCTGAAATAATACTCTTTCAGAATAATTGAGCCTGAAGAGGCTTGCAGAAATAATACTTCCTCAGAATAACTAAAGCCTGGAGAGGCTTGCAGAAATAATACTCCCCCAACTGTACAGAGTAAATGAGCCTGGAGAGGCTCGCAGAAATAATACTCCCCAGAGGGAACCTCAACTCATGCTCTTGGATTCAAAATCCCCAGCAAGAGCTATCAAGCAAGATCGTCAAAATCCCCAATGGAAGTACGATCTCCCAAGCAGAATATCCAAGTCAAAGGACTTAAAACTTCCTCAGTGAAGATAGCTCTCCAACTCAAGTGTTGAGTGAGGCTAAGCCTGTAGAGGCTTCCTAAATAATACTCTGGGATACATAAGATCCCTCATTCCCCAATCGCATACTCAGAGGCATCCCTGCAAAAAGAGAAAAAATCAAAAATATCAATAAGTATTCCCCAAGCGGAATCTGGCACTCAGCCGAACACTGAACTTCAAATCCCCAGTCGCCTACTCAAGAGGCACCCCTTTAAAAAGAGAAAAAATCAAAAAGATCAATAACCATTCCCCAAGAGGAATTCGGCATTCAGCCAATCATCAAACATCAAGATAATTCGCCTATTCAGAGGCACTCTTTCAAAAAAGAGAAAAAATTGAAAAGATCAATAATCATTCCCCAAGCGGAATCCGGCTCTCAGCCTATCATTGAACATCAAGATGATCTGCCTAACAGAAGAGGCCAATCACAACCAATGACAAAATCCCCTGGCGGATAACAGCCTACACAGAGGCAACAAAATCCAAAAATTAAAAAGAGATACCCGAATAAGGATAAACCGGGATACTCCACCAACGTCAAAGGGCGTCAGCCAAACATAAGGCATCGCTCAACTCAGAGAGAAAGAGCATCTGTGTCTATACCCCAAGGAGTCAGAAATTCCCCAAGGGTACCAACAATGCAATGCAAGTTGGGGCACAGGAACCTGTGAATGACTGCACATCCCCTAGACGGATCCCTGCGTTATCCAGCCCTCAGTGGCACAAAAATCAAAAACAATCGTCGAAGCAGCATCGTGGACTGTGGAGACAAAATCATCACAAATCCCTGAAAAGGAGATATTCACGCTACCCCGTCGTCACAAACACGGAGGTATGCAGCTTCCGGCTCGAGCAATGAGCGAAGCTATCTCTGGAAAGGAGATACTCACTGCTTACCGTTGTCACAAGGGTACTTAGCTTCCGGCTCGAACAAAGAGTGAAGCTAAGCCTGGAGAGGCGGTACTCACAGCTTCCAGCTTGGGCAGCAAGCGAGACAAAGCCTGGAGAGGCGAAACTCACACTGCTCACCGTCGTCACAAAGGTGCTTAGTTTCCGGCTCGAACAAAGAGCGAGACTAAGCCTGGAGAGGCGAAACTCACACTGCTACCGTTGTCACAAGGGTACTTAGCTTCCGGCTCGAACAAAGAGTGAAGCTAAGCCTGGAGAAGCGGTACTCACAGCTTCCAGCTTGGGCAGCAAGCAAAGCAAAACCTGGAGAGGCTACTCGACAATTTTCCACCGGAAGACGCTACAAGTCAGAAGGTCGGCGCATCACCCGGACAATTGGGTCAACTCCTTTACTTGTCAGCCGGTACACCAAAAGGCCGTCCGACTAAGTAAAGGGGGGGCAGCTTTAGTAATTTCGCACTATTATTTTTAGAAATAATCTGTCATAGGGAACCCGAAAGGGGCGCTGTGGGGTGCTAACACCTTCCCCACGCGTAACCGACTCCCTTACCCGACTCTGGTTGTAATAGCCGAAGTCGATTTTTGAATCGATTTCCTTAAACTTCTTTTTCCAATGTTTTGAGTAAAACATTGGTGGCGACTCCATGAACCCTTCCTTTTTATGAAAACCGCTAATCCATGGAGGGTCCCGCTTGGGATTAACATGGATTGGTGAGCCTTTTAATAAAATTGCTCGTTTGACAAGGTCTCAGTTTGAGAATAAGTCATTCTAGCAATCCATATTTTTAAACAAATAAAAGAGTCCAACCATCCCTCGCGAATGCCGAAAGCCCGTTTCGGGCCGGTGGCGACACATATTTATAGGGATGAGGCGCAGTACGGCCTCTGGGGGTCAATACGGCTGTAGACCCCTAAAATTGTCCCGGTCGGAAATAAAACTCGAAGACCCTCAAAGATCGAAGGAAAAGTCAGCCAGAAGGACTCCTAGAAGACCATAGGATGGCTATCTGTAGATTTAGAGGTCTTAGAGTAGCTTAAAATAAGGAAGTGGAGGGAATGAAGCCCAATACGGCCGTACTACACTTAATACGGCCGTATTGAAGCTTCAACACGGCCGCAGCGAACTCAATACGGCCGTATTGAAACTTCAATACAGCCGCAGTGAACTCAATACGGGCGCATTGAAATTTCTGAATTTCAATACGGCCGTATTGAACATCAATACGACCGTATTGAAGTTCAAAAATCTCAATACGGCCGTATTGGTTCTGTAGACCGTATTGCGCCTATTCCCTATAAATATGACGTCAATTGGACGTCATTCCGGACTTTGGAACATAGTTTCAACCCTCTCCTTGAGTATTCTGGGGTTTTTGAGCAGTGTTCTGCCCTAGAAATCACTCGGAGAGTTGATCCGACGAAGTTCTTGAGCCCCGAGCCATTTTGCTTGAGGATCGAACCTAGTCGAAGGGAAATCCTCCGGATTTCCGTAGTCGAAATTTTATAGGAGGGAGCGAGCGGGCTTGTAGAGCGAGGGAACGCCAAAAAGCTTCCCAGTTTTACGAAATATAAAAGCACGCTTCAAAGGTCTCTTCTTAAATCCTTCCTTTTACTGCTTTCTGTGTGCATATTTAAACTGTCATCATGTAGATAGTTAATTTATAATCGCTTATAATAAATAGGGGTAATTTAGTAATTTTACGCTATTATTTTAGAAATAATCTGTCATAGGGAACCCGAAAGGGGCGCTGTGGGGTGCTAACACCTTCCCCACGCGTAACCGACTCCCTTACCCAACTCTGGTTGTAATGGCCAAAGTTGATTTATAAAATCAATTGCCTTATCCCTTTTTCCAATGTTTTGAGTAAAACATTGGTGGCGACTCCACGAACCCTCCTTTTGCGAAAACCACTAATCCATGGAGGGTCCCACTTGGGATTAATATGGATTGGTGAGACATTTAATAAATAAATTGGATAAGATCGACAAGGTCTCAGTTTGAGAACAAGTCGTTCTAATAATCCAATACATTTTCAAAACTAAAATAAAAGCGAGCTCGACCGTCTTCGCGACCGCCGAGGCCCGTTTGGGCTGGTGGCGACAACGGCCCGTATTGAGTTTTTGAACTACAATACGGCCGTATTGAATTCAGTACGGCCGTATTGAAGTTCAAAAAACCTCAATACGGCCGTATTGAGTTCAGTGCGGCCGTAGTGAACTTCAATCCGGCCGTATTGAGTTCAGTGCGGCCGTATTGTAGTTCAAAATGTTTAATACGGCCGTACTGAACTTTTGGGAGGCCGTATTGGGCTTCATTCCCTCCACTTCCTTATTTTGAGCTTATTACAAGACCTCTAGACCTACAGAGAATCCTCCTAGGGCCTTCCATGAGTCCTTCTGGCTGACTTTCCTTCAGTCCTCAAGAGTCTTCAAGCTTTATTTCCGACCCGGACAATTTTAGGGGTCTACAAACCTAAACAACAAACATTCTAGCTTCCCTTACCTGAAAATTGGCTCAAAATGGCCAAGAACTAAGGAGAAGTAGAATTTCCTTCCAAAGCTCAGCCCGAAAATTCAATCCACCCAAAGTAAGCTTTCTAGTCTGAATTTCAAGAAAAGGTAGAAGACATTAGTGATCTAGAGGAGAAAAATAATCATACAGAGAAATTTGGGAGAGAAAGGAATTCACAAACCCAGAATCCTTCTCTCTAAAACTTCTCTCTAAAAACTTCACTTTCTCCTCAACCACACAACCCCTATTTATAGAAGTTTAGGAGTGGCCAGAATGGGCCGTTTCGAATCCGGAAAGGCCAGTTCTGCACCCCTTCATCATGTGTAAAAATCACATGCAGAATGGCCCATTCTGAAACTAGAACAGTCTATTCTATGACTCATCCAGAACAACCTGTTCTCAACTACGATTTATAGGTCAATTTAGTAGTTTGGAACGGCCTGTTCCAAATTGGGAACGGACCGTTCTGGGCTACTAAATCACCTATATTGGGCTTTTGGGCCTTCTGAAATAACTTACTACATTACATTGATCAAGCTTATAGTTTAAACAATTCAATGTATCTTCATTCATTCCTCAAATGTTTTATCCGACCTTTTTACTAATTTTATGTGTTTGTATCCGTAGTTATCAGAATCTTATGATAAAATTAATTTTTTTATGTGACTTTGTCTTGTTATTGATTTTCAAATACTTGTCAAAAAAGAGCATGAACTTAAATAAAGATGCTTGGAACCAAGAAAATGTCACAATGGTTCATGCTATAAAATCCTTGTTAATTAGAAGGACATCCATTTTTCTAACTGCCTATACAAATTTTGGTATTGGTAATAACCTAAACTTTGAATGTCACATCGATAGTAACCTATTATTAGTTGTCTAAACCAATAATAACCCATTATTAGTTATCCAAACCAATAGTAACCCATTCTTTATTTCTTTTACACATTTTTGTCATTGATTTTTTTTTTAAGTTAATATATGTGTGTGTTTGTGCTCTATCGTTGTGTATGTATATCCTCTATTTCTATGCTTGTTTGTGTTGTGTGTGTTTGTGTCTTTGTCTTTGAATGTCTATGTCTACGCTCTATTTCTATGCATGTTTGTCTTTGTGTCAATGCATATACTTACTCATTCCTTAATATGTGAAAAATGTTGTAAGCAAGGTTATCAGTAAGATTATACGGCGAATGGCGGCAAGGACCTTTAAGTGCCATATTTCCATGGTGGATGCCATGACGGTCTATGGAAGAGAAAAAGGAATTATATATATATATATATATATAATATGATGCAAAAATAGAAAATAGAAAAAACATAAATTCCTAACCAACAAAAGGATTAAATAGTCATCAGTTAAAAAATAGTAAAACACAATGTGTAACACCCAAATCTTTATTATTATTATTTTTGTTAATGACATTTTCGTAATTTTAATAAAGTTATAGGGATATTTTGGGTTTCGGAACGGGCCGTTCCAAAAGTGGAACGGGCCGTTCCAAATGTTGAAAATGTGAGGTTTTTGTAGTCCCAGAACGGGCCTGGAACGGGCCGTTCTGGTATGGAGAACGGGCCGTTCCGGATGGAGAACGAGCCGTTCTGCTGAGATTAAGAACGGGCCGTTCTGGTTTTAGAACGGGCCATTCTGCTTTTTGGGAACGGGCCGTTCCGATTTTGGAACGGGCCGTTCCAGTTGAGAAATTTGCACAAATTCGAAGGATCCGGAACGGGCCGTTCCGAATTCAATACGGGCCGTTCCGGGTACACCAGTTTGCCTATAAATAGGGCAGGGGGGTGAAAATTTTTATACAGAGAAGAAGTGAAATCCTAGAGAGAGAAAGAGAAGAGAGAGAGAGAGAAAGAGAGAGAAAAGGAAAAGAAAGAGGGGATCCAGAGGAGGAGGTCCTGCCCAAGTTCCAACTCCGCCTATCCAGGTAAGGGGGGAGTGAGAACCTCGCTCAGGGGTGTGGGGATAATTGTTGGGTAGTTATTTGTCGGATTGGCCCCCAATCCCTTGCCGTTGTTCTGTCTGATTTTCTATTTACTCTATTTTGTTCCTTGTTGAGGATGCCGTTGTTCTGTTTGATTTTCTATTTACTTTACTTTGTTGTTTGTTGAAGGTGCCGTTGTTCTGTTTGATTTTCTATTTACTCTACTCTGTTCTTGTTAAAGGTGCCGTTGTTCTGTCCGATTTTCTATTTATTATACTTTGTTCTTTGTTGAAAGTAATAAATGAGTATGAAATTAATGTTAATAATAAATGAGTTTTAATATGAACAAGAATGCTCTCTATGAATACCTATGCGGACCTTATGAGGAGTATTGATGACATGACCATGTGAAATATGGACAAATGACATGAGACCTAAGAATGGACTATTGAGACAAACTATGATTATGATACTATGACAAATAATGATATGATGTACTAAATGAAATTATGTAATAAGTTAAATGTTGAGTCCATGAGATTATGAATGTATGACATGCATCATATGCATATATTACTCCAGGTGTGCCGCTGAGGCCGCATACGCACGACTAACAAGGTGTACTTTATGGTCACCCACGATGTAACATGCTAACAAGGTGTACCTTAGGGTCACCAGTGATGTAACCAGGTGTACCTTAGGGTCACCAACGATGAATTGTGAATCTTCCGTATGGCGCCACATGCATGCATTTATGAGTTGAGTCCATGACATCATAAGCATGATAAATGAGTATATATATATGATATTGACTATTTATGTATTGTTTACATGTGACTTATATATGTTGTGTGTGTGTGTGTGCTATCTAGCAGTTATTTCTGCACCTGAAACTGAGTGAGATGTTTCTCACTCCCTTGTTGTTTTTGTATATGTTTTAAATTGTGTTGCAGACGATCAGCATCATGAGGATGTTGGTGATGAGGCTTAAAGGCTTCAATTGGGCATGCTCTGATAGGATGTGACATCGGGGCATAGTTATTTTAGTTTAATATGTTATTGTTTTAATAACTTTAGTTTCTCTTCTTTGTAATTTCTAACGAAGAGATAACGTAAATAAAGTTTATAATTTAAGGAAAATGTATGTTAAGAATTGTAATTTGAACGTTCTTGATAAAAGACCAGAATGAATATCTTTATTTATATTTTATTACATGATTTGGAAAATATAAATTGATTCCTAACCAGGAGGCACTGCCACCTTTACTGGAGTTAATTTATATTTCCTTTATTATTATTTGTATATATATGATTTCTTGTTTTTCACTAAATTGTATTGAAAATCTTAACTTCTTTTCTTTTATAATTCTTTTACACTGTAGTTATGATTTATGAGTTACGAATGTGAATCTTCTACCTTGTGATATTTGAAATATTTGTCAACTATGAAAGATTTTATTTACCCAAAAAGAAGAAAAGAAATATTTTATTGTTACATTTGTTGTATATTAATAATGGGGTAGAGGGTGTCACATTTAGTGGTATCAGAGCAGGTCGATCTAATCGACCGTGTGTTATGAGTTTACTATGCTTACTTGATTTATTATGTTTATTTGGTACATGAATGATGGACTAAACTGATTGTTAAACTTGTTGGTATGCTAGTATGATGATTGATTATGTTTATTGATTGTATTATTTTCTTAGACTATGGCTGGTAGAAATGATCGTGCGATTGCCGATGCTCTTCAAGCATTAGCACAAGCTATGAATAATAACAATAGGACTGAAGTTACTCCTAACTGGTTGGAGCAATTTCAACGAAATCACCCACCTACCTTTAAAGGAGGATATGACCCAGATGCTGCTATGAATTGGCTAACAGAAATAGAGAAAATTTTCAATGTTATGGATTGTCCCATCGCTCAGAAGGTGAAGTTGGCCACATTCATGTTGACTGCTGATGCTCACTTTTGGTGGGAAGGAGCACTTCGGAGGATGATTGATGGAGGGGTGCACTTGAATTGGGACAACTTCAAGAAGGTCTTTCTTGAGAAGTATTTCCCGGATGATGTGAGAAGTCGGAAAGAAATGGAATTCCTTGAGCTGAATCAAGGGAACGACACAGTGGCTGTGTATGCTGCCAAATTTGATGCTTTGGTTCGTTATTGCACACACTACCATGGTGAGGGTGGTGAAAGAGCTAAATGCATAAAATTTGTAAATGGTCTGCGTCCTGAAGTGAAAACTGCAATTAACTATCAGGAGATATATCACTTTCCCACTCTGGTCAATAAGTGCAGCATTTATGATCATGACAACCGTGCTCGTGCTGCTTTTTATAAAGGAGTTGGAGGTCCTATCCGTGCTGTGAGTTCTAGTACTTCGGGAAGGAGTAAGCCTTACTTCGCTTCTAATAGATTTCAAGGGAGTAAAGCTGCTGCTAATAAAAGTAAGTTGTTTACTAGAGGATCCACTGTTAGTGCTACTGGAAGTGTTGGAGGGTCTGTGTCCACTCCTTCAGGAAGATGTGGGAAGTGTGGACGTGTTGGTCATAATCAGTCTGAGTGTCTTGACAAGGAGATTACTTGCTTCAATTGCAGTGGCAAGGGTCACATCAGCACCCAATGTCCTGAACCACGAAGAACACGTGTTATTGGATCGGGTTCGCAAATTGAGCGTCCAAAGACTGTAGGGAGAGTATTTGCTCTTAGTGGTGCTGAAGCTTCTCGGTCAGAAAATTTGATACAAGGTACTTGTTTCATAGCTGAGACTCCTTTTGTTGTACTATTTGATTCTGGTGCAACTCATTCCTTTATTTCTGTCTCTTGTGTCCAAAAATTGAATTTGCCTGTGTCTTTGTTAGATTTTGATCTAGTTGTTGAAACCCCTACTAATGGTCCTGTGACTACATCCCTAGTGTGTTTGAAATGTCCTTTGACAGTTTCTGATAAGCAGTTTCTAGTTGACTTAATTTGTTTGCCTCTTAGTCAATTAGATGTAATTCTTGGCATGGATTGGTTATCTTCTCACCATGTCCTTTTAAACTGCTTTGAGAAATCTATTTCCTTTGGTGAATGTAAGAGTATGGAATTTCTTAGTGCTGCTGACATTGAAACTTGTTTAAAAGACAATGAAAGAGTGTACATGATCTTAGCTTCTTTAACACTTGAGACTGATAGTAAGCTAGATGAGATTCCCTTAGTGAGAGAATTTCCAGAAGTATTTCCTAAGGATGTGTCTAGTTTACCACCTGAGAGAGAGAGTGAGTTTAGCATAGACTTAGTAGCAGGTACCCCACCTATATCTATAGCACCCTATAGGATGTCCCCAACAGAGTTAGTTGAGCTTAAGAAACAAATAGAGGAATTACAAGGAAAACAATTCATTAGGCCTAGTGTTTCGCCTTGGGGAGCGCCTGTTTTATTGGTTAAGAAGAAAGATGGGAGCATGAGGTTGTGCGTAGACTATAGGCAACTGAATAAAGTGACTATTAAGAATAAGTATCCTTTGCCTAGGATAGATGACCTTATGGATCAACTAGTTGGAGCTTGTGTGTTCAGTAAGATAGATTTAAGGTCAGGATACCATCAGATTAGAGTGAGAGCTGAGGATGTTCCTAAGACTGCCTTTAGAACCCGCTATGGGCACTATGAGTATTTAGTTATGCCTTTTGGTGTGACTAATGCACCTGGTGTTTTTATGGACTACATGAATAGGATCTTTCACCCTTACTTGGATAGATTTGTAGTGGTCTTCATAGATGATATCCTAGTGTATTCCAAGACTAGGGAAGAGCATGTTGAGCACCTTAGGATCGTTCTTCAAACCCTTAAGGAGAAACAGTTGTATGCTAAATTGTCAAAATGTGAATTTTGGTTGGATAGTGTGAACTTTCTAGGACATGTGATATCCAAGGGTGGAATAGCTGTAGATCCTGCTAAGGTAGAAGCTGTGTTAGAGTGGAGAACACCTAAATCAGTATTTGAGATTAGGAGTTTCCTAGGACTAGCTGGTTATTACAGAAGGTTCATAGAGAATTTCTCTAGGCTAGCTCTTCCTTTGACTAAGCTGACGAAGAAAGACCAACCTTTTGTGTGGGATTCTAGGTGTCAGGAGAGTTTTCAAGAGCTTAAGAGGAGATTAACTAGTGCTCCTGTGTTAGTATTACCTGATCCTAGTAAGACTTTTGAGGTATTTTGTGATGCTTCTAAATTGGGTTTAGGAGGAGTACTTATGCAAGAGGGTAAGGTAGTAGCCTATGCTTCAAGACAACTTAAAATTCATGAGCAAAACTATCCTACCCATGACCTTGAGTTAGCTGCAATAGTTTTTGTGCTCAAGTTGTGGAGACATTACTTGTTTGGGTCTAGATTTGAGGTTTTTAGTGACCATAAAAGCCTTAAGTACTTGTTTGACCAAAAGGAATTGAATATGAGGCAGAGGAGATGGTTAGAGTTTCTTAAGGATTATGACTTTCAATTAAATTATCACCCTGGCAAGGCTAATGTTGTAGCTGATGCTTTGAGTAGAAAATCTTTGAGAATGTCTTCCTTGATGATTAGGGAAATGCAAATGATTGAGGAGTTTAGGGATATGAGCTTAGGGTGTGAGTTGACCTCTAAGAGTATTAAGTTGGGAGCTTTAAGAGTGACTAATAGCTTGATAGATGAGATTAGAGAAGGTCAGAAGATGGATCCTTTCTTATTGAGTCGGGTAGAGAAGTTGAATCAAGGTGTGAAAAGTGAGTTTAGAATTGGAGTGGATGGAGTTTTAAGATTTAAGGATAGGTTGTGCATTCCTAGTGTGCCAGAACTTAAGAGAGCAATCCTGGAAGAAGGTCATAAGAGTATCCTTAGTATCCATCCAGGAGCCACTAAGATGTACCAAGACCTTAAGAAGATGTTTTGGTGGCCTAAGATGAAGAGGGAAGTGGAGGAATTTGTGTATGCTTGCTTAGTATGTCAGAAAGCTAAGGTAGAACACCAAAAACCTTCAGGTTTGATGCAACCTTTGATGTGCCTGTGTGGAAGTGGGATAGCATCTCTATGGATTTTGTAGTTGGGTTACCTAAGACTGTGAAGAACTTGGATGCTATATGGGTCATTGTGGATAGATTGACTAAGTCTGCCCATTTTATTCCCATTAATATTAGGTACTCTTTGGAGAGGTTAACCAAGTTGTACATCAGTGAGATCGTGAGGTTGCATGGAGTTCCTACTAGTATTGTGTCTGATAGAGATCCTAGGTTCACCTCTAGATTTTGGGAGAGTTTGCATAAGGCTTTAGGCACTAAGCTTAGATTGAGTTCAGCTTACCATCCCCAAACAGATGGCCAAACTGAGAGAACCATACAATCTTTGGAAGACTTGTTGAGGGCTTGCATCTTAGAACGTGGGGGTAGTTGGGATAGTTTCCTACCTTTGATAGAATTTACCTACAATAATAGCTACCATTCTAGTATTGGGATGGCACCATATGAGGCTCTGTATGGTAGGAGATGTAGAACACCTTTATGTTGGGTAGAACCTGGAGAGAATGTCATGTTAGGACATGAGATAGTTCAACAAACTACTGAACAGGTTAAGATGATCCAAGAGAAGATGAGAGCAACTCAGAGTAGGCAAAAGAGTTATAATGACAAGAGGAGAAAAGACCTTAAGTTTAAAGAAGGTGATCATGTATTCCTTAAAGTCACTCCTTGGACAGGAGTAGGCAGAGCACTGAAATCCCGTAAGCTTACTCCACGTTTCATTGGTCCTTATCAAATTCTTAAAAGAATCGGTGAAGTGGCCTATCAAATTGCTTTGCCTCCATCTCTTTCAAATCTCCATAGTGTCTTTCATGTTTCCCAACTCAGAAAGTATGTCCATGATCCTTCCCATATCATTGAGTCTGACAACATTCAGTTGAAGGATAATCTTACTTATGAAACGGTTCCTCTAAGGATTGATGACACGAGAGTGAAACAACTAAGAGGAAAGGAAATCCCTTTGGTTAAGGTCGTTTGGGGAGGAAATATTGAAGAAAGTGCTACATGGGAATTAGAAAGCAAGATGCGAGAAGCTCATCCATTTCTGTTTTCAGGTAAATTTCGGGGACGAAATTTCTAAAAGGAGGGGAGAATTGTAACACCCAAATCTTTATTATTATTATTTTTGTTAATGACATTTTCGTAATTTTAATAAAGTTATAGGGATATTTTGGGTTTCGGAACGGGCCGTTCCAAAAGTGGAACGGGCCGTTCCAAATGTTGAAAATGTGAGGTTTTTGTAGTCCCAGAACGGGCCTGGAACGGGCCGTTCTGGTATGGAGAACGGGCCGTTCCGGATGGAGAACGAGCCGTTCTGCTGAGATTAAGAACGGGCCGTTCTGGTTTTAGAACGGGCCGTTCTGCTTTTTGGGAACGGGCCGTTCCGATTTTGGAACGGGCCGTTCCAGTTGAGAAATTTGCACAAATTCGAAGGATCCGGAACGGGCCGTTCCGAATTCAATACGGGCCGTTCCGGGTACACCAGTTTGCCTATAAATAGGGCAGGGGGGGTGAAAATTTTTATACAGAGAAGAAGTGAAATCCTAGAGAGAGAAAGAGAAGAGAGAGAGAGAGAAAGAGAGAGAAAAGGAAAAGAAAGAGGGGATCCAGAGGAGGAGGTCCTGCCCAAGTTCCAACTCCGCCTATCCAGGTAAGGGGGGGAGTGAGAACCTCGCTCAGGGGTGTGGGGATAATTGTTGGGTAGTTGTTTGTCGGATTGGCCCCCAATCCCTTGCCGTTGTTCTGTCTGATTTTCTATTTACTCTATTTTGTTCCTTGTTGAGGATGCCGTTGTTCTGTTGATTTTCTATTTACTTTACTTTGTTGTTTGTTGAAGGTGCCGTTGTTCTGTTTGATTTTCTATTTACTCTACTCTGTTCTTGTTAAAGGTGCCGTTGTTCTGTCCGATTTTCTATTTATTATACTTTGTTCTTTGTTGAAAGTAATAAATGAGTATGAAATTAATGTTAATAATAAATGAGTTTTAATATGAACAAGAATGCTCTCTATGAATACCTATGCGGACCTTATGAGGAGTATTGATGACATGACCATGTGAAATATGGACAAATGACATGAGACCTAAGAATGGACTATTGAGACAAACTATGATTATGATACTATGACAAATAATGATATGATGTACTAAATGAAATTATGTAATAAGTTAAATGTCGAGTCCATGAGATTATGAATGTATGACATGCATCATATGCATATATTACTCCAGGTGTGCCGCTGAGGCCGCATACCCACGACTAACAAGGTGTACTTTATGGTCACCCACGATGTAACATGCTAACAAGGTGTACCTTAGGGTCACCAGTGATGTAACCAGGTGTACCTTAGGGTCACCAACGATGAATTGTGAATCTTCCGTATGGCGCCACATGCATGCATTTATGAGTTGAGTCCATGACATCATAAGCATGATAAATGAGTATATATATATGATATTGACTATTTATGTATTGTTTACATGTGACTTATATATGTTGTGTGTGTGTGTGTGCTATCTAGCAGTTATTTCTGCACCTGAAACTGAGTGAGATGTTTCTCACTCCCTTGTTGTTTTTGTATATGTTTTAAATTGTGTTGCAGACGATCAGCATCATGAGGATGTTGGTGATGAGGCTTAAAGGCTTCAATTGGGCATGCTCTGATAGGATGTGACATCGGGGCATAGTTATTTTAGTTTAATATGTTATTGTTTTAATAACTTTAGTTTCTCTTCTTTGTAATTTCTAACGAAGAGATAACGTAAATAAAGTTTATAATTTAAGGAAAATGTATGTTAAGAATTGTAATTTGAACGTTCTTGATAAAAGACCAGAATGAATATCTTTATTTATATTTTATTACATGATTTGGAAAATATAAATTGATTCCTAACCAGGAGGCACTGCCACCTTTACTGGAGTTAATTTATATTTCCTTTATTATTATTTGTATATATATGATTTCTTGTTTTTCACTAAATTGTATTGAAAATCTTAACTTCTTTTCTTTTATAATTCTTTTACACTGTAGTTATGATTTATGAGTTACGAATGTGAATCTTCTACCTTGTGATATTTGAAATATTTGTCAACTATGAAAGATTTTATTTACCCAAAAAGAAGAAAAGAAATATTTTATTGTTACATTTGTTGTATATTAATAATGGGGTAGAGGGTGTCACACAATGACAATTCCTAAAACTATTTTGTTTAATCCTCTTCATCCTCATCAATGTCTGCATAATTAATTTCTACATGGAGAGGTTGTAGACCCCTAAAATTGTCCGGGTCGGAAATAAGACTCGAAGACTCTCGAAGACCAAAGGAAAGTCAGCCGGAAGGACTCCTGGAAGACGCTGGAAGACCCTAGGATGATTATTCATAGGTTTAGAAGTATTAGAGTAGCTTAAAATAAGGATGTGGGAGGACTGAAGCTCAATACGGCCTCCTAGAAGTTCAGTACGGCCGTACTGAACAATTTGAACTACAATACGGCCGTACTGAAGCCAATACGGCCATACTGAAGTTTTTGAACTTCAGTACGGCCGTACTAAATTCAATACGGCCGTACTGTAGTTCAAATCTTCAGTACGGGCCGTATTGATGTCAGAGGCCGTACTGCGCCTCACTCCTATATATAGGACGTCATTTGGACGTCATTCCACACATTTTACACACATTTGGACACCTTTTGGACCTTCTTGTTGAGCATTCTGGAGTTTTTGAGCAGTGTTCTGCCCTAGAATTCTCTCCGAGAGCCGATCCGACGAAGTTCTTGAGTTCTGAGCATTTAGCTTGAGAATTCGAACTAGTCGAAGGGAAATCTTTCTGATTTCCATAGTAAAAATTAATCTTTAGGGAAGGAGCGAGCAAGCGTGTAGTGGGAAGGAGCGCCAAAAAGCCTCCTAACATTTGAATATATAAAAGCACGCTTCAAAGGTTTCTTCTTCAAAATCCTTCCTTTTACTGCTTTCTGATTGTCGCATTGCATGTTCAATTTATTCATCATGTAGATATCTTGTTCATAGTCGTTTTTAATAAATAGGGGTAATTTAGTAATTTTACACTATTATTAATAAAATAATCCGTCATAGGGAACCCGAAAGGGGCGTTGTGAGGTGCTAACACCTTCCTCGCACGTAACCGACTCCCTTACCCGACTTTGGTTGTAATGGCCAAAGTTAATTTTTGAAATCAATTGCCTTATATCTTTTTCCAATGTTTTGAGTAAAACATTGGTGGCGACTCCAAGAACCCTTCTTTTGCGAAAACCATTAATCCATGGAGGGTCTCGCTTGAGATTAACATGGATTGGTGATTCATTTAATAAACTTGTTAGTTCGATGAGGTCTCAGTTTGAGAATAAGTCGTTCTAACAATACATCACTTTTCCATAGAGGGTCTCGCTTGAGATTAACATGGATTAGTGACTCATTCAATAAAATTGTTAGTTCGATAAGGTCTCAGTTTCGAGAATAAGTCGTTCTAACAATTCAACACTTTTCGAACTTTAAAGATGAGTCCAACCATCGTCGCGAATGCCAAAGCCCGTTTAGGCGGGTGGCGACAGATGGCGACTCCACTGGGGAAGCCTCGAGAGTCAGTCCCATTTAGTGATGGATTTTTTTTAAAAAAATAATAGTTTAAAATTACTTCATTACCCCTCACTTGTATGATAACATGCTTTATCTATGTGGCTTTTAATAACTGTTGAATGTTTAAATTTTTGCAATTGTTTGAAGTAAAAACTGCACACAAACCTTTGCACACAACAGTTCCCTCTATACCCGGGGGCATGAGTGGAAAGCCATAAGGAGTGGATGTTAGTACGGCCGGTTGTCGAATGGGTCTAGGTGCCCGTAGACCGTTGTCGGAAAACATCACTCAAGGTGATAACCATGAACTCGAGTCCGACAGTGCGTTGGAACTTTCCATCGACTTACGACGAGAGGGATTGGGTCCCTATAATGGGGGCACCTTGGGGGCCTCAGACCAGTGAGAACAGTTAGAACCTCCTTGAATATGCACTTTTCTGCAGGATACCCCTACCTCGTGATTCACTCGTGACTGTTCGTGGATGAGTGAATTGTTTGTGTATAGGTTTATGTGACATTGTTTGTGCATTAAAAATAAACCTCGTAATAAGGTCTAAGAATAAACCCCATGCATAAAAATGTCATGACATGAGAGGAAAGACCGTGTGTGAAAATACAACAAAAGTAAGGAGCATGTGCATCATTACCAATAAGACATCATGCATCCTCATAATCATTCATTCTAGGCTCACCAATACCTCTTGACATGAGCGAAAGAGACCCACGACTATTGAGTTTCTCCGTTGGGGAGAGGTCATAAGTCAAGGAGGGTGATAAACCTCCGTCTTAAAAAGGCAGCGCCTTAAAGATGGAGGGTTACCAAGCTCATGTCAAGTGTGTATTCATTCCATAAATAAACTAATTAGATTAAACATTCATTTTAGAAAGTGGCTGGTCATCTCTCTGTCCTCACGTGCGCGCAGAAAATCAAGAAGATGGACGCGTTGGAGGAACAAAATAAGAAGCTTATAGCCGAGCTCTCACAGCTCAAGGAGCAGATGGCGCAAATGATGGAACTCATGTGTCACCAAAACATGCACGGGGCTCACCACAGTGACCATGAGTCCCATCATGAGGAGGATCATGAGGAAGAGCAAGACCCTCCGCGAGCTGTACCCCTTGGGGCGGGGATTACAATTAGAGAGCCCGAGATTTCAAAAGATCAATTCCGCGCTCTAGAGGACTGGCTGAGGGTTATGGAGGGGCATGATTTTGATATCAAAGATGCCGCCGACATGTGCTTAGTGAGGGACATCCAATTCCCTCCCAAATTCAAAGTGCCCGATTTCCCAAAGTACGTGGGATCGACTTGCCCCAAAAGTCATATCACCATGTATTGCCGAAAGATGGCTGCATATGCCACTAATGAAAAGCTCTTAATTCATTGCTTCCAAGAGAGCTTGGCTGACACCGCACTCAACTGGTATATGCAGCTGGATGGGAATCAGGTGCGTACATGGAGGCAGTTGGCCGACGCATTTCTCAAGCGCTACAAGTATAACATCGACCTAACACCCGATAGGTCCGATCTTCAAGCCTTGAGTAAGAAAAATGATGAATCCTTTAAGGCGTACTCCCAACGATGGAGGGAGTTGGCGGCACAAATAGAGCCTCCGCTGTCGGATAAGGAGACGGTGTCCTTGTTTATAAACTCGTTGACCGGGCCCTATTATGATAAGATGATAGGGAACACGACGACGCTCTTCTCGGACATCATCACCATTGGAGAAAGAGTGGAACAAGGGTTGAAAAGTGGGAAGCTAGCTAAGCCTTCCCAATCATTTGAAGCTAAGAAGACCTTCGGGAAGAAGAAGGAGGGAGGAGTCAATGCCGTAACTATTTCTTCATCTTCTTCCACTTCGAAGTCGGGAAAGTCGCAATACAACCCTGTGAAGAAGTTTGATAAACTTCCGACCACATATAGCGACCTCCTGCTGAAGCTAGTGGAAGCTCATCTTCTAGCTTACGTTCCACCAAAGAAAATTGATCCACCTTACCCCGATTGGTACAATCCACAAGACAAATGTTTATACCATTCGGGGGCACCGGGGCATTCAACGGAAAACTGTAGAGCTCTCAAATATAAGGTCCAAGACCTTATCGATGCTGGGTGGGTCACTTTTGATTCGACGGCGCCCGACGTGAGCAAGAACCCTCTGCCAAAGCAGGAATAGAGAGAAGGGCAAGCCACAATAGGGCCCCTCCACATTTTTTTCTTTTTCTAGGGACTCATGATCAGTACCCGAGATCATGAGATCCTTTTCATGTAAATAAGGGTTTTTTTTTTTTTTTTTTTCACACATCATTCTCTCTTTTGTTCTTTTCTCTCTTTCTCTTATTAACATTAATAATTCTAAACCAAAAACAGAACCAATAAAACAATTATGTCTGTGATTGTTCGCTCCGACCGGGATCCGAAAGTTGAGGATGAATGGGTTGAGTTGGACAGTGATGAGGAGACCATCTCTCCGGATCTGCAAAGACTGCTAAATCAAGAAGCTCGTCTACTCCAACCGTATCAAGAGAAATTGGAGACCGTGAACTTGGGGCAGGGCCAAGAGATAAAAGAGGTCAACATTGGGACCCATATCAGTGATGAAATAAAGGCACAATTGATCCAATTGTTAAGGGAATATAAGGACATATTTGCATGGTCGTACCGTGATATGCCCGGTTTGGACACTAACATCGTCAAGCACAAGTTACCATTGAAAGAAGGGTTTCGACCCGTCAAACAAAAGCTCCGACGAATCAAGCCCGAATGGTCTTTAAAGATCAAGGAGGAGGTCGAAAAGCAATTAGACGCGGGATTTTTGGTTGTATCTCAGTATCCCGAATGGCTGGCTAACATCGTGCCAGTCATTAAAAAGAATGGAAAGGTTAGAGTTTGTGTTGACTACAGGGATCTGAATCGTGCCAGTCCAAAGGACGATTTTCCCTTACCACACATCGATACACTAGTAGATCATACAGCCACGAACACACTCTATTCCTTTATGGATGGGTACTCTGGGTACAACCAAATCAAGATGAATGTGGAAGATCACGAGAAAACTTCCTTCATTACACCCTGGGGCACTTTCTGCTACAGGGTGATGCCTTTTGGACTCAAAAATGCGGGTGCCACCTACCAACGAGCGATGGTGACGTTATTCCACGACATGATCCACAAAGAAATTGAAGTATACGTGGACGACATGATCGCAAAGTCAAAGAAAGAAATGGACCATATCCAATATTTGAGAAAATTATTCAACCGACTTCGCAAGTATCAGCTTAAGCTAAATCCGGCTAAGTGTACTTTCGGAGTTCGGTCGGGTAAGCTTCTCGGGTTCATCGTCAGTGAAAAAGGCATAGAGGTGGACCCCGATAAAGTGAAGGCAATAATGGAAATGCCTCCTCCTAAGACCGAGAAAGAGATAAGAGGATTCCTCGGTAGGGTGAACTATGTCGCAAGGTTCATCGCACAATTGACCGATACGTGTAGACCAATATTCAGGCTGTTGCGCAAAAATCATTCCGAATCTTGGAATAAGGATTGTCAACAAGCTTTCGACAAGATCAAACAGTGTTTGGCCAATCCACCAGTATTGGTGCCACCTGTCGAGGGAAGACCATTAATCCTCTATTTAACCGTGCTTGATGAGTCCATGGGATGTGTGCTAGGACAACAAGATGAAACGGGAAAGAAAGAACGAGCCATCTACTACCTGAGCAAGAAATTTCTTGACTATGAAACCCGCTACACGCCGTTAGAAAAGACATGTTGTGCGTTAGCATGGGTAAGACAACGGCTCAGGCAGTACATGATTAGGCATACTACTTGGTTGGTTTCCAAAATGGATCCAATTAAGTACGTGTTCGAAAAACCAATAATCACTGGGAAGATTGCCCGATGGCAAGTACAGTTATCAGAATTCGACATCATACATGTCACACAAAAGGCCATCAAGGGTAGTACCCTAGCTGATTACCTAGCACACGGGCCGACCAACGACTACCAATCCCTTCAGGATGATTTCCCCGACGAGGATATAATGAATCTACAACATGAGGAGCCTAAAGATGATGTGTGGACCATGTATTTTGATGGAGCCTCCAACATGCTTGGACGAGGGATTGGCACAGTGCTAATCTCTCCACAAGGAAAATACATTCCCATAACGGCAAGACTTAATTTCGATTGTACAAACAACATGGCTGAATATGAGGCTTGCGCGTTGGGAATCCAAGCAGCCATCAACAATGGTATCCTAAAGCTCAAAGTGTTTGGTGATTCGGCCCTAGTCATCTACCAACTACGAGGTGAATGGGAAGTCCGAAATCCTAAACTGATACCATATGTTGAGCACATCAAAGATTTGACACATCTCTTCCAAAGTGTCATCTTTGAATACATTCCAAGGGAGGAGAATCAGTTTGCCGACGCTCTTGCTACGCTCTCGTCGATGTTCGCCTTGGGTAGTGAGCATGAAATGCCCATCATCAATATCCGGCGGCACGATAAGCAAGCGTTCTGCCTACTGATAGATGAAGCTGTCGATGATTATCCATGGTTCCATGACATCAAGCAATATTTAAGAAAAGGGGAATATTCTGATGCGACCAGCGACAATGACAAGAAGCATATCCGAAGAAGGGCCATGGGATTTCTGCTAGTTGGCGGAACCCTCTACAAGAAAAATTATGACTCGGTCTTGTTGAGATGTATAGACCAAGTCGAAGCTCAAAATATGATCAAAGAAGTACATGAGGGGGTTTTCGGTACCCATATCCCCGGGCCTGCAATGGCTAAAAAGATCCTCAGGGCGGGATATTACTGGTCGACCATGGAAAGGGATTGTTACCAGTACGTGCGAAAATGCCATAAGTGTCAAGCATATGCCGACAACATTCATGTCCCACCTACTCCACTCAACGTATTGGCTTCACCTTGGCCATTCGCAATGTGGGGCATGGATGTTATTGGACCTATCGAACCAAAAGCATCCAATGGACATAGGTTCATCCTTGTTGCCATTGACTATTTCACCAAATGGGTAGAAGCGGCATCGTATGCTCATGTGACCCGAAAGGTGGTAACATCCTTCATCAGGAAGAACATTATATGCAGATATGGTATTCCCGATAAAATCATCACTGATAACGGATCTAATTTGAACAACAAAATGGTGGAAGAACTGTGCCAAGAATTCAAGATCCAACACCACAACTCTTCCCCATATCGGCCAAAGATGAATGGGGCAGTCGAGGCAGCCAATAAAAACATCAAGAAAATAGTGCAAAAGATGGTTGTCTCATTTAAAGACTGGCATGAGATGTTACCCTTCGCTCTTCATGGTTATAGGACTTCAGTACGTACATCTACAGGAGCTACTCCATTCTCCCTCGTCTATGGGATGGAGGCAGTTCTACCTGTTGAAGTCGAGATACCTTCGCTAAGGGTAATCATGGAAGCAAAACTTTCCGAGGCAGAATGGGTTCAAAGCCGATACGACCAATTGAATCTTATTGAAGAGAAACGGTTGAACGCCATATGCCATGGTCAAGCCTATCAGAGGAAGATTAAAAAGGCTTTTGACAAGAAAGTCCACCCTCGAGTCTACCATGAGGGAGAGCTGGTAATGAAGAAATTGCTACCAACTCAAAAGGACAAAATTGGAAAGTGGGCCCCGAATTACGAAGGACCATACGTGGTAAAGCGAGCCTTCTCAGGAGGAGCATTGATCCTCACGGACATGGACGGAGAAGAACTTCGATACCCAGTCAACGCTGACGTGGTAAAGAAGTATTATGCTTGAAGACGTTGCTTGCATAGGCCCGCTAGGATGAAAACCCAAAAAGGGCGTCCTAGGCAAAAGTTAGGGCAAAATAAAAAGCCCGCCAGTACAAGGGTACTAGGCAAAACAAAGGCGAATTTATCCCCGCTAGGATACGTCCTAGGCAAAAATTAGGGGCAAAAGAATAAGATACAACAACAAAGCAAGCAACGATCACTTGAATCGAAAACCGAAAGGCGGTTCAAGTGATTATCTTCTAGAAGCAAGCGTCTTGCAGCATCTACACTCCTGGCTCAGGCATCTCACCCGAAGCAATTAGGGGAACGTAAGAGCAACAATTACAAATATAATTGTTAAGCCTGATGTATATAAGCCTACCCTGGCCAGCCATTCTTCAGAAATTCCTTTTGTATATCTTTCTGTAAAACCATTTGTGAATATCAATAAAATATCTATTCATTTCTCTTCTCTCTTGACCATGTGATTATGCCTCTAAATTGGTGTTTCTAAAAAAATTGTACGAAATTCCTTTAATAATCGGTCAATAAAGAAAGTTGGAGGGGTTCCTATAAAATCCGTAATCTCCTGCATAAAAGGTTCACAAAAATATTCCCTCGCGTCGACGACAGAAATTCCTCCAAGAAGAGGAGGATAGGGAGAGCCATTCATTTTTCTAAAAAAACATTAACAAAATGATTAAACTTGCATTTGTGCATCACACACACATTAGTTGCACATTCAAAGACCTTATTATGAGGCAGTTGCATAAAATAGAAAAATAGGAAAAATTTATTGTGTATGACAGCAGCCAATGGAAAAAACCAAAAAATCGACAGAAAAGGCAATCAATAACAGAAAAAGCCAAAAATCGACAAAAAAGGCAAAGATTCAGAAAATCAACCGCATCATACAGAATAACTAAGCCTGGAGAGGCTTGCCGAAATAATACTCCCCAAGAGACATCTCAGCTTGCACTCTTGGGCTGAACAGAAAATCAATAAATCGTACAGAATAACTGAGCCTGGAGAGGCTTGCCGAAATAATACTCCCCAGAAACTTCTCAGCTCACACTCTTGGGCCAAATCCCCAGTAAGAGCTATCAAAGCAAGATCAGTAAGATCCCCCAATGGAAGCAATGACCATCCAAACGAAATATCCGAGTCAAAGAACTCAGACTTCCTCAGTGGAAGATAGCTTTCCAACTCAAGCGATGAGTGAAGCTAAGCCTGCAGAGGCTTTCTAAATAATACTCTGGGATGCATAAAATCCTCAATCCCCATTCGCCTACTCAGAGGCACTCCTTCAAAAAGAGAAAAATCAAAAAGATCAATAACCATTCCCCAAGCGGAATCCGGCACTCAGCCGAATACCAAACATCAAGATAATTTTCCTACTCAGAGGCACTCTTTCAAAAAAAGAGAAATTCTGAAAAGATCAATAACCATTCCCCAAGCGGAATCCGGCACTCAGCCGAACACCGAACATCAAGATCATTCGCCTACTCAGAGGCACTCCTTCAAAAAGAGAAAATCCAAAAAAGATCAATAATCATTCCCCAAGCGGAATTCGGCATTCAGCCAATCATTGAACGTCAAGATGATCCGCCTAACAGAAGAGGCCAATCAAGATCAATACGACAGAATCCCCCAGCGGATAACAGCCTACGCAGAGGCAACAAAAACTGAAAAATCAAAAGAGTCACCCGAATAAGGATAACCGGGATACTCCACCAACGTCGAAAGGACGTCAGCCAAACATAAGGCATCGCTCACATCAGAAAGAGCATCTTTGTGTCTGCATCCCCAAGGAATCAGAAATTCCCCAGTGGGCACCAACTACGCAATGGAAAGTTGGGACACAAGAACCTATGAGTAACTGCACATCCCCTAGACGGATCCCTGCGTTATCCAGCCCTCAGCGGCATCAAAATCAAAAACAACCGTCGAAGCAGCATCGTGGACTGTGGAGACAAAATCATCACAAATCCCTGGAGAGGGAAAACTCACACTGCCAACGTCGTCAGGAACACGGAGGCAGACCCTAGGGAGGGCAAACCGCAGACCCTGGAGAGGGCAAACTCACGCTACCAAAGTGACCAGAAGCACGGGGGTATGCAACCCTGGGGAGGGCAAACCGCAGACCCTGGAGAGGGCAAACTCAAGCTGCCAAAGTGATCAGAAACACTGAGGTATGCAACGAGCCTGGAGAGGCGACGACTAATACTCAGCTACTCCGTCGTCAGAAACAACGAAGATGTGCAACTGCCAATGTCGTCAGAAACACAGAGGCAGAGCCTGGAGAGGCGGTACTCAGCTACCCCGTCGTCAGAAACACGGAGGTATGCAGCGGCCAACGTCGTCAGAAACACGGTACCGCAGACCCTGGAGAGGGCAAACTCACGCTACCAAGGTTGTCAGAAACACCGAGGTACGCGACGAGCCTGGAGAGGCGACGACTAATACTCAGCTACCCCGTCGTCAGAAACAACGGAGGTATGCAACTGCCAATGTCGTCAGAAACACAGAGGCAGAGCCTGGAGAGGCGGTACTCAGCCACCAACGTCGTCAGAAACACGGAGGTGTGCAACTGCTAACGTCGTCAGAAACACGGAGGCAGAGCCTGGAGAGGCGGTACTCAGCTACCGAGGTTGTCAGAAACACCGAGGTATGCACGAGCCTGGAGAGGCGACGACTAATACTCAACCTGGAGAGGCTACTCAACAATTTTCCACTGGAAGACACTACAAGTCGGAAGGATGGCTTATTCCCCGGACAATTGGGTCAACTCCTTTACTTGTCAACCGGTACACCAAAAAGCCGTTTGACTAAGTAAAGGGGGGGCAGCTGTAGACCCCTAAAATTGTCCGGGTCGGAAATAAGACTCGAAGACTCTCGAAGACCAAAGGAAAGTCAGCCGGAAGGACTCCTGGAAGACCCTGGAAGACCCTAGGATGATTATTCATAGGTTTAGAAGTCTTAGAGTAGCTTAAAATAAGGATGTGGGAGGACTGAAGCTCAATACGGCCTCCTAGAAGTTCAGTACGGCCGTACTGAACAATTTGAACTACAATACGGCCGTACTGAAGCCAATACGGCCATACTGAAGTTTTTGAACTTCAGTACGGCTGTACTGAATTCAATACGGCCGTACTGTAGTTCAAATCTTCAGTACGGGCCGTATTGATGTCAGAGGCCGTACTGCGCCTCACTCCTATATATAGGACGTCATTTGGACGTCATTCCACACATTTTACACACATTTGGACACCTTTTGGACCTTCTTGTTGAGCATTCTGGGGTTTTTGAGCAGTGTTCTGCCCTAGAATTCTCTCCCAGAGCCGATCCGACGAAGTTCTTGAGTTCTGAGCATTTAGCTTGAGAATTCGAACTAGTCGAAGGGAAGTCTTTCTGATTTCCATAGTAAAAATTAATCTTTAGGGAAGGAGCGAGCAAGCGTGTAGTGGGAAGGA
This sequence comes from Cajanus cajan, assembly GCF_000230855.2. Lineage (NCBI taxonomy): Eukaryota > Viridiplantae > Streptophyta > Magnoliopsida > Fabales > Fabaceae > Cajanus > Cajanus cajan. The sequence goes on from NC_138525.1 coordinate 40,467,300, forward strand.
GCGCCAAAAAGCCTCCTAACATTTGAATATATAAAAGCACGCTTCAAAGGTTTCTTCTTCAAAATCCTTCCTTTTACTGCTTTTTGATTGTCGCATTGCATGTTTAATTTATTCATCATGTAGATATCTTGTTCATAGTCGTTTTTAATAAATAGGGGTAATTTAGTAATTTTACACTATTATTAATAAAATAATCCGTCATAGGGAACCTGAAAGGGGCGTTGTGAGGTGCTAACACCTTCCTCGCACGTAACCGACTCCCTTACCCGACTCTGGTTGTAATGGCCAAAGTTAATTTTTGAAATCAATTGCCTTATATCTTTTTCCAATGTTTTGAGTAAAACATTGGTGGCGACTCCAAGAACCCTTCTTTTGCGAAAACCATTAATCCATGGAGGGTCTCGCTTGAGATTAACATGGATTGGTGATTCATTTAATAAACTTGTTAGTTCGATGAGGTCTCAGTTTGAGAATAAGTCGTTCTAACAATACATCACTTTTCCATAGAGGGTCTCGCTTGAGATTAACATGGATTAGTGACTCATTCAATAAAATTGTTAGTTCGATAAGGTCTCAGTTTCGAGAATAAGTCGTTCTAACAATTCAACACTTTTCGAACTTTAAAGATGAGTCCAACCATCGTCGCGAATGCCAAAGTCCGTTTAGGCGGGTGGCGACAGAGGTCAGCACGATAATACTCACCTCTCGATCTGGTACATGATAAAGTTGTAAGGGAAAAGTCTGGAGAGACGGTACTCACCTCTCAATTTGGTACACAACAAAGCCATAAGGGAAAAGTTTGGAGATGAAGTTTAGTGAAAACACACAGAAAGGGGGTTGAATGTGTCTGAATAAAGGATTTTAAATTTTTTTTCCTAAACGTGCTTCTTTCCGTTAGAAAATAATATTTTAGGTGCGCAATGAAAGTGTAAGATTGGTTAAAAAAGACTCTGCATTTGAAGATCTGTCGTCTATTAAAAAATGGTTTCTCAAGTCAATTAAATATAAATTCATCTAAATATGATTTAAAGAATACATAGTATTAGACAAAAAATTTTGTGGTGAATCAATATAAGTAAAACTGCATTTTTACAACAAATAATAATGCACAGAGTTTTTATACTGGTTCACTAGTTCTGAGCTACGTCCAGTCTCTTTCAACTAAAAGGTTCCACTAATCACAACAGATTACAACTATTCTTAACCACTTCTGGTTCGTCAACTTCACTTGCTGACGCTAGTATTCTTAAACCACTTCTGGTTGCCCTAGTATTCTCAACTACTCCTGATTCGTCAACTTCACTTGCTGACGATAGTATTCTTAAAACACCTATAGTTCTACAAGTATTATTTTGCTAGCCTCTTCAGGATTTTCAGATGCTAGATGTTTTGAGTGTGTTTGTAACTCTCATAGAGAGGATAAGATGGTTTATACACTCACTAAGGTATTCAACCTTAGTTTGACAAGAATGTGTTTAGAGTGTGTATGTAACTCTCGTAGAGAGGATAGGGTAGTTTCTACACTCACTAAGATAAACTATCTTAGTTTTACATGGATCTTCAAATCTGAACAAGAAGAGAGATGAGATTGTTTTGACACCTGTTTTTTCTTATTTCTTGTTTCTTCTCTTCTTATCTCTTTTCTTCTTAGGTCTTGATATTTATAGCTGGGTGATAAATTTGTCCGTTGTTTGAATTTGAATGTATCTATTGAGGCGGAGCTTTTCGTTGGTGTAGATGATCTCTTGTTCATGGATACATATATCTTTCTCATTTAATGCATTTGATTTTGCATTAAATGTTTTGTTTGCTAAAATTGTGTTACGTGAAGTCCTTTACATAATTTATTCCCTTTTATTTCTTGCTTCAATCATGACCTAGGTATATTTGTCCTTTTTCTCTCATTGTAGCTATGAAGGCTTTGCCTTTCTCTAAAAAGTAGGTGTACTTGCCCTGACACATACAACTTTGACTTATGAATTTGTGCTCTTCAATTTTCCTTCTTTCTTTTTCATTTCTTTAATAACTTCGTGTGATTTACTTATGAATGGAGATTGTTCCTGCTTAGAAACACTCCTCTTGTAAGTGTTCGGTATAGAGCAATAAGGCTTTTATGCTAGATAAAACCATACCTTTTCAATCAGTCCCATCAATACCGTATTTATAGTGACGTTCTTGGGCCTGGTGGGCTTTCTGGATTATTGGGCTAGTTCACGAGGTCTTGCACACTGATTACAGTTGACGTGGATGTGTTTAATGTAATTAATACCTATTTTCCTTTTTCTCATGGAAATTCGTTATAGCTGAATACCCATTTGGTATGTTCATGGGCCGAGGGGGTATTCAACATGTTTATTAATCGAATGGGTATTCGACCTTCCCCTTGGAAGGAGGGGTATTGGGCCTTTTCCTTGGCCGAAGGGGTGTTCGGCCTGTTCATTGGCCGAAGGGGTGTTCGGCCTATTCATTGGCCTGATGGGTACTCGGCCTGAGGGGGGTACTCGGCCTAAGGGGGGTACTCGGCCTATTCATTGGCCTGATGGGTACCCAGCCTGAGGGCTTCAGACGCTTTTTCACCATGTTTTATCTGCGTCTGGAAATTTGAATCTATGTCTAAGAGTTAGACTTTGACTTTGTCATCTCGTCTGATCAGTCTTGAAGGTGAATGACTTTTTATTCCATTTGGAATGTTTCTTCGTCTTGTGTTATCCAATGACTATTAATCATTTTGTTGACCTATATATATGGTTGACCCTTGAGCTTTGTCTGATGTTTATTTGTTGCTGACCTAGATTTGTCTTGGTCTTGTTTTGCTCTTGTTTCTTGTTTCTTATATTGCACTATGGATTGTTCTTGGCATATCTTCATTTGATATTCAATGTCGTCTGGTGCGCAAGTCATGATCTTTCTTTCATTTAGCTTGATTTGTCTGATCTTTGTTTTGCTCGATCATGCTATATGCTTTTGTTTTGCCCGTTCTTATACATATCTGAAACACTACTTCACAGGTTAGTAATAAAATATATGTATTATATTTGTCATATTCAAAACCTTGTTGGAAATTGCTTCGTCTGACTTAACAATCTTGTAACACCCCAATTTTCATAAATTATATGAAGGCCCAAAGCCCAATAAGGGTGACTTAGTACTGCAGAACGGGTCGTTCCCAAATTGGAACAAGCCATTCCAAAATACTAAAATTGCCTACAAATCTTAGTTGGGAAAAAGGCGTTCCAAACCACCAAAAAGGCTTGTAACCCTAGTTGGGAACAGGTCGTTCCAAACATGGCCATTATGGGTTAAAATGTAACCCCAGAATGGATCGTTCTGGTTTTACAACGGGTTGCTCTGGACGTGAAATTTTACACATGACGAATGAGTCTAGAACGAGTCATTCCAGATTTGAAACCTGTCGTTTCGGCCACTCTTGATGCCTATATATAGCACGCTCTAGCATCCCAAAAGCACACTTTTCACTTCTGACTTCTTTTCTTCTACACTCTTTGAAGACCAAAGGGAACCTAGAGGAGGAGACCAACCAAATCCTGCTTAGTTTCATCTACTACTTATTAAGGTACGGGGGAAAAGGGAATTATTTGTATGCAAAGTTACATGAGGGAATTGGGTAAAGGAGGAATCACGTATGATTATGGGTAATTTTATAATTATTTCTATTTGAGAAATTGATGATCCCATTAAATTGTGCATGTATTGAGGATTAGGAATATGCAATTAATTTGTAAAAATGATGATCTGGGGGAGAAAACGAAATTGTAGAAAAGTTCTTGTGAGTTAGGTTTTGGAAAAATTGGGGGTTTTACTATTTGAGTTAAGATTCTTTTAAATTGGTGATTCAATTGAGTTTTGTATTAATTTATAAATGTTATTGTTATATTATTTGGTAAAAATTGATGATCTAGATGTGGAATTGAGTTATGGAATGTGGGGTGATGTCTTCCCACAAATGTATACATTATATATACTGTTTTAGTATTGAATTGATAACATGATGTGGCGAATGGTATATTATGACTTAATTGTTCAATTAATTTTGATGTCAGTATGTTGACATGAAATGAGATGTTGTGTGGAATGTGAATGTGATGTGATGTGATTGTGATTCCTCACAGTTATGTCAGGGGTGGCACGACCTTGGGCAAGAGATGCTACATGCGTGACCTTGGCATAGTGTGGGATGTGTGATTCCTCATGCTTATGTTGGGGGTGGCACGACCTTAGCAAAGAGATGCTACAAGCGTGACATTGGCATAGTGTGGGATATGTAATTCCTTATGCTTATGTCAGGGGTCGCACGACATTGGGCAAGAGATGCTACAGGCGTGACCTTGGCATAGTGTGGGATGTGTGATTGCTTATGCTTATGTCAAGGGTGGCACGACCTTGGGCAAAATATGCTACAGGTGTGACCTTGGCATAGTGTGGGATGTGTGATTCTTTATGCTTATGACAGGGGTGGCACGACCTTGGGCAAGAGATGCTGCACATGACCTTTGAATAGTGTGTGGGATGTGTGATTCCTTATGCTTATGTCAGGGGTGGCATGACCTTGGGAAAGAGATGCTACAGTGACCTTGGCATATCATGGGATATGTGAGGCAATTAACACTTATGTCAGGGGTGGCACGACCTTGGGCAAGAGATGTTACAGGGGTGGCGTGACCTTGATGTAGCGTTAATTGCAATATTTGTCATCGATTGATATGAATTTGAATTGTGATGTGAATATGATGCATGATTTATAGAAATAGGATATATATAGAAATGGTTGTAAATACTTCATCAAGTAACGAGTTATGATGAGATTATGTTGTGTTTTTCCTTATGTGCTTTACATATAGGTGTTTTCTTTTCTCACCGTACAATTTGTGGATGTTTTAGGTGAGGAAGATCCAGTTGTGAGTGGCATCGAGAATGCCAACAATTGAGTTGTGGGTTCGCTATGATATTGTGACATCGATGATGGAATCATACTTGGGAATGCAAGAGGTGACACACTCAAAGATCCAAGAGGAGTTGGCTAGACATGAAGGTTTGGGCTAGTCAGGGCCCAATGGGCCTGATGGGCCTAGGAAGGCCCAAGTTGAACTTTTCATGGGCCATATTTTATTATAGCTATTTTCATATGTTTTGTATAAATCATGTTAGTATAGGTATCATATATTTTGGTCTTGTATTTTGGACCACATAGAGTAGCATTTTAGGTTTTAGGCTAGTTGGGCCTAGTTTTGGGCTTCATGGGCCTTTAGGCTTTTGGTACCCAATATTGGGCTCATTCTTCTTCTTATATTTTTTCCTATTCATTGTATTCATTAGACCAATGTATTTCGGTCATTAGATTAGGATTATATGAAGAATACATTAATAGGAGAATTAGGTTTCATTTATGCATCATTTAGAAGTAATTTGAGTTGAATTTGAGTCACATGGATGGCATGTAGTAGTTCCGGCCATGTGAGCTCAAATTCACTTCAAATCACTCCTAAATGACACCTAAATGAAGGTAGCAATCCGGTTTAAGCATATGAGTGGCCAAAGTTTGAATTTCAAATTCAAAAATTTGAAATTCAAACTTGGCGCCAACTATGCCTACTTGAGTTGCCGCCAAGCTTGACCTAATTTCCCTCCTATAATTGTATCTCTTCCCTCCATGTAAAAACACTTTTGAATATATGAGAATCTGAATTGCTTCAGTCATTTTCAAGAGTCACCGAATCACCCAAGAGAGAACCTTAGAGAGTGCCTTCAAAATTCCCTTAGGAAAACCTAGTTTCCTTCCCTTTGAAGTGTGCAATCCCTTGAGTTCTTGAGCTTGGATGCTTCCTTCAAGGTCTTGACCTTGTCTTCAGCTGGAGAACTTCGTTCAAGGAGTTCAACAACTTAGTTCCATCTCCATTGAAGAGGATTCGTGCCTAGGAGGAGCTTGTTTATCACTTCTCCTACTCACCTCCATCAATCGAGGACAAGGATTTCTTGGATATGGACTTTTATATGTATTTGGAGTTGTACTTATTATTTTATAAAAACAATTTGTAAACTTATGTTTTATTTTCTAATTCTTATTTTTCAATTATTTTGGATATTGAAGAACATCTATGAAGGTTTTTATGTGAACCCTTTTACTAACGTTGAAAAATATATTTCCTTAGTTTATTTACATTATTACAATATGTGTTGGGGTAGTAAGGGTGTCACAAATCTCCCCCTTTTTGATGATGACAAATATAATCTATCAATAGTTTCAGATGTAAGCAATTTATGCATTTTATTCATACATCATACATATATCATATTTATTTCTAGATTGTTTAGGTATTTAAGACTAGGGTACTAAGGCTCTCCCCCTCACTTGATTATTCCTACTTCTTCCTGAGCTAGGTTTGATGGATTCCTACTTCTCCCCTTTTGTAATCATCAAAAGGAATAGGGGTTTGCAAACGGTAATTTTATTTGTCACCTATCAATTCCATTTCTAGCCTATCTCTTAGCCAGATATATGTATCTTCTTGAAGAGGCTTGGTAAAGATATCAGGTAATTGTTCCTCTATTTTAACATATACTAGATCAAAGGTTCCTTTTTGCACATGATCTCTAATGAAATGATGTTTAATCTCAATATGTTTAGTCCTAGAATGCAAAACAAGGTTTTTAGAAATACTAATTGCAGCAGTGTTATCATAGAGTACAAGAATACTACTTTCATAAATGTCATAGTCTTCTAGCTAATGTTTGATCTAAAGCAGTTGTGTGAGACACTTTCCTGCAGCGACATACTCAGCTTCGCAAGTTGATAAGGAAATCGTGCTTTGCCTTTTGCTAGTCCATGAAACTAAGCATCAACCAAGAAAGTGACTTCCTCCACTAGTGCTTTTTCTCTCCCATTTGTCTCCTGCGTAATCTGCATCATAATATCCTAATAGGGAAAAATTATGGCTTCTATAGAAGCTAATTCCTAGGTTAGCTATTCTTTTAAGATATCTCAAAATATGTTTAATAGCTTGTAAATGTACCCCCTTAGGTCTCACTTGAAATCTGGCACAGACATAGAGGCAAAACATGATGTCAGGTCTGGATGCTGCTAGGTACAGGAGTGAGCCTACCATTCCTCGGTACATGGTGCTATCTACGTCTAGTGAGTCTTCGTCCAGACCTAGAGTTGTGGATGGATGTATTGCAGTCCTCATTGGTTTTGCATCATCCATCTTATACTTCTTCAATAACTCTTTTGTATATTTTGTCTGATGAATTTTGATTCCTTTGTCTGACGATGATTTGGAGTCCTAGAAAGAACTTCAGTTCTGCCATCATGCTCATCTCAAATTCATCCTGCATAATCTTAGAAAACTCTTGACAGAGATTATCATTAGTAGCTCCAAATATTATTTCATGAAATCATCTTTTAGTTTTTTTCTAAATAGGGCGCTATCGATTTTTCCTCTGATGAAATTGTTACTTATTAGAAAAGAGCTTAATTTGTCGTACTACGCTCGTGGTGCTTTTTTCAGTCCATACAAAGCTTTGTTTAACTTGAAAACATGAGATGGAAGCAAATTGCTTTCAAAACTAAGGGGTTTATTTACGTAAACTTCTTCTCAAATTGTTACATTTAAAAATGCGCTTTTAACATCCATTTGATATAATTTCATACTAGTGCATGCAGCAAAACCAAGTAATATTTTAATAGCTTCTATTCTAGCAACAAGTGCAAAAGTTTCAGTAAAGTCTATACCTTTCTGTTGTGAGTATCCTTTTGTGACTAACCTTGCTTTGTTTCTTACCACATTTCCATATTCGTCTAGCTTTTTTTTGTACACCCATTTTGGGCCAATTATTGTTCTACCCTTTGGAGCTTGCACGAGTTTCCAGACATCATTCTTTTGGAATTATGTGAGGTATTCTTGCATGGCTTGGACCCTACTATCATCTGATAGGGCTTCGTTCGTGGTTTTTGGTTATATTTGAGAAAATAGTGCAATTTGTGCTTGGGTTTTGAATGAGCTCCTCATTCTTACTGCATCTTTTACCTTGCTAATGATCTACTATTGAGGATGATGAGCTTTCATCTACCAGTTTCGATTGATAGGCTCTTTTTCCTCATTATCATCCTATTGAGCTCTAATTTCTTCAGAATCATCTTCCTTTGACTATTTTTTATCTACCTGCATATTCAAAAAGAACGTTCCTAGCTCTGATATTTCTTTATCAGGCTTATTTTCGTCAAACTTAACGTGAATGGCTTCTTCAACAATTTTTGTTCTGTTGTTGAAGACTCTATAGGCTCTTGACCTTTTAGAGTATCCAAGTAGGATACCCTCATCGATTTTTGATTCAAATTTTCCTAAGTTATCCTTAGTATTTAAAATGAAGCATTTGCATCTGAATGGATGAAAGTATGGTATGTTGGGGGCTCGTGCCTTCCATAATTCATAGGGAGTTTTCTTCAAGATAGGCCTAAGATATATTCTATTTTGTATATAGTAGGAAGTATTAATTGCTTCTACCCAGAAATGTTTGGTAGTCAAAAAATCATTTAATAAAGTTCTTGCCATTTCTTGTAAAGACCGATTCTTTCTTTCTACAACTCCATTTTGCTGTGGAGTCCTAGGAGTTGAAAAATTGTGTTTGATTCCATTTTCTTCACAAAAGTCTTGAAATTGTTCATTTTCAAATTCTCCCCCATGATCACTTCTTATAGACGCAATTGATATTCCTTTTTCGTTTTGAACCCTTTTACAGAATACATGGAATACCTTGAAGGAATCATCCTTGTGGGTTATGAACAATACCCATGTCCATCTAGTATAGTCATCAACAATGACTAGTCCATATCTTTTGCCACTTACAGATGCAGTCCTGGTGGGACTGAATAGATCCATGTGGAGCAATTCAAGAGGTCTTGAGGTGAAAACATGATTTTTACTTTGAATGAACTTTTAATTTGTTTCCTCTTTTGACATGCTTCACATAAGCTATTCGATTAGTACACGAGACTTGGTAGACCTATTACGAGGTTATGCTTTTTCAGCTTTGAGATTAATCGCAAGCTTGTATGACTAAGCTTCTTGTGCCACAACCACTGGTTTTCATAAGATACTAGACAATCAATATTTTGATCTTCTAGTTCATTAAGCAATATTTTGTATAAGTTATTACATCTGTTAGCCATAAACAATATAGACGAATTAGTTTGACTAACAGTACATTTATTTTTGTTAAAGGAAACTTCGTAACCACTCTCGCATAATTGATTTATACTCAACAGTTTATGTGTTAATCCTTTAACATATAGGACGTTATCAATGGTGATAGAGGAATTTATACCTATTTTACCTATTCCCATGATTTGTCCTTTCTCCTCTACCGAATGTGACTAGGCCTCCTTTCTTGGACATGAGGTTTAGGAACATAGACCTTTCGCTCGTCATGTGTCACGATCATCCACTGTCCAGGTACCATGACTGGAAACTTCTTTTTCTTGTTGAACAGATCTGCAACAGGTATTATCTCAGTCTTTGGTACCCAAATGGATTTGGGTCCATAAGTGTTAGTGTTTGAGGTTTTGGAATACCCCTTCTTGTGCATGTGACTGCACTTAGACGTGAGATGCCCATGCTTCCCATAAGTAGGATATGCAGATGTACTTGATTTGTTTTTTGATTCAGAATTAACATATCCTAATCCAGACTTATCATTTTTACTCTTAGAATATTTCAAAAGATTTGCAAGCTTTTTAGCTCCTATAGTGAACTTTGATAAATCAGATTTTAGTGATTCAATTTCTTTATTTAGCAATTTTGTTTCTTCAAGACCTTTTTCTGATTCTTTTGATAATTTTCCATTTTTATTTTCTAGTAGAAGATTTTCTTCAAGTAATTTAGACATTCTTTTCTTATATTCTTTATATGCTGTAGAAATCTTGGCTGAATCAATTAGAAGTTGATTATATGCATGCTGAAGATCTTTGAAATCATATTCACTAACCTCTTCCTCATCAGATTCAGATGATGAGTCTCTGTCTACCATGAGACATATGTTTGCTTGTTCATCATCCTTAGATGATGTCGTGTCTAGGTTGTTGAGCTTAGAGGAGCCTGAATTTGATGAGGTCAAAATTATCTCTGAAGCTTAAAGAAGTTTTGATGATCACAAAATGTGTGTCAAGGACAACGACAAACTTAGAAGCACAAAAACAAAGTCAAAGAAAGTGCTATGTAATAGGAGTTAGAATATAAAATTGTTTTGAATGATTTTATATGTTGTGTGTGTTGTGTGCATAAGCTAAATCTATATCTAAACCAATTAGAGAGTGTATGATGATGAGTTAAAAGGATTAAAAAGTTATTTTGAGACTTAAAACGAAGTTTTGAAAACTAACTCAAAATAATCGATTATCATTAAATATAATCGATTATTCCAGCAACAGACAAAATGGGATGCCTTGCTGCAATAATCGATTATTTGTGAAATAATCGATTATCCCAGAAATGACTCTCTGGAATAATCGATTATCCAGCAAAATAATCGATTATATTGTTCTTGGTTGGTTTCCAGAAAACCTAAAAAACAAAATAATCGATTATTCTTTAAAATAATCGATTATTAGGGTCTGAAACTTTTATAAATAGTTTGAACTTTTTGAAACTTCATATATGAGTTAGAGTTGATAATCAAATTTAGAAAAGCATTTTTGTGGATGTAGACCCCTAAAATTGTCCGGGTCGGAAATAAAGCTTGAAGACTCTCGAAGACTGAAAGATAATCAGCCAGAAGGACTCCTCGAAGGCCCTAGGAGGGTTCTCTGTAGGTCTAGAGGTCTTAGAATAGCTAAAAATAAGGAAGTGGAGGGAAAAAGCCCAATACGGCCGTACTGAACTTAATACGGCCGTATTGAAGCTTCAATACGGCCGTACTGAAGTCAGTACAACCGTATTGACACTTCAATACGACCGCTGCGAACTCAATACGGGCGTATTGAAATTTCTGACTTTCAATACGACCGTATTGAACTCCAATACGACCGTATTGAAGTTCAAAAATTTCAATACGGCCGTATTGGCCCTGTAGGCCGTACTGCGCCTATTCCCTATAAATATGACGTCAATTGGACGTCATTCCAGGCTTTTTCACTCAGTTTTGACTCCCTCCTTGAGTATTCTGGGGTTTTTGAGCAGTGTTCTGCCCTAGAAAACTCTCTGGGAGTCGATCCGACGAAGTTCTTGAGCCCCGAGCCATTTTGCTTGAGGATCGAACCTAGTCGAGGGGAAATCTTTTTGATTCCCTTAGTTAAAATTTTGTTCTAGGAGAGCGAGGAGCGGGCTTGTAGAGCGAGGGAACGCCAAAACGCTTCCCAGTTCTTTGCAATATAAAAGCACGCTTCAAGAGGTTTCCCTTCAATCCTTCCTTTTACTGCTTTCTGTGTGCATATTTAAACTATCATCATGTAGATAGTCAATTTATAATTGCTTAGAATAAATAGGGGTAATACAGTAATTTTATACTGTTCTTTTAAAAATAATCTGTTATAGGGAACCCGAAAGGGGCGCCGTGGGGTGCTAACACCTTCCCCACGCGTAACCGACTCCCTTACCCAACTCTGGTTGTAGTGGCCAAAGTTGATTTTTAAATCAATTGCCTTATCCCTTTTTCCAATGTTTTGAGTAAAACATTGGTGGCGACTCCACGAACCCTCCTTTTGCGAAAACCACTAAACCATGGAGGGTCCCGCTTGGGATTAATATGGATTAGTGAGACTTTTAGTAAATAAATTGGATAAGATCGACAAGGTCTCAGTTTGAGAACAAGTCGTTCTAATAATCCAATACATTTTCAAAACCAAAATAAATGAGTCCAACCATCCTTCGCGAATGCCGAAAGCCCCGTTTCGGGCCGGTGGCGACAGATGGCGACTCCACTGGGGAAGCTTCGAGAGTCAGTCCCATTTAGTGACAGACTATTTTTAACAAATAATAGTTAAAATTACTTTATTACCCCTTGCTTGTATGATAACATGATTTATTATATGGCTTTAATAACTGTTGTTTGTTTAAATTTCCGCAATTGTTTGAAATACAAACTGTACACAAACCTTTGCACACAACAGTTCCCTCTATACCCGGGGGCATGAGTGGTAATCCATAGGGAGTGGATGTTAGTACGGCCGGTTGATGGGTTTATAGGAGCCTATGAGACCGTTGTCGGAAAGCATCACTCAAGGTGATAACCATGAACTCTAGTCCGACAGTGCGTTGGAGCTTTCCATCGGCTTACGACAAGAGGAATTGGGTCCCTATAATGGGGGCACCTTGGGGGCCTCAGACCGGTGAGAACAGTTAGAACCACCTTGAATATGCACTTTTCTGCAGGATACCCCTACCTCGTGATTCGCTCGTGACTGTTCGTGGATGAGTGAATTGTTTGTGCATTCGTTATGTGACATTGTATGAGCATACATTTGCATTCTTTAAACAAACAACATTCCTATTCTATTAAAATAAGAATAAATAGAAATAAGGATCTTCTAGTACATGGTGTTAACATCTACCTTCATTGCATTCATATAGGTAGTTTCCCTTTTCACCCAAAAAATACAAAAAAAGATACAAAATATTCAAAAGAAAAATATGTATTTACCCAAACCAAGCAATATCATGCATCATCTTAGGAAAATCCTAAAAACATGATAATGCTTAGTTCAATAAACACAATGCATGCATGTTCAACATCATCATCTCATGCATATAGATCATGGAGGGATCTAAGAATCATTCATTTCATACATCCCTCCTAGTAATTCAGTAATAAACATAAATAAAAAGAAAGGATTAAATCGATGCGTATGTTCAAAAATGGATCGCACGCCGTTCGTCATCAAGTGTAAGCCAACAACCGCGCCAAGCGAGCGCACATCAACTTCGTTGTTGGTAATCAAGACGAATAAAGGGGAAGGTCCGACACCATTAAGGATCACCGCTCCAAGACCTTTCCCCTACGAATCAAATAAGGCTGTGCCGTGGATATACGACATCCACTCTTCTGCCGACAGCGATATCTCCAACATCGCTGGACTTGGGGGCATGACTAGGAGTGGCAGGATCTACACTCCCGAAGATCTTCATGATAAAGCCCCCAAGAATAAAGAAAAAGAAGAAAAGAAAACCGAGAAAAAAGAATCCGAGGAGGAGACAGACGAGCTGTTAAAGTTTATCCGACAGAGCGAGTACTCCATCGTGGATCAACTTCATAGGACGCCAGCAAAGATTACGCTGTTGTCGTTGATCCTAAGTTCCAAACCGCATCGGCAAGCTCTGTCGAAAGTCTTGAACGAGGCATACGTGTCGCACACTATCTCCCAAGACGAGTTTGAGGGGATTGTTAGTCACATCAAGGCTAATGATCACCTCACCTTCATCGATGAAGAAATCCCCGCCGAGGGATCAAACCACAACATGCCCTTGCACATCTCTACAAAGTGCAAGGAGTAGCACATCGTTAAAGTCTTGGTAGGTAATGGATCTTCCTTGAAAGTGATGCCAAAAAGAACGCTCAAAGCAATTGGCAATCAAGGGAGTCCAAACGCGCCCGAGCAACATGATCGTTCGAGCTTTCGACGGTTCTAAAAGAGAAGTAGTGGGAGAAATCAATCTTCCAATCCAAATTGGACCCACTATCTTCAACGTCAAATTTCAAGTGATGGATATCACTCCCGCATACAGCTGTCTCCTCGGCCGACCTTGGATTCATGATGCGAAAGCTATTCCTTCTACGCTCCACCAGAAAGTCAAGTTCATAGTAGGTGACAAACTGGTGACCGAACAAGCTAAAGATGACATACTCATCAGCAAGCCATCCAACATACTTTATGTGGATGCAGCAGAGGAAGCTTTAGAAACCGCCTTCCAAGCATTGGAAATCGCCAATGTCGAAACGTTTCCCCGAGAAATGAAGAAGGTAGCCTCCATGCTCACCAAGAACGGATACTTGCCAGGACAAGGATTAGGCAAGGACTCCCAAAGAATCCCGGAGCTACCCATTATCAAGGATAAATCCGGGAAACAAGGGTTAGGATACAACCCTAACAAAGATCAAAGAACGAAGAGGAATCAAGATCCTTCTCGACGTTCTTTAAGCCAGATCTTTAGGAAGGCCGGTTCACAAGCGTCAAGGCCGGTCGTCGTCGTCAAATGTTTTTCTCCTTCCGATAGGGATGTATAGACTCAGTGACTATTAGAGATCACTCCTCGGGGACAGCCCGACCCCCGAGCCTCGATAGGGCACATGTTTCCGCTGCGATTATAATAAAATCATTCTTCATTAATTCTTTATTGCTTCTTTTCTCGCTTGCAATAAAATTCTAGACCACATTATTTTAACCCTGTTTGAATAAACATGAATGAGGTTAAAATCATCTTAATAATAATAAACCCACATCATTTTTATGTGGAAGTGTGTGTGTCAATTTGGAGCACCTTTTCTTGGCATCAATAAATGCCATCATGGATAAAGAAATCCTAAAGATAATAAGCTCGGCAGGAAACCCAAAAGGGGACTGCACAAGATAAGAGCAAAAGACCCGCTAGGAATCCCACAAAAGGGTGACCTAGGCAAAAATTAGGGTTACAAAATAATGAACAAAAACAAAAGCCCGCTAAGACATCATAAATGGGTGTTTTAGGCAAAAGTTAGGGCCGTCAAAAAAAGGGAACAAAATAAATCCGTGATGGTACCATCAATTGAATTCGACAAGGAGCTCAAGAAAAGCTATCCAAGTTGTCAAAGCACAATCATTAATAACGAAGATGTGCTTAACTTCATAAATGTTTAATCGAACAAACCTAAACACAATAAGCCTGCCATTGGCCAGCCATTCTTACAAAATCCATTTTTCAAAAATAAAACAATCCCCTCTAAAACACAAACTTTTGAAAAATATACCTTTTCCTTCTTTTCTCTCTTGTCCCCAACGATTTTTGAATAATCTAGTGGAAACATGGAGATATAGTGGTCAATAGGAGGGTTGACACATCTTCTAAAGGAAGGGAGAATCATTTGGTTGATAACACCAAAAATCAAATACGCATCGTTCCTCGGTTACAGAAATCGGCAAAGCACAGTCTGTCTGGAGGAATGGCAAGATCCAAACAAAGAACGCATCGATTAATTCTTTTGAAAAACTGAATCAAATAGAATTAGGTGCATCTCATTTGCATACATGCATACAGATGATAGGTGTACTAGAAGATCACTTATTCTCTGTTTATCTAAAAAAAAAAAAAAAAAAAAAAAAAAAAAAATCATCATAAATCAGAAAAATCCAATACGCCCGTATTGGTATTAATACGGTCGTATTGGAGTTAACGTTAAGGATAACGTTTCAACTCCAATACGGGCGTATTAAAACCCAGTACGCCCGTACTAAACCCCAATACGGTCGTATTGAATCCAATACGATCCGTATTGATTGTAAACTTTGTACATCAACGGAAAGGCCAATACGGCCGTATTGAATCCAATACGGGCCGTATTGGCGGAATTTTGCCTATAAATAAAGACTTCCCCTCCCTCATTTTGCATACCTCTCTTCATTCTCCACATTCCTTGCTTGTGAGTGCATTCCTAGAGAGATTATCAGAAATGGCAGAATCTTCTCGCAAAAGGCAGAGAGCCCCAGCCAGACGTGTAATGACAGATCGACACCGGGACCGGCTACAGCTTATAGAGACGTTCACCATCGAGCCGTCAAGAGTGCTCGATTTTGAGCTTCTCCAAGCAGTGGGCTTGGAGAATGATGTCAGGAACTACTTCGACGCCATAGGATGGGGATTTGTCCTTAATCCACCATCCCAGCTATATTTGACGGCCACGAAGGAGTTCTTGGCTACAGTCGGCGTCACGGAGTCGACTAACAGCTATGGGGAGGATGTTTGCGCGGTGGATTTCTGGATGAATGAAGGATACCGCACGCTGACGTTGGACGAGTTCAACGTCCAGGCAGGGTTTTTCAGCCGCACTGATCAGCTGGCATTCCGAGATGCCATATGCGAGTGGCCTGATCAGTGGACTCCGGTTGAGATGTGGAGTTTGCTCACTGGTCGACGGGATTATCATTCAGGGGTGAAGGGCTCCCGGCTCCCGACTGCTCTTAGGATCTGTCACAAGATCCTCACCAGTACTATTCATGGCAGGTCCAAGAGTCAGGAGTCGATTACACGACCGGATCTGCTGGCCTTATATTGCATGGCCACCGGCCGGAAGGCCAATCCTGGATATTTCTTCCTTGAGCACGTGAAGAAGTTTGGGGTACGAGAGGGAGGAGAGTCCAGACAGGGGTACATCTTGGTTGCCCCACTCCTTTCACAGCTGGCGGAGACATGGGGATGTCCCGATGGTGCAGAGCCAGGGGCGTTGGCGCCAAAGTTGATTGGTGCCTCCACCCTGATTAACATGAAGATCATCGCTAGATCGCCAGGAGGGGGGTTTGTGCGAGTAGATGGCCTCGAGACCTTCGACGACCTCCTCAACAACCTCGACTTTGAGGGAGGCGACACCCCGCAGCCAGAGGCTAGCACGTCACGGTCGGACAGGGGATACTTTGACACCCGCTTCGACACACTGCAACAGAGCATTGACACGCGATTCGATGCTTTTCAGCAGAGCATCGACACGCGATTCGATGCTTTTCAGCATAGTGTCGGTACATGGCAGCAGAGTACCGATGCTCGACTAGATACCTTGGTGCAGGGGTTCGACAACCTCTCCGTCTGGATGCATCGCCGCTTCCCGGACTCGCCACAGGACCCGCCAGCAGAGGAGTGAAGACTGGCTTCTGTTTTATTGCTTTTTCATGTACTAGTTTGGTTGGGCTTAGCCCCATTTCCCAAATTTTTCTTGTATAAATTCATTTTTAATGAAATTTGCCACTTTTTCTCTAGCAATTTAAATTCTGTACAGCAAAAGCCAAAAAACATAAAAAAAAGGCAAAATACAGAAAAAGCCAAAAAATAAAAAAGGCAAGGATACAGAAAATCCAACAATCAGTTTGCACAGAATAACTGAGCCTGGAGAGGCTTGCCGAAACAATACTCCTCATCCCCCACATCAAAGAATAATTGAGCCTGGAGAGGCTCGCAGAAATAATACTCCCCAGAGAAACCTCAACTCACGCTCACGGACTCAAAATCCCCAGCAAGAGCTATCAAAGCAAGATCGACGACATTCCCAATGGACGCACGATCACCCAAGCAGAATATCCAAGTCAAAGGACTTAAACTTCCTCAGTGAAGATAGCTCTCCAACTCAAGTGTCGAGTGAGGCTAAGCCTGTAGAGGCTTCCTAAATAATACTCTGGGATACATAAAATCCCCAAATCCCCAGTCGCCTACTCAAGAGGCATCCCTGCAGAAGGAGAAAAATCAAAAAGATTAATAAAATTCCCCAAGCGGAATTTGGCATCCCGCCAAAACATCGAACATCAAGACTATCTGCCTAACAGAAGAGGCCAGTCAAAAAAAATCAACA
The DNA here is from genome assembly GCF_000230855.2 of Cajanus cajan. Taxonomy (NCBI): domain Eukaryota; kingdom Viridiplantae; phylum Streptophyta; class Magnoliopsida; order Fabales; family Fabaceae; genus Cajanus; species Cajanus cajan. The sequence continues at coordinate 40,484,832 of NC_138525.1, forward strand.
TCCAGAATCCCCAGCGGATAACAGCCTACACAGAGGCAGCGAAAAATCAGAAAATCAAAAAGAGTTACCCGAACAAAGATAACCGGGATACTCCACCAACGTCGAAAGGACGTCAGCCAATCATAAGGCACCGCTCACATCAGAAAGAGCATCTTTGTGTCTATACCCCAAGGAGTCAGAAATTCCCCAAGGGTACCAACAATGCAATGCAAGTTGGGGCACAGGAACCTGTGAATGACTGCACATCCCCTAGACGGATCCCTGCGTTATCCAGCCCTCAGCGGCACAAAAATCAAAAAACAACCGTCGAAGCAGCATCGTGGACTGTGGAGACAAAATCATCACCAAATCCCTGGAAAGGAGATATTCACGCTACCCCGTCGTCACAAACACGGAGGTATGTAGCTTCCGGCTCGGGCAATGAGAGAAGCTATCTCTGGAAAAGGGGTACTCACCGCTTACCGTTGTCACAAAGGTACTTAGTTTCCGGCTCAAACAAAGAGTGAAGCTAAGCCTGGAAGGACGGTACTTACAGCTTCCAGCTTGGGCAACAAGCAAAGCAAGGCCTGGAGAGGCAAAACTCACACTGCTTACCGTTGTCACAAGGGTACTTAGCTTCCGGCTCGAACAAAGAGTGAAGTTAAGCCTGGAGAGACGGTACTCACAGCTTCCAGCTTGGGCAACAAGCAAAGCAAGGCCTGGAGAGGCAAAACTCACACTGCTCACCGTCGTCGCAAAGGTGCTTGGTTTCCGGCTCGAACAAAGAGCGAGACTAAGCCTGGAGAGGCGGTACTCAACCATCAGCGTCATCAGAGGCGCGTTGATGTCCAACTTCCGGCTCGAGCGTCGAGTGAAGTTGACCTTGGAGAAGGTAAACTCAGCTACCGAGGATGTCAAAAGCGCCGAGGTATGCACCCACCTGGAGAGGCTACTCAACATTTTTCCACCGGAAGACGCTACAAGTCAGAAGGTCGGCGCAATACCCGGACAATTGGGTCAACTCCTTTACTTGTCAGCCGATACACCAAAAGGCCGTCCGACTAAGTAAAGGGGGGGCAGCTGTAGACCCCTAAAATTGTCCGGGTCGGAAATAAAGCTTGAAGACTCTCGAAGACTGAAAGATAATCAGCCAGAAGGACTCCTCGAAGGCCCTAGGAGGGTTCTCTGTAGGTCTAGAGGTCTTAGAATAGCTAAAAATAAGGAAGTGGAGGGAAAAAGCCCAATACGGCCGTACTGAACTTAATACGGCCGTATTGAAGCTTCAATACGGCCGTACTGAAGTCAGTACAACCGTATTGACACTTCAATACGACCGCTGCGAACTCAATACGGGCGTATTGAAATTTCTGACTTTCAATACGACCGTATTGAACTCCAATACGACCGTATTGAAGTTCAAAAATTTCAATACGGCCGTATTGGCCCTGTAGGCCGTACTGCGCCTATTCCCTATAAATATGACGTCAATTGGACGTCATTCCAGGCTTTTTCACTCAGTTTTGACTCCCTCCTTGAGTATTCTGGGGTTTTTGAGCAGTGTTCTGCCCTAGAAAACTCTCTGGGAGTCGATCCGACGAAGTTCTTGAGCCCCGAGCCATTTTGCTTGAGGATCGAACCTAGTCGAGGGGAAATCTTTTTGATTCCCTTAGTTAAAATTTTGTTCTAGGAGAGCGAGGAGCGGGCTTGTAGAGCGAGGGAACGCCAAAACGCTTCCCAGTTCTTTGCAATATAAAAGCACGCTTCAAGAGGTTTCCCTTCAATCCTTCCTTTTACTGCTTTCTGTGTGCATATTTAAACTATCATCATGTAGATAGTCAATTTATAATTGCTTAGAATAAATAGGGGTAATACAGTAATTTTATACTGTTCTTTTAAAAATAATCTGTTATAGGGAACCCGAAAGGGGCGCCGTGGGGTGCTAACACCTTCCCCACGCGTAACCGACTCCCTTACCCAACTCTGGTTGTAGTGGCCAAAGTTGATTTTTAAATCAATTGCCTTATCCCTTTTTCCAATGTTTTGAGTAAAACATTGGTGGCGACTCCACGAACCCTCCTTTTGCGAAAACCACTAAACCATGGAGGGTCCCGCTTGGGATTAATATGGATTAGTGAGACTTTTAGTAAATAAATTGGATAAGATCGACAAGGTCTCAGTTTGAGAACAAGTCGTTCTAATAATCCAATACATTTTCAAAACCAAAATAAATGAGTCCAACCATCCTTCGCGAATGCCGAAAGCCCCGTTTCGGGCCGGTGGCGACAGTGGAGTCTTTTTGACAATCTTGGAGAGATTTCTTTGTGACGCCAAGAAGAAAAACATTTGTGAAAAACTTTGAAAGAGATCATCATCATCATCACATTCTTGAAAGGGGAAGATTAAGATTTGCTTCTGAATTCCAGGTGAATTCGTTCCTTTATTCTTTGTGAATACTTGTAAAATCTTGAGAAGGGTTTCCCAAGTGGAAAAAATTCTTGTAGTGGGTTTCTACAAGGGGTGCTTTCTTGGGGTCAAGAAAGTGGTTATCTTTAGTGTTGAAGTATATGCATGTGCGGTATGCTTGTAAACCTTCTTCACATGTGGAGTGGCTGAACCAGTGTAAAAGACTTGTGCAATCTTCTTCTACCTTTATCTTTTACTTTGAGTAATATCTTGGATGAATATTAAAGAAGATAATTCTTGATTAACATCTGTGTGTGAATATTGATGGTTTAATCTGAATTAAAGCATTACATTTGAACCTCATTATTTTGTAATCAAGAAAGCATATAGCATTCATTCTTCTATAAACAAGTCTTTGAAGAAACTTCGTTGAAAATTCAGTCTTAGAAAAGTTTGTGAAATAAAGATCCTAAATACTCTGAAATTTTTTAAAGGGTCATAGAATCCAATTCACCCCCCTCTTGGATTGTGCCATTCTTTTCTAACAATTGGTATCTAGAGCAAGGTTCTTAAGAGTTATTCAAGATTTCAAAAATGGCCAATAGCAACCTACCCTATGGTGAGGGTGTGTCTATACATAGACCTCCTGTTTTCAATGGTGAAAACTATGTCTACTGGAAAATTAGGATAAGAATTTTCATTGAAGCAATTGATATTGTTGTATGGGATGCAATAGAAAATGTACCCTATATCCCTATGAAAAAAGATGGTGATGAGATTAAAGAAAAACATTGGAGTGAGTGGAGTGATGAGGAAAAGAAAAGAGCCCAACATGACTATAGAGCCAAAAACATCATTACATCTGCATTGTCAATTAATGAATTTTTTATAATATCACAATGCAAATCTGCTAAAGAAATGTGGGACACTTTGCAAGTCACTCATGAAGGAACAAGTGATGTAAAGAGATCAAGAAAACATACTCTCATTAGAGAATATGAGCTGTTTAGAATGAATAATGGTGAATCTATTTCTGATTTTCAAAAAAGATTTACACACTTGATAAATCACCTTGTTGACCTTGGCAGGAAATTTGAGAAAGAAGAGCTGAACTTGAAAGTGCTGCAATGCTTGGACAGATCATGGCAAGCAAAGGTGACAGCCATAGAAGAATCAAAGGATTTGACCTCCTTGACACTTGCTACTCTCTTTGGGAAGCTAAGAGAGAATGAGCAAAAGCTGCACATATTTGAAGAAAATAAGCAGTAGGACAAGAAGGGAAAAGGAGTGTCATTGAAAGCCTTGAAATCTGCCAAAGGAAAAGAAGTGTGTGAAGAATCAAGCTCCGATGATTCCGAAATTGAGAACTTCAATTTGTTGGTGAAGAAGTTTAGAAAATTCATAAGGAGAAAGAAAAATTCCCCCTACAAATTCAATAAAAAGACAAACAAGAAAAAGGAAACAAGCACATCCTCCTTCAATTGCTTTGAATGTAGAAAACCGGGACACATGAAAGCTGAGTATCCAAACTTCTTGAAGAAGCAACAAGAGGAGAAGAAAAGCAAGAGAAATGGAAAAAAGAAGAGAGCCTACATTGCTTGGGAAGATAATGACTCAAGAACAACAAGTGATGAATCTGAGTGTGAGGAGAATAACCTGTGTTTAATGGATGGAGCTGACCAAGACACAATAGTAAGTGATTCTGACCTTGAATCTAATCCGGACTATGATCAACTCCAAGATGCTTTTATACAAATTCATGAAGAGGCTGTGAAGTTAGATGCCTTGAATTCAAAGCTGAAAAACAAGTTGAAATGGTATGAAAATGCTTTAATTGAAGCTGAACAAGAGCTTGAGGATTTGAAACATGAGCATGAAAATCTTCAAACTATTTTCAACTTTAATGAAGCTCATTGTGAAAACTCCAACTCCTCAAAAGATGTTTGTGAAAATTGCAAGACTTTTGAAAAAGAAAATGCTGATTTAAAATCCACTCTTGCAAAGTTCACTAATGGAAATGAAAATTTAAATATTCTTTTGGGAAAACAAAGGAACACTTTTGATAGGAGTGGACTTGGTTTTAATCAAAACATGAGCATGCCATTTAAGTCAAAGAAAGAAGCTTTTAAGAAAAACCAAAATTTTAAAAAATTTAAAAGCAATTTCTCTAGACAAACAACTTATTCCTATTGTTGTAAAAGAGGTCATACAATAAGGACCTGCTATTCTAGGAAATATGGAGTTCCAAATGGAGAAATGGTTTGGATTAAAAAAGGCCAAAGGATGAGAACTAACCAATAAGGACCCTTCACATGGGTACCTAAATTTTTTCATTGAATCTTTGTTGTAGGAATGCTTGAGGGCCAAGAACTTGCTATGGTATCTTGATAGTGGCTGCTCAAGTCATATGACTGGGGATCATTCAAAATTCTCATGTCTGAAATTGAAGAATGAAGGGTATGTTACCTATGGTGACAACAACAAAGGGAGAATTCTTGGCCATGGCAATGTTGGTAACTCCTCCTCTCAAACATTGATTGAAAATGTATTGCTTGTTGATGGATTGAAACATAATTTGCTAAGTATAAGTCAACTAAGTGACAAAGGTTTTAGAATTGAATTTGATAATACATGTTGCTTGATATGTGATAAAAAGACTAAAGAAATCAGATTCATAGGAAAAAGGATTGGTAACATATACATGCTTGACTTAGAACACTCAATAGAAATTTCAAACACTAAGTGCTTAATAACCCAAGAAGACAATATATGGATTTGGCATAGGATAGCTGCACATATTCATATGGATCATTTGAATAAGGTGAGTAGGAAGGAATTAGTGGTTGGTTTACCTAAACTCAAGTTCAGTAAGGACAAACTATGTGATGCTTGTCAAAAGGGCAAGCAAGTGAAGGCTAGCTTTAAAAGCAAAAATCAAACTTCCACAACTAGACCTTTGCAATTAATTCACATGGATTTGTTTGGTCCTTCAAGAACCATGAGCTTAGGTGGAAACTACTATGGTTTAGTGATTGTTGATGACTACTCAAGATACACATGGGTTATGTTTCTTGCAAACAAAAATGATGCTTTTAATGCCTTTAGAAACTTTGCCAAGCTTGTTCAAAATGAAAAGTGTTCAAACATTACCTCTATAAGAAGTGACCATGGAGGTGAGTTTCAAAACATAATGTTTCAAAATATTTGTGAGGAACATGGCATAAACCATAATTTCTCAGCACCTAGGACACCTAAAAAAAATGGGGTTGTTGAGAGGAAAAATAGGTCTTTAGAAGAACTAGCTAGGACAATGTTAAATGAAACAAAATTGCCAAAATATTTTTGGGCTGATGCTGTTAACACAGCTTGTCATGTGTTAAACAAAGTTCTGATCCGGCCTATATTAAAGAAAACACCCTATGAAATTTACAATGGAAGGAAGCCTAACATTTCATATTTTAGAGTGTTTGGGTATAAGTGCTATGTGCTGAATAATGGGAAAGAGCAACTTGGAAAATTTGATGCAAAGGCTGATGAGGCAATCTTTCTAGGATATTCAACAAACAACAAAGCTTATAGAATTTATAATAAGAGAACTCTAGTTGTTGAGGAATCTATCCATGTTGTATTTGATGAAACCAACAAACAAGAGACAAGGCAAACTGAAATTGAAGATTTAACTGATTTGCTTGATCAACCTCTATTGGAAAGTGAAAATGATAATAAGCCTAAAGAGAGTGAATCACATGAAAACACAAAGGAAACAGGTGAACAATTGCCTAAGGAATGGAAAACTTCTATAGACTTATCAATGGATAACATAATTGGAAATATTGTTGGAAAGGGAGTCTCACTAAGTCTGATAGGTTACTCAAATTCAGACTATGCTGGGTGTAGATGATCGAAGCCGTATCCGGTCAAATAAATACAATTAACTGTAGTATTAGGAAGTGACTCCTAGGTCGTCTCCCAAGGACCGTCTTTTACTGTTAAAGGCTTGAACACACATGGGGGGTTTGTTTTCAGATTTTTAGTTTGAAACACAATAATACGAAATAAATCAGTAAGTAAAACAGATTGGCTCCTTGTTTGGATTGTAACTCTTTTATCCCTGGTTCTCAAAGATTACTCTATTAACCACTTAATCCTTGTTGCATCCGAGTTAATCAACTAAGCAAAGATTAACTCAAGATTTCCCTACACGAATTAAGCAAACGTATACAACATCAACCTCCTCTTCACAGATTAAGCAACTATGGCATTTATATAGATGTTGACTGGAGAAGAACAAGAAGAACAGAGATGAACACACATACCCAACCTCAAACAGAGATTACAATCCACAACAAGAAGCCAACCCAGTGGTTTTTAGCCTTCCATTAAATCAAAACGCAGCACAGAAACAAAAATGCAAGGAGTGTCGCCACCAGCCCAAACGGGCCTCGGCGGTCGCGAAGACGGTCGAGCTCGCTTTTATTTTAGTTTTGAAAATGTATTGGATTATTAGAACGACTTGTTCTCAAACTGAGACCTTGTCGATCTTATCCAATTTATTTATTAAATGTCTCACCAATCCATATTAATCCCAAGCGGGACCCTCCATGGATTAGTGGTTTTCGCAAAAGGAGGGTTCGTGGAGTCGCCACCAATGTTTTACTCAAAACATTGGAAAAAGGGATAAGGCAATTGATTTTATAAATCAACTTTGGCCATTACAACCAGAGTTGGGTAAGGGAGTCGGTTACGCGTGGGGAAGGTGTTAGCACCCCACAGCGCCCCTTTCGGGTTCCCTATGACAGATTATTTCTAAAATAATAGCGTAAAATTACTAAATTACCCCTATTTATTATAAGCGATTATAAATTAACTATCTACATGATGACAGTTTAAATATGCACACAAAAAGCAGTAAAAGGAAGGATTTAAGAAGAGACCTTTGAAGCGTGCTTTTATATTTCGTAAAACTGGGAAGCTTTTTGGCGTTCCCTCGCTCTACAAGCCCGCTCGCTCCCTCCTATAAAATTTCGACTACGGAAATCCGGAGGATTTCCCTTCGACTAGGTTCGATCCTCAAGCAAAATGGCTCGGGGCTCAAGAACTTCGTCGGATCAACTCTCCGAGTGATTTCTAGGGCAGAACACTGCTCAAAAACCCCAGAATACTCAAGGAGAGGGTTGAAACTATGTTCCAAAGTGTGGAATGACGTCCAATTGACGTCATATTTATAGGGAATAGGCGCAATACGGTCTACAGAATCAATACGGCCGTATTGAAATTTTTGAACTTCAATACGGTCGTATTGAAGTTCAATACGGCCGTATTGAAATTCAGAAATTTCAATGCGCCCGTATTGAGTTCACTGCGGCTGTATTGAAGCTTCAATACGGCCGTATTGATTTCAGTACGGCCGTATTGAAGTTTCAGAAACTTCAATACGCCGTATTGAGTTCGCTGCGGCCGTGTTGAAGCTTCAATACGGCCGTATTAAGTGTAGTACGGCCGTATTGGGCTTCATTCCCTCCACTTCCTTATTTTAAGCTACTCTAAGACCTCTAAATCTACAGATAGCCATCCTATGGTCTTCTAGGAGTCCTTCTGGCTGACTTTTCCTTCGATCTTTGAGGGTCTTCGAGTTTTATTTCCGACCCGGACAATTTTAGGGGTCTACAGCTGCCCCCCCTTTACTTAGTCGGACGGCCTTTTGGTGTACCGGCTGACAAGTAAAGGAGTTGACCCAATTGTCCGGGTGATGCGCCGACCTTCTGACTTGTAGCGTCTTCCGGTGGAAAATTGTCGAGTAGCCTCTCCAGGTTTTGCTTTGCTTGCTGCCCAAGCTGGAAGCTGTGAGTACCGCTTCTCCAGGCTTAGCTTCACTCTTTGTTCGAGCCGGAAGCTAAGTACCCTTGTGACAACGGTAGCAGTGTGAGTTTCGCCTCTCCAGGCTTAGTCTCGCTCTTTGTTCGAGCCGGAAACTAAGCACCTTTGTGACGACGGTGAGCAGTGTGTGAGTTTCGCCTCTCCAGGCTTAGTCTCGCTCTTTGTTCGAGCCGGAAACTAAGCACCTTTGTGACGACGGTGAGCAGTGAGTACCTCCTTTCCGGAGATAGCTTCGCTCATTGCTCGAGCCGGAAGCTGCATACCTCCGTGTTTGTGACGACGGGGTAGCGTGAATATCTCCTTTTCAGGGATTTGTGATGATTTTGTCTCCACAGTCCACGATGCTGCTTCGACGGTTGTTTTTTCGATTTTTGTGCCACTGAGGGTTGGATAACGCAGGGATCCGTCTAGGGGATGTGCAGTTACTCATAGGTTCTTGTGTCCCAACTTTCCATTGCGTAGTTGGTGCCCACTGGGGAATTTCTGATTCCTTTGGGGTGCAGACACAAAGATGCTCTTTCTGATGTGAGCGGTGCCTTATGATTGGCTGACGTCCTTTCGACGTTGGTGGAGTATCCCGGTTATCCTTGTTCGGGTAACTCTTTTGGTTTTCTGATTTTGCTACCTCTGTGTAGGCTGTTATCCACTGAGGGATTTTGTCATTGATTTTGATTAGCCTCTTCTGTTAGGCATATCACCTTGATGTTCAATGATTGGCTGAGAGCCAGATTCCACTTGGGGAATGATTATTGATCTTTTTGATTTTTTCTCTTTTTGAAGGGGTGCCTCTTGAGTAGGCGACTGGGGATTTGAAGTTCAGTGTTCGGTTGAGTGCCAAATTCCGCTTGGGGAATGGTTATTGATGTTTTTTGATTTTTCTCCTTTTGCAGGGATGCCTCTGAGTAGGCGATTGGGGAATGAGGGATCTTATGTATCCCAGAGTATTATTTAGGAAGCCTCTACAGGCTTAGCCTCACTCGACACTTGAGTTGGAGAGCTATCTTCACTGAGGAAGTTTAAGTCCTTTGACTTGAATATTCTGCTTGGGAGATCGTACTTCCATTGGGGATTTTGACGATCTTGCTTGATAGCTCTTGCTGGGGATTTTGAATCCAAGAGCATGAGTTGAGGTTCCCTCTGGGGAGTATTATTTCTGCGAGCCTCTCCAGGCTCATTTACTCTATACAGTTGGGGGAGTATTATTTCTGCAAGCCTCTCCAGGCTTTAGTTATTCTGAGGAAGTATTATTTCTGCAAGCCTCTTCAGGCTCAATTATTCTGAAAGAGTATTATTTCAGCAAGCCTCTCCAGGCTCAATTATTCTGAGAGTATTATTTCGGCGAGCCTCTCCAGGCTCAATTATTCTGTGAGAGTATTATTTCGGCAAGCCTCTCCAGGCTCGGTTATTTTGAAGGAGTATTATTTCGGCAAGCCTCTCCAGGCTCGGTTATTCTGTGGGATGTGAAATCTTTGTCTTTTTTGTCGACTTTTGACTTTTCCTGTATGTTTGCCTTTTTTGTCATTTTTTTGGCTTTTTCTGTATTTTGCCTTTTTTATGTTTTTGGCTTTTGCTGTACAGAATTTAAATTGCTAGAGAATTTAAAATCAAACAGTGGAAATTTTCATTAAATAGAAAATAAGTTTGTACGAGAGAAATCAAAAGAAATCAAAAGATGGGACACAGCCCAAACTAAATACATAAAAATTAAAGGAAGCAATCCGGTCTTCACTCATCTGCCGGCGGATCCTGAGGAGGAGTGGGGTAGTGGCTATGGAGCCAGACTGAGAGGTTGTCAAAACCCTGCACCAAGCTGTCTAGTCGAGTATCGGTACTCTACTGCCATGTACCGATACTATGCTGAAAAGCATCGAATCGCGTGTCGATGCTCTGCTGAAAAGCATCGAATCGCGTGTCAATGCTTTGCTGCAGTGTGTCGAAGCGGGCGTCAAAGTATCCCCTGTCCGACCGTGATGTGCTAGCCTCTGGCTGCGGGGCGTCGCCTCCCTCAAAGTCGAGGTTGTTGAGGAGGTCGTCGAAGGTCTCGAGGCCATCTACTCGCACAAACCCCCCTCCTGGCGATCTAGCGATGATCTTCATGTTAATCAGGGTGGAGGCACCAATCAGCTTCGGCGCCAATGCCCCTGGCTCTGCACCATCGGGACATCCCCATGTCTCCGCCAGCTGTGAGAGGAGTGGGGCAACCAAGATGTACCCCTGTCTGGACTCTCCTCCCTCTCGTACCCCAAGCTTCTTCACGTGCTCGAGGAAGAAATATCCAGGATTGGCCTTCCGGCCGGTGGCCATGCAATATAAGGCCAGCAGATCCGGCCGTGTAATCGACTCCGGACTCTTGGACCTGCCATGAATAGTACTGGTGAGGATCTTGTGACAGATCCTAAGAGCAGTCGGGAGCCGGGAGCCCTTCACTCCTGAATGATAATCCCGTCGGCCAGTGAGCAAACTCCACATCTCAACCGGAGTCCACTGATCAGGCCACTCACATATGGCATCTCGGAATGCCAGCTGATCAGTGCGGCTGAAGAACCCTGCCTGGACGTTGAACTCGTCCAACGTCAGCGAGCGGTATCCTTCATTCATCCAGAAATCCACCGCGCAAACATCCTCCCCATAGCTGTTAGTCGACTCCGTGACGCCGACTGTAGCCAAGAACTCCTTCGTGGCCGTCAAATATAGCTGGGATGGTGGATTAAGGACAAATCCCCATCCTATGGCGTCGAAGTAGTTTCTGACATCATTCTCTAAGCCCACTGCTTGGAGAAGCTCAAAGTCGAGCACTCTTGACGGCTCGATGGTGAACGTCTCTATAAGTTGTAGCCGGTCCCAGTGTCGATCTGTCATTACACGTCTGGCCGGGGCTCTCTGCCTTTTGCGAGAAGATTCTGCCATTTCCGATGATCTTTGTAGGAATGCACTCACAAGCAAGGAATGTGGAGAATGAAGAAAGGTATGCAAAATGAGGGAGGGGAAGTCTTTATTTATAGGCAAAATTCCGCCAATACGGCCCGTATTGGATTCAATACGGCCGTATTGGCCTTTCCGTTGATGTACAAAGTTTACAATCAATATGGACCGTATTGGATTCAATACGACCGTATTGGGGTTCAGTACAGGCGTACTGGATTTTAATACGCCCGTATTGGAGTTGAAACGTTGTACTTAACGTTAACTCCAATACGACCGTATTAATACCAATACGGGCGTATTGGATTTTTCTGATTTTTGATTTTTGATTTTTTTTTTTGATTTTTTTTTTTTTTTTAAATATAAACAGAGAATAAGTGATCTTCTAGTACACCTATCATCTTTATGCATGTATGCAAATGAGATGCACCTAATTCTATTTGATTCAGTTTTTCAAAAGAATTAATCGATGCGTTCTTTGTTCGGATCTTGCCATTCCTCCAGACAGACTGTGCTTTGCCGATTTCTGTAACCGAGGAATGATGCGTATTTGATTTTGGGATTTGGTGTCATCAACCAAATGATCCTTCCCTTCCTTTAGAAGATGTGTCAACCCTCCTATTGACCACTATATCTCCATGTTTCCACTAGATTATTCAAAAATCGTTGGGACAAGAGAGAAAAGAAGGAAAAGATATATTTTCAAAAGTTTGTGTTTTAGAGGGGATTATTTTATTTTTTGAAAAATGGTTTTTGTAAGAATGGCTGGCCATGGTAGGCTTAAGTGTTTAGGTTTGTTCGATTAAACACTTATGAGGTTAAGCACATCTTTGTTATTAATGATTGTGCTTTGACAACTTGGATAGCTTTTCTTGAGCCCCTTGTTGAATTCAATTGATGGTACCATCATGGATTTATTTCGTTTTTTTCTTTTTTTGACGGCCCTAACTTTTGCCTAAAACACCCTTTTGTGATGTCTTAGCGGGCTTTTGTTTTTGTTCATTATTTTGTAACCCTAATTTTTGCCTAGGTCACCCTTTTGTGGGATTCCTAGCAGGTCTTTTGCTCTTATTTTTGTGCAGCCCCCTTTTTGGGTTTCCTGCCGAGCTTTTTGTTTTTTAGGATTTTTGTCCTGAATGGATTTCTTTTATCCATGACGGCACTTATTGAGGCCAAGAAAAGGTGCTCCAAGTCGTTATGCACATTTCCACATAAAAATGATGCGGGTTTATTATTATCAAGATGATTTTAACCTCATTCATGTTTATTCAAACAGGGTTAAATAACGTGGTTTAGATTTTTATTGCGAGCAAGAAAAGAAGCAATAAAGAAATAATGAAGAATGATTTTATTATAATCATAATGGAAACATGTGCCCTATCGAGGCTCGGGGGTCGGGCTGTCCCCGAGGAGTGATCTCTAATAGTCACTGAATTTACACATCCCTATTAGAAGGAAAAGGACACTTGATGACGACAGCTGGCCTTGACGTTTGTGAACCAGCCTTCCTAAAGATCTGGCTTAAAGAACGTCGAGAAGGATCTTGATTCCTCTTCGTTCTTTGATCTTTAACAGGGTTGTATCCTAACCCTTGTTTCCTTGGATTGTCCTTGATAATGGGTAGCTCCGGGATTCCTTGGGAGTACTTGCCCAATCCTTGTCCTGGCAAGTATCCGTTCTTTGTGAGCATATGAGCTACCTTCTTCATTTCTCGAGGAAACGTTTCAACATTGGCAATTTCCAATGCTTGGAAGGCGGTTTCCAAAGCTTCCTCTGCTGCATCCACATAAGGTATGTTGGATGGCTTGCTGATGAGTATGTCATCTTCAGCTTGTACAGTCACCAGTTTGTCACCCACTATGAACTTGACTTTCTGGTGGAGCGTAGAGGGTACAGCTTTCGCATCATGAATCCAAGGTCGGCCTAGGAGACAGCTGTATGCAGGAGTAATATCCATCACTTGAAATTCGACGTTGAAGATGGTGGGTCCAATTTGGATTGGAAGATTGACTTCTCCCACCACTTCTCTTTTAGAACCGTCGAAAGCTCGAACGATCATGTTGCTCGGGCGCATTTGGACTCCCTTGATTGCCATTTGATCAAGAGTTCTTTTGGGCATCACATTCAAGGAAGATCCGTTATCCACCAAGACTTTTGCGATGTGATACTCCTTGCACTTTACAGAGATGTGCAAGGGCTTGTTGTGATTAGGTCCCTCGGCGGGGATCTCTTCATCGGTGAAAGTGAGGTGGTCATTAGCCGTGATGTGGCTAACAATTCCCTCAAACTTGTCTTGGGAGATGGTATGCGACACATATGCCTCGTTCAAGACCTTCAACAGAGCTTGCCGATGCGGTTCGGAGCTTAGGATCAACGACAGCAAAGTGATCTTCGCTGGTGTCTTGTGAAGTTGATCCACAATGGAGTACTCGCTCTGTCTGATGAATTTTAACAGCTCATCAGTCTCCTCCTCGGATTCTTTTTCCTCGGTTTTATCTTTTCCTTTTTCTTTATTCTTAGGAGCTTTATCGTGAAGATCTTCGGGAGTGTAGATCCTGCCACTCCTAGTCATGCCCCCAAGTCCAGCGATATTGGAGATATCACTGCCGGCAGAAGTATGGATGTCGTATATCCATGGCACAGCCTTATTTGATTCGTAAGGGAAAGGTCTTGGAGCGACAATCCTTAACGGCGTGGGACCTTCCCCTTTTTCTGTCTTGATTACCAACAACGGCGTCGTCGTGTGTTCGCTTTGCGCAGTTGTTGGTTTGCATTTTATCACAAATGGCGTGCGATCCATTCTGAACATACACATCGATTAATTCTTTCTTTTTATTAATCTTTATTATTAATTACTAGGAGAGATAAATGCAAAATGAATGACTAATGAGATGCAAAGGCAATAAATCTCAAAAATACGATTTTATTCATTAAAGAAAGTGTACAACTTTTATACAATGCTTTGAAGCAATTTTTTACAATAAGAGAAAAGCCGGTAGAAACCCACAGGCAGGTTCATATTTCTTTGCCATTCATCTTCGGCTTCCTCGACATGACGACCCATTGCTTCAATCTGCGTATGGACCGCTTGGCTCATATCGTCACTGATTTTCTGAGCCTCCTTCGCTTTCTGAGTATAGTAGTTGATCATGGCCTGTAGCTCATTAAGCTCGTCTTCGGCTCGATCCTTCTCCTCTTGGAGTTTGGCCATTTGTGCCAATCCTTCCCTTTCTTTTCTGCGGAAATCGGAAAGGTTTGCGGCTTGTCGTTGAGCGACTTCCCGCCATTGCTGTGCGTCGGATCGAGTCAGAAACAAATCATCTTGCATGTCCTTGATCAACTGTGCCTGCTTTGCATGCTCGGCTTCAAGGCGTGCTATCTTCTCATTGACTTCTTGGAGTTGACTACTCGGTTCAACCTTTGGCATTTTGGATGCCCGAGTAGTCTCCTCGTTGAGGTTAGCACACTCATCCTTGAGCCGCTCTATCTCATGGTCCTTCTTCTTGCATTGCCTTTGAAGACCATCAATGGTGAAACTGGATTCTTCGTTTTTCTCTTCAAGAACTCTCATCTGAGCTCCCATGATTTCTAGTTTCTTGGTCAAGGCGTCGACCTGTTCTTGCAACACCCTCCTTGTAGTCGTGGTTGCACAAGAGGTGGATGGTTGTGACACCCCCCTCTCATTCCTCCATTTCTCGTAGTCAATGGAAACGGACACCCGAGGCTTTTCAAGCTCGAGATCTCCCTCATAGGTTGGTCTCTCCCACGCTCTTATAACAGCGTGCATATCTCTCTGATGCTCGGGATCGAAAGAGAAACACAACCCTCCCAGCTCCTCTATGGTAGGAACGATTTGGGTCCTCATTAGTTGCCTCATAACCAATTTAGGTGAGTAGGTTATGCAACCTCTGAGGCCCATCAACGGTATGCTCGAATAACTGCCGCATCTTGTCAATACATGGCTCGGACGGAACCAAGGGCAAACCCACGTGAAGTGCTCGATACTCCACTGTTCCATCTCATCCTTCCACTCGGAAGCATATCGGCGGCAGACGGGGATCTTTGAGAAGCTTCTCAACGGATCGGGCAAGGTCCCCATGTGACTAGAGGCGTAGAAATGTGTGATGCCCCACACATATAACAAGGAGGTGCAGCATCGGATGATCTTCCCTTGCTTCTGTTGAGATAGATGAACAGATAGCAAGGTGTCGGCAAGAATAGCGGGCACGGGACTCTTCATATGCACGTCCCAAGCAAAGAAAGCGTCCATCGCAGCATGGTCCACTGTGTTAGCGTGAAAGGGGAATAGGATCATCCCAAACACGGCTAACGCAAGAGTCTTGTTGAAAGCTAACCAATCTCCCTCACCAGCCAAGGAAGAAAGGTGGTCTTCGATCATAGCAAGCTTCCAACCCTTGATACTGTCGTTCCCTACAAGGCAGCTGATCGTAGTGGTAGTTTGACCTGAGTGGCTACTCTCTCTACGGCCACATGGTTCCCCTGAAAAAGGTAGACCTCAGCTGATTTAGGCCACCGTAACATGAGCTCGTACTCCTCTAGAGTAGGAACCAGGTCAAACTGGGGGAACTCAAAACAGTGCAGATCGGGACTCCAGAAGTGAACCAATGCCCTCAGAAAAGCTGGATCCACACAAATCCTCATCAAATCGAGAACTCGCCCATAAGATTTCTCAAACTCGACGCGAGCCTCTCTTGACATCAAGGTACAGAGGTGATCCAACCTCTCAGCACGGTATAATAGGAAGTCCACTTTCTTTAATGGCCTTTGCACCTCCCTAGACCTCTCCATAATCTACAATACAATGCATGATATGAGATGATGGCGATGAATATGCATGCATAGTGTTTATTGAACTAAGCATTATCATGTTTTCGGGATGTCCCTAAGATGATGCATGATATCGCTTGGTTTTGGGTAAATATCATTTTTCTTTTTTGGGTATTTTTTATTATTATTATTTTTTTTGGGTGAAAAGGGAAACTACCTATATGAATGCAATGGAGGCAGATGTTAACACCATGTACTAGCAAATCTTTATTTCTATTTATTCTTATTTTTTATTGTAAACAAGAATGTTGTATGTTTAAAAGGTGCAAATATATGCTCATACAATGTCACATAAAAAATGCACACACAATTCACTCATCCACGAACAGTCACGAGCGAATCACGAGGTAGGGGTATCCTGCAGAAATGGTGCATATTCAAGGTAGGTTCTAACTGTTCTCACCAGTCCAAGGCCCCCAAGGTGCCCCCATTATAGGGACCCAATTCCTCTCATCGTAGGTCGATGGAAAGCTCCAACGCACCGTCGGACTCAAGTTCATGGTTATCACCTTGAGTGATGTTTTCCGACAACGGTCTACGGGCACCTATAGACCCATTCGACAACCGGCCGTACTAACATCCACTCCCTATGGTTAATCACTCATGCCCCCGGGTATAGAGGGAACTGTTGTGTGCAAAGGTTTGTGTGCAGTTTGTATTTCAAACAATTGCGGAATTTAAAAATACAACAGTTATTTAAAGCCAAATAGATAAACATGTTATCATACAAGTGAGGGGTAATAAAGTAATTTTAACTATTATTTGTTAAAATAATCTGTCACTAAATGGGACTGACTCTCGAGGCTTCCCCAGTGGAGTCGCCATCTGTCGCCACCAGCCCAAACGGGCCTCGGCGGTCGCGAAGACGGTCGAGCTCGCTTTTATTTTAGTTTTGAAAATGTATTGGATTATTAGAACGACTTGTTCTCAAACTGAGACCTTGTCGATCTTATCCAATTTATTTATTAAATGTCTCACCAATCCATATTAATCCCAAGCGGGACCCTCCATGGATTAGTGGTTTTCGCAAAAGGAGGGTTCGTGGAGTCGCCACCAATGTTTTACTCAAAACATTGGAAAAAGGGATAAGGCAATTGATTTTATAAATCAACTTTGGCCATTACAACCAGAGTTGGGTAAGGGAGTCGGTTACGCGTGGGGAAGGTGTTAGCACCCCACAGCGCCCCTTTCGGGTTCCCTATGACAGATTATTTCTAAAATAATAGCGTAAAATTACTAAATTACCCCTATTTATTATAAGCGATTATAAATTAACTATCTACATGATGACAGTTTAAATATGCACACAGAAAGCAGTAAAAGGAAGGATTTAAGAAGAGACCTTTGAAGCGTGCTTTTATATTTCATAAAACTGGGAAGCTTTTTGGCGTTCCCTCGCTCTACAAGCCCGCTCGCTCCCTCCTATAAAATTTCGACTACGGAAATTCGGAGGATTTCCCTTCGACTAGGTTCGATCCTCAAGCAAAATGGCTCGGGGCTCAAGAACTTCGTCGGATCAACTCTCCGAGTGATTTCTAGGGCAGAACACTGCTCAAAAACCCCAGAATACTCAAGGAGAGGGTTGAAACTATGTTCCAAAGTGTGGAATGACGTCCAATTGACGTCATATTTATAGGGAATAGGCGCAATACGGTCTACAGAATCAATACGGCCGTATTGAAATTTTTGAACTTCAATACGGTCGTATTGAAGTTCAATACGGCCGTATTGAAATTCAGAAATTTCAATGTGCCCGTATTGAGTTCACTGCGGCTGTATTGAAGCTTCAATACGGCCGTATTGAAGCTTCAATACGGCCGTATTGATTTCAGTACGGCCGTATTGAAGTTTCAGAAACTTCAATACGCCGTATTGAGTTCGCTGCGGCCGTGTTGAAGCTTCAATACGGCCGTATTAAGTGTAGTACGGCCGTATTGGGCTTCATTCCCTCCACTTCCTTATTTTAAGCTACTCTAAGACCTCTAAATCTACAGATAGCCATCCTATGGTCTTCTAGGAGTCCTTCTGGCTGACTTTTCCTTCGATCTTTGAGGGTCTTCGAGTTTTATTTCCGACCCGGACAATTTTAGGGGTCTACAAGGAGAAGAAGGAAAACGAAATTACAAAACAGAGAAGAGAAACGAAAATGCAATGTATTCTTCAAATGTAAATATTCAACTTCCACAACCAGAGAAGACAAAAGCAAAACGAAAAATTGCAGCTGAGCAAAACGTAAAATAACAAAGAAGGAAGCCAAAACGTGAAGAAACAGCTCCAGAAACAAAACGTAAAACCAAAAACAAATGGAGGCTATTGTTCACGTAGTCACATCAGCCTTCCTTGTTAGTGGCTGCCAAGTCAGCCCTAACCTAGACCTAAACCTAAAATGAAATTTGGGCCCCTCTACCATACAAGTCTGACCCAATAATACAATAAAATAAAATACAGATTGAAATTAAATGCTGAGGTGGAAAAATGGTGCAGTAGTGACATGGCAGATGACGTGGCAGATGATGTGGCAGCTCCAGTTGAAGTCCATAAATTAATTCCAAGCCCAGATAATTACTAAACTGCCCTGAAAATAAAAATTTGGAATAATTAGATTCAGAAAATTCAAATTAGTTAAAATATGAATTACCGGTCCAATTAAAGCCTAAATAGAAAATAGTGCAGATAATCAACAATTAAGCACAAATCAGAGATTAAAATAAGTACAGAAAGGTAAGAAAATAGGGGAAAATAATAACTCATCAGTAGACTACATAGAAAAAGAACAAGTGGAACTTGTCACCTACTAGGTAGTGCACTTGTCTCATGGCATAGCAAAAAGCAAGATTGTGTTGCTTTAAGTACAACTGAGGCTGAGTATATAGCTGTTGGAAGTCGTTGTGCTCAAATTCTTTGGATGAAGCAACAATTAAGAGATTATGGAGTTGAGCTAAATAAAATACCTTTGAGGTGTGACAACACAAGTGCGATAAATTTGACCAAGAATCCAATTTTGCACTCTAGAACAAAACATATTGAGATAAGACACCACTTTTTGAGAGATCATGTTCAAAGAAATGATTGTGTTGTAGAGTTTGTAGAGACTAGCAAACAATTAGCTGATATATTTACAAAACCTCTACCAAGGGAAAGATTCAACCAATTAAGAATTGAGTTAGGGATAATCAATGAATCATGTTTGAATTGAGAGTGATTGGATGACTATGTGGAATGAGTATGAAATATTAAAGCAATAAAAGAGAGCATTCAAGGAACAATTAGACTTGGTGTAATATGAAAGGTTAAAATTCAGAGAAGCAAAACTTCTCTGGAATAATCGATTATTTTAAGTAAACCCATAAGAAAAATCAATTATTTGGGCAATAATCGATTATCTGGTATAAAGAATCTCAAGCGTCTCTTGAATAATCGATTATCTTGGGAAATAATCGATTACCTGGGAAGAGGAATTTGAAAGGCCTATGTAATAATCGATTATCTTGTAAATAATCGATTATCTGGGCAAAGTTAGGAGAAACTACTCTCTGTAATAATCAATTATCTTGAAAATAATCGATTATCTGCATAAATAATCGATTATCTGGGTAGTTTTTGAAATTTCTGAAACGTTTGAATGGTTATAAACGCGCCAAACTCTTAAAACCTCCCATTACTCTTAAAACCTCTCCCACTCAGAAGGTACTAGGGCAAAAACCTCTCAAAACCTCTCCTTCTCTCATTTTCTCACATTTTCTCAAACCCACAAACCCTAACCCTCTCAACTCTCTCATTCTCTTCTTCTTTTTCAAGACCCACTCATGGCATCTTCATCAAAGAGACCCGAGAAGCTTGAAGTGAGGCGGAGCAAGCGTTCTCTACCCTCTGGGCCACTAATTTCAAAATGGTTCCCTGATGAGAAGACTCAAGAGTACTATTACGGGGCTGAGCGGCTCGGGACGTGAAAAACCCTAACCCTTCAATTTTGGGGATTTTGAAGAACTGACGACCTTCCGGGACTATCAGAGAAATCAGGTGAGTACCAACTATGAAAAGTTTCTGGTGGGAGGTATGAAAAAGAATTCCCGTTTAATTTCTTTCATTATTGCTTGGATGATGAAACCTCATTTACATAACCATGCTCAAATGTCAAGAGATGACATTCTGTTGATGCATGTGATTAAAAAGAAAATCAAGATTGATTGGGTATCATTCGTTAATGATTGTATGTGGAAGGCAAGACGGAAGGAAGATGGACCGATTCCGTATGCTCTGTTGTTGTCAAAAAATTTTGAAAATGCAGGTGTGGACTTGACAAGGGAAAGAAAAATAATTTTACATGCTTCAAACAAGATTGAGAAATCTTCCTTGCATCACATGGGGATGCTCAAATAGGAAGATAAATGGGTGTTTAAAGGAGATGTACCCCCAACCCCTGAGCCAGCAACCGATGAAGACGGTGTTCTGTCACATGATGAGGATCAGCCACCACAAGTGGAAGCTGAACCTGGCAGAGAGCCAGAAGCTGAGCCAAAACCATTCTCACCTTTTGAGCAAATCATGATAAATAAACTTGATGCGGTGATGGAAATGTCAAGAAGACATGAGTCTTTATTTTCTGGTATTCTTGACAGGTTTGATGATCTTCATCATGAGGTGAAGCTACTCAAGACTCACCTGTAGACCCCTAAAATTGTCCAGGTCAGAAATAAAGCTTGAAGACTCTCGAAGACTAAAGGAAAGTCAGCCGGAAGGACTCCTGGAAGACCCTGGAAGACCCTAGGATGATTATCTGTAGGTTTAGAGGTCTTAGAGTAGCAAAAAATAAGAAAGTGGAGGGAATGAAGCCCAATACGGCCTCCCAAGAGTTCAGTACGGCCGTATTGAACATTTTAAACTACAATACGGCCGCACTGAACTCAATACGGCCGTATTGAAGTTCAATACGGCTGCATTGAACTCAATACGGCTGCACTGAATTTCAATACGGCCGTATTGAGGTTTTTGAACTTCAATACGGCCGTATTGAATTCAATACGGCCGTATTGTAGTTCAAAACTTCAATACGGACCGTATTGACCCCCAGAAACCGTATTGAGCCTCTTCCCTATAAATATGACGTCAATGGGACGTCATTTGACACTTTCACACACAGTTTTAACCCTCTTCTTGAGTATTCTGGGTTTTTTTGAGCAGTCCTCTGCCTAGAAATCACTCGGAGAGTTGATCCGACGAAGTTCTTGAGTCACGAGCCATTTGCTTGAGTCTCGAACCTAGTCGAAGGGAAATCCTCCGGATTTCCATAGTTAAAATTTTATAGGAGGGAGCGAGCGGTCTTGTAGAGGGAGGGAACGCCAAAACGCTTCCCAATTTCTGTCAAGATATATAAGAAAGCACGCTTCAAAGGTTTATCTCTTTAAAGTCCCTTCTTTTACCGCTTTCTGTGTGTACATATTTAAACTGTCATCATATAGATAGTTAATTTATAATTGCTTAGAATAAATAGGGGTAATTTAGTAATTTCGCACTATTATTTTTAAATAATCTGTCATAGGGAACCCGAAAGGGGTGCTGTGGGGTGCTAACACCTTCCCCACGCGTAACCGACTCCCTTACCCGACTCTGGTTGTAATGGCCGAAGTCGATTTTTGAATCGATTGCCTTAAACTTCTTTTTCCAATGTTTTGAGTAAAACATTGGTGGCGACTCCATGAACCCTTCCTTTTTATGAAAACCGCTAATCCATGGAGGGTCCCGCTTGGGATTAACATGGATTGGTGAGCCTTTTAATAAAATTGCTCGTTTGACAAGGTCTCAGTTTGAGAATAAGTCATTCTAGCAATCCATATTTTTTAACAAATAAAAGAGTCCAACCATCCTTCGCGAATGCCGAAAGCCCGTTTCGGGCCGGTGGCGACAGATGGCGACTCTGCTGGGGAAGCTTCGAGAGTCAGTCCCATTGAGTGACAGATTATTTTTAACAAATAATAGTTAAAATTACTTTATTACCCCTTGCTTGTATGATAACATGTTTATCTAATTGGCTTTAATAACTGTTGTTTGTTTAATTTTCCGCAATTGTTTGAAATACAAACTGCACACGAACCTTTGCACACAACAGTTCCCTCTATACCCGGGGGCATGAGTGGTAAGCCATAGGGAGTGGATGTTAGTACGGCCGGTTGTCGAATGGGTCTATAGGTGCCCGTAGACCGTTGTCGGAAAGCATCACTCAAGGTGATAACCATGAACTCGAGTCCGACAGTGCGTTGGAGCTTTCCATCGGCTTACGACGAGAGGAATTGGGTCCCTATAATGGGGGCACCTTGGGGGCCTCAGACCGGTGAGAACAGTTAGATCCACCTTGAATATGCACTTTTCTGCAGGATACCCCTACCTCGTGATTCGCTCGTGACTGTTCGTGGATGAGTGAATTGTTTGTGCATTGATTATGTGAAATTGTTTGAGCATACATTGCACCTTTTAAACATACAACATTCCTTTTTAAAATAAGAATAAATAGGAATAAGAATCTTCCATTGCATGGTGTTAACATCTACCTTCATCACATTCATATAGGTAGTTTCCCTTTTCACCCAAAAAAAATACAAAAAACAAAATACCCAAAAAAAGGAAAAAAGGGTTATTTATCCAAACCAAGCAATATCATGCATCATCTTAGGGACATCCTAAAAACATGATAATGCTTAGTTGAATAAACACAATGCATGCATATTCATCGTCATCATCTCATATCATGCATTCTTATCAAAGATCATGGAGGGATCTAGGTTTACATTTCATACATCCCTCCTAGTAAATCATTAATAAACATTAATAAAAAGAAAGAATTAATCGATGCGTATGTTCAAAGAATGGATCGCACGCCGTTCGTTATCAAGTGTAAGCCAACAACCGCGCCAAGCGAACACACGTCAACTCCGTTGTTGGTAATTAAGACGAATAAAGGGGAAGGTCCGACACCGTTAAGGATCACTACTCCAAGGCCTTTTCCCTACGAATCGAATAAGGCTGTGCCGTGGATATACGACATCCATTTTTCTGCCGACAGCGATATCTCTAACATCGCTGGACTTGGGGGCATGACTAGGAGTGGCAGGATCTACACTCCCGAAGATCTTCATGATAAAGCCCCCAAGAATAAAGAAAAAAAAGAAAAGAAAACCGAGGAAAAAGAATCCGAGGAGGAGACAGACGAGCTGTTAAAGTTTATCCGACAGAGCGAGTACTCCATCGTGGATCAACTTCATAGGACGCCAGCAAAGATTACGCTGTTGTCGTTGATCCTAAGTTCCGAACCGCATCGGCAAGCTCTGTCGAAAGTCTTGAACGAGGCATATGTGTCGCACACTATCTCCCAAGACAAGTTTGAGGGGATTGTTAGTCACATCACGGCTAGTGATCACCTCACCTTCACCGATGAAGAAATCCCCGCTGGGGGACCGAATCATAACAAGCCCTTGCACATCTCTGTAAAGTGCAAGGAGTATCACATCGCTAAAGTCTTGGTAGATAATGGATCTTCCTTGAATGTGATGCCAAAAAGAACGCTCAAGAAATTGGCAATCAAGGGAGTCCAAATGCGCCCGAGCAACATGATCGTTCGAGCCTTCGATGGTTCTAAAAGAGAAGTGGTGGGAGAGATCAATCTTCCAATCCAAATTGGACCCACTATCTTTAATGTCGAATTCCAAGTGATGGACATTACTCCCGCATACAGCTGTCTCCTCGGCCGACCTTGGATTCATGATGCGAAAGTTGTACCCTCTACGCTCCACCAGAAAGTCAAGTTCATAGTGGGTGACAAACTGGTGACTGTACAAGCTGAAGATGACATACTCATCAGCAAACCATCCACCATACCTTACGTGGATGCAGCGGAGGAAGCTTTAGAAACCGCCTTCCAAGCATCGGAAATCGCCAATGTCGAAACGTTTCCCCGAGAAATGAAGAAGGTAGCCTCCATGCTCACCAAGAACGGATACTTGCCAGGACAAGGATTAGGCAAGGACTCCCAAGGAATCCCGGAGCTACCCATTATCAAGGATAATCCGGGGAAACAAGGGTTAGGATACAACCCTTATAAAGATCAAAGGACGAAGAGAAACCAAGATCCTTCTCGACGTTCTTTAAGCCAGATCTTTAGGAAGGCCAGTTCACAAGCATTAAGGCCGGTCGTCGTCGTCAAGTGTTTTTCTCCTTCCGATAGGGATGTATAGACCTGATGACTATTAGAGATTACTCCTCGGGGACAGCCCGACCCCCGAGCCTCGATAGGGCACATGTTTCCATTATGATTATAATAAAATCATTCTTTATTAATTCTTTATTGCTTCTTTTCTTGCTTGCAATAAAATTCTAGACCGCATTATTTAACCCTGTTTGAATGAACATAAGTGAGGTTAAAATCGTCTTAATAATCAATAAACCCACATCATTTTGTGTGGAAGTGTGCACGACAACTTGGAGCACCTTTCCTTGGCCTCAATAAGTGCCGTCATGGATAAAAAGAAATCCATTCAGGACAAAAATCCTAAAAATAAAAGAAGCTCGGCAGGAAACCCAAAAAAGGGGACTGCGCAAAAATAAGAGCAAAAGACCCGCTAGGAATCCTACAAAAGGGTGACCTGGGCAAAAATTAGGGTTACAAAATAATGAACAAAAACAAAAGCCCGCTAAAACTCCACAAATGGGTGTTTTAGGCAAAAGTTAGGGCAATCGAAAAACAGAATAAATCCATGATGGTACCACCAACTGAATTCAACGAAGGGGCTCAAGAAAAGCTATCCAAGTTATCAAATCACAAATGTTAATAACCAAGACGTGCTTAACTTCATAAGTGTTTAATCAAACAAGCCTAAACACTTAAGCCTACCATTGGCCAAGCTATTCTTACAAAATCCATTTTTCAAAAAATAAATAATCCCTTCTAAAACACAAACTTTTGAAAATATATCCTTTCCTTCTTTTCTCTCTTGTCCCAAACGATTTTTGAATAATCTAGTGGAAACATGGAGATATAGTAGTCAATAGGAGGGTTGACACATCTTCTAAAGGAAAGGAAAATCATTTGGTTGATGACACCAAATCTCAATATAACATGCATCATTCCTCGGTTACAGAAATCGGCAGCACACAGCCCGTCTAGAGGAATGGCAAAAATCCAAACAGAGAAACGCATCGGTTAATTCTTTTGAAAAGTGAATCAAATAGAATTAGGTGCATCATACTGCATACATGCATACAGATGATAGGTGTAATGGAAGATCACTTATTCTCTGTTTATTGAAAAAAACAAAAAAATATATAAACTTCAGAAAAACAATACGCCCGTATCATGTTCAGTATGCCCGTACCAAAATTAGGGTTATGAACAAATTTTCAATTCAATATGGGCATACTGAAATGAATAACGGCCGTATTGGCAATAACAGAAATCCTCCCTCACATCAATGACAAAATTCCTCCAAGAAGAAGAGGATAGGGGGAGCCATTCATTTTTTCCAAAAATAAAATAATTAAACTTGCATTTTGTGCATCACGCACATTAATTGCACATTCAAAGACCTCATCATGAGGCAATTGCATAAAATAGAAAAAATAGAAAATTGCTTGTGTATGACAGCAGTCAACAAAAGCCGAAAACGAAAAAAGGCAAGGATACAAACAATACTCCTCAGTTTGTACAGAATGATTGAGCCTGGAGAGGCTTGCTGAAAAAATACTTCCTCAGAATAATTAAGCCTGGAGAGGCTTGCAGAAACAATACTCTCTCACCATACAGAATAACTGAGCCTGGAGAGGCTCGCCGAAATAATACTCTCAAAATAACTGAGCCTGGAGAGGCTTGCCGAAATAATACTCTCTCAGAATAATTGAGCCTGGAGAGGCTCGCCGAAATAATACTCTCACAGAATAATTGAGCCTGGAGAGGCTCGCCGAAATAATACTCTCTCAGAATAACTGAGCCTGAAGAGGCTTGCCAAAATAATACTCCTCAGAAACATTTCTGTACAGAAAAAGCCGAAATCAACCAAAAAAGGCAAAAACACAGAAAAAGCCAAAATCAACAAAAAAGGCAAAAACACAGAAAAAGCCAAAATCAACAAAAAGGCAAAATACAGAAAATCCAACAAATTATACAGAATAACTGAGCCTGGAGAGGCTTGCCAAAATAATACTCTCCAAAAAGACATCTCAGCTTGCATTCTTGGGCTGAACAAAAAAAACCAATTCATCATGCAGAATAACTGAGCCTGGAGAGGCTTGCCGAAACAATACTCCCACAAAATAACTGAGTCTGGAGAGGCTTGCCGAAATAATACTCCCACAGAATAATTGAGCCTGGAGAGGCTTGCTGAAAAATACTCCCACAAAATAATTAAGCCTGGAGAGGCTTGCCGAAATAATACTCTCCAAAAGACGTCTCAGCTCGCATTCTCGGGCTGAATAAAAAACAATACTCATGCAGAATAACTGAGCCTGGAGAGGCTTGCCGAAACAATACTCCCACAGAATAACTGAGCCTGGAGAGGCTTGCCGAAATAATACTCTCTCAGAATAATTGAGCCTGGAGAGGCTCGCCGAAATAATACTCCCCAGAGATATCTCAGCTTCCACTCACGGGCCAAATTCCCCAGTGAAAGCTATCAAAGCGAGATCAGCAAAATTCCCCAACGGAAGCATGATCCAAACAAAATATCCAAGTCAAAGGACTTAGACTTCCTCAGTGGAAGATAGCTTTCCAACTCAAACGAAGAGTGAAGCTAAGCCTGAAGAGGCTTTCTAAATAATACTCTGGGATACATAAGATCCCCAAATCCCCAGTCGCCTACTCAAGAGGCATTCCTACAAAAAGAAAAAAAATCAAAAGATCAATAATCATTCCTGTCGCCACTGGCCCGAAACGAGCTTTCGGCATTCGCGAAGGATGGTTGGACTCTTTTATTTGTTTAAAAATATGGATTGCTAGAATGACTTATTCTCAAACTTAGACCTTGTCAAACGAGCAATTTTATTAAAAGGCTCACCAATCCATATTAATCCCAAGCGGGACCCTCCATGGATTAGCGGTTTTCATAAAAAGGAAGGGTTCATGGAGTCGCCACCAATGTTTTACTCAAAACATTGGAAAAAGAAGCTTAAGGCAATCGATTCAAAAATCGACTTCGGCCATTACAACCAGAGTCGGGTAAGGGAGTCGGTTACGTGTGGGGAAGGTGTTAGCACCCCACAACGCCCCTTTCGGGTTCCCTATGACAGATTATTTCTAAAAATAATAGTGCAAAATTACTAAATTACCCCCATTTATTCTAAGCAATTATAAATTAACTATCTACATGATGACAGTTTAATATGCACACAGAAAGCAGTAAAAGAAGGGATTTTAGAAAAGAAACCTCTTGAAGCGTGCTTTTTATATATCAAGTAAAACTGGGAAGCTTTTTGGCGTTCCCTCGCTCTACAAGCCCGCTCACTCCTTCCTAAAAATAATTTTTGACTTGGAAATCCGGAGGATTTCCCTTCGACTAAGTTCGAATCTCCAAGCTAAATGCTCGGAATTCCAGAACTTCGTCGGATCGACTCCCAGAGAGATTTCTAGGGCAGAACACTGCTCAAAAACCCCAGAATACTCAAGGAGGGAGTCAAAACTGTGTCCAAAAGTGTGAAATGACGTCCCATTGACGTCATATTTATAGGGAAGAGGCTCAATACGGTTCCTGGGGGTCAATACGGTCAACATTGAAATTTTGAACTACAATACGGCCGTATTGAATTCAATACGGCCGTATTGAAGTTCAAAAAACCTCAATACAGCCGTATTGAAGTTCAGTGCAGCCGTATTGAAGTTCAGTGCAGCCGTATTGAATTCAATGCAGCCGTATTGAAGTTCAGAAACTTCAATACGGCCGTATTGAGTTCAGTGCGGCCGTATTGAAGTTCAAAATGTTCAATACGGCCGTACTGAACCTCTGGGAGGCCGTATTGGGCTTCATTCCTCCCACTTTTCTTATTTTAGCTATCCTAAGACCTCTAGACCTATAGAGAACCCTCCTTGGGCCTTCTGGAAGTCCTTCTGGCTGATCTTCCTTCAGTCTTCGAGAGTCTTCAAGCTTTATTTCCGACCCGGACAATTTTAGGGGTCTACAGCTGCCCCCCCTTTACTTAGTCGGACGGCCTTTTGGTGTACCGGCTGACAAGTAAAGGAGTTGACCCAATTGTCCGGGTGATGTGCCAACCTTCTGACTTGTAGCGTCTTCCGGTGGAAAATTGTTGAGTAGCCTCTCCAGGTTGAGTTTGCCCTCTCTAGGGTGAGTATTAGTCGTCGCCTCTCCAGGCTCATGCATACCTCCGTGTTCTTGACAACCTCGGGGTAGCGTGAGTTTTCCCTCTCCAGGGTATACCAACGTGTTCTTGACAACCTCGTGGTAGTTGCATACCTCCGTGTTCTTGACAACCTCGGGGTAGCGCGAGTTTTCCCTCTCCAGGCTATACCAACGTGTTCTTGACAACCTCGTGGTAGTTGCATACCTCCGTGTTCTTGACAACCTCGGGGTAGCGTGAGTTTTCCCTCTCCAGGGTATACCAACGTGTTCTTGACAACCTCGTGGTAGTTGCATACCTCCGTGTTCTTGACAACCTCGGGGTAGCGTGAGTTTTCCCTCTCCAGGGTATACCAACGTGTTCTTGACAACCTCGTGGTAGTTGCATACCTCCGTGTTCTTGACAACCTCGTGGTAGCGTGAGTTTTCCCTCTCCAGGGTATACCAACGTGTTCTTGACAACCTCGTGGTAGTTGCATACCTCCGTGTTCTTGACAACCTCGGGGTAGCGTGAGTTTTCCCTCTCCAGGGTATACCAACGTGTTCTTGACAACCTCGTGGTAGTTGCATACCTCCGTGTTCTTGACAACCTCGGGGTAGCGTGAGTTTTTCCTCTCCAGGGATTTGTGATGATTTTGTCTCCACAGTCCACGATGCTGCTTCGAGGATTGTTTTTGATTTTTGTGCCACTGAGGACTGGATAACGCAGGGATCCATCTAGGAGATGTGCAGTTACTCATAGGTTCTTGTGTCCCAACTTTCCATTGCGTAGTTGGTGCCCATTGAGGAATTTTTGTTTCCTTGGGTTGTAGACACGAAGATGCTCTTTCTG
This sequence comes from Cajanus cajan, assembly GCF_000230855.2. Classification (NCBI taxonomy): domain Eukaryota; kingdom Viridiplantae; phylum Streptophyta; class Magnoliopsida; order Fabales; family Fabaceae; genus Cajanus; species Cajanus cajan. Next base: position 40,514,022 of record NC_138525.1, read on the forward strand.
AGATGAGCGGTGCCTTATGATTGGCTGACGTCCTTTTGACGGTGGTGGAGTATCCCGGTTATCTTTATTCGGGTGACTCTTTTTGATTTTCTGATTTTTGCTGCCTCTGTGTAGGCTGTTATCCGCTGGGGATTCTGGATGTTGATTTTTTGATTGACCTCTTCTGTTAGGCAAATCATCTTGATGTTTGATGTTTGGCTAACAGCCGGATTCCACTTGGGGAATGATTATTGATCTTTTGATTTTTTTTTTTTTTCTTTTTGTAGGAATGCCTCTTGAGTAGGCGGCTGGGGATTTGGGAATCTTATGTATCCCAAAGTATTATTTAGAAAGCCTCTTCAGGCTTAGCTTCACTCTTCGTTTGAGTTGGAAAGCTATCTTCCACTGAGGAAGTCTAAGTCCTTTGACTTGGATATTTTGTTTGGATCATGCTTCCGTTGGGGAATTTTGCTGATCTCGCTTTGATAGCTTTCACTGGGGAATTTGGCCCGTGAGTGGAAGCTGAGATATTTCTGGGGAGTATTATTTCGGCGAGCCTCTCCAGGCTCAATTATTCTGAGAGAGTATTATTTCGGCGAGCCTCTCCAGGCTCAGTTATTCTGTGGGAGTATTGTTTCGGCAAGCCTCTCCAGGCTCAGTTATTCTGAGAGAGTATTATTTCGGCGAGCCTCTCCAGGCTCAGTTATTCTGAGAGTATTATTTCGGCAAGCCTCTCCAGGCTCAATTATTTTGTATGAGTATTATTTCGGCAAGCCTCTCCAGGCTCAGTTATTCTGCATGAGTATTGTTTCGGCAAGCCTCTCCAGGCTCAGTTCTTCTGTACGAGGCGATCAATTTTCTAAATCTTTTGCCTTTTTTGTTGTTTTTGGCTTTTTCTGTATTTTTGCCTTTTTTGTTGATTTTGGCTTTTTCTGTGTTTTTGCCTTTTTTGGTTGATTTCGGCTTTTTCTGTACAGAAATGTCTCTGAGAAGTATTATTTTGGCAAGCCTCTTCAGGCTCAGTTATTCTGAGAGAGTATTATTTCGGCGAGCCTCTCCAGGCTCAATTATTCTGTGAGAGTATTATTTCGGCGAGCCTCTCCAGGCTCAATTATTCTGAGAGAGTATTATTTCGGCAAGCCTCTCCAGGGTCAGTTATTCTGAGAGTATTATTTCGGCGAGCCTCTCCAGGCTCAGTTATTCTGTATGGTGAGAGAGTATTGTTTCTGCAAGCCTCTCCAGGCTTAATTATTCTGAGGAAGTATTTTTTCAGCAAGCCTCTCCAGGCTCAATCATTCTGTACAAACTGAGGAGTATTGTTTGTATCCTTGCCTTTTTTCGTTTTCGGCTTTTGTTGACTGCTGTCATACACAAGCAATTTTCTATTTTTTCTATTTTATGCAATTGCCTCATGATGAGGTCTTTGAATGTGCAATTAATGTGCGCGATGCACAAAATGCAAGTTTAATTATTTTATTTTTGGAAAAAATGAATGGCTCCCCCTATCCTCTTCTTCTTGGAGGAATTTTGTCATTGATGTGAGGGAGGATTTCTGTTATTGCCAATACGGCCGTTATTCATTTCAGTATGCCCGTATTGAATTGAAAATTTGTTCATAACCCTAATTTTGGTACGGGCATACTGAACATGATACGGGCGTATTGTTTTTCTGAAGTTTATATTTTTTTTTTGTTTGTTGTTTTTTTTTTTCAATAAACAGAGAATAAGTGATCTTCCATTACACCTATCATCTGTATGCATGTATGCAGTATGATGCACCTAATTCTATTTGATTCACTTTTCAAAAGAATTAACCGATGCGTTTCTCTGTTTGGATTTTTGCCATTCCTCTAGACGGGCTGTGTGCTGCCGATTTCTGTAACCGAGGAATGATGCATGTTATATTGAGATTTGGTGTCATCAACCAAATGATTTTCCTTTCCTTTAGAAGATGTGTCAACCCTCCTATTGACTACTATATCTCCATGTTTCCACTAGATTATTCAAAAATCGTTTGGGACAAGAGAGAAAAGAAGGAAAGGATATATTTTCAAAAGTTTGTGTTTTAGAAGGGATTATTTATTTTTTGAAAAATGGATTTTGTAAGAATGGCTTGGCCAATGGTAGGCTTAAGTGTTTAGGCTTGTTTGATTAAACACTTATGAAGTTAAGCACGTCTTGGTTATTAACATTTGTGATTTGACAACTTGGATAGCTTTTCTTGAGCCCCTTTGTTGAATTCAGTTGGTGGTACCATCATGGATTTATTCTGTTTTTCGATTGCCCTAACTTTTGCCTAAAACACCCATTTGTGGAGTTTTAGCGGGCTTTTGTTTTTGTTCATTATTTTGTAACCTTAATTTTTGCCCAGGTCACCCTTTTGTAGGATTCCTAGCGGGTCTTTTGCTCTTATTTTTGCGCAGTCCCCTTTTTTGGGTTTCCTGCCGAGATTCTTTTATTTTTAGGATTTTTGTCCTGAATGGATTTCTTTTTATCCATGACGGCACTTATTGAGGCCAAGGAAAGGTGCTCCAAGTTGTCGTGCACATTTCCACACAAAATGATGTGGGTTTATTGATTATTAAGACGATTTTAACCTCACTTATGTTCATTTAAACAGTGTTAAATAATGCGGTCTAGAATTTTATTGCAAGCAAGAAAAGAAGCAATAAAGAATTAATAAAGAATGATTTTATTATAATCATAATGGAAACATGTGCCCTATCGAGGCTCGGGGGTCGGGCTGTCCCCGAGGAGTAATCTCTAATAGTCATCAGGTCTATACATCCCTATCGAAAGGAGAAAAACACTTGACGACGACGACCGGCCTTAACGCTTGTGAACTGGCCTTCCTAAAGATCTGGCTTAAAGAACGTCGAGAAGGATCTTGGTTTCTCTTCGTCCTTTGATCTTTATAAGGGTTGTATCCTAACCCTTGTTTCCCCAGATTATCCTTGATAATGGGTAGCTCCGGGATTCCTTGGGAGTCCTTGCCTAATCCTTGTCCTGGCAAGTATCCGTTCTTGGTGAGCATGGAGGCTACCTTCTTCATTTCTCGGGGAAACGTTTCGACATTGGCAATTTCCAATGCTTGGAAGGCGGTTTCTAAAGCTTCCTCCGCTGCATCCACGTAAGGTATGGTGGATGGTTTGCTGATGAGTATGTCATCTTCAGCTTGTACAGTCACCAGTTTGTCACCCACTATGAACTTGACTTTCTGGTGGAGCGTAGAGGGTACAGCTTTCGCATCATGAATCCAAGGTCGGCCGAGGAGACAGCTGTATGCGGGAGTAATGTCCATCACTTGGAATTCGACATTAAAGGTAGTGGGTCCAATTTGGATTGGAAGATTGATCTCTCCCACCACTTCTCTTTTAGAACCATCGAAGGCTCGAACGATCATGTTGCTCGGGCGCATTTGGACTCCCTTGATTGCCAATTGCTTGAGCGTTCTTTTTGGCATCACATTCAAGGAAGATCCATTATCTACCAAGACTTTAGCGATGTGATACTCCTTGCACTTTTACAGAGATGTGCAAGGGCTTGTTATGATTCGGTCCCCCAGCGGGGATTTCTTCATCGGTGAAGGTGAGGTGATCACTAGCCGTGATGTGACTAACAATCCCCTCAAACTTGTCTTTGGAGATAGTGTGCGACACATATGCCTCGTTCAAGACTTTCGACAGAGCTTGCCGATGCGGTTCGGAACTTAGGATCAACGACAACAGCGTAATCTTTGCTGGCGTCCTATGAAGTTGATCCACGATGGAGTACTCGCTCTGTCGGATAAACTTTAACAGCTCATCAGTCTCCTCCTCGGATTCTCTTTCCTCGGTTTTCTTTTCTTCTTTTTCTTTATTCTTGGGGGCTTTATCATGAAGATCTTCGGGAGTGTAGATCCTGCCACTCCTAGTCATGCCCCCAAGTCCAGCGATGTTAGAGATATCGTTGTCGGCAGAAAAATGGATGTCGTATATCCACGGCACAACCTTATTCGATTCGTAGGGAAAAGGCGTTGGAGTAGTGATCCTTAACGGCATTGGACCTTCCCCTTTATTCGTCTTGATTACCAACAACGGAGTTGATGTGCGCTCGCTTGGCGCGGTTGTTGGCTTACACTTAATAACAAATGGTGTGCGATCCATCTTGAACATACGCATCGATTATTTCTTTCTTTTTATTAATGTTTATTAATGATTTATTGGGAGGGATGTATGAAATGCAAACCTAGATCCCTCCATGATCTTTGATAAGAATGCATGATATGAGATGATGGCGATGAATATGCATGCATTGTGTTTATTCAACTAAGCATTATCATGTTTTTAGGATGTCCCTAAGATGATGCATGATATTGCTTGGTTTGGATAAATAACCTTTTTTTCCTTTTTTTGGGTATTTTGTTTTTTGTATTTTTTTGGGTGAAAAGGGAAACTACCTACATGAACGTGATGAAGGTAGATGTTAACACCATGCAATGGAAGATCCTTATTCCTATTTATTTTTATTTTAAAAGAATAGGAATGTTGTATGTTTAAAGAAATGCAATGTATGCTCAAACAATTTCACATAAACAATGCACAAACAATTCACTCATCCACGAACAGTCACGAGCGAATCACGAGGTAGGGGTATCCTGCAGAAAAGTGCATATTCAAGGTGGTTCTAACTGTTCTCACCGGTCTGAGGCCCCCAAGGTGCCCCCATTATAGGGACCCAATTCCTCTCGTCGTAAGCCGATGGAAAGCTCCAATGCACTATCGGACTCGAGTTCATGGTTATCACCTTGAGTGATGCTTTCCGACAACGGTCTACGGGCACCTATAGACCCATTCGACAACCGGCCGTACTAACATCCACTCCCTATGGCTTACCACTCATGCCCCCGGGTATAGAGGGAACTGTTGTGTGAAAAGGTTTGTGTGCAATTTATATTTCAAACAATTGCAAAAAATTAAACAAACAACAGTTATTAAAGCCATGTAAATAAACATGTTATCATACAAGCAAGGGGTAATGAAGTAATTTTAACTATTATTTGTTAAAAATAATCTGTCACTAAATGGGACTGACTCTCGAGGCTTCCCCAGAGGAGTCGCCATCTGTCGCCACCGGCCCGAAACGAGCTTTCGGCATTCGCGAAGGATGGTTGGACTCCTTTTATTTGTTTAAAAATATGGATTGCTAGAATGACTTATTCTCAAACTGAGACCTTGTCAAACGAGCAATTTTATTAAAAGGCTCACCAATCCATATTAATCCCAAGCGGGACCCTCCATGGATTAGCGGTTTTCATAAAAAGGAAGGGTTCATGGAGTCGCCACCAATGTTTTACTCAAAACATTGGAAAAAGAAGCTTAAGGCAATCGATTAAAAAATCGACTTCGGCCATTACAACCAGAGTCGGGTAAGGGAGTCGGTTACGTGTGGGGAAGGTGTTAGCACCCCACAACGCCCCTTTCGGGTTCCCTATGACAGATTATTTCTAAAAATAATAGTGCAAAATTACTAAATTACCCCCATTTATTCTAAGCAATTATAAATTAACTATCTACATGATGACAGTTTAATATGCACACAGAAAGCAGTAAAAGAAGGGATTTTAGAAAAGAAACCTCTTGAAGCGTGCTTTTTATATATCAAGTAAAACTGGGAAGCTTTTTGGCGTTCCCTCGCTCTACAAGCCCGCTCACTCCTTCCTAAAAATAATTTTTGACTTGGAAATCCGGAGGATTTCCCTTCGACTAAGTTCGAATCTCCAAGCTAAATGCTCGGAATTCCAGAACTTCGTCGGATCGACTCCCAGAGAGATTTCTAGGGCAGAACACTGCTCAAAAACCCCAGAATACTCAAGGAGGGAGTCAAAACTGTGTCCAAAAGTGTGAAATGACGTCCCATTGACGTCATATTTATAGGGAAGAGGCTCAATACGGTTCCTGGGGGTCAATACGGTCAACATTGAAATTTTGAACTACAATACGGCCGTATTGAATTCAATACGGCCGTATTGAAGTTCAAAAAACCTCAATACAGCCGTATTGAAGTTCAGTGCAGCCGTATTGAAGTTCAGTGCAGCCGTATTGAATTCAATGCAGTCGTATTGAAGTTCAGAAACTTCAATACGGCCGTATTGAGTTCAGTGCGGCCGTATTGAAGTTCAAAATGTTCAATACGGCCGTACTGAACCTCTGGGAGGCCGTATTGGGCTTCATTCCTCCCACTTTTCTTATTTTAGCTATCCTAAGACCTCTAGACCTATAGAGAACCCTCCTTGGGCCTTCTGGAAGTCCTTCTGGCTGATCTTCCTTCAGTCTTCGAGAGTCTTCAAGCTTTATTTCCGACCCGGATAATTTTAGGGGTCTACAATTCCCCAAGTGGAATCCGGCTCTTGGCCAAACATCAAGCGTCAAGATGATCTGCCTAACAGAAGAGGCTAATCACAATCAATGACAAAATCCCCCAGCGGATAACTGCCTACACAGAGGCGACAAAACCAGAAAAACAAAAAGAGTCACCCGAATAAGGATAACCGGGATACTCCACCATCATCGAAAGGACGTCAGCCAATCATAAGGCATCGCTCATCTCAGAAAGAGCATCTTTGTGTCTACACCCCAGGGAAACAGAAATTCCTCAATGGGCACCAACTATGCAAAGGAAAGTTGGGACACAAGAACCTATGAGTAACTGCACATCCCCTAGACGGATCCCTGCGTTATCCAGCCCTCAGTGGCACAAAAATCAAAAACAATCGTCAAAGCAGCATCGTGGACTGTGGAGACAAAATCAAAATCAACATCCAGAACCCTCAGTGGATAATAGCCTACACAGAGGCTAGAAAAATCAGAAAAATCAAAGAGAGACACCCGAATAAGGATAACCGGGATACTCCACTTACGTCAAAAGGACGTCAGCCAAACATAAGGCATCGCTCAAATCAAGAAGAGCATCTGTGTCTACACCCCAAGGAGTCAGAAATTCCCCATGGGTACCAACTATGCAAACGCAAGTTGGGGCACAAGAACCTATGAATGAATGCACATCCCCTAGACGGATCCCTACGTTATCCAGCCCTCAGTGGCACAAAATCAGAAAAACGTCGAAGCAGCATAGTGGACTGTGGAGACAAAAAAAAATCATCTCAGATCCCTGGAGAGGGTAAACTCGCATTGCCGAAGTGATCAGAAGACACGGACGCAGACCCTGGAGAGGGCAAACTCAGTTGCCTAGGTCGTCAGAGACCAAACAAAGTCTGGAGAGACGGTACTCAAACAAGGTCTGGAGAGACGGTACTCAAACAAAGTCTGGAGAGACGGTACTCAAACAAGGTCTGGAGAGACGGTACTCAAACAAAGTCTGGAGAGACGGTACTCAAAGAAAGTCTGGAGAGACGGTACTCAAACAAAGTCTGGAGAGACGGTACTCAAACAAAGTCTGGAGAGACGGTACTCAAACAAAGTCTGGAGAGACGGTACTCAAACAAAGTCTGGAGAGACGGTACTCAAACAAAGTCTGGAGAGACGGTACTCAAACAAGGTCTGGAGAGACGGTACTCAAACAAGGTCTGGAGAGACGGTACTCAAATAAGGTCTGGAGAGACGGTACTCAAACAAGGTCTGGAGAGACGGTACTCAAACAAGGTCTGGAGAGACGGTACTCAAACAAAGTCTGGAGAGACGGTACTCAAACAAAGTCTGGAGAGACGGTACTCAAACAAAGTCTGGAGAGACGGTACTCAAACAAAGTCTGGAGAGACGTTACTCAAACAAGGTCTGGAGAGACGGTACTCAAACAAAGTCTGGAGAGACGGTACTCAAACAAGGTCTGGAGAGACGGTACTCAAACAAGGTCTGGAGAGACGGTACTCAAACAAGGTCTGGAGAGACGGTACTCAAACAAAGTCTGGAGAGACGGTACTCAAAGAAAGTCTGGAGAGACGGTACTCAATCAAAGTCTGGAGAGACGGTACTCAAAGTCTGGAGAGACGATACTCAAAGTCTGGAGAGACAGTACTCAAGGTCTGGAGAGACAGTACTCAACCATCAGCGTCGTCAAAGGCACGTTGGTGTTCAACTTCCGGCTCAGGCGTCGAGTGAAGTTGACCCTGGAGAGGGTAAACTTAGCTACCGAGGTTGTCAGAAGCGCCGAGGTATGCAACAACCTGGAGAGGCTACTCAACAATTTTCCACCGGAAGACGCTACAAGTCAGAAGGTTGGCACATCACCCGGACAATTGGGTCAACTCCTTTACTTGTCAGCCGGTACACCAAAAGGCCGTCCGACTAAGTAAAGGGGGGGCAGCTGTAGACCCCTAAAATTGTCCGGGTCGGAAATAAAGCTTGAAGACTCTCGAAGACTAAAGGAAAGTCAGCCGGAAGGACTCCTGGAAGACCCTGGAAGACCCTAGGATGATTATCTGTAGGTTTAGAGGTCTTAGAGTAGCAAAAAATAAGAAAGTGGAGGGAATGAAGCCCAATACGGCCTCCCAAGAGTTCAGTACGGCCGTATTGAACATTTTAAACTACAATACGGCCGCACTGAACTCAATACGGCCGTATTGAAGTGCAATACGGCTGCATTGAACTCAATACGGCTGCACTGAATTTCAATACGGCCGTATTGAGGTTTTTGAACTTCAATACGGCCGTATTGAATTCAATACGGCCGTATTGTAGTTCAAAACTTCAATACGGACCGTATTGACCCCCAGAAACCGTATTGAGCCTCTTCCCTATAAATATGACGTCAATGGGACGTCATTTGACACTTTCACACACAGTTTTAACCATCTTCTTGAGTATTATGGGTTTTTTTGAGCAGTGCTCTGCCTAGAAATCACTCGGAGAGTTGATCCGACGAAGTTCTTGAGTCACGAGCCATTTGCTTGAGTCTCGAACCTAGTCGAAGGGAAATCCTCCGGATTTCCATAGTTAAAATTTTATAGGAGGGAGCGAACGGTCTTGTAGAGGGAGGGAACGCCAAAACGCTTCCCAATTTCTGTCAAGATATATAAGAAAGCACGCTTCAAAGGTTTATCTCTTTAAAGTCCCTTCTTTTACCGCTTTCTGTGTGTACATATTTAAACTGTCATCATGTAGATAGTTAATTTATAATTGCTTAGAATAAATAGGGGTAATTTAGTAATTTCGCACTATTATTTTTAAATAATCTGTCATAGGGAACCCGAAAGGGGTGCTGTGGGGTGCTAACACCTTCCCCACGCGTAACCGACTCCCTTACCCGACTCTGGTTGTAATGGCCGAAGTCGATTTTTGAATCGATTGCCTTAAACTTCTTTTTCCAATGTTTTGAGTAAAACATTGGTGGCGACTCCATGAACCCTTCCTTTTTATGAAAACCGCTAATCCATGGAGGGTCCCGCTTGGGATTAACATGGATTGGTGAGCCTTTTAATAAAATTGCTCGTTTGACAAGGTCTCAGTTTGAGAATAAGTCATTCTAGCAATCCATATTTTTTAACAAATAAAAGAGTCCAACCATCCTTCGCGAATGCCGAAAGCCCGTTTCGGGCCGGTGGCGACATCACCTTGGCATACCTGAAGATGAAGATTGATTTCTGTTCTGTTCTGATGCTTAGTTTTAATTAGGTTTTTAAATTCTATTTTTGAACTATCATTTTCAATTTGGTTGTAATAGTTTAACTCTGGAACAATTTACTTGCTTTGTGTTGTTGAACAATTAAAAATTCTGGTGAAATTTGAAGTTTATATTGCTGATATGAAGGTTTGATTGTGGTATCAAATTGTGATTTGGATGGCTGGTGTGTCGCCACCCGCCGAAACGGACGTTGGCATTCGCGACGATGGTCGGACTCTTTTTAGTTTTGAAAAATGATGGATTGTTAGAACGACTTATTCTCAAACTGAGACCTCATCGAACTAACAATTTTGTTAAATGATTCTCACCAATCCATGTTAATCCTAAGCGGGACCCTCCATGGATTAGTGGTTTTCGCAAAAAGAAGGGGTTCTTGGAGTCGCCACCAATGTTTTACTCAAAACATTGGAAAAAGATATAAGGCAATTGATTTTCACAAATCAACTTTGGCCATTACAACCAGAGTCGGGTAAGGGAGTCGGTTACGTGCGAGGAAGGTGTTAGCACCCCACAACGCCCCTTTCGGGTTCCCTATGACGGATTATTTCATAAATAATAGTGTAAAGTTACTAAATTACCCCTATTTATTAGAAACGATTATGAGTAAAATATTTACATGATGAAAACTCTAAACATGCAATGCAACAATCAAAAAGCAATAAATAAAAGCGGTAAAAGAAGGGATTTGGAAAGAAACCTTCGAAGCGGGCTTTTATATATTCAAAACGAAGTTTAGGAGGCTTTTTGGCGCTCCTTCCCACTACACGTCCGCTCGCTCCTTTCCCTAAAGATAATTTTTACTATGGAAATCAAAGAGATTTCCCTTCGACTTGTTCGAGTCTCAAGCTTGTCGCCACCGGCCGACACAGACCTTGGCAATCGCGACGATGGTTGGACTCTTTTTAATGTTTTTGAAAATGGTGAATTGCTAGAACGACTTATTCTCAAACTGAGACCTTGTCGAGCTAACAATTTTATTAAATGATTCACTAATCCTTGTTAATCCCAAGCGGGACCCTCCATAGATTAGTGGTTTTCGCAAAAGGTAGGGTTCTTGGAGTCGCCACCAATGTTTTACTCAAAACATTGGAAAAAGATTTAAGGCAATTGATTTTATAAATCAACCTTGGCCATTACAACCAGAGTTGGGTAAAGGAGTCGGTTACGTGCGGGGAAGGTGTTAGCACCCCACAACGCCCCATTAGGGTTCCCTATGACGGATTATTTTATAAATAACAGTGTAAAATTACTAAATTACCCCTATTTATTAGAAACGATTACAAATTAAATATCTACATGATGACAATTTAAAATATGCAACAATCAGAAAGCAGTAAAAGAAGGGATTTTAGAAAAGAAACCTTTGAAGCGTGCTTTTATATATTTCAATGAAGTCTAGGAGGCTTTTTGGCGCTCCCTCCCACTACACGCTCGCTCGCTCCTTCCCTAAAAATTAATCTTTACTATGGAAATCAAAAAGATTTCCCTTCGACTAGTTCGAATTCTCAAGCTAAATGCTCAGAACTCAAGAACTTCGTCGGATCGGCTCTCAGAGAGAATTCTAGGGCAGAACACTACTCAAAAACCCCAGAATACTCAAGAAGAGAGTCCAAGAAGTGTGGAAAAGTGTCAAATGACGTCCAAATGACGTCTTATTTATAGGGGTGAGGCGCAGTACGGCCCCTGGTGTCAATACGGCCCGTATTGAAGTTTTGAACTTCAATACGGCCGTATTGAATTCAATACGGCCGTATTGAGGTTCAAAAACATCAATACGGCCGTATTGGTCTCAGTACGGCCGTATTGCAGTTCAAAAATGCAATACGGGTCGTACTGAGCTCCAAAGAGGCCGTATTGAGCTCCACTCCTCTCACTTTCTTATTTTTAGCTACTCTAAGACCTCTAAACCTACAGATAGTCATCCTATGGTCTTCTGGGAGTTCTTCTGGCTGACTTTCCATTGATCTTTGAGAGTCTTCGAGTCTTATTTCTGACCCGGACAATTTTAGGGGTCTACAGCTGCCCCCCCTTTACTTAGTCAAGCGGCTTTTTAGTGTACCGGTTGACAAGTAAAGGAGTTGACCCAAGTGTCCGGGGAAAAGGCCATCCTTCCGACTTGTAGTGTCTTCCGGTGGAAAATTGCTGAGTAGCCTCTCCAGCTTGAGTACCCGCCTCTCCAGGCTTTGCTTCGCTCGTCGCCCGAGGCGGAAGCTGCATACCTCCGTGCTTTTGGTCACTTCGGTAGCGTGAGTACCACCTCTCCAGGCTCAACTTCACTCGACGCCCGAGCTGGAAGTTGTATACCTCCGTGTTTTCGAACACTTTGGCAATGTGAGTACCGCCTCTCCAGGCCTTGCTTCGCTCGCCGCCCGAGCTGGAAGCTGCATATCTCCGTGCTTCTGAACACTTTGGTAGCGTGAGTACCGCCTCTCCAGGCTTAGCTTCGCTTGCCGCCCAAGCTGGAAGCTGTGAGTACCGCTTCTCCAGGCTCAACTTCACTCGACGCCCGAGCTGGAAGTTGTGAGTACCGCCTCTCCAGGCTTTGCTTCGCTCGTCGCCCGAGCCGGAAGCTGCATACCTCCGTGCTTCTGTACACTTTGGTAGCGTGAGTACCGCCTCTCCAGGCTCTGCTTTGGTGTTTCTGACAATCCTAGGCAGTTGAGTTTGCCCTCTCCAGGGTCTGCGGTTTGCCCTCCCTAGGGTCTGCCTCCGTATTCTTGACGACGTTGGCAATGTGAGTTTGCCCTCTCCAGGGATCTGTGATGGTTTTGTCTCCACAGTCCACGATGCTGCTTCGACGATTTGTTTTTGATTTTGGTGCCGCTGAGGGCTGGATAACGCAGGGATCCGTCTAGGGGATGTGCAGTTACTCATAGGTTCTTGTGTCCCAATTTTGCATTGCGTAATTGGTGCCCATTGAGGAATTTATGTTTCCTTGGGGTGTAGACACGAAGATGCTCTTTCTGAGATGAGCGGTGCCTTATGATTGGCTGACGTCTTTTCGACGTTGGTGGAGTATCCCGATTATCCTTATTCAGGTGACTCTTTTTGTTTTTCTGGTTTTGTTGCCTCTGTGTAGGCTATTATCCGCTGGGGGATTTTGTCATTGATTGTGATTAGCCTCTTCTGTTAGGCGGATCATCTTGACGCTTGATGTTTGGCTGAAAGCCGAATTCCACTTGGGGAATGGTTTATTGATTTTTGCTTTTTGTAGGGATGCCTCTTAGTAGGCGACTGGGGATTTGAAGTTCTTATGTATCCCAGAGTATTATTTAGAAAGCCTCTTCAGGCTTAGCTTCACTCATTGCTTGAGTTGGAAAGCTATTCTCCACTGAGGAAGTATGAGTCCTTTCGACTTGGATATTCTGTTTGGATGATCAAGCCTTCCTTGGGGAATCTTGCTGGTCTTGGTTTGATAGCTCTCACTGGGGAATTTGGCCCGTGAGTGGAAGCTGAGATATCTCTGGGGTCAATTATTCTGATGAGGGAGTATTATTTCGGCAAGCCTCTCCAGGCTCAGTTATTCTGAGAGAGTATTATTTCGGCAAGCCTCTCCAGGCTCGGTTATTCTGATGAGGGAGTATTATTTCGGCGAGCCTCTCCAGGCTCAGTTATTCTGTGGTTGATTTTTCTGAAATTTTTTTTTTTTTGCCTTTTTTGGTCATTTTTGGCTTTTGCTGTCGACTGCTATCATACACAAGCAAAATTTTTCTATTTTATGTGATTGCCTCATGATAAGGTCTTTGAATGTGCAACTATTGTGTGTGTGATGCACAAATGCAAGTTTAATTTTAATGTTTTTAGAAAATGCATGGCTCTCCCTATCCTCCTTTTCTTGGAGGAATTTCTGTCGACGACGTGAGGGAGGATTTCTGTGAGCCTCTTACATAGGAGTTTACGGATTTTATAGGAATCCCTCCAATTTTCTTGATTGACCGATTTATTAAAGGAATTTCGTACAATTTTTAAGAAATACCAATTCAGAGACATAATCACATGGTCAAGAGAAAAGAGAAATGAATAGACATTTTATTGATATTCACAAATGTTTTTACAGAAAGATATACAAAAGGAATTTCTGAAGAATGGCTGGCCAAGGTAGGCTATATACATTAGGCTTAACAATTATATCTATAACTGTTGTCCTTGCGTTCTCCTAATTGCTTCGGGTGATATTCCTGAGCCAGGAGTGTAGACGCTGCAAGACGCTTGCTTCTAGAAGATAATCACTTGAATCGCCTTTCGGTTTTCGATTTAAGTGACCGTTGCTTGCTTTGTTTTTATGTCTTATTCTTTTGCCCCTAATTTTTGCCTAGGACGTATCCTAGCGGGGATAGATTTGCCTTTGTTTTGCCTAGTACCCTTGTACTGGCGGGCTTTTATTTTTCCCTAATTTTTGCCTAGGACGCCCTTTTCGGGTTTTCATCCTGTAGACCCCTAAAATTGTCCGGGTCGGAAATAAAGCTTGAAGACTCTCGAAGACTAAAGGAAAGTCAGCCGGAAGGACTCCTGGAAGACCCTGGAAGACCCTAGGATGATTATCTGTAGGTTTAGAGGTCTTAGAGTAGCAAAAAATAAGAAAGTGGAGGGAATGAAGCCCAATACGGCCTCCCAAGAGTTCAGTACGGCCGTATTGAACATTTTAAACTACAATACGGCCGCACTGAACTCAATACGGCCGTATTGAAGTTCAATACGGCTGCATTGAACTCAATACGGCTGCACTGAATTTCAATACGGCCGTATTGAGGTTTTTGAACTTCAATACGGCCGTATTGAATTCAATACGGCCGTATTGTAGTTCAAAACTTCAATACGAACCGTATTGACCCCCAGAAACCGTATTGAGCCTCTTCCCTATAAATATGACGTCAATGGGACGTCATTTGACACTTTCACACACAGTTTTAACCCTCTTCTTGAGTATTCTGGGTTTTTTTGAGCAGTGTTCTGCCTAGAAATCACTTGGAGAGTTGATCCGACGAAGTTCTTGAGTCACGAGCCATTTGCTTGAGTCTCGAACCTAGTCGAAGGGAAATCCTCCGGATTTCCATAGTTAAAATTTTATAGGAGGGAGCGAGCGGTCTTGTAGAGGGAGGGAACGCCAAAACGCTTCCCAATTTCTGTCAAGATATATAAGAAAGCACGCTTCAAAGGTTTATCTCTTTAAAGTCCCTTCTTTTACCGCTTTCTGTGTGTACATATTTAAACTGTCATCATGTAGATAGTTAATTTATAATTGCTTAGAATAAATAGGGGTAATTTAGTAATTTCGCACTATTATTTTTAAATAATCTGTCATAGGGAACCCGAAAGGGGTGCTGTGGGGTGCTAACACCTTCCCCACGCGTAACCGACTCCCTTACCCGACTCTGGTTGTAATGGCCGAAGTCGATTTTTGAATCGATTGCCTTAAACTTCTTTTTCCAATGTTTTGAGTAAAACATTGGTGGCGACTCCATGAACCCTTCCTTTTTATGAAAACCGCTAATCCATGGAGGGTCCCGCTTGGGATTAACATGGATTGGTGAGCCTTTTAATAAAATTGCTCGTTTGACAAGGTCTCAGTTTGAGAATAAGTCATTCTAGCAATCCATATTTTTTAAACAAATAAAAGAGTCCAACCATCCTTCGCGAATGCCGAAAGCCCGTTTCGGGCCGGTGGCGACAGATGGCGACTCCACTGGGGAAGCTTCGAGAGTCAGTCCCATTTAGTGACAGATTATTTTTAACAAATAATAGTTAAAATTACTTCATTACCCCTTGCTTGTATGATAACATGTTTATCTATTTGGCTTTAATAACTGTTGTATGTTTAAATTCTCGCAATTGTTTGAAATATAAATTGCACACAAACCTTTGCACACAACAGTTCCCTCTATACCCGGGGGCATGAGTGGTAAGCCATAGGGAGTGGATGTTAGTACGGCCGGTTGTCGAATGGGTCTATAGGTGCCCGTAGACCGTTGTCGGAAAGCATCACTCAAGGTGATAACCATGAACTCGAGTCCGACAGTGCGTTGGAGCTTTCCATCGGCTTACAACGAGAGGAATTGGGTCCCTATAATGGGGGCACCTTGGGGGCCTCAGACCGGTGAGAACAGTTAGATCCACCTTGAATATGCACTTTTCTGCAGGATACCCCTACCTCGTGATTCGCTCGTGACTGTTCGTGGATGAGTGAATTGTTTGTGCATTGATTATGTGAAATTGTTTGAGCATACATTGCACCTTTTAAACATACAACATTCCTTTTTAAAATAAGAATAAATAGGAATAAGAATCTTCCATTGCATGGTGTTAACATCTACCTTCATCACATTCATATAGGTAGTTTCCCTTTTCACCCAAAAAAAATACAAAAAACAAAATACCCAAAAAAAGGAAAAAAGGGTTATTTATCCAAACCAAGCAATATCATGCATCATCTTAGGGACATCCTAAAAACATGATAATGCTTAGTTGAATAAACACAATGCATGCATATTCATCGTCATCATCTAATATCATGCATTCTTATCAAAGATCATGGAGGGATCTAGGTTTACATTTCATACATCCCTCCTAGTAAATCATTAATAAACATTAATAAAAAGAAAGAATTAATCGATGCGTATGTTCAAAGAATGGATCGCACGCCGTTCGTTATCAAGTGTAAGCCAACAACCGCGCCAAGCGAACACACGTCAACTCCGTTGTTGGTAATTAAGACGAATAAAGGGGAAGGTCCGACACCGTTAAGGATCACTACTCCAAGGCCTTTTCCCTACGAATCGAATAAGGCTGTGCCGTGGATATACGACATCCATTTTTCTGCCGACAGCGATATCTCTAACATCGCTGGACTTGGGGGCATGAATAGGAGTGGCAGGATCTACACTCCCGAAGATCTTCATGATAAAGCCCCCAAGAATAAAGAAAAAAAAGAAAAGAAAACCGAGGAAAAAGAATCCGAGGAGGAGACAGACGAGCTGTTAAAGTTTATCCGACAGAGCGAGTACTCCATCGTGGATCAACTTCATAGGACGCCAGCAAAGATTACGCTGTTGTCGTTGATCCTAAGTTCCGAACCGCATCGGCAAGCTCTGTCGAAAGTCTTGAACGAGGCATATGTGTCGCACACTATCTCCCAAGACAAGTTTGAGGGGATTGTTAGTCACATCATGGCTAGTGATCACCTCACCTTCACCGATGAAGAAATCCCCGCTGGGGGACCGAATCATAACAAGCCCTTGCACATCTCTGTAAAGTGCAAGGAGTATCACATCGCTAAAGTCTTGGTAGATAATGGATCTTCCTTGAATGTGATGCAAAAAAGAACGCTCAAGAAATTGGCAATCAAGGGAGTCCAAATGCGCCCGAGCAACATGATCGTTCGAGCCTTCGATGGTTCTAAAAGAGAAGTGGTGGGAGAGATCAATCTTCCAATCCAAATTGGACCCACTATCTTTAATGTCGAATTCCAAGTGATGGACATTACTCCCGCATACAGCTGTCTCCTCGGCCGACCTTGGATTCATGATGCGAAAGCTGTACCCTCTACGCTCCACCAGAAAGTCAAGTTCATAGTGGGTGACAAACTGGTGACTGTACAAGCTGAAGATGACATACTCATCAGCAAACCATCCACCATACCTTACGTGGATGCAGCGGAGGAAGCTTTAGAAACCGCCTTCCAAGCATCGGAAATCGCCAATGTCGAAACGTTTCCCCGAGAAATGAAGAAGGTAGCCTCCATGCTCACCAAGAACGGATACTTGCCAGGACAAGGATTAGGCAAGGACTCCCAAGGAATCCCAGAGCTACCCATTATCAAGGATAATCCGGGGAAACAAGGGTTAGGATACAACCCTTATAAAGATCAAAGGACGAAGAGAAACCAAGATCCTTCTCGACGTTCTTTAAGCCAGATCTTTAGGAAGGCCAGTTCACAAGCGTTAAGGCCGGTCGTCGTCGTCAAGTGTTTTTCTCCTTCCGATAGGGATGTATAGACCTGATGACTATTAGAGATTACTCCTCGGGGACAGCCCGACCCCCGAGCCTCGATAGGGCACATGTTTCCATTATGATTATAATAAAATCATTCTTTATTAATTCTTTATTCCTTCTTTTCTTGCTTGCAATAAAATTCTAGACCGCATTATTTAACCCTGTTTGAATGAACATAAGTAAGGTTAAAATCGTCTTAATAATCAATAAACCCACATCATTTTGTGTGGAAGTGTGCACGACAACTTGGAGCACCTTTCCTTGGCCTCAATAAGTGCCGTCATGGATAAAAAGAAATCCATTCAGGACAAAAATCCTAAAAATAAAAGAAGCTCGGCAGGAAACCCAAAAAAGGGGACTGCGCAAAAATAAGAGCAAAAGACCCGCTAGGAATCCTACAAAAGGGTGACCTGGGCAAAAATTAGGGTTACAAAATAATGAACAAAAACAAAAGCCCACTAAAACTCCACAAATGGGTGTTTTAGGCAAAAGTTAGGGCAATCGAAAAACAGAATAAATCCATGATGGTACCACCAACTGAATTCAACGAAGGGGCTCAAGAAAAGCTATCCAAGTTATCAAATCACAAATGTTAATAACCAAGACGTGCTTAACTTCATAAGTGTTTAATCAAACAAGCCTAAACACTTAAGCCTACCATTGGCCAAGCCATTCTTACAAAATCCATTTTTCAAAAAATAAATAATCCCTTCTAAAACACAAACTTTTGAAAATATATCCTTTCCTTCTTTTCTCTCTTGTCCCAAACGATTTTTGAATAATCTAGTGGAAACATGGAGATATAGTAGTCAATAGGAGGGTTGACACATCTTCTAAAGGAAAGGAAAATCATTTGGTTGATGACACCAAATCTCAATATAACATGCATCATTCCTCGGTTACAGAAATCGGCAGCAGACAACCCGTCTAGAGGAATGGCAAAAATCCAAACAGAGAAACGCATCGGTTAATTCTTTTGAAAAGTGAATCAAATAGAATTAGGTGCATCATACTGCATACATGCATACAGATGATAGGTGTAATGGAAGATCACTTATTCTCTGTTTATTGAAAAAAACAAAAAAAATATATAAACTTCAGAAAAACAATACGCCCGTATCATGTTCAGTATGCCCGTACCAAAATTAGGGTTATGAACAAATTTTCAATTCAATACGGGCATACTGAAATGAATAACGGCCGTATTGGCAATAACAGAAATCCTCCCTCACATCAATGACAAAATTCCTCCAAGAAGAAGAGGATAGGGGGAGCCATTCATTTTTTCCAAAAATAAAATAATTAAACTTGCATTTTGTGCATCACGCACATTAATTGCACATTCAAAGACCTCATCATGAGGCAATTGCATAAAATAGAAAAAATAGAAAATTGCTTGTGTATGACAGCAGTCAACAAAAGCCAAAAACGAAAAAAGGCAAGGATACAAACAATACTCCTCAGTTTGTACAGAATGATTGAGCCTGGAGAGGCTTGCTGAAAAAATACTTCCTCAGAATAATTAAGCCTGGAGAGGCTTGCAGAAACAATACTCTCTCACCATACAGAATAACTGAGCCTGGAGAGGCTCGCCGAAATAATACTCTCAGAATAACTGAGCCTGGAGAGGCTTGCCGAAATAATACTCTCTCAGAATAATTGAGCCTGGAGAGGCTCGCCGAAATAATACTCTCACAGAATAATTGAGCCTGGAGAGGCTCGCCGAAATAATACTCTCTCAGAATAACTGAGCCTGAAGAGGCTTGCCAAAATAATACTCCTTAGAAACATTTCTGTACAGAAAAAGCCGAAATCAACCAAAAAAGGCAAAAACACAGAAAAAGCCAAAATCAACAAAAAAGGCAAAAACACAGAAAAAGCCAAAATCAACAAAAAGGCAAAATACAGAAAATCCAACAAATTATACAGAATAACTGAGCCTGGAGAGGCTTGCCAAAATAATACTCTCCAAAAAGACATCTCAGCTTGCATTCTTGGGCTGAACAAAAAAAACCAATTCATCATGCAGAATAATTGAGCCTGGAGAGGCTTGCCGAAACAATACTCCCACAGAATAACTGAGCCTGGAGAGGCTTGCCGAAATAATACTCCCACAGAATAATTGAGCCTGGAGAGGCTTGCTGAAAAATACTCCCACAAAATAATTAAGCCTGGAGAGGCTTGCCGAAATAATACTCTCCAAAAGACGTCTCAGCTCGCATTCTCGGGCTGAACAAAAAACAATACTCATGCAGAATAACTGAGCCTGGAGAGGCTTGCCGAAACAATACTCCCACAGAATAACTGAGCCTGGAGAGGCTTGCCGAAATAATACTCTCTCAGAATAATTGAGCCTGGAGAGGCTCGCCGAAATAATACTCCCCAGAGATATCTCAGCTTCCACTCACGGGCCAAATTCCCCAGTGAAAGCTATCAAAGCGAGATCAGCAAAATTCCCCAACGGAAGCATGATCCAAACAAAATATCCAAGTCAAAGGACTTAGACTTCCTCAGTGGAAGATAGCTTTCCAACTCAAACGAAGAGTGGAGCTAAGCCTGAAGAGGCTTTCTAAATAATACTCTGGGATACATAAGATCCCCAAATCCCCAGTCGCCTACTCAAGAGGCATTCCTACAAAAAGAAAAAAAATCAAAAGATCAATAATCATTCCCCAAGTGGAATCCGGCTCTTGGCCAAACATCAAGCGTCAAGATGATCTGCCTAACAGAAGAGGCTAATCACAATCAATGACAAAATACCCCAGCGGATAACTGCCTACACAGAGGCGACAAAACCAGAAAAACAAAAAGAGTCACCCGAATAAGGATAACCGGGATACTCCACCATCGTCGAAAGGACGTCAGCCAATCATAAGGCACCGCTCATCTCAGAAAGAGCATCTTTGTGTCTACACCCCAGGGAAACAGAAATTCCTCAATGGGCACCAACTATGCAAAGGAAAGTTGGGACACAAGAACCTATGAGTAACTGCACATCCCCTAGACGGATCCCTGCGTTATCCAGCCCTCAGTGGCACAAAAATCAAAAACAATCGTCAAAGCAGCATCGTGGACTGTGGAGACAAAATCAAAATCAACATCCAGAACCCTCAGTGGATAATAGCCTACACAGAGGCTAGAAAAATCAGAAAAATCAAAGAGAGACACCCGAATAAGGATAACCGGGATACTCCACTTACGTCAAAAGGACGTCAGCCAAACATAAGGCATCGCTCAAATCAAGAAGAGCATCTGTGTCTACACCCCAAGGAGTCAGAAATTCCCCATGGGTACCAACTATGCAAACGCAAGTTGGGGCACAAGAACCTATGAATGAATGCACATCCCCTAGACGGATCCCTGCGTTATCCAGCCCTCAGTGGCACAAAATCAGAAAAACGTCGAAGCAGCATAGTGGACTGTGGAGACAAAAAAAAATCATCTCAGATCCCTGGAGAGGGTAAACTCGCATTGCCGAAGTGATCAGAAGACACGGACGCAGACCCTGGAGAGGGCAAACTCAGTTGCCTAGGTCGTCAGAGACCAAACAAAGTCTGGAGAGACGGTACTCAAACAAGGTCTGGAGAGACGGTACTCAAACAAGGTCTGGAGAGACGGTACTCAAACAAAGTCTGGAGAGACGGTACTCAAACAAGGTCTGGAGAGACGGTACTCAAACAAAGTCTGGAGAGACGGTACTCAAAGAAAGTCTGGAGAGACGGTACTCAAACAAAGTCTGGAGAGACGGTACTCAAAGAAAGTCTGGA
This sequence comes from Cajanus cajan, assembly GCF_000230855.2. NCBI lineage: Eukaryota > Viridiplantae > Streptophyta > Magnoliopsida > Fabales > Fabaceae > Cajanus > Cajanus cajan. Next base: position 40,535,375 of record NC_138525.1, read on the forward strand.
GAGACGGTACTCAAACAAAGTCTGGAGAGACGGTACTCAAACAAAGTCTGGAGAGACGGTACTCAAACAAGGTCTGGAGAGACGGTACTCAAACAAGGTCTGGAGAGACGGTACTCAAACAAAGTCTGGAGAGACGGTACTCAAAGAAAGTCTGGAGAGACGGTACTCAAACAAGGTCTGGAGAGACGGTACTCAAACAAGGTCTGGAGAGACGGTACTCAAACAAGGTCTGGAGAGACGGTACTCAAACAAGGTCTGGAGAGACGGTACTCAAACAAGGTCTGGAGAGACGGTACTCAAACAAGGTCTGGAGAGACGGTACTCAAACAAAGTCTGGAGAGAGGGTACTCAAACAAAGTCTGGAGAGACGGTACTCAAACAAAGTCTGGAGAGACGGTACTCAAACAAGGTCTGGAGAGACGGTACTCAAACAAAGTCTGGAGAGACGGTACTCAAACAAGGTCTGGAGAGACGGTACTCAAACAAGGTCTGGAGAGACGGTACTCAAACAAGGTCTGGAGAGACGGTACTCAAACAAAGTCTGGAGAGACGGTACTCAAAGAAAGTCTGGAGAGACGGTACTCAATCAAAGTCTGGAGAGACGGTACTCAAAGTCTGGAGAGACGATACTCAAAGTCTGGAGAGACAGTACTCAAGGTCTGGAGAGACAGTACTCAACCATCAGCGTCGTCAAAGGCACGTTGGTGTTCAACTTCCGGCTCGGGCGTCGAGTGAAGTTGACCCTGGAGAGGGTAAACTTAGCTACCGAGGTTGTCAGAAGCGCCGAGGTATGCAACAACCTGGAGAGGCTACTCAACAATTTTCCACCGGAAGACGCTACAAGTCAGAAGGTTGGCACATCACCCGGACAATTGGGTCAACTCCTTTACTTGTCAGCCGGTACACCAAAAGGCCGTCCGACTAAGTAAAGGGGGGGCAGCTGTAGACCCCTAAAATTGTCCGGGTCGGAAATAAAGCTTGAAGACTCTCGAAGACTAAAGGAAAGTCAGCCGGAAGGACTCCTGGAAGACCCTGGAAGACCCTAGGATGATTATCTGTAGGTTTAGAGGTCTTAGAGTAGCAAAAAATAACAAAGTAGAGGGAATGAAGCCCAATACGGCCTCCCAAGAGTTCAATACGGCCGTATTGAACATTTTAAACTACAATACGGCCGCACTGAACTCAATACGGCCGTATTGAAGTTCAATACGGCTGCATTGAACTCAATACGGCTGCACTGAATTTCAATACGGTCGTATTGTGGTTTTTGAACTTCAATACGGCCGTATTGAATTCAATACGGTCGTATTGTAGTTCAAAACTTCAATACGGACCGTATTGACCCCCAGAAACTGTATTGAGCCTCTTCCCTATAAATATGACGTCAATGGGACGTCATTTGACACTTTCACACACAGTTTTAACCCTCTTCTTGAGTATTCTGGGTTTTTTTGAGCAGTGCTCTGCCTAGAAATCACTCGGAGAGTTGATCCGACGAAGTTCTTGAGTCACGAGCCATTTGCTTGAGTCTCGAACCTAGTCGAAGGGAAATCCTCCGGATTTCCATAGTTAAAATTTTATAGGAGGGAGCGAGCGGTCTTGTAGAGGGAGGGAACGCCAAAACGCTTCCCAATTTCTGTCAAGATATATAAGAAAGCACGCTTCAAAGGTTTATCTCTTTAAAGTCCCTTCTTTTACCGCTTTCTGTGTGTACATATTTAAACTGTCATCATGTAGATAGTTAATTTATAATTGCTTAGAATAAATAGGGGTAATTTAGTAATTTTGCACTATTATTTTTAAATAATCTGTCATAGGGAACCCGAAAGGGGTGCTGTGGGGTGCTAACACCTTCCCCACGCGTAACCGACTCCCTTACCCGACTCTGGTTGTAATGGCCGAAGTCAATTTTTGAATCGATTGCCTTAAACTTCTTTTTCCAATGTTTTGAGTAAAACATTGGTGGCGACTCCATGAACCCTTCCTTTTTATGAAAACCGCTAATCCATGGAGGGTCCCGCTTGGGATTAACATGGATTGGTGAGCCTTTTAATAAAATTGCTCGTTTGACAAGGTCTCAGTTTGAGAATAAGTCATTCTAGCAATCCATATTTTTTAAACAAATAAAAGAGTCCAACCATCCTTCGCGAATGCCGAAAGCCCGTTTCGGGCCGGTGGCGACACATCCTAGCGGGCTTATGCAAACAACGTCTTCAAGCATAATACTTCTTTACCACGTCAGCGTTGACTGGGTATCGAAGTTCTTCTCCATCCATGTCTGTGAGGATCAATGCTCCTCCTGAGAAGGCTCGCTTCACCACGTATGGTCCTTCGTAATTCGGGGCCCACTTTCCGATTTTGTCCTTTTGAGCTGGTAACAGCTTCTTCATTACCAGCTCTCCCTCGTGGTAGACTTGAGGATGGACTTTCTTGTCAAAAGCCTTTTTGATCTTTCTCTGATAGGCTTGACCATGGCATATGGCGTTCAGCCGTTTTTCTTCGATAAGGTTCAATTGATCATATCGGCTTTGAACCCACTCTGCCTCGGAAAGTTTTGCTTCCATGATTACCCTTAGAGAAGGTATTTCGACTTCGACGGGTAGAACTGCCTCCATCCCATAGACGAGGGAGAATGGAGTAGCTCCTGTAGATGTGCGTACAGAAGTCCTATAACCATGGAGAGCGAAGGGTAACATCTCGTGCCAGTCTTTAAATGAGACCACCATCTTTTGCACTATTTTCTTGATGTTTTTATTGGCCGCCTCGACTGCCCCATTCATCTTTGGCCGATATGGGGAAGAATTGTGGTGCTGGATCTTGAATTCTTGGCACAGTTCTTCCACCATCTTGTTATTCAAATTGGATCCATTATCAGTGATGATTTTATTGGGAATACCGTATCTGCATATCATGTTCTTCTTAATAAAGGATGTTACCACCTTTCGGGTCACATGAGCATACGACGCCGCTTCTACCCATTTGGTGAAATAGTCAATGGCCACAAGGATGAATCTGTGTCCATTGGATGCTTTTGGCTCAATGGGTCCAATAACATCCATGCCCCACATTGAGAATGGCCAAGGTGAAGCCAATACATTGAGTGGGGTTGGTGGAACATGAATGTTGTCGGCGTATGCTTGACATTTATGGCATTTTCGCACGTATTGGTAACAATCCTTTTCCATGGTCGACCAATAGTATCCTGCCCTGAGGATCTTTTTAGCCATTGCAGGCCTGGGGACATGGGTACCAAAAACCCCCTCATGTACTTCTTTGATCATATTTTGAGCTTCGACTCGATCTATACATCTCAACAAGACCGAGTCGTAATTTTTCTTGTAGAGGGTTTCGCCGACTAGCAAAAATCCCATGGCCCTTCTTCGGATATGCTTCTTGTCATTGTCATTGGCCGTATCAGGATATTCCCCTTTTGTCAAATATTGCTTGATGTCATGGAACCATGGATGATCATCAACAGCTTCATCTATCAGAAGGCAAAACGCTTGCTTATCATGCCGCCGGATATTGATGATGGGCATTTCATGCTCACTATCCAAGGCGAACATTGACGAGAATGTAGCAAGAGCGTCAGCAAGCTGATTTTCCTCCCTTGGAATGTATTCAAAGACGACACTTTGGAAGAGTTGTGTCAGATCTTTGATGTGCTCAACATATGGTATCAGTTTAGGGTTTCAGACTTCCCAATCATCTCGTAGTTGGTAGATGACTAGGGCCGAATCACCAAACACTTTGAGCTTTAGGATACCATTGTTGATGGCTGCTTGGATTCCCAACGCGCAAGCCTCGTATTCAGCCATATTGTTTGTACAGTCGAAGTTGAGTCTTGCTGTTATGGGAATGTGTTTTCCTTGTGGAGAAATTCGCACTGTGCCAATCCCTCGTCCAAGCATGTTGGAGGCTCCATCAAAATACATGGTCCATGCATCATCTTTAGGCTCCTCATGTTGTAGATGCATTATATGCTCATCGGGGAAATCATCCTGAAGGGATTGGTAGTCGTTGGTCGGCCCGTGCGCTAGGTAATCAGCTAGGGTACTGCCCTTGATGGCCTTTTGTGTGACATGTATTATGTCAAATTCTGATAACTGTACTTGCCACCGGGCAATCTTCCCAGTGATTATTGGTTTGTCGAACACGTACTTAATTGGATCCATTTTGGAAACCAACCAAGTAGTATGCCTTATCATATACTGCCTGAGCCGTTGTGTTGCCCATGCTAACGCACAACATGTCTTTTCTAATGGCGTGTAGCGGGTTTCATAATCGAGAAATTTCTTGCTCAAGTAGTAGATGGCTCGCTCTTTCTTTCCAGTTTCGTCCTGTTGTCCTAGCACCGCTCCCATGGACTCATCAAGCACGGTCAAATAGAGGATTAATGGTCTTCCCTCGACAGGTGGCACCAATACTGGTGGATTGGCCAAGCACTGTTTGACCTTATCAAAGGCTTGTTGACAATTCCCATCCCAAGATTCGGAATGATTTTTGCGCAACAATCTAAATATTGGTTTGCATGTGTCGGTCAACTGTGCGATGAACCTTGCGACATAGTTCACCCTGCCGAGGAATCCTCTTATCTCTTTCTCGGTTTTAGGAGGAGGCATTTCCATTATTGCCTTTACTTTATCGGGGTCCAACTCTATGCCTTTTTCGCTGACGATGAACCCGAGAAGCTTACCCGACCGAACTCTGAAAGTACACTTAGCCGGATTTAGCTTAAGCTGGTACTTGCGAAGCCGGTTGAATAATTTTCTCAAATATTGGATATGGTCCATCTCGTTTTTCGACTTTGCGATCATGTCGTCCACGTATACTTCAATTTCTTTGTGGATCATATCGTGGAATAACGTCACCATCGCTCGTTGATAGGTGGCTCCCGCATTTTTTAGTCCAAAAGGCATTACCCTGTAGCAGAAAGTACCCCAGGGTGTAATGAAGGAAGTCTTTTCGCGGTCTTCCACATTCATCTTGATTTGGTTATATCCAGAGTACCCATCCATGAAGGAATAGAGTGTGTTTGTGGCTGTATGATCCACCAATGTATCGATGTGTGGTAAAGGAAAATCGTCCTTTGGGCTGGCGCGATTAAGATCCCTGTAGTCAACACAAACTCTAACCTTTCCATTCTTTTTAATGACTGGCACTATGTTAGCCAGCCATTCGGGATACTGGGATACAATCAAGAATCCCGCGTCTAATTGTTTTTCTACCTCCTCCTTGATCTTTAAAGACCATTCGGGCTTGACTCGTCGGAGCTTTTGTTTGACAGATCGAAACCCTTCTTTCAGTGGTAATTTGTGCTCGACGATATTAGAGTCCAAACCGGGCATATCATGGTACGACCATGCAAATACATCTTTGTATTCCCTTAACAACTGAATCAATTGCTCCCTTATTTCATCACTGATATGGGTTCCAATATTGATCTCTTTTTTCTCTTGGCCTTGCCCCAAGTTTACGGTCTCCAATTTCTCTTGATGCGGTTGGAGTAGACGAGTCTCTTGATCTAGCAGTCTTTGCAAGTCCGGAGAGATGGTCTCCTCATCACTGTCCAACCCAACCCATTCATCCTCAACTTTCGGATCCCGGTCGGAGCGAACAATCACAGACATAATTGTTTTATTGGTTCTGTTTAGGTTTAGAATTATTAATATTAATGAGAGAGAGAGAAAAGAACAAATGAGAGAATAATATGTGAAAAAATGCCTCTTTATTGATATGTATTAAAATTTGTACAAAGACCCTTATTTACATGAAAAGGATCTCATGATCTCGGGTACTGATCATGAGTCCCTAAAAGAAGAATATGGAGGGGCCCTATCGTGGCTTGATCTTCTCTCTACTCCTGCTTCGGCAGAGGATTCTTGCTCACGTCGGGCGCTGTCGAATCGAAGGTGACCCACCCGGCATCAATAAGGTCTTGGACTTTGTATTTGAGAGCTTTACAGTTCTCCGTTGAATGTCCTGGTGCCCCCGAGTGGTATAGGCATTTATCTTGTGGTTTGTACCACTCGGGATAAGGTGGATCCATCTTCCTTGGTGGAACGTAAGCTAGAAGATGAGCTTCTACTAGCTTCGGCAGGAGGTCACTATATGTGGTCGGAAGTTTATCAAGCTTCCTCACAGGGTTTATGAATAAGGACACCGTCTCCTTATCCGACAGCGGAGGCTCTATCTGTGCCGCCAATTCCCTCCATCGTTGGGCGTACGCTTTGAAGGATTCATCATTTGTCTTACTCAAGGCTTGAAGATCGGACCTATCGGGTGTTAGGTCGATGTTATATTTATAGCGCTTGAGAAAGGCGTCGGCCAACTGCCTCCATGTGCACACTTGACTTCCATCCAGCTGCATATACCAATTGAGTGCGGTGTCAGCCAAGCTCTCTTGGAAGCAATGGATTAAGAGCTTTTCATTGGTAGCATATGCAGCCATTTTTCGGCAATACATGGTGAGATGACTTTTGGGGCAAGTCGATCCCACATATTTTGGGAAATCTGGCACTTTAAATTTGGGAGGGAATTGGATGTCCCTCACCAAGCACATGTCGGCGGCATCTTTGATGTCAAAATCATGCCCCTCCATAGCCCTTAGCCGATCCTCAAGAGCATGGTATTGTTCCTTTGAAACCTCGGGCTCTTTAATCATGATCCCCGCCCCAAGGGGTACAGCTCGTGGAGGTTCTTCCTCGTGCTCCTCCTCCTCATGATGATGGGACTCATGGTCACTGTGGTGAGACCCATGTACATTATGATGACACATGAGCTCCATCATTTGCGCCATTTGTTCTTTGAGCTGCGAGAGCTCGGCTGTAAGCTTCTTATTTTGGTCCTCCAGCGCTTCCATCTTCTTGATTTTCTGCGCGCGTGTGAGGACAGAGAGATGACCAGCCACTTTCTAAAATGAATGCTTAATTAGTTTATTTTATGGAATGAATACGCTTTTGACATGAGCTTGATAACCCTCCATTTTTAAGGCGCTGTCTTTTTAAAACAGAGTGTTACCACCCTCCTTGACTTATGATCCCTCCCCAACGGAGAATCTCGATAATTATGGGTCTCTTTTACTCATGTCAAGAGGTATTGGTGAACCTAAAATGCATGGTTTATGAGGATGCATGATGTCTTATTGGCAATGATGCACATGCTCCTTACTTTTATTATATTTTCACACATGGTCTTTCCTCTCATGTCATGGTATTTTCATGCATGAGGATTATTCTTAGACCTTATCACGAGGTTTTATTAATGCACAAACAATATCACATAAACCTATACACAAACAATTCACTTATCCACGAACAGTTACGAGCGAATCACGAGGTAGGGGTATCCTGCAGAAAAGTGCATATTCAAGGTGGTTCTAACTGTTCTCACCGGTCTGAGGCCCCCAAGGTGCCCCCATTATAGGGACCCAATTCCTCTTGTCGTAAGTCGATGGAAAGCTCCAACGAACTGTCGGACTCAAGTTCATGGTTATCACCTTGAGTGATGCTTTCCGACAACGGTCTACGGGCACCTACAGACCCATTCGACAACCGGCCGTACTAACATCCACTCCCTATGGCTTGCCACTCATGCCCCCGGGTATAGAGGGAACTGTTGTGTGCAAAGGTTCGTGTGCAATTTATATTTCAAACAATTGCGGAATTTAAACATACAACAGTTATTAAAGCCAAATAGATAAAACATGTTATCATACAAGTAAGGGGTAATGAAGTAATTTTAAACTATTATTTTTAGAAACAATCCATCACTAAATGGGACTGACTCTCAAGGCTTCCCCAGTGGAGTCGCCATCTGTCGCCACCGGCCGAAACAGACCTTGGCAATCGCGACGATGGTTGGACTCTTTTTAATGATTTTGAAAATGGTGAATTGCTAGAACGACTTATTCTCAAACTGAGACCTTGTCGAGCTAACAATTTTATTAAATGATTCACTAATCCATGTTAATCCCAAGCGGGACCCTCCATAGATTAGTGGTTTTCGCAAAAGGTAGGGTTCTTGGAGTCGCCACCAATGTTTTACTCAAAACATTGGAAAAAGATTTAAGGCAATTGATTTTATAAATCAACCTTGGCCATTACAACCAGAGTTGGGTAAGGGAGTCGGTTACGTGCGGGGAAGGTGTTAGCACCCCACAACGCCCCATTAGGGTTCCCTATGACGGATTATTTTATAAATAACAGTGTAAAATTACTAAATTACTCCTATTTATTAGAAACGATTACAAATTAAATATCTACATGATGACAATTTAAAATATGCAACAATCAGAAAGCAGTAAAAGAAGGGATTTTAGAAAAGAAACCTTTGAAGCGTGCTTTTATATATTTCAATGAAGTCTAGGAGGCTTTTTGGCGCTCCCTCCCACTACACGCTCGCTCGCTCCTTCCCTAAAAATTAATCTTTACTATGGAAATCAAAAAGATTTCCCTTCGACTAGTTCGAATTCTCAAGCTAAATGCTCAGAACTCAAGAACTTCGTCGGATCGGCTCTCAGAGAGAATTCTAGGGCAGAACACTGCTCAAAAACCCCAGAATACTCAAGAAGAGAGTCCAAGAAGTGTGGAAAAGTGTCAAATGACGTCCAAATGACGTCTTATTTATAGGGGTGAGGCGCAGTACGGCCCCTGGTGTCAATACGGCCCGTATTGAAGTTTTGAACTTCAATACGGCCGTATTGAATTCAATACGGCCGTATTGAATTCAATACGGCCGTATTGAGGTTCAAAAACATCAATACGGCCGTATTGGTTTCAGTACGGCCGTATTACAGTTCAAAAATGTAATACGGGCCGTACTGAGCTCCAAAGAGGCCGTATTGAGCTCCACTCCTCTCACTTTCTTATTTTTAGCTACTCTAAGACCTCTAAACCTACAGATAGTCATCCTATGGTCTTCTGGGAGTCCTTCTGGCTGACTTTCCATTGATCTTTGAGAGTCTTCGAGTCTTATTTCCGACCCGGACAATTTTAGGGTTCTACAAAGCTAATGGCTCATGACTCAAGAACTTCGTCGGATTGGCTCTCGGAGAGACTTCTAGGGTAGAGAATAGCTCAAAAACCCAAGAATACTCAGCACGAGGGTCCAGAAGTGTGGAAAAAGTGTGGAATGACGTGCAAATGACGTCCTATTTATAGGATTGAGGCGCAATACGGCCTGGGAGGTCAATACGGCCCGTACTGGGTTTTTGAACTTCAGTACGGCCGTATTGAGTTCACTACGGCCGTATTGCAGTTCAAATGGCTCAGTACGGCCGTACTGAACCTCTGGGAGGGTGTATTGAGCTCCAATCCTCGCACACCCTTATTCTAAGCTACTCTAAGACTTCTAGACCTACAAAGAATCATCCTAGGGTCTTCCAGGAGTCCTTCCGGCTAACTTTCCTTCGGTCTTCGAGAGTCTTTGAGTCTTATTTCCGTCCCGGACAATTTTAGGGGTCTACAGCTGCCCCCCCTTTACTTAGTCGAACGACTTTTTGGTGTACCGGTTGACAAGTAAAGGAGTTGACCCAATTGTCCGGGGAGTAAGCCATCCTTCCGACTTGTAGTGTCTTCCGGTGGGAAAATTGTTGAGTGGCCTCTCCAGGTTGAGTATTAGTCGTCACCTCTCCAGGCTCGTGCATACCTCGGTGTGTCTGACAACCTCGGTAGCGTGAGTTTGCCCTCTCCAGAGTCTGCATGCCTCCATGTTTCTGACGACGTTGGCAGCTGCATACCTCCGTGTTTCTGATGACGTCGGTAGCTGAGTATTGGTCGTCGCCTCTCCAAGCTCGTGCATACCTCGGTGTTTCTGACAACCTCGGTAGCTGCATACCTCCGTGTTTCTGACGACGGGGTAGCTGAGTATTAGTCGTCGCCTCTCCAGGCTCGTGCATACCTCGGTGTTTCTGGAAACCTCGGTAGCTGCATACCTCCGTGTTTCTGACGACGGGGTAGCTGAGTATTAGTCGTCGCCTCTCCAGGCTCGTGCATACCTCGGTGTTTCTGACAACCTTGGTAGCGTGAGTTTGCCCTTTCCAGGGTCTACATACCTCTGTGTTTCTGACGACATTGGTAGCATGAGTATTAGTCGTCGCCTCTCCAGGCTCGTGCATACCTTGGTGTTTCTGACAACCTCGGTAGCTGCATACCTCCGTGTTTCTGACGACGGGGTAGCTGAGTATTAGTCGTCGCCTCTCCAGGCTCGTGCATACCTCGGTGTTTCTGACAACCTCGGTAGCTGCATACCTCCGTGTTTCTGACGACGGGGTAGCTGAGTATTAGTCGTCGCCTCTCCAGGCTCGTGTATACCTCGGTGTTTCTGACAACCTTGGTAGCGTGAGTTTGCCCTCTCCAGGGTTGCATACCTCCGTGCTTCTGGTCACTTTGGTAGCGTGAGTTTGCCCTCTCCAGGGATGCATACCTCCGTGCTTCTGGTCACTTTGGTAGCGTGAGTTTGCCCTCTCCAGGGATTTGTGATGATTTTGTCTCCACAGTCCACGATGCTGCTTCGACGGTTGTTTTTGATTTTGGTGCCGTTGAGGGCTGGATAACGCAGGGATCCGTCTAGGGGATGTGCAGTTACTCATAGGTTCTTGTGTCCCAACTTTCCATTGCGTAGTTGGTGCCCACTGGGGAAATTCTGATTCCTTGGGGATGCAGACACAAAGATGCTCTTTCTGAGGTGAGCGATGCCTTATGATTGGCTGACGTCCTTTCGACGTTGGTGGAGTATCCCGATTATCCTTATTCGGGTGACTCTTTTGATTTTCTGGTTTTGTTGCCTCTGCGTAGGCTGTTATCCGCTAGGGGATTCTGTTGTGATGATTTTGTCTCCATGTCGCCACCGGCCCGAAACGGGCTTTCGGCATTCGCGAAGGATGGTTGGACTCTTTTATTTGTTTAAAAATATGGATTGCTAGAATGACTTATTCTCAAACTGAGACCTTGTCAAACGAGCAATTTTATTAAAAGGCTCACCAATCTATGTTAATCCCAAGCGGGACCCTCCATGGATTAGCGGTTTTCATAAAAAGGAAGGGTTCATGGAGTCGCCACCAATGTTTTACTCAAAACATTGGAAAAAGAAGTTTAAGGCAATCGATTCAAAAATCGACTTCGGCCATAACAACCAGAGTCGGGTAAGGGAGTCGGTTACGCGTGGGGAAGGTGTTAGCACCCCACAGCGCCCCTTTCGGGTTCCCTATGACAGATTATTTCTAAAAATAATAGTGCGAAATTACTAAATTACCCCTATTTATTCTAAACAATTATAACTTAACTATCTACATGATGACAGTTAAATATACACACAAAAAGCAGTAAAATGAAGGTCTTAAGAAGAAACATTTGAAGCGTGCTTTTATATTCAAGTAAAACTGGGAAGCTTTTTGGCGTTCCCTCGCTCTACAAGCCCGCTCGCTCCCTCCTAGAAAATTTTAACTATGGAAATCCGGAGGATTTCCCTTCGACTCAGTTCGAGACTCAAGCAAAAAGCTCAGAACTCGAGAACTTTGTCGGATCAACTCTCCGAGTGATTTCTAGGCAGAGCACTGCTAAAAAAAAAAACCCAGAATACTCAAGAAGAGGGTTAAAACTCAGTGTGAAAGTGTAGAATGACGTCCAATTGACGTCATATTTATAGGGATGAGGCGCAATACGGACTCTGGGGGTCAATACGGTCCGTATTGAAGTTTTGAACTACAATACGGCCGTATTGAATTCAGTACGGCCGTATTGAAGTTCAAAAAACCTCAATACGGCCGTATTGAGTTCAGTGCAGCCGTATTGAAGTTCAGTGCAGCCGTATTGAGTTCAGTGCAGCCGTATTGAAGTTCAGAAACTTCAATACGGCCGTATTGAGTTCAGTGCGGCCGTATTGTAGTTTAAAATGTTCAATACGGCCGTACTGAACTTTTGGGAGGCCGTATTGAGCTTCATTCCCTCCACTTTCTTATTTTTTGCTACTCTAAGACCTCTAAACCTACAGATTGTCATCCCACGGTCTTCTAAGAGTCCCTTTGGCTGACTTTCCTTTGATCTTCGAGAGTCTTCGAGTCTTATTTCCGACCCGGACAATTTTAGGGGTCTACAGCTGCCCCCCCTTTACTTAGTCAAACGGCCTTTTGGTGTACCGTTTGATAAGTAAAGGAGTTGACCCAATTGTCCGGGGAATAAGCCATCCTTCCGACTTGTAGTGTCTTCAGGTGGGAAAATTGTTGAGTAGCCTCTCCAGGTTGAGTTTGCCCTCTCCAGGGTGAGTATTAGTCGTCGCCTCTCCAGGCTCATTGCATACCTCGGTGCTCTGGACATCTGGGTAGCTGAGTATTGCCTTTCCAGGCTTGTGCATACCTCGGTGCTCTGGACATCTGGGTAGCTGAGTATTGCCTCTCCAGGCTTGTGCATACCTCGGTGCTCTGGACATCTGGGTAGCTGAGTATTGCCTCTCCAGGCTTGTGCATACCTCGGTGCTCTGGACATCTGGGTAGCTGAGTATTGCCTCTCCAGGCTTGTGCATACCTCGGTGCTCTGGACATCTGGGTAGCTGAGTATTGCCTCTCCAGGCTTGTGCATACCTCGGTGCTCTGGACATCTGGGTAGCTAAGTATTGCCTCTCCAGGCTTTGTGCATACCTCGGTGCTCTGGACATCTGGGTAGCCTGAGTTTGCCCTCTCCAGGGATTTGTGATGATTTTGTCTCCACAGTCCACGATGCTGTTTCGACGATTATTTTTTGATTTTTGTGCCACTGAGGGCTGGATAACGCAGGGATCCGTCTAGGGGATGTGCAGTTACTCATAGGTTCTTGTGTCCCAACTTTCCATTGCGTAGTTGGTACCCATTGAGGAATTTCTGTTTCCTTGGGGTGTAGACACGAAGATGCTCTTTCTGAGATGAGCGGTGCCTTATGGTTGGCTGACGTCCTTTTGACGGTGGTGGAGTATCCCGGTTATCCTTATTCGGGCGACTCTTTTTGTTTTTCTGGTTTTGTTGCCTCTGTGTAGGCTATTATCCGCTGGGGATTTTGTCATTGATTTTGATTGGCCTCTTCTGTTAGGTAGATCATCTTGATGCTTGACGTTTGGCTGAGAGCCGAATTCCACTTGGGGAATGGTTTATTGATCTTTTGTGATTTTGCTTTTTTGAAAGGGTGCCTCTTGGTAGGCGACAGGGGATTTGAAGTTCTTATGTATCCCAGAGTATTATTTAGAAAGCCTCTTCAGGCTTAGCTTCACTGCTTGAGTTGGAAAGCTATCTCCCACTGAGGAAGTTTAAATCCTTTCGACTTGGATATTCTGTTTGGATGATCAGACTTCCTTTGAGGAATTTTGCTGATCGTATTCTGATAGCTTTCACTGGGGAATTTGGCCCGTGAGTGCAAGCTTGAAATATCTCTGGGGAGTATTATTTCGGCGAGCCTCTCCAGGCTCAATTATTCTGATGAGGGAGTATTGTTTCGGCAAGCCTCTCCAGGCTCAATTATTCTGAGAGAGTATTATTTCGGCAAGCCTCTCTAGGCTCGGTTATTCTGCGAGAGTATTATTTCGGCAAGCCTCTCCAGGCTCAATTATTCTGTGGGAGTATTATTTCGGCAAGCCTCTCCAGGCTCAGTTATTCTAAGAGAGTATTATTTTGGCAAGCCTCTCCAGGCTCAGTTATTCTGAGAGAGTATTATTTCGGCAAGCCTCTCCAGGCTCAGTTATTCTGTACAAACTGAGGAGTATTGTTTGTGTCCTTGCCTTTTTTCGTTTTCGGCTTTTGTTGACTGCTGTCATACACAAGCAATTTTCTATTTTTTCTATTTTATGCAATTGCCTCGTGGTAAGGTCTTTAAATGTGCAACTAATGTGGGTGATGCACGCGATGCAAGTTTTTATTTTTGTTCTTTTATTTAGAAAAGTGAATGGCTCTCCCTATCTTCTTCTTTTAGAGGAACTCCTGTTATTAACGCGAGGGAGTATTTTCGTGAGCCTTTTAATGCAGGAGATTACTGATTTTTATAGGAACCCCTCCAATTTTCTTTATTTGACCGATTATTAACAGAGTTTCGTACAATTTTTGAATCATCAATTTAAAGGCATAATCACATGGCCAAGAGAGAAAAGAAACAAATAGATATTTTATTGATATTCAAATGTTTTTTACAGAAAGATTTACAAAGGGATTTTCTGAAGAATGGCTGGCCAAGGTAGGCTATACATTTTTGGCTTAAACAATTATATCTGTAATTGTCGCTCTTCCCGTTCCCCTAATCGCTTCGGGTGAGATGCCTGAGCCAGGAGTGTAGATGCTGCAAGACGCTTGCTTCTAGAAGATAATCACTTGAACCGCCTTTCGGTTTTCGATTCAAGTGACCGTTGCTTGCTTTGCTTTTACATCTTATTCTTTTGCCCCTAACTTTTGCCTAGGACGTATCCTAGCGGGGATAATTTTGCCTTTGTTTTGCCTAGTACCCTTGTACTGGCGGGCTTTTTGTTTTGCCCTAACTTTTGCCTAGGATGCCCTTTTTCGGGTTTTCATCCTAGCGGGCTTATGCAAGCAACGTCTTCAAGCATAATACTTCTTTACCACGTCGGCGTTGACTGGGTATCGAAGTTCTTCTCCATCTATGTCTGTGAGGATCAATGCTCCTCCGGAGAAGGCTCGCTTCACCACGTATGGTCCTTCGTAATTCGGGGCCCACTTTCCGATTTTGTCCTTTTGGGCTGGTAGTAATTTCTTCATTACCAGCTCTCCCTCATGGTAGACTCGAGGGTGGACTCTCTTGTCAAAAGCCTTTTTGATGTTGTGAATTTTACTCGTATTTTAGCACTTTAATTCACAAGAATTCATAGCATAATCATGCATATCTTTCATGTTTTTAATAAATTTTTATATCATTTTCCTATTTTATGCTTTTCTTGGTATGTGTTGTGTTTTCTCTGAGCAGGATCAAGATTTAAGAATTAAAGAGGAAATGCTGAGCTACAGGGAAAATCACGGCCGTGATTCTAAATCACGCCCGTGATTCACCAGAGAAAATCACGGCCGTGACTCCCAATCACACCCGTGAACGCCACTGACCCTTCATAGATGTGCTCCAGAGAAGATCACGGTCGTGATTCTCAGTCACGGCCGTGATTCACTTCGCGTCCCAGCTTTTTAAGTTTTATGTTTTATTTTTATTTTATCTTTGTAATTTTTATCTTGGTAGTTTTACCTTTTTACCCTTTTAGGTTATAAATTAGATGAGGTTAGCCTAGAACGCAGATTTTTTGGTTTCGGAGACAGTTTTTTTTAGTTTTTGACACTTGGAGAAGGTTGGGCGCCTGTGCCATCGACTCTAAGGTTTGCTTTTCTTTTATTCTTCTTTTCTTGGAGAACTACTATGAACTCCTGTGAGTAGTTTCCCTTTTTCTGGGATCAGGGCTTAGCCTCTGAGAACCTCTTTATTAATGCATTATTCAGTTTCTTAATTTTATTCCAATTCTTGATCTGTTCTTTTATATTTTATATATGAACTTTAACATTATTGTTTTCATAATAACATTAATTAAGGATGAACTGAGAGGAGAACTTGATTATAATTATGATAAACAATTAATCTTAATTTTCATAATCATAGATAATTAGGGATGAACTGAGAGGAGAACCTAATTATCGGAACCTAAAGGAACAAACTTGAGTGTTAAATCACGAGAGTTGATTTAAGCTTTCGAGGAGCAATAGATTAACAAAGATCTTAATGGGTTTAATTGAACGTAATTACCACGAGAGTAGAGATTAATTTTAATTAAACACGTCCTCGTAGCCTGAGAAGGTGCAAGGATTAAATTAGGTTAAGACTACCTTCAAGATGGAATAGAATTAATTAATGAAAATAATAATTCAATATTGTTGGAACTCTTTGTGCGAACCCTAGATTCCCGGAAATCTCCTTATCTTATCTTAAAGTTTTATCTTATTCATTAATTGCATTACTATCTCTTTTACCATCAAATCTGATCTTATCATCTCAAAACAAAAATTCAATCTGTTTTAAAATTCAAATTAAAATACTAGTAATTCTAGGTCAAACACGTAGTCCCTGTGATTCGATATTTATTACTTGACGACAACCGTACACTTGCGGTTTTCCATACATCAAGTTTTTGGCGCCGTTGCCGGGGACTACGTCTCTTGATTTAAATTACAATTATTTTAATTCGAATTTTTAAAAAAAAAAATTAAATTAAATTAAATAAATAAATAATTTTTTTTTAGTGTTTACTTCTCCAATTCAGATTTCACGGGTCACTTTCTTTTTTTTTTTTTTTTTTTTTTTTTTTTGCAGTGCCTTAGGGTTAATGCAAAAGAGATCTCTACGTCTTGGGAAACCAACACCACTTGATCCTGAGATTGAAAGAACTCTCCTGAGAAGGAAAAGAAACCTTTCTAGAGAATTTGACATGGCTGCACAACGAGATAATTTACCGCTTCGGGATTACTCTGCACCCGTAGCTCGTGGGATACCTGGAGGGGAGATGCAAACTGGAGCTACTGTACCAGCTTCTCTGGTGAATATGCTCAAACAGAACACCTTTGGAGGACTACCATCAGAAGATCCTAATGACCACTTAGAGGGGTTCTTGGAAATCTGTGAGACCCAGCAATTTGATGATGAAGTTTCTGATGGAATGCGACTCCGCTTATTCTCACTCACCTTGAGAGATAAGGCAAAGGTGTGGCTAAGAACAGTGCCTAGAGAAAAGATAGCAACTTGGGAATTATGTGAAAGAGCTTTTCTAGAGAAATTCTTTCCTCCTTCTAAAACTAAAGAATTGAGGAAGAAAATCACTAATTTCCAACAAGGCACTGGAGAGACTATTTATGAAGCATGGGAGCGGTTCAAAGGATATCTTCAATCATGCCCACAACATGGCTTCAACCGTTGGCTTACCATCCAATTTTTCTTTCAAGGATTGGACCAACAAAGCACCATGATATTAGACTCAGCAGCTGGAGGATCTTTCATGGGGAAACCTATTAATGACTGCATGATTATTTTGGAAAATGTAGCCTCAAATCACAGCCAATACAGTGAAAGAGAAGTCACAGCAAGGAAAGGAACTCCGGGGCGATATTGATGAGGTTCCACTTGGAAATCCTCAAGAATTCCCTCAATGCTCCTCGGTTCCTTGGAAGATTGACAAGGAATGGAAGCTCCAAGAAGCACCAATGTGACTCTAGCTTGCGTCTAGCTAAGTCCGGAAGAAGGAAGGTTTCCCTAGCTCTACAAGGAGAGGATCTCAAGTAGGGTAGAGTTAGGGAGAGTGACTTTCGGATAGGCAATTTCTATGGAAAGAAATCTCATCAATATATCATCCAAAAGTATCCTACAATCCGGTCATGAAGGAATTTATAATAGAAATTAGGTTAAGGGTTTAAGTTGGGTTCACCTAGAGTTAAGTAAAACCATGGTATGGTTAACTTAACTCTAGGCGCCAAAATTTGAATTCTAAATTCAAATTTTGGTTTCAACCGGCCACCCCCTCCATGTGCTATCATTTGGCATGTAATTAGGAGGCCATTTGAGTTGCATTTCGGATCACACCATGTGCATGTATTGCACATGGCCGAAATGCACACCAAATGTGCTTTTAATTACATGCTAATGTAGATTCACATGTAACCTAATTAACTCTAAATTCACATGACCTCTAATGAAAATCCTACACTACAAGGCCGAAAATACAAGGCCCAAAAGAAATACAAGGCACTAAGGCCCAATCCTATTCTAACCCTAATCTAATGGGCTTGGGCTAAAGCCCAACAAAATAAAGTAATGGGCCTTTCTTGGGCTTGGGCCCACTCTTCATGCATCCTTCTTGCCATGGCTCTAGTAGTTGGGCCCTTAACCCATGGGCCTCCTCCATCATCCCCTCCCTCTTGAAAAGGATTTGACCTCAAATCCAGAGTGTCTGCCTCGTGGGTAGCTAGTCCTGTAAACAAAGAAAGATCAGAAACATTGAAACTAGAACTAACACCATACTCAGAAGGAAGATCTAGAACATAGGCATTGTTATTGATTTTCCTAAGGATTTGGAAGGGTCCATCTCCTCTAGGACTAAGCTTTGACTTTCTTTTGGAAGGAAACCTATCCTTCCTAAGGTGTAGCCAAACCCAGTCACCTTCCTTGAAGATAACTTCCTTCCTACCCTTATTATTGTATTTTTGGTATTTTTCTGTTTGGGATTGAATATGATCTCTAACCCTCTCATGTAATTTCTTGACAAACTCAGCCCTAGAGGTGCCTTCTTTATGAATAAAGGAAGCAACATCCGGAAGAGGTAATAAATCCAATGGAGTAAGAGGATTAAAGCCATAAACAATCTCAAATGGAGACATGTTAGTGGTCTTGTGAACCACCCTATTGTAGGCAAACTCCACATGAGGAAGATAGTCATCCCATGACTTCTTATTGCCTTTGAGGATTGCCCTCAACATAGTCCCTAGAGACCTATTTACTACCTCAGTTTGCCCATCAGTCTGGGGATGACATGTGGTAGAAAATAGTAGTTTAGTTCCAAGCCTTGCCCAAAGAGTTTTCCAAAAATGGCTTAAGAACTTAACATCTCTATCAGAGACTATAGTTTTGGGTAACCCATGTAGTCTCACAATCTCTTGAAAGAATAACTTAGCAATGTTACTTGCATCATCCACTTTGTGGCATGGAATAAAATGTGCCATTTTGCTAAAACGGTCCACAACCACAAATATGGAATCCTTTCCTCGTTGGGTTCGAGGCAAACCAAGGATAAAATCCATGGAAATGTCTACCCAAGGAGAAGAAGATATAGGTAAGGGTGTGTATAGCCCATGAGGTTTAGTAGTAGACTTTGCTTGTAAACAAGCAATGCAACTACTACAAAACCTTTGGACATCTCTCTTCATATGAGGCCAAAAGAATTTCTCTCTCAAAAGAGAAAGAGTCTTCTCAATTCCAAAATGCCCCATGAGCCCTCCCTCATGGCTCTCCCTAACCAAAAGTTTTCTAATAGATCCTTGGGGTATACAAAGTTTGTTTTCTTTAAAAAGAAACCCCTCAGAAATATAGTAACCTTGGTAAGGTTTTTGAATACATAAAGAATAAAAGTTAGCAAAATCAAGGTCTTTCTCATACAACTCCTTGATGTCATCAAAACCTAGTATTTGAGAACCTAGGGTGTTCAATAAAACATGTCTCCGTGACAAAGCATCAGCTACTACATTAGTAGAGCCCTTTTTGTATTTGATGACATAAGGAAATTGTTCTAAATACTCAACCCATTTTGCATGCCTCTTATTTAATTTATGTTGACCCTTCAAATATTTAAGTGATTCATGATCACTATGTATGACAAATTCCTTGGTCACAAGATAATGTTCCCAAGTTTGAAGGGCACGAACTAAAGCATATAACTCTTTGTCATAGGTAGGGTAGTTCAAGGCAGCCCCATGAAGTTTTTCACTGAAATAAGCTATTGGGTGGCCACCTTGTAACAACACAGCTCCTATGCCAAGTCCTGAAGCATCACATTCTAGCTCAAAGGTTTTAGAAAAATCAGGCAGAGCTAGAACAGGTGCTTGAGTGAGCTTATGCTTTAGATCTTGGAAAGCTAAGTTATGTTTTTCCTTCCATTCAAAGACCACATCCTTCTTCACCAACTCATTGAGAGGTGAAGCTAATGTAGAGAAGTTAGGAACAAATCTCCTATAAAAGCTTGCCAATCCATGGAAGCTCCTAACTTCACTTACATTAGTAGGAATAGGCCATTCTTGGATGGCTTTGATTTTCTCGGGGTCCACATGAACCCCATTTTTACTCACCACAAAACCTAAAAAAATAACATTATCTACACAAAAAGTGCACTTGTCTACATTGGCAAACAATTGATTGTCTCTAAGAACAAGAAATACTTGTCTTAGGTGATCCACATGATCACTTAGACTTTGGCTATAGATTAGAATATCATCAAAATAAACAACGACAAACTTACCAATGCAATCCCTAAGAGCATGATTCATCAACCTCATGAATGTACTAGGTGCATTAGTAAGCCCAAAAGGCATTACTAACCATTCATATAATCCAAACTTAGTCTTAAAAGCGGTTTTCCACTCATCACCTTCTTTGATTCTAATTTGGTGATATCCACTCTTAAGATCTACCTTGGAAAATATGGATGACCCATGCAATTCATCAAGCATGTCATCAAGCCTAGGAATTGGGTGCCTATATTTTATGGTAATGTTGTTGATGGCTCTACAGTCACAACACATCCTCCATTTTCCATCTTTTTTTGGCACCAAAATGACAGGTACAACACAAGGACTTAGACTCTTTTGAATCCAGCCCTTCTCCAACAACTCTTGTACTTGCTTCTCTATCTCTTTGGTTTCTTGTGGATTAGTCCTATAAGCTGGTCTATTTGGAAGACTAGCCCCAGGCACAAGATCTATTTGATGCTCTATTCCCCTAAAAGGTGGAAGTCCAACTGGACCTTCTTTGGGAAATATATCATCAAATTTATCTAAAAGATTTTTCACCTTAAGAGGTAGAGTAGTTTCCAAAGAAGATGTGGCAGTGCAAGTTAATGTTCCTCGACACATGAGGATATGAGATGATGATTCAAGAAAGAGAGAAGTTTTGTGTAAAGGTTTTGATTGAAAACTCTCTTCTTGAACTATCTCTAGAGAGGGAACATTAATCTCTCTAGAATCCTCCTTTTCATCAATTTTTAAAAGTTTTTTTTTTTCAACTTTTTTTTGTTTTCCTTTTTCTTGCTCTCGTTTGGCCTTCATTTGTACTTGATCTTCTTTCACTTGTGAAGGTGATAAAGGATGAAGCACAAACTTTTTACCCTTATGTGTGAAAGTTATTTTATTAGTTAGGCCATCATGATGAGTTTGTTTATCAAATTGCCATGGCCTACCTAATAAAATATGACAAGCCTCCATAGGAACTACATCACATTTAACTTTATCTTGATAGTTCCCTATGGAAAACTCTACTTCCACTTGTTGGTTGACCACCATATCCCCATCATCATTAAGCCAATGAAGTTGATAAGGTTTTGGATGGGGTGTGGTAGTCAAACCCAACTTTTCAACCATCCTAGTGCTACAACAATTGCACCAAGATCCACTATCCACTATGAGAGAACAAGCCTTGTTTGAAATGTTACATCTTGTATGAAAGATGTTCTCTCTTTGGGATTGTGTATCACTAGGTTGGTTATTGAGGATCCTTCTCATCATAAGAAGTTCCCCATTATAAGGGTAAGTAACCTCACATGGCTCTTCTTCACTTGCTTCTTCTTCATCCTCACTGGAAGATGAAGAAGTAGTAGCTTCATCTTGGCTACTATAAATATCTTGGCCCCTTAAAATCATAACTTTCTTAGTAGGGCATTGAGAAGCAATGTGGCCTCTCCCAAGACACTTAAAGCATTTTATGTCACTAGTCTTAGTGCTAGTGTGTGAAGTGATTGTTTTCTTCTCTTTTTCTTTTTCTTTACCTTTGTCTAGGTTTTTAGAGGGAAAAGTATTTTTTTCAAAATCATTTGTTTTGCCCTCCCTCTTGTAGTCAACTTTTGAAAAAGATGATGAGTATGAGCTTTTAGAACCTTTTCGCAAATTTTGTTGTTCAACCTTGATGCAAAGTTGAACCAAATCATTTAAATCCCTATAAGGGAGAAGCTCTACTTTATCTCTTATGTCAAAAGTCAACCCACTTAAAAACCTAGCAATTGTAATATTTTCTTCCTCCCTAATACCAGCCCTCATTAAGTACAACTCCATTGTTTGTCTATACTCTTCCACAGTCATAGTTTTTTGATGGAGTCGTTGGAGCTTATTGATAAGCTCCCTAGTATAGTAAGAGGGAATATGTCTCCTCCTCAAGGCACTCCTTAATTCATTCCAATATTGAATTGGAGGATCATTATGGAGACGCCTATCCCTCACTAAAGAAGTCCACCAATACATGGCGTGACCTTGAAAACTTAGGGTTGCTAAGGAGACTTTTCTTTCTTCATTCACTTGATGACAAGCAAAAATTTGTTCCACCTTCATTTCCCAATCTAGGTACCCCTCAACATCATCTTTCCCATGAAAATAAGGGAGATCTACCCTAGATTCCCTTGGCTTGGGGGCCCTATGCACTCTTCTAGGAGGGGGTTGATAATGATCTCCTAAAACAAGACTATCATCATTCATTGACTCTCCTAGAGTAGAACTATGGTGGGAACTATTTCTACTTCGGTGCTTGTGATGGAATTTTTCTTCTTTCTCCTTTAATATTCGAATCTCTTCCTCTAAAGTAGCAAGTTGAGCCTCTCTTTCAAGTTTTTCTTTAAGTTTTTGCTTGGCTTCTTGCTTCTTCCAAAGCTTAAGTGATCTTAATTCATGTGTTACTTTTGACAAGTCATTGTAATCACTTGAATTACTATCACTTTGAGGAGTAGAAAACTCTTCCATTATAGGAGAAAGGGGCTTTTTGAAAAATGGTTTTTGAAAATCAATTGTTTTTATTCAAGGTTAAGACTAAGTACTTAGAGGATTATGTATACAAATTGAACTTTGGAGGGAGGTGAGCTACTAGGAGCCACTTAAAAACCAAGCCTCTTCAAGTAAAAATTACTAATCCCCTTTGTAGTTAATCTCTACCAAATTCTTTTCAATGAAAATGATTTTTGATGTTTTTGTGAACTATGATAAGCTAGACGTATAAAAGCAATTAAAACAAGGTTTAAACAACACAAAATTAAACTACCTAACGTATCCTAAGGTGAGAGCTTGAGAGATACCAAAGATCAATCAAGGACCACTCCCACCAAGTACTAACGAAAATTGTAAACTTAAGGAGAGATGGTTGTGTACCAAAGACACTCCCAAGACACTCCTTGTAAAGGCCAAACACAAAGTATAACAACAAAGAACAAGTGGCTGAAATGAAATAATAAAAACAGCCACAAAGAATTAGTGATGGATTAGTGACCAAAATTTGCAACAAAATTCAAATTAGTAAGGTAAAATCGGTCACTAAAATCCGTCACTAATGCTTATACATTTTTTTTTTAAAATTCAAATACAATCTTCAATTGAATCTCCAAAAATTCTCCACGGAAATGCTTGTCCAGCCACTTCAAATTTCCAGCCACAAGTGTTTGGTGTTTGATAGCCAAATCCGAAAGCCTCCTTTTCCCTTTCCTCCTCCTTTACTTAGTCCTCTTTTGATGACCCTTGTAGAACTAGCTTCTAAGGAGATAAACTAGGTCAAGCATAAGTCACATTTGATTTCCATGATGAATACAAACAACACAAGTATGGAAGAGTTATAGGAAAGAGGATTAGAGTAGAAGAAGTGAATATAGATGACAAAAGACAAGATTAAACTAGGTCAAGGAAGAACAAACCTAAGAAAGGTTCTAGAGTAGATGCACAAAACCAAACACTCAAAAATAGGTGAGCTGAAAATTTCTTTTAATGAATCCAAACAAGTAAAAAAAAACCGAGAAGAACAAATTGAGAATTAAACTCCTTAATTTGGCTTTTGCTTTTCAAATTAGGTTTAGCATATATTTTTTTTTTTTAAATTCACTTTTGATTTTGAACTTTTTTTTTTTTTTTTTTTTTTTTAAATCTTAGGAGTTGCCTTTTTCTTTAAAAGAAACTCACAAATTCTCGGTCACACCTTAAATGAAACACCAAAACCGGATTCAAATTGAAATTCAAATGCCACACAAATTAGGTCAAAATGTAAGGAACATGTGACATGCTTTTGATGCTTGGTTGGTTTATGTAGCACATGCACGGTTTTGGCTCCAATTTTCAAATTCAAATTGCATTCCAAACACAATTTTCCAGCACACACTAATAAAAAAAAATCAAACCTCACGGAATTAACATTTTTGTGTAAGACATTTTCAAAAAAAATTTTGGAAGCCTAAAATTCTAAGAAAACTACTAATGATCTAGTAGTAGTTTATGAACTCAAAAATGAAACTAAATTCATGAGCTTATACCAAAGAAAAGAAATGGATCTCGGCCAAATCCAGAAAATTGTTTCAAGATGCAAATCAAAAATTAAAAAGGATCAACAAGCATAGCTAAGATAGATGAACATATAAGAACTACACAAACCTACTAGACATGGATTTAAAAAATAAAAGACTCAAGCATTTAATTGACCGAATAAGATGCAAAGAAGACTCAAACAAAATCAAAAGCTAATAGGCAGAAAATTCCTAATTGAACACAAGAAGAGATTAGCATGATTCATGAAAGCATATATCATAGGCGCATATGAATCATTCAAGCAATACAAACTAGATCCATCAAAATTTTGAAACAAAAACTAGATCTAGGAAAGAATCAACTCAATTGTGACATGAACTCAAAAATTTAACAAGATGAAATTCAAGATGAACTCAAGAACAATTTGGAACCACGGATCAAAATTCAAGAAGATGAACTTATCTCTTGAAGACCGAAGCTCTTGATACCACTTGATGAGGTTCCACTTGGAAATCCTCAAGAATTCCCTCAATGCTCCTCGGTTCCTTGGAAGATTGACAAGGAATGGAAGCTCCAAGAAGCACCAATGTGACTCTAGCTTGCGTCTAGCTAAGTCTGGAAGAAGGAAGGTTTCCCTAGCTCTACAAGGAGAGGATCTCAAGTAGGGTAGAGTTAGGGAGAGTGACTTTCGGATAGGCAATTTCTATGGAAAGAAATCTCATCAATATATCATCCAAAAGTATCCTACAATCCGGTCATGAAGGAATTTATAATAGAAATTAGGTTAAGGGTTTAAGTTGGGTTCACCTAGAGTTAAGTAAAACCATGGTATGGTTAACTTAACTCTAGGCGCCAAAATTTGAATTCTAAATTCAAATTTTGGTTTCAACCGGCCACCCCCTCCATGTGCTCTCATTTGGCATGTAATTAGGAGGCCATTTGAGTTGCATTTCGGATCACACCATGTGCATGTATTGCACATGGCCGAAATGCACACCAAATGTGCTTTTAATTACATGCTAATGTAGATTCACATGTAACCTAATTAACTCTAAATTCACATGACCTCTAATGAAAATCCTACACTACAAGGCCGAAAATACAAGGCCCAAAAGAAATACAAGGCACTAAGGCCCAATCCTATTCTAACCCTAATCTAATGGGCTTGGGCTAAAGCCCAACAAAATAAAGTAATGGGCCTTTCTTGGGCTTGGGCCCACTCTTCATGCATCCTTCTTGCCATGGCTCTAGTAGTTGGGCCCTTAGCCCATGGGCCTCCTCCATCAGATATGAAGTGAACAATATTGAGTTACTCTTAGCAAAATTTGATACTCTTAATCAAAGATTAGACAAGATGGAAAAAGCTAAGGTTAATTCAGTGGCTACAAATCAAGTATGTGACCTTTGTAGGGAACAAGGGCACACTGCAGTAGATTGTACCTCAATTTTTACT
The DNA here is from genome assembly GCF_000230855.2 of Cajanus cajan. Lineage (NCBI taxonomy): Eukaryota > Viridiplantae > Streptophyta > Magnoliopsida > Fabales > Fabaceae > Cajanus > Cajanus cajan. Next base: position 40,560,847 of record NC_138525.1, read on the forward strand.
GGAGAAAAAGAAGATACTACTGAACAGGTGGCAGCTTCTCATAATTTCTATGACACTCCTCGAAGAGAGAAGAGTAATCCATATTCCAACACATACAACCCTGGTTGGAAGAATCATCCTAACTTTTCTTGGAAGAATAACCCAGTTCAAGGAACTAGCAATCAGCAACCTAATTTCCGTCCGTCCAATCACTTCATTAATGGGGAAGGAAATCCAGTACAGACACCCTCAATTCAACAAAGTGTTTCAAGATTAGAAAACCTTATGGAGAATTTTGTCACTAATCAAAAACAGACCAATGATTCAATGGCAAATTCTATTCAAAACCTTGCTGTCAAGGTTGAGAATATTACTCTCCACAACAAGATGCTGGAAAATCAAATTGCACAGTTGATGCCTAGTTCAAACAATTCTCCAGGTAAGTTCCCAGGTAAAACAGTTGCAAACCCAGCTGAAAATGTTAATGCTGTTACTTTAAGGAGTGGGAAGAAATTAGACAGACCTGTGTCTAATCAAAATGATAATATTGAGATTGATGAAGACGCTTCTCCTATGGTTGAAAAACCTGAAAAAGAGAGATTAGAAAAAGAAAAAGTATCTTCATCAAAGCCTCAAACTGTTTATCACCCTCCAATTCCTTTTCCTCAAAGGTTAGCAAGGACTAAACTTGATAGACAATTTGAAAAAATTTTAAATATGATCAAACAAGTGTATGTAAACATTCCATTTGTAGAAGATCTACAACAGATGCCTACATATGCTAAATTTCTTAAGGATCTTTTAGCTAACCGAAGGAAATTGGATGATAGAGAGACTGTTACATTGATCCATCATAATTTGCCCAAAAAACTTAAGGATCCTGGTAGTTTCTCTATACCTTGTCTCATTGGAAATCTAAGGTTTGAAAAAGCCTTATGTGACCTTGGGGCAAGTATCAGTTTAATGCCTTTATCAATTTGCAAGAAATTAGATATGGGAGAATTAAAGCCTACAGCAATGTCAATCCAGTTAGCAGATAGATCTATAAAATATCCCATAGGAATTTTAGAAGATGTTCCAGTTAAGATAGGTAAATTTTTAATTCCGGGAGATTTTGTTGTTTTAGAAATGGAAGAGGACAAACAAATACCAATCATACTAGGTAGACCATTTTTGGCTACAGCAGGCGTGATAGTAGATGTCAAACATGGAAAATTGTCCTTATCCATTAATGATGAAACAATGGAATTTAATATTGCTAAATCTGTTAGACAACCTTCTCTTGAAAATATTTGCTGCAGGGTTGATATATTGCCTAAAGACATGGAGGAAGAAGTCATGAGATCTATTTTGAGGGATCCCTTGGAGAATTTTCTAGTTGGAGGAAAGCACATAGATCTTGAGGGGATTCAACCTAATTATGCTTGCTTGATCGATTCAAGTCCCCCGTGTAAAGAAAAAGATCCTCTAGTAGAAAGTCTTCTTGAGTCTTCAACAGATTGGCAAGAAGAAAACTCTCCAAAGTTAGAACTTAAACCACTTCCTTCATCTTTAAGGTATGAGTTTTTGGGGGCTAATTCCACTTATCCAGTCATAGTAAATTCAGCTTTAAATGAAAAAGAAACTGAAAAACTTCTCAATGAGTTGAGAAAATTTAGAAAAGTTATTGGATATACTATGGCTGATATAAAGGGAATTAGTTCTTCATTTTGTATGCATCGCATCTTCTTGGAGGAAGGATCCAAACCTTCTGTTGAAGCTCAAAGAAGACTAAATCCCAAGATGAAAGAAGAGGTAAAGAAAGAAATTTTGAAATTATTGGATGCTAAGGTAATTTATGCTATATCTGATAGTCCTTGGGTAAGTCCAGTTCATGTGGTTCCTAAGAAAGGTGGGATGACAGTAGTTAAAAATGATAATAATGAATTAATTCCCACAAGAACTGTGACTGGGTGGCGTATGTGTGTTGATTATAGAAAATTAAATAATGCCACTAGAAAGGATCACTTTCCCTTGCCTTTTATTGATCAAATGCTTGAAAGGTTAGCAATGCATTCATACTTTTGTTATTTGGACGGATACTCCGGTTTTCATCAAATCCCTATTCATCCATTAGACCAAGAGAAAACTACTTTTACATGTCCCTATGGTACTTTTGCTTATAGGAGAATGCCTTTTGGCCTATGTAATGCACCTGCTACCTTTCAAAGATGTATGACTGCAATCTTTAGTGATTTATTAGAAAAAGAGATGGAAGTTTTCATGGATGACTTTTCAGTTTATGGTATTTCCTTTGATGACTGTCTATTAAATCTAACTAAAGTATTGCAGCGTTGCTCTGAAGTGAATTTAGTCTTAAATTGGGAAAAATGTCATTTTATGGTACAAGAAGGAATTGTCTTAGGACACCTAATATCTGGGAGAGGAATTGAGGTAGATAGAGCAAAAATAGAAGTAATTGATAAATTGCCTCTTCCAATTGATGTTAAAGGTGTTAGAAGTTTCTTAGGGCATGCCGGTTTCTACCGAAGGTTTATTAAAGATTTTTCAAAAATCTCTAAACCATTATCTAATCTACTTGTGAAAGAGGTACCTTTTAACTTTGATGTTTCTTGTAAGAATGCATTCTACAGGTTGAAAGAAGCTCTCACTACAGCTCCTATTCTGCAAACTCCTGACTGGAGCCTTCCTTTTGAAATCATGTGTGATGCAAGTGACTATGCTATAGGAGCTGTATTGGGACAAAGAAAGGACAAGAAGGTTCATGCTATATACTATGCCAGCAAGACTCTTGATGAAGCCCAAGCCAATTATGCAACAACAGAAAAAGAATTGTTAGCAGTCGTCTATGCTTTTGAAAAGTTCAGATCTTATCTTGTGGGGTCTAAGGTTATTGTTTACACAGATCACTCTGCCCTAAAGTATCTTTTTAATAAAAAGGATGCTAAACCTAGGCCCCTCAGATGGATTCTCCTTTTACAAGAATTTGATTTAGAGATTGTGGACAGAAAGGGAGTAGAAAATGTAGTAGCTGATCATCTCTCTCGACTTCCACAAGACCAAGCAACAAAGGAGGAACTCCCTATTAATGACAGCTTCCCAGACGAAAAGCTTTTAGCAGTTGTTGTGAAAAACAGTCCCTGGTATGCAGATTATGCGAATTACTTAGCATGTGGAGTCCTTCCTGAAGACTTTAATTATCAACAAAAGAAGAAATTCTTTAGTGACCTTAACAGCTTTATTTGGGATGAACCTTACCTATATAAGAGGTGTAGAGATGGTATCTACAGAAGGTGTATCTCAGAAGAAGCAGCTCCTCACATCATTCACTCATGTCATTCTTCCGCATATGGAGGGCATGCTAGTACGTCAAAAACTGCAGCTAAAATTCTACAATCTGGTTTTTACTGGCCAAACTTATTTAAGGATACCTGGAAGATGGTAAATTCTTGTGACCAATGCCAAAGATCAGGGAATATATCCAGGAAACATGAAATGCCATTAAATGGGATTTTAGAAGTAGAAATTTTTGATGTATGGGTGTCGCCACCGGCCCAAACGGGCCTCGGCGGTCGCGAAGACGGTCGAGCTCGCTTTTATTTTAGTTTTGAAAATGTATTGGATTATTAGAACGACTTATTCTCAAACTGAGACCTTGTCGATCTTATCCAATTTATTTATTAAATGTCTCACCAATCCATGTTAATCCCAAGCGGGACCCTCCATGGATTAGTGGTTTTTGCAAAAGGAGGGTTCATGGAGTCGCCACCAATGTTTTACTCAAAACATTGGAAAAAGAGATAAGGCAATTGATTTTATAAATCAACTTTGGCCATTACAACCAGAGTTGGGTAAGGGAGTCGGTTACGCGTGGGGAAGGTGTTAGCACCCCACAGCGCCCCTTTCGGGTTCCCTATGACAGATTATTTCTAAAATAACAGTGTAAAATTACTAAATTACCCCTATTTATTCTAAGCAATTATAAATTAACTATCTACATGATGACAGTTAAATATGCACACAGAAAGCAGTAAAAGGAAGGATTTTGAAGAAGAAACCTTTGAAGCGTGCTTTTTATATATTTCGTAAAACTGGGAAGCTTTTTGGCGTTCCCTCGCTCTACAAGCCCGCTCGCTCCCTCCTATAAAATTTTAACTATGGAAATCCGGAGGATTTCCCTTCGACTAAGTTCGAATCTCCAAGCTAAATGCTCGGAATTCCAGAACTTCGTCGGATCGACTCCCCGAGTGATTTCTAGGGCAGAACACTGCTCAAAAACCCCAGAATACTCAAGGAGAGGGTTAAAACTGTGTGTGAAAGTGTGGAATGACGTCCAATTGACGTCATATTTATAGGGAATTAGGCGCAATACGGGCTACAGAATCAATACGGCCGTATTGAAATTTTTGAACTTCAATACGGTCGTATTGAAGTTCAATACGGCCGTATTGAAATTCAGAAATTTCAATGCGCCCGTATTGAGTTCACTGCGGTTGTATTGAAGCTTCAATACGGCCGTATTGATTTCAGTACGGCCGTATTGAAGTTTCAGAAACTTCAATACGCCGTATTGAGTTCACTACGGCCGTGTTGAAGCTTCAATACGGCCGTATTAAGTTTAGTACGGCCGTATTGGGCTTCATTCCCTCCACTTCCTTATTTTAAGCTACTCTAAGACCTCTAAATCTACAGATAGCCATCCTATGGTCTTCTAGGAGTCCTTCTGGCTGACTTTCCTTCGATCTTTGAGGGTCTTCGAGTTTTATTTCCGACCCGGACAATTTTAGGGGTCTACAGCTGCCCCCCCTTTACTTAGTCAAACGGTATTTTGGTGTACCGGCTGACAAGTAAAGGAGTTGACCCAATTGTCCGGGTGATGTGCCAACCTTCTGACTTATAGCGTCTTCCGGTGGAAAATTGTCGAGTAGCCTCTCCAGGTTTTGCTTTGCTTGCTGCCCAAGCTGGAAGCTGTGAGTACCGCCTCTCCAGGCTTAGCTTCACTCTTTGTTCGAGCCGGAAGCTAAGTACCCTTGTGACAACGGTAGCAGTGTGAGTTTCGCCTCTCCAGGCTTAGTCTCGCTCTTTGTTCGAGCCGGAAACTAAGCACCTTTGTGGCGACGGTGAGCAGTGTGAGTTTCGCCTCTCCAGGCTTAGTCTCGCTCTTTGTTCGAGCCGGAAACTAAGCACCTTTGTGACGACGGTGAGCAGTGTGAGTTTCGCCTTTCCAGGCTTTGCTTTGCTTGCTGCCCAAGCTGGAAGCTGTGAGTACCGCCTCTCCAGGCTTAGCTTCACTCTTTGTTCGAGCCGGAAGCTAAGTACCTTTGTGACGACGGTGAGCAGTGAGTACCTCCTTTCCAGAGATAGCTTCGCTCATTGCTTGAGCCGGAAGCTGCATACCTCCGTGTTTGTGACGACGGGGTAGCGTGAATATCTCCTTTCCAGGGATTTGTGATGATTTTGTCTCCACAGTCCACGATGCTGCTTCGACGGTTGTTTTTTGATTTTTGTGCCACTGAGGGCTGGATAACGCAGGGATCTGTCTAGGGGATGTGCAGTTACTCATAGGTTCTTGTGTCCCAACTTTCCATTGCGTAGTTGGTGCCCACTGGGGAATTTCTGATTCCTTAGGGGTGCAGACACAAAGATGCTCTTTCTGATGTGAGCGGTGCCTTATGATTGGCTGACGTCCTTTCGACGTTTGGTGGAGTATCCCGGTTATCCTTATTCGGGTAACTCTTTTTAATTTTTGGATTTTGTTGCCTCTGTGTAGGCTGTTATCCGCCAGGGGATTTTGTCATTGGTTGTGATTGGCCTCTTCTGTTAGGCAGATCATCTTGATGTTCAATGATAGGCTGAGAGCCGGATTCCGCTTGGGGAATGATTATTGATCTTTTCGATTTTTTCTCTTTTTTGAAAGAGTGCCTCTGAATAGGCGAATTATCTTGATGTTTGATGATTGGCTGAATGCCGAATTCCTCTTGGGGAATGGTTATTGATCTTTTTGATTTTTTCTCTTTTTGAAGGGGTGCCTCTTGAGTAGGCGATTGGGGAATGAGGGATCTTATGTATCCCAGAGTATTATTTAGGAAGCCTCTGCAGGCTTAGCCTCACTCAACACTTGAGCTGGAGAGCTATCTTCACTGAGGAAGTTTAAGTCCTTTGACTTGGATATTCTGCTTGGGAGATCGTACTTCCATTGGGGATTTTGACGATTTTGCTTTGATAGCTCTCGCTGGGGATTTGTTCCGTGAGCTTGAGTTGAGGTTTCTCTGGGGAGTATTATTTCTGCGAGCCTCTCCAGGCTCAATTATTCTGTACAATTTGTCGAGTATTATTTTGGTGAGCCTCTCCAGGCTCAGTTATTTTGTATGAGTATTATTTCGGCAAGCCTCTCCAGGCTCAGTTATTCTACATGAGTATTGTTTCGGCAAGCCTCTCCAGGCTCAGTTATTCTGCATGAGTATTGTTTCGGCAAGCCTCTCCAGGCTCAGTTATTTCTGAGAGAGTATTATTTCAGTAAGCCTCTCCAGGCTCAGTTATTCTGATGAGAGTATTATTTCAGCAAGCCTCTCCAGGCTCAATTATTCTGTACAGTTGGGGGAGTATTATTTCTGCAAGCCTCTCCAGGCTTTAGTTATTCTGAGGAAGTATTATTTCTGCAAGCCTCTCCAGGCTCAATTATTCTGAAAGAGTATTATTTCAGCAAGCCTCTCCAGGCTCAATTATTCTGAGAGTATTATTTCGGCGAGCCTCTCCAGGCTCAATTATTCTGAGAGTATTATTTCGGCGAGCCTCTCCAGGCTCAGTTATTTTGTACAAACTGATGAGTATTGTTTCGGCAAGCCTCTCCAGGCTCAATTATTCTGAGAGTATTATTTCGGCGAGCCTCTCCAGGCTCAATTATTCTGAGAGTATTATTTCGGCGAGCCTCTCCAGGCTCAGTTATTTTGTACAAACTGATGAGTATTGTTTCGGCAAGCCTCTCCAGGCTCGGTTATTCTGCGGGAGTATTATTTCGGCAAGCCTCTCCAGGCTCAGTTATTCTGTGCAATCTGTTTGTTGGATTTTCTATATCCTTGCCTTTTTTTCATTTTCGGCTTTTTCTGTATTTTGCCTTTTCTTCTGATTTGGCTTTTTCTGTATTTTGCCTTTTTTATGTTTTTGGCTTTTGCTGTACAGAAATGTCTCAGTTATTCTGAGAGAGTATTATTTCGGCGAGCCTCTCCAGGCTCAATTATTTTGAGAGAGTATTATTTCGGCGAGCCTCTCCAGGCTCAATTATTCTGAAGGAGTATTATTTCGACAAGCCTTTCCAGGCTCAGTTATTATGAGAGTATTCTTTCGGCAAGCCTCTCCAGGCTCAGTTATTCTGAGAGTATTCTTTCGGCAAGCCTCTCCAGGCTCAGTTATTCTGTATGACGCTGCTGATTTTCTGAATCTTTGCGTTTTGTTTGCTGCTGTCATACACAAGCAATTTTTCTATTTTTTTCTATTTTATGTGGTTGCCTCATGACGAGGTCTTTGAAAATTTCTTTATGGCCAATACGGCCGCATCCATTTCAGTACGCCCATGTTTGAGTTAAAAATTTGTTCATAACCCCAATTTTAGTACGGGTGTACTGAACATGGTACGGACGCATTGTTTTTTCTGAAGTTTATATATTTTTTGTTTTTTCAATAAACAGAGAATAAGTGATCTTCCAGTACACCTATCATCTATATGCATGTATGCAGTATGATGCACCTATATCTATTTGATTCATCTTTCAAAAGAATTAACCGATGCGTTTTTGTGTTTGGATTTTGCCATTCCTCCAGACGGACTGTGCTCTGCCGATTTCTGTTACCGAGGAATGATGCGTATTTGATTTTGGTGTCATCAACCAAATGATTCTTCCCTTTCTTTAGAAGATGTGTCAACCCTCCTATTGACCACTATATCTCCATGTTTCCACTAGATTATTCAAAAATCGTTGGGGACAAGAGAGAAAAGAAGGAAAGGGTACATTTTCAAAAGTTTGTGTTTTAGAGGGGATTATTTTATTTTTAAAAAATGGATTTTGTAAGAATGGCGGGCCAATGGTAGGCTTAAGTGTTTGGGCTTGTTCGATTAAACACTTATGAGGTTAAGCACATCTTTGTTATTAATGATTGTGCTTTGACAACTTGGATAGCTTTTCTTGAGCCCCTTGTTGAATTCAATTGATGGTACCATCATGGATTTATTTTGTTTTTCTTTTTTTGACGGCCCTAACTTTTGCCTAAAACACCCATTTGTGGAGTTTTAGCGGGCTTTTGTCTTTGTTCATTTTTTTCAACCCTAACTTTTGCCTAGGTCACCCTTTTCGTGGGATTCCTAGCGGGTTTTTGTCTTCATTTTGTTACCCTAACTTTTGCCTAGGTCACCCTTTTGTGGGATTCCTAGCGGGTCTTTTGCTCTTATTTTTGCGCAGTCCCCTTTTTGGGTTTCCTGCCGAGCTTATTATCTTTAGGATTTCTTTTATCCATGATGGCACTTATTGATGCCAAGAAAAGGTGCTCCAAGCTGTCATGCACATTTCCACATAAAAATGATGCGGGTTTATTATTATCAAGATGATTTTAACCTCATTTATGCTTATTCAAACAGGGTTAAATAATATGGCCTAGAATTTTATTGCAAGCAAGAAAAGAAGCAATAAAGAATTAATGAAGAATGATTTTATTATAATCATAATGGAAACATGTGCCCTATCGAGGCTCGGGGGTCGGGCTATCCCCGAGGAGTGATCTCTAATAGTCACTGAGTCTATACATCCCTATCGGAAGGAGAAAAACATTTTGACGACGACGACCGGCCTTGACGCTTGTGAACCGGCCTTCCTAAAGATCTGGCTTAAAGAACGTCGAGAAGGATCTTGATTCCTCTTCGTTCTTTGATCTTTAACAGGGTTGTATCCTAACCCTTGTTTTCCCGGATTGTCCTTGATAATGGGTAGCTCCGGGATTCCTTGGGAGTCCTTGCCTAATCCTTGTCCTGGCAAGTATCCGTTCTTTGTGAGCATATGAGCTACCTTCTTCATTTCTCGGGGAAACGTTTCAACATTGGCAATTTCCAATGCTTGGAAGGCGGTTTCCAAAGCTTCCTCTGCTGCATCCACATAAGGTATGGTGGATGGCTTGCTGATGAGTATGTCATCTTCAGCTTGTACAGTCACCAGTTTGTCACCCATTATGAACTTGACTTTCTGGTGGAGCGTAGAGGGTACGACTTTCGCATCATGAATCCAAGGTCGGCCAAGGAGACAGCTGTATGCCGGAGTAATGTCCATCACTTGAAATTCGACGTTGAAGATAGTAGGTCCAATTTGGATTGGAAGATTGATTTCTCCCACTACTTCTCTTTTAGAACCGTCGAAAGCTCGAACGATCATGTTGCTTGGGCGCATTTGGACTCCCTTGATTGCCATCAGATCGAACGTTCTTTTTGGCATTACGTTCAAGGAAGATCCATTATCCATCAAGACCTTCGCGATGTGATACTCCTTGCACTTTATAGAGATGTGCAAGGGCTTGTTGTGGTTAGATCCCTCGGCGGGGATTTCTTCATCGATGAAGGTGAGGTGATCATTAGCCTTGATGTGACTAACAATCCCCTCAAACTCGTCTTGGGAGATAGTGTGCGACACGTATGCCTCGTTCAAGACTTTCAACAGAGCTTGCCGATGCGGTTCGGAGCATAGGATCAACGACAACAGCGTAATCTTTGCTGGCGTCCTATGAAGTTGATCCACGATGGAGTACTCGCTCTGTCGAATAAATTTTAACAGCTTGTCAGTCTCCTCCTCGGATTCTTTTTTCTCGGTTTTCTTTTCTTCTTTTTCTTTATTCTTGGGGGCTTTGTTATGAAGATCATCGGGAGTGTAGATCCTACCACTCCTAGTCATGCCCCCAAGTCCAGCGATGTTGGAGATATCGCTGTCGGCAGAAGAGTGGATGTCGTATATCCACGGCACAGCCTTATTTGATTTGTAAGGGAAAGGCCTTGGAACTGTGATCCTTAATGGTGTTGGACCTTCCCCTTTATTTGTCTTGATTACCAACAACGGAGTTGACGTGTGCTCGCTTGGCGCGGTTGTTGGCTTACACTTGATAACGAACGGCGTGTGATCCATTCTTTGAATATACGCATCGATTATTTCTTTCTTTTTATTAATGTTTATTAATGGATTACTAGGAGAGATGTATGAATGACTCCTAGATCTCTCCATGATCTATATGCATGATATGAGATGATGAGGTTGAATATGCATGCATAGTATTTATTCAACTAAGCATTATCATGTTTTTAGGATGTTCCTAAGATGATGCATGATATTGCTTGGTTTGGATAAATAACCCTTTTTTCTTTTTTTGGGTATTTTGTATCTTTTTTGTATTTATTTTTTGGGTGAAAAGGGAAACTACCTATATGAATGTGATGAAGGTAGATGTTAACACCATGCAATGGAAGATTCTTATTCCCATTTATTCTTATTTTATTGTAAACAAGAATGTTGTATGTTTAAAAAGGTCCAAATGTATGCTCATACAATGTCACATAGCGAATGCACACACAATTCACTCATCCACGAACAGTCACGAGCGAATCACGAGGTAGGGGTATCCTGCAGAAAAGTGCATATTCAAGGTGGTTCTAACTGTTCTCACCGGTCTGAGGCCCCCAAGGTGCCCCCATTATAGGGACCCAATTCCTCTCATCGTAGGTCGATGGAAAGCTCCAACGCACCGTCAGACTCAAGTTCATGGTTATCACCTTGAGTGATGTTTTCCGACAACGATCTACGGGCACCTATAGACCCATTCGACAACCGGCCGTACTAACATCCACTCCCTATGGTTAATCACTCATGCCCCCGGGTATAGAGGGAACTGTTGTGTGCAAAGGTTTGTGTACAGTTTGTATTTCAAACAATTGCGGAATTTAAACATACAACAGTTATTTAAAGCCATATAATAAATCATGTTATCATACAAGCAAGGGGTAACGAAGTAATTTTTAACTATTATTTGTTAAAAACAATCTGTCACTAAATGGGACTGACTCTCGAAGCTTCCCCAGCAGAGTCGCCATCTGTCGCCACCGGCCCAAACAGGCCTCGGCGGTCGCGAAGACGGTCGAGCTCGCTTTTATTTTAGTTTTGAAAATGTATTGGATTATTAGAACGACTTATTCTCAAACTGAGACCTTGTCGATCTTATCCAATTTATTTATTAAATGTCTCACCAATCCATGTTAATCCCAAGCGGGACCCTCCATGGATTAGTGGTTTTTGCAAAAGGAGGGTTCATGGAGTCGCCACCAATGTTTTACTCAAAACATTGGAAAAAGAGATAAGGCAATTGATTTTATAAATCAACTTTGGCCATTACAACCAGAGTTGGGTAAGGGAGTCGGTTACGCGTGGGGAAGGTGTTAGCACCCCACAGCGCCCCTTTCGGGTTCCCTATGACAGATTATTTCTAAAATAACAGTGTGAAATTACTAAATTACCCCTATTTATTCTAAGCAATTATAAATTAACTATCTACATGATGACAGTTAAATATGCACACAGAAAGCAGTAAAAGGAAGGATTTTGAAGAAGAAACCTTTGAAGCGTGCTTTTTATATATTTCGTAAAACTGGGAAGCTTTTTGGCGTTCCCTCGCTCTACAAGCCCGCTCGCTCCCTCCTATAAAATTTTAACTATGGAAATCCGGAGGATTTCCCTTCGACTAAGTTCGAATCTCCAAGCTAAATGCTCGGAATTCCAGAACTTCGTCGGATCGACTCCCCGAGTGATTTCTAGGGCAGAACACTGCTCAAAAACCTCAGAATACTCAAGGAGAGGGTTAAAACTGTGTGTGAAAGTGTGGAATGACGTCCAATTGACGTCATATTTATAGGGAATTAGGCGCAATACGGGCTACAGAATCAATACGGCCGTATTGAAATTTTTGAACTTCAATACGGTCGTATTGAAGTTCAATACGGCCGTATTGAAATTCAGAAATTTCAATGCGCCCGTATTGAGTTCACTGCGGTTGTATTGAAGCTTCAATACGGCCGTATTGATTTCAGTACGGCCGTATTGAAGTTTCAGAAACTTCAATACGCCGTATTAAGTTCACTGCGGCCGTGTTGAAGCTTCAATACGGCCGTATTAAGTTTAGTACGGCCGTATTGGGCTTCATTCCCTCCACTTCCTTATTTTAAGCTACTCTAAGACCTCTAAATCTACAGATAGCCATCCTATGGTCTTCTAGGAGTCCTTCTGGCTGACTTTCCTTCGATCTTTGAGGGTCTTCGAGTTTTATTTTCGACCCGGACAATTTTAGGGGTCTACAATGGGGAGTAGATTACATGGGACCATTCCCAAGTTCTAAAGGTTACAAGTTCATATTAGTTGCAGTTGATTATGTGTCCAAGTGGGTAGAAGCGATTCCCGCTCAAACGAGTGATTCAAATACTGTCATTAAACTCTTCAAAAGAATTATATTTCCAAGATTTGGGGTCCCAAGAGCTGTGATCAGTGATGGAGGCTCACATTTTATTGAAAGAAAGTTTGAATCTCTCTTAAAAAAGTATGGAGTCACTCACAAGGTTGGTACACCTTATCACCCTCAAACAAGTGGACAGGTAGAAATATCCAACAGAGAAATCAAAAAGATCCTTGAGAAGACTGTATCTACAACAAGAAAGGACTGGTCTTTAAGATTAGATGAAGCTCTTTGGGCCTACAGGACTGCTTACAAAACACCTATTGGCATGTCTCCATTTAGGCTGATTTATGGCAAATCTTGCCATCTTCCTGCAGAGCTAGAACACAAGGCTTTGTGGGCAATAAAATACTTCAACTATGACCTAAAGGATGCTGGAGAAAAAAAGGAAATTGGAACTCAATGAGCTTGATGAAATCAGATTAGACTCATATGAAAATGCTAAGATTTACAAAGAAAGAACAAAGAGGTGGCATGACAAGCATATACATAGAAGAGAATTCAAGCAAGGGGACTCGGTGCTATTATTTAATTCCAGACTCAGATTGTTTCCTGGAAAATTGAAGTCAAGATGGTCAGGGCCTTTTACAGTTCAAAAAGTATATCCCTATGGAGCTGTAGAAATCAGAAACGATAAAGGCGACATATTCAAGGTCAATGCACAGAGATTGAAGTTATATTTCCATGGGGAACACTTAGAAAAATTATACTCTATGGTTCTTCAGGAACCTACTCAAGTTTCTTAAAAAAAAAAAAAAAATAATAATAATAATAATAATAATAATAAAATAAAATTTCAGAGTTCCAGAGAGAATCACGACCATGATTCTAAATCACGGGCGTGATCTTCTCTGGAAAATTTTTGGAAAACCCCAGAGAGAATCACGACCGTGATTATAAATCACGGGCGTGATCTCCTCTGTTTGAATTTTTGAAAACTCACAAAGAGAATCACGGCCGTGATTTCCAATCACGCCCGTGATTCTCTGCTGACGCTCAACAGATACAACCCGTGATTTTTGAAATTCCCCTTTCCCTTATATATTTTTCCCCCTCCTTTTACATTCTCACTTCTCTCAAACTTACGAACTCTGCCCATTCTCTCTTTTCTTCTCTCCCAAACCCTAGCTTCTCACTTCTTCTTCCTCTTCTTCCCTCTTCCTCCCACATTCACTCCTTCCGTTCATCCATGGCTCCCAAGTGCACCCGTACCGTTGGTTCGTCCTCCACCGCTTCCGATACCCACAGTTACGAGGAAGAAGCAAGTGAAATTCCGCACCTTCCTCCGAGGTTCTATCGGAACGATGAACAGCGTGAGCGGAACGAGGTATTACGCTTCCGCACTATCCATCCTACCAGGTATCTCGACTTCCCATTTATTCGTAAGTTGGGTTTACGTGCTGATATCAATTTCATGTTAACTAACATTGGGTGGACAACCTTTGCTACCATGCATAATGATGTTGTTTATCCTCGACTAGTTCTTGAGTTCTTGAGCTCTCTCCACACGGAAATATTATCTGGGCCAAATTGTTCTGAAGGTTTGATTTCTTTCCGTATGTTTAACCAAGAACACGAATTAACCCTGGCTCAGTTCAATAATATTTTTGGATTTCCCACTGGAGGGAGCACGAGAACCCCAAGTTCTTTCAACCCTAGTTCTTTTTGGTATAGTTTGACAGGTACAAGTAATTGGGTCGCTGGAAAATGTAATTCCTCTGCTTTCCGCCATCCCGCCATCCGTATTATGCACCGCTTTATTGCCTCTACTGTTTTGGCCCGAGGTGATTCTGAAGGAAAGGTTCGTTTGAGCGACCTTTTACTTTTATGGGCTATGATGGAAAACAGAGAGGAGCCCATTGATTCTGGCAGTCATTTGGCACGACAGTTCCAGAGTATTTCCAATACCAGCCACGATGCGATTGTGAATGGCGGCCTCATTACCACTATAGCCAAACACCTTGGCTATCACGCTTGGCTGGACCAGTTAGAACCACTCCCTGGAAGCCGTACTATTAATTTTGCTACCTGCTCTTCTATGAACTGCATTGCGAAAGATGAAGATGATAAATACTACTTTGTAGTAACCCAGTCGGGAGTGCACCACCAGTTACCAAATCCAACATACACCGTGAAGAACCGGGCTACACGGCAGTTTCCACTGGAGCCATTAGAGGACCTACCTCCAGCAGTTGAGGAAGCGGCTCCTGCAGATGAGGAAGCAGCTCCTGAACAACCCCCTCTACATCCTGGACCTGAGGTGGACAATGCTGCTATCCTGGCAGCTATTCAATCAATGGATAACCGGCTGAAACAAATGGATGAACGCCAGCAGCATTATAATTACATGGTTGATCAAATGTATCAATGGCACATTCAACGGTATCCAGATGATTTTCCACCACAGTGAGATCTTTCTTATTCCTTATTTTACTCTGATGCTTAGGGACAAGCATTCCTTTCTGTTGTGGGTTGGTTGCATATTCATGCATTTTATAATTTTGTCAAAATAATCTATCATGCATTCATTAGCTCTTTGCTTCGGGACAAGCAAATCTTTAAGTTTGGGGTTAGGAGGATGTACGCATTTCATTCATTCATGCAAAGTAAAAAATAAAAATAAAAAAAAAAAAACAAAAAAAAAAAACATGCATATATACATATTCAGTTAATCCCAGCTTGAATTTGTGTTTGAAAAGTAAATATTTTTAATGAAATTGTTCGTCTTTGAAAACACTGAATGTGATGAATTGAATCTTGAAGTCTCAGAACAAAAGGTTGAAAAATTAGCTGGTTTTGTGGCTAGCACTTGGTTCTTAGTATTGAGGCTTGAAATGATCGAGAATTATAAAAATAGTCTCTTGAAGATAAATTCTTTTTAATTCGTGCTTAAAAGCTTTTGGGGGGTAATAAAAAAAAAAAATCACCTAGCACCCCTTTGAGGTCATAGGTTAGAGGGAGAATATTCTTAACCTTAGAAAACTAAGGGAACTAATTAGCTACTGGGGAATTGTTTAGTAAAATAGCTAGACCCCCTTTGAGGCTACGTGTTCTTGAAATTATCATCCTCTCTACACTGATTGGCTACTGGGGAAATGTTTTAGGTGAGACAAAAACAAAAATAAAAATATTACCCCTATTTGTGTCACAAGCATTGAAAAATTATTTCTGTTAAATTATCTTCGTTCGACTAATGAGCTTTACAAGATTTGACATCATGAAACTCTTAGAAACTAAGAGTTGGCGCTAGTAATGAAAGATTAAGATTCTAATTGGACCTTGTGAGACTAAGAGTGAAGATTTTAAATGCTCAGTTAATTCTTGATGAATTTTTTTTTCAAAGTGCTAATTATTGTTTGAGGACAAACAAAAGTTCAAGTTTGGGGTTATTTGATGTTGTGAATTTTACTCGTATTTTAGCACTTTAATTCACAAGAATTCATAGCATAATCATGCATATCTTTCATGTTTTTAATAAATTTTTATATCATTTTCCTATTTTATGCTTTTCTTGGTATGTGTTGTGTTTTCTCTGAGCAGGATCAAGATTTAAGAATTAAAGAGGAAATGCTGAGCTACAGGGAAAATCACGGCCGTGATTCTAAATCACGCCCGTGATTCACCAGAGAAAATCATGGCCGTGACTCCCAATCACACCCGTGAACGCCACTGACCCTTCATAGATGTGCTCCAGAGAAGATCACGGTCGTGATTCTCAGTCACGACCGTGATTCACTTCGCGTCCCAGCTTTTTAAGTTTTATGTTTTATTTTTATTTTATCTTTGTAATTTTTATCTTGGTAGTTTTACCTTTTTACCCTTTTAGGTTATAAATTAGATGAGGTTAGCCTAGAACGCAGATTTTTTGGTTTCGGAGACAGTTTTTTTTAGTTTTTGACACTTGGAGAAGGTTGGGCGCCTGTGCCATCGACTCTAAGGTTTGCTTTTCTTTTATTCTTCTTTTCTTGGAGAACTACTATGAACTCCTGTGAGTAGTTTCCCTTTTTCTGGGATCAGGGCTTAGCCTCTGAGAACCTCTTTATTAATGCATTATTCAGTTTCTTAATTTTATTCCAATTCTTGATCTGTTCTTTTATATTTTATATATGAACTTTAATATTATTGTTTTCATAATAACATTAATTAAGGATGAACTGAGAGGAGAACTTGATTATAATTATGATAAACAATTAATCTTAATTTTCATAATCATAGATAATTAGGGATGAACTGAGAGGAGAACCTAATTATCAGAACCTAAAGGAACAAACTTGAGTGTTAAATCACGAGAGTTGATTTAAGCTTTCGAGGAGCAATAGATTAACAAAGATCTTAATGGGTTTAATTGAACGTAATTACCACGAGAGTAGAGATTAATTTTAATTAAACACGTCCTCGTAGCCTGAGAAGGTGCAAGGATTAAATTAGGTTAAGACTACCTTCAAGATGGAATAGAATTAATTAATGAAAATAATAATTCAATATTGTTGGAACTCTTTGTGCGAACCCTAGATTCCCGGAAATCTCCTTATCTTATCTTAAAGTTTTATCTTATTCATTAATTGCATTACTATCTCTTTTACCATCAAATCTGATCTTATCATCTCAACACAAAAATTCAATCTGTTTTAAAATTCAAATTAAAATACTAGTAATTCTAGGTCAAAACGTAGTCCCTGTGATTCGATATTTATTACTTGACCACAACCGTACACTTGCGGTTTTCCATACATCACTTTTTGATCTTCCTTTGATAGGCTTGACCATGGCATATGGCGTTCAGCCGTTTCTCTTCAATGAGGTTCAATTGGTCGTATCGACTTTGAACCCATTCTGCCTCGGAAAGTTTCGCTTCCATGATTACCCTTAGAGAAGGTATCTCGACTTCAACAGGTAAGACCGCCTCCATCCCATAAACGAGGGAGAATGGAGTAGCTCCTGTGGATGTGCGCACTGAAGTCCTGTATCCATGGAGAGCGAAGGGTAGCATCTCATGCCAGTCTTTGAATGAGACAACCATCTTTTGCACTATCATCTTGATATTTTTATTGGCTGCCTCGACTGCCCCATTCATCTTTGGTCGATAGGGGGAAGAGTTGTGGTGTTGGATTTTGAACTCTTGGCACAGTTCTTCCACCATCTTGTTATTTAGATTGGATCCATTATCAGTGATGATTTTATCGGGAATACCGTATCTGCATATGATGTTCTTCCTGATGAAGGATGTTACCATCTTTCGGGTCACATGAGCATATGATGCCGCTTCTACCCATTTGGTGAAATAGTCAATGGCCACAAGGATGAACCTATGTCCATTGGATGCTTTTGGCTCGATAGGTCCAATAACATCCATGCCCCACATTGCGAATGGCCAAGGTGAAGCCAACACGTTGAGTGGAGTGGGTGGGACATGAATGTTATCGGCATATGCTTGACATTTATGGCATTTCCGTGCATACTGGTAACAGTCTCCTTCCATGGTCGACCAATAATATCCCGCCCTGAGGATCTTTTTAGCCATTGCAGGCCCGGGAATATGGGTGCCGAAAACCCCCTCATGTATTTCTTTAATTACGTTTTGGGCTTCGACTTGGTCTACACATCTCAACAAGACCGAGTCATGATTCTTCTTGTAGAGGGTTTCACCAATTAGTAAAAATCCCATGGCCCTTCTTCGGATATGCTTTTTGTCATTATCGCTGGCCATATCAGGATATTCCCCTTTTGATAAGTATTGTTTGATGTCGTGGAACCATGGACAATCATCAATAACTTCATCTATCAGAAGGCAGAACGCTTGCTTATCGTGTCGCCGGATATTGATGATGGGCATTTCATACTCTTTATCCAAGGCGAACATTGACGAGAGCGTAGCAAGGGCGTCGGCAAACTGATTTTCCTCCCTTGGAATGTATTCAAAGACGACACTTTGAAAGAGATGTGTCAAATCTTTGATATGCTCAACATATGGTATCAGTTTAGGATTTCGGACTTCCCAGTCACCTCGTAGCTGATGAATGACTAAAGCCGAATCTCCAAACACTTTGAGCTTGAGGATACCATTGTTGATAGCTGCCTGGATTCCTAACGCGCAAGCCTCGTATTCGGCCATGTTATTTGTACAGTCGAAGTTGAGTCTTGCCGTTAGGGGGATATGCTTTCCTTGTGGGGAGATTAACACTGTTCCAATCCCCTGTCCAAGCATGTTGGAGGCTCCATCAAAATACATGGTCCACGCATCATCTTTAGGCTCTTCATGTTGTAAATGCATTATATCCTCATCGGGGAAATCGTCCTGAAGGGATTGATAATCATTGGTCGGCCCGTGTGCTAGGTAATCAGCTAGGGTACTACCCTTGATGGCCTTTTGAGTGACATGTATGATGTCAAATTCTGATAATTGTACTTGCCATCGGGCGATCTTCCCAGTGATTATGGGTTTGTCGAACACGTACTTAATTGGATCCATTTTGGAAACCAACCAAGTAGTATGCCTAATCATGTACTGCCTGAGCCTTTGCGTTGCCCATGCTAACGCGCAGCACGTTTTTTCTAGCGGCGTATAGCGGGTTTCATAATCAAGAAATTTCTTGCTCAGGTAGTAGATGGCTTGTTCTTTCTTTCCTGTTTCATCTTGTTGTCCCAGCACAGCCCCCATAGACTCATCAAGCACCGTCAAGTAGAGGATTAATGGTCTTCCCTCGACAGGTGGCACCAATACCGGTGGATTGGCCAAGCACTGTTTGATCTTATCAAAAGCTTGTTGACAATTTTCATCCCAAACTTCGGAATGATTCTTGCGCAACAGCTTGAATATTGGCTTGCACGTGTAAGTCAACTGTGCGATGAACCTTGCGACGTAGTTCACCCTGCCGAGGAATCCTCTAATTTCTTTCTCAGTTTTAGGAGTAGGCATTTCCATTATTGCCTTTACTTTATCGGGGTCCACCTCTATGCCTTTTTCACTGACGATGAACCCGAGAAGCTTACCCGACCGGACTCCGAAAGTACACTTAGCCGGATTTAGCTTAAGCTGATACTTGCGAAGCCGATTGAATAATTTTCTCAAATATTGAATGTGGTTCATCTCGTCTTTCGACTTTGCGATCATGTCGTCCACGTATACTTCAATTTCTTTATGGATCATGTCGTGGAATAGTGTCACCATCGCTCGTTGGTAGGTGGCGCCCGCATTTTTAAGTCCAAAAGGCATCACCCTGTAGCAGAAGGTGCCCCAGGGTGTGATGAAAGAAGTTTTCTCGCGGTCTTCCATATTCATCTTGATTTGGTTATACCCTGAGTATCCATCCATAAAGGAATAGAGTGTGTTTGTGGCTGTGTGATCCACAAGTGTATCGATGTGTGGCAAGGGAAAATCGTCCTTTGGACTGGCACGATTTAGATCCCTATAGTCAACACAAACTCTAACCTTTCCATTCTTTTTGATGACTGGCACAATGTTAGCCAGCCATTCGGGATACTGGGACACAACCAAGAATCCCGCGTCTAATTGTTTTTTCACTTCCTCCTTGATCTTTAAAGACCATTCGGGCTTGATTCGTCGAAGCTTTTGCTTAACGGGTCGAAACCCTTCTTTCAATGGCAACTTGTGCTCGACGATTTTAGAGTCCAAACCGGGCATATCACGGTACGACCATGTGAATACGTCCTTGTATTCCCTTAATAATTGGATCAATTGTGCTCTTATTTCATCACTGATATGGGTCCCAATGTTGACCTCTCGCAACTCTTGACCCTGCCCCAAATTCACGGTCTCCAATTCTTCTTGATACGGTTGGAGTAGACGAGCTTCTTGGTCTAGCAGTCTTCGCAGATCCGGAGAGATGGTCTCCTCATCACTGTCCAACTCAACCCATTCATCCTCGGCTTTCGGATCCCGATCAGAGCGAACAATCACAGACATAATTATTTATTGGTTCTGTTTAGGTTTAGAATTTATTAATGTTAATGAGGAAAGAGAGAAAAGAACAAAATGAGAGAATAATGTGTGAAAAATGCCTCTTTATTGATATATGTAAAATGTACAAAACCCTTATTTATATGAAAGGTCCTCATGATCTCGGGTACTGATCATGAGTCCCAAAAAGAAAAAGAAAATTAAGGAGGGGCCCTATCGTGGCTTGCCCTTCTCTCTACTCCTGCTTTGGCAGAGGGTTCTTGCTCACGTCGGGCGCTGTCGAATCGAAAGTGACCCACCCAGCATCAATAAGGCTTTGGACCTTATATTTGAGAACTCTGCAGTTCTCCGTTGAGTGCCCCGGTGCCCCCGAATGGTATAGACATTTATCTTGTGGATTGTACCAATCGGGGTAGGGTGGATCCATTTTCTTTGGTGGAACATAAGCTAGAAGACGTGCTTCCACTAGCTTCGGTAGGAGGTCGCTATATGTGGTCGGAAGTTTATCAAACTTCTTCACAGGGTTGTATTGCGACTTTCCTGACTTCGAAGTGGAAGAAGATGAAGAAATATTTACGGCATTGACTCCTCCCTCCTTCTTCTTCCCGTAGGTCTTCTTGGCTTCAAATGATTGGGGAAGCCCAACTAGCTTCCCACTTTTCAGCCCTTGTTCCACTCTTTCGCCAATGGTGATGATGTCCGAGAAGAGTGTTGTTGTGTTCCCTATCATCTTGTCATAATAGGGACCGGTCAACGAGTTTATGAATAAGGACACCGTCTCCTTATCCGACAGCGGGGGCTCTATCTGTGCCGCCAACTCCCTCCATCGTTGGGCGTACGCCTTGAAAGATTCATCATTTTTCTTACTCAAGGCTTGAAGATCTGACCTATCGGGTGTTAGGTCGATGTTGTATTTATAGCGCTTGAGAAAGGCGTCGGCCAACTGCCTCCATGTGTGTACTAGATTTCCATCTAGCTGCATATACCAGTTGAGCGCGGTATCAGCCAAGCTCTCTTGGAAGCAGTGGATCAAGAGCTTTTCGTTTGTGGCATATGCAGCCATCTTTCGGCAGTACATGGTGAGATGACTCTTGGGGCAAGTCGATCCCACGTATCTCGGGAAATCTGGCATTTTAAATTTAGGAGGAAATTGAATATCCCTCACTAAGCACATGTCGGCGGCATCTTTAATATTGAAATCATGCCCCTCCATAGCCCTTAGCCGATCCTCTAGGGCGTGGAATTGTTCCTTTGAAACTTCGGGCTCTTTAATCATAATTCCAGCCCCAATAGGTATGGCGTGCGGAGGCTCTTCTTCATGCACCTCCTCTTCCTCATGATGGGACCCATGGTCACTGTGGCTTGATCCATGGAAGTTATGTTGACGCATGAGTTCCATCATTTGCGCCATTTGCTCCTTGAGCTGTGAGAGCTCGGCTGTAAGCTTCTTATTTTGTTCCTCCAACGCGTCCATCTTCTTGATTTTCTGTGCGCGTGTGAGGACAGAGAGATGACCAGCCACTTTCTAAAAATGAATGTTTAATCTAATTAGTTTAATTTATGGAATGAATACGCTCTTGACATGAGCTTGATAACCCTCCATTTTTAAGGCGCTGCCTTTTTAAAACGGAGTGTTACCACCCTCCTTGACTTATGATCCCTCCCCAACGGAGAATCTCGATAATTATGGGTCTCTTTTACTCATGTCAAGAGGTATTGGTGAACCTAAAATGCATGGTTTATGAGGATGCATGATGTCTTATTGGTAATGATGTACATGCTCCTCACTTTTATTATATTTCCACACATGGTCTTTCCTCTCATGTCATGGTATTTTCATGCATGGGGATTATTCTTAGACCTTATCACGAGGTTTATTTTTAATGCACAAACAATTGCACATAAGCATTTACACAAACAATTCACTCATCCACGAACAGTCACGAGCGAATCACGAGGTAGGGGTTTCCTGCAGAAAGGTGCATATTCAAGGTGGTTCTAACTGTTCTCACCGGTCTGAGGCCCCCAAGGTGCCCCCATTATAGGGACCCAATTCCTCTCGTCGTAAGTCGATGGAAAGCTCCAACGCACTGTCGGACTCGAGTTCATGGTTATCACCTTGAGTGATGCTTTCCGACAACGGTCTATGGGCACCTATAGACCCATTCGACAACCGGCCGTACTAACATCCACTCCCTATGGCTTACCACTCATGCCCCCGGGTATAGAGGGAACTGTTGTGTGCAAAGGTTTGTGTGCAGTTTTTATTTCAAACATTTGCGAAAATTTAAACATACAACAGTTATTAAAGCCATATAAATAAAGCATGTTATCATACAAACAAGGGGTAATGAAGTAATTTTAACTATTATTTGTTAAAAATAATCTGTCACTAAATGGGACTGACTCTCGAGGCTTCCCCAGTGGAGTCGCCATCTGTCGCCACCGGCCCGAAACGGGCTTTCGGCATTCGCGAAGGATGGTTGGACTCTTTTATTTGTTTAAAAATATGGATTGCTAGAATGACTTATTCTCAAACTGAGACCTTGTCAAACGAGCAATTTTATTAAAAGGCTCACCAATCCATGTTAATCCCAAGCGGGACCCTCCATGGATTAGCGGTTTTCATAAAAAGGAAGGGTTCATGGAGTCGCCACCAATGTTTTACTCAAAACATTGGAAAAAGAAGTTTAAGGCAATCGATTCAAAAATCGACTTCGGCCATAACAACCAGAGTCGGGTAAGGGAGTCGGTTACGCGTGGGGAAGGTGTTAGCACCCCACAGCGCCCCTTTCGGGTTCCCTATGACAGATTATTTCTAAAAATAATAGTGCGAAATTACTAAATTACCCCTATTTATTCTAAACAATTATAACTTAACTATCTACATGATGACAGTTAAATATACACACAGAAAGCAGTAAAAGGAAGGTCTTAAGAAGAAACCTTTGAAGCGTGCTTTTATATTCAAGTAAAACTGGGAAGCTTTTTGGCGTTCCCTCGCTCTACAAGCCCGCTCGCTCCCTCCTAGAAAATTTTAACTATGGAAATCCGGAGGATTTCCCTTCGACTCAGTTCGAGACTCAAGCAAAAAGCTCAGAACTCGAGAACTTTGTCGGATCAACTCTCCGAGTGATTTCTAGGCAGAGCACTGCTAAAAAAAAAACCCAGAATACTCAAGAAAAGGGTTAAAACTCAGTGTGAAAGTGTAGAATGACGTCCAATTGACGTCATATTTATAGGGATGAGGCGCAATACGGCCTCTGGGGGTCAATACGGTCCGTATTGAAGTTTTGAACTACAATACGGCCGTATTGAATTCAGTACGGCCGTATTGAAGTTCAAAAAACCTCAATACGGCCGTATTGAGTTCAGTGCAGCCGTATTGAAGTTCAGTGCAGCCGTATTGAGTTCAGTGCAGCCGTATTGAAGTTCAGAAACTTCAATACGGCCGTATTGAGTTCAGTGCGGCCGTATTGTAGTTTAAAATGTTCAATACGGCCGTACTGAACTTTTGGGAGGCCGTATTGAGCTTCATTCCCTCCACTTTCTTATTTTTTGCTACTCTAAGACCTCTAAACCTACAGATTGTCATCCCACGGTCTTCTAAGAGTCCCTTTGGCTGACTTTCCTTTGATCTTCGAGAGTCTTCGAGTCTTATTTCCGACCCGGACAATTTTAGGGGTCTACACTCCACAGTCCACGATGCTGCTTTGACGGTTGTTTTTGATTTTGGTGCCGCTGAGGGCTGGATAACGCAGGGATCCGTCTAGGGGATGTGCAGTTACTCATAGGTTCTTGTGTCCCAACTTTCCATTGTGTAGTTGGTGCCTACTGGGGAAATTCTGATTCCTTGGGGATGCAGACACAAAGATGCTCTTTCTGAGGTGAGCGATGCCTTAGTGGCACAAAAATCAAAAACAATCGTCGAAGCAGCATCGTGGACTGTGGAGACAAAATCATCACAAATCCCTGGAGAGGGCAAACTCACACTGCCAACGTCGTCAGAAACACGGAGGCAGACCCTGGGGAGGGCAAACCGCAGACCCTGGAGAAGGCAAACTCAGCTATCAAGGTTGTCAGAAACACCGAGACAGAGCCTGGAGAGGCGGTACTCAGCTACCCCGTCGTCAGAAACACGGAGGTATGCAACCCTGGGGAGGGCAAACCGCAGACCCTGGAGAGGGCAAACTCAGCTGCCAAGGTTGTCAGAAACACCGAGGCAGAGCCTGGAGAGGCGGTACTCAGCTACCCTATCGTCAGAAACAACGGAGGTATGCAACTGCCAATGTCGTCAGAAACACAGAGGCAGAGCCTGGAGAGGCAGTACTCAGCCACCAACGTCGTCAGAAACATGGAGGTGTGCAACTGCTAACGTCGTCAGAAACGCGGAGGCAGAGCCTGGAGAGGCGGTACTCAGCTACCGAGGTTGTCAGAAACACCGAGGTATGCATGAGCCTGGAGAGGCGACGACTAATACTCAACCTGGAGAGGCTACTCAACAATTTTCCACCGGAAGACACTACAAGTCGGAAGGATGGCTTATTCCCCGGACAATTGGGTCAACTCCTTTACTTGTCAACCGGTACACCAAAAAGCCGTTTGACTAAGTAAAGGGGGGGCAGCTGTAGACCCCTAAAATTGTCCGGGTCGGAAATAAGACTCGAAGACTCTCGAAGACCGAAGGAAAGTCAGCCGAAAGGACTCCTAGAAGACCCTGGAAGACCCTAGGATGATTCTTCATAGGTTTAGAAGTCTTAGAGTAGCTTAAAATAAGGATGTGGGAGGATTGGAGCTCAACACGGCCTCCTAGAAGTTCAGTACGGCCGTACTGAACAATTTGAACTACAATACGGCCGTACTGAAACCAATACGGCCGTATTGATGTCAGAGGCCGTACTGCGCCTCACTCCTATATATAGGACATAATTTGGACGTCATTCCACACATTTGGAAACTTTTTCCATACTTTTGGACCCTCTTGCTGAGTATTCTGGGGTTTTTGAGCAGTGTTCTGCCCTAGAAGTCTCTCCGAGAGCCGATCCGACAAAGTTCTTGAGTTCTGAGCATTTAGCTTGAGGATTCGAACTAGTCGAAGGGAAATCTTTTTGATTTCCATAGTAAAAATTAATCTTTAGGGAAGGAACAAGCGAGCGTGTAGTGGGAAGGAGCGCCAAAACATTGGTGGCGACTCCAATAACCCTTCTTTTTGCGAAAACCACTAATCCATGGAGGGTCCCGCTTGGGATTAACATGGATTGGTGAATCATTTAATAAAATTGTTAGTTCGATGAGGTCTCAGTTTGAGAATAAGTCGTTCTAACAATCCATCATTTTTCAAAACTTTAAAAAGAGTCCAACCATCGTCGCGAATGCCAAGGTCCATTTTGGTGTACCGGTTGACAAGTAAAGGAGTTGTCCGGAGTTGCCCCCCTTTGTTTTTGTTTATTTTTGCAACCCTAATTTTTGCCTAGGTCACCCTTTCGTGGGATTCCTAGCGGGTTCTTTGCTCTTATTTTTGCGCAGCCCCCTTTTTGGGTTTCCTGCCGAGCTTTTTTGTTTTCATGATTTTTGTTTTTAAAGGATTTCTTTTTTATCCATGATGGCACTTGTCGAGGCCAAGGGAAGGTGCTCCAAGTTGTCACACACACTTCCACATAAAAATGATGCGGGTTTATTGTTATTAAGACGATTTTAACCTCATTCATGCTTATTCAAACAGGGTTAAAATAATGTGGTCTAGAGATTTATTGCAAGCAAGAAAAGAAGCAATAAGAAATAATAAAGAACGATTTTATTATAATTATAGCGGAAACATGTGCCCTATCGAGGCTCGGGGGTCGGGCTGTCCCCGAGGAGTAATCTCTAACAGTCATCAGGTCTGTACATCCCTATCGGAAGGAGAAAAACACTTGACGACGACGACCGGCCTTAACGCTTGTGAACCGGCCTTCCTAAAGATCTGGCTTAAAGAACGTCGAGAAGGATCTTGGTTCCTCTTCGTCCTTTGATCTTTAATAGGGTTGTATCCTAACCCTTGTTTCCCCGGATTATTCTTGATAGTGGGTAGCTCGGGAATTCCTTGGGAATCCTTACCAAGTCCTTGTCCGGGCAAGTATCCGTTCTTGGTGAGCATGTAGGCTACCTTCTTCATTTCTCGGGGAAACGTTTCAACATTGGCAATCTCCAATGCTTGGAAGGCGGTTTCTAGAGCTTCCTCTGCTGCATCCACGTAAGGTATGGCAGATGGCTTGCTGATGAGTATGTCATCTTCGGCTTGTACGGTCACCAGCTTGTCACCCACTATGAATTTGACTTTCTGGTGGAGCGTAGAGGGAATAGCTTTCGCATCATGAATCCAAGGTCGGCCGAGGAGACAGCTGTATGCGGGAGTAATGTCCATCACTTGGAATTCAACATTAAAGATGGTGGGTCCAATTTGGATTGGAAGATTGATCTCTCCCACAACTTCTCTTTTAGAACCATCGAAAGCTCGAACGATCATGTTGCTCGGGCGCATTTGGATTCCCTTGATTGCCACTTGATCAAGCGTTCTTTTTGGCATCACGTTCAAGGAAGATCCATTATCCACCCAGACTTTAGCGATGTGATATTCCTTGCATTTTACAGAGATATGCAAGGGCTTGTTGTGGTTTGGTCCCTCAGCGGGGATTTCTTCATCGGTGAAAGTGAGGTGATCATTAGCCGTGATGTGACTAACAATCCCCTCAAATTTGTCTTGGGAGATAGTGTGCGACACGTATGCCTCGTTCAAGACTTTCAACAGAGCTTGTCGATGCGGTTCGGAACATAGGATCAACGACAACAAAGTAATCTTTGCGGGCGTCCTATAAAGTTGATCCACGATGGAGTACTCGCTCTGTCGGATATACTTTAACAGCTCATCAGTCTCCTCCTCGGATTCTTTATTTTCCTCGGTTTTCTCTTTTTCTTTTCCTTTATTCTTGGGAGCTTTGTCATGAAGATCTTCGGGAGTGTAGATCCTGGCACTCCTAGTCATGCCCCCAAGTCCAGCGATGTTAGAGATATCGCTGTCGGCAGAAGAATGGATGTCGTATATCCACGGCACAACCTTATTTGATTCGTAGGGAAAAGGCCTTGGAGTAGTGATCCTTAACGGTGTTGGACCTTCCCCTTTGTTCGTCTTGATTACCAACAACGGAGTTGACGTGTGTTCGCTTGGCGCGGTTGTTGGCTTACACTTGAGAACGAACGGCGTGCGATCCATTCTTTGAACATACGCATCGATTAATTCTTTCTTTTTATTAATGTTATTAATGGATTACTAGGAGAGATGTTTGAAATGCAAACCTAGATCCCTCCATGATCTTTGATAAGAATGCATGATATGAGATGATGGCGTTGAATATGCATGCATTGTGTTTATTCAACTAAGCATTATCATGTTTTCAGGATGTCCCTAAGATGATGCATGATAGTTGCTTGGTTTGGATGAATAACTTTTTTTCTTTTTTTCTTTGGGTATTTTGTTTTTTTTTTGTATATATTTTTTTTTGGGTGAAAATGGAAACAACCTATATGAATGTGATGAAGGTAGATGTTAACACCATGTAATGGAAGATTTTTTATTCCTATTTATTCTTATTTTTCGAAAGTTTGTGTTTTAGAGGGGATTATTTATTTTTTGAAAAATGGATTTTGTAAGAATGGCTTGGCCAATGGTAGGCTTAAGTGTTTAGGCTTGTTTGATTAAACACTTATGAAGTTAAGCACGTCTTGGTTATTAACGTTTGTGATTTGACAACTTGGATAGCTTTTCTTGAGCCCCTTTGTTGAATTCAGTTGGTGGTACCATCATGGATTTATTCTGTTTTTCGATTGCCCTAACTTTTGCCTAAAACACCCATTTGTGGAGTTTTAGCGGGCTTTTGTTTTTGTTCATTATTTTGTAACCCTAATTTTTGCCTAGGTCACCCTTTTGTGGGATTCCTAGCGGGTCTTTTGCTCTTATTTTTGCGCAGCCCCCTTTTTGGGTTTCCTGCCGAGCTTCTTTTATTTTAAAGGATTTATTTTTATCCATGATGGCACTTGTCGAGGCCAAGGAAAGGTGCTCCAAGTTGTCGTGCACACTTCCACACAAAATGATGTGGGTTTATTGATTATTAAGACGATTTTAACCTCACTTATGTTCATTCAAACAGGGTTAAATAATGTGGTTTAGAATTTTATTGCAAGCAAGAAAAGAAGCAATAAGAAATAATGATGAATGATTTTATTATAATTATAGTGGAAAACATGTGCCCTATCGAGGCTCGGGGGTCGGGCTGTCCCCGAGGAGTAATCTCTAATAGTCATCAGGTATACACATCCCTATCGGAAGGAGGAGAGCACTTGATGACGACGACCGGCCTTGACGCTTGTGAACCGGCCTTCCTAAAGATCTGGCTTAAAGAACGTCGAGAAGGATCTTGGTTTCTCTTCGTCCTTTGATTTTTATAAGGGTTGTATCCTAACCCTTGTTTCCCCGGATTATCCTTGATAATGGGTAGCTCCGGGATTCCTTGGGAGTCCTTGCCTAATCCTTGTCCTGGCAAGTATCCGTTCTTAGTGAGCATATGGGCTACCTTCTTCATTTCTCGGGGAAACGTCTCAACATTGGCAATTTCCAATGCTTGGAAGGCGGTTTCCAAAGCTTCCTCTGCTGCATCCACATAAGGTATGTTGGATGGCTTGCTGATGAGTATGTCATCTTCAGCTTGTACAGTCACCAGTTTGTCACCCACTATGAACTTGACTTTCTGGTGGAGCGTAGAGGGTACAGCTTTCGCATCATGAATCCAAGGTCGGCCAAGGAGACAGCTGTATGCCGGAGTAATGTCCATCACTTGAAATTCGACGTTGAAGATAGTGGGTCCAATTTGGATTGGAAGATTGATCTCTCCCACCACTTCTCCTTTAGAACCGTCGAAAGCTCGAACGATGATGTTGCTCGGGCGCATTTGGACTCCCTTGATTGCCAATTGCTTGAGCGTTCTTTTTGGCATCACATTCAAGGAAGATCCATTATCTACCAAGACTTTAGCGATGTGATACTCCTTGCACTTTACAGAGATGTGCAAGGGCTTGTTATGATTCGGTCCCCCAGCAGGGATTTCTTCATCGGTGAAGGTGAGGTGATCACTAGCCGTGATGTGACTAACAATCCCCTCAAACTTGTCTTGGGAGAGTGTGTGCGACACATATGCCTCGTTCAAGACTTTCGACAGAGCTAGCCGATGCGGTTCGGAACGTAGGATCAACGACAACAGCGTAATCTTTGCTGGCGTCCTATGAAGTTGATCCACGATGGAGTACTCGCTCTGTCGGATAAACTTTAACAGCTCGTCTGTCTCCTCCTCGGATTCTTTTTCCTCGGTTTTCTTTTCTTCTTTTTCTTTATTCTTGGGGGCTTTATCATGAAGATCTTCGGGAGTGTAGATCCTGCCACTCCTAGTCATGCCCCCAAGTCCAGCGATGTTGGAAATATCGCTGTCGGCAGAAGAATGGATGTCGTATATCCATGGCACAGCCTTATTTGA
Organism: Cajanus cajan; assembly: GCF_000230855.2. Taxonomy (NCBI): domain Eukaryota; kingdom Viridiplantae; phylum Streptophyta; class Magnoliopsida; order Fabales; family Fabaceae; genus Cajanus; species Cajanus cajan. The sequence goes on from NC_138525.1 coordinate 40,590,826, forward strand.
TTCGTAGGGAAAAGGCCTTGGAGCGATGATCCTTAACGGCGTTGGACCTTCCCCTTTGTTTGTCTTGATTACCAACAACAGAGTTGACGTATGCTCGCTTGGCGCGGTTGTTGGCTTACACTTAATAGCAAATGGCGTGCGATCCATTCTGAACATACGCATCGATTGATCCTTTCTTTTTATTAATGTTTTTTAATGGATTACTAGGAGAGATGTATGAAATGAATGACTCCTAGATCCCTCCATGATCTATATGCATGATATGAGATGATGATGTTGAATATGCATGCATTGTGTTTGTTGAACTAAGCATTATCATGTTTTTAGGATGTCCCTAAGATGATGCATGATATTGCTTGGTTTGGATAAATAACCTTTTTTCTTTTTTGGGTATTTTTATTTATTATATTTTTTTTTTTTTGTATTTTTGGGTGAAAAGGGAAACTACCTATATGAATGTGATGAAGGTAGATGTTAACACCATGTAACGGAAGATTCTTATTCCCATTTATTCTTTTAAAAAGGAATGTTGTATGTTTAAAAGGTGCAATGTATGCTCATACAATGTCACATAAAAATGCACAAACAATTCACTCATCCACGAACAGTCACGAGCGAATCACGAGGTAGGGGTATCCTGCAGAAAGGTGCATATTCAAGGTGGTTCTAACTGTTCTCACCAGTCCAAGGCCCCCAAGGTGCCCCCATTATAGGGACCCAATTCCTCTCGTCGTAAGTCGATGGAAAGCTCCAACGCACTGTCGGACTCGAGTTCATGGTTATCACCTTGAGTGATGCTTTCCGACAACGGTCTACGGGCACCTATAGACCCATTCGACAACCGGCCGTACTAACATCCACTCCCTATGGCTTACCACTCATGCCCCCGGGTATAGAGGGAACTGTTGTGTGCAAAGGTTTGTGTGCAATTTATATTTCAAACAATTGCGAGAATTTAAACATACAACAGTTATTAAAGCCAAATAGATAAACATGTTATCATACAAGCAAGGGGTTCCCTATGACAGATTATTTAAAAATAATAGTGCAAAATTACTAAATTACCCCTATTTATTCTAAGCAATTATAAATTAACTATCTACATGATGACAGTTTAAATATGTACACACAAAAAGCGGTAAAAGAAGGGACTTTAAAGATATAAACCTTTGAAGCGTGCTTTCTTATATATCTTGACAGAAATTGGGAAGCGTTTTGGCGTTCCCTCCCTCTACAAGACCGCTCGCTCCCTCCTATAAAATTTTAACTATGGAAATCCGGAGGATTTCCCTTCGACTAGGTTCGAGACTCAAGCAAATGGCTCGTGACTCAAGAACTTCGTCGGATCAACTCTCCGAGTGATTTCTAGGCAGAGCGCTGCTCAAAAAAACCCAGAATACTCAAGAAGAGGGTTAAAACTCCGTGTGAAAGTCTAGAATGACGTCCAATTGACGTCATATTTATAGGGATGAGGCGCAATACGGCCTCTGGGGGTCAATACGGTCCGCATTGAAGTTTTGAACTACAATACGGCCGTATTAAATTCAATACGGCCGTATTGAAGTTCAAAAAACCTCAATACGGCCGTATTGAAGTTCAGTGCAGCCGTATTGAAGTTCAGTGCAGCCGTATTGAAGTTCAGTGCAGCCGTATTGAATTCAATGCAACCGTATTGAGTTCAGTGCGGCCGTATTGTAGTTTAAAATGTTCAATACGGTCGTACTGAACTTCTCGGAGGCCGTATTGGGCTTCATTCCCTCCACTTTCTTATTTTTTGCTACTCTAAGACCTCTAAACCTACAGATTGTCGTCCTAGGGTCTTCCAGGGTCTTCCAGGAGTCCCTCCGGCTGACTTTCCTTTGATCTTCGAGAGTCTTCGAGTCTTATTTCCGACCCGGACAATTTTAGGGGTCTACACTCCTTCCTAAAAAATAATTTTTACTATGGAAATCAAAAAGATTTCCCTTCGACTAGTTCGAATTCTCAAGCTAAATGCTTAGAACTCAAGAACTTCGTCGGATCGGCTCTCGGAGAGATTCCTAGGGCAGAACACTGCTCAAAAACCCCAGAATACTCAAGGAGAGAGTCCAAGAAGTGTGAAAAAGTCCGGAATGACGTCCTATTTATAGGGATGAGGCGCAGTACGGCCCCTGGGTTCAATACGGCCCGTATTGAGTTTTTGTACTTCAATACGGCCGTATTGAATTCAGTACGGCCGTATTGAAATACAGAAACTTCAATACGGCCGTATTGGTTTCAATACGGCCGTATTGTAGTACAAAATGTGCAGTACGGCCGTACTGAACTCCAAGGAGGCCGTATTGAGCTCCAAACCTCCCACTTCCTTATTTTTAGGTACTCTAAGACCTCTAAACCTACAGATAGCCATCCTATGGTCTTCTAGGAGTCCTTCTGGCTGACTTTCTTTCGATCTTTGAGAGTCTTCGAGTCTTATTTCCGACCCGGACAATTTTAGGGGTCTACAGCTGCCCCCCCTTTACTTAGTCAAACGGCCTTTTGGTGTACCGTTTGATAAGTAAAGGAGTTGACCCAATTGTCCGGGGAATAAGCCATCCTTCCGACTTGTAGTGTCTTCAGGTGGGAAAATTGTTGAGTAGCCTCTCCAGGTTGAGTTTGCCCTCTCCAGGGTGAGTATTAGTCGTCGCCTCTCCAGGCTCGTGCATACCTCCGCGCTTCTAGTCACTTTGGTAGCGTGAGTCTTGCCCTCTCCAGGGTGAGTATTAGTCGTCGCCTCTCCAGGCTCGTGCATACCTCCGCGCTTCTAGTCACTTTGGTAGCGTGAGTCTTGCCCTCTCCAGGGTTGCATACCTCTGTGCTTCTGATCACTTTGGTAGCGTGAGTCTTGCCCTCTCCAGGGTGAGTTTGCCCTCTCCAGGGTGAGTATTAGTCGTCGCCTCTCCAGGCTCGTGCATACCTCAGTGCTTCTGATCACTTTGGTAGCGTGAGTCTTGCCCTCTCCAGGGTGAGTTTGCCCTCTCCAGGGTTTTGCCTCTCAACATGGGCAGCTGAGTTTGCCCTCTCCAGGGTTTTGCCTCTCAACATGGGCAGCTGAGTTTGCCCTCTCCAGGGTTTTGCCTCTCAACATGGGCAGTTGAGTTTGCCCTCTCCAGGGTTTTGCCTCTCAACATGGGCAACTGAGTTTGCCCTCTCCAGGGTTTTGCCTCTCAACATGGGCAGCTGAGTTTGCCCTCTCCAGGGTTTTGCCTCTCAACATGGGCAGCTGAGTTTGCCCTCTCCAGGGTTTTGCCTCTCAACATGGGCAGCTAAGTTTGCCCTCTCCAGGGTTTTGAGATAAGTTTGTCTCCACAGTCCACAATGCTGCTTCGACGGTTTGTTTTTCTGATTTTGTGCCGCTGAGGGCTGGATAACGCAGGGATCCGTCTAGGGGATGTGCAGTCATTCATAGGTTTTTGTGCCCCAACTTGCATTGCTTAGTTGGTACCCATGGGGAATTTCTGACTCCTTGGGGTGTAGACACAGATGCTCTCTCTCTGAGTTGAGCGATGCCTTATGTTTGGCTGACGTCCTTTTGACGTAAGTGGAGTATCCCAGTTGTCCTTATTCGGGTGTCTCTTTTGATTTTCTGATTTTTGTAGCCTCTGTGTAGGCTGTTATCCGCTGGGGGATTCTGTCGTTCAATTCTTGACTGGCCTCTTCTGTTAGGCAAATCATCTTGATGTTCGGTGTTTGGCTGGATGCCGAATTCCGCTTGGGGAATATTTATTGATATTTTTTATTTTTCTCTTTTTGTAGGGGTGCCTCTTGAGTAGGCGACTGGGGATTTGGGGATCTTATGTATCCCAGAGTATTATTTAGGAAGCCTCTGCAGGCTTAGCCTCACTCAGCGCTTGAGTCAGAGAGCTATCTTCCACTGAGGAAGTTTCAAGTCCTTTGACTGAATATTTTGCTTGGATGATCGCGCTTCCATTGGGGATTTTGACGATTTTGCTTTGATAGCTCTCGCTGGGGATTTGTTCCATGAGCTTAAGCTGAGGTTTCTCTGGGGAGTATCATTTCTGCGAGCCTCTCCAGGCTCAGTTATTCTGAGAGAGTATTATTTCGGCGAGCCTCTCCAGGCTCAATTATTCTAAGAGGGAGTATTGTTTCGGCAAGCCTCTCCAGGCTCAATTATTCTGAGAGAGTATTATTTCGGCGAGCCTCTCCAGGCTCAGTTATTCTAAGAGGGAGTATTGTTTCGACAAGCCTCTCCAAGCTCAATTATTCTGAGAGAGTATTATTTCGGCGAGCCTCTCCAGGCTCAGTTATTCTGAGAGAGTATTATTTCAGCAAGCCTCTCCAGGCTCAGTTATTCTGTGGGAGTATTATTTCGGCAAGCCTCTCCAGGCTCAGTTATTCTGAGAGAGTATTATTTCGGCAAGCCTCTCCAGGCTCAGTTATTCTGTGAGAGTATTATTTCGGCAAGCCTCTCCAGGCTCAATTATTCTGTACAATTGGGGATCTTTATGTTTGCCTTTTATCGATGTTTTTGGCTTTTTCTGTGTCTTGCCTTTTTTGTTAATTTTGGCTTTTGCTGTATTTTGCCTTTTTGGTTAATTTTGGCTTTTGCTGTACAGAAATAAAAAATGCTAAAGAATTTGAATTCAAAAGTGGCAAATTTCATTACTAAAAATGAATTTGTACAAAGAAAATTAAGAAATGGGGCTAAGCCCAATCAAACAAATGCACGAAAAGCAAGAAAAGAGTAGCCGGTCTTCACTCCTCTGCCGGCGGGTCCTGTGGCGGGTCCGGGAAGCGGCGATGCATCCAGACGGACAGGCTGTCAAACCCCTGTCTGAAGGCCTCGATACCCTGCTGATGAGCATCAAAGCGAGCATCAAAACTCTGCTGCAAGGCACTGATGCTATGCTGAGTGGCATCAAATCGACTGTTGATGCTCTGCTGTAAGGCATCGAAGCGGGCATCGAAGTAGGCCCTGTCGTGCTCGGAGGTGCCGGCCTCATGCTGCGGGTCCTCATCTCCCGGGAGCTGAATGTCTGCAAAGAGCTCACTGAACTCGTCGGTGGCCCGCACGTATTGCCTTCCCACCTTGGCAATCATCTTCATGTTGATTAAGGTGGAAGCACCAATGGACTTAGGCGCCAAATCCCCCGCATCTATGCCGTCGGGACATCCCCAAGCCTCGGCGAGTGTCGAAATAAGTGTGGAGACCAGGATGTAACCTCGTCGAGCTTCGCCTCCCTCTCTTACCCCTAGATTCTTGATGTGCTCAAGGAAGAAGAATCCGGGGTTGGCCTTCTGTCCAGTGGCCATGCAATATAAAGCCAGCAGGTCCTGCCGTGTCACCGACTCTGGGCTCTTTTGCCTTGCATGAATGGAGCCGGTGATCAGTTTATGGCAGATTCGAAGCGCGGTAGGGAGCCGAGTGCCTTTCACTCCAGCGTGATAGTCCGACTGACCCGTAATCTCTCTCCACATCTCATTCGGGGTCAGACCATCCGGACACTCGCACACGGCATCCCTATACTCCAACTGATCCTGTCGTGAGAAAAAGCCGGCTTGGGCATTGAACTCGTCCAATGACAAAGAACGGTACCCCCCGTTCATCCAGAAGTCTACTGAGTAGACTGTCTCTCCGAAGCTGTTTGTCGACTCAGTGACGCCGACGGTAGCCAAGAACTCCTTTGTCGCTGTCGGGAAGATCTTGGCGTGAGGGTTAAGGAGGAACCCCCATCCTATGGCGTTGATGTAGCCTAGGACCTCGACATCCCACTCCATCGCTTGGAGGATATTCAAGTCTAACACCCGCGACGGCTTGAAGACAAAAGTTTCGAAGAGCTCCAGCCTCTCTTGATGCTTTGCGGTCATTTCTCTTTGGGCGGGGACCCTTTGCCTTTTCCTTGAAGATTCGGCCATGTCTTTGAATTTTAGAAGACCTTGAGCTCACTCACAGAGAATACAGACAGAGGAATGAAGAATGCTGTGCAGAAATGAGGGAAAAATGGGCTATTTATAGAAAAGATTGAGTCAGTACGGCCCGTATTGAATCCAATACGGCCTGTACTGATATGGCCGTTATTAAGCAAATCTGGGGACCAATACGGGCCGTATTGAACTCAATACGCTCGTATTGGTGTGACCGTTAAGGTCAATACGGGCGTATTGGGCTCAATACGCCCGTATTGAAGCTGAAGGGCTGCCTTAACCCTAGCTTCAATACGCCCGTATTGAAAGGAATACGGCCCGTATTGAATTTTAATTTTAATTTTAATTTTTTTTTTTTTTTTTTTTTTAGATAAACAGAGAATAAGTGATCTTCCATTACACCTATCATCTGTATGCATGTATGATGTATGATGCACCTAATTCTATTTGATTTATCTTTCAAAAGAATTAACCGATGCGTTTTTGTTTGGATTCTGCCATTCCTCAAGATGGACTGTGCACTGCCGATTTCTGTAACCGAGGAATGATGCGTGTTATGGGCATCATCAACCAAGTGATTCTTCCCTTCCTTTAGAAGACATGTCAACCCTCCTATTGACCACTATATCTCCATGTTTCCACTAGATTATTCCAAAATCGTTTGGGACAAGAGAGAAAAGAAAGGAAAGATATTTTTTTTCGAAAGTTTGTGTTTTAGAGGGGATTTATTTTTATTTTGAAAAATGGTTTTTGTAAGAATGGCTGGCCAAGGTAGGCTTATGTGTTTAGGCTTGTTTGATTAAACACTTATGAAGTTAAGAAAGTCTTGTTATTTGATGTTGTGATTTGACAACTTAGATAGCTTTCCTTTGAACCTTTCTTTTTGAATTCGGTTCATGGTACCATCATGGATTTATTTTCGCTTTTTGATTGTCCTCATTTTTGCCTAAAACACCCTTTTGTGGTGTCTTAGCGGACCTTTGTTTTTGTTTATTTTTGCAACCCTAACTTTTGCCTAGGTTACCCTTTCGTGGGATTCCTAGCGGGTCTTTTGCTCTTATTTTTGCGCAGCCCCCTTTTTGGGTTTCCTGCCGAGCTTCTTTTATTTTATGATTTTTGTTTTTGAAGGACTTCTTTTTTTATCCATGATGGCACTTGTCGAGGCCAAGGAAAGGTGCTCTAAGTTGTCACGCACACTTCCACATAAAAATGATGCGGGTTTATTGTTATTAAGACAATCTTAACCTCATTCATGCTTATTCAAACAGGGTTAAAAATAATGTGGTTTAGAAATTTATTGTAAGCAAGAAGAGAAGCAGTAAGAAATAATAAAGAATGATTTTATTATAATCATAATGGAAACATGTGCCCTATCGAGGCTCGGGGGTCGGGCTGTCCCCGAGGAGTGATCTCTAATAGTCATCAGGTCTATACATCCCTATCAGAAGGAGAAAAGCACTTGATGACAACGACCGGCCTTGACGTTTGTGAACCGGCCTTCCTAAAGATCTGGCTTAAAGAACGTCGAGAAGGATCTTGGTTCCTCTTCGTCCTTTGATCTTTATTAGGGTTGTATCCTAACCCTTGTTTCCCCGGATTATCCTTGATAGTGGGTAGCTCGGGAATTCCTTGGGAATCCTTGCCAAGTCCTTGTCCTGGCAAGTATCCATTCTTGGTGAGCATGGAGGCTACCTTCTTCATTTCTCGGGGAAACGTTTCGACATTGGCGATTTCCAATGCTTGGAAGGCGGTTTCTAAAGCTTCCTCCGCTGCATCCACGTAAGGTATTGATGGCATCCTTACTTGCATGAACTTGAGATGATCAATAAAGAATAGGATGCCTTCTCCAAGGATCAAGTTCTTCAAAGGTAGCACAAGGTGGTGGATGATGATGGAATGGATGAAAATGGAGGTTGGGTAGAAGGTGTTTGAGGAAAGGCTTGAGAAGGGTACTCTAGGGTTGGCTCACTTCATGATGATGAAGGCCACTTCTAGGGTTGTTTCTCTCAAGGTGGAGATGGGAGGGAGGTGGCCGAATTAGCCAAGGGTGACTAAGGAAAGATATAAAGGCACAAAAGACTCTCTTTATATTCAATATCCAAAGTATTTACAAGGTGTGGTGCATTGGGTATTTATAGGAGGGGAGGCATCTAGGGTTGCATTTGGAGTAGGCAAATGCATTCCAAATGAAATGCAAATGAACCCTAGATGCAACTTGGTGGCCAAGGATGGAATCTTTGGGTTTAGATTGGCTATATCTAGGTGCATGATAAGATCATGCAACCTTTGCCCTCCACTTGGGCCTAAGCCTTTCTAACACCAAAAATAGACCCAATAGGCACCAAAAATATGTGTCACCCTCTAATTAACACCCTAGCCCAAAATTAAAAACCCTAATCATCTAGAGCACCCCATAATACAAGGGTAAAATGGGAAATACAAGGGAAAATAAATTCTAAGTCCTAAACACCCCAAAATACAAGGGTAAAATTAGAAATACAAGTAAAATAAATTCTATGACTAAAATACCCCAAAGTACAAGGGTAATTTTGGAATCAAAGATAAGGGAAAAAATAGGAATAAAAATAAATGTTATGCTAATAAGAACTTAGGAGCTAAGGTCCAAAAGTGGCCTCACTCCTCCTATGGTTTTTTTTCAACACTAACCCATTCCTTTTGCTTCCTTCAATACATCACCTCTTGGACTTCTTGGCCTTAGTGTTATTCCATCATTCTCTCCCTCTTGAAAAGGATTTGACCTCAAATCAAGAGGTTCCTCATGGTGGGCATCATGACCAACAAAAACATAAAAATAAGCATTAGAGGTAATAGTATATGATAGAAATGGAAAGTGTATCCTAAGAGGAGTTCTACTAAAAATGCTAAAAAGATTATCTAAATTAAAAGGACTAGACTCTCTAATGTTAAGGATAGGATCCTCCCCATGGTGAAGTCTAGGTGTATAACTAAAACCTAAAAATTTAAAAAGACTAAAACTATAGCACATTAAAGCACTAGTCCTAAGAACTAAAATATCTTGTTGAAGGTACCCAATGTAGTGACCTAGGTATGTATTGGAAAATAAAGAAAACTTAACTAAAAAATTACCTAAACAACTTTGTATTGCATTATTTTTTAGATACATATGAGAAAAAGGTGTGAAGAGGAGTCTAGGAAACTCATATAATCTAAGTTTGTCTTGTAAGGAAGTATCCAAGTTAAGTTCAAATAAGTTTGAACTTCCTTCAAGATCAAAAATAGAAGATACAACACCATGAGATGTATCCAACAAACCATACAAGCCAAAAGTTGGGTGCTTTATGAAGAAAACTAAAGTAGAAATAGTCTTAAAGAAAGAAGGTTCATCTACCTTGGGCACCACCAAGGAAGTAGTACAAGAGGTGGTACTAAGTGAAGTCCACTTCTTCTTCACTAAATCTTGAAGTTGAGATTTTTTTTCTTTAAAAAGGACTTGTTTTTGAATCTCCACTTCATGACTAGTGGCAACGTGAGAGAAAGAGTTAAGGTCTTGATGAATAAAGAAAGTCTTTTTTAAATCATTTTCAATAGTAAAATGACTTTCTTTAAGCATAAGCCCTTTGGAAGAAATATTATCCTCCTTACTCTTCTCTAAGAGTGTTGGTTGTTTTTCTTTTTCTAACCACTCTTTAACCTTCTCTATACTTTTCTTAATTTTTTCTTTCTTTTCTATGTTCTTTTCTTTTTCTTTCCTTCTAAGTTCCTCCTCTCTTGTTGTATTTTCTTGCTCATGCATAATCCTAGGAACTCTAACTTCTTTGCCTTTTTGAGATCTAGTTGGAACAATCCTAGGTTGGGATCCACTAGTTTCTCTCCTCTCAACTAATTTTGCAAGTAGTTGTTTTATTTCCTCATTATTTCTTTCAAACTCTTTTTCTTTTCTTCTCAATTCTTCCTCTCTTTTTATATTTTCCTCTTCTTTTTTTCTTAGGTACTCTTTGAGTTGCCTAAGCTCATCCCTAACACTAGACCTAGTACTACAAGAGTTATGACCATGCACACTAGAATGATCACTCATCTTTGATCAAAAACGTTTTCACAAAGTTGTTTTCAAAAAGGTTTGAAAAAGGTTTTCACAAAGAATGAGTGATAAAAGGGTTTTCAAAAAAGGTTTTCAAGATGCAAGATTGGTATGAAAAGGCCTAAGTATACAAATTGAACTATCAAGGGAGGTGGACTACTAAGAATCACTTAAAAACCAAGCCTTTTCAAGTAAAAATTACTAAGCCTTTTCACACTTTTCTCACAAAACAATTTTTTTTTTGCACAAAAGTTAAGTGTGTGTGTTGTGCACGCCCCCCTAGTAGGCAAATGAAGCCTTCTAAACGAAACAAATAAACAAAGTAAAGTCCTAGGCAAATATACTACCAAAGCTTTAAAGCATGCAAAGGAAAGACTTAAAGTATATGCTAGTCGGTTTCCTAGGTGAAGGTTTTCAAATCACCTTCAAACTACACGAAATTACTACCAAAAAAAATGAAGAGGTTTAAAATGGCCAATTACAACCCAAAATGGAAGAAAGCAAAGGCCAAATACAAGAAGGCCAAAAATAAAACAAGAACGAAACAAGTAAGAAAAAGAAATTGTTTAATCTCCAAGTCTTCAAATATCCACCCCTTCACAATGAACACCCAAGGTTAGCCTTTCAATGGTGTTTGCACTCTTTGATTTGGTGTGATCCTCCAAAGTTCCTTGAACTTAAATCGGACAGCCCCTCCACTCAATCCACCAAGAAAGTGTGTGGTGTTTAAAAGCTTTCCTCACCTAGGTCAAGAAGAAAATACAACCCAAGAGTACAAGAGGCCAAGGAAGAAAACTAAAAAGGCACAATTAAAAAGGCTAAACTCAAGTGGATTTGTTGAGACAAACTTAAGAGTAGAAAGAAAGACTCAAAAACTAAAATTAAGGCACATTAACAAAAGGCAAGCACACAAAAGAGTAAGTCCTAGAATGGCACTAGAATAGAATTTATCAAATAGGCTTAAAAGAAAGTAATGCACTTAATGTATTTGATTAAATGTCTCATAAAGTCAATAAGCATTGTCCAAAAGTCCAAGAATAACTCCAAGTGCCAAGGTATGAAAATTTGGTCCAAAACCCCACAAGTCTAGCAAAGGTTCCCTTTTTCTTTTGTCTTTGATTCTTTTGATTTTGTTTCTTTTGTTTCTTTTGACACTTGACTAGGTCACGGTTTTGAGGTCCAAAAGTCCAGCCAATACTCTTTTTTTTTGAATTTTATAGTTCTCCTTTGCTTGGGTTTTACACTTGTGTTTGTTAGTTTGATGAGTAAGTCCTTGGAGTATCCTTTTAGCAACTTACAATGGCTTAAAGAGACAAGTTTTGAGTGTCTTCTTAAGGTTTTTAATGTGCAATGCCCAGCAACAAGAACTTGCACATAAAAGGAATTTTCATACTCAAAACATCAAACAATACATAGGCATGTTAAGTGCACCAAGGAATACACAAAGTGGCCGAAAATTTTAAAGCAAGTATGTGCAAAGAAATTAATCACACATGATATTTTAGGAATGTAGAACATGCTAGAACTAATTAGCATGCATGATTGACTCTCTAAAGCACATCAAGGACTCACGGCCATTTTATCAAACAAGTGGCATGCATGTCATTTTTTGTTCATTTCAAAGGCTAAACATAAAAACTTGGAATTTCTTTCAAGGTAGTTCAAAGGAAACAAGCTTATGACAAAACCATATGGATTATAAAATGAAAAACATCATTATATCATGCAGCCCAAAAATTTCCAGCAACTCAATTTTAAAGAAAAAATGGTAGGAACCCTAGCAAGGAAGCCTAAAGCACCAAGATGATTCACAAGAATGATGAGGCATGAATCAATACATGAAAAGGAGGAATAAGAATCATGACATATGACAAGATGATGACTCAATCATGCACAACAATTTAGAAATTCAAGGAGACACAAATGACATGACCGAAAATACCAAAGATGGAAAAGTTACCCTTGAAGAACCAAGGCTCTAGATACCACATGATGGGTTCCTTCTCCATGGAATGTCGTAGAGATGATGGAGAGGAAGCCTTGCCCTTGATCTAGGTTCAACAAGGTGGACAAAAGGAGGAGATATGGTGAAGGAAAGGAGGTTGGCGTGAAATGATGGGGTTTGGGCGGAAGCACTTAGGGTGGAGGTGTTTGGGTGCTCAAAGTTGGCTCACTCCAAGGTAGGTGGAGGCCACTCTAGGTTTCACTCTCCAAGGGTGGAGAATGAAGGAAGGCTAGCCGAAGCAACCCTAGGGACTAAGGATAAGGACTTGAGGCATAAAAGCTCACTCAAATTCTATATAATCCAAAGTATTTACAAGGTGTGGTGCATTGGGTATTTATAGGAGGGGAGGCATCTAGGGTTGCATTTGGAGTAGGCAAATGCATTCCAAATGAAATGCAAATGAACCCTAGATGCAACTTGGTGGCCAAGGATGGAAGCTTTGGGTTTAGATTGGCTATATCTAGGTGCATGATAAGATCATGCAACCTTTGCCCTCCACTTGGGCCTAAGCCTTTCTAACACCAAAAATAGACCCAATAGGCACCAAAAATATGTGTCACCCTCTAATTAACACCCTAGCCCAAAATTAAAAACCCTAATCATCTAGAGCACCCCATAATACAAGGGTAAAATGGGAAATACAAGGGAAAATAAATTCTAAGTCCTAAACACCCCAAAATACAAGGGTAAAATTAGAAATACAAGTAAAATAAATTCTATGACTAAAATACCCCAAAGTACAAGGGTAATTTTGGAATCAAAGATAAGGGAAAAAATAGGAATAAAAATAAATGCTATGCTAATAAGAACTTAGGAGCTAAGGTCCAAAAGTGGCCTCACTCCTCCTATGGTTTTTTTTCAACACTAACCCATTCCTTTTGCTTCCTTCAATACATCACCTCTTGGACTTCTTGGCCTTAGTGTTATTCCATCAGGTATGGTGGATGGTTTGCTGATGAGTATGTCGTCTTCAGCTTGTACAGTCACCAGCTTGTCACCCACAATGAATTTGACTTTCTGGTGGAAGATGGTGGGTCCAATTTGGATTGGGAGATTGACTTCTCCCACCACTTCTCTTTTAGAACCGTCGAAAGCTCGAACGATCATGTTGCTCGGGCGCATTTGGATTCCCTTGATTGCCACTTGATCTAGAGTTCTTTTCGGCATCACATTCAAGGAAGATCCATTATCCACCAAGACTTTTGCGATGTGATATTCCTTGCACTTTACGGAGATGTGCAAGGGCTTGTTGTGATTAGGTCCCTCTGCGGGGATCTCTTCATCGGTGAAAGTGAGGTGATCATTAGCCGTGATGTGGTTCGGAGCTTAGGATCAACGACAATAGGGTAATCTTTGCGGGCGTCCTATGAAGTTGATCCACGATGGAGTACTCGCTCTGTCGAATATACTTTAACAGCTCATCAGTCTCCTCCTCGGATTCTTTATTCTCCTCGGTTTTCTCCTTTTCTTTTCCTTTATTCTTGGGAGCTTTTATCCTGAAGATCTTCGGGAGTGTAGATCCTGCCACTCCTAGTCATGCCCCCAAGTCCAGCGATGTTGGAGATATCGCTGTCGGCAGAAGAGTGGATGTCGTATATCCACGGCACAGCCTTATTTGATTCGTAAGGGAAAAGCCTTGGAGCGATGATCCTTAATGGTGTTGGACCTTCCCCTTTGTTTGTCTTGATTACCAACAACGGAGTTGACGTGTGTTCGCTTGGCGCGGTTGTTGGCTTACACTTGATAACAAACAGCGTGCGATCCATTCTTTGAACATACGCATCGATTAATTTTTTCTTTTTATTAATGTTATTAATGGATTACTAGGAGAGATGTATGAAATGAATGACTCCTAGATCTCTCCATGATCTATATGCATGATATGAGATGATGAGGTTGAATATGCATGTATTGTGTTTATTGAACTAAGCATTATCATGTTTTCGGGATGTCCCTAAGATGATGCATGATATTGCTTGGTTTTGGGTAAATATCATTTTTCTTTATTTTTTTTCTTTGGGTATTTTGTTTTTTGTATTTTTAGGGTGAAAAGGGAAACTACCTACATGAATGTGATGAAGGTAGATGTTAACACCATGTAATGGAAGATTTTTATTCCCATTTATTCTTATTTTAAAAGGGGAATGTTGTATGTTTAAAGAATGCAATGTATGCTCAAACAATGTCACATAAACAATGCACACACAATTCACTCATCCACGAACAGTCACGAGCGAATCACGAGGTAGGGGTATCCTGCAGAAAAGTGCATATTCAAGGTGGTTCTAGCTGTTCTCACTGGTCTGAGGCCCCCAAGGTGCCCCCATTATAGGGACCCAATTCCTCTCGTCGTAAGTCGATGGAAAGTTCCAACGCACTGTCGGACTTGAGTTCATGGTTATCACCTTGAGTGATGTTTTCCGACAACGGTCTACGGGCACCTATAGACCCATTCGACAACCGGCCGTACTAACATCCACTCCCTATGGCTTTCCACTCATGCCCCCGGGTATAGAGGGAACTGTTGTGTGCAAAGGTTTGTGTGCAGTTTTTATTTCAAACAATTGCGAAAATTTAAACATACAACAGTTATTAAAGCCAAATAGATAAAACGTGTTATCATACAAGTAAGGGGTAATGAAGTAATTTTAAACTATTATTTTGAAAAGAATCCATCACTAAATAGGATTGACTCTCGAGGCTTCCCCAGTGGAGTCGCCATCTGTCGCCACCCGCCGAAACGGACCTTGGCAATCGCGACGATGGTCATGACTCGTTTTAATGTTTTGAAAGTGGTGGATTGCTAGAACAACTTATTCTCAAACTGAGACCTTGTCGAGCTAACAATTTTATTAAATGATTCACCAATCCATGTTAATCCCAAGCGGGACCCTCCATGGATTAGTGGTTTTCGTAAAAAGAAGGGTTCTTGGAGTCGCCACCAATGTTTTACTCAAAACATTGGAAAAAGGGATAAGGCAATTGATTTTCGCAAATCAACCTTGGCCATTACAACCAGAGTTGGGTAAGGGAGTCGGTTACGTGTGGGGAAGGTGTTAGCACCCCACAACGCCCCTTTCGGGTTCCCTATGACGGATTATTTATTAAATAATAGCGTAAAATTACTAAATTACCCCTATTTATTATAAGCGATTATATTAAATATCTACATGATGACGAATTTAAATATGCAACAATCAGAAAGCAGTAAAAGAAGGGATTTTTAGAGAAGAAACCTCTTGAAGCGTGCTTTTTATATATCAATGAAGTTTAGGAGGCTTTTTGGCGCTCCCTCCCTCTACAAGCTCGCTCGCTCCTTCCTAAAAAATAATTTTTACTATGGAAATCAAAAAGATTTCCCTTCGACTAGTTCGAATTCTCAAGCTAAATGCTTAGAACTCAAGAACTTCGTCGGATCGGCTCTCGGAGAGATTCCTAGGGCAGAACACTGCTCAAAAACCCCAGAATACTCAAGGAGAGAGTCCAAGAAGTGTGAAAAAGTCCGGAATGACGTCCAAATGACGTCCTATTTATAGGGATGAGGCGCAGTACGGCCCCTGGGTTCAATACGGCCCGTATTGAGTTTTTGTACTTCAATACGGCCGTATTGAATTCAGTACGGCCGTATTGAAATACAGAAACTTCAATACGGCCGTATTGGTTTCAGTACGACCGTATTGTAGTACAAAATGTGCAGTACGGCCGTACTGAACTCCAAGGAGGCCGTATTGAGCTCCAAACCTCCCACTTCCTTATTTTTAGGTACTCTAAGACCTCTAAACCTACAGATAGCCATCCTATGGTCTTCTAGGAGTCCTTCTGGCTGACTTTCTTTCGATCTTTGAGAGTCTTCGAGTCTTATTTCCGACCCGGACAATTTTAGGGGTCTACACCACCATGCCTCACCCTCACCCTTATAAACTTCATTGGCTCAATGAAGGTGAGGAATTGGAGGTGAATCAACAAGTGAAGGTCAAGTTTTCTATAGGGGATTATAAAGACAAAGTTTTATGTGATGTGATCCCTATGGAAGCTTGTCATATTTTGCTTGGTAGGCCATGGCAATTTGATAAACAAACTATACATGATGGCCTCACTAACAAAATATCCTTCACTCATAAAAATAAGGAAATTGTTTTTAATCCTTTAACACCATCCCAAGTGTTTGAGGATCAAAAGCAAATGAAAAAGAAAAGAAACAAAGAAAAGAAAGAAGGAAAAAGTGTGGATAAAGGGGACTCCACTAAGACCTTTATGACAAAAGAGAGTTATTTTATGACCAATCAAGACTTGAAAAGAACTCTCTTTATTCACAAAAGTCTTGACTCTTATCCTAATACTGCCACTTATCTTAAAGTTGAGAATGAGGAACAAAATGAATTTCAAGTAAAGAATTCTTCTCAACTTCGAGATATAGTGAAGAAGGAGTGGACTATACCTAGTGTTACTCCTTATACTACTTCCTTGAAGGTTCACAAGGAAGGAAGTATTTCTTTAGATTTCATAAAGCACCCAATTTTCGGTTTACATTGTTTAGTAGATATAACTTGTAATAATCTATATTCTATGTTTGATCTTATGGGAAGTTCTTATTTTTTGAACTTAATATGTTTCCTTCCCTACAAGACAAAAATAGATTATATGACTATGAGTATCTAATAAACAATCAAATCCAAAATTGTTTACGACGTTTTTTAGTAGTATTTTCTTTATATTTTAGGAAAAGCCTAGGATACCATTTAGGGTACTTTAGGCAAGATATTGTAGTGTTTAAAAATCAGTCTTTTCATTGTCTTAGTCATAGTGTTCTTACATTTTTAGGTTTTCCTTCTAGGTTATACTTAGAAGAGGAGCCTATTTCTAGAGAGTCTAATATTTTATCTTTCTTTGTTAGGTTAGATACTAGGACTCCTCTTAGGATCCATGATCTTTTCTCTTACCATGTTACTTCTTATTCCTTGCATGTTTTATATGTAGGTGTTAATTTTTCTTCTTTCATTCATCCTCGAGATTTGAGGACAAATCCTTTTCAAGAGGGAAGGGATGATGGAATCATGCTTTGGAGTGCAGGAGGTGACATACTCAAAGATCCAAGAGGAGTTGGCTAGACATGAAGGTTTGGGCCAGTCAGGGCCCATCGGGTCCAATGGGCCTGGGAAAGCCCAAGTTGAACTTTTCATGGGCCATATTTTGTTATAGCTATTTTTCATATATTTTTGTATACATCATGTTAGTATAGGTATCATATATTTTGGTCTTGTATTTTGGACCACATAGAGTAGCATTTTAGGTTTTAGGCTAGTTGGGCCTAGTTTTGGGCTTCATGGGCCTTTGGGCTTTTGCTACCCAATATTGGGCTCATTTTCATTCTTGTAATTTTTCCTATTCATTGTATTCATTAGACCAATGTATTTCGGTCATTAGATTTGGATTATATGAAGAATACATTAATAAGAGAAATAGGCTACATTTAAGCATCATTTAGAAGTAATTTGAATTGAATTTGAGTCACATGGATGGCATGGGGTGGATCCGGCCATGTGAGCTTCAAATTCAATCCAAATCACTCTTAAATGACACTTAGATGAGGGTAGCATCCGTGTGATCATGTGAGGTGGCCAAAGTTTGAATTTCAAATTCAAATTTGAAATTCAAACTTGGCGCCACTTTGGTTCACTAAAGGTGCCGCCAAGTTACCCCAATTTTCTCCTATAAATGTAACTTTTCTCACCTTGTAACACACTTTTGAATATATGAGATTTCTGAATACATTTCAGCCATCTTCAAGAGTCACCAAAATCCAAGAGAGAACCATTGAGAGTGCCTTCAAAATTCTTTAGGAAAACCTAGTTTCCTTCTCTTTGAAGTGAGCAATCCCTTGAGTTTTGAGCTTGGATGCTTCCCTCTAAGGTTTAGACCTTACCTTCCGCAAGTGTTCTTCATTCTAAGGTGTTCAACATCTTGGTCTCATCTCCATTGAAGAGGATCCGTGCCTAGAAGGAGCTTGGAGGAGTTCATTCATCATTTCTCCTTCTTACTTCTATCACAGTGGTGTGACTTTGCTTTGGATGTGGAATAGGTATACATATGGTATGGATTGTATACATTGATTATGGATTCTTTATTTAATATGTATGCATTGGCATGGATGTGTATACCACATATTTTGGATTGGTTTAAATTTAGAATGAAAATGACTTTTTGGCATGGATAAATAATGTGGATAAATATTTGTTTTAATGATATTTCATTATGTTGTACTATGGTTGGTTTTATACGTGCTAACCCTTATGTTTCCATGTGGTTTGGACTGTGATGATCTCACTATGTGGGGGAGCAGATCAGGTGTGAGGCCTTGGGATAACAAGGAGTCTTTTGGGGTAGCTGCTTTGAGAAGTGGCTAGAGCTTGACCAGCACCTAGGGTGTCTTATATTATACTTTCATGATGTTACTATTGGATTACTGTATAATTTTACTGAGAATGATTTTGATAAAATTATGTTTGATATTATGAAAACAATTTTTACACTTTAGCGTAGCTGGCTTTTACTCTATTTTCTTTAATTTATATTATTTTATTTTGGTTGGTTATTAATGTGACGGCCTAGGGTGGGTCGTTACAATTTTGGTATCAGAGCTGGTCGAGTCTCTTTAGGGTTTGTGGGAAATGATCTTGTTATGTTTCTGTTATGTGGAAATGGATTTTTGAAAAGGAATTTCTTATGTGTTTTGGTGTAAACTTATGGGTTCCTTGATCTTTTGTCTTTATTATGATGGTTGGTAGGGGAAACCATTCTAATCCTTCTTCAAGTGTAGATGAGCGGCAGATTGCTCAGGCTATGGAGCTAATTGCTGCTGCTATTGGACAACAGAATACTTTGTTGGCTCAGATGGAGACTAACCGGGCTGCAGCTGAAGCAGCTAGGACTGAGATACCTGATGAGTATAGAGGCTTGTCAAAGTTCAGAAAAGGGAATCTTCCTCAATTTACAGGTGTTGATGGACCTGAAATTGCTGATCAATGGATTGAGGAGATGGAGAAAATCTTTATGGTAATGCATTGTCCTGAGGAGAGGAAGCTAGTGTAACACCCCATTTTTTTCTATTTTTATTTTATATTTTTTTTAGGGTATTCTGGTAATTTTATAAAGGTGATAGGGGTAATTTAGTAGCTTGGAACGGGCTGTTCCGGAATTGGAACGGGCCGTTCCAAACTACCAAAAAGCATGTGATTTAGTAGCTCGGAATGGGCCGTTCCGGAATTGGAACGGGCCGTTCCAAACTACCAAGTTGTATGTGAGTTAATAGCCCAGAACAGGCCGTTCTTAAGATGGAACGGGCCGTTCTGGACTATTAAATATGCCATTAACCCTAATTAGGAACGGGCTTGGAACGGGGCGTTCTTAAATTTATGGCCGTTGTGGGCAATTAATGCACACCAGAACGGGCCGTTCTGGTTTTGGAATGGGCCGTTTTGGATGTGATTTTTGGCCATGGTTTAAGGTTTCGGAACGGGCCGTTCCGGATTTGGAACGGGTCGTTCCGGCGTAAAAAGCCTATAAATAGAGCTGTTTGCCACTCCCAAAAAGCACACCTCTCATTTCTGATTTCTTTTCTTCTGCTCTCTCTCTTCTTTTCTCTCCTTTCTGCTTCAGACCGAGGGGAACCCAACGAGGGAGACCAACCAGATCTAGTGTAGATTCAGCTTCTTCATATCCAGGTACGGGGGAAAAAGGGAATTATTTATATATAGAGTTACATGAGGGAATTGGGTAGAGGAAGAACCCCTTAGAATTATGAGTAATTTTAGAAATATTTCTGTTTGAAGAATTATTGGCATTATTTGATTATGTACATATTTAGGACAATAAATATATAATTTGTTTGTAAAAATGATGCTCTAGGAGAGAGAACGAAATTATAGAAAAGTGCCTGTAGGTTAGGTTTTGGAAAAATTGGATTATTTCTGTTCGAGGAATTAATTATACCATTAGATTCCGTATGTGTTGAGGATTAGAAATATATATTTAAATTGTAAGAATGATGATCTGGGAGAGAGAACGAAATTGTGGAAAAGTGCTTGTGAGCTAGGTTTTGGAACAATTAGGGGTTTTACTGTTTATGTTGAAATTATATTAACTTGGTAATTTCGTTGGTTATTATATTAATTTATGAATATCATTGTTATATTAATTGATAAAAATTAATGTTTTAAATGTGAATTACTTGATACGTGTGAAACCCATTATTTTGGACATATCTCATATATGTATGAAATTGAATTATGAGATGTTGTGTGGAATGTGAATGAGATGTGGTTGTGGTTCTTCACACCTATGACCAGGGGTGAGCACGACCCTAGATTGTTACTTGAGTATCGTGACCTTGGTTAACATGTCAGGGGTGGGCACGACCCTAGGATAGGGGTAACGTGACCTTGGCACAGTGTTATATCAGGGGTGAGCACGGCTCTGGATTGTTACGTGGGTATCGTGACCTTGGTTAACATGTCAAGGGTGGGCACGACCCTAGGATAGGGGTAACGTGACCTTGGCACAGTGTTATATCAGGGGTGAGCACGGCCTGAGATTGTTAAATGGGTAACGTGACCTTGGCATAGTGTGAAGTGCATATTAGTGTAATTGAGAATGATGACGAGATGACGATGCATGGATGATTGAATTACGTTATGTTGAAATATTTATGAGTATTAAATTAGTATGTTGTGTTTCCTTATGTGCTATATGTTAGAAAAGAATGGCCAAATCCAAGAGGGGGGGTGAATTGGATTCAATGACCCTTTAAAAATTTATCAGAGTTTTTGGATCTTCACTTTCAATTACAAACTTTTCTATGACAGAATTCTCACTTGAAGCACTTCTCAAGACTTGTTATGATAATATGACTGCAATATGCTAACTTGATTACAACATCATGAGGTTCATCAACAATGTTCAATTTACAGATTTAAAACATCAAGAATTACATTCACTTGTTAATCAAATTTTATCTTCCTTAAAACTCAATCAAGAAATTACAAAACAAGAGATAAGGTTGAAGAAGATTGCACAAGTCTTTTATACTGGTTCAGCCACTCCACATGTGACCTACATCCAGTCCTTAATCACCACCTGATTAAGATTTTTCCACTATCTTTAAGCAAGAAGGTTTACAAGCAAACACACATGCATATACTTCACTACTAAAAGATAATCACTTTCTTGACCCCAAGAAAGTACCCCTTGTAGATCCCACTACAAGAACCTTAATCACTTGAGAAACCCTTCTCAAGATTTTCCACAAAGATTCACAAAGAAACAAAAATGAAACGAATTCACCTGGAATTCTTGAACGATTCTTTGTCCTTCTCTTTCAAGAGTATGATGATGATGATGATTTTCACAAGTTCTTTCACAAATGTTTTTCTTCTTGGAATTTCACAAAGAAACCTTTCCAAGATGTCACACTGACTCTCTAAAGTGCTTTTAGAAGTTGATTATCAGTTCTCACTCAATTGTCTTATGTTTCAAAATAGTTCAAGTCTATTTATAAAAGTTCAAACCCAGATAATCGATTATTTTTAAAGAATAATCGATTATTTTGTTCTTCAGATTTCTGGAAATCAACCAAGAACAATTTAATCGATTATTCCAGAGAGTTGTTTCTGAAATAATCGATTATTTTGGCAAATAATCGATTATTACAGCAAGGCATTCCACTTAGCCCATTTGCTGAAATAATCGATT
This sequence comes from Cajanus cajan, assembly GCF_000230855.2. Classification (NCBI taxonomy): domain Eukaryota; kingdom Viridiplantae; phylum Streptophyta; class Magnoliopsida; order Fabales; family Fabaceae; genus Cajanus; species Cajanus cajan. The sequence continues at coordinate 40,612,542 of NC_138525.1, forward strand.
ATATTTAACAATAATCGATTATTTTGAGTCAGTTCTTAAAACTTCATTTTAAGTCTCAAAATAATTTTCCAATGTTCTCAACTCATCATCATCTACTCCCTACTTGATTTTAGACAAGATTTGCTTAATGCACAAAGCACACACACAAGCACAAATATAACAATTCTTTTAACACTTTATTTCCTAAACACTATTACATAGCTATACTTCAAAGCATTTTTCTTGAACTTCCTTGACTTTGTTTTTGTGTTCAATGTTGTTGTTGCACACTTGTTGTCTCCGGCTGTTGTGATCATCAAAACTCTTTTTCAGCTCTCCTAAGCTCAACAATCTCCCCCTTTTTGATGATGACAACCCATGACAACCCACGGACAATGATATCAATCCATAATGCACTTTGTGCCTTCTTCTTATTGTGTCATGAACCAAAACCTGTACAACACACACACACACAAAGCACAATACCTGCAACAAAAACTCAACACACAATACCATTTCTCCCCCTTTGGCATTATAAAAAACAAAGTAAGCCAAGGTTAATCAATTATAAGCCATGTATAGAATTTTTCAGCAGCTCAAACCAAATCAGTTGCTCATTATTCAACCATACTTCAAACCAAAATAAACCAATGTGTGATGCCAATTGTGCACCATACCACAAACCAAATCAAATCAAGTCAAGAGATCCATTATCTCAGTACAAAAACAGAGTATTTCAAATAATCACATTACAACATATATGTTCACCAAAAACAGAGCATTGTGCACCAGCATTCCAAAATAACCTTTGGAATCAAAATCAAGCCAATCACATAAGCAAACCAAACTTCAAATTCAACAAACTTAAATTGTTCAACATCAAAAACAATAAACTTGTTCAGGAATTAAAATCATTACAACCCAATTGAACTTATAAATTGTTCCAAACATAAATTTAAAAACTAAACAAAAACAGAAATCACTCCTCATCATCCGGAATACCAAGCTGTGTCTTGATGATTCTAACTTCGCGATCCAGATCATCAAACCTGTCAAGCAAACCAGAAAACAAAGTCTCATGTCTCCTTGACATGTCCATAGCAGCATCAATCTTGTTAATCATGATCTGCTCAAAAGGTGAGAACAGCTTTAGTTCCGGCTCAGCTTCTCTAGGCTCAGCTTCCACCTGTGGTGGCTGATCCTCATCATGAGAAGGCACACCGTCCTCATCTGTAGCTGGCTCCGGGGTAGGAGGAACATCTCCTTTAAACACCCACTTGTCTTCTTGCTTTAGCATCCCCATATGATGCAAAGAAGACTTCTCTATTTTGTTCGATGTGTGCAGAACAATCTTTCTTTCACCTGTTAAATCTACACCAGTAATCTCAAAAATTTTTGACAGAAGCAAAGCATGAGGAATTGGACCGTCTTCCTTTCTCCTTGCCTTCCAAATACAATCATTCACAACCGCCACCCAATCAATCTTAATTTTCTTCTTAATTACATGCATTAACAAAATGTCATCCCGAGACATCTGAGCATGTTTGTGCAACCTAGGTTTTAACATCCAGGCAATAATGAAGGAAATCAAGCGAGAGTTCTTTTTCATACCTCCCGCCAAGAACTTTTCATAGTTTGTGTTGGATGGGTTCCGTTGACAATCCCGGAATGTGATCAGTTCTTCAAAATCTCCAAAGTTGAATGGCTGGGGTTTCTCTGCTCTAGTTCCGCTCAGACCCGCAGTAGCTCTCAATGTGGGTCCGTCTAGCCTGATTAACTTCCCCTTAACCACCGATTGCATAACCCCATTATTAGTGGTAGCAAAACAAAGGAATAATCGGATGAGCTCCGGATAATAGGGTCCGTCCATCTCGAGAAACGCCTTTAACTCTTGGTACTCCAGGAGGGTTGGAAAGCTAAACCCCTCATTCTTGAACCAATCAAGCTTTAGGGTCTTCGGAGGGATGATTCTCCGACCGGCATACCATTCGAAGTAGTATTCTTGGGCCTTCTCATCGGCGAACCACTTCGAGATGAGTTGCTCCGAGGGAAGAGGGCGCTTGCTCCCCCTCACTTCCAGCTTCTTGGGTCTCTTGGAGGAAGATGCCATGGTTGGGTCTTGGAGAAAGATGAAGAAGAAGAGGGATTTGAGAGGTTTTGAGAGAGTTAGGGTTTGGAGGGTTTGGGAAATAATGAGAGAATGAGAGAATGAGATAATGAGAGGTTCTGAGAAGATTTTAAGGTGTTTGCACGTTCTGGGTATGGAAAAAGTGGGTAGTTTTATGAGTTGGCGCGGAGTTAACTGTTTTAAGAAAATTTAAAAAAAACCGCCCAAATAATCGATTATTTGTGCAAATAATCGATTATTTGCATCAGTAAACTCAGTTTAAACCACTTTCTGATATGGATAATCAATTATTTTAAGGATAATCGATTATTACAGAGGGTTAATTTTCCTTATACTCCCCAGATAATCGATTATTGACTGAAATAATCGATTATTTCAGTGACCTTTGAGTTTCTTCTTATCAAATAATCGATTATTACCCAAATAATCGATTATTCCAGTGACTTTTGAGTTTTTTGCTTACCAGATAATCGATTATTACCCAAATAATCGATTATTTCCGAAACTCTTGGAATTCTTCATGTTCCAGATAATCGATTATTTCCTCAGATGATCGATTATTTTCATGAGTCACTTTAAGATAATCGATTATATCTTAAGATAATCGATTATTCCAGTGATGATTTGTTTCACTGAAAATTTTAACTTCTCAAATTTCACCAAGTCTTGTTTGCAACTTCCAAATATTATCTTCCACACATCTCTTGTATTCATTCTCACAACATAATCAATTCAAACTTGTTTCACTAATTATTCCCAACTCAATCCTCAATTGATTGAACCTCTCTCTAGGTAGAGGTTTTGTGAAAATATCAGCTAGTTGTTTGGTTGTCTCTACAAACTCCACAACACAATCATTCCTTTGAACATGATCTCTCAAAAAGTGGTGTCTTATCTCAATATGCTTAGTCCTAGAGTGCAAAATTGGATTTTTGGTCAGATTTATTGCACTTGTGTTATCACACCTCAAAGGAATCTTGTTCAACTCAATTCCATAGTCTCTTAATTGTTGCTTCATCCAAAGGATTTGAGCACAACAACTTCCAGCTGCTATATACTCAGCTTCAGCTGTACTTAAAGCAACACAAGCTTGCTTTTTGCTATGCCATGAAACAAGTGCACTACCTAACAAGTGACATGTTCCACTTGTGCTCTTTCTGTCTAGCCTGCACCCAGCAAAATCTGAATCTGAGTAGCCAATTAGACTCAATGATACTCCTTTTGGATACCACAAACCAACATTAGTTGTACCCTTCAAATACTTAAGGATTCTCTTTACACTTTTCATATGAGATTCTTTAGGATTTGCTTGAAATCTTGCACATAGGCACACAGCAAACATTATATCAGGCCTACTTGCTGTCAAGTATAAGAGTGATCCTATGATACCTCTATATTTTGAATTATCAACAGCAATTCCTTTCTCATCTAAGTCAAGATTGCAATTGTTTGATATTGGTGTGGCAGCCTCCTTACACCCTTCCATACCAAACTTTTTCAAAAGTTCATTGCAATACTTGCTTTGACTTATGAAAGTTCCATCATGCATTTGTTTGATTTGTAATCCCAAAAAGAAGGTAAGTTCTCCCATCATTGACATCTCAAATTCTCCTTGCATTGTTTTGGAAAATTCTTTACAAAGAGAGGAATTTGTAGATCCAAACACAATATCATCCACATATATTTGCACATACATTGTATCATTTTTAAATCTCTTAACAAACAATGTATTGTCCACCTTTCCTCTTTCATAATCATTCTCAATTAGAAATTTGCTCAACCTATCATACCAAGATCTAGGAGCTTGCTTCAAGCCATAGAGTGCCTTTTTGAGCTTGTACACATGATTAGGATTTTTGAAGTCCACAAATCCAGGTGGCTGTTCCACATACACTTCCTCTTGTATCAGCCCATTGAGGAAAGCACTTTTTACATCCATTTGATAAAGCTTGAAATTCTTAATTGATGAATAAGCAAGAAGTAGTCTAATAGCTTCAATCCTTGCTACAGGGGCAAAAGTCTCATCATAGTCAATTCCTTCTTCTTGATTATACCCCTTAGCCACTAGTCTTGCCTTATTTCTAAGAATTATTCCAGATTCATCAAGCTTATTTCTGAAAACCCACTTGGTTTCAATTATTGGATAATCTTTTGGTAATGGCACTAAATCCCACACTTCATTTCTTTCAAACTGATTTAGTTCCTCTTGCATAGCCATTAACCAATGCTCATCTTTAAGTGCTTCATCAATGTTCTTAGGTTCAACTTGTGAAACAAATGCCATAGTGTTGCAAATATTTTTGATAGCACTCCTAGTTGTAACACCTTTACAAATATTTCCAATTATGTTATCTATTAATAATTCTCTAGAAGTCTTCCACTCTTTTGGCAATTGTTCACATGTTACCTTTTCTTTCTCATGTGATACACTCTCCTTAGATTTTTCATTTGGTTCACTCTCCAATAGGGGTTGATCAAGCAATTCATTTAAATCTTCAATTTCTGTTTGCCTTGTCTCTTGCTTATTTACTTCATCAAATACTACATGAACAGATTCCTCTACCACTAAAGTTCTCTTATTGTAAATTCTATAAGACTTACTATTTGTAGAGTATCCTAGAAATATTGCTTCATCAGCCTTTGCATCAAACTTCCCAAGTTGGTCTTTCCCATTGTTCAGCACATAACACTTGCAACCAAACACTCTAAAATAGGAAATGTTAGGCTTCTTCCCTTTATAGATTTCATAGGGTGTTTTCTTTAAAATAGGCCGAATTAGAACTCTATTTAACACATGACAAGCTGTGTTAATAGCATCAGCCCAAAAGTATTTTGGTAGGTTTGTTTCATTTAACATTGTTCTTGCAAGTTCTTCTAAGGACCTATTTTTCCTCTCAACAACTCCATTTTGTTGAGGTGTCCTAGGTGCTGAGAAATTATGGTTTATACCATGTTCCTCATAGAATTTTTGAAACATGATGTTTTGGAATTCACCTCCATGTTCACTTCTTATAGAGGTGATGTTTGAACACTTCTCATTTTGAACAAGCTTAGCAAATTTTCTAAAGGCAGTGAAAGCATCATTTTTATTTGCAAGAAACATAACCCATGTATATCTTGAGTAGTCATCAACAATTACTAAGCCATAGTAGTTTCCACCTAAGCTCATTGTTCTTGATGGACCAAACAAATCCATGTGAATTAATTGCAAAGGTCTAGATGTTGAAATCTGATTTTTGCTTTTAAAACTAGCCTTCACTTGCTTGCCCTTTTGACAAGCATCACATAATTTGTCTTTTCCAAACTTGAGTTTAGGTAGACCAACCACCAATTCTTTCCTACTCAATTTATTCAAGTGATCCATGTGAATGTGTGCAGCTCTCCTATGCCAAAGCCATGTGCTTTCTTCTTGAGTTATTAGACATTTAGTGTTTGACATTGATATAGAATGCTCTAAGTCTAGCATATATATGTTGTCAATCCTTTTTCCTATGAATCTGATTTCTTTACTCTTTTTATCACAAATTAAGCAACATGTATTGTCAAATTCAATTTTAAAGCCTTTATCACTCAATTGACTAATACTCAGCAAATTATGTTTCAATCCATCAACAAGCAAAACATTTTCAATCAATGTTTGAGAGGAGGAATTACCAATATTTCCATGGCCAAGAATTTTGCCTTTATTGTTGTCACCATAGGTAACATACCCTTCATTCTTCAATTTCAGACTTGTGAATTTGGAGGGATCCCCGGTCATGTGCCTTGAGCAGCCACTATCAAGATACCACAGCAAATTTTTGGCCCTCAAGCATTCCTACAAAATAAATTCAGAGGAAAATTTTAGGTACCCATGTGGAGGGTCCTTGTTGGTTAGTTCTCAGCCTTTGACTCTTCTCAACCCAAATCATTTTTCCACTTGGAACTCCATATTTTCTTGAGTAACAGTTCCTAATAGTATGACCCATTTTACAACAATAAAAACAAGTTGCTTGTTTAGAAAAGTTACTTTTGAGTTTTCTAAAATTTTGACTTTTCACAAAAGCTACTTTCCTAGACTCAAATGGTATGCTTGTGCTTGGATTAAAGCCAAGTCCACTCCTATCAAAAGTGTTTCTTTGTTTTCCCAAAAGAATGTTCAAATTTGCATTTCCCTTTGTGAACCTTGCAAGTGTGAATTTTAAATCAGCATTTTCTTTTTCAAAAACCTTGCAATGTTCACAAACATCTTTTGAGGAATGAGCTTCACTAAAGTTAAACATTGTTTGAAGATTTTCATGCTCATGCTTCAAATCTTCAAGTTCTTGTTCAGCTTTAATTAAAGCATTTTCATACCATTTCAGCTTGTTTTTCAATTTTAAATTTGAGGCACCTAACTTGACAGCCTCTTCATGAATTTGAATGAAAGCTTCTTGAAGTTGGTCATAATCAGGATTTGATTCAAGGTCTAAGTCACTTACTATTGTGTCTTGTGTAGTTCCAGCCATCAAACACAAATTGTTTTCCTCACTTTCAGATTCTCCACTTGTTGTGCTTGAGTCATTGTCTTCCCAAGCAATATAGGCTCTTTTTCCTTTTGCATTTTTCTTAAACTTCTTCTCCTCTTGTTGCTTCTTTAAGATATTTGGACACTCAGCTTTCATGTGTCCAGGCTTTCCGCATTCAAAGCAATTGAAGGAGGAGGAGGATGCTTCCTCTTTCTTGTTTGGCTTTTTGTTGAACTTATAGGGAGAGTTTCTTTTTCTTCTTATAAACTTTCTGAATTTCTTCACTAGCAGGTTGAAATTTTCGGTTTCGGAGTCATCGGAGCTTGTTTCTTCATATACCTCTTTTCCTTTGGCAGTTTTTAAGGCCTTCAATGACACTCCTTTACCTTTCTTGTCTTGCTGCTCATGTTCATCAAATATGTGCAGCTTTTGTTCATGCTCCCTTAATTTTCCAAAGAGAGTAGCTAATGTTAAGGAGGTCAAGTCCTTTGATTCTTCAATGGCTGTCACCTTTGCTTGCCATGTTCTATCCAAGCATTGCAGCACTTTTAGATTCAGCTCTTCCTTTTCAAATTTCCTGCCAAGATCAACAAGGTGATTTATCAAATGTGTAAATCTTTTTTGAAAATCAGAGATGGATTCACCATTTTGCATTCTAAACAATTCATATTCTCTAATGAGAGTATGTTTTCTTGATCTTTTGACATCACTTGTTCCTTCATGAGTGACTTGCAAGGTGTCCCACATTTCTTTAGCTGATGAGCATTGTGAAATCCTGAAAAATTCATCAATAGACAATGCAGATGTGATTATATTTTTTGCTCTCTTATCATGTTGGGCTCTTCTCCTTTCCTCATCACTCCACTCACTCCAATGTTTCTCCTTAAGCTCACCATCATCATTCTTTTTCATTGGAACATAGGGTCCATTTTCTATAGCATCCCATACAGCAATATCAATAGCTTCAATGAAAATTCTCATCCTAATTTTCCAATAGACATAATTTTCACCATTGAAAACAGGAGGTCTATGTATAGAGACACCCTCACCATAGGGTAGGTTATTGTTGGCCATTTTTAAGTCTTGAACAACTCTCAAGAACCTTGCTCTAGATACCAATTGTTAGAAAAGAATGGCCAAATCCAAGAGGGGGGGGTGAATTGGATTCAATGACCCTTTAAAAATTTATCAGAGTTTTTGGATCTTCACTTTCAATTACAAACTTTTCTATGACAGAATTCTCACTTGAAGCACTTCTCAAGACTTGTCATGATAATATGACTGCAATATGCTAACTTGATTACAACATCATTGTAGACCCCTAAAATTGTCCGGGTCGGAAATAAGACTCGAAGACTCTCAAAGATCAAAGGAAAGTCAGCCAGAAGGACTCCCAGAAGACCATAGGATGACTATCTATAGGTTTAGAGGTCTTAGAGTAGCCAAAAATAAGAAAGTGGGAGGTTTGGAGCTCAATACGGCCTCCTTGGAGTTCAGTACGGCCGTACTGCACATTTTGTACTACAATACGGCCGTACTGAAACCAATACGGCCGTATTGAAGTTTCTGTATTTCAATACGGCCGTACTGAATTCAATACGGCCGTATTGAAGTACAAAAACTCAATACGGGCCGTATTGAACCCAGGGGCCGTACTGCGCCTCATCCCTATAAATAGGACGTCATTTGGACGTCATTCCACACTTTCACACACAGTTTTGACTCCCTCCTTGAGTATTCTGGGGTTTTTGAGCAGTGTTCTGCCCTAGAAATCTCTCTGGGAGTCGATCCGACGAAGTTCTTGAGTCACGAGCCATTTGCTTGAGTCTCGAACTTAGTCGAAGGGAAATCTTTTGGATTTCCATAGTAAAAATTATTTTTAGGAAGGAGCGAGCGAGCTTGTAGAGGGAGGGAGCGCCAAAAAGCCTCTTAAACTTCATTGATATATAAAAAGCACGCTTCAAGAGGTTTCTTCTCTAAAAATCCCTTCTTTTACCGCTTTCTGATTGTTGCATATTTAAATTCGTCATCATGTAGATATTTAATATATAATCGTTTATAATAAATAGGGGTAATTTAGTAATTTTACGCTATTATTTAATAAATAATCCGTCATAGGGAACCCGAAAGGGGCGTTGTGGGGTGCTAACACCTTCCCCGCACGTAACCGACTCCCTTACCCGACTCTGGTTGTAATGGCCAAAGTTGATTTATGAAATCAATTGCCTTATATCTTTTTCCAATGTTTTGAGTAAAACATTGGTGGCGACTCCAAGAACCCTTCTTTTTGCGAAAACCACTAATCCATGGAGGGTCCCGCTTGGGATTAACATGGATTGGTGAATCATTTAATAAAATTGTTAGTTCGATGAGGTCTCAGTTTGAGAATAAGTCGTTCTAACAATCCACCACTTTTCAAAACTTTAAAAAGAGTCCAACCATCGTCGCGATTGCCAAGGTCCGTTTCGGCGGGTGGCGACAGATGGCGACTCTGCTGGGGAAGCCTCGAGAGTCAGTCCCATTTAGTGATGGATTATTTCTAAAATAATAGTTTAAAATTACTTCGTTACCCCTCACTTGTATGATAACATGTTTATCTATTTGGCTTTAATAACTGTTGTTTGTTTAATTTTTCGCAATTGTTTGAAATACAAACTGCACACGAACCTTTGCACACAACAGTTCCCTCTATACCCGGGGGCGTGAGTGGTAAGCCATAGGGAGTGGATGTTAGTACGGCCGGTTGTCGAATGGGTCTATAGGTGCCCGTAGACCGTTGTCGGAAAGCATCACTCAAGGTGATAACCATGAACTCAAGTCCGACAGTGCGTTGGAGCTTTCCATCGACTTACGACGAGAGGAATTGGGTCCCTATAATGGGGGCACCTTGGGGGCCTCAGACCGGTGAGAACAGTTAGATCCACCTTGAATATGCACTTTTCTGCAGGATACCCCTACCTCGTGATTCGCTCGTGACTGTTCGTGGATGAGTGAATTGTTTGTGTATAGGTTTATGTGATATTGTTTGTGCATTAATAATAAAACCTCGTGATAAGGCCTAAAGAATAATCCCCATGCATGAAAATACCATGACATGAGAGGAAAGACCATGTGTGAAAATATAATAAAGGTGAGGAGCATGTACATCATTACCAATAAGACATCATGCATCCTCATAAACCATGCATTTTAGGTTCACCAATACCTCTTGACATGAGTAAAAGAGACCCATAATTATCGAGATTCTCCGTTGGGGAGGGATCATAAGTCAAGGAGGGTGGTAACACTCCGTTTTAAAAAGGCAGCTCCTTAAAAATGGAGGGTTATCAAGCTCATGTCAAGAGCGTATTCATCCCATAAATAAACTAATTAAACATTCATTTTAGAAAGTGGCTGGTCATCTCTCTGTCCTCACACGCGCGCAGAAAATCAAGAAGATGGAAGCGCTGGAGGACCAAAATAAGAAGCTTACAGCCGAGCTCTCGCAGCTCAAAGAACAAATGGCGCAAATGATGGAGCTCATGCGTCATCATAATGTACATGGGTCTCACCACAGTGACCATGAGTCCCATCATCATGAGGAGGAGGAGCACGAGGAAGAACCTCCACGAGCTGTACCCCTTGGGGCGGGGATCATGATTAAAGAGCCCGAGGTTTCAAAGGAACAATTCCACGCCCTAGAGGATCGGCTAAGGGCTATGGAGGGGCATGACTTCGATATTAAAGATGCCGCCGACATGTGTTTAGTGAGGGACATCCAATTCCCTCCTAAATTTAAAGTGCCGGATTTCCCAAAGTACGTGGGATCGACTTGCCCTAAGAGTCATCTCACCATGTACTGTCGCAAAATGGCTGCATATGCCACAAATGAAAAGCTCTTGATCCATTGCTTCCAAGAGAGCTTAGCCGATACTGCGCTCAATTGGTATATGCAGCTAGATGGAAATCTAGTACATACATGGAGGCAGTTGGCCGACGCCTTTCTCAAGCGCTATAAATACAACATCGACCTAACACCCGATAGGTCAGATCTTCAAGCCTTGAGTAAGAAAAATGATGAATCTTTCAAGGCGTACGCCCAACGATGGAGGGAGTTGGCGGCACAGATAGAGCCCCCGCTATCGGATAAGGAGACGGTGTCCTTATTCATCAACTCGTTGACTGGTCCCTATTACGATAAAATGATAGGGAACACAACGACACTCTTCTCGGACATCATCACCATTGGGGAGAGAGTGGAACAAGGACTTAAAAGTGGGAAGCTGGCTAAGCCTTCCCAATCATATGAAGCTAAGAAGGCCTTCGGGAAGAAGAAAGAGGGGGGAGTCAATGCTATAACCATACCCTCGGCTACTTCCACTTCGAAGTCGGGTAGATCGCAATTCACTCTTGTGAAGAAGTTTGATAAACTTCCGACCACTTATAGCGATCTCCTGCCGAAGCTAGTAGAAGCCAAACTTCTAGCTTATGTTCCACCAAGGAAGATCGACCCACCTTACCCCGATTGGTACAAGCCACAAGACAAATGTTTATACTATTCGGGGGCACCAGGGCATTCAACAGAGAACTGCCTAGCTCTCAAACACAAGGTCCAAAGCCTTATTGATGCTGGGTGGGTCACTTTCGATTCGATAGCGCCCGACGTGAGCAAGAACCCTCTGCCAAAGCAGCAGTAGAGAGAAGGGCAAGCCACGATAGGGCCCCTCCTTAATTTTCTTTTTCTTTTTGGGACTCATGATCAGTACCCGAGATCATGAGGACCTTTCATATAAATAAGGGTTTTGTACATTTTACATATATCAATAAAGAGGCATTTTTCACACATTATTCTCTCATTTAGTTCTTTTCTCTCTCTCTCTTATTAACATTAATAAATTCTAAACCTAAACAGAACCAATAAATAATTATGTCTGTGATTGTTCGCTCTGATCGGGATCCGAAAGCCGAGGATGAATGGGTTGAGTTGGACAGTGATGAGGAGACCATCTCTCCGGATCTGCGAAGACTGCTAGATCAAGAAGCTCGTCTACTCCAACCGTATCAAGAAGAATTGGAGACCGTGAATTTGGGGCAGGGTCAAGAGTTGCAAGAGGTCAACATTGGGACCCATATCAGTGATGAAATAAGAGCACAATTGATCCAATTATTAAGGGAATACAAGGACGTATTCGCATGGTCGTACCGTGATATGCCCGGTTTGGACTCTAAAATCGTCGAGCACAAGTTGCCATTGAAAGAAGGGTTTCGACCCGTTAAGCAAAAGCTTCGACGAATCAAGCCCGAATGGTCTTTAAAGATCAAGGAGGAAGTGGAAAAACAATTAGACGCGGGATTCTTGGTTGTGTCCCAGTATCCCGAATGGCTGGCTAACATTGTGCCAGTCATCAAAAAGAATGGAAAGGTTAGAGTTTGTGTTGACTATAGGGATCTAAATCGTGCCAGTCCAAAGGACGATTTTCCCTTGCCACACATCGATACACTTGTGGATCACACAGCCACAAACACACTCTATTCCTTTATGGATGGATACTCGGGGTATAACCAAATCAAGATGAATATGGAAGACCGCGAGAAAACTTCTTTCATCACACCCTGGGGCACCTTCTGCTACAGGGTGATGCCTTTTGGACTTAAAAATGCGGGCGCCACCTACCAACGAGCGATGGTGACACTATTCCACGACATGATCCATAAAGAAATTGAAGTATACGTGGACGACATGATCGCAAAGTCGAAAGACGAGATGAACCACATTCAATATTTGAGAAAATTATTCAATCGGCTTCGCAAGTATCAGCTTAAGCTAAATCCGGCTAAGTGTACTTTCAGAGTCCGGTCGGGTAAGCTTCTCGGGTTCATCGTCAGTGAAAAAGGCATAGAGGTGGACCCCGATAAAGTAAAGGCAATAATGGAAATGCCTACTCCTAAAACTGAGAAAGAAATTAGAGGATTCCTCGGCAGGGTGAACTACGTCGCAAGGTTCATCGCACAGTTGACTGACACGTGCAAGCCAATATTCAAGCTGTTGCGCAAGAATCATTCCGAAGTTTGGGATGAAAATTGTCAACAAGCTTTTGATAAGATCAAACAGTGCTTGGCCAATCCACCGGTATTGGTGCCACCTGTCGAGGGAAGACCATTAATCCTCTACTTGACGGTGCTTGATGAGTCTATGGGGGCTGTGCTGGGACAACAAGATGAAACAGGAAAGAAAGAACAAGCCATCTACTACCTGAGCAAGAAATTTCTTGATTATGAAACCCGCTATACGCCGCTAGAAAAAACGTGCTGCGCGTTAGCATGGGCAACACAAAGGCTCAGGCAGTACATGATTAGGCATACTACTTGGTTGGTTTCCAAAATGGATCCAATTAAGTACGTGTTCGACAAACCCATAATCACTGGGAAGATCGCCCGATGGCAAGTACAATTATCAGAATTTGACATCATACATGTCACTCAAAAGGCCATCAAGGGTAGTACCCTAGCTGATTACCTAGCACACGGGCCGACCAATGATTATCAATCCCTTCAGGACGATTTCCCCGATGAGGATATAATGCATTTACAACATGAAGAGCCTAAAGATGATGCGTGGACCATGTATTTTGATGGAGCCTCCAACATGCTTGGACAGGGGATTGGAACAGTGTTAATCTCCCCACAAGGAAAGCATATCCCCCTAACGGCAAGACTCAACTTCGACTGTACAAATAACATGGCCGAATACGAGGCTTACGCGTTAGGAATCCAGGAAGCTATCAACAATGGTATCCTCAAGCTCAAAGTGTTTGGAGATTCGGCTTTAGTCATTCATCAGCTACGAGGTGACTGGGAAGTCCGAAATCCTAAACTGATACCATATGTTGAGCATATCAAAGATTTGACACATCTCTTTCAAAGTGTCGTCTTTGAATACATTCCAAGGGAGGAAAATCAGTTTGCCGACGCCCTTGCTACGCTCTCGTCGATGTTCGCCTTGGATAAAGAGCATGAAATGCCCATCATCAATATCCGGCGACACGATAAGCAAGCGTTCTGCCTTCTGATAGATGAAGCTATTGATGATTGTCCATGGTTCCACGACATCAAACAATACTTATCAAAAGGGGAATATCCTGATATGGCCAGCGATAATGACAAAAAGCATATCCGAAGAAGGGCCATGGGATTTTTACTAATTGGTGAAACCCTCTACAAGAAGAATCATGACTCGGTCTTGTTGAGATGTGTAGACCAAGTCGAAGCCCAAAACGTAATTAAAGAAATACATGAGGGGGTTTTCGGCACCCATATTCACGGGCCTGCAATGGCTAAAAAGATCCTCAGGGCGGGATATTATTGGTCGACCATGGAAGGAGACTGTTACCAGTATGCGCGGAAATGCCATAAATGTCAAGCATATGCCGATAACATTCATGTCCCACCCACTCCACTCAACGTGTTGGCTTCACCTTGGCCATTCGCAATGTGGGGCATGGATGTTATTGGACCTATCGAGCCAAAAGCATCCAATGGACATAGGTTCATCCTTGTGGCCATTGACTATTTCACCAAATGGGTAGAAGCGGCATCATATGCTCATGTGACCCGAAAGGTAGTAACATCCTTCATCAGGAAGAACATCATATGCAGATACGGTATTCCCGATAAAATCATCACTGATAATGGATCCAATCTAAATAACAAGATGGTGGAAGAACTGTGCCAAGAGTTCAAAATCCAACACCACAACTCTTCCCCCTATCGACCAAAGATGAATGGGGCAGTCGAGGCAGCCAATAAAAATATCAAGAAGATAGTGCAAAAGATGGTTGTCTCATTCAAAGACTGGCATGAGATGCTACCCTTCGCTCTCCATGGATACAGGACTTCAGTGCGCACATCCACAGGAGCTACTCCATTCTCCCTCGTTTATGGGATGGAGGCGGTCTTGCCTGTTGAAGTCGAGATACCTTCTCTAAGGGTAATCATGGAAGCGAAACTTTCCGAGGCAGAATGGGTTCAAAGCCGATACGACCAATTGAACCTCATTGAAGAGAAACGGCTGAACGCCATATGCCATGGTCAAGCCTATCAAAGGAAGATCAAAAAGGCTTTTGACAAGAAAGTCCACCCTCGAGTCTACCATGAGGGAGAGCTGGTAATGAAGAAATTACTACCAGCCCAAAAGGACAAAATCGGAAAGTGGGCCCCGAATTACGAAGGACCATACGTGGTGTAGCGAGCCTTCTCCGGAGGAGCATTGATCCTCTCAGACATAGATGGAGAAGAACTTCGATACCCAGTCAACGCCGACGTGGTAAAGAAGTATTATGCTTGAAGACGTTGCTTGCATAAGCCCGCTAGGATGAAAACCCGAAAAAGGGCATCCTAGGCAAAAGTTAGGGCAAAACAAAAAGCCCGCCAGTACAAGGGTACTAGGCAAAACAAAGGCAAAATTATCCCCGCTAGGATACGTCCTAGGCAAAAGTTAGGGGCAAAAGAATAAGATGTAAAAGCAAAGCAAGCAACGGTCACTTGAATCGAAAACCGAAAGGCGGTTCAAGTGATTATCTTCTAGAAGCAAGCGTCTTGCAGCATCTACACTCCTGGCTCAGGCATCTCACCCGAAGCGATTAGGGGAACGGGAAGAGCGACAATTACAGATATAATTGTTTAAGCCAAAAATGTATAGCCTACCTTGGCCAGCCATTCTTCAGAAAATCCCTTTGTAAATCTTTCTGTAAAAAAAACATTTGAATATCAATAAAATATCCATTTGTTTCTTTTCTCTCTTGACCATGTGATTATGCCTTTAAATTGATGATTCAAAAATTGTACGAAACTCTGTTAATAATCGGTCAAATAAAGAAAGTTGGAGGGGTTCCTATAAAAATCAGTAATCTCCTGCATTAAAAGGCTCACGAAAATACTCCCTCGCGTTAATAACAGAAGTCCCTCTAAAAGAAGAAGAGGATAGGGAGAGCCATTCACTTTTCTAAATAAAAGAACAAAAATAAAAACTTGCATCGCGTGCATCACACACATTAGTTGCACATTTAAAGACCTTACCACGAGGCAATTGCATAAAATAGAAAAAATAGAAAATTGCTTGTGTATGACAGCAGTCAACAAAAGCCGAAAACGAAAAAAGGCAAAATACAGCAAAAGCCAAAATTAACAAAAAGGCAAGACACAGAAAAAGCCAAAAACATCGATAAAAGGCAAACATAAAGATCCCCAATTGTACAGAATAATTGAGCCTGGAGAGGCTTGCCGAAATAATACTCTCTCAGAATAATTGAGCCTGGAGAGGCTTGCCGAAACAATACTCCCTCTTAGAATAATTGAGCCTGGAGAGGCTCGCCGAAATAATACTCTCTCAGAATAACTGAGCCTGGAGAGGCTCGCAGAAATAATACTCCCCAGAGAAACCTCAGCTTAAGCTCATGGAACAAATCCCCAGCGAGAGCTATCAAAGCAAGATCGTCAAAATCCCCAATGGAAGCGCGATCATCCAAGAAAAATATTCAGTCAAAGGACTTGAAACTTCCTCAGTGGAAGATAGCTCTCTGACTCAAGCGCTGAGTGAGGCTAAGCCTGCAGAGGCTTCCTAAATAATACTCTGGGATACATAAGATCCCCAAATCCCCAGTCGCCTACTCAAGAGGCACCCCTACAAAAGGAGAAAAATAAAAAAATATATCAATAAATATTCCCCAAGCAGAATTCGGCATCCAGCCAAACACCGAACATCAAGATGATTTGCCTAACAGAAGAGGCCAGTCAAGAATTGAATGACAGAATCCCCCAGCGGATAACAGCCTACACAGAGGCTACAAAAATCAGAAAATCAAAAGAGACACCCGAATAAGGACAACCGGGATACTCCACTTACGTCAAAAGGACGTCAGCCAAACATAAGGCATCGCTCAACTCAGAGAGAGAGCATCTGTGTCTACACCCCAAGGAGTCAGAAATTCCCCATGGGTACCAACTAAGCAATGCAAGTTGGGGCACAAAAACCTATGAATGACTGCACATCCCCTAGACGGATCCCTGCGTTATCCAGCCCTCAGCGGCACAAAATCAGAAAAACAAACCGTCGAAGCAGCATTGTGGACTGTGGAGACAAACTTATCTCAAAACCCTGGAGAGGGCAAACTCAGCTGCCCATGTTGAGAGGCAAAACCCTGGAGAGGGCAAACTCAGCTGCCCATATTGAGAGGCAAAACCCTGTAGAGGGCAAACTCAGCTGCCCATGTTGAGAGGCAAAACCCTGGAGAGGGCAAACTCAGCTGCCCATGTTGAGAGGCAAAACCCTGGAGAGGGCAAACTCAGTTGCCCATGTTGAGAGGCAAAACCCTGGAGAGGGCAAACTCAGCTGCCCATGTTGAGAGGCAAAACCCTGGAGAGGGCAAACTCAACTGCCTCATGTTGAGAGGCAGGGCCTGGAGAGGCGATACTCAACTGCCTCATGTTGAGAGGCAGGGCCTGGAGAGGCGATACTCAACTGCCTCATGTTGAGAGGCAGGGCCTGGAGAGGCGATACTCAACTGACTCATGTTGAGAGGCAGGGCCTGGAGAGGCGGTACTCAGCTACCGAGGTTGTCAGAAACACTGAGGTATGCATGAGCCTGGAGAGGCGACGACTAATACTCAACCTGGAGAGGCTACTCAACAATTTTCCACCGGAAGACGCTACAAGTCAGAAGGATGGCACATCACCCGGACAATTGGGTCAACTCCTTTACTTGTCAGCCGGTACACCAAAAGGCCGTCCGACTAAGTAAAGGGGGGGCAGCTGTAGACCCCTAAAATTGTCCGGGTCGGAAATAAGACTCGAAGACTCCCAAAGATCAAAGGAAAGTCAGCCAGAAGGACTCCCAGAAGACCATAGGATGACTATCTGTAGGTTTAGAGGTCTTAGAGTAGCCAAAAATAAGAAAGTGGGAGGTTTGGAGCTCAATACGGCCTCCTTGGAGTTCAGTACGGCCGTACTGCACATTTTGTACTACAATACGGCCGTACTGAAACCAATACGGCCGTATTGAAGTTTCTGTATTTCAATACGGCCGTACTGAATTCAATACGGCCGTATTGAAGTACAAAAACTCAATACGGGCCGTATTGAACCCAGGGGCCGTACTGCGCCTCATCCCTATAAATAGGACGTCATTTGGACGTCATTCCACACTTTCACACACAGTTTTGACTCCCTCCTTGAGTATTCTGGGGTTTTTGAGCAGTGTTCTGCCCTAGAAATCTCTCTGGGAGTCGATCCGACGAAGTTCTTGAGTCACGAGCCATTTGCTTGAGTCTCGAACTTAGTCAAAGGGAAATCTTTTGGATTTCCATAGTAAAAATTATTTTTAGGAAGGAGCGAGCGAGCTTGTAGAGGGAGGGAGCGCCAAAAAGCCTCCTAAACTTCATTGATATATAAAAAGCACGCTTCAAGAGGTTTCTTCTCTAAAAATCCCTTCTTTTACCGCTTTCTGATTGTTGCATATTTAAATTCGTCATCATGTAGATATTTAATATATAATCGTTTATAATAAATAGGGGTAATTTAGTAATTTTACGCTATTATTTAATAAATAATCCGTCATAGGGAACCCGAAAGGGGCGTTGTGGGGTGCTAACACCTTCCCCGCACGTAACCGACTCCCTTACCCGACTCTGGTTGTAATGGCCAAAGTTGATTTATGAAATCAATTGCCTTATATCTTTTTCCAATGTTTTGAGTAAAACATTGGTGGCGACTCCAAGAACCCTTCTTTTTGCGAAAACCACTAATCCATGGAGGGTCCCGCTTGGGATTAACATGGATTGGTGAATCATTTAATAAAATTGTTAGTTCGATGAGGTCTCAGTTTGAGAATAAGTCGTTCTAACAATCCACCACTTTTCAAAACTTTAAAAAGAGTCCAACCATCGTCGCGATTGCCAAGGTCCGTTTCGGCGGGTGGCGACAGATGGCGACTCTGCTGGGGAAGCCTCGAGAGTCAGTCCCATTTAGTGATGGATTATTTCTAAAATAATAGTTTAAAATTACTTCGTTACCCCTCACTTGTATGATAACATGTTTATCTATTTGGCTTTAATAACTGTTGTTTGTTTAATTTTTCGCAATTGTTTGAAATACAAACTGCACACGAACCTTTGCACACAACAGTTCCCTCTATACCCGGGGGCGTGAGTGGTAAGCCATAGGGAGTGGATGTTAGTACGGCCGGTTGTCGAATGGGTCTATAGGTGCCCGTAGACCGTTGTCGGAAAGCATCACTCAAGGTGATAACCATGAACAATAATCGATTATTTTGTTCTTCAGATTTCTGGAAATCAACCAAGAACAATTTAATCGATTATTTAGCTGGATAATCGATTATTCCAGAGAGTTGTTTCTGAAATAATCGATTATTTTGGCAAATAATCGATTATTACAGCAAGGCATTCCACTTAGCCCATTTGCTGAAATAATCGATTATATTTAACAATAATCGATTATTTTGAGTCAGTTCTTAAAACTTCATTTTAAGTCTCAAAATAATTTTCCAATGTTCTCAACTCATCATCATCTACTCCCTACTTGATTTTAGACAAGATTTGCTTAATGCACAAAGCACACACACAAGCACAAATATAACAATTCTTTTAACACTTTATTTCCTAAACACTATTACATAGCTATACTTCAAAGCATTTTTCTTGAACTTCCTTGACTTTGTTTTTGTGTTCAATGTTGTTGTTGCACACTTGTTGTCTCCAGCTGTTGTGATCATCAAAACTCTTTTTCAGCTCTCCTAAGCTCAACACTATATATATAAATGTTTTCTTTTCTCACCGTACGAGTTGTGGATGTTTTAGGTGAGAAGGATCCGGCTTCGAGTGGCATCTAGAATGCCAACAGTGGAAGTGTGGGTATGCTCTGATATTGTGACATCGGGGCAGAGGATTTTTAGGACAGATTTTATATAATTTTGGAATTGTAATTATTTTTTTAAAATAATTTGTAAACTCCCGTTGTTCATTTTTATTATTGTGGTTATTGAAGAATAATTTTGAAGATTCTCATGTGAACCCTTTTACCAAAATTGAAAAATTTATTTATAAGTTTTTATTATTACAATATATATGTTGGGGTAGTAAGGGTGTCACAACTAGTTTATGTTGTTCATATGTTGGTGGGTGAGGCTAGTTTCTGGTGGAAAGGTGCTCAAGCTATGATGGAAGCTAGAGGGGAAATAGTGAATTGGGAAAATTTCAAAAGGATATTCCTAGAGAAATATTTTCCAGATAGCGCCAGATATGCTAAGGAAGCTGAATTTTTGAGACTGCAGCAAGGAAATATGTCAGTACAAGAGTATGTGGTTAAGTTTGAACACTTGGCTAGGTACTATTCTCAAGCTATCACTGAAGCCTGAAGATGCAGGAAGTTCAGTGAAGGTTTAAGATATGAGCTGAAAAAGACTATTGTTCCTATGGGGATTGTGGAGTTCCCAATTCTAGTTGAAAAGGCAAAAACAGTTGAGAGATTTGAAGGAGGAAATAGAGTGGCAAAAGGTCCAGAGGGATCATCTGGATTTGGGACGGGGAAACATTCTCAAAAGAGACCATCTCAGTTTCAAATTGGAAATGCTAATAAGAAACCGATGGAGACTACTACCACAAGAGCTATTCAGAGTATTAGATGTTACATCTGTGGAGGCCCACATATGATGAAGGACTGTCCTACAAAGAACTATACGTGTTTTAAATGTGGCAAAGTGGGTCACATGGCTAAAGATTGCATTGTCAGAAATACTCCAGCTAGAGAGAACCAGAAAGTGGATCGACCTACTGCAGCAGGTCGTGTTTTTGCTTTAACAGGTGCTGAAGCTGAAACGTCATCTGAGCCGGTAAAGGGAAAGGGCAAAGTTGATGGTAATGATATTTCTATTCTATTTGATTCTGGTGCTTCACATTCCTTTATTTCTTATGAATGCGTGGCATGGTTAAATTTGGTTGTGAGTTCCTTGTGTGTGGATCTAGTTGTTTCTACCCCAGCTTCAGGGTCTGTTTTGACTTCTGAGGTTTGTTTAAGATGTCCAGTGGAGGTGGAAGGACATTGTTATAAAGTGAATTTTTTTGTTTATCTCTATCTGATTTAGATGTGATTTTAAGGATGGATTGGCTTTCTGCCAATAGGATTTTGATAGATTGTTCAGAAAAGAGATTAATCTTTCCTACTGTTGAACAGGAGAGATTTATTTCTAGTGGACAGGTGGATGGGTTGTTGAAGGATGGAGCTCTTGGGTTTATGATCCTATCTTTTATTAGTATAGAGAATGAAAAGTTGCTGAATAGTATTGATGTTGTTAGAGAATTTCCAGAGGTTTTTCCGGATGATGTTCTGGGATTACCACCAAGGCGAGAGTTGGAATTTAGTATTGATCTTATACCAGGGGCGGGGCCAGTGTCTATTTCTCCTTATAGAATAGCACCAGCGGAGTTATATGAATTGAAGAAGCAGGTTGAAGAACTTTTGGAGAAGCAAATGATCAGACCTAGTGTCTCTCCGTGGGGAGCACCCGTGTTATTGGTAAAGAAGAAGGATGGTGGTGTGAGGTTATGTATGGATTACAAACAATTAAATAAATTGACAATCAAGAATAAATATCCATTGCCAAGAATAGATGATTTGATGGATCAGTTAAGGGGAGCTACTATTTTCTCCAAGATTGATTTGAGGTCTGGGTATCACCAGATTCGGGTAAAGGAGGAGGACATACCAAAGACTGCTTTCAGGACTCGGTATGGCCATTATGAGTATGTTGTCATGCCATTTGGAGTGACGAATGCTCCAGCTATTTTCATGGATTATATGAACAGGATTTTCAGACCCTTTCTAGATAAGTTTGTGGTGGTGTTCATTGATGATATTCTGGTTTATTCTAAATCTATGGAAGAACATAGAGGACATCTGAGAATAGTTTTGCAGGTATTGAAGGAGAAACAGTTATTCGCAAAGTTGTCAAAATGTGAGTTTTGGTTATCTGAAGTTAAGTTCTTGGGTCATGTGATTTCTGCACAAGGAATTGCAGTTGATCCTACTAAGGTGGAAGCGATTCTGAGGTAGGAGCGTCCAAAATCAGTTACTGAAGTTAGAGGTTTTGTGGGATTGGCTGGCTATTATAGAAGATTCATAGAAGGATTCTCTAAAATAGTTATGCCTTTGAAACAGCTGACCAGGAAGGACCATCATTTTATATGGACGGAGGAGTGTGAAAGGAGTTTTCAAGAGTTGAAAGAAAAGTTGACGTCGTCTCCAGTGTTGATTCTACCAGATCCTAATAAATCTTTTGAGGTTTATTGTGATGCATCTCATCAAGGTTTAGGATGTGTTCTTATGCAAGATAGACAGGTTGTGGCCTATGCATCCAGGCAGTTAAAGACTCATGAACAGAATTATCCTACGCATGATCTAGAGTTGGCTGCGGTGGTTTTTGCTTTGAAAATTTGGAGACATTATCTCTATGGAGCAAAGTTTGATGTGTTTAGTGATCATATCTCTATGGAGCAAAGTTTGATGTGTTTAGTGATCATAAAAGTCTGAAATATTTGTTTGATCAGAAAGAGTTAAATATGAGGCAAAGGAGGTGGATTGAGTTTTTGAAAGATTATGACTTTCAGTTAATGTACCATCCAGGCAAAGCGAATGTGGTGGCAGATGCTTTGAGTAGAAAATCTCTTCATATGTCTTACATGATGGTTAGAGAAATAGAGTTGGTAGAGAAATTCAGGGATATGAATCTTAATGTTGTGATTGCCTCAGATTTTATTAGTTGTGGTATGACTACCATTACTAGTGATTTCTTGGAGATGGTGAAACAAAGACAAGTTCAGGATACGGGATTGAATAAGATTAGAGAGTTGTTGGGTTCTGAGAAAGCTGAAGGATTTGAACAAGATATGGATGGAATCTTGAGGTACAAGGGTAGAATTTGTATTCCACAAGATAAAGAGTTGAAGAAGTTGATACTTGAGGAAGGTCATAAAAGTAAGTTAAGTTTACATCCGGGTATGACAAAAATATATCAAGATTTGAAGAAAATGTTTTGGTGGAATGGTATGAAGAGGGAGATAGCCGAGTATGTTGCATCTTGCATTGTGTGTCAGAAAGCTAAAGTAGAACATCAAAAACCAGGAGGTTTGTTACAAATGATGGAAGTGCCAGAATGGAAATGGGATAGTATAACCATGGATTTTGTTGTTGGATTACCAAGATCTGCTAAGAATTGTGATTCTATTTGGGTGATCGTGGATAGATTAAGTAAGTGTGCTCATTTCCTTTCAGTGAATATAAAGTGGTCCTTGGAAAAGTTAACTCAATTGTCTATTAAGGAGATTGTTAGATTACATGGCGTGCCCTCCAGTATCATCTCTAATAGCTGTAGACCCCTAAAATTGTCCGGGTCGAAAATAAAGCTCAAAGACTCTCGAAGACCGAAGGAAAGTCAGCCGGAAGGACTCCTGGAAGACCCTAGGATGATTCTTTGTAGGTCTAGAAGTCTTAGAGTAGCTTAGAATAAGGGTGTGCGAGGATTGGAGCTCAATACACCCTCCCAGAGGTTCAGTACGGCCGTACTGAGCCATTTGAACTGCAATACGGCCGTAGTGAACTCAATACGGCCGTACTGAAGTTTTTGAACTTCAGTACGGCCGTACCAAATTCAATACGGCCGTACTGTAGTTCAAAATGGCTCAGTACGGGCCGTAGTGAAATCAATACGGCCGTACTGAAGTTTTTGAACTTCAGTACGGCCGTACCAAATTCAATACGGCCGTACTGTAGTTCAAAAACCCAGTACGGGCCGTATTGACCTCCCAGGCCGTATTGCGCCTCAATCCTATAAATAGGACGTCATTTACACGTCCTCCCAGACTTTTTCCATACTTTTGGACCCTCTGGCTGAGTATTCTGGGGTTTTTGAGCAGTGTTCTGCCCTAGAAATCTCTCCGAGAGCCGATCCGACGAAGTTCTTGAGTTCTGAGCATTTAGCTTGAGGATTCGAACTAGTCGAAGGGAAATCTCTTTGATTTCCGGAGTAAAAATTATTTTTAGGGAAGGAACGAGCGAGCGTGTAGTGGGAAGGAGCGCCAAAAAGCCTCCTAACGTCTGTTTAAATATATAAAAGCACGCTTCAAAGGTTTCTTTTCCAAATCCCTTCTTTTACCGCTTTCTGATTGTTGCATTGCATATTTAGAATTTTCATCATGTAAATATTCCGCTTATAATCGTTTCTAATAAATAGGGGTAATTTAGTAATTTTACACTGTTATTTATGAAATAATCCGTCATAGGGAACCCGAAAGGGGCGTTGTGGGGTGCTAACACCTTCCCCGCACGTAACCGACTCCCTTACCCAACTCTGGATGTAATGGCCAAGGTTGATTTGCGAAAATCAATTGCCTTATCCCTTTTTCCAATGTTTTGAGTAAAACATTGGTGGCGACTCCAAGAACCCTTCTTTTTGCGAAAACCACTAATCCATGGAGGGTCCCGCTTGGGATTAACATGGATTGGTGAATCATTTAATAAAATTGTTAGTTCGATGAGGTCTCAGTTTTAGAATAAGTCGTTCTAACAATCCATCATTTTTCAAAACTTAAAAAGAGTCCGACCATCGTCGCGAATGCCAAAGTCCGTTTCGGCGGGTGGCGACAGATGGCGACTCCACTGGAGAAATTCTCGAGAGTCAGTCCCATTTAGTGATGGATTATTTCTAAAATAATAGTTTAAAATTACTTCATTACCCCTAGCTTGTATGATAATATGTTTTATCTATGTGGTTTTTAATAACTGTTGTATGTTTAAATTTTCGCAATTGTTTGAAATAAAAATTGCACACAAACCTTTGCACACAACAGTTCCCTCTATACCTGGGGGCATGAGTGGAAAGCCATAGGGAGTGGATGTTAGTACGGCCGGTTGTCGAATGGGTCTATAGGTGCCCGTAGACCGTTGTCGGAAAGCATCACTCAAGGTGAAAACCATGAACTCAAGTCCGACAGTGCGTTGGAACTTTCCATCGACTTACGACGAGAGGAATTGGGTCCCTATAATGGGGGCACCTTGGGGGCCTCAGACCAGTGAGAACAGTTAGAACCTCCTTGAATATGCACTTTTCTGCAGGATACCCCTACCTCGTGATTCGCTCGTGACTGTTCGTGGATGAGTGAATTGTTTGTGCATTGTTTATGTGACATTGTTTGAGCATACATTGCATTCTTTAAACATACAACATTCCCTTTTAAAATAAGAATAAATAGGAATAAGAATCTTCCATTACATGGTGTTAACATCTACCTTCATCACATTCATATAGGTAGTTTCCCTTTTCACCCAAAAAAATACAAAAAACAAAATACCCAAAAAAAAAAAAAAAAAAAAAAGATATTTATCCAAACCAAGCAATATCATGCATCATCTTAAGAGCATCCCGAAAACATGATAATGCTTAGTTGAATAAACACAATGCATGCATATTCAACGCCATCATCTCATATCATGCATTCTTATCGAAGATCATGGAGGGATTTAGGGGAGTGCATTGCATACATCCCTCCTAGTAATTCATTAATAAACATTAATAAAAAGAAAGAATTAATCGATGCGTATGTTCAGAATGGATCGCACGCCATTTGTTATTAAGTGTAAGCCAACAACCGCGCCAAGCGAACGCACATCAACTCCGTTGTCGATAATCAAGAGAAATAAAGGGGAAGGTCCGACACCGTTAAGGATCACTGCTCCAAGACCTTTTCCCTACGAATCGAATAAGGCTGTGCCATGGATATACGACATCCATTCTTCTGCCGACAACGATATCTCTAACATCGCTGGACTTGGGAGCATGACTAGGAGTGGCAGGATCTACACTCCCGAAGATCTTCGCGATAAAGCTCCCAAGAATAAAGAAAAAGAAAAAACCGAGGAAAATAAAGAATCCGAGGAGGAGACAGATGAGCTGTTAAAATATATCCGACAGAGCGAGTACTCCATCGTGGATCAACTTCATAAGACGCCAGCAAAGATTACTCTGTTGTCGTTGATCCTATGCTCCGAACCGCATCAGCAAGCTCTGTTGAAAGTCTTGAACGAGGCATACGTGTCGCACACTATCTCCCAAGACAAATTTGAGGGGATTGTTAGTCACATCACGGCTAATGATCACCTCACTTTCACCGATGAAGAAATCCCCGCTGAGGGACCGAACCACAACAAGCCCTTGCACATCTCTGTAAAGTGCAAGGAATATCACATCGTTAAAGTCTTGGTGGATAATGGATCTTCCTTGAATGTGATGCCAAAAAGAACGTTCGATCAAATGGCAATCAAGGGAATCCAAATGCGCCCGAGCAATATGATCGTCCGAGCTTTCGACGGTTCTAAAAGAGAAGTGGTGGGAGAAGTCAATCTTCCAATCCAAATTGGACCCACCATCTTCAACGTCGAATTTCAAGTGATGGACATTACTCCCGCATACAGCTGTCTCCTCGGCCGACCTTGGATTCATGATGCGAAAGCTGTTCCCTCTACGCTCCACCAAAAAGTCAAATTCATAGTGGGTGACAAGCTGGTGACTGTACAAGCTGAAGATGACATACTCATCAGCAAGCCATCCACCATACCTTACGTGGATGCAGCAGAGGAAGCTCTAGAAACCGCCTTCCAAGCATTGGAGATTGCCAATGTTGAAACGTTTCCCCGAGAAATGAAGAAGGTAGCCTACATGCTCACCAAGAACGGATACTTGCCCGGACAAGGACTTGGCAAGGATTCCCAAGGAATTCCCGAGCTACCCACTATCAAGAATAATCCGGGGAAACAAGGGTTAGGATACAACCCTATTAAAGATCAAAGGACGAAGAGGAACCAAGATCCTCCTCGACGTTCTTTAAGCCAGATCTTTAGGAAGGCCGGTTCACAAGCGTCAAGGCCGGTCGTCGTCATCAAGTGCTCTTCTCCTTCTGATAGGGATGTATAGACCTGATGACTGTTAGAGATCACTCCTCGGGGACAGCCCGACTCCCGAGCCTCGATAGAGCACATGTTTCCACTATAATTATAATAAAATCATTCTTCATTAATTCTTACTGCTTCTTTTCTTGCTTATAATAAAATTCTAAACCACATTATTTTTAACCCTGTTTGAATAAACATGAATGAGGTTAAAATCGTCTTAATAACAATAAACCCACATCATTTTTATGTGGAAGTGTGTGTGACAACTTGGAGCACCTTCCCTTGGCCTCGACAAGTGCCATCATGGATAAAAAAAGAAATCCTTTAAAGACAAAATCATAAAAACAAAAAAAAGGCTCGGCAGGAAACCCAAAAAGGGGGCTGCGCAAAAATAAGAGCAAAGAACCCGCTTGGAATCCCACGAAAGGGTGACCTAGGCAAAAATTAGGGTTGCAAAAATGGACAAAAACAAAGGTCCGCCGAGACGCCACAAAAGGGTGTTTTAGGCAAAAAAATAAGGACAATCAAAAAAGCAAAAGAAATCCATGATGGTACCATGAGCCGAATTCAAAAAGAAAGGTTCAAGGGAAGCTATCTAAGTTGTCAAATCACAACGTCAATAACAGGACTTTCTTAACTTCATAAGTGTTTAATCAAACAAGCCTAAACACATAAGCCTACCTCGGCCAGTCATTCTTACAAAAACCATTTTCAAAACAATAATAATCCCCTCTAAAACACAAACTTTTGAACAAAAATATCTTTCCCTTCTTTTCTCTTGTCCCAAACGATTTTAGAATAATCTAGTGGAAACATGGAGATATAGTGGTCAATAGGAAGGTTAATACATCTTCTAAAGAAAGGGAGTGATCACTGGGTTGATGACACCAATCTCGATATAATACGCATCATTCCTCGGTTACAGAAATCGGCAGCGCACAGCTCGTCTAGAGGAATGGCAAAAATCCAAGCAAAGAAACACATCGGTTAATTCTTTTGAAAAATAAATCAAATAGAATTAGGTGCATCATACCGCATACATGCATACAGATGATAGGTGTACTGGAAGATCACTTATTCTCTGTTTATTGAAACAACAAAAACAAAAAACAAAAAAACAAAAAAACATATAAACTTCAGAAAAAACAAAGCGCCCGTACCATGTTCAGTACACCCGTACTAAAATTAGGGTTATAAACAAATTTTCAACTCAATACGGGCGTACTGAAATGAATACGGCCGTATTGGCCATAACGTCCACACCAATACGGGCGTATTGAATTCAATACGGCTCGTATCGGCCCATTCTTCTGTACATCAACAATAAGATCAGTACGGCCGTACTGAATTCAGTATGGGCCGTACTTTTTTCTATAAATACGTCCCTCCTCCTCTCATTCATCACAACATCTTCATTCCTCTGCATACTTTATCTATGAGTGTGTTTGAGATCCCTCTGTACAGAAAAAGCCGAAAATCGACAAAAAAGGCAAAAATTCAGAAAATCCAACAATCGGACAGAATAACTGAGCCTGGAGAGGCTTGCCGAAATAATACTCCCCAGAGACATCTCAGCTTGCACTCTTGGGCCGAATTCCCAGTGAAAGCTATCAGAGCAAGATCAGCAAGATTCCCCAATGGAAGCATGATCATCCAAACAAAATATCAGAGTCAAAGGACTTAGACTTCCTCAGTGGAAGATAGCTTTCCAACTCGAGCGACGAGTGAAGCTAAGCCTAAAGAGGCTTTCTAAATAATACTCTGGGATACACAAGATCCTCAATCCCCATTCACATACTCAGAGGCACTCCTCCAAAAAAAGGAAAATCCAAAAAGATCAAACAGAAAAAGCCAAAAATCGACAAAAAAGGCAAAAATTCAGAAAATCCAACAATCATACAGAATAATTGAGCCTGGAGAGGCTTGCCGAAATAATACTCCCCAGAGACATCTCAGTTTGCACTCTTGGGCCGAATTCCCAGTGAAAGCTATCAGAGCAAGATCAGCAAGATTCCCTAATGGAAGCATGATCATCCAAACAAAATATCCGAGTCAAAGGACTCAGACATCCTCAGTGGAAGATAGCTTTCCAACTCAAGCGACGAGTGAAGCTAAGCCTGAAGAGGCTTTCTAAATAATACTCTGGGATACACAAAATCCTCAATCCCCATTCGCCTACTCAGAGGCACTCCTCCAAAAAAGGAAAATCCAAAAAGATCAATACCCATTCCCCAAGCGGAATTCGGTATTCAACCAAACACCGAAAGTCAAGATAATCCGCCTAACAGAAGAGGCCAATCAAAATCATACGACAGAATCCCCCAGCGGATAACAGCCTACGCAGAGGCAATAAAACCAGAAAATCAAAAAGAGTCACCCGAATAAGGATAACCGGGATACTCCACCACCGTCGAAAGGACGTCAGCCAACCATAAGGCACCGCTCACATCAGAAAGAGCATCTTTGTGTCTACATCCCCAAGGAATCAGAATTTCCCCAGTGGGCACCAACTATGCAATGGAAAGTTGGGACACGAGAACCTATGAGTAACTGCACATCCCCTAGACGGATCCCTGCGCTATCCAGCCCTTAGTGGCACCAAAATCAAAAACAACCATTGAAGCAGAATCGTGTACTGTGGAGACAAAATCATCACAATAGAATCCCCCAGCGGATAACAATCTACGCAGAGGCAATAAAACCAGAAAATCAAAAAGAGTCACCCGAATAAGGATAACCGGGATACTCTACCAACGTCGAAAGGACGTCAACCAATCATAAGGCATCGCTCACCTCAGGAAGAGCATCTTTGTGTCTGCATCCCCACGGAATCAGAATCTCCCAGTGGGCACCAACTACGCAATGGAAAGTTGGGACACAAGAACCTATGAGTAACTGCACATCCCCTAGACGGATCCCTGCGCTATCCAGCCCTTAGTGGCACCAAAATCAAAAACAACCGTTGAAGCAGCATCGTGGACTGTGGAGACAAAATCATCACAATAGAATCCCCCAGCGGATAACAACCTACGCAGAGGCAATAAAACTAGAAAATCAAAAAGAGTCACCCGAATAAGGATAACCGGGATACTCCACCACCGTCGAAAGGACGTCAGCCAACCATAAGGCACCGCTCACATCAGAAAGAGCATCTTTGTGTCTACATCCCCAAGGAATCAGAATTTCCCCAGTGGGCACCAACTATGCAATGGAAAGTTGGGACACGAGAACCTATGAGTAACTGCACATCCCCTAGACGGATCCCTGCGCTATCCAGCCCTTAGCGGCACCAAAATCAAAAACAACCGTCGAAGCAGCATCGTGGACTGTGGAGACAAAATCATCACAAATCCCTGGAGAGGGCAAACTCACGCTACCAAAGTGACCAGAAGCACGGAGGCATGCAACCCTAGGGAGGGCAAACCGCAGACCCTGGAGAGGGCAAACTCACGCTACCAAAGTGACCAGAAGCACGGAGGTATGCAACCCTGGGGAGGGCAAACCGCAGACCCTGGAGAGGGCAAAATCACGCTACCAAAGAGACCAGAAGCACGGAGGTATGCAACCCTGGGGATGGCAAACCGCAGACCCTGGAGAGGGCAAACTCACGCTACCAAAGTGACCAGAAGCACGAAGGTATGCAACCCTGGGGAGGGCAAACCGCAGACCCTGGGGAGGGCAAACTCACGCTACCGAGGTTGTCAGAAACACCGAGGTATGCACGAGCCTGGAGAGGCGACGACTAATACTCAGCTACCAGTCGTCAGAAACACGGAGGTATGCAGCTACCGAGGTTGTCAGAAACACCGAGGTATGCACGAGCCTGGAGAGGCGGTACTCAGCTACCCCGTCGTCAGAAACACGGAGGTATGCAGCTACCGAGGTTGTCAGAAACACCGAGGTATGCACAAGCCTGGAGAGGCGGTACTCAGCTACCCCGTCGTCAGAAACAAGGAGGTACGCAGCTGCCAACATCGTCAGAAACATGGAGGCATGCAGACCCTGGAGAGGGCAAACTTACGCTACCGAGGTTGTCAGAAACACCGAGGTATGCAACGAGCCTGGAGAGGCGACGACTAATACTCAACCTAGAGAGGCCACTCAACAATTTTCCCACCGGAAGACACTACAAGTCGGAAGGATGGCTTACTCCGCGGACAATTGGGTCAACTCCTTTACTTGTCAACCGGTACACCAAAAAGTCGTTCGACTAAGTAAAGGGGGGGCAGCTGTAGACCCCTAAAATTGTCCGGGTTGGAAATAAAGCTCAAAGACTCTCGAAGACCGAAGGAAAGTCAGCCGGAATGACTCCTGGAAGACCCTAGGATGATTCTTTGTAGGTCTAGAAGTCTTAGAGTAGCTTAGAATAAGGGTGTGCGAGGATTGGAGCTTAATACACCCTCCCAGAGGTTCAGTACGGCTGTACTGAGCCATTTGAACTGCAATACGGCCGTAGTGAACTCAATACGGCCGTACTGAAGTTTTTGAACTTCAGTACGGCCGTACCAAATTCAATACGGCCGTACTGTAGTTCAAAATGGCTCAGTACGGGCCGTAGTGAAATCAATACGGCCGTACTGAAGTTTTTGAACTTCAGTACGGCCGTACCAAATTCAATACGGCCGTACTGTAGTTCAAAAACCCAGTACGGGCCGTATTGACCTCCCAGGCCGTATTGCGCTTCAATCCTATAAATAGGACGTCATTTACACGTCCTCCCAGACTTTTTCCATACTTTTGGACCCTCTGGCTGAGTATTCTGGGGTTTTTGAGCAGTGTTCTGCCCTAGAAATCTCTCCGAGAGCCGATCCGACGAAGTTCTTGAGTTCTGAGCATTTAGCTTGAGGATTCGAACTAGTCGAAGGGAAATCTCTTTGATTTCCGGTTAAAAATTATTTTTAGGGAAGGAACGAGCGAGCGTGTAGTGGGAAGGAGCGCCAAAAAGCCTCCTAACGTCTGTTTAAATATATAAAAGCACGCTTCAAAGGTTTCTTTTCCAAATCCCTTCTTTTACCGCTTTCTGATTGTTGCATTGCATATTTAGAATTTTCATCATGTAAATATTCCGCTTATAATCGTTTCTAATAAATAGGGGTAATTTAGTAATTTTACACTGTTATTTATGAAATAATCCGTCATAGGGAACCCGAAAGGGGCGTTGTGGGGTGCTAACACCTTCCCCGCACGTAACCGACTCCCTTACCCAACTCTGGTTGTAATGGCCAAGGTTGATTTGCGAAAATCAATTGCCTTATCCCTTTTTCCAATGTTTTGAGTAAAACATTGGTGGCGACTCCAAGAACCCTTCTTTTTGCGAAAACCACTAATCCATGGAGGGTCCCGCTTGGGATTAACATGGATTGGTGAATCATTTAATAAAATTGTTAGTTCGATGAGGTCTCAGTTTGAGAATAATTCGTTCTAACAATCCATCATTTTTCAAAACTTAAAAAGAGTCCGACCATCGTCGCGAATGCCAAAGTCCGTTTCGGCGGGTGGCGACAATAGGGATCCTCGTTTTACTTCTCGATTTTGGCAGAGTTTGCATCAGGCGTTAGGGACTAAGTTGAGACTCAGTTCTGCTTATCATCCACAAACTGATGGGCAGTCTGAGAGGACTATCCAATCTTTGGAAGACTTGTTGAGGGCTTGTATTTTGGATCATCTAGGGAATTGGGAAGAGATGTTGCCTTTGGTCGAGTTCACTTATAATAACAGTTTTCATGCAAGTATAGGAATGGCACCATTTGAGGCTTTGTATGGGAGGAAATGTCGAACACCTTTGTGTTGGTTTAAAGAGGGAGAATCAGTGATGGTAGGGCCAGAGATCATTTTACAGACTACTGAAAAAGTGAAACAAATTCAGGAAAGAATGAAAGCTACTCAGAGTCGGCAAAAGTCTTATGCAGACAAGAGGAGGAAACCTTTAGAGTTTTCAGAGGGGGAACATGTATTTTTGAAGGTAACTCCTACCACAAGTGTGGGAAGAGTTATCAAAGCTAAAAAGTTGAATCCTAAGTTTATGGGGCCGTATCAAATTCTCAAGAGGATTGGACCAGTGGCATATCAGATTGAATTACCTCCATTCCTTTCTAATCTGCATGATGTGTTCCATGTTTCACAACTGAGGAAGTATATTCACGATCCAAGTCATGTCTTGGAATCAGAGGCAGTACAAGTTAAGGAGAATTTAACTTTTGAGAAACAGCCAGTTTCAGTGGCAGATAAGAAAGTTAAATAGTTGCGAGGTAAATCTATCAATTTGGTGAAAGTTATTTTGGATGAAATTACTAATGAAGCCACTTGGGAGTTGGAGGAAATGATGAAGAATCAATACCCATATCTCTTTTAGAGTAAGTGAATTTTCGAGGACGAAAATTTTTGTTGTTGGGGAGAGAATTATAATACCCAATTTTATTATTATTATTATTTAATGGAATTTTCGTAATTTTTTAAGATATAGGGTAGTTTGGTAACTCGGAACGGGCTGTTCCGAAAGCGGAACGGGCCGTTCCAAGCACCAAAAAGAAACTAAGTTTGAAGATTCAGAACGGGCCCAGAACGGGCTGTTCCAAAAGGAGCACGGGCCGTTCTGATTTTGGAACGGGCCGTTCTAGAGGGAGAACGGCCATTTCGGAAGGAGAACGGGCCGTTCTGGATGAGTCTCAGAACGGGACGTTCTGATTTTAGAACGGGCCGTTCTGCTTTTGGGAACGGGCCGTTCCGATTTTGGAACGGGCCATTCTAGTTTAAAAATTTGCATACATTTGAAAGATTCGGAACGGGCCGTTCCGAATTCAGTACGGCCGTTCCGAGTGACTCAGATTGCCTATAAATAGGAGGCACGGGGGTGAAAAAATTATAACTGGAGAGAAGAGAATCCTAGAGAGAGAAAGAGGAGAGAGAGAGAAAAAGGAGAGAGAGAGAAAGAAAGAGAGAGGAGGAGAAAAGAAAAGAGGAGAGAGAAAGAGGAATCCAGTAGAGGAGGTTCTGCCAGGGAAGAGAAAAGAGGAAGGAGAGGAGGAGATTCTGCCCGAGTTTCGATCCTTGTTTAAGGAGAGAGGTAGAGATTCTGCCCGAGTTTCGGTTCTTGTTTAAGCAAGAGAGAGGAGAAGGTTCTGCCCGAGTTTCAGTTCAGGTTTATCCAAGTAAGGGTAGTGCTTATAACATTAATCTAGTACATATGAACATGATAGGAATAATATAATTTGGATCAATTGATGGTTGTTTTGGGTATTTACTTATTTATATTATTATTATATTGAAAAATTGGCATGGTTATGGTTATGTTTAATTATGGAATATGCTATGTGTATGTGATTTGGAAAAGTAAATAGGACTTAAAGGAGTAAGGTTATGGTATGGATTAGATCTCTTGGTGAGATCAGGATATAATCTTTGGAAAAATATGGAATTTGGGAATCCCATGGTGAGGATTCCAATATGGAACTTTTCCAAGGATTATATAATAAACCACTTCAGATGTTAGGTGGATTCTGAAGTACTCCTTTAAGTATTATATTTGCTACCGGTATGGGGGCAAGGCCGAGTCATACCGATGGATGAAGTGGCCATGATCACCAGGGTTACGTGACGACGTAATCCAACTGTATATTTTCCATGAGAGGTTAGGCGTGGGACATGGGTTGCTGACATGTTTCACCGTATCGACACTTGGTTTGGAAGGTGTCGAGGCCAACATTTGGTTTGGATGTGTTGGTTACATCATGGATTATACAGTGGTGTGACTTTGCTTTGGATGTGGAATAGGTATACATATGGTATGGATTGTATACATTGATTGTGGATTCTTTATTTAATATGTATGCATTGGCTTGGATGTGTATACCACATATTTTGGATTGGTTTAAATTTAGAATGAAAATGACTTTTTGGCATGGATAAATAATGTGGATAAATATTTGTTTTAATGATATTTCATTATGTTGTACTATGGTTGGTTTTATACGTGCTAACCCTTATGTTTCCATGTGGTTTGGACTGTGATGATCTCACTATGTGGGGGAGCAGATCAGGTGTGAGGCCTTAGGATAACAAGGAGTCTTTTGGGGTAGCTGCTTTGAGAAGTGGTTAGAGCTTGACCAGCACCTAGGGTGTCTTATATTATACTTTCATGATGTTACTATTGGATTACTGTATAATTTTACTGAGAATGATTATGATAAAATTATGTTTGATATTATGAAAACAATTTTTACACTTTAGCGTAGCTGGCTTTTGCTCTATTTTCTTTAATTTATATTATTTTATTTTGGTTGGTTATTAATGTGACGGCCTAGGATGGGTCGTTACAATTCTGAGCACTTAAGGAATGTGCATATGGCTTATATTGTGAAACATAGCTTGGTTTGTTTTTGATAATGCCAAAGGGGGAGAAAGGTTGTTGTGTGTATATGGTTGTTTTTTTGCAGGTATTGTGCTTGTGTGTGTGTATGTTTTTGCAGGTTTTGTATGTTGAAATTAGAAGCACAAATGGTTGAAGCCTAGATTGGTTTGTCATCATCAAAAAGGGGGAGATTGTTGAGCTTAGAGGAGCCTGAATTTGATGAGGTCAAAATTTTCTCTGAAGCTTAAAGAAGTTTTGATGAACATAAAATGTGTGTCAAGGACAACAACAAACAACAACAAACTTAGAAACACAAAAACAAAGTCAAAGAAAGTGCTATGTAATAGGAGTTAAAGTATAAATTGTTTTGAATGATTTTATGTGTTGTGTGTGCTGTGTGCATAAGCTAAATCTATATCTAAACTAATTAGAGAGTGTATGATGATGAGTTAAAAGGACTAAAAAGTTATTTTGAGACTTAAAATGAAGTTTTGAAAACTAACTCAAAGTAATCGATTATCATTAAATATAATCGATTATTCTAGCAACATGCAAAATGGGATGCCTTGCTGGAATAATCGATTATTTGTGAAATAATCGATTATCCCATAAATGACTCTCTGGAATAATCGATTATCCAGCAAAATAATCGATTATATTGTTCTTGGTTGGTTTCCAGAAAACCTAAAGAACAAAATAATCGATTATTCTTTAAAATAATCGATTATCAGGGTCTAAAACTTTTATAAATAGTTTGAACTTTTTGAAACTTCATATATGAGTTAGAGTTGATAATCAAATTTAGAAAAACGTTTTTGTGGAGTCTTTGTGACAATCTTCGGGAGATTTCTTTATGAATCTAAGAAGAAAAACGTTTGTAAAAAACTTTGAAAGAGATCATCATCATCATCACATTCTTGAAAGGGGAAGATTAAGATTTGCTTCTGAATTCCAGGTGAATTCGTTCCTTTATTCTTTGTGAATACTTGTAAAATCTTGAGAAGGGTTTCTCAAGTGGAAAATATTCTTGTAGTGGGTTTCTACAAGGGGTGCTTTCTTGGGGTCAAGAAAGTGGTTATCTTTAGTGTTGAAGTATATGCATGTGTGGTATGCTTGTAAACCTTCTTCATTGAGATAGTGGAACAAATCTTGATCAGGTGTTGATTGAGGACTGGATGTAGGTCACATGTGGAATGGCTAAACCAGTATAAAAGACTTGTGCAATCTTCTTCTACCTTTATCTTTTACTTTGAGTAATATCTTGGTTGAACATTAAAGAAGATAATTATTGATTGTCGCCACCCGCCGAAACGGACATTGGCATTCGCGACGATGGTCGGACTCTTTTTAGTTTTGAAAAATGATGGATTGTTAGAACGACTTATTCTCAAACTGAGACATCATTGGACTAACAATTTTGTTAAATGATTCTCACCAATCCATGTTAATCCCAAGCGGGACCCTCCATGGATTAGTGGTTTTCGCAAAAAGAAGGGGTTCTTGGAGTCGCCACCAATGTTTTACTCAAAACATTGGAAAAAGATATAAGGCAATTGATTTTCACAAATCAACTTTGGCCATTACAACCAGAGTCGGGTAAGGGAGTCGGTTACGTGCGAGGAAGGTGTTAGCACTGATAAATCATAATTTGATATGTATATTTTCCTTCAATTTAGCTATTTTACATTCCATTCATGGTTAATTATAGGATTTAGATAGATATGTGTGTTGTTGGGCTAAATTGGAAAGTTGAGAATTATTATTCTAAATTCTCGCTGTTTTTGGGCTGATGAACATGTCTCGGTTTTCAGGGCATAACTTGGGCTGTAGTGATCCAAATGGTGCAAACGCGGTGGCCCTGGAAAGCTAAGACAAAGACCTAAATATTTGCAGAAGGCACCGTCGGCCCATTCGATCATCTAGAAGGTCTAATTCGGTGGAAAACAACTCGGTGCGGAAAAGAATAATGGAATCCAACTCATCCCACCAACTCATCCCACCAACTCTCCCATTTCGTTTTGTCTAAGCTTTTTCCATTATTTTATATTTCTTGTGTGTTATATGAAGGCTATAAATAGGCCTTCACTCTCCCATTGTAAGACATCCCAAAACACCTTCAAATAAGTTACTCTTGGGTGTTCTTCTTCCTCCCTTCTCTTTGTTTTCTTTGAGTTTATTTTCTCTGTTGTAGTTGTAGTTTATGTTTTATTGTCCTTTCCTTTTGTATGCATTTTAATTCTGTTCTTTGCCTCCTCCATGGAAGGCTAGATTGTAGTACTCTTTAACTTGATTTAATGCATTTTCATTTTCCTTGCATTTTCATTTCATTTCTATTTTAATGGAAGGCTAAAACCTTTGGGTTGGTTTCTTGTTATGGATTGTAATCTCTGTTTGAGGTTGTGTATGTTTGTATGTCTCTGTTCTACTTTGTTCTTCTTCATTTAACCTCTATATCAGTATGTCCATGCTTAATGGGCTATGCTTAATGACACAGTTGCTTAATCTGTGAAGAGGTTGATGTTGTATACGTTTGCTTAATTCGTGTAGGGAAATCTTGAGTTAATCTTCGCTTAGTTGGTTAACTCGGATGGAACAAGGATTAAGTGGTTAATAGAGCAATCTTATTGTGAACCAAGGATAAGAGAGTTACAATCCAAACAAGAAGCCAATCTATTTTACTTATTGTGTTATCTGCATTTTATTGTGTTATAAAATTAAAAATCTGAACAACCAAACCCCCCCCACTTCGTGTGTTTAAGCCTTTGGCAGAGAAAAATGGTCCTTGAGAGACGACCTAGGACAACTTCCTAGTACTACATTTAATTGTTTTTATTTGACCGGATACGACTTCGATCAAGCACCCCACAACGCCCCTTTCGGGTTCCCTATGACGGATTATTTCATAAATAATAGTGTAAAGTTACTAAATTACCCCTATTTATTAGAAACGATTATGAGTAAAATATTTACATGATGAAAACTCTAAACATGCAATGCAACAATCAAAAAGCAATAAATAAAAGCGGTAAAAGAAGGGATTTGGAAAGAAACCTTCGAAGCGGACTTTTATATATTCAAAACGAAGTTTAGGAGGCTTTTTGGCACTCCTTCCCACTACACGTCCGCTCGCTCCTTTCCCTAAAGATAATTTTTACTATGGAAATCAAAGAGATTTCCCTTCGACTTGTTCGAGTCTCAAGCTAATGGCTCATGACTCAAGAACTTCGTCGGATTGGCTCTCGGAGAGACTTCTAGGGCAGAGAATAGCTCAAAAACCCAAGAATACTCAGCACGAGGGTCCAGAAGTGTGGAAAAAGTGTGGAATGACGTGCAAATGACGTCCTATTTATAGGATTGAGGCGCAATACGGCCTGGGAGGTCAATACGGCCCGTACTGGGTTTTTGAACTACAGTACGGCCGTATTGAATTCAATACGGCCGTATTGAAGTTCAAAAACTTCAATACGGCCGTATTGGTTTCAGTATGGTCGTATTGTAGTTCAAATAGCTCAGTACGGCCGTACTGAACCTCTAGGAGGGCGTATTGGGCTCCAATCCTCACACACCCTTATTCTAAGCTACTCTAAGACTTCTAGACCTACAAAGAATCATCCTAGGGTCTTCCAGGAGTCCTTCCGGCTGACTTTCCTTCGGTCTTTGAGAGTCGTTGAGCTTTATTTCCGACCCGGACAATTTTAGAGGTCTACAGCTGCCCCCCCTTTACTTAGTCGAACGACTTTTTGGTGTACCGGTTGACAAGTAAAGGAGTTGACCCAATTGTCCGGGTGTCGCCACCGGCCCGAAACGGGCTTTCGGCATTCGCGAAGGATGGTTGGACTCTTTTATTTGTTTAAAAACATGGATTGCTAGAATGACTTATTCTCAAACTGAGACCTTGTCAAACGAGCAATTTTATTAAAAGGCTCACCAATCCATGTTAATCCCAAGCGGGACCCTCCATGGATTAGCGGTTTTCATAAAAAGGAAGGGTTCGTGGAGTCGCCACCAATGTTTTACTCAAAACATTGGAAAAAGAAGTTTAAGGCAATCGATTCAAAAATCGACTTCGGCCATGACAACCAGAGTCGGGTAAGGGAGTCGGTTACGTGTGGGGAAGGTGTTAGCACCCCACAGCGCCCCTTTCGGGTTCCCTATGACAGATTATTTAAAAATAATAGTGCGAAATTACTAAATTACCCCTATTTATTCTAAGCAATTATAAATTAACTATCTACATGATGACAGTTTAAATATGTACACACAGAAAGCGGTAAAAGAAGGGACTTTAAAGAGATAAACCTTTGAAGTGTGCTTTCTTATATATTTTGACAGAAATTGGGAAGCGTTTTGGCGTTCCCTCCCTCTACAAGACCGCTCGCTCCCTCCTATAAAATTTTAACTATGGAAATCCGGAGGATTTCCCTTCGACTAGGTTCGAGACTCAAGCAAATGGCTCGTGACTCAAGAACTTTGTCGGATCAACTCTCCGAGTGACTTCTAGGCAGAGCACTGCTCAAAAAAAACCCAGAATACTCAAGAAGAGGGTTAAAACTGTGTGTGAAAGTGTCAAATGACGTCCCATTGACGTCATATTTATAGGGAAGAGGCTCAATACGGTTTCTGGGGGTCAATACGGTCCGTATTGAAGTTTTGAACTACAATACGGCCGTATTGAATTCAATACGGCCGTATTGAAGTTCAAAAACCTCAATACGGCCGTATTGAAGTTCAGTGCAGCCGTATTGAGTTCAATGCAGCCGTATTGAACTTCAATACGGCCGTATTGAGTTCAGTGCGGCCGTATTGTAGTTTAAAATGTTCAATACGGCCGTACTGAACTCTTGGGAGGCCGTATTGGGCTTCATTCCCTCCAGTTTCTTATTTTTTGCTACTCTAAGACCTCTAAACCTACAGATAATCATCCTAGGGTCTTCCAGGGTCTTCCAGGAGTCCTTCCGGCTGACTTTCCTTTAGTCTTCGAGAGTCTTCAATCTTTATTTCCGACCCGGACAATTTTAGGGGTCTACAGCTGCCCCCCCTTTACTTAGTCAAACGGCCTTTTAGTGTACCGGTTGATAAGTAAAGGAGTTGACCCAATTGTCCGGGGAATAAGGCCATCCTTCCGACTTGTAGTGTCTTCCGGTGGAAAATTGCTGAGTAGCCTCTCCAGGTTGAGTTTGCCCTCTCCAGGGTGAGTATTAGTCGTCGCCTCTCCAGGCTCATGCATACCTCCGTGTTCTTGACAACCTCGGGGTAGTGTGAGTTTTCCCTCTCCAGGGTATACCAACGTGTTCTTGACAACCTCGTGGTAGTTGCATACCTCCGTGTTCTTGACAACCTCAAGGTAGCGTGAGTTTTCCCTCTCCAGGCTATACCAACGTGTTCTTGACAACCTCGTGGTAGTTGCATACCTCCGTGTTCTTGACAACCTCGGGGTAGCATGAGTTTTCCCTCTCCAGGGTATACCAACGTGTTCTTGACAACCTCGGGGTAGCGTGAGTTTTTCCTCTCCAGGGATTTGTGATGATTTTGTCTCCACAGTCCACGATGCTGCTTCGACGATTGTTTTTTATTTTTGTGCCACTGAGGGCTGGATAACGCAGGGATCCGTCTAGGGGATGTGCAGTTACTCATAGGTTCTTGTGTCCCAACTTTCCATTGCGTAGTTGGTGCCCATTGAGGAATTTCTGTTTCCTTGGGTTGTAGACACGAAGATGCTCTTTCTGAGATGAGCGGTGCCTTATGATTGGCTGACGTCCTTTTGACGGTGGTGGAGTATCCCGGTTATCCTTATTCGGGCGACTCTTTTTGTTTTTCTGGTT
Source organism: Cajanus cajan (assembly GCF_000230855.2). Taxonomy (NCBI): domain Eukaryota; kingdom Viridiplantae; phylum Streptophyta; class Magnoliopsida; order Fabales; family Fabaceae; genus Cajanus; species Cajanus cajan. The sequence continues at coordinate 40,653,295 of NC_138525.1, forward strand.
TTGTTGCCTCTGTGTAGGCTATTATCCGCTGGGGATTTTGTCATTGATTTTGATTAGCCTCTTCTGTTAGGCATATCATCTTGATGTTCAATGATTGGCTGAAAAGCCAAATTCCGCTTGGGGAATTGTTATTGATCTTTTGGATTTTTTTCTTTTTTGAAAGAGTGCCTCTGAGTAGGCGAATTATCTTGATGTTTGGTGTTCGGCTGAGTGCCGGATTCCGCTTGGGGAATGATTATTTGTCTTTTGTGATTTTTCTTGAGGGGGTGCCTCTGAGTAGGCGAGTGGGGATTTAAATTTTATTTATCCCAGAGTATTATTTAGAAAGCCTCTTCAGGCTTAGCTTCACTCATCGCTTGAGTTGGAAAGCTACCTTCCACTGAGGAAGTTTAAGTCCTTTCGACTTGGATATTCTGTTTGGATCATGCTTCCGTTGGGGAATTTTGCTGATCTCGCTTTGATAGCTTTCACTGGGGAATTTGGCCCGTGAGTGAAAGCTGAGATATCTCTGGGGAGTATTATTTCGGCGAGCCTCTCCAGGCTCATTTATTCTGTACAGTTGGGGAGTATTATTTCAGCAAGCCTCTCCAGGCTCAATTATTTTAAGAGGCAGTATTGTTTCGGCAAGCCTCTCCAGGCTCAATTATTCTGAGAGAGTATTATTTCAGCAAGCCTCTCCAGGCTCAGTTATTCTGAAGGAGTATTATTTCGGCAAGCCTCTCCAGGCTCAATTATTCTGATGAGGGAGTATTATTTCGGCGAGCCTCTCCAGGCTCAATTATTCTGAGAGAGTATTATTTCGGCAAGCCTCTCCAGGCTCAATTATTCTGTGGGAGTATTGTTTCGGCAAGCCTCTCCAGGCTCAATTATTCTGAGAGAGTATTATTTCGGCAAGCCTCTCCAGGCTCAGTTATTCTGTACGAGGCGATTGATTTTCTAAATCTTTTGCCTTTTTTGTCGTTTTTGGCTTTTTCTGTATTTTTTGCCTTTTTTGTCATTTTTTTGGCTTTTTCTGTATTTTTGCCTTTTCTGTTGATTTGCGGCTTTTTCTGTTGACCGCTGCCATACACAAGCAATTTTTCCTATTTTCTATTTTATGCAATTGCCTCATGATAAGGTCTTTGAATGTGCAACTAATGTGTGTGATGCACAAATGCAAGTTTTATTATTTAATGTTTTTAGAAAAATGAATGGCTCTCCCTATCCTCCTTTTCTTGGAGGAATTTCTGTCATCGACGTGAGGGAATATTTTTGTGAGCCTTTTATGCAGGAGATTATGGATTTTATAGGAACCCCTCCAATTTTCTTTATTGACCGATTATTAAGGAATTTCATACAATTTTTTTAGAAATACCAATTTTAGAGGCATAATCACATGGTCAAGAGAGAAGAGAAAATGAATAGATATTTTATTGATATTCACAAGTGTTTTTACAGAAAGATATACAGAAGGATTTTCTGAAGAATGGCTGGCCAGGGTAGGCTATATACATTGGGCTTAACAATTATATCTGTAATTGTTGCTCTTTACATTCCCCTAGTTGCTTCGGGTGAGATGCCTGAGCCAGGAGCGTAGATGCTGCAAGACGCTTGCTTCTAGAAGATAATCACTTGAACCGCCTTTCGGTTTTCGATTCAAGTGACCGTTGCTTGCTTTGCTTTTACATCTTATTCTTTTGCCCCTAACTTTTGCCTAGGACGTATCCTAGCGGGGATAATTTTGCCTTTGTTTTGCCTAGTACCCTTGTACTGGCGGGCTTTTTCTTTTGCCCTAACTTTTGCCTAGGATGCCCTTTTTCGGGTTTTCATCCTAGCGGGCTTATGCAAGCGACGTCTTCAAGCATAGTACTTCTTTACCACGTCAGTGTTGACTGGGTATCGAAGTTCTTCTCCATCCATGTCCGTGAGGATCAATGCTCCTCCTGAGAAGGCTCGTTTTACCACGTATGGTCCTCCGTGATTTGGGGCCCACTTTCCGATTTTGTCCTTTCGAGTTGGTAGCAATTTCTTCATTACCAACTCTCCCTCATGGTAGACTCGAGGGTGGACTTTCTTGTCAAAAGCCTTTTTGGTCTTCCTCTGATAAGCTTGACCATGGCATATGGCGTTCAGCCATTTTTCTTCAATGAGGTTCAACTGGTCATACCGGCTTTGAACCCATTCTTCCTCGGAAAGTTTTGCTTCCATAATTACCCTTAGAGAAGGTATCTTGACTTCGACAAGTAGAACTGCCTCCATCCCATAGACGAGGGAGAATGGAGTAGCTCCTGTAGATGTGCGTACTGAAGTCCTATAACCATGAAGAGCGAAGGGTAACATTTCGTGCCAGTCTTTAAATGAGGCAACCATCATTTGCCCTATTTTCTTGATGTTCTTATTAGTTGCCTCGACTGCCCCATTCATCTTTGGCCGATATGGGGAAGAGTTGCGGTGTTGGATCTTGAATTCTTGGCACAGTTCTTCCACCATTTTGTTGTTCAGATTAGATCCATTATCAGTGATGATTTATTCCTCCATGCTTCCACTAGATTATCCTAAAATCTTTTGGGACAAGAGAGAAAGGGAAAGAAAGATATTTTTGTTCTGAAGTTTGTGTTTTAGAGGGGATTTATTTTTCAAAAATGGTTTTTGTAAGAATGGATGGCCAAGGTAGGCTTATGTGTTTAGGCTTTGTTTGATTAAACACTTATGAAGTTAAGAAAATCTTTGTTTATTGACGTTGTGATTTGACAACTTAGATAACTTCCCTTGAACCTTTCTTTTTGAATTCGGCTCGTGGTACCATCATGGATTTATTTTTGTTTTTTGATTTGTCCTTATTTTTGCCTAAAACACCCTTTTGTGGCGTTTTAGCGGACCTTTGTTTTTGTTTATTTTTGTAACCCTGACTTTTGCCTAGGTCACCCTTTCGTGGGATTCCTAGCGGGTCTTTTGCTCTTATTTTTGCGCAGTCCCCTTTTTGAGTTTCCTGCCGAGCTTCTTTTATTTTGAAAGATTTCTTTTTACCCATGATGGCACTTGTCAAGGCCAAGGGAAGGTGCTCCAAATTGTCACACACACCTCCACATAAAAATGATGTGGGTTTATTATTATTAAGATGATTTTAACCTCATTCATGTTTATTCAAACAGGGTTAAAAATAATGTGGTTTAGAATTTTATTATAAGCAAGAAAAGAAGCAATGAAGAATGATTTTATGATAATCATAGCGGAAACATGTGTCCTTATTTCATCACTGATATGGGTCCCAATATTGACCTCTTTTATCTCTCGGCCCTGCCCCAAATTCACAGTCTCCAATTTCTCTTGACACGGTCGGAGTAGACGAGCTTCTTGATCTAGCAGTCTTTGCAGATCCGGAGAGATGGTCTCCTCATCACTGTCCAACTCAACCCATTCACCTTCGGATCCCGGTCAGAGCGAACAATTACAGACATAATTATTTTATTGGTTCTGTTTAGGTTTAGAATTATTAATGGGGAAAGAGAGAAAAGAACAAAAGAGAGAGTAATGTGTGAAAAATGCCTCTTTATTGATATGTATTAAAACTGTACAAAAACCCTTATTTATATGAAAGGTCCTCATGATCTCGGGTACTGATCATGAGTCCCAAAAAGAAAAAGAAAATTAAGGAGGGGCCCTATCGTGGCTTGTTCTTCTCTCTAATCCTGCTTTGGCCGAGGATTCTTGCTCACGTCGGGCGCTGTTGAATCAAAAGTGATCCACCCAGCATCGATAAGGTTTTGGACCTTATATTTGAGAGCTCTACAGTTCTCCGTTGAATGCCCCGATGCCCCCGAATGGTATAGACATTTGTCTTGCGGTTTGTACCAATAGGGATGAGGTGGATCAATCTTCTTTAGTGGAACGTAAGCTAGGAGACGTGCTTCCACTAGCTTTGGCAGGAGGTCGCTATATGTGGTCGGAAGTTTATCAAACTTCTTCACAGAGTTGTATTGCGACTTTCCTGACTTCGAAGTGGAGGAAGATGAGGAAATGGTTATGACGCTGACTCCTCTCTTCTTCTTCTTCTCAAAGGTCTTCTTAGCTTTAAATGATTGGGAAGGTTTAGCTAGCTTCCCACTTTTCAGCTCTTGTTCCACTTTTCCTCCAACATGGTGGGACTCATGGTCACTGTGCTCAGCCCCGTGTATGTTGTGGTGACGCATGAGTTCCATCATTTGCGCCATTTTCTCCTTGAGCTGTGAGAGTTCGGCTGTAAGCTTCTTATTTTGGTCCTCCAGTGCTTCCATCTTCTTGATTTTCTGCGCGCGTGTGAGGACAGAGAGATGACCAGCCACTTTCTAAAATGAATATTTTAATTAGTTTATTTATGGGATGAATGCGCTCTTGACATGAGCTTGATAACCCTCCATTTTTAAGGCGCTGCCTTTTTAAAACAGAGTGTTACTACCCTCCTTGACTTATGATCTCTCCTCAACGGAGAAACTCGATAATTATGGGTCTCTTTTACTCATGTCAAGAGGTATTGGTGAACCTAAAATGCATGGTTTATGAGGATGCATGATGTCTTATTGGTAATGATGCACATGCTCCTCACTTTTATTATATTTTCGCACATGGTCTTTCCTCTCATGTCATGGTTTTTTTCATGCATGGGGATTTATTCTTAGACCTTATCACGAGGTTATTTGTTAATGCACAAACAATTGCACATAAGCATTTACACAAACAATTTCACTCATCCACGAACAGTTACGAGCGAATCACGAGGTAGGGGTTTCCTGCAGAAAGGTGCATATTCAAGGTGGTTCTAACTGTTCTCACCGGTCTGAGGCCCCCAAGGTGCCCCCATTATAGGGACCCAATTCCTCTCGTCGTAAGCCGATGGAAAGCTCCAACGCATTGTCGGACTCGAGTTCATGGTTATCACCTTGAGTGATGCTTTCCGACAACGGTCTACGGGCACCTATAGACCCATTCGACAACCGGCCGTACTAACATCCACTCCCTATGGCTTACCACTCATGCCCCCGGGTATAGAGGGAACTGTTGTGTGCAAAGGTTTGTGTGCAATTTATATTTCAAACAATTGCAGAAAATTAAACAAACAACAGTTATTAAAGCCAAATAAATAAAGCATGTTATCATACAAGCAAGGGGTAATAAAGTAATTTTAACTATTATTTGTTAAAAATAATCTGTCACTAAATGGGACTGACTCTCGAGGCTTCCCCAGTGGAGTCGCCATCTGTCGCCACCGGCCCGAAACGGGCTTTCGGCATTCGCGAAGGATGGTTGGACTCTTTTATTTGTTTAAAAACATGGATTGCTAGAATGACTTATTCTCAAACTGAGACCTTGTCAAACGAGCAATTTTATTAAAAGGCTCACCAATCCATGTTAATCCCAAGCGGGACCCTCCATGGATTAGCGGTTTTCATAAAAAGGAAGGGTTCGTGGAGTCGCCACCAATGTTTTACTCAAAACATTGGAAAAAGAAGTTTAAGGCAATCGATTCAAAAATCGACTTCGGCCATGACAACCAGAGTCGGGTAAGGGAGTCGGTTACGTGTGGGGAAGGTGTTAGCACCCCACAGCGCCCCTTTCGGGTTCCCTATGACAGATTATTTAAAAATAATAGTGCGAAATTACTAAATTACCCCTATTTATTCTAAGCAATTATAAATTAACTATCTACATGATGACAGTTTAAATATGTACACACAGAAAGCGGTAAAAGAAGGGACTTTAAAGAGATAAACCTTTGAAGCGTGCTTTCTTATGTATTTTGACAGAAATTGGGAAGCGTTTTGGCGTTCCCTCCCTCTACAAGACCGCTCGCTCCCTCCTATAAAATTTTAACTATGGAAATCCGGAGGATTTCCCTTCGACTAGGTTCGAGACTCAAGCAAATGGCTCGTGACTCAAGAACTTTGTCGGATCAACTCTCCGAGTGACTTCTAGGTAGAGCACTGCTCAAAAAAACCCAGAATACTCAAGAAGAGGGTTAAAACTGTGTGTGAAAGTGTCAAATGACGTCCCATTGACGTCATATTTATAGGGAAGAGGCTCAATACGGTTTCTGGGGGTCAATACGGTCCGTATTGAAGTTTTGAACTACAATACGGCTGTATTGAATTCAATACGGCCGTATTGAAGTTCAAAAACCTCAATACGGCCGTATTGAAGTTCAGTGCAGCCGTATTGAGTTCAATGCAGCCGTATTGAACTTCAATACGGCCGTATTGAGTTCAGTGCGGCCGTATTGTAGTTTAAAATGTTCAATACGGCCGTATTGGGCTTCATTCCCTCCAGTTTCTTATTTTTTGCTACTCTAAGACCTCTAAACCTACAGATAATCATCCTAGGGTCTTCCAGGAGTCCTTCCGGCTGACTTTCCTTTAGTCTTCGAGAGTCTTCAATCTTTATTTCCGACCCGGACAATTTTAGGGGTCTACACCGGGGAGTAAGCCATCCTTCCGACTTGTAGTGTCTTCCGGTGGGAAAATTGTTGAGTGGCCTCTCCAGGTTGAGTATTAGTCGTCGCCTCTCCAGGCTCGTGCATACCTCGGTGTTTCTGACAACCTCGGTAGCGTGAGTTTGCCCTCTCCAGGGTCTGCTTGCCTCCGTGTTTCTGACGACGTTGGCAGCTGCATACCTCCGTGTTTCTGACGACGTTGGTAGCTGAGTATTCGTCGTCGCCTCTCCAGGCTCGTGCATACCTCGGTGTTTCTGACAACCTTGGTAGCTGCATACCTCCGTGTTTCTGACGACGGGGTAGCTGAGTATTAGTCGTCGCCTCTCCAGGCTCGTGCATACCTCGGTGTTTCTGACAACCTCGGTAGCTGCATACCTCCGTGTTTCTGATGACGGGGTAGCTGAGTATTAGTCGTCGCCTCTCCAGGCTCGTGCATACCTCGGTGTTTCTGACAACCTCGGTAGCTGCATACCTCCGTGTTTCTGACGACGGGGTAGCTAAGTATTAGTCGTCGCCTCTCCAGGCTCGTGCATACCTCGGTGTTTCTGACGACTGTCGCCACCGGCCCGAAACGGGCTTTCGGCATTCGCGAAGTATGGTTGGACTCTTTTATTTGTTTAAAAATATGGATCGCTAGAATGACTTATTCTCAAACTGAGACCTTGTCAAACGAGAAATTTATTAAAAGGCTCACCAATCCATGTTAATCCCAAGCGGGACCCTCCATGGATTAGCGGTTTTCATAAAAAGGAAGGGTTCATGGAGTCGCCACGAATGTTTTACTCAAAACATTGGAAAAAGAAGTTTAAGGCAATCGATTCAAAAATCGACTTCGGCCATGACAACCAGAGTCGGGTAAGGGAGTCGGTTACGCGTGGGGAAGGTGTTAGCACCCCACAGCGCCCCTTTCGGGTTCCCTATGACAGATTATTTCTAAAAATAATAGTGCGAAATTACTAAATTACCCCTATTTATTCTAAACAATTATAACTTAACTATCTACATGATGACAGTTAAATATACACACAGAAAGCAGTAAAAGGAAGGTCTTAAGAAGAAACCTTTGAAGCGTGCTTTTATATTCAAGTAAAACTGGGAAGCTTTTTGGCGTTCCCTCGCTCTACAAGCCCGCTCGCTCCCTCCTAGAAAATTTTAACTATGGAAATCCGGAGGATTTCCCTTCGACTCAGTTCGAGACTCAAGCAAAAAGCTCAGAACTCGAGAACTTTGTCGGATCAACTCTCCGAGTGATTTCTAGGCAGAGCACTGTAGACCCCTAAAATTGTCCGGGTCGGAAATAAAGCTTGAAGACTCTCGAAGACTGAAGGAAGATCAGCCAGAAGGACTTCCAGAAGGCCCAAGGAGGGTTCTCTATAGGTCTAGAGGTCTTAGGATAGCTAAAATAAGAAAAGTGGGAGGAAAGAAGCCCAATACGGCCTCCCAGAGGTTCAGTACGGCCGTATTGAACATTTTGAACTTCAATACGGCCGCACTGAACTCAATACGGCCGTATTGAAGTTTCTGGACTTCAATACGGCTGCATTGAATTCAATACGGCTGCACTGAACTTCAATACGGCCGCACTGAACTTCAATACGGCCGTATTGAGGTTTTTTGAACTTCAATACGGCCGTATTAGTTCAAAATTTCAATGTTGACCGTATTGACCCTCATAAACCGTATTGAGCCTCTTCCCTATAAATATGACGTCAATGGGACGTCATTTTACACTTTCACACACAGTTTTAACCCTCTTCTTGAGTATTCTGGGTTTTTTTGAGCAGTGCTCTGCCTAGAAATCACTCGGAGAGTTGATCCGACGAAGTTCTTGAGTCACGAGCCATTTGCTTGAGTCTCGAACCTAGTCGAAGGGAAATCCTCCGGATTTCCATAGTTAAAATTTTATAGGAGGGAGCGAGCGGTCTTGTAGAGGGAGGGAACGCCAAAACGCTTCCCAATTTCTGTCAAGATATATAAGAAAGCACGCTTCAAAGGTTTATCTCTTTAAAGTCCCTTTTTTTACCGCTTTCTGTGTGTACATATTTAAACTGTCATCATGTAGATAGTTAATTTATAATTGCTTAGAATAAATAGGGGTAATTTAGTAATTTTGCACTATTATTTTTAAATAATCTGTCATAGGGAACCCGAAAGGGGCGCTGTGGGGTGCTAACACCTTCCCCACGCGTAACCGACTCCCTTACCCGACTCTGGTTGTAATGGCCGAAGTCGATTTTTGAATCGATTGCCTTAAACCTCTTTTTCCAATGTTTTGAGTAAAACATTGGTGGCGACTCCATGAACCCTTCCTTTTATGAAAACCACTAATCCATGGAGGGTCCCGCTTGGGATTAACATGGATTGGTGAGCCTTTTAATAAAATTGCTCGTTTGACGAGGTCTCAGTTTGAGAATAAGTCATTCTAGCAATCCATATTTTTAAACAAACAAAAGAGTCCAACCATCATTCGCGAATGCCGAAAGCCCGTTTCGGGCCGGTGGCGACAGATGGCGACTCCACTGGGGAAGCCTCGAGAGTCAGTCCCATTTAGTGACAAATTATTTTTAACAAATAATAGTTAAAATTACTTCATTACCCCTTGCTTGTATGATAACATGTTTATTTATATGGCTTTAATAACTGTTGTTTGTTTAATTTTCTGCAATTGTTTGAAATATAAATTGCACACAAACCTTTGCACACAACAGTTCCCTCTATACCCGGGGGCATGAGTGGTAAGCCATAGGGAGTGGATGTTAGTACGGCCGGTTGTCGAATGGGTCTATAGGTGCCCGTAGACCGTTGTCGGAAAGCATCACTCAAGGTGATAACCATGAACTCGAGTCCGACAGTGCGTTGGAGCTTTCCATCGACTTACGACGAGAGGAATTGGGTCCCTATAATGGGGGCACCTTGGGGGCCTCAGACCGGTGAGAACAGTTAGAACCACCTTGAATATGCACCTTTCTGCAAACAACCCCTACCTCGTGATTCGCTCGTGACTGTTCGTGGATGAGTGAATTGTTTGTGTAAATGCTTATGTGCAATTGTTTGTGCATTAATAAATAACCTCGCGATAAGGTCTAAAGAATAATCCCCATGCATGAAAATGTCATGACATGAGAGGAAAAACCAATGTGTGAAAATATAATAAAAGTGAGGAGCATGAGCATCATTACCAATAAGATATCATGCATCCTCATAAACCATGCATTCTAGGTTCACCAATACCTCTTGACATGAGTAAAAGAGACCCATAATTATCGAGATTCTCCGTTGGGGAGAGATCATAATTCAAGGAGGGTGGTAACACTCCATTTTAAAAAGGCAGCGCCTTAAAAATGGAGGGTTATCAAGCTCATGTCAAGAGCGTATTCATCCCATAAATAAACTAATTAAAATATTCATTTTAGAAAGTGGCTGGTCATCTCTCTATCCTCACACGCGCGCAGAAAATCAAGAAAATGGAAGCATTGGAGGAGCAAAATAAGAAGCTCACAACCGAGCTTTCACAGCTTAAAAAGCAGATGGCGCAAATGATGGAACTCATGCGTCAACATAACGTCCATGGATCAAGCCACAGTGACCATGGGTCCCATCATGAGGAAGAGGAGGTGCATGAAGAAGAGCCTCCACACGCCATACCTATTGGGGCTGGAATTATGATTAAAGAGCCCGAAGTTTCAAAGGAACAATTCCACGCCCTAGAGGATCGGCTAAGGGCTATGGAGGGGCATGATTTCGATATTAAAGATGCTGCCGACATGTGCTTAGTGAGGGATATTCAATTTCCTCCTAAATTTAAAGTGCCAGATTTCCCGAGATACGTGGGATCGACTTGCCCCAAGAGTCATCTCACCATGTACTGCCGAAAGATGGCTGCATATGCCACAAACGAAAAGCTCTTGATCCACTGCTTCCAAGAGAGCTTGGCTGATACCGCGCTCAACTGGTATATGCAGCTAGATGGAAATCTAGTACACACATGGAGGCAGTTGGCCGACGCCTTTCTCAAGCGCTATAAATACAACATCGACCTAACACCCGATAGGTCAGATCTTCAAGCCTTGAGTAAGAAAAATGATGAATCTTTCAAGGCGTACGCCCAACGATGGAGGGAGTTGGCGGCACAGATAGAGCCCCCGCTGTCGGATAAGGAGACGGTGTCCTTATTCATAAACTCGTTGACCGGTCCCTATTATGACAAAATGATAGGGAATACGACAACACTCTTCTCGGACATCATCACCATTGGGGAGAGAGTGGAACAAGGACTTAAAAGTGGGAAGCTGGCTAAGCCTTCCCAATCATATGAAGCTAAGAAGGCCTTCGGGAAGAAAAAAGAGGGAGGAGTCAACGCCATAAATATTTCCTCATCTTCTTCCACTTCGAAGTCGGGAAAGTCGCAATACAACCCTATGAGGAAGTTTGATAAACTTCCGACCACATATAGCGACCTCCTGCCGAAGCTAGTGGAAGCACGTCTTCTAGCTTATGTTCCACCAAAGAAAATGGATCCACCCTACCCCGATTGGTACAATCCACAAGATAAATGTTTATACCATTCGGGGGCACCGGGGCACTCAACGGAGAACTGCAGAGTTCTCAAATATAAGGTCCAAGACCTTATTGATGTTGGGTGGGTCACCTTCGATTCGACAGCGCCCGACGTGAGCAAGAATCCTCTACCAAAGCAGGAGTAGAGAATGGCAAGCCACGATAGGGCCCCTTCATATTTTTCTTTTCTTTTCTTTTAGGGACTCATGATCAGTACCCGAGATCATGAGAACCTTTTCATGTAAATAAGGGTTTTACAGTTTTAATACATATCAATAAAGAGGCATTTTTCACATATCATTCTTTTTTTTGTTCTTTTCTCTCTTTCCTCATTAACATTAATAATTCTAAACCTAAACAGAACCAATAAAATAATTATGTCTGTAATTGTTCGCTTTGACCGGGATCCGAAAGTTGAGGATAAATGGGTTGAGTTGGACAGTGATGAGGAGACCATTTCTCCGGATCTGCAAAGACTGCTAGAACGAGAAGCTCGCCTACTCCAACTCGTCAAGAGAAATTGGAGACTGTGAATTTGGGGCATGGCCGAGAGATATAAGAGGTCAACATTGGGACCCATATCAGTGATGAAATAAGGACACATGTTTCCGCTATGATTATAATAAAATCATTTCTCATTGCTTCTTTTCTTGCTTATAATAAAATTCTAAACCACATTATTTTTAACCCTGTTTGAATAAACATGAATGAGGTTAAAATCATCTTAATAATAATAAACCCACATCATTTTTATGTGGAGGTGTGTGTGACAACTTGGAGCACCTTCCCTTGGCCTTGACAAGTGCCATCATGGGTAAAAAGAAATCTTTCAAAATAAAAGAAGCTCGGCAGGAAACCCAAAAAGGGGACTGCGCAAAAATAAGAGCAAAAGACCCGCTAGGAATCCCACAAAAGGGTGACCTAGGCAAAAATTAGGGTTACAAAATAATGAACAAAAACAAAAGCCCGCTAAGACACCACAAATGGGTGTTTTAGGCAAAAGTTAGGGCAATCGAAAAACAGAATAAATCCATGATGGTACCATGAACCGAATTCAAAAAGAAAGGTTCAAGGGAAGCTATCCAAGTTGTCGAATCACAACACGACTTTTTTAACTTCATAAGTGTTTAATCAAACAAGCCTAAACACATAAGCCTACCTTGGCCATCCATTCTTACAAAAACCATTTTTGAAAAATAAATCCCCTCTAAAACACAAACTTCAGAACAAAAATATCTTTCTTTTCTTTTCTCTCTTGTCCCAAAAGATTTTAGGATAATCTAGTGGAAGCACGGAGAAATAAATCATCACTGATAATGGATCTAATCTGAACAACAAAATGGTGGAAGAACTGTGCCAAGAATTCAAGATCCAACACCATAACTCTTCCCCATATCGGCCAAAGATGAATGGGGCAGTCGAGGCAACCAATAAGAGCATCAAGAAAATAGTGCAAAAGATGGTTGTCTCATTTAAGGACTGGCACGAGATGTTACCCTTCGCTTTCCATGGTTATAGGACTTCTGTACGCACATCTACAAGAGCTACTCCATTCTCCCTCGTCTATGGGATGGAGGCAGTGCTACCCGTCGAAGTCGAAATACCTTCCCTAAGGGTAATCATGGAAGCAAAACTTTCCGAAGCAGAATGGGTTCAAAGCCGGTATGACCAGTTGAACCTCATTGAAGAAAAACGGCTGAACGCCATATGCCATGGTCAAGCCTATCAGAGGAAGATCAAAAAAGGCTTTTGACAAGAAAGTCCACCCTCGAGTCTACCATGAGGGAGAGTTGGTAATGAAGGAATTGCTACCGACTCAAAAGGACAAAATCGGAAAGTGTGCCCCAAATCACGGAGGACCATACGTAGTAAAACGAGCCTTCTCAAGAGGAGCACTGATCCTCACAGACATGGATGGAAAAGAACTTCGATACCCAGTCAACGCTGACGTGGTAAAGAAGTACTATGCTTGAAGACGTTGCTTGCATAGGCCCGCTAGGATGAAAACCCAAAAAGGGCGTCCTAGGCAAAAGTTAGGGCAAAATAAAAAGCCCGCCAGTACAAGGGTACTAGGCAAAATAAAGGCGAATTTATCCCCGCTAGGATATGTCCTAGGCAAAAATTAGGGGCAAAAGAATAAGATACAAAAACAAAGCAAGCAACGGTCACTTGAATCGAAAACCGAAAGGCGGTTCAAGTGATTATCTTCTAGAAGCAAGCGTCTTGCAGCATCTACGCTCCTGGCTCAGGCATCTCACCCGAAGCAACTAGGGGAATGTAAAGAGCAACAATTACAGATATAATTGTTAAGCCCAATGTATATAGCCTACCCTGGCCAGCCATTCTTCAGAAAATCCTTCTGTATATCTTTCTGTAAAAACACTTGTGAATATCAATAAAATATCTATTCATTTTCTCTTCTCTCTTGACCATGTGATTATGCCTCTAAAATTGGTATTTCTAAAAAATTGTATGAAATTCCTTAATAATCGGTCAATAAAGAAAATTGGAGGGGTTCTGATGTTGTGTATTTTACTCGTATTTTAGCACTTTAATTCACAAGAATTCATAGCATAATCATGCGTATCTTTCATGTTTTTAATAAATTTTTATATCATTTTCCTATTTTATGCTTTTCTTGGTATGTGTTGTGTTTTCTCTGAGCAGGATCAAGATTTAAGAATTAAAGAGGAAATGCTGAGCTACAAGGAAAATCACGGCCGTGATTCTAAATCACGCCCGTGATTCACCAGAGAAAATCACGGCCGTGACTCCCAATCACACCCGTGAACGCCACTGACCCTTCATAGATGTGCTCTAGAGAAGATCACGGTCGTGATTCTCAGTCACGGCCGTGATTCACTTCGCGTCCCAGCTTTTTAAGTTTTATGTTTTATTTTTATTTTTGTAATTTTTATCTTGGTAGTTTTACCTTTTTACCCTTTTAGGTTATAAATTAGATGAGGTTAGCCTAGAACAGCACTTTTGTTTTCGGAGACAGTTTTATTTAGTTTTTGACACTTGGAGAAGGTTGGGCGCCTGTGCCATCGACTCTAAGGTTTGCTTTTCTTTTATTCTTCTTTTCTTGGAGAACTACTATGAACTCCTGTGAGTAGTTTCCCTTTTTCTGGGATCAGGGCTTAGCCTCTGAGAACCTCTTTATTAATGCATTATTCAGTTTCTTAATTTTATTCCAATTCTTGATTTGTTCTTTTATATTTTATATATGAACTTTAACATTATAGTTTTCATAATAACATTAATTAAGGATGAACTGAGAGGAGAACTTGATTATAATTATGATAAACAATTAATCTTAATTTTCATAATCATAGATAATTAGGGATGAACTGAGAGGAGAACCTAATTATCGGAACCTAAAGGAACAGACTTGAGTGTTAAATCACGAGAGTTGATTTAAGCTTTTGAGGAGCAATAGATTAACAAAGATCTTAATGGGTTTAATTGAACGTAATTACCACGAGAGTAGGGATTAATTTTAATTAAACACGTCCTCGTAGCCTGAGAAGGTGCAAGGATTAAATTAGGTTAAGACTACCTTCAAGATGGAATAGAATTAATTAATGAAAATAATAATTCAATATTGTTGGAACTCTTTGTGCGAACCCTAGATTCCCGGAAATCTCCTTATCTTATCTTAAAGTTTTATCTTATTCATTAATTGCATTACTATCTCTTTTACCAGCAAATCTGATCTTATCATCTCAAAACAAACATTCTATCTGTTTTAAAATTCAAATTAAAATACTAGTAATTCTAGGTCAAACACGTAGTCCCTGTGATTCGATATTTATTACTTGACGACAACCGTACACTTGCGGTTTTCCATACATCAAGTTTTTGGCGCCGTTGCCGGGGACTACGTCTCTTGATTTAAATTACAATTATTTTAATTCGAATTTAAAAAAAAAAAAAATTAAATAAATAAATAATTTTTTTTTTTTTTAGTGTTTACTTCTCCAATTCAGATTTCACGGGTCACTTTCTTTTTTTTGCAGTGCCTTAGGATTAATGCAAAAGAGATCTCTACGTCTTGGGAAACCAACACCACTTGATCCTGAGATTGAAAGAACTCTCCTGAGAAGGAAAAGAAACCTTTCTAGAGAATTTGACATGGCTGCACAACGAGATAATTTACCGCTTCGGGATTACTCTGCACCCGTAGCTCGTGGGATACCTGGAGGGGAGATGCGAACTGGAGCTACTGTACCAGCTTCTCTGGTGAATATGCTCAAACAGAACACCTTTGGAGGACTACCATCAGAAGATCCTAATGACCACTTAGAGGGGTTCTTGGAAATCTGTGAGACCCAGCAATTTGATGATGAAGTTTCTGATGGAATGCGACTCCGCTTATTCTCACTCACCTTGAGAGATAAGGCAAAGGTGTGGCTAAGAACAGTGCCTAGAGAAAAGATAGCAACTTGGGAATTATGTGAAAGAGCTTTTCTAGAGAAATTCTTTCCTCCTTCTAAAACTAAAGAATTGAGGAAGAAAATCACTAATTTCCAACAAGGCACTGGAGAGACTATTTATGAAGCATGGGAGCGGTTCAAAGGATATCTTCAAGCATGCCCACAACATGGCTTCAACCGTTGGCTTACCATCCAATTTTTCTTTGAAGGATTGGACCAACAAAGCACCATGATATTAGACTCAGCAGCTGGAGGATCTTTCATGGGGAAACCTATTAATGACTGCATGATTATTTTGGAAAATGTAGCCTCAAATCACAGCCAATACAGTGAAAGAGAAGTCACAGCAAGGAAAGGAACTCCGGGGCGATATGAAGTGAACAATATTGAGTTACTCTTAGCAAAATTTGATACTCTTAATCAAAGATTAGACAAGATGGAAAAAGCTAAGGTTAATTCAGTGGCTACAAATCAAGTATGTGACCTTTGTAGGGAACAAGGGCACACTGCAGTAGATTGTACCTTAATTTTTACTGGAGAAAAAGAAGATACTACTGAACAGGTGGTAGCTTCTCATAATTTCTATGACACTCCTCGAAGAGAGAGGAGTAATCCATATTCCAACACATACAACCCTGGTTGGAAGAATCATCCTAACTTTTCTTGGAAGAATAACCCAGTTCAAGGAACTAGCAATCAGCAACCTAATTTCCGTCCGTCCAATCACTTCATTAATGGGGAAGGAAATCCAGTACAGACACCCTCAATTCAACAAAGTGTTTCAAGATTAGAAAACCTTATGGAGAATTTTGTCACTAATCAAAAACAGACCAATGATTCAATGGCAAATTCTATTCAAAACCTTGCTGTCAAGGTTGAGAATATTACTCTCCACAACAAGATGCTGGAAAATCAAATTGCACAGTTGATGCCTAGTTCAAACAATTCTCCAGGTAAGTTCCCAGGTAAAACAGTTGCAAACCCAGCTGAAAATGTTAATGCTGTTACTTTAAGGAGTGGGAAGAAATTAGACAGTCCTGTGTCTAATCAAAATGATAATATTGAGATTGATGAAGACGCTTCTCCTATGGTTGAAAAACCTGAAAAAGAGAGATTAGAAAAAGAAAAAGTATCTTCATCAAAGCCTCAAACTGTTTATCACCCCCCAATTCCTTTTCCTCAAAGGTTAGTAAGGACTAAACTTGATAGACAATTTGAAAAATTTTTAAATATGATCAAACAAGTGTATGTAAACATTCCATTTGTAGAAGCTCTACAACAGATGCCTACATATGCTAAATTTCTTAAGGATCTTTTAGCTAACCGAAGGAAATTGGATGATAGAGAGACTGTTACATTGATCCATCATAATTTGCCCAAAAAACTTAAGGATCCTGGTAGTTTCTCTATACCTTGTCTCATTGGAAATCTAAGGTTTGAAAAAGCCTTATGTGACCTTGGGGCAAGTATCAGTTTAATGCCTTTATCAATTTGCAAGAAATTAGATATGGGAGAATTAAAGCCTACAGCAATGTCAATCCAGTTAGCAGATAGATCTATAAAATATCCCATAGGAATTTTAGAAGATGTTCCAGTTAAGATAGGTAAATTTTTAATTCCGGGAGATTTTGTTGTTTTAGAAATGGAAGAGGACAAACAAATACCAATCATACTAGGTAGACCATTTTTGGCTACAGCAGGCGTGATAGTAGATGTCAAACATGGAAAATTGTCCTTATCCATTAATGATGAAACAATGGAATTTAATATTGCTAAATCTGTTAGACAACCTTCTCTTGAAAATATTTGCTGCAGGGTTGATATATTGCCTAAAGACATGGAGGAAGAAGTCATGAGATCTATTTTGAGGGATCCCTTGGAGAATTTTCTAGTTGGAGGAAAGCACATAGATCTTGAGGGGATTCAACCTAATTATGCTTGCTTGATCGATTCAAGTCCCCCGTGTAAAGAAAAAGATCCTCTAGTAGAAAGTCTTCTTGAGCCTTCAACAGATTGGGGTTAGGAGGATGTACGCATTTCATTAATTTTATTCCAAAAAAAAATAAAATAAAATAAAATAAAATAAAATAAAATAAAATAAAATTTCAGAGTTCCAGAGAGAATCACGACCGTGACTCTAAATCACGGGCGTGATCTTCTCTGGAAATTTTTTTGGAAAACTCCAGAGAGAATCACGACCGTGATTATAAATCACGGGCGTGATCTCCTCTGTTTGAATTTTTGAAAACTCACAAAGAGAATCACGGCCGTGATTTCCAATCACGCCCGTGATTCCCTGCTGAGGCTCAACCGATACAACCCGTGATTTTTGAAATTCCCCTTTCCCTTATATATTTTTCCCCCTCCTTTTACATTCTCACTTCTCTCAAACTTACGAACTCTGCCCATTCTCTCTTTTCTTCTCTCCCAAACCCTAGCTTCTCACTTCTTCTTCCTCTTCTTCCCTCTTCCTCCCACATTCACTCCTTCCATTCATCCATGGCTCCCAAGTGCACCCGTACCGTTGGTTCGTCCTCCACCGCTTCCGATACCCACAGTTACGAGGAAGAAGCAAGTGAAATTCCGCACCTTCCTCCGAGGTTCTATCGGAACGATGAACAGCGTGAGCGGAACGAGGTATTACGCTTCCGCACTATCCATCCTACCAGGTATCTCGACTTCCCATTTATTCGTAAGTTGGGTTTACGTGCTGATATCAATTTCATGTTAACTAACATTGGGTGGACAACCTTTGCTACCGTGCATAATGATGTTGTTTATCCTCGACTAGTTCTTGAGTTCTTGAGCTCTCTCCACACGGAAATATTATCTAGGCCAAATTGTTCTGAAGGTTTGATTTCTTTCCGTATGTTTAACCAAGAACACGAATTAACCCTGGCTCAGTTCAATAATATTTTTGGATTTCCCACTGGAGGGAGCACGAGAACCCCAAGTTCTTTCAACCCTGGTTCTTTTTGGTATAGTTTGACAGGTACAAGTAATTGGGTCGCTGGAAAATGTAATTCCTCTGCTTTCCGCCATCCCGCCATCCGTATTATGCACCGCTTTATTGCCTCTACTGTTTTGGCCCGAGGTGATTCTGAAGGAAAGGTTCGTTTGAGCGACCTTTTACTTTTATGGGCTATGATGGAAAACAGAGAGGAGCCTATTGATTCTGGCAGTCATTTGGCACGACAGTTCCAGAGTATTTCCAATACCAGCCACGGTGCGATTGTGAACGGCGGCCTCATTACCACTATAGCCAAACACCTTGGCTATCACGCTTGGCTGGACCAGTTAGAACCACTCCCTGGAAGCCGTACTATTAATTTTGCTACCTGCTCTTCTATGAACTGCATTGCGAAAGATGAAGATGATAAATACTACTTTGTAGTAACCCAGTCGGGAGTGCACCACCAGTTACCAAATCCAACATACACCGTGAAGAACCGGGCTACACGGCAGTTTCCACTGGAGCCATTAGAGGACCTACCTCCAGCAGCTGAGGAAGCGGCTCCTGCAGATGAGGAAGCAGCTCCTGAACAACCCCCTCTACATCCTGGACCTGAGGTGGACAATGCTGCTATCCTGGCAGCTATTCAATCAATGGATAACCGGCTGCAACAAATGGATGAACGCCAGCAGCATTATAATTACATGGTTGATCAAATGTATCAATGGCACATTCAACGGTATCCAGATGATTTTCCACCACAGTGAGATCTTTCTTATTCCTTATTTTACTCTGATGCTTAGGGACAAGCATTCCTTTCTGTTGTGGGTTGGTTGCATATTCATGCATTTTATAATTTTGTCAAAATAATCTATCATGCATTCATTAGCTCTTTGCTTCGGGACAAGCAAATCTTTAAGTTTGGGGTTAGGAGGATGTACGCATTTCATTCATTCATGCAAAGTAAAAAAAAAAAAAAAAAAAAAAAAAAAAAAAAAAAAAAATCATGCATATATACATATTCAGTTAATCCCAGCTTGAATTTGTGTTTGAAAAGTAAATATTTTTAATGAAATTGTTCGTCTTTGAAAACACTGAATGTGATGAATTGAATCTTGAAGTCTCAGAACAAAAGGTTGAAAAATTAGCCGGTTTTGTGGCTAGCACTTGGTTCTTAGTATTGAGGCTCGAAATGATCGAGAATTATAAAAATAGTCTCTTGAAGATAAATTCTTTTTAATTCGTGCTTAAAAGCTTTTGGGGGGTAATAAAAAAAAAATAAAAAAATAAAAAAATCACCTAGCACCCCTTTGAGGTCATAGGTTAGAGAGAGAATATTCTTAACCTTAGAAAACTAAGGGAACTAATTAGCTACTGGGGAATTGTTTAGTAAAATAGCTAGACCCCCTTTGAGGCTACGTGTTCTTGAAATTATCATCCTCTCTACACTGATTGGCTACTGGGGAAATGTTTTAGGTGAGACAAAAACAAAAATAAAAATATTACCCCTATTTGTGTCACAAGCATTGAAAAATTATTTCTGTTAAATTATCTTCGTTTGACTAATGAGCTTTACAAGATTTGACATCATGAAACTCTTAGAAACTAAGAGTTGGCGCTAGTAATGAAAGATTAAGATTCTAATTGGACCTTGTGAGACTAAGAGTGAAGATTTTAAATGCTCAGTTAATTCTTGATGATTTTTTTTCAAAGTGCTAATTATTGTTTGAGGACAAACAAAAGTTCAAGTTTGGGGTTATTTAATGTTGTGTATTTTACTCGTATTTTAGCACTTTAATTCACAAGAATTCATAGCATAATCATGCATATCTTTCATGTTTTTAATAAATTTTTATATCATTTTCCTATTTTATGCTTTTCTTGGTATGTGTTGTGTTTTCTCTGAGCAGGATCAAGATTTAAGAATTAAAGAGGAAATGCTGAGCTACAAGGAAAATCACGGCCGTGATTCTAAATCACGCCCGTGATTCACCAGAGAAAATCACGGCCGTGACTCCCAATCACACCCGTGAACGCCACTGACCCTTCATAGATGTGCTCCAGAGAAGATCACGGTCGTGATTCTCAGTCACGGCCGTGATTCACTTCGCGTCCCAGCTTTTTAAGTTTTATGTTTTATTTTTATTTTTGTAATTTTTATCTTGGTAGTTTTACCTTTTTACCCTTTTAGGTTATAAATTAGATGAGGTTAGCCTAGAACAGCACTTTTGTTTTCGGAGACAGTTTTATTTAGTTTTTGACACTTGGAGAAGGTTGGGCGCCTGTGCCATCGACTCTAAGGTTTGCTTTTCTTTTATTCTTCTTTTCTTGGAGAACTACTATGAACTCCTGTGAGTAGTTTCCCTTTTTCTGGGATCAGGGCTTAGCCTCTGAGAACCTCTTTATTAATGCATTATTCAGTTTCTTAATTTTATTCCAATTCTTGATTTGTTCTTTTATATTTTATATATGAACTTTAACATTATAGTTTTCATAATAACATTAATTAAGGATGAACTGAGAGGAGAACTTGATTATAATTATGATAAACAATTAATCTTAATTTTCATAATCATAGATAATTAGGGATGAACTGAGAGGAGAACCTAATTATCGGAACCTAAAGGAACAAACTTGAGTGTTAAATCACGAGAGTTGATTTAAGCTTTCGAGGAGCAATAGATTAACAAAGATCTTAATGGGTTTAATTGAACGTAATTACCACGAGAGTAGGGATTAATTTTAATTAAACACGTCCTCGTAGCCTGAGAAGGTGCAAGGATTAAATTAGGTTAAGACTACCTTCAAGATGGAATAGAATTAATTAATGAAAATAATAATTCAATATTGTTGGAACTCTTTGTGCGAACCCTAGATTCCCGGAAATCTCCTTATCTTATCTTAAAGTTTTATCTTATTCATTAATTGCATTACTATCTCTTTTACCAGCGAATCTGATCTTATCATCTCAAAACAAACATTCTATCTGTTTTAAAATTCAAATTAAAATACTAGTAATTCTAGGTCAAACACGTAGTCCCTGTGATTCGATATTTATTACTTGACGACAACCGTACACTTGCAGTTTTCCATACATCAGGTTCCTATAAAATCCATAATCTCCTGCATAAAAGGCTCACAAAAATATTCCCTCACGTCGATGACAGAAATTCCTCCAAGAAAAGGAGGATAGGGAGAGCCATTCATTTTTCTAAAAACATTAAATAATAAAACTTGCATTTGTGCATCACACACATTAGTTGCACATTCAAAGACCTTATCATGAGGCAATTGCATAAAATAGAAAATAGGAAAAATTGCTTGTGTATGGCAGCGGTCAACAGAAAAAGCCGCAAATCAACAGAAAAGGCAAAAATACAGAAAAAGCCAAAAAAATGACAAAAAAGGCAAAAAATACAGAAAAAGCCAAAAACGACAAAAAAGGCAAAAGATTTAGAAAATCGATCGCCTCGTACAGAATAACTGAGCCTGGAGAGGCTTGCCGAAACAATACTCATACAGAATAACTGAGCCTGGAGAGGCTTGCCGAAACAATACTCATGCAGAATAACTGAGCCTGGAGAGGCTTGCCGAAACAATACTCCCACAGAATAACTGAGCCTGGAGAGGCTTACCGAAATAATACTCCCACAGAATAATTGAGCCTGGAGAGGCTTGCTGAAAAAATACTCCCACAAAATAACCGAGCCTGGAGAGGCTTGCCAAAATAATACTCTCTCAGAAATAACTGAGCCTGGAGAGGCTCGCCGAAATAATACTCTCACAGAATAATTGAGCCTGGAGAGGCTCGCCGAAATAATACTCTCTCAGAATAACTGAGCCTGGAGAGGCTCGCAGAAATAATACTCCCTAGAGAAACCTCAACTTCCACTCACTGTAGACCCCTAAAATTGTCCGGGTCGGAAATAAAGCTTGAAGACTCTTGAAGACTAAAGGAAAGTCAGCTGGAAGGACTCCTGGAAGACCCTGGAAGACCCTAGGATGATTATCTGTAGGTTTAGAGGTCTTAGAGTAGCAAAAAATAAGAAAAGTGGGAGGAATGAAGCCCAATACGGCCTCCCAGAGGTTCAGTACGGCCGTATTGAACATTTTGAACTTCAATACGGCCGCACTGAACTCAATACGGCCGTATTGAAGTTTCTGAACTTCAATACGGCTGCATTGAATTCAATACGGCTGCACTGAACTTCAATACGGCTGCACTGAACTTCAATGCGGCCGTATTGAGGTTTTTTGAACTTCAATACGGCTGTATTGAATTCAATACGGCCGTATTGTAGTTCAAAATTTCAATGTTGACCGTATTGACCCCCAGAGACCGTATTGAGCCTTTTCCCTATAAATATGACGTCAATGGGACGTCATTTCACACTTTTGGACTGAGTTTTAACCCTCTTCTTGAGTATTCTGGGTTTTTTGAGCAGTGCTCTGCCTAGAAATCACTCGGAGAGTTGATCCGACGAAGTTTTTGAGTTTTGAGCATTTTGCTTGAGTCTCAAACTAAGTCGAAGGGAAATCCATCGGATTTCCAAGTCAAAAATTATTTTTTTAGGAGGGAGCGAGCGGTCTTGTAGAGGGAGGGAACGCCAAAACGCTTCCCAATTTCTGTCAAGATATATAAGAAAGCACGCTTCAAAGGTTTATATCTTTAAAGTCCCTTCTTTTATCGCTTTCTGTGTGTACATATTTAAACTGTCATCATGTAGATAGTTAATTTATAATTGCTTAGAATAAATAGGGGTAATTTAGTAATTTTGCACTATTATTTTTTTAAATAATCTGTCATAGGGAACCCGAAAGGGGCGCTGTGGGGTGCTAACACCTTCCCCACGCGTAACCGACTCCCTTACCCGACTCTGGTTGTCATGACCGAAGTCGATTTTTGAATCGATTGCTTTAAATCTCTTTTTCCAATGTTTTGAGTAAAACATTGGTGGCGACTCCATGAACCCTTCCTTTTATGAAAACCGCTAATCCATGGAGGGTCCCGCTTGGGATTAACATGGATTGGTGAGCCTTTTAATAAAATTGCTCGTTTGACGAGGTCTCAGTTTGAGAATAAGTCATTCTAGCAATACATATTTTTAAACAAATAAAAGAGTCCAACCATCCTTCGCGAATGCCGAAAGCCCGTTTCGGGCCGGTGGCGACAGATGGCGACTCCACTGGGGAAGCCTCGAGAGTCAGTCCCATTTAGTGACAGATTATTTTTAACAAATAATAGTTAAAATTACTTTATTACCCCTTGCTTGTATGATAACATGTTTATCTATTTGGCTTTAATAACTGTTGTTTGTTTAATTTTCGCAAATGTTTGAAATAAAAACTGCACACAAACCTTTGCACACAACAGTTCCCTCTATACCCGGGGGCATGAGTGGTAAGCCATAGGGAGTGGATGTTAGTACGGCCGGTTGTCGAATGGGTCTATAGGTGCCCGTAGACCGTTGTCGGAAAGCATCACTCAAGGTGATAACCATGAACTCGAGTCCGACAGTGCGTTGGAGCTTTCCATCGACTTACGACGAGAGGAATTGGGTCCCTATAATGGGGGCACCTTGGGGGCCTCAGACCGGTGAGAACAGTTAGAACCACCTTGAATATGCACTTTTCTGCAGGATACCCCTACCTCGTGATTCGCTCGTGACTGTTCGTGGATGAGTGAATTGTTTGTGCATTTTTATGTGACATTGTATGAGCATACATTGCACCTTCTAAACATACAACATTCCTTTTTAAATAAAAAGAATAAATAGAAATAAAGATCTTCTAGTACATGGTGTTAACATCTACCTTCATTGCATTCATATAGGTAGTTTCCCTTTTCACCCAAAAAATACAAAAAGATACAAAATATCCAAAAAATATATATATGCATTTATCCAAACCAAGCAATATCATGCATCATCTTAGGAAAATCCCAAAACATGATAATGCTTAGTTGAATAAACACTATGCATGCATATTCATCTCCATCATCTCATATCATGCATTGTATTGTAGAATATGGAGAGGTCTAAGGAGATGCATGGGCAATTGAAGAAAGTAGACTTCTTGTTATACCGTGCTGAGAGGTTGGATCACCTCTGTACTTTGATGCCAAGAGAGGCTCGCGTCAAGTTTGAGAAATCATATGGACGAGTCCTCGACTTGATGAAGATCTGTGTGGATCCAGCATTTCTGAGAGCACTGGTTCACTTTTGGAGTCTCGATTTGCACTGCTTCGAGTTCCCCCAGTTTGGTCTAGTTCCTACTCTCGAGGAGTACGAGCTCATGCTACGATGGCCCAAATCAGCCAGGGTCTATATCTTTCATGACAACCATGTGGCCGTGGAGAGAGTTGCCACTCAGGTCAAATTACCATCACGATCAGCTGCCTTAGTGGGGAACGGCAGTATTAAAGGTTGGAAGCTTGCTATGATTGAGGACCACCTTTCTTCCTTGGCTGGTGAGGGAGATTGGTTAGCTTTCAACAAGACTCTAGCGTTAGCTGTGTTTGGGATGATCCTATTCCCCTTTCACGCTAACACAGTGGACCATGTTGCGATGGACGCTTTCTTCGCTTGGGACGTACACATGAAGAGTCCCGTGCCTGCTATTCTTGCCGACACCTTGCTCTCTGTTCATCAGTCTCAACAGAAGCAAGGAAAAATCATCCGATGCTGCACCTCCTTGCTGTATGTATGGAGCATCACTCATTTCTATGCCTCTAGTCATATGGGGACCTTGCCCGACCCTTTGAGGAGTTTTTCGAAAATTCCCTTATGTCGCCGATATGCTTCTGAGTGGAAGGAAGAGATGGAACAGTGGAGTATTGAGCACTTCACATGGGTTTGCCCTTGGTTCCGTCCAAGCAATGTATTGATGAGATGCGGCAATTACCCGAGCGTACCACTGATGGGCCTCAGAGGTTGCATAGCCTATTCACCTAAATTGGCTATGAGGCAACTAATGAGGACTCAAATTGTTCCTACCAAAGAAGAGCTTGGGGGGTTGTGTTTCTCCTTTGATTCCGAGCATCAGAGGGATATGCACGCTGTCATTAGAGCGTGGGAGAGACCAATCTATGAGGGAGATCGAGAGCTTGGAAAGCCTCGGGTATCAGTCTCCACCGACTATGAGATTTGGAGGAGAGAGAGGGGGGTGTCCCAACCATCTACCTCTTGTGCAACTGCAACTACAAGGAGGTTAATGCAAGAACAAGTCGACGCCTTGACCAAGAAACTGGAAATCATGGGAGCTCAGATGAGAGTTCTTGAAGAGAAGAATGAAGAATCCAGTTTCACCATTGATGGTCTACAAAGGCAATGCAAGAAGAAAGACCATGAGATAGAGCGGCTCAAGGATGAGTGTGCTAACCTCAATGAGGAGGCTATTCGGGCATCCAAAATGCCAAAGGTTGAACCGAGTAGTCAACTCCAAGATGTCAACGCAAAGATAGCACACCTTGAGGCTGAGTATTCAAAGCAGGCACAGTTGATCAAGGATATGCAAGACGATCTACTTTTGACTCGATCCGATGCACAACAATGGCGGGAAGTTGTTCAACGACAAGCCGCAAACCTTTCCGACTTCCGCAAAAAGGAAAGGGAAGGATTGGCACAAATGGCCAAACTCCAAGAGGAGAAAGATCAGGCTGAGGATGAGCTTAATGAGCTGCAGGCCATGATCAACTATCATATACAAAAAGCGAAAGATGCTCAGAAAATCAGTGATGATATGAGCCAAGCGGTCCATACTCAGATTGAAGCAATGGGCCGTCATGTGGAGGAAGCCGAAGATGAATGGCAAAGACATATGAACCCGCCTGTGGGTTTTTACCGGCTCTTCTCTTTTTGTAAAAAGCTGCTTCAAAGCATTGTATAAAAGTTGTACACTTTCTTCAATTAATAAAAATTGTATTTTTGAGATTTATTGCCTTTGCATCTCATTAGTCATTCATTTGCATTTATCTCTCCCGGTAATTTAATAATAAATATTAATAAAAAGAAAGAATTAATCGATGCGCATGTTCAGAATGGATCGCACGCCATTGGTAATTAAATGCAAACCAACAACTGCACCAAGCAAGCACACGGCAACTCCGTTGTTGGTAATCAAGACAGACAAAGGGAAAGGTCCGACACCGTTAAGGATCATCGCTCCAAGGCCTTTCCCCTACGAATCAAATAAGGCTGTGCCATGGATATACGACGTCCATTCTTCTGCCGACAGCGATATCTCCAACATCGCTGGACTTGGGGGCATGACTAGGAGTGGAAGGATCTACACTCCCGAAGATCTGCACGACAAAGTTCCCAAGAATAAAGGAAAAGAAAAGGAGAAAACCGAGGAAGATAGAGAATCCGAGGAGGAGACTGATGAGCTGTTAAAATTCATCAAACAAAGCGAGTACTCCATTGTGGATCAACTTCACAAGACACCAGCAAAGATCACTTTGTTGTCGTTGATCCTAAGCTCCGAACCGCATCGGCAAGCTCTGTTGAAAGTCTTGAACGAGGCGTATGTGTCGCATACTATCTCCCAAGACAAATTTGAGGGGATTTTTAGTCACATCGCGGCTAACGATCACCTCTCTTTCACCGATGAAGAGATCCCCGCTGAGGGACCGAACCACAACAAGCCCTTGCACATCTCTGTAAAGTGCAAGGAGTATCACATCGCAAAGGTCTTGGTGGATAATGGATCTTCCTTGAACGTAATGCCAAAGAGAACATTCGACCAAATGACAATCAAGGGAGTCCAAATGCGCCCGAGCAACATGATCGTTCGAGCTTTCGACGGCTCTAAAAGAGAAGTGGTGGGAGAAATCAGTCTTCCAATCCAAATTGGGCCCACTATCTTTAATGTCGAATTCCAAGTAATGGATATTACTCCTGCATACAGCTGTCTCCTCGGCCGACCTTGGATTCATGATGCGAAAGCTGTACCCTCTACGCTCCACCAGAAAGTCAAGTTCATAGTGGGTGACAAACTGGTGACCGTACAAGCTGAAGATGACATACTCATCAGCAAGCCATCCACCATACCTTATGTGGATGCAGCAGAGGAAGCTTTGGAAACCGCCTTCCAAGCATTGGAAATTGCCAATGTTGAGACGTTTCCCCGAGAAATGAAGAAGGTAGCTCATATGCTCACCAAGAATGGATACTTGCCGGGACAAGGACTTGGCAAGGACTCCCAAGGAATTCCGGAGCTACCCATCATTAAGGATAATCCGGGGAAACAAGGGTTAGGATACAACCCTGTTAAAGATCAAAGAACGAAGAGGAATCAAGATCCTTCTCGACGTTCTTTAAGCCAGATCTTTAGGAAGGCTGGTTCACAAACGTCAAGGCCAACTGTCGTCATCAAGTGTCCTTTTCCTTCTAATAGGGATGTGTAAATTCAGTGACTATTAGAGATCACTCCTCGGGGACAGCCCGACCCCCGAGCCTCGATAGGGCACATGTTTCCACTATGATTATAATAAAATCATTCTTCATTATTTCTTGTTGCTTCTTTTCTTGCTTACAATAAAATTCTAGACCACATTATTTAACCCTGTTTGAATAAACATAAATGAGGTTAAAATCGTCTTAATAATCAATAAACCCGCATCATTTTTATGTGGAAGTATGTGTGACAACTTGGAGCACCTCTCCTTGGCCTCAATAAGTGCCGTCATGGATAAAAAGAAATCCATTCAGGACAAAAATCCTAAAAAACAAAAAGCTCGGCAGGAAACCCAAAAAGGGGACTGCGCAAAAATAAGAGCAAAAGACCCGCTAGGAATCCCACAAAAGGGTGACCTAGGCAAAAATTAGGGTTACAAAATAATGAACAAAAACAAAAGCCCGCTAAGACACCACAAATGGGTGTTTTAGGCAAAAGTTAGGGCAATCAAAAAATAGAATAAATCCATGATGGTACCACCAACTGAATTCAACAAAGGGGCTCAAGAAAAGCTATCCAAGTTATCAAATCACAAATGTTAATAACCAAGACGTGCTTAACTTCATAAGTGTTTAATCAAACAAGCATAAACACTTAAGCCCACCATTGGCCAAGCCATTCTTACAAAATCCATTTTTCAAAATGAAAATAAATAATCCCTTCTAAAACACAAACTTTTGAAAATATATCCTTTCCTTCTTTTCTCTCTTGTCCCAACGATTTTTTTTAATAATCTAGTAGAAACATGGAGATATAGTGGTCAATAGGAGGGTTGACACATCTTCTAAAGGAAGGGAAAGATCATTGGATTTATGACACAAAAAACAAATATGCATCATTCCTCGATCATAAAAGTCGGCAGCGCACAGTCCGTCTGGAGGAATGGCAAAATCCAAGCAAAAAACGCATCGGTTAATTCTTTTGAAAAATGAATCAAATAGAATTAGGTGCATCATACTGCATACATGCATATAGATGATAGGTGTACTAGAAGATCACTTATTCTCTGTTTATTTAAAAAAAAAAAAAAAAAAAAAAAAAAAAAAATTAATACGCCCGTATTGAATTCAATACGGCCGTATTAAGACGACTGTTGAAGCAACTTTTCAGCTTCAATACGGGTGTATTAAATCCAATACACCCGTACTGATCTCCAATACGCCCGTATTGAATTCAATACGGGCCGTATTGGTTGCCAAAATTGCCCAATAACGGCTACACCAATACGGCCGTATTGAATCAATACGGGCCGTATTGGCGAAAATTTGTCTATAAATAAGCGTTTTCCTTCTCATTTTTTGCATTCCAATCTTCATTCCTCTGCATCCTGTTTGTGAGTGAACCCCAAGAAGAAACCACAGAAATGGCAGAATCATCTAGAAAGAGGCAGAGGGTCCCAGCTCGACGTGAGATGACAGACAGACATTAGGAGCGGCTGCAGCTCATAGAGTCATTCACCTTCGAGCCGTCGAGGGCGCTCGACTTTGATATTCTCCGTACAGTGGGCTTGGAGGATGAAATCCGAGGCTACTTCAACAGTATAGGATGGGGATTCCTCCTTGATTCCCCTTCTCACTTGTACTTGACGGCGACGAAGGAGTTTTTGGCCACTGTCGGCGTTACTGAGTCGACAAACAGTTTTGGGGAGGCTGTCTGCTCAGTTGACTTCTGGATAAATCAGGGGTACCGCTCACTGACGTTGGACGAGTTCAACGTCCAGGCAGGATTTTTCAGCAGGACTGATCAGCTCGCATATCGAGATGCTATATGCGAGTGGCCTGATCAGTGGACCCCGGTCGACATGTGGAGAGCGATCACAGGCCACGAGGACTATCATGCCGGGGTGAAGGGCACCCGGCTCCCGACCGCTCTTCGGATCTGTCACAAGATCCTCACCAGCACCATCCATGGCAGGTGGAAGAGCCCCGAGTCGGTGACACGGCCGGATTTATTAGCATTATACTGCATGGCCACCAGTCGGAGGGCCAACCCCGGATACTTCTTCCTCGAGCACGTTAGGAACTTGGGGGCACGAGAAGGAGGATCTAGGCAGGGATACATCCTGATTGCCCCACTCCTCTCACGGCTTGCGGAGACTTGGGGATGCCCAGACGGCGTAGAGCCAGGGCCATTGGCACCGAAGCCAATTAATGCCTCTACCTTGATCAGTATGAAGATCATAGCGAGGTCAGGAGGGAGGTATGTACGAGCGGACGGCCCCGATGCCTTCGCCGAGCTCTTCAATGACGTTGATCTTCAGGGCGACGGCAGCCCACAGCCAGAGGCCGGCACCTCACAGTCGGATAGGGCCTACTTTGATGCCCGCTTTGACGCTTTACAGCAAAGCATCGATACTCAATTCGATACTTTTCAGCATAGTATCGGCGCATGGCAGCAGAGCACCGATGCTCGACTGGACACTTTGGTGCAGGGGTTCGACAACCTCTCGGTCTGGATGCACCGCCAGTTCCCCGCTCCTCCACAGGACCCGCCGGCAGAAGAATGAAGACCGGTTTTCTTTTTCCTATTTTTATGTATTTGTTTGAATGGGCTGCGTCCCATCATTTCCCTTGTACAAAATTTCATGTTTATTTAATGAATGAAATTTTTTTTCACTCTTTGAGTCTAAATCTTTTAACACTTTTATTTCTGTACAACAAAAGCCAAAATCAACAAAAAAGGGAAAAATACAGAAAAAAGCCAAAATCAAAAAAGGCAAAAAATACAGAAAAAGCCAAAAACGACAAAAAAGGGGGCAAAAGATTTAGAAAATCGATCGCCTCGTACATAATAATTGAGCCTGGAGAGGCTTGCCGAAATAATACTCTCAGAATAACTGAGCCTGGAGAGGCTTGCCAAAATAATACTCTCACAGAATAATTGAGCCTGGAGAGGCTTGCCGAAACAATACTCCCACAGAATAATTGAGCCTGGAGAGGCTTGCCGAAATAATACTCCCACAAAATAATTGAGCCTGGAGAGGCTTGCCGAAATAATACTCCCACAGAATAATTGAGCCTGGAGAGGCTTGCTGAAAAAATACTCCCACAAAATAATTAAGCCTGGAGAGGCTTGCCGAAATAATACTCTCCAAAAGACGTCTCAGCTCGCATTCTCGGGCTGAACAAAAAACCAATTCATCATAAGAATAATTGAGCCTGGAGAGGCTCGCCGAAATAATACTCCCCAGAGATATCTCAGCTTCCACTCACGGGCCAAATTCCCCAGTGAAAGCTATCAAAGCGAGATCAGCAAAATTCCCCAACGGAAGCATGATCCAAACAAAATATCCAAGTCAAAGGACTTAGACTTCCTCAGTGGAAGATAGCTTTCCAACTCAAACGAAGAGTGAAGCTAAGCCTGAAGAGGCTTTCTAAATAATACTCTGGGATACATAAGAACTTCAAATCCCCAGTCGCCTACACAGAGGCATTCCTACAAAAAGAGAAAAAATCAAAAGATCAATAATCAGTCCCCAAGTGGAATCCGGCTCTTAGCCAAACATCAAACATCAAGATGATTTGCCTAACAGAAGAGGTCAATCAAAAAATCAACATCCAGAATCCCCAGCGGATAACAGCCTACACAGAGGCAGCAAAAATCAGAAAATCAAAAAGAGTCACCCGAATAAAGATAACCGGGATACTCCACCACCGTCAAAAGGATGTCAGCCAATCATAAGGCACCGCTCATCTCAGAAAGAGCATCTTCGTGTCTACAACCCAAGGAAACAGAAATTCCTCAATGGGCACCAACTACGCAATGGAAAGTTGGGACACAAGAACCTATGAGTAACTGCACATCCCCTAGACGGATCCCTGCGTTATCCAGCCCTCAGTGGCACAAAAATCAAAAACAATTGTCGAAGCAGCATCGTGGACTGTGGAGACAAAATCATCACAAATCCCTGGAGAGGAAAAACTCATGCTACCCCGAGGTTGTCAAGAACACGGAGGTATGCAACTACCACGAGGTTGTCAAGAACACGTTGGTATACCCTGGAGAGGGGAAAACTCACGCTACCCCGAGGTTGTCAAGAACACGGAGGTATGCAACTACCACGAGGTTGTCAAGAACACGTTGGTATACCCTGGAGAGGGAAAACTCACGCTACCCCGAGGTTGTCAAGAACACGGAGGTATGCAACTACCACGAGGTTGTCAAGAACACGTTGGTATACCCTGGAGAGGGAAAACTCACGCTACCCCGAGGTTGTCAAGAACACGGAGGTATGCAACTACCACGAGGTTGTCAAGAACACGTTGGTATACCCTGGAGAGGGAAAACTCACGCTACCCCGAGGTTGTCAAGAACACGAAGGTATGCAACTACCACGAGGTTGTCAAGAACACGTTGGTATAACCTGGAGAGGGAAAACTCACGCTACCCCGAGGTTGTCAAGAACACGGAGGTATGCATGAGCCTGGAGAGGCGACGACTAATACTCACCCTGGAGAGGGCAAACTCAACCTGGAGAGGCTACTCAACAATTTTCCACCGGAAGACGCTACAAGTCAGAAGGTTGGCACCTCACCCGGACAATTGGGTCAACTCCTTTACTTGTCAGCCGGTACACCAAAAGGCCGTCCGACTAAGTAAAGAGGGGGCAGCTGTAGACCCCTAAAATTGTCCGGGTCGGAAATAAAGCTTGAAGACTCTCGAAGACTAAAGGAAAGTCAGCCGGAAGGACTCCTGGAAGACCCTGGAAGACCCTAGGATGATTATCTGTAGGTTTAGAGGTCTTAGAGTAGCAAAAAATAAGAAAAGTGGGAGGAATGAAGCCCAATACGGCCTCCCAGAGGTTCAGTACGGCCGTATTGAACATTTTGAACTTCAATACGGCCGCACTGAACTCAATACGGCCGTATTGAAGTTTCTGAACTTCAATACGGCTGCATTGAATTCAATACGGCTGCACTGAACTTTAATACGGCTGCATTGAATTCAATACGGCTGCACTGAACTTCAATACGGCTGCACTGAACTTCAATGCGGCCGTATTGAGGTTTTTTGAACTTCAATACGGCCGTATTGAATTCAATACGGCCGTATTGTAGTTCAAAATTTCAATGTTGACCGTATTGACCCCCAGAGACCGTATTGAGCCTTTTCCCTATAAATATGACGTCAATGGGACGTCATTTCACACTTTTGGACTGAGTTTTAACCCTCTTCTTGAGTATTCTGGGTTTTTTGAGCAGTGCTCTGCCTAGAAATCACTCGGAGAGTTGATCCGACGAAGTTTTTGAGTTTTGAGCATTTTGCTTGAGTCTCAAACTAAGTCGAAGGGAAATCCATCGGATTTCCAAGTCAAAAATTATTTTTTTAGGAGGGAGCGAGCGGTCTTGTAGAGGGAGGGAACGCCAAAACGCTTCCCAATTTCTGTCAAGATATATAAGAAAGCACGCTTCAAAGGTTTATATCTTTAAAGTCCCTTCTTTTATCGCTTTCTGTGTGTACATATTTAAACTGTCATCATGTAGATAGTTAATTTATAATTGCTTAGAATAAATAGGGGTAATTTAGTAATTTTGCACTATTATTTTTTTAAATAATCTGTCATAGGGAACCCGAAAGGGGCGCTGTGGGGTGCTAACACCTTCCCCACGCGTAACCGACTCCCTTACCCGACTCTGGTTGTCATGACCGAAGTCGATTTTTGAATCGATTGCTTTAAATCTCTTTTTCCAATGTTTTGAGTAAAACATTGGTGGCGACTCCATGAACCCTTCCTTTTATGAAAACCGCTAATCCATGGAGGGTCCCGCTTGGGATTAACATGGATTGGTGAGCCTTTTAATAAAATTGCTCGTTTGACGAGGTCTCAGTTTGAGAATAAGTCATTCTAGCAATACATATTTTTAAACAAATAAAAGAGTCCAACCATCCTTCGCGAATGCCGAAAGCCCGTTTCGGGCCGGTGGCGACACTCACGGGCCAAATTCCCCAGTGAAAGCTATCAAACCAAGATCAGCAAAATTCCCCAAGGGAGGCTTGATCATCTAAACAGAATATCCAAGTCGAAAGGACTTAAACTTCCTCAGTGGAAGGTAGCTTTCCAACTCAAGCAATGAGTGAAGCTAAGCCTGAAGAGGCTTTCTAAATAATACTCTGGGATAAATAAACTTTAAATCCCCACTCGCCTACTCAGAGGCACCCCCTCAAGAAAAATCACAAAAGACAAATAATCATTCCCCAAGCGGAATCCGGCACTCAGCCGAACACCAAACATCAAGATAATTCGCCTACTCAGAGGCACTCTTTCAAAAAAGAAAAAAAATCCAAAAGATCAATAACAATTCCCCAAGCGGAATTTGGCTTTTCAGCCAATCATTGAACATCAAGATGATATGCCTAAAGAGGCTAATCAAAATCAACATCCAGAATCCCCAGCGGATAACAGCCTACACAGAGGCTACAAAAATCAGAAAATCAAAAGAGATACCCGAATAAGGATAACCGGGATACTCCACCAACGTCGAAAGGACGTCAGCCAATCATAAGGCATCGCTCACATCAGAAAGAGCATCTTTGTGTCTGCACCCTAAGGAATCAGAAATTCCCCAATGGGTACCAACTACGCAATGGAAAGTTGGGACACAGGAACCTATGAGTAACTGCACATCCCCTAGACGGATCCCTGCGTTATCTAGCCCTCAGCGGCATCAAAATAAAAAACAACCGTCGAAGCAGCATCGTGGACTGTGGAGACAAAATCAATGACAAAATCCCCAGCGGATAATAGCCTACACAGAGGCAACAAAACCAGAAAAACAAAAAGAGTCGCCCGAATAAGGATAACCGGGATACTCCACCACCGTCAAAAGGACGTCACCCAACCATAAGGCACCGCTCATCTCAGAAAGAGCATCTTTGTGTCTACACCCCAAGGAAACAGAAATTCCTCAATGGGCACCAATTACGCAATGCAAAATTGGGACACAAGAACCTATGAGTAACTGCACATCCCCTAGACGGATCCCTGCGTTATCCAGCCCTCAGCGGCACCAAAATCAAAAACAACCGTCGAAGCAGCATCGTGGACTGTGGAGACAAAACTATCACAAATCCCTGGAGAGGGCAAACTCACGCTACCCAGATGTCCAGAGCATCGAGGTATGCACAAGCCTGGAGAGGCAATACTTAGCTACCCAGATGTCCAGAGCACCGAGGTATGCACAAAGCCTGGAGAGGCAATACTTAGCTACCCAGATGTCCAGAGCACTGAGGTATGCACAAGCCTGGAGAGGCAATACTCAGCTACCCAGATGTCCAGAGCACCGAGGTATGCACAAGCCTGGAGAGGCAATACTCAGCTACCCAGATGTCCAGAGCACCGAGGTATGCACAAGCCTGGAGAGGCAATACTCAGCTACCCAGATGTCCAGAGCACCGAGGTATGCACAAGCCTGGAGAGGCAATACTCAGCTACCCAGATGTCCAGAGCACCGAGGTATGCACAAGCCTGGAGAGGCAAAACTCACGCTACCCAGATGTCCAGAGCACCGAGGTATGCACAAAACCTGGAGAGGCTACTCAACAATTTTCCACCGGAAGACACTACAAGTCAGAAGGTTGGCACATCACCCGGACAATTGGGTCAACTCCTTTACTTGTCAGCCGGTACACCAAAAGGCCGTCCGACTAAGTAAAGGGGGGGCAGCTGTAGACCCCTAAAATTGTCCGGGTCGGAAATAAAGCTTGAAGACTCTCGAAGACTGAAGGAAGATCAGCCAGAAGGACTTCCAGAAGGCCCAAGGAGGGTTCTCTATAGGTCTAGAGGTCTTAGGATAGCTAAAATAAGAAAAGTGGGAGGAAAGAAGCCCAATACGGCCTCCCAGAGGTTCAGTACGGCCGTATTGAACATTTTGAACTTCAATACGGCCGCACTGAACTCAATACGGCCGTATTAAAGTTTCTGGACTTCAATACGGCTGCATTGAATTCAATACGGCTGCACTGAACTTCAATACGGCCGCACTGAACTTCAATACGGTCGTATTGAGGTTTTTTGAACTTCAATACGGCCGTATTGAATTCAATACGGCCGTATTAGTTCAAAATTTCAATGTTGACCGTATTGACCCTCATAAACCGTATTGAGCCTCTTCCCTATAAATATGACGTCAATGGGACGTCATTTTACACTTTCACACACAGTTTTAACCCTCTTCTTGAGTATTCTGGGTTTTTTTGAGCAGTGCTCTGCCTAGAAATCACTCGGAGAGTTGATCCGACGAAGTTCTTGAGTCACGAGCCATTTGCTTGAGTCTCGAACCTAGTCGAAGGGAAATCCTCCGGATTTCCATAGTTAAAATTTTATAGGAGGGAGCAAGCGGTCTTGTAGAGGGAGGGAACGCCAAAACGCTTCCCAATTTCTGTCAAGATATATAAGAAAGCACGCTTCAAAGGTTTATCTCTTTAAAGTCCCTTTTTTTACCGCTTTCTGTGTGTACATATTTAAACTGTCATCATGTAGATAGTTAATTTATAATTGCTTAGAATAAATAGGGGTAATTTAGTAATTTTGCACTATTATTTTTAAATAATCTGTCATAGGGAACCCGAAAGGGGCGCTGTGGGGTGCTAACACCTTCCCCACGCGTAACCGACTCCCTTACCCGACTCTGGTTGTAATGGCCGAAGTCGATTTTTGAATCGATTGCCTTAAACCTCTTTTTCCAATGTTTTGAGTAAAACATTGGTGGCGACTCCATGAACCCTTCCTTTTATGAAAACCACTAATCCATGGAGGGTCCCGCTTGGGATTAACATGGATTGGTGAGCCTTTTAATAAAATTGCTCGTTTGACGAGGTCTCAGTTTGAGAATAAGTCATTCTAGCAATCCATATTTTTAAACAAACAAAAGAGTCCAACCATCATTCGCGAATGCCGAAAGCCCGTTTCGGGCCGGTGGCGACAAGCACTGCTCAAAAAAACCCAGAATACTCAAGAAGAGGGTTAAAACTCAGTGTAAAAGTGTAGAATGACGTCCAATTGACGTCATATTTATAGGGATGAGGCGCAATACGGCCTCTGGGGGTCAATACGGTCCGTATTGAAGTTTTGAACTACAATACGGCCGTATTGAATTCAGTACGGCCGTATTGAAGTTCAAAAAACCTCAATACGGCCGTATTGAGTTCAGTGCAGCCGTATTGAAGTTCAGTGCAGCCGTATTGAGTTCAGTGCAGCCGTATTGAAGTTCAGAAACTTCAATACGGCCGTATTGAGTTCAGTGCGGCCGTATTGTAGTTTAAAATGTTCAATACGGCCGTACTGAACTTTTGGGAGGCCGTATTGGGCTTCATTCCCTCCACTTTCTTATTTTTTGCTACTCTAAGACCTCTAGACCTACAGAGAATCCTCCTAGGGCCTTCCATGAGTCCTTCTGGCTGACTTTCCTTCAGTCTTCAAGAGTCTTCAAGCTTTATTTCTGACCCGGACAATTTTAGGGGTCTACAACGACCTTGGTAGCGTGAGTTTGCCCTCTCCAGGGTCTGCGGTTTGCCCTCCCCAGGGTTGCATACCTCCGTGCTTTTGGTCACTTTGGTAGCGTGAGTTTGCCCTCTCCAGGGATTTGTGATGATTTTGTCTCCACAGTCCACGATGCTGCTTCGACGGTTGTTTTTGATTTTGGTGCTGCTGAGGGCTGGATAACGCAGGGATCCGTCTAGGGGATGTGCAGTTACTCATAGGTTCTTGTGTCCCAACTTTCTATTGCGTAGTTGGTGTCCACTGGGAAATTCTGATTCCTTGGGGATGCAGACACAAAGATGCTCTTCCTGAGGTGAGCGATGCCTTATGATTGGCTGACGTCCTTTCGACGTTGGTGGAGTATCCCGGTTATCCTTATTCGGGTGACTTTTTGATTTTTGGTTTTGTTGCCTCTGCGTAGGCTGTTATCCGCTGGGGGATTCTGTCGTATTGATCTTGATTGGCCTCTTCTGTTAGGCGGATTATCTTGACGTTCGGTTTTTTGGTTGAATACCGAATTCCGCTTGGGGAATGGGTATTGATCTTTTTGGATTTTCCTTTTTTGGAGGAGTGCCTCTAAGTAGGCGAATGGGGATTGAGGATCTTGTGTATCCTAGAGTATTATTTAGAAAGCCTCTTTAGGCTTTGCTTCACTCGTCGCTCGAGTTGGAAAGCTATCTTCCACTGAGGAAGTCTGAGTCCTTTGACTCGAATATTTTGTTTGGATGATCATGCTTCCATTGGGGAATCTTGCTGATCTTGCTCTGATAGCTTTCACTTGGGAATTCGGCCCAAGAGTGCAAGCTGAGATGTCTCTGGGGAGTATTATTTCGGCAAGCCTCTCCAGGCTCAGTTATTCTGTATGATTGTTGGATTTTCTGAATTTTTGCCTTTTTTGTCGATTTTCGGCTTTTCTGTACAGAAATTAAAGTGCTAAAGAATTTTGGATTCAAAAGTGGAAAATTTCATTTATTAAATGGAATGAAATTTGTACAATGGTAATGAAAAGAGTGGGGCACAGCCCGATCAATCAAATAAACAAAAAGCAAGAAAAATAGCCGGTCTTCACTCCTCTCCCGGCGGATCCTGTGGAGGGTCTGGGAAGCGACGATGTAGCCAGACTGACAGGCTGTCAAAATCCTGTCTCAGGGCGTCTATGCTGTGCTGAGCAGTGTCGAATCGAGCGTCGATGCTCTGCTACAACGCGTCGAAACGAGCATCAAAGTAGGCCCTGTCCTGCTGCGAGGTGTCAGCCTCTGGCTGCGGGTCCACATCACCCGGGAGCTCGATGTTCTCGAAGAGCTCGCTGAAGGTGTCGTGGGTGGTCGCTCGTACATATTGCCTCCCTGCCCTGGCAATGATCTTCATGTTGAGCAGGGTGGCAGTATTGATGGGCTTGGGCGCCAACTCCCCCGCATCTACGCCATCGGGGCACCCCCAAGTCTCGGCGAGTCGTGAAAGGAGCGTGGAGACCATAATGTATCCTCGCCGAGCGTCGCTACCCTCTCTTGCCCCCAGATTCTTTATATGCTCGAGGAAAAAGAATCCGTGGTTGGCCCTCTGTCCGGTGGCCATGCAGTAAAGAGCCAGCAGATCCTGCCGCGTCACTGACTCTAGACTCTTCAGTCTGGCATGGATGGAGCCGGTGATCAGCTTGTGGCAAATCCGGAGCGCAGTCGGGAGCCAAGTACCCTTCACTCCAGCGTGGTAATCCATCTGACCCGTGACCTCTCTCCACATCTCGGTCGGGGTCAGATTATCGGGGCACTCACAGACGGCGTCCCGATATTCCAGCTGATTGGCTCGCTGAAAGAAGCCAGCTTGGACGTTGAATTCGTCCAGTGTCAGGGAGCGGTATCCTCCCTTCATCCAGAAGTCCACAGAGTAGACCGTCGCGCCGTAACTGTTCGTCGACTCTGTGACGCCGACGGTAGCCAGAAACTCCTTCGTCGCAGTCGGATAGATCTTAGGGTGGGGATCAAGGAGGAACCCCCATCCTATGGCGGCGATGTAGCCTCTGACCTCATCCTCCCATTCCATTGCCCGGAGGATGTTGAAGTCGAGCACCCTCGACGAATGGAAGATGAACGACTCGAGGAAGTCCAGCCTCTCTTGATGCCGCGCGGTCATTTCGAGTTGTGCGGGGACCCTCTGTCTCTTTCTTGATGACTCGGCCATTTCTCGGAATTGGGGGGATCTCAGACACATTCACAGACAAAGTATGCAGAGGGATGAGAATGCTGTGAAGAATGAGAGGGGGAAGGGACGTATTTATAGAAAAAAGTAGGTCAGTACAGCCCGTATTGAATTTAATACGGTCGTACTGACCTTCCTGTTAATGTACAAAAGGAGGGGCCAATACGGGCCGTATTGAATTCAATACGCCCGTATTGGTGTGACCGTTATGGCCAATACGGGCGTATTCAATTCAGTACGCCCGTATTGGGTTGAAAATGTATTCCTAACCCTAATTTGAGTACGGGCGTACTGAACATGGTACGCGCGTATTGATTTGATTTTTTTGATTATTTTTTTTTTATTATTTTTTTTAATAATAAACAGAGAATAAGTGATCTTCCAGTACACCTATCATCTGTATGCATGTATGCGGTATGATGCACCTAATTCTATTTGATTTATTTTTCAAAAGAATTAACCGATGCGTTTCTTTGCTTGGATTTTTGCCATTCCTCTAGACGGACTGTGCGCTGCCGATTTTTGTAACCGAGGAATGATGCGTGTTATATCGAGATTGGTGTCATCAACCCAGTGATCCTTCCCTTCCTTTAGAAGACGTATCAACCCTCCTATTGATCACTATATCTCCATGTTTCCACTAGATTATTCTAAATCGTTTCGGACAAGAGAAAAGAAGGGAAATATGTTTTTGTTCAGAAGTTTGTGTTTTAGAGGGGATTATTTTTGAAAATGGTTTTTGTAAGAATGGCTGGTCAAGGTAGGCTCGTGTGTTTAGGCTTTGTTTGATTAAACACTTATGAAGTTTAAGAAAGTCTTGTTATTGATGTTGTGATTCGACAACTTAGATAGTTTCCCTTGAACCTTTCTTTTTGAATTCAGCTCATGGTACCATCATGGATTGCTTTTTTGATTGTCCTTATTTTTGCCTAAAACACTC
Organism: Cajanus cajan; assembly: GCF_000230855.2. NCBI lineage: Eukaryota > Viridiplantae > Streptophyta > Magnoliopsida > Fabales > Fabaceae > Cajanus > Cajanus cajan. The sequence continues at coordinate 40,693,753 of NC_138525.1, forward strand.
TTTTGTGGCGTCTCAGCGGACCTTTGTTTTTGTTCATTTTTGCAACCCTAACTTTTGCCTAGGTCACCCTTTCGTGGGATTCCTAGCGGGTCCTTTGCTCTTATTTTTGCGCAGCCCCCTGTTTGGGTTTCCTGCCGAGCTTTTTTTGTTTTTAGGATTTTGTCCTTAAAGGATTTCTTTTTTTATCCATGATGGCACTTGTCGAGGCCAAGGAAAGGTGCTCCAAGTTGTCACACACATTTCCACATAAAAATAATGTGGGTTTATTGTTATTAAGACGATTTTAACCTCATTCATGCTTATTCAAACAGGGTTAAAAATAATGTGGTCTAGAAATTTATTGCAAGCAAGAAAAGAAGCAATAAGAACTAATAAAGAACGATTTTATTATAATTCTAGCAGAAACATGTGCCCTATCGAGGCTCAGGGGTCGGGCTGTCCCCGAGGAGTAATCTCTAACAGTCATCAGGTCTATACATCCCTATCGGAAGGAGAAGAGCACTTGATGACGACGACCGGCCTTGACGCTTGTGAACCGGCCTTCCTAAAGATCTGGCTTAAAGAACGTCGAGAAGGATCTTGGTTCCTCTTTGTCCTTTGATCTTTATTAGGGTTGTATCCTAACCCTTGTTTCCCCGTATTATCCTTAATAATGGGTAGCTCGGGAATTCCTTGGGAATCCTTGCCAAGTCCTTGTCCAGGCAAGTATCCGTTCTTGGTGAGCATGTAGGCTACCTTCTTCATTTCTCGGGGAAATGTTTCGACATTGGCAATCTCCAATGCTTGGAAGGCGGTCTCTAGAGCATCCTCTGCTACATCCACGTAAGGTATGGCAGATGGCTTGCTGATGAGTATGTCATCTTCGGCTTGTACGGTCACCAGCTTGTCACCCACTATGAATTTGACTTTCTGGTGGAGCGTAGAGGGATCAGCTTTCGCATCATGAATCCAAGGTCGGTCGAGGAGACAGCTGTATGCAGGAGTAATGTCCATCACTTGAAATTCGACATTAAAGATGGTGGGTCCAATTTGGATTGGAAGATTGATTTCTCCCACCACTTTTCTTTTAGAACCGTCGAAAGCTCGGACGATCATGTTGCTCGGGCGCATTTGGATTCCCTTGATTGCCATTTGATCGAACGTTCTTTTTGGCATCACATTCAAGGAAGATTCGTTATCCACCAAGACTTTAGCGATGTGGTATTTCTTGCACTTTACAAAGATGTGCAAGGGCTTGTTGTGATTCGGTCCCTCAGCGGGGATTTCTTCATCGGTGAAAGTGAGGTGATCATTAGCCGTGATGTGACTAACAATCCCCTCAAACTTGTCTTGGGAGATAGTGTGCGACACGTATGCCTCGTTCAAGACTTTCAACAAAGCTTGTCGATGCGGTTCGGAGCTTAGGATCAACGACAACAGAGTAATCTTTGCTGGCGTCCTATGAAGTTGATCCACGATGGAGTACTCGCTCTGTCGGATATATTTTAACAGCTCGTCAGTCTCCTCCTCGGATTCTTTATTTTCCTCGGTTTTCTCTTTTTCTTTTTCCTTTCCTTTATTCTTGGGAGCTTTATCATGAAGATCTTCGGGAGTGTAGATCCTGCCACTCCTAGTCATGCCCCCAAGTCCAGCGATGTTAGAGATATCGCTGTCGGCAGAAGAATGGATGTCGTATATCCATGGCACAGCCTTATTCGATTCGTAGGGAAAAGGTTTTGGAGTAGTGATCCTTAACGGTGTCAGACCTTCCCCTTTATTCGTCTTGATTACCAACAACGGAGTTGATGTGCGTTCACTTGGCGCGATTGTTGGCTTACACTTAATAACAAACGGCGTGCGATCCATTCTGAACATACGCATCGGTTAATTCTTTCTTTTTATTAATGTTTATTAATGAATTACTAGGAGAGATGTATGCAATGCACTCCCCTAGATCCCTCCATGATCTTCGATAAGAATGCATGATATGAGATGATGGCGTTGAATATGCATGCATTGTGTTTATTCAACTAAGCATTATCATGTTTTCAGGATGCTCCTAAGATGATGCATGATATTGCTTGGTTTGGATAAATATCTTTTTTTGGGTATTTTGTTTTTTGTATTTTTTTGGGTGAAAAGGGAAACTACCTATATGAATGTGATGAAGGTAGATGTTAACACCATGTAATGGAAGATTCTTATTCCTATTTATTCTTATTTTAAAAGGGAATGTTGTATGTTTAAAGAATGCAATGTATGCTCAAACAATGTCACATAAACAATGCACAAACAATTCACTCATCCACGAACAGTCACGAGCGAATCACGAGGTAGGGGTATCCTGCAGACAAGTGCATATTCAAGGAGGTTCTAACTGTTCTCACTGGTCTAAGGCCCCCAAGGTGCCCCCATTATAGGGACCCAATCCCTCTCGTCGTAAGTCGATGGAAAGCTCCAACGCACTGTCGGACTCGAGTTCATGGTTTTCACCTTGAGTGATGTTTTCCGACAACGGTCTACGGGCACCTATAGACCCATTCGACAACCGGCCGTACTAACATCCACTCCCTATGGCTTTCCACTCATGCCCCCGGGTATAGAGGGAACTGTTGTGTGCAAAGGTTCGTGTGCAGTTTATATTTCAAACAATTGCGAAAGTTTTAACATTCAACAGTTATTAAAGCCAATTAGGAAAAACATATTATCATACAAGCGAGGGGTAATGAAGTAATTTTAAACTATCATTTTAAAAATAATCCATCTGTCGCCACCCGCCGAAACGGACCTTGGCAATCGCGACGATGGTTGGACTCTTTTTAAAGTTTTGAAAAGTGGTGGATTGATAGAACGACTTATTCTCAAACTGAGACCTTGTCGAGCTACCAATTTTATTAAATGATTCACCAATCCATATTAATCCCAAGCGGGACCCTCTATGGATTAGTGGTTTTCGCAAAAATTAGGGTTCTTGGAGTCGCCACCAATATTTTACTCAAAACATTGGAAAAAGATTTAAGGCAATTGATTTTATAAATCAACTTTGGCTATTACAACCAGAGTTGGGTAAGGGAGTCGGTTACGTGTGGGGAAGGTGTTAGCACCCCCACAGCGCCCCATTAGGGTTCCCTATGACGGATTATTTATTAAATAATAGCGCAAAATTACTAAATTACCCCTATTTATTATAAGCGATTGTAAATTAAATATCTACATGATGATAAATTTAAATATGCAACAATCAGAAAGCGGTAAAAGAAGGGATTTTTAGAAAAGAAACCTCTTGAAGCGTGCTTTTTATATATCAATGAAGTCTAGGAGGCTTTTTGGCACTCCCTCCCTCTACAAGCTCGCTCGCTCCTTCCTAAAAAATAATTTTTGACTATGGAAATCCAAAAGATTTCCCTTCGACTAAGTTCGAATCTCCAAGCTAAATGCTCGGAATTCCAGAACTTCGTCGGATCGACTCCCAGAGAGATTTCTAGGGCAGAACACTGCTCAAAAACCCCAGAATACTCAAGGAGGGAGTCAAAACTGTGTGGAAAAGTGTGGAATGACGTCCAAATGACGTCCTATTTATAGGGATGAGGCGCAGTACGGCCCCTGGGTTCAATACGGCCCGTATTGAGTTTTTGTTCTTCAATACGGCCGTATTGAATTCAGTACGGCCGTATTGAAATACAGAAACTTCAATACGGCCGTATTGGTTTCAGTACGGCCGTATTGTAGTACAAATTGTGCAATACGGCCGTACTGAACTCCAAGGAGGCCGTATTGAGCTCCAAACCTCCCACTTTCTTATTTTTGGCTACTCTAAGACCTCTAAACCTACAGATAGTCATCCTATGGTCTTCTGGGAGTCCTTCTGGCTGACTTTCCTTTGATCTTTGAGAGTCTTCGAGTCTTATTTCCGACCCGGACAATTTTAGGGGTCTACAGCTGCCCCCCCTTTACTTAGTCAAACGGCCTTTTGGTGTACCGTTTGATAAGTAAAGGAGTTGACCCAATTGTCCGGGGAATAAGCCATCCTTCCGACTTGTAGTGTCTTCAGGTGGGAAAATTGTTGAGTAGCCTCTCCAGGTTGAGTTTTCCCTCTCCAGGGTGAGTATTAGTCGTCGCCTCTCCAGGCTCGTGCATACCTCCGCGCTTCTAGTTACTTTGGTAGCGTGAGTCTTGCCCTCTCCAGGGTGAGTTTGCTCTCTCCAGGGTTAGTTTGCCCTCTCCAGGGTGAGTATTAGTCGTCGCCTCTCCAGGCTTGTGCATACCTCAGTGCTTCTGATCACTTTGGTAGCGTGAGTCTTGCCCTCTCCAGGGTGAGTTTGCCCTCTCCAGGGTGAGTTTGCCCTCTCCAGGGTGAGTTTGCCCTCTCCAGGGTGTTGCCTCTCAACATGGGCAGCTGAGTTTGCCCTCTCCAGGGTGAGTTTGCCCTCTCCAGGGTGAGTTTGCCCTCTCCAGGGTAGGTGAGTTTGCCCTCTCCAGGGTGAGTTTGCCCTCTCCAGGGTGAGTTTGCCCTCTCCAGGGTGTTGCCTCTCAACATGGGTAGCTGAGTTTGCCCTCTCCAGGGTGAGTTTGCCCTCTCCAGGGTGAGTTTGCCCTCTCCAGGGTGTTGCCTCTCAACATGGGCAGCTGAGTTTGCCCTCTCCAGGGGGAGTTTGCCCTCTCCAGGGTGAGTTTGCCCTCTCCAGGGTGAGTTTGCCCTCTCCAGGGTGAGTTTGCCCTCTCCAGGGTTTTGAGATAAGTTTGTCTCCACAGTCCACGATGCTGCTTCGACGATTGTTTTTGATTTTTGTGCCACTGAGGGCTGGATAACGCAAGGATCCGTCTAGGGGATGTGCAGTTACTCATAGGTTCTTGTGTCCCAACTTTCCATTGCGTAGTTGGTACCCATTGAGGAACTTCTGTTTCCTTGGGGTGTAGACACGAAGATGCTCTTTCTGATGTGAGCGATGCCTTATGATTGGCTGACGTCCTTTCGACGATGGTGGAGTATCCCGGTTATCCTTATTCGGGTGACTCTTTTGATTTTCCGGTTTTGTTGCCTCTGCGTAGGCTGTTATCCACTGGGGGATTTTGTCGTTTTGTTGTGATTAGCCTCTTCTGTTAGGCAGATCATCTTGACGCTTGATGTTTGGCTGAGAGCCGGATTCCACTTGGGGAATGATTATTTGTCTTTTGTGATTTTTCTTGAAGGGGTGCCTCTGAGTAGGCGAGTGGGGATTTAAAGTTTATATATCCCAGAGTATTATTTAGAAAGCCTCTTCAGGCTTAGCTTCACTCATCGCTTGAGTTGGAAAGCTATCCTCCACTGAGGAGGTCATAGTCCTTTCGACTCGGATATTCTGTTTAGATGATCGCGCTTCCATTGGGGATTTTGACGATCTTGCTTTGATAGCTCTCGCTGGGGATTTGTTCCATGAGCTTAAGCTGAGGTTTCTCTGGGGAGTATTATTTCTACGAGCCTCTCCAGGCTCAGTTATTCTGAGAGAGTATTATTTCGGCGAGCCTCTCCAGGCTCAATTATTCTAAGAGAGTATTATTTCGGCAAGCCTCTCCAGGCTCAATTATTCTGTGGGAGTATTATTTCGGCAAGCCTCTCCAGGCTCAGTTATTCTGTACAATTTGTTGGGTTTTCTGTATTTTGCCTTTTTTGTTGATTTTTGGCTTTTTCTGTATTTTTGCCTTTTTTGTCGATTTTTTGGCTTTTTCTGTATTTTTGCCTTTTTGTCGTTTTTTTTTTTTGGCCTTTTCTGTTGACTGTTGTCATACACAAGCAATTTTTCTATTTTTCTATTTTATGCAATTGCCTCATGATAAGGTCTTTGAATGTGCAACTAATGTGTGTGTGATGCACAAATGCAAGTTTGATTATTTTATTAATGCTTTTTTTTTTTTTTTTTTTTTTAAATGAATGGCTCTCCCTATCCTCCTTTTCTTGGAGGAATTTCTGTCGTCGACGTGAGGGAATATCTTTGTGAGCCTTTTTCACAGGAGATTACGGATTTTATAGGAACCCCTCCAATTTTCTTTATTGACTGATTATTAAAGGAATTTCGTACAATTTTTATGAAATACCAATTTTAGAGGCATAATCACATGGTCAAGAGAGAAGAGAAAATGAATAGATATTTTATTGATATTCACAAGTGTTTTTACAGAAAGATATACAGAAGGAATTTCTGAAGAATGGCTGGCCAGGGTAGGCTATATACATTGGGCTTAACAATTATATCTGTAATTGTTGCTCTTTACATTCCCCTAGTTTCTTCGGGTGAGATGCCTGAGCCAGGAGTGTAGATGCTGCAAGACGCTTGCTTCTAGAAGATAATCACTTGAGCCGCCTTTCGGTTTTCGATTCAAGTGATCGTTGCTTGCTTTGTTTTTGTATCTTATTCTTTTGCCCCTAATTTTTGCCTAGGACATATCCTAGCGGGGATAAATTCGCCTTTGTTTTGCCTAGTACCCTTGTACTGGCGGGCTTTTTATTTTGCCCTAACTATTGCCTAGGACGCCTTTTTTGGGTTTTCATCCTAGCGGGCCTTTGCAAGCAACGTCTTCAAGCATAGTACTTCTTTACCACGTCAGCGTTGACTGGGTATCGAAGTTCTTCTCCATCCATGTCTGTGAGGATCAATGCTCCTCCTGAGAAGGCTCGTTTTACCACGTATGGTCCTCCGTGATTTGGGGCACACTTTCCTATTTTGTCCTCTTGAGTTGGTAGCAATTTCTTTATTACCAGCTCTCCCTCATGGTAGACTCGAGGGTGGACTTTCTTGTCAAAAGCCTTTTTGATCTTCCTCTGATAGGCTTGACCATGGCATATGGCGTTCAGCCGTTTCTTTTTGATAAGGTTCAACTGGTCGTATCGGCTTTGAACCCATTCTTCCTCGGAAAGTTTTGTTTCCATGATTACCCTTAGAGAAGGTATCTCGACTTCGACGGGTAGAACTGCCTCCATCCCATAAACGAGGGAGAATGGAGTAGCTCCTGTAGATGTACGTACTGAAGTCCTATAGCCATGAGGAGCGAAGGGTAACATCTCATGCCAGTCTTTAAATGAGACAACCATCTTTTGCACTATTTTCTTGATGTTCTTATTGGTTGCCTCGACTGCCCCATTCATCTTTGGCCGATATGGGGAAGAGTTATGGTGTTGGATCTTGAATTCTTGGCACAGTTCTTCCACCATTTTGTTGTTCAGATTAGATCCATTATCAGTGATGATTTATTTCTCCATGCTTCCACTAGATTATTCTAAAATCATTTGGGACAAGAGAGAAAAGAAGGGAAAGATACTTTTATTCTGAAGTTTGTGTTTTAGAGGGGATTTATTTTTCAAAAATGGTTTTGGTAAGAATGGTTGGCCAAGGTAGGCTTATGTGTTTAGGCTTGTTTGATAAAACACTTATGAAGTTAAGAAAATCTTTGTTTATTGACGTTGTGACTTGACAACTTAGATAGCTTCCCTTGAACCTTTCTTGAATTCGGCTCGGGGTACCATCATGGATTTCTTTTGTTTTTTGATTGTCCTTGTCGCCACCTGCCCGAAACGGGCTTTCGGCATTCGCGAAGGATGGTTGGACTCGTTTATTTGTTTAAAAATGTGGATTGCTAGAATGACTTATTCTCAAACTGAGACCTCGTCAAACGAGCAATTTTATTAAAAGGCTCACCAATCCATGTTAATCCCAAGCGGGACCCTCCATGGATTAGTGGTTTTCGCAAAAGGAGGGTTCATGGAGTCGCCACCAATGTTTTACTCAAAACATTGGAAAAAGAAGTTTAAGGCAATCGATTTAAAAATCGACTTCGGCCATTACAACCAGAGTCGGGTAAGGGAGTCGGTTACGCGTGGGGAAGGTGTTAGCACCCCACAGCGCCCCTTTCGGGTTCCCTATGACAGATTATTTTATAAATAACAATGTAAAATTACTAAATTACCCCTATTTATTATAAATGATTATGAACAAGATATCTACATGGCGAATAAATTAGATATGCGATGCAACAATCAGAAAGCAGTAAAAGGAAGGATTTTGAAGAAGAAACCTTTGAAGCGTGCTTTTATATATTTCGTAAAACTGGGAAGCTTTTTGGCGTTCCCTCGCTCTACAAGCCCGCTCGCTCCCTCCTATAAAATTTTAACTATGGAAATCCGGAGGATTTCCCTTCGACTAGGTTCGAATCTCCAAGCTAAATGCTCGGAATTCCAGAACTTCGTCGGATCGACTCCCAGAGAGATTTCTAGGGCAGAACACTGCTCAAAAACCCCAGAATACTCAAGGAGAGAGTCAAAACTCCGTGTAAAAGTGTCCAATGACGTCAAATTGACGTCATATTTATAGGAATGAGGCGCAGTACGGCCCCTGGGGTCAATACGGGCGTATTGAAGTTTTTGAACTTCAATACGGCCGTATTGAATTCAGTACGGCCGTATTGAAGTTCAAAGACTTCAATACGGGCGTACTGAGTTCGCCACGGCCGTATTGCAGTTCAAAATACTCAATACGGCCGTAGTGAACCTCTGGGAGGCCGTATTGAGCTTCATTCCTCCCACTTTTCTTATTTTTGCTATCCTAAGACCTCTAGACCTATAGAGAACCCTCCTAGGGCCTTCCAGGAGTCCTTCTGGCTGATCTTCCTTCAGTCTTTGAGAGCCTTCTAGCTTTATTTCCGACCCGGACAATTTTAGGGGTCTACAGCTGCCCCCCCTTTACTTAGTCGGACGGCCTTTTGGTGTACCGGCTGACAAGTAAAGGAGTTGACCCAATTGTCCGGGTGATGTGCCAACCTTCTGACTTGTAGCGTCTTCCGGTGGAAAACTGTTGAGTAGCCTCTCCAGGTTGTTGCATACCTCGGCGCTTCTGACAACCTCGGTAGCTAAGTTTACCCTCTCCAGGATCAACTTCACTCGACACCCGAGCCGGAAGTTGAACACCAACGTGCCTCTGACGACGCTGATGGTTGAGTACTGTCTTTCCAGACCTTGAGTACCGTCTCTCCAGACTTTGAGTACTGTCTCTCCAGACCTTGAGTACTGTCTCTCCAGACTTTGAGTACTGTCTCTCCAGACCTTGAGTACTGTCTCTCCAGACCTTGAGTACCGTCTCTCCAGACTTTGAGTACCGTCTCTCCAGACTTTCTTTGAGTACCGTCTCTCCAGACTTTCTTTGAGTACCGTCTCTCCAGACTTTCTTTGAGTACCGTCTCTCCAGACTTTGTTTGAGTACCGTCTCTCCAGACTTTGTTTGAGTACCGTCTCTCCAGACCTTGTTTTAGTACCGTCTCTCCAGACCTTGTTTGAGTACCGTCTCTCCAGACTTTGTTTGAGTACCATCTCTCCAGACTTCGTTTGAGTACCGTCTCTCCAGACTTCGTTTGAGTACCGTCTCTCCAGACTTCGTTTGAGTACCGTCTCTCCAGACCTTGTTTGAGTACCGTCTCTCCAGACCTTGTTTGAGTACCGTCTCTCCAGACTTTGTTTGAGTACCGTCTCTCCAGACCTTGTTTGAGTACCGTCTCTCCAGACCTTGTTTGAGTACCGTCTCTCCAGACTTTGTTTGAGTACCGTCTCTCCAGACTTTGTTTGAGTACTGTCTCTCCAGACCTTGTTTGAGTACCGTCTCTCCAGACCTTGTTTGAGTACCGTCTCTCCAGACTTTGTTTGAGTACCGTCTCTCCAGACTTGAGATGATTTTGTCTTCACAGTCCACGATGCTGCTTCGACAGTTGTTTTTGATTTTGATGCCACTGAGGGCTGGATAACGCAGGGATCCGTCTAGGGGATGTGCAGTCATTCATAGGTTTTTGTGCCCCAACTTGCATTGCTTAGTTGGTACCCATGGAGAATTTCTGACTCCTTGAGGTGTAGACACAGATGCTCTCTCTCTGAGTTGAGCGATGCCTTATGTTTGGCTGACGTCCTTTGACGTTGGTGGAGTATCCCGGTTATCCTTATTCGGGCGACTCTTTTGGATTTTCTGATTTTTGCTGCCTCTGTGTAGGCTGTTATCCGCTGGGGATTCTGGATGTTGATTTTTGATTAGCCTCTTCTGTTAGGCATATCATCTTGATGTTCAATGATTGGCCGAACGCCGAATTCCGCTTGGGGAATATTTATTGATATTTTTTATTTTTCTCCTTTTGTAGGGATGCCTCTTGAGTAGGCGACTGGGGATTTGGGGATCTTATGTATCCCAGAGTATTATTTAGGAAGCCTCTGCAGGCTTAGCCTCACTCAGCGCTTGAGTCAGAGAGCTATCTTCCACTGAGGAAGTTTCAAGTCCTTTGACTGAATATTTTGCTTGGATGATCGCGCTTCCATTGGGGATTTTGACGATCTTGCTTTGATAGCTCTCGCTGGGGATTTGTTCCATGAGCTTAAGTTGAGGTTTCTCTGGGGAGTATTATTTCTGCGAGCCTCTCCAGGCTCATTTATTCTGTACAGTTGGGGAGTATTATTTCAGCAAGCCTCTCCAGGCTCAGTTATTCTGTGAGAGTATTATTTCGGCGAGCCTCTCCAGGCTCAATTATTCTGTGGGAGTATTATTTCGGCAAGCCTCTCCAGGCTCAATTATTCTATGGGAGTATTATTTCGGCAAGCCTCTCCAGGCTCAATTATTCTGTATGATGCTGTTGATTTTCTGAATTTCTTCATTTTGTTTGCTGCTGTCATACACAAGCAATTTTTCCTATTTTTCTATTTTATGCGACTGCCTCATGATGAGGTCTTTGAATGTGCAATTAATGTGCGTGATGCACAAATGCAAGTTTTATTATTTAATGTTTTGTTGTTTTTTAGAAAAAATGAATGGCTCCCCCTATCCTCTTCTTCTTGGAGGAATTTTGTCATCGACGTGAGGGAGGATTTCTGTTATTGCCAATACGGCCGTTATTCATTTCAGTATGCCCGTATTGAATTGAAAATTTGTTCATAACCCTAATTTTGGTACGGGCGTGCTGAACATGATACGGGCGTATTGTTTTTCTGAAGTTTATATTTTTTTGTTTTTTTTTTTCAATAAACAGAGAATAAGTGATCTTCCATTACACCTATCATCTGTATGCATGTATGCAGTATGATGCACCTAATTCTATTTGATTCACTTTTCAAAAGAATTAACCGATGCGTTTCTCTGTTTGGATGTTTGCCATTCCTCTAGACGGGCTGTGCGCTGCCGATTTCTGTAACCGAGGAATGATGCATGTTATATTGAGATGGGTGTCATCAACCCAGTGATTTTTCCCTTCCTTTAGAAGACATGTCAACCCTCCTATTGACCACTATATCTCCATGTTTCCACTAGATTATCTTAAAATCGTTTGGGACAAGAGAGAAAAGAAAGGAAAGGTATATATTTTTCGAAAGTTTGTGTTTTAGAGGGGTTTTTATTTTCATTTTAAAAAATGGTTTTTGTAAGAATGGTTGGCCAAGGTAGGCTTATGTGTTTAGGCTTGTTTGATTAAACACTTATGAAGTTAAGCACGTCTTGGTTATTAACATTTGTGATTTGACAACTTGGATAGCTTTTCTTGAGCCCCTTTGTTGAATTCAGTTGGTGGTACCATCATGGATTTATTCTGTTTTTCGATTGCCCTAACTTTTGCCTAAAACACCCATTTGTGGAGTTTTAGCGGGCTTTTGTTTTTGTTCATTATTTTGTAACCCTAATTTTTGCCTAGGTCACCCTTTTGTGGGATTCCTAGCGGGTCTTTTGCTCTTATTTTTGCGCAGTCCCCTTTTTGGGTTTCCTGCCGAGCTTTTTGTTTTTTAGGATTTTTGTCCTGAATGGATTTTTTTTTATCCATGACGGCACTTATTGAGGCCAAGAAAAGGTGCTCCAAGTTGTCATGCACACTTCCACACAAAATGATGTGGGTTTATTGATTATTAAGACGATTTTAACCTCACTTATGTTCATTCAAACAGGGTTAAATAATGTGGTTTAGAATTTTATTGCAAGCAAGAAAAGAAGCAATAAGAAATAATAATGAATGATTTTATTATAATCATAGTGGAAAACATGTGCCCTATCGAGGCTCGGGGGTCGGGCTGTCCCCGAGGAGTGATCTCTAATAGTCACTGAATTTACACATCCCTATTAGAAGGAAAAGGACACTTGATGACGACAGCTGGCCTTGACGTTTGTGAACCAGCCTTCCTAAAGATCTGGCTTAAAGAACGTCGAGAAGGATCTTGATTCCTCTTCGTTCTTTGATCATTAACAGGGTTGTATCCTAACCCTTGTTTCCCCGGATTGTCCTTGATAATGGGTAGCTCCGGGATTCCTTGGGAATCCTTGCCTAATCCTTGTCCTGGCAAGTATCCGTTCTTAGTGAGCATATGGGCTACCTTCTTCATTTCTCGGGGAAACGTCTCAACATTGGCAATTTCCAATGCTTGGAAGGCGGTTTCCAAAGCTTCCTCTGCTGCATCCACATAAGGTATGGTGGATGGCTTGCTGATGAGTATGTCATCTTCAGCTTGTACAGTCACCAGCTTGTCACCCACTGTGAATTTGACTTTCTGGTGGAACGTAGAAGGAACAGCTTTTGCATCATGAATCCAAGGTCCGCCGAGGAGACAGCTGTATGCGGGAGTAATGTCCATCACTTGAAATTCGACGTTGAAGATGGTGGGTCCAATTTGGATTGGGAGATTGACTTCTCCCACCACTTCTCTTTTTGAACCGTCGAAAGCTCGAACGATCATGTTGCTCGGGCGCATTTGGACTCCCCTGATTGCCACTTGATCGAGTGTTCTTTTTGGCATCACATTCAAGGAAGATCCATTATCCACCAAGACTTTTGCGATGTGATACTCCTTGCACTTTACAGAGATGTGCAAGGGCTTGTTATGATTCGGTCCCTCAGCGGGGATCTCTTCATCGGTGAAAGAGAGGTGATCACTAGCCGTGATGTGACTAACAATCCCCTCAAATTTGTCTTGGGAGATACTGTGCGACACGTATGCCTCGTTCAAGACTTTCAACAGAGCTTGCCGATGCGGCTCAGAGCATAGGATCAACGACAACAGAGTAATCTTTGCTGGCGTCTTATGAAGTTGATCCATGATGGAGTACTCGCTCTGTCGGATATATTTTAACAGCTCGTCTGTCTCCTCCTCGGATTCTTTATTTTCCTCGGTTTTCTTTTCTTCTTTTTCTTTATTCTTGGGGGCTTTATCATGAAGATCTTCGGGAGTGTGGATCCTGCCACTCCTAGTCATGCCCCCAAGTCCAGCGATGTTGGAAATATCACTGTCGGCAGAAGAATGGATGTCGTATATCCACGGCACAGCCTTATTTGATTCGTAGGGGAAAGGTCTTGGAGCAGTGATCCTTAACGGTGTCGGACCTCCCCCTTTGTTTGTCTTGATTACCAACAGCGGAGTTGACGTGTGTTCGCTTGACGCGGTTGTTGGCTTGCATTTAATAACGAACGGCGTGCGATCCATCTTGAACATACGCATCGATTATTTCTTCCTTTTTATTAATATTTATTAATGAATTACTAGGAGGGATGTATGAAATGCAAATCTAGATCCCTCCATGATCTTTGATAAGAATGCATGATATGAGATGATGACGTTGAATATGCATGCATTGTGTTTATTCAACTAAGCATTATCATGTTTTTAGGATGTCCCTAAGATGATGCATGATATTGCTTGGTTTGGATAAATAACCCTTTTTTTTTTTTGGGTATTTTTTATTATTATTATTTTTTTTGGGTGAAAAGGGAAACTACCTATATGAATGTGATGAAGGTAGATGTTAACACCATGCAATGGAAGATTCTTATTCCTATTTATTCTCTTTTTTTTTTAAAAAAGGAATGTTGTATGTTTAAAGAAATGCAATGTATGCTCAAACAATGTCACATAAACAATGCACAAACAATTCACTCATCCACGAACAGTCACGAGCGAATCACGAGGTAGGGGTATCCTGCAGAAAAGTGCATATTCAAGGTGGATCTAACTGTTCTCACCGGTCTGAGGCCCCCAAGGTGCCCCCATTATAGGGACCCAATTCCTCTCGTCGTAAGTCGATGGAAAGCTCCAACGCACTGTCGGACTCGAGTTCATGGTTATCACCTTGAGTGATGCTTTCCGACAACGGTCTACGGGCACCTATAGACCCATTCGACAACCGGCCGTACTAACATCCACTCCCTATGGCTTTCCACTCATGCCCCCGGGTATAGAGGGAACTGTTGTGTGCAAAGGTTTGTGTGCAGTTTTTATTTCAAACAATTGCAAAAATTTAAACATACAACAGTTATTTAAAGCCAAATAGATAAAACATGTTATCATACAAACAAGGGGTAATAAAGTAATTTTAACTATTATTTGTTAAAAATAATCTGTCACTAAATGGGACTGACTCTCGAGGCTTCCCCAGTGGAGTCGCCATCTGTCGCCACCTGCCCGAAACGGGCTTTCGGCATTCGCGAAGGATGGTTGGACTCGTTTATTTGTTTAAAAATGTGGATTGCTAGAATGACTTATTCTCAAACTGAGACCTCGTCAAACGAGCAATTTTATTAAAAGGCTCACCAATCCATGTTAATCCCAAGCGGGACCCTCCATGGATTAGTGGTTTTCGCAAAAGGAGGGTTCATGGAGTCGCCACCAATGTTTTACTCAAAACATTGGAAAAAGAAGTTTAAGGCAATCGATTTAAAAATCGACTTCGGCCATTACAACCAGAGTCGGGTAAGGGAGTCGGTTACGCGTGGGGAAGGTGTTAGCACCCCACAGCTCCCCTTTCGGGTTCCCTATGACAGATTATTTTATAAATAACAATGTAAAATTACTAAATTACCCCTATTTATTATAAACGATTATGAACAAGATATCTACATGGCGAATAAATTAGATATGCGATGCAACAATCAGAAAGCAGTAAAAGGAAGGATTTTGAAGAAGAAACCTTTGAAGCGTGCTTTTATATATTTCGTAAAACTGGGAAGCTTTTTGGCGTTCCCTCGCTCTACAAGCCCGCTCGCTCCCTCCTATAAAATTTTAACTATGGAAATCCGGAGGATTTCCCTTCGACTAGGTTCGAATCTCCAAGCTAAATGCTCGGAATTCCAGAACTTCGTCGGATCGACTCCCAGAGAGATTTCTAGGGCAGAACACTGCTCAAAAACCCCAGAATACTCAAGGAGGGAGTCAAAACTCCGTGTAAAAGTGTCCAATGACGTCAAATTGACGTCATATTTATAGGAATGAGGCGCAGTACGGCCCCTGGGGTCAATACGGGCGTATTGAAGTTTTTGAACTTCAATACGGCCGTATTGAATTCAGTACGGCCGTATTGAAGTTCAAAGACTTCAATACGGGCGTACTGAGTTCGCCGCGGCCGTATTGCAGTTCAAAATACTCAATACGGCCGTAGTGAACCTCTGGGAGGCCGTATTGAGCTTCATTCCTCCCACTTTTCTTATTTTTGCTATCCTAAGACCTCTAGACCTACAGAGAACCCTCCTAGGGCCTTCCAGGAGTCCTTCTGGCTGATCTTCCTTCAGTCTTTGAGAGCCTTCTAGCTTTATTTCCGACCCGGACAATTTTAGGGTTCTATAGTCCTTATTTTTGCCTAAAACACCCTTTTGTGGCGTTTTAGCGGACTTTTGTTTTTATTCATTTTTGCAACCCTAACTTTTGCCTAGGTCACCCTTTTGTGGGATTCCTAGCGGGTCTTTTGCTCTTATTTTTGTGCAGCCCCCTTTTTGGGTTTCCTGCCGAGCTTCTTTTATTATAAAGGATTTCTTTTTATCCATGATGGCACTTGTCGAGGCCAAGGGAAGGTGCTCCAAGTTGTCACACACACTTCCACATAAAAATGATGTGGGTTTATTATTATTAAGACGATTTTAACCTCATTCATGTTTATTCAAACAGGGTTAAAAATAATGTGGTTTAGAATTTTATTATAAGCAAGAAAAGAAGCAAAAAGAATGATTTCATTATAATCATAGCGGAAACATGTGTCCTTATTTCATCACTGATATGGGTCCCAATGTTGACCTTTTTTATCTCTCGGCCCTGCCCCAAATTCACAGTCTCCAATTTCTCTTGATACGGTTGGAGTAGACGAGCTTCTTGATCTAGCGGTCTTTGCAGATCCGGAGAGATGGCCTCCTCATCACTGTCCAACTCAACCCATTCATCCTTAACTTTCGGATCCCGGTCAGAGCGAACAATTACAGACATAATTATTTTATTGGTTCTGTTTAGGTTTAGAATTATTAATGTTAATGAGGAAAGAGAGAAAAGAACAAAAGAGAGAATGATATGTGAAAAATGCCTCTTTATTGATATGTATTAAAACTGTACAAAAACCCTTATTTACATGAAAAGGTTCTCATGATCTCGGGTACTGATCATGAGTCCCTAAAAGAGAAATATGAAGGGGCCCTATCGTGGCTTGTTCTTCTCTCTATTCCTGCTTTGGCCGAGGATTCTTGCTCACGTCGGGCGCTGTTGAATCAAAAGTGATCCACCCAGCATCAATAAGGTTTTGGACCTTATATTTGAGAGCTCTACAGTTCTCCGTTGAATGCCCCGGTGCCCCCGAATGGTATAGACATTTATCTTGTGGATTGTACCAATCGGGGTAGGGTGGATCCATTTTCTTTGGTGGAACATAAGCTAGAAGACGTGCTTCCACTAGCTTCGGCAGGAGGTCGCTATATGTGGTCGGAAGTTTATCAAACTTCTTCACAGGGTTGTATTGCGACTTTCCTGACTTCGAAGTGGAAGAAGATGAAGAAATATTTACGGCATTGACTCCTCTCTCCTTCTTCTTCCTAAAGGTCTTCTTAGCTTTAAATGATTGGGAAGGTTTAGCTAGCTTCCCACTTTTCAGCTCTTGTTCCACTCTTCCTCCAACATGATGGGACTCATGGTCACTGTGCTCAGCCCCGTGTATGTTGTGGTGACGCATGAGTTCCATCATTTGCGCCATTTGCTCCTTGAGCTGTGAGAGCTCAGCTGTAAGCTTCTTATTTTGTTCCTCCAACGCGTCCATCTTCTTGATTTTCTGCGCGCGCGTGAGGACAGAGAGATGACCAGCCACTTTCTAAAATGAATGTTTAATCTAATTTTATTTATGGAGTGAATACACTCTTGACATGAGCTTGATAACCCTCCATTTTTAAGGCGCTGCCTTTTTAAAACAGAGTGTTACCACCCTCCTTGACTTATGATCCCTCCCCAACGGAGAAACTCGATGATTATGGGTCTCTTTTACTCATGTCAAGAGGTATTGGTGAACCTAAAATGCATGGTTTATGAGGATGCATGATGTCTTATTGGCAATGATGCACATGCTCCTTACTTTTATTATATTTCCACACATGGTCTTTCCTCTCATGTCATGGTATTTTCATGCATGGGGATTATTCTTAGACCTTATCACGAGGTTTATTTTTAGTGCACAAACAATCTCACATAAACCTATATACAAACAATTCACTCATCCACGAACAGTCACGAGCGAATCACGAGGTAGGGGTATCCTGCAGAAAAGTGCATATTCAAGGAGGTTCTAACTGTTCTCACCGGTCTGAGGCCCCCAAGGTGCCCTCATTATAGGGACCCAATTCCTCTCGTCGTAAGTCGATGGAAAGTTCCAACGCACTGTCGGACTCGAGTTCATGGTTATCACCTTGAGTGATGTTTTCCGACAACGGTCTACGGGCACCTATAGACCCATTCGACAACCGGCCGTACTAACATCCACTCCCTATGGCTTACCACTCATGCCCCCGGGTATAGAGGGAACTGTTGTGTGCAAAGGTTTGTGTGCAGTTTTTATTTCAAACAATTGCGGAAAATTAAACAAACAACAGTTATTAAAGCCAAATAGATAAAGCATATTATCGCACAAGTGAGGGGTAATGAAGTAATTTTAAACTATCATTTTAGAAATAATCCATCACTAAATGGGACTGACTCTCGAGGCTTCCCCAGTGAAGTCGCCATCTGTCGCCACCCGCCGAAACGGACCTTGGCAATCGCGACGATGGTTGGACTCTTTTTAAAGTTTTGAAAAGTGGTGGATTGATAGAACGACTTATTCTCAAACTGAGACCTTGTCGAGCTACCAATTTTATTAAATGATTCACCAATCCATATTAATCCCAAGCGGGACCCTCTATGGATTAGTGGTTTTCGCAAAAATTAGGGTTCTTGGAGTCGCCACCAATATTTTACTCAAAACATTGGAAAAAGATTTAAGGCAATTGATTTTATAAATCAACTTTGGCCATTACAACCAGAGTTGGGTAAGGGAGTCAGTTACGTGTGGGGAAGGTGTTAGCACCCCCACAGCGCCCCATTAGGGTTCCCTATGACGGATTATTTATTAAATAATAGCGCAAAATTACTAAATTACCCCTATTTATTATAAGCGATTGTAAATTAAATATCTACATGATGATAAATTTAAATATGCAACAATCAGAAAGCGGTAAAAGAAGGGATTTTTAGAAAAGAAACCTCTTGAAGCGTGCTTTTTATATATCAATGAAGTCTAGGAGGCTTTTTGGCACTCCCTCCCTCTACAAGCTCGCTCGCTCCTTCCTAAAAAATAATTTTTGACTATGGAAATCCAAAAGATTTCCCTTCGACTAAGTTCGAATCTCCAAGCTAAATGCTCGGAATTCCAGAACTTCGTCGGATCGACTCCCAGAGAGATTTCTAGGGCAGAACACTGCTCAAAAACCCCAGAATACTCAAGGAGGGAGTCAAAACTGTGTGGAAAAGTGTGGAATGACGTCCAAATGACGTCCTATTTATAGGGATGAGGCGCAGTACGGCCCCTGGGTTCAATACGGCCCGTATTGAGTTTTTGTACTTCAATACGGCCGTATTGAATTCAGTACGGCCGTATTGAAATACAGAAACTTCAATACGGCCGTATTGGTTTCAGTACGGCCGTATTGTAGTACAAAATGTGCAGTACGGCCGTACTGAACTCCAAGGAGGCCGTATTGAGCTCCAAACCTCCCACTTTCTTATTTTTGGCTACTCTAAGACCTCTAAACCTACAGATAGTCATCCTATGGTCTTCTGGGAGTCCTTCTGGCTGACTTTCCTTTGATCTTTGAGAGTCTTCGAGTCTTATTTCCGACCCAGACAATTTTAGGGGTCTACAATCACTAAATGGGACTGACTCTCGAGGCTTCCCCAGTGAAGTCCCCATCTGTCGCCACCCGCCGAAACGGACGTTGGCATTCGCGACGATGGTCGGACTCTTTTTAGTTTTGAAAAATGATGGATTGTTAGAACGACTTATTCTCAAACTGAGACCTCATCGGACTAACAATTTTGTTAAATGATTCTCACCAATCCATGTTAATCCCAAGCGGGACCCTCCATGGATTAGTGGTTTTCGCAAAAAGAAGGGGTTCTTGGAGTCGCCACCAATGTTTTACTCAAAACATTGGAAAAAGATATAAGGCAATTGATTTTCACAAATCAACTTTGGCCATTTCAACCAGAGTCGGGTAAGGGAGTCGGTTACGTGCGAGGAAGGTGTTAGCACCCCACAACGCCCCTTTCGGGTTCCCTATGACGGATTATTTCATAAATCATAGTGTAAAGTTACTAAATTACCCCTATTTATTAGAAACGATTATGAGTAAAATATTTACATGATGAAAACTCTAAACATGCAATGCAACAATCAAAAAGCAATAAATAAAAGCGGTAAAAGAAGGGATTTGGAAAGAAACCTTCGAAGCGGACTTTTATATATTCAAAACGAAGTTTATGAGGCTTTTTGGCGCTCCTTCCCACTACACGTCCGCTCGCTCCTTTCCCTAAAGATAATTTTTACTATGGAAATCAAAGAGATTTCCCTTCGACTTGTTCGAGTCTCAAGCTAATGGCTCATGACTCAAGAACTTCGTCGGATTGGCTCTCGGAGAGACTTCTAGGGTAGAGAATAGCTCAAAAACCCAAGAATACTCAGCACGAGGGTCCAGAAGTGTGGAAAAAGTGTGGAATGACGTGCAAATGACGTCCTATTTATAGGATTGAGGCGCAATACGGCCTGGGAGGTCAATACGGCCCGTACTGGGTTTTTGAACTACAGTACGGCCGTATTGAATTCAATACGGCCGTGTTGAAGTTCAAAAACTTCAATACGGCCGTATTGGTTTCAGTATGGCCGTATTGTAGTTCAAATAGCTCAGTACGGCCGTACTGAACCTCTGGGAGGGCGTATTGGGCTCCAATCCTCACACACCCTTATTCTAAGCTACTCTAAGACTTCTAGACCTACAAAGAATCATCCTAGGGTCTTCCAGGAGTCCTTCCGGCTGAATTTCCTTCGGTCTTTGAGAGTCTTTGAGCTTTATTTCCGACCCGGACAATTTTAGGGGTCTACATTGATTAACATGTGTGTGTGAATATTGATGGTTTAATGTGAATTAAAGCATTACATTTGAACCTCATTATCTTGTAATCAAGAAAGCATATAGCATTCATTCTTCTATAAACAAGTCTTTGAAGAAACTTCATTGAAAATTCAGTCTTAGAAAAGTTTAAGTGAAATAAAGATCCTAAATACTCTGAAATTTTTTAAAGGGTCATAGAATCCAATTCACCCCCCCTCTTGGATTGTGCCATTCTTTTCTAACATAGGTCTTCCCAAGTGGCCATCATGGCCTTCTTCTTCTTGTGAGGAGTTGACTTCTTCTTTTCTTTCTCTTTCTCTTTCTCTTTTTCTTTTTCTAACTCTATACATTTTATTTTGTAATGTCTAGGTTTCTTGCATTCATAGCACAGTGGCTGTGCCTTTTCTCTTTGAGTTCTGTTATATTTTTCTCCAGTGTGATCCTTCCTTTTTCTTTATCATAGAGTATATTTTTATAGACAAGAGAGATATCTCATCATCTGAGTCACACGTCTCTTCGTCACAACTCTCATCGAATGATGATGTAGGTTTCGTCTTTTGCATACTTAGTGCAATGGACTTTTGTTTTCTCCCTGCTTCATCTTGGTGTAGCTCCATCTCATGGACTTTGAGTAGTCTTATGAGTACTTCCAGTGAGAGCTTTTCAAGATCCTTGGATGCTCTCAGAGCCGTGACTTGGGGTCTCCACTTCCTGGGTAGACTATGAAGTAATTTGTCAATATGATCAAAATTATCATAAGCCCTACCTAGAAAAGAAAGTTCATTGATAATAGTTTGAAATCTTCCAAACATAGTTTGGATAGATTCGTTATCGTCCATCTCTAAGAGTTCATACTTATGGACCAACAAGCTTAACTTGTAGCGTTTTACCTCCAGGGATCCCTCATAGGTTATGGCTAGGGTATCCCACATTTGTTTGGCGCTCCTGAAGCTGTGTACTTTGGTGTATTCTTCCTCGGTTAGAGCATACATGAGTGCGTTTCTGGCTTTGGAGTTTAGCATAAATCTTTGTTTTTGATTTTCATTCCAACGTCCCTTGGGTATCTCCCTACTAGCATCATCATGTGGAATGTAGTCTCCCTGTTCTACAACCTCCCACTTGTCTATATGACAAGCATCAAAAAATGTGATTATTCTTTGTCTCCAATAGTCGTAGTTGGTTCCTCTAAAGAGAGGTGGGCGGTTTATCGCCTGCCCTTCATTTTCCATTGATTGTTTCCTGCAGTGTTGGATGCTCAACCCTAGGGGTCAAGCTTTGATAACAATTGAAGTTTAGTGAATACACACAGAAGGGGGGGTTGAATGTGTGTGAACGATAAATTTTAAAATCGTTTTTGCAAATGTGCTTCTTATAAATTCATCTAAATATGATTTAAAGAATACGTAGTAGTAGACAAAATTTTTTGTGATGAATCAATATAAGTAAAACTGTGTTTTTATAACAAATAACAATGCACAGAGTTTTTATACTGGTTCAGTCATTCTGAGCTATGTCCAATCTCCTTCAACTGAAGGGTTCCACTAATCACAACATATTACAAGTATTCTTAACCACTTCTGGTTCGTCAACTTCACTTGTTGATGCTAGTATTCTTAAACCACTTCTGGTTGCCTGAGTATTCTCAACCACTCCTGGTTCGTCAACTTCACTTGTTGACGCTAGTATTCTTAAACCACTTCTAGTTCTACAAGTATTCTTTTGCTAGCCTCTTTAGGCTTTTCAAACGCTAGATGTTTTTAGTGTTTTTGTAACTCTCACAGAGAAGATAAGATGGTTTCTACACTCACTAAGGTATTCAACCTTAGTTTTACAAGAATGTGTTTAGAGTGTGTATGTAACTCTCACAGAGAGGATAGGGTAGTTTCTACACTCACTAAGATAAACTATCTTAGTTTTTCACAGATCTTCAAATATGAACAATAAGTGATATGAGATTATTTTAAGGCTTATTTTTGCTTATTGCTTATTGCTTCACTTCTTATCTCTTTTCTTCTTAGGTCTTGATATTTATAATCGTGTGATAAATCTGCCTGTTGTTTGAATTTGAATGTATCCGTTGAGGTAGAGCTTTCCATTGGTCCAGATGATCACTTGTAAATGGATACACAGATCTTTATCATTTAATGCGTTTGGTTTTGCATTAAATGCTTTGCTTGCTAAAATTTTGTTACGTGAAGGCATTGCCTTTCTCTAAAAAGTAGGTGTACTTGCCCTGACACATACAACTTTGACTTATGAATTCGAGCTCTTCAATTTTCCTTTTTTTTCATTTTTTTGAAAACTCCGTGTGCTTTTCTTGTGAATGAAAATGATATATGATCATCTTTGTTGTGACTAGTAGACTTCAAAGGCTTTTTCACCATGCTTCGTCTGCGTCTGGAAATTTGAATCTATGTCTAAGAGTTAGACTTTGACTTTGTCATCTCGTCTGATAAGTCTTGAAGGTGAATGACTTTTTATTCTGTCTGGAATTTTTCTTCGTCTTATGTTATCCAATGACTGATGATATCTATAATAATTAATATATGACAAGACTACTTTTCTGTATTTGTTCCCTTTACATAATCCTTCACAAGATGGGCGCCAAGGACAGTGTCTTAGACTTACACAAGTTTTGCCTGTTATAGATGATGTGATGGAAGAGCATGGGCTAAAGGCCCAACCACTAGAGCTATGGCCAGGAGGTTACTTGAAGATTTGACTGCTTCAGAGCTTAGTGGGCCCAATGGGCTTGGTGGGCCTAGGGTGCTTCTCACTTGGGCTTGATTGATTATACACCATGACTAATTGTACTTTCTTAGTATAGGAATCTATTTTCATGTTGGTCTTGTATTTTGACCATAGATTAGGGTTTAGGTGTTTTGGGCTTAATTTTGGGCTTCTTGGGCTTTGGGCTTTTGATACCCAATATTGGGCTCATTCTTCTTCTTATATTTTTTTCTATTCATTGTATTCATTAGACCAATGTATTTCGGTCATTAGAATAGGATTATATGAAGAAAACATTAATAGGAGAATTAGGTTTCATTTAGACATCATTTAGAAGTAATTTGAGTTGAATTTGAGTCACATGGTTTGCATGGGATGGATCCGGCCATGTGAGCTCCAAATTCACCTCAAATCATCTCCAAATGACATCTAAATGGAGGTAGCATCCGTGTGATTAAGAGAGGTGGCCAAAGTTTGAATTTCAAATTCAAATTTGAAATTCAAACTTGGCGCCACTTTTGTTCACTCAAGGTGCCGCCAAGTAGCTCTAGTCTTCTCCTATATATGCAACTTCCTACAACTTGTAATACACTTTTGAATATATGAATTTTCTGAACTTGTATTCAGCCAAATTCCCTCAAGAGTCACCGAAACCATCCAAGAGAGAAAACCTTAAGAGAGTGCCTTCAATCCCCTTAGGAAACCTAGCTTCCTTCTCTTTGAAGTGTGCAATCCCTTGAGAATTGTGCTTGGATGCTTCCGTCCATGGATTAGAGCTTCTAATCCTCACGAATTCCTCTTCTAAAGGTGTTCAAGATTTCGGTCCTATCTCCTTGATTGAAGATCCGTGCATAAGGAGAGCTAAGGAGAAGCTACACCTTCCACTTCTCCTATTCTCTTCCATCATGATGACTGGAACTGCCTTCAACCTACCTCAAATACTCTTTAGCACTGGAGAGGGTGCTTGAAAGAAAGCAAGGAGTTCATTGTTCACACCATGCTCCTCAACAAGATTCTCTAGGATCGTAAGGTCTACGATACCTTCTTCATGCTTGAAGAAAATGAGAAGTAGAGGATCATGGCAATGGGGAGGAACAAGAGACTAAACCCCCATTGTCTTTGGGAAAGCTAACTTGGGCAAGATGCCAGTGAGGTACACCATCACTGACCCCACGGTAGCCTTAAAGATAAACATAGAGATCGGAGGAGAGCAATTGGAGATGCGCTCAAGAAAGTGGCGCCAACCCTCTTCGTCTCCCAAGGAGGAAGAACACTAGTTGTTGCTGGACATTAAACAAAAAGGAGAATAATTCTTTAGTTAGACGAAGACTCTATGTCTAATGCAAAGGACATCTAACCTATAGGGAAGGCTTTGAGAAGAAAAGCTCCTCTACCTCCTCTTGAACCACCTCACCCTAACAAGAAAAGGGTGATGGAATTATGCCAAGGATGCCAAGAGGTGACATCTTAAAGGAACAAAGAGGAATGGGCTAGACATGAAGATTTGGGCTAGTCAAGGCCCAATGGGCTCGATGGGCTTGGAAGGCCCAAATTGTCTTTCACATGGGCCATACCTTGAGACATTCTTTATATAGTATATTTTTTATTTCATATGTTTTAGTCCTGTATTATGGACCACTAGTATAGGAATTTGAGGCTTTAGGCTTGTTGGGCCTAGTTTTCGACTTCATGGGTCATTGGGCTTTTGGTACCCAATATTGGGCTCATTTTCATTCTTGTAATTTTTCATTTCCATTGTATTTGGTTGGCCATTGTATTTAGGCCATTAGCATAGGAATTTAAAGGGATTAAGTATTAGACATGAATCATAGAAATCTAATTACATTTAGGAGTAATTAGAGTTTCATTTGAGTCACATGGTTTGTGCCAAAGGTGGCTGCACATGTGAACACTTAAATGAACCCTAAATTAGCTCTAAATGCAATTAAAATTCTAGAAAGGGTGGCTGAACATGGGAGAGGCAAGTGGATGTCCAAATTTGAATTCAAATTCAAATTTGAATTCAAAAGTCGCGCCACTTGTAGCACATGGAGTTGGCGCCATTTTACATCGCTCAATGGCCTATATATTCTAGTTCCCTTCACTCTTGTAAGGACTTTGATCATTTTATGATATTTCTAAAAATTATTCAGCACTCTCTCCCTTCAAAGTCACCCTTGGCCGAAAGTGTTCTTAGAGTTCTCTTCTAGGAATTAGGTCAAACACTTGTGAGCAATCCTTTGCTCCCTTGGCTCAAGTGCTTCCGGATCCATTTCTTCTTCATCTTTCTCTCATCTCCGTGGCTGGAAATCCATTCTAGCATCCTCAAGGAAGTGATCAAATTTGTGCAACTCAAGAAGTGGAAAACATCAATCCTTTCCACTTGGAGTGGCCATCATTTTTGGTATCAAGAGCTTAGGTTCTTCACTTGAGGTTATGTACTTCACTTTCACCAATTGAAATTGTGTGTTTGTGTTCTTGATTGTCTCATTTTTTGTTCTTGTGAATTGGATCTAAATTTGTTGAGTCTTGAATTTTGATTTGATTCGGTCAATCCTTTGAGTCTTGCATGTTTTTCTTAATTTTTGAATCTTATAATTTTCTAGAGTCATGTGTAGTTCATTTGATGTTATAAATTCAAGATATTCTTTAGTTAAACCTATTTTCTTTTGATTCAACTTTTGATTGATTTGCTTTGGCAAAGAACTTCTCATTTGGTGCCTTATTTTTGTGCTTTTTGATTTACAACTTTGAGTTCATATTCATCATTAGTTCATTGGTGAATTCTTAGAGATAGGCTTCCTTTGTGTCTTCATTGTTTGCTTTGACTAAAATTCCTTATAAATTTTGAACTAGTTCTAGCTGAAATTTTTTTGAGCAATTCGGATTCAATCATTTAATTAGTCTGGCTGGAACATTTTGCAGGAAAAAGGCAGTGCAATCTCCTTTGAATAAAAAGAATTTTAAAAAAAGGGATTATAAAAAAAAAGAGAACTATAGACACCCAATTTCGTCCGGACCAACAATAGCAATGAAATGGGCATCTATCATCAAAGAAATGGAGCTCCCAAACATGGAAATCACAGGACAAGACATCAGGAGGCCTAAAAGCCCAAACAAGCTGGTTTTAGTAGCCTGGAACAGGCTGTTACAAAACTGGAATGGGCCGTTTCCAATTTGAAACGAGTAGTTCCAAGTTCCTAAAAGGGCCTAAAACCCTAGTTTGGAACCGGCTATTCCAAAATTGGAACGGGCCGTTCCAAACTCCTCAAAAAAGGGCTAAAACCTTAAGTGGAACGGGCTGTTCGTAAACTGGAACGGGTCGTTCCAATTTATTAAAATGGCCTACAAACTCTTGTTTGGAACGACTGTCCCAATCCAGGCAATTATGTGTTAATCTCACTTCTGGAACGGGCCGTTCTAGTTTTAGAACGGGCCGTTCCAGTCACTAAATTAACACACAATGTTTGGATACAGAATGGGCTGTTCCGATTTTGGAACGGGCCATTTTGGCCACTTTCTGATGCCTATAAATAGACAGCTTGGGCACAGTTCTCAGGACCCTAAAAATTTTGTCCAGGACTCTTGAGAGCTTGAAATTTCTCCCTCTCTCTCTCCTATTGTATTTCTTGAGTTTTGTGAGGTACTTTGTAGTGTGAAAGGTTGCCGCAAAGCACCTAAAATCTTCATAGTTGAAGATCTAATAAAGCTTGCTATGAGGTATTACTCATAAATCTCTTGTTCTATCTTTCTCTTCTTTTATTTCATATATTGCTATAATAAACACAATCATGTAGATATCTTAGGGTTTATCGTGTAATTTAATTTTCATTTAAATAATCATTAATAAAGGGGATTAAATATTTAAACTATTAATTCTTATTACGTCATCTTCATCATAGGGTACCGATTAAGGGCGTTGTAGGGGTGCTTAATACCTTTCCTATACATAATCGACCCCCGAACCCAATTCTGGTTATCAAGGCCATTATTGGACTTTTAAAAACCTTTTCTTTTTCTAATGTTTTGAGTAAAATATTGGTGGCCACTCCATGACCCTATTTTCAAAACCATTAATTAAGGATTATTCTGGTGTCTGGGCATTCATTAATTAATGAGACTTTTAAAAGGATGTCTAAACCATAGGTCGCAAGATCGAAAATTTTTGGGTTGCGACAGATGACGACGACCCCACTGGGGACGTTTAAAGAGGGTCAGGCCCATTTAATTGATGAAGTTAATAAAATAAAAATATTAATTTAAATATTTTCCCCTTTACTTTGTTTGCTTTATTTGTTTGGCTTTAATATTTGTTTGTCTGTTTAAATTTCGCATCAGTTTGAATAAATATTATACACAAACCTTTGCACACAACAGTCCCCCTACACCCAAGGGCATGAGGGTATTAAACATAGAGAGTGGTTGACGTACGACAGGCCCAAGTTTGGCCTTGGAGCCTGCGAGCCTTGTTGGAAATCACACTCAAGGTGATAACTGGTTACTCTAGCCCGAAATACTGTGATAGACCTTAGAGTTTGCCAGGTAATGGCGACAGAGATATGGGTCCCTATAATGGGGACACCTTGGGAGCCTTCAGAACCAGTGAGATTAGAATTGTCCTATACAATGAACTTTTCTTACAGGGACCACAAACCAAGGATTTGAATACGATCGTTCGTGGGTGATGTTGATTGAGCATGTGTGTGAGCATTTGTTTGTATTATATCTTCTAATAAGAGTGAATTGGAATTTTAAAATAAGCAAACAGATAATAAAAAAATAATAAAACTTTTATACCCCTTCGTACATTCTTAGGTCAGCATTCCATTAACATCATATAGGTAGTTTCCTTTTTCTAAAAAAAATCAATAAAAGAAATCTCTTCTTTACCATGCATCATTCTCTTTTAGATAATAGAAACATGATAAAGATTAGGCAAAAAAATATGGCATGTATTCTAGATTAGCTCATTAATTTCATTCATTTTATTTTATTAGCTAAGGAGGATTAGGTTGCAGTACGTATAGAAAGTTAAGAAAAGTGAATTGCTCTAATATATGACAGTACCTGGGCTCTAAAGAAAAGCCCAAATCAATTTTTAAAAAAAATACTATGGTTGGGCCCTTGCTTTGATATGTTAATATTGTCAAAATCTATTTGAGCATTCACAAATAAACAAATCAATGAGACTGATATTTATTATTCTCAACTTTCTCTCCATTCTGCATTGCATTCATTTAGAACATATCCTTCTTGAAAAAAAAATAAATGAGAATAAAAAGAGAAACCAACCTATGTGCGTTAGTCGGAAGTAATGGAAAGTGATCCATGCATAAAGAGTTTAGGACAAAGAACTCCACAATCATCAAGATGCTAACTCTTGCCCTAAAAGGATAAACCCCTGTCGTAGAATCGTGAATCCAAGCGGAATACAACTTGAGGAGGACGAATCCCTCAAACACTGAGTCAAAATGAATAGAGCTTTCTTGAAAGATGATTTTAAAAAGAGAGAAGTATTGCTTGTTAAGAAGCTACTAGAATGAAAACTCGCAAAGGGCATTCTAGGCAAAAAAAAATCAATAAGTAATGTTTGTTCGAGTTGAAAATCGAGAGACCGCTTGAATGATCCTTTTGAGAAGCAAGACTCCATGGAAAGCTCTATCATCGCTTCTACCCATTCCTACTTCTTAGGAAAGGCTCAGGATATGGGTTGAAAATACCTTTACGAGAGAGGAAGCCAAAGGACCTCCCTTTACACGAGATCTTCTAAAGCGCTGAAGCGCCACATCCATGCAAGTGGAGGACTAGCTCTACGGTTAGATGACTTAGGCCTCTCTAAGGGGAAACCTCCTTCTTTTTCTTTGTGTACGAATCACGAACTTGGGGCATGCCCGGGCCCTCAAGCTACATTAAATGGGCACGTGTAAATTGAAAATTCTATTTTAATGTCATACACTTTTCTACTTCATTTCTCTTCTCCCTTTTATCTACTCTAAGCCTCATCAAGAAACCTTAAATGAACAAGTACATTTGAAATAAGGACGTTATTAGAAACAATGGCTTAATACGCAATAAAAAACACATAAAGATCAATCAAATTGGGCATGACTTGTGGATAAAAGTCCAAATGAAATCAGTGCAAGGGGAATCCCCCTTTAATAAAGAAATGAAAGATGATCACAAATGCTGTAAAGACAAAAGCTTGGAAGGAAGCCCACTAAGGGGGCTGCACAAAAATTAGGGCAAGGTCCGCTAGGAGACCCAAAAACAAAAAGGGTAGCCTAGGCAAAAGTTAGGATCAAAGAAAAAAGAAAATGTCTGCTAGGGAACACATCTCAAGTAACTTAGGCAAAAGTTAGGACAAAGCAACATCCTGAGCTGAAAACCAAAAGGCGGCTCGGGAAGATCATTTAATCAATATGCAATCCCAAGCCATCACTTAACTTTGAAGGAAATAATAAGCTAACGCGGGAAAATGATTTCCTCATTTTGAATGTGCTTGTTCATTAGCCTAAACCACTAGCCTACCTCGGCCAACCATTCTTCTATAAACCATTTTTGAAAAAATCCTTTCTAACAAAACTTTTACAAAGAATATATGTATATATCCCCTTCTTCTCTTTCCTCTTGGCCTATATGACATTAAGATAAATTTGAGAGATACACGGAATATGCACAGTGAACACTCACAGGAAAAGATGGAGGTGTCCTAGAACAAAGTCTAGGTACACCTAATCTATGGGCTAGCATATCATACCTGGTACAAGCGAGAGGGCTGAACTTCACAAACCTCAGGTTCAAGAAGTAACACTGAATTCAACAAAGCTAAAGGTTAACAATCCATGTCATTGATCAATGCGCATAGATTAATTTCTTGAAAGTAAGAATAAATTTATATTTTAAGCATTAGCATAGAAGCATCATTGCATAACATGCATCTGGCCTAAGTGTGCACAAAAAGGTATAACTTCACTTTTAAAAAAAAAATTAAAAAATCCAATCCATTCCTGCTTTGCATTTTCTTTTGCATTCTTGCATTCTTTGCGTGTCTATCCATCACTTGTTGGAGGAATCAAGAGGCCGAAGCACTCGTAAAAAAGATCAACAACTATAAAGTGCCTTAAGATCCGAGATCATCTCAAAAAGTATAGCCCCAACAAGAGCATTCCATACAAGTGGTTTCATATAGCCACCAAGAAAAAAAACACATCAACAACAAGACGGGATAGAACCGAAGTCGACCGAATAAGCAAGCCTATAAGCGTGAAAGAGGCCATCGCGCCTCACTTCTCAACCGAATGATGGAAGATCCATGAAAATGCCAAGACCAGGAATGTTTTCCTACCAAAGCTAGGAGTGGCTTCAAAAATAATACTCATCAATAAAGATAGAACAAAAGCAACAACATGAGAAAAAGGAAAGGTTCGTAAATGTTGAAAAAAGGCAAAGAATTTAGAAAATAGCAAAAAAGGAAAGCTTCAAACATGAAAAGCCGAAGCTAAAAAATGAAATTAAAAAAAACCTACCACAAGAAGACGCCTGGAGAGGCATTACAATACTCACCTTGACAAGAACAACACCAAACTCTTACTAAACATCCCATATGAAGGCGCCTAGAGAGGCATCACAATACTTACATGCTAGAGGTAGCACTAGAATGTCTATCAACCAACTACTCCTTTGCCCACCAGCACCAGCACAAGGGCACCACTTACCAACAATCCTCGTCAAGGGGCAATCACATCATCAGCACCAGCAAACGGCCTAGAGAGGCTATGAAAATACTACGGCCTGGAGAGGCTATGAAAATACTACGACTTTGAGAGGCTATGAAAATACTACGGCCTGGAGAGGCTATGAAAATACTATGGCTTAGAGAGGCTATGAAAATACTACGGCCTGAAGACAAAAAAAAATACTCTCTCTTAAACAAGATACAAATAAAGGGACACACTATCACAAGAAAAATAATGGAGCATCTACTCGAAGACTGAAGATCAGGTGTATAATTTGTCACCCTTGTTACCCCATAGAGGATGCAACCCAACACTCAGCTGCTCTAAAAGGTAATGATACGAGCAAATACACCTATCCAAAGGAAGCAACGTAGAAGCGTCACACAAAGAGACAAAGAAAAGACTCAGAAGAAATGTCTACATCTTTACTTGCCTCTTGAAAAGCAACACATAGTTATTCAAAAGGACAAGTAAAGAGGGGCAGTTGTAGACACCTAATTTCGTCCGAATCAACAATAGCAATGAAATGGACATCTATCATCAAAGAAATGGAGCTCACAAACATGGAAATTAAGACATCAGGAGGCCTAAAAGCCCAAACAAGCTGGTTTTAGTAGCCTGGAACAGGCTGTTGCAAAACTAGAACGGGTCGTTCCCAATTTGGAACGAGCCGTTCCAAGTTCCTAAAAGGGCCTAAAACCCTAGTTTGGAATGGGCTATTCCTAACTTGGAACGGGCCGTTCCAAAGTCGTCAAAAAAAGGCTAAAACCTTAAGTGGATCGGGCCGTTCCTAAACTGGAACGGGCCGTTCCAAGTTATTAAAATGGCCTACAAACTCTTGTTTGGAACGGTCGTTCCAGTCCAAGCAATTATGTGTTAATCTCACTTCTGGAATGGGCTGTTCTAGTCATAAAATTAACACACAATGTTTGGATCCAGAATGGGTTGTTCCAGTTTTGGAATGGGCCATTCTGGCCATTTTCTGATGCCTATAAATAGACAACTTGGGCACAGTTCTCAGGACCCCAAAAATTTCATCCAGGACTCGTTAGAGCTTGAAATTTCTCTCTCTCTCTCTCCTATTGGATGTCTTGAGTTTTGTGAGGCACATTGTAGTGTGAAAGGTTGCTGCAAAGCACATAAAATCTTCATAGTTGAAGATCTAATAAAGCTTTATACGAGGTATTACTCATCAATCTCTTGTTCTATCTTTCTCTTCTTTTATTTCATATATTGCTATAATAAACGCAATCATATAGATATCTTAGGGTTCATCATGTAATTTAATTTTCATGTAAATAATCATTAATAAAGGGGATTAAATATTTAAACTATTAATTCTTATTACGTTATCTTCATCATAAGGTACCGATTAAGGGCGTTGTAGGGGTGCTTAATACCTTTCATATACGTAATCGACCCCCGAACCCAATTATGGTTATCAAGGCCATTATTGGACTTTTAAAAACCTTTTCCTTTACCAATGTTTTGAGTAAAATATTGGTGGCGACTCGATGAACCTATTTTCAAAACCATTATTTGAGGATTAGTCTGGTGTCCGGGCATTCCTTAATTAATGAGACTTTTAAAAGGATGACTAGACTGTAGGTCGCAAGATCGGAAATTTTTAGGTTGCGACAAGAACAAAGTAGAAAAAGCCAAGGAGAAACATAGAACAATGAAATTGTGCCACCAAGCTTAATTAGAATTCCAATCTTTTTGAATCATTTCTTAATCTTCTCTTCCTTTAATTTTTGGTTTTCTTAATCTAATCTAGAGCTAATCTAGGACCTTTCCTTTTGAGGACCAACCTTTAGGTGTGTCTTAATTTTGTCTTTTAGTCTTGATTGGTATTCCTTGAGTTTGTCATCTTATAACTTTTATTTTGGTTTAACTTTTCTAATTGTGATTTTGCTGATTTTCTCCTTGGACTCTTGGTTGGAAGTTGCATCAAACATTTGCAAAAGGAGCAAACATTGACTCACAAAACCTAGAGGAAGGACAAGAATTCTAAGACTAGGTGGTTTTGGAAATCATTCAACATTTCCCTTCTAAAACCTCCTGAACAACCTTCACAAGAGTGATCAATCCTTGTCCATTGTGAGGTGGAATTTAATTTTTGTAGTTTGTTCTTTGTGCAGGTCATGAACTCCAAGAAGTGCACAAATTGGAAGTGGATTGAAATTCAAACTTGTTGCTGAAATCCGTTACTAAGTTCTTGAAAATTACGGTTCCTAAATTTTTTGTTCTTAGGCTAGTTTGATTTTTCTTTCAATTTCCTTTGATTTCATTCAAATTGTAATAGCTTGGATGGAGTATTAAGAAGCTGGTCAGGTATATCTAAACCCTTATAGCTTGCTCACGATTAGATCTAGTGGAAGTGGCTTGAAAATTTCATATGATTTCAAGCTTCCACTTAGGGAAAATTGACTAGCTTGTTAATCTTTACTCTTTGTTCTTGACTTAATTTCTTATTTGTTTTCATTGTTGTTTCAACTAGTTTGTGTAGAATTTTTAAGTGTACACGTTTAGATCAAAGCCAAGAAAATTTTGAAAATCGTAAAGCATTAAAATAATTTGTGAAAAGTTTTGTGGAATTGAAATTACCATAAGGGGGTTTAGTAATTTCCACTTGAGAAGGCTTGGTTATTAAGTGGCTCTTAGTAGCTCACCTCCCTTGACAGTGCAATTTGTATACTTAGACCTCCAAGCGTTAGTCTTTTTCCTAGAAAAGTCTAAAAACATTTTCTTTTTGCATTACATACTAAAATCTTCATGAAACTTATCCATGAGTACTCATTCTCAAAGTAATACTGATTTGGACTCTCCAAAAAGATTTTCTCATTTTTCTAAAGAGTTAAAATCACTAAAAATTTGGAGAAAGCAAGAGGTGAAAGAAAGAATTGAAAAAGAATTAAAACTTTCTTTACTTGAGGAAGAAATACAAAAGGTTAAGCAACAAGAAGAAAAACTTTTGGAAAAATTGAAACAAAAAAAGAAAAGTCATAAAAGTTCCTATAGCTCCACAAGCCAAGAGGAAGTACGAAGTCTAAACCTAGATGAATATTATCAACCTACTCCTAAAAGAATCATTAGAGAGCCAAAGGTTAGGGAATCACGAATTGATCTCCCTTCCTTCCTTGGCAAAGAGGATGTGGATGCCTACTTGGATTGGGAAATGAAAGTGGAGTAAATCTTCACTTATCACCAAGTAAGGGAAGAAAGAAAGATTTCCTTAGCCACCTTATCTTTCCAAGAATAAGCTATGTATTGGTGGATAGCCTTAGTTAGGGAAAGGAGACTTCATAATGATCCACCTATTGAATATTGGAATGATTTGAGGAGTGCTATGAGAAGAAGGCACATACCTTCTTATTATAGTAGGGAGCTAATGGATAAGCTCCAAAGACTCCAACAAAAGAATATGAGTGTGGAGGAATATAGACAAAAAATGGAGTTGTATTTAATGGTGCTGGTATAAGGGAAGAGGAGAGATTTGTTGAGATTCATGGTGGTGAATTAACTCACATCTGAAGAATGAAGGTTTTGATGATAACAAAGTGTTGGTTCTGATAATCAAATTGACCAAGGATATTAACAAGTCAAAAACAAAGTGATGAGGCATTATTTTCCCTTATTTTCTTACCTTTCTGTACTTATTTTAATCTCCGATTTGTGCTTAATTGTTGATATTCTGCACTATTTTCTATTTGGGCTTTAATTGGAACGATAATTCATATTTTAACTAATTTGAATTTTCTGAATCTAATTGTTCCAAATTTTATTTTCAGGGCATTTTAATAATTATTTGGGCTTGGAATTAATTTTTGGACTTCAAGAGGAGCTGCACGTCATCTGCCATGTCACCGCTGCACCATTTTCCACCTCAGCATTTATTTTCAGTTTTTAGTCTATTTTATTGTAGTTGGGTCAGACTTGTATGGTGGAGGGGCACAATTTCGTTTTAGGTCATTTAGGTCTACGGTAGGGCTGACTTGGTAGCCAAAAAGATGAGAGGCTGATGTGACTACGTAGCTCTCTCTCATTCATTGTTCCTTCACGTTTTTGGCTTCCCTGTTCTGCTTCCTTTACGTTTTGGTTGCTCTCCATTTTTTCTTCACGTTTTCTTTAGTTTTTCTGGTTGTAATGTGAGACTCCAATTTCATTTTGAATACAGATTGTTCATCTCATTTCGTTTTTCTTCTCTGCCTTGCATTTTCATTTCCCTTCTCTGCCTAACATTCTGTTTCGTTTATGTATTTTAATGGAAGGCTAAAAACCCCTGGGTTGGCTTCTTGTTGTGGATTGTAATCTCTGTTTGAGGTTGGGTATGTGTGTTTATCTCTGTTCTGCTTTGTTCTTCTTCATTTAACCTTTGTATCAATGTGTCCATGCTTAATGGGCTGTGTTCAATGCCACAGTTGCTTAATTTGTGAAGAGGTTGATGTTGTATACGTTTGCTTAATTCGTGTAGGGAAATCTTGAGTTAAGCTTCGCTTAGTTGGTTAACTCAAATGGAACAAGTGATAGAAAACTTGTTGGAGAATCTGGATTGATGTGAATCCTCTTCAAGTTCCTCCTAGATCTTTTGCTCCTTAATTCCTCTTAAGCTTGCCTAAGGTCTCCAATGGAGGAGGAGACCTTAGAACCACCACGAATTGGTGGGGAACTCTCCCAAGAGACGTCACTCCTTGATGAAGAGATAAGTCTCTTCAATTCTCACCACACTCTTGTAGTGAAAGGATAAGAGAATTGGATGAATATCAAAGAGGTTCAGGGACTTTTAGAAGAGAGAAATCTGAACAATCTTCAGAATATGAAATCTCAATACATCCAAAAGTGTCTTACAATGAAAGGAATACAAGTATATAGGAGTAGGAAGCTTAGAGAGAAAGCTAGCCTTAACCATGGTTAACTAGGAACCATGGTAAGGTCTAGCTAATCCGTCCATGGTCTAGAGGCTTGGAGAGAAAGCTTCTCACTTAGCTTGCTTGGTAAGCTAGCTAAGGAGAAGCTTATGCTTCAAGCTTCTAAGCTTGAGAAGAGCCAAGCAATTTGGCCAATGTGAACACAACTAAGGTGGGCGGCTTTTTGGACTTAATTTGTTCTAACCAGTTTTGAAAATGATAATTTGGTTTAGTTAGGTTCATCCAATGTGAATGGAACCTAGCTAAATCAAATCTATGAAAAATTAGGAGTAAAATGAGTCCAATATGTAAAATTTAGCCTATGACCACCTCTTGGCTAAATTGCTAGTAGCACTCTGTAGCTTGCTAGTGACACTCTCTAGCTTGCTAATGCCACTCCCAATCCTACTACTAGAAAAGTAATAAAAGGAAATAAATTGCCTCACAAATACAAAGGCAAAAATACACCTATACAAGTATTTACTATATACAAGGTACAAGAAATCAAATTATACAATGTATGTACAATAGAGACTATGAGACTAAAAAGAGGAATCATACTCAATACTCATATTGAGCATAGGTCTAAGAAGCACCTCCTTTCTAGAAGCCTCCTCTAGCCTCCTAACCATGGACCTAGTTAAAGGCCCAATGGTCTTCAAGTGTGAGCCTCCTTGGATCAACCTTCACCCTTCTTGGTCTTACCTCTTCCAAAGGGATCCTTGGGGATTATATTTCCATCAACAAGGATTAAGTGGTTAATAGAGTAATCTTTTGAGAACCAGGGATAAAAGAGTTTCAATCCGAACAAGGAGCCAATCTATTTTACTTATTGAGTTATTTCGTTTTATTGTGTTATAAACTGAAAATCCAAACCAAACCCCCCACTTCGTGTGTTTAAGCCTTTAACAGTAAAAGACGGTCCTTGGGAGACGACCTAGGAGTCACTTCCTAGTACTACATTTAATTGCAATTATTTGACCGGATACGGCTTCAATCACAAAGTCAAAAGGAAAATATGGCTATTATGTTGTGTAATAGGAGTAGCTCATAAGTTATATTGTTTATTGAGCTTATTTTTTCATGTGTGTGCTTTGTGCATAGGTAAATATTTATCTAATCTGATTAAGAGTGAGTATGATGATGAGTTAGAAACTTGAAAAGTTATTTTGAGACATAAAATAGAGTTTTTGAAAACTGACTCAAAATAATCAATTATCATTAAATATAATCGATTATTCCAGCAATAGGTAAAAAGGATACCTTGCTGCAATAATCAATTATTTTTGAAATAATCGATTATCCCAGGAATCACTCTCTGGAATAATCGATTATCCTGCAAAATAATCGATTAATCTATTCTTGGTTGATTTCCAGAAATCATGAAGAACAAAATAATCGATTATCCTTTAAAATAATCGATTATCTGGTTCTGAAAATATTATAAATAGGTCATACATTTTGAAACTTCAGAACAAGATAGAACAGAGAATCAAAAAGGGAAAAACGTGATTGTGAAGTCTTTGTGACCTTCTTGGAGTGTTTTCTTTGTGAAACCAAGAAGTAAAACATTTTTTGAAATGTTTTGAGAAAAGTTCATCATCATCATCACATTCTTGAAAAGAGAAAGATTAAGATTTGTTTTTGAATCCAGGTGAATTCATTCCTTTAATTCTTTGTGAATAATTGTAAATCTTGAGTAGGTTTCTCAAGTGGTAAGGAATTCTTGTAGTGGGTTTCTGCAAGGGGTGCTTTCTTGGGGTCAAGAAAGTGATTATCTTGAATGTAGGAGTGTATGCATGTGTGGTATGCTTGTAAAACTTATCCATTAAGATAGTGGAACAAATCTTGATCAGGTTATGGTTGAGGGCTAGATGTAGGTCACACGTGGAGTGGCTGAACCAGGATAAAAGACTTGTGCAATCTTCTCTTACCCTTATCCTTTACTTTGAGCATTCTTGATTAACATGTTTGTATGCACTACATTACTTTAAACTGAATCAAAGTGTTGCATATTGATTGCTCTTAACTTTTAAGTTTATTAAGAATTAATCAAGAAAGCATATAGGATTCATTCTTCATTAACAAGTCTTTAAGGAACTTCTTTGAAAATTCATATTAGAAAAGTTTGAATTGAAATAAAGATCCTAAGAACTCTGAAAAATTTTAAAGTGTCATAGAATCCAATTCACCGCCCCCCTCTTGGATTGAGCCATTCTTTTCTAACAAGATTGACCATAACAAGATTCTTGAGTGGTCTTTACTATGATATAAGAGATAGAGTTGAATTACTCCCTTACAGGGACCATGATGATTTGGTCTAACTTTGTAAAAGGGTTGAATAACAACTTCTTAGAAAATCCTCTAAAAGTACCAACTCTAAATATTATATCAAGGAAGATCTCAAGAGGGAGGGAAGTTCATTCAAGAATTACTCTAAAGAAAAGCCCTCTAAAACTCAAGAAATTGAAAAAAATGAGGAAAATAAAAGGATCACCTTACACACTAGTTCAAAGAGAAGTGAGATCAAATGTTTCAAATGTCTAGGTAGAGGCCACATTGCCTCTAACTGCCCCACCAAAAAGACTATGATCCTTAGGGGCAAAGACATTTACAGTGAAGAGTCTTCTTCTTTTTCATTTTCTTCTAGTGAAAATGAGGAGAAAGCTAGTGACCAAGAGGAGAAAATAGGAAAACTTATCCTGTTGATGGTGATCTTTTGATGGTCAAAAGGCTTCTTGGAAGCCAACCTTGTCCCACTTCATTATCACAAAGAGAGAACATCTTTCATACAATATGTTTAGTGTGGAAAAGAGTTTGTTCTCTCAATGTTGATAGTGAATCATAATCTAATTGTTGTTGTACAAGGTTGGTTAACAAGTTAGCTTTTACCACCACTCCTCATTGATGGAGTAGGTTGGAACAAGTGAAGTGTTCTTGCTCCTCTTGACCTCCTCCGGTTATGATGATCTCCTCCTTGAGAGTTCAACCGCTTGAATAGTTGAAGAAGAAGAAAGAATCGGTATGAAGAAGTCCCTGTAGACCCCTAAAATTGTCCGGGTCGGAAATAAAGCTTGAAGACTCTCGAAGACTGAAGGAAGATCAGCCAGAAGGACTCCTGGAAGGCCCTAGGAGGGTTCTCTGTAGGTCTAGAGGTCTTAGAATAGCTCAAAATAAGGAAGTAGAGGGAATGAAGCCCAATACGGCCGTACTGAACTTAATACGGCCGTATTGAAGCTTCAATATGGCCGCAGTGAACTCAATACGGCGTATTGAAGTTCAAAAATTTCAATACGGCCGTATTGCTTCTGTAGGCCGTATTGCGCCTATTCCCTATAAATATGACGTCAATTGGACGTCACTAGACACTTTTGCACATAGTTTCAACCCTCTCCTTGAGTATTCTGGGGTTTTTGAGCAGTGTTCTGCCCTAGAAATCACTCGGAGAGTTGATCCGACGAAGTTCTTGAACCCCGAGCCATTTTTGCTTGAGGATCGAACCTAATCGAGGGGAAATCTTTTTGATTCCCTTAGTTAAAATTTTGTTCTAGGAGAGCGAGGAGCGGGCTTGTAGAGCGAGGGAACGCCAAAACGCTTCCCAGTTCATTTTTTTGCAATATATAAAAGCACGCTTCAAGAGGTTTCCCTTCAATCCTTCCTTTTACCGCTTTCTGTTTGTTGCATAATTTAATAAGTCATCATGTAGATATTTAATTCTTAATCGTTCATAATAATAGGGGTAATTTAGTAATTTTACGCTGTTATTTTAGAAAATAATCTGTCATAGGGAACCCGAAAGGGGCGCTGTGGGGTGCTAACACCTTCCCCACGCGTAACCGACTCCCTTACCCAACTCTGGTTGTAATGGCCAAAGTTGATTTATAAAATCAATTGCCTTATCCCTTTTTCCAATGTTTTGAGTAAAACATTGGTGGCGACTCCACGAACCCTCCTTTTGCGAAAACCACTAATCCATGGAGGGTCCCGCTTGGGATTAATATGGATTAGTGAGACTTTTAATAAATAAATTGGATAAGATCGACAAGGTCTCAGTTTGAGAACAAGTCGTTCTAATAATCCAATACATTTTCAAAACCAAAATAATAAGCGAGCTCGACCGTCTTCGCGATCGCCGAGGCCCGTTTGGGCCGGTGGCGACAGATGGCGACTTCACTGGGGAAGCTTCGAGAGTCAGTCCCATTTAGTGACAGATTATTTTTAACAAATAATAGTTAAAATTACTTCATTACCCCTTGCTTGTATGATAACATGTTTATCTATTTGGCTTTAATAACTGTTGTATTTTTAAATTTATGCAATTGTTTGAAATAAAAACTGCACACAAACCTTTGCACACAACAGTTCCCTCTATACCCGGGGGCATGAGTGATTAACCATAGGGAGTGGATGTTAGTACGGCCGGTTGTCGAATGGGTCTATAGGTGCCCGTAGACCGTTGTCGGAAAACATCACTCAAGGTGATAACCATGAACTCGAGTCCGACGGTGCGTTGGAACTTTCCATCGACCTACGACGAGAGGAATTGGGTCCCTATAATGGGGGCACCTTGGGGGCCTTTGACCAAGTGAGAACAGTTAGATCCTCCTTGAATATGCACTTTTCTGCAGGAGACCCCTACCTCGTGATTCGCTCGTGACTGTTCGTGGATGAGTGAATTGTTTGTGTAAATGCTTATGTGCAATTGTTTGTGCATTAATAAATAACCTCGTGATAAGGTCTAAAAAATAATCCCCATGCATGAAAATGTCATGACATGAGAGGAAAAACCAATGTGTGAAAATATAATAAAAGTAAGGAGCATAGGCATCATTATCAATAATACCTCATGCATCCTCATCATCATTTATAGGTTCACTAATACCCTTTCGATGTGAGTAAAAGAGACCCGTGACTATTGAGATTCTCCGTTGTGGAGAGATAATAGCCTAGGGAGGGTGATAAACTTTCATCTTAAAAAGGCGGCGCCTCAAAGATGAAAGATTATCAAGCTCACATCAAGAGTGTATTCATATCATAAATAAGCTAATTAGAATAAACATTCATTTTAGAAAGTGGCTGGTCATCTCTCTGTCCTCACGCGCGCACAGAAAATCAAGAAAATGGAAGCGCTAGAGGAACAAAACAAGAAGCTCACAACCGAGCTTTCACAGCTCAAAGAGCAGATGGCGCAAATGTTGGAACTCATGCGTCACCATAACATTCACGGATCTCATCACAATGACCATGGGTTCCATCATGAGGGAGAGGAGGAGGAGCATGAAGAAGATCCTCCACATGCCATACCTCTTGGGGCTGGAATTATGATCAAAGAGCCCGAGGTTTCAAAAGAACAATTCCACGCCCTAGAGGATCGGCTAAGGGCTATGGAGGGGCATGATTTTGACATCAAAGATGCCGCTGACATGTGCTTAGTGAGGGATATTCAATTCCCTCCCAAATTTAAAGTGCCAGATTTCCCGAGATACGTGGGATCGACTTGCCCCAAGAGTCATCTCACCATGTACTGCCGAAAGATGGCTGCATATGCCACAAACGAAAAGCTCTTGATCCACTGCTTCCAAGAGAGCTTGGCTGACACCGCGCTCAACTGGTATATGCAGCTAGATGGAAATCAAGTATGTACATGGAGGCAGTTGGCCGACGCCTTTCTCAAGCGCTACAAATACAACATCGACCTAACACCCGATAGGTCAGATCTTCAAGCCTTGAGTAAGAAAAATGATGAATCTTTCAAGGCGTACGCCCAACGATGGAGGGAGTTGGCGGCACAGATAGAGCCCCCGCTGTCGGATAAGGAGACGGTGTCCTTATTCATCAACTCGTTGACTGGTCCCTATTACGATAAAATGATAGGGAACACAACGACACTCTTCTCGGACATCATCACCATTGGGGAGAGAGTGGAACAAGGACTTAAAAGTGGGAAGCTAGCAAAGCCCTCCCAATCATTCGAAGCTAAGAAGACCTTTGGGAAGAAGAAGGAGGAAGGAGTCAACGCCATAACCATTTCTTCATCTTCTTCCACTTCGAAGTCAGGAAGATCGCAATTCATCCCTGTGAAGAAGTTTGATAAACTTCCGACCACTTATAGCGATCTCCTGCCGAAGCTAGTAGAAGCCAAACTTCTAGCTCATGTTCCACCAAGGAAGATCGACCCACCTTACCCCGATTGGTACAAGCCACAAGACAAATGTTTATACCATTCGGGGGCACCAGGGCATTCAACAGAGAGATGCCTAGCTCTCAAATACAAGGTCCAAAACCTTATTGATGCCGGGTGGGTCACCTTCGATTCGACAGCGCCCGACGTGAGCAAGAATCCTCTGCCAAAGCAGGAGTAGAGAGAAGAACAAGCCACGATAGGGCCCCTTCATATTTCTCTTTTAGGGACTCATGATCAGTACCCGAGATCATGAGAACCTTTTCATGTAAATAAGGGTTTTTGTACAGTTTTAATACATATCAATAAAGAGGCATTTTTCACATTATTCTCTTTTTTGTTCTTTTCTCTCTTTCCTCATTAACATTAATAATTCTAAACCTAAACAGAACCAATAAAATAATTATGTCTGTAATTGTTCGCTCTGACCGGGATCCGAAGGTGAATGGGTTGAGTTGGACAGTGATGAGG
Organism: Cajanus cajan; assembly: GCF_000230855.2. NCBI lineage: Eukaryota > Viridiplantae > Streptophyta > Magnoliopsida > Fabales > Fabaceae > Cajanus > Cajanus cajan. The sequence goes on from NC_138525.1 coordinate 40,736,166, forward strand.
AAACCACTTCTCCGGATCTGCAAAGATTGCTAGATCAAGAAGCTCGTCAAGAGAAATTGGAGACTATAAATTTGGGGCATGGCCGAGAGATAAAAGAGGTCAACATTGGGACCCATATCAGTGATGAAATAAGGACACATGCTTCCACTATGATTATAATAAAATCATTCTTTCTCATTGCTTCTTTTCTTGCTTATAATAAAATTCTAAACTACATTTTTTAACCCTGTTTGAATAAACATGAATGAGGTTAAAATCATCTTAATAATAATAAACCCACATCATTTTTATGTGGAAGTGTGTGTGTCAACTTGGAGCACCTTTTCTTGGCCTCAATAAGTGCCATCATGGATAAAGAAATCCTAAAGATAAAAAGACCCGCTAGGAATCCCACAAAAGGGTGACCTAGGCAAAAGTTAGGGTTACAAAATAAAAGCAAAAGACCCGCTAGGAATCCCACAAAAGGGTGACCTAGGCAAAAGTTAGGGTTACAAAATAATGAACAAAAACAAAAGCCCGCTAAAACTCCACAAATGGATGTTTTAGGCAAAAGTTAGGGCAAAAGAAAAACAAAATAAATCCATGATGGTACCATCAATTGAATTCAACAAGGGGCTCAAGAAAAGCTATCCAAGTTGTCAAAGCACAATCATTAATAACAAAGATGTGCTTAACTTCATAAAGTGTTTAATCGAACAAGCCTAAACACATAAGCCTACCTCGGCTAACCATTCTTACAAAAACCATTTTTTCAAAAATAAAATAATCCCCTCTAAAACACAAACTTCAAAATAAAAAAATATCTTTCCCTTCTTTTCTCTCTTGTCCCAAAAGATTTTAGAATAATCTAGTGGAAGCATGGAGAAATAAATCATCACTGATCTGAACAACAAAATGGTGGAAGAACTGTGCCAAGAATTCAAGATCCAACACCACAATTCTTCCCCATATCGGCCAAAGATGAATGGGGCAGTCGAGGCAACCAATAAGAACATCAAAAAATAGTGCAAAAGATGGTTGTCTCATTTAAAGACTGACACGAGATGTTACCCTTCGCTCCTCATGGCTACAGGACTTCAGTACGTCCATTTACAGGAGCTACTCCATTCTCACTCGTTTATGGGGTGGAGGCAGTTCTACCCATCGAAGTCGAGATACTCTATCTAAGGGTAATCATGGAAACAAAACTTTCCGAGGCAGAATGGGTTCAAAGCCAATATGACCAGTTGAACCCTATCAAAAAGAAACGGCTGAACGCCATATGCCATGGTCAAGCCTATCAGAGGAAGATCAAAAAGGCTTTTGACAAGAAAGTCCACCCTCGAGTCTACCATGAGGGAAAGTTGGTAATGAAGAAATTACTACCAACTCAAAAAGGGCAAAATCGGAAAGTGTGCCCCAAATCACGGAGGACCATACGTGGTAAAACGAGCCTTCTCAGGAGAAGCATTGATTCTCACAAACATGGACGGAGAAGAACTTCGATACCCAGTCAACATTGACGTGGTAAAGAAGTACTATGCTTGAAGACGTTGCTTGCATAGGCCTGCTAGGATGAAAACCCAAAAAAGGCGTCCTAGGCAAAAGTTAAGGCAAAATAAAAAGCCCGCCAGTACAAGGGTACTAGGCAAAATAACGGCAAAATTACCCCGTTAGGATACGTCCTAAGCAAAAGTTAGGGGCAAAAGAATAAGATATAAAAACAAAGCAAGCAACGATCACTTGAACCGAAAACCGAAAGGCGGTTCAAGTGATAATCTTCTAGAAGCAAGCGTCTTGCAGTATCTACACTCCTGGCTCAGGCATCTCACCCGAAACGATTAGGGGAACGGGAAGAGCGACAATTACAGATATAATTGTTTAAGCCAAAAATGTATAGCCTACCTTGGCCAGCCATTCTTCAGAAATTTCCTTTGTAAACCTTTCTGTAAAAACACTTGTGAATATCAATAAAAATATCCATTTGTTTCTTTTCTTTCTTGACCATGTGATTATGCCTCTGAATTGGTTTTTCATAAAAATTGTACGAAATTCCATTAATAATCGGTCAATAAAAGAAAATTGGAGGGGTTCCTGTAAAATCCATAATCTCCTGCATAAAGGCTCACAAAAATACTCCCTCGCGTCAATGACAGAAAGTCCTCCAAGAAGAAGAGGATAGGGAGAGCCACTCACTTTTCTAAATAAATGAACAAAAATAAAAATTGTATTGCATTTGTGCATCACACACACATTAGTTGCACATTCAAAGACCTTATCATGAGGCAACCGCATAAAATAGAAAAATAGAAAATTGCTTGTGTATGACAGCAGCAAACAAAATGCAAAGATTCAAAAAATCAACAGCGTCATACAGAATAACTGAGCCTGGAGAGGCTTGCCGAAAGAATACTCTCAGAATAATTGAGCCTGGAGAGGCTTGCCGAAAGAATACTCTCAAAATAACTGAGCCTGGAGAGGCTCGCCGAAATAATACTCTCTCAGAATAATTGAGCCTGGAGAGGCTTGCCGAAATAATACTCGTACAGAATAATTGAGCCTGGAGAGGCTTGCCGAAACAATACTCCCACAGAATAACTAAGCCTGGAGAGGCTTACCAAAATAATACTCCTCATCCTCTACATCAGAATAACTGAGCCTGGAGAGGCTCGCAGAAATAATACTCCCCAGAGGGAACCTCAACTCATGCTCTTGGATTCAAAATCCCCAGCAAGAGCTATCAAAGCAAAATCGACGCAATCCCCAATGGAAGTGCGATCATCCAAACAGTATATACAAGTCAAAGGACTTAACACTTCCTCAGTGGAAGATAGCTCTCCGACTCAAAGCGCTGAGTGAGGCTAAGCCTGCAGAGGCTTCCTAAATAATACTCTGGGATACATAAGATCCCTCATTCCCCAATCGCCTACTCAGAGGCATCCCTGCAAAAGGAGAAAAATCAAAAAAAAATATCAATAAATATTCCCCAAGCGGAATCCGGCACTCAGCCGAACACTGAACCCCAATTCCTCAGTCGCCTACATAAGAGGCACTCCTTCAAAAGGAAAAATCATAAAAAGATCAATAATCATTCCCCAAGCGGAATCCGGCTCTCAGCCTATCATTGAACATCAAGATGATCTGCCTAACAGAAGAGGCCAATCACAACCAATGACAAAATCCCCTAGCGGATAACAGCCTACACAGAGGCAACAAAATCCGAAAATCAAAAAGAGTTACCCGAATAAGGATAACCGGGATACTCCACCAACGTCAAAGGACGTCAGCCAAACATAAGGCATCGCTCAATTCAAGAAGAGCATCTGTGTCTACACCCCAAGGAGTCAGAAATTCCCCAAGGGTACCAACAATGCAATACAAGTTGGGGCACAGGAACCTGTGAATGACTGCACATCCCCTAGACGGATCCCTGCATTATCCAGCCCTCAGTGGCACAAAAATCAAAAACAATCGTCGAAGCAGCATCGTGGACTGCGGAGACAAAATCAACATCCAGAATCCCCAGCGGATAACAGCCTACACAGAGGCAGCAAAAAATCAGAAAATCAAAAAGAGTTACCCGAACAAAGATAACCGGGATACTCCACCAACGTCCAAAGGACGTCAGCCAATCATAAGGCACTGCTCATCTCAGAAAGAGCATCTTCGTGTCTACACCCCAAGGAAACAGAAATTCCTCAATGGGCACCAACTACTCAATGGAAAGTTGGGACACAAGAACCTATGAGTAACTGCACATCCCCTAGACGGATCCCTGCGTTATCCAGCCCTCAGCGGCACAAAATCAGAAAAACAAACCGTCGAAGCAGCATTGTGGACTGTGGAGACAAACTATACTCAACTACCTCATCTTTGAGAGGCAAAGTCTGGAGAGACGATACTCAAACGAAGTCTGGAGAGACAGTACTCAAACAAGGTCTGGAGAGACAATACTCAAACAAGGTCTGGAGAGACGATACTCAAACGAAGTCTGGAGAGACAGTACTCAAACAAGGTCTGGAGAGACGATACTCAAACGAGGTCTGGAGAGACAATACTCAAACAAGGTCTGGAGAGACAATACTCAAACAAGGTCTGGAGAGACAATACTCAAACAAGGTCTGGAGAGACAATACTCAAACGAGGTCTGGAGAGACAATACTCAAACAAGGTCTGGAGAGACAGTACTCAAGGTCTGGAGAGACAGTACTCAAGGTCTGGAGAGACAATACTCAAGGTCTGGAGAGACAATACTCAGCCATCAACGTCGTCAGAGGCACGTTGGTGTTAAACTTAGCTACCGAGGTTGTCAGAAGCGCCGAGGTATGCAACAACCTGGAGAGGCTACTCTATAATTTTCCACCGGAAGACGCTACAAGTCAGAAGGTTGGCACATCACCCGGACAATTGGGTCAACTCCTTTACTTGTCAGCCGGTACACCAAAAGACCGTCCGACTAAGTAAAGGGGGGGCAGCTGTAGACCCCTAAAATTGTCCGGGTCGGAAATAAAGCTTGAAGACTCTCGAAGACTGAAGGAAGATCAGCCAGAAGGACTCTTGGAAGGCCCTAGGAGGGTTCTCTGTAGGTCTAGAGGTCTTAGAATAGCTCAAAATAAGGAAGTAGAGGGAATGAAGCCCAATACGGCCGTACTGAACTTAATACGGCCGTATTGAAGCTTCAATATGGCCGCAGTGAACTCAATACGGCGTATTGAAGTTCAAAAATTTCAATACGGCCGTATTGCTTCTGTAGGCCGTATTGCGCCTATTCCCTATAAATATGACGTCAATTGGACATCACTAGACACTTTTTCACTCAGTTTTGACTCCCTCCTTGAGTATTCTGGGGTTTTTGAGCAGTGTTCTGCCCTAGAAATCTCTCTGGGAGTCGATCCGACGAAGTTCTGGAATTCCGAGCACTTAGCTTGGAGATTCGAACCTAGTCGAAGGGAAATCCTCCGGATTTCCATAGTCAAAATTTTATAGGAGGGAGCGAGCGGGCTTGTAGAGCGAGGGAACGCCAAAAAGCTTCCCAGTTTTACGAAATATATAAAAGCACGCTTCAAAGGTTTCTTCTTAAATCCTTCCTCTTACTGCTTTCTGTGTGCATATTTAAACTGTCATCATGTAGATAGTTAATTTATAATTGCTTAGAATAAATAGGGGTAATTTAGTAATTTTACACTCTTATTTTAGAAATAATCTGTCATAGGGAACCCGAAAGGGGCGCTGTGGGGTGCTAACACCTTCCCCACGCGTAACCGACTCCCTTACCCAACTCTGGTTGTAATGGCCAAAGTTGATTTATAAAATCAATTGCCTTATCCCTTTTTCCAATGTTTTGAGTAAAACATTGGTGGCGACTCCACGAACCCTCCTTTTACGAAAACCACTAATCCATGGAGGGTCCCGCTTGGGATTAATATGGATTGGTGAGACATTTTAATAAATAAATTGGATAAGATCGACAAGGTCTCAGTTTGAGAACAAGTCGTTCTAATAATCCAATACATTTTCAAAACTAAAATAATAAGCGAGCTCGACCGTCTTCGCGACCGCCGAGGCCCGTTTGGGCCGGTGGCGACAGTCCCTAGGTTAAGGATGGAAGGATCCAAGCTAAAGACTCAAAAGAATGCTCACTTCAAGTGTAGGGAAAATGTAGGTTTCTCCTAGAACTAAGTTTGCATTCGGAGACCTTTGAGAGAGATTAAGGTTGAAGAAATTTTCAAAAATTCTCTATTGATTCAAAAGTGATTACACAAGGGAAGGCTTATACATTTATAGGCACGGATCCACTCAAATTGGTGTCATCACTAAAGTTCACAAGTTGGCACCGGTTTTTGAATTCAACTTTGAAATTTGAATTCAAAATCCGTGATGCTCCATGTGCTCCTTAAGTGACCGGTCCATTTGAATCTCTAATTACATTTAGTAGTAATTTAGAGTGCATTTACTTAGTCACATGTGCATCCACCCTTGGCTTAAAGCATGTGACTCAAATGCAGCCCTATTTGCTTCTAAATGTAATTTAGAAATTTTGGATTCATGCTATTTATGTATTCCTTCCATTATCCTATTATAATGGCCTAAACACAATGGCCAATCAAATACATCGGAAAGGAAAAATTACATGAATGAAAATGGGCCCAATATTGGGTATCAAAAGCCCAAAGGCCCATGAAGCCCATAAACTAGGCCCATAAAGCTTAAAGCCCAAAAAATCCTAAACTAGGGTCCATAATACAAGACTAAAACAAAATGAATTCCTATAATACTATCATGCAATCAAAAGGTGGTCATCCAAGTAAAGCCCAAGTGAAGAGTACCTTAGGCCCACCAAGCCCGTTGGGCCCACTAAGCTTTGAAGCAGTCAAATCTTCAAGTAGTCTTCTAGCCATAGCTCTAGTGGTTGGACCCTTGGTCCTCTTGAGTGACCTCTTAACTTACAAAGAAAGCCATTTGGTATGTCTCTTATTTAACTTACCTTGACCTCTTTGAAAAAGCACATAAGCAAGAATGAGTCTCGGCCAAACTCAAAGAAAATGAATCAAAATTGTTCTACCACAAGGTTACAAGCACACTTGAATGTTTAAGACATTTCTTTTTACAAGGACTAAACATGACTTAGACAAACTTTGGTAGAAAAAATTAAAATCACATGCATATGACTCAATATTGACCGAACAAATCAAGAAAAAAAAATCAATGACTCAAACAAAGAAAAATCAGTACAACTTGAATCCTATGACCTATTGATTGCGGATTGAAAAGCAAAATGCAATCAATACTTGGATCTATGAAAATATTGATTTCATAAAATTATAGATCCAAAAAGGAAACTCAATTGTGACAAGATCAAACACACAAATACAAGAAAATGATCAGTGAAAAGGAATTACTTAACTCAAGGAAGCAACCTTGCTCTTCATACCAAAAATAATGGAGACGGTTAGAACAAGTGAAGTGTTCTTGCACCTACTCCTGATCTGCTCGCATACTAAGCTATGGTAATCACAGTCCCAACCAAATAGGGAAAACACGCTAGGGTAAGCTCACAACAATAAACTTAAAAAAATTAGCATCAACATATAATAAACAACAATAGAATTCTACTTTCAACTTCCAACTTAAAGCAACACAACATCTACAACAATAGATATACAATATCATCCACTAGCAACAACATTTTCAACACATAGCACTTTATTCAAATTGGCCGCTTGTAATCGGTATAGCTCGGCCTGGCCCCATACTTTGGTCGTTTTATACACGTGTGCCTCAACCTTGCCCACACACGGGACCAACCAAGTCCTATAGGAGAACGACACATCATCCACTCCAAGGAACCACTTTCCAATGAGGGTTTTTAAACAAATTGGCTCTTAGAGCACACAACTGTCTCAATCTACACAATGGGATGAGCAACTTCCAAAACTTCTCCTCTAGTCCTAGTGATCAATAATTCATCACAACACAATGATACTATTTATGACAATAGCTCAACTATCAACTCATTCATACAACATTATATATAATTTAAATACAACAACCCGTGCAACAACTACTAATGCGTCGTCACGCATATACAACTAGGAGATCTCCAACAACTAAGGTTGAGCAGTCTAGGTGGCATAAATCCTACCGAATCCAATGTTTGACCTATCTTAACCAGGTCTACTATAGAACATCGTTAGGAACTCCGAATAGAACTAGGTATAGACAACAATAGATAATTTCTAAGGTGTGCCACTTAGACTCGGATGTCCAGTACTACTGTCAGGACAGAAGGGTTGGGTATGATCCTACCACGACCTTGGCTAGCATCACCAATCCACATATGGAATTAGCCCACCCACTGTCCTCCAAGTACCATGCACCCTCCAGTACCTAGTCAAACACTCTATCTGTAACTAGATACCTTACTCAAATTGGTCATTCAACCATGACATGGATCGACTACTTCCATGTCGCCCATATAGTACTAAGGGATTCAACTTTAAAACAACTTTTAACATATCACCTTAGTACAATGTATCTCAACATAGGACATATATCTTCACCATATGTCCCCAAATTTTCAACTTTAAAAATAATGCGACAATAGGCATCTTACATCAATAGGCAACTTACAGCAATACAACAATAGGCATCTTACAATAATAGGGAACTTATAGCAATACAACAATAGGCAACTTATACAAATTTACAACAATAGGATGCCTAATGAGATCAACACAACTAACACATCAAATTTAACTTATATTTTCTATCACCCAACTCAAATGAACAACCAACACATCACTCAACAACTGATCAACACAACACAAAGAACTGCACAATGGAAGCCTAATGAGATCACCCCCATAGAGTTTCCACTAGGCTCAACCTGCTGTGATACCATAAAAGTGTAACGACCCGCCAGGTCTCAGACTGTCTATAACATCCAAATACAGGTATAAAAATAAAATCTCACTACTAAACAATTATATATATATTGAGAATACACAACTAAAAAATTTCATAATATATATAACTTAAAGTAGGAAATAATATCCTAGACAAAAACTAGGTAGTCAAAAGCTACCAATCAACTAAATACAACGCCAACCCTCCTCTTGAGTCCCAACCAAAAAGAAGCTTACTCAGTCCATCAGAACACCTACTCCTGATCTGCTCGCATACCAATGTATGGTCATCACAGTCCCAACCACATAGGGAAAACACGCTAGGGTAATCTCACAATAATAAACATAAAAAAAATCGCATCAACATATAATAAACAACAATAGAATTCTGCTTTCAACTTACAACTTAAAGCAACACAACATCTACAATAATAGATATACAATATCATCCACTAGCAACAACATTTTCAAAACATAGCACTTTATTCAAATTGGCCGCTTGTAATCGGTATAGCTCGACCTGGCCCCTTTACCGTGGTCGCTTCATACACTTGTGCCTCGACCTTGCCCATACACGGGACCAACCAAGTCCTAGAGGAGATCAACACATCATCCACTCCAAGGAACAGCTTTCCAAGGAGGGTTTTTAAATAAATTGGGCTCTTAGAGCACCACAACTGTCTCAATCCGCAGAATGGGATGAGCGACTTCGAAAACTTCTCCTCTAGTCCTAGTGATCAATAATTCATCACAACACAATGATAGTATTTATCACAGTAGCTCAACTATCAACTCATTCATACAACATTATATACAATTTGAATACAACAACCCATGCAATATCAATTAATGCGTCGTCACGCATATACAACTAGGAGATCCCCAACAACTGAGGTTGAACAGTCTAGGTGGCATAAACCCTACCGAATCCAACGTTTGACCTATCTTAACTGATGGAACTAGGTTGAAGAGGATTGAAGTTCTTCAACAATTCCATGCTTAGGACCGTGAACTCTTGAGGTTGACCTTAGAAGAAGCTTTGAAACTCCACGAAGTGTTCTTCATAGAGGAGAAGTCTTCAAGGTGATTCGGTTACTCCTAGCTTTGTGTAGAAGCTTGAGGAACCAAGTAAATGTTGAAGAACCTTTGGTGAAACCTTAAAGAGAAGGTTTTCTCTTTGGTTTTTGAGAGGACTCTTGAGAGAGAAATCTGAAGTTTATTTCTCTAATTTGTCAAAAGTGAGTACAAGAGAGGTAATTACAAATATATATGGTAGAGGTAGCTTCTAGGAGAAGCTAACCTTAACCATGGTTCACTAGGAACCATGGTAAGGTAAGCTTAACTTCCCACAGTTTAGAAAGCTTGTAGGAGAAGCTAACCTTGACCATGGTTCACTTAAGAACCATGGTAAGGTAAGCTTAAGTGTAACACTGTGGAAATACCGAGCTATTTGGTAGATATACTTTATATGTATATATATATATATATATATATATATATATATATATATATATATAAATATATATATGCATGTATGTATATGTTATTTTTATGGATTTGGATTGGATTATGAAGATGTGGATTTGAAATGTACTTACCTCTGTGCATGTTGTATGTTGATGTGGTTTTGATTAGTTGTTTAAGAATGGTAGTGATTTTATAGTATGAGATGAGAGGTTGATGTTTTGAGAAGTTTGTATAGGCATGTGTGTGCATGAATTTGGTGAATGATGCATTGTACACCATTATACTGAACTGTTACTAAGAGGGAAGAAGACTGATCACCTTCCTTCTCATCTTGGTTAAGTGAAGTATTATGGCATGCAACTCATTATTCCAAGAATATGTATCTGAAAGTGATGTTTGTTTGTGTGTTGACACATGTTACATTTCATATGGTGGTGAGTTGTGAGTATTGTATGGAAAGGAATAGGATGGGTAAGAGATTGAAGGATAGGAACATAAGATAAATCTGGTCTTTCTGAGTGAATTTGAGGTTGTTTTAGAGCTTAGGGAGTTGAAATACTTCAAGGAATAGGATATTTGAGGTGAATAGTTGCTAAGGGTGAAATTTGGAAATTTTGGAACATGGCTATATATAGGGACTTAGGACCGGAGGGTCTCATTTGTTAGACAAAGACAGTTTTTAGAGAGAGAAAGTAGAGAGAGGGGCTCTGGTCTAGAGGGAAGCTGAGGACATATTTGGGAAGCTTATCAAGCCAGGATCAATCTTCACAACTGGAGTTTCAAGAGATTTGGCCTCTAAAGCCTTGAAAAGGGGGATTAAAGTTTGAGTTGGGATTTGAGAGTTTTGTCCAAATCTTGCATTTCTGAGGTTTCTAAGGTAAGGGTAGTACTTATAAGACTTAACCTAGTATGTATGGGTTTGAAATATTACATTGATTCCATGTTTTATGCATGATTAAGGTTGGATTGAGTGGAAAGGGTTTTGGTAGGGTTTCCCTATGATTTCCATGGATTAATGGTTAATACTTGATTTTATCGCTTAATATGTTGTTTTTGGATAGTGTTTATGCTTTGTAATGGTTCGAACTCGTGTAATTTGGATTTGATTCATGATTGGAAGGAATTTTTGAGGTTTTCGAGGGTTTCTGGTAGCGAGTGTGTCGGACTCAGTTCTTTGCGCCGGGCTTGAATTCATCAGAGACCATCATTGCAAAATCACGCCGGGCGCGAGGCAAGTCGTGCCGCGCAATTTATAAATCGAGGTCTCTGTTTGAGTTTTGTGCCGGGCGGGATATTAGTGCGCCGGGAGTGCGTATGTTGGTCTTGAGGTCTTCATGAAAGTTGTATCCTTGGATGTTAGCTTTCCAATGGCGTTGAAATCACCCAAAAAGAAGGTCTATAACTCCATATATGATTGTTTTAGTGAATAGGGGTCAAGTTGCCAGCATTGGTTATAACTATTGCGGTTTTCAGCATTTTTAACAAGGTAGATAATGGAATTAGGACTTGTTATCTTCATAAGAGTTGTAGTAAATCTTCTTATATTTCATATGAGATAAGTATGAGCATGATAGGAGAATTATAACTCTTAATTTTCTATCTTATGTGAAGATTGTCATTTCACAAAGGGTAAATTGGTTAAAATGATAGTTGTTTTGGGTGTTTAATTATTTATGTTATCATATTGAATAATTTGGCATGGTTATGGAAAAGTTGTATGTAATTATGGAATATATATGTGTGTGGTTTAGAAAGCTAATAGAACTTAGAGGAGTAAGGTTATGGTATAGATTAGATCTCTTGGTGAAATCAGGATATAATCTTTGGAAAAATATGGAAATTTGGGAGTCCCATGGTGAGGATTCCAATATCAAACTTTTCCAAGGATTATATAATAAACCACTTCAGATGTTAGGTGGATTCTGAAGTACTCCTCTAAGTATTCTATTCGCTACCGATATGGGTCCAGGCCGAGTCATACCAATGGATGAGGTGGCCACGATCACCAGGGTTACGTGACGACGTAATCCAACTGTATATTTTCCATGAGAGGTTAGGCGTGAGACATGGGTTGATGACATGTTTCACCGTATCAACACTTGGTTTGGATGTGTTGAGGCCAACATTTGGTTTGGATGTGTTGGTTACATCATGGATTAGATAGTGGTGTGACTTTGTTTTGGATGTGGAATATGTATACATATGGTATGGATTGTATACATTGGTTATGGATTCTTTATTATCATAAAATATGTATGCATTGGCATGGATGTGTATACATTATATTCTGGATTGGTTTATATTTGGCATGGAAATAACTGTTTATAATGTTGTCATTCCCTTGGTACGGATACATACTGTTTATGAGTATCTAGTTAATGATATTTCATTATATTGTACTATGGTTGATTTTATATATGCTAACCCTTATATTTCCATGATGTGGACTGTGATGATCTCACTATGTGGGGGAGCAAATCAGGTGTGAGGCTTTGCGATAACAAGGAGTCTTTTTGGGTGGCTGCTTTGAGAAGTGCCTAGACTTAGAGCTTGACCAGCACCTAGGGTGTCTTATTTTGATATTTTCATGATATTGTAGTTATACTATCTTTTTGGATTACTGTATAATCTTACTGAGGATAATGACTCTGCTATAAAAATACGGTATATATTTTGGAAACAATTTATATGTTATTGTATATTTACACTCTAGTGTAGCTAGCCTTTCCTCTCTTTTCTTAATTATATATTATTTTATTTTAGTTGTCATATTGGTTATTGATGTGACGGCCTTCGGCGGGTCGTTACATTATGCTACTAAGATTTAGAAGCTTGCAAGGCAAACTTCAAAAACCTAGAGGTGTCACTTAGAATTTCGGCCAAGGAGGAGAAGACGAGCTAGGCGGCCTTGGTCTCAAATGGCTCCATGAATTAATATGAAAATCCTTGATTTGGTTTAGTTAGGTTCATCATATGATGATGAGACCTAGCTAAATCAAATCTATGAAAAATTAGGAGCAAAATGAGTCCAATATGCAAAATTTTGCCTAGGCCTAACTCAGGCCCAATTTCTAAGCACACTCCCTAGCTTTGCTAAATGCCACCCCTTTTTCCCTACTGAAAAAATACAAAATGAAAGTATCAACTAGGGAGGTTAAATGGAGTTAAACTCTCCAAGTAACCTACCTTAAAATCAATATACAAACACTAGAATAATCATTAATAAAGCTTTATACGAGGTATTACTCATCAATCTCTTGTTCTATCTTTCTCTTCTTTTATTTCATATATTGCTATAATAAACGCAATCATGTAGATATCTTAGGGTTCATCATGTAATTTAATTTTCATGTAAATAATCATTAATAAAGGGGATTAAATATTTAAACTATTAATTCTTATTACGTTATCTTCATCATAGGGTACCGATTAAGGGCGTTGTAGGGGTGCTTAATACCTTTCATATACGTAATCGACCCCCGAACCCAATTATGGTTATCAAGGCCATTATTGGACTTTTAAAAACCTTTTCCTTTTCCAATGTTTTGAGTAAAATATTGGTGGCGACTCCATGAACCTATTTTCAAAACCATTAATTGAGGATTAGTCTGGTGTCCGGGCATTCCTTAATTAATGAGACTTTTAAAAGGATGTCTAAACCATAGGTCGCAAGATCGGAAATTTTTAGGTTGCGACAAGAACAAAGTAGAAAAAGCCGAGGAGAAACATAGAACAATGAAATTGTGCCACCAAGCTTAATCATAATTGCAATCTTTTTGAATCATTTCTTAATCTTCTCTTCCTTTAATTTTTGGTTTTCTTAATCTAATCTAGAGCTAATCTAGGACCTTTCCTTTTGAGGCCAACCTTTAGGTGTGTCTTAATTTTTAGTCTTTTAGTCTTGATTGGTATTCCTTGAGTTTGTCATCTTATAACTTTTATTTTGGTTTAACTTTTCTAATTGTGATTTTGCTGATTTTCTCCTTGGACTCTTGGTTGGAAGTTGCATCAAACATTTGCAAAAGGAGCAAACATTGACTCACAAAACCTAGAGGAAGGAAAAGAATTCTAAGACTAGGTGGTTTTGGAAATCATTCAACATTTCCCTTCTGAAACCTCCTAAACAACCTTCACAAGAGTGATCAATCCTTGTCCATTGTGAGGTGGAATTTAATTTTTGTAGTTTGTTCTTTGTGCAGGTCATGAACTCCAAGAAGTGCACAAATTGGAAGTGGATTGAAATTCAAACTTGTTGCTGAAATCTGTTACTAAGTTCTTGCAAATTACGGTTCCTAAATTTTTTATTCTTAGGCTAGTTTGATTTTTCTTTCAATTTCCTTTGATTTCATTCAAATTGTAATAGCTTGGATGGAGTATTAAGAAGCTGGTCAGGTATATCTAAACCCTTATAGCTTGCTCACGATTAGATCTAGTGGAAGTGGCTTGAAAATTTCATATGATTTCAAGCTTCCACTTAGGGAAAATTGACTAGCTTGTTAATCTTTACTCTTTGTTCTTGACTTAATTTCTTATTTGTTTTCATTGTTGTTTCAACTAGTTTGTGTAGAATTTTTAAGTGTACACGTTTAGATCAAAGCCAAGAAAATTTTGAAAATCATAAAGCATTAAAACAATTTGTGAAAAGTTTTGCGGAATTGAGATTACCATAAGGGGGTTTAGTAATTTCCACTTGAAAAGGCTTGGTTATTAAGTGGCTCTTAGTTGCTCACCTCCCTTGACAGTGCAATTTGTATACTTAGACCTCCAAGTGTTAGTCTTGTTCCTAGAAAAGTCTAAAAACATTTTCTTTTTGCATTACATACTAAAATCTTCTTGAAAGTTAACCATGAGTACTCATTCTCAAAGTAATACTGATTTGGACTCTCCAAAAAGTTTTTCTCATTTTTCTAAAGAGTTAAAATCACTAAAAATTTGGAGAAAGCAAGAGGTGAAAGAAAGAATTGAAAAAGAATTACAACTTGCTTTACTTGAGGAAGAAATACAAAAGGTTAAGCAACAAGAAACAAAACTTTTGGAAAAATTGAAACAAAAAAAGAAAAGTCATAAAAGTTCATATAGCTCCACAAGCCAAGAGGAAGTACGAAGTCTAAACCTAGATGAATATTATCAACCTACTCCTAAAAGAATCATTAGAGAGCCAAAGGTTAGGGAATCACGAATTGATCTCCCTTCCTTCCATGGCAAAGAGGATGTGGATGCCTACATGGATTGGGAAATGAAAGTTGAGTAAATCTTCACTTATCACCAAGTAAGGGAAGAAAGAAAGATTTCCTTAGCCACCTTATCTTTCCAAGGATAAGCTATGTATTGGTGGATAGCCTTAGTTAGGGAAAGGAGACTTCATAATGATCCACCTATTGAATATTGGAATGATTTGAGGAGTGCTATGAGAAGAAGGCACATACCTTCTTATTATAGTAGGGAGCTTATGGATAAGCTCCAAAGACTCCAACAAAAGAATATGAGTGTGGAGGAATATAGACAAAAAATGGAGTTGTATTTAATGGGGCTGGTATAAGGGAAGAGGAGAGATTTGTTGAGATTCATGGTGGTGAATTAAATCACATCTGGAGAATGAAGGTTTTGATGAAACAAAGTGTTGGTTCTGATAATCAAATTGACCAAGGACATTAACAAGTCAAAAACAAAGTGATGAGTCATTATTTTCCCTTATTTTCTTACCTTTCTGTACTTATTTTAATCTCCGATTTGTGCTTAATTGTTGATATTCTGCACTATTTTCTATTTGGGCTTTAATTGGACCGATAATTCATATTTTAACTAATTTGAATTTTCTGAATCTAATTATTCCAAATTTTATTTTCAGGGCAGTTTAATAATTATTTGGGCTTGGAATTAATTTTTGGACTTCAAGAGGAGCTGCCACGTCATCTGCCATGTCACCACTGCACCATTTTCCACCTCAGCATTTATTTTCAGTTTTTAGTCTATTTTATTGTAGTTGGGTCAGACTTGTATGGTGGAGGGGCCCAATTTCGTTTTAGGTCATTTAGGTCTAGAATAGGGCTGACTTGGTAGCCAAAAACATGAGAGGCTGATGTAACTACGTAGCTCTCTCTCATTCGTTGTTCCTTCACGTTTTTGGCTTCCCTGTTCTGCTTCCTTTACGTTTTGGTTGCTCTCCATTTTTTCTTCACGTTTTCTTTAGTTTTTCTGGTTGTAATGTGAGACTCCAATTTCATTTTGAATACAGATTGTTCATCATATTTCGTTTTCCTTCTCTGCCTTGCATTTTCATTTCCCTTCTCTGCCTAACATTTCTGTTTCGTTTCTGTATTTTAATGGAAGGCTAAAAACCCCTGGGTTGACTTCTTGTTGTGGATTGTAATCTCTGTTTGAGGTTGGGTATGTGTGTTTATCTCTGTTCTGCTTTGTTCTTCTTCATTTAACCTCTGTATCAATGTGTCCATGCTTAATGGGCTGTGTTCAATGCCACAGTTGCTTAATCTGTGAAGAGGTTGATGTTGTATACGTTTGCTTAATTCGTGTAGGGAAATCTTGAGTTAATCTTGGCTTAGTTGGTTAACTCAGATGGAACAAGTGATGGAAAACTTGTTGGAGAATCTGGATTGATGTGAATCCTCTTCAAGTTCCTCCTAGATCTTTTGCTCCTTGATTCCTCTTAAGCTTGCCTAAGGTCTCCAATGGAGGAGGAGACCTTAGAACCACCACGAATTGGTGGGGAACTCTCCCAAGAGACATCACTCCTTGATGAAGAGATAAGTCTCTTCAATTCCCACCACACTCTTGTAGTGAAGGGATAAGAGAATTGGATGAATATCAACGAGGTTTAGGGACTTTTAGAAGAGAGAAATCTAAACAATCTTCAGAATATGAAATCTCAATACATCCAAAAGTGTCTTACAATGAAAGGAATACAAGTATATAGGAGTAGGAAGCTTAGAGAGAAAGCTAGCCTTAACCATGGTTAACTAGGAACCATGGTAAGGTCTACCTAATCCGTCCATGGTCTAGAGGCTTGGAGAGCAAGCTTCTCACTTAGCTTGCTTGGTAAGCTAGCTAAGGAGAAGCTTGTGCTTCAAGCTTCTAAGCTTGAGAAGAGCCAAGCAATTTGGCCAATGTGAACACAACTAAGGTGGGCGGCTTTTTGGACTTAATTTGCTCCAACCAGTTTTGAAAATGTTAATTTGGTTTAGTTAGGTTCATCCAATGTGAATGGAACCTAGCTAAATCAAATCTATGAAAAATTAGGAGTAAAATGAGTCCAATATGTAAAATTTAGCCTAGGACCACCTCTTGGCTAAATTGCTAGTAGCACTCTGTAGCTTGCTAGTGACACTCTCTAGCTTGCTAATGCCACTCCCAATCCTACTACTAGAAAAGTAAGAAAAGACTGTATTTCTAGATTAGGTTAAATGGAGTCAAAGTGTCCAAGTAACCTACCCTAGAAACAATATACAATAGCTAATAAAAGGAAATAAAGTGCCTCACAAATACAAAGGAAAAAATACACCTATACAAGTATTTACTATGTACAAGGTACAAGAAATCAAACTATACAATGTATGTACAATAGAGACTATGAGATTAAAAAGAGTAATCATACTCAATACTCATATTGAGCATAGGTCTAAGAAGCACCTCCTTTCTAGAAGCCTCTCTAGCCTCCTAACCATGGACCTAGTTAAAGGCCCAATGGTCTTCAAGTGTGAGCCTCCTTGGATCAACCTTCACCCTTCTTGGTCTTACCTCTTCCAAAGGGATCCTTGGGGATTAGATTTCCATCAACAAGGATTAAGTGGTTAATAGAGTAATCTTTTGAGAACCAGGGATAAAAGAGTTGCATTCCAAACAAGGTGCCAATCTATTTTACTTATTGAGTTATTTCGTTTTATTGTGTTATAAACTGAAAATCTGAACCAAACCCCCCACTTCGTGTGTTTAAGCCTTTAACAGTAAAAGACAGTCCTTGGGAGACGACCTAGGAGTCACTTCCTAGTACTACATTTAATTGCAATTATTTGACCGGATACAGCTTCAATCACAAAGTCAAAAGGAAAATATGGCTATTATGTTGTGTAATAGGAGTAGCTCATAAGTTATATTGTTTGTTGAGCTTATTTTTTTCATGTGTGTGCTTTGTGCATAGGTAAATCTTTATCTAATCTGATTAAGAGTGAGTATGATGATGAGTTAGAAACTTGAAAAGTTATTTTGAGACATAAAATAAAGTTTTTGAAAACTGACTCAAAATAATCGATTATCATTAAATATAATCGATTATTCCAGCAATAGGTAACAAAGGATACCTTGCTGCAATAATCGATTATTTGTGAAATAATCGATTATCCCAGGAATCACTCTCTGGAATAATCGATTATCCTGCAAAATAATCGATTAATTTATTCTTGGTTGATTTCCAGAAATCATGAAGAACAAAATAATCGATTATCCTTTAAAATAATCGATTATCTGGTTCTGAAAATATTATAAATAGGTCATACATTTTTAAACTTCAGAACAAGATAGAACAGAGAATCAAAAAGGGAAAAACGTGATTGTGAAGTCTTTGTGACCTTCTTGGAGTGTTTTCTTTGTGAAACCAAGAAGTAAAACGTTTTTTCAAATGTTTTGAGAAAAGTTCACCATCATCATCACATTCTTGAAAAGAGAAAGATTAAGATTTTCTTTTGAATCCAGGTGAATTCATTCCTTTAATTCTTTGTGAATAATTGTAAATCTTGAGTAGGTTTCTCAAGTGGTAAGGAATTCTTGTAGTGGGTTTCTGTAAGGGGTGCTTTCTTGGGGTCAAGAAAGTGATATATCTTGAATGTAGGAGTGTATGCATGTGTGGTATGCTTGTAAAACTTCTCCATTAAGATAGTGGAACAAATCCTGATCAGGTTATGATTGAGGGCTGGATGTAGGTCACACGTAGAGTGGCGAACCAGGATAAAAGACTTGTGAAATCTTCTCTTACCCTTATCCTTTACTTTGAGAATTCTTGATTAACATGTTTGTATGCACTACAATGCTTTAAACTGAATCAAAGTGTTGCATATTGATTGCTCTTAACTTTTATGTTTATTAAGAATTAATCAAGAAAGCATATAGGATTCATTCTTCATTAACAAGTCTTTAAGGAACTTCTTTGAAAATTCATATTAGAAAAGTTTGAATTGAAATAAAGATCCTAAGAACTCTAAAATTTTTTAAAGTGTCATAGAATCCAATTCACCGCCCCCCTCTTGGATTGAGCCATTCTTTTCTAACAAGATTGACCATTGTAGACCCCTAAAATTGTCCGGGTCGGAAATAAAGCTTGAAGACTCTCGAAGACTGAAGGATAATCAGCCAGAAGGACTCCTCGAAGGCCCTAGGAGGGTTCTCTGTAGGTCTAGAGGTCTTAGAATAGCTAAAAATAAGGAAGTGGAGGGAAAAAGCCCAATACGGCCGTACTGAACTTAATACGGCCGTATTGAAGCTTCAATACGGCCGTACTGAAGTCAGTACAACCGTATTGACACTTCAATACGACCGCTGCGAACTCAATACGGGCGTATTGAAATTTCTGACTTTCAATACGACCGTATTGAACTCCAATACGACCGTATTGAAGTTCAAAAATTTCAATACGGCCGTATTGGCCCTGTAGGCCGTACTGCGCCTATTCCCTATAAATATGACGTCAATTGGACGTCATTCCACACTTTTTCACACAGTTTTGACTCCCTCCTTGAGTATTCTGGGGTTTTTGAGCAGTGTTCTGCCCTAGAAATCTCTCTGGGAGTCGATCCGACGAAGTTCTTGAGCCCCGAGCCATTTTGCTTGAGGATCGAACCTAGTCGAGGGGAAATCTCTTTGATTCCCTTAGTTAAAATTTTGTTCTAGGAGAGCGAGGAGCGGGCTTGTAGAGCGAGGGAACGCCAAAACGCTTCCCAGTTCTTTGCAATATATAAAAGCACGCTTCAAGAGGTTTCCCTTCAATCCTTCCTTTTACTGCTTTCTGTGTGCATATTTAAACTGTCATCATGTAGATAGTCAATTTATAATTGCTTAGAATAAATAGGGGTAATTTAGTAATTTTATACTGTTCTTTTAAAAATAATCTGTCATAGGGAACCCGAAAGGGGCGCCGTGGGGTGCTAACACCTTCCCCACGCGTAACCGACTCCCTTACCCAACTCTGGTTGTAGCGGCCAAAGTTGATTTTTAAATCAATTGCCTTATCCCTTTTTCCAATGTTTTGAGTAAAACATTGGTGGCGACTCCACGAACCCTCCTTTTGCGAAAACCACTAAACCATGGAGGGTCCCGCTTGGGATTAATATGGATTAGTGAGACTTTTAATAAATAAATTGGATAAGATCGACAAGGTCTCAGTTTGAGAACAAGTCATTCTAATAATCCAATACATTTTCAAAACCAAAATAAAAGAGTCCAACCATCCTTCGCGAATGCCGAAAGCCCGTTTCGGGCCGGTGGCGACAGATGGCGACTCCGCTGGGGAATTTGCCTTGAGAGTCAGTCCCATTTAGTGACAGATTGTTTTTAATAAATAATAGTTGAAATTACTTCATTACCCCTCGCTTGTATTATAACATGCTTTATTACATGGCTTTAATAACTGTTGTTTGTTTAAATTCCGCAATTGTTTGAAATACAAACTGTACACAAACCTTTGCACACAACAGTTCCCTCTATACCCGGGGGCATGAGTGGTAATCCATAGGGAGTGGATGTTAGTACGGCCGGTTGATGGGTTTATAGGAGCCTATGAGACCGTTGTCGGAAAAACATCACTCAAGGTGATAACCATGAACTCGAGTCCGACAGTGCGTTGGAACTTTCCATCGACTTACGACGAGAGGAATTGGGTCCCTATAATGGGGGCACCTTGGGGGCCTTTGACCAAGTGAGAACAGTTAGATCCTCCTTGAATATGCACTTTTCTGCAGGAGACCCCCACCTCGTGATTCGCTCGTGACTGTTCGTGGATGAGTGAATTGTTTGTGCATTGACTATGTGACATTGTATGAGCATACATTTGCACCTTTTAAACATACAACATTCTTTTTTAAATAAAAAGAATAAATAGAAATGAAGATCTTCTAGTACATGGTGTTAACATCTACCTTCATTGCATTCATATAGGTAGTTTCCCTTTTCACCCAAAAAATATAAAAAGATACAAAATATTCAAAAGAAAAATATGTATTTACCCAAACCAAGCAATATCATGCATCATCTTAGGAAAATCCTAAAAACATGATAATGCTTAGTTGAATAAACACAATGCATGCATATTCAACATCATCATCTCATGCATATAGATCATGGAGGGATCTAGGAATCATTCATTTCATACATCCCTCCTAGTAATTCAGTAATAAACATAAATAAAAAGAAAGGATTAAATCGATGCGTATGTTCAAAAATGGATCGCACGCCGTTCGTCATCAAGTGTAAGCCAACAACCGCGCCAAGCGAGCGCACATCAACTCCGTTGTTGGTAATCAAGACGAATAAAGGGGAAGGTCCGACACCATTAAGGATCACAGTTCCAAGGCCTTTCCCTTACAAATCAAATAAGGCTGTGCCTTGGATATACGACATCCACTCTTCTGCCGACAGCGATATCTCCAACATCGCTGGACTTGGGGGCATGACTAGGAGTGGCAGGATCTACACTCCCGAAGATCTTCATGACAAAACTCCCAAGAATAAAGGGAAAGAAAAAGAGGAAAAAACCGAGGAAAATAAGGAATCCGAGGAGGAGACAGACAAGCTGTTAAAATATATCCGACAGAGCGAGTATTCCATCATGGATCAACTTCATAAGACGTCAGCAAAGATTACTCTGTTGTCGTTGATCCTATGCTCCGAACCGCATCGGCAAGCTCTGTTGAAAGTTTTGAACGAGGCATACGTGTCGCACACTATCTCCCAAGACGAGTTTGAGGGGATTGTTAGTCACATCAAGGCTAATGATCACCTCACCTTCATCGATGAAGAAATCCCCGCCGAGGGATCAAACCACAACAAGCCCTTGCACATCTCTATAAAGTGCAAGGAGTATCACATCACTAAAGTCTTGGTAGATAATGGATCTTCCTTGAACGTAATGCCAAAAAGAGCGCTCGAGCAAGTGGCAATCAAGGGAATCCAAATGTGCCCGAGCAACATGATCGTTCGAGCCTTCGATGGATCTAAAAGAGAAGTGGTGGGAGAGATCAATCTTCCAATCCAAATTGGACCCACTATCTTTAATGTCGAATTCCAAGTGATGGACATTACTCCCGCATACAGCTATCTCCTCGGCTGACCTTGGATTCATGATGCGAAAGCTGTACCCTCTACGCTCCACCAGAAAGTCAAGTTCATAGTGGGTGACAAACTGGTGACTGTACAAGCTGAAGATGACATACTCATCAGCAAACCATCCACCATACCTTACGTGGATGCAGCGGAGGAAGCTTTAGAAACCGCCTTCCAAGTATTGGGGATCGCCAATGTTGAAACGTTTCCCCGAGAAATGAAGAAGGTAGCTCATACGCTCACAAAGAACGAATACTTGCCAAGACAAAGAATTAGGCAAGGACTCCCAAGGAATCCCGGAGCTACCCATTATCAAAGACAATCCGGGGAAACAAGGGTTAAGATACAACCCTAACAAAGATCAAAGGACGAAGAGGAACCAAGATCCTTCTCGACGTTCTTTAAGCTAGATCTTTAGGAAGGCTGGTTCACAAACGTCAAGGCCAGCTGTTGTCATCAAGTGTCCTTCTCCTTCCGATAGGGATGTATAGACTCAGTGACTATTAGAGATCACTCCTCGGGGACAGCCCGACCCCCGAGCCTCGATAGGGCACATGTTTCCATTATGATTATAATAAAATCATTCTTCATTAATTCTTTATTGCTTCTTTTCTTGCTTGCAATAAAATTCTAAACCACATTATTTAACCCTGTTTGAATGAACATGAATGAGGTTAAAATCATCTTAATAATAATAAACCCACATCATTTTTATGTGGAAGAGTGTGTGTCAGCTTGGAGCACCTTTTCTTGGCATCAATAAGTGCCATCATGGATAAAAGAAATCCTAAAGATAATAAGCTCGGCAGGAAACCCAAAAAGGGGACTGCGCAAAAATAAGAGCAAAAGACCCGCTAGGAATCCCACAAAAGGGTGACCTAGGCAAAAATTAGGGTTACAAAATAATGAACAAAAACAAAAGCCCGCTAAGACATCACAAATGGGTGTTTTAGGCAAAAGTTAGGGCCGTCAAAAAAGAAAAACAAAATAAATCCACGATGGTACCATCAATTGAATTCAACAAGGGGCTCAAGAAAAGCTATCCAAGTTGTCAAAGCACAATCATTAATAACAAAGATGTGCTTAACCTCATAAGTGTTTAAACAAACAAACCTAAACACAATAAGCCTACCTTGGCCATCCATGCTTACAAAAACAATTTTTCAAAAATAAAATAATCCCCTCTAAAACACAAACTTTTGAAAATATATCCTTTCCTTCTTTTCTCTCTTGTCCCAACGATTTTTGAATAATCTAGTGGAAACATGGAGATATAGTGATCAATAGGAGGGTTGACACATCGTCTAAAGAAAGGGAAGGATCATTTGGTTGATGACACCAAATCTCAAATATAATACGCATCATTCCTCGGTTACAGAAGTCGGCAGCGCACAGTCCGTCTGGAGGAATGGCAAAATCCAAACACAAAAACGCATCGGTTAATTCTTTTGAAAAAAGAATCAAATAGAATTAGGTGCATCATACTGCATACATGCATACAGATGATAGGTGTACTGGAAGATCACTTATTCTCTGTTTATTGAAAAAACAAAAAAATAAATAATATAAATTTCAGAAAAAACAATGCGCCCGTACCATGTTCAGTACACCCGTACTAAAATCAGGGTTATGAACAAAATTTCAACTCAATACAGGCGTACTGAAATGGATGCGGCCGTATTGGCCATAAAGAAATTTTCAAAGACCTCGTCATGAGGCAACTACATAAATTAGAAAAAATAGAAAAATTGCTTGTGTATGACAGCAGCAAACAAAATGCAAAGATTCAGAAAATCAACAGCGTCATACAGAATAACTGAGCCTGGAGAGGCTTGCCGAAAGAATACTCTCAGAATAACTGAGCCTGGAGAGGCTTGCTGAAAGAATACTCTCAAAATAACTGAGCCTGGAGAGGCTCGCCGAAATAATACTCTCTCAAAATAATTGAGCCTGGAGAGGCTCGCCGAAATAATACTCTCTCATAATAACTGAGACATTTCTGTACAGAAAAAGCCAAAAAACAACAGAAAAGGCAAAAATACAGAAAAAGCCAAAAAATGACAAAAAAGGCAAAAACACAGAAAAAGCCAAAATCGAAAAAAGGGCAAAATACAGAAAATCCAAACTGAGCCTGGAGAGGCTTACCGAAAAAATACTCGCTCAGAATAACTGAGCCTGGAGAGGCTCGCCGAAATAATACTCTCAAAATAATTGAGCCTGGAGAGGCTTGCTTAAATAATACTCCCGCAGAATAATTGAGCCTGGAGAGGCTTGCCGAAATAATACTCCTTCAGAATAATTGAGCCTGGAGAGGCTCGCCGAAATAATACTCTTTCATCATAACTAAAGCCTGGAGAGGCTTGCAAAAATAATACTCTCTCAGAATAAATAAGCCTGGAGAGGCTCGCAGAAATAATACTCCTTCAGAATAATTGAGCCTGGAGAGGCTCGCAGAAAGAATACTCCCTCAGAATAATTGAGCCTGGAGAGGCTCGCAGAAACAATACTCTTCCTTCAGAATAGTTGGGCCTAGAAAGGCTCGATTCCCCAGAGATATCTCAAGCTTACACTCACGGGCCAAATTCCCCAGTGAAAGCTATCAGAATGCGATCAGCGAAATCCCCAAAGGAGGCCTGATCATCCAAGAAAAATGTCTAAGGACTTTAAACTTCCCCAATGGAGGATAGCTTTCCAACTCAAAAGCGATGGGTGAAGCTAAGCCTGAAGAGGCTTTCTAAATAATACTCTGGGATGAATAAAAACTTCAAATCCCCAATCGCCTACTAAAGAGGCATTTCTACAAAAGGAAGACCAATAAACTATTCCCCAAGTGGAATTTGGCTCTCAGCCTAACAAATGAACGTCAAGATGATCTGCCTAACAAAAGAGGCCAATCAACATCAATCCTCAGTGGATGATCGCCTATCCAAGAGGCATCCCCACAAAAGGGGAAGAAAATCAAAAAGATTAATAAAATTCCCCAAGCGGAATTTGGCATCCCGCCAAAACATCGAACATCAAGACTATCTGCCTAACAGAAGAGGCCAGTCAAAAAAATCAACATGTCAACATCCCTAGCGGATAACAGCCTACACAGAGGCAACAAAATCCAAAAATTAAAAAGAGTTACCCGAATAAGGATAACCGGGATACTCCACCTACGTCAAAAGGACGTCAGCCAAACATAAGGCATCGCTCAACTCAGAGAGAAAGAGCATCTGTGTCTACACCCCAAGGAGTCAGAAATTCCCCATGGGTACCAACAATGCAACGCAAGTTGGGGCACAGGAACCTGTGAATGACTGCACATCCCGTAGACGGATCCCTGCATTATCCAGCCCTCAGTGGCACCAAAATCAAAATCAACATCCAGAATCCCCAGCGGATAACAGCCTACACAGAGGCAGCGAAAAATCAGAAAATCAAAAAGAGTTACCCGAATAAGGATAACCGGGATACTCCACCTACGTCAAAAGGACGTCAGCCAAACATAAGGCATCGCTCAACTCAGAGAGAAAGAGCATCTGTGTCTACACCCCAAGGAGTCAGAAATTCCCCAAGGGTACCAACAATGCAATACAAGTTGGGGCACAGGAACCTGTGAATGACTGCACATCCCCTAGACGGATCCCTGCGTTATCCAGCCCTCAGCGGCACAAAAATCAAAAAACAACCGTCGAAGCAGCATCGTGGACTGTGGAGACAAAATCATCACCAAATCCCTGGAAAGGAGATATTCACGCTACCCCGTCGTCACAAACACGGAGGTATGCAGCTTCCGGCTCGGGCAATGAGCGAAGCTATCTCTGGAAAAGGGGTACACACTGCTACCGTTGTCACAAGGGTACTTAGCTTCCAGCTCAAACAAAGAGTGAAGTTAAGCCTGGAGAGACGGTACTTACAGCTTCCAGCTTGGGCAACAAGCAAAGCAAGGCCTGGAGAGGCAAAACTCACACTGCTTACCGTTGTCACAAGGGTACTTAGCTTCCGGCTCGAACAAAGAGTGAAGTTAAGCCTGGAGAGACGGTACTTACAGCTTCCAGCTTGGGCAACAAGCAAAGCAAGGCCTGGAGAGGCAAAACTCACACTGCTCACCGTCGTCGCAAAGGTGCTTGGTTTCCGGCTCGAACAAAGAGCGAGACTAAGCCTGGAGAGGCGGTACTCAACCATCAGCGTCATCAGAGGCGCGTTGATGTCCAACTTCCGGCTCGAGCGTCGAGTGAAGTTGACCTTGGAGAAGGTAAACTCAGCTACCGAGGATGTCAAAAGCGCCGAGGTATGCACCCACCTGGAGAGGCTACTCGACATTTTTCCACCGGAAGACGCTACAAGTCAGAAGGTCGGCGCAATACCCGGACAATTGGGTCAACTCCTTTACTTGTCAGCCGATACACCAAAAGGCCGTCCGACTAAGTAAAGGGGGGGCAGCTGTAGACCCCTAAAATTGTCCGGGTCGGAAATAAAGCTTGAAGACTCTCGAAGACTGAAGGATAATCAGCCAGAAGGACTCCTCGAAGGCCCTAGGAGGGTTCTCTGTAGGTCTAGAGGTCTTAGAATAGCTAAAAATAAGGAAGTGGAGGGAAAAAGCCCAATACGGCCGTACTGAACTTAATACGGCCGTATTGAAGCTTCAATACGGCCGTACTGAAGTCAGTACAACCGTATTGACACTTCAATACGACCGCTGCGAACTCAATACGGGCGTATTGAAATTTCTGACTTTCAATACGACCGTATTGAACTCCAATACGACCGTATTGAAGTTCAAAAATTTCAATACGGCCGTATTGGCCCTGTAGGCCGTACTGCGCCTATTCCCTATAAATATGACGTCAATTGGACGTCATTCCACACTTTTTCACACAGTTTTGACTCCCTCCTTGAGTATTCTGGGGTTTTTGAGCAGTGTTCTGCCCTAGAAATCTCTCTGGGAGTCGATCCGACGAAGTTCTTGAGCCCCGAGCCATTTTGCTTGAGGATCGAACCTAGTCGAGGGGAAATCTCTTTGATTCCCTTAGTTAAAATTTTGTTCTAGGAGAGCGAGGAGCGGGCTTGTAGAGCGAGGGAACGCCAAAACGCTTCCCAGTTCTTTGCAATATATAAAAGCACGCTTCAAGAGGTTTCCCTTCAATCCTTCCTTTTACTGCTTTCTGTGTGCATATTTAAACTGTCATCATGTAGATAGTCAATTTATAATTGCTTAGAATAAATAGGGGTAATTTAGTAATTTTATACTGTTCTTTTAAAAATAATCTGTCATAGGGAACCCGAAAGGGGCGCCGTGGGGTGCTAACACCTTCCCCACGCGTAACCGACTCCCTTACCCAACTCTGGTTGTAGCGGCCAAAGTTGATTTTTAAATCAATTGCCTTATCCCTTTTTCCAATGTTTTGAGTAAAACATTGGTGGCGACTCCACGAACCCTCCTTTTGCGAAAACCACTAAACCATGGAGGGTCCCGCTTGGGATTAATATGGATTAGTGAGACTTTTAATAAATAAATTGGATAAGATCGACAAGGTCTCAGTTTGAGAACAAGTCATTCTAATAATCCAATACATTTTCAAAACCAAAATAAAAGAGTCCAACCATCCTTCGCGAATGCCGAAAGCCCGTTTCGGGCCGGTGGCGACAACCATAACAAGATTCTTGAGTGGTCTTTACTATGATATAACAGATAGAGTTGAATTACTCCCTTACAGGGACCATGATGATTTGGTCTAACTTTGTATAAGGGTTGAATAACAACTTCTTAGAAAATCCACTCAAAGTACCAACTCTAAATATTATATCAAGGAAGATCTCAAGAGGGAGGGAAGTTCATTCAAAAATTACTCTAAAGAAAAGCCCTCTAAAACTCAAGAAATTGAAAAAAAATGAGGAAAATAAAAGGATCACCTTACACACTAGTTCAAAGAGAAGTGAGATCAAATGTTTCAAATGTCTAGGTAGAGGCCACATTGCCTCTAAATGCCCCACCATAAAGACTATGATCCTTAGGGGCAAAGACATTTACAGTGAAGAGTCTTCTTCTTCTTCATTTTCTTCTAGTGAAAATGAGGAGAAAGCTAGTGACCAAGAGGAGAAAATAGGAAAACTTATCCTGTTGATGGTGATCTTTTTATGGTCAAAAGGCTTCTTGGAAGCCAACCTTGTCGCACTTCATTATCACAAAGAGAGAACATCTTTCATACAATATGCTTAGTGTGGAAAAGAGCTTGTTCTCTCAATGTTGATAGTGAATCATAATCTAATTGTTGTAGTACAAGGTTGGTTAACAAGTTAGCTTTTACCACCATTCCTCACTGATGGAGTAGGTTGGAACAAGTGAAGTGTTCTTGCTCCTCTTGACCTCCTCCGATTATGATGATCTCCTGCTTGAGAGTTCAACCGCTTGAATAGTTGAAGAAGAAGAGAGAATCGGTATGACGAAGTCCCTAGGTTAAGGATGGAAGGATCCAAGCTAAAGACTCAAAAGAATGCTCACTTCAAGTGTAGGAAAAAGGTAGGTTTCTCCTAGAACTAAGTTTGCATTCGGTGACCTTTGAGAGAGATTAAGGTTGAAGAAATTTTCAAAAATTCTCTATTGATTCAAAAGTGATTACACAAGGGAAGGCTTATACATTTATAGGCACGGATCCACTCAAATTGGTGCCATCACTAAAGTTAACAAGTTGGCACCGGTTTTTGAATTCAACTTTGAAATTTGAATTCAAAATCCGTGATGCTCCATGTGCTCCTTAAGTGACTGGTCCATTTGAATCTCTAATTACATTTAGTAGTAATTTAGAGTGCATTTACTTAGTCACATGTGCATCCACCCTTGGCTTAAAGCATGTGACTCAAATGCAGCCCTAATTGCTTCTAAATGTAATTTAGAAATTTTGGATTCATGCTATTTATGTATTCCTTCCATTATCCTATTATAATGGCCTAAATACAATGGCCAATCAAATACATTGGAAAGGAAAAATTACATGAATGAAAATGGGCCCAATATTGGGTATCAAAAGCCCAAAGGCCCATGAAGCCCATAAACTAGGCCCACCAAGCCCATTGGGCCCACTAAGCTTTGAAGCAGTCAAATATTCAAGTAGTCTTCTAGCCATAGCTCTAGTGGTTGGACCCTTGGTCCTCTTGAGTGACCTCTTAACTTACAAAGAAAGCCATTTGGTATGTCTCTTATTTAACTTACCTTAACCTCTTTGAAAAAGCACATAAGCAAGAATGAGTCTCGGCCAAACTCAAAGAAAATGAATCAAAATTGTTCTACCACAAGGTTACAAGCACACTTGAATGTTTAAGACATTTCTTTTTACAAGGACTAAACATGACTTAGACAAACTTTGGTAGAAAAAATTAAAATCACATGCATATGACTCAATATTGACCGAACAAATCAAGAAAAAAAAAATCAATGACTCAAACAAAGAAAAATCAGTACAAGTTGAATCCTATGACCTATTGATTGCAGATTGAAAAGCAAAATGCAATCAATACTTGGATCTATGAAAATGTTGATTTCATAAAATTATAGATCCAAAAAGGAAACTCAATTGTGACAAGATAAAACACACAAATACAAGAAAATGATCAGTGAAAAGGAATTACTTAACTCAAGGAAGCAACCTTGCTCTTCATACCAAAAATGATGGAGTAGGTTGGAACAAGTGAAGTGTTCTTGCTCCTATTGACCTCCTCCGGTTTTGATGATCTCCTCCTTGAGAGTTCCACCGTTTGAAAAGTTGAAGAAGAAGATAGAATTGGTATGACAAAGTCCCTAGGCTAAGGATGGAAGCATCCAAATTAAAGACTCAAAAGAATGCTCACTTCAAGTGTAGGAAAAAGGTAGGTTTCTCCTAGAACTAAGTTTGCATTCGGTGACCTTTGAGAGAGAATAAGGGTGAAGAAATTTTTAGAAATTCTCTATTGATTCAAAAGTGATTACACAAGGGAAGGCTTATACATTTATAGGCACGGATCCACTCAAATTGGCCCACTAAGCTCTGAAGCAGTCAAATCTTCAAGTAGTCTTATAGCCATAGCTCTAATGGTTGGACACTTGGTCCATGCTGTCACGACCCGCCAGGTCTTACACTATCTATAGCGTCCAAATACAAGTATAAATATAAAATCTCACTACTAAACAATTATATATATATTGAGAATACACAACTAAAAAATTTCATAATATATATAACTGAAAGTAGGGAAATAATATCCTATACAACAACTAGGTAGTCAAAAGCTACCAATCAACTAAATACAACGTCAGCACTCCTCCTAAGTCCCAACAAAAAACAAGCTCACTCATTCCAGTAGAGCACCTACTCCTGATCTGCTCACATACTAAGGCATGGTAATCACAGTCCCAACCACATAGGGAAAACACGCTAGGGTAAGCTCACAACAATAAACTTAAAAAAATTAGCATCAACATATAATAAACAACAATAGAATTCTACTTTCAACTTACAACTTAAAGCAACACAACATCTACAACAATAGATATACAATATCATCCACTAGCAACAACATTT
Source organism: Cajanus cajan (assembly GCF_000230855.2). Lineage (NCBI taxonomy): Eukaryota > Viridiplantae > Streptophyta > Magnoliopsida > Fabales > Fabaceae > Cajanus > Cajanus cajan. Next base: position 40,766,878 of record NC_138525.1, read on the forward strand.
TCAACACATAGCACTTTATTCAAATTGGCCGCTTGTAATCGGTATAGCTCGACCTGGCCCCCTACTTTGGTCGCTTTATACACGTGTGCCTCAACCTTGCCCACACACGGGACCAACCAAGTCCTATAGGAGAACGACACATCATCCACTCCAAGGAACCACTTTCCAATTAGGGTTTTTAAACAAATTGGCTCTTAGAGCACACAACTATCTCAACCTGCACAATGGGATGAACAACTTCCAAAACTTCTCCTCTAGTCCTAGTGATCAATAATTCATCACAACACAATGATAGTATTTATCACAATAGCTCAACTATCAACTCATTCATACAACATTATATATAATTTGAATACAACAACCCGTGCAACATCTAGTAATGCGTCGTCACACATATACAACTAGGAGATCTCCAACAACAAAGGTTGAGTAGTCTAGGTGGCATAAACCCTACCGAATCCAAAGTTTGAACTATCTTTACCAGGTCAGCTATAGAACATCGTTAGGAACTCCGAAGAGAACTAGGTATAGACAACAATAGATAATTTCTAAGGTGTGCCACTTAGACTCGGATGTCCAGTACTACTGTCAGGACAGAAGGGTTTGGGTATGATCCTACGACGACCTTGGCTAGCATCACCAATCCACATATGGAATTAGCCCACCCACTGTCCTCCAAGTACCATGCACCCTCCAGTACCTAGTCAAAGACTCTATCTCTAACTAGATACCTTACTCAAATTGGTCATTCAACCATGACATGGATCGACTACTTGCATGTCGCCCATACAGTACTAAGGGATTCAACATTAAAATAACTTTTAACTTATCACCTTAGTACAATGTATCTCAACATAGGACATATATCTTCACCATATGTCCCCAAATTTTCAACTTTAAAAATAATGCGACAATAGGCATCTTACATCAATAGGCAACTTACAACAATACAACAATAGGCATCTTACAATAATAGGCAACTTATAGCAATACAATAATAGGCAACTTATACAACTTTACAACAATAGGATGCCTAATGAGATCAATACAACTAACACATCAAATTTACCTTATACTTTCTATCACCCAACTCAAATGAACAACCAACACATCACTCAACAACTGATCAACACAACACAAAGAACTGCACAACGGAAGCCTAATGAGATCACCCCCATAGAGTTTCCACTAGGCTCAACCTGCTCTGATACCATAAAAGTGTAACGACCCGCTAGGTCTCAGACTGTCTATAAAGTCTAAATACAGGTATAAAAATAAAATCTCACTACTAAACAATTATATATATATTGAGAATACACAACTAAAAAATTTCATAATATATATAACTTAAAGTAGGAAATAATATCCTAGACAAAAACTAGTTAGTCAAAAGCTACCAATCAACTAAATACAACGCTAGCCCTCCTCTTGAGTCCCAACCAAAAAAAAGCTTACTCAGTCCAACAGAACACCTACTCTTGATCTGCTCTCATACCAAGGTATGGTCATCACAGTCCCAACCACATAGGGAAAACACGCTAGGGTAATCTCACAATAATAAACATAAAAAAATCGCATCAACATATAATAAACAACAATAGAATTCTACTTTCAACTTACAACTTAAAGAAACACAACATCTACAATAATAGATATACAATATCATCCACTAGCAACAACATTTTCAACACATAGCACTTTATTCAAATTGGCAGCTTGTAATCAGTATAGCTTGACCTGGCCCCTTTACCGTGGTCGCTTCATACACGTGTGCCTCAACCTTGCCCACACACGGGACCAACCAAGTCCTAGAGGAGATCAACACATCATCCACTCCAAGGAACAACTTTCCAAGGAGGGTTTTTAAACAAATTGGGCTCTTAGAGCACCATAACTATCTCAATCCGCAGAATGGTGTAGACCCCTAAATTTGTCCGGGTCGGAAATAAAGCTTGAAGACTCTCGAAGACTGAAGGAAGATCAGCCAGAAGGACTCCTGGAAGGCCCTAGGAGGGTTCTCTGTAGGTCTAGAGGTCTTAGAATAGCTCAAAATAAGGAAGTGGAGGGAATGAAGCCCAATACGGCCGTACTGAACTTAATACGGCCGTATTGAAGCTTCAATACGGCCGCAGTGAACTCAATACGGCGTATTGAAGTTTCTGAAACTTCAATACGGCCGTACTGAAATCAATACGGCCGTATTGAAGCTTCAATACAGCCGTATTGAACTCAATACGGCCGTATTGAAATTTCTGAATTTCAATACAGCCGTATTGAACTCAATACGGCCGTATTGAAGTTCAAAAATTTCAATACGGCCGTATTGCTCCTGTAGGCCGTATTGCGCCTATTCCCTATAAATATGACGTCAATTGGACGTCATTCCACACTTTTTGAGATAGTTTCAACCCTCTCCTTGAGTATTCTGGGGTTTTTGAGCAGTGTTCTGCCCTAGAAATCACTCGGAGAGTTGATCCGACAAAGTTCTTGAGCCCCGAGCCATTTTGCTTGAGGATCGAACCTAGTCGAAGGGAAATCCTCCGGATTTCCATAGTTAAAAGTTTTTAGGAAGGAGCGAGCGAGCTTGTAGAGCGAGGGAACGCCAAAAAGCTTCCCAGTTTTACTCAATATATAAAAGCACGCTTCAAGAGGTTTCTTCTTAAATCCTTCCTTTTACTGCTTTCTGTGTGCATATTTAAACTGTCATCATGTAGATAGTTAATTTATAATTGCTTAGAATAAATAGGGGTAATTTAGTAATTTTACGCTGTTATTTTAGAAAATAATCTGTCATAGGGAACCCGAAAGGGGCGCTGTGGGGTGCTAACACCTTCCCCACGCGTAACCGACTCCCTTACCCAACTCTGGTTGTAATGGCCAAAGTTGATTTGTAAAATCAATTGCCTTATCCCTTTTTCCAATGTTTTGAGTAAAACATTGGTGGCGACTCCACGAACCCCTCCTTTTGCGAAAACCACTAATCCATGGAGGGTCCCGCTTGGGATTAATATGGATTGGTGAATCATTTAATAAAATTGCTCGTTTGACAAGGTCTCAGTTTGAGAATACGTCATTCTAGCAATCCATATTTTTAAACAATTAAACGAGTCCAACCATCCTTCGCGAATGCCGAAAGCCCGTTTCGGGCCGGTGGCGACAAATGGGATGAGCGAATTCGAAAACTTCTCCTCTAGTCCTAGTGATCAATAATTCATCACAACACAATGATAGTATTTATCACAATAGCTCAACTATCAACTCATTCATACAACATTATGTATAATTTGAATACAACAACCCATGCAATATTTATTAATGCGTCGTCACGCATATACAACTAGGAGATCCCCAACAACTGAGGTTGAACAGTCTAGGTGGCATAAACCCTACCGAATCTAACGTTTGACCTATCTTAACTGATGGAACTAGGTTAAAGAGGATTGAAGTTCTTCAGCAATTCCATGCTTAGGACTGTGAACTCTTGAGGTTGACCTTAGAAGAAGCTTTGAAACTCCACGAAGTGTTCATCATGGAGGAGAAGTCTTCAAGGTGATTCGGTTACTCCTAGCTTTGTGTAGAAGCTTGAGGAACCAAGTAAATGTTGAAGAACCTTTGGTGAAACCTTAAAGAGAAGGTTTTCTCTTTGGATTTTGAGAGGACTCTTGAGAGAGAAATCTGAAGTTTATTTCTCTAATTTGTCAAAAGTGAGTACAAGAGAGGTAATTACAAATATATATGGTAAAGGTAGCTTCTAGGAGAAGCTAACCTTAACCATGGTTCACTAGGAACCATGGTAAGGTAAGCTTAACTTCCCACAGTTTAGCAAGCTTGTAGGAGAAGCTAACCTTGACCATGGTTCACTTAAGAATCATGGTAAGGTAAGCTTAAGTGTAACATTGTGGAAATACCGAGCTATTTGGTAGATATACTTTATATATATACATATATATATATATATGTATGTATGCATGTATGTATATGTTATTTATATGGATTTGGATTGGATTATGAAGATGTGGATTTGAAATGTACTTACCTCTTTGCATGTTGTATGTTGATGTGGTTTTGATTAGTTGTTTAAGAATGGTAGTGATTTTACAGTATGAGATGAGAGGTTGATGTTTTGAGAAGTTTGTATAGGCATGTGTGTGCATGAATTTGGTGAATGATGCATTGTACACCATTATACTGAACTGGTACTAAGAGGGAAAAAGACTGATCACCTTCCTTCTCATCTTGGTTAAGTGAAGTATTATGGCATGCAACTCATTATTCCAAGAATATGTATCTGAAAGTGATGTTTGTTTGTGTGTTGACACATGTTACATTTCATATGGTGGTGAGTTGTGAGTATTGTATGGAAAGGAATAGGATGGGTAAGAGATTGAAGGATAGGAACATAAGATAAATCTGGTCTTTCTGAGTGAATTTGAGGTTGTTTTAGAGCTTAGGGAGTTGAAATACTTCAAGAATAGGATATTTGAGGTGAATAGTTGCTAAGGGTGAAATTTGGAAATTTTGGAAATTTTGGAAAATGGCTATATATAGGGACTTAGGACTGTAGACCCCTAAAATTGTCCGGGTCGGAAATAAAGCTTGAAGACTCTTGAGGACTGAAGGAAAGTCAGCCAGAAGGACTCATGGAAGGCCCTAGGAGGATTCTCTGTAGGTCTAGAGGTCTTGTAATAGCTCAAAATAAGGAAGTGGAGGGAATGAAGCCCAATACGGCCTCCCAAAAGTTCAGTACGGCCGTATTGAACATTTTGAACTACAATACGGCCGCACTGAACTCAATACGGCCGTATTGAGGTTTCTTGAACTTCAATACGGCCGCACTGAACTCAATACGGCTGTATTGAGGTTTCTTGAACTTCAATACGGCCGCACTGAACTCAATACGGCTGTATTGAGGTTTCTTGAACTTCAATACGGCCGTACTGAATTCAATACGGCCGTATTGTAGTTCAAAAACTCAATACGGGCCGTATTGACCCCCAGAGGCCGTATTGCGCCTCATCCCTATAAATATGACGTCAATTGGACGTCATTTGACACTTTTACACTGAGTTTTAACCCTCTTCTTGAGTATTCTGGGTTTTTTTGAGCAGTGCTCTGCCTAGAAATCACTCGGAGAGTTGATCCGACAAAGTTCTTGAGTTCTGAGCTTTTTGCTTGAGTCTCGAACTAAGTCGAAGGGAAATCCTCCGGATTTCCATAGTTAAAATTTTCTAGGAGGGAGCGAGCGGGCTTGTAGAGCGAGGGAACGCCAAAAAGCTTCCCAGTTTTACTTGAATATAAAAGCACGCTTCAAAGGTTTCTTCTTAAGACCTTCCTTTTACTGCTTTCTGTGTGTATATTTAACTGTCATCATGTAGATAGTTAAGTTATAATTGTTTAGAATAAATAAGGGTAATTTAGTAATTTCGCACTATTATTTTTAGAAATAATCTGTCATAGGGAACCCGAAAGGGGCACTGTGGGGTGCTAACACCTTCCCCACGCGTAACCGACTCCCTTACCCGACTCTGGTTGTCATGGCCGAAGTCGATTTTTGAATCGATTGCCTTGAACTTCTTTTTCCAATGTTTTGAGTAAAACATTGGTGGCGACTCCATGAACCCTTCCTTTTTATGAAAACCGCTAATCCATGGAGGGTCCCACTTGGGATTAACATGGATTGGTGAGCCTTTTAATAAAATTGCTTGTTTGACAAGGTCTCAGTTTGAGAATAAGTCATTCTAGCAATCCATATTTTTAAACAAATAAAAGAGTCCAACCATCCTTCGCGAATGCCGAAAGCCCGTTTCGGGCCGGTGGCGACAGATGGCGACTCCACTGGGGAAGCCTCGAGAGTCAGTCCCATTTAGTGACAGATTATTTTTAACAAATAATAGTTAAAATTACTTTATTACCCCTTGTTTGTATGATAACATGCTTTATTTATATGGCTTTAATAACTGTTGTATGTTTAAATTTTCGCAAATGTTTGAAATAAAAACTGCACACAAACCTTTGCACACAACAGTTCCCTCTATACCCGGGGGCATGAGTGGTAAGCCATAGGGAGTGGATGTTAGTACGGCCGGTTGTCGAATGGGTCTATAGGTGCCCGTAGACCGTTGTCGGAAAGCATCACTCAAGGTGATAACCATGAACTCGAGTCCGACAGTGCGTTGGAGCTTTCCATCGACTTACGACGAGAGGAATTGGGTCCCTATAATGGGGGCACCTTGGGGGCCTCAGACCGGTGAGAACAGTTAGAACCACCTTGAATATGCACCTTTCTGCAGGAAACCCCTACCTCGTGATTCGCTCGTGACTGTTCGTGGATGAGTGAAATGTTTGTGTAAATGCTTATGTGCAATTGTTTGTGCATTAATAAATAACCTCGTGATAAGGTCTAAGAATAAATCCCCATGCATGAAAAAAACCATGACATGAGAGGAAAGACCATGTGCGAAAATATAATAAAAGTGAGAAGCATGTGCATCATTACCAATAAGACATCATGCATCCTCATAAACCATGCATTTTAGGTTCACCAATACCTCTTGACATGAGTAAAAGAGACCCATAATTATCGAGATTCTCCGTTGAGGAGAGATCATAAGTCAAGGAGGGTAGTAACACTCTGTTTTAAAAAGGCAGCGCCTTAAAAATGGAGGGTTATCAAGCTCATGTCAAGAGCGTATTCATTCCATAAATTAATTAGATTAAATATTCATTTTTAGAAAGTGGCTGGTCATCTCTCTGTCCTCACACGCGCGCAGAAAATCAAGAAGATGGAAGCGCTGGAGGACCAAAATAAGAAGCTTACAGCCGAGCTCTCACAGCTCAAAGAACAAATGGCGCAAATGATGGAACTCATGCGTCACCATAATGTACATGGGTCTCACCATAGTGACCATGAGTCCCATCATCATGAGGAGGAGGAACATGAGGAAGAACCTCCACGAGCTGTACCCCTTGGGGATCGGCTAAGGGCTATGGAGGGGCATGATTTTGACATCAAAGATGCCGCCGACATGTGCTTGGTGAGGGACATCCAATTCCCTCCCAAATTTAAAGTGCCAGATTTCCCAAAATACGTGGGATCGACTTGCCCTAAGAGTCATCTCACCATGTACTGTCGCAAAATGGCTGCATATGCCACAAATGAAAAGCTCTTGATCCATTGCTTCCAAGAGAGCTTAGCCGATACTGCGCTCAATTGGTATATGCAGCTAGATGGAAATCTAGTACACACATGGAGGCAGTTGGCCGACGCCTTTCTCAAGCGCTATAAATACAACATCGACCTAACACCCGATAGGTCAGATCTTCAAGCCTTGAGTAAGAAAAGTGATGAATCTTTCAAGGCGTACGCCCAACGATGGAGGGAGTTGGCGGCACAGATAGAGCCCCCGCTGTCGGATAAGGAGACGGTGTCCTTATTCATCAACTCGTTGACTGGTCCCTATTACGATAAAATGATAGGGAACACAACGACACTCTTCTCGGACATCATCACCATTGGGGAGAGAGTGGAACAAGGACTTAAAAGTGGGAAGCTGGCTAAGCCTTCCCAATCATTTGAAGCCAAGAAGACCTACGGGAAGAAGAAGGAGGGAGGAGTCAATGCCGTAAATATTTCTTCATCTTCTTCCACTTCGAAGTCAGGAAAGTCGCAATACAACCCTGTGAAGAGGTTTGATAAACTTCCGACCACATATAGCGACCTCCTGCCGAAGCTAGTGGAAGCCAAACTTCTAGCTTATGTTCCACCAAGGAAGATCGACCCACCTTACCCCGATTGGTACAAGCCACAAGACAAATGTTTATACCATTCGGGGGCACCAGGGCATTCAACAGAGAACTGCCTAGCTCTCAAATACAAGGTCCAAAACCTTATTGATGCCAGGTGGGTCACCTTCGATTCGACAGCGCCCGACGTGAGCAAGAATCCTCTGCCAAAGCAGGAGTAGAGAGAAGAACAAGCCACGATAGGGCCCCTTCATATTTCTCTTTTAGGGACTCATGATCAGTACCCGAGATCATGAGAACCTTTTCATGTAAATAAGGGTTTTTGTACAGTTTTAATACATATCAATAAAGAGGCATTTTTCACATATCATTCTCTCTTTTGTTCTTTTCTCTCTTTCCTCATTAACATTGTAGACCCCTAAAATTGTCCGGGTCGGAAATAAAGCTTGAAGACTCTCGAAGACTGAAGGAAGATCAGCCATAAGGACTTCCAGAAGGCCCAAGGAGGGTTCTCTATAGGTCTAGAGGTCTTAGGATAGCTAAAATAAGAAAAGTGGGAGGAAAGAAGCCCAATACGGCCTCCCAGAGGTTCAGTACGGCCGTATTGAACATTTTGAACTTCAATACGGCCGCACTGAACTCAATACGGCCGTATTGAAGTTTCTGGACTTCAATACGGCTGCATTGAATTCAATACGGCTGCACTGAACTTCAATACGGCCGCACTGAACTTCAATACGGCCGTATTGAGGTTTTTTGAACTTCAATACGGCCGTATTGAATTCAATACGGCCGTATTAGTTCAAAATTTCAATGTTGACCGTATTGACCCTCATAAACCGTATTGAGCCTCTTCCCTATAAATATGACGTCAATGGGACGTCATTTTACACTTTCACACACAGTTTTAACCCTCTTCTTGAGTATTCTGGGTTTTTTTGAGCAGTGCTCTGCCTAGAAATCACTCGGAGAGTTGATCCGACGAAGTTCTTGAGTCACGAGCCATTTGCTTGAGTCTCGAACCTAGTCGAAGGGAAATCCTCTGGATTTCCATAGTTAAAATTTTATAGGAGGGAGCGAGCGGTCTTGTAGAGGGAGGGAACGCCAAAACGCTTCCCAATTTCTGTCAAGATATATAAGAAAGCACGCTTCAAAGGTTTATCTCTTTAAAGTCCCTTTTTTTACCGCTTTCTGTGTGTACATATTTAAACTGTCATCATGTAGATAGTTAATTTATAATTGCTTAGAATAAATAGGGGTAATTTAGTAATTTTGCACTATTATTTTTAAATAATCTGTCATAGGGAACCCGAAAGGGGCGCTGTGGGGTGCTAACACCTTCCCCACGCGTAACCGACTCCCTTACCCGACTCTGGTTGTAATGGCCGAAGTCGATTTTTGAATCGATTGCCTTAAACCTCTTTTTCCAATGTTTTGAGTAAAACATTGGTGGCGACTCCATGAACCCTTCCTTTTATGAAAACCACTAATCCATGGAGGGTCCCGCTTGGGATTAACATGGATTGGTGAGCCTTTTAATAAAATTGCTCGTTTGACGAGGTCTCAGTTTGAGAATAAGTCATTCTAGCAATCCATATTTTTAAACAAACAAAAGAGTCCAACCATCATTCGCGAATGCCGAAAGCCCGTTTCGGGCCGGTGGCGACAGATGGCGACTCCGCTGGGGAAGCCTCGAGAGTCAGTCCCATTTAGTGACAGATTATTTTTAACAAATAATAGTTAAAATTACTTCATTACCCCTTGCTTGTATGATAACATGTTTATTTATATGGCTTTAATAACTGTTGTTTGTTTAATTTTCTGCAATTGTTTGAAATATAAATTGCACACAAAGCTTTGCACACAACAGTTCCCTCTATACCCGGGGGCATGAGTGGTAAGCCATAGGGAGTGGATGTTAGTACGGCCGGTTGTCGAATGGGTCTATAGGTGCCCGTAGACCGTTGTCGGAAAGCATCACTCAAGGTGATAACCATGAACTCGAGTCCGACAGTGCGTTGGAGCTTTCCATCGACTTACGACGAGAGGAATTGGGTCCCTATAATGGGGGCACCTTGGGGGCCTCAGACCGGTGAGAACAGTTAGAACCACCTTGAATATGCACCTTTCTGCAGGAAACCCCTACCTCGTGATTCGCTCGTGACTGTTCGTGGATGAGTGAAATGTTTGTGTAAATGCTTATGTGCAATTGTTTGTGCATTAATAAATAACCTCGCGATAAGGTCTAAAGAATAATCCCCATGCATGAAAATGTCATGACATGAGAGGAAAAACCAATGTGTGAAAATATAATAAAAGTGAGGAGCATGAGCATCATTACCAATAAGATATCATGCATCCTCATAAACCATGCATTCTAGGTTCACCAATACCTCTTGACATGAGTAAAAGAGACCCATAATTATCGAGATTCTCCGTTGGGGAGAGATCATAATTCAAGGAGGGTGGTAACACTCCATTTTAAAAAGGCAGCGCCTTAAAAATGGAGGGTTATCAAGCTCATGTCAAGAGCGTATTCATCCCATAAATAAACTAATTAAAATATTCATTTTAGAAAGTGGCTGGTCATCTCTCTGTCCTCACACGCGCGCAGAAAATCAAGAAAATGGAAGCATTGGAGGAGCAAAATAAGAAGCTCACAACCGAGCTTTCACAGCTTAAAGAGCAGATGGCGCAAATGATGGAACTCATGCGTCAACATAACGTCCATGGATCAAGCCACAGTGACCATGGGTCCCATCATGAGGAAGAGGAGGTGCATGAAGAAGAGCCTCCACACGCCATACCTATTGGGGCTGGAATTATGATTAAAGAGCCCGAAGTTTCAAAGGAACAATTCCACGCCCTAGAGGATCGGCTAAGGGCTATGGAGGGGCATGATTTCGATATTAAAGATGCCGCCGACATGTGCTTAGTGAGGGATATTCAATTTCCTCCTAAATTTAAAGTGCCAGATTTCCCGAGATACGTGGGATCGACTTGCCCCAAGAGTCATCTCACCATGTACTGCCGAAAGATGGCTGCATATGCCACAAACGAAAAGCTCTTGATCCACTGCTTCCAAGAGAGCTTGGCTGATACCGCGCTCAACTGGTATATGCAGCTAGATGGAAATCTAGTACACACATGGAGGCAGTTGGCCGACGCCTTTCTCAAGCGCTATAAATACAACATCGACCTAACACCCGATAGGTCAGATCTTCAAGCCTTGAGTAAGAAAAATGATGAATCTTTCAAGGCGTACGCCCAACGATGGAGGGAGTTGGCGGCACAGATAGAGCCCCCGCTGTCGGATAAGGAGACGGTGTCCTTATTCATAAACTCGTTGACCGGTCCCTATTATGACAAAATGATAGGGAATACGACAACACTCTTATCGGACATCATCACCATTGGGGAGAGAGTGGAACAAGGACTTAAAAGTGGGAAGCTGGCTAAGCCTTCCCAATCATATGAAGCTAAGAAGGCCTTCGGGAAGAAAAAAGAGGGAGGAGTCAACGCCATAAATATTTCCTCATCTTCTTCCACTTCGAAGTCGGGAAAGTCGCAATACAACCCTGTGAGGAAGTTTGATAAACTTCCGACCACATATAGCGACCTCCTGCCGAAGCTAGTGGAAGCACGTCTTCTAGCTTATGTTCCACCAAAGAAAATGGATCCACCCTACCCCGATTGGTACAATCCACAAGATAAATGTCTATACCATTCGGGGGCACCGGGGCACTCAACGGAGAACTGCAGAGTTCTCAAATATAAGGTCCAAGACCTTATTGATGTTGGGTGGGTCACCTTCGATTCGACAGCGCCCGACGTGAGCAAGAATCCTCTACCAAAGCAGGAGTAGAGAATGGCAAGCCACGATAGGGCCCCTTCATATTTTTCTTTTCTTTTCTTTTAGGGACTCATGATCAGTACCCGAGATCATGAGAACCTTTTCATGTAAATAAGGGTTTTACAGTTTTAATACATATCAATAAAGAGGCATTTTTCACATATCATTCTCTTTTTTGTTCTTTTCTCTCTTTCCTCATTAACATTAATAATTCTAAACCTAAACAGAACCAATAAAATAATTATGTCTGTAATTGTTCGCTTTGACCGGGATCCGAAAGTTGAGGATAAATGGGTTGAGTTGGACAGTGATGAGGAGACCATTTCTCCGGATCTGCAAAGACTGCTAGAACGAGAAGCTCGCCTACTCCAACTCGTCAAGAGAAATTGGAGACTGTGAATTTGGGGCATGGCCGAGAGATATAAGAGGTCAACATTGGGACCCATATCAGTGATGAAATAAGGACACATGTTTCCGCTATGATTATAATAAAATCATTTCTCATTGCTTCTTTTCTTGCTTATAATAAAATTCTAAACCACATTATTTTTAACCCTGTTTGAATAAACATGAATGAGGTTAAAATCATCTTAATAATAATAAACCCACATCATTTTTATGTGGAGGTGTGTGTGACAACTTGGAGCACCTTCCCTTGGCCTTGACAAGTGCCATCATGGGTAAAAAGAAATCTTTCAAAATAAAAGAAGCTCGGCAGGAAACTCAAAGAGGGGACTGCGCAAAAATAAGAGCAAAAGACCCGCTAGGAATCCCACGAAAGGGTGACCTAGGCAAAAGTTAGGGTTACAAAAATAAACAAAAACAAAAGCCCGCTAAAACTCCACAAATGGGTGTTTTAGGCAAAAGTTAGGGCAATCGAAAAACAGAATAAATCCATGATGGTACCATGAACCGAATTCAAAAAGAAAGGTTCAAGGGAAGCTATCCAAGTTGTCGAATCACAACACGACTTTTTTAGGATAATCTAGTGGAAGCACGGAGAAATAAATCATCACTGATAATGGATCTAATCTGAACAACAAAATGGTGGAAGAACTGTGCCAAGAATTCAAGATCCAACACCATAACTCTTCCCCATATCGGCCAAAGATGAATGGGGCAGTCGAGGCAACCAATAAGAGCATCAAGAAAATAGTGCAAAAGATGGTTGTCTCATTTAAGGACTGGCACGAGATGTTACCCTTCGCTTTCCATGGTTATAGGACTTCTGTACGCACATCTACAAGAGCTACTCCATTCTCCCTCGTCTATGGGATGGAGGCAGTGCTACCCGTCGAAGTCGAAATACCTTCCCTAAGGGTAATCATGGAAGCAAAACTTTCCGAAGCAGAATGGGTTCAAAGCCGGTATGACCAGTTGAACCTCATTGAAGAAAAACGGCTGAACGCCATATGCCATGGTCAAGCCTATCAGAGGAAGATCAAAAAAGGCTTTTGACAAGAAAGTCCACCCTCGAGTCTACCATGAGGGAGAGTTGGTAATGAAGGAATTGCTACCGACTCAAAAGGACCAAATCGGAAAGTGTGCCCCAAATCACGGAGGACCATACGTAGTAAAACGAGCCTTCTCAAGAGGAGCACTGATCCTCACAGACATGGATGGAAAAGAACTTCGATACCCAGTCAACGCTGACGTGGTAAAGAAGTACTATGCTTGAAGACGTTGCTTGCATAGGCCCGCTAGGATGAAAACCCAAAAAGGGCGTCCTAGGCAAAAGTTAGGGCAAAATAAAAAGCCCGCCAGTACAAGGGTACTAGGCAAAATAAAGGCGAATTTATCCCCGCTAGGATATGTCCTAGGCAAAAATTAGGGGCAAAAGAATAAGATACAAAAACAAAGCAAGCAATGGTCACTTGAATCGAAAACTGAAAGGCGGTTCAAGTGATTATCTTCTAGAAGCAAGCGTCTTGCAGCATCTACGCTTCTGGCTCAGGCATCTCACCTGAAGCAACTAGGGGAATGTAAAGAGCAACAATTACAGATATAATTGTTAAGCCCAATGTATATAGCCTACCCTGGCCAGCCATTCTTCAGAAAATCCTACTGTATATCTTTCTGTAAAAACACTTGTGAATATCAATAAAATATCTATTCATTTTCTCTTCTCTCTTGACCATGTGATTATGCCTCTAAAATTGGTATTTCTAAAAAATTGTATGAAATTCCTTAATAATCGGTCAATAAAGAAAATTGGAGGGGTTCCTATAAAATCCATAATCTCCTGCATAAAAGGCTCACAAAAATATTCCCTCACGTCGATGACAGAAATTCCTCCAAGAAAAGGAGGATAGGGAGAGCCATTCATTTTTCTAAAAACATTAAATAATAAAACTTGCATTTGTGCATCACACACATTAGTTGCACATTCAAAGACCTTATCATGAGGCAATTGCATAAAATAGAAAATAGGAAAAATTGCTTGTGTATGGCAGCGGTCAACAGAAAAAGCCGCAAATCAACAGAAAAGGCAAAAATACAGAAAAAGCCAAAAAAATGACAAAAAAGGAAAAAAATACAGAAAAAGCCAAAAACGACAAAAAAGGCAAAAGATTTAGAAAATCGATCGCCTCGTACAGAATAACTGAGCCTGGAGAGGCTTGCCGAAACAATACTCATACAGAATAACTGAGCCTGGAGAGGCTTGCCGAAACAATACTCATGCAGAATAACTGAGCCTGGAGAGGCTTGCCGAAACAATACTCCCACAGAATAACTGAGCCTGGAGAGGCTTGCCGAAACAATACTCCCACAGAATAACTGAGTCTGGAGAGGCTTGCCGAAATAATACTCCCACAGAATAATTGAGCCTGGAGAGGCTTGCTGAAAAAATACTCCCACAAAATAACCGAGCCTGGAGAGGCTTGCCAAAATAATACTCTCTCAGAAATAACTGAGCCTGGAGAGGCTCGCCGAAATAATACTCTCACAGAATAATTGAGCCTGGAGAGGCTCGCCGAAATAATACTCTCTCAGAATAACTGAGCCTGGAGAGGCTCGCAGAAATAATACTCCCTAGAGAAACCTCAACTTCCACTCACGGGCCAAATTCCCCAGTGAAAGCTATCAAACCAAGATCAGCAAAATTCCCCAAGGGAGGCTTCATCATCTAAACAGAATATCCAAGTCGAAAGGACTTAAACTTCCTCAGTGGAAGGTAGCTTTCCAACTCAAGCAATGAGTGAAGCTAAGCCTGAAGAGGCTTTCTAAATAATACTCTGGGATAAATAAACTTTAAATCCCCACTCGCCTACTCAGAGGCACCCCCTCAAGAAAAATCACAAAAGACAAATAATCATTCCCCAAGCGGAATCCGGCACTCAACCGAACACCAAACATCAAGATAATTCGCCTACTCAGAGGCACTCTTTCAAAAAAGAAAAAAAATCCAAAAGATCAATAACAATTCCCCAAGCGGAATTTGGCTTTTCAGCCAATCATTGAACATCAAGATGATATGCCTAACAGAAGAGGCTAATCAAAATCAACATCCAGAATCCCCAGCGGATAACAGCCTACACAGAGGCTACAAAAATCAGAAAATCAAAAGAGATACCCGAATAAGGATAACCGGGATACTCCACCAACGTCGAAAGGACGTCAGCCAATCATAAGGCATCGCTCACATCAGAAAGAGCATCTTTGTGTCTGCACCCTAAGGAATCAGAAATTCCCCAATGGGTACCAACTACGCAATGGAAAGTTGGGACACAGGAACCTATGAGTAACTGCACATCCCCTAGACGGATCCCTGCGTTATCTAGCCCTCAGCGGCATCAAAATAAAAAACAACCGTCGAAGCAGCATCGTGGACTGTGGAGACAAAATCAATGACAAAATCCCCAGCGGATAATAGCCTACACAGAGGCAACAAAACCAGAAAAACAAAAAGAGTCGCCCGAATAAGGATAACCGGGATACTCCACCACCGTCAAAAGGACGTCAGCCAACCATAAGGCACCGCTCATCTCAGAAAGAGCATCTTTGTGTCTACACCCCAAGGAAACAGAAATTCCTCAATGGGCACCAATTACGCAATGCAAAATTGGGACACAAGAACCTATGAGTAACTGCACATCCCCTAGACGGATCCCTGCGTTATCCAGCCCTCAGCGGCACCAAAATCAAAAACAACCGTCGAAGCAGCATCGTGGACTGTGGAGACAAAACTATCACAAATCCCTGGAGAGGGCAAACTCACGCTACCCAGATGTCCAGAGCACCGAGGTATGCACAAAGCCTGGAGAGGCAATACTTAGCTACCCAGATGTCCAGAGCACCGAGGTATGCACAAGCCTGGAGAGGTAATACTTAGCTACCCAGATGTCTAGAGCACCGAGGTATGCACAAAGCCTGGAGAGGCAATACTTAGCTACCCAGATGTCCAGAGCACCGAGGTATGCACAAGCCTGGAGAGGCAATACTCAGCTACCCAGATGTCCAGAGCACCGAGGTATGCACAAGCCTGGAGAGGCAATACTCAGCTACCCAGATGTCCAGAGCACCGAGGTATGCACAAGCCTGGAGAGGCAATACTCAGCTACCCAGATGTCCAGAGCACCGAGGTATGCACAAGCCTGGAGAGGCAAAACTCACGCTACCCAGATGTCCAGAGCACCGAGTGTAGACCCCTAAAATTGTCCGGGTCGGAAATAAAGCTTGAAGACTCTCAAAGACTGAAGGAAGATCAGCCAGAAGGACTCCTGGAAAGCCCTAGGAGGGTTCTCTGTAGGTCTAGAGGTCTTAGAATAGCTCAAAACGAGGAAGTGGAGGGAATGAAGCCCAATACAGCCGTACTAAACTTAATACGGCCGTATTGAAGCTTCAATATGGCCGCAGTGAACTCAATACGGCGTATTGAAGTTTCTGAAACTTCAATAGGCCGTACTGAAATCAATACGGCCGTATTGAAGCTTCAATACAGCCGCAGTGAACTCAATACGGCCGTATTGAAATTTCTGAGCTTCAATACGGCCGTACTGAACTCAATACGGCCGTATTGAAGTTCAAAAATTTCAATACGGCCGTATTGATTCTGTAGCCCGTATTGGGCCTGTTCCCTATAAATATGACGTCAATTGGACGTCATTCCACACTTTTACACACAGTTTTAACCCTCTCCTTGAGTATTCTGGGGTTTTTGAGCAGTGTTCTGCCCTAGAAATCACTCAGAGAGTTGATCCGACGAAGTTCTTGAGCCCCGAGCCATTTTGCTTGAGGATCGAACCTAGTCGAAGGGAAATCCTCCGGATTTCCGTAGTCAAAATTTTATAGGAGGGAGCGAGCGGGCTTGTAGAGCGAGGGAACGCCAAAAAGCTTCCCAGTTTTACGAAATATATAAAAGCACGCTTCAAAGGTTTCTTCTTAAAGTCCTTCCTTTTACTGCTTTCTGTGTGCATATTTAAACTGTCATCATGTAGATATCTAAAGTATAATCGCTTATAATAAATAGGGGTAATTTAGTAATTTTATATTGTTATTTTAGAAATAATCTGTCATAGGGAACCCGAAAGGGGCGCTGTGGGGTGCTAACACCTTCCTCACGCGTAACCGACTCCCTTACCCGACTCTGGTTGTAATGGCCGAAGTCGATTTTTGAATCGATTGCCTTATCCCTTTTTCCAATGTTTTGAGTAAAACATTGGTGGCGACTCCATGAACCCTTTTACTACGAAAACCACTAATCCATGGAGGGTCCCGCTTGGGATTAACATGGATTGGTGAGACATTTAATAAATAAATTGGATAAGATCGACAAGGTCTCAGTTTGAGAACAAGTCGTTCTAATAATCCAATACATTTTCAAAACTAAAATAAAAGCGAGCTCGACCGTCTTCGCGACCGCCGAGGCCCGTTTGGGCCGGTGGCGACAGATGGCGACTCCACTGGGGAAGCTTCGAGAGTCAGTCCCATTTAGTGACAGATTGTTTTTAACAAATAATAGTTAAAAATTACTTCATTACCCCTTGCTTGTATGATAACATGATTTATTATATGGCTTTAAATAACTGTTATATTTTTAAATTTACGCAATTGTTTGAAATAAAAACTGCACACAAACCTTTGCACACAACAGTTCCCTCTATACCTGGGGGCATGAGTGATTAACCATAGGGAGTGGATGTTAGTACGGCCGGTTGTCGAATGGGCCTATAGGTGCCCGTAGACCGTTGTCGGAAAACATCACTCAAGGTGATAACCATGAACTTGAGTCCGACGGTGCGTTGGAGCTTTCCATCGACCTACGATGAGAGGAATTGGGTCCCTATAATGGGGGCACCTTGGGGGCCTTGGACTGGTGAGAACAGTTAGAACCTACCTTGAATATGCACCTTTCTGCAGGATACCCCTACCTCGTGATTCGCTCGTGACTGTTCGTGGATGAGTGAATTGTTTGTGTAAATGCTTATGTGCAATTGTTTGTGCATTAATAAATAACCTCGTGATAAGGTCTAAAGAATAATCCGCATGCATGAAAAAACCATGACATGAGAGGAAAAACCAATGTGTGAAAATATAATAAAAGTAAGGAGCATAGGCATCATTATCAATAATACCTCATGCATCCTCATCATCATTTATAGGTTCACTAATACCCTCTCGATGTGAGTGAAAGAGACCCGTGACTATTGAGATTCTCCGTTGTGGAGAGATAATAGCCTAGGGAGGGTGATAAACTTTCATCTTAAAAAGGCAGCGCCTCAAAGATGAAAGATTATCAAGCTCACATCAAGAGTGTATTCATATTATAAATAAGCTAATTAGAATAAACATTCATTTTAGAAAGTGGCTGGTCACCTCTCTGTCCTCACACGCGCAAAGAAAATCAAAAAAATGGAAGCGCTAGAGGAACAAAACAAGAAGCTCACGACCGAGCTTTCACAGCTCAAAGAGCAGATGGCGCAAATGTTGGAACTCATGCGTCACCATAACATTCATGGATCTCATCACAGTGACCATGGGTCCCATCATGAGGGAGAGGAGGAAGAGCATGAAGAAGATCCTCCACATGCCATACCTATTGGGGCTGGAATTGTGATCAAAGAGCCCGAGGTTTCAAAAGAACAATTCCACGCCCTAGAGGATCGGTTGAGGGCTATGGAGGGGCATGATTTTGACATCAAAGATGCCGCCGACATGTGCCTAGTGAGGGACATTCAATTCCCTCCTAAATTTAAAGTGCCAGATTTCCCAAAATACGTGGGATCGACTTGCCCCAAGAGTCATCTCACCATGTACTACCGAAAGATGGCTGCATATGCCACAAATGAAAAGCTCTTGATCCATTGCTTCCAAGAGAGCTTAGCTGATACCGCGCTCAACTGGTATATGCAGCTAGATGGAAATCTAGTACATACATGGAGGCAGTTGGCCGACGCCTTTCTCAAGCGCTATAAATACAACATCGACCTAACACCCGATAGGTCTGATCTTCAAGCCTTGAGCAAGAATAATGATGAATCTTTCAAGGCGTACGCCCAACGATGGAGGGAGTTGGCGGCACAGATAGAGCCCCCGCTGTCGGACAAGGAGACGGTGTCCATATTCATCAATTCGTTGACTGGTCCCTATTACGATAAAATGATAGGGAACACAACGACACTCTTCTCGGACATCATCACCATTGGGGAGAGAGTGGAACAAGGACTTAAAAGTGGGAAGCTGGCTAAGCCTTCCCAATCATATGAAGCTAAGAAGGTCTTCGGGAAGAAGAAAGAGGGAGAAGTCAATGCTATAACCATACCCTCGGCTACTTCCACTTCGAAGTCGGGAAGATCGCAATTCACCCCTGTGAAGAAGTTTGATAAACTTCCGACCACTTATAGCGATCTCCTGCCGAAGCTAGTAGAAGCCAAACTTCTAGCTCATGTTCCACCAAGGAAGATCGACCCACCTTACCCCGATTGGTACAAGCCACAAGACAAATGTTTATACCATTCGGGGGCACCAGGGCATTCAACAGAGAAATGCCTAGCTCTCAAATACAAGGTCCAAGACCTTATTGATGCCGGGTGGGTCACCTTCGATTCGACAGCGCCCGACGTGAGCAAGAATCCTCTGCCAAAGCAGGAGTAGAGAGAAGAACAAGCCACGATAGGGCCCCTTCATATTTCTCTTTTAGGGACTCATGATCAGTACCCGAGATCATGAGAACCTTTTCATGTAAATAAGGGTTTTTGTACAGTTTTAATACATATCAATAAAGAGGCATTTTTCACATTATTCTCTTTTTTGTTCTTTTCTCTCTTAACATTAATAATTCTAAACCTAAACAGAACCAATAAAATAATTATGTCTGTAATTGTTCGCTCTGACCGGGATCCGAAGGTGAAAGGGTTGAGTTGGACAGTGATGAGGAAACCATTTCTCCGGATTTGCAAAGATTGCTAGATCAAGAAGCTCGTCAAGAGAAATTGGAGACTATAAATTTGGGGCATGGCCGAGAGATAAAAGAGGTCAACATTAGGACCCATACCAGTGATGAAATAAGGACACATGTTTCCGCTATGATTATAATAAAATCATTCTTTATTGCTTCTTTTCTTGCTTATAATAAAATTCTAAACCACATTATTTTTAACCCTGTTTGAATAAACATGAATGAGGTTAAAATCATCTTAATAATAATAAACCCACATCATTTTTATGTGGAGGTGTGTGTGACAACTTGGAGCACCTTCCCTTGGCCTCGACAAGTGCCATCATGGGTAAAAAGAAATCTTTCAAAATAAAAGAAGCTCGGCAGGAAACCCAAAAAGGGGACTGCGCAAAAATAAGAGCAAAAGACCCGCTAGGAATCCCACGAAAGGGTGACTTAGGCAAAAGTTAGGGTTACAAAAATAAACAAAAACAAAGGTCCGCTAAAACGCCACAAAAGGGTGTTTTAGGCAAAAATAAGGACAATCAAAAAACAAAATAAATCCATGATGGTACCATGAACCGAATTCAAAAAGAAAGGTTCAAGGGAAGCTATCCAAGTTGTCAAATCACAACACGACTTTTTAACTTCATAAGTGTTTAATCAAACAAGCCTAAACACATAAGCCTACCTTGGCCATCCATTCTTACAAAAACCATTTTTGAAAAATAAATCCCCTCTAAAACACAAACTTCAGAATAAAAATATCTTTCTTTTCTTTTCTCTCTTGTCCCAAAAGATTTTAGGATAATCTAGTGGAAGCATGGAGAAATAAATCATCACTGATAATGGATCTAATCTGAATAATAAAATGGTGGAAGAACCGTGCCAAGAATTCAAGATCCAACATCATAACTCTTCCCTATATCGGCCAAAGATGAATGGGGCAGTCGAGGCAACCAATAAGAACATCAAGAAAATAGTGATGGTTGTCTCATTTAAAGACTGGCACGAGATGTTACCCTTCGCTCTTCATGGTTATAGGACTTCAGTACGCACATCTACAGGAGCTACTCCATTCTCCCTCGTCTATGGAATGGAGGCAGTTCTACCCGTTGAAGTCAAGATACCTTCTCTAAGGGTAATCATGGAAACAAAACTTTCCGAAGCAGAATGGGTTCAAGGCCGATACGACCAGTTGAACCCTATCAAAAAGAAACGGCTGAACGCCATATGCCATGGTCAAGCCTATCAGAGGAAGATCAAAAAGGCTTTTGACAAGAAAGTCCACCCTCGAATCTACCATGAGGGAGAGTTGGTAATCAAGAAATTATTACCAACTCAAAAGGACAAAATCGGAAAGGGGGCCCTAAATCACGAAGGACCGTACGTGGTAAAACGAGCTTTCTCAGGAGGAGCATTGATCCTCACAAACATGGATGGAGAAGAACTTCGATACCTAGTCAACACTGACGTGGTAAAGAAGTACTATGCTTGAAGACGTTGCTTGCATAGGCCCGCTAGGACGAAAACCCAAAAAGGGCGTCCTAGGCAAAAATTAGGGCAAAATAAAAAGCCCGCCAGTACAAGGGTACTAGGCAAAACAAAGGCAAAAATTATCCCCGCTAGGATACGTCCTAGGCAAAAGTTAGGGGCAAAAGAATAAGATGTAAAAACAAAGCAAACAACGATCGCTTGAATCGAAAACCGAAAGGCGGTTCAAGTGATTATCTTCTAAAAGCAAGCGTCTTGCAGCATCTACACTCCTGGCTCAGGCCGAAGCAATTAGGGGAACGTAAAGAGCAACAATTACAGATATAATTGTTAAGCCCAATGTATATAGCCTACCCTGGCCAGCCATTCTTCAGAAATTTCCTTCTGTATATCTTTCTGTAAAAAAACACTTGTGAATATCAAATAAAATATCCATTTGTTTCTTTTCTCTCTTGACCATGTGATTATGCCTCTAAATTGATGTTTCAAAAATTGTACGAAACTCTTTTAATAATCGGTCGAATAAAGAAAATTGGAGGGGTTCCTATAAAATCCATAAATCTCCTGCATAAAGGCTCATAAAAATACTCCCTCGCGTCAATGACAGAAAGTCCTCCAAGAAGAAGAGGATAGAGAGAGCCACTCACTTTTCTAAATAAATGAACAAAAATAAAAAATTGTATTGCATGCATCACACATATTAATTGCACATTTAAAGACCTTATCATGAGGCAATTGCATAAAATAGAAAAAATAGAAAAATTGCTTGTGTATGACAGCAGCAAACAAAATGCAAAGATTCAGAAAATCAACAGCGTCATACAGAATAACTGAGCCTGGAGAGGCTTGCCGAAAGAATACTCTCGGAATAACTGAGCCTGGAGAGGCTTGCCGAAAGAATACTCTCAGAATAACTGAGCCTAGAGAGGCTTGCCGAAACAATACTCCCACAGAATAACTGAGCCTGGAGAGGCTTGTCGAAATAATACTCTCTCAAAATAACTGAGCCTGGAGAGGCTTGTCGAAATAATACTCTTTCAGAATAACTGAGCCTGGAGAGGCTCGCCGAAATAATACTCTCAAAATAACTGAGCCTGGAGAGGCTCGCCGAAATAATACTCTCTCAGAATAACTGAGACATTTCTGTACAGAAAAAGCCGAAAATCAATAAAAAAGGCAAAAACACAGAAAAAGCCAAAATCGAAAAACGGCAAAATACAGAAAATCCAACAAATCATACAGAATAACTGAGCCTGGAGAGGCTTGCCGAAAAAATACTCGTACAGAATAATTGAGCCTGGAGAGGCTCGCCGAAATAATACTCGCACAAGATAATTGAGCCTGGAGAGGCTCGCCGAAATAATACTCTTTCAGAATAACTAAGCCTGGAGAGGCTTGCTGAAATAATACTCTTTCAGAATAATTGAGCCTGGAGAGGCTTGCCGAAATAATACTCTCTCAGAATAAATGAGCCTGGAGAGGCTCGCGGAAATAATACTCCCCAGAGAAACCTCAACTCAAGCTCATGGAACAAATCCCCAGCGAGAGCTATCAAAGCAAGATCGTCAAAATCCCCAATGGAAGCGCGATCATCCAAGCAAAATATTCAGTCAAAGGACTTCAAACTTCCTCAGTGGAAGATAGCTCTCTGACTCAAGCGCTGAGTGAGGCTAAGCCTGCAGAGGCTTCCTAAATAATACTCTGGGATACATAAGATCCCCAAATCCCCAGTCGCCTACTCAAGAGGCATTCCTACAAAAAAAAAAAATCAAAAATATCAATAAATATTCCCCAAGCGGAATCCGGCACTCAGCCGAACACTAAACATCAAGATAATTCGCCTACTCAGAGGCACTCTTTCAAAAAAGAGAAAAAAATCGAAAAGATCAATAATCATTCCCCAAGCGGAATCCGGCTCTCAGCCAATCATTGAACGTCAAGCTGATACGCCTAACAGAAGAGGCCAGTCAAGAAATGAATGACAAAATCCCCAGTGGATAAACAGCCTACACAGAGGCTACAAAAAATAAAAAATTGAAAAGAGACACCCGAATAAGGATAACCGGGATACTCCACCAACGTCGAAAGGACGTCAGCCAAACATAAGGCACCGCTCAATTCAAGAAGAGCATCTGTGTCTATACCCCAAGGAAACAAAAATTCCCCATGGGTACCAACTAAGCAATGCAAGTTGGGGCACAAAAACCTATGAATGACTGCACATCCCCTAGACGGATCCCTGCGTTATCCAGCCCTCAGTGGCACCAAAATCAAAATCAAACCGTCGAAGCAGCATCGTGGACTGTGGAGACAAAACTATCACTAATCCCTGAAGAGGGTAAACACGTATTGCCGAAGTGATCAGAAGACACGGACGCAGACCCTGGAGAGGGCAAAACTCAGTTGCCTAGATCGTCAAAGACAACCGAAACAAAGTCTGGAGAGACGATACTCAAACAAAGTCTGGAGAGACGATACTCAAACAAAGTCTGGAGAGACAGTACTCAAACAAAGTCTGGAGAGACGATACTCAAACAAAGTCTGGAGAGACGATACTCAAACAAAGTCTGGAGAGACGATACTCAAACAAAGTCTGGAGAGACGATACTCAAACAAAGTCTGGAGAGACGATACTCAAACAAAGTCTGGAGAGACGATACTCAAACAAAGTCTGGAGAGACAGTACTCAAACAAAGTCTGGAGAGACGATACTCAAACAAAGTCTGGAGAGACGATACTCAAACAAAGTCTGGAGAGACGATACTCAAACAAAGTCTGGAGAGACGATACTCAAACAAAGTCTGGAGAGACGATACTCAAACAAAGTCTGGAGAGACAGTACTCAAGGTCTGGAGAGACAGTACTCAAGGTCTGGAGAGACAGTACTCAAGGTCTGGAGAGACAGTACTCAAGGTCTGGAGAGACAATACTCAGCCATCAGCGTCGTCAGAAGCACGTTGGTGTTAAACTTAGCTACCAAGGTTGTCAGAAGCGCCGAGGTATGCAACAACCTGGAGAGGCTACTCAACAATTTTCCACCGGAAGACGCTACAAGTCAGAAGGTTGGCACATCACCCGGACAATTGGGTCAACTCCTTTACTTGTCAGCCGGTACACCAAAAGACCGTTTGACTAAGTAAAGGGGGGGCAGCTGTAGACCCCTAAAATTGTCCGGGTCGGAAATAAAGCTTGAAGACTCTCAAAGACTGAAGGAAGATCAGCCAGAAGGACTCCTGGAAAGCCCTAGGAGGGTTCTCTGTAGGTCTAGAGGTCTTAGAATAGCTCAAAATAAGGAAGTGGAGGGAATGAAGCCCAATACGGCCGTACTAAACTTAATACGGCCGTATTGAAGCTTCAATATGGCCGCAGTGAACTCAATACGGCATATTGAAGTTTCTGAAACTTCAATAGGCCGTACTGAAATCAATACGGCCGTATTGAAGCTTCAATACAGCCGCAGTGAACTCAATACGGCCGTATTGAAATTTCTGAGCTTCAATACGGCCGTACTGAACTCAATACGGCCGTATTGAAGTTCAAAAATTTCAATACGGCCGTATTGATTCTGTAGCCCGTATTGGGCCTGTTCCCTATAAATATGACGTCAATTGGACGTCATTCCACACTTTTACACACAGTTTTAACCCTCTCCTTGAGTATTCTGGGGTTTTTGAGCAGTGTTCTGCCCTAGAAATCACTCAGAGAGTTGATCCGACGAAGTTCTTGAGCCCCGAGCCATTTTGCTTGAGGATCGAACCTAGTCGAAGGGAAATCCTCCGGATTTCCGTAGTCAAAATTTTATAGGAGGGAGCGAGCGGGCTTGTAGAGCGAGGGAACGCCAAAAAGCTTCCCAGTTTTACGAAATATATAAAAGCACGCTTCAAAGGTTTCTTCTTAAAGTCCTTCCTTTTACTGCTTTCTGTGTGCATATTTAAACTGTCATCATGTAGATATCTAAAGTATAATCGCTTATAATAAATAGGGGTAATTTAGTAATTTTATATTGTTATTTTAGAAATAATCTGTCATAGGGAACCCGAAAGGGGCGCTGTGGGGTGCTAACACCTTCCTCACGCGTAACCGACTCCCTTACCCGACTCTGGTTGTAATGGCCGAAGTCGATTTTTGAATCGATTGCCTTATCCCTTTTTCCAATGTTTTGAGTAAAACATTGGTGGCGACTCCATGAACCCTTTTACTACGAAAACCACTAATCCATGGAGGGTCCCGCTTGGGATTAACATGGATTGGTGAGACATTTAATAAATAAATTGGATAAGATCGACAAGGTCTTAGTTTGAGAACAAGTCGTTCTAATAATCCAATACATTTTCAAAACTAAAATAAAAGCGAGCTCGACCGTCTTCGCGACCGCCGAGGCCCGTTTGGGCCGGTGGCGACACCGAGGTATGCACAAAACCTGGAGAGGCTACTCAACAATTTTCCACCGGAAGACACTACAAGTCAGAAGGTTGGCACATCACCCGGACAATTGGGTCAACTCCTTTACTTGTCAGCCGGTACACCAAAAGGCCGTCCGACTAAGTAAAGGGGGGGCAGCTGTAGACCCCTAAAATTGTCCGGGTCGAAAATAAAGCTTGAAGACTCTCGAAGACTGAAGGAAGATCAGCCAGAAGGACTTCCAGAAGGCCCAAGGAGGGTTCTCTATAGGTCTAGAGGTCTTAGGATAGCTAAAATAAGAAAAGTGGGAGGAAAGAAGCCCAATACGGCCTCCCAGAGGTTCAGTACGGCCGTATTGAACATTTTGAACTTCAATACGGCCGCACTGAACTCAATACGGCCGTATTGAAGTTTCTGGACTTCAATACGGCTGCATTGAATTCAATACGGCTGCACTGAACTTCAATACGGCCGCACTGAACTTCAATACGGCCGTATTGAGGTTTTTTGAACTTCAATACGGCCGTATTGAATTCAATACGGCCGTATTAGTTCAAAATTTCAATGTTGACCGTATTGACCCTCATAAACCGTATTGAGCCTCTTCCCTATAAATATGACGTCAATGGGACGTCATTTTACACTTTCACACACAGTTTTAACCCTCTTCTTGAGTATTCTGGGTTTTTTTGAGCAGTGCTCTGCCTAGAAATCACTCGGAGAGTTGATCCGACGAAGTTCTTGAGTCACGAGCCATTTGCTTGAGTCTCGAACCTAGTCGAAGGGAAATCCTCCGGATTTCCATAGTTAAAATTTTATAGGAGGGAGCGAGCGGTCTTGTAGAGGGAGGGAACGCCAAAACGCTTCCCAATTTCTGTCAAGATATATAAGAAAGCACGCTTCAAAGGTTTATCTCTTTAAAGTCCCTTTTTTTACCGCTTTCTGTGTGTACATATTTAAACTGTCATCATGTAGATAGTTAATTTATAATTGCTTAGAATAAATAGGGGTAATTTAGTAATTTTGCACTATTATTTTTAAATAATCTGTCATAGGGAACCCGAAAGGGGCGCTGTGGGGTGCTAACACCTTCCCCACGCGTAACCGACTCCCTTACCCGACTCTGGTTGTAATGGCCGAAGTCGATTTTTGAATCGATTGCCTTAAACCTCTTTTTCCAATGTTTTGAGTAAAACATTGGTGGCGACTCCATGAACCCTTCCTTTTATGAAAACCACTAATCCATGGAGGGTCCCACTTGGGATTAACATGGATTGGTGAGCCTTTTAATAAAATTGCTCGTTTGACGAGGTCTCAGTTTGAGAATAAGTCATTCTAGCAATCCATATTTTTAAACAAACAAAAGAGTCCAACCATCATTCGCGAATGCCGAAAGCCCGTTTCGGGCCGGTGGCGACAAACATTAATAATTCTAAACCTAAACAGAACCAATAAAATAATTATGTCTGTAATTGTTCGCTCTGACCGGGATCCGAAAGTGAATGGGTTGAGTTGGAGAGTGATGAGGAGACCATCTCTCCGGATCTGCAAAGACTGCTAGAACGAGAAGCTCGCCTACTCCAACTCGTCAAGAGAAATTGGAGACTGTGAATTTGGAGCATGGCCGAGAGATATAAGAGGTCAACATTGGGACCCATATCAGTGATGAAATAAGGATACATGTTTTCGCTATGATTATAATAAAATCATTCTTCATTGCTTCTTTTCTTGCTTATAATAAAATTCTAAACCACATTATTTTTAACCCTGTTTGAATAAACATGAATGAGGTTAAAATCATCTTAATAATAATAAACCCACATCATTTTTATGTGGAGGTGTGTGTGACAACTTGGAGCACCTTCCCTTGGCCTTGACAAGTGCCATCATGGGTAAAAAGAAATCTTTCAAAATAAAAGAACCTCGGCAGGAAACTCAAAAAGGGGACTGCGCAAAAATAAGGGCAAAAGACCCGCTAGGAATCCCACGAAAGGGTGACCTAGGCAAAAGTTAGGGTTACAAAAATAAACAAAAACAAAGGTCCGCTAAAACGCCACAAAAGGGTGTTTTAGGCAAAAATAAGGACAATCAAAAAACAAAAATAAATCCATGATGGTACCATGAACCGAATTCAAAAAGAAAGGTTCAAGGGAAGCTATCCAAGTTGTCGAATCACAACACGACTTTTTAACTTCATAAGTGTTTAATCAAACAAGCCTAAACACATAAGCCTACCTTGGCCATCCATTCTTACAAAAACCATTTTTGAAAAATAAATCCCCTCTAAAACACAAACTTCAGAACAAAAAATATCTTTCCTTTCTTTTCTCTCTTGTCCCAAATAATTTTAGAATAATCTAGTGGAAGCATGGAGAAATAAATCATCACTGATAATGGATCTAATCTGAACAACAAAATGGTGGAAGAACTGTGCCAAGAATTCGAGATCCAACACCATAATTCTTCCCCATATCGGCCAAAGATGAATGGGGCAGTCGAGGCAACCAATAAGAACATCAAGAAAATAGTGCAAAAGATGGTTGTCTCATTTAAAGACTGGCACGAGATGTTACCCTTCGCTCTCCGTGGTTATAGGACTTCTGTACGCACATCTACAGGAGCTACTCCATTCTCCCTCGTCTATGGGATGGAGGCAGTTCTACCCGTCGAAGTCGAAATACCTTCCCTAAGGGTAATCATGGAAGCAAAACTTTCCGAAGCAGAATGGGTTCAAAGCCGGTATGACCAGTTGAACCTCATTGAAGAAAAACGGCTGAACGCCATATGCCATGGTCAAGCCTATCAGAGGAAGATCAAAAAGGCTTTTGACAAGAAAGTCCACCCTCGAGTCTACCATGAGGGAGAGTTGGTAATGAAGAAATTGCTACCAACTCAAAAAGACAAAATCGGAAAGTGTGCCCCAAATCACGGAGGACCATACGTGGTAAAACGAGCCTTCTCAGGAGGAGCACTGATCCTCACAGACATGGATGGAAAAGAACTTCGATACCCAGTCAACGCTGACGTGGTAAAGAAGTACTATGCTTGAAGACGTTGCTTGCATAGGCCCGCTAGGATGAAAACCCAAAAAGGGCGTCCTAGGCAAAAGTTAGGGCAAAATAAAAAGCCCGCCAGTACAAGGGTACTAGGCAAAACAAAGGCGAATTTATCCCCGCTAGGATATGTCCTAGGCAAAAATTAGGGGCAAAAGAATAAGATACAAAAACAAAGCAAGCAACGATCACTTGAATCGAAAACTGAAAGGCGGCTCAAGTGATTATCTTCTAGAAGCAAGCGTCTTGCAGCATCTACACTCCTGGCTCAGGCATCTCACCTGAAGCAACTAGGGGAATGTAAAGAGCAACAATTACAGATATAATTGTTAAGCCCAATGTATTGATGTTGTGTATTTTACTCGTATTTTAGCACTTTAATTCACAAGAATTCATAGCATAATCATGCATATCTTTCATGTTTTTAATAAATTTTTATATCATTTTCCTATTTTATGCTTTTCTTGGTATGTGTTGTGTTTTCTCTGAGCAGGATCAAGATTTAAGAATTAAAGAGGAAATGCTGAGCTACAAGGAAAATCACGGCCGTGATTCTAAATCACGCCCGTGATTCACCAGAGAAAATCACGGCCGTGACTCCCAATCACACCCGTGAACGCCACTGACCCTTCATAGATGTGCTCCAGAGAAGATCACGGTCGTGATTCTCAGTCACGGCCGTGATTCACTTCGCGTCCCAGCTTTTTAAGTTTTATGTTTTATTTTTATTTTTGTAATTTTTATCTTGGTAGTTTTACCTTTTTACCCTTTTAGGTTATAAATTAGATGAGGTTAGCCTAGAACAGCACTTTTGTTTTCGGAGACAGTTTTATTTAGTTTTTGACACTTGGAGAAGGTTGGGCGCCTGTGCCATCGACTCTAAGGTTTGCTTTTCTTTTATTCTTCTTTTCTTGGAGAACTACTATGAACTCCTGTGAGTAGTTTCCCTTTTTCTGGGATCAGGGCTTAGCCTCTGAGAACCTCTTTATTAATGCATTATTCAGTTTCTTAATTTTATTCCAATTCTTGATTTGTTCTTTTATATTTTATATATGAACTTTAACATTATAGTTTTCATAATAACATTGATTAAGGATGAACTGAGAGGAGAACTTGATTATAATTATGATAAACAATTAATCTTAATTTTCATAATCATAGATAATTAGGGATGAACTGAGAGGAGAACCTAATTATCGGAACCTAAAGGAACAAACTTGAGTGTTAAATCACGAGAGTTGATTTAAGCTTTCGAGGAGCAATAGATTAACAAAGATCTTAATGGGTTTAATTGAACGTAATTACCACGAGAGTAGGGATTAATTTTAATTAAACACGTCCTCGTAGCCTGAGAAGGTGCAAGGATTAAATTAGGTTAAGACTACCTTCAAGATGGAATAGAATTAATTAATGAAAATAATAATTCAATATTGTTGGAACTCTTTGTGCGAACCCTAGATTCCCGGAAATCTCCTTATCTTATCTTAAAGTTTTATCTTATTCATTAATTGCATTACTATCTCTTTTACCAGCGAATCTGATCTTATCATCTCAAAACAAACATTCTATCTGTTTTAAAATTCAAATTAAAATACTAGTAATTCTAGGTCAAACACGTAGTCCCTGTGATTCGATATTTATTACTTGACGACAACCGTACACTTGCGGTTTTCCATACATCAAGTTTTTGGCGCCGTTGCCGGGGACTACGTCTCTTGATTTAAATTACAATTATTTTAATTCGAATTTAAAAAAAAAAATTAAAATTAAAATTAAAATTTAAATAAATAAATAATTTTTTTTTTTTTTTTTTTTTAGTGTTTACTTCTCCAATTCAGATTTCACGGGTCACTTTCTTTTTTTTGCAGTGCCTTAGGATTAATGCAAAAGAGATCTCTACGTCTTGGGAAACCAACACCACTTGATCCTGAGATTGAAAGAACTCTCCTGAGAAGGAAAAGAAACCTTTCTAGAGAATTTGACATGGCTGCACAACGAGATAATTTACCGCTTCGGGATTACTCTGCACCCGTAGCTCGTGGGATACCTGGAGGGGAGATGCGAACTGGAGCTACTGTACCAGCTTCTCTGGTGAATATGCTCAAACAGAACACCTTTGGAGGACTACCATCAGAAGATCCTAATGACCACTTAGAGGGGTTCTTGGAAATCTGTGAGACCCAGCAATTTGATGATGAAGTTTCTGATGGAATGCGACTCCGCTTATTCTCACTCACCTTGAGAGATAAGGCAAAGGTGTGGCTAAGAACAGTGGCTAGAGAAAAGATAGCAACTTGGGAATTATGTGAAAGAGCTTTTCTAGAGAAATTCTTTCCTCCTTCTAAAACTAAAGAATTGAGGAAGAAAATCACTAATTTCCAACAAGGCACTGGAGAGACTATTTATGAAGCATGGGAGCGGTTCAAAGGATATCTTCAAGCATGCCCACAACATGGCTTCAACCGTTGGCTTACCATCCAATTTTTCTTTGAAGGATTGGACCAACAAAGCACCATGATATTAGACTCAGCAGCTGGAGGATCTTTCATGGGGAAACCTATTAATGACTGCATGATTATTTTGGAAAATGTAGCCTCAAATCACAGCCAATACAGTGAAAGAGAAGTCACAGCAAGGAAAGGAACTCCGGGGCGATATGAAGTGAACAATATTGAGTTACTCTTAGCAAAATTTGATACTCTTAATCAAAGATTAGACAAGATGGAAAAAGCTAAGGTTAATTCAGTGGCTACAAATCAAGTATGTGACCTTTGTAGGGAACAAGGGCACACTGCAGTAGATTGTACCTCAATTTTTACTGGAGAAAAAGAAGATACTACTGAACAGGTGGTAGCTTCTCATAATTTCTATGACACTCCTCGAAGAGAGAGGAGTAATCCATATTCCAACACATACAACCCTGGTTGGAAGAATCATCCTAACTTTTCTTGGAAGAATAACCCAGTTCAAGGAACTAGCAATCAGCAACCTAATTTCCGTCCGTCCAATCACTTCATTAATGGGGAAGGAAATCCAGTACAGACACCCTCAATTCAACAAAGTGTTTCAAGATTAGAAAACCTTATGGAGAATTTTGTCACTAATCAAAAACAGACCAATGATTCAATGGCAAATTCTATTCAAAACCTTGCTGTCAAGGTTGAGAATATTACTCTCCACAACAAGATGCTGGAAAATCAAATTGCACAGTTGATGCCTAGTTCAAACAATTCTCCAGGTAAGTTCCCAGGTAAAACAGTTGCAAACCCAGCTGAAAATGTTAATGCTGTTACTTTAAGGAGTGGGAAGAAATTAGACAGTCCTGTGTCTAATCAAAATGATAATATTGAGATTGATGAAGACGCTTCTCCTATGGTTGAAAAACCTGAAAAAGAGAGATTAGAAAAAGAAAAAGTATCTTCATCAAAGCCTCAAACTGTTTATCACCCCCCAATTCCTTTTCCTCAAAGGTTAGTAAGGACTAAACTTGATAGACAATTTGAAAAATTTTTAAATATGATCAAACAAGTGTATGTAAACATTCCATTTGTAGAAGCTCTACAACAGATGCCTACATATGTTAAATTTCTTAAGGATCTTTTAGCTAACCGAAGGAAATTGGATGATAGAGAGACTGTTACATTGATCCATCATAATTTGCCCAAAAAACTTAAGGATCCTGGTAGTTTCTCTATACCTTGTCTCATTGGAAATCTAAGGTTTGAAAAAGCCTTATGTGACCTTGGGGCAAGTATCAGTTTAATGCCTTTATCAATTTGCAAGAAATTAGATATGGGAGAATTAAAGCCTACAGCAATGTCAATCCAGTTAGCAGATAGATCTATAAAATATCCCATAGGAATTTTAGAAGATGTTCTAGTTAAGATAGGTAAATTTTTAATTCCGGGAGATTTTGTTGTTTTAGAAATGGAAGAGGACAAACAAATACCAATCATACTAGGTAGACCATTTTTGGCTACAGCAGGCGTGATAGTAGATGTCAAACATGGAAAATTGTCCTTATCCATTAATGATGAAACAATGGAATTTAATATTGCTAAATCTGTTAGACAACCTTCTCTTGAAAATATTTGCTGCAGGGTTGATATATTGCCTAAAGACATGGAGGAAGAAGTCATGAGATCTATTTTGAGGGATCCCTTGGAGAATTTTCTAGTTGGAGGAAAGCACATAGATCTTGAGGGGATTCAACCTAATTATGCTTGCTTGATCGATTCAAGTCCCCCGTGTAAAGAAAAAGATCCTCTAGTAGAAAGTCTTCTTGAGCCTTCAACAGATTGGGGTTAGGAGGATGTACGCATTTCATTAATTTTATTCCAAAAAAAAAAAAAAAAAAAAAAAAAAAAAATTCCAGAGTTCCAGAGAGAATCACGACCGTGACTCTAAATCACGGGCGTGATCTTCTCTGGAAAATTTTTTGGAAAACTCCAGAGAGAATCACGGGCGTGATCTCCTCTGTTTGAATTTTTGAAAACTCACAAAGAGAATCACGGCCGTGATTTCCAATCACGCTCGTGATTCCCTGCTGAGGCTCAACCGATACAACCCGTGATTTTTGAAATTCCCCTTTCCCTTATATATTTTTCCCCCTCCTTTTACATTCTCACTTCTCTCAAACTTACGAACTCTGCCCATTCTCTCTTTTCTTCTCTCCCAAACCCTAGCTTCTCACTTCTTCTTCCTCTTCTTCCCTCTTCCTCCCACATTCACTCCTTCCGTTCATCCATGGCTCCCAAGCGCACCCGTACCGTTGGTTCGTCCTCCACCGCTTCCGATACCCACAGTTACGAGGAAGAAGCAAGTGAAATTCCGCACCTTCCTCCGAGGTTCTATCGGAACGATGAACAGCGTGAGCGGAACGAGGTATTACGCTTCCGCACTATCCATCCTACCAGGTATCTCGACTTCCCATTTATTCGTAAGTTGGGTTTACGTGCTGATATCAATTTCATGTTAACTAACATTGGGTGGACAACCTTTGCTACCGTGCATAATGATGTTGTTTATCCTCGACTAGTTCTTGAGTTCTTGAGCTCTCTCCACACGGAAATATTATCTGGGCCAAATTGTTCTGAAGGTTTGATTTCTTTCCGTATGTTTAACCAAGAACACGAATTAACCCTGGCTCAGTTCAATAATATTTTTGGATTTCCCACTGGAGGGAGCACGAGAACCCCAAGTTCTTTCAACCCTGGTTCTTTTTGGTATAGTTTGACAGGTACAAGTAATTGGGTCGCTGGAAAATGTAATTCCTCTGCTTTCCGCCATCCCGCCATCCGTATTATGCACCGCTTTATTGCCTCTACTGTTTTGGCCCGAGGTGATTCTGAAGGAAAGGTTCGTTTGAGCGAACTTTTACTTTTATGGGCTATGATGGAAAACAGAGAGGAGCCTATTGATTCTGGCAGTCATTTGGCACGACAGTTCCAGAGTATTTCCAATACCAGCCACGGTGCGATTGTGAACGGCGACCTCATTACCACTATAGCCAAACACCTTGGCTATCACGCTTGGCTGGACCAGTTAGAACCACTCCCTGGAAGCCGTACTATTAATTTTGCTACCTGCTCTTCTATGAACTGCATTGCGAAAGATGAAGATGATAAATACTACTTTGTAGTAACCCAGTCGGGAGTGCACCACCAGTTACCAAATCCAACATACACCGTGAAGAACCGGGCTACACGGCAGTTTCCACTGGAGCCATTAGAGGACCTACCTCCAGCAGCTGAGGAAGCGGCTCCTGCAGATGAGGAAGCAGCTCCTGAACAACCCCCTCTACATCCTGGACCTGAGGTGGACAATGCTGCTATCCTGGCAGCTATTCAATCAATGGATAACCGGCTGCAACAAATGGATGAACGCCAGCAGCATTATAATTACATGGTTGATCAAATGTATCAATGGCACATTCAACGGTATCCAGATGATTTTCCACCACAGTGAGATCTTTCTTATTCCTTATTTTACTCTGATGCTTAGGGACAAGCATTCCTTTCTGTTGTGGGTTGGTTGCATATTCATGCATTTTATAATTTTGCCAAAATAATCTATCATGCATTCATTAGCTCTTTGCTTCGGGACAAGCAAATCTTTAAGTTTGGGGTTAGGAGGATGTACGCATTTCATTCATTCATGCAAAGTAAAAAAAAAAAAAAAAAATCATGCATATATACATATTCAGTTAATCCCAGCTTGAATTTGTGTTTGAAAAGTAAATATTTTTAATGAAATTGTTCGTCTTTGAAAACACTGAATGTGATGAATTGAATCTTGAAGTCTCAGAACAAAAGGTTGAAAAATTAGCCGGTTTTGTGGCTAGCACTTGGTTCTTAGTATTGAGGCTTGAAATGATCGAGAATTATAAAAATAGTCTCTTGAAGATAAATTCTTTTTAATTCGTGCTTAAAAGCTTTTGGGGGGTAATAAAAAAAAAATAAAAAAATAAAAAAATCACCTAGCACCCCTTTGAGGTCATAGGTTAGAGGGAGAATATTCTTAACCTTAGAAAACTAAGGGAACTAATTAGCTACTGGGGAATTGTTTAGTAAAATAGCTAGACCCCCTTTGAGGCTACGTGTTCTTGAAATTATCATCCTCTCTACACTGATTGGCTACTGGGGAAATGTTTTAGGTGAGACAAAAACAAAAATAAAAATATTACCCCTATTTGTGTCACAAGCATTGAAAAATTATTTCTGTTAAATTATCTTCGTTTGACTAATGAGCTTTACAAGATTTGACATCATGAAACTCTTAGAAACTAAGAGTTGGCGCTAGTAATGAAAGATTAAGATTCTAATTGGACCTTGTGAGACTAAGAGTGAAGATTTTAAATGCTCAGTTAATTCTTGATGATTTTTTTTTCAAAGTGCTAATTATTGTTTGAGGACAAACAAAAGTTCAATTTTGGGGTTATTTGATGTTGTGTATTTTACTCTTATTTTAGCACTTTAATTCACAAGAATTCATAGCATAATCATGCATATCTTTCATGTTTTTAATAAATTTTTATATCATTTTCCTATTTTATGCTTTTCTTGGTATGTGTTGTGTTTTCTCTGAGCAGGATCAAGATTTAAGAATTAAAGAGGAAATGCTGAGCTACAAGGAAAATCACGGCCGTGATTCTAAATCACGCCCGTGATTCACCAGAGAAAATCACGGCCGTGACTCCCAATCACACCCGTGAACGCCACTGACCCTTCATAGATGTGCTCCAGAGAAGATCACGGTCGTGATTCTCAGTCACGGCCGTGATTCACTTCGCGTCCCAGCTTTTTAAGTTTTATGTTTTATTTTTATTTTTGTAATTTTTATCTTGGTAGTTTTACCTTTTTACCCTTTTAGGTTATAAATTAGATGAGGTTAGCCTAGAACAGCACTTTTGTTTTCGGAGACAGTTTTATTTAGTTTTTGACACTTGGAGAAGGTTGGGCGCCTGTGCCATCGACTCTAAGGTTTGCTTTTCTTTTATTCTTCTTTTCTTGGAGAACTACTATGAACTCCTGTGAGTAGTTTCCCTTTTTCTGGGATCAGGGCTTAGCCTCTGAGAACCTCTTTATTAATGCATTATTCAGTTTCTTAATTTTATTCCAATTCTTGATTTGTTCTTTTATATTTTATATATGAACTTTAACATTATAGTTTTCATAATAACATTAATTAAGGATGAACTGATAGGAGAACTTGATTATAATTATGATAAACAATTAATCTTAATTTTCATAATCATAGTTAATTAGGGATGAACTGAGAGGAGAACCTAATTATCGGAACCTAAAGGAACAGACTTGAGTGTTAAATCACGAGAGTTGATTTAAGCTTTCGAGGAGCAATAGATTAACAAAGATCTTAATGGGTTTAATTGAACGTAATTACCACGAGAGTAGGGATTAATTTTAATTAAACACGTCCTCGTAGCCTGAGAAGGTGCAAGGATTAAATTAGGTTAAGACTACCTTCAAGATGGAATAGAATTAATTAATGAAAATAATAATTCAATATTGTTGGAACTCTTTGTGCGAACCCTAGATTCCCGGAAATCTCCTTATCTTATCTTAAAGTTTTATCTTATTCATTAATTGCATTACTATCTCTTTTACCAGCGAATCTGATCTTATCATCTCAAAACAAACATTCTATCTGTTTTAAAATTCAAATTAAAATACTAGTAATTCTAGGTCAAACACGTAGTCCCTGTGATTCGATATTTATTACTTGACGACAACCGTACACTTGCGGTTTTCCATACATCATGTATATAGCCTACCCTGGCCAGCCATTCTTCAGAAATTCCTTCTGTATATCTTTCTGTAAAAAACACTTGTGAATATCAATAAAATATCTATTCATTTCTCTTCTCTCTTGACCATGTGATTATGCCTCTAAAATTGGTATTTCATAAAAATTGTACGAAATTCCTTTAATAATTGGTCAATAAAGAAAATTGGAGGGGTTCCTATAAAATCCGTAATCTCCTGCATAAAAGGCTCACAAAAATATTCCCTCTCGTCGATGACAGAAATTCCTCCAAGAAAAGGAGGATAGGGAGAGCCATTCATTTTTCTAAAAAAAAAATAAAAAAAATAAAAAAAATAAAAAAAAATTAAATAATAAAACTTGCATTTGTGCATCACACACACATTAGTTGCACATTCAAAGACCTTATCATGAGGCAATTGCATAAAATAAAAAATAGAAAAATTGCTTGTGTATGACAGCAGTCAACAAAAGCCGAAAAACAACAAAAAAGGCAAAAATACAGAAAAAGTCAAAATTCGACAAAAAAGACAAAGATTCCGCATCATACAGAATAATTGAGCCTGGAGAGGCTCGCCGAAATAATACTCCCACAGAATAATTGAGCCTGGAGAGGCTTGCAGAAACAATACTCCCTCTTAGAATAATTGAGCCTGGAGAGGCTCGCCGAAATAATACTCTCTCAGAATAACTGAGCCTGGAGAGGCTCGCAGAAATAATACTCCCCAGAGAAACCTCAGCTTAAGCTCATGGAACAAATCCCCAGCGAGAGCTATCAAAGCAAAATCGTCAAAATCCCCAATGGAAGCGCGATCATCCAAGCAAAATATTCAGTCAAAGGACTTGAAACTTCCTCAGTGGAAGATAGCTCTCTGACTCAAGCGCTGAGTGAGGCTAAGCCTGCAGAGGCTTCCTAAATAATACTCTGGGATACATAAGATCCCCAAATCCCCAGTCGCCTACTCAAGAGGCACCCCTACAAAAGGAGAAAAATAAAAAAAATCAATAACCATTCCCCAAGCGGAATCCGGCACTCAGCCGAACACCAAACATCAAGATAATTCGCCTACTCAGAGGCACTCCTTCAAAAAGAGGAAAAATCGAAAGATCAATAATCATTCCCCAAGCGGAATTCGGCATTCAGCCAATCATTGAACGTCAAGATGATCCGCCTAACAGAAGAGGCTAATCACAACAAAACGACAAAATCCCCCAGCGGATGATAGCCTACATAGAGGCAACAAAACCAGAAAAACAAAAAGAGTCACCCGAATAAGGATAACCGGGATACTCCACCATCGTCGAAAGGACGTCAGCCAATCATAAGGCATCGCTCACATCAGAAAGAGCATCTTCGTGTCTACACCCCGAGGAAATAGAAATTCCTCAATGGGTACCAACTACGCAATGGAAAGTTGGGACACAAGAACCTATGAGTAACTGCACATCCCCTAGACGGATCCCTGCGTTATCCAGCCCTCAGCGGCACCAAAATCAAAAACAAATCGTCGAAGCAGCATCGTGGACTGTGGAGACAAACTTATCTCAAACACCCTGGAGAGGGCAAACTCACCCTGGAGAGGGCAAACTCACCCTGGAGAGGGCAAACTCAGCCACCCTGGAGAGGGCAAACTCAGCCACCCTGGAGAGGGCAAACTCACCCTGGAGAGGGCAAACTCACCCTGGAGAGGGCAAACTCAACACCCTGGAGAGGGCAAACTCAGCCACCCTGGAGAGGGCAAACTCAGCCACCCTGGAGAGGGCAAACTCACCCTGGAGAGGGCAAACTCACCCTGGAGAGGGCAAACTCAACACCCTGGAGAGGGCAAACTCAGCCACCCTGGAGAGGGCAAACTCACCCTAGAGAGGGCAAACTCACCCTGGAGAGGGCAAACTCAACACCCTGGAGAGGGCAAACTCAGCCACCCTAGAGAGGGCAAACTCACCCTGGAGAGGGCAAACTCACCCTGGAGAGGGCAAACTCAGCCACCCTGGAGAGGGCAAACTCACCCTGGAGAGGGCAAACTCACCCTGGAGAGGGCAAAAGGGAAAAAGACTGATCACCTTCCTTCTCATCTTGGTTAAGTGAAGTATTATGGCATGCAACTCATTATTCCAAGAATATGTATCTGAAAGTGATGTTTGTTTGTGTGTTGACACATGTTACATTTCATATGGTGGTGAGTTGTGAGTATTGTATGGAAAGGAATAGGATGGGTAAGAGATTGAAGGATAGGAACATAAGATAAATCTGGTCTTTCTGAGTGAATTTGAGGTTGTTTTAGAGCTTAGGGAGTTGAAATACTTCAAGAATAGGATATTTGAGGTGAATAGTTGCTAAGGGTGAAATTTGGAAATTTTGGAAATTTTGGAAAATGGCTATATATAGGGACTTAGGACTGTAGACCCCTAAAATTGTCCGGGTCGGAAATAAAGCTTGAAGACTCTTGAGGACTGAAGGAAAGTCAGCCAGAAGGACTCATGGAAGGCCCTAGGAGGATTCTCTGTAGGTCTAGAGGTCTTGTAATAGCTCAAAATAAGGAAGTGGAGGGAATGAAGCCCAATACGGCCTCCCAAAAGTTCAATACGGCCGTCTTGAACATTTTGAACTACAATACGGCCGCACTGAACTCAATACGGCCGTATTGAGGTTTCTTGAACTTCAATACGGCCGCACTGAACTCAATACGGCTGTATTGAGGTTTCTTGAACTTCAATACGGCCGCACTGAACTCAATACGGCTGTATTGAGGTTTCTTGAACTTCAATACGGCCGTACTGAATTCAATACGGCCGTATTGTAGTTCAAAAACTCAATACGGGCCGTATTGACCCCCAGAGGCCGTATTGCGCCTCATCCCTATAAATATGACGTCAATTGGACGTCATTTGACACTTTTACACTGAGTTTTAACCCTCTTCTTGAGTATTCTGGGTTTTTTTGAGCAGTGCTCTGCCTAGAAATCACTCGGAGAGTTGATCCGACAAAGTTCTTGAGTTCTGAGCTTTTTGCTTGAGTCTCGAACTGAGTCGAAGGGAAATCCTCCGGATTTCCATAGTTAAAATTTTCTAGGAGGGAGCGAGCGGGCTTGTAGAGCGAGGGAACGCCAAAAAGCTTCCCAGTTTTACTTGAATATAAAAGCACGCTTCAAAGGTTTCTTCTTAAGACCTTCCTTTTACTGCTTTCTGTGTGTATATTTAATTGTCATCATGTAGATAGTTAAGTTATAATTGTTTAGAATAAATAGGGGTAATTTAGTAATTTCGCACTATTATTTTTAGAAATAATCTGTCATAGGGAACCCGAAAGGGGCGCTGTGGGGTGCTAACACCTTCCCCACGCGTAACCGACTCCCTTACCCGACTCTGGTTGTCATGGCCGAAGTCGATTTTTGAATCGATTGCCTTAAACATCTTTTTCCAATGTTTTGAGTAAAACATTGGTGGCGACTCCATGAACCCTTCCTTTTTATGAAAACCGCTAATCCATGGAGGGTCCCACTTGGGATTAACATGGATTGGTGAGCCTTTTAATAAAATTGCTCGTTTGACAAGGTCTCAGTTTGAGAATAAGTCATTCTAGCAATCCATATTTTTAAACAAATAAAAGAGTCCAACCATCCTTCGTGAATGCCGAAAGCCCGTTTCGGGCCGGTGGCGACAAGGACCGAAGGGTCTCATTTGTCACACAAAGACAGTTTTTAGAGAGAAAGTAGAGAGAGGGGCTCTAGTCCAGAGGGAAGCTGAGGACATATTTGGGAAGTTTATCAATCCATGATCAATCTTCACAACTAGAGTTTCAAGAGATTTGGCCTCTAAAGCCTTGAAAAGGGGGATTAAAGTTTGAGTTGGGATTTGAGGGTTTTGTCCAAATCTTGCATTTCTGAGGTTTCTAAGGTAAGGGTAGTACTTATGAGACTTAACCTAGTATGTATGGGTTTGAAATATCACATTGATTCCATGTTTTATGCATGATTAAGGTTGGATTGAGTGGAAAGGGTTTTGGTAGG
This sequence comes from Cajanus cajan, assembly GCF_000230855.2. Lineage (NCBI taxonomy): Eukaryota > Viridiplantae > Streptophyta > Magnoliopsida > Fabales > Fabaceae > Cajanus > Cajanus cajan. Next base: position 40,808,092 of record NC_138525.1, read on the forward strand.
GTTTCCCTATGATTTCCATGGATTAATGGTTAATACTTGATTTTATCGCTTAATATGTTGTTTTTGGATAGTATTTATGCTTTGTAATGGTTCGAACTTGTGTAATTTGGATTTGATTCATGATTGGAAGGAATTTTTGAGGTTTTCGAGGGTTTCTGGTAGCGAGTGTGCCGGGCTCAGTTCTTTGCGCCGGGCTTGAATTCATCAGAGACCATCATTGCAAAATCACGCCGGGCGCGAGGCAAGTCGCGCCGCGCAATTTAAAAATTGAGGTCTCTGTTTGAGTTTTGCGCCGGGAGGGATATTAGTGCGCCGGGAGTGCGTATGTTGGTCTTGAAGTCTTCATGAAAGTTGTATCCTTGGATGTTAGCTTTCCAATGGCGTTGAAATCACCCAAAAAGAAGGTCTATAACTCCAGATATGACTGTTTTAGTGAATAGGGGTCAAGTTGCTAGCATTGGTTATAACTGTTGCGGTTTTCAGCATTTCTAACAAGGTAGATGATGGAATTAGGACTTGATGTCTTCATAAGAGTTGTAGTAAATCTTCTTATCTTTCATATGAGATAAGTATGAGCATGATAGGAGAAGTATAACTCTTAATATTCTATCTTATGTGAAGATTGTCATTTCACAAAGGGTAAATTGGTTAAAATGATAGTTGTTTTGGGTGTTTAATAATTTATGTTATCATATTGAATAATTTGGCATGGTTATGGAAAAGTTGTATGTAATTATGGAATATATATGTGTGTGGTTTGGAAAGCTAATAGAACTTAGAGGAGTAAGGTTATGGTATGGATCAGATCTCTTGGTGAGATCAGGATATAATCTTTCGAAAAATATGGAAATTTGGGAGTCCTATGGTGAGGATTCCAATATGAAACTTTTCCAAGGATTATATAATAAACCACTTTAGATGTTAGGTGGATTCTGAAGTAATCCTCTAAGTATTCTATTCGCTACCGGTATGGGTCCAGGCCGAGTCATACCAATGGATGAGGTGGCCACGATCACTAGGGTTACGTGATTGTAGACCCCTAAAATTGTCCGGGTCGGAAATAAGACTCGAAGACTCTCAAAGATCGAAGGAAAGTCAGCCAGAAGGACTCCCAGAAGACCATAGGATGACTATCTTTAGGTTTAGAGGTCTTAGAGTAGCCAAAAATAAGAAAGTGGGAGGTTTGGAGCTCAATACGGCCTCCTTGGAGTTCAGTACGGCCGTACTGCACATTTTGAACTACAATACGGCCGCACTGAACTCAATACGACCGTATTGAAGTTTCTGAACTTCAATACGGCTGCATTGAATTTAATACGGCTGCATTGAACTTCAATACAGCTGCATTGAATTCAATACGGCTGCACTGAACTTCAATACGGCTGCACTGAACTTCAATACGGCCGTATTGAGGTTTTTGAACTTCAATACGGCCGTATTGAATTCAATACGGCCGTATTGTAGTTCAAAACTTCAATACGGACCGTATTGACCCCCAGAGACCGTATTGAGCCTCATCCCTATAAATATGACGTCAATGGGACGTCATTCTACACTTTCACACACAGTTTTAACCCTCTTCTTGAGTATTCTGGGTTTTTTTGAGCAGTGCTCTGCCTAGAAGTCACTCGGAGAGTTGATCCGACAAAGTTCTTGAGTCACGAGCCATTTGCTTGAGTCTCGAACCTAGTCGAAGGGAAATCCTCCGGATTTCCATAGTTAAAATTTTATAGGAGGGAGCGAGCGGTCTTGTAGAGGGAGGGAACGCCAAAACGCTTCCCAATTTCTGTCAAAATATATAAGAAAGCACGCTTCAAAGGTTTATCTCTTTAAAGTCCCTTCTTTTACCGCTTTCTGTGTGTACATATTTAAACTGTCATCATGTAGATAGTTAATTTATAATTGCTTAGAATAAATAGGGGTAATTTAGTAATTTCGCACTATTATTTTTAAATAATCTGTCATAGGGAACCCGAAAGGGGCGCTGTGGGGTGCTAACACCTTCCCCACGCGTAACCGACTCCCTTACCCGACTCTGGTTGTCATGGCCGAAGTCGATTTTTGAATCGATTGCCTTAAACTTCTTTTTCCAATGTTTTGAGTAAAACATTGGTGGCGACTCCACGAACCCTTCCTTTTTATGAAAACCGCTAATCCATGGAGGGTCCCGCTTGGGATTAACATGGATTGGTGAGCCTTTTAATAAAATTGCTCGTTTGACAAGGTCTCAGTTTGAGAATAAGTCATTCTAGCAATCCATATTTTTAAACAAATAAAAGAGTCCAACCATCCTTCGCGAATGCCGAAAGCCCGTTTCGGGCCGGTGGCGACAGATGGCGACTCCACTGGGGAAGCCTCGAGAGTCAGTCCCATTTAGTGACAGATTATTTTTAACAAATAATAGTTAAAATTACTTCATTACCCCTTTGTTTGTATGATAACATGCTTTATTTATATGGCTTTAATAACTGTTGTATGTTTAAATTTTCGCAAATGTTTGAAATAAAAACTGCACACGAACCTTTGCACACAACAGTTCCCTCTATACCCGGGGGCATGAGTGGTAAGCCATAGGGAGTGGATGTTAGTACGGCCGGTTGTCGAATGGGTCTATAGGTGCCCGTAGACCGTTGTCGGAAAGCATCACTCAAGGTGATAACCATGAACTCGAGTCCGACAATGCGTTGGAGCTTTCCATCGACTTACGACGAGAGGAATTGGGTCCCTATAATGGGGGCACCTTGGGGGCCTCAGACTGGTGAGAACAGTTAGAACCACCTTGAATATGCACCTTTCTGCAGGAAACCCCTACCTCGTGATTCGCTTGTGACTGTTCGTGGATGAGTGAATTGTTTGTGTAAATGCTTATGTGCAATTGTTTGTGCATTAATAAATAACCTCGTGATAAGGTCTAAAGAATAATCCCCATGCATGAAAATGTCATGACATGAGAGGAAAAACCAATGTGTGAAAATATAATAAAAGTAAGGAGCATGTACATCATTGCCAATAAGACCTCATGCATCTTCATCAATTATTCATTTTAGGATCACCAATACCCTCTCGATGTGAGCAAAAGGGACCCATGACTATTGAGATTCTCCGTTGGGGAGAGATCATAGGCTAGGGAGGGTGATAAACCTTCATCTTAAAAAGGCAGCGCCTTAAAGATGGAGTCTTATCAAGCTCACATCGAGAGTGTATTCATACCATGAATAAACTAATTAGAATAAAACATTCATTTTAGAAAGTGGCTGGTCATCTCTCTGTCCTCACACGCGCGCAGAAAATCAAGAAGATGGAAGCGTTGGAGGAGCAAAATAAGAAGCTCACAACCGAGCTTTCACAGCTTAAAGAGCAGATGGCGCAAATGATGGAACTCATGCGTCAACATAACGTCCATGGATCAAGCCACAGTGACCATGGGTCCCATCATGAGGAAGAGGAGGTGCATGAAGAAGAGCCTCCACACGCCATACCTATTGGGGCTGGAATTATGATTAAAGAGCCCGAAGTTTCAAAGGAACAATTCCACGCCCTAGAGGATCGGCTAAGGGCTATGGAGGGGCATGATTTCGATATTAAAGATGCCGCCGACATGTGCTTAGTGAGGGATATTCAATTTCCTCCTAAATTTAAAGTGCCAGATTTCCCGAGATACGTGGGATCGACTTGCCCCAAGAGTCATCTCACCATGTACTGCCGAAAGATGGCTGCATATGCCACAAACGAAAAGCTCTTGATCCACTGCTTCCAAGAGAGCTTGGCTGATACCGCGCTCAACTGGTATATGCAGCTAGATGGAAATCTAGTACACACATGGAGGCAGTTGGCCGACGCCTTTCTCAAGCGCTATAAATACAACATCGACCTAACACCCGATAGGTCAGATCTTCAAGCCTTGAGTAAAAAGAATGATGAATCTTTCAAGGCGTACGCCCAACGATGGAGGGAGTTGGCGGCACAGATAGAGCCCCCACTGTCGGATAAGGAGACGGTGTCCTTGTTCATCAATTCGTTGACTGGTCCCTATTATGACAAGATGATAGGGAACACGACAACACTCTTCTCGGACATCATCACCATTGGAGAAAGGGTGGAACAAGGACTCAAAAGTGGGAAGCTGGCTAAGCCTTCCCAACCATATGAAGCTAAGAAGGCCTTCGGGAAGAAGAAAGAAGGAGGAGTCAACGCTATAACCATTTCTTCATTTTCTTCCACTTCGAAGTCAGGAAAGTCGCAGTATAACCCTGTGAGGAAGCTTGATAAACTTCCGACCACATATAGCGACCTCCTGCCGAAGTTAGTGGAAGCTCATCTTCTAGCTTACATTCCACCAAGGAAGATGGATCCACCTTATCCCGAGTGGTACAAACCACAAGATAAATGCCTATACCACTCGGGGGCACCAGGACATTCAACGGAGAACTGTAGGGCTCTCAAACACAAGGTCCAAGACCTTATTGATGCCGGGTGGGTCACCTTCGATTCGACAGCACCCGACGTGAGCAAGAATCCTCTACCAAAGCAGGAGTAGAGAATGACAAGCCACGATAGGGCCCCTCCTTAATTTTCTTTTTCTTTTTGGGACTCATGATCAGTACCCGAGATCATGAGAACCTTTTCATGTAAATAAGGGTCTTTGTACAAATTTTAATACATATCAATAAAGAGGCATTTTTCACACATTATTCTCTCATTTGTTCTTTTCTCTCTTTCTCTCATTAATATTAATAAATTCTAAACCTAAACAGAACCAATAAAACAATTATGTCTGTGATTGTTTGCTCCGACCGGGATTCGAAAGTTGAGGATGAATGGGTTGAGTTGGACAGTAATGAGGAGACCATTTCTCCGGACTTGCAAAGACTGCTAGATCAAGAGGCTCGTCTACTCCAACCGCATCAAGAAAAATTGGAGACCGTGAATTTGGGGCAAGGCCAAGAAATAAAAGAGGTCAATATTGGAACCCATATCAGTGATGAAATAAGGGAGCAATTGATCCAGTTGTTAAAGGAATACAAAGATGTATTTGCATGGTCGTACCATGATATGCCCGGTTTGGACTCTAATATCGTCGAGCACAAATTACCATTGAAAGAAGGGTTTCGACCCGTCAAACAAAAGCTCCGACGAGTCAAGCCCGAATGGTCTTTAAAGATCAAGGAGGAGGTAGAAAAACAATTAGACGCGGGGTTCCTGGTTGTGTCCCAGTATCCCGAATGGCTGGCTAACATTGTGCCAGTCATTAAAAAGAATGGAAAGGTTAGAGTTTGTGTTGACTACAGGGATCTTAATCGTGCTAGTCCAAAGGACGATTTTCCCTTACCACACATCGATACATTGGTGGATCATACAGCCACAAACACACTCTATTCCTTCATGGATGGGTACTCTGGGTACAACCAAATCAAGATGAATGTGGAAGACCGCGAGAAGACTTCCTTCATTACACCCTGGGGTACTTTTTGCTACAGGGTAATGCCTTTTGGACTCAAGAATGCGGGTGCCACCTATCAACGAGCGATGGTGACGTTATTCCATGATATGATCCACAAAGAAATTGAAGTATATGTGGATGACATGATCGCAAAGTCAAAAGATGAGATGGACCATGTCCAATATTTGAGAAAATTATTCAATCGGCTTCGCAAGTATCAACTTAAGCTAAATCCGGCTAAGTGTACTTTCGGAGTCCGGTCGGGTAAGCTTCTCGGGTTCATCGTCAGTGAAAAAGGCATAGAGGTGGACCCTGATAAAGTAAAGGCAATAATGGAAATGCCTCCTCCTAAAACTGAGAAAGAAATTAGAGGATTCCTCGGCAGGGTGAACTACGTTGCAAGGTTCATCGCACAGTTGACTGACACGTGCAAGCCAATATTCAAGCTGTTGCGCAAGAATCATTTCGAAGTTTGGGATGAAAATTGTCAACAAGCTTTTGATAAGATCAAACAGTGCTTGGCCAATCCACCGGTATTGGTGCCACCTGTCGAGGGAAGACCATTAATCCTCTACTTGACGGTGCTTGATGAGTCTATGGGGGCTGTGCTGGGACAACAAGATGAAACAGGAAAGAAAGAACAAGCCATCTACTACCTGAGCAAGAAATTTCTTGATTATGAAACCCGCTATACGCCGCTAGAAAAAACGTGCTGCGCGTTAGCATGGGCAACGCAAAGGCTCAGGCAGTATATGATAAGGCATACTACTTGGTTGGTTTCCAAAATGGACCCAATCAAGTACGTGTTCGACAAACCAATAATCACTGGGAAGATTGCCCGATGGCAAGTACAGTTATCAGAATTTGACATCATACATGTCACTCAAAAGGCCATCAAGGGTAGTACCCTAGCTGATTACCTAGCACACGGGCCGACCAACGACTACCAATCCCTTCAGGATGATTTCCCCGATGAGCATATAATGCATCTACAACATGAAGAGCTTAAAGATGATGCATGGACCATGTATTTTGATGGAGCCTCCAACATGCTTGGACGAGGGATTGGCACAGTGCTAATCTCTCCACAAGGAAAACACATCCCCATAACGGCAAGACTCAACTTCGATTGTACAAACAATATGGCAGAATACGAGGCTTGCGCGTTGGGAATCCAAGCAGCCATCAACAATGGTATCCTAAAGCTCAAAGTATTTGGTGATTCGGCCCTAGTCATCTACCAATTACGAGGTGAATGGGAAGTCCGAAATCCCAAATTGATACCATATGTTGAGCACATCAAAGATTTGACACAACTCTTCCAAAGTGTCATCTTTGAATACATTCCAAGGGAGGAAAATCAGTTTGCCGACGCTCTTGCCACACTATCATCAATGTTCGCCTTGGATAATGAGCATGAAATGCCCATCATCAATATCCGGAGGCATGATAAGCAAGCGTTTTGCCTTCTGATAGATGAAGTAGTTGATGATCATTCATGGTTCCATGACATCAAGCAATATTTGACAAAAGGGGAATATCCTGATATGGCCAGTGATAATGACAAGAAGCATATCCGAAGAAGGGCCATGGGATTTTTGCTAGTCGGCGAAACCCTCTACAAGAAAAATTATGACTCGGTCTTGTTGAGATGTGTAGACCAAGTCGAAGCCCAAAACATGATCAAAGAAGTTCATGAGGGGGTTTTCGGTACCCACATTCCCGGGCCCGCAATGGCTAAAAAGATCCTCAGGGCGGGATATTATTGGTCGACCATGGAAAAGGATTGTTACCAATATGTGCGAAAATGCCATAAATGTCAAGCATACGCCGACAACATTCATATCCCACCAACCCCACTCAACGTATTGGCTTCACCTTGGCCATTCTCAATGTGGGGCATGGATGTTATTGGACCCATTGAGCCGAAAGCATCCAACGGGCACAGATTCATTCTTATGGCCATTGACTATTTCACCAAATGGGTAGAAGCGGCATCGTATGCTCATGTGACCCGAAAGGTGGTAACATCCTTCATCAAAAAGAATATGATATGCAGATACGGTATTCCTGATAAAATCATCACTGATAATGGATCCAATCTAAATAACAAGATGGTGGAAGAACTGTGCCAAGAGTTCAAAATCCAACACCACAACTCTTCCCCCTATCGACCAAAGATGAATGGGGCAGTCGAGGCAGCCAATAAAAATATCAAGAAGATAGTGCAAAAGATGGTTGTCTCATTCAAAGACTGGCATGAGATGCTACCTTTCGCTCTCCATGGATACAGGACTTCAGTGCGCACATCCACAGGAGCTACTCCATTCTCCCTCGTTTATGGGATGGAGGCGGTCTTGCCTGTTGAAGTTGAGATACCTTCTCTAAGGGTAATCATGGAAGCGAAACTTTTCGAGGCAGAATGGGTTCAAAGCTGATATGACCAGTTAAACCTTATTGAAGAAAAACGGCTGAACGCCATATGCCATGGTCAAGCCTATCAAAGAAAGATCAAAAAGGCTTTTGACAAGAAAGTCCACCCTCGAGTCTATCATGAGGGAGAGCTGGTAATGAAGAAATTACTACCAGCCCAAAAGGACAAAATCGGAAAGTGGGCCCCGAATTACGAAGGACCATACGTGGTGAAGCGAGCCTTCTCCGGAGGAGCATTGATCCTCACAGACATAGATGGAGAAGAACTTCGATACCCAGTCAACGCCGACGTGGTAAAGAAGTATTATGCTTGAAGACGTTGCTTGCATAAGCCCGCTAGGATGAAAACCCGAAAAAGGGCATCCTAGGCAAAAGTTAGGGCAAAACAAAAAGCCCGCCAGTACAAGGGTACTAGGCAAAACAAAGGCAAAATTATCCCCGCTAGGATACGTCCTAGGCAAAAGTTAGGGGCAAAAGAATAAGACATAAAAATAAAGCAAGCGACGATCACTTGAATCGAAAACCGAAAGGCGATTCATGTGATTATCTTCTAGAAGCAAGCGTCTTGCAGTGTCTACACTCCTGACTCAGGCATATCACCCAAGACAACTAGGAGAACGTACGGAGCAACAATTACAGATATAATTGTTAAGCCCAATGTAAATAGCCTACCCAGGCCAGCCATTCTTCAGAAATTACCTTCTGTATATCTTTCTGTAAAAACACTTGTGAATATTAATAAAATATCTATTCATTTCTTTTCTCTCTTGACCATGTGATTATGCCTCTAAATTGGTATTTCTAAAAAATTGTATGAAATTCCTTAATAATCGGTCAATAAAGAAAATTGGAGGGGTTCCTATAAAATCCATAATCTCCTGCATAAAAGGCTCACAAAAATATTCCCTCACGTCGACGACAGAAACTCCTCCAAGAAGAGAAGGATAGGGAGAGCCATTCATTTTCCTAAAAAGCATTAATAAAATAATCAAACTTGCATTTGTGCATCACACACACATTAGTTGCACATTCAAAGACCTTATCATGAGGCAATTGCATAAAATAAAAAAAAAAAAATAGAAAAATTGCTTGTGTATGACAGCAGTCAACAGAAAAGGCCAAAAAACAAAAAGGCAAAATACAGAAAAAGCCAAAATTCGACAAAAAAGGCAAAGATTCAGGAAATCAACAGCATCATACAGAATAACTGAGCCTGGAGAGGCTTGCCGAAATAATACTCTCAGAATAACTGAGCCTGGAGAGGCTCGCCGAAACAATACTCTCTCACCATACAGAATAATTGAGCCTGGAGAGGCTTGCTGAAATAATACTCCTACAGAATAATTAAGCCTGGAGAGGCTTGCCGAAATAATACTCTCCAAAAGACGTCTCAGCTCGCATTCTCGGGCTGAACAAAAAACCAATTCATCATACAGAATAATTGAGCCTGGAGAGGCTCGCAGAAATAATACTCCCCAGAGGTATCTCAGCTTCCACTCACGGGCCAAATTCCCCAGTGAAAGCTATCAAACCAAGATCAGCAAAAATCCCCAATGGAAGCGCGATCATCCAAAGCAAAATATTCAGTCAAAGGACTTAAAACTTCCTCAGTGGAAGATAGCTCTCCAACTCAGGCATTGAGTGAGTCTAAGCCTGTAGAGGCTTCCTAAATAATACTCTGGGATACATAAGATCCCTAAATCCCCAGTCGCCTACTCAAGAGGCATTCCTACAAAAAGGAAAATCCAAAAAAGAAAATCAATAAACCATTCCCCAAGTGGAAATCGGCTTTCAGCCAAAAATCAAGCGTCAAGATGATCCGCCTAACAGAAGAGGCTAATCAAAAATCAACATCCAGAATCCCCAGCGGATAACAGCCTACACAGAGGCAGCAAAAATCAGAAAATCCAAAAGAGTCACCCGAATAAGGATAACCGGGATACTCCACAACGTCAAAGGACGTCAGCCAATCATAAGGCATCGCTCACATCAGAAAGAGCATCTTCGTGTCTATACCCCAAGGAAACAGAAATTCCCCATGGGTACCAACTATGCAAATACAAGTTGGGGCACAAGAACCTATGAGTAACTGCACATCCCCTAGACGGATCACTGCGTTATCCAGCCCTCAGCGGCACCAAAATCAAAAACAAATTGTCAAAGCAGCATCGTGGACTGTGGAGACAAAACCATCACAGATCCCTGGAGAGGGCAAACTCACATTGCCAATGTCGTCAAGAACACAGAGGCAGACCCTGGAGAGGGCAAACTCACGCTACCAAAGTGATCAGAAGCACGGAGGTACGCAGACCCTGGGGAGGGCAAACCGCAGACCCTGGAGAGGGCAAACTCACGCTACCAAAGTGATCAGAAGCACGGAGGTACGCAGACCCTGGGGAGGGCAAACCGCAGACCCTGGAGAGGGCAAACTCACGCTACCAAAGTGATCAGAAGCACGGAGGTACGCAGACCCTGGGGAGGGCAAACCGCAGACCCTGGAGAGGGCAAACTCATGCTACCAAAGTGATCAGAAGCACGGAGGTACGCAGACCCTGGGGAGGGCAGACCGCAGACCCTGGAGAGGGCAAACTCACGCTACCCAGATGTCCAGAGCACCGAGGTATGCACAAGCCTGGAGAGGCGGTACTCACGCTACCAAAGTGTTCAGAAGCACGGAGGTATGCAGCTTCCAGCTCGGGCGGCGAGCGAAGCAAAGCCTGGAGAGGCGGGTACTCACAACTTCCAGCTCGGGCGTCGAGTGAAGTTGAGCCTGGAGAGGCGGGTACTCACAGCTTCCAGCTTGGGCGGCAAGCGAAGCTAACCTTGGAGAGGGCAAACTCAACTGCCTAGGATGTCAGAAGCACCGAAGCAGAGCCTGGAGAGGCGGTACTCACAGCTTCCAGCTTGGGCGGCAAGCGAAGCTAAGCCTGGAGAGGCGGGTACTCACAACTTCCAGCTCGGGCGTCGAGTGAAGTTGAGCCTGGAGAGGCGGTACTCACGCTACCAGAGTGTTCAGAAGCACGGAGGTATGCAGCTTCCGGCTCGGGCGACGAGCGAAGCAAAACCTGGAGAGGCTACTCAGCAAATTTTCCACCGGAAGACACTACAAGTCGGAAGGATGGCCTTATTCCCCGGACAATTGGGTCAACTCCTTTACTTATCAACCGGTACACTAAAAGGCCGTTTGACTAAGTAAAGGGGGGGCAGCTGTAGACCCCTAAAATTGTCCGGGTCGGAAATAAGACTCGAAGACTCTCAAAGATCGAAGGAAAGTCAGCCAGAAGGACTCCCAGAAGACCATAGGATGACTATCTTTAGGTTTAGAGGTCTTAGAGTAGCCAAAAATAAGAAAGTGGGAGGTTTGGAGCTCAATACGGCCTCCTTGGAGTTCAGTACGGCCGTACTGCACATTTTGAACTACAATACGGCCGCACTGAACTCAATACGGCCGTATTGAAGTTTCTGAACTTCAATACGGCTGCATTGAATTTAATACGGCTGCATTGAACTTCAATACGGCTGCATTGAATTCAATACGGCTGCACTGAACTTCAATACGGCTGCACTGAACTTCAATACGGCCGTATTGAGGTTTTTGAACTTCAATACGGCCGTATTGAATTCAATACGGCCGTATTGTAGTTCAAAACTTCAATACGGACCGTATTGACCCCCAGAGACCGTATTGAGCCTCATCCCTATAAATATGACGTCAATGGGACGTCATTCTACACTTTCACACACAGTTTTAACCCTCTTCTTGAGTATTCTGGGTTTTTTTGAGCAGTACTCTGCCTAGAAGTCACTCGGAGAGTTGATCCGACAAAGTTCTTGAGTCACGAGCCATTTGCTTGAGTCTCGAACCTAGTCGAAGGGAAATCCTCCGGATTTCCATAGTTAAAATTTTATAGGAGGGAGCGAGCGGTCTTGTAGAGGGAGGGAACGCCAAAACGCTTCCCAATTTCTGTCAAAATATATAAGAAAGCACGCTTCAAAGGTTTATCTCTTTAAAGTCCCTTCTTTTACCGCTTTCTGTGTGTACATATTTAAACTGTCATCATGTAGATAGTTAATTTATAATTGCTTAGAATAAATAGGGGTAATTTAGTAATTTCGCACTATTATTTTTAAATAATCTGTCATAGGGAACCCGAAAGGGGCGCTGTGGGGTGCTAACACCTTCCCCACGCGTAATCGACTCCCTTACCCGACTCTGGTTGTCATGGCCGAAGTCGATTTTTGAATCGATTGCCTTAAACTTCTTTTTCCAATGTTTTGAGTAAAACATTGTTGGCGACTCCACGAACCCTTCCTTTTTATGAAAACCGCTAATCCATGGAGGGTCCCGCTTGGGATTAACATGGATTGGTGAGCCTTTTAATAAAATTGCTCGTTTGACAAGGTCTCAGTTTGAGAATAAGTCATTCTAGCAATCCATATTTTTAAACAAATAAAAGAGTCCAACCATCCTTCGCGAATGCCGAAAGCCCGTTTCGGGCCGGTGGCGACAGTGATGACGTAATCCAACTGTATATTTTCCATGAGAGGTTAGGCACGAGACATGGGTTGATGACATGTTTCACCGTATCAACACTTGGTTTGGATGTGTTGAGGCCAATTTGGTTTGGATTTGTTGGTTACATCATGGATTATATAGTGGTGTGACTTTGTTTTGGATGTGAAATATGTATACATATGGTATGGATTGTATACATTGGTTATGGATTCTTTATTATCATAAAATATGTATGCATTGGCATGGATGTGTATACATTATATTCTGGATTGGTTTATATTTGGCATGGAAATAACTGTTTATAATGTTGTCATTCCCTTGGTATGGATACATACTGTTTATGAGTATCTAGTTAATGATATTTCATTATATTGTACTATGGTTGATTTTATATATGCTAACCCTTATATTTCCATGATGTGGACTGTGATGATCTCACTATGTGGGGGAGCAGATCAGGTGTGAGGCTTTGCGATAACAAGGAGTCTTTTTGGGTGGCTGCTTTGAGAAGTGGCTAGACTTAGAGCTTGACCAGCACCTAGGGTGTCTTATTTTGATACTTTCATGATATTGTAGTTATACTATCTTTTTGGATTACTGTATAATCTTACTGAGGATAATGACTCTGCTATAAAAATACGTTATATATTTTGGAAACAATTTATATATTATTGTATATTTACACTATAGTGTAGCTGGCCTTTCGTCTCTTTTCTTAATTATATATTATTTTATTTTAGTTGTCATATTGGTTATTGATGTGATGGCCTTCGGCGGTTCATTACATTATGCTACTAAGATTTAGAAGCTTGCAAGGCAAGCTTCAAAAACCTAGAGGTGTCACTTAGAATTTCGGCCAAGGAGGAGAAGATGAGCTAGGCGGCCTTGGTCTCAAATGGCTCCATGAATTAATTTGAAAATCCTTGATTTGGTTTAGTTAGGTTCATCATATGATGATGAGACCTAGCTAAATCAAATCTATGAAAAATTAGGAGCAAAATGAGTCCAATATGCAAAATTTTGCCTAGGCCCAACTCAGGCCCAATTTCTAAGCACACTCCCTAGCTTTGCTAAATGCCACCCCCTTTTTCCCTACTGAAAAAATACAAAATGAAAGTATCAACTAGGGAGGTTAAATGGAGTTAAACTCTCCAAGTAACCTACCTTAAAATCAATATACAAACACTAGAAAAAGTAAGTAAAGTGCCTCACAAATACAAAGGAAAAAATAACCTATACAAGAGACTATGTAAAAACTATACAATATATACAAGTAGAACTAGGCCTTCTCTTCATGATAGAGCATTTCAAGTGAAGAATACCTTGGGCTTGACAAGTCCACTAGTCTTCACAAGGTCCAATTCTTCTTGGATTCTTCTAGCCATATGATGGAGTCTCTCCTTCCATGGTTGATGATGGTGTGTTGAAGGGAGACACCTTGCCCATGATCTAGGCTCACCAAAGGTTAGACAAAAGGGAGGTTTATGGTGAAAAAGGAAGTTAGGCGTGTGATAGTGTTGAATGGCGGAAGTGTATGGTGAAAGGTGTATGGTTGCTCAAGGTTGGCTCACTCCAAGTGTAGGTGGAGGCCACTCTAGGGTTTCACTCTCCAAGGGTGGAGAATGAAGGGGGTTAGCCGAAGTTAACCTAGTGACTAAGGAAGAGATGTTGAGGCATAAAATGCTCATTAAAAATCTATATAATCCAAAGTATTTACAAGGTGTGGTGCATTGGGTATTTATAGGAGGGGAGGCATCTAGGGTTGCATTTGGAGTAGGCAAATGCACTCCAAATGAAATGCAAATGAACCCTAGATGCAACTTGGTGGCCAAGGATGGAATCTTTGGGTTTAGATTGGCTATATCTAGGTGCATGGTAAGACCATGCAACCTTTTCCCTCCACTTGGGTCTAAGCCTTTCTAACACCAAAAATAGACCCAATGACACCAAAAACATGCGTCACCCTCTAATTAACACCCTAGCCCAAAATTAAAAACCTAATTATCTAGAGCACCCCATAATACAAGGGTAAAATGGGAAATACAAGTGAAAATAAATTCTAAGTCCTAAACACCCCAAAATACAAGGGTAGAATTAGAAATATAAGTAAAATAAATTCTATGACTAAAATACCGCAAGGTACAAGGGTAAATTTAGAATAAAGCAATAAAATTCTATACTACTCAAATTGGTCATAGTCATGAATCATGTGATGGGTTTCACATGAAGTACCAAGGATGGTCCTCCATCATCCCCTCCTTCTTGAGAAGGATTTGTCTTCATATCTTTAAGCTCTTCCATTCCATTGATCCTTCAAAAGATGTGAAACCACAATTTAGGGAAGTAAAAATACTAAAACTTAGCTATGCAATCCTTAAGTACAAAATTTGTTGAATGAAAGTGTTAGGGTCATTGGGGAAAGCCAAAAGGCATAACCATATAAGAAAATTTTCAAAAGTTATGGTGACCTCATGTAATTCATTCATCAAATTGTCTATCTTAGGGATTGGGTGCCTATATTTTATTGATAGATCTAACCTGCAGGCATTATCATTGATTCTTTGAAGGACTTGAAAGGGACCACCTCCTCTTGGGTTGAGTTTAGACTTCCTTTGAGAAGGAAACCTTTCCTTTCTCAAATGAAGCCAAACCCAATCCCCTTCCTCAAAAATGAGGTTTTTCTTTCCTTTGCTTCTATCCAAAGCAGTTCTCTCATTTTTTTGTTTTATATGAGTTTTAACCTTCTCATGCAGTTTCTTAACAAATTCAGCCCTAGATACCCTTTCTTTATGAAAATAATGAGAAGAATCTGGTAGGGGTATTAGGTCTTGTCGCCACCGGCCCGAAACGGGCTTTCGGCATTCGCGAAGGATGGTTGGACTCTTTTATTTGTTTAAAAATATGGATTGCTAGAATGACTTATTCTCAAACTGAGACCTTGTCAAACGAGCAATTTTATTAAAAGGCTCACCAATCCATGTTAATCCCAAGCGGGACCCTCCATGGATTAGCGGTTTTCATAAAAAGGAAGGGTTCGTGGAGTCGCCACCAATGTTTTACTCAAAACATTGGAAAAAGAAGTTTAAGGCAATCGATTCAAAAATCGACTTCGGCCATGACAACCAGAGTCGGGTAAGGGAGTCGGTTACGCGTGGGGAAGGTGTTAGCACCCCACAGCGCCCCTTTCGGGTTCCCCACGACAGATTATTTAAAAATAATAGTGCAAAATTACTAAATTACCCCTATTTATTCTAAGCAATTATAAATTAACTATCTACATGATGACAGTTTAAATATGTACACACAGAAAACGGTAAAAGAAGGGACTTTAAAGAGATAAACCTTTGAAGCGTGCTTTCTTATATATCTTGACAGAAATTGGGAAGCGTTTTGGCGTTCCCTCCCTCTACAAGACCGCTCGCTCCCTTCTATAAAATTTTAACTATGGAAATCCGGAGGATTTCCCTTCGACTAGGTTCGAGACTCAAGCAAATGGCTCGTGACTCAAGAACTTCGTCGGATCAACTCTCCGAGTGATTTCTAGGCAGAGCACTGCTCAAAAAAACCCAGAATACTCAAGAAGAGGGTTAAAACTGTGTGTGAAAGTGTGAAATGACGTCCCATTGACGTCATATTTATAGGGAAGAGGCTCAATACGGTTTCTGGGGGTCAATACGGTCCGTATTGAAGTTTTGAACTACAATATGGCCGTATTGAATTCAATACGGCCGTATTGAAGTTCGAAAACCTCAATACGGCCGTATTGAAGTTCAGTGCAGCCGTATTGAGTTCAATGCAGCCGTATTGAACTTCAATACGGCCGTATTGTGTTCAGTGCGGCCGTATTGTAGTTTAAAATGTTCAATACGGCCGTACTGAACTCTTGGGAGGCCGTATTGGGCTTCATTCCCTCCACTTTCTTATTTTTTGCTACTCTAAGACCTCTAAACCTACAGATAATCATCCTAGGGTCTTCCAGGGTCTTCCAGGAGTCCTTCCGGCTGACTTTCCTTTAGTCTTCGAGAGTCTTCAAGCTTTATTTCCGACCCGGACAATTTTAGGGGTCTACAGCTGCCCCCCCTTTACTTAGTCGGACGGCCTTTTGGTGTACCGGCTGACAAGTAAAGGAGTTGACCCAATTGTCCGGGTGATATGCCAACCTTCTGACTTGTAGCGTCTTCCGGTGGAAAATTGTTGAGTAGCCTCTCCAGGTTGTTGCATACCTCGGCGCTTCTGACAACCTCGGTAGCTAAGTTTACCCTCTCCAGGGTCAACTTCACTCGACGCCCGAGCCGGAAGTTGAACACCAACGTGCCTCTGACGACGCTGATGGTTGAGTACTGTCTCTCCAGACCTTGAGTACTGTCTCTCCAGACTTTGAGTATCGTCTCTCCAGACTTTGAGTACCGTCTCTCCAGACTTTGATTGAGTACCGTCTCTCCAGACTTTCTTTGAGTACCGTCTCTCCAGACTTTGTTTGAGTACCGTCTCTCCAGACCTTGTTTGAGTATCGTCTCTCCAGACCTTGTTTGAGTACCGTCTCTCCAGACCTTGTTTGAGTACCGTCTCTCCAGACTTTGTTTAAGTACCGTCTCTCCAGACTTTGTTTGAGTACCGTCTCTCCAGACCTTGTTTGAGTACCGTCTCTCCAGACTTTGTTTGAGTACCGTCTCTCCAGACCTTGTTTGAGTACCGTCTCTCCAGACCTTGTTTGAGTACCGTCTCTCCAGACCTTGTTTGAGTACCGTCTCTCCAGACTTTGTTTGAGTACCGTCTCTCCAGACCTTGTTTGAGTACCGTCTCTCCAGACCTTGTTTGAGTACCGTCTCTCCAGACCTTGTTTGAGTACCGTCTCTCCAGACTTTGTTTGAGTATCGTCTCTCCAGACTTTGTTTGGTCTCTGACGACCTAGGCAACTGAGTTTGCCCTCTCCAGGGTCTGCGTCCGTGTCTTCTGATCACTTCGGCAATGCGAGTTTACCCTCTCCAGGGATCTGAGATGATTTTTTTTGTCTCCACAGTCCACTATGCTGCTTCGACGTTTTTTTGATTTTGTGCCACTGAGGGCTGGATAACGCAGGGATCCGTCTAGGGGATGTGCATTCATTCATAGGTTCTTGTGCCCAAACTTGCATTTGCATAGTTGGTACCCATGGGGAATTTCTGACTCCTTGGGGTGTAGACACAGATGCTCTTCTTGATTTGAGCGATGCCTTATGTTTGGCTGACGTCCTTTTGACGTAAGTGGAGTATCCCGGTTATCCTTATTCGGGTGACTCTTTTTGATTTTTCTGGTTTTGTCGCCTCTGTGTAGGCTGTTATCCGCTGGGGGATTTTGTCAATGAATGTGATTAGCCTCTTCTGTTAGGCAGATCATCTTGACGCTTGATGTTTGGCCAAGAGCCGGATTCCACTTGGGGGATGATTATTGATCTTTTGATTTTTTTTTCTTTTTGTAGGAATGCCTCTTGAGTAGGCGACTGGGGATTTGGGGATCTTATGTATCCCAGAGTATTATTTAGAAAGCCTCTTCAGGCTTAGCTTCACTCTTCGTTTGAGTTGGAAAGCTATCTTCCACTGAGGAAGTCTAAGTCCTTTGACTTGGATATTTTGTTTGGATCATGCTTCCGTTGGGGAATTTTGCTGATCTCGCTTTGATAGCTTTCACTGGGGAATTTGGCCCGTGAGTGGAAGCTGAGATATCTCTGGGGAGTATTATTTCGGCGAGCCTCTCCAGGCTCAATTATTCTGAGAGAGTATTATTTCGGCAAGCCTCTCCAGGCTCAGTTATTCTGTGGGAGTATTGTTTCGGCAAGCCTCTCCAGGCTCAGTATTGTTTTTTTGTTCAGCCCGAGAATGCGAGCTGAGACGTCTTTTGGAGAGTATTATTTCGGCAAGCCTCTCCAGGCTTAATTATTTTGTGGGAGTATTTTTTCAGCAAGCCTCTCCAGGCTCAATTATTCTGTGGGAGTATTATTTCGGCAAGCCTCTCCAGGCTCAGTTATTCTGTGGGAGTATTGTTTCGGCAAGCCTCTCCAGGCTCAGTTATTCTGCATGATGAATTGGTTTTTTTTTGTTCAGCCCAAGAATGCAAGCTGAGATGTCTTTTTGGAGAGTATTATTTTGGCAAGCCTCTCCAGGCTCAGTTATTCTGTATAATTTTTTGGATTTTCTGTATTTTGCCTTTTTGTTGATTTTGGCTTTTTCTGTGTTTTTGCCTTTTTTGGTTGATTTCGGCTTTTTCTGTACAGAAATGTCTCTGAGGAGTATTATTTTGGCAAGCCTCTTCAGGCTCAGTTATTCTGAGAGAGTATTATTTCGGCGAGCCTCTCCAGGCTCAATTATTCTGTGAGAGTATTATTTCGGCGAGCCTCTCCAGGCTCAGTTATTTCTGAGAGAGTATTTTTTCGGCAAGCCTCTCCAGGCTCGGTTATTCTGTATGGTGAGAGAGTATTGTTTCTGCAAGCCTCTCCAGGCTTAATTATTCTGAGGAAGTATTTTTTCAGCAAGCCTCTCCAGGCTCAATTATTCTGTACAAACTGAGGAGTATTGTTTGTATCCTTGCCTTTTTTCGTTTTCGGCTTTTGTTGACTGCTGTCATACACAAGCAATTTTCTATTTTTTCTATTTTATGCAATTGCCTCATGATAAGGTCTTTGAATGTGCAACTAATGTGTGTGATGCACAAATGCAAGTTTTATTATTTAATGTTTTTAGAAAAATGAATGGCTCTCCCTATCCTCCTTTTCTTGGAGGAATTTCTGTCATCAACGTGAGGGAATATTTTTGTGAGCCTTTTATGCAGGAGATTATGGATTTTATAGGAACCCCTCCAATTTTCTTTATTGACCGATTATTAAGGAATTTCATACAATTTTTTTAGAAATACCAATTTAGAGGCATAATCACATGGTCAAGAGAGAAAAGAAATGAATAGATATTTTATTAATATTCACAAGTGTTTTTACAGAAAGATATACAGAAGGAATTTCTGAAGAATGGCTGGCCAGGGTAGGCTATATACATTTTTGGCTTAAACAATTATATTTGTAATTGTTGCTCTTCCCGTTCCCCTAATCGCTTCGGGTGAGATGCATGGGCCAGGAGTGTAGATGCTGCAAGACGCTCGCTTCTAGAAGGTAATCACTTGAACCGCCTTTCGGTTTTCGATTCAAGTGACCGTTGCTTGTTTTGCTTTTACATCTTATTCTTTTGCCCCTAACTTTTGCCTAGGACGTATCCTAGCGGGGATAATTTTGCCTTTGTTTTGCCTAGTACCCTTGTACTGGCGGGCTTTTTGTTTTGCCCTAACTTTTGCCTAGGATGCCCTTTTTCGGGTTTTCATCCTAGCGGGCTTATGCAAGCAACGTCTTCAAGCATAGTACTTCTTTACCACGTCAGTGTTGACTGGGTATCGAAGTTCTTCTCCATCCATGTCCGTGAGGATCAATGCTCCTCCTGAGAAGGCTCGTTTTACCACGTATGGTCCTCCGTGATTTGGGGCCCACTTTCCGATTTTGTCCTTTCGAGTTGGTAGCAATTTCTTCATTACCAACTCTCCCTCATGGTAGACTCGAGGGTGGACTTTCTTGTCAAAAGCCTTTTTGGTCTTCCTCTGATAGGCTTGACCATGGCATATGGCGTTCAGCCATTTTTCTTCAATGAGGTTCAACTGGTCATACCGACTTTGAACTCATTCTTCCTCGGAAAGTTTTGCTTCCATAATTACCCTTAGAGAAGGTATCTTGACTTCGACGGGTAGAACTGCCTCCATCCCATAGACGAGGGAGAATGGAGTAGCTCCTGTAGATGTGCGTACTGAAGTCCTATAACCATGAAGAGCGAAGGGTAACATTTCATGCCAGTCTTTAAATGAGGCAACCATCATTTGCCCTATTTTCTTGATGTTCTTATTGGTTGCCTCGACTGCCCCATTCATCTTTGGCCGATATGGGGAAGAGTTGCGGTGTTGGATCTTGAATTCTTGGCACAGTTCTTCCACCATTTTGTTGTTCAGATTAGGTCCATTATCAGTGATGATTTATTTCTCCGTGCTTCCACTAGATTATCCTAAAATCTTTTGGGACAAGAGAGAAAAGAAAAGAAAGATATTTTTGTTCTGAAGTTTGTGTTTTAGAGGGGATTTATTTTTCAAAAATGGTTTTTGTAAGAATGGATGGCCAAGGTAGGCTTATGTGTTTAGGCTTGTTTGATTAAACACTTATGAAGTTAAAAAGTCGTGTTGTGATTGACAACTTGGATAGCTTCCTTTGAACCTTTCTTTTTGAATTCGGTTCATGGTACCATCATGGATTTCTTTTTTGTTTTTTGATTGTCCTTATTTTTGCCTAAAACACCCTTTTGTGGCGTTTTAGCGGACCTTTGTTTTTGTTTATTTTTGTAACCCTAACTTTTGCCTAGGTCACCCTTTTGTGGGATTCTTAGCGGGTCTTTTGCTCTTATTTTTGCGCAGTCCCCTTTTTGAGTTTCCTGCCGAGCTTCTTTTATTTTGAAAGATTTCTTTTTACCCATGATGGCACTTGTCAAGGCCAAGGGAAGGTGCTCCAAGTCGTCACACACACCTCCATATGAAAATGATGTGGGTTTATTATTATTAAGATGATTTTAACCTCATTCATGTTTATTCAAACAGGGTTAAAAATGATGTGGTTTAGAATTTTATTATAAGCAAGAAAAGAAGCAATGAAGAATGATTTTATTATAATCATAGTGGAAACATGTGTCCTTATTTCATCACTGATATGGGTCCCAATATTGACCTCTTTTATCTCTCGGCCCTGCCCCAAATTCACGGTCTCTAATTTCTCTTGACACGGTTGGAGTAGGCGAGTTTCTTGATCTAGCAGTCTTTGCAGATCCGGAGAGATGGTCTCCTCATCACTGTCCAACTCAACCCATTCGTCCTCAACTTTGGATCTCGGTCAGAGTGAACAATTACAGACATAATTATTTTATTGGTTCTGTTTAGGTTTAGAATTATTAATGTTAATAAGGAAAGAGAGAAAAGAACAAAAAAGAGAGTAATGTGTGAAAAATGCCTCTTTATTGATATATATGTATTAAAACTGTACAAAAACCCTTATTTACATGAAAAGGTTCTCATGATCTCGGGTACTGATCATGAGTCCCTAAAAGAGAAAAATGAAGGGGCCCTATCGTGGCTTGTTCTTCTCTCTACTCCTGCTTTGGCAGAGGATTCTTGCTCACGTCGGGCGCTGTCAAATCGAAGGTGACCCACCCGGCATCAATAAGGTTTTGGACCTTGTATTTGAGAGCTAGGCATTTCTCTGTTGAATGCCCTGGTGCCCCCGAATGGTATAAACATTTGTCTTGTGGCTTGTACCAATCGGGGTAAGGTGGGTCGATCTTCCTTGGTGGAACATGAGCTAGAAGTTTGGCTTCTACTAGCTTCGGCAGGAGATCGCTATAAGTGGTCGGAAGTTTATCAAACTTCTTCACAGGGGTGAATTGCGATCTTCCCGACTTCGAAGTGAAAGTAGCCGAGGGTATGGTTATAGCATTGACTCCTCCCTCTTTCTTCTTCCCGAAGGTCTTCTTAGCTTCATATGATTGGGAAGGCTTAGCCAGCTTCCCACTTTTGAGTCCTTGTTCCACTCTCTCCCCAATGGTGATGATGTCCGAGAAGAGTGTCGTTGTGTTCCCTATCATTTTATCGTAATAGGGACCAGTCAACGAGTTGATGAATAAGGACACCGTCTCCTTATCCGACAGCGGGGGCTCTATTTGTGCCGCCAACTCCCTCCATCGTTGGGCGTACGCCTTGAAAGATTCGTCACTTTTCTTACTCAAGGCTTGAAGATCTGACCTATCGGGTGTTAGGTCGATGTTGTATTTATAGCGCTTGAGAAAGGCGTCGGCCAACTGCCTCCATGTATGTACTAGATTTCCATCTAGCTGCATATACCAATTGAGCGCAGTATCGGCTAAGCTCTCTTGGAAGCAATGGATCAAGAGCTTTTCATTTGTGGCATATGCAGCCATTTTGCGACAGTACATGGTGAGATGACTCTTAGGGCAAGTCGATCCCACATATTTTGGGAAATCTGGCACTTTAAATTTAGGAGGGAATTGGATGTCCCTCACCAAGCACATGTCGGTGGCATCTTTGATGTCAAAATCATGCCCCTCCATAACCCTTAGCCGATCCTCAAGAGCATGGAATTGTTCCTTTGAAACCTCGGGCTCTTTAATCATGATCCCCGCCCCAAGGGGTACAGCTCGTGGAGGTTCTTCCTCATGTTCCTCCTCCTCATGATGATGGGACTCATGGTCACTGTGGTGAGACCCATGTACATTATGGTGACGCATGAGTTCCATCATTTGCGCCATTTGTTCTTTGAGCTGTGAGAGCTCGGCTGTAAGCTTCTTATTTTGGTCCTCCAGCGCTTCCATCTTCTTGATTTTCTGCGCGCGTGTGAGGACAGAGAGATGACCAGCCACTTTCTAAAATGAATGTTTTATTCTAATTAGTTTATTCATGGGATGAATACGCTCTTGACATGAGCTTGATAACCCTCCATTTTTAAGGCGCTGCCTTTTTAAAATGGAGTGTTACCACCCTCCTTGACTTATGATCCCTCCCCAACGGAGAATCTCGATAATTATGGGTCTCTTTTACTCATGTCAAGAGGTATTGGTGAACTTAGAATGCATGGTTTATGAGGATGCATGATATCTTATTGGTAATGATGCACATGCTCCTCACTTTTATTATATTTTCACACATTGGTTTTTCCTCTCATGTCATGACATTTTCATGCATGGGGATTATTCTTTAGACCTTATCGCGAGGTTATTTATTAATGCACAAACAATTGCACATAAGCATTTACACAAACAATTCACTCATCCACGAACAGTCACGAGCGAATCACGAGGTAGGGGTTTCCTGCAGAAAGGTGCATATTCAAGGTGGTTCTAACTGTTCTCACCGGTCTGAGGCCCCCAAGGTGCCCCCATTATAGGGACCCAATTCCTCTCGTCGTAAGTCGATGGAAAGCTCCAACGCACTGTCGGACTCGAGTTCATGGTTATCACCTTGAGTGATGCTTTCCGACAACGGTCTACGGGCACCTATAGACCCATTCGACAACCGGCCGTACTAACATCCACTCCCTATGGCTTACCACTCATGCCCCCGGGTATAGAGGGAACTGTTGTGTGCAAAGGTTTGTGTGCAATTTTTATTTCAAACATTTGCGAAAATTAAACAAGCAACAGTTATTAAAAGCCAAATAGGTAAAACATGTTATTATACAAGCGAGGGGTAATGAAGTAATTTTAACTATTATTTGTTAAAAATAATCTGTCACTAAATGGGACTGACTCTCGAGGCTTCCCCAGTGGAGTCGCCATCTGTCGCCACCGGCCCGAAACGGGCTTTCGGCATTCGCAAAGGATGGTTGGACTCTTTTATTTGTTTAAAAATATGGATTGCTAGAATGACTTATTCTCAAACTGAGACCTTGTCAAACAAGCAATTTTATTAAAAGGCTCACCAATCCATGTTAATCCCAAGCGGGACCCTCCATGGATTAGCGGTTTTCATAAAAAGGAAGGGTTCGTGGAGTCGCCACCAATGTTTTACTCAAAACATTGGAAAAAGAAGTTTAAGGCAATCGATTCAAAAATCGACTTCGGCCATGACAACCAGAGTCGGGTAAGGGAGTCGGTTACGCGTGGGGAAGGTGTTAGCACCCCACAGCGCCCCTTTCGGGTTCCCCACGACAGATTATTTAAAAATAATAGTGCAAAATTACTAAATTACCCCTATTTATTCTAAGCAATTATAAATTAACTATCTACATGATGACAGTTTAAATATGTACACACAGAAAGCGGTAAAAGAAGGGACTTTAAAGAGATAAACCTTTGAAGCGTGCTTTCTTATATATCTTGACAGAAATTGGGAAGCGTTTTGGCGTTCCCTCCCTCTACAAGACCGCTCGCTCCCTTCTATAAAATTTTAACTATGGAAATCCGGAGGATGTCCCTTCGACTAGGTTCGAGACTCAAGCAAATGGCTCGTGACTCAAGAACTTCGTCGGATCAACTCTCCGAGTGATTTCTAGGCAGAGCACTGCTCAAAAAAACCCAGAATACTCAAGAAGAGGGTTAAAACTGTGTGTGAAAGTGTGAAATGACGTCCCATTGACGTCATATTTATAGGGAAGAGGCTCAATACGGTTTCTGGGGGTCAATACGGTCCGTATTGAAGTTTTGAACTACAATACGGCCGTATTGAATTCAATACGGCCGTATTGAAGTTCAAAAACCTCAATACGGCCGTATTGAAGTTCAGTGCAGCCGTATTGAGTTCAATGCAGCCGTATTGAACTTCAATACGGCCGTATTGTGTTCAGTGCGGCCGTATTGTAGTTT
Organism: Cajanus cajan; assembly: GCF_000230855.2. NCBI lineage: Eukaryota > Viridiplantae > Streptophyta > Magnoliopsida > Fabales > Fabaceae > Cajanus > Cajanus cajan. The sequence continues at coordinate 40,832,903 of NC_138525.1, forward strand.
AAAATGTTCAATACGGCCGTACTGAACTCTTGGGAGGCCGTATTGGGCTTCATTCCCTCCACTTTCTTATTTTTTGCTACTCTAAGACCTCTAAACCTACAGATAATCATCCTAGGGTCTTCTAGGGTCTTCCAGGAGTCCTTCCGGCTGACTTTCCTTTAGTCTTCGAGAGTCTTCAAGCTTTATTTCCGACCCGGACAATTTTAGGGGTCTACAGGTCTAAAGGAGTAAGAGGGTTAAAACCATACACAACCTCAAAAGGTGAGATTTTGGTAGTCTTATGGACTACCCTGTTATAAGCAAATTCAATATGTGGCAAGTACTCATCCTAAGACTTATGGTTACCCTTAGGGACTGCCCTTAACATTGTAGATAGGGATCTATTAACTACTTCTGTTTTCCCATCAGTTTGTCGGTGACAAGTAGTAGAGAAAAGAAATTTAGTTCCTAGCCTACTCCAAAGAGTTTTCCAGAAATGGCTAAGGAACTTAGTATCCCTATCTGAAACAATAGTTTTGGGTAGACCATGAAGTCTAACCACTTCCTTGAATACGAGTCTTGCTATGTTTCTTGCATCATTTATTTTGTGGCAGGGTATAAAGTGGGCCATTTTACTAAATCTGTCCACTACCACAAAAATCGAATCCATGCCTCTTTGGGTCTTGGGCAAGCCCAAAATAAAGTCCATACTGATATCAACCCATAGAGAGTTAGCAACAGGAAAGGGTGTATAGGTGCGATGAGGCATTACTTTAGACTTGGCTTGTAAATAAGCTATACATCTAGAGCAAAACCTCTCAACATCCATTCTCATATGGGGCCAAAAGAATTTTTCTTTTAGAAAACTTAGAGTCTTGTCAACTCCAAAGTGCCCCATTGTAGACCCCTAAAATTGTCCGGGTCGGAAATAAGACTCGAAGACTCTCGAAGACCGAAGGAAAGTCAGCCGAAAGGACTCCTGGAAGACCCTGGAAGACCCTAGGATGATTCTTCATAGGTTTAGAAGTCTTAGAGTAGCTTAAAATAAGGATGTGGGAGGATTGGAGCTCAATACGGCCTCCTAGAAGTTCAGTACGGCTGTACTGAACAATTTGAACTACAATACGGCCGTACTGAAACCAATACGGCCGTACTGAATTCAATACGGCCGTACTGTAGTTCAAAACTTCAGTACGGGCCGTATTGATGTCAGAGGCCGTACTGCGCCTCACTCCTATATATAGGACGTCATTTGGACGTCATTCGACACATTTGGACACTTTTTCCAGACTTCTGGACCCTCTGGCTGAGTATTCTGGGGTTTTTGAGCAGTGTTCTGCCCTAGAAATCTCTCCGAGAGCCGATCCGACGAAGTTCTTGAGTTCTGAGCATTTAGCTTGAGGATTCGAACTAGTCGAAGGGAAATCTCTTTGATTTCCGGAGTAAAAATTATTTTTAGGGAAGGAACGAGCGAGCGTGTAGTGGGAAGGAGCGCCAAAAAGCCTCCTAACGTCTGTTTAAATATATAAAAGCACGCTTCAAAGGTTTCTTTTCCAAATCCCTTCTTTTACCACTTTCTGATTGTTGCATTGCATATTTAGAATTTTCATCATGTAAATATTCCGCTTATAATCGTTTCTAATAAATAGGGGTAATTTAGTAATTTTACACTGTTATTTATGAAATAATCCGTCATAGGGAACCCGAAAGGGGCGTTGTGGGGTGCTAACACCTTCCCCGCACGTAACCGACTCCCTTACCCAACTCTGGTTGTAATGGCCAAGGTTGATTTGCGAAAATCAATTGCCTTATCCCTTTTTCCAATGTTTTGAGTAAAACATTGGTGGCGACTCCAAGAACCCTTCATTTTGCGAAAACCACTAATCCATGGAGGGTCCCGCTTGGGATTAACATGGATTGGTGAATCATTTAATAAAATTGTTAGTTCGATGAGGTCTCAGTTTGAGAATAAGTCGTTCTAACAATCCATCATTTTTCAAAACTTTAAAAAGAGTCCGACCATCGTCGCGAATGCCAAGGTCCGTTTCGGCGGGTGGCGACACCCATGAGACCACCCTTATGACTTTCTCTAACAAGGAGTTTTCTAATAGATCCTTGGGGTACACAAATTCGTCCTTCTTTATATAGGTACCCTTCAGAAATATAGAAACCTCCTTGAGGCTTAACCAAGCATTGGGTATAATTTTCACTAAACTCTAAGTCATTGGAATGTAATTCCTTAATGTGATCAAATCCCAAGATTTGAGATCCAAGGGAGATCAACAAAGTGTGTCTCCTAGAAAGGGCATCAACCACAATATTATTTTTCCCTTTCTTGTACTTGATCACATATGGGAATTGTTCCAAAAACTCTACACACTTAGCATGCCTTTTATTTAGTTTGCCTTGACCCCTCAAATACTTAAGTGACTCATGGTCACTATGAATGACAAACTCCTTGGGAATAAGGTAGTGTTCCCAAGTTTGAAGGGCCCTAACCAAAGCATAGAGCTTTTTGTCATAGGTAGGGTAGTTAAGAAAGGCACCCTTAAGTTTTTTACTGAAATATGAAATAGGGTGCCCACCTTGTAACAAAACTGCCCTTATGCCAACTCCAGAGGCATCACATTCTAACTCAAAAGTTTTTTAAAAATCAGGTAGAGCTAGAAGTGGTGCATGAGTAAGCTTATTTTTTAAGGTTAGGAAGGCATTTTCTTGTTTTTCTCCCGATATGAACTCCACATTTTTATTTACTAACTCATTTAATGGGGAGGCTAGTGTGGAGAAATTAGGAACAAACCTCCTATAGAAGCTTGCCAACCCATGGAAGCTCCTAATATCTCCAACACTTTTAGGAGTGGGCCATTCTTGGATGGCCTTGATTTTCTCGGGGTCCACATGAGCCCCTTTTTTGCTAATGATAAAACCTAGAAATACAACACTATCTGCACAAAATGTACACTTCTCTAGATTACCAAAAAGTTTATTTTTCCTAAGAATATTAAAAACTTGCCTTAAGTGTCCTATGTGATCACTTAGGCACCTACTATATATGAGAATATCATCAAAATAAACTACAACAAATTTTCCTATACAATCCCTTAGAACATGATTCATGAGACGCATAAAGGTACTAGGAGCATTGGTGAGTCCAAAAGGCATCACCAACCATTCATACAATCCAAACTTGGTCTTGAAAGCGGTTTTCCATTCATCACCTTCTTTAATTCTTATTTGATTATAACCACTTTTAAGATCAACTTTAGAGAATATGATGGCTCCATGAAGCTCATCTAACATGTCATCAAGTCTAGGAATAGGATGTCTATACTTCACAGTGATGTTGTTGATGGCTCTACTATCACAGCACATTCTCCATTTGCCATCCTTCTTAGGAACCAACAACACTAGAACAGCACGAGGACTTAAGCTCTTTCGAACCCAGCCTTTCTCTAACAACTCTTGGACTTGAGACTAAATTTCTTTTGTTTCTTGGGGGTTGGTCCTATAGGAAGGCCTATTAGGTAGGCTAGCCTTGTCGCCACCGGCCCGAAACGGGCTTTCGGCATTCGCGAAGGATGGTTGGACTCTTTTATTTGTTTAAAAATATGGATTGCTAGAATGACTTATTCTCAAACTGAGACCTTGTCAAACGAGCAATTTTATTAAAAGGCTCACCAATCCATGTTAATCCCAAGCGGGACCCTCCATGGATTAGCGGTTTTCATAAAAAGGAAGGGTTCATGGAGTCGCCACCAATGTTTTACTCAAAACATTGGAAAAAGAAGTTTAAGGCAATCGATTCAAAAATCGACTTCGGCCATGACAACCAGAGTCGGGTAAGGGAGTCGGTTACGCGTGGGGAAGGTGTTAGCACCCCACAGCGCCCCTTTCGGGTTCCCTATGACAGATTATTTCTAAAAATAATAGTGCGAAATTACTAAATTACCCCTATTTATTCTAAACAATTATAACTTAACTATCTACATGATGACAGTTAAATATACACACAGAAAGCAGTAAAAGGAAGGTCTTAAGAAGAAACCTTTGAAGCGTGCTTTTATATTCAAGTAAAACTGGGAAGCTTTTGGCGTTCCCTCGCTCTACAAGCCCGCTCGCTCCCTCCTAGAAAATTTTAACTATGGAAATCCGGAGGATTTCCCTTCGACTCAGTTCGAGACTCAAGCAAAAAGCTCAGAACTCGAGAAGTTCAGTGCAGCCGTATTGAAGTTCAGTGCAGCCGTATTGAGTTCAGTGCAGCCGTATTGAAGTTCAGAAACTTCAATACGGCCGTATTGAGTTCAGTGCGGCCGTATTGTAGTTTAAAATGTTCAATACGGCCGTACTGAACTTTTGGGAGGCCGTATTGGGCTTCATTCCCTCCACTTTCTTATTTTTTGCTACTCTAAGACCTCTAAACCTACAGATTGTCATCCCACGGTCTTCTAAGAGTCCCTTTGGCTGACTTTCCTTTGATCTTCGAGAGTCTTCGAGTCTTATTTCCGACCCGAACAATTTTAGGGGTCTACAGCTGCCCCCCCTTTACTTAGTCAAACGGCCTTTTAGTGTACTGGTTGATAAGTAAAGGAGTTGACCCAATTGTCCGGGGAATAAGGCCATCCTTCCGACTTGTAGTGTCTTCCGGTGGAAAATTGCTGAGTAGCCTCTCCAGGTTTTGCTTCGCTCGTCGCCCGAGCCGGAAGCTGCATACCTTCGTGCTTCTGAACACTCTGGTAGCGTGAGTACCGCCTCTCCAGGCTCAACTTCACTCGACGCCCGAGCTGGAAGTTGTGAGTACCGCCTCTCCAGGCTTAGCTTGGCTTGCCGCCCAAGCTGGAAGCTGTGAGTACCGCCTCTCCAGGCTCTGCTTCGGTGCTTCTGACATCCTAGGCAGTTGAGTTTGCCCTCTCCAGGGTTAGCTTCGCTTGCCGCCCAAGCTGGAAGCTGTGAGTACCGCCTCTCCAGGCTCAACTTCACTCGACGCCCGAGCTGGAAGTTGTGAGTACCGCCTCTCCAGGCATGTGTATACCTCGGTGCTCTGGACATCTGGGTAGCTGAGTATTACCTCTCCAGGCTTGTGCATACCTCGGTGCTCTGGACATCTGGGTAGCTGAGTATTGCCTCTCCAGGCTTGTGCATACCTCGGTGCTCTGGACATCTGGGTAGCTGAGTATTGCCTCTCCAGGCTTGTGCATACCTCGGTGCTCTGGACATCTGGGTAGCTAAGTATTGCCTCTCCAGGCTTTGTGCATACCTCGGTGCTCTGGACATCTGGGTAGCTGAGTATTGCCTCTCCAGGCTTGTGCATACCTCGGTGCTCTGGACATCTGGGTAGCTAAGTATTGCCTCTCCAGGCTTTGTGCATACCTCGGTGCTCTGGACATCTGGGTAGCTGAGTATTGCCTCTCCAGGCTTGTGCATACCTCGGTGCTCTGGACATCTGGGTAGCTAAGTATTGCCTCTCCAGGCTTTGTGCATACCTCGGTGCTCTGGACATCTGGGTAGCGTGAGTTTGCCCTCTCCAGGGATTTGTGATAGTTTTGTCTCCACAGTCCACGATGCTGCTTCGACGATTGTTTTTGATTTTTGTGCCACTAAGGGCTGGATAACGCAGGGATCCATCTAGGGGATGTGCAGTCATTCATAGGTTCTTGTGCCCCAACTTGCATTTGCATAGTTGGTACCCATGGGGAATTTCTGACTCCTTGGGGTGTAGACACAGATGCTCTTCTTGAATTGAGCGATGCCTTATGTTTGGCTGACGTCCTTTGACGTTGGTGGAGTATCCCGGTTATCCTTATTCGGGTATCTCTTTTGGATTTTCTGATTTTTGCTGCCTCTGTGTAGGCTGTTATCCGCTGTGGGATTCTGTCATTCAATTCTTGACTGGCCTCTTCTGTTAGGCAAATCATCTTGATGTTCGGTGTTTTGGCTGGATGCCGAATTCCGCTTGGGGAATATTTATTGATATTTTTTATTTTTCTCCTTTTGTAGGGGTGCCTCTTGAGTAGGCGACTGGGGATTTGGGGATCTTATGTATCCCAGAGTATTATTTAGGAAGCCTCTGCAGGCTTAGCCTCACTCAGCGCTTGAGTCAGAGAGCTATCTTCCACTGAGGAAGTTTCAAGTCCTTTGACTGAATATTTTGCTTGGATGATCGCGCTTCCATTGGGGATTTTGACGATCTTGCTTTGATAGCTCTCGCTGGGGATTTGTTCCATGAGCTTAAGCTGAGGTTTCTCTGGGGAGTATTATTTCTGCGAGCCTCTCCAGGCTCAGTTATTCTGAGAGAGTATTATTTCGGCGAGCCTCTCCAGGCTCAATTATTCTGTGGGAGTATTGTTTCGGCAAGCCTCTCCAGGCTCAATTATTCTGTGAGAGTATTATTTCGGCGAGCCTCTCCAGGCTCAGTTATTCTGAGAGAGTATTATTTCAGCAAGCCTCTCCAGGCTCAGTTATTCTGTGAGAGTATTATTTCGGCAAGCCTCTCCAGGCTCAGTTATTCTGAGAGAGTATTATTTCGGCGAGCCTCTCCAGGCTCAATTATTCTGAGGGAGTATTATTTCGGCAAGCCTCTCCAGGCTCAGTTATTCTGTATGAAGAAGGAGTATTATTTCGGCAAGCCTCTCCAGGCTCAGTTATTTCTGAGAGAGTATTATTTCGGCAAGCTCTCCAGGCTCAGTTATTCTGTACAATTTGTTGGGTTTTCTGTATTTTGCCTTTTTGTTGATTTTGGCTTTTTCTGTGTTTTTGCCTTTTTTGTTGATTTTAGTTTTTTCTGTATTTTTTGTTGATTTTGGCTTTTTCTGTATTTTTGCCTTTTTTGTTGGTTTTGGCTTTTTCTGTACAGAAATGTCTCTGGGGAGTATTATTTTGGCAAGCCTCTTCAGGCTCAGTTATTCTGAGAGAGTATTATTTCGGCGAGCCTCTCCAGGCTCAATTATTCTGAGAGAGTATTATTTCGGCGAGCCTCTCCAGGCTCAGTTATTCTGAGAGAGTATTATTTCGGCGAGCCTCTCCAGGCTCAGTTATTCTGAGAGAGTATTATTTCGGCAAGCCTCTCCAGGCTCAGTTATCTTGAGAGAGTATTATTTTGGCAAGCCTCTCCAGGCTCAGTTATTCTGAGAGAGTATTATTTCGGCAAGCCTCTCCAGGCTCAATTATTCTGTACGTTTTATTGATTTTCTGAATTTATGCATTTTGTTTGCCGCTGTCATACACAAGCAATTTTTCTATTTTTTCTATTTTATGCGACTGCCTCATGATGAGGTCTTTGAATGTGCAATTAATGTGCGTGATGCACAAAATGCAAGTTTAATTATTTTATTAATTTGTTTTTTTTTTTTTTTTTTTCTTTTGAAAAAATGAATGGCTCCCCCTATCCTCTTCTTCTTGGAGGAATTTTTGTCATTGACGTGAGGGAGGATTTCTGTTATTGCCAATACGGCCGTTATTCATTTCAGTATGCCCGTATTGAATTGAAAATTTGTTCATAACCCTAATTTTGGTACGGGCGTACTGAACATGATACGGGCGTATTGTTTTTCTAAAGTTTATATTTTTTTGTTTTTTCAATAAACAGAGAATAAGTGATCTTCCATTACACCTATCATCTGTATGCATGTATGCGGTATGATGCACCTAATTCTATTTGATTCATTTTTCAAAAGAATTAACCGATGCTTTTTTGGATTTTTCCATTCCTCTAGACGGGCTGTGCGCTGCCGATTTCTGTAACCGAGGAATGATGCGTGTTATATTGAGATGGGCGTCATCAACCCAGTGATCCTCCCCTTCCTTTAGAAGACGTGTCAACCCTCCTATTGACCACTATATCTCCATGTTTCCACTAGATTATCCTAAAATCGTTTGGGACAAGAGAGAAAAGAAAGGAAAGGTATATTCTTTTTTGAAAGTTTGTGTTTTAGAGGGGATTTATTTTTATTTTGAAAAATTGTTTTTGTAAGAATGGCTGGCCAAGGTAGGCTTATTGTGTTTAGGTTTGTTTGTTTAAACATTCATGAAGTTAATCAAATCTTGTTATTGACGTTGTGATTTGACAACTTAGATAACTTCCCTTGAACCTTTCTTTTTGAATTCGGTTCATGGTACCATCATGGATTTCTTTCGTTTTTTGATTGTCCTTATTTTTGCCTAAAACACCTCTTTGCGGCGTTTTAGCGGACTTTTGATTTTTGTTCATTTTTGCAACCCTAACTTTTGCCTAGGTCACCCTTTCGTGGGATTCCTAGCGGATCTTTTGCTCTTATTTTTGCGCAGCCCCCTTTTTGGGTTTCCTGCCGAGCTTTCTTTTATTTTAAAAGATTTCTTTTTATCCATGATGGCACTTGTCGAGGCCAAGGAAAGGTGCTCTAAGTTGTCACGCACACTTCCACATAAAAATGATGTGGGTTTATTGTTATTAAGACAATTTTAACCTCATTCATGCTTATTCAAACAGGGTTAAAAATAATGTGGTTTAGAGATTTATTGCAAGCAAGAAAAGAAGCAATAAGAAATAATAAAGAATGATTTTATTATAATCATAATGGAAACATGTGCCCTATCGAGGCTCGGGGGTCGGGCTGTCCCCGAGGAGTAATCTCTAATAGTCATCAGGTCTATACATCCCTATCGGAAGGAGAAAAGCACTTGATGACGACGACCGGCCTTGACGCTTGTGAACCGGCCTTCCTAAAGATCTGGCTTAAAGAACGTCGAGAAGGATCTTGGTTCTTCTTCGTCCTTTGATCTTTATTAGGGTTGTATCCTAACCCTTGTTTCCCCGGATTATCTTTGATAATGGGTAGCTCCGGAATTCCTTGGGAGTCCTTGCCAAGTCCTTGTCCCGGCAAGTATCCATCTTTGGTGAGCATATGGGCTACCTTCTTCATTTCTCGGGGAAATGTTTCAACATTGGCAATCTCCAATGCTTGGAAGGCGGTTTCTAGAGCTTCCTCTGCTGCATCCACGTAAGGTATGGTGGATGGCTTGCTGATGAGTATGTCATCTTCAGCTTGTACGGTCACCAGTTTGTCATCCACTATGAATTTGACTTTCTGGTGGAGCGTAGAGGGAACAGCTTTCGCATCATGAATCCAAGGTCGGCCGAGGAGACAGCTGTATGCGGGAGTAATGTCCATCACTTGAAATTCGACGTTGAAGATGGTGGGTCCAATTTGGATTAGGAGATTGACTTCTCCCACCACTTCTCTTTTAGAACCGTCGAAAGCTCGAACGATCATGTTGCTCGGCGCATTTGGATTCCCTTGATTGCCACTTGCTCGAGCGTTCTTTTTGGCATCACGTTCAAGGAAGATCCATTATCTACCAAGACTTTAGCGATGTGATACTCCTTGCACTTTACAGAGATGTGCAAGGGCTTGTTGTGGTTCGGTCCCTCAGCGAGGATCTCTTCATCGGTGAAAGAGAGGTGATCATTAGCCGTAATGTGACTAACAATCCCCTCAAATTTGTCTTGGGAGATAGTATGCGACACATATGCCTCGTTCAAGACTTTCAACAGAGCTTGCCGATGTGGTTCGGAGCTTAGGATCAACGACAACAGCGTAATCTTTGCTGGCGTCCTATGAAGTTGATCCACGATGGAGTACTCGCTCTGTCGGATAAACTTTAACAGCTCGTCTGTCTCCTTCTCGGATTCTTTTTCCTCGGTTTTCTTTTCTTCTTTTTCTTTATTCTTGGGGGCTTTATCATGAAGATCTTCGGGAGTGTAGATCCTGCCACTCCTAGTCATGCCCCCAAGTCCAGCGATGTTGGAAATATCGCTGTCGGCAGAAGAATGGATGTCGTATATCCACGGCACAGCCTTATTTGATTCGTAGGGGAAAGGTCTTGGAGCAGTGATCCTTAATGGTGTTGGACCTTCCCCTTTATTCGTCTTGATTACCAACAACGGAGTTGATGTGCGCTCGCTTGGCGCGGTTGTTGGCTTACACTTAATAACAAATGGCGTGCGATCCATCTTGAACATACGCATCGATTATTTCTTTCTTTTTATTAATGTTTATTAATGATTTATTGGGAGGGATGTATGAAATGCAAACCTAGATCCCTCCATGATCTTTGATAAGAATGCATGACATGAGATGATGACGTTGAATATGCATGCATTGTGTTTATTCAACTAAGCATTATCATGTTTTCGGGATGTTCCTAAGATGATGCATGATATTGCTTGGTTTGGATAAATAATATTTTTCTTTATTTTTCTTTTGGGTATTTTTTGTATTTTTTGGGTGAAAAGGGAAACTACCTATATGAATGTGATGAAGGTAGATGTTAACACCGTATAATGGAAGATTCTTATTCCTATTTATTCTTATTTTTAAAAGAATAGGAATGTTGTATGTTGAAAGAAATGCAATGTATGCTCAAACAATTTCACATAATCAATGCACAAACAATTCACTCATCCACGAACAGTCACGAGCGAATCACGAGGTAGGGGTATCCTGCAGAAAGGTGCATATTCAAGGTGGTTCTAACTGTTCTCACCGGTCTGAGGCCCCCAAGGTGCCCCCATTATAGGGACCCAATTCCTCTCGTCGTAAGCCGATGGAAAGCTCCAACGCACTGTCGGACTCGAGTTCATGGTTATCACCTTGAGTGATGCTTTCCGACAACGGTCTACGGGCACCTATAGACCCATTCGACAACCGGCCGTACTAACATCCACTCCCTATGGCTTACCACTCATGCCCCCGGGTATAGAGGGAACTGTTGTGTGCAAAGGTTTGTGTGCAATTTATATTTCAAACAATTGCAGAAAATTAAACAAACAACAGTTATTAAAGCCATATAAATAAAGCATGTTATCATACAAACAAGGGGTAATGAAGTAATTTTAACTATTATTTGTTAAAAATAATCTGTCACTAAATGGGACTGACTCTCGAGGCTTCCCCAGCGGAGTCGCCATCTGTCGCCACCGGCCCGAAACGGGCTTTCGGCATTCGCGAAGGATGGTTGGACTCTTTTATTTGTTTAAAAATATGGATTGCTAGAATGACTTATTCTCAAACTGAGACCTTGTCAAACGAGCAATTTTATTAAAAGGCTCACCAATCCATGTTAATCCCAAGCGGGACCCTCCATGGATTAGCGGTTTTCGTAAAAAGGAAGGGTTCATGGAGTCGCCACCAATGTTTTACTCAAAACATTGGAAAAAGAAGTTTAAGGCAATCGATTCAAAAATCGACTTCGGCCATGACAACCAGAGTCGGGTAAGGGAGTCGGTTACGCGTGGGGAAGGTGTTAGCACCCCACAGCGCCCCTTTCGGGTTCCCTATGACAGATTATTTCTAAAAATAATAGTGCAAAATTACTAAATTACCCCTATTTATTCTAAACAATTATAACTTAACTATCTACATGATGACAGTTAAATATACACACAGAAAGCAGTAAAAGGAAGGTCTTAAGAAGAAACCTTTGAAGCGTGCTTTTATATTCAAGTAAAACTGGGAAGCTTTTTGGCGTTCCCTCGCTCTACAAGCCCGCTCGCTCCCTCCTAGAAAATTTTAACTATGGAAATCCGGAGGATTTCCCTTCGACTCAGTTCGAGACTCAAGCAAAAAAGCTCAGAACTCGAGAACTTTGTCGGATCAACTCTCCGAGTGATTTCTAGGCAGAGCACTGCTCAAAAAAACCCAGAATACTCAAGAAGAGGGTTAAAACTCAGTGTAAAAGTGTAGAATGACGTCCAATTGACGTCATATTTATAGGGATGAGGCGCAATACGGCCTCTGGGGGTCAATACGGTCCGTATTGAAGTTTTGAACTACAATACGGCCGTATTGAATTTAGTACGGCCGTATTGATGTTCAAAAATCCTCAATACGGCCGTATTGAGTTCAGTGCAGCCGTATTGAAGTTCAGTGCAGCCGTATTGAGTTCAGTGCAGCCGTATTGAAGTTCAGAAACTTCAATACGGCCGTATTGAGTTCAGTGCGGCCGTATTGTAGTTTAAAATGTTCAATACGGCCGTACTGAACTTTTGGGAGGCCGTATTGGGCTTCATTCCCTCCACTTTCTTATTTTTTGCTACTCTAAGACCTCTAAACCTACAGATTGTCATCCCACGGTCTTCTAAGAGTCCCTTTGGCTGACTTTCCTTTGATCTTCGAGAGTCTTCGAGTCTTATTTCCGACCCAGACAATTGTAGGGGTCTACAAGCCTCAGGCACCAAATCAATTTGATGTTCTATCCCTCTTGAAGGAGGAAGGCCCATTGGACCCTTGGGAGGAAATAGATCATCAAATTCTTTTAAAAGTGCTTTTACCCCCTTAGGTAAAGTCTCATGTCCACTAGATGTGGCAATGCAAGAAAGAGTTCCTTTATAGAGAAGGATATAAGAGGGTTGTTGAATCAAGAGGGTTTGTTTGGAAATTACATTCTCTTGAGTAACAACCTCTAGGGAGGGAATTCCTTTCTCCCTAGATTCCTCTCTACCCTTAGTTTTCACGGACTTTTTTTTCTCTATTTTTCTTTTTTTTTTTTAAATCTTTTTTCTCTATCTCTTTTGAGTTTCATTTGTGCTTGATCCTCAGCCACCTGTTGAGGAGTAAGATGATGAAGCACAAATTTCTTTACTTTATGTGTAAAGGTAATCTCGTTAGTAAGGCCATTATGCATGGTTTTCTTATCAAATTTCCATGGCCTTCCTAATAAGATATGACAAGCTTCCATTGGTACTACATCACATAGCACCTCATCCTCATAATTCCCAATGGAAAGCTTGACCTTTACTTGTTGGTCAACTGCTAAGTCACCATCCTCATTAATCCAATGGACTTGATAAGGTTTAGGATGTGGACTAGTAGTTAAACTCAACTTCTCAACCAGCCTAGTGCTACAACAGTTGCACCATGAACCACTATCAACAATGAGAGAACATGCATTGTTTGAAACTTTGCATATAGTGTGAAATATGTTCTCCCTTTGTGATAGAGTATCACTAGGTTGGTTGTTGAGGAGTCTCCTAATCATTAAGAGCTCCCCTTCATAAGGAAAAGTAGACTCTACACCTTCCTCTTGCTCACTTGCTTCTTCCTCACTATTACTAGAGGAAGTAGTAGCCTCATCTTGGCTACTATAAATGTCATGCCCCCTCATGATCATGACCTTCTTTGTGGGGCATTGGGAGGCAATGTGGCCTCTCCCTAAACATTTAAAGCATTTAATATCACTAGTCCTAGAACTAGTGTGTGTAGTGTCCTTCCCCTTTCCCTTATCTTTTTCTGTTGCTAGATTGTTGGAGGGTTCAAAAGTTTTCTTTTTCTCAAAAGTTTTTCCCTCCTTCTTGGAATCTTTCTTTAGAAATGAAGAGTGAGAGCTATCCTTTTTATAAGATTTTCTCATTTTTTGTTGTTCTACCCTTACACAAAGTTGGACCAAGTCATTTAGGTCCCTGTAGGGTAGTAGTTCCACTTGGTCTCTTATTTTTAAATTAAGACCACTTAAGAATCTAGCTACAGTTGTAGCTTCCTCTTCCTTTATGCATGCCCTCATCATTAAAAGCTCCATTTGTTGCCTGTACTGTTCTACAGACAAATCCCTTTGTTAGAGCCTTTGGAGCTTATTCATAAGCTCCCTCCCATAGTAGGTGGGAATGTGCCTCCTTCTCATAGCACTTTTGAGATCATTCCAATATCGAATTGGAGGATCATTGTGGAGGCGTCTCTCTCTCTCTAAAGCTATCCACCAATACATGGCATGCCCTTGGAAGCTAAGGGTAGCTAGAGGGACTTTTCTCTCTTCACTTACCTGTGGCAAGCAAAGAGTTGCTCAACCTTCATTTCCCAATCTAAGTATAACTCCACATCATCTTTGCCAAAGAATTGTGGGAGGTCAACTTTGACTTCCCTTGGCCTAGTAGTTCTCCTAGGAGTATGTTGGTAGTGATTGTAGACCCCTAAAATTGTCCGGGTCGGAAATAAAGCTTGAAGACTCTCGAAGACTGAAGGATAATCAGCCAGAAGGACTCCTCGAAGGCCCTAGGAGGGTTCTCTGTAGGTCCAGAGGTCTTAGAATAGCTCAAAATAAAGAAGTGGAGGGAAAAAGCCCAATACGGCCGTACTAAAGTCAATACGACCGTATTGACACTTCAATACGGTCGTACTAAAGTCAATACGACCGTATTGACACTTCAATACAACCGCAGCGAACTCAATACGGGCGTATTGAAATTTCTGAATTTCAATACGGCCGTATTGCCCCTGTAGGCCGTATTGCGCCTATTCCCTATAAATATGACGTCAATTGGACGTCATTCCACACTTTTTCACTCAGTTTTGACTCCCTCCTTGAGTATTCTGGGGTTTTTGAGCAGTGTTCTGCCCTAGAAATCTCTCTGGGAGTCGATCCGACGAAGTTCTGGAATTCCGAGCACTTAGCTTGGAGATTCGAACCTAGTCGAAGGGAAATCCTCCGGATTTCCGTAGTCATTTTGTTCTAGGAGAGCGAGGAGCGGGCTTGTAGAGCGAGGGAACGCCAAAACGCTTCCCAGTTCTTTGCAATATAAAAGCACGCTTCAAGAGGTTTCCCTTCAATCCTTCCTTTTACTGCTTTCTGTGTGCATATTTAAACTGTCATCATGTAGATAGTCAATTTATAATTGCTTAGAATAAATAGGGGTAATTTAGTAATTTTATACTGTTCTTTTAAAAATAATCTGTCATAGGGAACCCGAAAGGGGCGCTGTGGGGTGCTAACACCTTCCCCACGCGTAACCGACTCCCTTACCCAACTCTAGTTGTAATGGCCAAAGTTGATTTATAAAATCAATTGCCTTATCCCTTTTTCCAATGTTTTGAGTAAAACATTGGTGGCGACTCCACGAACCCTTCTTTTGCGAAAACCACTAATCCATGGAGGGTCCCGCTTGGGATTAATATGGATTGGTGAGCCTTTTAATAAAATTGCTCGTTTGACGAGGTCTCAGTTTGAGAATAAGTCATTCTAGCAATCCACATTTTTCAAACAAATAAACGAGTCCAACCATCCTTCGCGAATGCCGAAAGCCCGTTTCGGGCCGGTGGCGACAGATGGCGACTTCACTGGGGAAGCCTCGAGAGTCAGTCCCAGTTAGTGACAGATTATTTTTAACAAATAATAGTTAAAATTACTTTATTACCCCTCACTTGTATGATAACATGTTTATCTATTTGGCTTTAATAACTGTTGTATGTTTAATTTTCCGCAATTGTTTGAAATAAAATTGCACACAAACCTTTGCACACAACAGTTCCCTCTATACCCGGGGGCATGAGTGGTAATCCATAGGGAGTGGATGTTAGTACGGCCGGTTGATGGGTTTATAGGAGCCTATGAGACCGTTGTCGGAAAACATCACTCAAGGTGATAACCATGAACTTGAGTCCGACGGTGCGTTGGAGCTTTCCATCGACCTACGATGAGAGGAATTGGGTCCCTATAATGGGGGCACCTTGGGGGCCTTTGACCAAGTGAGAACAGTTAGATCCTCCTTGAATATGCACTTTTCTGCAGGAGACCCCTACCTCGTGATTCGCTCGTGACTGTTCGTGGATGAGTGAATTGTTTGTGTAAATGCTTATGTGCAATTGTTTGTGCATTAATAAATAACCTCGTGATAAGGTCTAAAGAATAATCCCCATGCATGAAAAAACCATGACATGAGAGGAAAAACCAATGTGTGAAAATATAATAAAAGTAAGGAGCATAGGCATCATTATCAATAAAACCTCATGCATCCTCATCATCATTTATAGGTTCACTAATACCCTCTCGATGTGAGTGAAAGAGACCCGTGACTATTGAGATTCTCCGTTGTGGGGAGATAATAGTCTAGGGAGGGTGATAAACTTTCATCTTAAAAAGGCAGCGCCTCAAAGATGAAAGGTTATCAAGCTCATGTCAAGAGCGTATTCATGAATAAACTAATTAGGTTAAAACATTCATTTTAGAAAGTGGCTGGTCATCTCTCTGTCCTCACGCGCGGGCAGAAAATCAAGAAGATGGACGCGATGGAGGAGCAAATTAAGAAGCTTACAGCCGAGCTCTCACAGCTCAAGGAGCAAATGGCGCAAGTGATGGAACTCATGCGTCACCACAACATACACGGGGCTGAGCACAGTGACCATGAGTCCCATCATGTTGAAGGAAAAGTGGAACAAGAGCTGAAAAGTGGGAAGCTAGTTAAACCTTCCCAATCATTTAAAGCTAAGAAGACCTTTGGGAAGAAGAAGGAAGGAGGAGTCAATGCTATAACCATTTCCTCATCTTCTTCCACTTCGAAGTCAGGAAAATCGCAATTCAACCCTGTGAGGAAGTTTGATAAACTTCCGACCACATATAACGATCTCCTGCCGAAGCTAGTGGAAGCACGTCTTCTAGCTTACGTTCCACCAAGGAAGATGGATCCACCTTATCCCGAGTGGTACAAACCACAAGATAAATGCCTATACCACTCGGGGGCATCAGGGCATTCAACAGAGAACTGTCTAGCTCTCAAACACAAGGTCCAAAGCCTTATTGATGCCGGGTGGATCACTTTTGATTCAACAGCGCCCGGCGTGAGTAAGAATCTTCGGCCAAAGCAGGAGTAGAGAGAGGAACAAGCCACGATAGGGCCCCTTCATATTTTTCTTTTAGGGACTCATGATCAGTACCCGAGATCATGAGGACCTTTTCATGTAAATAAGGGTCTTGTACAGTTTTATATACATACATCAATAAAGAGGCATTTTCACATTACTCTCTTTTTATTCTTTTCTCTCTTTCCTCATTAACATTAATAATTCTAAACCTAAACAGAACCAATAAAATAATTGTGTCTGTAATTGTTCGCTCTGACCGGGATCCGAAAGTTGAGAATAAACGGGTTGAGTTGGACAGTGATGAGGAGACCATCTCTCCGGATCTGCAAAGATTGCTAGATCAAGAAGCTCGCTTACTCCAACTCGTCAAGAGAAATTGGAGACTGTGAATTTGGGGCATGGCCGAGAGATAAAAGAGGTCAACACTGGGACCCTTATCAGTGATGAAATAAGGACACATGTTTCCACTATGATTATAATAAAATCATTCTTTCTCATTGCTTCTTTTATTGCTTATAATAAAATTCTAAACCACATTATTTTTAACCCTGTTTGAATAAACATGAATGAGGTTAAAATCATCTTAATGATAATAAACCCACATCATTTTTATGTGGAAGTGTGTGTGACAACTTGGAGCACCTTCCCTTGGCCTCGACAAGTGCCATCATGGGTAAAAAGAAATCTTTCAAAATAAAAGAAGCTCGGCAGGAAACCCAAAAAGGGGACTGCGCAAAAATAAGAGCAAAAGACCCGCTAGGAATCCCACGAAAGGGTGACCTAGGCAAAAGTTAGGGTTACAATAATAAACAAAAACAAAGGTCCGCTAAAACGCCACAAAAGGGTGTTTTAGGCAAAAATAAGGACAATCAAAAAACAAAAGAAATCCATGATGGTACCATGAACCAAATTCAAAAAGAAAGGTTCAAGGGAAGCTATCCAAGTTGTCGAATCACAACACGATTTTTAACTTCATAAGTGTTTAATCAAACAAGCCTAAACACATAAGCCTACCTTGGCCATCCATTCTTACAAAAACTATTTTGAAAAATAAATCCCCTCTAAAACACAAACTTCAGAATAAAAAATAATTTTCCCTTCTTTTCTCTCTTGTCCCAAAAGATTTTAGAATAATCTAGTGGAAGCATGGAGAAATAAATCATCACTGATAATGGATCTAATCTGAACAACAAAATGGTGGAAGAACTGTGCCAAGAGTTCAAGATCCAACACCACAACTCTTCCCCATATCGGCCAAAGATGAATGGGGCAGTCGAGGCAACCAAAAAGAACATCAAGAAAATAGTGCAAAAGATGGTTGTCTCATTTAAAGACTGACACAAGATATTACCCTTTGCTCTTCATGGTTATAGGACTTCAGGAGGCAGTTCTACCCGTCGAAGTCGAAAAACCTTATATAAGGGTGATCATGGAAGCAAAACTTTCCGAGGCAGAAAGGGTTCAAAGCCGATATGACTAGTTGAACCTCATCAAAAAGAAACGGCTGAGCGCCATATGCCATGGTCAAGCCTATCAGAGGAAGACCAAAAAGGCTTTTGACAAGAAAGTCCACCCTCGAATCTACCATGAGGGAGAGCTGGTAATGAAGAAATTGCTACCAGCTCAAAAGGACAAAATCGGAAAGTGGGCCCCAAATTACGAAGGACCATACGTGGTGAAGCGAGCCTTCTCCGGAGGAGCATTGATTCTCACAGACATGGACGGAGAAGAACTTTGATACCCAGTCAATGCTGACGTGGTAAAGAAGTATTATGCTTGAAGACGTTGCTTGCATCAGCCCGCTAGGATGAAAACCCAAAAAAGGGCATCCTAGGCAAAAGTTAGGGCAAAACGAAAAGCCCGCCAGTACAAGGGTACTAGGCAAAACAATGGCAAAATTATCCCCGCTAGGACATGTCCTAGGCAAAAATTAGGGGCAAAAGAATAAAATGCAAAAAGTAAAGCAAGCAACGATCACTTGAACCGAAAACCGAAAGGCGGTTCAAGTGATAATCTTCTAGAAGCAAGCGTCTTGCAGTATCTACACTCCTAGCTCAGGCATCTCACCCGAAACAACTAGGAAACGGGAAAAGCGGCAATTACAGATATAATTGTTTTGAGCCAAAAATGTATAGCCCACCTCGGCCAGCCATTCTTCAGAAATTCCCTTTGTAAATCTTTCTGTATAAACATTTGTGAATATCAATAAAATATCCATTTGTTTCTTTTCTCTCTTGACCATGTGATTATGCCTCTGAATTGGTTTTTCATAAAAATTGTACGAAATTCCATTAATAATCGGTCAATAAAAAGAAAATTGGAGGGGTTCCTGTAAAATCCATAAACTCCTGCATTCAAAAGCTCATGAAAATATTCCCTCGCGTCAATGACAGAAAGTCCTCCTAGAAGAAGAGGATAGGGAGAGCCACTCACTTTTCTAAATAAATGAACAAAAATAAAAAAAATGTATTGCATTTGTGCATCACACACACATTAGTTGCACATTCAAAGACCTTACCATGAGGCAACTGCATAAAATAGAAAAATAGAAAATTGCTTGTGTATGACAGCAGCAAGCAAAATACAAAGATTCAGAAAATCAACAGCATCATACAAAATAATTGAGCCTGGAGAGGCTACTCTCAAAATAACTGAGCCTGGAGAGGCTCGCCGAAATAATACTCTCTCAGAATAACTGAGCCTGGAGAGGCTCGCCGAAATAATACTCTCTCAGAATAATTGAGCCTGGAGAGGCTTGCCGAAAGAATACTCTCAGAATAATTGAGCTTGGAGAGGCTTGCCGAAAGAATACTCTCAAAATAACTGAGCCTGGAGAGGCTCGCCGAAATAATACTCTCTCATAATAACTGAGACATTTCTGTACAGCAAAAGCCAAAAACATAAAAAAGGCAAAACACAGGAAAAGCCAAATCAGAAGAAAAGGCAAAATACAGAAAAAGCCGAAAATAAAAAAGGCAAGGATACAGAAAATCCAACAAACAGTTTGTACAGAATAACTGAGCCTGGAGAGGCTTACCAAAATACTCCTCATACCCCAACTGTGCAGAAAAACTGAGCCTGGAGAGGCTCGCAGAAATAATACTCCCCAGAGAAACCTCAACTCATGCTCTTGGATTCAAAATCCCCAGCGAGAGCTATCAAAGCAAGATCGTCAAAATCCCCAATGGAAGCGCGATCATCCAAGCAAAATATTCAGTCAAAGGACTTGAAACTTCCTCAGTGGAAGATAGCTCTCTGACTCAAGCGCTGAGTGAGGCTAAGCCTGCAGAGGCTTCCTAAATAATACTCTGGGATACATAAGATCCCCAAATCCCCAGTCGCCTACTCAAGAGGCATCCCTGCAGAAGGAGAAAAATAAAAAAAATCAATAATCATTCCCCAAGTGGAATCTGGCTCTCAGCCAATCATTGAACGTCAAGCTGATACGCCTAACAGAAGAGGCTAATCAAAATCAACGACAAAATCCCCCAGTGGATAACAGCCTACACAGAGGCAGCAAAATCAGAAAACCAAAAGAGACACCCGAACAAGGATAACCGGGATACTCCACCAACGTCGAAAGGACGTCAGCCAATCATAAGGCACCGCTCACATCAGAAAGGGCATCTTTGTGTCTATACCCCAAAGGAATCAGAAATTCCCCAGTGGGAACCAACTACGCAATGGAAAGTTGGGACACAAGAACCTATGAGTAACTGCACATCCCCTAGACGGATCCCTGCGTTATCCAGCCCCTAGTGGCACAAAATCAAAAAACAACCGTCGAAGCAGCATCGTGGACTGTGGAGACAAAATCATCACAAATCCCTGGAAAGGAGATATTCACGCTACCCCGTCGTCACAAACACGGAGGTATGCAGCTTCCGGCTCGGGCAATGAGCGAAGCTATCTCTGGAAAAGGGGTACTCACCGCTCACCGTTATCACAAGGGTACTTAGTTTCCGGCTCAAACAAAGAGTGAAGCTAAGCCTGGAGAGACGGTACTTACAGCTTCCAGCTTGGGCAACAAGCAAAGCAAGGCCTGGAGAGGCAAAACTCACACTGCTCACCGTCGTCACAAAGGCGCTTGGTTTCCGGCTCGAACAAAGAGCGAGACTAGGCCTGGAGAGGCGAAACTCACACTGCTACCGTCGTCACAAGGATACTTAGCTTCCGGCTCGAACAAAGAGTGAAGCTAAGCCTGGAGAGGCGGTACTCAACCATCAGCGTCATCAGAGGCGCGTTGATGTCCAACTTCCGGCTCGGACGTCGAGTGAAGTTGACCTTGGAGAAGGTAAACTCAGCTACCGAGGATGTCAGAAGCGCCGAGGTATGCACCCACCTGGAGAGGCTACTCAACATTTTTCCACCGGAAGACGCTACAAGTCAGAAGGTCGGCACAATACCCGGACAATTGGGTCAACTCCTTTACTTGTCAGCCGATACACCAAAAGGCCGTCCGACTAAGTAAAGGGGGGGCAGCTGTAGACCCCTAAAATTGTCCGGGTCGGAAATAAAGCTTGAAGACTCTCGAAGACTGAAGGATAATCAGCCAGAAGGACTCCTCGAAGGCCCTAGGAGGGTTCTCTGTAGGTCCAGAGGTCTTAGAATAGCTCAAAATAAAGAAGTGGAGGGAAAAAGCCCAATACGGCCGTACTAAAGTCAATACGACCGTATTGACACTTCAATACGGTCGTACTAAAGTCAATACGACCGTATTGACACTTCAATACAACCGCAGCGAACTCAATACGGGCGTATTGAAATTTCTGAATTTCAATACGACCGTATTGAACTTCAATACGACCGTATTGAAGTTCAAAAATTTCAATACGGCCGTATTGCCCCTGTAGGCCGTATTGCGCCTATTCCCTATAAATATGACGTCAATTGGACGTCATTCCACACTTTTTCACTCAGTTTTGACTCCCTCCTTGAGTATTCTGGGGTTTTTGAGCAGTGTTCTGCCCTAGAAATCTCTCTGGGAGTCGATCCGACGAAGTTCTGGAATTCCGAGCACTTAGCTTGGAGATTCGAACCTAGTCGAAGGGAAATCCTCCGGATTTCCGTAGTCATTTTGTTCTAGGAGAGCGAGGAGCGGGCTTGTAGAGCGAGGGAACGCCAAAACGCTTCCCAGTTCTTTGCAATATAAAAGCACGCTTCAAGAGGTTTCCCTTCAATCCTTCCTTTTACTGCTTTCTGTGTGCATATTTAAACTGTCATCATGTAGATAGTCAATTTATAATTGCTTAGAATAAATAGGGGTAATTTAGTAATTTTATACTGTTCTTTTAAAAATAATCTGTCATAGGGAACCCGAAAGGGGCGCTGTGGGGTGCTAACACCTTCCCCACGCGTAACCGACTCCCTTACCCAACTCTGGTTGTAATGGCCAAAGTTGATTTATAAAATCAATTGCCTTATCCCTTTTTCCAATGTTTTGAGTAAAACATTGGTGGCGACTCCACGAACCCTTCTTTTGCGAAAACCACTAATCCATGGAGGGTCCCGCTTGGGATTAATATGGATTGGTGAGCCTTTTAATAAAATTGCTCGTTTGACGAGGTCTCAGTTTGAGAATAAGTCATTCTAGCAATCCACATTTTTCAAACAAATAAACGAGTCCAACCATCCTTCGCGAATGCCGAAAGCCCGTTTCGGGCCGGTGGCGACAGTGATCCCCTTGATTCATGCTTTCATTAGGGGATGTGTATTGGGAATGTGAGCTCCTACTCTTTTTCTTATGTTTTCTCATGTCTTCTTTTAGTTTTTCTTCCTCTTGTCTTAAAATTCTCAACTTTTCCTCTAAGTAAGCAAGTTGTCCTTCTCTTTCAATCTTTTCTTTTTCTCTTTGAATGGACTCTTGCTTTTTCCATAGCTTAAGTGATTTGAGCTCTTTAGTGATATAAGAAAGACTTTTTGGAGAGCCATTACTTTCACTATTGGAGGAATTTTGAGACATTTTAATTCAAGAAGACCTTTCCACACAAAAATAGTTTTTAAGAAAATAAGATTTTTGGAGTGCTTTAGACCTGGCACTTAGAGGTCTAAGAGTACAAATTGAACTTTGGAGGGAGGTGAGCTACTAAAGAGCCACTTAATAACCAAGCCTCTTCAAGTAAAAATCTCTAAACTCCCTTGTACTTTTGTCTTGCACAAAGCAATTTTCACAAAGATCTTTTCTCAAAGAAAAATAACAAACAAGTGCCTATGTGTACAATTATATGATGCTTGAAATCATAAAGAGCAAGGAAACATAAATTGCCTGAAAACTTAAATGACTGAAAACATAAATTGCTTAAAACATAAATGACTTGAAAACTTAAAGACAAGAAAACATAAACTAGGCGTTGAAAGCAATTAAACCTAGGTGAGAGCTTGAAAGGCACCAAAGACCTTCAAGGACCCTCTCACAAGTACTAAACGAAATTTACTATGAGAACTCTTAAGGAGAGATGGAGATACACCAAAGGCACTCCAAGACACTCCTTAATAAAGGCCTTGTACAAAAATTTGGAAAACAAAAATTACAAGAAAAATTCAAATTCAAATTTTCTTCAAATGAAATGAAAATTCACATTCCAAATGAAATGTAAATTCACATTCCAAATGAAATGTAAATTCACATTCCAAATGAAATGTAAATTCACATTCAAATGAAATTAGTGGCTGCACTTAAATTCAAAGAAAAAAATTAGCCACTAATTAGAAACCAATTTTAGAGACGGATTTTGTAAGGAAAAACAAGTTTTAGCAACAAAAATTTCCGTCACTAAAATTAGTCTCTAAATTTTCACAAAAATTTCACAATTAATTTCGATTCCTTCTTGCTCCAATTCCAGCCACCAAACTGCAGCCTCACAAGGTGTTTCACTCCACTTTTAGAAGCAACCTTGACTTGGTCACTTCTAGGTGTTTTCAAGAGTCTTTCCTTCAAGAAAGAACAACTCCTTAAGCAACCACCAAAAGTCTTCAAGTTGACTTCCTTTGGCTTGGCCTCCTACACCTTTTAAGAAGCACTCAACCACCTTCAAGACTGGAATATTAGTGTAAAACTGAAAAAGAACAATTTAGAATAGCTACACCAATTGGTGGAAGAAAATGAGACAAGACTAGAAAGAATTCCACAAAATTGACAAGCAAAAATTAAGGCAAATTTAGAAAGCTAGCACACAAAGGATAACTTATGAAAGGCACTAGAATGGATTACAAAATCAAAAGCTAAGATTAGAAATAAAAACAAGACACAAATGATGTGGCTGTTCAAGAAATTTTTATGCAAAAATAGTACCAAAACCGAGAGCAACACATATCAAATTTTCACTCCTTTTTGGCTTTTTTTCTTTTGCTTTTTCTTTCTTTTCTTTTTGGAAAAATATTTTTCACTTCTTTTTCTTTTAATGTTCAGGAGTTTAATTTCCTTTTAACACTTATATGTCTCGGTTTTAAGGTAGAAAAACTGCAGCAAAAATTTTACACAAAATAAGAGGTGTTCACATGCATTTTTTAAACTAGTGCTTCACAATTTTGTGCTATTTTTATGTCAAAATTTTAAGAACTTTTTCTTTTGCTTTTCTAATGCATTTGGAACATATCACCTCTGTTTTGCCTCTGTTTCTAATGTATAAAATTTGTTAAAAGTTTCAGCCACACAAAGACTCAAGGAAAAACCTAATAGGAATTAGTGTTTATGAATTTTTTTGACAAAACTTTTAACAAGACATAATAGAAACCTAACTCTAGGAAATTTGCTAGAACTAATAGCAAATTAAGAACTCAAACATGTAAAGCAAAAGAACATATAGTAAGGTACAAATTCAATAAGCAAAAGACACACAAATTTTGGATACAACAACACAAAACAAAAATTAGGTCAAACAAGCTAGTCTAGGAAGTTTCAACATACAAAGGACTACACATCACATTCTAAGACAAAACAATTGATTAAAAAATAAAATCTAAACTCAATGCATGTTGTCCAATCACGGACACATGTGAATGAATGGAGATACTCAATCAAAACAAAACGCACAAGTATAGGAACCTAAAGCACAACAAAACCGGTTTGATTCAAGAATTAGAAGAACAAGCAAATATGAATCAAACTATTATTATGTGCATTTTGGATCCCTCAAAGTGTGAATAAAATCTAGATCCATTCAGCAAACATAAGAAGACATGTAATAGGAGGAAGATACAACACGAATTCAAGTAAAACAAGTTAGAAACAAAACCTCAAGAGCACTAGGCTCTGATACCAAAAATGATGGAACTAGGTTGAAGAGGATTGAAGTTCTTCAACAATTCCATGCTTAGGACCGTGAACTCTTGAGGTTGACCTTAGAAGAAGCTTTGAAACTCCACGAAGTGTTATTCATGGAGGAGAAGTCTTCAAGGTGATTCGGTTACTCCTAGCTTTTTGTAGAAGCTTGAGGAACCAAGTAATGGTTGAAGAACCTTTGGTGAAACCTTAAAGAGAAGGTTTTCTCTTCGATTTTTGAGAGGACTCTTGAGAGAGAAATCTGAAGTTTATTTCTCTAATTTGTCAAAAGTGAGTACAAGAGAGGTAATTACAAATATATAGGGTAGAGGTAGCTTCTAGGAGAAGCTAACCTTAACCATGGTAAGGTAGGCTTAACTTCCCACAGTTTAGCAAGCTTGTAGGAGAAGCTAACCTTGACCATGGTTCACTTAAGAAACATGGTAAGGTAAGCTTAAGCTACTATGGTTTAGAAGCTTGCAATGCAAGCTTCAAAAACCTAGAGGTGTGACTTAGAATTTTGGCCAAGGAGGAGAAGATGAGCTAGGCGGCCTTGGTCTCAAATGGCTCCATGAATTAATTTGAAAATCCTTGATTTGGTTTAGTTAGGTTCATCATATGATGACGAGACCTAGCTAAATCAAATCTATGAAAAATTAGGAGCAAAATGAGTCCAATATGCAAAATTTTGCCTAGGCCCAACTCAGGCCCAATTTCTAAGCACACTCCCTAGCTTTGCTAAATGCCACCCATTTTTTCCTACTGAAAAAATACAAAATGAAAGTATCAACTAGGGAGGTTAAATGGAGTTAAACTCTCCAAGTAACCTACCTTAAAATCAATATACAAACACTAGAAAAAGTAAGTAAAGTTCCTCACAAATACAAAGGCAAAAATAACCTATACAAGAGACTATGTAAAAACTATACAATATATACAAGTAGAACTAGGCCTTCTGTTCATGATAGAGCATTCCAAGTGAAGAATACCTTGGGCTTGACAAGTCCACTAGTCTTCACAAGGTCCAACTCTTCTTGGATTCTTCTGGCCATAGCTTTAGTGACTAGGCCCTTGGCCCATGGTCTATCATTAACCAAGTCAGGTATAGAACATCGTTAGGAACTCTGAAGAGAACCAGGTATAGATAACAATAGGCAATTTCTCAGGTGTGCCACTTAGACTCGGAGGTCCAGTACTACTGTCAGGACAGAAGGGTTTGGGTATGAGCCTACCACGGCCTTGGCTAGCATCACCAATCCACATATGGAATTTGCCCACCCACTGTCCTCCAAGTACCATGCACCCTCCAGTACCTAGTCAAAGACTACATCTCTAACTAGATACCTTACTCAAAATGGTCATTCAACCATGACATGGATCGACAACTTCCATGTCGCCCACACAGTACTAAGGAATTCAACTTTAAAACAACTTTCAACTTATCACCTTAGTACTATGTATCTCAACATTGGACATATATCTTCAGCATATGTCCCTAACTTTTCAACTTTAAAATAATGCGACAATAGGCATCTTACAGCAATAGGAAACTTACAGCAATACAATAATAGGAAACTTATACAACTTTACAGCAATAGGCAACTTATACAACTTTAAACAACGTTTACAACAATAACTACTTCAACTTATACATCTCAACTTATTAATAATTCAATAATAAACAACATAAAAATAACTTAGTTTCACCAAATACACAACGTATAGCAACTTTCCCAATATATCATATATTATCAACATACAATATATGAACAACTTAAGCCAACAACTAGTCAACTCATTTTTATCAGGCAACTTGGCAACTTTACAACCTTATAAATAACTTCAACAATATACAACATATTCGACACAAATTACAAATCAACCATTATTTTAAATAAATCATCTCTTTTCTTTCAAACAACAAAACCCAACTTTTTAACTCAATTTGCACTCAACAACTTAACCATTTTCAAGAAAAATAATACATGAAGCTTCCCTAACCTGAAGATTGGCTCTAAAAGCCAAGAACCTGAGAGGAAGAAGAAGAAGAAGAAATATCTGAGCTCGACTCTTGAACTTCAATCCTCCCAAAAGTAAGCTTTATACTCTGAAATTCAAGGGAAGATAGAAGAATTAGTGACCTAGAGGAGAAGAAGAGTTATACAGAGAAAGTTGGAAGAGAAACGAGCTCACCGACCTAAAGTCCTTTTCTATAGAACCTCTCTCTAAAACCTCTCCTCCTCGTCTGCACATAGGTCCTATTTATAGAAGTTTAGGAGTGGCCAGAACAGCCCATTTCAAATCAGGAACGGCCCGTTCTGAACTCAAATGACATGTGTAAAATTTACATCCAGAATGACCCGTTCTCAAACTAGAACAGCCCGTTCTAGAGTTGCATTTTTACCCATAGCATCCATGTTTGGAACGACCCGTTCTCAACTAGGGTTTTTAAGCCAATTTATTGGTTTGTAACGGCCTGTTCCAGTTTGGGAACGACACGTTTTGAGCTACTAATTTTCCCTTGTTTTAATAGTTTGGAATGGCCTATTCTAATTTAGGAACACCCCGTTCCAATCTACTAACTATGTTATAATACCTCCCAACAAATAGGAATTTTCCTCCCCAAAAATAAGCTTACCTGCAAAGAGCATTGGATACCATTCCTTAAATTGACTCTCCACCTCCCAAGTCGTTTCACTAGTAGCTGTATCCAAAAGAACCTTTACCTAGCTGATGGATTTGCCCCTAAGCTCTTTCATCTTATAATCAACCACAGCTACCAGTCTCTTCTCATAGGTCAAGTTCTCTCTAACTTGTACCTCATCCATCTCTACCACATGACTTCGATCATAACCTATTTTCCCAACTAGAAAACATGAACACGTGTTCCATCCCAGAAAATCCCAAAGGCCTCTCTGCCTTCTATCAACTTATGATTTCTACCTACTATAGGCAAACCTAATCCTTTCTTGAATCGATTTCACCTCCTCAATGGTTTGTAAAAATAATTCTAGCTCCGCAACTACAAACTCACCATCTTTGATACCAACACAAAGGAGTCCCACATTTCCTACCATGAAATGCTTCAAATCTCAATACTAGCATGAAAGCTATTGTTATACATAAACTCTACCAGTAGTAAGGCTTCCTCCCAACTCCCCAAGTAGTCTAACACACAAGCCCTCAACAAATCCTCTAAGGACTGAATTGTCCTCTCTGACTGACCATCCGTCTGTGGGTGATAAGCAGAACTCAATCTCAACCTCATGCCTAAGGCTTGGTGTAGACTCTGCCAAAAATCTAGAAGTGAACCTTGGATCCCTATCTAGAATAATACTGGAAGGCACCCCGTGCAATCACACTATTTCCTTCACCTACAGCTGTGTCAACTTCTCCAAGGATCACTTGATATTGACAGGCAAGAAATGTGCACACTTGGTCAATCTGTCAACCACAACTCAAATAACATCACTATTCTTAGTCGACTTAGGAAACCCATCAATGAAATCCATAGTGATACTATCCAACTTTCACTTTAGGATCTCCTTCATCTATAATTAAACCACCAGACTTTTGGTGTCTAACCTTAGCCTTCTGATAGGTCAGACAGGTCACCATATATTCAACAATGTCTCTCTTCACTCAGAATCTTGAGGTAGGAAAATTCTGCCCTTAAACCTCAAATTCCATCTTCACCCATCTGAAAGCCAACTGCTTTCTCTGTATCCCACAAATTAAGAACCTTCACAACTTCTGAATCCTACAACTACTTCATACCAACTTGCTACAAGAACTCACTAGCAATGGTAGTCATTCCACATCTATTGTGGTCTTGAGCCAACTCTACATAGAGATTCAAATCTCTGAATTTATCCACTAGCTCTAACTCCTTCACCATCAACATAGAGATATGAATGGATTTCCTACTCATGGCGTCGACCACAACATTGGCCTTCCCCAAGTGTTACATCAATTGAAAATCAAAATACTTAAAAATTCCATCCAACAACTCTATCTCATGTTCAACTCCTTCTGATCAAAATAGTGTTAGAAAAGAATGGCATAATCCAAAAGGGGGGTGAATTGGATTCTATGACACTTTAAAAATTTTCAGAGTATTTAGGATCTTTATTTCAATTAAACTTTTCTAAAAATGAAGCTTCTTAAAGACTTGTTATTGAAGAATGAATACTATATGCTTTCTTGATTAACCAATAATGAGGTTCAAAGTTAATACCAATATGTAATCCTTTGATTCAGTTCAAACCAATGTTATTCATTGTAGACCCCTAAAATTGTCCGGGTCGGAAATAAAGCTTGAAGACTCTTGAGGACTGAAGGAAAGTCAGCCAGAAGGACTCATGGAAGGCCCTAGGAGGATTCTCTGTAGGTCTAGAGGTCTTGTAATAGCTCAAAATAAGGAAGTGGAGGGAATGAAGCCCAATACGGCCTCCCAAAAGTTCAGTACGGCCGTATTGAACATTTTTGAACTACAATACGCCGCACTGAACTCAATACGGCCGTATTGAGGTTTCTTGAACTTCAATACGGCCGCACTGAACTCAATACGGCTGTATTGAGGTTTCTTGAACTTCAATACGGCCGTACTGAATTCAATACGGCCGTATTGTAGTTCAAAACTTCAATACGGGCCGTATTGACTCCAGGGCCCGTATTGCGCTTGTTCCCTATAAATAAGACGTCATTTGGACGTCATTCTACACTTTTACACTGAGTTTTAACCCTCTTCTTAAGTATTCTGGGTTTTTTTGAGCAGTGCTCTGCCTAGAAATCACTCGGAGAGTTGATCCGACAAAGTTCTCGAGTTCTGAGCTTTTTGCTTGAGTCTCGAACTGAGTCGAAGGGAAATCCTCCGGATTTCCATAGTTAAAATTTTCTAGGAGGGAGCGAGCGGGCTTGTAGAGCGAGGGAACGCCAAAAAGCTTCCCAGTTTTACTTGAATATAAAAGCACGCTTCAAAGGTTTCTTCTTAAGACCTTCCTTTTACTGCTTTCTGTGTGTATATTTAACTGTCATCATGTAGATAGTTAAGTTATAATTGTTTAGAATAAATAGGGGTAATTTAGTAATTTTGCACTATTATTTTTAGAAATAATCTGTCATAGGGAACCCGAAAGGGGCGCTGTGGGGTGCTAACACCTTCCCCACGCGTAACCGACTCCCTTACCCGACTCTGGTTGTCATGGCCGAAGTCGATTTTTGAATCGATTGCCTTAAACTTCTTTTTCCAATGTTTTGAGTAAAACATTGGTGGCGACTCCATGAACCCTTCCTTTTTATGAAAACCGCTAATCCATGGAGGGTCCCGCTTGGGATTAACATGGATTGGTGAGCCTTTTAATAAAATTGCTCGTTTGACAAGGTCTCAGTTTGAGAATAAGTCATTCTAGCAATCCATATTTTTAAACAAATAAAAGAGTCCAACCATCCTTCGCGAATGCCGAAAGCCTGTTTCGGGCCGGTGGCGACAGATGGCGACTCCACTGGGGAAGCCTCGAGAGTCAGTCCCATTTAGTGACAGATTATTTTTAACAAATAATAGTTAAAATTACTTCATTACCCCTTGTTTGTATGATAACATGCTCTATTTATATGGCTTTAATAACTGTTGTATGTTTAGTTTCTGCAATTGTTTGAAATATAAATTGCACACAAACCTTTGCACACAACAGTTCCCTCTATACCCGGGGGCATGAGTGGTAAGCCATAGGGAGTGGATGTTAGTACGGCCGGTTGTCGAATGGGTCTATAGGTGCCCGTAGACCGTTGTCGGAAAGCATCACTCAAGGTGATAACCATGAACTCAAGTCCGACAGTGCGTTGGAGCTTTCCATCGACTTACGACGAGAGGAATTGGGTCCCTATAATGGGGGCACCTTGGGGGCCTCAGACCAGTGAGAACAGTTAGAACCTCCTTGAATATGCACTTTTCTGCAGGATACCCCTACCTCGTGATTCGCTCGTGACTGTTCGTGGATGAGTGAATTGTTTGTGCATTGTTTATGTGAAATTGTTTGAGCATACATTGCATTTCTTTAAACATACAACATTCCTATTCTTTTAAAAATAAGAATAAATAGGAATAAGAATCTTCGATTACATGGTGTTAACATCTACCTTCATCACATTCATATAGGTAGTTTCCCTTTTCACCCAAAAAAATACAAAAAACAAAATACCCAAAAAAAAAAAAAAGGGTTATTTATCCAAACCAAGCAATATCATGCATCATTTTAGGAATATCCCTGTCGCCACCGGCCCGAAACGGGCTTTCGGCATTCGCGAAGGATGGTTGGACTCTTTTATTTGTTTAAAAATATGGATTGCTAGAATGACTTATTCTCAAACTGAGACCTTGTCAAACGAGCAATTTTATTAAAAGGCTCACCAATCCATGTTAATCCCAAGCGGGACCCTCCATGGATTAGCGGTTTTCATAAAAAGGAAGGGTTCGTGGAGTCGCCACCAATGTTTTACTCAAAACATTGGAAAAAGAAGTTTAAGGCAATCGATTCAAAAATCGACTTCGGCCATTACAACCAGAGTCGGGTAAGGGAGTCGGTTACGCGTGGGGAAGGTGTTAGCACCCCACAGCGCCCCTTTCGGGTTCCCTATGACAGATTATTTAAAAATAATAGTGCAAAATTACTAAATTACCCCTATTTATTCTAAGCAATTATAAATTAACTATCTACATGATGACAGTTTAAATATGTACACACAGAAAGCGGTAAAAGAAGGGACTTTAAAGAGATAAACCTTTGAAGCGTGCTTTCTTATATATCTTGACAGAAATTGGGAAGCGTTTTGGCGTTCCCTCCCTCTACAAGACCGCTCGCTCCCTTCTATAAAATTTTAACTATGGAAATCCAGAGGATTTCCCTTCGACTAGGTTCGAGACTCAAGCAAATGGCTCGTGACTCAAGAACTTCATCGGATCAACTCTCCGAGTGATTTCTAGGCAGAGCACTGCTCAAAAAAACCCAGAATACTCAAGAAGAGGGTTAAAACTCAGTGTGAAAGTGTAGAATGATGTCCCATTGACGTCATATACGGCCGTATTGAATTCAATACGGCCGTATTGAAGTTCAAAAACCTCAATACGGCCGTATTGAAGTTCAGTGCAGCCGTATTGAGTTCAATGCAGCCGTATTGAACTTCAATACGGCCGTATTGAGTTCAGTGCGGCCGTATTGTAGTTTAAAATGTTCAATACGGCCGTACTGAACTCTTGGGAGGCCGTACGGCCGTATTGGGAGGCCGTATTGGGCTTCATTCCCTCCACTTTCTTATTTTTTGCTACTCTAAGACCTCTAAACCTACAGATAATCATCCTAGGGTCTTCCAGGGTCTTCCAGGAGTCCTTCCGGCTGACTTTCCTTTAGTCTTCGATAGTCTTCAAGCTTTATTTCCGACCCGGACAATTTTAGGGGTCTACAGCTGCCCCCCCTTTACTTAGTCGGACGGCCTTTTGGTGTACCGGCTGACAAGTAAAGGAGTTGACCCAATTGTCCGGGTGATGTGCCAACCTTCTGACTTGTAGCGTCTTCCGGTGGAAAATTGTTGAGTAGCCTCTCCAGGTTTTGCTTCGCTCGTCGCCCGAGCCGGAAGCTGCATACCTCCGTGCTTCTGAACACTCTGGTAGCGTGAGTACTGCCTCTCCAGGCTCAACTTCACTCGACGCCCGAGCTGGAAGTTGTGAGTACCGCCTCTCCAGGCTTAGCTTCGCTTGCCGCCCAAGCTAGAAGCTGTGAGTACCGCCTCTCCAGGCTCTGCTTCGGTGCTTCTGACATCCTAGGCAGTTGAGTTTGCCCTCTCCAGGGTTAGCTTCGCTTGCCGCCCAAGCTGGAAGCTGTGAGTACCCGCCTCTCCAGGCTCAACTTCACTCGACGCCCGAGCTGGAAGTTGTGAGTACCGCCTCTCCAGGCTTTGCTTCGCTCGCCGCCCGAGCTGGAAGCTGCATACCTCCGTGCTTCTGAACACTTTGGTAGCGTGAGTTTGCCCTCTCCAGGGTCTGCGGTTTGCCCTCCCCAGGGTCTGCGTACCTCCGTGCTTCTGATCACTTTGGTAGCGTGAGTTTGCCCTCTCCAGGGTCTGCGGTTTGCCCTCCCCAGGGTCTGCCTCCATGTTCTTGACGACATTGGCAATGTGAGTTTGCCCTCTCCAGGGATCTGAGATGGTTTTGTCTCCACAGTCCACGGTGCTGCTTTGACAATTTGTTTTTGATTTTGGTGCCGCTGAGGGCTGGATAACGTAGGGATCCGTCTAGGGGATGTGCAGTTACTCATAGTTTCTTGTGCCCCAACTTGCATCTGCATAGTTGGTACCCATGGGGAATTTCTGTTTCCTTGGGGTGTAGACACGAAGATGCTCTTTCTGATGTGAGCGATGCCTTACGATTGGCTGACGTCCTTTGACGTTGTGGAGTATCCCGATTATCCTTATTCGGGTGACTCTTTTGGATTTTCTGATTTTTGCTGCCTCTGTGTAGGCTGTTATCCGCTGGGGATTCTAGATGTTGATTTTTGATTAGCCTCTTCTGTTAGGCGGATCATCTTGACGCTTGATTTTTGGCTGAAAGCCGATTTCCACTTGGGGAATGGTTTATTGATTTTCTTTTTTGGATTTTCCTTTTTGTAGGAATGCCTCTTGAGTAGGCGACTGGGGATTTAGGGATCTTATGTATCCCAGAGTATTATTTAGGAAGCCTCTACAGGCTTAGACTCACTCAATGCCTGAGTTGGAGAGCTATCTTCCACTGAGGAAGTTTTAAGTCCTTTGACTGAATATTTTGCTTTGGATGATCGCGCTTCCATTGGGGATTTTTGCTGATCTTGGTTTGATAGCTTTCACTGGGGAATTTGGCCCGTGAGTGGAAGCTGAGATATCTCTGGGGAGTATTATTTCTGCGAGCCTCTCCAGGCTCAATTATTCTGTATGATGAATTGTTTTTTTGTTCAGCCCGAGAATGCGAGCTGAGACGTCTTTTGGAGAGTATTATTTCGGCAAGCCTCTCCAGGCTTAATTATTCTGTGGGAGTATTATTTCAGCAAGCCTCTCCAGGCTCAATTATTTTGTGAGAGTATTATTTTGGCAAGCCTCTCCAGGCTCAAGTATTCTGTATGGTGAGAGAGTATTGTTTCGGCGAGCCTCTCCAGGCTCAGTTATTCTGAGAGTATTATTTCGGCAAGCCTCTCCAGGCTCAGTTATTCTGAGAGTATTATTTCGGCAAGCCTCTCCAAGCTCAGTTATTCTGTATGATGCTGTTGATTTTCTGAATCTTTGCCTTTTTTGTCGAAATTTGGCTTTTTCTGTATTTTGCCTTTTTGTTGTTTTTTGGCCTTTTCTGTTGACTGCTGTCATACACAAGCAATTTTTCTATTTTTTTCTATTTTATGCAATTGCCTCATGATAAGGTCTTTGAATGTGCAACTAATGTGTGTGATGCACAAATGCAAGTTTTATTATTTAATGTTTTTAGAAAAATGAATGGCTCTCCCTATCCTCCTTTTCTTGGAGGAATTTCTGTCATCGACGTGAGGGAATATTTTTGTGAGCCTTTTATGCAGGAGATTATGGATTTTATAGGAACCCCTCCAATTTTCTTTATTGACCGATTATTAAGGAATTTCATACAATTTTTTTAGAAATACCAATTTTAGAGGCATAATCACATGGTCAAGAGAGAAGAGAAAATGAATAGATATTTTATTGATATTCACAAGTGTTTTTACAGAAAGATATACAGAAGGATTTTCTGAAGAATGGCTGGCCAGGGTAGGCTATATACATTGGGCTTAACAATTATATCTGTAATTGTTGCTCTTTACGCTCCCCTAATTGCTTCGGGTGAGATGCCTGTGCCAGGAGTGTAGATGCTGCAAGATGCTTGCTTCTAGAAGATAATCACTTGATCCGCCTTTCAGTTTTCGATTCAAGTGATCGTTGCTTGCTTTGTTTTTGCATCTTATTCTTTTGCCCCTAATTTTTGTCTAGGACGTATCCTAGCGGGGATAAATTCGCCTTTGTTTTGCCTAGTACCCTTGTACTGGCGGGCTTTTTATTTTGCCCTAACTTTTGCCTAGGACGCCCTTTTTGGGTTTTCATCCTAGCGGGCCTATGCAAGCAACGTCTTCAAGCATAGTACTTCTTTACCACGTCAGCGTTGACTGGGTATCGAAGTTCTTTTCCATCCATGTCTGTGAGGATCAGTGCTCCTCCTGAGAAGGCTCGTTTTACCACGTATGGTCTTCCGTGATTTGGGGCACACTTTCCGATTTTGTCCTTTTGAGTTGGTAGCAATTTCTTCATTACCAACTCTCCCTCATGGTAGACTCGAGGGTGGACTTTCTTGTCAAAAGCCTTTTTTGATCTTCCTCTGATAGGCTTGACCATGGCATATGGCGTTGATGTTGTGTATTTTACTCGTATTTTAGCACTTTAATTCACAAGAATTCATAGCATAATCATGCATATCTTTCATGTTTTTAATAAATTTTTATATCATTTTCCTATTTTATGCTTTTCTTGGTATGTGTTGTGTTTTCTCTGAGCAGGATCAAGATTTAAGAATTAAAGAGGAAATGCTGAGCTACAAGGAAAATCACGGCCGTGATTCTAAATCACGCCCGTGATTCACCAGAGAAAATCACGGCCGTGACTCCCAATCACACCCGTGAACGCCACTGACCCTTCATAGATGTGCTCCAGAGAAGATCACGGCCGTGATTCTCAGTCACGGCCGTGATTCACTTCGCGTCCTAGCTTTTTAAGTTTTATGTTTTATTTTTATTTTTGTAATTTTTATCTTGGTAGTTTTACCTTTTTACCCTTTTAGGTTATAAATTAGATGAGGTTAGCCTAGAACAACACTTTTGTTTGGGAGACAGTTTTATTTAGTTTTTGACACTTGGAGAAGGTTGGGCGCCTGTGCCATCGACTCTAAGGTTTGCTTTTCTTTTATTCTTCTTTTCTTGGAGAACTACTATGAACTCCTGTGAGTAGTTTCCCTTTTTCTGGGATCAGGGCTTAGCCTCTGAGAACCTCTTTATTAATGCATTATTCAGTTTCTTAATTTTATTCCAATTCTTGATTTGTTCTTTTATATTTTATATATGAACTTTAACATTATTGTTTTCATAATAACATTAATTAAGGATGAACTGAGAGGAGAACTTGATTATAATTATGATAAACAATTAATCTTAATTTTCATAATCATAGATAATTAGGGATGAACTGAGAGGAGAACCTAATTATCGGAACCTAAAGGAACAGACTTGAGTGTTAAATCACGAGAGTTGATTTAAGCTTTCGAGGAGTAATAGATTAACAAAGATCTTAATGGGTTTAATTGAACGTAATTACCACGAGAGTAGGGATTAATTTTAATTAAACACGTCCTCGTAGCCTGAGAAGGTGCAAGGATTAAATTAGGTTAAGACTACCTTCAAGATGGAATAGAATTAATTAATGAAAATAATAATTCAATATTGTTGGAACTCTTTGTGCGAACCCTAGATTCCCGGAAATCTCCTTATCTTATCTTAAAGTTTTATCTTATTCATTAATTGCATTACTATCTCTTTTACCAGCGAATCTGATCTTATCATCTCAAAACAAACATTCTATCTGTTTTAAAATTCAAATTAAAATACTAGTAATTCTAGGTCAAACACGTAGTCCCTGTGATTCGATATTTATTACTTGACGACAACCGTACACTTGCGGTTTTCTATACATCAGGCGTTCAGCCGTTTCTTTTTGATAAGGTTCAACTGGTCGTATCGGCTTTGAACCCATTCTACCTCGGAAAGTTTTGTTTCCATGATTACCCTTAGAGAAGGTATCTCGACTTCGATGGGTAGAACTGCCTCCATCCCATAAACGAGGGAGAATGGAGTAGCTCCTGTAGATGTATGTACTGAAGTCCTATAGCCATGAGGAGCGAAGGGTAACATCTCGTGCTAGTCTTTAAATGAGACAACCATCTTTTGCACTATTTTCTTGATGTTCTTATTGGTTGCCTTGACTGCCCCATTCATCTTTGGCCGATATGGGGAAGAGTTATGGTGTTGGATCTTGAATTCTTGGCACAGTTCTTCCACCATTTTGTTGTTCAGATTAGATCCATTATCAGTGATGATTTATTTCTCCATGCTTCCACTAGATTATCCTAAAATCTTTTGGGACAAGAGAGAAAAGGAAAGAAAGATATTTTTGTTCTGAAGTTTGTGTTTTAGAGGGGATTTATTTTTCAAAAATGTTTTTTGTAAGAATAGATGGCCAAGGTAGGCTTATGTGTTTAGGCTTGTTTGATTAAACACTTATGAAGTTAAAAAGTCGTGTTGTGATTCGACAACTTGGATAGCTTCCCTTGAACCTTTCTTGAATTCGGCTCGTGGTACCATCATGGATTTATTTTTGTTTTTTGATTGTCCTTATTTTTGCCTAAAACACCCTTTTGTGGTGTTTTAGCGGACTTTTGTTTTTTTTGTTTATTTTGCAACCCTAACTTTTGCCTAGGTCACCCTTTCGTGGGATTCCTAGCGGGTTCTTTGCTCTTATTTTTGCGCAGCCCCTTTTTTGGGTTTCCTGCCGAGCTTCTTTTATTTTAAAGGATTTCTTTTTATCCATGATGGCACTTGTCGAGGCCAAGGGAAGGTGCTCCAAGTTGTCACACGCACTTCCACATAAAAATGATGCGGGTTTATTATTATTAAGATGATTTTAACCTCATTCATGTTTATTCAAACAGGGTTAAAAATGATGTGGTTTAGAATTTTATTATAAGCAAGAAAAGAAGCAATGAAGAATGATTTTATTATAATCATAGTGGAAACATGTGTCCTTATTTCATTACTGATATGGGTCCCAATATTGACCTCTTTTACCTCTCGGCCCTGCCCCAAATTCACGGTCTCCAATTTCTCTTGACACGGTTGGAGTAGACGAGTTTCTTGATCTAGCAGTCTTTGCAGATCCGGAGAGATGGTCTCCTCATCACTGTCCAACTCAACCCTTTCACCTTCGGATCCCGGTCAGAGCGAACAATTACAGACATAATTATTTTATTGGTTCTGTTTAGGTTTAGAATTATTAATGTTAATGAGGAAAGAGAGAAAAGAACAAAAAAGAGAGTAATGTGCGAAAAATGCCTCTTTATTGATATGTATTAAAACTGTACAAAGACCCTTATTTACATGAAAAGGTTCTCATGATCTCGGGTACTGATCATGAGTCCCTAAAAGAAAAGAAAAGAAAAATATGAAGGGGCCCTATCGTGGCTTGCCATTCTCTACTCCTGCTTTGGTAGAGGATTCTTGCTCACGTCGGGCGCTGTCGAATCGAAGGTGACCCACCCAGCATCAATAAGGTCTTGGACCTTATATTTGAGAACTCTGCAGTTCTCCGTTGAGTGCCCCGGTGCCCCCGAATGGTATAGACATTTATCTTGTGGATTGTACCAGTCGGGGTAGGGTGGATCCATTTTCTTTGGTGGAACATAAGCTAGAAGACGTGCTTCCACTAGCTTCGGTAGGAGGTCGCTATATGTGGTCGGAAGTTTATCAAACTTCCTCACAGGGTTGTATTGCGACTTTCCCGACTTCGAAGTGGAAGAAGATGAAGAAATATTTATGGCGTTGACTCCTCCCTCCTTCTTCTTCCCGAAGGCCTTCTTAGCTTCATATGATTGGGAAGGCTTAGCCAGCTTCCCACTTTTAAGTCCTTGTTCCACTCTCTCCCCAATGGTGATGATGTCCGAGAAGAGTGTCGTTGTGTTCCCTATCATTTTATCGTAATAGGGACCAGTCAACGAGTTGATGAATAAGGACACCGTCTCCTTATCCGACAGCGGGGGCTCTATCTGTGCCGCCAACTCTCTCCATCGTTGGGCGTACGCCTTGAAAGATTCATCATTTTTCTTACTCAAGGCTTGAAGATCTGACCTATCGGGTGTTAGGTCGATGTTGTATTTATAGCGCTTGAGAAAGGCGTCGGCCAACTGCCTCCATGTGTGTACTAGATTTCCATCCAGCTGCATATACCAATTGAGTGCGGTTTCAGCCAAGCTCTCTTGAAAGCAATGAATTAAGAGCTTTTCATTGGTAGCATATGCAGCCATTTTTCGGCAATACATGGTGAGATGACTTTTGGGGCAAGTCGATCCCACGTATCTCGGGAAATCTGGAACTTTAAATTTAGGAGGAAATTGAATATCCCTCACTAAGCACATGTCGGCGGCATCTTTAATATCGAAATCATGCCCCTCCATAGCCCTTAGCCGATCCTCTAGGGCGTGGAATTGTTCCTTTGAAACTTCGGGCTCTTTAATCATAATTCCAGCCCCAATAGGTATGGCGT
The DNA here is from genome assembly GCF_000230855.2 of Cajanus cajan. Taxonomy (NCBI): domain Eukaryota; kingdom Viridiplantae; phylum Streptophyta; class Magnoliopsida; order Fabales; family Fabaceae; genus Cajanus; species Cajanus cajan. The sequence continues at coordinate 40,872,128 of NC_138525.1, forward strand.
GTGGAGGCTCTTCTTCATGCACCTCCTCTTCCTCATGATGGGACCCATGGTCACTGTGGCTTGATCCATGGACGTTATGTTGACGCATGAGTTCCATCATTTGCGCCATCTGCTCTTTAAGCTGTGAAAGCTCGGTTGTGAGCTTCTTATTTTGCTCCTCCAATGCTTCCATTTTCTTGATTTTCTGCGCGCGTGTGAGGACAGAGAGATGACCAGCCACTTTCTAAAATGAATGTTTTATTCTAATTAGTTTATTCATGGTATGAATACACTCTTGATGTGAGCTTGATAATCTGTCATCTTTAAGGCGCTCCCTTTTTAAGATGAGAGTTTATCACCCTCCTTGGCCTGTGATCTCTCCACAACGGAGAATCTCAATAGTCACGGGTCTCTTTCACTCACATCGAGAGGGTATTAGTGAACCTATAAATGATGATGAGGATGCATGAGGTATTATTGATAATGATGTCTATGCTCCTTACTTTTATTATATTTTCACACATTGGTTTTTCCTCTCATGTCATGACATTTTCATGCATGGGGATTATTCTTAGACCTTATCACGAGGTTATTTATTAATGCACAAACAATTGCACCTAAGCATTTACACAAACAATTCACTCATCCACGAACAGTCACGAGCGAATCACGAGGTAGGGGTTTCCTGCAGAAAGGTGCATATTCAAGGTGGTTCTAACTGTTCTCACCGGTCTGAGGCCCCCAAGGTGCCCCCATTATAGGGACCCAATTCCTCTCGTCGTAAGTCGATGGAAAGCTCCAACGCACTGTCGGACTCGAGCTCATGGTTATCACCTTGAGTGATGCTTTCCGACAACGGTCTACGGGCACCTATAGACCCATTCGACAACCGGCCGTACTAACATCCACTCCCTATGGCTTACCACTCATGCCCCCGGGTATAGAGGGAACTGTTGTGTGCAAAGGTTTGTGTGCAGTTTTTATTTCAAACATTTGCGAAAATTAAACAAGCAACAGTTATTAAAAGCCAAATAGGTAAAACATGTTATTATACAAGCGAGGGGTAATGAAGTAATTTTAACTATTATTTGTTAAAAATAATCTGTCACTAAATGGGACTGACTCTCGAGGCTTCCCCAGTGGAGTCGCCATCTGTCGCCACCGGCCCGAAACGGGCTTTCGGCATTCGCGAAGGATGGTTGGACTCTTTTATTTGTTTAAAAATATGGATTGCTAGAATGACTTATTCTCAAACTGAGACCTTGTCAAACGAGCAATTTTATTAAAAGGCTCACCAATCCATGTTAATCCCAAGCGGGACCCTCCATGGATTAGCGGTTTTCATAAAAAGGAAGGGTTCGTGGAGTCGCCACCAATGTTTTACTCAAAACATTGGAAAAAGAAGTTTAAGGCAATCGATTCAAAAATCGACTTCGGCCATTACAACCAGAGTCGGGTAAGGGAGTCGGTTACGCGTGGGGAAGGTGTTAGCACCCCACAGCGCCCCTTTCGGGTTCCCTATAACAGATTATTTAAAAATAATAGTGCGAAATTACTAAATTACCCCTATTTATTCTAAGCAATTATAAATTAACTATCTACATGATGACAGTTTAAATATGTACACACAGAAAGCGGTAAAAGAAGGGACTTTAAAGAGATAAACCTTTGAAGCGTGCTTTCTTATATATCTTGACAGAAATTGGGAAGCGTTTTGGCGTTCCCTCCCTCTACAAGACCGCTCGCTCCCTTCTATAAAATTTTAACTATGGAAATCCAGAGGATTTCCCTTCGACTAGGTTCGAGACTCAAGCAAATGGCTCGTGACTCAAGAACTTCGTCGGATCAACTCTCCGAGTGATTTCTAGGCAGAGCACTGCTCAAAAAAACCCAGAATACTCAAGAAGAGGGTTAAAACTCAGTGTGAAAGTGTAGAATGACGTCCCATTGACGTCATATTTATAGGGATGAGGCTCAATGCGGTCTCTGGGGGTCAATACGGTCCGTATTGAAGTTTTGAACTACAATACGGCCGTATTGAATTCAATACGGCCGTATTGAAGTTCAAAAACCTCAATACGGCCGTATTGAAGTTCAAAAACCTCAATACGGCCGTATTGAAGTTCAGTGCAGCCGTATTGAGTTCAATGCAGCCGTATTGAACTTCAATACGGCCGTATTGAGTTCAGTGCGGCCGTATTGTAGTTTAAAATGTTCAATACGGCCGTACTGAACTCTTGGGAGGCCGTATTGGGCTTCATTCCCTCCACTTTCTTATTTTTTGCTACTCTAAGACCTCTAAACCTACAGATAATCATCCTAGGGTCTTCCAGGGTCTTCCAGGAGTCCTTCCGGCTGACTTTCCTTTAGTCTTCGATAGTCTTCAAGCTTTATTTACGACCCGGACAATTTTAGGGGTCTACAATCCCGAAAACATGATAATGCTTAGTTAAATAAACACTATGCATGCATATTCAACATCACCATTTCATATCATGCATTTTATTGTAGATTATGGAGGGATCTAGGGGAATACAAGGGCAATTGAAGAAAGTGGACTTCTTATTGTACCGTGCCGAGAGGTTGGATCACCTCTATTCCTTGATGCCGCGAGAGGCTCGTTTGGAGTTCGAAAAATCTTATGGACGAGTCCTCGACTTGATAAAGATTTGTGTGGATCCAGCTTTTCTGAGAGCATTGGTCCATTTTTGGAGTCTCGATCTGCATTGTTTCGAGTTCCCTCAGTTTGACTTAGTTCCTACTCTCGAGGAGTACGAGCTCATGCTTCGATGGCCCAAATCAGCCGGGGTCTATATCTTCCATGAAAATCATGTGGCCGTAGAGAGGGTCGCAACTCAAGTCAAACTGCCATCACGATCATCCGCTTTAGTGGGGAACGGCAGTATCAAGGGTTGGAAGCTCGCAATGATTGAAGACCACCTCTCTTCCTTGGCTGGTGAGGGAGATTGGTTAGCTTTCAACAAGACTTTAGCGTTAGCCGTGTTTGGGACGATCTTATTCCCCTTTCACGCTAACACAGTGGACCATGCTGCTATGGACGCCTTCTTCGCTTGGGACGTACACATGAAGAGTCCCGTGCCTGCCATTCTTGCCGACACCTTGCTTTCTGTTAACCTATCTCAGCAGAAGCAAGGGAAGACTATCCGATGCTGTACCTCTTTGTTGTATGTATGGGGCATCACACACTTCTATGCCTCTAGTCACATGGGGAACTTGCCCGATCCTTTGAGAAGTTTTTCGAAGATCCCCGTACGCCGCCGATATGCTTCCGAATGGAAGGAAGAGATGGGACAGTGGAGTATTGAGCACTTCACGTGGGTTTGCCCTTGGTTCCGTCCGAGCAATGTATTGACAAGATGCGGTAGTTATCCAAGCATACCATTGATAGGCCTCAGAGGTTGCATAGCCTACTCACCTAGATTGGTTATGAGACAACTGATGAGGACTCAGATTGTTCCTGTTCAAGAGGAGCTTGGAGGGTTGTGTTTCTCCTTTGATTCTGAGCATCTGAGGGATATGCACGCTGTCATTAGAGCGTGGGAGAAACCAATCTATGAGGGAGATCGAGAGCTTGGAAAGCCTCGGGTATCCGCCTCCACAGACTACGAGATATGGAGGAGCGAGAGAGGGGTGTCCCAACCATCCACCTCTTGCGCAACCGCAACTACAAGGAGGATAATGCAAGAACAAGTCGACGCCTTGACCAAGAAGCTGGAAATTATGGGAGCTCAAATGAGAGTTCTTGAAGAAAAAAATGAAGAATCCAGTTTCGTCATCGATGGTCTACAAAGGCAATGCAAGAAGAAAGACCACGAGATAGAGCGGCTCAAGGATGAGTGTGCTAACCTCAATGAGGAGGCTACTCGGGCATCCAAAATGCCAAAGGTTGAACCGAGTAGTCAACTCCAAGAAGTCAATGCAAAGATAGCACACCTTGAAGCCGAACATGCAAGGCAAGCACAGTTGATCAAGGACATGCAAGACAATATGCTCTTGACTCGATCCGATGCACAGCAATGGCGGAAAGTTGCTCAACAACAAAAGCCTTTCCGACTTCCGCAAGAGGGAAAGGGAAGGACTAGCACAAATGGCTAGACTCCGAGAGGAGAAGGATCGAGCCGAAGACGAGCTTAACGAACTGCAGGCCATGATCAACTATCACACTCAAAAGGCGAAGGACGCTCAGAAGATCAGTGATGATATGAGCCAAGCCGTCCATATGCAAGTTGAAGCAATGGCACGCCATGTAGAGGAAGCCGAAGACGAATGGAGGAGAAAAATGAACCCGCCTGTGGGTTTTTATCGGCTTTTCTCATATTGTAAAAAATTGCTTCAAAGCATTGTATGATAAGTTGTACACTTTCTATGATCAATGAAATCAAGTTTTTGATTTATGAAATCTCTCAATTGCCTTTGCATTTCATAGTCATTCATTTGCATACATCTCTCCAAGTAATTTAATAATAAACATTAATAAAACGAAAGAATTAATCGATGCGTATAATCAAAGAGTGGATCGCACGCCATTTGTTATCAAATGCAAACCAACAACTGCGCTAAGCGAGCACACGACAACTTCGTTGTTGGTAATCAAGACGAACAAAGGGGAAGGTCCGACACCATTAAGGATCACTACTCCAAGGCCTTTTCCCTATGAATCAAATAAGGCTGTGCCATGGATATATGACATCCATTTTTCTGCCAACAGCGATTTCTCTAACATCGCTGGACTTGGGGGCATGACTAGGAGTGGCAGGATCTACACTCCCAATGATCTTCATGATAAAAGCTCCCAAGAATAAAGGAAAGGAAAATAAAGAATCCGAGGAGGAAAATCTAGAGACCGCCTTCCAAGCATTGGAAAGTGCCAATGTTGAAACGTTTCCCCAAGAAATGAAGAAGGTAGCCTACATGCTTACCAAGAACGGATACTTGCCCGGACAAGGACTTGGCAAGGACTCCCAAGGGACTCCAGAGCTACCCATTATCAAAGATAATCCGGGGAAACAAGGGTTAGGATACAACCCTAATAAAGATCAAAGGACGAAGAGGAACCAAGATCCTTCTCGACGTTCTTTAAGCCAGATCTTTAGGAAGGCCGGTTCACAAACGTCAAGGCCGGTCGTTGTCATCAAGTGCTTTTCTCCTTCTGATAGGGATGTATAGACCTGATGACTATTAGAGATCACTCCTCGGGGACAGCCCGACCCCCGAGCCTCGATAGGGCACATGTTTCCATTATGATTATAATAAAATCATTCTTTATTATTTCTTATTGCTTCTTTTCTTGCTTGCAATAAATCTCTAAACCACATTATTTTTAACCCTGTTTGAATAAGCATGAATGAGGTTAAAATTGTCTTAATAACAATAAACCCACATCATTTTTATGTGGAAGTGTGTGTGACAACTTAGAACACCTTCCCTTGGCCTCGACAAGTGCCATCATGGATAAAAAGAAATCCTTTAAAATAAAAGAAGCTCGGCAGGAAACCCAAAAAGGGGGCTGCGCAAAAATAAGAGCAAAAGACCCGCTAGGAATCCCACGAAAGGGTGACCTAGGCAAAAGTTAGGGTTGCAAAAATGAACAAAAACAAAAGTCCGCTAAGACACCACAAAAGGGTGTTTTAGGCAAAAATAAGGACAATCAAAAAACGAAAATAAATCCATGATGGTACCATGAACCGAATTCAAAAAGAAAGGTTCAAGGGAAGCTATCCAAGTTGTCGAATCACAACACGACTTTTTAACTTCATAAGTGTTTAATCAAACAAGCCTAAACACATAAGCCTACCTTGGCCATCCATTCTTACAAAAACCATTTTTGAAAAATAAATCCCCTCTAAAACACAAACTTCAATACAAAAAATATCTTTCCTTTCTTTTCTCTCTTGTCCCAAATAATTTTAGAATAATCTAGTGGAAGCATGGAGAAATAAATCATCACTGATAATGGATCTAATCTGAACAACAAAATGGTGGAAGAACTGTGCCAAGAATTCAAGATCCAACACCATAATTCTTCCCCATATCGGCCAAAGATGAATGGGGCAGTCGAGGCAACCAATAAGAACATCAAGAAAATAGTGCAAAAGATGGTTGTCTCATTTAAAGACTGGCACGAGATGTTACCCTTCGCTCCTCATGGCTATAGGACTTCAGTACGTACATCTACAGGAGCTACTCCATTCTCCCTCGTTTATGGGATGGAGGCAGTTCTACCCGTCGAAGTCGAGATATCTTCTCTAAGGGTAATCATGGAAACAAAACTTTCCGAGGTAGAATGGGTTCAAAGCCGATACGACCAGTTGAACCTTATCAAAAAGAAACGGCTGAACGCCATATGCCATGGTCAAGCCTATCAGAGGAAGATCAAAAAGGCTTTTGACAAGAAAGTCCACCCTCGAGTCTACCATGAGGGAGAGTTGGTAATGAAGAAATTGCTACCAACTCAAAAGGACAAAATCGGAAAGTGTGCCCCAAATCACGGAGGACCATACGTGGTAAAACGAGCCTTCTTGATGTGCTTCCACTTGGATGCACATGGATTCTTCACTCCTTCTCGGACTCCTTGGATGATTCTTCAAGGATTAGAGACGCCTCAAAGGAGCAAGGTGACCTAGGCTTGCATACAAGCTAAGTTCTAAGAAGGTAAGGTGTTCTAGCTCTACAAAGAGAAGCTCTCAAGGAGGGTAGAGGCTAGAAGCAAGATGACTTCGGATGAGAGATTTCTTTGAGAAGAATACTCATTCAATAATCTCCAAAGTGTCTACAAAACTCGGTCATAAGGAAGTTTATAGGCTAAATTAGGTTAAGGGTTTAAGTTGGGTTTACCTAGAGTTAAGTAAAACCATGGTATGGTTATCTTAACTCTAGGCGCCAAAATTTGAATTCTAAAATTCAAATTTTGGTGCCAACCGGTCACCCTCCCATGTGCACACATTTGGCATGTAATTAGGAAGCCATTTGTGTTGCATTTCGGATCACACCATGTGCATGTGTTGCACATGGCCGAAATGCACACCAAATGTGCTACTAATTAAATGCTAATGTAATTCCACATGTAACTCTAATTAACCTAAATTCAAATGACCTTCAAATGAAACTCCTATGCTACTAGGCCGGAAATACAAGGCCCAAAAGAAATACATGGCACTAAGGCCCACTCCTATACTAGCCCTAATCTAATGGGGCTTGATTCAAGGCCCAACAAAATAAAGTGGTGGGCTTTCCTTGGGCTTGGGCCCACTCTTCATGCATCCTTCTTGCCATTGCTCTAGTAGTTGGGCCCTTAGCCCATGGGCCTCCTCCATCATCCCCTCCCTCTTGAAGAGGATTTGACCTCAAATCCAGAGCATCCTCCTCTATGGTAGCTAGTCCTGTAAACAAAGATAGATCAGAAACATTGAAACTAGAACTAACACCATACTCAGAAGGGAGATCTAGAACATAGGCATTGTTATTGATTTTCCTAAGGATTTGGAAGGGGCCATCTCCTCTAGGACTAAGCTTTGACTTTCTTTTGGAAGGAAACCTATCCTTCCGAAGATGTAGCCAAACCCAGTCACCTTCCTTGAAGATAACTTCCTTCCTACCCTTATTATTGTATTTTTGGTATTTTTCTGTTTGGGATTGAATATGATCTTTAACCCTCTCATGTAATTTCTTGACAAACTCAGCCCTAGATGTGCCTTCTTTATGAATAAAGGAAGCAACATCCGGAAGAGGTAATAAATCCAATGGGGTAAGAGGATTAAAGCCATAAACAATCTCAAATGGAGACATGTTAGTGGTCTTGTGAACCACCCTATATTGTAGGCAAACTCCACATGAGGAAGATAGTCATCCCATGACTTCTTATTGCCTTTGAGGATTGCCCTCAACATAGTCCCTAGAGACCTATTTACTACCTCAGTTTGCCCATCAGTTTGGGGATGACATGTGGTAGAAAATAGTAGTTTAGTTCCAAGCCTTGCCCAAAGAGTTTTCCAAAAATGGCTTAAGAACTTAACATCTCTATCAGAGACTATAGTTTTGGGTAACCCATGTAGTCTCACAATCTCTTGAAAGAATAACTTAGCAATGTTACTTGCATCATCCACTTTGTGGCATGGAATAAAGTGTGCCATTTTGCTAAAACGGTCCACAACCACAAATATGGAATCCTTTCCTCTTTGGGTTCGAGGCAAACCAAGGATAAAATCCATGGAAATGTCTACCCAAGGAGAAGAGGATATAGGCAAGGGTGTGTAGAGCCCATGAGGTTTAGTGGTAGACTTTGCTTGTAAACAAGCAATGCAACTACTACAAAACCGTTGGACATCTCTCTTCATATGAGGCCAAAAGAATTTCTCTCTCAAAAGAGAAAGAGTCTTCTCAATTCCAAAATGCCCCATGAGCCCACCCTCATGGCTCTCCCTAACCAAAAGTTTTCTAATAGATCCTTGGGGTATACAAAGTTTGTTTTCTTTAAAAAGAAACCCCTCAGAAATATAGTAACCTTGGTAAGGTTTTTGAATACATAAAGAATAAAAGTTAGCAAAATCAAGGTCTTTCTCATACAACTCCTTGATGTCATCAAACCCTAGTATTTGAGAACCTAAGGTGTTCAATAAAACATGTCTTCTGGACAAAGCATCAGCTACTACATTAGTAGAGCCCTTTTTGTATTTGATGACATAAGGAAATTGTTCTAAATACTCAACCCATTTTGCATGCCTTTTATTTAATTTATGTTGACCCTTCAAATATTTAAGTGATTCATGATCACTATGTATGACAAATTCCTTGGTCACAAGATAATGTTCCCAAGTTTGAAGGGCACGAACTAAAGCATATAACTCTTTGTCATAGGTAGGGTAGTTCAAGGTAGCCCCATGAAGTTTTTCACTGAAATAAGCTATTGGGTGACCACCTTGTAACAACACAGCTCCTATGCCAAGTCCTGAAGCATCACATTCTAGCTCAAAAGTTTTAGAAAAATCAGGCAAAGCTAGAACAGGTGCTTGAGTGAGCTTATGCTTTAGATTTTGGAAAGCTAAATTATGTTTTTCCGTCCATTCAAAGGCCACATCCTTCTTCACCAACTCATTGAGAGGTGAAGCTAATGTAGAGAAGTTAGGAACAAATCTCCTATAAAAGCTTGCCAATCCATGGAAGCTCCTAACTTCACTTACATTAGTAGGAATAGGCCAGTCTTGGATGGCTTTAATTTTCTCGGGGTCCACATGAACCCCATCTTTACTCACCACAAATCCTAAAAAAATAACATTATCTACACAAAAAGTACACTTGTCTACATTGGCAAACAAGTGATTGTTTCTAAGAACAAGAAAAACTTGTCTTAAGTGATCCACATGATCACTTAGACTTTGGCTATAGATTAGAATATCATCAAAATAAACAACTACAAACTTGCCAATGCAATCCCTAAGAGCATGATTCATCAACCTCATGAATGTACTAGGTGCATTAGTAAGCCCAAAAGGCATTACTAACCATTCATATAGTCCAAACTTAGTCTTAAAAGCGGTTTTCCACTCATCACCTTCTTTGATTCGAATTTGGTGATATCCACTCTTAAGATCTACCTTGGAAAATACGGATGACCCATGCAATTCATCAAGCATGTCATCAAGCCTAGGAATTGGGTGCCTATATTTTATGGTAATGTTGTTGATGGCTCTACAGTCACAACACATCCTCCATTTTCCATCTTTTTTGGGCACCAAAATGACAGGTACAACACAAGGACTTAGACTCTTTTGAATCCAGCCCTTCTCCAACAACTCATGTACTTGCTTCTCTATCTCTTTGGTTTCTTGTGGATTAGTCCTATAAGCTGGTCGATTTGGAAGACTAGCCCCAGGCACAAGATCTATTTGATGTTCTTTGGGAAATATATCATCAAATTCATTTAAAAGATTTTTCATCTTAAGAGGTAGAGTAGTTTCCAAAGAAGATGTGGCAGTGCAAGTTAATGTTCCTCTACACATGAGGATATGAGATGATGATTCAAGAAAGAGAGAAGTTTTGTGTAAAGGGTTTGATTGAAAACTCTCTTCTTGAACTATCTCTAGAGAGGGAACATTAAACTCTCTAGAATCCTCCTTTTCATCAATTTTTAAAAGTTTTTTTTTTTTTCAACTTTTTTTTGTTTTCCTTTTTCTTGCTCACGTTTGGCCTTCATCTGTACTTGATCTTCTTTCACTTGTGAAGGTGATAAAGGATGAAGCACAAACTTTTTACCCTTATGTGTGAAAGTTATTTTATTAGTTAGGCCATCATGATGAGTTTGTTTATCAAATTGCCATGGCCTACCTAATAAAATATGACAAGCCTCCATAGGAACTACATCACATTTAACTTTATCTTGATAGTTCCCTATGGAAAACTCTACTTCCACTTGTTGGTTGACCACCATATCCCCATCATCATTAAGCCAATGAAGTTGATAAGGTTTTGAATGGGGTGTGGTAGTCAAACCCAACTTTTCAACCATCCTAGTGCTACAACAATTGCACCAAGATCCACTATCCACTATGAGAGAACAAGCCTTGTTTGAAATGTTACATCTTGTATGAAAGATGTTCTCTCTTTGGGATTGTGTATCACTAGGTTGGTTATTGAGGATCCTTCTCATCATAAGAAGTTCCCCATTATAAGGGTAAGTAACCTCACATGGCTCTTCTTCACTTGCTTCTTCTTCATCCTCACTGGAAGATGAGGAAGTAGTAGCTTCATCTTGGCTACTATAAATATCTTGGCCCCTTAAAATCATAACTTTCTTAGTAGGGCATTGAGAAGCAATGTGGCCTCTCCCAAGACACTTAAAGCATTTTATGTCACTAGTCTTAGTGCTAGTGTGTGAAGTGTTTGTTTTCTTCTCTTTTTCTTTTTCTTTACCTTTGTCTAGGTTTTTAGAGGGAAAAGTATTTTTTTCAAAATCATTTGTTTTGCCCTCCCTCTTGTAGTCAACTTTTGAAAAAGATGATGAGTATGAGCTTTTAGAACCTTTTCGCAAATTTTGTTGTTCAACCTTGATGCAAAGTTGAACCAAATCATTTAAATCCCTATAAGGGAGAAGCTCTACTTTATCTCTTATGTCAAAAGTCAACCCACTTAAAAACCTAGCAATTGTAATATTTTCTTCCTCCCTAATACCAGCCCTCATTAAGTACAACTCCATTGTTTGTCTATACTCTTCCACAGTCATATTTTTTTGATGGAGTCGTTGGAGCTTATTGATAAGCTCCCTAGTATAGTAAGAGGGAATATATGTCTCCTCCTCAAGGCACTCCTTAATTCATTCCAATATTGAATTGGAGGATCATTATGGAGACGCCTATCCCTCACTAAAGAAGTCCACCAATACATGGCGTGACCTTGAAAACTTAGGGTTGCTAAGGAGACTTTTCTTTCTTCATTCACTTGATGACAAGCGAAAATTTGTTCCACCTTCATTTCCCAATCTAGGTACCCCTCAACATCATCTTTCCCATGAAAATAAGGGAGATCTACCCTAGATTCCCTTGGCTTGGGGGCCCTATGCACTCTTCTAGGAGGGGGTTGATAATGATCTCCTAAAACAAGACTATCATCATTCATTGACTCTCCTAGAGTAGAACTATGGTGGGAACTATTTCTACTTTGGTGCTTGTGATGGAATTTTTCTTCTTTCTCCTTTAATATTCGAATCTCTTCCTCTAAAGTAGCAAGTTGAGCCTCTCTTTCAAGTTTTTCTTTAAGTTTTTGCTTGGCTTCTTGCTTCTTCCAAAGCTTAAGTGATCTTAATTCATGTGTTACTTTTGACAAGTCATTGTAATCACTTGAATTACTATCACTTTGAGGAGTAGAAAACTCTTCCATTATAGGAGAAAGGGGCTTTTTGAAAAATGGTTTTTGAAAATCAATTGTTTTTATGCAAGGTTAAGACTAAGTACTTAGAGGATTATGTATACAAATTGAACTTTGGAGGGAGGTGAGCTACTAGGAGCCACTTAAAAACCAAGCCTCTTCAAGTAAAAATTACTAATCCCCTTTGTAGTTAATCTCTACCAAATTCTTTTCAATGAAAATGATTTTTGATGTTTTTGTGAACTATGATAAGCTAGACGTATAAAAGCAATTAAAACAAGGTTTAAACAACAAAAATTAAACTACCTAACGTATCCTAAGGTGAGAGCTTGAGAGATACCAAAGATCAATCAAGGACCACTCCCACCAAATACTAACGAAAATTGTAAACTTAAGGAGAGATGGTTGTGTACCAAAGACACTCCCAAGACACTCCTTGTAAAGGCCAAATACAAAGTATAACAACAAAGAACAAGTGGCTGAAATGAAATATTAAAAACAGCCACAAAGAATTAGTGATGGATTAGTGACCAAATTTTGCAACAAAATTCAAATTTAGTAAGGTAAAAATCGGTCACTAAAAATCCGTCACTAATGCTTATACATTTATTTATTTTTTTTAAATTCAAATACAATTGAAATTAAACTCCAAGTTGCTTCACGGTTTTCCAGTCCAGCCTCCACCAAATTGCCAGCCAAGAAGTGTTTATGGTTTGTGTTTAGAGGTTCAAAAACCGCAAGCCACTTTTATCCTTCCTCCTCCTTTCCTTAGGCTTCTTTTGATGACCCTTGTAGAACTAGCTTCCAAGAAGATAGGCTAGGTCAAGCTTAGGTCACTCTTTGATTAGCACAAGATTAAAACAGCAAAAGACAATATGGAAGGAAAAGAAGACAAGAGGAGATTAAGTAATGACAAGCTTATATGACACCAATGAAATAGTTGACTAGAACTAGAAGGAATTGACCTAGGAATAGTTCTAGAGTAGATGCACAAAACCAAAACACTCAAAATAGATGAGTTGAAAATTTCTTTTTATGAGTCAAAATCAACTAGCAACCGAGAAGAAACACATAGAGAAACTAACTCCTTAATGGCTTTTTCCTTTTCAAATTAGGTTTAGCACATTTTTTTTTTTTAAATGTTGTTTTAAATTTCCTTTGATCTTTCTTCTAATTAATTTTTTTTTTTCAAATAGGAGTTGCCTTTTGTTGCTCACAAAAATTAGTCACCAATGATTCTCGGTCTCCCTTAGTATTAGCACTAAAAACCGGTTCAAACTAGTTGCCAAATACTAGTGAAATTAAGTGCAAATTCAAGTGACATGTGACATGCTTTTTATGCTTGTAATTTAGAATTGCACATGCACGGTTTTTAGGTTCCAACTCAAATTCAAATTTGAATTTCCTAACACCAATTTCAGCACACTCCAACTCATACAAAATCAAACCTCACGGATTTGAAATTTTTATGTAAGACATTTTCAAAAAAATTTTGGGAAGCCTAAAATTCTAAGAAAACTACTAATGATCTAATAGTAGTTTATGAACTCAAAAATGAAACAAAATTCATGAGCTTATACCAAAGAAAAGAAATGGATCTCGGCCAAATCCAGAAAATTATTTCAAGATGCAAATCAAAAATTAAAAAGGATCAACAAGCATAGCTAAGATAGATGAACATATAAGAACTACACAAACCTACTAGACATGGATTTAAAAATAAAAGACTCAAGCATTTAATTGACCGAATAAGATGCAAAGAAGACTCAAACAAAATCAAAAGCTATTAGGCAGAAAATTCCTAATTGAACACAAGAAGAAATTAGCATGATTCATGAAAGCATATAACATAGGCGCATATGAATCATTCAAGCAATACAAACTAGATCCATCAAATTTTGAAACAAAAACTAGATCTAGGAAAGAATCAACTCAATTGTGACATGAACTCAAAAATTTAACAAGATGAAACTCAAGATGAACTCAAGAACAATTTGGAACCACGTATCAAAATTCAAGAAGATGAACTTATCTCTTGAAGACCGAAGCTCTGATACCACTTGATGTGCTTCCACTTGGATGCACATGGATTCTTCACTCCTTCTCGGACTCCTTGGATGATTCTTCAAGGATTAGAGACGCCTCAAAGGAGCAAGGTGACCTAGGCTTGCATACAAGCTAAGTTCTAAGAAGGTAAGGTGTTCTAGCTCTACAAAGAGAAGCTCTCAAGGAGGGTAGAGGCTAGAAGCAAGATGACTTCGGATGAGAGATTTCTTTGAGAAGAATACTCATTCAATAATCTCCAAAGTGTCTACAAAACTCGGTCATAAGGAAGTTTATAGGCTAAATTAGGTTAAGGGTTTAAGTTGGGTTTACCTAGAGTTAAGTAAAACCATGGTATGGTTATCTTAACTCTAGGCGCCAAAATTTGAATTCTACAATTCAAATTTTGGTGCCAACCGGTCACCCTCCCATGTGCACACATTTGGCATGTAATTAGGAAGCCATTTGTGTTGCATTTCGGATCACACCATGTGCATGTGTTGCACATGGCCGAAATGCACACCAAATGTGCTACTAATTAAATGCTAATGTAATTCCACATGTAACTCTAATTAACCTAAATTCAAATGACCTTCAAATGAAACTCCTATGCTACTAGGCCGGAAATACAAGGCCCAAAAGAAATACATGGCACTAAGGCCCACTCCTATACTAGCCCTAATCTAATGGGGCTTGATTCAAGGCCCAACAAAATAAAGTGGTGGGCTTTCCTTGGGCTTGGGCCCACTCTTCATGCATCCTTCTTGCCATTGCTCTAGTAGTTGGGCCCTTAGCCCATGGGCCTCCTCCATCACTTCTCAGGAGGAGCATTGATCCTCACAGACATGGATGGAGAAGAACTTCGATACCCAGTCAACGCTGACGTGGTAAAGAAGTACTACGCTTGAAGACGTTGCTTGCATAGGCCCGCTAGGATGAAAACCCAAAAAGGGCGTCCTAGGCAAAAGTTAGGGCAAAATAAAAAGCCCGCCAGTACAAGGGTACTAGGCAAAACAAAGGTGAATTTATCCCCGCTAGGATACGTCCTAGGCAAAAATTAGGGGCAAAAGAATAAGATACAAAAAAAAAGCAAGCAACGATCACTTGAATCGAAAACCGAAAGGCGGTTCAAATGATTATCTTCTAGAAGCAAGCGTCTTGCAGCATCTACACTCCTGGCTCAGGCATCTCACCCGAAGCAACTAGGGGAATGTAAAGAGCAACAATTACAGATATAATTGTTAAGCCCAATGTATATAGCCTACCCTGGCCAGCCATTCTTCAGAAATTCCTTCTGTATATCTTTCTGTAAAAACACTTGTGAATATCAATAAAATATCTATTCATTTTCTCTTCTCTCTTGACCATGTGATTATGCCTCTAAAATTGGTATTTCATAAAAATTGTACGAAATTCCTTTAATAATCAGTCAATAAAGAAAATTGGAGGGGTTCCTATAAAATCCGTAATCTCCTGCATAAAAGGCTCACAAAAATCCTCCCTCGCGTCTATAACAGAAACTCCTCCAAAGAAGAAGAGGATAGGGAGAGCCATTCATTTTCTAAAAAAACATCAACAAAATTAACTTGCATTTTTGTGCATCACACACACATTAGTTGCACATTCAAAGACCTTATCATAAGGCAATTGCATAAAATAGAAAAAATAGAAAATTGCTTGTGTATGACAGTAGTCAACAAAGGCCAAAAAAAACGACAAAAAGGCAAAAATACAGAAAAAGCCAAAAAATCGACAAAAAAGGCAAAATACATAAAAAGCCAAAAATCAACAAAAAAGGCAAAATACAGAAAACCCAACAAATTGTACAGAATAACTGAGCCTGGAGAGGCTTGCCGAAATAATACTCTCTCAGAAATAACTGAGCCTGGAGAGGCTTGCCGAAATAATACTCCTTCTTCATACAGAATAACTGAGCCTGGAGAGGCTTGCCGAAATAACACTCCTTCAGAATAACTGAGCCTGGAGAGGCTTGCCGAAATAATACTCCTTCAGAATAATTGAGCCTGGAGAGGCTCGCCGAAATAATACTCTCTCAGAATAATTGAGCCTGGAGAGGCTTGCAGAAACAATACTCCCTCTTAGAATAATTGAGCCTGGAGAGGCTCGCCGAAATAATACTGTCTCAGAATAACTGAGCCTGGAGAGGCTCGCAGAAATAATACTCCCCAGAGAAACCTCAGCTTAAGCTCATGGAACAAATCCCCAGCGAGAGCTATCAAAGCAAGATCCTCAAAATCCCCAATGGAAGCGCGATCATCCAAGCAAAATATTCAGTCAAAGGACTTGAAACTTCCTCAGTGGAAGATAGCTCTCTGACTCAAGCGCTGAGTGAGGCTAAGCCTGCAGAGGCTTCCTAAATAATACTCTGGGATACATAAGATCCCCAAATCCCCAGTCGCCTACTCAAGAGGCACCCCTACAAAAGGAGAAAAATAAAAAAATATCAATAAATATTCCCCAAGCGGAATTCGGCATCCAGCCAAACACCGAACATCAAGATGATTTGCCTAACAGAAGAGGCCAGTCAAGAATTGAACGACAGAATCCCCCAGCGGATAACAGCCTACACAGAGGCAGCAAAAATCAGAAAATCCAAAAGAGATACCCGAATAAGGATAACCGGGATACTCCACCAACGTCAAAGGACGTCAGCCAAACATAAGGCATCGCTCGATTCAAGAAGAGCATCTGTGTCTACACCCCAAGGAGTCAGAAATTCCCCATGGGTACCAACTATGCAAATGCAAGTTGGGGCACAAGAACCTATGAATGACTGCACATCCCCTAGATGGATCCCTGCGTTATCCAGCCCTCAGTGGCACAAAATCAGAAAAAACCATCGAAGCAGCATAGTGGACTGTGGAGACAAAAAATCATCTCAGATCCCTGGAGAGGGTAAACTCGCATTGCCGAAGTGATCAGAAGACACGGACGCAGACCCTGGAGAGGGCAAACTCAGTTGCCTAGGTCGTCAGAGAGAACCGAAGCAAAGTCTGGAGAGACGGTACTCAAAGTCTGGAGAGACGGTACTCAAAGTCTGGAGAGACGGTACTCAGAGTCTGGAGAGACGGTACTCAAAGTCTGGAGAGACGGTACTCAAAGTCTGGAGAGACGGTACTCAAAGTCTGGAGAGACGGTACTCAAAGTCTGGAGAGACGGTACTCAAAGTCTGGAGAGACGGTACTCAAAGTCTGGAGAGACGGTACTCAAAGTCTGGAGAGACGGTACTCAAAGTCTGGAGAGACGGTACTCAAAGTCTGGAGAGACGGTACTCAAAGTCTGGAGAGACGGTACTCAAAGTCTGGAGAGACGGTACTCAAAGTCTGGAGAGACGGTACTCAGAGTCTAGAGAGACAGTACTCAGAGTCTGGAGAGACGGTACTCAAAGTCAGGAGAGACGGTACTCAAAGTCTGGAGAGACGGTACTCAAAGTCTGGAGAGACGGTACTCAAAGTCTGGAGAGACGGTACTCAAAGTTTGGAGAGACGGTACTCAAAGTCTGGAGAGACGGTACTCAAAGTCTGGAGAGACGTTACTCAAAGTCTGGAGAGACGGTACTCAAAGTCTGGAGAGACGGTACTCAAAGTCTGGAGAGACGTTACTCAAAGTCTGGAGAGACGGTACTCAAAGTCTTGAGAGACGGTACTCAAAGTCTGGAGAGACGGTACTCAAAGTCTGGAGAGACGGTACTCAAAGTCTGGAGAGACGGTACTCAAAGTCTGGAGAGACGGTACTCAAAGTCTGGAGAGACGGTACTCAAAGTCTGGAGAGACGGTACTCAAGGTCTGGAGAGACAGTACTCAACCATCAGCGTCGTCAGAGGCACGTTGGTGTTCAACTTCCGGCTCGGGCGTCGAGTGAAGTTGACCCTGGAGAGGGTAAACTTAGCTACCGAGGTTGTCAGAAACGCCGAGGTATGCAACAACCTGGAGAGGCTGTCGCCACCGGCCCGAAACGGGGCTTTCGGCATTCGCGAAGGATGGTTGGACTCTTTTATTTGTTTAAAAATATGGATTGCTAGAATGACGTATTCTCAAACTGAGACCTTGTCAAACGAGCAATTTTATTAAATGATTCACCAATCCATATTAATCCCAAGCGGGACCCTCCATGGATTAGTGGTTTTCGCAAAAGGAGGGTTCTTTGGAGTCGCCACCAATGTTTTACTCAAAACATTGGAAAAAGGGATAAGGCAATTGATTTTATAAATCAACTTTGGCCATTACAACCAGAGTTGGGTAAGGGAGTCGGTTACGCGTGGGGAAGGTGTTAGCACCCCACAGCGCCCCTTTCGGGTTCCCTATGACAGATTATTTCTAAAATAACAGCGTAAAATTACTAAATTACCCCTATTTATTCTAAGCAATTATAAATTAACTATCTACATGATGACAGTTAAATATACACACAGAAAGCAGTAAAAGGAAGGATTTTAAGAAGAAAACCTTTGAAGCGTGCTTTTATATATTTCGTAAAACTGGGAAGCTTTTTGGCGTTCCCTCGCTCTACAAGCCCGCTCGCTCCCTCCTATAAAATTTTGACTATGGAAATCCGGAGGATTTCCCTTCGACTATGTTCGATCCTCAAGCAAAATGGCTCGGGGCTCAAGAACTTCGTCGGATCAACTCTCCGAGTGATTTCTAGGGCAGAACACTGCTCAAAAACCCCAGAATACTCAAGGAGAGGATTGAAACTATGTTCCAAAGTGTGAAATGACGTCCAATTGACGTCATATTTATAGGGAACAGGCCCAATACGGGCTACGGAATCAATACGGCCGTATTGAAATTTTTGAACTTCAATACGGCCGTATTGAGTTCAATACGGCCGTATTGAAGCTCAGAAATTTCAATACGGCCGTATTGAGTTCACTGCGGCTGTATTGAAGCTTCAATACGGCCGTATTGATTTCAGTACGGCCGTATTGAAGTTTCAGAAACTTCAATACGCCGTATTGAGTTCACTGCGGCCATATTGAAGCTTCAATACGGCCGTATTAAGTTTAGTACGGCCGTATTGGGCTTCATTCCCTCCACTTCCTTATTTTAAGCTACTCTAAGACCTCTAAATCTACAGATAGCCATCCTATGGTCTTCTAGGAGTCCTTCTGGCTGACTTTCCTTCGATCTTTGAGGGTCTTCGAGTTTTATTTCCGACCCGGACAATTTTAGGGGTCTACAGCTACCCCCCCTTTACTTAGTCAAACGGCCTTTTGGTGTACCGGCTGACAAGTAAAGGAGTTGACCCAATTGTCCGGGTGATGTGCCAACCTTCTGACTTGTAGCGTCTTCCGGTGGAAAATTGTTGAGTAGCCTCTCCAGGTTGTTGCATACCTCGGCGCTTCTGACAACCTCGGTAGCTAAGTTTACCCTCTCCAGGGTCAACTTCACTCGATGCCCGAGCTGGAAGTTGAACACCAATGTGCCTCTGACGACGCTGATGGTTGAGTACTGTCTTTCCAGACCTTGAGTACTGTCTCTCCAGACCTTGAGTACCGTCTCTCCAGACTCTGAGTATCGTCTCTCCAGACTTTGAGTACCGTTTCTCCAGACTTTGAGTATCGTCTCTCCAGACTTTGAGTACCGTCTCTCCAGACTTTGAGTATCGTCTCTCCAGACTTTGTTTGAGTACCGTCTCTCCAGACTTTGAGTACTGTCTCTCCAGACCTTGAGTACCGTCTCTCCAGACTCTGTTTGAGTACCGTCTCTCCAGACTTTGTTTGAGTACCGTCTCTCCAGACTTTGTTTGAGTACCGTCTCTCCAGACTTTGTTTGAGTACCGTCTCTCCAGACTTCGTTTGAGTACTGTCTCTCCAGACTTTGTTTGAGTATCGTCTCTCCAGACTTTGTTTGAGTATCGTCTCTCCAGACTTTGTTTGAGTATCGTCTCTCCAGACTTTATTTGAGTATCGTCTCTCCAGACTTTGTTTGAGTATCGTCTCTCCAGACTTTGTTTGAGTATCGTCTCTCCAGACTTTGTTTGAGTATCGTCTCTCCAGACTTTGTTTGAGTATCGTCTCTCCAGACTTTGTTTGAGTATCGTCTCTCCAGACTTTGTTTCGGTTGTCTTTGACGACCTAGGCAACTGAGTTTTGCCCTCTCCAGGGTCTGCGTCCGTGTCTTCTGATCACTTCGGCAATACGTGTTTACCCTCTTCAGGGATTAGTGATAGTTTTGTCTCCACAGTCCACGATGCTGCTTCGACGGTTTGATTTTGATTTTGGTGCCACTGAGGGCTGGATAACGCAGGGATCCGTCTAGGGGATGTGCAGTCATTCATAGTTTTTTGTGCCCCAACTTGCATTGCTTAGTTGGTACCCATGGGGAATTTTTGTTTCCTTGGGGTATAGACACAGATGCTCTTCTTGAATTGAGCGGTGCCTTATGTTTGGCTGACGTCCTTTCGACGTTGGTGGAGTATCCCGGTTATCCTTATTCGGGTGTCTCTTTTCAATTTTTATTTTTTGTAGCCTCTGTGTAGGCTGTTTATCCACTGGGGATTTTGTCGTTCATTTCTTGACTGGCCTCTTCTGTTAGGCGTATCAGCTTGACGTTCAATGATTGGCTGAGAACCGGATTCCGCTTGGGGAATGATTATTGATCTTTTCGATTTTTTCTCTTTTTTGAAAGAGTGCCTCTGAGTAGGCGAATTATCTTGATGTTTAGTGTTCGGCTGAGTGCCGGATTCCGCTTGGGGAATATTTATTGATATTTTTGATTTTTTTTCTTTTTGTAGGAATGCCTCTTGAGTAGGCGACTGGGGATTTGGGGATCTTATGTATCCCAGAGTATTATTTAGGAAGCCTCTGCAGGCTTAGCCTCACTCAGCGCTTGAGTCAGAGAGCTATCTTCCACTGAGGAAGTTTCAAGTCCTTTGACTGAATATTTTGCTTGGATGATCGCGCTTCCATTGGGGATTTTGACGATCTTGCTTTGATAGCTCTCGCTGGGGATTTGTTCCATGAGCTTGAGTTGAGGTTTCTCTGGGGAGTATTATTTCTGCGAGCCTCTCCAGGCTCATTTATTCTGAGAGAGTATTATTTCGGCAAGCCTCTCCAGGCTCAATTATTCTGAAAGAGTATTATTTCAGCAAGCCTCTCCAGGCTTAGTTATTCTGAAAGAGTATTATTTCGGCGAGCCTCTCCAGGCTCAATTATCTTGTGCGAGTATTATTTCGGCAAGCCTCTCCAGGCTCAGTTATTCTGAGAGTATTCTTTCGGCAAGCCTCTCCAGGCTCAGTTATTCTGTATGATTTGTTGGATTTTCTGTATTTTGCCTTTTTTCGATTTTGGCTTTTTCTGTGTTTTTTGCCTTTTGTATTTTTGTTGATTTTGCCTTTTTTGTTGGTTTTGGCTTTTTCTGTACAGAAATGTCTCAGTTATTCTGAGAGAGTATTATTTCGGCGAGCCTCTCCAGGCTCAATTATTCTGAGAGTATTATTTCGGCGAGCCTCTCCAGGCTCAATTATTCTGTATGAGTATTGTTTCGGCAAGCCTCTCCAGGCTCAGTTATTTTGAGAGTATTCTTTCGGCAAGCCTCTCCAGGCTCAGTTATTCTGAGAGTATTCTTTCGGCAAGCCTCTCTAGGCTCAGTTATTCTGTATGACGCTGTTGATTTTCTGAATCTTTGCATTTTGTTTGCTGCTGTCATACACAAGCAATTTTTCTATTTTTCTATTTTATGTGGTTGCCTCATGACGAGGTCTTTGAAAATTTCTTTATGGCCAATACGGCCGCATCCATTTCAGTATGCCCGTATTGAATTGAAAATTTGTTCATAACCCTAATTTTGGTACGGGCGTACTGAACATGATACGGGCGTATTGTTTTTCTGAAGTTTATATATTTTTTTGTTTTTTTAATAAACAGAGAATAAGTGATCTTCCAGTACACCTATCATCTGTATGCATGTATGCGGTATGATGCACCTAATTCTATTTGATTCATTTTTCAAAAGAATTAAACGATGCGTTTCTCTATTTGAATTTTGCCATTCCTCCAGACGGGCTGTGCATTGCCGATTTCTGTAACCGAGGAATGATGCGTGTTATTTTGGTGTCATCAACCAAATGATCCTTCCCTTCCTTTAAAAGATATGTCAACCCTCCTATTGACCACTATATCTCCATGTTTCCACTAGATTATTCAAAAATCGTTGGGACAAGAGAGAAAAGAAGGAAAGGATATATTTTCAAAAGTTTGTGTTTTAGAGGGGATTATTTTATTTTGAAAAATGGATTTTGTAAGAATGGCTTGGCCAATGGTAGGCTTAAGTGTTTAGGCTTGTTCGATTAAACACTTATGAAGTTAAGCACATCTTTGTTATTAATGATTGTGCTTTGACAACTTGGATAGCTTTTCTTAAGCCCCTTGTTGAATTCAATTGATGGTACCATCATGGATTTATTTTGTTTTTCTTTTTTGACGGCCCTAACTTTTGCCTAAAACACCCATTTGTGGAGTTTTAGCGGGTCTTTTGCTCTTATTTTGTAACCCTAACTTTTGCCTAGGTCACCCTTTTGTGGGATTCCTAGCGGGTCTTTTGCTCTTATTTTGTAACCCTAACTTTTGCCTAGGTCACCCTTTTGTGGGATTCCTAGTGGGTCTTTTTGCTCTTATTTTGCATAGTCCCCTTTTCGAGCTTTTTAGGATTTTTGTCCTGAATGGATTTCTTTTTATCCATGACGGCACTTATTGAGGCCAAGAAAAGGTGCTCCAAGTTGACACACACACTTCCACATAAAAATGATGTGGGTTTATTTTTATTAAGATGATTTTAACCTCATTCATGTTTATTCAAACAGGGTTAAAATAATGTGGTCTAGAATTTTATTGCAAGCGAGAAAAGAAGCAATAAAGAATTAATGAAGAATGATTTTATTATAATCATAATGGAAACATGTGCCCTATCGAGGCTCGGGGGTCGGGCTGTCCCCGAGGAGTGATCTCTAATAGTCACTGAATTTATACATCCCTATTAGAAGGAAAAGGACACTTGATGACGACAGCTGGCCTTGACGTTTGTGAACCAGCCTTCCTAAAGATCTGGCTTAAAGAACGTCGAGAAGGATCTTGATTCCTCTTCGTTCTTTGATCTTTAACAGGGTTGTATCCTAACCCTTGTTTCCCCGGATTGTCCTTGATAATGGGTAGCTCCGGGATTCCTTGGGAGTACTTGCCCAATCCTTGTCCTGGCAAGTATCCGTTCTTTGTGAGCATATGAGCTACCTTCTTCATTTCTCGAGGAAACGTTTCGACATTGGCGATTTCCAATGCTTGGAAGGCGGTTTCTAAAGCTTCCTCCGCTGCATCCACATAAGGTATGGTGGATGGCTTGCTGATGAGTATGTCATCTTCAGCTTGCACGGTCACCAGCTTGTCACCCATTATGAACTTGACTTTCTGGTGGAGCGTAGAAGGAACAGCTTTCGCATCATGAATCTAAGGTCGGCCGAGGAGACAGCTGTATGCGGGAGTGATGTCCATCACTTGAAATTCGACGCTGAAGATAGTGGGTCCAATTTGGATTGGAAGATTGATCTCTCCCACCACTTCTCTTTTAGATCCATCGAAGGCTCGAACGATCATGTTGCTGGGGCGCATTTGGATTCCCTTGATTGCCACTTGCTCGAGCGCTCTTTTTGGCATTACGTTCAAGGAAGATCCATTATCTACCAAGACTTTAGCGATGTAATACTCCTTGCACTTTATAGAGATGTGCAAGGGCTTGTTGTGGTTTGATCCCTCGGCGGGGATTTCTTCATCGATGAAGGTGAGGTGATCATTAGCCTTGATGTGACTAACAATCCCCTCAAACTCGTCTTGGGAGATAGTGTGCGACACGTATGCCTCGTTCAAGACTTTCAACAGAGTTTGCCGATGCGGTTCGGAGCATAGGATCAACGACAACAGCGTAATCTTTGCTGGCGTCCTATGAAGTTGATCCACGATGGAGTACTCGCTCTGTCGGATAAATTTTAACAGCTTGTCAGTCTCCTCCTCGGATTCTTTTTCCTCGGTTTTCTTTTCTTCTTTTTCTTTATTCTTGGGGGCTTTGTTATGAAGATCATCGGGAGTGTAGATCCTACCACTCCTAGTCATGCCCCCAAGTCCAGCGATGTTGGAGATATCGCTGTCGGCAGAAGAGTGGATGTCGTATATCCACGGCACAACCTTATTTGATTTGTAAGGGAAAGGCCTTGGAACTGTGATCCTTAATGGTGTTGGACCTTCCCCTTTGTTTGTCTTGATTACCAACAACGGAGTTGACGTGTGCTCGCTTGGCGCGGTTGTTGGCTTACACTTGATAACGAACGGCGTGTGATCCATTCTTTGAATATACGCATCGATTATTTCTTTCTTTTTATTAATGTTTATTAATGGATTACTAGGAGAGATGTATGAATGACTCCTAGATCTCTCCATGATCTATATGCATGATATGAGATGATGAGGTTGAATATGCATGCATAGTGTTTATTCAACTAAGCATTATCATGTTTTCGGGATGTCCCTAAGATGATGCATGATATTGCTTGGTTTGGATAAATAACCCTTTTTCTTTATTTCTTTGGGTATTTTGTATCTTTTTGTATTTTTTGGGTGAAAAGGGAAACTTCCTACATGAATGTGATGAAGGTAGATGTTAACACCATGCAATGGAAGATCCTTATTTCTATTTATTCATTTTATTTAAAAAGGAATGTTGTATGTTTAAAAGGTGCAATGTATGCTCATACAATGTCACATAAAAATGCACAAACAATTCACTCATCCACGAACAGTCACGAGCGAATCACGAGGTAGGGGTATCCTGCAGAAGTGGTGCATATTCAAGGTGGTTCTAACTGTTCTCACCAGTCCAAGGCCCCCAAGGTGCCCCCATTATAGGGACCCAATTCCTCTCATCGTAGGTCGATGGAAAGCTCCAACGCACCGTCGGACTCAAGTTCATGGTTATCACCTTGAGTGATGTTTTCCGACAACGGTCTACGGGCACCTATAGACCCATTCGACAACCGGCCGTACTAACATCCACTCCCTATGGTTAATCACTCATGCCCCCGGGTATAGAGGGAACTGTTGTGTGCAAAGGTTTGTGTACAGTTTGTATTTCAAACAATTGCGGAATTTAAACATACAACAGTTATTTAAAGCCATATAATAAATCATGTTATCATACAAGGGGTAATGAAGTAATTTTAATTATTATTTGTTAAAATAATCTGTCACTAAATGGGACTGACTCTCGAAGCTTCCCCAGTGAAGTCGCCATCTGTCGCCACCCGGCCCGAAACGGGGCTTTCGGCATTCGCGAATGATGGTTGGACTCTTTTATTTGTTTAAAAATATGGATTGCTAGAATGACGTAATCTCAAACTGAGACCTTGTCAAACGAGCAATTTTATTAAATGATTCACCAATCCATATTAATCCCAAGCGGGACCCTCCATGGATTAGTGGTTTTCGCAAAAGGAGGGTTCTTTGGAGTTGCCACCAATGTTTTACTCAAAACATTGGAAAAAGGGATAAGGCAATTGATTTTATAAATCAACTTTGGCCATTACAACCAGAGTTGGGTAAGGGAGTCGGTTACGCGTGGGGAAGGTGTTAGCACCCCACAGCGCCCCTTTCGGGTTCCCTATGACAGATTATTTCTAAAATAACAGCGTAAAATTACTAAATTACCCCTATTTATTCTAAGCAATTATAAATTAACTATCTACATGATGACAGTTAAATATACACACAGAAAGCAGTAAAATGAAGGATTTTAAGAAGAAAACCTTTGAAGCGTGCTTTTATATATTTCGTAAAACTGGGAAGCTTTTTGGCGTTCCCTCGCTCTACAAGCCCGCTCGCTCCCTCCTATAAAATTTTGACTATGGAAATCCGGAGGATTTCCCTTCGACTAGGTTCGATCCTCAAGCAAAATGGCTCGGGGCTCAAGAACTTCGTCGGATCAACTCTCCGAGTGATTTCTAGGGCAGAACACTGCTCAAAAACCCCAAAATACTCAAGGAGAGGATTGAAACTATGTTCCAAAGTGTGAAATGACGTCCAATTGACGTCATATTTATAGGGAACAGGCCCAATACGGGCTACGGAATCAATACGGCCGTATTGAAATTTTTGAACTTCAATACGGCCGTATTGAGTTCAATACGGCCGTATTGAAGCTCAGAAATTTCAATACGGCCGTATTGAGTTCACTGCGGCTGTATTGAAGCTTCAATACGGCCGTATTGATTTCAGTACGGCTGTATTGAAGTTTCAGAAACTTCAATACGCCGTATTGAGTTCACTGCGGCCATATTGAAGCTTCAATACGGCCGTATTAAGTTTAGTACGGCCGTATTGGGCTTCATTCCCTCCACTTCCTTATTTTAAGCTACTCTAAGACCTCTAAATCTACAGATAGCCATCCTATGGTCTTCTAGGAGTCCTTCTGGCTGACTTTCCTTCGATCTTTGAGGGTCTTCGAGTTTTATTTCCGACCCGGACAATTTTAGGGGTCTACAGAGGCTACTCAACAATTTTCCACCGGAAGCCGCTACAAGTCAGAAGGTTGGCACATCACCCGGACAATTGGGTCAACTCCTTTACTTGTCAGCCGGTACACGAAAAGGCCGTCCGACTAAGTAAAAGGGGGGCAGCTGTAGACCCCTAAAATTGTCCGGGTCGGAAATAAAGCTTGAAGACTCTTGAGGACTGAAGGAAAGTCAGCCAGAAGGACTCATGGAAGGCCCTAGTGTAGACCCCTAAAATTGTCCGGGTCGGAAATAAGGCTGGAAGACTCTCGAAGACCAAAGGAAAGTCAGCCGGAAGGACTCCCAGAAGACCATAGGATGACTATCTGTAGGTTTAGAGGTCTTAGAATAGCTAAAATAAGAAAAGTGGGAGGAATGAAGCCCAATACGGCCTCCCAGAGGTTCAGTACGGCCGTATTGAACATTTTGAACTTCAATACGGCCGCACTGAACTCAATACGGCCGTATTGAAGTTTCTGAACTTCAATACGGCTGCATTGAATTCAATACGGCTGCACTGAACTTTAATACGGCTGCATTGAATTCAATACGGCTGCACTGAACTTCAATACGGCTGCACTGAACTTCAATGCGGCCGTATTGAGGTTTTTTGAACTTCAATACGGCCGTATTGAATTCAATACGGCCGTATTGTAGTTCAAAATTTCAATGTTGACCGTATTGACCCCCAGAGACCGTATTGAGCCTTTTCCCTATAAATATGACGTCAATGGGACGTCATTTCACACTTTTGGACTGAGTTTTAACCCTCTTCTTGAGTATTCTGGGTTTTTTTGAGCAGTGCTCTGCCTAGAAATCACTCGGAGAGTTGATCCGACGAAGTTTTTGAGTTCTGAGCATTTTGCTTGAGTCTCAAACTAAGTCGAAGGGAAATCCATCGGATTTCCAAGTCAAAAATTATTTTTTAGGAAGGAGCGAGCGGTCTTGTAGAGGGAGGGAACGCCAAAACGCTTCCCAATTTCTGTCAAGATATATAAGAAAGCACGCTTCAAAGGTTTATATCTTTAAAGTCCCTTCTTTTACCGCTTTCTGTGTGTACATATTTAAACTGTCATCATGTAGATAGTTAATTTATAATTGCTTAGAATAAATAGGGGTAATTTAGTAATTTTGCACTATTATTTTTTTAAATAATCTGTCATAGGGAACCCGAAAGGGGCGCTGTGGGGTGCTAACACCTTCCCCACGCGTAACCGACTCCCTTACCCGACTCTGGTTGTCATGGCCGAAGTCGATTTTTGAATCGATTGCTTTAAACCTCTTTTTCCAATGTTTTGAGTAAAACATTGGTGGCGACTCCATGAACCCTTCCTTTTATGAAAACCGCTAATCCATGGAGGGTCCCGCTTGGGATTAACATGAATTGGTGAGCCTTTTAATAAAATTGCTCGTTTGACGAGGTCTCAGTTTGAGAATAAGTCATTCTAGCAATCCATATTTTTAAACAAATAAAAGAGTCCAACCATCCTTCGCGAATGCCGAAAGCCCGTTTCGGGCCGGTGGCGACAGATGGCGACTTCACTGGGGAAGCCTCGAGAGTCAGTCCCATTTAGTGACAGATTATTTTTAACAAATAATAGTTAAAATTACTTTATTACCCCTTGCTTGTATGATAACATGTTTATCTATTTGGCTTTAATAATTGTTGTATGTTTAATTTTCCGCAATTGTTTGAAATATAAATTGCACACAAACCTTTGCACACAACAGTTCCCTCTATACCCGGGGGCATGAGTGGTAAGCCATAGGGAGTGGATGTTAGTACGACCGGTTGTCGAATGGGTCTATAGGTGCCCGTAGACCGTTGTCGGAAAGCATCACTCAAGGTGATAACCATGAACTCGAGTCCGACAGTGCGTTGGAGCTTTCCATCGACTTACGACGAGAGGAATTGGGTCCCTATAATGGGGGCACCTTGGGGGCCTCAGACCGGTGAGAACAGTTAGAACCACCTTGAATATGCACTTTTCTGCAGGATACCCCTACCTCGTGATTCGCTCGTGACTGTTCGTGGATGAGTGAATTGTTTGTGTAAATGCTTATGTGCAATTGTTTGTGCATTAATAAATAACCTCGTGATAAGGTCAAAGAATAAATCCCCATGCATGAAAATGTCATGACATGAGAGGAAAAACCAATGTGTGAAAATATAATAAAAGTAAGGAGCATAGGCATCATTATTAATAATACCTCATGCATCCTCATCATCATTTATAAGTTCACTAATACCCTCTCGATGTGAGTGAAAGAGACCCGTGACTATTGAGATTCTCCGTTGTGGAGAGGTCATGGGCTAGGGAGGGTGATAAACTTTCATCTTAAAAAGGCAGTGTAGACCCCTAAAATTGTCCGGGTCGGAAATAAAGCTTGAAGACTCTCGAAGACTGAAGGAAGATCAGCCAGAAGGACTCCTGGAAGGCCCTAGGAGGGTTCTCTGTAGGTCTAGAGGTCTTAGAATAGCTCAAAATAAGGAAGTGGAGGGAATGAAGCCCAATACGACCGTACTGAACTTAATACGGCCGTATTGAAGCTTCAATACGGCCGCAGTGAACTCAATACGGCGTATTGAAGTTTCTGAAACTTCAATACGGCCGTACTGAAATCAATACGGCCGTATTGAAGCTTCAATACAGCCGTATTGAACTCAATACGGCCGTATTGAAATTTCTGAATTTCAATACGGCCGTATTGAACTCAATACGGCCGTATTGAAGTTCAAAAATTTCAATACGGCCGTATTGCTCCTGTAGGCCGTATTGCGCCTATTCCCTATAAATATGACGTCAATTGGACGTCATTCCACACTTTTTGACATAGTTTCAACCCTCTCCTTGAGTATTCTGGGGTTTTTGAGCAGTGTTCTGCCCTAGAAATCACTCGAAGAGTTGATCCGACAAAGTTCTTGAGCCCCGAGCCATTTTGCTTGAGGATCGAACCTAGTCGAAGGGAAATCCTCCGGATTTCCATAGTCAAAAGTTTTTAGGAAGGAGCGAGCGAGCTTGTAGAGCGAGGGAACGCCAAAAAGCTTCCCAGTCTTACTCAATATATAAAAGCACGCTTCAAGAGGTTTCTTCTTAAAATCCTTCCTTTTACTGCTTTCTGTGTGCATATTTAATTGTCATCATGTAGATAGTTAATTTATAATCGCTTATAATAAATAGGGGTAATTTAGTAATTTTACGTTGTTATTTTAGAAAATAATCTGTCATAGGGAACCCGAAAGGGGCGCTGTGGGGTGCTAACACCTTCCCCACGCGTAACCGACTCCCTTACCCGACTCTGGTTGTAATGGCCAAAGTTGATTTATAAAATCAATTGCCTTATCCCTTTTTCCAATGTTTTGAGTAAAACATTGGTGGCGACTCCACGAACCCTCCTTTTACGAAAACCACTAATCCATGGAGGGTCCCGCTTGGGATTAATATGGATTAGTGAGACTTTTAATAAATAAATTGGATAAGATCGATAAGGTCTCAGTTTGAGAACAAGTCGTTCTAATAATCCAATATATTTTCAAAACTAAAATAATAAGCGAGCTCGACCGTCTTCGCGACCGCCGAGGCCCGTTTGGGCCGGTGGCGACAGATGGCGACTCCACTGGGGAATTTCCGAGAGTCAGTCCCATTTAGTGACAGATTATTTTTAACAAATAATAGTTAAAAATTACTTCGTTACCCCTTGCTTGTATGATAACATGATTTATTATATGGCTTTTAATAACTGTTGTATTTTTAAATTTACGCAATTGTTTGAAATAAAAACTGCACACAAACCTTTGCACACAACAGTTCCCTCTATACCCGGGGGCATGAGTGATTAACCATAGGGAGTGGATGTTAGTACGGCCGGTTGTCGAATGGGTCTATAGGTGCCCGTAGACCGTTGTCGGAAAACATCACTCAAGGTGATAACCATGAACTTGAGTCCGACGGTGCGTTGGAGCTTTCCATCGACCTACGATGAGAGGAATTGGGTCCCTATAATGGGGGCACCTTGGGGGCCTTGGACTGGTGAGAACAGTTAGAACCTACCTTGAATATGCACTTTTCTGCAGGAGACCCCTACCTCGTGATTCGCTCGTGACTGTTCGTGGATGAGTGAATTGTTTGTGCATTGTTTATGTGAAATTGTTTGAGCATACATTGCATTTCTTTAAACATACAACATTCCTATTCTTTTAAAAATAAGAATAAATAGGAATAAGAATCTTCCATTATACGGTGTTAACATCTACCTTCATTACATTCATATAGGTAGATTCCCTTTTCACCCAAAAATACAAAAATATAATAAATAAAAATACCCAAAAAAGAAAAAAGGGTTATTTATCCAAACCAAGCAATATCATGCATCATCTTAGGGACATCCCGAAAACATGATAAGGCTTAGTTCAATAAACACAATGCATGCATATTCATCGCCATCATCTCATATCATGCATATAGATCATGGAGGGATCTAGGAGTCATTCATACATCTCTCCTAGTAATCCATTAATAAACATTAATAAAAAGAAAGGATTAGTCGATGCGTATGTTCAAAGAATGGATCGCACGCCGTTCGTTATCAAGTGTAAGCCAACAACCGTGCCAATCGAGCGCACATCAACTCCGTTGTTGGTAATCAAGACGAATAAAGGGGAAGGTCCGACACCATTAAGGATCACAGTCCCAAGGCCTTTCCCTTACAAATCAAATAAGGCTGTGCCGTGGATATACGACATCCACTCTTCTGCCGACAGCGATATCTCCAACATCGCTGGACTTGGGGGCATGACTAGGAGTGGCAGGATCTACACTCCCGAAGATCTTCATGACAAAGCTCCCAAGAATAAAGGGAAAGAAAAAGAGGAAAAAACCGAGGAAAATAAGGAATCCGAGGAGGAGACAGACAAGCTGTTAAAATATATCCGACAGAGCGAGTATTCCATCATGGATCAACTTCATAAGACGCCAGCAAAGATTACTCTGTTGTCGTTGATCCTATGCTCCGAACCGCATCGGCAAGCTCTGTTGAAAGTCTTGAACGAGGCATATATGTCGCACACTATCTCCCAAGACGAGTTTGAGGGGATTGTTAGTCACATCAAGGCTAATGATCACCTCACCTTCATCGATGAAGAAATCCCCGCCGAGGGATCAAACCACAACAAGCCCTTGCACATCTCTATAAAGTGCAAGGAGTATCACATCGCTAAAGTCTTGGTAGATAATGGATCTTCCTTGAATGTGATGCCAAAAAGAACGCTCAAGCAATTGGCAATCAAGGGAGTCCAGATGCGCCCGAGCAACATGATCGTTCGAGCCTTCGATGGTTCTAAAAGAGAAGTGGTGGGAGAGATCAATCTTCCAATCCAAATTGGACCCACTATCTTTAATGTCGAATTTCAAGTGATGGATATCACTCCCGCATACAGCTGTCTCCTCGGCCGACCTTGGATTCATGATGCGAAAGCTATTCCTTCTACGCTCCACCAGAAAGTCAAGTTCATAGTGGGTGACAAACTGGTGACCGAACAAGCTAAAGATGACATACTCATCAGCAAGCCATCCAACATACTTTATGTGGATGCAGCAGAGGAAGCTTTAGAAACCGCCTTCCAAGCATTGGAAATCGCCAATGTTGAAACGTTTCCCCGAGAAATGAAGAAGGTAGCTCATACGCTCACAAAGAACGGATACTTGCCAAGACAAGAATTAGGCAAGGACTCCCAAGGAATCTCGGAGCTACCCATTATCAAAGACAATCCGGGGAAACAAGGGTTAAGATACAACCCTAACAAAGATCAAAGGACGAAGAGGAACCAAGATCCTTCTCGACGTTCTTTAAGCCAGATCTTTAGGAAGGCTGGTTCACAAACGTCAAGGCCAGCTGTTGTCATCAAGTGTCCTTCTCCTTCCGATAGGGATGTATAGACTCAGTGACTATTAGAGATCACTCCTCGGGGACAGCCCGACCCCCGAGCCTCGATAGGGCACATGTTTCCATTATGATTATAATAAAATCATTCTTCATTAATTCTTTATTGCTTCTTTTCTCGCTTGCAATAAAATTCTAGACCACATTATTTTAACCCTGTTTGAATAAACATGAATGAGGTTAAAATCATCTTAATAATAATAAACCCACATCATTTTTATGTGGAAGTGTGTGTGTCAACTTGGAGCACCTTTTCTTGGCCTCAATAAGTGCCATCATGGATAAAGAAATCCTAAAGAGCAAAAGACCCACTAGGAATCCCACAAAAGGGTGACCTAGGCAAAAGTTAGGGTTACAAAATAAGACCAAAAGACCCGCTAGGAATCCCACAAAAGGGTGACCTAGGCAAAAGTTAGGGTTACAAAATAAGACCAAAAGACCCGCTAGGAATCCCACAAAAGGGTGACCTAGGCAAAAATTAGGGTTACAAAATAATGAATAAAAACAAAAGCCCGCTAAGACACCACAAATGGGTGTTTTAGGCAAAAGTAAGAGCCATCAAAAAAGAAAAAAACAGAATAAATCCATGATGGTACCATCAATTGAATTCAACAAAGAGGCTCAAGAAAAGCTATCCAAGTTGTCAAAGCACAATCATTAATAACAAAGACGTGCTTAACCTCATAAGTGTTTAAACAAACAAACCTAAACACAATAAGCCTACCTTGGCCATCCATGCTTACAAAAACAATTTTTCAAAAATAAAATAATCCCCTCTAAAACACAAACTTTTGAAAATATATCCTTTCCTTCTTTTCTCTCTTGTCCCAACGATTTTTGAATAATCTAGTGGAAACATGGAGATATAGTGGTCAATAGGAGGGTTGACACATCTTCTAAAGAAAGGGAAGAATCATTTGGTTGATGACACCAAAATCAAATATGCATCATTCCTCGGTAACAGAAATCGGCAGAGCACAGTCCGTCTGGAGGAATGGCAAAATCCAAACACAAAAACGCATCGGTTAATTCTTTTGAAAAAAGAATCAAATAGAATTAGGTGCATCATACTGCATACATGCATACAGATGATAGGTGTACTGGAAGATCACTTATTCTCTGTTTATTGAAAAAAAAAAAAAAATATAATAATAAAAAATATAAATTTCAGAAAAAACAATGCGCCCGTACCATGTTCAGTACACCAGTACTAAAATCAGGGTTATGAACAAAATTTCAACTCAATACGGGCGTACTGAAATGGATGCGGCCGTATTGGCCATAAAGAAATTTTCAAAGACCTCGTCATGAGGCAACTTGCATAAAATAGAAAAAATAGAAAAATTGCTTGTGTATGACAGCAGCAAACAAAATGCAAAGATTCAGAAAATCAACAGCGTCATACAGAATAACTGAGCCTGGAGAGGCTTGCCGAAAAAATACTCTCAGAATAACTGAGCCTGGAGAGGCTTGCCGAAAGAATACTCTCAGAATAACTGAGCCTGGAGAGGCTTGCCGAAACAATACTCCCACAGAATAACTGAGCCTGGAGAGGCTTGTCGAAATAATACTCTTTCAGAATAACTGAGCCTGGAGAGGCTTGCCGAAAGAATACTCTCAGAATAACTGAGCCTGGAGAGGCTCGCCGAAATAATACTCCCTCGTCATACAGAATAATTGAGCCTGGAGAGGCTTGTCGAAATAATACTCCTTCAGAATAATTGAGCCTGGAGAGGCTTGCCGAAATAATACTCCTACAAAATAACTGAGCCTGGAGAGGCTCGCCGAAATAATACTCTCTCATAATAACTGAATTTAATTTCTTTAGCACTTTTAATTTCTGTACAGCAAAAGCCAAAAACATAAAAAAAGGGGCAAAATACAGAAAAAGCCAAATCAGAAGAAAAGGCAAAATACAGAAAAAGCCGAAAATGAAAAAAGGCAAGGATATAGAAAATCCAACAAACAGTTTGTACAGAATAACTAAGCCTGGAGAGGCTTACCAAAATAAAACTCCACATCCTCCACAGTATGCAGAATAACTGAGCCTGGAGAGGCTCGCAGAAATAATACTCCCCAGAGGGAACCTCAGCTCAAGCTCACGGGAAAATCCCCAGCGAGAGCTATCAAAGCAAGATCGACGCAATCCCCAATGGAAGTGCGATCATCCAAACAGTATATACAAGTCAAAAGACTTAACACTTCCTCAGTGGAAGATAGCTCTCCGACTCAAAGCGCTGAGCGAGGCTAAGCCTGTAGAGGCTTCCTAAATAATACTCTGGGATACAATAAGATCCCCAAATCCCCAATCGCCTACTCAAGAGGCATCCCTGCAAAAAGGAGAAGAAAATAAAAAATATCAATAATTATTCCCCAAGCTGAATTTGGCTTTTCAGCCAATCATTGAACATCAAGATCATTTGCCTAACAGAAGAGGCCAGTCAAGAAATGAATGACAAAATCCCCAGCGGATAAACAGCCTACACAGAGGCTACAAAAATCAGAAAATCCAAAAGAGATACCCGAATAAGGACAACCGGGATACTCCACCCACGTCAAAAGGACGTCAGCCAAACATAAGGCATCGCTCAACTCAGAGAGAGAGCATCTGTGTCTACACCCCAAGGAGTCAAAAATTCCCCATGGGTACCAACAATGCAATGCAAGTTGGGGCACAAGAACCTATGAATGACTGCACATCCCCTAGACGGATCCCTGCGTTATCCAGCCCTCAGCGGCACAAAATCAGAAAAACCGTCGAAGCAGCATCGTGGACTGTGGAGACAAAAATCATATCAAATCATTGCCGAAGTGATCAGAAGACACGGAAGCAGGCCTGGAGAGGGTAAACTCAACTGCTGAATGTTAAGAGGCAGGACCTGGAGAGGGTAAACTCACACTGCTGAATGTTAAGAGGCAGGACCTGGAGAGGGTAAACTCACACTGCTGAATGTTAAGAGGCAGGACCTGGAGAGGGTAAACTCACACTGCTGAATGTTAAGAGGCAGGACCTGGAGAGGGTAAACTCACACTGCTGAATGTTAAGAGGCAGGACCTGGAGAGGGTAAACTCACACTGCTGAATGTTAAGAGGCAGGACCTGGAGAGGGTAAACTCACACTGCTGAATGTTAAGAGGCAGGACCTGGAGAGGGTAAACTCACGCTGCTGAATGTTAAGAGGCAGGACCTGGAGAGGGTAAACTCACACTGCTGAATGTTAAGAGGCAGGACCTGGAGAGGGTAAACTCACACTGCTGAATGTTAAGAGGCAGGACCTGGAGAGGCTAAACTCACACTGCTGAATGTTAAGAGGCAGGACCTGGAGAGGGTAAACTCACGCTGCTGAATGTTAAGAGGCAGGACCTGGAGAGGGTAAACTCACACTGCTGAATGTTAAGAGGCAGGACCTGGAGAGGGTAAACTCACACTGCTGAATGTTAAGAGGCAGGACCTGGAGAGGGTAAACTCACACTGCTGAATGTTAAGAGGCAGGACCTGGAGAGGGTAAACTCACTCTGCTGAATGTTAAGAGGCAGGACCTGAAGAGGGTAAACTTAGCTACCGAGGTTGTCAGGAGCGCCGAGGTATGCAACAACCTGGAGAGGTTACTCAACAATTTTCCACCGGAAGACGCTACAAGTCAGAAGGTCGGCGCATCACCCGGACAATTGGGTCAACTCCTTTACTTGTCAGCCGGTACACCAAAAGACCGTTTGACTAAGTAAAGGGGGGGCAGCTGTAGACCCCTAAAATTGTCCGGGTCGGAAATAAAGCTTGAAGACTCTCGAAGACTGAAGGAAGATCAGCCAGAAGGACTCCTGGAAGGCCCTAGGAGGGTTCTCTGTAGGTCTAGAGGTCTTAGAATAGCTCAAAATAAGGAAGTGGAGGGAATGAAGCCCAATACGGCCGTACTGAACTTAATACGGCCGTATTGAAGCTTCAATACGGCCGCAGTGAACTCAATACGGCGTATTGAAGTTTCTGAAACTTCAATACGGCCGTACTGAAATCAATACGGCCGTATTGAAGCTTCAATACAGCCGTATTGAACTCAATACGGCCGTATTGAAATTTCTGAATTTCAATACGGCCGTATTGAACTCAATACGGCCGTATTGAAGTTCAAAAATTTCAATACGGCCGTATTGCTCCTGTAGGCCGTATTGCGCCTATTCCCTATAAATATGACGTCAATTGGACGTCATTCCACACTTTTTGACATAGTTTCAACCCTCTCCTTGAGTATTCTGGGGTTTTTGAGCAGTGTTCTGCCCTAGAAATCACTCGGAGAGTTGATCCGACAAAGTTCTTGAGCCCCGAGCCATTTTGCTTGAGGATCGAACCTAGTCGAAGGGAAATCCTCCGGATTTCCATAGTCAAAAGTTTTTAGGAAGGAGCGAGCGAGCTTGTAGAGCGAGGGAACGCCAAAAAGCTTCCCAGTCTTACTCAATATATAAAAGCACGCTTCAAGAGGTTTCTTCTTAAAATCCTTCCTTTTACTGCTTTCTGTGTGCATATTTAATTGTCATCATGTAGATAGTTAATTTATAATCGCTTATAATAAATAGGGGTAATTTAGTAATTTTACGTTGTTATTTTAGAAAATAATCTGTCATAGGGAACCCGAAAGGGGCGCTGTGGGGTGCTAACACCTTCCCCACGCGTAACCGACTCCCTTACCCGACTCTGGTTGTAATGGCCAAAGTTGATTTATAAAATCAATTGCCTTATCCCTTTTTCCAATGTTTTGAGTAAAACATTGGTGGTGACTCCACGAACCCTCCTTTTACGAAAACCACTAATCCATGGAGGGTCCCGCTTGGGATTAATATGGATTAGTGAGACTTTTAATAAATAAATTGGATAAGATCGATAAGGTCTCAGTTTGAGAACAAGTCGTTCTAATAATCCAATATATTTTCAAAACTAAAATAATAAGCGAGCTCGACCGTCTTCGCGACCGCCGAGGCCCGTTTGGGCCGGTGGCGACAGGCAGCGCCTTAAAGATGAAAGATTATCAAGCTCACATCAAGAGTGTATTCATATCATAAATAAGCTAATTAGAATAAACATTCATTTTAGAAAGTGGCTGGTCATCTCTCTGTCCTCACGCGCGCGCAGAAAGTCAAGAAAATGGAAGCGCTGGAAGAGCAAAATAAGAAGCTCACAACCGAGCTCTCTCAGCTCAAAGAACAGATGGCGCAAATGATGGAGCTCATGCGTCACCACAATGTGCATGGATCACACCACAATGACCATGAGTCCCATCATGGAGAGGAAGAAGAACACGAGGAAGAGCCTCCACACGCTATACCTATAGGGGCTGGAATTGTAATCAAAGAGCCCGAGGTTTCAAAGGAACAATTCCACGCCCTAGAGGATCGGTTGAGGGCTATGGAGGGGCATGATTTTGACATCAAAGATGCCGCCGACATGTGTTTAGTGAGGGACATCCAATTCCCTCCTAAATTTAAAGTGCCGGATTTCCCAAAATATGTGGGATCGACTTGCCCTAAGAGTCATCTCACCATGTACTGCCGAAAGATGGCTGCATATGCCACAAACGAAAAGCTCTTGATCCACTGCTTCCAAGAGAGCTTGGCTGATACCGCGCTCAACTGGTATATGCAGCTAGATGGAAATCTAGTACATACATGGAGGCAGTTGGCCGACGCCTTTCTCAAGCGCTACAAATACAACATCGACCTAACACCCGATAGGTCAGATCTTCAAGCCTTGAGTAAAAAGAACGATGAATCCTTCAAGGCGTACGCCCAACGTTGGAGGGAGTTGGCGGCACAGATAGAGCCCCCGCTGTCGGATAAGGAGACGGTGTCCTTATTCATCAATTCGTTGACTGGTCCCTATTATGACAAGATGATAGGGAACACGACAACACTCTTCTCGGACATCATCACCATTGGAGAAAGGGTGGAACAAGGACTCAAAAGTGGGAAGCTGGCTAAGCCTTCCCAACCATATGAAGCTAAGAAGGCCTTCGGGAAGAAGAAAGAAGGAGGAGTCAACGCTGTAACCATTTCTCCATCTTCTTCCACTTCGAAGTCAGGCAAATCGCAATACAACTCTGTGAAGAAGTTTGACAAACTTCCGACCACTTATAGCGATCTCCTGCCGAAGCTAGTAGAAGCCCAACTTCTAGCTTATGTTCCACCGAGAAAGATCGACCCACCTTACCCCGATTGGTACAAACCACAAGACAAATGTCTATACCATTCGGGAGCGCCGGGGCATTCAACGGAGAACTACCTAGCTCTCAAGCACAAGGTCCAAAGCCTTATTGACGCTGGTTGGGTCACTTTCGATTCGACAGCGCCCGACGTGAGCAAGAACCCTCTGCCAAAACAGGAGTAGAGAGAAGGGCAAGCCATGATAGGGCCCCTCCACATTTTTCTTTTAGGGACTCATGATCAGTACCCGAGATCATGAGAACCTTTTCATGTAAATAAGGGATTTTGTACAGTTTTAATACATATCAATAAAGAGGCATTTTTCACATTTC
This sequence comes from Cajanus cajan, assembly GCF_000230855.2. Taxonomy (NCBI): domain Eukaryota; kingdom Viridiplantae; phylum Streptophyta; class Magnoliopsida; order Fabales; family Fabaceae; genus Cajanus; species Cajanus cajan. The sequence continues at coordinate 40,911,036 of NC_138525.1, forward strand.
TCTTTTTTTTGTTCTTTTCTCTCTTTCCCCATTAACATTAATAATTCTAAACCTAAACAGAACCAATAAAATAATTGTGTCTGTAATTGTTCGCTCTGACCGGGATCCGAAAGTTGAGGATAAATGGGTTAAGTTGGACAGTGATGAGGAGACCATTTCTCCGGATCTGCAAAGATTGCTACATTAAGAAGCTCGTCAAGAGAAATTAGAGACTGTGAATTTGGGGCATGGCCGAAAGATATAAGAGGTCAACATTGGGACCCATATCAGTGATGAAATAAGGACACATGTTTCCGCTATGATTATAATAAAATCATTCTTCATTGCTTCTTTTCTTGCTTATAATAAGATTCTAAACCGCATCATTTTTAACCCTGTTTGAATAAACATGAATGAGGTTAAAATCATCTTAATAATAATAAACCCACATCATTTTCATGTGGAGGTGTGTGTGACAACTTGGAGCACCTTCCCTTGGTCTTGACAAGTGCCATCATGGATAAAAATAAATCCTTTAAAATAAAAGAAGCTCGACAGGAAACTCAAAAAGGGGACTGCGCAAAAATAAGAGCAAAAGACCCGCTAGGAATCCCACGAAAGGGTGCCCTAGGCAAAAGTTAGGGTTACAAAAATAAACAAAAACAAAGGTCCGCTAAAACGCCACAAAAGGGTGTTTTAGGCAAAAAATAAGGACAATCAAAAAACAAAAGAAATCCATGATGGTACCATTGTAGACCCCTAAAATTGTCCGGGTCGGAAATAAAGCTTGAAGACTCTCAAAGACTGAAGGAAGATCAACCAGAAGGACTCCTGGAAGGCCCTAGGAGGGTTCTCTGTAGGTCTAGAGGTCTTAGAATAGCTCAAAATAAGGAAGTGGAGGGAATGAAGCCCAATACGGCCGTACTGAACTTAATACGGCCGTATTGAAGCTTCAATACGGCCGCAGTGAACTCAATACGGCGTATTGAAGTTTCTGAAACTTCAATACGGCCGTACTGAAATCAATACGGCCGTATTGAAGCTTCAATACAGCCGTATTGAACTCAATACGGCCGTATTGAAATTTCTGAACTTCAATACGGCCGTATTGAACTCAATACGGCCGTATTGAAGTTCAAAAATTTCAATACGGCCGTATTGCTTCTGTAGGCCGTATTGCGCCTATTCCCTATAAATATGACGTCAATTGGACGTCACTAGACACTTTGATACTCAGTTTTGACTCCCTCCTTGAGTATTCTGGGGTTTTTGAGCAGTGTTCTGCCCTAGAAATCTCTCTGGGAGTCGATCCGACGAAGTTCTGGAATTCCGAGCACTTAGCTTGGAGATTCGAACCTAGTTGAAGGGAAATCCTCCGGATTTCCATAGTTAAAAGTTTTTTAGAAGGAGCGAGCGAGCTTGTAGAGCGAGGGAACGCCAAAAAGCTTCCCAGTTTTACGCAATATATAAAAGCACGCTTCAAGAGGTTTCTTCTTAAATCCTTCCTTTTACTGCTTTCTGTGTGCATATTTAAGCTGTCATCATGTAGATAGTTAATTTATAATCGCTTATAATAAATAGGGGTAATTTAGTAATTTTACGCTATTATTTTAGAAATAATCTGTCATAGGGAACCCGAAAGGGGCGCGGTGGGGTGCTAACACCTTCCCCACGCGTAACCGACTCCCTTACCCAACTCTGGTTGTAATGGCCAAAGTTGATTTATAAAATCAATTGCCTTATCCCTTTTTCCAATGTTTTGAGTAAAACATTGGTGGCGACTCCACGAACCCTCCTTTTGCGAAAACCACCAATCCATAGAGGGTCCCGCTTGGGATTAATATGGATTGGTGAGATATTTAATAAATAAATTGGATAAGATCGACAAGGTCTCAGTTTGAGAACAAGTCGTTCTAATAATCCAATACATTTTCAAAACTAAAATAAAAGCGAGCTCGACCGTCTTCGCGACCGCCGAGGCCCGTTCGGGCCGGTGGCGACAGATGGCGACTCCGCTGGGGAATTTCGAGAGTCAGTCCCATTTAGTGACAGATTGTTTTTAACAAATAATAGTTAAAAATTACTTCATTACCCCTTGATTGTATGATAATATGATTTATTTTGTGGCTTTAAATAACTGTTGTATGTTTAAATTCCGCAATTGTTTGAAATATAAATTGCACACAAACCTTTGCACACAACAGTTCCCTCTATACCCGGGGGCATGAGTGGTAATCCATAGGGAGTGGATGTTAGTACGGCCGGTTGAATGGGTCTATAGGAGCCTACGAGACCGTTGTCGGAAAAACATCACTCAAGGTGATAACCATGAACTTGAGTCCGACGGTGCGTTGGAGCTTTCCATCGACTTACGACGAGAGGAATTGGGTCCCTATAATGGGGGCACCTTGGGGGCCTTTGACCAAGTGAGAACAGTTAGATCCTCCTTGAATATGCACTTTTCTGCAGGAGACCCCTACCTCGTGATTCGCTCGTGACTGTTCGTGGATGAGTGAATTGTTTGTGCATTTTTATGTGACATTGTATGAGCATACATTTGCACCTTTTAAACATACAACATTCTTTTTTAAATAAAAAGAATAAATAGAAATAAAGATCTTCTAGTACATGGTGTTAACATCTACCTTCATTGCATTCATATAGGTAGTTTCCCTTTTCACCCAAAAAATACAAAAAAAGATACAAAATATTCAAAAGAAAAATATGTATTTACCCAAACCAAGCAATATCATGCATCATCTTAGGAAAATCCTAAAAACATGATAATGCTTAGTTCAATAAACACAATGCATGCATATTCAACATCATCATCTCATATCATGCATATAGATCATGGAGGGATCTAGGAATCATTCATTTCATACATCCCTCCTAGTAATTCAGTAATAAACATAAATAAAAAGAAAGGATTAAATCGATGCGTATGTTCAAAAATGGATCGCACGCCGTTCGTCATCAAGTGTAAGCCAACAACCGCGCCAAGCGAGCGCACATCAACTCCGTTGTTGGTAATCAAGACGAATAAAGGGGAAGGTCCGACACCATTAAGGATCACCGCTCCAAGACCTTTCCCCTACGAATCAAATAAGGCTGTGCCGTGGATATACGACATCCACTCTTCTGCCGACAGCGATATCTCCAACATCGCTGGACTTGGGGGCATGACTAGGAGTGGCAGGATCTACACTCCCGAAGATCTTCATGATAAAGCCCCCAAGAATAAAGAAAAAGAAGAAAAGAAAACCGAGGAAAAAGAATCCGAGGAGGAGACAGACGAGCTGTTAAAGTTTATCCGACAGAGCGAGTACTCCATCGTGGATCAATTTCATAGGACGCCAGCAAAGATTACGCTGTTGTCGTTGATCCTAAGTTCCAAACCGCATCGGCAAGCTCTGTCGAAAGTCTTGAACGAGGCATACGTGTCGCACACTATCTCCCAAGACGAGTTTGAGGGGATTGTTAGTCACATCAAGGCTAATGATCACCTCACCTTCATCGATGAAGAAATCCCCGCCGAGGGATCAAACCACAACAAGCCCTTGCACATCTCTATAAAGTGCAAGGAGTATCACATCGCTAAAGTCTTGGTAGATAATGGATCTTCCTTGAACGTGATGCCAAAAAGAACGTTCGATCAGATGGCAATCAAGGGAGTCCAAATGCGCCCAAGCAACATGATCGTTCGAGCTTTCGACGGCTCTAAAAGGGAAGTGGTGGGAGAAGTCAGTCTTCCAATCCAAATCGGACCCACTATCTTTAACGTCGAATTTCAAATAATGGACATTACTCCTGCATACAGCTGTCTCCTCGGCCGACCTTGGATTCATGATGCGAAAGCTGTACCCTCTACGCTCCACCAGAAAATCAAGTTCATCGTGGGTGACAAACTGGTGACCGTGCAAGCTGAAGATGACATACTCATCAGTAAGCCATCCAACATACCTTATGTGGATGCAGCAGAGGAAGCTTTGGAAACCGCCTTCCAAGCATTGGAAATCGCCAATGTTGAAACGTTTCCCCGAGAAATGAAGAAGGTAGCCCATATGCTCACAAAGAACGGATACTTGCCAGGACAAGGATTGGGCAAGAACTCCCAAGGAATCCCGGAGCTACCCATTATCAAGGACAATCCGGGGAAACAAGGGTTAGGATACAACCCTATTAAAGATCAAAGAACGAAGAGGAATCAAGATCCTTCTCGACGTTCTTTAAGCCAGATCTTTAGGAAGGCTGGTTTACAAACGTCAAGACCAGCTGTCTTCATCAAGTGTCCTTTTCCTTCTAATAGGGATGTGTAAATTCAGTGACTATTAGAGATCACTCCTCGGGGATAGCCCGACCCCCGAGCCTCGATAGGGCACATGTTTCCATTATGATTATAATAAAATCATTCTTCATTAATTCTTTATTGCTTCTTTTCTCGCTTGCAATAAAATTCTAGACCACATTATTTTAACCCTGTTTGAATAAACATGAATGAGGTTAAAATCATCTTAATAAAAATAAACCCACATCATTTTTATGTGGAAGTGTGTGTGTCAACTTGGAGCACCTTTTCTTGGCCTCAATAAGTGCCGTCATGGATAAAAAGAAATCCATTCAGGACAAAAATCCTAAAAAACAAAAAAGCTCGGCAGGAAACCCAAAAAGGGGGCTGCACAAAAATAAGAGCAAAAGACCCGCTAGGAATCCCACAAAAGGGTGACCTAGGCAAAAATTAGGGTTACAAAATAATGAACAAAAACAAAAGCCCGCTAAGACATCACAAATGGGTGTTTTAGGCAAAAGTAAGAGCCATCAAAAAAGAAAAAAAACAGAATAAATCCATGATGGTACCATCAATTGAATTCAACAAAGGGGCTCAAGAAAAGCTATCCAAGTTGTCAAAGCACAATCATTAATAACAAAGATGTGCTTAACCTCATAAGTGTTTAAACAAACAAACCTAAACACAATAAGCCTACCTTGGCCATCCATGCTTACAAAAACAATTTTTCAAAAATAAAATAATCCCCTCTAAAACACAAACTTTTGAAAATATATCCTTTCCTTCTTTTCTCTCTTGTCCCAACGATTTTTGAATAATCTAGTGGAAACATGGAGATATAGTGGTCAATAGGAGGGTTGACACATCTTCTAAAGAAAGGGAAGGATCATTTGGTTGATGACACCAAATCTCAAATATAATACGCATCATTCCTCGGTTACAGAAGTCGGCAGCGCACAGTCCGTCTGGAGGAATGGCAAAATCCAAACACAAAAACGCATCGGTTAATTCTTTTGAAAAAAGAATCAAATAGAATTAGGTGCATCATACTACATACATGCATACAGATGATAGGTGTACTGGAAGATCACTTATTCTCTGTTTATTGAAAAAACAAAAAAAATAAATAATATAAATTTCAGAAAAAACAATGCGCCTGTACCATGTTCAGTACACCCGTATTAAAATCAGGGTTATGAACAAAATTTCAACTCAATACGGGCGTACTGAAATGGATGCGGCCGTATTGGCCATAAAGAAATTTTCAAAGACCTCGTCATGAGGCAACTACATAAAAAAAAATAGGAAAAATTGCTTGTGTATGACAGTAGCAAACAAAATGCAAAGATTCAGAAAATCAACAGCGTCATACAAAATAACTGAGCCTGGAGAGGCTTGCCGAAAGAATACTCTCAGAATAATTGAGCCTGGAGAGGCTTGCCGAAAGAATACTCTCAAAATAACTGAGCCTGGAGAGGCTCGCCGAAAGAATACTCTCAGAATAATTGAGCCTGGAGAGGCTTACCGAAAGAATACTCTCAGAATAATTGAGCCTGGAGAGGCTTGCCGAAATAATACTCGTACAGAATAATTGAGCCTGGAGAGGCTTGCCGAAACAATACTCCCACAGAATAATTGAGCCTGGAGAGGCTTGTCGAAATAATGCTCCTTCAGAATAACTGAGCCTGGAGAGGCTTGCCGAAATAATACTCTCTCATAATAACTGAATTTAATTTCTTTAGCACTTTTAATTTCTGTACAGCAAAAGCCAAAAACATAAAAAAGGCAAAATACAGAAAAAGCCAAATCAGAAGAAAAGGCAAAATACAGAAAAAGCCGAAAATAAAAAAGGCAAGGATATAGAAAATCCAACAAACAGTTTGTACAGAATAACTAAGCCTGGAGAGGCTTACCAAAATAAAACTCCACATCCTCCACAGTATGCAGAATAATTGAGCCTGGAGAGGCTCGCAGAAATAATACTCCCCGGAGGGAACCTCAGCTCAAGCTCACGGGAAAATCCCCAGCAAGAGCTATCAAAGCAAGATCGACGCAATCCCCAATGGAAGTGCGATCATCCAAACAGTATATACAAGTCAAAGGACTTAACACTTCCTCAGTGGAAGATAGCTCTCCGACTCAAAGCGCTGAGCGAGGCTAAGCCTGTAGAGGCTTCCTAAATAATACTCTGGGATACAATAAGATCCCCAAATCCCCAATCGCCTACTCAAGAGGCATCCCTGCAAAAAGGAGAAGAAAATAAAAAATAACAATAATTATTCCCCAAGCTGAATTTGGCTTTTCAGCCAATCATTGAACATCAAGATGATATGCCTAACAGAAGAGGCTAATCAAAATCAACGACAAAATCCCCCAGCGGGTAACAGCCTACACAGAGGCATTCCTTCAAAGAAGAGAAAAATCGGAAAAATCAACAACAATTCCCCAAGCGGAATTCGGCTTTTCAGCCAATCATTGAACGTCAAGCTGATACGCCTAACAGAAGAGGCCAATCACAACTAATGACGAAATCCCCTAGCGGATAATAGCCTACACAGAGGCGACAAAAATCAGAAAACCCAAAAAAGATACCCGAATAATGATAACCGGGATACTCCACCAACGTCCAAAGGACGTCAGCCAATCATAAGGCACTGCTCATCTCAGAAAGAGCATCTTCGTGTCTACACCCCAAGGAAACAGAAATTCCTCAATGGGCGCCAACTACTCAATGGAAAGTTGGGACACAAGAACCTATGAGTAACTGCACATCCCCTAGACGGATCCCTGCGTTATCCAGCCCTCAGTGGCACAAAAATCAAAAACAATCGTCGAAACAGCATCGTGGACTGTGGAGACAAAATCAACATCCAGAATCCCCAGCGGATAACAGCCTACACAGAGGCAGCAAAAATCAGAAAATCAAAAAGAGATACCCGAATAAGGATGAACCGGGATACTCCACCAACGTCAAAGGACGTCAGCCAATCATAAGGCACTGCTCATCTCAGAAAGAGCATCTTCGTGTCTACACCCCAAGGAAACAGAAATTCCTCAATGGGCGCCAACTACTCAATGGAAAGTTGGGACACAAGAACCTATGAGTAACTGCACATCCCCTAGACGGATCCCTACGTTATCCAGCCCTCAGTGGCACAAAAATCAAAAACAATCGTCGAAACAGCATCGTGGACTGTGGAGACAAACTATACTCAACTACCTCATCTTTGAGAGGCAAAGTCTGGAGAGACGATACTCAAACGAAGTCTGGAGAGACAGTACTCAAACAAGGTCTGGAGAGACAATACTCAAACAAGGTCTGGAGAGACAATACTCAAACGAGGTCTGGAGAGACAATACTCAAACAAGGTCTGGAGAGACGATACTCAAACGAAGTCTGGAGAGACAGTACTCAAACAAGGTCTGGAGAGACAATACTCAAACAAGGTCTGGAGAGACAATACTCAAACGAGGTCTGGAGAGACAATACTCAAACAAGGTCTGGAGAGACGGTACTCAAACAAAGTCTGGAGAGACGGTACTCAAACAAGGTCTGGAGAGACGGTACTCAAACAAGGTCTGGAGAGACTGTACTCAAACAGAGTCTGGAGAGACAGCACTCAAATAAAGTCTGGAGAGACAGTACTCAAACAAGGTCTGGAGAGACAATACTCAAACAAGGTCTGGAGAGACAATACTCAAACGAGGTCTGGAGAGACAATACTCAAACAAGGTCTGGAGAGACGATACTCAAACGAAGTCTGGAGAGACGATACTCAAACGAAGTCTGGAGAGACAGTACTCAAACAAGGTCTGGAGAGACAATACTCAAACGAGGTCTGGAGAGACAATACTCAAACAAGGTCTGGAGAGACGATACTCAAACGAAGTCTGGAGAGACGATACTCAAACGAAGTCTGGAGAGACAGTACTCAAACAAGGTCTGGAGAGACAATACTCAAACAAGGTCTGGAGAGACAATACTCAAACGAGGTCTGGAGAGACAATACTCAAACAAGGTCTGGAGAGACGGTACTCAAACAAAGTCTGGAGAGACGGTACTCAAACAAGGTCTGGAGAGACGGTACTCAAACAAGGTCTGGAGAGACTGTACTCAAACAGAGTCTGGAGAGACAGCACTCAAATAAAGTCTGGAGAGACAATACTCAAACAAGGTCTGGAGAGACAATACTCAAACGAGGTCTGGAGAGACAATACTCAAACAAGGTCTGGAGAGACGATACTCAAACGAAGTCTGGAGAGACGATACTCAAACGAAGTCTGGAGAGACAGTACTCAAACAAGGTCTGGAGAGACAATACTCAAACAAGGTCTGGAGAGACAATACTCAAACGAGGTCTGGAGAGACAATACTCAAACAAGGTCTGGAGAGACGGTACTCAAACAAAGTCTGGAGAGACGGTACTCAAACAAGGTCTGGAGAGACGGTACTCAAACAAGGTCTGGAGAGACTGTACTCAAACAGAGTCTGGAGAGACAGCACTCAAATAAAGTCTGGAGAGACAGTACTCAAACAAGGTCTGGAGAGACAATACTCAAACAAGGTCTGGAGAGACAATACTCAAACGAGGTCTGGAGAGACAATACTCAAACAAGGTCTGGAGAGACGATACTCAAACGAAGTCTGGAGAGACGATACTCAAACGAAGTCTGGAGAGACAGTACTCAAACAAGGTCTGGAGAGACAATACTCAAACAAGGTCTGGAGAGACAATACTCAAACGAGGTCTGGAGAGACAATACTCAAACAAGGTCTGGAGAGACGGTACTCAAACAAAGTCTGGAGAGACGGTACTCAAACAAGGTCTGGAGAGACGGTACTCAAACAGAGTCTGGAGAGACAGCACTCAAATAAAGTCTGGAGAGACGGTACTCAAGGTCTGGAGAGACAGTACTCAAGGTCTGGAGAGACAGTACTCAAGGTCTGGAGAGACAATACTCAAGGTCTGGAGAGACAATACTCAGCCATCAGCGTCGTCAGAGGCACGTTGGTGTTAAACTTAGCTACCGAGGTTGTCAGAAGCGCCGAGGTATGCAACAACCTGGAGAGGCTACTCTATAATTTTCCACCGGAAGACGCTACAAGTCAGAAGGTTGGCACATCACCCGGACAATTGGGTCAACTCCTTTACCTGTCAGCCGGTACACCAAAAGACCGTCCGACTAAGTAAAGGGGGGGCAGCTGTAGACCCCTAAACTTGTCCGGGTCGGAAATAAAGCTTGAAGACTCTCAAAGACTGAAGGAAGATCAACCAGAAGGACTCCTGGAAGGCCCTAGGAGGGTTCTCTGTAGGTCTAGAGGTCTTAGAATAGCTCAAAATAAGGAAGTGGAGGGAATGAAGCCCAATACGGCCGTACTGAACTTAATACGGCCGTATTGAAGCTTCAATACGGCCGCAGTGAACTCAATACGGCGTATTGAAGTTTCTGAAACTTCAATACGGCCGTACTGAAATCAATACGGCCGTATTGAAGCTTCAATACAGCCGTATTGAACTCAATACGGCCGTATTGAAATTTCTGAACTTCAATACGGCCGTATTGAACTCAATACGGCCGTATTGAAGTTCAAAAATTTCAATACGGCCGTATTGCTTCTGTAGGCCGTATTGCGCCTATTCCCTATAAATATGACGTCAATTGGACGTCACTAGACACTTTGATACTCAGTTTTGACTCCCTCCTTGAGTATTCTGGGGTTTTTGAGCAGTGTTCTGCCCTAGAAATCTCTCTGGGAGTCGATCCGACGAAGTTCTGGAATTCCGAGCACTTAGCTTGGAGATTCGAACCTAGTTGAAGGGAAATCCTCCGGATTTCCATAGTTAAAAGTTTTTTAGAAGGAGCGAGCGAGCTTGTAGAGCGAGGGAACGCCAAAAAGCTTCCCAGTTTTACGCAATATATAAAAGCACGCTTCAAGAGGTTTCTTCTTAAATCCTTCCTTTTACTGCTTTCTGTGTGCATATTTAAGCTGTCATCATGTAGATAGTTAATTTATAATCGCTTATAATAAATAGGGGTAATTTAGTAATTTTACGCTATTATTTTAGAAATAATCTGTCATAGGGAACCCGAAAGGGGCGCTGTGGGGTGCTAACACCTTCCCCACGCGTAACCGACTCCCTTACCCAACTCTGGTTGTAATGGCCAAAGTTGATTTATAAAATCAATTGCCTTATCCCTTTTTCCAATGTTTTGAGTAAAACATTGGTGGCGACTCCACGAACCCTCCTTTTGCGAAAACCACCAATCCATGGAGGGTCCCGCTTGGGATTAATATGGATTGGTGAGATATTTAATAAATAAATTGGATAAGATCGACAAGGTCTCAGTTTGAGAACAAGTCGTTCTAATAATCCAATACATTTTCAAAACTAAAATAAAAGCGAGCTCGACCGTCTTCGCGACCGCCGAGGCCCTTTCGGGCCGGTGGCGACAACCATGAACCGAATTCAAAAAGAAAGGTTCAAGGGAAGCTATCCAAGTTGTCGAATCACAACACGACTTTTTAACTTCATAAATGTTTAATCAAACAAGCCTAAACACATAAGCCTACCTTGGCCATCCATTCTTACAAAAACCATTTTTGAAAAATAAATCCCCTCTAAAACACAAACTTCAGAACAAAAAATATCTTTCCTTTCTTTTCTCTCTTGTCCCAAATAATTTTAGAATAATCTAGTGGAAGCATGGAGAAATAAATCATCACTGATAATGGATCTAATCTGAACAACAAAATGGTGGAAGAACTGTGCCAAGAATTCGAGATCCAACACCATAATTCTTCCCCATATCGGCCAAAGATGAATGGGGCAGTCGAGGCAACCAATAAGAACACCAAGAAAATAGGGCAAATGATGGTTGCCTCATTTAAAGACTGGCACGAGATGTTACCCTTCGCTCTTCATGGTTATAGGACTTCAGTACGCACATCTACAGGAGCTACTCCATTCTCCCTCGTCTATGGGATGAAGGCAGTTCTACCCGTCGAAGTCGAAATACCTTCCCTAAGGGTAATCATGGAAGCAAAACTTTCCGAAGCAGAATGGGTTCAAGGCCGGTATGACCAGTTGAACCTCATTGAAGAAAAACGGCTGAACGCCATATGCCATGGTCAAGCCTATCAGAAGAAGATCAAAAAAAGGCTTTTGACAAGAAAGTCCACCCTCGAGTCTACCATGAGGGAGAGTTGGTAATGAAGAAATTGCTACCAACTCAAAAGGACAAAATCGGAAAGTATGCCCCAAATCACGGAGGACCATACGTGGAAAAACGAGCCTTCTCAGGAGGAGCATTGATCCTCACAGACATGGATGGAGAAGAACTTCGATACCCAGTCAACACTAACGTGGTAAAGAAGTACTATGCTTGAAGATGTTGCTTGCATAGGCCCGCTAGGATGAAAACCCAAGAAGGGCGTCCTAGGCAAAAGTTAGGGCGAAATAAAAAGCCCGCCAGTACAAGGGTACTAGGCAAAATAAAGGCAAAATTATCCCCGCTAGGATATGTCCTAAGCAAAAGTTAGGGGCAAAAGAATAAGATGTATAAGATAAGCAAGCAACGGTCACTTGAATCAAAAACCGAAAGGCGGTTCAAGTGATTATCTTCTAGAAGCGAGCGTCTTGCAGCATCTACACTCCTGGTTCAGGCATCTCACCTGAAGCGATTAAGGGAACGGGAAGAGTGACAATTACAGATATAAATGTTTAAGCCAAAAATGTATATAGCCTACCCTGGCCAGCCATTCTTCAGAAATTCCCTTTGCAAATCTTTCTGTAAAAACATTTTTGAATATTAATAAAATATCTATTCATTTCTTTCCTCTCTTGACCATGTGATTATGCCTCTAAATTGGTATTTCTAAAAAATTGTATGAAATTCCTTAATAATCGGTCAATAAAGAAAATTGGAGGGGTTCCTATGAAATCCATAATCTTCTGCATAAAAGGCTCACAAAAATCCTCCCTCGCGTCGATGACAGAAACTCCTCCAAAGAAAAAGAGGATAGGGAGAGCCATTCACTTTTCTAAATAAAAGAACAAAAATAAAAACTTGCATCGCGTGCATCACACACATTAGTTGCACATTTAAAGACCTTACCATGAGGCAATTACATAAAATAGAAAATAGGAAAAATTGCTTGTGTATGACAGCAGCAAACAAAATGAAGAAATTCAGAAAATCAACAGCATCATACAAAATAATTGAGCCTGGAGAGGCTCGCCGAAATAATACTCTCTCAAAATAATTGAGCCTGGAGAGGCTCGCCGAAATAATACTCTCTCAGAATAATTGAGCCTGGAGAGGCTTGCCAAAATAATACTCCTCAGAGACATTTCTGTACAGAAAAAGCCAAAACCAACAAAAAGGCAAAAATACAGAAAAAGCAAAAATCAACAAAAAAAAAAAAATATATATATATATATACAGAAAAAGCCGAAACCAGCAAAAAAGGCAAAAAAATACAGAAAAAGCCAAAAACGACAAAAAAGGGCAAAAGATTTAGAAAATCGATCGCCTCGTACAGAATAATTGAGCCTGGAGAGGCTTGTCGAAATAATACTCTCCAAAAGACGTCTCAGCTCGCATTCTCGGGCTGAACAAAAAACCAATTCATCATACAGAATAATTGAGCCTGGAGAGGCTCGCAGAAATAATACTCCCCAGAGAAACCCCAACTCAAGCTCACGGAACAAATCCCCAGCGAGAGCTATCAAAGCAAGATCGACAAAATTCCCAATGGAAACACGATCACCCAAGCAGTATATCTAGTCAAAGGACTTAAAACTTCCTCAGTGGAAGATAGCTCTCCAACTCAGGCGTTGAGTGAGGCTAAGCCTGTAGAGGCTTCCTAAATAATACTCTGGGATACATAAGATCCCCAAATCCCCAGTCGCCTACTCAAGAGGCATTCCTACAAAAAGAAAAAAAATCAAAAGATCAATAATCATTCCCCAAGTGGAATCCGGCTCTTGGCCAAACATCAAGCGTCAAGATGATCTGCCTAACAGAAGAGGCTAATCACAATCAATGACAAAATCCCCCAGCGGATAACAGCCTACACAGAGGCGACAAAACCAGAAAAACAAAAAGAGTCACCCGAATAAGGATAACCGGGATACTCCACCATCGTCGAAAGGACGTCAGCCAATCATAAGGCACTGCTCATCTCAGAAAGAGCATCTTCGTGTCTACACCCCAGGGAAACAGAAATTCCTCAATGGGCACCAACTATGCAAAGGAAAGTTGGGACACAAGAACCTATGAGTAACTGCACATCCCCTAGACGGATCCCTGCGTTATCCAGCCCTCAGTGGCACAAAAATAATCGTCAAAGCAGCATCGTGGACTGTGGAGACAAAATCAAAATCAACATCCAGAATACCCTCAGTGGATAATAGCCTACACAGAGGCTACAAAAATCAGAAAAATCAAAGAGAGACACCCGAATAAAGATAACCGGGATACTCCACAACGTCAAAGGACGTCAGCTAAACATAAGGCATCGCTCAACTCAGAGAGAGAGCATCTGTGTCTACACCCCAAGGAGTCAGAAATTCCCCATGGGTACCAACAATGCAATGCAAGTTGGGGCACAGGAACCTATGAATGACTGCACATCCCCTAGACGGATCCCTGCGTTATCCAGCCCTCAGCGGCACAAAATCAGAAAAACCGTCGAAGCAGCATCGTGGACTGTGGAGACAAAAATCATCTCAAAACCCTGGAGAGGGTAAACTCACACTGCCGAATGTTAAGAGGCAGGGCCTGGAGAGGCGATACTCAACTGCCGAATGTTAAGAGGCAGGGCCTGGAGAGGCGATACTCAACTGCCGAATGTTAAGAGGCAGGGCCTGGAGAGGCGGTACTCAACTGCTGAATGTTAAGAGGCAGGGCCTGGAGAGGCAATACTCAACTGCTGAATGTTAAGAGGCAGGGCCTGGAGAGGCAATACTCAACTGCCGAATGTTAAGAGGCAGGGCCTGGAGAGGCGATACTCAACTGCCGAATGTTAAGAGGCAGGGCCTGGAGAGGCGGTACTCAACTGCTGAATGTTAAGAGGCAGGGCCTGGAGAGGCAATACTCAACTGCTGAATGTTAAGAGGCAGGGCCTGGAGAGGCAATACTCAACTGCTGAATGTTAAGAGGCAGGGCCTGGAGAGGCGATACTCAAACTACCTCATGTTGAGAGGCAGGGCCTGGAGAGGCAGTACTCAACCATCAGCGTCGTCAAAGGCACGTTGGTGTTCAACTTCCGGCTCGGGCGTCGAGTGAAGTTGATCCTGGAGAGGGTAAACTTAGCTGCCTAGGTCGTCAGAAACAACCGAAGCAGAGCCTGGAGAGGCAGTACTCAATCATCGGTGATGTTAACACTGGTGTCTAGCTTCCGGCTCGGGCGTCGAGTGAGGCTAGGCCTGGAGAGGCGGTACTCAACCATCAGCGTTGTCAGAGGCACGTTGGTGTTCAACTTCCGGCTCGGGCGTCGAGTGAAGTTGACCCTGGAGAGGGTAAACTTAGCTACCGAGGTTGTCAGAAACGCCGAGGTATGCAACAACCTAGAGAGGCTACTCAACAATTTTCCACCGGAAGACGCTACAAGTCAGAAGGTTGGCACATCACCCGGACAATTGGGTCAACTCCTTTACTTGTCAGCCGGTACACCAAAAGGCCGTACGACTAAGTAAAGGGGGGGCAGCTGTAGACCCCTAAAATTGTCCGGGTCGGAAATAAGGCTGGAAGACTCTCGAAGACCAAAGGAAAGTCAGCCGGAAGGACTCCCAGAAGACCATAGGATGACTATCTATAGGTTTAGAGGTCTTAGAATAGCTAAAATAAGAAAAGTGGGAGGAATGAAGCCCAATACGGCCTCCCAGAGGTTCAGTACGGCCGTATTGAACATTTTGAACTTCAATACGGCCGCACTGAACTCAATACGGCCGTATTGAAGTTTCTGAACTTCAATACGGCTGCATTGAATTCAATACGGCTGCACTGAACTTTAATACGGCTGCATTGAATTCAATACGGCTGCACTGAACTTCAATACGGCTGCACTGAACTTCAATGCGGCCGTATTGAGGTTTTTTGAACTTCAATACGGCCGTATTGAATTCAATACGGCCGTATTGTAGTTCAAAATTTCAATGTTGACCGTATTGACCCCCAGAGACCGTATTGAGCCTTTTCCCTATAAATATGACGTCAATGGGACGTCATTTCACACTTTTGGACTGAGTTTTAACCCTCTTCTTGAGTATTCTGGGTTTTTTTGAGCAGTGCTCTGCCTAGAAATCACTCGGAGAGTTGATCCGACGAAGTTTTTGAGTTCTGAGCATTTTGCTTGAGTCTCAAACTAAGTCGAAGGGAAATCCATCGGATTTCCAAGTCAAAAATTATTTTTTAGGAAGGAGCGAGTGGTCTTGTAGAGGGAGGGAACGCCAAAACGCTTCCCAATTTCTGTCAAGATATATAAGAAAGCACGCTTCAAAGGTTTATATCTTTAAAGTCCCTTCTTTTACCGCTTTCTGTGTGTACATATTTAAACTGTCATCATGTAGATAGTTAATTTATAATTGCTTAGAATAAATAGGGGTAATTTAGTAATTTTGCACTATTATTTTTTTAAATAATCTGTCATAGGGAACCCGAAAGGGACGCTGTGGGGTGCTAACACCTTCCCCACGCGTAACCGACTCCCTTACCCGACTCTGGTTGTCATGGCCGAAGTCGATTTTTGAATCGATTGCTTTAAACCTCTTTTTCCAATGTTTTGAGTAAAACATTGGTGGCGACTCCATGAACCCTTCCTTTTATGAAAACCGCTAATCCATGGAGGGTCCCGCTTGGGATTAACATGAATTGGTGAGCCTTTTAATAAAATTGCTCGTTTGACGAGGTCTCAGTTTGAGAATAAGGCATTCTAGCAATCCATATTTTTAAACAAATAAAAGAGTCCAACCATCCTTCGCGAATGCCGAAAGCCCGTTTCGGGCCGGTGGCGACACCTAGGAGGATTCTCTGTAGGTCTAGAGGTCTTGTAATAGCTCAAAATAAGGAAGTGGAGGGAATGAAGCCCAATACGGCCTCCAAAAGTTCAGTACGGCCGTATTGAACATTTTTGAACTACAATACGGCCGCACTGAACTCAATACGGCCGTATTGAGGTTTCTTGAACTTCAATACGGCCGCACTGAACTCAATACGGCTGTATTGAGGTTTCTTGAACTTCAATACGGCCGTACTGAATTCAATACGGCCGTATTGTAGTTCAAAACTTCAATACGGGCCGTATTGACTCCAGGGCCCGTATTGCGCCTGTTCCCTATAAATAAGACGTCATTTGGACGTCATTCTACACTTTTACACTGAGTTTTAACCCTCTTCTTGAGTATTCTGGGTTTTTTTGAGCAGTGCTCTGCCTAGAAATCACTCGGAGAGTTGATCCGACAAAGTTCTCGAGTTCTGAGCTTTTTGCTTGAGTCTCGAACTGAGTCGAAGGGAAATCCTCCGGATTTCCATAGTTAAAATTTTCTAGGAGGGAGCGAGCGGGCTTGTAGAGCGAGGGAACGCCAAAAAGCTTCCCAGTTTTACTTGAATATAAAAGCACGCTTCAAAGGTTTCTTCTTAAGACCTTCCTTTTACTGCTTTCTGTGTGTATATTTAACTGTCATCATGTAGATAGTTAAGTTATAATTGTTTAGAATAAATAGGGGTAATTTAGTAATTTCGCACTATTATTTTTAGAAATAATCTGTCATAGGGAACCCGAAAGGGGCGCTGTGAGGTGCTAACACCTTCCCCACGCGTAACCGACTCCCTTACCCGACTCTGGTTGTCATGGCCGAAGTCGATTTTTTAATCGATTGCCTTAAACTTCTTTTTCCAATGTTTTGAGTAAAACATTGGTGGCGACTCCATGAACCCTTCCTTTTTATGAAAACCGCTAATCCATGGAGGGTCCCGCTTGGGATTAACATGGATTGGTGAGCCTTTTAATAAAATTGCTCGTTTGACAAGGTCTCAGTTTGAGAATAAGTCATTCTAGCAATCCATATTTTTAAACAAATAAAAGAGTCCAACCATCCTTCGCGAATGCCGAAAGCCCGTTTCGGGCCGGTGGCGACAGATGGCGACTCCGCTGGGGAAGCCTCGAGAGTCAGTCCCATTTAGTGATAGATTATTTTTAACAAATAATAGTTAAAATTACTTTATTACCCCTTGTTTGAAATATAAATTGCACACAAACCTTTGCACACAACAGTTCCCTCTATACCCGGGGGCATGAGTGGTAAGCCATAGGGAGTGGATGTTAGTACGGCCGGTTGTCGAATGGGTCTATAGGTGCCCGTAGACCGTTGTCGGAAAGCATCACTCAAGGTGATAACCATGAACTCGAGTCCGACAGTGCGTTGGAGCTTTCCATCGACTTACGACGAGAGGAATTGGGTCCCTATAATGGGGGCACCTTGGGGGCCTTGGACTGGTGAGAACAGTTAGAACCACCTTGAATATGCACCTTTCTGCAGGATACCCCTACCTCGTGATTCTCTCGTGACTGTTCGTGGATGAGTGAATTGTGTGTGCATTGATTATGTGAAATTGTTTGAGCATACATTGCATTTCTTTAAACATACAACATTCCTATTTAAGAATAAATAGGAATAAAAATCTTCCATTACATGGTGTTAACATCTACCTTCATCACATTCATATAGGTAGTTTCCCTTTTCACCCTAAAAATACAAAAAAAATATATATTCAAAAAACAAAGAAAAATGATATTTACCCAAAACCAAGCAATATCATGCATCATCTTAGGGACATCCCGAAAACATGATAATGCTTAGTTCAATAAACACAATGCATGCATATTCAACATCATCATCTCATATCATGCATATAGATCATGGAGGGATCTAGGAGTCATTCATTTCATACATCTCTCCTAGTAATCCATTAATAACATTAATAAAAAGAAAAAATTAATCGATGCGTATGTTCAAAGAATGGATCGCACGCCGTTCGTTATCAAGTTTAAGCCAACAACCGCGCCAAGCGAACACACGTCAACTCCGTTGTTGGTAATCAAGACAAACAAAGGGGAAGGTCCAACACCATTAAGGATCACCGCTCCAAGGCCTTTCCCTTACGAATCAAATAAGGCTGTGCCGTGGATATACGACATCCACTCTTCTGCCAACAGCAATATCTCCAACATCGCTGGACTTGGGGGCATGACTAGGAGTGGCAGGATCTACACTCCCGAAGATCTTTAGGATAAAGCTCCCAAGAATAAAGGAAAAGAAGAAAAGAAAACCGAGGAAAAAGAATCCGAGGAGGAGACAGACGAGCTGTTAAAGTTTATCCGACAAAGCGAGTACTCCATCGTGGATCAACTTCATAGGACGCCAGCAAAGATTACGCTGTTGTCGTTGATCCTAAGCTCCGAACCGCATCGGCAAGCTCTGTTGAAAGTTTTGAACGAGGCATATGTGTCGCATACCATCTCCCAAGACAAGTTTGAGGGGATTGTTAGTCACATCACGGCTAATGATCACCTCACTTTCACCGATGAAGAGATCCCCGCCGAGGGACCAAATCACAACAAGCCCTTGCACACCTCTGTAAAGTGCAAGGAGTATCACATCGCAAAAGTCTTGGTAGACAACGGATCTTCCTTGAATGTGATGCCCAAAAGAACGCTTGATCAAGTGGCAATCAAGGGAGTCCAAATGCGCCCGAGCAACATGATCGTTCGAGCCTTCGACGGTTCTAAAAGAGAAGTGGTGGGAGAAATCAATCTTCCAATCCAAATTGGACCCACTATCTTTAATGTCGAATTCCAAGTGATGGACATTACTCCTGCATACAGCTGTCTCCTCAGCCGACCTTGGATTCATGATGCGAAAGCTGTTCCTTCTACGCTCCACCAGAAAGTCAAGTTCATAGTAGATGACAAGCTGGTGACTGTACAAGCTGAAGATGACATACTCATCAGCAAGCCATCTGCCATACCTTATGTGGATGCAGCTGAGGAAGCTTTAGAAACCGCCTTCCAAGCATTGGAGATTGCCAATGTTGAAACATTTCCCCGAGAAATGAAGAAGGTAGCCCATATGCTCACCAAGAATGGATACTTGCCTGGACAAGGACTTGGCAAGGATTCCCAAGGAATTCCCGAGCTACCCGTTATCAAGGATAATCCGGGGAAACAAGGGTTAGGATACAACCCTAATAAAGATCAAAGGACGAAGAGGAACCAAGATCCTTCTCGACGTTCTTTAGGCCAGATCTTTAGGAAGGCCGATTCACAAGCGTCAAGGCCGGTCGTCGTCATCAAGTGTTCTTCTCCTTCTGATAGGGATGTGTAAACCTGATGACTATTAGAGATTACTCCTCGGGGACAGCCCGACCCCCGAGCCTCGATAGGGCACATGTTTCCACTATGATTATAATAAAATCATTCTTCATTATTTCTTATTGCTTCTTTTCTTGCTTACAATAAAATTCTAGACCACATTATTTTAACCCTGTTTGAATAAGCATGAATGAGGTTAAAATTGTCTTAATAACAATAAACCCGCATCATTTTTATGTGGAAGTGTGCGTGACAACTTAGAGCACCTTTCCTTGGCCTCGACAAGTGCCATCATGGATAAAAAGAAAATCCTTTAAAAACAAGAATCATTAAAATAAAAGAAAGCTCGGCAGGAAACCCAAAAAGGGGGCTGCACAAAAATAAGAGCAAAAGACCCGCTAGGAATCCCACGAAAGGGTGACCTAGGCAAAAGTTAGGGTTGCAAAAATGAACAAAAACAAAAGTCCGCTAAAACGCCACAAAAGGGTGTTTTAGGCAAAAATAAGGACAATCA
Source organism: Cajanus cajan (assembly GCF_000230855.2). Taxonomy (NCBI): domain Eukaryota; kingdom Viridiplantae; phylum Streptophyta; class Magnoliopsida; order Fabales; family Fabaceae; genus Cajanus; species Cajanus cajan. The sequence goes on from NC_138525.1 coordinate 40,931,193, forward strand.
AAAAACGAAAATAAATCCATGATGGTACCATGAACTGAATTCAAAAAGAAAGGTTCAAGGGAAGTTATCTAAGTTGTCAAATCACAACGTCAATAACAAGATTTGATTAACTTCATAAATGCTTAAACAAACAAGCCTAGACACAATAAGCCTACCTTGGCCAGCCATTCTTACAAAAACCATTTTTCAAAATGAAAATAAAAACCCCTCTAAAACACAAACTTTCAAAAAATATATACCTTTCCTTTCTTTTCTCTCTTGTCCCAAGCGATTTTAGGATAATCTAGTGGAAACATGGAGATATAGTGGTCAATAGGAGGGTTGACATATCTTCTAAAGGAAGGGAAGAATCACTTGGTTGATAACACCAAATCTCAATATAATATGCATCATTCCTCGGTTATAGAAGTCGGCAGCGCACAGTCCATCTTGAGGAATGGAAAAATCCAAACAGAGAAACGCATCGGTTAATTCTTTTGAAAAATGAATCAAATAGAATTAGGTGCATCATACCGCATACATGCACACAGATGATAGGTGTAATGGAAGATCACTTATTCTCTGTTTATTCAAAAAAAAAAAAAAAATCAAACTTCAGAAAAAACAAATGCGCCCGTATCATGTTCAGTACACCCGTACTAAAAATAGGGTTATGAACAAATTTTCAACTCAATACGGGCGTACTGAAATGGATATGGCCGTATTAGCCACAAAGAAATTTTCAAAGACCTTTTCATGAGGCAATTGCATAAAATAGAAAAATAGAAAAATTGCTTGTGTATGACAACAATCAACAGAAAAAGCCAAAAACATCGATAAAAGGCAAAATACAGAAAAAGCCAAAAACGACAAAAAGGCAAAAGATTTAGAAAATCAATCGTATCAAATAACTGAGCCTGGAGAGGCTTGCCGAAATAATACTCGTACAGAATAATTGAGCCTGGAGGGGCTTGCCGAAATAATACTCGTACAGAATAATTGAGCTTGGAGAGGCTTGCCGAAATAATACTCCTTCAGAATAACTGAGCCTGGAGAGGCTTGCCGAAATAATACTCCTTCAGAATAACTGAGCCTGGAGAGGCTTGCCGAAATAATACTCCTTTAGAATAACCGAGCCTGGAGAGGCTTGCCGAAACAATACTCATCAGAATAAATGAGCCTGGAGAGGCTTGCCGAAATAATACTCTCTCAGAATAATTGAGCCTGGAGAGGCTTGCCGAAACAATACTCCCTCTTAGAATAATTGAGCCTGGAGAGGCTCGCCGAAATAATACTCTCTCAGAATAACTGAGCCTGGAGAGGCTCGCAGAAATAATACTCCCCAGAGAAAACTCAGCTTAAGCTCATGGAACAAATCCCCAGCGAGAGCTATCAAAGCAAGATCGTCAAAATCCCCAATGGAAGCGCGATCATCCAAAGCAAAATATTCAGTCAAAGGACTTGAAACTTCCTCAGTGGAAGATAGCTCTCTGACTCAAGCGCTGAGTGAGGCTAAGCCTGCAGAGGCTTCCTAAATAATACTCTGGGATACATAAGATCCCCAAATCCCCAGTCGCCTACTCAAGAGGCACCCCTACAAAAGGAGAAAAATAAAAAATATATCAATAAATATTCCCCAAGCGGAATTTGGGCGTACAGCCAACCACTAAACATCAAGATGATTTGCCTAACAGAAGAGGTCAATCAAAAATCAACATCCAGAATCCCCAGCGGATAACAGCCTACACAGAGGCAGCAAAAATCAGAAAATCCAAAAGAGATACCCGAATAAGGATAACCGGGATACTCCACCAACGTCAAAGGACGTCAGCCAAACATAAGGCATCGCTCAATTCAAGGAGAGCATCTGTGTCTACACCCCAAGGAGTCAGAAATTCCCCATGGGTACCAACTATGCAAATGACTGCACATCCCCTAGACGGATCCTGCGTTATCCAGCCCTCAGTGGCACAAAATCAGAAAAACCATCGAAGCAGCATAGTGGACTGTGGAGACAAAAAATCATCTCAGATCCCTGGAGAGGGTAAACTCGCATTGCCGAAGTGATCAGAAGACACGGACGCAGACCCTGGAGAGGGCAAACTCAGTTGCCTAGGTCGTCAGAGACAACCGAAGCAAAGTCTGGAGAGACGGTACTCAAAGTCTGGAGAGACGGTACTCAAAGTCTGGAGAGACGGTACTCAAAGTCTGGAGAGACGGTACTCAAAGTCTGGAGAGACGGTACTCAGAGTCTGGAGAGACGGTACTCAGAGTCTGGAGAGACGGTACTCAGAGTCTGGAGAGACGGTACTCAGAGTCTGGAGAGACGGTACTCAAAGTCTGGAGAGACGGTACTCAAAGTCTGGAGAGACGGTACTCAAAGTCTGGAGAGACGGTACTCAAAGTCTGGAGAGACGGTACTCAAAGTCTGGAGAGACGGTACTCAAAGTCTGGAGAGACGGTACTCAAAGTCTGGAGAGACGGTACTCAGAGTCTGGAGAGACGGTACTCAGAGTCTGGAGAGACGGTACTCAGAGTCTGGAGAGACGGTACTCAGAGTCTGGAGAGACGGTACTCAGAGTCTGGAGAGACGGTACTCAGAGTCTGGAGAGACGGTACTCAAAGTCTGGAGAGACGGTACTCAGAGTCTGGAGAGACGGTACTCAGAGTCTGGAGAGACGGTACTCACAGTCTGGAGAGACGGTACTCAGAGTCTGGAGAGACGGTACTCAGAGTCTGGAGAGACGGTACTCAAAGTCTGGAGAGACGGTACTCAGAGTCTGGAGAGACGGTACTCAGAGTCTGGAGAGACGGTACTCAGAGTCTGGAGAGACGGTACTCAGAGTCTGGAGAGACGGTACTCAGAGTCTGGAGAGACGGTACTCAGAGTCTGGAGAGACGGTACTCAGAGTCTGGAGAGACGGTACTCAAAGTCTGAAGAGACGGTACTCAAAGTCTGGAGAGACGGTACTCAAAGTCTGGAGAGACGGTACTCAAAGTCTGGAGAGACGGTACTCAAAGTCTGGAGAGACGGTACTCAAAGTCTGGAGAGACGGTACTCAAAGTCTGGAGAGACGGTACTCAAAGTCTGGAGAGACGGTACTCAAAGTCGGGAGAGACGGTACTCAAAGTTTGGAGAGACGGTACTCAGAGTCTGGAGAGACGATACTCAGAGTCTGGAGAGACGGTACTCAGAGTCTGGAGAGACGGTACTCAAAGTCTGGAGAGACGGTACTCAGAGTCTGGAGAGACGGTACTCAGACTCTGGAGAGACGGTACTCAAGGTCTGGAGAGACGGTACTCAAAGTCTGGAGAGACGGTACTCAAGGTCTGGAGAGACAGTACTCAACCATCAGCGTCGTCAGAGGCACGTTGGTGTTCAACTTCCGGCTCGGGCGTCGAGTGAAGTTGACCCTGGAGAGGGTAAACTTAGCTACCGAGGTTGTCAGAAGCGCCGAGGTATGCAACAACCTGGATGTCGCCACCGGCCCGAAACGGGCTTTCGGCATTCGCGAAGGATGGTTGGACTCTTTTATTTGTTTAAAAATATGGATTGCTAGAATGACTTATTCTCAAACTGAGACCTCGTCAAACGAGCAATTTTATTAAAAGGCTCACCAATCCATGTTAATCCCAAGTGGGACCCTCCATGGATTAGTGGTATTCATAAAAGGAAGGGTTCATGGAGTCGCCACCAATGTTTTACTCAAAACATTGGAAAAAGAGGTTTAAGGCAATCGATTCAAAAATCGACTTCGGCCATTACAACCAGAGTCGGGTAAGGGAGTTGGTTACGCGTGGGGAAGGTGTTAGCACCCCACAGCGCCCCTTTCGGGTTCCCTATGACAGATTATTTAAAAATAATAGTACGAAATTACTAAATTACCCCTATTTATTCTAAGTAATTGTAAATTAACTATCTACATGATGACAATTTAAATATGTACACACAGAAAGCGGTAAAAGAAGGGACTTTAAAGTGATAAACCTTTGAAGCGTGCTTTCTTATATATCTTGACAGAAATTGGGAAGCGTTTTGGCGTTCCCTCCCTCTACAAGACCGCTCGCTCCCTCCTAAAATAATTTTTGACTTGGAAATCCGATGGATTTCCCTTCGACTTAGTTTGAGACTCAAGCAAAATGCTCAGAACTCAAAAACTTCGTCGGATCAACTCTCCGAGTGATTTCTAGGCAGAGCGCTGCTCAAAAAAACCCAGAATACTCAAGAAGAGGGTTAAAACTCAGTCCAAAAGTGTGAAATGACGTCCCATTGACGTCATATTTATAGGGAAAAGGCTCAATACGGTCTCTGGGGGTCAATACGGTCAACATTGAAATTTTGAACTACAATACGGCCGTATTGAATTCAATACGGCCATATTGAAGTTCAAAAAACCTCAATACGGCCGCATTGAAGTTCAGTGCAGCCGTATTGAAGTTCAGTGCAGCCGTATTGAATTCAATGCAGCTGTATTAAAGTTCAGTGCAGCCGTATTGAATTCAATGCAGCCGTATTGAAGTTCAGAAACTTCAATACGGCCGTATTGAGTTCAGTGCGGCCGTATTGAAGTTCCAAATGTTCAATACGGCCGTACTGAACCTTTGGGAGGCCGTATTGGGCTTCATTCCTCCCACTTTTCTTATTTTAGTTATTCTAAGACCTCTAAACCTACAGATAGTCATCCTATGGTCTTCTGGGAGTCCTTCCGGCTGACTTTCCTTTGGTCTTCGAGAGTCTTCCAGCTTTATTTCCGACCCGGATAATTTTAGGGGTCTACAACTGCCCCCCCTTTACTTAGTCGGACGGCCTTTTGGTGTACCGGCTGACAAGTAAAGGAGTTGACCCAATTGTCCGGGTGATGTGCCAACCTTCTGACTTGTAGCGTCTTCCGGTGGAAAATTGTTGAGTAGCCTCTCCAGGTTGTTGCATACCTCGGCGTTTCTGACAACCTCGGTAGCTAAGTTTACCCTCTCCAGGGTCAACTTCACTCGACGCCCGAGCCGGAAGTTGCACACCAACGTGCCTCTAACAACGCTGATGGTTGAGTACCGCCTCTCCAGGCCTAGCCTCACTCGACGCCCTAGCCGGAAGCTAGACACCAGTGTTAACATCACCGATGATTGAGTACTGCCTCTCCAGGCTCTGCTTCGGTTGTTTCTGACGACCTAGGCAGCTAAGTTTACCCTCTCCAGGGTCAACTTCACTCGACGCCCGAGCCGGAAGTTGAACACCAACGTGCCTTTGACGACGCTGATGGTTGAGTACTGCCTCTCCAGGCCCTGCCTCTCAACATGAGGTAGTTGAGTATCGCCTCTCCAGGCCCTGCCTCTTAACATTCAGCAGTTGAGTATTGCCTCTCCAGGCCCTGCCTCTTAACATTCAGCAGTTGAGTATTGCCTCTCCAGGCCCTGCCTCTTAACATTCAGCAGTTGAGTACCGCCTCTCCAGGCCCTGCCTCTTAACATTCGGCAGTTGAGTATCGCCTCTCCAGGCCCTGCCTCTTAACATTCAGCAGTGTGAGTTTACCCTCTCCAGGGTTTTGAGATGATTTTTGTCTCCACAGTCCACGATGCTGCTTCGACAGTTTTTCTGATTTTGTGCCGCTGAGGGCTGGATAACGCAGGGATCCGTCTTGGGGATGTGCAGTCATTCATAGGTTCCTGTGCCCCAACTTGCATTGCATTGTTGGTACCCATGGGGAATTTCTGACTCCTTGGGGTGTAGACACAGATGCTCTCTCTCTGAGTTGAGCGATGCCTTATGTTTAGCTTACGTCCTTTGACCGATTATTAAGAGAGTTTCGTACAATTTTTGAAACATCAATTTAGAGGCATAATCACATGGTCAAGAGAGAAAAGAAACAAATGGATATTTTATTTGATATTCAAAAATGTTTTTACAGAAAGATTTGCAAAGGGAATTTCTGAAGAATGGCTGGCCAAGGTGGGCTATTTATACATTTGGCTTAAACAATCATATCTGTAATTGTCGCTCTTCCCGTTCCCCTAGCTGCTTCGGGTGAGATGCCTGAGCCAGGAGTGTAGATGCTGCAAGACGCTTGCTTCTAGAAGATTATCACTTGAACCGCCTTTCGGTTTTCGATTCAAGTGATCGTTGCTTGCTTTGTTTTTACATCTTATTCTTTTGCCCCTAACTTTTGCCTAGGACGTATCCTAGCGGGGATAATTTTGCCTTTGTTTTGCCTAGTACCCTTGTACTGGCGGGCTTTTCGTTTTGCCCTAACTTTTGCCTAGGATGCCCTTTTTGGGTTTTCATCCTAGCGGGCTTGTGCAAGCAACGTCTTCAAGCATAATACTTCTTTACCATGTCAGCGTTGACTGGGTATCGAAGTTCTTCTCCGTCCATCTTTGTGAGGATCAGTGCTCCTCCGGAGAAGGATCGCTTCACCACGTATGGTCCTTCGTAATTTGGGGCCCACTTTCCGATTTTGTCCTTTTGAGCTGGTAGCAATTTCTTCATCACCAGCTCTCCCTCATGGTAGATTCGAGGGTGGACTTTCTTGTCAAAAGCCTTTTTGATCTTCCTTTGGTAGGCTTGACCATGACATGACATATGGCGTTCAGTCGTTTTTCTTCGATAAGGTTCAATTGGTCGTATCGGCTTTGAACCCATTCTGCCTCGGAAAGTTTTGCTTCCATGATTACTCTCAGAGAAGGTATCTCGACTTCAACAGGCAGAACTGCCTCCATTCCATAAACAAGGGAAAATGGAGTAGCTCTTGTGGATGTGCGCACTGAAGTCCTGTATCCATGGAGAGCGAAGGGTAACATCTCATGCCAGTCTTTGAATGAGACAACCATCTTCTGTACTATTTTCTTGATATTCTTATTGGCTGCCTCGACTGCCCCATTCATCTTTGGTCGATATGGGGAAGAGTTGTGGTGTTGGATCTTGAACTCTTGGCACAGTTCTTCCACCATCTTGTTATTTAGATTGGATCCATTATCCGTGATGATCTTATCGGGAATACCGTATCTGCATATAATGTTTTTTCTGATGAAGGATGTTACCACCTTTCGGGTCACATGAGCATACGATGCCGCTTCTACCCATTTGGTGAAATAATCAATGGCCACCAGGATGAATCTATGTCCATTGGATGCCTTTGGTTCGATGGGTCCAATAACATCCATGCCCCACATTGCAAATGGCCAAGGTGAAGCCAATACATTGAGTGGCGTTGGTGGGACATGAATATTGTCGGCATATGCTTGACATTTGTGGCATTTCCGAACGTATTGGTAACAATCCCTTTCCATGGTCGACCAATAGTACCCTGCCCTAAGGATTTTCTTAGCCATTGCAGGTCCGGGAATGTGGGTACCGAAAACCCCCTCATGTATTTCTTTGATCACATTTTGAGCTTCGACTTGGTCTACACACCTCAACAAAACCGAGTCATAATTCTTTTTGTAGAGGGTTTCTCCTATCAGCAGAAATCCCATGGCCCTTCTTCGGATATGCTTTTTGTCATTATCGTTGGCCATATCAGTGTAGACCCCTAAAATTGTCCGGGTCGGAAATAAAACTCGAAGACCCTCAAAGATCGAAGGAAAAGTCAGCCAGAAGGACTCCTAGAAGACCATAGGATGGCTATCTGTAGATTTAGAGGTCTTAGAGTAGCTTAAAATAAGGAAGTGGAGGGAATGAAGCCCAATACGGCCGTACTACACTTAATACGGCCGTATTGAAGCTTCAACACGGCCGCAGCGAACTCAATACGGCGTATTGAAGTTTCTGAAACTTCAATACGGCCGTACTGAAATCAATACGGCCGTATTGAAGCTTCAATACAGCCGCAGTAAACTCAATACGGGCGCATTGAAATTTCTGAATTTCAATACGGCCGTATTGAACATCAATACGACCGTATTGAAGTTCAAAAATTTCAATACGGCCGTATTGGTTCTGTAGACCGTATTGCGCCTATTCCCTATAAATATGACGTCAATTGGACGTCATTCCACACTTTTGAACATAGTTTCAACCCTCTCCTTGAGTATTCTGGGGCTTTTGAGCAGTGTTCTGCCCTAGAAATCACTCGGAGAGTTGATCCGACGAAGTTCTTGAGCCCCGAGCCATTTTGCTTGAGGATCGAACCTAGTCGAAGGGAAATCCTCCGGATTTCCGTAGTCGAAATTTTATAGGAGGGAGCGAGCGGGCTTGTAGAGCGAGGGAACGCCAAAAAGCTTCCCAGTTTTACGAAATATATAAAAGCACGCTTCAAAGGTTTCTTCTTAAAGTCCTTCCTTTTACTGCTTTCTGTGTGCATATTTAAACTGTCATCATGTAGATAGTTAATTTATAATTGCTTAGAATAAATAGGGGTAATTTAGTAATTTTACACTGTTATTTTAGAAATAATCTGTCATAGGGAACCCGAAAGGGGCGCTGTGGGGTGCTAACACCTTCCCCACGCGTAACCGACTCCCTTACCCAACTCTGGTTGTAATGGCCAAAGTTGATTTATAAAATCAATTGCCTTATCCCTTTTTCCAATGTTTTGAGTAAAACATTGGTGGCGACTCCACGAACCCTCCTTTTGCGAAAACCACTAATCCATGGAGGGTCCCGCTTGGGATTAATATGGATTGGTGAGACATTTAATAAATAAATTGGATAAGATCGACAAGGTCTCAGTTTGAGAACAAGTCGTTCTAATAATCCAATACATTTTCAAAACTAAAATAAAAGCGAGCTTGACCGTCTTCGCGACCGCCGAGGCCCGTTTGGGTTGGTGGCGACAATCAGGATATTCCCCTTTTTTCAGATATTGTTTGATATCGTGGAACCATGGACAATCGTCGATAACTTCATCTATCAGAAGGCAGAACGCTTGCTTATCATGCCGTCGGATATTAATGATGGGCATTTCATGCTCTTTATCCAAGGCGAACATCGACGAGAGTGTAGCAAGAGCGTCGGCAAACTGATTCTCCTCCCTCGGAATATACTCAAAGACGACACTTTGAAAAAGATGTGTCAAGTCTTTGATATGCTCAACATATGGTATTAGTTTAGGATTTCGGACTTCCCAGTCACCTCGTAGCTGATGAATGACTAAAGCCGAATCTCCAAACACTTTGAGCTTTAGGATACCATTGTTGATAGCTGCTTGGATTCCTAGCGCGCAAGCTTCGTATTCGGCCATGTTGTTTGTACAGTCGAAATTGAGTCTTGCTGTTAGGGGGATATGCTTTCCTTGTGGGGAGATTAACACTGTTCCAATCCCCTGTCCAAGCATGTTGGAGGCTCCATCAAAATACATGGTCCACGCATCATCTTTGCGCTCTTCATGTTGTAAGTTCATGATATCCTCATCGGGGAAATCATCCTGAAGGGATTGATAGTCATTGGTCGGCCCGTGTGCTAGGTAATCAGCTAGGGTACTGCCCTTGATGGCCTTTTGGGTGACATGTATGATGTCAAATTCTGATAATTGCACTTGCCATCGGGCAATCTTCCCAGTGATTATGGGTTTGTCGAACACATACTTAATTGGGTCCATTTTGGAAACCAACCAAGTAGTATTTCTAATCATATACTGCCTGAGCCTTTGTGTTGCCCATGCTAACGCGCAGCACGTCTTTTCTAGCGGCGTGTAGCGGGTTTCATAATCAAGAAACTTTTTGCTCAGGTAGTAGATGGCTTGTTCTTTCTTCCTTGTTTCATCTTGTTGTCCTAGCACAGCTCCCATGGACTCATCAAGTACCGTTAGATAGAGGATTAATGGTCTTCCCTCGACAGGTGGCACCAACACTGGTGGATTGGCCAAGCACTGTTTGATCTTATCGAAAGCTTGTTGACAATTCTCATCCCAAGTTTCGGAATGATTCTTGCGCAACAGCTTGAATATCGGTTTGCACGTGTCAGTCAATTGTGCGATGAACCTCGCGACGTAGTTCACCCTGCCGAGGAATCCTCTTATTTCTTTCTCGGTTCTAGGAGGAGGCATTTCCATTATTGCCTTTACTTTTTTGGGGTCCACCTCTATGCCTTTTTCACTGACGATGAACCCGAGAAGTTTACCCGACCGAACTCCGAAAGTACACTTAGCCGGGTTTAGCTTAAGCTGATACTTACGAAGTCGATTGAATAATTTTCTCAAATATTGGATGTGGTTCATCTCGTCCTTCGACTTTGCAATCATGTCATCCACGTATACTTCAATTTCTTTGTGGATCATATCGTGGAATAGCGTCACCATCGCTCGTTGGTAGGTGGCACCCGCATTTTTAAGTCCAAAAGGCATCACCCTGTAGCAGAAAGTGCCCCAAGGTGTAATGAAAGAAGTTTTCTCGCGGTTTTCTATATTCATCTGTCGCCACCCGGCCCGAAACGGGCTTTCGGCATTCGCGAAGGATGGTTGGACTCTTTTATTTGTTTAAAAATATGGATTGCTAGAATGACTTATTCTCAAACTGAGACCTCGTCAAACGAGCAATTTTATTAAAAGGCTCACCAATCCATGTTAATCCCAAGCGGGACCCTCCATGGATTAGCGGTTTTTATAAAAAGGAAGGGTTCATGGAGTCGCCACCAATGTTTTACTCAAAACATTGGAAAAAGAAGCTTAAGGCAATCGATTCAAAAATCGACTTCGGCCATTACAACCAGAGTCAGGTAAGGGAGTCGGTTACGTGTGGGGAAGGTGTTAGCACCCCACAACGCCCCTTTCGGGTTCCCTATGACAGATTATTTCTAAAAATAATAGTGCAAAATTACTAAATTACCCCTATTTATTCTAAGCAATTATAAATTAACTATCTACATGATGACAGTTTAATATGCACACAGAAAGCAGTAAAAGAAGGGATTTTTAGAAAAGAAACCTCTTGAAGCGTGCTTTTTATATATTAAGTAAAACTGGGAAGCTTTTTGGCGTTCCCTCGCTCTACAAGCCCGCTCACTCCTTCCTAAAAATAATTTTTGACTATGGAAATCCGGAGGATTTCCCTTCGACTAAGTTCGAATCTCCAAGCTAAATGCTCGGAATTCCAAAACTTCGTCGGATCGACTCCTAGAGAGATTTCTAGGGCAGAACACTGCTCAAAAACCCCAGAATACTCAAGGGGGGAGTCAAAACTGTGTGGAAAAGTGTGAAATGACGTCCCATTGACGTCATATTTATAGGGAAAAGGCTCAATACGGTCTCTGGGGGTCAATACGGTCAACATTGAAATTTTGAACTACAATACGGCCGTATTGAATTCAATACGGCCGTATTGAAGTTCAAAAAACCTCAATACGGCCGCATTGAAGTTCAGTGCAGCCGTATTGAAGTTCAGTGCAGCCGTATTGAATTCAATGCAGCCGTATTAAAGTTCAGTGCAGCCGTATTGAATTCAATGCAGCCGTATTGAGTTCAGTGCGGCCGTATTGAAGTTCAAAATGTTCAATACGGCCGTACTGAACCTCTGGGAGGCCGTATTGGGCTTCATTCCTCCCACTTTTCTTATTTTAGCTATTCTAAGACCTCTAAACCTACAGATAGTCATCCTATGGTCTTCTGGGAGTCCTTCCGGCTGACTTTCCTTTGGTCTTCGAGAGTCTTCCAGCCTTATTTCCGACCCGGACAATTTTAGGGGTCTACAGCTGCCCCCCCTTTACTTAGTCGTACGGCCTTTTGGTGTACCGGCTGACAAGTAAAGGAGTTGACCCAATTGTCCGGGTGATGTGCCAACCTTCTGACTTGTAGCGTCTTCCGGTGGAAAATTGTTGAGTAGCCTCTCCAGGTTGTTGCATACCTCGGCGTTTCTGACAACCTCGGTAGCTAAGTTTACCCTCTCCAGGGTCAACTTCACTCGACGCCCGAGCCGGAAGTTGAACACCAACGTGCCTCTAACAACGCTGATGGTTGAGTACCGCCTCTCCAGGCCTAGCCTCACTCGACGCCCGAGCCGGAAGCTAGACACCAGTGTTAACATCACCGATGATTGAGTACTGCCTCTCCAGGCTCTGCTTCGGTTGTTTCTGACGACCTAGGCAGCTAAGTTTACCCTCTCCAGGGTCAACTTCACTCGACGCCCGAGCCGGAAGTTGAACACCAACGTGCCTTTGACGACGCTGATGGTTGAGTACTGCCTCTCCAGGCCCTGCCTCTCAACATGAGGTAGTTTGAGTATCGCCTCTCCAGGCCCTGCCTCTTAACATTCAGCAGTTGAGTATTGCCTCTCCAGGCCCTGCCTCTTAACATTCGGCAGTTGAGTATCGCCTCTCCAGGACCTGCCTCTTAACATTCGGCAGTGTGAGTTTACCCTCTCCAGGGTTTTGAGATGATTTTTGTCTCCACAGTCCACGATGCTGCTTCGACGGTTTTTCTGATTTTGTGCCGCTGAGGGCTGGATAACGCAGGTGTAGACCCCTAAAATTGTCCGGGTCGGAAATAAAGCTTGAAGACTCTCAAAGACTGAAGGAAGATCAGCCAGAAGGACTCCTGGAAGGCCCTAGGAGGGTTCTCTGTAGGTCTAGAGGTCTTAGGATAGCTCAAAAATAAGGAAGTGGAGGGAATGAAGCCCAATACGGCCGTACTGAACTTAATACGGCCGTATTGAAGCTTCAATACGACCGTAGTGAACTCAATACGGCGTATTGAAGTTTCTGAAACTTCAATACGGTCGTACTGAAGTCAATACGACCGTATTGACACTTCAATACAACCGCAGCGAACTCAATACGGGCGCATTGAAATTTCTGAATTTCAATACGACCGTATTGAACTTCAATACGACCGTATTGAAGTTCAAAAATTTCAATACGGCCGTATTGCCCCTGTAGGCCGTATTGCGCCTATTCCCTATAAATATGACGTCAATTGGACGTCATTCCACACTTTTTCAGATAGTTTCAACCCTCTCCTTGAGTATTCTGGGGTTTTTGAGCAGTGTTCTGCCCTAGAAACCACTCGGAGAGTTGATCAGACGAAGTTCTTGAGCCCCGAGCCATTTTGCTTGAGGATCGAACCTAGTCGAGGGGAAATCTTTTTGATTCCCTTAGTTAAAATTTTGTTCTAGGAGAGCGAGGAGCGGGCTTGTAGAGCGAGGGAACGCCAAAACGCTTCCCAGTTCTTTGCAATATATAAAAGCACGCTTCAAGAGGTTTCCCTTCAATCCTTCCTTTTACTGCTTTCTGTGTGCATATTTAAACTGTCATCATGTAGATAGTCAATTTATAATTGCTTAGAATAAATAGGGGTAATTTAGTAATTTTATACTGTTCTTTTAAAAATAATCTATCATAGGGAACCCGAAAGGGGCGCCGTGGGGTGCTAACACCTTCCCCACGCGTAACCGACTCCCTTACCCAACTCTGGTTGTAGTGGCCAAAGTTGATTTTTAAATCAATTGCCTTATCCCTTTTTCCAATGTTTTGAGTAAAACATTGGTGGCGACTCCACGAACCCTCCTTTTATGAAAACCACTAATCCATGGAGGGTCCCGCTTGGGATTAATATGGATTAGTGAGCCTTTTAATAAAATTGCTCGTTTGACGAGGTCTCAGTTTGAGAATAAGTCATTCTAGCAATCCACTATTTTTTAAACAAATAAACGAGTCCAACCATCCTTCGCGAATGCCGAAAGCCCGTTTCGGGCCGGTGGCGACAGATGGCGACTCCGCTGGGGAAGCCTCGAGAGTCAGTCCCATTTAGTGACAGATTATTTTTAACAAATAATAGTTAAAATTACTTTATTACCCCTCACTTGTATGATAACATGTTTATCTATTTGGCTTTAATAACTGTTGTATGTTTAATTTTCCGCAATTGTTTGAAATAAAAATGCACACAAACCTTTGCACACAACAGTTCCCTCTATACCCGGGGGCATGAGTGGTAATCCATAGGGAGTGGATGTTAGTACGACCGGTTGATGGGTTTATAGGAGCCTATGAGACCGTTGTCGGAAAACATCACTCAAGGTGATAACCATGAACTTGAGTCCGACGGTGCGTTGGAGCTTTCCATCGACCTACGACAAGAGGAATTGGGTCCCTATAATGGGGGCACCTTGGGGGCCTTTGACTAAGTGAGAACAGTTAGATCCTCCTTGAATATGCACTTTTCTGCAGGAGACCCCTACCTCGTGATTCGCTCGTGATTGTTCGTGGATGAGTGAATTGTTTGTGTAAATGCTTATGTGCAATTGTTTGTGCATTAATAAATAACCTCGTGATAAGGTCTAAGAATAATCCCCATGCATGAAAATACCATGACATGAGGGGAAAAACCATGTGTGAAAATATAATAAAAGTGAGGAGCATGTACATCATTATCAATAAGACATCATGCATCCTCATAAAAACATACATTTTTAGGGTCACCAATACCTCTTAACATGAGTAAAAGAGACCCATGACTATAGAGATTCTCCGTTGGGGAGAAATCATAGATGAAGAAGGGTGGTAAACTTCCGTCTTAAAAAGGCAGCGCCTTAAAGATGGAGGTTTATCAAGCTCATGTTAAAGAGTGTATTCATTCCATAAAATAAACTAACTAAACATTCATTTTAGAAAGTGGCTGGTCATCTCTCTGTCCTTACGCGCGCACAGAGAATCAAGAAAATGGAAGCATTGGAGGAGCAAAACAAAAAGCTCACAACCGAGCTTTCACAGCTTAAAGAGCAAATGGCGCAGATGATGGAACTCATGCGTCATCACAACATCCATGAATCTCATCATAGTGATCATGGGTCCCATCATGAGGGAGAGGAGGAAGAGCATGAAAAAGATCCTCCAAACGCCGTACCCCTTGGGGCAGGAATTATAATAAAAGAGCCCGAGGTCTCAAAGGAACAATTCCATGCCCTCGAGGATCGGCTAAGGGCTATGGAGGGGCATGATTTTGATGTCAAAGATGCCGCCGATATGTGCTTAGTGAGGGATATTCAATTCCCTCCTAAATTTAAAGTGCCAGATTTCCCGAAGTACGTGGGATCGACTTGCCCCAAAAGTCATCTCACCATGTACTGTCGCAAAATGGCTGCATACGCCACAAATGAAAAGCTCTTGATCCACTGTTTCCAAGAGAGCTTAGCTGAAACCGCGCTCAACTGGTATATGCAGCTAGACGGAAATCTAGTACATACATGGAGGCAGTTGGCTGACGCCTTTCTCAAGCGCTACAAATACAACATCGACCTAACACCCGATAGGTCAGATCTTCAAGCCTTGAGTAAGAATAATGATGAATCTTTCAAGGCGTACGCCCAACGTTGGAGGGAGTTGGCGGCACAGATAGAGCCCCCGCTGTCGGATAAGGAGACGGTGTCCTTATTCATCAACTCGTTGACTGGTCCCTATTACGATAAAATGATAGGGAACACAACGACACTCTTCTCGGACATCATCACCATTGGAGAAAGGGTGGAACAAGGACTTAAAAGTGGGAAGCTGGCTAAGCCTTCCCAATCATATGAAGCTAAGAAGGCCTTCGGGAAGAAGAAAGAAGGAGGAGTCAACGCTGTAACCATTGCTCCGTCTTCTTCCGCTTCGAAGTCAGGCAAATCGCAAAACAACTCTGTGAAGAAGTTTGATAGACTTCCGACCACTTATAGCGATCTCCTGCCGAAGCTAGTGGAGGCGCGTCTTATAGCTTACATTCCACCAAAGAAGGTGAATCCACCCTACCCCGATTGGTACAATCCACAAGACAAATGTCTATACCATTCGGGGGCACAGGGGCATTCAACGGAGAACTGCCGAGCTCTCAAGTATAAGGTCCAAGACCTTATCGACGCTGGGTGGGTCACTTTCGATTCGACGGCGCCCGACGTGAGCAAGAATCCTCTACCGCAGCAGGAGTAGAGAGAAGGGCAAGCCATGATAGGGCCCCTCCACATTTTTTCTTTTAGGGACTCATGATCAGTACCCGAGATCATGAGGACCTTTTCATGTAAATAAAGGGTTTTGTACAGTTTTACACTCATCTATCAATAAAAAGGCATTTTTCACACATTATTCTCTCATTTTGTTCTATTCTCTCTCTCTCATTAATATTAATAAACTCTAAACCTAAACAGAACCAATAAATAATTATGTCTGTGATTGCTCGCTCTGACCGGGATCCGAAAGCCGAGGGTGAATGGGTTGAGTTGGACAGTGATGAGGAGACCATCTCTCCGGATCTGCAAAGACTGCTAGATCAAGAAGCTCGTCTACTCCAACCGAATCAAGAAGAATTGGAGACCGTGAATTTGGGGCAGGGTCAAGAATTGAAAGAGGTCAACATTGGGACCCGTATCAGTGATGGAATAAGAACGCAATTAATTCAATTATTGAGGGAATGCAAGGACGTATTTGCATGGTCGTACCATGATATGCCCGGGTTGGACTCCAACATTGTCGAACACAAGTTGCCCTTAAAAGAGGGGTTTCGACCTATTAAGCAAAAGCTTCGACGAATCAAGCCCGAATGGTCCTTAAAGATTAAGGAGGAGGTGGAAAAACAATTGGACGCGGGATTCTTGGTTGTATCCCAGTATCCCGAATGGCTGGCTAACATTGTGCCAGTCGTCAAAAAGAATGGGAAGGTTAGAGTGTGTGTTGATTATAGGGATTTGAATCGTGCCAGTCCAAAGGACGATTTTCCCTTGCCACATATTGATACACTCGTGGATCACACCGCCACAAACACACTCTATTCCTTTATGGATGGATACTCGGGGTATAATCAAATCAAGATGAATATAGAAGACCGCGAGAAAACTTCTTTCATTACACCCTGGGGGACTTTCTGCTACAGGGTGATGCCTTTTGGACTTAAAAATGCGGGTGCCACCTACCAACGAGCGATGGTGACACTATTCCACGATATGATCCACAAAGAAATTGAAGTATACGTGGATGACATGATCGCAAAGTCAAAAGACGAAATGGACCACATCCAATATTTGAGAAAATTATTCAATCGGCTTCGTAAGTATCAGCTTAAGCTAAACCCGGCTAAGTGTACTTTCGGAGTTCGGTCGGGTAAGCTTCTTGGGTTCATCGTCAGTGAAAAAGGCATAGAGGTTGACCCCGATAAAGTAAAGGCAATAATGGAAATGCCTCCTCCTAAAACTGAGAAAGAAATTAGAGGATTCCTCGGTAGGGTGAACTACGTCGCAAGGTTCATCGCACAGTTGACTGACACGTGCAAACCAATATTCAAGCTGTTGCGCAAGAATCATTCCAAAACTTGGGATGAGAATTGTCAACGAGCTTTTGACAAGGTCAAACAGTGCTTGGCCAATCCACCAATATTGGTGCCACCTGTCGAGGGAAGGCCATTAATCCTCTATCTGACAGTGCTTGATGAGTCCATGGGAGCCGTGCTAGGGCAACAGGACGAAACTGGAAAGAAAGAACAAGCCATCTACTACCTGAGCAAAAAGTTCCTTGATTATGAAATCCGCTACACGCCATTAGAAAAGACTTGCTGTGCGTTGGCATGGGCAACACAAAGGCTCAGGCAGTACATGATAAGGCATACTACTTGGTTGGTTTCCAAAATGGACCCAATTAAGTACGTGTTCGACAAACCAATAATCACTGGGAAGATTGCCCGATGGCAAGTGCAATTATCAGAATTTGACATCATACATGTCACACAAAAGGCCATCAAGGGTAGTACCTTAGCTGATTACCTAGCACACGGGCCGACCAATGACTATCAATCCCTTCAGGATGATTTCCCCGATGAGCATATAATGAGTATACAACATGAAGATCCTAAGGATGATACGTGGACCATGTACTTTGATGGAGCCTCCAACATGCTTGGACAGGGGATTGGAACAGTACTAATCTCCCCACAAGGAAAGTATATCCCCCTAACGGCGAGACTCAACTTCGACTGTACAAATAACATGGCCGAATACGAAGCTTGCGCGTTAGGAATCCAAGCAGCAATCAACAATGGTATCCTAAAGCTCAAAGTATTTGGAGATTCGGCTTTAGTCATTCACCAACTGCGAGGTGACTGGGAAGTCCGAAATCCTAAACTGATACCATATGTTGAGCATATCAAAGATTTGACACAATTCTTCCAAAGTGTCATCTTTGAATACATTCCAAGGGAGGAGAATTAGTTTGCTGACGCCCTTGCTACACTATCATCGATGTTCGCCTTGGATAAGGAGCATGAAATGCCCATCATCAATATCCGGCGGCACGATAAGCAAGCGTTCTGCCTACTGATAGATGAAGCTGTTGACGATCATCCATGGTTCCATGACATCAAACAATATCTGTCAAAAGGGGAATATCCTGATATGGCTAGTGATAATGATAAAAAGCATATCCGAAGAAGGGCCATGGGATTTCTGTTGATTGGAGAAACCCTCTACAAAAAGAATTATGACTCGGTCTTGTTGAGATGTATAGACCAAGTCGAAGCTCAAAATGTAATCAAAGAAATACATGAGGGGGTTTTCGGTACCCATATTCCCGGGCCTGCAATGGCTAAGAAAATCCTCAGAGCAGGATATTATTGGTCGACCATTGAAAGGGATTGTTACCAATACGTCCGGAAATGCCACAAATGTCAAGCATATGCCGACAACATTCATGTCCCACCAACGCCACTCAATGTTTTGGCTTCACCATGGCCATTCGCAATGTGGGGCATGGATGTTATTGGACCCATCGAGCCAAAAGCATCCAACGGACATAGGTTCATCCTTGTGGCCATTGACTATTTCACTAAATGGGTAGAAGCGGCATCGTATGCTCATGTGACCCGAAAGGTGGTAACATCCTTCATAAGGAAGAACATCATATGCAGATACGGTATTCCCGATAAGATCATCACTGATAATGGATCCAATTTGAACAATAAGATGGTGGAAGAATTGTGCAAAGAGTTCAAAATTCAGCACCATAACTCTTCCCCATATCGACCAAAGATGAATGGGGCAGTCGAGGCAGCCAATAAGAATATCAAGAAGATAGTACAAAAAATGGTTGTCTCATTCAAAGACTGGCATGAGATGCTACCCTTCGCTCTCCATGGTTATAGGACTTCAGTACGTACATCCACAGGAGCTACTCCATTCTCCCTTGTTTATGGAATGGAGGCAGTTCTGCCGGTTGAAGTCGAGATACCTTCTCTGAGAGTAATCATGGAAGCAAAACTTTCCGAGGCAGAATGGGTTCAAAGTCGATACAACCAATTGAACCTTATCGAAGAAAAACGACTGAACGCTATATGCCATGGTCAAGCCTACCAAAGGAAGATCAAAAAGGCTTTTGACAAGAAAGTCCATCCTCGAATCTACCATGAGGGAGAGCTGGTGATGAAGAAATTGCTACCAGCTCAAAAGGACAAAATCGGAAAGTGGGCCCCAAATTACGAAGGACCATATGTGGTGAAGCGAGCCTTCTCTGGAGGAGCATTGATTCTCACAGACATGGACGGAGAAGAACTTCGATACCCAGTCAATGCTGACGTGGTAAAGAAGTATTATGCTTGAAGACGTTGCTTGCATCAGCCCGCTAGGATGAAAACCCAAAAAGGGCATCCTAGGCAAAAGTTAGGGCAAAACAAAAAGCCCGCCAGTACAAGGGTACTAGGCAAAACAAAGGCAAAATTATCCCCGCTAGGACACGTCCTAGGCAAAAATTAGGGGCAAAAGAATAAGATGCAAAAAGTAAAGCAAGCAACGATCACTTGAACCGAAAACCGAAAGGCGGTTCAAGTGATAATCTTCTAGAAGCAAGCGTCTTGCAGTATCTACACTCCTGGCTCAGGCATCTCACCCAAAACGATTAGGGGAACGAGAAGAGCGACAATTACAGATATAATTGTTTAAGCCAAAAATGTATAGCCTACCTTGGCCAGCCTTTCTTCAGAAATTCCTTTTGTAAATCTTTCTGTATAAACATTTGTGAATATCAATAAAATATCCATTTGTTTCTTTTCTCTCTTGACCATGTGATTATGCCTTTGAGTTGGTTTTTCATAAAATTGTACGAAATTCCATTAATAATCGGTCAATAAAAGAAAATTGGAGGGGTTCCTGTAAAATCCATAATCCCCTGCATAAAGGCTCACAAAAATACTCCCTCGCGTCAATGACAGAAAGTCCTCCAAGAAGAAGAGGATAGGGAGAGCCACTCACTTTTCTAAAATAAATGAACAAAAATAAAAATTGTATTGCATTTGTGCATCACATACACTTTAGTTGCACATTCAAAGACCTTATCATGAGGCAACTGCATAAAATAGAAAAATAGAAAAATTGCTTGTGTATGACAGCAGCAAGCAAAATACAAAGATTCAGAAAATCAACAGCATCTCAGAATAATTGAGCCTGGAGAGGCTTGCCGAAAGAATACTCTCAGAATAATTGAGCCTGGAGAGGCTTGCCGAAACAATACTCATCAGTTTGCACAGAATAACTGAGCCTGGAGAGGCTTGCCGAAACAATACTCCTCATCCCCCACATCAAAGAATAATTGAGCCTGGAGAGGCTCGCAGAAATAATACTCCCCAGAGAAACCTCAACTCACGCTCTTGGACTCAAAATCCCCAGCAAGAGCTATCAAAGCAAGATCGACGACATTCCCAATGGACGCACGATCACCCAAGCAGAATATCCAAGTCAAAGGACTTAAACTTCCTCAGTGAAGATAGCTCTCCAACTCAAGTGTCGAGTGAGGCTAAGCCTGTAGAGGCTTCCTAAATAATACTCTGGGATACATAAGATCCCCAAATCCCCAGTCGCCTACTCAAGAGGCATCCCTGCAGAAGGAAAAAATAAAAAAATCAATAATCATTCCCCAAGTGGAATCTGGCTCTCAACCAATCATTGAACGTCAAGCTGATACGCCTAACAGAAGAGGCTAATCAAAATCAACGACAAAATCCCCCAGTGGATAACAGCCTACACAGAGGCAGCAAAATCAGAAAACCAAAAGAGACACCCGAACAAGGATAACCGGGATACTCCACCAACGTCGAAAGGACGTCAGCCAATCATAAGGCACCGCTCACATCAGAAAGAGCATCTTTGTGTCTGCACCCAAAGGAATCAGAAATTCCCCAGTGGGAACCAACTACGCAATGGAAAGTTGGGACACAAGAACCTATGAGTAACTGCACATCCCCTAGACGGATCCCTGCGTTATCCAGCCCTTAGTGGCACAAAATCAAAAAACAACCGTCGAAGCAGCATCGTGGACTGTGGAGACAAAATCATCACGAATCCCTGGAAAGGAGATATTCACGCTACCCCGTTGTCACAAACACGGAGGTATGCAGCTTCCGGCTCGGGCAATGAGCGAAGCTATCTCTGGAAAAGGGGTACTCACCGCTCACCGTTGTCACAAAGGTACTTAGCTTCCGGCTCAAACAAAGAGTGAAGCTAAGCCTGGAGAGACGGTACTTACAGCTTCCAGCTTGGGCAACAAGCAAAGCAAGGCCTGGAGAGGCAAAACTCACACTGCTCACCGTCGTCACAAAGGTGCTTGGTTTCCGGCTCGAACAAAGAGCGAGACTAAGCCTGGAGAGGCGAAACTCACACTGCTACCGTCGTCACAAGGGTACTTAGCTTCCGGCTCGAACAAAGAGTGAAGCTAAGCCTGGAGAGGCGATACTCACAGCTTCCAGCTTGGGCAGCAAGCATAGCAAAACCTGGAGAGGCCACTCGACAATTTTCCACCGGAAGACGCTACAAGTCAGAAGGTCGGCGCATCACCCGGACAATTGGGTCAACTCCTTTACTTGTCAGCCGGTACACCAAAAGGCCGTCCGACTAAGTAAAGGGGGGGCAGCTGTAGACCCCTAAAATTGTCCGGGTCGGAAATAAAGCTTGAAGACTCTCAAAGACTGAAGGAAGATCAGCCAGAAGGACTCCTGGAAGGCCCTAGGAGGGTTCTCTGTAGGTCTAGAGGTCTTAGGATAGCTCAAAAATAAGGAAGTGGAGGGAATGAAGCCCAATACGGCCGTACTGAACTTAATACGGCCGTATTGAAGCTTCAATACGACCGTAGTGAACTCAATACGGCGTATTGAAGTTTCTGAAACTTCAATACGGTCGTACTGAAGTCAATACGACCGTATTGACACTTCAATACAACCGCAGCGAACTCAATACGGGCGCATTGAAATTTCTGAATTTCAATACGACCGTATTGAACTTCAATACGACCGTATTGAAGTTCAAAAATTTCAATACGGCCGTATTGCCCCTGTAGGCCGTATTGCGCCTATTCCCTATAAATATGACGTCAATTGGACGTCATTCCACACTTTTTCAGATAGTTTCAACCCTCTCCTTGAGTATTCTGGGGTTTTTGAGCAGTGTTCTGCCCTAGAAACCACTCGGAGAGTTGATCCGACGAAGTTCTTGAGCCCCGAGCCATTTTGCTTGAGGATCGAACCTAGTCGAGGGGAAATCTTTTTGATTCCCTTAGTTAAAATTTTGTTCTAGGAGAGCGAGGAGCGGGCTTGTAGAGCGAGGGAACGCCAAAACGCTTCCCAGTTCTTTGCAATATATAAAAGCACGCTTCAAGAGGTTTCCCTTCAATCCTTCCTTTTACTACTTTCTGTGTGCATATTTAAACTGTCATCATGTAGATAGTCAATTTATAATTGCTTAGAATAAATAGGGGTAATTTAGTAATTTTATACTGTTCTTTTAAAAATAATCTGTCATAGGGAACCCGAAAGGGGCGCCGTGGGGTGCTAACACCTTCCCCACGCGTAACCGACTCCCTTACCCAACTCTGGTTGTAGTGGCCAAAGTTGATTTTTAAATCAATTGCCTTATCCCTTTTTCCAATGTTTTGAGTAAAACATTGGTGGCGACTCCACGAACCCTCCTTTTATGAAAACCACTAATCCATGGAGGGTCCCGCTTGGGATTAATATGGATTAGTGAGCCTTTTAATAAAATTGCTCGTTTGACGAGGTCTCAGTTTGAGAATAAGTCATTCTAGCAATCCACTATTTTTTAAACAAATAAACGAGTCCAACCATCCTTCGCGAATGCCGAAAGCCCGTTTCGGGCCGGTGGCGACAGCAGGGATCCGTCTAGGGGATGTGCAGTCATTCATAGGTTCCTGTGCCCCAACTTGCATTGCATTGTTGGTACCCATGGGGAATTTCTGACTCCTTGGGGTGTAGACACAAATGCTCTCTCTCTGAGTTGAGCGATGCCTTATGTTTAGCTGACGTCCTTTGACGTTGTGGAGTATCCCGGTTATCTTTATTCGGGTGTCTCTCTTTGATTTTTCTGATTTTTGTAGCCTCTGTGTAGGCTATTATCCACTGAGGGTATTCTGGATGTTGATTTTGATTTTGTCTCCACAGTCCACGATGCTGCTTTGACGATTATTTTCGTGCCACTGAGGGCTGGATAACGCAGGGATCCGTCTAGGGGATGTGCAGTTACTCATAGGTTCTTGTGTCCCAACTTTCCTTTGCATAGTTGGTGCCCATTGAGGAATTTATGTTTCCCTGGGGTGTAGACACGAAGATGCTCTTTCTGAGATGAGCGGTGCCTTATGATTGGCTGACGTCCTTTCGACGATGGTGGAGTATCCCGGTTATCCTTATTCGGGTGACTCTTTTTGTTTTTCTGGTTTTGTCGCCTCTGTGTAGGCTGTTATCCGCTGGGGGATTTTGTCATTGATTGTGATTAGCCTCTTCTGTTAGGCAGATCATCTTGACGCTTGATGTTTGGCCAAGAGCCGGATTCCACTTGGGGAATGATTATTGATCTTTTGATTTTTTTTCTTTTTGTAGGAATGCCTCTTGAGTAGGCGACTGGGGATTTGGGGATCTTATGTATCCCAGAGTATTATTTAGGAAGCCTCTACAGGCTTAGCCTCACTCAACGCCTGAGTTGGAGAGCTATCTTCCACTGAGGAAGTTTTAAGTCCTTTGACTAGATATACTGCTTGGGTGATCGTGTTTCCATTGGGAATTTTGTCGATCTTGCTTTGATAGCTCTCGCTGGGGATTTGTTCCGTGAGCTTGAGTTGGGGTTTCTCTGGGGAGTATTATTTCTGCGAGCCTCTCCAGGCTCAATTATTCTGAGAGAGTATTATTTCGGCAAGCCTCTCCAGGCTCAGTTATTCTGCATGAGTATTGTTTTTTGTTCAGCCCGAGAATGCGAGCTGAGACGTCTTTTGGAGAGTATTATTTCGGCAAGCCTCTCCAGGCTTAATTATTTTGTGGGAGTATTTTTCAGCAAGCCTCTCCAGGCTCAATTATTCTGTGGGAGTATTATTTCGGCAAGCCTCTCCAGGCTCAGTTATTCTGTGGGAGTATTGTTTCGGCAAGCCTCTCCAGGCTCAGTTATGATGAATTGGTTTTTTTTTTTTGTTCAGCCCAAGAATGCAAGCTGAGATGTCTTTTTGGAGAGTATTATTTTGGCAAGCCTCTCCAGGCTCAGTTATTCTGTATAATTTGTTGGATTTTCTGTATTTTGCCTTTTTATTGATTTTGGCTTTTTCTGTGTTTTTGCCTTTTTTGTTGATTTTGGCTTTTTCTGTGTTTTTGCCTTTTTTGTTGATTTCGGCTTTTTCTATACAGAAATGTGTTGGTCCCTACGGTTAGAATCTAGAAGGGGGGGTTGAATAGATTCTATGTTATTTTTCCTTTTCTTCTTTGCTTTCTAAATCTTTACCAAACAAATCTTGATTTAAAACAAACCTTTAAACAAAAAAGGTAATTCAGAGTTATAAATGCACAGCTTATCCAACAAGATTTGAATAACAAGATATGTAAAGATTGAATTTATCAATTACCAAGAATCTTTAAAGTTCAGTTTCTGCAGATAATGTTTTTCTTCATACAACATTAATCAAGAAACTTATACAGAATGTAAAGAGTGTAAGGGTTAAGAAAATCATGCACCAAGATATATACTGGTTCAGCCATCCAAAGGCCTACATCCAGTTTCAGATTTAGATACACCTCTAAATCCAGTCAAATCCACTATTGATATTCTTTACAAGCACCCTGCACAAGCAATATCCAATCAATGAATTTAACAAGCAAATCTTGACACCCACAAGATTAACAAACCATTTCTTGACTCCACAAGAAACATATAACCCAAGAATATTGATCCCACAATATCCTACTTGAGAAAAACCTATCTCAAGATTTCTCTTTACACAACTCTTCCAGAGATTCTCTAATCTCAAGAGTTAAAACCATCCAAACAATAAAAGATCAGAAACGAGTACACCTGTTCGTGTAGATATGATCTTCAACAACGTAAACCAGTTTAGAATGAATTTTCTATATGAACTTCATCTTCTTGAATTGATCTTGCACACTTCTTTTTCCAAAAGTTGATTTTCAGCAGATATGTTCTTTCTTTCTTTTTCAGAAAATCTTTTTCTCTTTTGCAGTAATGTGTATTCAAAAAAAACTTCTTTCCGTGTGTGAAAATTCTCTTTTTTTTTCTCTTCTTAAAAAAAATTTCAGTTTTAATCTTATTTAAAGACAATTTTCATGTGCAAGGAAACAGTTATTTCAGTTACTGTTTTAATCTATTACCTGACATGGTAATCGATTAACACGATGCCAAAATAACACAAAACTCACATTTGGAACAGAGGTAATCGATTACTTTAAAGAGGTAATCGATTAACACGATCCTTTTTCCTCTTGAAATCATCAGAATCAGTTTGGTAATCTATTACCACACATGGTAATCGATTATTCCAGTATCAATCAGTTTTTCAACATGAGTCAGGTAATCTATTACCAGTTCAGGTAATCTATTCCTTAACTCAGAAAATTTCTGATGTTTTCAAGTTTTCATTTAAAGTCTCAAACACTCAGTAAATTAATACTTCATGTTCTCAACAATGAATGAAATAAGAAAAATGAGTATTATGATATTTTCACCTTCATGTTAATTACTAATTTTTAACACATAACAAACAAACACATACAAGCCTAATCTTTTAAACAATCAATACATTATCCTTTTGACATAGGCTTAAAATAAAAAGCAACATGAGCAAAACATCAAAACTAAAACTTCTAGGGAACATCTTCCAGATGTAGATTCTTCAATCTTCAACAATCTCCCCCTTTTTGGTTTTGATGAGCCAAACTCTTCTTGTTGACTTTCACAATCATCATGTTGTTTTGTTTCACTTGTTTGTTTGAAATTTGAACTTGAATTTGAACCTGCATATGTCTAGAACAAAAACTTCCATACAAAGCATTATGCAGTTCTATTTCCATTTCTTTCTTATACAATACATAAACAACCATATAAACATTTAATCAGTTTCTCATGAATTTCTCCCCCTGTTTGGCTTAACCAAACCAAAAAAAACAGAGTAAACAGAGAAATAACATGATACTTATGCAACAAAAACAACAAGCACTTAATAAGACTTTCATCATATAAGCATTAAAAATGTTCAGAAGCATGCAAATACTACAACTATTACAAACTTTAAGTCTGAAATATAAATCAAAGTATTTATGCAGAACAAATTAAAATGCAGTGCCTAAAATGTAATGCATAACTAAAGTTCTTCAGGGTAGGGTATGTTCATCGCATCCAGTCGTTCAGATATAGATTCAAAACAAGCCTTCAGCTCTTGATAATCTCTTCTCTGAGTTTCTCTGATGTCATCTAGCTTTGCCAGAACAGATAGCTCAAAAGTAGAAAGAGGCTTGGGCTCTTCAGCACCTTCCTCTTCTTCAGTTTGAACTTCAGGTTGAGACGGCTCTGTAGTCTCAGCAGTAGGAACATCTTCCTTTGCTATCCAACCAGCATCTGTTTTCACTAGCTTCATCATTTTCAGAGCTCTATCCTTGATATCATGAACATCTCTGGTGACCTCTTTTGCTTCACCAGTTAAGGGAACTTTATAGAACACCAATACCTTGCTTATGAACACAGCATATGGACACTTGCAGTCCATTAACCTCCTTGTCTTTAGCATTATGTCTTCTACCACATATACCCAATCAACTTGAATGTTGTTCTTAAAAGCTGCGAGCAGTGCCATATCTTCTTCACTGATTTGTGCGTGATTGCTCCCCCTTGCTGCCAGAATCCAGACAATTACATAATGTAGGAGTCTATCTTCCATTCGTAGACCTCCAGCATTATATGTAATTTTCCTCTTTTCTTTTCTTTTGTATTCTTTATTAGCCTCCCAGGCTGAAACATCCCTCAGCATACTCATAAAAAACGTATCTTTATCTATTAAGAAATTTTTCATCTTTAATTCATTGAAGGTAGGTTTAATACCATTTCTGGTTAATCCACCAATCTTCAAAGTTCGTTTTAGTTTGAAGTAAAAATGGAGAGAGTTTTGAATTAATTTGAATTCGAAACAGATTTAAAGAGGGTTTTTGAGTACAAAAAAAATAGGGGTTCGCGTCAGGTAATCGATTAACCCAGTTGGTAATCGATTATCTCGCAACTGAAACAGGGTAATTATGCAAGTGAGTGAGTGGTAATCGATTAACCCGCATGGTAATCGATTATCACAGTGGGTATGCATCAGAAATTGCATCAAAGTAGCAGAGGTAGTCGATTACTGAAAATTGATAATCGATTACTGCTGTTGATTTTTCAGCAATTTCTTCATTTCTTCCAATGGTAATCGATTAACCCGATAGGTAATCGATTATCACAGAGAAATGTGTGCAGATACAGGGCATACTGTGTTTTGTGTGATCTCCTATTATGAGTGCACATACATCAAGTTTAAACCTATAAGTGCTTAGCAATTTCATGCATATTCACACAATCATACTTTAATTATGAGATTTAGGATAGATTGGACTCACTAATGATACCAAGATTGGTTCTTAGCTTGAAAAATCTTTCCTTTGGTAGAGGCTTTGTAAAGATGTCAGCAAGTTGATCTTCTGACATTATGAATTTGATGTCACAGTCTCCTTTCTCTACATGATCTCTGATAAAGTGATGTCTAACTTCAATGTGCTTAGTTCTTGAGTGTAGAATAGGATTCCTTGAAATGTTAATTGCACTTGTGTTGTCACACTTCAGTGGTATGTGATCAATCTTCAAACCAAAGTCTTGAAGTTGATGTTTAAACCAAATTGACTGAGCACAGCAGCTTCCAGCAGCTATATACTCAGCTTCAGCAGTTGAGAGTGCTACACAAGCTTGTTTCTTGCTCTGCCACGATATGAGACATTCTCCAAACGTGTGGCACGTTCCACTTGTACTTTTCCTATCCAATTTACAACCAGCAAAATCGGAGTCAGAGTAACCAGTTAAAGATGGAGAAGTACCTTTAGGATACCACAATCCAACATTGATTGTGCCTTTCAAATACTTCAGTATTTTCTTTACAGCCTTCAGATGTGATTCCTTTGGTTTTGATTGGAATCTAGCACATACACATACACTGTACATGATGTCAGGTCTGCTAGCTGTTAGATACAGAAGAGATCCAATGATCCCTCTATACATTGATTCTTCAACATCTTTTCCTGCAATATCACTATCTAGATAACAATTAGTAGACATAGGAGTATTTGATATCTTACAATTCTCCATATCAAATTTCTTTAACAGTTCTTTGCTATATTTAGTTTGATGTAGAAAAATTCCATTTTCCATTTGTTTGACTTGTAGTCCTAGGAAGAAGCTTAATTCTCCCATCATAGACATATCAAACTCCTTCTGCATATTGGAAACAAATTCTTCACAAAGAGATTGGTTAGTAGATCCAAATATTATATCATCAACATAAATCTGAATCAGCAGAATATCCTTTGATTTTCTCTTTATGAAAAGAGTTTTATCAACATTACCTCTTTGAAAGTCATGAGTTAGTAGAAACTTACTCAGCCTTTCATACCATTTCCTTGGAGCTTGTTTCAGTCCATACAAAGCTTTCTTGAGCTTGTAAACATGCTTAGGTAATTTGCAGTCAACAAAACCAGGTGGTTGATCTACATAAACTTCTTCATCAATTAGACCATTTAAAAATGCACTTTTCACATCCATTTGATATAGTTTGAAATCAAACACACAAGCAAATGCAAGTAAAAGCCTAACAGCTTCTAATCTAGCAACTGGAGCATATGTTTCACCAAAGTCTATACCTTCCTGTTGATTGTATCCTTTGGCTACTAATCTAGCTTTATTTTTAACTATAACACCTTCTTCATTTAGTTTGTTTCTGAAAACCCATTTTGTACCAATGACATTCATATTCTTATTGAAAGGAACTAAAATCCAAACATCATTTCTTTTGAATTGATTCAGTTCATCATGCATGGCCATTATCCAGAATTCATCTTTTAATGCATGTTCCACACATAATGGTTCAATTTGAGAAACAAATGCCATATCATCACTTAGAAGATTAAAAGAGTGTCTAGTAGAAACTCCCTTATTTATATCTCCAAGAATGTTATCCAGAGATAGATCTTTGGGTTTCCTCCATTCTTTGGGTAGTGATGTGTCTTCAGATGGTGTTTTCTGCTGTAGTTCCAGTTTTTCTTCTTCTTGTGTAATACTGTCACCTGTCTCATCTTCATCATTAAGAGATTTTCCTTTTTCAAGGATGTTAGTTTCATCAAAGGTAACATGTATAGATTCTTCAACAGATAAGGTACTTTTGTTAAAGACTCTATATGCTTTGCTAATTGCAGAATATCCAATAAAAACTCCTTCATCAGCCTTAGCATCAAATTTTCCAAGAGTGTCTTTTCCATTATTCAGAACAAAACACTTACAGCCAAACACTTTAAAATGTGAAATGTCAGGCTTTCTTCCTTTGTAAAGCTCATATGGTGTTTTCTTTAAAATAGGTCTAATCAAGATTCTATTTAGAACATAGCATGCAGTGTTTACTACATCAGCCCAAAAGTATTTTGGTAAACCATTTCCATTTAACATGGCTCTTGCTAGCTCTATTAGAGATCTATTTTTCCTCTCTACAACTCCATTTTGTTGAGGAGTTCTAGGGACAGAAAAATTGTGATTAATACCATTTTCTTCACAAAAAGTTTGAAAAGATTCATTTTGAAATTCACCACCATGATCACTTCGCAAAGATTTAATTTTCAAGTCCTTTTCATTCTGAATTCTTTTTGAAATGATTCTAAAGGCTTTAAAAGCATTGTCTTTATGGGATATAAATGCAACCCATGTGAATCTGGAGTAGTCATCAATGAGAACTAAAGCATAAGTGTTTCCACCTAGACTTTTGGTTCTTGATGGTCCAAAGAGATCCATGTGCAAAAGTTCCAGCGGTCTAGAGGTTGACATAACTTTCTTTGATTTAAAAGAAGCTCTAGTCTGCTTTCCCTTTTGACATGCATCACAAAGTCCTTGTTTAGAGAACTTGATCTTTGGAAGACCACTAACAAGATCTTTAGATGCAAGTCTATTTAACTGATCTGCATTTATATGTGCAATGCGTCTATGCCATAACCATGTTACATTATCATGTGATGTGAGACAAGAATTGGATGATGAATGCTCTAAGTCTAAGATGTATATGTTATTGACTCTTTTTCCTATAAGCAGGACTTCATTTGATTCCTTATCACAAACCATACAGCATTGATTATTAAAAGAGATATTGTAATTTTTGTCACAAAGCTGGCTAATACTAAGCAGGTTATATTTGAGACCTTCTACATACAGGACATTTTCAATGAGAGTATTGGAATTGTTACCAACACTGCCTGAGCCTAGTATTCTGCCTTTGTTGTTATCTCCATATGTTACAGATCCTCCTTCTTTTTCCTGTAATGAGATAAATTTGCTTTTATCTCCTGTCATGTGTCTTGAGCAGCCGCTGTCTAAGTACCACATTGATTGCTTTGCTCTCAAGCACACCTGCAGCACAAGTTATTCAATTTGATTTTGGTACCCAATGGATCTTGGGTCCTGGAGAATCAGTGAGTACATAATCTAATTTCTTAATCCATTTATATTTTCCACTAGGAATGCCAAATTTCCTTATCATGCATCTGTAGTAGTTATGACCAGATTTCATACAATAGTTACATGAGTGGGAATTAATGGATTTCATAACATTAACATTCTGTTTTTCTTTATCCTTTGCTTTTAATGCAGCATACAATGTTTCACAGTTCTCACATGGTGACTTTAGTTTAGAGATATCTGAAAGTAGTTTCCTGTTATCATTCTCTAAATCAGAAATTTTATCTCTCATGTGTGTCATTTTCTTTTTGTAAACATTATTTGATTTTTCTAATTTCTTTGCTTCAGCATACAGTTCAGCAAATGCATTTTGCAATTCATCATACGAGTTAATAGATGAGTCAGAATCATATACCTCATAATCTGAATTATGTTTGGTCATGAGACAGAGATTTGCTTCCTGATCCTCATCACTATTACTTGAAGTTGTTGAGGCATTCTCTTCCCATGCTATGTATGCTTTCTTTTTCTTTGATCTGAACTTTTGTTTCGTCTCCTCATTCTTTTTCAGGCTTGGACAGTCAGCTCTCATGTGTCCAGCTTTTCCACATTCAAAACATTTGAACTTTGGAGATGAGTTTTCATTCTTCTTGAAGGATTTCTTCTGACTGGAGAATCTCTTATTGTTGTTCTTCCTTCTCATGAATTTTCTGAAATTCTTCACCATTAGATTTAATTCTTCTTGTTCAGAACTTTCATTGCTGCTATCCTCTTCATCACTTGAGGATTCTTTTACCTTTAAGGCCAGACCTTTTGCCTTTTTATCTTTTTGTTCTTCATCAGCAATCCTTGACAGATCCATCTCATATTCTCTTAGCTTTCCAAATAACTCAGCACTTGTCATCTGAGCTAAGTTCTTTGACTCTGTAATTGCTGTGACAGTTGGTTGCCATCTTCTGTTTAGTGACTTCAGGATTTTGACATTTACTTCTTCTTCCACGAAGTCTTTCCCTAATCCTTTTAGGTGATTTATTATGTGAATGAACCTCTTTTGCATATCCATGACAGTTTCACCTTGATTCATTCTGAAGGTTTCATATTCCTGAATGAGTGTGTTCTTTCTAGCTCTTCTCACTTCTGGAGTTCCTTCATGTGTTACTTGGATTAAATCCCAAGCTTCCTTTGCTGTAGAACAAGCTGAAATTCTAAAAAATTCATCAGAATTTAGTGCAGAATGTATGATATTTAATGCTTTTGCATCATTCTCTGCTCTTCTAATTTCACTTTGATCCCAGCTATCATATGGTTTCTCAATTTCTTTTCCTCCCTCTATCTTAGTGGGTATTTTGTAATCTGTGATTACAGCCTGCCAAATATTTCTATGAACAGATTCCATGAAAATTTTCATTCTAACTTTCCAAAAGGGATAGTTATCTCCACAAAACAATGGGGGTCTGTTTATAGAAGCACCTTCAGCAAACGGTAATTGATTACCAGCCATCTAACCTTTCTAAAGATCTAGTCTTGAATGTTTTACAAGATACAGCTCTGGTACCAATTGTTGGTCCCTACGGTTAGAATCTAGAAGGGGGGGTTGAATAGATTCTATGTTATTTTTCCTTTTCTTCTTTGCTTTCTAAATCTTTACCAAACAAATCTTGATTTAAAACAAACCTTTAAACAAAAAAGGTAATTCAGAGTTATAAATGCACAACTTATCCAACAAGATTTGAATAACAAGATATGTAAAGATTGAATTTATCAATTACCAAGAATCTTTAAAGTTCAGTTTCTGCAGATAATGTTTTTCTTCATACAACATTAATCAAGAAACTTATACAGAATGTAAAGAGTGTAAGGGTTAAGAAAATCATGCACCAAGATATATACTGGTTCAGCCATCCAAAGGCCTACATCCAGTTTCAGATTTAGATACACCTCTAAATCCAGTCAAATCCACTATTGATATTCTTTACAAGCACCCTGCACAAGCAATATCCAATCAATGAATTTAACAAGCAAATCTTGACACCCACAAGATTAACAAACCATTTCTTGACTCCACAAGAAACATATAACCCAAGAATATTGATCCCACAATATCCTACTTGAGAAAAACCTATCTCAAGATTTCTCTTTACACAACTCTTCCAGAGATTCTCTAATCTCAAGAGTTAAAACCATCCAAACAATAAAAGATCAGAAACGAGTACACCTGTTCGTGTAGATATGATCTTCAACAACGTAAACCAGTTTAGAATGAATTTTCTATATGAACTTCATCTTCTTGAATTGATCTTGCACACTTCTTTTTCCAAAAGTTGATTTTCAGCAGATATGTTCTTTCTTTCTTTTTCAGAAAATCTTTTTCTCTTTTGCAGTAATGTGTATTCAAAAAAAACTTCTTTCCGTGTGTGAAAATTCTCTTTTTTTTTCTCTTCTTAAAAAAAATTTCAGTTTTAATCTTATTTAAAGACAATTTTCATGTGCAAGGAAACAGTTATTTCAGTTACTGTTTTAATCTATTACCTGACATGGTAATCGATTAACACGATGCCAAAATAACACAAAACTCACATTTGGAACAGAGGTAATCGATTACTTTAAAGAGGTAATCGATTAACACGATCCTTTTTCCTCTTGAAATCATCAGAATCAGTTTGGTAATCTATTACCACACATGGTAATCGATTATTCCAGTATCAATCAGTTTTTCAACATGAGTCAGGTAATCTATTACCAGTTCAGGTAATCTATTCCTTAACTCAGAAAATTTCTGATGTTTTCAAGTTTTCATTTAAAGTCTCAAACACTCAGTAAATTAATACTTCATGTTCTCAACAATGAATGAAATAAGAAAAATGAGTATTATGATATTTTCACCTTCATGTTAATTACTAATTTTTAACACATAACAAACAAACACATACAAGCCTAATCTTTTAAACAATCAATACATTATCCTTTTGACATAGGCTTAAAATAAAAAGCAACATGAGCAAAACATCAAAACTAAAACTTCTAGGGAACATCTTCCAGATGTAGATTCTTCAATCTTCAACAAAATGTCTCTGAGGAGTATTATTTTGGCAAGCCTCTTCAGGCTCAGTTATTCTGAGAGAGTGTAGACCCCTAAAATTGTCCGGGTCGGAAATAAAGCTTGAAGACTCTCGAAGACTGAAGGAAGATCAGCCAGAAGGACTCCTGGAAGGCCCTAGGAGGGTTCTCTGTAGGTCTAGAGGTCTTAGAATAGCTCAAAATAAGGAAGTGGAGGGAATGAAGCCCAATACGGCCGTACTGAACTTAATACGGCCGTATTGAAGCTTTAATACGGCCGCAGTGAACTCAATACGGCGTATTGAAGTTTCTGAAACTTCAATACGGCCGTACTGAAACCAATACGGCCGTATTGAAGCTTCAATACAGCCGCAGTGAACTCAATACGGGCGCATTGAAATTTCTGAATTTCAATACGGCCGTATTGAACTCAATACGACCGTATTGAAGTTCAAAAATTTCAATACGGCCGTATTGCTTCTGTAGGCCGTATTGCGCCTATTCCCTATAAATATGACGTCAATTGGACGTCATTCCACACTTTCACACTCAGTTTTGACTCCCTCCTTTAGTATTCTGGGGTTTTTGAGCAGTGTTCTGCCCTAGAAATCTCTCTGGGAGTCGATCCGACGAAGTTCTGGAATTCCGAGCACTTAGCTTGGAGATTCGAACCTAGTCGAAGGGAAATCCTCCGGATTTCCATAGTCAAAAATTTTATAGGAGAGAGCGAGCGAGCTTGTAGAGCGAGGGAACGCCAAAAAGCTTCCCAGTTTTACTCAATATATAAAAGCACGCTTCAAGAGGTTTCTTCTTAAATCCTTCCTTTTACTGCTTTCTGTGTGCATATTTAAACTGTCATCATGTAGATAGTTAATTTATAATCGCTTATAATAAATAGGGGTAATTTAGTAATTTTATACTGTTATTTTAGAATATAATCTGTCATAGGGAACCCGAAAGGGGCGCTGTGGGGTGCTAACACCTTCCCCACGCGTAACCGACTCCCTTACCCAACTCTGGTTGTAATGGCCAAAGTTGATTTATAAAATCAATTGCCTTATCCCTTTTTCCAATGTTTTGAGTAAAACATTGGTGGCGACTCCACGAACCCCTCCTTTTTGCGAAAACCACTAATCCATGGAGGGTCCCGCTTGGGATTAATATGGATTGGTGAATCATTTAATAAAATTGCTCGTTTGACAAGGTCTCAGTTTGAGAATACGTCATTCTAGCAATCCATATTTTTAAACAAATAAACGAGTCCAACCATCCTTCGCGAATGCCGAAAGCCCGTTTCGGGCCGGTGGCGACAGATGGCGACTTCACTGGGGAAGCTTCGAGAGTCAGTCCCATTTAGTGACAGATTATTTTTAACAAATAATAGTTAAAATTACTTCATTACCCCTTGCTTGTATGATAACATGCTTTATATATTTGGCTTTAAATAACTGTTGTTTGTTTAAATTTCCGCAATTGTTTGAAATATAAATTGCACACAAACCTTTGCACACAACAGTTCCCTCTATACCCGGGGGCATGAGTGGTAATCCATAGGGAGTGGATGTTAGTACGGCCGGTTGAATGGGTCCATAGGAGCCTACGAGACCGTTGTCGGAAAAACATCACTCAAGGTGATAACCATGAACTCGAGTCCGACAGTGCGTTGGAACTTTCCATCGACTTACGACGAGAGGAATTGGGTCCCTACAATGGGGGCACCTTGGGGGCCTTTGACCAAGTGAGAACAGTTAGATCCTCCTTGAATATGCACTTTTCTGCAGGAGACCCCTACCTCGTGATTCGCTCGTGACTGTTCGTGGATGAGTGAATTGTGTGTGCATTTTTATGTGACATTGTATGAGCATACATTGCACCTTTTAAACATACAACATTCTTTTTAAAATAAAAAGAATAAATAGAAATAAAGATCTTCTAGTACATGGTGTTAACATCTACCTTCATCACATTCATGTAGGTAGTTTTCCTTTTCACCCAAAAAAATATAAAAGAAAAATACCCAAAGAAAAAAGAAAAAAGGGTTATTTATCCAAACCAAGCAATATCATGCATCATCTTAGGAATATCCTAAAAACATGATAATGCTTAGTTGAATAAACACTATGCATGCATATTCACCACCATCATCTCATATCATGCATATAGGTCATGGAGGGATCTAGGAGTCATTCATACATCTCTCCTAGTAATCCATTAATAAACATTAATAAAAAGAAAGGATTAGTCGATGCGTATGTTCAAAGAATGGATCGCACGCCGTTCGTTATCAAGTGTAAGCCAACAACCGTGCCAATCGAGCGCACATCAACTCCGTTGTTGGTAATCAAGACGAATAAAGGGGAAGGTCCGACACCATTAAGGATCACAGTCCCAAGGCCTTTCCCTTACAAATCAAATAAGGCTGTGCCGTGGATATACGACATCCACTCTTCTGCCGACAGCGATATCTCCAACATCGCTGGACTTGGGGGCATGACTAGGAGTGGCAGGATCTACACTCCCGAAGATCTTCATGACAAAGCTCCCAAGAATAAAGGGAAAGAAAAAGAAGAAAAAACCGAGGAAAATAAGGAATCCGAGGAGGAGACAGACAAACTGTTAAAATATATCCGACAGAGCGAGTACTCCATCATGGATCAACTTCATAAGATGCCAGCAAAGATTACTCTGTTGTCGTTGATCCTATGCTCCGAACCGCATCGGCAAGCTCTGTTGAAAGTCTTGAACGAGGCATACGTGTCGCACACTATCTCCCAAGACAAGTTTGAGGGGATTGTTAGTCACATCACGGCTAATGATCACCTCACCTTCATCGATGAAGAAATCCCCACCGAGGGATCAAACCACAACAAGCCCTTGCACATCTCTATAAAGTGCAAGGAGTATCACATCGTTAAAGTCTTGGTAGATAATGGATCTTCCTTGAAAGTGATGCCAAAAAGAACGCTCAAGCAATTGGCAATCAAGGGAGTCCAAACGCGCCCGAGCAACATGATCGTTCGAGCTTTCGACGGTTCTAAAAGAGAAGTAGTGGGAGAAATCAATCTTCCAATCCAAATTGGACCCACTATCTTCAACGTCGAATTTCAAGTGATGGATATCACTCCCGCATACAGCTGTCTCCTCGGCCGACCTTGGATTCATGATGCGAAAGCTATTCCTTCTACACTCCACCAGAAAGTCAAGTTCATAGTGGGTGACAAACTGGTGACCGAACAAGCTAAAGATGACATACTCATCAGCAAGCCATCCAACATACTTTATGTGGATGCAGCAGAGGAAGCTTTAGAAACCGCCTTCCAAGCATTGGAAATCGCCAATGTTGAAACGTTTCCCCGAGAAATGAAGAAGGTAGCTCATACGCTCACAAAGAACGGATACTTGCCAAGACAAGAATTAGGCAAGGACTCCCAAGGAATCCCGGAGCTACCCATTATCAAAGACAATCCGGGGAAACAAGGGTTAAGATACAACCCTAACAAAGATCAAAGGACGAAGAGGAACCAAGATCCTTCTCGACGTTCTTTAAGCCAGATCTTTAGGAAGGCTGGTTCACAAACGTCAAGGCCAGCTGTTGTCATCAAGTGTCCTTCTCCTTCCGATAGGGATGTATAGACTCAGTGACTATTAGAGATCACTCCTCGGGGACAGCCCGACCCCCGAGCCTCGATAGGGCACATGTTTCCATTATGATTATAATAAAATCATTCTTCATTAATTCTTTATTGCTTCTTTTCTCGCTTGCAATAAAATTCCAGACCACATTATTTTAACCCTGTTTGAATAAACATGAATGAGGTTAAAATCATCTTAATAATAATAAACCCACATCATTTTTATGTGGAAGTGTGTGTGTCAACTTGGAGCACCTTTTCTTGGCCTCAATAAGTGCCATCATGGATAAAGAAATCCTAAAGAGCAAAAGACCCGCTAGGAATCCCACAAAAGGGTGACCTAGGCAAAAGTTAGGGTTACAAAATAAGACCAAAAGACCCGCTAGGAATCCCACAAAAGGGTGACCTAGGCAAAAATTAGGGTTACAAAATAATGAATAAAAACAAAAGCCCGCTAAGACACCACAAATGGGTGTTTTAGGCAAAAGTAAGAGCCATCAAAAAAGAAAAAAACAGAATAAATCCATGATGGTACCATCAATTGAATTCAACAAAGGGGCTCAAGAAAAGCTATCCAAGTTGTCAAAGCACAATCATTAATAACAAAGATGTGCTTAACCTCATAAGTGTTTAAACAAACAAACCTAAACACAATAAGCCTACCTTGGCCATCCATGCTTACAAAAACAATTTTTCAAAAATAAAATAATCCCCTCTAAAACACAAACTTTTGAAAATATATCCTTTCCTTCTTTTCTCTCTTGTCCCAACGATTTTTGAATAAACTAGTGGAAACATGGAGATATAGTGGTCAATAGGAGGGTTGACACATCTTCTAAAGAAAGGGAAGGATCATTTGGTTGATGACACCAAATCTCAAATATAATACGCATCATTCCTCGGTTACAGAAGTCGGCAGCGCACAGTCCGTCTGGAGGAATGGCAAAATCCAAACACAAAAACGCATCGGTTAATTCTTTTGAAAAAATAATCAAATAGAATTAGGTGCATCATACTGCATACATGCATACAGATGATAGGTGTACTGGAAGATCACTTATTCTCTGTTTATTGAAAAAACAAAAAAAATAAATAATATAAATTTCAGAAAAAACAATGCGCCTGTACCATGTTCAGTACACCCGTATTAAAATCAGGGTTATGAACAAAATTTCAACTCAATACGGGCGTACTGAAATGGATGCGGCCGTATTGGCCATAAAGAAATTTTCAAAGACCTCGTCATGAGGCAACTACATAAAATAGAAAAAATAGAAAAATTGCTTGTGTATGACAGCAGCAAACAAAATGCAAAGATTCAGAAAATCAACAGCGTCATACAGAATAACTGAGCCTGGAGAGGCTTGCCGAAAGAATACTCTCAGAATAACTGAGCCTGGAGAGGCTTGCCGAAAGAATACTCTCAGAATAACTGAGCCTGGAGAGGCTTGCCGAAACAATACTCCCACAGAATAACTGAGCCTGGAGAGGCTTGTCGAAATAATACTCTCTCAAAATAACTGAGCCTGGAGAGGCTTGCCGAAAGAATACTCTCAGAATAACTGAGCCTGGAGAGGCTCGCCGAAATAATACTCTCAAAATAACTGAGCCTGGAGAGGCTCGCCGAAATAATACTCTCTCAGAATAACTGAGACATTTCTGTACAGAAAAAGCCGAAAAACAACAGAAAAGGCAAAAATACAGAAAAAGCCAAAAAATGACAAAAAAGGCAAAAATACAGAAAAAGCCAAAAAATGACAAAAAAGGCAAACATACAGAAAAAGTCAAAAGTCGACAAAAAAGACAAAGATTTCACATCTTTCAGAATAACTGAGCTTGGAGAGGCTCGCCGAAATAATACTCTCAGAATAATTGAGCCTGGAGAGGCTTGCTGAAATAATACTCTTTCAGAATAATTGAGCCTGGAGAGGCTTGCAGAAATAATACTTCCTCAGAATAACTAAAGCCTGGAGAGGCTTGCAGAAATAATACTCCCCCAACTGTACAGAATAATTGAGCCTGGAGAGGCTTGCTGAAATAATACTCTCATCAGAATAACTGAGCCTGGAGAGGCTTACTGAAATAATACTCTCTCAGAAATAACTGAGCCTGGAGAGGCTTGCCGAAACAATACTCATTCAGAATAATTGAGCCTGGAGAGGCTCGCCAAAATAATACTCCACATCAAAGAATAATTGAGCCTGGAGAGGCTCGCAGAAATAATACTCCCCAGAGAAACCTCAACTCAAGCTCACAGAACGAATCCCCAGCGAGAGCTATCAAAGCAAGATCGACGACATTCCCAATGGAAGCACGATCACCCAAGCAGTATATCTAGTCAAAGGACTTAAAACTTCCTCGGTGGAAGATAGCTCTCTGACTCAAGCGCTGAGTAAGGCTAAGCCTGCAGAGGCTTCCTAAATAATACTCTGGGATACATAAGATCGCACATTCCCCAGTCGCCTACTCAGAGGCATCCCTGCAAAAGGAGAAAAATAAAAAAAAATCAATAACCATTCCCCAAGCGGAATTTGGCACTCAGCCGAACACTGAACTTCAAATCCCCAGTCGCCTAATCAAGAGGCACCCCTTCAAAAAGAGAAAAAATCAAAAAGATCAATAACCATTCCCCAAGAGGAATTCGGCATTCAGCCAATCATCAAACATCAAGATAATTCGCCTATTCAGAGGCACTCTTTCAAAAAAGAGAAAAAAATCGAAAAGATCAATAATCATTCCCCAAGCGGAATCCGGCTCTCAGCCTATCATTGAACATCAAGGTGATATGCCTAACAGAAGAGGCTAATCAAAATCAACATCCAGAATCCCCAGCGGATAACAGCCTACACAGAGGCAGCAAAAAATCAGAAAATCAAAAAGAGTTACCCGAACAAGGATAACCGGGATACTCCACCAACGTCGAAAGGACGTCAGCCAATCATAAGGCACCGCTCACATCAGAAAGAGCATCTTTGTGTCTGCATCCCTAAGGAATCAGAAATTCCCCAGTGGGCACCAACTACGCAATGGAAAGTTGGGACACAAAAAACCTATGAGTAACTGCACATCCCCTAGACGGATCCCTGCGTGATCCAGCCCTCAGTGGCACAAAAATCAAAAAACAACCGTCGAAGCAGCATCGTGGACTGTGGAGACAAAATCATCACAAATCCCTGAAAAGGAAATATTCACGCTACCCCCGTCGTCACAAACACGGAGGTATGCAGCTTCCGGCTCGAGCAATGAGCGAAGCTATCTCTGGAAAGGAGGTACACACTGCTACCGTTGTCACAAGGGTACTTAGCTTCCGGCTCAAACAAAGAGTGAAGCTAAGCCTGGAGAGGCGGTACTCACAGCTTCCAGCTTGGGCAGCAAGCAAAGCAAAGCCTGGAGAGGCGAAACTCACACTGCTCACCGTCGTCACAAAGGTGCTTAGTTTCCGGCTCGAACAAAGAGCGAGACTAAGCCTGGAGAGGCGAAACTCACACTGCTCACCGTCGTCACAAAGGTGCTTAGTTTCCAGCTCGAACAAAGAGCGAGACTAAGCCTGGAGGGGCGAAACTCACACTGCTACCGTTGTCACAAGGGTACTTAGCTTCCGGCTCGAACAAAGAGTGAAGCTAAGCCTGGAGAGGCGGTACTCACAGCTTCCAGCTTGGGCAACAAGCAAAGCAAAACCTGGAGAGGCTACTCGACAATTTTCCACCGGAAGACGCTACAAGTCAGAAGGTCGGCGCATCACCCGGACAATTGGGTCAACTCCTTTACTTGTCAGCCGGTACACCAAAAGGCCGTCCGACTAAGTAAAGGGGGGGCAGCTGTAGACCCCTAAAATTGTCCGGGTCGGAAATAAAGCTTGAAGACTCTCGAAGACTGAAGGAAGATCAGCCAGAAGGACTCCTGGAAGGCCCTAAGAGGGTTCTCTGTAGGTCTAGAGGTCTTAGAATAGCTCAAAATAAGGGAGTGGAGGGAATGAAGCCCAATACGGCCGTACTGAACTTAATACGGCCGTATTCAAGCTTCAATACGGCCGCAGTGAACTCAATACGGCGTATTGAAGTTTCTGAAACTTCAATACGGCCGTACTGAAACCAATACGGCCGTATTGAAGCTTCAATACAGCCGCAGTGAACTCAATACGGGCGCATTGAAATTTCTGAATTTCAATACGGCCGTATTGAACTCAATACGACCGTATTGAAGTTCAAAAATTTCAATACGGCCGTATTGCTTCTGTAGGCCGTATTGCGCCTATTCCCTATAAATATGACGTCAATTGGACGTCATTCCACACTTTCACACTCAGTTTTGACTCCCTCCTTGAGTATTCTGGGGTTTTTGAGCAGTGTTCTGCCCTAGAAATCTCTCTGGGAGTCGATCCAACGAAGTTCTGGAATTCCGAGCACTTAGCTTGGAGATTCGAACCTAGTCGAAGGGAAATCCTCCGGATTTCCATAGTCAAAAATTTTATAGGAGAGAGCGAGCGAGCTTGTAGAGCGAGGGAACGCCAAAAAGCTTCCCAGTTTTACTCAATATATAAAAGCACGCTTCAAGAGGTTTCTTCTTAAATCCTTCCTTTTACTGCTTTCTGTGTGCATATTTAAACTGTCATCATGTAGATAGTTAATTTATAATCGCTTATAATAAATAGGGGTAATTTAGTAATTTTATACTGTTATTTTAGAATATAATCTGTCATAGGGAACCCGAAAGGGGCGCTGTGGGGTGCTAACACCTTCCCCACGCGTAACCGACTCCCTTACCCAACTCTGGTTGTAATGGCCAAAGTTGATTTATAAAATCAATTGCCTTATCCCTTTTTCCAATGTTTTGAGTAAAACATTGGTGGCGACTCCACGAACCCCTCCTTTTTGCGAAAACCACTAATCCATGGAGGGTCCCGCTTGGGATTAATATGGATTGGTGAATCATTTAATAAAATTGCTCGTTTGACAAGGTCTCAGTTTGAGAATACGTCATTCTAGCAATCCATATTTTTAAACAAATAAACGAGTCCAACCATCCTTCGCGAATGCCGAAAGCCCGTTTCGGGCCGGTGGCGACAGAGAGTATTATTTCGGCGAGCCTCTCCAGGCTCAATTATTTTGTGGGAGTTATTCTGAAGGAGTATTATTTCGGCAAGCCTCTCCAGGCTTAGTTATTCTGAAGGAGTATTATTTCGGCAAGCCTCTCCAGGCTCAATTATTCTGTATGGTGAGAGAGTATTGTTTCTGCAAGCCTCTCCAGGCTTAATTATTCTGAGGAAGTATTTTTTCAGCAAGCCTCTCCAGGCTCAATTATTCTGTACAAACTGAGGAGTATTGTTTGTATCCTTGCCTTTTTTCGTTTTCGGCTTTTGTTGACTGCTGTCATACACAAGCAATTTTCTATTTTTTTCTATTTTTATGCAATTGCCTCATGATAAGGTCTTTGAATGTGTGCGTGATGCACAAAATGCAAGTTTAATTATTTTATTAATTTGTTGTTTTTTAGAAAAAATGAATGGCTCCCCCTATCCTCTTCTTCTTGGAGGAATTTTGTCATCGACGTGAGGGAGGATT
Organism: Cajanus cajan; assembly: GCF_000230855.2. NCBI lineage: Eukaryota > Viridiplantae > Streptophyta > Magnoliopsida > Fabales > Fabaceae > Cajanus > Cajanus cajan. Next base: position 40,974,289 of record NC_138525.1, read on the forward strand.
TCTGTTATTGCCAATACGGCCGTTATTCATTTCAGTATGCCCGTATTGTATTGAAAATTTGTTCATAACCCTAATTTTGGTACGGGCGTACTGAACATGATACGGGCGTATTGTTTTTCTGAAGTTTATATTTTTTTGTTTTTTTCAATAAACAGAGAATAAGTGATCTTCCATTACACCTATCATCTGTATGCATGTATGCAGTATGATGCACCTAATTCTATTTTATTCACTTTTCAAAAGAATTAACCGATGCGTTTCTGTGTTTGGATTTTTGCCATTCCTCTAGACGGGCTGTGTGCTGCCGATTTCTGTAACCGAGGAATGATGCATGTTATATTGAGATTTGGTGTCATCAACCAAATGATTTTCCTTTCCTTTAGAAGATGTGTCAACCCTCCTATTGACTACTATATCTCCATGTTTCCACTAGATTATTCAAAAATCGTTTGGGACAAGAGAGAAAAGAAGGAAAGGATATATATTTTTTCGAAAGTTTGTGTTTTAGAGGGGATTATTTATTTTTTTGAAAAATGGATTTTGTAAGAATGGCTTGGCCAATGGTAGGCTTAAGTGTTTAGGCTTGTTTGATTAAACACTTATGAAGTTAAGCATGTCTTGGTTATTAACGTTTGTGATTTGACAACTTGGATAGCTTTTCTTGAGCCCCTTTGTTGAATTCAGTTGGTGGTACCATCATGGATTTATTCTGTTTTTCGATTGCCCTAACTTTTGCCTAAAACACCCATTTGTGGAGTTTTAGCGGGCTTTTGTTTTTGTTCATTATTTTGTAACCCTAATTTTTGCCCAGGTCACCCTTTTGTGGGATTCCTAGCGGGTCTTTTGCTCTTATTTTTGCGCAGTCCCCTTTTTTGGGTTTCCTGCCGAGCTTCTTTTATTTTTAGGATTTCTGTCCTGAATGGATTTCTTTTTATCCATGACGGCACTTATTGAGGCCAAGGAAAGGTGCTCCAAGTTGTCGTGCACATTTCCACACAAAATGATGTGGGTTTATTGATTATTAAGACGATTTTAACCTCACTTATGTTCATTCAAACAAGGTTAAATAATGTGGTTTAGAATTTTATTGCAAGCAAGAAAAGAAGCAATAAGAAATAATGAAGAATGATTTTATTATAATCATAGTGGAAACATGTGCCCTATCGAGGCTCGGGGGTCGGGCTGTCCCCGAGGAGTAATCTCTAATAGTCATCAGGTTTACACATCCCTATCGGAAGGAGGAGAACACTTGATGACGACGACCGGCCTTGACGCTTGTGAACCGGCCTTCCTAAAGATCTGGCTTAAAGAACGTCGAGAAGGATCTTGATTCTTCTTCGTTCTTTGATCTTTAACAGGGTTGTATCCTAACCCTTGTTTTCCCCGGATTATCCTTGATGATGGGTAGCTCGGGAATTCCTTGGGAATCCTTGCCAAGTCCTTGTCCTGGCAAGTATCCATTCTTGGTGAGCATGGAGGCTACCTTCTTCATTTCTCGGGGAAACGTTTCGACATTGGCGATTTCCAATGCTTGGAAGGCGGTTTCTAAAGCTTCCTCCGCTGCATCCACGTAAGGTATGGTGGATGGCTTACTGATGAGTATATCATCTTCAGCTTGTACAGTCACCAGCTTGTCACCCACAATGAATTTGACTTTCTGGTGGAGCGTAGAAGGTACAGCTTTCGCATCATGAATCCAAGGTCGGCCGAGGAGACAGCTGTATGCGGGAGTAATGTCCATCACTTGGAATTCGACATTAAAGATAGTGGGTCCAATTTGGATTGGAAGATTGATCTCTCCCACCACTTCTCTTTTAGAACCATCGAAGGCTCGAACGATCATGTTGCTCGGGCGCATTTGGACTCCCTTGATTGCCAATTGCTTGAGCGTTCTTTTTGGCATCACATTAAAGGAAGATCCATTATCTACCAAGACTTTAGCGATGTGATACTCCTTGCACTTTACAGAGATGTGCAAGGGCTTGTTATGATTCGGTCCCCCAGCGGGGATTTCTTCATCGGTGAAGGTGAGGTGATCACTAGCCGTGATGTGACTAACAATCCCCTCAAACTTGTCTTGGGAGATAGTGTGCGACACATATGCCTCGTTCAAGACTTTCGACAGAGCTTGCCGATGCGGTTCGGAACTTAGGATCAACGACAACAGCGTAATCTTTGCTGGCGTCCTATGAAGTTGATCCACGATGGAGTACTCGCTCTGTCGGATAAACTTTAACAGCTCGTCTGTCTCCTCCTCGGATTCTTTTTCCTCGGTTTTCTTTTCTTTTTTTTCTTTATTCTTGGGGGCTTTATCATGAAGATCTTCGGGAGTGTAGATCCTGCCACTCCTAGTCATGCCCCCAAGTCCAGCGATGTTAGAGATATCGCTGTCGGCAGAAAAATGGATGTCGTATATCCACGGCACAGCCTTATTCGATTCGTAGGGAAAAGGCCTTGGAGTAGTGATCCTTAACGGTGTCGTACCTTCCCCTTTATTCGTCTTAATTACCAACAACGGAGTTGACGTGTGTTCGCTTGGCGCGGTTGTTGGCTTACACTTGATAACGAACGGCGTGCGATCCATTCTTTGAACATACGCATCGATTATTTCTTTCTTTTTATTAATGTTTATTAATGATTTATTGGGAGGGATGTATGAAATGTAAATCTAGATCCCTCCATGATCTTTGATAAGAATGCATGATATGAGATGATGACGATGAATATGCATGCATTGTGTTTATTCAACTAAGCATTATCATGTTTTTAGGATGTCCCTAAGATGATGCATGATATTGCTTGGTTTGGATAAATAACCCTTTTTTCCGTTTTTTGGGTATTTTGTTTTTTGTATTTTTTTGGGTGAAAAGGGAAACTACCTACATGAATGTGATGAAGGTAGATGTTAACACCATGCAATGGAAGATTCTTATTCCTATTTATTCTTATTTTAAAAAGGAATGTTGTATGTTTAAAAGGTGCAATGTATGCTCAAACAATTTCACATAATCAATGCACAAACAATTCACTCATCCACGAACAGTCACGAGCGAATCACGAGGTAGGGGTATCCTGCAGAAAAGTGCATATTCAAGGTGGTTCTAACTGTTCTCACCGGTCTGAGGCCCCCAAGGTGCCCCCATTATAGGGACCCAATTCCTCTCGTCGTAAGCCGATGGAAAGCTCCAACGCACTGTCGGACTCGAGTTCATGGTTATCACCTTGAGTGATGCTTTCCGACAACGGTCTACGGGCACCTATAGACCCATTCGACAACCGGCCGTACTAACATCCACTCCCTATGGCTTACCACTCATGCCCCCGGGTATAGAGGGAACTGTTGTGTGCAAAGGTTTGTGTGCAGTTTTTATTTCAAACAATTGCGAGAATTTAAACATACAACAATTATTAAAGCCAAATAGATAAACATGTTATCATACAAGCAAGGGGTAATGAAGTAATTTTAACTATTATTTGTTAAAAATAATCTGTCACTAAATGGGACTGACTCTCGAACAATTCCCCAGTGGAGTCGCCATCTGTCGCCACCGGCCCGAAACGGGCTTTCGGCATTCGCGAAGGATGGTTGGACTCTTTTATTTGTTTAAAAATATGGATTGCTAGAATGACTTATTCTCAAACTGAGACCTCGTCAAACGAGCAATTTTATTAAAAGGCTCACCAATCCATGTTAATCCCAAGCGGGACCCTCCATGGATTAGCGGTTTTCATAAAAAGGAAGGGTTCATGGAGTCGCCACCAATGTTTTACTCAAAACATTGGAAAAAGAAGCTTAAGGCAATCGATTCAAAAATCGACTTCGGCCATTACAACCAGAGTCGGGTAAGGGAGTTACGTGTGGGGAAGGTGTTAGCACCCCACAACGCCCCTTTCGGGTTCCCTATGACAGATTATTTCTAAAAATAATAGTGCAAAATTACTAAATTACCCCTATTTATTCTAAGCAATTATAAATTAACTATCTACATGATGACAGTTTAATATGCACACAGAAAGCAGTAAAAGAAGGGATTTTTAGAAAAGAAACCTCTTGAAGCGTGCTTTTTATATATTAAGTAAAACTGGGAAGCTTTTTATATATTAAGCCCGCTCACTCCTTCCTAAAAATAATTTTTGACTATGGAAATCCGGAGGATTTCCCTTCGACTAAGTTCGAATCTCCAAGCTAAATGCTCGGAATTCCAAAACTTCGTCGGATCGACTCCCAGAGAGATTTCTAGGGCAGAACACTGCTTAAAAACCCCAGAATACTCAAGGAGGGAGTCAAAACTGTGTGGAAAAGTGTGAAATGACGTCCCATTGACGTCATATTTATAGGGAAAAGGCTCAATACGGTCTCTGGGGGTCAATACGGTCAACATTGAAATTTTGAACTACAATACGGCCGTATTGAATTCAATACGGCCGTATTGAAGTTCAAAAAACCTCAATACGGCCGCATTGAAGTTCAGTGCAGCCGTATTGAAGTTCAGTGCAGCCGTATTGAATTCAATGCAGCCGTATTAAAGTTCAGTGCAGCCGTATTGAATTCAATGCAGCCGTATTGAAGTTCAGAAACTTCAATACGGCCGTATTGAGTTCAGTGCGGCCGTATTGAAGTTCAAAATGTTCAATACGGCCGTACTGAACCTCTGGGAGGCCGTATTGGGCTTCATTCCTCCCACTTTTCTTATTTTAGCTATTCTAAGACCTCTAAACCTACAGATAGTCATCCTATGGTCTTCTGGGAGTCCTTCCGGCTGACTTTCCTTTGGTCTTCGAGAGTCTTCCAGCCTTATTTCTGACCCGGACAATTTTAGGGGTCTACATCATCTTTATTTGATTATACCCCGAGTATCCATCCATAAAGGAATAGAGTGTGTTTGTGGCAGTGTGATCCACAAGTGTATCAATGTGGGGCAAGGGAAAATCGTCCTTTGGACTGGCACGATTCAAATCCCTATAATCAACACACACTCTAACCTTCCCATTCTTTTTGATGACTGGCACAATGTTAGCCAGCCATTCGGGATACTGGGATACAACCAAGAATCCCGCGTCTAATTGTTTTTCTACCTCCTCCTTAATCTTTAAGGACCATTCGGGCTTGATTCGTCGAAGCTTTTGCTTAATGGGTCGAAACCCCTCTTTTAATGGCAACTTGTGTTCGACGATGTTGGAGTCCAAACCGGGCATATCATGGTACGACCATGCAAATACGTCTTTGTATTCCCTCAACAATTGAATCAATTGCGTTTTTATTTCATCACTGATACGGGTCCCAATATTGACTTCTTGTAACTCTTGACCCTGCCCCAAATTCACGGTCTCCAATTTCTCTTGATATGGCTGGAGTAGACGAGCTTCTTGATCTAGCAGTCTTTGCAGATCCGGAGAGATGGTCTCCTCATCACTGTCCGACTCAACCCATTCATCCTTGGCTTTTGGATCCCGATCAGAGCGAACAATCACAGACATAATTATTTACTGGTTCTGTTTAGGTTTAGAATTATTAATATTGATGAGAGAGAGAGAATAGAACAAAATGAGAGAATAATGTATGAAAAATGCCTCTTTATTGATATGTGTATGTAAAACTGTACAAAACCCTTATTTACATGAAAAGGTCCTCATGATCTCGGGTACTGATCATGAGTCCCTAAAAGAAAAATGTGGAGGAGCCCTATCATGGCTTGCCCTTCTCTCTACTCCTGTTTTGGCAGAGGGTTCTTGCTCACGTCGGGCGCTGTCGAATCGAAAGTGACCCAACCAGCGTCAATAAGGCTTTGGACCTTGTGCTTAAGAGCTAGGCAGTTCTCCGTTGAATGCCTCGGCGCTCCCGAATGGTATAGACATTTGTCTTGTGGTTTGTACCAATCGGGGTAAGGTGGGTCGATCTTTCTCGGTGGAACATAAGCTAGAAGTTGGGCTTCTACTAGCTTCGGCAGGAGATCGCTATAAGTGGTCGGAAGTTTGTCAAACTTCTTCACAGAGTTGTATTGCGATTTGCCTGACTTCGAAGTGGAAGAAGATGGAGAAATGGTTACAGCGTTGACTCCTCCTTCTTTCTTCTTCCCGAAGGCCTTCTTAGCTTCATATGGTTGGGAAGGCTTAGCCAGCTTCCCACTTTTGAGTCCTTGTTCCACCCTTTCTCCAATGGTGATGATGTCCGAGAAGAGTGTTGTCGTGTTCCCTATCATCTTGTCATAATAGGGACCAGTCAACGAATTGATGAATAAGGACACCGTCTCCTTATCCGACAGCGGGGGCTCTATCTGTGCCGCCAACTCCCTCCAACGTTGGGCGTACGCCTTGAAGGATTCATCGTTCTTTTTACTCAAGGCTTGAAGATCTGACCTATCGGGTGTTAGGTCGATGTTGTATTTGTAGCGCTTGAGAAAGGCGTCGGCCAACTGCCTCCATGTGTGTACTAGATTTCCATCTAGCTGCATATACCAGTTGAGCGCGGTATCAGCCAAGCTCTCTTGGAAGCAGTGGATCAAGAGCTTTTCGTTTGTGGCATATGCAGCCATTTTGCGACAGTACATGGTGAGATGACTCTTAGGGCAAGTCGATCCCACGTATTTTGGGAAATCCGGCACTTTAAATTTAGGAGGGAATTGGATGTCCCTCACTAAACACATGTCGGCAGCATCTTTAATGTCAAAATCATGCCCCTCCATAGCCCTCAACCGATCCTCTAGGGCGTGGAATTGTTCCTTTGAAACCTCGGGCTCTTTGATTACAATTCCAGCCCCTATAGGTATAGCGTGTGGAGGCTCTTCCTCGTGTTCTTCTTCCTCTCCATGATGGGACTCATGGTCATTGTGGTGTGATCCATGCACATTGTGGTGACGCATGAGCTTCATCATTTGCGCCATCTGTTCTTTGAGCTGAGAGAGCTCGGTTGTGAGCTTCTTATTTTGCTCTTCCAGCGCTTCCATTTTCTTGATTTTCTGCGCGCGCGTGAGGACAGAGAGATGACCAGCCACTTTCTAAAATGAATGTTTATTCTAATTAGATATGAATACACTCTTGATGTGAGCTTGATAATCTTTCATTTTTAAGGCGCTGCCTTTTTAAGATGAAAGTTTATCACCCTCCCTAGCCTATGACCTCTCCACAACGGAGAATCTCAATAGTCACGGGTCTCTTTCACTCACATCGAGAGGGTATTAGTGAACTTATAAATGATGATGAGGATGCATGAGGTATTATTAATAATGATGCCTATGCTCCTTACTTTTATTATATTTTCACACATTGGTTTTTCCTCTCATGTCATGACATTTTCATGCATGGGGATTTATTCTTTGACCTTATCACGAGGTTATTTATTAATGCACAAACAATTGCACATAAGCATTTACACAAACAATTCACTCATCCACGAACAGTCACGAGCGAATCACGAGGTAGGGGTATCCTGCAGAAAAGTGCATATTCAAGGTGGTTCTAACTGTTCTCACCGGTCTGAGGCCCCCAAGGTGCCCCCATTATAGGGACCCAATTCCTCTCGTCGTAAGTCGATGGAAAGCTCCAACGCACTGTCGGACTCGAGTTCATGGTTATCACCTTGAGTGATGCTTTCCGACAACGGTCTACGGGCACCTATAGACCCATTCGACAACCGGCCGTACTAACATCCACTCCCTATGGCTTACCACTCATGCCCCCGGGTATAGAGGGATTTGTTGTGTGCAAAGGTTTGTGTGCAGTTTTTATTTCAAACATTTGCGAAAATTTAAACATACAACAGTTATTTAAAGCCAAATAGATAAAGCATGTTATCATACAAGTAAGGGGTAATAAAGTAATTTTAACTATTATTTGTTAAAAATAATCTGTCACTAAATGGGACTGACTCTCGAGGCTTCCCCAGTGGAGTCGCCATCTGTCGCCACCCGGCCCGAAACGGGCTTTCGGCATTCGCGAAGGATGCTTGGACTCTTTTATTTGTTTAAAAATATGGATTGCTAGAATGACTTATTCTCAAACTGAGACCTCGTCAAACGAGCAATTTTATTAAAAGGCTCACCAATCCATGTTAATCCCAAGCGGGACCCTCCATGGATTAGTGGTTTTCATAATGTAGACCCCTAAAATTGTCCGGGTCGGAAATAAAACTCGAAGACCCTCAAAGATCGAAGGAAAGTCAGCCAGAAGGACTCCTAGAAGACCATAGGATGGCTATCTGTAGATTTAGAGGTCTTAGAGTAGCTTAAAATAAGGAAGTGGAGGGAATGAAGCCCAATACGGCCGTACTAAACTTAATACGGCCGTATTGAAGCTTCAACACGGCCGCAGTGAACTCAATACGGCGTATTGAAGTTTCTGAAACTTCAATACGGTCGTACTGAAATCAATACGGCCGTATTGAAGCTTCAATACAGCCGCAGTGAACTCAATACGGGCGCATTGAAATTTCTGAATTTCAATACCGCCGTATTGAACTTCAATACGACCGTATTGAAGTTCAAAAATTTCAATACGGCCGTATTGATTCTGTAGACCGTATTGCGCTTATTCCCTATAAATATGACGTCAATTGGACGTCATTACACACTTTCACACACAGTTTTAACCCTCTCCTTGAGTATTCTGGGGTTCTTGAGCAGTGTTCTGCCCTAGAAATCACTCGGGGAGTCGATCCGACGAAGTTCTGGAATTCCGAGCATTTAGCTTGGAGATTCGAACTTAGTCGAAGGGAAATCCTCCGGATTTCCATAGTTAAAATTTTATAGGAGGGAGCGAGCGGGCTTGTAGAGCGAGGGAACGCCAAAAAGCTTCCCAGTTTTACGAAATATATAAAAAGCACGCTTCAAAGGTTTCTTCTTCAAAATCCTTCCTTTTCCTGCTTTCTGTGTGCATATTTAACTGTCATCATGTAGATAGTTAATTTATAATTGCTTAGAATAAATAGGGGTAATTTAGTAATTTTACACTGTTATTTTAGAAATAATCTGTCATAGGGAACCCGAAAGGGGCGCTGTGGGGTGCTAACACCTTCCCCACGCGTAACCGACTCCCTTACCCAACTCTGGTTGTAATGGCCAAAGTTGATTTATAAAATCAATTGCCTTATCTCTTTTTCCAATGTTTTGAGTAAAACATTGGTGGCGACTCCATGAACCCTCCTTTTGCAAAAACCACTAATTCATGGAGGGTCCCGCTTGGGATTAACATGGATTGGTGAGACATTTAATAAATAAATTGGATAAGATCGACAAGGTCTCAGTTTGAGAATAAGTCGTTCTAATAATCCAATACATTTTCAAAACTAAAATAAAAGCGAGCTCGACCGTCTTCGCGACCGCCGAGGCCCGTTTCGGGCCGGTGGCGACAGATGGCGACTCCACTGGGGAAGCCTCGAGAGTCAGTCCCATTTAGTGACAGATTATTTTTAACAAATAAAAGTTAAAATTACTTCATTACCCCTTGCTTGTATGATAACATGTTTATCTATTTGGCTTTAATAACTGTTGTATGTTTAAATTCTCGCAATTGTTTGAAATATAAATTGCACACAAACCTTTGCACACAACAGTTCCCTCTATACCCGGGGGCATGAGTGATTAACCATAGGGAGTGGATGTTAGTACGGCCGGTTGTCGAATGGGTCTATAGGTGCCCGTAGACCGTTGTCGGAAAACATCACTCAAGGTGATAACCATGAACTTGAGTCCGACGGTGCGTTGGAGCTTTCCATCGACCTACGATGAGAGGAATTGGGTCCCTATAATGGGGGCACCTTGGGGGCCTTGGACTGGTGAGAACAGTTAGAACCTACCTTGAATATGCACCTTTCTGCAGGATACCCCTACCTCGTGATTCGCTCGTGACTGTTCGTGGATGAGTGAATTGTGTGTGCATTCGCTATGTGACATTGTATGAGCATACATTTGCACCTTTTTAAACATACAACATTCCTATTCTTTTAAAATAAAAATAAATAGGAATAAGAATCTTCCATTGCATGGTGTTAACATCTACCTTCATCACATTCATATAGGTAGTTTCCCTTTTCACCCAAAAAATAAATACAAAAAAGATACAAAATACCCAAAGAAAAAAAAAGAAAAAAGGGTTATTTATCCAAACCAAGCAATATCATGCATCATCTTAGGAACATCCTAAAAACATGATAATGCTTAGTTGAATAAACACTATGCATGCATATTCAACCTCATCATCTCATATCATGCATATAGATCATGGAGAGATCTAGGAGTCATTCATACATCTCTCCTAGTAATCCATTAATAAACATTAATAAAAAGAAAGAAATAATCGATGCGTATATTCAAAGAATGGATCACACGCCGTTCGTTATCAAGTGTAAGCCAACAACCGCGCCAAGCGAGCACACGTCAACTCCGTTGTTGGTAATCAAGACAAACAAAGGGGAAGGTCCAACACCATTAAGGATCACAGTTCCAAGGCCTTTCCCTTACAAATCAAATAAGGCTGTGCCGTGGATATACGACATCCACTCTTCTGCCGACAGTGATATCTCCAACATCGCTGGACTTGGGGGCATGACTAGGAGTGGTAGGATCTACACTCCCGATGATCTTCATAACTGTCGCCACCGGCCCGAACGGGCCTCGGCGGTCGCGAAGACGGTCGAGCTCGCTTTTATTTTAGTTTTGAAAATGTATTGGATTATTAGAACGACTTGTTCTCAAACTGAGACCTTGTCGATCTTATCCAATTTATTTATTAAATGTCTCACCAATCCATGTTAATCCCAAGCGGGACCCTCCATGGATTAGTGGTTTTCATAAAAAGGTAGGGTTCGTGGAGTCGCCACCAATGTTTTACTCAAAACATTGGAAAAAGGGATAAGGCAATTGATTTTATAAATCAACTTCGGCCATTACAACCAGAGTTGGGTAAGGGAGTCGGTTACGCGTGGGGAAGGTGTTAGCACCCCACAGCGCCCCTTTCGGGTTCCCTATGACAGATTATTTCTAAAATAATAGCGTAAAATTACTAAATTACCCCTATTTATTCTAAGCAATTATAAATTAACTATCTACATGATGACAGTTTAAATATGCACACAGAAAGCAGTAAAAGGAAGGATTTAAGAAGAAACCTTTGAAGCGTGCTTTTATATATTTCGTAAAACTGGGAAGCTTTTTGGCGTTCCCTCGCTCTACAAGCCCGCTCGCTCCCTCCTATAAAATTTTAACTATGGAAATCCGGAGGATTTCCCTTCGACTAGGTTCGATCCTCAAGCAAAATGGCTCGGGGCTCAAGAACTTCGTCGGATCAACTCTCCGAGTGATTTCTAGGGCAGAACACTGCTCAAAAACCCCAGAATACTCAAGGAGAGGGTTGAAACTATGTTCAAAAGTGTGGAATGACGTCCAATTGACGTCATATTTATAGGGAATAGGCGCAATACGGGCTACAGAATCAATACGGCCGTATTGAAATTTTTGAACTTCAATACGGTCGTATTGAAGTTCAATACGGCCGTATTGAAATTCAGAAATTTCAATGCGCCCGTATTGAGTTCACTGCGGTTGTATTGAAGCTTCAATACGGCCGTATTGATTTCAGTACGGCCGTATTGAAGTTCAGAAACTTCAATACGCCGTATTGAGTTCACTGCGGCCATATTGAAGCTTCAATACGGCCGTATTAAGTTTAGTACGGCCGTATTGGGCTTCATTCCCTCCACTTCCTTATTTTAAGCTATTCTAAGACCTCTAGACCTACAGAGAACCCTCATAGGGCCTTCCAGGAGTCCTTCTGGCTGATCTTCCTTCAGTCTTCGAGAGTCTTCAAGCTTTATTTCCGACCCGGACAATTTTAGGGGTCTACAATAACAAAGCCCCCAAGAATAAAGAAAAAGAAGAAAAGAAAACCGAGGAAAAAGAATCCGAGGAGGAGACTGACAAGCTGTTAAAATTTATCCGGCAGAGCGAGTACTCCATCGTGGATCAACTTCATAGGACGCCAGCAAAGATTACGCTGTTATCGTTGATCCTATGCTCCGAACCGCATCGGCAAGCTCTGTCGAAAGTCTTGAGCGAGGCATATGTGTCGCACACTATCTCCCAAGACAAGTTTGAGGGGATTGTTAGTCACATCACGGCTAGTGATCACCTCACCTTCACCGATGAAGAAATCCCCGCTGGGGGACCGAACCATAACAAGCCCTTGCACATCTCTGTAAAGTGCAAGGAGTATCACATCGCTAAAGTCTTGGTAGATAATGGATCTTCCTTGAATGTGATGCCAAAAAGAACGCTCGAGCAATTGGCAATCAAGGGAGTCCAAATGCGCCCGAGCAACATGATCGTTCGAGCCTTCGATGGTTCTAAAAGAGAAGTGGTGGGAGAGATCAATCTTCCAATCCAAATTGGACCCACTATCTTTAACGTCGAATTTCAAATAATGGACATTACTCCTGCATACAGCTGTCTCCTCGGCCGACCTTGGATTCATGATGCGAAAGCTGTACCCTCTACGCTCCACCAGAAAGTCAAGTTCATAGTGGGTGACAAACTGGTGACCGTGCAAGCTGAAGACGACATACTCATTAGCAAGCCATCCAACATACCTTATGTGGATGCAGCAGAGGAAGCTTTGGAAACCGCCTTCCAAGCATTGGAAATTGCCAATGTTGAAACGTTTCCCCGAGAAATGAAGAAGGTAGCTCATATGCTCACAAAGAACGGATACTTGCCAGGACAAGGATTAGGCAAGGACTCCCAAGGAATCCCGGAGCTACCCATTATCAAGGACAATCCGGGGAAACAAGGGTTAGGATACAACCCTGTTAAAGATCAAAGAACGAAGAGGAATCAAGATCCTTCTCGACGTTCTTTAAGCCAGATCTTTAGGAAGGCTGGTTCACAAACGTCAAGGCCAGCTGTCGTCATCAAGTGCTCTCCTCCTTCCGATAGGGATGTATAGACTCAGTGACTATTAGAGATCACTCCTCGGGGACAGCCCGACCCCCAAGCCTTGATAGGGCACATGTTTCCACTATGATTATAATAAAATCATTCATTATTATTTCTTATTGCTTCTTTTCTTGCTTGCAATAAAATTCTAGACCACATTATTTTAACCCTGTTTGAATAAGCATAAATGAGGTTAAAATCATCTTGATAACAATAAACCCGCATCATTTTTATGTGGAAATGTGCATGACAGCTTGGAGCACCTTTTCTTGGCATCAATAAGTGCCATCATGGATAAAAGAAATCCTAAAGATAATAAGCTCGGCAGGAAACCCAAAAAGGGGACTGCGCAAAAATAAGAGCAAAAGACCCGCTAGGAATCCCACAAAAGGGTGACCTAGGCAAAAGTTAGGGTTACAAAATGAAGACAAAAACCCGCTAGGAATCCCACGAAAAGGGTGACCTAGGCAAAAGTTAGGGTTACAAAATGAATACAAAAGCCCGCTAAGACATCACAAAAGGGTGTTTTAGGCAAAAGTTAGGGCCGTCAAAAAAAGAAAAAAAAACAAAATAAATCCATGATGGTACCATCAATTGAATTCAACAAGGGGCTCAAGAAAAGCTATCCAAGTTGTCAAAACACAATCATTAATAACAAAGATGTGCTTAACCTCATAAGTGTTTAATCGAACAAGCCTAAACACATAAGCCTACCATGGCCAGCCATTCTTACAAAAACTATTTTTCAAAAATAAAATAATCCCCTCTAAAACACAAACCTTTGAAAATATATCCTTTCCTTCTTTTCTCTCTTGTCCCAAACGATTTTTGAATAATCTTGTGGAAACATGGAGATATAGTGGTCAATAGGAGGGTTGACACATCTTCTAAAGAAAGGGAAGAATCATTTGGTTGATGACACCAAAATCAAATATGCATCATTCCTCGGTAACAGAAATCGGCAGAGCACAGTCCGTCTGGAGGAATGGCAAAATCCAAACACAAAAACGCATCGGTTAATTCTTTTGAAAAAAAGAATCAAATAGAATTAGGTGCATCATACTGCATACATGCATACAGATGATAGGTGTACTGGAAGATCACTTATTCTCTGTTTATTGAAAAAACAAAAAAAAAATAATAAAAAATATAAACTTCAGAAAAACAATACGCCCGTATCATGTTCAGTACGCCCGTACCAAAATTAGGGTTATGAACAAATTTTCAATTCAATACGGGCATACTGAAATGGATGCGGCCGTATTGGCCATAAAGAAATTTTCAAAGACCTCGTCATGAGGCAACCACATAAAATAGAAAAATAGAAAAATTGCTTGTGTATGACAGCAGCAAACAAAATGCAAAGATTCAGAAAATCAACAGCGTCATACAGAATAACTGAGCCTGGAGAGGCTTGCCGAAAGAATACTCTCAGAATAACTGAGCCTGGAGAGGCTTGCCGAAAGAATACTCTCAAAATAACTGAGCCTGGAGAGGCTTGCCGAAACAATACTCATACAGAATAATTGAGCCTGGAGAGGCTCGCCGAAATAATACTCTCTCAGAATAACTGAGACATTTCTGTACAGAAAAAGCCAAAACCAAAAAAAAAGGCAAAAATCAACAAAAATACAGAAAAAGCCAAAATCAACAAAAAAGGCAAAAACACAGAAAAAGCCAAAATCGAAAAAAGGGCAAAATACAGGAAATCCAACAAATCATACAGAATAATTGAGCCTGGAGAGGCTCGCCGAAATAATACTCTCTCAAAATAACTGAGCCTGGAGAGGCTTGCCGAAATAATACTCTCTCAAAATAACTGAGCCTGGAGAGGCTTGCCGAAATAATACTCTCTCAAAATAACTGAGCCTGGAGAGGCTTGCCGAAATAATACTCCCTCAAAATAATTGAGCCTGGAGAGGCTTGCCGAAATAATACTCCCGCAGAATAATTGAGCCTGGAGAGGCTTGCCGAAATAATACTCCCGCAGAATAACCGATCCTGGAGAGGCTTGCCGAAACAATACTCATCAGTTTGTACAGAATAACTGAGCCTGGAGAGGCTTGCCGAAACAATACTCCTCAGTAAACAGAATAATTGAGCCTGGAGAGGCTCGCAGAAATAATACTCCCCAGAGGGAACCTCAACTCATGCTCTTGGATTCAAAATCCCCAGCAAGAGCTATCAAGCAAGATCGTCAAAATCTCCAATGGAAGTATGATCATCCAAGCAGTATATTCAAGTCAAAGGACTTTAAAACTTCCTTAGTGAAGATAGCTCTTCAACTCAGGCGTTGAGTGAGGCTAAGCCTGCAGAGGCTTCCTAAATAATACTCTGGGATACATAATATCCCCAAATCCCCAGTCGCCTACTCAAGAGGCATCCCTGCAAAAAGAGAAAAATCAAAAAAAATATCAATAAATATTCCCCAAGCGGAATCCGGCACTCAGCCGAACACTGAACCCCAATTCCCCAGTCGCCTACATAAGAGGCACTCCTTCAAAAGGAAAAATCATAAAAAGATCAATAATCATTCCCCAAGTGGAATCTGGCTCTCAGCCAATCATTGAACATCAAGGTGATATGCCTAACAGAAGAGGCTAATCAAAATCAACGACAAAATCCCCCAGTGGATAACAGCCTACACAGAGGCAGCAAAATCAGAAAACCAAAAGAGACACCCGAACAAGGATAACCGGGATACTCCACCAACGTCGAAAGGACGTCAGCCAATCATAAGGCACCGCTCACATCAGAAAGAGCATCTTTGTGTCTGCATCCCTAAGGAATCAGAAATTCCCCAGTGGGCACCAACTACGCAATGGAAAGTTGGGACACAAGAACCTATGAGTAACTGCACATCCCCTAGACGGATCCCTGCGTTATCCAGCCCTCAGTGGCACAAAAATCAAAAAAACAACCGTCGAAGCAGCATCGTGGACTGTGGAGACAAAATCATCACAAATCCCTGGAAAGGAGATATTCACGCTACCCCGTCGTCACAAACACGGAGGTATGCAGCTTCCGGCTCGAGCAATGAGCGAAGCTATCTCTGGAAAGGAGGTACTCACTGCTCACCGTCGTCACAAAGGTACTTAGCTTCCGGCTCGAACAAAGAGTGAAGCTAAGCCTGGAGAGGCGGTACTCACAGCTTCCAGCTTGGGCAGCAAGCAAAGCAAAACCTGGAGAGGCTACTCGACAATTTTCCACCGGAAGACGCTACAAGTCAGAAGGTCGGCGCATCACCCGGACAATTGGGTCAACTCCTTTACTTGTCAGCCGGTACACCAAAAGGCCGTCCGACTAAGTAAAGCGGGGGCAGCTGTAGACCCCTAAAATTGTCCGGGTCGGAAATAAAACTCGAAGACCCTCAAAGATCGAAGGAAAGTCAGCCAGAAGGACTCCTAGAAGACCATAGGATGGCTATCTGTAGATTTAGAGGTCTTAGAGTAGCTTAAAATAAGGAAGTGGAGGGAATGAAGCCCAATACGGCCGTACTAAACTTAATACGGCCGTATTGAAGCTTCAACACGGCCGCAGTGAACTCAATACGGCGTATTGAAGTTTCTGAAACTTCAATACGGCCGTACTGAAATCAATACGGCCGTATTGAAGCTTCAATACAGCCGCAGTGAACTCAATACGGGCGCATTGAAATTTCTGAATTTCAATACGGCCGTATTGAACTTCAATACGACCGTATTGAAGTTCAAAAATTTCAATACGGCCGTATTGATTCTGTAGACCGTATTGCGCTTATTCCCTATAAATATGACGTCAATTGGACGTCATTACACACTTTCACACACAGTTTTAACCCTCTCCTTGAGTATTCTGGGGTTTTTGAGCAGTGTTCTGCCCTAGAAATCACTCGGGGAGTCGATCCGACGAAGTTCTGGAATTCCGAGCATTTAGCTTGGAGATTCGAACTTAGTCGAAGGGAAATCCTCCGGATTTCCATAGTTAAAATTTTATAGGAGGGAGCGAGCGGGCTTGTAGAGCGAGGGAACGCCAAAAAGCTTCCCAGTTTTACGAAATATATAAAAAGCACGCTTCAAAGGTTTCTTCTTCAAAATCCTTCCTTTTACTGCTTTCTGTGTGCATATTTAACTGTCATCATGTAGATAGTTAATTTATAATTGCTTAGAATAAATAGGGGTAATTTAGTAATTTTACACTGTTATTTTAGAAATAATCTGTCATAGGGAACCCGAAAGGGGCGCTGTGGGGTGCTAACACCTTCCCCACGCGTAACCGACTCCCTTACCCAACTCTGGTTGTAATGGCCAAAGTTGATTTATAAAATCAATTGCCTTATCTCTTTTTCCAATGTTTTGAGTAAAACATTGGTGGCGACTCCATGAACCCTCCTTTTGCAAAAACCACTAATCCATGGAGGGTCCCGCTTGGGATTAACATGGATTGGTGAGACATTTAATAAATAAATTGGATAAGATCGACAAGGTCTCAGTTTGAGAATAAGTCGTTCTAATAATCCAATACATTTTCAAAACTAAAATAAAAGCGAGCTCGACCGTCTTCGCGACCGCCGAGGCCCGTTTGGGCCGGTGGCGACACATAAAAGGAAGGGTTCATGGAGTCGCCACCAATGTTTTATTCAAAACATTGGAAAAAGAGGTTTAAGGCAATCGATTCAAAAATCGACTTCGGCCATTACAACCAGAGTCGGGTAAGGGAGTTGGTTACGCGTGGGGAAGGTGTTAGCACCCCACAGCGCCCCTTTCGGGTTCCCTATGACAGATTATTTAAAAATAATAGTACGAAATTACTAAATTACCCCTATTTATTCTAAGCAATTGTAAATTAACTATCTACATGATGACAATTTAAATATGTACACACAGAAAGCGGTAAAAGAAGGGACTTTAAAGAGATAAACCTTTGAAGCGTGCTTTCTTATATATCTTGACAGAAATTGGGAAGCGTTTTGGCGTTCCCTCCCTCTACAAGACCGCTCGCTCCCTCCCAAAATAATTTTTGACTTGGAAATCCGATGGATTTCCCTTCGACTTAGTTTGAGACTCAAGCAAAATGCTCAGAACTCAAAAACTTCGTCGGATCAACTCTCCGAGTGATTTCTAGGCAGAGCACTGCTCAAAAAAACCCAGAATACTCAAGAAGAGGGTTAAAACTCAGTCCAAAAGTGTGAAATGACGTCCCATTGACGTCATATTTATAGGGAAAAGGCTCAATACGGTCTCTGGGGGTCAATACGGTCAACATTGAAATTTTGAACTACAATACGGCCGTATTGAATTCAATACGGCCGTATTGAAGTTCAAAAAACCTCAATACGGCCGCATTGAAGTTCAGTGCAGCCGTATTGAAGTTCAGTGCAGCCGTATTGAATTCAATGCAGCCGTATTAAAGTTCAGTGCAGCCGTATTGAATTCAATGCAGCCGTATTGAAGTTCAGAAACTTCAATACGGCCGTATTGAGTTCAGTGCGGCCGTATTGAAGTTCAAAATGTTCAATACGGCCGTACTGAACCTCTGGGAGGCCGTATTGGGCTTCATTCCTCCCACTTTTCTTATTTTAGCTATTCTAAGACCTCTAAACCTACAGATAGTCATCCTATGGTCTTCTGGGAGTCCTTCCGGCTGACTTTCCTTTGGTCTTCGAGAGTCTTCCAGCTTTATTTCCGACCCGGACAATTTTAGGGGTCTACACTGGAGAGGCTACTCAACAATTTTCCACCGGAAGACGCTACAAGTCAGAAGGTTGGCACATCACCCGGACAATTGGGTCAACTCCTTTACTTGTCAGCCGGTACACCAAAAGGCCGTCCGACTAAGTAAAGGGGGGGCAGTTGTAGACCCCTAAAATTGTCCGGGTCGGAAATAAAGCTTGAAGACTCTTGAGGACTGAAGGAAAGTCAGCCAGAAGGACTCATGGAAGGCCCTAGGAGGATTCTCTGTAGGTCTAGAGGTCTTGTAATAGCTCAAAATAAGGAAGTGGAGGGAATGAAGCCCAATACGGCCTCCCAAAAGTTCAGTACGGCCGTATTGAACATTTTGAACTACAATACGGCCGCACTGAACTCAATACGGCCGGATTGAAGTTCACTACGGCCGCACTGAACTCAATACGGCCGTATTGAGGTTTTTTGAACTTCAATACGGCCGTACTGAATTCAATACGGCCATATTGTAGTTCAAAAACTCAATACGGGCCGTATTGACCCCCAGAGGCCGTACTGCGCCTCATCCCTATAAATATGACGTCAATTGGACGTCATTTGACACTTTTACACTGAGTTTTAACCCTCTTCTTGAGTATTCTGGGTTTTTTTGTGCAGTGCTCTGCCTAGAAATCACTCGGAGAGTTGATCCGACAAAGTTCTCGAGTTCTGAGCTTTTTGCTTGAGTCTCGAACTGAGTCGAAGGGAAATCCTCCGGATTTCCATAGTTAAAATTTTCTAGGAGGGAGCGAGCGGGCTTGTAGAGCGAGGGAACGCCAAAAAGCTTCCCAGTTTTACTTGAATATAAAAGCACGCTTCAAAGGTTTCTTCTTAAGACCTTCCTTTTACTGCTTTCTGTGTGTATATTTAACTGTCATCATGTAGATAGTTAAGTTATAATTGTTTAGAATAAATAGGGGTAATTTAGTAATTTCGCACTATTATTTTTATAAATAATCTGTCATAGGGAACCCGAAAGGGGCGCTGTGGGGTGCTAACACCTTCCCTACGCGTAACCGACTCCCTTACCCGACTCTGGTTGTCATGGCCGAAGTTGATTTTTGAATCGATTGCCTTAAACTTCTTTTTCCAATGTTTTGAGTAAAACATTGGTGGCGACTCCATGAACCCTTCCTTTTTATGAAAACCGCTAATCCATGGAGGGTCCCGCTTGGGATTAACATGGATTGGTGAGCCTTTTAATAAAATTGCTCGTTTGACAAGGTCTCAGTTTGAGAATAAGTCATTCTAGCAATCCATATTTTTAAACAAATAAAAGAGTCCAACCATCCTTCGCGAATGCCGAAAGCCCGTTTCGGGCCGGTGGCGACAGATGGCGACTTCACTGGGGAAGCCTCGAGAGTCAGTCCCATTTAGTGACAGATTATTTTTAACAAATAATAGTTAAAATTACTTCATTACCCCTTGTTTGTATGATAACATGCTTTATTTATTTGGCTTTAATAACTGTTGTTTGTTTAATTTTCCGCAATTGTTTGAAATATAAATTGCACACAAACCTTTGCACACAACAGTTCCCTCTATACCCGGGGGCATGAGTGGTAAGCCATAGGGAGTGGATGTTAGTACGGCCGGTTGTCGAATGGGTCTATAGGTGCCCGTAGACCGTTGTCGGAAAACATCACTCAAGGTGATAACCATGAACTCGAGTCCGACAGTGCGTTGGAACTTTCCATCGACTTACGACAAGAGGAATTGGGTCCCTATAATGGGGGCACCTTGGGGGCCTCAGACCGGTGAGAACAGTTAGATCCACCTTGAATATGCACTTTTCTGCAGGATACCCCTACCTCGTGATTCGCTCGTGACTGTTCGTGGATGAGTGAATTGTTTGTGCATTGATTATGTGAAATTGTTTGAGCATACATTGCATTTCTTTAAACATACAACATTCCTATTCTTTTAAAAGAATAAATGGGAATAAGAATCTTCCGTTACATGGTGTTAACATCTACCTTCATCACATTCATATAGGTAGTTTCCCTTTTCACCCAAAAATACAAAAAAAAAAAATATATATATATAATAAATAAAAATACCCAAAAAAGAAAAAAGGGTTATTTATCCAAACCAAGCAATATCATGCATCATCTTAGGAACATCCCGAAAACATGATAATGCTTAGTTGAATAAACACAATGCATGCATATTCAACGTCATCATCTCATGTCATGCATTCTTATCAAAGATCATGGAGGGATCTAGATTTGCATTTCATACATCCCTCCCAATAAATCATTAATAAACATTAATAAAAAGAAAGAAATAACTGATGCGTATGTTCAAGATGGATCGCACGCCATTTGTTATTAAGTGTAAGCCAACAACCGTGCCAAGCGAGCGCACATCAACTCCGTTGTTGGTAATCAAGACGAATAAAGGGGAAGGTCCAACACCATTAAGGATCACTGCTCCAAGAACTTTCCCCTACGAATCAAATAAGGTTGTGCCGTGGATATACGACATCCATTCTTCTGCCTACAGCGATATCTCTAACATCGCTGGACTTGGGGGCATGACTAGGAGTGGCAGGATCTACACTCCCGATGATCTTCATGATAAAGCTCCCAAGAATAAAGAAAAGGAAAAAGAAAAAGAAAAAAACCGAGGAAAATAAAGAATCCGAGGAGGAGACTGATGAGCTATTAAAATATATCCGACAGAGCGAGTACTCCATCATGGATCAACTTCATAAGACGCCAGCAAAGATTACTCTGTTGTCGTTGATCCTATGCTCCGAACCGCATCGGCAAGCTCTGTTGAAAGTCTTGAACGAGGCATATGTGTCGCACACTATCTCCCAAGACAAGTTTGAGGGGATTGTTAGTCACATCACGGCTAAGGATCACCTCACTTTCACCGATGAGGAAATCCCCGCTGGGGGACCAAATCAGAACAAGCCCTTGCACATCTCTGTAAACTGCAAGGAGTATCACATCGCTAAAGTCTTGGTAGATAATGGATCTTCCTTGAACGTAATGCCAAAAAGAACGCTCGAGCAAGTGGCAATCAAGGGAATCCAAATGCGCCCGAGCAACATGATCGTCCGAGCTTTCGACGGTTCTAAAAGAGAAGTGGTGGGAGAAGTCAATCTTCCAATCCAAATTGGACCCACCATCTTCAACGTCGAATTTCAAGTGATGGACATTTCTCCCGCATATAGCTGTCTCCTCGGCCGACCTTGGATTCATGATGCGAAAGCTGTTCCCTCTACGCTCCACCAGAAAGTCAAGTTCATAGTGGGTGACAAACTGGTGACTGTACAAGCTGAAGATGACATACTCATCAGCAAGCCAGCTGCTATACCTTACGTGGATGCAGCAGAGGAAGCTTTAGAGACCGCTTTCCAAGCATTGGAAATTGCCAATGTTGAAACGTTTCCCCGAGAAACGAAGAAGGTAGCCTACATGCTCACGAAGCACGGATACTTGCCTAGACAAGGACTTGGCAAGGATTCCCAAGGAATTCCCGAGCTACCTATTATCAAGGATAATCCGGGGAAACAAGGGTTAGGATACAACCCTTATAAAGATCAAAGGACGAAGAGAAACCAAGATCCTTCTCGACGTTCTTTAAGCCAGATCTTTAGGAAGGCCGGTTCACAAGCGTCAAGGCCGGTCGTCGTCATCAAGTGCTCTTGTCCTTCCGATAGGGATGTATAGACCTGATGACTATTAGAGATTACTCCTCGGGGACAGCCCGACCCCCGAGCCTCGATAGGGCACATGTTTCCATTATGATTATAATAAAATCATTCTTTATTATTTCTTATTGCTTCTTTTCTTGCTTGCAATAAATCTCTAAACCACATTATTTTTAACCCTGTTTGAATAAGCATGAATGAGGTTAAAATTGTCTTAATAACAATAAACCCACATCATTTTTATGTGGAAGTGTGCGTGACAACTTAGAGCACCTTTCCTTGGCCTCGACAAGTGCCATCATGGATAAAAAGAAATCTTTTAAAATAAAAGAAAGCTCGGCAGGAAACCCAAAAAGGGGGCTGCGCAAAAATAAGAGCAAAAGACCCGCTAGGAATCCCACGAAAGGGTGACCTAGGCAAAAGTTAGGGTTGCAAAAATGAACAAAAATCAAAAGTCCGCTAAAACGCCGCAAAGAGGTGTTTTAGGCAAAAATAAGGACAATCAAAAAACGAAAGAAATCTATGATGGTACCATGAACCGAATTCAAAAAGAAAGGTTCAAGGGAAGTTATCTAAGTTGTCAAATCACAACGTCAATAACAAGATTTGATTAACTTCATGAATGTTTAAACAAACAAACCTAAACACAATAAGCCTACCTTGGCCAGCCATTGTAGACCCCTAAAATTGTCCGGGTCGGAAATAAAGCTTGAAGACTCTCGAAGACTGAAGGATAATCAGCCAGAAGGACTCCTGGAAAGCCCTAGGAGGGTTCTCTGTAGGTCTAGAGGTCTTAGAATAGCTAAAAATAAGGAAGTGGAGGGAAAAAGCCCAATACGGCCGTACTGAACTTAATACGGCCGTATTGAAGCTTCAATACGGCCGTACTGAAGTCAGTACGACCGTATTGACACTTCAATACGACCGCTGCGAACTCAATACGGGCGTATTGAAATTTCTGACTTTCAATACGACCGTATTGAACTCCAATACGACCGTATTGAAGTTCAAAAATTTCAATACGGCCGTATTGGCCCTGTAGGCCGTATTGCGCCTATTCCCTATAAATATGACGTCATTTGGACGTCCAACCACACTTTTTCACTGAGTTTTGACTCCCTCCTTGAGTATTCTGGGGTTTTTGAGCAGTGTTCTGCCCTAGAAATCTCTCTGGGAGTCGATCCGACGAAGTTCTGGAATTCCGAGCACTTAGCTTGGAGATTCGAACCTAGTCGAAGGGAAATCTTCCGGATTTCCATAGTCAAAAGTTTTTAGGAAGGAGCGAGCGAGCTTGTAGAGCGAGGGAACGCCAAAAAGCTTCCCAGTTTTACTCAATATATAAAAGCACGCTTCAAGAGGTTTCTTCTTAAATCCTTCCTTTTACTGCTTTCTGTGTGCATATTTAAACTGTCATCATGTAGATAGTTAATTTATAATCGCTTATAATAAATAGGGGTAATTTAGTAATTTTACGCTATTATTTTACAAATAATCTGTCATAGGGAACCCGAAAGGGGCGCTGTGGGGTGCTAACACCTTCCCCACGCGTAACCGACTCCCTTACCCGACTCTGGTTGTAATGGCCAAAGTTGATTTATAAAATCAATTGCCTTATCCCTTTTTCCAATGTTTTGAGTAAAACATTGGTGGCGACTCCACGAACCCTCCTTTTACGAAAACCACTAATCCATGGAGGGTCCCGCTTGGGATTAATATGGATTAGTGAACCTTTTAATAAAATTGCTCGTTTGACGAGGTCTCAGTTTGAGAATAAGTCATTCTAGCAATCCACATTTTTAAAACAAATAACGAGTCCAACCATCCTTCGCGAATGCCGAAAGCCCGTTTCGGGCCGGTGGCGACAGATGGCGACTTCACTGGGGATGCCTCGAGAGTCAGTCCCATTTAGTGACAGATTATTCTTAACAAATAATAGTTAAAATTACTTTATTACCCCTTGCTTGTATGATAACATGATTTATTATATGGCTTTAAAATAACTGTTGTATGTTTAAATTCCGCAATTGTTTGAAATAAAAACTGCACACAAACCTTTGCACACAACAGTTCCCTCTATACCCGGGGGCATGAGTGATTAACCATAGGGAGTGGATGTTAGTACGGCCGGTTGTCGAATGGGTCTATAGGTGCCCGTAGACCGTTGTCGGAAAACATCACTCAAGGTGATAACCATGAACTTGAGTCCGACGGTGCGTTGGAACTTTCCATCGACCTACGATAAGAGGAATTGGGTCCCTATAATGGGGGCACCTTGGGGGCCTTTGACCAAGTGAGAACAGTTAGATCCACCTTGAATATGCACTTTTCTGCAGGATACCCCTACCTCGTGATTCGCTCGTGACTGTTCGTGGATGAGTGAATTGTTTGTGCATTCGTTATGTGACATTGTATGAGCATACATTTGCATTCTTTAAACAAACAACATTCCTATTCTATTAAAATAAGAATAAATAGAAATAAGGATCTTCTAGTACATGGTGTTAACATCTACCTTCATTGCATTCATATAGGTAGTTTCCCTTTTCACCCAAAAAAAAAAAAAAAAAAAAAAAAAAAAAAAAAAAAAAGATACAAAAATCCAAAAGAAAAAATATGTATTTACCCAAACCAAGCAATATCATGCATCATCTTAGGAAAATCCTAAAAACATGATAATGCTTAGTTCAATAAACACAATGCATGCATATTCAACATCATCATCTCATGCATATAGATCATGGAGGGATCTAGGAATCATTCATTTCATACATCCCTCCTAGTAATTCAGTAATAAACATAAATAAAAAGAAAGGATTAAATCGATGCGTATGTTCAAAGATGGATCGCACGCCATTTGTTATTAAGTGTAAGCCAACAACCGCGCCAAGCGAGCGCACATCAACTCCGTTGTTGGTAATCAAGACGAATAAAGGGGAAGGTCCGACACCATTAAGGATCACAGTCCCAAGGCCTTTCCCTTACAAATCAAATAAGGTTGTGCCATGGATATACGACATCCACTCTTCTGCCGACAGCGATATCTCCAACATCGCTGGACTTGGGGGCATGACTAGGAGTGGTAGGATCTACACTCCCGATGATCTTCATAACAAAGCTCCCAAGAATAAAGAAAAAGAAGAAAAGAAAACCGAGGAAAAAGAATCCGAGGAGGAGACAGACAAGCTGTTAAAGTTTATCCGACAGAGCGAGTACTCCATCGTGGATCAACTTCATAGGACGCCAGCAAAGATCACTTTGTTGTCGTTGATCCTTGTAGACCCCTAAAATTGTCCGGGTCGGAAATAAAGCTTGAAGACTCTCGAAGACTGAAGGATAATCAGCCAGAAGGACTCCTCGAAGGCCCTAGGAGGGTTCTCTGTAGGTCCAGAGGTCTTAGAATAGCTCAAAATATTGAAGTTCAAAAATTTCAATACGGCCGTATTGGCCCTGTAGGCCGTACTGCGCCTATTCCCTATAAATATGACGTCAATTGGACGTCATTCCACACTTTTCAACATAGTTTGAACCCTCTCCTTGAGTATTCTGGGGTTTTTGAGCAGTGTTCTGCCCTAGAAATCACTCGGAGAGTTGATCCGACGAAGTTCTTGAGCCCCGAGCCATTTTGCTTGAGGATCGAACCTAGTCGAGGGGAAATCTTTTTGATTCCCTTAGTTAAAATTTTGTTCTAGGAGAGCGAGGAGCGGGCTTGTAGAGCGAGGGAACGCCAAAACGCTTCCCAGTTCATTTTTTATAAAAAGCACGCTTCAAGAGGTTTCCCTTCAATCCTTCCTTTTACTGCTTTCTGTGTGCACATTTAAACTGTCATCATGTAGATAGTCAATTCATAATTGTTTAGAATAAATAGGGGTAATTTAGTAATCTTATACTGTTCTTTTAAAAATAATCTGTCATAGGGAACCCGAAAGGGGCGCCGTGGGGTGCTAACACCTTCCCCACGCGTAACCGACTCCCTTACCCAACTCTGGTTGTAGTGGCCAAAGTTGATTTTTAAATCAATTGCCTTATCCCTTTTTCCAATGTTTTGAGTAAAACATTGGTGGCGACTCCACGAACCCTCCCTTTATGAAAACCACTAATCCATGGAGGGTCCCGCTTGGGATTAATATGGATTAGTGAGCCTTTTAATAAAATTGCTCGTTTGACGAGGTCTCAGTTTGGGAATAAGTCATTCTAGCAACCCACATTTTTCAAACAAATAAACGAGTCCAACCATCCTTCGCGAATGCCGAAAGCCCGTTTCGGGCCGGTGGCGACAGATGGCGACTCCGCTGGGGAAGCCTCGAGAGTCAGTCCCATTTAGTGACAGATTATTTTTAACAAATAATAGTTAAAATTACTTTATTACCCCTCACTTGTATGATAACATGTTTATCTATTTGGCTTTAATAACTGTTGTATTTTTAAATTTACGCAATTGTTTGAAATAAAAACTGCACACAAACCTTTGCACACAACAGTTCCCTCTATACCCGGGGGCATGAGTGATTAACCATAGGGAGTGGATGTTAGTACGGCCGGTTGTCGAATGGGTCTATAGGTGCCCGTAGACCGTTGTCGGAAAACATCACTCAAGGTGATAACCATGAACTTGAGTCCGACGGTGCGTTGGAACTTTCCATCGACCTACGACGAGAGGAATTGGGTCCCTATAATGGGGGCACCTTGGGGGCCTTTGACCAAGTGAGAACAGTTAGATCCTCCTTGAATATGCACTTTTCTGCAGGAGACCCCTACCTCGTGATTCGCTCGTGACTGTTCGTGGATGAGTGAATTGTCTGTGCATTGACTATGTGACATTGTATGAGCATACGTTTGCATTCTTTAAACATACAACATCCTTAGTAAAATAAAAATAAATAGAAATAAGGATCTTCTAGTGCATGGTGTTAACATCTACCCTCATCACATTCATGTAGGCAGTTTCCCTTTTCACCCAAAAAATACAAAAATACAAAAAATGATATTTACCCAAACCAAGCGATATCATGCATCATGTTAGGAAAATCCCAAGAAACATGATAATGTTTAGTTAAATAAACACTATGCATGCATATTCATCTCCATCATCTCATAACATGCATTTTATTGTAGATCATGGAGGGATCTAGGGGAGTGCAAGGGCAATTGAAGAAAGTGGACTTCTTATTATACCGTGCCGAGAGGTTGGATCACCTCTGTACCTTGATGCCACGAGAGGCTCGTTTGGAGTTTGAAAAATCCTATGGACGAGTTCTCGACTTGATGAAGATTTGTGTAGATCCATCCTTTCTGAGAGCATTGGTCCACTTTTGGAGTCTCGATTTACATTGTTTCGAGTTCCCCCAGTTTGACCTAGTTCCTACTCTCGAGGAGTACGAACTCATGCTTCGATGGCCCAAATCAACAGGGGTCTATATTTTTCATGGAAATCATGTGGCCGTAGAGAGAGTTGCCACTCAAGTCAAACTACCGCCACGATTATCTGCTTTAGTGGGGAACGGCAGTATCAAGGGTTGGAAGCTTGCTATGATTGAAAACCACCTTTCTTCTTTGGCTGATGAGGGAGATTGGTTAGCTTTCAACAAGACTCTAGCGTTAGCCGTGTTTGGGATGATCTTATTCCCCTTTCACGCTAACACAGTGGACCATGCTGCCATGGACGCCTTCTTTGCTTGGGACGTACATATGAAGAGTCCCGTGCCTGCCATTCTTGCCGACACTTTACTTTCTGTCAACTTATCTCAACAGAAGCAAGGGAAAACTATCCGATGCTGTACTTCCTTGTTGTATGTGTGGGGCATCACACACTTTTATGCCTCTAGTCATATGGGGACTTTGCCCGACCCTTTGAGAAGTTTTTCGAAGATCCCCGTACGCCGCCGGTATGCTTCCGAGTGGAAGGAAGAGATGGAACAGTGGAGTATTGAGCACTTCACGTGGGTATGTCCTTGGTTCCGTCCAAGCAATGTATTAACAAGATGCGGCAATTATCCAAGCGTACCATTAATGGGCCTCAGAGGTTGCATAGCTTATTCACCTAGATTGGCTATGAGGCAACTCATGAGGACTCAAATTGTTCTTACCAAAGAGGAGCTTGGAGGGTTGTGTTTCTCCTTTGATTCCGAACATCAGAGGGACATGCATGCTGTCATTAGAGCATGGGAGAAACCAATCTATGAGGGAGATCGCGAGCTTGGAAAGCCTCGGGTATCCGCCTCCACCGACTACGAGATATGGAGGAACGAGAGAGGGGTGCCTCAACCATCCACCTCTTGCGCAACCACAACCACAAGGAGGTTAATGCAAGAACAAGTCGACGCCTTGACCAAAAAGCTGGAAAGTATGGAAGCTCAAATGAGGTTTCTTGAAGAAAAAAATGAAGAATCCAGTTTTACTATTGATGGTCTTCAAAGGCAATGCAAGAAGAAAGACCACGAGATAGAGCGGCTCAAGGACGAGTGTGCTAACCTCAACGAGGAGACTACGCGGGCATCCAAAATGCCAAAGATTGAACCGAGTAGTCAACTCCAAGAAGTCAATGCAAAGATAGCACACCTGGAAGCCGAACATGCAAGGCAGGCTCAGTTGATCAAGAACATGCAAGAAGATCTGCTCTTGACTCGATCCGACGCACAACAATGGCGGGAAGTTGCTCAACAACAAGCCGCAAACCTTTCCGATTTCCGCAAAAAGGAGAGGGAGGGACTAGCACAAATGGCTAGACTCCGAGAGGAGAAGGATCAAGCCGAAGACGAGCTTAATGAGCTACAGGCCATGATCAACTACTATACTCAGAAAGCGAAGGAGGCTCAGAAAATCAGTGACGATATGAGCCAAGCGGTCCATACACAGATTAAAGCAATGGGTCGTCACATCGAGGAAGCCGAGGATGAGTGGCAAAGAAACATGAACCCGCCTGTGGGTTTTTACCGGCTTTTCTCTTATTGTAAAAAATTACTTCAAAGCATTGTATAAAAAGTTGTACACTTTCTTCAATGAATAAAATCGAATTCTTGAGATTTATCGCCTTTGCATCTCATAGTCATTCATTTGCATTTATCTCTCCCGGTAATTTAATAATAAATGTTAATAAAAAGAAAGAAATAATCAATGCGTATGTTCAGAACGGATCGCACGCCGTTGGTCATTAAATGCAAACGAACAACTGCGCAAAGCGAACACACGACGACGCCGTTGTTGGTAATCAAGACAGACGAAAGGGAAGGTCCGACACCGTTAAGGATCATCGCTCCGAGGCCTTTCCCCTATAAAACAAATAAGGCTGTGCCGTGGATATACGACATCCACTCTTCTGCCGACAGCGATATCTCCAACATCGCTGGACTTGGGGGCATGACTAGGAGTGGCAGGATCTACACTCCCGAAGATCTGCACGATAAAGCTCCCAAGAATAAAGGAAAAGAAAAGGAGAAAACCGAGGAAGATAGAAAATCCGAGGAGGAGACTGATGAGTTGTTAAAATTCATCAAACAAAGCGAGTACTCCATTGTGGATCAACTTCACAAGACACCAGCAAAGATCACTTTGTTGTCATTGATCCTAAGCTCCGAACCGCATCGGCAAGCTCTGTTGAAGGTCTTGAACGAGGCATATGTGTCGCATACCATCTCCCAAGACAAGTTTGAGGGAATTGTTAGCCACATCACGGCTAATGACCACCTCACTTTCACCGATGAAGAAATCCCCGCCGAGGGACCTAATCACAACAAACCCTTGCACATCTCTGTAAAGTGCAAGGAGTACCACATCGCAAAAGTCTTGGTGGATAACGGATCTTCCTTGAATGTGATGCCCAAAAGAACTCTTGATCAAGTGGCAATCAAGGGAGTCCAGATGCGCCCGAGCAACATGATCGTTCGAGCTTTCGACGGTTCTAAGAGAGAAGTGGTGGGAGAAGTCAATCTTCCGATCCAAATTGGACCTACCATCTTCAACGTCGAATTCCAAGTGATGGATATTACTCCTGCATACAGCTGTCTCCTAGGCCGACCTTGGATTCATGATGCGAAAGCTGTACCCTCTACGCTCCACCAAAAAATCAAATTCATCGTGGGTGACAAACTGGTGACCGTGCAAGCTGAAGATGACATACTCATCAGTAAGCCATCCAACATACCTTATGTGGACGCAGGAGAGGAAGCTTTGGAAACCGCCTTCCAAGCATTGGAAATTGCCAATGTTGAAACGTTTCCCCGAGAAATGAAGAAGGTAGCCCATATGCTCACAAAGAACGGATACTTGCCAGGACAAGGATTGGGCAAGTACTCCCAAGGAATCCCGGAGCTACCTATTATCAAGGACAATCCGGGGAAGCAAGGGTTAGGATACAACCCTGTTAAAGATCAAAGAACGAAGAGGAATCAAAATCCTTCTCGACGTTCTTTAAGCCAGATCTTTAGGAAGGCTGGTTCACAAATGTCGAGGCCAGCTGTTGTCATCAAGTGTCCTTCTCCTTCCGATAGGGATGTATAGACTCAGTGACTATTAGAGATCACTCCTCGGGGACAGCCCGACCCCCGAGCCTCGATAGGGCACATGTTTCCATCATGATTATAATAAAATCATTCTTCATTATTTCTTATTGCTTCTTTTCTTGCTCGCAATAAAATTCTAGACCACATTATTTTAACCCTGTTTGAATAAGCATAAATGAGGTTAAAATCATCTTGATAACAATAAACCCGCATCATTTTTATGTGGAAATGTGCATGACAGCTTGGAGCACCTTTTCTTGGCATCAATAAGTGCCATCATGGATAAAAGAAATCCTAAAGCTCGGCAGGAAACCCAAAAAGGGGACTGCGTAAAAATAAGAGCAAAAGACCCGCTAGGAATCCCACAAAAGGGTGACCTAGACAAAAGTTAGGGTTACAAAATGAAGACAAAAACCCGCTAGGAATCCCACGAAAAGGGTGACCTAGGCAAAAGTTAGGGTTACAAAATGAACAAAAACAAAAGCCCGCTAAGACATCACAAATGGGTGTTTTAGGCAAAAGTAAGAGCCATCAAAAAAGGAAAAAACAGAATAAATCCATGATGGTACCATCAATTGAATTCAACAAAGGGGCTCAAGAAAAGCTATCCAAGTTGTCAAAGCACAATCATTAATAACAAAGATGTGCTTAACCTCATAAGTGTTTAAACAAACAAACCTAAACACAATAAGCCTACCTTGGCCATCCATTCTTACAAAATCCATTTTTTAAAAATAAAACAATCCCTTCTAAAACACAAACTTTTGAAAAATATACCTTTTCCTTCTTTTCTCTCTTGTCCCCAACGATTTTTGAATAATCTAGTGGAAACATGGAGATATAGTGGTCAATAGGAGGGTTGACACATCTTCTAAAGGAAGGGAGAATCATTTGGTTGATAACACCAAAAAACAAATACGCATCATTCCTCGGTTACAGAAATCGGCAAAGCACAGTCTGTCTGGAGGAATGGCAAGATCCAAACAAAGAACGCATTGATTAATTCTTTTGAAAAACTGAATCAAATAGAATTAGGTGCATCTCATTCGCATACATACATACAGATGATAGGTGTACTAGAAGACCACTTATTCTCTGTTTATCAAAAAAAAAAAAAAAAAAAAAAAACCATAAAATCAGAAAAAATCCAATACGCCCGTATTGGTATTAATACGGTCGTATTGGAGTTAACGTTAAGCACAACGTTTCAACTCCAATACGGGCGTATTAAAATCCAGTACGATCGTATTGAATACCAATACGATCGTATTGAATCCAATACGGTCCGTATTGGTTGTAGATTTTGTACATCAACGGAAAGGCCAATACGGCCGTATTGAATCCAATACGGGCCGTATTGGCGGAATTTTGCCTATAAATAAAGGCTTCCCCTCCCTCATTTTGCATACCTTTCTTCACTCTCCACATTCCTTGCTTGTGAGTGCATTCCTAGAGAGATTATCGGAAATGGCAGAATCTTCTCGCAAAAGGCAGAGAGCCCCGGCCAGACGTGTGATGACAGACCGACACCGAGACCGGCTGCAGCTCATAGAGACGTTCACCATCGAGCCGTCAAGAGTGCTCGACTTTGAGCTTCTCCAAGCGGTGGGCTTGGAGAATGATGTCAGGAACTACTTCGACGCTATAGGATGGGGATTTGTCCTTAATCCACCATCCCAGCTATACTTGACGGCCACGAAGGAGTTCTTGGCCACAGTCGGCGTCACGGAGTCGACTAACAGCTACGGGGAGGATGTTTGCGCGGTGGATTTCTGGATGAATGAAGGATACCGCACGCTGACGTTGGACGAGTTCAACGTCCAGGCAGGGTTTTTCAGCCGCACTGATCAGCTGGCCTTCCGAGATGCCATATGTGAGTGGCCTGATCAGTGGACTCCGGTTGAGATGTGGAGTTTGCTCACTGGCCGACGGGATTATCATTCAGGGGTGAAGGGCTCCCGGCTCCCGACTGCTCTTAGGATCTGTCATAAGATCCTCACCAGTACCATTCATGGCAGGTCCAAGAGTCAGGAGTCGATTACACGACCGGATCTGTTGGCCTTATACTGCATGGCCACCGGCCGGAAGGCCAACCCTGGATATTTCTTCCTTGAGCACGTGAAGAAGTTTGGGATACGAGAGGGAGGAGAGTCCAGACAGGGGTACATCTTGGTTGCCCCACTCCTCTCACAGCTGGCGGAGACATGGGGATGTCCCGATGGTGCGGAGCCAGGGGCGTTGGCGCCAAAGTTGATTGGTGCCTCCACCCTGATCAACATGAAGATCATCGCTAGATCGCCAGGAGGGGGGTTTGTGCGAGTAGATGGCCTCGAGACCTTCGACGACCTCCTCAACAATCTCGACTTTGAGGGAGGCGACACCC
The DNA here is from genome assembly GCF_000230855.2 of Cajanus cajan. Lineage (NCBI taxonomy): Eukaryota > Viridiplantae > Streptophyta > Magnoliopsida > Fabales > Fabaceae > Cajanus > Cajanus cajan. Next base: position 41,007,456 of record NC_138525.1, read on the forward strand.
CGCAGCCAGAGGCTAGCACGTCACGGTCGGACAGGGGATACTTTGACGCCCGCTTCGACACACTGCAGCAGAGCATTGACACGCGATTCGATGCTTTTCAGCAGAGCATCGACACGCGATTCGATGCTTTTCAGCATAGTGTCGGTACATGGCAGCAGAGTACCGATGCTCGACTAGATACCTTGGTGCAGGGGTTCGACAACCTCTCCGTCTGGATGCATCGCCGCTTCCCGGACTCGCCACAGGACCCGCCAGCAGAGGAGTGAAGACTGGCTTCTGTTTTAGTGCTTTTTCATGTACTAATTTGGTTGGGCTTAGCCCCATTTCCCAAATTTTTCTTGTACAAATTCATTTTAATGAAATTTGCCACTTTTGAATTCAAAATTCTCTAGCAATTTAAAATTCTGTACAGCAAAAGCCAAAAAACATAAAAAAGGGCAAAATACAGAAAAAGCCAAAAAAATAAAAAAGGCAAAGGTACAGAAAATCCAACAACCAGTTTGCACAGAATAACTGAGCCTGGAGAGGCTTGCCGAAAGAATACTCTCAAAATAACTGAGCCTGGAGAGGCTCACCGAAATAATACTCCCTCATAAATAACTGAGCCTGGAGAGGCTCACCGAAATAATACTCCCTCATAAATAACTGAGCCTGGAGAGGCTCGCAGAAATAATACTCCCCAGAGAAACCTCAACTCACGCTCTTGGACTCAAAATCCCCAACAAGAGCTATCAAAGCAAGATCGACGACATCCTCAATGGAAGTACGATCACCCAAGCAGAATATCCAAGTCAAAGGACTTAGACTTCCTCAGTGAAGATAGCTCTCCAACTCGAGTGTCGAGTGAGGCTAAGCCTGTAGAGGCTTCCTAAATAATACTCTGGGATACATAAGATCCCCAAATCCCCAGTCGCCTACTCAAGAGGCATCCCTGCAAAAGGAGAAAGAAAATAAAAATCAATAATCATTCCCCAAGTGGAATCTGGCTCTCAGCCAATCATTGAACGTCAAGCTGATATGCCTAACAGAAGAGGCTAATCAAAATCAACGACAATATCCCCTAGTGGATAACAGCCTACACAGAGGCAGCAAAATCAGAAAACAAAAAGAGTTACCCGAACAAGGATAACCGGGATACTCCACCAACGTCGAAAGGACGTCAGCCAATCATAAGGCACCGCTCACATCAGAAAGAGCATCTTTGTGTCTGCACCCAAAGGAATCAGAAATTCCCCAGTGGGAACCAGCTACGCAATGGAAAGTTGGGACACAAGAACCTATGAGTAACTGCACATCCCCTAGACGGATCCCTGCGTTATCCAGCCCTTAGTGGCACAAAATCAAAAAACAACCGTCGAAGCAGCATCGTGGACTGTGGAGACAAAATCATCACGAATCACTGGAAAGGAGGTATTCACGCTACCCCGTCGTCACAAACACGGAGGTATGCAGCTTCCGGCTCGGACAATGAGCGAAGCTATCTCTGAAAAAGGGTACTCACCGCCTACCGTTGTCATAAAGGTACTTAGCTTCCGGCTCGAACAAAGAGTGAAGCTAAGCCTGGAGAGACGGTACTTACAGCTTCCAGCTTGGGCAACAAGCAAAGCAAGGCCTGGAGAGGCAAAACTCATACTGCTCACCGTCGTCACAAAGGTGCTTAGCTTCCGGCTCGAACAAAGAGTGAAGTTAAGCCTGGAGAGACGGTACTCACAGCTTCCAGCTTGGGCAACAAGCAAAGCAAGGCCTGGAGAGGCAAAACTCACACTGCTCACCGTCGTCGTAAAGGTGCTTGGTTTCCGGCTCGAACAAAGAGTGAAGCTAAGCCTGGAAAGGCGGTACTCAACCATCAGCGTCATCAGAGGCGCGTTGATGTCCAACTTCCGGCTCGGGCGTCGAGTGAAGTTGGCCTTGGAGAAGGTAAACTCAGCTACCGAGGATGTCAAAAGCGCCGAGGTATGCACCCACCTGGAGAGGCTACTCAACATTTTCCCACCGGAAGACGCTACAAGTCAGAAGGTCGGCACAATACCCGGACAATTGGGTCAACTCCTTTACTTGTCAGCCGGTATACCAAAAGGCCGTCCGACTAAGTAAAGGGGGGGCAGCTGTAGACCCCTAAAATTGTCCGGGTCGGAAATAAAGCTTGAAGACTCTCGAAGACTGAAGGATAATCAGCCAGAAGGACTCCTCGAAGGCCCTAGGAGGGTTCTCTGTAGGTCCAGAGGTCTTAGAATAGCTCAAAATATTGAAGTTCAAAAATTTCAATACGGCCGTATTGGCCCTGTAGGCCGTACTGCGCCTATTCCCTATAAATATGACGTCAATTGGACGTCATTCCACACTTTTCAACATAGTTTGAACCCTCTCCTTGAGTATTCTGGGGTTTTTGAGCAGTGTTCTGCCCTAGAAATCACTCGGAGAGTTGATCCGACGAAGTTCTTGAGCCCCGAGCCATTTTGCTTGAGGATCGAACCTAGTCGAGGGGAAATCTTTTTGATTCCCTTAGTTAAAATTTTGTTCTAGGAGAGCGAGGAGCGGGCTTGTAGAGCGAGGGAACGCCAAAACGCTTCCCAGTTCATTTTTTATAAAAAGCACGCTTCAAGAGGTTTCCCTTCAATCCTTCCTTTTACTGCTTTCTGTGTGCACATTTAAACTGTCATCATGTAGATAGTCAATTCATAATTGTTTAGAATAAATAGGGGTAATTTAGTAATCTTATACTGTTCTTTTAAAAATAATCTGTCATAGGGAACCCGAAAGGGGCGCCGTGGGGTGCTAACACCTTCCCCACGCGTAACCGACTCCCTTACCCAACTCTGGTTGTAGTGGCCAAAGTTGATTTTTAAATCAATTGCCTTATCCCTTTTTCCAATGTTTTGAGTAAAACATTGGTGGCGACTCCACGAACCCTCCCTTTATGAAAACCACTAATCCATGGAGGGTCCCGCTTGGGATTAATATGGATTAGTGAGCCTTTTAATAAAATTGCTCGTTTGACGAGGTCTCAGTTTGGGAATAAGTCATTCTAGCAACCCACATTTTTCAAACAAATAAACGAGTCCAACCATCCTTCGCGAATGCCGAAAGCCCGTTTCGGGCCGGTGGCGACAATCCTAAGCTCCGAACCGCATCGGCAAGCTCTGTTGAAGGTCTTGAACGAGGCATATGTGTCGCACACTATCTCCCAAGACAAGTTTGAGGGGATTATTAGTCACATCACGGCTAATGATCACCTCACCTTCATCGATGAAGAAATCCCCGCCGAGGGATCAAACCACAACAAGCCCTTGCACATCTCTATAAAGTGCAAGGAGTATCACATCTCTAAAAGTCTTGGTAGATAATGGATCTTCCTTGAACGTAATGCCAAAAAGAACGCTCAAGCAATTGGCAATCAAGGGAGTCCAAATGCGCCCGAGCAACATGATCGTTCGAGCCTTCGATGGTTCTAAAAGAGAAGTGGTGGGAGAGATCAATTTTCCAATCCAAATTGGACCCACTATCTTCAACGTCGAATTCCAAGTGATGGATATTACTCCCGCATACAGCTGTCTCCTCGGCCGACCTTGGATTCATGATGCAAAAGCTGTACCCTCTACGCTCCACCAGAAAGTCAAATCCATTGTGGGTGACAAGCTGGTGACTGTACAAAATGAAGATGATATACTCATCAATAAGCCACCCGCCATACTCTATGTGGATGCAGCGGAGGAAGCTTTGGAAACCGCCTTCCAAGCATTGGAAATTGCCAATGTTGAAACGTTTCCCCGAGAAATGAAGAAGGTAGCTCATATGCTCACAAAGAACGGATACTTGCCAGGACAAGGATTAGGCAAGGACTCCCAAGGAATCCCGGAGCTACCCATTATCAAGGACAATCCGGGAAAACAAGGGTTAGGATACAACCCTGTTAAAGATCAAAGAACGAAGAGGAATCAAGATCCTTCTTGACGTTCTTTAAGCCAGATCTTTAGGAAGGCCGGTTCACAAGCGTCAAGGCCGGTCGTCGTCGTCAAAATGTTTTTCTCCTTCTAATAGGGATGTGTAAATTCGGTGACTATTAGAGATCACTCCTCGGGGACAGCCCGACCCCCGAGCCTCGATAGGGCACATGTTTCCGCTGCGATTATAATAAAATCATTCTTCATTAATTCTTTATTGCTTCTTTTCTTGCTTGCAATAAAATTCTAGACCACATTATTTTAACCCTGTTTGAATAAGCATAAATGAGGTTAAAATCATCTTAATAATCAATAAACCCACATCATTTTTATGTGGAAGTGTGTGTGACAACTTGGAGCACCTTTTCTTGGCCTCAATAAGTGCCGTCATGGATAAAAGAAATCCATTCAGGACAAAAATCCTAAAAAAAAAAAACAAAAAGCTCGGCAGGAAACCCAAAAAGGGGGCTGCACAAAAATAAGAGCAAAAGACCCGCTAGGAATCCCACAAAAGGGTGACCTAGGCAAAAATTAGGGTTACAAAATGAACAAAAACAAAAGTCAGCTAAAATACCACGGAAGGGTGTTTTTAGGCAAAAATAAGGACGATAAAAAAAAAAAAAAAAACCAGAATAAATCCATGATGGTACCATCAATTGAATTCAACAAAGGGGCTCAAGAAAAGCTATCCAAGTTGTCAAAGCACAATCATTAATAACAAAGATGTGCTTAACCTCATAAGTGTTTAAACAAACAAACCTAAACACAATAAGCCTACCTTGGCCATCCATGCTTACAAAAACAATTTTTCAAAAATAAAATAATCCCCTCTAAAACACAAACTTTTGAAAATATATCCTTTCCTTCTTTTCTCTCTTGTCCCAACGATTTTTGAATAATCTAGTGGAAACATGGAGATATAGTGGTCAATAGGAGGGTTGACACATCTCTTAAAGAAAGGGAAGAATCATTTGGTTGATGACACCAAAATCAAAATACGCATCATTCCTCGGTAACAGAAATCGGCAGAGCACAGTCCGTCTGGAGGAATGACAAAATCCAAACAGAAAAACGCATCGGTTAATTCTTTTGAAAAATGAATCAAATAGAATTAGGTGCATCATACTGCATACATGCATACAGATGATAGGTGTAATGGAAGATCGCTTATTCTCTGTTTATTGAAAAAAACAAAAAATATATATATATATAAACTTCAGAAAAACAATACGCCCGTATCGTGTTCAGTATGCCCGTACCAAAATTAGGGTTATGAACAAATTTTCAATTCAATACGGGCATACTGAAATGAATAACGGCCGTATTGGCAATAACAGAAATCCTCCCTCACATCAATGACAAAATTCCTCCAAGAAGAAGAGGATAGGGGAAGCCATTCATTTTTTCCAAAAATAAAATAATTAAACTTGCATTTTGTGCATCGCGCACAATTAATTGCACATTCAAAGACCTCATCATGAGGCAATTGCATAAAATAGAAAAAATAGGAAAAATTGCTTGTGTATGACAGCAGCAAACAAAATGCAAAGATTCAGAAAATCAACAGCGTCATACAGAATAACTGAGCCTGGAGAGGCTTGCCGAAAGAATACTCTCAGAATAACTGAGCCTGGAGAGGCTTGCCGAAAGAATACTCTCAGAATAATTGAGCCTGGAGAGGCTTGCCGAAACAATACTCCCACAGAATAATTGAGCCTGGAGAGGCTCGCCGAAATAATACTCTCTCAAAATAACTGAGCCTGGAGAGGCTTGCCGAAACAATACTCCCACAGAATAACTGAGCCTGGAGAGGCTTGCCGAAATAATACTCTCTCAGAATAACTGAGACATTTTTATACAGAAAAAGCCAAAAAATGACAAAAAAGGCAAAAATACAGAAAAAGCCAAAAATGACAAAAAAGGCAAACATACAGAAAAAGTCAAAAGTCGACAAAAAAGACAAAGATTTCACATCTTTCAGAATAACTGAGCCTGGAGAGGCTCGCCGAAATAATACTCTCAGAATAATTGAGCCTGGAGAGGCTTGCTGAAATAATACTCTTTCAGAATAATTGAGCCTGGAGAGGCTCGCAGAAAGAATACTCCCTTCAGAATAATTGAGCCTGGAGAGGCTTGCTGAAATAATACTCTTTCAGAATAATTGAGCCTGGAGAGGCTCGCAGAAAGAATACTCCCTTCAGAATATTTGAGCCTGGAGAGGCTCGCAGAAATAATACTCCTTCAGAATAATTGAGCCTGGAGAGGCTCGCAGAAAGAATACTCCCTCAGAATAATTGAGCCTGGAGAGGCTCGCAGAAACAATACTCTTCCTTCAGAATAGTTGAGCCTAGAAAGGCTCGATTCCCCAGAGATATCTCAAGCTTACACTCACGGGCCAAATTCCCCAGTGAAAGCTATCAGAATGCGATCAGCGAAATCCCCAAAGGAGGCCTGATCATCCAAGAAAAATGTCTAAGGACTTTAAACTTCCCCAATGGAGGATAGCTTTCCAACTCAAAAGCGATGAGTGAAGCTAAGCCTGAAGAGGCTTTCTAAGTAATACTCTGGGATGAATAAAAACTTCAAATCCCCAATCGCCTACTAAAGAGGCATCTCTTCAAAAGGAAGACCAATAAACTATTCCCCAAGTGGAATTTGGCTCTCAGCCTAACAAATGAACGTCAAGATGATCTGCCTAACAAAAGAGGCCAATCAACATCAATCCCCAGTGGATGATCGCCTATCCAAGAGGCATCCCCACAAAAGGGGAAGAAAATCAAAAAGATTAATAAGATTCCCCAAACGGAATTTGGCATCCCGCCAAAACATCGAACATCAAGACTATCTGCCTAACAGAAGAGGCCAGTCAAAAAATCAACATGTCAACATCCCTAGCGGATAACAGCCTACACAGAGGCTACAAAACCAGAAAAGTCAAAAAGAGTCACCCGAATAAGGATAACCGGGATACTCCACCAACGTCGACAGGACGTCAGCCAAACATAAGGCATCGCTCAACTCAGAGAGAAAGAGCATCTGTGTCTATACCCCAAGGAGTCAGAAATTCCCCAAGGGTACCAACAATGCAATGCAAGTTGGGGCACATGAACCTATGAATGACTGCACATCCCCTAGACGGATCCCTGCGTTATCCAGCCCTCAGTGGCATAAAAATCAAAAATAATCGTCGAAGCAGCATCGTGGACTGTGGAGACAAAATCAACATCCAGAATCCCCAGCGGATAACAGCCTACACAGAGGCAGCAAAAAATCAGAAAATCAAAAAGAGTTACCCGAACAAGGATAACCGGGATACTCCACCAACGTCGAAAGGACGTCAGCCGATCATAAGGCACCGCTCACATCAGAAAGAGCATCTTTGTGTCTGCACCCCAAAGGAATCAGAAATTCCCCAGTGGGCACCAACTACGCAATGGAAAGTTGGGACACAAGAACCTATGAGTAACTGCACATCCCCTAGACGGATCCCTGCGTTATCCAGCCCCTAGTGGCACAAAATCAAAAAAACACAACCGTCGAAGCAGCATCGTGGACTGTGGAGACAAAATCATCACCAAATCCCTGGAAAGGAGATATTCACGCTACCCCGTCGTCACAAACACGGAGGTATGCAGCTTCCGGCTCGGGCAATGAGCGAAGCTATCTCTGGAAAAGGGGTACACACTGCTTACCGTTGTCACAAGGGTACTTAGCTTCCGGCTCAAACAAAGAGTAAAGCTAAGCCTGGAGAGACGGTACTTACAGCTTCCAGCTTGGGCAACAAGCAAAGCGAGGCCTGGAGAGGCGAAACTCACACTGCTTACCGTTGTCACAAGGGTACTTAGCTTCCGGCTCGGACAAAGAGTGAAGCTAAGCCTGGAGAGACGGTACTTACAGCTTCCAGCTTGGGCAACAAGCAAAGCAAGGCCTGGAGAGGCAAAACTCACACTGCTCACCGTCGTCACAAGGATACTTAGCTTCCGGCTCGAACAAAGAGTGAAGCTAAGCCTAGAGAGGCGGTACTCAACCATCAGCGTCATCAGAGGCGCGTTGATGTCCAACTTCCGGCTCGAGCGTCGAGTGAAGTTGACCTTGGAGAAGGTAAACTCAGCTACCGAGGATGTCAAAAGCGCCGAGGTATGCACCCACCTGGAGAGGCTACTCAACATTTTTCCACCGGAAGACGCTACAAGTCAGAAGGTCGGCACAATACCCGGACAATTGGGTCAACTCCTTTACTTGTCAGCCGATACACCAAAAGGCCGTCCGACTAAGTAAAGGGGGGGCAGCTGTAGACCCCTAAAATTGTCCGGGTCGGAAATAAAGCTTGAAGACTCTCGAAGACTGAAGGATAATCAGCCAGAAGGACTCCTGGAAAGCCCTAGGAGGGTTCTCTGTAGGTCTAGAGGTCTTAGAATAGCTAAAAATAAGGAAGTGGAGGGAAAAAGCCCAATACGGCCGTACTGAACTTAATACGGCCGTATTGAAGCTTCAATACGGCCGTACTGAAGTCAGTACGACCGTATTGACACTTCAATACGACCGCTGCGAACTCAATACGGGCGTATTGAAATTTCTGACTTTCAATACGACCGTATTGAACTCCAATACGACCGTATTGAAGTTCAAAAATTTCAATACGGCCGTATTGGCCCTGTAGGCCGTATTGCGCCTATTCCCTATAAATATGACGTCATTTGGACGTCCAACCACACTTTTTCACTGAGTTTTGACTCCCTCCTTGAGTATTCTGGGGTTTTTGAGCAGTGTTCTGCCCTAGAAATCTCTCTGGGAGTCGATCCGACGAAGTTCTGGAATTCCGAGCACTTAGCTTGGAGATTCGAACCTAGTCGAAGGGAAATCTTCCGGATTTCCATAGTCAAAAGTTTTTAGGAAGGAGCGAGCGAGCTTGTAGAGCGAGGGAACGCCAAAAAGCTTCCCAGTTTTACTCAATATATAAAAGCACGCTTCAAGAGGTTTCTTCTTAAATCCTTCCTTTTACTGCTTTCTGTGTGCATATTTAAACTGTCATCATGTAGATAGTTAATTTATAATCGCTTATAATAAATAGGGGTAATTTAGTAATTTTACGCTATTATTTTACAAATAATCTGTCATAGGGAACCCGAAAGGGGCGCTGTGGGGTGCTAACACCTTCCCCACGCGTAACCGACTCCCTTACCCGACTCTGGTTGTAATGGCCAAAGTTGATTTATAAAATCAATTGCCTTATCCCTTTTTCCAATGTTTTGAGTAAAACATTGGTGGCGACTCCACGAACCCTCCTTTTACGAAAACCACTAATCCATGGAGGGTCCCGCTTGGGATTAATATGGATTAGTGAACCTTTTAATAAAATTGCTCGTTTGACGAGGTCTCAGTTTGAGAATAAGTCATTCTAGCAATCCACATTTTTAAAACAAATAACGAGTCCAACCATCCTTCGCGAATGCCGAAAGCCCGTTTCGGGCCGGTGGCGACAGCCATTCTTACAAAAACAATTTTTCAAAATAAAAATAAATCCCCTCTAAAACACAAACTTTCAAAAAAGAATATACCTTTCCTTTCTTTTCTCTCTTGTCCCAAACGATTTTAGGATAATCTAGTGGAAATATGGAGATATAGTGGTCAATAGGAGGGTTGACATATCTTTTAAAGGAAGGGAAGGATCATTTGGTTGATGACACCAAATCTCAATATAACACGCATCATTCCTCGGTTACAGATCGGCAGCGCACAGCCCGTCTAGAGGAATGGCAAAAATCCAAACAGAAAAAACGCATCGGTTAATTCTTTTGAAAAATGAATCAAATAGAATTAGGTGCATCATACATCATACATGCATACAGATGATAGGTGTAATGGAAAATCACTTATTCTCTGTTTATTCAAAAAAAAAAAAAAAAAAAAAAAAATCAAACTTCAGAAAAAACTATGCGCCCGTATCATGTTCAGTATGCCCGTACCAAAATTAGGGTTATGAACAAATTTTCAATTCAATACGGGCATACTGAAATGAATAACGGCCGTATTGGCAATAACAGAAATCCTCCCTCACGTCAATGACAAAAATTCCTCCAAGAAGAAGAGGATAGGGAGAGCCATTCACTTTTCTAACTAAAAGAACAAAAATAAAAACTTGCATCGCGTGCATCACACACATTAGTTGCACATTTAAAGACCTTACCACGAGGCAATTGCATAAAATAGAAAAAATAGAAAATTGCTTGTGTATGACAGCAGTCAACAAAAGCCGAAAACGAAAAAAGGCAAGGATACAAACAATACTCCTCAGTTTGTACAGAATAACTGAGCCTGGAGAGGCTTGCCAAAATAATACTCTCAGAATAACTGAGCCTGGAGAGGCTTGCCGAAATAATACTCTCTCAGAATAACTGAGCCTGGAGAGGCTCGCCGAAATAATACTCCCTCATCAGAATAACTGAGCCTGGAGAGGCTTGCCGAAATAATACTCTCACAGAATAACTGAGCCTGGAGAGGCTTGCCGAAATAATACTCTCTCAGAATAACTGAGCCTGGAGAGGCTCGCCGAAATAATACTCCCTCATCAGAATAACTGAGCCTGGAGAGGCTTGCCGAAATAATACTCTCACAGAATAACTGAGCCTGGAGAGGCTTGCCGAAATAATACTCTCTCAGAATAACTGAGCCTGGAGAGGCTCGCCGAAATAATACTCCCTCATCAGAATAACTGAGCCTGGAGAGGCTTGCCGAAATAATACTCTCACAGAATAACTGAGCCTGGAGAGGCTTGCTGAAATAATACTCTCTCAGAATAACTGAGCCTGGAGAGGCTCGCCGAAATAATACTCTCACAGAATAATTGAGCCTGGAGAGGCTTGCCGAAACAATACTCCCACAGAATAATTGAGCCTGGAGAGACTCGCCGAAATAATACTCTCTCATAATAACTGAGCCTGGAGAGGCTCGCAGAAATAATACTCCCCAGAGAAACCTCAGCTTAAGCTCATGGAACAAATCCCCAGCGAGAGCTATCAAAGCAAGATCGTCAAAATCCCCAATGGAAGCGCGATCATCCAAGCAAAATATTCAGTCAAAGGACTTGAAACTTCCTCAGTGGAAGATAGCTCTCTGACTCAAGCGCTGAGTGAGGCTAAGCTTGTAGAGGCTTCCTAAATAATACTTTGGGATACATAAGATCCCCAAATCCCCAGTCGCCTACTCAAGAGGCACCCCTACAAAAGGAGAAAAATAAAAAATATCAATAAATATTCCCCAAGCGGAATTCGGCATCCAGCCAAAACACCGAACATCAAGATGATTTTCCTAACAGAAGAGGCCAGTCAAGAATTAAATGACAGAATCCCACAGCGGATAACAGCCTACACAGAGGCAGCAAAAATCAGAAAATCCAAAAGAGACACCCGAATAAGGATAATCGGGATACTCCACCACCGTCAAAAGGACGTCAGCCAATCATAAGGCATCGCTCACATCAGAAAAAACATCTTCGTGTCTACACCCCAAGGAAACAGAAATTCCTCAATGGGTACCAACTACGCAATGGAAAGTTGGGACACGAGAACCTATGAGTAACTGCACATCCCCTAGACGGATCCCTGCGTTATCCAGCCCTCAGTGGCACAAAAATCAAAAACAATCGTCGAAGCAGCATCGTGGACTGTGGAGACAAAACTATCACAAATCCCTGGAGAGGGCAAACTCACGCTACCCAGATGTCCAGAGCACCGAGGTATGCACAAAGCCTGGAGAGGCAATACTTAGCTACCCAGATGTCCAGAGCACCGAGGTATGCACAAGCCTGGAGAGGCAATACTCAGCTACCCAGATGTCCAGAGCACCGAGGTATGCACAAAGCCTGGAGAGGCAATACTTAGCTACCCAGATGTCCAGAGCACCGAGGTATGCACAAGCCTGGAGAGGCAATACTCAGCTACCCAGATGTCCAGAGCACCAAGGTATGCACAAGCCTGGAGAGGCAATACTCAGCTACCCAGATGTCCAGAGCACCGAGGTATGCACAAGCCCGGAGAGGCAATACTCAGCTACCCAGATGTCCAGAGCACCGAGGTATGCAATGAGCCTGGAGAGGCGACGACTAATACTCACCCTGGAGAGGGCAAACTCAACCTGGAGAGGCTACTCAACAATTTTCCCACCTGAAGACACTACAAGTCGGAAGGATGGCTTATTCCCTGGACAATTGGGTCAACTCCTTTACTTATCAAACGGTACACCAAAAGGCCGTTTGACTAAGTAAAGGGGGGGCAGCTGTAGACCCCTAAAATTGTCCGGGTCGGAAATAAAGCTTGAAGACTCTTGAAGACTGAAGGAAAGTCAGCCAGAAGGACTCATGGAAGGCCCTAGGAGGATTCTCTGTAGGTCTAGAGGTCTTATAATAGCTCAAAATAAGGAAGTGGAGGGAATAAAGCCCAATACGGCCTCCCAAAAGTTCAGTACGGCCGTATTGAAGTTTCTGAACTTCAATACAGCCGCACTGAACTCAATACGGCCGTATTGAAATTTCTGAACTTCAATACAGCCGCACTGAACTCAATACGGCCGTATTGAAGTTTCTGAACTTCAATACAGCCGCACTGAACTCAATACGGCCGTATTGAAGTTTCTGAACTTCAATACAGCCGCACTGAACTCAATACGGCCGTATTGTAGTTCAAAACTTCAATACGGACCGTATTGACTCCAGGGCCCGTATTGCGCCTGTTCCCTATAAATAAGACGTCATTTAGACGTCATTACACACTTTTACACTGAGTTTTAACCCTCTTTTTGAGTATTCTGGGAGCAGTGCTCTGCCTAGAAATCACTCGGAGAGTTGATCCGGCAAAGTTCTCGAGTTCTGAGCTTTTTGCTTGAGTCTCGAACTGAGTCGAAGGGAAATCCTCCGGATTTCCATAGTTAAAATTTTCTAGGAGGGAGCGAGCAGGCTTGTAGAGCGAGGGAACGCCAAAAAGCTTCCCAGTTTTACTTGAATATAAAAGCACGCTTCAAAGGTTTCTTCTTAAGTCCTTCCTTTTACTGCTTTCTGTGTGTATATTTAACTGTCATCATATAGATAGTTAAGTTATAACTGTTTAGAATAAATAGGGGTAATTTAGTAATTTCGCACTATTATTTTTATAAATAATCTGTCATAGGGAACCCGAAAGGGGCGCTGTGGGTGTCGCCACCGGCCCGAAACGGGCTTTCGGCATTCGCGAAGGATGGTTGGACTCGTTTATTTGTTTAAAAATGTGGATTGCTAGAATGACTTATTCTCAAACTGAGACCTCGTCAAACGAGCAATTTTATTAAAAGGCTCACCAATCCATGTTAATCCCAAGCGGGACCCTCCATGGATTAGTGGTTTTCGCAAAAGGAGGGTTCATGGAGTCGCCACCAATGTTTTACTCAAAACATTGGAAAAAGAAGTTTAAGGCAATCGATTAAAAATCGACTTCGGCCATTACAACCAGAGTCAGGTAAGGGAGTCGGTTACGCGTGGGGAAGGTGTTAGCACCCCACAGCGCCCCTTTCGGGTTCCCTATGACAGATTACTTTATAAATAACAGTGTAAAATTACTAAATTACCCCTATTTATTATAAACGATTATGAACAAGATATCTACATGGCGAATAAATTAGATATGCGATGCAACAATCAGAAAGCAGTAAAAGGAAGGATTTTGAAGAAGAAACCTTTGAAGCGTGCTTTTATATATCTCGTAAAACTGGGAAGCTTTTTGGCGTTCCCTCGCTCTACAAGCCCGCTCGCTCCCTCCTATAAAATTTTGACAATGGAAATCCGGAGGATTTCCCTTCGACTAGGTTCGATCCTCAAGCAAAATGGCTCGGGGCTCAAGAACTTCGTCGGATCAACTCTCCGAGTGATTTCTAGGGCAGAACACTGCTCAAAAACCCCAGAATACTCAAGGAGAGGGTTGAAACTATGTTCAAAAGTGTGGAATGACGTCAAAATGACGCCATATTTATAGGGAACAGGCGCAATACGGGCTATGGAATCAATACGGCCGTATTGAAATTTTTGAACTTCAATACGGTCGTATTGAGTTCAATACGGCCGTATTGAAATTCAGAAACTTCAATACGCCGTATTGAGTTCACTGCGGCCGTATTGAAGCTTCAATACGGCCGTATTAAGTTTAGTACGGCCGTATTGAGCTTCATTCCCTCCACTTCCTTATTTTAAGCTACTCTAAGACCTCTAAACCTACAGATAGCCATCCTATGGTCTTCTAGGAGTCCTTCTGGCTGACTTTCCTTCGATCTTTGAGGGTCTTCGAGTTTTATTTCCGACCCGGACAATTTTAGGGGTCTACAGCTGCCCCCCCTTTACTTAGTCAAACGGCCTTTTGGTGTACTGATTGACAAGTAAAGGAGTTGACCCAATTGTCCGGGTAATATGCCAACCTTCTGACTTGTAGCGTCTTCCGGTGGAAAATTGTTGAGTAGCCTCTCCAGGTTGAGTATTAGTCGTCGCCTCTCCAGGCTCATTGCATACCTCCGTGTTCCTTGACAACCTCGGGGTAGCTGAGTACCGCCTCTCCAGGCTAATACCTCCGTGTTCCTTGACAACCTCGGGGTAGTTGAGTACCGCCTCTCCAGGCTGAGTATTAGTCGTCGCCTCTCCAGGCTCATTGCATACCTCCGTGTTCCTTGACAACCTCGGGGTAGCTGAGTACCACCTCTCCAGGCTAATACCTCCGTGTTCCTTGACAACCTCGGGGTAGTTGAGTACCGCCTCTCCAGGCTAATACCTCCGTGTTCCTTGACAACCTCGGGGTAGTTGCATACCTCCGTGTTCCTTGACAACCTCGGGGTAGCTGAGTATTGCCTCTCCAGGCTGAGTATTAGTCGTCGCCTCTCCAGGCTCATTGCATACCTCCGTGTTCCTTGACAACCTCGGGGTAGCTGAGTACCGCCTCTCCAGGCTATACCTCCGTGTTCCTTGACAACCTCGGGGTAGCTGAGTATTGCCTCTCCAGGCTTTTGAGATGATTTTGTCTCCACAGTCCACGATGCTGCTTCGACATTTTTTATGATTTTGTGCCACTGAGGGCTGGATAACGCAGGGATCCGTCTAGGGGATGTGCAGTCATTCATAGGTTTTTGTGTCCCAACTTGCATTGCTTAGTTGGTACCCATGGGGAATTTCTGTTTCCTTGGGGTGTAGACACAGATGCTCTTCTTGAATTGAGCGATGCCTTATGTTTGGCTGACGTCCTTTGACGTTGGTGGAGTATCCCGGTTATCCTTATTCGGGTATCTCTTTTTG
The DNA here is from genome assembly GCF_000230855.2 of Cajanus cajan. Classification (NCBI taxonomy): domain Eukaryota; kingdom Viridiplantae; phylum Streptophyta; class Magnoliopsida; order Fabales; family Fabaceae; genus Cajanus; species Cajanus cajan. The sequence goes on from NC_138525.1 coordinate 41,022,696, forward strand.
ATTTTCTGATTTTTACTGCCTCTGTGTAGGCTGTTATCCGCTGGGGATTCTGTCATTGGTTGTGATTGGCCTCTTCTGTTAGGCGTATCAGCTTGACATTCAATGATTGGCTGAAGAGCCAGATTCCGCTTGGGGAATGATTATTGATCTTTTCGATTTTTTCTCTTTTTTGAAAGAGTGCCTCTGAGTAGGCGAATTATCTTGATGTTTGATGATTGGCTGAATGCCGAATTCCGCTTGGGGAATGATTATTGATCTTTTTTGGATTTTCTCTTTTTGAAGAAGTGCCTCTAAGTAGGCGAATTATCTTGATGTTCAGTGTTCGGCTGAGTGCCGGATTCCTCTTGGGGAATATTTATTGATATTTTTTGATTTTTCTCCTTTTGCAGGGATGCCTCTTGAGTAGGCGACTGGGGATTTGGGGATCTTATGTATCCCAGAGTATTTTTTAGGAAGCCTCTGCAGGCTTAGCCTCACTCAACGCCTGAGTTGAAGAGCTATCTTCACTGAGGAAGTTTTAAAGTCCTTTGACTTGGATATTCTTCTTGGGCGATCGTGTTTCCATTAGGGATTTTGACGATCTTGCTTGATAGCTCTTGCTGGGGATTTTGAGTCCAAGAGCGTGAGTTGAGGTTTCTCTGGGGAGTATTATTTCTGCGAGCCTCTCCAGGCTCAATTATTCTGTTTACTGAGGAGTATTGTTTCGGCAAGCCTCTCCAGGCTCAGTTATTTTGTACAAACTGATGAGTATTGTTTCGGCAAGCCTCTCCAGGCTCGGTTATTCTGCGGGAGTATTATTTCGGCAAGCCTCTCCAGGCTCAGTTATTCTGTGCAATCTGTTTGTTGGATTTTCTATATCCTTGCCTTTTTTCATTTTCGGCTTTTTCTGTATTTTGCCTTTTCTTCTGATTTGGCTTTTTCTGTATTTTGCCTTTTTTATGTTTTTGGCTTTTGCTGTACAGAAATGTCTCAGTTATTCTGAGAGAGTATTATTTCGGCGAGCCTCTCCAGGCTCAATTATTCTGAAAGAGTATTATTTCGGCGAGCCTCTCCAGGCTCAGTTATTCTGAGAGTATTCTTTCGGCAAGCCTCTCCAGGCTTAGTTATTCTGTATGACGCTGTTGATTTTCTGAATCTTTGCATTTTATTTGCTGCTGTCATACACAAGCAATTTTTCCTATTTTTTCTAATTTATGTAGTTGCCTCATGACGAGGTCTTTGAAAATTTCTTTATGGCCAATACGGCCGCATCCATTTCAGTACGCCCGTATTGAGTTGAAATTTTGTTCATAACCCTGATTTTAGTACGGGTGTACTGAACATGGTACGGGCGCATTGTTTTTTCTGAAATTTATATTTTTGATTTTTTTTGTTTTTTCAATAAACAGAGAATAAGTGATCTTCCAGTACACCTATCATCTGTATGCATGTATGCAGTATGATGCACCTAATTCTATTTGATTCTTTTTTCAAAAGAATTAACCGATGCGTTTTTGTGTTTGGATTTTGCCATTCCTCCAGACGGACTGTGCTCTGCCGATTTCTGTTACCGAGGAATGATGCATATTTGATTTTGGTGTCATCAACCAAATGATTCTTCCCTTTCTTTAGAAGATGTGTCAACCCTCCTATTGACCACTATATCTCCATGTTTCCACAAGATTATTCAAAAATCGTTTGGGACAAGAGAGAAAAGAAGGAAAGGATATATTTTCAAAGGTTTGTGTTTTAGAGGGGATTATTTTATTTTTGAAAAATGGTTTTTGTAAGAATGGCTGGCCATGGTAGGCTTATGTGTTTAGGCTTGTTCGATTAAACACTTATGAGGTTAAGCACATCTTTGTTATTAATGATTGTGTTTTGACAACTTGGATAGCTTTTCTTGAGCCCCTTGTTGAATTCAATTGATGGTACCATCATGGATTTATTTTGTTTTTCTTTTTTGACGGCCCTAACTTTTGCCTAAAACACCCATTTGTGATGTCTTAGCGGGCTTTTGTTTTTGTTCATTATTTTGTAACCCTAATTTTTGCCTAGGTCACCCTTTTGTGGGATTCCTAGCGGGTCTTTTGCTCTTATTTTTGTGCAGCCCCCTTTTTGGGTTTCCTGCCAAGCTTTTTGTTTTTTAGGATTTTTGTCCTGAATGGATTTCTTTTATCCATGACGGCACTTATTGAGGCCAAGAAAAGGTGCTCCAAGTCGTTATGCACATTTCGACATAAAAATGATGCGGGTTTATTATTATCAAGATGATTTTAACCTCATTCATGTTTACTCAAACAGGGTTAAATAACGTGGTTTAGATTTTTATTGCGAGCAAGAAAAGAAGCAATAAAGAAATAATGAAGAATGATTTTATTATAATCATAATGGAAACATGTGCCCTATCGAGGCTCGGGGGTCGGGCTGTCCCCGAGGAGTAATCTCTAATAGTCATCGGGTCTATACATCCCTATCAGAAGGAGAAGAGCACTTGATGACGACAACCGGTCTTGACGCTTGTGAACCGGCCTTCCTAAAGATCTGGCTTAAAGAACGTCGAGAAGGATCTTGGTTCCTCTTCGTCCTTTGATCTTTATTAGGGTTGTATCCTAACCCTTGTTTCCCCGGATTGTCCTTGATAATGGGTAGCTCCGGGATTCCTTGGGAGTACTTGCCTAATCCTTGTCCTGGCAAGTATCCGTTCTTGATGAGCATATGGGCTACCTTCTTCATTTCTCGGGGAAACGTTTCAACATTGGCAATTTCCAATGCTTGGAAGGCGGTTTCTAGAGCTTCCTCCACTGCATCCACGTAAGGTATGGTGGATGGCTTGCTGATGAGTATGTCATCTTCAGCTTGTATAGTCACCAGCTTGTCACCCACAATGGATTTGACTTTCTGGTGGAGCGTAGAGGGAGCAGCTTTCGCATCATGAATCCAAGGTCGGCCGAGGAGACAGCTGTATGCGGGAGTGATGTCCATCACTTGGAATTCGACATCGAAGATAGTGGGTCCGATTTGGATTGGAAGATTGATCTCTCCCACCACTTCTCTTTTAGATCCATCGAAGGCTCGAACGATCATGTTGCTCGGGCGCATTTGGACTCCCTTGATTGCCATTTGATCAAGAGTTCTTTTGGGCATCACATTCAAGGAAGATCCGTTATCCACCAAGACTTTTGCGATGTGATATTCCTTGCACTTTATAGAGATGTGCAAGGGCTTGTTATGATTCGGTCCCTCAGCGGGGATTTCTTCATCGGTGAAGGTGAGGTGATCATTAGCCGTGATGTGACTAACAATCCCCTCAAACTTGTCTTGGGAGATAGTATGCGACACGTATGCCTCGTTTAAGACTTTCAACAGAGCTTGCCGATGCGGTTCGGAGCTTAGGATCAACGACAACAGCGTAATCTTTGCTGGCGTCCTTTGATCCACGATGGAGTACTCGCTCTGTCGGATATACTTTAACAGCTCGTCTGTCTCCCCCTCGGATTCTTTTTCCTCGGTTTTTTTTTCTTTTTCTTTTTCTATTCCTTTATTCTTGGGAGCTTTATCATGAAGATCTTCGGGAGTGTAGATCCTGCCACTCCTAATCATGCCCCCAAGTCCAGCGATGTTAGAGATATCGCTGTCGGCAGAAGAGTGGATGTCGTATATCCACGGCACAGCCTTATTTGATTCGTAAGGGAAAGGCCTTGGAGTAGTGATCCTTAACGGTGTTGGACCTTCCCCTTTATTCGTCTTGATTACCAACAACGGAGTTGATGTGCGTTCGCTTGGCACGGTTGTTGGCTTACACTTGATAACGAACGGCGTGCGATCCATTCTTTGAACATACGCATCGACTAATCCTTTCTTTTTATTTAATGTTTATTAATGAATTACTAGGAGGGATGTATGAAATGAATAACTCCTAGATCCCTCCATGATCTATATGCATGGTATGAGATGATGATGTTGAATATGCATGCATTGTGTTTATTGAACTAAGCATTATCATGTTTTCGGGATGTCCCTAAGATGATGCATGATATTGCTTGGTTTTGGGTAAATATCATTTTTCTTTTTTTTTGGGTATTTTGTTTTTTGTATTTTTTTGGGTGAAAAGGGAAACTACCTACATGAATGTGATGAAGGTAGATGTTAACACCATATAATGGAAGATTCTTATTCCTATTTATTCTTATTTTTAAAAGAATAGGAATGTTGTATGTTTAAAGAAATGCAATGTATGCTCAAACAATTTCACATAAACAATGCACAAACAATTCACTCATCCACGAACAGTCACGAGCGAATCACGAGGTAGGGGTATCCTGCAGAAAAGTGCATATTCAAGGTGGATCTAACTGTTCTCACCGGTCTGAGGCCCCCAAGGTGCCCCCATTATAGGGACCCAATTCCTCTCATCGTAGGTCGATGGAAAGCTCCAACGCACCGTCGGACTCAAGTTCATGGTTATCACCTTGAGTGATGTTTTCCGACAACGGTCTACGGGCACCTATAGACCCATTCGACAACCGGCCGTACTAACATCCACTCCCTATGGTTAATCACTCATGCCCCCGGGTATAGAGGGAACTGTTGTGTGCAAAGGTTTGTGTACAGTTTGTATTTCAAACAATTGCGGAATTTAAACATACAACAGTTATTTAAAGCCATATAATAAATCATGTTATCATACAAGCAAGGGGTAACGAAGTAATTTTTAACTATTATTTGTTAAAAACAATCTGTCACTAAATGGGACTGACTCTCGAAGCTTCCCCAGTGGAGTCGCCATCTGTCGCCACCGGCCCGAAACGGGCTTTCGGCATTCGCGAAGGATGGTTGGACTCGTTTATTTGTTTAAAAATGTGGATTGCTAGAATGACTTATTCTCAAACTGAGACCTCGTCGAACGAGCAATTTTATTAAAAGGCTCACCAATCCATGTTAATCCCAAGCGGGACCCTCCATGGATTAGTGGTTTTTGCAAAAGGAGGGTTCATGGAGTCGCCACCAATGTTTTACTCAAAACATTGGAAAAAGAAGTTTAAGGCAATCGATTAAAAATCGACTTCGGCCATTACAACCAGAGTCGGGTAAGGGAGTCGGTTACGCGTGGGGAAGGTGTTAGCACCCCACAGCGCCCCTTTCGGGTTCCCTATGACAGATTACTTTATAAATAACAGTGTAAAATTACTAAATTACCCCTATTTATTATAAACGATTATGAACAAGATATCTACATGGCGAATAAATTAGATATGCGATGCAACAATCAGAAAGCAGTAAAAGGAAGGATTTTGAAGAAGAAACCTTTGAAGCGTGCTTTTATATATCTCGTAAAACTGGGAAGCTTTTTGGCGTTCCCTCGCTCTACAAGCCCGCTCGCTCCCTCCTATAAAATTTTGACTATGGAAATCCGGAGGATTTCCCTTCGACTAGGTTCGATCCTCAAGCAAAATGGCTCGGGGCTCAAGAACTTCATCGGATCAACTCTCCGAGTGATTTCTAGGGCAGAACACTGCTCAAAAACCCCAGAATACTTAAGGAGAGGGTTGAAACTATGTTCAAAAGTGTGGAATGACGTCAAAATGACGCCATATTTATAGGGAACAGGCGCAATACGGGCTATGGAATCAATACGGCCGTATTGAAATTTTTGAACTTCAATACGGTCGTATTGAGTTCAATACGGCCGTATTGAAATTCAGAAATTTCAATACGCCCGTATTGAGTTCACTGCGGCTGTATTGAAGCTTCAATACGGCCGTATTGATTTCAGTACGGCCGTATTGAAGTTTCAGAAACTTCAATACGCCGTATTGAGTTCACTGCGGCCGTATTGAAGCTTCAATACGGCCGTATTAAGTTTAGTACGGCCGTATTGGGCTTCATTCCCTCCACTTCCTTATTTTAAGCTACTCTAAGACCTCTAAACCTACAGATAGCCATCCTATGGTCTTCTAGGAGTCCTTCTGGCTGACTTTCCTTCGATCTTTGAGGGTCTTCGAGTTTTATTTCCGACCCGGCAATTTTAGGGGTCTACAGTGGGGTGCTAACACCTTCCCTACGCGTAACCGACTCCCTTACCCGACTCTGGTTGTCATGGCCGAAGTTGATTTTTGAATCGATTGCCTTAAACTTCTTTTTCCAATGTTTTGAGTAAAACATTGGTGGCGACTCCATGAACCCTTCCTTTTTATGAAAACTGCTAATCCATGGAGGGTCCCGCTTGGGATTAACATGGATTGGTGAGCCTTTTAATAAAATTGCTCGTTTGACAAGGTCTCAGTTTGAGAATAAGTCATTCTAGCAATCCATATTTTTAAACAAATAAAAGAGTCCAACCATCCTTCGCGAATGCCGAAAGCCCGTTTCGGGCCGGGTGGCGACATAGCTAACCCAGACAGAAAAGTAGAGTTGCTTCAAAGCGTCCAACTCACCACCAACAGGGATGTGATGAAGAGAAACAAAGTTGGTCTGCATCCAAAGCCACATCCATACATCATAGACAGGACAATCAGTATGCTTTGTGGACTTTACCCCATCAACTGGGTTGGGCGTTATGTCTTGTAGAAGCCCACTAAACATGCCCTGGGGTACTACAGACCGGTGTACTTTTGGCTGGAAGAAGGCTCAACCATACTGGATGCTTCAGGAAACCCTCTACGCGATTCGTAAGGGAACACCTACAAGTATGAAGCCATTCTCTCCAACAAACCAACATATAGACCAGAGTACTACCATTCGAAGCAACCTCCTTCTCAAGATCCTTTCTCCATGCTTGCACGTCCTCCTGCCTTCGAACTCAAGCAGAAGTCTCCTCCCTCCCCTCTACAAAAGGCTGAAGATCAGTCCAGACATCCTCCATTTGCGTACTATCTTCTAAAGCACTTCCCAGCACTTACTACCACTGACCACCACGATCAAACAGTTGAATCCTCATCTCTACCATGCCTACAAGACTTCTCTGTGCCGATGTACGAGTATGAGGAAAGGGAATACAAGTGCATGCCTTATTGCCCAGACATTCCCTTCACTCCGTTTGAGGCCTACCTGGCTCTTCCACCAGGTACAATCACTCCGTTTGTAGAGCTAGGACCCCTCACTCTTCTTCGGGCTTAGCTTTATGCAAGCCTAGGTCACATTGAAGCTTCGTTGAGGTCTTGTGCCTTGAAGTTCTTCCAAGGATTTTTGAGAAGCTTGAAGTGTTCATGAGAATTCCAAGTGGAATCTCATCAAGTGGTATCAAGAGCATCCGGTTCTTCAAGAGATAAGTCCTGGTTCTTGTCATTTGAAGTTTAGATCTGTGGCTATCTTGTGTTTCTGTGCATCTTTGTTTTGAGTTTTTGTCACCGAGAGTTGAATATTTCCTAGATCTATTTTTTGTTAAAAGCAAAAGCCTTAAGGAGTTTTGATTACAAATTTTGTTCTCGGATTGTCATTGTTCCTGGTTACTTAATATTTTAGCTTATAAATTTTGAGTGTTTTGGTTTTGTGAATCAATTCTAGAACCTATCTTAGGTCATTTATTTCTTGTTCTAGCCAACACTTGTTTTGTGTCATCTAAATTGTCCTCTCCTATTCTACTCTTATTTTTTTCTTATTTCTCAGTTGTCTTTGCTGTTCATTATCATTGTTGGACTCAAGTGTGACCTATGGTTTGACCTAGCTTATCTCCCTAGAAGCTAGTTCTACAAGGGTCATCAAAAGAGCCCTAAGAAAATGAGGAGAAAAGGATATTAGTGACTCTCGGATTTGGCTACTCAAAAACATACACCCTAAACACTCTTGGCTAGAAATTTGGTGGTGACTGGACTGGATCATCCGTGAAGACTATTGGAGTTTAAAGTTGCTTTGTAATTAAATTTAAAAAAAAAAAAAAATAGTTTAGTGACGGATTTAGAGACCATAATTTCCAGCCACTTGTTGCTTTGTTGTTTAGTGTTGTAAATACCTTGTGTTCTTACAAGAAATCTGTTGTAGAGCTGATTCGCCAGGTAAAATCGGTGAGCCTCCTTCACTGGTACGTTGATGCTCCAAGATGAGGGTGGTGTAGACCCCTAAAATTGTCCGGGTCGGAAATAAAGCTCAAAGACTCTCGAAGACCGAAGGAAAGTCAGCCAGAAGGACTCCTGGAAGACCCTAGGATGATTCTTTGTAGGTCTAGAAGTCTTAGAGTAGCTTAGAATAAGGGTGTGCGAGGATTGGAGCTCAATACACCCTCCCAGAGGTTCAGTACGGTCGTACTGAGCCATTTGAACTGCAATACGGCCGTAGTGAACTCAATACGGCCGTACTGAAGTTTTTGAACTTCAGTACGGCCGTACCAAATTCAATACGGCCGTACTGTAGTTCAAAAACCCAGTACGGGCCGTATTGACCTCCCAGGCCATATTGCGCCTCAATCCTATAAATAGGACGTCATTTGCACGTCATTCCACACTTTTTCCACACTTCTGGACCCTCGTGCTGAGTATTCTTGGGTTTTTGAGCTATTCTCTGCCTTAGAAGTCTCTCCGAGAGCCAATCCGACGAAGTTCTTGAGTCATGAGCCATTAGCTTGAGACTCGAACAAGTCGAAGGGAAATCTCTTTGGTTTCCATAGTAAAAATTATCTTTAGGGAAAGGAGCGAGCGGACGTGTAGTGGGAAGGAGCACCAAAAAGCCTCCTAAACTTCGTTTTGAATATATAAAAGCCCGCTTCGAAGGTTTCTTTCCAAATCCCTTCTTTTACCGCTTTTATTTATTGCTTTTTGATTGTTGCATTGCATGTTTAGAGTTTTCATCATGTAAATATTTTACTCATAATCGTTTCTAATAAATAGGGGTAATTTAGTAACTTTACACTATTATTTATGAAATAATCCGTCATAGGGAACCCGAAAGGGGGGTTGTGGGGTGCTAACACCTTCCTCGCACGTAACTGACTCCCTTACCCAACTCTGGTTGTAATGGCCAAAGTTGATTTGTGAAAATCAATTGCCTTATATCTTTTTCCAATGTTTTGAGTAAAACATTGGTGGCGACTCCAAGAACCCCTTCTTTTTGCGAAAACCACTAATCCATGGAGGGTCCCGCTTGGGATTAACATGGATTAGTGAGAGCCATTTAAACAAAATTGTTAGCTCAATGAGGTCTCAGTTTGAGAATAAGCCGTTTCGGCGGGTGTCGACAGATGGCGACTCCACTGGGGAAGCCTCGAGAGTCAGTCCCATTTAGTGATGGATTATCTCTAAAATGATAGTTTAAAATTACTTCATTACCCCTCGCTTGTATGATAATATGTTTTTCCTAATTGGCTTTAATAACTGTTGGATGTTTAAATTTTCGCAATTGTTTGAAATATAAACTGCACACGAACCTTTGCACACAACAGTGCCCTCTATACCCGGGGGCATGAGTGGAAAGCCATAGGGAGTGGATGTTAGTACGGCCGGTTGTCGAATGGGTCTATAGGTGCCCGTAGACCGTTGTCGGAAAGCATCACTCAAGGTGAAAACCATGAACTCAAGTCCGACAGTGCGTTGGAGCTTTCCATCGACTTACGACGAGAGGGATTGGGCCCCTATAATGGGGGCACCTTGGGGGCCTTAGACCGGTGAGAACAGTTAGAACCTCCTTGAATATGCACTTGTCTGCAGGATACCCCTACCTCGTGATTCGCTCGTAACTGTTCGTGGATGAGTGAATTGTTTGTGCATTGTTTATGTGACATTGTTTGAGCATACATTGCATTCTTTAAACATACAACATTCCCCTTTTAAAATAAGAATAAATAGGAATAAGAATCTTCCATTACATGGTGTTAACATCTACCCTCATCACATTCATGTAGGTAGTTTCCCTTTTCACCCAAAAATACAAAAAAAAACAAAATACCCAAAAAAAGAAAAAAAATTATTTATCCAAACCAAGCAATATCATGCATCATCTTAGGAGCATCCTGAAAACATGATAATGCTTAGTTGAATAAACACAATGCATGCATATTCAACGCCATCATCTCATATCATGCATTCTTATCGAAGATCATGGAGGGATCTAGGGGAGTGCATTGCATACATCTCTCATAGTAATTAATTAATAATAGTAATAAAAAGAAAGGATTAATCGATGCGTATGTTCAGAATGGATCGCATGCCGTTTGTTATTAAGTGTAAGCCAACAACCGCGCCAAGCGAACGCACATCAACTCCGTTGTTGGTAATCAAGACAAATAAAGGGGAAGGTCCGACACCGTTAAAGATCACTGCTCCAAGACCTTTTCCCTACGAATCGAATAAGGCTGTGCCATGGATATACGACATCCATTCTTCTGCCGACAGCGATATCTCTAACATCGCTGGACTTGGGGGCATGACTAGGAGTGGCAGGATCTACACTCCCGAAGATCTTCATGATAAAGCTCCCAAGAATAAAGGAAAGGAAAAAGAAAAAGAGAAAACCGAGGAAAATAAAGAATCCGAGGAGGAGACTGACGAGCTGTTAAAATATATCCGACAGAGCGAGTACTCCATCGTGGATCAACTTCATAGGACGCCAGCAAAGATTACTCTGTTGTCGTTGATCCTAAGCTCCGAACCGCATCGGCAAGCTCTGTTGAAAGTCTTGAACGAGGCGTACGTGTCGCACACTATCTCCCAAGACAAGTTTGAGGGGATTGTTAGTCACATCACGGCTAATGATCACCTCACTTTCACCGATGAAGAAATCCCCGCTGAGGGACCGAATCACAACAAGCCCTTGCACATCTCTGTAAAGTGCAAGGAATATCACATCGCTAAAGTCTTGGTGGATAATGGATCTTCCTTGAATGTGATGCCAAAAAGAACGTTTGATCAAGTGGCAATCAAGGGAATCCAAATGCGCCCGAGCAACATGATCGTCCGAGCTTTCGACGGTTCTAAAAGAGAAGTGGTGGGAGAAATTAATCTTCCAATCCAAATTGGACCCACCATCTTTAATGTCGAATTTCAAGTGATGGACATTACTCCCGCGTACAGCTGTCTCCTCGGCCGACCTTGGATTCATGATGCGAAAGCTGTTCCCTCTACGCTCCACCAGAAAGTCAAATTCATAGTGGGTGACAAGCTGGTGACCGTACAAGCCAAAGATGACATACTCATCAGCAAGCCATCTGCCATACCTTACGTGGATGCAGCAGAGGAAGCTCTAGAGACCGCCTTCCAAGCATTGGAGATTGCCAATGTCGAAATGTTTCCCCGAGAAATGAAGAAGGTAGCCTACATGCTCACCAAGAACGGATACTTGCCTGGACAAGGACTTGGCAAGGATTCCCAAGGAATTCCCGAGCTACCCATTATTAAGGATAATCCGGGGAAACAAGGGTTAGGATACAACCCTAATAAAGATCAAAGGACGAAGAGGAACCAAGATCCTTCTCGACGTTCTTTAAGCCAGATCTTTAGGAAGGACGGCTCACAAGCGTCAAGGCCGGTCGTCGTCATCAAGTGCTCTTCTTCTTCCGATAGGGATGTATAGACCTGATGACTGTTAGAGATCACTCCTCGGGGACAGCCCGACCCCCGAGCCTCGATAGGGCACATGTTTCCGCTAGAATTATAATAAAATCGTTCTTTATTAGTTCTTATTGCTTCTTTTCTTGCTTGCAATAAATTTATAGACCACATTATTTTTAACCATGTTTGAATAAGCATGAATGAGGTTAAAATCGTCTTAATAACAATAAACTCGCATCGTTTTTATGTGGAAGTGTGTGTCACAACTTGGAGCACCTTTCCTTGGCCTCGACAAGTGCCATCATGGATAAAAAAGAAATCCTTTAAGGACAACCCGCTAGGAATCACACGAAAGGGTGACCTAGGCAAAAATTAGGGTTGCAAAAATGAACAAAAACAAAGGTCCGCTAAGACGCCACAAAGGGGTGTTTTAGGCAAAAATAAGGATAATCAAAAAAGCAAAAGAAATCCATGATGGTACCATGAGCTGAATTCAAAAAGAAAGGTTCAAGGGAAGCTATCTGAGTTGTCGAATCACAACGTCAATAACAAGACTTTCTTAACTTCATAAGTGTTTAATCAAACAAGCCTAAACACACGAGCCTACCTTGGCCAGCCATTCTTACAAAAACCGTTTTCAAAACAATAATAATCCCCTCTAAAACACAAACTTTTGAACAAAAATATCTTTCCTTTCTTTCTCTTGTCCCAAACGATTTTAGAATAATCTAGTGGAAACATGGAGATATAGTGGTCAATAGGAAGGTTGATACATCTTCTAAAGGAAGGGAACGATCACTGGGTTGATGACACCAATCTCGATATAACACGCATCATTCCTCGGTTACAAGAATCGGCAACGCACAGTCCGTCTAGAGGAATGGCAAAAATCCAAGCAAAGAAACGCATCGGTTAATTCTTTTGAAAAATAAATCAAATAGAATTATGTGCATCATACCGCATACATGCATACAGATGATAGGTTTACTGGAAGATCACTTATTCTCTGTTTATTGAAAAAAAAAAAAATATATATATATATATATATATATATAAACTTCAGAAAAAACAATGCGCCCGTACCATGTTCAGTACACCCGTACTAAAATTAGGGTTATGAACAAATTTTCAACTCAATACGGGCGTACTGAAATGAATACAGCCGTATTGGCCATAACGTCCACCACATTAGTTGCACATTCAAAGACCTTATCATGAGGCAGTTGCATAAAATAGAAAATAGGAAAAATTTCTTGTGTATGACAACAGCCAACAGGAAAAGCCGAAATCGACAAAAAAGGCAAAAATTTAGAAAATCCAACAAATCGTACAGAATAATTGAGCCTGGAGAGGCTTGCCGAAATAATACTCCCCAGAGACATCTCAGCTTCCACTCTTGGGCCGAATTCCCAGTGAAAGCTATCAGAACAAGATCGGCAAGATTCCCCAATGGAAGCATGATCATCCAAACAAAATATCCGAGTCAAAGGACTTAGACTTCCTCAGTGGAAGATATCTTTCCAACTCGAGCGACGAGTGAAGCTAAGCCTAAAGAGGCTTTCTAAATAATACTCTGGGATACATAAGATCCTCAATCCCCATTCGCCTACTTAGAGGCATTCCTTCAAAAAGAGAAAATCCGAAAAGATCAATAACCATTCCCCAAGCGGAATTCGGTATTCAACCAAACACCGAACGTCAAGATGATCCGCCTAACAGAAGAGGCCAATCAAAATCATCACAACAGAATCCCCCAGCGGATAACAGCCTACGTAGAGGCAACAAAACCAGAAAATCAAAAGAGTCACCCGAATAAGGATAACCGGGATACTCCACCAACGTCGAAAGGACGTCAGCCAATCATAAGGCATCGCTGTCGCCACCCGCCGAAACGGACATTGGCATTCGCGACGATGGTTGGACTCTTTTTTAGTTTTGAAAAATGATGGATTGTTAGAACGACTTATTCTCAAACTGAGACCTCATCGAACTAACAATTTTATTAAATGATTCACCAATCCATGTTAATCCCAAGCGGGACCCTCCATGGATTAGTGGTTTTCGCAAAAAGAAGGGTTCTTGGAGTCGCCACCAATGTTTTACTCAAAACATTGGAAAAAGGGATAAGGCAATTGATTTTCGCAAATCAACCTTGGCCATTACAACCAGAGTTGGGTAAGGGAGTCGGTTACGTGCGGGGAAGGTGTTAGCACCCCACAACGCCCCTTTCGGGTTCCCTATGACGGATTATTTCATAAATAACAGTGTAAAATTACTAAATTACCCCTATTTATTAGAAACGATTATAAGCGGAATATTTACATGATGAAAATTCTAAATATGCAATGCAACAATCAGAAGGCGATAAAAGAAGGGATTTGGAAAAGAAACCTTTGAAGCGTGCTTTTATATATTTAAACAGACGTTAGGAGGCTTTTTGGCGCTCCTTCCCACTACACGCTCGCTCGTTCCTTCCCTAAAGATTACTTTTTACTATGGAAATCAAAAAGATTTCCCTTCGACTAGTTCGAATCCTCAAGCTAAATGCTCAGAACTCAAAAACTTTGTCGGATCGGCTCTTGGAGAGACTTCTAGGGCAGAACACTGCTCAAAAACCCCAGAATACTCAGCAAGAGGGTCCAAAAGTATGGAAAAAGTGTCCAAATGTGTGGAATGACGTCCAAATGACGTCCTATATATAGGAGTGAGGCGCAGTACGGCCTCTAACATCAATACGGCCCGTACTGAAGTTTTGAACTACAGTACGGCCGTATTGAATTCAGTACGGCCGTACTGAAGTTCAAAAACTTCAGTACGGCCGTATTGGTTTCAGTACGGCCGTATTGTAGTTTAAATTGTTCAGTACGGCCGTACTGAACTTCTAGGAGGCCGTATTGAGCTCCAATCCTCCCACATCCTTATTTTAAGCTACTCTAAGACTTCTAAACCTATGAAGAATCATCCTAGGGTCTTCCAGGGTCTTCCAGGAGTCCTTTCGGCTGACTTTCCTTCGGTCTTCGAGAGTCTTCGAGTCTTATTTCCGACCCGGACAATTTTAGGGGTCTACAGCTGCCCCCCCTTTACTTAGTCAAACGGCTTTTTGGTGTACCGGTTGACAAGTAAAAGAGTTGACCCAATTGTCCGGGGAATAAGCCATCCTTCCGACTTGTAGTGTCTTCCGGTGGAAAATTGTTGAGTAGCCTCTCCAGGTTGAGTATTAGTCGTCGCCTCTCCAGGCTCGTGCATACCTCGGTGTTTCTGACAACCTCGGTAGCTGAGTACCGCCTCTCCAGGCTCTGCCTCCGTGTTTCTGACGACGTTAGCAGTTGCACACCTCCGTGTTTCTGACGACGTTTGTGGCTGAGTGCCGCCTCTCCAGGCTCTGCCTCTGTGTTTCTGACGACATTGGCAGTTGCATACCTCCGTTGTTTCTGACGACGGGGTAGCTGAGTACCGCCTCTCCAGGCTCTGTCTCGGTGTTTCTGACAACCTTGACAGTTGCATACCTCCGTTGTTTCTGACGACGGGGTAGCTGAGTACCGCCTCTCCAGGCTCTGCCTCGGTGTTTCTGACAACCTTGGCAGCTGAGTTTGCCCTCTCCAGGGTCTGCGGTTTGCCCTCCCCAGGGTTGCATACCTTCGTGTTTCTGACGACGGGGTAGCTGAGTACCGCGTCTCCAGGCTCTGTCTCGGTGTTTCTGACAACCTTGACAGCTGAGTTTGCCCTCTCCAGGGTCTGCGGTTTGCCCTCCCCAGGGTTGCGTACCTCCGTGCTTCTGGTCACTTTGGTAGCATGAGTTTGCCCTCTCCAGGGTCTGCGGTTTGCCCTCCCCAGGGTTTGCCTCCGTGTTTCTGACGACGTTGGCAGTGTGAGTTTGCCCTCTCCAGGGATTTGTGATAATTTTGTCTCCACAGTCCACGATGCTGCTTCGACGATTGTTTTTGATTTTTGTGCCACTGAGGGCTGGATAACGCAGGGATCCGTCTAGGGGATGTGCAGTTACTCATAGGTTCTTGTGTCCCAACTTTCCATTGCGTAGTTGGTGCCCACTGGGGAATTTCTGATTCCTTGGGGGTGCAGACACAAAGATGCTCCTTTTGAGGCGAGCGATGCCTTATGATTGGCTGACGTCCTTTCGACGTTGGTGGAGTATCCCGGTTATCCTTATTCGGGTGACTCTTTTTGATTTTCTTGGTTTTGTTGCCTCTGCGTAGGCTGTTATCCGCTGGGGGATTCTGTCGTTAATTTTGATTAGCCTCTTCTGTTAGGCGGATCAACTTGACGTTCAATGATTGGCTGAATGTCGAATTCCGCTTGGGGAATGATTATTGATCTTTTTTGGATTTTCTCTTTTTGAAGAAGTTCCTCTGAGTAGGCGAATTATCTTGATGTTTGGTGTTCGGCTGAGTGCCGGATTCCGCTTGGGGAATGGTTATTGATCTTTTCGGATTTTCTTTTTTTTGAAGGAGTGCCTCTGAGTAGGCGAATTATCTTGATGTTTGGTGTTCGGCTGAGTGCCGGATTCCGCTTGGGGAATGGTTGTTGATGTTTTTGATTTTTTTCTTTTTTTGAAGGAGTGCCTCTGAGTAGGCGAATGGGGATTGAAGATCTTATGTATCCCAGAGTATTATTTAGAAAGCCTCTTCAGGCTTAGCTTCACTCGTCGCTCGAGTTGGAAAGCTATCTTCCACTGAGGAAGTCAAAGTCCTTTGACTCGGATATTCTGTTCGGATGATCATGCTTCCATTGGGGAATCTTGCTGATCTTGCGCTAATAGCTTTCACTGGGAGTTCGGCCCAAGAGTGCAAGCTGAGATGTCTCTGGGGAGTATTATTTCGGCAAGCCTCTCCAGGCTCAGTTATTCTGTACGATTGGGGAGTATTATTTCGGCAAGCCTCTCTAGGCTCAGTTATTCTGTATGATGAGGGAGTATTATTTCGACAAGCCTCTCCAGGCTCAATTATTCTGTATGATGAGGGAGTATTATTTCGGCAAGCCTCTCCAGGCTCAGTTATTCTGTACGATGGGGGAGTATTATTTCGGCAAGCCTCTCCAGGCTCAGTTATTCTGTATGATGAGGGAGTATTATTTCGGCAAGCCTCTCCAAGCTCAGTTATTCTGTATGATGCGGTTGATTTTTTGAATTTTTGCCTTTTTTGTCGATTTTCGGCTTTTTCTGTACAGAGGGATCTCAAACACACTCATAGATAAAGTATGCAGAGGAATGAAGATGTTGTGATGAATGAGAGGAGGAGGGACGTATTTATAGAAAAAAGTACGGCCCATACTGAATTCAGTACGGCCGTACTGATCTTATTGTTGATGTACAAAAGAATGGGCCGATACGGGCCGTATTGAATTCAATACACCCGTATTGGTGTGGACGTTATGGCCAATACGGCTGTATTCATTTCAGTACGCCCGTATTGAGTTGAAAATTTGTTTATAACCCTAATTATAGTATGGGCGTACTGAACATGGTACGGGCGCATTGTTTTTTCTGAAGTTTATTTGTTTTTTTTGTTTTTTTGTTTTTTTTTGTTTTTTTGTTTTTTTTTTTGTTTTTTCAATAAACAGAGAATAAGTGATCTTCCAGTACACCTATCATCTGTATGCATGTATGCGGTATGATGCACCTAATTCTATTTGATTTATTTTTCAAAAGAATTAACCGATGCGTTTCTTTGCTTGGATTTTGCCATTCCTCTAGACGGGCTGTGCGCTGCCGATTTCTGTAACCGAGGAATGATGCGTGTTATATTGAGATTGGTGTGATCAACGCAGTGATCATTCCCTTCCTTTAGAAGATGTATTAACCTTCCTATTGACCACTATATCTCCATGTTTCCACTAGATTATTCTAAAATCGTTTGGGACAAGAGAAAAGAAGGGAAAGATATTTTTGTTCAAAAGTTTGTGTTTTAGATGGGATTATTATTGTTTTGAAAGCGGTTTTTGTAAGAATGGCTGGCCAAGGTAGGCTCGTGTGTTTAGGCTTTGTTTGATTAAACACTTATGAAGTTAAGAAAGTCTTGTTATTGACATTGTGATTCGACAACTTGGATAGTTTCCCTTGAACTTTTCTTTCTGAATTCAGCTCATGGTACCATCATGGATTTCTTTTGTTTTTTGATTGTCCTTATTTTTTGCCTAAAACACCCTTTTGTGGCGTCTCAGCGGACCTTTGTTTTTGTTTATTTTTGCAACCCTAATTTTTGCCTAGGTCACCCTTTCGTGGGATTCCTAGCGGGTTCTTTGCTCTTATTTTTGCGCAGCCCCCTTTTTGGGTTTCCTGCCGAGCTTTTTTTTTGTTTTTATGATTTTTGTTTTTAAAGGATTTCTTTTTTATCCATGATGGCACTTGTCGAGGCCAAGGAATGGTGCTCCAAGTTGTCACGCACACTTCCACATAAAAATGATGCGGGTTTATTGTTATTAAGACGATTTTAACCTCATTCATGCTTATTCAAACAGGGTTAAAATAATGTGGTCTAGAAATTTATTGCAAGCAAGAAAAGAAGCAATAAGAAATAATAAAGAATGATTTTATTATAATTCTAGCGGAAACATGTGCCCTATCGAGGCTCGGGGGTCGGGCTGTCCCCGAGGAGTAATCTCTAACAGTCATCAGGTCTATACATCTCTATCGGAAGGAGAAGAGCACTTGATGACGACGACCGGCCTTGACGCTTGTGAACTGGCCTACCTAAAGATCTGGCTTAAAGAACGTCGAAAAGGATCTTGATTCCTCTTCGTCCTTTGATCTTTATTAGGGTTGTATCCTAACCCTTGTTTCCCCGGATTATCCTTAATAATGGGTAGCTCGGGAATTCCTTGGGAATCCTTGCCAAGTCCTTGTCCAGGCAAGTATCCGTTCTTGGTGAGCATGTAGGCTACCTTCTTCATTTCTCGGGGAAACGTTTCAACATTGGCAATCTCCAATGCTTGGAAGGCGGTTTCTAGAGCTTCCTCTGCTGCATCCACATAAGGTATGGCAGATGGCTTGCTGATGAGTATGTCATCTTCAGCTTGTACGGTCACCAGCTTGTCACCCACTATGAATTTGACTTTCTGGTGGAGCGTAGAGGGAACAGCTTTCGCATCATGAATCCAAGGTCAGCCGAGGAGACAGCTGTATGCGGGAGTAATGTCCATCACTTGAAATTCGACATTGAAGATGGTGGGTCCAATTTGGATTGGAAGATTGATTTCTCCCACCACTTCTCTTTTAGAACCGTCGAAAGCTCGGACGATCATGTTGCTCGGGCGCATTTGGATTCCCTTGATTGCCACTTGATCAAATGTTCTTTTTGGCATCACATTCAAGGAAGATCCGTTATCCACCAAGACTTTAGCGATGTGGTATTCCTTGCACTTTACAGAGATGTGCAAGGGCTTGTTGTGGTTCGGTCCCTCAGCGGGGATTTCTTCATCGGTGAAAGTGAGGTGATCATTAGCCGTGATGTGACTAACAATCCCCTCAAACTTCTCTTGGGAGATAGTGTGTGACACGTATGCCTCGTTCAAGACTTTCAACAGAGCTTGCCGATGCGGTTCGGAGCTTAGGATCAACGACAACAGAGTAATCTTTGCTGGCGTCTTATGAAGTTGATCCATGATGGAGTACTCGCTTTGTCGGATATATTTTAACAGCTCATCTGTCTCCTTCTCGGATTCTTTAATTTCCTCGTTTTTTTCTTTTTCTTTATTCTTGGGAGCTTTATCGTGAAGATCTTCGGGAGTGTAGATCCTGCCACTCCTAGTCATGCCCCCAAGTCCAGCGATGTTAGAGATATCGCTGTCGGCAGAAGAATGGATGTCGTATATCCATGGCACAACCTTATTCGATTCGTAGGGAAAAGGTCTTGGAGCAGTGATCCTTAACGGTGTCGGACCTTCCCCTTTATTTGTCTTGATTACCAACAACGGAGTTGATGTGCGTTCGCTTGGCGCGGTTGTTGGCTTACACTTAATAACAAATGGCGTGCGATCCATTCTGAACATACGCATCGATTAATTCTTTCTTTTTATTAATGTTTATTAATGAATTACTAGGAGTGTAGACCCCTAAAATTGTCCGGGTCAGAAATAAAGCTTGAAGACTCTCGAAGACTAAAGGAAGATCAGCCAGAAGGACTCCTGGAAGGCCCTAGGAGGGTTCTCTGTAGGTCTAGAGGTCTTAGAATAGCTCAAAATAAGGAAGTGGAGGGAATGAAGCCCAATACGGCCGTACTGAACTTAATACGGCTGTATTGAAGCTTCAATACGGCCGCAGTGAACTCAATACGGCGTATTGAAGTTTCTGAAACTTCAATACGGCCGTACTGAAATCAATACGGCCGTATTGAAGCTTCAATACAGCCATATTGAACTCAATACGGCCGTATTGAAATTTCTGAATTTCAATACGGCCGTATTGAACTCAATACGGCCGTATTGAAGTTCAAAAATTTCAATACGGCCGTATTGCTTCTGTAGGCCGTATTGCGCCTATTCCCTATAAATATGACGTCAATTGGACGTCATTCCACACTTTTGGAGATAGTTTTAACCCTCTCCTTGAGTATTCTGGGGTTTTTGAGCAGTGTTCTGCCCTAGAAATCACTCGGAGAGTTGATCCGACGAAGTTCTTGAGCCCCGAGCCATTTTGCTTGAGGATCGAACCTAGTCGAAGGGAAATCCTCCGGATTTCCATAGTTAAAAGTTTTAGGAAGGAGCGAGCGAGCTTGTAGAGCGAGGGAACGCCAAAAAGCTTCCCAGTTTTACTCAATATATAAAAGCACGCTTCAAGAGGTTTTTTCTTAAATCCTTCCTTTTACTGCTTTCTGTGTGCATATTTAAACTGTCATCATGTAGATAGTTAATTTATAATCGCTTATAATAAATAGGGGTAATTTAGTAATTTTACGTTGTTATTTTAGAAAATAATCTGTCATAGGGAACCCGAAAGGGGCGCTGTGGGGTGCTAACACCTTCCCCACGCGTAACCGACTCCCTTACCCAACTCTGGTTGTAATGGCCAAAGTTGATTTTTAAAATCAATTGTCTTATCCCTTTTTCCAATGTTTTGAGTAAAACATTGGTGGCGACTCCACGAACCCTCCTTTTACGAAAACCACTAATCCATGGAGGGTCCCGCTTGGGATTAATATGGATTGGTGAGACGTTTTAATAAATAAATTGGATAGGATCGACAAGGTCTCAGTTTGAGAACAAGTCGTTCTAATAATCCAATACATTTTCAAAACCAAAATAATAAGCGAGCTCGACCGTCTTCGCGACCGCCGAGGCCCGTTTGGGCCGGTGGCGACAGATGGCGACTCCACTGGGGAAGCTTCGAGAGTCAGTCTCATTTAGTGACAGATTATTTTTAACAAATAATAGTTAAAATTACTTCATTACCCCTTGCTTGTATGATAACATGCTTTATATATTTGGCTTTAAATAACTGTTGTATTTTTAAAATTTACGCAATTGTTTGAAATAAAAACTGCACACAAACCTTTGCACACAACAGTTCCCTCTATACCCGGGGGCATGAGTGATTAACCATAGGGAGTGGATGTTAGTACGGCCGGTTGTCGAATGGGTCTATAGGTGCCCGTAGACCGTTGTCGGAAAACATCACTCAAGGTGATAACCATGAACTTGAGTCCGACGGTGCGTTGGAGCTTTCCATCGACCTACGATGAGAGGAATTGGGTCCCTATAATGGGGGCACCTTGGGGGCCTTTGACCAAGTGAGAACAGTTAGATCCTCCTTGAATATGCACTTTTCTGCAGGAGACCCCTACCTCGTGATTCGCTCGTGACTGTTCGTGGATGAGTGAATTGTTTGTGCATTCGTTATGAGACATTGTTTGTGCATTAATAAATAACCTCGTGATAAGGTCTAAAAAATAATCCCCATGCATGAAAATGTCATGACATGAGAGGAAAAACCAATGTGTGAAAATATAATAAAAGTAAGGAGCATAGGCATCATTATCAATAATACCTCATGCATCCTCATCATCATTTATAGGTTCACTAATACCCTCTCGATGTGAGTGAAAGAGACCCGTGACTATTGAGATTCTCCGTTGTGGAGAGATAATAGCCTAGGGAGGGTGATAAACTTTCATCTTAAAAAGGCAGCGCCTCAAAGATGAAAGATTATCAAGCTCACATCAAGAGTGTATTCATATCATAAATAAGCTAATTAGAATAAACATTCATTTTAGAAAGTGGCTGGTCATCTCTCTGTCCTCACGCGCGCGCAGAAAAGCAAGAAAATGGAAGCGCTGGGGGAGCAAAATAAGAAGCTCACAACCGAGCTCTCTCAGCTCAACAAGAAAATGGACGCGTTGGAGGAACGAAATAAGGAGCTTACAGCCGAGCTCTCACAGCTCAAAGAGCAAATGGCGCAAATGATGGAACTCATGCGTCATCACAATATACAAGGGGCTGAGCACAGTGACCATGAGTCCCATCATGTTGGAGGAAGAGTGGAACAAGAGCTGAAAAGCGGGAAGTTAGCTAAACCTTCCCAATCATTTAAAGCTAAGAAGACCTTTGGAAAGAAGAAGGAGAGAGAAGTCAGTGCCATAACCATCTCTTCGTCTTCTTCCACTTCGAAGTCAGGAAGATCGCAATTCAAACCTGTGAAGAAGTTTGATAAACTTCCGACCACATATAGCGACATCCTGCCGAAGCTAGTGGAAGCACGTCTTCTAGCTTACGTTCCACTAAAGAAGATTGATCCACCTCATCCCAGTTGGTACAAACCACAAGACAAATGTTTATACCATTCGGGGGCATCGGGGCATTCAACGGAGAACTGCAGAACTCTCAAATATAAGGTCCAAGACCTTATTGATGCCGGGTGGATCACTTTTGATTCGATAGCGCCCGACGTGAGCAAGAATCCTCGGCCAAAGCAGGAGTAGAGAATGGCAAGCCACGATAGGGCCCCTTCATATTTTTCTTTTCTTTTAGGGACTCATGATCAGTACCCGAGATCATGAGAACCTTTTCATGTAAATAAGGGTTTTACAGTTTTTTTAAATATCAATAAAGAGGCATTTTTCACATTACTCTCTTTTTTGTTCTTTTCTCTCTTTCCCCATTAACATTAATAAATTCTAAACCTAAACAGAACCAATAAAATAATTATGTCTGTAATTGTTCGCTCTCACCGGGATCCAAAAGTGAATGGGTTGAGTTGGAGAGTGATGAGGAGACCATCTCTCCGGATCTGCAAAGACTGCTAAAACGAGAAGCTCGCTTACTCCAACTCGTCAAGAGAAATTGGAGATTGTGAATTTGGGGCATGGCCGAGAGATAGAAGAGGTCAACATTGGGACCCATATCAGTGATGAAATAAGGACACATGTTTCCGCTATGATTATAATAAAATCATTCTTCATTGCTTCTTTTCTTGCTTATAATAAAATTCTAAACCGCATCATTTTTAACCCTGTTTGAATAAACATGAATGAAGTTAAAATCATCTTAATAATAATAAACCCACATCATCTTCATGTGGAGGTGTGTGTGACAACTTGGAGCACCTTCCCTTGGCCTTGACAAGTGCCATCATGGATAAAAATAAATCCTTTAAAATAAAAGAAGTTCGGCAGAAAACTCAAAAAGGGGACTGCGCAAAAATAAGAGCAAAAGACCCGCTAGGAATCCCACGAAAGGGTGACCTAGGCAAAAGTTAGGGTTACAAAAATAAACAAAAACAAAAGTCCGCTAAAACACCACAAAAGGGTGTTTTAGGCAAAAATAAGGACAATCAAAAAACAAAAATCCATGATGGTACCACGAGCCGAATTCAAGAAAGGTTCAAGGGAAGCTATCCAAGTTGTCGAATCACAACACGACATTTTAACTTCATAAGTGTTTAATCAAACAAGCCTAAACACATAAGCCTACCTTGGCCATCCATTCTTACAAAAACTATTTTTGAAAAATAAATCCCCTCTAAAACACAAACTTTAGAACAAAATATCTTTCCTTTCTCTTCTCTCTTGTCCCAAAAGATTTTAGAATAATCTAGTGGAAGCATGGAGAAATAAATCATCACTGAAAATGGATCTAATCTGAATAATAAAATGGTGGAAGAACTGTGCCAAGAGTTCAAGATCCAACACCGCAACTCTTCCCCATATCGGCCAAAGATGAATGGGGCAGTCGAGGCAACCAATAAGAACATCAAGAAAATAGGGCAAATGATGGTTGCCTTATTTAAAGACTGGCACGAGATGTTACCCTTCGCTCTTCATGGTTATAGGACTTCAGTACGCACATCTACAGGAGCTACTCCATTCTCCCTCGTCTATGGGATGGAGGCAGTTCTACCCGTCGAAGTCAAGATACCTTCCCTAAGGGTAATTATGGAAGCAAAACTTTCCGAGGTAGAATGGGTTCAAAGCCGGTATGACCAATTGAACCTTATTGAAGAAAATGGCTGAACACCATATGCCGTGGTCAAGCCTATCAGAGGAAGACCAAAAAGGCTTTTGACAAGAAAGTCCACCCTCGAGTCTACCATGAGGGAGAGTTGGTAATGAAGAAATTGCTACCAACTCAAAAGGACAAAATCGGAAAGTATGCCCCAAATCACGGAGGACCATACGTGGAAAAACGAGCCTTCTCAGGAGGAGCATTGATCCTCACAGACATGGATGGAAAAGAACTTCGATACCCAGTCAACACTGACGAGGTAAAGAAGTACTATGCTTGAAGACGTTGCTTGCATAAGCCCGCTAGGATGAAAACCCGAAAAAGGGCATCCTAGGCAAAAGTTAGGGCAAAACAAAAAGCCCGCTAGTACAAGGGTACTAAGCAAAACAAAGGCAAAATTATCCCCGCTAGGATACGTCCTAGGCAAAAGTTAGGGGCAAAAGAATAAGATGTAAAAGCAAAGCAAGCAACGGTCACTTGAATCGAAAACCGAAAGGCGGTTCAAGTGATTATCTTCTAGAAGCAAGCGTCTTGCAGCATCTACACTCCTGGCATAGGCATCTCACCCGAAGCAATTAGGGGAACGGGAAGAGCGACAATTACAGATATAATTGTTTAAGCCAAAAATGTATATAGCCTACCCTGGCCAGCCATTCTTCAGAAATTCCTTCTGTATATCTTTCTGTAAAAACACTTGTGAATATTAATAAAATATCTATTCATTTCTTTTCTCTCTTGACCATGTGATTATGCCTCTAAATTGGTATTTCTAAAAAATTGTATGAAATTCCTTAATAATCGGTCAATAAAGAAAATTGGAGGGGTTCCTATAAAATCCATAATCTCCTGCATAAAAGGCTCACAAAAATCCTCCCTCGCGTCTATGACAGAAACTCCTCCAAAGAAAAAGAGGATAGGGAGAGCCATTCACTTTTCTAAACAAAAGAACAAAAATAAAAACTTGCATCGCGTGCATCACACACATTAGTTGCACATTTAAAGACCTTACCACGAGGCAATTGCATAAAATAGAAAAAAATAGAAAATTGCTTGTGTATGGCAGCGGTCAACAGAAAAAGCCGCAAATCAACAGAAAAGGCAAAAAATACAAAAAAGCCAAAAATGACAAAAAGGCAAAAGATTTGGAAAATCAATCGCCTTTTTCAGAATAACTAAGCCTGGAGAGGCTTGCCGAAATAATACTCTTTCAGAATAATTGAGCCTGGAGAGGCTCGCCGAAATAATACTCTTTCAAGAATAATTGAGCCTGGAGAGGCTCGCCGAAATAATACTCTTTCAGAATAACTGAGCCTGGAGAGGCTCGCCGAAATAATACTCTTTCAGAATAACTGAGCCTGGAGAGGCTTGCCGAAAAAATACTCTCAGAATAACTGAGCCTGGAGAGGCTTGCCGAAAGAATACTCTCAAAATAACTGAGCCTGGAGAGGCTTGCCGAAACAATACTCCCACAGAATAATTGAGCCTGGAGAGGCTTGTCGAAATAATACTCCCACAGAATAATTGAGCCTGGAGAGGCTTGTCGAAATAATACTCCTTCAGAATAATTGAGCCTGGAGAGGCTTTCCGAAATAATACTCCTGCAAAATAACTGAGCCTGGAGAGGCTTGCCGAAATAATACTCTCTCATAATGACTGAATTTAATTTCTTTAGCACTTTTAATTTCTGTACAGCAAAAGCCAAAAACATAAAAAAGGCAAAATACAGAAAAAGCCAAATCAGAAGAAAAGGCAAAATACAGAAAAAGCCGAAAATGAAAAAAGGCAAGGATATAGAAAATCCAACAAACAGTTTGAACCGAATAACTAAGCCTGGAGAGGCTTACCAAAATAATACTCCACATCCTCCACAGTATGCAGAATAACTGAGCCTGGAGAGGCTCGCAGAAATAATACTCCCCAGAGGGAACCTCAGCTCAAGCTCACGGAAAAATCCCAGCGAGAGCTATCAAAGCAAAATCGACGCAATCCCCAATGGAAGTGCGATTATCCAAACAGTATATACAAGTCAAAAGACTTAATACTTCCTCAGTGGAAGATAGCTCTCCGACTCAAAGCGCTGAGCGAGGCTAAGCCTGTAGAGGCTTCCTAAATAATACTCTGGGATACAATAAGATCCCCAAATCCCCAATCGCCTACTCAAGAGGCATCCCTGCAAAAAGGAGAAGAAAATCAAAAATATCAATAAATATTCCCCAAACGGAATGTGGCATCCAGCCAAGCACCAAACATCAAGATCATTTGCCTAACAGAAGAGGCTAATCAAAATCAACGACAAAATCCCCCAGCGGATAATAGCCTACACAGAGGCAACACAATCAGAAAATCAAAGAGAGACACCCGAATAAGGACAACCGGGATACTCCATTCACGTCAAAAGGACGTCAGCCAAACATAAGGCATCGCTCAACTCAGAGAGAGAGCATCTGTGTCTACACCCCAAGGAGTCAAAAATTCCCATGGGTACCAACTAAGCAATGCAAGTTGGGACACAAGAACCTATGAATGACTGCACATCCCTTAGGCGGATCCCTGCGTTATCCAGCCCTCAGCGGCACAAAATCAGAAAAACAAACCGTCGAAGCAGCATTGTGGACTGTGGAGACAAGCTATACTCAACTGCCTCATGTTGAGAGGCAGGGCCTGGAGAGGCGATACTCAACTAACTCATGTTGAGAGGCAGGGCCTGGAGAGGCGATACTCAACTACCTCATGTTGAGAGGAAGGGCCTGGAGAGGCGATACTCAACTACCTCATGTTGAGAGGCAGGGCCTGGAGAGGCAATACTCAACTGCTGAATGTTAAGAGGCAGGGCCTGGAGAGGCAATACTCAACTGCTGAATGTTAAGAGGCAGGGCCTGGAGAGGCAATACTCAACTGCTGAATGTTAAGAGGCAGGGCCTGGAGAGGCAATACTCAACTGCTGAATGTTAAGAGGCAGGACCTGGAGAGGGTAAACTCACACTGCTGAATGTTAAGAGGCAGGACCTGGAAAGGGTAAACTCAACTGCTGAATGTTAAGAGGCAGGACCTGGAAAGGGTAAACTCACACTGCTGAATGTTAAGAGGCAGGACCTGGAGAGGGTAAACTCACGCTGCTGAATGTTAAGAGGCAGGACCTGGAGAGGGTAAACTCACACTGCTGAATGTTAAGAGGCAGGACCTGGAGAGGGTAAACTCACACTGCTGAATGTTAAGAGGCAGGACCTGGAGAGGGTAAACTCACACTGCTGAATGTTAAGAGGCAGGACCTGGAGAGGGTAAACTCACACTGCTGAATGTTAAGAGGCAGGACCTGAAGAGGGTAAACTTAGCTACCGAGGTTGTCAGGAGCGCCGAGGTATGCAACAACCTGGAGAGGTTACTCAACAATTTTCCACCGGAAGACGCTACAAGTCAGAAGGTCGGCGCATCACCCGGACAATTGGGTCAACTCCTTTACTTGTCAGCCGGTACACCAAAAGACCGTTTGACTAAGTAAAGGGGGGGCAGCTGTAGACCCCTAAAATTGTCCGGGTCAGAAATAAAGCTTGAAGACTCTTGAAGACTGAAGGAAGATCAGCCAGAAGGACTCCTGGAAGGCCCTAGGAGGGTTCTCTGTAGGTCTAGAGGTCTTAGAATAGCTCAAAATAAGGAAGTGGAGGGAATGAAGCCCAATACGGCCGTACTGAACTTAATACGGCTGTATTGAAGCTTCAATACGGCCGCAGTGAACTCAATACGGCGTATTGAAGTTTCTGAAACTTCAATACGGCCGTACTGAAATCAATACGGCCGTATTGAAGCTTCAATACAGCCGTATTGAACTCAATACGGCCGTATTGAAATTTCTGAATTTCAATACGGCCGTATTGAACTCAATACGGCCGTATTGAAGTTCAAAAATTTCAATACGGCCGTATTGCTTCTGTAGGCCGTATTGCGCCTATTCCCTATAAATATGACGTCAATTGGACGTCATTCCACACTTTTGGAGATAGTTTTAACCCTCTCCTTGAGTATTCTGGGGTTTTTGAGCAGTGTTCTGCCCTAGAAATCACTCGGAGAGTTGATCCGACGAAGTTCTTGAGCCCCGAGCCATTTTGCTTGAGGATCGAACCTAGTCGAAGGGAAATCCTCCGGATTTCCATAGTTAAAAGTTTTAGGAAGGAGCGAGCGAGCTTGTAGAGCGAGGGAACGCCAAAAAGCTTCCCAGTTTTACTCAATATATAAAAGCACGCTTCAAGAGGTTTTTTCTTAAATCCTTCCTTTTACTGCTTTCTGTGTGCATATTTAAACTGTCATCATGTAGATAGTTAATTTATAATCGCTTATAATAAATAGGGGTAATTTAGTAATTTTACGTTGTTATTTTAGAAAATAATCTGTCATAGGGAACCCGAAAGGGGCGCTGTGGGGTGCTAACACCTTCCCCACGCGTAACCGACTCCCTTACCCAACTCTGGTTGTAATGGCCAAAGTTGATTTTTAAAATCAATTGTCTTATCCCTTTTTCCAATGTTTTGAGTAAAACATTGGTGGCGACTCCACGAACCCTCCTTTTACGAAAACCACTAATCCATGGAGGGTCCCGCTTGGGATTAATATGGATTGGTGAGACGTTTTAATAAATAAATTGGATAGGATCGACAAGGTCTCAGTTTGAGAACAAGTCGTTCTAATAATCCAATACATTTTCAAAACTAAAATAAAAGCGAGCTCGACCGTCTTCGCGACCGCCGAGGCCCGTTTGGGCCGGTGGCGACAAGGAGGGATGTATGCAATGCACTCCCCTAAATCCCTCCATGATCTTCGATAAGAATGCATGATATGAGATGATGGCGTTGAATATGCATGCTTTGTGTTTATTCAACTAAGCATTATCATGTTTTCAGGATGCTCCTAAGATGATGCATGATATTGCTTGGTTTGGATAAATAACTTTTTTCTTTTTTTGGGTATTTTGTTTTTTTTTTGTATATATTTTTTTTGGGTGAAAATGGAAACTACCTATATGAATGTGATGAAGGTAGATGTTAACACCATGTAATGGAAGATTCTTATTCCTATTTATTTTATTCTAAAAAAAAGGAATGTTGTATGTTTAAAGAATGCAATGTATGCTCAAACAATGTCACATAAACAATGCACAAACAATTCACTCATCCACGAACAGTCACGAGTGAATCACGAGGTAGGGGTATCCTGCAGAAAAGTGCATATTCAAGGAGGTTCTAACTGTTCTCACCGGT
The DNA here is from genome assembly GCF_000230855.2 of Cajanus cajan. Lineage (NCBI taxonomy): Eukaryota > Viridiplantae > Streptophyta > Magnoliopsida > Fabales > Fabaceae > Cajanus > Cajanus cajan. The sequence continues at coordinate 41,051,851 of NC_138525.1, forward strand.
ACAAGGCCCCCAAGGTGCCCCCATTATAGGGACCCAATTCCTCTCGTCGTGAGTCGATGGAAAGCTCCAACGCACTGTCGGACTCGAGTTCATGGTTATCACCTTGAGTGATGTTTTCCAACAACGGTCTACGGGCATCTATAGACCCATTCGACAACCGGCCGTACTAACATCCACTCCCTATGGCTTTCCACTCATGCCCCCGGGTATAGAGGGAACTGTTGTGTGCAAAGGTTTGTGTGCAGTTTTTATTTCAAACAATTGCGAAAATTTAAACATACAACAGTTATTAACAACCACATAGATAAAACATATTATCATACAAGCTAGGGGTAATGAAGTAATTTTAAACTATTATTTTAGAAATAATCCATCACTAAATGGGACTGACTCTCGAGGCTTCCCCAGTGAAGTTGCCATCTGTCGCCACCCGCCGAAACGGACATTGGCATTCGCGACGATGGTTGGACTCTTTTTTAGTTTTGAAAAAAGATGGATTGTTAGAACGACTTATTCTCAAACTGAGACCTCATCGAACTAACAATTTTATTAAATGATTCACCAATCCATGTTAATCCCAAGCGGGACCCTCCATGGATTAGTGGTTTTCGCAAAAAGAAGGGTTCTTGGAGTCGCCACCAATGTTTTACTCAAAACATTGGAAAAAGGGATAAGGCAATTGATTTTCGCAAATCAACCTTGGCCATTACAACCAGAGTTGGGTAAGGGAGTCGGTTACGTGCGGGGAAGGTGTTAGCACCCCACAACGCCCCTTTCGGGTTCCCTATGACGGATTATTTCATAAATAACAGTGTAAAATTACTAAATTACCCCTATTTATTAGAAACGATTATAAGCGGAATATTTACATGATGAAAATTCTAAATATGCAATGCAACAATCAGAAAGCGGTAAAAGAAGGGATTTGGAAAAGAAACCTTTGAAGCGTGCTTTTATATATTTAAAAAGACGTTAGGAGGCTTTTTGGCGCTCCTTCCCACTACACGCTCGCTCGTTCCTTCCCTAAAGATTAATTTTTACTATGGAAATCAAAAAGATTTCCCTTCGACTAGTTCGAATCCTCAAGCTAAATGCTCAGAACTCAAGAACTTTGTCGGATCGGCTCTTGGAGAGACTTCTAGGGCAGAACACTGCTCAAAAACCCCAGAATACTCAGCAAGAGGGTCCAAAAGTATGGAAAAAGTGTCTAAATGTGTGGAATGACGTCCAAATGACGTCCTATATATAGGAGTGAGGCGCAGTACGGCCTCTGACATCAATACGGCCCGTACTGAAGTTTTGAACTTCAGTACGGCCGTATTGTAGTTCAAATTGTTCAGTACGGCCATACTGAACTTCTAGGAGGCCGTATTGAGCTCCAATCCTCCCACATCCTTATTTTAAGCTACTCTAAGACTTCTAAACCTATGAAGAATCATCCTAGGGTCTTCCAGGGTCTTCCAGGAGTCCTTTCGGCTGACTTTTCTTCGGTCTTCGAGAGTCTTCGAGTCTTATTTCCGACCCGGACAATTTTAGGGGTCTACAATCGCTCACCTCAGAAAGAGCATCTTTGTGTCTACATCCCCAAGGAATCAGAATTTCCCCAGTGGGCACCAACTACGCAATGGAAAGTTGGGACACAAGAACCTATGAGTAACTGCACATCCCCTAGACGGATCCCTGCGTTATCCAGCCCTCAGCGGCACCAAAATCAAAAACAACCGTCGAAGCAGCATCGTGGACTGTGGAGACAAAATCATCACAAATGCCTGGAGAGGGCAAACTCACGCTACCAAAGTGACCAGAAGCACGGAGGTATGCATCCCTGGAGAGGGCAAACTCACGCTACCAAAGTGACCAGAAGCACGGAGGTATGCAACCCTGGGGAGGGCAAACCGCAGACCCTGGAGAGGGCAAACTCACGCTACCGAGGTCGTCAGAAACACCGAGGTATGCACGAGCCTGGAGAGGCGACGACTAATACTCAGCTACCCCGTCGTCAGAAACACGGAGGTATGCAGCTACCGAGGTTGTCAGAAACACCGAGGTATGCACGAGCCTGGAGAGGCGACGACTAATACTCAGCTACCCCGTCGTCAGAAACACGGAGGTATGCAGCTACCGAGGTTGTCAGAAACATCGAGGTATGCACGAGCCTGGAGAGGCGACGACTAATACTCAGCTACCCCGTCGTCAGAAACACGGAGGTATGCAGCTACCGAGGTTGTCAGAAACACCGAGGTATGCACGAGCCTGGAGAGGCGACGACTAATACTCAGCTACCCCGTCGTCAGAAACACGGAGGTATGCAGCTACCGAGGTTGTAAGAAACACCGAGGTATGCACGAGCCTGGAGAGGCGACGACCAATACTCAGCTACCGACGTCGTCAGAAACACGGAGGTATGCAGCTGCCAACGTCGTCAGAAACACGGAGGCATGCAGACCCTAGAGAGGGCAAACTCACGCTACCGAGGTTGTCAGAAACACCGAGGTATGCACGAGCCTGGAGAGGCGACGACTAATACTCAACTTGGAGAGGCCACTCAACAATTTTCCCACCGGAAGCTAGTTCTACAAGGGTCATCAAAAAAGCCCTAAGAAAATGAGGAGAAAAGGATATTAGTGACTCTCGGATTTGGCTACTCAAAAACATACACCCTAAACACTCTTGGCTAGAAATTTGGTGGTGACTGGACTGGATCATCCGTGAAGACTATTGGAGTTTAAAGTTGCTTTGTAATTGAATATAAAAAAAAAAAATAGTTTAGTGACGGATTTAGAGACCATAATTTCCGGCCACTTGTTGCTTTGTTGTTTAGTGTTGTAAATACCTTGTGTTCTTACAAGAAATCTGTTGTAGAGCTGATTCGCCAGGTAAAATCGGTGAGCCTCCTTCACTGGTACGTTGATGCTCCAAGATGAGGGTGGTGTAGACCCCTAAAATTGTCCGGGTCGGAAATAAAGCTCAAAGACTCTCGAAGACCGAAGGAAAGTCAGCTAGAAGGACTCCTGGAAGACCCTAGGATGATTCTTTGTAGGTCTAGAAGTCTTAGAGTAGCTTAGAATAAGGGTGTGCGAGGATTGGAGCTCAATACACCCTCCCAGAGGTTCAGTACGGCCGTACTGAGCCATTTGAACTGCAATACGGCCGTAGTGAACTCAATACGGCCGTACTGAAGTTTTTGAACTTCAGTACGGCCGTACCAAATTCAATACGGCCGTACTGTAGTTCAAAAACCCAGTACGGGCCGTATTGACCTCCCAGGCCATATTGCGCCTCAATCCTATAAATAGGACGTCATTTGCACGTCATTCCACACTTTTTCCACACTTCTGGACCCTCGTGCTGAGTATTCTTGGGTTTTTGAGCTATTCTCTGCCCTAGAAGTCTCTCCGAGAGCCAATCCGACGAAGTTCTTGAGTCATGAGCCATTAGCTTGAGACTCGAACAAGTCGAAGGGAAATCTCTTTGGTTTCCATAGTAAAAATTATCTTTAGGGAAAGGAGAGAGCGGACGTGTAGTGGGAAGGAGCGCCAAAAAGCCTCCTAAACTTCGTTTTGAATATATAAAAGCCCGCTTCGAAGGTTTCTTTCCAAATCCCTTCTTTTACTGCTTTTATTTATTGCTTTTTGATTGTTGCATTGCATGTTTAGAGTTTTCATCATGTAAATATTTTACTCATAATCGTTTCTAATAAATAGGGGTAATTTAGTAACTTTACACTATTATTTATGAAATAATCCGTCATAGGGAACCCGAAAGGGGCGTTGTGGGGTGCTAACACCTTCCTCGCACGTAACCGACTCCCTTACCCGACTCTGGTTGTAATGGCCAAAGTTGATTTGTGAAAATCAATTGCCTTATATCTTTTTCCAATGTTTTGAGTAAAACATTGGTGGCGACTCCAAGAACCCCTTCTTTTTGCGAAAACCACTAATCCATGGAGGGTCCCGCTTGGGATTAACATGGATTGGTGAGATCCATTTAAACAACATTGTTAGCTCGATGAGGTCTCACTTTGAGAATAAGTCGTTCTAACAATCCATCATTTTTCAAAACTTAAAAGAAGAATCCGACCATCGTCGCGAATGCCAACGTCCGTTTCGGCGGGTGGCGACAGGTGGTACCTGCAAAAGAGACTCCGATGCTAAAGTTAGGGTTTGTATGAGTATGAATCTCGTATATGTAATGCACGTACCTTGGTGTGATTTAGGGTTGCTTTGGGCCTTGGGCCTGAGGTAAGATGTAATATGATTAGATAACGGACCTCGTCTGGAGCGAGATCCTCGGGAATCAGTTATGATTCACTTAAATGCCGAGCTGATGACACGCGGTGCGCGTCTGAGATCAGCTTGCGCTGTGGTGCCGAGCTCGGAGCTCGGCTTCGCAGTATGCGTAGTACACTAGCCCTCCGAGCTCCAAAGACCGTAGGTCGAGGAGTTACGACCGAGTTAGTTGGGGAAAGTGACATTTCATATGCATTGGCCTGTCAAGGTGTCGTGTATCGTAACTGTCATTTCCGAAAACATGCAAGTGGCGCGTTAATGGGGGTGACGGTTATGTACTGATGATTTCCGCTTGTCATGATGGTTTTCCATTAATGTGCCGTCAGACGTGTCCCTTGGCTAACACGTGGCACAAACATTTTGAATTTGGGGAGAACCTTTTATCTCCCTCGCACCTCTTCGTCTTTTCAATTTATCCTCTTTTCGCTTTTTGGCTTCTCGAATACGATAGCTCTTCTTGCCTTCTTGCTTCCATTTGTTTTTTGTCTCCGTTTTCACAGTTCTTCTTCGAGTCTTCTTGCTCCTCTTGATGGCTGGTGGACGTGCCGCCGGTTCATCTGTGCTTGCCAGGGGCAAGGCACGCGGCAAGGTGGTGGCTACCGGGAGGGGAGCCGTCGAGTGGAAAGACCCGCCCCCGTCCAAGGACCTGGAGCCGGGCATTCCTGGTTACGACTGGGTTAAGCGCGAAATGGGGGAGGTCCAAAGTGTGTTCAGGTAACGTCTGGAGGTCAATGCGGTTTGGGAGACGCACCGGATTTGCAACCCCTCCATTTCCCGGATGATTCGCCTCGAGCCCTGCCCGGCCGGTGAGGGTGTGTACATGGGGAAGTCTACCGACCCCCCTCATTTCTATGTCTATCAGTGTTTCTTCAGGGACCTGGGCGTTTGTCTTCCTTTCACTCAGTTTGAGTGTGACTTCTTGAACTACATCAACGCGGCCCCTTGCCAGCTGCATCCCAATAGCTGGGGCTTTTTGAGGGCGTTTCAAGTCCTATGTGCGGTCCTAGGGATAGAGTTGTCCTTTCGTATTTTCCTTCATTTCTATAAGCTGAAGGTGGGTGTTCCACCTGTAGACCCCTAAAATTGTCCGGGTCGGAAATAAGACTCGAAGACTCTCGAAGACCAAAGGAAAGTCAGCCGGAAGGACTCCTGGAAGACCCTGGAAGACCCTAGGATGATTATTCATAGGTTTAGAAGTCTTAGAGTAGCTTAAAATAAGGATGTGGGAGGATTGAAGCTCAATACGGCCTCCTAGAAGTTCAGTACGGCCGTACTGAACAATTTGAACTACAATACGGCCGTACTGAAGCCAATACGGCCATACTGAAGTTTTTGAACTTCAGTACGGCCGTACTGAAACCAATACGGCCGTACTGAAGTTTGTACTGAATTCAACACGGCCGTACTGTAGTTCAAAACTTCAGTACGGGCCGTATTGATGTCAGAGGCCGTACTGCGCCTCACTCCTATATATAGGACGTCATTTGGACGTCATTCGACACATTTGGCACACATTTTGACATCTTTTGGACTCTCTTGTTGAGCATTCTGGGGTTTTTGAGCAGTATTCTGCCCTAGAAGTCTCTCCGAGAGCCGATCCGACGAAGTTCTTGAGTTCTGAGCATTTAGCTTGAGAATTCGAACTAGTCGATGGGAAATCTTTCTGATTTCCATAGTAAAAATTAATCTTTAAGGAAGGAGCGAACAAGCGTGTAGTGGGAAGGAGCGCCAAAAAGCCTCCTAACATTTGAATATATAAAAGCACGCTTCAAAGGTTTCTTTTTCAAAATCCTTCCTTTTACTGCTTTCTGATTGTTGCATTGCATATTTAGAATTTTCATCATGTAAATATTCCGCTTATAATCGTTTCTAATAAATAGGGGTAATTTAGTAATTTTACACTGTTATTTATGAAATAATCCGTCATAGGGAACCCGAAAGGGGCGTTGTGGGGTGCTAACACCTTCCCCGCACGTAACCGACTCCCTTACCCAACTCTGGTTGTAATGGCCAAGGTTGATTTGCGAAAATCAATTACCTTATCCCTTTTTCCAATGTTTTGAGTAAAACATTGGTGGCGACTCCAAGAACCCTTCTTTTTGTGAAAACCACTAATCCATGGAGGGTCCCGCTTGGGATTAACATGGATTGGTGAATCATTTAATAAAATTGTTAGTTCGATGAGGTCTCAGTTTGAGAATAAGTCGTTCTAACAATCCATCATTTTTCCAAAACTTAAAAAAGAGTCCAACCATCGTCGCGAATGACAAGGTCCGTTTCGGCGGGTGGCGACAGATGGCGACTCCGCTGGGGAAGCCTCGAGAGTCAGTCCCATTTAGTGATGGATTATTTCTAAAATAATAGTTTAAAATTACTTCGTTACCCCTTGCTTGTATGATAATATGTTTTATCTAGCTGACTTTAATAACTGTTGTATGTTTAAATTTTCGCAATTGTTTGAAATAAAAACTGCACACAAACCTTTGCACACAACAGTTCCCTCTATACCCGGGGGCATGAGTGGAAAGCCATAGGGAGTGGATGTTAGTACGGCCGGTTGTCGAATGGGTCTATAGGTGCCCGTAGACCGTTGTCGGAAAACATCACTCAAGGTGAAAACCATGAACTCGAGTCCGATAGTGCGTTGGAGCTTTCCATCGACTTACGACGAGAGGGATTGGGTCCCTATAATGGGGGTACCTTGGGGGCCTCAGACCAGTGAGAACAGTTAGAACCTCCTTGAATATGCACTTTTCTGCAGGATACCCCTACCTCGTGATTCGCTCGTGACTGTTCATGGATGAGTGAATTGTTTGTGCATTGTTTATGTGACATTGTTTGAGCATACATTGCATTCTTTAAACATACAACATTCCTTTTTTTTAAAATAAAATAAATAGGAATAAGAATCTTCCATTACATGGTGTTAACATCTACCTTCATCACATTCATATAGGTAGTTTCCATTTTCACCCAAAAAAAAATATATACAAAAAAAAAAAAAAAAAAAAATACTCAAAGAAAAATAAAGAAAAAAATATATTTATCCAAACTAAGCAATATCATGCATCATCTTAGGAACATCCCGAAAACATGATAATGCTTAGTTGAATAAACACAATGCATGCATATTCAACGTCATCATCTCATATCATGCATTCTTATCAAAGATCATGGAGGGATCTAGGTTTGCATTTCATACATCCCTCCTAGTAATTCATTAATAAACATTAATAAAAAGAAAGGATTAATCGATGCATATGTTCAGAATGGATCGCACACCATTTGTTATTAAGTGTAAGCCAACAACCGCGCCAAGTGAGCGCACATGAACTCCGTTGTTGGTAATCAAGACGAATAAAGGAGAAGGTCCGACACCGTTAAGGATCACTACTCCAAGACCTTTTCCCTACAAATCAAATAAGGCTGTGCCATGGATATACGACATCCATTCTGCTGCTGACAGCGATATCTCTAACATCGCTGGACTTGGGGGCATGACTAGGAGTGGCAGGATCTACACTCCCGAAGATCTTCATGATAAAGCTCCCAAGAATAAAGGGAAAGAAAAAGAAGAGAAAACCGAGGAAAATAAAGAATCCGAGGAGGAGACAGACGAGCTGTTAAAATATATCCGACAGAGTGAGTACTCCATCGTGGATCAACTTCATAGGACGCCAGCAAAGATTACCCTGTTGTCGTTGATCCTAAGCTCCGAACCGCATCGACAAGCTCTGTTGAAAGTCTTGAACGAGGCATACGTGTCGCACACTATCTCCCAAGACAAGTTTGAGGGGATTGTTAGTCACATCACGGCTAATGATCACCTCACTTTCACCGATGAAGAGATCCCCGCTGAGGGACCAAATCACAACAAGCCCTTGCACATCTCTGTAAAGTGCAAGGAATATCACATCGCTAAAGTCTTGGTGGATAATGGATCTTCCTTGAACGTGATGCCAAAAAGAACGCTTGATCAAGTGGCAATCAAGGGAATCCAAATGCGCCTGAGCAATATGATCGTCCGAGCTTTCGACGGTTCTAAAAGAGAAGTGGTGGGAGAGATCAATCTTCCAATCCAAATTGGACCCACCATCTTTAATGTCGAATTCCAAGTGATGGACATTACTCCGTGTAGACCCCTAAAATTGTCCGGGTCGGAAATAAAGCTCAAAGACTCTCGAACACCGATGGAAAGTCAGCCGGAAGGACTCCTCGAAGACCCTAGGATGATTCTTTGTAGGTCTAGAAGTCTCAGAGTAGCTTAGAATAAGGGTGTGCGAGGATTGGAGCTCAATACACCCTCCCAGAGGTTCAGTACGGCCGTACTGAGCCATTTGAACTGCAATACGGCCGTAGTGAACTCAATACGGCCGTACTGAAGTTTTTGAACTTCAGTACGGCCGTACCAAATTCAATACGGCCGTACTGTAGTTCAAAAAAACTTCAGTACGGGTCGTAGTGAAATCAATACGGCCGTACTGAAGTTTTTGAACTTCAGTACGGCCGTACCAAATTCAATACGGCCGTACTGTAGTTCAAAAACCCAGTACGGGCCGTATTGACCTCCCAGGCCGTATTGCGCCCCAATCCTATAAATAGGACATCATTTGCACGTCCTCCCACACTTTTTCCAGACTTCTGGACCCTCTTGCTGAGTATTCTGGGGTTTTTGAGCAGTGTTCTGCCCTAGAAGTCTCTCCGAGAGCCGATCCGACGAAGTTCTTGAGTTCTAAGCATTTAGCTTAAGGATTCGAACTAGTCGAAGGGAAATCTTTTTGATTTCCATAGTAAAAATTAATCTTTAGGGAAGGAGCGAGCGAGCGTGTAGTGGGAAGGAGCGCCAAAAAGCCTTCTAACGTCTGTTTGAATATATAAAAGCACGCTTCAAAGGTTTCTTTTCCAAATCCTTTCTTTTACTGCTTTCTGATTGTTGCATTGCACGTTTAGAATTTTCATCATGTAAATATTTTACTTATAATCGTTTCTAATAAATAGGGGTAATTTAGTAATTTTACACTATTATTTATGAAATAATCCGTCATAGGGAACCCGAAAGGGGCGTTGTGGGGTGCTAACACCTTCCTCACACGTAACCGATTCCCTTACCCGACTCTGGTTGTAATGGCCAAAGTTGATTTGTGAAATCAATTGCCTTATCCCTTTTTCCAATGTTTTGAGTAAAACATTGGTGGCGACTCCAAGAACCCTACTACTTGTGAAAACCACTAATCCATGGAGGGTCCCGCTTGGGATTAACATGGATTGGTGAATCATTTAATAAAATTGTTAGTTCGATGAGGTCTTGTAGACCCCTAAAATTGTCCGGGTCGGAAATAAAGCTTGAAGACTCTCGAAGACTGAAGGAAGATCAGCCAGAAGGACTTCCAGAAGGCCCAAGGAAGGTTCTCTATAGGTCTAGAGGTCTTAGGATAGCTAAAATAAGAAAAGTGGGAGGAATGAAGCCCAATACGGCCTCCCAGAGGTTCAGTACGGCCGTATTGAACATTTTGAACTTCAATACGGCCGCACTGAACTCAATACGGCCGTATTGAAGTTTCTGAACTTCAATACGGCTGCATTGAATTCAATACGGCTGCACTGAACTTCAATACGGCTGCACTGAACTTCAATACGGCCGTATTGAGGTTTTTGAACTTCAATACGGCCGTATTGAATTCAATACGGCCGTATTGTAGTTCAAAACTTCAATACGGACCGTATTGACCCCCAGAGACCGTATTGAGCCTCATCCCTATAAATATGACGTCAATGGGACGTCATTCTGGACTTTCGGACTGAGTTTTAACCTTCTTCTTGAGTATTCTGGGTTTTTTTGAGCAGTGCTCTGCCTAGAAATCACTCGGAGAGTTGATCCGACGAAGTTCTTGAGTCACGAGCCATTTGCTTGAGTCTCGAACCTAGTCGAAGGGAAATCCTCCGGATTTCCATAGTTAAAATTTTATAGGAGGGAGCGAGCGGTCTTGTAGAGGGAGGGAACGCCAAAACGCTTCCCAATTTCTGTCAAGATATATGAGAAAGCACGCTTCAAAGGTTTATCTCTTTAAAGTCCCTTCTTTTACCGCTTTCTGTGTGTACATATTTAAACTGTCATCATGTAGATAGTTAATTTATAATTGCTTAGAATAAATAGAGGTAATTTAGTAATTTCGCACTATTATTTTTAAATAATCTGTCATAGGGAACCCGGAAGGGGCGCTGTGGGGTGCTAACACCTTCCCCACGCGTAACCGACTCCCTAACCCGACTCTGGTTGTCATGGCCGAAGTCGATTTTTGAATCGATTGCCTTAAACTTCTTTTTCCAATGTTTTGAGTAAAACATTGGTGGCGACTCCATGAACCCTCCCTTTTTATGAAAACCGCTAATCCATGGAGGGTCCCGCTTGGGATTAACATGGATTGGTGAGCCTTTTAATAAAATTGCTCGTTTGACAAGATCTCAGTTTGAGAATAAGTCATTCTAGCAATTCATATTTTTAAACAAATAAAAGAGTCCAACCATCCTTCGCGAATGCCGAAAGCCCGTTTCGGGCCGGTGGCGACAGATGGCGACTCCGCTGGGGAAGCCTCGAGAGTCAGTCCCATTTAGTGACAGATTATTTTTAACAAATAATAGTTAAAATTACTTCATTACCCCTCAATTGGCTTTAAATAACTGTTGTATGTTTAAATTTTTGCAATTGTTTGAAATAAAAACTGCACACAAACCTTTGCACACAACAGTTCCCTCTATACCCGGGGGCATGAGTGGTAAGCCATAGGGAGTGGATGTTAGTACGGCCGGTTGTCGAATGGGTCTATAGGTGCCCGTAGACCGTTGTCGGAAAGCATCACTCAAGGTGATAACCATGAACTCGAGTCTGACAGTGCGTTGGAGCTTTCCATCGACTTACGACGAGAGGAATTGGGTCCCTATAATGGGGGCACCTTGGGGGCCTCAGACCGGTGAGAACAGTTAGAACCACCTTGAATATGCACTTTTCTGCAGGATACCCCTACCTCGTGATTCGCTCGTGACTGTTCGTGGATGAGTGAATTGTTTGTGTAAATGCTTATATGCAATTGTTTGTGCATTAATAAATAACCTCGTGATAAGGTCTAAGAATAAATCCCCATGCATGAAAATGCTATGACATGAGGGAAAAGACCGTGTGTGAAAATATAATAAAAGTGAGGAGCATGTGCATCATTACCAATAAGATATCATGCATCCTCATAAACCATGCATTCTAGGTTCACCAATACCTCTTGACATGAGTAAAAGAGACCCATAATTATCGAGATTCTCCGTTGGGGAGGGATCATAAGTCAAGGAGGGTGGTAACTCTCCGTTTTAAAAAGGCAGCGCCTTAAAAATGGAGGGTTATCATAGCTCATGTCAAGAGCGTATTCATTCCATAAATTAATTAAATTAAATATTCATTTTTAGAAAGTGGCTGGTCATCTCTCTGTCCTCACACGCGTGCAGAAAATCAAGAAGATGGAGGCGCTGGAAGAGCAAAATAAGAAGCTCACAACCGAGCTCTCTCAGCTCAAAGAACAGATGGCGCAAATGATGGAGCTCATGCGTCACCACAATATGCATGGATCACACCACAGTGACCATGAGTCCCATCATGGAGAGGAGGAAGAGCACGAGGAAGAGCCTCCACACGCCATACCTATAGGGGCTGGAATTGTAATCAAAGAGCCCGAGGTTTCAAAAGAACAATTCCACGCCCTAGAGGATCGGTTGAGGGCTATGGAGGGGCATGATTTTGACATTAAAGATGCCGCCGACATGTGTTTAGTGAGGGACATCCAATTCCCTCCTAAATTTAAAGTGCCGGATTTCCCAAAGTACGTGGGATCGACTTGCCCTAAGAGTCATCTCACCATGTACTGTCGCAAAATGGCTGCATATGCCACAAATGAAAAGCTCTTGATCCATTGCTTCCAAGAGAGCTTGGCTGATACCGCGCTCAACTGGTATATGCAGCTAGATGGAAATCTAGTACACACATGGAGGCAGTTGGCCGACGCCTTTCTCAAGCGCTACAAATACAACATCGACCTAACACCCGATAGGTCAGATCTTCAAGCCTTGAGTAAAAAGAACGATGAATCCTTCAAGGCGTACGCCCAACGTTGGAGGGAGTTGGCGGCACAGATAGAGCCCCCGCTGTCGGATAAGGAGACGGTGTCCTTGTTCATCAATTCGTTGACTGGTCCCTATTATGACAAGATGATAGGGAACACGACAACACTCTTCTCGGACATCATCACCATTGGAGAAAGGGTGGAACAAGGACTCAAAAGTGGGAAGCTGGCTAAGTCTTCCCAACCATATGAAGCTAAGAAGGCCTTCGGGAAGAAGAAAGAAGGAGGAGTCAACGCTATAACCATTTCTTCATCTTCTTCCACTTCGAAGTCAGGAAAGTCGCAGTATAACCCTGTGAGGAAGCTTGATAAACTTCCGACCACATATAGCGACCTCCTGCCGAAGTTAGTGGAAGCTCATCTTCTAGCTTACATTCCACCAAGGAAGATGGATCCACCTTATCCCGAGTGGTACAAACCACAAGATAAATGCCTATACCACTCGGGGGCACCAGGACATTCAACGGAGAACTGTAGGGCTCTCAAACACAAGGTCCAAGACCTTATTGATGCCGGGTGGGTCACCTTCGATTCGACAGCACCCGACGTGAGCAAGAATCCTCTACCAAAGCAGGAGTAGAGAATGACAAGCCACAATAGGGCCCCTCCATATTTTTCTTTTCTTTTAGGGACTCGTGATCAGTACCCGAGATCATGAGAACCTTTTCATGTAAATAAGGGTCTTTGTACAAATTTTAATACATATCAATAAAGAGGCATTTTTCACACATTATTCTCTCATTTGTTCTTTTCTCTCTTTCCCTCATTAATATTAATAAATTCTAAACCTAAACAGAACCAATAAAACAATTATGTCTGTGATTGTTCGCTCCGACCGGGATCCGAAAGTTGAGGATGAATGGGTTGAGTTGGACAGTGATGAGGAGACCATTTCTCCGGACTTGCAAAGACTGCTAGATCAAGAGGCTCGTCTACTCCAACCGCATCAAGAAAAATTGGAGACCGTGAATTTGGGGCAAGGCCAAGAAATAAAAGAGGTCAATATTGGAACCCATATTAGTGATGAAATAAGGGAGCAATTGATCCAGTTGTTAAAGGAATACAAAGATGTATTTGCATGGTCATACCATGATATGCCCGGTTTGGACTCTAATATCGTCGAGCACAAATTACCACTGAAAGAAGGGTTTCGACCCGTCAAACAAAAGCTCCGACGAGTCAAGCCCGAATGGTCTTTAAAGATCAAGGAGGAGGTAGAAAAACAATTAGACGCGGGGTTCCTGATTGTATCCCAGTATCCCGAATGGCTGGCTAACATAGTGCCGGTCATTAAAAAGAATGGAAAGGTTAGAGTTTGTGTTGACTATAGGGATCTTAATCGTGCTAGTCCAAAGGACGATTTTCCCTTACCACACATCGATACATTGGTGGATCATACAGCCACAAACACACTCTATTCCTTCATGGATGGGTACTCTGGGTACAACCAAATCAAGATGAATGTGGAAGACCGCGAGAAGACTTCCTTCATTACACCCTGGGGTACTTTTTGCTACAGGGTAATGCCTTTTGGACTCAAGAATGCGGGTGCCACCTATCAACGAGCGATGGTGACGTTATTCCACGATATGATCCACAAAGAAATTGAAGTATATGTGGATGACATGATCGCAAAGTCAAAAGATGAGATGGACCATGTCCAATATTTGAGAAAATTATTCAATCGGCTTCGCAAGTATCAGCTTAAGCTAAATCCGGCTAAGTGTACTTTCGGAGTCCGGTCGGGTAAGCTTCTCGAGTTCATCGTCAGTGAAAAAGGCATAGAGGTGGACCCCGATAAAGTAAAGGCAATAATGGAAATGCCTACTCCTAAAACTGAGAAAGAAATTAGAGGATTCCTCGGTAGGGTGAACTACGTCGCAAGGTTCATCGCACAGTTGACTGACACGTGCAAGCCAATATTCAAGCTGTTGCGCAAGAATCATTCCGAAGTTTGGGATGAAAATTGTCAACAAGCTTTTGATAAGATCAAACAGTGCTTGGCCAATCCACCGGTATTGGTGCCACCTGTCGAGGGAAGACCATTAATCCTCTACTTGACGGTGCTTGATGAGTCTATGGGGGCTGTGCTGGGACAACAAGATGAAACAGGAAAGAAAGAACAAGCCATCTACTACCTGAGCAAGAAATTTCTTGATTATGAAACCCGCTATACGCCGCTAGAAAAAACGTGCTGCGCGTTAGCATGGGTAACGCAAAGGCTCAGGCAGTACATGATTAGGCATACTACTTGGTTGGTTTCCAAAATGGATCCAATTAAGTACGTGTTCGACAAACCCATAATCACTGGGAAGATCGCCCGATGGCAAGTACAATTATCAGAATTTGACATCATACATGTCACTCAAAAGGCCATCAAGGGCAGCACCCTAGCTGATTACCTAGCACATGGGCCGACCAACGACTACCAATCCCTTCAGGATGATTTCCCCGATGAGCATATAATGCATCTACAACATGAAGAGCTTAAAGATGATGCATGGACCATGTATTTTGATGGAGCCTCCAACATGCTTGGACGAGGGATTGGCACAGTGCTAATCTCTCCACAAGGAAAAAACATTCCCATAACGGCAAGACTCAACTTCGATTGTACAAACAATATGGCAGAATACGAGGCTTGCGCGTTGGGAATCCAAGCAGCCATCAACAATGGTATCTTAAAGCTCAAAGTGTTTGGTGATTCGGCCCTAGTCATCTACCAATTACGAGGTGAATGGGAAGTCCGAAATCCCAAATTGATACCATATGTTGAGCACATCAAAGATTTGACACAACTCTTCCAAAGTGTCGTCTTTGAATACATTCCAAGGGAGGAAAATCAGTTTGCCGACGCTCTTGCTACACTATCATCCATGTTCGCCTTCGATAATGAGCATGAAATGCCCATCATCAATATCCGGAGACATGATAAGCAAGCGTTTTGCCTTCTGATAGATGAAATAGTTGATGATCATCCATGGTTCCATGACATCAAGCAATATTTGACAAAAGGGGAATATCCTGATATGGCCAGTGATAATGACAAGAAGCATATCCGAAGAAGGGCCATGGGATTTTTGCTAGTCGGCGAAACCCTCTACAAGAAAAATTATGACTCGGTCTTGTTGAGATGTGTAGACCAAGTCGAAGCTCAAAACATGATCAAAGAAGTTCATGAGGGGGTTTTCGGTACCCACATTCCCCGGCCCGCAATGGCTAAAAAGATCCTCAGGGCGGGATATTATTGGTCGACCATGGAAAAGGATTGTTACCAGTATGCGCGGAAATGCCATAAATGTCAAGCATATGCCGATAACATTCATGTCCCACCCACTCCACTCAACGTGTTGGCTTCACCTTGGCCATTCGCAATGTGGGGCATGGATGTTATTGGACCTATCGAGCCAAAAGCATCCAATGGACATAGGTTCATCCTTGTGGCCATTGACTATTTCACCAAATGGGTAGAAGCGGCATCATATGCTCATGTGACCCGAAAGATGGTAACATCCTTCATCAGGAAGAACATCATATGCAGATACGGTATTCCCGATAAAATCATCACTGATAATGGATCCAATCTAAATAACAAGATGGTGGAAGAACTGTGCCAAGAGTTCAAAATCCAACACCACAACTCTTCCCCCTATCGACCAAAGATGAATGGGGCAGTCGAGGCAGCCAATAAAAATATCAAGAAGATAGTGCAAAAGATGGTTGTCTCATTCAAAGACTGGCACGAGATGCTACCCTTCGCTCTCCATGGATACAGGACTTCAGTGCGCACATCCACAGGAGCTACTCCATTCTCCCTCGTTTATGGGATGGAGGCAGTCTTGCCTGTTGAAGTCGAGATACCTTCTCTAAGGGTAATCATGGAAGCGAAACTTTCCGAGGCAGAATGGGTTCAAAGCCGATACGACCAATTGAACCTCATTGAAGAGAAACGGCTGAACGCCATATGCCATGGTCAAGCCTATCAAAGGAAGATCAAAAAGGCTTTTGACAAGAGAGTCCACCCTCGAGTCTACCATGAGGGAGAGCTGGTAATGAAGAAATTACTACCAGCCCAAAAGGACAAAATCGGAAAGTGGGCCCCGAATTACGAAGGACCATACGTGGTGAAGCGAGCCTTCTCCGGAGGAGCATTAATCCTCACAGACATAGATGGAGAAGAACTTCGATACCCGGTCAACGCCGACGTGGTAAAGAAGTATTATGCTTGAAGACGTTGCTTGCATAAGCCCGCTAGGATGAAAACCCGAAAAAGGGCATCCTAGGCAAAAGTTAGGACAAAACAAAAAGCCCGCCAGTACAAGGGTACTAGGCAAAATAAAGGCAAAATTATCCCCGCTAGGATACGTCCTAGGCAAAAGTTAGGGGCAAAAGAATAAGATGTAAAAGCAAAGCAAGCAACGGTCACTTGAATCGAAAACCGAAAGGCGGTTCAAGTGATTATCTTCTAGAAGCAAGCGTCTTGCAGCATCTACACTCCTGGCTCAGGCATCTCACCCGAAGCGATTAGGGGAACGGGAAGAGCGACAATTACAGATATAATTGTTTAAGCCAAAAATGTATAGCCTACCTTGGCCAGCCATTCTTCAGAAAATCCCTTTGTAAATCTTTCTGTAAAAAACATTTGAATATCAATAAAATATCCATTTGTTTCTTTTCTCTCTTGACCACGTGATTATGCCTTTAAATTGATGATTCAAAAATTGTACGAAACTCTGTTAATAATCGGTTAAATAAAGAAAATTGGAGGGGTTCCTATAAATCTCCTGCATTAAAAGGCTCACGAAAATACTCCCTCGCGTTAATAACAGAAGTCCCTCTAAAAGAAGAAGAGGATAGGGAGAGCCATTCACTTTTCTAAATAAAAGAACAAAAATAAAAACTTGCATCGCGTGCATCACACACATTAGTTGCACATTTAAAGACCTTACCACGAGGCAATTGCATAAAATAGAAAAAATAGAAAATTGCTTGTGTATGACAGCAGTCAACAAAAGCCGAAAACGAAAAAAAGGCAAGGATACAAACAATACTCCTCAGTTTGTACAGAATAAATGAGCCTGGAGAGGCTTGCCGAAACAATACTCATGCAGAATAACTGAGCCTGGAGAGGCTTGCCGAAATAATACTCCCACAGAATAATTGAGCCTGGAGAGGCTTGCTGAAAAAAATACTCCCACAAAATAACTGAGCCTGGAGAGGCTCGCCGAAATAATACTCTCTCAGAATAATTGAGCCTGGAGAGGCTCGCAGAAATAATACTCCCCAGAGATATCTCAGCTTCCACTCACGGGACAAATTCCCCAGTGAAAGCTATCAAACCAAGATCAGCAAAAATCCCCAATGGAAGCGCGATCATCCAAAGCAAAATATTCAGTCAAAGGACTTAAAACTTCCTCAGTGGAAGGTAGCTCTCTAACTCAGGCATTGAGTGAGTCTAAGCCTGTAGAGGCTTCCTAAATAATACTCTGGGATACATAAGATCCCTAAATCCCCAGTCGCCTACTCAAGAGGCATTCCTACAAAAAGGAAAATCCAAAAAAAGAAAATCAATAAACCATTCCCCAAGTGGAAATCGGCTTTCAGCCAAAAATCAAGCGTCAAGATGATCCGCCTAACAGAAGAGGCTAATCAAAAATCAACATCCAGAATCCCCAGCGGATAACAGCCTACACAGAGGCAGCAAAAATCAGAAAATCCAAAAGAGTCACCCGAATAAGGATAACCGGGATACTCCACCACCGTCAAAAGGACGTCAGCCAACCATAAGGCACCGCTCATCTCAGAAAGAGCATCTTTGTGTCTACACCCCAAGGAAACAGAAATTCCTCAATGGGCACCAATTACGCAATGCAAAATTGGGACACAAGAACCTATGAGTAACTGCACATCCCCTAGACGGATCCCTGCATTATCCAGCCCTCAGCGGCACCAAAATCAAAAACAACCGTCGAAGCAGCATCGTGGACTGTGGAGACAAAACTATCACAAATCCCTGGAGAGGGCAAACTCACGCTACCCAGATGTCCAGAGCATCGAGGTATGCACAAAGCCTGGAGAGGCAATACTTAGCTACCCAGATGTCCAGAGCACCGACGTATGCACAAGCCTGGAGAGGCAATACTCAGCTACCCAGATGTCCAGAGCACCGAGGTATGCACAAGCCTGGAGAGGCAATACTCAGCTACCCAGATGTCCAGAGCACCGAGGTATGCACAAGCCTGGAGAGGCAATACTCAGCTACCCAGATGTCCAGAGCACCGAGGTATGCACAAAGCCTGGAGAGGCAATAATCAGCTACCCAGATGTCCAGAGCACCGAGGTATGCACAAAGCCTGGAGAGGCAATACTCAGCTACCCAGATGTCCAGAGCACCGAGGTATGCACAAGCCTGGAGAGGCAATACTCAGCTACCCAGATGTCCAGAGCACCGAGGTATGCACAAGCCTGGAGAGGCAATACTCAGCTACCCAGATGTCCAGAGCACCGAGGTATGCACAAGCCTGGAGAGGCAATACTCAACTACCCAGATGTCCAGAGCACCGAGGTATGCAATGAGCCTGGAGAGGCGACGACTAATACTCACCCTGGAGAGGGCAAACTCAACCTGGAGAGGCTACTCAACAATTTTCCACCGGAAGACGCTACAAGTCAGAAGGTTGGCACATCACCCGGACAATTGGGTCAACTCCTCTACTTGTCAGCCGGTACACCAAAAAGGTCGTCCGACTAAGTAAAGGGGGGGCAGCTGTAGACCCCTAAAATTGTCCGGGTCGGAAATAAAGCTTGAAGACTCTCGAAGACTGAAGGAAGATCAGCCAGAAGGACTTCCAGAAGGCCCAAGGAAGGTTCTCTATAGGTCTAGAGGTCTTAGGATAGCTAAAATAAGAAAAGTGGGAGGAACGAAGCCCAATACGGCCTCCCAGAGGTTCAGTACGGCCGTATTGAACATTTTGAACTTCAATACGGCCGCACTGAACTCAATACGGCCGTATTGAAGTTTCTGAACTTCAATACGGCTGCATTGATTCAATACGGCTGCACTGAACTTCAATACGGCTGCACTGAACTTCAATACGGCCGTATTGAGGTTTTTGAACTTCAATACGGCCGTATTGAATTCAATACGGCCGTATTGTAGTTCAAAACTTCAATACGGACCGTATTGACCCCCAGAGACCGTATTGAGCCTCATCCCTATAAATATGACGTCAATGGGACGTCATTCTGGACTTTCGGACTGAGTTTTAACCCTCTTCTTGAGTATTCTGGGTTTTTTTGAGCAGTGCTCTGCCTAGAAATCACTCGGAGAGTTGATCCGACGAAGTTCTTAAGTCACGAGCCATTTGCTTGAGTCTCGAACCTAGTCGAAGGGAAATCCTCTGGATTTCCATAGTTAAAATTTTATAGGAGGGAGCGAGCGGTCTTGTAGAGGGAGGGAACGCCAAAACGCTTCCCAATTTCTGTCAAGATATATAAGAAAGCACGCTTCAAAGGTTTATCTCTTTAAAGTCCCTTCTTTTACCGCTTTCTGTGTGTACATATATAAACTGTCATCATGTAGATAGTTAATTTATAATTGCTTAGAATAAATAGGGGTAATTTAGTAATTTCGCACTATTATTTTTAAATAATCTGTCATAGGGAACCCGAAAGGGGCGCTGTGGGGTGCTAACACCTTCCCCACGCGTAACCGACTCTCTTACCCGACTCTGGTTGTCATGGCCGAAGTCGATTTTTGAATCGATTGCCTTAAACTTCTTTTTCCAATGTTTTGAGTAAAACATTGGTGGCGACTCCATGAACCCTCCCTTTTTATGAAAACCGCTAATCCATGGAGGGTCCCGCTTGGGATTAACATGGATTGGTGAGCCTTTTAATAAAATTGCTCGTTTGACAAGATCTCAGTTTGAGAATAAGTCATTCTAGCAATTCATATTTTTAAACAAATAAAAGAGTCCAACCATCCTTCGCGAATGCCGAAAGCCCGTTTCGGGCCAGTGGCGACAGGTCTCAGTTTGAGAATAAGTCGTTCTAACAATCCATCATTTTTCAAAACTTTTAAAAAGAGTCCGACCATCGTCGCGAATGCCAAGGTCCGTTTCGGCGGGTGGCGACAGATGTGCTGTAGACCCCTAAAATTGTCTGGGTCGGAAATAAGACTCGAAGACTCTCGAAGACCGAAGGAAAGTCAGCCAGAAGGACTCCTGGAAGACCCTAGGATGATTATCTGTAGGTTTAGAGGTCTTAGAGTAGCTTGAAATAAGGAAGTGGAAGGATTGGCGCTCAATACGGCCTCCTAGAAGTTCAGTACGACCGTACTGAACATTTTGAACTACAATACGGCCGTACTGAACCCAATACGGCCTACTGAAGTTTTTGAACTTCAGTACGGCCGTACTGAATTCAATACGGCCGTACTGTAGTTCAAAACTTCAGTACGGGCCGTATTGACCCCAGAGGCCGTACTGCGCCTCACTCCTATATATAGGACGTCATTTGGACGTCATTCCGGACTTTTGGCACACATTTGGACCTTCTTGTTGAACATTCTGGGGTTTTTGAGCAGTGTTCTGCCCTAGAATTCTCTCCGAGAGCCGATCCGACGAAGTTCTTGAGTTCTGAGCATTTAGCTTGAGAATTCGAACTAGTCGAAGGGAAATCTTTTTGATTTCCATAATAAAGATTAATTTTTAGGGAAGGAGCGAGCGAGCGTGTAGTGGGAGGGAGCGCCAAAAAACCTCCTAACATTTGAATATATAAAAGCACGCTTCAAAGGTTTCTTCTTCAAAATCCTTCCTTTTACTGCTTTCTGATTGTTGCATCGCATGTTTAATTTATTCATCATGTAGATATCTTATTCATAGCCGTTTATAATAAATAGGGGTAATTTAGTAATTTTACACTATTATTAATAAAATAATCCGTCATAGGGAACCCGAAAGAGGCGTTGTGGGGTGCTAACACCTTCCTCGCACGTAACCGACTCCCTTACCCAACTCTGGTTGTAATGGCCAAGGTTGATTTGCGAAAATCAATTGCCTTATCCCTTTTTCCAATGTTTTGAGTAAAACATTGGTGGCGACTCCAAGAACCCTTCTTTTTGCGAAAACCACTAATCCATGGAGGGTCCCGCTTGGGATTAACATGGATTGGTGAATCATTTAATAAAATTGTTAGTTCGATGAGGTCTCAGTTTGAGAATAAGTCGTTCTAACAATCCATCATTTTTTCCAAACTTTAAAAAAAGAGTCCAACCATCGTCGCGAATGCCAATGTCTGTTTCGGCGGGTGGCGACAGATGGCGACTCCAATGGGGAAGCCTCGAGAGTCAGTCCCATTTAGTGATGGATTATTTCTAAACTAATAGTTTAAAATTACTTCATTACCCCTCGCTTGTATGATAATATGTTTTATCTATGTGGCTTTTAATAACTGTTGAATGTTTAAATTTTTGCAATTGTTTGAAATAAAAACTGCACACAAACCTTTGCACACAACAGTTCCCTCTATACCCGGGGGCATGAGTGGAAAGCCATAGGGAGTGGATGTTAGTACGGCCGGTTGTCGAATGGGTCTATAGGTGCCCGCAGACCGTTGTCGGAAAACATCACTCAAGGTGATAACCATGAACTCAAGTCCGATAGTGCGTTGGAACTTTCCATCGACTTACGACGAGAGGAATTGGGTCCCTATAATGGGGGCACCTTGGGGGCCTCAGACCAGTGAGAACAGTTAGAACCTCCTTGAATATGCACTTTTCTACAGGATACCCCTACCTCGTGATTCGCTCGTGACTGTTCGTGGATGAGTGAATTGTTTGTGCATTGTTTATGTGACATTGTTTGAGCATACATTGCATTCTTTAAACATACAACATTCCTTTTTAAAATAAGAATAAATAGGAATAAGAATCTTCCATTACATGGTGTTAACATCTACCTTCATCACATTCATATAGGTAGTTTCCCTTTTCACCCAAAAAAAATAAAAATACAAAAAAACAAAATACCCAAAAAAGAAAAAGGGTTATTTATCCAAACCAAGCAATATCATGCATCATCTTAGGAACATCCTGAAAACATGATAATGCTTAGTTGAATAAACACAATGCATGCATATTCAACGCCATCATCTCATATCATGCATTCTTATCGAAGATCATGGAGGGATCTAGGTTTGCATTTCATACATCCCTCCTAGTAATTCATTAATAAACATTAATAAAAAAAAAGGATTAATCGATGCGTATGTTCAAGATGGATCGCACGCCGTTTGTTATTAAGTGTAAGCCAACAACCGTGCCAAGCGAACGCACATCAACTCCGTTGTTGGTAATCAAGACGAATAAAGGGGAAGGTCCGATACCATTAAGGATCACTGCTCCAAGACCTTTTCCCTACGAATCGAATAAGGCTGTGCCATGGATATACGACATCCATTCTTCTGCCGACAGCGATATCTCCAACATCGCTGGACTTGGGGGCATGACTAGGAGTGGCAGGATCTACACTCCCGAAGATCTTCATGATAAAGCTCCCAAGAATAAAGGAAAAGAAAAAGAAAAAGAAAAAACCGAGGAAAATAAAGAATCCGAGGAGGAGACTAATGAGCTGTTAAAGTATATCCGACAGAGCGAGTACTCCATCGTGGATCAACTTCATAGGACGCCAGCAAAGATCACTCTGTTGTCGTTGATCCTAAGCTCCGAACCGCATCGGCAAGCTCTGTTGAAAGTCTTGAACGAGGCATATGTGTCGCACACTATCTCCCAAGACAAATTTGAGGGGATTGTTAGTCACATCACGGCTAATGATCATCTCTCTTTCACCGATGAAGAAATCCCCGCTGGGGGACCAAATCACAACAAGCCCTTGCACATCTCTGTAAAGTGCAAGGAGTATCACATCGCTAAAGTCTTGGTAGATAATGGATCTTCCTTGAATGTGATGCCAAAAAGAACGCTCGAGCAAGTGGCAATCAAGGAAATCCAAATGCGCTCGAGCAACATGATCGTTCGAGCTTTCGACGGTTCTAAAAGAGAAGTGGTGGGAGAAGTCAATCTCCCAATCCAAATTGGACCCACCATCTTCAACGTCGAATTTCAAGTGATGGACATTACTCCCGCATACAGCTGTCTCCTCGGCCGACCTTGGATTCACGATGCGAAAGCTGTTCCCTCTACGCTCCACCAGAAAGTCAAATTCACAGTGGGTGACAAGCTGGTGACTGTACAAGCTGAAGATGACATACTCATCAGCAAGCCATCTGCCATACCTTATGTGGATGCAGCAGAGGAAGCTCTAGAAACCGCCTTCCAAGCATTGGAAATTGCCAATGTTGAAACGTTTCCCCGAAAAATGAAGAAGGTAGCCCATATGCTCACCAAGAACGGATACTTGCCTGGACAAGGATTTGGCAAGGATTCCCAAGGAATTCCCGAGCTACCCATTATCAAGGATAATCCGGGGAAACAAGGGTTAGGATACGACCCTAATAAAGATCAAAAGACGAAGAGGAACAAAGATCCTTCTCGACGTTCTTTAAGCCAGATCTTTAGGAAGGCCGGTTCACAAGCGTCAAGGTCGGTCGTCGTCATCAAGTGCTTTTCTCCTTCCGATAAGGATGTATAGACCTGATGACTATTAGAGATTACTCCTCGGGGACAGCCCGACCCCCGAGCCTCGATAGGGCACATGTTTCCATTATGATTATAATAAAATCATTCTTTATTATTTCTTACTGCTTCTCTTCTTGCTTACAATAAATTTCTAAACCGCATTATTTTTAACCCTGTTTGAATAAACATGAATGAGGTTAAAATCATCTTAATAATAATAAACACGCATCATTTTTATGTGGAAGTGTGTGTGACAACTTGGAGCACCTTCCCTTGGCCTCGACAAGTGCCATCATGGATAAAAAGAAATCCTTTAAAATAAAAGAAGCTCGGCAGGAAACCCAAAAAGGGGGCTACGCAAAAATAAGAGCAAAAGACCCGCTAGGAATCCCACGAAAGGGTGACCTAGGCAAAAGTTAGGGTTGCAAAAATGAACAAAAACAAAAGTCCGCTAAAACGCCACAAAAGGGTGTTTTAGGAAAAAATAAGGACAATCAAAAAACAAAAGAAATCCATGATGGTACCATGAGCCGAATTCAAAAAAGGTTCAAGGGAAGCTATCTAAGTTGTCAAAATCACAACGTCAATAACAAGATTTTCTTAACTTCATAAGTGTTTAATCAAACAAGCCTAAACACATAAGCCTACCTTGGCCAACCATTCTTACAAAAACCATTTTTGAAAAATAAATCCCCTCTAAAACACAAACTTCAGAACAAAAATATCTTTCCTTTCTTTTCTCTCTTGTCCCAAACGATTTTAGGATAATCTAGTGGAAACATGGAGATATAGTGGTCAATAGGAGGGTTGACATGTCTTCTAAAGGAAGGGAAGAATCACTGGGTTGATGACACCAATCTCGATATAACACGCATCATTCCTCGGTTATGTAAATCGGCAGCGCACAACCCGTCTAGAGGAATGGCAAAATCCAAGCAAAGAAACGCATCGGTTAATTCTTTTGAAAAAATAAATCAAATAGAATTAGGTGCATCATACCGCATACATGCATACAGATGATAGGTGTACTGTAAGATCACTTATTCTCTGTTTATTGAAAAAACCAAAAATAAAAAAAAAAATATAATAAAATAAAATAAAATAAAATAAAATAAAATAAAATAAAATAAAATCAAACTTCAGAAAAAACAATGCGCCCGTACCATGTTCAGTACACCCGTACTAAAATCAGGGTTATGAACAAATTTTCAACTCAATAGGGGCGTACCGAAATGAATACGGCCGTATTGGCCATAACGTCCGCACCAATACGGGCATATTGAATTCAATACGGCCCGTATTGGCCCATTCTTTTGTACATCAACAACATCTTCATTCCCATGCATACTTTATCTGTGAGTGTGTTTGAGATCCCTCCAACAGAAAAAGCCGAAATCAACGAAAAAAGGCAAAATTCAGAAAATCAACCGCATCGTACAGAATAACTGAGCCTGGAGAGGCTTGCCGAAATAATACTCCCTCATCATACAGAATAACTGAGCCTGGAGAGGCTTGCCGAAATAATACTCCCCAATTGTACAGAATAACTGAGCCTGGAGAGGCTTGCCGAAATAATACTCCCCAAGAGACATCTCAACTTGCACTCTTGGGCTGAACAGAAAATCCAAAAATTATACAGAATAATTGAGCCTGGAGAGGCTTGCCAAAATAATACTCCCCAGAGACTTCTCAGCTCACACTCTTGGACCAAATTCCCAGTAAGAGCTATCAAAGCAAGATCGGTAAGATCCCCCAATGGAAGCAATGATCATCCGAACAGAATATCCGAGTCAAAGGACTTTGACTTCCTCAGTGGAAGATAGCTTTCCAACTCGAGCGACGAGTGAAGCTAAGCCTGAAGAGGCTTTCTAAATAATACTCTGGGATACATAAGATCCTCAATCCCCATTCGCCTACTCAGAGGCACCCCTTCAAAAAGAGAAAAATCAAAAAGATCAATAACCATTCCCCAAGCGGAATCAGGCACTCAGCCGAACACCGAACATCAAGATCATTCGCCTACTCAGAGGCACTCCTTCAAAAAGAGAAAAAATCCAAAAAAGATCAATAATCATTCCCCAAGCGGAATTCGGCATTCAGCCAATCACCAAACGTCAAGATAATCTACCTAACAGAAGAGGCCAATCAAAATCAACGATAGAATCCCCCAGCGGATAACAGCCTACATAGAGGCAATAAAATCAGAAAATCAAAAGAGTCACCCGAATAAGGATAACCGGGATACTCCACCAACGTCGAAAGGACGTCAGCCAATCATAAGGCATCGCTCACCTCAGAAAGAGAATCTTTGTGTCTGCATCCCCAAGGAATCAGAATTTCCCCAGTCGGCACCAACTACGCAATGGAAAGTTGGGACACAAGAACCTATGAGTAACTGCACATCCCCTAGACGGATCCCTACGTTATCCAGCCCTCAGTGGCACAAAAATAAAAAACAATCGTCGAAGCAGCATCGTGGACTGCGGAGACAAAATCATCACAAATCCCTGGAGAGGGCAAACTCACACTGCCAACGTCGTTAGAAACACAGAGGCAAACCCTGGGGAGGGCAAATCGCAGACCCTGGAGAGGGAAAACTCAGCTGTCAAGGTTGTCAGAAACACCGAGACAGAGCCTGGAGAGGCGGTACTCAGCTACCCCGTCGTTAGAAACACGGAGGTATGCAACCCTGGGGAGGAAAATCAAAAACAACCGTCGAAGCAGCATCAAAATCAAAAACAACCGTCGAAGCAGCATCGTGGACTGTGGAGACAAAATCATCACAAAAGCCTGGAGAGGCGGTACTCACGCTACCCCGTCGTCACAAACACGGAGGTATGCAGCTTCCGGCTCAAGCGACTGTCGCCACCCGCCGAAACGGACCTTGGCATTCGCGACGATGGTCGGACTCTTTTTAAAGGTTTGAAAAGTGGTGGATTGTTAGAACGACTTATTCTCAAACTGAGACCTTATCGAACTAACAATTTTATTAAATGATTCACCAATCCATGTTAATCCCAAGCGGGACCCTCCATGGATTAGTGGTTTTCGCAAAAGGAAGGGTTCTTGGAGTCGCCACCAATGTTTTACTCAAAACATTGGAAAAAGATATAAGGCAATTGATTTCATAAATCAACTTTGGCCATTACAACCAGAGTCGGGTAAGGGAGTCGGTTACGTGCGGGGAAGGTGTTAGCACCCCACAACGCCCCTTTCGGGTTCCCTATGACGGATTATTTCATAAATAACAGTGTAAAATTACTAAATTACCCCTATTTATTATAATCGGCTATGAAAAAGATATCTACATGATGAATAAATTAAACATGCGATGCAACAATCAGAAAGCAGTAAAAGGAAGGATTTTGAAGAAGAAACCTTTGAAGCGTGCTTTTATATATTCAAATGTTAGGAGGCTTTTTGGCGCTCCCTCCCACTACACGCTCGCTCGCTCCTTCCCTAAAAATTAATCTTTACTATGGAAATCAAAAAGATTTCCCTTCGACTAGTTCAAATTCTCAAGCTAAATGCTCAGAACTCAAGAACTTCGTCGGATCGGCTCTCGGAGAGAATTCTAGGGCAGAACACTGCTCAATGTAGACCCCTAAAATTGTCCGGGTCGGAAATAAGACTCGAAGACTCTCAAAGATCGAAGGAAAGTCAGCCAGAAGGACTCCAGAAGACCATAGGATGACTATCTGTAGGTTTAGAGGTCTTAGAGTAGCCAAAAATAAGAAAGTGGGAGGTTTGGAGCTCAATACGGCCTCCTTGGAGTTCAGTACGGCCGTACTGCACATTTTGAACTACAATACGGCCGCACTGAACTCAATACGGCCGTATTGAAGTTTCTGAACTTCAATACGGCTGCATTGAATTTAATACGGCTGCACTGAACTTCAATACGGCTGCATTGAACTTCAATACGGCCGTATTGAATTCAATACGGCCGTATTGTAGTTCAAAACTTCAATACGGACCGTATTGACCCCCAGAGTCCGTATTGAGCCTCATCCCTATAAATATGACGTCAATGGGACGTCATTCTACACTTTCACACTGAGTTTTAACCCTCTTCTTGAGTATTCTGGGTTTTTTTGAGCAGTGCTCTGCCTAGAAATCACTCGGAGAGTTGATCCGACGAAGTTCTTGAGTCACGAGCCATTTGCTTGAGTCTCGAACCTAGTCGAAGGGAAATCCTCCGGATTTCCATAGTTAAAATTTTATAGGAGGGAGCGAGCGGTCTTGTAGAGGGAGGGAACGCCAAAACGCTTCCCAATTTCTGTCAAGATATATAAGAAAGCACGCTTCAAAGGTTTATATCTTTAAAGTCCCTTCTTTTACCGCTTTCTGTGTGTACATATTTAAACTGTCATCATGTAGATAGTTAATTTATAATTGCTTAGAATAAATAGGGGTAATTTAGTAATTTTGCACTATTATTTTTAAATAATCTGTCATAGGGAACCCGAAAGGGGCGCTGTGGGGTGCTAACACCTTCCCCACGCGTAACCGACTCCCTTACCCGACTCTGGTTGTGATGGCCGAAGTCGATTTTTGAATCGATTGCCTTAAACTTCTTTTTCCAATGTTTTGAGTAAAACATTGGTGGCGACTCCATGAACCCTTCCTTTTTATGAAAACCGCTAATCCATGGAGGGTCCCGCTTGGGATTAACATGGATTGGTGAGCCTTTTAATAAAATTGCTCGTTTGACAAGGTCTCAGTTTGAGAATAAGTCATTCTAGCAATCCATATTTTCAAACAAATAAAAGAGTCCAACCATCCTTCGCGAATGCCGAAAGCCCGTTTCGGGCCGGTGGCGACAGATGGCGACTCCACTGGGGAAGCCTCGAGAGTCAGTCCCATTTAGTGAAAGATTATTTTTAACAAATAATAGTTAAAATTACTTTATTACCCCTTGCTTGTATAATAACACGTTTTACCTATTTGGCTTTAATAACTGTTGTTTGTTTAATTTTCTGCAATTGTTTGAAATACAAACTGCACACAAACCTTTGCACACAACAGTTCCCTCTATACCCGGGGGCATGAGTGGTAAACCATAGGGAGTGGATGTTAGTACGGCCGGTTGTCGAATGGGTCTATAGGTGCCCGTAGACCGTTGTCGGAAAGCGTCACTCAAGGTGATAACCATGAACTCGAGTCCGACAGTGCGTTGGAGCTTTCCATCGACTTACGACGAGAGGAATTGGGTCCCTATAATGGGGGCACCTTGGGGGCCTCAGACCGGTGAGAACAGTTAGAACCACCTTGAATATGCACCTTTCTGCAGGAAACCCCTACCTCGTGATTCGCTCGTAACTGTTCGTGGATGAGTGAAATTGTTTGTGTAAATGCTTATGTGCAATTGTTTGTGCATTAATAAATAACCTCGTGATAAGGTCTAAGAATAAATCCCCATGCATAAAAAAAAAACCATGACATGAGAGGAAAGACCATGTGCGAAAATATAATAAAAGTAAGGAGCATGTGCATCATTACCAATAAGATATCATGCATCCTCATAAACCATGCATTCTAGGTTCACCAATACCTCTTGACATGAGTAAAAAAGACCCATAATTATCGAGATTCTCCGTTGGGGAGGGATCATAAGTCAAGGAGGGTGGTAACACTCCATTTTAAAAAGGCAGCGCCTTAAAAATGGAGGGTTATCAAGCTCATGTCAAGAGCATATTCATCCCATAAATAAACTAATTAAAACATTCATTCTAGAAAGTGGCTGGTCATCTCTCTGTCCTCACACGCGCGCAGAAAATGAAGAAGATGGAAGCGCTGGAGGAACAATATAAGAAGCTCACAACCGAGCTCTCACAGCTCAAGGAGCAAATGGCGCAAATGATGGAACTCATGCGTCACCACAACATACAAGGGGCTGAGCACAGTGACCATGAGTCCCATCATGTTGGAGGAAGAGTGGAACAAGAGCTGAAAAGTGGGAAGCTAGCTAAACCTTCCCAATCATTTAAAGCTAAGAAGACCTTTGGGAAGAAGAAGGAGGGAGGAGTCAGTGCCATAACCATTTCCTCATCTTCCTCCACTTCGAAGTCAGGAAGATCGCAATTCACCCCTGTGAAGAAGTTTGATAAACTTCCGACCACCTACAGCGATCTCCTGCCGAAGCTAGTGGAAGCACGTCTTCTAGCTTACGTTCCACTAAAGAAGATGGATCCACCTTATCCCGAGTGGTACAAACCACAAGATAAATGCCTATACCACTCGGGGGCACCAGGGCATTCAACAGAGAACTGCCTACCTCTCAAACACAAGGTCCAAAGCCTTATTGATGCCGGGTGGATCACTTTTGATTCGACAGCGCCCGACGTGAGCAAGAATCCTCGGCCAAAGCAGGATTAGAGAGAAGAACAAGCCACGATAGGGCCCCTCCTTAATTTTCCATATTCTTCTTTTAAGGACTCATGATCAGTACCCGAGATCATGAGAACCTTTTCATGTAAATAAGGGTTTTACAGTTTTAATACATATCAATAAAGAGGCATTTTTCACATATCATTCTCTCTTTTGTTCTTTTCTCTCTTTCCTCATTAAAAATTCTAAACCTAAACAGAACCAATAAAATAATTATGTCTGTAATTGTTCGCTCTGACCGGGATCCAAAAGTGAATGGGTTGAGTTGGAGAGTGATGAGGAGACCATCTCTCCGGATCTGCAAAGACTGCTAGAACGAGAAGCTCGCTTACTCCAACTCGTCAAGAGAAATTGGAGACTGTGAATTTGGGGCATGGCCGAGAGATATAAGAGGTCAACATTGGGACCCATATCAGTGATGAAATAAGGACACATGTTTCCGCTATGATTATAATAAAATCATTCTTCATTGCTTCTTTTCTTGCTTATAATAAAATTCTAAACCACATTATTTTTTAACCCTGTTTGAATAAACATGAATGAGGTTAAAATCATCTTAATAATAATAAACCCACATCATTTTTATGTGGAGGTGTGTGTGACAACTTGGAGCACCTTCCCTTGGCCTTGACAAGTGCCATCATGGGTAAAAAGAAATCTTTCAAAATAAAAGAAGCTCGGCAGGAAACTCAAAAAGGGGACTGCGCAAAAATAAGAGCAAAAGACCCGCTAGGAAATCCCACAAAAGGGTGACCTAGGCAAAAGTTAGGGTTACAAAAATAAACAAAAACAAAGGTCCGCTAAAACGCCACAAAAGGGTGTTTTAGGCAAAAATAAGGTCAATCAAAAAACAAAAAAGAAATCCATGATGGTACCATGAACCGAATTCAAAAAGAAAGGTTCAAGGGAAGCTATCCAAGTTGTCGAATCACAACACGACTTTTTAACTTCATAAGTGTTTAATCAAACAAGCCTAAACACATAAGCCTACCTTGGCCATCCATTCTTACAAAAACCATTTTTGAAAAATAAATCCCCTCTAAAACACAATCTTCAGAACAAAAATATCTTTCTTTCCCTTTCTCTCTTGTCCCAAAAGATTTTAGGATAATCTAGTGGAAGCATGGAGAAATAAATCATCACTGATAATGGATCTAATCTGAACAACAAAATGGTGGAAGAACTGTGCCAAGAATTCAAGATCCAACACCATAACTCTTCCCCATATCGGCCAAAGATGAATGGGGCAGTCAAGGCAACCAATAAGAACATCAAGAAAATAGTGCAAAAGATGGTTGTCTCATTTAACGACTGGCACGAGATGTTACCCTTCGCTCCTCATGGCTATAGGACTTCAGTACATACATCTACAGGAGCTACTCCATTCTCCCTCGTTTATGGGATGGAGGCGGTCTTGCCTGTTGAAGTTGAGATACCTTCTCTAAGGGTAATCATGGAAGCGAAACTTTCCGAGGTAGAATGGGTTCAAAGCCGATATGACCAGTTAAACCTTATTGAAGAAAAACGGCTGAACGCCATATGCCATGGTCAAGACTATCAAAGAAAGATCAAAAAGGCTTTTGACAAGAAAGTCCACCCTCGAGTCTATCATGAGGGAGAGCTGGTAATGAAGAAATTACTACCAGCCCAAAAGAACAAAATCGGAAAGTGGGCCCCGAATTACGAAGGACCATACGTGGTGAAGCGAGCCTTCTCCGGAGGAGCATTGATCCTCACAGACATGGATGGAAAAGAACTTCGATACCCAGTCAACGCTGACGTGGTAAAGAAGTACTATGCTTGAAGACGTTGCTTGCATAGGCCCGCTAGGATGAAAACCCAAAAAGGGCGTCCTAGGCAAAAGTTCGGGCAAAATAAAAAGCCCGCCAGTACAAGGGTACTAGGCAAAACAAAGGCGAATTTATCCCCGCTAGGATACATCCTAGACAAAAATTAGGGGCAAAAGAATAAGATGCAAAAACAAAGCAAGCAACGATCACTTGAATCGAAAACCGAAAGGCGGATCAAGTGATTATCTTCTAGAAGCAAGCATCTTGCAGCATCTACACTCCTGGCACATGCATCTCACCCGAAGCAATTAGGGGAGCGTAAAGAGCAACAATTACAGATATAATTGTTAAGCCCAATGTATATAGCCTACCCTGGCCAGCCATTCTTCAGAAATTCCTTCTGTATATCTTTCTGTAAAAAAAAAAAAAAAAACACTTGTGAATATCAATAAAATATCTATTCATTTTCTCTTCTCTCTTGACCATGTGATTATGCCTCTAAAATTGGTATTTCTAAAAATTGTATGAAATTCCTTAATAATCGGTCAATAAAGAAAATTGGAGGGGTTCCTATAAAATCCATAATCTCCTGCATAAAAGGCTCACAAAAATATTTCCTCACGTCGATGACAGAAATTCCTCCAAGAAAAGGAGGATAGGGAGAGCCATTCATTTTCTAAAAAAAAAAAAAAAAAAAAAAAAAAAAAAAACATCAACAAAATTAACTTGCATTTTTGTGCATCACACACACATTAGTTGCACATTCAAAGACCTTATCATGAGGCAATTGCATAAAATAGAAAAAATAGAAAATTGCTTGTGTATGACAGCAGTCAACAAAAGCCGAAAACGAAAAAAGGCAAGGATACAAACAATACTCCTCAGAGACATTTCTGTACAGAAAAAGCCAAAACCAACAAAAAAGGCAAAAATACAGAAAAAGCCAAAATCAACAAAAAATACAGAAAAAGCCGAAATCAACAAAAAAGGCAAAAACACAGAAAAAGCCAAAATCAACAAAAAAGGCAAAAATACAGAAAAAGCCAAAATCAACAAAAAGGCAAAATACAGAAAATCCAACAAATTATACAGAATAACTGAGCCTGGAGAGGCTTGCCAAAATAATACTCTCCAAAAGACGTCTCAGCTCGCATTCTCGGGCTGAACAAAAAACCAATTCATCATACAGAATAATTGAGCCTGGAGAGGCTCGCCGAAATAATACTCCCTCATCAGAATAATTGAGCCTGGAGAGGCTTGCCGAAATAATACTCTCTCAGAATAACTGAGTCTGGAGAGGCTCGCAGAAATAATACTCCCCAGAGAAACCTCAACTTCCACTCACGGGCCAAATTCCCCAGTGAAAGCTATCAAACCAAGATCAGCAAAATTCCCCAAGGGAGGCTTGATCATCTAAACAGAATATCCAAGTCGAAAGGACTTAAACTTCCTCAGTGGAAGGTAGCTTTCCAACTCAAGCGATGAGTGAAGCTAAGCCTGAAGAGGCTTTCTAAATAATACTCTGGGATAAATAAACTTTAAATCCCCACTCGCCTACTCAGAGGCACCCCCTCAAGAAAAATCACAAAAGACAAATAATCATTCCCCAAGCGGAATCCGGCACTCAGCCGAACACCAAACATCAAGATAATTCGCCTACTCAGAGGCACTCTTTCAAAAAAGAAAAAAATCCAAAAGATCAATAACAATTCCCCAAGCGGAATTTGGCTTTTCAGCCAATCATTGAACATCAAGATGATATGCCTAACAGAAGAGGCTAATCAAAATCAATGACAAAATCCCCGGCGGATAATAGCTTACACAGAGGCAACAAAACCAGAAAAACAAAAAGAGTCGCCCGAATAAGGATAACCGGGATACTCCACCACCGTCAAAAGGACGTCAGCCAACCATAAGGCACCGCTCATCTCAGAAAGAGCATCTTTGTGTCTACACCCCAAGGAAACAGAAATTCCTCAATGGGCACCAATTACGCAATGCAAAATTGGGACACAAGAACCTATGAGTAACTGCACATCCCCTAGACGGATCCCTGCGTTATCTAGCCCTCAGCGGCACCAAAATCAAAAACAACCGTCGAAGCAGCATCGTGTACTGTGGAGACAAAACTATCACAAGCCTGGAGAGGCAATACTCA
The DNA here is from genome assembly GCF_000230855.2 of Cajanus cajan. Taxonomy (NCBI): domain Eukaryota; kingdom Viridiplantae; phylum Streptophyta; class Magnoliopsida; order Fabales; family Fabaceae; genus Cajanus; species Cajanus cajan. The sequence goes on from NC_138525.1 coordinate 41,086,278, forward strand.
GCTACCCAGATGTCCAGAGCACCGAGGTATGCACAACCCTGGAGAGGAAAAACTCACGCTACCCCGAGGTTGTCAAGAACATGGAGGTATGCAACTACCACGAGGTTGTCAAGAACACGTTGGTATAGCCTGGAGAGGGAAAACTCACGCTACCCCGAGGTTGTCAAGAACACGGAGGTATGCATAAGCCTGGAGAGGCGGTACTCACAACTTCCAGCTCGGGCGTCGAGTGAAGTTGAGTCTGGAGAGGCGGTACTCACAGCTTCCAGCTTGGGCGGCAAGCGAAGCTAAGCCTGGAGAGGCGGTACTCACAACTTCCAGCTCGGGCGTCGAGTGAAGTTGAGCCTGGAGAGGCGGTACTCACGCTACCAGAGTGTTCAGAAGCACGGAGGTATGCAGCTTCCGGCTCGGGCGACGAGCGAAGCAAAACCTGGAGAGGCTACTCAGCAATTTTCCACCGGAAGACACTACAAGTCGGAAGGATGGCCTTATTCCCCGGACAATTGGGTCAACTCCTTTACTTATCAACCGGTACACTAAAAGGCCGTTTGACTAAGTAAAGGGGGGGCAGCTGTAGACCCCTAAAATTGTCCGGGTCAGAAATAAGACTCGAAGACTCTCAAAGATCGAAGGAAAGTCAGCCAGAAGGACTCCCAGAAGACCATAGGATGACTATCTGTAGGTTTAGAGGTCTTACAGTAGCCAAAAATAAGAAAGTGGGAGGTTTGGAGCTCAATACGGCCTCCTTGGAGTTCAGTACGGCCGTACTGCACATTTTGAACTACAATACGGCCGCACTGAACTCAATACGGCCGTATTGAAGTTTCTGAACTTCAATACGGCTGCATTGAATTTAATACGGCTGCACTGAACTTCAATACGGCTGCATTGAACTTCAATACGGCCGTATTGAGGTTTTTGAACTTCAATACGGCCGTATTGAATTCAATACGGCCGTATTGTAGTTCAAAACTTCAATACGGACCGTATTGACCCCCAGAGTCTGTATTGAGCCTCATCCCTATAAATATGACGTCAATGGGACGTCATTCTACACTTTCACACTGAGTTTTAACCCTCTTCTTGAGTATTCTGGGTTTTTTTGAGCAGTGCTCTGCCTAGAAATCACTCGGAGAGTTGATCCGACGAAGTTCTTGAGTCACGAGCCATTTGCTTGAGTCTCGAACCTAGTCGAAGGGAAATCCTCCGGATTTCCATAGTTAAAATTTTATAGGAGGGAGCGAGCGGTCTTGTAGAGGGAGGGAACGCCAAAACGCTTCCCAATTTCTGTCAAGATATATAAGAAAGCACGCTTCAAAGGTTTATATCTTTAAAGTCCCTTCTTTTACCGCTTTCTGTGTGTACATATTTAAACTGTCATCATGTAGATAGTTAATTTATAATTGCTTAGAATAAATAGGGGTAATTTAGTAATTTTGCACTTTTATTTTTAAATATTCTGTCATAGGGAACCCGAAAGGGGCGCTGTGGGGTGCTAACACCTTCCCCACGCGTAACCGACTCCCTTACCCGACTCTGGTTGTAATGGCCGAAGTCGATTTTTGAATCGATTGCCTTAAACTTCTTTTTCCAATGTTTTGAGTAAAACATTGGTGGCGACTCCATGAACCCTTCCTTTTTATGAAAACCGCTAATCCATGGAGGGTCCCGCTTGGGATTAACATGGATTGGTGAGCCTTTTAATAAAATTGCTCGTTTGACAAGGTCTCAGTTTGAGAATAAGTCATTCTAGCAATCCATATTTTCAAACAAATAAAAGAGTCCAACCATCCTTCGCGAATGCCGAAAGCCCGTTTCGGGCCGGTGGCTACACTCAAAAACCCCAGAATACTCAGCAAGAGGGTCCAAAAGTCTGGAAAAAGTGTGGAATGACATCCAAATGACGTCCTATATATAGGAGTGAGGCGCAGTACGGCCTCTGACATCAATACGGCCCGTACTGAAGATTTGAACTACAGTACGGCCGTATTGAATTCAGTACGGCCGTACTGAAGTTTCAAAAACTTCAGTACGGCCGTATTGGTTTCAGTACGGCCGTACTGAGGTTCAAAAACTTCAGTATGGCCGTATTGGTTTCAGTACGGCCGTATTGTAGTTCAAATTGTTCAGTACGGCCGTACTGAACTTCTAGGAGGCCGTATTGAGCTTCAATTCTCCCACATCCTTATTTTAAGCTACTCTAAGACCTCTAAACCTACAGATAATCATCCTAGGGTCTTCCAGGAGTCCTTCTGGCTGACTTTTCTTCGGTCTTCGAGAGTCTTCGAGTTTTATTTCCGACCCGGACAATTTTAGGGGTCTACAGCTGCCCCCCCTTTACTTAGTCAAACGGCTTTTTGGTGTACCGGTTGACAAGTAAAGGAGTTGACCCAATTATCCGGGGAGTAGGCCATCCTTCTGACTTGTAGTGTCTTCTGGTGGAAAATTGTTGAGTAGCCTCTCCAGGTTGAGTATTAGTCGTCGCCTCTCCAGGCCCGTGCATACCTCGGTGCTTCTGACAACCTCGGTAGCTGAGTACCGCCTCTCCAGGCTTAGCTTCGCTCACCGCCCGAGCCAGAAGCTGCATACCTCCGTGTTTGTGACGACGGGGTAGCGTGAGTACCGCCTCTCCAGGCTTAGCTTCGCTCGACGCCCGAGCCAGAAGCTGCATACCTCCGTGTTTGTGACGACGGGGTAGCGTGAGTACCGCCTCTCCAGGCTTAGCTTCGCTCGACGCCCGAGCCAGAAGCTGCATACCTCCGTGTTTGTGACGACGGTGGCAGTGTGAGTTTGCCCTCTCCAGGGTTAGCTTCGCTCGACGCCCGAGCCAGAAGCTGCATACCTCCGTGTTTGTGACGACGGTGGCAGTGTGAGTTTGCCCTCTCCATGGATTTGTGATGATTTTGTCTGCACAGTCCACGATGCTGCTTCGATGATTGTTTTTGATTTTTGTGCCACTGAGGGCTGGATAACGCAGGGATCTGTTTAGGGGATGTGCAGTTACTCATAGGTTCTTGTGTCCCAACTTTCCATTGCGTAGTTGGTGCCCACTGGGGAATTTCTGGTTCCTTGGGGGTGTAGACACAAAGATGCTCTTTCTGATGTGAGCGGTGCCTTATGGTTGGCTGACGTCCTTTCGACGGTGGTGGAGTATCCCGGTTATCCTTATTCGGGTGACTCTTTTTGATTTTCTAGTTTTATTGCCTCTGCGTAGGCTGTTATCCACTGGGGGATTCTGTCGTATGATTTTGTCTCCACAGTCCACGATGCTGCTTCGACGATTGTTTTTTTTATTTTGATGCCGCTGAGGGCTGGATAATGCAGGGATCCGTCTAGGGGATGTGCAGTTACTCATAGGTTCTTGTGTCCCAACTTTCCATTGTGTAGTTGGTGCCCATTGGGAAATTCTGTTTCCGTGGGGATGCAGACACAAAGATGCTCTTCCTGAGGTGAGCGATGCCTTATGATTGGCTGACGTCCTTTCGACGTTGGTGGAGTATCCCGGTTATCCTTATTCGGGTGACTCTTTTTGATTTTCTGATTTTTGTTGCCTCTGTGTAGGCTATTATCCGCTGAGGGATTCTGTCGTATTGGTTTTGACTGGCCTCTTCTGTTAGGCGGATTATCTTGACGTTCGGTATGTGGTTGAATACCAAATTCCGCTTGGGGAATGGGTATTGATCTTTTTGGATTTTCTCTGAAAGAATGCCTCTGAATAGGCGAATGGGGATTTGAGGACTTTATGTATCCCAGAGTATTATTTAGAAAGCCTCTGCAGGCTTAGCTTCACTCGTTGCTTGAGTTGGAAAGCTATCTTCCACTGAGGAAGTCTGAGTCCTTTGACTCGGATATTGAGTTTGGATGATCATTGCTTCCATTGGGGAATCTTGCTGATCTTGTTTTGATAGCTCTTACTGGGGATTTGATCCACGAGAGTGAGCTGAGAAGTCTCTGGGGAGTATTATTTCGACAAGCCTCTCCAGGCTCAGTTATTCTGTATATTTGTTGGATTTTCTGAATTTTGCCTTTTTTCGTTGATTTCGGCTTTTTCTGTTGGAGGGATCTCAAACACACTCACAGATGAAGTATGCAGAGGAATGAAGATGTTGTGATGAATGAGAATGGGCCAATACGGGCCGTATTGAATTCAATATGCCCGTATTGGTGTGGACGTTATGGCCAATGCTGCCGTATTCATTTCGGTACGCCCGTATTGAGTTGAAAATTTGTTCATAACCCTGATTTTAGTACGGGTGTACTGAACATGGTACGGGCGCATTGTTTTTTCTGAAGTTTATATATATATATATATTTTTTTGTTTTTGTTTTTGTTTTTGTTTTTGTTTTTTTTTTTTGTTTTTTTTTTTTGTTTTTTTGTTTTTTTTTGTTTGTTTTTTCAAGAAACAGAGAATAAGTGATCTTCCAGTACACCTATCATCTGTATGCATGTATGCGGTATGATGCACCTAATTCTATTTGATTCATTTTTCAAAAGAATTAACCGATGCGTTTCTCTGTTTGAATTTTGCCATTCCTCCAGACGGGCTGTGCGATGCCGATTTCTGTAACCGAGGAATAGAGCGTGTTATATCGAGATTGGTGTCATCAACCAAGTGATCCTTCCCTTCCTTTAGAAGACGTGTCAACCCTCCTATTGACTACTATATCTCCATGTTTCCACTAGATTATTCTAAAATCGTTTGGGACAAGAGAGAAAAGAAAGGAAAGATATTTTTGTTCAAAAGTTTGTGTTTTAGAGGGGATTTTTATTTGTTTTGAAAGCGGTTTTTGTAAGAATGGCTGGCCAAGGTAGGCTTATGTGTTTAGGCTTGTTTGATTAAACACTTATGAAGTTAAGAAAATCTTGTTTATTGACGTTGTGATCTGACAACTTAGATAGCTTCCCTTGAACCTTTCTTTTTGAATTCAGTTCATGGTACCATCATGGATTTATTTTCGTTTTTTGATTGTCCTTATTTTTGCCTAAAACACCCTTTTGTGGCGTCTTAGCGGACTTTTGTTTTTGTTCATTTTTGCAACCCTAACTTTTGCCTAGGTCACCCTTTCGTGGGATTCCTAGCGGGTCTTTTGCTCTTATTTTTGCGCAGCCCCCTTTTTGGGTTTCCTGCCGAGCTTCTTTTATTTTAAAGGATTTATTTTTATCCATGATGGCACTTGTCGAGGCCAAGGGAAGGTGCTCCAAGTTGTCACACACACTTCCACATAAAAATGATGCGGGTTTATTGTTATTGAGATGATTTTAACCTCATTCATGTTTATTCAAACAGGGTTAAAAATAATGCGGTTTAGAAATTTATTATAAGCAAGAAGAGAAGCAGTAAGAAATGATAAAGAATGATTTTATTATAATCATAATGGAAACATGTGCCCTATCGAGGCTCGGGGGTCGGGCTGTCCCCGAGGAGTAATCTCTAATAGTCATCAGGTCTATACATCCCTATCAGAAGGAGAAAAGCACTTGATGACGACGACCGGCCTTGACGCTTGTGAACCGGCCTTTCTAAAGATCTGGCTTAAAGAACGTCGAGAAGGATCTTGGTTCCTCTTCGTCCTTTGATCTTTATTAGGGTTGTATCCTAACCCTTGTTTCCCCGGATTATCCTTGATAATAGGTAGCTCGGGAATTCCTTGGGAATCCTTGCCAAGTCCTTGTCCTGGCAAGTATCCGTTCTTGGTGAGCATGGAGGCTACCTTCTTCATTTCTCGGGGAAACGATTCAACATTGGCAATTTCCAATGCTTGGAAGGCGGTTTCTAGAGCTTCCTCCGCTACACCCACGTAAGGTATGGTGGATGGCTTGCTGATGAGTATGTCATCTTCAGCTTGTACAGTCACCAGCTTGTCACCCACTATGAATTTGACTTTCTGGTGGAGCGTAGAGGGAACAACTTTCGCATCATGAATCCAAGGTCGGCCGAGGAGACAGCTGTATGCGGGAGTAATGTCCATCACTTGAAATTCGACGTTGAAGATGGTAGGTTCAATTTGGATTGGAAGATTGACTTCACCCACCACTTCTCTTTTAGAACCGTCGAAAGCTCGGACGATCATGTTGCTCGGGCGCATTTGGATTCCCTTGATTGCCACTTGCTCGAGCATTCTTTTTGGCATTACGTTCAAGGAAGATCCATTATCCACCAAGACTTTAGCGATGTGATACTCCTTGCACTTTACAGAGATGTGCAAGGGCTTGTTGTGATTTGGTCCCCCAGCGGGGATTTCTTCATCGGTGAAAGTGAGGTGATCATTAGCCGTGATGTGACTAACAATCCCCTCAAACTTGTCTTGGGAGATAGTGTGCGACACGTATGCTTCGTTCAAGACTTTTAACAGAGCTTGTCGATGCGGTTCGAAGCTTAGGATCAACGACAATAGGGTAATCTTTGCGGGCGTCCTATGAAGTTGATCCACGATGGAGTACTCGCTCTGTCGGATATACTTTAACAGTTCGTCAGTCTCCTCCTCGGATTCTTTATTTCCCTCGGTTTTCTCCTTTTCTTTTCCTTTATTCTTGGGAGCTTTATCATGAAGATCTTCGGGAGTGTAGATCCTGCCACTCCTAGTCATGCCCCCAAGTCCAGCGATGTTAGAGATATCGCTGTCGGCAGAAGAATGGATGTCGTATATCCATGGCTGTAGACCCCTAAAATTGTCCGGGTCGGAAATAAAGCTTGAAGACTCTCGAAGACTGAAGGAAGATCAGCCAGAAGGACTCCTGGAAGGCCCTAGGAGGGTTCTCTGTAGGTCTAGAGGTCTTAGAATAGCTTAAAAATAAGGAAGTGGAGGGAATGAAGCCCAATACGGCCGTACTAAACTTAATACGGCCGTATTGAAGCTTCAATATGGCCGCAGTGAACTCAATACGGCGTATTGAAGTTTCTGAAACTTCAATACGGCCGTACTGAAATCAATACGGCCGTATTGAAGCTTCAATACAGCCGCAGTGAACTCAATACGGCCTTATTGAAATTTCTGAGCTTCAATACGGCCGTATTGAACTCAATACGGCCGTATTGAAGTTCAAAAATTTCAATACGGCCGTATTGATTCTGTAGCCCGTATTGGGCCTGTTCCCTATAAATATGACGTCAATTGGACGTCATTCCACACTTTCACACTCAGTTTTGACTCCCTCCTTGAGTATTCTGGGGTTTTTGAGCAGTGTTCTGCCCTAGAAATCTCTCTGGGAGTCGATCCGACGAAGTTCTGGAATTCCGAGCACTTAGCTTGGAGATTCGAACCTAGTCGAAGGGAAATCCTCCGGATTTCCATAGTCAAAATTTTATAGGAGGGAGCGAGCGGGCTTGTAGAGCGAGGGAACGCCAAAAAGCTTCCCAGTTTTACGAAATATATAAAAGCACGCTTCAAAGGTTTTCTTCTTAAAGTCCTTCCTTTTACTGCTTTCTGTGTGTATATTTAACTGTCATCATGTAGATAGTTAATTTATAATTGCTTAGAATAAATAGGGGTAATTTAGTAATTTTGCACTATTATTTTAGAAATAATCTGTCATAGGGAACCCGAAAGGGGCGTTGTGGGGTGCTAACACCTTCCCCACACGTAACCGACTCCCTTACCCAACTCTGGTTGTAATGGCCGAAGTTGATTTATAAAATCAATTGCCTTATCCCTTTTTCCAATGTTTTGAGTAAAACATTGGTGGCGACTCCACGAACCCTTTTACTACGAAAACCACTAATCCATGGAGGGTCCCGCTTGGGATTAACATGGATTGGTGAGACATTTAATAAATAAATTGGATAAGATCGACAAGGTCTCAGTTTGAGAACAAGTCGTTCTAATAATCCAATACATTTTCAAAACTAAAATAAAAGCGAGCTCGACCGTCTTCGCGACCGCCGAGGCCCGTTTGGGCCGGTGGCGACAATGGCACAGCCTTATTCGATTCGTAGGGGAAAGGTCTTGGAGCAGTGATCCTTAACGGTGTCGGACCTTCCCCTTTATTCGTCTTGATTACCAACAACGGAGTTGATGTGCGTTCACTTGGCGCGGTTGTTGGCTTACACTTAATAACAAATGGCGTGCGATCCATTTTAAACATACGCATCGATTAATCCTTTCTTTTTATTAATGTTTATTAATGATTTACTAGGAGGGATGTATGAAATGCAAACCTAGATCCCTCCCTGATCTTTGATAAGAATGCATGATATGAGATGATGACGTTGAATATGCATGCATTGTGTTTATTCAACTAAGCATTATCATGTTTTCGGGATGCTCCTAAGATGATGCATGATATTGCTTGGTTTGGATAAATAACCCCTTTTTCTTTTTTGGGTATTTTTTATTTATTATTATTTTTTTGTATTTTTGGGTGAAAAGGGAAACTACCTATATGAATGTGATGAAGGTAGATGTTAACACCATGTAATGGAAGATTCTTATTCCTATTTATTCTTATTTTAAAAAGGAATGTTGTATGTTTAAAGAATGCAATGTATGCTCAAACAATGTCACATAAACAATGCACAAACAATTCACTCATCCACGAACAGTCACGAGCGAATCACGAGGTAGGGGTATCCTGCAGAAAAGTGCATATTCAAGGAGGTTCTAACTGTTCTCACCGGTCTGAGGCCCCCAAGGTGCCCCCATTATAGGGACCCAATTCCTCTCGTCGTAAGTCGATGGAAAGTTCCAACGCACTGTCGGACTTGAGTTCATGGTTTTCACCTTGAGTGATGCTTTCCGACAACGGTCTACGGGCACCTATAGACCCATTCGACAACCGGCCGTACTAACATCCACTCCCTATGGCTTTCCACTCATGCCCCCGGGTATAGAGGGAACTGTGGTGTGCAAAGGTTTGTGTGCAGTTTGTATTTCAAACAATTGCGAGAATTTAAACATACAACAGTTATTAAAGCCAAATAGATAAAGCATGTTATCATACAAGTGAGGGGTAATAAAGTAATTTTAAACTATTATTTTAGAAATAATCCATCACTAAATGCGACTGACTCTCGAGGCTTCCCCAGCAGAGTCGCCATCTGTCGCCACCCGCCGAAACGGACCTTGGCATTCGCGACGATGGTCAGACTCTTTTTAAAGGTTTGAAAAGTGGTGGATTGTTAGAACGACTTATTCTCAAACTGAGACCTTAGCGAACTAACAATTTTATTAAATGATTCACCAATCCATGTTAATCCCAAGCAGGACCCTCCATGGATTAGTGGTTTTCGCAAAAGGAAGGGTTCTTGGAGTCGCCACCAATGTTTTACTTAAAACATTGGAAAAAGATAATAGGCAATTGATTTCATAAATCAACTTTGGCCATTACAACCAGAGTCGGGTAAGGGAGTCGGTTACGTGCGGGGAAGGTGTTAGCACCCCACAACGCCCCTTTCGGGTTCCCTATGACGGATTATTTCATAAATAACAGTGTAAAATTACTAAATTACCACTATTTATTATAATCGGCTATGAATAAGATATCTACATGATGAATAAATTAAACATGCGATGCAACAATCAGAAAGCAGTAAAAGGAAGGATTTTGAAGAAGAAACCTTTGAAGCGTGCTTTTATATATTCAAATGTTAGGAGGCTTTTTGGCGCTCCCTCCCACTACACGCTCGCTCGCTCCTTCCCTAAAAATTAATCTTTACTATGGAAATCAAAAAGATTTCCCTTCGACTAGTTCAAATTCTCAAGCTAAATGCTCAGAACTCAAGAACTTCGTCGGATCGGCTCTCGGAGAGAATTCTAGGGTAGAACACTGCTCAAAAACCCCAGAATACTCAGCAAGAGGGTCCAGAAGTCTGGAAAAAGTGTGGAATGACGTCCAAATGACGTCCTATATATAGGAGTGAGGCGCAGTACGGCCTCTGACATCAATACGGCCCGTACTGAAGATTTGAACTACAGTACGACCGTATTGAATTCAGTACGGCCGTACTGAAGTTTCAAAAACTTCAGTACGGCCGTATTGGTTTCAGTACGGCCGTACTGAAGTTCAAAAACTTCAGTATGGCCGTATTGGTTTCAGTACGGCCGTATTGTAGTTCAAACTGTTCAGTACGGCCGTACTGAACTTCTAGGAGGCCGTATTGAGCTTCAATTCTCCCACATCCTTATTTTAAGCTACTCTAAGACCTCTAAACCTACAGATAATCATCCTAGGGTCTTCCAGGAGTCCTTCTGGCTGACTTTCCTTCGGTCTTCGAGAGTCTTCGAGTCTTATTTCCGACCCGGACAATTTTAGGGGTCTACAGCGACGAGCGAAGCTAAGCCTGGAGAGGCGGTACTCACGCTACCCCCGTCGTCACAAACACGGAGGTATGCAGCTTCTGGCTCGAGCGACGAGCGAAGCTAAGCCTGGAGAGGCGGGTACTCACGCTACCCCGTCGTCACAAACACGGAGGTATGCAGCTTCTGGCTCGAGCGACGAGCGAAGCTAAGCCTGGAGAGGCGGGTACTCACGCTACCCCCGTCGTCAAAAACACGGAGCTATGCAGCTTCCAGCTCGAGCGACGAGCGAAGCTAAGCCTGGAGAGGCGGGTACTCAGCTACCGAGGTTGTTAGAAGCACCGAGGTATGCACGAGCCTGGAGAGGCGACGACTAATACTCAACCTGGAGAGGCTACTCAACAATTTTCCACCGGAAGACACTACAAGTCAAAAGGATGGCCTACCCCCGGACAATTGGGTCAACTCCTTTACTTGTCAACCGGTACACCAAAAAGCCGTTTGACTAAGTAAAGGGGGGGCAGCTGTAGACCCCTAAAATTGTCCGGGTCGGAAATAAGACTCGAAGACTCTCGAAGACCGAAGGAAAGTCAGCCAGAAGGACTCCTGGAAGACCCTAGGATGATTATCTGTAGGTTTAGAGGTCTTAGAGTAGCTTAAAATAAGGATGTGGGAGAATTGAAGCTCAATACGGCCTCCTAGAAGTTCAGTACGGCCGTACTGAATAGTTTGAACTACAATACGGCCGTACTGAAACCAATACGGCCATACTGAAGTTTTTGAACTTCAGTACGGCCGTACTGAAACCAATACGGCCGTACTGAAGTTTTTGAAACTTCAGTACGGCCGTACTGAATTCAATACGGCCGTACTGTAGTTCAAATCTTCAGTACGGGCCGTATTGACCCCAGAGGCCGTACTGCGCCTCACTCCTATATATAGGACGTCATTTGGACGTCATTTCGGACTTTTGGCACACATTTGGACCTTCTCGTTGAGCATTCTGGGGTTTTTGAGCAGTGTTCTGCCCTAGAATTCTCTCCGAGAGCCGATCCGACGAAGTTCTTGAGTTCTGAGCATTTAGCTTGAGAATTCGAACTAGTCGAAGGGAAATCTTTTTGATTTCCATACTAAAGATTAATTTTTAGGGAAGGAGCGAGCGAGCGTGTAGTGGGAGGGAGCGCCAAAAAACCTCCTAACATTTGAATATATAAAAGCACGCTTCAAAGGTTTCTTCTTCAAAATCCTTCCTTTTACTGCTTTCTGATTGTTGCATCGCATGTTTAATTTATTCATCATGTAGATATCTTATTCATAGCCGTTTATAATAAATAGGGGTAATTTAGTAATTTTACACTATTATTAATAAAATAATCCGTCATAGGGAACCCGAAAGGGGCGTTGTGGGGTGCTAACACCTTCCTCGCACGTAACCGACTCCCTTACCCAACTCTGGTTGTAATGGCCAAGGTTGATTTGCGAAAATCAATTGCCTTATCCCTTTTTCCAATGTTTTGAGTAAAACATTGGTGGCGACTCCAAGAACCCTTCTTTTTGCGAAAACCACTAATCCATGGAGGGTCCCGCTTGGGATTAACATGGATTGGTGAATCATTTAATAAAATTGTTAGTTCGATGAGGTCTCAGTTTGAGAATAAGTCGTTCTAACAATCCATCATTTTTTCCAAACTTTAAAAAAAGAGTCCAACCATCGTCGCGAATGCCAATGTCCGTTTCGGCGGGTGGCGACACTCCCGCATACAGCTGTCTCCTCGGCCGACCTTGGATTCATGATGCGAAAGCTGTTCCCTCTTCGCTCCACCAGAAAGTCAAATTCATAGTGGATGACAAGCTGGTGACCGTACAAGCTGAAGATGACATACTCATCGGCAAGCCATCTGCCATACCTTACGTGGATGCAGCAGAGGAAGCTCTAGAGACCGCCTTCCAAGCATTGGAGATTGCCAATGTTGAAACGTTTCCCCGAGAAATGAAGAAGGTAGCCTACATGCTCACCAAGAACGGATACTTGCCCGAACAAGGACTTGGCAAGGATTCCCAAGGAATTCCCGAACCATACCCGTTATCAAGGATAATCCGGGGAAACAAGGGTTAGGATACAACCCTAATAAAGATCAAAGGACGAAGAGGAACCAAGATCCTCCTCGACGTTCTTTAAGCCAGATCTTTAGGAAGGCCGGTTCACAAGCGTCAAGGCCGGTCGTCGTCATCAAGTGCTCTTCTCCTTCCGATAGGGATGTATAGACCTGATGACTGTTAGAGATTACTCCTCGGGGACAGCCCGACCCCCGAGCCTCGATAGGGCACATGTTTCCACTATAATTATAATAAAATCATTCTTCATTAATTCTTACTGCTTCTTTTCTTGCTTATAATAAAATTCTAAACCACATTATTTTTAACCCTGTTTGAATAAGCATGAATGAGGTTAAAATTGTCTTAATAACAATAAACCCGCATCATTTTTATGTGGAAGTGTGTGTGACAACTTGGAGCACCTTTCCTTGGCCTCGACAGGTGCCATCATGGATAAAAAAAGAAATCCTAAAAACAAAAAGCTCGGCAGGAAATCCAAAAAGGGGGCTGCGCAAAAATAAGAGCAAAGAACCCGCTAGGAATCCCACGAAAGGGTGACCTAGGCAAAAATTAGGGTTGCAAAAATAAACAAAAACAAAGGTCCGCTGAGACGCCACAAAAGGGTGTTTTAGGCAAAAATAAGGACTATCAAAAAGCAAAAGAAACCCATGATGGTACCATGAACCGAATTCAAAAAGAAAGGTTCAAGGAAAGCTATCTAAGTTGTCAAATCACAACGTCAAATAACAACACTTTCTTAACTTCATAAGTGTTTAATCAAACAAGCCTAAACACATGAGCCTACTGTAGACCCCTAAAATTGTCCGGGTCGGAAATAAAGCTTGAAGACTCTCGAAGACTGAAGGAAGATCAGCCAGAAGGACTCCTGGAAGGCCCTAGGAGGGTTCTCTGTAGGTCTAGAGGTCTTAGAATAGCTCAAAATAAGGAAGTGGAGGGAATGAAGCCCAATACGGCCGTACTGAACTTAATACGGCCGTATTGAAGCTTCAATACGGCCGCAGTGAACTCAATACGGCGTATTGAAGTTTCTGAAACTTCAATACGGCCGTACTGAAATCAATACGGCCGTATTGAAGCTTCAATACAGCCGTATTGAATTTAATACGGCCGTATTGAAATTTCTGAATTTCAATACGGCCGTATTGAACTCAATACGGCCGTATTGAAGTTCAAAAATTTCAATACGGCCGTATTGCTTCTGTAGGCCGTATTGCGCCTATTCCCTATAAATATGACGTCAATTGGACGTCATTCCACACTTTGATACTCAGTTTTGACTCCCTCCTTGAGTATTCTGGGGTTTTTGAGCAGTGTTCTGCCCTAGAAATCTCTCTGGGAGTCGATCCGACGAAGTTCTGGAATTCCGAGCACTTAGCTTGGAGATTCGAACCTAGTCGAAGGGAAATCCTCCGGATTTCCATAGTAAAAAGTTTTTAGGAAGGAACGAGCGAGCTTGTAGAGCGAGGGAACGCCAAAAAGCTTCCCAGTTTTACTCAATATATAAAAGCACGCTTCAAGAGGTTTCTTCTTAAATCCTTCCTTTTACTGCTTTCTGTGTGCATATTTAAACTGTCATCATGTAGATAGTTAATTTATAATCGCTTATAATAAATAGGGGTAATTTAGTAATTTTACGCTATTATTTTAGAAATAATCTGTCATAGGGAACCCGAAAGGGGCGCTGTGGGGTGCTAACACCTTCCCCACGCGTAACCGACTCCCTTACCCAACTCTGGTTGTAATGGCCAAAGTTGATTTATAAAATCAATTGCCTTATCCCTTTTTCCAATGTTTTGAGTAAAACATTGGTGGCGACTCCACGAACCCTCCTTTTGCGAAAACCACTAATCCATGGAGGGTCCCGCTTGGGATTAATATGGATTAGTGAGACTTTTAATAAATAAATTGGATAAGATCGACAAGGTCTCAGTTTGAGAACAAGTCGTTCTAATAATCCAATACATTTTCAAAACTAAAATAAAAGCGAGCTCGACCGTCTTCGCGACCGCCGAGGCCCGTTTGGGCCGGTGGCGACAGATGGCGACTCCACTGGGGAAGCTTCGAGGGTCAGTCCCATTTAGTGACAGATTATTTTTAACAAATAATAGTTAAAAATTACTTTATTACCCCTCACTTGTATGATAACATGTTTATCTATTTGGCTTTAATAACTGTTGTATTTTTAAATTTACGCAATTGTTTGAAATAAAAACTGCACACAAACCTTTGCACACAACAGTTCCCTCTATACCCGGGGGCATGAGTGATTAACCATAGGGAGTGGATGTTAGTACGGCCGGTTGTCGAATGGGTCTATAGGTGCCCGTAGACCGTTGTCGGAAAACATCACTCAAGGTGATAACCATGAACTTGAGTCCGACGGTGCGTTGGAGCTTTCCATCGACCTACGACGAGAGGAATTGGGTCCCTATAATGGGGGCACCTTGGGGGCCTTTGACCAAGTGAGAACAGTTAGATCCTCCTTGAATATGCACTTTTCTGCAGGAGACCCCTACCTCGTGATTCGCTCGTGACTGTTCGTGGATGAGTGAATTGTTTGTGTAAATGCTTATGTGCAATTGTTTGTGCATTAATAAATAACCTCGTGATAAGGTCTAAAAAATAATCCCCATGCATGAAAATGTCATGACATGAGAGGAAAAACCAATGTGTGAAAATATAATAAAAGTAAGGAGCATAGGCATCATTATCAATAATACCTCATGCATCCTCATCATCATTTATAGGTTCACTAATACCCTCTCGATGTGAGTGAAAGAGACCCGTGACTATTGAGATTCTCCGTTGTGGAGAGATAATAGCCTAGGGAGGGTGATAAACTTTCATCTTAAAAAGGCAGCGCCTCAAAGATGAAAGATTATCAAGCTCACATCAAGAGTGTATTCATATCATAAATAAGCTAATTAGAATAAACATTCATTTTAGAAAGTGGCTGGTCATCTCTCTGTCCTCACACGCGCAAAGAAAATCAAGAAAATGGAAGCGCTAGAGGAACAAAACAAGAAGCTCACGACCGAGCTTTCACAGCTCAAAGAGCAGATGGCGCAAATGTTGGAACTCATGCGTCACCATAACATTCATGGATCTCATCACAGTGACCATGGGTCCCATCATGAGGGAGAGGAGGAGGAGCATGAAGAAGATCCTCCACATGCCATACCTCTTGGGGCTGGAATTATGATCAAAGAGCCCGAGGTTTCAAAAGAACAATTCCACGCCCTAGAGGATCGGTTGAGGGCTATGGAGGGGCATGACTTCGATATTAAAGATGCCGCCGACATGTGTTTAGTGAGGGATATTCAATTCCCTCCCAAATTTAAAGTGCCAGATTTCCCGAGATACGTGGGATCGACTTGCCCCAAGAGTCATCTCACCATGTACTGCCGAAAGATGGCTGCATATGCCACAAACGAAAAGCTCTTGATCCACTGCTTCCAAGAGAGCTTGGCTGATACCGCGCTCAACTGGTATATGCAGCTAGATGGAAATCAAGTATGTACATGGAGGCAGTTGGCCGACGCCTTTCTCAAGCGCTACAAATACAACATCGACCTAACACCTGATAGGTCAGATCTTCAAGCCTTGAGTAAGAAAAATGATGAATCTTTCAAGGCGTACGCCCAACGATGGAGGGAGTTGGCGGCACAGATAGAGCCCCCGCTGTCAGATAAGGAGATGGTGTCCTTATTCATCAACTCGTTGACTGGTCCCTATTACGATAAAATGATAGGGAACACAACGACACTCTTCTCGGACATCATCACCATTGGGGAGAGAGTGGAACAAGGACTTAAAAGTGGGAAGCTGGCTAAGTCTTCCCAATCATATGAAGCTAAGAAGGTCTTCGGGAAGAAGAAAGAGGGAGAAGTCAATGCTATAACCATACCCTCGGCTACTTCCACTTCGAAGTCGGGAAGATCGCAATTCACCCCTGTGAAGAAGTTTGATAAACTTCCGACCACTTATAGCGATCTCCTGCCGAAGCTAGTAGAAGCCAAACTTCTAGCTCATGTTCCACCAAGGAAGATCGAACCACCTTACCCCGATTGGTACAAGCCACAAGACAAATGTTTATACCATTCGGGGGCACCAGGGCATTCAACAGAGAAATGCCTAGCTCTCAAATACAAGGTCCAAAACCTTATTGATGCCGGGTGGGTCACCTTCGATTCGACAGCGCCCGACGTGAGCAAGAATCCTCTGCCAAAGCAGGAGTAGAGAGAAGAACAAGCCACGATAGGGCCCCTTCATATTTCTCTTTTAGGGACTCATGATCAGTACCCGAGATCATGAGAACCTTTTCATGTAAATAAGGGTTTTTGTACAGTTTTAATACATATCAATAAAGAGGCATTTTTCACATTATTCTCTTTTTTGTTCTTTTCTCTCTTTCCTCATTAACATTAATAATTCTAAACCTAAACAGAACCAATAAAATAATTATGTCTGTAATTGTTCGCTCTGACCGGGATCCAAAAGTTGAGGATGAATGGGTTGAGTTGGACAGTGATGAGGAAACCATTTCTCCGGATCTGCAAAGATTGCTAGATCAAGAAGCTTGTCAAGAGAAATTGGAGACTATAAATTTGGGGCATGGCCGAGAGATAAAAGAGGTCAATATTGGGACCCATATCAGTGATGAAATAAGGACACATGCTTCCGCTATGATTATAATAAAATCATTCTTCATTGCTTCTTTTCTTGCTTATAATAAAATTCTAAACCACATTATCTTTAACCCTGTTTGAATAAACATGAATGAGGTTAAAATCATCTTAATAATAATAAACCCACATCATTTTTATGTGGAAGTGTGTGTGACAACTTGGAGCACCTTCCCTTGGCCTTGACAAGTGCCATCATGGATAAAAATAAATCCTTCAAAATAAAAGAAGCTCGGCAGGAAACCCAAAAAGGGGTCTGCGCAAAAATAAGAGCAAAAGACCCGCTAGGAATCCCACAAAAGGGTGACCTAGGCAAAAGTTAGGGTTGCAAAAATGAACAAAAACAAAAGTCCGCTAAAACGCCACAAAAGGGTGTTTTAGGCAAAAATAAGGACAATCAAAAAACAAAAGAAATCCATGATGGTACCATGAACCGAATTCAAAAAGAAAGGTTCAAGAGCAGCTATCCAAGTTGTCAAAATCACAACGTCAATAAACAAAGATTTTCTTAACTTCATAAGTGTTTAATCAAGCAAGCCTAAACACATAAGCCTACCTTGGCCATCCGTTCTTACAAAAACCATTTTTGAAAAATAATCCCCTCTAAAACACAAACTTCAAAACAAAAATATCTTTCCCTTCTTTTCTCTCTTGTCCCAAAAGATTTTAGAATAATCTAGTGGAAGCATGGAGAAATAAATCATCACTGATAATGGATCTAATCTGAACAACAAAATGGTGGAAGAACTGTGCCAAGAATTCAAGATCCAACACCACAACTCTTCCCCATATCGGCCAAAGATGAATGGGGCAGTCGAGGCAACCAATAAGAACATCAAAAAATAGTGCAAAAGACGGTTGTCTCATTTAAAGACTGACACGAGATGTTACCCTTCGCTCCTCATGGCTATAGGACTTCAGTACGTCCATTTACAGGAGCTACTCCATTCTCACTCGTTTATGGGGTGGAGGCAGTTCTACCCATCGAAGTCGAGATATTCTATCTAAGGGTAATCATGGAAACAAAACTTTCCGAGGCAGAATGGGTTCAAAGCCAATATGACCAGTTGAACCCTATCAAAAAGAAATGGCTGAACGCCATATGCCATGGTCAAGCCTATCAGAGGAAGATCAAAAAGGATTTTGACAAGAAAGTCCACCCTCGAGTCTACCATGAGGGAGAGTTGGTAATGAAGAAATTACTACCAACTCAAAAAGGGCAAAATCGGAAAGTGTGCCCCAAATCACGGAGGACCATACGTGGTAAAACGAGCCTTCTCAGGAGAAGCATTGATTCTCACAAACATGGACGGAGAAGAACTTCGATACCCAGTCAACATTGACGTGGTAAAGAAGTACTATGCTTGAAGACGTTGCTTGCATAGGCCTGCTAGGATGAAAACCCAAAAAAGGCGTCCTAGGCAAAAGTTAGGGCAAAATAAAAAGCCCGCCAGTACAAGGGTACTAGGCAAAACAACGGCAAAATTATCCCCGCTAGGATACGTCCTAGGCAAAAGTTAGGGGCAAAAGAATAAGATGCAAAAAGTAAAGCAAGTAACGATCGTTTGAATCGAAAACCGAAAGGCGGTTCAAGCGATTATCTTCTAGAAGCAAGCGTCTTGCAGCATCTACACTCCTGGCTCAGGCCGAAGCAATTAGGGGAACGTAAAGAGCAACAATTACAGATATAATTGTTAAGCCCAATGTATATAGCCTACCCTGGCCAGCCATTCTTCAGAAATTTCCTTCTGTATATCTTTCTGTAAAAACACTTGTGAATATCAATAAAAATATCCATTTGTTTCTTTTCTTTCTTGACCATGTGATTATACCTCTGAATTGGTTTTTCATAAAAATTGTACGAAATTCCATTAATAATCGGTCAATAAAAGAAAATTGGAGGGGTTCCTGTAAAATCCATAATCTCCTGCATAAAGGCTCACAAAAATACTCCCTCGCGTCAATGACAGAAAGTCCTCCAAGAAGAAGAGGATAGGGAGAGCCACTCACTTTTCTAAATAAATGAACAAAAATAAAAAATTGTATTGCATTTGTGCATCACACACACATTAGTTGTACATTCAAAGACCTTATCATGAGGCAACCGCATAAAATAGAAAAATAGAAAATTGCTTGTGTATGACAGCAGCAAGCAAAATGCAAAGATTCAGAAAATCAACAGCATCATACAGAATAACTGAGCCTGGAGAGGCTTGCCGAAAGAATACTCTCAGAATAACTGAGCCTGGAGAGGCTTGCCGAAAGAATACTCTCAGAATAACTGAGCCTGGAGAGGCTTGCCGAAAAAAATATACTCTTAGAATAATTGAGCCTGGAGAGGCTTGCCGAAAGAATACTCTCAGAATAACTGAGCCTGGAGAGGCTTGCCGAAATAATACTCTCTCATAATAACTGAATTTAATTTCTTTAGCACTTTTAATTTCTGTACAGCAAAAGCCAAAAACATAAAAAAGGCAAAATACAGAAAAAGCCAAATCAGAATAAAAGGCAAAATACAGAAAAAGCCGAAAATAAAAAAGGCAAGGATACAGAAAATCCAACAAACAGTTTGTACAGAATAACTGAGCCTGGAGAGGCTTACCAAAATACTCCTCATCCCCCAACTGTACAGAGTAAATGAGCCTGGAGAGGCTCGCAGAAATAATACTCCCCAGAGAAAACCTCAACTCAAGCTCATGGAACGAATCCCCAGCAAGAGCTATCAAAGCAAAATCGACGCAATCCCCAATGGAAGTGCGATCATCCAAACAGTATATACAAGTCAAAGGACTTAACACTTCCTCAGTGGAAGATAGCTCTCCGACTCAAAGCGCTGAGTGAGGCTAAGCCTGCAGAGGCTTCCTAAATAATACTCTGGGATACATAAGATCCCTCATTCCCCAATCGCCTACTCAGAGGCATCCCTGCAAAAGGAGAAAAAATCAAAAAATATCAATAAATATTTCCTAAGCGGAATTCGGCATTCAGCCAATCATCAAACATCAAGATAATTCGCCTACTCAGAGGCATCCCTGCAAAAGGAGAAAAATCAAAAAAAAAAAAACATCAATAACTATTCCCCAAGCGGAATTTGGCACTCAGCCGAACACTGAACTCCAATTCCTCAGTCGCCTACATAAGAGGCACTCCTTCAAAAGGAAAAATCATAAAAAGATCAATAATCATTCCCCAAGCGGAATCCGGCTCTCAGCCTATCATTGAATATCAAGATGATCTGCCTAACAGAAGAGGCCAATCACAACCAATGACAAAATCCCCTGGCGGATAACAGCCTACACAGAGGCAACAAAATCCAAAAATTAAAAAGAGTTACCCGAATAAGGATAACCGGGATACTCCACCAACGTCAAAAGGACGTCAGCCAAACATAAGGCATCGCTCAACTCAGAGAGAAAGAGCATCTGTGTCTATACCCCAAGGAGTCAGAAATTCCCCAAGGGTACCAACAATGCAATGCAAGTTGGGGCACAGGAACCTGTGAATGACTGCACATCCCCTAGACGGATCCCTGCGTTATCCAGCCCTCAGTGGCACAAAATCAAAAAAACAACCGTCGAAGCAGCATCGTGGACTGTGGAGACAAAATCATCACAAATCCCTGAAAAGGAGATATTCACACTACCCCGTCGTCACAAACACGGAGGTACACAGCTTCCGGCTCGAGCAATGAGCGAAGCTATCTCTGGAAAGGAGGCACTCACTGCTTACCGTCGTCACAAAGGTACTTAGCTTCCGGCTCGAACAAAGAGTGAAGCTAAGCCTGGAGAGGCGGTACTCACAGCTTCCAGCTTGGGCAGCAAGCAAAGCAAAGCCTGGAGAGGCGAAACTCACACTGCTCACCGTCGTCACAAAGGTGCTTAGTTTCCGGCTCGAACAAAGAGCGAGACTAAGCCTGGAGAGGCGAAACTCACACTGCTCACCGTCGTCACAAAGGTGCTTAGTTTCCGGCTCGAACAAAGAGCGAGACTAAGCCTGGAGAGGCGAAACTCACACTGCTACCGTTGTCACAAGGGTACTTAGCTTCCGGCTCGAACAAAGAGTGAAGCTAAGCCTGGAGAGGCGGTATTCACAGCTTCCAGCTTGGGCAGCAAGCAAAGCAAAACCTGGAGAGGCTACTCGACAATTTTCCACCGGAAGACACTACAAGTCAGAAGGTTGGCTTATTACCCGGACAATTGGGTCAACTCCTTTACTTGTCAATCGATGCACTAAAAAGACCGTTTGACTAAGTAAAGGGGGGGCAGCTGTAGACCCCTAAAATTGTCCGGGTCGGAAATAAAGCTTGAAGACTCTCGAAGACTGAAGGAAGATCAGCCAGAAGGACTCCTGGAAGGCCCTAGGAGGGTTCTCTGTAGGTCTAGAGGTCTTAGAATAGCTCAAAATAAGGAAGTGGAGGGAATGAAGCCCAATACGGCCGTACTGAACTTAATACGGCCGTATTAAAGCTTCAATACGGCCGCAGTGAACTCAATACGGCGTATTGAAGTTTCTGAAACTTCAATACAGCCGTACTGAAATCAATACGGCCGTATTGAAGCTTCAATACAGCCGTATTGAATTTAATACGGCCGTATTGCTTCTGTAGGCCGTATTGCGCCTATTCCCTATAAATATGACGTCAATTGGACGTCATTCCACACTTTGATACTCAGTTTTGACTCCCTCCTTGAGTATTCTGGGGTTTTTGAGCAGTGTTCTGCCCTAGAAATCTCTCTGGGAGTCGATCCGACGAAGTTCTGAAATTCCGAGCACTTAGCTTGGAGATTCGAACCTAGTCGAAGGGAAATCCTCCGGATTTCCATAGTCAAAAGTTTTTAGGAAGGAACGAGCGAGCTTGTAGAGCGAGGGAACGCCAAAAAGCTTCCCAGTTTTACTCAATATATAAAAGCACGCTTCAAGAGGTTTCTTCTTAAATCCTTCCTTTTACTGCTTTCTGTGTGCATATTTAAACTGTCATCATGTAGATAGTTAATTTATAATCGCTTATAATAAATAGGGGTAATTTAGTAATTTTACGCTATTATTTTAGAAATAATCTGTCATAGGGAACCCGAAAGGGGCGCTGTGGGGTGCTAACACCTTCCCCACGCGTAACCGACTCCCTTACCCAACTCTGGTTGTAATGGCCAAAGTTGATTTATAAAATCAATTGCCTTATCCCTTTTTCCAATGTTTTGAGTAAAACATTGGTGGCGACTCCACGAACCCTCCTTTTGCGAAAACCACTAATCCATGGAGGGTCCCGCTTGGGATTAATATGGATTAGTGAGACTTTTAATAAATAAATTGGATAAGATCGACAAGGTCTCAGTTTGAGAACAAGTCGTTCTAATAATCCAATACATTTTCAAAACTAAAATAAAAGCGAGCTCGACCGTCTTCGCGACCGCCGAGGCCCGTTTGGGCCGGTGGCGACACCTACCTTGGCCAGCCATTCTTACAAAAACTGCTTTCAAAACAAATAAAAATCCCCTCTAAAACACAAACTTTTGAACAAAAATATCTTTCCTTTCTTTTCTCTTGTCCCAAACGATTTTAGAATAATCTAATGGAAACATGGAGATATAGTGGTCAATAGGAGGGTTGACATGTCTTCTAAAGGAAGGGAAGGATCACTTGGTTGATGACACCAATCTCGATATAACACGCATCATTCCTCGGTTACTGAAATCGGCAGCGCACAGCCCGTCTAGAGGAATGGCAAAATCCAAGCAAAGAAACGCATCGGTTAATTCTTTTGAAAAAATAAATCAAATAGAATTAGGTGCATCATACCGCATACATGCATACAGATGATAGGTGTACTGGAAGATCACTTATTCTCTGTTTATTGAAAAAACCCAAAATCAAAAAAAGCAAACTTCAGAAAAAACAATGCGCCCGTACCATGTTCAGTACGCCCGTACTAAAATTAGGGTTATGAACAAATTTTTAACTCAATACAGGCGTACTGAAATGGATACAGCCGTATTGGCCTTTAGTTGCACATTTAAAGACCTTATCATGAGGCAATCGCATAAAATAGAAAAATAGAAAAAAATTGCTTGTGTATGACAGCAGTCAACAGAAAAAGCCAAAAAATGACAAAAAAGGCAAAAATTCAGAAAATCAACCGCATCATACAGAATAACTGAGCCTGGAGAGGCTTGCCGAAATAATACTCCCTCATCAGACAGAATAACTGAGCCTGGAGAGGCTTGCCGAAATAATACTCCCCCATTGTACAGAATAACTGAGCCTGGAGAGGCTTGCCGAAATAATACTCCCTCATCATACAGAATAACTGAGCCTGGAGAGGCTTGCCGAAATAATACTCCCTCATCATACAGAATAACTGAGCCTGGAGAGGCTTGCCGAAATAATACTCCCCAATCGTACAGAATAACTGAGCCTGGAGAGGCTTGCCGAAATAATACTCCCCAGAGACATCTCAGCTTGCACTCTTGGGCCGAACTCCCAGTGAAAGCTATCAGCGCAAGATCAGCAAGATTCCCCAATGGAAGCATGATCATCCGAACAGAATATCCGAGTCAAAGGACTTTGACTTCCTCAGTGGAAGATAGCTTTCCAACTCGAGCAACGAGTGAAGCTAAGCCTGAAGAGGCTTTCTAAATAATACTCTGGGATACATAAGATCTTCAATCCCCATTCGCCTACTCAGAGGCACTCCTTCAAAAAAAGAAAAAAATCAAAAACATCAACAACCATTCCCCAAGCGGAATCTGGCACTCAGCCGAACACCAAACATCAAGATAATTTGCCTACTCAGAGGCATTCTTTCAAAAAAAGAGAAATTCTGAAAAGATCAATAACCATTCCCCAAGCAGAATCTGGCACTCAGCCGAACACTGAACATCAAGATCATTCGCCTACTCAGAGGCACTCCTTCAAAAAGAGAAAATCGAAAAAAGATCAATAATCATTCCCCAAGCGGAATTCGGCATTCAGCCAATCATTGAACGTCAAGATGATCCGCCTAACAGAAGAGGCTAATCAAAATTAACGACAGAATCCCCCAGCGGATAACAGCCTACGCAGAGGCAACAAAACCAAGAAAATCAAAAAGAGTCACCCGAATAAGGATAACCGGGATACTCCACCAACATCGAAAGGACGTTAGCCAATCATAAGGCACCGCTCACTTCGGAAAGAGCATTTTTGTGTCTGCGTCCCTAAGGAATCAGAAATTCCCCAGTGGGCACCAACTACGCAATGGAAAGTTGGGACACAAGAACCTATGAGTAATTGCACATCCCCTAGACGGATCCCTGCGTTATCCAGCCCTCAGCGGCATCAAAATCAAAAACAACCGTCGAAGCAGCATCGTGGACTGTGGAGACAAAATCATCACAAATCCCTGGAGAGGGCAAACTCACGCTACCAAAGTGACCAGAAGCACGGAGGTACGCAACCCTGGGGAGGGCAAACCGCAGACCCTGGAGAGGGAAAACTCAAGCTGCCAAAGTGATCAGAAACACTGAGGTATGCAACGAGCCTGGAGAGGCGATGACTAATACTCAGCTACCCCGTCGTCAGAAACAACGGAGGTATGCAACTGCCAATGTCGTCAGAAACACAGAGGCAGAGCCTGGAGAGGCGGAACTCAGCTACCCCGTCGTCAGAAACACGGAGGTATGCAGCGGCCAACGTCGTCAGAAACACGGTAACCGCAGACCCTGGAGAGGGCAAACTCACGCTACCAAGGTTGTCAGAAACACCGAGGTACGCGACGAGCCTGGAGAGGCGACGACTAATACTCAGCTACCCCGTCGTCAGAAACAACGGAGGTATGCAACTGCCAATGTCGTGAGAAACACAGAGGCAGAGCCTGGAGAGGCGGTACTCAGCCACCAACGTCGTCAGAAACACGGAGGTGTGCAACTGCTAACGTCGTCTAAAACACGGAGGCAGAGCCTGGAGAGGCGGTACTCAGCTACCGAGGTTGTCAGAAACACCGAGGTATGCACGAGCCTGGAGAGGCGACGACTAATACTCAACCTGGAGAGGCTACTCAACAATTTTCCACCGGAAGACACTACAAGTCGGAAGGATGGCTTATTCCCCGGACAATTGGGTCAACTCCTTTACTTGTCAACCGGTACACCAAAAAGCCGTTTGACTAAGTAAAGGGGGGGCAGCTGTAGACCCCTAAAATTGTCCGGGTCGGAAATAAGACTCGAAGACTCTCGAAGACCAAAGGAAAGTCAGCCGGAAGGACTCCTGGAAGACCCTAGGATGATTATTCATAGGTTTAGAAGTCTTAGAGTAGCTTAAAATAAGGATGTGGGAGGATTGAAGCTCAATAGGGCCTCCTAGAAGTTCAGTACGGCCGTACTGAACAATTTGAACTACAATACGGCCGTACTGAAGCCAATACGGCCATACTGAAGTTTTTGAACTTCAGTACGGCCGTACTGAAGTTTTTGAACTTCAGTACGGCCGTACTGAATTCAACACGGCCGTACTGTAGTTCAAAACTTCAGTACGGGCCGTATTGATGTCAGAGGCCGTACTGCGCCTCACTCCTATATATAGGACGTCATTTGGACGTCATTCGACACATTTGGCACACATTTTGACATCTTTTGGACTCTCTTGTTGAGCATTCTGGGGTTTTTGAGCAGTGTTCTGCCCTAAAAGTCTCTCCGAGAGCCGATCCGACGAAGTTTTTGAGTTCTGAGCATTTAGCTTGAGAATTCGAACTAGTCGAAGGGAAATCTTTCTGATTTCCATAGTAAAAATTAATCTTTAAGGAAGGAGCGAACAAGCGTGTAGTGGGAAGGAGCGCCAAAAAGCCTCCTAACATTTGAATATATAAAAGCACGCTTCAAAGGTTTCTTTTTCAAAATCCTTCCTTTTACTGCTTTCTGATTGTTGCATTGCATATTTAGAATTTTCATCATGTAAATATTCCGCTTATAATCGTTTCTAATAAATAGGGGTAATTTAGTAATTTTACACTGTTATTTATGAAATAATCCGTCATAGGGAACCCGAAAGGGGCGTTGTTGGGTGCTAACACCTTCCCCGCACGTAACCGACTCCCTTACCCAACTCTGGTTGTAATGGCCAAGGTTGATTTGCGAAAATCAATTTCCTTATCCCTTTTTCCAATGTTTTGAGTAAAACATTGGTGGCGACTCCAAGAACCCTTCTTTTTGTGAAAACCACTAATCCATGGAGGGTCCCGCTTGGGATTAACATGGATTGGTGAATCATTTAATAAAATTGTTAGTTCGATGAGGTCTCAGTTTGAGAATAAGTCGTTCTAACAATCCATCATTTTTCCAAAACTTAAAAAAGAGTCCAACCATCGTCGCGAATGCCAAGGTCCGTTTCGGCAGGTGGCGACACCACCTTATGGCACTCTTTCTTTGAGCGGGAGTAAAGAAGGGGGTTTATTCACTCTTTACTCCCAGTCTTATAAAAACTTCAAAATTGAGTTCTTCCGGGTTTCCCTCGTGGACGTTGACCCTCTAGATGATGGGGGTTTCTACTTTGGTGGACTGCCGAAGTTCCCTTTCCACTGGTGCCCCAAACCGTCTAGGTTTCACGGGGTGGACCCGTCAGAGTTGACAGCTTCGGAGGCTGCCGTCGTTAAGAATTTTTTGGAACTTCCTCGCCCGTTGGATTGCAGGTCGATCTTGTCGCTTGCGAACTCAACACACAGGGAGAAGGTCTTGGAGGGTGAGTATCTTGAATTTTGGTAGTTTTTTGAGGTTTGTGTAATTCTTCTTTGCTGATTTGCCCTATTTTCTATCTGTAGGCCTTATAGGGAAAGACTTGTGGCTTGAGCTGAAGCCGAAACGACCGTATCTTGCGTACCGCTATGCACAAGAGGGCGCGCCCATGCGGTTAGAGCATTTGAGTGCATCGGAGGAGGTCGACTCTTTGTGGAGCGTCGTGGTGACTCCAGAGAAGTTCTTCCCAAAGGGGTCACTGAGCACGGCTGATCAGGCGATGATCGAGTCGGCCGGGTAGATGAGGAGTTTTGATGCCGCCCAGATCTTACTATAGAGAGGCATGACCATTGTGGATTACTGGAAGCACAAGTGGTCAAGGCAGCAGGAGGACATGGTGAAGCTGAGGAGCCTTGTTCAACCTCTGAAGGATGAAAATAGAGTCTTGAAGGAGAAGAACCGGGTTCTGACTACCGCCCTTGGCAACGCAAAGATGCAGGGAGCCGAGCTCCAGGCGGCGAGGGAGGGCCTCGCCAAGGCCCAGAAGTCATTGGAGATCGCCTTGCGCTCTAATGAAAACTATGCCTTCCGAGTGGATGAGTTGTGGGGGCTTGTTACCTCGTCTCGAGGCGAGGTGATGTCTTCTCGGGAGTAGGTTCGCTCTTTGAAGGATGAGGTCGCATTTTTGAAGAGCGAACTGGTGTCGGTAACCGAGGAGCGTCTCCGCGATGAGGTCATCATTGGCAGCAAAGAGGAGGAGATTGCTGCCCAGAGAGTAGACCTTTCGTCACTAGAGGCCGAGAAGGCGGCGCTGGAGAGGAGACTTGAGGAGGTAGAGCGCTCCATCATGGTGGAGCATAAGAGGGGCTTCCTCAAGGCTGCTCACCAGGCCAGGCTCCTTGCGCCAGGGTTTGACTTCTCCAGCATGCACGTGGAGAAGGTCGTTCATTTTGGGAAGCTGGTCAAGGAGGATGATGTCGAGGATAACTCCAGTGAGAATGCCTCTGTGTAGGCCGTTTGTAGTAGTTTAACTTTCCTGTTTTCTCTTTACTTTTCTTTGAATTCGTGTATTGAACTTGGTAAGCATAGCTCTGTATATACGTATTTTGCTTTGTTTATTTGCGCTTGGTTTTTATTGTTTTGCGCATTTTGAGACACGTGTGGTGTCTATTGTGTGATTTTATGGATCCGGGTTGGTCATGACGGGGTTAGACCTCGTCCTTGGTTTTTCATAAATGAATCATTTCGGGGGGGATTCGAATTCGACCTCGAATTGAAGTGAGGTGAGTTGTACAAAGGTTCGGATTCGACCTTGTATTTTTTGTTGAGTGACACGTTGCGAAGGTTCAGGCTCGACCTTAATCATGCCGAGGTTCAAACTTGACCTCGGATTAACGTATTAGGGTTCGTACTCGACCTCGAATTTGCATAAAGCATGTTAGGGTTCATATTCGACCGTAAGTCAATGTAAAAACGGATCATTCTTGCAGGGTGGGAGGGTTATTCTTGCACTATTCACCGAATAAGGCGACTTTCAGGCTTTCGGTGTAGCATTGCCGTGCCGTCTTCTGGTTTGCCTTGACGGAGATGATCTTCCCATCATGCCCTGGGAATTTCATGGTAAGGTGTGGGGTGGACACTACTGCACCGATTTGGTTCAAAGTCGGCCTCCCGATGATTATGTTGTAGGAGGTGTCGGCTTCCATGAAGAGGTATCGAACCATGACCCGCCTTGTAGCCGGAGGTGCTCCGAAAGTTGTCAGTAGGTCCACATACCCCCGGGTGTGAATGCTTCTTCCTGCAAAACCGACTAGGGGTTCTGTGTGAGGTTGTATGAGAGAGTGGGGGACGTCTAACCTGAGAAATGTTGGCCAATATAGAATTTCGGCCGAGCTCCCTTGGTCGATCAATGTCTTGTGAACCTCCCAATTAGCTAGCGCCACGGCAATGACCATGGGATCATCCTGGTTGGGATTGACCCCGACATAGTCGTCGTCGGTGAAAGTGATCGTCGGCGAGCTCTGGTGCAAAGCCGAGGTGGTGAAGTGTGTGTGGTTGACGTTGTTCAGGTGTTTTTTTTGGGCCGAGCTGCTGGCGCCCCCTCTTGCAAAACCTCCTACGATTGTACTAATTACTCCCTGTAGGGGAATTGACCATGTTTCCTGGCTTTCCTTGGCTCGCATTGCTCTGCCGGGTTTGAGTTGAGAGTCGAGGGGGTGATCAGAGTGTCGCCGCTGGAGTTGAGCGCGAATCCTCTTGTTTTTCGCACGCAGAGCCGCTAGGTCAGCCTCACTAGCGGTCTGTACTGCGGCTAGGTCAGTTTCATGCTTGGCATGCATGTCTTGCAAATCAGCGTTGTGTTGTTGCCGCATCCGTTCGATCTAATCAATTAGCCTCCTCGTTGCCGCTCTGTTATCCATGGTAGATGGACGATCTGGGTCGTGTGTCACGCGTCTACTATGGCTTCTGGTGAATACCATGAGTGTGGCCGATAAGAGCTGTCTCGATTGGCCCCACGGTGGGCGCCAAATGTTCTTACTAGAAATCTGTTGTAGAGCTGATCCGCCAGGTAAGATCGGTGAGCCTCTTTCACTGGTACGTTGATGCTCCAAGATGGGGGTGGTACCTGCAAAAGAGACTCCGATGCTAAAGTTAGGGTTTGTATGAGTATGAATCTCGTATATGTAATGCACGTACCTTGCTGTGATTTAGAGTTGCTTTGGGCCTTGGGCTTGAGGTAAGATGTAATATGATTAGATAACGGACCTCGTCTGGGGTGAGATCCTCGAGAATCAGTTATGATTCACTTAAATGCTGAGCTGATGGCACGCGGTGCGCGTCCGAGATCAGCTTGCACTGTGGTGCCGAGCTCGGAGCTCGGCTTCGCAGTATGGGTAGTACACCTTGTAATTGGCCATTTGAAGGAGTGTATTGGGTGTGTCTTTGGTACACAACCATCTCTCCTTAGGTGTTCATTTTCGTTAGTACTTGGTGAGAGTGGTCCTTGATTGATCTTTGGTATCTCTCAAGCTCTCACCCTAGGACACGTTTAGGTAGTTTAATTCTTGCTTAATACTTGTTTTATTTGCTTTCTTTTCGACTAGCATATCTTAAATCACAAATCATCAAAAATAATTTTCATCGAAAAGAATTTGGTAGAGATTAACTACAAATGGGATTAGTAATTTTTACTTGAAGAGGCTTGGTTTTTAAGTGGCTCTTAGTAGCTCACTTCCCTCCAAAGTTCAATTTGTATACTTAATCCTCCAAGTTCTTAGTCTTAACCTTGCATAAAAAAAAATTGCTTTTCAAACTTCTTTCATTAGAAAGAACCTTTCTCCTATAATGGAAGAATTTTCTACTCCTCAAAGTGATAGTAATTCAAGTGATTACAATGACATGTCAAAAGTAACACATGAATTAAGATCACTTAAAATTTGGAAAGAGCAAGATTCCAAACAAAGACTCAAAGAAAACTTGAAAGAGAGGCTCAACTTGGTCACCAAGTAGCATCTAGGGTTCATTTGGCATGTCATTTGGAGTGCATTTGCCTTGTGAATTTCGGCCATGCACACTCCAAATGCAACCCTAGATGCCTCCCCTCCTATAAATACCCAACACCCCACCACTTGTAAATACTTTGGATTATATGATATTGAGTGAGCCTTTTGTGACTCAAAATCTATCCTTAGTCCCTAGGTTAGTTTCGGCTAGCCCCCTTCATTCTCCACCCTTGGAGAGTGAAACCTTAGAGTGGCCTCCACCTACACTTGGAGTGAGCCAACCTTGTGAGCACCAAACACTTCCGCCCAACACCTCCTTTCACGCCCATCTCCCTTTTGTCCCATAAAACCCTTCTTTTGTCTACCCTTTGGTGAGCCTAGATCATGGGCAAGGAGTCTCCCTTCATCACACTATCATCATCCATGGAAGGAACTACTCCATCAAGTGGTATCAGAGCCAAGGTTCATCAAGGGTAAAACTTTGTCTTCCTTGTCTTCTTGCTTGTTTTTCCTATTCGGTCTTTTCTCTACTCCTTCTCATTTCTTGTGTGGCCGAATAGTTTAGGGCTCATTCTTTGTTCCTTGTGAGCCTTCCTTGAATATTATAGGTTTCCATTATTAGGTGTTGCCATGCTTTTTCATTTTTAGGTTTGAGTCTCATATGAATATGCTTTTTGATTTTTGAATCTTTTAAGTTTTGCCAAAGTTTTGTTTCCTATATTTTGTCAAAAAAAAAAATTCCATGTATGTATTCCAAACACTTTGCATGAATGCATGAATCAAAAATATATGATAGTGGGCGTGACATATAGAAGCTTTTTAGGGGTCATTCATGCATGCTACTTAGTCCTAGCATGTTCCTTGTATTTTTGAGTTTCCATGTGTGAAATGCTTCCTTGCACATGCATAAAAATTGCTGCCCACTTTTCCCTTGCATTCCACTTGTTATGGTCTTTATTTGATGCTTAATAACCCTAAAAGAATCTAAGAGGTGTGCTGGAAAATTTGTGCAAAACAACTTGTACTAGTTAGTACAAATCTAATTCCACTCAAAAGATACCCTAAATACCTCTAAGAAACCGCCACTTGTCTTTTTTCTCTTTCTCCTAAATTTGACCTAATTTTTCCACCCACAAGTGCAAAACCTAAGCAAAAAATGGGCTGAACATTTAAAAAAAAAAAATTGGACCCAAGGAATATTAAAAAAAAATTGACGTGAAAGAAAAGGAAGAAAAGAAAGAACAACAAAAAAAAATTTGACCAAAAAAGGACTTGTTGCTAGACTTGTGGACTTGGACTTTTACCTATGCATTTGGGAGTTGGACTTAAGACCTTATTGACCTTATTGAACCTATTTTGAGACCTTAAGAGTGGCTGGACCGAATCAATTAAAAGACTTAAGCAAGTGGACTAAACACTAATCCATTCTAGTGCCATTCTAGGATTACTCTTTTGTGTGCTTCCTATTTTTGATTGAGTCTTAATTTTAGTTTGTCTTTTCTTTGGCCTCTTTTGTTTTGTCTCAACTAATTCTCTCTGAGTTTAGCCTTCCCTAATTGTGCTTTTCAGTTTTATTTCTTGGACTCTTGCTCTTTGGGTTGGTTTCATTTTGTTTGTAGGTGAAGAACCTATCTAGCAAACTAGCACACCTTTGGTGGATTTGAGTGGAGGAGTGAACCGAATCCAAACCTAGCCTTTGGAGGGATTCCACCATACAAAAGGAGTGTTAAACACTTGGAGAGGACTAACAAGTTTGCTCTTTGTGAAGGAACCCCAAGTGGAGGAGTTTGAAGACCAAGACTTTTGTTTTTCATAATTTTTGCTTGAATTGTTCTTTTCGGCCTTTTGTGTTCTTTGGCCTTGTTTTCATTCTTTTTGGTTTGTAATTGGCCATTCTTAAACCTCTTTATTTTGGTTTAGCTTCGTGTAGTTTGAAGGTGATTTGAAAACCTTCACCTAGGACCTCGACTAGACTATGTTTTAAGTGTTTTTCTTTTGCATGCTTTATAGCTTTTGGTAGTATAATTGTTTAGGCTTTTATCTTTGTCTTCAAATCCGTTTAGAAGGCTTGCTATTTGCCTACTAGGGGTAACGTGCACACACACACTTTATTGTTGTGCCAAATTGTTTTGTAAGAAAAGTAGAAAAGGCTTAGTGATTTTTACTTGATAGGGCTTGGTTATTAAGTGATTCTTTGTAGTCCACCTCCCCTTGAAAGTTCACTTTGTACACTTAGGCCTTTTCCTACCTATCTTGCACTTTGAAAACCTTTTGTGAAAACCATTTTATCACTCACTCTTTGTGAAAACTTTTCTAACCCCTTTGAAAACAATTTGTGAAAACCTTTTCTTGATCAAAGATGAGTGATCATTCTAGTGTCCATGGTCATAATTCTCGTAGTACTAGGTCTAATGTTAGGGATGAACTTAGGCAACTAAAAGAGTACCTAAGGAAAAAAGAAGAGGAAAATATAAAAAGAGAGGAAGAGTTGATAAGAAAAGAAAAAGAGTTTGAAAAGAATAATAAGGAAATAAGAAATTTACTTACAAAGTTGGTAGAAACTCGTGGATCCCACCCTAGGATTGTTCCATCTAGATCTCAAAAGGAGAAAGAAGCTAGAATTCCTAGGAGTATGCATGAGGAAGAAAATACAAAAAGAGAGGAAGAACTTAAAAGAAAAGAAAAAGAAAAGAAAAGAGAAAAGAAAGAAAAAATAAAGAAAAGTATAGAGAACGTTCAAGAGTGGTTAGAAAATGAGACACAACCAACACTCTTGGAGAAGAGTAAGGAGGATAATGTTTCCTCCAAAGGGCTTATGCTTAAAGAGAGTCACTTTCCCATTGAAAATGATTTAAAAGAAACTCTCTTTATTCATCAAGACCTTAATTCTTTCTCTCACGTTGCCACTAGTCATGAAGTGGAGATTCAAAAACAAATCCTTTTTAAAGAAAATAAATCTCAACTTCAAGATTTAGTGAAGAAGAAGTGGACTTCACTTAGTTCCACTTCTTGTGCTACTTCCTTGGTGGTGCCCAAGGTAGATAGCCTTCCTTTGTGTAGGACTTTTCCTACCTTAGTTGTGTCAATAATGCACCCAATTTATGGAATATATTATTTGTTGGATATACCATATGAACCTTTAAGGTTCCTTGTGACAAATTCTTTTCATAACTATCCAACAAATAATATAATCCAAAATTGCTTAGGAAATTTTCTAGTTGTATTTCCTTTGTTTTCTAGGAAATGCCTAGTTACCACATAGGGTACTTTAGGCAAGATGTTCTAGTTTTTAGGACTAATGCTTTAGTGTGCTATAGTTTTAGTCTTTTTAACTTTTTAGGTTTTAGTTATACACCTAGACTTCACTATGAGGAGGATCCTATCTTTCGCATTAGAGAGTCTAGTCCTTTTAGTTTAGACAATCTTTTTAGCATTTTTAGTGGAACTCCTCTTTGGATACACTTTCCATTTCTATCATATATTGTCACCTTTAATGCTTATTTTTATGTTTTTATTAGTCATGAGGCCCACCAGGAAGAACCTCTTGATTTGAGGTCAAATCCTTTTCAAGAGGGAGGGAATGATGGAATAACACTAAGGCCGAGAAGACCAAGAGGTGATATACTAAAGGAGGCAAGAGGAATGGGATAGTGAGGCCATTTTTGTACCTTAGCTCCTATGTTTTTTTAGCATTTATTTTATTTCCTATTTTACACTTGTATTTTGGGGTATTTTAGTCATAGGATTTATTTTCTTTGTATTTCCTATTTTACCCTTGTATTATGGGGTGCTTTAGATAATTAGGTTTTTATTTTGGGCTAGGGTATTACACTAGAAGGGTGACACATTTTTGGTGAGTTTTGGATCTATTTTTGGTGATAGAAAGGCTTAGGCCCAAGTGGAGGGCAAAGGTTGCATGATCATATCATATACCTTGATGTAGCCAATCTAGACCCATAGATTCCAAACTTGGTCACCAAGTAGCATCTAGGGTTCATTTGGCATGTCATTTGGAGTGCATTTGCCTTGTGAATTTCGGCCATGCACACTCCAAATGCAACCCTAGATGCCTCCCCTCCTATAAATACCCAACACCCCACCACTTGTAAATACTTTGGATTATATGATATTGAGTGAGCCTTTTGTGCCTCAAAATCTATCCTTAGTCCCTAGGTTAGTTTCGGCTAGCCCCCTTCATTCTCCACCCTTGGAGAGTGAAACCCTAGAGTGGCCTCCACCTACACTTGGAGTGAGCCAACCTTGTGAGCACCAAACACCATTTCACCAAACACTTCCGCCCAACACCTCCTTTCACGCCCATCTCCCTTTTGTCCCATAAAACCCTTCTTTTGTCTACCCTTTGGTGAGCCTAGATCATGGGCAAGGAGTCTCCCTTCATCACACTATCATCATCCATGGAAGGAACTACTCCATCAATAGCTCCCAAACTCATAGTTCAACCCTAGGAGAGTCTATGCATGATGATAGCCTAACCTTAGGAGATCATTATCAACAACCTCCTAGAAGAATTCATAGGACCCCCAAGCCAAGGGAATCTAGAGTAGATCTCCCTTATTTTCATGGTGTCGCCACCGGCCCAAACGGGCCTCGGCGGTCGCGAAGACGGTCGAGCTCGCTTTTATTTTAGTTTTGAAAATGTATTGGATTATTAGAACGACTTGTTCTCAAACTGAGACCTTGTCGATCTTATCCAATTTATTTATTAAAATGTCTCACCAATCCATATTAATCCCAAGCGGGACCCTCCATGGATTAGTGGTTTTCGTAAAAGGAGGGTTCGTGGAGTCGCCACCAATGTTTTACTCAAAACATTGGAAAAAGGGATAAGGCAATTGATTTTATAAATCAACTTTGGCCATTACAACCAGAGTTGGGTAAGGGAGTCGGTTACGCGTGGGGAAGGTGTTAGCACCCCACAGCGCCCCTTTCGGGTTCCCTATGACAGATTATTTTCTAAAATAACAGCATAAAATTACTAAATTACCCCTATTTATTATAAACGATTATAAATTAACTATCTACATGATGACAGTTTAAATATGCACACAGAAAGCAGTAAAAGGAAGGATTTAAGAAGAAACCTCTTGAAGCGTGCTTTTATATATTGAGTAAAACTGGGAAGCTTTTTGGCGTTCCCTCGCTTTACAAGCTCGCTCGCTCCTTCCTAAAAACTTTTAACTATGGAAATCCGGAGGATTTCCCTTCGACTAGGTTCGATCCTCAAGCAAAATGGCTCGGGGCTCAAGAACTTTGTCGGATCAACTCTCCGAGTGATTTCTAGGGCAGAACACTGCTCAAAAACCCCAGAATACTCAAGGAGAGGGTTAAAACTATCTGCAAAAGTGTGGAATGACGTCCAATTGACGTCATATTTATAGGGAATAGGCGCAATACGGCCTACAGAAGCAATACGGCCGTATTGAAATTTTTGAACTTCAATACGGCCGTATTGAGTTCAATACGGCCGTATTGAAATTCAGAAATTTCAATACGGCCGTATTAAATTCAATACGGCTGTATTGAAGCTTTAATACGGCCGTATTGATTTCAGTACGGCCGTATTGAAGTTTCAGAAACTTCAATACGCCGTATTGAGTTCACTGCGGCCGTATTGAAGCTTCAATACGGCCGTATTAAGTTCAGTACGGCCGTATTGGGCTTCATTCCCTCCACTTCCTTATTTTGAGCTATTCTAAGACCTCTAGACCTACAGAGAACCCTCCTAGGGCCTTCCAGGAGTCCTTCTGGCTGATCTTCCTTCAGTCTTCGAGAGTCTTCAAGCTTTATTTCCGACCCGGACAATTTTAGGGGTCTACAGCTGCCCCCCCTTTACTTAGTCAAACGGTCTTTTTAGTGCATCGATTGACAAGTAAAGGAGTTGACCCAATTGTCCGGGTAATAAGCCAACCTTCTGACTTGTAGTGTCTTCCGGTGGAAAATTGTCGAGTAGCCTCTCCAGGTTTTGCTTTGCTTGCTGCCCAAGCTGGAAGTTGTGAATACCGCCTCTCCAGGCTTAGCTTCACTCTTTGTTCGAGCCGGAAGCTAAGTACCCTTGTGACAACGGTAGCAGTGTGAGTTTCGCCTCTCCAGGCTTAGTCTCGCTCTTTGTTCGAGCTGGAAACTAAGCACCTTTGTGACGACGGTGAGCAGTGTGAGTTTCGCCTCTCCAGGCTTAGTCTCGCTCTTTGTTCGAGCCGGAAACTAAGCACCTTTGTGACGACGGTGAGCAGTGTGAGTTTCGCCTCTCCAGGCTTAGTCTCGCTCTTTGTTCGAGCCGGAAACTAAGCACCTTTGTGACGACGGTGAGCAGTGTGAGTTTCGCCTCTCCAGGCTTTGCTTTGCTTGCTGCCCAAGCTGGAAGCTGTGAGTACCGCCTCTCCAGGCTTAGCTTCACTCTTTGTTCGAGCCGGAAGCTAAGTACCTTTGTGACGACGGTAAGCAGTGAGTGCCTCCTTTCCAGAGATAGCTTCGCTCATTGCTCGAGCCGGAAGCTGTGTACCTCCGTGTTTGTGACGACGGGGTAGTGTGAATATCTCCTTTTCAGGGATTTGTGATGATTTTGTCTCCACAGTCCACGATGCTGCTTCGACGGTTGTTTTTTTGATTTTGTGCCACTGACGGCTGGATAACGCAGGGATCCGTCTAGGGGATGTGCAGTCATTCACAGGTTCCTGTGCCCCAACTTGCATTGCATTGTTGGTACCCTTGGGGAATTTCTGACTCCTTGGGGTATAGACACAGATGCTCTTTCTCTCTGAGTTGAGCGATGCCTTATGTTTGGCTGACGTCCTTTTGACGTTGGTGGAGTATCCCGGTTATCCTTATTCGGGTAACTCTTTTTAATTTTTGGATTTTGTTGCCTCTGTGTAGGCTGTTATCCGCCAGGGGATTTTGTCATTGGTTGTGATTGGCCTCTTCTGTTAGGCAGATCATCTTGATATTCAATGATAGGCTGAGAGCCGGATTCCGCTTGGGGAATGATTATTGATCTTTTTATGATTTTTCCTTTTGAAGGAGTGCCTCTTATGTAGGCGACTGAGGAATTGGAGTTCAGTGTTCGGCTGAGTGCCAAATTCCTCTTGGGGAATAGTTATTGATGTTTTTTTTTTTGATTTTTCTCCTTTTGCAGGGATGCCTCTGAGTAGGCGAATTATCTTGATGTTTGATGATTGGCTGAATGCCGAATTCCGCTTAGGAAATATTTATTGATATTTTTTGATTTTTTCTCCTTTTGCAGGGATGCCTCTGAGTAGGCGATTGGGGAATGAGGGATCTTATGTATCCCAGAGTATTATTTAGGAAGCCTCTGCAGGCTTAGCCTCACTCAGCGCTTTGAGTCGGAGAGCTATCTTCCACTGAGGAAGTGTTAAGTCCTTTGACTTGTATATACTGTTTGGATGATCGCACTTCCATTGGGGATTGCGTTGATTTTGCTTTGATAGCTCTTGCTGGGGATTCGTTCCATGAGCTTGAGTTGAGGTTTTCTCTGGGGAGTATTATTTCTGCGAGCCTCTCCAGGCTCATTTACTCTGTACAGTTGGGGGATGAGGAGTATTTTGGTAAGCCTCTCCAGGCTCAGTTATTCTGTACAAACTGTTTGTTGGATTTTCTGTATCCTTGCCTTTTTTATTTTCGGCTTTTTCTGTATTTTGCCTTTTCTTCTGATTTGGCTTTTTCTGTATTTTGCCTTTTTTATGTTTTTAGCTTTTGCTGTACAGAATTTAAATTGCTAGAGAATTTTGAGTTCAAAAGTGGCAAATTTCATTACTAAAAATGAATTTGTACAAGGAAAATTTGAGAAATGGGGCTAAGCCCAACCAAACTAATGCATGAAAAAGCAATAAAACAGAAGCCAGTCTTCACTCCTCTGCCGGCGGGTCCTGTGGCGGGTCCGGGAAGCGGCGATGCATCCAGACGGAGAGGTTGTCGAACCCCTGCACCAAGGTATCTAGTCGAGCATCTGTACTCTGCTGCCATGTGCCGATGCTATGCTGAAAAGCATCGAATCGAGTATCGATGCTTTGCTGTAAAGCGTCAAAGCGGGCATCAAAGTAGGCCCTATCCGACTGCGAGGTGTCGGTCTCTGGCTGTGGGCTGCCATCGCCCTCAAAGTTGAGGTCATTGAGGATGTCGGCTTAGGCATCGGGGCCATCTACTCGTACAAACCCCCCAGCTGATCTAGTAATGATCCTCATGCTAATCAAAGTGGTAGCACCGATCAGCTTTGGCGCCAGCGCCCTTGGCTCTTCGCCATCGGGGCATCCCCATGTCTCCGCCAGCTGTGAGAGGAGTGGGGCGACCAAGATATACCCCTGTCTAGACTCTCCTCCCTCTCGTGTCCCCAGCTTCTTCACATGCTCGAGGAAGAAATATCCAGGGTTGGCCTTCCGTCCGGTGGCCATGCAATATAATGCCAGCAGGTCCGGACGAGTAATCGACTCGGGGCTCTTGGACCTGCCATGGATAGTACTGGTAAGGATCTTGTGGCAGATCCGAAGAGCGGTCGGAAGCCGGGAACCCTTTACCCCTGAATGGTAATCCTCTCGGCCAGTGAGCAATCTCCACATGTCAACCGGAGTCCACTGATCAGGCCACTCGCATATGGCATCACGAAATTCCAGCTGATCAGTGCGGCTGAAAAATCCTGCCTGGACATTGAACTCGTCCAAGGTCAAGGAGCGGTACCCCTGATTCATCCAGAAGTCAACCGAGCAGACATCTTCCCCATAACTGTTCGTCGACTCAGTAATATCGACGGAGGCCAGGAACTCCTTCGTGGCTGTCAAGTACAGCTGAGAAGGGGAATCAAGGAGAAATCCCCATCCTATGCTGCCGAAGTAACCCCTGACGTCATCCTCCAAGCCCACTGCTCGGAGAAGGTCAAAGTCGAGCACCCTTGACGGCTCGAAGTTGAATGTCTCTATGAGCTCCAGCCGTTGCCTGTGTCGATCCGTCATCTCACGTCGAGCTGGGGCTCTCTGTCTTTTTCGGGATGACTCTGCCATTTCTGAGAAGCTGTCTAGGGTGCACTCACAAACAAAATATGCAGAGAATGAAGATTGGTATGCAAAAATGAGAGGGGGGGAGGCTTATTTATAGAGAAGTTTTCGCCAGTACGGCCGTATTGAATATAATACGGCCGTATTGGCTTTACCGTTATTGTACAAATGTGGCAATCAATACGGCCCTTATTGAATGGAATACGGCCGTATTGAGCGTCAATACGCCCGTATTGTGTTTAATACGTCGTATTGAATACGAAACGTTGCTTCAACGTTCACCTTGTTACGCCCGTATTAAACTCAATACGGGCGCATTGATTTTTTTTTTTTTTTTTTTTTTTTTTTTTTTTTTTTGAGGATAAACAGAGAATAAGTGATCTTCCAGTACACCTATCATCTGTATGCATGTATGCAGTATATGATGCACCTAATTCTATTTGATTCATTTTTTCAAAAAAATTAATCGATGCGTTCTTCTGTTTGGATTTTTGCCATTCCTCTAGACGAGCTGTGCTCTGCCGATTTTTGTAACCGAGGAATGATGCGTATTTGATTTTGGGATTTGGTGTCATCAACCAAATAATCCTTCCCTTCCTTTAGAAGATGTGTCAACCCTCCTATTGACCACTATATCTCCATGTTTCCACTAGATTATTCAAAAATCGTTGGGACAAGAGAGAAAAGAAGGAAAAGATATATTTTCAAAAGTTTGTGTTTTAGAGGGGATTGTTTTATTTTGAAAAATGGATTTTGTAAGAATGGCTGGCCAATGGTAGGCTTATTGTGTTTAGGTTTGTTCGATTAAACACTTATGAAGTTAAGCACATCTTTGTTATTAATGATTGTGCTTTGACAACTTGGATAGCTTTTCTTGAGCTCCTTGTTGAATTCAATTGATGGTACCATCATGGATTTATTTTGTTTTTCTTCTTTTTTGACGGCCCTAACTTTTGCCTAAAACACCCTTTTGTGATGTCTTAGCGGGCTTTTGTTTTTGTTCATTATTTTGTAACCCTAATTTTTGCCTAGGTCACCCTTCTGTGGGATTCCTAGTGGGTCTTTTTGCTCTTATTTTTGCGCAGTCCCCCTTTTTGGGTTTCCTGCCAAGCTTTTTGTCTTTAGGATTTCTTTATCCATGATGCCACTTATTGAGGCCAAGGAAAGGTGCTCCAAGTTGTCACACACTTCCACATAAAAAGATGCGGGTTTATTTTTATTAAGACGATTTTAAACCTCACTTATGTTTATTCAAACAGGGTTAAATAACGTGGTTTAGAATTTTATTGCAAGCAAGAAAAGAAGCAATAAAGAATTAATGAAGAATGATTTTATTATAATCATAATGGAAACATGTGCCCTATCGAGGCTCGGGGGTCGGGCTGTCCCCGAGGAGTGATCTCTAATAGTCACTGAATTTACACATCCCTATTAGAAGGAAAAGGACACTTGATGACGACAGCTGGCCTTGA
Source organism: Cajanus cajan (assembly GCF_000230855.2). Lineage (NCBI taxonomy): Eukaryota > Viridiplantae > Streptophyta > Magnoliopsida > Fabales > Fabaceae > Cajanus > Cajanus cajan. The sequence goes on from NC_138525.1 coordinate 41,127,010, forward strand.
CGCTTGTGAACCAGCCTTCCTAAATATCTGACTTAAAGAACGTCGAGAAGGATCTTGATTCCTCTTCGTTCTTTGATCTTTAACAGGGTTGTATCCTAACCCTTGTTTCCCCGGATTGTCCTTGATAATGGGTAGCTCCGGGATTCCTTGGGAGTACTTGCCTAATCCTTGTCCTGGCAAGTATCCGTTCTTTGTGAGCATATGAGCTACCTTCTTCATTTCTCGGGGAAACGTTTCAACATTGGCAATTTCCAATGCTTGGAAGGCGGTTTCCAAAGCTTCCTCTGCTGCATCCACATAAGGTATGTTGGATGGCTTACTGATGAGTATGTCATCTTCAGCTTGCACGGTCACCAGTTTGTCACCCACGATGAACTTGATTTTCTGGTGGAGCGTAGAGGGTACAACTTTCGCATCATGAATCCAAGGTCGGCCGAGGAGACAGCTGTATGCAGGAGTAATGTCCATTATTTGAAATTCGACGTTAAAGATAGTGGGTCCGATTTGGATTGGAAGACTGACTTCTCCCACCACTTCTCTTTTAGAGCCGTCGAAAGCTCGAACGATCATGTTGCTTGGGCGCATTTGGACTCCCTTGATTGCCATCTGATCGAACGTCCTTTTTGGCATCACGTTCAAGGAAGATCCATTATCCACCAAGACCTTCGCGATGTGATACTCCTTGCACTTTACAGAGATGTGCAAGGGCTTGTTATGGTGCGGTCCCTCGGTGGGGATCTCTTCATCTGTGAAGGTGAGGTGATCATTAGCCGTGATGTGACTAACAATTCCCTCAAATTTGTCTTGGGATATGGTGTGTGATACATACGCCTCGTTCAAGACTTTCAACAGAGCTTGCCGATGCGGTTCGGAGCTTAGGATCAACGACAACAAAGTGATCTTTGCTGGTGTCTTGTGAAGTTGATCCACAATGGAGTACTCGCTTTGTTTGATGATTTTTAACAGCTCATCAGTCTCCTCCTCGGATTCTCTATCTTCCTCGGTTTTCTCCTTTTCTTTTCCTTTACTCTTGGGAGCTTTATCGTGCAGATCTTCGGGAGAGTAGATCCTGCCACTCCTAGTCATGCCCCCAAGTCCAGCGATATTGGAGATATCATTGTCGGCAGAAGTATGGATGTCGTATATCCATGGCACAGCCTTATTCGATTCGTAAGGGAAAGGTCTTGGAGCGACAATCCTTAACGGCGTGGGACCCTCCCCTTTTTCTGTCTTGATTACCAACAACGGCGTCGTCGTGTGTTCACTTTGCGCAGTTGTTGGTTTGCATTTTATCACAAATGGCGTGCGATCCATTCTGAACATACGCATCGATTAATTCTTTCTTTTTATTAATCTTTATTATTAATTACTAGGAGAGATAAATGCAAAATGAATGACTAATGAGATGCAAAGGCAATAAATCTCAAAAATACTGTTTTATTCATTAAAGAAAGTGTACAACTTTATACAATGCTTTGAAGCAATTTTTTACAATAAGAGAAAAGCCGGTAAAAACCCACAGGCGGGTTCATGTTTCTTTGCCATTCATCTTCGGCTTCCTCGACATGACGACCCATTGCTTTAATCTGCGTATGGACCGCTTGGCTCATATCGTCACTGATTTTCTGAGCCTCCTTCGCTTTCTGAGTATAGTAGTTGATCATGGCCTGTAGCTCATTAAGTTCGTCTTCGGCTCGATCCTTCTCCTCTTGGAGTTTGGCCATTTGTGCCAATCCTTCCCTTTCCTTTCTGCGGAAATCGGAAAGGTTTGCGGCTTGTCGTTGAGCGACCTCCCGCCATTGCTGTGCGTCGGATCGAGTCAGAAACAAATTATCTTGCATGTCCTTGATCAACTGTGCCTGCTTTGCATGCTCGGCTTCAAGGCGTGCTATCTTCTCATTGACTTCTCGGAGTTGACTACTCGGTTCAACCTTTGGCATTTTGGATGCCCGAGTAGTCTCCTCGTTGAGGTTAGCACACTCATCCTTGAGCCGCTCTATCTCATGGTCCTTCTTCTTGCATTGCCTTTGAAGACCATCAATGGTGAAACTGGATTCTTCGTTTTTCTCTTCAAGAACTCTCATCTGAGCTCCCATGATTCCCAGTTTCTTGGTCAAGGCGTCGACCTGTTCATGCAACACCCTCCTTGTAGTCGTGGTTGCACAAGAGGTGAATGGTTGTGACACCCCCCTCTCATTCCTCCATTTCTCATAGTCAATGGAAACGGACACCCGAGGCTTTTCAAGCTCGAGATCTCCCTCATAGGTTGGTCTCTCCCACGCTCTTATAACAGCGTGCATATCTCTCTGATGCTCGGGATCGAAAGAGAAACACAACCCTCCCAGCTCCTCTATGGTAGGAACGATTTGGGTCCTCATTAGTTGCCTCATAACCAGTTTAGGTGAGTAGGTTATGCAACCTCTGAGGCCCATCAACGGTATGCTCGAATAACTGCCGCATCTTGTCAATACATGGCTCGGACGGAACCAAGGGCAAACCCACGTGAAGTGCTCGATACTCCACTGTTCCATCTCATCCTTCCACTCGGAAGCATATCGGCGGCAGACGGGGATCTTTGAGAAGCTTCTCAACGGATCGGGCAAGGTCCCCATGTGACTGGAGGCGTAGAAATGTGTGATGCCCCACACATATAACAAGGAGGTGCAGCATCGGATGATCTTCCCTTGCTTCTGTTGAGATAGATGAACAGATAGCAAGGTGTCGGCAAGAATAGCGGGCACGGGACTCTTCATATGCACGTCCCAAGCAAAGAAAGTGTCCATCGCAGCATGGTCCACTGTGTTTGCGTGAAAGGGGAATAGGATCATCCCAAACACGGCTAACGCAAGAGTCTTGTTGAAAGCTAACCAATCTCCCTCACTGGCCAAGGAAGAAAGGTGGTCTTCGATCATAGCAAGCTTCCAACCCTTGATACTGTCGTTCCCTACTAAGGCAGCTGATCGTAGTGGTAGTTTGACCTGAGTGGCTACTCTCTCTACGGCCACATGGTTCCCCTGAAAAAGGTAGACCCCAGCTGATTTAGGCCACCGTAACATGAGCTCGTACTCCTCTAGAGTAGGAACCAGGTCAAACTGGGGGAACTCAAAACAGTGCAGATCGGGACTCCAGAAGTGAACCAATGCCCTCAGAAAAGCTGGATCCACACAAATCCTCATCAAATCGAGAACTCGCCCATAAGATTTCTCAAACTCGACGCGAGCCTCTCTTGACATCAAGGTACAGAGGTGATCCAACCTCTCAGCACGGTATAATAGGAAGTCCACTTTCTTTAATGGCCTTTGCACCTCCCTAGACCTCTCCATAATCTACAATTCAATGCATGATATGAGATGATGGCGATGGATATGCATGCATAGTGTTTATTGAACTAAGCATTATCATGTTTTCGGGATGTCCCTAAGATGATGCATGATATCGCTTGGTTTTGGGTAAATATCATTTTTCTTTTTTGGGTATTTTTATTATTATTATTATTTTTGGGTGAAAAGGGAAACTACCTACATGAATGCAATGGAGGCAGATGTTAACACCATGTACTAGCAAATCTTTATTTCTATTTATTCTTATTTTTTTTATTGTAAACAAGAATGTTGTATGTTTAAAAGGTGCAAATATATGCTCATACAATGTCACATAAAAAATGCACACACAATTCACTCATCCACGAACAGTCACGAGCGAATCACGAGGTAGGGGTATCCTGCAGAAAAGTGCATATTCAAGGTGGATCTAACTGTTCTCACCGGTCTGAGGCCCCCAAGGTGCCCCCATTATAGGGACCCAATTCCTCTCATCGTAGGTCGATGGAAAGCTCCAACGCACCGTCGGACTCAAGTTCATGGTTATCACCTTGAGTGATGTTTTCCGACAACGGTCTACGGGCACCTATAGACCCATTCGACAACCGGCCGTACTAACATCCACTCCCTATGGTTAATCACTCATGCCCCCGGGTATAGAGGGAACTGTTGTGTGCAAAGGTTTGTGTGCAGTTTTTATTTCAAACAATTGCGTAAATTTTAAAAATACAACAGTTATTTAAAGCCAAATATATAAAGCATGTTATCATACAAGCAAAGGGGTAATGAAGTAATTTTAACTATTATTTGTTAAAAATAATATGTCACTAAATGGGACTGACTCTCGAAGCTTCCCCAGCGGAGTCGCCATCTGTCGCCACCGGCCCAAATGGGCCTCGGCGGTCGCGAAGACGGTCGAGCTCGCTTTTATTTTAGTTTTGAAAATGTATTGGATTATTAGAACGACTTGTTCTCAAACTGAGACCTTGTCGATCTTATCCAATTTATTTATTAAAATGTCTCACCAATCCATATTAATCCCAAGCGGGACCCTCCATGGATTAGTGGTTTTCGTAAAAGGAGGGTTCGTGGAGTCGCCACCAATGTTTTACTCAAAACATTGGAAAAAGGGATAAGGCAATTGATTTTATAAATCAACTTTGGCCATTACAACCAGAGTTGGGTAAGGGAGTCGGTTACGCGTGGGGAAGGTGTTAGCACCCCACAGCGCCCCTTTCGGGTTCCCTATGACAGATTATTTTCTAAAATAACAGCATAAAATTACTAAATTACCCCTATTTATTATAAACGATTATAAATTAACTATCTACATGATGACAGTTTAAATATGCACACAGAAAGCAGTAAAAGGAAGGATTTAAGAAGAAACCTCTTGAAGCGTGCTTTTATATATTGAGTAAAACTGGGAAGCTTTTTGGCGTTCCCTCGCTTTACAAGCTCGCTCGCTCCTTCCTAAAAACTTTTAACTATGGAAATCCGGAGGATTTCCCTTCGACTAGGTTCGATCCTCAAGCAAAATGGCTCGGGGCTCAAGAACTTTGTCGGATCAACTCTCCGAGTGATTTCTAGGGCAGAACACTGCTCAAAAACCCCAGAATACTCAAGGAGAGGGTTAAAACTATCTGCAAAAGTGTGGAATGACGTCCAATTGATGTCATATTTATAGGGAATAGGCGCAATACGGCCTACAGAAGCAATACGGCCGTATTGAAATTTTTGAACTTCAATACGGCCGTATTGAGTTCAATACGGCCGTATTGAAATTCAGAAATTTCAATACGGCCGTATTAAATTCAATACGGCTGTATTGAAGCTTTAATACGGCCGTATTGATTTCAGTACGGCCGTATTGAAGTTTCAGAAACTTCAATACGCCGTATTGAGTTCACTGCGGCCGTATTGAAGCTTCAATACGGCCGTATTAAGTTCAGTACGGCCGTATTGGGCTTCATTCCCTCCACTTCCTTATTTTGAGCTATTCTAAGACCTCTAGACCTACAGAGAACCCTCCTAGGGCCTTCCAGGAGTCCTTCTGGCTGATCTTCCTTCAGTCTTCGAGAGTCTTCAAGCTTTATTTCCGACCCGAACAATTTTAGGGGTCTACACATGGCAAAGATGATGTTGAGGGGTACCTTGATTAGGAGATGAAGGTTGAACAAATCTTCACTTGCCATCAAGTGAGTGATGAAATAAAAGTACCCCTAGCCACTTTGAGCTTCTAAGGTCATGCCATGTATTGGTGGACTTCCCTTGTTAGGGATAGGCGTCTCCATAATGATCCTCCAATTCAATATTGGAATGAGTTAAGGAGTGCCTTGAGAAGGAGGCATATTCCCTCTTATTACACTAGTGAGCTTATCAACAAGCTCCAAAGACTCCATCAAAAAAATATGACTGTGGAAGAGTATAGAAAAACGATGGAGTTATACTTGATGAGGGCTGGTATTAGGGAGGAAGAAAATATTACCATTGCTAGGTTTTTGAGTGGCTTAACTTTTGAGATAAGAGATAAGGTTGAGCTTCTACCTTATAGGGATTTGAATGATTTGGTTCAACTTTGTATCAAGGTTGAACAACAAAATTTGAGAAAACGTTTCAAAACAAACTCATACTCATCTTCTTACTCTAAGGTTGACTACAAAAGGGAAGGCAAGAAAAATGATTTTGAAAAGAAAAATACTTTTCCCTCCAAAAATCTAGACAAGGGTAAAGAAAAAGAAAAAAACAAAAAAACAAACACCTCACACACTAGCACTAAGTCTAGTGAGCCAGTCCTGGACGATCTCGGCAAGGAATACTTCATTCATTCTGCTTTTTTCAATTTAGATCTATACAAGGATGGATGGAAGGCAATGACAGACACATGGTATAAAGCTCCTATCTACGACTGGTGCAAGGACATTGAATCATGGAAACCAAGCATGCCTGTGCCTTGGGATGCTCCTTCTGAAATAGCACAATCTGAATCGTCTGAGCCTATCTATACTGAGCCAATTGCAGCATCTACTCCTCATGAGGCTCTTCCAGCTGCATCTGAACCAGCACAACAATATCTCTATTGAGGCATTCAACAAGTTCAATGCAGATCTGGACAACAAGTTGGACCGCTTGTTCGACTTGATGGCTTTTAAGCTCTCCAGGGATCCACCTCCATCCTCTTGATCATTCTAGGGAAACTAGATTAGGGATAACAAAGTTAGGGGGAGAATAATCTGATGTATTCTTTTTTATTTGATTGTATAGATTCTTATCATTGTATACACTGTTGATTCAATTCAATTAAATTCAATATATATGTTTCATTCAAAGTCATTGTTTTGATGTATGGAATGCTCTGATTCTGATATGTATGATCTCGCTTGATACCTTGCTTTTTATGATATTCATCCTGGTATCAAATTTCTCTTAATTCATCTATTTCTTTTTTTGATGAATACAAAGGGGGAGAAATAGAAAAGAATTAATCAAATATGTTATATGAATCATAAACGACTAAGAAAACCATCTAGTAAGGGGGAAAGCATATACTAAGGGGGAGAGTCGTAGTATGTTACCAAAATGCGAAACAATATTCTAACTTGCTATGAACTATGAACTACTCTGACTTAGTTTTTTCTGAAACAATTTGATCAATAATATTTGTCATCATCAAAAAATGGGAGATTGTTAAGTCAAACGAAACAATTCCCAGCAAGGTTTTGAATGAGACAAATATAATACATGTTGTTATTTCTAACAAGTGTGTTAGTGTGCCACTTCCTACACCAGAACAATGATAAAGGAAATCAGATGGAAAATGTCAAACGAAGCCAAGACTAGCACAAGAAGGAAATTGATCAAACGTCAAGACTAAGCATGACCCAGGTTAGAGGAAAGTACAGACATTAGATGAAGCTTAATGGTCAACCAGACAAAGATGAGTCAAAGCAAAACACATAATGAGGATCAGACAAAGCAAGTCAAATAATAGATAAAGTAAGACATGAGCTCCAGACGATGATAAATCAAATATCAAACGAAGTTGTGCCAAGGACAACCTAGAGCATAACATAAGAACTCAGATGAAGGTTGATCAAAGATCAGAAGAAAGTCAACTAAATATCAGACGAAGGACAACACAGACTGAGAAGTATTCCAGGTGGAAACAAAGTCTGTCCATCTATAATGTTAACCAAACCAAAGAAAGTCAAAGCATTAATGACTAATGCTTAGATGAAGATCAAGACTTGAGATGCACATGGACTAATAGACGTAGATGAAGACTGCCATGAAAGCATTTGAAGAATCAAGTCCCAAGGGATAACTCAGGCATCATCTACGATCATACAAAAGCTCTTAACATGATCGCGTGATAAAAGAAGCGAAAAAGAAGAAGAAAAGCATGCCAAAAGTAAAAGCATGCATGTGTAAAAAAAAGTACATTATTTTTTCAGATAAAGACAATGCCTATAAAGCTACGTGACTAGAAAAGGACAAAAAGTTCCTAGGTCTCAACTAAAGTCAGACACTACTGCTAACAAAACGAAGAAGACTTCACGTAATGTCTATAAATAAGAAGCAACATTTAATGCAAGATCTTGTGCATTAAATGAAAGATCCAACTAGTCATGAACGACTACATCTTGCTTCACCGGACACTTGCAACGGGAAAATTTTACAAGACTATATATATGTCATAACTCCAAACTTGGAAAGGTTGGCATTGGGTAAAAGAGTGATATCAAGCCCATGAAGCAACGAAACTAGAGACAGAGCATATAGAGTCAAATATACCATAGTGTATTTATCTCTGTAGACTAAGGAGTTCTAAGTGTAACTTAGGAACGTAAACCTTAGTGAGTGTAGCAAACCTTTGTATCCTCTTTGTGAAAGTAAACCAAACACTTAAACCAAATCATTTATTAATCATTTGTAAAGCCCGAAGAGGCTAGGGAAAGAATACTTGTAAAAGACTAGAGAGGCTTGTCAAAGAATCCTCACTACGAGCCTAAAGAGGCTGAATAAAGAATACTAATGCTAATGAGTGAAGTTAGAACGCCAGAAGTGGTTGAAAATCCTCACTGAGAGCCTGAAGAGAATGAACAAAGAATACTAGAGCTAATGAGTGAAGTTAGCCAATTAGGAGTGGTTGAGAATACTCGGGACCAAAAGTGCTCGAGAAAACTCGCTGAGAGCCTGAAGAGGCTAAACAAACAATAGGCTAAAAAAACAATACTAGAGCTAATGAGTGAAGTTAGCCAACCAGGAGTGGTTGAGAATACTCGGGTCCAAGAGTGGTCAAGAATACTCACTAAGAGGCTAAACAAAGAATACTATAGCTAATGAGTGAAGTTAGCCAACCAAGAATGGTTGAGAATACTCAGGACCAGGAGTGGTCGAGAATACTCACTATGAGCCTGAAGAGTCTGATTAAAGAATACTAGTGCTGACGAGTGAAGTTTGCAGGCCAGAAGTGGTCGATAATACTCGGCAAAGCAGAAGTTGATGGCATCCTAGCTTGCATGAAATTGAGATGATGAGCAAGGGAGAGGACGCCTACTCCAAGGATCATGTCCTTCAAAGGTGATGTGTGATTTAGAGAAGGAATAAGGTGGAATGGACAAAAATGGAGAGTATGGGTGAAGTGTTTGATGAAATGTTTGAGAAGGCACTCTAGGGTTTGGCTCACTTCAAGTTAGATGAAGGCCACTTCTAGGGTTTAGCTCTCAAGGTGAAGATAGGATGGTGGTGGCCGAATTTAGCCTAGGGTGACTAAGGATGATATAAAGGCAAAAATGCTCTCTATATATTCAATATCCAAAGTATTTACATGATGCATAGCCTAGGGTATTTATAGGAGTGGGAGGCATCTAGGGTTGCATTTGGAGAGTGCATGGCCAAAATTCACAAGCCAAATACACACCAAATGAAATCCAAATTAACCGTAGATGCAACTTGGTGGCCAAGGATGGAATCTTTGTGTTTAGCTAGGCTACATCTAGGTGCATGATAATACCATGCAACCTTTGCCCTCCACCTGGGCCTAATCTTTTCTAACACCAAAAAATAAGTCCAATAGCCACAAAAATACGTCTAGGTTTTTGTTGCCACCCTAATCAAATACCTTGTCCAAAAAATAAAATCCTATGATCTAAAGCACCCCATAATACAAGGGTAAAATGGGAAACATAAAGAAAATAAATCCTATGACTAAAATACCCCAGAATACAAGGGTAAAATTGGAAATACAAGTAAAATAGATCCTATGTCTAAGATACCCCAAAATACAAGGGTAAAAATGGAAAATCAAAGATAAGGGAAAAATAGGCATAAAATAAATTCTAGGCTACCAAAGCTTAGGAGAGTGACTAGTGTATTTTAATATTGTGAAGCATCTCTTATAGCATTTTGAATACCCTATCCTTTTCCAATCTCCTAGCCATTGGCTTAGTGATGGGTCCCACATGAAGCTCCATGGATGGTCCTTCATCAGAAGTGGTGATAATACTTGTACTTTATTGAATATCTAGTGGAATCCTTCAATTGAAGGAGACTGGACGTAGCTTAGTCTGAGCAAACCAGTATAAAAATCCTTGCAATGTTTATTTATGTTTCAGATGCAATTTAGCTTAACTGTTACATCATATTGAAAATTTCATCTATTACTTATTCTTCACTGTAACTATCATCAGATGAAAAATACATTTGTTTAATTTATCATCTTAAGAAACAATTTTCTTTTAAGAAACATTTTCCTTGTGCAGATGATAAATATGACACCTTTTACCCCAACATACATACACAATAATTATAAAAATAAAATTCTTTATCATTAAAACCAAATCTCCAACCACATAAGGGTAAAGAGTTCACATCCTTAAACTTAATCCAAATAACATGTCAGTGAAATGACAAAGAAATAAAACTGAGTTTTCAAATAGTTTAATGGAAATAGCATCCTAAACTAAGCCTAACTATGCCCCGATGTCACATATCCTATCAGAGCATGCCCAACTGAAGCCTAAGCCTCATCACCAACATCCTCATGTTGATGATCACCTGCAACATAATTTAAACACATACAAAGAATAACAAGGAGTGAGAAACATCTCACTCAGGTTCAGGTGTATAAATAAAGGTTAGATAGCACACACACACAACAAACATATTACAAGTCACAAGCACCAATCATATATAAACAATACACATACATAATCACTATCACATGTACACTCATTTATCATTCAATGATGTCATGGACTCGACTCATTAATGCATGCATGTGGCGCCATACAGAAGTTTCACATTTCTCATCACTAGTATGCTGCTACAGTAAGATACCTGGGGGCACGTTCATTCATGAATACATCACTGGTAACCAAGGATACACTTAGAATAACTTGTTACATCACTGGTAGACAGCCTAAGCAGCACACCTGGAATAAATCATTTCATCATATACCTTCACTAGTGCAAAAGAGATATTTTACGTCAGTTATTTTGGGGTTTTTAGGTCAAAAAAACATCCGACCTTAATGCGGGAGACGTAAATTTATGTCGGATCCAACATGTCCGATGTAAAATGGTTTCCCACACATCCCCATCATCGGCAACGTATACCTCTCCCGCGTCACCGACCAAAAAGTAGTGACCTCAAACGCCCTTTGTATCTCTTTTTTGTACGAATGTTGCGCGCGAAGAAGACGAAGTGCATCTAGGGAAATTAAAAGGCTATTTTACGTCGGACTACACCTGGGGCTGACGTAAAATTGAAAATCTAAGTCGGGTGTGGATAATGTCCGACGCAAATGTTCACATTTACGTTGTCCTCTCAGTTGTTTGACCTAAAAATTTTCTTTATTTTCAAAATTTCCACTGCTTTTTTTTAACGTCGGGTGCTTTTATGTCAGACGAGAATATGCTAACATAGATTGTATATTTTGCACTAGCGCTTCTTACAGCACTGGTATGCGACCTAAGTAGCACACCTGGAATAAATCATTTCATCACATAGCTTGTTACATCACTAGTATGCAACCTAAGTGGCACACCTATAATAAGTCATATATACACATGATGCATGTCACACTTTAACTATTTCGTTGACTCAACATTTCACTTATCACGTCTCATCATATCTCATGTCACATTATGTCATCATATTACAGATTAAACGTTCAGCTTTCACATTCCCACTTCATATTTACATAGTCTCATACAAGGAACTTCTCGTAGTCATATACATCAAAATAGTACATAAAACATACCAACAAATTATCCAAAACATGAAGCCATCATCAATTTTACGTATAATTCCCTAAAATCACCAAAGATCATATTCCTAATTTTACTTCATAGGGTTTCCCACAAGAACCCACAAAGCACTCTAATTCATATCAAAACTTGTCTATTTTTTAAATTAAACATATATATACACTCAATATCACACAAGGAATGCAACAGAACAATCAGAAAGTAAAATAGAAAACATTCATAATTTTCCTGTCATAGGGTTCTCTCAGGAACCCACAGAGCACTCTAATTCATATCAGAACATATTCATTTTAAAAATTGATCGCATATTCATGCATCACATATAACAAGGAACACGATAGAACAATTAGAAAGAAAAATAGAAAACATCCATATTTTGCCTGTTCCTAAAAGCAAGCATCAGGAAAGGGATTTGATGGAATAACACTAAGGCCAAGAAGTCCAAGAGGAGATGTATTGACGGAAGCAAAAGGGATGGGTTAGTGTTGAAAAACCATAGGAGGAGTGAGACCACTTTTGGACCTTAACTCCTAAGTTTTTATTAGCATAGCATTTATTTTTATTCCTATTTTTCCCTTGTCTTTGATTTCCTATTTTACCCTTGTATCTTGGGGTATTTTAGTCTTAGAATTTATTTTACTTGTATTTCCCATTTTACCCTTGTATTTTAGGGTATCTTAGTCATAGGATTTATTTTCTTTTGTATTTCCTATTTTACCCTTGTATTATGGGGTGTTTTAGATCATAGGATTTTATTTTTGGGCTAAGGTATTTGATTATGGTGGGATAAAAGCTAGACGTATTTTTTGTGGCTATTGGACCTATTTTTGGTGTTAGAAAGGCTTAGGCTCAAGTGGAGGGCAAAGGTTGCATGGTCTTATCATGTACCTAGATCTAGCCTAACTAATCCCAAAGATTCTATCCTTGGCCACCAAGTTGCATCTAGGGTTAATTTGCATTTCATTTGGTGTACATTTGGCTTGTGAATTTTGGCCATGCACTCTCCAAATGCAACCCTAGATGCCTCCCACTCCTATAAATACCCTAGGTTATGCATCATGTAAATACTTTGGAAATTGAATATAAAGAGAGCATTTTTGCCTTTATATCATCCTTGGTCACCTTGGCTATTTTCGGCCACCTCCCATCCTATCTCCACGTTGAGAGCTAAACCCTAGAAGTGGCCTTCATCTACCTTGAAGTGAGCCAAACCCTAGAGTGCCCTCTCAAACCTTTCATCAAACACTTCATCCACACTCTCCATTTTTATCCATTCCACCATATTCCTTCTCTAAACAAAACGCCACCTTTGAAGAACTTGATCCAAGGAGTCAAGGTTTCCTCACATTGATCAACCAATCCATCAATGCTAGCATGGATGCCATCATGTGGTATCTAGAGCCTTGGTTCTTCAAGGGTAACTTTTCCATCTTTGGTATTTTCGGTCATGTCATTTGTGTCTCCTTGAATGTCTAAATTTTTGTGCATGATTGAGTCATCATCTTGTCATATGTCATGACTCTTATTCATCCATTTCATGTATTGATTCATGCCTCATCATTCTTGTGAATCATCTTGGTGCTTTAGGCTTCCTTGCTAGGGTTCCTACCATTTTTTCTTTAAAATTGAGTTGCTGGAAATTTTTGGGCTGCATGATATAATGATGTTTTTCATTTTATAATCCATATGGTTTTGTCATAAGCTTGTTTCCTTTGAACTACCTTGAAAGAAATTCCAAGTTTTTATGTTTAGCCTTTGAAATGAACAAAAAATGACATGCATGCCACTTCTTTGATAAAATGGTCGTGAGTCCTTGATGTGCTTTAGAGAGTCAATCATGCATGCTAATTAGTTCTAGCATGTTCTACATTCCTAAAATATCATGTGTGATTAATTTCTTTGCACATACTTGCTTTAAAATTTTCAGCCACTTTGTGTATTCCTTGGTGCACTTAACATGCCTATGTATTGTTTGATGTTTTGAGTATGAAAATTCCTTTTATGTGCAAGTTCTTGTTGCTGGACATTGCACATTAAAAACCTTAAGAAGACACTCAAAACTTGTCTCTTTAAGCCATTGTAAGTTGCTAAAAAGATACTCCAAGGACTTACTCATCAAACTAACAAACACAAGTGTAAAACCCAAGCAAAGGAGAACTATAAAATTCAAAAAAAAAAAGTATTGGCTGGACTTTTGGACCTCAAAACCATGACCTAGTCAAGTGTCAAAAGAAACAAAAGAAACAAAATCAAAAAAATCAAAGACAAAAGAAAAAGGGAACCTTTTCTAGACTTGTGGAGTTTGGACCCAAAATTTTCATACCTTGGCACTTGGAGTTAATCTTGGACCATTGGACAATGCTTATTTACCTTATGAGAAATTTAATCAAACACCTTAAGTGCATTATTTTCTTTTAAGCCTACTTGTTGAATTCTATTCTAGTGCCATTCTAGGACATACTCTTGTGTGCTTGCCTTTTGTTAATGTGCCTTAATTTTAGTTTTTGAGTCTTTCTTTCTACTCTTAAGTTTGTCTCAACAAATCCACTTAAGTTTAGCCTTTTTAATTGTGCCTTTTTAATTTTCTTCCTTGGCCTCTTGTATTCTTGGGTTGTGTTTTCTTCTTGACCTAGGTGAGGAAAGCTTCTAAACACCACACACTTTCTTGGTGGATTGAGTGGAGGGGCTGTCCGATTTAAGTTCAAGGAACTTTGGAGGATCACACCAAATCAAAGAGTCCAAACACCATTGAAAGGCTAACCTTGGATGTTCATTGTGAAGGGGTGGAGATTTGAAGACTTGGAGATTCAACAATTTCTTTTTCTTACTTGTTTCTTTCTTGTCTTATCTTTGTCCTTCTTGTATTTGGCCTTTGCTTTCTTCCATTTTGGGTTGTAATTGGCCATTTTAAAGCTCTTCATTTTTTGGTACTAATTTCGTGTAGTTTGAAGGTGATTTGAAAACCTTCACCTAGGAATCCGACTAGCATATGTTTTAAGTGCTTTCCTTTGCATGCTTTATAGCTTTTGTAGCATAATTGCCTAGGTCTCTACTTTGTCTATTTGTTTCGTCTAGAAGGATTCAATTTGCTTACTAGGGGGCCGTGCATACCACACACCTTTTTCTTGTGCAAAAAAAAATTTGTTTTGTGAGAAATGTGTGAAAAGGCTTAGTGATTCTTACTTGAAAAGGCTTGGTTTTTAAGTGATTCCTTGTAGTCCACCTCCCTTGATAGTTCACTTTGTACACTTAGGCCTTTTCATACCAATCTTGCATCTTGAAAACCTTTTTGTGAAAACCTTTTTATCACTCATTCTTTGTGAAAACCTTTTTACCAACCTTTTGAAAACAAATTTGCGAAAACCTTTTCTTGATCAAAGATGAGTGCTCATTATAGTGTACAGGGTCATAATTCTTGTAGTACTAAGTCTAGTGTTAGAGATGAGATTAGAGAGTTAAAAGAGTACATAAGAAAAAAAGAAGAGGTACACATAAAAAGAGAGGAAGAAAATAGAAAAAGGGAAAAAGAAAATGCTAGGAATAAGGAGGAAATAAAACAATTACTTGCAAAATTAGTTGAGGGGAGAGAAACTAGTGGATCCAAACCTAGGGTTGTCCCAACTAGGTATCAAAAATCCAAAGAGGTTAGAATCCCTAAGAGTATGCATGAGGAAGAAAATACAAAAAGAAAGGAAGAACTTATAAGAAAAGAAAAAGAAAAGAAATAGAAAAGAAAGAAAAAATGAAGAAAAGTATAGAGAAAGTTCAATAGTGGTTAGAAAATGAAACACAACCAACACTCTTAGAGAAGAGTAAGGAGGAAAATGTTTCCTCCAAAGGGCTTATGCTTAAAAAGAGTCACTTTCCCATTGAAAATGATTTAAAAAAGACTCTCTTCATTCATCAAGACCTTAACTCTTTCTCTCACGTTGCCACTAGTCATGAAGTGGAGATTCAAAAACAAATCCTTTTTATAGAAAAAGAATCTCAACTTCAAGATTTAGTGAAGAAGAAGTGGACTTCACTTAGTCCCACTTCTTGTGCTACTTCCTTCATGGTGCCCAAGGAAGATAAGTGATGGAGAACACTAGGAAAAGTGAAAGATGAACTTCTCCTAAAATTCTCTCTAACTCGGATCTTCTTCAAAGGAGACTTGGAACTGCACTTCAAGCACTTGAGAAGGATGAATCACGGATTGGAATAGGCCTAAGCCTTGGATGGAAGTATCCAAGCTCAAGCATCAATGGAGTGCTCACTTCAAAGAGAAGGAAGAAAGGTGAAATCCTAAGGTTTGAAGGAGAACTCTCAAGGTGACTTTGAAAGGGAGAAACTCGGCCAAAGGCTCTCAAATTTCATTCAATATTCAAAGTGAGTACAATAGATGAGAGGAGGGAAACATATAGCATCCGAATTTGAGGAGAACACTTGGCGCCACATGATTGGTCACATGTTGGCGCCAAGATTTGAATTCAAATTCAAATTTGAATTCAAACCTTGTGTCACATGCTCATGACCGTTCATGTAGAGCTAAATGAAAGATTAGGTTGAATTTAGAGTGAATTTAGGGTTGCATTTCGGTGTCACACTTGTGCAACCAAGGTGGTGCCAAAAGTGTGACCTAAATGCAACTTAAATTCATCTAAATTTGACCTAATTTTGTCCTAATTCAAATGAACTATTAATCCTCCTTAAACCCTAAACTAATGACCAAAATACAATGGTCTAATGAATACAATCAATAGGAAATATTACAAGAATGAAAATGAGCCCAATATTGGGTACCAAAAGCCCAAAGGCCCATGAAGCCCAAAACTAGGCCCATCTAGCCTAAAACCTAAAATGCTACTCTATGTGGTCCAAAATACAAGACCAAAATATATGATACCTATACTAACATGATGTATACAAAACATATGAAAATAGCTATAACAAACTATGGCCCATGAAAAGTTCAACTTGGGCCTTCCCAGGCCCATAAGGCCCATTGGGCCCTGACTGGCCCAAACCTTCATGTCTAGCCAACTCCTCTTGGTTCTTTGAGTATGTCACCTCTTGCACTCCAAAGCATGATTCCATCATCCCCTCCCTCTTGAAAAGGATTTGTCCTCAAATCTCGAGGATGAATGGAAGAAGAAAAATTAACACCTATATATAAAACATGCAAGGAATAAGAAGTAACATTGTAAGAGAAAAGATCATGGATCCTAAGAGGAGTCCTAGTATCTAACCTAACAAAGAAAGATAAAATATTAGACTCTCTAGAAATAGGTTCCTCTTCTAAGCATAACCTAGAAGTAAAACCTAAAAATGTAAGAACACTATGACTAAGACAATGAAAAGACTGATTTTTAAACACTATAATATCTTGCTTAAAGTACCCTAAATGGTACCCTAGGCTTTTCCTAAAATATAAAGAAAAAACTACTAAAAAACGTCCTAAACAATTTTGGATTTGATTGTTTATTAGATACTCATAGTCATATAATCTATTTTTGTCTTGTAGGGAAGGAAACATATTAAGTTCAAAAAAATAAGAACTTCCCATAAGATCAAACATAGAATATAGATTATTACAAGTTAGATCTACTAAACAATGTAAACCGAAAATTGGGTGCTTTAGAAAATCCAAAGAAATACTTCCTTCCTTGTGCACCTTCAAGGAAGTAGTATAAGGAGTAACACTAGGAATAGTCCACTCCTTCTTCACTATATCTCTAAGTTGAGAATTCTTGGTTTGAAATTTATTTTGTTTTTCATTCTCAACTCTAAGATAAGTGGCAGCATTAGGACAAGAGTCAAAACTTTTATGAATAAAGAGAGTTCTTTTCAAGTCTTGTTTGGTCATAAAATAACTCTCTTTTGTCACAAATGTCTTAGTGGAGTCCCCTTTATCCACACTCTGTCCTTCTTTCTTTTCTTTGTTTCTTTTCTTTTTCATTTGCTTTTGATCCTCAAACACTTGGGGTGGTGTTAAAGGATTAAAAACAATTTCCTTATTTTTATGAATGAAGGATATTTTGTTAGTGAGGCCATCATGTATAGTTTGTTTATCAAATTGCCATGGCCTACCAAGCAAAATATGACAAGCTTCCATAGGGATCACATCACATAAAACTTTATCTTTATAATCCCCTATAGAAAACTTGACCTTCACTTGTTGATTCACCTCCAATTCCTCACCTTCATCGAGCCAATGAAGTTTGTAAGGGTGAGGGTGAGTGTAGACCCCTAAAATTGTCCGGGTCGGAAATAAGACTCGAAGACTCTCAAAGATCAAAGGAAAGTCAGCCAGAAGGACTCCCAGAAGACCATAAGATGACTATCTGTAGGTTTAGAGGTCTTAGAGTACCTAAAAATAAGGAAGTGGGAGGTTTGGAGCTCAATACGGCCTCCTTAGAGTTCAGTACAACCGTACTGCACATTTTGTACTACAATACGGCCGTACTGAAACCAATACGGCCGTATTGAAGTTTCTGTATTTCAATACGGCCGTACTGAATTCAATACGGCCGTATTGAAGTACAAAAACTCAATACGGGCCGTATTGAACCCAGGGGCCGTACTGCGCCTCATCCCTATAAATAGGACGTCATTTGGACGTCATTCCACACTTTTCCACACAGTTTTGACTCTCTCCTTGAGTATTCTGGGGTTTTTGAGCAGTGTTCTGCCCTAGAAATCGCTCTGAGAGTCAATCCGACGAAGTTCTTGAGTCACGAGCCATTTGCTTGAGTCTCGAACTTAGTCGAAGGGAAATCTTTTGGATTTCCATAGTAAAAATTATTTTTTAGGAAGGAGCGAGCGAGCTTGTAGAGGGAGGGAATGCCAAAAAGCCTCCTAGACTTCATTGATATATAAAAAGCACGCTTCAAGAGGTTTCTTTTCTAAAAATCCCTTCTTTTACCGCTTTCTGATTGTTGCATATTTAAATTCGTCATCATGTAGATATTTAATATATAATCGTTTATAATAAATAGGGGTAATTTAGTAATTTTACGCTATTATTTAATAAATAATCCGTCATAGGGAACCCTAATGGGGTGTTGTGGGGGTGCTAACACCTTCCCCGCACGTAACCGACTCCCTTACCCGACTCTGGTTGTAATGACCAAGGTTGATTTATGAAATCAATTGCCTTATCCCTTTTTCCATTGTTTTGAGTAAAACGTTGGTGGCGACTCCAAGAACCCTACCTTTTGCGAAAACCACTAATCCATGGAGGGTCCCGCTTGGGATTAACATGGATTAGTGAACCATTTTAATAAAATTGTTAGTTCGACAAGGTCTCAGTTTGAGAATAAGTCGTTCTAACAATCCACCACTTTTCAAAACATTAAAAAGAGTCCGACCATCGTCGCGAATGCCAAGGTCCATTTCGGCGGGTGGCGACAGATGGCGACTCCACTGGGGAAGCCTCGAGAGTCAGTCCCATTTAGTGATGGATTATTTCTAAAATAATAGTTTAAAATTACTTTATTACCCCTTACTTGTATGATAACATGCTTTATCTATTTGGCTTTAAATAACTGTTGTATGTTTAAATTCTCGCAATTGTTTGAAATACAAACTGCACACGAACCTTTGCACACAACAGTTCCCTCTATACCCGGGGGCATGAGTGGTAAGCCATAGGGAGTGGATGTTAGTACGGCCGGTTGTCGAATGGGTCTATAGGTGCCCGTAGACCGTTGTCGAAAAGCATCACTCAAGGTGATAACCATGAACTCAAGTCCGACAGTGCGTTGGAACTTTCCATCGACTTACGACGAGAGGAATTGGGTCCCTATAATGGGGGCACCTTGGGGGCCTCAGACCAGTGAGAACAGTTAGAACCTCCTTGAATATGCACTTTTCTGCAGGATACCCCTACCTCGTGATTCGCTCGTGACTGTTCGTGGATGAGTGAATTGTTTGTGCATTGATTATGTGAAATTGTTTGAGCATACATTGCATTTCTTTAAACATACAACATTCCTATTCTTTTAAAAATAAGAATAAATAGGAATAAGAATCTTCCATTATACGGTGTTAACATCTACCTTCATCACATTCATATAGGTAGTTTCCCTTTTCACCCAAAAAATACAAAAAAAATACCCAAATGAAAAATAAAGAAAAATATTATTTATCCAAACCAAGCAATATCATGCATCATCTTAGGAACATCCTGAAAACATGATAATGCTTAGTTAAATAAACACTATGCATGCATATTCAACATCACCATCTCATATCATGCATTTTATTGTAGATTATGGAGGGATCTAGGGGAATACAAGGGCAATTGAAGAAAGTGGACTTCTTATTGTACCGTGCCGAGAGGTTGGATCACCTCTGTTCCTTGATGCCGCGAGAGGCTCGTTTGGAGTTCGAAAAATCTTATGGACGAGTCCTCGACTTGATGAAGATTTGTGTGGATCCAGCTTTTCTGAGAGCAATGGTCCATTTTTGGAGTCTCGATCTGCATTGTTTCGAGTTCCCTCAGTTTGACTTAGTTCCTACTCTCGAGGAGTACGAGCTCATGCTTCGATGGCCCAAATCAGCCGGGGTCTATATCTTTCATGGCAATCATGTGGCCGTGGAGAGGGTCGCAACTCAAGTCAAAATGCCATCACGTTTATCTGCATTAGTGGGGAACGGCAATATCAAGGGTTGGAAGCTCGCAATGATTGAAGACCACCTCTCTTCCTTGGCTGGTGAGGGAGATTGGTTAGCTTTCAACAAAACTTTAGCGTTAGCCGTGTTTGGGACGATCTTATTCCCCTTTCACGCTAACACAGTGGACCATGCTGCTATGGACGCCTTCTTCGCTTGGGACGTACACATGAAGAGTCCCGTGCCTACCATTCTTGCCGACACCTTGCTTTCTGTCAACCTATCTCAACAGAAGCAAGGGAAGACTATCCGATGCTGCACCTCCTTGTTGTATGTGTGGGGCATCACACACTTCTATGCCTCTAGTCACATGGGGACCTTGCCCGATCCGTTGAGGAGTTTTTCGAAGATCCCCGTACGCCGCCGATATGCTTCCGAGTGTAAGGAAGAGATGGAACAGTGGAGTATTGAGCACTTCACGTGGGTTTGTCCTTGGTTCCGTCCAAGTAATGTATTGACAAGATGCAGCAGTTATCCAAGCATACCATTGATGGGCCTCAGAGGTTGCATAGCCTACTCACCTAGATTGGTTATGAGACAACTAATGAGGACTCAAATTATTCCTACTAAAGAGGAGCTTGGAGGGTTGTGTTTCTCCTTTTATTCCGAGCATCAGAAGGATATGCACGCTGTCATTAGAGCGTGGGAGAAACCAATCTATGAGGGAGATCGAGAGCTTGGAAAGCCTCGGGTATCCGCCTCCACCGACTACGAGATATGGAGGAGCGAGAGGGGGGTGTCTCAACCATCCACCTCTTGCGCAACCGCAACCACAAGGAGGTTAATGCAAGAACAAGTTGACGCCTTGACCAAGAAGCTGGAAATTATGGGAGCTCAAATGAGAGTTCTTGAAGAGAAAAATGAAGAATCCAGTTTCGTCATCGATGGTCTACAAAGGCAATGCAAGAAGAAAGACCACGAGATAGAGCGGCTCAAGGATGAATGTGCTAACCTCAATGAGGAGGCTACTCGGGCATCCAAAATGCCAAAGGTTGAACCGAGTAGTCAACTCCAAGAAGTCAACACAAAAATAGCACGCCTTGAAGTCGAACATGCAAAGCAGGCACAATTGATAAAGGACATGCAAGACGATCTGCTTTTGACTCGATCCGACGCACAACAATGGCGGGAAGTTGCTCAACAACAAACCGCAAGCCTTTCCAACTTCCGCAAGAGGGAAAGGGAAGGACTAGCACAAATGGCTAGACTCCGAGAGGAGAAGGATCGAGCCGAAGACGAGCTCAATGAGCTGCAGGCCATGATCAACTATCACATTCAAAAAGCGAAGGACGCTCAGAAGAGCAGTGATGATATGAGCCAAGCCGTCCATATGCAAGTTGAAGCAATGGCACGTCATGTGGAGGAAGCCGAAGACGAATGGAGAAGAAAAATGAACCCGCCTGTGGGTTTTTATCGGCTTTTCTCATATTGTAAAAAATTGCTTCAAAGCATTGTATGATAAGTTGTACACTTTCTATGATCAATGAAATCAAGTTTTTGATTTATGAAATCTCTCAATTGCCTTTGCATTTCATAGTCATTCATTTGCATACATCTCTCCAAGTAATTTAATAATAAACATTAATAAAAAGAAAGAATTAATCGATGCGTATAATCAAAGAGTGGATCGCACACCATTTGTTATCAAATGCAAACCAACAACTGCGCCAAGCGAGCACACGACAACTTCGTTGTTGGTAATCAAGACGAACAAAGGGGAAGGTCCGACACCGTTAAGGATCACTACTCCAAGGCCTTTTCCCTACGAATCAAATAAGGCTGTGCCATGGATATACGACATCCATTTTTCTGCCGACAGCGATTTCTCTAACATCGCTGGACTTGGGGGCATGACTAGGAGTGGCAGGATCTACACTCCCAATGATCTTCATGATAAAAGCTCCCAAGAATAAAGGAAAGGAAAATAAAGAATCCGAGGAGGAAAATCTAGAGACCGCCTTCCAAGCATTGGAAAGTGCCAATGTCGAAACGTTTCCCCGAGAAATGAAGAAGGTAGCCCATATGCTCACCAAGAATGGATACTTGCCGGGACAGGGACTTGGCAAGGATTCCCAAGGAATTCCTGAGCTACCTATTATCAAGGATAATACGGGGAAACAAGGGTTAGGATACAACCCTAATAAAGATCAAAGGACGAAGAGGAACCAAGATCCTTCTCGACGTTCTTTAAGCCAGATCTTTAGGAAGGCCGGTTCACAAACGTCAAGGCCGGTCATTGTCATCAAGTGCTTTTCTCCTTCTGATAGGGATGTATAGACCTGATGACTATTAGAGATCACTCCTCGGGGACAGCCCGACCCCCGAGCCTCGATAGGGCACATGTTTCCATTATGATTATAATAAAATCATTCTTTATTAATTCTTATTGCTTCTCTTCTTGCTTGCAATAAATCTCTAGACCACATTATTTTTAACCCTGTTTGAATAAACATGAATGAGGTTAAAATCATCTTAATAACAAATAAACCCACATCATTTTTATGTGGAAGTGTGCGACAACTTGGAGCACCTTCCCTTGGCCTCGACAAGTGCCATCATGGATAAAAAGAAATCTTTTAAAATAAAAGAAAGCTCGGCAGGAAACCCAAAAAGGGGGTTGCGCAAAAATAAGAGCAAAAGACCCGCTAGGAATCCCACGAAAGGGTGACCTAGGCAAAAGTTAGGGTTGCAAAAATGAACAAAAACAAAAGTCCGCTAAGACGCCACAAAAGGGTGTTTTAGGCAAAAATAAGGACAATCAAAAAACGAAAATAAATCCATGATGGTACCATGAACTGAATTCAAAAAGAAAGGTTCAAGGGAAGCTATCTAAGTTGTCAAATCACAGCGTCAATAAAAAAGATTTGCTTAACTTCATAAGTGTTTAATCAAACAAGCCTAAACACATAAGCCTACCTTGGCCAGCCATTCTTACAAAAACCATTTTTCAAAATAAAAATAAATCCCCTCTAAAACACAAACTTTCGAAAAAATATATCTTTCCTTTCTTTTCTCTCTTGTCCCAAACGATTTTTGAATAATCTAGTGGAAACATGGAGATATAGTGGTCAATAGGAGGGTTGACATGTCTTCTAAAGGAAGGGAAGGATCACTAGGTTGATGATGCCCATCTCGATATAACATGCATCATTCCTCGGTTACATAAATCGGCAGCGCACAGCCCGTCTAGAGGAATGGCAAGATCCAAACAAAGAAACGCATCGGTTAATTCTTTTGAAAAAATAAATCAAATAGAATTAGGTGCATCATACCGCATACATGCATACAGATGATAGGTGTACTGGAAGATCACTTATTCTCTGTTTATTAAAAAAACAAACAAAAAAACAAAAAAAAAACAAAAAAAAAAACAAAAAAACAAAAAAACAAAAAATATAAACTTCAGAAAAAACAATGCGCCCGTATCATGTTCAGTACACCCGTACTAAAATCAGGGTTATGAACAAATTTTCAACTCAATACGGGCGTACCGAAATGAATACGGCCGCATTGGCCATAACGTCCACACTGTCGCCACCGGCCCGAAACGGGCTTTCGGCGTTCGCGAAGGATGGTTGGACTCTTTTATTTGTTTAAAAATATGAATTGCTAGAATGACTTATTCTCAAACTGAGACCTCGTCAAACGAGCAATTTTATTAAAAGACTCACCAATCCATGTTAATCCCAAGCGGGACCCTCCATGGATTAGTGGTTTTCATAAAAGGAAGGGTTCATGGAGTCGCCACCAATGTTTTACTCAAAACATTGGAAAAAGAGGTTTAAGGCAATCGATTCAAAAATCGACTTCGGCCATTACAACCAGAGTCGGGTAAGGGAGTCGGTTACGCGTGGGGAAGGTGCTAGCACCCCACAGCGCCCATTTCGGGTTCCCTATGACAGATTATTTAAAAAAATAATAGTGCAAAATTACTAAATTACCCCTATTTATTCTAAGCAATTATAAATTAACTATCTACATGATGACAGTTTAATATGCACACAGAAAGCAGTAAAATAAGGGATTTTTAGAAAAGAAACCTCTTGAAGCGTGCTTTTTATATATCAAGTAAAACTGGGAAGCTTTTTGGCGTTCCCTCGCTCTACAAGCCCGCTCACTCCTTCCTAAAAATAATTTTTGACTATGGAAATCCGGAGGATTTCCCTTCGACTAGGTTCGAGACTCAAGCAAATGGCTCGTGACTCAAGAACTTCGTCGGATCAACTCTCCGAGTGATTTTTAGGCAGAGCACTGCTCAAAAAAAACCCAGAATACTCAAGAAGAGGGTTAAAACTGTGTGTAAAAGTGTGAAATGACGTCCCATTGACGTCATATTTATAGGGAAGAGGCTTAATACGGTTTATGAGGGTCAATACGGTCAACATTGAAATTTTGAACTAATACGGCCGTATTGAATTCAATACGGCCGTATTGAAGTTCAAAAAACCTCAATACGGCCGTATTGAAGTTCAGTGCGGCCGTATTGAAGTTCAGTGCAACCGTATTGAATTCAATGCAGCCGTATTGAAGTCCAGAAACTTCAATACGGCCGTATTGAGTTCAGTGCGGCCGTATTGAAGTTCAAAATGTTCAATACGGCCGTACTGAACCTCTGGGAGGCCGTATTGGGCTTCTTTCCTCCCACTTTTCTTATTTTAGCTATCCTAAGACCTCTAGACCTATAGAGAACCCTCCTTGGGCCTTCTGGAAGTCCTTCTGGCTGATCTTCCTTCAGTCTTCGAGAGTCTTCAAGCTTTATTTCTGACCCGGACAATTTTAGGGGTCTACAGCTGCCCCCCCTTTACTTAGTCAAACGGCCTTTTAGTTGTACCGGTTGATAAGTAAAGGAGTTGACCCAATTGTCCGGGGAATAAGGCCATCCTTCCGACTTGTAGTGTCTTCAGGTGGGAAAATTGTTGAGTAGCCTCTCCAGGTTGAGTTTGCCCTCTCCAGGGTGAGTATTAGTCGTCGCCTCTCCAGGCTCATTGCATACCTCGGTGCTCTCGACAACTGGGTAGCTGAGTACCGCCTCTCCAGGCTTGTGCATACCTCGGTGCTCTCGACAACTGGGTAGCTGAGTATTGCCTCTCCAGGCTTGTGCATACCTCGGTGCTCTCGACAACTGGGTAGCTGAGTATTGCCTCTCCAGGCTTGTGCATACCTCGGTGCTCTCGACAACTGGGTAGCTGAGTATTGCCTCTCCAGGCTAGTGCATACCTCGGTGCTCTCGACAACTGGGTAGCTGAGTAGCGCCTCTTAGGCTTGTGCATACCTCGGTGCTCTCGACAACTGGGTAGCTGAGTATTGCCTCTCCAGGCTTGTGCATACCTCGGTGCTCTCGACAACTGGGTAGCTGAGTATTGCCTCTCCAGGCTTGTGCATACCTCGGTGCTCTCGACAACTGGGTAGCTGAGTAGCGCCTCTTAGGCTTGTGCATACCTCGGTGCTCTCGACAACTGGGTAGCTGAGTAGCGCCTCTTAGGCTTGTGCATACCTCGGTGCTCTCGACAACTGGGTAGCTGAGTATTGCCTCTTAGGCTTTGAGATGATTTTGTCTCCACAGTCCACGATGCTGCTTCGACGGTTTGTTTTTTATTTTGGTGCCGCTGAGGGCTGGATAACGCAGGGATCCGTCTAGGGGATGTGCAGTTACTCATAGGTTCTTGTGTCCCAACTTTCCATTATGTAGTTGGTACCCATTGAGGAATTTCTGTTTCCTTGGGGTGTAGACACGAAGATGCTCTTTCTGATGTGAGCGGTGCCTTATGATTGGCTGTCGTCCTTTCGACGTTGTGGAGTATCCCGGTTATCCTTATTCGGGTGACTCTTTTTTGATGATTTTTTTGATTTTTGTTGCCTCTGTGTAGGCTGTTATCCGCTGGGGGATTCTGTGGTTTATTGTGATTAGCCTCTTCTGTTAGGCAGATCATCTTGACGCTTGATGTTTGGCCAAGAGCCGGATTCCACTTGGGGAATGATTATTGATCTTTTGATTTTTTTTTCTTTTTGTAGGAATGCCTCTTGAGTAGGCGACTGGGGATTTGGGGATCTTATGTATCCCAGAGTATTATTTAGGAAGCCTCTACAGGCTTAGACTCACTCAACGCCTGAGTTGGAGAGCTATCTTCCTCTGAGGAAGTTTTAAGTCCTTTGACTAGATATACTGCTTGGGCGATCGTGCTTCCATTGGGAATTTTGTCGATCTTGCTTTGATAGCTCTCGCTGGGGATTTGTTCCGTGAGCTTGAGTTGGGGTTTCTCTGGGGAGTATTATTTCTGCGAGCCTCTCCAGGCTCAATTATTCTGATGAGAGTATTATTTCGGCAAGCCTCTCCAGGCTCAATTATTCTGTATGAGTATTATTTCGGCAAGCCTCTCCAGGCTCAATTATTTTGAGAGAGTATTATTTCGGCAAGCCTCTCCAGGCTCAATTATTCTGTGGGAGTATTATTTCGGCAAGCCTCTCCAGGCTCAATTATTCTGCTCATTTATTCTGTATGAGTATTATTTCGGCAAGCCTCTCCAGGCTCAATTATTCTGTACGAGTATTATTTCGGCAAGCCTCTCCAGGCTCAATTATTCTGAAAGAGTATTATTTCGGCAAGCCTCTCCAGGCTCAGTTATTCTGAGAGAGTATTGTTTCGGCAAGCCTCTCCAGGCTCAATTATTCTGAAGGAGTATTATTTCGGCAAGCCTCTCCAGGCTCAATTATTCTGATGAGGGAGTATTATTTCGGCGAGCCTCTCCAGGCTCAATTTATTCTGAGAGAGTATTATTTCAGCAAGCCTCTCCAGGCTCAATTATTCTGTATGATGAATTGTTTTTTTGTTCAGCCCGAGAATGCGAGCTGAGACGTCTTTTGGAGAGTATTATTTTGGCAAGCCTCTCCAGGCTCATTTATTCTGTATAATTTGTTGGATTTTTGGTATTTTGCCTTTTTGTTGATTTTGGCTTTTTCTGTGTTTTTGCCTTTTTTGTTGATTTTGGCTTTTTCTATGTTTTTGCCTTTTTTGTTGATTTTGGCTTTTTCTGTGTTTTTGCCTTTTTTGTTGATTTCGGCTTTTTCTATACAGAAATGTCTCTGAGGAGTATTATTTTGGCAAGCCTCTTCAGGCTCAGTTATTCTGAGAGAGTATTATTTCGGCGAGCCTCTCCAGGCTCAATTATTTTGTGGGAGTTATTCTGAAGGAGTATTATTTCGGCAAGCCTCTCCAGGCTTAGTTATTCTGAAGGAGTATTATTTCGGCAAACCTCTCCAGGCTCAATTATTCTGTATGGTGAGAGAGTATTGTTTCTGCAAGCCTCTCCAGGCTTAATTATTCTGAGGAAGTATTTTTTCAGCAAGCCTCTCCAGGCTCAATTATTCTGTACAAACTGAGGAGTATTGTTTGCCTTTTTTCGTTTTCGGCTTTTGTTGACTGCTGTCATACACAAGCAATTTTCTATTTTTTTCTATTTTTATGCAATTGCCTCATGATAAGGTCTTTGAATGTGTGCGTGATGCACAAAATGCAAGTTTAATTATTTTATTAATTTGTTGTTTTTTAGAAAAAATGAATGGCTCCCCCTATCCTCTTCTTCTTGGAGGAATTTTGTCATCGACGTGAGGGAGGATTTCTGTTATTGCCAATACGGCCGTTATTCATTTCAGTATGCCCGTATTGTATTGAAAATTTGTTCATAGCCCTAATTTTGGTACGGGCGTACTGAACATGATACGGGCGTATTGTTTTTCTGAAGTTTATATTTTTTGTTTTTTTCAATAAACAGAGAATAAGTGATCTTCCATTACACCTATCATCTGTATGCATGTATGCAGTATGATGCACCTAATTCTATTTGATTCACTTTTCAAAAGAATTAACCGATGCGTTTCTGTGTTTGGATTTTTGCCATTCCTCTAGACGGGCTGTGTGCTGCCGATTTCTGTAACCGAGGAATGATGCATGTTATATTGAGATTTGGTGTCATCAACCAAATGATTTTCCTTTCCTTTAGAAGATGTGTCAACCCTCCTATTGACTACTATATCTCCATGTTTCCACTAGATTATTCAAAAATCGTTTGGGACAAGAGAGAAAAGAAGGAAAGGATATATTTTTTTCGAAAGTTTGTGTTTTAGAGGGGATTATTTATTTTTTGAAAAATGGATTTTGTAAGAATGGCTTGGCCAATGGTAGGCTTAAGTGTTTAGGCTTGTTTGATTAAACACTTATGAAGTTAAGCACGTCTTGGTTATTAACATTTGTGATTTGACAACTTGGATAGCTTTTCTTGAGCCCCTTTGTTGAATTCAGTGGGTGGTACCATCATGGATTTATTCTGTTTTTCGATTGCCCTAACTTTTGCCTAAAACACCCATTTGTGGAGTTTTAGCGGGCTTTTGTTTTTGTTCATTATTTTGTAACCCTAATTTTTGCCTAGGTCACCCTCTTGTGGGATTCCTAGCGGGTCTTTTGCTCTTATTTTTGCGCAGTCCCCTTTTTGGGTTTCCTGCCGAGCTTTCTTTTTATTTTTAGGATTTTTGTCCTGAATGGATTTCTTTTTATCCATGATGGCACTTATTGAAGCCAAGGAAAGGTGCTCCAAGTTGTCACACACTTCCACATAAAAAAGATGCGGGTTTATTTTTATTAAGACGATTTTAACCTCACTTATGTTCATTCAAACAGGGTTAAATAATGTGGTTTAGAATTTTTATTGCAAGCAAGAAAAGAAGCAATAAGAAATAATGAAGAATGATTTTATTATAATCATAGTGGAAACATGTGCCCTATCGAGGCTCGGGGGTCGGGCTGTCCCCGAGGAGTAATCTCTAATAGTCATCAGGTTTACACATCCCTATTGGAAGGAGAAGAGCACTTGATGACGACGACCGGCCTTGACGCTTGTGAACCGGCCTTCCTAAAGATCTGGCTTAAAGAACGTCGAGAAGGATCTTGGTTCCTCTTCGTCCTTTGATCTTTATTAGGGTTGTATCCTAACCCTTGTTTCCCCGGATTATCTTTGATAATGGGTAGCTCTGGAGTCTTTGGGAGTCCTTGCCTAATCCTTGTCCTGGCAAGTATCCGTTCTTGGTGAGCATGGAGGCTACCTTCTTCATTTCTCGGGGAAACGTTTCGACATTGGCGATTTCCAATGCTTGGAAGGAGGTTTCTAAAGCTTCCTCCGCTGCATCCACGTAAGGTATGGTGGATGGTTTGCTGATGAGTATGTCATCTTCAGCTTGTACAGTCACCAGTTTGTCACCCACTATGAACTTGACTTTCTGGTGGAGCGTAGAGGGTACAGCTTTCGCATCATGAATCCAAGGTCGGCCGAGGAGACAGCTGTATGCGGGAGTAATGTCCATCACTTGGAATTCGACATTAAAGATAGTGGGTCCAATTTGGATTGGAAGATTGATCTCTCCCACCACTTCTCTTTTAGAACCATCGAAGGCTCGAACGATCATGTTGCTCGGGCGCATTTGGACTCCCTTGATTGCCAATTGCTTGAGCGTTCTTTTTGGCATCACATTCAAGGAAGATCCATTATCTACCAAGACTTTAGCGATGTGATACTCCTTGCACTTTACAGAGATGTGCAAGGGCTTGTTATGATTCGGTCCCCCAGCGGGGATTTCTTCATCGGTGAAGGTGAGGTGATCACTAGCCGTGATGTGACTAACAATCCCCTCAAACTTGTCTTGGGAGATAGTGTGCGACACATATGCCTCGTTCAAGACTTTCAACAGAGCTTGTCGATGCGGTTCGGAGCATAGGATCAACGACAACAGAGTGATCTTTGCTGGCGTCTTATGAAGTTGATCCACGATGGAGTACTCGCTCTGTCGGATATATTTTAACAGTTCGTCTGTCTCCTCCTCGGATTCTTTTTCCTCGGTTTTCTTTTCTTCTTTTTCTTTATTCTTGGGGGCTTTATCGTGCAGATCTTCGAGAGTGTAGATCCTGCCACTCCTAGTCATGCCCCCAAGTCCAGCGATGTTGGAGATATCGCTGTCGGCAGAAGAATGGATGTCGTATATCCACGGCACAGCCTTATTTGATTCGTAGGGGAAAGGTCTTGGAGCAGTGATCCTTAATGGTGTTGGACCTTCCCCTTTATTCGTCTTGATTACCAACAACGGAGTTGATGTGCGCTCGCTTGGCGCGGTTGTTGGCTTACACTTAATAACAAATGGCGTACGATCCATCTTGAACATACGCATCGATTATTTCTTTCTTTTTATTAATGTTTATTAATGATTTATTGGGAGGGATGTATGAAATGTAAATCTAGATCCCTCCATGATCTTTGATAAGAATGCATGATATGAGATGATGACGATGAATATGCATGCATTGTGTTTATTCAACTAAGCATTATCATGTTTTTAGGATGTCCCTAAGATGATGCATGATATTGCTTGGTTTGGATAAATAACCCTTTTTTCCTTTTTTTGGGTATTTTGTTTTTTGTATTTTTTTGGGTGAAAAGGGAAACTACCTACATGAATGTGATGAAGGTAGATGTTAACACCATGCAATGGAAGATTCTTATTCCTATTTATTCTTATTTTAAAAAGGAATGTTGTATGTTTAAAAGGTGCAATGTATGCTCAAACAATTTCACATAATCAATGCACAAACAATTCACTCATCCACGAACAGTCACGAGCGAATCACGAGGTAGGGGTATCCTGCAGAAAAGTGCATATTCAAGGTGGTTCTAACTGTTCTCACCGGTCTGAGGCCCCCAAGGTGCCCCCATTATAGGGACCCAATTCCTCTCGTCGTAAGCCGATGGAAAGCTCCAACGCACTGTCGGACTCGAGTTCATGGTTATCACCTTGAGTGATGCTTTCCGACAACGGTCTACGGGCACCTATAGACCCATTCGACAACCGGCCATACTAACATCCACTCCCTATGGCTTACCACTCATGCCCCCGGGTATAGAGGGAACTGTTGTGTGCAAAGGTTTGTGTGCAGTTTGAATTTCAAACAATTGCGGAAAATTAAACAAACAACAGTTATTAAAGCCAATTAGATAAACATGTTATCATACAAGCAAGGGGTAATAAAGTAATTTTAACTATTATTTGTTAAAAATAATCTGTCACTAAATGGGACTGACTCTCGAAGCGTCCCCAGTGGAGTCGCCATCTGTCGCCACCGGCCCGAAACGGGCTTTCGGCATTCGCGAAGGATGGTTGGACTCTTTTATTTGTTTAAAAATATGAATTGCTAGAATGACTTATTCTCAAACTGAGACCTCGTCAAACGAGCAATTTTATTAAAAGACTCACCAATCCATGTTAATCCCAAGCGGGACCCTCCATGGATTAGTGGTTTTCATAAAAGGAAGGGTTCATGGAGTCGCCACCAATGTTTTACTCAAAACATTGGAAAAAGAGGTTTAAGGCAATCGATTCAAAAATCGACTTCGGCCATTACAACCAGAGTCGGGTAAGGGAGTCGGTTACGCGTGGGGAAGGTGCTAGTACCCCACAGCGCCCCTTTCGGGTTCCCTATGACAGATTATTTAAAAAAATAATAGTGCAAAATTACTAAATTACCCCTATTTATTCTAAGCAATTATAAATTAACTATCTACATGATGACAGTTTAATATGCACACAGAAAGCAGTAAAAGAAGGGATTTTTAGAAAAGAAACCTCTTGAAGCGTGCTTTTTATATATCAAGTAAAACTGGGAAGCTTTTTGGCGTTCCCTCGCTCTACAAGCCCGCTCACTCCTTCCTAAAAATAATTTTTGACTATGGAAATCCGGAGGATTTCCCTTCGACTAGGTTCGAGACTCAAGCAAATGGCTCGTGACTCAAGAACTTCGTCGGATCAACTCTCCGAGTGATTTCTAGGCAGAGCACTGCTCAAAAAAACCCAGAATACTCAAGAAGAGGGTTAAAACTGTGTGTAAAAGTGTGAAATGACGTCCCATTGACGTCATATTTATAGGGAAGAGGCTCAATACGGTTTATGAGGGTCAATACGGTCAACATTGAAATTTTGAACTAATACGGCCGTATTGAATTCAATACGGCCGTATTGAAGTTCAAAAAACCTCAATACGGCCGTATTGAAGTTCAGTGCGGCCGTATTGAAGTTCAGTGCAGCCGTATTGAATTCAATGCAGCCGTATTGAAGTCCAGAAACTTCAATACGGCCGTACTGAACCTCTGGGAGCCCGTATTGGGCTTCTTTCCTCCCACTTTTCTTATTTTAGCTATCCTAAGACCTCTAGACCTATAGAGAACCCTCCTTGGGCCTTCTGGAAGTCCTTCTGGCTGATCTTCCTTCAGTCTTCGAGAGTCTTCAAGCTTTATTTCCGACCCGGACAATTTTAGGGGTCTACACACACCAATACGGGCGTATTGAATTCAATACGGCCCGTATTGGCCCATTCTCATTCATCACAACATCTTCATTCCTCTGCATACTTCATCTGTGAGTGTGTTTGAGATCCCTCCAACAGAAAAAGCCGAAAAATCGACAAAAAAAAGGCAAAAATACAGAAAAAGCCAAAAATCAACAAAAAAAGGCAAAATACAGAAAACCCAACAAATTGTACAAAATAACTGAGCCTGGAGAGGCTTGCCGAAATAATACTCGTACAGAATAACTGAGCCTGGAGAGGCTTGCCAAAATAATACTCGTACAGAATAATTGAGCCTGGAGAGGCTCGCCGAAATAATACTCTCTCAGAATAATTGAGCCTGGAGAGGCTTGCCGAAATAATACTCCCTCATCAGAATAATTGAGCCTGGAGAGGCTCGCCGAAATAATACTCCCCAGAGATATCTCAGCTTCCACTCACGGACCAAATTCCCCAGTGAAAGCTATCAAACCAAGATCAGCAAGATTCCCCAAGGAGGGCTTGATCGTCTAAACAGAATATCCGAGTCGAAAGGACTATGACCTCCTCAGTGGAGGATAGCTTTCCAACTCAAGCGATGAGTGAAGCTAAGCCTGAAGAGGCTTTCTAAATAATACTCTGGGATATATAAACTTTAAATCCCCACTCGCCTACTCAGAGGCACCCCTTCAAGAAAAATCACAAAAGACAAATAATCATTCCCCAAGTGGAATCCGGCTTTCAGCCAATCACTGAACATCAAGATGATACGCCTAACAGAAGAGGCTAATCAAAATCAACGACAAAATCCCCCAGCGGATAACAGCCTACACAGAGGCAACAAAATCAGAAAATCAAAAAGAGTCACCCGAATAAGGATAACCGGGATACTCCACCAACGTCGAAAGGACGTCAGCCAAATCATAAGGCACCGCTCACATCAGAAAGAGCATCTTTGTGTCTACATCCCCAAGGAATCAGAAATTCCCCAGTGGGTACCAACTACGCAATGGAAAGTTGGGACACAAGAACTTATGAAATAACGGCACATCCCCTAGATGGATCCCTGCGTTATCCAGCCCTTAGTGGCACAAAAATCAGAAAACAATCGTCGAAGCAGCATCGTGGACTGTGGAGACAAAACTATCACAAAAGCCTGGAGAGGCGATACTCAGCTACCCAGGTGTCCATAGCACCGAGGTATGCACAAAGCCTGGAGAGGCGATACTCAGCTACCCAGATGTCCAGAGCACCGAGGTATGCACAAGCCTCGAGAGGCAATACTCAGCTACCCAGATGTCCAGAGCACCGAGGTATGCACAAGCCTGGAGAGGCAATACTCAGCTACCCAGATGTCCAGAGCACCGAGGTATGCACAAGCCTGGAGAGGCGATACTCAGCTACCCAGATGTCCAGAGCACCGAGGTATGCACAAGCCTGGAGAGGCAATACTCAGCTACCCAGATGTCCAGAGCACCGAGGTATGCACAAGCCTGGAGAGGCAATACTCAGCTACCCAGATGTCCAGAGCACCGAGGTATGCACAAGCCTGGAGAGGCGATACTCAGCTACCCAGATGTCCAGAGCACCGAGGTATGCACAAGCCTGGAGAGGCGATACTCAGCTACCCAGATGTCCAGAGCACCGAGGTATGCACAAGCCTGGAGAGGCGTTACTCAGCTACCCAGATGTCCAGAGCACCGAGGTATGCAATGAGCCTGGAGAGGCGACGACTAATACTCACCCTGGAGAGGGCAAACTCAACCTGGAGAGGCTACTCAACAATTTTCCCACCTGAAGACACTACAAGTCGGAAGGATGGCTTATTCCCCGGACAATTGGGTCAACTCCTTTACTTATCAAACGGTACACCAAAAGGCCGTTTGACTAAGTAAAGGGGGGGCAGCTGTAGACCCCTAAAATTGTCCGGGTCGGAAATAAGACTCGAAGACTCTCAAAGATCAAAGGAAAGTCAGCCAAAAGGACTCCCAGAAGACCATAAGATGACTATCTGTAGGTTTAAAGGTCTTAGAGTACCTAAAAATAAGGAAGTGGGAGGTTTGGAGCTCAATACGGCCTCCTTAGAGTTCAGTACGGCCGTACTGCACATTTTGTACTACAATACGGCCGTACTGAAACCAATACGGCCGTATTGAAGTTTCTGTATTTCAATACGGCCGTACTGAATTCAATACGGCCGTATTGAAGTACAAAAACTCAATACGGGCCGTATTGAACCCAGGGGCCGTACTGCGCCTCATCCCTATAAATAGGACGTCATTTGGACGTCATTCCACACTTTTCCACACAGTTTTGACTCTCTCCTTGAGTATTCTGGGGTTTTTGAGCAGTGTTCTGCCCTAGAAATCGCTCTGAGAGTCAATCCGACGAAGTTCTTGAGTCACGAGCCATTTGCTTGAGTCTCGAACTTAGTCGAAGGGAAATCTTTTGGATTTCCATAGTAAAAATTATTTTTTAGGAAGGAGCGAGCGAGCTTGTAGAGGGAGGTGTAGACCCCTAAAATTGTCCGGGTCGGAAATAAAGCTTGAAGACTCTCGAAGACTGAAGGAAGATCAGCCAGAAGGACTCCTGGAAGGCCCTAGGAGGGTTCTCTGTAGGTCTAGAGGTCTTAGAATAGCTCAAAATAAGGAAGTGGAGGGAATGAAGCCCAATACGGCCGTACTGAACTTAATACGGCCGTATTGAAGCTTCAATACGGCCGCAGTGAACTCAATACGGCGTATTGAAGTTTCTGAAACTTCAATACGGCCGTACTGAAACCAATACGGCCGTATTGAAGCTTCAATACAGCCGCAGTGAACTCAATACGGGCGCATTGAAATTTCTGAATTTCAATACGGCCGTATTGAACTCAATACGACCGTATTGAAGTTCAAAAATTTCAATACGGCCGTATTGCTTCTGTAGGCCGTATTGCGCCTATTCCCTATAAATATGACGTCAATTGGACGTCATTCCACACTTTTACACTCAGTTTTGACTCCCTCCTTGAGTATTCTGGGGTTTTTGAGCAGTGTTCTGCCCTAGAAATCTCTCTGGGAGTTGATCCGACGAAGTTCTGGAATTCCGAGCACTTAGCTTGGAGATTCGAACCTAGTCGAAGGGAAATCCTCCGGATTTCCATAGTTAAAAGTTTTTAGGAAGGAGCGAGCGAGCTTGTAGAGCGAGGGAACGCCAAAAAGCTTCCCAGTTTTACTCAATATATAAAAGAACGCTTCAAGAGGTTTCTTCTTAAATCCTTCCTTTTACTGCTTTCTGTGTGCATATTTAAACTGTCATCATGTAGATAGTTAATTTATAATCGCTTATAATAAATAGGGGTAATTTAGTAATTTTATGCTGTTATTTTAGAAAATAATCTGTCATAGGGAACCCGAAAGGGGCGCTGTGGGGTGCTAACACCTTCCCCACGCGTAACCGACTCCCTTACCCAACTCTGGTTGTAATGGCCAAAGTTGATTTATAAAATCAATTGCCTTATCCCTTTTTCCAATGTTTTGAGTAAAACATTGGTGGCGACTCCACGAACCCTCCTTTTACGAAAACCACTAATCCATGGAGGGTCCCGCTTGGGATTAATATGGATTGGTGAGACATTTTAATAAATAAATTGGATAAGATCGACAAGGTCTCAGTTTGAGAACAAGTCGTTCTAATAATCCAATACATTTTCAAAACTAAAATAAAAGCGAGCTCGACCGTCTTCGCGACCGCCGAGGCCCGTTCGGGCCGGTGGCGACAGATGGCGACTCCACTGGGGAAGCTTCGAGAGTCAGTCCCATTTAGTGACAGATTATTTTTAACAAATAATAGTTAAAATTACTTCATTACCCCTTGCTTGTATGATAACATGCTTTATATATTTGGCTTTAAATAACTGTTGTTTGTTTAAATTTCCGCAATTGTTTGAAATAAATTGCACACAAACCTTTGCACACAACAGTTCCCTCTATACCCGGGGGCATGAGTGGTAATCCATAGGGAGTGGATGTTAGTACGGCCGGTTGAATGGGTCTATAGGAGCCTACGAGACCGTTGTCGGAAAAACATCACTCAAGGTGATAACCATGAACTCGAGTCCGACAGTGCGTTGGAACTTTCCATCGACTTACGACGAGAGGAATTGGGTCCCTATAATGGGGGCACCTTGGGGGCCTTTGACCAAGTGAGAACAGTTAGATCCTCCTTGAATATGCACCTTTCTGCAGGATACCCCTACCTCGTGATTCGCTCGTGACTGTTCGTGGATGAGTGAATTGTTTGTGTAAATGCTTATGTGCAATTGTTTGTGCATTAATAATAAACCTCGTGATAAGGTCTAAAGAATAATCCCCATGCATGAAAAAACCATGACATGAGAAGAAAGACCATGTGTGAAAATATAATAAAAGTGAGGAGCATGTGCATCATTACCAATAAAGATATCATGCATCCTCATAAACCATGCATTCTAGGTTCACCAATATCTCTTGACATGAGTAAAAGAGACCCATAATTATCGAGATTCTCCGTTGAGGAGAGATCATAAGTCAAGGAGGGTAGTAACACTCTGTTTTAAAAAGGCAGCGCCTTAAAAATGGAGGGTTATCAAGCTCATGTCAAGAGCGTATCCATAAATAAGCTAATTAGAATAAACATTCATTTTAGAAAGTGGCTGGTCATCTCTCTGTCCTCACGCACGCGCAGAAAATCAAGAAAATGGAAGCGCTGGGGGAGCAAAATAAGAAGCTCACAACCGAGCTCTCTCA
This sequence comes from Cajanus cajan, assembly GCF_000230855.2. Taxonomy (NCBI): domain Eukaryota; kingdom Viridiplantae; phylum Streptophyta; class Magnoliopsida; order Fabales; family Fabaceae; genus Cajanus; species Cajanus cajan. Next base: position 41,164,383 of record NC_138525.1, read on the forward strand.
GCTCAACAAGAAAATGGACGCGTTGGAGGAACGAAATAAGGAGCTTACAGCCGAGCTCTCACAGCTCAAAGAGCAAATGGCGCAAATGATGGAACTCATGCGTCACCACAACATACAAGGGGCTGAGCACAGTGACCATGAGTCCCATCATGTTGGAGGAAGAGTGGAACAAGAGCTGAAAAGCGGGAAGCTAGCTAAACCTTCCCAATCATTTAAAGCTAAGAAAACCTTTGGGAAGAAGAAGGAGAGAGAAGTCAGTGCCATAACCATCCCTTCGTCTTCTTCCACTTCGAAGTCAGGAGGATCGCAATTCAAACCTGTGAAGAAGTTTGATAAACTTCCGACCACATATAGCGACATCCTGCCGAAGCTAGTGGAAGCACGTCTTCTAGCTTACGTTCCACTAAAGAAGATTGATCCACCATACCCCGATTGGTACAAACCACAAGACAAATGTCTATACCATTCGGGGGCATCGGGGCATTCAACGGAGAACTGCAGAGCTCTTAAATATAAGGTCCAAGACCTTATTGATGCCGGGTGGATCACTTTTGATTCGATAGCGCCCGACGTGAGCAAGAATCCTCGGCCAAAGCAGGATTAGAGAGAATAACAAGCCATGATAGGGCCCCTCCACTTTTTTCTTTTAGGGACTCATGATCAGTACCCAAGATCATGAGAACCTTTTCATGTAAATAAGGGTTTTGTACAGTTTTACATACATATATCAATAAAGAGGCATTTTTCATACATTACTCTCTCTTTTGTTCTTTTCTCTCTTTCCTCATTAACATTAATAAATTCTAAACCTAAACAGAACCAATAAAATAATTATGTCTGTAATTGTTCGCTCTGACCGGGATCCGAAAGTTGAGGATAAACGGGTTGAGTTAGACAGTGATGAGGAGACCATTTCTCCGGATCTGCAAAGACTGCAAGAACAAGAAGCTCGCCTACTCCAACTCGTCAAGAGAAATTGGAGACTGTGAATTTGGGGCAGGGCCGAGAGATAAAAGAGGTCAATATTGGGACCCATATCAGTGATGAAATAAGGACGCATGTTTCCACTATGATTATAATAAAATCATTCTTCATTGCTTCTTTTCTTGCTTATAATAAAATTCTAAACCACATTTTTTTAACCCTGTTTGAATAAACATGAATGAGGTTAAAATCATCTTAATAATAATAAACCCACATCATTTTTATGTGGAAGTGTGTGTGACAACTTGGAGCACCTTTTCTTGGCCTCAATAAGTGCCATCATGGATAAAAAGAAATCCTTTAAAATAAAAGAAGCTCGGCGGGAAACCCAAAAAGGGGTCTGCGCAAAAATAAGAGCAAAAGACCCGCTAGGAATCCCACAAAAGGGTGACCTAGGCAAAAGTTAGGGTTGCAAAAATAAACAAAAACAAAAGTCCGCTAAAACGCCACAAAAGGGTGTTTTAGGCAAAAATAAGGACAATCAAAAAACAAAAGAAATCCATGATGGTACCATGAACCGAATTCAAAAAGAAAGGTTCAAGAGAAGCTATCCAAGTTGTCAAAATCACAACGGCAATAAACAAAGATTTTCTTAACTTCATAAGTGTTTAATCAAACAAGCCTAAACACATAACCCACCTTGGCCAAACATTCTTACAAAGACCATTTTTGAAAAATAATCCCCTCTAAAACACAAACTTTTGAAAAATATACCCTTTCCTTCTTTTCTCTCTTGTCCCAACGATTTTAGAATAATCTAGTGGAAGCATGGAGAAATAAATCATCACCGATAATGGATCTAATCTGAACAACAAAATGGTGGAAGAACTGTGCCAAGAATTCAAGATCCAACACCACAACTCTTCCCCATATCGGCCAAAGATGAATGGGGCAGTCGAGGCAACCAATAAGAACATCAAAAAATAGTGCAAAAGATGGTTGTCTCATTTAAAGACTGACACGAGATGTTACCCTTCGCTCCTCATGGCTATAGGACTTCAGTACGTCCATTTACAGGAGCTACTCCATTCTCACTCGTTTATGGGGTGGAGGCAGTTCTACCCATCGAAGTCGAGATACTCTATCTAAGGGTAATCATGGAAACAAAATTTTCCGAGGCAGAATGGGTTCAAAGTCAATATGACCAGTTGAACCCTATCAAAAAGAAACGGCTGAACGCCATATGCCATGGTCAAGCCTATCAGAGGAAGATCAAAAAGGCTTTTGACAAGAAAGTCCACCCTCGAGTCTACCATGAGGGAGAGTTGGTAATGAAGAAATTACTACCAACTCAAAAAGGGCAAAATCGGAAAGTGTGCCCCAAATCACGGAGGACCGTACGTGGTAAAGCGAGCTTTCTCAGGAGGAGCATTGATCCTCACAAACATGGATGGAGAAGAACTTCGATACCTAGTCAACACTGACGTGGTAAAGAAGTACTATGCTTGAAGACGTTGCTTGCATAGGCCCGCTAGGACGAAAACCCAAAAAGGGCGTCCTAGGCAAAAGTTAGGGCAAAATAAAAAGCCCGCCAGTACAAGGGTACTAGGCAAAACAAAGGCAAAAATTATCCCCGCTAGGATACGTCCTAGGCAAAAGTTAGGGGCAAAAGAATAAGATGTAAAAACAAAGCAAGCAACGATCGCTTGAATCGAAAACCGAAAGGCGGTTCAAGTGGTTATCTTCTAGAAGCAAGCGTCTTGCAGCATCTACACTCCTGGCTCAGGCCGAAGCAATTAGGGGAACGTAAAGAGCAACAATTACAGATATAATTGTTAAGCCCAATGTATAAAGCCTACCCTGGCCAGCCATTCTTCAGAAATTTCCTTCTGTATATCTTTCTGTAAAAAAAACACTTGTGAATATCAAATAAAATATCCATTTGTTTCTTTTCTCTCTTGACCATGTGATTATGCCTCTAAATTGATGTTTCAAAAATTGTACGAAACTCTTTTAATAATCGGTCAAATAAAGAAAATTGGAGGGGTTCCTATAAAATCCATAAATCTCCTGCATAAAGGCTCATAAAAATACTCCCTCGCGTCAATGACAGAAAGTCCTCCAAGAAGAAGAGGATACGGAGAGCCACTCACTTTTCTAAATAAATGAACAAAAATAAAAAATTGTATTGCATGCATCACACATATTAATTGCACATTTAAAAGACCTTATCATGAGGCAATTGCATAAAATAGAAAAAATAGAAAAAAAAATTGCTTGTGTATGACAGCAGCAAGCAAAATGCAAAGATTCAAAAAATCAACAGCATCATACAGAATAACTGAGCCTGGAGAGGCTCGCCGAAATAATACTCTCTCAAAATAACTGAGCCTGGAGAGGCTCGCCGAAATAATACTCTCTCAGAATAACTGAGACATTTCTATACAGAAAAAGCCAAAACCAACAAAAAAGGCAAAAATACAGAAATCAACAAAAATACAGAAAAAGCCGAACTCAACAAAAAAGGCAAAAACACAGAAAAAGCCAAAATCGAAAAAAGGGCAAAATACAGAAAATCCAACAAATCGTACAGAATAATTGAGCCTGGAGAGGCTCGCCGAAATAATACTCCCGCAAAATAATTGAGCCTGGAGAGGCTTGCCTAAATAATACTCCCGCAGAATAATTGAACCTGGAGAGGCTTGCCGAAATAATACTCCTTCAGAATAATTGAGCCTGGAGAGGCTCGCCGAAATAATACTCTTTCATCATAACTAAAGCCTGGAGAGGCTTGCAGAAATAATACTCTCTCAGAATAAATGAGCCTGGAGAGGCTCGCAGAAATAATACTCCCCAGAGAAACCTCAACTCAAGCTCACGGGCCAAATTTCCCAGCGAGAGCTATCAAAGCAAGATCGTCAAAATCCCCAATGGAAGTACGATCTCCCAAGCAGAATATCCAAGTCAAAGGACTTAAACTTCCTCAGTGAAGATAGCTCTCCAGCTCAAGCGTTGAGTGAGGCTAAGCCTGCAGAGGCTTCCTAAATAATACTCTGGGATACATAAGATCCCTAAATCCCCAGTCGCCTACTCAGAGGCACCCCTTCAAGAAAAATCACAAAAAGATCAATAACCATTCCCCAAGAGGAATCCGGCACTCAGCCGAACACTGAACATCAAGATAATTCGCCTACTCAGAGGCACTTTTTCAAAAAAGGAAAAAAATCAAAAATATCAATAAATATTCCCCAAGCGGAATCCGGCTTTTAGCCAAACATCAAGCGTCAAGATGATCTGCCTAACAGAAGAGGCTAATCACAATCAATGACAAAATCCCCCAGCGGATAACAGCCTACACAGAGGCGACAAAACCAGAAGAACAAAAAGAGTCACCCGCATAAGGATAACCGGGATACTCCACCTACGTCAAAGGACGTCAGCCAAACATAAGGCATCGCTCAATTCAAGAAGAGCATCTGTGTCTACACCCCAAGGAAACAGAAATTCCCCATGGGTACCAACAATGCAATGCAAGTTGGGACACAGGAACCTATGAATGACTGCACATCCCCTAGACGGATCCCTGCGTTATCCAGCCCTCAGTGGCACAAAATCAGAAAAACCGTCGAAGCAGCATCGTGGACTGTGGAGACAAAATCATATCAAAGCCTAAAAGGCAATACCCAGCTGCCCAGTTGTCGAGAGCACCGAGGTATGCACCAGCCTGGAGAGGCAATACTCAGCTGCCCAGTTGTCGAGAGCACCGAGGTATGCACAAGCCTGGAGAGGCAATACTCAGCTACCCAGTTGTCGAGAGCACCGAGGTATGCACAAGCCTGGAGAGGCAATACTCAGCTACCCAGTTGTCGAGAGCACCGAGGTATGCACAAGCCTGAGAGGCAATACCCAGCTACCCAGTTGTCGAGAGCACCGAGGTATGCACAAGCCTGAGAGGCAATACCCAGCTACCCAGTTGTCGAGAGCACCGAGGTATGCACAAGCCTGAGAGGCAATACTCAGATACCCAGTTGTCGAGAGCACCGAGGTATACACAAGCCTGAGAGGCAATACTCTGCTACCCAGTTGTCGAGAGCACCGAGGTATGCACAAGCCTGAGAGGCAATACTCAGCTACCCAGTTGTCGAGAGCACCGAGGTATGCACAAGCCTGAGAGGCAATACTCAGCTACCCAGTTGTCGAGAGCACCGAGGTATGCACAGGCCTGGAGAGGCAGTACTCAGCTACCCAGTTGTCGAGAGCACCGAGGTATGCATGAGCCTGGAGAGGCGACGACTAATACTCAACCTGGAGAGGCTACTCAACAATTTTCCACCGGAAGACACTACAAGTCAGAAGGATGGCGTATTACCCGGACAATTGGGTCAACTCCTTTACTTGTCAATCGATACACCAAAAAGACCGTTTGACTAAGTAAAGGGGGGGCAGCTGTAGACCCCTAAAATTTTCCGGGTCGGAAATAAAGCTTGAAGACTCTCGAAGACTGAAGGAAGATCAGCCAGAAGGACTCCTGGAAGGCCCTAGGAGGGTTCTCTGTAGGTCTAGAGGTCTTAGAATAGCTCAAAATAAGGAAGTGGAGGGAATGAAGCCCAATACGGCCGTACTGAACTTAATACGGCCGTATTGAAGCTTCAATACGGCCGCAGTGAACTCAATACGGCGTATTGAAGTTTCTGAAACTTCAATACGGCCGTACTGAAACCAATACGGCCGTATTGAAGCTTCAATACAGCCGCAGTGAACTCAATACGGGCGCATTGAAATTTCTGAATTTCAATACGGCCGTATTGAACTCAATACGACCGTATTGAAGTTCAAAAATTTCAATACGGCCGTATTGCTTCTGTAGGCCGTATTGCGCCTATTCCCTATAAATATGACGTCAATTGGACGTCATTCCACACTTTTACACTCAGTTTTGACTCCCTCCTTGAGTATTCTGGGGTTTTTGAGCAGTGTTCTGCCCTAGAAATCTCTCTGGGAGTTGATCCGACGAAGTTCTGGAATTCCGAGCACTTAGCTTGGAGATTCGAACCTAGTCGAAGGGAAATCCTCCGGATTTCCATAGTTAAAAGTTTTTAGGAAGGAGCGAGCGAGCTTGTAGAGCGAGGGAACGCCAAAAAGCTTCCCAGTTTTACTCAATATATAAAAGCACGCTTCAAGAGGTTTCTTCTTAAATCCTTCCTTTTACTGCTTTCTGTGTGCATATTTAAACTGTCATCATGTAGATAGTTAATTTATAATCGCTTATAATAAATAGGGGTAATTTAGTAATTTTATGCTGTTATTTTAGAAAATAATCTGTCATAGGGAACCCGAAAGGGGCGCTGTGGGGTGCTAACACCTTCCCCACGCGTAACCGACTCCCTTACCCAACTCTGGTTGTAATGGCCAAAGTTGATTTATAAAATCAATTGCCTTATCCCTTTTTCCAATGTTTTGAGTAAAACATTGGTGGCGACTCCACGAACCCTCCTTTTACGAAAACCACTAATCCATGGAGGGTCCCGCTTGGGATTAATATGGATTGGTGAGACATTTTAATAAATAAATTGGATAAGATCGACAAGGTCTCAGTTTGAGAACAAGTCGTTCTAATAATCCAATACATTTTCAAAACTAAAATAAAAGCGAGCTCGACCGTCTTCGCGACCGCCGAGGCCCGTTCGGGCCGGTGGCGACAGGAGGGAGTGCCAAAAAGCCTCCTAGACTTCATTGATATATAAAAAGCACGCTTCAAGAGGTTTCTTTTCTAAAAATCCCTTCTTTTACCACTTTCTGATTGTTGCATATTTAAATTCGTCATCATGTAGATATTTAATATATAATCGTTTATAATAAATAAGGGTAATTTAGTAATTTTATGCTATTATTTAATAAATAATCCGTCATAGGGAACCCTAATGGGGTGTTGTGGGGGTGCTAACACCTTCCCCGCACGTAACCGACTCCCTTACGCGACTCTGGTTGTAATGACCAAGGTTGATTTATGAAATCAATTGCCTTATCCCTTTTTCCAATGTTTTGAGTAAAACGTTGGTGGCGACTCCAAGAACCCTACCTTTTGCGAAAACCACTAATCCATGGAGGGTCCCGCTTGGGATTAACATGGATTAGTGAACCATTTTAATAAAATTGTTAGTTCGACAAGGTCTCAGTTTGAGAATAAGTCGTTCTAACAATCCACCACTTTTCAAAACATTAAAAAGAGTCCGACCATCGTCGCGAATGCCAAGGTCCGTTTCGGCGGGTGGCGACAGTGAGGAATGGTGGTAAGGGCTAACTTGTTAATCAACCTTGTACTACAACAATTTGAACATGATCCACTATCAACAATGAGAGAACAAGTTCTTTTGGAAACTAAACATCTTGTGTGTAAGATGTTCTCTCTTTGTGATAGTGAAGTGGGACAAGGTTGACTTCCAAGAAGCCTTTTGACCATAAGAAGATCACCATCAACAGGATATAGCTTTTCAATTTGAGGATCTTCCTTACTAGTCTCACTATCACTTGAAGTGGTAGAACTAGATTCATCAAGACTACTATAAATGTCTTGTCCTCTCAAAATCATGACCTTTTTAGTTGGACATTGAGAAGCTATATGGCCTCTCCCAAGACATTTAAAGCATTTGATGTCACTAGTTTTACTACTAGAAGTGACAACATTTTTATCATTTTCTTTTTCTTTTTCTTGACCCTTACTAGAGCTTTTAGAAGAGTCATATTGACCCTCCCTCTTGTAGTCATTCTTGATATAAGAGTTAGCTTGAGTTTTTCCTTTTAAAGAATTTTTCCTTAAATTTTGTTGTTCCACCCTTATACAAAGTTGGACCAAATCATCAAGGTCCCTATAAGGGAGTAACTCAACTCTATCTCTTATATCAAAATTTAGACCACTTAAAAACCTAGCAATGGTCAATCTTTCCTCTTCCCTTATGCCAGCCCTCATGAGATACAACTCCATCTTTTGTCTATACTCCTCAACACTCATATTCTTTTGTTGGAGTCTTTGGAGCTTATCCATAAGCTCCCTACTATAATAAGAAGGTATGTGCCTTCTTCTCATAGCACTCCTCAACTCATTCCAATAAGTGATTGGAGGGTCATTGTGAAGTCTTCTCTCTCTCTCTAAGGAGGTCCACCAATGTTGGTCCCTACGGTTAGAATCTAGAAGGGGGGGTTGAATAGATTCTATGTTATTTTTCCTTTTCTTCTTTGCTTTCTAAATATCTTTACCAAACAAATCTTGATTTAAAACAAACCTTTAAACAAAAAAGGTAATTCAGAGTTATAAATGCACAGCTTATCCAACAAGATTTGAATAACAAGATATGTAAAGATTGAATTTATCAATTACCAAGAATCTTTAAAGTTCAGTTTCTGCAGATAATGTTTTTCTTCATACAACATTAATCATGAAACTTATACAGAATGTAAAGAGTGTAAGAGTTAAGAAAATCATGCACCAAGATATATACTGGTTTAGCCATCCAAAGGCCTACATCCAGTTTCAGATTTAGATACACCTCTAAATCCAGTCAAATCCACTATTGATATTCTTTACATGCACCCTGCACAAGCAATATCCAATCAATGAATTTAACAAGCAAATCTTGACACCTACAAGATTAACAAACCATTTCTTGACTCCACAAGAAACATATAACCCAAGAATATTGATCCCACAATATCCTACTTGAGAAAAACCTATCTCAAGATTTCTCTTTACACAACTCTTCCAGAGATTCTCTAATCTCAAGAGTTAAAACCATTCAAACAATAACAAAAGATCAGAAACGAGTACACCTGTTCGTGTAGATATGATCTTCAACAACGTAAACCAGTTTAGAATGAATTTTCTATATGAACTTCATCTTCTTGAATTGATCTTGCACACTTCTTTTTCCAAAAGTTGATTTTCAGCAGATATGTTCTTTCTTTCTTTTTCAGAAAATCTTTTTCTCTTTTGCAGTAATGTGTATTAAAAAAAAATTTTCTTGTTCGTGTAAGTATCTCTTTTTTTTCTGTGTGTGAAAATTCTTTTTTTTTCTTCTTCTCTTAGAAAAAAAAATTCAGTTTTAATCTTATTTAAAGACAATTTTTATGTGCAAGGAAACAGTTATTTCAGTTATATTCATAACGGAGATAATCTATTACCTGTGATGGTAATCTATTACCACGAGTTAGAATAACTGAACTAATTATTTCAGCTCCTGTTTTAATCTATTACCTAACATGGTAACCGATTAACACGATGCCAAAATAACACAAAACTCACATTTGGAACAGAGGTAATCGATTACTTTAAAGAGATAATCGATTAACACGATCCTTTTTCCTCTTGAAATCATCAGAATCAGTTTGGTAATCTATTACCACACATGGTAATCGATTATTCCAGTATCAATCAGTTTTTCAACATGAGTCAGGTAATCTATTACCAGTTCAGGTAATCTATTCCTTAACTCAGAAAATTTCTGATGTTTTCAAGTTTTCATTTAAAGTCTCAAACACTCAGTAAATTAATACTTCATGTTCTCAACAATGAATGAAATAAGAAAAATGAGTATTATGATATTTTTACCTTCATGTTAATTACTAATTTTTAACACATAACAAACAAACACATACAAGCCTAATCTTTTAAACAATCAATACATTATCCTTTTGACATAGGCTTAAAATAAAAAGCAACATGAGCAAAACATCAAAACTAAAACTTCTAGGGAACATCTTCCAGATGTAGATTCTTCAATCTTCAACAATCTCCCCCTTTTTGGTTTTGATGAGCCAAACTCTTCATGTTGACTTTCACAATCATCATGTTGTTTTGTTTCACTTGTTTGTTTGAAATTTGAACTTGAATTTGAACCTGCATATGTCTAGAACAAAAACTTCCATACAAAGCATTATGCAGTTCTATTTCCATTTCTTTCTTATACAATACATAAACAACCATATAAACATTTAATCAGTTTCTCATGAATTTCTCCCCCTGTTTGGCTTAACCAAACCAAAAAAAACAGAGTAAACAGAGAAATAACATGATACTTATGCAACAAAAACAACAAGCACTTAATAAGACTTTCATCATATAAGCATTAAAAATGTTCAGAAGCATACAAATACTACAACTATTACAAACTTTAAGTCTGAAATATAAATCAAAGTATTTATGCAGAACAAATTAAAATGCAGTGCCTAAAATGTAATGCATAACTAAAGTTCTTCAGGGTAGGGTATGTTCATCGCATCCAGTCGTTCAGATATAGATTCAGAACAAGCCTTCAGCTCTTGATAATCTCTTCTCTGAGTTTCTCTGATGTCATCTAGCTTTGCCAGAACAGATAGCTCAAAAGTAGAAAGAGGCTTGGGCTCTTCAGCACCTTCCTCTTCTTCAGTTTGAACTTCAGGTTGAGACGGCTCTGTAGTCTCAGTAGTAGGAACATCTTCCTTTGCTATCCAACCAGCATCTGTTTTCACTAGCTTCATCATTTTCAGAGCTCTATCCTTGATATCATGAACATCTCTGGTGACCTCTCTTGCTTCACCAGTTAAGGGAACTTTATAGAACACCAATACCTTGCTTATGAACACAGCATATGGACACTTGCAGTCCATTAACCTCCTTGTCTTTAGCATTATGTCTTCTACCACATATACCCAATCAACTTGAATGTTGTTCTTAAAAGCTGCGAGCAGTGCCATATCTTCTTCACTGATTTGTGCGTGATTGCTCCCCCTTGCTGCCAGAATCCAGACAATTACATAATGTAGGAGTCTATCTTCCATTCGTAGACCTCCAGCATTATATGTAATTTTCCTCTTTTCTTTTCTTTTGTATTCTTTATTAGCCTCCCAGGCTGAAACATCCCTCAGCATACTCATAAAAAACGTATCTTTACCTATTGAGAAATTTTTCATCTTTAATTCATTGAAGGTAGGTTTAATACCATTTCTGGTTAATCCACCAATCTTCAAAAATACATCAGCAGATAGAGTAACTTTTATTCCTTTAACTTCTGAAACCAAAGCACCATTTTCATCACTTCCCAAATTTGAGTAAAAGACCCTAACAAGATCAGGGTAGTACAGTCCACTTAACCCAACAAATTTGCTAACTCCTTGACTAGATAACAGAGTAGGAAATGTAAAACCTTGCTCTATAAGCCAAGACGAGTAGAGTACCTTTGGAGCCACAATGTCTTTGCAAGCAAAAGACTCATTGAAAGTTTCCTCTTGAGACTTCCTTGTGAACCACGAATGAGAATATTCTTCTTCAGGTTCTGGACGAGAGGACTCTTGTTTCTTCTTTTTAGATGTACCTTGACCTTGAGTAGTAGGACGAGGGTAATCTCTGTTGGCTATGTGCTTTACACGCTTTCCTTTGCCAAGACTTTCCATGAATGGGGCTTAGGGTTAGGTTTTGAAATAGATTTTGAGATAGAAAAGGGAACCAGGGGTTTCGTTCGTTTTAGTTTGAAGTAAAAATGGAGAGAGTTTTGAATTAATTTGAATTCGAAACAGATTTAAAGAGGGTTTTTGAGTACAAAAAAAAAGGGGTTCGCGTCAGGTAATCGATTAACCCAGTTGGTAATCGATTATCTCGCAACTGAAACAGGGTAATTATGCAAGTGAGTGAGTGGTAATCGATTAACCCGATAGGTAATCGATTATCACAGTGAAATGTGTGCAGATACAGGGCATACTGTGTTTTGTGTGATTTCCTATTATGAGTGCACATACATCAAGTTTAAACCTATAAGTGCTTAGCAATTTCATGCATATTCACACAATCATACTTTAATTATGAGATTTAGGATAGATTGGACTCACTAATGATACCAAGATTGGTTCTTAGCTTGAAAAATCTTTCCTTTGGTAGAGGCTTTGTAAAGATGTCAGCAAGTTGATCTTCTGACATTATGAATTTGATGTCACAGTCTCCTTTCTCTACATGATCTCTGATAAAGTGATGTCTAACTTCAATGTGCTTAGTTCTTGAGTGTAGAATAGGATTCCTTGAAATGTTAATTGCACTTGTGTTGTCACACTTCAGTGGTATGTGATCAATCTTCAATCCAAAGTCTTGAAGTTGATGTTTAAACCAAATTGACTGAGCACAGCAGCTTCCAGCAGCTATATACTCAGCTTCAGCAGTTGAGAGTGCTACACAAGCTTGTTTCTTGCTCTGCCACGATATGAGACATTCTCCAAACGTGTGGCACGTTCCACTTGTACTTTTCCTATCCAATTTACAACCAGCAAAATCGGAGTCAGAGTAACCAGTTAAAGATGGAGAAGTACCTTTAGGATACCACAATCCAACATTGATTGTGCCTTTCAAATACTTCAGTATTTTCTTTACAGCCTTCAGATGTGATTCCTTTGGTTTTGATTGGAATCTAGCACATACACATACACTGTACATGATGTCAGGTCTGCTAGCTGTTAGATACAGAAGAGATCCAATGATCCCTCTATACATTGATTCTTCAACATCTTTTCCTGCAATATCACTATCTAGATAACAATTAGTAGACATAGGAGTATTTGATATCTTACAATTCTCCATATCAAATTTCTTTAACAGTTCTTTGCTATATTTAGTTTGATGTAGAAAAATTCCATTTTCCATTTGTTTGACTTGTAGTCCTAGGAAGAAGCTTAATTCTCCCATCATAGACATATCAAACTCCTTCTGCATATTGGAAACAAATTCTCCACAAAGAGATTGGTTAGTTGATCCAAATATTATATCATCAACATAAATCTGAATCAGCAGAATATCTTTTGATTTTCTCTTTATGAAAAGAGTTTTATCAACATTACCTCTTTGAAAGTCATGAGTTAGTAGAAACTTACTCAGCCTTTCATACCATTTCCTTGGAGCTTGTTTCAGTCCATACAAAGCTTTCTTGAGCTTGTAAACATGCTTAGGTAATTTGCAGTCAACAAAACCAGGTGGTTGAGCTACATAAACTTCTTCATCAATTAAACCATTTAAAAATGCACTTTTCACATCCATTTGATATAGTTTGAAATCAAACACACAAGCAAATGCAAGTAAAAGCCTAACAGCTTCTAATCTAGCAACTGGAGCATATGTTTCACCAAAGTCTATACCTTCCTGTTGATTGTATCCTTTGGCTACTAATCTAGCTTTATTTTTAACTATAACACCTTCTTCATTTAGTTTGTTTCTGAAAACCCATTTTGTACCAATGATATTCATATTCTTATTGAAAGGAACTAAAATCCAAACATCATTTCTTTTGAATTGATTCAGTTCATCATGCATGGCCATTATCCAGAATTCATCTTTTAATGCATGTTCCACACATAATGGTTCAATTTGAGAAACAAATGCCATATCATCACTTAGAAGATTAAAAGAGTGTCTAGTAGAAACTCCCTTATTTATATCTCCAAGAATGTTATCCAGAGATAGATCTTTGGGTTTCCTCCATTCTTTGGGTAGTGATGTGTCTTCAGATGGTGTTTTCTGCTGTAGTTCCAGTTTTTCTTCTTCTTGTGTAATACTGTCACCTATCTCATCTTCATCATTAAGAGATTTTCCTTTTTCAAGGATGTTAGTTTCATCAAAAGTAACATGTATAGATTCTTCAACAGATAAGGTACTTTTGTTAAAGACTCTATATGCTTTGCTAATTGCAGAATATCCAATAAAAACTCCTTCATCAGCCTTAGCATCAAATTTTCCAAGAGTGTCTTTTCCATTATTCAGAACAAAACACTTACAGCCAAACACTTTAAAATGTGAAATGTCAGGCTTTCTTCCTTTGTAAAGCTCATATGGTGTTTTCTTTAAAATAGGTCTAATCAAGATTCTATTTAGAACATAGCATGCAGTGCTTACTGCATCAGCCCAAAAGTATTTTGGTAAACCATTTTCATTTAACATGGCTCTTGCTAGCTCTATTAGAGATCTATTTTTCCTCTCTACAACTCCATTTTGTTGAGGAGTTCTAGGGACAGAAAAATTGTGATTAATACCATTTTCTTCACAAAAAGTTTGAAAAGATTCATTTTGAAATTCACCACCATGATCACTTCGCAAAGATTTAATTTTCAAGTCCTTTTCATTCTGAATTCTTTTTGAAATGATTCTAAAGGCTTTAAAAGCATTGTCTTTATGGGATATAAATGCAACCCATGTGAATCTGGAGTAGTCATCAATGAGAACTAAAGCATAAGTGTTTCCACCTAGACTTTTGGTTCTTGATGGTCCAAAGAGATCCATGTGCAAAAGTTCCAGCGGTCTAGAGGTTGACATAACTTTCTTTGATTTAAAAGAAGCTCTAGTCTGCTTTCCCTTTTGACATGCATCACAAAGTCCTTGTTTAGAGAACTTGATCTTTGGAAGACCATTAACAAGATCTTTAGATGCAAGTCTATTTAACTGATCTGCATTTATATGTGCAATGCGTCTATGCCATAACCATGTTACATTATCATGTGATGTGAGACAAGAATTGGATGATGAATGCTCTAAGTCTAAGATGTATATGTTATTGACTCTTTTTCCTATAAGCAGGACTTCATTTGATTCCTTATCACAAACCATACAGCATTGATTATTAAAAGAGATATTGTAATTTTTGTCACAAAGCTGGCTAATACTAAGCAGGTTATATTTGAGACCTTCTACATACAGGACATTTTCAATGAGAGTATTGGAATTGTTACCAACACTGCCTGAGCCTAGTATTCTGCCTTTGTTGTTATCTCCATATGTTACAGATCCTCCTTCTTTTTCCTGTAATGAGATAAATTTGCTTTTATCTCCTGTCATGTGTCTTGAGCAGCCGCTGTCTAAGTACCACATTGATTGCTTTGCTCTCAAGCACACCTGCAGCACAAGTTATTCAATTTGATTTTGGTACCCAATGGATCTTGGGTCCTGGAGAATCAGTGAGTACATAATCTAATTTCTTAATCCATTTATATTTTCCACTAGGAATGCCAAATTTCCTTATCATGCATCTGTAGTAGTTATGACCAGATTTCATACAATAGTTACATGAGTGGGAATTAATGGATTTCATAACATTAACATTCTGTTTTTCTTTATCCTTTGCTTTTAATGCAGCATACAATGTTTCACAGTTCTCACATGGTGACTTTAGTTTAGAGATATCTGAAAGTAGTTTCCTGTTATCATTCTCTAAATCAGAAAATTTATCTCTCATGTGTGTCATTTTCTTTTTGTAAACATTATTTGATTTTTCTAATTTCTTTGCTTCAGCATACAGTTCAGCAAATGCATTTTGCAATTCATCATACGAGTCAATAGATGAGTCAGAATCATATACCTCATAATCTGAATTATGTTTGGTCATGAGACAGAGATTTGCTTCCTGATCCTCATCACTATCACTTGAAGTTGTTGAGGCATTCTCTTCCCATGCTATGTATGCTTTCTTTTTCTTTGATCTGAACTTTTGTTTCGTCTCCTCATTCTTTTTCAGGCTTGGACAGTCAGCTCTCATGTGTCCAGCTTTTCCACATTCAAAACATTTGAACTTTGGAGATGAGTTTTCATTCTTCTTGAAGGATTTCTTCTGACTGGAGAATCTCTTATTGTTGTTCTTCCTTCTCATGAATTTTCTGAAATTCTTCACCATTAGATTTAATTCTTCTTGTTCAGAACTTTCATTGCTGCTATCCTCTTCATCACTTGAGGATTCTTTTACCTTTAAGGCCAGACCTTTTGCCTTTTTATCTTTTTGTTCTTCATCAGCAATCCTTGACAGATCCATCTCATATTCTCTTAGCTTTCCAAATAACTCAGCACTTGTCATCTGAGCTAAGTTCTTTGACTCTGTAATTGCTGTGACAGTTGGTTGCCATCTTCTGTTTAGTGACTTCAGGATTTTGACATTTACTTCTTCTTCCACGAAGTCTTTCCCTAATCCTTTTAGGTGATTTATTATGTGAATGAACCTCTTTTGCATATCCATGACAGTTTCACCTTGATTCATTCTGAAGGTTTCATATTCCTGAATGAGTGTGTTCTTTCTAGCTCTTCTCACTTCTGGAGTTCCTTCATGTGTTACTTGGATTAAATCCCAAGCTTCCTTTGCTGTAGAACAAGCTGAAATTCTAAAAAATTCATCAGAATTTAGTGCAGAATGTATGATATTTAAAGCTTTTGCATCATTCTCTGCTCTTCTAATTTCACTTTGATCCCAGCTATCATATGGTTTCTCAATTTCTTTTCCTCCCTCTATCTTAGTGGGTATTTTGTAATCTGTGATTACAGCCTGCCAAATATTTCTATGAACAGATTCCATGAAAATTTTCATTCTAACTTTCCAAAAGGGATAGTTATCTCCACAAAACAATGGGGGTCTGTTTATAGAAGCACCTTCAGCAAACGGTAATTGATTACCAGCCATCTAACCTTTCTAAAGATCTAGTCTTGAATGTTTTACAAGATACAGCTCTGGTACCAATTGTTGGTCCCTACGGTTAGAATCTAGAAGGGGGGGTTGAATAGATTCTATGTTAGTTTTCCTTTTCTTGTTTGCTTTCTAAATCTTTACCAAACAAATCTTGATTTAAAACAAACCTTTAAACATAAAAAGTAATTCAGAGTTATATATGCACAGCTTATCCAACAAGATTTGAATAACACAATTAATACAAGATATGTAAAGATTGAATTTATCAATTACCAAGAATCTTTAAAGTTCAGTTTCTGCAGATAATGTTTTTCTTCATACAACATTAATCAAGAAACTTATACAGAATGTAAAGAGTGTAAGAGTTAAGAAAATCATGCACCAAGATATATACTGGTTCAGCCATCCATGTAGACCCCTAAAATTGTCCGGGACGGAAATAAAGCTTGAAGACTCTCAAAGACTGAAGGAAGATCAGCCAGAAGGACTCCTGGAAGGCCCTAGGAGGGTTCTCTGTAGGTCTAGAGGTCTTAGGATAGCTCAAAAATAAGGAAGTGGAGGGAATGAAGCCCAATACGGTCGTACTGAACTTAATACGACCGTATTGAAGCTTCAATACGACCGTAGTGAACTCAATACGGCGTATTGAAGTTTCTGAAACTTCAATACGGTCGTACTGAAGTCAATACGACCGTATTGACACTTCAATACAACCGCAGCGAACTCAATACGGGCGCATTGAAATTTCTGAATTTCAATACGACCGTATTGAACTTCAATACGACCGTATTGAAGTTCAAAAATTTCAATACGGCCGTATTGCCCCTGTAGGCCGTATTGCGCCTATTCCCTATAAATATGACGTCAATTGGACGTCATTCCACACTTTTTCAGATAGTTTCAACCCTCTCCTTGAGTATTCTGGGGTTTTTGAGCAGTGTTCTGCCCTAGAAATCACTCGGAGAGTTGATCCGACGAAGTTCTTGAGCCCCGAGCCATTTTGCTTGAGGATCGAACCTAGTCGAGGGGAAATCTTTTTGATTCCCTTAGTTAAAATTTTGTTCTAGGAGAGCGAGGAGCGGGCTTGTAGAGCGAGGGAACGCCAAAACGCTTCCCAGTTCTTTGCAATATATAAAAGCACGCTTCAAGAGGTTTCCCTTCAATCCTTCCTTTTACTGCTTTCTGTGTGCATATTTAAACTGTCATCATGTAGATAGTCAATTTATAATTGCTTAGAATAAATAGGGGTAATTTAGTAATTTTATACTGTTCTTTTAAAAATAATCTGTCATAGGGAACCCGAAAGGGGCGCCGTGGGGTGCTAACACCTTCCCCACGCGTAACCGACTCCCTTACCCAACTCTGGTTGTAGTGGCCAAAGTTGATTTTTAAATCAATTGCCTTATCCCTTTTTCCAATGTTTTGAGTAAAACATTGGTGGCGACTCCACGAACCCTCCTTTTATGAAAACCACTAATCCATGGAGGGTCCCGCTTGGGATTAATATGGATTAGTGAGCCTTTTAATAAAATTGCTCGTTTGACGAGGTCTCAGTTTGAGAATAAGTCATTCTAGCAATCCACTATTTTTTAAACAAATAAACGAGTCCAACCATCCTTCGCGAATGCCGAAAGCCCGTTTCGGGCCGGTGGCGACAGATGGCGACTCCACTGGGGAAGCCTCGAGAGTCAGTCCCATTTAGTGACAGATTATTTTTAACAAATAATAGTTAAAATTACTTTATTACCCCTCACTTGTATGATAACATGTTTATCTATTTGGCTTTAATAACTGTTGTATGTTTAATTTTCCGCAATTGTTTGAAATAAAATTGCACACAAACCTTTGCACACAACAGTTCCCTCTATACCCGGGGGCATGAGTGGTAATCCATAGGGAGTGGATGTTAGTACGGCCGGTTGATGGGTTTATAGGAGCCTATGAGACCGTTGTCGGAAAACATCACTCAAGGTGATAACCATGAACTTGAGTCCGACGGTGCGTTGGAGCTTTCCATCGACCTACGACAAGAGGAATTGGGTCCCTATAATGGGGGCACCTTGGGGGCCTTTGACCAAGTGAGAACAGTTAGATCCTCCTTGAATATGCACTTTTCTGCAGGAGACCCCTACCTCGTGATTCGCTCGTGATTGTTCGTGGATGAGTGAATTGTTTGTGTAAATGCTTATGTGCAATTGTTTGTGCATTAATAAATAACCTCGTGATAAGGTCTAAGAATAATCCCCATGCATGAAAATACCATGACATGAGAGGAAAAACCATGTGTGAAAATATAATAAAAGTGAGGAGCATGTACATCATTATCAATAAGACATCATGCATCCTCACAAAAACATACATTTTTAGGGTCACCAATACCTCTTAACATGAGTAAAAGAGACCCATGACTATAGAGATTCTCCGTTGGGGAGAAATCATAGATGAAGAAGGGTGGTAAACTTCCGTCTTAAAAAGGCAGCGCCTTAAAGATGGAGGTTTATCAAGCTCATGTTAAAGAGTGTATTCATTCCATAAAATAAACTAACTAAACATTCATTTTAGAAAGTGGCTGGTCATCTCTCTGTCCTTACGCGCGCACAGAGAATCAAGAAAATGGAAGCATTGGAGGAGCAAAACAAGAAGCTCACAACCGAGCTTTCACAGCTTAAAGAGCAAATGGCGCAGATGATGGAACTCATGCGTCATCACAACATCCATGAATCTCATCATAGTGATCATGGGTCCCATCATGAGGGAGAGGAGGAAGAGCATGAAAAAGATCCTCCAAACGCCGTACCCCTTGGGGCAGGAATTATAATAAAAGAGCCCGAGGTCTCAAAGGAACAATTCCATGCCCTCGAGGATCGGCTAAGGGTTATGGAGGGGCATGATTTTGATGTCAAAGATGCCGCCGATATGTGCTTAGTGAGGGATATTCAATTCCCTCCTAAATTTAAAGTGCCAGATTTCCCGAAGTACGTGGGATCGACTTGCCCCAAAAGTCATCTCACCATGTACTGTCGCAAAATGGCTGCATACGCCACAAATGAAAAGCTCTTGATCCACTGTTTCCAAGAGAGCTTAGCTGAAACCGCGCTCAACTGGTATATGCAGCTAGACGGAAATCTAGTACATACATGGAGGCAGTTGGCCGACGCCTTTCTCAAGCGCTACAAATACAACATCGACCTAACACCCGATAGGTCAGATCTTCAAGCCTTGAGTAAGAATAATGATGAATCTTTCAAGGCGTACGCCCAACGTTGGAGGGAGTTGGCGGCACAGATAGAGCCCCCGCTGTCGGATAAGGAGACGGTGTCCTTATTCATCAACTCGTTGACTGGTCCCTATTACGATAAAATGATAGGGAACACAACGACACTCTTCTCGGACATCATCACCATTGGAGAAAGGGTGGAACAAGGACTTAAAAGTGGGAAGCTGGCTAAGCCTTCCCAATCATATGAAGCTAAGAAGGCCTTCGGGAAGAAGAAAGAAGGAGGAGTCAACGCTGTAACCATTGCTCCGTCTTCTTCCGCTTCGAAGTCAGGCAAATCGCAAAACAACTCTGTGAAGAAGTTTGATAGACTTCCGACCACTTATAGCGATCTCCTGCCGAAGCTAGTGGAGGCGCGTCTTATAGCTTACATTCCACCAAAGAAGGTGAATCCACCCTACCCCGATTGGTACAATCCACAAGACAAATGTCTATACCATTCGGGGGCACAGGGGCATTCAACGGAGAACTGCCGAGCTCTCAAGTATAAGGTCCAAGACCTTATCGACGCTGGGTGGGTCACTTTCGATTCGACGGCGCCCGACGTGAGCAAGAATCCTCTACCGCAGCAGGAGTAGAGAGAAGGGCAAGCCATGATAGGGCCCCTCCACATTTTTTCTTTTAGGGACTCATGATCAGTACCCGAGATCATGAGGACCTTTTCATGTAAATAAAGGGTTTTGTACAGTTTTACACTCATCTATCAATAAAAAGGCATTTTTCACACATTATTCTCTCATTTTGTTCTATTCTCTCTCTCTCATTAATATTAATAAACTCTAAACCTAAACAGAACCAATAAATAATTATGTCTGTGATTGCTCGCTCTGACCGGGATCCGAAAGCCGAGGGTGAATGGGTTGAGTTGGACAGTGATGAGGAGACCATCTCTCCGGATCTGCAAAGACTGCTAGATCAAGAAGCTCGTCTACTCCAACCGAATCAAGAAGAATTGGAGACCGTGAATTTGGGGCAGGGTCAAGAATTGAAAGAGCTCAACATTGGGACCCGTATCAGTGATGGAATAAGAACGCAATTAATTCAATTATTGAGGGAATACAAGGACGTATTTGCATGGTCGTACCATGATATGCCCGGGTTGGACTCCAACATTGTCGAACACAAGTTGCCCTTAAAAGAGGGGTTTCGACCTATTAAGCAAAAGCTTCGACGAATCAAGCCCGAATGGTCCTTAAAGATTAAGGAGGAGGTGGAAAAACAATTGGACGCGGGATTCTTGGTTGTATCCCAGTATCCCGAATGGCTGGCTAACATTGTGCCAGTCGTCAAAAAGAATGGGAAGGTTAGAGTGTGTGTTGATTATAGGGATTTGAATCGTGCCAGTCCAAAGGACGATTTTCCCTTGCCACATATTGATACACTCGTGGATCACACCGCCACAAACACACTCTATTCCTTTATGGATGGATACTCGGGGTATAATCAAATCAAGATGAATATAGAAGACCGCGAGAAAACTTCTTTCATTACACCCTGGGGGACTTTCTGCTACAGGGTGATGCCTTTTGGACTTAAAAATGCGGGTGCCACCTACCAACGAGCGATGGTGACACTATTCCACGATATGATCCACAAAGAAATTGAAGTATACGTGGATGACATGATCGCAAAGTCAAAAGACGAAATGGACCACATCCAATATTTGAGAAAATTATTCAATCGGCTTCGTAAGTATCAGCTTAAGCTAAACCCGGCTAAGTGTACTTTCGGAGTTCGGTCGGGTAAGCTTCTTGGGTTCGTCGTCAGTGAAAAAGGCATAGAGGTGGACCCCGATAAAGTAAAGGCAATAATGGAAATGCCTCCTCCTAAAACTGAGAAAGAAATTAGAGGATTCCTCGGCAGGGTGAACTACGTCGCAAGGTTCATCGCACAGTTGACTGACACGTGCAAACCAATATTCAAGCTGTTGCGCAAGAATCATTCCGAAACTTGGGATGAGAATTGTCAACGAGCTTTTGACAAGGTCAAACAGTGCTTGGCCAATCCACCAATATTGGTGCCACCTGTCGAGGGAAGGCCATTAATCCTCTATCTGACAGTGCTTGATGAGTCCATGGGAGCCGTGCTAGGGCAACAGGACGAAACTGGAAAGAAAGAACAAGCCATCTACTACCTGAGCAAAAAGTTCCTTGATTATGAAATCCGCTACACGCCATTAGAAAAGACTTGCTGTGCGTTGGCGTGGGCAACACAAAGGCTCAGGCAGTACATGATAAGGCATACTACTTGGTTGGTTTCCAAAATGGACCCAATTAAGTACGTGTTCGACAAACCAATAATCACTGGGAAGATTGCCCGATGGCAAGTGCAATTATCAGAATTTGACATCATACATGTCACACAAAAGGCCATCAAGGGTAGTACCTTAGCTGATTACCTAGCACACGGGCCGACCAATGACTATCAATCCCTTCAGGATGATTTCCCCGATGAGCATATAATGAGTATACAACATGAAGATCCTAAGGATGATACGTGGACCATGTACTTTGATGGAGCCTCCAACATGCTTGGACAGGGGATTGGAACAGTACTAATCTCCCCACAAGGAAAGTATATCCCCCTAACGGCGAGACTCAACTTCGACTGTACAAATAACATGGCCGAATACGAAGCTTGCGCGTTAGGAATCCAAGCAGCAATCAACAATGGTATCCTAAAGCTCAAAGTATTTGGAGATTCGGCTTTAGTCATTCACCAACTGCGAGGTGACTGGGAAGTCCGAAATCCTAAACTGATACCATATGTTGAGCATATCAAAGATTTGACACAATTCTTCCAAAGTGTCATCTTTGAATACATTCCAAGGGAGGAGAATCAGTTTGCTGACGCCCTTGCTACACTATCATCGATGTTCGCCTTGGATAAGGAGCATGAAATGCCCATCATCAATATCCGGCGGCACGATAAGCAAGCGTTCTGCCTACTGATAGATGAAGCTGTTGACGATCATCCATGGTTCCATGACATCAAACAATATCTGTCAAAAGGGGAATATCCTGATATGGCTAGTGATAATGATAAAAAGCATATCCGAAGAAGGGCCATGGGATTTCTGTTGATTGGAGAAACCCTCTACAAAAAGAATTATGACTCGGTCTTGTTGAGATGTATAGACCAAGTCGAAGCTCAAAATGTAATCAAAGAAATACATGAGGGGGTTTTCGGTACCCATATTCCCGGGCCTGCAATGGCTAAGAAAATCCTCAGAGCAGGATATTATTGGTCGACCATTGAAAGGGATTGTTACCAATACGTCCGGAAATGCCACAAATGTCAAGCATATGCCGACAACATTCATGTCCCACCAACGCCACTCAATGTTTTGGCTTCACCATGGCCATTCGCAATGTGGGGCATGGATGTTATTGGACCCATCGAGCCAAAAGCATCCAACGGACATAGGTTCATCCTTGTGGCCATTGACTATTTCACTAAATGGGTAGAAGCGGCATCGTATGCTCATGTGACCCGAAAGGTGGTAACATCCTTCATAAGGAAGAACATCATATGCAGATACGGTATTCCCGATAAGATCATCACTGATAATGGATCCAATTTGAACAATAAGATGGTGGAAGAATTGTGCAAAGAGTTCAAAATTCAGCACCATAACTCTTCCCCATATCGACCAAAGATGAATGGGGCAGTCGAGGCAGCCAATAAGAATATCAAGAAGATAGTACAAAAGATGGTTGTCTCATTCAAAGACTGGCATGAGATGCTACCCTTCGCTCTCCATGGTTATAGGACTTCAGTACGTACATCCACAGGAGCTACTCCATTCTCCCTTGTTTATGGAATGGAGGCAGTTCTGCCGGTTGAAGTCGAGATACCTTCTCTGAGAGTAATCATGGAAGCAAAACTTTCCGAGGCAGAATGGGTTCAAAGTCGATACAACCAATTGAACCTTATCGAAGAAAAACGACTGAACGCTATATGCCATGGTCAAGCCTACCAAAGGAAGATCAAAAAGGCTTTTGACAAGAAAGTCCATCCTCGAATCTACCATGAGGGAGAGCTGGTGATGAAGAAATTGCTACCAGCTCAAAAGGACAAAATCGGAAAGTGGGCCCCAAATTACGAAGGACCATATGTGGTGAAGCGAGCCTTCTCTGGAGGAGCATTGATTCTCACAGACATGGACGGAGAAGAACTTCGATACCCAGTCAATGCTGACGTGGTAAAGAAGTATTATGCTTGAAGACGTTGCTTGCATCAGCCCGCTAGGATGAAAACCCAAAAAGGGCATCCTAGGCAAAAGTTAGGGCAAAACAAAAAGCCCGCCAGTACAAGGGTACTAGGCAAAACAAAGGCAAAATTATCCCCGCTAGGACACGTCCTAGGCAAAAATTAGGGGCAAAAGAATAAGATGCAAAAAGTAAAGCAAGCAACGATCACTTGAACCGAAAACCGAAAGGCGGTTCAAGTGATAATCTTCTAGAAGCAAGCGTCTTGCAGTATCTACACTCCTGGCTCAGGCATCTCACCCAAAACGATTAGGGGAACGAGAAGAGCGACAATTACAGATATAATTGTTTAAGCCAAAAATGTATAGCCTACCTTGGCCAGCCTTTCTTCAGAAATTCCTTTTGTAAATCTTTCTGTATAAACATTTGTGAATATCAATAAAATATCCATTTGTTTCTTTTCTCTCTTGACCATGTGATTATGCCTTTGAGTTGGTTTTTCATAAAATTGTACGAAATTCCATTAATAATCGGTCAATAAAAGAAAATTGGAGGGGTTCCTGTAAAATCCATAATCCCCTGCATAAAGGCTCACAAAAATACTCCCTCGCGTCAATGACAGAAAGTCCTCCATTTGTGCATCACATACACTTTAGTTGCACATTCAAAGACCTTATCATGAGGCAACTGCATAAAATAGAAAAATAGAAAAATTGCTTGTGTATGACAGCAGCAAGCAAAATACAAAGATTCAGAAAATCAACAGCATCTCAGAATAATTGAGCCTGGAGAGGCTTGCCGAAAGAATACTCTCAGAATAATTGAGCCTGGAGAGGCTTGTCGAAATAATACTCCTTCAGAATAATTGAGCCTGAAGAGGCTTGCCGAAAGAATACTCTCAAAATAACTGAGCCTGGAGAGGCTCGCCGAAATAATACTCTCTCATAATAACTGAATTTAATTTCTGTACAGCAAAATCCAAAAACATAAAAAAGGCAAAATACAGAAAAAGCCAAAAAAATAAAAAAGGCAAGGATACAGAAAATCCAACAATCAGTTTGCACAGAATAACTGAGCCTGGAGAGGCTTGCCGAAACAATACTCCTCATCCCCCACATCAAAGAATAATTGAGCCTGGAGAGGCTCGCAGAAATAATACTCCCTAGAGAAACCTCAACTCACGCTCTTGGACTCAAAATCCCCAGCAAGAGCTATCAAAGCAAGATCGACGACATTCCCAATGGAAGCACGATCACCCAAGCAGAATATCCAAGTCAAAGGACTTAAACTTCCTCAGTGAAGATAGCTCTCCAACTCAAGTGTCGAGTGAGGCTAAGCCTGTAGAGGCTTCCTAAATAATACTCTGGGATACATAAGATCCCCAAATCCCCAGTCGCCTACTCAAGAGGCATCCCTGCAGAAGGAAAAAATAAAAAAATCAATAATCATTCCCCAAGTGGAATCTGGCTCTCAACCAATCATTGAACGTCAAGCTGATACGCCTAACAGAAGAGGCTAATCAAAATCAACGACAAAATCCCCCAGTGGATAACAGCCTACACAGAGGCAGCAAAATCAAAAAACCAAAAGAGACACCCGAACAAGGATAACCGGGATACTCCACCAACGTCGAAAGGACGTCAGCCAATCATAAGGCACCGCTCACATCAGAAATAGCATCTTTGTGTCTGCACCCAAAGGAATCAGAAATTCCCCAGTGGGAATCAACTACGCAATGGAAAGTTGGGACACAAGAACCTATGAGTAACTGCACATCCCCTAGACGGATCCCTGCGTTATCCAGCCCTTAGTGGCACAAAATCAAAAAACAACCGTCGAAGCAGCATCGTGGACTGTGGAGACAAAATCATCACGAATCCCTGGAAAGGAGATATTCACGCTACCCCCGTCGTCACAAACACAGAGGTATGCAGCTTCCGGCTCGGGCAATGAGCGAAGCTATCTCTGGAAAAGGGGTACTCACCGCTCACCGTTGTCACAAAGGTACTTAGCTTCCGGCTCAAACAAAGAGTGAAGCTAAGCCTGGAGAGACGGTACTTACAGCTTCCAGCTTGGGCAACAAGCAAAGCAAGGCCTGGAGAGGCAAAACTCACACTGCTCACCGTCGTCACAAAGGTGCTTGGTTTCCGGCTCGAACAAAGAGCGAGACTAAGCCTGGAGAGGCAAAACTCACACTGCTCACCGTCGTCACAAAGGTGCTTGGTTTCCGGCTCGAACAAAGAGCGAGACTAAGCCTGGAGAGGCGAAACTCACACTGCTACCGTCGTCACAAGGGTACTTAGCTTCCGGCTCGAACAAAGAGTGAAGCTAAGCCTGGAGAGGCGATACTCACAGCTTCCAGCTTGGGCAGCAAGCATAGCAAAACCTGGAGAGGCTACTCGACAATTTTCCACCGGAAGACGCTACAAGTCAGAAGGTCGGCGCATCACCCGGACAATTGGGTCAACTCCTTTACTTGTCAGCCGGTACACCAAAAGGCCGTCCGACTAAGTAAAGGGGGGGCAGCTGTAGACCCCTAAAATTGTCCGGGACGGAAATAAAGCTTGAAGACTCTCAAAGACTGAAGGAAGATCAGCCAGAAGGACTCCTGGAAGGCCCTAGGAGGGTTCTCTGTAGGTCTAGAGGTCTTAGGATAGCTCAAAAATAAGGAAGTGGAGGGAATGAAGCCCAATACGGCCGTACTGAACTTAATACGGCCGTATTGAAGCTTCAATACGACCGTAGTGAACTCAATACGGCGTATTGAAGTTTCTGAAACTTCAATACGGTCGTACTGAAGTCAATATGACCGTATTGACACTTCAATACAACCGCAGCGAACTCAATACGGGCGCATTGAAATTTCTGAATTTCAATACTGTAGACCCCTAAAATTGTCCGGGTCGGAAATAAAGCTTGAAGACTCTCGAAGACTGAAGGATAATCAGCCAGAAGGACTCCTCGAAGGCCCTAGGAGGGTTCTCTGTAGGTCCAGAGGTCTTAGAATAGCTCAAAATAAAGAAGTGGAGGGAAAAAGCCCAATACGGCCGTACTGAACTCAATACGGCCGTATTGAAGCTTCAATACGGCCATACTGAAGTCAGTACGACCGTATTGACACTTCAATACGACCGCGGCGAACTCAATACGGGCGTATTGAAATTTCTGAACTTCAATACGACCGTATTGAACTTCAATACGACCGTATTGAAGTTCAAAAATTTCAATACGGCCGTATTGCCCCTGTAGGCCGTATTGCGCCTATTCCCTATAAATATGACGTCAATTGGACGTCATTGGACACTTTTCAACATAGTTTGAACCCTCTCCTTGAGTATTCTGGGGTTTTTGAGCAGTGTTCTGCCCTAGAAATCACTCGGAGAGTTGATCCGACGAAGTTCTTGAGCCCCGAGCCATTTTGCTTGAGGATCGAACCTAGTCGAGGGGAAATCTTTTTGATTCCCTTAGTTAAAATTTTGTTCTAGGAGAGCGAGGAGCGGGCTTGTAGAGCGTGGGAACGCCAAAACGCTTCCCAGTTCATTTTTTATAAAAAAGCACGCTTCAAGAGGTTTCCCTTCAATCCTTCCTTTTACTGCTTTCTGTGTGCATATTTAAACTGTCATCATGTAGATAGTCAATTTATAATTGCTTAGAATAAATAGGGGTAATTTAGTAATTTTATACTGTTCTTTTAAAAATAATCTGTTATAGGGAACCCGAAAGGGGCGCCGTGGGGTGCTAACACCTTCCCCACGCGTAACCGACTCCCTTACCTAACTCTGGTTGTAGTGGCCAAAGTTGATTTTTAAATCAATTGCCTTATCCCTTTTTCCAATGTTTTGAGTAAAACATTGGTGGCGACTCCACGAACCCTCCTTTTGCGAAAACCACTAAACCATGGAGGGTCCCGCTTGGGATTAATATGGATTAGTGAGACTTTTAATAAATAAATTGGATAAGATCGACAAGGTCTCAGTTTGAGAACAAGTCGTTCTAATAATCCAATACATTTTCAAAACCAAAATAAATGAGTCCAACCATCCTTCGCGAATGCCGAAAGCCCGTTTCGGGCCGGTGGCGACAGATGGCGACTCCACTGGGGAAGCCTCGAGAGTCAGTCCCATTTAGTGACAGATTATTTTTAACAAATAATAGTTAAAATTACTTTATTACCCCTCACTTGTATGATAACATGTTTATCTATTTGGCTTTAATAACTGTTGTATTTTTAAATTTACGCAATTGTTTGAAATAAAAACTGTACACAAACCTTTGCACACAACAGTTCCCTCTATACCCGGGGGCATGAGTGATTAACCATAGGGAATGGATGTTAGTACGGCCGGTTGTCGAATGGGTCTATAGGTGCCCGTAGACCGTTGTCGGAAAACATCACTCAAGGTGATAACCATGAACTTGAGTCCGACGGTGCGTTGGAACTTTCCATCGACCTACGACGAGAGGAATTGGGTCCCTATAATGGGGGCACCTTGGGGGCCTTGGACTGGTGAGAACAGTTAGAACCTACCTTGAATATGCACCATTTCTGCAGGAGACCCCTACCTCGTGATTCGCTCGTGACTGTTCGTGGATGAGTGAATTGTTTGTGTAAATGTTTACGTGCAATTGTTTGTGCATTAATAAATAACCTCGTGATAAGGTCTAAAAATAATCCCCATGCATAAAAAACCATGACATGAGAGGAAAGACCATGTGTGAAAATATAATAAAAGTGAGAAGCATGTACATCATTACCAATAAGACATCATGCATCCTCATAAAAACATACATTTTAGGATCACCAATACCTCTTGACATGAGTGAAAGAGACCCATGACTATAGAGATTCTCCGTTGGGGAGAAATCATAGACAAAGAAGGGTGGTAAACTTCCGTCTTAAAAAGGCAGCGCCTTAAAGATGGAGGTTTATCAAGCTCATGTTAAAGAGTGTATTCATTCCGTAAAATAAACTAACCAAACATTCATTTTAGAAAGTGGCTGGTCATCTCTCTGTCCTTACGCGCGCACAGAAAATCAAGAAAATGGAAGCATTGGAAGAGCAAAACAAAAAGCTCACAACCGAGCTTTCACAACTTAAAGAGCAAATGGCGCAAATGATGGAACTCATGCGTCACCACAACGTCCATGGATCTCATCACAGTGAGCATGGGTCCCATCATGAGGAAGAGGAGGAAGAGCATGAAAAAGATCCTCCAAACGCCGTACCCCTTGGGGCAGGAATTATAATAAAAGAGCCCGAGGTATCAAAGGAACAATTCCATGCCCTCGAGGATCGGCTAAGGGCTATGGAGGGGCACGACTTTGACATTAAGGATGCCGCCGACATGTGTTTAGTGAGGGACATTCAATTCCCTCCTAAATTTAAAGTGCCAGATTTCCCAAAGTACGTGGGATCGACTTGCCCTAAAAGTCATCTCACCATGTACTGTCGCAAGATGGCTGCATATGCCACAAATGAAAAGCTCTTGATCCACTGCTTTCAAGAGAGCTTAGCTGAAACTGCACTCAACTGGTATATGCAGCTAGATGGAAATCTAGTACACACATGGAGGCAGTTGGCCGACGCCTTCCTCAAGCGCTACAAATACAACATTGACCTAACACCCGATAGGTCTGATCTTCAAGCCTTGAGTAAAAAGAACGATGAATCCTTCAAGGCGTACGCCCAACGTTGGAGGGAGTTGGCGGCACAGATAGAGCCCCCGCTGTCGGATAAGGAGACGGTGTCCTTATTCATCAACTCGTTGACTGGTCCCTATTACGATAAAATGATAGGGAACACAACGACACTCTTCTCGGACATCATCACCATTGGAGAAAGGGTGGAACAAGGACTTAAAAGTGGGAAGCTGGCTAAGCCTTCCCAATCATATGAAGCTAAGAAGGCCTTCGGGAAGAAGAAAGAAGGAGGAGTCAACGCTGTAACCATTGCTCCGTCTTCTTCCGCTTCGAAGTCAGGAAAATCGCAATACAACTCTGTGAAGAAGTTTGACAAACTTCCGACCACTTATAGCGATCTCCTGCCGAAGCTAGTGGAGGCACGCCTTATAGCTTACATTCCACCAAAGAAGGTGAATCCACCCTACCCCGATTGGTACAATCCACAAGACAAATGTCTATACCACTCGGGGGCACAGGGGCATTCAACGGAGAACTGCCGAGCTCTCAAGTATAAGGTCCAAGACCTTATCGACGCTGGGTGGGTCACTTTCGATTCGACGGCGCCCGACGTGAGCAAGAATCCTCTACCGCAGCAGGAGTAGAGAGAAGGGCAAGCCATGATAGGGCCCCTCCACATTTTTTCTTTTAGGGACTCATGATCAGTACCCGAGATCATGAGGACCTTTTCATGTAAATAAAGGGTTTTGTACAGTTTTACACTCATATATCAATAAAAAGGCATTTTTCACGCATTATTCTCTCATTTTGTTCTATTCTCTCTCTCTCATTAATAAACTCTAAACCTAAACAGAACCAATAAATAATTATGTCTGTGATTGCTCGCTCTGACCGGGATCTGAAAGCCGAGGGTGAATGGGTTGAGTTGGACAGTGATGAGGAGACCATCTCTCCGGATCTGCAAAGACTGCTAGATCAAGAAGCTCGTCTACTCCAACCGAATCAAGAAGAATTGGAGACCGTGAATTTGGGGCAGGGTCAAGAATTGAAAGAGGTCAATATTGGGACCCGTATCAGTGATGGAATAAAAACGCAATTAATTCAATTATTGAGGGAATACAAGGACGTATTTGCATGGTCGTACCATGATATGCCCGGGTTGGACTCCAACATTGTCGAACACAAGTTGCCCTTAAAAGAGGGGTTTCGACCTATTAAGCAAAAGCTTCGACGAATCAAGCCCGAATGGTCGTTAAAGATTAAGGAGGAAGTAGAAAAACAATTGGACGCGGGATTCTTGGTTGTATCCCAGTATCCCGAATGGCTGGCTAACATTGTGCCGGTCGTCAAAAAGAATGGGAAGGTTAGAGTGTGTGTTGATTATAGAGATTTGAATCGTGCCAGTCCAAAGGACGATTTTCCCTTACCCCACATCGATACACTTGTGGATCACACCGGCACAAACACGCTCTATTCCTTTATGGATGGATACTCGGGATATAATCAAATCAAGATGAATATAGAAGACCGCGAGAAAACTTCTTTCATTACACCCTGGGGAACTTTCTGCTACAGGGTAATGCCTTTTGGACTTAAAAATGCGGGTGCCACCTACCAACGAGCGATGGTGACACTATTCCACGATATGATCCACAAAGAAATTGAAGTATACGTGGATGACATGATCGCAAAGTCAAAAGACGAGATGGACCACATCCAATATTTGAGAAAATTATTCAATCGGCTTCGTAAGTATCAGCTTAAGCTAAACCCGGCTAAGTGTACTTTCGGAGTTCGGTCGGGTAAGCTTCTCGGGTTCATCGTCAGTGAAAAAGGCATAGAGGTGGACCCCGATAAAGTAAAGGCAATAATGGAAATGCCTCCTCCTAAAACTGAGAAAGAAATTAGAGGATTCCTCGTCAGGGTGAACTACGTCGCAAGGTTCATCGCACAGTTGACTGACACGTGCAAACCAATATTCAAGCTGTTGCGCAAGAATCATTCCGAAACTTGGGATGAGAATTGTCAACGAGCTTTTGACAAGGTCAAACAGTGCTTGGCCAATCCACCAGTATTGGTGCCACCTGTCGAGGGAAGGCCATTAATCCTCTATCTGACAGTGCTTGATGAGTCCATGGGAGCCGTGCTAGGGCAACAGGACGAAACTGGAAAGAAAGAACAAGCCATCTACTACCTGAGCAAAAAGTTCCTTGATTATGAAACCCGCTACACGCCATTAGAAAAGACTTGCTGTGCGTTAGCGTGGGCAACACAAAGGCTCAGGCAGTACATGATAAGGCATACTACTTGGTTGGTTTCCAAAATGGACCCAATTAAGTACGTGTTCGACAAACCAATAATCACTGGGAAGATTGCCCGATGGCAAGTGCAATTATCAGAATTTGACATCATACATGTCACACAAAAGGCCATCAAAGGCAGTACCCTAGCTGATTACCTAGCACATGGGCCGACCAATGATTACCAATCCCTTCAGGATGATTTCCCCGACGAGCACATAATGAGTATACAACATGAAGAACCAAAAGACGATGCGTGGACCATGTATTTTGATGGAGCCTCCAACATGCTTGGACAAGGGATTGGGACAGTATTAATTTCCCCGCAAGGAAAGCATATCCCCTTAACGGCAAGACTCAACTTTGACTGTACAAATAACATGGCCGAATACGAGGCTTGCGCGTTAGGAATCCAAGCAGCAATCAACAATGGTATCCTAAAGCTCAAAGTATTTGGAGATTCGGCTTTAGTCATTCACCAACTGCGAGGTGACTGGGAAGTCCGAAATCCTAAACTGATACCATATGTTGAGCATATCAAAGATTTGACACAATTTTTCCAAAGTGTCATCTTTGAATACATTCCAAGGGAGGAGAATCAGTTTGCTGACGCCCTTGCTACACTATCATCGATGTTCGCCTTGGATAAGGAGCATGAAATGCCCATCATCAATATCCGGCGGCACGATAAGCAAGCGTTCTGCCTACTGATAGACGAAGCTGTTGACGATCATCCATGGTTCCATGACATCAAACAATATCTGTCAAAAGGGGAATATCCTGATATGGCTAGTGATAATGATAAAAAGCATATCCGAAGAAGGGCCATGGGATTTCTGTTGATTGGAGAAACCCTCTACAAAAAGAATTATGACTCGGTCTTGTTGAGATGTATAGACCAAGTCGAAGCTCAAAATGTAATCAAAGAAATACATGAGGGGGTTTTCGGTACCCATATTCCCGGGCCTGCAATGGCTAAGAAAATCCTCAGAGCAGGATATTATTGGTCGACCATTGAAAGGGATTGTTACCAATACGTCCGGAAATGCCACAAGTGTCAAGCATATGCCGACAATATTCATGTCCCACCAACGCCACTCAATGTTCTGGCTTCACCATGGCCATTTGCAATGTGGGGCATGGATGTTATTGGACCCATCGAGCCAAAGGCATCCAATGGACATAGGTTCATCCTTGTGGCCATTGACTATTTCACCAAATGGGTAGAAGCGGCATCGTATGCTCATGTGACCCGAAAGGTGGTAACATCCTTCATCAGAAAGAATATCATATGCAGATACGGTATTCCCGAAAAAATCATCACTGATAATGGATCCAATTTGAACAATAAGATGGTGGAAGAGTTGTGCAAAGAGTTCAAAATCCAGCACCATAACTCTTCCCCATATCGACCAAAGATGAATGGGGCAGTCGAGGCAGCCAATAAGAATATCAAGAAGATAGTACAAAAGATGGTTGTCTCATTCAAAGACTGGCATGAGATGCTACCCTTCGCTCTCCATGGTTATAGGACTTCAGTACGTACATCCACAGGAGCTACTCCATTCTCCCTTGTTTATGGAATGGAGGCAGTTCTGCCGGTTGAAGTCGAGATACCGTCTCTGAGAGTAATCATGGAAGCAAAACTTTCCGAGGCAGAATGGGTTCAAAGTCGATACAACCAATTGAACCTTATCGAAGAAAAACGACTGAACGCCATATGCCATGGTCAAGCCTACCAAAGGAAGATCAAAAAGGCTTTCGACAAAAAAGTCCATCCTCGAACCTACCATGAGGGAGAGCTGGTAATGAAGAAATTGCTACCAGCTCAAAAGGACAAGATCGGAAAGTGGGCCCCAAATTACGAAGGACCATATGTGGTGAAGCGAGCTTTCTCCGGAGGAGCATTGATTCTCACAGACATGGACGGAGAAGAACTTCGATACCCAGTCAATGCTGATGTGGTAAAGAAGTATTATGCTTGAAGACGTTGCTTGCATCAGCCCGTTAGGATGAAAACCCAAAAAGGGCATCCTAGGCAAAAGTTAGGGCAAAACAAAAAGCCCGCCAGTACAAGGGTACTAGGCAAAACAAAGGCAAAATTATCCCCGCTAGGACACGTCCTAGGCAAAAATTAGGGGCAAAAGAATAAGATGCAAAAAGTAAAGCAAGCAACGATCACTTGAACCGAAAACCGAAAGGCGGTTCAAGTGATAATCTTCTAGAAGCAAGCGTCTTGCAGTATCTACACTCCTGGCTCAGGCATCTCACCCAAAACGATTAGGGGAACGAGAAAAGCGACAATTACAGATATAATTGTTTAAGCCAAAAATGTATAGCCTACCTTGGCCAGCCATTCTTCAGAAATTCCTTTTGTAAATCTTTCTGTATGAACATTTGTGAATATCAATAAAATATCCATTTGTTTCTTTTCTCTCTTGACCATGTGATTATGCCTTTGAGTTGGTTTTTCTAAAAATTGTACGAAACTCTTAATAATCGGCCAATAAAAGAAAATTGGAGGGGTTCCCGTAAAATCCATAATCTCCTGCATAAAGGCTCACAAAAAAAATACTCCCTCGCGTCAATGACAGAAAGTCCTCCAAGAAGAAGAGGATAGGGAGAGCCACTCACTTTTCTAAATAAATGAACAAAAATAAAAAATTGAATTGCATTTGTGCATCACACACACATTAGTTGCACATTCGAAGACCTTATCATGAGGCAACTGCATAAAATAGGAAAATAGAAAATTACTTGTGTATGACAGCAGCAAGCAAAATACAAAGATTCAGAAAATCCAACAATCAGTTTGCACAGAATAACTGAGCCTGGAGAGGCTTGCCGAAACAATACTCCTCATCCCCCGCATCAAAGGATAACTGAGCCTGGAGAGGCTCGCAGAAATAATACTCCCCAGAGAAACCTCAACTCACGCTCTTGGACTCAAAATCCCCAACAAGAGCTATCAAAGCAAGATCGACGACATCCTCAATGGAAGTACGATCACCCAAGCAGAATATCCAAGTCAAAGGACTTAAACTTCCTCAGTGAAGATAGCTCTCCAACTCAAGTGTCGAGTGAAGCTAAGCCTGTAGAGGCTTCCTAAATAATACTCTGGGATACATAAGATCCCCAAATCCCCAGTCGCCTACTCAAGAGGCATCCCTACAGAAGGAGAAGAAAATAAAAATCAATAATCATTCCCCAAGTGGAATCTGGCTCAGCCAATCATTGAACGTCAAGCTGATACGCCTAACAGAAGAGGCTAATCAAAATCAACGACAAAATCCCCCAGTGGATAACAGCCTATACAGAGGCAGCAAAATCAAAAAACCAAAAGAGACACCCGAACAAGGATAACCGGGATACTCCACCAACGTCGAAAGGACGTCAGCCAATCATAAGGCACCGCTCACATCAGAAAGAGCATCTTTGTGTCTGCACCCAAAGGAATCAGAAATTCCCCAGTGGGAACCAACTACGCAATGGAAAGTTGGGACACAAGAACCTATGAGTAACTGCACATCCCCTAGACGGATCCCTGCGTTGTCCAGCCCTTAGTGGCACAAAATCAAAAAACAACCGTCGAAGCAGCATCGTGGACTGTGGAGACAAAATCATCACGAATCCCTGGAAAGGAGATATTCACGCTACCCCGTCGTCACAAACACGGAGGTATGCAGCTTCCGGCTCGGACAATGAGCGAAGCTATCTCTGGAAAAAGGGTACTCACCGCTTACCGTTGTCATAAAGGTACTTAGCTTCCGGCTCGAACGAAGAGTGAAGCTAAGCCTGGAGAGACGGTACTTACAGCTTCCAGCTTGGGCAACAAGCAAAGCAAGGCCTGGAGAGGCAAAACTCACACTGCTCACCATCGTCCCAAAGGTGCTTGGTTTCCGGCTCGAACAAAGAGCGAGACTAAGCCTGGAGAGGCGAAATTCACACCGCTCACCATCGTCACAAAGGTACTTAGCTTCCGGCTCGAACAAAGAGTGAAGCTAAGCCTGGAGAGGCGGTACTCAACCATCAGCGTCATCAGAGGCGCGTTGATGTCCAACTTCCGGCTCGGGCGTCGAGTGAAGTTGGCCTTGGAGAAGGTAAACTCAGCTACCGAGGATGTCAGAAGCGCCGAAGTATGCACCCACCTGGAGAGGCTACTCAACATTTTCCCACCGGAAGACGCTACAAGTCAGAAGGTCGGCGCAATACCCGGACAATTGGGTCAACTCCTTTACTTGTCAGCCGGTATACCAAAAGGCCGTCCGACTAAGTAAAGGGGGGGCAGCTGTAGACCCCTAAAATTGTCCGGGTCGGAAATAAAGCTTGAAGACTCTCGAAGACTGAAGGATAATCAGCCAGAAGGACTCCTCGAAGGCCCTAGGAGGGTTCTCTGTAGGTCCAGAGGTCTTAGAATAGCTCAAAATAAAGAAGTGGAGGGAAAAAGCCCAATACGGCCGTACTGAACTCAATACGGCCGTATTGAAGCTTCAATACGGCCATACTGAAGTCAGTACGACCGTATTGACACTTCAATACGACCGCGGCGAACTCAATACGGGCGTATTGAAATTTCTGAACTTCAATACGACCGTATTGAACTTCAATACGACCGTATTGAAGTTCAAAAATTTCAATACGGCCGTATTGCCCCTGTAGGCCGTATTGCGCCTATTCCCTATAAATATGACGTCAATTGGACGTCATTGGACACTTTTCAACATAGTTTGAACCCTCTCCTTGAGTATTCTGGGGTTTTTGAGCAGTGTTCTGCCCTAGAAATCACTCGGAGAGTTGATCCGACGAAGTTCTTGAGCCCCGAGCCATTTTGCTTGAGGATCGAACCTAGTCGAGGGGAAATCTTTTTGATTCCCTTAGTTAAAATTTTGTTCTAGGAGAGCGAGGAGCGGGCTTGTAGAGCGTGGGAACGCCAAAACGCTTCCCAGTTCATTTTTTATAAAAAAGCACGCTTCAAGAGGTTTCCCTTCAATCCTTCCTTTTACTGCTTTCTGTGTGCATATTTAAACTGTCATCATGTAGATAGTCAATTTATAATTGCTTAGAATAAATAGGGGTAATTTAGTAATTTTATACTGTTCTTTTAAAAATAATCTGTTATAGGGAACCCGAAAGGGGCGCCGTGGGGTGCTAACACCTTCCCCACGCGTAACCGACTCCCTTACCTAACTCTGGTTGTAGTGGCCAAAGTTGATTTTTAAATCAATTGCCTTATCCCTTTTTCCAATGTTTTGAGTAAAACATTGGTGGCGACTCCACGAACCCTCCTTTTGCGAAAACCACTAAACCATGGAGGGTCCCGCTTGGGATTAATATGGATTAGTGAGACTTTTAATAAATAAATTGGATAAGATCGACAAGGTCTCAGTTTGAGAACAAGTCGTTCTAATAATCCAATACATTTTCAAAACCAAAATAAATGAGTCCAACCATCCTTCGCGAATGCCGAAAGCCCGTTTCGGGCCGGTGGCGACAAATACGACCGTATTGAACTTCAATACGACCGTATTGAAGTTCAAAAATTTCAATACGGCCGTATTGCCCCTGTAGGCCGTATTGCGCCTATTCCCTATAAATATGACGTCAATTGGACGTCATTCCACACTTTTTCAGATAGTTTCAACCCTCTCCTTGAGTATTCTGGGGTTTTTGAGCAGTGTTCTGCCCTAGAAATCACTCGGAGAGTTGATCCGACGAAGTTCTTGAGCCCCGAGCCATTTTGCTTGAGGATCGAACCTAGTCGAGGGGAAATCTTTTTGATTCCCTTAGTTAAAATTTTGTTCTAGGAGAGCGAGGAGCGGGCTTGTAGAGCGAGGGAACGCCAAAACGCTTCCCAGTTCTTTGCAATATATAAAAGCACGCTTCAAGAGGTTTCCCTTCAATCCTTCCTTTTACTGCTTTCTGTGTGCATATTTAAACTGTCATCATGTAGATAGTCAATTTATAATTGCTTAGAATAAATAGGGGTAATTTAGTAATTTTATACTGTTCTTTTAAAAATAATCTGTCATAGGGAACCCGAAAGGGGCGCCGTGGGGTGCTAACACCTTCCCCACGCGTAACCGACTCCCTTACCCAACTCTGGTTGTAGTGGCCAAAGTTGATTTTTAAATCAATTGCCTTATCCCTTTTTCCAATGTTTTGAGTAAAACATTGGTGGCGACTCCACGAACCCTCCTTTTATGAAAACCACTAATCCATGGAGGGTCCCGCTTGGGATTAATATGGATTAGTGAGCCTTTTAATAAAATTGCTCGTTTGACGAGGTCTCAGTTTGAGAATAAGTCATTCTAGCAATCCACTATTTTTTAAACAAATAAACGAGTCCAACCATCCTTCGCGAATGCCGAAAGCCCGTTTCGGGCCGGTGGCGACAATCCAAAGGCCTACATCCAGTTTCAGATTTAGATACACCTCTAAATCCAGTCAAATCCACTATTGATATTCTTTACATGCACCCTGCACAAGCAATATCCAATCAATGAATTTAACAAGCA
This sequence comes from Cajanus cajan, assembly GCF_000230855.2. Lineage (NCBI taxonomy): Eukaryota > Viridiplantae > Streptophyta > Magnoliopsida > Fabales > Fabaceae > Cajanus > Cajanus cajan. The sequence continues at coordinate 41,202,696 of NC_138525.1, forward strand.
AATCTTGACACCCACAAGATTAACAAACCATTTCTTGACTCCACAAGAAACATATAACCCAAGAATATTGATCCCACAATATCCTACTTGAGAAAAACCTATCTCAAGATTTCTCTTTACACAACTCTTCCAGAGATTCTCTAATCTCAAGAGTTAAAACCATTCAAACAATAACAAAAGATCAGAAACGAGTACACCTGTTCGTGTAGATATGATCTTCAACAACGTAAACCAGTTTAGAATGAATTTTCTATATGAACTTCATCTTCTTGAATTGATCTTGCACACTTCTTTTTCCAAAAGTTGATTTTCAGCAGATATGTTCTTTCTTTCTTTTTCAGAAAATCTTTTTCTCTTTTGCAGTAATGTGTATTCTAAAAAAAAGTCTCTCTTGTTCGTGTAAGTATTTCTCTTCTTTCCGTGTGTGAAAATTCTCTTTTAAAAGCTTCAGTTTTAATCTTATTTAAAGACAATTTTCATGTGCAAGGAAACAGTTATTTCAGTTATATTCATAACGGAGATAATCTATTACCTGTGATGGTAATCTATTACCACGAGTTAGAATAACTGAACTAATTATTTCAGCTCCTGTTTTAATCTATTACCTAACATGGTAACCGATTAACACGATGCCAAAATAACACAAAACTCACATTTGGAACAGAGGTAATCGATTACTTTAAAGAGATAATCGATTAACACGATCCTTTTTCCTCTTGAAATCATCAGAATCAGTTTGGTAATCTATTACCACACATGGTAATCGATTATTCCAGTATCAATCATTTTTTCAACATGAGTCAGGTAATCTATTACCAGTTCAGGTAATCTATTCCTTAACTCAGAAAATTTCTGATGTTTTCAAGTTTTCATTTAAAGTCTCAAACACTCAGTAAATTAATACTTCATGTTCTCAACAATGAATGAAATAAGAAAAATGAGTATTATGATATTTTCACCTTCATGTTAATTACTAATTTTTAACACATAACAAACAAACACATACAAGCCTAATCTTTTAAACAATCAATACATTATCCTTTTGACATAGGCTTAAAATAAAAAGCAACATGAGCAAAACATCAAAACTAAAACTTCTAGGGAACATCTTCCAGATGTAGATTCTTCAATCTTCAACACCTATAGCTAAACAATTATAACTTAACTATCTACATGATGACAGTTAAATATACACACAGAAAGCAGTAAAAGGAAGGACTTAAGAAGAAACCTTTGAAGCGTGCTTTTATATTCAAGTAAAACTGGGAAGCTTTTTGGCATTCCCTCGCTCTACAAGCCCGCTCGCTCCCTCCTAGAAAATTTTAACTATGGAAATCCGGAGGATTTCCCTTCGACTCAGTTCGAGACTCAAGCAAAAAGCTCAGAACTCGAGAACTTTGTCGGATCAACTATCCGAGTGATTTCTAGGCAGAGCACTGCTCAAAAAAACCCAGAATACTTAAGAAGAGGGTTAAAACTCAGTGTAAAAGTGTGGAATGACGTCCAAATGACGTCCTATTTATAGGGATGAGGCGCAATACGGCCCCTGGGGTCAATACGGCCCGTATTGAGTTTTTGAACTACAATACGGCCGTATTGAGTTCAGTGCGGCCGTATTGAAGTTCAAGAAACCTCAATACAGCCGTATTGAGTTCAGTGCGGCCGTATTGAAGTTCAAGAAACCTCAATACGACCGTATTGAGTTTAGTGCGGCCGTATTGTAGTTCAAAATGTTCAATACGGCCGTACTGAACTTTTGGGAGGCCGTATTGGGCTTCATTCCCTCCACTTCCTTATTTTGAGCTATTACAAGACCTCTAGACCTATAGAGAATCCTCCTAGGGCCTTCCATGAGTCCTTCTGGCGGACTTTCCTTCAGTCCTCAAGAGTCTTCAAGCTTTATTTCCGACCCGGACAATTTTAGGGGTCTACAGGTCTACAAGCCTTGGATGGAAGCATCCAAGCTTAAGGAGCAAAGGATTCCTCACTTCAAAGAGAAGGAAAAGATGAACTCTCCTATGGCTTTTGATGTGAGAAATTTTGGTGACTCTCAAGAGAAAATTGGGCTGAATAAGCTCTCCAATTTTATTAATCTTCAAAAGTGAATACAAAGAGTGGAAGAATCACTTAAGTAGGGTTCCAAGTGTGCAACTTTGGGCGCCTAACTCCAAGGCTACATGTGGCGCCCAAAATTTGAATTCAAACTTGAAATTTGAATTCAAATTTTGGCTCCCATGTGCTAGTCCGAAAATTTAGGTGCCTAGATGCATTTAGGTTTGATTTGAGAATTATTTAGGGTTAATTTGAGTGGCACATGTTCAGCCACCCATGGTGCTAAACATGTGACTCAAATGTAACTTAAATGACTTCCAAATTAAACCTAGTTTAACCTATTTTACCTATTTAAGTAATTCTTGTATATTCCTAATCTAATGACCTAAATACAATGGTCAAACAAATACAATGGAAAGGAAAAATTACAAGAATGAAAATGAGCCCAATATTGGGTACCAAAAGCCCAAAGGCCCATGAAGCCCAAAACTAGGCCCAACAAGCCTAAAACCTAAAATGCTACTCTATGTGTGTCGCCACCGGCCCGAAACGGGCTTTCGGCATTCGCGAAGGATGGTTGGACTCATTTATTTGTTTGAAAAATGTGGATTGCTAGAATGACTTATTCTCAAACTGAGATCTCGTCAAACGAGCAATTTTATTAAAAGGCTCACTAATCCATATTAATCCCAAGCGGGACCCTCCATGGATTAGTGGTTTTCATAAAAGGAGGGTTCGTGGAGTCGCCACCAATGTTTTACTCAAAACATTGGAAAAAGGGATAAGGCAATTGATTTAAAAATCAACTTTGGCCACTACAACCAGAGTTGGGTAAGGGAGTCGGTTACGCGTGGGGAAGGTGTTAGCACCCCACAGCGCCCCTTTCGGGTTCCCTATGACAGATTATTTTCTAAAATAACAGCGTAAAATTACTAAATTACCCCTATTTATTCTAAACAATTATGATTTGACTATCTACATGATGACAGTTTAAATATGCACACAGAAAGCAGTAAAAGGAAGGATTGAAGGGAAACCTCTTGAAGCGTGCTTTTTATAAAAAATGAACTGGGAAGCGTTTTGGCGTTCCCTCGCTCTACAAGCCCGCTCCTCGCTCTCCTAGAACAAAATTTTAACTAAGGGAATCAAAAAGATTTCCCCTCGACTAGGTTCGATCCTCAAGCAAAATGGCTCGGGGCTCAAGAACTTCGTCGGATCAACTCTCCGAGTGATTTCTAGGGCAGAACACTGCTCAAAAACCCCAGAATACTCAAGGAGAGGGTTCAAACTATGTTGAAAAGTGTGGAATGACGTCCAATTGACGTCATATTTATAGGGAATAGGCGCAGTACGGCCTACAGGGCCAATACGGCCGTATTGAAATTTTTGAACTTCAATACGGTCGTATTGGGGTTCAATACGGTCGTATTGAAAGTCAGAAATTTCAATACGCCCGTATTGAGTTCGCAGCGGTCGTATTGAAGTGTCAATACGGTCGTACTGACTTCAGTATGGCCGTATTGAAGCTTCAATACGGCCGTATTGAGTTCAGTACGGCCGTATTGGGCTTTTTCCCTCCACTTCTTTATTTTGAGCTATTCTAAGACCTCTGGACCTACAGAGAACCCTCCTAGGGCCTTCGAGGAGTCCTTCTGGCTGATTATCCTTCAGTCTTCGAGAGTCTTCAAGCTTTATTTCCGACCCGGACAATTTTAGGGGTCTACAGCTGCCCCCCCTTTACTTAGTCGGACGGCCTCTTGGTGTATCGGCTGACAAGTAAAGGAGTTGACCCAATTGTCCGGGTATTGTGCCGACCTTCTGACTTGTAGCGTCTTCCGGTGGGAAAATGTTGAGTAGCCTCTCCAGGTGGGTGCATACCTCGGCGCTTCTGACATCCTCGGTAGCTGAGTTTACCTTCTCCAAGGCCAACTTCACTCGACGCCCGAGCCGGAAGTTGGACATCAACGCGCCTCTGATGACGCTGATGGTTGAGTACCGCCTCTCCAGGCTTAGCTTCACTCTTTGTTCGAGCCGGAAGCTAAGCACCTTTGTGACGACGGTGAGCAGTATGAGTTTTGCCTCTCCAGGCCTTGCTTTGCTTGTTGCCCAAGCTGGAAGCTGTAAGTACCGTCTCTCCAGGCTTAGCTTCACTCTTTGTTCGAGCCGGAAGCTAAGTATCTTTATGACAACGGTAGGCGGTGAGTACCCTTTTTCAGAGATAGCTTCGCTCATTGTCCGAGCCGGAAGCTGCATACCTCCGTGTTTGTGACGACGGGGTAGCGTGAATATCTCCTTTCCAGGGATTTGGTGATGATTTTGTCTCCACAGTCCACGATGCTGCTTCGACGGTTGTTTTTTGATTTTTGTGCCGCTGAGGGCTGGATAACGCAGGGATCCGTCTAGGGGATGTGCAGTCATTCACAGGTTCCTGTGCCCCAACTTGCATTGCATTGTTGGTACCCTTGAGGAATTTCTGACTCCTTGGGGTATAGACACAAAGATGCTCTTTCTGATGTGAGCGGTGCCTTATGATTGGCTGACGTCCTTTCGACGTTGGTGGAGTATCCCGGTTATCCTTGTTCGGGTGTCTCTTTTGGTTTTCTGATTTTGCTGCCTCTGTGTAGGCTGTTATCCACTGGGGGATATTGTCGTTGATTTTGATTAGCCTCTTCTGTTAGGCATATCAGCTTGACGTTCAATGATTGGCTGAGAGCCAGATTCCACTTGGGGAATGATTATTGATTTTTATTTTCTTTCTCCTTCTGCAGGGATGCCTCTTGAGTAGGCGACTGGGGATTTGGGGATCTTATGTATCCCAGAGTATTATTTAGGAAGCCTCTACAGGCTTAGCCTCACTCGACACTCGAGTTGGAGAGCTATCTTCACTGAGGAAGTTTAAGTCCTTTGACTTGGATATTCTGCTTGGGTGATCGTACTTCCATTGAGGATGTCGTCGATCTTGCTTTGATAGCTCTTGCTGGGGATTTTGAGTCCAAGAGCGTGAGTTGAGGTTTCTCTGGGGAGTATTATTTCTGCGAGCCTCTCCAGGCTCAATTATTTTGAGATGTGGGGGATGAGGAGTATTGTTTCGGCAAGCCTCTCCAGGCTCAGTTATTCTGTGCAAACTGATTGTTGGATTTTCTGAATCTTTGTATTTTGCTTGCTGCTGTCATACACAAGCAATTTTCTATTTTTCTATTTTATGCAGTTTGCCTCATGATAAGGTCTTTGAATGTGCAACTAATGTGTGTGTGATGCACAAATGTAATTCAATTTTTTGTTCATTTAGTTAGAAAAGTGAGTGGCTCTCCCTGTCCTCTTCTTCTTGGAGGACTTTCTGTCATTGACGCGAGGGAGTATTTTTGTGAGCCTTTATGCAGGAGATTATGGATTTTACGGGAACCCCTCCAATTTTCTTTTATTGGCCGATTATTAAGAGTTTCGTACAATTTTTAGAAACATCAATTTAAAGGCATAATCACATGGTCAAGAGAGAAAAGAAACAAATGGATATTTTATTGATATTCACAAATGTTCATACAGAAAGATTTACAAGAGGAATTTCTGAAGAATGGCTGGCCAAGGTAGGCTATACATTTTTGGCTTAAACAATTATATCTGTAATTGTTGCTTTTCTCGTTCCCCTAATCGTTTTGGGTGAGATGCCTAAGCCAGGAGTGTAGATACTGCAAGACGCTTGCTTCTAGAAGATTATCACTTGAACCGCCTTTCGGTTTTCGGTTCAAGTGATCGTTGCTTGCTTTGTTTTTATATCTTATTCTTTTGCCCCTAATTTTTGCCTAGGACATGTCCTAGCGGGGATAATTTTGCCTTTGTTTTGCCTAGTACCCTTGTACTGGCGGGCTTTTTGTCTTGCCCTAACTTTTGCCTAGGATGCCCTTTTTGGGTTTTCATCCTAGCGGGCTGATGCAAGCAACGTCTTCAAGCATAATACTTCTTTACCACGTCAGCGTTGACTGGGTATCGAAGTTCTTCTCCATCCATGTCTGTGAGAATCAATGCTCCTCCGGAGAAAGCTCGTTTCACCACATATGGTCCTTCGTAATTTGGGGCCCACTTTCCGATTTTGTCCTTTTGAGCTGGTAGCAATTTCTTCATCACCAGCTCTCCCTCATGGTAGATTCGAGGATGGACTTTTTTGTCGAAAGCCTTTTTGATCTTCCTTTGGTAGGCTTGACCATGGCATATGGCGTTCAGTCGTTTTTCTTCGATAAGGTTCAATTGGTTGTATCGACATTGAACCCATTCTGCCTCGGAAAGCTTTGTTTCCATGATTACTCTCAGAGACGGTATCTCGACTTCAACCGGCAGAACTGCCTCCATTCCATAAACAAGGGAGAATGGAGTAGCTCCTGTGGATGTACGTACTGAAGTCCTATAACCATGGAGAGCGAAGGGTAGCATCTCATGCCAGTCTTTGAATGAGACAACCATCTTTTGTACTATCTTCTTGATATTCTTATTGGCTGCCTCAACTGCCCCATTCATCTTTGGTCGGTATGGGGAAGAGTTGTGGTGCTGAATTTTGAACTCTTTGCACAGTTCTTCCACCATCTTATTGTTCAAATTGGATCCATTATCAGTGATGATTTTGTCGGGAATACCGTATCTGCATATGATATTCTTTCTGATAAAAGATGTTACCACCTTTCGGGTCACATGAGCATACGATGCCGCTTCTACCCATTTGGTGAAATAGTCAATGGCCACAAGGATGAACCTATGTCCATTGGATGCCTTTGGCTCGATGGGTCCAATAACATCCATGCCCCACATTGCAAATGGCCATGGTGAAGCCAGAACATTGAGTGGCGTTGGTGGGACATGAATGTTGTCGGCATATGCTTGACACTTGTGGCATTTCCGGACGTATTGGTAACAATCCCTTTCAATGGTCGACCAATAATATCCTGCTCTAAGGATTTTCTTAGCCATTGCAGGCCCGGGAATATGGGTACCAAAAACCCCCTCATGTATTTCTTTGATCACGTTTTGAGCTTCGACTTGGTCTATACACCTCAACAAGACCGAGTCATAATTCTTTTTGTAGAGGGTTTCTCCTATTAGCAGAAATCCCATGGCCCTTCTTCGGATATGCTTTTTATCATTATTGTTGGCCATATCAGGATATTCCCCTTTTGACAGATATTGTTTGATGTCATGGAACCATGGATGATCGTCAACAGCTTCATCTATCAGTAAGCAGAACGCTTGCTTATCGTGCCGCCGGATATTGATGATGGGCATTTCATGCTCCTTATCCAAGGCGAACATCGATGATAGTGTAGCAAGGGCGTCAGCGAACTGATTCTCCTCCCTTGGAATGTATTCAAAGATGACACTTTGGAAGAATTGTGTCAAATCTTTGATATGCTCAACATATGGTATCAGTTTAGGATTTCGGACTTCCCAGTCTCCTCGTAGCTGATGGATGACTAAAGCCGAATCTCCAAATACTTTGAGTTTGAGGATACCATTGTTGATAGCCGCTTGGATTCCTAACGCGCAAGCCTCGTATTCGGCCATATTATTTGTACAGTCGAAATTGAGTCTTGCTGTTAGAGGGATATGCTTTCCTTGTGGGGAGATTAACACTGTCCCAATCCCCTGTCCAAGCATGTTGGAGGCTCCATCAAAATACATGGTCCACGCATCGTCCTTAGGATCTTCATGTTGTATACTCATTATATGTTCATCGGGGAAATCGTCCTGAAGGGATTGATAGTCATTGGTCGGCCCGTGTGCTAGGTAATCAGCTAAGGTACTACCCTTGATGGCCTTTTGTGTGACATGTATGATGTCAAATTCTGATAATTGCACTTGCCATCGGGCAATCTTCCCAGTGATTATTGGTTTGTCGAACACGTACTTAATTGGGTCCATTTTGGAAACCAACCAAGTAGTATGCCTTATCATGTACTGCCTGAGCCTTTGTGTTGCCCACGCTAACGCACAGCAAGTCTTTTCTAATGGCGTGTAGCGGGTTTCATAATCAAGGAACTTTTTGCTCAGGTAGTAGATGGCTTGTTCTTTCTTTCCAGTTTCGTCCTGTTGCCCTAGCACGGCTCCCATGGACTCATCAAGCACTGTTAGATAGAGGATTAATGGCCTTCCCTCGACAGGTGGCACCAATACTGGTGGATTGGCCAAGCACTGTTTGATTTTGTCAAAAGCTCGTTGACAATTCTCGTCCCAAGTTTCGGAATGATTCTTGCGCAACAGCTTGAATATTGGTTTGCACGTGTCAGTCAACTGTGCGATGAACCTTGCGACGTAGTTCACCCTGCCGAGGAATCCTCTAATTTCTTTCTCAGTTTTAGGAGGAGGCATTTCCATTATTGCCTTTATTTTATCGGGGTCCACCTCTATGCCTTTTTCACTGACGATGAACCCAAGAAGCTTACCCGACCGAACTCCGAAAGTACACTTAGCCGGGTTTAGCTTAAGCTGATACTTACGAAGCCGATTGAATAATTTTCTCAAATATTGGATGTGGTCCATTTCGTCTTTTGACTTTGCGATCATGTCATCCACGTATACTTCAATTTCTTTGTGGATCATATCGTGGAATAGAGTCACCATCGCTCGTTGGTAGGTGGCCCCCGCATTTTTAAGTCCGAAAGGCATCACCCTGTAGCAGAAAGTTCCCCAGGGTGTAATGAAAGAAGTTTTCTCGCGGTCTTCTATATTCATCTTGATTTGATTATACCCCGAGTATCCATCCATAAAGGAATAGAGTGTGTTTGTGGCGGTGTGATCCACAAGTGTATCGATGTGGGGCAAGGGAAAATCGTCCTTTGGACTGGCACGATTCAAATCCCTATAATCAACACACACTCTAACCTTCCCATTCTTTTTGACGACTGGCACAATGTTAGCCAGCCATTCGGGATACTGGGATACAACCAAGAATCCCGCGTCCAATTGTTTTTCCACCTCCTCCTTAATCTTTAAGGACCATTCGGGCTTGATTCGTCGAAGCTTTTGCTTAATAGGTCGAAACCCCTCTTTTAAGGGCAACTTGTGTTCGACGATGTTGGAGTCCAACCCGGGCATATCATGGTACGACCATGCAAATACGTCCTTGTATTCCCTCAATAATTGAATTAATTGCGTTTTTATTCCATCACTGATACGGGTCCCAATGTTGACCTCTTTCAATTCTTGACCCTGCCCCAAATTCACGGTCTCCAATTCTTCTTGATTCGGTTGGAGTAGACGAGCTTCTTGATCTAGCAGTCTTTGCAGATCCGGAGAGATGGTCTCCTCATCACTGTCCAACTCAACCCATTCACCCTCGGCTTTCGGATCCCGGTCAGAGCGAGCAATCACAGACATAATTATTTATTGGTTCTGTTTAGGTTTAGAATTTATTAATATTAATGAGAGAGAGAGAATAGAACAAAATGAGAGAATAATGTGTGAAAAATGCCTTTTTATTGATATATGAGTGTAAAACTGTACAAAACCCTTTATTTACATGAAAAGGTCCTCATGATCTCGGGTACTGATCATGAGTCCCTAAAAGAAAAATGTGGAGGGGCCCTATCATGGCTTGCCCTTCTCTCTACTCCTGCTGCGGTAGAGGATTCTTGCTCACGTCGGGCGCCGTCGAATCGAAAGTGACCCACCCAGCGTCGATAAGGTCTTGGACCTTGTACTTGAGAGCTCGGCAGTTCTCCGTTGAGTGCCCCTGTGCCCCCGAATGGTATAGACATTTGTCTTGTGGATTGTACCAATCGGGGTAGGGTGGATTCACCTTCTTTGGTGGAATGTAAGCTATAAGGCGCGCCTCCACTAGCTTCGGCAGGAGATCGCTGTAAGTGGTCGGAAGTCTATCAAACTTCTTCACAGAGTTGTTTTGCGATTTGCCTGACTTCGAAGCGGAAGAAGACGGAGCAATGGTTACAGCGTTGACTCCTCCTTCTTTCTTCTTCCCAAAGGCCTTCTTAGCTTCATATGATTGGGAAGGCTTAGCCAGCTTCCCACTTTTAAGTCCTTGTTCCACCCTTTCTCCTATGGTGATGATGTCCGAGAAGAGTGTCGTTGTGTTCCCTATCATTTTATCGTAATAGGGACCAGTCAACGAGTTGATGAATAAGGACACCGTCTCCTTATCCGACAGCGGGGGCTCTATCTGTGCCGCCAACTCCCTCCAACGTTGGGCGTACGCCTTGAAGGATTCATCGTTCTTTTTACTCAAGGCTTGAAGATCAGACCTATCGGGTGTTAGGTCGATGTTGTATTTGTAGCGCTTGAGGAAGGCGTCGGCCAACTGCCTCCATGTGTGTACTAGATTTCCATCTAGCTGCATATACCAGTTGAGTGCAGTTTCAGCTAAGCTCTCTTGAAAGCAGTGGATCAAGAGCTTTTCATTTGTGGCATATGCAGCCATCTTGCGACAGTACATGGTGAGATGACTTTTAGGCCAAGTCGATCCCACGTACTTTGGGAAATCTGGCACTTTAAATTTAGGAGGGAATTGAATGTCCCTCACCAAACACATGTCGGCGGCATCCTTAATGTCAAAGTCATGCCCCTCCATAGCCCTTAGCCGATCCTCGAGGGCATGGAATTGTTCCTTTGAGACCTCGGGCTCTTTTATTATAATTCCTGCCCCAAGGGGTACGGCGTTTGGAGGATCTTTTTCATGCTCTTCCTCCTCTCCCTCATGATGGGACCCATGATCACTATGATGAGAATCATGGATGTTGTGATGACGCATGAGTTCCATCATTTGCGCCATCTGCTCTTTAAGCTGTGAAAGCTCGGTTGTGAGCTTCTTGTTTTGCTCCTCCAATGCTTCCATTTTCTTGATTTTCCGTGCGCGCGTAAGGATAGAGAGATGACCAGCCACTTTCTAAAATGAATGTTTAGTTAGTTTATTTTATGGAATGAATACACTCTTTAACACGAGCTTGATAAACCTCCATCTTTAAGGCGCTGCCTTTTTAAGACGGAAGTTTACCACCCTTCTTTATCTATGATTTCTCCCCAACGGAGAATCTCTATAGTCATGGGTCTCTTTCACTCATGTCAAGAGGTATTGGTGATCCTAAAATGTATGTTTTCATGAGGATGCATGATGTCTTATTGGTAATGATGTACATGCTCCTCACTTTTATTATATTTTCACACATGGTCTTTCCTCTCATGTCATGGTTTTTTATGCATGGGGATTATTTTTAGACCTTATCACGAGGTTATTTATTAATGCACAAACAATGTCACATAACGAATGCACAAACAATTCACTCATCCACGAACAGTCACGAGCGAATTACGAGGTAGGGGTCTCCTGCAGAAAAGTGCATATTCAAGGAGGATCTAACTGTTCTCACTTGGTCAAAGGCCCCCAAGGTGCCCCCATTATAGGGACCCAATTCCTCTCGTCGTAGGTCGATGGAAAGCTCCAACGCACCGTCGGACTCAAGTTCATGGTTATCACCTTGAGTGATGCTTTTCGACAACGGTCTCATAGGCTCCTATAAACCCATCAACCGGCCGTACTAACATCCACTCCCTATGGATTACCACTCATGCCCCCGGGTATAGAGGGAACTGTTGTGTGCAAAGGTTTGTGTGCAGTTTTTATTTCAAACAATTGCGGAATTTAAGCATACAACAGTTATTTAAAGCCATATAATAAAACATATTATAATACAAGCAAGGGGTAATGAAGTAATTTTAACTATTATTTGTTAAAAATAATCTGTCACTAAATGGGACTGACTCTCAAGAAATTCCCCAGTGAAGTCGCCATCTGTCGCCACCGGCCCGAAACGGGCTTTCGGCATTCGCGAAGGATGGTTGGACTCATTTATTTGTTTGAAAAATGTGGATTGCTAGAATGACTTATTCTCAAACTGAGATCTCGTCAAACGAGCAATTTTATTAAAAGGCTCACTAATCCATATTAATCCCAAGCGGGACCCTCCATGGATTAGTGGTTTTCATAAAAGGAGGGTTCGTGGAGTCGCCACCAATGTTTTACTCAAAACATTGGAAAAAGGGATAAGGCAATTGATTTAAAAATCAACTTTGGCCACTACAACCAGAGTTGGGTAAGGGAGTCGGTTACGCGTGGGGAAGGTGTTAGCACCCCACAGCGCCCCTTTCGGGTTCCCTATGACAGATTATTTTCTAAAATAACAGCGTAAAATTACTAAATTACCCCTATTTATTCTAAACAATTATGATTTGACTATCTACATGATGACAGTTTAAATATGCACACAGAAAGCAGTAAAAGGAAGGATTGAAGGGAAACCTCTTGAAGCGTGCTTTTTATAAAAAATGAACTGGGAAGCGTTTTGGCGTTCCCTCGCTCTACAAGCCCGCTCCTCGCTCTCCTAGAACAAAATTTTAACTAAGGGAATCAAAAAGATTTCCCCTCGACTAGGTTCGATCCTCAAGCAAAATGGCTCGGGGCTCAAGAACTTCGTCGGATCAACTCTCCGAGTGATTTCTAGGGCAGAACACTGCTCAAAAACCCCAGAATACTCAAGGAGAGGGTTCAAACTATGTTGAAAAGTGTGGAATGACGTCCAATTGACGTCATATTTATAGGGAATAGGCGCAGTACGGCCTACAGGGCCAATACGGCCGTATTGAAATTTTTGAACTTCAATACGGTCGTATTGGGGTTCAATACGGTCGTATTGAAAGTCAGAAATTTCAATACGCCCGTATTGAGTTCGCAGCGGTCGTATTGAAGTGTCAATACGGTCGTACTGACTTCAGTATGGCCGTATTGAAGCTTCAATACGGCCGTATTGAGTTCAGTACGGCCGTATTGGGCTTTTTCCCTCCACTTCTTTATTTTGAGCTATTCTAAGACCTCTGGACCTACAGAGAACCCTCCTAGGGCCTTCGAGGAGTCCTTCTGGCTGATTATCCTTCAGTCTTCGAGAGTCTTCAAGCTTTATTTCCGACCCGGACAATTTTAGGGGTCTACAATGTGGTCCAAAATACAAGACCAAAATATATGATACCTATACTAACATGATGTATACAAAACATATGAAAATAGCTATAACAAAATATGGCCCATGAAAAGTTCAACTTGGGCCTTCCCAGGCCCATCAGGCCCATTGGGCCCTGACTGGCCCAAACCTTCATGTCTAGCCAACTCCTCTTGGCTCCTTCAATATGTCACCTCTTGCCTTCCTTGGCATGATTCCATCATCCAGGCAAGTATCCGTTCTTGGTGAGCATGTAGGCTACCTTCTTTATTTCTCGGGGAAACGTTTCGACATTGGCGATCTCCAATGCTTGGAAGGCGGTCTCTAGAGCTTCCTCTGCTGCATCCACGTAAGGTATGGAAGATGGCTTGCTGATGAGTATGTCATCTTCGGCTTGTACGGTCACCAGCTTGTCACCCACTATGAATTTGACTTTCTGGTGGAGCGTAGAGGGAACAACTTTCGCATCATGAATCCAAGGTCGGCCGAGGAGACAGCTGTATGCAGTAGTAATGTCCATCACTTGAAATTCGACATTAAAGATGGTGGGTCCAATTTGGATTGGAAGATTAATTTCTCCCACCACTTCTCTTTTAGAACCGTCGAAAGCTCGGACAATCATGTTGCTCGGGCGCATTTGGATTCCCTTGATTGCCACTTGATCGAACGTTCTTTTTGGCATCACATTCAAGGAAGATCCATTATCCACCAAGACTTTAGCGATGTGATATTCCTTGCACTTTATAGAGATATGCAAGGGCTTGTTGTGATTCGGTCCCTCAGCGGGGATTTCTTCATCGGTGAAAGTGAGGTGCTCATTAGCCGTGATGTGACTAACAATCCCCTCAAATTTGTCTTGGGAGATAGTGTGCGACACGTATGCCTCGTTCAAGACTTTCAACAGAGCTTGCCGATGCGGTTCGGAGCTTAGGATCAACGACAACAGAGTAATCTTTGCTGGCGTCCTATGAAGTTGATCCACGATGGAGTACTCGCTCTGTCGGATATATTTTAACAGCTCGTCAGTCTCCTCCTCGGATTCTTTATTTTCCTCGGTTTTCTCTTTTTCTTTTTCCTTTCCTTTATTCTTGGGAGCTTTATCATGAAGATCTTCGGGAGTGTAGATCCTGCCACTCCTAGTCATGCCCCCAAGTCCAGCGATGTTAGAGATATCGCTGTCGGCAGAAGAATGGATGTCGTATATCCATGGCACAGCTTTATTCGATTCGTAGGGAAAAGGTCTTGGAGCAGTGATCCTTAACGGTGTCGGACCTTCCCCTTTATTTGTCTTGATTACCAACAACGGAGTTGATGTGCGTTCGCTTGGCGCGGTTGTTGGCTTACACTTAATAACAAACGGCGTGCGATCCATTCTGAACATACGCATCGGTTAATTCTTTCTTTTTATTAATGTTTATTAATGAATTACTAGGAGGGATGTATGCAAATGAATGACTATGAAATGCAAAGGCAATTGAAAGATTTCATAGATCTCAAAAATTCGATTTATTAATCAAAGAAAGTGTACAACTCATTATACAATGCTTCGAAGCAATTTTTTACAAAATGTGAAAAGCCGATAGAAACCCACAGGCGGGTTCATGTTTCTTCTCCATTCATCTTCGGCTTCCTCTACATGACGGGCCATTGCTTCGGCTTGCGTATGGACTGCTTGGCTCATATTAGCGCTAAGCTTTTGAGCGTCCTTCGCCTTTTGAATGTGGTAGTTGATCATGGCTTGCAGTTCTTTAAGGTCGTCTTCGGCTCGATCCTTCTCCTCTCGGAGCTTAGCCATCTGTGCTAATCCTTCCCTTTCCTTCTTGCGAAAATTGGAAAGGCTTGCGGTTTGTTGTTGAGCAACTTCCCGCCATTGCTGCGCATCGGATCGAGTCAAGAGTAGATCATCTTGCATGTCCTTGATCAACAGTGCCTGCCTTGCGTACTCGGCTTCAAGGTGTGCTATCTTTGCGTCAACATCTCGGAGTTGACTATTCGGTTCGACCTTTGGCATTTTGGATGCCCGAATAGCCTTCTCATTAAGGTTAGCACACTCGTCCTTGAGCCGCTCTATCTCATGGTCTTTTTTCTTGCACTGCCTTTGTAGACCGTCAATGGCGAAACTGGATTCTTCATTTTTCTCTTCAAGAACCCTCATCTGAGCTCCCATAATTTCCAACTTCTTGGTCAAGGCATCGACTTGTTCTTGCAGCACCCTCCTCGTGACTGCGGTCGCGCAAGAGGTGGATGGTTGGGGCACCCCCCTCTCGCTCCTCCAAATCTCGTAGTCGGTGGAGACGGATACCCGAGGCTTTCCAAGCTCTCGATCTCCCTCATAGATTGGTCTCTCCCACGCTCTAATGACAGCGTGCATGTCTCTCTGATACTCGGAATCAAAGGAGAAACGCAATCCTCCAAGCTTCTCTTTGGTAGGAACAATCTGAGTCCTCATAAGTTGCCTCATAGCCAATCTAGGTGAATAAGCTATGCAACCTCTGAGGCCCATCAAAGGTATGCTTGGGTAACTGCCGCATCTCATCAATACACTGCTCGGACGGAACCAAGGACAAACCCATGTGAAGTGCTCAATGCTCCACTGTTCCATCTCTTCCTTCCATTCGGAAGCATAGCGGCGGCATACGGGGATCTTCGAAAAGCTCCTCAACGGATCGGGCAAAGTCCCCATGTGACTAGAGGCGTAGAAGTGTGTGATGCTCCACACATATAACAAGGAGGTGCAACATCGGATAATCTTCCCTTGCTTCTGCTGAGATATGTTGACAGAAAGCAAGGTGTCGGCAAGAATGGCAGGCACGGGACTCTTCATGTGCACGTCCCAGGCGAAGAAAGCGTCCATAGCGGCATGGTCCACTGTGTTAGCGTGAAAGGGGAATAGGACTGTCCCAAACACGGCTAACGCTAGAGTCTTGTTGAAAGCTAACCAATCTCCCTCACCAGCTAAGGAAGAAAGGTGATCCTCAATCATAGCGAGCTTCCAACCTTTGATACTGCCGTTCCCCACTAAGGCAGATGATCGTGATGGTAGTTTGACTTGAGTAGCGACCCTCTCCACGGCCACATAATTACCATGAAAAACATAGACCCCTGCTGATTTGGGCCATCGCAACATGAGCTCGTATTCCTCGAGAGTAGGAACTAAGTCAAACTGGGGGAACTCGAAGCAATGCAGATCAAGACTCCAAAAGTGAACCAATGCTCTCAGAAAGGCCGGATCCACACATATCTTCATCAAATCGAGGACTCGTCCATATTATTTCTCGAACTCAACACGAGCCTCACGTGGCATCAAAGAACAGAGGTGGTCCAACCTCTCGGCACGGTATAACAAGAAGTCCACTTTCTTCAACTGCCCTTGCACTCCCCTAGATCCCTCCATGATCTACGATAAGAATGCATGATATGAGATGATGGCGTTGAATATGCATGCATTGTGTTTATTCAACTAAGCATTATCATGTTTTCAGGATGCTCCTAAGATGATGCATGATATTGCTTGGTTTGGATAAATAATAATTTTTTTTTTCTTTTTTGGGTATTTTGTTTTTTGTATTTTTGGGTGAAAAGGGAAACTACCTACATGAATGTGATGAGGGTAGATGTTAACACCATGTAATGGAAGATTCTTATTCCTATTTATTCTTATTCTAAAAGGGGAATGTTGTATGTTTAAAGAATGCAATGTATGCTCAAACAATGTCACATAAACAATGCACAAACAATTCACTCATCCACGAACAGTCACGAGCGAATCACGAGGTAGGGGTATCCTGCAGACAAGTGCATATTCAAGGAGGTTCTAACTGTTCTCACCGGTCTAAGGCCCCCAAGGTGCCCCCATTATAGGGACCCAATCCCTCTCGTCGTAAGTCGATGGAAAGCTCCAACGCACTGTCGGACTTTAGTTCATGGTTTTCACCTTGAGTGATACTTTCCGACAACGGTCTACGGGCACCTATAGACCCATTCGACAACCGGCCGTACTAGCATCCACTCCCTATGGCTTTCCACTCATGCCCCCGGGTATAGAGGGAACTGTTGTGTGAAAAGGTTTGTGTGCAGTTTATATTTCAAACAATTGCGAAAATTTAAACATCCAACAGTTATTAAAGCCAATTAGGAAAAACATATTATCATACAAGCGAGGGGTAATGAAGTAATTTTAAACTATCATTTTAGAAATAATCCATCACTAAATGGGACTGACTCTCGAGGCTTCCCCAGTGGAGTCGCCATCTGTCGCCACCCGCCGAAACGGACGTTGGCATTCGCGACGATGGTCGGACTCTTTTTAAGTTTTGAAAGATGATGGATTGTTAGAATGACTTATTCTCAAACTGAGACCTCATCGAGCTAACAATTTTGTTTAAATGATTCTCACCAATCCATCACTACTACAAGATCTATCATCTACATCGGTTCAAATAGGTAATCTACATCGGTTTGAAAACCGATGTAGAATTGGGAGATGTAGAAACACATTTTATTTTACATCGGTTTTAAAACCGATGTAGATTTGTGCAAAATCTACATCGGTTGTCAGAAAAACCGATGTAGATTTGTGTACAAATCTACATCGGTTCTGAAAGAACCGATGTAGATTTTGCACAAATCTACATCGGTTTTAAATAAAATCGATGTAGATTTGTGCACAAATCTACATCGGTTTTATTTACAACCGATGTAGATTGTAGTTTTAAAAAAAAATTATTATATATATATATATATATCAAACACACAAGAATGACATATAATCATGATAACCTACAAACAAAAGTATATGTTAAAATACTTGAAAATTTAGTAATCAAGTTTGTTAATCAAGCAGATTTCATGAAATATAAAACACCCCTGATTGACAAGTTTTGATCCTTAAGTATAAAATAAACAAAACAAAAGTAGTTTCACTTTCATTTTCTGTGAAAAAAACAAGGCACACCAAATACTTGCCCAACAATACAACACTTGTTTCAAAGTATATTGGAGACCAAAATCCAGTAAAGGCACCATCCAGAAGAGCACAAACAGAATAAATATTAGATGTTGTAGTTCCTAAAGCAAGGAGGACATCCATGTTTGTTGAACCATTTCTAAGTGCTATGCCAGCTGCTATATAGAAGCATTTCCCAGAATAAAATCATTACAAAATAATGAAAACATTGAAACCAAGAGCCAAAATGAAAACATTGAACCAAGAGCCAAAACAAAAACAATGTCTCTGAACAGACTCTCAAAAGTCATTCATAGTACAATTTCTAAATCTAATTGAGTGACTATGTGTTCTTTGATGATTTCACCCTTGTCTGGAGGCCTATGTTTAAATGTTTCATTTGAATTCCACTTGCTTCTGGCATTCTGCCTGTTGCTTCTGTGGTTGATGCTGGTAAGAGAAATTCATTTTCAAAAAATTAATGCTTGGTAAAAGATAGGTCCTGCTTAGTTCATATTTTGCTTATGAAATACATGTAAAGAAAATTAAAAAAGAAAATGTTCCCTCACCAATTTTATTGTTGCCAGTATAATTGGTTTGTCCATGCATATTTTTACTGATCCTGTATTTCTGCTATCAAAGATAAATTAATAACTAATCACATAAAATATATATGCAATAATAAGACAATACAAATCATTTCAACAGTCTTTGCCCTAGTGAGACCAGTTACAACTGAATAGTGAGCAGGTTCTATTTTATAATAAACTGATTCTTTGGCTAAGTTTAAAAAGATTGATTTTGTTTTCATGTCTTGAAAGGAACATAAAAAATCCAAATCAAGTAACCAACTATTTACAAGTAACTAGTACCATCATGTGTCTTGGTGTTCACCTTCACTACTTGAATTGCAATCTGTACATAACATTATCATAATTAAACTGGAAATTTAAATAAATAATATGGCCAAAATTAAATACATGTTATATTAATTATATTGGTCATTCATTGAAATAACATGTTACTGAAGATTTTTCTAAAACAGAACAAGAATTGTAAGTTCTAGCACACTAGGCAAAGTGAATATAGATTCAAGCAGTAGATGATTTATAAACTACATGATGATTATTAAGATCAGTTTAGCTTTAGCATCATTCTATTAGAAACCATAGCTAACCCTTGTGCCCATAAATTAAAAACTTGTGTTGAATAGTATAAGCATAAATTTCTATTGCATTGTGTATGGCATAACTTTTGAAGACTAATTACATAAAATTCTATTAAATTTATGCAGCAGATATTGAGATTTCAGTCACCCAGTTTTTTGTAGGCAGAAATTATAGGAATTTAGGTATAGAGGAGAGGAAAAAGAGAAAATAAAAAAGGCTGCATACAATGAAAACAGTGTTAGAGCACATCTGAGACAAAAATTGGGGGCACTTTGCATCTGGGACAAAAAAGTAGCAAAGACCAAACCACATTCAGGACAAATAAAACCGACCAATTCCACTGTTTAATTGAAAAGAATTACCTGTTAAGTGTTCCTCAATACGAATTGGGCTGTCTCCTTTAATTGTATTATTATTGATCTTATCTAATAGCTCTTCAACTCGTTTGGTTGTCACATTTACAGACTCTAACAACATATCAAGTTCAAACCTGCCAGTACAGTTAAAATAATATCAGCAAGTGCCAGTGATAGAAGGAAATCATGTCTTATTCAACCCAGTGATGTCAAAAAAAAAAAAAAAAAAGAGGAACAATTTGGTACTCGTGACAGTGATCAATAAAAGATAAATCAACAGAACAGGCATTTTAAAATGTACTTAAACATCACTAGCAAGCTCTGACCTGTCATCTTCACATCTAAACAAACTCTCTTCATATACTGATTTTTGCGCATATGTTTGAAGGAATAATCCTCACTTCCTGAAGTGATAGAAACCCAGTGATCATTCAACGCTTCCGCACGAAGTTCTGTTTTCTGGCTAGCTACAGGTATTGGGTACTGCATAAGCACAAATAATACACACACACATCACAATCAGCAAGAGAATCTCAGGTTCCATTAGCGAAAGATAAAATACAAAGACACAAATAAAACAAGTTTACATTTTTTGGTAAGAGGCGGTAACTAGGAGTGCACTGGTCACAGTTAGAGAGGTCCAACTCATTTATAGGTTTTGATAAATACTTATCATTGTTGTTGCTTAAACCAAAAAGGATTTGAGATTTCCATGAAAATTAGTGAAAGACACTGGTACAATTTTAGAACACTCTCAATGTGTGTAGAAATATAACAATCATGCGAAGTGTGTGCTTCTAAAAACATAATGACTATCAGTCTTCTGCCATAATCCAAATTGTTTACTCTAAAATTAGCTTCTAAAAACATACCTGAAGAATAAGTTAGTTTCAAAATAACCATTTTCTGATTCACAGTTTTTGTATTGTATGGATAGACTCACTATCTGCTCCTCCAAGTTGATTGACTGCTTCTATGAACTGTTCATGAAGATCTAGTGTCCATTTTAGTCTAGGCTTAACATCAGTTGAAAGAACAAGTCCTAAATCACTAGTTCCATTGCCTCCATGCATCATCATATGCGTCTCAGTAGGGTTATGCATCCTTAAAGCATGCATGTTCTTAGCTTGTTGCTGCTGCGGATAGTACATTATCTTTCAAGGTAAAAAAAATGATTTCATTATTCTATATAAATGCACAAGATAATATTAAAAGGGAAACCTAGTGCACAAGACTTGAACTTGTGACCTTAACAAAGCAACAACCTTATTGTTGGGCATTATAGTTTGTGAGACACCTCACCTTACACGTTGTATTTGGAGAAAGCACTTGTCCATTGGAATTGTGTGCATTATACTTTCTGAGACACCTCACCTCACACGTTACAACAACGGTAAACGTACTCAACTTATTCTCACCCCTCACCTCACATACATAGGATGGTTTCCTAAATTTTAGCAGCAGCAACAACAATAAATGAATCGATGATAGAGTAGTGGGCCTCTCCCTCCCTTCACTTAACCTTCGCGGCCCAATTTGATAGAAACAAAAAAAAAAGGAAATAAACCCTAAACTGAGAAAAGGAGAGAAATGAATCGATGATGCTTACAGAGGGTTATTCAGGGGAAAGGGCGCGGAAAGGGCGCGGCAACGGCGGGGCGACGGTGGTGCAATGGGGGGCAAAGGCTCATGCGCGCGCACAGGGAAACCTTCTCAATATTCAGTAGCTAGCAAGGGCTTCAGGGAGAATGCCTACTCTTGGGCACGCGCGGGGTAGGAAAGAGTTCTCAATATTACATCGGTCACTATGTAAACCGATGTAGATCTCTTTATGATTGAGGCTCTTATTCACAAAAATGCCACCGTGATTTTAATATTACATCGGTTCGTCTTAAACCCGATGTAGAATATGTAATATTTACATCGGTCCCACTAAAAACCGATGTAAATATGCTTAATATTATACCCTTAATTACAATAATGCCACCGTGCTTTCTTTTTACATCGTTTCTTGCTTAACCGATGTAAAAATGGTGATGTAAAATAGTATTTTTGTAGTAGTGCATGTTAATCCCAAGCGGGACCCTCCATGGATTAGTGGTTTTCGCAAAAAGAAGGGGTTCTTGGAGTCGCCACCAATGTTTTACTCAAAACATTGGAAAACGATATAAGGCAATTGATTTTCACAAATCAACTTTGGCCATTACAACCAGAGTCGGGTAAGGGAGTCGGTTACGTGCGAGGAAGGTGTTAGCACCCCACAACGCCCCTTTCGGGTTCCCTATGACGGATTATTTCATAAATAATAGTGTAAAGTTACTAAATTACCCCTATTTATTAGAAACGATTATGAGTAAAATATTTACATGATGAAAACTCTAAACATGCAATGCAACAATCAAAAAGCAATAAATAAAAGCGGTAAAAGAAGGGATTTGGAAAGAAACCTTCGAAGCGGGCTTTTATATATTCAAAACGAAGTTTAGGAGGCTTTTTGGCGCTCCTTCCCACTACACGTCCGCTCGCTCTTTTCCCTAAAGATAATTTTTACTATGGAAATCAAAGAGATTTCCCTTCGACTTGTTCGAGTCTCAAGCTAATGGCTCATTGTCGCCACCGGCCCGAAACGGGGCGTTCGGCATTCGCGAAGGATGGTTGGACTCGTTTTTTTGTTTTAAAATGTGGATTGCTAGAAAGACTTATTCTCAAACTGAGACCTCGTCAAACGAGCAATTTTATTAAAAGGCTCACCAATCCATATTAATCCCAAGCGGGACCCTCCATGGATTAGTGGTTTTCGCAAAAGGAGGGTTCGTGGAGTCGCCACCAATGTTTTACTCAAAACATTGGAAAAAGGGATAAGGCAATTGATTTAAAAATCAACTTTGGCCACTACAACCAGAGTTGGGTAAGGGAGTCGGTTACGCGTGGGGAAGGTGTTAGCACCCCACGGCGCCCCTTTCGGGTTCCCTATGACAGATTATTTTTAAAATAATAGTATAAAATTACTAAATTACCCCTATTTATTCTAAGCAATTATAAATTGACTATCTACATGATGACAATTTAAATGTGCACACAGAAAGCAGTAAAAGGAAGGATTGAAAGGAAACCTCTTGAAGCGTGCTTTTATATATTGCAAAGAACTGGGAAGCGTTTTGGCGTTCCCTCGCTCTACAAGCCCGCTCCTCGCTATCCTAGAACAAAATTTTAACTAAGGGAATCAAAAGATTTCCCCTCGACTAAGTTCGATCCTCAAGCAAAATGGCTCGGGGCTCAAGAACTTCGTCGGATCGACTCCCAGAGAGATTTCTAGGGCAGAACACTGCTCAAAAACCCCAGAATACTCAAGGAGGGAGTCAAAACTGAGTGAAAAAGTGTGGAATGACGTCCAATTGACGTCATATTTATAGGGAATAGGCGCAATACGGCCTACAGGGGCAATACGGCCGTATTGAAATTTTTGAACTTCAATACGGTCGTATTGAAGTTCAATACGGTCGTATTGAAATTCAGAAATTTCAATACGCCCGTATTGAGTTCGCTGCGGTTGTATTGAAGTGTCAATACGGTCGTATTGACTTCAGTACGACCGTATTGAAGTGCCAATACGGTCGTATTGACTTCAGTACGGCCGTATTGGGCTTTTTCCCTCCACTTCCTTATTTTGAGCTATTCTAAGACCTCTAGACCTACAGAGAACCCTCCTAGGGCCTTCGAGGAGTCCTTCTGGCTGATTATCCTTCAGTCTTCGAGAGTCTTCAAGCTTTATTTCCGACCCGGACAATTTTAGGGGTCTACAGCTGCCCCCCCTTTACTTAGTCGGACGGCCTTTTGGTGTATCGGCTGACAAGTAAAGGAGTTGACCCAATTGTCCGGGTATTGTGCCGACCTTCTGACTTGTAGCGTCTTCCGGTGGAAAAATGTTGAGTAGCCTCTCCAGGTGGGTGCATACCTCGGCGCTTCTGACATCCTCGGTAGCTGAGTTTACCTTCTCCAAGGTTAACTTCACTCGACGCCCGAGCCGGAAGTTGGACATCAACGCGCCTCTGATGACGCTGATGGTTGAGTACCGCCTCTCCAGGCTTAGCTTCACTCTTTGTTCGAGCCGGAAGCTAAATATCCTTGTGACGACGGTGAGCAGTGTGAGTTTTGCCTCTCCAGGCCTTGCTTTGCTTGTTGCCCAAGCTGGAAGCTGTAAGTACCGTCTCTCCAGGCTTAGCTTCACTCTTTGTTTGAGCCGGAAGCTAAGTACCTTTGTGACAACGGTAAGCGGTGAGTACCCCTTTTCCAGAGATAGCTTCGCTCATTGCCCGAGCCGGAAGCTGCATACCTCCGTGTTTGTGACGACGGGGTAGCGTGAATATCTCCTTTCCAGGGATTTGGTGATGATTTTGTCTCCACAGTCCATGATGCTGCTTCGACGGTTGTTTTTTGATTTTGTGCCACTAGGGGCTGGATAACGCAGGGATCCGTCTAGGGGATGTGCAGTTACTCATAGGTTCTTGTGTCCCAACTTTCCATTGCGTAGTTGGTGCCCACTGGGGAATTTCTGATTCCTTTGGGGTGTAGACACAAAGATGCTCTTTCTGATGTGAGCGGTGCCTTATGATTGGCTGACGTCCTTTCGACGTTGATGGAGTATCCCGGTTATCCTTGTTCGGGTGTCTCTTTTGGTTTTCTGATTTTGCTGCCTCTGTGTAGGCTGTTATCCACTGGGGGATTTTGTCGTTGATTTTGATTAGCCTCTTCTGTTAGGCGTATCAGCTTGACGTTCAATGATTGGCTGAGAGCCAGATTCCACTTGGGGAATGATTATTGATTTTTTTATTTTTTCTCCTTCTGCAGGGATGCCTCTTGAGTAGGCGACTGGGGATTTGGGGATCTTATGTATCCCAGAGTATTATTTAGGAAGCCTCTACAGGCTTAGCCTCACTCGACACTTGAGTTGGAGAGCTATCTTCACTGAGGAAGTTTAAGTCCTTTGACTTGGATATTCTGCTTGGGTGATCGTACTTCCATTGAGAATGTCGTCGATCTTGCTTTGATAGCTCTTGCTGGGGATTTTGAGTCCAAGAGCGTGAGTTGAGGTTTCTCTGGGGAGTATTATTTCTGCGAGCCTATCCAGGCTCAATTATTCTTTGATGTGGGGGATGAGGAGTATTGTTTCGGCAAGCCTCTCCAGGCTCAGTTATTCTGTATAAACTGTTTGTCGGATTTTCTATATCCTTGCCTTTTTCTTTTTTGGCTTTTTCTGTACAGAATTTAAATTGCCAGAGAATTTTGAATTCAAAAGTGGCAAATTTCATTAAAAATGAATTTGTACAAGAAAAATTTGAGAAATGGGGCTAAGCCCAACCAAACTAGTACATGAAAAAGCAATAAAACAGAAGCCAGTCTTCACTCCTCTGCTGGCGGGTCCTGTGGCGAGTCCGGGAAGCGGCGATGCATCCAGACGGAGAGGTTGTCGAACCCCTGCACCAAGGTATCTAGTCGAGCATCGGTACTCTGCTGCCATGTACCGACACTATGCTGAAAAGCATCGAATCGCGTGTCGATGCTCTGCTGAAAAGCATCGAATCGCGTGTCAATGCTCTGCTGCAGTGTGTCGAAGCGGGCGTCGAAGTATCCCCTGTCCGACCGTGACGTGCTAGCCTCTGGCTGCGGGGTGTCGCCTCCCTCAAAGTCGAGGTTGTTGAGGAGGTCGTCGAAGGTCTCGAGGCCATCTACTCGCACAAACCCCCCTCCTGGCGATCTAGCGATGATCTTCATGTTAATCAGGGTGGAGGCACCAATCAATTTTGGCGCCAATGCCCCTGGCTCTGCACCATCGGGACATCCCCATGTCTCCGCCAGCTGTGAGAGGAGTGGGGCAACCAAGATGTACCCCTGTCTGGACTCTCCTCCCTCTCGTACCCCAAACTTCTTCACGTGCTCAAGGAAGAAATATCCAGGATTGGCCTTCCGGCCGGTGGCCATGCAATATAAGGCCAGCAGATCCGGTCGTGTAATCGACTCCTGACTCTTGGACCTGCCATGAATAGTACTGGTGAGGATCTTGTGACAGATCCTAAGAGCAGTCGGGAGCCGGGAGCCCTTCACCCCTGAATGATAATCCCGTCGGCCAGTGAGCAAACTCCACATCTCAACCGGAGTCCACTGATCAGGCCACTCGCATATGGCGTCTCGGAAGGCCAGCTGATCAGTGCGGCTGAAAAACCCTGCCTGGACGTTGAACTCGTCCAACGTCAGCGTGCGGTATCCTTCATTCATCCAGAAATCCACCGCGCAAACATCCTCCCCATAGCTGTTAGTCGACTCCGTGACGCCGACTGTAGCCAAGAACTCCTTCGTGGCCGTCAAATATAGCTGGGATGGTGGATTAAGGACAAATCCCCATCCTATGGCGTCGAAGTAGTTCCTGACGTCATTCTCCAAGCCCACTGCTTGGAGAAGCTCAAAGTCGAGCACTCTTGACGGCTCGATGGTGAACGTCTCTATAAGCTGTAGCCGGTCCCGGTGTCGATCTGTCATTACACGTCTGGCTGGGGCTCTCTGCCTTTTGCGAGAAGATTCTGCCATTTCCGATAATCTCTCTAGGAATGCACTCACAAGCAAGGAATGTGGAGAATGAAGAAAGGTATGCAAAATGAGGGAGGGGAAGTCTTTATTTATAGGCAAAATTCCGCCAATACGGCCCGTATTGGATTCAATACGGCCGTATTGGCCTTTCCGTTGATGTACAAAGTTTACAATCAATACGGATCGTATTGGATTCAATACGACCGTATTGGGGTTTAGTACGGGCGTACTGGGTTTTAATACGCCCGTATTGGAGTTGAAACGTTATCCTTAACGTTAACTCCAATACGACCGTATTAATACCAATACGGGCGTATTGGATTTTTCTGATTTATGATTTTTTTTTTTTTTTTTTTTTTTTTTTTTTTTTTTGGATAAACAGAGAATAAGTGATCTTCTAGTACACCTATCATCTGTATGCATGTATGCAAATGAGATGCACCTAATTCTATTTGATTCAGTTTTTCAAAAGAATTAATCGGTGCGTTCTTTGTTTGGATCTTGCCATTCCTCCAGACAGACTGTGCTTTGCCGATTTCTGTAACCAAGGAACGATGCGTATTTGATTTTTGGTGTTATCAACCAAATGATTCTCCCTTCCTTTAGAAGATGTGTCAACCCTCCTATTGACCACTATATCTCCATGTTTCCACTAGATTATTCAAAAATCGTTGGGGACAAGAGAGAAAAGAAGGAAAAGGTATATTTTTCAAAAGTTTGTGTTTTAGAGGGGATTGTTTTATTTTTGAAAAAATGGATTTTGTAAGAATGGCTGGCCAATGGCAGGCTTATTGTGTTTAGGTTTGTTCGATTAAACATTTATGAAGTTAAGCACATCTTCGTTATTAATGATTGTGCTTTGACAACTTGGATAGCTTTTCTTGAGCTCCTTGTTGAATTCAATTGATGGTACCATCACGGATTTATTTTGTTCCCTTTTTTGACGGCCCTAACTTTTGCCTAAAACACCCATTTGTGATGTCTTAGCGGGCTTTTATTTTTGTTCATTATTTTGTAACCCTAATTTTTGCCTAGGTCACCCTTTTGTGGGATTCCTAGCGGGTCTTTTGCTCTTATTTTGCGCAGTCCCCTTTTGGGTTTCCTGCCGAGCTTATTATCTTTAGGATTTCTTTATCCATGATGGCATTTATTGATGCCAAGAAAAGGTGCCCCAAGCTGTCATGCACTCTTCCACATAAAAATGATGCGGGTTTATTGATTATTAAGACGATCTTAACCTCATTTATGTTCATTCAAACAGGGTTAAATAATGTGGTCTAGAACTTTATTGTAAGCAAGAAAAGAATCAATAAGAAATTAATGAAGAATGATTTTATTCTAATCATAATGGAAACATGTGCCCTATCGAGGCTCGGGGGTCGGGCTGTCCCCGAGGAGTGATCTCTAATAGTCACTGAGTCTATACATTCCTATCGGAAGGAGAAGGACACTTGATGACAACAGCTGGCCTCGACATTTGTGAACCAGCCTTCCTAAAGATCTGGCTTAAAGAACGTCGAGAAGGATTTTGATTCCTCTTCGTTCTTTGATCTTTAACAGGGTTGTATCCTAACCCTTGCTTCCTCGGATTGTCCTTGATAATAGGTAGCTCCGGGATTCCCTGGGAGTACTTGCCCAATCCTTGTCCTGGCAAGTATCCGTTCTTTGTGAGCATATGGGCTACCTTCTTCATTTCTCGGGGAAACGTTTCAACATTGGCAATTTCCAATGCTTGGAAGGCGGTTTCCAAAGCTTCCTCTGCTGCATCCACATAAGGTATGTTGGATGGCTTACTGATGAGTATGTCATCTTCAGCTTGCACGGTCACCAGTTTGTCACCCACGATGAATTTGACTTTTTGGTGGAGCGTAGAGGGTACAACTTTCGCATCATGAATCCAAGGTCGGCCTAGGAGACAGCTGTATGCAGGAGTAATATCCATCACTTGGAATTCGACGTTGAAGATGGTGGGTCCAATTTGGATTGGAAGATTGACTTCTCCCACCACTTCTCTTTTAGAACCGTCGAAAGCTCGAACGATCATGTTGCTCGGGCGCATTTGGACTCCCTTGATTGCCACTTGATCAAGAGTTCTTTTGGGCATCACATTCAAGGAGGATCCGTTATCCACCAAGACTTTTGCGATGTGGTACTCCTTGCACTTTACAGAGATGTGCAAGGGCTTGTTGTGATTAGGTCCCTCGGCGGGGATTTCTTCATCGGTGAAAGTAAGGTGATCATTAGCCGTGATGTGGCTAACAATTCCCTCAAACTTGTCTTGGGAGATGGTATGCGACACATATGCCTCGTTCAAGACCTTCAACAGAGCTTGCCGATGCGGTTCGGAGCTTAGGATCAATGACAACAAAGTGATCTTTGCTGGTGTCTTGTGAAGTTGATCCACAATGGAGTACTCGCTTTGTTTGATGAATTTTAACAACTCATCAGTCTCCTCCTCGGATTCTCTATCTTCCTCGGTTTTCTCCTTTTCTTTTCCTTTATTCTTGGGAGCTTTATCGTGCAGATCTTCGGGAGTGTAGATCCTGCCACTCCTAGTCATGCCCCCAAGTCCAGCGATGTTGGAGATATCGCTGTCGGCAGAAGAGTGGATGTCGTATATCCACGGCACAGCCTTATTTGTTTTGTAGGGGAAAGGCCTCGGAGCGATGATCCTTAACGGTGTCGGACCTTCCCTTTCGTCTGTCTTGATTACCAACAACGGAGTCGCCGTGTGCTTGCTTGGTGCAGTTGTTGGTTTGCATTTAATGACCAATGGCGTGCGATCCATTCTGAACATACGCATCGATTATTTCTTTCTTTTTATTAACATTTATTATTAAATTACCGGGAGAGGTAAATGCAAATGAATGACTATGAAATGCAAAGGCAATAAATCTCAAAAATACTGTTTTATTCATTAAAGAAAGTGTACAACTTTATACAATGCTTTGAAGCAATTTTTTACAATAAGAGAAAAGCCGGTAAAAACCCACAGGCGGGTTCATGTTTCTTTGCCACTCATCTTCGGCTTCCTCGACGTGACGACCCATTGCTTTAATCTGTGTATGGACCGCTTGGCTCATATCGTCACTGATTTTCTGAGCCTCCTTCGCTTTCTGAGTATAGTAGTTGATCATGGCCTGTAGCTTATTAAGCTCGTCTTCGGCTCGATCCTTCTCCTCTCGGAGTCTAGCCATTTGTGCTAGTCCCTCCCTCTCCTTTTTGCGGAAATCGGAAAGGTTTGCGGCTTGTTGTTGAGCAACTTCCCGCCATTGTTGTGCATCGGATCGAGTCAAGAGCAGATCGTCTTGCATGTTCTTGATCAACTGTGCCTGCCTTACATGTTCGGCTTCAAGGTGTGCTATCTTTGCGTTGACTTCTTGGAGTTGACTACTCGGTTCGACCTTTGGCGTTTTGGATGCCCGAGTAGTCTCCTCGTTGAGGTTAGCACACTCATCCTTGAGCCGCTCTATCTCGTGGTCTTTCTTCTTGCATTGCCTTTGAAGACCATCAATAGTAAAACTGGATTCTTCATTTTTTTCTTCAAGAAATCTCATTTGAGCTTCCATACTTTCCAGCTTTTTGGTCAAGGCGTCGACTTGTTCTTGCATTAACCTCCTTGTGGTTGTGGTTGCGCAAGGGGTGGATGGTTGAGACACCCCTCTCTCGTTCCTCCATATCTCATAGTCGGTGGAGACGGATACCCGAGGCTTTCCAAGCTCTCGATCTCCCTCATAGATTGGTTTCTCCCATGCTCTAATGATAGCGTGCATGTCCCTCTGATGTTCGGAATCAAAGGAGAAACACAACCCTCCAAGCTCCTCTTTGGTAGGAACAATTTGAGTCCTCATGAGTTGCCTCATAGCCAATCTAGGTGAATAAGCTATGCAACCTCTGAGGCCCATTAATGGTATGCTTGGATAACTGCCGCATCTTGTCAATACATTGTTTGGACGGAACCAAGGACAAACCCACGTGAAGTGCTCAATACTCCACTGTTCCATCTCTTCCTTCCACTCGGAAGCATACCGACGGCGTACGGGGATCTTCGAAAAACTTCTCAAAGGATCGGGCAAAGTCCCCATATGACTAGAGGCATAAAAGTGTGTGATGCCCCACACATACAACAAGGAGGTACAACATCGGATAGTTTTCCCTTGCTTCTGTTGAGATAAGCTGACAGAAAGCAAGGTGTCGGCAAGAATGGCAGGCACGGGACTCTTCATATGTACGTCCCAAGCGAAGAAGGCGTCCATAGCAGCATGATCCACTGTGTTAGCGTGAAAGGGGAATAGGATCATCCCAAACACGGCTAACGCTAGAGTCTTGTTGAAAGCTAACCAATCTCCCTCATCAGCCAAAGAAGAAAGGTGGTTTTCAATCATAGCAAGCTTCCAACCCTTGATACTGCCATTCCCCACTAAAGCAGATAATCGTGGTGGTAGTTTGACTTGAGTGGCAACTCTCTCTACGGCCACATGATTTCCATGGAAAATATAGACCCCTGTTGATTTGGGCCATCGAAGCATGAGTTCGTACTCTTCGAGAGTAGGAACTAAGTCAAACTGGGGGAATTCAAAACAGTGCAGATCGAGACTCCAGAAATGGACCAAGGCTCTCAGAAAAGCTGGATCCACACAAATCTTCATCAAGTCAAGGACTCGTCCATAAGATTTTTCGAACTCCAAACGAGCCTCTCGTGGCATCAAGGTACAGAGGTGATCCAACCTCTCAGCACGGTATAATAGGAAGTCCACTTTCTTTAATGGCCTTTGCACCTCCCTAGACCTCTCCATAATCTACAATACAATGCATGATATGAGATGATGGCGATGAATATGCATGCATAGTGTTTTTTCAACTAAGCATTATCATGTTTTCGAGATATTCTTAAGATGATGCATGATATTGCTTGGTTTGGATAAATACGTATTTTTTCTTTTTGTATATTTTGGGTGAAAAGGGAAACTACCTATATGGATGCAATGGAGGCAGATGTTAACACCATGTACTAGAAAATCTTTATTTCTATTTATTTTTATTTTACTAGGGATGTTGTATGTTTAAAGAATGCAAATGTATGCTCATACAACGTCACATAAAAATGCACACACAATTCACTCATCCACGAACAGTCACGAGCGAATCACGAGGTAGGGGTCTCTTGCAGAAAAGTGCATATTCAAGGAGGATCTAACTGTTCTCACTTGGTCAAAGGCCCCCAAGGTGCCCCCATTATAGGGACCCAATTCCTCTCGTCGTAGGTCGATGGAAAGTTCCAACGCACCGTCGGACTCAAGTTCATGGTTATCACCTTGAGTGATGTTTTCCGACAACGGTCTACGGGCACCTATAGACCCATTCGACAACCGGCCGTACTAACATCCACTCCCTATGGTTAATCACTCATGCCCCCGGGTATAGAGGGAACTGTTGTGTGCAAAGGTTTGTGTGCAGTTTTTATCTCAAACATTTGCGGAATTTAAACATACAACAGTTATTTTAAAGCCATATAATAAATCATGTTATCATACAAGCAAGGGGTAATAAAGTAATTTTAACTATTATTTGTTAAAAATAATCTGTCACTAAATGGGACTGACTCTCGAGGCTTCCCCAGTGAAGTCGCCATCTGTCGCCACCGGCCCGAAACGGGGCGTTCGGCATTCGCGAAGGATGGTTGGACTCGTTTTTTTGTTTTAAAATGTGGATTGCTAGAAAGACTTATTCTCAAACTGAGACCTCGTCAAACGAGCAATTTTATTAAAAGGCTCACCAATCCATATTAATCCCAAGCGGGACCCTCCATGGATTAGTGGTTTTCGCAAAAGGAGGGTTCGTGGAGTCGCCACCAATGTTTTACTCAAAACATTGGAAAAAGGGATAAGGCAATTGATTTAAAAATCAACTTTGGCCACTACAACCAGAGTTGGGTAAGGGAGTCGGTTACGCGTGGGGAAGGTGTTAGCACCCCACGGCGCCCCTTTCGGGTTCCCTATGACAGATTATTTTTAAAATAATAGTATAAAATTACTAAATTACCCCTATTTATTCTAAGCAATTATAAATTGACTATCTACATGATGACAATTTAAATGTGCACACAGAAAGCAGTAAAAGGAAGGATTGAAAGGAAACCTCTTGAAGCGTGCTTTTATATATTGCAAAGAACTGGGAAGCGTTTTGGCGTTCCCTCGCTCTACAAGCCCGCTCCTCGCTCTCCTAGAACAAAATTTTAACTAAGGGAATCAAAAGATTTCCCCTCGACTAAGTTCGATCCTCAAGCAAAATGGCTCGGGGCTCAAGAACTTCGTCGGATCGACTCCCAGAGAGATTTCTAGGGCAGAACACTGCTCAAAAACCCCAGAATACTCAAGGAAGGAGTCAAAACTGAGTGAAAAAGTGTGGAATGACGTCCAATTGACGTCATATTTATAGGGAATAGGCGCAATACGGCCTACAGGGGCAATACGGCCGTATTGAAATTTTTGAACTTCAATACGGTCGTATTGAAGTTCAATACGGTCGTATTGAAATTCAGAAATTTCAATACGCCCGTATTGAGTTCGCTGCGGTTGTATTGAAGTGTCAATACGGTCGTATTGACTTCAGTACGACCGTATTGAAGTGCCAATACGGTCGTATTGACTTCAGTACGGCCGTATTGGGCTTTTTCCCTCCACTTCCTTATTTTGAGCTATTCTAAGACCTCTAGACCTACAGAGAACCCTCCTAGGGCCTTCGAGGAGTCCTTCTGGCTGATTATCCTTCAGTCTTCGAGAGTCTTCAAGCTTTATTTCCGACCCGGACAATTTTAGGGGTCTACACTCATGACTCAAGAACTTCGTCGGATTGGCTCTCGAAGAGGCTTCTAGGGCAGAGAATAGCTTCAAAACCCAAGAATACTCAGCACGAGGGTCCAGAAGTGTGGAAAAAGTGTGGAATGACGTGCAAATGACGTCCTATTTATAGGATTGAGGCGCAATACGGCCTGGGAGGTCAATACGGCCCGTACTGGGTTTTTGAACTACAGTACGGCCGTATTGAATTTGGTACGGCCGTACTGAAGTTCAAAAACTTCAGTACGGCCGTATTGAGTTCACTACGGCCGTATTGCAGTTCAAATGGCTCAGTACGGCCGTACTGAACCTCTGGGAGGGTGTATTGAGCTCCAATCCTCCCACACCCTTATTCTAAGCTACTCTAAGACTTCTAGACCTACAAAGAATCATCCTAGGGTCTTCCAGGAGTCCTTCCGGCTGACTTTCCTTCGGTCTTCGAGAGTCTTTGAGTCTTATTTCCGACCCGGACAATTTTAGGGGTCTACAGGAACGGGCCGTTCCAATTTATAAAAAGGGTCTGAAACCCTAAATTGGAACTGGCCGTTCCAAAACTGGAACGGACTATTCCAGAATTGGAACGGGCCGTTCCAGGCTCTTTAAATAAGGCTAAAACCTACATTTGGAACGGGTCGTTCCCAAATTGGAACGGGCCGTTCCAAATAACAAAAAGGGCTTGAATTCTTAATGTGGAATGAGTCGTTCCAGTATACCTATAGATGTGTTAATCTTGTCTCTGGAACGGGCCGTTCCAATTTTGGAACATGTCGTTCCAGTTACAAAATTTGAACGTAACGGCCATATCCAGAATGGGCCGTTCCGATTTTGGAACGGGTCATTCTGGACCCTGTCTGAGGTCTATAAATAGATTGCTTGGGCTCATTTCTCCGGACTCCAAAATTTCGTCCAGACTCCT
Source organism: Cajanus cajan (assembly GCF_000230855.2). Classification (NCBI taxonomy): domain Eukaryota; kingdom Viridiplantae; phylum Streptophyta; class Magnoliopsida; order Fabales; family Fabaceae; genus Cajanus; species Cajanus cajan. Next base: position 41,236,540 of record NC_138525.1, read on the forward strand.
TAGAGTATGAAATTTCTCTCTTTTTTTCTCTCGCCCTCTCTTTTGTATTTCTTGAGATTCTGTGAGGCATTGTACAAGAGGTATTTCTGTTAATCTCTTTTTTCCTTTTTTATTTATTTCTTCTCTATAATAAATATTGTTATAATAAAAAATAATCATGTAGACATTTTAGGATTAATTGTATAATTTAAATTTCAAGCATGTAAATAATTATTAATAAAGGGGATTAAATATTTTAATTATTAATTCTTATTACGTTATCTTCATCATAGGGTACCGATTTTGGGCGTTGTAGGGGTGCTTAATACCTTCCCTACACGTAACCGACCCCCGAACCCAATTCTGGTTATCAAGACCATTATTGGACTTTTAAAAACCTTTTCTTTTTCCAATGTTTTGAGTAAAACATTGGTGGCGACTCCATGAACTCATTTTTCAAAAACATTAATTAAGGATTAGTCTGGTGTCCGGGCATTCCTTAATTGATAAGACTTTTAAAAGGATGTCTAAACCATAGGTCGCAAGATCGGAAATTTTCGGGTTGCGACATAGCAAAGCCTATAGAGTATATAACAAGTGAACTTTAATTGTTGAAGAATCAGTTCATGTTGTGTTTGATGAGACTAACAAACAAGAGACAAAGCAAACTGAAATAGAAGACTTGACTAATTTGCTTGATCAACCCCCATTAGAAAGTAAACCTAATGAAAAGCCTAAAGAGAGTGAATAAAATGAAACCACTAGGAATACAAGTGAATAATTGGCTAAGGAATGGAAAACTTCTAGGGACTTATCAATGGAAAATATAATTTGAAATATTGGTAAAGGAGTTTCAACTAGAAGATCCATCAAGAATATTTATAATGTTATGGATTTTGTTTCACATGTTGAACCTAAGACTATAGATTCATGGAGTGGTGAATCAACTCAAACTTGGAGAATGAAGGTTTTGATGATAACAAAGTATGGATTCTAAGAATTAAAGCTGACTAAGGACATCAACAAGTCAAAAACAAAGTAAAGAAGAAAATATGGATGTTATGATGTGTGTTCCTGCGTAGAAACACTCCTCTTGTTATTCTTCCTTCTTGGTCTTCTAAGTCTTCGGTGTTGACCGAATACTGCCTCCGAGGGGTGGGGAGGGTACCTGCAAAGGCACTCCGACGATCAAGTAAGTATTCGGTATAGAGCAAATAGTGCTTTTATATGGAATAAATTGTACCTCCTTAATGTCACATCACCTGTGTATTTATAGTGACATGTGTGGGCCTGATGGGACTTCATTTTTGGGAGATGGGTAATATGTGATTAGCCTTAATCATTTTTAATCAAGGGCGGTAATTATTGTATAACGAGTAATTATTTTTCCATGTGCCTTTCGTGAGCTGGTCTGTTAAAGTCCTCGACTAGGTACAAAGCCGAAAGGGTGTTCGGCCTACCCCAAGGCCGAGGAGGTGTTTGGCCTGGGTCAATGCCGAATAGGTGTTCTACTTGGCCTGACACCAAAGGTATACTTGGCTCGTCCTTGGTGGTGGTTGGGGTGTTCGGCTTGGGTCAACGCCGAGGTGGTGTTGTTGGTTGTTCACTTTTCGTGGTAAGGGAGTCATGGGGTACCCCTTTGGCCGAGAGGGTGCATTCGGCCCAACCTCCAGCCGAAGGGGTGGTGCGTTTCATTGGCTCGGGCACCTCTTTCAGCCTATTGTTTGACCAAAGAGGTGCCTACTAGTACAATGTGTAATAGGAGTAGCTCATAAGTTGTATTGTTTTGTTGAGCTTATTTTGCATGTGTGTGCTTTGTGCATGGGTTAATCTTTATCTAGTCTGACTAAGAGTGAGTATGATGATGAGTTGGAAACTTGATAAGTTATTTTGAGACATAAAACAGAGTTTTTGAAATTTGACTCAAAATAATCGATTACCATTAATTATAATCAATTATTCGAGCAGCAGGTGAAAAGGATGCCGTGCTATAATAATCGATTATTTGTGAAAATAATCGATTATCCCAGGAATCACTCTCTGGAATAATTGATTATCCTGCAAAATAATCGATTAATTTGTTCTTGGTTGATTTCCAGAAATCATGAAGAATAAAATAATCGATTATCCTTTAAAAAATTTGACTATCTGGTTCTAAAAATATTATAAATAGTTTTCACATTTTGCAACTTCAGAACAAGATAGAACAGAGAATCAAAAAGAGAAAAACATTATTGTGAAGTCTTTGTGACCTTCTTGGAGTGTTTTCTTTGTGAAACCAAGAACTAAAATGTTTTTGAAGTGCTTTGAGAAAAGATCATCATCATCATCATCACAATCTTGAAAGAGAAAGATTAAGACTTGGTTCTGAGTTCACTATCTGATTTGTTCAATTTTCCAGGTGAATTTGATCCTTTAATTCTTTGTGAATAATTGTAAATCTTTAGTAGGTGTCTCAAGTGGTAAGGAATTCGTGTAGTGGGTTTCTACAAGAGGTGCTTTCTTGAGGTCAAGAAAGTGATTATCTTGAATGTAGGAGTGTATGCATGTGTGGTATGCTTGTAAAACTTCTTCGTTAAGATAGTGGAACAAATCTTGATCGGGTTATGATTGAGGACTGGATGTAGGTCATATGTGGAGTGGCTGAACCAGGATAAAAGACTTGTGCAATCTTCTCTTACCCTTATCTTTTACTTTGAGTAATATCTTGGTTGTGTGTTAAAGAGATTATTCTTGATTAACATGGTTGTATGCACAACATTGTTTTAAACTGAATCAAAGTGTTGCATATTGATTGCTTTTAACTTTGAAGTTTATTAAAGATTAATCAAGAAAGCATATATGACTCATTTTTCATTAACAAGTCTTTAAGGGACTTCTTTGAAAATTCATATTAGAAAAGTTTGAATTGAAATAAAGATCCTAAGAACTCTGAAAATTTTTAAAGTGTCATAGAATCCAATTCACCCCCTTCTTAGATTGAGCCATTATTTTCTAACAGATAAAACTCTTAACTTGCTTAAAGAAAAATTTTCTTGGCCCCATATGCGAAAAAAAGTCCAAAGGCATTGCCTTAGATGTTTGGTTTATTTAGAAGCCAAGTCTAAAGTTATGCCCCATGGCATATAGACACCTTTGTCTGTTGCTTCATCCCCTTGGGTGGATATTAGCATGGATTTTGTGCTAGGTTTACCTAGGACCGAAAGGGGCATGGATTCTTTTTTTGTGATAGTGGACCGCTTTAGTAAAATGACCCATTTTATTCCATGGTACAAAGTAGATGATGCAAGAAACATTTCAAAACTCTTCTTTAGAGATGTGGTTAAGCTTAATGGGCTTCCTAAGACCATAGTGTCTGATAGAGATACTAAATTTCTCAGTCATTTTTGGCGTGTCTTTTGGTCAAGACTAGGCACTCATCTTCTCTTTTCTACTACTTGTCATCCTCAAACGGATGGACAAACTGAGGTAGTCATTAGGTGTCTATCCTCTATGCTTAGGGCTGTCTTGAAGGGTAATCACAAGTCTTGGGATGAGTTTCTTCCTCATATTGAGTTTGCCTATAATAGGATAGTCCATAAGACTACCAATATTTCTTCTTTTGAGGCTGTTTATGGGTTTAATCCTTTGACTCCATTAGACTTGATACCTCTTCCTAATGTTAATCATTTAATACATAAGGAAGGTACTTCAAGGGCTGATTTTGTTCGAAAGTTACATGAAAGGATTAAAAATCATATACAACTGCAAAATGAGAAATATGCTAAATCTAATAATAAAGGCAAGAGAAAACTAATCTTCAAGGAAGGTGATTGGGTTTGGCTTCATCTTAGAAAAGAACATTTTCTAAAATAAAGGAAGTCAAAACTTAGTCCCGAGGAGATTGACCTTTTCAAGTCCTACAACGTATCAATGATAACACTCATAAGCTTGATTTACCCTCTGATTATGGTGTCAGCCCTACTTTTAATGCCAGTGATTTAAAACCTTTTGTAGGTGCTAGTGATGATGAGGATGAGTCTTTAGATTCGAGGACGAGTCCTTCTCAAGAGGGAGGGGATGATGGAAGAGCATGGACCAAAGGTCCAACCACTAGAGCTATGGCTAGAAGATTACTTAAAAATTTGACTACTTCAGAGCTTAGTGGGCCAAATGGGCTTGGTGGGCCTACGACTCTCTTCACTTGGACTTTACATGGATGACCACCTCTTTATTGCATGTTTAGTAGTGTAGGAACTCATGTTGTTTTGGTCTTGTATTATGCACCTTAGATTAGGATTTTTGGCCTTTAGGCTTGTTGGGCCTAGTTTTGGGCTTCATGGGCCTTTGGGTTTTTGATACCCAATATTGGGCTCATTCTCATTCTTGTAATTTTTCCTTTCCATTGTATATGATTGGCCATTGTATATAGCTCATTATTCTAGGAATTAGGAGGAAAACTTGTTAAATAAGATTAGGTTAAACTAGGTTTAATTTAACTTGCATTTAAGTTACATTTGGAGTCACATGGATGGCGCCACCTTGGTTGCACATGTGTGACACAAATGTAACCCTAAATTCAAGTTAAATCAAACCTTAATGCACTTAGCATCTATGTGGCCGGTGACATGCATGTGGTGTGAGATTTGAATTCAAAATTTCAAATTTGAATTCAAATCTTGGCGCCACATGTGAACCCTTCACATTGGCGCCAAGTTGCCTCCAAATTCGGTCCTATTTATAGTTTCCCTCGAAGCCTTTGTAAACACTTTTGAGATTAATGAAATTTGAGAGCTTCTTCAGCCAAATTTCTCTTGAGAGTCACCATGAGAGAGAGCTTCACTTTTAGGAACCCTACTAGGTTTTTCCTCCTCTTTGAAGTGAGCTTTCCCTTGAACCTTAAGCTTGGATGATTCCATCCAAGGCTTAGGCCTCATTCCAACCGAGAAACTTCCTCATTCAAGTCCTCATAGCTTCGGTTTCAAGTCTCCTTGAAGAAGATCCGAGCATAGGAGAAGCTAAGGAGAAGAACTCAATCACCTCTCATACCTTCTCCATCAATTTTGGTATCAAAGCAAGGCTCTTCTTGGAGATAAGTTTCCTTGTGTTTTGAACTGTTTGTTTCATTTTCTTTTCTGTTCTTGTTTGTCTCTTTTTTAAGTTTCTTTTCGGATCTAGTTGTTTTGAAAAAAATTTGTTCTATAGATCCATTGTTGATTGTATTTTGATTTTGCTTCCACAATCAATGTTTAAGACCTATTTGCTTGTGCTTAATTTTGCTATTGTTTGAGTCTCTCCATTCCTTGCATGTGTCCGTGATTGGACCTCATACATTTGCATTAGATTTTTGTTTTGAATCCTTGTTTTGTCTTAGTAGTTTGTGTTTAGTCCTTATATGTTGCGAATTCCTTGAATAGCATGTTTAACCTAGTTTTCTTTTGAGTTCATTGTCTATATTTTTGGTCTCGGTTTGCTTAATATTCTTGCCTACCTATATGTGCTTTTGTTTTACCTTATTGAGTTCATAATTTGCTATTAGTTCTAGCAAGTTTCTTAGAGTTAGGTTTCCATTGTGTACTTAAGTTTTCAAATCACTTTCTATTAAAAATTATTGAAAAAAAATTTTGTGTTGCTTAAAATTTCAAGTGATTCATCCTACTTCTAGTGCACTACTTTTTTGGATTCAAATTTTAAAAGTGTAGAGGCTGAAAAACAGAGAAAAATACAGAGCATATTGTCTCAAAATAGTTAAAAAAAAGTGAACAAAAGAATCCAATTCAAAACCTAAAAACTAGTGCACTAGTTTCACCATTTTCACTTGAAATTTGACAAACTTGTAGTCTCGGTTTCTATATCATGGAATTGTGAAAAATTTGAAAACAAAAGGCAAATATCTTCTCTGGAATCTTAATTTGAACTCAGAAAAAGAAATAATAATAAAATATATATATAAAGCATTTTAAAAGGAAAAAGCCGAGAAGAGTAAAAACTAGAAAATTCACTTGATTCCTCAAAATTCTTTAGACTACTATTTTGTGTGTACTTGTTTAAATTCCTTCAATTTTTTTTTTCTGTTGTTAATCTACTCTAGTACCTATCTAGGAACCTTCCTAACTGAGTGCTAGCCTTCTTTGGAGTCTTATTTTTCAGCTTTCTTTGTTGGACATCTTTGAGTCTTGTCATAAACACCTTAATCTTCAATTTTTTGGTATAAGCTTCTTAAATTGTGCTTTTGTTGCTTGTCTTGTTTTCTTTCATTAAACATTTTGTGTTGGAAGTGGCCTGAAATCCTTGCTTAAGGATCAAGCATTGACTCAACAAAGAGTAGGAAAAGACTTGGACATTAAGACTACAAAATTTGACCTAATTTAATGACCAAACTTTTCCTAAACTACCTTCACAAGAGTGATCATTCCTTTCACCTTGTGAGCAGCCTACATTAAATATTTTGTTGTGTTCATTGTGCAGGGTCCAGGAACAACTCAAGCCAGAGGTTGGTGGCGGATTAGAACACTTAAACAAGTGTTAGAAGAATTGGACAACAAATCCGTCACTAACTTGGTCACTAAAGCCGCCATTTATTGCTTTATAGGGTAGTTTAAATTTTTGCAATCTCTCTTGTATTTTAAACCAATTTGTAAAGCTTGGAGGGAGTATTAAGAAGCTGGTCAGGTATATCTAACCCTTGGTAGCCTACTCACGTGTAGTACTAGTGGAATTGACTTGGAAATTTCATATGTTTCAAGCTTCCACTTAGGGCAAACCGACTAGTTGATTATCCTTGCTTCCTTTAAGTTGTTTGTCTTTAATTTGTTTAATTTTTTTGCCCTAATTCGTCTAGAATTGTGTAGCATTTAATTGTTCACATTTAGATAGCATCAAAAACAAATTGTGAAAAGCATACAACATAAATTTTTTTTTGTGAAAATCTTTGTGGAATGGAAAATACCACAAGGGAGTTTAGTGATTTCCACTTGAAAAGGCTTGGTTATTAAGTGGCTCTTAGTATGATGGAACCAACTTCTCCATGAGAGATAGTGGTTGATTCCTTCTCTTCTCCAAGGTTTGATATGATGTGAAGGATGATCTCTTCAAGGGTATGGAAGTGGAGGATTTGGTGTTTGGGAAGGTGAAGGGTGACGCACAAAATGAAGGAGAGAAATGGATGGTGTTTGGTGATGCAGCTCCTTTAGGCTAGCTCACTTCACTTAGGATGATGAAGGCCAACCAAGGAAGACCCAAGCTCACTCTAGGTAGAGAGGAGAGGATAGGGGGCCGTGGAGTTCCTAGGGGACTAAGGAAGGAATGAAGAGGCACAAAGGCTCACTCAAATTCATTAATTTCCAAAGTGGCTACAAGGTAGGTTACCTAGAGTACTTATAGGGAAAGAAATGCATCTAGGGTTTCTTGGGAGCATTTGGCCGAAATTTTGGTGTCCAAATGCACCCTAAATGAACCCTAAATGCATCCCAAATGAAATGGGTCTCATCCCTCCTAAAAGACTAAAGTACCCTTAGGTCAAAAAAAAGAAAGAAATGGACTTTTGACCTTAAAAATAAGGCTTAAGTCCTAAAATAAATCCTAAGACTAGTTTTGCCCCATAATACAAAGGTTAAATAAAAATAAAAAAGAAAATCCTAATATCTAATGTAGCCCAAAATACAAGGGCAAAATGGGAAAACGAAGCAACAAATTAAGGAGATGGCTAAAATTCCACACAAATGATGATCTTGGCCTTTGGTGTGGTGTGTTATTCATCTTCCTCTACTCTCCTAGCCATGGACCTTGTGATAGGCCCTATATGATGCTTCAAGGATGGTCCTCCATCATCCCCTCCTTCTTGAGAAGGATTTGACCACAAATCTTCAAGCTCAATCATTCCATTGGTACCTTCAAGAGATGTGAGACCACAATTAGGGAAAGAAACTACTTAAAACTTAGCTATGCAATCCTTAGGTACACAATTTGTTGAATGAAAGTGCTAGGGGAAGGAGAAAGCCAAAGAGGCATCACTATTTTTGAAAAAGTTATTTCCCCATGCAATTCATTCACCAAATCATCTATTTTAGGGATTGGGTGCCTTTTATTCAATGATTGCTTTTTAAAAAAAAGGTGCTCATCCTTATAGACCCCTAAAATTGTCCGGGTCGGAAATAAAACTCGAAGACCCTCAAAGATCGAAGGAAAAGTCAGCCAGAAGGACTCCTAGAAGACCATAGGATGGCTATCTGTAGATTTAGAGGTCTTAGAGTAGCTTAAAATAAGGAAGTGGAGGGAATGAAGCCCAATACGGCCGTACGACACTTAATACGGCCGTATTGAAGCTTCAACACGGTCGCAGCGAACTCAATACGGCGTATTGAAGTTTCTGAAACTTCAATACGGCCGTACTGAAATCAATACGGCCGTATTGAAGCTTCAATACAGCCGCAGTGAACTCAATACGGGCGCATTGAAATTTCTGAATTTCAATACGGCCGTATTGAACATCAATACGACCGTATTGAAGTTCAAAAATTTCAATACGGCCGTATTGGTTCTGTAGACCGTATTGCGCCTATTCCCTATAAATATGACGTCAATTGGACGTCATTCCACACTTTTGAACATAGTTTCAACCCTCTCCTTGAGTATTCTGGGGTTTTTGAGCAGTGTTCTGCCCTAGAAATCACTCGGAGAGTTGATCCGACGAAGTTCTTGAGCCCCGAGCCATTTTGCTTGAGGATCGAACCTAGTCGAAGGGAAATCCTCCGGATTTCCGTAGTCGAAATTTTATAGGAGGGAGCGAGCGGGCTTGTAGAGCGAGGGAACGCCAAAAAGCTTCCCAGTTTTACGAAATATAAAAGCACGCTTCAAAGGTCTCTTCTTAAATCCTTCCTTTTACTGCTTTCTGTGTGCATATTTAAACTGTCATCATGTAGATAGTTAATTTATAATCGCTTATAATAAATAGGGGTAATTTAGTAATTTTACGCTATTATTTTAGAAATAATCTGTCATAGGGAACCCGAAAGGGGCGCTGTGGGGTGCTAACACCTTCCCCACGCGTAACCGACTCCCTTACCCAACTCTGGTTGTAATGGCCAAAGTTGATTTATAAAATCAATTGCCTTATCCCTTTTTCCAATGTTTTGAGTAAAACATTGGTGGCGACTCCACGAACCCTCCTTTTGCGAAAACCACTAATCCATGGAGGGTCCCGCTTGGGATTAATATGGATTGGTGAGACATTTAATAAATAAATTGGATAAGATCGACAAGGTCTCAGTTTGAGAACAAGTCGTTCTAATAATCCAATACATTTTCAAAACTAAAATAAAAGCGAGCTCGACCGTCTTCGCGACCGCCGAGGCCCGTTTGGGCCGGTGGCGACAGATGGCGACTCCACTGGGGAAGCCTCGAGAGTCAGTCCCATTTAGTGACAGATTATTTTTAACAAATAATAGTTAAAAATTACTTTATTACCCCTCACTTGTATGATAACATGTTTATCTATTTGGCTTTAATAACTGTTGTATTTTTAAATTTACGCAATTGTTTGAAATAAAAACTGCACACAAACCTTTGCACACAACAGTTCCCTCTATACCCGGGGGCATGAGTGATTAACCATAGGGAGTGGATGTTAGTACGGCCGGTTGTCGAATGGGTCTATAGGTGCCCGTAGACCGTTGTCGGAAAACATCACTCAAGGTGATAACCATGAACTTGAGTCCGACGGTGCGTTGGAGCTTTCCATCGACCTACGACGAGAGGAATTGGGTCCCTATAATGGGGGCACCTTGGGGGCCTTTGACCAAGTGAGAACAGTTAGATCCTCCTTGAATATGCACTTTTCTGCAGGAGACCCCTACCTCGTGATTCGCTCGTGACTGTTCGTGGATGAGTGAATTGTTTGTGTAAATGCTTATGTGCAATTGTTTGTGCATTAATAAATAACCTCGTGATAAGGTCTAAAAAATAATCCCCATGCATGAAAATGTCATGACATGAGAGGAAAAACCAATGTGTGAAAATATAATAAAAGTAAGGAGCATAGGCATCATTATCAATAATACCTCATGCATCCTCATCATCATTTATAGGTTCACTAATACCCTCTCGATGTGAGTGAAAGAGACCCGTGACTATTGAGATTCTCCGTTGTGGAGAGATAATAGCCTAGGGAGGGTGATAAACATTCATCTTAAAAAGGCAGCGCCTCAAAGATGAAAGATTATCAAGCTCACATCAAGAGTGTATTCATATCATAAATAAGCTAATTAGAATAAACATTCATTTTAGAAAGTGGCTGGTCATCTCTCTGTCCTCACACGCGCAAAGAAAATCAAGAAAATGGAAGCGCTAGAGGAACAAAACAAGAAGCTCACGACCGAGCTTTCACAGCTCAAAGAGCAGATGGCGCAAATGTTGGAACTCATGCGTCACCATAACATTCATGGATCTCATCACAGTGACCATGGGTCCCATCATGAGGGAGAGGAGGAGGAGCATGAAGAAGATCCTCCACATGCCATACCTCTTGGGGCTGGAATTATGATCAAAGAGCCCGAGGTTTCAAAAGAACAATTCCACGCCCTAGAGGATCGGTTGAGGGCTATGGAGGGGCATGATTTTGATGTCAAAGATGCCGCCGATATGTGCTTAGTGAGGGACATTCAATTCCCTCCTAAATTTAAAGTGCCAGATTTCCCGAAATATGTGGGATCGACTTGCCCCAAGAGTCATCTCACCATGTACTGTCGCAAGATGGCTGCATATGCCACAAATGAAAAGCTCTTGATCCACTGCTTCCAAGAGAGCTTAGCTGAAACTGCACTCAACTGGTATATGCAGCTAGATGGAAATCTAGTACATACATGGAGGCAGTTGGCCGACGCCTTTCTCAAGCGCTATAAATACAACATCGACCTAACACCCGATAGGTCTGATCTTCAAGCCTTGAGTAAAAAGAACGATGAATCCTTCAAGGCGTACGCCCAACGTTGGAGGGAGTTGGCGGCACAGATAGAGCCCCCGCTGTCGGATAAGGAGACGGTGTCCTTATTCATCAACTCGTTGACTGGTCCCTATTACGATAAAATGATAGGGAACACAACGACACTCTTCTCGGACATCATCACTATTGGGGAGAGAGTGGAACAAGGACTTAAAAGTGGGAAGCTGGCTAAGCCTTCCCAATCATTTGAAGCCAAGAAGACCTTCGGGAAGAAGAAAGAAGGAGGAGTCAACGCTGTAACCATTTCTCCATCTTCTTCCACTTCGAAGTCGGGAAAGTCGCAATACAAGCCTGTGAGGAAGTTTGATAAACTTCCGACCACATATAGCGACCTCCTGCCGAAGCTAGTGGAGGCGCAACTTCTAGCTTATGTTCCACCGAGGAAATTTGATCCACCATACCCCGATTGGTACAAACCACAAGACAATTGTCTATACCATTCGGGGGCACCAGGGCACTCAACGGAGAACTGCAGAGCTCTCAAGTATAAGGTCCAAGACCTTATCGATGCTGGGTGGGTCACTTTCGATTCGACGGCGCCCGATGTGAGCAAGAATCCTCTACCGCAGCAGGAGTAGAGAGAAGGGCAAGCCATGATAGGGCCCCTCCACATTTTTTCTTTTAGGGACTCATGATCAGTACCCGAGATCATGAGGACCTTTTCATGTAAATAAAGGGTTTTGTACAGTTTTACATACATATATCAATAAAGAGGCATTTTTCACACATTATTCTCTCATTTTGTTCTATTCTCTCTCTCTCATTAATATTAATAAACTCTAAACCTAAACAGAACCAATAAATAATTATGTCTGTGATTGCTCGCTCTGACCGGGATCTGAAAGCCGAGGGTGAATGGGTTGAGTTGGACAGTGATGAGGAGACCATCTCTCCGGATCTGCAAAGACTGCTAGATCAAGAAGCTCGTCTACTCCAGCCATATCAAGAGAAATTGGAGGCCGTAAATTTGGGGCAGGGTCAAGAGTTGCAAGAGGTCAACATTGGGACCCATATCAGTGATGAAATAAAGGCACAATTGATTCAATTGTTGAGGGAATACAAGGACGTATTTGCATGGTCGTACCATGATATGCCCGGTTTGGACTCCAACATCGTCGAACACAAGTTGCCATTAAAAGAGGGGTTTCGACCCATTAAGCAAAAGCTTCGACGAATCAAGCCCGAATGGTCCTTAAAGATTAAGGAGGAGGTAGAAAAACAATTGGACACGGGATTCTTGGTTGTATCCCAGTATCCCGAATGGCTGGCTAACATTGTGCCAGTCATCAAAAAGAATGGGAAGGTTAGAGTGTGTGTTGATTATAGGGATTTGAATCGTGCCAGTCCAAAGGACGATTTTCCCTTGCCACACATCGATACACTTGTGGATCATACTGCCACAAACACACTCTATTCCTTTATGGATGGATACTCGGGGTATAATCAAATCAAGATGAATATAGAAGACCGCGAGAAAACTTCTTTCATTACACCCTGGGGCACTTTCTGCTACAGGGTGATGCCTTTTGGACTTAAAAATGCGGGTGCCACCTACCAACGAGCGATGGTGACGCTATTCCACGATATGATCCACAAAGAAATTGAAGTATACGTGGATGACATGATCGCAAAGTCAAAAGACGAGATGGACCACATCCAATATTTGAGAAAATTATTCAATCGGCTTCGTAAGTATCAGCTTAAGCTAAACCCGGCTAAGTGTACTTTTGGAGTTCGGTCGGGTAAGCTTCTCGGGTTCATCGTCAGTGAAAAAGGCATAGAGGTGGACCCCGATAAAGTAAAGGCAATAATGGAAATGCCTCCTCCTAAAACTGAGAAAGAAATTAGAGGATTCCTCGGCAGGGTGAACTACATCGCAAGGTTCATCGCACAGTTGACTGACACGTGCAAACCAATATTCAAGCTGTTGCGCAAGAATCATTCCGAAATTTGGGATGAGAATTGTCAACAAGCTTTCGATAAGATCAAACAGTGCTTGGCCAATCCACCAGTGTTGGTGCCACCTGTCGAGGGAAGACCATTAATCCTCTATCTAACGGTGCTTGATGAGTCCATGGGAGCTGTGCTAGGACAACAAGATGAAACAAAGAAGAAAGAACAAGCCATCTACTACCTGAGCAAAAAGTTCCTTGATTATGAAACCCGCTACACGCCACTAGAAAAGACGTGCTGTGCGTTAGCATGGGCAACACAACGGCTCAGGCAGTATATGATTAGGCATACTACTTGGTTGGTTTCCAAAATGGACCCAATTAAGTACGTGTTCGACAAACCGATAATCACTGGGAAGATTGCCCGATGGCAAGTGCAATTATCAGAACTTGACATCATACATGTCACACAAAAGGCCATCAAGGGTAGTACCCTAGCTGATTACCTAGCACACGGGCCGACCAATGACTATCAATCCCTTCAGGATGATTTCCCCGATGAGGATATAATGCATTTACAACATGAAGATCCTAAGGATGATACGTGGACCATGTATTTCGATGGAGCCTCCAACATGCTTGGACAGGGGATTGGAACAGTATTAATCTCCCCACGAGGAAAGCATATCCCCTTAACGGCAAGACTCAACTTCGACTGTACAAATAACATGGCCGAATACGAGGCTTGCGCGTTAGGAATCCAAGCAGCAATCAACAATGGTATCCTAAAGCTCAAAGTATTTGGAGATTCGGCTTTAGTCATCCACCAACTGCGAGGTGAATGGGAAGTCCGAAATCCTAAGCTGATACCATATGTTGAGCATATCAAAGACCTGATACAATTCTTTCAAAATGTCGTCTTTGAATATATCCCAAGGGAGGAAAATCAGTTCGCTGACGCCCTTGCCACACTATCATCGATGTTCGCCTTGGATAAGGAGCATGAAATGCCCATCATCAATATCCGGCGGCACGATAAGCAAGCGTTCTGCCTACTGATAGATGAAGCTGTTGACGATCATCCATGGTTCCATGACATCAAACAATATCTGTCAAAAGGGGAATATCCTGATATGGCTAGCGATAATGATAAAAAGCATATCCGAAGAAGGGCCATGGGATTTCTGTTGATTGGAGAAACCCTCTACAAAAAGAATTATGACTCGGTCTTGTTGAGGTGCATAGACCAAGTCGAAGCTCAAAATGTAATCAAAGAAATACATGAGGGGGTTTTCGGTACCCATATCCCCGGGCCTGCAATGGCTAAGAAAATCCTTAGAGCAGGATATTATTGGTCGACCATTGAAAGGGATTGTTACCAATACGTCCGGAAATGCCACAAGTGTCAAGCATACGCCGACAACATTCATGTCCCACCAACGCCACTCAATGTGTTGGCTTCACCATGGCCATTCGCAATGTGGGGAATGGATGTTATTGGACCCATCGAGCCAAAGGCATCCAATGGACATAGGTTCATCCTTGTGGCCATTGACTATTTCACCAAATGGGTAGAAGCGGCATCGTATGCTCATGTGACCCGAAAGGTGGTAACATCCTTCATCAGAAAGAATATCATATGCAGATACGGTATTCCCGACAAAATCATCACTGATAATGGATCCAATTTGAACAATAAGATGGTGGAAGAACTGTGCAAAGAGTTCAAAATTCAGCACCACAATTCTTCCCCATATCGACCAAAGATGAATGGGGCAGTCGAGGCAGCCAATAAGAATATCAAGAAGATAGTACAAAAGATGGTTGTCTCATTCAAAGACTGGCATGAGATGCTACCCTTCGCTCTCCATGGTTATAGGACTTCAGTACGTACATCCACAGGAGCTACTCCATTCTCCCTTGTTTATGGAATGGAGGCAGTTCTGCCGGTTGAAGTCGAGATACCGTCTCTTAGAGTAATCATGGAGGCAAAACTTTCCGAGGCAGAATGGGTTCAAAGTCGATACAACCAATTGAACCTTATCGAAGAAAAATGACTGAACGCCATATGCCATGGTCAAGCCTACCAAAGGAAGATCAAAAAGGCTTTTGACAAGAAAGTCCATCCTCGAATCTACCATGAGGGAGAGCTGGTGATGAAGAAATTGCTACCAGCTCAAAAGGACAAAATCGGAAAGTGGGCCCCAAATTACGAAGGACCATACGTGGTGAAGCGAGCCTTCTCCGGAGGAGCATTGATTCTCACAGACATGGACGGAGAAGAACTTCGATACCCAGTCAACGCTGACGTGGTAAAGAAGTATTATGCTTGAAGACGTTGCTTGCATCAGCCCGCTAGGATGAAAACCCAAAAAGGGCATCCTAGGCAAAAGTTAGGGCAAAACGAAAAGCCCGCCAGTACAAGGGTACTAGGCAAAACAAAGGCAAAATTATCCCCGCTAGGACATGTCCTAGGCAAAAATTAGGGGCAAAAGAATAAGATGCAAAAAGTAAAGCAAGCAACGATCACTTGAATCGAAAACCGAAAGGCGGTTCAAGTGATAATCTTCTAGAAGCAAGCGTCTTGCAGCATCTACACTCCTGGCTCAGGCATCTCACCCGAAGCAACTAGGGAACGGGAAGGGCAGCAATCACAGATGTAATTGTTTAAGCCAAAAATGTACAGCCTACCCTGGCCAGCCATTCTTCAGAAAATCCCTTTGTAAATCTTTCTGTATAAACATTTGAATATCAATAAAATATCCATTTGTTTCTTTTCTTTCTTGACCATGTGATTATGCCTCTGAATTGGTTTTTCATAAAAATTGTACGAAATTCCATTAATAATCGGTCAATAAAAGAAAATTGGAGGGGTTCTTGTAAAATCCATAATCTCCTGCATAAAGGCTCACAAAAATACTCCCTCGCGGCAATGACAGAAAGTCCTCCAAGAAGAAGAGGACAGGGAGAGCCACTCACTTTCCTAAATAAATGAACAAAAAAGAAAAAAAAAATTGTATTGCATTTGTGCATCACACACACATTAGTTGCACATTCAAAGACCTTATCATGAGGCAACCGCATAAAATAGAAAAATAGAAAATTGCTTGTGTATGACAGCAGCAAACAAAATGCAAAGATTCAAAAAATCAACAGCATCATACAGAATAACTGAGCCTGTAGAGGCTTGCCGAAAAAATACTCCCAGAATAACTGAGCCTGGAGAGGCTTGCCGAAAAAATACTCCCAGAATAACTGAGCCTGGAGAGGCTTGCCGAAAAAATACTCCCAGAATAACTGAGCCTGGAGAGGCTTGCCAAAAAAAATACTCCCAGAATAACTGAGCCTGGAGAGGCTTGTCGAAATAATACTCCTTCAAAATAACTGAGCCTGGAGAGGCTTGCCGAAATAATACTCTCTCATAATAACTGAATTTAATTTCTTTAGCACTTTTAATTTCTGTACAGCAAAAGCCAAAAACATAAAAAAAGCAAAATACAGAAAAAGCCAAAAAAAATGACAAAAAAGGCAAACATACAGGAAAAGTCAAAAGTCGACAAAAAGACAAAGATTTCACATCCCACAGAATAACCGAGCCTGGAGAGGCTTGCCGAAATAATACTCTCACAGAATAATTGAGCCTGGAGAGGCTCGCCGAAATAATACTCTCAGAATAATTGAGCCTGGAGAGGCTTGCTGAAATAATACTCTTTCAGAATAATTAAGCCTGGAGAGGCTTGCAGAAATAATACTCCCCCAACTGTACAGAGTAAATGAGCCTGGAGAGGCTCGCAGAAATAATACTCCCCAGAGGGAACCTCAACTCATGCTCTTGGATTCAAAATCCCCAGCAAGAGCTATCAAGCAAGATCGTCAAAATCCCCAATGGAAGTACGATCTCCCAAGCAGAATATCCAAGTCAAAGGACTTAAAACTTCCTCAGTGAAGATAGCTCTCCAACTCAAGTGTTGAGTGAGGCTAAGCCTGTAGAGGCTTCCTAAATAATACTCTGGGATACATAAGATCCCTCATTCCCCAATCGCCTACTCAGAGGCATCCCTGCAAAAAGAGAAAAAATCAAAAATATCAATAAGTATTCCCCAAGCGGAATCTGGCACTCAGCCGAACACTGAACTTCAAATCCCCAGTCGCCTACTCAAGAGGCACCCCTTTAAAAAGAGAAAAAATCAAAAAGATCAATAACCATTCCCCAAGAGGAATTCGGCATTCAGCCAATCATCAAACATCAAGATAATTCGCCTATTCAGAGGCACTCTTTCAAAAAAGAGAAAAAATTGAAAAGATCAATAATCATTCCCCAAGCGGAATCCGGCTCTCAGCCTATCATTGAACATCAA
Organism: Cajanus cajan; assembly: GCF_000230855.2. Taxonomy (NCBI): domain Eukaryota; kingdom Viridiplantae; phylum Streptophyta; class Magnoliopsida; order Fabales; family Fabaceae; genus Cajanus; species Cajanus cajan. The sequence goes on from NC_138525.1 coordinate 41,253,747, forward strand.
GATGATCTGCCTAACAGAAGAGGCCAATCACAACCAATGACAAAATCCCCTGGCGGATAACAGCCTACACAGAGGCAACAAAATCCAAAAATTAAAAAGAGATACCCGAATAAGGATAACCGGGATACTCCACCAACGTCGAAAGGACGTCAGCCAATCATAAGGCACCGCTCACATCAGAAAGAGCATCTTTGTGTCTGCACCCCAAAGGAATCAGAAATTCCCCAGTGGGCACCAACTACGCAATGGAAAGTTGGGACACAAGAACCTATGAGTAACTGCACATCCCCTAGACGGATCCCTGCGTTATCCAACCCTCAGTGGCACAAAAATCGAAAAAACAACCGTCGAAGCAGCATCGTGGACTGTGGAGACAAAATCATCACAAATCCCTGAAAAGGAGATATTCACGCTACCCCGTCGTCACAAACACGGAGGTATGCAGCTTCCGGCTCGAGCAATGAGCGAAGCTATCTCTGGAAAGGAGGTACTCACTGCTTACCGTTGTCACAAGGGTACTTAGCTTCCGGCTCGAACAAAGAGTGAAGCTAAGCCTGGAGAGGCGGTACTCACAGCTTCCAGCTTGGGCAGCAAGCGAGACAAAGCCTGGAGAGGCGAAACTCACACTGCTCACCGTCGTCACAAAGGTGCTTAGTTTCCGGCTCGAACAAAGAGCGAGACTAAGCCTGGAGAGGCGAAACTCACACTGCTCACCGTCGTCACAAAGGTGCTTAGTTTCCGGCTCGAACAAAGAGCGAGACTAAGCCTGGAGAGGCGAAACTCACACACTGCTCACCGTCGTCACAAAGGTGCTTAGTTTCCGGCTCGAACAAAGAGCGAGACTAAGCCTGAAGAGGCGAAACTCACACTGCTACCGTTGTCACAAGGGTACTTAGCTTCCGGCTCGAACAAAGAGTGAAGCTAAGCCTGGAGAAGCGGTACTCACAGCTTCCAGCTTGGGCAGCAAGCAAAGCAAAACCTGGAGAGGCTACTCGACAATTTTCCACCGGAAGACGCTACAAGTCAGAAGGTCGGCGAATCACCCGGACAATTGGGTCAACTCCTTTACTTGTCAGCCGGTACACCAAAAGGCCGTCCGACTAAGTAAAGGGGGGGCAGCTGTAGACCCCTAAAATTGTCCGGGTCGGAAATAAAACTCGAAGACCCTCAAAGATCGAAGGAAAAGTCAGCCAGAAGGACTCCTAGAAGACCATAGGATGGCTATCTGTAGATTTAGAGGTCTTAGAGTAGCTTAAAATAAGGAAGTGGAGGGAATGAAGCCCAATACGGCCGTACTACACTTAATACGGCCGTATTGAAGCTTCAACACGGCCGCAGCGAACTCAATACGGCGTATTGAAGTTTCTGAAACTTCAATACGGCCGTACTGAAATCAATACGGCCGTATTGAAGCTTCAATACAGCCGCAGTGAACTCAATACGGGCGCATTGAAATTTCTGAATTTCAATACGGCCGTATTGAACATCAATACGACCGTATTGAAGTTCAAAAATTTCAATACGGCCGTATTGGTTCTGTAGACCGTATTGCGCCTATTCCCTATAAATATGACGTCAATTGGACGTCATTCCACACTTTTGAACATAGTTTCAACCCTCTCCTTGAGTATTCTGGGGTTTTTTAGCAGTGTTCTGCCCTAGAAATCACTCGGAGAGTTGATCCGACGAAGTTCTTGAGCCCCGAGCCATTTTGCTTGAGGATCGAACCTAGTCGAAGGGAAATCCTCCGGATTTCCGTAGTCGAAATTTTATAGGAGGGAGCGAGCGGGCTTGTAGAGCGAGGGAACGCCAAAAAGCTTCCCAGTTTTACGAAATATATAAAGGCACGCTTCAAAGGTTTCTTCTTAAAGTCCTTCCTTTTACTGCTTTCTGTGTGCATATTTAAACTGTCATCATGTAGATAGTTAATTTATAATTGCTTAGAATAAATAGGGGTAATTTAGTAATTTTACACTGTTATTTTAGAAATAATCTGTCATAGGGAACCCGAAAGGGGCGCTGTGGGGTGCTAACACCTTCCCCACGCGTAACCGACTCCCTTACCCAACTCTGGTTGTAATGGCCAAAGTTGATTTATAAAATCAATTGCCTTATCCCTTTTTCCAATGTTTTGAGTAAAACATTGGTGGCGACTCCACGAACCCTCCTTTTGCGAAAACCACTAATCCATGGAGGGTCCCGCTTGGGATTAATATGGATTGGTGAGACATTTAATAAATAAATTGGATAAGATCGACAAGGTCTCAGTTTGAGAACAAGTCGTTCTAATAATCCAATACATTTTCAAAACTAAAATAAAAGCGAGCTCGACCGTCTTCGCGACCGCGGAGGCCCGTTTGGGCTGGTGGCGACACATTGAAGTTGATCCGTGCATAAGGAGAGCTAAGGAGAAGAACATTCATCACTCCTCCTTACCTTTTCCATCAGTGCTTATCCATAAGCTCCCTACTATAATAAGAAGGTATGTGCCTTCTTCTCATAGCACTCCTCAACTCATTCCAATAAGTGATTGGAGGGTCATTGTGAAGTCTTCTCTCTCTCTCTCTAAGGAGGTCCACCAATACATAGCTTGTCCTTGGAAAGCTAAGGTGGCCAAGGGAACTTTTCTTTCTTCACCTACTTGGTGACAAGTGAAGATTTGCTCCACTTTCATTTCCCAATCCAAGTAGGCATCCATATCTTCTTTTCCATGAAAGTAAGGGAGATCAACCCTTGATTCCCTCACTTTGTGTTCCTTAATGACTCTCCTAGGTGTTGGTTGATAGTAAGCATCCATATGCATACTACCATCATTATCTTGGCTTTGAGAATCGTTGGAGCTCTTGGTTGAGCTCCTAGAAGAACCTTTTGGACTTTTATTTTTATTCAATCTTTTCAAAAGTTTTTCTTCCCTTTGCTTAATCTTTTGGATTTCTTGTTCCAAAGCCATGATTTGTACTTCTTTTTCAAGTTTCTCTTTTTGTTTTTGAAGCATCTCATCATTTTTCCAAAGTTTTAGTGCTTCAACCTCCTTGACAATTCTTTCAAAACTTTTAGGAGTATCAAAGTCACTACTACCTTGAGTATGATGACTCATGGTTAAGCAAAAAGAATTTGTATGCTATGCAAAAAGTTATAAAATGTTTTTGGTATTTTCTAGGAATGAAAATAGCACTTGGAAGTCTAAGTGTACAAGTTGCACTATCAAGGGAGGTGAGCTACAAAGAGCCACTTAATAACCAAGCCTTTTCAAGTGGAAATCACTAAACTCCTTTGTGGTATTTCCAATTCCCCAAAACTTTTCACAAAAATTTTGTATGCTTTTTTTTACAACTTTGTTTGTTTTTGACACTTAACTAAGTGTGAGCAAATAAAACTACACAATTCTAGACGTTTATAGGCAACAAAGTAAAGCAATTAAGTACAAGAAAACTTAAAAAGAAGCAAGTTAAGCAACTAGTCGGATATCCTAAGTGGAAGCTTGAAACATATGAAATTTCCAAGCCACTTCCACTAGTACTACACGTGAGAGTCTATCAAGGATGTAGATATACCTGACCAGCTTCTTAATACTCCCTCCAAGCTTTACAAATTGATTTTAAAATACAAGAGAGATTGCAAAATTTAAACTAGCCTAGAAAGCAATAAATGGCGGTTTTGGTGACCAATTTAGTGACGGTTTTTGTTGTGCAAATTTTCCAACACTTAATCAAGTGTTTAATCCGCCACTAATCCTTCAATATGATGCTACTGGACCTGAAAAAGAAACACAACAAAGAGGTTAATGGTGGCTGCCTCACAAGGTGAAAGGAATGGTCACTCAAGTGAAGGAAGTTTAGGAGAAGTTTTGGTCACTAAATTAGGTCAAATTTTTAGGTCTTAGTGTCCAAACTTTTCCTACTCTTTGTTGAGCAATGCTTGATCCTTGAGCAAGGATTTGAGGCCACTTCCAGCACAGGGAAATTATTGAAAGAAAACTAGACAAGCAATAAAGCACAATTTGGAAAGCTTATACCAAAAGTTAAGAGTAATATGATGTATATGACAAGACTCAAAGAGGTTCAACAAGTAAAACTGAAAATTAAGACTCCAAATAAAAGCTAGCACTCAGAGAGAAGAGTTCCTAGATAGGTACTAGAATAGATGAACAAAACAAAAAAAATTTGAAGACAATTGGACAAGTATAGCAAAAGTAGTAGCCAAAACAATAACAAGGAATCAAGTGGATTTTTCAGCTTGTGCACCTCTCGGCTTTTTCTTTATAAATTTTTTTCTCTATTTTTTTTTTAATTATTTCTTTTTCCAGTATCAAATTAAGAGTCCAGAGAGTATATTTGCCTTTTGTTTCAAATTTTTCAATGATTCCAAGCTATAGAAACCGATAATACAAATCAGCCAAAAATTAGGTCAAATTTCAAGTAACTTGAATAACTAGTGCACTAGTCTTTAGGTTTTTGGTTTGGATTCCTTTTGAACTCTTTTCTTTTTGATCTTTTGAACACTTTAGGCTCTGTTTTATCTCTGTTTTAAGCCTCTAATTTTTTTAAAATTTGAATCCACAAAAAGAGTGCACTAGAAGTAGGTTTACACTTGAAAATTTGAGTCACAAAAATTTTTATAAGATTTTCAATGGAATGTAATTTGAAAACTTAAGAACATAATAGAAACCTAACTCTAAAGAAACTTGCTAGGACTAATAGCAAATTATGAACACAATAAGGTAAAAGAAAAAGCACATATAGGTAGGCAAAAGAGAAACAAAACCGAGAGCAATATGTAGACACAAAATTCAAAATAAAACTAGGTTAAACATGTTATTCAAGGAATTTGCAACATATAAAGACTAAACACAAACTTCTAAGACAAAAAAAAGATTCAAAACCAAAATCTAAATGCAATGCATGAGGTCCAATCACGGACACATACAAGAATGGAGAGACTCAAAATAAAATCAAAAAAATAGCACAAGCAAATAATTCCTAAACATTTGATTGTGGAAGAAATTCAAAACAATCAAACAATGGATCTATGGAACAAAATATGATTAAAAGCATATAGATCCGAATTGAAAAACTCAAACAAGACAAGATAAGAAAGACACAAACACAAAACGGACACAAAATTTTGAAGAACACTTATCTCCTTGAAGACCTTGCTCTTGATACCAAAATTGATGGAAGAAAGTAGGGAGAAGTGATGGATGTTCTTCTCCTTAGCTCCTCCTAGCCACGGATCCTCTTTAAGGAGATAACACCGAATGGAAATGAAGCTTGAAGGATGAATGAACACGGATGATGAAGGCTAAAGCCTTGGATGGAAGTATCCAAGCTCAAGATGCAAGAGAAAGCTCACACTCAAAGAGAAGGAAATCCTAATGAATTCCTAAAGGTGAAGCTCACTCTCTCTCTAGAAGACTTTGAAGAAACTCGGCACTTGGCTCTCAAATTTCAATAATGTTCAAAGTAAATACAAATGGTGAAGGAAACACTTAAGTAAGCTCGGTTTTGCACACTTTGGGCGCCTAAATCAAAAGGTGACATGTGGCGCCCAAAATTTGAATTCAAATTTGAAATTTGAATTCAAATTTTGGCTTCCATGTGCTACTCCGAAAATTCAGGTACCTAAGGTGCATCTAAGTGTAATTTGGAGTGTCATTTAGGGTTAATTTGAGGTCACATGTTCAGCCACCAAAGGTGCAAAACATGTGACTCAAATGTAACTTAAATGGCTTCCAAATTAAACCTAATTTAACCTAATTAGCCTACTTTAGTATTCCTTGTATTTTCCTAATCTAATGACCTAAATACAATGGTCAAACAAATACAATGGAAAGGAAAAATTACAAGAATGAAAATGAGCCCAATATTGGGTACCAAAAGCCCAAAGGCCCATGAAGCCCAAAACTAGGCCCAACTAGCCTAAAACCTAAAATGCTACTCTATGTGGTCCAAAATACAAGACCAAAATATATGATACCTATACTAACATGATGTATACAAAACATATGAAAAATAGCTATAACAAACTATGGCCCATGAAAAGTTCAACTTGGGCCTTCCTAGGCCCACAAGGCCCATTGGGCCCTGACTGGCCCAAACCTTCATGTCTAGCCAACTCCTCTTGGTTCTTTGAGTATGTCACCTCTTGCACTCCAAAGCATGATTCCATCATATTTTCTAGGAACAAAAATAGCACTTGGAAGTCTAAGTGTACAAGTTGCACTATCAAGGGAGGTGAGCTACTATGATGGAGGACCATCCTTGAAGCATCATATAGGGCCTATCACAAGGTTTATGGCTAGGAGAGTAGAGGAAGATGAAGAACACACCACACCAAAGGCCATGATCATCATGTGTGTAGAATTTTAGCCATCTCCTTAATTTGTTGCTTCATTTTCCCATTTTGCCCTTCTATTTTGGGCTACATTAGATATTAGGATTTTATTTTTTATTTTTATTTAGCCTTTTTATTATGGGGCAAAATTATTCTTAGGATTTATTTTAGGACTTAAGCCTTATTTTTAAGGTCAAAAGTCCATTTCTTTCTTTTTTTTGACCTAAGGGTACTTTAGTCTTTTAGGAGGGATGAGACCCATTTCATTTGGGATGCATTTAGGGTTCATTTAGGGTGCATTTGGACACCAAAATTTCGGCCAAATGCTCCCAAGAAACCCTAGATGCCTTTCTTTCCCTATAAGTACTCTAGGTAACCTACCTTGTAGCCACTTTGGAAATTAATGAATTTGAGTGAGCCTTTGTGCCTCTTCATTCCTTCCTTAGTCCCCTAGGAACTCCATGGCCCCCTATCCTCTCCTCTCTACCTAGAGTGAGCTTGGGTCTTCCTTGGTTGGCCTTCATCATCCTAAGTGAAGTGAGCTAGCCTAAAGGAGCTACACTACCAAACACCATCCATTTCTCTCCTTCATTTTGTGCGTCACCCTTCACCTTCCCAAACACCAAATCCTCCACTTCCATACCCTTGAAGAGATCATCCTTCACATCATATCAACCTTGGAGAAGAGAAGGAATCAACCACTAACTCTCATGGAGAAGTTGGTTCCATCATGTGGTATCAGAGCCATGGTTGTCTTCAAGGGTAACTTGTCTCTTCTCTTTTGCGTCTTATAAATGTTTCTTGTCATGTCTATGTCTTCTCATATGTATTGATGTTATCCTCTAAAATATTGCTTAAAATGTTGTCTTCTTGTTGAGTGGTTCATTGTTGGTTCATGAGCCTTCCTTTGTTGTCCTCTAGGTTTCCTTTAAAATAGGTTCTTGTGTGCTTTTCTCCATTTTCACCTTTGCTGGAAAATTTTGTCAAGAACATGATTAACACTTTATGAACCCCATTTTAATCTTTATTTGTCCAAGTTTTGTCTCAAGTTTGTGTTTCTCTCACTTTTTCACCCAAATACCAAGTATATGCATGATACCTTCACTTGATGCATGTAATATGGAAATGAATGATGTATGTTTCCTCTCCTAAGTGGCTGGCCAAACATTTTGCATGTTCTTAGAGGTCATTCATGCATGTTATTTAGTTAATGACATGTTCTAAAAGTTTGTTTAATTCCATGTGAATTTGTCTCCTATACATGCGTGGTTAGCCACCCCTACATGCTCATCATCACATGATTGTCCCTTGTCCTTTGTATGACAACCAAGTAGTGTTTTGTTGCTGAAAAATCTGCCAAGAATGTGTGTTTGTTTGCTGAAAAAAACTGCACCAAATTAGTACATAGTACAAGACACATTCCACCTTACAAAAGTTGCTTTTTGCATGCCACTTGTCCTTTTTGTCTCCTACTTTTTTGTGCTATTTTTAATTCACCCACAAGTGTAAAAACCAAGCAACATAACAAGTTTAAAATTTAAAAAAAAACTGACCAAGGGGCTGCACCAAAAGCTGGCTGGAAAAATACAAGAGAAAAAAAAAATTCAAAAGGAAATTGTTGCTAGACTTGTGGACAATTACCATTTTACCCTTGCACAATTGGAGTGGACTTGGACCATTTTTTGTACCCATATTTGGACCCTTTTAATGACAAAAACCGTGGCTGGACATTAAGGAAAGGACCTTACACTAATTGATTTCATTTAAGGACAAGGAACATTAAACACTTAATTCTATTCTAGAACCCTTCTAGGATTTTCCTTTGAGTGTTTGCCTTCTTAAATGTTCCTTAATTTTTTGCTTGTCTTTCTTGGAATTCCTTGTGTTTTGTCTCATCAATATTCCTCTTGAGTTTAGCCTTCCTAATTGAGCATTTTTAGTTTTTATTTCTTGGCCTCCTTTCTTGCTCTTGGTTGGTTTGTTTCACTTGGTGTAGATGAAGCCTACTTCCACACTTCCATGCAATTTTGAGGAAGATTGAGTTGGAGGAGTTGGCCATGAGATCCAAAGAGCTTTGGGAGGGAACCATCACAAACATAGAGTGCCAAACACATCGGGAGGAAACTAACCAAGTTTTCTCATTATGAAGGGAACACCAAATTGGAGCTTGAAGAATTTTCTTGTTTTGTTTCTTTACTCTTTCTTTTGTGCCAATTTTGTGTTGTTTTGATTGGGCCACTTGTGTCTTGGTCCTTATTCATTCAATTGGGTTGTAAATTGGCCTCTTAAATTATTTAGTTTTTAGGAGTAGTTTCGTTTAGTACTTGTGGAAGTGTCTTGAAAACCCTCAAGGTCACTTCAAGCTTCCACCCTAGGACTTCCGACTAGTATATGCTTTATTGCTTTCCTTTAATTCTCTTAGTTGTTAGAATAATTCCTTAGATTGTTGTATGTTCGTTTAGAGGCTTCCAAAGTTGCCTACTAAGGGTCCGAACACACACTCACTCTTGTGCTAAAATTGTTTTTGTGAGAAAAGTGAAAAGGGGCTTAGTGATTTTTACTTGAAAAGGCTTGGTTTTTAAGAGACTCTTTGTAGTCCACCTCCCTTGATAGTTCACTTTGTGCACTTAGGCCTCCTATCACTACTCTTGCACTCAAAAGCTTTTGTGAAAACCTTTTATCACTCACTCTTTGTGAAAATATTTTCAAGAACCTCTTTGTGAAAGCCTTTCTTGATCAAAGATGAGTGATCATTCAAGTGTAAGGGGTCAAAATACTCATAGTAGTAGACATAGTCTTAGGGATGAACTTAGAGAACTTAGGGAATACATAAAAAGGAAAGAAGAAGAGAATGAAAAAAGAGAGGAAGAATATAAGAGAAAAGAGAGAGAAAATGAGAAAAATAATAAGGAAATAAAAGAGATGCTAGCAAAGCTAGTCATGGGGGGAGGAGTTGGAGGACCTAACCAAAGGGTTTCCCCAGCTAGGCCTCAAAGAGGCCATGGGGTGAGAACCCCTAGGAGTGAAAATGAAGGTAGTCAACACCCTACAAACCCTCCAAGTGATAGCCATTATAGTAGTCATCACAATGATGACTACTATCAAAGGCCACCAAGAACACAAAGACTAAGGGAGTCTTCTGTAAACCCCTAAAATTGTCCGGGTCGGAAATAAAGCTAGAAGGCTCTCAAAGACTGAAGGAAGATCAGCCAGAAGGACTCCTGGAAGGCCCTAGGAGGGTTCTCTGTAGGTCTAGAGGTCTTAGGATAGCAAAAATAAGAAAAGTGGGAGGAATGAAGCTCAATACGGCCTCCCAGAGGATCACTACGGCCGTATTGAGTATTTTGAACTGCAATACGGCCGCGGCGAACTCAGTACGCCCGTATTGAAGTCTTTGAACTTCAATACGGCCGTACTGAATTCAATACGGCCGTATTGAAGTTCAAAAACTTCAATACGCCCGTATTGACCCCAGGGGCCGTACTGCGCCTCATTCCTATAAATATGACGTCAATTTGAAGTCATTGGACACTTTTCCACTGAGTTTTGACTCCCTCCTTGAGTATTCTGGGGTTTTTGAGCAGTGTTCTGCCCTAGAAATCTCTCTGGGAGTCGATCCGACGAAGTTCTGGAATTCCGAGCATTTAGCTTGGAGATTCGAACTTAGTCGAAGGGAAATCCTCCGGATTTCCATAGTCAAAAATTATTTTTAGGAAGGAGTGAGCGGGCTTGTAGAGCGAGGGAACGCCAAAAAGCTTCCCAGTTTTACTTGATATATAAAAAGCACGCTTCAAGAGGTTTCTTTTCTAAAAATCCCTTCTTTTACTGCTTTCTGTGTGCATATTAAACTGTCATCATGTAGATAGTTAATTTATAATTGCTTAGAATAAATAGGGGTAATTTAGTAATTTTGCACTATTATTTTTAGAAATAATCTGTCATAGGGAACCCGAAAGGGGCGCTGTGGGGTGCTAACACCTTCCCCACGCGTAACCGACTCCCTTACCCAACTCTGGTTGTAATGGCCGAAGTTGATTTATAAAAATCAATTGCCTTATCCCTTTTTCCAATGTTTTGAGTAAAACATTGGTGGCGACTCCACGAACCCTTCCTTTTTATGAAAACCGCTAATCCATGGAGGGTCCCGCTTGGGATTAACATGGATTGGTGAGCCTTTTAATAAAATTGCTCGTTTGACGAGGTCTCAGTTTGAGAATAAGTCATTCTAGCAATCCATACTTTTCAAAACAATAAAAGAGTCCAACCATCCTTCGCGAATGCCGAAAGCCCGTTTCGGGCCGGTGGCGACAGATGGCGACTCCACTGGGGAAGCTTCGAGAGTCAGTCCCATTTAGTGACAGATTGTTTTTAACAAATAATAGTTAAAAATTACTTCGTTACCCCTTGCTTGTATGATAACATGATTTATTATATGGCTTTAAATAACTGTTGTATGTTTAAATTCCGCAATTGTTTGAAATACAAACTGTACACAAACCTTTGCACACAACAGTTCCCTCTATACCCGGGGGCATGAGTGATTAACCATAGGGAGTGGATGTTAGTACGGCCGGTTGTCGAATGGGTCTATAGGTGCCCGTAGACCGTTGTCGAAAAACATCACTCAAGGTGATAACCATGAACTTGAGTCCGACGGTGCGTTGGAGCTTTCCATCGACCTACGATGAGAGGAATTGGGTCCCTATAATGGGGGCACCTTGGGGGCCTCAGACCGGTGAGAACAGTTAGATCCACCTTGAATATGCACTTTTCTGCAGGATACCCCTACCTCGTGATTCGCTCGTGACTGTTCGTGGATGAGTGAATTGTTTGTGCATTGTTTATGTGAAATTGTTTGAGCATACATTGCATTTCTTTAAACATACAACATTCCTATTCTTTTAAAAATAAGAATAAATAGGAATAAGAATCTTCCATTATACGGTGTTAACATCTACCTTCATCACATTCATATAGGTAGTTTCCCTTTTCACCCAAAAAATACAAAAAATATATAAAATAAAAAATACCCAAAAAAAGAAAAAAAGGGTCATTTATCCAAACCAAGCAATATCATGCATCATCTTAGGGACATCCTAAAAACATGATAATGCTTAGTTGAATAAACACAATGCATGCATATTCATCGCCATCATCTCATATCATGCATTCTTATCAAAGATCATGGAGGGATCTAGGTTTGCATTTCATACATCCCTCCCAATGAATCATTAATAAACATTAATAAAAAGAAAGAAATAATCGATGCGTATGTTCAAGATGGATCGCACGCCATTTGTTATTAAGTGTAAGCCAACAACCGCGCCAAGCGAGCGCACATCAACTCCGTTGTTGGTAATCAAGATAGACAAAGGGGAAGGTCCGACACCGTTAAGGATCATCGCTCCAAGGCCTTTTCCCTACGAATCAAATAAGGTTGTGCCATGGATATACGACATCCATTCTTCTGCCGACAGCGATATTTCCAACATCGCTGGACTTGGGGGCATGACTAGGAGTGGCAGGATCTACACTCCCGAAGATCTTCATGATAAAGCCCCCAAGAAAAAAAGAAAAAGAAGAAAAGAAAACCGAGGAAAAAGAATCCGAGGAGGAGACAGACGAGCTGTTAAAGTTTATCCGACAGAGCGAGTACTCCATCGTGGATCAACTTCACAAGACGCCAGCAAAGATTACGCTGTTGTCGTTGATCCTAAGCTCCGAAGACAAGTTTGAGGGGATTGTTAGTCACATCACGGCTAATGATCACCTCACTTTCACCGATGAAGAGATCCCCGCCGAGGGACCAAATCACAATAAGCCCTTGCACATCTCTGTAAAGTGCAAGGAGTATCACATCGTAAAAGTCTTGGTGGATAATGGACCTTCCTTGAATGTGATGCCTAGAAGAACTCTTGATCAAGTGGCAATCAAGGGAGTCCAAATGCGCCCGAGCAACATGATCGTTCGAGCCTTCGATGGTTCTAAAAGAGAAGTGGTGGGAGAGATCAATCTTCCAATCCAAATTGGACCCACTATCTTTAATGTCGAATTCCAAGTGGTGGACATTACTCCGGCATACAGCTGTCTCCTTGGCCGACCTTGGATTCATGATGCGAAAGCTGTTCCCTCTACGCTCCACCAGAAAGTCAAATTCATAGTGGATGACAAACTGGTGACCGTACAAGCTGAAGATGACATACTCATCAGCAAGCCATCCACCATACCTTACGTGGATGCAGCAGAGGAAGCTTTAGAAACCGCCTTCCAAGCATTGGAGATCGCCAATGTTGAAACATTTCCCCGAGAAATGAAGAAGGTAGCCCATATGCTCACCAAGAATGGATACTTGCCGGGACAAGGACATGGTAAGGATTCCCAAGGAATTCCCGAGCTACCTATTATCAAGGATAATCCGGGGCAACAAGGGTTAGGATACAACCCTAACAAAGATCAAAGAACGAAGAGGAATCAAGATCCTTCTCGACGTTCTTTAAGCCAGATCTTTAGGAAGGCCGGTTCACAAGCGTCAAGGCCGGTCGTCGCCATCAAGTGTTCTTCTCCTTCTAATAGGGATGTATAGACCTGATGACTATTAGAGATTACTCCTCGGGGACAGCCCGACCCCCGAGCCTCGATAGGGCACATGTTTTCCACTATGATTATAATAAAATCATTCTTCATTAATTCTTTATTGCTTCTTTTCTTGCTTGCAATAAAATTCTATACCACATTATTTTTAACCCTGTTTGAATAAGCATAAATGAGGTTAAAATCGTCTTAATAAAAATAAACCCGCATCTTTTTTATGTGGAAGTGTGTGACAACTTGGAGCACCTTTCCTTGGCCTCAATAAGTGCCGTCATGGATAAAAAGAAATCCATTCAGGACAAAAATCCTAAAAAACAAAAAGCTCGGCAGGAAACCCAAAAAGGGGACTGCGCAAAAATAAGAGCAAAAGACCCGCTAGGAATCCCACAAAAGGGTGACCTAGGCAAAAATTAGGGTTACAAAATAATGAACAAAAACAAAAGCCCGCTAAAACTCCACAAATGGGTGTTTTAGGCAAAAGTTAGGGCAATCGAAAAACAGAATAAATCCATGATGGTACCACCAACTGAATTCAACAAAGGGGCTCAAGAAAAGCTATCCAAGTTGTCAAATCACAAATGTTAATAACCAAGACGTGCTTAACTTCATAAGTGTTTAATCAAACAAGCCTAAACACTTAAGCCTACCATTGGCCAAGCCATTCTTACAAAATCCATTTTTCAAAAAATAAATAATCCCCTCTAAAACACAAACTTTCGAAAAAAATATCCTTTCCTTCTTTTCTCTCTTGTCCCAAACGATTTTTGAATAATCTAGTGGAAACATGGAGATATAGTAGTCAATAGGAGGGTTGACACATCTTCTAAAGGAAAGGAAAATCATTTGGTTGATGACACCAAATCTCAATATAACATGCATCATTCCTCGGTTACAGAAATCGGCAGCACACAGCCCGTCTAGAGGAATGGCAAAAATCCAAACAGAGAAACGCATCGGTTAATTCTTTTGAAAAGTAAATCAAATAGAATTAGGTGCATCATACTGCATACATGCATACAGATGATAGGTGTAATGGAAGATCACTTATTCTCTGTTTATTGAAAAAAAACAAAAAAATATAAACTTCAGAAAAACAATACGCCCGTATCATGTTCAGTACGCCCGTACCAAAATTAGGGTTATGAACAAATTTTCAATACAATACGGGCATACTGAAATGAATAACGGCCGTATTGGCAATAACAGAAATCCTCCCTCACGTCGATGACAAAATTCCTCCAAAAAGAATAGGATAGGGGGAGCCATTCATTTTTTCTAAAAAACAACAAATTAATAAAATAATTAAACTTGCATTTTGTGCATCACGCACACATTCAAAGACCTTATCATGAGGCAATTGCATAAAAATAAAAAATAAAAATAGAAAATTGCTTGTGTATGACAGCAGTCAACAAAAGCCGAAAACGAAAAAAGGCAAGGATACAAACAATACTCCTCAGTTTGTACAGAATAATTGAGCCTGGAGAGGCTTGCTGAAAAAATACTTCCTCAGAATAATTAAGCCTGGAGAGGCTTGCAGAAACAATACTCTCTCACCATACAGAATAATTGAGCCTGGAGAGGCTTGCCGAAATAATACTCCTTCAGAATAACTGAGCCTGGAGAGGCTTGCCGAAATAATACTCATACAGAATAATTGAGCCTGGAGAGGCTTGCCGAAATAATACTCTCATCAGAATAATTGAGCCTGGAGAGGCTCGCAGAAATAATACTCCCCAGAGAAACCTCAACTCAAGCTCACGGAACAAATCCCCAGCGAAAGCTATCAAAGCGAGATCAGCAAAATTCCCCAACGGAAGCATGATCCAAACAAAATATCCAAGTCAAAGGACTTAGACTTCCTCAGTGGAAGATAGCTTTCCAACTCAAACGAAGAGTGAAGCTAAGCCTGAAGAGGCTTTCTAAATAATACTTTGGGATACATAAGATTCCCAAATCCCCAGCCGCCTACTCAAGAGGCATTCCTACAAAAAGGAAAAAAAATCAAAAGATCAATAATCATTCCCCAAGTGGAATCCGGCTCTTGGCCAAACATCAAGCGTCAAGATGATCTGCCTAACAGAAGAGGCTAATCACAATCAATGACAAAATCCCCCAGCGGATAACAGCCTACACAGAGGCGACAAAACCAGAAAAACAAAAAGAGTCACCCGAATAAGGATAACCGGGATACTCCACCATCGTCGAAAAGACGTCAGCCAATCATAAGGCACCGCTCATCTCAGAAAGAGCATCTTCGTGTCTACACCCCAGGGAAACAGAAATTCCTCAATGGGCACCAACTATGCAAAGGAAAGTTGGGACACAAGAACCTATGAGTAACTGCACATCCCCTAGACGGATCCCTGCGTTATCCAGCCCTCAGTGGCACAAAAATCAAAAACAATCGTCAAAGCAGCATCGTGGACTGTGGAGACAAAATCATCTCAAAGCCTAAGAGGCAATACTTAGCTACCCAGTTGTCGAGAGCACCGAGGTATGCACAAGCCTGAGAGGCAATACTTAGCTACCCAGTTGTCGAGAGCACCGAGGTATGCAAAGCCTGGAGAGGCAATACTCAGCTACCCAGTTGTCGAGAGCACCGAGGTATGCACAAGCCTGGAGAGGCGGTACTCAGCTACCCAGTTGTCGAGAGCACCGAGGTATGCACAAGCCTGGAGAGGCAATACTCAGCTACCCAGTTGTCGAGAGCACCGAGGTATGCACAAGCCTGGAGAGGCAATACTCAGCTACCTAGTTGTCGAGAGCACCGAGGTATGCACAAGCCTGGAGAGGCAGTACTCAGCTACCCAGTTGTCGAGAGCACCGAGGTATGCACAAGCCTGGAGAGGCAATACTCAGCTACCCAGTTGTCGAGAGCACCGAGGTATGCACAAGCCTGGAGAGGCAATACTCAGCTACCCAGTTGTCGAGAGCACCGAGGTATGCACAAGCCTGGAGAGGCGGTACTCAGCTACCCAGTTGTCGAGAGCACCGAGGTATGCATGAGCCTGGAGAGGCGACGACTAATACTCAACCTGGAGAGGCTACTCAACAATTTTCCACCGGAAGACATTACAAGTCAGAAGGTCGGCACATCACCCGGACAATTGGGTCAACTCCTTTACTTGTCAGCCGGTACACCAAAAGGTCGTCCGACTAAGTAAAGGGGGGGCAGCTGTAGACCCCTAAAATTGTCCGGGTCGGAAATAAAGCTAGAAGGCTCTCAAAGACTAAAGGAAGATCAGCCAGAAGGACTCCTGGAAGGCCCTAGGAGGGTTCTCTGTAGGTCTAGAGGTCTTAGGATAGCAAAAATAAGAAAAGTGGGAGGAATGAAGCTCAATACGGCCTCCCAGAGGATCACTACGGCCGTATTGAGTATTTTGAACTGCAATACGGCCGCGGCGAACTCAGTACGCCCGTATTGAAGTCTTTGAACTTCAATACGGCCGTACTGAATTCAATACGGCCGTATTGAAGTTCAAAAACTTCAATACGCCCGTATTGACCCCAGGGGCCGTACTGCGCCTCATTCCTATAAATATGACGTCAATTTGACGTCATTGGACACTTTTCCACTGAGTTTTGACTCCCTCCTTGAGTATTCTGGGGTTTTTGAGCAGTGTTCTGCCCTAGAAATCTCTCTGGGAGTCGATCCGACGAAGTTCTGGAATTCCGAGCATTTAGCTTGGAGATTCGAACTTAGTCGAAGGGAAATCCTCCGGATTTCCATAGTCAAAAATTATTTTTAGGAAGGAGTGAGCGGGCTTGTAGAGCGAGGGAACGCCAAAAAGCTTCCCAGTTTTACTTGATATATAAAAAGCACGCTTCAAGAGGTTTCTTTTCTAAAAATCCCTTCTTTTACTGCTTTCTGTGTGCATATTAAACTGTCATCATGTAGATAGTTAATTTATAATTGCTTAGAATAAATAGGGGTAATTTAGTAATTTTGCACTATTATTTTTAGAAATAATCTGTCATAGGGAACCCGAAAGGGGCGCTGTGGGGTGCTAACACCTTCCCCACGCGTAACCGACTCCCTTACCCAACTCTGGTTGTAATGGCCGAAGTTGATTTATAAAAATCAATTGCCTTATCCCTTTTTCCAATGTTTTGAGTAAAACATTGGTGGCGACTCCACGAACCCTTCCTTTTTATGAAAACCACTAATCCATGGAGGGTCCCGCTTGGGATTAACATGGATTGGTGAGCCTTTTAATAAAATTGCTCGTTTGACGAGGTCTCAGTTTGAGAATAAGTCATTCTAGCAATCCATACTTTTCAAAACAATAAAAGAGTCCAACCATCCTTCGCGAATGCCGAAAGCCCGTTTCGGGCCGGTGGCGACATCTTCCAATAAGGAACCCAATATTACTCTTCCCTCATTTCATGGCAAAGACAATGTTGAAACATATTTAGATTGGGAAATGAAGGTTGAACAACTTTTTTCTTGCCATGGAATAAGTGAAGAGAGAAAGGTTTCTTTGGCAACCTTTAGCTTCCAAGGGCATGCTATGTATTGGTGGACCTCCTTAGAAAAAGAAAGAAGATTGCATCATGAGCCCCCAATACAATATTCGAATGAACTCCGTAGTGCCTTAAGAAGGAGGCACATTCCCTCATACTATGATCGTGAGCTTATGGATAAGCTTCAAAGGTTGAAACAAGGGTCATCTAGTGTGGAGGAATATAGGCAACAAATGGAGTTATTCATGATGAGGGCTGGAATAAGGGAGGAAGAGAGGACCACAATCTCAAGATTTCAAAGTGGTTTAAACCTTGAAATAAGAGACAAAGTTGAACTTTTAACTTATAGAGATTTAAATGAACTTGTTCAACTTTGTTCAAGTGTGGAGCATCAACTTAAAAGAAAAACTTTTCGAAAAGACTCCACTCCATCTTATTCCAAGAGTTTCAAGAAGGAGGGTCACTCTTCCCTATCTTATCCCAAAAACGAAAAAGAAAAAAAAGAAGAAGAAAAAGAAAATTCATCTTTTAAAGCACCTTCCAAAGAGTCTAAGTCAAGTGAAATCAAGTGCTTTAAGTGTATTGGAAGAGGACATATTTCTTCTCAATGTCCTACAAAGAAAACCATGGTTTTAAAGGCCCAAGATCACTATAGTAGCCTTGATGAAGCTACTTCATCTTCCTCTAGTAGTGAAGAATAAGCCATAGAATCCGAGGAAGAGATTTTACCTTGTGAAGGAGACTTACTTTTGGTAAGAAGGCTTCTTAACAATCACTCTAGTGACATTGACCAATCTCAAAGAGAGAACTTGTTTCAAACAAAATGCAAGATTTTAGAAAATACTTGTTCTCTCATTGTAGATAGTGGATCAACTTCCAATTGTTGTAGACTAGATTGGTTGATAAGTTAGCCTTGACTACAAAACCTCATCCTAAACCTTATAGAATGAAATGGATCAATGAGGAGAGAGGTATTGTAGTTAACCAACAAGCAAGCATACCAATCTCCATTGGCAATTATAAAGAAGAAGTTTTGTGTGACATAGTGCCATTGGAGGTTAGTCATGTCTTGCTTGGGAGGCCATGGCAATTTGATAAACAAACAATCCATGATGGCCTCACAAACAAAATAAGTTTCCAACACTTAGGTAAGAAGTTTGTGTGGTGTCCTCTATCACCCTCTTAAGTGAATGAGGCCCAACTCAAACTAAAAGATAAGAAAGATGAAGAAGAGAAAAGCAAAACAAAAAGAAAAAGAAAAGAAAAGAAAAGAATTTTCCCTTTGAAGAGAAAGAAGGGCTAGGTTCAAGAGAACCTTAACCCTTGTGCCATCCTCATTCTTTTGGTGCTAAAGAAAGATGGCAATAGAGGATTGTCGCCACCGGCCCAAACGGGCCTCGGCGGTCGCGAAGACGGTCGAGCTCGCTTTTATTTTAGTTTTGAAAATGTATTGGATTATTAGAACGACTTGTTCTCAAACTGAGACCTTGTCGATCTTATCCAATTTATTTATTAAATGTCTCACCAATCCATATTAATCCCAAGCGGGACCCTCCATGGATTAGTGGTTTTCGCAAAAGGAGGGTTCGTGGAGTCGCCACCAATGTTTTACTCAAAACATTGGAAAAAGGGATAAGGCAATTGATTTTATAAATTAACTTTGGCCATTACAACCAGAGTTGGGTAAGGGAGTCGGTTACGCGTGGGGAAGGTGTTAGCACCCCACAGCGCCCCTTTCGGGTTCCCTATGACAGATTATTTCTAAAATAATAGCGTAAAATTACTAAATTACCCCTATTTATTATAAGCGATTATAAATTAACTATCTACATGATGACAGTTTAAATATGCACACAGAAAGCAGTAAAAGGAAGGATTTAAGAAGAGACCTTTGAAGCGTGCTTTTATATTTCGTAAAACTGGGAAGCTTTTTGGCGTTCCCTCGCTCTACAAGCCCGCTCGCTCCCTCCTATAAAATTTCGACTACGGAAATCCGGAGGATTTCCCTTCGACTAGGTTCGATCCTCAAGCAAAATGGCTCGGGGCTCAAGAACTTCGTCGGATCAACTCTCCGAGTGATTTCTAGGGCAGAACACTGCTCAAAAACCCCAGAATACTCAAGGAGAGGGTTGAAACTATGTTCAAAAGTGTGGAATGACGTCCAATTGACGTCATATTTATAAGGAATAGGCGCAATACGGTCTACAGAACCAATACGGCCGTATTGAAATTTTTGAACTTCAATACGGTCGTATTGATGTTCAATACGGCCGTATTGAAATTCAGAAATTTCAATGCGCCCGTATTGAGTTCACTGCGGCTGTATTGAAGCTTCAATACGGCCGTATTGAAGTTTCAGAAACTTCAATACGCCGTATTGAGTTCGCTGCGGCCGTGTTGAAGCTTCAATACGGCCGTATTAAGTGTAGTACGGCCGTATTGGGCTTCATTCCCTCCACTTCCTTATTTTAAGCTACTCTAAGACCTCTAAATCTACAGATAGCCATCCTATGGTCTTCTAGGAGTCCTTCTGGCTGACTTTTCCTTCGATCTTTGAGGGTCTTCGAGTTTTATTTCCGACCCGGACAATTTTAGGGGTCTACAGCTGCCCCCCCTTTACTTAGTCGGACGGCCTTTTGGTGTACCAGCTGACAAGTAAAGGAGTTGACCCAATTGTCCGGGTGATGCGCCGACCTTCTGACTTGTAGCGTCTTCTGGTGGAAAATTGTCGAGTAGCCTCTCCAGGTTTTGCTTTGCTTGCTGCCCAAGCTGGAAGCTGTGAGTACCGCTTCTCCAGGCTTAGCTTCACTCTTTGTTCGAGCCGGAAGCTAAGTACCCTTGTGACAACGGTAGCAGTGTGAGTTTCGCCTCTCCAGGCTTAGTCTCGCTCTTTGTTCGAGCCGGAAACTAAGCACCTTTGTGACGACGGTGAGCAGTGTGAGTTTCGCCTCTTCAGGCTTTGTCTCGCTTGCTGCCCAAGCTGGAAGGTGTGAGTACCGCCTCTCCAGGCTTAGCTTCACTCTTTGTTCGAGCCGGAAGCTAAGTACCCTTGTGACAACGGTAAGCAGTGAGTATCTCCTTTCCAGAGATAGCTTCGCTCATTGCTCGAGCCGGAAGTTGCATACCTCCGTGTTTGTGACGACGGGGTAGCGTGAATATCTCCTTTTCAGGGATTTGTGATGATTTTGTCTCCACAGTCCACGATGCTGCTTCGACGGTTTTTTTTCGATTTTTGTGCCACTGAGGGCTGGATAACGCAGGGATCCGTCTAGGGGATGTGCAGTTACTCATAAGTTCTTGTGTCCAAACTTTCCATTGCGTAGTTGGTGCCCACTGGGGAATTTCTGATTCCTTAGGGGTGCAGACACAAAGATGCTCTTTCTCTCTGAGTTGAGCGATGCCTTATGTTTGGCTGACGTCCTTTGACGTTGGTGGAGTATCCCGATTTATCCTTATTCGGGTATCTCTTTTTAATTTTTGGATTTTGTTGCCTCTGTGTAGGCTGTTATCCGCCAGGGGATTTTGTCATTGGTTGTGATTGGCCTCTTCTGTTAGGCAGATCATCTTGATGTTCAATGATAGGCTGAGAGCCGGATTCCGCTTGGGGAATGATTATTGATCTTTTCAATTTTTTCTCTTTTTTGAAAGAGTGCCTCTGAATAGGCGAATTATCTTGATGTTTGATGATTGGCTGAATGCCGAATTCCTCTTGGGGAATGGTTATTGATCTTTTTGATTTTTTCTCTTTTTAAAGGGGTGCCTCTTGAGTAGGCGACTGGGGATTTGAAGTTCAGTGTTCGGCTGAGTGCCAGATTCCGCTTGGGGAATACTTATTGATATTTTTGATTTTTTCTCTTTTTGCAGGGATGCCTCTGAGTAGGCGATTGGGGAATGAGGGATCTTATGTATCCCAGAGTATTATTTAGGAAGCCTCTACAGGCTTAGCCTCACTCAACACTTGAGTTGGAGAGCTATCTTCACTGAGGAAGTTTTAAGTCCTTTGACTTGGATATTCTGCTTGGGAGATCGTACTTCCATTGGGGATTTTGACGATCTTGCTTGATAGCTCTTGCTGGGGATTTTGAATCCAAGAGCATGAGTTGAGGTTCCCTCTGGGGAGTATTATTTCTGCGAGCCTCTCCATGCTCATTTACTCTGTACAGTTGGGGGAGTATTATTTCTGCAAGCCTCTCCAGGCTTTAGTTATTCTGAGGAAGTATTATTTCTGCAAGCCTCTTCAGGCTCAATTATTCTGAAAGAGTATTATTTCAGCAAGCCTCTCCAGGCTCAATTATTCTGAGAGTATTATTTCGGCGAGCCTCTCCAGGCTCAATTATTCTGTGAGAGTATTATTTCGGCAAGCCTCTCCAGGCTCGGTTATTCTGTGGGATGTGAAATCTTTGTCTTTTTTGTCGACTTTTGACTTTTCCTGTATGTTTGCCTTTTTTGTCATTTTTTTTGGCTTTTTCTGTATTTTGCTTTTTTTATGTTTTTGGCTTTTGCTGTACAGAAATTAAAAGTGCTAAAGAAATTAAATTCAGTTATTATGAGAGAGTATTATTTCGGCAAGCCTCTCCAGGCTCAGTTATTTTGAAGGAGTATTATTTCGACAAGCCTCTCCAGGCTCAGTTATTCTGGGAGTATTTTTTTCGGCAAGCCTCTCCAGGCTCAGTTATTCTGGGAGTATTTTTTCGGCAAGCCTCTCCAGGCTCAGTTATTCTGTATGATGCTGTTGATTTTTTGAATCTTTGCATTTTGTTTGCTGCTGTCATACACAAGCAATTTTCTATTTTTCTATTTTATGCGGTTGCCTCATGATAAGGTCTTTGAATGTGCAACTAATGTGTGTGTGATGCACAAATGCAATACAATTTTTTTTTTTATTTTTTTTTTATTTTTTGTTCATTTATTTAGGAAAGTGAGTGGCTCTCCCTGTCCTCTTCTTCTTGGAGGACTTTCTGTCATTGACGCGAGGGAGTATTTTTGTGAGCCTTTATGCAGGAGATTATGGATTTTACAGGAACCCCTCCAATTTTCTTTTATTGACCGATTATTAATGGAATTTCGTACAATTTTTATGAAAAACCAATTCAGAGGCATAATCACATGGTCAAGAAAGAAAAGAAACAAATGGATATTTTATTGATATTCAAATGTTTATACAGAAAGATTTACAAAGGGATTTTCTGAAGAATGGCTGGCCAAGGTAGGCTGTACATTTTTGGCTTAAACAATTACATCTGTGATTGCTGCCCTTCCCGTTCCCTAGTTGCTTCGGGTGAGATGCCTGAGCCAGGAGTGTAGATGCTGCAAGACGCTTGCTTCTAGAAGATTATCACTTGAACCGCCTTTCGGTTTTCGATTCAAGTGATCGTTGCTTGCTTTACTTTTTGCATCTTATTCTTTTGCCCCTAATTTTTGCCTAGGACATGTCCTAGCGGGGATAATTTTGCCTTTGTTTTGCCTAGTACCCTTGTACTGGCGGACTTTTCGTTTTGCCCTAACTTTTGCCTAGGATGCCCTTTTTGGATTTTCATCCTAGCGGGCTGATGCAAGCAACGTCTTCAAGCATAATACTTCTTTACCACGTCAACGTTGACTGGGTATCGAAGTTCTTCTCCGTCCATGTCTGTGAGAATCAATGCTCCTCCGGAGAAGGCTCGCTTCACCACGTATGGTCCTTCGTAATTTGGGGCCCACTTTCCGATTTTGTCCTTTTGAGCTGGTAGCAATTTCTTCATCACCAGCTCTCCCTCATGGTAGATTCGAGGATGGACTTTCTTGTCAAAAGCCTTTTTGATCTTCCTTTGGTAGGCTTGACCATGGCATATGGCGTTCAGTCATTTTTCTTCGATAAGGTTCAATTGGTTGTATCGACTTTGAACCCATTCTGCCTCGGAAAGTTTTGGTTCCATGATTACTCTAAGAGACGGTATCTCGACTTCAACCGGCAGAACTGCCTCCATTCCATAAACAAGGGAGAATGGAGTAGCTCCTGTGGATGTACGTACTGAAGTCCTATAACCATGGAGAGCGAAGGGTAGCATCTCATGCCAGTCTTTGAATGAGACAACCATCTTTTGTACTATCTTCTTGATATTCTTATTGGCTGCCTCGACTGCCCCATTCATCTTTGGTCGATATGGGGAAGAATTGTGGTGCTGAATTTTGAACTCTTTGCACAGTTCTTCCACCATCTTATTGTTCAAATCGGATCCATTATCAGTGATGATTTTGTCGGGAATACCGTATCTGCATATGATATTCTTTCTGATGAAGGATGTTACCACCTTTCGGGTCACATGAGCATACGATGCCGCTTCTACCCATTTGGTGAAATAGTCAATGGCCACAAGGATGAACCTATGTCCATTGGATGCCTTTGGCTCGATGGGTCCAATAACATCCATGCCCCACATTGCGAATGGCCATGGTGAAGCCAACACATTGAGTGGCGTTGGTGGGACATGAATGTTGTCGGCGTATGCTTGACACTTGTGGCATTTCCGGACGTATTGGTAACAATCCCTTTCAATGGTCGACCAATAATATCCTGCTCTGAGGATTTTCTTAGCCATTGCAGGCCCGGGGATATGGGTACCGAAAACCCCCTCATGTATTTCTTTGATTACATTTTGAGCTTCGACTTGGTCTATGCACCTCAACAAGACCGAGTCATAATTCTTTTTGTAGAGGGTTTCTCCAATCAACAGAAATCCCATGGCCCTTCTTCGGATATGCTTTTTATCATTATCGCTAGCCATATCAGGATATTCCCCTTTTGACAGATATTGTTTGATGTCATGGAACCATGGATGATCGTCAACAGCTTCATCTATCAGTAGGCAGAACGCTTGCTTATCGTGCCGCCGGATATTGATGATGGGCATTTCATGCTCCTTATCCAAGGCGAACATCGATGATAGTGTGGCAAGGGCGTCAGCGAACTGATTTTCCTCCCTTGGGATATATTCAAAGACGACATTTTGAAAGAATTGTATCAGGTCTTTGATATGCTCAACATATGGTATCAGCTTAGGATTTCGGACTTCCCATTCACCTCGCAGTTGGTGGATGACTAAAGCCGAATCTCCAAATACTTTGAGCTTTAGGATACCATTGTTGATTGCTGCTTGGATTCCTAACGCGCAAGCCTCGTATTCGGCCATGTTATTTGTACAGTCGAAGTTGAGTCTTGCCGTTAAGGGGATATGCTTTCCTCGTGGGGAGATTAATACTGTTCCAATCCCCTGTCCAAGCATGTTGGAGGCTCCATCGAAATACATGGTCCACGTATCATCCTTAGGATCTTCATGTTGTAAATGCATTATATCCTCATCGGGGAAATCATCCTGAAGGGATTGATAGTCATTGGTCGGCCCGTGTGCTAGGTAATCAGCTAGGGTACTACCCTTGATGGCCTTTTGTGTGACATGTATGATGTCAAGTTCTGATAATTGCACTTGCCATCGGGCAATCTTCCCAGTGATTATCGGTTTGTCGAACACGTACTTAATTGGGTCCATTTTGGAAACCAACCAAGTAGTATGCCTAATCATATACTGCCTGAGCCGTTGTGTTGCCCATGCTAACGCACAGCACGTCTTTTCTAGTGGCGTGTAGCGGGTTTCATAATCAAGGAACTTTTTGCTCAGGTAGTAGATGGCTTGTTCTTTCTTCTTTGTTTCATCTTGTTGTCCTAGCACAGCTCCCATGGACTCATCAAGCACCGTTAGATAGAGGATTAATGGTCTTCCCTCGACAGGTGGCACCAACACTGGTGGATTGGCCAAGCACTGTTTGATCTTATCGAAAGCTTGTTGACAATTCTCATCCCAAATTTCGGAATGATTCTTGCGCAACAGCTTGAATATTGGTTTGCACGTGTCAGTCAACTGTGCGATGAACCTTGCGATGTAGTTCACCCTGCCGAGGAATCCTCTAATTTCTTTCTCAGTTTTAGGAGGAGGCATTTCCATTATTGCCTTTACTTTATCGGGGTCCACCTCTATGCCTTTTTCACTGACGATGAACCCGAGAAGCTTACCCGACCGAACTCCAAAAGTACACTTAGCCGGGTTTAGCTTAAGCTGATACTTACGAAGCCGATTGAATAATTTTCTCAAATATTGGATGTGGTCCATCTCGTCTTTTGACTTTGCGATCATGTCATCCACGTATACTTCAATTTCTTTGTGGATCATATCGTGGAATAGCGTCACCATCGCTCGTTGGTAGGTGGCACCCGCATTTTTAAGTCCAAAAGGCATCACCCTGTAGCAGAAAGTGCCCCAGGGTGTAATGAAAGAAGTTTTCTCGCGGTCTTCTATATTCATCTTGATTTGATTATACCCCGAGTATCCATCCATAAAGGAATAGAGTGTGTTTGTGGCAGTATGATCCACAAGTGTATCGATGTGTGGCAAGGGAAAATCGTCCTTTGGACTGGCACGATTCAAATCCCTATAATCAACACACACTCTAACCTTCCCATTCTTTTTGATGACTGGCACAATGTTAGCCAGCCATTCGGGATACTGGGATACAACCAAGAATCCCGCGTCCAATTGTTTTTCTACCTCCTCCTTAATCTTTAAGGACCATTCGGGCTTGATTCGTCGAAGCTTTTGCTTAATGGGTCGAAACCCCTCTTTTAATGGCAACTTGTGTTCGACGATGTTGGAGTCCAAACTGGGCATATCATGGTACGACCATGCAAATACGTCCTTGTATTCCCTCAACAATTGAATCAATTGTGCCTTTATTTCATCACTGATATGGGTCCCAATGTTGACCTCTTGCAACTCTTGACCCTGCCCCAAATTTACGGCCTCCAATTTCTCTTGATATGGCTGGAGTAGACGAGCTTCTTGATCTAGCAGTCTTTGCAGATCCGGAGAGATGGTCTCCTCATCACTGTTCAACTCAACCCATTCACCTTCGGCTTTCAGATCCCGGTCAGAGCGAGCAATCACAGACATAATTATTTATTGGTTCTGTTTAGGTTTAGAGTTTATTAATATTAATGAGAGAGAGAGAATAGAACAAAATGAGAGAATAATGTGTGAAAAATGCCTCTTTATTGATATATGTATGTAAAACTGTACAAAACCCTTTATTTACATGAAAAGGTCCTCATGATCTCGGGTACTGATCATGAGTCCCTAAAAGAAAAAATGTGGAGGGGCCCTATCATGGCTTGCCCTTCTCTCTACTCCTGCTGCGGTAGAGGATTCTTGCTCACATCGGGCGCCGTCGAATCGAAAGTGACCCACCCAGCATCGATAAGGTCTTGGACCTTATACTTGAGAGCTCTGCAGTTCTCCGTTGAGTGCCCTGGTGCCCCCGAATGGTATAGACATTTGTCTTGTGGATTGTACCAATCGGGGTAAGGTGGATTCACTTTCTTTGGTGGAATGTAAGCTATAAGACGCGCCTCTACTAGCTTCGGCAGGAGATCGCTATAAGTGGTCGGAAGTTTATCAAACTTCTTCACAGAGTTGTTTTGCGATTTGCCTGACTTCGAAGCGGAAGAAGATGGAGAAATGGTTACAGCGTTGACTCCTCCTTCTTTCTTCTTCCCGAAGGCCTTCTTAGCTTCATATGGTTGGGAAGGCTTAGCCAGCTTCCCACTTTTAAGTCCTTGTTCCACCCTTTCTCCAATGGTGATGATGTCCGAGAAGAGTGTCGTTGTGTTCCCTATCATTTTATCGAAATAGGGACCAGTCAACGAGTTGATGAATAAGGACACCGTCTCCTTATCCGACAGCGGGGGCTCTATCTGTGCCGCCAACTCCCTCCAACGTTGGGCGTACGCCTTGAAGGATTCATCGTTCTTTTTACTCAAGGCTTGAAGATCAGACCTATCGGGTGTTAGGTCGATGTTGTATTTATAGCGCTTGAGAAAGGCGTCGGCCAACTGCCTCCATGTATGTACTAGATTTCCATCTAGCTGCATATACCAGTTGAGTGCAGTTTCAGCTAAGCTCTCTTGAAAGCAGTGGATCAAGAGCTTTTCATTTGTGGCATATGCGGCCATCTTGCGACAGTACATGGTGAGATGACTTTTGGGGCAAGTCGATCCCACGTACTTTGGGAAATCCGGCACTTTAAATTTAGGAGGGAATTGGATGTCCCTCACTAAACACATGTCGGCGGCATCCTTGATGTCAAAGTCATGCCCCTCCATAGCCCTTAGCCGATCCTCGAGGGCGTGGAATTGTTCCTTTGATACTTCGGGCTCTTTAATCATAATTCCAGGCCCAAGGGATACAGCGTGTGGAGGATCTTTTTCATGCTCTTCCTCCTCTCCCTCATGATGGGACCCATGATCACTGTGATGAGATCCATGGATGTTGTGATGACGCATGAGTTCCATCATTTACGCCATTTGGTCTTTAAGTTGTGAAAGCTCGGTTGTGAGCTTTTTGTTTTGCTCCTCCAATGCTTCCATTTTCTTGATCTTCTTTGCGCGTGTGAGGATAGAGAGATGACCAGCCACTTTCTAAAATGAATGTTTATTCTAATTAGCTTATTTATGATATGAATACACTCTCGATGTGAGCTTGATAATCTTTCATCTTTAAGGCGCTGCCTTTTTAAGATGAAAGTTTATCACCCTCTCTAGCCTATGATTTCTCCACAACGGAGAATCTCAATAGTCACGGGTCTCTTTCACTCACATCGAGAGGGTATTAGCGAACCTATAAATAATGATGAGGATGCATGAGGTATTATTGATAATGATGCCTATGCTCCTTACTTTTATTATATTTTCACACATGGTTTTTCCTCTCATGTCATGGTATTTTCATGCATGGGTATTATTCTTAGACCTTATCACGAGGTTTTTTATTAATGCACAAACAATTGCACATAAGCATTTACACAAACAATTCACTCATCCACGAACAGTCACGAGCGAATCACGAGGTAGGGGTATCCTGCAGAAATGGTGCATATTCAAGGTAGGTTCTAACTGTTCTCACCAGTCCAAGGCCCCCAAGGTGCCCCCATTATAGGGACCCAATTCCTCTCATCGTAGGTCGATGGAAAGCTCCAACGCACCGTCGGACTCAAGTTCATGGTTATCACCTTGAGTGATGTTTTCCGACAACGGTCTACGGGCACCTATAGACCCATTCGACAACCGGCCGTACTAACATCCACTCCCTATGGTTAATCACTCATGCCCCCCGGGTATAGAGGGAACTGTTGTGTGCAAAGGTTTGTGTGCAGTTTTTATTTCAAACAATTGCGTAAATTTAAAAATACAACAGTTATTAAAGCCATATAATAAATCATGTTATCATACAAGCAAGGGGTAACGAAGTAATTTTTAACTATTATTTGTTAAAAACAATCTGTCACTAAATGGGACTGACTCTCGAGGCTTCCCCAGTGGAGTCGCCATCTGTCGCCACCAGCCCAAACGGGCCTCCGCGGTCGCGAAGACGGTCGAGCTCGCTTTTATTTTAGTTTTGAAAATGTATTGGATTATTAGAACGACTTGTTCTCAAACTGAGACCTTGTCGATCTTATCCAATTTATTTATTAAATGTCTCACCAATCCATATTAATCCCAAGCGGGACCCTCCATGGATTAGTGGTTTTCGCAAAAGGAGGGTTCGTGGAGTCGCCACCAATGTTTTACTCAAAACATTGGAAAAAGGGATAAGGCAATTGATTTTATAAATCAACTTTGGCCATTACAACCAGAGTTGGGTAAGGGAGTCGGTTACGCGTGGGGAAGGTGTTAGCACCCCACAGCGCCCCTTTCGGGTTCCCTATGACAGATTATTTCTAAAATAACAGTGTAAAATTACTAAATTACCCCTATTTATTCTAAGCAATTATAAATTAACTATCTACATGATGACAGTTTAAATATGCACACAGAAAGCAGTAAAAGGAAGGACTTTAAGAAGAAACCTTTGAAGCGTGCTTTTATATATTTCGTAAAACTGGGAAGCTTTTTGGCGTTCCCTCGCTCTACAAGCCCGCTCGCTCCCTCCTATAAAATTTCGACTACGGAAATCCGGAGGATTTCCCTTCGACTAGGTTCGATCCTCAAGCAAAATGGCTCGGGGCTCAAGAACTTCGTCGGATCAACTCTCCGAGTGATTTCTAGGGCAGAACACTGCTCAAAAACCCCAGAATACTCAAGGAGAGGGTTGAAACTATGTTCAAAAGTGTGGAATGACGTCCAATTGACGTCATATTTATAGGGAATAGGCGCAATACGGTCTACAGAACCAATACGGCCGTATTGAAATTTTTGAACTTCAATACGGTCGTATTGATGTTCAATACGGCCGTATTGAAATTCAGAAATTTCAATGCGCCCGTATTGAGTTCACTGCGGCTGTATTGAAGCTTCAATACGGCCGTATTGATTTCAGTACGGCCGTATTGAAGTTTCAGAAACTTCAATACGCCGTATTGAGTTCGCTGCGGCCGTGTTGAAGCTTCAATACGGCCGTATTAAGTGTAGTACGGCCGTATTGGGCTTCATTCCCTCCACTTCCTTATTTTAAGCTACTCTAAGACCTCTAAATCTACAGATAGCCATCCTATGGTCTTCTAGGAGTCCTTCTGGCTGACTTTTCCTTCGATCTTTGAGGGTCTTCGAGTTTTATTTCCGACCCGGACAATTTTAGGGGTCTACACAATGGAGATAAACCGAATGTAGAACACCTCTAGAAGACGTAGAACCTGCGGATTAGGATTCCTAATCCATAGAAGGAAGCATCCAAGCTCAAGCCTCAAGGGATTGCACACTTCAAAGAGAAGGAAAATAGGTTTTCCTAGGATATTTTGAAGGCACTCTCTAAGACTTTCTCTCTTGGAATTTCGGTGACTTTGAGGGAGAAACTTGGCTCAATGGCTCTCAAATTTCTGAATATTCAAAGTGAATACAAAATGGTGAAGGAAACACTTAAGTAAGCATGGTTTTGCACACTTTGGGCGCCTAAATCAAAAGGTGACATGTGGCGCCCAAAATTTGAATTCAAATTTGAAATTTGAATTCAAATTTTGGCTCCCATGTGCTACTCCGAAAATTCAGGTACCTAAGGTGCATCTAAGTGTAATTTGGAGTGTCATTTAGGGTTAATTTGAGGTCACATGTTCAGCCACCAAAGGTGCAAAACATGTGACTCAAATGTAACTTAAATGGCTTCCAAATTAAACCAAATTTAACCTAATTAGCCTACTTTAGTATTCCTTGTATTTTCCTAATCTAATGACCTAAATACAATGGTCAAGCAAATACAATGGAAAGGAAAAATTACAAGAATGAAAATGAGCCCAATATTGGGTACCAAAAGCCCAAAGGCCCATGAAGCCCAAAACTAGGCCCAACAAGCCTAAAACCTAAAATGCTACTCTATGTGGTCCAAAATACAAGACCAAAATATATGATACCTATACTAACATAATGTATACAAAACATATGAAAATAGATATGACAAAATATGGCCCATGAAAAGTTTAACTTGGGCCTTCCTAGGCCCATTGGGCCCGATGGGCCCTGACTAGCCCAAACCTTCATGTCTAGCCAACTCCTCTTGGTTCTTTGAGTATGTCACCTCTTGCACTCCAAAGCATGATTCCATCATCCCCTCCCTCTTGAAAAGGATTTGTCCTCAAATCTCGAGGATGAATGGAAGAAGAAAAATTAACACCTACATATAAAACATGCAAGGAATAAGAAGTAACATTGTAAGAAAAAAGATCATGGATCCTAAGAGGAGTCCTAGTATCTAACCTAACAAAGAAAGATAAAATATTAGACTCTCTAGAAAAAGGTTCCTCTTCTAAGCATAACCTAGAAGTAAAACCTAAAAATGTAAGAACACTATGACTAAGACAATGAAAAGACTGATTTTTAAACACTATAACATCTTGCCTAAAGTACCCTAAATGGTATCCTAGGCTTTTCCTAAAATATAAAGAAAATACTACTAAAAAACGTCCTAAACAATTTTGGATTTGATTGTTTATTAGATACTCATAGTCATATAATCTATTTTTGTCTTGTAGGGAAGGAAACATATTAAGTTCAAAAAAATAAGAACTTCCCATAAGATCAAACATGGAATATAGATTATTACAAGTTAGATCTACTAAACAATGTAAACCGAAAATTGGGTGCTTTAGAAAATCCAAAGAAATACTTCATTCCTTGTGCACCTTCAAGGAAGTAGTATAAGGAGTAACACTAGGAATAGTCCACTCCTTCTTCACTATATCTCTAAGTTGAGAATTCTTGGTTTGAAATTTATTTTGTTTTTCATTCTCAACTCTAAGATAAGTGGCAGCATTAGGACAAGAGTCAAAACTTTTATGAATAAAGAGAGTTCTTTTCAAGTCTTGTTTGGTCATAAAATAACTCTCTTTTGTCACAAATGTCTTAGTGGAGTCCCCTTTATCCACACTCTGTCCTTCTTTCTTTTCTTTGTTTCTTTTCTTTTTCATTTGCTTTTGATCCTCAAACACTTGGGGTGGTGTTAAAGGATTAAAAACAATTTCCTTATTTTTATGAATGAAGGATATTTTGTTAGTGAGGCCATCATGTATAGTTTGTTTATCAAATTGCCATGGCCTACCAAGCAAAATATGACAAGCTTCCATAGGGATCACATCACATAAAACTTTATCTTTATAATCCCCTATAGAAAACTTGACCTTCACTTGTTGATTCACCTCCAATTCCTCACCTTCATTGAGCCAATGAAGTTTGTAAGGGTGAGGGTGAGGAATGGTGGTAAGGGCTAACTTGTTAATCAACCTTGTACTACAACAATTTGAACATGATCCACTATCAATAATGAGAGAACAAGTTCTTTTGGAAACTAAACATCTTGTGTGAAAGATGTTCTCTCTTTGTGATAGTGAAGTGGGACAAGGTTGACTTCCAAGAAGCCTTTTGACCATAAGAAGATCACCATCAACAGGATATAGCTTTTCAATTTGAGGATCTTCCTTACTAGTCTCACTATCACTTGAAGTGGTAGAACTAGATTCATCAAGACTACTATAAATGTCTTGTCCTCTCAAAATCATGACCTTTTTAGTTGGACATTGAGAAGCTATATGGCCTCTCCCAAGACATTTAAAGCATTTGATGTCACTAGTTTTACTACTAGAAGTGACAACATTTTTATCATTTTCTTTTTCTTTTTCTTGACCCTTACTAGAGCTTTTAGAAGAGTCATATTGACCCTCCCTCTTGTAGTCATTCTTGATATAAGAGTTAGCTTGAGTTTTTCCTTTTAAAGAATTTTTCCTTAAATTTTGTTGTTCCACCCTTATACAAAGTTGGACCAAATCATCAAGGTCCCTATAAGGGAGTAACTCAACTCTATCTCTTATATCAAAATTTAGACCACTTAAAAACCTAGCAATGGTCAATCTTTCCTCTTCCCTTATGCCAGCCCTCATGAGATACAACTCCATCTTTTGTCTATACTCCTCAACACTCATATTCTTTTGTTGGAGTCTTTGGAGCTTATCCATAAGCTCCCTACTATAATAAGAAGGTATGTGCCTTCTTCTCATAGCACTCCTCAACTCATTCCAATAAGTGATTGGAGGGTCATTGTGAAGTCTTCTCTCTCTCTCTAAGGAGGTCCACCAATACATAGCTTGTCCTTGGAAAGCTAAGGTGTGTAGACCCCTAAAATTGTCCGGGTCGGAAATAAGACTCGAAGACTCTCAAAGATCGAAGGGAAGTCAGCCAGAAGGACTCCTAGAAGACCATAGGATGACTATCTGTAGGTTTAGAGGTCTTAGAGTAGCTAAAAATAAGGAAGTGGGAAGATTGGAGCTCAATACGGCCTCCTTGGAGTTCAGTACGGCCGTACTGCACATTTTGAACTACAATACGGCCGTACTGAAACCAATACGGCCGTATTGAAGTTTTTGAACTTCAATACGGCCGTACTGAATTCAATACGGCCGTATTGAAGTTTAAAAACTCAATACGGGCCGTATTGACTCCAGAGGCCGTACTGCGCCTCATCCCTATATATAGGACGTCATTTGGACGTCATTCCACACTTTTCCACACAGTTTTGACTCTCTCCTTGAGTATTCTGGGGTTTTTAAGCAGTGTTCTGCCCTAGAAATCGCTCTGAGAGTCAATCCGACGAAGTTCTTGAGTCACGAGCCATTTGCTTGAGTCTCGAACTTAGTCGAAGGGAAATCTTTTGGATTTCCATAGTAAAAATTATTTTTTAGGAAGGAGCGAGCGAGCTTGTAGAGGGAGGGAGCGCCAAAAAGCCTCCTAAACTTCATTGATATATAAAAAGCACGCTTCAAGAGGTTTCTTCTCTAAAAATCCCTTCTTTTACCGCTTTCTGATTGTTGCATATTTAAATTCGTCATCATGTAGATATTTAATATAATCGCTTATAATAAATAGGGGTAATTTAGTAATTTTACGCTATTATTTAATAAATAATCCGTCATAGGGAACCCGAAAGGGGCGTTGTGGGGTGCTAACACCTTCCCCGCACGTAACCGACTCCCTTACCCGACTCTGGTTGTAATGGCCAAAGTTGATTTATGAAATCAATTGCCTTATATCTTTTTCCAATGTTTTGAGTAAAACATTGGTGGCGACTCCAAGAACCCTACCTTTTGCGAAAACCACTAATCCATGGAGGGTCCCGCTTGGGATTAACATGGATTGGTGAATCATTTAATAAAATTGTTAGCTCGACAAGGTCTCAGTTTGAGAATAAGTCGTTCTAGCAATCCACCATTTTCAAAACTTAAAAAGAGTCCGACCATCGTCGCGAATGCCAAGGTCCGTTTCGGCGGGTGGCGACAGATGGCGACTCCACTAGGGAAGCCTCGAGAGTCAGTCCCATTTAGTGATGGATTATTTTTAAAATAATAGTTTAAAATTACTTCATTACCCCTTGCTTGTATGATAACATGCTTTATTTATTTGGCTTTAATAACTGTTGTTTGTTTAATTTTCCGCAATTGTTTGAAATACAAACTGCACACGAACCTTTGCACACAACAGTTCCCTCTATACCCGGGGGCATGAGTGGGAAGCCATAGGGAGTGGATGTTAGTACGGTCGGTTGTCGAATGGGTCTATAGGTGCCCGTAGACCGTTGTCGGAAAGCATCACTCAAGGTGATAACCATGAACTCAAGTCCGACAGTGCGTTGGAACTTTCCATCGACTTACGACGAGAGGAATTGGGTCCCTATAATGGGGGCACCTTGGGGGCCTCAGACCAGTGAGAACAGTTAGAACCTCCTTGAATATGCACTTTTCTGCAGGATACCCCTACCTCGTGATTCGCTCATGACTGTTCGTGGATGAGTGAATTGTTTGTGCATTGTTTATGTGACATTGTTTGAGCATACATTGCATTCTTTAAACATACAACATTCCTTTTTAAAATAAGAATAAATAGGAATAAGAATCTTCCATTACATGGTGTTAACATCTACCTTCATCACATTCATATAGGTAGTTTCCCTTTTCACACAAAAAAATACTCAAAGAAAAATACCCAAAAAAAAGAAAAAAAGGGTTATTTATCCAAACCAAGCAATATCATGCATCATCGTAGGGACATCCTAAAAACATGATAATGCTTAGTTGAATAAACACAATGCATGCATATTCAACGTCATCATCTCATATCATGCATTCTTATCAAAGATCATGGAGGGATCTAGATTTGCATTTCATACATCCCTCCTAGTAATTCATTAATAAACATTAATAAAAAGAAAGAATTAATCGATGCGTATGTTCAAGATGGATCGCACGCCATTTGTTATTAAGTGTAAGCCAACAACCGCGCCAAGCGAGCGCACATCAACTCCGTTGTTGGTAATCAAGACGAATAAAGGGGAAGGCCCGACACTGTTAAGGACCACTGCTCCAAGACCTTTCCCCTACGAATCGAATAAGGCTGTGCCATAGATATACGACATCCATTCTTCTGCCGATAGCGATATCTCTAACATCGCTGGACTTGGGGGCATGACTAGGAGTGGCAGGATCTACACTCCCGAAGATCTTCACGATAAAGCTCCCAAGAATAAAGGAAAAGAAAAGAAGAGAAAACCGAGGAAAACAAAGAATCCGAGGAGGAGACTAATGAGCTGTTAAAGTTTATCCGACAGAGCGAGTACTCCATCATGGATCAACTTCATAAGACGCCAGCAAAGATTACTCTGTTGTCGTTGATCCTATGCTCCGAACCGCATCGGCAAGCTCTGTTGAAAGTCTTGAACGAGGCATACGTGTCTCACACTATCTCCCAAGACAAGTTTGAGGGGATTGTTAGTCACATCACGGCTAGTGATCACCTCTCTTTCACCGATGAAGAAATCCCCGCTGAGGGATCGAACCACAACAAGCCCTTGCACATCTCTGTAAAGTGCAAGGAATACCACATCGCTAAAGTCTTGGTGGATAATGGATCTTCCTTGAATGTGATGCCAGAAAGAACGTTCGATCAAATGGAAATCAAGGGAGTCCAAATGCGCCCGAGCAACATGATCGTTCGAGCTTTCGACGTTTCTAAAAGAGAAGTGGTGGGAGAGATCAATCTTCCAATCCAAATTGGACCCACTATCTTTAATGTCGAATTCCAAGTGATGGACATTACTCCCGCATACAGCTGTCTCCTCGGCCGACCTTGGATTCATGATGCAAAAGCTGTTCCTTCTACGCTCCACCAGAAAGTCAAGTTCATAGTGGGTGACAAGCTGGTGACTGTACAAGCTGAAGATGACATACTCATCAGCAAGCCATCCGCCATACCTTACGTGGATGCAGCAGAGGAAGCTTTAGAAACCGCCTTCCAAGCATTGGAGATTGCCAATGTTGAAACGTTTCCCCGAGAAATGAAGAAGGTAGCCTACATGCTCACCAAGAATGGATACTTGCCGGGACAAGGACTTGGCAAAGATTCCCAAGGAATTCCCGAGCTACCTATTATCAAGGATAATACGGGGAAACAAGGGTTAGGATACAACCCTAATAAAGATCAAAGGACGAAGAGGAACCAAGATCCTTCTCGACGTTCTTTAAGCCAGATCTTTAGGAAGGCCGGTTCACAAGCGTCAAGGCCGGTCGTCGTCATCAAGTGCTCTTCTCCTTTTGATAGGGATGTATAGACCTGATGACTATTAGAGATCACTCCTCGGGGACAGCCCGACCCCCGAGCCTCGATAGGGCACATGTTTCCATTATGATTATAATAAAATCATTCTTTATTATTTCTTATTGCTTCTTTTCTTGCTTGCAATAAAATTCTAAACCGCATTATTTTTAACCCTGTTTGAATAAACATGAATGAGGTTAAAATCATCTTAACAATAAACCCGCATCATTTTTATGTGGAAGTGTGTGTGACAACTTGGAGCACCTTCCCTTGGCCTCGACAAGTGCCATCATGGATAAAAAGAAATCCTTTAAAATAAAAGAAGCTCGGCAGGAAACCGAAAAAGGGGGCTGCGCAAAAATAAGAGCAAAAGACCCGCTAGGAATCCCACGAAAGGGTGATCTAGGCAAAAGTTAGGGTTGCAAAAATGAACAAAAACAAAAGTCCGCTAAAACGCCACAAAAGGGTGTTTTAGGCAAAAATAAGGACAATCAAAAAACAAAAGAAATCCATGATGGTACCATGAGCCGAATTCAAAAAAGAAAAGTTCAAGGGGAGCTATCTAAGTTGTCAGATCACAACGTCAATAAACAAGATTTTATTAACTTCATAAGTGTTTAATCAAACAAGCCTAAACACATAAGCCTACCTTGGCCAGCCATTCTTACAAAAACCATTTTTCAAAATAAAAATAAAACCCCTCTAAAACACAAACTTTCGAAAAATATACCTTTCCTTTCTTTTCTCTCTTGTCCCAAACGATTTTAGGATAATCTAGTGGAAACATGGAGATATAGTGGTCAATAGGAGGGTTGACATGTCTTCTAAAAGAAGGGAAGGATCACTGGGTTGATGACGCCCATCTCGATATAACACGCATCATTCCTCGGTTACAGAAATCGGCATCGCACAGCCCGTCTGGAGGAATGGCAAGATCCAAACAAAGAAACGCATCGGTTAATTCTTTTGAAAAAATAAATCAAATAGAATTAGGTGCATCATACCGCATACATGCATACAGATGATAGGTGTACTGGAAGATCACTTATTCTCTGTTTATTGAAAAAACAAACAAAAAAAAAAAAAATATATATATATATATATATATATATAAACTTCAGAAAAAACAATGCGCCCGTATCATGTTCAGTACACCCGTACTAAAATCAGGGTTATGAACAAATTTTCAACTCAATACGGGCGTACCGAAATGAATACGGCAGCATTGGCCATAACATCCACACCAATACGAGCGTATTAAATTCAATACGGCCCGTATTGGCCCATTCTCATTCATCACAACATCTTCATTCCTCTGCATACTTCATCTGTGAGTGTGTTTGAGATCCCTCCAACAGAAAAAGCCGAAAAATCGACAAAAAAGGCAAAAATACAGAAAAAGCCAAAAATCAACAAAAAAAAGGCAAAATACAGAAAACCCAACAAATTGTACAAAATAACTGAGCCTGGAGAGGCTTGCCGAAATAATACTCGTACAGAATAACTGAGCCTGGAGAGGCTTGCCGAAATAATACTCCCCAATTGTACAGAATAACTGAGCCTGGAGAGGCTTGCCGAAATAATACTCCCCAATTGTACAGAATAACTGAGCCTGGAGAGGCTTGCCGAAATAATACTCCCTCATCAGAATAATTGAGCCTGGAGAGGCTTGCCGAAATAATACTCCCCAGAGATATCTCAGCTTCCACTCACGGGCCAAATTCCCCAGTGAGAGCTATCAAACCAAGATCAGCAAGATTCCCCAAGGAAGGCTTGATCGTCTAAACAGAATATCCGAGTCGAAAGGACTATGACCTCCTCAGTGGAGGATAGCTTTCCAACTCAAGCGATGAGTGAAGCTAAGCCTGAAGAGGCTTTCTAAATAATACTCTGGGATATATAAACTTTAAATCCCCACTCGCCTACTCAGAGGCACCCCTTCAAGAAAAATCACAAAAGACAAATAATCATTCCCCAAGTGGAATCCGGCTCTCAGCCAAACATCAAGCGTCAAGATGATCTGCCTAACAGAAGAGGCTAATCACAATCAATAAACATTCCCCAAGCGGAATCCGGCACTCAGCCGAACACCGAACATCAAGATCATTCGCCTACTCAGAGGCACTCCTTCAAAAAGAGGAAAAATCAAAAAGATTAATAATCATTCCCCAAAGCGGAATCCGGCACTCGGAACATCAAGATCATTCGCCTACTTAGAGGCACTCTTTCAAAAAAGAAAAAAAAAATCGAAAAGATCAATAATCATTCCCCAAGCGGAATTCGGCATCGAGCCAATCATTAAACGTCAAGATGATCCGCCTAACAGAAGAGGCTAATCAAAATCAACGACAAAATCTCCCAGTGGATAACAGCCTACGTAGAGGCAACAAAACCGGAAAATCAAAAGAGTCACCCGAATAAGGATAACCGGGATACTCCACCAATGTCGAAAGGACGTCAGCCAATCATAAGGCATCGCTCACATCAGAAAAGAGCATCTTTGTGTCTACACCCCAAGGAATCAGAAATTCCCCAATGGGTACCAACTACACAATGGAAAGTTGGGACACAAGAACCTATGAGTAACTGCACATCCCCTAGACGGATCCCTGCATTATCCAGCCCTCAGCGGCATCAAAATAAAAAACAATCGTCGAAGCAGCATCGTGGACTATGGAGACAAAATCATACGACAGAATCCCCTAGTGGATAACAGCCTACGCAGAGGCAATAAAACCAGAAAATCAAAAAGAGTCACCCGAATAAGGATAACCGGGATACTCCACCACCGTCAAAAGGACGTCAGCCAACCATAAGGCACCGCTCATCTCAGAAAGAGCATCTTCGTGTCTATACCCCAAGGAAACAGAAATTCCTCAATGGGCACCAATTACGCAATGCAAAATTGGGACACAAGAACCTATGAGTAACTGCACATCCCCTAGACGGATCCCTGCGTTATCCAGCCCTCAGCGGCACCAAAATCAAAAACAAGTCGTCGAAGCAGCATCGTGGACTGTGGAGACAAAACTATCACAAATCCCTGGAGAGGGCAAACTCACGCTACCAAAGTGACCAAAGCACCGAGGTATGCACAAAGCCTGGAGAGGCGATACTCAGCTACCCAGATGTCCAGAGCACCGAGGTATGCACAAAGCCTGGAGAGGCGATACTCAGCTACCCAGATGTCCAGAGCACCGAGGTATGCACAAGCCTGGAGAGGCGATACTCAGCTACCCAGATGTCCAGAGCACCGAGGTATGCACAAGCCTGGAGAGGCGATACTCAGCTACCCAGATGTCCAGAGCACCGAGGTATGCACAAGCCTGGAGAGGCGATACTCAGCTACCCAGATGTCCAGAGCACCAAGGTATGCACAAAGCCTGGAGAGGCGATACTCAGCTACCCAGATGTCCAGAGCACCGAGGTATGCAACGAGCCTGGAGAGGCGACGACTAATACTCACCCTGGAGAGGGCGATACTCACGCTACCCAGATGTCCAGAGCACCGAGGTATGCACAAGCCTGGAGAGGCGATACTCAGCTACCCAGATGTCCAGAGCACCGAGGTATGCACAAGCCTGGAGAGGCGATACTCAGCTACCCAGATGTCCAGAGCACCGAGGTATGCACAAGCCTGGAGAGGCGATACTCAGCTACCCAGATGTCCAGAGCACCGAGGTATGCACAAGCCTGGAGAGGCGATACTCAGCTACCCAGATGTCCAGAGCACCGAGGTATGCACAAGCCTGGAGAGGCGGTACTCAGCTACCCAGATGTCCAGAGCACCGAGGTATGCAACGAGCCTGGAGAGGCGACGACTAATACTCAACCTGGAGAGGCTACTCAACAATTTTCCACCGGAAGACACTACAAGTCGGAAGGATGGCTCATTCCCCGGACAATCGGGTCAACTCCTTTACTTGTCAATCGTTACACCAAAAGGCCGTTTGACTAAGTAAAGGGGGGGCAGCTGTAGACCCCTAAAATTGTCCGGGTCAGAAATAAGACTCGAAGACTATCAAAGATCAATGGAAAGTCAGCCAGAAGGACTCCCAGAAGACCATAGGATGACTATCTGTAGGTTTAGAGGTCTTAGAGTAGCTGAAAATAAGAAAGTGAGAGGAGTGAAGCTCAATACGGCCTCTTTGGAGCTCAGTACGGCCCATATTGCATTTTTGAACTGCAATACGGCCGTACTGAAACCAATACGGCCGTATTGATGTTTTTGAAATTCAATACGGCCGTATTGAATTCAATACGGCCGTATTGAAGTTCAAAACTTCAATACGGGCCGTATTGACACCAGGGGCCGTACTACGCCTCACCCCTATAAATAGGACGTCATTTGGACGTCATTTGACACTTTTACACACAGTTTTGACTCCCTCCTTGAGTATTCTGGGGTTTTTGAGCAGTGTTCTGCCCTAGAAATCTCTCTGGGAGTCGATCCGACGAAGTTCTGGAATTCCGAGCATTTAGCTTGGAGATTCGAACTAGTCGATAGTAAAAAATTATTTTGGAGGAAGGAACGAGCGGGCTTGTAGAGAGAGGGAGCGCCAAAAAGCCTCCTAGATTTCATTGATATATATAAAAGCACGCTTCAAAGGTTTCCTTTCCAAATCCTTTCTTTTATCGCTTTCCTTTATTTCTTTCTGATTGCTGCATTACATGTTTAAAGTTTTCATAATGTAGATATCTCGTTTATAATCGTTTACAATAAATAGGGGTAATTTAGTAATTTTACACTGTTATTTATGAAATAATCCGTCATAGGGAACCCGAAAGGGGCGCTGTGGGGTGCTAACACCTTCCTCACGCGTAACCGACTCCCTTACCCAACTCTGGTTGTAATGACCAAGGTTGATTTGTGAAAACCTATTGCCTTATATCTTTTTCCAATGTTTTGAGTAAAACATTGGTGGCGACTCCAAGAACCCTTTTACAAAAACCGCTAATCCATGGAGGGTCCCGCTTGGGATTAACATGGATTGGTGAATCATTTAATAAAATTGTTAGTTCGACAAGGTCTCAGTTTGAGAATAACCCTGGAGAGGGCAAACTCACACTGCCACCGTCGTCACAAACACGGAGGTATGCAGCTTCTGGCTCGGGCGTCGAGCGAAGCTAACCCTGGAGAGGGCAAACTCACACTGCCACCGTCGTCACAAACACGGAGGTATGCAGCTTCTGGCTCGGGCGTCGAGCGAAGCTAACCCTGGAGAGGGCAAACTCACACTGCCACCGTCGTCACAAACACGGAGGTATGCAGCTTCTGGCTCGGGCGTCGAGCGAAGTTAACCCTGGAGAGGGCAAACTCACACTGCCACCGTCGTCACAAACACGGAGGTATGCAGGTTCTGGCTCGGGCGTCGAGCGAAGCTAACCCTGGAGAGGGCAAACTCACACTGCCACCATCGTCACAAACACGGAGGTATGCAGCTTCTGGCTCGGGCGTCGAGCGTAGCTAACCCTGGAGAGGGCAAACTCACACTGCCACCGTCGTCACAAACACGGAGGTATGCAGCTTCTGGCTCGGGCGTCGAGCGAAGCTAAGCCTGGAGAGGCGGTACTCACGCTACCCCGTCGTCACAAACACGGAGGTATGCAGCTTCTGGCTCGGGCGTCGAGCGAAGTTAAGTCTGGAGAGGCGGTACTCACGCTACCCCCGTCGTCACAAACACGGAGGTATGCAGCTTCTGGCTCGGGCGTCGAGCGAAGCTAAGCCTGGAGAGGCAGTACTCACGCTACCCCGTCGTCACAAACACGGAGGTATGCATGAGCCTGGAGAGGCGACGACTAATACTCAACCTGGAGAGACTACTCAACAATTTTCCACCGGAAGACACTACAAGTCAGAAGGATGGCCTACTCCCCGGACAATTGGGTCAACTCCTTTACTTGTCAACCGGTACACCAAAAAGCCGTTTGACTAAGTAAAGGGGGGGCAGATGTAGACCCCTAAAATTGTCCGGGTCGGAAATAAGACTCGAAGACTCTCAAAGATCGAAGGGAAGTCAGCCAGAAGGACTCCTAGAAGACCATAGGATGACTATCTGTAGGTTTAGAGGTCTTAGAGTAGCTAAAAATAAGGAAGTGGGAAGATTGGAGCTCAATACGGCCTCCTTGGAGTTCAGTACGGCCGTACTGCACATTTTGAACTACAATACGGCCGTACTGAAACCAATAAGGCCGTATTGAAGTTTTTGAACTTCAATACGGCCGTACTGAATTCAATACGGCCGTATTGAAGTTCAAAAACTCCATACCGGCCGTATTGACTCTAGAGGCCGTACTGCGCCTCATCCCTATATATAGGACGTCATCATGTAGATATTTAATATAATCGCTTATAATAAATAGGGGTAATTTAGTAATTTTACGCTATTATTTAATAAATAATCCGTCATAGGGAACCCGAAAGGGGCGTTGTGGGGTGCTAACACCTTCCCCGCACGTAACCGACTCCCTTACCCGACTCTGGTTGTAATGGCCAAAGTTGATTTATGAAATCAATTGCCTTATATCTTTTTCCAATGTTTTGAGTAAAACATTGGTGGCGACTCCAAGAACCCTACCTTTTGCGAAAACCACTAATCCATGGAGGGTCCCGCTTGGGATTAACATGGATTGGTGAATCATTTAATAAAATTGTTAGCTCGACAAGGTCTCAGTTTGAGAATAAGTCGTTCTAGCAATCCACCATTTTCAAAACTTAAAAAGAGTCCGACCATCGTCGCGAATGCCAAGGTCCGTTTCGGCGGGTGGCGACAAGGTGGCCAAGGGAACTTTTCTTTCTTCACCTACTTGGTGACAAGTGAAGATTTGCTCCACTTTCATTTCCCAATCCAAGTAGGCATCCACATCTTCTTTTCCATGAAAGTAAGGGAGATCAACCCTTGATTCCCTCACTTTGTGTTCCTTAATGACTCTCCTAGGTGTTGGTTGATAGTAAGCATCCATATGCATACTACCATCATTATCTTGGCTTTGAGAATCATTGGAGCTCTTAGTTGAGCTCCTAGAAGAACCTTTTGGACTTTTATTTTTATTCAATCTTTTCAAAAGTTTTTCTTCCCTTTGCTTAATCTTTTGGATTTCTTGTTCCAAAGCCATGATTTGTACTTCTTTTTCAAGTTTCTCTTTTTGTTTTTGAAGCATCTCATCATTTTTCCAAAGTTTTAGTGCTTCAACCTCCTTGACAATTCTTTCAAAACTTTTAGGAGTATCAAAGTCACTACTACCTTGAGTATGATGACTCATGGTTAAGCAAAAAGAATTTGTATGCTATGCAAAAAGTTATAAAATGTTTTTGGTATTTTCTAGGAATGAAAATAGCACTTGGAAGTCTAAGTGTACAAGTTGCACTATTAAGGGAGGTGAGCTACAAAGAGCCACTTAATAACCAAGCCTTTTCAAGTGGAAATCACTAAACTCCTTGTCGCCACCGGCCCGAAACGGGCTTTCGGCATTCGCAAAGGAGGGTTGGACTCTTTTATTTGTTAAAAAAATATGGATTGCTAGAATGACTTATTCTCAAACTGAGACCTTGTCAAACGAGCAATTTTATTAAAAGGCTCACCAATCCATGTTAATCCCAAGCGGGACCCTCCATGGATTAGCGGTTTTCATAAAAAGGAAGGGTTCATGGAGTCGCCACCAATGTTTTACTCAAAACATTGGAAAAAGAAGTTTAAGGCAATCGATTCAAAAATCGACTTCGGCCATTACAACCAGAGTCGGGTAAGGGAGTCGATTACGCGTGGAGAAGGTGTTAGCACCCCAAAGCGCCCCTTTCGGGTTCCC
Source organism: Cajanus cajan (assembly GCF_000230855.2). Classification (NCBI taxonomy): domain Eukaryota; kingdom Viridiplantae; phylum Streptophyta; class Magnoliopsida; order Fabales; family Fabaceae; genus Cajanus; species Cajanus cajan. The sequence goes on from NC_138525.1 coordinate 41,298,091, forward strand.
TATGACAGATTATTTAAAAATAATAGTGCGAAATTACTAAATTACCCCTATTTATTCTAAGCAATTATAAATTAACTATCTACATGATGACAGTTTAAATATGTACACACAGAAAGCGGTAAAAGAAGGGACTTTAAAGAGATAAACCTTTGAAGCGTGCTTTCTTATATATCTTGACAGAAATTGGGAAGCGTTTTTGCATTCCCTCCCTCTACAAGACCGCTCGCTCCCTCCTATAAAATTTTAACTATGGAAATCCGGAGGATTTCCCTTCGACTAGGTTCGAGACTCAAGCAAATGGCTCGTGACTCAAGAACTTCGTCGGATCAACTCTCCGAGTGATTTCTAGGCAGAGCACTGCTCAAAAAAACCCAGAATACTCAAGAAGAGGGTTAAAACTTGTAGACCCCTAAAATTGTCCGGGTCGGAAATAAAGCTTGAAGACTCTCGAAGACTAAAGGAAAGTCAGCCGGAAGGACTCCTGGAAGACCCTGGAAGACCCTAGGATGATTATCTGTAGGTTTAGAGGTCTTAGAGTAGCAAAAAATAAGAAAGTGGAGGGAATGAAGCCCAATACGGCCTCCCAAGAGTTCAGTATGGCCGTATTGAACATTTTAAACTACAATACGGCCGCACTGAACTCAATACGGCCGTATTGAAGTTCAATACGGCTGCATTGAACTCAATACGGCTGCACTGAACTTCAATACGGCCGTATTGAGGTTTTTGAACTTCAATACGGCCGTATTGAATTCAATACGGCCGTATTAGTTCAAAATTTCAATGTTGACCGTATTGACCCCCAGAGACCGTATTGAGCCTCATCCCTATAAATATGACGTCAATGGGACGTCATTTCACACTTTTACACACAGTTTTAACCCTCTTCTTGAGTATTCTGGGTTTTTTTTGAGCAGTGCTCTGCCTAGAAATCACTCGGAGAGTTGATCCGACGAAGTTCTTGAGTCACGAGCCATTTGCTTGAGTCTCGAACCTAGTCGAAGGGAAATCCTCTGGATTTCCATAGTTAAAATTTTATAGAAGGGAGCGAGCGGTCTTGTAGAGGGAGGGAACGCCAAAACGCTTCCCAATTTCTGTCAAGATATATAAGAAAGCACGCTTCAAAGGTTTATCTCTTTAAAGTCCCTTCTTTTACCGCTTTCTGTGTGTACATATTTAAACTGTCATCATGTAGATAGTTAATTTATAATTGCTTAGAATAAATAGGGGTAAACTCCATGAACCCTTCCTTTTTATGAAAACCGCTAATCCATGGAGGGTCCCGCTTGGGATTGACATGGATTGGTGAGCCTTTTAATAAAATTGCTCGTTTGACAAGGTCTCAGTTTGAGAATAAGTCATTCTAGCAATCCATATTTTTAAACAAATAAAAGAGTCCAACCATCCTTCGCGAATGCCGAAAGCCCGTTTCGGGCCGGTGGCGACAGATGGCGACTCCACTGGGGAAGCCTCGAGAGTCAGTCCCATTTAGTGACAGATTATTTTTAACAAATAATAGTTAAAATTACTTTATTACCCCTTGTTTGTATGATAACATGCTTTATTTATATGGCTTTAATAAACTGTTGTATGTTTAAATTTCCGCAATTGTTTGAAATATAAATTGCACACAAACCTTTGCACACAACAGTTCCCTCTATACCCGGGGGCATGAGTGGTAAGCCATAGGGAGTGGATGTTAGTACGGCCGGTTGTCGAATGGGTCTATAGGTGCCCGTAGACCGTTGTCGGAAAGTATCACTCAAGGTGATAACCATGAACTCGAGTCCGACAGTGCGTTGGAGCTTTCCATCGGCTTACGACGAGAGGAATTGGGTCCCTATAACGGGGGCACCTTGGGGGCCTCAGACCGGTGAGAACAGTTAGAACCACCTTGAATATGCACTTTTCTGCAGGATACCCCTACCTCGTGATTCACTCGTGACTGTTCGTGGATGAGTGAATTGTTTGTGCATTGTTTATGTGAAATTGTTTGAGCATACATTGCATTTCTTTAAACATACAACATTCCTATTCTTTTAAAATAAAAATAAATAGGAATAAGAATCTTCCATTGCATGGTGTTAACATCTACCTTCATCACATTCATGTAGGTAGTTTCCCTTTTCACCCAAAAAAATACAAAAAACAAAATACCCAAAAAAAGGAAAAAAGGGTTATTTATCCAAACCAAGCAATATCATGCATCATCTTAGGGACATCCTAAAAACATGATAATGCTTAGTTGAATAAACACAATGCACGCATATTCATCGTCATCATCTCATATCATGCATTCTTATCAAAGATCATGGAGGGATCTAGGTTTGCATTTCATACATCCCTCCCAATAAATCATTAATAAACATTAATAAAAAGAAAGAAATAATCGATGCGTATGTTCAAGATGGATCGCACGCCATTTGTTATTAAGTGTAAGCCAACAACCGCGCCAAGCGAGCGCACATCAACTCCGTTGTTGGTAATCAAGACGAATAAAGGGGAAGGTCCAACACCATTAAGGATCACTGCTCCAAGACCTTTCCCCTACGAATCAAATAAGGCTGTGCCGTGGATATACGACATCCACTCTTCTGCCGACAGCGATATCTCTAACATCGCTGGACTTGGGGGCATGACTAGGAGTGGGAGGATCTACACTCCCGAAGATCTTCATGATAAAGCTCCCAAGAATAAAGGAAAAGAAAAGGAGAAAACTGAGGAAAATAAAGAATCCGAGGAGGAGACAGACGAGCTGTTAAAGTTTATCTGACAGAGCGAGTACTCCATCGTGGATCAACTTCATAGGACGCCAGCAAAGATTACGCTGTTGTCGTTGATCCTAATCTCCGAACCGCATCGGCAAGCTCTGTCGAAAGTCTTGAACGAGGCATATGTGTCGCACACTATCTCCCAAGACAAGTTTGAGGGGATTGTTAGTCACATCACGGCTAGTGATCACCTCACCTTCACCGATGAAGAAATCCCCGCTGGGGGACCGAATCATAACAAGCCCTTGCACATCTCTATAAAGTGCAAGGAGTATCACATCGCTAAAGTCTTGGTAGATAATGGATCTTCCTTGACTGTGATGCCAAAAAGAACGCTCAAGCAATTGGCAATCAAGGGAGTCCAAATGCGCCCGAGCAACATGATCGTTCGAGCCTTCGATGGTTCTAAAAGAGAAGTGGTGGGAGAGATCAATCTTCCAATCCAAATTGGACCCACTATCTTTAATGTCAAATTCCAAGTGATGGACATTACTCCCGCATACAGCTGTCTCCTCGGCCGACCTTGGATTCATGATGCGAAAGCTGTACCCTCTACGCTCCACCAGAAAGTCAAGTTCATAGTGGGTGACAAACTGGTGACTGTACAAGCTGAAGATGACATACTCATCAGCAAACCATCCACCATACCTTACGTGGATGCAGCGGAGGAAGCTTTAGAAACCGCCTTCCAAGCATTGGAAATCGCCAATGTCAAAACATTTCCCTGAGAAATGAAGAAGGTAGCCTCCATGCTCACTAAGAATGGATACTTGCCAGGACAAGGATTAGGCAAGGACTCCCAAGGAATCCCGGAGCTACCCATTATCAAGGATAATCCGGGGAAACAAGGGTTAGGATACAACCCTTATAAAGATCAAAGGACGAAGAGAAACCAAGATCCTTCTCGACGTTCTTTAAGCCAGATCTTTAGGAAGGCCAGTTCACAAGCGTTAAGGCCGGTCGTCGTCGTCAAGTGTTTTTCTCCTTCAGATAGGGATGTATAGACCTGATGACTATTAGAGATTACTCCTCGGGGACAGCCCGACCCCCGAGCCTCGATAGGGCACATGTTTCCATTATGATTATAATAAAATCATTCTTTATTAATTCTTTATTGCTTCTTTTCTTGCTTGCAATAAAATTCTAGACCGCATTATTTAACCCTGTTTGAATGAACATAGGTGAGGTTAAAATCGTCTTAATAATCAATAAACCCACATCATTTTGTGTGGAAGTGTGCACGACAACTTGGAGCACCTTTCCTTGGCCTCAATAAGTGCCGTGATGGATAAAAAGAAATCCATTCAGGACAAAAATCCTAAAAATAAAAGAAGCTCGGCAGGAAACCCAAAAAAGGGGACTGCGCAAAAATAAGAGCAAAAGACCCGCTAGGAATCCTACAAAAGGGTGACCTGGGCAAAAATTAGGGTTACAAAATAATGAACAAAAACAAAAGCCCGCTAAAACTCCACAAATGGGTGTTTTAGGCAAAAGTTAGGGCAATCGAAAAACAGAATAAATCCATGATGGTACCACCAACTGAATTCAACGAAGGGGCTCAAGAAAAGCTATCCAAGTTATCAAATCACAAATGTTAATAACCAAGACGTGCTTAACTTCATAAGTGTTTAATCAAACAAGCCTAAACACTTAAGCCTACCATTGGCCAAGCCATTCTTACAAAATCCATTTTTCAAAAAATAAATAATCCCTTCTAAAACACAAACTTTTGAAAATATATCCTTTCCTTCTTTTCTCTCTTGTCCCAAACGATTTTTGAATAATCTAGTGGAAACATGGAGATATAGTAGTCAATAGGAGGGTTGACACATCTTCTAAAGGAAAGGAAAATCATTTGGTTGATGACACCAAATCTCAATATAACATGCATCATTCCTCGGTTACAGAAATCGGCAGCACACAGCCCGTCTAGAGGAATGGCAAAAATCCAAACAGAGAAACGCATCGGTTAATTCTTTTGAAAAGTGAATCAAATAGAATTAGGTGCATCATACTGCATACATGCATACAGATGATAGGTGTAATGGAAGATCACTTATTCTCTGTTTATTGAAAAAAAACAAAAAAAAAATATATATAAACTTCAGAAAAACAATACGCCCGTATCATGTTCAGTATGCCCGTACCAAAATTAGGGTTATGAACAAATTTTCAATTCAATACGGGCATACTGAAATGAATAACGGCCGTATTGGCAATAACAGAAATCCTCCCTCACATCAATGACAAAATTCCTCCAAGAAGAAGAGGATAGGGGGAGCCATTCATTTTTTCCAAAAATAAAATAATTAAACTTGCATTTTGTGCATCGCGCACATTAATTGCACATTCAAAGACCTCATCATGAGGCAATTGCATAAAATAGAAAAAATAGAAAATTGCTTGTGTATGACAGCAGTCAACAAAAGCCGAAAACGAAAAAAGGCAAGGATACAAACAATACTCCACAGTTTGTACATAATGATTGAGCCTGGAGAGGCTTGCTGAAAAAATACTTCCTCAGAATAATTAAGCCTGGAGAGGCTTGCAGAAACAATACTCTCTCACCATACAGAATAACTGAGCCTGGAGAGGCTCGCCGAAATAATACTCTCAGAATAACTGAGCCTGGAGAGGCTTGCCGAAATAATACTCTCTCAGAATAATTGAGCCTGGAGAGGCTCGCCGAAATAATACTCTCACAGAATAATTGAGCCTGGAGAGGCTCGCCGAAATAATACTCTCTCAGAATAACTGAGCCTGAAAAGGCTTGCCAAAATAATACTCCTCAGAGACATTTCTGTACAGAAAAAGCCAAAACCAACAAAAAAGGCAAAAATACAGAAAAAGCCAAAATCAACAAAAAATACAGAAAAAGCCGAAATCAACAAAAAAGGCAAAAACACAGAAAAAGCCAAAATCAACAAAAAAGGCAAAAACACAGAAAAAGCCAAAATCAACAAAAAGGCAAAATACAGAAAATCCAACAAATTATACAGAATAACTGAGCCTGGAGATGCTTGCCAAAATAATACTCTCCAAAAGACGTCTCAGCTCGCATTCTCGGGCTGAACAAAAAACCAATTCATCATACAGAATAATTGAGCCTGGAGAGGCTCGCCGAAATAATACTCCCTCATCAGAATAATTGAGCCTGGAGAGGCTTGCCGAAATAATACTCCTTCAGAATAACTGAGCCTGGAGAGGCTTGCTGAAATAATACTCTCTCAGAATAATTGAGCCTGGAGAGGCTTGCCGAAATAATACTCCCACAGAATAATTGAGCCTGGAGAGGCTTGCTGAAAAAATACTCCCACAAAATAATTAAGCCTGGAGAGGCTTGCCGAAATAATACTCTCCAAAAGACGTCTCAGCTCGCATTCTCGGGCTGAACAAAAAACAACACTCATGCAGAATAACTGAGCCTGGAGAGGCTTGCCGAAATAATACTCTCTAAGAATAATTGAGCCTGGAGAGGCTCGCCGAAATAATACTCCCCAGAGATATCTCAGCTTCCACTCACGGGCCAAATTCCCCAGTGAAAGCTATCAAAGCGAGATCAGCAAAATTCCCCAACGGAAGCATGATCCAAACAAAATATCCAAGTCAAAGGACTTAGACTTCCTCAGTGGAAGATAGCTTTCCAACTCAAACGAAGAGTGAAGCTAAGCCTGAAGAGGCTTTCTAAATAATACTTTGGGATACATAAGATCCCCAAATCCCCAGTCGCCTACTCAAGAGGCACTCCTACAAAAAGAAAAAAAATCAAAAGATCAATAATCATTCCCCAAGTGGAATCCGGCTCTTAGCCAAACATCAAGCGTCAAGATGATCTGCCTAACAGAAGAGGCTAATCACAATCAATGACAAAATCCCCCAGCGGATAACAGCCTACACAGAGGCGACAAAACCAGAAAAACAAAAAGAGTCACCCGAATAAGGATAACCGGGATACTCCACCATCGTCGAAAGGACGTCAGCCAATCATAAGGCACCGCTCATCTCAGAAAGAGCATCTTCGTGTCTACACCCCAGGGAAACAGAAATTCCTCAATGGGCACCAACTATGCAAAGGAAAGTTGGGACACAAGAACCTATGAGTAACTGCACATCCCCTAGACGGATCCCTGCGTTATCCAGCCCTCAGTGGCACAAAAATCAAAAACAATCGTCAAAGCAGCATCGTGGACTGTGGAGACAAAATCAAAATCAACATCCAGATCCCCCAGTGGATAATAGCCTACACAGAGGCTACAAAATCAGAAAATCAAAGAGAGACACCCGAATAAGGATAACCGGGATACTCCACCAACGTCAAAGGACGTCAGCCAAACATAAGGCATCGCTCAAATCAAGAAGAGCATCTGTGTCTACACCCCAAGGAGTCAGAAATTCCCCATGGGTACCAACTATGCAAATGCAAGTTGGGGCACAAGAACCTATGAATGAATGCACATCCCCTAGACGGATCCCTGCGTTATCCAGCCCTCAGTGGCACAAAATCAGAAAAACGTCGAAGCAGCATAGTGGACTGTGGAGACAAAAAAAATCATCTCAGATCCCTGGAGAGGGTAAACTCGCATTGCCGAAGTGATCAGAAGACACGGACGCAGACCCTGGAGAGGGCAAACTCAGTTGCCTAGGTCGTCAGAGACCAAACAAAGTCTGGAGAGACGGTACTCAAACAAAGTCTGGAGAGACGGTACTCAAACAAAGTCTGGAGAGACGGTACTCAAACAAGGTCTGGAGAGACGGTACTCAAACAAGGTCTGGAGAGACGGTACTCAAACAAAGTCTGGAGAGACGGTACTCAAACAAAGTCTGGAGAGACGGTACTCAAACAAAGTCTGGAGAGACGGTACTCAAACAAGGTCTGGAGAGACGGTACTCAAACAAGGTCTGGAGAGACGGTACTCAAACAAGGTCTGGAGAGACGGTACTCAAACAAGGTCTGGAGAGACGATACTCAAACAAAGTCTGGAGAGACGGTACTCAAACAAGGTCTGGAGAGACGGTACTCAAACAAAGTCTGGAGAGACGGTACTCAAACAAGGTCTGGAGAGACGATACTCAAACAAAGTCTGGAGAGACGGTACTCAAACAAGGTCTGGAGAGACGGTACTCAAACAAGGTCTGGAGAGACGGTACTCAAACAAGGTCTGGAGAGACGGTACTCAAACAAAGTCTGGAGAGACGGTACTCAAAGAAAGTCTGGAGAGACGGTACTCAATCAAAGTCTGGAGAGACGGTACTCAATGTCTGGAGAGACGATACTCAAAGTCTGGAGAGACAGTACTCAAGGTCTGGAGAGACAGTACTCAACCATCAGCGTCGTCAGAGGCACGTTGGTGTTCAACTTCCGGCTCGGGCGTCGAGTGAAGTTGACCCTGGAGAGGGTAAACTTAGCTACCGAGGTTGTTAGAAGCGCCGAGGTATGCAACAACCTGGAGAGGCTACTCAACAATTTTCCACCGGAAGACGCTACAAGTCAGAAGGTTGGCACATTACCCGGACAATTGGGTCAACTCCTTTACTTGTCAGCCGGTACACCAAAAGGCCGTCCGACTAAGTAAAGGGGGGGCAGCTGTAGACCCCTAAAATTGTCCGGGTCGGAAATAAAGCTTGAAGACTCTCGAAGACTAAAGGAAAGTCAGCCGGAAGGACTCCTGGAAGACCCTGGAAGACCCTAGGATGATTATCTGTAGGTTTAGAGGTCTTAGAGTAGCAAAAAATAAGAAAGTGGAGGGAATGAAGCCCAATACGGCCTCCCAAGAGTTCAGTACGGCCGTATTGAACATTTTAAACTACAATACGGCCGCACTGAACTCAATACGGCCGTATTGAAGTTCAATACGGCTGCATTGAACTCAATACGGCCGTATTGAATTCAATACGGCCGTATTAGTTCAAAATTTCAATGTTGACCGTATTGACCCCCAGAGACCGTATTGAGCCTCATCCCTATAAATATGACGTCAATGGGACGTCATTTCACACTTTTACACACAGTTTTAACCCTCTTCTTGAGTATTCTGGGTTTTTTTGAGCAGTGCTCTGCCTAGAAATCACTCGGAGAGTTGATCCGACGAAGTTCTTGAGTCACGAGCCATTTGCTTGAGTCTCGAACCTAGTCGAAGGGAAATCCTCTGGATTTCCATAGTTAAAATTTTATAGAAGGGAGCGAGCGGTCTTGTAGAGGGAGGGAACGCCAAAACGCTTCCCAATTTCTGTCAAGATATATAAGAAAGCACGCTTCAAAGGTTTATCTCTTTAAAGTCCCTTCTTTTACCGCTTTCTGTGTGTACATATTTAAACTGTCATCATGTAGATAGTTAATTTATAATTGCTTAGAATAAATAGGGGTAATTTAGTAATTTTGCACTATTATTTTTAAATAATCTGTCATAGGGAACCCGAAAGGGGCGCTGTGGGGTGCTAACACCTTCCCCACGCGTAACCGACTCCCTTACCCGACTCTGGTTGTAATGGCCGAAGTCGATTTTTGAATCGATTGCCTTAAACTTCTTTTTCCAATGTTTTGAGTAAAACATTGGTGGCGACTCCATGAACCCTTCCTTTTTATGAAAACCGCTAATCCATGGAGGGTCCCGCTTGGGATTAACATGGATTGGTGAGCCTTTTAATAAAATTGCTCGTTTGACAAGGTCTCAGTTTGAGAATAAGTCATTCTAGCAATCCATATTTTTAAACAAATAAAAGAGTCCAACCATCCTTCGCGAATGCCGAAAGCCCGTTTCGGGCCGGTGGCGACAAAACTCAGTGTGTAAGAGTAGAATGACATCCCATTGACGTCATATTTATAGGGATGAGGCTCAATACGGTCTCTGGGGGTCAATACGGTCCGTATTGAAGTTTTGAACTACAATACGGCCGTATTGAATTCAATACGGCCGTATTGAAGTTCAAAAACCTCAATACGGCCGTATTGAAGTTCAGTGCAGCCGTATTGAAGTTCAGTGCAGCCGGATTGAATTCAATACAGCCGTATTGAAGTTCAGTGCAACCGTATTGAATTCAATGCAGCCGTATTGAAGTTCCGTGCAGCCGTATTAAATTCAATGCAGCCGTATTGAAGTTCAGAAACTTCAATACGGCCGTATTGAGTTCAGTGCGGCCGTATTGTAGTTCAAAATGTGCAGTACGACCGTACTGAACTCCAAGGAGGCCGTATTGAGCTTCATTCCTCCCACTTTTCTTATTTTAGCTATCCTAAGACCTCTAGACCTATAGAGAACCTTCCTTGGGCCTTCTGGAAGTCCTTCTGGCTGATCTTCCTTCAGTCTTCGAGAGTCTTCAAGCTTTATTTCCGACCCGGACAATTTTAGGGGTCTACAGCTGCCCCCCCTTTACTTAGTCGGACGACCTTTTGGTGTACCGGCTGACAAGTAAAGGAGTTGACCCAATTGTCCGGGTGATGTGCCAACCTTCTGACTTGTAGTGTCTTCAGGTGGGAAAATTGTTGGGTAGCCTCTCCAGGTTGAGTTTGCCCTCTCCAGGGTGAGTATTAGTCGTCGCCTCTCCAGGCTCATTGCATACCTCGGTGCTCTCGACAACTGGGTAGCTGAGTACCGCCTCTCCAGGCTTGTGCATACCTCGGTGCTCTCGACAACTGGGTAGCTGAGTATTGCCTCTTAGGCTTGTGCATACCTCGGTGCTCTCGACAACTGGGTAGCTGAGTATTGCCTCTTAGGCTTGTGCATACCTCGGTGCTCTCGACAACTGGGTAGCTGAGTACCGCCTCTCCAGGCTTGTGCATACCTCGGTGCTCTCGACAACTGGGTAGCTGAGTATTGCCTCTTAGGCTTGTGCATACCTCGGTGCTCTCGACAACTGGGTAGCTGAGTATTGCCTCTCCAGGCTTGTGCATACCTCGGTGCTCTCGACAACTAGGTAGCTGAGTATTGCCTCTCCAGGCTTGTGCATACCTCGGTGCTCTCGACAACTGGGTAGCTAAGTATTGCCTCTCCAGGCTTGTGCATACCTCGGTGCTCTCGACAACTGGGTAGCTGAGTATTGCCTCTCCAGGCTTTGAGATGATTTTGTCTTCACAGTCCACGATGCTGCTTCGACAGTTGTTTTTGATTTTGATGCCACTGAGGGCTGGATAATGCAGGGATCCGTCTAGGGGATGTGCAGTCATTCATAGGTTTTTGTGCCCCAACTTGCATTGCTTAGTTGGTACCCATGGAGAATTTCTGACTCCTTGAGGTGTAGACACAAATGCTCTCTCTCTGAGTTGAGCGATGCCTTATGTTTGGCTGTCGTCCTTTCGACGTTGTGGAGTATCCCGGTTGTCCTTATTCGGGTATCTCTTTTGGTTTTTTTTTTTTATTTTTGTCGCCTCTGTGTAGGCTATTATCCGCTGGGGGATTTTGTCATTGATTGTGATTAGCCTCTTCTGTTAGGCAAATCATCTTGACGCTTGATGATTGGCTGAAAAGCCAAATTCCGCTTGGGGAATTGTTATTGATCTTTTGGATTTTTTTCTTTTTTGAAAGAGTGCCTCTGAGTAGGCGAATTATCTTGATGTTTGGTGTTCGGCTGAGTGCCGGATTCCGCTTGGGGAATGATTATTTGTCTTTTGTGATTTTTCTTGAGGGGGTGCCTCTGAGTAGGCGAGTGGGGATTTAAAGTTTTTTTATCCCAGAGTATTATTTAGAAAGCCTCTTCAGGCTTAGCTTCACTCATCGCTTGAGTTGGAAAGCTACCTTCCACTGAGGAAGTTTAAGTCCTTTCGACTTGGATATTCTGTTTAGATGATCAAGCCTCCCTTGGGGAATTTTGCTGATCTTGGTTTGATAGCTTTCACTGGGGAATTTGGCCCGTGAGTGAAAGCTGAGGTTTCTCTGGGGAGTATTATTTCTGCGAGCCTCTCCAGGCTCAGTTATTCTGATGAGAGTATTATTTCGGCAAGCCTCTCCAGGCTCAGTTATTCTGCGAGAGTATTATTTCGGCAAGCCTCTCCAGGCTCAATTATTCTGAGAGAGTATTGTTTCGGCAAGCCTCTCCAGGCTCAATTATTCTGTATGATGAATTGGTTTTTTGTTCAGCCCAAGAATGCAAGCTGAGATGTCTTTTGGAGAGTATTATTTTGGCAAGCCTCTCCAGGCTCAGTTATTCTGTATAATTTGTTGGATTTTTTGTATTTTGCCTTTTTGTTGATTTTGGCTTTTTCTGTGTTTTTGCCTTTTTTGTTGATTTTGGCTTTTTCTGTGTTTTTGCCTTTTTTGTTGATTTCGGCTTTTTCTGTATTTTTTGTTGATTTTGGCTTTTTCTGTATTTTTGCCTTTTTTGTTGGTTTTGGCTTTTTCTGTACAGAAATGTCTCTGAGAAGTATTATTTTGGCAAGCCTCTTCAGGCTCAGTTATTCTGAGAGAGTATTATTTCGGCGAGCCTCTCCAGGCTCAATTATTCTGAGAGAGTATTATTTCGGCGAGCCTCTCCAGGCTCAGTTATTCTGAGAGAGTATTATTTCGGCGAGCCTCTCCAGGCTCAATTATTCTGAGAGAGTATTATTTCGACAAGCCTCTCCAGGCTCAATTATTCTGAGAGAGTATTATTTCGGCAAGCCTCTCCAGGCTTAGTTATTCTGTATGAGTATTGTTTCAGCAAGCCTCTCCAGGCTCAATTATTCTGTATGAGTATTGTTTCAGCAAGCCTCTCCAGGCTCAGTTATTCTGTACAAACTGAGGAGTATCGTTTGTATCCTTGCCTTTTTTCGTTTTCGGCTTTTGTTGACTGCTGTCATACACAAGCAATTTTCTATTTTTTCTATTTTATGCGACTGCCTCATGATGAGGTCTTTGAATATTTCTTTGTGGCCAATACGGCCATATCCATTTCAGTACGCCCGTATTGAGTTGAAATTTTGTTCATAACCCTGATTTTAGTACGGGTGTACTGAACATGGTACGGGCGCATTGTTTTTTCTGAAGTTTATATTTGTTTTTTTTCAATAAACAGAGAATTAGTGATCTTCCATTACACCTATCATCTGTATGCATGTATGCAGTATGATGCACCTAATTCTATTTGATTCATTTTTCAAAAGAATTAACCGATGCGTTTCTCTGTTTGGATTTTTGCCATTCCTCTAGACGGGCTGTGTGCTGCCGATTTCTGTAACCGAGGAATGATGCATGTTATATTGAGATTTGGTGTCATCAACCAAATGATTTTCCTTTACTTTAGAAGATGTGTCAACCCTCCTATTGACTACTATATCTCCATGTTTCCACTAGATTATTCAAAAATCGTTTGGGACAAGAGAGAAAAGAAGGAAAGGATATTTTTTTCGAAAGTTTGTGTTTTAGAGGGGATTATTTATTTTTTGAAAAATGGATTTTGTAAGAATGGCTTGGCCAATGGTAGGCTTAAGTGTTTAGGCTTGTTTGATTAAACACTTATGAAGTTAGGCACGTCTTGGTTATTAACATTTGTGATTTGACAACTTGGATAGCTTTTCTTGAACCTTTCTTGTTGAATTCGGTTCATGGTACCATCATGGATTTCTTTCGTTCTTTGATTGTCCTTATTTTTGCCTAAAACACCTCTTTGCGGCGTTTTAGCGGACTTTTGATTTTTGTTCATTTTCGTAACCCTAATTTTTGCCTAGGTCACCCTTTTGTGGGATTCCTAGCGGGTCTTTTGCTCTTATTTTTGCGCAGTCCCCTTTTTGGGTTTCCTGCCGAGCTTCTTTTATTTTAAAGGATTTCTTTTTATCCATGATGGCACTTGTCGAGGCCAAGGGAAGGTGCTCCAAGTTGTCACACACACTTCCACATAAAAATGATGTGCGTTTATTGATTATTAAGACGATTTTAACCTCACTTATGTTCATTCAAACAGGGTTAAATAATGTGGTTTAGAATTTTATTGCAAGCAAGAAAAGAAGCAATAAGAAATAATGAAGAATGATTTTATTATAATCATAGAGGAAACATGTGCCCTATCGAGGCTCGGGGGTCGGGCTGTCCCCGAGGAGTAATCTCTAATAGTCATCAGGTCTATACATCCCTATCGGAAGGAGAAGAGCACTTGATGACGACGACCGGCCTTGACGCTTGTGAACCGGCCTTCCTGAAGATCTGGCTTAAGAACGTCGACAAGGATCTTGATTCCTCTTCGTTCTTTGATCTTTGCTAGGGTTGTATCCTAACCCTTGTTTCCCCGGATTATCCTTGATAATGGGTAGCTCTGGGATTCCTTGGGAGTCCTTGCCTAATCCTTGTCCTGGCAAGTATCCGTTCTTGGTGAGCATATGGGCTACCTTCTTCATTTCTCGGGGAAATGTTTCAACATTGGCACTTTCCAATGCTTGGAAGGCGGTCTCTAGGTTTTCCTCCTCGGATTCTTTATTTTCCTTTCCTTTATTCTTGGGAGCTTTTATCATGAAGATCATTGGGAGTGTAGATCCTACCACTCCTAGTCATGCCCCCAAGTCCAGCGATGTTAGAGAAATCGCTGTTGGCAGAAAAATGGATGTCATATATCCATGGCACAGCCTTATTTGATTCATAGGGAAAAGGCCTTGGAGTAGTGATCCTTAACGGTGTCGGACCTTCCCCTTTGTTCGTCTTGATTACCAACAACGAAGTTGTCGTGTGCTCGCTTGGCGCAGTTGTTGGTTTGCATTTGATAACAAATGGCGTGCGATCCACTCTTTGATTATACGCATCGATTAATTCTTTCTTTTTATTAATGTTTATTATTAAATTACTTGGAGAGATGTATGCAAATGAATGACTATGAAATGCAAGGGCAATTGAGAGATTTCATAAATCAAAAACTTGATTTCATTGATCATAAAAAGTGTACAACTTATCATACGATGCTTTGAAGCAATTTTTTACAATATGAGAAAAGCCGGTAAAAACCCACAGGCGGGTTCATATTTCTTCTCCATTCGTCTTCGGCTTCCTCTACATGGCGTGCCATTGCTTCAACTTGCGTATGGACCGCTTGGCTCATATCATCACTGATCTTCTGAGCGTCCTTCGCTTTTTGAATGTGATAGTTGATCATGGCCTGCAACTCATTGAGCTCGTCTTCGGCTCGATCCTTCTCCTCTCGGAGTCTAGCCATTTGTGCTAGTCCTTCCCTTTCCCTCTTGCGGAAGTTGGAAAGGCTTGCGGTTTGTTGTTGAGCAACTTCCCGCCATTGTTGTGCGTCGGATCGAGTCAAGAGCAGATCGTCTTGCATGTCCTTGATCAACTGTGCCTGCCTTGCATACTCGGCTTCAAGGCATGCTATCTTTGCGTTAATTTCTTGGAGTTGACTACTCGGTTCAACCTTTGGCATTTTGGATGCCCGAGTAGCCTCCTCATTGAGGTTAGCACATTCATCCTTGAGCCGCTCTATCTCGTGGTCTTTCTTCTTGCATTGCCTTTGTAGACCATCGATGACGAAACTGGATTCTTCATTTTTTTCTTCAAGAACTCTCATTTGAGCTCCCATAATTTCCAGCTTCTTGGTCAAGGCGTCGACTTGTTCTTGCATTATCCTCCTTGTAGTTGCGGTTGCGCAAGAGGTAGATGGTTGGGACACCCCTCTCTCGCTCCTCCATATCTCGTAGTCGGTGGAGGCGGATACCCGAGGCTTTCCAAGCTCTCGATCTCCCTCATAGATTGGTTTCTCCCACGCTCTAATGACAGCGTGCATATCCCTCAGATGTTCGGAATCAAAGGAGAAACACAACCCTCCAAGCTCCTCTTGAACAGGAACAATCTGAGTCCTCATAAGTTGCCTCATAGCCAATCTAGGTGAGTAGGCTATGCAACCTCTAAGGCCCATCAATGGTATGCTTGGATAGCTACCGCATCTCATCAATATATTGCTCGGACGGAACCAAGGACAAACCCATGTGAAGTGTTCAATACTCCACTGTTCCATCTCTTCCTTCCACTCGGAAGCATATCGGCGGCATACGGGGATCTTCGAAAAACTCCTCAGCGGATCGGGCAAGGTCCCCATGTGACTAGAGGCATAGAAGTGTGTGATGCCCCATACATACAACAAGGAGGTACAGCATCGGATAGTCTTCCCTTGCTTCTGCTGAGATAGGTTAACAGAAAGCAAGGTGTCGGCAAGAATGGCAGGCACGGGACTCTTCATGTGTACGTCCCAAGCGAAGAAAGCGTCCATAGCAGCATAGTCCACTGTGTTAGCGTGAAAGGGGAATAAGATCGTCCCAAACACGGCTAACGCTAAAGTCTTGTTGAAAGCTAACCAATCTCCCTCACCAGCCAAGGAAGAAAGGTGGTCTTCAATCATTGCGAGCTTCCAACCCTTGATACTGCCGTTCCCCACTAAAGCGGATGATCGTGATGGCAGTTTGACTTGAGTTGCGACCCTCTCTACGGCCACATGATTTTCATGGAAGATATAGACCCCGGCTGATTTGGGCCATCGAAGCATGAGCTCGTACTCCTCGAGAGTAGGAACTAAGTCAAACTGAGGGAACTCGAAACAATGCAGATCGAGACTCCAAAAATGGACCAATGCTCTCAGAAAAGCTGGATCCACACAAATCTTCATCAAGTCGAGGACTCGTCCATAAGATTTTTCGAACTCCAAACGAGCCTCTCGCGGCATCAAGGAACAGAGGTGATCCAACCTCTCGGCACGGTACAATAAGAAGTCCACTTTCTTCAATTGCCCTTGTATTCCCCTAGATCCCTCCATAATCTACAATAAAATGCATGATATGAAATGGTGTCGTTGAATATGCATGCATTTGTGTTTATTCAACTAAGCATTATCATGTTTTTAGGATGTCCCTAAGATGATGCATGATATTGCTTGGTTTGGATAAATAACCTTTTTTCTTTATTTTTTCTTTTGGGTATTTTTTTGTATTTTTTTGGGTGAAAAGGGAAACTACCTATATGAATGTGATGAAGGTAGATGTTAACACCGTATAATGGAAGATTCTTATTCCTATTTATTCTTATTTTTAAAAGAATAGGAATGTTGTATGTTTAAAGAAATGCAATGTATGCTCAAACAATTTCACATAATCAATGCACAAACAATTCACTCATCCACGAACAGTCACGAGCGAATCACGAGGTAGGGGTATCCTGCAGAAAAGTGCATATTCAAGGTGGTTCTAACTGTTCTCACCGGTCTGAGGCCCCCAAGGTGCCCCCATTATAGGGACCCAATTCCTCTCGTCGTAAGCCGATGGAAAGCTCCAACGCACTGTCGGACTCGAGTTCATGGTTATCACCTTGAGTGATGCTTTCCGACAACGGTCTACGGGCACCTATAGACCCATTCGACAACCGGCCGTACTAACATCCACTCCCTATGGCTTACCACTCATGCCCCCGGGTATAGAGGGAACTGTTGTGTGCAAAGGTTTGTGTGCAATTTTTATTTCAAACAATTGCGTAAAATTAAACATACAACAGTTATTTAAAGCCAAATAGATAAAACATATTATCATACAAACAAGGGGTAATAAAGTAATTTTAACTATTTTTTGTTAAAAATAATCTGTCACTAAATGGGACTGACTCTCGAGGCTTCCCCAGTGGAGTCGCCATCTGTCGCCACCGGCCCGAAACGGGCTTTCGGCATTCGCGAAGGATGGTTGGACTCTTTTATTTGTTAAAAAAATATGGATTGCTAGAATGACTTATTCTCAAACTGAGACCTTGTCAAACGAGCAATTTTATTAAAAGGCTCACCAATCCATGTTAATCCCAAGCGGGACCCTCCATGGATTAGCGGTTTTCATAAAAAGGAAGGGTTCATGGAGTCGCCACCAATGTTTTACTCAAAACATTGGAAAAAGAAGTTTAAGGCAATCGATTCAAAAATCGACTTCGGCCATTACAACCAGAGTCGGGTAAGGGAGTCGGTTACGCGTGGGGAAGGTGTTAGCACCCCACAGCGCCCCTTTCGGGTTCCCTATGACAGATTATTTAAAAATAATAGTGCGAAATTACTAAATTACCCCTATTTATTCTAAGCAATTATAAATTAACTATCTACATGATGACAGTTTAAATATGTACACACAGAAAGCCGTAAAAGAAGGGACTTTAAAGAGATAAACCTTTGAAGCGTGCTTTCTTATATATCTTGACAGAAATTGGGAAGCGTTTTGGCGTTCCCTCCCTCTACAAGACCGCTCGCTCCCTCCTATAAAATTTTAACTATGGAAATCCGGAGGATTTCCCTTCGACTAGGTTCGAGACTCAAGCAAATGGCTCGTGACTCAAGAACTTCGTCGGATCAACTCTCCGAGTGATTTCTAGGCAGAGCACTGCTCAAAAAAACCCAGAATACTCAAGAAGAGGGTTAAAACTCAGTGTGTAAGTGTAGAATGACATCCCATTGACGTCATATTTATAGGGATGAGGCTCAATACGGTCTCTGGGGGTCAATACGGTCCGTATTGAAGTTTTGAACTACAATACGGCCGTATTGAATTCAATACGGCCGTATTGAAGTTCAAAAACCTCAATACGGCCGTATTGAAGTTCAGTGCAGCCGTATTGAAGTTCAGTGCAGCCGTATTGAATTCAATACAGCCGTATTGAAGTTCAGTGCAACCGTATTGAATTCAATGCAGCCGTATTGAAGTTCAGTGCAGCCGTATTAAATTCAATGCAGCCGTATTGAAGTTCAGAAACTTCAATACGGCCGTATTGAGTTCAGTGCGGCCGTATTGTAGTTCAAAATGTGCAGTACGGCCGTACTGAACTCCAAGGAGGCCGTATTGAGCTTCATTCCTCCCACTTTTCTTATTTTAGCTATCCTAAGACCTCTAGACCTATAAAGAACCTTCCTTGGGCCTTCTGGAAGTCCTTCTGGCTGATCTTCCTTCAGTCTTCGAGAGTCTTCAAGCTTTATTTCCGACCCGGACAATTTTAGGGGTCTACACTCCTTTGTGGTATTTCCAATTCCCCAAAACTTTTCACAAAAAATTTTGTATGCTTTTTTTTTTTTACAACTTTGTTTGTTTTTGACACTTAACTAAGCGTGAGCAAATAAAACTACACAATTCTAGACGTTTATAGGCAACAAAGTAAAGCAATTAAGTACAAGAAAACTTAAAAAGAAGCAAGTTAAGCAACTAGTCGGATATCCTAAGTGGAAGCTTGAAACATATGAAATTTCCAAGCCACTTCCACTAGTACTACACGTGAGAGTCTATCAAGGATGTAGATATACCTGACCAGCTTCTTAATACTCCCTCCAAACTTTACAAATTGATTTTAAAATACAAGAGAGATTGCAAAATTTAAACTAGCCTAGAAAGCAATAAATGGCGGATTTGGTGACCAATTTATTGACGGTTTTTGTTGTGCAAATTTTCCAACACTTAATCAAGTGTTTAATCTGCCACTAATCCTTCAATATGATGCTACTGGACCTGCAAAAGAAACACAACAAAGAAGTTAATGGTGGCTGCCTCACAAGGTGAAAGGAATGGTCACTCAAGTGAAGGAAGTTTAGGAGAAGTTTTGGTCACTAAATTAGGTCAAATTTTTAGGTCTTAGTGTCCAAACTTTTCCTACTCTTTGTTGAGCAATGCTTGATCCTTGAGCAAGGATTTGAGGCCACTTCCAGCACAGGAATTTATTGAAAGAAAACAAGACAAGCAATAAAAGCACAATTTGAAAAGCTTATACCAAAATTAAGAGTAATAGATGTATATGACAAGACTCAAAGAGGTTCAACAAGTAAAACTGAAAATTAAGACTCCAAATAAAAGCTAGCACTCAGAGAGAAAAGTTCCTAGATAGGTACTAGAATAGATGAACAAAACAAAAAAAATTTGAAGACAATTGGACAAGTATAGCAAAAGTAGTAGCCAAAACAATAACAAGGAATCAAGTGGATTTTTCAGCTTGTACACCTCTCGGCTTTTTCCTTTTAAATTGTCTTCTCTATATTTTTTTTATTCTTTCTTTTTCCAGTATCAAGTTAAGAGTCCAGAGAGTATATTTGCCTTTTGTTTCAAATTTTTATATGATTCCAAGCTATAGAAAATGAGAAAACAAAACAGCCAAAAATTAGGTCAAATTTCAAGTGAAAATGAGAAACTAGTGCACTAGTTTTTAGGTTTTGGTTTGGATTCCTTTTGAACTATTTTTCTTTTCAACTTTTATGTCTTTTAGGCTCTGTTTTGAACTCTGTTTTCCAGCCTCTTAACTCATCATTTTTTTTTTAAATCTGAATCCACAAGAAAAGTGCACTAGAAGTAGGATTACACTTGAAATTTTGAGTCACAAATTTTTTTAGAAGATTTTCAATGGAAATGTGATTTGAAAACTTAAGACACAATGGAAACCTAACTCTAAAGAAACTTACTAGAACTAATAGAAAGTTATGAACACAATAAGGTAAAAGAAAAAGCACATATAGGAGGCAAGAACAATAAGCAATCCGAGAGCAACAAATTGATGAACAAGACAGAAAGAAATTTAGGTCAACATGCTATTCAAGGAATTTTAAGACATATAAAGACTACACAAACATACTAAGACAAAACATGGATTAAAAACCAAAATCTAAATGCAATGCATGCAGTCCAATCACGGACACATATTAGGAATGGAGAGACTCACAAAGAAAACAAAAATAAGCACAAGCTAATAGGTCCTAAACAAGTTGATTGTGGAAGAAATCAAGAACAATCAAACAATGGATCTATGGAACAAATTTGATTCAAAACAATTAGATCCGAATAGAAACTCAAAGAAGACATACAAGAGTACACAAACAGCAAAATAATCGGACAAAACACAAGAGAACTTATCTCCAAGAAGAACCTTGCTCTGATACCAAAAATGATGGAAAAGGTAAGGAGGAGTGATGAATGTTCTTCTCCTTAGCTCTCCTTATGCACGGATCAACTTCAATGGAGATAAACCGAATGTAGAACACCTCTAGAAGATGTAGAACCTGCAAATTAGGATTCCTAATCCATAGAAGGAAGCATCCAAGCTCAAGCCTCAAGGGATTGCACACTTCAAAGAGAAGGAAAATAGGTTTTCCTAGGATATTTTGAAGGCACTCTCTAAGACTTTCTCTCTTGGAATTTTGGTGACTTTGAGGGAGAAACATGGCTCAATGGCTCTCAAATTTCTGAATATTCAAAGTGAATACAAAATGGTGAAGGAAACACTTAAGTAAGCATGGTTTTGCACACTTTGGGCGCCTAAAGCAAAAGGTGACATGTGGCGCCCAAAATTTGAATTCAAATTTGAAATTTGAATTCAAATTTTGGCTCCCATGTGCTACTCCGAAAATTCAGGTACCTAAGGTGCATCTAAGTGTAATTTGGAGTGTCATTTAGGGTTAATTTGAGGTCACATGTTCAGCCACCAAAGGTGCAAAACATGTGACTCAAATGTAACTTAAATGGCTTCCAAATTAAACCTAATTTAACCTAATTAGCCTACTTTAGTATTCCTTGTATTTTCCTAATCTAATGACCTAAATACAATGGTCAAGCAAATACAATGGAAAGGAAAAATTACAAGAATGAAAATGAGCCCAATATTGGGTACCAAAAGCCCAAAGGCCCATGAAGCCCAAAACTAGGCCCAACAAGCCTAAAACATAAAATGCTACTCTATGTGGTCCAAAATACAAGACCAAAATATATGATACCTATACTAACATAATGTATACAAAACATATGAAAATAGCTATGACAAAATATGGCCCATGAAAAGTTCAACTTGGGCCTTCCTAGGCCCATTGGGCCCGATGGGCCCTGACTAGCCCAAACCTTCATGTCTAGCCAACTCCTCTTGGTTCTTTGAGTATGTCACCTCTTGCACTCCAAAGCATGATTCCATCAAGCTCCAAAGACTCCAACAAAAGAATATGAGTGTTGAGGAGCATAGACAAAAGATAGAGTTGTATCTCATGAGGGCTGGCATAAGGGAAGAGGAAAGATTGACCATTGCTAGGTTTTTAAGTGGTCTAAATTTTGATATAAGAGATAGAGTTGAGTTACTCCCTTATAGGGACCTTGATGATTTGGTCCAACTTTGTATAAGGGTGGAACAACAAAATTTAAGGAAAAATTCTTTAAAAGGAAAAACTCAAGCTAACTCTTATATCAAGAATGACTACAAGAGGGAGGGTCAATATGACTCTTCTAAAAGCTCTAGTAAGGGTCAAGAAAAAGAAAAAGAAAATGATAAAAATGTTGTCACTTCTAGTAGTAAAACTAGTGACATCAAATGCTTTAAATGTCTTGGGAGAGGCCATATAGCTTCTCAATGTCCAACTAAAAAGGTCATGATTTTGAGAGGACAAGACATTTATAGTAGTCTTGATGAATCTAGTTCTACCACTTCAAGTGATAGTGAGACTAGTAAGGAAGATCCTCAAATTGAAAAGCTATATCCTGTTGATGGTGATCTTCTTATGGTCAAAAGGCTTCTTGGAAGTCAACCTTGTCCCACTTCACTATCACAAAGAGAGAACATCTTTCACACAAGATGTTTAGTTTCCAAAAGAACTTGTTCTCTCATTATTGATAGTGGATCATGTTCAAATTGTTGTAGTACAAGGTTGATTAACAAGTTAGCCCTTACCACCATTCCTCACCCTCACCCTTACAAACTTCATTGGCTCAATGAAGGTGAGGAATTGGAGGTGAATCAACAAGTGAAGGTCAAGTTTTCTATAGGGGATTATAAAGATAAAGTTTTATGTGATGTGATCCCTATGGAAGCTTGTCATATTTTGCTTGGTAGGCCATGGCAATTTGATAAACAAACTATACATGATGGCCTCACTAACAAAATATCCTTCATTCATAAAAATAAGGAAATTGTTTTTAATCCTTTAACACCACCCCAAGTGTTTGAGGATCAAAAGCAAATGAAAAAGAAAAGAAACAAAGAAAAGAAAGAAGGACAGAGTGTGGATAAAGGGGACTCCACTAAGACATTTGTGACAAAAGAGAGTTATTTTATGACCAAACAAGACTTGAAAAGAACTCTCTTTATTCATAAAAGTTTTGACTCTTGTCCTAATGCTGCCACTTATCTTAGAGTTGAGAATGAAAAACAAAATAAATTTCAAACCAAGAATTCTCAACTTAGAGATATAGTGAAGAAGGAGTGGACTATTCCTAGTGTTACTCCTTATACTACTTCCTTGAAGGTGCACAAGGAAGGAAGTATTTCTTTGGATTTTTTAAAGCACCCAATTTTCGGTTTACATTGTTTAGTAGATCTAACTTGTAATAATCTATATTCTATGTTTGATCTTATGGGAAGTTCTTATTTTTTTGAACTTAATATGTTTCCTTCCCTACAAGACAAAAATAGATTGTATGACTATGAGTATCTAATAAACAATCAAATCCAAAATTGTTTAGGACGTTTTTTAGTAGTATTTTCTTTATATTTTAGGAAAAGCCTAGGATACCATTTAGGGTACTTTAGGCAAGATGTTATAGTGTTTAAAAATCAGTCTTTTCATTGTCTTAGTCATAGTGTTCTTACATTTTTAGGTTTTACTTCTAGGTTATGCTTAGAAGAGGAACCTATTTCTAGAGAGTCTAATATTTTATCTTTCTTTGTTAGGTTAGATACTAGGACTCCTCTTAGGATCCATGATCTTTTCTCTTACAATGTTACTTCTTATTCCTTGCATGTTTTATATGTAGGTGTTAATTTTTCTTCTTCCATTCATCCTCGAGATTTGAGGACAAATCATTTTCAAGAGGGAGGGGATGATGGAATCATGCTTTGGAGTGCAAGAGGTGACATACTCAAAGAACCAAGAGGAGTTGGCTAGACATGAAGGTTTGGGCCAGTCAGGGCCCAATGGGCCTTATGGGCCTGGGAAGGCCCAAGTTGAACTTTTCATGGGCCATAGTTTGTTATAGCTATTTTTCATATGTTTTGTATACATCATGTTAGTATAGGTATCATATATTTTGGTCTTGTATTTTGGACCACATAGAGTAGCATTTTAGGTTTTAGGCTAGTTGGGCCTAGTTTTGGGCTTCATGGGCCTTTGGGCTTTTGGTACCCAATATTGGGCTCATTTTCATTCTTGTAATTTTTCCTTTCCATTGTATTTGTTTGACCATTTTATTTAGGTCATTAGATTAGGAAAATACAAGGAATACTAAAGTAGGCTAATTAGGTTAAATTAGGTTTAATTTGGAAGCCATTTAAGTTACATTTGAGTCACATGTTTTGCACCTTTGGTGGCTGAACATGTGACCTGAAATTAACCCTAAATGACACTCCAAATTACACTTAGATGCACCTTAGGTACCTGAATTTTCGGAGTAGCACATGGAAGCCAAAATTTGAATTCAAATTTCAAATTTGAATTCAAATTTTGGGCGCCACATGTCACCTTTTGATTTAGGCGCCCAAAGTGTGCAAAACCGAGCTTACTTAAGTGTTTCCTTCACCATTTGTATTTACTTTGAACATTATTGAAATTTGAGAGCCAAGTGCCGAGTTTCTTCAAAGTCTTCTAGAGAGAGAGTGAGCTTCACCTTTAGGAATTCATTAGGATTTCCTTCTCTTTGAGTGTGAGCTTTCTCTTGCATCTTGAGCTTGGATACTTCCATCCAAGGCTTTAGCCTTCATCATCCGTGTTCATTCATCCTTCAAGCTTCATTTCCATTCGGTGTTATCTCCTTAAAGAGGATCCGTGGCTAGGAGGAGCTAAGGAGAAGAACATCCATCACTTCTCCCTACTTTCTTCCATCAATTTTGGTATCAAGAGCAAGGTCTTCAAGGAGATAAGTGTTCTTCAAAATTTTGTGTCCGTTTTGTGTTTGTGTCTTTCTTATCTTGTCTTGTTTGAGTTTTTCAATTCGGATCTATATGCTTTTAATCATATTTTGTTCCATAGATCCATTGTTTGATTGTTTTGAATTTCTTCCACAATCAAATGTTTAGGAATTATTTGCTTGTGCTATTTTTTTGATTTTATTTTGAGTCTCTCCATTCTTGTATGTGTCCGTGATTGGACCTCATGCATTGCATTTTGGAACGGGCTGTTCCAATTTTGGAACGGGCCGTTCTGATTTTGGAATGGCTCATTCCGATTTTGGAACAGCCCATTTCGGACTACTAAAACCACCTTATTTGGCCTTTAGGCTTTTTGATGTCCTGTCTTGTTGTTTGCCTGCTTTAGAAGCTCTTTCCCTTCATATCGGAGGTCCATTTCTTTGTTTGTGTGCCCCTCGAACGAAATTGGGTGTCTACAGCTGCCCCTCTTTACTTGTCCTTTGGAGTTGCTATGTGTTGTTTTTCCAAAGGCAAGTAAAGACGTAGACATTTCGTCCGGGTCTCCTCCTCGTCTCTTTAGTGTTGGCGCTTCTATGTTCCTTCTTTTGGATAGGTGTATTTTCTCGTGTCTTCGCCTTTTAGAGCAGTTGAGTGTTGGTTGCATACTCTATTGGGTAACAAGGCTAACAAACTGTACACTTGATCTTCGATCTTCAAGTAGATGCTCCATTGTTTCTCTTGTGATAATGCGTTCTTTTATTTGTAGCTTGTTGAAGAGGGAGTATTTTCGTAGCTCAGCTTCCCTCACGGCTTTGTCGTATACCGGATTAGGAGATGACTACAGTCTCTCCAGACCTTTCCCTCACGACTTTGTCGTATACCGGATTGGGATGCGAGTACAGTCTCTCCAAACCTTTCCCTCACGGCTTTGTCGTATACCAGATTGGGATGCGAGTACAGTCTCTCCAGACCTTTCCCTCATGGCTTTGTCGTATATCAGATTGGGATGCGGGTACAGTCTCTCCAGACCTTTCCTTCACGGCTTTGTCGTATACCGAATTAGGAGGTGAGTACAGTCTCTCCAGACCTTTCCCTCATGGCTTTGTCGTATACCGGTTGGGATGCGAGTATAGTCTCTCCAGACCTTTCCCTCACGACTTTGTCGTATACCAAATTGGGATGCGAGTACAGTCTCTCAGACCTTTCCCTCACGGATTTGTCGTATACCGGATTAGGATGCGAGTACAGTCTCTCCGTACCTTTGTTGTATTTTGAGGAAACTGTCGGTGCCCTCATTGGTTTTCTTGAATTTTGGTAGATATTTCCCCAAGGATGTTGGGCAGGAGGTGTGTCGTGATGCCTCTGATTTGGGTTGCTTTTGTCTTTTGTTCAGATGTTGTCAATTGGAATTTGTATTCCCTTTTTTTGGCTTTTCTTGTTGGGATGCAAAAATGTTGAATGCTTATATATGCAAGATTTATTTATTTATTTTTGAATAATCCCCCTTGGATAAAGAAAGCTTTCTAAGTGTGTGAAATGCTTTCAGATGCATGCAATGCATGTTGATTTTAGTTCTTAGAAGGTGGCTTCCCTTTTCTCCTTCTCACGAATAAATTACTCTGCTTGATGCACGACATTTAGTTGTATTGGCTGTTTGATGTATTGAACTGTCTTGGGGATCTGTCTCTCCTTTTTTTTTGTTTAGAAACCCTAACTTTTGCCTAGGATGTATCCTAGCGGGTATTTTTTGCTCTTTTCTTTTGCCCTAATTTTTTCCTAGGATGCCCTTTGCGGGTTTTCATCCCAGCGAGTTATTTTCATTTTTTATTTCCTTCTTTCTTTTTTTTGGACATGTTTAAATTTTGACAACCATCAACAAAATATTTCATTAGGATAGGACAAGACAGAGAGGAAAGAAATGATGATTTAGAATGAGTGGGTGGTTGAGGTAGGTCAGTGTTTAAGTTTTTAAACAAACATTTTCTTGGATAATTATTATAATCACTCTTCTAATTATCTTGGACTACATGTCCGAGTCTCGGGCAGAGTCTTCCAAAAGTTTTAGCCTTTTGCAGGAGTATTCAAACCGCCTTTTGGTTTTCAACTTGAAAAGTCGTCACTTGTTATTTTTTAATTTTTTATATCCCTAATTTTTGCCTAGGACATATCCTAGCATGAACTCTTTTTTTTTTTTACCCTAGGATGCCCTTTGCGGTTTTTCATCCTAGAAGTATTTTGCAGGTGACTTCTTTGCTTTGACAAAACCTCCTGCCATCTGCGTTTGGGAGGACTAGTGCCTTTGGTGATTAACACTGCCCCCGTCCGTACACCAAGGAGAAAGATGCTGCCCTGACTTACAGGTGTTGAGAGTTCTTTCGAGATTTGTGCTTCCTTTGTCAACCAAATTGAGTCGATGTTTTTGTAAGACTCTTCTTATGCAATAAGAATCTTATGGTTTTGCATTTTATCTCTTTCTTATCCTTTTATATTTCGAGGAAGTGATCTCCTTAGACTCAAATAATGCGTCGTAGATGTTCAAAGCCTTGATTAATTTTATTATCTTCAGTCATGTCTATTTTTTTTTTTTGGTATTTGGGCATTATGATTGGTTTTAGATTTTAGTAATAAAAGGGAGAAGGGAATGAAACAGAGATTTGTAGAAATGACATATCTTATTGATGAATTGTCGCCACCCGCCGAAACGGACGTTGGCATTCGCGACGATGGTCGGACTCTTTTTAAGTTTTGAAAAATGATGGATTGTTAGAACGACTTATTCTCAAACTGAGACCTCATCGAACTAACAATTTTGTTAAATGATTCTCACCAATCCATGTTAATCCTAAGCGGGACCCTCCATGGATTAGTGGTTTTCGCAAAAAGAAGGGGTTCTTGGAGTCGCCACCAATGTTTTACTCAAAACATTGGAAAAAGATATAAGGCAATTGATTTTCACAAATCAACTTTGGCCATTACAACCAGAGTCGGGTAAGGGAGTCGGTTACGTGCGAGGAAGGTGTTAGCACCCCACAACGCCCCTTTCGGGTTCCCTATGATGGATTATTTCATAAATAATAGTGTAAAGTTACTAAATTACCCCTATTTATTAGAAACGATTATGAGTAAAATATTTACATGATGAAAACTCTAAACATGCAATGCAACAATCAGAAAGCAATAAATAAAAGCGGTAAAAGAAGGGATTTGGAAAGAAACCTTCGAAGCGGGCTTTTATATATTCAAAATGAAGTTTAGGAGGCTTTTTGGCGCTCCTTCCCACTACACGTCCGCTCGCTCCTTTCCCTAAAGATAATTTTTACTATGGAAATCAAAGAGATTTCCCTTCGACTTGTTCGAGTCTCAAGCTAATGGCTCATGACTCAAGAACTTCGTCGGATTGGCTCTCGGAGAGACTTCTAGGGCAGAGAATAGCTCAAAAACCCAAGAATACTCAGCACGAGGGTCCAGAAGTGTGCAAAAAGTGTGGAATGACGTGCAAATGACGTCCTATTTATAGGATTGAGGCGCAATACGGCCTGGGAGGTCAATAAGGCCCGTACTGGGTTTTTGAACTACAGTACGGCCGTATTGAATTTGGTACGGCCGTACTGAAGTTCAAAAACTTCAGTACGGCCGTATTGAGTTCACTACGGCCGTATTGCAGTTCAAATGGCTTAGTACGACCGTACTGAACCTCTAGGAGGGTGTATTGAGCTCCAATCCTCGCACACCCTTATTCTAAGCTACTCTAAGACTTCTAGACCTACAAAGAATCATCCTAGGGTCTTCCAGGAGTCCTTCCGGCTGACTTTCCTTCGGTCTTCGAGAGTCTTTGAGTCTTATTTCCGACCCGGACAATTTTAGGGGTCTACAGCTCCCCCCCCTTTACTTAGTCGAACGACTTTTTGGTGTACCGGTTGACAAGTAAAGGAGTTGACCCAATTGTCTGGGGAGTAAGCCATCCTTCCGACTTGTAGTGTCTTCCGGTGGGAAAATTGTTGAGTGGCCTCTCCAGGTTGAGTATTAGTCGTCGCCTCTCCAGGCTCGTGCATACCTCGGTGTTTCTGACAACCTCGGTAGCGTGAGTTTGCCCTCTCCAGGGTCTGCATGCCTCCGTGTTTCTGACGACGTTGGCAGCTGCATACCTCCGTGTTTCTGACGACGCCGGTAGCTGAGTATTGGTCGTCGCCTCTCCAGGCTCGTGCATACCTCGGTGTTTCTGACAACCTCGGTAGCTGCATACCTCCGTGTTTCTGACGACGGGGTAGCTGAGTATTAGTCGTCGCCTCTCCAGGCTCGTGCATACCTCGGTGTTTCTGACAACCTCGGTAGCTGCATACCTCCGTGTTTCTGACGACGGGGTAGCTGAGTATTAGTCGTCGCCTCTCCAGGCTCGTGCATACCTTGGTGTTTCTGACAACCTCGGTAGCTGCATACCTCCGTGTTTCTGACGACGGGGTAGCTGAGTATTAGTCATCGCCTCTCCAGGCTCGTGCATACCTCGGTGTTTCTAACAACCTTGGTAGCGTGAGTTTGCCCTCTCCAGGGTCTGCATGCCTCCGTGTTTCTGACGACGTTGGCAGCTGCATACCTCCGTGTTTCTGACGACATCGATAGCTGAGTATTAGTCATCACCTCTCCAGGCTCGTGCATACCTCGGTGTTTCTGACAACCTTGGTAGCTGCATACCTCCGTGTTTCTGACGACGGGGTAGCTGAGTATTAGTCGTCACCTCTCCAGGCTCGTGCATACGACGGTGTTTCTGACAACCTCGGTAGTTGCATACCTCCGTGTTTCTGACGACGGGGTAGCTGAGTATTAGTCGTCGCCTCTCTAGGCTCGTGCATACCTTGGTGTTTCTGACGACCTCGGTAGCGTGAGTTTACCCTCTCCAGGGTCTGCGGTTTGCCCTCCCCAGGGTTGCATACCTCCGTGCTTCTGGTCACTTTGGTAGCGTGAGTTTGTCCTCTCCAGGGATTTGTGATGATTTTGTCTCCACAGTCCACGATGCTGCTTCGACGGTTGTTTTTGATTTTGGTGCCGTTGAGGGCTGGATAGCGCAGGGATCCGTCTAGGGGATGTGCAGTTACTCATAGGTTCTTGTGTCCCAACTTTCCATTGCGTAGTTGGTGCCCACTGGGGAAATTTTGATTCCTTGGGGATGCACACACAAAGATGCTCTTTCTGAGGTGAGTGATGCCTTATGATTGGCTGACGTCCTTTCGACGTTGGTGGAGTATCCCGGTTATCCTTATTCGGGTGACTCTTTTGATTTTTCTGGTTTTGTTGCCTCTGCGTAGGCTGTTATCCGCTGGGGGATTCTGTTGTGATGATTTTGTCTCCACAGTCCACGATGCTGCTTCGACGGATGTTTTTGATTTTGGTGCCGCTGAGGGCTGGATAACGCAGGGATCCGTCTAGGGGATGTGCAGTTACTCATAGGTTCTTGTGTCCCAACTTTCCATTGCGTAGTTGGTGCCCACTGGGGAAATTCTGATTCCTTGGGGATGCAGACACAAAGATGCTCTTTCTGAGGTGAGCGATGCCTTATGATTGGCTGACGTCCTTTCGACGTTGGTGGAGTATCCTGGTTATCCTTATTCGGGTGACTCTTTTGATTTTCTGGTTTTGTTGCCTCTGCGTAGGCTGTTATCCGTTGGGGGATTCTGTCGTATTGATCTTGATTGGCCTCTTCTGTTAGGCGGATTATCTTGACGTTCGGTTTTTTGGTTGAATACCGAATTTCGCTTGGGGAATGATTATTGATCTTTTCGGATTTTCTCTTTTTGAAGGAGTGCCTCTGAGTAGGCGAATGGGGATTGAGGATCTTATGTATCCCAGAGTATTATTTAGAAAGCCTCTTCAGGCTTAGCTTCACTCGTCGCTCGAGTTGGAAAGCTATCTTCCACTGAGGAAGTCTAAGTCCTTTGACTCGGATATTTTGTTTGGATGATCATGCTTCCATTAGGGAATCTTGCTGATCTTGCTCTGATAGCTTTCACTGGGAATTCGGCCCAACAGTGCAAGCTGAGATGTCTCTGGGGAGTATTATTTCGGCAAGCCTCTCCAGGCTCAGTTATTCTGTACGATTTGTTGGATTTTCTGAATTTTTGCCTTTTTTGTTGATTTTCCGCTTTTTTCGGAATTGGAGGGATCTCAAACACACTCACAGATAAAGTATGCAGAGGAATGAAGATGTTGTTGATGTACAAAAGAATGGGCCAATACGGGGCGTATTGAATTCAATACGCCCGTATTGGTGTGGACGTTATGGCCAATACGGCCGTATTCATTTCAATACGCCCGTATTGAGTTGAAAATTTGTTCATAACCCTAATTTTAGTACGGGTGTACTGAACATGGTACGGGCGCATTGTTTTTTCTGAAGTTTATATGTTTTGTTGTTTTTTTTGTTCTTTTTGTTTTTTGTTATTATTTTTTTTTTCAATAGACAGAGAATAAGTGATCTTCCAGTCCACCTATCATCTGTATGCATGTATGCGGTATGATGCACCTAATTCTATTTGATTTATTTTTCAAAAGAATTAACCGATGCGTTTCTTTGCTTGGATTTTTGCCATTCCTCTACACGGGCTGTGCGCTGCCGATTTCTGTAACCGAGGAACGATGCGTATTATATCGAGATTGGTGTCATCAACCCAATGATCGTTCCCTTCCTTTAGAAGACGTATCAACCTTCGTATTGACCACTATATCTCCATGTTCCACTAGATTATTCTAAAATCGTTTGGGACAAGAGAAAAGAAAGGAAAGATATTTTTGTTCAAAAGTTTGTGTTTTAGAGGGGATTATTATTGTTTTGAAAACGGTTTTTGTAAGAATGGCTGGCCAAGGTAGGCTCATGTGTTTAGGCTTGTTTGATTAAACACTTATGAAGTTAAGAGAGTCTTGTTATTGACGTTGTGATTCGACAACTTAGATAGCTTCCCTTGAACCTTTCTTTTTGAATTCAGCTCATGGTACCATCATGGATTTCTTTTGTTTTTTGATTGTCCTTATTTTTGCCTAAAACACCCTTTTGTGGCGTCTCAGCGGACCTTTGTTTTTGTTCATTTTTGCAACCCTAATTTTTGCCTAGGTCACCCTTTCGTGGGATTCCTAGCGAGTTCTTTGCTCTTATTTTTGCGCAGCCCCCTTTTTGGGTTTCCTGCCGAGCTTTTTTTGTTTTAATGATTTTTGTTTTTAAAGGATTTCTTTTTTATCCATGATGGCACTTGTCGAGGCCAAGGAATGGTGCTCCAAGTTGTCATACACACTTCCACATAAAAATGATGCGGGTTTATTGTTATTAAGACAATTTTAACCTCATTCATGGTTATTCAAACAGGGTTAAAATAATGTGGTCTAGAAATTTATTGCAAGCAAGAAAAGAAGCAATAAGAAATAATAAAGAACGATTTTATTATAATTATAGCGGAAACATGTGCCCTATCGAGGCTCGGGGGTCGGGCTGTCCCCGAGGAGTAATCTCTAACAGTCATCAGGTCTATACATCCCTATCGGAAGGAGAAGAGCACTTGATGACGACGACCGGCCTTGACGCTTGTGAACCGGCCTTCCTAAAGATCTGGCTTAAAGAACGTCGAGAAGGATCTTGGTTCCTCTTCGTCCTTTGATCTTTATTAGGGTTGTATCCTAACCCTTGTTTCCCCGGATTATCCTTAATAATGGGTAGCTCGGGAATTCCTTGGGAATCCTTGCCAAGTCCTTGTCCAGGCAAGTATCCGTTCTTGGTGAGCATGTAGGCTACCTTCTTCATTTCTCGGGGAAATGTTTCGACATTGGCGATCTCCAATGCTTGGAAGGCGGTCTCTAGAGCTTCCTCTGCTGCATCCACGTAAGGTATGGCAGATGGCTTGCTGATGAGTATGTCATCTTCGGCTTGTACGGTCACCAGCTTGTCACCCACTATGAATTTGACTTTCTGGTGGAGCGTAGAGGGAACAGCTTTCGCATCATGAATCCAAGGTCGACCGAGGAGACAACTGTATGCAGTAGTAATGTCCATCACTTGAAATTCGACATTAAAGATGGTGGGTCCAATTTGGATTGGAAGATTAATTTCTCCCACCACTTCTCTTTTAGAGCCGTCGAAAGCTCGGACGATCATGTTGCTCGGGCGCATTTGGATTCCCTTGATTGCCACTTGATCAAGTGTTCTTTTTGGCATCACGTTCAAGGAAGATCCATTATCCACCAAGACTTTAGCGATGTGATATTCCTTGCACTTTACAGAGATGTGCAAGGGCTTGTTGTGGTTCGGTCCCTCAGCAGGGATTTCTTCATCGGTGAAAGTGAGGTGATCATTAGCCGTGATGTGACTAACAATCCCCTCAAACTTGTCTTGGGAGATAGTGTGCGACACATATGCCTCGTTCAAGACTTTCAACAGAGCTTGCCGATGCGGTTCGGAGCTTAGGATCAACGACAACAGAGTAATCTTTGCTGGCGTCCTATGAAGTTGATCCACGATGGAGTACTCGCTCTGTCGGATATATTTTAACAGCTCGTCAGTCTTCTCCTCGGATTCTTTATTTTCCTCGGTTTTCTCTTTTTCTTTTTCCTTTTCTTTATTCTTGGGAGCTTTATCATGAAGATCTTCGGGAGTGTAGATCCTGCCACTCCTAGTCATGCCCCCAAGTCCAGCGATGTTAGAGATATCGCTGTCGACAGAAGAATGGATGTCGTATATCCATGGCACAGCCTTATTCGATTCGTAGGGAAAAGGTCTTGGAGCAGTGATCTTTAACGGTGTCGGACCTTTCCCTTTGATTACCAACAACGGAGTTGATGTGCGTTCGCTTGGCGCGGTTGTTGGCTTACACTTAATAACAAACGGCGTGCGATCCATTCTGAACATACGCATCGATTAATCCTTTCTATTTATTACTATTATTAATGAATTACTAGGAGAGATGTATGCAATGCACTCCCCTAGATCCCTCCATGATCTTTGATAAGAATGCATGATATGAGATGATGGCGTTGAATATGCATGCATTGTGTTTATTCAACTAAGCATTATCATGTTTTCAAGATGCTCCTAAGGTGATGCATGATATTGCTTGGTTTGGATAAATAATTTTTTTCTTTTTTTGGGTATCTTGTTTTTTTTGTATTTTTGGGTGAAAAGGGAAACTACCTACATGAATGTGATGAGGGTAGATGTTAACACCATGTAATGGAAGATTCTTATTCCTATTTATTCTTATTCTAAAAGGGGAATGTTGTATGTTTAAAGAATGCAATGTATGCTCAAACAATGTCACATAAACAATGCACAAACAATTCACTCATCCACGAACAGTCACGAGCGAATCACGAGGTAGGGGTATCCTGCAGACAAGTGCATATTCAAGGAGGTTCTAACTGTTCTCACCGGTCTAAGGCCCCCAAGGTGCCCCATTATAGGGACCCAATCCCTCTCGTCGTAAGTCGATGGAAAGCTCCAACGCACTGTCGGACTTGAGTTCATGGTTTTCACCTTGAGTGATACTTTCCGACAACGGTCTACGGGCACCTATAGACCCATTCGACAACCGGCCGTACTAGCATCCACTCCCTATGGCTTTCCACTCATGCCCCCGGGTATAGAGGGAACTGTTGTGTGCAAAGGTTTGTGTGCAGTTTATATTTCAAACAATTGCGAAAATTTAAACATCCAACAGTTATTAAAGCCAATTAGAAAAAACATATTATCATACAAGGGAGGGGTAATGAAGTAATTTTAAACTATCATTTTAGAAATAATCCATCACTAAATGGGACTGACTCTCGAGGCTTCCCAAGTGGAGTCGCCATCTGTCGCCACCCGCCGAAACGGACGTTGGCATTCGCGACGATGGTCGGACTCTTTTTAAGTTTTGAAAAATGATGGATTGTTAGAACGACTTATTCTCAAACTGAGACCTCATCGAACTAACAATTTTGTTAAATGATTCTCACCAATCCATGTTAATCCTAAGCGGGACCCTCCATGGATTAGTGGTTTTCGCAAAAAGAAGGGGTTCTTGGAGTCGCCACCAATGTTTTACTCAAAACATTGGAAAAAGATATAAGGCAATTGATTTTCACAAATCAACTTTGGCCATTACAACCAGAGTCGGGTAAGGGAGTCGGTTACGTGCGAGGAAGGTGTTAGCACCCCACAACGCCCCTTTCGGGTTCCCTATGACGGATTATTTCATAAATAATAGTGTAAAGTTACTAAATTACCCCTATTTATTAGAAACGATTATGAGTAAAATATTTACATGATGAAAACTCTAAACATGCAATGCAACAATCAAAAAGCAATAAATAAAAGCGGTAAAAGAAGGGATTTGGAAAGAAACCTTCGAAGCGGGCTTTTATATATTCAAAACGAAGTTTAGGAGGCTTTTTGGCGCTCCTTCCCACTACACGTCCGCTTGCTCCTTTCCCTAAAGATAATTTTTACTATGGAAATCAAAGAGATTTCCCTTCGACTTGTTCGAGTCTCAAGCTAATGGCTCATGACTCAAGAACTTCGTCGGATTGGCTCTCGGAGAGACTTCTAGGGCAGAGAATAGCTCAAAAACCCAAGAATACTCAGCACGAGGGTCCAGAAGTGTGCAAAAAGTGTGGAATGACGTGCAAATGACGTCCTATTTATAGGATTGAGGCGCAATACGGCCTGAGAGGTCAATACGGCCCGTACTGGGTTTTTGAACTACAGTACGGCCGTATTGAATTTGGTACGGCCGTACTGAAGTTCAAAAACTTCAGTACGACCGTATTGAGTTCACTACGGCCGCATTGCAGTTCAAATGGCTCAGTACGGCCGTACTGAACCTCTAGGAGGGTGTATTGAGCTCCAATCCTCGCACACCCTTATTCTAACCTACTCTAAGACTTCTAGACCTACAAAGACAAGCCCTTATTTTGAACTCATGACCATGGGCGAAGGTCATGTGTTTGAACATGAATTTAAATTTATTTATTTATTTATTTATTGAAAAAAAAGAGAGCCCCCTACTCTAGTAATCTCTCGATCTTATACTCCAAGGTCATTCCTCGTCATGCTTGTGCAGTGGGTGCTTGTCGATGTTAGGTGTGTTGGTGTCAAATTTCAACCACCCAGCGTCTACAAGTCCTTGCACGCGGAATTGTAGGGCCTTGCATCGCTCCACGGAGTGCCCCGGAGAGTTAGAGTGATAGTCACACCTTTCCTCAAGTTTGTACCACGGCGGGTAAGGAAGGTCCATCTTCTTCGTTAGAGGAAGTCGGACTATCATCGAAGCCTCTAGGAGTTAGGGTAGTAGCTCTGTGTATGTGATGGGGATTTTGTCTACTACCTTGTCGTCTCTAGGCTTTGCTTGTGGTGTGACTTGACTTTTTGGAGTAAAGATGACAGCGTGGAACCCTTCTTCCTTCTTCTTTTCATAGATCTTCCTAGGGTCATAACTTGTCGGAGCCTTCCCTATCTTCCACTTTTTAAGCCTTGCTCAACCCTTTCACCTATGGTGACTATATCGGCAAAAAGGGTCGACGTGTTCCCTATCATCTTGTCATAATAGGGTCCACTTAAAGAGTTGATGAACATTGTCACCATCTCCTTATCAAATAATGAAGGCTCTATTTGCGCAGCCAATTCTCTCCATCTCTGTGCATAGGTTTTGAAGGACTCATTGCCCTTCTTGCTCAAGATTTGTAAATCAGACCTATCAGGAATTAGGTCGATGTTATACTTGTATCGACGAAGAAAAGCATCGGCTAACTGTTTCCATGTTTAGATCTTCCCTCCATCCAACTGCATGTACTAGTTGAGAGCGACATCTGAAAGGCTTTCCTGAAAGCAGTGTATCAAGAGTTTTTCATTGTCCACGTAGGCTGCCATCTTCCTGCAGTACATTGTTAGATGTCCTTTTGGACAACTGGCTCTGGTGTACTTTTGGAAGTCAGGGATTTTGAACTTGGTGGGGAATTGGATGTCTTGCACCAAGCACATATCCGCAGCCTCTTGAACATCAAAACTGTGGCCTTCCACAACTTTCAGTCTTTCTTCCAAGGAGTTCAGATGATCTTTGGAAATGTCACGGACGTTGCTAGTAGTATTGTCGTGCTGCAATTTGCTCATGGCCTCAAGCATTATAGCCATTTGTTCCTTGAGCTGTTCAAGCTCCTCATTGATGATGGAAACTTGCTTGGAAAACTGGATTGATGTTAATTTCCCTTCAAGCTCCTCCCTAGATCCTTGACTCCTTGATTCTTCCTAAGCCTTGTTAAGGTCTCCAATAGAGAAGGAGACCTTAAAACCACCACGGTTTGGTGGAGAAACAATCCCAAGAGGCGCCACTCCTTGGTGAAGAGATAAGCCACTTCAATCCTCACCACACTCTTCTAATGAAGGGATAAGAGAATTGGATGAAATCAAAGAGGTTTAGGGACTTTTAGAAGAGAGAAATCTAAACACAATATCAGAAATGAAATCTCAATACATCCAAAAGTGTCTTACAAGGTAAGGTTTACAAGTATATAGGAGTAGGAAGCTTAGAGAGCAAGCTAGCCTTAACCATGGTTCACTAGGAACCATGGTTGGGTCTAACTTAAACCGTCCAAGTTAAGAGGCTTGGAGAGCAAGCTTCTCTCTTAGCTTGCTTGGTAAGCTAGCTAAGGAGAGGCTTGTGCTTCAAGCTTCCAAGCTTGAGGAGTGCTAACCAATCCGGCCAAGTGTGAACACACTCCTAGGTGGGCGGCTCTTTGGACTTAAATTACCCCATCCGGTTTTGATTTTGATAATTTGGTTTAGTTATGTTCATTCAATGTGAATGGAACCTAGCTAAATCAAATCTATGAAAGATTAGGAGTAAAATGAGTCCAATATGAAAATTTTAGCCTAGGACCACCTTTGGCTAAATTGCTAGAAACACTCTCTAGCTTACTAGTGACACTCTCTAATTTGCTAATGCCACTCCTACTAGAAAAACTAAGAAAAGAATGTATTTCTAGGTTAGGTTAAATGGATTCAAAGTGCCCAAGTAACCTACCCTAGAAACAATATGCAATAGCTACTAAAAAGGAAATAAAGTGTCTCACAAATACAAAGGCAAAAATACACCTATACAAGTATCTACTATATACAAGGTACAAGAAAACAACTATACAAGTATGTACAATGGAAACTTTAGAGACTAATAAGAGGAACGATAATCAATGCTCATGAAGAGCAAAGGTCTAAGAAGCACCTCCTCTTTAGAAGCCTCCTCTAGCCTCCTAACCATGGACCTAGTTAAAGGCCCAATGGTCTTCAAGTGTGAGCATCCTTGGATCACTCTTCACCCTTCTTGGTCTTACCTCTTCCAAAGGGATCCTTGGGGATTAGATTTCCATCAATTGAGGACACGATTTCTTTCCTCTAGGTCTTCCATAGCTTTTATCTTTTGACCTCGTGTGAGTACGGAGTGTTGAAAAGCCACCTTTAAAGGATAAGATAATTTCCTATTAAGCTTATTTAAATGATAATGCATGAAGGAAGTCTCTCAACAAAGACTTGGTAGCCAGTCCTTTGAACATGAGATCAAAGTGTCCCTTTTCGTAATTTTTTACGATGTAACAAAGGTCACACTAATTGGAGTTCATCAGTGTTTGTGAGAAATCTCCTTGTGATCATATGAATGTATGTGGTATGCATGTCCCTCCTTTTTACTCTCTTTTTTATATTTTTTATTTTTTTATTTTTTGGAAAATGCATGATGCCCCCCTTTTTAAAGAGAGGATGTATGATTCTGACAGATCTTATTTTCACATTAGGTTTTCTCTCACATGATAATGCATTTTTATTTTTTATTTTTTAATTTTTTCTTTATCTTAGGGGAATTATATAAAAAAATAAATGAATGGTTTGAATAGACAAAATGCAACAAACATATGCTCATACAATCAACAAGCAGTCGCGTATAAATCCATGGTTTGTGGTCCCTGTTAAGAAAAGTGCATTGTATAGGGCGGTTCTAATTATCCTCACTTTGGTCTTAAGGTCCCCAAGGTGCCCCCTTTATAGGTGTCGCCACCGGCCCGAAACGGGCTTTCGGCATTCGCGAAGACGGTCGAGCTCGCTTTTATTTTAGTTTTGAAAATGTATTGGATTATTAGAACGACTTGTTCTCAAACTGAGACCTTGTCGATCTTATCCAATTTATTTATTAAATGTCTCACCAATCCATGTTAATCCCAAGCGGGACCCTCCATGAATTAGTGGTTTCCGCAAAAAGGGGGGTTCATGGAGTCGCCACCAATGTTTTACTCAAAACATTGGAAAAAGGGATAAGGCAATTGATTTTATAAATCAACTTTGGCCATTACAACCAGAGTTGGGTAAGGGTGTCGGTTACGCGTGGGGAAGGTGTTAGCACCCCACAACGCCCCTTTCGGGTTCCCTATGACAGATTATTTCTAAAAAATAATAGTACAAAATTACTAAATTACCCCTATTTATTCTAAGCAATTATAAATTAACTATCTACATGATGACAGTTTAATATGCACACAGAAAGCAGTAAAAGAAGGGATTTTTAGAAAAGAAACCTCTTGAAGCGTGCTTTTTATATATCAAGTAAAACTGGGAAGCTTTTTGGCGTTCCCTCGCTCTACAAGCCCGCTCACTCCTTCCTAAAAAATAATTTTTGACTTGGAAATCCGATGGATTTCCCTTCGACTTAGTTCGAGACTCAAGCAAAATGCTCAGAACTCAAAAACTTCGTCGGATCAACTCTCCGAGTGATTTCTAGGGCAGAACACTGCTCAAAAACCCCAGAATACTCAAGGAGAGGGTTGAAACTATGTTCCAAAGTGTGGAATGACGTCCAATTGACGTCATATTTATAGGGAATAGGCGCAATACGGGCTACAGAATCAATACGGCCGTATTGAAATTTTTGAACTTCAATACGGTCGTATTGAAGTTCAATACGGCCGTATTGAAATTCAGAAATTTCAATGCGCCCGTATTGAGTTCACTGCGGCTGTATTGAAGCTTCAATACGGCCGTATTGATTTCAGTACGGCCGTATTGAAGTTTCAGAAACTTCAATACGCCGTATTGAGTTCACTGCGGCCGTGTTGAAGCTTCAATACGGCCGTATTAAGTTTAGTACGGCCGTATTGGGCTTCATTCCCTCCACTTCCTTATTTTAAGCTACTCTAAGACCTCTAAATCTACAGATAGCCATCCTATGGTCTTCTAGGTGTCCTTCTGGCTGACTTTCCTTCGATCTTTGAGGGTCTTCGAGTTTTATTTCCGACCCGGACAATTTTAGGGGTCTACAGCTGCCCCCCCTTTACTTAGTCGGACGGCCTTTTGGTGTACCGGCTGACAAGTAAAGGAGTTGACCCAATTGTCCGGGTGATGCGCCGACCTTCTGACTTGTAGCGTCTTCCGGTGGAAAATTGTCGAGTAGCCTCTCCAGGTTTTGCTTTGCTTGCTGCCCAAGCTGGAAGCTGTGAGTACCGCCTCTCCAGGCTTAGCTTCACTCTTTGTTCGAGCCGGAAGCTAAGTACCCTTGTGACAACGGTAGCAGTGTGAGTTTCGCCTCTCCAGGCTTAGTCTCGCTCTTTGTTCGAGCCGGAAACTAAGCACCTTTGTGACGACGGTGAGCAGTGTGAGTTTCGCCTCTCCAGGCTTTGCTTTGCTTGCTGCCCAAGCTGGAAGCTGTGAGTACCGCCTCTCCAGGCTTAGCTTCGCTCTTTGCTCGAGCCGGAAGCTAAGTACCTTTGTGACGACGGTGAGCAGTGAGTACCTCCTTTCCAGAGATAGCTTCGCTCATTGCTCGAGCCGGAAGCTGCATACCTCCGTGTTTGTGACGACGGGGTAGCGTGAATATCTCCTTTCCAGGGATTTGTGATGATTTTGTCTCCACAGTCCACGATGCTGCTTCGACGGTTGTTTTTTGATTTTTGTGCCACTGAGGGCTGGATAACGCAGGGATCCGTCTAGGGGATGTGCAGTTACTCATAGGTTCTTGTGTCCCAACTTTCCATTGCGTAGTTGGTGTCCACTGGGGAATTTCTGATTCCTTAGGGGTGTAGACACAAAGATGCTCTTTCTGATGTGAGCGGTGCCTTATGATTGGCTGACGTTCTTTCGACGTTGGTGGAGTATCCCGGTTATCCTTGTTCGGGTGTCTCTTTTGGTTTTCTGATTTTGCTGCCTCTGTGTAGGCTGTTATCCACTGGGAGATTTTGTCGTTGATTTTGATTAGCCTCTTCTGTTAGGCATATCACCTTGATGTTCAATGATTGGCTGAGAGCCAGATTCCACTTGGGGAATGATTATTGATCTTTTTATGATTTTTCCTTTTGAAGGAGTGCCTCTTGTGTAGGCGACTGGGGATTTGAAGTTCAGTGTTCGACTGAGTGCCGGATTCCGCTTGGGGAATATTTATTGATATTTTTTTGATTTTTCTCTTTTTGCAGGGATGCCTCTTGAGT
Organism: Cajanus cajan; assembly: GCF_000230855.2. NCBI lineage: Eukaryota > Viridiplantae > Streptophyta > Magnoliopsida > Fabales > Fabaceae > Cajanus > Cajanus cajan. Next base: position 41,339,093 of record NC_138525.1, read on the forward strand.
AGGCGACTGGGGATTTGGGGATCTTATGTATCCCAGAGTATTTTTTAGGAAGCCTCTGCAGGCTTAGCCTCACTCAACGCCTGAGTTGAAGAGCTATCTTCACTGAGGAAGTTTTAAAGTCCTTTGACTTGGATATTCTGCTTGGGAGATCGTACTTCCATTGGGGATTTTGACGATTTTGCTTTGATAGCTCTTGCTGGGGATTTGTTCCGTGAGCTTGAGTTGAGGTTTCTCTGGGGAGTATTATTTCTGCGAGCCTCTCCAGGCTCAGTTATTCTGTTTACTGAGGAGTATTGTTTCGGCAAGCCTCTCCAGGCTCGGTTATTCTGCGGGAGTATTATTTCGGCAAGCCTCTCCAGGCTCAGTTATTCTGTGCAATCTTTTTGTTGGATTTTCTATATCCTTGCCTTTTTTCATTTTCGGCTTTTTCTGTATTTTGCTTTTTCTTCTGATTTGGCTTTTTCTGTATTTTGCCTTTTTTATGTTTTTGGCTTTTGCTGTACAGAATTTAAATTGCTAGAGAATTTAAAATCAAACAGTGGAAATTTTCATTAAATAGAAAATAAGTTTGTACGAGAGAAATCAAAAGAAATCAAAAGACGGGACACAGCCCAAACAAACTAAATACATAAAAATTAAAGGAAGCAATCCGGTCTTCACTCATCGGCCGGCGGATCCTGAGGAGGAGTGGGGTAGTGGCTGTGGAGCCAGACTGAGAGGTTGTCGAAACCCTGCACCAAGCTGTCTAGTCGAGTATCGGTACTCTGCTGCCATGTACCGACACTATGCTGAAAAGCATCGAATCGTGTGTCGATGCTCTGCTGAAAAGCATCGAATCGCGTGTCAATGCTTTGCTGCAGTGTGTCGAAGCGGGCGTTAAAGTATCCCCTGTCCGACCGTGATGTGCTGGCCTCTGGCTGCGGGGCGTCGCCTCCTTCAAAGTCGAGGTTGTTGAGGAGGTCGTCGAAGGTCTCGAGGCCATCTACTCGCACAAACCCCCCTCCTGGCGATCTAGCGATGATCTTCATGTTAATCAGGGTGGAGGCACCAATCAGCTTCGGCGCCAATGCCCCTGGCTCTGCACCATCGGGACATCCCCATGTCTCCGCCAGCCGTGAGAGGAGTGGGGCAACCAAGATGTACCCCTGTCTGGACTCTCCTCCCTCTCGTACCCCAAGCTTCTTTACGTGCTCGAGGAAGAAATATCCAGGATTGGCCTTCCGGCCAGTGGCCATGCAATATAAGGCCAGCAGATCCGGCCGTGTAATCGACTCCGGACTCTTGGACCTGCCATGAATAGTACTGGTGAGGATCTTGTGACAGATCTTAAGAGCAGTCGGGAGCCGGGAGCCCTTCACCCCTGAATGATAATCCCGTCAGCCAGTGAGCAAACTCCACATCTCAACCGGAGTCCACTGATCAGGCCACTCGCATATGGCATCTCGGAATGCCAGCTGATCAGTGCGGCTGAAAAACCCTGCCTGGACGTTGAACTCGTCCAACGTCAGCGAGCGGTATCCTTCATTCATCCAGAAATCCACCGCGCAAACATCCTCCCCATAGCTGTTAGTCGACTCCGTGACGCCGACTGTAGCCAAGAACTCCTTCGTGGCCGTCAAATATAGCTGGGATGGTGGATTAAGGAGAAATCCCCATCCTATGGCGTCAAAGTAGCTCCTGACATCATTCTCCAAGCCCACTGCTCGGAGAAGCTCAAAGTCGAGCACCCTTGACGGCTCGATGGTGAACGTCTCTATAAACTATAGCCGGTCCCGGTGTCGATCTGTCATTACACGTCTGGCCGGGGCTCTCTGCCTTTTGCGAGAAGATTCTGCCATTTCTGATAATCTTTGTAGGAATGCACTCACAAGCAAGGAATGTGGAGAATGAAGAAAGGTATGCAAAAATGAGGGAGGGGAGGTCTTATTTATAGGCAAAATTCCGCCAATACGGCCCGTATTGGATTCAATACGGCCGTATTGGCCTTTCCGTTGATGTACAAAGTTTACAATCAATATGGAACGTATTGGATTCAATACGACTATATTGGGGTTCAGTACGGGCGTACTGGATTTTAATACGCCCGTATTGGAGTTGAAACGTTGTACTTAACGTTAACTCCAATACGACCGTATTAATACCAATACGGGCGTATTGGATTTTTCTGATTTTTGATTTTTGATTTTTTTTTTTTTTTTTTTTTAATATAAACAGAGAATAAGTGATCTTCTAGTACACCTATCATCTGTATGCATGTATGCAAATGAGATGCACCTAATTCTATTTGATTCAGTTTTTCAAAAGAATTAATCGATGCGTTCTTTGTTTGGATCTTGCCATTCCTCCAGACAGACTGTGCTTTGCCGATTTCTGTAACCGAGGAACGATGCGTATTTGATCTTTGGTGTTATCAACCAAATGATTCTCCCTTCCTTTAGAAGATGTGTCAACCCTCCTATTGACCACTATATCTCCATGTTTCCACTTAGATTATTCAAAAATCTTTGGGACAAGGGAGAAGAGAAGGAAAGGATATATGTTTTCAAAAGTTTGTGTTTTAGAGGGGATTATTTTATTTTCGAAAAATGGATTTTGAAAGAATGGCTGGCCAATGGTAGGCTCAAGTGTTTAGGTTAGTTTGATTAAACACTTATGAAGTTAAACACATCTTTGTTATTAATGATTGTGCTTTGACAACTTGGATAGCTTTTCTTGAGCCCCCCTTGTTGAATTTGATTGATGGTACCATCATGGATTTATTTTGTTTTTCTTTTTTTGACGGCCCTAACTTTTGCCTAAAACACCCATTTGTGATGTCTTAGCGGGCTTTTGTCTTTGTTCATTTTTTCCAACCCTAACTTTTGCCTAGGTCACCCTTTTCGTGGGATTCCTAGCGGGTTTTTGTCTTCATTTTGTAACCCTAACTTTTGCCTAGGTCACCCTTTTGTGGGATTCCTAGCGGGTCTTTTGCTCTTATTTTTGCGCAGTCCCCTTTTTGGGTTCCCTGCCGAGCTTATTATCTTTAGGATTTCTTTATCCATGATGGCACTTATTGAGGCCAAGAAAAGGTGCTCCAAGCTATCATGCACATTTCCACATAAAAATGATGCGGGTTTATTGATTATTAAGACGATTTTAACCTCACTTATGTTTATTCAAACAGGGTTAAATAATATGGTCTAGAGATTTATTGCAAGCAAGAAAAGAAGCAATAAGAAATAATGAAGAATGATTTTATTATAATCATAGTGGAAACATGTGCCCTATCGAGGCTCGGGGGTCGGGCTGTCCCCGAGGAGTGATCTCTAATAGTCACTGAATTTACACATCCCTATCAGAAGGAAAAGGACAGTTGATGACGACAGCTGGCCTTGACGTTTGTGAACCAGCCTTCCTAAAGATCTGGCTTAAAGAACGTCGAGAAGGATCTTGATTCCTCTTCGTTCTTTGATCTTTAACAGGGTTGTATCCTAACCCTTGTTTCCCCGGATTGTCCTTGATAATGGGTAGCTCCGGGATTCCTTGGGAGTCCTTGCCTAATCCTTGTCCTGGCAAGTATCCGTTCTTTGTGAGCATATGAGCTACCTTCTTCATTTCTCGGGGAAACGTTTCAACATTGGCGATTTCCAATGCTTGGAAGGCGGTTTCCAAAGCTTCCTCTGCTGCATCCACATAAGGTATGTTGGATGGCTTACTGATGAGTATGTCATCTTCAGCTTGCACGGTCACTAGTTTGTCACCCACGATGAACTTGACTTTCTGGTGGAGCGTAGAGGGTACAGCTTTCGCATCACGAATCCAAGGTCGGCCGAGGAGACAGCTGTATGCAGGAGTAATGTCCATTATTTGAAATTCGACGTTAAAGATAGTGGGTCCGATTTGGATTGGAAGACTGACTTCTCCCACCACTTCTCTTTTAGAGCCGTCGAAAGCTCGAACGATCATGTTGCTTGGGCGCATTTGGACTCCCTTGATTGCCATCTGATCGAACGTTCTTTTTGGCATCACGTTCAAGGAAGATCCATTATCCACCAAGACCTTCGCGATGTGATACTCCTTGCACTTTACAGAGATGTGCAAGGGCTTGTTATGGTGCGGTCCCTCGGTGGGGATCTCTTCATCTGTGAAGGTGAGGTGATCATTAGCCGTGATGTGACTAACAATCCCCTCAAATTTGTCTTGGGATATGGTGTGTGATACATACGCCTCGTTCAAGACTTTCAACAGAGCTTGCCGATGCGGTTCGGAGCTTAGGATCAACGACAACAAAGTGATCTTCGCTGGTGTCTTGTGAAGTTGATCCACAATGGAGTACTCGCTCTGTCTGATAAATTTTAACAGCTCATCAGTCTCATCCTCGGATTCTTTTTCCTCGGTTTTATCTTTTCCTTTTTCTTTATTCTTGGGAGCTTTATCATGAAGATCTTCGGAAGTGTAGATCCTGCCACTCCTAGTCATGCCCCCAAGTCCAGCGATATTGGAGATATCACTGTCGGCAGAAGTATGGATGTCGTATATCCATGGCACAGCCTTATTCGATTCGTAAGGGAAAGGTCTTGGAGCGACAATCCTTAACGGCGTGGGACCTTCCCCTTTTTCTGTCTTGATTACCAACAACGGCGTCGTCGTGTGTTCGCTTTGCGCAGTTGTTGGTTTGCATTTTATCACAAATGGCGTGCGATCCATTCTGAACATACGCATCGATTAATTCTTTCTTTTTATTAATCTTTATTATTAATTACTAGGAGAGATAAATGCAAAATGAATGACTAATGAGATGCAAAGGCAATAAATCTCAAAAATACGATTTTATTCATTAAAGAAAGTGTTCAACTTTTATACAATGCTTTGAAGCAATTTTTTACAATAAGAGAAAAGCCGGTAAAAACCCACAGGCGGGTTCATATTTCTTTGCCATTCATCTTCGGCTTCCTCGACATGACGACCCATTGCTTCAATCTGCGTATGGACCGCTTGGCTCATATCGTCACTGATTTTCTGAGCCTCCTTCGCTTTCTGAGTATAGTAGTTGATCATGGCCTGTAGCTCATTAAGCTCGTCTTCGGCTCGATCCTTCTCCTCTTGGAGTTTGGCCATTTGTGCCAATCCTTCCCTTTCCTTTCTGCGGAAATCGGAAAGGTTTGCAGCTTGTCGTTGAGCGACTTCCCACCATTGTTGTGCGTCGGATCGAGTCAGAAACAAATCATCTTGCATGTCCTTGATCAACTGTGCCTGCTTTGCATGCTCGGCTTCAAGGCGTGCTATCTTCACATTGACTTCTTGGAGTTGACTACTCGGTTCAACCTTTGGCATTTTGGATGCCCGAGTAGTCTCCTCGTTGAGGTTAGCACACTCATCCTTGAGCCGCTCTATCTCATGGTCCTTCTTCTTGCATTGCCTTTGAAGACCATCAATGGTGAGACTGGATTCTTCGTTTTTCTCTTCAAGAACTCTCATCTGAGCTCCCATGATTTCCAGTTTCTTGGTCAAGGCGTCGACCTGTTCTTGCAACACCCTCCTTGTAGTCGTGGTTGCACAAGAGGTGGATGGTTGTGACACCCCCCTCTCATTCCTCCATTTCTCGTAATCAATGGAAACGGACACCCGAGGCTTTTCAAGCTCGAGATCTCCCTCATAGGTTGGTCTCTCCCACGCTCTTATAACAGCGTGCATATCTCTCTGATGCTCGGGATCGAAAGAGAAACACAACCCTCCCAGCTCCTCTATGGTAGGAATGATTTGGGTCCTCATTAGTTGCCTCATAACCAATTTAGGTGAGTAGGTTATGCAACCTCTGAGGCCCATCAACGGTATGCTCGAATAACTGCCGCATCTTGTCAATACATGGCTCGGACGGAACCAAGGGCAAACCCACGTGAAGTGCTCGATACTCCACTGTTCCATCTCATCCTTCCACTCGGAAGCATATCGGCGGCAGACGGGGATCTTTGAGAAGCTTCTCAACGGATCGGGCAAAGTCCCCATGTGACTAGAGGCGTAGAAATGTGTGCTGCCCCACACATATAACAAGGAGGTGCAGCATCGGATGATCTTCCCTTGCTTCTGTTGAGATAGATGAACAGATAGCAAGGTGTCGGCAAGAATAGCGGGCACGGGACTCTTCATATGCACGTCCCAAGCAAAGAAAGCGTCCATCGCAGCATGGTCCACTGTGTTAGCGTGAAAGGGGAATAGGATCATCCCAAACACGGCTAACGCAAGAGTCTTGTTGAAAGCTAACCAATCTCCCTCACCAGCCAAGGAAGAAAGGTGGTCTTCGATCATAGCAAGCTTCCAACCCTTGATACTGCCGTTCCCTACTAAGGCAGCTGATCGTAGTGGTAGTTTGACCTGAGTGGCTACTCTCTCTACGGCCACATGGTTCCCCTGAAAAAGGTAGACCCCAGCTGATTTAGGCCACCGTAACATGAGCTCGTACTCCTCTAGAGTAGGAACCAGGTCAAACTAGGGGAACTCAAAACAGTGCAGATCGGGACTCCAGAAGTGAACCAATGCCCTCAGAAAAGCTGGATCCACACAAATCCTCATCAAATCGAGAACTCGCCCATAAGATTTCTCAAACTCGACGCGAGCCTCTCTTGACATCAAGGTACAGAGGTGATCCAACCTCTCAGCACGGTATAATAGGAAGTCCACTTTCTTTAATGGCCTTTGCACCTCCCTAGACCTCTCCATAATCTACAATACAATGCATGATATGAGATGATGGCGATGAATATGCATGCATAGTGTTTATTGAACTAAGCATTATCATGTTTTCGGGATGTCCCTAAGATGATGCATGATATTGTTTGGTTTTGGGTAAATATCATTTTTCTTTGTTTTTTTTTGAATATATATTTTGTATCTTTTTGTATTTTTTGGGTGAAAAGGGAAACTACCTATATGAATGCAATGGAGGCAGATGTTAACACCATGTACTAGCAAATCTTTATTTCTATTTATTCTTATTTTTTATTGTAAACAAGAATGTTGTATGTTTAAAAGGTGCAAATATATGCTCATACAATGTCACATAAAAAATGCACACACAATTCACTCATCCACGAACGGTCACGAGCGAATCACGAGGTAGGGGTATCCTGCAGAAATGGTGCATATTCAAGGTAGGTTCTAACTGTTCTCACCAGTCCAAGGCCCCCAAGGTGCCCCCATTATAGGGACCCAATTCCTCTCATCGTAGGTCGATGGAAATCTCCAACGCACCGTCGGACTCAAGTTCATGGTTATCACCTTGAGTGATGTTTTCCGACAACGGTCTACGGGCACCTATAGACCCATTCGACAACCGGCCGTACTAACATCCACTCCCTATGGTTAATCACTCATGCCCCCGGGTATAGAGGGAACTGTTGTGTGCAAAGGTTTGTGTACAGTTTGTATTTCAAACAATTGCGTAAATTTAAAAATACAACAGTTATTAAAGCCAAATAGATAAACATGTTATCATACAAGTGAGGGGTAATAAAGTAATTTTAACTATTATTTGTTAAAAACAATCTGTCACTAAATGGGACTGACTCTCGAGGCTTCCCCAGTGGAGTCGCCATCTGTCGCCACCGGCCCGAAACGGGCTTTCGGCATTCGCAAAGACGGTCGAGCTCGCTTTTATTTTAGTTTTGAAAATGTATTGGATTATTAGAACGACTTGTTCTCAAACTGAGACCTTGTCGATCTTATCCAATTTATTTATTAAATGTCTCACCAATCCATGTTAATCCCAAGCGGGACCCTCCATGAATTAGTGGTTTTCGCAAAAAGGGGGGTTCATGGAGTCGCCACCAATGTTTTACTCAAAACATTGGAAAAAGGGATAAGGCAATTGATTTTATAAATCAACTTTGGCCATTACAACCAGAGTTGGGTAAGGGAGTCGGTTACGCGTGGGGAAGGTGTTAGCACCCCACAACGCCCCTTTCGGGTTCCCTATGACAGATTATTTCTAAAAAATAATAGTACAAAATTACTAAATTACCCCTATTTATTCTAAGCAATTATAAATTAACTATCTACATGATGACAGTTTAATATGCACACAGAAAGCAGTAAAAGAAGGGATTTTTAGAAAAGAAACCTCTTGAAGCGTGCTTTTTATATATCAAGTAAAACTGGGAAGCTTTTTGGCGTTCCCTCGCTCTACAAGCCCGCTCACTCCTTCCTAAAAAATAATTTTTGACTTGGAAATCCGATGGATTTCCCTTCGACTTAGTTCGAGACTCAAGCAAAATGCTCAGAACTCAAAAACTTCGTCGGATCAACTCTCCGAGTGATTTCTAGGGCAGAACACTGCTCAAAAACCCCAGAATACTCAAGGAGGGGGTTGAAACTATGTTCCAAAGTGTGGAATGACGTCCAATTGACGTCATATTTATAGGGAATAGGCGCAATACGGGCTACAGAATCAATACGGCCGTATTGAAATTTTTGAACTTCAATACGGTCGTATTGAAGTTCAATACGGCCGTATTGAAATTCAGAAATTTCAATGCGCCCGTATTGAGTTCACTGCGGCTGTATTGAAGCTTCAATACGGCCGTATTGATTTCAGTACGGCCGTATTTGTCGCCACCGGCCCGAAACAGGCTTTCGGCATTCGCGAAGGATGGTTTGGACTCGTTTATTTGTTTAAAAATATGGATTGCTAGAATGACGTATTCTCAAACTGAGACCTTGTCAAACGAGCAATTTTATTAAATGATTCACCAATCCATATTAATCCCAAGCGGGACCCTCCATGGATTAGTGGTTTTCGTAAAAGGAGGGTTCGTGGAGTCGCCACCAATGTTTTACTCAAAACATTGGAAAAAGGGATAAGGGAATTGATTTTATAAATCAACTTTGGCCATTACAACCAGAGTTGGGTAAGGGAGTCGGTTACGCGTGGGGAAGGTGTTAGCACCCCACAGCGCCCCTTTCGGGTTCCCTATGACAGATTATTTCTAAAATAATAGCGTAAAATTACTAAATTACCCCTATTTATTATAAGCGATTATAAATTAATTATCTACATGATGACAGTTTAAATATGCACACAGAAAGCAGTAAAAGGAAGGATTTAAGAAGAAACCTCTTGAAGCGTGCTTTTATATATTGAGTAAAACTGGGAAGCTTTTTGGCGTTCCCTCGCTCTACAAGCTCGCTCGCTCCTTCCTAAAAACTTTTAACTATGGAAATCCGGAGGATTTCCCTTCGACTAGGTTCGATCCTCAAGCAAAATGGCTCGGGGCTCAAGAACTTTGTCGGATCAACTCTCCGAGTGATTTCTAGGGCAGAACACTGCTCAAAAACCCCAGAATACTCAAGGAGAGGGTTAAAACTATCTGAAAAAGTGTGGAATGACGTCCAATTGACGTCATATTTATAGGGAATAGGCGCAATACGGCCTACAGAAGCAATACGGCCGTATTGAAATTTTTGAACTTCAATACGGCCGTATTGAGTTCAATACGGCCGTATTGAAATTCAGAAATTTCAATACGGCCGTATTGAAATTCAGAAATTTCAATACGGCCGTATTGAGTTCAATACGGCTGTATTGAAGCTTCAATACGGCCGTATTGATTTCAGTACGGCCGTATTGAAGTTTCAGAAACTTCAATACGCCGTATTGAGTTCACTGCGGCCGTATTGAAGCTTCAATACGGCCGTATTAAGTTCAGTACGGCCGTATTGGGCTTCATTCCCTCCACTTCCTTATTTTGAGCTATTCTAAGACCTCTAGACCTACAGAGAACCCTCCTAGGGCCTTCCAGGAGTCCTTCTGGCTGATCTTCCTTCAGTCTTCGAGAGTCTTCAAGCTTTATTTCTGACCCGGACAATTTTAGGGGTCTACAGCTGCCCCCCCTTTACTTAGTCAAACGGTCTTTTGGTGTACCGGCTGACAAGTAAAGGAGTTGACCCAATTGTCCGGGTGATGCGCCGACCTTCTGACTTGTAGCGTCTTCCGGTGGAAAATTGTTGAGTAACCTCTCCAGGTTGTTGCATACCTCGGCGCTCCTGACAACCTCGGTAGCTAAGTTTACCCTCTCCAGGTCCTGCCTCTTAACATTCAGCAGTGTGAGTTTACCCTCTCCAGGTCCTGCCTCTTAACATTCAGCAGCGTGAGTTTACCCTCTCCAGGTCCTGCCTCTTAACATTCAGCAGCGTGAGTTTACCCTCTCCAGGTCCTGCCTCTTAACATTCAGCAGTGTGAGTTTACCCTCTCCAGGTCATGCCTCTTAACATTCAGCAGCGTGAGTTTACCCTCTCCAGGTCCTGCCTCTTAACATTCAGCAGTGTGAGTTTACCCTCTCCAGGTCCTGCCTCTTAACATTCAGCAGTGTGAGTTTACCCTCTCCAGGTCCTGCCTCTTAACATTCAGCAGTGTGAGTTTACCCTCTCCAGGTCCTGCCTCTTAACATTCAGCAGTGTGAGTTTACCCTCTCCAGGTCCTGCCTCTTAACATTCAGCAGTTGAGTTTATCCTCTCTAGGTCCTGCCTCTTAACATTCAGCAGTTGAGTTTACCCTCTCCAGGTCCTGCCTCTTAACATTCAGCAGTTGAGTATTGCCTCTCCAGGCCTGCTTCCGTGTCTTCTGATCACTTCGGCAATGATTTGATATGATTTTTGTCTCCACAGTCCACGATGCTGCTTCGACGGTTTTTCTGATTTTGTGCCGCTGAGGGCTGGATAACGCAGGGATCCGTCTAGGGGATGTGCAGTCATTCATAGGTTCTTGTGCCCCAACTTGCATTGCATTGTTGGTACCCATGGGGAATTTTTGACTCCTTGGGGTGTAGACACAGATGCTCTCTCTCTGAGTTGAGCGATGCCTTATGTTTGGCTGACGTCCTTTTGACGTGGGTGGAGTATCCCGGTTGTCCTTATTCGGGTATCTCTTTTGGATTTTCTGATTTTTGTAGCCTCTGTGTAGGCTGTTTATCCGCTGGGGATTTTGTCATTCATTTCTTGACTGTCCTCTTCTGTTAGGCAAATGATCTTGATGTTTGGTGCTTGGCTGGATGCCACATTCCGCTTGGGGAATATTTATTGATATATATATATTTTTTATATTTTTCTCCTTTTGTAGGGGTGCCTCTTGAGTAGGCGACTGGGGATTTGGGGATTTTATGTATCCCAGAGTATTATTTAGAAAGCCTCTTCAGGCTTGGCTTCACTCTTCATTTGAGTTGGAGAGCTATCTTCCACTGAGGAAGTTTTAAGTCCTTTGACTAGATATACTGTTTGAATCATGCTTCCGTTAAGGAATTTTGCTGATCTCACTTTGATAGCTTTCACTGAGGAATTTGGCCCGTGAGTGGAAGCTGAGATTTCTCTGGGGAGTATTATTTCGGCGAGCCTCTCCAGGCTCAATTATTCTGAGAGTATTATTTAGGCAAGCCTCTCCAGGCTCAATTATTCTGAGAGTATTATTTAGGCAAGCCTCTCCAGGCTCAATTATTCTGAAAGAGTATTATTTCGGCGAGCCTCTCCAGGCTCAGTTATTCTGTACAATCTGTTTGCTGGATTTTCTATATCCTTGCCTTTTTTCATTTTCGGCTTTTTCTGTATTTTGCCTTTTCTTCTGATTTGGCTTTTTCTGGTATTTTGCCTTTTTTATGTTTTTGGCTTTTGCTGTACAGAATTTAAATTGCTAAAGAAATTAAATTCAGTTATTATGAGAGAGTATTATTTCGGCAAGCCTCTCCAGGCTCAGTTATTTTGCAGGAGTATTATTTCGGCAAGCCTCTCCAGGCTCAATTATTCTGAAGGAGTATTATTTCGACAAGCCTCTCCAGGCTCAATTATTCTGTGGGAGTATTATTTCGACAAGCCTCTCCAGGCTCAATTATTCTGTGGGAGTATTGTTTCGGCAAGCCTCTCCAGGCTCAGTTATTTTGAGAGTATTCTTTCGGCAAGCCTCTCCAGGCTCAGTTATTCTGTATGATGCTGTTGATTTTCTGAATCTTTGTATTTTGCTTGCTGCTGTCATACACAAGCAATTTTCTATTTTTCTATTTTATGTAATTGCCTCATGATAAGGTCTTTGAATGTGCAACTAATGTGTGTGATGCACGCGATGCAAGTTTTTATTTTTGTTCTTTTATTTAGAAAAGTGAATGACTCTCCCTATCCTCTTCTTTTTTGGAGGAGTTTCTGTCATAGACGCGAGGGAGGATTTTTGTGAGCCTTTTATGCAGGAGATTATGGATTTTACAGGAACCCCTCCAATTTTCTTTATTGACCGATTATTAAGGAATCTCATACAATTTTTAGAAATACCAATTTAAAGGCATAATCACATGGTCAAGAGAGAAAAGAAATGAATGGATATTTTATTAATATTCACAAATGTTTTTACAGAAAGATGTACAGAAGGAATTTCCGAAGAATGGCTGGCCAGGGTAGGCTATATACATTTTAGCTTTAAACAATTATATCTGTAATTGTCGCCCTTCCCGTTCCCCTAATTGCTTCGGGTGAGATGCCTGAGCCAGGAGTGTAGATACTGCAAGACGCTTGCTTCTAGAAGATTATCACTTGTACCGCCTTCCGGTTTTCGATTCAAGTGATCGTTGCTTGCTTTGTTTTTACATCTTATTCTTTTGCCCCTAATTTTTGCCTAGGACGTATCCTAGCGGGGATAATTTTGCCTTTGTTTTGCCTAGTACCCTTGTACTGGCGGGCTTTTTGTTTTGCCCTAATTTTTGCCTAGGATGCCCTTTTTGGGTTTTCATCCTAGCGGGCTTGTGCAAGCAACGTCTTCAAGCATAATACTTCTTTACCACGTCAGCGTTGACTGGGTATTGAAGTTCTTCTCCGTCCATGTTTGTGAGGATCAGTGCTCCTCCGGAGAAGGCTCGCTTTACTACGTACGGTCCTTCGTAATTCGGGGCCCACTTTCCGATTTTGTCCTTTTGAGCTGGTAGCAATTTCTTCATCACTAGCTCTCCCTCATGGTAGACTCGAGGGTGGACTTTCTTGTCAAAAGCCTTTTTGATCTTCCTCTGATAGGCTTGACCATGGCATATGGCGTTCAGCCGTTTCTCTTCAATGAGGTTCAACTGGTCATACCGGCTTTGAACCCATTCTGCCTCGGAAAGTTTTGCTTCCATGATTACTCTCAGAGAAGGTATTTCGACTTCAACAGGCAGAACTGCCTCCATTCCATAAACAAGGGAAAATGGAGTAGCTCCTGTGGATGTGCGTACTGAAGTCCTGTATCCATGGAGAGCAAAGGGTAACATATCATGCCAGTCTTTGAATGAGACAACCATCTTTTGTACTATTTTCTTGATATTCTTATTGGTTGCCTCGACTGCCCCATTCATCTTTGGTCGGTATGGGGAAGAGTTGTGGTGTTGGATCTTGAACTCCTGGCACAATCCTTCCACCATCTTGTTATTTAGATTGGATCCATTATCAGTGATGATCTTATCGGGAATACCGTATCTGCATATGATGTTTTTCCTTATGAAGGATGTTACCACCTTTCGGGTCACATGAGCATATGATGCCGCTTCTACCCATTTGGTGAAATAGTCAATGGCCACAAGGATGAATCTGTGTCCATTGGATGCCTTTGGTTCGATGGGTCCAATAACATCCATGCCCCACATTGCAAATGGCCAAGGTGAAGCCAACACATTGAGTGGCGTTGGTGGGACATGAATATTGTCGGCATATGCTTGACATTTGTGGCATTTCCGAACGTATTGGTAACAATCCCTTTCCATGGTCGACCAATAGTACCCTGCCCTAAGGATTTTCTTAGCCATTGCAGGTCCAGGAATGTGGGTACCGAAAACCCCCTCATGTATTTCTTTGATCACATTTTGAGCTTCGACTTGGTCTATACACCTCAACAAGACCGAGTCATAATTCTTTTTGTAAAGGGTTTCTCCTATTAGCAGAAATCCCATGGCCCTTCTTCGGATATGCTTTTTGTCATTATCGTTGGCCCTGTCAGGATATTCCCCTTTTTTCAGATATTGTTTGATATCGTGGAACCATGGACAATCGTCGATATCTTCATCTATCAGAAGGCAGAACGCTTGCTTATTATGCCGCCGGATATTAATGACAGGCATTTCATGTTCACTATCCAAGGCGAACATTGATGAGAGCGTAGCAAGGGCGTCAGCAAACTGATTCTCCTCCCTTGGAATGTATTCAAAGATGACACTTTGGAAGAATTGTGTCAAATCTTTGATATGCTCAACATATGGTATCAGTTTAGGATTTCGGACTTCCCAGTCACCTCGTAGCTGATGGATGACTAAAGCCGAATCTCCAAATACTTTGAGTTTGAGGATACCATTGTTGATAGCCGCTTGGATTCCTAACGCGCAAGCCTCGTATTCGGCCATATTATTTGTACAGTCGAAATTGAGTCTTGCTGTTAGAGGGATATGCTTTCCTTGTGGGGAGATTAACACTGTCCCAATCCCCTGTCCAAGCATGTTGGAGGCTCCATCAAAATACATGGTCCACGCATCATCTTTTGGTTCTTCATGTTGTATACTCATTATATGCTCATCGGGGAAATCATCCTGAAGGGATTGGTAATCATTGGTCGGCCCGTGTGCTAGGTAATCAGCTAGGGTACTACCCTTGATGGCTTTTTGTGTGACATGTATGATGTCAAATTCTGATAATTGTACTTGCCATCGGGCGATCTTCCCAGTGATTATTGGCTTGTCGAACACATACTTAATTGGATCCATTTTGGAAACCAACCAAGTAGTATGCCTTATCATATACTGCCTGAGCCTTTGTGTTGCCCACGCTAACGCACAGCTGTCGCCACCGGCCCAAAACGGGCTTTCGGCATTCGCGAAGGATGGTTGGACTCGTTTATTTGTTTAAAAATAGTGGATTGCTAGAATGACTTATTCTCAAACTGAGACCTCGTCAAACGAGCAATTTTATTAAAAGGCTCACTAATCCATATTAATCCCAAGCGGGACCCTCCATGGATTAGTGGTTTTCATAAAAGGAGGGTTCGTGGAGTCGCCACCAATGTTTTACTCAAAACATTGGAAAAAGGGATAAGGCAATTGATTTAAAAATCAACTTTGGCCACTACAACCAGAGTTGGGTAAGGGAGTCGGTTACGCGTGGGGAAGGTGTTAGCACCCCACAGCGCCCCTTTCGGGTTCCCTATGACAGATTATTTTCTAAAATAACAGCGTAAAATTATTAAATTACCCCTATTTATTCTAAACAATTATGAATTGACTATCTACATGATGACAGTTTAAATATGCACACAGAAAGCAGTAAAAGGAAGGATTGAAGGGAAACCTCTTGAAGCGTGCTTTTTATAAAAAATGAACTGGGAAGCGTTTTGGCGTTCCCACGCTCTACAAGCCCGCTCCTCGCTCTCCTAGAACAAAATTTTAACTAAGGGAATCAAAAAGATTTCCCCTCGACTAGGTTCGATCCTCAAGCAAAATGGCTCGGGGCTCAAGAACTTCGTCGGATCAACTCTCCGAGTGATTTCTAGGGCAGAACACTGCTCAAAAACCCCAGAATACTCAAGGAGAGGGTTCAAACTATGTTGAAAAGTGTGGAATGACGTCCAATTGACGTCATATTTATAGGGAATAGGCGCAGTACGGCCTACAGGGCCAATACGGCCGTACTGAAATTTTTGAACTTCAATACGGTCGTATTGGGGTTCAATACGGTCGTATTGAAAGTCAGAAATTTCAATACGCCCGTATTGAGTTCGCAGCGGTCGTATTGAAGTGTCAATACGGTCGTACTGACTTCAGTATGGCCGTATTGAAGCTTCAATACGGCCGTATTGAGTTCAGTACGGCCGTATTGGGCTTTTTCCCTCCACTTCTTTATTTTGAGCTATTCTAAGACCTCTGGACCTACAGAGAACCCTCCTAGGGCCTTCGAGGAGTCCTTCTGGCTGATTATCCTTCAGTCTTCGAGAGTCTTCAAGCTTTATTTCCGACCCGGACAATTTTAGGGGTCTACAGCTGCCCCCCCTTTACTTAGTCGGACGGCCTCTTGGTGTATCGGCTGACAAGTAAAGGAGTTGACCCAATTGTCCGGGTATTGTGCCGACCTTCTGACTTGTAGCGTCTTCCGGTGGGAAAATGTTGAGTAGCCTCTCCAGGTGGGTGCATACCTCGGCGCTTCTGACATCCTCGGTAGCTGAGTTTACCTTCTCCAAGGCCAACTTCACTCGACGCCCGAGCCGGAAGTTGGACATCAACGCGCCTCTGATGACGCTGATGGTTGAGTACCGCCTCTCCAGGCTTAGCTTCACTCTTTGTTCGAGCCGGAAACCAAGCACCTTTGCGACGACGGTGAGCAGTGTGAGTTTTGCCTCTCCAGGCCTTGCTTTGCTTGTTGCCCAAGCTGGAAGCTGTGAGTACCGTCTCTCCAGGCTTAACTTCACTCTTTGTTCGAGCCGGAAGCTAAGCACCTTTGTGACGACGGTGAGCAGTATGAGTTTTGCCTCTCCAGGCCTTGCTTTGCTTGTTGCCCAAGCTGGAAGCTGTGAGTACCGTCTCTCCAGGCTTAACTTCACTCTTTGTTCGAGCCGGAAGCTAAGTACCCTTGTGACAACGGTAAGCAGTGTGAGTTTTGCCTCTCCAGGCCTTGCTTTGCTTGTTGCCCAAGCTGGAAGCTGTAAGTACCGTCTCTCCAGGCTTAACTTCACTCTTTGTTCGAGCCGGAAGCTAAGTACCCTTATGACAACGGTAAGCGGTGAGTACCCCTTTTCCAGAGATAGCTTCGCTCATTGTCCGAGCCGGAAGCTGCATACCTCCGTGTTTGTGACGACGGGGTAGCGTGAATATCTCCTTTCCAGGGATTCGTGATGATTTTGTCTCCACAGTCCACGATGCTGCTTCGACGGTTGTTTTTTGATTTTGTGCCACTAAGGGCTGGATAACGCAGGGATCCGTCTAGGGGATGTGCAGTTACTCATAGGTTCTTGTGTCCCAACTTTCCATTGCGTAGTTGGTTCCCACTGGGGAATTTCTGATTCCTTTGGGTGCAGACACAAAGATGCTCTTTCTGATGTGAGCGGTGCCTTATGATTGGCTGACGTCCTTTCGACGTTGGTGGAGTATCCCGGTTATCCTTGTTCGGGTGTCTCTTTTGGTTTTTGATTTTGCTGCCTCCGTGTAGGCTGTTATCCACTGGGGGATTTTGTCGTTGATTTTGATTAGCCTCTTCTGTTAGGCGTATCAGCTTGACGTTCAATGATTGGCTGAGAGCCAGATTCCACTTGGGGAATGATTATTGATTTTTTTATTTTTTTCTCCTTCTGCAGGGATGCCTCTTGAGTAGGCGACTGGGGATTTGGGGATCTTATGTATCCCAGAGTATTATTTAGGAAGCCTCTACAGGCTTAGCCTCACTCAACACTTGAGTTGGAGAGCTATCTTCACTGAGGAAGTTTCAGTCCTTTGACTTGGATATTCTGCTTGGGTGATCGTACTTCCATTGGGGTCTTTGACGATTTTGCTTTGATAGCTCTTGCTGGGGATTTTGAGTCCAAGAGCGTGAGTTGAGGTTTCTCTGGGGAGTATTATTTCTGCGAGCCTCTCCAGGCTCAGTTATTCTGTGCAAACTGATTGTCGGATCTTCTGTATTCTTGCCTTTTTATTTTTTGGCTTTTTCTGTATCTTGCCTTTTTTCATGTTTTTGGCTTTTGCTGTACAGAATTTAAATTGCTAGAGAATTTTGAATTCAAAAGTGGCAAATTTCATTAAAAATGAATTTGTACAAGAAAAATTTGGGAAATGGGGCTAAGCCCAACCAAATTAGTACATGAAAAAGCACTAAAACAGAAGCCAGTCTTCACTCCTCTGCTGGCGGGTCCTGTGGCGAGTCCGGGAAGCGGCGATGCATCCAGACGGAGAGGTTGTCGAACCCCTGCACCAAGGTATCTAGTCGAGCATCGGTACTCTGCTGCCATGTACCGACACTATGCTGAAAAGCATCGAATCGCGTGTCGATGCTCTGCTGAAAAGCATCGAATCGCGTGTCAATGCTCTGCTGCAGTGTGTCGAAGCGGGCGTCAAAGTATCCCCTGTCCGACCGTGACGTGCTAGCCTCTGGCTGCGGGGTGTCGCCTCCCTCAAAGTCGAGATTGTTGAGGAGGTCGTCGAAGGTCTCGAGGCCATCTACTCGCACAAACCCCCCTCCTGGCGATCTAGCGATGATCTTCATGTTAATCAGGGTGGAGGCACCAATCAACTTTGGCGCCAACGCCCCTGGCTCCGCACCATCGGGACATCCCCATGTCTCCGCCAGCTGTGAGAGGAGTGGGGCAACCAAGATGTACCCCTGTCTGGACTCTCCTCCCTCTCGTATCCCAAACTTCTTCACGTGCTCAAGGAAGAAATATCCAGGGTTGGCCTTCCGGCCGGTGGCCATGCAGTATAAGGCCAGCAGATCCGGTCGTGTAATCGACTCCTGACTCTTGGACCTGCCATGAATGGTACTGGTGAGGATCTTATGACAGATCCTAAGAGCAGTCGGGAGCCGGGAGCCCTTCACCCCTGAATGATAATCCCGTCGGCCAGTGAGCAAACTCCACATCTCAACCGGAGTCCACTGATCAGGCCACTCACATATGGCATCTCGGAAGGCCAGCTGATCAGTGCGGCTGAAAAACCCTGCCTGGACGTTGAACTCGTCCAACGTCAGCGTGCGGTATCCTTCATTCATCCAGAAATCCACCGCGCAAACATCCTCCCCGTAGCTGTTAGTCGACTCCGTGACGCCGACTGTGGCCAAGAACTCCTTCGTGGCCGTCAAATATAGCTGGGATGGTGGATTAAGGACAAATCCCCATCCTATAGCGTCGAAGTAGTTCCTGACATCATTCTCCAAGCCCACCGCTTGGAGAAGCTCAAAGTCGAGCACTCTTGACGGCTCAATGGTGAACGTCTCTATGAGCTGCAGACGGTCTCGGTGTCGGTCTGTCATTACGCGTCTGGCCGGGGCTCTCTGCCTTTTGCGAGAAGATTCTGCCATTTCCGATAATCTCTCTAGGAATGCACTCACAAGCAAGGAATGTGGAGAATGAAGGAAGGTATGCAAAATGAGGGAGGGGAAGCCTTTATTTATAGGCAAAATTCCGCCAATACGGCCCGTATTGGATTCAATACGGCCGTATTGGCCTTTCCGTTGATGTACAAAATCTACAACCAATACGGACCGTATTGGATTCAATACGATCGTATTGGGATTCAATACGATCGTACTGGATTTTAATACGCCCGTATTGGAGTTGAAACGTTGTGCTTAACGTTAACTCCAATACGACCGTATTAATACCAATACGGGCGTATTGGATTTTTTCTGATTTTATGGTTTTTTTTTTTTTTTTTTTTTTTTTTTTTTTTTTTTTTTTTTGATAAACAGAGAATAAGTGGTCTTCTAGTACACCTATCATCTGTATGTATGTATGCGAATGAGATGCACCTAATTCTATTTGATTCAGTTTTTCAAAAGAATTAATCGATGCGTTCTTTGTTTGGATCTTGCCATTCCTCCAGACAGACTGTGCTTTGCCGATTTCTGTAACCGAGGAATGATGCGTATTTGTTTTTTGGTGTTATCAACCAAATGATTCTCCCTTCCTTTAGAAGATGTGTCAACCCTCTTATTGACCACTATATCTCCATGTTTCCACTAGATTATTCAAAAATCGTTAGGGACAAGAGAGAAAAGAAGGAAAAGGTATATTTTTCAAAAGTTTGTGTTTTAGAGGGGATTGTTTTATTTTTGAAAAATGGATTTTGTAAGAATGGCTGGCCAATGGCAGGCTTATTGTGTTTAGGTTTGTTCGATTAAACACTCATGAAGTTAAGCACATCTTCGTTATTAATGATTGTGTTTTGACAACTTGGATAGCTTTTCTTGAGCCCCTTGTTGAATTCGATTGATGGTACCATCATGGATTTATTTTGTTTTTCCTTTTTTGACGGCCCTAACTTTTGCCTAAAACACCCATTTGTGATGTCTTAGCGGGCTTTTGTTTTTGTTCATTATTTTGTAACCCTAATTTTTGCCTAGGTCACCCTTTTGTGGGATTCCTAGCGGGTCTTTTGCTCTTATTTTGTGCGGTCCCCTTTTGGGTTTCCTGCCGAGCTTATTATCTTTAGGATTTCTTTATCCATGATGGCATTTATTGATGCCAAGAAAAGGTGCTCCAAGCTGTCATGCACATTTCCACATAAAAATGATGCGGGTTTATTGATTATTAAGACGATTTTAACCTCACTTATGTTTATCCAAACAGGGTTAAATGACGTGGTTTAGAATTTTATGGTAAGCAAGAAAAGAATCAATAAGAAATTAATGAAGAATGATTTTATTATAATCGTGATGGAAACATGTGCCCTATCGAGGCTCGGGGGTCGGGCTGTCCCCGAGGAGTGATCTCTAATAGTCACTGAATTTACACATCCCTATTAGAAGGAAAAGGACACTTGATGACGACGACCGGCCTTGACGTTTGTGAATCCGCCTTCTTAAAGATCTGGCTTAAAGAACGTTGAGAAGGATCTTGATTCCTCTTCGTTCTTTGACCTTTAACAGGGTTGTATCCTAACCCTTGTTTCCCCGGATTGTCCTTGATAATAGGTAGCTCCGGGATTCCTTGGGAGTACTTGCCCAATCCTTGTCCTGGCAAGTATCCGTTCTTTGTGAGCATATGGGCTACCTTCTTCATTTTCGGGGAAACGTTTCAACATTGGCAATTTCCAATGCTTGGAAGGCGGTTTCCAAAGCTTCCTCTGCTGCATCCACATAAGGTATGTTGGATGGCTTGCTGATGAGTATGTCATCTTCAGCTTGTACAGTCACCAGTTTGTCACCCACAATGAATTTGACTTTTTGGTGGAGCGTAGAGGGCACAGCTTTCGCATCATGAATCCAAGGTCGGCCTAGGAGACAGCTGTATGCAGGAGTAATATCCATCACTTGGAATTCGACGTTGAAGATGGTAGGTCCAATTTGGATCGGAAGATTGACTTCTCCCACCACTTCTCTCTTAGAACCATCGAAAGCTCGAACGATCATGTTGCTCGGGCGCATTTGGACTCCCTTGATTGCCACTTGATCAAAAGTTCTTTTGGGCATCACATTCAAGGAAGACCCGTTATCCACCAAGACTTTTGCGATGTGGTACTCCTTGCACTTTACAGAGATGTGCAAGGGTTTGTTGTGATTAGGTCCCTCGGCGGGGATTTCTTCATCGGTGAAAGTGAGGTGATCATTAGCCGTGATGTGGTTAACAATTCCCTCAAACTTGTCTTGGGAGATGGTATGCGACACATATGCCTCGTTCAAGACCTTCAACAGAGCTTGCCGATGCGGTTCGGAGCTTAGGATCAATGACAACAAAGTGATCTTTGCTGGTGTCTTGTGAAGTTGATCCACAATGGAGTACTCGCTTTGTTTGATGAATTTTAACAGCTCATCAGTCTCCTCCTCGGATTCTCTATCTTCCTCGGTTTTCTCCTTTTCTTTTCCTTTATTCTTGGGAGCTTTATCGTGCAGATCTTCGGGAGTGTAGATCCTGCCACTCCTAGTCATGCCCCCAAGTCCAGCGATGTTGGAGATATCACTGCCGGTAGAAGTATGGATGTCGTATATCCATGGCACAGCCTTATTTGATTCGTAAGGGAAAGGTCTTGGAGCGACAATCCTTAACGGCGTGGGGCCTTCCCCTTTTTCTATCTTGACTACCAACAACGGCGTCGTCGTGTGTTCGCTTTGCGTAGTTGTTGGTTTGCATTTTATCACAAATGGCGTGCGATCCATTCTGAACATACACATCGATTAATTCTTTCTTTTTATTAATCTTTATTATTAATTACTAGGAGAGATAAATGCAAAATGAATGACTAATGAGATGCAAAGGCGATAAATCTCAAGAATTCGATTTTATTCATTGAAGAAAGTGCACAACTTTTTATACAATGCTTTGAAGCAATTTTTTACAAAAAGAGAAAAGCCGGTAGAAACCCACAGGCGGGTTCATACGTCGTTGCCATTCTTCTTCGGCTTCCTCAACATGGCGTGCCATTGCTTCAACTTGCAAGTGGACGGCTTGGCTCATATCATCACAAGTCTTCTGAGCCTCCTTCGCTTTCTGAATGTGATAGTTGATCATGGCCTGCAGCTCGTTCAGCTCGTCTTCGGCTCGATCTTTCTCCTCTTGGAGTTTAGCCATTCGTGCCAATCCTTCCCTTTCCTTTTTGCGGAAGTCGGAAAGGTTTGCGGCTTTTCGTTGAGCGACTTCCCGCCATTTCTGTGCGTCGGATCGAGTCGATAGCAAGTCCTCTTGCATGTCCCTGATCAACTGTGCCTGCTTTGCACGTTCGGCTTCCAGGTGCGCTATCTTTGCGTTGACTTCTTGGAGTTGACTACTCGGTTCAATTTTTTGCATTTTGGATGCCCGAGTAGTCTCCTCATTGAGGTTAGCACACTCATCCTTGAGCCGCTCTATCTCGTGGTCTTTCTTCTTGCATTGCCTTTGAAGACCGTCAATAGTAAAACTGGATTCTTCATTTTTCTCTTCAAGAACTCTCATTTGAGCTCCCATAATTTCCAGCTTTTTGGTCAAGGCGTCGACTTGTTCTTGCAATGCCTTCCTTGTTGCTGTGGTTGCACAAGAAGTGGATGGTTGAGGCACCACCCTCTTGCTCCTCCATTCCTCATAATCAATGGAGACGGATACCCGAGGCTTTCCAAGTTCGAGATCTCCCTCATAGGTTGGTCTCTCCCACGCTCTTATGACAGAGTGCATATCCCTTTGATGTTCGGAATCATAGGAGAAACACGACCCTCCAAGCTCCTCTTTAGTAGGAATAATTTGGGTCCTCATTAGTTGTCTCATAACCAATTTAGGCGAGTAGGCTATGCAACCTCTGAGGCCCATCAATGGTATGCTTGGATAACTGCCGCATCTCGTCAATATATGGCTCGGATGGAACCAAGGGCAAACCCATGTGAAGTGATTAATGTTCCACTGTTCCATTTCTTCCTTCCATTCGGAAGCATATCGGCGGCGTACGGGGATCTTGGAGAAACTCCTCAATGGATCGGGCAAGGTCCCCATATGACTAGAAGCATAGAAGTGTGTAATGCCCCATACATACAGCAAGGAGGTGCAGCATCGAATGGTTTTCCCTTGCTTCTGTTGAGACAAATGAACAGAGAGCAAGGTGTCGGCAAGAATGGCAGGCACGGGACTCTTCATGTGTACGTCCCAAGCGAAGAAAGCGTCCATTGCAGCATGGTCCACTGTGTTAGCGTAGAAGGGGAAAAGGATCATCCCAAATACAGCTAATGCTAGAGTCTTGTTGAAAGCTAACCAATCTCCCTCACCAGCCAAGGAAGAAAGGTGGTCTTCAATCATAGCAAGCTTCCAACCTTTAACATTACCGTTCCCCACCAAGGCAGCTGATCGTGATGGTAATTTGACCTGAGTGGCAACTCTCTCCACGGCCACATGGTTATCATGAAAGATATAGACCCCAGCTGATTTGGGCCATCGTAGCATGAGCTCGTATTCCTCGAGAGTAGGAACTAGGTCAAACTGGGGGAACTCGAAACAATGTAGATCGAGACTCCAAAAGTGGACCAATGCTCTCAGAAAGGATGGATCTACACAAATCTTCATCAAGTCGAGAACTCGTCCATAGGATTTTTCAAACTCCAAACGAGCCTCTCGTGGCATCAAGGTACAGAGGTGATCCAATCTCTCAGCACGGTATAATAAGAAGTCCACTTTCTTCAATTGCCCTTGCACTCCCCTAGATCCCTCCATGATCTACAGTAAAATGCATGATATGAGATGATGGAGATGAATATGCATGCATAGTGTTTATTTAACTAGGCATTATCATGTTTCTTGGGATTTTCCTAACATGATGCATGATATTGCTTGGTTTGGGTAAATATTATTTTTTGTATTTTGTATTTTTTTGGGTGAAAAGGGAAACTGTCTACATGAATGTGATGAGGGTAGATGTCAACACCATGCACTAGAAGATCCTTATTTCTATTTATTTTTATTTTACTAGGAATGTTGTATGTTTAAAGAATGCAAATGTATGCTCATACAATGTCACATAGTCAATGCACAGACAATTCACTCATCCACGAACAGTCACGAGCGAATTACGAGGTAGGGGTCTCCTGCAGAAAAGTGCATATTCAAGGAGGATCTAACTGTTCTCACTTGGTCAAAGGCCCCCAAGGTGCCCCCATTATAGGGACCCAATTCCTCTTGTCGTAGGTCGATGGAAAGCTCCAACGCACCGTCGGACTCGAGTTCATGGTTATCACCTTGAGTGATGCTTTTCGACAACGGTCTCATAGGCTCCTATAAACCCATCAACCGGCCGTACTAACATCCACTCCCTATGGATTACCACTCATGCCCCCGGGTATAGAGGGAACTGTTGTGTGCAAAGGTTTGTGTGCAATTTATTCCAAACAATTTGCGGAATTTTTAAACAAACAACAGTTATTTAAAGCCAAATAGATAAACATATTATAATACAAGCAAGGGGTAATGAAGTAATTTTAACTATTATTTGTTAAAAATAATCTGTCACTAAATGGGACTGACTCTCGAAGCTTCCCCAGCAGAGTCGCCATCTGTCGCCACCGGCCCAAAACGGGCTTTCGGCATTCGCGAAGGATGGTTGGACTCGTTTATTTGTTTAAAAATAGTGGATTGCTAGAATGACTTATTCTCAAACTGAGACCTCGTCAAACGAGCAATTTTATTAAAAGGCTCACTAATCCATATTAATCCCAAGCGGGACCCTCCATGGATTAGTGGTTTTCATAAAAGGAGGGTTCGTGGAGTCGCCACCAATGTTTTACTCAAAACATTGGAAAAAGGGATAAGGCAATTGATTTAAAAATCAACTTTGGCCACTACAACCAGAGTTGGGTAAGGGAGTCGGTTACGCGTGGGGAAGGTGTTAGCACCCCACAGCGCCCCTTTCGGGTTCCCTATGACAGATTATTTTCTAAAATAACAGCGTAAAATTATTAAATTACCCCTATTTATTCTAAACAATTATGAATTGACTATCTACATGATGACAGTTTAAATATGCACACAGAAAGCAGTAAAAGGAAGGATTGAAGGGAAACCTCTTGAAGCGTGCTTTTTATAAAAAATGAACTGGGAAGCGTTTTGGCGTTCCCACGCTCTACAAGCCCGCTCCTCGCTCTCCTAGAACAAAATTTTAACTAAGGGAATCAAAAAGATTTCCCCTCGACTAGGTTCGATCCTCAAGCAAAATGGCTCGGGGCTCAAGAACTTCGTCGGATCAACTCTCCGAGTGATTTCTAGGGCAGAACACTGCTCAAAAACCCCAGAATACTCAAGGAGAGGGTTCAAACTATGTTGAAAAGTGTGGAATGACGTCCAATTGACGTCATATTTATAGGGAATAGGCGCAGTACGGCCTACAGGGCCAATACGGCCGTACTGAAATTTTTGAACTTCAATACGGTCGTATTGGGGTTCAATACGGTCGTATTGAAAGTCAGAAATTTCAATACGCCCGTATTGAGTTCGCAGCGGTCGTATTGAAGTGTCAATACGGTCGTACTGACTTCAGTATGGCCGTATTGAAGCTTCAATACGGCCGTATTGAGTTCAGTACGGCCGTATTGGGCTTTTTCCCTCCACTTCTTTATTTTGAGCTATTCTAAGACCTCTGGACCTACAGAGAACCCTCCTAGGGCCTTCGAGGAGTCCTTCTGGCTGATTATCCTTCAGTCTTCGAGAGTCTTCAAGCTTTATTTCCGACCCGGACAATTTTAGGGGTCTACAACAGCAAGTCTTTTCTAATGGCGTGTAGCGGGTTTCATAATCTAGAAATTTCTTGCTCAAGTAGTAGATGGCTCGTTCTTTCTTTCCAGTTTCGTCCTGTTGCCCTAGCACGGCTCCCATGGACTCATCAAGCACTGTTAGATAGAGGATTAATGGCCTTCCTTCGACAGGTGGCACCAATACTGGTGGATTGGCCAAGCACTGTTTGACCTTGTCAAAAGCTCGTTGACAATTCTCATCCCAAGTTTCGGAATGATTCTTGCGCAATAGCTTGAATATTGGCTTGCACGTGTCAGTCAACTGTGCGATGAACCTTGCAATGTAGTTCACCCTGCCAAGGAATCCTCTTATCTCCTTCTCGGTTTTAGGAGGAGGCATTTCCATTATTGCCTTTACTTTATCGGGGTCCACCTCTATGCCTTTTTCACTAACGATGAACCCGAGAAGCTTACCCGACCGGACTCCGAAAGTACACTTAGCCGGATTTAGCTTAAGCTGATACTTGCGAAGCCGATTGAATAATTTTCTCAAATATTGAATATGGTTCATCTCGTCTTTCGACTTTGCGATCATGTCATCCACGTATACTTCAATTTCCTTGTGGATCATGTCGTGGAATAGTGTCACCATCGCTCGTTGGTAGGTGGCGCCCGCATTTTTAAGTCCAAAAGGCATTACCCTATAGCAAAAAGTGCCCCAGGGTGTGATGAAAGAAGTTTTCTCGCGGTCTTCCATATTCATTTTGATTTGGTTATACCCCGAGTATCCATCCATAAAGGAATAGAGCGTGTTCGTGGCTGTGTGATCCACGAGTGTATCAATATGTGGCAAGGGAAAATCGTCCTTTGGACTGGCACGATTCAGATCCCTATAGTCAACACACACTCTAACCTTTCCATTCTTTTTGATAACTGGCACAATGTTAGCCAGCCATTCGGGATATTGGGATACAACCAAGAATCCCGCGTCTAATTGTTTTTCCACCTCCTCCTTGATCTTTAAAGACCATTCGGGCTTGATTCGTCGAAGCTTTTGTTTAACGGGTCGAAACCCTTCTTTCAATGGCAACTTGTGCTCGACGATTTTAGAGTCCAAACCGGGCATATCACGGTACGACCATGCAAATACATCCTTGTATTCCCTTAATAATTGGATCAATTGTGATTTTATTTCATCACTGATATGGGTCCCAATGTTGACCTCTTGTATTTCTTGACCCTGCCCCAAATTTACGGTCTCCAATTCTTCTTGGTACGGTTGGAGTAGACGAGCTTCTTGATCTAGCAGTCTTTGCAGATCCGGAGAGATGGTCTCCTCATCACTGTCCGACTCAACCCATTCATCCTCGGCTTTTGGATCCCGGTCAGAGCGAACAATTACAGACATAATTATTTTATTGGTTCTGTTTAGGTTTAGAACTATTAATGTTAATGAGAGAGAGAGAAAAGAACGAAATGAGAGAATAATATGTGAAAAATGCCTTTTTATTGATATATGTATGTAAAACTGTACAAAACCCTTATTTACATGAAAAAGGTCCTCATGATCTCGGGTACTGATCATGAGTCCCAAAAAGAAAAATGTGGAGGGGCCCTATCGTGGCTTGCCATACTCTACTCCTGCTTTGGTAGAGGATTCTTGCTCACATCGGGCGCTGTCGAATCGAAAGTGACCCACCCAGCATCAATAAGGCCTTGGACCTTGTGTTTGAGAGCTAGACAGTTCTCTGTTGAATGCCCTGGTGCTCCCGAATGGTATAGACATTTGTCTTGAGGCTTGTACCAATCGGGGTAAGGTGGGTCGATCTTTCTTGGTGGAATATAGGCTAGAAGTTGGGCTTCTACTAGCTTCGGCAGGAGATCGCTATAAGTGGTCGGAAGTTTGTCAAACTTCTTCACAGAGTTGTATTGCGATTTGCCTGACTTCGAAGTGGAAGAAGATGGAGAAATGGTTACAGCGTTGACTCCTCCTTCTTTCTTCTTCCCGAAGGCCTTTTTAGCTTCATATGGTTGGGAAGGCTTAGCCAGCTTCCCACTTTTAAGTCCTTGTTCCACCCTTTCTCCAATGGTGATGATGTCCGAGAAGAGTGTCGTTGTGTTCCCTATCATTTTATCGTAATAGGGACCAGTCAACGAGTTGATGAATAAGGACACCGTCTCCTTATCCGACAGCGGGGGTTCTATCTGTGCCGCCAACTCCCTCCAACGTTGGGCGTACGCCTTGAAGGATTCATCATTCTTTTTACTCAAGGCTTGAAGATCAGACCTATCGGGTGTTAGGTCGATGTTGTATTTATAGCGCTTGAGAAAGGCGTCGGCCAACTGCCTCCACGTGCACACTTGATTTCCATCCAGCTGCATATACCAATTGAGTGCAGTTTCAGCTAAGCTCTCTTGAAAGCAGTGGATCAAGAGCTTTTCATTTGTGGCATATGCAGCCATCTTGCGACAGTACATGGTGAGATGACTTTTGGGGCAAGTCGATCTCACGTACTTTGGGAAATCCGGCACTTTAAATTTAGGAGGGAATTGGATGTCCCTCACTAAGCACATGTCAGCGGCATCTTTGATGTCAAAATCATGCCCCTCCATAGCCCTCAACCGATCTTCTAGGGCGTGGAATTGTTCTTTTGAAACCTCGGGCTCTTTAATCATGATTCCAGCCCCAAGGGGTACAGTGTGTGGAGGATCTTTTTCATGCTCTTCCTCCTCTCCCTCATGATGGGACCCATGTTCACTGTGATGAGATCCATGGACGTTGTGGTGACGCATGAGTTCCATCATTTGCGCCATTTGCTCTTTAAGCTGTGAAAGCTCGGTTGTGAGCTTCTTGTTTTGCTCCTCCAATGCTTCCATTTTCTTGATTCTCTGTGCGCGCGTAAGGACAGAGAGATGACCAGCCACTTTCTAAAATGAATGTTTAGTTAGTTTATTTTATGGAATGAATACACTCTTTAACATGAGCTTGATAAACCTCCATCTTTAAGGCGCTGCCTTTTTAAGACGGAAGTTTACCACCCTTCTTTATCCATGATCTCTCCCCAACGGAGAATCTCTATAGTCATGGGTCTCTTTCACTCATGTCAAGAGGTATTGGTGACCCTAAAATGTATGTTTTTATGAGGATGCATGGTCTCTTATTGGTAATGATGCACATGCCCCTTACTTTTATATTTTCACACATTGGTTTTTCCTCTCATGTCATGACATTTTCATGCATGGGGATTTATTCTTAGACCTTATTACGAGGTTATTTATTAATGCACAAACAATTGCACATAAGCATTTACACAAACAATTCACTCATCCACGAACAGTCACGAACGAATCACGAGGTAGGGGTCTCCTGCAGAAAAGTGCATATTCAAGGAGGATCTAACTGTTCTCACTTGGTCAAAGGCCCCCAAGGTGCCCCCATTATAGGGACCCAATTCCTCTCGTCGTAAGTCGATGGAAAGTTCCAACGCACTGTCGGACTCAAGTTCATGGTTATCACCTTGAGTGATGTTTTTCCGACAACGGTCTCGTAGGCTCCTATAGACCCATTCAACCGGCCGTACTAACATCCACTCCCTATGGATTACCACTCATGCCCCCGGGTATAGAGGGAACTGTTGTGTGCAAAGGTTTGTGTGCAATTTATTTCAAACAATTGCGGAAATTTAAACAAACAACAGTTATTTAAAGCCAAATATATAAAGCATGTTATCATACAAGCAAGGGGTAATGAAGTAATTTTTACTATTATTTGTTAAAAACAATCTGTCACTAAATGGGACTGACTCTCAAAGCTTCCCCAGTGGAGTCGCCATCTGTCGCCACCGGCCCGAAACGGGCTTTCGGCATTCGCGAAGGATGGTTTGGACTTGTTTATTTGTTTAAAAATATGGATTGCTAGAATGACGTATTCTCAAACTGAGACCTTGTCAAACGAGCAATTTTATTAAATGATTCACCAATCCATATTAATCCCAAGCGGGACCCTCCATGGATTAGTGGTTTTCGTAAAAGGAGGGTTCGTGGAGTCGCCACCAATGTTTTACTCAAAACATTGGAAAAAGGGATAAGGCAATTGATTTTATAAATCAACTTTGGCCATTACAACCAGAGTTGGGTAAGGGAGTCGGTTACGCGTGGGGAAGGTGTTAGCACCCCACAGCGCCCCTTTCGGGTTCCCTATGACAGATTATTTCTAAAATAATACCGTAAAATTACTAAATTACCCCTATTTATTATAAGCGATTATAAATTAATTATCTACATGATGACAGTTTAAATATGCACACAGATAGCAGTAAAAGGAAGGATTTAAGAAGAAACCTCTTGAAGCGTGCTTTTATATATTGAGTAAAACTGGGAAGCTTTTTGGCGTTCCCTCGCTCTACAAGCTCGCTCGCTCCTTCCTAAAAACTTTTAACTATGGAAATCCGGAGGATTTCCCTTCGACTAGGTTCGATCCTCAAGCAAAATGGCTCAAGGAGAGGGTTAAAACTATCTGAAAAAGTGTGGAATGACGTCCAATTGACGTCATATTTATAGGGAATAGGCGCAATATGGCCTACAGAAGCAATACGGCCGTATTGAAATTTTTGAACTTCAATACGGCCGTATTGAGTTCAATACGGCCGTATTGAAATTCAGAAATTTCAATACGGCCGTATTGAGTTCAATACGGCTGTATTGAAGCTTCAATACGGCCGTATTGATTTCAGTACGGCCGTATTGAAGTTTCAGAAACTTCAATACGCCGTATTGAGTTCACTGCGGCCGTATTGAAGCTTCAATACGGCCGTATTAAGTTCAGTACGGCCGTATTGGGCTTCATTCCCTCCACTTCCTTATTTTGAGCTATTCTAAGACCTCTAGACCTACAGAGAACCCTCCTAGGGCCTTCCAGGAGTCCTTCTGGCTGATCTTCCTTCAGTCTTCGAGAGTCTTCAAGCTTTATTTCCGACCCGGACAATTTTAGGGGTCTACAGTATTGAAGTTTCAGAAACTTCAATACGCCGTATTGAGTTCACTACGGCCGTGTTGAAGCTTCAATACGGCCGTATTAAGTTTAGTACGGCCGTATTGGGCTTCATTCCCTCCACTTCCTTATTTTAAGCTACTCTAAGACCTCTAAATCTACAGATAGCCATCCTATGGTCTTCTAGGAGTCCTTCTGGCTGACTTTCCTTCGATCTTTGAGGGTCTTCGAGTTTTATTTCCGACCCGGACAATTTTAGGGGTCTACAATAGGGATCTAGTATCTCTATCGCCGTCACCTGGCAAACTCTAAGGTCTGTCGCAGTATTTCGGGCTAGAGTAACCGGTTATCACCTTGAGTGTGATTTCTGACAAGGCTCGCATGCTCCAAGGCCAAACTTGGGCCGGTCGTACGTCAACCAATCCCTATGTTTAATACCATCATGGCCCTGGGTGTAGGGGGAACTGTTGTGTGCAAAGGTTTGTATACAATTTTTATTTCAAACATGTGCGAAATTTAAATAAACAAACAGATACCAAAGCTAAATAAAGAAAACAAACAAGGTAAAGGGGAGAAATATTTAAATTATTTATTCTTATTTTATTAACTTCATCATTTATTTGGGCCTGACCCTCTTAAAACGTCCCTAGTGGAGTCGCCATCTGTCGCAACCCGAAAATTTTTGATCTCGTGACTAATGGTTTAGACATCCTTTTAAAGATCTCATTAATTAAGGAATGCCCGGACACCAGACTAATCCTTTAATTAATGGTTTTGAAAAATGAGTTCATGGAGTCGCCACCAATATTTTACTCAAAACATTGGAAAACGAAAAGATTTTAAAAAATCTAATAATGGCCTTGATAACCAGAATTGGGTTCGGGGGTCGGTTACGTGTAGGGAATGTATTAAGCACCCCTACAGCGCCCTCAATCGGTACCCTATGATGAAGTTAACGTGATGAGAATTAATAATTTAAATATTTAATCCCCTTTGTTAATATATTTATTTACATGCTTGAAATTTAAATTATACAATTAACTCAAAAATGTCTACATGATTGCTTTTAATATAACAACATTTATCAAAGATAATAAAATAAAATAGAGAGAAGAAGATTGATTAAAATACCTCTTGAACGAGCTCTATTGAATCTTCAAATATGAAAAAGGTGCTTTGTGAAAACCTTTCACACTACGATATGCCTCACAGATCTCAAGAAATACAATAGGAAGGAGAAAGAAAAAAGAGATGCGACACAACTCTCAAGAAATACAATAGAAGGGAGAGATAGAGAATTTTTGCACTCAAAGGAGTCTTATTCAAAATTTCTCTGGCCGTCTGGAGAACTGTGCCCGAGGCTTCAATTTATAGGAATCAGAAGGGGCCAGAACGACCTGTTCTGAATTCAGAACGGCCCGTTCTGGCCCAATTGTTATGTGCAAATTTTGTACCCTAGAACGGCCCGTTCTGAAAACGGAACGGCCCATTCCAGAGTAGAAATAAACACAAAATTTGCCTTTCCAGAACGGCCCATTCCAAATTTGCCTTGTTTGGAACGGCCCGTTTTGGTATCGGAACGACACGTTCCACCCGAGAATCTTTAGGTGTTTTTATTATGTTGGAATGACCCGTTCTGATATTGGAAAGGCCCGTTCTGGAATTCAGAACGGCCCGTTCTGATTTTGGAACGACCCATTCTGATTTTGGAATGGCCCGTTCCAATTTTGGTTCAGCCCGTTCCGGGATACTAAAACCACCTTATTTGGCCTTTAGGCTTTTTGATGTCCTGTCTTGTTGTTTTCCTACTTCAGAAGCTCCTTCTCTTCATATCGGAGGTCCATTTCTTTGTACGTGTGCCCCCCGGACGAAATTGGGTGTCTACAGTGAGCTTTCCCTTGAACCTTAAGCTTGGATGCTTCCATCCAAGGCTTAGGCCTCATTCCAACCGAGAACCTTCCTTATTCAAGTCCTCATAGCTTCGGTTTCAAATCTCCTTGAAGGAGATCCGAGCATAGGAGAAGCTAAGGAGAAGAACTCAATCACCTCTCAAACCTGTTGAGCTTAGGAGAGCTTGAAGCTTAAAGGGGTTTTGATGATCACAACACAAGTGTACAACAACTTGGAAGCACAAAAACAAAGTCAAAGAAGAGTCAAGAGAATGTTGTGTAATAGTGCTATGTAATAGAGTATAGAGTTTATAAATTGTTTTGATTGAGTTTTTATGTTGTGTATGCTTTGTGCATGATCAAATCTATATCTAAGCTAAGTAGAGAGTATATGATGATGAATTAAAAGATTGAAAAGTTATTTTGAGACTTAAAATGAAGTTTTAAGAACTAACTCAAAATAATCTATTATTGTTAAATATAATCGATTATTTCAGCAAATAGGCTTAGTGGAATGACTTGCTGCAATAATCGATTATTTGCCAAAATAATCGATTATCCAAGGAACAACTCTCTAAAATAATCGATTATCCAATAAAATAATCGATTAAATTATTCTTGGTTGGTTTCCAGAAAACCTGAAGAACAAAATAATCGATTATTCTTTAAAATAATCGATTATCTGGGTCTGAAACTTTTATAAATAGTTTGAACTTTGAGAAACTTAACAGAAGAGTTAGAACTGATAATCAAATTGAGAAAAACGTTTTTGTGGAGTCTTTGTGACATCTTGGAGAGTTTTCTTTGTGAAATCCTGTAGACCCCTAAAATTGTCCGGGTCGGAAATAAAGCTTGAAGACTCTCGAAGACTGAAGGAAGATCAGCCAGAAGGACCCCTGGAAGGCCCTAGGAGGGTTCTCTGTAGGTCTAGAGGTCTTAGAATAGCTCAAAATCAGGAAGTGGAGGGAATGAAGCCCAATACGGCCGTACTGAACTTAATACGGCCGTATTGAAGCTTCAATACGGCCGCAGTGAACTCAATACGGTGTATTGAAGTTTCTGAAAACTTCAATACGGCCGTATTGGAATCAATACGCCCGTATTGAAGCTTCAATACAGCCGCAGTGAACTCAATACGGGCGCATTGAAATTTCTGAATTTCAATACGGCCGTATTGAACTCAATACGGCCGTATTGAAGTTCAAAAATTTCAATACGGCCGTATTGCTCCTGTAGGCCGTATTGCGCCTATTCCCTATAAATATGACGTCAATTGGACGTCATTCCACACTTTTGGAGATAGTTTTAACCCTCTCCTTGAGTATTCTGGGGTTTTTGAGCAGTGTTCTGCCCTAGAAATCACTCGGAGAGTTGATCCGACGAAGTTCTTGAGCCCCGAGCCATTTTGCTTGAGGATCGAACCTAGTCGAAGGGAAATCCTCCGGATTTCCATAGTTAAAAGTTTTTTAGGAAGGAGCGAGCGAGCTTGTAGAGCGAGCGAGCTTGTAGAGCGAGGGAACGCCAAAAAGCTTCCCAGTTTTACTCAATATATAAAGCACGCTTCAAGAGGTTTCTTCTTAAATCCTTCCTTTTACTGCTTTCTGTGTGCATATTTAAACTGTCATCATGTAGATAATTAATAATCGCTTATAATAAATAGGGGTAATTTAGTAATTTTACGCTATTATTTTAGAAATAATCTGTCATAGGGAACCCGAAAGGGGCGCTGTGGGGTGCTAACACCTTCCCCACGCGTAACCGACTCCCTTACCCAACTCTGGTTGTAATGGCCAAAGTTGATTTATAAAATCAATTGCCTTATCCCTTTTTCCAATGTTTTGAGTAAAACATTGGTGGCGACTCCACGAACTCTCCTTTTACGAAAACCACTAATCCATGGAGGGTCCCGCTTGGGATTAATATGGATTGGTGAATCATTTAATAAAATTGCTCGTTTGACAAGGTCTCAGTTTGAGAATACGTCATTCTAGCAATCCATATTTTTAAACAAATAGACGAGTCCAACCATCCTTCGCGAATGCCGAAAGCCCGTTTCGGGCCGGTGGCGACAGATGGCGACTCCACTGGGGAAGCTTCGAGAGTCAGTCCCATTTAGTGACAGATTGTTTTTAACAAATAATAGTTAAAAAATTACTTCATTACCCCTTGCTTGTATGATAACATGCTTTATATATTTGGCTTTAAATAACTGTTGTTTGTTTAAATTTCCGCAATTGTTTGAAATAAAAATTGCACACAAACCTTTGCACACAACAGTTCCCTCTATACCCGGGGGCATGAGTGGTAATCCATAGGGAGTGGATGTTAGTACGGCCGGTTGAATGGGTCTATAGGAGCCTACGAGACCGTTGTCGGAAAACATCACTCAAGGTGATAACCATGAACTTGAGTCCGACGGTGCGTTGGAGCTTTCCATCGACCTACGACGAGAGGAATTGGGTCCCTATAATGGGGGCACCTTGGGGGCCTTTGACCAAGTGAGAACAGTTAGATCCTCCTTGAATATGCACTTTTCTGCAGGATACCCCTACCTCGTGATTCGTTCGTGACTGTTCGTGGATGAGTGAATTGTGTGTGCATTTTTATGTGACATTGTATGAGCATACATTGCACCTTTTAAACATACAACATTCTTTTTTGTAAATAAAAAAAAAAAATAATAAATAGGAATAAGGATCTTCTAAGTACATGGTGTTAACGTCTACCTTCATTGCATTCATATAGGTAGTTTCCCTTTTCACCCAAAAATACAAAAAGATACAAAATATCAAAAAATAATGATATTTACCCAAACCAAGCAATATCATGCATCATGTTAGGAAAATCCCAAAAAACATGATAATGCTTAGTTAAATAAACACTATGCATGCATATTCATCTCCATCATCTCATATCATGCATTTTATTGTAGATCATGGAGGGATCTAGGGGAGTGCAAGGGCAATTGAAGAAAGTGGACTTCTTATTGTACCGTGCCGAGAGGTTGGATCACCTCTGTACCTTGATGCCACGAGAGGCTCGTTTGGAGTTCGAAAAATCCTATGGACGAGTTCTCGACTTGATGAAGATTTGTGTGGATCCATCTTTTCTGAGAGCATTGGTCCACTTTTGGAGTCTCGATCTACATTGTTTCGAGTTCCCCCAGTTTGACCTAGTTCCTACTCTCGAGGAGTACGAGCTCATGCTACGATGGCCCAAATCAGCTGGGGTCTATATCTTTCATGATAACCATGTGGCCGTGGAGAGAGTTGCCACTCAGGTCAAATTACCATCACGATCAGCTGCCTTAGTGGGGAACGGCAGTATTAAAGGTTGGAAGCTTGCTATGATTGAAGACCACCTTTCTTCCTTGGCTGGTGAGGGAGATTGGTTAGCTTTCAACAAAACTCTAGCGTTAGCTGTATTTGGGATGATCCTTTTCCCCTTTTACGCTAACACAGTGGACCATGCTGCGATGGACGCTTTCTTCGCTTGGGACGTACACATGAAGAGTCCCGTGCCTGCCATTCTTGCCGACACCTTGTTCTCTGTTCATTTGTCTCAACAGAAGCAAGGAAAAATCATCCGATGCTGCACCTCCTTGTTGTATGTGTGGGGCATCACACACTTTTATGCCTTTAGTCATATGGGGACTTTGCCCGATCCGTTGAGAAGTTTTTCGAAGATCCCCGTACGCCGCCGATATGCTTTCGAGTGGAAGGAGGAGATGGAACAGTGGAGTATTGAACACTTCACGTGGGTTTGCCCTTGGTTCCGCCCAAGCAATGTATTGATGAGATGCGGCAGTTATCCAAGCATACCATTGATGGGCCTCAGAGGTTGCATAGCCTACTCACCAAGATTGGTTATGAGGCAACTGATGAGGACTCAGATCATTCCTACTATAGAGGAGCTTGGAGGGTTGTGTTTCTCTTTCGATTATGAGCATCAGAAGGACATGCACGCTGTCATGAGAGCGTGGGAAAGACCAACCTATGAGGGAGATCTCGAGCTTGGAAAGCCTCGGGTATCCGTCTCCATTGATTATGAGGAATGGAGGAGCAAGAGGGGGGTGCCTCAACCATCCACTTCTTGTGCAACCACAGCAACAAGGAAGGCATTGCAAGAACAAGTCGACGCCTTGACCAAAAAGCTGGAAATTATGGGAGCTCAAATGAGAGTTCTTGAAGAGAAAAATGAAGAATCCAGTTTTACTATTGATGGTCTTCAAAGGCAATGCAAGAAGAAAGACCACGAGATAGAGCGGCTCAAGGATGAGTGTGCTAACCTCAATGAGGAGACTACTCGGGCATTCAAAATGCCAAAGGTTGAACCGAGTAGTCAACTCCAAGAAGTCAACGCAAAGATAGCATACCTTGAAGCCGAACATGCAAGGCAGGCACAGTTGATCAAGAACATGCAAGACGATCTGCTCTTGACTCGATCCGACGCACAACAATGGCGGGAAGTTGCTCAACAACAAACCGCAAACCTTTCCGATTTCCGCAAAAAGGAAAGGGAGGGACTAGCACAAATGGCTAGACTCCGAGAAGAGAAGGATCGAGCCGAAGACGAGCTTAACGAGTTGCAGGCCATGATCAACTATCACACTCAAAAGGCGAAGGACGCTCAGAAAAGTAGTGATGATATGAGTCAAGCCGTCCATATGCAAGTTGAAGCAATAGCACGCCATGTGGAGGAAGCCGAAGACGAATGGAGAAGAAAAATGAACCCGCCTGTGGGTTTTTATCGGCTTTTCTTATATTGTAAAAAATTGCTTCAAAGCATCGTATGATAAGTTGTACACTTTCTTTAATGAATAAAACAGTATTTTTGAGATTTATTGCCTTTGCATCTCATT
The DNA here is from genome assembly GCF_000230855.2 of Cajanus cajan. Taxonomy (NCBI): domain Eukaryota; kingdom Viridiplantae; phylum Streptophyta; class Magnoliopsida; order Fabales; family Fabaceae; genus Cajanus; species Cajanus cajan. The sequence goes on from NC_138525.1 coordinate 41,376,663, forward strand.
AGTCATTCATTTTGCATTTATCTCTCCTAGTAATTAATAAATAAGATTAATAAAAAGAAAGAATTAATCGATGCGTATGTTCAGAATGGATCGCACGCCATTTGTGATAAAATGCAAACCAACAACTGCGCAAAGTGAACACACGACGACGCCGTTGTTGGTAATCAAGACAGAAAAAGGGGAGGGTCCCACGCCGTTAAGGATTGTCGCTCCAAGACCTTTCCCTTACGAATCGAATAAGGCTGTGCCATGGATATACGACATCCATACTTCTGCCGACAGCGATATCTCCAACATCGCTGGACTTGGGGGCATGACTAGGAGTGGCAGGATCTACTCTCCCGAAGATCTGCACAATAAAGCTCCCAAGAGTAAAGGAAAAGAAAAGGAGAAAACCGAGGAAGATAGAGAATCCGAGGAGGAGACTGATGAGCTGTTAAAAATCATCAAACAAAGCGAGTACTCCATTGTGGATCAACTTCACAAGACACCAGCAAAGATCACTTTGTTGTCGTTGATCCTAAGCTCCGAACCGCATCGGCAAGCTCTGTTGAAAGTCTTGAACGAGGCGTATGTATCACACACCATATCCCAAGACAAATTTGAGGGAATTGTTAGTCACATCACGGCTAATGATCACCTCACCTTCACAGATGAAGAGATCCCCACCGAGGGATCGCACCATAACAAGCCCTTGCACATCTCTGTAAAGTGCAAGGAGTATCACATCGCGATGGTCTTGGTGGATAATGGATCTTCCTTGAACGTGATGCCAAAAAGAACGTTCGATCAGATGGCAATCAAGGGAGTCCAAATGCGCCCAAGCAACATGATCGTTCGAGCTTTCGACGGCTCTAAAAGAGAAGTGGTGGGAGAAGTCAGTCTTCCAATCCAAATCGGACCCACTATCTTTAACGTCGAATTTCAAATAATGGACATTACTCCTGCATACAGCTGTCTCCTCGGCCGACCTTGGATTCATGATGCGAAAGCTGTACCCTCTACGCTCCACCAGAAAATCAAGTTCATCGTGGGTGACAAACTGGTGACCGTGCAAGCTGAAGATGACATACTCATCAGTAAGCCATCCAACATACCTTATGTGGATGCAGCAGAAGAAGCTTTGGAAACCGCCTTCCAAGCATTGGAAGTCGCCAATGTTGAAACGTTTCCCCGAGAAATGAAGAAGGTAGCCCATATGCTCACAAAGAACGGATACTTGCCAGGACAAGGATTAGGCAAGAACTCCCAAGGAATCCCGGAGCTACCCATTATCAAGGACAATCCGGGGAAACAAGGGTTAGGATACAACCCTGTTAAAGATCAAAGAACGAAGAGGAATCAAGATCCTTCTCGACGTTCTTTAAGCCAGATCTTTAGGAAGGCTGGTTCACAAACGTCAAGGCCAGCTGTCGTCATCAAGTGTCCTTTTCCTTCTAATAGGGATGTATAGACTCAGTGACTATTAGAGATCACTCCTCGGGGACAGCCCGACCCCCGAGCCTCGATAGGGCACATGTTTCCGCTGCGATTATAATAAAATCATTCTTCATTAATTTCTTATTGCTTCTTTTCTTGCTTGCAATAAAATTCTAAACCACATTATTTAACCCTGTTTGAATGAACATAAGTGAGGTTAAAATCGTCTTAATAATCAATAAACCCGCATCATTTTTATGTGGAAGTGTGCATGACAGCTTGGAGCACCTTTTCTTGGCATCAATAAGTGCCATCATGGATAAAAGAAATCCTAAAGATAATAAGCTCGGCAGGAAACCCAAAAAGGAGACTGCGCAAAAATAAGAGCAAAAGACCCGCTAGGAATCCCACAAAAGGGTGACCTAGGCAAAAGTTAGGGTTACAAAAATGAACAAAAACAAAGGTCCGCTAAAACGCCACAAAAGGGGGTTTTAGGCAAAAATAAGGACAAACAGAAAAACAAAATAAATCCATGATGGTACCATCAATTGAATTCAACAAGGGGCTCAAGAAAAGCTATCCAAGTTGTCAAAGCACAATCATTAATAACAAAGATGTGCTTAACTTCATAAGTGTTTAATCGAACAAACCTAAACACAATAAGCCTACCATTGGCCAGCCATTCTTACAAAATCCATTTTTCAAAAATAAAACAATCCCCTCTAAAACACAAACTTTTGAAAAATATATCTTTCCCTTCTTTTCTCTCTTGTCCCAACGATTTTTGAATAATCTAGTGGAAACATGGAGATATAGTGGTCAATAGGAGGGTTGACACATCTTCTAAAGGAAGGGAAGGATTATTTGGTTGATGACGCCAAATCCCAAAATCAAATACGCATCATTCCTCGGTTACAGAAATCGGCAGAGCACAGCTCGTCTAGAGGAATGGCAAAAATCCAAATAGAAGAACGCATCGATTAATTCTTTTGAAAAAATGAATCAAATAGAATTAGGTGCATCATATACTGCATACATGCATACAGATGATAGGTGTACTGGAAGATCACTTATTCTCTGTTTCTAAAAAAAAAAAAAATAAAAAAAAAAAAAAATGAAAATCAATGCGCCCGTATTGAGTTTAATACGGGCGTATCAAGGTAAACGTTGAAGCAACGTTTCGTATTCAATACGGCGTATTAAACACAATACGGGCGTATTGACGCTCAATACGGCCGTATTCCATGCAATACGGGCCGTATTGATTGCCACATTTGTACAATAACGGGAAAGCCAATACGGCCGTATTATATTCAATACGGCCGTACTGGCGAAAACTTCTCTATAAATAAGCCTCCCCCCTCTCATTTTTGCATACCAATCTTCATTCTCTGCATATTTTGTTTGTGAGTGCACCCTAGACAGCTTCTCAGAAATGGCAGAGTCATCCCGAAAAAGACAGAGAGCCCCAGCTCGACGTGAGACGACGGATCGACACAGGCAACGGCTGGAGCTCATAGAGACATTCAACTTCGAGCCGTCAAGGGTGCTCGACTTTGACCTTCTCCGAGCAGTGGGCTTGGAGGATGATGTCAGGGGTTACTTCGGCAGCATAGGATGGGGATTTCTCCTTGATTCCCCTTCTCAGCTGTACTTGACAGCCACGAAGGAGTTCCTGGCCTCCGTCGGTATTACTGAGTCGACGAACAGTTATGGGGAAGATGTCTGCTCGGTTGACTTCTGGATGAATCAGGGGTACCGCTCCTTGACTTTGGACGAGTTCAATGTCCAGGCAGGATTTTTCAGCCGCACTGATCAGCTGGAATTTCGTGATGCCATATGCGAGTGGCCTGATCAGTGGACTCCGGTTGACATGTGGAGATTGCTCACTGGCCGAGAGGATTACCATTCAGGGGTAAAGGGCTCCCGGCTTCCGACCGCTCTTCGGATCTGCCACAAGATCCTTACCAGTACTATCCATGGCAGGTCCAAGAGCCCCGAGTCGATTACTCGTCCGGACCTGCTGGCATTATATTGCATGGCCACCGGACGGAAGGCCAACCCTGGATATTTCTTCCTCGAGCATGTGAAGAAGCTGGGGGCACGAGAGGGAGGAGAGTCTAGACAGGGGTATATCTTGGTCGCCCCACTCCTTTCACAGCTGGCGGAGACATGGGGATGCCCCGATGGCGAAGAGCCAAGGGCGCTGGCGCCCAAGCTAATCGGTGCTACCACTTTGATTAGCATGAGGATCATTACTAGATCAGCTGGAGGGTTTGTACGAGTAGATGGCCCCGATGCCTACGCCGACATCCTCAATGACCTCGACTTTGAGGGTGATGGCAGCCCACAGCCAGAGACCGGCACCTCGCAGTCGGATAGGGCCTACTTTGATGCCCGCTTTGACGCTTTACAGCAAAGCATCGATACTCGATTCGATGCTTTTCAGCATAGCATCGGCACATGGCAGCAGAGTACAGATGCTCGACTAGACACCTTGGTGCAGGGGTTTGACAACCTCTCCGTCTGGATGCATCGCCGCTTCCCGGACCCGCCACAGGACCCGCCGGCAGAGGAGTGAAGACCGGCTTCTGTTTTCTTGCTTTTTCATGCATTAGTTTGGTAGGGCTTAGCCCCATTTCTCAAATTTTCCTTGTACAAATTCATTTTTAGTAATGAAATTTGCCACTTTTGAATTCAAAATTCTCTAGCAATTTAAATTCTGTACAGCAAAAGCCAAAAACATAAAAAAAGGCAAAATACAGAAAAAGCCAAATCAGAAGAAAAGGCAAAATACAGAAAAAGCCAAAAATGAAAAAAGGCAAGGATACAGAAAATCCAACAAACAGTTTGTACAGAATAACTAAGCCTGGAGAGGCTTACCAAAATAATACTCCACATCCTCCACAGTATGCAGAATAACTGAGCCTGGAGAGGCTCGCAGAAATAATACTCCCCAGAGGGAACCTCAGCTCAAGCTCACGGGAAAATCCCCAGCGAGAGCTATTAAAGCAAGATCGACGCAATCCCCAATGGAAGTGCGATCATCCAAACAGTATATACAAGTCAAAGGACTTAAACTTCCTCAGTGAAGATAGCTCTCCAGCTCAAGCGTTGAGTGAGGCTAAGCCTGCAGAGGCTTCCTAAATAATACTCTGGGATACATAAGATCCCTAAATCCCCAGTCGCCTACTCAGAGGCACCCCTTCAAGAAAAATCACAAAAAGATCAATAACCATTCCCCAAGAGGAATCCGGCACTCAGCCGAACACTGAACATCAAGATAATTCGCCTACTCAGAGGCACTCTTCCAAAAAAGGAAAAAAATATATCAATAAATATTCCCCAAACGGAATGTGGCATCCAGCCAAGCACCAAACATCAAGATCATTTGCCTAACAGAAGAGGCCAGTCAAGAAATGAATGACAAAATCCCCAGCGGATAAACAGCCTACACAGAGGCTACAAAAATCAGAAAATCCAAAAGAGTCACCCGAATAAGGACAACAGGGATACTCCACCAACGTCAAAGGACGTCAGCCAAACATAAGGCATCGCTCAACTCAGAGAGAAAGAGCATCTGTGTCTACACCCCAAGGAGTCAGAAATTCCCCATGGGTACCAACAATGCAATGCAAGTTGGGGCACAGAAACCTATGAATGACTGCACATCCCCTAGACGGATCCCTGCGTTATCCAGCCCTCAGCGGCACAAAATCAGAAAAAACTGTCGAAGCAGCATAGTAGACTGTGGAGACAAAAATCATCTCAAATCCCTGGAGAGGGCAAACTCAGCTGCCGATGTTAAGACGCAGACCCTGGAGAGGGCAAACTCAAACTGCCAAATGTTAAGCGGCAGAGCCTGGAGAGGCAATACTTAATCATCAGTGTGATGTTAACACATTGGTGTCTAGCTTCCGGCTCGGGCGTCGAGTGAGGCTAGGTCTGGAGAGACGGTACTCAACCATCAGCGTCATCAGAGGTGCGTTGGTGTCCAACTTCCGGCTCGGTCAGCGAGGGAGGTTGAGCCTGGAGAGGCAATACTTAATCATCAGTGTGATGTTAACACATTGGTGTCTAGCTTCCGGCTCGGGCGTCGAGTGAGGCTAGGTCTGGAGAGACGGTACTCAACCATCAGCGTCATCAGAGGTGCGTTGGTGTCCAACTTCCGGCTCGGGCGGCGAGTGAGGTTGGGCCTGGAGAGGCAATACTTAATCATCAGTGTGATGTTAACACATTGGTGTCTAGCTTCCGGCTCGGGCGTCGAGTGAGGCTAGGTCTGGAGAGACGGTACTCAATCACCAGCGTCGCCAGAGGCACGTCAGTGTTCAACTTCCGGCTCGGGCGTCGAGTGAAGTTGACCCTGGAGAGGGTAAACTCAACTACCGAGGATGTCAGAAGCGCCGAGGTATGCACCCACCTGGAGAGGCTACTCAACAATTTTCCACTGGAAGACATTACAAGTCAGAAGGTTGGCACATCACCCGGACAATTGGGTCAACTCCTTTACTTGTCAGCCGGTACACCAAAAGGCCGCCCGACTAAGTAAAGGGGGGGCAGCTGTAGACCCCTAAAATTGTCCGGGTCGGAAATAAAGCTTGAAGACTCTCGAAGACTGAAGGAAGATCAGCCAGAAGGACCCCTAGAAGGCCCTAGGAGGGTTCTCTGTAGGTCTAGAGGTCTTAGAATAGCTCAAAATCAGGAAGTGGAGGGAATGAAGCCCAATACGGCCGTACTGAACTTAATACGGCCGTATTGAAGCTTCAATACGGCCGCAGTGAACTCAATACGGTGTATTGAAGTTTCTGAAAACTTCAATACGGCCGTATTGGAATCAATACGCCCGTATTGAAGCTTCAATACAGCCGCAGTGAACTCAATACGGGCGCATTGAAATTTCTGAATTTCAATAAGGCCGTATTGAACTCAATACGGCCGTATTGAAGTTCAAAAATTTCAATACGGCCGTATTGCTCCTGTAGGCCGTATTGCGCCTATTCCCTATAAATATGACATCAATTGGACGTCATTCCACACTTTTGGAGATAGTTTTAACCCTCTCCTTGAGTATTCTGGGGTTTTTGAGCAGTGTTCTGCCCTAGAAATCACTCGGAGAGTTGATCCGACGAAGTTCTTGAGCCCCGAGCCATTTTGCTTGAGGATCGAACCTAGTCGAAGGGAAATCCTCCGGATTTCCATAGTTAAAAGTTTTTTAGGAAGGAGCGAGCGAGCTTGTAGAGCGAGGGAACGCCAAAAAGCTTCCCAGTTTTACTCAATATATAAAGCACGCTTCAAGAGGTTTCTTCTTAAATCCTTCCTTTTACTGCTTTCTGTGTGCATATTTAAACTGTCATCATGTAGATAATTAATAATCGCTTATAATAAATAGGGGTAATTTAGTAATTTTACGCTATTATTTTAGAAATAATCTGTCATAGGGAACCCGAAAGGGGCGCTGTGGGGTGCTAACACCTTCCCCACGCGTAACCGACTCCCTTACCCAACTCTGGTTGTAATGGCCAAAGTTGATTTATAAAATCAATTGCCTTATCCCTTTTTCCAATGTTTTGAGTAAAACATTGGTGGCGACTCCACGAACTCTCCTTTTACGAAAACCACTAATCCATGGAGGGTCCCGCTTGGGATTAATATGGATTGGTGAATCATTTAATAAAATTGCTCGTTTGACAAGGTCTCAGTTTGAGAATACGTCATTCTAGCAATCCATATTTTTAAACAAATAGACGAGTCCAACCATCCTTCGCGAATGCCGAAAGCCCGTTTCGGGCCGGTGGCGACAAATCCCAGAGTGAAAATGTTTGTGAAAAGCTTAGTGAGAAGATCATCATCATCATATTCTTGAAAGTGGAAGATAAAGATTTGTTCAAGAATTCCAGGTGAATTTGTTCCTATGTTCTTTGTGAATACTTGTAAATCTTGAGAAGGGTTTCTCAAGTGGTAAGGTTTCTTGTAGTGGGTTTCTACAAGGGGTGCTTTCTTGGGGTCAAGAAAGTGGTTATCTTTTAGTGTTGAAGTATATGCATGTATGTGTGCTTGTAAACCTTCTTGCTTAAAGATAGTGGAACAAATCTTAATCAGGTGTTGATTAAGGACTGGATGTAGGTCACATGTGGAGTGGCTGAACCAGTATAAAAGACTTGTGCAATCTTCTTCTACCTTATCTTTTACTTTGTGTAATTTCTGGTTGAACTTTAAAGAAGATAAAACTTGATTAACAAGTGTATGTGAATTTTGTTGGTTTAAATCTGAATTAGAGCATTATTCTTGAACCTTATTATGTTGTAATCAAGTGAGCATATTGCATTCATATTTCTATAACAAGTCTTTAGAAAAGTTTCATTTGAAAATTCAGTCATAGAAAAGTTTTAAGTGAAATAAAGATCCTAAATACTCTGATAAATTTTTAAAGGGTCATAGAATCCAATTCACCCCCCTCTTGGATTGTGCCATTCTTTTCTAACAATTGGTATCTAGAGCAAGGTTCTTGAGATTTATTCAAGATTTCAAAAATGGCCAATAACAACCCACCCTATGGTGAGGGTGTGTCTATTCATAGACCTCCTGTTTTCAATGGTGAAAACTATGTCTATTGGAAAATTAGGATGAGAATTTTCATTGAAGCTGTTGATATTGTTGTATGGGATGCTATAGAAAATGGACCCTATATCCCTATGAAAAAGGATGGTGATGAGCTTAAAGAAAAACATTGGAGTGAGTGGAGTGATGAGGAAAAGAAAAGAGCCCAACATGATAAGAGAGCTAAAAACATCATAACATCTGCATTGTCTATTGATGAATTTTTTAGAATTTCACAATGCATATCTGCTAAAGAAATGTGGGACACTTTGCAAGTCACTCATGAAGGAACAAGTGATGTAAAGAGATCAAGAAAGCATACTCTCATAAGAGAATATGAGCTGTTTAGAATGCAAAATGGTGAATCTATTTCTGATTTTCAAAAAAGATTTACACACTTGATAAATCACCTTGTTGACCTTGGCAGGAAATTTGAGAAAGAAGAGCTGAATTTAAAAGTGCTGCAATGCTTGGACATATCATGGCAAGCAAAGGTGACAACCATTGAAGAATTAAAGGATTTGACCTCCTTGACATTAGCTACTCTCTTGGGAAGTTGAGGGAGCATGAGCAAAATCTGCACATATTTGATGAACATGAGCAGCAAGATAAGAAAGGTAAAGGAGTGTCATTGAAAGCTTTGAAATCTGCAAAAGGAAAAGAGGTGAATGAAGAAACAAGCTCCGATGAGTCCGAAACCGAGAACTTCAATCTACTGGTGAAGAAGTTCAGAAAGTTCATGAGAAGAAAGAAAAATTCCTCGTACAGATTCAATAAAAAGACAAACAAGAAAGAGGAAGTAAGCACATCCTCCTTCAATTGCTTTGAATGTGGAAAACTGGGACACATGAAAGTTGAGTGTCCAAATATCTTGAAGAAGCAACAAGAGGAGAAGAAGTTTAAGAAAAATGGAAAAGGGAAGAGAGCCTACATTGCTTGGGAAGATAATGACTCAAGCACATCAAGTGATGAATCTGAATGTGAGGAGAACAACTTGTGCTTGATGGCTGGAACTGACCATGACACAATTGTAAGTGACTCTGACCTTGAATCCAATCCAGATTATGATCAACTTCAAGAAGCTTTTATACAAATTCATGAAGAAGCTGTCAAATTAGGAGCCTTAAATTCAAAGTTGAAAAACAAGCTGAAATGGTATGAAAATGCTTTAATTAAAGCTGAATAAGAGCTTGAAGATTTGAAGCATGAGCATGAAAATCTTCAAACTATGTTTAACTTTAGTGAAGCTCATTCCTCAAAAGATGTGTGTGAACATTGCAAGTATTTTGAAAAAGAAAATGCTGCTCTAAAATCCACACTTGCAAGGTTCACTAATGGAAATGCAAACTTAAACATTCTTTTGGGAAAACAAAGAAACACTTTTGATCAGAGTGGACTTGGTTTTAATCCAAGCATGAGCATGCCATTTAAGTCAAAGAAAGAAGCTTTTGTGAAAAACCAAAATTTTAGAAAACTCAAAAGCAACTTTCCTAGACAAACAACTTGTTTTTATTGCTGTAAAAGAGGCCATAAAATTAGGAACTGCTATTCAAGAAAATATGGAGTTCCAAATGGAGAAATGATTTGGGTTGAAAAGAGTCAAAGGCTGTGAACTAACCTACAAGGACCCTCCACATGGGTACCTAAATTTTTCCTCTAAATTTCTGTTGTAGGAATGCTTGAGGGCCAAAAATCTACTTTGGTATCTTGATAGTGGCTGCTCAAGGCATATGACTGGGGATCCTTCAAAATTCTCAAGTCTGAAATGGAAGAATGAAGGATATGTTACCTATGGTGACAACAATAAGGGAAAAATTCATGGCCATGGCAATGTTGGTAATCCCTCCTCTCAAACATTGATTGAAAATGTTTTGCTTGTTGAAGGTTTGAAACATAATTTGCTGAGTATAAGTCAACTAAGTGACAAAGGTTTTAAAATTGAATTTGATGATACATGTTGCTTGATATGTGATAAAAAAGACTAAAGAAATCAGATTCATAGGAAAAACAATTGACAATATATACATTCTTGACTTAGAACACTCAATAGAAATTTCAAGTACTAAGTGTCTAATAACTCAAGAAGAAAACATATGGCTTTGGCATAGGAGAGCTGCACATATTCATATGGACCAATTGAATAAATTGAGTAGGAGAGAGTTAGTGATTGGTCTACCTAAACTCAAGTTTGGAAAGGACAAACTATGTGATGCTTGTCAAAAGGGCAAGCAAGTGATGGCTAGCTTTAAAAGCAAAAATCAAATTTCCACATCTAGACCTTTGCAATTAATTCACATGGACTTGTTTGGTCCTTCAAGACCCATGAGCTTAGGCGGAAACTACTATGGCATAGTGATTGTTGATGACTACTCAAGATATACATGGGTTATGTTTCTTGCAAACAAAAATGATGCTTTTAATGCCTTTAGAAAATTTGCCAAGCTTGTTCAAAATGAAAAGTGTTCAAACATCACCTCTATAAGAAGTGATCATGGAGGTGAGTTTCAAAACATGATGTTTCAGAAATTCTGCGAGGAACATGGTATAAACCATAATTTCTCAGCACCTAGGACACCTCAACAAAATGGGGTTGTTGAGAGAAAGAATAGGTCCTTAGAAGAACTTGCTAGAACAATGTTGAATGAAACAAACTTGCCAAAATATTTTTGGGCTGATGCTATTAACACAGCTTGTCATGTGTTAACAAAGTTCTGATTCGGCCTATATTAAAGAAAACACCCTATGAAATCTATAAAGGAAAGAAGCCTAACATTTCCTACTTTAGAGTGTTTGGGTGTAAGTGTTATGTGCTGAATAATGGGAAAGAGCAACTTGGAAAGTTTGATGCAAAGGCTGATGAAGCAATCTTTCTAGGATATTCTACAAATAGTAAGGCTTATAGAATTTATAATAAGAGAACTCTAGTTGTAGAAGAATCTGTTCATGTAGTATTTGATGAGTCAAATAAGCAAGGGACTAGGAAAATTGAAATTGAAGATTTAACTAAATTGCTTGATTAACCCCTATTGGATAATGACCCAAATGAAGAGCCTAAGGAGAGTGAGTCACATGAGAAAGCAAAGGAAACATGTGAACAATTGCCTAAAGAATGGAAGACTTCTAGAGACTTATCAATGGATAACATAATTGGGAATATTGGTAAGGGAGTTTCAACTAGGAGTGCTATTAAAAATATTTGCAACACTATGGCATTTGTGTCACAAGTTGAACCTAAGAACATTGATGAAGCACTTAAAGATGAGCATTGGTTAATGGCCATGCAAGAGGAACTAAATCAGTTTGAAAGAAATGAAGTGTGGGATCTTGTGCCATTACCAAAAGATTATCCAATTATTGGAACCAAGTGGGTTTTCAGAAATAAGCTTGATGAGTCTAGAATAATTTTAAGAAATAAGGCAAGACTAGTGGCTAAGGGGTATAATCATGAAGAGGGAATTGACTATGATGAGACTTTTGCCCCTGTAGCAAGGATAGAAGCCATTAGATTACTTCTTGCTTATTCCTCTATAAAGAATTTCAAGCTTTATCAAATGGATGTGAAAAGTGCTTTCCTCAATGGGTTAATACAAGAGGAAGTGTATGTGGAACAACCACCTGGCTTTGTGGACTTTAAGAATCCTAATCATGTGTACAAGCTCAAAAAGGGACTCTATGGCTTGAAGCAAGCTCCTAGATCATGGTATGACAGGTTGAGCAAATTTTTGATTGAAAACGACTATGAAAGAGGGAAGGTGGATAATACATTGTTTGTCAAGAAGTTTGAAAATGATACAATGTATGTACAAATATATGTGGATGATATTGTGTTTGGATCTACAAATACCTCTCTTTGTAAAGAATTTGCTAAAACCATGCAAGGAGAATTTGAAATGTCAATGATGGGAGAGCTTACTTTCTTTTTGGGATTGCAAATCAAACAAATGCATGATGGAATATTCATAAGTCAAAGCAAGTATTGCAATTAACTTCTGAAAAAGTTTGGTATGGAAGGGTGTAAGGATGCTGCCACACCAATATCAAACAATTGCAATCTTGACTTAGATGAGAAAGGAATTGTTGTTGATAGTTCAAAGTATAGAGGCATTATAGGATCACTCTTGTACCTGATAGCAAGTAGGCCTGATATAATGTTTGTTGTGTGCCTATGTGCAAGATTTCAAGCTAATCCTAAAGAGTCTCATATGAAGAGTGTGAATAGAATCCTTAAGTATTTGAAAGGGAAAACCAATGTGGGGTTGTGGTATCCAAAGGGAGTCTCACTTAGTCTGATAGGCTACTCAGATTCAGACTATGTTGGGTGTAGACTAGATAGAAAGAGCACAAGTGGAACTTTTCACTTGCTAGGTAGTGCACTTGTTTCATGGCATAGCAAAAAGCAAGCTTGTGTTGCTTTAAGTATAGCTGAGGCTGAGTATATAGCTGCTAGAAGTTGTTGTGCTCAAATTCTTTGGATGAAACAACAATTAAGAGATTATGGAGTTGAGTTGAATAAGATTCCTTTGAGGTGTGACAATACTAGTGGAATAAACTTGACCAAGAACCCAATTTTGCACTCTAGGACAAAACATATTGAGATAAGACACCACTTTTTGAGAGATCATGTTCAAAGGAATGATTGTGTTGTAGAGTTTATGGAGACAAGCAAGCAATTAGCTGATATTTTTACAAAACCTCTACCAAGGGAAAGATTCAACTATTTGAGAATTGAATTGGGAATAATCAATGAATCATGTTTGAATTGATTATGCTTTGAGAGTGGAAATTAGAGATGTTTGGAAGAAAGTATTTAAAAGTGACAAATAAGACTTGGTGAAATTTGAGAAGTGTTAAAATTTCTGAGAAGCAAAACTTCTCTGAATAATCGATTATCTTAAGATATAATCGATTATCTTAAGTAATCCCATGGAAATAATCGATTATTTGGATCATAATCGATTATCTAGAAAATGAAGAATTCAAAGAGCCACTGGGATAATCGATTATTTGGGCAATAATCGGTTATCTGGTAAGAAGGAATTCAAGAGTCACTGTAATAATCAATTATCTTGGGTAATAATCGATTATCTGGGAGTTGGAATCTGAGAAGTCACTGGAATAATCGATTATTCTGTAAATAATCGATTATCTGGGATATGTAAGGAGAAACTACCTTCTGTAATAATCGATTATTGATGTATGGAAAACCGCAAGTGTACGGTTGTCGTCAAGTAATAAATATCGAATCACAGGGACTACGTGTTTGACCTAGAATTACTAGTATTTTAATTTGAATTTTAAAACAGATTGAATTTTTGTTTTGAGATGATAAGATCAGATTTGATGGTAAAAGAGATAGTAATGCAATTAATGAATAAGATAAAACTTTAAGATAAGATAAGGAGATTTCCGGGAATCTAGGGTTCGCACAAAGAGTTCCAACAATATTGAATTATTATTTTCATTAATTAATTCTATTCCATCTTGAAGGTAGTCTTAACCTAATTTAATCCTTGCACCTTCTCAGGCTACGAGGACGTGTTTAATTAAAATTAATCTCTACTCTCGTAGTAATTACGTTCAATTAAACCCATTAAGATCTTTGTTAATCTATTGCTCCTCGAAAGCTTAAATCAACTCTCGTGATTTAACACTCAAGTCTGTTCCTTTAGGTTCCGATAATTAGGTTCTCCTCTCAGTTCATCCCTAATTATCTATGATTATGAAAATTAAGATTAATTGTTTATCATAATTATAATCAAGTTCTCCTCTCAGTTCATCCTTAATTAATGTTATTATGAAAACAATAATATTAAAGTTCATATATAAAATATAAAAGAACAGATCAAGAATTGGAATAAAATTAAGAAACTGAATAATGCATTAATAAATAGGTTCTCAGAGGCTAAGCCCTGATCCCAGAAAAAGGGAAACTACTCACAGGAGTTCATAGTAGTTCTCCAAGAAAAGAAGAATAAAAGAAAAGCAAACCTTAGAGTCGATGGCACAGGCGCCCAACCTTCTCCAAGTGTCAAAAACTAAAAAAAACTGTCTCCGAAACAAAAGTCTGCGTTCTAGGCTAACCTCATCTAATTTATAACCTAAAAGGGTAAAAAGGTAAAACTACCAAGATAAAAATTACAAAGATAAAATAAAAATAAAACATAAAACTTAAAAAGCTGGGACGCGAAGTGAATCACGGCCGTGACTGAGAATCACGACCGTGATCTTCTCTGGAGCACATCTATGAAGGGTCAGTGGCGTTCACGGGTGTGATTGGGAGTCACGGCCGTGATTTTCTCTGGTGAATCACGGGCGTGATTTAGAATCACGGCCGTGATTTTCCCTGTAGCTCAGCATTTCCTCTTTAATTCTTAAATCTTGATCCTGCTCAGAGAAAACACAACACATACCAAGAAAAGCATAAAATAGGAAAATGATATAAAAATTTATTAAAAACATGAAAGATATGCATGATTATGCTATGAATTCTTGTGAATTAAAGTGCTAAAATACGAGTAAAATACACAACATCAATTATCCTTAAAATAATCGATTATCCATATCAGATTGCGTTTTTAAAGGATTTTACTGATGCAAATAATCGATTATTTGCGTAAATGATCGATTATCTGGACCGTTTTTAATTTTCTGAAGCGTTTTGAAACGGTTATCTACGCGCCAACTCTTAAACTACCCATCACCCTTATATCCAAGAAGTGCTAGGGCACAAGTTATTTCTCAAAACTTCTCTTCTCTCATTCTCTCATTTTCTCTCAACCCACAAAACCCTAACTCTCTCAAACCCTCTCAAATCCCTTATTTTCTTCATCTTCTTCAAGACCCATCCATGGCTTCTTCATCCAAGAGACCAAAGAAGCTTCAAGTGAGGGGGAGCAAGCGTCCTCTACCCTCTGGGCAGCTGATAACTAAGTGGCTTGTGGATGAGAAAGCACAAGAATACTATTTTGAGTGGTACGCCGGGCGGAGAATCATTCCTCCGAAGACTGTGAAGCTTGATTGGTTCAAGAATGAGGGTTTTAGTTTTCCAACCCTTCTAGAGCACCAGGAGCTGAAAGCATTTTTGGAAATGGAAGGTCCCTACTATCCTGAGTTAATCAGGTTATTTCTCTGCTTTGCCACAACCAATGAAGGGGTTATGCAATCGGTGGTAAAAGGAAAGTTGATTCGGTTGGACGGACTGACATTGAAGGTTGCTACGGGGTTGAGTGGCACTGGAAAGGAGAAACCCCAACCTTTCAATTTTGGGGATTTCGAAGAAATGATTACATTCCGGGACTGTCAAAGGAAACTGTTGAACACCAACTACGAGAAATTCTTGGCGGGAGGTATGAAAAAGAATTCCCGTTTAATTTCATTTATAATTGCTTGGATGTTGAAACCCAGGTTAGACAATCATGCTTAGATGTCACGGGATGACATTCTGTTAATGCATGTCATTAAGAAGAAAATTAAGATTGACTAGGTGTCAGTAGTAAATGACTGTATATGGAAGGCTAGGCGGAAGGAAGATGGTCCGATTCCATATGCTCTTTTGCTATCTAAAATTTTTGAGAATGCTGGAGTAGATTTAGAAGGAGAAAGAAAGATTGTGTTGCATGCTTCGAACAAGATAGAAAAGTCTTCTCTGCATCACATGAGGATGCTTAAGCAAGAAGACAAATGGGTGTTTAAAGGCGATGTACCCCCTACCCCGGAGCCGGCAACTGATGAAGACGGTGTTCCATCCCAAGATGAGGATCAGCCACCTCAGGTGGAAGCTGAACCTGGCAGGGATTCTGAAGCGGAGCCAAAACCGTTCTCACCATTCGAGCAGGTTATTATCAACAAGATTGATGGATTAATGGGGATGACAAGGAAGCATGAGTCGTTGTTTTCTGGTGTGTTTGACAGGTTGGATGAGCTGAGTCATGAAGTCGGGCTGCTCCAGACTCATCTTGGCATACCGAAGGATGAAGACTGATTCCTGTTCTGTTTAGTTTTAATTAGGATGTTAAATTCTATTTTGAACAATTTATTTCGATATGGTTGTAATTGTTTTAATTTCTGAACAATTTATCTGTTTTGTGTTGTTACACAATGAAATTCTGATGAATTTAGAGTATATTTTTGCTTATACAATGGCTTGATTGTGATTCCAAATTGTAATTTGGAAAGCTGATGCAAAAATGTTCTGTTTTGTGAGCATATATGTTGCTATTTTGGTTTTGATTGGAATGCTCTGTTTTTGGAATTGTTTTTTCTTGGCTTAACTTGGTCTGAATTGTGGTTCATTGGTGCACAAATGATTTAGTTTGGATTGCTGAACCAAGAAGTTTGACTTAGATCTGGCTTATCTTGTATGGAACATGGCTTATATTTGAAAAACTTGGCTTACTTTGTTTTTGATAATGCCAAAGGGGGAGAAAAGGTTGTGTGTAGTTGTATTGTGTGTATAGTTGTAGTTGTTTATGCAGGTATTGTGCTTGTGTGTGTGTATTGTGCAGGTTGGAATGAATTGAAGGCACAATGGCTAAAAAAAAAGTTTTGAAGCACAATAACATTGAGTTGATGTAATGTGAATCATGGGTTGTCATCATCAAAAAGGGGGAGATTGTTGAGCTTAGGAGAGCTTGAAGCTTAAAGGAGTTTTGATGATCACAACACAAGTGTACAACAACTTGGAAGCACAAAAACAAAGTCAAAGAAGAGTCAAGAGAATGTTGTGTAATAGTGCTATGTAATAGAGTATAGAGTTTATAAATTGTTTTGATTGAGTTTTTATGTTGTGTATGCTTTGTGCATGATCAAATCTATATCTAAGCTAAGTAGAGAGTATATGATGATGACTTAAAAGATTGAAAAGTTATTTTGAGACTTAAAATGAAGTTTTAAGAACTAACTCAAAATAATCGATTATTGTTAAATATAATCGATTATTTCAGCAAATAGGCTTAGTGGAACGCCTTGCTGTAATAATCGATTATTTGCCAAAATAATCGATTATCCCAGGAACAACTCTCTGGAATAATCGATTATCCAGCAAAATAATCGATTAAATTGTTCTTGGTTGGTTTCCAGAAAACCTGAAGAACAAAATAATCGATTATTTCTTTAAAATAATCGATTATCTGGGTCTGAAACTTTTATAAAAAGTTTGAACTTTGAGAAACTTAACCGAAGAGTTAGAACTGATAATCAAATTGAGAAAAACGTTTTTGTGGAGTCTTTGTGACATCTTGGAGAGTTTTCTTTGTGACATCTTGGAGTGGCTGAACTAGTATAAAAGACTTGTGCAATCTTCTTCTACCTTATCTTTTACTTTGTGTAATTTCTGGTTGAACTTTAAAGAAGATAAAACTTGATTAACAAGTGTATGTGAATTTTGTTGGTTTAAATCTGAATTAGAGCATTATTCTTGAACCTTATTATGTTGTAATCAAGTGAGCATATTGCATTCATATATCTATAACAAGTCTTTAGAAAAGCTTCATTTGAAAATTCAGTCATAGAAAAGTTTTAAGTGAAATAAAGATCCTAAATACTCTGATAAATTTTTAAAGGGTCTTAGAATCCAATTCACCCCCTCTTGGATTGTGCCATTCTTTTCTAACAATACCTTCTCCATGATTCTAATCCATCTTCAATACGGAATCATTTTAAGAAGCAAGATCCGTGATAAATTGGAGAAGGAAAAAGGAAGCATAATTCTTCACTTCACTTGCCATCTCCATCAACACACTCTAGGGTTTCACTCTCTAAAGGTGGAGATAGGAGAAGGTTAGCCGAAATAACCTAATGACTAAGGATAAGATGTTGAGGCAAGAAAATGCTCACTTAAAATCAATATAATCCAAAGTATTTACTTGGTGCATGGTTTAGGGTATTTATAGGAGAGAGAACGTTTAGGGTTGCATTTGGGGAATGCATGGCCGAAAATGTAAGGCCAAATTCACTTCAAACGAAACCCAAATTAACCCTAAATGCTACTTGGTGGCCAAGGATGGAATATATGGGTTTGGCTAAGCTACAACTAGGTGCATGATAATACCATGCAACCTAAGTGCCTTCCACTTGGGCCTAAGCCTTGCCAAGTCCAAAAATAACTCCAATGCTCACCAAACAAATACGTCTAGGCCCTAAATAAATACCCTAGTCCAAAAAAATAAAATCCTATAATCTAAGACACCCCATAATACAAGGGTAAAATGGGAAATACAAATAAAAATAAATCCTATGACTAAGATACCCCAAAATACAAGGGTAAAATGGGAAATACAAGTAAAATAAATCTTATGTCTAAGATACCCAAAATACAAGGGTAAAAATGGAAAAATTAAAGACAAAGGAAAAATAGGCATAAAAGATAAATTCTTTGCTAACAAGGCTTAGGAGATTGATCAATATCATTTAACCACAAGAAGTATGTCTCTGAGGGTGTTAGCTCCCGTATCCTCTTCCAATCTCCTAGCCATGGACCTATTGATGGATCCCACTTGAAGCTCCAAGGATGGTCCTCCATCAGCTAGGTTCTTGAGTGGTCTCAACTTGGAAATAAGAGATAAAGTGGAGCTTTTACCATATAGAGATTTAAATAACTTAGTTCAACTTTGTATCAAGGTTGAACAACAAATTTTGAATAAATATTTCAAGAAAGAAAGCTCTTACTCACCTCTTTATTACAAGAAGGATCACAAGAGGGAGGGAAAAACTTTTGAAAAGAAAACAACTTTTGATTCCTCCAAGAACTTAGACAAAAGTAAAGAAAAAGAAAAAAAAAATACACCTCACACACTAGTACTAAGTCTAGTGAGATTAAAGTTTTAAATGTCTTGGGAGAGGCCACATTGTTTCTCAATGCCCTAACAAAAAGGTTATGATTTTAAGGGGCCAAGTCATTTATTGTAGTCGGGATGAGGCTACTAATTCTCCATCTTCAAGTGAGGATGAAGTAGAAACAAGTGAGGAAGAAAAATGTGAGGTCACATACCCTTATGATGAGGAACTTCTTATGGTAAGAAGGCTCCTCAGCAACTAACCTAGTGATACACATTCACAAAGGGAGAACATATTTCAAACAAGGTGTAATATTTCAAATAAAGCATGTTCTCTAATTGTGGATAGTGGCTCTTGGTACAACTGTTGCAGTACTAGGATGGTTGACAAGTTAGGGTTAACTACCACACCCCATCCCAAACCTTATCAACTTCATTGGCTCAATGATTATGGGGATATGGTAGTTAATCAACAAGTAGAGGTAGAGTTTTCTATTGGGAACAATAAAGATAAAGTTAAATGTGATGTAGTTCCTATGGAGGCTTGCCATGTCTTGTTAGGAACGCTATGGCAATTTGATAAACAAACAACTCATGATGGCCTTACTAACAAGATAACCTTTACACACAAGGGTAAACGGTTTGTACTTCATCCTCTTTCACCATCTCAAGTGGCTGAGGATCAAGTACAAATGAAGGCTAAACGTGACCAAGAAAAGGAGTTTGAAAAAAAAAAAGCAAAAAAAAACCCTAAAACTTAGGAATCAAGAGGATTCTAGAGAGCCTAGTGTTCTCTCTCTAGAGATAGTTCAACAAAAAGAGAACCTTTTTACTAAATCTTTGCCGAAAACAACTCTTTTTGTTGAACCATCATCATATATCCTCATTTGTAGGGGAACACTCACATGCACTGCCAGAAGTCATGTAGATACTTGTCTACCTCTTAATATTCAAAATCTTTTAGTTGAATTTGATGATGTATTCCTTAGTGAAGGACCTATTGGTCTTCCACCTTTTATGGGTATAGAACATCAAATAGATTTTGTTCCAGGAGCTAGTCTTCCTAATAGACCAGCTTATAAGACAAATCCACAAGAAAGTAAAAAGATAGAGAAGCAAGTACAAGACTTTTTGGATAAGGGTTGGGTTCAAAATAGCCCAAGCCCTTGTGTTGTGCCCTTTTTATTAGTGCCAAAAAAAGATGGAAAATGGAGGATGTGTTGTGACTGTCGTGCCATCAACAACATCACCATAAAATATAGGCACCCAATTCCTAGGACTGATGACATGCTTGATGAATTACATGGTTGATCCATATTTTCCAAAATATATCTTAAAAGTGGATATCACCAAATTCGTATTAAAGAAGGTGATGAGTGGAAAACTGCTTTTAAGATTAAATTTGGATTATATGAATGGTTAGTAATGCCATTTGGGATTACTAATGCACCAAGCACATTCATGAGTTTGATGAATCATGTTCTTAGGGATTTCATTGGTAAATTTGTAGTTGTTTATTTTGATGATATTTTAATCTATAGCACAAGCCTAAGTGACCATGTAGATCACTTAAGGCAAGTGTTACTTGTACTTAGAGCTAATCACTTATTTTCCAATGTAGACAAGTGTACCTTTTGTGTGGATAATGTTATATTCTTGGGATTTGTAGTTAGTAAAAATGGGGTTCATGTGGACCCCGAGAAAATCAAAGCCATCCAAGAATGGCCTATTCCTACTAATATTAGTGAAGTTAGGAGCTTCCATGGTTTGGCAAGCTTTTATAGATGATGGAATCATACTTGGGAATGCAAGAGGTGACACACTCAAAGATCCAAGAGGAGTGGGCTAGACATGGAAGATTGGGCCAGTCAAGGCCCAATGGGCCTTATGGGCTTGGAAGGCCCAAATCAAGTTTCAACATGGGCCTATCTTGAAATGAGCATTCTTATCATATTTTGTTAGCATAGCTTGAATATATTTTGGTCTTGTATTTTGGACCACATACAGTAGTATTTTAGGTTTTAGGCTTGTTGGGCCTAGTTTTGGGCTTCATGGGCTTTTGGGCTTTTGGTACCCAATATTGGGCTCATTTTCATTCTTGTAATTTTTTCCTTTCCATTGTATTTGTTTGGTCATTGTAATTAGTTCATTAGAAAAGGATTATACAAGGATTACTTAAATAGGAAAATTAGATTAACTTAGGTTTAATTTGGAAGTCATTCAAGTTACATTTGAGTCACATGTTTTGCACCATTGGTGGTTGAACATGTGCCACTCAAATTAACCCTAAATAACACTCCAAATTCAACCTAGTGCACCTTTAGTACCTAAATTTTCGGCCAAGCACATGGGAGCCAAAATTTGAATTCAAATTTTGGGCGCCACATGTAGCCTTTGATTTAGGCGCCCAAAGTCTGCATAACCGGAAGCCTACTTAAGTGATTCTCCTATACATTGTATTTACTTTGACATTTATGAAATTTGAGAGCCTTTGTTTCCAAGTTTCTTCATCAAAGTCACCTAGAGATTTCTTCTTCAGACCTTAGAAGTTCATCTTCTTCCTTCCCTTTGAAGTGAGCAATCCATTGCTCCTTAAGCTTGGATGCTTCCATCCAAGGCTTAGGCCTATTTCCATCCGAGATTCATCTTCCTTAAAGTGTTCATCAACTTCGGATTCCATCTCCTTTGAAGAAGATCCGAGCTAGGAGAAGCTAAGGAGATGATGAGGTTCCACTTAGTGAATCCTCATGAACACCTTCAAATTCTTCTTGGATCCTTGGAAGAAATGACAAGGACGGATGCTCCAAGAAGAACCAATGAGACCTAAGCTTGAACAAGCTAAATCCGGAAGAAGATGATCAACCTAGCTCTACAAAGAGAAGAGCTCAAGTAGGGTAGAGCAAGGTGATGAGAGACTTTCGGAGGAGGAGATTTCAAGTAGTGAAAACTCATTCAATTAATCCAAAAGTGGCTTACAAGTCTCGGCCATAGTGATTTATAGGATAAAATTAGGTTAAGGTGACCTTGGGTTAGTCTAAGGTTAAGTGGAACCAAGGTAAGGTTCACTTAACCTTAGGCGCCCAAAATTTGAATTCAAAATTCAAATTTTGGTGCCAAAACCCAGATCACCCATGTGCTAGCTCATTTGGTATGTAATTAAGAAGCCATTTGAGTTGCATTTCGGATCACACCATGTGCATGTGTTGCACATGGCCGAAATGCACACCAAATGTGCTTCTAATTACATGCTAATGTAACTTCACATGTAACCTAAATAACCCTAAATTCACATGACCTCTAAATGTATATCCTACACTACATGGCCGAAAATACAAGGCCCAAAGAAAGTACAAGGCTCTAAGGCCCAAATCCTATACTACCCTATACTACTTAGGCTTGAGTCAAAGCCCAACAAAATAGAGTAATGGGCTTCTCTTGGGCTTGGGCCCACTCTTCATGAATCCTCCTTGCCATAGCCCTAGTAGTTGGGCCCTTAGCCCATGGGCCTCCTCTATCAGGAGAAGAACTCCATTCACTCCTCCTTACCTCCTCCATCAATTTTGGTATCAAGAGCAAGGTCTTCAAGGAGATAAATGTTCTTCATTTTTGTGTATCCGTGGTCTTGTGTTCTTGTGTTTTACTTGAGTTTTCTTTTCAGATCTATTTTGTTTTGAATATTTGTGTTCCATAGATCCATTGTTTGATTGTTCTTGATTTTCTTCCACAATCAATGTTTAGGACCTATTTGCTTGTGCTTATTTTTGCTTTTATTTGAGTCTATCCATTCCTTGTATATGTCCATGATTGGACCTCATTCATTGCATTAGAATTTTTGTTTTGAATCTTTCTTTTGTCTTAGAAGTTTGTGTTTAGTCTTTATATGTTGCAAATTCCTTGAATAGCATGTTTAACCTAGTTTTCTTTTGATTTGTGTGTCTACATTTTGGTCTCGGTTTGCTTACTCTTTTGCCTACCTATATGTCCTTTTTATTTTACCTTATTAAGTTCATAATTTGCTATTAGTTCTAGCAAATTTCTTTAGAGTTAGGTTTCCATTGTGTACTTAAGTTTTCAAATCACTTTCTATTGAAAATTCTTAAAAAAAAATTGTGTTGCTTAAAATTTCAAGTGTTTAATCCTACCTCTAGTGCACTATTTCTTTGGATTAAAATTTTTGAAAGAGTAGAGGCTGAAAAGCAGAGAAAAATACAGAGCATATTGTTTCAAAATAGTTAAAAGAAAAGTGAACAAAAGAATCCAATACAAAACCTAAAAGCTAGTGCACTAGTTTCACCAATTTTTCACTTGAATTTTGATCAACTTGTAGTCTCGGTTTCTATATCTTGGAATTTTGAAAAATTTGAAAAAAAAAGGCAAATACATTCTCTGAAATCTTAATTTGAATTCAGAAAAAGAGAGAATAAAAAAAAATATATAAAGCATTTTAAAAGGAAAAAGCCGAGAAGAGTAGAAACTAGAAAATTCACTTGATTCCATGTCTTCTTTGGACTACTAATTTGTGTGTACTTGTTCAAATTCCTTCAATTTTTTTTGTGTTGTTAATCTACTCTAATAGATAGGAACCTTCCTAACTGAGTTCTAGCTTTCTTTGGAGTCTTATTTTTTTCAGCTTTCTTTGTTGAAAATCTTTGAGTCTTGTCATATACACATTACTCTTCAAATTTTGGTATAAGCTTTTTAAATTGTGCTTTTGTTTCTTGTATTGTTTTCTTTCATTAAACTTTCTGTGCTGGAAGTGGTCTCAAATCCTTGCTTAAGGATCAAGCATTGAATCAACAAAGAGTAGGAAAAGTTTTGGACTTTAAGACTACAAAACTTGACCTAATTTAGTGACCAAACTTTTCCTAAACCACCTTCACAAGAGTGACCCTTCCTTTCACCTTGTGAGCAGCCTACATTAACCATTTTTGTTGTGTTCATTGTGCAGGTCTAGGAGCAACTTAATTCAAGGGTTAGTGGCGGATTGAAACACTTGAACAAGTGTTAGAAACATTGGACAACAAATCCGTCACTAATTTGGTCACAAAAGCCGCCATTATTTGCTTTCTAGTTTAGTTTAAATTTTTCCAATTCTCTTGAATTTTTAAATCAATTTGTAAATTTTGGAGGGAGTATTAAGAAGCTGGTCAGGTATATCTAACCCTTGGTAGCCTACTCACGTTTAGTACTAGTGGAAGTGGCTTGGAAATTTCATATGTTTCAAGCTTCCACTTAGGGCAAACCGACTAGTTGCTTTACTTGCTTCCTTTAAGTTTTGTGATATTTAATTTGTTTTTCTTTTCTGCCCTAATTCGTCTAACATTGTGTAGCTTTTACTTGTTCACGCTTAGTTAGATTCAAAGACAAATTGTGAAAAGCATACAAAAAAAAGATTTTGTGAAAAGTTTTGGGGAATTGAAAATACCACAAAGGAGTTTAGTGATTTCCACTTGAAAAGGCTTGGTTATTAAGTGGCTCTTAGTAGCTCACCTCCCTTGATAGTGCAACTTGTACACTTAGACTTCCAAGTGCTATTTTTGTTCCTAGAAAATACAAAAAGATTTTATATCTTTTGCATAGCATATAAAATTCTTATTGCTTAATCATGAGTCATATTTCTCAAAGTAGTAGTGACTTTGAATCTCCTAAAAGTTTTAAAAGAATTGTCAAGGAGGTTGAAGCACTAAAACTGATGGAGGAGGCCCATGGGCTAAGGGCCCAACTACTAGAGCAATGGCAAGAAGGATGCATGAAGAGTGGGCCCAAGCCCAAGGAAAGCCCACCACTTTATTTTGTTGGGCCTTGAATCAAGCCCAATTAGATTAGGGTTAGTATAGGAGTGGGCCTTAGTGCCATGTATTTCTTTTGGGCCTTGTATTTTCGGCCTAGTAGCATAGGAGTTTCATTTGAAGGTCATTTGAATTTAGGTTAATTAGAGTTACATGTGGAATTACATTAGCATTTAATTAGTAGCACATTTGGTGTGCATTTCGGCCATGTGCAACACATGCACATGGTGTGATCCGAAATGCAACTCAAATGGCTTCCTAATTACATGCCAAATGTGTGCACATGGGAGGGTGACCGGTTGGCACCAAAATTTGAATTTTAGCAAAATGGCACACTTTATTCCATGCCACAAAGTGGATGATGCAAGTAACATTGCTAAGTTATTCTTTCAAGAGATTGTGAGACTACATGGGTTACCCAAAACTATAGTCTTTGATAGAGATGTTAAGTTCTTAAGCCATTTTTGGAAAACTCTTTGGGCAAGGCTTGGAACTAAACTACTATTTTCTAGCACATGTCATCCCCAAACTGATGGGCAAACTGAGGTAGTAAATAGGTCTCTAGGGACTATGTTGAGGGCAATCCTCAAAGGCAATAAGAAGTCATGGGATGACTATCTTCCTCATGTGGAGTTTGCCTACAATAGGGTGGTTCACAAGACCACTAATATGTCTCCATTTGAGATTGTTTATGGCTTTAATCCTCTTACTCCATTGGATTTATTACCTCTTCCGGATGTTGCTTCCTTTATTCATAAAGAAGGCACATCTAGGGCTGAGTTTGTTAAGAAATTACATGAGAGGGTTAGAGATCATATTCAATCCCAAACAGAAAAATACCAAAAATACAATAATAAGGGTAGGAAGGAAGTTATCTTCAAGGAAGGTGACTGGGTTTGGCTACACCTTAGGAAGGATAGGTTTCCTTCCAAAAGAAAGTCAAAGCTTAGTCCTAGAGGAGAGGGACCCTTCCAAATCCTTAGGAAAATCAATAACAATGCCTATGTTCTAGATCTCCCTTCTGAGTATGGTGTTAGTTCTAGTTTCAATGTTTCTGATCTCTCTTTGTTTACAGGACTAGCTACCCTAGAGGAGGATGCTCTGGATTTGAGGTCAAATCCTCTTCAAGAGGGAGGGGATGATGGAGGAGGCCCATGGGCTAAGGGCCCAACTACTAGAGCAATGGCAACAAGGATGCATGAAGAGTGGGCCCAAGCCCAAGGAAAGCCCACCACTTTATTTTGTTGGGCCTTGAATCAAGCCCAATTAGATTAGGGTTAGTATAGGAGTGGGTCTTAGTGCCATGTATTTCTTTTGGGCCTTGTATTTTCGGCCTAGTAGCATAGGAGTTTCATTTGAAGGTCATTTGAATTTAGGTTAATTAGAGTTACATGTGGAATTACATTAGCATTTAATTAGTAGCACATTTGGTGTGCATTTCGGCCATGTGCAACACATGCACATGGTGTGATCCGAAATGCAACTCAAATGGCTTCCTAATTACATGCCAAATGTGTGCACATGGGAGGGTGACCGGTTGGCACCAAAATTTGAATTTTAGAATTCAAATTTTGGCGCCTAGAGTTAAGATAACCATACCATGGTTTTACTTAACTCTAGGTAAACCCAACTTAAACCCT
Source organism: Cajanus cajan (assembly GCF_000230855.2). NCBI lineage: Eukaryota > Viridiplantae > Streptophyta > Magnoliopsida > Fabales > Fabaceae > Cajanus > Cajanus cajan. The sequence continues at coordinate 41,402,880 of NC_138525.1, forward strand.
TAACCTAATTTAGCCTATAAATTCCTTATGACCGAGTTTTGTAGACACTTTGGACATTATTGAATGAGTATTCTTCTCAAAGAAATCTCTTCTCCGAAGTCACTTTGCTTCTAGCCTCTACCCTCCTTGAGAGCTTCTCCTTGTAGAGCTAGTACACCTTATCTTCTTAGGACTTAGCTTGTATGCAAGCCTAGGTCACCTTGCTCCTTTGAGGCGTCTCAAATCCTTGAAGAATCATCTAAGGAATCCGAGAAGGAGTGAAGAATCCATGTGCATCCAAGTGGAAGCACATCAAGTGGTATCAAGAGCTTCGGTCTTCAAGAGATAAGTTCATCTTCTTGAATTTTGATCCGTGGTTCCAACTTGTTCTTGTGTTCATCTTGAGTTCATCTTGTTCAATTTTTGAGTTCATGTCACTATTGAGTTGATTCCTTCCTAGATCTAGTTTTTGTTTCAAAATTTGATGGATCTAGTTTGTATTGCTTGAATGATTCATATGCGCCTATGTTATATGCTTTCATGAATCATGCTAATTTCTTCTTGTTCTTGATAGGAAAATTCTGCCTATGTTCGTTTTACTTTTGTTGAGTCATAATTGAAATTTTATTCAGTCAATTGTATGTTGAGTCTTTTATTTTGAAATCCATGTCTAGTAGGATTGTGTAGTTCTTTGATGTTATCATTCCTAGCTTTGCTTGAGTAGTCCGTTTGAATTTTTTTTTAGTAAATTTGGTTTCATTTTATGGATTTGGCCGAGATCTATTGTCTTTGGTAAAAGCTTATCATTTTGATTTTTGTTTGAGTTCATAAACTACTACTAGATCATTAGTAGTTTTCTTAGAAATTTGTAGGTTTCCAAAAATTTTAAAAATGTCTTGAAAATTTCTTGAATCCGTGAGGTTTGATTTTGAATGAGTTGGAGTGTGTTGAAATTGGTGTTTGGAAATTCAAATTTGAATTTGAGTTGGAGCCTAAAAACCGTGCATGTGCTATTCTAAATTACAAGCATGAAAAGCATGTCACATGTCACTTGAATTTGCACTTAATTTCACTTGTATTTGGCAACTAGTTTTAACCGGTTTTTAGTGCTAATATTAAGTGTGACCGAGAATCATTGGTGACCAATTTTTGTGAGCAACAAAAGGCAACTCCTATTTGATAAAAAAAATTAGAAGAAAGATCAAAAGAAATTCAAAACAACATTAAAAAAAAAATGTGCTAAACCTAATTTGAAAAGGAAAAAGCCATTAAGGAGTTAGTTTCTCTATGTGTTTCTTCTCGGTTGCTAGTTGAATTTGATTCATAAAAAGAATTTTTCAAATCATCTATTTTGAGTGTTTTGGTTTTGTGCATCTACTCTAGAACTATTCCTAGGTCAATTCCTTCTAGTTCTAGTCAACTACTTCATTGGTGTCATATAAGCTTGTCACTACTTAATCTACTGTTGTCTTCTTTTCCTTCCATATTTTCTTTTGCTGTTCTTATCTTGTGCTAATCAAAGAGTGACCTAAGCTTGACCTAGCCTATCTTCTTGGAAGCTAGTTCTACAAGGGTCATCAAAAGAAGCCTAAGGAAAGGAGGAGGAAGGAAGATAGAAGTGGCTTGCGGTTTTTGACCCCTTAAACACAAACCATAAACACTTCTTGGCTGGAAATTTGGTGGATGCTGGACTGGAAAACCGTGAAGCAGCTTGGAGTTTAATTTCAATCGTATTTGAATTTTAAAAAAAAAATGTATAAGCATTAGTGACCGATTTTACCTTACTAAATTTGAATTTTGTTGCAAAATTTGGTCACTAATCCATCACTAATTCTTTGTGGCTGTTTTTAATACTTCATTTCAGCCACTTGTTCTTTGTTGTTATACTTTGTATTTGGCCTTTACAAGGAGTGTCTTGGGAGTGTCTTTGGTACACAACCATCTCTCCTTAAGTTTACAATTTTCGTTAGTACTTGGTGGGAGTGGTCCTTGATTGATCTTTGGTATCTCTCAAGCTCTCACCTTAGGATACGTTTAGGTAGTTTAATTTTTGTTGCTTAATCCTTATTTTAATTGCTTTTATACGTCTAGCTTATCATAGTTCACAAAAACATCAAAAATCATTTTCATTGAAAAGAATTTGGTAGAGATTAACTACAAAGGGGATTAGTAATTTTTACTTGAAGAGGCTTGGTTTTTAAGTGGCTCCTAGTAGCTCACCTCCCTCCAAAGTTCAATTTGTATACATAATCCTCTAAGTACTTAGTCTTAACCTTGCATAAAAACAATTGATTTTCAAAAATCATTTCTCAAAAAGCCCCTTTCTCCTATAATGGAAGAGTTTTCTACTCCTCAAAGTGACAGTAATTCAAGTGATTACAATGACTTGTCAAAAGTAACACATGAATTAAGATCACTTAAGCTTTGGAAGAAGCAAGAAGCCAAGCAAAAACTTAAAGAAAAACTTGAAAGAGAGGCTCAACTTGCTACTTTAGAGGAAGAGATTCGAATATTAAAGGAGAAAGAAGAAAAATTACACCACAAGCACCGAAGTAGACATAGCTCCCACCATAGTTCTACTCTAGGAGAGTCAATGAATGATGATAGTCTTGCTTTGGGAGATCATTATCAACCACCTCCTAGAAGAGTGCATAGGGCCCCCAAGCCAAGGGAATCTAGGGTAGATCTCCCTTATTTTCATGGGAAAGATGATGTTGAGGGGTACCTAGATTGGGAAATGAAGGTGGAACAAATTTTCACTTGTCATCAAGTGAATGAAGAAAGAAAAGTCTCCTTAGCAACCTTAAGTTTTCAAGGTCACGCCATGTATTGGTGGACTTCTTTAGTGAGAGATAGGCGTCTCCATAATGACCCTCCAATTCAATATTGGAATGAATTAAGGAGTGCCTTGAGGAGGAGACATATTCCCTCTTACTATACTAGGGAGCTTATCAATAAGCTCCAACGACTCCATCAAAAAAATATGACTGTGGAAGAGTATAGACAAACAATGGAGTTGTACTTAATGAGGGCTGGTATTAGGGAGGAAGAAGATATTACAATTGCTAGGTTTTTGAGTGGGTTGACTTTTGAAATAAGAGATAAAGTAGAGCTTCTCCCTTATAGGGATTTAAATGATTTGGTTCAACTTTGCATCAAGGTTGAACAACAAAATTTGAGAAAAGGTTCTAAAAGCTCATACTCATCATCTTTTTCAAAATTTGACTACAAGAGGGAGGGCAAGAAAAATGATTTCGAAAAAAATACTTTCCCCTCTAAAAACCTAGACAAAGGTAAAGAAAAAGAAAAAGAGAAGAAAACAAACACTTCACACACTAGCACTAAGACTAGTGACATAAAATGCTTTAAGTGTCTTGGGAGAGGCCACATTGCTTCTCAATGCCCTACTAAGAAAGTTATGATTTTAAGGGGCCAAGACATTTATAGTAGCCAAGATGAAGCTACTACTTCTTCATCTTCCAGTGAGGATAAAGAAGAAGCAAGTGAAGAAGAGTCATGTGAGGTTACTTACCCTTATAATGGGGAACTTCTTATGATGAGAAGGATCCTCAATAACCAACCTAGTGATACACAATCCCAAAGAGAGAACATCTTTCATACAAGATGTAACATTTCAAACAAGGCTTGTTCTCTCATAGTGGATAGTGGATCTTGGTGCAATTGTTGTAGCACTAGGATGGTTGAAAAGTTGGGTTTGACTACCACACCCCACCCAAAACCTTATCAACTTCATTGGCTTAATGATGATGGGGATATGGTGGTCAACCAACAAGTGGAAGTAGAGTTTTCCATAGGGAACTATCAAGATAAAGTTAAATGTGATGTAGTTCCTATGGAGGTTTGTCATATTTTATTAGGTAGGCCATGGCAATTTGATAAACAAACTCATCATGATGGCCTAACTAATAAAATAACTTTCACACATAAGGGTAAAAAGTTTGTGCTTCATCCTTTATCACCTTCACAAGTGATAGAAGATCAAGTACAAATGAAGGCCAAACGTGAGCAAGAAAAAGGAAAACAAAAAAAAGTTGAAAAAAAAAAAAAAACTTCTAAAAATTGATGAAAAAGGGGATTCTAGAGAGATTAATGTTCCCTCTCTAGAGATAGTTCAAGAAGAGAGTTTTCAATCAAAACCTTTACACAAAACTTCTCTCTTTCTTGAATCATCATCTCATATCCTTATGTGTAGAGGAACATTAACTTGCACTGCCACATCTTCTTTGGAAACTACTCTACCTCTTAAGGTGAAAAATCTTTTAGATGAATTTGATGATATATTTCCCAAAGAAGGTCCAGTTGGACTTCCACCTTTTAGGGGAATAGAGCATCAAATAGATCTTGTGCCTGGGGCTAGTCTTCCAAATAGACCAGCTTATAGGACTAATCCACAAGAAACCAAAGAGATAGAGAAGCAAGTACAAGAGTTGTTGGAGAAGGGCTGGATTCAAAAGAGTCTAAGTCCTTGTGCTGTACCTGTCATTTTGGTGCCAAAAAAAGATGGAAAATGGAGGATGTGTTGTGACTGTAGAGCCATCAACAACATCACCATAAAATATAGGCACCCAATTCCTAGGCTTGATGACATGCTTGATGAGTTGCATGGGTCATCCATATTTTCCAAGGTAGATCTTAAGAGTGGGTATCACCAAATTAGAATCAAAGAAGGTGATGAGTGGAAAACCGCTTTTAAGACTAAGTTTGGATTATATGAATGGTTAGTAATGCCTTTTGGGCTTACTAATGCACCTAGCACATTCATGAGGTTGATGAATCATGCTCTTAGGGATTGCATTGGTAAGTTTGTAGTTGTTTATTTTGATGATATTCTAATCTATAGCCAAAGTCTAAGTGATCATGTGGATCACCTAAGACAAGTATTTCTTGTTCTTAGAGACAATCACTTGTTTGCCAATGTAGACAAGTGTACTTTTTGTGTAGATAATGTTATCTTTTTAGGTTTTGTGGTGAGTAAAAATGGGGTTCATGTGGATCCCGAGAAAATCAAAGCCATCCAAGAATGGCCTATTCCTACTAATGTAAGTGAAGTTAGGAGCTTCCATGGATTGGCAAGCTTTTATAGGAGATTTGCTCCTAACTTCTCTACATTAGCTTCACCTCTCAATGAGTTGGTGAAGAAGGATGTGGCCTTTGAATGGAAGGAAAAACATAACTTAGCTTTCCAAGATCTAAAGCATAAGCTCACTCAAGCACCTATTCTTGCTCTGCCTGATTTTTCTAAAACTTTTGAGCTAGAATGTGATGCTTCAGGACTTGGCATAGGAGCTGTGTTGTTACAACACCTCCCAATAGCTTATTTCAGTGAAAAACTTCATGGGGCTACCTTGAACTACCCTACCTATGACAAAGAGTTATATGCTTTAGTTCGTGCCCTTCAAACTTGGGAACATTATCTTGTAACCAAGGAATTTGTCATTCATAGTGATCATGAATCACTTAAATATTTGAAGGGTCAACATAAATTAAATAAAAGGCATGCAAAATGGGTTGAGTATTTAGAACAATTTCCTTATGTCATCAAATACAAAAAGGGCTCTACTAATATAGTAGCTGATGCTTTGTCAAGAAGACATGTTTTATTGAACACCCTAGGTTCTCAAATACTAGGGTTTGATGACATCAAGGAGTTGTATGAGAAAGACCTTGATTTTGCTAACTTTTATTCTTTATGTATTCAAAAACCTTACCAAGGTTACTATATTTCTGAGGGGTTTCTTTTTAAAGAAAACAAACTTTGTATACCCCAAGGATCTATTAGAAAACTTTTGGTTAGGGAGAGCCATGAGGGTGGGCTCATGGGGCATTTTGGAATTGACAAAAATCTTTCACTTTTGAGAGAGAAATTCTTTTGGCCTCATATGAAGAGAGATGTCCAACGGTTTTGTAGTAGTTGCATTGCTTGTTTACAAGCAAAGTCTACCACTAAACCTCATGGGCTATACACACCCTTGCCTATATCCTCTTCTCCTTGGGTAGACATTTCCATGGATTTTATCCTTGGTTTACCTCGAACCCAAAGAGGAAAGGATTCCATATTTGTGGTTGTGGACCGTTTTAGCAAAATGGCACACTTTATTCCATGCCACAAAGTGGATGATGCAAGTAACATTGCTAAGTTATTCTTTCAAGAGATTGTGAGACTACATGGGTTACCCAAAACTATAGTCTTTGATAGAGATGTTAAGTTCTTAAGCCATTTTTGGAAAACTCTTTGGGCAAGGCTTGGAACTAAACTACTATTTTCTAGCACATGTCATCCCCAAACTGATGGGCAAACTGAGGTAGTAAATAGGTCTCTAGGGACTATGTTGAGGGCAATCCTCAAAGGCAATAAGAAGTCATGGGATGACTATCTTCCTCATGTGGAGTTTGCCTACAATAGGGTGGTTCACAAGACCACTAATATGTCTCCATTTGAGATTGTTTATGGCTTTAATCCTCTTACTCCATTGGATTTATTACCTCTTCCGGATGTTGCTTCCTTTATTCATAAAGAAGGCACATCTAGGGCTGAGTTTGTTAAGAAATTACATGAGAGGGTTAGAGATCATATTCAATCCCAAACAGAAAAATACCAAAAATACAATAATAAGGGTAGGAAGGAAGTTATCTTCAAGGAAGGTGACTGGGTTTGGCTACACCTTAGGAAGGATAGGTTTCCTTCCAAAAGAAAGTCAAAGCTTAGTCCTAGAGGAGAGGGACCCTTCCAAATCCTTAGGAAAATCAATAACAATGCCTATGTTCTAGATCTCCCTTCTGAGTATGGTGTTAGTTCTAGTTTCAATGTTTCTGATCTCTCTTTGTTTACAGGACTAGCTACCCTAGAGGAGGATGCTCTGGATTTGAGGTCAAATCCTCTTCAAGAGGGAGGGGATGATGGAGGAGGCCCATGGGCTAAGGGCCCAACTACTAGAGCAATGGCAACAAGGATGCATGAAGAGTGGGCCCAAGCCCAAGGAAAGCCCACCACTTTATTTTGTTGGGCCTTGAATCAAGCCCAATTAGATTAGGGTTAGTATAGGAGTGGGTCTTAGTGCCATGTATTTCTTTTGGGCCTTGTATTTTCGGCCTAGTAGCATAGGAGTTTCATTTGAAGGTCATTTGAATTTAGGTTAATTAGAGTTACATGTGGAATTACATTAGCATTTAATTAGTAGCACATTTGGTGTGCATTTCGGCCATGTGCAACACATGCACATGGTGTGATCCGAAATGCAACTCAAATGGCTTCCTAATTACATGCCAAATGTGTGCACATGGGAGGGTGACCGGTTGGCACCAAAATTTGAATTTTAGAATTCAAATTTTGGCGCCTAGAGTTAAGATAACCATACCATGGTTTTACTTAACTCTAGGTAAACCCAACTTAAACCCTTAACCTAATTTAGCCTATAAATTCCTTATGACCGAGTTTTGTAGACACTTTGGACATTATTGAATGAGTATTCTTCTCAAAGAAATCTCTTCTCCGAAGTCACTTTGCTTCTAGCCTCTACCCTCCTTGAGAGCTTCTCCTTGTAGAGCTAGTACACCTTATCTTCTTAGGACTTAGCTTGTATGCAAGCCTAGGTCACCTTGCTCCTTTGAGGCGTCTCAAATCCTTGAAGAATCATCTAAGGAATCCGAGAAGGAGTGAAGAATCCATGTGCATCCAAGTGGAAGCACATCAAAAACTTTAGAAGCAACAAGAGGTACTTCAAAAAGAAAAAGAAAAGATTGATAGAGAAGTACAACTTATTGCTCTTGAGGAAGAGATAAATAAAATTAAGCAACAAGAAGAGAAACTTTTGAAAAAAATTAATAAAAGAAAAAGTCAAAAAAGTTCTACAAAAGGTTCCAATACGTCTACAAGCCAAGAGGATGAAGGTAGTTTGAATGTTGATGCTTATTACCAACCTATACCTAGAAAAGTCATTAAGGAACCTAAAGTGAGGGAATCAAGGGTTGATCTCCCTTACTTTCATGGGAAAGAGGATGTGGATGACTACTTAGATTGGGAGATGAAAGTGGAAGAAATCTTCACTTGTCATCAAGTAGGTGAGGAAAGGAAAGTTCCCTTGGCCACCTTAGCTTTCCAAGGACAAGCTATGTATTGGTGGACATCCTTGGAGAGAGAGAGAAGACTTCACAATGATCCTCTTATTACTTATTGGAATGAATTGAGGAGTGCTGTGAGAAGAAGGCACATACTTTCTTATTATAGTAGGGAGCTTATGGATAAGCTCCAAAGACTCCAACAAAAGAACATGAGTGTGGAGGAGTATAGATAGAAAATGGAGTTGTATCTCCTAAGGGCTGGGATAAGGGAAGAGGAAAGATTGACCATTGCTAGGTTTCTAAGTGGTCTAAATTATGATATAAGAGATAGGGTTGAGTTACTCCCTTATAGGGACCTTGATGATTTGGTCCAACTTTGTATAAGGGTGGAATAACAAAATTTGAGAAAAAAATCTTTCAAAGGAAAAACTCAAGCTAACTCTTATATCAAGAAGGACTACAAGAGGCAGGGTCAACATGACTCTTCTACAAACTCTAGTAAGGGTCAAGAAAAAGAAATAGAAAAAGAGAAAGATAAAAATAAAAATGTTGTAACTTCTAGTAGTAAAACAAGTGAGATCAAATGCGTTAAATGTCTTGGGAGAGGCCACATAGCTTCTCAATGTCCAACTAAAAAGGTCATGATTTTGAGAGGACAAGACATTTATAGTAGTCTTGATGAATCTAGTTCTACCACTTCAAGTGATAGTGAGACTAGTGAGGAAGATCATCAAGTTGAAAAGTTATATCCTGTTGATGGTGATCTTCTTATGATCAAAAGGCTTCTTGGAAGTCAACCTTGTCCCACTTCACTATCACAAAGAGAGAACATCTTTCACACAAGATGTTTGGTTTCCAAAAGAACTTGTTCTCTCATTGTTGATAGTGGATCATGCTCTAATTGTTGTAGTACAAGGTTGGTTAAAAAATTAGCCCTTACCACTATTCCTCACCCTCAACCTTATAAACTTCATTGGCTCAATGAAGGTGAGGAATTGGAGGTAAACCAACAAGTGAAGGTCAAGTTTTCTATAGGGGATTATAAAGACAAAGTCTTATGTGATGTAATTTCTATGGAAGTTGGTCATATTTTGCTTGGTAGGCCATGGCAATTTGATAAACACACTATACATGATGGCCTCACTAACAAAATATCCTTCACTCATAAAAATAAGGAAATTGTTTTTAATCCTTTAACACCACCCCAAGTGTTTGAGGATCAAAAACAAATGAAAAGAAAAAGAAATAAAGAAAAGAAAGAAAATCTCTTAGGGAAGAGTGTGGATGAAGGGGATTCCACTAAGGCAATTGTGACCAAGGAGAGTTATTTTATTACCAAACAAGTGTTGAAAAGAACTCTCTTTATTCATAAAAGTCTTGACTCTTATCCTAATGCTGCCACTTATCTTAAAGTTGAGAGTGAGAAACAAAATAAACCTCAAACCAAGAATTCTCAACTTAGAGATATAGTGAAGAAGGAGTGGACTAGTTCTAGTTTAACTTCTTATACTACTTCCTTGGAGGTGCACAAGGGAGGAAGTATTTCTGTGGTCTTAATAAAGCACTGTAGACCCCTAAAATTGTCCGGGTCGGAAATAAGACTCGAAGACTCTCGAAGATCAAAGGAAAGTCAGCCAAAGGGACTCTTAGAAGACCGTGGGATGACAATCTGTAGGTTTAGAGGTCTTAGAGTAGCAAAAAATAAGAAAGTGGAGGGAATGCAGCCCAATACGGCCTCCCAAAAGTTCAGTACGGCCGTATTGAACATTTTAAACTACAATACGGTCGCACTGAACTCAATACGGCCGTATTGAAGTTTCTGAACTTCAATACGGCTGCACTGAACTCAATACGGCTGCACTGAACTTCAATACGGCTGCACTGAACTCAATACGGCCGTATTGAGGTTTTTTGAAGTTCAATACGGCCGTACTGAATTCAATACGGCCGTATTGTAGTTCAAAACTTCAATACGGACCGTATTGACCCCCAGAGGCCGTATTGCGCCTCATCCCTATAAATATGACGTCAATTGGACGTCATTCTACACTTTTACATTGAGTTTTAACCCTCTTCTTGAGTATTCTGGGTTTTTTTGAGCAGTGCTCTGCCTAGAAATCACTCAGAGAGTTGATCCGACAAAGTTCTCGAGTTCTGAGCTTTTTGCTTGAGTCTCGAACTGAGTCGAAGGGAAATCCTCCGGATTTCCATAGTTGAAATTTTCTAGGAGGGAGCGAGCGGGCTTGTAGAGCGAGGGAACGCCAAAAAGCTTCCCAGTTTTACTTGAATATAAAAGCACGCTTCGAAGGTTTCTTCTTAAGTCCTTCCTTTTACTGCTTTCTGTGTGTATATTTAACTGTCATCATGTAGATAGTTAAGTTATAATTGTTTAGACTAAATAGGGGTAATTTAGTAATTTCGCACTATTATTTTTAGAAATAATCTGTCATAGGGAACCCGAAAGGGACGCTGTGGGGTGCTAACACCTTCCCCACGCGTAACCGACTCCCTTACCCGACTCTGGTTGTCATGGCCGAAGTCGATTTTTGAATCGATTGCCTTAAACTTCTTTTTCCAATGTTTTGAGTAAAACATTGGTGGCGACTCCATGAACCCTTCCTTTTTATGAAAACCGCTAATCCATGGAGGGTCCCGCTTGGGATTAACATGGATTGGTGAGCCTTTTAATAAAATTGCTCGTTTGACAAGGTCTCAGTTTGAGAATAAGTCATTCTAGCAATCCATATTTTTAAACAAATAAAAGAGTCCAACCATCCATCGCGAATGCCGAAAGCCCGTTTCGGGCCGGTGGCGACAGATGGCGACTCCACTGGGGAAGCCTCGAGAGTCAGTCCCATTTAGTGACAGATTATTTTTAACAAATAATAGTTAAAATTACTTCATTACCCCTTGTTTGTATGATAACATGCTTTATTTATATGGCTTTAATAATTGTTGTATGTTTAAATTCTCGCAATTGTTTGAAATAAAAACTGCACACAAACCTTTGCACACAACAGTTCCCTCTATACCCGGGGGCATGAGTGGTAAGCCATAGGGAGTGGATGTTAGTACGGCCGGTTGTCGAATGGGTCTATAGGTGCCCGTAGACCGTTGTCGGAAAACATCACTCAAGGTGATAACCATGAAGTCGAGTCCGACAGTGCGTTGGAGCTTTCCATCGACTTACGACGAGAGGAATTGGGTCCCTATAATGGGGGCACCTTGGGGGCCTTGGACTGGTGAGAACAGTTAGAACCACCTTGAATATGCACCTTTCTGCAGGATACCCCTACCTCGTGATTCGCTCGTGACTGTTCGTGGATGAGTGAATTGTTTGTGCATTGTTTATGTGATATTGTTTGAGCATACATTGCATTCTTTAAACATACAACATTCCTTTTTAAAAGAATAAATAGGAATAAGAATCTTCCATTATACAGTGTTAACATCTACCTTCATCACATTCATATAGGTAGTTTCCCTTTTCACCCAAAAAATACAAAAAATACCCAAAAGAAAAGAAAAAAATATGTATTTATCCAAACCAAGCAATATCATGCATCATCTTAGGAAAATCCCAAAAACATGATAATGCTTAGTTGAATAAACACTATGCATGCATATTCATCTCCATCATCTCATATCATGCATTGTATTGTAGAATATGGAGAGGTCTAAGGAGATGCATGGGCAGTTGAAGAAAGTAGACTTCTTGTTATACCGTGCTGAGAGGTTGGATCACCTCTGTACTTTGATGACAAGAGAGGCTCGCGTCAAGTTTGAGAAATCATATGGACGAGTCCTCGACTTGATGAAGATTTGTGTGGATCCAGCATTTCTGAGAGCACTGGTTCACTTCTGGAGTATCGATTTGCACTGCTTCGAGTTCCCCCAGTTTGACCTAGTTCCTACTCTCGAGGAGTACGAACTCATGCTACGATGGCCCAAATCAGCCGGGGTCTATATCTTTCATGACAACCATGTGGCCGTAGAGAGAGTCGCCACTCAGGTCAAATTACCATCACGATCGGCTGCCTTAATGGGGAACGGCAGTATTAAAGGTTGGAAGCTTGCTATGATTGAGGACCACCTTTCTTCCTTGGCTGGTGAGGGAGATTGGTTAGCTTTCAACAAGACTCTAGCGTTAGCTGTGTTTGGGATGATCCTATTCCCCTTTCACGCTAACACAGTGGACCATGCTGCGATGGACGCTTTCTTCGCTTGGGACGTACACATGAAGAGTCCCGTGCCTGCTATTCTTGCCGACACCTTGCTCTCTGTTCATTTGTCTCAACAGAAGCAAGGAAAAATCATCCGATGCTGCACCTCCTTACTGTATGTGTGGAGCATCACTCATTTCTATGCCTCTAGTCATATGGGGACCTTGCCCGACCCTTTGAAGAGTTTTTCGAAAATTCCCGTACGCCGCCGATATGCTTCTGAGTGGAAAGAAGAGATGGAATAGTGGAGTATCGAGCACTTCACGTGGGTTTGCCCTTGGTTCCGTCCAAGCCATGTATTGATGAGATGCGGCAGTTATCCAAGCATACCATTGATAGGCCTCAGAGGTTGCATAGCCTACTCACCTAGATTGGTTATGAGGCAACTGATGAGGACTCAGACCATTCCTACTATAGAGGAGCTTGGAGGGTTGTGTTTCTCCTACGATTCCGAACATCAGAAGGACATGCACGCTGTCATGAGAGCATGGGAGAGACCAACCTATGAGGGAGATCTCGAGCTTGGAAAGCCTCGGGAATCCGTCTCCATTGATTATGAGAAATGGAGGAGCGAGAGGGGAGTGCCTCAACCATCCACTTCTTGTGCAACCACAGCAACAAGGAAGGTGTTGCAAGAGCAAGTCGACGCCTTGACCAAGAAACTGGAAATCATGGGAGCTCAGATGAGAGCTCTTGAAGAGAAAAATGAAGAATCCAGTTTTACTATTGATGGTCTTCAAAGGCAATGCAAGAAGAAAGACCACGAGATAGAGCGGCTCAAGGATGAGTGTGCTAACCTCAATGAGGAGGCTACTCGGGCACCCAAAATGCCAAAGGTTGAATCGAGTAGTCAACTCCAAGAAGTCAACATGAAGATAGCACACCTTGAGGCCGAGTATTCAAAGCAGGCACAGTTGATCAAGGATATGCAAGACGATCTGCTTTTGACTCGATCCGATGCGCAACAATGGCGGGAAGTCGTTCAACGACAAGCCGCAAACCTTTCCGACTTCCGCAAAAAGGAAAGGGAAGGATTGGCACAAATGGCCAAACTCCAAGAGGAGAAGGATCGGGCCGAGGATGAGCTTAATGAGCTGCAGGCCATGATCAACTATCATATACAAAAAGCGAAAGATGCTCAGAAAATCAGTGATGATATGAGCCAAGCGGTCCATACTCAGATTGAAGCAATGGGCCGCCATGTGGAGGAAGCCGAAGATGAATGGCAAAGACATATGAACCCGCCTGTGGGTTTTTACCGGCTTTTCTCTTTTTGTAAAAAGTTGCTTCAAAGCATTGTATAAAAGTTGTACACTTTCTTCAATTAATAAAAATTGTATTTTTGAGATTTATTGCCTTTGCATCTCATTAGTCATTCATTTGCATTTATCTCTCCCGGTAATTTAATAATAAATATTAATAAAAAGAAAGAAATAATCGATGCGTATGTTCAGAATGGATCGCACGCCATTGGTAATTAAATGCAAGCCAACAACTTCACACACGGCGACTCCGTTGTTGGTAATCAAGACGAATAAAGGGGAAGGTCCAACACCATTAAGGATTACTGCTCCAAGACCTTTCCCCTACGAATCAAATAAGGCTGTGCCGTGGATATACAACATCCATTCTTCTGCCGACAGCGATATCTCCAACATCGCTGGACTTGGGGGCATGACTAGGAGTGGAAGGATCTACACTCCCGAAGATCTGCACGACAAAGCTCCCAAGAATAAAGGAAAAGAAAAGGAGAAAACCGAGGAAGATAGAGAATCCGAGGAGGAGACTGATGAGCTGTTAAAAATCATCAAACAAAGCGAGTATTCCATCGTGGATCAACTTCACAAGACACCAGCAAAGATCACTTTGTTGTCGTTGATCCTAAGCTCCGAACCGCATCGGCAAGCTCTGTTGAAAGTCTTGAACGAGGCATATGTGTCGCATACTATCTCCCAAGACAAATTTGAGGGGATTGTTAGTCACATCACGGCTAATGATCACCTCTCTTTCACCGATGAAGAGATCCCCGCTGAGGGACCGAACCACAACAAGCCCTTGCACATCTCTGTAAAGTGCAAGGAGTATCACATCGCAAAGGTCTTGGTGGATAATGGATCTTCCTTGAACGTAATGCCAAAGAGAACGTTCGACCAAATGACAATCAAGGGAGTCCAAATGCGCCCGAGCAACATGATCGTTCGAGCTTTCGACGGCTCTAAAAGAGAAGTGGTGGGAGAAATCAGTCTTCCAATCCAAATTGGGCCCACTATCTTTAATGTCGAATTCCAAGTAATGGATATTACTCCTGCATACAGCTGTCTCCTTGGCCGACCTTGGATTCATGATGCGAAAGCTGTACCCTCTACGCTCCACCAGAAAGTGAAGTTCATAGTGGGTGACAAACTGGTGACCGTACAAGCTGAAGATGACATACTCATCAGCAAGCCATCCACCATACCTTATGTGGATGCAGCAGAGGAAGCTTTGGAAACCGCCTTCCAAGCATTGGAAATTGCCAATGTTGAGACGTTTCCCCGAGAAATGAAGAAGGTAGCCCATATGCTCACTAAGAACGGATACTTGCCAGGACAAGGATTAGGCAAGGACTCCCAAGGAATCCCGGAGCTACCCATTATCAAGGATAATCCGGGGAAACAAGGGTTAGGATACAACCCCGTTAAAGATCAAAGAACGAAGAGGAATCAAGATCCTTCTCGACGTTCTTTAAGCCAGATCTTTAGGAAGGCTGGTTCACAAATATCAAGGCCAGCTGTCGTCATCAAGTGTTTTTCTTCTTCCGATAGGGATGTATAAACTCGATGACTGTTAGAGATCACTCCTCGGGGACAGCCCGACCCCCGAGCCTCGATAGGGCACATGTTTTCCACTATGATTATAATAAAATCATTCTTTCTTATTGCTTCTTTTCTTGCTTGCAATAAAATTCTAAACCACATTATTTAACCCTGTTTGAATGAACATAAGTGAGGTTAAAATCGTCTTAATAATCAATAAACCCGCATCATTTTTATGTGGAAGTGTGTGTGACAATTTGGAGCACCTTTCCTTGGCCTCGACAAGTGCCATCATGGGTAAAAAGAAATCTTTTAAAATAAAAGAAGCTCGGCAGGAAACCCAAAAAGGGGGCTGCGCAAAAATAAGAGCAAAAGACCCGCTAGGAATCCCACGAAAAGGGTGACCTAGGCAAAAGTTAGGGTTACGAAAATGAACAAAAATCAAAAGTCCGCTAAAACGTCGCAAAGAGGTGTTTTAGGCAAAAATAAGGACAATCAAAAAACGAAAGAAATCCATGATGGTACCATGAACCGAATTCAAAAAGAAAGGTTCAAGGGAAGTTATCTAAGCTGTCAAATCACAACGTCAATAACAAGATTTGATTAACTTCATGAATGTTTAAACAAACAAACCTAAACACAATAAGCCTACCTTGGCCAGCCATTCTTACAAAAACCATTTTTCAAAATGAAAATAATCCCCTCTAAAACACAAACTTTTGAAAATATATCATTTCCTTCTTTTCTCTCTTGTCCCAACGATTTTTTAATAATCTAGTGGAAACATGGAGATATAGTGGTCAATAGGAGGGTTGACACATCTTCTAAAGGAAGGGAAAGATCATTGGGTTGATGACACAAAAAACAAATATGCATCATTCCTCGGTCATAAAAGTCGGCAGCGCACAGTCCGTCTGGAGGAATGGCAAAATCCAAGCAAAAAACACATCGGTTAATTCTTTTGAAAAATGAATCAAATAGAATTAGGTGCATCATACTGCATACATGCATACAGATGATAGGTGTACTAGAAGATCACTTATTCTCTGTTTATCTTAAAAAAAAAAAAAAAAAAAAAAAAAAAAATTTCAATACGCTCGTATTGGTCCCAATACGGCCGTATTAAGACGACCGTTGAAGCAACCTTTCAGCTTCAATACGGGCGTATTAAATCCAATACGCCCGTATTGACCTCCAATACGCCCGTATTGAATTCAATACGGGCCGTATTGGTTGCCAAAATTGCCCAATAACGGCTACACCAATACGGCCGTATTGAATCAATACGGGACGTATTGGCGAAAAATTGTCTATAAATAAGCGTTTTCCTTCTCATTTTTGCATTCCAATCTTCATTCCTCTGCATCCTGCTTGTGAGTGAACCCCAAGAAGAAACCTCAGAAATGGCAGAATCATCTAGAAAGAGGCAGAGGGCCCCAGCTCGATGTGAGATGACAGACAGACATCAGGAACGGCTGCAGCTCATAGAGTCATTCACCTTCGAGCCGTCGAGGGCGCTCGACTTCGACATTCTCCGTACAGTGGGCTTGGAGGATGAAGTCCGAGGCTACTTCGACAGTATAGGATGGGGATTCCTCCTTGATCCCCCTTCTCACCTGTACTTGACGGCGACGAAGGAGTTTCTGGCCACTGTCGGCGTTACTGAGTCGACAAACAGTTTTGGGGAGGCTGTCTGCTCAGTTGACTTCTGGATGAACCAGGGGTACCGCTCACTGACGTTGGACGAGTTCAACGTCCAGGCAGGATTTTTCAGCAGGACTGATCAGCTGGCATATCGAGATGCTATATGCGAGTGGCCTGATCAGTGGACCCTGGTCGACATGTGGAGAGCGATCACAGGCCACGAAGACTATCATGCCGGGGTGAAGGGCACCCGGCTCCCGACCGCTCTTCGGATCTGTCACAAGATCCTCACCAGCACCATCCATGGCAGGTGGAAGAGCCCCGAGTCGGTGACACGGCCGGATTTATTAGCATTATACTACATGGCCACCAGTCGGAGGGCCAACCCCGGATACTTCTTCCTCGAGCACGTTAAGAACTTGGGGGCACGAGAGGGAGGATCTAGGCAGGGATACATCCTGGTTGCCCCACTCCTCTCACGGCTTGCGGAGACTTGGGGATGCCCAGACGGCGTAGAGCCAGGGCCATTGGCACCGAAGCCAATTAATGCCTCCACTTTGATCAGTATGAAGATCATAGCGAGGTCAGGAGGGAGGTATGTACAAGCGGACGGCCCCGAAGCCTTCGCCGAGCTCTTCAATGACTTTGATCTTCAGGGCGACGGCAGCCCACAGCCAGAGGCCGGCACCTCACAGTCGGATAGGGCCTACTTTGATGCCCGCTTTGACGCTTTACAGCAAAGCATCGATACTCAATTCGATGCTTTTCAGCACAGTATCGGCGCATGGCAGCAGAGCACCGATACTCGACTGGACACTTTGGTGCAGGGGTTCGACAACCTCTCGGTCTGGATGCACCGCCAGTTCCCCGCTCCTCCACAGGACCCGCCGGCAGAAGAATGAAGATCGGCTTTCTTTTTCCTATTTTTATGTATTTGTTTGAATGGGCTGCGTCCCATCATTTCCCTTGTACAAAATTTCATGTTTATTTAATGAATGAAATTTTTCACTCTTTGAGTCTAAATCTTTTAGCACTTTTATTTCTGTACAACAAAAGCCAAAATCAACAAAAAGGAAAAATACAGAAAATCCAACAAATTATACAGAATAATTGAGCCTGGAGAGGCTTGCTGAAATAATACTCCCACAGAATAACTGAGCCTGGAGAGGCTTGCCGAAATAATACTCCCCAGAGATATTTTAGCTTTCACCCTTGGACCAAATTTCCTAGTGAAAGCTATCAAGGCCAGATCATCGAAATTCCCCAACGGAAGCATGATCCAAACAAAATATCCAAGTCAAAGGACTTAAACTTCTTCAGTGGAATATAGCTTTCCAACTCAAACGAAGAGTGAAGCTAAGCCTGAAGAGGCTTTCTAAATAATACTCTGGGATACATAAGATCCCCAAATCCCCAGTCGCCTACTCAAGAGGCACCCTTACAAAAGGAGAAAAATAAAAAAAATAAATATTCCCCAAGCGGAATTCGGCATCTAGCCAAACCACTAAACATCAAGATGATTTGCCTAACAGAAGAGGTCAATCAAAAATCAACATCCAGAATCCCCAGCGGATAACAGCCTACACAGAGGCAGCAAAAATCAGAAAATCCAAAAGAGTCACCCGAATAAGGATAACCGGGATACTCCACAACGTCGAAAGGACGACAGCCAATCATAAGGCACCGCTCACATCAGAAAGAGCATCTTTGTGTCTGCACCCCCAAGGAATCAGAAATTCCCCAATGGGCACCAACTACGCAATGGAAAGTTGGGACGCAAGAACCTATGAGTAACTGCACATCCCCTAGACGGATCCCTGCGTTATCCATCCCTTAGTGGCACAAAAAGCAAAAAAACAATCGTCGAAACAGCATCGTGGACTGTGGAGACAAAATCATCACAAAAGCCTGGAGAGGCAATACTCAGCTACCCCGAGGTTGTCAAGAACACGGAGGTATGCAACTACCCCGAGGTTGTCAAGAACACGGAGGTATAGCATGGAGAGGCAATACTCAGCTACCCCGAGGTTGTCAAGAACACGGAGGTATGCAACTACCCCGAGGTTGTCAAGAACACGGAGGTATAGCCTGGAGAGGCGGTACTCAGCTACCCCGAGGTTGTCAGGAACACGGAGGTATCCAACTACCCCGAGGTTGTCAAGAACGCGGAGGTAAAGCCTGGAGAGGCGGTACTCACAACTTCCAGCTCGGGCGTCGAGTGAAGTTGAGCCTGGGGAGGCGGTACTCACAGCTTCCAGCTTGGGCGGCAAGCGAAGCTAACCCTGGAGAGGGCAAACTCAACTGCCTAGGATGTCAGAAACACCGAAGCAGAGCCTGGAGAGGCGGTACTCACAGCTTCCAGCTTGGGCGGCAAGCGAAGCTAAGCCTGGAGAGGCGGTACTCACAACTTCCAGCTCGGGCGTCGAGTGAAGTTGAGCCTGGAGAGGCGGTACTCACGCTACCAGAGTGTTCAGAAGCACAGAGGTATGCAGCTTCCGGCTCGGGCGACGAGCGAAGCAAAACCTGGAGAGGCTACTCAGCAATTTTCCACCGGAAGACACTACAAGTCGGAAGGATGGCCTTATTCCCCGGACAATTGGGTCAACTCCTTTACTTATCAACCGGTACACTAAAAGGTCGTTTGACTAAGTAAAGGGGGGGCAGCTGTAGACCCCTAAAATTGTCCGGGTCGGAAATAAGACTCGAAGACTCTCGAAGATCAAAGGAAAGTCAGCCAAAGGGACTCTTAGAAGACCGTGGGATGACAATCTGTAGGTTTAGAGGTCTTAGAGTAGCAAAAAATAAGAAAGTGGAGGGAATGCAGCCCAATACGGCCTCCCAAAAGTTCAGTACGGCCGTATTGAACATTTTAAACTACAATACGGTCGCACTGAACTCAATACGGCCGTATTGAAGTTTCTGAACTTCAATACGGCTGCACTGAACTCAATACGGCTGCACTGAACTTCAATACGGCTGCACTGAACTCAATACGGCCGTATTGAGGTTTTTTGAAGTTCAATACGGCCGTACTGAATTCAATACGGCCGTATTGTAGTTCAAAACTTCAATACGGACCGTATTGACCCCCAGAGGCCGTATTGCGCCTCATCCCTATAAATATGACGTCAATTGGACGTCATTCTACACTTTTACACTGAGTTTTAACCCTTTTCTTGAGTATTCTGGGTTTTTTTGAGCAGTGCTCTGCCTAGAAATCACTCGGAGAGTTGATCCGACAAAGTTCTCGAGTTCTGAGCTTTTTGCTTGAGTCTCGAACTGAGTCGAAGGGAAATCCTCCGGATTTCCATAGTTGAAATTTTCTAGGAGGGAGCGAGCGGGCTTGTAGAGCGAGGGAACGCCAAAAAGCTTCCCAGTTTTACTTGAATATAAAAGCACGCTTCAAAGGTTTCTTCTTAAGTCCTTCCTTTTACTGCTTTCTGTGTGTATATTTAACTGTCATCATGTAGATAGTTAAGTTATAATTGTTTAGAATTGTCGCCACCGGCCCGAAACGGGCTTTCGGCATTCGCGAAGGATGGTTGGACTCTTTTATTTGTTTAAAAATATGGATTGCTAGAATGACTTATTCTCAAACTGAGACCTTGTCAAACGAGCAATTTTATTAAAAGGCTCACCAATCCATGTTAATCCCAAGCGGGACCCTCCATGGATTAGCGGTTTTCATAAAAAGGAAGGGTTCATGGAGTCGCCACCAATGTTTTACTCAAAACATTGGAAAAAGAAGTTTAAGGCAATCGATTCAAAAATCGACTTCGGCCATTACAACCAGAGTCGGGTAAGGGAGTCGGTTACGCGTAGGGAAGGTGTTAGCACCCCACAGCGCCCCTTTCGGGTTCCCTATGACAGATTATTTATCAAATAATAGCGCAAAATTACTAAATTACCCCTATTTATTATAAGCGATTGTAAATTAAATATCTACATGATGATAGATTTAAATATACACACAGAAAGCAGTAAAAGGAAGGACTTAAGAAGAAACCTTTGAAGCGTGCTTTTATATTCAAGTAAAACTGGGAAGCTTTTTGGCGTTCCCTCGCTCTACAAGCCCGCTCGCTCCCTCCTATAAAATTTTAACTATGGAAATCCGGAGGATTTCCCTTCGACTAGGTTCGAATCTCCAAGCTAAATGCTCGGAATTCCAGAACTTCGTCGGATTGACTCCCAGAGAGATTTCTAGGGCAGAACACTGCTCAAAAACCCCAGAATACTCAAGGAGGGAGTCAAAACTCAGTGTAAAAGTGTGAAATGACGTCCCATTGACGTCATATTTATAGGGAAGAGGCTCAATACGGTTTTTGAGGGTCAATACGGTCAACATTGAAATTTTGAACTAATACGGCCGTATTGAAGTTCAGTGCAGCCGTATTGAATTCAATGCAGCCGTATTGAAGTCCAGAAACTTCAATACGACCGTATTGAGTTCAGTGCGGCCGTATTGAAGTTCAAAATGTTCAATACGGCCGTACTGAACCTCTGGGAGGCCGTATTGGGCTTCATTCCTCCCACTTTTCTTATTTTAGCTATCCTAAGACCTCTAAACCTATAGAGAACCCTCCTTGGGCCTTCTGGAAGTCCTTCTGGCTGATCTTCCTTCAGTCTTCGAGAGTCTTCAAGCTTTATTTCCGACCCGGACAATTTTAGGGGTCCACAGCTGCCCCCCCTTTACTTAGTCGGACGGCCTTTTGGTGTACCGGCTGACAAGTGAAGGAGTTGACCCAATTGTCCGGGTGATGTGCCAACCTTCTGACTTGTAGCGTCTTCCGGTGGAAAATTGTTGAGTAGCCTCTCCAGGTTGTTGCATACCTCGGCGCTTCTGACAACCTCGGTAGCTAAGTTTACCCTCTCCAGGGTCAACTTCACTCGACGCCCGAGCCGGAAGTTGAACACCAACGTGCCTCTGACGACGCTGATGGTTGAGTACTGTCTCTCCAGACCTTGAGTACTGTCTCTCCAGACTTTGAGTATCGTCTCTCCAGACTTTGAGTACCGTCTCTCCAGACTTTCTTTGAGTACCGTCTCTCCAGACTTTCTTTGAGTACCGTCTCTCCAGACTTTGTTTGAGTACCGTCTCTCCAGACCTTGTTTGAGTACCGTCTCTCCAGACCTTGTTTGAGTACCGTCTCTCCAGACCTTGTTTGAGTACCGTCTCTCCAGACCTTGTTTGAGTACCGTCTCTCCAGACCTTGTTTGAGTACCGTCTCTCCAGACTTTGTTTGAGTACCGTCTCTCCAGACCTTGTTTGAGTACCGTCTCTCCAGACCTTGTTTGAGTACCGTCTCTCCAGACTTTGTTTGAGTACCGTCTCTCCAGACCTTGTTTGAGTACCGTCTCTCCAGACCTTGTTTGAGTACCGTCTCTCCAGACTTTGTTTGAGTACCGTCTCTCCAGACTTTGTTTGAGTACCGTCTCTCCAGACTTTGTTTGAGTACCGTCTCTCCAGACTTTGTTTGGTCTCTGACGACCTAGGCAACTGAGTTTGCCCTCTCCAGGGTCTGCGTCCGTGTCTTCTGATCACTTCGACAATGCGAGTTTACCCTCTCCAGGGATCTGAGATGATTTTTTTGTCTCCACAGTCCACTATGCTGCTTCGACGTTTTTTCTGATTTTGTGCCACTGAGGGCTGGATAACGCAGGGATCCGTCTAGGGGATGTGCATTCATTCATAGGTTCTTGTGCCCCAACTTGCATTTGCATAGTTGGTACCCATGGGGAATTTCTGACTCCTTGGGGTGTAGACACAGATGTTCTTCTTGATTTGAGCGATGCCTTATGTTTGGCTGACGTCCTTTTGACGTAAGTGGAGTATCCTGGTTATCCTTATTCGGGTGTCTCTCTTTGATTTTTCTGATTTTTGTAGCCTCTATGTAGGCTATTATCCACTGAGGGTTCTGGATGTTGATTTTGATTTTGTCTCCACAGTCCACGATGCTGCTTTGACGATTGTTTTTGATTTTTGTGCCACTGAGGGCTGGATAACGCAGGGATCCGTCTAGGGGATGTGCAGTTACTCAAAGGTTCTTGTGTCCCAACTTTCCTTTGCATAGTTGGTGCCCATTGAGGAATTTCTGTTTCCCTGGGGTGTAGACACGAAGATGCTCTTTCTGAGATGAGCGGTGCCTTATGATTGGCTGACGTCCTTTCGACGATAGTGGAGTATCCCGGTTATCCTTATTCGGGTGACTCTTTTTGTTTTTCTGGTTTTGTCGCCTCTGTGTAGGCTGTTATCCGCTGGGGGATTTTGTCATTGATTGTGATTAGCCTCTTCTGTTAGGCAGATCATCTTGATGCTTGATGTTTGGCCAAGAGCCGGATTCCACTTGGGGAATGATTATTGATCTTTTGATTTTTTTTTTTTTTCTTTTTGTAGGAATGCCTCTTGAGTAGGCGGCTGGGGATTTGGGGATCTTATGTATCCCAAAGTATTATTTAGAAAGCCTCTTCAGGCTTAGCTTCACTCTTCGTTTGAGTTGGAAAGCTATCTTCCACTGAGGAAGTCTAAATCCTTTGACTTGGATATTTTGTTTGGATCATGCTTCCATTGGGGAATTTTGCTGATCTCGCTTTGATAGCTTTCACTGGGGAATTTGGCCCGTGAGTGGAAGCTGAGATATCTCTGGGGAGTATTATTTCGGCGAGCCTCTCCAGGCTCAATTATTCTGAGAGAGTATTATTTCGGTGAGCCTCTCCAGGCTCAGTTATTCTGTGGGAGTATTGTTTTTTGTTCAGCCCGAGAATGCGAGCTGAGACGTCTTTTGGAGAGTATTATTTCGGCAAGCCTCTCCAGGCTTAATTATTCTGTGGGAGGCGATTGATTTTCTAAATCTTTTGCCTTTTTGTCGTTTTTGGCTTTTTCTGTATTTTTTTGCCTTTTTTGTTGATTTTGGCTTTTTCTGTGTTTTTGCCTTTTTTGTTGATTTTGGCTTTTTCTGTATTTTTTGTTGATTTTGGCTTTTTCTGTATTTTTGCCTCTTTTGTTGGTTTTGGCTTTTTCTGTACAGAAATGTCTCTGAGGAGTATTATTTTGGCAAGCCTCTTCAGGCTCAGTTATTCTGGGAGAGTATTATTTCGGCGAGCCTCTCCAGGCTCAATTATTCTGTGAGAGTATTATTTCGGCGAGCCTCTCTAGGCTCAGTTATTTCTGAGAGAGTATTATTTCGGCAAGCCTCTCCAGGCTCGGTTATTCTGTATGGTGAGAGAGTATTGTTTCTGCAAGCCTCTCCAGGCTTAATTATTCTGAGGAAGTATTTTTTCAGCAAGCCTCTCCAAGCTCAATTATTCTGTACAAACTGAGGAGTATTGTTTGTATCCTTGCCTTTTTTCGTTTTCGGCTTTTGTTGACTGCTGTCATACACAAGCAATTTTCTATTTTTCTATTTTATGTAATTGCCTCATGATAAGGTCTTTGAATGTGCAACTAATGTGTGTGATGCACAAATGCAAGTTTTATTATTTAATGTTTTTAGAAAAATGAATGGCTCTCCCTATCCTCCTTTTCTTGAAGGAATTTCTGTCATCGACGTGAGGGAATATTTTTGTGAGCCTTTTATGCAGGAGATTATGGATTTTATAGGAACCCCTCCAATTTTCTTTATTGACCGATTATTAAGGAATTTCATACAATTTTTTAGAAATACCAATTTTAGAGGCATAATCACATGGTCAAGAGAGAAGAGAAAATGAATAGATATTTTATTGATATTCACAAGTGTTTTTACAGAAAGATATACAGAAGGTTTTTCTAAAGAATGGCTGGCCAGGGTAGGCTATATACATTGGGCTTAACAATTATATCTGTAATTGTTGCTCTTTACATTCCCCTAGTTGCTTCGGGTGAGATGCCTGAGCCAGGAGCGTAGATGCTGCAAGACGCTTGCTTCTAGAAGATAATCACTTGAACCGCCTTTCGGTTTTCGATTCAAGTGACCGTTGCTTGCTTTGTTTTTGTATCTTATTCTTTTGCCCCTAATTTCTGCCTAAGACATATCCTAGCGGGGATAAATTCGCCGTTGTTTTGCCTAGTACCCTTGTACTGGCGGGCTTTTTATTTTGCCCTAACTTTTGCCTAGGACGCCCTTTTTGGGTTTTCATCCTAGCGGGCCTATGCAAGCAACGTCTTCAAGCATAGTACTTCTTTACCACGTCAGCGTTGACTGGGTATCGAAGTTCTTTTCCATCCATGTCTGTGAGGATCAATGCTCCTCCTGAGAAGGCTCGTTTTACCACGTATGGTCCTCCGTGATTTGGGGCCCACTTTCCGATTTTGTCCTTTCGAGTTGGTAGCAATTTCTTCATTACCAACTCTCCCTCATGGTAGACTCGAGGGTGGACTTTCTTGTCAAAAGCCTTTTTGGTCTTCCTCTGATAGGCTTGACCATGGCATATGGCGTTCAGCCATTTTTCTTCAATGAGGTTCAACTGGTCATACCGGCTTTGAACCCATTCTTCCTCGGAAAGTTTTGCTTCCATAATTACCCTTAGAGAAGGTATCTTGACTTCGACGGGTAGAACTGCCTCCATCCCATAGACGAGGGAGAATGGAGTAGCTCCTGTAGATGTGCGTACTGAAGTCCTATAACCATGAAGAACGAAGGGTAACATTTCGTGCCAGTCTTTAAATGAGGCAACCATCATTTGCCCTATTTTCTTGATGTTCTTATTGGTTGCCTCGACTGCCCCATTCATCTTTGGCCGATATGGGGAAGAGTTGCGGTGTTGGATCTTGAATTCTTGGCACAGTTCTTCCACCATTTTATTGTTCAGATTAGATCCATTATCAGTGATGATTTATTTCTCCATGCTTCCACTAGATTATTCTAAAATCTTTTGGGACAAGAGAGAAAAGAAGGGAAAGATATTTTTATTCTGAAGTTTGTATTTTAGAGGGGATTTATTTTTCAAAAATGGTTTTTGTAAGAATGTTTGGCCAAGGTAGGCTTATGTGTTTAGGCTTGTTTGATTAAACACTTATGAAGTTAAGAAAATCTTTGTTTTTGTGATTTTGACAACTTGGATAGCTTCTCTTGAACCTTTCTTTTTGAATTCGGTTCATGGTACCATCATGGATTTATTTTGTTTTTAGATTGTCCTTATTTTTGCCTAAAACACCCTTTTGTGGTGTTTTAGCGGACTTTTGTTTTTGTTCATTTCTGTAACCCTAACTTTTGCCTAGGTCACCCTTTTGTGGGATTCCTAGCGGGTCTTTTGCTCTTATTTTTGCGCAGTCCCCCTTTTTGAGTTTCCTGCCGAGCTTCTTTTATTTTGAAAGATTTCTTTTTACCCATGATGGCACTTGTCAAGGCCAAGGGAAGGTGCTCCAAGTTGTCACACACACTTCCACATAAAAATGATGTGGGTTTATTATTATTAAGATGATTTTAACCTCATTTATGTTTATTCAAACAGGGTTAAAAATGATGTGGTTTAGAATTTTATTATAAGCAAGAAAAGAAGCAATGAAGAATGATTTTATTATAATCATAGTGGAAACATGTGTCCTTATTTCATCACTGATATGGGTCCCAATATTGACCTCTTTTATCTCTCGGCCCTGCCCCAAATTCACGGTCTCCAATTTCTCTTGACACGGTTGGAGTAGACGAGTTTCTTGATCTAGCAGTCTTTGCAGATCCGGAGAGATGGTCTCCTCATCACTGTCCAACTCAACCCATTCGTCCTCAACTTTGGATCTCGATCAGAGCGAACAATTACAGACATAATTATTTTATTGGTTCTGTTTAGGTTTAGAATTATTAATGTTAATGAGGAAAGAGAGAAAAGAACAAAAAAGAGAGTAATGTGAAAAATGCCTCTTTATTGATATGTATTAAAACTGCACAAAAACCCTTATTTACATGAAAAGGTTCTCATGATCTCGGGTACTGATCATGAGTCCCTAAAAGAGAAAAATGAAGGGGCCCTATCGTGGCTTGTTCTTCTCTCTACTCCTGCTTTGGCAGAGGATTCTTGCTCACGTCGGGCGCTGTCGAATCGAAGGTGACCCACCCGACATCAATAAGGTTTTGGACCTTGTATTTGAGAGCTAGGCATTTCTCTGTTGAATGCCCTGGTGCCCCCGAATGGTATAAACATTTGTCTTGTGGCTTGTACCAATCGGGGTAAGGTGGGTCGATCTTCCTTGGTGGAACATGAGCTAGAAGTTTGGCTTCTACTAGCTTCGGCAGGAGATCGCTATAAGTGGTCGGAAGTTTATCAAACTTCTTCACAGGGGTGAATTGCGATCTTCCCGACTTCGAAGTGGAAGAAGATGGAGAAACGGTTACAGCGTTGACTCCTCCTTCTTTCTTCTTCCAGTAGGTCTTCTTGGCTTCAAATGATTGGGGAAGCCCAGCTAGCTTCCCACTTTTCAGCCCTTGTTCCACTCTTTCGCCAATGGTGATGATGTCCGAGAAGAGTGTTGTCGTGTTCCCTATCATCTTGTCATAATAGGGACCGGTCAACGAGTTTATGAACAAGGACACCGTCTCCTTATCCGACAACGGGGGTTCTATTTGTGCCGCCAACTCCCTCCATCGTTGGGCGTACGCTTTGAAAGATTCATCATTATTCTTGCTCAAGGCTTGAAGATCGGACCTATCGGGTGTTAGGTCGATGTTATACTTATAGCGCTTGAGAAAGGCGTCGGCCAACTGCCTCCATGTGCACACTTGATTTCCATCCAGCTGCATATACCAATTGAGTGCGGTTTCAGCCAAGCTCTCTTGAAAGCAATGAATTAAGAGCTTTTCATTGGTAGCATATGCAGCCATTTTTCGGCAATACATGGTGAGATGACTTTTGGGGCAAGTCGATCCCATATATTTTGGGAAATCTGGCACTTTAAATTTGGGAGGGAATTGGATGTCCCTCACTAAGCACATGTCGGCGGCGTCTTTAATATCGAAATCATGCCCCTCCATAGCCCTTAGCCGATCCTCTAGGTTGTGGAATTGTTCCTTTGAAACTTCGGGCTCTTTAATCATAATTCCAGCCCCAATAGGTATGGCGTGCGGAGGCTCTTCTTCATGCACCTCCTCTTCCTCATGATGATGGGACTCATGGTTACTGTGGTGAGACCCATGTACATTATGGTGACGCATGAGTTCCATCATTTGCGCCATTTGTTCTTTGAGCTGTGAGAGCTCGGCTGTAAGCTTCTTATTTTGGTCCTCCAGCGCTTCCATCTTCTTGATTTTCTGTGCGCGTGTGAGGACAGAGAGATGACCAGCCACTTTCTAAAAATGAATATTTAATTTAATTAATTTATGGAATGAATACGCTCTTGACATGAGCTTGATAACCCTCCATTTTTAAGGCGCTGCCTTTTTAAAACAGAGTGTTACCACCCTCCTTGACTTATGATCTCTCCTCAACGGAGAATCTTGATAATTATGGGTCTCTTTTACTCTTGTCAAGAGGTATTGGTGAACCTAGAATGCATGGTTTATGAGGATGCATGATATCTTATTGGTAATGATGCACATGCTCCTCACTTTTATTATATTTTCACACATTGGTTTTTCCTCTCATGTCATGACATTTTCATGCATGGGGATTATTCTTTAGACCTTATCGCGAGGTTATTTATTAATGCACAAACAATTGCACCTAAGCATTTACACAAACAATTCACTCATCCACGAACAGTCACGAGCGAATCACGAGGTAGGGGTTTCCTGCAGAAAGGTGCATATTCAAGGTGGTTCTAACTGTTCTCACCGGTCTGAGGCCCCCAAGGTGCCCCCATTATAGGGACCCAATTCCTCTCGTCGTAAGTCGATGGAAAGCTCCAACGCACTGTCGGACTCGAGTTCATGGTTATCACCTTGAGTGATGCTTTCCAACAACGGTCTACGGGCACCTATAGACCCATTCGACAACCGGCCGTACTAACATCCACTCCCTATGGCTTACCACTCATGCCCCCGGGTATAGAGGGAACTGTTGTGTGCAAAGGTTTGTGTGCAGTTTTTATTTCAAACAATTGCGGAAAATTAAACAAACAACAGTTATTAAAAGCCAAATAGATAAAACATATTATCATACAAACAAGGGGTAATAAAGTAATTTTAACTATTATTTGTTAAAAATAATCTGTCACTAAATGGGACTGACTCTCAAGGCTTCCCCAGCAGAGTCGCCATCTGTCGCCACCGGCCCGAAACGGGCTTTCGGCATTCGCGAAGGATGGTTGGACTCTTTTATTTGTTTAAAAATATGGATTGCTAGAATGACTTATTCTCAAACTGAGACCTTGTCAAACGAGCAATTTTATTAAAAGGCTCACCAATCCATGTTAATCCCAAGCGGGACCCTCCATGGATTAGCGGTTTTCATAAAAAGGAAGGGTTCATGGAGTCGCCACCAATGTTTTACTCAAAACATTGGAAAAAGAAGTTTAAGGCAATCGATTCAAAAATCGACTTCGGCCATTACAACCAGAGTCGGGTAAGGGAGTCGGTTACGCGTGGGGAAGGTGTTAGCACCCCACAGCGCCCCTTTCGGGTTCCCTATGACAGATTATTTATCAAATAATAGCGCAAAATTACTAAATTACCCCTATTTATTATAAGCGATTGTAAATTAAATATCTACATGATGATAGATTTAAATATACACACAGAAAGCAGTAAAAGGAAGGACTTAAGAAGAAACCTTTGAAGCGTGCTTTTATATTCAAGTAAAACTGGGAAGCTTTTTGGCGTTCCCTCGCTCTACAAGCCCGCTCGCTCCCTCCTATAAAATTTTAACTATGGAAATCCGGAGGATTTCCCTTCGACTAGGTTCGAATCTCCAAGCTAAATGCTCGGAATTCCAGAAATTCGTCGGATCGACTCCCAGAGAGATTTCTAGGGCAGAACACTGCTCAAAAACCCCAGAATACTCAAGGAGGGAGTCAAAACTCAGTGTAAAAGGGTGAAATGACGTCCCATTGACGTCATATTTATAGGGAAGAGGCTCAATACGGTTTATGAGGGTCAATACGGTCAACATTGAAATTTTGAACTAATACGGCCGTATTGAATTCAATACGGCCGTATTGAAGTTCAAAAAACCTCAATACGGCCGTATTGAAGTTCAGTGCGGCCGTATTGAAGTTCAGTGCAGCCGTATTGAATTCAATGCAGCCGTATAGAAGTCCAGAAACTTCAATACGGCCGTATTGAGTTCAGTGCGGCCGTATTGAAGTTCAAAATGTTCAATACGGCCGTACTGAACCTCTGGGAGGCCGTATTGGGCTTCATTCCTCCCACTTTTCTTATTTTAGCTATCCTAAGACCTCTAAACCTATAGAGAACCCTCCTTGGGCCTTCTGGAAGTCGTTCTGGCTGATCTTCCTTCAGTCTTCGAGAGTCTTCAAGCTTTATTTCCGACCCGGACAATTTTAGGGGTCAGAATAAATAGGGGTAATTTAGTAATTTTGCACTATTATTTTTAGAAATAATCTGTCATAGGGAACCCGAAAGGGACGCTGTGGGGTGCTAACACCTTCCCCACGCGTAACCGACTCCCTTACCCGACTCTGGTTGTCATGGCCGAATTCGATTTTTGAATCGATTGCCTTAAACTTCTTTTTCCAATGTTTTGAGTAAAACATTGGTGGCGACTCCATGAACCCTTCCTTTTTATGAAAACCGCTAATCCATGGAGGGTCCCGCTTGGGATTAACATGGATTGGTGAGCCTTTTAATAAAATTGCTCGTTTGACAAGGTCTCAGTTTGAGAATAAGTCATTCTAGCAATCCATATTTTTAAACAAATAAAAGAGTCCAACCATCCATCGCGAATGCCGAAAGCCCGTTTCGGGCCGGTGGCGACAAGCACCAAATTTTTGGTTTACATTGTGTAGTAGATACAACTTGTAAAAATTTATATTCTATGTTTGATCTTATGGGAAATTTTTACTCTTTTGAACTTACTATGATTCCTTCCCTACAAGACCAATATAGCTTATATGATTATGAGTATCTAGCAAACAATCAAATCCAAAATTGTTTAGGACGTTTCTTCGTAGTTTTTTCTTTATATTTTAGGAAAAGCCTAGGTTACCATTTAGGGTACTTTAGGCAAGATTGTCGCCACCCGCCGAAACGGACGTTGGCATTCGCGACGATGGTCGGACTCTTTTTAATTCTGAAAAATGATGGATTGTTAGAACGACTTATTCTCAAACTGAGACCTCATCGAACTAACAATTTTGTTAAATGATTCTCACCAATCCATGTTAATCCCAAGCGGGACCCTCCATGGATTAGTGGTTTTCGCAAAAAGAAGGGGTTCTTGGAGTCGCCACCAATGTTTTACTCAAAACATTGGAAAAAAATATAATTGATTTTCACAAATCAACTTTGGCCATTACAGCCAGAGTCGGGTAAGGGAGTCGGTTACGTGCGAGGAAGGTGTTAGCACCCCACAACGCCCCTTTCGGGTTCCCTATGATGGATTATTTCATAAATAATAGTGTAAAGTTACTAAATTACCCTTATTTATTAGAAACGATTATGAGTAAAATATTTACATGATGAAAACTCTAAACATGCAATGCAACAATCAAAAAGCAATAAATAAAAGCGGTAAAAGAAGGGATTTGGAAAGAAACCTTCGAAGCGGGCTTTTATATATTCAAAACGAAGTTTAGGAGGCTTTTTGGCGCTCCTTCCCACTACACGTCCGCTCGATCCTTTCCCTAAAGATAATTTTTACTATGGAAATCAAAGAGATTTCCCTTCGACTTGTTCGAGTCTCAAGCTAATGGCTCATGACTCAAGAACTTCGTCGGATTGGCTCTCGGAGAGACTTCCAGGGCAGAGAATAGCTCATAAACCCAAGAATACTCAGCACGAGGGTCCAGAAGTGTGGAAAAAGTGTGGAATGACGTGCAAATGACGTCCTATTTATAGGATTGAGGCGCAATACGGCCTGGGAGGTCAATACGGCCCGTACTGGGTTTTTGAACTACAGTACGGCCGTATTGAATTCAATACGGCGGTATTGAAGTTCAAAAACTTCAATACGACCGTATTGGTTTCAGTATGGCCGTATTGTAGTTCAAATAGCTCAGTACGGCCGTACTGAACCTCTGGGAGGGCGTATTGGGCTCCAATCCTCACACACCCTTATTCTAAGCTACTCTAAGACTTCTAGACCTACAAAGAATCATCCTAGGGTCTTCCAGGAGTCCTTCCGGCTGACTTTCCTTCGGTCTTTGAGAGTCTTTGAGCTTTATTTCTGACCCGGACAATTTTAGGGGTCTATAGCTGCCCCCCCTTTACTTAGTCGAACGGCTTTTTGGTGTACCGGTTGACAAGTAAAGGAGTTGACCCAATTGTCCGGGGAGTAAGCCATCCTTCCGACTTGTAGTGTCTTCCGGTGGGAAAATTGTTGAGTGGCCTCTCCAGGTTGAGTATTAGTCGTCGCCTCTCCAGGCTCGTGCATACCTCGGTGTTTCTGACAACCTCGGTAGCGTGATTTTTCCCTCTCCAGGGTCTGCATGCCTCCGTGTTTCTGACGACGTTGGCAGCTGCATACCTCCGTGTTTCTGACGACGTCGATAGCTGAGTATTGGTCGTCGCCTCTCAAGGCTCGTGCATACCTCGGTGTTTCTAACAACCTCGGTAGCTGCATACCTCCGTGTTTCTGACGATGGGGTAGCTGAGTATTAGTCGTCGCCTCTCTAGGCTCGTGCATACCTCGGTGTTTCTGACAACCTCGGTAGCTGCATACCTCCGTGTTTCTGATGACGGGGTAGCTGAGTATTAGTCGTCGCCTCTCCAGGCTCGTGCATACCTCGGTGTTTCTGACAACCTCGGTAGCTGCATACCTCCGTGTTTCTGACGACGGGGTAGCTGAGTATTAGTCGCCGCCTCTCCAGGCTCGTGCATACCTCGGTGTTTCTGACAACCTCGGTAGCTGCATACCTCCGTATTTCTGACGACGGGGTAGCTGAGTATTAGTCGTCGCCTCTCCAGGCTCGTGCATACCTCGGTGTTTCTGACGACCTCGGTAGCGTGAGTTTGCCCTCTCCAGGGTCTGCGGTTTGCCCTCCCCAGGGTTGCATACCTCCGTGCTTCTGGTCACTTTGGTAGCGTGAGTTTGCCCTCTCTAGGGATTTGTGATGATTTTGTCTCCACAGTCCACGATGCTGCTTCGACGGTTGTTTTTGATTTTGGTGCCGGTGAGGGCTGGATAGCGCAGGGATCCGTCTAGGGGATGTGCAGTTACTCATAGGTTCTTGTGTCCCAACTTTCCATTGCGTAGTTGGTGCCCACTGGGGAAATTCTGATTCCTTGGGGATGTAGACACAAAGATGCTCTTCCTGAGGTGAGCGATGCCTTATGATTGGTTGACGTCCTTTCGACGTTGGTGGAGTATCCCGGTTATCCTTATTCGGGTGACTTTTTGATTTTTGGTTTTGTTGCCTCTCCGTAGGCTGTTATCCGCTGGGGGATTCTGTCGTATTGATCTTGATTGGCCTCTTCTGTTAGGCGGATTATCTTGACGTTCGGTGTTTGGTTGAATACCGAATTCCGCTTGGGGAATGGGTATTGATCTTTCTGGATTTTCCTTTTTTGGAGGAGTGCCTCTGAGTAGGCGAATGGGGATTGAGGATCTTGTGTATCCTAGAGTATTATTTAGAAAGCCTCTTTAGGCTTAGCTTCACTCGTCGCTCGAGTTGGAAAGCTATTTTCCACTGAGGAAGTCTAAGTCCTTTGACTCGAATATTTTATTTGGATGATCATACTTCCATTGGGGAATCTTGCTGATCTTGTTCTGATAGCTTTCACTGGGAATTCGGCCCAAGAGTGCAAGCTGAGATGTCTCTGGGGAGTATTATTTCGGCAAGCCTCTCCAGGCTCAGTTATTCTGTACGATTGTTGGATTTTCTGAATTTTTTGCCTTTTTTGTCGATTTCGGCTTTTCCTGTTGTCTGCTGTCATACACAAGAAATTTTTCCTATTTTCTATTTTATGTGACTGCCTCATGATAAGGTCTTTGAATGTGCAACTAATGTGGTGGACGTTATGGCCAATACGGCCGTATTCATTTCAGTACGCCCGTATTGAGTTGAAAATTTGTTCATAACCCTAATTTTTGCACGGGTGTACTGAACATGGTACGGGCGCATTGTTTTTTCTGAAGATTATATGTTTTGTTTTTTTTTTGTTTTTTTGTTTTTTTTCAATAAACAGAGAATAAGTGATCTTCCAGTACACCTATCATCTGTATGCATGTATGCGGTATGATGCACCTAATTCTATTTGATTTATTTTTCAAAAGAATTAACCGATGCGTTTCTTTGCTTGGATTTTTGCCGTTCCTCTAGACGGGCTGTGCGCTGCCGATTTCTTTAACCGAGGAACGATGCGTGTTATATCGAGATTGGTGTCATCAACCTAGTGATCGTTCCCTTCCTTTAGAAGATGTATCAACCTTCCTATTGACCACTATATCTCCATGTTCCACTAGATTATTCTAAAATCGTTTGGGACAAGAGAAAAGAAAGGAAAGATATTTTTGTTCAAAAGTTTGTGTTTTAGAGGGGATTATTATTGTTTTGAAATCGGTTTTTGTAAGAATGGCTGGCCAAGGTAGGCTCATGTGTTTAGGCTTGTTTGATTAAACACTTATGAAGTTAAGAAAGTCTTGTTATTGACGTTGTGATTCGACAACTTAGATAGTTTCCCTTGAACCTTTCTTTTTGAATTCAGCTCATGGTACCATCATGGATTTCTTTTGCTTTTTGATTGTCCTTATTTTTGCCTAAAACACCCTTTTGTGGCGTCTCAGCGGACCTTTGTTTTTGTTCATTTTTGTGACCCTAATTTTTTCCTAGGTCACCCTTTCGTGGGATTCCTAGCGGGTTCTTTGCTCTTATTTTTGCGCAGCCCCCTTTTTGGGTTTCCTGCCGAGCTTTTTTTGTTTTTAGGATTTTTTCCTTAAAGGATTTCTTTTTTTATCCATGATGGCACTTGTCGAGGCCAAGGAAAGGTGCTCCAAGTTGTCACACACACTTCCACATAAAAATGATGCGGGTTTATTGTTATTAAGACGATTTTAACCTCATTCATGCTTATTCAAACAGGGTTAAAAATAATGTGGTCTAGAAATTTATTGCAAGCAAGAAAAGAAGCAATAAGAACTAACAAAGAATGATTTTATTATAATTCTAGCGGAAACATGTGCCCTATCGAGGCTCGGGGGTCGGGCTGTCCCCGAGGAGTGATCTCTAACAGTCATCAGGTCTATACATCCCTATCGGAAGAAGAAGAGCACTTGATGACGACGACCGGCCTTGACGCTTGTGAACCGGCCTTCCTAAAGATCTGGCTTAAAGAACGTCGAGAAGGATCTTGGTTCCTCTTCGTCCTTTGATCTTTATTAGGGTTGTATCGTAACCCTTGTTTCCCTGGATTATCCTTAATAATGGGTAGCTCGGGAGTTCCTTGGGAATCCTTGCCAAGTCCTTGTCCAGGCAAGTATCCGTTCTTGGTGAGCATGTAGGCTACCTTCTTCATTTCTCGGGGAAACGTTTCGACATTGGCGATCTCCAATGCTTGGAAGGCGGTCTCTAGAGCTTCCTCTGCTGCATCCACGTAAGGTATGGCAGATGGCTTGCTGATGAGTATGTCATCTTCAGCTTGTACGGTCACCAGTGTCGCCACCCGCCGAAACGGACCTTGGCATTCGCGACGATGGTTGGACTCTTTTTAAGTTTTGAAAAGTGGTGGATTGTTAGAACGACTTATTCTCAAACTGAGACCTCATCGAACTAACAATTTTATTAAAGGATTCACCAATCCATGTTAATCCCAAGCGGGACCCTCCATGGATTAGTGGTTTTCGCAAAAAGAAGGGTTCTTGGAGTCGCCACCAATGTTTTACTCAAAACATTGGAAAAAGGGATAAGGAAATTGATTTTCGCAAATCAACCTTGGCCATTACAACTAGAGTTGGGTAAGGGAGTCGGTTACGTGCGGGGAAGGTGTTAGCACCCCACAACGCCCCTTTCGGGTTCCCTATGACGGATTATTTCATAAATAACAGTGTAAAATTACTAAATTACCCCTATTTATTAGAAACGATTATAAGCGGAATATTTACATGATGAAAATTCTAAATATGCAATGCAACAATCAGAAAGCGGTAAAAGAAGGGATTTGGAAAAGTAACCTTTAAAGCGTGCTTTTATATATTTAAACAGACGTTAGGAGGCTTTTTGGCGCTCCTTCCCACTACACACTCGCTCGTTCCTTCCCTAAAGATTAATTTTTACTAGGGAAATCAAAAAGATTTCCCTTCGACTAGTTCGAATCCTCAAGCTAAATGCTCAGAACTCAAGAACTTTGTCGGATCGGCTCTCGGAGAGACTTCTAGGGCATAACACTGCTCAAAAACCCCAAAATACTCAGCAAGAGGGTCCAAAAGTATGGAAAAAGTGTCCAAATGTGTGGAATGACGTCCAAATGACGTCCTATATATAGGAGTGAGGCGCAGTACGGCCTCTGACATCAATACGGCCCGTACTGAAGTTTTGAACTACAGTACGGTCGTATTGAATTCAGTACGGCCGTACTGAAGTTCAAAAACTTCAGTACGGTCGTATTGAATTCAGTACGGCCGTACTGAAGTTCAAAAACTTCAGTACGGCCGTATTGGTTTCAGTACGGCCGTACTGAACTTCTAGGAGACCGTATTGAGCTCCAATCCTCCCACATCCTTATTTTAAGCTACTCTAAGACTTCTAAACCTATGAAGAATCATCCTAGGGTCTTCCAGGGTCTTCCAGGAGTCCTTTCGGCTGACTTTCCTTCGGTCTTCGAGAGTCTTCGAGTCTTATTTCCGACCCGGACAATTTTAGGGGTCTACAGCTGCCCCCCCCCCCCTTTACTTAGTCAAACGGCTTTTTGGTGTACTGGTTGACAAGTAAAGGAGTTGACCCAATTGTCCGGGGAATAAGCCATCCTTCCGACTTGTAGTGTCTTCCGGTGGAAAATTGTTGAGTAGCCTCTCCAGGTTGAGTATTAGTCGTCGCCTCTCCAGGCTCGTGCATACCTCGGTGTTTCTGACAACCTCGGTAGCTGAGTACCGCCTCTCCAGGGTCTGCCTCCGTGTTTCTGACGACGTTAGCAGTTGCACACCTCCGTGTTTCTGACGACGTTGGTGGCTGAGTACCGCCTCTCCAGGCTCTACCTCTGTGTTTCTGACGACATTGGCAGTTGCATACCTCCGTTGTTTCTGACGACGGGGTAGCTGAGTACCGCCTCTCCAGGCTCTGCCTCGGTGTTTCTGACAACCTTGGCAGCTGAGTTTGCCCTCTCTAGGGTCTGCGGTTTGCCCTCCCCAGGGTTGCATACCTCCG
This sequence comes from Cajanus cajan, assembly GCF_000230855.2. Classification (NCBI taxonomy): domain Eukaryota; kingdom Viridiplantae; phylum Streptophyta; class Magnoliopsida; order Fabales; family Fabaceae; genus Cajanus; species Cajanus cajan. The sequence continues at coordinate 41,439,983 of NC_138525.1, forward strand.
TGTTTCTAACGACGGGGTAGCTGAGTACCGCCTCTCCAGGCTCTGTCTCGGTGTTTCTGACAACCTTGACAGCTGAGTTTTCCCTCTCCAGGGTCTGCGATTTGCCCTCCCCAGGGTTTGCCTCTGTGTTTCTAACGACGTTGGCAGTGTGAGTTTGCCCTCTCCAGGGATTTGTGATGATTTTGTCTCCGCAGTCCACGATGCTGCTTCGACGATTGTTTTTTATTTTTGTGCCACTGAGGGCTGGATAACGCAGGGATCCGTCTAGGGGATGTGCAGTTACTCATAGGTTCTTGTGTCCCAACTTTCCATTGCGTAGTTGGTGCCCACTGGGGAATTTCTGATTCCTTGGGGGTGCAGACACAAAGATGCTCCTTTTGAGGTGAGCGATGCCTTATGATTGGCTGACGTCCTTTCGACAGTGGTGGAGTATCCCGGTTATCCTTATTCGGGTGACTCTTTTTGATTTTCTGGTTTTATTGCCTCTGCGTAGGCTGTTATCCGCTGGGGGATTCTATTGTGATGATTTTGTCTCCACAGTCCATGATGCTGCTTCGACGGTTGTTTTTGATTTTGATGCCGCTGAGGGCTGGATAACGCAGGGATCCGTCTAGGGGATGTGCAGTTACTCATAGGTTCTTGTGTCCCAACTCTCTATTGCGTACTTGGTGCCCACTGGGGAAATTCTGATTCCTTGGGGATGCAGACACAAAGATGCTCTTTCTGATGTGAGCGGTGCCTTATGGTTGGCTGACGTCCTTTCGACGGTGGTGGAGTATCCCGGTTATCCTTATTCGGGTGACTCTTTTTGATTTTCTTGGTTTTGTTGCCTCTGCGTAGGCTGTTATCCGCTGGGGGATTCTGTCGTTAATTTTGATTAGCCTCTTCTGTTAGGCGGATCATCTTGACGTTCAATGATTGGCTGAATGCCGAATTCCGCTTGTGGAATGATTATTGATCTTTTTTGGATTTTCTCTTTTTGAAGGAGTGCCTCTGAGTAGGCGAATTATCTTCATGTTTGGTGTTCGGCTGAGTGCCGGATTCCGCTTGGGGAATGGTTATTGATCTTTTTGATTTTTCTCTTTTTGAAGGGGTGCCTCTGAGTAGGCGAATGGGGATTGAGGATCTTATGTATCCCAGAGTATTATTTAGAAAGCCTCTTCAGGCTTAGCTTTACTCGTCGCTCGAGTTGGAAAGCTATCTTCCACTGAGGAAGTCTGAGTCCTTTGACTCGGATATTTCGTTTGGATGATCATTGCTTCCATTGGGGGATCTTACCGATCTTGCTTTGATAGCTCTTACTGGGGATTTGGTCCAAGAGTGTGAGCTGAGAAGTCTCTGGGGAGTATTATTTCGGCAAGCCTCTCCAGGCTCAGTTATTCTGTACGATTTATTGGTTTTTCTGAATTTCTGCCTTTTTTGTTGATTTCGACTTTTTCTGTATTTTTGCCTTTTTTGTTGATTTCGGCTTTTTCTGTATTTTTTCCTTTTTTGTTGATTTTGGCTTTTTCTGTACAGAAATTAAAGTGCTAAAGAATTTGGATTCAAAAGTGGAAAATTTCATTTATTAAATAGAATGAAATTTGTACAATGGAAATGAAGAGAAGTGGGGCATAGCCCGATCAATCAAATACATAAAAAGCAAGAAAGATAGTCGGTCTTCACTCCTCTGCCGGCGGATCCTGTGGAGGGTCTGGGAAGCGACGATGCAGCCAGACTGACAGGCTGTCAAAATCCTGTCGTAGGGCGTCGATACCGTGCTGCGTAGTGTCGAATCGAGCGTCGATGCTCTGCTGCAACGCGTCGAAACGAGCATCGAAGTAGGCCCTGTCCTGCTGTGAGGTGTCGGCCTCTGGCTGCGGGTCCACATCACCCGGGAGCTCGATGTTCTCGAAGAGCTCGCTGAAGGTGTCGTGTGTGGTCGCCCGTACATATTGCCTCCATGCCCTGGCAATAATCCTCATGTTGAGCAGGGTGGCAGCATTGATGGACTTGGGCGCCAACTCCCCCGCATCTACGCCATCGGGGCACCCCCAGTTCTCGGTGAGTCGTGAAAGGAGCGTGGAGACCATGATGTATCCTCGCCGAGCGTCGCTACCCTCTCGTGCCCCCAAATTCTTTATGTGCTCGAGGAAAAAGAATTCGGGGTTGGCCCTCTGTCCGGTGACCATGCAGTAAAAAGCCAGCAGATCCTGCCGTGTCACTGACTCTGGGCTCTTGGGTCTGGCATGGATGGAGCTGGTGATCAGCTTGTGGTAGATCCGGAGTGCGGTCGGGAGCCGAGTACCCTTCACTCCAGCGTGATAGTCCATCTGCCCCGTGAGTTCTCTCCATATCTCGTTCGGGGTCAGATTATCGGGGCACTCGCAGATGGCGTCCCGATACTCCAGCTGATCAGCTCGCTGAAAGAAGCCAGCCTGGACGTTGAATTCGTCCAGTGTCAGGGAGCGGTATCCTCCCTTCATCCAAAAGTCCACCGAGTAGACCGTCGCGTCGAAACTGTTCGTCGACTCTGTCATGCCGACGGTAGCTAGAAACTCCTTCGTCGCCGTCGAATAGATCTTAGGGTGGGGATCAAGGAGGAATCCCCATCCTATAGCGTTGATGTAGCCTACGACCTCATCCTCCCATTCCATCGCTCGAAGGATGTTGAGGTCGAGCACCCTTGACGACTGGAATGCGAACGACTCTAGGAATTCCAGCCTCTCTTGATGTCGCGCGGTCATCTCGAGTTGCGCGGGGACCCTCTGCCTCTTTCTTGATGACTCGGCCATTTCTCAGAATTGGGAAATCTTAGACACACTCACAGACAAAGTATGCAGAGGGAGAAGAAAGCTGTGCAAAATGAGGGGGAAAAGGGGTGTATTTATAGGGAAAAATAGGTCAGTACCGCCCGTATTGAATTCAATACGGCCGTACTGACTTGGCCGTTATTGTACAAAATGGGGGACCAATACGGGCCGTATTGGATTCAATACGCCCGTATTGGTGTGTCCGTTGGGGTCAATACGGGCGTATTCAGTTCAGTACGCCCGTATTGAACTGAAGGGTTGCCCATAACCCCAGTCTCAATACGGGCGTATTGAGCCTGGTACGGGCGTATTGAGTTTTTTTTTTTTTTTTTTTTTTTGAAATAAACAGAGAATAAGTGATCTTCCATTACACCTATCATCTGTATGCATGTATGCGGTATGATGCACCTAATTCTATTTGATTTATTTTTCAAAAGAATTAACCAATGCGTTTCTTTGCTTGGATTTTGCCATTCCTCTAGACGGGCTGTGCGCTGCTGTCGCCACCGGCCCGAAACGGGCTTTCGGCATTCGCGAGGGATGGTTGGACTCGTTTATTTGTTTAAAAATAGTGGATTGCTAGAATGACTTATTCTCAAACTGAGACCTCGTCAAACGAGCAATTTTATTAAAAGGCTCACTAATCCATATTAATCCCAAGCGGGACCCTCCATGGATTAGTGGTTTTCATAAAAGGAGGGTTCGTGGAGTCGCCACCAATGTTTTACTCAAAACATTGGAAAAAGGGATAAGGCAATTGATTTAAAAATCAACTTTGGCCACTACAACCAGAGTTGGGTAAGGGAGTCGGTTACGCGTGGGGAAGGTGTTAGCACCCCACAGCGCCCCTTTCGGGTTCCCTATGACAGATTATTTTTAACAGAACAGTATAAAATTACTAAATTACCCCTATTTATTCTAAACAATTATGAATTGACTATCTACATGATGACAGTTTAAATATACACACAGAAAGCAGTAAAAGGAAGGATTGAAAGGAAACCTCTTGAAGCGTGCTTTTATATATTGTAAAGAACTGGGAAGCGTTTTGGCGTTCCCACACTCTACAAGCCCGCTCCTCGCTCTCCTAGAACAAAATTTTAACTAAGGGAATCAAAAAGATTTCCCCTCGACTAGGTTCGATCCTCAAGCAAAATGGCTCGGGGCTCAAGAACTTCGTCGGATCAACTCTCCGAGTGATTTCTAGGGCAGAACACTGCTCAAAAACCCCAGAATACTCAAGGAGAGGGTTCAAACTATGTTGAAAAGTGTGGTAGGACGTCCAAATGGCCTCCTATTTATAGGAATGGGCCTCAATACGGCCTACAGGGGCAATACGGCCGTATTGAAATTTTTGAACTTCAATACGGTCGTATTGAAGTTCAATACGGCCGTATTGAAGTTCAGAAATTTCAATACGGCCGTATTGAATTCAATACGGCTGTATTGAAGCTTCAATACGGCCGTATTGATTTCAGTACGGCCGTATTGAAGTTTCAGAAACTTCAATACGCCGTATTGAGTTCACTGTGGCCATATTGAAGCTTCAATACGGCCGTATTGGGGTTTAGTACGGCCGTATTGGGCTTTTTCCCTCCACTTCTTTATTTTGAGCTATTCTAAGACCTCTAGACCTACAGAGAACCCTCCTAGGGCCTTCGAGGAGTCCTTCTGGCTGATTATCCTTCAGTCTTTGAGAGTCTTCAAGCTTTATTTCCGACCCGGACAATTTTAGGGGTCTACAGCTGCCCCCCCTTTACTTAGTCAAACGGTCTTTTGGTGTACCGGCTGACAAGTAAAGGAGTTGACCCAATTGTCCGGGTGATGTGCCGACCTTCTGACTTGTAATGTCTTCCGGTGGAAAATTGTTGAGTAGCCTCTCCAGGTTGTTGCATACCTTGGCGCTTCTGACAACCTCGGTAGCTAAGTTTAACACCAACGTGCCTCTGACGACGCTGATGGCTGAGTATTGTCTCTCCAGACCTTGAGTATTGTCTCTCCAGACCTCGAGTACTGTCTCTCCAGACTTTGTTTGAGTATTGTCTCTCCAGACTTTATTTGAGTATCGTCTCTCCAGACTCTGAGTACTGTCTCTCCAGACTTCGAGTACTGTCTCTCCAGACTTCGTTTGAGTACTGTCTCTCCAGACCTTGTTTGAGTATTGTCTCTCCAGACCTTGTTTGAGTATTGTCTCTCCAGACCTTGTTTGAGTATTGTCTCTCCAGACTTTGTTTGAGTATTGTCTCTCCAGACCTTGTTTGAGTATTGTCTCTCCAGACCTTGTTTGAGTATTGTCTCTCCAGACCTTGTTTGAGTACCGTCTCTCCAGACTTCGTTTGAGTATCGTCTCTCCAGACTTTGCCTCTCAAAGATGAGGTAGTTGAGTATAGTTTGTCTCCACAGTCCACAATGCTGCTTCGACGGTTTGTTTTTCTGATTTTGTGCCGCTGAGGGCTGGATAACGCAGGGATCCGTCTAGGGGATGTGCAGTCATTCATAGGTTCTTGTGTCCCAACTTGCATTGCTTAGTTGGTACCCATGGGAATTTTTGACTCCTTGGGGTGTAGACACAGATGCTCTCTGAGTTGAGCGATGCCTTATGTTTGGCTGACGTCCTTTTGACGTGAGTGGAGTATCCCGGTTATCCTTATTCGGGTGTCTCTCTTTGATTTTCTGATTGTGTTGCCTCTGTGTAGGCTGTTATCCACTGGGGGATTTTGTCGTTGATTTTGATTAGCCTCTTCTGTTAGGCGTATCGGCTTGACGTTCGATGTTTGGCTAAGAGCCGGATTCCACTTGGGGAATACTTATTGATATTTTTGATTTTCTTCTCCTTTTTGCAGGGATGCCTCTTGAGTAGGCGATTGGGGATTTGGGGATCTTATTGTGTCCCAGAGTATTATTTAGGAAGCCTCTACAGGCTTAGCCTCGCTCAGTGCTTTGAGTCGGAGAGCTATCTTCCACCGAGGAAGTGTTAAGTCCTTTGACTTGTATATACTGTTTGGATGATCGCATTTCCATTGGGGATTGCGTCGATTTTGCTTTGATAGCTCTCGCTGGGGATTTTTCCGTGAGCTTGAGCTGAGGTTCCCTCTGGGGAGTATTATTTCTGCGAGCCTCTCCAGGCTCAGTTATTCTGCATACTGTGGAGGATATGGAGTATTATTTTGGTAAGCCTCTCCAGGCTTAGTTATTTGGTACAGATTGTTTGTTGGATTTTCTATATCCTTGCCTTTTTTATTTTCGGCTTTTTCTGTATTTTGCCTTTTCTTCTGATTTTGGCTTTTTCTGTATTTTGCCTTTTTTATGTTTTTGGCTTTTGCTGTACAGAAATTAAAAGTGTTAAAGAAATTAGATTTATGAGAGAGTATTATTTCGGCAAGCCTCTCCAGGCTCAGTTATTTTGTAGGAGTATTATTTCGGCAAGCCTCTCCAGGCTCAATTATTCTGTGGGAGTATTGTTTCGGCAAGCCTCTCCAGGCTCAATTATTCTGTACGAGTATTATTTCGGCAAGCCTCTCCAGGCTCAATTATTCTGAGAGTATTATTTCGGCGAGCCTCTCCAGGCTCAGTTATTTTGAGAGAGTATTATTTCGGCGAGCCTCTCCAGGCTCAGTTATTTTGAGAGTATTCTTTCGGCAAGCCTCTCCAGGCTCAGTTATTCTGTATGATGCTGTTGATTTTCTGAATCTTTGTATTTTGCTTGCTGCTGTCATACACAAGCAATTTTCTATTTTTCTATTTTATGCGGTTGCCTCATGATAAGGTCTTTGAATGTGCAACTAATGTGTGTGTGATGCACAAATGCAATACAATTTTTTACTTTTGTTCATTTATTTAGAAAAGTGAGTGGCTCTCCCTATCCTCTTCTTCTTGGAGGACTTTCTGTCATTGACGCGAGGGAGTATTTTTGTGAGCCTTTATGCAGGAGATTATGGATTTTACAGGAACCCCTCCAATTTTCTTTTATTGACCGATTATTAATGGAATTTCGTACAATTTTATGAAAAACCAATTCAGAGGCATAATCACATGGTCAAGAAAGAAAAGAAACAAATGGATATTTTTATTGATATTCACAAGTGTTTTTACAGAAAGATATACAGAAGGAAATTTCTGAAGAATGGCTGGCCAGGGTAGGCTATATACATTGGGCTTAACAATTATATCTGTAATTGTTGCTCTTTACGTTCCCCTAATTGCTTCGGCCTGAGCCAGGAGTGTAGATGCTGCAAGATGCTTGCTTCTAGAAGATAATCACTTGAACCGCCTTTCGGTTTTCGGTTTAAGCGATCGTTGCTTGCTTTGCTTTTACATCTTATTCTTTTGCCCCTAACTTTTGCTTAGGACGTATCCTAACGGGGTAAATTTGCCTTTGTTTTGCCTAGTACCCTTGTACTGGCAGGCTTTTTATTTTGCCCTAACTTTTGCCTAGGACGCCCTTTTTGGGTTTTCATCCTAGCGGGCCTATGCAAGCAACGTCTTCAAGCATAGTACTTCTTTACCACGTCAGTGTTGACTAAGTATCGAAGTTCTTCTCCATCCATGTTTGTGAGGATCAATGCTCCTCCTGAGAAGGCTCGTTTTCCCACGTATGGTCCTCCGTGATTTGGGGCATACTTTCCGATTTTGTCCTTTTGAGTTGGTAGTAATTTCTTCATTACCAACTCTCCCTCATGGTAGACTCGAGGGTGGACTTTCTTGTCAAAAGCCTTTTTGATCTTCCTCTGATAGGCTTGACCATGGCATATGGCGTTCAGCCGTTTCTTTTTGATAGGGTTCAACTGGTCATATTGGCTTTGAACCCATTCTGCCTCGGAAAGTTTTGTTTCCATGATTACCCTTAGATAGAATATCTCGACTTCGATGGGTAGAACTGCCTCCACCCCATAAACGAGTGAGAACGGAGTAGCTCCTGTAAATGGGCGTACTGAAGTCCTATAGCCATGAGGAGCGAAGGGTAACATCTCGTATCAGTCTTTAAATGAGACAACCGTCTTTTGCACTATTTTTTTTTTGATGTTCTTATTAGTTGCCTCGACTGCCCCATTCATCTTTGGCCGATATGGGGAAGAGTTGTGGTGTTGGATCTTGAATTCTTGGCACAGTTCTTCCACCATTTTGTTGTTCAGATTAGATCCATTATCAGTGATGATTTATTTCTCCATGCTTCCACTAGATTATTCTAAAATCTTTTGGGACAAGAGAGAAAAGAAGGAAAGGGTATATTTTTCAAAAGTTTGTGTTTTAGAGGGGATTATTTTATTTTTTGAAAAATGGATTTTGTAAGAATGGTTAGTCGAGGTAGGCTTATGTGTTTAGGCTTGTTCGATTAAACACTTTATGAAGTTAAGCACATCTTTGTTATTAATGATTGTGCTTTGACAACTTGGATAGCTTTTCTTGAGCCCCTTGTTGAATTCAATTGATGGTACCATCATGGATTTATTTTGTTTTTCTTTTGCCCTAACTTTTGCCTAAAACATCCATTTGTGGAGTTTTAGCGGGCTTTTGTTTTTGTTCATTATTTTGTAACCCTAACTTTTGCCTAGGTCACCCTTTTGTGGGATTCCTAGCGGGTCTTTTTATCTTTAGGATTTCTTTATCCATGATGGCACTTATTGAGGCCAAGAAAAGGTGCTCCAAGTTGACACACACACTTCCACATAAAAATGATGTGGGTTTATTATTATTAAGATGATTTTAACCTCATTCATGTTTATTCAAACAGGGTTAAAAAAATGTGGTTTAGAATTTTATTATAAGCAAGAAAAGAAGCAATGAGAAAGAATGATTTTATTATAATCATAGTGGAAGCATGTGTCCTTATTTCATCACTGATATGGGTCCCAATGTTGACCTCTTTTATCTCTCGGCCATGCCCCAAATTTATAGTCTCCAATTTCTCTTGACGAGCTTCTTGATCTAGCAATCTTTGCAGATCCGGAGAAGTGGTTTCCTCATCACTGTCCAACTCAACCCTTTCACCTTCGGATCCCGGTCAGAGCGAACAATTACAGACATAATTATTTTATTGGTTCTGTTTAGGTTTAGAATTATTAATGTTAATGAGGAAAGAGAGAAAAGAACAAAAAAGAGAATAATGTGAAAAATGCCTCTTTATTGATATGTATTAAAACTGTACAAAAACCCTTATTTACATGAAAAGGTTCTCATGATCTCGGGTACTGATCATGAGTCCCTAAAAGAGAAATATGAAGGGGCCCTATCGTGGCTTGCCATTCTCTACTCCTGCTTTGGTAGAGGATTCTTGCTCACGTCGGGCGCTGTCGAATCGAAGGTGACCCACCCGGCATCAATAAGGTTTTGGACCTTGTATTTGAGAGCTAGGCATCTCTCTGTTGAATGCCCTGGTGCCCCCGAATGGTATAAACATTTGTCTTGTGGCTTGTACCAATCGGGGTAAGGTGGGTCGATCTTCCTTGGTGGAACATGAGCTAGAAGTTTGGCTTCTACTAGTTTCGGAAGGAGATCGCTATAAGTGGTCGGAAGTTTATCAAACTTCTTCACAGGGATGAATTGCGATCTTCCTGACTTCGAAATGGAAGAAGCGGAGGATATGGTTATAGCATTGACTCCTCCCTCATTCTTCTTCCTGAAGGTCTTCTTAGCCTCGAATGATTGGGAAGGCTTAGCTAGCTTCCCACTTTTCAATCCTTGTTCCACCCTTTCCCCAATGGTGATGATGTCCGAGAAGAGTGTCGTTGTGTTCCCTATCATTTTATCGTAATAGGGACCAGTCAACGAGTTGATGAATATGGACACCGTCTCCTTATCTGACAGCGGGGGCTCTATCTGTGCCGCCAACTCCCTCCAACGTTGGGCGTACGCCTTGAAAGATTCATCATTATTCTTGCTCAAGGCTTGAAGATCTGACCTATCGGGTGTTAGGTCGATGTTGTATTTGTAGCGCTTGAGAAAGGCGTCAGCCAACTGCCTCCATGTGTGTACTAGATTTCCATCTAGCTGCATATACCAGTTGAGCGCAGTTTCAGCCAAGCTCTCTTGAAAGCAATGAATTAAGAGCTTTTCATTGGTGGCATATGCAGCCATCTTGCGACAGTACATGGTGAGATGACTCTTGGGGCAAGTCGATCCCACGTATCTCGGGAAATCTGGCACTTTAAATTTGGGAGGGAATTGAATATCCCTCACTAAACACATGTCGGCGGCATCTTTGACATCAAAATCATGCCCCTCCATAGCCCTCAACCGATCCTCTAGGGCGTGGAATTGTTCTTTTGAAACCTCGGGCTCTTTGATCATAATTCCAGCCCCAAGAGGTATGGCATGTGGAGGATCTTCTTCATGCTCCTCCTCCTCTCCCTCATGATGGGACCCATGGTCACTGTGATGAGATCCATGAATGTTATGGTGACGCATGAGTTCCAACATTTGCGCCATCTGCTCTTTGAGCTGTGAAAGCTCGGTCGTGAGCTTCTTGTTTTGTTCCTCTAGCGCTTCCATTTTCTTGATTTTCTTTGCGCGTGTGAGGACAGAGAGATGACCAGCCACTTTCTAAAATGAATGTTTATTCTAATTAGCTTATTTATGATATGAATACATTCTTGATGTGAGCTTGATAATCTTTCATCTTTGAGGCACTGCCTTTTTAAGATGAAAGTTTATCACCCTCCTTAGGCTATTATCTCTCCACAACGGAGAATCCAATAGTGACGGGTCTCTTTCACTCACATCGAGAGGGTATTAGTGAACCTATAAATGATGATGAGGATGCATGAGGTATTATTGATAATGATGCCTATACTCCTTACTTTTATTATATTTTCACACATTGGTCTTTCCTCTCATGTCATGGTTTTTTCATGCATGGGGATTATTCTTAGACCTTATCACGAGGTTTATTATTAATGCACAAACAATTGCACATAAGCATTTACACAAACAATTCACTCATCCACGAACAGTCACGAGCGAATCACGAGGTAGGGGTCTCCTGCAGAAAAGTGCATATTCAAGGAGGATCTAACTGTTCTCACTTGGTCAAAGGCCCCCAAGGTGCCCCCATTATAGGGACCCAATTCCTCTCGTCGTGGGTCGATGGAAAGTTCCAACGCACCGTCGGACTTAAGTTCATGGTTATCACCTTGAGTGATGCTTTCCGACAACGGTCTACGGGCACCTATAGACCCATTCGACAACCGGCCGTACTAACATCCACTCCCTATGGTTAATCACTCATGCCCCCGGGTATAGAGGGAACTGTTGTGTGCAAAGGTTTGTGTGCAGTTTTTATTTCAAAACAATTGCGGAAATTAAACAAACAACAGTTATTAAAAGCCATATAATAAATCATGTTATCATACAAGTGAGGGGTAATAAAGTAATTTTAACTATTATTTGTTAAAAATAATCTGTTACTAAATGGGACTGACTCTCGAGGCTTCCCCAGTGAAGTCGCCATCTGTCGCCACCGGCCCGAAACGGGCTTTCGGCATTCGCGAGGGATGGTTGGACTCGTTTATTTGTTTAAAAATAGTGGATTGCTAGAATGACTTATTCTCAAACTGAGACCTCGTCAAACGAGCAATTTTATTAAAAGGCTCACTAATCCATATTAATCCCAAGCGGGACCCTCCATGGATTAGTGGTTTTCATAAAAGGAGGGTTCGTGGAGTCGCCACCAATGTTTTACTCAAAACATTGGAAAAAGGGATAAGGCAATTGATTTAAAAATCAACTTTGGCCACTACAACCAGAGTTGGGTAAGGGAGTCGGTTACGCGTGGGGAAGGTGTTAGCACCCCACAGCGCCCCTTTCGGGTTCCCTATGACAGATTATTTTTAACAGAACAGTATAAAATTACTAAATTACCCCTATTTATTCTAAACAATTATGAATTGACTATCTACATGATGACAGTTTAAATATACACACAGAAAGCAGTAAAAGGAAGGATTGAAAGGAAACCTCTTGAAGCGTGCTTTTATATATTGTAAAGAACTGGGAAGCGTTTTGGCGTTCCCACACTCTACAAGCCCGCTCCTCGCTCTCCTAGAACAAAATTTTAACTAAGGGAATCAAAAAGATTTCCCCTCGACTAGGTTCGATCCTCAAGCAAAATGGCTCGGGGCTCAAGAACTTCGTCGGATCAACTCTCCGAGTGATTTCTAGGGCAGAACACTGCTCAAAAACCCCAGAATACTCAAGGAGAGGGTTCAAACTATGTTGAAAAGTGTGGTAGGACGTCCAAATGGCCTCCTATTTATAGGAATGGGCCTCAATACGGCCTACAGGGGCAATACGGCCGTATTGAAATTTTTGAACTTCAATACGGTCGTATTGAAGTTCAATACGGCCGTATTGAAGTTCAGAAATTTCAATACGGCCGTATTGAATTCAATACGGCTGTATTGAAGCTTCAATACGGCCGTATTGATTTCAGTACGGCCGTATTGAAGTTTCAGAAACTTCAATACGCCGTATTGAGTTCACTGTGGCCATATTGAAGCTTCAATACGGCCGTATTGGGGTTTAGTACGGCCGTATTGGGCTTTTTCCCTCCACTTCTTTATTTTGAGCTATTCTAAGACCTCTAGACCTACAGAGAACCCTCCTAGGGCCTTCGAGGAGTCCTTCTGGCTGATTATCCTTCAGTCTTTGAGAGTCTTCAAGCTTTATTTCCGACCCGGACAATTTTAGGGGTCTACAGCTGCCGATTTATGTAACCGAGGAATGATGCATGTTATATCGAGATTGGTGTCATCAACCAAGTGATCCTTTCCTTCCTTTAGAAAACGTGTCAACCCTCCTATTGACCACTATATCTCCATGTTTCCACTAGATTATTCTAAAATCGTTTGGGACAAGAGAGAAAAAAGGAAAGATATTTTTGTTCAAAAGTTTGTGTTTTAGAGGGGATTATTTATTGTTTTAAAAATGGTTTTTGTAAGAATGGCTGGCCAAGGTAGGCTTATGTGTTTAGGCTTGTTTGATTAAACACTTATGAAGTTAAGAAAGTTCTGTTATTGACGTTGTGATTTGACAACTTAGATAGCTTCCCTTGAACCTTTCTTTTTGAATTCGGCTCATGGTACCATCATGGATGTCTTTTGCTTTTTTGATTGTCCTTATTTTTTGCCTAAAACACCCTTTTGTGGCGTCTCAGCGGACCTTTGTTTTTGTTTATTTTTGCAACCCTAATTTTTGCCTAGGTCACCCTTTTGTGGGATTCCTAGCGGGTTCTTTGCTCTTATTTTTGCGCAGCCCCCTTTTTGGGTTTCCTGCCGAGCTTTTTTTTTATGATTTTTGTTTTTAAAGGATTTCTTTTTTATCCATGATGGCACTTGTCGAGGCCAAGGAATGGTGCTCCAAGTTGTCACACACACTTCCACATAAAAATGATGCGGGTTTATTGTTTATTAAGACAATTTAAACCTCATTCATGCTTATTCAAACAGGGTTAAAATAATGTGGTCTAGAAATTTATTGCAAGCAAGAAAAGAAGCAATAAGAAATAATAAAGAATGATTTTATTATAATTCTAGAGGAAACATGTGCCCTATCGAGGCTCGGGGGTCGGGCTGTCCCCGAGGAGTAATCTCTAATAGTCATCAGGTCTATACATCCCTATCGGAAGGAGAAAAACACTTGACGACGATGACCGGCCTTAACGCTTGTGAACCGGCCTTCCTAAAGATCTGGCTTAAAGAACGTCGAGAAGGATCTTGGTTCCTCTTCGTCCTTTGATCTTTATTAGGGTTGTATCCTAGCCCTTGTTTCCCCGGATTATCTTTGATGATGGGTAGCTCGGGAATCCCTTGGGAATCTTTGCCAAGTCCTTGTCCGGGCAAGTATCCATTCTTGGTGAGCATATGGGCTACCTTCTTCATTTCTCGGGGAAACGTTTCAACATTGGCAATCTCCAATGCTTGGAAGGCGGTTTCTAGAGCTTCCTCTGCTGCATCCACGTAAGGTATGGCAGATGGCTTGCTGATGAGTATGTCATCTTCAGCTTGTACGGTCACCAACTTGTCACCCACTATGAATTTGACTTTCTGGTGGAGCGTAGAGGGAACAGCTTTCGCATCATGAATCCAAGGTCGGCCGAGGAGACAGCTGTATGCGGGAGTAATATCCATCACTTGAAATTCGACATTGAAGATGGTGGGTCCAATTTGGATTGGAAGATTGATTTCTCCCACCACTTCTCTTTTAGAACCGTCGAAAGCTCGGACGATCATGTTGCTCGGGCGCATTTGGATTCCCTTGATTGCCACTTGCTCGAGCGTTCTTTTTGGCATCACGTTCAAGGAAGATCCATTATCCACCAAGACTTTAGCGATCTGATATTCCTTGCACTTTACAGAGATGTGCAAGGGCTTGTTGTGGTTCAATCCCTCAGCGGGGATTTCTTCATCGGTGAAAGTGAGGTGATCATTAGCCGTGATGTGACTAACAATCCCCTCAAACTTGTCTTGGGAGATAGTGTGCGACACGTATGCCTCGTTCAAGACTTTCAACAGAGCTTGTCGATGCAGTTCGGAGCTTAGGATCAACGACAACAGAGTAATCTTTGCTGGCAACCTATGAAGTTGATCCACGATGGAGTACTCGCTCTGTCGGATATACTTTAACAGCTCATCAGTCTCCTCCTCGGATTCTTTATTTTCCTCGGTTTTCTCTTCTTTTTCTTTCCCTTTATTCTTGGGAGCTTTGTCATGAAGATCTTCGGGAGTGTAGATCCTGCCACTCCTATTCATGCCCCCAAGTCCAGCGATGTTAGAGATATCGCTGTCGGCAGAAGAATGGATGTCGTATATCCATGGCACAGCCTTATTTGATTTGTAGGGAAAAGGTCTTGGAGCAGTGATCCTTAACGGTGTCGGACCTTCCCCTTTATTCGTCTTGATTACCAACAACGGAGTTGATGTGCGCTCACTTGGCGCGGTTGTTGGCTTACACTTAATAACAAATGGCGTGCGATCCATTCTGAACATACGCATCGATTAATCCTTTCTTTTTATTAATGTTTATTTATGAATTACTAGGAGGGATGTATGAAATGCAAACCTAGATCCCTCCATGATCTTTGATAAGAATGCATGATATGAGATGATGACGTTGAATATGCATGCATTGTGTTTATTCAACTAAGCATTATCATGTTTTCGGGATGCTCCTAAGATGATGCATGATATTGCTTGGTTTGGATAAATATCTTTTTTTGGATATTTTGTTTTTTGTATTTTTTTGGGTGAAAAGGGAAACTACCTATATGAATGTGATGAAGGTAGATGTTAACACCATGTAATGGAAGATTCTTATTCCTATTTATTCTTATTTTAAAAAGGAATGTTGTATGTTTAAAGAATGCAATGTATGCTCAAACAATGTCACATAAACAATGCACAAACATTTCACTCATCCACGAACAGTCACGAGCGAATCACGAGGTAGGGGTATCCTGCAGAAAAGTGCATATTCAAGGAGGTTTTAACTGTTCTCACCGGTCTGAGGCCCCCAAGGTGCCCCCATTATGGGGACCCAATCCCTCTCGTCGTAAGTCGATGGAAAGTTCCAACGCACTGTCTGACTTGAGTTCATGGTTTTCACCTTGAGTGATGCTTTCCGACAACGGTCTACGGGCACCTATAGACCCATTCGACAACCGGCCGTACTAACATCCACTCCCTATGGCTTTCCACTCATGCCCCCGGGTATAGAGGGAACTGTTGTGTGCAAAGGTTTGTGTGCAGTTTTTATTTCAAACAATTGCGAAAATTTAAACATACAACAGTTATTAAAAACCACATAGATAAAACATATTATCATACAAGCTAGGGGTAATGAAGTAATTTTGAACTATCATTTTAGAAATAATCCATCACTAAATGGTACTGACTCTCGAGGCTTCCCCAGCGGAGTCGCCATCTGTCGCCACCCGCCGAAACGGACCTTGGCATTCGCGACGATGGTTGGACTCTTTTTAAGTTTTGAAAAGTGGTGGATTGTTAGAACGACTTATTCTCAAACTGAGACCTCATCGAACTAACAATTTTATTAAATGATTCACCAATCCATGTTAATCCCAAGCGGGACCCTCCATGGATTAGTGGTTTTCGCAAAAAGAAGGGTTCTTGGAGTCGCCACCAATGTTTTACTCAAAAAATTGGAAAAAGGGATAAGGCAATTGATTTTCGCAAATCAACCTTGGCCATTACAACCAGAGTTGGGTAAGGGAGTCGGTTACGTGCGGGGAAGGTGTTAGCACCCCACAATGCCCCTTTCGGGTTCCCTATGACGGATTATTTCATAAATAACAGTGTAAAATTACTAAATTACCCCTATTTATTAGAAACGATTATAAGCGGAATATTTACATGATGAAAATTCTAAATATGCAATGCAACAATCAGACGTTAGGAGGCTTTTTGGCGCTCCTTCCCACTACACGCTCGCTCGTTCCTTCCCTAAAGATTAATTTTTACTATGGAAATCAAAAAGATTTCCCTTCGCCTAGTTCGAATCCTCAAGCTAAATGCTCAGAACTCAAGAACTTTGTCGGATCGGCTCTCGGAGAGACTTCTAGGGCAGAACACTGCTCAAAAACCCCAGAATACTCAGCAAGAGGGTCCAAAAGTATGGAAAAAGTGTCCAAATGTGTGGAATGACGTCCAAATGACATCCTATATATAGGAGTGAGGCGCAGTACAGCCTCTGACATCAATACGGCCCGTACTGAAGTTTTGAACTACAGTACGGCCGTATTGAATTCAGTACGGCCGTACTGAAGTTCAAAAACTTCAGTACGGCCGTATTGGTTTCAGTACGGCCGTATTGTAGTTCAAATTGTTCAGTACGGCCGTACTGAACATCTAGGAGGCCGTATTGAGCTCCAATCCTCCCACATCCTTATTTTAAGCTACTCTAAGACTTCTAAACCTATGAAGAATCATCCTAGGGTCTTCCAGGAGTCCTTTCGGCTGACTTTCCTTCGGTCTTCGAGAGTCTTCGAGTCTTATTTCCGACCCGGACAATTTTAGGGGTCTACAACCAGCTTGTCACCCACTATGAATTTGACTTTCTGGTGGAGCGTAGAGGGAACAGCTTTCGCATCATGAATCCAAGGTCGGCCGAGGAGACAGCTGTATGCAGGAGTAATGTCCATCACTTGAAATTCGACATTAAAGATGGTGGGTCCAATTTGGATTGGAAGATTGATTTCTCCCACCACTTCTCTTTTAGAACCGTCGAAAGCTCGGACGATCATGTTGCTCGAGCGCATTTGGATTCCCTTGATTGCCATTTGATCGAACGTTCTTTTTGGAATCACATTCAAGGAAGATCCGTTATCCACCAAGACTTTAGCGATGTGGTATTTCTTGCACTTTACAGAGATGTGCAAGGGCTTGTTGTGATTCGGTCCCTCAGCGGGGATTTCTTCATCGGTGAAAGTGAGGTGATCATTAGCCGTGATGTGACTAACAATCCCCTCAAATTTGTCTTGGCAGATAGTGTGCGACACGTATGCCTCGTTCAAGACTTTCAACAGAGCTTTCCGATGCGGTTCGGAGCTTAGGATCAACGACAACAGAGTAATCTTTGCTGGCGTCCTATGAAGTTGATCCACGATGGAGTACTCGCTCTGTCGGATATATTTTAACAGCTCATCAGTCTCCTCCTCGGATTCCTTATTTTCCTCATTTTTTTCTTTTTCTTTTTCTTTTCCTTTATTCTTGGGAGCTTTATCATGAAGATCTTCGGGAGTGTAGATCTTGCCACTCCTAGTCATGCCCCCAAGTCCAGCGATGTTAGAGATATCGCTGTCGGCAGAAGAATGGATGTCGTATATCCATGGCACAGCCTTATTCGATTTGTAGGGAAAAGGTCTTGGAGCAGTGATCTTCAACGGTGTCGGACCTTCCCCTTTATTCGTCTTGATTACCAACAACGGAGTTGATGTGCGTTCGCTTGGCGCGGTTGTTGGCTTACACTTAATAACAAACGGCGTGCGATCCATTCTGAACATACGCATCGATTAATCCTTTCTTTTTATTAATGTTATTAATGAATTACTAGGAGACATGTATGCAATGCACTCCCCTAGATCCCTCCGTGATCTTCGATTAGAATGCATGATATGAGATGATGGCGTTGAATATGCATGCATTGTGTTTATTCAACTAAGCATTATCATGTTTTCAGGATGCTCCTAAGATGATGCATGATATTGCTTGGTTTGGATAAATAACCCTTTTTCTTTTTTGGGTATTTTGTTTTTTTGTATTTTTGGGTGAAAAGGGAAACTACCTACATGAATGTGATGAGGGTAGATGTTAACACCATGTAATGGAAGATTCTTATTCCTATTTATTCTTATTTTAAAAGGGGAATGTTGTATGTTTAAAGAATGCAATGTATGCTCAAACAATGTCACATAAACAATGCACAAACAATTCACTCATCCACGAACAGTCACGAGCGAATCACGAGGTAGGGGTATCCTGCAGACAAGTGCATATTCAAGGAGGTTCTAACTGTTCTCACCGGTCTAAGGCCCCCAAGGTGCCCCCATTATAGGGACCCAATCCCTCTCGTCGTATGTCGATGGAAAGCTCCAACGCACTATCGGACTTGAGTTCATGGTTTTCACCTTGAGTGATGCTTTCCGACAACGGTCTACGGGCACCTATAGACCCATTCGACAACCGGCCGTACTAACATCCACTCCCTATGGCTTTCCACTCATGCCCCCGGGTATAGAGGGAACTGTTGTGTGCAAAGGTTCGTGTGCAGTTTATATTTCAAACAATTGCGAAAATTTAAACATTCAACAGTTATTAAAGCCAATTAGATAAAAAATATTATCATACAAGCGAGGGGTAATGAAGTAATTTTGAACTATCATTTTAGAAATAATCCATCACTAAATGGGACTGACTCTCGAGGCTTCCCCAGCAGAGTCGCCATCTGTCGCCACCCGCCGAAACGGACGTTGGCATTCGCGACGATGGTCGGACTCTTTTTAAGTTTTGAAAAATGATGGATTGTTAGAACGACTTATTCTCAAACTGAGACCTCATCGAACTAACAATTTTGTTAAATGATTCTCACCAATCCATGTTAATCCCAAGCGGGACCCTCCATGGATTAGTGGTTTTCGCAAAAAGAAGGGGTTCTTAGAGTCGCCACCAATGTTTTACTCAAAACATTGGAAAAAGATATAAGGCAATTGATTTTCACAAATCAACTTTGCCCATTACAACCAGAGTCGGGTAAGGGAGTCGGTTATGTGCGAGGAAGGTGTTAGCACCCCACAACGCCCCTTTCGGGTTCCCTATGACGGATTATTTCATAAATAATAGTGTAAAGTTACTAAATTACCCCTATTTATTAGAAACGATTATGAGTAAAATATTTACATGATGAAAACCTCTAAACATGCAATGCAACAATCAAAAAGCAATAAATAAAAGCGGTAAAAGAAGGGATTTGGAAAGAAACCTTCGAAGCGGGCTTTTATATATTCAAAACGAAGTTTAGGAGGCTTTTTGGTGCTCCTTCCCACTACACGTCCGCTCGCTCCTTTCCCTAAAGATAATTTTTACTATGGAAATCAAAGAGATTTCCCTTCGACTTGTTCGAGTCTCAAGCTAATGGCTCATGACTCAAGAACTTCGTCGGATTGGCTCTCGGAGAGACTTCTAGGGCAGAGAATAGCTCAAAAACCCAAGAATACTCAGCACGAGGGTCCAGAAGTGTGGAAAAAGTGTGTGGAAGGACGAGCCCATGACGTCCTATTTATAGGATTGAGGCGCAGTACGGCCTAGGGGGTCAATACGGCCCGTACTGAGTTTCTGAACTACAGTACGGCCGTATTGAATTTGGTACGGCCGTACTGAAGTTCAAAAACTTCAGTACGGCCGTATTGATTTCATTACGGCCCGTACTGAGTTTTTGAACTACAGTACTGATGGAGGACCATCCATGGTACTTCATGTGAAACCCATCACATGGTCCAATGCTATGACTAATTTTGAGTAGTGTAGGATTTATTTAGTTTATTCCAATTTTACCCTTGTATTTTGGGGTATTTTAGTCCTAGGGTTTATTTCTTTGTATTTCCCATTTTGCCCTTGTATTTTGGGGTGTTTAGATGCTTAGGTTAATTTCAATTTGGGCTAGGCGTGTCCATTAGGAGGGTGACGCACACTTAGTGGAATTGTTTGGACATTTTTGGTGTTAGGTAGGCTTAGGCCCAATTAGAGGGCCAAGGTGCATAGACTTATCATGCACCTTGTTGTAGCCAACCTAAACCCTTAGATGCCAAACTTGGCCACCAAGTAGCATCTAGGGTTAATTTGCATCTCATTTAGTATGCATTTGGCTTGATGAATTTCGGCCAATGCAACACCAAATGAAACCCTAGATGCTAGCACTCCTATTTATACCCTAGCCTATCACCTTGTACATACTTTGGATCATATTGAATTTGAGTGTGCATTTTTGCCTCAACTTCTCTTCCATAGTCTCTAGGAACTCCACGGCCCTTCCTTTCTCCTCCTCCCTAACCACCATGAGTGAGTTGAGCTTGGCCTTCCTTGGTTGGCCTTCACCCTCCTTAGTGAAGTGAGCTAGCCAAAAGGAGCAACACCCCCACCAAACACCTTCCTCCCCTTGAGCGTGACCACCACCACCCTAAACACCCACTCTTCCCTAGTTTCTAGGTTGCCTTTGGCTAACCTCCTCCCATCTCCACCCTAAGAGAGCAAAACCCTACATAGGTTTCATCCTACACTTGGATGAAACAACCTTGAGCAAACCATCGTCTTTTGTGCTTCCGCCAACATCACCACCATTCTTCCACCATTTTGGAGTCTCCTTGTTGAACCAAGATCAAGGGCGTGCATGGAACTAAGCCACCTTCCATCAAGTGGTATCAGAGCCATGGTTCTTCAAGGGTAAACGTTTCCTTTCCTTGTCTTTCTTTGAGTCTTCTTAGTTCTCTCTTTTGATTCGGTCATTTCTTCTCCTTCTCCTAGTGACCGAATATTTTCTTTGTGTTTTGGTTCATATTTTGCTTCCTTGAACCTTCCTTGATGCTTTAGGTTTCCTTGTTTTTAGGGTTGTCATATTCCATGATAGGTTGAGTATCACATGTTCATGCATTTTGTTTTTGGAATCTACCTATAGTTTTGTCATTTTTACCTCCTATATTTTGTCTTCCATTATATCCTTGTATGTGCCCAAACACCTTGCATGAAAACATGAAAAATACCATGATGCATACATCTTAAGTGGGCGTGCCATATAGAATACTATCTAGGTCATTCATGCATGCTATTAGCTTCTAGCATGTTCTATATGTTGCCATGATTTTCCATGTGTGAACTTCTTGCACATGCTAAAAACCGCCCACCTTACCCTTGCATTTTCACTTGTTTAAGTTGATTTCTTGTTTGCCAAGAACCCTAAAAGAATCTAAGAGGTGTGCTGGACTTTTTGTGCTAAACAACTTGACCTAATAGTACAAAACCATTTCCACTCAAAAATATTCCCTATAAACCTCTAAGAAAAAGCCA
Organism: Cajanus cajan; assembly: GCF_000230855.2. Classification (NCBI taxonomy): domain Eukaryota; kingdom Viridiplantae; phylum Streptophyta; class Magnoliopsida; order Fabales; family Fabaceae; genus Cajanus; species Cajanus cajan. Next base: position 41,461,341 of record NC_138525.1, read on the forward strand.
CTTGTCTTTGTCTCCTTCTCCTAAGAATTTGACCTAATTTTTGTGCCACCACAAGTGCAAAACCTAAGCAACAAATTGGGCTGAAAATTTAAAAAAAAAATTGGACCCAAGGACATTTTAAAAGCCAATTGCCGTGACCAAAAAAAGAACAAGAACAAAAAAAAAAATATTGGACAAAAAGGACTTGTTGCTAGACTTGTGGACTTGGACCATTCCCTTTGCATTTGGAGTTGGACATTTGACAATTTGGACATATTTTTGGGACTTATACCTTGGCTGGACCGAAAACATTAAAAGACTTAAGCAAGTGAAACTTAAACACAAACCCATTCTAGTGCCATTCTAGGTTTATTCTTTTGAAGTGCTATCCTTTATTGATTGAGTCTTAATTTTTTTTGCTTGTCTTTCTTTTGGCCTCTTTTGTTTGTCTCCATCAATTCTCTTTGAGTTTAGCTTTCCTAATTGTGCCTTTTCAGTTTTATCTTTTTGGAACTCTTGCTCTTGGTTGGTTTTCATTGATTGTAGGTGAAGCATCTATCTAGCAAAGTAGCAATCCTTTGGTGGATTGAGTGGAGGAGTGAACCAAAACCCAACCTAGCCTTTGGAAGGGTTTTCACTAAACCAAAAGGAGAGTAAACACTTGGGAGAGGTGCTAACACGTGTGCTCATTGTGAAGGAACCGCAAGAGGAGGAGTTTGAAGACTTGTTTTTTCTTGTTTACATTGTTTTACTTACTTTCGGCCCTTTGTTTTAGGCCATTCATTTCTTCCCTTTGGTTTGTAATTTTGGCCATTTTAAACCTCTTCAACTTGGGTTTTAGAGCGTGTAGAGAAGGTGATTTGAAAACCTTCACTAGGACCTCGACTAGTGTATGTTCTAAATTGCTTTCCATTGCATGCTTTATAGCTTTACTAGTATAATTGTCTAGGATTTTTTACTTTTGCTTCCAAAACGTTTAGAAGGCTTAATTCTTTTGCCTACTAGGGGTGCGTGCACACACACACTTGGTAGTGTCAAAATTGTTTTTGTAAGAAAGGTAAAAAGGGCTTAGTGATTTTTACTTGAAAAGGGCTTGGTTATTAAGTGATTCCTTGTAGTCCACCTCCCCTTGAAGGTTCAATTTGTATACTTAGGCCTTTTCTACTTATCTTGCACCTTTAAAACTTTTTGTGAAAACCTTTTTATCACTCAATCTTTGTGAAAACCTTTTTAACTCTTTGTGAAAATTTTGTGAAAACCTTTTGATCAAAGATGAGTGAGCATTCTAGTGTACATGGTCATAATTCTCGTAGCACTAGGTCTAGTGTTAGGGATGAACTTAGGGAATTGAAAGAGTACCTAAGAAAAAAAGAAGAGGAAAATATAAAAAGAGAAGAAGAATTGAAAAGGAAAGAAAAAGAGTTTGAAAGAAACAATGAGGAAATAAAAAGATTACTTGAAAGATTAGTTGTGGGAGGAGAGGCTAGTGGTTCAAGACCAAAAGTCACTTCTCCTCAACCCTCAAGAGGAAAGGGGCACATGTATGCAAGTGCTCATGAGGAGGAAGGGCATCATACCCAACCTCCAAGTGATATCTTCTTTAGTAGTCATCACAATGATGATTACTATCAAAGGCCCCCAAGACATCATAGAAATAGGGAGTCCTCCAATAAGGAACCTAACATCAATCTTCCCCCATTTCATGGCAAGGATAATGTTGAAAATTATTTAGATTGGGAAATGAAAGTTGAGCAACTTTTCTCTTGCCATGGAATAAGTGAAGATAGGAAGGTTTCTTTAGCAACCCTTAGCTTCCAAGGGCATGCTATGTATTGGTGGACCTCCTTAGAAAAAGAAAGGAGAATAAATCATGAGCCCCCAATCCAATATTGGAATGAGCTCCGTAGTTCCTTAAGAAGGAGGCATATTCCTCCATACTATGACCGAGAGCTTATGGATAAGCTTCAAAGATTGAAACAAGGGTCCTCTAGTGTGGAAGAATATAGGCAATCTATGGAGTTGCTAATGATGAGGGCTGGGATTAGGGAGGAAGAGAGGACCACAATCTCTAGATTTCAAAGTGGTCTTAATCTTGAGATAAGAGACAAAGTTGAACTTCTACCTTATAGGGATTTGAATGAACTTGTTCAACTTTGTTCAAGAGTGGAGCATCAACTTACAAGAAAACCTTTTCAAAAAGACTCCACTCCCTCTTATTCCAAGAGTTTTAAGAAGGAGGGCCACTCTTCCCTACCTTATCCCAAGGAAGAAAAAGAAAAAGAAAAAGAAAAAGAAAAATCATCTTTTAAAGCACCTTCCAAAGAGTCTAAGTCAAGTGAAATCAAGTGCTTCAAGTGTCTTGGAAGAGGACATATTGCTTCCCAATGTCCTACAAAGAAAACTATGGTTTTAAAAGCCCAAGACCACTATAGTAGCCTTGATGAAGCTACTTCTTCTTCCTCTAGTAGTGAAGGAGAAGCCATAGACTCCGCGGAAGAAATTTTACCTTGTGAAGGAGACTTATTGTTGGTTAGAAGGCTCCTTAACAATCAATCTAGTGAAATTGACCAATCACAACGAGAGAACTTGTTTCAAACAAAATGCAAGGTCTTAGAAAGTACTTGTTCTCTCATTGTCGATAGTGGGTCTACTTCTAATTGTTGTAGTACTAGATTGGTTGATAAGCTAGCCTTAACTACAAAACCTCATCCTAAACCTTACAAAATGCAATGGATCAATGAAGAAAGAGGTGTTGTAGTCAACCAACAAGCAAGCATACCAATCTCTATTGGCAACTATAAAGAAAATGTTTTGTGTGACATAGTGCCATTAGAGGTTAGTCATGTCTTGCTTGGGAGGCCATGGCAATTTGACAAGCACATAATCCATAATGGCCTCACCAATAAAATAAGTTTCCAACACTTAGGTAAGAAGTTTGTGTGGTGTCCTCTATCACCCTCTCAAGTGAATGAGGACCAACTCAAACTAAAGGCTAAGAAAGATGATGAAGAGAAAAGCAAAAACAAAAACAAAAAGAAAAGAAAAGATAAAAAGAATTTTTCCTTTGAAGAAAAAGGGCTAGGTTCAAGTGAACCTTAACCCTTGTGCCATCCTCTTTTCTTTGGTGCCAAAGAAAGATGGCAATGGAGGATGAGCACCTTTTTAAAAGCCATCATTGAATAAAAGGCACCCAATCCTAAGTTAGATGATTTGGTGAATGAATTGCATGGGTCAATAAATTTTAAATGGTGATGCCTCTTTGGCTCTTCCCTTTTGCCCTAAGCACCTTCATTCAACAAATTATGTACTTAAGGATTGCATAGTTAAGTTTTAATATTTTACTCCCCTAATTGTGGTTTCACTTCTTTTGAAGGATCAATGGAATGGAAGAACTTGAAGATTTGTGGTCAAATCCTTCTCAAGAAGGAGGGTATGATGGAGGACCATCCATGGTACTTCATGTGAAACCCATCACATGGTCCAATGCTATGACTAATTTTGAGTAGTGTAGGATTTATTTAGTTTATTCCAATTTTACCCTTGTATTTTGGGGTATTTTAGTCCTAGGGTTTATTTCTTTGTATTTCCCATTTTGCCCTTGTATTTTGGGGTGTTTAGATGCTTAGGTTAATTTCAATTTGGGCTAGGCGTGTCCATTAGGAGGGTGACGCACACTTAGTGGAATTGTTTGGACATTTTTGGTGTTAGGTAGGCTTAGGCCCAATTGGAGGGCCAAGGTGCATAGACTTATCATGCACCTTGTTGTAGCCAACCTAAACCCTTAGATGCCAAACTTGGCCACCAAGTAGCATCTAGGGTTAATTTGCATCTCATTTAGTATGCATTTGGCTTGATGAATTTCGGCCAATGCAACACCAAATGAAACCCTAGATGCTAGCACTCCTATTTATACCCTAGCCTATCACCTTGTACATACTTTGGATCATATTGAATTTGAGTGTGCATTTTTGCCTCAACTTCTCTTCCATAGTCTCTAGGAACTCCACGGCCCTTCCTTTCTCCTCCTCCCTAACCACCATGAGTGAGTTGAGCTTGGCCTTCCTTGGTTGGCCTTCACCCTCCTTAGTGAAGTGAGCTAGCCAAAAGGAGCAACACCCCCACCAAACACCTTCCTCCCCTTGAGCGTGACCACCACCACCCTAAACACCCACTCTTCCCTAGTTTCTAGGTTGCCTTTGGCTAACCTCCTCCCATCTCCACCCTAAGAGAGCAAAACCCTACATAGGTTTCATCCTACACTTGGATGAAACAACCTTGAGCAAACCATCCTCTTTTGTGCTTCCGCCAACATCACCACCATTCTTCCACCATTTTGGAGTCTCCTTGTTGAACCAAGATCAAGGGCGTGCATGGAACTAAGCCACCTTCCATCAAGTACGACCGTATTGAATTTGGTACGGCCGTACTGAAGTTCAAAAGCTTCAGTACGGCCGTATTGATTTCATTACGGCCGTATTGTAGTTTAAATGGCTCAGTACAGCCGTACTGAACCTCTAGGAGGGTGTATTAAGCTCCAATCCTCACACACCCTTATTCTAAGCTACTCTAAGACTTCTAGACCTACAAAGAATCATCCTAGGGTCTTCCAGGAGTCCTTCCGGCTGACTTTCCTTCGGTCTTCGAGAGTCTTTGAGTCTTATTTCCGACCCGGACAATTTTAGGGGTCTACAAAGATGTTGTAGTATTTAAGAATCACCCTTTTCATTGTCTTAACCATAGTGTCATTACATTTTTAGGATTTCATTCTAGGTTATACTTAGAAGAGGATCCTATTTTTATTTTTAGGGTGTTTAACTTTGATAGTTTATTTTTTCCTAGGTTAGATAGAATGACTCCTCTTAGGATCTATGATCTATTCTTTAACCCTCTCACTTCTTATTCCTTGCATGTTTTACATGTAGGTGTTATTTTTTCTTCCATGCATCCTCTAGATTTGAGGACAAATCCTTTTCAAGAGGGAGGGGATGATGGAATCATACTTGGGAATGCAAGAGGTGACACACTCAAAGATCCAATGGGCCTTATAGGCTTGGAAGGCCCAAATCAAGTTTCAACATGGGCCTATCTTGAAATGAGCATTCTTATCATATTTTTTTAGCATAGCTTGAATATATTTTGGTCTTGTATTTTGGACCACATAGAGTAGTATTTTCGGTTTTAGGCTTGTTGGGCCTAGTTTTGGGCTTCATGGGCTTTTGGGCTTTTGGTACCCAATATTGGGCTCATTTTCATTCTTGTAATTTTTCATTTCCATTGTATTTGTTTGGTCATTGTAATTAGGACATTAGAAAAATATTATACAAGGATTACTTAAATAGGAAAATTAGATTAACTTAGGTTTAATTTGGAAGTCATTTAAGTTACATTTGAGTCACATGTTTTGCACCATTGGTGGCTGAACATGTGCCACTCAAATTAACCCTAAATGACACTCCAAATTCAACCTAGATGCCCCTTTAGCACCTAAATTTTCGTCCAAGCACATGGGAGCCAAAATTTGAATTCAAATTTCCAATTTGAATTCAAATTTTGGGCGACACATGTAGCCTTTGATTTAGGCGCCCAAAGTTTGCATAACCGGAAGCCTACTTAAGTGATTCTCCTACACATTGTATTTACTTTGACATTTATGAAATTTGAGAGCCTTTGTTGCCGAGTTTCTTCATCAAAGTCACCTAGAGATTTCTCCTTCAAACCTTAGAAGTTCATCTTCTTCCTTCCTTTTGAAGTGAGCAATCCATTGCTCCTTAAGCTTGGATGCTTCCATCCAAGGCTTAGGCCTATTTCCATCCGAGATTCATCTTCCTTAAAGTGTTCATCAACTTCGGATTCCATCTCCTTTGAAGAAGATCCGAGCTAGGAGAAGGTAAGGAGAAGAACTCCATTCACTCCTCCTTACCTCCTCCATCAATAGACGTTTTGTTCCTAAATTTTCTACATTAGCTTCACCCCTCAATGAGTTGGTGAAGAAGGATATGGTCTTTCTTTGGCAAGAAAACATAATTTACTCTTTCAAGAGCTAAAGAAAAAGCTTACTCAAGAACTTGTTTTAGCTTTACCTGATTTCAACAAAACTTTTAAGCTAGAATGTGATGCTTAGGAATTGGCATAGGGGCTGTGGTGTTACAAGGTGGCCATCCCATAGCTTTGAGGTTAGAGGAAAAACACATAAAAGGGGGGTTGAATATGTGTGTGTATACAAACAAAGGTATTTTAAAAATGTTTTTCCCAAGATTAGTGCTCTTCGTCCACTGCACTTTTCAATATCAAACGATTGTGCAGAGCTCGCTTAACTTACGACCAATGCATCTGAAAGGTTTATCGTCCACTAGGAGAATGTCTCATAAAAATATTAATATAAGTTCTTACATTTTCATTTTCAAGATAGTTTCATTTAAGGATAAGTAGCAGATGAACTTTCAGTGTAATAAGTTTTTAAGCAAAGTTAGCTTCTTCGTCTAAAAGTTGTTTTAAAGATATGTGAACATTGGACAAAGTCTTTCACAAAGGTTTCATCAATAAGGAAGATTTGCATCTAAGTAAGTAAAAGAATGCAATCATTTTATACTGGTTCGCTCAACTGAGCTACGTCTAGTCTCCTTCAACTTGAAGGGTTCCACTAGATATGAAATGAAGTACATTGAGTATTATCGTCCACTCCTGGACCTTAGTATTCTCGACCACTCCTGGCCCTAGTAATCTCGACCACTCCTGGCCCGCTAGCTTCACTCACCAGCGCTAGTATTCTTACACCACTTCTGGTCCAAGTATTCTCGATCACTTCTGGCCCGCCAGCTTCACTCACCAACGCTAGTATTCTTAAACCACTTCTGGTTCTCCAAGTATTCTCGACCACTTCTGGCCCGTCGGCTTCACTCACCAACGCTAGTATTCTTAAACCACTTCTGGTTCCCCAAGTATTCTCGACCACTCCTGGCCCGTTGGCTTCACTCACCAGCGCTAGTATTTTCTTATCAGCCACTTCTGGCTAACAATGAGTATTCTTTGACAAGCCCCTCCGGGCTTTACAAGTATTATTTTCCTAGCCTTTTCAGGCTCTACTATGTTGATAAATGTATAGCTGGGTTTGAGTGTATTGGGTTACTCTCACAAAGATGATTGGGAAATTTCCTACACTCACTAAGGTTTGCTACATTAGTTTTACAGAGATTTTGAGTGTGTGGGTTACTCTCATGGAGAGGATACATAAGTTTACAACACTTACTAAGGTTTAGTTCATCACTAACATTTTCAAACACCTTAGTCTACAGACATAAAAATACAATATTACATTGTACATATGACTATGTATGCTCATCTCTGGTCTCTTTCTTATGGGCTTGATATCACTCTTTTTCTTTCCATCCACAAGCCCAGGGCAAGGCATATAATCATTCTTTTGTTGTTTCTTGCCTCCTTCTTTTCGATTTAATATTGTTGCATATTTATAGGCATGTAAAATTTGCCCGTTGCATATGTCCGTTGAAGCTAATATAGTCGTTCATGACTAGTTTGATCCTTTCATTTAGTGCATTTGGTTTCACATTAAATGTTTCTTCCTTTTTCTTAGACATTGCCTGTGTTCTTCTCTGTGCTGTTGTTGTAGTGCTTGACTTTAGAAATTAGTTGTTTTTTTCTGGTCAAGCAGCAATATAGTCGTTGTCCTTTTCTGAAAAAAGTAATCACTTTTTCTGACATATGTATGCTCTACTTTTTCATGTTTCTCTTTTCTTTTGTTCCTTCGTACGTGTTTTACGTTGAAAGCTTTGGTATGTTCATAGACGACATTTTGTCTTGTTTCTTGAGGTATGATTCTTTATTTTCTTGGATGGCAGTCTTCATCTTTGTCTGTTGGTCCTGTGCATTTCGATCTTGACTTTTGCCTCAAGGTCTGAGTTCAGTGCTTGAACTTCTCTTTGGTTTGATTAACAATGAGTAAAAAAAAATTATTTCCTTCTAGAGTGTCTCTCAGTCTGTGCCATCCTTCGTCTTGATTATTCCTCATAGTCTTCGTTTGATACCTCGGTGTCTCATTCTGGTGGTAGTCTTCTTCCGTCCATGAGAAGGCTTTGTCCTTATGCTTGATTACCTATCATCTGATTCTTTCATTTGGTTTGTATAATCTTCATGAATTGTGACATTTAATGCTTCTGACTTAGCATTTAATGTTTGATTGATGAATCTGCACTTCTCGAGATCTTTTGTACTTTCTTGGTACTGTTGTTGCAGAGGTGTTGTCTTTTCCCGGCTAGTAGGTATACTTGCTCTGACACACGCTATTTTGATTTATGGATAAGTACTCGTCCATTTGTCTTATCTTCCTTCTTATACTTTAAGGACTTCATATGTTCTTCTAAGAGTGTGGACGTTAGGTAGTTTGTCTCATTGTGTCTTCAGATGCAATCTAGCTTCCGTGATCTTCGTCTATGTATTCGAGTCTCTGTCTGATTGGCTATTGTAGATACTTGACTCTGTCTAGGGTGCTTTGACTTAGTTTTTCCCATCGTCCATGGTCTTGTATCATCTGAGGCTTCATTATTTTACTTCTCGTGTTGGGCTTGATTTCGTTTGATTGCTTGATCTCTTCATCCGCCATCTTGTTAGGTTTCTCCCTTCACTGTGGTTTTTCATTCTATTTTTATGTCTTTTTCTAATGTGCCCTCTTTGTTTGCTCAACCTTTATCCAATGCTTGGCTCATATCTCTTGATTCTGGTATGGATGTATATTCTCTATTCTTCAGTTTACCTGTACTTATATCTGAAACACTAACACACTTGTTAGTGATAATAATATGTATTATATTTGTCTCATTCAAAACCTTGCTGGGAATTGTTTCTGTCTTTGTCTGACTTAACAAGCTTATTTTAGTGTAAAACTTCATGAGGCTGCCTTCAACTACCCAACCTATGACAAGGAGCTTTATGCTTTAGTTCGAGCCCTTCAAACTTGGGAACATTATCCTGTGACCAAGGAATTTGTCCTCCATAGTGATCATGAATCACTAAATATTTGAGGGTCAAGGTAAGTTAAATAAAACGCATGCAAAATGGGTTGAGTATTTAGAACAATTTCCTTATGTCATCAAATATAAAAAATGCTATATACAAATGTAGTGGCTGATGCCTTATCAAGAAGACATGTTTTATTGAACACCCTTGGTTCTCAAATTTTAGGGTTTGATGACATAAAGGATATGTATGAGAAAGATTCTGATTTTGCTAACTTTTATCTCTTATGTATTCAAAATCCTTACCAAGGTTACTATATTTCTAAGGGGTTTCTTTTTAAAGAAAATAAACTTAGTATACCCCAAGGATCTATTAGAAAACTTTTGGTACAGGAAAGTCATGAGGGTGGACTCATAGGGAATTTTGGAATTGGAAAAACTATTTTACTTCTAAAAGAGAAATTCTTTTGGCCTCCTATGAAAAGAGATGTCCAAAGGTTTTGTTCTAGATGTATAGCTTTTCTCCAAGCTAAGTCTAAGACTAAACCTGATGGATTGTACACCCCCTTGCCTATATCCAATGCTCCTTGGGTTGACATATCCATGGACATTGTTCTTGGATTGCGTCAAACCTGAAGAGGAAAGGATTCAATCTTTGTGGTAGTGGACCGTTTTAGAAAAATGGCACACTTTATTCTATGCCACAAAGTGGATGATGCAAGTAACATTGCTAAATTATTTTTCCAAGAGGCAGTAAGGTTGCATGGGTTTCCTAAAATTATAGTATCAGATCGAGATGTTAAGTTCCATAGCCATTTTTGGAAAACTCTTTGGTCTAGGCTAGGAACTAAACTCTTGTTTTCTACTAAATTTCACCCTCAAACTAATGGGCAAACTGAAGTAGTTAATAAGTCTCTTGGAAATATGTTAAGGGCAATCCTCAAAGGTAATAAAATGTCATGGGATGATTACCTACCCCATGTAGAGTTTGCCTACAATAGGGTAGTCCACAAAACCACCAAAATGTCTCCTTTTGAGATTATATATGGTTTTAATCCTTTTACTCTTTTAGATTGGTTACCTCTTCCTGATATTGCTTCTTTTATCCATAAGCAAGGATCATCTAGGGTTGAATTTGTTAAGAAATTTCATGAGAGGGTTCGAGACCATATTCATGAAGTTAGATGAAAAACACATAGAAGGGGGTTGAATATGTGTGTGTGAACGAAGAGAATTTAAAAACATTTTTGCAAGAGGACTCCTTTTTGTCCAATAAAAGTATTGCTTTGAATACTTAAGAATTGTGCAGGATTTTCTCAACAAAGGATTTTGCATTTGAAAGTTTATTATAACACCCCAGTTTTCATGCTTTTTATGGAGGGTAATTTAGTAATTTTCATAAAATTTATTAAAGGTGATTTAGTAGTCCATAACGGGCCGCTCCCAAACTAGAACTGGTCGTTCCAAAACTAATAAAATGACCTATAAACCCTAGATTGGAACGGGTCGTTCCCAAACTGGAACGGGGCATTCCAAATCACAAAAAATGCCTAAAATCCTAGTTGATAACTTGGCGTTCCAAACATTGTCATTATCAGTTAAACTCAACTCTGGAATAGGTCGTTCTGGTTTTGAGAACGGGCCATTCCAGATGCAAATTTAACACATGATGAAAGGATCCAGAATGGACCTTTCTGGATTCAAAACAGGTCATTCTGGCCATTTCTAAAATTTATAAATAGTAGAATCTAGCATTGCTTCTAGACACACTCTCTGAAGACCAGGGAGAACCAAGAGAAGGAGATCAAAAAGATTCTTCTCTAGCTTTATCTTCTGCTTATCCAGGTAAGGGGGGAGTGAGAAACCTCACTCAGGGGTGTAGGAATAATTGTTGGGTAGCTGGATTGGCCCCCAATCCTGATGGCATCCATGCTAGCATTGATGGATTGGTTGATCAATGTGAGGACACCTTGTGATGGAATAACACTAAGGCCGAGAAGACCAAGAGGTGATATACTAAAGGAGGCAAGAGGAATGGGATAGTGAGGCCATTTTTGGACCTTAGCTCCTATGTTTTTTTTAGCATTTATTTTATTTCCTATTTTACCCTTGTATTTTGGGGTATTTTAGTCATAGGATCTATTTTACTTGTATTTCCTATTTTACCCTTGTATTTTGGGGTGCTTTAGATGATTAGGTTTTTAATTTGGGCTAGGGTATTACACTAGAAGGGTGACACATTTTTGGTGAGTTTTGGATCTATTTTTGGTGATAGAAAGGCTTAGGCCCAAGTGGAGGGCAAAGGTTGCATGATCATATCATACACCTTGATGTAGCCAATCTAGATCCATAGATTCCAAACTTGGTCACCAAGTAGCATCTAGGGTTCATTTGGCATGTCATTTGGAGTGCATTTGCCTTGTGAATTTCGGCCATGCACACTCCAAATGAAACCCTAGATGCCTCCCCTCCTATAAATACCCAACACCCCACCACTTGTAAATACTTTGGATTATATGAATTTGAGTGAGCCTTTTGTGCCTCAAATCCTCTTCCTTAGTCACTAGGTTAGTTTCGGCTAGCCACCTTCATTCTCCACCCTTGGAGAGTGAAACCCTAGATTGGCCTCCATCTACACTTGGAGTGAGCCAACCTTGAGCATTCATACACCATTCACCATACACTTCCGCCCAACACCTCCTTTCACGCCCATCTCCCTTTTGTCCCACAAAAACCTTCCTTTGTCTACCCCTTGGTGAACCTAGATCAAGGGCAAGGAGTCTCCTTTCAACCACCATCATCATCCATGGAAGGAACTACTCCATCATTTGGTATCAAGAGCTTAGGTTATCTTCAAGGGTAACTAGCTTCCTTTCCATTTCTTTGAGTCTTTTCTTTTTTTGAGTCTTGATTTGCGTCATCTTTGAGTTCTTTGTCATCCATGAAAACCTTGTTAAAAATGTCTTTTTATGTTACTCCATGGTTCATTTCTTATTCATGAGCCTCCTTTTGTGCTTTAGGGTTTTTCTTGAGTTTTAGGTTCTTGTGTGCCATTTTTGTTTTTACTCTTGTTGCTGGAAAAATATATTATGAACATCAAGAACATGTCTTCCATCTCTTTTTGATCTTTTTACCTTTAAAGTTTTGTCAAAACTTGTGTTTATCTCACCTTTCTCAAAAAGACAAAAAAATATATGTATGATGCACCCATTTGATGTATGAAACCATGAAAATATGAAATGTATGTGTTTTTCCATGAGGTGGCCTAAATTTTGCTGCACCATTTAGAGGTCATTCATGCATGTTAACTAGTCCTTGGCATGCTCCAAATTTGTGTTGAAATCTATGTGTTATTTCCTTCCTACACATACATGATTGGCCACCTTTCCATGCACATCATTACATGATTATTCTTTTGTCCTTTTATGCACATGTGTGAGTGATAAGTTTTGTGTGTGAGTGCTGGAATCTTTGAAAAAAAATCTGCACCAAAAAGAAAATAGTACAAGACACACTCCACTCACAAAATGCTTCTATACCCACTCATGTGTTGCCACTTGTCTCTCTATTTTTGACTCCTTATATGTGCTGAATTTTTAATCACCCACAAGTGTAAAAACCAAGCAACATTTAAAAGAAAAATAGAAACAAAATATGGACAAAAATATTAAAAAAAAAAACGTGACCAAAAAGGCTAAAAGAAAAAGAAAGAAAAACAAAAAGGACTTGTTGCTAGACTTGTGGACATTGACCTAATTACCCTTGCACATTGGAGTTAGACTTGGACTGAATTTTTGGACCTTATTGGACCATTTTGAGACACAAAACCGTGGCTGGACCTCTACCAAAAAGGACTTAAAAATTCACAAGTGAAAACCATTAAAGTTTTAACTCCATTCTAGTGCCATTCTAGGACTTTTCGTTTGTGTGCTAACCTTTTTAATGTGTCTTAATTTTTTTGCTTGTCTTCTTTGGAATTCTTATGTTTGTCTCATTAATCTCTCTTTGAGTTCAGCCTTTTAATTGAGCATTTTCAGTTTTATTCCTTTGGCCTCCTTCTTGTTCTTGGTTGGTTTGTTATCTTTGGGTGTAGGTGAAGTACTACCTCCAAGAAACCCTTAGCAAAACTTCTTTGGGGGATTGAGTGGAGACTAAATCCGTGAGGTCCCAAGTGCTTTGGAGAAGGATATCATATCTCAAAGAGTGCAAACACCAAAGGAGAGGACTAACTTTGTTTGTTCCTTGTGAAGGGGAGCCAAATTGGAGGAGTTGAAGACCTTTAATTTCTTTTCTTTCTTACTTTCTCATTTTGCTCAATTTTTGGCCACTTGTAATTGGGCCTTGTTTCTTTATTTTGGTTTGTAATTGGCCATTTTAAACCTCTTCATTTTGGTGGTAGTTTCGTGTAGTTGAAGGTGATTTGAAAACCTTCACCTAGGCATTCGACTAGTATATGCTTTAAGTGCTTTCCTTATGCATGTTTTAAAGCTTTTAGTAGTATAATTGCTTAGGTCTTTTTTTTGCCTCAATTTTCGTTTAGAAGGCTTACAATTGCCTACTAAGGGTCCGTGCACACACACACCTTATTGTTGTGCCAACTTGTTTTGTGAGAAAAGTGGAAAAGGCTTAGTGATTTTTACTTGAAAAGGCTTGGTTTTTAAGTGATTCTTAGTAGTCCACCTCCCTTTGAAAGTTCACTTTGTACACTTAGGCCTTTTCCTACCTATCTTTCACTTTGAAAACCTTTTGTGAAAACCTTTTTTTATCACTCACTCTTTGTGAAAACCTTTTTCAAACCTTTTTGAAAACAAGAATTTGTGAAAACCTTTTCTTGATCAAAGATGAGTGATCAATTTAGTGTCCAAGGTCATAATTCTTGTAGTACTAGGTCTAGTGTTAGGGATGAACTTAGGGAATTGAAAGAGTACCTAAGAAAAAAAGAAGAGGAAAACATAAAAAGAGAGGAAGAAATTAGAAAAAAGGAAAGAGAAAATGCAAGGAATCATGAGGAAATAAAACAACTACTTGAAAAATTAGTTGAGGAGAGAGAAACTAGTGAATCCCAACCTAGGATTGTTCCAACTAGATCTCAAAAAGGCAAAGAAGTTAGAGTTCCTAGGAGTATGCATGAGCAAGAAAATACAACAAGAGAGGAGGAACTTAGAACGAAAGAAAAAGAAAAGAACATAGAAAAGAAAGAAAGAATAAAGAGAAGTATAGAGAAGGTTAAAGAGTGGTTAGAAAATGAGACACAACCAACACTCTTGGAGAAGAGTAAGGAAGATAATGTTTCCTCCAAAGGGCTTATGCTTAAAGAGAGTCACTTTCCCATTGAAAATGATTTAAAAGAAACTCTCTTTATTCATCAAGACCTTAATTCTTTCTCTCACGTTGCCACTAGTCATGAAGTGGAGATTCAAAAACAAATCCTTTTTAAAGAAAAAGAATCTCAACTTCAAGATTTAGTGAAGAAGAAGTGGACTTTACTTAGTTCCACTTCTTGTGCTACTTCCTTGGTGGTGCCCAAGGTAGATAGCCTTCCTTTGTGTAGGACTTTTCCTACCTTAGTTGTGTCAATAATGCACCCAATTTATGGAATATATTATTTGTTGGATATACCATATGAACCTTCAAGGTTCCTTATGACAAATTCTTTTCATAACTATCCAACAAATAATATAATCCAAAATTGCTTAGGAAATTTTCTAGTTGTATTTCCTTTGTTTTCTAGGAAATGCCTAGGTTACCACATAGGGTACTTTAGGCAAGATGTTCTAGTTTTTAGGACTAATGCATTAGTGTGCTATAGTTTTAGTCTTTTTAACTTTTTAGGTTTTAGTTATACACCTAGACTTCACTATGAGGAGGATCCTATCTTTCGCATTAGAGAATCTAGTCCTTTTAGTTTAGACAATCTTTTTAGCATTTTTAGTGGAACTCCTCTTTGGATACACTTTCCATTTCTATCATATACTGTCACCTTTAATGCTTATTTTTATGTTTTTATTGGTCATGAGGCCCACCATGAAGAACCTCTTGATTTGAGGTCAAATCCTTTTCAAGAGGGAGGGAATGATGGAATAACACTAAGGCCGAGAAGACCAAGAGGTGATATACTAAAGGAGGCAAGAGGAATGGGATAGTGAGGCCATTTTTGGACCTTAGCTCCTATGTTTTTTTTAGCATTTATTTTATTTCCTATTTTACCCTTGTATTTTGGGGTATTTTAGTCATAGGATCTATTTTACTTGTATTTCCTATTTTACCCTTGTATTTTGGGGTGCTTTAGATGATTAGGTTTTTAATTTGGGCTAGGGTATTACACTAGAAGGGTGACACATTTTTGGTGAGTTTTGGATCTATTTTTGGTGATAGGAAGGCTTAGGCCCAAGTGGAGGGCAAAGGTTGCATGATCATATCATACACCTTGATGTAGCCAATCTAGACCCATAGATTCCAAACTTGGTCACCAAGTAGCATCTAGGGTTCATTTGGCATGTCATTTGGAGTGCATTTGCCTTGTGAATTTCGGCCATGCACACTCCAAATGCAACCCTAGATGCCTCCCCTCC
The DNA here is from genome assembly GCF_000230855.2 of Cajanus cajan. NCBI lineage: Eukaryota > Viridiplantae > Streptophyta > Magnoliopsida > Fabales > Fabaceae > Cajanus > Cajanus cajan. The sequence continues at coordinate 41,476,861 of NC_138525.1, forward strand.
TATAAATACCCAACACCCCACCACTTGTAAATACTTTGGATTATATGAATTTGAGTGAGCCTTTTGTGCCTCAAATCCTCTTCCTTAGTCACTAGGTTAGTTTCGGCTAGCCACCTTCATTCTCCACCCTTGGAGAGTGAAACCCTAGATTGGCCTCCATCTACACTTGGAGTGAGCCAACCTTGAGCATTCATACACCATTCACCATCACTACAAGAAAAATCAGTATTATCTACGGAAGAAATCCGTAGGTAATACTAAAAATCCGTAGGTAACTGTTAATTACCTACGGATTACCTACGGAAAAAAATTCGTAGGTAATAAGGTCATAGATAACGTTACCTACGGAAAATTTTCCGTAGGTAACGTTACCTACGGATTTTATCTACGGTTACCTACGGAAATTTCTGTAGGTAAGTTACCAACGGAAATTTTCCGTAGGTAACTTACCTACAGAAATTTCCGTAGGTAACTTACCTACGGAAATTTCCGTAGGTAAGTTACCTAGGCAAATTTCCCTGAGTAAGTTACCTACGGAAATTTCCGTAGGTAACTATTTTCAACAGATTTATAGCATAGATTGTTTGTTCCATAACAATCATTGTTCCTGCTCAAAAATATAAATAAAATCACTTTTCAGATTTCTTAAAATATCCTATAACCCTATATATATCCTTCAGTTAGGCAAATTCAATTAACCACAATATGAAATCAAACATCTTTAAAATCAAAATACCCATAGCAATTATGCATAATTAGTTTCCATGTCATTGTGTAAAATATGATAATTTTAAAATTGTTCAAAGCTTTATTCACCCAACATGAACTACTCTCTCTTAGTGCTAGCCTAATTGTTTCTAGTACGGGTGATCACAGTTTGGTTTTTAGACAAAAACTCCTCTGAACCTATTATACTCATGAATTTAAACAAAACAGGATACTAGATTATATTAGAAATTTAATCTAGTTAAAACAGAACGTTTCCCCCTAACAATGTGTCTCCTCCTTCCACTGAAACTGATAAAAAACTACCCTTCTCCCCTCTCTGACTTCCTCTACAGTATATATTAAATAATAACTATCACATGTATAAAATAAGTACCTAATAACACCAAACAATAACTACACTCCAATGAAACTGAACAATAACTGCCACGTACACAGCTAGACTAAATGCAGTTCCTAAAATAAAATTCAACTGTATCACTCAGCATTTAAATATAATGATCAAAATGAATGAGGATATAACAAATGAAAATGCATTGTTCCTATGATCAATTAGCTAATACTATTATGCTTTACTTTGGAGACTTAGAATGATAATGAAATATAGCAATCACAAATAAAACTTCATCAACACATTACATCTAAAAGTAAAAATAAATAATAGGAACAACACATTACATCTAAAAGTAAAAATAAATAATAGGAACAAATGCATAATTTCCTGTTCATTTAATTTCTGTTTTAGTAAGGTTGGGGAAGGCAAAGATTTTACCTGTAATAGCAGATGGCTCTCTCACCCAATGAGCTTCAGCAATGATAAGATAGCTTAATATTAAGAAAGGAATTATCTGCAGATGTCACCATACAAACTGCAGTGAGTAAAATAATACTGGACTAGAGATGGAAGAAAATGATAAAACAGAAATGATATGCTTATTTAATTATATATGTGACTGCATGTCAAGTTTTGATATAAAAAATCTACTTAGAATTCAGAGACGTGCAAATAAAAAAGAAAAAAGAAAATGACAATTAAATACATGTGAACTTTCAATCTGCAATCAGTCACCTGCTGGAAAATGGCTTACAGGGAGTTTTAGTCTTTATAGCCACTTCACCCTCTATCTAATCAATAAATATTTTTAATTATTTTTATTTTTACACAATGTAACAAATGTTTGATGATTAGAATAATACAATTCAATGTCCACCATCACGAACCCAAATTATAAATCACTTTGTGGAAAAACTCTTTTCATCACATTTTACATTTTACAAATATAAGTGATCAATTAACCATAAAAGGGATTAAATTATAACCATAAAATTGCTCAATCACAGGGTTCATGTTTGTGTTCAAGAATACCAAATATTGGTGATGAATCTGTTTAGAGATATAAAAAAAATTCCTCAGCCCCTGTATCTAATTGCTTAAGCTTTTAGGATAGTTGATTCTTAAAACAATATTAAAGTTGTGACCAAGTGGTCAACAGTAGAATCTTTGTTGTTCCCATTTTTCATAATTTAATTGAACTTTGGAATAAGGTAAAGTAGATTTGGGCATTATCCATGTTGTGAGCAGCAAGATGATGTTGAGTCTTGTGTTGAGGTGGGGCAGTTTGGTTTAGATGAAGAAACAAATGATGAATTTCTTGGCCAAGGCAATGCAGAATCCCAACTTCGTTCAACAATTGGTTCAGCAAACAGAGTGGAGAAAGGAGCTTGAGGAAGCTTTTTCCAAGAAGAGGAGGAGACCTATTGAGCAAGGGCCTAGTGATGTTGTTGAAGTAGGTGACTTAGGTTGTGCTGAAGAGTCCTCAACTTTCGTTAAACTTGAACCTCAAGAGTGTACTGACAAGATATTAGAGTTTGAAGTACCTGATCTGGACTTTTATTCTTTGAATCTTGAGGAGAGTAGTGGAAGCCAAAAGAGAATCGAGGAAGACCATATCCAACTTGAAAGTAGAGATAATGATATTGATGAAGTGTTTTGGCAAGATTTGCTTAATGAGGGTATTAAACATCAAAGTGTTGAAGATGTAGATGTATTGGCTGAGAAACTTGGTTATTTTGCCTCTAGTCCTAATAAATAGGTTGGTGCATATATTCATTGCTTCATTGAACTATAACTGGATATGAAGCGGTGTATATCTCCTTAAGTCATTAGATATATATACTTTCTAACCAGTTTTTGCGTGGAATATCTATATAATCCACCTCCATTAAAAATTAAAATTAAAATTTTACTATTTTATTTTAAAATTAATTAAAGCTCATCAGTGAAGAGAAAACAATGATTAAAAGAGAGAGAGGGATACAGCTGCTATCTTGAATCAGACACGACAAGCTGGTGCTGGAAATAAGGATTATGTTGCTGGCAAAGGCACAAAAGAGGTGCCTTCAGCTGCTGCTCCACTCGGTGAGGAGGTGGAAAAGGCTGCTGTCATCAAGCACGCAACAGGAGCACACGTAGCAGATAATTCTGCAATGGTTACTTTAGCTGCAGGTTTTCCAAATAATGCAGTAGCTGCTGGACATATAAATAATGGACAGCAAGGAGGTGATCCTGATCACGCAGAGGATGATGCAGCAGCTAATGTATCAGGCGGTGCTACCACAATTTACAAAGCAGATGATGTTGCTGCTGCTTTACTTTCCACGGAGCATGCTGCACCAGCCACTAAAGCCTTAGTTCCAACTGCTACTGCGTCAGACTAAGCTGTTGTTGTTTTGGAACAAGAGATAGCCACAAAAAATGCGGCAGCTGAAGCAAATGCATTCAGCAAAGTTGGTCCAGCAACCAGTTCAACAGCCCACTCAATAGGTGCACTCAACAAAGTTGATCCAGCTGATTTACAAATGCATCACGGTGCACTCACGGTCACAAAGATGCAAAAGGAACAACTTAAAAGAAAAAGAAATCAGTTGATAAACATGCTGAGCAGCTGCTCGGGTGCACATTGGTGCAGAAGAGCTTGCCACCCTTCAAGCCAATTTGATCAAGGCCTCAAAAGCCTATCATGATGCAGAAACTCCAGCTGGTAGATCAGCTGCTCTGTTGAACAAAACTATAGATGAATTTTGCGCCCTTAAGGACAATTGGATTAAAGATACAAATGCCTACAAGAATGCACTCCTGGTCAGTCAAGCTGACACAAATGAAGGAACTAATTCGGGTTCCTCAGTGTTGGAAAGGCTTTTCAGATTTATAATGTAATTTATCACCCATATTCACGAAAGTTGTGCTCTGAAAATTTAAAGGTAGAAATATGAAAGAGGAACATACCACTAAACGTCGCTCTTGGAGATTTAGAGGACCTTCGCTCTTGGAGCAGTGCGTCTCGTGTGGAGCAGGCAAATCGCAACCCCGGTGTAGCAGGCAAGTCGCAACCCCGGTGTAGCGTCGTCCACTGCAGCGATCAAATGGCTAAGGGTTCGCACGAATTTGGGCAAAGGGGTCTCACTGTGTCGTTGCTCCTCCTCCAAGGACCGTCGCTCCTAGACCAGTGCGTTTTGTTAGAGCGAAAAATCGCAACCCTAATTCAAAGTAATACAAAACCTCAGTCTTCAGTAACCCCTAACAATGTAGTTCAAATGCCACGTTTCTTCTATTTAGTTACCTACGAAATTTTTTCCGTAGATAACTAAACTTTACCTACGAAAAAAATTCCGTAGGTAACACTCTGTAGATAATTAAAAATTACCTACGGAAAAAATTCCGTAGGTAATATTTCGTAGATAATTAAAAATTACCTACGGAAAAAATTCCGTAGATAATATTCCGTAGATAATAACAATTTTTCTTGTAGTGCATACACTTCCGCCCAACACCTTCTTTCATGCCCATCTCCCTTTTGTCCCACAAAAACCTTCCTTTGCCTACCCCTTGGTGAACCTAGATCAATGGCAAGGAGTCTCCTTTCAACCACCATCATCATCCATGGAAGGAACTACTCCATCACCTTGACTCCTTGGATCAAGTTCTTCAAAGGTGGCATTTTGTTTAGAGAAGGAATATGGTGGAATGGATAAAAATGGAGAGTGTGGATGAAGTGTTTGATGAAACGTTTGAGAGGGCACTCTAGGGTTTGGCTCACTTCAAGGTAGATGAAGGCCACTTCTAGGGTTTAGTTCTCAAGGTGGAGATAGGATGGGAGGTGGCCGAAAATAGCCAAGGTGACTAAGGATGATATAAAGGCAAAAATGCTCTCTTTATATTCAATTTCCAAAGTATTTACATGATGCATAGCCTAGGGTATTTATAGGAGTGGGAGGCATCTAGGGTTGCATTTGGAGAGTGCATGGCCAAAATTCACAAGCCAAATGCACACCAAATGAAATGAAAATTAACCCTAGATGCAACTTGGTGGCCAAGGATGGAATCTTTGGGATTAGTTAGGCTAGATCTAGGTGCATGATAAGACCATGCAACCTTTGCCCTCCACTTGGGCCTAAGCCTTTCTAACACCAAAAATAGGTCCAATAGCCACAAAAAAAAACGTCTAGCTTTTATCCCACCCTAATCAAATACCTTAGCCCAAAAATAAAATCCTATGATCTAAAACACCCCATAATACAAGGGTAAAATGGGAAATACAAAAGAAAATAAATCCTATGACTAAGATACCCCAAAATACAAGGGTAAAATGGGAAATACAAGTAAAATAAATTCTAAGACTAAAATACCCCAAGATACAAGGGTAAAATAGGAAATCAAAGACAAGGGCAAAATAGGAATAAAAATAAATGCTATGCTAATAAAAACTTAGGAGTTAACGTCCAAAAGTGGTCTCACTCCTCCTATGCTTTTTCAACACTAACCCATCCCTTTTGCTTCCTTCAATACATCTCCTCTTGGACTTCTTGGCCTTAGTGTTATTCCATCATTCCCTCCCTCTTGAAAAGGATTTGACCTCAAATCAAGAGGTACCTCATGGTGGGCATCATGACCAACAAAAAAATAAAAATAAGCATTAGAGGTAATAGTATATGATAGAAATGGAAAGTGTATCCTAAGAGGAGTTCTACTAAAAATGCTAAAAATATTGTCTAAATTAAAAGGACTAGACTCTCTAATGTGAAAGATAGGATCCTCCCATGGTGAAGTCTAGATGTACAACCAAAACCTAAAAAGGTAAAAAGACTAAAACTATAGCACACTAATGCATTAGTCCTAAAAACTAAAATATCTTGTTGGAGGTACCCAATGTAGTGACCTAGGTATGTACTAGAAAATAAAGAAAACTCAACTAAACAATTACCTAAACAAGTTTGTATTGCATAATTTGTTAGATACATATGAGAAAAAGGTGTTAAGAGGAGTCTAGAAAACTCATATAATCTAAGTTTGTCTTGTAGGGAAGTAACCAAGTTAAGTTCAAATAAATTTGAACTTCCCTCAAGATCAAAAATAGAAAATAGGACACCATTAGATGTATCCAACAAATCATAAAAATCAAAAGTTGGGTGCTTTATGAAGACTACTAAAGTAGAAAGAGTCTTAAAGAAAGAAGGCTTATTGATGGAATCATGCTTTGGAGTGCAAGAGGTGACATACTCAAAGAACCAAGAGGAGTTGGCTAGACATGAAGGTTTGGGCCAGGCCCAATGGGCCTTATGGGCCTGGGAAGGCCCAAGTTGAACTTTTCATGGGCCATAGTTTGTTATAGCTATTTTCATATGTTTTGTATACATCATGTTAGTATAGGTATCATATATTTTGGTCTTGTATTTTGGACCACATAGAGTAGCATTTTAGGTTTTAGGCTAGATGGGCCTAGTTTTGGGCTTCATGGGCCTTTGGGCTTTTGGTACCCAATATTGGGCTCATTTTCATTCTTGTAATATTTCCTATTGATTGTATTCATTAGACCATTGTATTTTGGTCATTAGTTTAGGGTTTAAGGAGGATTAATAGTTCATTTGAATTAGGACAAAATTAGGTCAAATTTAGATGAATTTAAGTTGCATTTAGGTCACACTTTTGGCACCACCTTGGTTGCACAAGTGTGACACCGAAATGCAACCCTAAATTCACTCTAAATTCAACCTAATCTTTCATTTAGCTCTACATGACCGGTCATGAGCATGTGACACAAGGTTTGAATTCAAATTTGAATTTGAATTCAAATCTTGGCGCCAACATGTGACCAATCATGTGGCGCCAAGTGTTCTCCTCAAATTCGGATGCTATATATTTCCCTCCTCTCATCTATTGTACTCACTTTGAATATTGAATGAAATTTGAGAGCCTTTGGCCGAGTTTCTCCCTTTCAAAGTCACCTTGAGAGTTCTCCTTCAAACCTTAGGATTTCACCTTTCTTCCTTCTCTTTGAAGTGAGCACTCCATTGATGCTTGAGCTTGGATACTTCCATCCAAGGCTTAGGCCTATTCCAATCCGTGATTCATCCTTCTCAAGTGCTTGAAGTGCAGTTCCAAGTCTCCTTTGAAGAAGATCCGAGTTAGAGAGAATTTTAGGAGAAGTTCATCTTTCACTTTTCCTAGTGTTCTCCATCATTTTTGGTATCAAGAGCAAGGTCTTCAAGGAGATAAGTGTTCTTGAGTTTTGGTCCGAATATTTTTGTGTTCTTTGTGTTCTTATGTTTGTCTTAATTGAGTTTCAATTTTTGGATCTATATTTTTAATGTTCTTGTGTTCATAGATCCATTGTTGATTGTTCTTGATTTTCTTCCACAATCAACTTGTTAGGAACTATTTGCTTGTGCTATTCTTTTGATTTGATTTTGAGTTTCTCCATTCCTTGTATGTGTCCGTGATTGGACCTCATGCATTTCATTTAGATTTTGTTTTTAAATCTTTGTTTTGTCTTAGAAGTTTGTGTTTAGTCCTTACTTGTTGCAAATTCCTTGAATAACATGTTTAACCTAGTTTTATTTTGAGTTTTGTGTCCATATGTTGCTTTCGGTTTACCTATTGTTCTTGCCTCCTATATGTGCTTTTTCTTTTGCCTTATTGTGTTCATAACTTGCTATTAGTTCTAGCAAGTTTCCTTAGAGTTAGGTTTCCATTGTGTTCTAAGTTTTCAAATCACCTTCCATTAAAAATCTTCTAAAAAAATTTTTCAAGTGTAATCCTATTTCTAGTGCACTTTCTTGTGGATTCAAATTTAAAAAAAAAAAAGTGAGTTAAGAGGCTGGAAAACAGAGTTTAAAACAGAGCCTAATGTCCTAAAAGTTCAAGAGAAAAGAGTTCAAAAAGAATCCAAACCAAAACCTAAAGACTAGTGTACTAGTTTCTCATTTTCACTTGAAATTTGACCTAATTTTTGGCTGATTTGTATTTTCGTTTTATATAGCTTGGAATCATATAAAAATTTGAAACAAAAGGCAAATATACTCTCTGGACTCTTAATTTGATTCTGGAAAAAGAAAGAATTAAAAAAAAATAGAGAAAAAAATTTATAAAGAAAAAGCCGAGAGGTGTTTAAAGCTGAAAAATCATTTGATTCCTTGTTTTGTTTTGACTACTACTTGTGCTATACATATCCAATTGCTTTCAATTTTTTTTTTTTTTGTTTTGTTCATCTACTCTAGGACCTTTCTAGGAATTATTCTAACTGAGTGCTAGCTTCTTTTGGAGTCTTATTTTTTCAGTTTTACATTGTTGAACCTCTTTGAGTCTTGTCTTACACATAATACTCTTGATTTTGGTATAAGCTTCTTAAATTGTGTTTTTGTTGCTTGTCTTGTTTTCTTTCTTTAAATTCCTGTGCTGGAAGTGGCATCAAATCCTTGTTCAAGGATCAAGCATTGCTCAACAAAGAGAAGGAAAAGTTTGGACACTAATTCTCCAAAAATTTGACCTAATTTAGTGACCTAGCTTTTCCTAAATTTCCTTCACTTGAGTGACCATACCATTCATTTTGTGAGGCAGCCACCATTAACCTCTTTGTTGTGTTTCTTTTGCAGGTCCAGTAGCATCATTTTGAAGGGCTAGTGGCGGACTAAGACATTTAAACAAGTGTTTGAAAAATTGGTTACAAAAACCGTCACTAGTTGGTCACAAAACCGCCAATTTTTGTTTTTCTAGGCTAGTTTACATTTTTGCCAAATCTTTGTATTTTAAACCAATTTGTAAAGCTTGGAGGGAGTATTAAGAAGCTGGTCAGGTATATCTAAATCCTTATTAGCATCCTCACGTGTAGTGCTAGTGGAAGTGGCTTGGAAATTTCATATGTTTCAAGCTTCCACTTAGGGAACCCGACTAGTTACTTATCTTGCTTCTTTTAAAGTTCTTTGTCTTTTAATTGCTTTATTTTGCTGCCTTGAAACGACTAGACTTGTGTAGTTTTATTTGCTCACGCTTAGTTTAGTCTCAAAAACAAACAAATTGTGAAAAAGCATTCAAAATTTTTGTGAAAAGTTTTTGGGAATCAAAGATACCACAAAGGAGTTTAGTGATTTCCACTTGAAAAGGCTTGGTTATTAAGTGGCTCTTTGTAGCTCACCTCCCTTGATAGTGCAATTTGTACACTTAGACTTCCAAGTGCTATTTTTGTTCCTAGAAAATACCAAAAACATTTTATAACTTTTTGCATAGCATATAAAATCTTATTGCTTAATCACGAGTCTACATTCCCAAAATAGTAGTGACTTTGAATCTCCTAAAAGTTTTAAAAGAATTGTCAAGGAGGTTGAGGCACTAAAACTTTGGAAGCATGATGAAATACTTCAAAAACAAAAAGAAAAGCTTGAAAAGGAAGTACAAATCATGGCTTTAGAACAAGAGATTCAACAAATTAAGCAACGAGAAGAAAAACTTTTGAAAAGATTAAATAAAAAAGGTTCTTCAAGGAGCTCAACCAAGAGCTCCAATGATTCTCAAAGTCAAAACAATGATGGTAGTTTGAACATGGATGCATACTACCAACCTACACCTAGGAGAGTCATCAAAGAACATAAAGTGAGGGAATCAAGGGTTGATCTCCCTTACTTTTATGGAAAAGAAGATGTGGATGCCTACTTGGATTGGGAAATGAAAGTGGAGCAAATCTTCACTTGTCACCAAGTAGGTGAAGAAAGAAAAGTTCCCTTGGCCACCTTAGCTTTCCAAGGACAAGCTATGTATTGGTTGTTGAAGATTGAAGAATCTACATCTGGAAGATGTTCCCTAGAAGTTTTAGTTTTGATGTTTTGCTCATGTTGCTTTTTATTTTAAGCCTATGTCAAAAGGATAATGTATTGATTGTTTAAAAGATTAGGCTTGTATGTGTTTGTTTGTTATGTGTTAAAAATTAGTAATTAACATGAAGGTAAAAATATCATAATACTCATTTTTCTTATTTCATTCATTGTTGAGAACATGAAGTATTAATTTACTGAGTGTTTGAGACTTTAAATGAAAACTTGAAAACATCAGAAATTTTCTGAGTTAAGGAATAGATTACCTGAACTGGTAATAGATTACCTGACTCATGTTGAAAAACTGATTGATACTGGAATAATCGATTACCATGTGTGGTAATAGATTACCAAACTGATTCTGATGATTTCAAGAGGAAAAAGGATCGTGTTAATCGATTATCTCTTTAAAGTAATCGATTACCTCTGTTCCAAATGTGAGTTTTGTGTTATTTTGGCATCGTGTTAATCGGTTACCATGTTAGGTAATAGATTAAAACAGGAGCTGAAATAATTAGTTCAGTTATTCTAACTCGTGGTAATAGATTACCATCACAGGTAATAGATTATCTCCGTTATGAATATAACTGAAATAACTGTTTCCTTGCACATAAAAATTGTCTTTAAATAAGATTAAAACTGAAGTTTTTTTTTCTAAGAGAAGAAGAAAAAAAAAGAATTTTCACACACAGAAAAAAGAGAGATACTTACACGAACAAGAAAATTTTTTTTTAATACACATTACTGCAAAAGAGAAAAAGATTTTCTGAAAAAGAAAGAAAGAACATATCTGCTGAAAATCAACTTTTGGAAAAAGAAGTGTGCAAGATCAATTCAAGAAGATGAAGTTCATATAGAAAATTCATTCTAAACTGGTTTACGTTGTTGAAGATCATATCTACACGAACAGGTGTACTCGTTTCTGATCTTTTGTTATTGTTTGAATGGTTTTAACTCTTGAGATTAGAGAATCTCTGGAAGAGTTGTGTAAAGAGAAATCTTGAGATAGGTTTTTCTCAAGTAGGATATTGTGGGATCAATATTCTTGGGTTATATGTTTCTTGTGGAGTCAAGAAATGGTTTGTTAATCTTGTAGGTGTCAAGATTTGCTTGTTAAATTCATTGATTGGATATTGCTTGTGCAGGGTGCATGTAAAGAATATCAATAGTGGATTTGACTGGATTTAGAGGTGTATCTAAATCTGAAACTGGATGTAGGCCTTTGGATGGCTGAACCAGTATATATCTTGGTGCATGATTTTCTTAACTCTTACACTCTTTACATTCTGTATAAGTTTCATGATTAATGTTGTATGAAGAAAAACATTATCTGCAGAAACTGAACTTTAAAGATTCTTGGTAATTGATAAATTCAATCTTTACATATCTTGTTATTCAAATCTTGTTGGATAAGCTGTGCATTTATAACTCTGAATTACTTTTTTTGTTTAAAGGTTTGTTTTAAATCAAGATTTGTTTGGTAAAGATATTTAGAAAGCAAAGAAGAAAAGGAAAAATAACATAGAATCTATTCAACCCCCCCTTCTAGATTCTAACCGTAGGGACCAACAATTGGTACCAGAGCTGTATCTTGTAAAACATTCAAGACTAGATCTTTAGAAAGGTTAGATGGCTGGTAATCAATTACCGTTTGCTGAAGGTGCTTCTATAAACAGACCCCCATTGTTTTGTGGAGATAACTATCCCTTTTGGAAAGTTAGAATGAAAATTTTCATGGAATCTGTTCATAGAAATATTTGGCAGGCTGTAATCACAGATTACAAAATACCCACTAAGATAGAGGGAGGAAAAGAAATTGAGAAACCATATGATAGCTGGGATCAAAGTGAAATTAGAAGAGCAGAGAATGATGCAAAAGCTTTAAATATCATACATTCTGCACTAAATTCTGATGAATTTTTTAGAATTTCAGCTTGTTCTACAGCAAAGGAAGCTTGGGATTTAATCCAAGTAACACATGAAGGAACTCCAGAAGTGAGAAGAGCTAGAAAGAACACACTCATTCAGGAATATGAAACCTTCAGAATGAATCAAGGTGAAACTGTCATGGATATGCAAAAGAGGTTCATTCACATAATAAATCACCTAAAAGGATTAGGGAAAGACTTCGTGGAAGAAGAAGTAAATGTCAAAATCCTGAAGTCACTAAACAGAAGATGGCAACCAACTGTCACAGCAATTACAGAGTCAAAGAACTTAGCTCAGATGACAAGTGCTGAGTTATTTGGAAAGCTAAGAGAATATGAGATGGATCTGTCAAGGATTGCTGATGAAGAACAAAAAGATAAAAAGGCAAAAGGTCTGGCCTTAAAGGTAAAAGAATCCTCAAGTGATGAAGAGGATAGCAGCAATGAAAGTTCTGAACAAGAAGAATTAAATCTAATGGTGAAGAATTTCAGAAAATTCATGAGAAGGAAGAACAACAATAAGAGATTCTCCAGTCAGAAGAAATCCTTCAAGAAGAATGAAAACTCATCTCCAAAGTTCAAATGTTTTGAATGTGGAAAAGCTGGACACATGAGAGCTGACTGTCCAAGCCTGAAAAAGAATGAGGAGACGAAACAAAAGTTCAGATCAAAGAAAAAGAAAGCATACATAGCATGGGAAGAGAATGCCTCAACAACTTCAAGTGATAGTGATGAGGATCAGGAAGCAAATCTCTGTCTCATGACCAAACATAATTCAGATTATGAGGTATATGATTCTGACTCATCTATTGACTCGTATGATGAATTGCAAAATGCATTTGCTGAACTGTATGCTGAAGCAAAGAAATTAGAAAAATCAAATAATGTTTACAAAAAGAAAATGACACACATGAGAGATAAATTTTCTGATTTAGAGAATGATAACAGGAAACTACTTTCAGATATCTCTAAACTAAAGTCACCATGTGAGAACTGTGAAACATTGTATGCTGCATTAAAAGCAAAGGATAAAGAAAAACAGAATGTTAATGTTATGAAATCCATTAATTCCCACTCATGTAACTATTGTATGAAATCTGGTCATAACTACTACAGATGCATGATAAGGAAATTTGGCATTCCTAGTGGAAAATATAAATGGATTAAGAAATTAGATTATGTACTCACTGATTCTCCAGGACCCAAGATCCATTGGGTACCAAAATCAAATTGAATAACTTGTGCTGCAGGTGTGCTTGAGAGCAAAGCAATCAATGTGGTACTTAGACAGCGGCTGCTCAAGACACATGACAGGAGATAAAAGCAAATTTATCTCATTACAGGAAAAAGAAGGAGGATCTGTAACATATGGAGATAACAACAAAGGCAGAATACTAGGCTCAGGCAGTGTTGGTAACAATTCCAATACTCTCATTGAAAATGTCCTGTATGTAGAAGGTCTCAAATATAACCTGCTTAGTATTAGCCAGCTTTGTGACAAAAATTACAATATCTCTTTTAATAATCAATGCTGTATGGTTTGTGATAAGGAATCAAATGAAGTCCTGCTTATAGGAAAAAGAGTCAATAACATATACATCTTAGACTTAGAGCATTCATCATCCAATTCTTGTCTCACATCACATGATAATGTAACATGGTTATGGCATAGACGCATTGCACATATAAATGCAGATCAGTTAAATAGACTTGCATCTAAAGATCTTGTTAATGGTCTTCCAAAGATCAAGTTCTCTAAACAAGGACTTTGTGATGCATGTCAAAAGGGAAAGCAGACTAGAGCTTCTTTTAAATCAAAGAAAGTTATGTCAACCTCTAGACCGCTGGAACTTTTGCACATGGATCTCTTTGGACCATCAAGAACCAAAAGTCTAGGTGGAAACACTTATGCTTTAGTTCTCATTGATGACTACTCCAGATTCACATGGGTTGCATTTATATCCCATAAAGACAATGCTTTTAAAGCCTTTAGAATCATTTCAAAAAGAATTCAGAATGAAAAGGACTTGAAAATTAAATCTTTGCGAAGTGATCATGGTGGTGAATTTCAAAATGAATCTTTTCAAACTTTTTGTGAAGAAAATGGTATTAATCACAATTTTTCTGTCCCTAGAACTCCTCAACAAAATGGAGTTGTAGAGAGGAAAAATAGATCTCTAATAGAGCTAGCAAGAGCCATGTTAAATGAAAATGGTTTACCAAAATACTTTTGGGCTGATGCAGTAAGCACTGCATGCTATGTTCTAAATAGAATCTTGATTAGACCTATTTTAAAGAAAACACCATATGAGCTTTACAAAGGAAGAAAGCCTGACATTTCACATTTTAAAGTGTTTGGCTGTAAGTGTTTTGTTCTGAATAATGGAAAAGACACTCTTGGAAAATTTGATGCTAAGGCTGATGAAGGAGTTTTTATTGGATATTCTGCAATTAGCAAAGCATATAGAGTCTTTAACAAAAGTACCTTATCTGTTGAAGAATCTATACATGTTACTTTTGATGAAACTAACATCCTTGAAAAAGGAAAATCTCTTAATGATGAAGATGAGATAGGTGACAGTATTACACAAGAAGAAGAAAAACTGGAACTACAGCAGAAAACACCATCTGAAGACACATCACTACCCAAAGAATGGAGGAAACCCAAAGATCTATCTCTGGATAACATTCTTGGAGATATAAATAAGGGAGTTTCTACTAGACACTCTTTTAATCTTCTAAGTGATGATATGGCATTTGTTTCTCAAATTGAACCATTATGTGTGGAACATGCATTAAAAGATGAATTATGGATAATGGCCATGCATGATGAACTGAATCAATTCAAAAGAAATGATGTTTGGATTTTAGTTCCTTTCAATAAGAATATGAATATCATTGGTACAAAATGGGTTTTCAGAAACAAACTAAATGAAGAAGGTGTTATAGTTAAAAATAAAGCTAGATTAGTAGCCAAAGGATACAATCAACAGGAAGGTATAGACTTTGGTGAAACATATGCTCCAGTTGCTAGATTAGAAGCTGTTAGGCTTTTACTTGCATTTGCTTGTGTGTTTGATTTCAAACTATATCAAATGGATGTGAAAAGTGCATTTTTAAATGGTTTAATTGATGAAGAAGTTTATGTAGCTCAACCACCTGGTTTTGTTGACTGCAAATTACCTAAGCATGTTTACAAGCTCAAGAAAGCTTTGTATGGACTGAAACAAGCTCCAAGGAAATGGTATGAAAGGCTGAGTAAGTTTCTACTAACTCATGACTTTCAAAGAGGTAATGTTGATAAAACTCTTTTCATAAAGAGAAAATCAAAAGATATTCTGCTGATTCAGATTTATGTTGATGATATAATATTTGGATCAACTAACCAATCTCTTTGTGGAGAATTTGTTTCCAATATGCAGAAGGAGTTTGATATGTCTATGATGGGAGAATTAAGCTTCTTCCTAGGACTACAAGTCAAACAAATGGAAAATGGAATTTTTCTACATCAAACTAAATATAGCAAAGAACTGTTAAAGAAATTTGATATGGAGAATTGTAAGATATCAAATACTCCTATGTCTACTAATTGTTATCTAGATAGTGATATTGCAGGAAAAGATGTTGAAGAATCAATGTATAGAGGGATCATTGGATCTCTTCTGTATCTAACAGCTAGCAGACCTGACATCATGTACAGTGTATGTGTATGTGCTAGATTCCAATCAAAACCAAAGGAATCACATCTGAAGGCTGTAAAAATATTGAAGTATTTGAAAGGCACAATCAATGTTGGATTGTGGTATCCTAAAGGTACTTCTCCATCTTTAACTGGTTACTCTGACTCCGATTTTGCTGGTTGTAAATTGGATAGGAAAAGTACAAGTGGAACGTGCCACACGTTTGGAGAATGTCTCATATCGTGGCAGAGCAAGAAACAAGCTTGTGTAGCACTCTCAACTGCTGAAGCTGAGTATATAGCTGCTGGAAGCTGCTGTGCTCAGTCAATTTGGTTTAAACATCAACTTCAAGACTTTGGATTGAAGATTGATCACATACCACTGAAGTGTGACAACACAAGTGCAATTAACATTTCAAGGAATCCTATTCTACACTCAAGAACTAAGCACATTGAAGTTAGACATCACTTTATCAGAGATCATGTAGAGAAAGGAGACTGTGACATCAAATTCATAATGTCAGAAGATCAACTTGCTGACATCTTTACAAAGCCTCTACCAAAGGAAAGATTTTTCAAGCTAAGAACCAATCTTGGTATCATTAGTGAGTCCAATCTATCCTAAATCTCATAATTAAAGTATGATTGTGTGAATATGCATGAAATTGCTAAGCACTTATAGGTTTAAACTTGATGTATGTGCACTCATAATAGGAAATCACACAAAACACAGTATGCCCTGTATCTGCACACATTTCTCTGTGATAAATCGATTACCTATCGGGTTAATCGATTACCATTGGAAGAAATGAAGAAATTGCTGAAAAATCAACAGCAGTAGTCGATTATCAATTTTCAGTAATCGACTACCTCTGCTACTTTGATGCAATTTCTGATGCATACCCACTGTGATAATCGATTACCATGCGGGTTAATCGATTACCACTCACTCACTTGCATAATTACCCTGTTTCAGTTGCGAGATAATCGATTACCAACTGGGTTAATCGATTACCTGACGCGAACCCCTGTTTTTTTTAAGTACTCAAAAACCCTCTTTAAATCTGTTTCGAATTCAAATTAATTCAAAACTCTCTCCATTTTTGCTTCAAACTAAAACGAACGAAACCCCTGGTTCCCTTTTCTATCTCAAAATCTCTTTCAAAACCTAACCCTAAGCCCCATTCATGGAAAGTCTTGGCAAAGGAAAGCGTGTAAAGCACAAAGCCAACAGAGATTACCCTCGTCCTACTACTCAAGGTCAAGGTACATCTAAAAAGAAGAAACAAGAGTCCTCTCGTCCAGAACCTGAAGAAGAATATTCTCATTCGTGGTTATCAAGGAAGTCTCAAGAGGAAACTTTCAATGAGTCTTTTGCTTGCAAAGACATTGTGGCTCCAAAGGTACTCTACTCGTCTTGGCTTATAGAGCAAGGTTTTACATTTCCTACTCTGTTATCTTGTCAAGGAGTTAGCAAATTTGTTGGGTTAAGTGGACTGTACTACCCTGATCTTGTTAGGGTCTTTTACTCAAATTTGGGAAGAGATGAAAATGGTGCTTTGGTTTCAGAAGTTAAAGGAATAAAAGTTACTCTATCTGCTGATGTATTTTTGAAGATTGGTGGATTAACCAGAAATGGTATTAAACCTACCTTCAATGAATTAAAGATGAAAAATTTCTCAATAGGTAAAGATACGTTTTTTATGAGTATGCTGAGGGATGTTTCAGCCTGGGAGGCTAATAAAGAATACAAAAGAAAAGAAAAGAGGAAAATTACATATAATGCTGGAGGTCTACGAGTGGAAGATAGACTCCTACATTATGTAATTGTTTGGATTCTAGCAGCAAGGGGGAGCAATCACGCACAAATCAGTGAAGAAGATATGGCACTGCTCGCAGCTTTTAAGAACAACATTCAAGTTGATTGGGTATATGTGGTAGAAGACATAATGCTAAAGACAAGGAGGTTAATGGACTGCAAGTGTCCATATGCTGTGTTCATAAGCAAGGTATTGGTGTTCTATAAAGTTCCCTTAACTGGTGAAGCAAGAGAGGTCACCAGAGATGTTCATGATATCAAGGATAGAGCTCTGAAAATGATGAAGCTAGTGAAAACAGATGCTGGTTGGATAGCAAAGGAAGATGTTCCTACTGCTGAGACTACAGAGCCGTCTCAACCTGAAGTTCAAACTGAAGAAGAGGAAGGAGCTGAAGAGCCCAAGCCTCTTTCTACTTTTGAGCTATCTGTTCTGGCAAAGCTAGATGACATCAGAGAAACTCAGAGAAGAGATTATCAAGAGCTGAAGGCTTGTCTTGAATCTATATCTGAACGACTGGATGCGATGAACATACCCTACCCTGAAGAAATTTAGTTATGCATTACATTTTAGGCACTGCATTTTAATTTGTTCTGCATAAATACTTTGATTTATATTTCAGACTTAAAGTTTGTAATAGTTGTAGTATTTGTATGCTTCTGAACATTTTTAATGCTTATATGATGAAAGTCTTATTAAGTGCTTGTTGTTTTTGTTGCATAAGTATCATGTTATTTCTCTGTTTACTCTGTGTTTTTTTTTTGGTTTGGTTAAGCCAAACAGGGGGAGAAATTCATGAGAAACTGATTAAATGTTTATATGGTTGTTTATGTATTGTATAAGAAAGAAATGGAAATAGAACTGCATAATGCTTTGTATGGAAGTTTTTGTTCTAGACATATGCAGGTTCAAATTCAAGTTCAAATTTCAAACAAACAAGTGAAACAAAACAACATGATGATTGTGAAAGTCAACATGAAGAGTTTGGCTCATCAAAACCAAAAAGGGGGAGATTGTTGAAGATTGAAGAATCTACATCTGGAAGATGTTCCCTAGAAGTTTTAGTTTTGATGTTTTGCTCATGTTGCTTTTTATTTTAAGCCTATGTCAAAAGGATAATGTATTGATTGTTTAAAAGATTAGGCTTGTATGTGTTTGTTTGTTATGTGTTAAAAATTAGTAATTAACATGAAGGTGAAAATATCATAATACTCATTTTTCTTATTTCATTCATTGTTGAGAACATGAAGTATTAATTTACTGAGTGTTTGAGACTTTAAATGAAAACTTGAAAACATCAGAAATTTTTGAGTTAAGGAATAGATTACCTGAACTGGTAATAGATTACCTGACTCATGTTGAAAAACTGATTGATACTGGAATAATCGATTACCATGTGTGGTAATAGATTACCAAACTGATTCTGATGATTTCAAGAGGAAAAAGGATCGTGTTAATCGATTATCTCTTTAAAGTAATCGATTACCTCTGTTCCAAATGTGAGTTTTGTGTTATTTTGGCATCGTGTTAATCGGTTACCATGTTAGGTAATAGATTAAAACAGGAGCTGAAATAATTAGTTCAGTTATTCTAACTCGTGGTAATAGATTACCATCACAGGTAATAGATTATCTCCGTTATGAATATAACTGAAATAACTGTTTCCTTGCACATGAAAATTGTCTTTAAATAAGATTAAAACTGAAGCTTTTAAAAGAGAATTTTCACACACGGAAAGAAGAGAAATACTTACACGAACAAGAGAGACTTTTTTTTAGAATACACATTACTGCAAAAGAGAAAAAGATTTTCTGAAAAAGAAAGAAAGAACATATCTGCTGAAAATCAACTTTTGGAAAAAGAAGTGTGCAAGATCAATTCAAGAAGATGAAGTTCATATAGAAAATTCATTCTAAACTGGTTTACGTTGTTGAAGATCATATCTACACGAACAGGTGTACTCGTTTCTGATCTTTTGTTATTGTTTGAATGGTTTTAACTCTTGAGATTAGAGAATCTCTGGAAGAGTTGTGTAAAGAGAAATCTTGAGATAGGTTTTTCTCAAGTAGGATATTGTGGGATCAATATTCTTGGGTTATATGTTTCTTGTGGAGTCAAGAAATGGTTTGTTAATCTTGTGGGTGTCAAGATTTGCTTGTTAAATTCATTGATTGGATATTGCTTGTGCAGGGTGCATGTAAAGAATATCAATAGTGGATTTGACTGGATTTAGAGGTGTATCTAAATCTGAAACTGGATGTAGGCCTTTGGATGGCTGAACCAGTATATATCTTGGTGCATGATTTTCTTAACTCTTACACTCTTTACATTCTGTATAAGTTTCTTGATTAATGTTGTATGAAGAAAAACATTATCTGCAGAAACTGAACTTTAAAGATTCTTGGTAATTGATAAATTCAATCTTTACATATCTTGTATTAATTGTGTTATTCAAATCTTGTTGGATAAGCTGTGCATATATAACTCTGAATTACTTTTTATGTTTAAAGGTTTGTTTTAAATCAAGATTTGTTTGGTAAAGATTTAGAAAGCAAACAAGAAAAGGAAAACTAACATAGAATCTATTCAACCCCCCCTTCTAGATTCTAACCGTAGGGACCAACAATTGGTACCAGAGCTGTATCTTGTAAAACATTCAAGACTAGATCTTTAGAAAGGTTAGATGGCTGGTAATCAATTACCGTTTGCTGAAGGTGCTTCTATAAACAGACCCCCATTGTTTTGTGGAGATAACTATCCCTTTTGGAAAGTTAGAATGAAAATTTTCATGGAATCTGTTCATAGAAATATTTGGCAGGCTGTAATCACAGATTACAAAATACCCACTAAGATAGAGGGAGGAAAAGAAATTGAGAAACCATATGATAGCTGGGATCAAAGTGAAATTAGAAGAGCAGAGAATGATGCAAAAGCTTTAAATATCATACATTCTGCACTAAATTCTGATGAATTTTTTAGAATTTCAGCTTGTTCTACAGCAAAGGAAGCTTGGGATTTAATCCAAGTAACACATGAAGGAACTCCAGAAGTGAGAAGAGCTAGAAAGAACACACTCATTCAGGAATATGAAACCTTCAGAATGAATCAAGGTGAAACTGTCATGGATATGCAAAAGAGGTTCATTCACATAATAAATCACCTAAAAGGATTAGGGAAAGACTTCGTGGAAGAAGAAGTAAATGTCAAAATCCTGAAGTCACTAAACAGAAGATGGCAACCAACTGTCACAGCAATTACAGAGTCAAAGAACTTAGCTCAGATGACAAGTGCTGAGTTATTTGGAAAGCTAAGAGAATATGAGATGGATCTGTCAAGGATTGCTGATGAAGAACAAAAAGATAAAAAGGCAAAAGGTCTGGCCTTAAAGGTAAAAGAATCCTCAAGTGATGAAGAGGATAGCAGCAATGAAAGTTCTGAACAAGAAGAATTAAATCTAATGGTGAAGAATTTCAGAAAATTCATGAGAAGGAAGAACAACAATAAGAGATTCTCCAGTCAGAAGAAATCCTTCAAGAAGAATGAAAACTCATCTCCAAAGTTCAAATGTTTTGAATGTGGAAAAGCTGGACACATGAGAGCTGACTGTCCAAGCCTGAAAAAGAATGAGGAGACGAAACAAAAGTTCAGATCAAAGAAAAAGAAAGCATACATAGCATGGGAAGAGAATGCCTCAACAACTTCAAGTGATAGTGATGAGGATCAGGAAGCAAATCTCTGTCTCATGACCAAACATAATTCAGATTATGAGGTATATGATTCTGACTCATCTATTGACTCGTATGATGAATTGCAAAATGCATTTGCTGAACTGTATGCTGAAGCAAAGAAATTAGAAAAATCAAATAATGTTTACAAAAAGAAAATGACACACATGAGAGATAAAATTTCTGATTTAGAGAATGATAACAGGAAACTACTTTCAGATATCTCTAAACTAAAGTCACCATGTGAGAACTGTGAAACATTGTATGCTGCATTAAAAGCAAAGGATAAAGAAAAACAGAATGTTAATGTTATGAAATCCATTAATTCCCACTCATGTAACTATTGTATGAAATCTGGTCATAACTACTACAGATGCATGATAAGGAAATTTGGCATTCCTAGTGGAAAATATAAATGGATTAAGAAATTAGATTATGTACTCACTGATTCTCCAGGACCCAAGATCCATTGGGTACCTGTCGCCACCGGCCCAAACGGGCCTCGGCGGTCGCGAAGACGGTCGAGCTCGCTTTTTATTTTAGTTTGAAAATGTATTGGATTATTAGAACGACTTGTTCTCAAACTGAGACCTTGTCGATCTTATCCAATTTATTTATTAAAAGTCTCACTAATCCATATTAATCCCAAGCGGGACCCTCCATGGATTAGTGGTTTTCGCAAAAGGAGGGTTCGTGGAGTCGCCACCAATGTTTTACTCAAAACATTGGAAAAAGGGATAAGGCAATTGATTTTATAAATCAACTTTGGCCATTACAACCAGAGTCGGGTAAGGGAGTCGGTTACGCGTGGGGAAGGTGTTAGCACCCCACAGCGCCCCTTTCGGGTTCCCTATGACAGATTATTTCTAAAATAATAGCGTAAAATTACTAAATTACCCCTATTTATTATAAGCGATTATAAATTAACTATCTACATGATGACAGTTTAAATATGCACACAGAAAGCAGTAAAAGGAAGGATTTAAGAAGAAACCTCTTGAAGCGTGCTTTTATATATTGAGTAAAACTGGGAAGCTTTTTGGCGTTCCCTCGCTCTACAAGCTCGCTCGCTCCTTCCTAAAAACTTTTGACTATGGAAATCCGGAGGATTTCCCTTCGACTAGGTTCGAATCTCCAAGCTAAGTGCTCGGAATTCCAGAACTTCGTCGGATCGACTCCCAGAGAGATTTCTAGGGCAGAACACTGCTCAAAAACCCCAGAATACTCAAGGAGGGAGTCAAAACTATCTGAAAAAGTGTGGAATGACGTCCAATTGACGTCATATTTATAGGGAATAGGCGCAATACGGCCTACAGAAGCAATACGGCCGTATTGAAATTTTTGAACTTCAATACGGCCGTATTGAGTTCAATACGGCCGTATTGAAATTCAGAAATTTCAATACGGCCGTATTGAGTTCAATACGGCTGTATTGAAGCTTCAATACGGCCGTATTGATTTCAGTACGGCCGTATTGAAGTTTCAGAAACTTCAATACGCCGTATTGAGTTCACTGCGGCCGTATTGAAGCTTCAATACGGCCGTATTAAGTTCAGTACGGCCGTATTGGGCTTCATTCCCTCCACTTCCTTATTTTGAGCTATTCTAAGACCTCTAGACCTACAGAGAACCCTCCTAGGGCCTTCCAGGAGTCCTTCTGGCTGATCTTCCTTCAGTCTTCGAGAGTCTTCAAGCTTTATTTCCGACCCGGACAATTTTAGGGGTCTACAGCTGCCCCCCCTTTACTTGGTCGGACGGCCTTTTGGTGTACCGGCTGACAAGTAAAGGAGTTGACCCAATTGTCCGGGTGATGTGCCGACCTTCTGACTTGTAATGTCTTCCGGTGGAAAATTGTTGAGTAGCCTCTCCAGGTGGGTGCATACCTCGGCGCTTCTGACATCCTCGGTAGCTGAGTTTAACACCAACGTGCCTCTAACGACGCTGATGGCTGAGTATTGTCTCTCCAGACCTTGAGTATTGTCTCTCCAGACCTTGAGTACTGTCTCTCCAGACCTTGAGTACTGTCTCTCCAGACCTTGAGTACCGTCTCTCCAGACTTTGTTTGAGTACCGTCTCTCCAGACTTTGTTCGAGTACCGTCTCTCCAGACCTTGTTTGAGTACCGTCTCTCCAGACTTTGAGTACTGTCTCTCCAGACTCTGAGTATCGTCTCTCCAGACTTTGTTTGAGTACCGTCTCTCCAGACCTTGTTTGAGTACCGTCTCTCCAGACTTTGTTTGAGTACCGTCTCTCCAGACCTTGTTTGAGTACTGTCTCTCCAGACTTCGTTTGAGTATTGTCTCTCCAGACCTTGTTTGAGTACCGTCTCTCCAGACCTTGTTTGAGTACCGTCTCTCCAGACCTTGTTTGAGTACTGTCTCTCCAGACTTCGTTTGAGTATCGTCTCTCCAGACTTTGCCTCTCAAAAATGAGGTAGTTGAGTAGAGTTTGTCTCCACAGTCCACAATGCTGCTTCGACGGTTTGTTTTTCTGATTTTGTGTCGCTGAGGGCCGGATAACGCAGGGATCCGTCTAGGGGATGTGCAGTCATTTATAGGTTTTTGTGTCCCAACTTGCATTGCTTAGTTGGTACCCATGGGAATTTTTGACTCCTTGGGGTGTAGACACAGATGCTCTCTCTCTGAGTTGAGCGATGCCTTATGTTTGGCTGACGTCTTTTGACGTTGGTGGAGTATCCCGGTTATCCTTATTCGGGTGACTCTTTTTGATTTTCTGATTTTTACTGCCTCTGTGTAGGCTGTTATCCGCTGGGGATTCTGGATGTTGATTTTGTCTCCACAGTCCACGATGCTGCTTCGACGATTATTTTTGATTTTTATGCCACTGAGGGCTGGATAACGCAGGGATCCGTCTAGAGGATGTGCAGTTACTCATAGGTTCTTGTGTCCCAACTTTCCATTGAGTAGTTGGCGCCCATTGAGGAATTTCTGTTTCCTTGGGGTGTAGACACAAAGATGCTCTTTCTGAGATGAGCAGTGCCTTATGATTGGCTGACGTCCTTTGGACGTTGGTGGAGTATCCCGGTTATCCTTATTCGGGTATCTCTTTTGGGTTTTCTGATTTTTGTCGCCTCTGTGTAGGCTATTATCCGCTGGGGGATTTTGTCATTCATTTTGATTAGCCTCTTCTGTTAGGCGTATCATCTTGACGCTTGATGTTTGGCTAAGAGCCGGATTCCACTTGGGGAATTATTATTGATCTTTTCGATTTTCTCTTTTTGAAGAAGTGCCTCTAAGTAGGCGAATTATCTTGATGTTCAGTGTTTGGCTGAGTGCCGCATTCCGCTTGGGGAATATTTATTGAAATTTTTGATCTTTTCTTTTTGTAGGAATGCCTCTTGAGTAGGCGACTGGGGATTTGGGGATCTTACGTATCCCAAAGTATTTTTTAGGAAGCCTCTACAGGCTTAGCCTCGCTCAGCGCTTTGAGTCGGAGAGCTATCTTCCACTGAGGAAGTGTGAAGTCCTTTGACTTGTATATACTGTTTGGATGATCGCACTTCCATTGGGGATTGCGTCGATTTTGCTTTGATAGCTCTCGCTGGGGATTTTTCCGTGAGCTTGAGCTGAGGTTCCCTCTGGGGAGTATTATTTCTGCGAGCCTCTCCAGGCTCAGTTATTCTGCATAATGTGGAGGATGTGGAGTATTATTTTGGTAAGCCTCTCCAGGCTTAGTTATTCGGTACAAATTGTTTGTTGGATTTTCTATATCCTTGCCTTTTTTATTTTCGGCTTTTTCTGTATTTTGCCTTTTCTTCTGATTTGGCTTTTTCTGTATTTTGCCTTTTTTATGTTTTTGGCTTTTGCTGTAAAGAAATTAAAAGTGCTAAAGAAATTAAATTCAGTTATTATGAGAGAGTATTATTTCGGCAAGCCTCTCCAGGCTCAGTTATTCTGAAGGAGTATTATTTCGACAAGCCTCTCCAGGCTCAATTATTCTGTGGGAGTATTGTTTCGGCAAGCCTCTCCAGGCTCAATTATTCTGAGAGTATTCTTTCGGCAAGCCTCTCCAGGCTCAATTATTCTGAGAGAGTATTATTTCGGCGAGCCTCTCCAGGCTCAATTATTCTGAGAGAGTATTATTTCGGCGAGCCTCTCCAGGCTCAGTTATTTTGAGAGTATTCTTTCGGCAAGCCTCTCCAGGCTCAATTATTCTGTATGATGCTGTTGATTTTCTGAATCTTTGTATTTTGCTTGCTGCTGTCATACACAAGCAATTTTCTATTTTTCTATTTTATGCAGTTGCCTCATGATAAGGTCTTTGAATGTGCAACTAATGTGTGTGTGATGCACAAATGCAATACAATTTTTTATTTTTGTTCATTTATTTAGAAAAGTGAGTGGCTCTCCCTATCCTCTTCTTCTTGGAGGACTTTCTGTCATTGACGCGAGGGAGTATTTTTGTGAGCCTTTATGCAGGAGATTATGGATTTTACAGGAACCCCTCCAATTTTCTTTTATTGACCGATTATTAATGGAATTTCGTACAATTTTTATGAAAAACCAATTTAGAGGCATAATCACATGGTCAAGAAAGAAAAGAAACAAATGGATATTTTTATTGATATTCACAAGTGTTTTTACAGAAAGATATACAGAAGGAAATTTCTGAAGAATGGCTGGCCAGGGTAGGCTATATACATTGGGCTTAACAATTATATCTGTAATTGTTGCTCTTTACGTTCCCCTAATTGTTTCGGGTGAGATGCTTGAGCCAGGAGTGTAGATACTGCAAGACGCTTGCTTCTAGAAGATTATCACTTGAACCGCCTTTCGGTTTTCGGTTCAAGTGATCGTTGCTTGCTTTACTTTTTGCATCTTATTCTTTTGCCCCTAATTTTTGCCTAGGACATGTCCTAGCGGGGATAATTTTGCCGTTGTTTTGCCTAGTACCCTTGTACTGGCGGGCTTTTTATTTTGCCCTAACTTTTGCCTAGGACGCCTTTTTTGGGTTTTCATCCTAGCAGGCCTATGCAAGCAACGTCTTCAAGCATAGTACTTCTTTACCACGTCAATGTTGACTGGGTATCGAAGTTCTTCTCCGTCCATGTTTGTGAGAATCAATGCTTCTCCTGAGAAGGCTCGTTTTACCACGTATGGTCCTCCGTGATTTGGGGCACACTTTCCGATTTTGCCCCTTTTTGAGTTGGTAGTAATTTCTTCATTACCAACTCTCCCTCATGGTAGACTCGAGGGTGGACTTTCTTGTCAAAAGCCTTTTTGATCTTCCTCTTGTAGACCCCTAAAATTGTCCGGGTCGGAAATAAAGCTTGAAGACTCTCGAAGACTGAAGGATAATCAGCCAGAAGGACTCCTCGAAGGCCCTAGGAGGGTTCTCTGTAGGTCTAGAGGTCTTAGAATAGCTCAAAATAAGGAAGTGGAGGGAAAAAGCCCAATACGGCCGTACTGAAATCAATACGACCGTATTGGCACTTCAATACGGTCGTACTGAAGTCAATACGACCGTATTGACACTTCAATACAACCGCAGCGAACTCAATACGGGCGTATTGAAATTTCTGAATTTCAATACGACCGTATTGAACTCCAATACGACCGTATTGAAGTTCAAAAATTTCAATACGGCCGTATTGCCCCTGTAGGCCGTATTGCGCCTATTCCCTATAAATATGACGTCAATTGGACGTCATTCCACACTTTTTCACTCAGTTTTGACTCCCTCCTTGAGTATTCTGGGTTTTTTGAGCAGTGTTCTGCCCTAGAAATCTCTCTGGGAGTCGATCCGACGAAGTTCTTGAGCCCCGAGCCATTTTGCTTGAGGATCGAACTTAGTCGAGGGGAAATCTTTTGATTCCCTTAGTTAAAATTTTGTTCTAGGAGAGCGAGGAGCGGGCTTGTAGAGCGAGGGAACGCCAAAACGCTTCCCAGTTCTTTGCAATATATAAAAGCACGCTTCAAGAGGTTTCCTTTCAATCCTTCCTTTTACTGCTTTCTGTGTGCATATTTAAACTGTCATCATGTAGATAGTCAATTTATAATTGCTTAGAATAAATAGGGGTAATTTAGTAATTTTATACTGTTCTTTTAAAAATAATCTGTCATAGGGAACCCGAAAGGGGCGCCGTGGGGTGCTAACACCTTCCCCACGCGTAACCGACTCCCTTACCCAACTCTGGTTGTAGTGGCCAAAGTTGATTTTTAAATCAATTGCCTTATCCCTTTTTCCAATGTTTTGAGTAAAACATTGGTGGCGACTCCACGAACCCTCCTTTTGCGAAAACCACTAATCCATGGAGGGTCCCGCTTGGGATTAATATGGATTGGTGAGCCTTTTAATAAAATTGCTCGTTTGACGAGGTCTCAGTTTGAGAATAAGTCTTTCTAGCAATCCACATTTTAAAACAAAAAAACGAGTCCAACCATCCTTCGCGAATGCCGAACGCCCCGTTTCGGGCCGGTGGCGACAGATGGCGACTTCACTGGGGAAGCCTTGAGAGTCAATCCCATTTAGTGATGGATTATTTTCAAAATAA
Organism: Cajanus cajan; assembly: GCF_000230855.2. NCBI lineage: Eukaryota > Viridiplantae > Streptophyta > Magnoliopsida > Fabales > Fabaceae > Cajanus > Cajanus cajan. Next base: position 41,504,390 of record NC_138525.1, read on the forward strand.
TAGTTAAAATTACTTCACTACCCCTTATTTGTATGATAACATGATTTATTATATGGCTTTAATAACTGTTGTTTGTTTAATTTCCGCAATTGTTTGAAATACAAACTGTACACAAACCTTTGCACACAACAGTTCCCTCTATACCCGGGGGCATGAGTGGTAATCCATAGGGAGTGGATGTTAGTACGGCCGGTTGATGGGTTTATAGGAGCCTATGAGACCGTTGTCGGAAAACATCACTCAAGGTGATAACCATGAACTTGAGTCCGACGGTGCGTTGGAACTTTCCATCGACCTACGACGAGAGGAATTGGGTCCCTATAATGGGGGCACCTTGGGGGCCTTTGACCAAGTGAGAACAGTTAGATCCTCCTTGAATATGCATTTTTCTGCAGGAGACCCCTACCTCGTGATTCGCTCGTGACTGTTCGTGGATGAGTGAATTGTTTGTGCATTGTTTATGTGAAATTGTTTGAGCATACATTGCATTTCTTTAAACATACAACATTCCTATTCTTTTTAAAATAAGAATAAATAGGAATAAGAATCTTCCATTATACGGTGTTAACATCTACCTTCATCACATTCATATAGGTAGTTTCCCTTTTCACCCAAAAATACAAAAAATATATAAAATAAAAATACCCAAAAAAAAAGAGGGGTTATTTATCCAAACCAAGCAATATCATGCATCATTTTAGGAATATCCCGAAAACATGATAATGCTTAGTTAAATAAACACTATGCATGCATATTCAACATCACCATTTCATATCATGCATTCTTATCAAAGATCATGGAGGGATCTAGGTTTGCATTTCATACATCCCTCCTAGTAATTCATTAATAAACATAAATAAAAAGAAAGGATTAAATCGATGCGTATGTTCAAAAATGGATCGCACGCCGTTCGTCAACAACCGCGCCAAGCGAGCGCACATCAACTCCGTTGTTGGTAATCAAGACGAATAAAGGGGAAGGTCCGACACCATTAAGGATCACAGTTCCAAGGCCTTTCCCTTACAAATCAAATAAGGCTGTGCCGTGGATATACGACATCCACTCTTCTGCCGACAGCGATATCTCCAACATCGTTGGACTTGGGGGCATGACTAGGAGTGGCAGGATCTACACTCCCAAAGATCTTCATGATAAAACCAAGAATAAAGAAAAAGAAGAAAAGAAAACCGAGGAAAAAGAATCTGAGGAGGAGACAGACGAGCTGTTAAAGTATATCCGATAGAGCGAGTACTCCATCGAGGATCAACTTCATAAGACGCCAGCAAAGATTACGCTGTCGTCGTTGATCCGAAGCTCCGAACCGCATCGACAAGATCTGTTGAAAGTCTTGAACGAGGCATACGTGTCGCACACTATCTCCCAAGACGAGTTTGAGGGGATTGTTAGTCACATCAAGGCTAATGATCACCTCACCTTCATCGATGAAGAAATCCCCGCCGAGGGATCAAACCACAACAAGCCCTTGCACATCTCTACAAAGTGCAAGGAGTAGCACATCGTTAAAGTCTTGGTAGGTAATGGATCTTCCTTGAAAGTGATGCCAAAAAGAACGCTCAAGCAATTGGCAATCAAGGGAGTCCAAACGCGCCCGAGCAACATGATCGTTCGAGCTTTCGACGGTTCTAAAAGAGAAGTAGTGGGAGAAATCAATCTTCCAATCCAAATTGGACCCACTATCTTCAACGTCGAATTTCAAGTGATGGATATCACTCCCGCATACAGCTGTCTCCTCGGCCGACCTTGGATTCATGATGCGAAAGCTATTCCTTCTACGCTCCACCAGAAAGTCAAGTTCATAGTGGGTGACAAACTGGTGACCGAACAAGCTAAAGATGACATACTCATCAGCAAGCCATCCAACATACTATATGTGGATGCAGCAGAGGAAGCTTTAGAAACCGCCTTCCAAGCATTGGAAATCGCCAATGTCGAAACGTTTCCCCGAGAAATGAAGAAGGTAGCCTCCATGCTCACCAAGAACGGATACTTGCCAGGACAAGGATTAGGCAAGGACTCCCAAGGAATCCCGGAGCTACCCATTATCAAGGATAAATCCGGGGAAACAAGGGTTAGGATACAACCCTAACAAAGATCAAAGAACGAAGAGGAATCAAGATCCTTCTCGACGTTCTTTAAGCCAGATCTTTAGGAAGGCCGGTTCACAAGCGTCAAGGCCGGTCGTCGTCGTCAAATGTTTTTCTCCTTCCGATAGGGATGTATAGACTCAGTGACTATTAGAGATCACTCCTCGGGGACAGCCCGACCCCCGAGCCTCGATAGGGCACATGTTTCCATTATGATTATAATAAAATCATTCTTCATTAATTCTTTATTGCTTCTTTTCTCGCTTGCAATAAAATTCTAGACCACATTATTTTAACCCTGTTTGAATAAACATGAATGAGGTTAAAATCATCTTAATAATAATAAACCCACATCATTTTTATGTGGAAGTGTGTGTGTCAACTTGGAGCACCTTTTCTTGGCCTCAATAAGTGCCATCATGGATAAAGAAATCCTAAAGAGCAAAAGACCCGCTAGGAATCCCACAAAAGGGTGACCTAGGCAAAAGTTAGGGTTACAAAATAAGACCAAAAGACCCGCTAGGAATCCCACAAAAGGGTGACCTAGGCAAAAGTTAGGGTTACAAAATAAGACCAAAAGACCCGCTAGGAATCCCACAAAAGGGTGACCTAGGCAAAAATTAGGGTTACAAAATAATGAATAAAAACAAAAACCCGCTAAGACACCACAAATGGGTGTTTTAGGCAAAAGTAAGAGCCATCAAAAAAGGAAAAACCAGAATAAATCCATGATGGTACCATCAATTGAATTCAACAAAGGGGCTCAAGAAAAGCTATCCAAGTTGTCAAAGCACAATCATTAATAACAAAGATGTGCTTAACCTCACAAGTGTTTAAACAAACAAACCTAAACACAATAAGCCTACCTTGGCCATCCATGCTTACAAAAACAATTTTTCAAAAATAAAATAATCCCTTCTAAAACACAAACTTTTGAAAATATATCCTTTCCTTCTTTTCTCTCTTGTCCCAACGATTTTTGAATAATCTAGTGGAAACATGGAGATATAGTGGTCAATAGGAGGGTTGACACATCTCTTAAAGAAAGGGAAGAATCATTTGGTCGATGACACCAAAATCAAAATACGCATCATTCCTCGGTAACAGAAATCGGCAGAGCACAGTCCGTCTGGAGGAATGGCAAAATCCAAACAGAAAAACGCATCGGTTAATTCTTTTGAAAAAAGAATCAAATAGAATTAGGTGCATTATACCGCATACATGCATACAGATGATAGGTGTACTGGAAGATCACTTATTCTCTGTTTATTGAAAAAACAAAAAAAAAAAACAAAAAAAAACAAAAAAAAAAAAAAACAAAAAATATAAACTTCAGAAAAAAAACAATGCGCCTGTACCATGTTCAGTACACCCGTACTAAAATTGGGGTTATGAACAAATTTTCAACTCAACATGGGCGTACTGAAATGGATACGGCCGTATTGGCCATAAAGAAATTTTCAAAGACCTCGTCATGAGGCAATTGCATAAAATAGAAAATAGGAAAAATTGATTGTGTATGACAGCAGTCAACAAAAAGCCGAAAACGGAAAAGAGGCATGGGTACAAAAAATCCAACAAGAAAATTGTACAGAATAACTGAGCCTGGAGAGGCTCGCCGAAAGAATACTCTTTCAGAATAATTGAGCCTGGAGAGGCTTGTCGAAACAATACTCATACAGAATAACTGAGCCTGGAGAGGCTTGCCGAAAGAATACTCTCAGAATAACTGAGCCTGGAGAGGCTTGCCGAAATAATACTCTCAGAATAACTGAGCCTGGAGAGGCTTGCCGAAATAATACTCTCTCAAAATAATTGAGCCTGGAGAGGCTCGCCGAAATAATACTCTCTCAGAATAACTGAGACATTTCTATACAGAAAAAGCCAAAACCAATAAAGAAAAGGCAAAAACGAAAAAAAGCCGTAACCAATAAAAAGGCAAAACATAGAAAAAGCCGAAAACGAAAAAGGCAAAAATACAGAAAATCCAACAAATAGCTTGTACAGAATAATTGAGCCTGGAGAGGCTCGCAGAAATAATACTCCCCAGAGAAACCTCAACTCACGCTCACGGACTCAAAATCCCCAGCAAGAGCTATCAAAGCAAGATCGACGACATTCCCAATGGAAGCACGATCACCCAAGCAGAATATCCAAGTCAAAGGACTTAAACTTCCTCAGTGAAGATAGCTCTCCAACTCAAGTGTCGAGTGAGGCTAAGCCTGTAGAGGCTTCCTAAATAATACTCTGGGATACATAAGATCCCTCATTCCCCAATCGCCTACTCAGAGGCATCCCTGCAAAAGAAGAAAAATCAAAAAAATATCAATAAATATTCCCCAAGCGGAATCCGGCACTCAGCCGAACACTGAACCCCAATTCCTCAGTCGCTTACATAAGAGGCACTCCTTCAAAAGGAAAAATCATAAAAAGATCAATAATCATTCCCCAAGTGGAATCCGGCTCTCAGCCTATCATTGAACATCAAGATGATCTGCCTAACAGAAGAGGCCAATCACAACCAATGACAAAATCCCCTGGCGGATAACAGCCTACACAGAGGCAACAAAATCCAGAAAATCAAAAAGAGATACCCGAATAAGGATAAACCGGGATACTCCACCAACGTCGAAAGGACGTCAGCCAATCATAAGGCATCGCTCAACTCAGAGAGAGAGCATCTGTGTCTATACCCCAAGGAGTCAGAAATTCCCCAAGGGTACCAACAATGCAATGCAAGTTGGGGCACAGGGACCTGTGAATGATTGCACATCCCCTAGACGGATCCCTGCGTTATCCAGCCCTCAGTGGCACAAAAATCAAAAACAATCGTCGAAGCAGCATCATGGACTGTGGAGACAAAATCAACATCCAGAATCCCCAGCGGATAACAGCCTACACAGAGGCAGCAAAATCAGAAAACCAAAAGAGACACCCGAACAAGGATAACCGGGATACTCCACCAACGTCGAAAGGACGTCAGCCAATCATAAGGCACCGCTCACATCAGAAAGAGCATCTTTGTGTCTGCACCCAAAGGAATCAGAAATTCCCCAGTGGGAACCAACTACGCAATGGAAAGTTGGGACACAAGAACCTATGAGTAACTGCACATCCCCTAGACGGATCCCTGCGTTATCCAGCCCTTAGTGGCACAAAATCAAAAAACAACCGTCGAAGCAGCATCGTGGACTGTGGAGACAAAATCATCACGAATCCCTGGAAAGGAGATATTCACGCTACCCCCGTCGTCACAAACACGGAGGTATGCAGCTTCCGGCTCGGGCAATGAGCGAAGCTATCTCTGGAAAAGGGGTACTCACCGCTTACCGTTGTCACAAAGGTACTTAGCTTCCGGCTCAAACAAAGAGTGAAGCTAAGCCTGGAGAGACGGTACTTACAGCTTCCAGCTTGGGCAACAAGCAAAGCAAGGCCTGGAGAGGCAAAACTCACACTGCTCACCGTCGTCACAAAGGTGCTTGGTTTCCGGCTCGAACAAAGAGCGAGACTAGGCCTGGAGAGGCAAAACTCACACTGCTCACCGTCGTCACAAGGATATTTAGCTTCCGGCTCGAACAAAGAGTGAAGCTAAGCCTAGAGAGGCGGTACTCAACCATCAGCGTCATCAGAGGCGCGTTGATGTCCAACTTCCGGCTCGGGCGTCGAGTGAAGTTGACCTTGGAGAAGGTAAACTCAGCTACCGAGGATGTCAGAAGCGCCGAGGTATGCACCCACCTGGAGAGGCTACTCAACATTTTTCCACCGGAAGACGCTACAAGTCAGAAGGTCGGCACAATACCCGGACAATTGGGTCAACTCCTTTACTTGTCAGCCGATACACCAAAAGGCCGTCCGACTAAGTAAAGGGGGGGCAGCTGTAGACCCCTAAAATTGTCCGGGTCGGAAATAAAGCTTGAAGACTCTCGAAGACTGAAGGATAATCAGCCAGAAGGACTCCTCGAAGGCCCTAGGAGGGTTCTCTGTAGGTCTAGAGGTCTTAGAATAGCTCAAAATAAGGAAGTGGAGGGAAAAAGCCCAATACGGCCGTACTGAAGTCAATACGACCGTATTGGCACTTCAATACGGTCGTACTGAAGTCAATACGACCGTATTGACACTTCAATACAACCGCAGCGAACTCAATACGGGCGTATTGAAATTTCTGAATTTCAATACGACCGTATTGAACTCCAATACGACCGTATTGAAGTTCAAAAATTTCAATACGGCCGTATTGCCCCTGTAGGCCGTATTGCGCCTATTCCCTATAAATATGACGTCAATTGGACGTCATTCCACACTTTTTCACTCAGTTTTGACTCCCTCCTTGAGTATTCTGGGTTTTTTGAGCAGTGTTCTGCCCTAGAAATCTCTCTGGGAGTCGATCCGACGAAGTTCTTGAGCCCCGAGCCATTTTGCTTGAGGATCGAACTTAGTCGAGGGGAAATCTTTTGATTCCCTTAGTTAAAATTTTGTTCTAGGAGAGCGAGGAGCGGGCTTGTAGAGCGAGGGAACGCCAAAACGCTTCCCAGTTCTTTGCAATATATAAAAGCACGCTTCAAGAGGTTTCCTTTCAATCCTTCCTTTTACTGCTTTCTGTGTGCATATTTAAACTGTCATCATGTAGATAGTCAATTTATAATTGCTTAGAATAAATAGGGGTAATTTAGTAATTTTATACTGTTCTTTTAAAAATAATCTGTCATAGGGAACCCGAAAGGGGCGCCGTGGGGTGCTAACACCTTCCCCACGCGTAACCGACTCCCTTACCCAACTCTGGTTGTAGTGGCCAAAGTTGATTTTTAAATCAATTGCCTTATCCCTTTTTCCAATGTTTTGAGTAAAACATTGGTGGCGACTCCACGAACCCTCCTTTTGCGAAAACCACTAATCCATGGAGGGTCCCGCTTGGGATTAATATGGATTGGTGAGCCTTTTAATAAAATTGCTCGTTTGACGAGGTCTCAGTTTGAGAATAAGTCTTTCTAGCAATCCACATTTTAAAACAAAAAAACGAGTCCAACCATCCTTCGCGAATGCCGAACGCCCCGTTTCGGGCCGGTGGCGACACCTCTGATAGGCTCGACCATGGCATATGGCGTTCAGCCGTTTCTTTTTGATAGGGTTCAACTGGTCATATTGGCTTTGAACCCATTCTGCCTCGGAAAGTTTTGTTTCCATGATTACCCTTAGATAGAATATCTCGACTTCGATGGGTAGAACTGCCTCCACCCCATAAACGAGTGAGAATGGAGTAGCTCCTGTAAATGGACGTACTGAAGTCCTATAGCCATGAGGAGCGAAGGGTAACATCTCGTGTCAGTCTTTAAATGAGACAACCGTCTTTTGCACTATTTTTTGATGTTCTTATTGGTTGCCTCGACTGCCCCATTCATCTTTGGCCGATATGGGGAAGAGTTGTGGTGTTGGATCTTGAATTCTTGGCACAGTTCTTCCACCATTTTGTTGTTCAGATTAGATCCATTATCAGTGATGATTTATTTCTCCATGCTTCCACTAGATTATTCTAAAATCTTTTGGGACAAGAGAGAAAAGAAGGGAAAGATATTTTTGTTTTGAAGTTTGTGTTTTAGAGGGGATTATTTTTCAAAAATGGTTTTTGTAAGAATGGATGGCCAAGGTAGGCTTATGTGTTTAGGCTTGCTTGATTAAACACTTATGAAATTAAGAAAATCTTTGTTTATTGACGTTGTGATTTTGACAACTTGGATAGCTGCTCTTGAACCTTTCTTTTTGAATTCGGTTCATGGTACCATCATGGATTTCTTTTGTTTTTTGATTGTCCTTATTTTTGCCTAAAACACCCTTTTGTGGCGTTTTAGCGGACTTTTGTTTTTGTTCATTTTTGCAACCCTAACTTTTGCCTAGGTCACCCTTTTGTGGGATTCCTAGCGGGTCTTTTGCTCTTATTTTTGCGCAGACCCCTTTTTGGGTTTCCTGCCGAGCTTCTTTTATTTTGAAGGATTTATTTTTATCCATGATGGCACTTGTCAAGGCCAAGGGAAGGTGCTCCAAGTTGTCACACACACTTCCACATAAAAATGATGTGGGTTTATTATTATTAAGATGATTTTAACCTCATTCATGTTTATTCAAACAGGGTTAAAGATAATGTGGTTTAGAATTTTATTATAAGCAAGAAAAGAAGCAATGAAGAATGATTTTATTATAATCATAGCGGAAGCATGTGTCCTTATTTCATCACTGATATGGGTCCCAATATTGACCTCTTTTTTTTCTCGGCCATGCCCCAAATTTATAGTCTCCAATTTCTCTTGACAAGCTTCTTGATCTAGCAATCTTTGCAGATCCGGAGAAATGGTTTCCTCATCACTGTCCAACTCAACCCTTTCACCTTCGGATCCCGGTCAGAGCGAACAATTACAGACATAATTATTTTATTGGTTCTGTTTAGGTTTAGAATTATTAATGTTAATGAGGAAAGAGAGAAAAGAACAAAAAAGAGAATAATGTGAAAAATGCCTCTTTATTGATATGTATTAAAACTGTACAAAAACCCTTATTTACATGAAAAGGTTCTCATGATCTCGGGTACTGATCATGAGTCCCTAAAAGAGAAATATGAAGGGGCCCTATCGTGGCTTGTTCTTCTCTCTACTCCTGCTTTGGCAGAGGATTCTTGCTCACATCGGGCGTTGTCGAATCGAAGGTGACCCACCCGGCATCAATAAGGTTTTGGACCTTGTATTTGAGAGCTAGGCATCTCTCTGTTGAATGCCCTGGTGCCCCCGAATGGTATAAACATTTGTCTTGTGGCTTGTACCAATCGGGATAAGGTGGGTCGATCTTCCTTGGTGGAACATGAGCTAGAAGTTTGGCTTCTACTAGCTTCGGCAGGAGATCGCTATAAGTGGTCGGAAGTTTATCAAACTTCTTCACAGGGGTGAATTGCGATCTTCCCGACTTCGAAGTGGAAGTAGCCGAGGGTATGGTTATAGCATTGACTTCTCCCTCTTTCTTCTTCCTGAAGGTCTTCTTAGCCTCGAATGATTGGGAAGGCTTAGCTAGCTTCCCACTTTTAAGTCCTTGTTCCACTCTCTCCCCAATGGTGATGATGTCCGAGAAGAGTGTCGTTGTGTTCCCTATCATTTTATCGTAATAGGGACCAGTCAACGAGTTGATGAATAAGGACACCATCTCCTTATCTGACAGCGGGGGCTCTATCTGTGCCGCCAACTCCCTCCATCGTTGGGCGTACGCCTTGAAAGATTCATCATTTTTCTTACTCAAGGCTTGAAGATCTGACCTATCAGGTGTTAGGTCGATGTTGTATTTGTAGCGCTTGAGAAAGGCGTCGGCCAACTGCCTCCATGTACATACTTGATTTCCATCTAGCTGCATATACCAGTTGAGCGCGGTATCAGCCAAGCTCTCTTGGAAGCAGTGGATCAAGAGCTTTTCGTTTGTGGCATATGCAGCCATCTTTCGGCAGTACATGGTGAGATGACTTTTGGGGCAAGTCGATCCCACGTACTTCGGGAAATCTGGTACTTTAAATTTAGGAGGGAATTGAATGTCCCTCACTAAGCACATATCGGCGGCATCTTTGACATCAAAATCATGCCCCTCCATAGCCCTTAGCCGATCCTCGAGGGCATGGAATTGTTCCTTTGAGACCTCGGGCTCTTTTATTATAATTCCTGCCCCAAGGGGTACGGCGTTTGGAGGATCTTTTTCATGCTCTTCCTCCTCTCCCTCATGATGGGACCCATGATCACTATGATGAGATTCATGGATGTTGTGATGACGCATGAGTTCCATCATTTGCGCCATTTGCTCTTTAAGCTGTGAAAGCTCGGTTGTGAGCTTCTTGTTTTGCTCCTCCAATGCTTCCATTTTCTTGATTCTCTGTGCGCGCGTAAGGACAGAGAGATGACCAGCCACTTTCTAAAATGAATGTTTAGTTAGTTTATTTTATGGAATGAATACACTCTTTAACATGAGCTTGATAAACCTCCATCTTTAAGGCGCTGCCTTTTTAAGACGGAAGTTTACCCCCCTTCTTTATCTATGATCTCTCCCCAACGGAGAATCTCTATAGTCATGGGTCTCTTTCACTCATGTCAAGAGGTATTGGTGACCCTAAAATGTATGTTTTTATGAGGATGCATGATGTCTTATTGGTAATGATGTACATGCTCCTCACTTTTATTATATTTTCACACATGGTCTTTCCTCTCATGTCATGGTTTTTTATGCATGGGGATTATTTTTAGACCTTATCACGAGGTTATTTATTAATGCACAGACAATTGCACATAAGCATTTACACAAACAATTCACTCATCCACGAACAGTCACGAGCGAATCACGAGGTAGGGGTCTCCTGCAGAAAAGTGCATATTCAAGGAGGATCTAACTGTTCTCACTTGGTCAAAGGCCCCCAAGGTGCCCCCATTATAGGGACCCAATTCCTCTCGTCGTAAGCCGATGGAAAGCTCCAACGCACTGTCGGACTCGAGTTCATGGTTATCACCTTGAGTGATGTTTTTCCGACAACGGTCTCATAGGCTCCTATAAACCCATCAACCGGCCGTACTAACATCCACTCCCTATGGATTACCACTCATGCCCCCGGGTATAGAGGGAACTGTTGTGTGCAAAGGTTTGTGTGCAATTTATTTCAAACAATTGCGGAAATTTAAACAAACAACAGTTATTTAAAGCCAAATATATAAAGCATGTTATCATACAAGCAAAGGGGTAATGAAGTAATTTTAACTATTATTTGTTAAAAATAATCTGTCACTAAATGGGACTGACTCTCGAGGCTTCCCCAGTGGAGTCGCCATCTGTCGCCACCGGCCCAAACGGGCCTCGGCGGTCGCGAAGACGGTCGAGCTCGCTTTTTATTTTAGTTTGAAAATGTATTGGATTATTAGAACGACTTGTTCTCAAACTGAGACCTTGTCGATCTTATCCAATTTATTTATTAAAAGTCTCACTAATCCATATTAATCCCAAGCGGGACCCTCCATGGATTAGTGGTTTTCGCAAAAGGAGGGTTCGTGGAGTCGCCACCAATGTTTTACTCAAAACATTGGAAAAAGGGATAAGGCAATTGATTTTATAAATCAACTTTGGCCATTACAACCAGAGTCGGGTAAGGGAGTCGGTTACGCGTGGGGAAGGTGTTAGCACCCCACAGCGCCCCTTTCGGGTTCCCTATGACAGATTATTTCTAAAATAATAGCGTAAAATTACTAAATTACCCCTATTTATTATAAGCGATTATAAATTAACTATCTACATGATGACAGTTTAAATATGCACACAGAAAGCAGTAAAAGGAAGGATTTAAGAAGAAACCTCTTGAAGCGTGCTTTTATATATTGAGTAAAACTGGGAAGCTTTTTGGCGTTCCCTCGCTCTACAAGCTCGCTCGCTCCTTCCTAAAAACTTTTGACTATGGAAATCCGGAGGATTTCCCTTCGACTAGGTTCGAATCTCCAAGCTAAGTGCTCGGAATTCCAGAACTTCGTCGGATCGACTCCCAGAGAGATTTCTAGGGCAGAACACTGCTCAAAAACCCCAGAATACTCAAGGAGGGAGTCAAAACTATCTGAAAAAGTGTGGAATGACGTCCAATTGACGTCATATTTATAGGGAATAGGCGCAATACGGCCTACAGAAGCAATACGGCCGTATTGAAATTTTTGAACTTCAATACGGCCGTATTGAGTTCAATACGGCCGTATTGAAATTCAGAAATTTCAATACGGCCGTATTGAGTTCAATACGGCTGTATTGAAGCTTCAATACGGCCGTATTGATTTCAGTACGGCCGTATTGAAGTTTCAGAAACTTCAATACGCCGTATTGAGTTCACTGCGGCCGTATTGAAGCTTCAATACGGCCGTATTAAGTTCAGTACGGCCGTATTGGGCTTCATTCCCTCCACTTCCTTATTTTGAGCTATTCTAAGACCTCTAGACCTACAGAGAACCCTCCTAGGGCCTTCCAGGAGTCCTTCTGGCTGATCTTCCTTCAGTCTTCGAGAGTCTTCAAGCTTTATTTCCGACCCGGACAATTTTAGGGGTCTACAGTACCAAAATCAAATTGAATAACTTGTGTTGCAGGTGTGCTTGAGAGCAAAGCAATCAATGTGGTACTTAGACAGCGGCTGCTCAAGACACATGACAGGAGATAAAAGCAAATTTATCTCATTACAGGAAAAAGAAGGAGGATCTGTAACATATGGAGATAACAACAAAGGCAGAATACTAGGCTCAGGCAGTGTTGGTAACAATTCCAATACTCTCATTGAAAATGTCCTGTATGTAGAAGGTCTCAAATATAACCTGCTTAGTATTAGCCAGCTTTGTGACAAAAATTACAATATCTCTTTTAATAATCAATGCTGTATGGTTTGTGATAAGGAATCAAATGAAGTCCTGCTTATAGGAAAAAGAGTCAATAACATATACATCTTAGACTTAGAGCATTCATCATCCAGTTCTTGTCTCACATCACATGATAATATAACATGGTTATGGCATAGACGCATTGCACATATAAATGCAGATCAGTTAAATAGACTTGCATCTAAAGATCTTGTTAGTGGTCTTCCAAAGATCAAGTTCTCTAAACAAGGACTTTGTGATGCATGTCAAAAGGGAAAGCAGACTAGAGCTTCTTTTAAATCAAAGAAAGTTATGTCAACCTCTAGACCGCTGGAACTTTTGCACATGGATCTCTTTGGACCATCAAGAACCAAAAGTCTAGGTGGAAACACTTATGCTTTAGTTCTCATTGATGACTACTCCAGATTCACATGGGTTGCATTTATATCCCATAAAGACAATGCTTTTAAAGCCTTTAGAATCATTTCAAAAAGAATTCAGAATGAAAAGGACTTGAAAATTAAATCTTTGCGAAGTGATCATGGTGGTGAATTTCAAAATGAATCTTTTCAAACTTTTTGTGAAGAAAATGGTATTAATCACAATTTTTCTGTCCCTAGAACTCCTCAACAAAATGGAGTTGTAGAGAGGAAAAATAGATCTCTAATAGAGCTAGCAAGAGCCATGTTAAATGAAAATGGTTTACCAAAATACTTTTGGGCTAATGCAGTAAGCACTGCATGCTATGTTCTAAATAGAATCTTGATTAGACCTATGTTAAAGAAAACACCATATGAGCTTTACAAAGGAAGAAAGCCTGACATTTCACATTTTAAAGTGTTTGGCTGTAAGTGTTTTGTTCTGAATAATGGAAAAGACACTCTTGGAAAATTTGATGCTAAGGCTGATGAAGGAGTTTTTATTGGATATTCTGCAATTAGCAAAGCATATAGAGTCTTTAACAAAAGTACCTTATCTGTTGAAGAATCTATACATGTTACTTTTGATGAAACTAACATCCTTGAAAAAGGAAAATCTCTTAATGATGAAGATGAGATAGGTGACAGTATTACACAAGAAGAAGAAAAACTGGAACTACAGCAGAAAACACCATCTGAAGACACATCACTGTAGACCCCTAAAATTGTCCGGGTCGGAAATAAAGCTTGAAGACTCTCGAAGACTGAAGGATAATCAGCCAGAAGGACTCCTCGAAGGCCCTAGGAGGGTTCTCTGTAGGTCTAGAGGTCTTAGAATAGCTCAAAATAAGGAAGTGGAGGGAAAAAGCCCAATACGGCCGTACTGAAGTCAATACGACCGTATTGGCACTTCAATACGGTCGTACTGAAGTCAATACGACCGTATTGACACTTCAATACAACCGCAGCGAACTCAATACGGGCGTATTGAAATTTCTGAATTTCAATACGACCGTATTGAACTTCAATACGACCGTATTGAAGTTCAAAAATTTCAATACGGCCGTATTGCCCCTGTAGGCCGTATTGCGCCTATTCCCTATAAATATGACGTCAATTGGACGTCATTCCACACTTTCACACTCAGTTTTGACTCCCTCCTTGAGTATTCTGGGGTTTTTGAGCAGTGTTCTGCCCTAGAAATCTCTCTGGGAGTCGATTCGACGAAGTTCTGGAATTCCGAGCACTTAGCTTGGAGATTCGAACCTAGTCGAAGGGAAATCCTCCGGATTTCCATAGTCAAAAGTTTTTAGGAAGGAGCGAGCGAGTTTGTAGAGCGAGGGAACGCCAAAAAGCTTCCCAGTTTTACTCAATATATAAAAGCACGCTTCAAGAGGTTTCTTCTTAAATCCTTCCTTTTACTGCTTTCTGTGTGCATATTTAAACTGGCATCATGTAGATAGTTAATTTATAATTGCTTAGAATAAATAGGGGTAATTTAGTAATTTTACACTGTTATTTTAGAAATAATCTGTCATAGGGAACCCGAAAGGGGCGCTGTGGGGTGCTAACACCTTCCCCACGCGTAACCGACTCCCTTACCCGACTCTGGTTGTAATGGCCAAAGTTGATTTATAAAATCAATTGCCTTATCCCTTTTTCCAATGTTTTGAGTAAAACATTGGTGGCGACTCCACGAACCCTCCTTTTGCGAAAACCACTAATCCATGGAGGGTCCCGCTTGGGATTAATATGGATTGGTGAGCCTTTTAATAAAATTGCTCGTTTGACGAGGTCTCAGTTTGAGAATAAGTCTTTCTAGCAATCCACATTTTAAAACAAAAAAACGAGTCCAACCATCCTTCGCGAATGCCGAACGCCCCGTTTCGGGCCGGTGGCGACAGATGGCGACTCCGCTGGGGAAGCCTCGAGAGTCAGTCCCATTTAGTGACAGATTATTTTTAACAAATAATAGTTAAAATTACTTTATTACCCCTTGCTTGTATGATAACATGATTTATTATATGGCTTTAAAATAACTGTTGTATGTTTAAATTCCGCAAATATTTGAGATAAAAACTGCACACAAACCTTTGCACACAACAGTTCCCTCTATACCCGGGGGCATGAGTGATTAACCATAGGGAGTGGATGTTAGTACGGCCGGTTGTCGAATGGGTCTATAGGTGCCCGTAGACCGTTGTCGGAAAACATCACTCAAGGTGATAACCATGAACTTGAGTCCGACGGTGCGTTGGAACTTTCCATCGACCTACGACGAGAGGAATTGGGTCCCTATAATGGGGGCACCTTGGGGGCCTTTGACCAAGTGAGAACAGTTAGATCCTCCTTGAATATGCACTTTTCTGCAGGAGACCCCTACCTCGTGATTCGCTCGTGACTGTTCGTGGATGAGTGAATTGTGTGTGCATTTTTATGTGACGTTGTATGAGCATACATTTGCATTCTTTAAACATACAACATCCCTAGTAAAATAAAAATAAATAGAAATAAAGATTTTCTAGTACATGGTGTTAACATCTGCCTCCATTGCATCCATATAGGTAGTTTCCCTTTTCACCCAAAATATACAAAAAGAAAAAATACGTATTTATCCAAACCAAGCAATATCATGCATCATCTTAAGAATATCCCGAAAACATGATAATGCTTAGTTGAAAAAACACTATGCATGCATATTCATCGCCATCATCTCATATCATGCATTGTATTGTAGATTATGGAGAGGTCTAGGGAGGTGCAAAGGCCATTAAAGAAAGTGGACTTCCTATTATACCGTGCTGAGAGGTTGGATCACCTCTGTACCTTGATGCCACGAGAGGCTCGTTTGGAGTTCGAAAAATCTTATGGACGAGTCCTTGACTTGATGAAGATTTGTGTGGATCCAGCTTTTCTGAGAGCCTTGGTCCATTTCTGGAGTCTCGATCTGCACTGTTTTGAATTCCCCCAGTTTGACTTAGTTCCTACTCTCGAAGAGTACGAACTCATGCTTCGATGGCCCAAATCAACAGGGGTCTATATTTTCCATGGAAATCATGTGGCCGTAGAGAGAGTTGCCACTCAAGTCAAACTACCACCACGATTATCTGCTTTAGTGGGGAATGGCAGTATCAAGGGTTGGAAGCTTGCTATGATTGAAAACCACCTTTCTTCTTTGGCTGATGAGGGAGATTGGTTAGCTTTCAACAAGACTCTAGCGTTAGCCGTGTTTGGGATGATCCTATTCCCCTTTCACGCTAACACAGTGGATCATGCTGCTATGGACGCCTTCTTCGCTTGGGACGTACATATGAAGAGTCCCGTGCCTGCCATTCTTGCCGACACCTTGCTTTCTGTCAGCTTATCTCAACAGAAGCAAGGGAAAACTATCCGATGTTGTACCTCCTTGTTGTATGTGTGGGGCATCACACACTTTTATGCCTCTAGTCATATGGGGACTTTGCCCGATCCTTTGAGAAGTTTTTCGAAGATCCCCGTACGCCGTCGGTATGCTTCCGAGTGGAAGGAAGAGATGGAACAGTGGAGTATTGAGCACTTCACGTGGGTTTGTCCTTGGTTCCGTCCAAACAATGTATTGACAAGATGCGGCAGTTATCCAAGCATACCATTAATGGGCCTCAGAGGTTGCATAGCTTATTCACCTAGATTGGCTATGAGGCAACTCATGAGGACTCAAATTGTTCCTACCAAAGAGGAGCTTGGAGGGTTGTGTTTCTCCTTTGATTCCGAACATCAGAGGGACATGCACGCTATCATTAGAGCATGGGAGAAACCAATCTATGAGGGAGATCGAGAGCTTGGAAAGCCTCGGGTATCCGTCTCCACCGACTATGAGATATGGAGGAACGAGAGAGGGGTGTCTCAACCATCCACCCCTTGCGCAACCACAACCACAAGGAGGTTAATGCAAGAACAAGTCGACGCCTTGACCAAAAAGCTGGAAAGTATGGAAGCTCAAATGAGATTTCTTGAAGAAAAAAATGAAGAATCCAGTTTTACTATTGATGGTCTTCAAAGGCAATGCAAGAAGAAAGACCACGAGATAGAGCGGCTCAAGGATGAGTGTGCTAACCTCAACGAGGAGACTACTCGGGCATCCAAAACGCCAAAGGTCGAACCGAGTAGTCAACTCCAAGAAGTAAACGCAAAGATAGCACACCTTGAAGCCGAACATGTAAGGCAGGCACAGTTGATCAAGAACATGCAAGACGATCTGCTCTTGACTCGATCCGATGCACAACAATGGCGGGAAGTTGCTCAACAACAAGCCGCAAACCTTTCCGATTTCCGCAAAAAGGAGAGGGAGGGACTAGCACAAATGGCTAGACTCCGAGAGGAGAAGGATCGAGCCGAAGACGAGCTTAATAAGCTACAGGCCATGATCAACTACTATACTCAGAAAGCGAAGGAGGCTCAGAAAATCAGTGACGATATGAGCCAAGCGGTCCATACACAGATTAAAGCAATGGGTCGTCACGTCGAGGAAGCCGAAGATGAGTGGCAAAGAAACATGAACCCGCCTGTGGGTTTTTACCGGCTTTTCTCTTATTGTAAAAAATTGCTTCAAAGCATTGTATAAAGTTGTACACTTTCTTTAATGAATAAAACAGTATTTTTGAGATTTATTGCCTTTGCATTTCATAGTCATTCATTTGCATTTACCTCTCCCGGTAATTTAATAATAAATGTTAATAAAAAGAAAGAAATAATCGATGCGTATGTTCAGAATGGATCGCACGCCATTGGTCATTAAATGCAAACCAACAACTGCACCAAGCAAGCACACGGCGACTCCGTTGTTGGTAATCAAGACAGACGAAAGGGAAGGTCCGACACCGTTAAGGATCATCGCTCCGAGGCCTTTCCCCTACAAAACAAATAAGGCTGTGCCGTGGATATACGACATCCACTCTTCTGCCGACAGCGATATCTCCAACATCGCTGGACTTGGGGGCATGACTAGGAGTGGCAGGATCTACACTCCCGAAGATCTGCACGATAAAGCTCCCAAGAATAAAGGAAAAGAAAAGGAGAAAACCGAGGAAGATAGAGAATCCGAGGAGGAGACTGATGAGTTGTTAAAATTCATCAAACAAAGCGAGTACTCCATTGTGGATCAACTTCACAAGACACCAGCAAAGATCACTTTGTTGTCATTGATCCTAAGCTCCGAACCGCATCGGCAAGCTCTGTTGAAGGTCTTGAACGAGGCATATGTGTCGCATACCATCTCCCAAGACAAGTTTGAGGGAATTGTTAGCCACATCACGGCTAATGATCACCTTACTTTCACCGATGAAGAAATCCCCGCCGAGGGACCTAATCACAACAAGCCCTTGCACATCTCTGTAAAGTGCAAGGAGTACCACATCGCAAAAGTCTTGGTGGATAACGGATCCTCCTTGAATGTGATGCCCAAAAGAACTCTTGATCAAGTGGCAATCAAGGGAGTCCAAATGCGCCCGAGCAACATGATCGTTCGAGCTTTCGACGGTTCTAAAAGAGAAGTGGTGGGAGAAGTCAATCTTCCAATCCAAATTGGACCCACCATCTTCAACGTCGAATTCCAAGTGATGGATATTACTCCTGCATACAGCTGTCTCCTAGGCCGACCTTGGATTCATGATGCGAAAGCTGTACCCTCTACGCTCCACCAAAAAGTCAAATTCATCGTGGGTGACAAACTGGTGACCGTGCAAGCTGAAGATGACATACTCATCAGTAAGCCATCCAACATACCTTATGTGGATGCAGCAGAGGAAGCTTTGGAAACCGCCTACCAAGCATTGGAAATTGCCAATGTTGAAACGTTTCCCCGAGAAATGAAGAAGGTAGCCCATATGCTCACAAAGAACGGATACTTGCCAGGACAAGGATTGGGCAAGTACTCCCAGGGAATCCCGGAGCTACCTATTATCAAGGACAATCCGAGGAAGCAAGGGTTAGGATACAACCCTGTTAAAGATCAAAGAACGAAGAGGAATCAAAATCCTTCTCGACGTTCTTTAAGCCAGATCTTTAGGAAGGCTGGTTCACAAATGTCGAGGCCAGCTGTTGTCATCAAGTGTCCTTCTCCTTCCGATAGGAATGTATAGACTCAGTGACTATTAGAGATCACTCCTCGGGGACAGCCCGACCCCCGAGCCTCGATAGGGCACATGTTTCCATTATGATTAGAATAAAATCATTCTTCATTAATTTCTTATTGATTCTTTTCTTGCTTACAATAAAGTTCTAGACCACATTATTTAACCCTGTTTGAATGAACATAAATGAGGTTAAAATCGTCTTAATAATCAATAAACCCGCATCATTTTTATGTGGAAGAGTGCATGACAGCTTGGGGCACCTTTTCTTGGCATCAATAAATGCCATCATGGATAAAGAAATCCTAAAGATAATAAGCTCGGCAGGAAACCCAAAAGGGGACTGCGCAAAATAAGAGCAAAAGACCCGCTAGGAATCCCACAAAAGGGTGACCTAGGCAAAAATTAGGGTTACAAAATAATGAACAAAAATAAAAGCCCGCTAAGACATCACATATGGGTGTTTTAGGCAAAAGTTAGGGCCGTCAAAAAAGGGAACAAAATAAATCCGTGATGGTACCATCAATTGAATTCAACAAGGAGCTCAAGAAAAGCTATCCAAGTTGTCAAAGCACAATCATTAATAACGAAGATGTGCTTAACTTCATAAATGTTTAATCGAACAAACCTAAACACAATAAGCCTGCCATTGGCCAGCCATTCTTACAAAATCCATTTTTTCAAAAATAAAACAATCCCCTCTAAAACACAAACTTTTGAAAAATATACCTTTTCCTTCTTTTCTCTCTTGTCCCCAACGATTTTTGAATAATCTAGTGGAAACATGGAGATATAGTGGTCAATAGGAGGGTTGACACATCTTCTAAAGGAAGGGAGAATCATTTGGTTGATAACACCAAAAATCAAATACGCATCGTTCCTTGGTTACAGAAATCGGCAAAGCACAGTCTGTCTGGAGGAATGGCAAGATCCAAACAAAGAACGCACCGATTAATTCTTTTGAAAAACTGAATCAAATAGAATTAGGTGCATCTCATTTGCATACATGCATACAGATGATAGGTGTACTAGAAGATCACTTATTCTCTGTTTATCCAAAAAAAAAAAAAAAAAAAAAAAAAAAAAAAATCATAAATCAGAAAAATCCAATACGCCCGTATTGGTATTAATACGGTCGTATTGGAGTTAACGTTAAGGATAACGTTTCAACTCCAATACGGGCGTATTAAAACCCAGTACGCCCGTACTAAACCCCAATACGGTCGTATTGAATCCAATACGATCCGTATTGATTGTAAACTTTGTACATCAACGGAAAGGCCAATACGGCCGTATTGAATCCAATACGGGCCGTATTGGCGGAATTTTGCCTATAAATAAAGACTTCCCCTCCCTCATTTTGCATACCTTTCTTCATTCTCCACATTCCTTGCTTGTGAGTGCATTCCTAGAGAGATTATCGGAAATGGCAGAATCTTCTCGCAAAAGGCAGAGAGCCCCAGCCAGACGTGTAATGACAGATCGACACCGGGACCGGCTACAGCTTATAGAGACGTTCACCATCGAGCCGTCAAGAGTGCTCGACTTTGAGCTTCTCCAAGCAGTGGGCTTGGAGAATGACGTCAGGAACTACTTCGACGCCATAGGATGGGGATTTGTCCTTAATCCACCATCCCAGCTATATTTGACGGCCACGAAGGAGTTCTTGGCTACAGTCGGCGTCACGGAGTCGACTAACAGCTATGGGGAGGATGTTTGCGCGGTGGATTTCTGGATGAATGAAGGATACCGCACGCTGACGTTGGACGAGTTCAACGTCCAGGCAGGGTTTTTCAGCCGCACTGATCAGCTGGCCTTCCGAGACGCCATATGCGAGTGGCCTGATCAGTGGACTCCGGTTGAGATGTGGAGTTTGCTCACTGGCCGACGGGATTATCATTCAGGGGTGAAGGGCTCCCGGCTCCTGACTGCTCTTAGGATCTGTCACAAGATCCTCACCAGTACTATTCATGGCAGGTCCAAGAGTCAGGAGTCGATTACACGACCGGATCTGCTGGCCTTATATTGCATGGCCACCGGCCGGAAGGCCAATCCTGGATATTTCTTCCTTGAGCACGTGAAGAAGTTTGGGGTACGAGAGGGAGGAGAGTCCAGACAGGGGTACATCTTGGTTGCCCCACTCCTCTCACAGCTGGCGGAGACATGGGGATGTCCCGATGGTGCAGAGCCAGGGGCATTGGCGCCAAAATTGATTGGTGCCTCCACCCTGATTAACATGAAGATCATCGCTAGATCGCCAGGAGGGGGGTTTGTGCGAGTAGATGGCCTCGAGACCTTCGACGACCTCCTCAACAACCTCGACTTTGAGGGAGGCGACACCCCGCAGCCAGAGGCTAGCACGTCACGGTCGGACAGGGGATACTTCGACGCCCGCTTCGACACACTGCAGCAGAGCATTGACACGCGATTCGATGCTTTTCAGCAGAGCATCGACACGCGATTCGATGCTTTTCAGCATAGTGTCGGTACATGGCAGCAGAGTACCGATGCTCGACTAGATACCTTGGTGCAGGGGTTCGACAACCTCTCCGTCTGGATGCATCGCCGCTTCCCGGACTCGCCACAGGACCCGCCAGTAGAGGAGTGAAGACTGGCTTCTGTTTTATTGCTTTTTCATGTACTAGTTTGGTTGGGCTTAGCCCCATTTCTCAAATTTTTCTTGTACAAATTCATTTTTAATGAAATTTGCCACTTTTGAATTCAAAATTCTCTGGCAATTTAAATTCTGTACAGAAAAAGCCAAAAAAGAAAAAGGCAAGGATATAGAAAATCTGACAAACAGTTTATACAGAATAACTGAGCCTGGAGAGGCTTGCCGAAACAATACTCCTCATCCCCCACATCAAAGAATAATTGAGCCTGGAGAGGCTCGCAGAAATAATACTCCCCAGAGAAACCTCAACTCACGCTCTTGGACTCAAAATCCCCAGCAAGAGCTATCAAAGCAAGATCGACGACATTCTCAATGGAAGTACGATCACCCAAGCAGAATATCCAAGTCAAAGGACTTAAACTTCCTCAGTGAAGATAGCTCTCCAACTCAAGTGTCGAGTGAGGCTAAGCCTGTAGAGGCTTCCTAAATAATACTCTGGGATACATAAGATCCCCAAATCCCCAGTCGCCTACTCAAGAGGCATCCCTGCAGAAGGAGAAAAAATAAAAAAATCAATAATCATTCCCCAAGTGGAATCTGGCTCTCAGCCAATCATTGAACGTCAAGCTGATACGCCTAACAGAAGAGGCTAATCAAAATCAACGACAAAATCCCCCAGTGGATAACAGCCTACACAGAGGCAGCAAAATCAGAAAACCAAAAGAGACACCCGAACAAGGATAACCGGGATACTCCATCAACGTCGAAAGGACGTCAGCCAATCATAAGGCACCGCTCACATCAGAAAGAGCATCTTTGTGTCTACACCCCAAAGGAATCAGAAATTCCCCAGTGGGCACCAACTACGCAATGGAAAGTTGGGACACAAGAACCTATGAGTAACTGCACATCCCCTAGACGGATCCCTGCGTTATCCAGCCCCTAGTGGCACAAAATCAAAAAACAACCGTCGAAGCAGCATCATGGACTGTGGAGACAAAATCATCACCAAATCCCTGGAAAGGAGATATTCACGCTACCCCCGTCGTCACAAACACGGAGGTATGCAGCTTCCGGCTCGGGCAATGAGCGAAGCTATCTCTGGAAAAGGGGTACTCACCGCTTACCGTTGTCACAAAGGTACTTAGCTTCCGGCTCAAACAAAGAGTGAAGCTAAGCCTGGAGAGACGGTACTTACAGCTTCCAGCTTGGGCAACAAGCAAAGCAAGGCCTGGAGAGGCAAAACTCACACTGCTCACCGTCGTCACAAGGATATTTAGCTTCCGGCTCGAACAAAGAGTGAAGCTAAGCCTGGAGAGGCGGTACTCAACCATCAGCGTCATCAGAGGCGCGTTGATGTCCAACTTCCGGCTCGGGCGTCGAGTGAAGTTGACCTTGGAGAAGGTAAACTCAGCTACCGAGGATGTCAGAAGCGCCGAGGTATGCACCCACCTGGAGAGGCTACTCAACATTTTTCCACCGGAAGACGCTACAAGTCAGAAGGTCGGCACAATACCCGGACAATTGGGTCAACTCCTTTACTTGTCAGCCGATACACCAAAAGGCCGTCCGACTAAGTAAAGGGGGGGCAGCTGTAGACCCCTAAAATTGTCCGGGTCGGAAATAAAGCTTGAAGACTCTCGAAGACTGAAGGATAATCAGCCAGAAGGACTCCTCGAAGGCCCTAGGAGGGTTCTCTGTAGGTCTAGAGGTCTTAGAATAGCTCAAAATAAGGAAGTGGAGGGAAAAAGCCCAATACGGCCGTACTGAAGTCAATACGACCGTATTGGCACTTCAATACGGTCGTACTGAAGTCAATACGACCGTATTGACACTTCAATACAACCGCAGCGAACTCAATACGGGCGTATTGAAATTTCTGAATTTCAATACGACCGTATTGAACTTCAATACGACCGTATTGAAGTTCAAAAATTTCAATACGGCCGTATTGCCCCTGTAGGCCGTATTGCGCCTATTCCCTATAAATATGACGTCAATTGGACGTCATTCCACACTTTCACACTCAGTTTTGACTCCCTCCTTGAGTATTCTGGGGTTTTTGAGCAGTGTTCTGCCCTAGAAATCTCTCTGGGAGTCGATCCGACGAAGTTCTGGAATTCCGAGCACTTAGCTTGGAGATTCGAACCTAGTCGAAGGGAAATCCTCCGGATTTCCATAGTCAAAAGTTTTTAGGAAGGAGCGAGCGAGTTTGTAGAGCGAGGGAACGCCAAAAAGCTTCCCAGTTTTACTCAATATATAAAAGCACGCTTCAAGAGGTTTCTTCTTAAATCCTTCCTTTTACTGCTTTCTGTGTGCATATTTAAACTGGCATCATGTAGATAGTTAATTTATAATTGCTTAGAATAAATAGGGGTAATTTAGTAATTTTACACTGTTATTTTAGAAATAATCTGTCATAGGGAACCCGAAAGGGGCGCTGTGGGGTGCTAACACCTTCCCCACGCGTAACCGACTCCCTTACCCGACTCTGGTTGTAATGGCCAAAGTTGATTTATAAAATCAATTGCCTTATCCCTTTTTCCAATGTTTTGAGTAAAACATTGGTGGCGACTCCACGAACCCTCCTTTTGCGAAAACCACTAATCCATGGAGGGTCCCGCTTGGGATTAATATGGATTGGTGAGCCTTTTAATAAAATTGCTCGTTTGACGAGGTCTCAGTTTGAGAATAAGTCTTTCTAGCAATCCACATTTTAAAACAAAAAAACGAGTCCAACCATCCTTCGCGAATGCCGAACGCCCCGTTTCGGGCCGGTGGCGACAATCACTACCCAAAGAATGGAGGAAACCCAAAGATCTATCTCTGGATAACATTCTTGGAGATATAAATAAGGGAGTTTCTACTAGACACTCTTTTAATCTTCTAAGTGATGATATGGCATTTGTTTCTCAAATTGAACCATTATGTGTGGAACATGCATTAAAAGATGAATTATGGATAATGGCCATGCATGATGAACTGAATCAATTCAAAAGAAATGATGTTTGGATTTTAGTTCCTTTCAATAAGAATATGAATATCATTGGTACAAAATGGGTTTTCAGAAACAAACTAAATGAAGAAGGTGTTATAGTTAAAAATAAAGCTAGATTAGTAGCCAAAGGATACAATCAACAGGAAGGTATAGACTTTGGTGAAACATATGCTCCAGTTGCTAGATTAGAAGCTGTTAGGCTTTTACTTGCATTTGCTTGTGTGTTTGATTTCAAACTATATCAAATGGATGTGAAAAGTGCATTTTTAAATGGTTTAATTGATGAAGAAGTTTATGTAGCTCAACCACCTGGTTTTGTTGACTGCAAATTACCTAAGCATGTTTACAAGCTCAAGAAAGCTTTGTATGGACTGAAACAAGCTCCAAGGAAATGGTATGAAAGGCTGAGTAAGTTTCTACTAACTCATGACTTTCAAAGAGGTAATGTTGATAAAACTCTTTTCATAAAGAGAAAATCAAAAGATATTCTGCTGATTCAGATTTATGTTGATGATATAATATTTGGATCAACTAACCAATCTCTTTGTGGAGAATTTGTTTCCAATATGCAGAAGGAGTTTGATATGTCTATGATGGGAGAATTAAGCTTCTTCCTAGGACTACAAGTCAAACAAATGGAAAATGGAATTTTTCTACATCAAACTAAATATAGCAAAGAACTGTTAAAGAAATTTGATATGGAGAATTGTAAGATATCAAATACTCCTATGTCTACTAATTGTTATCTAGATAGTGATATTGCAGGAAAAGATGTTGAAGAATCAATGTATAGAGGGATCATTGGATCTCTTCTGTATCTAACAGCTAGCAGACCTGACATCATGTACAGTGTATGTGTATGTGCTAGATTCCAATCAAAACCAAAGGAATCACATCTGAAGGCTGTAAAAATATTGAAGTATTTGAAAGGCACAATCAATGTTGGATTGTGGTATCCTAAAGGTACTTCTCCATCTTTAACTGGTTACTCTGACTCCGATTTTGCTGGTTGTAAATTGGATAGGAAAAGTACAAGTGGAACGTGCCACACGTTTGGAGAATGTCTCATATCGTGGCAGAGCAAGAAACAAGCTTGTGTAGCACTCTCAACTGCTGAAGCTGAGTATATAGCTGCTGGAAGCTGCTGTGCTCAGTCAATTTGGTTTAAACATCAACTTCAAGACTTTGGATTGAAGATTGATCACATACCACTGAAGTGTGACAACACAAGTGCAATTAACATTTCAAGGAATCCTATTCTACACTCAAGAACTAAGCACATTGAAGTTAGACATCACTTTATCAGAGATCATGTAGAGAAAGGAGACTGTGACATCAAATTCATAATGTCAGAAGATCAACTTGCTGACATCTTTACAAAGCCTCTACCAAAGGAAAGATTTTTCAAGCTAAGAACCAATCTTGG
This sequence comes from Cajanus cajan, assembly GCF_000230855.2. Classification (NCBI taxonomy): domain Eukaryota; kingdom Viridiplantae; phylum Streptophyta; class Magnoliopsida; order Fabales; family Fabaceae; genus Cajanus; species Cajanus cajan. The sequence goes on from NC_138525.1 coordinate 41,530,444, forward strand.
TATCATTAGTGAGTCCAATCTATCCTAAATCTCATAATTAAAGTATGATTGTGTGAATATGCATGAAATTGCTAAGCACTTATAGGTTTAAACTTGATGTATGTGCACTCATAATAGGAAATCACACAAAACACAGTATGCCCTGTATCTGCACACATTTCTCTGTGATAAATCGATTACCTATCGGGTTAATCGATTACCATTGGAAGAAATGAAGAAATTGCTGAAAAATCAACAGCAGTAGTCGATTATCAATTTTCAGTAATCGACTACCTCTGCTACTTTGATGCAATTTCTGATGCATACCCACTGTGATAATCGATTACCATGCGGGTTAATCGATTACCACTCACTCACTTGCATAATTACCCTGTTTCAGTTGCGAGATAATCGATTACCAACTGGGTTAATCGATTACCTGACGCGAACCCCTATTTTTTTTAAGTACTCAAAAACCCTCTTTAAATCTGTTTCGAATTCAAATTAATTCAAAACTCTCTCCATTTTTGCTTCAAACTAAAACGAACGAAACCCCTGGTTCCCTTTTCTATCTCAAAATCTCTTTCAAAACCTAACCCTAAGCCCCATTCATGGAAAGTCTTGGCAAAGGAAAGCGTGTAAAGCACAAAGCCAACAGAGATTACCCTCGTCCTACTACTCAAGGTCAAGGTACATCTAAAAAGAAGAAACAAGAGTCCTCTCGTCCAGAACCTGAAGAAGAATATTCTCATTCGTGGTTGTCGCCACCGGCCCGAGACGGGCTTTCGGCATTCGCGAAGGATGGTTGGACTCGTTTATTTGTTTAAGAATGTGGATTGCTAGAATGACTTATTCTCAAACTGAGACCTGTCGCCACCGGCCCGAAACGGGCTTTCGGCATTCGCGAAGGATGGTTGGACTCGTTTATTTGTTTGAAAAATGTGGATTGCTAGAATGACTTATTCTCAAACTGAGACCTCGTCAAACGAGCAATTTTATTAAAAGGCTCACTAATCCATATTAATCCCAAGCGGGACCCTCCATGGATTAGTGGTTTTCATAAAAGGAGGGTTCGTGGAGTCGCCACCAATGTTTTACTCGAAACATTGGAAAAAGGGATAAGGCAATTGATTTAAAAATCAACTTTGGCCACTACAACCAGAGTTGGGTAAGGGAGTCGGTTACGCGTGGGGAAGGTGTTAGCACCCCACAGCGCCCCTTTCGGGTTCCCTATGACAGATTATTTTTAACAGAACAGTATAAAATGACTAAATTACCCCTATTTATTCTAAGCAATTATAAATTGACTATCTACATGATGACAGTTTAAATATTCACACAGAAAGCAGTAAAAGGAAGGATTGAAGGGAAACCTCTTGAAGCGTGCTTTTATAAAAAATGAACTGGGAAGCGTTTTGGCGTTCCCACGCTCTACAAGCCCGCTCCTCGCCCTCCTAGAACAAAATTTTAACTAAGGGAATCAAAGAGATTTCCCCTCGACTAGGTTTGAATCTCCAAGCTAAGTGCTCGGAATTCCAGAACTTCGTCGGATCGACTCCCAGAGAGATTTCTAGGGCAGAACACTGCTCAAAAACCCCAGAATACTCAAGGAGGGAGTCAAAACTGAGTGAAAAAGTGTGGAATGACGTCCAATTGACGTCATATTTATAGGGAATAGGCGCAATACGGCCTACGGGAGCAATACGGCCGTATTGAAATTTTTGAACTTCAATACGGTCGTATTGAGTTCAATACGGCCGTATTGAAGTTCAGAAATTTCAATGCGCCCGTATTGAGTTCACAGCGGCTGCATTGAAGTGTCAATACGGGTGTATTGATTTCAGTACGGCCGTATTGAAGTTTCAGAAACTTCAATACGCCGTATTGAGTTCGCTGCGGCCGTATTGAAGCTTCAATACGGCCGTATTGAATGCGGTACGGCCGTATTGGGCTTTTTCCCTCCACTTCGTTATTTTGAGCTATTCTAAGACCTCTAGACCTACAGAGAACCCTCCTAGGGCCTTCCAGGAGTCCTTCTGGCTGATCTTCCTTCAGTCTTCGAGAGTCTTCAAGCTTTATTTCCGACCCGGACAATTTTAGGGGTCTACAGCTGCCCCCCCTTTACTTAGTCGGACGGCCTCTTGGTGTATCGGCTGACAAGTAAAGGAGTTGACCCAATTGTCCGGGTATTGTGCCGACCTTCCGACTTGTAGCGTCTTCCGGTAGGAAAATGTTGAGTAGCCTCTCCAGGTGGGTGCATACCTCGGCGCTTCTGACATCCTCGGTAGCTGAGTTTACCTTCTCCAAGGTCAACTTCACTCGACGCTCGAGCTGGAAGTTGGACATCAACGCGCCTCTGATAACGCTGATGGTTGAGTACCGCCTCTCCAGGCTTAGCTTCACTCTTTGTTCGAGCCGGAAGCCAAGTATCCTTGTGACGACGGTGAGCAGTGTGAGTTTTGCCTCTCCAGGCCTAGTCTCGCTCTTTGTTCGAGCCGGAAACCAAGCACCTTTGGGACGACAGTGAGCAGTGTGAGTTTTGCCTCTCCAGGCCTTGCTTTGCTTGTTGCCCAAGCTGGAAGCTGTGAGTACCGTCTCTCCAGGCTTAACTTCACTCTTTGTTCGAGCCGGAAGCTAAGTACCTTTGTGATAACGGCGAGCAGTGAGTGCCCCTTTTCCAGAGATAGCTTCGCTCATTGCCCGAGCCGGAAGCTGCATACCTCCGTGTTTGTGACGACGAGGTAGCGTGAATATCTCCTTTCCAGGGATTCGTGATGATTTTGTCTCCACAGTCCACGATGCTGCTTCGACGGTTGTTTTTTGATTTTGTGCCACTAAGGGCTGGATAACGCAGGGATCCGTCTAGGGGATGTGCAGTTACTCATAGGTTCTTGTGTCCCAACTTTCCATTGCGTAGTTGGTTCCCACTGGGGAATTTCCGATTCCTTTGGGTGCAGACACAAAGATGCTCTTTCTGATGTGAGCGGTGCCTTATGATTGGCTGACGTCCTTTCGACGTTGGTGGAGTATCCCGGTTATCCTTGTTCGGGTGTCTCTTTTGTTTTTTTTGATTTTGCTGCCTCTGTGTAGGCTGTTATCCACTGGGGGATTTTGTCGTTGATTTTGATTAGCCTCTTCTGTTAGGCGTATCAGCTTGACGTTCAATGATTGGCTGAGCCAGATTCCACTTGGGGAATGATTATTGATTTTTATTTTCTTCTCCTTCCGCAGGGATGCCTCTTGAGTAGGCGACTGGGGATTTGGGGATCTTATGTATCCCAGAGTATTATTTGGGAAGCCTCTACAGGCTTAGCCTCACTCGACACTTGAGTTGAAGAGCTATCTTCACTGAGGAAGTTTAAGTCCTTTGACTTGGATTTTCTGCTTGGGAGATCGTACTTCCATTGGGGATTTGACGATCTTGTTTGATAACTCTTGCTGGGGATTTTTGAATCCAAGGGTATGAGTTGAGGTTCCTCTGGGGAGTATTATTTCTGCGAGCCTCTCCAGGCTCAGTTATTCTGCATACTGTGGAGGATGAGGAGTATTGTTTCGGCAAGCCTCTCCAGGCTCAGTTATTCTGTGCGAACTGGTTGTTGGATTTTCTGAATCCTTGCCTTTTTTATTTTTTGGCTTTTTCTGTATTTCGCCTTTTTCTTTATGTTTTTGGCTTTTGCTGTATAGAATTTAAATTGCTAGAGAATTTTGAATTCAAAAGTGGCAAATTTCATTAAAAATGAATTTGTACAAGAAAAATTTGGGAAATGGGGCTAAGCCCAACCAAACTAGTACATGAAAAAGCACTAAAACAGAAGCCAGTCTTCACTCCTCTGCTGGCGGGTCCTGTGGCGAGTCCGGGAAGCGGCGATGCATCCAGACGGAGAGGTTGTCGAACCCCTGCACCAAGGTATCTAGTCGAGCATCGGTACTCTGCTGCCATGTACCGACACTATGCTGAAAAGCATCGAATCGCGTGTCGATGCTCTGCTGAAAAGCATCGAATCGCGTGTTAATGCTCTGCTGCAGTGTGTCGAAGCGGGCATCAAAGTATCCCCTATCTGACCGTGACGTGCTAGCCTCTGGCTGCGGGGTGTTGCCTCCCTCAAAGTCGAGATTGTTGAGGAGGTCGTCGAAGGTCTCGAGGCTATCTACTCGCACAAACCCCCCTCCTGGCGATCTAGCGATGATCTTCATGTTGATCAGGGTGGAGGCACCAATCAACTTTGGCGCCAACGCCCCTGGCTCCGCACCATCGGGACATCCCCATGTCTCCGCCAGCTGTGAGAGGAGTGGGGCAACCAAGATGTACCCCTGTCTGGACTCTCCTCCCTCTCGTATCCCAAACTTCTTCACGTGCTCAAGGAAGAAATATCCAGGGTTGGCCTTCCGGCCGGTGGCCATGCAGTATAAGGCCAGCAGATCCGGTCGTGTAATCGACTCCTGACTCTTGGACCTGCCATGAATGGTACTGGTGAGGATCTTGTGACAGATCCTAAGAGCAGTCGGGAGCCGGGAGCCCTTTACCCCTGAATGATAATCCCGTCGGCCAGTGAGCAAACTCCACATCTCAACCGGAGTCCACTGATCAGGCCACTCGCATATGGCGTCTCGGAAGGCCAGCTGATCAGTGCGGCTGAAAAACCCTGCCTGGACGTTGAACTCGTCCAACGTCAGCGTGCGGTATCCTTCATTCATCCAGAAATCCACCGCGCAGACATCCTCCCCATAGCTGTTAGTCGACTCCGTGACGCCGACTGTGGCCAAGAACTCCTTCGTGGCCGTCAAATATAGCTGGGATGGTGGATTAAGGACAAATCCCCATCCTATGGCGTCGAAGTAGTTCCTGACATCATTCTCCAAGCCCACCGCTTGGAGAAGCTCAAAGTCGAGCACTCTTGACGGCTCGATGGTGAACGTCTCTATGAGCTGCAGCCGGTCTCGGTGTCGGTCTGTCATTACACGTCTGGCTGGGGCTCTCTGCCTTTTGCGAGAAGATTCTGCCATTTCCGATAATCTCTCTAGGAATGCACTCACAAGCAAGGAATGTGGAGAATGAAGAAAGGTATGCAAAATGAGGGAGGGGAAGCCTTTATTTATAGGCAAAATTCCGCCAATACGGCCCGTATTGGATTCAATACGGCCGTATTGGCCTTTCCGTTGATGTACAAAATTTACATCCAATACGGACCGTATTGGATTCAATACGATCATATTGGGATTCAATACGATCGTACTGGATTTTAATACGCCCGTATTGGAGTTGAAACGTTGTGCTTAACGTTAACTCCAATACGACCGTATTAATACCAATACGGGCGTATTGGATTTTTTCTGATTTTATGGTTTTTTTCTTTTTTTTTTTTTTTTTTTTTTTTTTTTTTTTTTTTTTTTTTTTTTTTTTTTTTTTTTTTTTTTTTTTTTTTTTTTTTTTTTTTTGATAAACAGAGAATAAGTGGTCTTCTAGTACACCTATCATCTGTATGTATGTATGCGAATGAGATGCACCTAATTCTATTTGATTCAGTTTTTCAAAAGAATTAATCGATGCGTTCTTTGTTTGGATCTTGCCATTCCTCCAGACAGACTGTGCTTTGCCGATTTCTGTAACCGAGGAATGATGCGTATTTGTTTTTTGGTGTTATCAACCAAATGATTCTCCCTTCCTTTAGAAGATGTGTCAACCCTCCTATTGACCACTATATCTCCATGTTTCCACTAGATTATTCAAAAATCGTTGGGGACAAGAGAGAAGAGAAGGAAGAGGTATATTTTCCAAAAGTTTGTGTTTTAGAGGGGATTGTTTTATTTTGAAAAATTGTTTTTGTAAGAATGGCTGGCCATTGGTAGGCTTATTGTGTTTAGGTTTGTTTGATTAAACACTTATGAAGTTAAGCACATCTTTGTTATTAATGATTGTGCTTTGACAACTTGGATAGCTTTTCTTGAGCCCCTTGTTGAATTCATTTGATGGTACCATCATGGATTTATTTTGTTTTTCTGTTTGTCCTTATTTTTGCCTAAAACCCCCTTTTGTGGCGTTTTAGCGGACCTTTGTTTTTTGTTCATTTTTGATAACCCTAATTTTTGCCTAGGTCACCCTTTTGTGGGATTCCTAGCGGGTCTTTTGCTCTTATTTTTGCGCAGTCCCCTTTTTGGGTTTCCTGCCGAGCTTATTATCTTTAGGATTTCTTTTATCCATGATGGCACTTATTGATGCCAAGAAAAGGTGCTCCAGGCTATCATGCACACTTCCACATAAAAATGATGCGGGTTTATTGTTATCAAGATGATTTTAACCTCATTTATGCTTATTCAAACAGGGTTAAAATAATGTGGTCTAGAATTTTATTGCAAGCGAGAAAAGAAGCAATAAGAAATAATGAAGAATGATTTTATTATAATCATGATGGAAACATGTGCCCTATCGAGGCTCGGGGGTCGGGCTGTCCCCGAGGAGTGATCTCTAATAGTCACTGAGTCTATACATCCCTATCGGAAGGAGAAGGACACTTGATGACAACAGCTGGCCTCGACATTTGTGAACCAGCCCTCCTAAAGATCTGGCTTAAAGAACGTCGAGAAGGATTTTGATTCCTCTTCGTTCTTTGATCTTTAACAGGGTTGTATCCTAACCCTTGCTTCCCCGGATTGTCCTTGATAATAGGTAGCTCCGGGATTCCTTGGGAGTACTTGCCCAATCCTTGTCCTGGCAAGTATCCTTTTTTTGTGAGCATATGGGCTACCTTCTTCATTTCTCGGGGAAACGTCTCAACATTGGCAATTTCCAATGCTTGGAAGGCGGTTTCCAAAGCTTCCTCTGCTGCATCCACATAAGGTATGTTGGATGGCTTACTGATGAGTATGTCATCTTCAGCTTGCACGGTCACCAGTTTGTCACCCACGATGAATTTGACTTTTTGGTGGAGCGTAGAGGGTACAGCTTTCGCATCATGAATCCAAGGTCGGCCTAGGAGACAGCTGTATGCAGGAGTAATATCCATCACTTGGAATTCGACGTTGAAGATGGTGGGTCCAATTTGGATTGGAAGATTGACTTCTCCCACCACTTCTCTTTTAGAACCGTCGAAAGCTCGAACGATCATGTTGCTCGGGCGCATTTGGACTCCCTTGATTGCCACTTGATCAAGAGTTCTTTTGGGCATCACATTCAAGGAAGATCCGTTATCCACCAAGACTTTTGCGATGTGGTATTCCTTGCACTTTACAGAGATGTGCAAGGGCTTATTGTGATTAGGTCCCTCGGCGGGGATTTCTTCATCGGTGAAAGTAAGGTGATCATTAGCCGTGATGTGGCTAACAATTCCCTCAAACTTGTCTTGGGAGATGGTATGCGACACATACGCCTCGTTCAAGACCTTCAACAGAGCTTGCCGATGCGGTTCGGAGCTTAGGATCAACGACAACAAAGTGATCTTTGCTGGTGTCTTGTGAAGTTGATCCACAATGGAGTACTCGCTTTGTTTGATGAATTTTAACAACTCATCAGTCTCCTCCTCGGATTCTCTATCTTCCTCGGTTTTCTCCTTTTCTTTTCCTTTATTCCTGGGAGCTTTATCGTGCAGATCTTCGGGAGTGTAGATCCTGCCACTCCTAGTCATGCCCCCAAGTCCAGCGATGTTAGAGATATCACTGTCGGCAGAAGTATGGATGTCGTATATCCATGGCACAGCCTTATTTGATTCGTAGGGGAAAGGTCTTGGAGCGACAATCCTTAACGGCGTGGGACCTTCCCTTTCGTCTGTCTTGATTACCAACAACGGCGTCGTCGTGTGTTCGCTTTGCGCAGTTGTTGGCTTGCATTTAATGACCAACGGCGTGCGATCCATTCTGAACATACGCATTGATTATTTCTTTCTTTTTATTAACATTTATTATTAAATTACCGGGAGAGATAAATGCAAATGAATGGTTATGAGATGCAAAGGCGATAAATCTCAAGAATTCGATTTTATTCATTGAAGAAAGTGTACAACTTTTCATACAATGCTTTGAAGTAATTTTTTACAATAAGAGAAAAGCCGATAAAAACCCACAGGCGGGTTCATGTTTCTTTGCCACTCATCTTCGGCTTCCTCGATGTGACGACCCATTGCTTTAATCTGTGTATGGACCGCTTGGCTCATATCGTCACTGATTTTCTGAGCCTCCTTCGCTTTCTGAGTATAGTAGTTGATCATGGCCTGTAGCTCATTAAGCTCGTCTTCGGCTCGATCCTTCTCCTCTCGGAGTCTAGCCATTTGTGCTAGTCCCTCCCTTTCCTTTTTGCAGAAATCGGAAAGGTTTGCGGCTTGTCGTTGAGCAACTTCCCGCCATTGTTGTGCATCGGATCGAGTCAAGAGCAGATCTTCTTGCATGTTCTTGATCAACTGAGCCTGCCTTGCATGTTCGGCTTCCAGGTGTGCTATCTTTGCATTGACTTCTTGGAGTTGACTACTTGGTTCAACCTTTGGCATTTTGGATGCCCGAGTAGTCTCCTCGTTGAGGTTAGCACACTCGTCCTTGAGCCGCTCTATCTCGTGGTCTTTCTTCTTGCATTGCCTTTGAAGACCATCAATAGTAAAACTGGATTCTTCATTTTTTTCTTCAAGAAACCTCATTTGAGCTTCCATACTTTCCAGCTTTTTGGTCAAGGCGTCGACTTGTTCTTGCATTAACCTCCTTGTGGTTGTGGTTGCGCAAGAGGTGGATGGTTGAGGCACCCCTCTCTCGTTCCTCCATATCTCGTAGTCGGTGGAGGCGGATACCCGAGGCTTTCCAAGCTCGCGATCTCCCTCATAGATTGGTTTCTCCCATGCTCTAATGACAGCATGCATGTCCCTCTGATGTTCGGAATCAAAGGAGAAACACAACCCTCCAAGCTCCTCTTTGGTAAGAACAATTTGAGTCCTCATGAGTTGCCTCATAGCCAATCTAGGTGAGTAAGCTATGCAACCTCTGAGGCCCATTAATGGTACGCTTGGATAATTGCCGCATCTTGTTAATACATTGCTTGGACGGAACCAAGGACAAACCCACGTGAAGTGCTCAATACTCCACTGTTCCATCTCTTCCTTCCATTCGGAAGCATGCCGGCGGCGTACGGGGATCTTCGAAAAACTTCTCAAAGGGTCGGGCAGAGTCCCCATATGACTAGAGGCATAAAAGTGTGTGATGCCCCACACGTACAACAAGGAAGTACAGCATCGGATAGTTTTCCCTTGCTTCTGTTGAGATAAGTTGACAGAAAGCAAAGTGTCGGCAAGAATGGCAGGCACGGGACTCTTCATATGTACGTCCCAAGCAAAGAAGGCGTCCATAGCAGCATGGTCTACTGTGTTAGCGTGAAAGGGGAATAGGATCATCCCAAACACGGCTAACGCTAGAGTCTTGTTGAAAGCTAACCAATCTCCCTCATCAGCCAAAGAAGAAAGGTGGTTTTCAATCATAGCAAGCTTCCAACCCTTGATACTGCCGTTCCCCACTAAAGCAGATAATCGTGGCGGTAGTTTGACTTGAGTGGCAACTCTCTCTACGGCCACATGATTTCCATGGAAAATATAGACCCCTGTTGATTTGGGCCATCGAAGCATGAGTTCGTACTCCTCGAGAGTAGGAACTAAGTCAAACTGGGGGAACTCGAAACAATGTAGATCGAGACTCCAAAAGTGGACCAATGCTCTCAGAAAGGATGGATCTACACAAATCTTCATCAAGTCGAGAACTCGTCCATAGGATTTTTCAAACTCCAAACGAGCCTCTCGTGGCATCAAGGTACAGAGGTGATCCAACCTCTCGGCACGGTATAATAAGAAGTCCACTTTCTTCAATTGCCCTTGCACTCCCCTAGATCCCTCCATGATCTACAGTAAAATGCATGATATGAGATGATGGAGATGAATATGCATGCATAGTGTTTATTTAACTAGGCATTATCATGTTTCTTGGGATTTTCCTAGCATGATGCATGATGTTGCTTGGTTTGGGTAAATATTATTTTTTGATATTTTGTATATTTTTGTATTTTTGGGCGAAAAGGGGAAACTACCTATATGAATGCAATGAAGGTAGATGTTAACACCATGTACTAGAAGATCCTTATTTCTATTTATTTTTATTTTACTAGGGATGTTGTATGTTTAAAGAATGCAAATGTATGCTCATACAATGTCACATAAAAATGCACACACAATTCACTCATCCACGAACAGTCACGAGCGAATCACGAGGTAGGGGTATCCTGCAGAAATGGTGCATATTCAAGGTAGGTTCTAACTGTTCTCACCAGTCCAAGGCCCCCAAGGTGCCCCCATTATAGGGACCCAATTCCTCTCGTCGTAGGTCGATGGAAAGTTCCAACGCACCGTCGGACTCAAGTTCATGGTTACCACCTTGAGTGATGCTTTCCGACAACGGTCTACGGGCACCTATAGACCCATTCGACAACCGGCCGTACTAACATCCACTCCCTATGGTTAATCACTCATGCCCCCGGGTATAGAGGGAACTGTTGTGTGCAAAGGTTTGTGTACAGTTTGTATTTCAAACAATTGCGTAAATTAAACAAACAACAGTTATTAAAGCCATATAATAAAACATGTTAACATACAAGTAAGGGGGTAATGAAGTAATTTTAACTATTATTTGTTAAAAATAATCTGTCACTAAATGGGACTGACTCTCGAGGCTTCCCCAGTGGAGTCGCCATCTGTCGCCACCGGCCCGAAACGGGCTTTCGGCATTCGCGAAGGATGGTTGGACTCGTTTATTTGTTTGAAAAATGTGGATTGCTAGAATGACTTATTCTCAAACTGAGACCTCGTCAAACGAGCAATTTTATTAAAAGGCTCACTAATCCATATTAATCCCAAGCGGGACCCTCCATGGATTAGTGGTTTTCATAAAAGGAGGGTTCGTGGAGTCGCCACCAATGTTTTACTCGAAACATTGGAAAAAGGGATAAGGCAATTGATTTAAAAATCAACTTTGGCCACTACAACCAGAGTTGGGTAAGGGAGTCGGTTACGCGTGGGGAAGGTGTTAGCACCCCACAGCGCCCCTTTCGGGTTCCCTATGACAGATTATTTTTAACAGAACAGTATAAAATGACTAAATTACCCCTATTTATTCTAAGCAATTATAAATTGACTATCTACATGATGACAGTTTAAATATTCACACAGAAAGCAGTAAAAGGAAGGATTGAAGGGAAACCTCTTGAAGCGTGCTTTTATAAAAAATGAACTGGGAAGCGTTTTGGCGTTCCCACGCTCTACAAGCCCGCTCCTCGCCCTCCTAGAACAAAATTTTAACTAAGGGAATCAAAGAGATTTCCCCTCGACTAGGTTTGAATCTCCAAGCTAAGTGCTCGGAATTCCAGAACTTCGTCGGATCGACTCCCAGAGAGATTTCTAGGGCAGAACACTGCTCAAAAACCCCAGAATACTCAAGGAGGGAGTCAAAACTGAGTGAAAAAGTGTGGAATGACGTCCAATTGACGTCATATTTATAGGGAATAGGCGCAATACGGCCTACGGGAGCAATACGGCCGTATTGAAATTTTTGAACTTCAATACGGTCGTATTGAGTTCAATACGGCCGTATTGAAGTTCAGAAATTTCAATGCGCCCGTATTGAGTTCACAGCGGCTGCATTGAAGTGTCAATACGGGTGTATTGATTTCAGTACGGCCGTATTGAAGTTTCAGAAACTTCAATACGCCGTATTGAGTTCGCTGCGGCCGTATTGAAGCTTCAATACGGCCGTATTGAATGCGGTACGGCCGTATTGGGCTTTTTCCCTCCACTTCGTTATTTTGAGCTATTCTAAGACCTCTAGACCTACAGAGAACCCTCCTAGGGCCTTCCAGGAGTCCTTCTGGCTGATCTTCCTTCAGTCTTCGAGAGTCTTCAAGCTTTATTTCCGACCCGGACAATTTTAGGGGTCTACAAGACCTCGTCAAACGAGCAATTTTATTAAAAGTCTCACTAATCCATATTAATCCCAAGCGGGACCCTCCATGGATTAGTGGTTTTCGTAAAAGGAGGGTTCGTGGAGTCGCCACCAATATTTTACTCAAAACATTGGAAAAAAGGATAAGGCAATTGATTTTATAAATCAACTTTGGCCATTACAACCAGAGTTGGGTAAGGGAGTCGGTTACGCGTGGGGAAGGTGTTAGCACCCCACAGCGCCCCTTTCGGGTTCCCTATGACAGATTATATTCTAAAATAACAGTATAAAATTACTAAATTACCCCTATTTATTATAAGCGATTATAAATTAACTATCTACATGATGACAGTTTAAGTATGCACACAGAAAGCAGTAAAAGGAAGGATTTAAGAAGAAACCTCTTGAAGCGTGCTTTTTATATATTGAGTAAAACTGGGAAGCTTTTTGGCGTTCCCTCGCTCTACAAGCTCGCTCGCTCCTTCCTAAAAACTTTTGACTATGGAAATCCGGAGGATTTCCCTTCGACTAGGTTCGAATCTCCAAGCTAAGTGCTCGGAATTCCAGAACTTCGTCGGATCGACTCCCAGAGAGATTTCTAGGGCAGAACACTGCTCAAAAACCCCAGAATACTCAAGGAGGGAGTCAAAACTGAGTGAAAAAGTGTGAAATGACGTCCAATTGACGTCATATTTATAGGGAACAGGCGCAGTACGGCCTGCAGGGCCAATACGGCCGTATTGAAATTTTTGAACTTCAATACGGTCGTATTGGAGTTCAATACGGTCGTATTGAAAGTCAGAAATTTCAATACGCCCGTATTGAGTTCGCAGTGGTCGTATTGAAGTGTCAATACGGTCGTACTGACTTCAGTATGGCCGTATTGAAGCTTCAATACGGCCGTATTGAGTTCAGTACGGCCGTATTGGGCTTTTTCCCTCCACTTCTTTATTTTGAGCTATTCTAAGACCTCTGGACCTACAGAGAACCCTCCTAGGGCCTTCGAGGAGTCCTTCTGGCTGATTATCCTTCAGTCTTCGAGAGTCTTCAAGCTTTATTTCCGACCCGGACAATTTTAGGGGTCTACAGCTGCCCCCCCTTTACTTAGTCGGACGGCCTCTTGGTGTATCGGCTGACAAGTAAAGGAGTTGACCCAATTGTCCGGGTATTGTGCCGACCTTCTGACTTGTAGCGTCTTCCGGTGGGAAAATGTTGAGTAGCCTCTCCAGGTGGGTGCATACCTCGGCGCTTCTGACATCCTCGGCAGCTGAGTTTACCTTCTCCAAGGCCAACTTCACTCGACGCCCGAGCCGGAAGCTGGACATCAACGCGCCTCTGATGACGCTGATGGTTGAGTACCGCCTCTCCAGGCTTAGCTTCACTCTTTGTTCGAGCCGGAAGCTAAGTACCTTTGTGACGACGGTGAGCAGTGTGAGTTTTGCCTCTCCAGGCCTAGTCTCGCTCTTTGTTCGAGCCGGAAACCAAGCACCTTTGGGACGACAGTGAGCAGTGTGAGTTTTGCCTCTCCAGGCCTTGCTTTGCTTGTTGCCCAAGCTGGAAGCTGTGAGTACCGTCTCTCCAGGCTTAACTTCACTCTTTGTCCGAGCCGGAAGCTAAGTACCCTTGTGACGACGGTGAGCGGTATGAGTTTTGCCTCTCCAGGCCTTGCTTTGCTTGTTGCCCAAGCTGGAAGCTGTAAGTACCGTCTCTCCAGGCTTAGCTTCACTCTTTGTTCGAGCCGGAAGCTAAGTACCTTTATGACAACGGTAGGCGGTGAGTACCCTTTTTCCAGAGATAGCTTCGCTCATTGTCCGAGCCGGAAGCTGCATACCTCCGTGTTTGTGACGACGGGGTAGCGTGAATATCTCCTTTCCAGGGATTTGTGATGATTTTGTCTCCACAGTCCACGATGCTGCTTCGACGGTTGTTTTTTGATTTTGTGCCACTAGGGGCTGGATAACGCAGGGATCCGTCTAGGGGATGTGCAGTTACTCATAGGTTCTTGTGTCCCAACTTGCATTGCATTGTTGGTACCCTTGAGGAATTTCTGACTCCTTGGGGTATAGACACAAAGATGCTCTTTCTGATGTGAGCGGTGCCTTATGATTGGCTGACGTCCTTTCGACGTTGGTGGAGTATCCCGGTTATCCTTATTCGGGTGACTCTTTTTGATTTTCTGATTTTGTAGCCTCTGTGTAGGCTGTTATCCGCTAGGGGATTTTGTCATTGGTTGTGATTAGCCTCTTCTGTTAGGCGTATCGGCTTGACGTTCGATGTTTGGCTAAGAGCCGGATTCCACTTGGGGAATACTTATTGATCTTTTTATGATATTTGCTTTTTGAAGGAAGTGCCTCTGAGTAGGCGAATTATCTTGATGTTTGATGATTGGCTGAAAAGCCAAATTCCACTTGGGGAATTGTTATTGATTTCTTTTTTGGGTTTTCCTTTTTGAAGGAGTGCCTCTTGAGTAGGCGACTGGGGATTTGAAGTCCAGTGTTCGGCTGAGTGCCGGATTCCGCTTGGGGAATATTTATTGATCTATTTTTTGATTTTCCTCCTTTTGCAGGGATGCCTCTGAGTAGGCGATTGGGGAATGAGGGATCTTATGTATCCCAGAGTATTATTTAGGAAGCCTCTGCAGGCTTAGCCTCACTCAGCGCTTTGAGTCGGAGAGCTATCTTCCACTGAGGAAGTGTTAAGTCCTTTGACTAGTATATACTGTTTGGATGATCGCACTTCCATTGGGGGTTGCGTCGATTTTGCTTTGATAGCTCTCGCTGGGGGATTTGGCCCGTGAGTGTAAGCTTGAGATATCTCTGGGGAATCGAGCCTTTCTAGGCCCAACTATTCTGAAGGAAGAGTATTGTTTCTGCGAGCCTCTCCAGGCTCAATTATTCTGAGGGAGTATTTTTTCTGCGAGCCTCTCCAGGCTTTAGTTATGATGAAAGAGTATTATTTCGGCTAGCCTCTCCAGGCTCAATTATTCTGTCTGATCGGGAGAGTATTATTTAGGAAGCCTCTACAGGCTTAGCCTCACTCAATGCCTGAGTCGGAGAGCTATTTTCCACTGAGGAAGTCTGAAGTCCTTTGACTTGGATATATTACTTGGATGATCGTACTTCCTTTGGGAGATTTTGACGATCTTGCTTTGAAAGCTCTTGTTGGATATTGGCTTCGTGAGCTGAGGTTCCCTTTGGGGAGTATTATTTCTGCGAGCCTCTCCAGGCTCATTTATTCTGATGAAGTATTATTTCTCCAAGCCTCTCCAGGCTCAATTATTCTGAAAGAGTATTATTTCGGCGAGCCTTTCCAGGCTCAGTTATTCTGAAAGATGTGAAATCTTTGTCTTTTTTGTCGACTTTTGACTTTTTCTGTATGTTTGCCTTTTTTCGTCATTTTTTGGCTTTTTCTGTATTTTTGCCTTTTTTGTTGTTTTTCGGCTTTTTCTGTACAGAAATATCTCAGTTTTTATGAGAGAGTATTATTTCGGCGAGCCTCTCCAGGCTCAATTATTTTGAGAGTATTATTTTGGCGAGCCTCTCCAGGCTCAGTTATTCTTAAAGAGTATTATTTCAGCAAGCCTCTCCAGGCTCAGTTATTCTGAGAGTATTTTTTCGGCAAGCCTCTCCAGGCTCAGTTATTCTGAGAGTATTTTTTCGGCAAGCCTCTCCAGGCTCAGTTATTCTGAGAGTATTTTTTCGGCAAGCCTCTCCAGGCTCAGTTATTCTGAGAGTATTTTTTCGGCAAGCCTCTCCAGGCTCAGTTATTCTGAGAGTATTTTTTCGGCAAGCCTCTCCAGGCTCAGTTATTCTGAGAGTATTTTTTCGGCAAGCCTCTCCAGGCTCAGTTATTCTGAGAGTATTTTTTCGGCAAGCCTCTCCAGGCTCAGTTATTCTGAGAGTATTTTTTCGGCAAGCCTCTCCAGGCTCAGTTATTCTGAGAGTATTCTTTCGGCAAGCCTCTCCAGGCTCAGTTATTCTGAGAGTATTCTTTCGGCAAGCCTCTCCAGGCTCAGTTATTCTGTATGACGCTGTTGATTTTCTGAATCTTTGCATTTTGTTTGCTGCTGTCATACACAAGCAATTTTCTATTTTTCTATTTTTGTGTGGTTGCCTCATGACGAGGTCTTTGAAAATTTCTTTATGGCCAATACGGCCGCATCCATTTCAGTACGCCCATGTTGAGTTGAAATTTTGTTCATAACCCTGATTTTAGCATGGGTGTACTGAACATGGTACGGGCGCATTGTTTTTTCTGAAATTTATATTTTTTATTATTTTTTGTATTTTTAATAAACAGAGAATAAGTGATCTTCCAGTACACCTATCATCTGTATGCATGTATGCAGTATGATGCACCTAATTCTATTTGATTCTTTTTTCAAAAGAATTAATCGATGCGTTTTTGTGTTTGGATTTTGCCATTCCTCCAGACGGACTGTGCTCTGCCGATTTCTGTTACCGAGGAATGATGCATATTTGATTTTGGTGTCATCAACCAAGTGATTCTTCCCTTTCTTTAGAAGATGTGTCAACCCTCCTATTGACCACTATATCTCCATGTTTCCACTAGATTATTCAAAAATCGTTGGGACAAGAGAGAAAAGAAGGAAAGGATATATATTTTCAAAAGTTTGTGTTTTAGAGGGGATTTATTTTTATTTTGATAAATTTGTTTTTGTAAGAATGGCTGGCCATGGTAGGCTTATGTGTTTAGGCTCGTTCGATTAAACACTTATGAGGTTAAGCACATCTTTGTTATTAATGATTGTGCTTTGACAACTTGGATAGCTTTTCTTGAGTCCCTTGTTGAATTCAATTGATGGTACCATCATGGATTTATTTTTTTTTTTTTTTTCTTTTTTTTTTTGACGGCCCTAACTTTTGCCTAAAACACCCTTTTGTGATGTCTTAGCGGGCTTTTGTATTCATTTTGTAACCCTAACTTTTGCCTAGGTCACCCTTTTCGTGGGATTCCTAGCGGGTTTTTGTCTTCATTTTGTAACCCTAACTTTTGCCTAGGTCACCCTTTTGTGGGATTCCTAGCGGGTCTTTTGCTCTTATTTTTGCGCAGTCCCTTTTTTGGGTTTCCTGCCGAGCTTTTTGTCTTTAGGATTTCTTTTATCCATGATGGCACTTATTGAGGCCAAGAAAAGGTGCTCCAAGTTGACACACATACTTCCACATAAAAATGATGTGGGTTTAAGATGATTTTAACCTCATTCATGTTTATTCAAACAGGGTTAAAATAATGTGGTCTAGAATTTTATTGCAAGCGAGAAAAGAAGCAATAAAGAATTAATGAAGAATGATTTTATTATAATCATAATGGAAACATGTGCCCTATCGAGGCTCGGGGGTCGGGCTGTCCCCGAGGAGTGATCTCTAATAGTCACTGAGTCTATACATCCCTATCGGAAGGAGAAGGACACTTGATGACAACAGCTGGCCTTGACGTTTGTAAACCAGCCTTCCTAAAGATCTGGCTTAAAGAACGTCGAGAAGGATCTTGGTTCCTCTTCGTCCTTTGATCTTTGTTAGGGTTGTATCTTAACCCTTGTTTCCCCGGATTGTCTTTGATAATGGGTAGCTCCGGGATTCCTTGGGAGTCCTTGCCTAATTCTTGTCTTGGCAAGTATCCGTTCTTTATGAGCATATGAGCTACCTTCTTCATTTCTCGGGGAAACGTTTCAACATTGGCAATTTCCAATGCTTGGAAGGCGGTTTCCAAAGCTTCCTCTGCTGCCTCCACATAAGGTATGTTGGATGGCTTGCTGATGAGTGTGTCATCTTCAGCTTGTACAGTCACCAGTTTGTCACCCACTATGAACTTGACTTTCTGGTGGAGCGTAGAGGGTACAGCTTTCGCATCATGAATCCAAGGTCGGCCGAGGAGACAGCTGTATGCAGGAGTAATATCCATCACTTGGAATTCGACATTTAAAGACGGTGGGTCCAATTTGGATTGGAAGATTGACTTCTCCCACCACTTCTCTTTTAGAGCCGTCGAAAGCTCGAACGATCATGTTGCTCGGGCGCATTTGGACTCCCTTGATTGCCACTTGCTCGAGCGTTCTTTTTGGCATTACGTTCAAGGAAGATTCATTATCTACCAAGACTTTAGCGATGTGATACTCCTTGCACTTTATAGAGATGTGCAAGGGCTTGTTGTGGTTTGATCCCTCGGTGGGGATTTCTTCATCGATGAAGGTGAGGTGATCATTAGCCTTGATGTGACTAACAATCCCCTCAAACTCGTCTTGGGAGATAGTGTGCGACACGTATGCCTCGTTCAAGACTTTCAACAGAGCTTGCCGATGCGGTTCGGAGCATAGGATCAACGACAACAGCGTAATCTTTGCTGGCGTCCTATGAAGTTGATCCACGATGGAGTACTCGCTCTGTCGGATAAATTTTAACAGCTTGTCAGTCTCCTCCTCGGATTCTTTTTCCTCGGTTTTCTTTTCTTCTTTTTCTTTATTCTTGGGGGCTTTGTTATGAAGATCATCGGGAGTGTAGATCCTACCACTCCTAGTCATGCCCCCAAGTCCAGCGATGTTGGAGATATCGCTGTCGGCAGAAGAGTGGATGTCGTATATCCTCGGCACAGCCTTATTTGATTCGTAGGGGAAAGGTCTTGGAGCGGTGATCCTTAATGGTGTCGGACCTTCCCCTTTATTCGTCTTGATTACCAACAACGGAGTTGATGTGCGCTCGCTTGGCGCGGTTGTTGGCTTACACTTGATGACGAACGGCGTGCGATCCATTTTTGAACATACGCATCGATTTAATCCTTTCTTTTTATTAATGTTTATTAATGGATTACTAGGAGAGATGTATGAATGACTCCTAGATCTCTCCATGATCTATATGCATGATATGAGATGATGAGGTTGAATATGCATGCATAGTGTTTATTCAACTAAGCATTATCATGTTTTTAGGATGTTCCTAAGATGATGCATGATATTGCTTGGTTTGGATAAATAACCCTTTTTTCCTTTTTTTGGGTATTTTTTATTTTATATATTTTTTGTATTTTTTGGGTGAAAAGGGAAACTACCTATATGAATGCAATAAAGGTAGATGTTAACACCATGTACTAGAAGATCTTTATTTCTATTTATTCTTTTTATTTAAAAAAGAATGTTGTACGTTTAAAAGGTGCAAATGTATGCTCATACAATGTCACATAAAAATGCACAAACAATTCACTCATCCACGAACAGTCACGAGCGAATCACGAGGTAGGGGTCTCCTGCAGAAAAGTGCATATTCAAGGAGGATCTAACTGTTCTCACTTGGTCAAAGGCCCCCAAGGTGCCCCCATTATAGGGACCCAATTCCTCTCGTCGTAGGTCGATGGAAAGTTCCAACGCACCGTCGGACTCAAGTTCATGGTTATCACCTTGAGTGATGTTTTCCGACAACGGTCTACGGGCACCTATAGACCCATTCGACAACCGGCCGTACTAACATCCACTCCCTATGGTTAATCACTCATGCCCCCGGGTATAGAGGGAACTGTTGTGTGCAAAGGTTTGTGTGCAATTTTATTTCAAACAATTGCGGAATTTAAACATACAACAGTTATTTAAAGCCATATAATAAATCATGTTTTTATACAAGCAAGGGGTAATAAAGTAATTTTAACTATTATTTGTTAAAAATAGTCTGTCACTAAATGGGACTGACTCTCGAAGCTTCCCCAGCAGAGTCGCCATCTGTCGCCACCGGCCCGAGACGGGCTTTCGGCATTCGCGAAGGATGGTTGGACTCGTTTATTTGTTTAAGAATGTGGATTGCTAGAATGACTTATTCTCAAACTGAGACCTCGTCAAACGAGCAATTTTATTAAAAGTCTCACTAATCCATATTAATCCCAAGCGGGACCCTCCATGGATTAGTGGTTTTCGTAAAAGGAGGGTTCGTGGAGTCGCCACCAATATTTTACTCAAAACATTGGAAAAAAGGATAAGGCAATTGATTTTATAAATCAACTTTGGCCATTACAACCAGAGTTGGGTAAGGGAGTCGGTTACGCGTGGGGAAGGTGTTAGCACCCCACAGCGCCCCTTTCGGGTTCCCTATGACAGATTATATTCTAAAATAACAGTATAAAATTACTAAATTACCCCTATTTATTATAAGCGATTATAAATTAACTATCTACATGATGACAGTTTAAGTATGCACACAGAAAGCAGTAAAAGGAAGGATTTAAGAAGAAACCTCTTGAAGCGTGCTTTTTATATATTGAGTAAAACTGGGAAGCTTTTTGGCGTTCCCTCGCTCTACAAGCTCGCTCGCTCCTTCCTAAAAACTTTTGACTATGGAAATCCGGAGGATTTCCCTTCGACTAGGTTCGAATCTCCAAGCTAAGTGCTCGGAATTCCAGAACTTCGTCGGATCGACTCCCAGAGAGATTTCTAGGGCAGAACACTGCTCAAAAACCCCAGAATACTCAAGGAGGGAGTCAAAACTGAGTGAAAAAGTGTGAAATGACGTCCAATTGACGTCATATTTATAGGGAACAGGCGCAGTACGGCCTGCAGGGCCAATACGGCCGTATTGAAATTTTTGAACTTCAATACGGTCGTATTGGAGTTCAATACGGTCGTATTGAAAGTCAGAAATTTCAATACGCCCGTATTGAGTTCGCAGTGGTCGTATTGAAGTGTCAATACGGTCGTACTGACTTCAGTATGGCCGTATTGAAGCTTCAATACGGCCGTATTGAGTTCAGTACGGCCGTATTGGGCTTTTTCCCTCCACTTCTTTATTTTGAGCTATTCTAAGACCTCTGGACCTACAGAGAACCCTCCTAGGGCCTTCGAGGAGTCCTTCTGGCTGATTATCCTTCAGTCTTCGAGAGTCTTCAAGCTTTATTTCCGACCCGGACAATTTTAGGGGTCTACAGTGGTTATCAAGGAAGTCTCAAGAGGAAACTTTCAATGAGTCTTTTGCTTGCAAAGACATTGTGGCTCCAAAGGTACTCTACTCGTCTTGGCTTATAGAGCAAGGTTTTACATTTCCTACTCTGTTATCTTGTCAAGGAGTTAGCAAATTTGTTGGGTTAAGTGGACTGTACTACCCTGATCTTGTTAGGGTCTTTTACTCAAATTTGGGAAGAGATGAAAATGGTGCTTTGGTTTTAGAAGTTAAAGGAATAAAAGTTACTCTATCTGCTGATGTATTTTTGAAGATTGGTGGATTAACCAGAAATGGTATTAAACCTACCTTCAATGAATTAAAGATGAAAAATTTCTCAATAGGTAAAGATACGTTTTTTATGAGTATGCTGAGGGATGTTTCAGCCTGGGAGGCTAATAAAGAATACAAAAGAAAAGAAAAGAGGAAAATTACATATAATGCTGGAGGTCTACGAGTGGAAGATAGACTCCTACATTATGTAATTGTTTGGATTCTAGCAGCAAGGGGGAGCAATCACGCACAAATCAGTGAAGAAGATATGGCACTGCTCGCAGCTTTTAAGAACAACATTCAAGTTGATTGGGTATATGTGGTAGAAGACATAATGCTAAAGACAAGGAGGTTAATGGACTGCAAGTGTCCATATGCTGTGTTCATAAGCAAGGTATTGGTGTTCTATAAAGTTCCCTTAACTGGTGAAGCAAGAGAGGTCACCAGAGATGTTCATGATATCAAGGATAGAGCTCTGAAAATGATGAAGCTAGTGAAAACAGATGCTGGTTGGATAGCAAAGGAAGATGTTCCTACTGCTGAGACTACAGAGCCGTCTCAACCTGAAGTTCAAACTGAAGAAGAGGAAGGAGCTGAAGAGCCCAAGCCTCTTTCTACTTTTGAGCTATCTGTTCTGGCAAAGCTAGATGACATCAGAGAAACTCAGAGAAGAGATTATCAAGAGCTGAAGGCTTGTCTTGAATCTATATCTGAACGACTGGATGCGATGAACATACCCTACCCTGAAGAAATTTAGTTATGCATTACATTTTAGGCACTGCATTTTAATTTGTTCTGCATAAATACTTTGATTTATATTTCAGACTTAAAGTTTGTAATAGTTGTAGTATTTGTATGCTTCTGAACATTTTTAATGCTTATATGATGAAAGTCTTATTAAGTGCTTGTTGTTTTTGTTGCATAAGTATCATGTTATTTCTCTGTTTACTCTGTTTTTTTTTTTGGTTTGGTTAAGCCAAACAGGGGGAGAAATTCATGAGAAACTGATTAAATGTTTATATGGTTGTTTATGTATTGTATAAGAAAGAAATGGAAATAGAACTGCATAATGCTTTGTATGGAAGTTTTTGTTCTAGACATATGCAGGTTCAAATTCAAGTTCAAATTTCAAACAAACAAGTGAAACAAAACAACAAGATGATTGTGAAAGTCAACATGAAGAGTTTGGCTCATCAAAACCAAAAAGGGGGAGATTGTTGAAGATTGAAGAATCTACATCTGGAAGATGTTCCCTAGAAGTTTTAGTTTTGATGTTTTGCTCATGTTGCTTTTTATTTTAAGCCTATGTCAAAAGGATAATGTATTGATTGTTTAAAAGATTAGGCTTGTATGTGTTTGTTTGTTATGTGTTAAAAATTAGTAATTAACATGAAGGTGAAAATATCATAATACTCATTTTTCTTATTTCATTCATTGTTGAGAACATGAAGTATTAATTTACTGAGTGTTTGAGACTTTAAATGAAAACTTGAAAACATCAGAAATTTTTGAGTTAAGGAATAGATTACCTGAACTGGTAATAGATTACCTGACTCATGTTGAAAAACTGATTGATACTGGAATAATCGATTACCATGTGTGGTAATAGATTACCAAACTAATTCTGATGATTTCAAGAGGAAAAAGGATCGTGTTAATCGATTATCTCTTTAAAGTAATCGATTACCTCTGTTCCAAATGTGAGTTTTGTGTTATTTTGGCATCGTGTTAATCGGTTACCATGTTAGGTAATAGATTAAAACAGGAGCTGAAATAATTAGTTCAGTTATTCTAACTCGTGGTAATAGATTACCATCACAGGTAATAGATTATCTCCGTTATGAATATAACTGAAATAACTGTTTCCTTGCACATGAAAATTGTCTTTAAATAAGATTAAAACTGAAGCTTTTAAAAGAGAATTTTCACACACGGAAAGAAGAGAAATACTTACACGAACAAGAGAGACTTTTTTTTAGAATACACATTACTGCAAAAGAGAAAAAGATTTTCTGAAAAAGAAAGAAAGAACATATCTGCTGAAAATCAACTTTTGGAAAAAGAAGTGTGCAAGATCAATTCAAGAAGATGAAGTTCATATAGAAAATTCATTCTAAACTGGTTTACGTTGTTGAAGATCATATCTACACGAACAGGTGTACTCGTTTCTGATCTTTTATTATTGTTTGAATGGTTTTAACTCTTGAGATTAGAGAATCTCTGGAAGAGTTGTGTAAAGAGAAATCTTGAGATAGGTTTTTCTCAAGTAGGATATTGTGGGATCAATATTCTTGGGTTATATGTTTCTTGTGGAGTCAAGAAATGGTTTGTTAATCTTGTGGGTGTCAAGATTTGCTTGTTAAATTCATTGATTGGATATTGCTTGTGCAGGGTGCATGTAAAGAATATCAATAGTGGATTTGACTGGATTTAGAGGTGTATCTAAATCTGAAACTGGATGTAGGCCTTTGGATGGCTGAACCAGTATATATCTTGGTGCATGATTTTCTTAACTCTTACACTCTTTACATTCTGTATAAGTTTCTTGATTAATGTTGTATGAAGAAAAACATTATCTGCAGAAACTGAACTTTAAAGATTCTTGGTAATTGATAAATTCAATCTTTACATATCTTGTATTAATTGTGTTATTCAAATCTTGTTGGATAAGCTGTGCATATATAACTCTGAATTACTTTTTATGTTTAAAGGTTTGTTTTAAATCAAGATTTGTTTGGTAAAGATTTAGAAAGCAAACAAGAAAAGGAAAACTAACATAGAATCTATTCAACCCCCCCTTCTAGATTCTAACCGTAGGGACCAACAATAGGTGCCCGTAGACCGTTGTCGGAAAGCATCACTCAAGGTGATAACCATGAACTCAAGTCCGACAGTGCGTTGGAGCTTTCCATCGGCTTACGACGAGAGGAATTGGGTCCCTATAATGGGGGCACCTTGGGGGCCTCAGACCGGTGAGAACAGTTAGAACCACCTTGAATATGCACTTTTCTGCAGGATACCCCTACCTCGTGATTCGCTCGTGACTGTTCGTGGATGAGTGAATTGTTTGTGCATTTTTATGTGACATTGTATGAGCATACATTGCACCTTTTAAACATGCAACATTCCTTTTTAAATAATAAGAATAAATAGAAATAAAGATCTTCTAGTACATGGTGTTAACATCTACCTTCATTGCATTCATATAGGTAGTTTCCCTTTTCACCCAAAAAATACAAAAAAGATACAAAATATCCAAAAGAAAAAATATGTATTTATCCAAACCAAGCAATATCATGCATCATCTTAGGAAAATCCCAAAACATGATAATGCTTAGTTGAATAAACACTATGCATGCATATTCATCTCCATCATCTCATATCATGCATTGTATTGTAAATTATGGAGGGATCTAGGGGAATACAAGGGCAATTGAAGAAAGTGGACTTCTTATTGTACCGTGCCGAGAGGTTGGATCACCTCTGTTCCTTGATGCCGCGAGAGGCTCGTTTGGAGTTTGAAAAATCTTATGGACGAGTTCTCGATTTGATGAAGATTTGTGTGGATCCAGCTTTTCTGAGAGCCTTGGTCCATTTTTGGAGTCTCGATCTGCATTGTTTCGAGTTCCCCCAGTTTGACTTAGTTCCTACTCTCGAGGAGTATGAGCTCATGCTACGATGGCCCAAATCAGCAGGGGTCTATATCTTCCATGGAAATCATGTGGCCGTAGAGAGGGTCGCAACTCAAGTCAAACTGCCATCACGATCATCCGCTTTAGTGGGGAACGGCAGTATCAGGGGTTGGAAGCTTGCTATGATTGAAGACCACCTTTCTTCCTTGGCTGGTGAGGGAGATTGGTTAGCTTTCAACAAGACTCTAGCGTTAGCCGTGTTTGGGACGATCTTATTCCCCTTTCACGCTAACACAGTGGACCATGCTGCTATGGACGCCTTCTTCGCTTGGGACGTACACATGAAGAGTCCCGTGCCTGCCATTCTTGCCGACACCTTGCTTTCTGTTAACCTATCTCAACAGAAGCAAGGGAAGACTATCCGATGCTGCACCTCCTTGTTGTATGTGTGGGGCATCACACACTTCTATGCCTCTAGTCACATGGGGACCTTGCCCGATCCGTTGAGGAGTTTTTCGAAGATCCCCGTACGCCGCCGATATGCTTCCGAGTGGAAGGAAGAGATGGAACAGTGGAGTATTGAGCACTTCACGTGGGTTTGTCCTTGGTTCCGTCCAAGTAATGTATTGACAAGATGCGGCAGTTATCCAAGCATACCATTGATGGGCCTCAGAGGTTGCATAGCCTACTCACCTAGATTGGTTATGAGACAACTAATGAGGACTCAAATTATTCCTACTAAAGAGGAGCTTGGAGGGTTGTGTTTCTCCTTTGATTCCGAGCATCAGAAGGATATGCACGCTGTCATTAGAGCGTGGGAGAAGCCAATCTATGAGGGAGATCGAGAGCTTGGAAAGCCTCGGGTATCCGCCTCCACCGACTACGAGATATGGAGGAGCGAGAGGGGGGTGTCTCAACCATCCACCTCTTGCGCAACCGCAACCACAAGGAGGTTAATGCAAGAACAAGTCGACGCCTTGACCAAGAAGCTGGAAATTATGGGAGCTCAGATGAGAGTTCTTGAAGAGAAAAATGAAGAATCCAGTTTCGTCATCGATGGTCTACAAAGGCAATGCAAGAAGAAAGACCACGAGATAGAGCGGCTCAAGGATGAGTGTGCTAACCTCAATGAGGAGGCTACTCGGGCATCCAAAATGCCAAAGGTTGAACCGAGTAGTCAACTCCTAAAAGTCAACATAAAGATAGCACACCTTGAAGCCGAGCATGCAAGGCAGGCACAGTTGATCAAGGACATGCAAGGCGATCTGCTCTTGACTCGATCCGACGCACAACAATGGCGGGAAGTTGCTCAACAACAAACCGCAAGCCTTCCCGATTTCCGCAAGAAGGAAAAGGAGGGACTAGCACAGATGGCTAGACTCCAAGAGGAGAAGGATCGAGCCGAAGATAAGCTTAATGAGCTGCAGGCCATGATCAACTATCATATTCAAAAGGCGAAGGACGCTCAGAAAATTAGTGATGATATGAGCCAAGCGGTCCATACGCAAGTTGAAGCAATGGCACGCCATGTAGAGGAAGCCGAAGACGAATGGAGGAGAAAAATGAACCCGCCTGTGGGTTTTTATCGGCTTTTCTCATATTGTAAAAAATTGCTTCAAAGCATTGTATGATAAGTTGTACACTTTCTATGATCAATGAAATCAAGTTTTTGATTTATGAAATCTCTCAATTGCCTTTGCATTTCATAGTCATTCATTTGCATACATCTCTCCAAGTAATTTATTAATAAACATTAATAAAAAGAAAGAATTAATCGATGCGTATAATCAAAGAGTGGATCGCACGCCATTTGTTATCAAATGCAAACCAACAACTGCGCCAAGCGAGCACACGACAACTTCGTTGTTGGTAATCAAGACGAACAAAGGGGAAGGTCCGACACCGTTCAGGATCACTACTCCAAGGCCTTTTCCCTATGAATCAAATAAGGCTGTGCCATGGATATATGACATCCATTTTTCTGCCAACAGCGATTTCTCTAACATCGCTGGACTTGGGGGCATGACTAGGAGTGGCAGGATCTACACTCCCAATGATCTTCATGATAAAAGCTCCCAAGAATAAAGGAAAGGAAAATAAAGAATCCGAGGAGGAAAATCTAGAGACCGCCTTCCAAGCATTGGAAAGTGCCAATGTTGAAACGTTTCCCCGAGAAATGAAGACGGTAGCCTACATGCTCACCAAGAACGAATACTTGCCGGGACAAGGACTTGGCAAAGATTCCCAAGGAATTCCCGAGCTACCTATTATCAAGGATAATCCGGGGAAACAAGGGTTAGGATACAACCCTAATAAAGATCAAAGGACGAAGAGGAACCAAGATCCTTCTCGACGTTCTTTAAGCCAGATCTTTAGGAAGGCCGGTTCACAAGCGTCAAGGCCGGTCGTCGTCATCAAGTGCTCTTCTCCTTCCAATAGGGATGTATAGACCCAATGACTATTAG
Source organism: Cajanus cajan (assembly GCF_000230855.2). Taxonomy (NCBI): domain Eukaryota; kingdom Viridiplantae; phylum Streptophyta; class Magnoliopsida; order Fabales; family Fabaceae; genus Cajanus; species Cajanus cajan. Next base: position 41,557,672 of record NC_138525.1, read on the forward strand.
AGATTACTCCTCGGGGACAGCCCGACCCCCGAGCCTCGATAGGGCACATGTTTCCACTATGATTATAATAAAATCATTCTTCATTATTTCTTATTGCTTCTTTTCTTGCTTACAATAAAATTATAGACCGCATTATTTAACCCTGTTTGAATAAACATAAATGAGGTTAAAATCGTCTTAATAAAAATAAACCCGCATCTTTTTTTTATGTGGAAGTGTGTGACAACTTGGAGCACCTTTCCTTGGCCTCAATAAGTGCCGTCATGGATAAAAAGAAATCCATTCAGGAAAAAAATCCTAAAAAAACAAAAAGCTCGGCAGGAAACCCAAAAAGGGGACTGCGCAAAAATAAGAGCAAAAGACCCGCTAGGAATCCCACAAAAGGATGACCTAGGCAAAAATTAGGGTTACAAAATAATGAAAAAAAACAAAAGCCCGCTAAAACTCCACAAATGGGTGTTTTAGGCAAAAGTTAGGGCAATCGAAAAACAGAATAAATCCATGATGGTACCACCAACTGAATTCAACAAAGGGGCTCAAGAAAAACTATCCAAGTTATCAAATCACGAACGTTAATAACCAAGACGTGCTTAACTTCATAAGTGTTTAATCAAACAAGCCTAAACACTTAAGCCTACCATTGGCCAAGCCATTCTTACAAAATCCATTTTTCAAAAAATAAATAATCCCCTCTAAAACACAAACTTTCGAAAAAATATCCTTTCCTTCTTTTCTCTCTTGTCCCAAACGATTTTTGAATAATCTAGTGGAAACATGGAGATATAGTAGTCAATAGGAGGGTTGACACATCTTCTAAAGGAAAGGAAAATCATTTGGTTGATGACACCAAAATCAAATACGCATCATTCCTCGGTTACGGAAATCAGCAGAGCACAGCCCATCTGGAGGAATGGCAAGATCCAAACAAAAAGTGCACCGATTAATTCTTTTGAAAAAAATGAATCAAATAGAATTAGGTGCATCATATTTGCATACATGCATACAGATGATAGGTGTAATGGAAGATCACTTATTCTCTGTTTATTCGAAAAAAAAAAAAAAAAAAAATCAAACTTCAGAAAAAACAAATGCGCCCGTATCATGTTCAGTACACCCGTACTAAAAATAGGGTTATAAACAAATTTTCAACTCAAATACGGGCGTACTGAAATGGATATAGCCGTATTAGCCACAAAGAAATTTTCAAAGACCTCTTCATGAGGCAATTGCATAAAATAGAAAAATAGGAAAAATTGCTTGTGTATGGCAGCGGTCAACAAAAAAAGCCGCAAATCGACAGAAAAAGCAATCAAATACAGAAAAAGCCAAAAAATGACAAAAAAGGCAAAAATACAGAAAAAGTCAAAATTCGACAAAAAAGGCAAAGATTCCGCGTCGTACAGAATAACTGAGCCTGGAGAGGCTTGCCGAAATAATACTCTCTCAGAATAATTGAGCCTGGAGAGGCTTGCCGAAACAATACTCCCACAGAATAACTGAGCCTGGAGAGGCTCGCCGAAATAATACTCTCTCAGAATAACTGAGCCTGGAGAGGCTCGCAGAAATAATACTCCCCAGAGAAACCTCAGCTTAAGCTCATGGAACAAATCCCCAGCGAGAGCTATCAAAGCAAGATCGTCAAAATCCCCAATGGAAGCGCGATCATCCAAGCAAAATATTCAGTCAAAGGACTTGAAGCTTCCTCAGTGGAAGATAGCTCTCTGACTCAAGCGCTGAGTGAGGCTAAGCCTGCAGAGGCTTCCTAAATAATACTCTGGGATACATAAGATCCCCAAATCCCCAGTCGCCTACTCAAGAGGCACCCCTACAAAAGGAGAAAAATAAAAAAAATCAATAACCATTCCCCAAGCGGAATCCGGCACTCAGCCGAACACCAAACATCAAGATAATTCGCCTACTCAGAGGCACTCCTTCAAAAAGAGGAAAAATCAAAAGATCAATAATCATTCCCCAAGCGGAATTTGGCATTCAGCCAATCATTGAACGTCAAGATGATCCGCCCAACAGAAGAGGCTAATCACAACAAAACGACAAAATCCCCCAGCGGATGATAGCCTACATAGAGGCAACAAAACCAGAAAAACAAAAAGAGTCACCCGAATAAGGATAACCGGGATACTCCACCATCGTCGAAAGGACGTCAGCCAATCATAAGGCATCGCTCACATCAGAAAGAGCATCTTCGTGTCTACACCCCAAGGAAACAGAAATTCCTCAATGGGTACCAACTATGCAATGGAAAGTTGGGACACAAGAACCTATGAGTAACTGCACATCCCCTAGACAGATCCCTGCGTTATCCAGCCCTCAGCGGCACCAAAATCAAAAACAAATCGTCGAAGCAGCATCGTGGACTGTGGAGACAAACTTATCTCAAAACCCTGGAGAGGGCAAACTCACCCTGGAGAGGGCAAACTCAGCCACCCTGGAGAGGGCAAACTCACCCTGGAGAGGGCAAACTCAGCCACCCTGGAGAGGACAAACTTACCCTGGAGAGGGCAAACTCAGCCACCCTGGAGAGGGCAAACTCACCCTGGAGAGGGCAAACTCAGCCACCCTGGAGAGGGCAAACTCACCCTGGAGAGGGCAAACTCAACACCCTGGAGAGGGAAAACTCAGCCACCCTGGAGAGGGCAAACTCACCCTGGAGAGGGCAAACTCACCCTGGAGAGGGCAAACTCAACCACCCTGGAGAGGGCAAACTCACCCTGGAGAGGGCAAACTCACCCTGGAGAGGGCAAACTCACCCTGGAGAGGGCAAACTCACCCACCCTGGAGAGGGCAAACTCACCCTGGAGAGGGCAAACTCAACACCCTGGAGAGGGCAAACTCAGCCACCCTGGAGAGGGCAAACTCACCCTGGAGAGGGCAAACTCACCCTGGAGAGGGCAAACTCACCCCGGAGAGGGCAAACTCACCCTGGAGAGGGCAAACTCACCCTGGAGAGGGCAAACTCAGCCACCCTGGAGAGGGCAAACTCACCCTGGAGAGGGCAAACTCACCCTGGAGAGGGCAAACTCAACACCCTGGAGAGGGCAAACTCAGCCACCCTGGAGAGGGCAAACTCACCCTGGAGAGGGCAAACTCACCCTGGAGAGGGCAAACTCACCCTGGAGAGGGCAAACTCAGCCACCCTGGAGAGGGCAAACTCACCCTGGAGAGGGCAAACTCACCCTGGAGAGGGCAAACTCACCCTGGAGAGGGCAAACTCAGCCACCCTGGAGAGGGCAAACTCACCCTGGAGAGGGAAAACTCACCCTGGAGAGGGCAAACTCACCCTGGAGAGGGCAAACTCACCCTGGAGAGGGCAAACTCAGCCACCCTGGAGAGGGCAAACTCACCCTGGAGAGGGCAAACTCACCCTGGAGAGGGCAAACTCAGCCACCCTGGAGAGGGCAAACTCATCCTGGAGAGGGCAAACTCACCCTGGAGAGGGCAAACTCACCCTGGAGAGGGCAAGACTCATGCTACCAAAGTGACTAGAAGCGCGGAGGTATGCACCAACCTGGAGAGGCTACTCAACAATTTTCCCACCTGAAGACACTACAAGTCAGAAGGATGGCACATTCCCCGGACAATTGGGCCAACTCCTTTACTTATCAAACGGTACACCAAAAGGTCGTTTGACTAAGTAAAGGGGGGGCAGCTGTAGACCCCTAAAATTGTCCGGGTCGGAAATAAAGCTTGAAGACTCTTGAGGACTGAAGGAAAGTCAGCCAGAAGGACTCATGGAAGGCCCTAGGAGGATTCTCTGTAGGTCTAGAGGTCTTGTAATAGCTCAAAATAAGGAAGTGGAGGGAATGAAGCCCAATACGGCCTCCCAAAAGTTCAGTACGGCCGTATTGAACATTTTGAACTACAATACGGCCGCACTGAACTCAATACGGCCGTATTGAGGTTTCTTGAACTTCAATACGGCCGCACTGAACTCAATACGGCTGTATTGAGGTTTCTTGAACTTCAATACGGCCGCACTGAACTCAATACGGCTGTATTGTAGTTCAAAAACTCAATACGGGCCGTATTGACCCCAGGGGCCGTATTGCGCCTCATCCCTATAAATAGGACGTCATTTGAACGTCATTCCACACTTTTACACTGAGTTTTAACCCTCTTCTTGAGTATTCTGGGTTTTTTTGACCAGTGCTCTGCCTAGAAATCACTCGGAGAGTTGATCCGACAAAGTTCTCGAGTTCTGAGCTTTTTGCTTGAGTCTCGAACTGAGTCGAAGGGAAATCCTCCGGATTTCCATAGTTAAAATTTTCTAGGAGGGAGCGAGCGGGCTTGTAGAGCGAGGGAACGCCAAAAAGCTTCCCAGTTTTACTTGAATATAAAAGCACGCTTCAAAGGTTTCTTCTTAAGTCCTTCCTTTTACTGCTTTCTGTGTGTATATTTAACTGTCATCATGTAGATAGTTAAGTTATAATTGTTTAGAATAAATAGGGGTAATTTAGTAATTTCGCACTATTATTTTTAGAAATAATCTGTCATAGGGAACCCGAAAGGGGCGCTGTGGGGTGCTAACACCTTCCCCACGCGTAACCGACTCCCTTACCCGACTCTGGTTGTCATGGCCGAAGTCGATTTTTGAATCGATTGCCTTAAACTTCTTTTTCCAATGTTTTGAGTAAAACATTGGTGGCGACTCCATGAACCCTTCCTTTTTATGAAAACCGCTAATCCATGGAGGGTCCCACTTGGGATTAACATGGATTGGTGAACCTTTTAATAAAATTGCTCGTTTGACAAGGTCTCAGTTTGAGAATAAGTCATTCTAGCAATCCATATTTTTAAACAAATAAAAGAGTCCAACCATCCTTCGCGAATGCCGAAAGCCCGTTTCGGGCCGGTGGCGACAAGACCCCTAAAATTGTCCGGGTCGGAAATAAGACTCGAAGACTCTCAAAGATCAAAGGAAAGTCAGCCAGAAGGACTCCCAGAAGACCATAGGATGACTATCTGTAGGTTTAGAGGTCTTAGAGTAGCCAAAAATAAGAAAGTGGGAGGTTTGGAGCTCAATACGGCCTCCTTGGAGTTCAGTACGGCCGTACTGCACATTTTGTACTACAATACGGCCGTACTGAAACCAATACGGCCGTATTGAAGTTTCTGTATTTCAATACGGCCGTACTGAATTCAATACGGCCGTATTGAAGTACAAAAACTCAATACGGGCCGTATTGACCCCAGGGGCCGTACTGCGCCTCATCCCTATATATAGGACGTCATTTGGACGTCATTCCACACTTTTCCACACAGTTTTGACTCTCTCCTTGAGTATTCTGGGGTTTTTGAGCAGTGTTCTGCCCTAGAAATCGCTCTGAGAGTCAATCCGACGAAGTTCTTGAGTCACGAGCCATTTGCTTGAGTCTCGAACTTAGTCGAAGGGAAATCTTTTGGATTTCCATAGTAAAAATTATTTTTTAGGAAGGAGCGAGCGAGCTTGTAGAGGGAGGGAGCGCCAAAAAGCCTCCTAAACTTCATTGATATATAAAAAGCACGCTTCAAGAGGTTTCTTCTCTAAAAATCCCTTCTTTTACCGCTTTCTGATTGTTCCATATTTAAATTCGTCATCATGTAGATATTTAATATATAATCGCTTATAATAAATAGGGGTAATTTAGTAATTTTACACTGTTATTTATGAAATAATCCGTCATAGGGAACCCGAAAGGGGCGTTGTGGGGTGCTAACACCTTCCCCGCACGTAACCGACTCCCTTACCCGACTCTGGTTGTAATGGCCAAGGTTGATTTATGAAATCAATAGCCTTATCCCTTTTTCCAATGTTTTGAGTAAAACATTGGTGGCGACTCCAAGAACCCTACTTTGCGAAAACCACTAATCCATGGAGGGTCTCGCTTGAAATTAACATGGATTGGTGAGAATCATTTAATAAAATTGTTAGTTCGATGAGGTCTCAGTTTGAGAATAAGTCGTTCTAACAATCCACCACTTTTCAAAACTTTAAAAAGAGTCCGACCATCGTCGCGAATGCCAAGGTCCGTTTCGGCGGGTGGCGACAGATGGCGACTCCACTGGGGAATCCTCGAGAGTCAGTCCCATTTAGTGATGGATTATTTTTAAAATAATAGTTTAAAATTACTTCATTACCCCTTGCTTGTATGATAACATGCTTTATTTATTTGGTTTTAATAACTGTTGTTTGTTTAATTTTCCGCAATTGTTTGAAATAAAAACTGCACACAAACCTTTGCACACAACAGTTCCCTCTATACCCGGGGGCATGAGTGGAAAGCCATAGGGAGTGGATGTTAGTACGGCCGGTTGTTGAATGGGTCTATAGGTGCCCGTAGACCGTTGTCGGAAAGCATCACTCAAGGTGATAACCATGAACTTGAGTCCGACAGTTCGTTGGAGCTTTCCATCGACTTACGACAAGAGGAATTGGGTCCCTATAATGGGGGCACCTTGGGGGCCTCAGACCGGTGAGAACAGTTAGAACCACCTTGAATATGCACTTTTCTGCAGGATACCCCTACCTCGTGATTCGCTCATGACTGTTCGTGGATGAGTGAATTGTTTGTGTATAGGTTTATGTGATATTGTTTGTGCATTAATAAATCCTCGTGATAAGGTCTAAGAATAATCCTCATGCATGAAAATACTATGACATGAGAGGAAAGACCATGTGTGAAAATATAATAAAAGTAAGGAGCATGTGCATCATTGCCAATAAGACATCATGCATCCTCATAAACCATGCATTTTAGGTTCACCAATACCTCTTGACATGAGTAAAAGAGACCCATAATTATCGAGATTCTCCGTTGGGGAGGGATCATAAGTCAAGGAGGGTGGTAACACTCTGTTTTAAAAAGGCAGCGCCTTAAAAATGGAGGGTTATCAAGCTCATGTCAAGAGCGTATTCATTCCATAAAATAAACTAATTAAGCATTCATTTTAGAAAGTGGCTGGTCATCTCTCTGTCCTCACACGCGCGCAGAAAATCAAGAAGATGGACGCGTTGGAGGAACAAAATAAGAAGCTTACAGCTGAGCTCTCACAGCTCAAGGAGCAAATGGCGCAAATGATGGAACTCATGCGTCACCACAACATACACGGGGCTGAGCACAGTGACCATGAGTCCCATCATGTTGGAGGAAGAGTGGAACAAGAGCTGAAAAGTGGGAAGCTAGCTAAACCTTCCCAATCATTTAAAGCTAAGAAGACCTTTAGGAAGAAGAAGGAGAGAGGAGTCAATGCCGTAAATATTTCTTCATCTTCTTCCACTTCGAAGTCAGGAAAGTCGCAATACAACCCTGTGAAGAAGTTTGATAAACTTCCGACCACATATAGCGACCTCCTGCCGAAGCTAGTGGAAGCACGTCTTCTAGCTTATGTTCCACCAAAGAAAATGGATCCACCCTACCCCGATTGGTACAATCCACAAGATAAATGTCTATACCATTCGGGGGCACCGGGGCATTCAACGGAGAACTGTAGAGCTCTCAAATATAAGGTCCAAAACCTTATCGATGCTGGGTGGATCACTTTTGATTCAACAGCGCCCGACGTGAGCAAGAATCCTCGGCCAAAGCAGGAATAGAGAGAAGAACAAGCCACGATAGGGCCCCTTCATATTTTTCTTTTAGGGACTCATGATCAGTACCCGAGATCATGAGAACCTTTTCATGTAAATAAGGGTCTTTGTACAAATTTTAATACATATCAATAAAGAGGCATTTTTCACACATCATTCTCTCTTTTGTTCTTTTCTCTTTTTCCTCATTAACATTAATAATTCTAAACCTAAACAGAACCAATAAAATAATTATGTCTGTAATTGTTCGCTCTGACCGGGATCCGAAAGTTGAGGATGAATGGGTTGAGTTGGACAGTGATGAGGAGGCCATCTCTCCGGATCTGCAAAGACTGCTAAATCAAGAAGCTTGTCTACTCCAACCGTATCAAGAGAAATTGGAGACTGTGAATTTGGGGCAGGGCCGAGAGATAAAAGAGGTCAACATTAGGACCCATATCAGTGATGAAATAAGGACACATGTTTCCGCTATGATTATAATAAAATCATTCTTTATTCTTTCTCATTGCTTCTTTTCTTGCTTATAATAAAATTCTAAACCACATTGTTTTTAACCCTGTTTGAATAAACATGAATGAGGTTAAAATCATCTTAATAATAATAAACCCGCATCATTTTTATGTGGAAGTGTGTGTGACAACTTGGAGCACCTTCCCTTGGCCTTGACAAGTGCCATCATGGGTAAAAAGAAATCTTTTAAAATAAAAGAAGCTCGGCAGGAAACCCAAAAAGGGGGCTGCGCAAAAATAAGAGCAAAAGACCCGCTAGGAATCCCACAAAAGGGTGAACTAGGCAAAAGTTAGGGTTGCAAAAATGAATAAAAACAAAAGTCCGCTAAAACGCCACAAAAGGGTGTTTTAGGCAAAAATAAGGACAATCAAAAAACAAAAGAAATCCATGATGGTTGTCGCCACCCGCCGAAACGGACCTTGGCAATCGCGACGATGGTCGGACTCTTTTTAATGTTTTGAAAGTGGTGGATTGATAGAACGACTTATTCTCAAACTGAGACCTTGTCGAGCTACCAATTTTATTAAATGATTCACCAATCCATGTTAATCCCAAGCGGGACCCTCTATGGATTAGTGGTTTTCGTAAAAAGAAGGGTTCTTGGAGTCGCCACCAATGTTTTACTCAAAACATTGGAAAAAGGGATAAGGCAATTGATTTTCGCAAATCAACCTTGGCCATTACAACCAGAGTTGGGTAAGGGAGTCGGTTACGTGTGGGGAAGGTGTTAGCACCCCACAACGCCCCTTTCGGGTTCCCTATGACGGATTATTTATTAAATAATAGCGTAAAATTACTAAATTACCCCTATTTATTATAAGCGATTATATATTAAATATCTACATGATGAAGAATTTAAATATGCAACAATCAGAAAGCGGTAAAAGAAGGGATTTTTAGAGAAGAAACCTCTTGAAGCGTGCTTTTTATATATCAATGAAGTCTAGGAGGCTTTTTGGCACTCCCTCCCTCTACAAGCTCGCTCGCTCCTTCCTAAAAATAATTTTTGACTATGGAAATCCAAAAGATTTCCCTTCGACTAAGTTCGAATCTCCAAGCTAAATGCTCGGAATTCCAGAACTTCGTCGGATCGACTCCCATAGAGATTTCTAGGGCAGAACACTGCTCAAAAACCCTAGAATACTCAAGGAGGGAGTCAAAAATGTGTGGAAAAGTGTGTAATGACGTCCAAATGACGTCTTATTTATAGGGAACAGGCGCAATACGGGCCCTGGAGTCAATACGGGCCGTATTGAAGTTTTGAACTACAATACGGCCGTATTGAATTCAGTACGGCCGTATTGAAGTTCAAGAAACCTCAATACAGCCGTATTGAGTTCAGTGCGGCCGTATTGAAGTTCAAGAAACCTCAATACAGTCGTATTGAGTTCAGTGCGGCCGTATTGAAGTTCAAGAAACCTCAATACGGCCGTATTGAGTTCAGTGCGGCCGTATTGTAGTTCAAAATGTTCAATACGGCCGTACTGAACTTTTGGGAGCCGTATTGGGCTTCATTCCCTCCACTTCCTTATTTTGAGCTATTACAAGACCTCTAGACCTACAGAGAATCCTCCTAGGGCCTTCCATGAGTCCTTCTGGCTGACTTTCCTTCAGTCCTCAAGAGTCTTCAAGCTTTATTTCCTACCCGGACAATTTTAGGGGTCTACAATGGTACCCCGAGCCGAATTCAAGAAAGGTTCAAGGGAAGCTATCTAAGTTGTCAAATCACAACGTCAATAAACAAAGATTTTCTTAACTTCATAAGTGTTTAATCAAACAAGCCTAAACACATAAGCCTACCTCGGCTAACCATTCTTACAAAAACCATTTTTGAAAAATAAATCCCCTCTAAAACACAAACTGGAGAACAAAAATATCTTTCCTTTCTTTTCTCTCTTGTCCCAAACGATTTTAGAATAATCTAGTGGAAGCATGGAGAAATAAATCATCACTGAAAATGGATCTAATCTGAACAACAAAATGGTGGAAGAACTGTGCCAAGAATTCAAGATCCAACACCATAACTCTTCCCCATATCGGCCAAAGATGAATGGGGCAGTCGAGGCAACCAATAAGGACATCAAGAAAATAGTGCAAAAGATGGTTGTCTCATTTAAAGACTGGCACGAGATGTTACCCTTCGCTCCTCATGGCTATAGGACTTCAGTACGTACATCTACAGGAGCTACTCCATTCTCCCTCGTTTATGGGATGGAGGCAGTTCTACCCGTCGAAGTCGAGATACCTTCTCTAAGGGTAATCATGGAAACAAAACTTTCCGAGGTAGAATGGGTTCAAAGCCGATACGACCAGTTGAACCTTATCAAAAAGAAACGGCTGAACGCCATATGCCATGGTCAAGCCTATCAGAGGAAGATCAAAAAGGCTTTTGACAAGAAAGTCCACCCTCGAGTCTACCATGAGGGAGAGTTGGTAATGAAGAAATTGCTACCAACTCAAAAGGACAAAATCGGAAAGTGCGCCCCAAATCACGGAGGACCATACGTGGTAAAACGAGCCTTCTCAAGAGGAGCATTGATCCTCACAGACATGGATGGAGAAGAACTTCGATACCCAGTCAACGCTGACGTGGTAAAGAAGTACTATGCTTGAAGACGTTGCTTGCATAGGCCCGCTAGGATGAAAACCCAAAAAGGGCGTCCTAGGCAAAAGTTAGGGCAAAATAAAAAGCCCGCCAGTACAAGGGTACTAGGCAAAACAAAGGTGAATTTATCCCCGCTAGGATACGTCCTAGGCAAAAATTAGGGGCAAAAGAATAAGATGCAAAAACAAAGCTAGCAACGATCACTTGAATCGAAAACCGAAAGGCGGATCAAGTGATTATCTTCTAGAAGCAAGCGTCTTGCAGCATCTACACTCCTGGCTCAGGCATCTCACCCGAAGCAACTAGGGGAATGTAAAGAGCAACAATTACAGATATAATTGTTAAACCCAATGTATATAGCTTACCCTGGCCAGCCATTCTTCAGAAATTTCCTTCTGTATATCTTTCTGTAAAAACACTTGTAAATATCAATAAAATATCTATTCATTTCTCTTCTCTCTTGACCATGTGATTATGCCTCTAAAATTGGTATTTCATAAAAATTGTACGAAATTCCTTTAATAATCGGTCAATAAAGAAAATTGGAGGGGTTCCTATAAAATCCGTAATCTCCTGCATAAAAGGCTCACAAAAATATTCCCTCACGTCGACGACAGAAATTCCTCCAAGAAAAGGAAGATAGGGAGAGCCATTCATTTTTCTAAAAAGTATTAATGAAATAATCAAACTTGCATTTGTGCATCACACACACATTAGTTGCACATTCAAAGACCTTATCATGAGGAAATTGCATAAAATAGAAAAATAGAAAAATTGCTTGTGTATGACAACAGTCAACAGAAAAAGCCAAAAAATGACAAAAAAGGCAAAAATACAGAAAAAGCCAAAAAACGACAAAAAAGGCAAAAATACAGGAAAAGCCCAAAAACGACAAAAAAGGAAAAAGATTTAGAAAATTAATCGCATCGTACAGAATAACTGAGCCTGGAGAGGCTTGCCGAAATAATACTCCCACAGAATAATTGAGCCTGGAGAGGCTTGCCGAAATAATACTCTCTCAGAATAACTGAGCCTGGAGAGGCTTGCCGAAATAATACTCCCTCATCAGAATAATTGAGCCTGGAGAGGCTCGCCGAAATAATACTCCCCAAAGATATCTCAGCTTCCACTCACGGGCCAAATTCCCCAGTGAAAGCTATCAAACCAAGATCAGCAAGATTCCCCAAGGAGGGCTTGATCGTCTAAACAGAATATCCGAGTCGAAAGGACTATGACCTCCTCAGTGGAGGATAGCTTTCCAACTCAAGCGATGAGTGAAGCTAAGCCTGAAGAGCCTTTCTAAATAATACTCTGGGATATATAAACTTTAAATCCCCACTCGCCTACTCAGAGGCACCCCTTCAAAAATCACAAAAGACAAATAATCATTCCCCAAGTGGAATCCGGCTCTCAGCCAAACATCAAGCGTCAAGATGATCCGCCTAACAGAAGAGGCTAATCACAATCAATGACAAAATCCCCCAGCGGATAATAGCCTACACAGAGGCAACAAAACCAGAAAAACAAAAAGAGTCACCCGAATAAGGATAACCGGGATACTCCACCATCGTCGAAAGGACGTCAGCCAATCATAAGGCATCGCTCACATCAGAAAGAGCATCTTCGTGTCTACACCCAAAGGAAACAGAAATTCCTCAATGGGTACCAACTACACAATGGAAAGTTGGGACACAAGAACCTATGAGTAACTGCACATCCCCTAGACGGATCCCTGCGTTATCCAGCCCTCAGTGGCACAAAAATCAAAAATAATCGTCGAAACAGCATCGTGGACTGTGGAGACAAAATCATCACAAATCCCTGGAGAGGGAAAACTCACGCTACCCCGAGGTTGTCAAGAACACGGAGGTATGCAACTACCACGAGGTTGTCAAGAACACGTTGGTATAGCCTGGAGAGGCGGTACTCGGCTACCCCAAGGTTGTCAAGAACACGGAGGTATGCAACTACCACGAGGTTGTCAAGAACACGTTGGTATAGCCTGGAGAGGCGGTACTCGGCTACCCCGACGTTGTCAAGAACACGGAGGTATGCAACTACCACGAGGTTGTCAAGAACACGTTGGTATAGCCTGGTGAGGCGGTACTCAGCTACCCCGAGGTTGTCAAGAACACGGAGGTATGCATGAGCCTGGAGAGGCGACGACTAATACTCAACCTGGAGACGCTACTCAACAATTTTCCACCGGAAGACACTACAAGTCAGAAGGATGGCCTACTCCCCGGACAATTGGGTCAACTCCTTTACTTATCAAACGGTACACCAAAAGGTCGTTTGACTAAGTAAAGGGGGGGCAGCTGTAGACCCCTAAAATTGTCCGGGTCGAAAATAAGACTCGAAGACTCTCAAAGATCAAAGGAAAGTCAGCCAGAAGGACTCCCAGAAGACCATAGGATGACTATCTGTAGGTTTAGAGGTCTTAGAGTAGCCAAAAATAAGAAAGTGGGAGGTTTGGAGCTCAATACGGCCTCCTTGGAGTTCAGTACGGCCGTACTGCACATTTTGTACTACAATATGGCCGTACTGAAACCAATACGGCCGTATTGAAGTTTCTGTATTTCAATACGGCCGTACTGAATTCAATACGGCCGTATTGAAGTACAAAAACTCAATACGGGCCGTATTGACCCCAGGGGCCGTACTGCGCCTCATCCCTATATATAGGACGTCATTTGGACGTCATTCCACACTTTTCCACACAGTTTTGACTCTCTCCTTGAGTATTCTGGGGTTTTTGAGCAGTGTTCTGCCCTAGAAATCGCTCTGAGAGTCAATCCGATGAAGTTCTTGAGTCACGAGCCATTTGCTTGAGTCTCGAACTTAGTCGAAGGGAAATCTTTTGGATTTCCATAGTAAAAATTATTTTTTAGGAAGGAGCGAGCGAGCTTATAGAGGGAGGGAGCGCCAAAAAGCCTCCTAAACTTAATTGATATATAAAAAGCACGCTTCAAGAGGTTTCTTCTCTAAAAATCCCTTCTTTTACCGCTTTCTGATTGTTGCATATTTAAATTCGTCATCATGTAGATATTTAATATATAATCGCTTATAATAAATAGGGGTAATTTAGTAATTTTACACTGTTATTTATGAAATAATCCGTCATAGGGAACCCGAAAGGGGCGTTGTGGGGTGCTAACACCTTCCCCGCACGTAACCGACTCCCTTACCCGACTCTGGTTGTAATGGCCAAGGTTGATTTATGAAATCAATAGCCTTATCCCTTTTTCCAATGTTTTGAGTAAAACATTGGTGGCGACTCCAAAAACCCTACTTTGCGAAAACCACTAATCCATGGAGGGTCTCGCTTGAAATTAACATGGATTGGTGAGAATCATTTAATAAAATTGTTAGTTCGATGAGGTCTCAGTTTGAGAATAAGTCGTTCTAACAATCCACCACTTTTCAAAACTTTAAAAAGAGTCCGACCATCGTCGCGAATGCCAAGGTCCGTTTCGGCGGGTGGCGACAGATGGCGACTCCACTGGGGAAGCCTCGAGAGTCAGTCCCATTTAGTGATGGATTATTTTTAAAATAATTGTTTAAAATTACTTCATTACCCCTTGCTTGTATGATAACATGCTTTATTTATTTGGCTTTAATAACTGTTGTTTGTTTAATTTTCCACAATTGTTTGAAATAAAAACTGCACACAAACCTTTGCACACAACAGTTCCCTCTATACCCGGGGGCATGAGTGGAAAGCCATAGGGAGTGGATGTTAGTACGGCCGGTTGTCGAATGGGTCTATAGGTGCCCGTAGACCGTTGTCGGAAAGCATCACTCAAGGTGATAACCATGAACTTGAGTCCGACAGTTCGTTGGAGCTTTCCATCGACTTACGACAAGAGGAATTGGGTCCCTATAATGGGGGCACCTTGGGGGCCTCAGACCGGTGAGAACAGTTAGAACCACCTTGAATATGCACTTTTCTGCAGGATACCCCTACCTCGTGATTCGCTCGTGACTGTTCGTGGATGAGTGAATTGTTTGTGTATAGGTTTATGTGATATTGTTTGTGCATTAATAAAACCTCGTGATAAGGTCTAAGAATAATCCTCATGCATGAAAATACTATGACATGAGAGGAAAGACCATGTGTGAAAATATAATAAAAGTAAGGAGCATGTGCATCATTGCCAATAAGACATCATGCATCCTCATAAACCATGCATTTTAGGTTCACCAATACCTCTTGACATGAGTAAAAGAGACCCATAATTATCGAGATTCTCCGTTGGGGAGGGATCATAAGTCAAGGAGGGTGGTAACACTCTGTTTTAAAAAGGCAGCGCCTTAAAAATGGAGGGTTATCAAGCTCATGTCAAGAGCGTATTCATTCCATAAAATAAACTAATTAAGCATTCATTTTAGAAAGTGGCTGGTCATCTCTCTGTCCTCACACGCGCGCAGAAAATCAAGAAGATGGACGCGTTGGAGGAACAAAATAAGAAGCTTACAGCTGAGCTCTCACAGCTCAAGGAGCAAATGGCGCAAATGATGGAACTCATGCGTCACCACAACATACACGGGGCTGAGCACAGTGACCATGAGTCCCATCATGTTGGAGGAAGAGTGGAACAAGAGCTGAAAAGTGGGAAGCTAGCTAAACCTTCCCAATCATTTAAAGCTAAGAAGACCTTTAGGAAGAAGAAGGAGAGAGGAGTCAATGCCGTAAATATTTCTTCATCTTCTTCCACTTCGAAGTCAGGAAAGTCGCAATACAACCCTGTGAAGAAGTTTGATAAACTTCCGACCACATATAGCGACCTCCTGCCGAAGCTAGTGGAAGCACGTCTTCTAGCTTATGTTCCACCAAAGAAAATGGATCCACCCTACCCTGATTGGTACAATCCACAAGATAAATGTCTATACCATTCGGGGGCACCGGGGCATTCAACGGAGAACTGTAGAGCTCTCAAATATAAGGTCCAAAACCTTATCGATGCTGGGTGGATCACTTTTGATTCAACAGCGCCCGACGTGAGCAAGAATCCTCGGCCAAAGCAGGAATAGAGAGAAGAACAAGCCACGATAGGGCCCCTTCATATTTTTCTTTTAGGGACTCATGATCAGTACCCGAGATCATGAGAACCTTTTCATGTAAATAAGGGTCTTTGTACAAATTTTAATACATATCAATAATGAGGCATTTTTCACACATCATTCTCTCTTTTGTTCTTTTCTCTCTTTCCTCATTAACATTAATAATTCTAAACCTAAACAGAACCAATAAAATAATTATGTCTGTAATTGTTCGCTCTGAACGGGATCCGAAAGTTGAGGATGAATGGGTTGAGTTGGACAGTGATGAGGAGGCCATCTCTCCGGATCTGCAAAGACTGCTAAATCAAGAAGCTCGTCTACTCCAACCGTATCAAGAGAAATTGGAGACTGCGAATTTGGGGCAGGGCCGAGAGATAAAAGAGGTCAACATTAGGACCCATATCAGTGATGAAATAAGGACACATGTTTCCGCTATGATTATAATAAAATCATTCTTTATTCTTTCTCATTGCTTCTTTTCTTGCTTATAATAAAATTCTAAACCACATTGTTTTTAACCCTGTTTGAATAAACATGAATGAGGTTAAAATCATCTTAATAATAATAAACCCGCATCATTTTTATGTGGAAGTGTGTGTGACAACTTGGAGCACCTTCCCTTGGCCTTGACAAGTGCCATCATGGGTAAAAAGAAATCTTTTAAAATAAAAGAAGCTCGGCAGGAAACCCAAAAAGGGGGCTGCGCAAAAATAAGAGCAAAAGACCCGCTAGGAATCCCACAAAAGGGTGACCTAGGCAAAAGTTAGGGTTGCAAAAATGAATAAAAACAAAAGTCCGCTAAAACGCCACAAAAGGGTGTTTTAGGCAAAAATAAGGACAATCAAAAAACAAAAGAAATCCATGATGGTTGTCGCCACCCGCCGAAACGGACCTTGGCAATCGCGACGATGGTCGGACTCTTTTTAATGTTTTGAAAGTGGTGGATTGATAGAACGACTTATTCTCAAACTGAGACCTTGTCGAGCTACCAATTTTATTAAATGATTCACCAATCCATGTTAATCCCAAGCGGGACCCTCTATGGATTAGTGGTTTTCGTAAAAAGAAGGGTTCTTGGAGTCGCCACCAATGTTTTACTCAAAACATTGGAAAAAGGGATAAGGCAATTGATTTTCGCAAATCAACCTTGGCCATTACAACCAGAGTTGGGTAAGGGAGTCGGTTACGTGTGGGGAAGGTGTTAGCACCCCACAACGCCCCTTTCGGGTTCCCTATTACGGATTATTTATTAAATAATAGCGTAAAATTACTAAATTACCCCTATTTATTATAAGCGATTATATATTAAATATCTACATGATGAAGAATTTAAATATGCAACAATCAGAAAGCGGTAAAAGAAGGGATTTTTAGAGAAGAAACCTCTTGAAGCGTGCTTTTTATATATCAATGAAGTCTAGGAGGCTTTTTGGCACTCCCTCCCTCTACAAGCTCGCTCGCTCCTTCCTAAAAATAATTTTTGACTATGGAAATCCAAAAGATTTCCCTTCGACTAAGTTCGAATCTCCAAGCTAAATGCTCGGAATTCCAGAACTTCGTCGGATCGACTCCCAGAGAGATTTCTAGGGCAGAACACTGCTCAAAAACCCTAGAATACTCAAGGAGGGAGTCAAAACTGTGTGGAAAAGTGTGTAATGACGTCCAAATGATGTCTTATTTATAGGGAACAGGCGCAATACGGGCCCTGGAGTCAATACGGCCCGTATTGAAGTTTTGAACTACAATACGGCCGTATTGAATTCAGTACGGCCGTATTGAAGTTCAAGAAACCTCAATACAGTCGTATTGAGTTCAGTGCGGCCGTATTGAAGTTCAAGAAACCTCAATACAGCCGTATTGAGTTCAGTGCGGCCGTATTGAAGTTCAAGAAACCTCAATACGGCCGTATTGAGTTCAGTGCGGCCGTATTGTAGTTCAAAATGTTCAATACGGCCGTACTGAACTTTTGGGAGGCCGTATTGGGCTTCATTCCCTCCACTTCCTTATTTTGAGCTATTACAAGACCTCTAGACCTACAGAGAATCCTCCTAGGGCCTTCCATGAGTCCTTCTGGCTGACTTTCCTTCAGTCCTCAAGAGTCTTCAAGCTTTATTTCCTACCCGGACAATTTTAGGGGTCTACAATGGTACCCCGAGCCGAATTCAAGAAAGGTTCAAGGGAAGCTATCTAAGTTGTCAAATCACAACGTCAATAAACAAAGATTTTCTTAACTTCATAAGTGTTTAATCAAACAAGCCTAAACACATAAGCCTACCTCGGCTAACCATTCTTACAAAAACCATTTTTGAAAAATAAATCCCCTCTAAAACACAAACTTCAGAACAAAAATATCTTTCCTTTCTTTTCTCTCTTGTCCCAAACGATTTTAGAATAATCTAGTGGAAGCATGGAGAAATAAATCATCACTGAAAATGGATCTAATCTGAACAACAAAATGGTGGAAGAACTGTGCCAAGAATTCAAGATCCAACACCATAACTCTTCCCCATATCGGCCAAAGATGAATGGGGCAGTCGAGGCAACCAATAAGGACATCAAGAAAATAGTGCAAAAGATGGTTGTCTCATTTAAAGACTGGCACGAGATGTTACCCTTCGCTCCTCATGGCTATAGGACTTCAGTACGTACATCTACAGGAGCTACTCCATTCTCCCTCGTTTATGGGATGGAGGCAGTTCTACCCGTCGAAGTCGAGATACCTTCTCTAAGGGTAATCATGGAAACAAAACTTTCCGAGGTAGAATGGGTTCAAAGCCGATACGACCAGTTGAACCTTATCAAAAAGAAACGGCTGAACGCCATATGCCATGGTCAAGCCTATCAGAGGAAGATCAAAAAGGCTTTTGACAAGAAAGTCCACCCTCGAGTCTACCATGAGGGAGAGTTGGTAATGAAGAAATTGCTACCAACTCAAAAGGACAAAATCGGAAAGTGCGCCCCAAATCACGGAGGACCATACGTGGTAAAACGAGCCTTCTCAAGAGGAGCATTGATCCTCACAGACATGGATGGAGAAGAACTTCGATACCCAGTCAACGCTGACGTGGTAAAGAAGTACTATGCTTGAAGACGTTGCTTGCATAGGCCCGCTAGGATGAAAACCCAAAAAGGGCGTCCTAGGCAAAAGTTAGGGCAAAATAAAAAGCCCGCCAGTACAAGGGTACTAGGCAAAACAAAGGTGAATTTATCCCCGCTAGGATACGTCCTAGGCAAAAATTAGGGGCAAAAGAATAAGATGCAAAAACAAAGCTAGCAACGATCACTTGAATCGAAAACCGAAAGGCGGATCAAGTGATTATCTTCTAGAAGCAAGCGTCTTGCAGCATCTACACTCCTGGCTCAGGCATCTCACCCGAAGCAACTAGGGGAATGTAAAGAGCAACAATTACAGATATAATTGTTAAACCCAATGTATATAGCTTACCCTGGCCAGCCATTCTTCAGAAATTTCCTTCTGTATATCTTTCTGTAAAAACACTTGTAAATATCAATAAAATATCTATTCATTTCTCTTCTCTCTTGACCATGTGATTATGCCTCTAAAATTGGTATTTCATAAAAATTGTACGAAATTCCTTTAATAATCGGTCAATAAAGAAAATTGGAGGGGTTCCTATAAAATCCGTAATCTCCTGCATAAAAGGCTCACAAAAATATTCCCTCACGTCGACGACAGAAATTCCTCCAAGAAAAGGAAGATAGGGAGAGCCATTCATTTTTCTAAAAAGCATTAATGAAATAATAAAACTTGCATTTGTGCATCACACACACATTAGTTGCACATTCAAAGACCTTATCATGAGGAAATTGCATAAAATAGAAAAATAGAAAAATTTCTTGTGTATGACAACAGTCAACAGAAAAAGCCAAAAAATGACAAAAAAGGCAAAAATACAGAAAAAGCCAAAAAACGACAAAAAAGGCAAAAATACAGGAAAAGCCCAAAAACGACAAAAAAGGCAAAAGATTTAGAAAATTAATCGCATCGTACAGAATAACTGAGCCTGGAGAGGCTTGCCGAAATAATACTCCCACAGAATAATTGAGCCTGGAGAGGCTTGCCGAAATAATACTCTCTCAGAATAACTGAGCCTGGAGAGGCTTGCCGAAATAATACTCCCTCATCAGAATAATTGAGCCTGGAGAGGCTCGCCGAAATAATACTCCCCAGAGATATCTCAGCTTCCACTCACGGGCCAAATTCCCCAGTGAAAGCTATCAAACCAAGATCAGCAAGATTCCCCAAGGAGGGCTTGATCGTCTAAACAGAATATCCGAGTCGAAAGGACTATGACCTCCTCAGTGGAGGATAGCTTTCCAACTCAAGCGATGAGTGAAGCTAAGCCTGAAGAGGCTTTCTAAATAATACTCTGGGATATATAAACTTTAAATCCCCACTCGCCTACTCAGAGGCACCCCTTCAAAAATCACAAAAGACAAATAATCATTCCCCAAGTGGAATCCGGCTCTCAGCCAAACATCAAGCGTCAAGATGATCCGCCTAACAGAAGAGGCTAATCACAATCAATGACAAAATCCCCCAGCGGATAATAGCCTACACAGAGGCAACAAAACCAGAAAAACAAAAAGAGTCACCCGAATAAGGATAACCGGGATACTCCACCATCGGCGAAAGGACGTCAGCCAATCATAAGGCATCGCTCACATCAGAAAGAGCATCTTCGTGTCTACACCCAAAGGAAACAGAAATTCCTCAATGGGTACCAACTACGCAATGGAAAGTTGGGACACAAGAACCTATGAGTAACTGCACATCCCCTAGACGGATCCCTGCGTTATCCAGCCCTCAGTGGCACAAAAATCAAAAACAATCGTCGAAACAGCATCGTGGACTGTGGAGACAAAATCATCACAAATCCCTGGAGAGGGAAAACTCACGCTACCCCGAGGTTGTCAAGAACACGGAGGTATGCAACTACCACGAGGTTGTCAAGAACACGTTGGTATAGCCTGGAGAGGCGGTACTCGGCTACCCCGAGGTTGTCAAGAACACGGAGGTATGCAACTACCACGAGGTTGTCAAGAACACGTTGGTATAGCCTGGAGAGGCGGTACTCGGCTACCCCGACGTTGTCAAGAACACGGAGGTATGCAACTACCACGAGGTTGTCAAGAACACGTTGGTATAGCCTGGAGAGGCGGTACTCAGCTACCCCGAGGTTGTCAAGAACACGGAGGTATGCATGAGCCTGGAGAGGCGACGACTAATACTCAACCTGGAGACGCTACTCAACAATTTTCCACCGGAAGACACTACAAGTCAGAAGGATGGCCTACTCCCCGGACAATTGGGTCAACTCCTTTACTTATCAAACGGTACACCAAAAGGCCGTTTGACTAAGTAAAGGGGGGGCAGCTGTAGACCCCTAAAATTGTCCGGGTCGGAAATAAGACTCGAAGACTCTCAAAGATCAAAGGAAAGTCAGCCAGAAGGACTCCCAGAAGACCATAGGATGACTATCTGTAGGTTTAGAGGTCTTAGAGTAGCCAAAAATAAGAAAGTGGGAGGTTTGGAGCTCAATACGGCCTCCTTGGAGTTCAGTACGGCCGTACTGCACATTTTGTACTACAATACGGCCGTACTAAAACCAATACGGCCGTATTGAAGTTTCTGTATTTCAATACGGCCGTACTGAATTCAATACGGCCGTATTGAAGTACAAAAACTCAATACGGGCCGTATTGACCCCAGGGGCCGTACTGCGCCTCATCCCTATATATAGGACGTCATTTGGACGTCATTCCACACTTTTCCATGTAGACCCCTAAAATTGTCCGGGTCGGAAATAAAGCTTGAAGACTCTCGAAGACTGAAGGAAGATCAGCCAGAAGGACTCCTGGAAGGCCCTAGGAGGGTTCTCTGTAGGTCTA
This sequence comes from Cajanus cajan, assembly GCF_000230855.2. Taxonomy (NCBI): domain Eukaryota; kingdom Viridiplantae; phylum Streptophyta; class Magnoliopsida; order Fabales; family Fabaceae; genus Cajanus; species Cajanus cajan. Next base: position 41,579,349 of record NC_138525.1, read on the forward strand.
GAGGTCTTAGAATAGCTCAAAATAAGAAAGTGGAGGGAATGAAGCCCAATACGGCCGTACTGAACTCAATACGGCCGTATTGAAGTTTCTGAAACTTCAATACGGCCGTACTGAAATCAATACGGCCGTATTGAAGCTTCAATACAGCCGTAGTGAACTCAATACGGCCGTATTGAAATTTCTGAATTTCAATACGGCCGTATTGAACTCAATACGGCCGTATTGAAGTTCAAAAATTTCAATACGGCCGTATTGGCTCCAGGGCCCGTATTGGGCCTGTTCCCTATAAATATGACGTCAATTGGACGTCATTTCACACTTTCACACTGAGTTTTGACTCCCTCCTTGAGTATTCTGGGGTTTTTGAGCAGTGTTCTGCCCTAGAAATCTCTCTGGGAGTCGATCCGACGAAGTTCCGGAATTCCGAGCACTTAGCTTGGAGATTCGAACCTAGTCGAAGGGAAATCCTCCGGATTTCCATAGTCAAAAGTTTTTAGGAAGGAGCGAGCGAGCTTGTAGAGTGAGGGAACGCCAAAAAGCTTCCCAGTCTTACTCAATATATAAAAGCACGCTTCAAGAGGTTTCTTCTTAAATCCTTCCTTTTACTGCTTTCTGTGTGCATATTTAAACTGTCATCATGTAGATAGTTAATTTATAATCGCTTATAATAAATAGGGGTAATTTAGTAATTTTACGCTATTGTTTTAGAAATAATCTGTCATAGGGAACCCGAAAAGGGGCGCTGTGGGGTGCTAACACCTTCCCCACGCGTAACCGACTCCCTTACCCAACTCTGGTTGTAATGGCCAAAGTTGATTTATAAAATCAATTGCCTTATCCCTTTTTCCAATGTTTTGAGTAAAACATTGGTGGCGACTCCACGAACCCTCCTTTTGCGAAAACTACTAATCCATAGAGGGTCCCGCTTGGGATTAATATGGATTGGTGAGACATTTAATAAATAAATTGGATAAGATCGACAAGGTCTCAGTTTGAGAACAAGTCTTTCTAATAATCCAATACATTTTCAAAACTAAAATAAAAGCGAGCTCGACCGTCTTCGCGACCGCCGAGGCCCGTTTGGGCCGGTGGCGACAGATGGCGACTCCACTGGGGAAGCTTCGAGAGTCAGTCCCATTTAGTGACAGATTATTTTTAACAAATAATAGTTAAAATTACTTCATTACCCCTTGCTTGTATGATAACATGCTTTATATATTTGGCTTTAAATAACTGTTGTATTTTTAAAATTTACGCAATTGTTTGAAATAAAAACTGCACACAAACCTTTGCACACAACAGTTCCCTCTATACCCGGGGGCATGAGTGATTAACCATAGGGAGTGGATGTTAGTACGGCCGGTTGTCGAATGGGTCTATAGGTGCCCGTAGACCGTTGTCGGAAAACATCACTCAAGGTGATAACCATGAACTTGAGTCCGACGGTGCGTTGGAGCTTTCCATCGACCTACGATGAGAGGAATTGGGTCCCTATAATGGGGGCACCTTGGGGGCCTTTGACCAAGTGAGAACAGTTAGATCCTCCTTGAATATGCACTTTTCTGCAGGAGACCCCTACCTCGTGATTCGCTCGTGACTGTTCGTGGATGAGTGAATTGTTTGTGCATTCGTTATGTGACATTGTTTGTGCATTAATAAATAACCTCGTGATAAGGTCTAAAGAATAATCCCCATGCATGAAAAAACCATGACATGAGAGGAAAGACCATGTGTAAAAATATAATAAAAATGAGGAGCATGTGCATCATTACCAATAAAGATATCATGCATCCTCATAAACCATGCATTTTAGGTTCACCAATACCTCTTGACATGAGTAAAAGTGACCCATAATTATCGAGATTCTCCGTTGAGGAGAGATCATAAGTCAAGGAGGGTGGTAACACTCTGTTTTAAAAAGGCAGCGCCTTAAAAATGGAGGGTTATCAAGCTCATGTCAAGAGCGTATTCATTCCATAAATTAATTAGATTAAATATTCATTTTTAGAAAGTGGCTGGTCATCTCTCTGTCCTCACACGCGCAAAGAAGATCAAGAAAATGGAAGCATTGGAGGAGCAAAACAAAAAGCTCACAACCGAGCTTTCACAACTTAAAGACCAAATGGCGCAAATGATGGAACTCATGCGTCATCACAACATCCATGAATCTCATCACAGTGATCATGGGTCCCATCATGAGGGAGAGGAGGAAGAGCATGAAAAAGATCCTCCACACGCTGTACACCTTGGGGCTGGAATTATGATTAAAGAGCCCGAAGTATCAAAGGAACAATTCCACGCCCTCGAGGATCGGCTAAGGGCTATGGAGGGGCATGATTTTGACATCAAAGATGCCGCCGACATGTGCTTAGTGAGGGACATTCAATTCCCTCCTAAATTTAAAGTGCCGGATTTCCCAAAGTATGTGGGATCGACTTGCCCCAAAAGTCATCTCACCATGTACTGTCGCAAGATGGCTGCATATGCCACAAATGAAAAGCTCTTGATCCACTGCTTTCAAGAGAGCTTAGCTGAAACTGCACTCAACTGGTATATGCAGCTAGATGGAAATCTAGTACATACATGGAGGCAGTTGGCCGACGCCTTTCTCAAGCGCTATAAATACAACATCGACCTAACACCCGATAGGTCTGATCTTCAAGCCTTGAGCAAAAAGAACGATGAATCCTTCAAGGCGTACGCCCAACGTTGGAGGGAGTTGGCGGCACAGATAGAGCCCTCGCTGTCGGATAAGGAGACGGTGTCCTTATTCATCAACTCGTTGACTGGTCCCTATTACGATAAAATGATAGGGAACACAACGACACTCTTCTCGGACATCATCACCATTGGAGAAAGGGTGGAACAAGGACTTAAAAGTGGGAAGCTGGCTATGCCTTCCCAACCATATGAAGCTAAGAAGGCCTTCGGGAAGAAGAAAGAAGGAGGAGTCAACGCTATAACCATTTCTCCATCTTCTTCCGCTTCGAAGTCAGGCAAATCGCAAAACAACTCTGTGAAGAAGTTTGATAAACTTCCGACCACTTATAGCGATCTCCTGCCGAAGCTAGTGGAGGCGCGTCTTATAGCTTACATTCCACCAAAGAAAGTGAATCCACCTTACCCCGATTGGTACAATCCACAAGACAAATGTCTATACCATTCGGGGGCACCGGGACATTCAACGGAGAACTGCAGAGCTCTCAAGTATAAGGTCCAAGACCTTATCGATGCTGGGTGGGTCACTTTCGATTCGACGGCGCCCGACGTGAGCAAGAATCCTCTACCGCAGCAGGAGTAGAGAGAAGGGCAAGCCATGATAGGGCCCCTCCACATTTTTTCTTTTAGGGACTCATGATCAGTACCCGAGATCATGAGGACCTTTTCATGTAAATAAAGGGTTTTGTACAGTTTTACATACATATATCAATAAAGGGGCATTTTTCACACATTATTCTCTCATTTTGTTCTATTCTCTCTCTCTCATTAATATTAATAAACTCTAAACCTAAACAGAACCAATAAATAATTATGTCTGTGATTGCTCGCTCTGACCGGGATCCGAAAGCCGAGGGTGAATGGGTTGAGTTGGACAGTGATGAGGAGACCATCTCTCCGGATCTGCAAAGACTGCTAGATCAAGAAGCTCGTCTACTCCAACCGAATCAAGAAGAATTGGAGACCGTGAATTTGGGGCAGGATCAAGAATTGAAAGAGGTCAACATTGGGACCCGTATCAGTGATGGAATAAAAACACAATTGATTCAATTATTGAGGGAATACAAGGACGTATTTGCATGGTCGTACCATGATATGCCCGGTTTGGACTCCAACATTGTCGAACACAAGTTGCCCTTAAAAGAGGGGTTTCGACCCATTAAGCAAAAGCTTCGACGAATCAAGCCCGAATGGTCCTTAAAGATTAAGGAGGAGGTAGAAAAACAATTGGACGCGGGATTCTTGGTTGTATCCCAGTATCCCGAATGGCTGGCTAACATTGTGCCAGTCATCAAAAAGAATGGGAAAGTTAGAGTGTGTGTTGATTATAGGGATTTGAATCGTGCCAGTCCAAAGGACGATTTTCCCTTGCCCCACATCGATACACTTGTGGATCACACCGCCACAAACACACTCTATTCCTTTATGGATGGATACTCGGGGTATAATCAAATCAAGATGAATATAGAAGACCGCGAGAAAACTTCTTTCATTACACCCTGGGGCACTTTCTGCTACAGGGTAATGCCTTTTGGACTTAAAAATGCGGGTGCCACCTACCAACGAGCGATGGTGACGCTATTCCACGATATGATCCACAAAGAAATTGAAGTATACGTGGATGACATGATCGCAAAGTCAAAAGACGAGATGGACCACATCCAATATTTGAGAAAATTATTCAATCGGCTTCGTAAGTATCAGCTTAAGCTAAACCCGGCTAAGTGTACTTTCGGAGTTCGGTCAGGTAAGCTTCTCGGGTTCATCGTCAGTGAAAAAGGCATAGAGGTGGACCCCGATAAAGTAAAGGCAATAATGGAAATGCCTCCTCCTAAAACTGAGAAAGAAATTAGAGGATTCCTCGGCAGGGTGAACTCGTCGCAAGGTTCATCGCACAGTTGACTGACACGTGCAAACCAATATTCAAGCTGTTGCGCAAGAATCATTCCGAAGTTTGGGATGAGAATTGTCAACAAGCTTTCGATAAGATCAAACAGTGTTTGGCCAATCCACCAGTGTTGGTGCCACCTGTCGAGGGAAGACCATTAATCCTCTATCTAACGGTGCTTGATGAGTCCATGGGAGCTGTGCTAGGACAACAAGATGAAACAAAGAAGAAAGAACAAGCCATCTACTACCTGAGCAAAAAGTTCCTTGATTATGAAACCCGCTACACGCCACTAGAAAAGACGTGCTGTGCGTTAGCATGGGCAACACAACGGCTCAGGCAGTATATGATTAGGCATACTACTTGGTTGGTTTCCAAAATGGACCCAATTAAGTACGTGTTCGACAAACCGATAATCACTGGGAAGATTGCCCGATGGCAAGTGCAATTATCAGAATTTGACATCATACATGTCACACAAAAGGCCATCAAGGGTAGTACCCTAGCTGATTACCTAGCACACGGGCCGACCAATGACTATCAATCCCTTCAGGATGATTTCCCCGATGAGGATATAATGCATTTACAACATGAAGATCCTAAGGATGATACGTGGACCATGTATTTCGATGGAGCCTCCAACATGCTTGGACAGGGGATTGGAACAGTATTAATCTCCCCACAAGGAAAGCATATCCCCTTAACGGCAAGACTCAACTTTGACTGTACAAATAACATGGCCGAATACGAGGCTTGCGCGTTAGGAATCCAAGCAGCAATCAACAATGGTATCCTAAAGCTCAAAGTATTTGGAGATTCGGCTTTAGTCATTCACCAACTGCGAGGTGAATGGGAAGTCCGAAATCCTAAGCTGATACCATATGTTGAGCATATCAAAGACCTGATACAATTCTTTCAAAATGTCGTCTTTGAATATATCCCAAGGGAGGAAAATCAGTTCGCTGACGCCCTTGCCACACTATCATCGATGTTCGCCTTGGATAAGGAGCATGAAATGCCCATCATCAATATCCGGCGGCACGATAAGCAAGCGTTCTGCCTACTGATAGATGAAGCTGTTGACGATCATCCATGGTTCCATGACATCAAACAATATCTGTCAAAAGGGGAATATCCTGATATGGCCAGCGATAATGATAAAAAGCATATCCGAAGAAGGGCCATGGGATTTCTGTTGATTGGAGAAACCCTCTACAAAAAGAATTATGACTCGGTCTTGTTGAGGTGCATAGACCAAGTCGAAGCTCAAAATGTAATCAAAGAAATACATGAGGGGGTTTTCGGTACCCATATTCCCGGGCCTGCAATGGCTAAGAAAATCCTCAGAGCAGGATATTATTGGTCGACCATTGAAAGGGATTGTTACCAATACGTTCGGAAATGCCACAAGTGTCAAGCATACGCCGACAACATTCATGTCCCACCAACGCCACTCAATGTGTTGGCTTCACCATGGCCATTCGCAATATGGGGCATGGATGTTATTGGACCCATCGAGCCAAAGGCATCCAATGGACATAGGTTCATCCTTGTGGCCATTGACTATTTCACCAAATGGGTAGAAGCGGCATCGTATGCTCATGTGACCCGAAAGGTGGTAACATCCTTCATCAGAAAGAATATCATATGCAGATACGGTATTCCCGACAAAATCATCACTGATAATGGATCCAATTTGAACAATAAGATGGTGGAAGAACTGTGCAAAGAGTTCAAAATTCAGCACCATAACTCTTCCCCATATCGACCAAAGATGAATGGGGCGGTCGAGGCAGCCAATAAGAATATCAAGAAGATAGTACAAAAGATGGTTGTCTCATTCAAAGACTGGCATGAGATGCTACCCTTCGCTCTCCATGGTTATAGGACTTCAGTACGTACATCCACAGGAGCTACTCCATTCTCCCTTGTTTATGGAATGGAGGCAGTTCTGCCGGTTGAAGTCGAGATACCGTCTCTGAGAGTAATCATGGAAGCAAAACTTTTCGAGGCAGAATGGGTTCAAAGTCGACACGACCAATTGAACCTTATCGAAGAAAAACGACTGAACGCCATATGCCATGGTCAAGCCTACCAAAGGAAGATCAAAAAGGCTTTTGACAAGAAAGTCCATCCTCGAATCTACCATGAGGGAGAGCTGGTGATGAAGAAATTGCTACCAGCTCAAAAGGACAAAATCGGAAAGTGGGCCCCAAATTACGAAGGACCATACGTGGTGAAGCGGGCCTTCTCCGGAGGAGCATTGATTCTCACAGACATGGACGGAGAAGAACTTCGATACCCAGTCAACGCTGACGTGGTAAAGAAGTATTATGCTTGAAGACGTTGCTTGCATCAGCTCGTTAGGATGAAAACCCAAAAAGGGCATCCTAGGCAAAAGTTAGGGCAAAACAAAAAGCCCGCCAGTACAAGGGTACTAGGCAAAACAAAGGCAAAATTATCCCCGCTAGGACATGTCCTAGGCAAAAATTAGGGGCAAAAGCATAAGATGCAAAAAGTAAAGCAAGCAACGATCACTTGAACCGAAAACCGAAAGGCGGTTCAAGTGATAATCTTCTAGAAGCAAGCGTCTTGCAGTATCTACACTCCTGGCTCAGGCATCTCACCCGAAACAACTAGGGAAACGGGAAGAGCAGCAATTACAGATATAATTGTTTAAGCCAAAAATGTATAGCCCACCTCGGCCAGCCATTCTTCAGAAATTCCCTTTGTAAACCTTTCTGTAAAAACACTTGTGAATATCAATAAAAATATCCATTTGTTTCTTTTCTTTCTTGACCATGTGATTATGCCTCTGAATTGGTTTTTCATAAAATTGTACGAAATTCCATTAATAATCGGTCAATAAAAGAAAATTGGAGGGGTTCCTGTAAAATCCATAATCTCCTGCATAAAGGCTCACAAAAATACTCCCTCGCGTCAATGACAGAAAGTCCTCCAAGAAGAAGAGGATAGGGAGAGCCACTCACTTTTCTAAATAAATGAACAAAAATAAAAAATTGTATTGCATTTGTGCATCACACACACATTAGTTGTACATTCAAAGACCTTATCATGAGGCGACCGCATAAAATAGAAAAATAGAAAATTGCTTGTGTATGACAGCAGCAAGCAAGATGCAAAGATTCAGAAAATCAACAGCATCATACAGAATAACTGAGCCTGGAGAGGCTTGCCGAAAGAATACTCTCAGAATAACTGAGCCTGGAGAGGCTTGCCGAAAGAATACTCTCAAAATAACTGAGCCTGGAGAGGCTTGCCGAAAAAAAATACTCTCAGAATAATTGAGCCTGGAGAGGCTTGCCGAAATAATACTCCTACAAAATAACTGAGCCTGGAGAGGCTTGCCGAAATAATACTCTCTCATAATAACTGAATTTAATTTCTTTAGCACTTTTAATTTCTGTACAGCAAAAGCCAAAAACATAAAAAAAGGCAAAATACAGAAAAAGCCAAATCAGAAGAAAAGGCAAAATACAGAAAAAGCCGAAAATGAAAAAGGCAAGGATATAGAAAATCCAACAAAAAGATCCTACAGAATAACTGAGCCTGGAGAGGCTTACCAAAATACTCCTCATCCTCCACATCAAAGAATAATTGAGCCTGGAGAGGCTCGCAGAAATAATACTCCCCAGAGAAACCTCAACTCACGCTCTTGGACTCAAAATCCCCAGCAAGAGCTATCAAGCAAGATCTTCAAAATCCCTAATGGAAACACGATCGCCCAAGAAGAATATCCAAGTCAAAGGACTTTAAAACTTCCTCAGTGAAGATAGCTCTTCAACTCAGGCGTTGAGTGAGGCTAAGCCTGCAGAGGCTTCCTAAAAAATATTCTGGGATACATAAGATCCCCAAATCCCCAGTCGCCTACTCAAGAGGCATCCCTGCAAAAGGAGAAAAATCAAAAAAATATCAATAAATATTCCCCAAGCGGAATCCGGCACTCAGCCGAACACTGAACCCCATTCCCCAGTCGCCTACATAAGAGGCACTCCTTCAAAAGGAAAAATCATAAAAAGATCAATAATCATTCCCCAAGTGGAATCTGGCTCTCAGCCGATCATTGAACATCAAGGTAATATGCCTAACAGAAGAGGCTAATCAAAATCAACGACAAAATCCCTCAGTGGATAACAGCCTACACAGAGGCAGCAAAATCAGAAAACCAAAAGAGACACCCGAACAAGGATAACCGGGATACTCCACCAACGTCGAAAGGACGTCAGCCAATCATAAGGCACCGCTCACATCAGAAGGAGCATCTTTGTGTCTGCACCCCAAAGGAATCAGAAATTCCCCAGTGGGCACCAACTACGCAATGGAAAGTTGGGACACAAGAACCTATGAATGACTGCACATCCCCTAGACGGATCCCTGCGTTATCCAGCCCTCAGTGGCACAAAAATAAAAAAAAAACAACCGTCGAAGCAGCATCGTGGACTGTGGAGACAAAATCATCACAAATCCCTGGAAAGGAGATATTCACGCTACCCCCGTCGTCACAAACACGGAGGTATGCAGCTTCCGGCTCGAGCAATGAGCGAAGCTATCTCTGGAAAGGAGGTACTCACTGCTACCGTTTTCACAAGGGTACTTAGCTTCCGGCTCGAACAAAGAGTGAAGCTAAGCCTGGAGAGGCGGTACTCACAGCTTCCAGCTTGGGCAGCAAGCAAAGCAAAGCCTGGAGAGGCGAAACTCACACTGCTCACCGTCGTCACAAAGGTGCTTAGTTTCCGGCTCGAACAAAGAGCGAGACTAAGCCTGGAGAGGCGAAACTCACACTGCTCACCGTCGTCACAAAGGTGCTTAGTTTCCGGCTCGAACAAAGAGCGAGACTAAGCCTGGAGAGGCGAAACTCACACTGCTACCGTTGTCACAAGGGTACTTAGCTTCCGGCTCGAACAAAGAGTGAAGCTAAGCCTGGAGAGGCGGTACTCACAGCTTCCAGCTTGGGCAGCAAGCAAAGCAAAACCTGAAGAGGCTACTCGACAATTTTCCACCGGAAGACACTACAAGTCAGAAGGTTGGCGTATTACCCGGACAATTGGGTCAACTCCTTTACTTGTCAATCGATACACTAAAAGACCGTTTGACTAAGTAAAGGGGGGGCAGCTGTAGACCCCTAAAATTGTCCGGGTCGGAAATAAAGCTTGAAGACTCTCGAAGACTGAAGGAAGATCAGCCAGAAGGACTCCTGGAAGGCCCTAGGAGGGTTCTCTGTAGGTCTAGAGGTCTTAGAATAGCTCAAAATAAGAAAGTGGAGGGAATGAAGCCCAATACGGCCGTACTGAACTTAATACGGCCGTATTGAAGCTTCAATACGGCCGCAGTGAACTCAATACGGCCGTATTGAAGTTTCTGAAACTTCAATACGGCCGTACTGAAATCAATACGGCCGTATTGAAGCTTCAATACAGCCGCAGTGAACTCAATACGGCCGTATTGAAATTTCTGAATTTCAATACGGCCGTATTGAACTCAATACGGCCGTATTGAAGTTCAAAAATTTCAATACGGCCGTATTGGCTCCAGGGCCCGTATTGGGCCTGTTCCCTATAAATATGACGTCAATTGGACGTCATTTCACACTTTCACACTGAGTTTTGACTCCCTCCTTGAGTATTCTGGGGTTTTTGAGCAGTGTTCTGCCCTAGAAATCTCTCTGGGAGTCGATCCGACGAAGTTCCGGAATTCCGAGCACTTAGCTTGGAGATTCGAACCTAGTCGAAGGGAAATCCTCCGGAGTTCCATAGTCAAAAGTTTTTAGGAAGGAGCGAGCGAGCTTGTAGAGTGAGGGAACGCCAAAAAGCTTCCCAGTCTTACTCAATATATAAAAGCACGCTTCAAGAGGTTTCTTCTTAAATCCTTCCTTTTACTGCTTTCTGTGTGCATATTTAAACTGTCATCATGTAGATAGTTAATTTATAATCGCTTATAATAAATAGGGGTAATTTAGTAATTTTACGCTATTGTTTTAGAAATAATCTGTCATAGGGAACCCGAAAAGGGGCGCTGTGGGGTGCTAACACCTTCCCCACGCGTAACCGACTCCCTTACCCAACTCTGGTTGTAATGGCCAAAGTTGATTTATAAAATCAATTGCCTTATCCCTTTTTCCAATGTTTTGAGTAAAACATTGGTGGCGACTCCACGAACCCTCCTTTTGCGAAAACCACTAATCCATAGAGGGTCCCGCTTGGGATTAATATGGATTGGTGAGACATTTAATAAATAAATTGGATAAGATCGACAAGGTCTCAGTTTGAGAACAAGTCTTTCTAATAATCCAATACATTTTCAAAACTAAAATAAAAGCGAGCTCGACCGTCTTCGCGACCGCCGAGGCCCGTTTGGGCCGGTGGCGACATTCCACACAGTTTTGACTCTCTCCTTGAGTATTCTGGGGTTTTTGAGCAGTGTTCTGCCCTAGAAATCGCTCTGAGAGTCAATCCGACGAAGTTCTTGAGTCACGAGCCATTTGCTTGAGTCTCGAACTTAGTCGAAGGGAAATCTTTTGGATTTCCATAGTAAAAATTATTTTTTAGGAAGGAGCGAGCGAGCTTGTAGAGGGAGGGAGCGCCAAAAATCCTCCTAAACTTCATTGATATATAAAAAGCACGCTTCAAGAGGTTTCTTCTCTAAAAATCCCTTCTTTTACCACTTTCTGATTGTTGCATATTTAAATTCGTCATCATGTAGATATTTAATATATAATCGCTTATAATAAATAGGGGTAATTTAGTAATTTTACACTGTTATTTATATCCGTCATAGGGAACCCGAAAGGGGCGTTGTGGGGTGCTAACACCTTCCCCGCACGTAACCGACTCCCTTACCCGACTCTGGTTGTAATGGCCAAGGTTGATTTATGAAATCAATAGCCTTATCCCTTTTTCCAATGTTTTGAGTAAAACATTGGTGGCGACTCCAAGAACCCTACTTTGCGAAAACCACTAATCCATGGAGGGTCTCGCTTGAAATTAACATGGATTGGTGAGAATCATTTAATAAAATTGTTAGTTCGATGAGGTCTCAGTTTGAGAATAAGTCGTTCTAACAATCCACCACTTTTCAAAACTTTAAAAAGAGTCCGACCATCGTCGCGAATGCCAAGGTCCGTTTCGGCGGGTGGCGACAAGGCTTAAGCCTATTCCAACCGAGAATCATCCTTCTTCAAGTGTTCATAGCTGCGGATTCAAGTCTCCTTTGAAGAGATCCAAGCCTAGGCAAATTCAAGGAGAAGAACATCCTTCACTTCTCCTAGTATTTCCATCATTTTTGGTATCAAGAGCAAGGTCTTCAAGGAGATAAGTTCTTGAGTTTTTGGTCCGATTATTTATGTGTTCTTTGTGTTCTAAGTGTCTTGTTTGAGTTTCTTTTCGGATCTACATGCTTTATATCATATTTTGTTCCATAGATCCATTGGTTGATTGTTCTTGAATTTTCTTCCTCAATCAACTTGTTTAGGACCTATTATCTTGTGCTTATTTTTGATTTTAATTTTGAGTCTCTCCATTCCTAATATGTGTCCGTGATTGGACTGCATGCATTGCATTTAGATTTTGGTTTTTAATCCATGTTTTGTCTTAGTGTGTTTGTGTAGTCTTTATATGTCTTAAAATTCCTTGAATAGCATGTTGACCTAAATTTCTTTGTGTCTTGTTCATCAATTTGTTGCTCTCGGTTTGCTTATTGTTCTTGCCTCCTATATGTGCTTTTTCTTTTACCTTATTGTGTTCATAACTTGCTATTAGTTCTAGTAAGTTTCTTTAGAGTTAGGTTTCCATTGTGTCTTAAGTTTTCAAATCACATTTCCATTGAAAAATCTTATAAAAATTTTTGTGACTCAAAATTTCAAGTGCTTAATCTTACTTCTAGTGCACTATCTTTTGGATTCAAATTTTAAAAAGTAAATAGGCTGAAAACAGAGACAAAAACAGAGCCTAAATCAAAAGAAAAGTACAAAGATTCAAAGAAGAAAAGTGTACAAAAGAATCCAAGACAAAACCTAAAAACTAGTGCACTAGTTTCCTTGTTTTCACTTGAATTTTTGTCTAACTTATAGTCACGGTTTCTATAGCTTGGAATCTTAGAAAAATTTGAAACAAAAGGCAAATATACTCTCTGGACTCTTAACTTGAATATAGAAAAAGAAAGAATTAAAAAAAAAATTAGAGAAAGCATTTTAAAGTGAAAAAGCCGAGAGGTGTACATTGGTGAAAAATCACTTGATTCCTTGTTATTGTTTTGACTACTACTTGTGCTATACTTATCCAATTGCTTTCAAAAAAATTTTGTTTTGTTCATCTACTCTAGTACCTATCTAGGAACATTCCTAACTGAGTGCTAGCTTTATTTGGAGTCTTATTTTCTAGTTTTACTTGTTGAACCTCTTTGAGTCTTGTCATATATACATATTACTCTTAACTTTTGGTATAAGCTTTCCAAATTGTGCTTTATTGCTTGTCTAGTTTTATTTCAATAATTTCCCTGTGCTGGAAGTGGCCTCAAATCCTTGCTCAAGGATCAAGCATTGCTCAACAAAGAGTAGGAAAAGTTTGGACACTAAGACCTAAAAATTTGACCTAATTTAGTGACCAAAACTTCTCCTAAACTTCCTTCACTTGAGTGACCATTCCTTTCACCTTGTGAGGCAGCCACCATTAACCTCTTTGTTGTGTTTCTTTTGCAGGTCCAGTAGCATCATATTGAAGGATTAGTGGCGGATTAAACACTTGATTAAGTGTTGGAAAATTTGCACAACAATCCGTCACTAAATTGGTCACCAAAACCGCCATTTATTGCTTTCTAGGCTAGTTTAAATTTTGCAATCTCTCTTATATTTTAAAATCAATTTGTAAAGCTTGGAGGGAGTATTAAGAAGCTGGTCAGGTATATCTAACTCCTTGTTAGCATCCTCACGTGTAGTGCTAGTGGAAGTGGCTTGGAAATTTCATATGTTTCAAGCTTCCACTTAGGATATCCGACTAGTTGCTTACATTGTTTCCTTTAAGTTCTTTGTCTTTTAATTGCTTTGTTTTGCTGCCTTGAAACGTCTAGACTTGTGTAGATTTACTTGCTCACGTTTAGTTTAGTCTCAAAAACAAACAAATTGTGAAAAAGCATTCAAAATTTTTGTGAAAAGTTTTGGGGAATTGGAAGTATCACAAAGGAGTTTAGTGATTTCCACTTGAAAAGGCTTGGTTATTAAGTGGCTCTTTGTAGCTCACCTCCCTTGATAGTGCAACTTGTACACTTAGACTTCCAAGTGCTATTTTCATTCCTAGAAAATACCAAAAAACATTTTATAACTTTTTGCATAGCATATACAAAAAGAAAAAAAAAAATTCTTTTGTTTAATCATGAGAAAATATTTCTCAAGTGGTAGTGAAAAATGATGGAAATACTAGGAGAAGTGAAGGATGTTCTTCTCCTTGAATTTGCCTAGGCTTGGATCTCTTCAAAGGAGACTTGAATCCGCAGCTATGAACACTTGAAGAAGGATGATTCTCGGTTGGAATAGGCTTAAGCCTTGGATGGAAGCATCCAAGCTTAAGGAGCAAAGGATTCCTCACTTCAAAGAGAAGGAAAAGATGAACTCTCCTATGGCTTTTGATGTGAGAAATTTTGGTGACTCTCAAGAGAAAATTGGGCTGAATAAGCTCTCCAATTTTATTAATCTCCAAAAGTGAATACAAAGAGTGGAAGAATCACTTAAGTAGGGTTCCAAGTGTGCAACTTTGGGCGCCTAACTCCAAGGCTACATGTGGCGCCCAAAATTTGAATTCAAACTTGAAATTTGAATTCAAATTTTGGCTCCCATGTGCTAGTCCGAAAATTTAGGTGCCTAGATGCATTTAGGTTTGATTTGAGAGTTATTTAGGGTTAATTTGAGTGGCACATGTTCAGCCACCCATGGTGCTAAACATGTGACTCAAATGTAACTTAAATGACTTCCAAATTAAACCTAGTTTAACCTATTTTACCTATTTAAGTAATTCTTGTATATTCCTAATCTAATGACCTAAATACAATGGTCAAACAAATACAATGGAAAGGAAAAATTACAAGAATGAAAATGAGCCCAATATTGGGTACCAAAAGCCCAAAGGCCCATGAAGCCCAAAACTAGGCCCAACAAGCCTAAAACCTAAAATGCTACTCTATGTGGTCCAAAATACAAGACCAAAATATATGATACCTATACTAACATGATGTATACAAAACATATGAAAATAGCTATAACAAAATATGGCCCATGAAAAGTTCAACTTGGGCCTTCCCAGGCCCATCAGGCCCATTGGGCCCTGACTGGCCCAAACCTTCATGTCTAGCCAACTCCTCTTGGCTCCTTCAATATGTCACCTCTTGCCTTCCTTGGCATGATTCCATCACTGGACAAGGACTTGGCAAGGATTCCCAAGGAATTCCCGAGCTACCCATTATTAAGGATAATCCGGGGAAACAAGGGTTAGGATACAACCCTAATAAAGATCAAAGGACGAAGAGGAACCAAGATCCTTCTCGAAGTTCTTTAAGCCAGATCTTTAGGAAGGTCGGTTCACAAGCATCAAGGACGGTCGTCGTCATCAAGTGCTCTTCTTCTTCCGATAGGGATGTATAGACCTGATGACTATTAGAGATCACTCCTCGGGGACAGCCCGACCCCCGAGCCTCGATAGGGCACATGTTTCCGCTAGAATTATAATAAAATCGTTCTTTATTATTTCTTATTGCTTCTTTTCTTGCTTGCAATAAATTTCTAGACCACATTATTTTAACCATGTTTGAATGAGCATGAATGAGGTTAAAATCGTCTTAATAACAATAAACCCGCATCATTTTTATGTGGAAGTGTGTGTGATAACTTGGAGCACCTTTCCTTGGCCTCGACAAGTGCCATCATAGATAAAAAAGAAATCCTTTAAAAACAAAAATCATAAAAACAAAAAAAGCTCGGCAGGAAACCCAAAAAGGGGGCTGCGCAAAAATAAGAGCAAAGAACCCGCTAGGAATCCCACGAAAGGGTGACCTAGGCAAAAATTAGGGTTGCAAAAAAGAACAAAAACAAAAGTCCGCTGAGACGCCACAAAGGGGTGTTTTAGGCAAAAATAAGGACTATCAAAAAACAAAAGAAATCCATGATGGTACCATGAGCTGAATTCAAAAAGAAAGGTTCAAGGGAAGCTATCTAAGTTGTCGAATCACAACGTCAATAACAAGACTCTCTTAACTTCATAAGTGTTTAATCAAACAAGCCTAAACACACGAGCCTACCTTGGCCAGCCATTCTTACAAAAACCGTTTTCAAAACAATAATAATCCCCTCTAAAACACAAGCTTTTGAACAAAAATATCTTTCCTTTCTTTTCTCTTATCCCAAACGATTTTAGAATAATCTAGTGGAACATGGAGATATAGTGGTCAATAGGAAGGTTAATACATCTTCTAAAGGAAGGGAACGATCACTGGGTTGATGACACCAATCTCGATATAACATGCATCATTCCTCGGTTACAGAAATCGGCAGCGCACAGCCCGTCTAGAGGAATGGCAAAAATCCAAGCAAAGAAACGCATCGGTTAATTATTTTGAAAAATAAATCAAATAGAATTAGGTGCATCATACCGCATACATGCATACAGATGATAGGTGTACTGGAAGATCACTTATTCTCTGTTTATTGAAAAAAAAAAAAAAACAAAAAAAAACAAAAAAAAACAACAAAACATATAAACTTCAGAAAAAACAATGCGCCCGTACCATGTTCAGTACACCCGTACTAAAATTAGGGTTATGAACAAATTTTCAACTCAATACGGGCGTACTGAAATGAATACGGCCGTATTGGCCATAACGACCACACCAATATAGGCGTATTGAATTCAATACGGCCCGTATTGGCCCATTCTTTTGTACATCAACAACATCTTCATTCCTCTGCATACTTTATCTGTGAGTGTGTTTGAGATCCCTCCGATTCCGAAAAAAGCGGAAAATCGACAAAAAAGGCAAAAATTCAGAAAATCCAACAAATCGTAAAGAATAACTGAGCCTGGAGAGGCTTGCCGAAATAATACTCCCTAGAGACATCTCAGCTTGCACTCTTGGGCCGAATTCCCAGTGAAAGCTATCAGAGCAAGATCAGCAAGATTCCCCAATGGAAGCATGATCATCCAAACAAAATATCCGAGTCAAAGGACTTAGACTTCCTCAGTGGAAGATAGCTTTCCAACTCGAGCGACGAGTGAAGCTAAGCCTGAAGAGGCTTTCTAAATAATACTCTGGGATACATAAGATCCTCAATCCCCATTCGCCTACTCAGAGGCACTCCTTCAAAAAGAGAAAATCCGAAAAGATCAATAATCATTCCCCAAGCGGAATTCGGTATTCAACTAAAACACCGAACGTCAAGATAATCCGCCTAACAGAAGAGGCCAATCATGATCAATACGACAGAATCCCCCAGCAGATAACAGCCTACGCAGAGGCAACAAAACCAGAAAATCAAAACAGTCACCCGAACAAGGATAACCGGGATACTCCACCAACGTCGAAAGGACGTCAGCCAATCATAAGGCATCGCTCACCTCAGAAAGAGCATCTTTGTGTCTGCATCCCCAAGGAATCAGAATTTCCCTAGTGGGCACCAACTACGCAATGGAAAGTTGGGACACAAGAACCTATGAGTAACTGCACATCCCTTAGACGGATCCCTGCGTTATCCAGCCCTCAGCGGCACCAAAATCAAAAACAACCGTCGAAGCAGCATCGTGGACTGTGGAGACAAAATCATCACAATAGAATCCCCCAGCGGATAACAGCCTACGCAGAGGCAACAAAACCAGAAAATCAAAAGAGTCACCCGAATAAGGATAACCGGGATACTCCACCACCGTCGAAAGGACGTCAGCCAACCATAAGGCACCGCTCACATCAGAAAGAGCATCTTTGTGTCTGCATCCCCAAGGAATCAGAATTTCCCCAGTGGGCACCAACTACGCAAGGGAAAGTTGGGACACAAGAACCTATGAGTAACTGCACATCCCCTAGACGGATCCCTGCGCTATCCAGCCCTCAGCGGCACCAAAATCAAAAACAACCATCGAAGCAGCATCGTGGACTGTGGAGACAAAATCATCACAAATCCCTGGAGAGGGCAAACTCACGCTACCAAAGTGACCAGAAGCACGGAGGTATGCATCCCTGGAGAGGGCAAACTCACGCTACCAAAGTGACCAGAAGCACGGAGGTATGCAACCCTGGGGAGGGCAAACCGCAGACCTTGGAGAGGGCAAACTCACGCTACCGAGGTTGTCAGAAACACCGAGGTATGCACGAGCCTGGAGAGGCGACGACCAATACTCAGCTACCCCGTCGTCAGAAACACGGAGGTATGCAGCTACCGAGGTTGTCAGAAACACCGAGGTATGCACGAGCCTGGAGAGGCGACGACTAATACTCAGCTACCCCGTCGTCAGAAACACGGAGGTATGCAGCTACCGAGGTTGTCAGAAACACCGAGGTATGCACGAGCCTGGAGAGGCGACGACTAATACTCAGCTACCCCGTCGTCAGAAACACGGAGGTATGTAGCTACCAAGGTTGTCAGAAACACCGAGGTATGCACGAGCCTAGAGAGGCGACGACTAATACTCAGCTACCGACGTCGTCAGAAACACAGAGGTATGCAGCTGCCAACGTCGTTAGAAACACGGAGGCATGCAGACCCTAGAGAGGGAAAACTCACGCTACCAAGGTTGTCAGAAACACCGAGGTATGCCCGAGCCTAGAGAGGCGACGACTAATACTCAACTACCCCGTCGTCAGAAACACGGAGGTATGCAGCTACCGAGGTTGTCAGAAACACCGAGGTATGCACGAGCCTGGAGAGGCGACGACTAATACTCAGCTACCCCGTCGTCAGAAACACGGAGGTATGCAGCTACCGAGGTTGTCAGAAACACCGAGGTATGCATGAGCTTGGAGAGGCGACGACCAATACTCAGCTACCAACATCGTCAGAAACACGGAGGTATGCAGCTGCCAACGTCGTCAGAAACACGGAGGCATGCAGACCCTGGAGAGGGCAAACTCACGCTACCGAGGTTGTCAGAAACACCGAGGTATGCACGAGCCTGGAGAGGCGACGACTAATACTCAACCTGGAGAGGCCACTCAACAATTTTCCCACCGGAAGACACTACAAGTCGGAAGGATGGCTTACTCCCCGGACAATTGGGTCAACTCCTTTACTTGTCAACCGGTACACCAAAAAGTCGTTCGACTAAGTAAAGGGGGGGCAGCTGTAGACCCCTAAAATTGTCCGGGTCAGAAATAAGACTCAAAGACTCTCGAAGACCGAAGGAAAGTCAGCCGGAAGGACTCCTGGAAGACCCTAGGATGATTCTTTGTAGGTCTAGAAGTCTTAGAGTAGCTTAGAATAAGGGTGTGCGAGGATTGGAGCTCAATACACCCTCCCAGAGGTTCAGTACGGCCGTACTGAGCCATTTGAACTGCAATACGGCCGTAGTGAACTCAATACGGCCGTACTGAAGTTTTTGAACTTCAGTACGGCCGTACCAAATTCAATACGGCCGTACTGTAGTTCAAAAACCCAGTACGGGCCGTATTGACCTCCCAGGCCGTATTGCACCTCAATCCTATAAATAGGACGTCATTTGCACGTCATTCCACACTTTTTCCACACTTCTGGACCCTCGTGCTGAGTATTCTTGGGTTTTTGAGCTATTCTTTGCCCTAGAAGTTCTTGAGTCATGAGCCATTAGCTTCAGACTCGAACAAGTCGAAGGGAAATCTCTTTGATTTCCATAGTAAAAATTATCTTTAGGGAAAGGAGCGAGCGGACGTGTAGTGGGAAGGAGCGCCAAAAAGCCTCCTAAACTTCGTTTTGAATATATAAAAGCCCGCTTCGAAGGTTTCTTTCCAAATCCCTTCTTTTACCGCTTTTATTTATTGCTTTTTGATTGTTGCATTGCATGTTTAGAGTTTTCATCATGTAAATATTTTACTCATAATCGTTTCTAATAAATAGGGGTAATTTAGTAACTTTACACTATTATTTATGAAATAATCCGTCATAGGGAACCCGAAAGGGGCGTTGTGGGGTGCTAACACCTTCCTCGCACGTAACCGACTCCCTTACCCGACTCTGGTTGTAATGGCCAAAGTTGATTTGTGAAAATCAATTGCCTTATATCTTTTTCCAATGTTTTGAGTAAAACATTGGTGGCGACTCCAAGAACCCCTTCTTTTTGCGAAAACCACTAATCCATGGAGGGTCCCGCTTGGGATTAACATGGATTGGTGAGAATCATTTAAACAAAATTGTTAGCTCGATGAGGTCTCAGTTTGAGAATAAGTCGTTCTAACAATCCATCATCTTTCAAAACTTAAAAAGAGTCCGACCATCGTCGCGAATGCCAACGTCCGTTTCGGCGGGTGGCGACAGTTCCAGTTTTGGAACAGCCCGTTCCGGGCTCCTAAAACCAGCTTATGTGGGATTTTAACCTTCTGATGTCATGTCCTGTTATTTCCATGATTGGGAGCTCATTCCCTTGATAATAGACGTCCATTTCTTCGTTTGTATGCCCCTCGGACGAAATTGGGTGTCTATAGCTGCCCCTCTTTACTTGTCCTTTGGAATAGCTATGTGTTGCTTTTCCAAAGGCAAGTAAAGACGTAGACATTTCGTCCGGGTCTTCTCTTTGTCTATTTGTATGACGCTTCTACGTTGCTTCCCTTTGATAGGTGTATTTGCTCGTATCCTTACTTTTTAGAGCAGTTGAGTGTTAAGTTGCATACTCTATGGGGTAACAAGGGTGACAAACTATACACCTGATCTTCAGTCTTCGAGTAGAACCTCCATTGTTTCTCTTGTGATAGTGAGGTGAAAACTCAGATCTTCACTCTTGTTTTGACAATAGATACCTTCACCTTGTTTCCTTCGAGTAGACGGTGTTCCCTATATCCTTGCCCCTTAGAGCAACTGAGTGTTGGGTTGTATGCTCTGTTGGATGTCAAGGATGGTAAACAGAAACATCTAGGCTTCAAGATCCATGTAAATGCCCCATGTCGCTTTCTGTGTCCGAATCTTCTCCTTTACTTCAGCAGTGTAGATGCCCCCACACCATTTCTTTAGGGTAGATGGTGTTTACCTGTATCCTTGTCCCTAAGAGCAACTGAGTGTTGGTTTATATGCTCCGTCGGGTCATAAGGATGGTAAATTGAAACATCCAGGCTTCTGGTCTTGATGTAGATGCTTCCTACTGCTTCTGCTTGTCTCGTGGTAGTGTGTTTTTTTATTTGTAGCTTGTTAAAGAGGGAGTATATTCTGAGCTCAGCCTCTCAAAGCTGGACTGATATTTAGGGCTTCAGCCGGCCCATTCTAAAGGTAAGGTAACCTTTTTGTTGTTGTAGTATTTTCATAGTCTCTCCAGGTCGTAGTATTTTGTAGCCTCTCCAGGCCGAAGTATTTTCGTAGCCTCTGCAGGCCGTAGTATTTTCGTACTCTACAGGCTGTAGTATTTTTGTAGTCTCTACAAGCCGTAGTATTTTCATAGCCTCTGCAGGCCATAGTATCTTCATAGCCTCTGCAGGCCGTAGTATCTTCATAGCCTCTTCAGGCCGTAGTATCTTCATAGCCTTTTCAGGCCGTAGTATTTTCATAGCCTCTCCAGGCCGTAGTATTTTCATAGCCTCTCTAGGCCATTTTTAGGTGCTGATGATGTGATTGCCCCTTGACAAGGATTGTTGGTAAGTGGTGCCCTTGTGCTGGTGGGCAAAGGAGTAGATGGTTGACAGAGATTCTAGTGTTGCCTCTACCATGAGAGTATTGTGATGCCTCTCCAGAATGTTGAGTCCTTTTGATGATTGATTGTTTGATTGTTGATGGATTGTTGTGGAATGAAAGACTGCCCCTAGGTGGATGGGCAAGAGTCGTTTGTTGTTGTTCTTGTCAAGGTGAGTATTATGATGCCTCTCCAGGCGTCTGCTTGTGGTAGGGTTTTTTCTTAATTTTGTTTTCTTAGCTTCGGCTTTTTTCATGTTTGAAGCTTGCGTTTTTCTCATTTTTTTTTTTTGCTTTTTATTGTCATCGTTGATGGAGGGATCTATTCCCATGATGTTATTTGCTGAAACTTTATTGATGAGTATTATTTTGCAAGCCACTCCTAGCTTTGGTAGGAGAACATTCCTGGTCTTGGCATTTTCATGGATCATCCTTCATTTGGTTGAGAAGCGAAGCGCAATGGCCTCTTTCTGCTTATGGGTTTGCTTATTTAGTTGATTCTATTCTATTCCACTGTTAATATGTCTTTGCTTAGTGGCCACACAGAATCACTTGGGGTTGCCGTTTGCCACTACTTAGCTCATGGTTGGCTATTGAGATTTTACGAGTGCTTTGTCCAGATGACTTCTTCTGACCCATAGCAAGTAGCATGCATGGATGCATGGATGCAATGAAAATGCAAAACAGGAATGATTCTTTTTTTTTTTTTTTGTGTAACGCCCTTCCATATGCCCCTAACTCATATGCATGCGATGCAGTTTATGCTTGTGTATTTTTTCCTAAAGATGCAATTGATTTTTTTGTTTTTTTTTGTCGGGAAATTAACCTGTACGCATTAAGGTTAATGTTGACGATTTCTTTCTATCCATGCCAATCTTGATTACTGTCGGGATATGTTATTTTGAGCCCAAGCTTCAATGGCTCCTTGATTATCCAGTCGATGTGTGGTCAAGTGTCTCTAACCTCTGTTTGAGGACATCTGGGCCTTCCCTCTATGAGTATTCACTGTGCATTTTTTGTGTATCTTTTCAGTACCATTTTAATGCCATAAGGGTGAAGAGAAAAGAAGGAAGGAATGTTGTATTATTATTTTTTTTTTCAAAAGGGTTGTTAGAAGGGATTTTTCAAAAAGGGTTTTTTAGAAGATGGCCAAGGTAGGCTTTAGTGTTTAGGGTTATCAAACAAAACGTATTTGCTACAAGGAAGCTATCATTGTGTTTTAGCCTTTTTGGAAAGTGAAGTGATGACTTAGGGTTGTGCTTTGTTTAGATGATCCGCGAGCTACCTTACGGTTTTCAACTCAGGTCGCTGCTTTGACGTCCAATTTTGGAACAGCCCGTTCCAGTTTTGGAACGGCCCGTTCCAATTTCGGGTTTTAGGCCCTTTTTATAAATTGGAACGGCCCGTTCTAGTTTTGGAACAGCCCGTTCCGGGCTCCTAAAACCAACTTATGTGGGATTTTAACCTTCTGATTTCATGTCCTATTATTTCCATGATTGGGAGCTCATTCCCTTGATAATAGATGTCCATTTCTTCGTTTGTATGCCCCCGGACGAAATTGGGTGTCTACATGTTATATGTAGAATATCCTAGAAAGATTGCCTCATCAGCTTTTGCATCAAATTTTCCAAGTTGCTCTTTGTTGTTGTTCAGCATAAAACACTTACACCCAAATACTCTAAAGTATGCAATATTAGGTTTCCTCCCATTATAAATTTCATAGGGTATTTTCTTTAGAATGGGTCGAATCAGAACTTTGTTTAACACATGACAAGTTATGTTAATAGCATCAACCCAAAAATATTTTGGTAATTTGGTCTCATTCAACATAGTCCTAGCTAATTCCTCAAGTGAACTATTTTTTCCTTTCAACAACCCCATTTTGTTGAGGAGTCCTAGGTGCTGAAAAATTATGATTAATACCATGCTCCTCACTTGATTTTTGGAACAAAATGTTTTGGAATTCACCTCCATGGTCACTTCTAATTGAGGTGATGTTTTTGTTCTTTTCATTTTGAACAAGCTTGGCAAATTTCTTAAAAGCATGAAAGGCTTCATTTTTGTTTGCAAGAAACATAACCCATGTGAATCTTGAATAGCCGTCTACAATAACTAACCCATAGTAGTTCCCACCTAGACTCATGGTTCTTGAAGGGCCAAACAAATCCATGTGAATTAATTGTAAAGGTCTAGTAGTTGAAATATGATTTTTGCTTTTAAAGCTAGCCTTCACTTGTTTTCCCTTTTTGACAGGCATCACATAGTTTGTCCTTACCAAACTTGAGTTTAGGTAATCCTATCACTAACTCCTTTCTACTAAGTTTGTTTAAGTGATCCATGTGAATATGTGTAGCTCTTCAATGCCAAAGCCAAATATTGTTTCCTTTGGTTATTAAGCACTTGGTGTTGGAAATTGCTATTGAGTGCTCTAAGTCAAGCATGTATATGTTGTCAATTCTTTTTCCAATGAATCTAATTTCATTTGTCTTTTTATCATAGATCAAGCAACAAGTATTATCAAATTTAATTTAAAAACCTTTATCACTAAGTTGACTTATACTCAGCAAGTTATGTTTCAGCCCTTCAACAAGCAATACATTCTCAATCAATGTTAAGGAGGAAGAGTTACCAATGTTTCCATGACCAAGAATCCTCCCTTTGTTGTTGACACCATAAGTAACAAATCCTTGTAGACACCCAATTTAGTTCGGGAGGCATACAAACAAAGAAATAGACGTCTATTATCAAGGAAAGGAACTCCCAAAGCAAGGAAATAATAGGACATGACATCAGAAGGTTAAAAGCCTAAATAAGCTGGTTTTAGCAGCCCGGAACGGGCTGTTCCAAAACTAGAACGGGCCGTTCCAATTTACACAAAGGGCCTAAAACCCTAGTTTGGAATGGGACGTTCCAAAATCTTAAAAAAAGGCTAAAACTTACATTTGGAACGAGCCATTCCAAGTGTCAAAAAAGGCCTCAAATCTTAATTTGGAACGGGCCATTCCAGCATAGCAATTATGTGTTAAACGCACCTCTGGAACGGGCCATTCCAATTTCAGAACAGGTCGTTCCAATATACAAAATTATCACATAATGGCCAGATCCAGAACGGGCCGTTCTGATTTTGGAACGGGCCATTCTGGCACCTTTTTGATGCCTATAAATAGACAGCTCGGGCACAGTTCTCAAGGCCCCAAAATTTTGTCCAGACTCCTTAGAGCTTGAAATTTCTCTCTTTCTCTCTCTCTCTCTTTTGTATTTCTTGAGATTTTGTGAGGCATATTATAGTATGAAAGGTTGCCACAAAGCACCTAAAATCTCCCTATTTTGAAGATTCAATAGAGCTCATTCAAGAGGTATTTCAGTTAATCTCTTTCTCTCTTTTTTAATTTCTTATTTATAATAAATATTGTTATAATAAAAACAATCATGTAAACATTTTAGGGTTAATTGTATAATTTAAATTTCAAGCATGTAAATAATTATTAATAAAGGGGATTTAATATTTAATTTATTAATTTTTATCACGTTAACTTCATCATAGGGTACCGATTGAGGGCATTGTAAGGGTGCTTAATACCTTCTCTACACGTAACCGACCCCAGAACCCAATTATGGTTATCAAGGCCATTATTGGATTCTTTTTTTTTTAAACCTTTTCTTTTTCCAATGTTTTGAGTAAAACATTGGTGGCGACTCCATGAAATTATTTTCAAAACCATTAATTAAGGATTAGTCTGGTGTCCGGGCATTCTTTAATTGATGAGATTTTCAAAAGGATGTTTAAACCATAGGTCGCAAGATCAAAAATTTTCGGGTTACGATAGATGGCGACTCCACTGGGGAAGTTTAAAGAGGGTCAAGTCAATTTAATTGATGAAGATAATAAAATAAAAATAATAATTTAAATATTTTTCCCCTTTACTTTGTTTGCTTTATTTGTTTGGCTTTAATATCTATTTTCTTGTTTAAATTCTGCACCTGTTGAGATAAAAATTGTACACAAACCTTTGCACACAACAGTTCCCCCTACACCTAGGGGCGTTGAGGGTATTAAACATAGGGAGTGGTTGATGTACGATCGGCCCAAGTTTGGCCTTAGAGCCTGCGAGCCTTGTCGAAAATCACACTCAAGGTGATAACCGGTTACTCTAGCCTGAAATATTGCGACAAACCTTAGAGTTTGGCTGGTGACGGCGACAAAGATACTGGGTCCCTATAATGGGGGCACCTTGGGGGCCTTAAGACCAGTGAGATTAGAACTGTCCTATACAATACACTTTTCTTGCAGGGACCACAGACCAAGGATTTAAATGTGACTGTTCGCGGGTGTACATTTGTTTGAGCACATGTGTGTTGCATTTGTTTGTGTTTATTTATTTCAAATGGATAAAAATTACAAACAAATA
Organism: Cajanus cajan; assembly: GCF_000230855.2. Lineage (NCBI taxonomy): Eukaryota > Viridiplantae > Streptophyta > Magnoliopsida > Fabales > Fabaceae > Cajanus > Cajanus cajan. The sequence continues at coordinate 41,605,195 of NC_138525.1, forward strand.
GATATGAATAAAAAAAATATGATAAAAAATTTAACTCCCTTCTATATACCTAAACCTCAAAGTATCATATAGGATAGTTTATTTCAAAAAAAACAACAAAAACAAATAAATATATAGCAAAAATCATGCATCATAACCTTAGTTAAAAAAATGATAAAATTTAGGCAGAAAAAAAATATCATGCATCTTTTAGTTTAGCATATACATTCATTAGAAATGGAAGGCACATAGTATGCAAAGATTTTTGAGAAAGGAGAACATTCTAAAGTACAAGAATCGTGTGCCCATATACTAAGGAGGCCTACTAGACTTTGGACTCTCGTCATCCTTTCATCAGAAGGAAAAATCTACATCTTCTCAGACTTCTTCCTGTCGCCACCGGCCCAAACGGGCTTTCGGCATTCGCGAAGGATGGTTGGACTCGTTTATTTGTTTAAAAATGTGGATTGCTAGAATGACTTATTCTCAAACTGAGACCTCGTCAAACGAGCAATTTTATTAAAAGGCTCACCAATCCATATTAATCCCAAGCGGGACCCTCCATGGATTAGTGGTTTTCGTAAAAGGAGGGTTCGTGGAGTCGCCACCAATGTTTTACTCAAAACATTGGAAAAAGGGATAAGGCAATTGATTTTATAAATCAACTTTGGCCATTACAACCAGAGTTGGGTAAGGGAGTCGGTTACGCGTGGGGAAGGTGTTAGCACCCCACAGCGCCCCTTTCGGGTTCCCTATGACAGATTATTTTATAAAATAACAGTGTAAAATTACTAAATTACCCCTATTTATTCTAAGCGATTATAAATTAACTATCTACATGATGACAGTTTAAATATGCACACAGAAAGCAGTAAAAGGAAGGATTTAAGAAGAAACCTCTTGAAGCGTGCTTTTATATATTGAGTAAAACTGGGAAGCTTTTTGGCGTTCCCTCGCTCTACAAGCTCGCTCGCTCCTTCCTAAAAACTTTTGACTATGGAAATCCGGAGGATTTCCCTTCGACTAGGTTCGAATCTCCAAGCTAAGTGCTCGGAATTCCAGAACTTCGTCGGATCGACTCCCAGAGAGATTTCTAGGGCAGAACACTGCTCAAAAACCCCAGAATACTCAAGGAGGGAGTCCAAACTCAGTGAAAAAGTGTCTAGGAACGTCCAAATGACGTCCTATATATAGGAGTGAGGCGCAATACGGCCTCTGACATCAATACGGCCCGTACCGAAATTTTGAACTACGGTACGGCCGTATTGAATTTGGTACGGCCGTACTGAAGTTCAAAAACTTCAATACGGCCGTATTGAGTTCAGTACGGCCGTATTGTAGTTCAAAATGTTCAGTACGGCCGTACTGAACCTCTAGGAGGCCGTATTGATCTTCAATCCTCCCACATTCTTATTTTAAGCTACTCTAAGACCTCTAAACCTACAGACAATCATCCTAAAGTCTTCCAGGGTCTTCTAGGAGTCCTTTTGGCTGACTTTCCTTCAGTCTTCGAGAGTCTTCGAGTCTTATTTCCGACCCGGACAATTTTAGGGGTCTACAGCTGCCCCCCCTTTACTTAGTCAAACGGCCTTTTTGTGTACCGGTTGATAAGTAAAGGAGTTGACCCAATTGTCCGGGGAATATGCCAACCTTCTGACTTGTAGCGTCTTCCGGTGGAAAATTGTTGAGTAGCCTCTCCAGGTTGTTGCATACCTCGGCGCTTCTGACAACCTCGGTAGCTAAGTTTACCCTCTCCAGGGTCAACTTCACTCGACGCCCGAGCTGGAAGTTGAACACCGACGTGCCTCTGACGACGCTGATGGTTGAGTACTGTCTCTCCAGACCTTGAGTACCGTCTCTCCAGACTTTGAGTATTGTCTCTCCAGACCTTGAGTACCGTCTCTCCAGACTTTGTTTGAGTACCGTCTCTCCAGACTTTGTTTGAGTATTATCTCTCCAGACCTTGTTTGAGTATTGTCTCTCCAGACTTCGTTTGAGTATTGTCTCTCCAGACCTCGTTTGAGTATTGTCTCTCCAGACCTTGTTTGAGTATTGTCTCTCCAGACCTTGTTTGAGTATCGTCTCTCCAGACTTTGTTTGAGTACTGTCTCTCCAGACTTTGTTTGAGTACTGTCTCTCCAGACCTTGTTTGAGTACTGTCTCTCCAGACCTTGTTTGAGTACTGTCTCTCCAGACCTTGTTTGAGTACCGTCTCTCCAGACCTGTGCATACCTCGGTGCTCTCGACAACTGGGTAGCTGAGTATTGCCTTTTAGGCTTTGAGATGATTTTGTCTCCACAGTCCACGATGCTGCTTCGACGGTTTTTTCTGATTTTGTGCCACTGAGGGCTGGATAACGCAGGGATCCGTCTAGGGGATGTGCAGTCATTCACAGGTTCCTGTGCCCCAACTTGCATTGCATTGTTGGTACCCATGGGGAATTTCTGACTCCTTGGGGTGTAGACACAGATGCTCTTTCTCTCTGAGTTGAGCGATGCCTTATGTTTGGCTGACGTCCTTTGACGTTGGTGGAGTATCCCGGTTCATCCTTATTCGGGTATCTCTTTTTGATTTTTCTGATTTTTGCTGCCTCTGTGTAGGCTGTTATCCGCTGGGGATTCTGGATGTTGATTTTGTCTCCACAGTCCACGATGCTGTTTCGACGATTGTTTTTGATTTTTGTGCCACTGAGGGCTGGATAACGCAAGGATCCGTCTAGGGGATGTGCAGTTACTCATAGGTTCTTGTGTCCCAACTTTCCATTGAGTAGTTGGCGCCCATTGAGGAATTTCTGTTTCCTTGGGGTGTAGACACGAAGCTGCTCTTTCTGAGATGAGCAGTGCCTTATGATTGGCTGACGTCCTTTGGACGTTGGTGGAGTATCCCGGTTATCCTTATTCGGGTAACTCTTTTTAATTTTTTGGATTTTGTAGCCTCTGTGTAGGCTGTTATCCGCCAGGGGATTTTGTCATTGGTTTGTGATTGGCCTCTTTTGTTAGGCAGATCATCTTGATGTTCAATGATAGGCTGAGAGCCGGATTCCACTTGGGGAATGATTATTGATCTTTTCGATTTTTTCTCTTTTTTTGAAAGAGTGCCTCTGAATAGGCGAATTATCTTGATGTTTGATGATTGGCTGAATGCCGAATTCCTCTTGGGGAATGGTTATTGATCTTTTTGATTTTTCTCTTTTTGCAGGGATGCCTCTGAGTAGGCGATTGGGGAATGAGGGATCTTATGTATCCCAGAGTATTATTTAGGAAGCCTCTGCAGGCTTAGCCTCACTCAACACTTGAGTTGGAGAGCTATCTTCCACTGAGGAAGTGTTAAGTCCTTTGACTTGTATATACTGTTTGGATGATCGCACTTCCATTGGGGATTGCGTCGATTTTGCTTTGATAGCCCTCGCTGGGGATTTTTCCGTGAGCTTGAGCTGAGGTTCCCTCTGGGGAGTATTATTTCTGCGAGTCTCTCCAGGCTCATTTATTCTGAGAGAGTATTATTTCTGCAAGCCTCTCCAGGCTTTAGTTATGATGAAAGAGTATTATTTCGGCGAGCCTCTCCAGGCTCCATTATTTTGCAGGAGTATTATTTAGGCAAGCCTCTCCAGGCTCAATTATTTTGCGGGAGTATTATTTCGGCAAGCCTCTCCAGGCTCAATTATTTTGAGAGTATTATTTCGGCGAGCCTCTCCAGGCTCAGTTATTCTGTACGAGTATTTTTTCGGCAAGCCTCTCCAGGCTCAGTTATTCTGCGGGAGTATTATTTCGGCGAGCCTCTCCAGGCTCAATTATTTTGCGGGAGTATTATTTCGGCGAGCCTCTCCAGGCTCAATTTATTCTGTACGAGTATTTTTCGGTAAGCCTCTCCAGGCTCAGTTATTCTGTATGATTTGTTGGATTTTCTGTATTTTGCCCTTTTTTCGATTTTGGCTTTTTCTGTGTTTTTGCCTTTTTTGTCATTTTTTGGCTTTTTCTGTATTTTTGCCTTTTCTGTTGTTTTTTGGCTTTTTCTGTACAGAAATGTCTCAGTTATTATGAGAGAGTATTATTTCGGCGAGCCTCTCCAGGCTCAATTATTTTGAGAGTATTCTTTCGGCAAGCCTCTCCAGGCTCAATTATCTTGAGAGAGTATTATTTCGGCGAGCCTCTCCAGGCTCAGTTATTTTGAGAGAGTATTATTTCGGCAAGCCTCTCCAGGCTCAGTTATTCTGAGAGTATTCTTTCGGCAAGCCTCTCCAGGCTCAGTTATTCTGAGAGTATTCTTTCGGCAAGCCTCTCCAGGCTCAGTTATTCTGAGAGTATTCTTTCGGCAAGCCTCTCCAGGCTCAGTTACTCTGTATGACGCTGTTGATTTTCTGAATCTTTGCATTTTGTTTGCTGCTGTCATACACAAGCAATTTTCTATTTTTTTCTATTTTTATGCAATTGCCTCATGACGAGGTCTTTGAAAATTTCTTTATGGCCAATATGGCCGCATCCATTTCAGTACGCCCATGTTGAGTTGAAATTTTGTTCATAACCCTGATTTTAGTATGGGTGTACTGAACATGGTACGGGCGCATTGTTTTTTCTGAAATTTATATTTTTTATTATTTTTTGTTTTTTCAATAAACAGAGAATAAGTGATCTTCCAGTACACCTATCATCTGTATGCATGTATGCAGTATGATGCACCTTATTCTATTTGATTCTTTTTTCAAAAGAATTAACCGATGCGTTTTTGTGTTTAGATTTTGCCATTCCTCCAGACGGACTGTGCTCTGCCGATTTCTGTTACCGAGGAATGATGCATATTTGATTTTGGTGTCATCAACCAAATGATTCTTCCCTTTCTTTAGAAGATGTGTCAACCCTCCTATTGACCACTATATCTCCATGTTTCCACTAGATTATTCAAAAATCGTTGGGACAAGAGAGAAAAGAAGGAAAGGATATATTTTCAAAGGTTTGTGTTTTAGAGGGGATTATTTTATTTTTGAAAAATGGTTTTTGTAAGAATGGCTGGCCATGGTAGGCTTATGTGTTTAGGTTTGTTTGTTTAAACACTTATGAGGTTAAGCACATCTTTGTTATTAATGATTGTGCTTTGACAACTTGGATAGCTTTTCTTGAGCCCCTTGTTGAATTCAATTGATGGTACCATCATGGATTTATTCTGTTTTTTCCTTTTTTGATGGCCCTAACTTTTGCCTAAAACACCCATTTGTGATGTCTTAGCGGGCTTTTGTTTTTGTTCATTATTTTGTAACCCTAATTTTTGCCTAGGTCACCCTTTTGTGGGATTCCTAGCGGGTCTTTTGCTCTTATTTTGTGCAGCCCCCTTTTTGGGTTTCCTGCCGAGCTTTTTGTTTTTTTTAGGATTTTTGTCCTGAATGGATTTCTTTTATCCATGACGGCACTTATTGAGGCCAAGAAAAGGTGCTCCAAGTTGACACACACACTTCCACATAAAAATGATGTGGGTTTATTTTTATTAAGATGATTTTAACCTCATTCATGTTTATTCAAACAGGGTTAAAATAATGTGGTCTAGAATTTTATTGCAAGCGAGAAAAGAAGCAATAAAGAATTAATGAAGAATGATTTTATTATAATCACAACGGAAACATGTGCCCTATCGAGGCTCGGGGGTCGGGCTGTCCCCGAGGAGTGATCTCTAATAGTCACTGAGTCTACACATCCCTATCGGAAGGAGAAGGACACTTGATGACAACAGCTGGCCTTGACGTTTGTGAACCAGCCTTCCTAAAGATCTGGCTTAAAGAACGTCGAGAAGGATCTTGGTTCCTCTTCGTCCTTTGATCTTTGTTAGGGTTGTATCTTAACCCTTGTTTCCCCGGATTGTCTTTGATAAAGGTAGCTCCGGGATTCCTTGGGAGTCCTTGCCTAATCTTTGTCCTGGCAAGTATCCGTTCTTGGTGAGCATGGAGGCTACCTTCTTCATTTTTCGGGGAAACGTTTCGACATTGGCGATTTCCAATGCTTGGAAGGCGGTTTCTAAAGCTTCCTCCGCTACATCCACGTAAGGTATGGTGGATGGCCTACTGATGAGTATATCATCTTCATTTTGTACAGTCACCAGCTTGTCACCCACAATGGATTTGACTTTCTGGTGGAGCGTAGAGGGTACAGCTTTTGCATCATGAATCCAAGGTCGGCCGAGGAGACAGCTGTATGCAGGAGTAATATCCATCACTTGGAATTCGACGTTGAAGATAGTGGGTCCAATTTGGATTGGAAGATTGATCTCTCCCACCACTTCTCTTTTAGATCCATCGAAGGCTTGAACGATCATGTTTCTCGGGCGCATTTGGACTCCCTTGATTGCCACTTGATCAAGCGTTCTTTTGGGCATCACATTCAAGGAAGATCCATTATCCACCAAGACTTTTGCGATGTGGTACTCCTTGCACTTTACAGAGATGTGCAAGGGCTTGTTATGATTCGGTCCCTTGGCGGGGATTTCTTCATTGATGAAGGTGAGGTGATCATTAGCCTTGATGTGACTAACAATCCCCTCAAACTCGTCTTGGGAGATAGTGTGCGACATGTATGCCTCGTTCAAGACTTTCAACAGAGCTTGCCGATGCGGTTCGGAGCATAGGATCAACGACAACAGAGTAATCTTTGCTGGCGTCTTATGAAGTTGATCCATGATGGAGTACTCGCTCTGTCGGATATATTTTAACAGCTTGTCTGTCTCCTCCTAGGATTCCTTATTTTCCTCGGTTTTTTCTTCTTTTTCTTTCCCTTTATTCTTGGGAGCTTTGTCATGAAGATCTTCGGGAGTGTAGATCCTGCCACTCCTAGTCATGCCCCCAAGTCCAGCGATGTTGGAGATATCGCTGTCGGCAGAAGAGTGGGTGTCGTATATCCACGGCACAGCCTTATTTGATTTGTAAGGGAAAGGCCTTGGAACTGTGATCCTTAATGGTGTTGGACCTTCCCCTTTATTCGTCTACCAACAACGGAGTTGACGTGTGCTCGCTTGGCGTGGTTGTTGGCTTACACTTGATAACGAACGGCGTGTGATCCATTCTTTGAACATACGCATCGATTATTTCTTTCTTTTTATTAATGTTTATTAATGGATTACTAGGAGAGATGTATGAATGACTCCTAGATCTCTCCATGATCTATATGCATGATATGAGATGATGAGGTTGAATATGCATGCATAGTGTTTATTCAACTAAGCATTATCATGTTTTTAGGATGTCCCTAAGATGATGCATGATATTGCTTGGTTTGGATAAATAACCCTTTTTTCCTTTTTTTGGGTATTTTTTATTTTATATATTTTTGTATTTTTTGGGTGAAAAGGGAAACTACCTATATGAATGTGATGAAGGTAGATGTTAACACCGTATAATGGAAGATTCTTATTCCTATTTATTTTTATTTTAAAAGAATAGGAATGTTGTATGTTTAAAGAAATGCAATGTATGCTCAAACAATTTCACATAAACAATGCACAATCAATTCACTCATCCACGAACAGTCACGAGCGAATCACGAGGTAGGGGTCTCCTGCAGAAAAGTGCATATTCAAGGAGGATCTAACTGTTCTCACTTGGTCAAAGGCCCCCAAGGTGCCCCCATTATAGGGACCCAATTCCTCTTGTCGTGGGTCGATGGAAAGTTCCAACGCACCGTCGGACTTAAGTTCATGGTTATCACCTTGAGTGATGTTTTTCCGACAACGGTCTCGTAGGCTCCTATAGACCCATTCAACCGGCCGTACTAACATCCACTCCCTATGGATTACCACTCATGCCCCCGGGTATAGAGGGAACTGTTGTGTGCAAAGGTTTGTGTGCAATTTTTATTTCAAACAATTGCGGAAATTTAAACAAACAACAGTTATTTAAAGCCAAATAGATAAACATGTTATCATACAAGTGAGGGGTAATAAAGTAATTTTAACTATTATTTGTTAAAAATAATCTGTCACTAAATGGGACTGACTCTCGAAGCTTCCCCAGTGGAGTCGCCATCTGTCGCCACCGGCCCAAACGGGCTTTCGGCATTCGCGAAGGATGGTTGGACTCGTTTATTTGTTTAAAAATGTGGATTGCTAGAATGACTTATTCTCAAACTGAGACCTCGTCAAACGAGCAATTTTATTAAAAGGCTCACCAATCCATATTAATCCCAAGCGGGACCCTCCATGGATTAGTGGTTTTCGTAAAAGGAGGGTTCGTGGAGTCGCCACCAATGTTTTACTCAAAACATTGGAAAAAGGGATAAGGCAATTGATTTTATAAATCAACTTTGGCCATTACAACCAGAGTTGGGTAAGGGAGTCGGTTACGCGTGGGGAAGGTGTTAGCACCCCACAGCGCCCCTTTCGGGTTCCCTATGACAGATTATTTTATAAAATAACAGTGTAAAATTACTAAATTACCCCTATTTATTCTAAGCGATTATAAATTAACTATCTACATGATGACAGTTTAAATATGCACACAGAAAGCAGTAAAAGGAAGGATTTAAGAAGAAACCTCTTGAAGCGTGCTTTTATATATTGAGTAAAACTGGGAAGCTTTTTGGCGTTCCCTCGCTCTACAAGCTCGCTCGCTCCTTGCTAAAAACTTTTGACTATGGAAATCCGGAGGATTTCCCTTCGACTAGGTTCGAATCTCCAAGCTAAGTGCTCGGAATTCCAGAACTTCGTCGGATCGACTCCCAGAGAGATTTCTAGGGCAGAACACTGCTCAAAAACCCCAGAATACTCAAGGAGGGAGTCCAAACTCAGTGAAAAAGTGTCTAGGAACGTCCAAATGACGTCCTATATATAGGAGTGAGGCGCAATACGGCCTCTGACATCAATACGGCCCGTACCGAAATTTTGAACTACGGTACGGCCGTATTGAATTTGGTACGGCCGTACTGAAGTTCAAAAACTTCAATACGGCCGTATTGAGTTCAGTACGGCCGTATTGTAGTTCAAAATGTTCAGTACGGCCGTACTGAACCTCTAGGAGGCCGTATTGATCTTCAATCCTCCCACATTCTTATTTTAAGCTACTCTAAGACCTCTAAACCTACAGACAATCATCCTAAAGTCTTCCAGGGTCTTCTAGGAGTCCTTTTGGCTGACTTTCCTTCAGTCTTCGAGAGTCTTCGAGTCTTATTTCCGACCCGGACAATTTTAGGGGACTTCCAATGTAGAAATATGTCATTTCTCAACTCAAATAGGAGATTATTTGAAATTTTGAAAAGGAGGCACACAAAAAAAGGAAATTGAAGCAAAAAACAAAAGAGATAAAAAGAATTTGCTTCAAAAGAACATAGTTTGGGAAGTTAAAGAAAACTCCTGATGGAATCATTCTTTGGAGTGCAAGAGGTGACATAATCAAAGATCCAAGAGGAGTGGACTAGACATGGAAGATTGGGCCAGTCAAGGCCCAATGGGCCCTATGGGCTTGGAAGGCCCAAACCAAGTTTCAACATGGCCCTATCTTGTTATTAACATTCTTATTATGTTTTTGTTAGCATAGTTTGAATATATTTTGGTCTTGTATTTTGGACCACATAGAGTAGCATTTTAGGTTTTAGGCTTGTTGGGCCTAGTTTTGGGCTTCATGGGCCTTTGGGATTTTGGTACCCAATATTGGGCTCATTTTCATTCTTGTAATTTTTCCTTTCCATTGTAATTGTTTGACCAATGTAATTAGGTCATTAGAATAGGAAAATACAAGGAATACTAAAGTATGCTAATTAGGTTAAATTAGGTTTAATTTGGAAGTCATTTAAGTTACATTTGAGTCACATGTTTAGCACCATGGGTGGCTGAACATGTGCCACTCAAATTAACCCTAAATAACTTTCAAATCAAACCTAAATGCACCTTGGTACCTAAATTTTTGGAGTTACACATGTGCACCAAAGTTTGAACTCAAATTTCAAATTTGAATTCAAACTTTAGGCGTCATTTTGTGAAGCCTTAGTTTAGGCGCCTATGGTCACCATTCCGTGCATACTTAAGCCTCTCTTTCACACATTGTATTCACTTTTGAGATTAATAAAATTGGAGAGCTTATTCACCCCAATTTTCTCTTGAGAGTCACCATGAGAGAAAGCTTCACCTTAGGAACCCTACTAGATTTTCGTCCTCTTTGAAGTGAGCTTTCCCTTGAACCTTAAGCTTGGATGCTTCCATCCAAGGCTTAAGCCTTCTTCCATCCAAGAACATCATCCTACAAGTGTTCTTAATCTTCGGTTTCCATTTCCTTGAAGAAGATCCGAGCTAGGAGAAGCTAAGGAGAAGAACTTCAATCTCTCCTCCTTACCTCTTCCATCAATTTTGGTATCAAGAGCAAGGTTCTTCAAGGAGATAAGTTCTCTTGTTTTTGTGTCTGATTTTTGTTGTTGTTTGTGTACTCTTGTATGTCTTCTTGAGTTTCAATTCGGATCTAATTTTTTTGAAGAAAATTTGTTCCATAGATCCATTGTTTGATTGTTCTTGATTTCTTCCACAATCAACATGTTTAGGACCTATTAGCTTGTGCTTAGTTTTTTGCTTTTATTTGAGTCTCTCCATTCTTGTATGTGTTCGTGATTGAACCTCATGCATTTGCATTAGATTTTGGTTTCTAATCTTGTTTTGTCTTAGAGTTTATGTTTAGTCCTTATATGTTACAAAAATTCCTTGAATAGCATGTTGACCTAATTTTTCTTTTTAGTGCATTGTCTATTTTGTTTGTTCTCGATTTGACTACTCTTTTGCCTACCTATATGTGCTTTTTATTTTGCTTTATTGAGTTCATAATTTTCTATTAGTTCTAGAAAATTTCTTTAGAGTTAGGTTTCCTTTGTGTACTTAAGTTTTCAAATCACTTTCTACTGAAAATTCTTACAAATTTTGTGTTACTCAAAATCTCAAGTGTTTAATCCTACTTCTAGTGCACTAATTCTTGTGGATTCAAATTTTAAAAGTAAAGAGACTGAAAAACAGAGGAAAATACAGAGCCTAGTACTTCAAAAGTTAAAACAAAATTGAACAAAAAAGAATCCAATACAAAACCTAAAAACTAGTGCACTAGTTTCATCATTTTTCACTTGAATTTTGACTAACTTGTAGTCTTGGTTTCTATAGCATGGAATCTTGAAAATTTTGAGAAAAAAAAAGGCAAATACCTTCTCTGGAATCTTAACTTGAAGTCAGAAAAAGAAAGAATAAAAAAAATATATAAAGAAAATTAAAAGGAAAAAGACGAGAAGAGTATAATCTTGAAAATTCACTTGATTCCCTGATTTTCTTTAGACTACTACTTTGTGTATACTTATCCAATTGCTTTCAAATTTTTTGTGTGTTGTTAATCTACTCTAGTACCTATCTAGGAAACTTCCTAACTGAGTGCTAGCTTTATTTGGAGTCTTATTTTTCAGTTTTATTTGTTGAACCTCTTTGAGTCTTGTCATATACACATTACTCTTCAATTTTTGGTATAAGCTTTTTAAATTGTGCTTTTGTTGCTTGTCTTGTTTTCTTTCATTAAATTCCCTCTGCTGGAAGTGACCTCAAATCCTTTCTTAAGGATCAAGCATTGACTCAACAAAGAGTAAGAAAAGTTGTGGACATTAAGACTACAAAATTTGACCTAATTTAGTGACCAAACTTTTCCTAAACTTCTTTCACTTGAGTGACCCTTCCTTTCACCTTGTGAGCATCCTTCTTTAATTATTTTTGTTGTGTTCATTGTGAAGGTACAGGAGAAACCTAAATCAAGGGTTAGTGGCGGATTGAAACACTTGAACAAGTGTTAGAAAAATTGGACAACAAATTCGTCACTAATTGGTCACTAAAACCGCCATTTATTGCTTTCTAGGCTAGTTTAAATTTTTGCAATCTCTCTTGTATTTTAAACCAATTTGTAAAGCTTGGAGGGAGTATTAAGAAGCTGGTCAGGTATATCTAACCCCTTAGTAGCCTACTCACGTGTAGTACTAGTGGAAGTGGCTTGGAAATTTCATATGTTTCAAGCTTCCACTTAGGGCAAACCGACTAGTTGCTTATCCTTGCTTCCTTTAAGTTTCTTGTCTTTAAATTTGTTTACATTGCTGCCCTAATTCGTCTAGACTTGTGTAGTTTTATTTGTTCACGTTTTAGATAGCATCAAAAACAAAATTGTGAAAAGCATATACATAAAAAATTTTGTGAAAATCTTTGTGGAATTGAAAATACCACAAGGGAGTTTAGTGATTTTCACTTGAAAAGGCTTGGTTATTAAGTTGCTCCTAGTAGCTCACCTCCCTTGATAGTGCAATTTGTACACTTAGACTTCCAAGTGCTATTTTTTGTTCCTAGAAAAGACCAAAAATATTTGGTTTCTTTTGCATAGCATATAAAACTCTTTTTGTTTAATCATGAGAAAACATTCCTTAGGTATTAGTGACTCAAGCTCTTTAAAATATTTTTCACAACCTACTCAAGAGCTTAAGCCACTAACACCTTGGACAAAGCAAGAAGTGTTAAAAAGAGAAAAGGAAAAACTTGAAAGAGAAGCACAACTTGCAATTTTGGAGGAAGAAATTCTCATTCTTAAACAAAAGGAAGAAAAACTTTTGGCAAAAAATAAAATTGAAAAAAACAAGAAAAATAAATAAATAAAAAAGGCATGTATTTTAGGGAAGAGTAAGGAGGAAAATATTTCCTCTACAGAACTTGTGATTAAGGAGAGTAATTTTAACACTAAACAACCCATGAAAAATACTCTCTTTATACATAAGGATCTTAACTCTTATATTAATGTTGCCATTGATCATGAAGTTGAAAATGAGCAACAAAACCATCTTCAAACAAATAATTTTCAACTTCAAGATGAAGTGAAGAAGGAGTGTACTATCTCTAGTTTTACTCTTTATACTACTTCCTTAGAGGTGCACAAGGGAGAAAGTATGTCTGTGGTCTTAATAAAGCACCCAATTTTTGGTTTACATTGTTTGGTGGATACAACTTTTAATAATCTATATTCTACGTTTGCTCTTATGGGAAGGTCTTACTCTTTTGAACTTAATATGATTTCTTCCCTACAAGACAAAAATAGTTTATATGATCATGAATATCTAACAAACAATCAAATCCAAAATTGTTTAGGACGTTTTCTAGTAGTGTTTTCTTTATATTTTAGGAAAAGCCTAGGTTACCATTTAGGGTACTTTAGGCAAGATATTGTAGTGTTTAAAAATCAGTCTTTTCATTGTCTTAGTCATAGTGTTCTTACATTTTTAGGAGCCTATTTCTATTTTTAGGGAGTCTAATTTTGATAGTTTATTTTCTTTCTTAGGCTAGATAGAAGAACTCCTCTTAGGATTTATGAAACTTTCATCTCTTATCCATTGTATGTTATACATGTAGGTGTTGATTTTTCTTCCATTCATCCTCGAGATTTGAGGACAAATCCTTTTCAAGAAAGAGGGGATGATGGAATCATGCTTTGGAGTGCAAGAGGTGACATACTCAAAGATCCAAGAGGAGTGGGCTAGACATGGAAGATTGGGCCAGTCAAGGCCTAATGGGCCCTATGGGCTTGGAAGGCCCAAACCAAGTTTCAACATGGGCCTATCTTTTTATTAACAGTCTTATTATGTTTTTGTTAGCATAGTTTGAATATATTTTGGTCTTGTATTTTGGACTACATAGAGTAGCATTTTAGGTTTTAGGCTTGTTGGGCCTAGTTTTGGGCTTCATGGGCCTTTGGGCTTTTGGTACCCAATATTGGGCTCATTTTCATTCTTGTAATTTTTCCTTTCCATTGTAATTGTTTGACCAATGTAATTAGGTCATTAGAATAGGAAAATACAAGGAATACTAAAGTATGCTAATTAGGTTAAATTAGGTTTAATTTGGAAGTCATTTAAGTTACATTTGAGTCACATGTTTAGCACCATGGGTGGCTGAACATGTGCCACTCAAATTAACCCTAAATAACTTTCAAATCAAACCTAAATGCACCTTGGTACCTAAATTTTCGGAGTTACACATGTGCATCAAAGTTTGAATTCAAATTTCAAATTTGAATTCAAACTTTAGGCGCCATTTTGTGAAGCCTTAGTTTAGGCGCCTATGGTCACCATTCCGTGCATACTTAAGCCTCTCTTTCACACATTGTATTCACTTTTGAGATTAATAAAATTGGAGAGCTTATTCAGCCGAATTTTCTCTTGAGAGTCACCATGAGAGAAAGCTTCACCTTAGGAACCCAACTAGGTTTTCCTCCTCTTTGAAGTGAGCTTTCCCTTGAACCTTAAGCTTGGATGCTTCCATCCAAGGCTTAAGCCTTCTTCCATCCGAGAACATCATCCTACAAGTGTTCTTCATCTTCGGTTTCCATTTCCTTGAAGAAGATCCGAGCTAGGAGAAGCTAAGGAGAAGAACTTCAATATCTCCTCCTTACCTCTTCTATCAACTCCGCTACTGAACGAGAAATCATGAACTTAGGGAGTTTGAAAAATTGATAATAAGCACCCTTACACCTCCAATTCATTATCAAATCACTCCAAACCGCATCTTTCTTCTCTAACTCATCAACCTCGTCAATAAATATGAAAATTTTGGCAATCACCAAAATAGTGGGGAACCCCGAAGATCCTATTGATGGTTACTTCTGATGGGAATAGCAAGAAGAGAATATGAGAAGAAAGGAAGACTAATTGCAAATCAACGAACGAGCAAACATGTCTATAGGGACATCATTCAAGCATGAGCTTCTGTAGCCTGCAAAAACATCATCAAAGTGCACCGAAAGATCTTGTACAAAGAATGTTCTCTAAACAAACAAATCAATGAGAATGATATTTGTTGAATTTCTCAATCTCTTTGCATCCTATTTTGCACCTCATATAGATAACATGTCTTCCTGGTAAATAATAAATAAGAACAAAAAGGGAAACCTAACCTGTGCATGTTAATCAAATAATGAGATCACTGGTAATCAAGTGCAAACTCGATACATCAAATTGGAAGCAGTTAAGAAACCAATAATTACGCAAGAAGACTGGGAGCATAACACCCCCAAATTGATGATTCAAACATCGAGAGTTCCCCATGCGGAAATGACAACTATTGGGATAAGAGGAATGATTAAGAATGGATGAATCCTTGCTTCTAGGAAATTACAAGACAAAATCGAATTGAAGAATAAGGGCATTGCATGACGAAAACCCGTAAACGGCGTCTTAGGAAAAAATTAGGCTAAAGGAATCAAAACCCCGATAGGATACATCCTATGCAAAAGTTAGGGATATATATTTATATAAAAAAAGCAATGCATGCTTAAGTTGAAAACCGAAAGGTGGCTTGAGTATTCCCTTTAGAAAGCAAGAATTCATAAAGGTTTCACTCCAAAGTCGAAACACCCACATTCAAGCAAGTGGGAATGCGTTCCTAACGTAGTTCAACCAATCGTCAACCATGCCTCTCTAGGGGGCAAGTGTAAATTGGTGTAGACCCCTAAAATTGTCCGGGTCGGAAATAAAACTCGAAGACATTCAAAGATCGAAAGAAAGTCAGCCAGAAGGACTCCTAGAAGACCATAGGATGGCTATCTGTAGGTTTAGAGGTCTTAGAGTAGCTTAAAATAAGGAAGTGGAGGGAATGAAGCCCAATACGGCTGTACTAAACTTAATACGGCCGTATTGAAGCTTCAACACGGCCGCAGTGAACTCAATACGGCGTATTGAAGTTTCTGAAACTTCAATACGGCCGTACTGAAATCAATACGGCCGTATTGAAGCTTCAATACAGCCGCAGTGAACTCAATACGGGCGCATTGAAATTTCTGAATTTCAATACGGCCGTATTGAACTCAATACGGCCGTATTGAAGTTCAAAAATTTCAATACGGCCGTATTGATTCCATAGCCCGTATTACGCCTGTTCCCTATAAATATGGCGTCATTTTGACGTCATAGAGGGGGAAAACAGAGTTTTAACCCTCTCCTTGAGTATTCTGGGGTTTTTGAGCAGTGTTCTGCCCTAGAAATCACTCGGAGAGTTGATCCGACAAAGTTCTTGAGCCCCGAGCCATTTTGCTTGAGGATCGAACCTAGTCGAAGGGAAATCCTCCGGATTTCCATAGTTAAAAGTTTTTAGGAAGGAGCGAGCGAGCTTGTAGAGCGAGGGAACGCCAAAAAGCTTCCCAGTTTTACGAAATATATAAAAGCACGCTTCAAAGGTTTCTTCTTAAAGTCCTTCCTTTTACTGCTTTCTGTGTGCATATTTAAACTGTCATCATGTAGATAGTTAATTTATAATTGCTTAGAATAAATAGGGGTAATTTAGTAATTTTACACTGTTATTTTAGAAATAATCTGTCATAGGGAACCCGAAAGGGGCGCTGTGGGGTGCTAACACCTTCCCCACGCGTAACCGACTCCCTTACCCAACTCTGGTTGTAATGGCCAAAGTTGATTTATAAAATCAATTGCCTTATCCCTTTTTCCAATGTTTTGAGTAAAACATTGGTGGCGACTCCACGAACCCTTCCTTTTTATGAAAACCACTAATCCATGGAGGGTCCCGCTTGGGATTAACATGGATTGGTGAGACATTTAATAAATAAATTGGATAAGATCGACAAGGTCTCAGTTTGAGAACAAGTCGTTCTAATAATCCAATACATTTTCAAAACTAAAATAAAAGAGAGTCCGACCGTCTTCGCGAATGCCGAGGCCCGTTTCGGGCCGGTGGCGACAGATGGCGACTCCGCTGGGGAAGCCTCGAGAGTCAGTCCCATTTAGTGACAGATTATTTTTAACAAATAATAGTTAAAATTACTTTATTACCCCTTGTTTGTATGATAACATGCTTTATTATATGGCTTTAAATAACTGTTGTATGTTTAAATTCCGCAATGGTTTGAAATACAAACTGTACACAAACCTTTGCACACAACAGTTCCCTCTATACCCGGGGGCATGAGTGATTAACCATAGGGAGTGGATGTTAGTACGGCCGGTTGTCGAATGGGTCTATAGGTGCCCGTAGACCGTTGTCGGAAAACATCACTCAAGGTGATAACCATGAACTTAAGTCCGACGGTGCGTTGGAACTTTCCATCGACCCACGACGAGAGGAATTGGGTCCCTATAATGGGGGCACCTTGGGGGCCTTGGACTGGTGAGAACAGTTAGAACCTACCTTGAATATGCACCTTTCTGCAGGATACCCCTACCTCGTGATTCGCTCGTGACTGTTCGTGGATGAGTGAATTGTTTGTGCATTCGTTATGTGACATTGTTTGTGCATTAATAAAGAAAAAACCTCGTGATAAGGTCTAAGAATAATCCCCATGCATGAAAATACCATGACATGAGAGGAAAAACCATGTGTGAAAATATAATAAAAGTGAGGAGCATGTACATCATTACCAATAAGACATCATGCATTTAGACCCCTAAAATTGTCCGGGTCGGAAATAAAACTCGAAGACCCTCAAAGATCGAAGGAAAGTCAGCCAGAAGGACTCCTAGAAGACCATAGGATGGCTATCTGTAGATTTAGAGGTCTTAGAGTAGCTTAAAATAAGGAAGTGGAGGGAATGAAGCCCAATACGGCCGTACTAAACTTAATACGGCCGTATTGAAGCTTCAATATGGCCGCAGTGAACTCAATACGGCGTATTGAAGTTTCTGAAACTTCAATACGGCCGTACTGAAATCAATACGGCCGTATTGAAGCTTCAATACAGCCGCAGTGAACTCAATACGGCCATATTGAAATTTCTGAGCTTCAATACGGCCGTATTGAACTCAATACGGCCGTATTGAAGTTCAAAAATTTCAATACGACCGTATTGATTCTGTAGCCCGTATTGGGCCTGTTCCCTATAAATATGACGTCAATTGGACGTCATTCCACACTTTCACACTCAGTTTTGACTCCCTCCTTGAGTATTCTGGGGTTTTTGAGCAGTGTTCTGCCCTAGAAATCTCTCTGGGAGTCGATCCGACGAAGTTCTGGAATTCCGAGCACTTAGCTTGGAGATTCGAACCTAGTCGAAGGGAAATCCTCCGGATTTCCATAGTCAAAATTTTATAGGAGGGAGCGAGCGGGCTTGTAGAGCGAGGGAACGCCAAAAAGCTTCCCAGTTTTACGAAATATATAAAAGCACGCTTCAAAGGTTTCTTCTTAAAGTCCTTCCTTTTACTGCTTTCTGTGTGCATATTTAAACTGTCATCATGTAGATAGTTAATTTATAATTGCTTAGAATAAATAGGGGTAATTTAGTAATTTTGCACTATTATTTTAGAAATAATCTGTCATAGGGAACCCGAAAGGGGCGTTGTGGGGTGCTAACACCTTCCCCACACGTAACCGACTCCCTTACCCGACTCTGGTTGTAATGGCCGAAGTCGATTTTTGAATCGATTGCCTTAAACTTCTTTTTCCAATGTTTTGAGTAAAACATTGGTGGCGACTCCATGAACCCTTTTACTACGAAAACCACTAATCCATGGAGGGTCCCGCTTGGGATTAACATGGATTGGTGAGACATTTAATAAATAAATTGGATAAGATCGACAAGGTCTCAGTTTAAGAACAAGTCGTTCTAATAATCCAATACATTTTCAAAACTAAAATAAAAGCGAGCTCGACCGTCTTCGCGACCGCCGAGGCCCGTTTGGGCCGGTGGCGACAGATGGCGACTCCACTGGGGAAGCCTCGAGAGTCAGTCCCATTTAGTGACAGATTATTTTTAACAAATAATAGTTAAAATTACTTTATTACCCCTTGCTTGTATGATAACATGATTTATTATATGGCTTTAAATAACTGTTGTATGTTTAAATTCCGCAATTGTTTGAAATACAAACTGTACACAAACCTTTGCACACAACAGTTCCCTCTATACCCGGGGGCATGAGTGATTAACCATAGGGAGTGGATGTTAGTACGGCCGGTTGTCGAATGGGTCTATAGGTGCCCGTAGACCGTTGTCGGAAAGCATCACTCAAGGTGATAACCATGAACTTGAGTCCGACGGTGCGTTGGAGCTTTCCATTGACCTACGATGAGAGGAATTGGGTCCCTATAATGGGGGCACCTTGGGGGCCTCAGACCGGTGAGAACAGTTAGATCCACCTTGAATATGCACTTTTCTGCAGGATACCCCTACCTCGTGATTCGCTCGTGACTGTTCGTGGATGAGTGAATTGTTTGTGCATTGTTTATGTGAAATTGTTTGAGCATACATTGCATTTCTTTAAACATACAACATTCCTATTCTTTTAAAATAAAAATAAATAGGAATAAGGATCTTCCATTGCATGGTGTTAACATCTACCTTCATCACATTCATGTAGGTAGTTTCCCTTTTCACCCAAAAATACAAAAAGATACAAAATACCCAAAGAAATAAAGAAAAAGGGTTATTTATCCAAACCAAGCAATATCATGCATCATCTTAGGGACATCCCGAAAACATGATAATGCTTAGTTGAATAAACACTATGCATGCATATTCACCACCATCATCTCATATCATGCATATAGGTCATGGAGGGATCTAGGAGTCATTCATACATCTCTCCTAGTAATCCATTAATAAACATTAATAAAAAGAAAGAAATAATCGATGCGTATATTCAAAGAATGGATCACACGTCGTTCGTTATCAAGTGTAAGCCAACAACCGCGCCAAGCGAGCACACGTCAACTCCGTTGTTGGTAATCAAGACAAACAAAGGGGAAGGTCCAACACCATTAAGGATCACAGTTCCAAGGCCTTTCCCTTACAAATCAAATAAGGCTGTGCCGTGGATATACGACATCCACTCTTCTGCCGACAGCGATATCTCCAACATCGCTGGACTTGGGGGCATGACTAGGAGTGGCAGGATCTACACTCCCGAAGATCTTCATGATAAAGCCCCCAAGAATAAAGAAAAAGAAGAAAAGAAAACCGAGGAAAAAGAATCCGAGGAGGAGACAGACGAGCTGTTAAAGTTTATCCGACAGAGCGAGT
Source organism: Cajanus cajan (assembly GCF_000230855.2). Lineage (NCBI taxonomy): Eukaryota > Viridiplantae > Streptophyta > Magnoliopsida > Fabales > Fabaceae > Cajanus > Cajanus cajan. The sequence goes on from NC_138525.1 coordinate 41,625,149, forward strand.
ACTCCATCATGGATCAACTTCATAGGACGCCAGCAAAGATTACGCTGTTGTCGTTGATCCTAAGCTCCGAACCGCATCGGCAAGCTCTGTCAAAAGTCTTGAACGAGGCATATGTGTCGCACACTATCTCCCAAGACAAGTTTGAGGGGATTGTTAGTCACATCACGGCTAGTGATCACCTCACCTTCACCGATGAAGAAATCCCCGCTGAGGGACCGAACCACAACAAGCCCTTGCACATCTCTGTAAAGTGCAAGGAGTATCACATCGCAAAAGTCTTGGTAGATAATGGATCTTCCTTGAATGTGATGCCAAAAAGAACGCCCGAGCAAGTGGCAATCAAGGGAATCCAAATGCGCCCGAGCAACATGATCGTTCGAGCCTTCGATGGATCTAAAAGAGAAGTGGTGGGAGAGATCAATCTTCCAATCCAAATTGGACCCACTATCTTCAACGTCGAATTCCAAGTGATGGACATTACTCCCGCATACAGCTGTCTCCTTGGCCGACCTTGGATTCATGATGCAAAAGCTATTCCTTCTACGCTTCACCAGAAAGTCAAATTCATTGTGGGTGACAAGCTGGTGACTGTACAAGCTGAAGACGACATACTCATCAGCAAGCCATCCACCATACCTTATGTGGATGCAGTGGAGGAAGCTCTAGAAACCGCCTTCCAAGCATTGGAGATTGCCAATGTTGAAACGTTTCCCCGAGAAATGAAGAAGGTAGCTCATATGCTCACAAAGAACGGATACTTGCCAAGACAAGAATTAGGCAAGGACTCCCAAGGAATCCCGGAGCTACCCATTATCAAGGACAATCCGGGGAAACAAGGGTTAAGATACAACCCTAACAAAGATCAAAGGACGAAGAGGAACCAAGATCCTTCTCGACGTTCTTTAAGCCAGATCTTTAGGAAGGCCGGTTCACAATCGTCAAGGCCGGTTGTCGTCATCAAGTGTCCTTTTCCTTCTAATAGGGATGTGTAAATTCAGTGACTATTAGAGATCACTCCTCGGGGACAGCCTGACCCCCGAGCCTCGATAGGGCACATGTTTCCACTATGATTATAATAAAATCATTCTTCATTATTTCTTATTGCTTCTTTTCTTGCTCGCAATAAAATTCTAAACCACATTATTTAACCCTGTTTGAATGAACATAAATGAGGTTAAAATCATCTTGATAACAATAAACCCGCATCATTTTTATGTGGAAATGTGCATGACAGCTTGGAGCACCTTTTCTTGGCATCAATAAGTGCCATCATGGATAAAAGAAATCCTAAAGATAATAAGCTCGGCAGGAAACCCAAAAAGGGGACTGCGCAAAAATAAGAGCAAAAGACCCGCTAGGAATCCCACAAAAGGGTGACCTAGGCAAAAGTTAGGGTTACAAAATGAAGAAAAAAACCCGCTAGGAATCCCACGAAAAGGGTGACCTAGGCAAAAGTTAGGGTTACAAAATGAATACAAAAGCCCGCTAAGACATCACAAAAGGGTGTTTTAGGCAAAAGTTAGGGCCGTCAAAAAAAAGAAAAACAAAATAAATCCATGATGGTACCATCAATTGAATTCAACAAGGGGCTCAAGAAAAGCTATCCAAGTTGTCAAAACACAATCATTAATAACAAAGATGTGCTTAACCTCATAAGTGTTTAATCGAACAAGCCTAAACACATAAGCCTACCATGGCCAGCCATTCTTACAAAAACCATTTTTCAAAAATAAAATAATACCCTCTAAAACACAAACCTTTGAAAATATATCCTTTCCTTCTTTTCTCTCTTGTCCCAAACGATTTTTGAATAATCTTGTGGAAACATGGAGATATAGTGGTCAATAGGAGGGTTGACACATCTTCTAAAGAAAGGGAAGAATCATTTGGTTGATGACACCAAAATCAAATATGCATCATTCCTCGGTAACAGAAATCGGCAGAGCACAGTCCGTCTGGAGGAATGGCAAAATCCAAACACAAAAACGCATCGGTTAATTCTTTTGAAAAAAGAATCAAATAGAATTAGGTGCATCATACTGCATACATGCATACAGATGATAGGTGTACTGGAAGATCACTTATTCTCTGTTTATTGAAAAAACAAAAAAAATAAAAAATATAAATTTCAGAAAAAACAATGCGCCCGTACCATGTTCAGTACACCCGTACTAAAATCAGGGTTATGAACAAAATTTCAACTCAATACGGGCGTACTGAAATGGATGCGGCCGTATTGGCCATAAAGAAATTTTCAAAGACCTCGTCATGAGGCAACTACATAAATTAGAAAAAATAGGAAAAATTGCTTGTGTATGACAGCAGCAAACAAAATGCAAAGATTCAGAAAATCAACAGCGTCATACAGAATAACTGAGCCTGGAGAGGCTTGCCGAAAGAATACTCTCAGAATAACTGAGCCTGGAGAGGCTTGCCGAAAGAATACTCTCAGAATAACTGAGCCTGGAGAGGCTTGCCGAAAGAATACTCTCAGAATAACTGAGCCTGGAGAGGCTTGCCGAAATAATACTCTCTCAAAATAACTGAGCCTGGAGAGGCTCGCCGAAATAATACTCTCTCAAAATAATTGAGCCTGGAGAGGCTCGCCGAAATAATACTCTCTCATAATAACTGAGACATTTCTTTACAGAAAAAGCCAAAAAATGACAAAAAAGGCAAAAATACAGAAAAAGCCAAAAAATAACAAAAAAGGCAAACATACAGAAAAAGTCAAAAGTCGACAAAAAAAGACAAAGATTTCACATCTTTCAGAATAATTGAGCCTGGAGAGGCTTGCTGAAATAATACTCTTTCAGAATAATTAAGCCTGGAGAGGCTTGCAGAAATAATACTTCCTCAGAATAACTAAAGCCTGGAGAGGCTTGCAGAAATAATACTCCCCCAACTGTACAAAATAATTGAGCCTGGAGAGGCTTGCCGAAATAATACTCCCGCAAAATAATTGAGCCTGGAGAGGCTTGCCTAAATAATACTCCCGCAGAATAATTGAGCCTGGAGAGGCTTGCTGAAATAAAACTCCTTCAGAATAATTGAGCCTGGAGAGGCTCGCCGAAATAATACTCTTTCATCATAACTAAAGCCTGGAGAGGCTTGCAGAAATAATACTCTCTCAGAATAAATGAGCCTGGAGAGGCTCGCAGAAATAATACTCCCCAGAGAAACCTCAACTCAAGCTCATGGAACAAATCCCCAGCGAGAGCTATCAAAGCAAGATCGTCAAAATCCCCAATGGAAGCGCGATCATCCAAACAAAATATTCAGTCAAAGGACTTGAAACTTCCTCAGTGGAAGATAGCTCTCTGACTCAAGCGCTGAGTGAGGCTAAGCCTGCAGAGGCTTCCTAAATAATAACTCTGGGATACATAAGATCCCCAAATCCCCAGTCGCCTACTCAAGAGGCATTCCTACAAAAAGAAAAAAAAAAAAAAAAAATCAAATAAAAAATATCAATAAATATTCCCCAAGCGGAATCCGACACTCAGCCGAACACTAAACATCAAGATAATTCGCCTACTCAGAGGCACTCTCTGCAAAAAGAGAAAATCGAAAAGATCAATAATAATTCCCCAAGTGGAATCCGGCTCTTAGCCAAACATCAAGCGTCAAGATGATACGCCTAACAGAAGAGGCTAATCAAAATGAATGACAAAATCCCCCAGCGGATAATAGCCTACACAGAGGCGACAAAAATCAGAAAACCCAAAAGAGATACCCGAATAAGGATAACCGGGATACTCCACCAACGTCAAAGGACGTCAGCCAATCATAAGGCACCGCTCACCTCAAAAAGAGCATCTTCGTGTCTGCATCCCCAAGGAACCAGAAATTCCCCAGTGGGTACCAACTACGCAATGAAAAGTTGGGACACAAGAACCTATGAGTAACTGCACATCCCCTAGACGGATCCCTGCGTTATCCAGCCCTCAGTGGCACAAAAATCAAAAATAATCGTCGAAGCAGCATCATGGACTGTGGAGACAAAATCAACATCCAGAATCCCCAGCGGATAACAGCCTACACAGAGGCAGTAAAAATCAGAAAATCAAAAAGAGTCACCCGAATAAGGATAACCGGGATACTCCACCAACGTCAAAGGACGTCAGCCAAACATAAGGCATCGCTCAACTCAGAGAGAGAGCATCTGTGTCTACACCCCAAGGAGTCAAAAATTCCCATGGGTACCAACTAAGCAATGCAAGTTGGGACACAAGAACCTATGAATGACTGCACATCCCCTAGACGGATCCCTGCGTTATCCAGCCCTCAGCGGCACAAAATCAGAAAAACAAACCGTCGAAGCAGCATTGTGGACTGTGGAGACAAACTATACTCAACTACCTCATTTTGAGAGGCAAAGTCTGGAGAGACGATACTCAAAGAAAGTCTGGAGAGACGATACTCAAACAAAGTCTGGAGAGACAGTACTCAAACAAAGTCTGGAGAGACAGTACTCAAACAAAGTCTGGAGAGACGATACTCAAACAAAGTCTGGAGAGACGATACTCAAACAAAGTCTGGAGAGACGATACTCAAACAAAGTCTGGAGAGACGATACTCAAACAAAGTCTGGAGAGACGATACTCAAACAAAGTCTGGAGAGACGGTACTCAGACAAAGTCTGGAGAGACAATACTCAAACAAAGTCTGGAGAGACATTACTCAAGGTCTGGAGAGACAATACTCAAGGTCTGAAGAGACAATACTCAGCCATCAGCGTCGTTAGAGGCACGTTGGTGTTAAACTCAGCTACCGAGGATGTCAGAAGCGCCGAGGTATGCACCCACCTGGAGAGGCTACTCAACAATTTTCCACCGGAAGACATTACAAGTCAGAAGGTCGGCACATCACCCGGACAATTGGGTCAACTCCTTTACTTGTCAGCCGGTACACCAAAAGGCCGTCCGACTAAGTAAAGGGGGGGCAGCTGTAGACCCCTAAAATTGTCCGGGTCGGAAATAAAACTCGAAGACCCTCAAAGATCGAAGGAAAGTCAGCCAGAAGGACTCCTAGAAGACCATAGGATGGCTATCTGTAGATTTAGAGGTCTTAGAGTAGCTTAAAATAAGGAAGTGGAGGGAATGAAGCCCAATACGGCCGTACTAAACTTAATACGGCCGTATTGAAGCTTCAATATGGCCGTAGTGAACTCAATACGGCGTATTGAAGTTTCTGAAACTTCAATACGGCCGTACTGAAATCAATACGGCCGTATTGAAGCTTCAATACAGCCGCAGTGAACTCAATACGGCCATATTGAAATTTCTGAGCTTCAATACGGCCGTATTGAACTCAATACGGCCGTATTGAAGTTCAAAAATTTCAATACGACCGTATTGATTCTGTAGCCCGTATTGGGCCTGTTCCCTATAAATATGACGTCAATTGGACGTCATTCCACACTTTCACACTCAGTTTTGACTCCCTCCTTGAGTATTCTGGGGTTTTTGAGCAGTGTTCTGCCCTAGAAATCTCTCTGGGAGTCGATCCGACGAAGTTCTGGAATTCCGAGCACTTAGCTTGGAGATTCGAACCTAGTCGAAGGGAAATCCTCCGGATTTCCATAGTCAAAATTTTATAGGAGGGAGCGAGCGGGCTTGTAGACCGAGGGAACGCCAAAAAGCTTCCCAGTTTTACGAAATATATAAAAGCACGCTTCAAAGGTTTCTTCTTAAAGTCCTTCCTTTTACTGCTTTCTGTGTGCATATTTAAACTGTCATCATGTAGATAGTTAATTTATAATTGCTTAGAATAAATAGGGGTAATTTAGTAATTTTGCACTATTATTTTAGAAATAATCTGTCATAGGGAACCCGAAAGGGGCGTTGTGGGGTGCTAACACCTTCCCCACACGTAACCGACTCCCTTACCCGACTCTGGTTGTAATGGCCGAAGTCGATTTTTGAATCGATTGCCTTAAACTTCTTTTTCCAATGTTTTGAGTAAAACATTGGTGGCGACTCCATGAACCCTTTTACTACGAAAACCACTAATCCATGGAGGGTCCCGCTTGGGATTAACATGGATTGGTGAGACATTTAATAAATAAATTGGATAAGATCGACAAGGTCTCAGTTTAAGAACAAGTCGTTCTAATAATCCAATACATTTTCAAAACTAAAGTAAAAGCGAGCTCGACCGTCTTCGCGACCGCCGAGGCCCGTTTGGGCCGGTGGCGACAATGCATCCTCATAGACCATGCATTTTAGGTTCACCAATACCTCTTGACATGAGTAAAAGAGACCCATAATTATCGAGATTCTCCGTTGAGGAGAGATCATAAGTCAAGGAGGGTGGTAACACTCTGTTTTAAAAAGGCAGCGCCTTAAAAATGGAGGGTTATCAAGCTCATGTCAAGAGCGTATTCATTCCATAAATTAATTAGATTAAATATTCATTTTTAGAAAGTGGCTGGTCATCTCTCTGTCCTCACACGCGCACAGAAAATCAAGAAGATGGAAGCGCTGGAGGACCAAAATAAGAAGCTTACAGCCGAGCTCTCACAGCTCAAAGAACAAATGGCGCAAATGATGGAACTCATGCGTCATCACAATATACATGGATCACACCACAGTGACCATGAGTCCCATCATGGAGAGGAGGAAGAGCACGAGGAAGAGCCTCCACACGCTATACCTATAAGGGCTGGAATTGTAATCAAAGAGCCCGAGGTTTCAAAAGAACAATTCCACGCCCTAGAGGATCGGTTGAGGGCTATGGAGGGGCATGATTTTGATGTCAAAGATGCCGCCGATATGTGCTTAGTGAGGGACATTCAATTCCCTCCTAAATTTAAAATGCCAGATTTCCCGAAATACGTGGGATCGACTTGCCCCAAGAGTCATCTCACCATGTACTGCCGAAAGATGGCTGCATATGCCACAAACGAAAAGCTCTTGATCCACTGCTTCCAAGAGAGCTTGGCTGAAACTGCACTCAATTGGTTTATGCAGCTGGATGGAAATCAAGTGTGCACATGGAGGCAGTTGGCCGACGCCTTTCTCAAGCGCTACAAATACAACATCGACCTAACACCCGATAGGTCAGATCTTCAAGCCTTGAGCAAGAATAATGATGAATCTTTCAAGGCGTACGCCCAACGTTGGAGGGAGTTGGCGGCACAGATAGAGCCCCCGCTGTCGGATAAGGAGACGGTGTCCATATTCATCAATTCGTTGACTGGTCCCTATTATGACAAAATGATAGGGAACACAACGACACTCTTCTCGGACATCATCACCATCGGAGAAAGGGTGGAACAAGGGCTGAAAAGTGGGAAGCTAGCTAAGCCCTCCCAATCATTCGAAGCTAAGAAGGCCTTTGGGAAGAAGAAAGAAGGAGGAGTCAACGCTGTAACCATTTCTCCATCTTCTTCCACTTCGAAGTCGGGAAAGTCGCAATACAAGCCTGTGAGGAAGTTTGATAAACTTCCGACCACATATAGCGATCTCCTGCCGAAGCTAGTGGATGCGCGTCTTCTAGCTTATGTTCCACCGAGGAAATTTGATCCACCATACCCCGATTGGTACAAACCACAAGACAATTGTCTATACCATTCGGGGGCATCGGGGCATTCAACGGAGGACTGTAAAGTTCTCAAATATAAGGTCCAAGACCTTATTGATGCTGGGTGGGTCACTTTTGATGGGTTCCTCCTTCCATGGTTGATGTAGAGTATGAAGGGGAAGACCTTGCCCTTGATCTAGGTTCAACAAGGAAGACAAAAGGGAGGTTTATGGTGACAAGGGTGGAAGTTAGGCGTGAATATGGTGTTTGGGCGGAAGCTTTTTAGGTGATGGTGTTTGGTGATTTAGGTTGGCTCACTCCAAGGTAGGTGGAGGCCACTCTAGGGTTTCACTCTCCAAGGGTGGAGAATGAAGGAGGCTAGCCGAACTAACCTAGGGACTAAGGAAGGATTTGAGGCAAAAAAATGCTCTCTCAAATTCATATAATCCAAAGTATGTACAAGGTGATAGGCTAGGGTATAAATAGGAGTGCTAGCATCTAGGGTTTCATTTGGTGTTGCATTGGCCGAAATTCACCAAGCCAAATGCACACTAAATGAGATGCAAATTAACCCTAGATGCTACTTGGTGGCCAAGTTTGGCATCTAAGGGTTTAGGTTGGCTACAACAAGATGCATGATAAGTCTATGCACCTTGGCCCTCCAATTGGGCCTAAGCCTACCTAACACCAAAAATGTCCAAACAATGCCACTAAGTGTGCGTCACCCTTCTAATGGTCACGCCTAGCCCATTTGAATTTAACCTAAGCATCTAAACACCCCAAAATACAAGGGCAAAATGGGAAATACAAAGAAATAAATTCTAAGTCCTAAACACCCCAAAATACAAGGGTAAAATTGGAAATACAAGTAAAATAAATTCTATGACTAAAATACCCCAAAGTACAAGGGTAAAATAGGAATAAAAATAAATGCTATGCTAATAAGAACTTAGGGGCTAGGGTCCAAAAGTGGCCTCACTAACCCATTCCTCTTGCCTCCTTTAGTATATCACCTCTTGGTCTTCTCGGCCTTAGTGTTATTCCATCATTCCCTCCCTCTTGAAAATGATTTGACCTCAAATCAAGAGGTTCCTCATGGTGGACATCATGACCAACAAAAACATAAAAATAAGCATTAGAGGTAATAGTATATGATAGAAATGGAAAGTGTATCCTAAGAGGAGTTCTACTAAAAATGCTAAAAAGATTGTCTAAATTAAAAGGACTAGACTTTCTAATGTTAAGGATAGGATCCTCCCCACGGTGAAGTCTAGGTGTATAACTAAAACCTAAAAAGGTAAAAAGACTAAAACTATAGCACACTAATGTATTAGTCCTAAAAACTAAAATATCTTGTTGGAAGTGCCCAATGTAATGACCTAGGTATGTATTGGAAAATAAAGTAAACTTAACTAAAAAATTACCTAAACAACTTTGTATTGCATAATTTGTTAGATACATATGAGAAAAAGATGTTATGAGGAGTCTAGGAAACTCATATAATCTAAGTTTGTCTTGTAGGAAAGTATTTAAGTTAAGTTCAAATAAGTTTGAACTTCCTTCAAGATCAAAAATAGAAGATACAACACCATGAGATGTATCCAACAAACCATACAAACCAAAAGTTGGGTGCTTTATGAAGAAAACTAAAGTAGAAAGAGTCTTAAAGAAAGAAGACTTATCTTCCTTGGGCACCACCAAGGAAGTAGCACAAGAAGTGGGACTAAGTGAAGTCCACTTCTTCTTCACTAAATCTTGAAGTTGAGATTCTTTTTCTTTAAAAAGGATTTGTTTTTGAATCTCCACTTCATGACTAGTGGCAACGTGAGAGAAAGAGTTAAGGTCTTGATGAATGAAGAAAGTCTTTTTAAAATCATTTTCAATGGGAAAGTGACTCTCTTCAAGCATAAGCCCTTTGGAAGAAACATTATCCTCCTTACTCTTCTCTAAGAGTGTTGGTTGTTGTTTTTCATTTTCTAGCCACTCTTTAACCTTCTCTATACTTTTCTTTATTTTTTCTTTCTTTTCTATTTTCTTTTCTTTTTCTTTCCTTCTAAGTTCCTCCTCTCTTGTTGTATTTTCTTGCTCATGCATACTCCTAGGAACTCTAACTTCTTTGCCTTTTTGAGATCTAGTTGGAACAATCCTAGGTTGGGATCCACTAGTTTCTCTCCTCTCAACTAATTTTGCAAGTAGTTGTTTTATTTCCTCATGATTTTTTTCAAACTCTTTTTCTTTTCTTCTCAATTCTTCATCTCTTTTTATATTTTCCGCTTCTTTTTTTCTTAGGTACTTTTTGAGTTGCCTAATTTCTTCCCTAACACTAGACCTAGTACTACAAGAGTTATGACCATGGACACTAGAATGATCACTCATCTTTGATCCAAAAAGGTTTTCACAAAGTGTTTTCAAAAAGGTTTGAAAAAGTTTTCACAAAGAGTGAGTGATAAAAGGGTTTTCACAAAAAAGGATTTTCAAGGTGCAAGATAGGTATGAAAAGGCCTAAGTGTACAAAGTGAACTATCAAGGGAGGTGGACTACTAAGAATCACTTAAAAACCAAGCCTTTTTAAGTAAAAATCACTAAGCCTTTTCACACTTTTCTCACAAAAACAATTTTCACAATACTAAGGTGTGTGATGTGCACGCCCCCCTAGTAGGCAAATGAAGCCTTCTAAGCGAAACAAATAAACAATGTAAAGTCCTAGGCAAATATACTACCAAAGCTTTAAAGCATGCAAAGGAAAGCACTTAAAGCATATACTAGTCGGTTTCCTAGGTGAAGGTTTTCAAATCACCTTCAAACTACACGAAACTACCACCAAATTGAAAAGGTTTAAAAATGGCCAATTACAAACCAAAAATGAATGAAACCAAGGCCAAAAACACAAGAGGCCGAAATTTAACAAGAAAGAAATAAGTAGAAGAAAAAAAAAGGAAAAGGAAGTCTCCAAGTCTTCAATTCTCCACCCCTTCACAATGAACACCCAATGTTAGTCTTGAAATGGTGTTTGCACTCTTTGAATTGGTGTGATCCTCCAAAGTTCCTTGAACTCCAATCGGACAACCCCTCCACTCAATCCACCAAGAAAGTGTGTAGTGTTTTAGAAGTTTTCCCCACCTAGATCAAGAAGAAAACACAACCCAAGAGTACAAGAGGCCAAGAAAGAAAAACTAAAAAGACACAATTAAGAAAAGGCTAAACTCAAATGGAATTTATGAGACAAACTTAAGAGTAGAAGAAAGACTCAAAAACTGAAATTAAGGCACATTAATAAAAGGAAAGCACACAAAAGAGTAATTCCTAGAATGGCACTAGAATAGAATTTAGCAAGTAGGCTTAAAAGAAAAAATTATGCACTTAACATGTTTGATTTATTGTCTCATTCGGCCATTAAGTATTGTCCAATGGTCCAAGAATTAACTCCAAGTGCTATGGTATGAAAGTTGGTCCAAAACTCCACAAGTCTAGCAAAGGTTCCCTTTTTCTTGTTTTTGGTTTCTTTGTTCTTTTTTGGGCTTGTCCAAGTCTTGGCTTTTTTTTTTTTGTTCAAAGTCCAGCCACTTTTCTCTTTTTTCTTTTGAATTTTATACTATTCCTTTGCTTGGGTTTTACACTTGTTTTTGGTGGTTTTGTTAGCAACTTTTTGGAGTATTCTTTTAGCAACTTACACTAGCTCAATGAGACAAAATTTGAGTGTTTTTCTTAAGTTTTTAATAGCTCACGTCCAGCAGCAAAGATAGGCATATTGAAATCAATTTCACACTCAAATTATCAAACATCATGTAGGCATACAAGTTCACCAAGGAATACACAAAAAATTGGCCGAAAATTTGAAGTAAGTATGTGTAAAGGAATTAATCACACATGATATTTTAAGTGATGTAGAACATGCTAGAACTAATTAGCATGCATGATTGACTCTCTAAAGCACATCAAGGACTCATGGCCATTTTATCAAACAAGTGGCATGCATGTCATTTTTTGTTCATTTCAAAGGCTAAGCATAAAAAACTTGGAATTTCTTTCAAGGTAGTTCAAAGAGACAAGCTTATGACAAAACCGAATGGATTAAAAAAAAAAACATTAATGTATAACATGCAGCCCAAAATTTCCAGCAACTCAAAAATTTAAAGAAAAGAGCAAGAACCTAAATAAGAAAGCCTAAAATGCCAAGATGATTCACAAAGAACATATGGTATGAATCAACACATGAGAAGAGATTTATGGATCATCAAAATATGGCAATTAAGATGATTCATTTAGGCACACTTAGGAGACATGTAAGGAAGACATGACATGACCGAATATTTTTAGAGATAAAGAGATTGTTACCCTTGAAGAACCAAGGCTCTAGATACCACTTGATGGAAGGTGGCTTAGTTCCATGCACGCCCTTGATCTTGGTTCAACAAGGAGACTCCAAAATGGTGGAAGAATGGTGGTGATGTTGGCGGAAGCACAAAAGAGGATGGTTTGCTCAAGGTTGTTTCATCCAAGTGTAGGATGAAACCTATGTAGGGTTTTGCTCTCTTAGGGTGGAGATGGGAGGAGGTTAGCCAAAGGCAACCTAGAAACTAGGGAAGAGTGGGTGTTTAGGGTGGTGGTGGTCACGCTCAAGGGGAGGAAGGTGTTTGGTGGGGGTGTTGCTCCTTTTGGCTAGCTCACTTCACTAAGGAGGGTGAAGGCCAACCAAGGAAGGCCAAGCTCAACTCACTCATGGTGGTTTAGGGAGGAGGAGAAAGGAAGGGCCGTGGAGTTCCTAGAGACTATGGAAGAGAAGTTGAGGCAAAAATGCACACTCAAATTCAATATGATCCAAAGTATGTACAAGGTGATAGGCTAGGGTATAAATAGGAGTGCTAGCATCTAGGGTTTCATTTGGTGTTGCATTGGCCGAAATTCACCAAGCCAAATGCACACTAAATGAGATGCAAATTAACCCTAGATGCTACTTGGTGGCCAAGTTTGGCATCTAAGGGTTTAGGTTGGCTACAACAAGATGCATGATAAGTCTATGCACCTTGGCCCTCCAATTGGGCCTAAGCCTACCTAACACCAAAAATGTCCAAACAATGCCACTAAGTGTGCTTCACCCTCCTAATGGTCACGCCTAGCCCATTTGAATTTAACCTAAGCATCTAAACACCCCAAAATACAAGGGCAAAATGGGAAATACAAAGAAATAAATTCTAAGTCCTAAACACCCCAAAATACAAGGGTAAAATTGGAAATACAAGTAAAATAAATTCTATGACTAAAATACCCCAAAGTACAAGGGTAAAATAGGAATAAAAATAAATGCTATGCTAATAAGAACTTAGGGGCTAGGGTCCAAAAGTGGCCTCACTAACCCATTCCTCTTGCCTCCTTTAGTATATCACCTCTTGGTCTTCTCGGCCTTAATGTTATTCCATCAACTTTCGATTCGACAGCACCCGACGTGAGCAAGAATCCTCTACCAAAGCAGGAGTAGAGAATGGCAAGCCACAATAGGGCCCCTCCATATTTTTCTTTTCTCTTAGGGACTCGTGATCAGTACCCTAGATCATGAGGACCTTTTCATGTAAATAAGGGTTTTGTACAGTTTTACATACATATATCAATAAAGAGGCATTTTTCACATATCACTCTCTCTTTTGTTCTTTTCTCTCTTTCCTCATTAACATTAATAATTGTACAGTCTGTAATTGTTCGCTCTGACCGGGATCCAAAAGTTGAGGATGAATGGGTTGAGTTGGACAGTGATGAGGAGACCATCTCTCCGGATCTGCAAAGACTGCTAGATCAAGAAACTCGTCTGCTCCAACTGTGTCAAGAGAAATTGGAGACCGTAAATTTGGGGCGGGGCCGAGAGATAAAAGAGGTCAATATTTGGACCCATATCAGTGATGAAATAAGGACACATGTCTCCACTATGATTATAATAAAATCATTCTTTCTCATTGCTTCTTTTCTTACTTATAATAAAATTCTAAACCACATTTTTTAACCCTGTTTGAATAAACATGAATGAGGTTAAAATCATCTTAATAATAATAAACCCACATCATTTTTATGTGGAAGTGTGTGTGACAACTTGGAGCACCTTCCCTTGGCCTCGACAAGTGCCATCATGGATAAAAAGAAATCCTAAAAACAAAAAAAGCTCGGCAGGAAACCCAAAAAAGGGGGCTGCACAAAAATAAGAGCAAAAGACCCGCTAGGAATCCCATGAAAGGGTGACCTAGGCAAAAGTTAGGGTTGCAAAAATAAACAAAAACAAAAGTCCGCTAAAACGCCACAAAAGGGTGTTTTAGGCAAAAATAAGGACAATCAAAAAACAAAAGAAATCCATGATGGTACCATGAACCGAATTCAAAAAGAAAGGTTCAAGAGAAGCTATCCAAGTTATCAAAATCACAACGTCAATAAACAAAGATTTTCTTAACTTCATAAGTGTTTAATCAAACAAGCCTAAACACATAAGCCCACCTTGGCCAAACATTCTTACAAAATCCATTTTTCAAAAATAAAATAATCCCCTCTAAAACACAAACTTTTGAAAATATATCCTTTCCTTCTTTTCTCTCTTGTCCCAAAAGATTTTGGAATAATCTAGTGGAAGCATGGAGAAATAAATCATCACTGATAATGGATCTAATCTGAACAACCAAATGGTGGAAGAACTGTGCCAAGAATTCAAAGATCCAACACAACTCTTCCCCATATCGGCCAAAGATGAACGGGGCAGTCGAGGCAACCAATAAGAGCATCAAGAAAATAGTGCAAAAGATGGTTGTCTCATTTAAAGACTGGCATGAGATGTTACCCTTCGCTCTTCATGGCTATAGGACTTCAGTACGCACGTCTGCAGGAGCTACTCCATTCTCCCTCATCTATGAGATGGAGGCAGTTTTACTCGTCGAAGTCGAGATACCTTCTCTAAGGGTAATCGTGAAAACAAAACTTTCCAAGGCAGAATGGGTTCAAAGCCGATACGACCAGTTGAACCTTATCAAAAAGAAACGGCTGAACGCCATATGCCATGGTCAAGCCTATCAGAGGAAGATCAAAAAGGCTTTTGACAAAGAAGTCCACCCTCGAGTCTATCATGAGGGAGAGTTGGTAATGAAGAAATTGCTACCAACTCAAAAGGACAAAATCGGAAAGTGTGCCCCAAATCACGGAGGACCATACGTGGTAAAACGAGCCTTCTCAGGAGGAGCATTGATTCTCACAGACATGGATGGAGAAGAACTTCGATACCCAGTCAACGCTGACGTGGTAAAGAAGTATTATGCTTGAAGACGTTGCTTGCATAAGCCCGCTAGGATGAAAACCCGAAAAGGGCGTCCTAGGCAAAAATTAGGGAAAAATAAAAGCCCGCCAGTACAAGGGTACTAGGCAAAATAAAGGCAAAATTATCCCCGCTAGGATACGTCCTAGGCAAAAGTTAGGGGCAAAAGAATAAGATGTAACAGCAAAGCAAGCAACGATCGCTTGAATCGAAAACTGAAAGGCGGTTCAAGTGATTATCTTCTAGAAGCAAGCGTCTTGCAGCATCTACACTCCTAGCTCAGGCCGAAGCAATTAGGGGAACGTAAAGAGCAACAATTACAGATATAATTGTTAATCCCCAATGTATATAGCCTACCCTGGCCAGCCATTCTTCAGAAATTTCCTTCTGTATATCTTTCTGTAAAAACACTTGTGAATATCAATAAAATATCTATTCATTTCTCTTCTCTCTTGACCATGTGATTATGCCTCTAAATTGGTATTTCATAAAAATTGTACGAAATTCCTTTAATAATTGGTCAATAAAGAAAATTGGAGGGATTCCTATAAAATCCATAATCTCCTGCATAAAAGGCTCACAAAAATATTCCCTCACGTCGACGACAGAAATTCCTTCAAGAAGAGGAGGATAGGGAGAGCCATTCATTTTTCTAAAAAGCATTAATAAAATAATCAAACTTGCATTTGTGCATCACACACACATTAGTTGCACATTCAAAGACCTTATCATGAGGCAATTGCATAAAATAGAAAAAATAGAAAATTGCTTATGTATGGCAGCGGTCAACAGAAAAAAGCCGCAAATCAACAAGAAAAGGCAAAAATACAGAAAAAGCCAAAAACGACAAAAAAGGCAAAAGATTTAGAAAATCAATCGCCTCGTACAGAATAACTGAGCCTGGAGAGGCTCGCCGAAATAATACTCTTTCAGAATAACTGAGCCTGGAGAGGCTTGCCGAAAGAATACTCTCAGAATAACTGAGCCTGGAGAGGCTTGCCGAAATAATACTCCTTCATCATAATTGAGCCTGGAGAGGCTCGCAGAAATAATACTCCCCAGAGAAACCTCAGCTCGCGCTCAGAAAAAATCCCCAGCGAGAGCTATCAAAGCAAGATCGACAAAATTCCCAATGGAAGTACGATCTCCCAAGCAGAATATCCAAGTCAAAGGACTTAAACTTCCTCAGTGAAGATAGCTCTCCAACTCAAGTGTTGAGTGAGGCTAAGCCTGCAGAGGCTTCCTAAATAATACTCTGGGATACATAAGATCCCTCATTCCCCAATCGCCTACTCAGAGGCATCCCTGCAAAAAGAGAAAAATCAAAAATATCAATAAGTATTCCCCAAGCGGAATCTGGCACTCAGCCGAACACTGAACTTCAAATCCGCAGTCGCCTACACAAGAGGCACTCCTTCAAAAAGGAAAACCCAAAAAAAGAAAAAATCAATAACAATTCCCCAAGCGGAATTTGGCTTTTTAGCCAATCATTGAACGTCAAGCTGATACGCCTAACAGAATAGGCTAATCAAAATCAACGACAGAATCCCCAGCGGATAACAGCCTACACAGAGGCGACAAAAATCAGAAAACCCAAAAGAGATACCCGAATAAAGATAACCGGGATACTCCACCAACGTCAAAGGACGTCAGCCAAACATAAGGCATCGCTCAATTCAAGAAGAGCATCTGTGTCTACACCCCAAGGAAACAGAAATTCCTCAATGGGTACCAACAATGCAATGCAAGTTGGGGCACAGGAACCTATGAATGACTGCACATCCCCTAGACGGATCCCTGCGTTATCCAGCCCTCAGCGGCACAAAATCAGAAAAACCGTCAAAGCAGCATCGTGGACTGTGGAGACAAAATCATCTCAAAGCCTAAAAGGCAATACTCAGCTACCCAGTTGTCGAGAGCACCGAGGTATGCACAAGCCTGGAGAGGCAATACTCAGCTACCCAGTTGTCGAGAGCACCGAGGTATGCACAAGCCTGGAGAGGCAATACTCAGCTGCCCAGTTGTCGAGAGCACCGAGGTATGCACAAGCCTGAGAGGCAATACCCAGCTACCCAGTTGTCGAGAGCACCGAGGTATGCACAAGCCTGAGAGGCAATACTCAGGTACCCAGTTGTCGAGAGCACCGAGGTATACACAAGCCTGAGAGGCAATACTCTGCTACCCAGTTGTCGAGAGCACCGAGGTATGCACAAGCCTGGAGAGGCAATACTCAGCTACCCAGTTGTCGAGAGCACCGAGGTATGCACAAGCCTGGAGAGGCAATACTCTGCTACCCAGTTGTCGAGAGCACCGAGGTATGCACAAGCCTGGAGAGGCAATACTCAGCTACCCAGTTGTCGAGAGCACCGAGGTATGCACAAGCCTGGAGAGGCAATACTCAGCTGCCCAGTTGTCGAGAGCACCGAGGTATGCACAAGCCTGAGAGGCAATACCCAGCTACCCAGTTGTCGAGAGCACCGAGGTATGCACAAGCCTGAGAGGCAATACTCAGATACCCAGTTGTCGAGAGCACCGAGGTATACACAAGCCTAAGAGGCAATACTCTGCTACCCAGTTGTCGAGAGCACCGAGGTATGCACAAGCCTGAGAGGCAATACTCAGCTACCCAGGTGTCGAGAGCAACGAGGTATGGACAAGCCTGGAGAGGCAATACTCAGCTGCCCAGTTGTCGAGAGCACCGAGGTATGCACAGGCCTGGAGAGGCAGTACTCAGCTACCCAGTTGTCGAGAGCACCGAGGTATGCATGAGCCTGGAGAGGCGACGACTAATACTCAACCTGGAGAGGCTACTCAACAATTTTCCACCGGAAGACACTACAAGTCAGAAGGTTAGCGTATTACCCGGACAATTGGGTCAACTCCTTTACTTGTCAATCGATACACCAAAAAGACCGTTTGACTAAGTAAAGGGGGGGCAGCTGTAGACCCCTAAAATTGTCCGGGTCGGAAATAAAACTCGAAGACCCTCAAAGATCGAAGGAAAGTCAGCCAGAAGGACTCCTAGAAGACCATAGGATGGCTATCTGTAGGTTTAGAGGTCTTAGAGTAGCTTAAAATAAGGAAGTGGAGGGAATGAAGCCCAATACGGCTGTACTAAACTTAATACGGCCGTATTGAAGCTTCAACACGGCCGCAGTGAACTCAATACGGCGTATTGAAGTTTCTGAAACTTCAATACGGCCGTACTGAAATCAATACGGCCGTATTGAAGCTTCAATACAGCCGCAGTGAACTCAATACGGGCGCATTGAAATTTCTGAATTTCAATACGGCCGTATTGAACTCAATACGGCCGTATTGAAGTTCAAAAATTTCAATACGGCCGTATTGATTCCATAGCCCGTATTGCGCCTGTTCCCTATAAATATGGCGTCATTTTGACGTCATAGAGGGGGGAAAACAGAGTTTTAACCCTCTCCTTGAGTATTCTGGGGTTTTTGAGCAGTGTTCTGCCCTAGAAATCACTCGGAGAGTTGATCCGACAAAGTTCTTGAGCCCCGAGCCATTTTGCTTGAGGATCGAACCTAGTCGAAGGGAAATCCTCCGGATTTCCATAGTTAAAAGTTTTTAGGAAGGAGCGAGCGAGCTTGTAGAGCGAGGGAACGCCAAAAAGCTTCCCAGTTTTACGAAATATATAAAAGCACGCTTCAAAGGTTTCTTCTTAAAGTCCTTCCTTTTACTGCTTTCTGTGTGCATATTTAATCTGTCATCATGTAGATAGTTAATTTATAATTGCTTAGAATAAATAGGGGTAATTTAGTAATTTTACACTGTTATTTTAGAAATAATCTGTCATAGGGAACCCGAAAGGGGCGCTGTGGGGTGCTAACACCTTCCCCATGCGTAACCGACTCCCTTACCCAACTCTGGTTGTAATGGCCAAAGTTGATTTATAAAATCAATTGCCTTATCCCTTTTTCCAATGTTTTGAGTAAAACATTGGTGGCGACTCCACGAACCCTTCCTTTTTATGAAAACCACTAATCCATGGAGGGTCCCGCTTGGGATTAACATGGATTAGTGAGACATTTAATAAATAAATTGGATAAGATCGACAAGGTCTCAGTTTGAGAACAAGTCGTTCTAATAATCCAATACATTTTCAAAACTAAAATAAAAGAGAGTCCGACCGTCTTCGCGAATGCCGAGGCCCGTTTCGGGCCGGTGGCGACAATTGGAAGTACTGTTTTAAATGCCATAACATTATTTCATTTCTCTTCTCCCTTTAAATATTCACTCTAGGCCTCATCCATTAACCCTTAATAAATAAGATGTATTTGCGACAAAGATGTTACTCAATAATAGCATGGATAACAAAGGAATAATCAAGAATCCAAACATGACTGGGTTTAATAAAAATAGGGCGTCCCATACAAACGCTGCAAAAATGAAAGCCCGATAGAAATCCACTAAGGGGGGCTACGCATAATTAGGGCAAGATCTACTAGGGACCCACAATCGAAAAGGGAAACCTAGACAAAAGTAAGGATCAAAAGAAAAATGTCTGCTAGGAAACACATCCAAAGTGACCTAGGCAAAAGTTAGGATGTTAAAGCAGCGACCTAAGTTTAAAATTGAAAGGCGGCTCAGGAGGGATCATTCAATCAGAGCACAAGCCCAAGTCATCACTTCACTTTCCAAAAAAGATTAAAACACAATGATTGTAGACCCCTAAAATTGTCCGGGTCGGAAATAAGACTCGAAGACTCTCAAAGATCAAAGGAAAGTCAGCCAGAAGGACTCCAAGAAGACCATAGGATGACTATCTATAGGTTTAGAGGTCTTAGAGTACCTAAAAATAAGGAAGTGGGAGGTTTGGAGCTCAATACGGCCTCCTTGGAGTTCAGTACGGCCGTACTGCACATTTTGTACTACAATACGGCCGTACTGAAACCAATACGGCCGTATTGAAGTTTCTGTATTTCAATACGGCCGTACTGAATTCAATACGGCCGTATTGAAGTACAAAAACTCAATACGGGCCGTATTGAACCCAGCTGTCGCCACCGGCCCAAACGGGCCTCGGCGGTCGCGAAGACGGTCGAGCTCGCTTTTATTTTAGTTTTGAAAATGTATTGGATTATTAGAACGACTTGTTCTCAAACTGAGACCTTGTCGATCTTATCCAATTTATTTATTAAAATGTCTCACCAATCCATGTTAATCCCAAGCGGGACCCTCCATGGATTAGTGGTTTTCGTAGTAAAAGGGTTCATGGAGTCGCCACCAATGTTTTACTCAAAACATTGGAAAAAGGGATAAGGCAATTGATTTTATAAATCAACTTTGGCCATTACAACCAGAGTTGGGTAAGGGAGTCGGTTACGCGTGGGGAAGGTGTTAGCACCCCACAGCGCCCCTTTCGGGTTCCCTATGACAGATTATTTCTAAAATAACAGTGTAAAATTACTAAATTACCCCTATTTATTCTAAGCAATTATAAATTAACTATCTACATGATGACAGTTTAAATATGCACACAGAAAGCAGTAAAAGGAAGGACTTTAAGAAGAAACCTTTGAAGCGTGCTTTTATATATTTCGTAAAACTGGGAAGCTTTTTGGCGTTCCCTCGCTCTACAAGCTCGCTCGCTCCTTCCTAAAAACTTTTGACTACGGAAATCCGGAGGATTTCCCTTCGACTAGGTTTGATCCTCAAGCAAAATGGCTCGAGGCTCAAGAACTTCGTCGGATCAACTCTCCGAGTGATTTCTAGGGCAGAACACTGCTCAAAAACCCCAGAATACTCAAGGAGAGGGTTAAAACTATGTTTCAAAGTGTGAAATGACGTCCAATTGACGTCATATTTATAGGGAACAGGCCCAATACGGACTACAGAATCAATACGGCCGTATTGAGTTCACTGCGGCTGTATTGAAGCTTCAATACGGCCGTATTGATTTCAGTACGGCCGTATTGAAGTTCAGAAACTTCAATACGCCGTATTGAGTTCACTGTGGCCATATTGAAGCTTCAATACGGCCGTATTAAGTTTAGTACGGCCGTATTGGGCTTCATTCCCTCCGCTTCCTTATTTTAAGCTATTCTAAGACCTCTAGACCTACAGAGAACCCTCCTAGGGCCTTCCAGGAGTCCTTCTGGCTGATCTTCCTTCAGTCTTCGAGAGTCTTCAAGCTTTATTTCCGACCCGGACAATTTTAGGGGTCTACAACTGCCCCCCCTTTACTTAGTCAAACGGTCTTTTTGGTGTATCGATTGACAAGTAAAGGAGTTGACCCAATTTTCCGGGTAATACGCCAACCTTCTGACTTGTAATGTCTTCTGGTGAAAAATTGTTGAGTAGCCTCTCCAGGTTGATGCATACCTCGACGTTTCTGACAACCTTGGTAGTTGAGTACCGCCTCTCCAGGCCCTGCCTCTTAACATTCGGCAGTTGAGTATTGCCTCTCCAGGCCCTGCCTCTTAACATTCAGCAGTTGAGTATTGCCTCTCCTGTCTCTTAACATTCAGCAGTTGAGTATTGCCTCTCCAGGCCCTGCCTCTTAACATTCAGCAGTTGAGTATTGCCTCTCCAGGCCCTGCCTCTTAACATTCAGCAGTTGAGTATTGCCTCTCCAGGCCCTGCCTCTTAACATTCAGCAGTTGAGTATTGCCTCTCCAGGCCCTGCCTCTTAACATTCAGCAGTTGAGTATTGCCTCTCCAGGCCCTGCCTCTTAACATTCAGCAGTTGAGTATTGCCTCTCCAGGCCTTGCCTCTTAACATTCGGCAGTTGAGTATCGCCTCTCCAGGCCCTGCCTCTCAACATGAGGTAGTTTGAGTATCGCCTCTCCAGGCCCTGCCTCTCAACATGAGGTAGTTGAGTATCGCCTCTCCAGGCCCTGCCTCTTAACATTCAGCAGTTGAGTATTGCCTCTCCAGGCCCTGCCTCTCAACATGAGGTAGTTGAGTATCGCCTCTCCAGGCCCTGCCTCTCAACATGAGGTAGTTGAGTATCGCCTCTCCAGGCCCTGCCTCTCAACATGAGGCAGTTGAGTATAGTTTGTCTCCACAGTCCACAATGCTGCTTCGACGGTTTGTTTTTCTGATTTTGTGCCGCTGAGGGCTGGATAACGCAGGGATCCGTCTAGGGGATGTGCAGTCATTCATAGGTTCCTGTGCCCCAACTTGCATTGCATTGTTGGTACCCATTGAGGAATTTCTGTTTCCTTGGGGTGTAGACACAGATGCTCTTCTTGAATTGAGCGATGCCTTATGTTTGGCTGACGTCCTTTGACGTTGGTGGAGTATCCCGGTTATCTTTATTCGGGTATCTCTTTTGGGTTTTCTGATTTTTGCTGCCTCTGTGTAGGCTGTTATCCACTGGGGATTTTGTCATTCATTTCTTGACTGGCCTCTTCTGTTAGGCAAATAACCTTGATGTTTGGTGCTTGGCTGGATGCCGCATTCCGCTTGGGGAATATTTATTGATATTTTTTTTTTTTGATTTTTCTCCTTTTGCAGGGATGCCTCTGAGTAGGCGATTGGGGAATGAGGGATCTTATGTATCCCAGAGTATTATTTAGGAAGCCTCTGCAGGCTTAGCCTCACTCAACACTTGAGTTGGAGAGCTATCTTCACTGAGGAAGTTTAAGTCCTTTGACTTGGATATTCTGCTTGGGAGATCGTACTTCCATTGGGAATTTTGTCGATCTTGCTTTGATAGCTCTCGCTGGGGATTTGTTCTGAGCGCGAGCTGAGGTTTCTCTGGGGAGTATTATTTCTGCGAGCCTCTCCAGGCTCAGTTATTCTGCATACTGTGGAGGATGTGGAGTATTATTTTGGTAAGCCTCTCCAGGCTTAGTTATTCGGTACAAATTGTTTGTTGGATTTTCTATATCCTTGCCTTTTTTATTTTCGGCTTTTTCTGTATTTTGCCTTTTCTTCTGATTTGGCTTTTTCTGTATTTTGCCTTTTTTATGTTTTTGGCTTTTGCTGTACAGAAATTAAAAGTGCTAAAGAAATTAAATTCAGTTATTATGAGAGAGTATTATTTCGGCAAGCCTCTTCAGGCTCAGTTATTTTGTAGGAGTATTATTTCGGCAAGCCTCTCCAGGCTCAATTATTCTGAAGGAGTATTATTTCGACAAGCCTCTCCAGGCTCAATTATTCTGTGGGAGTATTGTTTCGGCAAGCCTCTCCAGGCTCTAGTTATTCTGAGGAAGTATTATTTCTGCAAGCCTCTCCAGGCTCAATTATTCTGATGAGGGAGTATTATTTCGGCAAGCCTCTCCAGGCTTAATTATTTTGTGGGAGTATTTTTTCAGCAAGCCTCTCCAGGCTCAGTTATTCTGAAGGAGTATTATTTCGGCAAGCCTCTCCAGGCTCAATTATTCTGATGAGGGTGTTGATTTTCTGAATCTTTGCATTTTGTTTGCTGCTGTCATACACAAGCAATTTTCTTTTTTTCTATTTTATGCGGTTGCCTCATGATAAGGTCTTTGAATGTGCAACTAATGTGTGTGTGATGCACAAACGCAATACAATTTTTTTTATTTTTGTTCATTTATTTAGAAAAGTGAGTGGCTCTCCCTATCCTCTTCTTCTTGGAGGACTTTTTGTCATTGACGCGAGGGAGTATTTTTGTGAGCCTTTATGCAGGAGATTATGGATTTTATAGGAACCCCTCCAATTTTCTTTATTTGACCGATTATTAAAAGAGTTTCGTACAATTTTTGAAACATCAATTTAGAGGCATAATCACATGGTCAAGAGAGAAAAGAAACAAATGGATATTTTATTTGATATTCACAAGTGTTTTTTTTTTTTTTTTTTTTTTTTACAGAAAGATATACAGAAGGAAGTTTCTGAAGAATGGCTGGCCAGGGTAGGCTATATACATTGGGCTTAAACAATTATATCTGTAATTGTCGCTCTTCCCATTCCCCTAATCGTTTCGGGTGAGATGCCTGAGCCAGGAGTGTAGATACTGCAAGACGCTTGCTTCTAGAAGATTATCACTTGAACCGCCTTTCGGTTTTCGGTTCAAGTGATCGTTGCTTGCTTTGTTTTTATATCTTATTCTTTTGCCCCTAACTTTTGCTTAGGACGTATCCTAACGGGGTAAATTTGCCTTTGTTTTGCCTAGTACCCTTGTACTGGCAGGCTTTTTATTTTGCCCTAACTTTTGCCTAGGACGCCCTTTTTGGGTTTTCATCCTAGCGGGCCTATGCAAGCAACGTCTTCAAGCGTAGTACTTCTTTACCACGTCAGCGTTGACTGGGTATAGAAGTTCTTCTCCATCCATGTCTGTGAGGATCAATGCTCCTCCTGAGAAGGTTCGTTTTACCACGTATGGTCCTCCGTGATTTGGGGCACACTTTCTGATTTTGTCCTTTTGAGTTGGTAACAATTTCTTAATTACCAACTTTCCCTCATGGTAGACTCGAGGGTGGACTTTATTGTCAAAAGCCTTTTTGATCTTCCTCTGATAGGCTTGACCATGGCATATGGCGTTCAGCCGTTTCTCTTGGATAAGGTTCAACCGGTCGTATCGGCTTTGAACCCTTTCTGCCTCGGAAAGTTTTGTTTCCATGATTACCCTTGGAGAAGGTATCTTGACTTCGACGGGTAGAACTGCCTCCATCCCATAGACGAGGGAGAATGGAGTAGCTCCTGTAGATGTGCGTACTGAAGTCTTATAACCATGAAGAGCGAAGGGTAACATCTCGTGCCGGTCTTTAAATGAGGCAACCATCATTTACCCTATTTCCTTGATGTCCTTATTGGTTGCCTCGATTGCCCTATTCATCTTTGGCCGATATGGGGAAGAGTTGCGGTGTTGGATCTTGAATTCTTGGCACAGTTCTTCCACCATTTTATTATTCAGATTAGATCCATTTTCAGTGATGATTTATTTCTCCATGCTTCCACTAGATTATTCCAAAATCTTTTGGGACAAGAGAGAAAAGAAGGAAGGGATATATTTTCAAAAGTTTGTGTTTTAGAGGGGATTATTTTTCAAAAATGGTTTTTGTAAGAATGGATGGCCAAGGTAGGCTTATGTGTTTAGGCTTGTTTGATTAAACACTTATGAAGTTAAAAAGTCGTGTTGTGATTTGACAACTTGGATAGCTTCCCTTGAACCTTTCTTTTTGAATTCGGTTCATGGTACCATCATGGATTTCTTTTGTTTTTTGATTGTCCTTATTTTTGCCTAAAACACCCTTTTGTGGCGTTTTAGCGGACTTTTGTTTTTGTTTATTTTTGCAACCCTAACTTTTGCCTAGGTCACCCTTTTGTGGGATTCCTAGCGGGTCTTTTGCTCTTATTTTTGCGCAGACCCCTTTTTGGGTTTCCCGCCGAGCTTCTTTTATTTTAAAGGATTTCTTTTTATCCATGATGGCACTTGTCGAGGCCAAGGGAAGGTGCTCCAAGTTGTCACACACACTTCCACATAAAAATGATGTGGGTTTATTATTATTAAGATGATTTTAACCTCATTCATGTTTATTCAAACAGGGTTAAAAAATGTGGTTTAGAATTTTATTATAAGCAAGAAAAGAAGCAATGAGAAAGAATGATTTTATTATAATCATAGTGGAAACATTAGTCTTTATTTCATCACTGATATGGGTCCCAATGTTGACCTCTTCTATCTCTCGGCCTTGCCCCAAATTCACGGTCTCTAATTTCTCTTGACACGGTTGGAGTAGACGAGTTTCTTGATCTAGCAGTCTTTGCAGATCCGGAGAGATGGTCTCCTCATCACTGTCCAACTCAACCCGTTTATCCTCAACTTTCAGATCCCGGTCAGAGCGAACAATTACAGACATAATTATTTTATTGGTTCTGTTTAGGTTTAGAATTATTAATGTTAATGAGGAAAGAGAGAAAAGAACAAAAGAGAGAGTAATGTATGAAAAATGCCTCTTTATTGATATATGTATGTAAAACTGTACAAAACCCTTATTTACATGGAAAGGTCCTCATGATCTCGGGTACTGATCATGAGTCCCTAAAAGAAAAAAGTGGAGGGGCCCTATCATGGCTTGTTATTCTCTCTAATCCTGCTTTGGCCGAGGATTCTTGCTCACGTCGGGCGCTATCGAATCAAAAGTGATCCACCCGGCATCAATAAGGTCTTGGACCTTATATTTGAGAGCTCTGCAGTTCTCCGTTGAATGCCCCGATGTCCCCGAATGGTATAAACATTTGTCTTGTGGTTTGTACCAACTGGGATGAGGTGGATCAATCTTCTTTAGTGGAACGTAAGCTAGAAGACGTGCTTCCACTAGCTTCGGCAGGATGTCGCTATATGTGGTCGGAAGTTTATCAAACTTCTTCACAGGTTTGAATTGCGATCTTCCTGACTTCGAAGTGGAAGAAGACGAAGAGATGGTTATGGCACTGACTTCTCTCTCCTTCTTCTTCCCAAAGGTCTTCTTAGCTTTAAATGATTGGGAAGGTTTAGCTAGCTTCCCGCTTTTCAGCTCTTGTTCCACTCTTCCTCCAACATGATGGGACTCATGGTCACTGTGCTCAGCCCCTTGTATGTTGTGGTGACGCATGAGTTCCATCATTTGCGCCATTTGCTCTTTGAGCTGTGAGAGCTCGGCTGTAAGCTCCTTATTTCGTTCCTCCAACGCGTCCATTTTCTTGTTGAGCTGAGAGAGCTCGGTTGTGAGCTTCTTATTTTGCTCCTCTAGCGCTTCCATTTTCTTGATTTTCTTTGCGCGTGTGAGGACAGAGAGATGACCAGCCACTTTCTAAAATGAATGTTTATTCTAATTAGCTTATTTATGATATGAATACACTCTTGATGTGAGCTTGATAATCTTTCATCTTTGAGGCGCTGCCTTTTTAAGATGAAAGTTTATCACCCTCCCTAGGCTATTATCTCTCCACAACGGAGAATCTCAATAGTCACGGGTCTCTTACACTCACATCGAGAGGGTATTAGTGAACCTATAAATGATGATGAGGATGCATGAGGTATTATTGATAATGATGCCTATGCTCCTTACTTTTATTATATTTTCACACATTGGTTTTTCCTCTCATGTCATGACATTTTCATGCATGGGGATTATTCTTTGACCTTATCACGAGGTTTTTTATTAATGCACAAACAATTGCACATAAGCATTTATACAAACAATTCACTCATCCACGAACAGTCACGAGCGAATCACGAGGTAGGGGTCTCCTGCAGAAAAGTGCATATTCAAGGAGGATCTAACTGTTCTCACTTGGTCAAAGGCCCCCAAGGTGCCCCCATTATAGGGACCCAATTCCTCTCATCGTAGGTCGATGGAAAGCTCCAACGCACCGTCGGACTCAAGTTCATGGTTATCACCTTGAGTGATGTTTTCCGACAACGGTCTACGGGCACCTATAGACCCATTCGACAACCGGCCGTACTAACATCCACTCCCTATGGTTAATCACTCATGCCCCCGGGTATAGAGGGAACTGTTGTGTGCAAAGGTTTGTGTGCAGTTTTTATTTCAAACAATTGCGTAAATTTAAAAATACAACAGTTATTAAAGCCAAATAGATAAACATGTTATCATACAAGCAAGGGGTAATGAAGTAATTTTAACTTTTATTTGTTAAAAATAATCTGTCGCTAAATGGGACTGACTCTCGAGGCTTCCCCAGTGGAGTCGCCATCTGTCGCCACCGGCCCAAACGGGCCTCGGCGGTCGCGAAGACGGTCGAGCTCGCTTTTATTTTAGTTTTGAAAATGTATTGGATTATTAGAACGACTTGTTCTCAAACTGAGACCTTGTCGATCTTATCCAATTTATTTATTAAAATGTCTCACCAATCCATGTTAATCCCAAGCGGGACCCTCCATGGATTAGTGGTTTTCGTAGTAAAAGGGTTCATGGAGTCGCCACCAATGTTTTACTCAAAACATTGGAAAAAGGGATAAGGCAATTGATTTTATAAATCAACTTTGGCCATTACAACCAGAGTTGGGTAAGGGAGTCGGTTACGCGTGGGGAAGGTGTTAGCACCCCACAGCGCCCCTTTCGGGTTCCCTATGACAGATTATTTCTAAAATAACAGTGTAAAATTACTAAATTACCCCTATTTATTCTAAGCAATTATAAATTAACTATCTACATGATGACAGTTTAAATATGCACACAGAAAGCAGTAAAAGGAAGGACTTTAAGAAGAAACCTTTGAAGCGTGCTTTTATATATTTCGTAAAACTGGGAAGCTTTTTGGCGTTCCCTCGCTCTACAAGCTCGCTCGCTCCTTCCTAAAAACTTTTGACTACGGAAATCCGGAGGATTTCCCTTCGACTAGGTTTGATCCTCAAGCAAAATGGCTCGAGGCTCAAGAACTTCGTCGGATCAACTCTCCGAGTGATTTCTAGGGCAGAACACTGCTCAAAAACCCCAGAATACTCAAGGAGAGGGTTAAAACTATGTTTCAAAGTGTGAAATGACGTCCAATTGACGTCATATTTATAGGGAACAGGCCCAATACGGACTACAGAATCAATACGGCCGTATTGAAATTTTTGAACTTCAATACGGCCGTATTGAGTTCAATACGGCCGTATTGAAGCTCAGAAATTTCAATATGGCCGTATTGAGTTCACTGCGGCTGTATTGAAGCTTCAATACGGCCGTATTGATTTCAGTACGGCCGTATTGAAGTTCAGAAACTTCAATACGCCGTATTGAGTTCACTGTGGCCATATTGAAGCTTCAATACGGCCGTATTAAGTTTAGTACGGCCGTATTGGGCTTCATTCCCTCCACTTCCTTATTTTAAGCTATTCTAAGACCTCTAGACCTACAGAGAACCCTCCTAGGGCCTTCCAGGAGTCCTTCTGGCTGATCTTCCTTCAGTCTTCGAGAGTCTTCAAGCTTTATTTCCGACCCGGACAATTTTAGGGGTCTACAGGGGCCGTACTGCGCCTCATCCCTATAAATAGGACGTCATTTGGACGTCATTCCACACTTTTCCACACAGTTTTGACTCCCTCCTTGAGTATTCTGGGGTTTTTGAGCAGTGTTCTGCCCTAGAAATCTCTCTGGGAGTCGATCCGACGAAGTTCTGGAATTCCGAGCATTTAGCTTGGAGATTCGAACTTAGTCGAAGGGAAATCTTTTGGATTTCCATAGTCAAAAATTATTTTTAGGAAGGAGCGAGCGAGCTTGTAGAGGGAGGGAGTGCCAAAAAGCCTCCTAGACTTCATTGATATATAAAAAGCACGCTTCAAGAGGTTTCTTTTCTAAAAATCCCTTCTTTTACCGCTTTCTGATTGTTTCATATTTAAATTTATCATCATGTAGATATTTAATTTACAATCGCTTATAATAAATAGGGGTAATTTAGTAATTTTGCGCTATTATTTAATAAATAATCCGTCATAGGGAACCCTAATGGGGCGCTGTGGGGGTGCTAACACCTTCCCCACACGTAACCGACTCCCTTACCCAACTCTGGTTGTAATGGCCAAAGTTGATTTATAAAATCAATTGCCTTAAATCTTTTTCCAATGTTTTGAGTAAAATATTGGTGGCGACTCCAAGAACCCTAATTTTTGCGAAAACCACTAATCCATAGAGGGTCCCGCTTGGGATTAATATGGATTGGTGAATCATTTAATAAAATTGGTAGCTCGACAAGGTCTCAGTTTGAGAATAAGTCGTTCTATCAATCCACCACTTTTCAAAACTTTAAAAAGAGTCCAACCATCGTCGCGATTGCCAAGGTCCGTTTCGGCGGGTGGCGACAGATGGCGACTCCGCTGGGGAAGCCTCGAGAGTCAATCCCATTTAGTGATGGATTCTTTTCAAAATAATAGTTTAAAATTACTTTATTACCCCTTACTTGTATGATAACATGCTTTATCTATTTGGCTTTAATAACTGTTGTATTTTTAAATTCTCGCAATTGTTTGAAATACAAACTGCACACGAACCTTTGCACACAACAGTTCCCTCTATACCCGGGGGCATGAGTGGTAAGCCATAGGGAGTGGATGTTAGTACGGCCGGTTGTCGAATGGGTCTATAGGTGCCCGTAGACCGTTGTCGGAAAGCATCACTCAAGGTGATAACCATGAACTCAAGTCCGACAATGCGTTGGAGCTTTCCATCGACTTAC
The DNA here is from genome assembly GCF_000230855.2 of Cajanus cajan. Lineage (NCBI taxonomy): Eukaryota > Viridiplantae > Streptophyta > Magnoliopsida > Fabales > Fabaceae > Cajanus > Cajanus cajan. Next base: position 41,655,049 of record NC_138525.1, read on the forward strand.
GACGAGAGGAATTGGGTCCCTATAATGGGGGCACCTTGGGGGCCTCAGACCGGTGAGAACAGTTAGATCCACCTTGAATATGCACTTTTCTGCAGGATACCCCTACCTCGTGATTCGCTCGTGACTGTTCGTGGATGAGTGAATTGTTTGTGTATAGGTTTATGTGATATTGTTTGTGCATTAATAATAAACCTCGTGATAAGGTCTAAAGAATAATCCCCATGCATGAAAATACCATGACATGAGAGGAAAGACCATGTGTGAAAATATAATAAAAGTGAGGAGCATGTACATCATTACCAATAAGACATCATGCATCCTCATAAACCATGCATTTTAGGTTCACCAATACCTCTTGACATGAGTAAAAGAGACCCATAATTATCGAGATTCTCCGTTGGGGAGGGATCATAAGTCAAGGAGGGTGGTAACACTCCGTTTTAAAAAAGGCAGCGCCTTAAAAATGGAGGGTTATCAAGCTCATGTCAAGAGCGTATTCATCCCATAAATAAACTAATTAAACATTCATTTTAGAAAGTGGCTGGTCATCTCTCTGTCCTCACACGCGCGCAGAAAATCAAGAAGATGGAAGCGCTGGAGGACCAAAATAAGAAGCTTACAGCCGAGCTCTCGCAGCTCAAAGAACAAATGGCGCAAATGATGGAGCTCATGCGTCATCATAATGTACATGGGTCTCACCACAGTGACCATGAGTCCCATCATCATGAGGAGGAGGAGCACGAGGAAGAACCTCCACGAGCTGTACCCCTTGGGGCGGGGATCATGATTAAAGAGCCCGAGGTTTCAAAGGAACAATTCCACGCCCTAGAGGATCGGCTAAGGGCTATGGAGGGGTATGACTTCGATATTAAAGATGCCGCCGACATGTGTTTAGTGAGGGACATCCAAAGTACGTGGGATCGACTTGCCCTAAGAGTCATCTCACCATGTACTGTCGCAAAATGGCTGCATATGCCACAAATGAAAAGCTCTTGATCCATTGCTTCCAAGAGAGCTTAGCCGATACTGCGCTCAATTGGTATATGCAGCTAGATGGAAATCTAGTACATACATGGAGGCAGTTGGCCGACGCCTTTCTCAAGCGCTATAAATACAACATCGACCTAACACCCGATAGGTCAGATCTTCAAGCCTTGAGTAAGAAAAATGATGAATCTTTCAAGGCGTACGCCCAACGATGGAGGGAGTTGGCGGCACAGATAGAGCCCCCGCTGTCGGATAAGGAGACAGTGTCCTTATTCATCAACTCGTTGACTGGTCCCTATTACGATAAAATGATAGGGAACACAACGACACTCTTCTCGGACATCATCACCATGGGGGAGAGAGTGGAACAAGGACTTAAAAGTGGGAAGCTGGCTAAGCCTTCCCAATCATATGAAGCTAAGAAGGCCTTCGGGAAGAAGAAAGAGGGAGGAGTCAATGCTATAACCATACCCTCGGCTACTTCCACTTCGAAGTCGGGTAGATCGCAATTCACTCCTGTGAAGAAGTTTGATAAACTTCCGACCACTTATAGCGATCTCCTGCCGAAGCTAGTAGAAGCCAAACTTCTAGCTTATGTTCCACCAAGGAAGATCGACCCACCTTACCCCGATTGGTACAAGCCACAAGACAAATGTTTATACCATTCGGGGGCACCAGGGCATTCAACAGAGAATTGCCTAGCTCTCAAACACAAGGTCCAAAGCCTTATTGATGCTGGGTGGGTCACTTTCGATTCGACAACGCCCGACGTGAGCAAGAACCCTCTGCCAAAGCAGGAGTAGAGAGAAGGGCAAGCCACGATAAGGCCCCTCCTTAATTTTCTTTTTCTTTTTGGGACTCATGATCAGTACCCGAGATCATGAGGACCTTTCATATAAATAAGGGTTTTGTACATTTTACATATATCAATAAAGAGGCATTTTTCACATATCATTCTCTCTTTTGTTCTTTTCTCTCTTTCCTCATTAACATTAATAATTCTAAACCTAAACAGAACCAATAAAATAATTATGTCTGTAATTGTTCGCTCTGACCGGGATCCGAAAGTTAAGGATGAATGGGTTGAGTTGGACAATGATGAGGAGGCCATCTCTCCGGATCTGCAAAGACCGCTAGATCAAGAAGCTTGTCTACTCCAACCGTATCAAGAGAAATTGGAGACTGTGAATTTGGGGCAGGGCCGAGAGATAAAAGAGGTCAACATTGGGACCCATATCAGTGATGAAATAAGGACACATGTTTCCGCTATGATTATAATGAAATCATTCTTTTTGCTTCTTTTCTTGCTTATAATAAAATTCTAAACCACATTATTTTTAACCCTGTTTGAATAAACATGAATGAGGTTAAAATCATCTTAATAATAATAAACCCACATCATTTTTATGTGGAAGTGAGTGTGACAACTTGGAGCACCTTCCCTTGGCCTCGACAAGTGCCATCATGGATAAAAAGAAATCCTTTATAATAAAAGAAGCTCGGCAGGAAACCCAAAAAGGGGGCTGCGCAAAAATAAGAGCAAAAGACCCGCTAGGAATCCCACAAAAGGGTGACCTAGGCAAAAGTTAGGGTTGCAAAATAAACGAAAACAAAAGTCCGCTAAAACGCCACAAAAGGGTGTTTTAGGCAAAAATAAGGACAATCAAAAAAAAAAAAAAGAGAAATCCATGATGGTACCATGAACCGAATTCAAAAAGAAAGGTTCAAGGGAAGCTATCCAAGTTGTCAAAGTCACAACGTCAATAAACAAAGATTTTCTTAACTTCATAAGTGTTTAATCAAACAAGCCTAAACACATAAGCCTACCTCGGCTAACCATTCTTACAAAAACCATTTTTGAAAAATAAATCCCCTCTAAAACACAAACTTCAGAATAAAAGTATCTTTCCCTTCTTTTCTCTCTTGTCCCAAATGATTTTAGAATAATCTAGTGGAAGCATGGAGAAATAAATCATCACTGATAATGGATCTAATCTGAACAACAAAATGGTGGAAGAACTGTGCCAAGAATTCAAGATCCAACACCATAACTCTTCCCCATATCGGCCAAAGATGAATGGGGCAGTCGAGGCAACCAATAAGAACATCAAGAAAATAGTGCAAAAGATGGTTGTCTCATTTAAAGACTGGCACGAGATGTTACCCTTCGCTCCTCATGGCTATAGGACTTCAGTACGTACATCTACAGGAGCTACTCCATTCTCCCTCGTTTATGGGATGGAGGCAGTTCTACCCGTCGAAGTCGAGATACCTTCTCTAAGGGTAATCATGGAAACAAAACTTTCCGAGGTAGAATGGGTTCAAAGCCGATACGACCAGTTGAACCTTATCAAAAAGAAACGGCTGAACGCCATATGCCATGGTCAAGCCTATCAGAGGAAGATCAAAAAGGCTTTTGACAAGAAAGTCCACCCTCGAGTCTACCATGAGGGAGAGTTGGTAATGAAGAAATTGCTACCAACTCAAAAGGACAAAATCGGAAAGTGTGCCCCAAATCACGGAGGACCATACGTGGAAAAACGAGCCTTCTCAGGAGGAGCATTGATCCTCACAGACATGTATGGAAAAGAACTTCGATACCCAGTCAACGCCGACGTGGTAAAGAAGTACTATGCTTGAAGACGTTGCTTGCATAGGCCCGCTAGGATGAAAACCCAAAAAGGGCGTCCTAGGCAAAAGTTAGGGCAAAATAAAAAGCCCGCCAGTACAAGGGTACTAGGCAAAACAAAGGCGAATTTATCCCCGCTAGGATATGTCCTAGGCAAAAATTAGGGGCAGAAGAATAAGATACAAAAACAAAGCAAGCAACGATCACTTGAATCGAAAACCGAAAGGCGGCTCAAGTGATTATCTTCTAGAAGCAAGCGTCTTGCAGCATCTACACTCCTGGCTCAGGCATCTCACCCAAAGCAACTAGGGGAATGTAAAGAGCAACAATTACAGATATAATTGTTAAGCCCAATGTATATAGCCTACCCTGGCCAGCCATTCTTCAGAAATTCCTTCTGTATATCTTTCTGTAAAAACACTTGTGAATATCAATAAAATATCTATTCATTTTCTCTTCTCTCTTGACCATGTGATTATGCCTCTAAAATTGGTATTTCATAAAAATTGTACGAAATTCCTTTAATAATCAGTCAATAAAGAAAATTGGAGGGGTTCCTATAAAATCTGTAATCTCCTGTGAAAAAGGCTCACAAAGATATTCCCTCACGTCGACGACAGAAATTCCTCCAAGAAAAGGAGGATAGGGAGAGCCATTCATTTAAAAAAAAAAAAAAAAAAAAAAAAAAAAAGCATTAATAAAATAATCAAACTTGCATTTGTGCATCACACACACATTAGTTGCACATTCAAAGACCTTATCATGAGGCAATTGCATAAAATAGAAAAATAGAAAAATTGCTTGTGTATGACAACAGTCAACAGAAAAGGCCAAAAAAACGACAAAAAGGCAAAAATACAGAAAAAGCCAAAAAATCGACAAAAAAGGCAAAAATACAGAAAAAGCCAAAAATCAACAAAAAAGGCAAAATACAGAAAACCCAACAAATTGTACAGAATAACTGAGCCTGGAGAGGCTTGCCGAAATAATACTCTCACAGAATAACTGAGCCTGGAGAGGCTCGCCGAAATAATACTCCCACAGAATAATTGAGCCTGGAGAGGCTTACCGAAATAATACTCTCTCAGAATAATTGAGCCTGGAGAGGCTCACCGAAATAATACTCTCTCAGAATAACTGAGCCTGGAGAGGCTCGCAGAAATAATACTCCCCAGAGAAACCTCAGCTTAAGCTCATGGAACAAATCCCCAGCGAGAGCTATCAAAGCAAGATCGTCAAAATCCCCAATGGAAGCGCGATCATCTAAACAGAATATCCGAGTCGAAAGGACTATGACCTCCTCAGTGGAGGATAGCTTTCCAACTCAAGCGATGAGTGAAGCTAAGCCTGAAGAGGCTTTCTAAATAATACTCTGGGATATATAAACTTTAAATCCCCACTCGCCTACTCAGAGGCACCCCTTCAAGAAAAATCACAAAAGACAAATAATCATTCCCCAAGTGGAATCCGGCTCTCAGCCAAACATCAAGCGTCAAGATGATCTGCCTAACAGAAGAGGCTAATCACAACAAAACGACAAAATCCCCCAGTGGATAACAGCCTACGCAGAGGCAACAAAACCGGAAAATCAAAAGAGTCACCCGAATAAGGATAACCGGGATACTCCACCATCGTCGAAAGGACGTCAGCCAATCATAAGGCATCGCTCACATCAGAAAGAGCATCTTCGTGTCTACACCCCAAGGAAACAGAAATTCCTCAATGGGTACCAACTACGCAATGGAAAGTTGGGACACAAGAACCTATGAGTAACTGCACATCCCCTAGACGGATCCCTGCGTTATCCAGCCCTCAGTGGCACAAAAATCAAAAACAATCGTCGAAGCAGCATCGTGGACTGTGGAGACAAACTTATCTCAAAACCCTGGAGAGGGCAAACTCAGCTGCCCATGTTGAGAGGCAAAACCCTGGAGAGGGCAAACTCAGCTGCCCATGTTGAGAGGCAAAACCCTGGAGAGGGCAAACTCAGCTGCCCATGTTGAGAGGCAACACCCTGGAGAGGGCAAACTCACCCTGGAGAGGGCAAACTCACCCTGGAGAGGGCAAGACTCACGCTACCAAAGTGATCAGAAGCACTGAGGTATGCACGAGCCTGGAGAGGCGACGACTAATACTCACCCTGGAGAGGGCAAACTCACCCTGGAGAGGGCAAACTCACCCTGGAGAGGGCAAACTCACCCTGGAGAGGGCAAGACTCACGCTACCAAAGTGATCAGAAGCACTGAGGTATGCACGAGCCTGGAGAGGCGACGACTAATACTCACCCTGGAGAGGGCAAACTCACCCTGGAGAGGGCAAGACTCACGCTACCAAAGTGACTAGAAGCACAGAGGTATGCAACCCTGGAGAGGGCAAGACTCACGCTACCAAAGTGATCAGAAGCACCGAGGTATGCACGAGCCTGGAGAGGCGACGACTAATACTCACCCTGGAGAGGGCAAACTCAATCTGGAGAGGCTACTCAACAATTTTCCCACCTGAGGACACTACAAGTCGGAAGGATGGCTTACCCCCCGGACAATTGGGTCAACTCCTTTACTTATCAAACGGTACACCAAAAGGCCGTTTGACTAAGTAAAGGGGGGGCAGCTGTAGACCCCTAAAATTGTCCGGGTCGGAAATAAGACTCGAAGACTCTCAAAGATCAAAGGAAAGTCAGCCAGAAGGACTCCCAGAAGACCATAGGATGACTATCTGTAGGTTTAGAGGTCTTAGAGTACCTAAAAATAAGGAAGTGGGAGGTTTGGAGCTCAATACGGCCTCCTTGGAGTTCAGTACGGCCGTACTGCACATTTTGTACTACAATACGGCCGTACTGAAACCAATACGGCCGTATTGAAGTTTCTGTATTTCAATACGGCCGTACTGAATTCAATACGGCCGTATTGAAGTACAAAAACTCAATACGGGCCGTATTGAACCCAGGGGCCGTACTGCGCCTCATCCCTATAAATAGGACGTCATTTGGACGTCATTCCACACTTTTCCACACAGTTTTGACTCCCTCCTTGAGTATTCTGGGGTTTTTGAGCAGTGTTCTGCCCTAGAAATCTCTCTGGGAGTCGATCCGACGAAGTTCTGGAATTCCGAGCATTTAGCTTGGAGATTCGAACTTAGTCGAAGGGAAATCTTTTGGATTTCCATAGTCAAAAATTATTTTTAGGAAGGAGCGAGCGAGCTTGTAGAGGGAGGGAGTACCAAAAAGCCTCCTAGACTTCATTGATATATAAAAAGCACGCTTCAAGAGGTTTCTTTTCTAAAAATCCCTTCTTTTACCGCTTTCTGATTGTTGCATATTTAAATTTATCATCATGTAGATATTTAATTTACAATCGCTTATAATAAATAGGGGTAATTTAGTAATTTTGCGCTATTATTTAATAAATAATCCGTCATAGGGAACCCTAATGGGGCGCTGTGGGGGTGCTAACACCTTCCCCACACGTAACCGACTCCCTTACCCAACTCTGGTTGTAATGGCCAAAGTTGATTTATAAAATCAATTGCCTTAAATCTTTTTCCAATGTTTTGAGTAAAATATTGGTGGCGACTCCAAGAACCCTAATTTTTGCGAAAACCACTAATCCATAGAGGGTCCCGCTTGGGATTAATATGGATTGGTGAATCATTTAATAAAATTGGTAGCTCGACAAGCTCTCAGTTTGAGAATAAGTCGTTCTATCAATCCACCACTTTTCAAAACTTTAAAAAGAGTCCAACCATCGTCGCGATTGCCAAGGTCCGTTTCGGCGGGTGGCGACAATGATAACTTCCTTGTAGTAAATACATTTTGTTTAATAACCCTAAACACCAAAGCCCACCTTGGCCAGCCATTCTTCTAAAAAACCTTTTGGAAAAAACATCCATTCTAACAACTCTTCTGAAAAAATACAAACATTCCTTCTTTCTTTTCTCTTGACCCTTATGGCATTAAAATGGTACCAAAAGTATACACAGAGAATGCACAGTGAATACTCACAGAGGAAAGATCGAGATGTCCCAAAACAGAGTTGGGAGACACTTGACTACACATCGACTGGATAATCAATGAGCCACTAAAAGCTTGGGTTCAAGGAACACATCTCGATAATAATCAAAAATGGCATGGATAAAAAGGAATCATCATCATTAACCTTAATGCGTACATGTTAATTTCCCGACATAAAAAAAAAAAAAAGAATTGCATTTTTAGGAACAAACACATGAGCATAAATTACATTGCATGCATATGAGGTAGGGGCATATGAAAGGGCATTACTAAAAAAAAAGGAATAAATAATAAAATCATTCATGTCTTACATTTTCATTGAATCCATACATCCATGCATTCTACAGGATCAAAGGAGTCATCAACATAATGCACTTATAAAAGCTAAATAGCCAAGCATGAGCCGAATGGTGTCCAATGGCAACCCTAAGTGATTCTATGTGCCCACTAAGCAAAGACATATCAACAGTGGAATAGAATGAAATCAACCAAATAAACAAGTCTGTAAGCAGAAAGAGGCCATCACGCCTAACTTCTTAACCAAATGAAGGATGATTCAAAAGAATGCCAAGATCAGGAATGATTTCCTTACCAAAGCCAGGAATGGCTTCCAAAATAATACTTATCAATAAAGATTCAGCAAATAACATCATGGGATGGGATCCTTCCACCAATGATGACAACAAAAGATAAAATAGAAAAAGGCAAGCTTTGTACATGTTGAAAAAGCTGAAGCATTTAGAAAAATAGCAGAAAAAGGCAAGCTTCAAATGTGAAAAAGCCGAAGCTAAACAAAGATACAAAATTCAAAAAAACCTACCACAAGAAGACGCCTGGAGAGGCATCACAATACTCACATGGCAGGGGCAACACTAGAATCCCTGCCACCCATCAACTCCTTTGCCCACCATCACAAGGGCACCACCTACCAGTAATCCTCATCTTCATCAAACGTCCTGCCAAAGAAAAGGGGCAATCACATCATCATCATCAACAGCCAGCCTGGATAGGCCAGGCATAATACTACTCAACATTTACTCCTTTGCACACCATCACAAGGGCACCACCTACCAGCAATCCTCGTCTTCATCAAACATCCTCCCATAGAAAAGGGGCAATCACATCATCAGCATCAGCAAGTAGCCTAGAGAAGCCAGGCATAATAATACTCGGCATTTACTCCTTTTCCCACCATCACAAGGGCACCACCTACTAGCAATCCTCGTTTTCATCAGATGTTCAACCAAAGAAAAGGGGCAATCACATCATTAGCATCAGTAGGCAGTCTGGAGAGGCTAGGCATAATAATACTCAACATTTACTCCTTTGCCCACCATCACAAGGGCACCACCTACTAGCAATCCTTGTCTTCATCAAACGTCCTCCCGAAGAAAAGGGGCAATCACATCATCAACATCGGCAGGCAGCCTGGAGAGGCCAGGCATAATAATACTCAGCATTTACTCATTTGCGCACCATCACGAGGGCACCACCTACCAGCAATCCTTATCTTCATCAGACGTCCTCCCGAAGAAAAGGGGCAATCACATCATCAACATCAGCAAGCAGGCTGGAGAGGCCAGACATAATAATACTCAGCATTTACTCATTTACGCACCATCACAAGGGCACCACCTACTAGTAATCCTCGTCTTCATCAGATGTTCAACCAAAGAAAAAGGGCAATCACATCATCAGCATCAGCAGGCAGCCTGGAGAGGCCAGGCATAATAATACTCACCATTCAGTAGGCAGCCTGGAGAGGCCAGGCATAATAATACTCACCATTCAACAGGAAGCCTGGAAAGGCCAGCATAATAATACTGATGGAGTTTAGGTTGAAGTAATGGAGTGATTCTTGCTTCTTGTGACCTTCTCCGAAATTTGAAGACCTTTTCCTTGAGCTTTCCACGGATTGAATGATGGAGGAAGATGAATGGAATGATAGGAGAATCCCTAAGCTAAGGATGGAAGCATCCAAGCTAAAGATCCAAATGAAAGCTGACTTTCAAGCTTAGGAATGGAGGTTTTCCTAAGACTAGGTTTAGTGAGATTTTGGTGACTCTTGGAGAGAATATGGCTGAAGTAAAATTTAGAATTCTCATTCATTCAAAAGTGTTTACAATAGTGAAGGAGTCAAGCATTTAAAGCCACGGATCATAGGAGTCTTTGGAGCCATCACATGTGCACTCAAAAGTGGCGCCAATTTGAATTCAAATTTGAATTTGAATTCAAATTGGACGTCCACTTATCCTAACCCATGTGCAGCCCTTCCTTCTAGATTCTTAATTGCATTTAGAGATAATTTAGGGTTCATTTGAGTGTACACATGTGCAGCCACCTTTGGCACAAAACATGTGACTCAAATGAAACTCTAATTACTCCTAAATGTAATTAACATTCTATGATTCATGCTTTATTACTTAATGTAGACCCCTAAAATTGTCCGGGTCGGAAATAAAGCTTGAAGACTCTCGAAGACTGAAGGAAGATCAGCCAGAAGGACTCCTGGAAGGCCCTAGGAGGGTTCTCTGTAGGTCTAGAGGTCTTAGAATAGCTCAAAATAAGGAAGTGGAGGGAATGAAGCCCAATACGGCCGTACTGAACTTAATACGGCCGTATTGAAGCTTCAATACGGCCGCAGTGAACTCAATACGGCGTATTGAAGTTTCTGAAACTTCAATACGGCCGTACTGAAACCAATACGGCCGTATTGAAGCTTCAATACAGCCGCAGTGAACTCAATACGGGCGCATTGAAATTTCTGAATTTCAATACGGCCGTATTGAACTCAATACGGCCGTATTGAAGTTCAAAAATTTCAATACGGCCGTATTGATTCTGTAGGCCGTATTGCGCCTATTCCCTATAAATATGACGTCAATTGGACGTCATTTCACACTTTTGGAGATAGTTTTAACCCTCTCCTTGAGTATTCTGGGGTTTTTGAGCAGTGTTCTGCCCTAGAAATCACTCGGAGAGTTGATCCGACAAAGTTCTTGAGCCCCGAGCCATTTTGCTTGAGGATCGAACCTAGTCGAAGGGAAATCCTCCGGATTTCCATAGTTAAAAGTTTTAGGAAGGAGCGAGCGAGCTTGTAGAGCGAGGGAACGCCAAAAAGCTTCCCAGTTTTACTCAATATATAAAAGCACGCTTCAAGAGGTTTCTTCTTAAATCCTTCCTTTTACTGCTTTCTGTGTGCATATTTAAACTGTCATCATGTAGATAGTTAATTTATAATCGCTTATAATAAATAGGGGTAATTTAGTAATTTTACGTTGTTATTTTAGAAAATAATCTGTCATAGGGAACCCGAAAGGGGCGCTGTGGGGTGCTAACACCTTCCCCACGCGTAACCGACTCCCTTACCCAACTCTGGTTGTAATGGCCAAAGTTGATTTATAAAATCAATTGCCTTATCCCTTTTTCCAATGTTTTGAGTAAAACATTGGTGGCGACTCCACGAACCCTCCTTTTACGAAAACCACTAATCCATGGAGGGTCCCGCTTGGGATTAATATGGATTGGTGAGACATTTTAATAAATAAATTGGATAAGATCGACAAGGTCTCAGTTTGAGAACAAGTCGTTCCAATAATCCAATACATTTTCAAAACTAAAATAAAAGCGAGCTCGACCGTCTTCGCGACCGCCGAGGCCCGTTTGGGCCGGGTGGCGACAGATGGCGACTCCGCTGGGGAAGCTTCGAGAGTCAGTCCCATTTAGTGACAGATTATTTTTAACAAATAATAGTTAAAATTACTTCATTACCCCTCACTTGTATGATAACATGTTTATCTATATGGCTTTAATAACTGTTGTATTTTTAAATTTACGCAATTGTTTGAAATAAAAACTGCACACAAACCTTTGCACACAACAGTTCCCTCTATACCCGGGGGCATGAGTGATTAACCATAGGGAGTGGATGTTAGTACGGCCGGTTGTCGAATGGGTCTATAGGTGCCCGTAGACCGTTGTCGGAAAACATCACTCAAGGTGATAACCATGAACTTGAGTCCGACGGTGCGTTGGAGCTTTCCATCGACCTACGATGAGAGGAATTGGGTCCCTATAATGGGGGCACCTTGGGGGCCTTGGACTGGTGAGAACAGTTAGAACCTACCTTGAATATGCACCTTTCTGCAGGATACCCCTACCTCGTGATTCGCTCGTGACTGTTCGTGGATGAGTGAATTGTGTGTGCATTTTTTTTTATGTGACATTGTATGAGCATATATTTGCACCTTTTAAACATACAACATTCTTGTTTACAATAAAAAATAAGAATAAATAGAAATAAAGATTTTCTAGTACATGGTGTTAACATCTACCTCCATTGCATTCATATAGGTAGTTTCCCTTTTCACCCAAAATATACAAAAATACAAAATACTCAAAAGGAAAAAATACGTATTTATCCAAACCAAGCAATATCATGCATCATCTTAGGAATATCCCGAAAACATGATAATGCTTAGTTGAATAAACACTATGCATGCATATTCATCGCCATCATCTCATATCATGCATTGTATTGTAGATTATGGAGAGGTCTAGGGAGGTGCAAAGGCCATTAAAGAAAGTGGACTTCCTATTATACCGTGCTGAGAGGTTGGATCACCTCTGTACCTTGATGTCAAGAGAGGCTCGCGTCGAGTTTGAGAAATCTTATGGGCGAGTTCTCGATTTGATGAGGATTTGTGTGGATCCAGCTTTTCTGAGGGCATTGGTTCATTTCTGGAGTCCCGATCTGCACTGTTTTGAGTTCCCCCAGTTTGACCTGGTTCCTACTCTAGAGGAGTACGAGCTCATGTTACGGTGGCCTAAATCAGCTGGGGTCTACCTTTTTCAGGGGAACCATGTGGCCGTAGAGAGAGTAGCCACTCAGGTCAAACTACCACCACGATTATCTGCTTTAGTGGGGAACGGCAGTATCAAGGGTTGGAAGCTTGCTATGATCGAAGACCACCTTTCTTCCTTGGCTGGTGAGGGAGATTGGTTAGCTTTCAACAAGACTCTTGCGTTAGCCGTGTTTGGGACGATCCTATTCCCCTTTCACGCTAACACAGTGGACCATGCTGCGATGGACGCTTTCTTTGCTTGGGACGTGCATATGAAGAGTCCCGTGCCCGCTATTCTTGCCGACACCTTGCTATCTGTTCATCTATCTCAACAGAAGCAAGGGAAGATCATCCGATGCTGCACCTCCTTGTTATATGTGTGGGGCATCACACATTTCTACGCCTCCAGTCACATGGGGACCTTGCCCGATCCGTTGAGAAGCTTCTCAAAGATCCCCGTCTGCCGCCGATATGCTTCCGAGTGGAAGGATGAGATGGAACAGTGGAGTATCGAGCATTTTACGTGGGTTTGCCCTTGGTTCCGTCCGAGCCATGTATTGACAAGATGCGGCAGTTATTCGAGCATACCGTTGATGGGCCTCAGAGGTTGCATAACCTACTCACCTAAACTGGTTATGAGGCAACTAATGAGGACCCAAATCGTTCCTACCATAGAGGAGCTGGGAGGGTTGTGTTTCTCTTTCGATCCCGAGCATCAGAAAGATATGCACGCTGTTATAAGAGCATGGGAGAGACCAACCTATGAGGGAGATCTCGAGCTTGAAAAGCCTCGGGTGTCCGTTTCCATTGACAATGAGAAATGGAGGAATGAGAGGGGGGTGTCACAACCATCCACCTCTTGTGCAACCACGACTACAAGGAGGGTGTTGCATGAACAGGTCGACGCCTTGACCAAGAAACTGGGAATCATGGGAGCTCAGATGAGAGTTCTTGAAGAGAAAAACGAAGAATCCAGTTTCACCATTGATGGTCTTCAAAGGCAATGCAAGAAGAAGGACCATGAGATAGAGCGACTCAAGGATGAGTGTGCTAACCTCAACGAGGAGACTACTCGGGCATCCAAAATGCCAAAGGTTGAACCGAGTAGTCAACTCCGAGAAGTCAATGAGAAGATAGCACGCCTTGAAGCCGAGCATGCAAAGCAGGCACAGTTGATCAAGGACATGCAAGATAATTTGATTCTGACTCGATCCGACGCACAGCAATGGCGGGAGGTCGCTCAACGACAAGCCACAAACCTTTCTGATTTCCGCAAAAAGGAAAGGAAAGGATTGGCACAAATGGCCAAACTCCAAGAGGAGAAGGATCGAGCCGAAGACGAGCTTAATGAGCTACAGGCCATGATCAACTACTATACCCAGAAAGCGAAGGAAGCTCAGAAAATCAGTGACGATATGAGCCAAGCGGTCCATACGCAGATTAAAACAATGGGTCGTCATGTCGAGGAAGCCGAAGATGAATGGCAAAGAAACATGAACCCGCCTGTGGGTTTTTACCGGCTTTTCTCTTATTGTAAAAAATTGCTTCAAAGCATTGTATAAAGTTGTACACTTTCTTTAATGAATAAAACAGTATTTTTGAGATTTATTGCCTTTGCATCTCATTAGTCATTCATTTTGCATTTATCTCTCCTAGTAATTAATAATAAAGATTAATAAAAAAAAAGAATTAATCGATGCGTATGTTCAGAATGGATCGCACGCCATTTGTGATAAAATGCAAACCAACAACTGCGCAAAGTGAACACACGACGACGCCGTTGTTGGTAATCAAGACAGAAAAAGGGGAGGGTCCCGCGCCGTTAAGGATTGTCGCTCCAAGACCTTTCCCTTACAAATCGAATAAGGCTGTGCCATGGATATACGACATCCATACTTCTGCCGACAATGATATCTCCAATATCGCTGGACTTGGGGGCATGACTAGGAGTGGCAAGATCTACTCTCCCGAAGATCTGCACGATAAAGCTCCCAAGAGTAAAGGAAAAGAAAAGGAGAAAACCGAGGAAGATAAAGAATCCGAGGAGGAGACTGATGAGCTGTTAAAAATCATCAAACAAAGCGAGTACTCCATTGTGGATCAACTTCACAAGACACCAGCAAAGATCACTTTGTTGTCGTTGATCCTAAGCTCCGAACCGCATCGGCAAGCTCTGTTGAAAGTCTTGAACGAGGCGTATGTATCACACACCATATCCCAAGACAAATTTGAGGGAATTGTTAGTCACATCACGGCTAATGATCACCTCACCTTCACAGATGAAGAGATCCCCACCGAGGGACCGCACCATAACAAGCCCTTGCACATCTCTGTAAAGTGCAAGGAGTATCACATCGCGAAGGTCTTGGTGGATAATGGATCTTCCTTGAACGTGATGCCAAAAAGAACGTTCGATCAGATGGCAATCAAGGGAGTCCAAATGCGCCCAAGCAACATGATCGTTCGAGCTTTCGACGGCTCTAAAAGAGAAGTGGTGGGAGAAGTCAGTCTTCCAATCCAAATCGGACCCACTATCTTTAACGTCGAATTTCAAATAATGGACATTACTCCTGCATACAGCTGTCTCCTCGGCCGACCTTGGATTCATGATGCGAAAGCTGTACCCTCTACGCTCCACCAGAAAATCAAGTTCATCGTGGGTGACAAACTGGTGACCGTACAAGCTGAAGATGACATATTCATCAGTAAGCCATCCAACATACCTTATGTGGATGCAGCAGAGGAAGCTTTGGAAACCGCCTTCCAAGCATTGGAAATCGCCAATGTTGAAACGTTTCCCCGAAAAATGAAGAAGGTAGCCCATATGCTCACAAAGAACGGATACTTGCCAGGACAAGGATTAGGCAAGAACTCCCAAGGAATCCCGGAGCTACCCATTATCAAGGACAATCCGGGGAAACAAGGGTTAGGATACAACCCTGTTAAAGATCAAAGAACGAAGAGGAATCAAGATCCTTCTCGACGTTCTTTAAGCCAGATCTTTAGGAAGGCTGGTTCACAAACGTCAAGGCCAGCTGTCGTCATCAGGTGTCCTTTTCCTTCTAATAGGGATGTGTAAATCCAGTGACTATTAGAGATCACTCCTCGGGGACAGCCCGACCCCCGAGCCTCGATAGGGCACATGTTTCCATCATGATTATAATAAAATCATTCTTCATTAATTCTTTATTGCTTCTTTTCTTGCTTGCAATAAAATTCTAGACCACATTATTTTAACCCTGTTTGAATAAACATGAATGAAGTTAAAATCATCTTAATAATCAATAAACCCGCATCATTTTTATGTGGAAGTGTGCATGACAGCTTGGAGCACCTTTTCTTGGCATCAATAAGTGCCATCATGGATAAAAGAAATCCTAAAGATAATAAGCTCGGCAAGAAACCCAAAAAGGAGACTGCGCAAAAATAAGAGCAAAAGACCCGCTAGGAATCCCACAAAAGGGTGACCTAGGCAAAAGTTAGGGTTACAAAAATGAACAAAAACAAAGGTCCGCTAAAACGCCACAAAAGGGGGTTTTAGTCAAAAATAAGGACAAACAGAAAAACAAAATAAATCCATGATGGTACCATCAATTGAATTCAACAAGGGGCTCAAGAAAAGCTATCCAAGTTGTCAAAGCACAATCATTAACAACAAAGATGTGCTTAACTTCATAAGTGTTTAATCGAACAATCCTAAACACAATAAGCCTACCATGGCCAGCCATTCTTACAAAGACCATTTTTCAAAATAAAAATAAATCCCCTCTAAAACACAAACTTTCGGAAAAAATATCCTTTCCTTCTTTTCTCTCTTGTCCCAACGATTTTTGAATAATCTAATGGAAACATGGAGATATAGTGGTCAATAGGAGGGTTGACACATCTTCTAAAGAAAGGGAAGAATCATTTGGTTGATGACACCAAAATCAAATACGCATCATTCCTCGGTAACAGAAATCGGCAGAACACAGTCCGTCTGGAGGAATGGCAAAATTCAAACAGAGAAACGCATCGGTTAATTCTTTTGAAAAATGAATCAAATAGAATTAGGTGCATCATACCGCATACATGCATACAGATGATAGGTGTACTGGAAGATCACTTATTCTCTGTTTATTGAAAAAACAAAAAAATATAAACTTCAGAAAAATAATACACCCGTATCATGTTCAGTACGCCCGTACCAAAATTAGGGTTATGAACAAATTTTCAATTCAATACGGGCATACTGAAATGGATGCGGCCGTATTGGCCATAAAGAAATTTTCAAAGACCTCGTCATGAGGCAATTGCATAAAATAGAAAATAGGAAAAATTGATTGTGTATGACAGCAGTCAACAAAAAGCCGAAAACGGAAAAGAGGCATGGATACAAAAAAATCCAACAAGAAAATTGTACAGAATAATTGAGCCTGGAGAGGCTTGCCGAAATAATACTCTCAGAATAACTGAGCCTGGAGAGGCTCGCCGAAATAATACTCTCAGAATAACTGAGCCTGGAGAGGCTCGCCGAAATAATACTCTCTCAGAATAACTGAGCCTGGAGAGGCTCGCCGAAATAATACTCTCTCAGAATAACTGAGACATTTCTGTACAGAAAAAGCCAAAACCAACAAAAAAGGCAAAAACACAGAAAAAGCCAAAATCAACAAAAAAGACAAAAAACACAGAAAAAGCCAAAATCGACAAAAAAGGCAAAATACAGAAAATCCAACAAATCATACAGAATAACTGAGCCTGGAGAGGCTTGCCGAAAAAATACTCGCACAGAATAATTGAGCCTGGAGAGGCTTGCCGAAATAATACTCCTTCAGAATAATTGAGCCTGGAGAGGCTCGCCGAAATAATACTCTTTCAAGATAACTGAGCCTGGAGAGGCTTGCCGAAATAATACTCATACAAAATAATTGAGCCTGGAGAGGCTTGCCGAAATAATACTCGTACAGAATAATTGAGCCTGGAGAGGCTCGCCGAAATAATACTCTTTCATAATAACTAAGCCTGGAGAGGCTTGCAGAAATAATACTCCCCAACTGTACGGAATAAATGAGCCTGGAGAGGCTCGCAGAAATAATACTCCCTAGAGAAACCTCAGCTTAAGCTCACGGGCCAAATTCCCCAGCGAGAGCTATCAAAGCAAGATCGACAAAATTCCCAATGGAAGCACGATCGCCCAAGCAGTATATCTAGTCAAAGGACTTAAAACTTCCTCAGTGGAAGATAGCTCTCTGACTCAAGCGCTGAGTGAGGCTAAGCCTGCAGAGGCTTCCTAAATAATACTCTGGGATACATAAGATCCCTCATTCCCCAATCGCCTACTCAGAGGCATCCCTGCAAAAGGAGAAAAAATCAAAAAACATCAATAACCATTCCCCAAGCGGAATCCGGCACTCAGACGAACACTGAACCCCATTCCCCAATCGCCTACATAAGAGGCACTCCTTCAAACGGAAAAATCATAAAAAGATCAATAATCATTCCCCAAGTGGAATCTGGCTCTTAGCCAATCATTGAACATCAAGGTGATATGCCTAACAGAAGAGGCTAATCAAAATCAACATCCAGAATCCCTAGCGGATAACAGCCTACACAGAGGCAACGAAATCAGAAAACTCAAAAGAGATACCCGAATAAGGATAACCGGGATACTCCACCAACGTCAAAAGGACGTCAGCCAAACATAAGGCATCGCTCAACTCAGAGAGAAAGAGCATCTGTGTCTATACCCCAAGGAGTCAGAAATTCCCCAAGGGTACCAACAATGCAATGCAAGTTGGGGAACAGCAACCTGTGAATGACTGCACATCCCCTAGACGGATCCCTGCGTTATCCAGCCCTTAGTGGCACAAAATCAAAAAACAACCGTCGAAGCAGCATCGTGGACTGTGGAGACAAAATCATCACAAATCCCTGGAAAGGAGATATTCACGCTACCCCGTCGTCACAAACACGGAGGTATGCAGCTTCCGGCTCGAGCAATGAGCGAAGCTATCTCTGGAAAGGAGGTACTCACTGCTTACCGTTGTCACAAGGGTACTTAGCTTCCGGCTCGAACAAAGAGTGAAGCTAAGCCTGGAGAGGCGGTACTCACAGCTTCCAGCTTGGGCAGCAAGCAAAGCAAAGCCTGGAGAGGCGAAACTCACACTGCTCACCGTCGTCACAAAGGTGCTTAGTTTCCGGCTCGAACAAAGAGCGAGACTAAGCCTGGAGAGGCGAAACTCACACTGCTCACCGTCGTCACAAAGGTGCTTAGTTTCCGGCTCGAACAAAGAGCGAGACTAAGCCTGGAGAGGCGAAACTCACACTGCTACCGTTGTCACAAGGGTACTTAGCTTCCGGCTCGAACAAAGAGTGAAGCTAAGCCTGGAGAGGCGGTACTCACAGCTTCCAGCTTGGGCAGCAAGCAAAGCAAAGCCTGGAGAGGCGAAACTCACACTGCTCACCGTCGTCACAAAGGTGCTTAGTTTCCGGCTCAAACAAAGAGCGAGACTAAGCCTGGAGAGGCGAAACTCACACTGCTCACCGTCGTCACAAAGGTGCTTAGTTTCCGGCTCGAACAAAGAGCGAGACTAAGCCTGGAGAGGCGAAACTCACACTGCTACCGTTGTCACAAGGGTACTTAGCTTCCGGCTCGAACAAAGAGTGAAGCTAAGCCTGGAGAGGCGGTACTCACAGCTTCCAGCTTGGGCAGCAAGCAAAGCAAAACCTGGAGAGGCTACTCGACAATTTTCCACCGGAAGACGCTACAAGTCAGAAGGTCGGCGCATCACCCGGACAATTGGGTCAACTCCTTTACTTGTCAGCCGATACACCAAAAGGCCGTCCGACTAAGTAAAGGGGGGGCAGCTGTAGACCCCTAAAATTGTCCGGGTCGGAAATAAAGCTTGAAGACTCTCGAAGACTGAAGGAAGATCAGCCAGAAGGACTCCTGGAAGGCCCTAGGAGGGTTCTCTGTAGGTCTAGAGGTCTTAGAATAGCTCAAAATAAGGAAGTGGAGGGAATGAAGCCCAATACGGCCGTACTGAACTTAATACGGCCGTATTGAAGCTTCAATACGGCCGCAGTGAACTCAATACGGCGTATTGAAGTTTCTGAAACTTCAATACGGCCGTACTGAAACCAATACGGCCGTATTGAAGCTTCAATACAGCCGCAGTGAACTCAATACGGGCGCATTGAAATTTCTGAATTTCAATACGGCCGTATTGAACTCAATACGGCCGTATTGAAGTTCAAAAATTTCAATACGGCCGTATTGCTTCTGTAGGCCGTATTGCGCCTATTCCCTATAAATATGACGTCAATTGGACGTCATTTCACACTTTTGGAGATAGTTTTAACCCTCTCCTTGAGTATTCTGGGGTTTTTGAGCAGTGTTCTGCCCTAGAAATCACTCGGAGAGTTGATCCGACAAAGTTCTTGAGCCCCGAGCCATTTTGCTTGAGGATCGAACCTAGTCGAAGGGAAATCCTCCGGATTTCCATAGTTAAAAGTTTTAGGAAGGAGCGAGCGAGCTTGTAGAGCGAGGGAACGCCAAAAAGCTTCCCAGTTTTACTCAATATATAAAAGCACGCTTCAAGAGGTTTCTTCTTAAATCCTTCCTTTTACTGCTTTCTGTGTGCATATTTAAACTGTCATCATGTAGATAGTTAATTTATAATCGCTTATAATAAATAGGGGTAATTTAGTAATTTTACGTTGTTATTTTAGAAAATAATCTGTCATAGGGAACCCGAAAGGGGCGCTGTGGGGTGCTAACACCTTCCCCACGCGTAACCGACTCCCTTACCCAACTCTGGTTGTAATGGCCAAAGTTGATTTATAAAATCAATTGCCTTATCCCTTTTTCCAATGTTTTGAGTAAAACATTGGTGGCGACTCCACGAACCCTCCTTTTACGAAAACCACTAATCCATGGAGGGTCCCGCTTGGGATTAATATGGATTGGTGAGACATTTTAATAAATAAATTGGATAAGATCGACAAGGTCTCAGTTTGAGAACAAGTCGTTCCAATAATCCAATACATTTTCAAAACTAAAATAAAAGCGAGCTCGACCGTCTTCGCTACCGCCGAGGCCCGTTTGGGCCGGTGGCGACACTTAATCCTTCTAAATTCCTATTCTAATGGCCTAAATACAATGGCCAAGCAAATATAATGGAAAGGAAAAATTACAAGAATGAAAATGAGCCCAATATTGGGTACCAAAAGCCCAAAGGCCCATGAAGCCCAAAACTAGGCCCAATAAGCCTATATCCTAAAAATGCTATCCTAAATGGTCCAAAATACAAGACCTAAAATATAGGAATCCTATACTAACATGATATATACAAGACATAAGAAAATAGCTAAAACAATATATAGCCCATGAGAAATTCAACTTGGGCCTTCCAAGCCCATCGGGCCCATTGGGCCTTGACTGGCCCAATCCTCCATGTCTAACCCACTCCTCTTGGCTCCTTCAATATGTCACCCCTTGCTTTCCTAGGCATGATTCCATCATCCCCTCCCTCTTGAAAAGGATTTGTCCTCAAATCTCGAGGATCCATGGAATAAGAATCATTACCTACATGCACATTATACCAAGTATAAGAGGTGAAATGTGAAGAAAATGGACTATAGATCCTAAGAAGAATCCTTCCATATATCCTAACAAAGAAAACTAAACTTTTGAAATTAACATCCCTACAAGTGGAAATAGGATCCTCTTCTAAGCATAACCTAGAAGGAAATCCTAAACAATTTTGAAACATTTGTTTGGTAGATAAAAAGATAATGTCTTGTGAAATCCTGAAAACTCATATAAACTATTTTTGTCTTGTAGGGAAGGAGGAAAATTAAGTTCAAATAAAAAGGAACTTCCCATAAGATCAAAAATAGAATATGAAATATAACAAGATGTATCCATCAAACAATATATTCCAAAATTTGGGTGCTTTATTAGAACAACTATGGTAGAAGGAGTCCTAAAGAGAGGAAGGATATCTTCCTTGGGCACCTCCAAGGAAGTAGCACAAGAAGTAGAACTAAGTGTAGTCCACTCCTTCTTCACTACATCTTGAAGTTGAGATTCATTTTTCTTTAAAATATTTTGTTTTAGAATCTCCACTTCATGACTAGTGGTAGCATAAGGGTAAGAGTTAAGATTTTTATGTATGAAGAGAGTATTTTGCAAATGGTTTTTAGAACAACTCTCTTCACTCACAAGTCCTTTAGAGGAAATGTTTTCCTCCTTACGCTTCCCTAAGAGAAATTCCTTTTTTCTTTCTTTTTCTCTTGTTTTTCTCAATTTTTCTTTGGCTAAAAGTTTTTCTTCCTTTTGTTTAAGAATGTGAATTTCTTCCTCTAAAATTGCAAGTTGTGCTTCTCTTTCAAGTTTTTCTTTTTCTCTTTTTAACACTTCTTGCTTTGTCCAAAGTGTTAGTGATTTAAGCCTTTGAGTAGGATGTGAAAAACTTTTTGGAGAGCTTGAATCACTACCACTTGAGGAATATTTTCTCATGATTAAACAAAAAAAAAAATTTTATATGCTATGCAAAAAGAAAATATTTTTGGTCTTTTCTAGGAACAAGATTAACACTTGGAAGTCTAAGTGTACAAATTGCACTATCAAGGGAGGTGAGCTACTAAGAGCCACTTAATAACCAAGCCTTTTCAAGTGGAAATCACTAAACTTCCTTGTGATATTCTCAATTCCACAAAATTTTTCACAAAATTTTTTTAATGTTGGATGATTTTCTCAAGTGTTTTTGATTACAACTAAACGTGAGAAATTTAAATTCTACACATGCTAGTCGAATTAACAAAGCAAAGTAAACAAACTAAGAACAAACAAATCAAAGGAAACAATATTAATCAACTAGTCGAATTTTCCCTAAGTGGAAGCTTGAAACATATGAAATTTCCAAGCCACTTCCACTAGTACTATACGTGAGTGTCTATAAGGGATTAGATATACCTGACCAGCTTCTTAATACTCCCTCCAAGCTATTACAAATTGATTGAATTTACAAGAAAAATGCAAGAACTTAAACTAGTCCTAAAAAAGAAAAAAAAAAAAAAAGTTGTGACGGTTTTGTGACCACTTTAGTGACGGATTTTCAGCCACATTTTTCCATCACTTGTTTGAATGCTTTAATCCACCTCCAACCTTGGTCCTTTGATGCTCCTTGAACCTGCACAGTGAACACAACAAATAGGTGAAAGAAGGCTGCTCACAAGATGAAAGGATTGATCACTCTTGTGAAGGAAAAATTTAGGAGTTTAGGTCACTAGTTTAGGTCAAATTTTAATGTCCTTGTTTCAAAACTCCTTTCCTATCCTTGTTGAGTCAATGTTTGGTTCTTTAGCAAGGATTTGATGCAACTTCCAGCACAGAATTTTAACAAAGAAAACTTAGACAAGCAACAAAAGCACAATTTATCAAAGCTTATACCAAAATTGAAGGAATAAGTATGTATGACAAGACTCAAAGAAAGTCAAGGAAGTAAAACAAAAATTAAGACTCAAAAACAAGTTAGCACTCAATTAGGAAAGTCTTAGATTGGCACTAGAGTAGATTAAGAAAACAAAAACAAAATTTGGAAGCAATCAAAGAAGAGAAACCAAACTAGTAGTTCAAAGCATTTGATGAAATTTGATTTTTCTTCAATTGTTTTTCCTTCTCGGCTTTTTTCTTTATTTTATGTTAGATTTTTTTTTTCTTTGTTTTTTCTGAATTTCAACTTGCTTTTCCAGAGAAGATATATTGCCTTTTACATCCAAAATTTCACAAATCAAATGGACATGAACCGAAACTACTAAAATGATTAATTTCAAGTGAAAATTCAAATTCTAGTGTAGTTTAAGATGAAAATGTTTTGGATCCTTTTTGATCTTTGTGTGATTTTCTTTTTCAATCTCTTTTGTGTCAATATTCTCTGTTTTCTCTCTGTTTTCCAGCAATCAAACTTGTCAAATTCGGATCCAATACAATCAATACACTAAAACACAAAGTATCACTTAAAATTTCAAGATACAAAAGATTGATTCAAGATTGATATGGAAAGTAAATTTGAAAACTCAAGTACACAATGGAAACCTAACACTAAGAGTTCACCAATGATCTAGTGATGAACATGAACTCAAATATGCAAATAGAAAAGCAAACAAGCAAGGCACATATGAATAGAAATGAATCTCGGCCGAATTCCAAAAGACTCAAAAAATTTCAACAAATGAACATACAAGCATATCTTGAATATTTTGACATTTTTAAAGGACTAACATGACTTGACAAACTAAGATTCAAAAAATAAAAATCAAAACACATGCAACTCAAAGAGATAGCCGAATCAAAACAAAGAGAATAAGAAGTGACTCAAACAAAACAAAAACAAGCACAAGTAGAATTCCTAATTTGTAGTAATTGCCAAATTGAACACAAGTGACAATCACTAACTTGGATCCATCAAATTTAAGCCAAAAATTTAGATCCAAACAGCACAACCAAGATGAGACATGAGAGAACACAAAAACACAAAAAAAAAAATTCGGTGGAAAAGGATTACTTAGCTCAAGGAAGCAACCTTGCTCATGATACCACTTGATGGAGTTTAGGTTGAAGCAATGGAGTGATTCTTGCTTCTTGTGACCTTCTCCGAAATTTGAAGACCTTTTCCTTGAGCTTTCCACGGATTGAATGATGGAGGAAGATGAATGGAATGATAGGAGAATCCCTAAGCTAAGGATGGAAGCATCCAAGCTAAAGATCCAAATGAAAGCTGACTTTCAAGCTTAGGAATGGAGGTTTTCCTAAGACTAGGTTTAGTGAGATTTTGGTGACTCTTGGAGAGAATATGGCTGAAGTAAAATTCAGAATTCTCATTCATTCAAAAGTGTTTACAATAGTGAAGGAGTCAAGCATTTAAAGCCACGGATCATAGGAGTCTTTGGAGCCATCACATGTGCACTCAAAAGTGGCGCCAATTTGAATTCAAATTTGAATTTGAATTCAAATTGGACGTCCACTTATCCTAACCCATGTGCAGCCCTTCCTTCTAGATTCTTAATTGCATTTAGAGATAATTTAGGGTTCATTTGAGTGTACACATGTGCAGCCACCTTTGGCACAAAACATGTGACTCAAATGAAACTCTAATTACTCCTAAATGTAATTAACATTCTATGATTCATGCTTTATTACTTAATCCTTCTAAATTCCTATTCTAATGGCCTAAATACAATGGCCAAGCAAATATAATGGAAAGGAAAAATTACAAGAATGAAAATGAGCCCAATATTGGGTACCAAAAGCCCAAAGGCCCATGAAGCCCAAAACTAGGCCCAATAAGCCTATATCCTAAAAATGCTATCCTAAATGGTCCAAAATACAAGACCTAAAATATAGGAATCCTATACTAACATGATATATACAAGACATAAGAAAATAGCTAAAACAAGATATAGCCCATGAGAAATTCAACTTGGGTCTTCCAAGCCCATCGGGCCCATTGGGCCTTGACTGGCCCAATCCTCCATGTCTAACCCACTCCTCTTGGCTCCTTCAATATGTCACCCCTTGCTTTCCTAGGCATGATTCCATCAAATACTCATCGTTCAACAGGCAGCCTGGAGAGGCCAGCCATAATAATACTCCCTCTTAAATAAGCTACAAATAAAGGGACACGTTATAACAAGAGAAACAATGGAGCTTCTACTCAAAGACTGAAGATCAGGTGTACAGTTTGTCAACCTTGTTACCCAATACAGTATGCAACCAATACTCAACTGCTCTAAAAGGTAATGATACGAGCAAATAAAACTATCCAAGGGAAGCAACGTAGAAGTGTTACACAAAGAGACAAAGAGAAGACCCGAATGAAATGTCTATGTATTTACTTGCCTTTGGAAAAGCAACACATAGTTATTCCAAAGGACAAGTAAAGAGGGGCAGTTGTAGACACCCAATTTTATCCGAGGGCATACAAACAAAGAAATGGATGTCTATTATCAAGGAAAGGAACTCCCAAAGCATGGAAATAACAGGATATGACATCAGAAGGCTAAAAGCCTAAATAAGCTGGTTTTAGTAGCCCGGAACGGACTGTTCCAAAACTGGAACGTGCCGTTCCAATTTACAAAAAGGGCCTAAAACCCTAGTTTGGAACGAGCCGTTCTAGTTTTGGAACAGTCCGTTCTGGGCTACTAAAACCAATATACGAAATTAACATAGCAATTATGTGTTAAACGCACCTCTGGAAAGGGACGTTCCGATTTTAGAACGGGTCGTTCCAATATACGAAATTAACACATAACGGCCAGATCCAGAACGGGCCGTTCCAAAAAATTGGAACAGCCCGTTCTAGCACCCTTCTGATACCTATAAATAGATAGCTTGGACACAGTTCTCAAGGCCCCAAAATTTCGTCTAGACTCCTTAGAGCTCAAAATTTTTCTCTTTCTCTCTCTCTCTCTCTTTTGTATTTCTTGAGATTTTGTGAGGCATATTGTAGTGTGAAAGGTTGCCACAAAGCACCTAAAATCTCCCTATTTTAAAGATTCAATAGAGCTCATTCAAGAGGTATTTCAGTTAATCTCTTTCTCTTTTTTTTTAATTTCTTATTTATAATGTTATAATAAAAATAATCATGTAGACATTTTAGGGTTAATTGTATAATTTAAATTTCAAGCATGTAAATAGTTATTGATAAAGGGGATTAATATTTAATTTATTAATTCTTATCACGTTAACTTCATCATAGGGTACAGATTGAGGGCGCTGTAGGGGTGCTTAATACCTTCCCTACACGTAACCGACCCCTAAACCCAATTCTGGTTATCAAGGCCATTATTGGATTTTTTTTTAAAAGCCTTTTCTTTTTCCAATGTTTTGAGTAAAACATTGGTGGTGACTCCATGAACCTATTTTCAAAACCATTAATTAAGGATTAGTCTGGTATCCAAGCATTCCTTAATTTATGAGATTTTCAAAAGGATGTCTAAACCATAGGTCGCAAGATCAAAAATTTTCGAGCTGTGACAATCCTTCATTCTTTAATTTCAGACTTGAGAATTTTGAAGGATCTCCAGTCATATGCCTTGAGAAGCCACTATCAGGATAGCATAATAAGCTTTTGGCTCTCAAGCATTCCTACAACAACGATCAGAAAATTGATTTAGGTAGCCAAGTGAAGGGTCCTTGATGGTTAGTTCTCAAACTTTGGCTGTTTTTAATCCAAACCATTTCTCCATTTGGAACTCTATACTTCCTAGAGTAGCAATTCCTTATTGTATGACCTTTCTTACAACAATAATAACAAGTTGTTTGTCTAATGAAATTGCCTTTGTATTTTCTAAAAACTTGGTTTTTCTTAAAAACTCCTTTCTTTGATTTTAATGGAAAGTTCATGCTTTGATTAAAACCAAGTCCGCTTCTATCAAAAGTATTTCTTTGCCTTCCCAAAATGATATTCAAATTTTCATTTCCATTTGTGAACTTTGGAAGAGAAGTTTTCAAATCAGCATTTTCCTTTTCCAAAGTCTTGCAATTTTCACAAACACCTTTTGAAAAAGGGGAGGTTTCACAATGAGCTTCATTGAAGTTCAAAATAGTTTGAAGATTTTCATGCTCATTTTTCAAATCCTCAAACTCTTGTTCAGCTTTAATTAAAGCATTTTCATACCATGACAGCTTGTTTTTAAGCATTGAATTTAAAGCATCTAATTTCACAGCCTCTTTGTGAATTTGAATGAAAGCTTCTTGAAGTTGATCATAGTCCAGATTAGATTCAACGTCAGAATCACTTACTATTGTGTCTTGATTAGCTCCAGCCATCAAACATAAATTATTCTCTTCAAATTCAGATTCATCACTTGTTGTGCTTGAGTCATTGTCTTTCTAAGCAATGTAGGCTCTCTTTCCTTTGCCATTTTTCTTCATTTTCTTTTCCTCTTGGTTCTTCCTTAAGAGGTTTGGACATTCAGATTTTATGTGTCCTGGTTTCCCACACTCAAAACAGTTGTAAGAAGATGTACTTGCTTCCTCTTTCTTGTTAGTCTTCTTGTTGAACTTGTAGGTGGAATTCCTTTTCTTTCTTAGGAATTTTCTGAACTTCTTCACCAGCAAGTTGAAGTTCTCTGTTTCAGAATCTTCGGAGCTTGATTCTTCATGTACTTCTTTGCCTTTGACTGATTTCAAGGCTCTTAGTGACACTCCCTTGCCCTTTTTGTCCTACTGTTCATTTTCCTCAAATATATGTAGCTTTTACTCATGCTCTCTCAGCTTTCCAAAGAGAGTAGCAAGGGTCAATGAAGTCAAGTCCTTTGATTTTTCTATGCCAGTAACCTTTGCTTGCCATGATCTGTCCAAGCATTGCAACACTTTCAGATTTAATTCTTCTTCTTCAAATTTCCTGCCAAGATCAACAAGGTGATTTATCAAGTGTGTAAATCTCTTTTGAAAATCAGAAATTGATTCACCATTGTTCATTCTCAACAATACATATTCTCTTATGAGAGTATGCTTTCTAGATCTCTTTACATCACTTGTTCCTTCACGAGTGACTTGCAAAGTGTCCCACATTTCTTTAGCAGATTTGCATTGTGAAATTCTAAAAGATTCATCAATAGACAATGCAGATGTAATGATGTTCTTTGCTCTATAGTCCTATTGGGCTTTTTTTCTCTCATCATCACTCCACTCACTCCAATGTTTTTCTCTCTGCCCATCATCATCTTTGGTCATAGGGATATAGGGTCCATTTTCAATTGCATCCAACACAACAATGTCAATTGCTTCAATGAAAATTCTCATCCTAATTTTCCAGTAGACATAGTTTTCACCATTGAAAATAGGAGGTCTATGAATAGACACACCCTCACCATAAGGTAGGTTGCTATTGGCCATTTTGAAATCTTGAATAACACTCAAGAACCTTGCTCTAGATACTAATTGTTTGAAAAGAATGGCTCAATCCAAGAGGGGGCGTGAATTGGATTCAATGACATTTTAAAAATTTTCAGAGTTCTTAGGATCTTTATTTCAATTCAAACTTTACTAATATGAATTTTCAAAGAAGTTCCTTAAAGACTTGTTAATGAAAAATGAGTCATATATGCTTTCTTGATTAATCTTAAATAAACTTCAAAGTTAAGAGCAATCAATATGCAACACTTTGATTCAGTTTAAAACAATGTTATGCGTACAACCATGTTAATCAAGAATAATCTCTTTAACACACAACCAAGATATTACTCAAAGTAAAAGATAAGGGTAAGAAAAGATTGCACAAGTCTTTTATCCTGGTTCAGCCACTCCATATGTGACCTACATCAAGTCCTCAATCATAACCTGATCAAGAGTTGTTCCACTATCTTAATGAAGAAGTTTTACAAGCATAACACACATGCATACACTCCTACATTCAAGATAATCACTTTCTTAACCTCAAGAAAGCACATCTTGTAGAAACCCACTACAAGAATTCCCTACCACTTGAGACACCTACTCAAGATTTACAATTATTCACAAAGAATTAAAGGAACGAATTCACCTGGAAAACTGAACAAATCAGATAGTGAACTCAGAAGCAAATCTTAATCTTTCTCTTTCAAGAATGTGATGATGATGATGATCTTTTCTCAAAGCATTTCAAAAACATTTTACTTCTTGGTTTCCCAAAGAAAACACTCCAAGAAGGTCACAAAGACTTCACAATAATGTTTTTCTCTTTTTGATTCTCTGTTCTATCTTGTTCTGAAGTTTCAAAATTTGAAAACTATTTATAATATTTTCAGAACCAGATAATCGATTATTTTAAAGGATAATTGATTATCTTGTTCTTCATGATTTCTGGAAATCAACCAAGAATAGATTAATCGATTATTTTACAGGATAATCGATTATTCCAGAGAGTGATTCCTGGGATAATCGATTATTTCACAAATAATCAATTATTACAGCAAGGAATCCTTTTCACCTGTTGCTGGAATAATCAATTATATTTAATAATAATTGATTATTTTGAGTCAATTTTCAAAAACTCTGTTTTATGTCTCAAAATAACTTTTCAAGTTTCCAACTCATCATCATACTCAGTCTTAGTCAGATTAAATAAAGATTAACCTATGCACAAAGCACACACATGCAAAATAAGCTCAACAAAGCAATACAACTTATGAGCTACTCCTATTACACATCATAACAACCATATTTTCTTCTTGACTTTGTTTTTAACTTGTTGATGTCCTTGGTCAGCTTTGATTCTCGGAATCCATACTTTGTTATCATCAAAACCTTCATTCTCCAAGTTTGAGTTGATTCACCACTCCATGAATCTCAACATTATCAACTCCAAAGTCCCTCATAAGCCCACCTTCATGACTCTCTTTTATCCAAAGTTTCCTTATGAAACCTTGGGGTATGCACAACTTTCCCTCTTTATACAAATACCCCTCAGCCATATAGAAACCATTGAAGGCTTTTTGTTGGCATTTCCATAAATATCACCAAAATCAAGATCTTTCGCATACAATTCCTTAATATTATTAAATCCAAGAATTTGAGTTCCTAAAGACACAAGCAAAGTATGTCTTCATGACAAAGCATCAGCTACAACATTAGCTTTGCCCTTCTTGAATTTAATAATATATGGAAATTGTTCAAGAAAATCTAACCATTTGGCATGCCTCTTATTTAACTTACCTTGACCTCTTAAATATTTGAGTGACTCATGGTCACTATGGATTACAAACTCTTTGGACACTAGATAGTGTTCCCAAGTTTGCAAAGCCCTAACCAATGCATACAACTATTTGTCATAGGTGGGGTAATTGAGGGAGGCACCTTTTAGTTTTTCACTAAAATATGCAATGGGGTGTCCTCCTTGCAATAACACAACTCCTATACCAATCCCAGATACATCACATTCTAGCTCAAAAGTCTTTTCAAAATTTGGAAGAGCTAGTATGGGTGCATTTGTGAGTTGGTCCTTCAAGAGTTGAAATGCATGATCATGTTTATTGGTCCACTCAAAAGGTACATCTTTTCTTACAAGTTCATTCAAGGGTGACGCAATAGTAGAGAAGTTAGGCACAAATCTTCTATAAAAACTTGCAAGCCCATGAAAACTCCTAACTTCACTAATATTACTAGGTTTTGGCCACTCTTGAATAGCCTTGATTTTCTCGGGATCCACTCGAACCCCTTCTTTACTAACAATGAATCCTAGGAAAACCACGTGGTCCACACAAAAAGTACATTTTTCAACATTTAGAAACAAGTGGTTTTGCCTAAGAATCATCAAAACTTCTCTAAGATGTCCTACATGATCATCTTGAGACCTACTATAGATTAAGATGTCATCAAAATAAACTAGCACAAATTTTCCTATACATTCTCTCAAGACATGATTCATAAGCCTCATAAATGTGCTTGGTGCATTGGTTAAGCCAAAAGGCATAACAAGCCACTCATATAATCCAAATTTAGTTTTAAAGGCAGTTTTCCATTCATCGCCCTCTTTGATCCTTATTTGGTGATATCCACTTTTAAGATCTATTTTGGAAAATATGTTAGCACCATGTAATTCATCAAGCATATCATCAAGTCTAGGGATTGGGTACCTGTACTTGATTGTGATGTTGTTAATAGCCCTACAATCACAACACATTCTCCATTTTTCATCCTTCTTAGGGACTAACAACACAGGGACTCAAACTCTTTTGTACCCAACCCTTGTCCAATAATTCTTGAACTTGGTTCTCTATTTCCTTGATTTCTTGTGGATTTGTCCTATAGGCAGGCCTATTGGGTAGGCTTGCCCCAGGCACAAAATCAATTTGATGTTCTATACCCCTAAAAGGTGGAAGGCCTTTTGGACCCTCACTAGGGAATACATCATCAAATTCTTTTAGTAATTGTGAAACACCAAGTGGTAGAGAACTAGGTTCAAGATTTAAATTATGACACTGAAGCATACTCCTACAAAGAAGAATATAAGAAGGTTTTTCAACAAGTAGTGTTTGTTTCAAATTATCTTCTTGTTGAAGTCCTTCTAATAGAAGAGGAATCTCTTCTTTCTTCTTCTTTGATGATTTATGCTTCTTTTCTTTTTTCTTCAATTTTTTTTTTCTTCTCTTTTTAATTTCATTTGAACTTGATCCTTTATCACTTGTGAAGGAGATAAAGGATGAAGTACAAATTTCTTTTTCTTTATGAGTGAAAGTTATTTCATTGGTGAGGCCATTATGCATGGTTTTCTTGTCAAATTGCCATGGCCTTCCCAATAAAATGTGGCAAGCCTCCATTAGAACTATGTCACATACCACATGATCTTCATAGTTGCCAATGGAAAACTTGACTTTCACTTGTTTATCCACAATAATATCCCCATCTTCATTTAACCAATGAAGTTGATAAGGTTTGGGATGAGGAATTGGAGTGAGATCTAGCTTCTCAACCAACCTTGTGCTACAACAATTGCAACATGAACCACTATCCACAATGAGAGAACAAGCTTTATCTGAAATTTTACACCTTGTGTGGAAAATGTTCTCTCTTTGTGAGATATGGGATTCATTAGGTTGGCTTCCTAGAAGCCTTCTAATCATTAACAATTGACCACCATAAGGATAAGCTCTTTCAACTTGATGGTCCTCATCACTAGACTCACTATCACTTGTAGTAGTAGAACTAGATTCATCATGACTACTATAAATGTCTTGCCCTCTTAAAAACATAATTTTCTTGTTTGGGCATTGAGAAGCTATGTGACCTCTCCTAAGACATTTAAAGCATTTGATATCACTAGATTTACTACTAGAAGTGATAGCATTCTTATTTTTCTCTTTTTCTTTTTCTTGACCTTTACCAAAATTCTTAAAAGAGTCGTATTTAGAAAATTGACCCTCCCTCTTGTAATCTTTCTTGACATAAGAACTAGATTGACTTTTATCTTTCTTAAAAGAATTTTTTATCAAATGTTGTTGTTCCACTCTTATACAAAGTTGGACCAAATCATCAAGGTCCCTATAAGGGAGTAACTCAACCGTATCCTTTATGTCAAAATTAAGGCCACTTAAAAATCTTGCAATGGTCAACTTTCTTCCTCCTTTATTCCAGCCCTCATCAAATATAACTTCATTTTTCGCCTATACTCTTCCAGACTCATGTTCTTTTGTTGGAGTTTTTGGAGCTTATCCATAATCTCCCTACTATAATAAGAAGGTATGTGCCTTCTTCTCATAGCACTCCTCAAATCATTCCAATATTCTATAGGCAGGTCACTATGGAGTCGCCTTTCCCTAACCAAGGTTGTCCACCAATACATAGTTTTTCCTTGGAAAGCTAAGGTGGCCAAGGGAACTTTTCTTTCTTCCCCTACTTGATGACAAGTGAAGATTTTCTCTACTTTCATTTCCCAGTCCAAGTAGGTATCCACATCCTTTTTACCATGGAAAGGAGGGAGATCAACTCGTGATTCCCTAACCTTTGGCTCTCTAATTATTCTTCTAGGACAAGGTTGATAATATTCATCCACATTCAAACTTCCTACATCCTCTTGGCTTGTGGAGCCATGGGAACTTTTATGACTTTTCTTTTTTTCAATCTTTTCCAAAAGTTTAGTCTCTTGTTGCTTAACCTTTTGTATTTCCTCCTCAAGGGAACAAGTTGTACTTCTCTTTCAATTCTTTCCTTTTCTTTAAGAAGTATTTCTTGTTTCATCCAAAGTTTTAGTGATTCTACCTCCTTAACAATTTGAGAAAAACTTTTAGGAGATTCTAAATCACTACCACTTTGAGAGTGATTACTCATGGTTAAGTAAAGAGATTTTATATGCTATGCAAAGAGAAAATATTTTTGGTCTTTTCTAGGAACAAGACTAGCACTTAGAGGTCTAAGTGTACAAATTGCACTATCAAGGGAGGTGAGCTACTAAGAGTCACTTAATAACCAAGCCTTTTCAAGTGGAAATCACTAAACCTCCTTATGGTAATCTCAATTCCACAAAAACTTTTCACAAAATGTTTGATGCTTTATGATTTTCACAATTTTTCTTGATTCCAATCTAAATGTAGGCAATTAAAAACTACACATTCTAGTCAAATTAACAAGTTAAAGCAAGCAAAAAACTTGAAACGAATCAAAGAAGTAAATATCAAGCAACTAGCTAGCCGGATTTCCCCAAGTGGAAGCTTGAAATCATATGAAATTTTCAAGCCACTTCCACTAGATCTACACGTGAGTGATCTATAAGGAGTTAGATATACCTGACTAGCTTCTTAATACTCCCTCCAAGCTATTACAAATTGATTGAAATCAAGGAAAATGCAAGAAAATTAAACTAGTCTAAAAACATAATTTAGAGATGGAATTGGAGACCACTTTCGTGACGGATTTGGCAACCAATTTTCCAGCAATAATTTTATTGCTTCAATCTGTCACCAATCTTGAACCTTTGATCCTTTTAGAACCTATACAATAAACAAAAAAAATTTATGAAAGTAAGCTGCTCACAATAATGATAGGAATGATCACTCTTGTGAAGGAAAATTTAGGAGTTTTAGGTCACCAATTTAGGTCAAATTTAAAGTCTTTTGGCCTTAGGCCTAGCAATACTCCTCTCCTACTCTTGTTGAATCAATGTTTGGTTTTTTAGCAAGGATTTAATGCAACTTCCAGCATGGAAAATTTTGAAAGAAAACTTAGACAAGCAACAAAAGCACAATTTGTAAAACTTATACCAAAAATGAAGAATCAAGTGTATATTGACAAGACTCAAAGATAGCCAAGGAAATAAAGTTGAAAATTAAGACTCCAATACAAGCTAGCACTCAAAAGGAATGTTCCTAGATAAGAACTAGAATGGATTAACAAAACCAAAAAGAATTGGAAGCAATCACCAAAATTTGATTCAAAATTAGTAGATTCAATCACTTAGTGAAATTTTGGTTTTAACTTTGTATCCTTCTTGGCTTTTCTTTCTCTTGTTTTGTTTTTCTTTTTTTTTAATATTTTTGTTTTTCTGAATTCAAGATGTAATTCTAAAGAAGGTGAATTGCCTTTTACACCAAAAATTTCACAAATCAATTGATCACAAACTGAATCTATTAAAATGAGCAATTTCAAGTGAAAAAATCAAGTTCTAGTGCACTAGAATTTGGAATGTGTTTTGGATTCTTTTATATTTGTTTTCTTTTATTTTGCTAACTCTTTTGATTCAATTTGTTCTGTATTTTCTCTGTTTTTTTCAGCAATCAATTTTCCAGAATTTGAATCCAAAACAAATAATGCACTAGAATTAGGTATATCACTTAAAAACTCAAAGTAACAATGATAGAATTAAGATTTGAATTGGAATGTGAAATTTGAAAACTCTTTAAACACAATGGAATCCTAACTCTAGGAATTCATCAATGATCTAATGATATATATGAACTCAAATTTGCAAAGATAAAATCACACAAGCAAAACACATATAGTAAAAGTGAGTCTCTGCCAAACTCAACAAAATTGACTCAAAATTGTATTAGCACAAGTTTACAAGCATACATTGGATTGTTTTGACATTGTAAGAACTAAACATGACTTGAAAAACTTAAGATTCAAAAATTAAAAGACAACACGTGCATATGACTCAAAATGACCGAATCAAACTGATGGAGGAGGCCCATCGGCTAAGGGCCCAACTACTAGGGCTATGGCAAGGAGGATTCATGAAGAGTGGGCCCAAGCCCAAGAGAAGCCCATTACTCTGTTTTGTTGGGCTTTGACTCAAGCCTAAGTAGTATAGGGTAGTATAGGATTTGGGCCTTAGAACCTTGTACTTTCTTTGGGCCTTGTATTTCCGGCCATGTAGTGTAGGATATACATTTAGAGGTCATGTGAATTTAGGGTTATTTAGGTTACATGTGAAGTTACATTAGCATGTAATTAGAAGCACATTTGGTGTGCATTTCGGCCATGTGCAACACATGCACATGGTGTGATCTGAAATGCAACTCAAATGGCTTCTTAATTACATACCAAATGAGCTAGCACATGGGTGATCCGGGTTTTGGCACCAAAATTTGAATTTTGAATTCAAATTTTGGGCGCCTAAGGTTAAGTGAACCTTACCTTGGTTCCACTTAACCTTAGACTAACCCAAGGTCACCTTAACCTAATTTTATCCTATAAATCACAATGACCGAGACTTGTAAGCCACTTTTGGATTAATTGAATGAGTTTTCACTACTTGAAATCTCCTCCTCCGAAAGTCTCTCATCACCTTGCTCTACCCTACTTGAGCTCCTCTCTTTGTAGAGCTAGGTTGATCATCTTCTTCCGGATTTAGCTTGTTCAAGCTTAGGTCTCATTGGTTCTTCTTGGAGCATCCGTCCTTGTCATTTCTTCCAAGGACTCATCTATATTGTCTTTTCCTAAACTCTATTCTTATCCTCCTTAAATCTCAATTCTCTTGGCTGTTTGTGCTCATTTTTATACTCAAGTGTGACCTAAGTTTTGACCTAGTCTATCTCCATAGAAGCTAGTTCTACAAGGGTCATCAAAAGAGGACTAAGTAAAGGAGAAGGAAGGTGACCAAGAGGGCTTTCGGATTGGCTACTAAACATTCAAACACTAAACAACTTTTTGGCTGGATTTTTGTGGCTGCTGGACCTACACATTTCCGAGGAGACACATTGGAGTTTCATTTGCTTTGTAATTGAATTTAAAAAAAAAAAATAGAGTAATTAGTGACGGATTTAGAGACTAAAATTTTCCTTACTACTTGAATTTTTCCTTGCAAAATTGGTCTCTAATTCTTCACTAATTATTGGTGGCTGTTTTCATAAATTTCTTTAAGCTACTGTAGACCCCTAAAATTGTCCGGGTCGGAAATAAGACTCAAAGACTCTCGAAGACCGAAGGAAAGTCAGCTGGAAGGACTCCTGGAAGACCCTAGGATGATTCTTTGTAGGTCTAGAAGTCTTAGAGTAGCTTAGAATAAGGGTGTGCGAGGATTGGAGCTCAATACACCCTCCCAGAGGTTCAGTACGGCCGTACTGAGCCATTTGAACTGCAATACGGCCGTAGTGAACTCAATACGGCCGTACTGAAGTTTTTGAACTTCAGTACGGCCGTACAAAATTCAATACGGCCGTACTATAGTTCAAAAACCCACTACGGGCCGTATTGACCTCCCAGGCCGTATTGCGCCTCAATCCTATAAATAGGACGTCATTTGCACGTCATTCCACACTTTTTCCACACTTCTGGACCCTCGTGCTGAGTATTCTTGGGTTTTTGAGCTATTCTCTGCCCTAGAAGTCTCTCCGAGAGCCAATCCGACGAAGTTCTTGAGTCATGAGCCATTAGCTTGAGACTCGAACAAGTCGAAGGGAAATCTCTTTGATTTCCATAGTAAAAATTATCTTTAGGGAAAGGAGTGAGCGGACGTGTAGTGGGAAGGAGCGCCAAAAAGCCTCCTAAACTTCGTTTTGAATATATAAAAGCCCGCTTCGAAGGTTTCTTTCCAAATCCCTTCTTTTACCGCTTTTATTTATTGCTTTTTGATTGTTGCATTGCATGTTTAGAGTTTTCATCATGTAAATATTTTACTCATAATCGTTTCTAATAAATAGGGGTAATTTAGTAACTTTACACTATTATTTATGAAATAATCCGTCATAGGGAACCCGAAAGGGGCGTTGTGGGGTGCTAACACCTTCCTCACACGTAACCGACTCCCTTACCCGACTCTGGTTGTAATGGCCAAAGTTGATTTGTGAAAATCAATTGCCTTATATCTTTTTCCAATGTTTTGAGTAAAACATTGGTGGCAACTACAAGAACCCCTTCTTTTTGCGAAAACCACTAATCCATGGAGGGTCCCGCTTGGGATTAACATGGATTGGTGAGAATCATTTAACAAAATTGTTAGTTCGATGAGGTCTCAGTTTGAGAATAAGTCGTTCTAACAATCCATCATTTTTCAAAACTTAAAAAGAGTCCGACCATCGTCGCGAATGCCAACGTCCGTTTCGGCGGGTGGCGACAGATGGCGACTCCGCTGGGGAAGCCTCGAGAGTCAGTCCCATTTAGTGATGGATTATTTCTAAAATGATAGTTTAAAATTACTTCATTACCCGTCGCTTGTATGATAATATGTTTTTCCTAATTGGCTTTAATAACTGTTGGATGTTTAAATTTTCGCAATTGTTTGAAATATAAACTGCACACGAACCTTTGCACACAACAGTTCCCTCTATACCCGGGGGCATGAGTGGAAAGCCATAGGGAGTGGATGTTAGTACGGCCGGTTGTCGAATGGGTCTATAGGTGCCCGTAGACCGTTGTCGGAAAGCATCACTCAAGGTGAAAACCATGAACTCAAGTCCGACAGTGCGTTGGAGCTTTCCATCGACTTACGACGAGAGGAATTGGGTCCCTATAATGGGGGCACCTTGGGGGCCTTGGACCGGTGAGAACAGTTAGAACCTCCTTGAATATGCACTTGTCTGCAGGATTGTCGCCACCGGCCCGAAACGGGCCTCGGCGGTCGCGAAGACGGTCGAGCTCGCTTTTATTTTAGTTTTGAAAATGTATTGGATTATTAGAACGACTTGTTCTCAAACTGAGACCTTGTCGATCTTATCCAATTTATTTATTAAAAGTCTCACCAATCCATATTAATCCCAAGCGGGACCCTCCATGGATTAGTGGTTTTCGCAAAAGGAGGGTTCGTGGAGTCGCCACCAATGTTTTACTCAAAACATTGGAAAAAGGGATAAGGCAATTGATTTTATAAATCAACTTTGGCCATTACAACCAGAGTCGGGTAAGGGAGTCGGTTACGCGTGGGGAAGGTGTTAGCACCCCACAGCGCCCCTTTCGGGTTCCCTATGACAGATTATTTCTAAAATAACAGTGTAAAATTACTAGATTACCCCTATTTATTCTAAGCAATTATAAATTGACTATTTACATGATGACAGTTTAAATATGCACACAGAAAGCAGTAAAAGGAAGGACTTTAAGAAGAAACCTTTGAAGCGTGCTTTCTATATATTTCGTAAAACTGGGAAGCTTTTTGGCGTTCCCTCGCTCTACAAGCCCGCTCGCTCCCTCCTATAAAATTTTGACTACGGAAATCCGGAGGATTTCCCTTCGACTAGGTTCGATCCTCAAGCAAAATGGCTCGGGGCTCAAGAACTTCGTCGGACCAACTCTCCGAGTGATTTCTAGGGCAGAACACTGCTCAAAAACCCCAGAATACTCAAGGAGAGGGTTAAAACTATGTGAAAAAGTGTGGAATGACGTCCAATTGACGTCATATTTATAGGGAATAGGCGCAATACGGCCTACAGGAGCAATACGGCCGTATTGAAATTTTTGAACTTCAATACGGTCGTATTGAGTTCAATACGGCCGTATTGAAATTCAGAAATTTCAATGCGCCCGTATTGAGTTCACTGCGGGTGTATTGAAGAGTCAATACGGGCGTATTGACTTCAGTACGGCCGTATTGAAGTTTCAGAAACTTCAATACGCCGTATTGAGTTCACTGCGGCCGTATTGAAGCTTCAATACGGCCGTATTAAGTTCAGTACGGCCGTATTGGGCTTCATTCCCTCCACTTCCTTATTTTGAGCTATTCTAAGACCTCTAGACCTACAGAGAACCCTCCTAGGGCCTTCCAGGAGTCCTTCTGGCTGATTTTCCTTCAGTCTTCGAGAGTCTTCAAGCTTTATTTCCGACCCGGACAATTTTAGGGGTCTACAGCTGCCCCCCCTTTACTTAGTCGGACGGCCTTTTGGTATACCGGCCGACAAGTAAAGGAGTTGACCCAATTGTCCGGGTGATGCGCCGACCTTCTGACTTGTAGCGTCTTCCGGTGGAAAATTGTCGAGTAGCCTCTCCAGGTTTTGCTATGCTTGCTGCCCAAGCTGGAAGCTGTGAGTACCGCCTCTCCAGGCTTAGCTTCACTCTTTGTTCGAGCCGGAAGCTAAGTACCCTTGTGACGACGGTAGCAGTGTGAGTTTCGCCTCTCCAGGCTTAGTCTCGCTCTTCGTTCGAGCCGGAAACTAAACACCTTTGTGACGACGGTGAGCAGTGTGAGTTTTGCCCCTCCAGGCCTTGCTTTGCTTGTTGCCCAAGCTGGAAGCTGTAAGTACCCGCCTCTCCAGGCTTAGCTTCACTCTTTGTTCGAGCCGGAAGCTAAGTACCTTTGTGACAACGGTAAGCGGTGAGTACCCCTTTTCCAGAGATAGCTTTGCTCATTGCCCGAGCCGGAAGCTGCATACCTCCGTGTTTGTGACGACGGGGGTAGCGTGAATATCTCCTTTCCAGGGATTTGTGATGATTTTGTCTCCACAGTCCACGGTGCTGCTTCGACGGTTGTTTCTGATTTTGTGCCACTAGGGGCTGGATAACGCAGGGATCCGTCTAGGGGATGTGCAGTCATTCACAGGTTCCTGTGCCCCAACTTGCATTGCATTGTTGGTACCCTTGGGGAATTTCTGACTCCTTGGGGTATAGACACAGATGCTCTTTCTCTCTGAGTTGAGCAATGCCTTATGTTTGGCTGACGTCCTTTTGACGTAGGTGGAGTATCCCGGTTATCCTTATTCGGGTAACTCTTTTTTGGATTTTGTTGCCTCTGTGTAGGCTGTTATCCGCCAGGGGATTTTGTCATTGGTTGTGATTGGCCTCTTCTGTTAGGCAGATCATCTTGATGTTCAATGATAGGCTGAGAGCCGGATTCTACTTGGGGAATGATTATTGATCTTTTTATGATTTTTCCTTTTGAAGGAGTGCCTCTTATGTAGGCGACTGAGGAATTGGGGTTCAGTGTTCGGCTGAGTGCCGGATTCCGCTTGGGGAATATTTATTGATATTTTTTGATTTTTCTCCTTTTGCAGGGATGCCTCTGAGTAGGCGATTGGGGAATGAGGGATCTTATGTATCCCAGAGAATTATTTAGGAAGCCTCTGCAGGCTTAGCCTCACTCAGCGCTTTGAGTCGGAGAGCTATCTTCCACTGAGGAAGTGTTAAGTCCTTTGACTTGTATATACTGTTTGGATGATCGCACTTCCATTGGGGATTGCGTCGATTTTGCTTTGATAGCTCTCGCTGGGGATTCGTTCCGTGAGCTTGAGTTGAGGTTTCTCTGGGGAGTATTATTTCTGCGAGCCTCTCCAGGCTCATTTATTCTGTACAGTTGGGGGAGTATTATTTCTGCAAGCCTCTCCAGGCTTTAGTTATTCTGAGGAAGTATTATTTCTGCAAGCCTCTCCAGGCTCAATTATTCTGAAAGAGTATTATTTCAGCAAGCCTCTCCAGGCTCAAATATTCTGAGAGTATTATTTCTGCAAGCCTCTCCAGGCTTTAGTTATGATGAAAGAGTATTATTTCGGCGAGCCTCTCCAGGCTCAATTATTCTGAAGGAGTATTATTTCGGCAAGCCTCTCCAGGCTCAATTATTCTGCGGGAGTATTATTTAGGCAAGCCTCTCCAGGCTCAGTTATTCTGAGAGAGTATTATTTCGGCGAGCCTCTCCAGGCTCAATTATTCTGTATGATTTGTTGGATTTTCTGTATTTTGCCCTTTTTTCGATTTTGGCTTTTTCTGTGTTTTTGCCTTTTTTGTTGATTTTGGCTTTTTCTGTGTTTTTGCCTTTTTTGTTGAGTTCGGTTTTTTCTGTATTTTTGTTGATTTCTGTATTTTTGCCTTTTTTGTTGGTTTTGGCTTTTTCTGTATAGAAATGTCTCAGTTATTCTGAGAGAGTATTATTTCGGCGAGCCTCTCCAGGCTCAATTATTCTGAGAGAGTATTATTTCGGCGAGCCTCTCCAGGCTCAGTTATTTTGAGAGAGTATTATTTCGGCGAGCCTCTCCAGGCTCAGTTATTTTGAGAGAGTATTCTTTCGGCAAGCCTCTCCAGGCTCAGTTATTCTGAGAGTATTCTTTCGGCAAGCCTCTCCAGGCTCAGTTATTTTGAGAGTATTCTTTCGGCAAGCCTCTCCAGGCTCAGTTATTTTGAGAGTATTCTTTCGGCAAGCCTCTCCAGGCTCAGTTATTTTGTATGACGCTGTTGATTTTCTGAATCTTTGCATTTTGTTTGCTGCTGTCATACACAAGCAATTTTTCCTATTTTTTCTAATTTATGTAGTTGCCTCATGACGAGGTCTTTGAAAATTTCTTTATGGCCAATACAGCCGCATCCATTTCAGTACGCCTATGTTGAGTTAAAATTTTGTTCATAACCCTGATTTTAGTACGGGTGTACTGAACATGGTACGGGCGCATTGTTTTTTCTGAAATTTATATTTTTTATTTTTTTTGTTTTTTCAATAAACAGAGAATAAGTGATCTTCCAGTACACCTATCATCTGTATGCATGTATGCAGTATGATGCACCTAATTCTATTTGATTCTTTTTTCAAAAGAATTAACCGATGCGTTTTTGTGTTTGGATTTTGCCATTCCTCCAGACGGACTGTGCTCTGCCGATTTCTGTTACCGAGGTGCGTATTATATTTGAGATTTGGTGTCATCAACCAAATGATCCTTCCCTTCCTTTAGAAGATGTGTCAACCCTCCTATTGACCACTATATCTCCATGTTTCCACTAGATTATTAAAAAATCGTTGGGACAAGAGAGAAAAGAAGGAAAGGGTATATTTTTCAAAAGTTTGTGTTTTAGAGGGGATTATTTTATTTTTTGAAAAATGGATTTTGTAAGAATGGCTGGCCATTGGTAGGCTTATTGTGTTTAGGTTTGTTTGATTAAACACTTATGAAGTTAAGCACATCTTTGTTATTAATGATTGTGCTTTGACAACTTGGATAGCTTTTCTTGAGCCCCTTGTTGAATTCAATTGATGGTACCATCATGGATTTATTTTGTTTTTCTGTTTGTCCTTATTTTTGACTAAAACCCCCTTTTGTGGCGTTTTAGCGGACCTTTGTTTTTGTTCATTTTTGTAACCCTAACTTTTGCCTAGGTCACCCTTTTGTGGGATTCCTAGCGGGTCTTTTGCTCTTATTTTTGCGCAGTCTCCTTTTTGGATTTCCTGCCGAGCTTATTATCTTTAGGATTTCTTTTATCCACGATGGCACTTATTGATGCCAAGAAAAGGTGCTCCAAGCTGTCATGCACACCTCCACATAAAAATGATGCGGGTTTATTGATTATTAAGATGATTTTAACTTCATTCATGTTTATTCAAACAGGGTTAAAATAATGTGGTCTAGAATTTTATTGCGAGCAAGAAAAGAAGCAATAAAGAATTAATGAAGAATGATTTTATTATAATCATGATGGAAACATGTGCCCTATCAAGGCTCGGGGGTCGGGCTGTCCCCGAGGAGTGATCTCTAATAGTCACTGAATTTACACATCCCTATTAGAAGGAAAAGGACACTTGATGACGACAGCTGGCCTTGACGTTTGTGAACCAGCCTTCCTAAAGATCTGGCTTAAAGAACATCGAGAAGGATCTTGATTCCTCTTCGTCCTTTGATCTTTAACAGGGTTGTATCCTAACCCTCGTTTCCCCGGATTGTCCTTGATAATGGGTAGCTCCGGGATTCCTTGGGAGTTCTTGCCTAATCCTTGTCCTGGCAAGTATCCGTTCTTTGTGAGCATATGGGCTACCTTCTTCATTTCTCGGGGAAACGTTTCAACATTGGCGATTTCCAATGCTTGGAAGGCGGTTTCCAAAGCTTCCTCTGCTGCATCCACATAAGGCATGTTGGATGGCTTACTGATGAGTATGTCGTCTTCAGCTTGCACGGTCACCAGTTTGTCACCCACAATGAATTTGACTTTTTGGTGGAGCGTAGAGGGTACAGCTTTCGCATCATGAATCCAAGGTCGGCCTAGGAGACAGCTGTATGCAGGAGTAATATCCATCACTTGGAATTCGACGTTGAAGATGGTGGGTCCAATTTGGATTGGAAGATTGACTTCTCCCACCACTTCTCTTTTAGAACCGTCGAAAGCTCGAACGATCATGTTGCTCGGGCGCATTTGGACTCCCTTGATTGCCACTTGATCAAGAGTTCTTTTGGGCATCACATTCAAGGAAGATCCGTTATCCACCAAGACTTTTGCGATGTGATACTCCTTGCACTTTACAGAGATGTGCAAGGGCTTGTTGTGATTAGGTCCCTCGGCGGGGATTTCTTCATCGGTGAAAGTGAGGTGATCATTAGCCGTGATGTGGCTAACAATTCCCTCAAACTTGTCTTGGGAGATGGTATGCGACACATATGCCTCGTTCAAGACCTTCAACAGAGCTTGCCGATGCGGTTCGGAGCTTAGGATCAACGACAACAAAGTGATCTTTGCTGGTGTCTTGTGAAGTTGATCCACAATGGAGTACTCGCTTTGTTTGATGAATTTTAACAACTCATCAGTCTCCTCCTCGGATTCTCTATCTTCCTCGGTTTTCTCCTTTTCTTTTCCTTTATTCTTGGGAGCTTTATCGTGCAGATCTTCGGGAGTGTAGATCCTGCCACTCCTAGTCATGCCCCCAAGTCCAGCGATGTTGGAGATATCGCTGTCGGCAGAAGTATGGATATCGTATATCCATGGCACAGCCTTATTCGATTTGTAAGGGAAAGGTCTTGGAGCGACAATCCTTAACGGCGTGGGACCTTCCCCTTTTTCTGTCTTGATTACCAACAACGGCGTTGTCGTGTGTTCGCTTTGCG
The DNA here is from genome assembly GCF_000230855.2 of Cajanus cajan. Classification (NCBI taxonomy): domain Eukaryota; kingdom Viridiplantae; phylum Streptophyta; class Magnoliopsida; order Fabales; family Fabaceae; genus Cajanus; species Cajanus cajan. Next base: position 41,699,201 of record NC_138525.1, read on the forward strand.
CAGTTGTTGGTTTGCATTTTATCACAAATGGCGTGCGATCCATTCTGAACATACACATCGATTAATTCTTTCTTTTTATTAATCTTTATTATTAATTACTAGGACAGATAAATGCAAAATGAATGACTAATGAGATGCAGAGGCAATAAATCTCAAAAATACGATTTTATTCATTAAAGAAAGTGTACAACTTTATACAATGCTTTGAAGCAATTTTTTACAATAAGAGAAAAGCCGGTAAAAACCCACAGGCGGGTTCATGTTTCTTTGCCATTCATCTTCGGCTTCCTCGACATGACGACCCATTGCTTTAATCTGCGTATGGACCGCTTGGCTCATATCGTCACTGATTTTCTGAGCCTCTTTCGCTTTCTGAGTATAGTAGTTGATCATGGCCTGTAGCTCATTAAGCTCGTCTTCGGCTCGATCCTTCTCCTCTTGGAGTTTGGCCATTTGTGCCAATCCTTCCCTTTCCTTTCTGCGGAAATCGGAAAGGTTTGCGGCTTGTCGTTGAGCGACCTCCCGCCATTGCTGTGCGTCGGATCGAGTCAGAAACAAATTATCTTGCATGTCCTTGATCAACTGTGCCTGCTTTGCATGCTCGGCTTCAAGGCGTGCTATCTTCTCATTGACTTCTCGGAGTTGACTACTCGGTTCAACCTTTGGCATTTTGGATGCCCGAGTAGTCTCCTCGTTGAGGTTAGCACACTCATCCTTGAGCCGCTCTATCTCATGGTCCTTCTTCTTGCATTGCCTTTGAAGACCATCAATGGTGAAACTGGATTCTTCGTTTTTCTCTTCAAGAACTCTCATCTGAGCTCCCATGATTCCCAGTTTCTTGGTCAAGGCGTCGACCTGTTCATGCAACACCCTCCTTGTAGTCGTGGTTGCACAAGAGGTGGATGGTTGTGACACCCCCCTCTCATTCCTCCATTTCTCATAGTCAATGGAAACGGACACCCGAGGCTTTTCAAGCTCGAGATCTCCCTCATAGGTTGGTCTCTCCCATGCTCTTATAACAGCGTGCATATCTCTCTGATGCTCGGGATCGAAAGAGAAACACAACCCTCCCAGCTCCTCTATGGTAGGAACGATTTGGGTCCTCATTAGTTGCCTCATAACCAGTTTAGGTGAGTAGGTTATGCAACCTCTGAGGCCCATCAACGGTATGCTCGAATAACTGCCGCATCTTGTCAATACATGGCTCGGACGGAACCAAGGGCAAACCCACGTAAAGTGCTCGATACTCCACTGTTCCATCTCATCCTTCCACTCGGAAGCATATCGGCGGCAGACGGGGATCTTTGAGAAGCTTCTCAACGGATCGGGCAAGGTCCCGATGTGACTGGAGGCGTAGAAATGTGTGATGCCCCACACATATAACAAGGAGGTGCAGCATCGGATGATCTTCCCTTGCTTCTGTTGAGACAGATGAACAGATAGCAAGGTGTCGGCAAGAATAGCAGGCACGGGACTCTTCATATGCACGTCCCAAGCAAAGAAAGCGTCCATCGCAGCATGGTCCACTGTGTTAGCGTGAAAGGGGAATAGGATCGTCCCAAACACGGCTAACGCAAGAGTCTTGTTGAAAGCTAACCAATCTCCCTCACCAGCCAAGGAAGAAAGGTGGTCTTCGATCATAGCAAGCTTCCAACCCTTGATACTGCCGTTCCCCACTAAGGCAGCTGATCGTAGTGGTAGTTTGACCTGAGTGGCTACTCTCTCTACGGCCACATGGTTCCCCTGAAAAAGGTAGACCCCGGCTGATTTAGGCCACCGTAACATGAGCTCGTACTCCTCTAGAGTAGGAACCAGGTCAAACTGGGGGAACTCAAAACAGTGCAGATCGGGACTCCAGAAGTGAACCAATGCCCTCAGAAAAGCTGGATCCACACAAATCCTCATCAAATCGAGAACTCGCCCATAAGATTTCTCAAACTCGACGCGAGCCTCTCTTGACATCAAGGTACAGAGGTGATCCAACCTCTCAGCACGGTATAATAGGAAGTCCACTTTCTTTAATGGCCTTTGCACCTCCCTAGACCTCTCCATAATCTACAATACAATGCATGATATGAGATGATGACGATGAATATGCATGCATAGTGTTTGTTCAACTAAGCATTATCATGTTTTCGGGATATTCCTAAGATGATGCATGATATTGCTTGGTTTGGATAAATACGTATTTTTTCTTTTTGAGCATTTTGTATTTTTGTATACTTTGGGCGAAAAGGGAAACTACCTATATGAATGCAATGGAGGCAGATGTTAACACCGCGTACTAGAAAATCTTTATTTCTATTTATTCTTATTTTTTATTGTAAATAAGAATGTTGTATGTTTAAAAGGTGCAAATATATGCTCATACAATGTCACATAAAAAATGCACACACAATTCACTCATCCACGAACAGTCACGAGCGAATCACGAGGTAGGGGTATCCTGCAGAAATGGTGCATATTCAAGGTGGTTCTAACTGTTCTCACCAGTCCAAGGCCCCCAAGGTGCCCCCATTATAGGGACCCAATTCCTCTCATCGTAGGTCGATGGAAAGCTCCAACGCACCGTCGGACTCAAGTTCATGGTTATCACCTTGAGTGATGTTTTCCGACAACGGTCTACGGGCACCTATAGACCCATTCGACAACCGGCCGTACTAACATCCACTCCCTATGGTTAATCACTCATGCCCCCGGGTATAGAGGGAACTGTTGTGTGCAAAGGTTTGTGTACAGTTTGTATTTCAAACAATTGCGGAATTTAAACATACAACAGTTATTTAAAAGCCACATAGATAAACATGTTATCATACAAGCAAGGGGTAATGAAGTAATTTTAACTATTATTTGTTAAAAACAATCTGTCACTAAATGGGACTGACTCTCGAAGCTTCCCCAGTGGAGTCGCCATCTGTCGCCACCGGCCCGAAACGGGCCTCGGCGGTCGCGAAGACGGTCGAGCTCGCTTTTATTTTAGTTTTGAAAATGTATTGGATTATTAGAACGACTTGTTCTCAAACTGAGACCTTGTCGATCTTATCCAATTTATTTATTAAAAGTCTCACCAATCCATATTAATCCCAAGCGGGACCCTCCATGGATTAGTGGTTTTCGCAAAAGGAGGGTTCGTGGAGTCGCCACCAATGTTTTACTCAAAACATTGGAAAAAGGGATAAGGCAATTGATTTTATAAATCAACTTTGGCCATTACAACCAGAGTCGGGTAAGGGAGTCGGTTACGCGTGGGGAAGGTGTTAGCACCCCACAGCGCCCCTTTCGGGTTCCCTATGACAGATTATTTCTAAAATAACAGTGTAAAATTACTAGATTACCCCTATTTATTCTAAGCAATTATAAATTGACTATTTACATGATGACAGTTTAAATATGCACACAGAAAGCAGTAAAAGGAAGGACTTTAAGAAGAAACCTTTGAAGCGTGCTTTCTATATATTTCGTAAAACTGGGAAGCTTTTTGGCGTTCCCTCGCTCTACAAGCCCGCTCGCTCCCTCCTATAAAATTTTGACTACGGAAATCCGGAGGATTTCCCTTCGACTAGGTTCGATCTTCAAGCAAAATGGCTCGGGGCTCAAGAACTTCGTCGGACCAACTCTCCGAGTGATTTCTAGGGCAGAACACTGCTCAAAAACCCCAGAATACTCAAGGAGAGGGTTAAAACTATGTGAAAAAGTGTGGAATGACGTCCAATTGACGTCATATTTATAGGGAATAGGCGCAATACGGCCTACAGGAGCAATACGGCCGTATTGAAATTTTTGAACTTCAATACGGTCGTATTGAGTTCAATACGGCCGTATTGAAATTCAGAAATTTCAATGCGCCCGTATTGAGTTCACTGCGGGTGTATTGAAGAGTCAATACGGGCGTATTGACTTCAGTACGGCCGTATTGAAGTTTCAGAAACTTCAATACGCCGTATTGAGTTCACTGCGGCCGTATTGAAGCTTCAATACGGCCGTATTAAGTTCAGTACGGCCGTATTGGGCTTCATTCCCTCCACTTCCTTATTTTGAGCTATTCTAAGACCTCTAGACCTACAGAGAACCCTCCTAGGGCCTTCCAGGAGTCCTTCTGGCTGATTTTCCTTCAGTCTTCGAGAGTCTTCAAGCTTTATTTCCGACCCGGACAATTTTAGGGGTCTACAAGGATACCCCTACCTCGTGATTCGCTCGTGACTGTTCGTGGATGAGTGAATTGTTTGTATATAGGTCTATGTGACATTGTTTGTGCATTAATAATAAACCTCGTAATAAGGTCTAAGAATAACCCCATGCATGAAAAATGTTATGACATGAGAGGAAAGACCATGTGTGAAAATATAATAAAAGTGAGGAGCATGTGCATCATTACCAATAAGACATCATGCATCCTCATAACCATTCATTTTAGGCTCACCAATACCCCTTGACATGAGTGAAAGAGACCCATGACTATTGAGATTCTCCGTTGGGGAGAGATCATAAGTCAAGGAGGGTGGTAAACCTCCGTCTTAAAAAGGCAGCGCCTTAAAGATGGAAGGTTATCAAGCTCATGTCAAGAGTGTATTCATTCCATAAATAAACTAATTAGATTAAGCATTCATTTTAGAAAGTGGCTGGTCATCTCTCTGTCCTCACGCGCGCGCAGAAACTCAAGAAAATGGACGCGTTGGAGGAACAAAACAGGAAGCTCACAGCCGAGCTCTCACAGCTCAAGGAGCAAATGGCGCAAATGATGGAACTCATGCGTCACCAAAACATACACGGGGCTCAACACAGTGACCATGAATCCCATCATGAGGAGGAGCAAGAGCAAGAGCCTCCGCAAGCTGTACCCCCTAGGGCGGGAATTACAATTAGAGAGCCCGAGATTTCAAAGGAACAATTCCACGCTCTCGAGGACCGGTTGAGGGCTATGGAGGGGCATGATTTTGATATCAAAGATGCCGTCGACATGTGCTTAGTGAGGGACATCCAATTCCCTCCCAAATTTAAGGTGCCCGATCTCCCAAAGTATGTGGGATCGACTTGCCCCAAAAGTCATCTCACCATGTATTGCCGAAAGATGGCTGCATATGCCACTATTGAAAAGCTCTTAATCCATTGCTTCCAAGAGAGCTTGGCTGACACCGCACTCAACTGGTATATGCAGCTGGATGGGAATCAGGTGCTTACATGGAAGCAGTTGGCCGACGCATTTCTCAAGCGCTACAAGTATAACATCGACCTAACACCCGATAGGTCCGATCTTCAAGCCTTGAGTAAGAAAAATGATGAATCCTTTAAGGCGTACGCCCAACGATGGAGGGAATTGGCAGCACAAATAGAGCCCCCGCTGTCGGATAAGGAGACGGTGTCCCTATTTATAAACTCGTTGACCGGTCCCTATTATGACAAGATGATAGGGAACACGACAACGCTCTTCTCGGACATCATCACCATTGGAGAAAGAGTGGAACAAGGGCTGAAAAGTGGGAAGCTAGCTAAGCCTTCCCAATCATTTGAAGCTAAGAAGACCTTTGGGAAGAAGAAGGAGGAAGGAGTCAACGCCATAACTATTTCTTCATCTTCCTCCGCTTCGAAGTCGGGAAAGTCGCAGTACAACCCTGTGAAGAAGTTTGATAAACTTCCGACCACATATAGCGACCTCCTACCGAAGCTAGTGCAAGCTCATCTTCTAGCTTACATTCCACCAAGGAAAATTGATCCACCTTACCCCGATTGGTACAATCCGCAAGACAAATGTCTATACCATTCGGAGGCACCGGGGCATTCAACGGAAAACTGTAGATCTCTCAAATATAAGGTCCAAGACCTTATTGATGCAGGGTGGATCACTTTTGATTCGACAGCGCCCGACGTGAGCAAGAATCCTCTGCCGAAGCAGGAGTAGAGAGAAGAGCAAGCCACGATAGGGCCCCTCCACATTTTTCTTTTCTTTTTGGGACTCATGATCAGTACCCGAGATCATGAGATCTTTTTCATGTAAGTAAGGGTTTTTCTTGTACAGTTTTTCATACATATCAATAAAGAGGCATTTTTCACACATCATTCTCTCATTTATTCTTTTCTCTCTTTCTCTCATTAACATTAATAATTCTAAACCAAAAACAGAACCGATAAAACAATTATGTCTGTGATTGTTCGCTCCGACCGGGATCCGAAAGTTGAGGATGAATGGGTTGAGTTGGAGACCGTGAATTTGGGGTTTAGGGTTTAGGGTTTCACCGATAAAACAATTATGACTGCTAGACCAAGAAGGAAGTCTACTCCAACCGTACCAAGAGAAATTGGAGACCGTGAATTTGGGGAAGGGCCAAGAGATAAAAGACGTCAACATTGGGACCCATATCAGTGATGAAATAAGGGCGCAATTGATCCAATTGTTAAGGGAATATAAGGACGTATTTGCATGGTCGTATCATGATATGCCCGGTTTGGACTCTAACATCGTCGAGCACAAGTTACCGTTGAAAGAAGGGTTTCGACCCGTTAAACAAAAGCTCCGACGAATCAAGCCCGAGTGGTCTTTAAAGATCAAGGAGGAGGTAGAAAAGCAATTAGATGCGGGATTCTTGGTTGTATCTCAGTATCCCGAATGGTTGGCTAACATCGTGCCAGTCATTAAAAAGAATGGAAAGGTTAGAGTTTGTGTTGACTACAGGGATCTGAATCGTGCCAGTCCAAAGGACGATTTTCCCTTACCGCACATCGATACACTAGTGGATCATACAGCCACGAACACACTCTATTCCTTTATGGATGGGTACTCTGGGTACAACCAAATTAAGATGAATGTGGAAGACCGCGAGAAAACTTCCTTCATTACACCCTGGGGTAATTTCTGCTACAGGGTGATGCCTTTTGGACTCAAAAATGCGGGTGCCACCTACCAACGAGCGATGGTGATGTTATTCCACGACATGATCCACAAAGAAATCGAAGTATACGTGGACGACATGATCGCAAAGTCGAAGGACGAAATGGACCATATCCAATATTTGAGAAAATTATTCAGCCGGCTTCGCAAGTATCAGCTTAAGCTAAATCCGGCTAAGTGTACTTTCGGAGTTCGGTCGGGTAAGCTTCTCGGGTTCATCGTCAGCAAGAAAGGCATAGAGGTGGACCCCGATAAAGTGAAGGCAATAATGGAAATGCCTCCTCCTAAGACCGAGAAAGAGATAAGAGGATTCCTCGGCAGGGTGAACTATGTCGCAAGGTTCATCGCACAGTTGACTGACACGTGCAAACCAATATTCAGGCTGTTGCGCAAGAATCATTCCGAATCTTGGGATGAGGATTGTCAACAAGCTTTTGATAAGATTAAACAGTGCTTGGCCAATCCACTAGTATTGGTGCCGCTTGTCGAGGGAAGACCATTAATCCTCTACTTAACTGTGCTTGATGAGTCCATGGGAGCTGTGCTAGGACAACAAGATGAAACGGGAAAGAAAGAACGAGCCATCTACTACCTGAGCAAGAAATTTCTCGACTATGAAACCCGCTACACGCCGTTAGAAAAGACGTGCTGTGCGTTAGCATGGGCAACACAACGGCTCAGGCAGTATATGATTAGGCATACTACTTGGTTGGTTTCCAAAATGGATCCAATTAAGTACGTGTTCGACAAACCAATAATCACTGGGAAGATTGCCCGATGACAAGTACAGTTATCAAAATTTGACATCATACATGTCACACAAAAGGCCATCAAGGGTAGTACCCTAGCTGATTACCTAGCACACGGGCCGACCAACGACTACCAATCCCTTCAGGATAATTTCCCCGATGAGGATATAATGAATCTACAACATGAAGAGCCTAAAGATGATGCGTGGACCATGTATTTTGATGGAGCCTCCAACATGCTTGGACGAGGGATTGGCATAGTGCTAATCTCTCCACAAGAAAAATACATTCCCATAACGGCAAGACTCAACTTCGATTGTACAAACAACATGGCTGAATACGAGGCTTGCGCGTTGGGAATCCAAGCAGCCATCAACAATGGTATCCTAAAACTCAAAGTGTTTGGTGATTCGGCCCTAGTCATCTACCAACTACGAGGTGATTGGGAAGTCCGAAATCCTAAACTGATACCATATGTTGAGCACATCAAAGATTTGGCACATTTCTTCCAAAGTGTCGTCTTTGAATACATTCCAAGGGAGGAGAATCAGTTTGCCGACGCTCTTGTTACGCTCTCGTCGATGTTCGCCTTGGATAGTGAGCATGAAATGCCCATCATCAATATCCGGCAGCACGATAAACAAGCGTTCTGCCTTCTGATAGATAAAGTTGTCGATGATCGTCCATGGTTCCATGACATCAAGCAATATTTAACAAAAGAGGAATATCCTGATGCGGCCAACGATAATGACAAGTAGCATATCCGAAGAAGGGCCAGGGGATTTCTGCTAGTCGGTGAAACCCTCTACAAGAAAAATTATGACTCGGTCTTGTTGAGATGTATAGACCAAGTCGAAGCTCAAAATATGATCAAAGAAGTACATGAGGGGGTTTTCGGTACCCATATCCCCGGGCCTGCAATGGCTAAAAAGATCCTCAGGGCGGGATACTATTGGTCGACCATGGAAAGGGATTGTTACCAGTACGTGCGAAAATGCCATAAGTGTCAAGCATATGCCGACAACATTCATGTCCCACCGACTCCACTCAATGTATTGGCTTCACCTTGGCCATTCGCAATGTGGGCCATGGATGTTATTGGACCCATCGAGCCGAAAGCATCCAATGGACATAGATTCATCCTTGTGGCCATTAACTACTTCACCAAATGGGTAGAAGCGGCATCGTATGCTCATGTGACCCGAAAGGTGGTAACCTCCTTCATCAAGAAGAACATTATATGCAGATACGGTATTCCCGATAAAATCATCACTGATAATGGATCTAATTTGAATAACAAAATGGTGGAAGAACTGTGCCAAGAATTCAAGATCCAACACCACAACTCTTCCCCATATCGGCCAAAGATGAATGGGGCAGTCGAGGCAGCCAATAAAAACATTAAGAAAATAGTGCAAAAGATGGTTGTCTCATTTAAAGACTGGCATGAGTGTAGACCCCTAAAATTGTCCGGGTCGGAAATAAAGCTTGAAGACTCTCGAAGACTGAAGGAAGATCAGCCAGAAGGACTTCCAGAAGGCCCAAGGAGGGTTCTCTATAGGTCTAGAGGTCTTAGGATAGCTAAAATAAGAAAAGTGGGAGGAATGAAGCCCAATACGGCCTCCCAGAGGTTCAGTACGGCCGTATTGAACATTTTGAACTTCAATACGGCCGCACTGAACTCAATACGGCCGTATTGAAGTTTCTGGACTTCAATACGGCTGCATTGAATTCAATACGGCTGCACTGAACTTCAATACGGCCGCACTGAACTTCAATACGGCCGTATTGAGGTTTTTTGAACTTCAATACGGCCGTATTGAATTCAATACGGCCGTATTAGTTCAAAATTTCAATGTTGACCGTATTGACCCTCATAAACCGTATTGAGCCTCTTCCCTATAAATATGACGTCAATGGGACGTCATTTGACACTTTTACACACAGTTTTAACCCTCTTCTTGAGTATTCTGAGTTTTTTTGAGTAGTGCTCTGCCTAGAAATCACTCGGAGAGTTGATCCGACGAAGTTTTTGAGTTCTGAGCATTTTGCTTGAGTCTCAAACTAAGTCGAAGGGAAATCCATCGGATTTCCAAGTCAAAAATTATTTTTAGGAAGGAGTGAGCGGGCTTGTAGAGCGAGGGAACGCCAAAAAGCTTCCCAGTTTTACTTGATATATAAAAAGCACGCTTCAAGAGGTTTCTTTTCTAAAAATCCCTTCTTTTACTGCTTTCTGTGTGCATATTAAACTGTCATCATGTAGATAGTTAATTTATAATTGCTTAGAATAAATAGGGGTAATTTAGTAATTTTGCACTATTATTTTTAGAAATAATCTGTCATAGGGAACCCGAAAGGGGCGTTGTGGGGTGCTAACACCTTCCCCACACGTAACCGACTCCCTTACCCAACTCTGGTTGTAATGGCCGAAGTTGATTTATAAAATCAATTGCCATATCTCTTTTTCCAATGTTTTGAGTAAAACATTGGTGGCGACTCCATGAACCCTTCCTTTTTATGAAAACCGCTAATCTATGGAGGGTCCCGCTTGGGATTAACATGGATTGGTGAGCCTTTTAATAAAATTGCTCGTTTGACGAGGTCTCAGTTTGAGAATAAGTCATTCTAGCGATCCATATTTTTAAACAAATAAAAGAGTCCAACCATCCTTCGCGAATGCCGAAAGCCCGTTTCGGGCCGGTGGCGACAGATGGCGACTCCACTGGGGAAGCCTCGAGAGTCAGTCCCATTTAGTGACAGATTATTTTTAACAAATAATAGTTAAAATTACTTCATTACCCCTTGCTTGTATGATAACATGTTTATCTATTTGGCTTTAATAATTGTTGTATGTTTAAATTCTCGCAATTGTTTGAAATAAAAACTGCACACAAACCTTTGCACACAACAGTTCCCTCTATACCCGGGGGCATGAGTGGTAAGCCATAGGGAGTGGATGTTAGTACGGCCGGTTGTCGAATGGGTCTATAGGTGCCCGTAGACCGTTGTCGGAAAGCATCACTCAAGGTGATAACCATGAACTCGAGTCCGACAGTGCGTTGGAGCTTTCCATCGGCTTACGACGAGAGGAATTGGGTCCCTATAATGGGGGCACCTTGGGGGCCTCAGACCGGTGAGAACAGTTAGAACCACCTTGAATATGCACTTTTCTGCAGGATACCCCTACCTCGTGATTCGCTCGTGACTGTTCGTGGATGAGTGAATTGTTTGTGCATTGATTATGTGAAATTGTTTGAGCATACATTGCACCTTTTAAACATACAACATTCCTTTTTAAAATAAGAATAAATAGGAATAAGAATCTTCCATTGCATGGTGTTAACATCTACCTTCATCACATTCATGTAGGTAGTTTCCCTTTTCACCCAAAAAAAATACAAAAAACAAAATACCCAAAAAAAGGAAAAAAGGGTTATTTATCCAAACCAAGCAAAATCATGCATCATCTTAGGGACATCCTAAAAACATGATAATGCTTAGTTGAATAAACACAATGCATGCATATTCATCGTCATCATCTCATATCATGCATTCTTATCAAAGATCATGGAGGGATCTAGATTTACATTTCATACATCCCTCCTAATAAATCATTAATAAACATTAATAAAAAGAAAGAAATAATCGATGCGTATGTTCAAGATGGATCGTACGCCATTTTTTATTAAGTGTAAGCCAACAACCGCGCCAAGCGAGCGCACATCAACTCCGTTGTTGGTAATCAAGACGAATAAAGGGGAAGGTCCAATGCCGTTAAGGATCATCACTCCAAGGCCTTTTCCCTACGAATCAAATAAGGTTGTGCCATGGATATACGACATCCATTCTTCTGCCGACAGCGATATTTCCAACATCGCTGGACTTGGGGGCATGACTAGGAGTGGCAGGATCTACACTCCCGAAGATCTTCATGATAAAGCCCCCAAGAATAAAGAAAAAGAAGAAAAGAAAACCGAGGAAAAAGAATCCGAGGAGGAGACAGACGAGCTGTTAAAGTTTATCCGACAGAGCGAGTACTCCATCGTGGATCAACTTCATAGGACGCCAGCAAAGATTACGCTGTTGTCATTGATCCTAAGCTCCGAACCGCATCGGCAAGCTCTGTCGAAAGTCTTGAACGAGGTATGTGTCGCATACCATCTCCCAAGACAAGTTTGAGGGGATTGTTAGTCACATCACGGCTAGTGATCACCTCACCTTCACCGATGAAGAAATCCCCGCTGGGGGACCGAATCATAACAAGCCCTTGCACATCTCTGTAAAGTGCAAGGAGTATCACATCGCTAAAGTCTTGGTAGATAATGGATCTTCCTTGAATGTGATGCCAAAAAGAACGCTCAAGCAATTGGCAATCAAGGGAGTCCAAATGCGCCCGAGCAACATGATCGTTCGAGCCTTCGATTGTTCTAAAAGAGAAGTGGTGGGAGAGATCAATCTTCCAATCCAAATTGGACCCACTATCTTTAATGTCGAATTCCAAGTGATGGACATTACTCCCGCATACAGCTGTCTCCTCGGTCGACTTTGGATTCATGATGCGAAAGCTGTACCCTCTACGCTCCACCAGAAAGTCAAGTTCATAGTGGGTGACAAACTGGTGACTGTACAAGCTAAAGATGACATACTCATCAGCAAGCCATCCACCATACCTTATGTGGATGCAGCAGAGGAAGCTTTGGAAACCGCCTTCCAAGCATTGGAAATTGCCAATGTTGAGACGTTTCCCCGAGAAATGAAGAAGGTAGCCCATATGCTCACCAAGAATGGATACTTGCCGGGACAAGGACTTGGCAAGGACTCCCAAGGAATTCCGGAGCTACCCATCATCAAGGATAATCTGGGGAAACAAGGGTTAGGATACAACCCTGTTAAAGATCAAAGAACGAAGAGGAATCAAGATCCTTCTCGACGTTCTTTAAGCCAGATCTTTAGGAAGGACGGTTCACAAGCGTCAAGGCCGGTCGTCGTCATCAAGTGTTCTCCTCCTTCCGATAGGGATGTGTAAACCTGATGACTATTAGAGATTACTCCTCGGGGACAGCCCGACCCCCGAGCCTCGATAGGGCACATGTTTCCACTATGATTATAATAAAATCATTCTTCATTATTTCTTATTGCTTCTTTTCTTGCTTGCAATAAAATTCTAAACCACATTATTTAACCCTGTTTGAATGAACATAAGTGAGGTTAAAATCATCTTAATAATCAATAAACCCACATCATTTTGTGTGGAAATGTGCACGACAACTTGGAGCACCTTTCCTTGGCCTCAATAAGTGCCGTCATGGATAAAAAGAAATCCATTCAGGACAAAAATCCTAAAAATAAAAAGAAAGCTCGGCAGGAAACCCAAAAAGGGGACTGCGCAAAAATAAGAGCAAAAGACCCGCTAGGAATCCCACAAGAGGGTGACCTAGGCAAAAATTAGGGTTACAAAATAATGAACAAAAACAAAAGCCCGCTAAAACTCCACAAATGGGTGTTTTAGGCAAAAGTTAGGGCAATCGAAAAACAGAATAAATCCATGATGGTACCACCCACTGAATTCAACAAAGGGGCTCAAGAAAAGCTATCCAAGTTGTCAAATCACAAATGTTAATAACCAAGACGTGCTTAACTTCATAAGTGTTTAATCAAACAAGCCTAAACACTTAAGCCTACCATTGGCCAAGCCATTCTTACAAAATCCATTTTTCAAAAAATAAATAATCCCCTCTAAAACACAAACTTTCGAAAAAAAATATATCCTTTCCTTCTTTTCTCTCTTGTCCCAAACGATTTTTGAATAATCTAGTGGAAACATGGAGATATAGTAGTCAATAGGAGGGTTGACACATCTTCTAAAGGAAAGGAAAATCATTTGGTTGATGACACCAAATCTCAATATAACATGCATCATTCCTCGGTTACAGAAATCGGCAGCACACAGCCCGTCTAGAGGAATGGCAAAAATCCAAACACAGAAACGCATCGGTTAATTCTTTTGAAAAGTGAATCAAATAGAATTAGGTGCATCATACTGCATACATGCATACAGATGATAGGTGTAATGGAAGATCACTTATTCTCTGTTTATTGAAAAAAACAAAAAAATATAAACTTCAGAAAAACAATACGCCCGTATCATGTTCAGTACGCCCGTACCAAAATTAGGGTTATGAACAAATTTTCAATACAACACGGGCATACTGAAATGAATAACGGCCGTATTGGGAATAACAGAAATCCTCCCTCACGTCGATGACAAAATTCCTCCAAGAAGAAGACGATAGGGGGAGCCATTCATTTTTTCTAAAAAACAACAAATTAATAAAATAATTAAACTTGCATTTTGTGCATCACGCACACATTCAAAGACCTTATCATGAGGCAATTGCATAAAAATAGAAAAAAATAGAAAATTGCTTGTGTATGACAGCAGTCAACAAAAGCCGAAAACGAAAAAAGGCAAGGATACAAACAATACTCCTCAGTTTGTACAGAATAATTGAGCCTGGAGAGGCTTGCTGAAAAAATACTTCCTCAGAATAATTAAGCCTGGAGAGGCTTGCAGAAACAATACTCTCTCACCATACAGAATAACTGAGCCTGGAGAGGCTCGCCGAAATAATACTCTCAGAATAATTGAGCCTAGAGAGGCTCGCCGAAATAATACTCTCACAGAATAATTGAGCCTGGAGAGGCTCGCCGAAATAATACTCTCTCAGAATAACTGAGCCTGAAGAGGCTTGCCAAAATAATACTTCTCAGAGACATTTCTGTACAGAAAAAGCCGAAATCAACCAAAAAAGGCAAAAACACAGAAAAAGCCAAAATCAACAAAAAAGGAAAAAATACAGAAAAAGCCAAAAACGACAAAAAAGGCAAAAGATTTAGAAAATCGATCGCCTCGTACAGAATAACTGAGCCTGGAGAGGCTTGCCGAAACAATACTCTCAGAATAATTGAGCCTGGAGAGGCTCGCCGAAATAATACTCTCTCAGAATAATTGAGCCTGGAGAGGCTTGCCGAAATAATACTCATACAAAATAACTGAGCCTGGAGAGGCTTGCCGAAATAATACTCTCGCAGAATAACTGAGCCTGGAGAGGCTTGCCGAAATAATACTCTCATCAGAATAATTGAGCCTGGAGAGGCTTGCCGAAACAATACTCCCTCTTAAAATAATTGAGCCTGGAGAGGCTTGCTGAAATAATACTCCCAAACTGTACAGAATAAATGAGCCTGGAGAGGCTCGCAGAAATAATACTCCCCAGAGAAACCCCAACTCAAGCTCACGGAACAAATCCCCAGCGAGAGCTATCAAAGCAAGATCGACAAAATTCCCAATGGAAGCACGATCACCCAAGCA
Source organism: Cajanus cajan (assembly GCF_000230855.2). NCBI lineage: Eukaryota > Viridiplantae > Streptophyta > Magnoliopsida > Fabales > Fabaceae > Cajanus > Cajanus cajan. Next base: position 41,714,205 of record NC_138525.1, read on the forward strand.
GTATATCTAGTCAAAGGACTTAAAACTTCCTCAGTGGAAGATAGCTCTCCAACTCAGGCGTTGAGTGAGTCTAAGCCTGTAGAGGCTTCCTAAATAATACTCTGGGATACATAAGATCCCCAAATCCCCAGTCGCCTACTCAAGAGGCATTCCTACAAAAAGGAAAAAAATCAAAAGATCAATAATCATTCCCCAAGCGGAATCCGGCACTCAGCCGAACACCAAACATAAAGATAATTCGCCTACTCAGAGGCACTCTTTCAAAAAAGAAAAAAATCCAAAAGATCAATAACAATTCCCCAAGCGGAATTTGGCTTTTCAGCCAATCATTGAACATCAAGATGATATGCCTAACAAAAGAGGCTAATCAAAATCAACATCCAGAATCCCCAGCGGATAACAGCCTACATAGAGGCTACAAAAATCAGAAAATCAAAAGAGATACCCGAATAAGGATAACCGGGATACTCCACCAACGTCGAAAGGACGTCAGCCAATCATAAGGCACCGCTCATCTCAGAAAGAGCATCTTTGTGTCTGCACCCTAAGGAATCAGAAATTCCCCAATGGGCACCAATTACGCAATGCAAAATTGGGACACAAGAACCTATGAGTAACTGCACATCCCTTAGACGGATCCCTGCGTTATCCAGCCCTCAGCGGCACCAAAATAAAAAAAAAATAAAAAAAATAAAAAAAATAAAACAACCGTCGAAGCAGCATCGTGGACTGTGGAGACAAAACTATCACAAATCCCTGGAGAGGGCAAACTCACGCTACCCAGATGTCCAGAGCACCGAGGTATGCACAAAGCCTGGAGAGGCAATACTTAGCTACCCAGATGTCCAGAGCACCGAGGTATGCACAAGCCTGGAGAGGCAATACTCAGCTACCCAGATGTCCAGAGCACCGAGGTATGCACAAAGCCTGGAGAGGCAATACTTAGCTACCCAGATGTCCAGAGCACCGAGGTACGCACAAAGCCTGGAGAGGCAATACTTAGCTACCCAGATGTCCAGAGCACCGAGGTATGCACAAGCCTGGAGAGGCAATACTCAGCTACCCAGATGTCCAGAGCACCGAGGTATGCACAAGCCTGAAGAGGCAATACTCAGCTACCCAGATGTCCAGAGCACCGAGGTATGCACAAGCCTGGAGAGGCAATACTTAGCTACCCAGATGTCCAGAGCACCGAGGTATGCACAAGCCTGGAGAGGCAATACTCAGCTACCCAGATGTCCAGAGCACCGAGGTATGCACAAGCCTGAAGAGGCAATACTCAGCTACCCAGATGTCCAGAGCACCGAGGTATGCACAAGCCTGGAGAGGCAATACTCAGCTACCCAGATGTCCAGAGCACCGAGGTATGCACAAGCCTGGAGAGGCAATACTCAGCTACCCAGATGTCCAGAGCACCGAGGTATGCACAAGCCTGGAGAGGCAAAACTCACGCTACCCAGATGTCCAGAGCACCGAGGTATGCACAAAACCTGGAGAGGCTACTCAACAATTTTCCACCGGAAGACACTACAATCAGAAGGTTGGCACATCACCCGGACAATTGGGTCAACTCCTTTACTTGTCAGCCGGTACACCAAAAGGCCGTCCGACTAAGTAAAGGGGGGGCAGCTGTAGACCCCTAAAATTGTCCGGGTCGGAAATAAAGCTTGAAGACTCTCGAAGACTGAAGGAAGATCAGCCAGAAGGACTTCCAGAAGGCCCAAGGAGGGTTCTCTATAGGTCTAGAGGTCTTAGGATAGCTAAAATAAGAAAAGTGGGAGGAATGAAGCCCAATACGGCCTCCCAGAGGTTCAGTACGGCCGTATTGAACATTTTGAACTTCAGAAATTCCTTTTGTATATCTTTCTGTAAAAACATTTGTGAATATCAATAAAATATCTATTCATTTCTCTTCTCTTGACCATGTGATTATGCCTCTAAATTGGTGTTTCTTAAAAATTGTACGAAATTCCTTTAATAATCGGTCAATAAAGAAAGTTGGAGGGGTTCCTATAAAATCCGTAATCTCCTGCGTAAGAGGCTCACAGAAATCCTCCCTCACATCGACGACAGAAATTCCTCCAAGAAGAGGAGGATAGGGAGAGCCATTCACTTTCTAAAAACATTAACAAAATGATTAAACTTGCATTTTGTGCATCACACACATTAGTTGCACATTCAAAGACCTTATCATGAGGCAGTCGCATAAAATAGAAAAAATAGGAAAAATTTCTTGTGTATGACAGCAGCCAACAGAAAAGCCGAAAATCGACAAAAAAGGCAAAAATTCAGAAAATCCGACAATCGTACAGAATAATTGAGCCTGGAGAGGCTTGCCGAAATAATACTCCCCAGAGACATCTCAGCTTGCACTCTTGGGCCGAATTCCCAGTGAAAGCTATCAGAGCAAGATCAGCAAGATTCCCCAATGGAAGCATGATCATCCAAACAAAATATCCGAGTCAAAGGACTCAGACTTCCTCAGTGGAAGATAGCTTTCCAACTCGAGCGACGAGTGAAGCAAAGCCTAAAGAGGCTTTCTAAATAATACTCTGGGATACACAAGATCCTCAATCCTCAATCCCCATTCGCCTACTCAGAGGCACTCCTTCAAAAAGAGAAAATCCGAAAAGATCAATAACCATTCCCCAAGCGGAATTCGGTATTCAGCCAAACACCGAACGTCAAGATAATCCGCCTAACAGAAGAGGTCAATCAAGATCAATACGACAGAATCCCCCAGCGAATAACAGCCTACGCAGAGGCAACAAAACCAGAAAATCAAAAAAAAAAGTCACCCGAATAAGGATAACCGGGATACTCCACCAACGTCGAAAGGACGTCAGCCAATCATAAGGCATCGCTCACCTCAGCAAGAGCATCTTTGTGTCTGCATCCCCAAGGAATTAGAATTTCCCCAGTGGGCACTGTAGACCCCTAAAATTGTCCGGGTCGGAAATAAAGCTTGAAGACTCTCGAAGACTGAAGGATAATCAGCCAGAAGGACTCCTCGAAGGCCCTAGGAGGGTTCTCTGTAGGTCTAGAGGTCTTAGAATAGCTCAAAATAAAGAAGTGGAGGGAAAAAGCCCAATACGACCGTACTGAACTTAATACGGCCGTATTGAAGCTTCAATACGGCCGTACTGAAGTCAGTACGACCGTATTGACACTTCAATACAACCGCAGCGAACTCAATACGGGCGTATTGAAATTTCTGAACTTCAATACGACCGTATTGAACTTCAATACGACCGTATTGAAGTTCAAAAATTTCAATACGGCCGTATTGCCCCTGTAGGCCGTATTGCGCCTATTCCCTATAAATATGACGTCAATTGGACGTCATTCCACACTTTTTCACTCAGTTTGGACTCCCTCCTTGAGTATTCTGGGGTTTTTGAGCAGTGTTCTGCCCTAGAAATCTCTCTGGGAGTCGATCCGACTAAGTTCTGGAATTCTGAGCACTTAGCTTGGAGATTCGAACCTAGTCGAAGGGAAATCCTCCGGATTTCCATAGTCAAAAGTTTTTAGGAAGGAGCGAGCGAGCTTGTAGAGCGAGGGAACGCCAAAAAGCTTCCCAGTTTTACTCAATATATAAAAGCACGCTTCAAGAGGTTTCTTCTTAAATCCTTCCTTTTACTGCTTTCTGTGTGCATATTTAAACTGTCATCATGTAGATAGTTAATATATAATCGCTTATAATAAATAGGGGTAATTTAGTAATTTTACACTGTTATTTTAGAAAATAATCTGTCATAGGGAACCCGAAAGGGGCGCTGTGGGGTGCTAACACCTTCCCCACGCGTAACCGACTCCCTTACCCAACTCTGGTTGTAATGGCCAAAGTTGATTTATAAAATCAATTGCCTTATCCCTTTTTCCAATGTTTTGAGTAAAACATTGGTGGCGACGCCACGAACCCTCCTTTTGCGAAAACCACTAATCCACGGAGGGTCCCGCTTGGGATTAATATGGATTGGTGAGTCTTTTAATAAAATTGCTCGTTTGACGAGGTCTCAGTTTGAGAATAAGTCATTCTAGCAATCCACATTTTTCAAACAAATAAACGAGTCCAACCATCCTTCGCGAATGCCGAAAGCCCGTTTCGGACCGGTGGCGACAGATGGCGACTCTGCTGGGGAAGCTTCGAGAGTCAGTCCCATTTAGTGACAGATTATTTTTAACAAATAATAGTTAAAATTACTTCATTACCCCTTTGCTTGTATGATAACATGCTTTATATATTTGGCTTTAAATAACTGTTGTATTTTTAAATTTACGCAATTGTTTGAAATACAAACTGTACACAAACCTTTGCACACAACAGTTCCCTCTATACCCGGGGGCATGAGTGATTAACCATAGGGAGTGGATGTTAGTACGGCCGGTTGTCGAATGGGTCTATAGGTGCCCGTAGACCGTTGTCGGAAAGCATCACTCAAGGTGATAACCATGAACTTAAGTCCGACGGTGCGTTGGAACTTTCCATCGACCTACGATGAGAGGAATTGGGTCCCTATAATGGGGGCACCTTGGGGGCCTTTGACCAAGTGAGAACAGTTAGATCCTCCTTGAATATGCACTTTTCTGCAGGAGACCCCTACCTCGTGATTCGCTCGTGACTGTTCGTGGATGAGTGAATTGTTTGTGCATTGATTATGTGACATTGTATGAGCATACATTGCATTATTTAAACATACAACATTCCTTTTTTTTAAATAAGAATAAATGGGAATAAGAATCTTCCATTACATGGTGTTAACATCTACCTTCATTACATTCATATAGGTAGTTTCCCTTTTCACCCAAAAAATACAAAAAATACAAAATACCCAAAAAATATTCAAAAAATATATATGTATTTATCCCAAACCAAGCAATATCATGCATCATATTAGGAAAATCCTAAAAAACATGATAACGCTTAGTTGAATAAACACTATGCATGCATATTCAACTTCATCATCTCATATCATGCATATAGATCATGGAGAGATCTAGGAGTCATTCATACATCTCTCCTAGTAATTCATTAATAAACATTAATAAAAAGAAAGAAATAATCGATGCGTATGTTCAAAGAATGGATCGCGCGCCGTTCGTTATCAAGTGTAAGCCAACAACCATGCCAAGCGAGCATACGTCAACTCCGTTGTTGGTAATCAAGACGAATAAAGGGGAAGGTCCGACACCATTAAGGATCGCAACTCCAAGGCCTTTCCCTTACAAATCAAATAAGGCTGTGCCGTGGATATACGACATCCACTCTTCTGCCGACAGTGATATCTCCAATATCGCTGGACTTGGGGGCATGACTAGGAGTGGCAGGATCTACACTCCCGATGATCTTCATAACAAAGCCCCCAAGAATAAAGAAAAAGAAGAAAATAAAACCGAGGAAAAAGAATCCGAGGAGGAGACAGACGAGCTGTTAAAGTTTATCCGACAGAGCGAGTATTCCATCATGGATCAACTTCATAGGACGCCAGCAAAGATTACGCTGTTGTCGTTGATCCTAAGCTCCGAACCGCATCGGCAAGCTCTGTCGAAAGTCTTGAACGAGGCATATGTGTCGCACACTATCTCCCAAGACAAGTTTGAGGGGATTGTTAGTCACATCAAGGCTAATGATCACCTCACCTTCATCGATGAAGAAATCCCCGCCGAGGAATCAAACCACAACAAGCCCTTGCACATCTCTATAAAGTGCAAGGAGTATCACATCGTTAAAGTCTTGGTAGGTAATGGATCTTCCTTGAAAGTGATGCCAAAAAGAACGCTCAAAGCAATTGGCAATCAAGGGAGTCCAAACGCGCCCGAGCAACATGATCGTTCGAGCTTTCGACGGTTCTAAAAGAGAAGTAGTGGGAGAAATCAATCTTCCAATCCAAATTGGACCCACTATCTTCAACGTCGAATTTCAAGTGATGGATATCACTCCCGCATACAGCTGTCTCCTCGGCCGACCTTGGATTCATGATGCGAAAGCTATTCCTTCTACGCTCCACCAGAAAGTCAAGTTCATAGTGGGTGACAAACTGGTGACCGAACAAGCTAAAGATGACATACTCATCAGCAAGCCATCCAACATACTTTATGTGGATGCAGCAGAGGAAGCTTTAGAAACCGCCTTCCAAGCATTGGAAATCGCCAATGTCGAAACGTTTCCCCGAGAAATGAAGAAGGTAGCCTCCATGCTCACCAAGAACGGATACTTGCCAGGACAAGGATTAGGCAAGGACTCCCAAGGAATCCCGGAGCTACCCATTATCAAGGATAATCCGGGGAAACAAGGGTTAGGATACAACCCTTATAAAGATCAAAGAACGAAGAGGAATCAAGATCCTTCTCGACGTTCTTTAAGCCAGATCTTTAGGAAGGCCGGTTCACAAGCGTCAAGGCCGGTCGTCGTCGTCAAAATGTTTTTCTCCTTCCGATAGGGATGTATAGACTCAGTGACTATTAGAGATCACTCCTCGGGGACAGCCCGACCCCCGAGCCTCGATAGGGCACATGTTTCCATTATGATTATAATAAAATCATTCTTCATTAATTCTTTATTGCTTCTTTTCTCGCTTGCAATAAAATTCTAGACCACATTATTTTAACCCTGTTTGAATAAACATGAATGAGGTTAAAATCATCTTAATAATAATAAACCCGCATCATTTTTATGTGGAAGTGTGTGTGTCAGCTTGGAGCACCTTTTCTTGGCCTCAATAAGTGCCGTCATGGATAAAAAGAAATCCATTCAGGATAAAAATCCTTTAAAAAACAAAAAGCTCGGCAGGAAACCCAAAAAGGGGGCTGCGCAAAAATAAGAGCAAAAAGACCCGCTAGGAATCCCACAAGAGGGGTGACCTAGGCAAAAGTTAGGGTTACAAAATAATGAACAAAAACAAAAGCCCGCTAAGACATCACAAATGGGTGTTTTAGGCAAAAGTTAGGGCCGTCAAAAAAAGAAAAACAAAATAAATCCATGATGGTACCATCAATTGAATTCAACAAGGGGCTCAAGAAAAGCTATCCAAGTTGTCAAAACACAATCATTAATAACAAAGATGTGCTTAACCTCATAAGTGTTTAATCGAACAAACCTAAACACATAAGCCTACCATTGGCCAGCTGTCGCCACCGGCCCGAAACGGGCTTTCGGCATTCGCGAGGGATGGTTGGACTCGTTTATTTGTTTAAAAATAGTGGATTGCTAGAATGACTTATTCTCAAACTGAGACCTCGTCAAACGAGCAATTTTATTAAAAGGCTCACTAATCCATATTAATCCCAAGCGGGACCCTCCATGGATTAGAGGTTTTCATAAAAGGAGGGTTCGTGGAGTCGCCACCAATATTTTACTCAAAACATTGGAAAAAGGGATAAGGCAATTGATTTAAAAATCAACTTTGGCCACTACAACCAGAGTTGGGTAAGGGAGTCGGTTACGCGTGGGGAAGGTGTTAGCACCCCACAGCGCCCCTTTCGGGTTCCCTATGACAGATTATTTTCTAAAATAACAGCGTAAAATTACTAAATTACCCCTATTTATTCTAAACAATTATGAATTGACTATCTACATGATGACAGTTTAAATATGCACACAGAAAGCAGTAAAAGGAAGGATTGAAGGGAAACCTCTTGAAGCGTGCTTTTTATAAAAAATGAACTGGGAAGCGTTTTGGCGTTCCCTCGCTCTACAAGCCCGCTCCTCGCTCTCCTAGAACAAAATTTTAACTAAGGGAATCAAAAAGATTTCCCCTCGACTAGGTTCGATCCTCAAGCAAAATGGCTCGGGGCTCAAGAACTTCGTCGGATCAACTCTCCGAGTGATTTCTAGGGCAGAACACTGCTCAAAAACCCCAGAATACTCAAGGAGAGGGTTCAAACTATGTTGAAAAGTGTGGAATGACGTCCAATTGACGTCATATTTATAGGGAATAGGCGCAGTACGGCCTACAGGGCCAATACGGCCGTATTGAAATTTTTGAACTTCAATACGGTCGTATTGGAGTTCAATACGGTCGTATTGAAAGTCAGAAATTTCAATACGCCCGTATTGAGTTCGCAGCGGTCGTATTGAAGTGTCAATACGGTCGTACTGACTTCAGTATGGCCGTATTGAAGCTTCAATACGGCCGTATTGAGTTCAGTACGGCCGTATTGGGCTTTTTCCCTCCACTTCTTTATTTTGAGCTATTCTAAGACCTCTGGACCTACAGAGAACCCTCCTAGGGCCTTCGAGGAGTCCTTCTGGCTGATTATCCTTCAGTCTTCGAGAGTCTTCAAGCTTTATTTCCGACCCGGACAATTTTAGGGGTCTACAGCTGCCCCCCCTTTACTTAGTCGGACGGCCTCTTGGTGTATCGGCCGACAAGTAAAGGAGTTGACCCAATTGTCCGGGTATTGTGCCGACCTTCCGACTTGTAGCGTCTTCCGGTGGGAAAATGTTGAGTAGCCTCTCCAGGTGGGTGCATACCTCGGCGCTTCTGACATCCTCGGTAGCTGAGTTTACCTTCTCCAAGGCCAACTTCACTCGACGCCCGAGCCGGAAGTTGGACATCAACGCGCCTCTGATGACGCTGATGGTTGAGTACCGCCTCTCCAGGCTTAGCTTCACTCTTTGTTCGAGCCGGAAACCAAGCACCTTTGCGACGACGGTGAGCAGTGTGAGTTTTGCCTCTCCAGGCCTTGCTTTGCTTGTTGCCCAAGCTGGAAGCTGTGAGTACCGTCTCTCCAGGCTTAACTTCACTCTTTGTTCGAGCCGGAAGCTAAGCACCTTTGTGACGACGGTGAGCAGTGTGAGTTTTGCCTCTCCAGGCCTTGCTTTGCTTGTTGCCCAAGCTGGAAGCTGTAAGTACCGTCTCTCCAGGCTTAGCTTCACTCTTTGTTCGAGCCGGAAGCTAAGTACCTTTATGACAACGGTAGGCGGTGAGTACCCTTTTTCAGAGATAGCTTCGCTCATTGTCCGAGCCGGAAGCTGCATACCTCCGTGTTTGTGACGACGGGGTAGCGTGAATATCTCCTTTCCAGGGATTTGGTGATGATTTTGTCTCCACAGTCCACGATGCTGCTTCGACGGTTGTTTTTTGATTTTGTGCCACTAAGAGCTGGATAACGCAGGGATCCGTCTAGGGGATGTGCAGTCATTCACAGGTTCCTGTGCCCCAACTTGCATTGCATTGTTGGTACCCTTGGGGAATTTCTGACTCCTTGGGGTATAGACACAGATGCTCTTTCTCTCTGAGTTTGAGCGGTGCCTTATGATTGGCTGACGTCCTTTGGACGTTAGTGGAGTATCCCGGTTTTCCTTATTCGGGTAACTCTTTTTAATTTTTGGATTTTGTTGCCTCTGTGTAGGCTGTTATCCGCCAGGGGATTTTGTCATTGGTTGTGATTGGCCTCTTCTGTTAGGCAGATCATCTTGATGTTCAATGATAGGCTGAGAGCCGGATTCCACTTGGGGAATGATTATTGATCTTTTTTATGATTTTTCCTTTTGAAGGAGTGCCTCTGAATAGGCGAATTATCTTGATGTTTGATGATTGGCTGAATGCCGAATTCCTCTTGGGGAATGGTTATTGATCTTTTTGATTTTTTCTCTTTTTAAAGGGGTGCCTCTTGAGTAGGCGACTGAGGATTTGAAGTTCAGTGTTTGGCTAAGTGTCAAATTCCGCTTGGGGAATACTTATTGATATTTTTGATTTTTCTCTTTTTGCAGGGATGCCTCTGAGTAGGCGATTGGGGAATGAGGGATCTTATGTATCCCAGAGTATTATTTAGGAAGCCTCTGCAGGCTTAGCCTCACTCAGCGCTTTGAGTCGGAGAGCTATCTTCCACTGAGGAAGTGTTAAGTCCTTTGACTTGTATATACTGTTTGGATGATTGCACTTCCATTGGGGATTGCGTCGATTTTGCTTTGATAGCTCTCGCTGGGGATTCGTTCCGTGAGTTTGAGTTTGAGGTTTCTCTGGGGAGTATTATTTCTGCGAGCCTCTCCAGGCTCATTTATTCTGTACAGTTGGGGGAGTATTATTTCTGCAAGCCTCTCCAGGCTCAATTATTCTGAAAGAGTATTATTTCAGCAAGCCTCTCCAGGCTCAAATATTCTGAGAGTATTATTTCTGCAAGCCTCTCCAGGCTCAAATATTCTGAGAGTATTATTTCTGCAAGCCTCTCCAGGCTTTAGTTATGATGAAAGAGTATTATTTCGGCGAGCCTCTCCAGGCTCAATTATTCTGAAGGAGTATTATTTCGGCAAGCCTCTCCAGGCTCAATTATTCTGCGGGAGTATTATTTAGGCAAGCCTCTCCAGGCTCAGTTATTCTGAGAGAGTATTATTTCGGCGAGCCTCTCCAGGCTCAATTATTCTGTATGATTTGTTGGATTTTCTGTATTTTGCCCCTTTTTTCGATTTTGGCTTTTTCTGTGTTTTTGCCTTTTTTGTTGAGTTCGGCTTTTTCTGTATTTTTGTTGATTTCTGTATTTTTGCCTTTTTTGTTGGTTTTGGCTTTTTCTGTATAGAAATGTCTCAGTTATTCTGAGAGAGTATTATTTCGGCGAGCCTCTCCAGGCTCAATTATTCTGAGAGAGTATTATTTCGGCGAGCCTCTCCAGGCTCAGTTATTTTGAGAGTATTATTTCGGCAAGCCTCTCCAGGCTCAGTTATTCTGAGAGTATTCTTTCGGCAAGCCTCTCCAGGCTCAGTTATTCTGTATGAGTATTGTTTCGACAAGCCTCTCCAGGCTCAATTATTCTGAAAGAGTATTCTTTCGGCGAGCCTCTCCAGGCTCAGTTATTCTGTACAATTTTCTTGTTGGATTTTTGTACCCATGCCTCTTTTCCGTTTTCGGCTTTTTGTTGACTGCTGTCATACACAATCAATTTTTCCTATTTTCTATTTTATGCAATTGCCTAATGACGAGGTCTTTGAAAATTTCTTTATGGCCAATACGGCCGTATCCATTTCAGTACGCCCATGTTGAGTTGAAAATTTTGTTCATAACCCTGATTTTAGTACGGGTGTACTGAACATGGTACAGGCGCATTGTTTTTTCTGAAATTTATATTATTTATTTTTTTGTTTTTTCAATAAACAGAGAATAAGTGATCTTCCAGTACACCTATCATCTGTATGCATGTATGCAGTATGATGCACCTAATTCTATTTGATTCTTTTTTCAAAAGAATTAACCGATGCGTTTTTGTGTTTGGATTTTGCCATTCCTCCAGACGGACTGTGCTCTGCCGATTTCTGTTACCGAGGAATGATGCATATTTGATTTTGGTGTCATCAACCAAATGATTCTTCCCTTTCTTTAGAAGATGTGTCAACCCTCCTATTGACCACTATATCTCCATGTTTCCACTAGATTATTCAAAAATCGTTGGGACAAGAGAGAAAAGAAGGAAAGGATATATATTTTCAAAAGTTTGTGTTTTAGAGGGGATTATTTTATTTTTGAAAAATGGTTTTTGTAAGAATGGCTGGCCATGGTAGGCTTATGTGTTTAGGCTTGTTCGATTAAACACTTATGAGGTTAAGCACATCTTTGTTATTAATGATTGTGCTTTGACAACTTGGATAGCTTTTCTTGAGCCCCTTGTTGAATTCAATTGATGGTACCATCATGGATTTATTTTGTTTTTTTCTTTTTTTGACGGCCCTAACTTTTGCCTAAAACACCCTTTTGTGATGTCTTAGCGGGCTTTTATATTCATTTTGTAACCCTAATTTTTGCCTAGGTCACCCTTTTGTGGGATTCCTAGCGGGTCTTTTGCTCTTATTTTTGTGCAGCCCCCTTTTTGGGTTTCCTGCCAAGCTTTTTGTTTTTTTTTTTTTTTTTTTTTTTTTTTTTTTTTTTTTTTGTCCTGAATGGATTTCTTTTATCCATGACGGCACTTATTGAGGCCAAGAAAAGGTGCTCCAAGTTGACACACACACTTTCACATAAAAATGATGTGGGTTTATTATTATTAAGATGATTTTAACCTCATTCATGTTTATTCAAACAGGGTTAAAATAATGTGGTCTAGAATTTTATTGCAAGCGAGAAAAGAAGCAATAAAGAATTAATGAAGAATGATTTTATTATAATCGCAGCGGAAACATGTGCCCTATCGAGGCTCGGGGGTCGGGCTGTCCCCGAGGAGTGATCTCTAATAGTCACTGAATTTACACATCCCTATTAGAAGGAGAAAAACATTTTGACGACGATGACCGGCCTTGACGCTTGTGAACCGGCCTTCCTAAAGATCTGGCTTAAAGAACGTCGAGAAGGATCTTGATTCCTCTTCGTTCTTTGATCTTTATAAGGGTTGTATCCTAACCCTTGTTTCCCCGGATTATCCTTGATAATGGGTAGCTCCGGGATTCCTTGGGAGTCCTTGCCTAATCCTTGTCCTGGCAAGTATCCGTTCTTGGTGAGCATGGAGGCTACCTTCTTCATTTCTCGGGGAAACGTTTCGACATTGGCGATTTCCAATGCTTGGAAGGCGGTTTCTAAAGCTTCCTCCGTTGCATCCACGTAAGGTATGGTGGATGGCTAACTGATGAGTATATCATCTTCAGCTTGTACAGTCACCAGCTTGTCACCCACAATGAATTTGACTTTCTGGTGGAGCGTAGAAGGTACAGCTTTCGCATCATGAATCCAAGGTCGGCCGAGGAGACAACTGTATGCGGGAGTAATGTCCATCACTTGGAATTCGACATTAAAGATAGTGGGTCCAATTTGGATTGGAAGATTGATCTCTCCCACTACTTCTCTCTTAGATCCATCGAAGGTTCGAACGATCATGTTGCTCGGGCGCATTTGGACTCCCTTGATCGCCAATTGCTTGAGCGTTCTTTTTGGCATCACATTCAAGGAAGATCCATTATCTACCAAGACTTTAGCGATGTGATACTCCTTGCACTTTACAGAGATGTGCAAGGGCTTGTTGGGGTTTGATCCCTCGGCGGGGATTTCTTCATCGATGAAGGTGAGGTGATCATTAGCCTTGATGTGACTAACAATCCCCTCAAACTGGTCTTGGGAGATAGTGTGCGACACGTATGCCTCGTTCAAGACTTTCGACAGAGCTTGCCGATGCGGTTCGGAACTTAGGATCAACGACAACAGCGTAATCTTTGCTGGCGTCCTATGAAGTTGATCCACGATGGAGTACTCGCTCTGTCGGATAAACTTTAACAGCTCGTCTGTCTCCTCCTCGGATTCTTTTTCCTCGGTTTTCTTTTCTTCTTTTTCTTTATTCTTGGGGGCTTTATCATGAAGATCTTCGGGAGTGTAGATCCTGCCACTCCTAGTCATGCCCCCAAGTCCAGCGATGTTGGAGATATCGCTGTCGGCAGAAAGGTGGATGTCGTATATCCACGGTACAGCCTTATTTGATTCATAGGGGAAAGGTCTTGGAGCAGTGATCCTTAATGGTGTCGGACCTTCCCCTTTATTCGTCTTGATTACCAACAACGGAGTTGATGTGCGCTCGCTTGGCGCGGTTGTTGGCTTACACTTGATGACGAACGGCGTGCGATCCATTTTTGAACATACGCATCGATTTAATCCTTTCTTTTTATTTATGTTTATTACTGAATTACTAGGAGGGATGTATGAAATGAATGATTCCTAGATCCCTCCATGATCTATATGCATGAGATGATGATGTTGAATATGCATGCATTGTGTTTATTGAACTAAGCATTATCATGTTTTTAGGATTTTCCTAAGATGATGCATGATATTGCTTGGTTTGGGTAAATACATATTTTTCTTTTGAATATTTTGTATCTTTTTTTGTATTTTTTGGGTGAAAAGGGAAACTACCTATATGAATGCAATGAAGGTAGATGTTAACACCATGTACTAGAAGATCTTTATTTCTATTTATTCTTTTTATTTAAAAAAGAATGTTGTATGTTTAAAAGGTGCAATGTATGCTCATACAATGTCACATAAAAAATGCACAAACAATTCACTCATCCACGAACAGTCACGAGCGAATCACGAGGTAGGGGTATCCTGCAGAAAAGTGCATATTCAAGGTGGATCTAACTGTTCTCACCGGTCTGAGGCCCCCAAGGTGCCCCCATTATAGGGACCCAATTCCTCTCATCGTAGGTCGATGGAAAGCTCCAACGCACCGTCGGACTCAAGTTCATGGTTATCACCTTGAGTGATGTTTTCCGACAACGGTCTACGGGCACCTATAGACCCATTCGACAACCGGCCGTACTAACATCCACTCCCTATGGTTAATCACTCATGCCCCCGGGTATAGAGGGAACTGTTGTGTGCAAAGGTTTGTGTGCAGTTTTTATTTCAAACAATTGCGCAAATTTAAAAATACAACAGTTATTAAAGCCAAATAGATAAACATGTTATCATACAAGTGAGGGGTAATAAAGTAATTTTTAACTATTATTTGTTAAAAACAATCTGTCACTGAATGGGACTGACTCTCGAAGATTCCCCAGTGGAGTCGCCATCTGTCGCCACCGGCCCGAAACGGGCTTTCGGCATTCGCGAGGGATGGTTGGACTCGTTTATTTGTTTAAAAATAGTGGATTGCTAGAATGACTTATTCTCAAACTGAGACCTCGTCAAACGAGCAATTTTATTAAAAGGCTCACTAATCCATATTAATCCCAAGCGGGACCCTCCATGGATTAGAGGTTTTCATAAAAGGAGGGTTCGTGGAGTCGCCACCAATATTTTACTCAAAACATTGGAAAAAGGGATAAGGCAATTGATTTAAAAATCAACTTTGGCCACTACAACCAGAGTTGGGTAAGGGAGTCGGTTACGCGTGGGGAAGGTGTTAGCACCCCACAGCGCCCCTTTCGGGTTCCCTATGACAGATTATTTTCTAAAATAACAGCGTAAAATTACTAAATTACCCCTATTTATTCTAAACAATTATGAATTGACTATCTACATGATGACAGTTTAAATATGCACACAGAAAGCAGTAAAAGGAAGGATTGAAGGGAAACCTCTTGAAGCGTGCTTTTTATAAAAAATGAACTGGGAAGCGTTTTGGCGTTCCCTCGCTCTACAAGCCCGCTCCTCGCTCTCCTAGAACAAAATTTTAACTAAGGGAATCAAAAAGATTTCCCCTCGACTAGGTTCGATCCTCAAGCAAAATGGCTCGGGGCTCAAGAACTTCGTCGGATCAACTCTCCGAGTGATTTCTAGGGCAGAACACTGCTCAAAAACCCCAGAATACTCAAGGAGAGGGTTCAAACTATGTTGAAAAGTGTGGAATGACGTCCAATTGACGTCATATTTATAGGGAATAGGCGCAGTACGGCCTACAGGGCCAATACGGCCGTATTGAAATTTTTGAACTTCAATACGGTCGTATTGGAGTTCAATACGGTCGTATTGAAAGTCAGAAATTTCAATACGCCCGTATTGAGTTCGCAGCGGTCGTATTGAAGTGTCAATACGGTCGTACTGACTTCAGTATGGCCGTATTGAAGCTTCAATACGGCCGTATTGAGTTCAGTACGGCCGTATTGGGCTTTTTCCCTCCACTTCTTTATTTTGAGCTATTCTAAGACCTCTGGACCTACAGAGAACCCTCCTAGGGCCTTCGAGGAGTCCTTCTGGCTGATTATCCTTCAGTCTTCGAGAGTCTTCAAGCTTTATTTCCGACCCGGACAATTTTAGGGGTCTACACCAGCCATTCTTAGAAAATCCATTTTTCAAAAAATAAAATAATCCCCTCTAAAACACAAACTTTTGAAAAATATACCCTTTCCTTCTTCTCTCTCTTGTCCCAACGATTTTTGAATAATCTAGTGGAAACATGGAGATATAGTGGTCAATAGGAGGGTTGACACATCTTCTAAAGAAAGGGAAGGATCATTTGGTTGATGACACCAAATCTCAAATATAATACGCATCATTCCTCGGTAACAGAAATCGGCAGAGCACAGTCCGTCTGGAGGAATGGCAAAATCCAAACACAAAAACGCATCGGTTAATTCTTTTGAAAAAAGAATCAAATAGAATTAGGTGCATCATACTGCATACATGCATACAGATGATAGGTGTACTGGAAGATCACTTATTCTTTGTTTATTGAAAAAACAAAAAAAAAAATAAAAAAAAAAATAATAAAAAAAATAAAAAAAAAATAATAAAAAATATATATTTCAGAAAAAACAATGCGCCCGTACCATGTTCAGTACACCCGTACTAAAATCAGGGTTATGAACAAAATTTTAACTCAACATAGGCGTACTGAAATGGATGCGGCCGTATTGGCCATAAAGAAATTTTCAAAGACCTCGTCATGAGGCAACTACATAAATTAGAAAAAATAGGAAAAATTGCTTGTGTATGACAGCAGCAAACAAAATGCAAAGATTCAGAAAATCAACAGCGTCATACAAAATAACTGAGCCTGGAGAGGCTTGCCGAAAGAATACTCTCAAAATAACTGAGCCTGGAGAGGCTCGCCGAAATAATACTCTCTCAGAATAACTGAGCCTGGAGAGGCTTGCCGAAAGAATACTCTCAGAATAATTGAGCCTGGAGAGGCTTGCCGAAATAATACTCGTACAGAATAATTGAGCCTGGAGAGGCTTGCCGAAACAATACTCCCACAGAATAATTGAGCCTGGAGAGGCTTGTCAAAATAATACTCCTTCAGAATAACTGAGCCTGGAGAGGCTTGCCGAAATAATACTCTCTCATAATAACTGAATTTAATTTCTTTAGCACTTTTAATTTCTGTACAGCAAAAGCCAAAAACATAAAAAAGGCGAAATACAGAAAAAGCCAAATCAGAAGAAAAGGCAAAGTACAGAAAAAGCCGAAAATAAAAAAGGCAAGGATATAGAAAATCCAACAAACAAATAACTAAGCCCGGAGAGGCTTACCAAAATAATACTCCACATCCTCCACAGTATGCAGAATAACTGAGCCTGGAGAGGCTCGCAGAAATAATACTCCCCAGAGGGAACCTCAGCTCAAGCTCACGGAAAAATCCCCAGCGAGAGCTATCAAAGCAAAATCGACGCAATCCCCAATGGAAGTGCGATCATCCAAACAGTATATACAAGTCAAAGGACTTAACACTTCCTCAGTGGAAGATAGCTCTCCGACTCAAAACGCTGAGCGAGGCTAAGCCTGTAGAGGCTTCATAAATAATACTCTGGGATACAATAAGATCCCCAAATCCCCAATCGCCTACTCAAGAGGCATCCCTGCAAAAAGGAGAAGAAAATCAAAAATATCAATAAGTATTCCCCAAGTGGAATCCGGCTCTTAGCCAAACATCGAACGTCAAGCCGATACGCCTAACAGAAGAGGCTAATCAAAATCAACGACGAAATCCCCCAGCGGATAACAGCCTACACAGAGGCAGCAAAAATCAGAAAATCAAAAAGAGATACCCGAATAAGGATGAACCGGGATACTCCACCAACGTCGAAAGGACGTCAGCCAATCATAAGGCACCGCTCACATCAGAAAGAGCATCTTTGTGTCTATACCCCAAGGAGTCAGAAATTCCTCAAGGGTACCAACAATGCAATGCAAGTTGGGACACAAGAACCTATGAGTAACTGCACATCCCCTAGACGGATCCCTGCGTTATCCAGCCCCTAGTGGCACAAAATCAAAAAAAACAACCGTCGAAGCAGCATCGTGGACTGTGGAGACAAAATCATCACAAATCCCTGGAAAGGAGATATTCACGCTACCCCCGTCGTCACAAACACGGAGGTATGCAGCTTCCGGCTCGGGCAATGAGCGAAGCTATCTCTGGAAAAGGGGTACTCACCGCTCACCGTTATCACAAGGGTACTTAGTTTCCGGCTCAAACAAAGAGTGAAGCTAAGCCTGGAGAGACGGTACTTACAGCTTCCAGCTTGGGCAACAAGCAAAGCAAGGCCTGGAGAGGCAAAACTCACACTGCTCACCGTCGTCACAAAGGCGCTTGGTTTCCGGCTCGAACAAAGAGCGAGACTAGGCCTGGAGAGGCGAAACTCACACTGCTACCGTCGTCACAAGGATACTTAGCTTCCGGCTCGAACAAAGAGTGAAGCTAAGCCTGGAGAGGCGGTACTCAACCATCAGCGTCATCAGAGGCGCGTTGATGTCCAACTTCCGGCTCGGGCATCGAGTGAAGTTGACCTTGGAGAAGGTAAACTCAGCTACCGAGGATGTCAGAAGCGCCGAGGTATGCACCCACCTGGAGAGGCTACTCAACATTTTTCCACCGGAAGACGCTACAAGTCAGAAGGTCGCACAATACCCGGACAATTGGGTCAACTCCTTTACTTGTCAGCCGATACACCAAAAGGCCGTCCGACTAAGTAAAGGGGGGGCAGCTGTAGACCCCTAAAATTGTCCGGGTCGGAAATAAAGCTTGAAGACTCTCGAAGACTGAAGGATAATCAGCCAGAAGGACTCCTCGAAGGCCCTAGGAGGGTTCTCTGTAGGTCTAGAGGTCTTAGAATAGCTCAAAATAAAGAAGTGGAGGGAAAAAGCCCAATACGGCCGTACTGAACTTAATACGGCCGTATTGAAGCTTCAATACGGCCGTACTGAAGTCAGTACGACCGTATTGACACTTCAATACAACCGCAGCGAACTCAATACGGGCGTATTGAAATTTCTGAACTTCAATACGACCGTATTGAACTTCAATACGACCGTATTGAAGTTCAAAAATTTCAATACGGCCGTATTGCCCCTGTAGGCCGTATTGCGCCTATTCCCTATAAATATGACGTCAATTGGACGTCATTCCACACTTTTTCACTCAGTTTGGACTCCCTCCTTGAGTATTCTGGGGTTTTTGAGCAGTGTTCTGCCCTAGAAATCTCTCTGGGAGTCGATCCGACTAAGTTCTGGAATTCTGAGCACTTAGCTTGGAGATTCGAACCTAGTCGAAGGGAAATCCTCCGGATTTCCATAGTCAAAAGTTTTTAGGAAGGAGCGAGCGAGCTTGTAGAGCGAGGGAACGCCAAAAAGCTTCCCAGTTTTACTCAATATATAAAAGCACGCTTCAAGAGGTTTCTTCTTAAATCCTTCCTTTTACTGCTTTCTGTGTGCATATTTAAACTGTCATCATGTAGATAGTTAATATATAATCGCTTATAATAAATAGGGGTAATTTAGTAATTTTACACTGTTATTTTAGAAAATAATCTGTCATAGGGAACCCGAAAGGGGCGCTGTGGGGTGCTAACACCTTCCCCACGCGTAACCGACTCCCTTACCCAACTCTGGTTGTAATGGCCAAAGTTGATTTATAAAATCAATTGCCTTATCCCTTTTTCCAATGTTTTGAGTAAAACATTGGTGGCGACTCCACGAACCCTCCTTTTGCGAAAACCACTAATCCACGGAGGGTCCCGCTTGGGATTAATATGGATTGGTGAGTCTTTTAATAAAATTGCTCGTTTGACGAGGTCTCAGTTTGAGAATAAGTCATTCTAGCAATCCACATTTTTCAAACAAATAAACGAGTCCAACCATCCTTCGCGAATGCCGAAAGCCCGTTTCGGACCGGTGGCGACAGGCACCAACTACGCAATGGAAAGTTGGGACACAAGAACCTATTAGTAACTGCAGATCCCCTAGACGGATCCCTGCGTTATCCAGCCCTCAGCGGCACCAAAATCAAAAACAACCGTCGAAGCATCATCGTGGACTGTGGAGACAAAATCATCACAAATCCCTGGAGAGGGCAAACTCACGCTACCAAAGTGACCAGAAGCACGGAGGTATGCAACCCTGGAGAGGGCAAACTCACGCTACCGAGGTTGTCAGAAACACCGAGGTATGCACGAGCCTGGAGAGGCGACGACTAATATTCAGCTACCCCGTCGTCAGAAACACGGAGGTATGCAACTACCAAGGTTGTCAGAAACACCGAGGTATGCACAAGCCTGGAGAGGCGACGACTAATACTCAGCTACCCCGTCATCAGAAACACGGAGGTATGCAGCTACCGAGGTTGTCAGAAACACCGAGGTATGCACGAGCCTGGAGAGGCGACGACTAATACTCAGCTACCCCGTCATCAGAAACACGGAGGTATGCAGCTACCGAGGTTGTCAGAAACACCGAGGTATGCATGAGCCTGGAGAGGCGACGACTAATACTCAGCTACCCCGTCGTCAGAAACACTGAGGTATGCAGCTACCGAGGTTGTCAGAAACACCGAGGTATGGACGAGCCTGGAGAGGCGACAACCAATACTCAGCTACCGACATCGTCAGAAACACGGAGGTATGCAGCTGCCAACGTCGTTAGAAACACGGAGGCATGCAGACCCTGGAGAGGGCAAACTCACGCTACCGAGGTTATCAGAAACACCGAGGTATGCACGAGCCTGGAGAGGCGACGACTAATACTCAACATGGAGAGGCCACTCAACAATTTTCCCATCGGAAGACACTACAAGTCGGAAGGATGGCTTACTCCCCGGACAATTGGGTCAACTCCTTTACTTGTCAACCGGTACACCAAAAAGCCGTTCGACTAAGTAAAGGGGGGGCAGTTGTAGACCCCTAAAATTGTCCGGGTCGGAAATAAGACTCAAAGACTCTCGAAGACCGAAGGAAAGTCAGCCGGAAGGACTCCTGGAAGACCCTAGGATGATTCTTTGTAGGTCTAGAAGTCTTAGAGTAGCTTAGAATAAGGGTGTGCGAGGATTGGAGCTCAATAGACCCTCCCAGAGGTTCAGTACGGCCGTACTGAGCCATTTGAACTGCAATACGGCCGTAGTGAACTCAATACGGCCGTACTGAAGTTTTTGAACTTCAGTACGGCCGTACCAAATTCAATACGGCCGTACTATAGTTCAAAAACCCAGTACGGGCCGTATTGACCTCCCAGGCCGTATTGCGCCTCAATCCTATAAATAGGACGTCATTTGCACGTCATTCCACACTTTTTCCACACTTCTGGACCCTCGTGCTGAGTATTCTTGGGTTTTTGAGCTATTCTCTGCCCTAGAAGTCTCTCCGAGAGCCAATCCGACGAAGTTCTTGAGTCATGAGCCATTAGCTTGAGACTCGAACAAGTCGAAGGGAAATCTCTTTGATTTCCATAGTAAAAATTATCTTTAGGGAAAGGAGCGAGCGGACGTGTAGTGGGAAGGAGCGCCAAAAAGCCTCCTAAACTTCGTTTTGAATATATAAAAGCCCGCTTCGAAGGTTTCTTTCCAAATCCCTTCTTTTACCGCTTTTATTTATTGCTTTTTGATTGTTGCATTGCATGTTTAGAGTTTTCATCTTGTAAATATTTTACTCATAATCGTTTCTAATAAATAGGGGTAATTTAGTAACTTTACACTATTATTTATGAAATAATCCATCATAGGGAACCCGAAAGGGGCGTTGTGGGGTGCTAACACCTACCTCGCACGTAACCGACTCCCTTACCCGACTCTGGTTGTAATGGCCAAAGTTGATTTGTGAAAATCAATTGCCTTATATCTTTTTCCAATGTTTTGAGTAAAACATTGGTGGCGACTCCAAGAACCCCTTCTTTTTGCGAAAACCACTAATCCATGGAGGGTCCCGCTTGGGATTAACATGGATTGGTGAGAATCATTTAACAAAATTGTTAGTTCGATGAGGTCTCAGTTTGAGAATAAGTCGTTCTAACAATCCATCATTTTTCAAAACTTAAAAAGAGTCCGACCATCGTCGCGAATGCCAACGTCCGTTTCGGCGGGTGGCGACAGCTACTTGTTCTTTGTTGATTAATTTTGTTTATACCTTGTAATAGGCATTTAAAGGAGTGTCTTGGAAGTGTCTTTGGTACACAACCATCTCTCCTTAGGTTTATCATTTTCGTTAGTACTTGGTGGGAGTGGTCCTTGATTGATCTTTGGTATCTCTCAAGCTCTCACCCTAGGACACGTTTAGGTAGTTTTAATTCTTGCTTAATACTTGTCTTTATTTTCTTTCATACGACTATCATATCATAGTTCATTGTCGCCACCGGCCCGAAACGGGCTTTCGGCATTCGCGAAGGATGGTTGGACTCTTTTATTTGTTTAAAAATATGGATTGCTAGAATGACTTATTCTCAAACTGAGACCTTGTCAAACGAGCAATTTTATTAAAAGGCTCACCAATCCATGTTAATCCCAAGCGGGACCCTCCATGGATTAGCGGTTTTCATAAAAAGGAAGGGTTCGTGGAGTCGCCACCAATGTTTTACTCAAAACATTGGAAAAAGAAGTTTAAGGCAATCGATTCAAAAATCGACTTCGGCCATGACAACCAGAGTCGGGTAAGGGAGTCGGTTACGCGTGGGGAAGGTGTTAGCACCCCACAGCGCCCCTTTCGGGTTCCCTATGACAGATTATTTAAAAATAATAGTGCAAAATTACTAAATTACCCCTATTTATTCTAAGCAATTATAAATTAACTATCTACATGATGACAGTTTAAATATGTACACACAGAAAGCGGTAAAAGAAGGGACTTTAAAGATATAAACCTTTGAAGCGTGCTTTCTTATATATCTTGACAGAAATTGGGAAGCGTTTTGGCGTTCCCTCCCTCTACAAGACCGCTCGCTCCCTCCTATAAAATTTTAACTATGGAAATCCGGAGGATTTCCCTTCGACTAGGTTCGAGACTCAAGCAAATGACTCGTGACTCAAGAACTTCGTCGGATCAACTCTCCGAGTGATTTCTAGGCAGAGCACTGCTCAAAAAAACCCAGAATACTAAAGAAGAGGGTTAAAACTCAGTGTGTAAGTGTAGAATGACGTCCCATTGACGTCATATTTATAGGGATGAGGCTCAATACGGTCTCTGGGGGTCAATACGGTCCGTATTGAAGTTTTGAACTACAATACGGCCGTATTGAATTCAATACGGCCGTATTGAAGTTCAAAAACCTCAATACGACCGTATTGAAGTTCAGTGCAGCCGTATTGAAGTTCAGTGCAGCCGTATTGAATTCAATGCAGCCGTATTGAAGTTCAGAAACTTCAATACGGCCGTATTGAGTTCAGTGCGGCCGTATTGAAGTTCAAAATGTTCAATACGGCCGTACTGAACCTCTGGGAGGCCGTATTGGGCTTCATTCCTCCCACTTTTCTTATTTTAGCTATCCTAAGACCTCTAGACCTATAGAGAACCCTCCTTGGGCCTTCTGGAAGTCCTTCTGGCTGATCTTCCTTCAGTCTTCGAGAGTCTTCAAGCTTTATTTCCGACCCGGACAATTTTAGGGGTCTACAGCTGCCCCCCCTTTACTTAGTCGGACAGCCTTTTGGTGTACCGGCTGACAAGTAAAGGAGTTGACCCAATTGTCCGGGTGAAGTGCCAACCTTCTGACTTGTAGCGTCTTCCGGTGGAAAATTGTTGAGTAGCCTCTCCAGGTTGTTGCATACCTCGGCGCTTCTGACAACCTCGGTAGCTAAGTTTACCCTCTCCAGGGTCAACTTCACTCGACGTCCGAGCTGGAAGTTGAACACCAATGTGCCTCTGATGACGCTGATGGTTGAGTACTGTCTCTCCAGACCTTGAGTACCGTCTCTCCAGACTTTGAGTACTGTCTCTCCAGACCTTGAGTACCGTCTCTCCAGACTTTCTTTGAGTACCGTCTCTCCAGACTTTGTTTGAGTACCGTCTCTCCAGACTTTGTTTGAGTACCGTCTCTCCAGACCTTGTTTGAGTACCGTCTCTCCAGACTTTGTTTGAGTACCGTCTCTCCAGACTTTGTTTGAGTACCGTCTCTCCAGACCTTGTTTGAGTACCGTCTCTCCAGACTTTGTTTGAGTACCGTCTCTCCAGACTTTGTTTGAGTACCGTCTCTCCAGACCTTGTTTGAGTACCGTCTCTCCAGACCTTGTTTGAGTACCGTCTCTCCAGACTTTGTTTGAGTACCGTCTCTCCAGACTTTGTTTGAGTACCGTCTCTCCAGACTTTGTTTGAGTACCGTCTCTCCAGACTTTGTTTGGTCTCTGACGACCTAGGCAACTGAGTTTGCCCTCTCCAGGGTCTGCGTCCGTGTCTTCTGACCACTTCGGCAATGCGAGTTTACCCTCTCCAGGGATCTGAGATGATTTTTTTTTTGTCTCCACAGTCCACTATGCTGCTTCGACGTTTTTCTGATTTTGTGCCACTGAGGGCTGGATAACGCAGGGATCCGTCTAGGGGATGTGCATTCATTCATAGGTTCTTGTGCCCCAACTTGCATTTGCATAGTTGGTACCCCTAGGGAATTTCTAACTCCTTGGGGTGTAGACACAGATGCTCTTCTTGATTTGAGCGATGCCTTATGTTTGGCTGACGTCCTTTTGACGTAAGTGGAGTATCCCGGTTATCCTTATTCGGGTGTCTCTCTTTGATTTTTCTGATTTTTGTAGCCTCTGTGTAGGCTATTATCCACTAAGGGTTCTGGATGTTGATTTTGATTTTGTCTCCACAGTCCACGATGCTGCTTTGACGATTGTTTTTGATTTTTGTGCCACTGAGGGCTGGATAACGCAGGGATCCGTCTAGGGGATGTGCAGTTACTCATAGGTTCTTGTGTCCCAACTTTCCTTTGCATAGTTGGTGCCCATTGAGGAATTTCTGTTTCCCAGGGGTGTAGACACGAAGATGCTCTTTCTGAGATGAGCGGTGCCTTATGATTGGCTGACGTCCTTTCGACGATGGTGGAGTATCCCGGTTATCCTTATTCGGGTGACTCTTTTTGATTTTCTGATTTTTGCTGCCTCTGTGTAGGCTGTTATCCGCTGGGGATTCTGGATGTTGATTTTTTTTTTATTGACCTCTTCTGTTAGGCAAATCATCTTGATGTTTGATGTTTGGCTAAGAGCCGGATTCCACTTGGGGAATGATTATTGATCTTTTGATTTTTTCTCTTTTTGTAGGAATGCCTCTGTGTAGGCGACTGGGGATTTGAAGTTCTTATGTATCCCAGAGTATTATTTAGAAAGCCTCTTCAGGCTTAGCTTCACACTTCGTTTGAGTTGGAAAGTTATCTTCCACTGAGGAAGTCTAAGTCCTTTGACTTGGATATTTTGTTTGGATCATGCTTCCGTTGGGGAATTTTGCTGATCTCGCTTTGATAGCTTTCACTGGGGAATTTGGCCCGTGAGTGGAAGCTGAGATATCTCTGGGGAGTATTATTTCGGCGAGCCTCTCCAGGCTCAATTATTCTTATACGAGTATTATTTCGGCAAGCCTCTCCAGGCTCAATTATTCTGTATGATGAATTGGTTTTTTGTTCAGCCCAAGAATGCGAGCTGAGACGTCTTTTGGAGAGTATTATTTCGGCAAGCCTCTCCAGGCTTAATTATTTTGTGGGAGTATTTTTTTCAGCAAGCCTCTCCAGGCTCAATTATTCTGTGGGTGTATTATTTCGGCAAGCCTCTCCAGGCTCAATTATTCTGTGGGAGTATTATTTCGGCAAGCCTCTCCAGGCTCAGTTATTCTGTGGGAGTATTGTTTCGGCAAGCCTCTCCAGGCTCAGTTATTCTGCATGAGTATTGTTTCGGCAAGCCTCTCCAGGCTCAATTATTCTGAGAGAGTATTATTTCGGCAAGCCTCTCCAGGCTCAGTTATTCTGTACGAGGCGATTGATTTTCTAAATCTTTTGCCTTTTTTGTCGTTTTTGGCTTTTTCTGTATTTTTTTGCCTTTTTTGTCATTTTTTGGCTTTTTCTGTTGACCGCTGCCATACACAAGCAATTTTTCCTATTTTCTATTTTATGCAATTGCCTCATGATAAGGTCTTTGAATGTGCAACTAATGTGTGTGATGCACAAATGCAAGTTTTATTATTTAATGTTTTTAGAAAAATGAATGGCTCTCCCTATCCTCCTTTTCTTGGAGGAATTTCTGTCATCGACGTGAGGGAATATTTTTGTGAGCCTTTTATGCAGGAGATTATGGATTTTATAGGAACCCCTCCAATTTTCTTTATTGACCGATTATTAAGGAATTTCATACAATTTTAGAAATACCAATTTAGAGGCATAATCACATGGTCAAGAGAGAAAAGAAATGAATAGATATTTTATTGATATTCACAAGTGTTTTTTACAGAAAGATATACAGAAGGAATTTTCTGAAGAATGGCTGGCCAGGGTAGGCTATATACATTGGGCTTAACAATTATATCTGTAATTGTTGCTCTTTACATTCCCCTAATTGCTTCGGGTGAGATGACTGAGCCAGGAGCGTAGATGCTGCAAGACGCTTGCTTCTAGAAGATAATCACTTGAACCGCCTTTCGGTTTTCGATTCAAGTGACCGTTGCTTGCTTTGCTTTTACATCTTATTCTTTTGCCCCTAACTTTTGCCTAGGACGTATCCTAGCGGGGATAATTTTGCCTTTGTTTTGCCTAGTACCCTTGTACTGGCAGGCTTTTTATTTTGCCCTAACTTTTGCCTAGGACGCCCTTTTCGGGTTTTCATCCTAGCGGGCCTATGCAAGCAACGTCTTCAAGCATAGTACTTCCTTACCACGTCAGTGTTGACTGGGTATCGAAGTTCTTCTCCATCCATGTCCGTGAGGATCAATGCTCCTCCTGAGAAGGCTCGTTTTACCACGTATGGTCCTCCGTGATTTGGGGCCCACTTTCCGATTTTGTCCTTTCGAGTTGGTAGCAATTTCTTCATTACCAACTCTCCCTCATGGTAGACTCGAGGGTGGACTTTCTTGTCAAAAGCCTTTTTGGTCTTCCTCTGATAGGCTTGACCATGGCATATGGTGTTCAGCCATTTTTCTTCAATGAGGTTTAACTGGTCATACCGGCTTTGAACCCATTCTTCCTCGGAAAGTTTTGCTTCCATAATTACCCTTAGAGAAGGTATCTTGACTTCGACGGGTAGAATTGCCTCCATCCCATAGACGAGGGAGAATGGAGTAGCTCCTGTAGATGTGCGTACTGAAGTCCTATAACCATGAAGAGCGAAGGGTAACATTTCGTGCCAGTCTTTAAATGAGGCAACCATCATTTGCCCTATTTTCTTGATGTTCTTATTGGTTGCCTCGACTGCCCCATTCATCTTTGGCCGATATGGGGAAGAGTTGCGGTGTTGGATCTTGAATTCTTGGCACAGTTCTTCCACCATTTTATTGTTCAGATCAGATCCATTATCAGTGATGATTTATTTCTCCATGCTTCCACTAGATTATTCTAAAATCTTTTGGGACAAGAGAGAAAAGAAGGGAAAGATATTTTTATTTTGAAGTTTGTGTTTTAGAGGGGATTTATTTTTCAAAAATGGTTTTTGTAAGAATGTTTGGCCAAGGTAGGCTTATGTGTTTAGGCTTGTTTGATTAAACACTTATGAAGTTAAGAAAATCTTTGTTTTTGTGATTTTGACAACTTGGATAGCTTCTCTTGAACCTTTCTTTTTGAATTCGGTTCATGGTACCATCATGGATTTCTTTTGTTTTTAGATTGTCCTTATTTTTGCCTAAAACACCCTTTTGTGGTGTTTTAGCGGACTTTTGTTTTTGTTCATTTCTGTAACCCTAACTTTTGCCTAGGTCACCCTTTTGTGGGATTCCTAGCGGGTCTTTTGCTCTTATTTTTGCGCAGTCCCCCTTTTTGAGTTTCCTGCCGAGCTTCTTTTATTTTGAAAGATTTCTTTTTACCCATGATGGCACTTGTCAAGGCCCAGGGAAGGTGCTCCAAGTTGTCACACACACTTCCACATAAAAATGATGTGGGTTTATTATTATTAAGATGATTTTAACCTCATTCATGTTTATTCAAACAGGGTTAAAAATAATGTGGTTTAGAATTTTATTATAAGCAAGAAAAGAAGCAATGAAGAATGATTTTATTATAATCATAGTGGAAACATGTGTCCTTATTTCATCACTGATATGGGTCCCAATATTGACCTCTTTTATCTCTCGGCCCTGCCCCAAATTCACGGTCTCCAATTTCTCTTGACACGGTTGGAGTAGACGAGTTTCTTGATCTAGCAGTCTTTGCAGATCCGGAGAGATGGTCTCCTCATCACTGTCCAACTCAACCCATTCGTCCCCAACTTTGGATCTCGGTCAGAGCGAACAATTACAGACATAATTATTTTATTGGTTCTGTTTAGGTTTAGAATTATTAATGTTAATGAGGAAAGAGAGAAAAGAACAAAAAAGAGAGTAATGTGAAAAATGCCTCTTTATTGATATGTATTAAAACTGTACAAAAACCCTTATTTACATGAAAAGGTTCTCATGATCTCGGGTACTGATCATGAGTCCCTAAAAGAGAAAAATGAAGGGGCCCTATCGTGGCTTGTTCTTCTCTCTACTCCTGCTTTGGCAGAGGATTCTTGCTCATGTCGGGCGCTGTCAAATCGAAGGTGACCCACCCGGCATCAATAAGGTTTTGGACCTTGTATTTGAGAGCTAGGCATTTCTCTGTTGAATGCCCTGGTGCCCCCGAATGGTATAAACATTTGTCTTGTGGCTTATACCAATCGGGGTAAGGTGGGTCGATCTTCCTTGGTGGAACATGAGCTAGAAGTTTGGCTTCTACTAGCTTCGGCAGGAGATCGCTATAAGTGGTCGGAAGTTTATCAAACTTCTTCATAGGGGTGAATTGCGATCTTCCCGACTTCGAAGTGAAAGTAGCCGAGGGTATGGTTATAGCATTGACTCCTCCCTCTTTCTTCTTCCCGAAGGTCTTCTTAGCTTCATATGATTGGGAAGGCTTAGCCAGCTTCCCACTTTTGAGTCCTTGTTCCACTCTCTCCCCAATGGTGATGATGTCCGAGAAGAGTGTCGTTGTGTTCCCTATCATTTTATCGTAATAGGGACCAGTCAACGAGTTGATGAATAAGGACACCGTCTCCTTATCCGACAGCGGGGGCTCTATCTGTGCCGCCAACTCCCTCCATCGTTGGGCGTACGCCTTGAAAGATTCGTCACTTTTCTTACTCAAGGCTTGAAGATCTGACCTATCGGGTGTTAGGTCGATGTTGTATTTATAGCGCTTGAGAAAGGCGTCGGCCAACTGCCTCCATGTATGTACTAGATTTCCATCTAGCTGCATATACCAATTGAGTGCGGTTTCAGCCAAGCTCTCTTGAAAGCAATGAATTAAGAGCTTTTCATTGGTAGCATATGCAGCCATTTTGCGACAGTACATGGTGAGATGACTTTTGGGGCAAGTCGATCCCACGTATCTCGGGAAATCTGGCACTTTAAATTTAGGAGGAAATTGAATATCCCTCACTAAGCACATGTCGGCGGCATCTTTAATATCGAAATCATGCCCCTCCATAGCCCTTAGCCGATCCTCTAGGGCGTGGAATTGTTCCTTTGAAACTTCGGGCTCTTTAATCATAATTCCAGCCCCAATAGGTATGGCGTGTGGAGGCTCTTCTTCATGCACCTCCTCTTCCTCATGATGGGACCCATGGTCACTGTGGCTTGATCCATGGACGTTATGTTGACGCATGAGTTCCATCATTTGCGCCATTTGTTCTTTGAGCTGTGAGAGCTCGGCTGTAAGCTTCTTATTTTGGTCCTCCAGCGCTTCCATCTTCTTGATTTTCTGCGCGCGTGTGAGGACAGAGAGATGACCAGCCACTTTCTAAAATGAATGTTTTATTCTAATTAGTTTATTCATGGTATGAATACACTCTCGATGTGAGCTTGATAAGACTCCATCTTTAAGGCGCTGCCTTTTTAAGATGAAGGTTTATCACCCTCCCTAGCCTATGATCTCTCCCCAACGGAGAATCTCAATAGTCATGGGTCCCTTTTGCTCACATCGAGAGGGTATTGATGATCCTAAAATGAATAATTGATGAGGATGCATGAGGTCTTATTGGCAATGATGTACATGCTCCTCGCTTTTTATTATATTTTCACACATTGGTTTTTCCTCTCATGTCATGACATTTTCATGCATGGGGATTATTCTTTAGACCTTATCACGAGGTTATTTATTAATGCACAAACAATTGCACATAAGCATTTACACAAACAATTCACTCATCCACGAACAGTCACGAGCGAATCACGAGGTAGGGGTATCCTGCAGAAAAGTGCATATTCAAGGTGGTTCTAACTGTTCTTACCGGTCTGAGGCCCCCAAGGTGCCCCCATTATAGGGACCCAATTCCTCTCGTCGTAAGTCGATGGAAAGCTCCAACGCACTGTCAGACTCGAGTTCATGGTTATCACCTTGAGTGATGCTTTCCGACAACGGTCTACGGGCACCTATAGACCCATTCGACAACCGGCCGTACTAACATCCACTCCCTATGGCTTACCACTCATGCCCCCGGGTATAGAGGGAACTGTTGTGTGCAAAGGTTCGTGTGCAGTTTGTATTTCAAACAATTGCGGAAAATTAAACAAACAACAGTTATTAAAGCCAATTAGATAAACATGTTATCATACAAGCAAGGGGTAATAAAGTAATTTTAACTATTATTTGTTAAAAATAATCTGTCACTCAATGGGACTGACTCTCGAAGCTTCCCCAGTGGAGTCGCCATCTGTCGCCACCGGCCCGAAACGGGCTTTCGGCATTCGCGAAGGATGGTTGGACTCTTTTATTTGTTTAAAAATATGGATTGCTAGAATGACTTATTCTCAAACTGAGACCTTGTCAAACGAGCAATTTTATTAAAAGGCTCACCAATCCATGTTAATCCCAAGCGGGACCCTCCATGGATTAGCGGTTTTCATAAAAAGGAAGGGTTCGTGGAGTCGCCACCAATGTTTTACTCAAAACATTGGAAAAAGAAGTTTAAGGCAATCGATTCAAAAATCGACTTCGGCCATGACAACCAGAGTCGGGTAAGGGAGTCGGTTACGCGTGGGGAAGGTGTTAGCACCCCACAGCGCCCCTTTCGGGTTCCCTATGACAGATTATTTAAAAATAATAGTGCAAAATTACTAAATTACCCCTATTTATTCTAAGCAATTATAAATTAACTATCTACATGATGACAGTTTAAATATGTACACACAGAAAGCGGTAAAAGAAGGGACTTTAAAGATATAAACCTTTGAAGCGTGCTTTCTTATATATCTTGACAGAAATTGGGAAGCGTTTTGGCGTTCCCTCCCTCTACAAGACCGCTCGCTCCCTCCTATAAAATTTTAACTATGGAAATCCGGAGGATTTCCCTTCGACTAGGTTCGAGACTCAAGCAAATGACTCGTGACTCAAGAACTTCGTCGGATCAACTCTCCGAGTGATTTCTAGGCAGAGCACTGCTCAAAAAAACCCAGAATACTAAAGAAGAGGGTTAAAACTCAGTGTGTAAGTGTAGAATGATGTCCCATTGACGTCATATTTATAGGGATGAGGCTCAATACGGTCTCTGGGGGTCAATACGGTCCGTATTGAAGTTTTGAACTACAATACGGCCGTATTGAAGTTCAAAAACCTCAATACGGCCGTATTGAAGTTCAGTGCAGCCGTATTGAAGTTCAGTGCAGCCGTATTGAATTCAATGCAGCCGTATTGAAGTTCAGTGCAGCCGTATTGAATTCAATGCAGCCGTATTGAAGTTCAGAAACTTCAATACGGCCGTATTGAGTTCAGTGCGGCCGTATTGAAGTTCAAAATGTTCAATACGGCCGTACTGAACCTCTGGGAGGCCGTATTGGGCTTCATTCCTCCCACTTTTCTTATTTTAGCTATCCTAAGACCTCTAGACCTATAGAGAACCCTCCTTGGGCCTTCTGGAAGTCCTTCTGGCTGATCTTCCTTCAGTCTTCG
Source organism: Cajanus cajan (assembly GCF_000230855.2). NCBI lineage: Eukaryota > Viridiplantae > Streptophyta > Magnoliopsida > Fabales > Fabaceae > Cajanus > Cajanus cajan. Next base: position 41,745,905 of record NC_138525.1, read on the forward strand.
AGAGTCTTCAAGCTTTATTTCCGACCCGGACAATTTTAGGGGTCTACATTCATCAAACATCAAAAACGATTTTCATTGAAAAGAATTTGGTAGAGATTAACTACAAAGGGGATTAGTAATTTTTACTTGAAGAGGCTTGGTTTTTAAGTGGCTCCTAGTAGCTCACCTCCCTCCAAAGTTCAATTTGTATACATAATCCTCCAAGTACTTAGTCTTAACCTTGCATAAAAAAAATTGCTTTTCAAACTTCTTTCTTTAAAAAGAATCTTTCACCTATAATGGAAGAATTTTCTACTCCTCATAGTGATACTAATTCAAGTGATAACAAGGATTTTGCTACATTATCACGTGAATTAAGGTCACTAAAGTTATGGAAAGAGCAAGAATCTCAACAAAGACTTAGAGAAAAATTTGAAAGAGAAGCTCATATTGCTCTTATGGAGGAAGAAATTCGTCTATTAAAGGAAAAAGACAAAAAGAACCATCATGGTCAACATAGTTCATACGTTCATAGTTCCACACTAGGAGAGTCAATGCATGATAGCCTAGCTTTAGGAGATCATTACCAACCACCTCCTAGGAGAACCCATAGGACCTCCAAGACAAGGGAATCTAGGGTAGATCTCCCTTATTTTCATGGAAAAGATGATGTGGAGGGGTATCTAGACTGGGAAATGAAAGTGGAACAAATATTCACTTGCCACCAAGTGAGTGAAGAAAGAAAAGTTTCCCTAGCCACCTTGAGTTTCCAAGGTCATGCCATGTATTAGTGGACCTCTCTTGTGAGAGATAGGCGTCTCCATAATGAACCTCCAATTCAATATTGGAATGAATTAAGGAGTGCCTTGAGGAGGAGGCATATTCCCTCTTATAACACTAGGGAACTTATCAACAAGCTCCAAAGACTCCATCAAAAAAATATGACTGTGGAAGAATATAGACAAACGATGGAGTTATACATAATGAGGGCTGGCATTAGGGAAGAGGAAAATATTACCATTGCTAGGTTTTTGAGTGGTTTATCCTTTGAGATAAGAGATAAAGTTGAGCTTCTCCCTTATAGGGATTTGAATGATTTGGTTCAACTTTGTATTAAGGTTGAACAACAAAATTTGAGAAAAAGTTTTAAAACAAGTTTCTCTAAGGTGGATTACAAGAGGGAGGGTAAGAAAAATGACTTTGACAAGAAAAATACTTTTCCCTCCAAAAATCTAAACAAGGGTAAAGAAACAGAAAAAGACAAAAAAACCAACACCTCACACACTAGCACTAAGTCTAGTGATATTAAGTGCTTCAAGTGTCTTGGGAGAGGCCACATTGCTTCTCAATGTCCTAAGAAAAAAGTGATGATTTTAAGGGGACAAGACATTTATAGTAGCCATGATGAAGCTACTACTTCTTCATCTTCATGTGAGGATGAAGAAGAAGCAAGTGAGGGAGAGTCATGTGAGGTCACTTACCCTTATAATGGGGAACTTCTTATGATGAGAAGGGTCCTCAAAAATCAACCTAGTGATACACAATCCCAAAGAGAGAACATCTTTCATACAAGATGTAACATTTCAAACAAAGCTTGCTCTCCCATAGTGGATAGTGGATCTTGGTGCAATTGTTGTAGCACTAGGATGGTTGAGAAGTTGGGTTTGACTACCACACCCCATCCAAAACCTTATCAACTTCATTGGCTTAATGATGATGGGGATATGGTGGTCAACCAACAAGAGGAAGTAGAGTTTTCTATAGGGAACTATCAAGATAAAGTTACATGTGATGTAGTTCCTATGGAGGCTTGTCATATTTTATTGGGTAGGCCATGGCAATTTGATAAACAAACTCATCATGATGGCCTAACTAATAAAATAACTTTCACACATAAGGGTAAAAAGTTTGTTCTTCATCCTTTATCACCTTCACAAGTGATAGAATATCAAGTACAAATGAAGGCCAAATGTGAGCAAGAAAAAGGAAAACAAAAAAAATTGAAAAAAAAAAACCTCTAAAAATTGATGAAAAAGAGGATTCTAGAGATATTAATGTTCCCTCTCTAGAGATAGTTCAAGAAGAGAGTTTTCAATCAACACCTTTACACAAAACTTCTCTCTTTATTGAACCATCTTCTTATATCCTCATGTGTAGAGGAACATTAACTTGCACTGCCACATCTCCTTTGGAAACTTCTCTACCTTTTGAGGTAAAAAATCTTTTAGAGGAATTTGATGATATATTTCCTAAGGAAGGCCCAATTGGACTTCCTCCTTTTAGGGGAATAGAGCATTAAATAGATCTTGTGCCTGGGGCTAGTCTTCCAAATAGGCCAGCCTATAGGACTAACCCACAAGAAACCAAAGAGATAGAGAAGCAAGTACAAGAGTTGTTGGAGAAGGGTTGGATTCAAAAGAGTCTAAGCCCTTGTGTTGTACCAGTCATCTTGGTGCCAAAAAAAGATGGAAAATGGAGGATGTGTTGTGACTGTAGAGCCATCAACAACATCACCATAAAATATAGGCACCCAATTCCTAGGCTTGATGACATGCTTGATGAATTGCATGGGTCATCCATATTTTCCAAAGTAGATCTTAAGAGTGGATATCACCAAATTCGAATCAAGGAAGGTGATGAGTGGAAAACCGCTTTTAAGACTAAGTTTGGACTATATGAATGGTTAGTAAAGCCTTTTGGGCTTACTAATGCACCTAGCACTTTCATGAGGCTGATGAATCATGCCCTTAGGGATTGCATTGGTAGGTTTGTAGTTGTTTATTTTGATGATATTTTAATCTATAAAAAAAGTCTAAGTGATCATGTGGATCACCTAAGACAAGTCTTTCTTGTCCTTAGGGACAATCAATTGTTTGCCAATGTGGAAAAGTGCACTTTTTGTGTGGATAATGTTATTTTTTTAGGATTTGTGGTAAGCAAAAATGGGGTTCATGTGGACCCCGAGAAAATCAAAGCCATCCAAGAATGTCCTATTCCTACTAATGTTAGTGAAGTTAGGAGCTTCCATGGTTTAGCAAGCTTTTATAGACGTTTTGTTCCTAACTTCTCTGCATTAGCTTCACCTCTCAATGAGTTGGTGAAGAAGGATGTGGCCTTTGAATGGAAGGAAAAACATAATTTAGCCTTTCAAGAACTAAAGCATAAACTTACTCAAGCACCTGTTCTAGCTTTACCTGATTTTTCTAAAACTTTTGAGCTAGAATGTGATGCTTCAGGACTTGGCATAGGAGTTGTGTTGTTACAAGGTGGCCACCCAATAGCTTATTTCAGTGAAAAACTTCATGGGGCTGCCTTGAACTACCCTACCTATGACAAAGAGTTATATGCCTTAGTTCGTGCCCTTCAAACTTGGGAACATTATTTTGTGACCAAGGAATTTGTCATCCATAGTGATCATGAATCACTTAAATATTTAAAGGGTTAACATAAATTAAATAAAAGGCATGCGAAATGGGTTGAGTACCTAGAGCAATTTCCTTATGTCATCAAATATAAGAAGGGCTCTACCAATGTAGTAGCTGATGCTTTGTCAAGAAGACATGTTTTATTGAATACCTTAGGTTCTCAAATACTAGGGTTTGATGACATTAAGGAGTTGTATGAGAAAGACCTTGATTTTGCTAACTTTTATTCCTTATGTATTCAAAAACCTTACGAAGGTTACTATATTTCTGAGGGGTTTCTTTTTAAAGAAAACAAACTTTGTATTCCCCAAGGATCTATTAGGAAACTCTTGGTTAAGGAGAGCCATGAGGGTGGGCTCATGGGGCATTTTGGAATTGAGAAGACTCTTTCCCTTTTAAGAGAGAAATTCTTTTGGCCTCATATGAAAAGAGATGTCCAAAGGTTTTGTAGTAGTTGCATTGCTTGTTTACAAGCAAAGTCTACCACCAAACCTCATGGGCTATACACCCCCTTGCCCATATCCTCTTCTCCTTGGGTAGACATTTCCATGGATTTTATCCTTGGCTTGCCTAGAAACCAAAGAGGAAAGGATTCCATATTTGTGGTAGTGGACCGTTTTAGCAAAATGGCACACTTTATTCCATGCCACAAAGTGGATGATGCAAGTCACATAGCTAAATTATTCTTTCAAGAAATTGTGAGACTACATGGGTTACCTAAAATTATAGTCTCTGATAGAGATGTTAAGTTCCTAAGCCACTTTTGGAAAACACTTTGGGCAAGGTTAGGAACTAAACTTCTATTTTCTACCACATGTCATCCCAAACTGATGGGCAAACTGAGGTAGTAAATAGATCTCTAGGGACTATGTTGAGGGCAATCCTCAAGGGCAATAAAAAGTCATGGGATGACTATCTCCCTCATGTGGAGTTTGCCTATAATAGAGTGGTTCACAAGACCACTAACATGTCTCCTTTTGAGATTGTTTATGGCTTTAATCCTCTTACTCCATTAGATTTATTACCCCTACCCGATGTTACTTCCTTTATTCATAAATAAGGTACATCTAGGGCTGAGTTTGTCAAAAAATTACATGAGAGGGTTAGAGATCATATTCAATCCCAAACAGAAAAATATCAAAAATATAATAATAAGGGTAGGAAAGAAGTTATTTTCAAGGAAGGTGACTGGGTTTGGCTACACCTTAGGAAGGATAGGTTTCCTTCCCAACGAAAGTCAAAACTTAGTCCTCGAGGGGATGGCCCTTTCCAAATCCTTAAGAAAATTAATAATAATGCCTATGCCCTAGATCTCCCTTCTAAGTATGGTGTTAGTTCTAGCTTCAATATTTCTGATCTCTCTTTGTTTACAGGACTAGCTCCCACAGAGGCGGAAGCTTTGGATTTGAGGACAAATCCTCTTCAAGAGGGAGGGGATGATGGAGGAGGCCCATGGGCTAAGGGCCCAACTACTAGGGCTATGGCAAGGAGGATTCATGAAGAGTGGGCCCAAGCCCAAGAGAAGCCCATTACTCTATTTTGTTGGGCTTTGACTCAAGCCTAAGTAGTATAGGGTAGTATAGGATTTGGGCCTTAGAGCCTTGTACTTTCTTTGGGCCTTGTATTTCTAGCCATGTAGTGTAGGATATACATTTAGAGGTCATGTGAATTTAGGGTTATTTAGGTTACATGTGAAGTTACATTAGCATGTAATTAGAAGCACATTTGGTGTGCATTTCGGCCATGTGCAACACATGCACATGGTGTGATCCGAAATGCAACTCAAATGGCTTCTTAATTACATACCAAATGAGCTAGCACATGGGTGATCCTGGTTTTGGCACCAAAATTTGAATTTTGAATTCAAATTTTGGGCGCCTAAGGTTAAGTGAACCTTACCTTGGTTCCACTTAACCTTAGACTAACCCAAGGTCACCTTAACCTAATTTTATCCTATAAATCACTATGGCCGAGACTTGTAAGCCACTTTTGGATTAATTGAATGAGTTTTCACTACTTGAAATCTCCTCCTCCGAAAGTCTCTCATCACCTTGCTCTACCCTACTTGAGCTCCTCTCTTTGTAGAGCTAGGTTGATCATCTTCTTCCGGATTTAGCTTGTTCAAGCTTAGGTCTCATTGGTTCTTCTTGGAGCATCCGTCCTTGTCATTTCTTCCAAGGATCCAAGAAGAATTTGAAGGTGTTCATGAGGATTCACTAAGTGGAACCTCATCACAAATAATCAAAAATATCAATGACTCATATCAAAGAAAATTGGCACAAGTTGAATCCTAAAACATTTTTGATTGCAAATTTGCAACCAAAATGCAATCAACACTTGGATCTATGGAAAAATTGATTTCAAAAATATAGATCCACAAGGAAACTCAAATTGTGACAACTTAAACACACAAAGACAGAATTTCAATCAGTGAAAAGGATTTACTTAACTCAAAGAAGTAGCCATGCTCATGATACCAAAAATGATGGTGTAGGTTGGAGAAGTGATTGATCTTGATGGAACCAACTTCTCCATGAGAGTTAGTGGTTGATTCCTTCTCTTCTCCAAGGTTGATATGATGTGAAGGATGATCTCTTCAAGGGTATGGAAGTGGAGGATTTGGTGTTTGGGAACGTGAAGGGTGATGCACAAAATGAAGGAGAGAAATGGATGGTGTTTGGTGGTGTAGCTCCTTTAGGCTAGCTCACTTCACTTAGGATGATGAAAGCCAACCAAGGAAGACCCAAGCTCACTCTAGGTAGAGAGGAGAGGATAGAGGGCCATGGAGTTCCTAGGGGACTAAGGAAGGAATGAAGAGGCACAAAGGCTCACTCAAATTCATTAATTTCCAAAGTGGCTACAAGGTGGGTTACCTAGAGTACTTATAGGGAAAGAAAGGCATATAGGGTTTCTTGGGAGCATTTGGCCGAAATTTTGGTGTCCAAATGCACCCTAAATGAACCCTAAATTCATCCCAAATGAAATGGGTCTCATCCCTCCTAAAAGACTAAAGTACCCTTAGGTCAAAAAATAGAAAGAAATGGACTTTTGACCTTAAAAATAAGGCTTAAGTCCTAAAATAAATCCTAAGACTAATTTTGCCCCATAATACAAAGGCTAAATAAAAATACAAAATAAAATCCTAATATCTAATGTACCCCAAAATACAAGGGCAAAATGGGAAAAGGAAGCAACAAATTAAGGAGATGGCTAAAATTCCACACACATGATGATCATGGCCTTTGGTGTGGTGTGTTCTTCATCTTTCTCTACTCTCCTAGCCATGGACCTTGTGATAGGCCCTATATGATGCTTCAAGGATGGTCCTCCATCATCCCCTCCTTCTTGAGAAGGATTTGACCTCAAATCGTCATCCTCATCCATGTCATTAGTCCCTACAAAAGGTGTAAGATCACAAACGTTAAAAGATGAACTAACTTCATAATTAGAGGGAAGGTCTAGAATGTATGCATTGTCATTAATCCTTTTGAGAACTTGAAAAGGGCCATCCCCCCTAGGGTTTATTTTGGACTTCCTTTGAGTAGGAAATCTATCCTTCTTCAAGTGAAGCCAAACCCAATCCCCAATTTCAAAGGTTACCTTTTTCCTCCCTTTGTTGTTATACTTGGCATATTTTTTAGTTTGTTTTTCAATTTGGCTATTGACTTTTTCATGGTATTTTCTTATAAATTCAGCCTTAGATACTCCTTCTTTGTGGTACAAGGAAGTAGTATTAGGGAGTGGAATAAAGTCAAGAGGCGTAAGGGGATTAAAGCCATATACAACCTCAAAAGGAGAAAGGTTAGTAGTCTTGTGGACTACTCGATTATAGGCAAACTCTATGTGGGGGAGGCATTCATCCCAAGTTTTCTTGTTCCCTTTTAAAATGACCCTCAATAATGTCGATAAGGACCTATTCACTACTTCGATTTGCCCATCAGTTTGTGGGTGGCAAGTAGTGGAATAGACAAGCTTTGTTCCTAGTTTTTCCCAAAGAATTTTCCAAAAGTGAATAAGGAACTTAGCATCCCTATCGGACACAATAGTCTTGGGTAACCCATGCAAACGGACCACCTCCTTGAAGAAAAGTTTAGCAATATAGCTAGCATCATCTACTTTGTAGCATGGTATAAAATGAGTCATTTTGCTAAAACGATCCACAACCACAAAGATAGAATCAAACCCCCTTTGGGTCCTTGGGAGACCAAGCACAAAGTCCATACTAATGTCAACCCAAGGGGAGCTAGCTATAGGAAGAGGGGTGTAGAGTCCATGAGGCATTACTCTTGATTTTGCTTGAAAGCAAGTGATACACTTGGAGCAATGCCTTTGAACGTCCACTCTCATGTGTGGCCAATAAAATTTAGATTTCAAAAGGCTTAGGGTTTTATCAACCCCAAAATGGCCCATGAGACCTCCCTCATGACTTTCCTTAACCAAAAGCTTTCTAATGGATCCTTGGGGTATACAAAGTTTTCCCATTTTAAAAAGGTACCCCTCAAGAAGATAAAACCCATCAAAAGGCTTTTGGAGGCATTTGGTGAAGATGGATTGGAAATCTTGATCATCCTCATACAACTCCTTTATATTATCAAAACCAAGGATTTGAGACCCTAAGGAAAAGAGTAATGAGTGCCTTCTAGATAAAGCATCCGCCACCACATTATTCTTTCCCTTCTTATATTTGATAATATAAGGGAATTGCTTAAGATATTCAACCCACTTGGCATGTCTTTTGTTTAACTTTCCTTGCCCTCTGATGTACTTAAGTGACTCATGATCGGTATGTATGATGAATTCCCTAGTCACTAAGTAATGCTCCCAAACTTGGAGGGCTCTAATAAGGGCATAAAGCTCTTTGTCATAGGTAGGATAGTTCAAGGTGGCCCCATGAAGTTTTTCACTAAAGTAAGCAATGGGGTGGCCTCCTTGAAATAACACGACACCTATGCCAAAACCGGATGCATCACATTCTAGCTCAAAGGTTTGAGCAAAGTTTGGGAGGGCTAGAATGGGTGCATTGGTGAGCTTTTCTCTAAGATCACTGAAAGCTTTTTCTTGGGCTTCACCCCAAATGAAAGGGACATCCTTCTTAACAAGCTCATTAAGAGGGGATGCAAGTGTGGAGAAGTCTTTAACAAATCTTCTATAGAAGCTTGCTAAACCATGGAAGCTCCTCACATCTCCCACACTTTTTGGGGTGGGCCAATCTTGGATGGCTTTTATTTTCTCGGGGTCAACTTGCACTCCCTCTTTGCCAACTATAAATCCCAAAAATTTCACATTTTCTTTACAAAAGGTGCATTTCTCTAAGTTGGCATAGAGGTGGTTGTCCCTAAGAATTATTAACACTTCCCTTAGATGCCCAAGATGCTCACCTAAGGATTTGCTAAAAATTAAAATGTCATCAAAATATACAACTACAATTTCCCTATGCAATCCCTAAGTACATGATTCATGAGACGCATGAAAGTGCTAGGGGCATTGGTGAGACCAAAAGGCATCACTAACCATTCATACAAACCAAACTTGGTTTTAAAAGCGGCTTTCCATTCATCACCCTCTTTGATTCTAATTTGATGATAACCACTCTTAAGATCAATTTTGGAGAATATGATTGCCCCATGTAGTTCATCCAACATATCATCTAGCCTAGGGATTGGGTGCCTATATTTTATGGTGATGTTATTCATGGCTCTACAATCCGTGCACATCCTCCACTTGCCATCTTTCTTAGGCACCAAAAGAACGGGTGTCGCCACCCGCCGAATCGGACGTTGGCATTCGCGACGATGGTCGGACTCTTCTTTTAGTTTTGAAAAATGATGGATTGTTAGAACGACTTATTCTCAAACTGAGACCTCATCGGACTAACAATTTTGTTAAATGATTCTCACCAACCCATGTTAATCCCAAACGGGACCCTCCATGGATTAGTGGTTTTCGCAAAAAAGGGGTTCTTGGAGTCGCCACCAATGTTTTACTCAAAACATTGGAAAAAGACATAAGGCAATTGATTTTCGCAAATCAACTTTGGCCATTACAACCAGAGTTGGGTAAGGGAGTCGATTACGTGTGGGGAAGGTGTTAGCACCCCACAACGCCCCTTTCGGGTTCCCTATGACGGATTATTTCATAAATAAAAGCGTAAAATTACTAAACTACCCCTATTTATTAGAACGATTGTAAGTAAACTATCTACATGATGAAAGCTTTAAACGTGTAATGCAACAATCAAAAAGCGGTAAAAGAAAGGATTTTGGGAATAAACCTTCGAAGCGTGCTTTTATATACTCAAAAAGAAGTTAGGAGGCTTTTTGGCGCTCCTTCCCACTACACTTTCGCTCGCTCCTTTCCCTAAAAATAATATTTACTACGGAAATCAAAGAGATTTCCCTTCGACTGGTTCGAGTCTCAAGCTAATGGCTCATGAACTCAAGAACTTAGTCGGATCGGCTTCCGGAGAGATTTCTAGGGCAGAGAATAGCTCAAAAACCCAAGAATACTCAGCCAGAGGGTGGAGGAATGCTCCAAAAGTGTCCAAAATGTGTGGAAGGACGAGCCAATGACGTCCTATTTATAGGATTGAGGCGCAGTACGACCTAGGGGGTCAATACGGCCCGTACTGAGTATTTGAACTACAGTACGGCCGTATTGAATTCAGTACGGCCCGTACTGAAGTTCAAAAACTTCAGTACGGCCGTATTGATTTCAGTACGGCCCGTACTGAGTTTTTGAACTACAGTACGGCCGTATTGAATTGAGTACGGCCGTACTGAAGTTCAAAAAACTTCAGTACGGCTGTATTGATTTCACTATGGCCGTATTGTAGTTCAAATGGCTCAGTACGGCCGTACTGAACCTCTAGGAGGGCGTATTGAGCTCCAATCCTCACACACCCTTAATGTAAGCTACTCTAAGACTTCTAGACCTACAAAGAATCATCCTAGGCTCTTCTAGGAGTCCTTCCGGCTGACTTTCCTTCGGTCGTCGAGAGTCTTTGAGTCTTATTTCCGACCCGGACAATTTTAGGGGTCTACAGCTGCCCCCCCTTTACTTAGTCGAACGGATTTTTTGGTGTACCGGTTGACAAGTAAAAGAGTTGACCCAATTGTCCGGGGAGTAAGCCATCCTTCCGACTTGTAGTGTCTTCAGGTGGGAAAATTGTTGAGTAGCCTCTCCAGGTTGAGTTTGCCCTCTCCAGGGTGAGTATTAGTCGTCGCCTCTCCAGGCTCGTGCATACCTCGGTGTTTCTGACGACCTCGGTAGCGTGAGTTTGCCCTCTCCAGGGTCTGCATGCCTCCGTGTTTCTGACGACATTGGCAGCTGCATACCTCCGTGTTTCTGACGACGTCGGTAGCTGAGTATTAGTCGTTGCCTCTCCAGGCTCGTGCATACCTCGGTGTTTCTGACGACCTCGGTAGCGTGAGTTTGCCCTCTCCAGGGTTTGCATGCCTCCGTGTTTCTGACGACGTTGGCAGCTGCATACCTCCTTGTTTCTGACGACGTCGGTAGTTGAGTATTAGTCGTCGCCTCTCCAGGCTCGTGCATACCTCGGTGTTTCTGACAACCTCGGTAGCGTGAGTTTGCCCTCTCCAGGGTCTGCATGCCTCCGTGTTTCTGACGACGTTGGCAGCTGCATACCTCCGTGTTTCTGACGACGTCGGTAGCTGAGTATTAGTCGTCGCCTCTCCAGGCTCGTGCATACCTCGGTGTTTCTGACGACCTCGGTAGCGTGAGTTTGCCCTCTCCAGGGTCTGCATGCCTCCGTGTTTCTGACGACGTTGGCAGCTGCATACCTCCGTGTTTCTGACGACGTCGGTAGCTGAGTATTAGTCGTCGCCTCTCCAGGCTCGTGCGTACCTCAGTGTTTCTGACGACCTCGGTAGCGTGAGTTTGCCCTCTCCAGGGTCTGCATGCCTCCGTGTTTCTGACAACGTTGGCAGCTGCATACCTCCGTGTTTCTGACGACGTCGGTAGCTAAGTATTAGTCGACGCCTCTCCAGGCTCGTGCATACCTCGGTGTTTCTGACGACCTCGGTAGCGTGAGTTTGCCCTCTCCAAGGTCTGCGGTTTGCCCTTCCCAGGGTTGCATACCTCCGTGCTTCTGGTCACTTTGGTAGCGTGAGTTTGCCCTCTCCAGGGATTTGTGATGATTTTGTCTCCACAGTCCACGATGCTGCTTCGACAATTGTTTTTGATTTTGGTGCCGCTGAGGGCTGGATAACGCAGGGATCCGTCTAGGGGATGTGCAGTTACTCATAGGTTCTTGTGTCCCAACTTTCCATTGCGTAGTTGGTGCCCGCTGGGGAAATTCTGATTCCTTGGGGATGCAGACACAAAGATGCTCTTTCTGAGGTGAGCGATGCCTTATGATTGGCTGACGTCCTTTCGACGTTGGTGGAGTATCCCGGTTATCCTTATTCGGGTGACTCTTTTGATTTTCTGGTTTTGTTGCCTCTGCGTAGGCTGTTATCCGCTGGGGGATTCTGTTGTGATGATTTTGTCTCCACAGTCCACGATGCTGCTTCGACGGTTGTTTTTGATTTTGGTGCCGCTGAGGGCTGGATAACGCAGGGATCCGTCTAGGGGATGTGCAGTTACTCATAGGTTCTTGTGTCCCAACTTTCCATTGCGTAGTTGGTGCCCACTGGGGAAATTCTGATTCCTTGGGGATGCAGACACAAAGATGCTCTTTCTGAGGTGAGCGATGCCTTATGATTGGCTGACGTCCTTTCAACGTTGGTGGAGTATCCCGGTTATCCTTATTCAGGTGACTTTTTTTTGATTTTCTGGTTTTGTTGCCTCTACGTAGGCTGTTATCCGCTGGGGGATTCTGTCGTATTGATCTTGATTGGCCTCTTCTGTTAGGCAGATTATCTTGACGTTCGGTGTTTAGCTGAATACCGAATTCCGCTTGGGGAATGGTTATTGATCTTTTCGGATTTTCTCTTTTTGAAGGAGTGCCTCTGAGTAGGCGAATGGGGATTGAGGATCTTATGTATCCCAGAGTATTATTTAGAAAGCCTCTTCAGGCTTAGCTTCACTCGTCGCTCGAGTTGGAAAGCTATCTTCCATTGAGGAAGTCTAAGTCCTTTGACTCGGATATTTTGTTTGGATGATCATGCTTCCATTGGGGAATCTTGCTGATCTTGCTCTGATAGCTTTCACTGGGAATTCGTCCCAAGAGTGCAAGCTGAGATGTCTCTGGGGAGTATTATTTCGGCAAGCCTCTCCAGGCTCAGTTATTTTGTACGATTGTTGGATTTTCTGAATTTTTTCCTTTTTTGTCGATTTTTCGGCTTTTTCTGTTGGTGTAGACCCCTAAAATTGTCCGGGTCGGAAATAAAGCTCAAAGACTCTCGAAGACCGAAGGAAAGTCAGCCGGAATGACTCCTGGAAGACCCTAGGATGATTCTTTGAAGGTCTAGAAGTCTTAGAGTAGCTTAGAATAAGGGTGTGCGAGGATTGGAGCTCAATACACCCTCCCAGAGGTTCAGTACGGCCGTACTGAGCCATTTGAACTGCAATACGGCCGTAGTGAACTCAATACGGCCGTACTGAAGTTTTTGAACTTCAGTACGGCCGTACCAAATTCAATACGGTCGTACTGTAGTTCAAAAAACTTCAGTACGGGCCGTAGTGAAATCAATACGGCCGTACTGAAGTTTTTGAACTTCAGTACGGCCGTACCAAAATCAATACGGCCGTACTGTAGTTCAAAAACCCAGTACGGGCCGTATTGACCTCCCAGGCCGTATTGCGCCCCAATCCTATAAATAGGACGTCATTTACACGTCCTCCCACACTTTTTCCATACTTTTGGACCCTCTGGTTGAGAATTCTGGGGTTTTTGAGCAGTGTTCTGCCCTAGAAATCTCTCCGAGAGCCGATCCGACGAAGTTCTTGAGTTCTGAGCATTTAGCTTGAGGATTCGAACTAGTCGAAGGGAAATCTCTTTGATTTCCGGAGTAAAAATTATTTTTAGGGAAGGAACGAGCGAGCGTGTAGTGGGAAGGAGCGCCAAAAAGCCTCCTAACGTCTGTTTAAATATATAAAAGCACGCTTCAAAGGTTTCTTTTCCAAATCCCTTCTTTTACCGCTTTCTGATTGTTGCATTGCATATTTAGAATTTTCATCATGTAAATATTCCGCTTATAATCGTTTCTAATAAACAGGGGTAATTTAGTAATTTTACACTGTTATTTATGAAATAATCCGTCATAGGGAACCCGAAAGGGGCGTTGTGGGGTGCTAACACCTTCCCCGCACGTAACCAACTCCCTTACCCAACTCTGGTTGTAATGGCCAAGGTTGATTTGCGAAAATCAATTGCCTTATCCCTTTTTCCAATGTTTTGAGTAAAACATTGGTGGCGACTCCAAGAACCCTTCTTTTTGCGAAAACCACTAATCCATGGAGGGTCTCGCTTGGGATTAACATGGATTGGTGAATCATTTAATAAAATTGTTAGTTCGATGAGGTCTCAGTTTGAGAATAAGTCGTTCTAACAATCCATCATTTTTCAAAACTTAAAAAGAGTTCGACCATCGTCGCGAATGCCAAGGTCCGTTTCGGCGGGTGGCGACAGATGGCGACTCCACTGGGGAAGCCTCGAGAGTCAGTCCCATTTAGTGATGGATTATTTCTAAAATAATAGTTTAAAATTACTTCATTACCCCTCACTTGTATGATAACATGTTTTACCTAGTTGGCTTCAATAATTGTTGGATGTTTAAAATTTTTGCAATTGTTTGAAATATAAACTGCACACGAACCTTTGCACACAACAGTTCCCTCTATACCCGGGGGCATGAGTGGAAAGCCATAGGGAGTGGATGTTAGTACGGCCGGTTGTCGAATGGGTCTATAGGTACCCATAGACCGTTGTCGGAAAGCATCACTCAAGGTGATAACCATGAACTCAAGTCCGACAGTGCGTTGGAACTTTCCATCGACTTACGACGAGAGGAATTGGGTCCCTATAATGGGGGCACCTTGGGGGCCTCAGACCAGTGAAAACAGTTAGAACCTCCTTGAATATGCACTTTTCTGCAGGATACCCCTACCTCGTGATTCGCTCGTGACTGTTCGTGGATGAGTGAATTGTTTGTGCATCGTTTATGTGACATTGTTTGAGCATACATTGCATTCTTTAAACATACAACATTCCCTTTTTTTTTTAAAAAAAATAAATAATAAATAATAAGAATAAATAGGAATAAGAATCTTCCCTTACATGGTGTTAACATCTACCTTCATCACATTCATATAGGTAGTTTCCCTTTTCACCCAAAAAAATACAAAAAAAAAAATACCCAAAAAAAGAAAAAAAAAATCATTTATCCAAACCTAGCAATATCATGCATCATCTTAGGAGCATCCTGAAAACATGATAATGCTTAGTTGAATAAACACAATGCATGCATATTCAACGCCATCATCTCATATCATGCATTCTTATCAAAGATCATGGAGGGATCTAGGTTTACATTTCATACATCCCTCCTAGTATTTCATTAATAAACATTAATAAAAAGAAAGGATTAATCGATGCGTATGTTCGAAGAATGGATCGCACGCCGTTTGTTATTAAGTGTAAGCCAACAACCACGCCAAGCGAACACACATCAACTCCGTTGTTGGTAATCAAGACGAATAAAGGGGAAGGTCCGATACCGTTGAAGATCACTGCTCCGAGACCTTTTCCCTACGAATTGAATAAGGCTGTGCCATGGATATACGACATCCATTCTTCTGCCGACAGCGATATCTCTAACATCGCTGGACTTGGGGGCATGACTAGGAGTGGCAGGATCTACACTCCCGAAGATCTTCATGATAAAGCTCCCAAGAATAAAGGAAAAGAAAAAGAAAAAGAAAAAACTGAGGAAAATAAAGAATCCGAGGAGGAGACAGACGAGCTGTTAAAATATATCCGACAAAGCGAGTACTCCATCGTGGATCAACTTCATAAGACGCCAGCAAAAATTACTCTGTTGTCGTTGATTCTATGCTCCGAACCGCATCGGCAAGCTCTGTTGAAAGTCTTGAACGAGGCATACGTGTCGCACACTATCTCCCAAGACAAGTTTGAGGGGATTGTTAGTCACATCATGGCTAATGATCACCTCACTTTCACTGATGAAGAAATCCCCGCTGAGCGACCGAATCACAACAAGCCCTTGCACATCTCTGTAAAGTGCAAGGAATATCACATCGCTAAAGTCTTGGTGGATAATGGATCTTCCTTGAATGTAATGCCAAAAAGAACGTTTGATCAAGTGGCAATCAAGGGAATCCAAATGCGCCCGAGCAACATGATCATCCGAGCTTTCGACGGTTCTAAAAGAGAAGTGGTGGGAGAAATCAATCTTCCAATCCAAATTGGACCCACCATCTTTAATGTCGAATTTCAAGTGATGGACATTACTCCCGCGTACAGCTGTCTCCTCGGCCGACCTTGGATTCATGATGCGAAAGCTGTTCCCTCTACGCTCCACCAGAAAGTCAAATTCATAATGGGTGACAAGCTGGTGACCGTACAAGCTGAAGATGACATACTCATCAGCAAGCCATCTGCCATACCTTACGTGGATGCAGCAGAGGAAGCTCTAGAGACCGCCTTCCAAGCATTAGAGATCGCCAATGTCGAAACGTTTCCCCGAGAAATGAAGAAGGTAGCCTACATGCTCACCAAGAACGGATACTTGCCTGGACAAGGACTTGGCAAGGATTCCCAAGGAATTCCCGAGCTACCCATTATTAAGGATAATCCGGGGAAACAAGGGTTAGGATACAACCCTAATAAAGATCAAAGGACGAAGAGGAACCAAGATCCTTCTCGACGTTCTTTAAGCCAGATCTTTAGGAAGGCCGGTTCACAAGCGTCAAGGCCGGTCGTCGTCATCAAGTGCTCTTCTCCTTCCGATAGGGATGTATAGACCTGATGACTGTTAGAGATCACTCCTCGGGGACAGCCCGACCCCCGAGCCTCGATAGGGCACATGTTTCCGCTAGAATTATAATAAAATCATTCTTTATTATTTCTTATTGCTTCTTTTCTTGCTTGCAATAAATTTCTAGACCACATTATTTTTAACCCTGTTTGAATAAGCATGAATGAGGTTAAAATTGTCTTAATAAACAATAAACTCGCATCATTTTTATGTGGAAGTGTGTGTGACAACTTGGAACACCTTTCCTTGGCCTCGACAAGTGCCATCATGGATAAAAAAAAATCCTTTAAAAACAAAAAATCATAAAAACAAAAAAAAAAGCTCGGCAGGAAACCCAAAAAGGGGGCTGCGCAAAAATAAGAGCAAAGAACCCGCTAGGAATCCCACGAAAGGGTGACCTAGGCAAAAATTAGGGTTGCAAAAATAAACAAAAACAAAGGTCTGCTGAGACGCCACAAAAGGGTGTTTTAGGCAAAAATAAGGACAATCAAGAAAAAAAGCAAAAGAAATCCATGATGGTACCACGAGCCGAATTCAAAAAGAAAGGTTCAAGGGAAGCTATCTAAGTTATCAAATCACAACGTCAATAACAAGACTTTCTTAACTTCATAAGTGTTTAATCAAACAAAGCCTAAACATATGAGCCTACCTTGGCCAGCCATTCTTACAAAAACCATTTTCAAAACAATAATAATCCCCTCTAAAACACAAACTTTTGAACAAAAATATCTTTCCTTTCTTTTCTCTTGTCCCGAACGATTTTAGAATAATCTAGTGGAAACATGGAGATATAGTGGTCAATAGGAGGGTTGATACATCTTCTAAAGGAAGGGAACGATCACTGGGTTGATGACACCAATCCCGATATAACACGCATCATTCCTCGGTTACAGAAATCGGCAGCGCACAGCCCGTCTAGAGGAATGGCAAAAATCCAAGCAAAGAAGCGCATCGGTTAATTCTTTTGAAAAATAAAACAAATAGAATTAGGTGCATCATACCGCATACATGCATACAGATGATAGGTGTACTGGAAGATCACTTATTCTCTGTTTATTGAAAAAAAACAAAAAAAAACAAAAAAACATATAAACTTCAGAAAAAACAAAGCGCCCGTACCATGTTCAGTACACCCGTACTAAAATTAGGGTTATGAACAAATTTTCAACTCAAATACGGGCGTACTGAAATGAATACGGCAGCATTGGCCATAACGTCCACACCAATACGGGCGTATTGAATTCAATACGGCCCTTATTGGCCCATTCTTTTATACATCAACAACATCTTCATTCCTCTGCATACTTTATCTGTGAGTGTGTTTGAGATCCCTCCAACAGAAAAAGCCGAAATCACAAAAAAGGAAAAATTCAGAAAATCCAACAAATCGTACAGAATAACTGAGCCTGGAGAGGCTTGCCGAAATAATACTCCCCAGAGACATCTCAGCTTGCACTCTTGGGCCGAATTCCCAGTGAAAGCTATCAGGGCAAGATCAGCAAGATTCCCCAATGGAAGCATGATCATCTGATAGACTATGGCCAAGGCCAAGGAATCCAAGAGGTGATATCATAAAAGAACCAAGAGGAATGGGATGATCTTCAAGACCTTTTCATATGTTTTGTACATAGTTTCTTTTGTATAGGTTATTTTTGCCTTTGTATTTGTAAGGCACTGTATTTCCCTTTTTAGTAGCTATTGTATATTGATTCTAGGGTAGGTTACTTGGACACTTTGATTCCATTTAACCTAACCTAGAAATACATTCTTTTCTTAGTTTTCTAGTAGGAGTGGCATTAGCAAATTAGAGAGTGTCCTTAGTAAGCTAGAGAGTGCTCCTAGCAATTTAGCCAAAGGTGGTCCTAGGCTAAATTTTTCATATTGGACTCATTTTACTCCTAATTTTTCATAGATTTGATTTAGCTAGGTTCCATTCCCATTAAATGAACCTAACTAAACCAAATTAACCATTTTCAAATCAAAAGGAGTAAATTAATTCCAAGAAGCCACCCACCTTAGAAGTGTGTTCACACTTGTGTTCACACTTGTGTGGACACTTGTGTGAACACTTGTGTTCACACTTGGACGAAATTCATGGAGTTTCTTAAGCTTGGAAGCTTGAAGCACAAGCTTCTCCTTAGCTAGCTTACCAAGCAAGCCAAGTGAGAAGCTTGCTCTCCAAGCCTCTTGACCTTGGACGGTTTATCTAGACTCAACCATGGTTCCTAGTGAACCATGGTCAAGACTAGCTTGCTCTCTAAGTTTCCTACTCCTATAAACTTGTAATTCTTTGATTGTAAAACACTTTTGAACATATTTTGAGAATGAAATCAGATTTTCCTCTCAACTCAAGAGTCATAAAACCGTAGAGAGTTCTCTCCTAGTTTTTCTAGCAAAGTTTCTCAACTTTGCCTTGGTTCCTCAAGCTTCCTTCACAAGCTTTAGGAAGTGGCCGAACCTCCTCTAGGACTTCTCCTCCATTGAAGGTTCTTCAAAGGAGTTTTCAGAGGTCTCAAGGTGTCAACCTCAAGAAGCATCACGGTCCTTGCATGGAGACTTGAAGAAACAACATTCTTCTCCAAGTAGCTCCATCATCATCCAAACAAAGTATCCGAGTCAAAGGACTCAGACTTCCTCAGTGGAAGATAGCTTTCCAACTCGAGCGACGAGTGAAGCTAAGCCTGAAGAGGCTTTCTAAAAAATACTCTGGGATACATAAGATCCTCAATTCCCATTCGCCTACTCAGAGGCACTCCTTCAAAAATTCAGAAAATCCAGCAAATTGTACAGAATAACTGAGCCTGGAGAGGCTTGCCGAAATAATACTCCCCAGAGACACCTCAGCTTGAACTCTTGGGCCGAATTCCCAGTGAAAGCTATCAGAGCAAGATCAGCAAGATTCCCCAATGGAAGCATGATCGTCCAAACAAAATATCCGAGTCAAAGAACTCAGACTTCCTCAGTGGAAGATAGCTTTCCAACTCGAGCGACGAGTGAAGCTAAGCCTGAAGAGGCTTTCTAAATAATACTCTGGGATACACAAGATCCTCAATCCCCATTCGCCTACTCAGAGGCACTCCTCCAAAAAAGGAAAATCCAAAAAGATCAATACCCATTCCCCAAGCGGAATTCGGTATTCAACCAAAAAACTGAATGTCAAGATAATCCGCCTAACAGAAGAGGCCAATCAAGATCAACACGACAGAATCCCCCAGCGGATAACAGCCTACACAGAGGCAACAAAATCAGAAAATCAAAAGAGTCACCCGAATAAGGATAACCGGGATACTCCACCAACGTCGAAAGGACGTCAGCCAATCATAAGGCATCGCTCACCTCAGGAAGAGCATCTTTGTGTCTGCATCCCCACGGAATCAGAATTTCCCAGTGGGCACCAACTACGCAATGGAAAGTTGGGACACAAGAACCTATGAGTAACTGCACATCCCCTAGACGGATCCCTGCGTTATCCAGCCCTCAGCGGCATCAAAATCAAAAACAACCGTCGAAGCTGCATCGTGGACTGTGGAGACAAAATCATCATAATAGAATCCCCCAGCGGATAACAGCCTACGCAGAGGCAATAAAACCAGAAAATCAAAAAGAGTCACCCGAATAAGGATAACCGGGATACTCCACCACCGTCGAAAGGACGTCAGCCAAACATAAGGCACCACTCACATCAGAAAGAGCATCTTTGTGTCTACATCCCCAAGGAATCAGAATTTCCCCAGTGGGCACCAACTACGCAATGGAAAGTTGGGACACAAGAACCTATGAGTAACTGCACATCCCCTAGACGGATCCCTGCGCTATCCAGCCCTCAGCGGCACCAAAATCAAAAACAACCGTCGAAGCAGCATCGTGGACTGTGGAGACAAAATCATCACAAATCCCTGGAGAGGGCAAACTCACGCTACCAAAGTGACCAGAAGCACGGAGGTATGCAACCCTGGGGAGGGCAAACCGCAGACCCTAGAGAGGGCAAACTCACGCTACCAAAGTGACTAGAAGCACGGAGGTATGCAACCCTGGGGAGGGCAAACCGCAGACCCTGGAGAGGGCAAACTCACGCTACCAAAGTGACCAGAAGCACGGAGGTATGCAACCCTGGGGAGGGCAAGCCGCAGACCCTGGAGAGGGCAAACTCACGCTACCGAGGTTGTCAGAAACACCGAGGTATGCACGAGCCTGGAGAGGCGACGACTAATACTCAGCTACCCCGTCGTCAGAAACACGGAGGTATGCAGCTATCGAGGTTGTCAGAAACACCGAGGTATGCACAAGCCTGGAGAGGCGGTACTCAGCTACCCCGTCGTCAGAAACACGGAGGTATGCAGCTACCGAGGTTGTCAGAAACACCGAGGTATGCACGAGCCTGGAGAGGCGACGACTAATACTCAGCTACCCCGTCGTAAGAAACACGGAGGTATGCAGCTGGCAACATCGTCAGAAACATGGAGGCATGCAGACCCTGGAGAGGGCAAACTCACGCTACCGAGGTTGTCAGAAACACCGAGGTATGCAACGAGCCTGGAGAGGTGACGACTAATACTCAACCTGGAGAGGCCACTCAACAATTTTCCCACCGGAAGACACTACAAGTCGGAAAAATGGCTTACTCCCCGGACAATTGGGTCAACTCCTTTACTTGTCAACCGGTGTCGCCACCCTCCGAAACGGACCTTTGCATTCGCGATGATGGTTGGACTCTTTTTAAGTTTTGAAAAGTGGTGGATTGTTAGAACGACTTATTCTCAAACTTAGACCTCATCGAACTAACAATTTTATTAAATGATTCACCAATCCATGTTAATCCCAAGCGGGACCCTCCATGGATTAGTGGTTTTCGCAAAAAGAAGGGTTCTTGGAGTCGCCACCAATGTTTTACTCAAAACATTGGAAAAAGGGATAAGGCAATTGATTTTCGCAAATCAACCTTGGCCATTACAACCAGAGTTGGGTAAGGGAGTCGGTTACGTGCGGGGAAGGTGTTAGCACCCCACAACGCCCCTTTCGGGTTCCCTATGACGGATTATTTCATAAATAACAGTGTAAAATTACTAAATTACCCCTATTTATTAGAAACGATTATAAGCGGAATATTTACATGATGAAAATTCTAAATATGCAATGCAACAATCAGAAAGCGGTACAAGAAGGGATTTGGAAAAGAAACCTTTGAAGCGTGCTTTTATATATTTAAACAGACGTTAGGAGGCTTTTTGGCGCTCCTTCCCACTACACGCTCGCTCGTTCCTTCCCTAAAAATAATTTTTACTCCGGAAATCAAAGAGATTTCCCTTCGACTAGTTCGAATCCTCAAGCTAAATGCTCAGAACTCAAGAACTTCGTCGGATCGGCTCTCGGAGAGATTTCTAGGGCAGAACACTGCTCAAAAACCCTAGAATACTCAGCCAGAGGGTCCAAAAGTATGGAAAAAGTCTCCAAATGTGTGTAATGATGTCCAACTGACGTCCTATATATAGGAGTGAGGTGCAGTACGGCCTCTGACATCAATACGGCCCGTACTAAACTTTTGAACTACAGTACGGCCGTGTTGAATTTGGTACGGCCGTACTGAAGTTCAAAAACTTCAGTACGGCCATATTGGTTTCAGTACGGCCGTATTGTAGTTCAAATTGTTCAGTACGGCCGTACTAAACTTCTAGGAGGCCGTATTGAGCTCCAATCCTCCCACATCCTTATTTTAAGCTACTCTAAGACTTCTAATCCTATGAAGAATCATCCTAGGGTCTTCCAGGGTCTTCCAGGGTCTTCCAGGAGTCCTTTCGGCTGACTTTCCTTCGGTCTTCGAGAGTCTTCGAGTCTTATTTCCGACCCGGACAATTTTAGGGGTCTACAGCTGCCCCCCCTTTACTTAGTCAAACGGCTTTTTGGTGTACTGGTTGACAAGTAAAGGAGTTGACCCAATTGTCCGGGGAATAAGCCATCCTTCCGACTTGTAGTGTCTTCCGGTGGAAAATTGTTGAGTAGCCTCTCCAGGTTGAGTATTAGTCGTCGCCTCTCCAGGCTCGTGCATACCTTGGTGTTTCTGACAACCTCGGTAGCTGAGTACCGTCTCTCCAGGCTCTGCCTCCGTGTTTCTGACGACGTTAGCAGTTGCACACCTCTGTGTTTCTGACGACGTTGGTGGCTGAGTACCCGCCTCTCCAGGCTCTGCCTCTGTGTTTCTGACAACATTGGCAGTTGCATACCTCCGTTGTTTCTGACGACGGGGTAGCTGAGTACCCGGCTCTCCAGGCTCTGCCTCGGTGTTTCTGACAACCTTGGCAGCTGAGTTTGCCCTCTCCAGGGTCTGCGGTTTGCCCTCCCTAGGGTTGCATACCTCCATGTTTCTGACGACGGGGTAGCTGAGTACCGCCTCTCCAGGCTCTGTCTCGGTGTTTCTGACAACCTTGACAGCTGAGTTTGCCGTCTCCAGGGTCTGCGGTTTGCCCTCCCCAGGGTCTGCCTCCGTGTTTCTGACGACGTTGGCAGTGTGAGTTTGCCCTCTCCAGGGATTTGTGATGATTTTGTCTCCACAGTCCACGATGCTGCTTCGACGATTGTTTTTGATTTTTGTGCCACTGAGGGCTGGATAACGCAGGGATCCGTCTAGGGGATGTGCAGTTACTCATAGGTTCTTGTGTCCCAACTTTCCATTGCGTAGTTGGTGCCCACTGGGGAAATTCTGATTCCTTGGGGATGTAGACACAAAGATGCTCTTTCTGATGTGAGCGGTGCCTTATGGTTGGCTGACGTCCTTTCGACGGTGGTGGAGTATCCCGGTTATCCTTATTCGGGTGACTCTTTTTGATTTTCTGGTTTTATTGCCTCTGCGTAGGCTGTTATCCGCTGGGGGATTCTATTGTGATGATTTTGTCTCCATAGTCCACGATGCTGCTTCGACGGTTGTTTTTGATTTTGATGCCACTAAGGGCTGGATAGCGCAGGGATCCGTCTAGGGGATGTGCAGTTACTCATAGGTTCTTGTGTCCCAACTTTCCATTGCGTAGTTGGTGCCCACTGGGGAATTTCTGATTCCTTGGGGGTGCAGACACAAAGATGCTCCTTTTGAGGTGAGCGATGCCTTATGATTGGCTGACGTCCTTTCGACGTTGGTGGAGTATCCCGGTTATCCTTATTCGGGTGACTCTTTTTGATTTTCTTGGTTTTGTTGCCTCTGCGTAGGCTGTTATCCGCTGGGGGATTCTGTCGTTAATTTTGATTAGCCTCTTCTGTTAGGCGGATCATCTTGACGTTCAATGATTGGCTGAATGCCGAATTCCGCTTGGGGAATGATTATTGATCTTTTTTGGATTTTCTCTTTTTGAAGGAGTGCCTCTGAGTAGGCGAATTATCATGATGTTTGGTGTTCGGCTGAGTGCCGGATTCCGCTTGGGGAATGGTTATTGATCTTTTCGGATTTTCTTTTTTTTTTGGAAGGAGTGCCTCTGAGTAGGCGAATTATCTTGATGTTTGGTATTCGGCTGAGTGCCGGATTCCGCTTGGGGAATGGTTGTTGATGTTTTTGATTTTTCTTTTTTAGAAGGAGTGCCTCTGAGTAGGCGAATGGGGATTGAAGAGCTTATGTATCCCAGAGTATTATTTAGAAAGCCTCTTCAGGCTTAGCTTCACTCGTCGCTCGAGTTGGAAAGCTATCTTCCACTGAGGAAGTCTAAGTCCTTTGACTCGGATATTCTGTTCGGATGATCATGCTTCCATTGGGGAATCTTGCTGATCTTGCGCTGATAGCTTTCACTGGGAGTTCGGCCCAAGAGTGCAAGCTGAGATGTCTCTGGGGAGTATTATTTCGGCAAGCCTCTCCAGGCTCAGTTATTCTGTACGATTGGGGAGTATTATTTCGGCAAGCCTCTCCAGGCTCAGTTATTCTGTATGATGAGGGAGTATTATTTCGGCAAGCCTCTCCAGGCTCAGTTATTCTGTATGATGAGGGAGTATTATTTCGGCAAGCCTCTCCAGGCTCAGTTATTCTGTACGATGGGGGAGTATTATTTCGGCAAGCCTCTCCAGGCTCAGTTATTCTGTATGATGGGGGAGTATTATTTCGGAAAGCCTCTCCAGGCTCAGTTATTCTGTATGATGCGGTTGATTTTCTGAATTTTTGCCTTTTTTGTCGTTTTTTGGCTTTTTCTGTTGACTGCTGTCATACACAAGCAATTTTTTTCTATTTTGCTATTTTATGCGATTGCCTCATGATAAGGTCTTTAAATGTGCAACTAAAGGCCAATACGGCTGTATCCATTTCAGTACGCCTGTATTGAGTTAAAAATTTGTTCATAACCCTAATTTTAGTACGGGCATACTGAACATGGTACGGGCGCATTGTTTTTTTTTTTTTTAAGTTTGATTTTTTTTTTTTTTATTTTTGTTTTTTTCAAAAAACAGAGAATAAGTGATCTTCCAGTACACCTATCATCTGTATGCATGTATGCGGTATGATGCACCTAATTCTATTTGATTTATTTTTTCAAAAGAATTAACCGATGCGTTTCTTTGCTTGGATTTTGCCATTCCTCTAGACGGGCTGTGCGCTGCCGATTTCTGTAACCGAGGAATGATGCGTGTTATATCGAGATTGGTGTCATCAACCAAGTGATCATTCCCTTCCTTTAGAAGACATGTCAACCCTCCTATTGACCACTATATCTCCATGTTCCACTAGATTATTCTAAAATCGTTTGGGACAAGAGAAAAGAAGGGAAAGATATTTTTGTTCAAAAGCTTGTGTTTTAGAGGGGATTATTATTGTTTTAAAAATGGTTTTTGTAAGAATGGCTGGCCAAGGTAGGCTTATGTGTTTAGGCTTGTTTGATTAAACACTTATGAAGTTAAGAAAGTCCTGTTATTGACGTTGTGATTTGACAACTTAGATAGCTTCCCTTGAACCTTTCTTTTTGAATTCGGCTCATGGTACCATCATGGATTTCTTTTGCTTTTTTGATTGTCCTTATTTTTTGCCTAAAACACGCTTTTGTGGCGTCTCAGCGGACCTTTGTTTTTGTTCATTTTTGCAACCCTAACTTTTGCCTAGGTCACCCTTTCGTGGGATTCCTAGCGGGTTCTTTGCTCTTATTTTTGCGCAGCCCCCTTTTTGGGTTTCCTGCCGAGCTTTTTTTGTTTTTATGATTTCTTTTTTTATCCATGATGGCACCTGTCGAGTCCAAGGAAAGGTGCTCCAAGTTGTCACACACTTCCACGTAAAAATGATGCGGGTTTATTGTTATTAAGACAACTTTAACCTCATTCATGTTTATTCAAACAGGGTTAAAATAATGTGATCTAGAAATTTATTGCAAGCAAGAAAAGAAGCAATAAGAAATAATAAAGAATGATTTTATTATAATTCTAGAGGAAACATGTGCCCTATCGAGGCTCGGGGGTCGGGCTATCCCCGAGGAGTAATCTCTAATAGTCATCAGGTCTATACATCCCTATCGGAAGGAGAAAAACACTTGACGACGACGACCGGCCTTAACGCTTGTGAACCGGCCTTCCTAAAGATCTGGCTTAAAGAACGTCGAGAAGGATCTTGATTCCTCTTCGTCCTTTGATCTTTATTAGGGTTGTATCCTAGCCCTTGTTTCCCCGGATTATCTTTGATGATGGGTAGCTCGGGAATCCCTTGGGAATCCTTGCCAAGTCCTTGTCCGGGCAAGTATCCATTCTTGGTGAGCATATGGGCTACCTTCTTCATTTCTCGGGGAAACGTTTCAACATTGGCAATCTCCAATGCTTGGAAGGCGGTTTCTAGAGCTTCCTCTGCTGCATCCACATAAGGTATGGCAGATGGCTTGCTGATGAGTTTGTCATCTTCAGCTTGTACAGTCACCAGCTTGTCACCCACTATGAATTTGACTTTCTGGTGGAGCGTAGAGGGAACAGCTTTCGCATCATGAATCCAAGGTCGGCCGAGGAGACAGCTGTATGCGGGAGTAATATCCATCACTTGAAATTCGACATTGAAGATGGTGGGTCCAATTTGGATTGGAAGATTGATTTCTCCCACCACTTCTCTTTTAGAACCGTCGAAAGCTCGAACGATCATGTTGCTCGGGCGCATTTGGACTCCCTTGATTGCCATTTGATCGAACGTTCTTTTTGGCATCACATTCAAGGAAGATCCGTTATCCACCAAGACTTTAGCGATGTGATACTCCTTGCACTTTACATAGATGTGCAAGGGCTTGTTGTGATTCGGTCCCTCAGCGGGGATCTCTTCATCGGTGAAAGAAAGGTGATCACTAGCCGTGATGTGACTAACAATCCCCTCAAACTTGTCTTGGGAGATAGTGTGCGACACATATGCCTCGTTCAAGACTTTCAACAGAGCTTGCCGATGCGGTTCGGAACTTAGGATCAACGACAACAGGGTATTCTTTGCTGGCGTCCTATGAAGTTGATCCACGATGGAGTACTCGCTCTGTCGGATACATCTTAACAGCTCGTCAGTCTCCTCCTCGGATTCTTTGTTTTCCTCGGTTTTCTCTTTTTCTTTTCCTTTATTCTTGGGAGCTTTGTCATGAAGATCTTCGGGAGTGTAGATCCTGCCACTCCTAGTCATGCCCCCAAGTCCAGCGATGTTAGAGATATCGCTGTCGGCAGAAGAATGGATGTCGTATATCCATGGCACAACCTTATTTGATTCGTAGGGAAAAGGCCTTGGAGTAGTGATCCTTAACGGTGTTGGACCTTCCCCTTTGTTTGTCTTGATTACCAACAACGGAGTTGATGTGCGTTCGCTTGGTGCGGTTGTTGGCTTACACTTAATAACAAATGGTGTGCGATCCATTCTGAACATACGCATCGCTTAATCCTTTCTTTTTATTACTATTATTAATGAATTACTAGGAGGGATGTTTGAAATGCAAACCTAGATCCCTCCATGATCTTTGATAAGAATGCATGATATGAGATGATGGCGTTGAATATGTATGCATTGTGTTTATTCAACTAA
Source organism: Cajanus cajan (assembly GCF_000230855.2). Classification (NCBI taxonomy): domain Eukaryota; kingdom Viridiplantae; phylum Streptophyta; class Magnoliopsida; order Fabales; family Fabaceae; genus Cajanus; species Cajanus cajan. Next base: position 41,773,249 of record NC_138525.1, read on the forward strand.
GCATTATCATGTTTTCGGGATGCTCCTAAGATGATGCATGATATTGCTTGGTTTGGATAAATATCTTTTTTTTGGATATTTTGTTTTTTGTATTTTTTTGGGTGAAAAGGGAAACTACCTATATGAATGTGATGAAGGTAGATGTTAACACCATGTAATGGAAGATTCTTATTCCTATTTATTCTTATTTTAAAAAGGAATGTTGTATTTTTAAAGAATGCAATGTATGCTCAAATAATGTCACATAAACAATGCACAAACAATTCACTCATCCACGAACAGTCACGAGCGAATCACGAGGTAGGGGTATCCTGCAGAAAAGTGCATATTCAAGGAGGTTCTAACTGTTCTCACCGGTCTGAGGCCCCCAAGGTGCCCCCATTATAAGGACCCAATCCCTCTCGTCATAAGTCGATGGAAAGTTCCAACGCACTGTCGGACTTGAGTTCATGGTTTTCACCTTGAGTGATGCTTTCCGACAACGGTCTACGGGCACCTATAGACCCATTCGACAACCGGCCGTACTAACATCCACTCCTTATGGCTTTCCACTCATGCCCCCGGTATAGAAGGAACTGTTGTGTGCAAAGGTTTGTGTGCAGTTTTTATTTCAAACAATTGCGAAAATTTAAACACGCAACAATTATTAAAGCCAGCTAGATAAAACATGTTATCATACAAGTGAGGGGTAATGAAGTAATTTTTTAAACTATTATTTTAGAAATAATCCATCACTAAATGGGACTGACTCTCGAGGCTTCCCCAGTGGAGTCGCCATCTGTCGCCACCCGCCGAAACGGACCTTTGCATTCGCGACGATGGTTGGACTCTTTTTAAGTTTTGAAAAGTGGTGGATTGTTAGAACGACTTATTCTCAAACTGAGACCTCATCGAGCTAACAATTTTGTTAAATGATTCACCAATCCATGTTAATCCCAAGCGGGACCCTCCATGGATTAGTGGTTTTCGCAAAAAGAAGGGTTCTTGGAGTCGCCACCAATGTTTTACTCAAAACATTGGAAAAGGGATAAGGCAATTGATTTTCGCAAATCAACCTTGGCCATTACAACCAGAGTTGGGTAAGGGAGTCGGTTATGTGCGGGGAAGGTGTTAGCACCCCACAACGCCCCTTTCGGGTTCCCTATGACGGATTATTTCATAAATAACAGTGTAAAATTACTAAATTACCCCTATTTATTAGAAACGATTATAAGCGGAATATTTACATGATGAAAATTCTAAATATGCAATGCAACAATCAGAAAGAGGTAAAAGAAGGGATTTGGAAAAGAAACCTTTGAAGCGTGCTTTTATATATTTAAACAGACGTTAGGAGGCTTTTTGGCGCTCCTTCCCACTACACGCTCGCTCGTTCCTTCCCTAAAAATAATTTTTACTCCGGAAATCAAAGAAATTTCCCTTCGACTAGTTCGAATCCTCAAGCTAAATGCTCAAAACTCAAGAACTTCGTCGGATCGGCTCTCGGAGAGATTTCTAGGGCAGAACACTGCTCAAAAACCCTAGAATACTTAGCCAGAGGGTCCAAAAGTATGGAAAAAGTCTCCAAATGTGTGTAATGACGTCCAAATGACGTCCTATATATAGGAGTGAGGCGCAGTACGGCCTCTGACATCAATACGGCCCGTACTGAAGTTTTGAACTACAGTACGGCCGTATTGAATTCAGTACGGCCGTACTGAAGTTCAAAAACTTCAGTACGACCGTATTGGTTTCAGTACGGCCGTATTGTAGTTCAAATTGTTCAGTACGGCCGTACTGAACTTCTAGGAGGCCGTATTGAGCTCCAATCCTCCCACATCCTTATTTTAAGCTACTCTAAGACTTCTAAACCTATGAAGAATCATCCTAGGGTCTTCCAGGGTCTTCCAGGAGTCCTTTCGGCTGACTTTCCTTCGGTCTTCGAGAGTCTTCGAGTCTTATTTCCGACCCGGACAATTTTAGGGGTCTACAACCGGTACACCAAAAAGCCGTTCGACTAAGTAAAGGGGGGGGGGCAGCTGTAGACCCCTAAAATTGTCCGGGTCAGAAATAAAGCTCAAAGACTCTCGAAGACCGAAGGAAAGTCAGCCGGAAGGACTCCTGGAAGACCCTAGGATGATTCTTTGTAGGTCTAGAAGTCTTAGAGTAGCTTAGAATAAGGGTGTGCGAGGATTGGAGCTCAATACACCCTCCTAGAGGATCAGTACGGCCGTACTGAGCCATTTGAACTGCAATACGGCCGTAGTGAACTCAATACGGCCGTACTGAAGTTTTTGAACTTCAGTACGGCCGTACCAAATTCAATACGGCCGTACTGTAGTTCAAAAAACTGCAGTACGGGCCGTAGTGAAATCAATACGGCCATACTGAAGTTTTTGAACTTCAGTACGGCCGTACCAAAATCAATACGGCCGTACTGTAGTTCAAAAACCCAGTACGGGCCGTATTGACCTCCCAGGCCGTATTGCGCCCCAATCCTATAAATAGGACGTCATTTACACGTCCTCCCACACTTTTTCCATACTTTTGGACCCTCTGGCTGAGGATTCTGGGGTTTTTGAGCAGTGTTCTGCCCTAGAAATCTCTCCGAGAGCTGATCCGACGAAGTTCTTGAGTTCTGAGCATTTAGCTTGAGGATTCGAACTAGTCGAAGGGAAATCTTTTTGATTTCCGGAGTAAAAATTATTTTTAGGGAAGGAACGAGCGAGCGTGTAGTGGGAAGGAGCGCCAAAAAGCCTCCTAACGTCTGTTTAAATATATAAAAGCACGCTTCAAAGGTTTCTTTTCCAAATCCCTTCTTTTACCGCTTTCTGATTGTTGCATTGCATATTTAGAATTTTCATCATGTAAATATTCCGCTTATAATCGTTTCTAATAAATAGGGGTAATTTAGTAATTTTACACTGTTATTTATGAAATAATCCGTCATAGGGAACCCGAAAGGGGCGTTGTGGGGTGCTAACACCTTCCCCGCACGTAACCGACTCCCTTACCCAACTCTAGTTGTAATGGCCAAGGTTGATTTGCGAAAATCAATTGCCTTATCCCTTTTTCCAATGTTTTGAGTAAAACATTGGTGGCGACTCCAAGAACCCTTCTGTTTGCGAAAACCACTAATCCATGGAGGGTCCCGCTTGGGATTAACATGGATTGGTGAATCATTTAATAAAATTGTTAGTTCGATGAGGTCTCAGTTTGAGAATAAGTCGTTCTAACAATCCATCATTTTTCAAAACTTAAAAAGAGTCCGACCATCGTCGCGAATGCCAAGGTCCATTTCGGCGGGGTGGCGACAGATGGCTGTTGTCATACACAAGAAATTTTTCCTATTTTTCTATTTTATGCGACTGCCTCATGATAAGGTCTTTGAATGTGCAACTAATGTGTGTGTGATGCACAAAATGCAAGTTTAATCGTTTCGTTGATGTTTTTTAGAAAAATGAATGGCTCTCCCTATCCTCCTCTTCTTGGAGGAATTTCTGTCGTCGACGTGAGGGAGGATTTCTGTGAGCCTCTTACGCAGGAGATTACGGATTTTATAGGAACCCCTCCAACTTTCTTTATTGACCGATTATTAAAGGAATTTCGTACAATTTTTAAGGAATACCAATATAGAGGCATAATCACATGGTCAAGAGAAGAGAAATGAATAGATATTTTATTGATATTCACAAATGTTTTTACAGAAAGATATACAAAAGGAATTTCTGAAGAATGGCTGGCCAGGGTAGGCTATATGCATTAGGCTTAACAATTATATCTGTAATTGTTGCTCTTACGTTCCCCTAATTGCTTCGGGTGAGATGCCTGAGCCAGGAGTGTAGACACTGCAAGACGCTTGCTTCTAGAAGATAATCACTTGAACCGCCTTTCGGTTTTCGGTTCAAGTGATCGTTGCTTGCTTTGTTTTTGTGTCTTATTCTTTTGCCCCTAATTTTTGCCTAGGACGTATCCTAGCGGGGATAAATTCGCCTTTGTTTTGCCTAGTACCCTTGTACTGGCGGGCTTTTTATTTTTGCCCTAACTTTTGCCTAGGACGCCCTTTTCGGGTTTTCATCCTAGCGGGCCTATGCAAGCAACGTCTTCAAGCATAGTACTTCTTTACCACGTCAGCGTTGACTGGGTATCGAAGTTCTTCTACATCCATGTCCGTGAGGATCAATGCTCCTCTTGAGAAGGCTCGCTTCACCACGTATGGTCCTTCGTAATTCGGGGCCCACTTTCCGATTTTGTCCTTTTGAGCTGGGAGCAACTTCTTCATTACCAGCTCTCCCTCATGGTAGACTCGAGGGTGGACTTTCTTGTCAAAAGCCTTTTTGATCTTCCTCTGATAGGCTTGACCATGGCATATGGCGTTCAGCCGTTTCTCTTCGATAAGATTCAACTGGTTGTATCGGCTTTGAACCCATTCTGCCTCGGAAAGTTTTGCTTCCATGATTACCCTTAGAGAAGGTATCTCGACTTCGACAGGTAGAACTGCCTCCATCCCATAGACTAGGGAGAATGGAGTAGCTCCTGTAGATGTACGTACTGAAGTCCTATAACCATGAAGAGCGAAGGGTAACATCTCATGCCAGTCTTTAAATGAGACAACCATCTTTTGCACTATTTTCTTGATGTTTTTATTGGCTGCCTCGACTGCCCCATTCATCTTTGGCCGATATGGGGAAGAGTTGTGGTGTTGGATCTTGAATTCTTGGCACAGTTCTTCCACCATTTTGTTATTCAAATTAGACCCATTATCAGTGATGATTTTATCGGGAATACCGTATCTGCATATAATGTTCTTCTTGATGAAGGATGTTACCACCTTTCAGGTCACATGAGCATACGATGCCGCTTCTACCCATTTGGTGAAGTAGTCAATGGCCACAAGGATGAATCTATGTCCATTGGATGCTTTCGGCTCGATGGGTCCAATAACATCCATGCCCCACATCGCGAATGGCCAAGGTGAAGCCAATACATTGAGTGGAGTCGGTGGGACATGAATGTTGTCGGCGTATGCTTGACACTTATGGCATTTTCGCACGTACTGGTAACAATCCCTTAACATGGTCGACCAAGTATCCCGCCCTGAGGATCTTTTTAGCCATTGCAGGCCCGGGGATATGGGTACCGAAAACCCCCTCATGTACTTCTTTGATCATATTTTGAGCTTCGACTTGGTCTATACATCTCAACAAGACCGAGTCATAATTTTTCTTGTAGAGGGTTTCACCGACTAGCAGAAATCCCCTGGCCCTTCTTCGGATATGCTTCTTGTCATTATCGTTGGCCGCATCAGGATATTCCTCTTTTGTTAAATATTGCTTGATGTCATGGAACCATGGACGATCATCGACAACTTTATCTATCAGAAGGCAGAACACTTGCTTATCGTGCCGCCGGATATTGATGATGGGCATTTCATGCTCACTATCCAAGGCGAACATCGACGAGAGCGTAGCAAGAGCGTCGGCAAACTGATTCTCCTCCCTTGGAATGTATTCAAAGACGACACTTTGGAAGAAATGTGCCAAATCTTTGATGTGCTCAACATATGGTATCAGTTTAGGATTTCGGACTTCCCAATCACCTCGTAGTTGGTAGATGACTAGGGCCGAATCACCAAACACTTTGAGTTTTAGGATACCATTGTTGATGGCTGCTTGGATTCCCAACGCGCAAGCCTCGTATTCAGCCATGTTGTTTGTACAATCGAAATTGAGTCTTGCCGTTATGGGAATGTATTTTCCTTGTGGAGAGATTAGCACTGTGCCAATCCCTCGTCCAAGCATGTTGGAGGCTCCATCAAAATACATGGTCCACGCATCATCTTTAGGCTCTTCATGTTGTAGATTCATTATATCCTCATCGGGGAAATTATCCTGAAGGGATTGGTAGTCGTTGGTCGGCCCGTGTGCTAGGTAATCAGCTAGGGTACTGCCCTTGATGGCCTTTTGTGTGACATGTATGATGTCAAATTCTGATAACTGTACTTGCCATCGGGCAATCTTCCCAGTGATTATTGGTTTTTCGAACACGTACTTAATTGGATCCATTTTGGAAACCAACCAAGTAGTATGCCTAATCATATACTGCCTGAGTCGTTGTGTTGCCCATGCTAACGCACAGCACGTCTTTTCTAACGGCGTGTAGCGGGTCTCATAGTCGAGAAATTTCTTGCTCAGGTAGTAGATGGCTCGTTCTTTCTTTCCCGTTTCATCTTGTTGTCCTAGCACACCTCCCATGGACTCATCAAGCACGGTTAAGTAGAGGATTAATGGTCTTCCCTCGACAGGTGGCACCAATACTGGTGGATTGGCCAAGCACTGTTTGATCTTATCAAAAGCTTGTTGACAATCCTCATCCCAAGATTCGGAATGATTCTTGCGCAACAGCCTGAATATTGGTTTGCACGTGTCAGTCAACTGTGCGATGAACCTTGCGACGTAGTTCACCCTGCCGAGGAATCCTCTTATCTCTTTCTCGGTCTTAGGAGGAGGCATTTCCATTATTGCCTTCACTTTATCGGGGTCCACCTCTATGCCTTTTCTACTGACGATGAACCCGAGAAGCTTACCCGACCGAACTCCGAAAGTACACTTAGCCGGATTTAGCTTAAGCTGATACTTGCGAAGCCGGTTGAATAATTTTCTCAAATATTGGATATGGTCCATTTCGTCCTTCGACTTTGCGATCATGTCGTCCACGTATACTTCGATTTCTTTGTGAATCATGACGTGGAATAACATCACCATCGCTCGTTGGTAGGTGGCACCCGCATTTTTGAGTCCAAAAGGCATCACCCTGTAGCAGAAAGTGCCCCAGGGTGTAATGAAGGAAGTTTTCTCGCGGTCTTCCTCATTCATCTTGATTTGGTTGTACCCAGAGTACCCATCCATAAAGGAATAGAGTGTGTTCGTGGCTGTATGATCCACTAGTGTATCGATGTGAGGTAAGGGAAAATCGTCCTTTGGACTAGCACGATTCAGATCCCTGTAGTCAACACAAACTCTAACCTTTCCATTCTTTTTAATGACTGGCACGATGTTAGCCAGCCATTCGGGATACTGAGATACAACCAAGAATCCCGCATCTAATTGCTTTTCTACCTCCTCCTTGATCTTTAAAGACCACTCGGGCTTGATTCGTCGGAGCTTTTGTTTGACGGGTCGAAACCCTTCTTTCAACGGTAACTTGTGCTCGACAATGTTAGAGTCCAAACCGGGCATATCATGATACGACCATGCAAATACGTCCTTATATTCCCTTAACAATTGGATCAATTGCGCTCTTATTTCATCACTGATATGGGTCCCAATGTTGACCTCTTTTATCTCTTGGCCCTGCCCCAAATTCACGGTCTCCAATTTCTCTTGGTACGGTTGGAGTAGACGAGCTTCTTGATCTAGCAGTCTTTGCAGATCCGGAGAGATGGTCTCCTCATCACTGTCCAACTCAACCCATTCATCCTCAACTTTCGGATCCCGGTCGGAGCGAACAATCACAGACATAATTGTTTTATTGGTTCTGTTTTTGGTTTAGAATTATTAATGTTAATGAGAGAAAGAGAGAAAAGAATAAATGAGAGAATGATGTGTGAAAAATGCCTCTTTATTGATATGTATGAAAAACTGTACAAAAACCCTTATTTACATGAAAAAGATCTCATGATCTCGGGTACTGATCATGAGTCCCAAAAAGAAAAGAAAAATGTGGAGGGGCCCTATCGTGGCTTGCTCTTCTCTCTACTCCTGCTTCGGCAGAGGATTCTTGCTCACGTTGGGCGCTGTCGAATCAAAAGTGATCCATCCGGCATCGATAAGGTCTTGGACCTTATATTTGAGAGCTCTACAGTTCTTCCTTGAATGCCCCGGTGCCCCCGAATGGTATAGACATTTGTCTTGCGGATTGTACCAATCGGGGTCAGGTGGATCAATTTTCCTTGGTGGAATGTAAGCTAGAAGATGAGCTTGCACTAGCTTCGGTAGGAGGTCGCTATATGTGGTCGAAAGTTTATCAAACTTCTTCACAGGGTTGTACTGCGACTTTCCCGACTTCGAAGCGGAGGAAGATGAAGAAATAGTTATGGCGTTGACTCCTCCCTCCTTCTTCTTCCCAAAGGTCTTCTTAGCTTCAAATGATTGGGAAGGCTTAGCTAGCTTCCCACTTTTCAGCCCTTGTTCCACTCTTTCTCCAATGGTGATGATGTCCGAGAAGAGCGTTGTCGTGTTCCCTATCATCTTGTCATAATAGGGACCGGTCAACGAGTTTATAAATAGGGACACCGTCTCCTTATCCGACAGCGGGGGCTCTATTTGTGCCGCCAACTCCCTCCATCGTTGGGCGTACGCCATAAAAGATTCATCATTTTTCTTACTCAAGGCTTGAAGATCGAACCTATCGGGTGTTAGGTCGATGTTATACTTGTAGCGCTTGAGAAATGCGTCGGCCAACTGCTTCCATGTAAGCACCTGATTCCCATCCAGCTGCATATACCAGTTGAGTGCGGTGTCAGCCAAGCTCTCTTGGAAGCAATGGATTAAGAGCTTTTCATTAGTGGCATATGCAGCCATCTTTCGGCAATACATGGTGAGATGACTTTTGGGGCAAGTCGATCCCACATACTTTGGGAGATCGGGCACTTTAAATTTGGGAGGGAATTGGATGTCCCTCACTAAGCACATGTCGGCGGCATCTTTGATATCAAAATCATGCCCCTCCATAGCCCTCAGCCGGTCCTCGAGAGTGTGGAATTGCTCCTTTGAAATCTCGGGCTCTCTAATTGTAATCCCTGCCCCAAGGGGTACAGCTTGCGGAGGCTCTTGCTCTTGCTCCTCCTCATGATGGGACTCATGGTCACTGTGTTGAGCCCCGTGTATGTTTTGGTGACGCATGAGTTCCATCATTTGCGTCATTTGCTCCTTGAGCTGTGAGAGCTCGGCTGTAAGCTTCCTATTTTGTTCCTCCAACGCGTCCATTTTCTTGAGTTTCTGCGCGCGCGTGAGGACAGAGAGATGACCAGCCACTTTCTAAAATGAATGCTTAATCTAATTAGTTTATTTATGGAATGAATACACTCTTGACATGAGCTTGATAACCTTCCATCTTTAAGGTGCTACCTTTTTAAGACAGAGGTTTACCACCCTCCTTGACTTATGATCTCTCCCCTAACGGAGAATCTCAATAGTCATGGGTCTCTTTCACTCATGTCAAGGGGTATTGGTGAGCCTAAAATGAATGGTTATGAGGATGCATGATGTCTTATTGGTAATGATGCACATGCTCCTCACTTTTATTATATTTTCACACATGGTCTTTCCTCTCATGTCATGACATTTTTCATGCATGTAGACCCCTAAAATTGTCCGGGTCGGAAATAAAACTCGAAGACCCTCAAAGATCGAAGGAAAGTCAGCCAGAAGGACTCCTAGAAGACCATAGGATGGCTATCTGTAGATTTAGAGGTCTTAGAGTAGCTTAAAATAAGGAAGTGGAGGGAATGAAGCCCAATACGGCCGTACTAAACTTAATACGGCCGTATTGAAGCTTCAACACGGCCGCAGTGAACTCAATACGGCGTATTGAAGTTTCTGAAACTTCAATACGGCCGTACTGAAATCAATACGGCCGTATTGAAGCTTCAATACAACCGCAGTGAACTCAATACGGGCGCTTTGAAATTTCTGAATTTCAATACGGCCGTATTGAACTTCAATACGACCGTATTGAAGTTCAAAAATTTCAATACGGCCGTATTGATTCTGTAGCCCGTATTGCGCCTATTCCCTATAAATATGACGTCAATTGGACGTCATTCCACACTTTTTCACTCAGTTTTGACTCCCTCCTTGAGGATTCTGGGGTTTTTGAGCAGTGTTCTGCCCTAGAAATCTCTCTGGGAGTCGATCCGACGAAGTTCTGGAATTCCGAGCACTTAGCTTGGAGATTCGAACCTAGTCGAAGGGAAATCCTCCGGATTTCCATAGTCAAAATTTTATAGGAGGGAGCGAGCGGGCTTGTAGAGCGAGGGAACGCCAAAAAGCTTCCCAGTTTTACGAAATATATAAAAGCACGCTTCAAAGGTTTCTTCTTAAAGTCCTTCCTTTTACTGCTTTCTGTGTGCATATTTAAACTGTCATCATGTAGATAGTTAATTTATAATGGCTTAGAATAAATAGGGGTAATTTAGTAATTTTGCACTATTATTTTAGAAATAATTTGTCATAGGGAACCCGAAAGGGGCGTTGTGGGGTGCTAACACCTTTCCCACACGTAACCGACTCCCTTACCCGACTCTGGTTGTAATGGCCGAAGTCGATTTTTGAATCGATTGCCTTAAACTTCTTTTTCCAATGTTTTGAGTAAAACATTGGTGGCGACTCCATGAACCCTTTTACTACGAAAACCACTAATCCATGGAGGGTCCCGCTTGGGATTAACATGGATTGGTGAGACATTTAATAAATAAATTGGATAAGATCGACAAGGTCTCAGTTTGAGAACAAGTCGTTCTAATAATCCAATACATTTTCAAAACTAAAATAAAAGCGAGCTCGACCGTCTTCGCGACCGCCGAGGCCCGTTTGGGCCGGTGGCGACAGATGGCGACTCCGCTGGGGAAGCTTCGAGAGTCAGTCCCATTTAGTGACAGATTGTTTTTAACAAATAATAGTTAAAAATTACTTCGTTACCCCTTGCTTGTATGATAACATGATTTATTATATGGCTTTAAATAACTGTTGTATGTTTAAATTCCGCAATTGTTTGAAATACAAACTGTACACAAACCTTTGCACACAACAGTTCCCTCTATACCCAGGGGCATGAGTGATTAACCATAGGGAGTGGATGTTAGTACGGCCGGTTGTCGAATGGGTCTATAGGTGCCCGTAGACCGTTGTCGGAAAACATCACTCAAGGTGATAACCATGAACTTGAGTCCGACGGTGCGTTGGAGCTTTCCATCGACCTACGATGAGAGGAATTGGGTCCCTAAAATGGGGGCACCTTGGGGGCCTCAGACCGGTGAGAACAGTTAGAACCACCTTGAATATGCACTTTTCTGCAGGATACCCCTACCTCGTGATTCGCTCGTGACTGTTCGTGGATGAGTGAATTGTGTGTGCATTCGCTATGTGACATTGTATGAGCATACATTTGCACCTTTTTAAACATACAACATTCTTGTTTACAATAAAATAAGAATAAATGGGAATAAGAATCTTCCATTGCATGGTGTTAACATCTACCTTCATCACATTCATATAGGTAGTTTCCCTTTTCACCCAAAAAATAAATACAAAAAAGATACAAAATACCCAAAAAAAGAAAAAAGGGTTATTTATCCAAACCAAGCAATATCATGCATCATCTTAGGAACATCCTAAAAACATGATAATGCTTAGTTGAATAAATACTATGCATGCATATTCAACCTCATCATCTCATATCATGCATATAGATCATGGAGAGATCTAGGAGTCATTCATACATCTCTCCTAGTAATCCATTAATAAACATTAATAAAAAGAAAGAAATAATCGATGCGTATATTCAAAGAATGGATCACATGCCGTTCGTTATCAAGTGTAAGCCAACAACCGCGCCAAGCGAGCACACGTCAACTCCGTTGTTGGTAATCAAGACAAATAAAGGGGAAGGTCCAACACCATTAAGGATCACAGTTCCAAGGCCTTTCCCTTACAAATCAAATAAGGCTGTGCCGTGGATATACGACATCCACTCTTCTGCCGACAGCGATATCTCCAACATCGCTGGACTTGGGGGCATGACTAGGAGTGGTAGGATCTACACTCCCGATGATCTTCATAACAAAGCCCCCAAGAATAAAGAAAAAGAAGAAAAGAAAACCGAGAAAAAAGAATCCGAGGAGGAGACTGACAAGCTGTTAAAATTTATCCGACAGAGCGAGTACTCCATCGTGGATCAACTTCATAGGACGCCAGCAAAGATTACGCTGTTGTCGTTGATCCTATGCTCCGAACCGCATCGGCAAGCTCTGTTGAAAGTCTTGAACGAGGCATACGTGTCGCACACTATCTCCCAAGACGAGTTTGAGGGGATTGTTAGTCACATCAAGGCTAATGATCACCTCACCTTCATCGATGAAGAAATCCCCGCCGAGGGATCAAACCACAACAAGCCCTTGCACATCTCTATAAAGTGCAAGGAGTATCACATCGCGAAGGTCTTGATGGATAACGGATCTTCCTTGAACGTAATGCCAAAAAGAACGTTCGATCAGATGGCAATCAAGGGAGTCCAAATGCGCCCAAGCAACATGATCGTTCGAGCTTTCGACGGTTCTAAAAGAGAAGTAGTGGGAGAAATCAATCTTCCAATCCAAATTGGACCTACTATCTTCAACGTCGAATTTCAAGTGATGGACATTACTCCGGCATACAGCTGTCTCCTTGGCCGACCTTGGATTCATGATGCGAAAGCCGTACCCTCTACGCTCCACCAGAAAGTCAAGTTCATAATGGGTGACAAACTGGTGACTGTACAAGCTGAAGATGACATACTCATCAGCAAGCCATCCACCATACCTTATGTGGATGCAGCAGAGGAAGCTTTGGAAACCGCCTTCCAAGCATTGGAAATTGCCAATGTTGAGACGTTTCCCCGAGAAATGAAGAAGGTAGCTCATATGCTCACAAAGAACGGATACTTGCCAAGACAAGAATTAGGCAAGGACTCCCAAGGAATCCCGGAGCTACCCATTATCAAGGACAATCCGGGGAAACAAGGGTTAGGATACAACCCTAACAAATTTCAAAGAACGAAGAGGAATCAAGATCCTTCTCGACGTTCTTTAAGCCAGATCTTTAGGAAGGCCGGTTCACAAGCGTCAAGGCCGGTCGTCGTCGTCAAAATGTTTTTCTCCTTCCGATAGGGATGTATAGACTCAGTGACTATTAGAGATCACTCCTCGGGGACAGCCCGACCCCCGAGCCTCGATAGGGCACATGTTTCCGCTGCGATTATAATAAAATCATTCTTCATTAATTCTTTATTGCTTCTTTTCTTGCTTGCAATAAAATTCTAGACCACATTATTTTAACCCTGTTTGAATAAGCATAAATGAGGTTAAAATCATCTTGATAACAATAAACCCGCATCATTTTTATGTGGAAATGTGCATGACAGCTTGGAGCACCTTTTCTTGGCATCAATAAGTGCCATCATGGATAAAAGAAATCCTAAAGACAAAAAGCTCGGCAGGAAACCCAAAAAGGGGACTGCGCAAAAATAAGAGCAAAAGACCCGCTAGGAATCCCACAAAAGGGTGACCTAGGCAAAAGTTAGGGTTACAAAATGAAGACAAAAAACCCGCTAGGAATCCCACGAAAAGGGTGACCTAGGCAAAAGTTAGGGTTACAAAATGAATACAAAAGCCCGCTAAGACATCACAAAAGGGTGTTTTAGGCAAAAGTTAGGGCCGTCAAAAAAAGAAAAAAAACAAAATAAATCCATGATGGTACCATCAATTGAATTCAACAAGGGGCTCAAGAAAAGCTATCCAAGTTGTCAAAGCACAATCATTAATAACAAAGATGTGCTTAACCTCATAAGTGTTTAATCGAACAAGCCCAAACACTTAAGCCTACCATTGGCCCGCCATTCTTACAAAATCCATTTTTTAAAAATAAAATAATCCCCTCTAAAACACAAACTTTTGAAAATGTACCCTTTCCTTCTTTTCTCTCTTGTCCCCAACGATTTTTGAATAATCTAGTGGAAACATGGAGATATAGTGGTCAATAGGAGGGTTGACACATCTTCTAAAGAAAGGGAAGAATCATTTGGTTGATGACACCAAAATCAAATACGCATCATTCCTCGGTAACAGAAATCGGCAGAGCACAGTCCGTCTGGAGGAATGGCAAAATCCAAACACAAAAACGCATCGGTTAATTCTTTTGAAAGATGAATCAAATAGAACTAGGTGCATCATACTGCATACATGCATATAGATGATAGGTGTACTGGAAGATCACTTATTCTCTGTTTATTGAAAAAACAAAATATATAAACTTCAGAAAAAACAATGCGTCCGTACCATGTTCAGTACACCCGTACTAAAATTGGGGTTATGAACAAATTTTTAACTCAAACATGGGCGTACTGAAATGGATGCGGCCGTATTGGCCATAAAGAAATTTTCAAAGACCTCGTCATGAGGCAACCACATAAAATAGAAAAAAATAGAAAAATTGCTTGTGTATGACAGCAGCAAACAAAACGCAAAGATTCAGAAAATCAGCAGCGTCATACAGAATAACTGAGCCTGGAGAGGCTTGCCGAAAGAATACTCTCAGAATAACTGAGCCTGGAGAGGCTTGCCGAAAGAATACTCTCAGAATAACTGAGCCTGGAAAGGCTTGTCGAAATAATACTCCTTCAGAATAATTGAGCCTGGAGAGGCTCGCCGACATAATACTCTCTCAAAATAATTGAGCCTGGAGAGGCTCGCCGAAATAATACTCTCTCAGAATAACTGAGACATTTCTGTACAGCAAAAGCCAAAAACATAAAAAAGGCAAAATACAGAAAAAGCCAAATCAGAAGAAAAGGCAAAATACAGAAAAAGCCGAAAATGAAAAAAAGGCAAGGATATAGAAAATCCAACAAACAGATTGCACAGAATAACTGAGCCTGGAGAGGCTTGCCGAAATAATACTCCCGCAGAATAACCGAGCCTGGAGAGGCTTGCCGAAATAATACTCCTTCAGAATAATTGAGCCTGGAGAGGCTCGCCGAAATAATAGTCTTTCATCATAACTAAAGCCTGGAGAGGCTTGCAGAAATAATACTCCCCAACTGTACAGAATAAATGAGCCTGGAGAGGCTCGCAGAAATAATACTCCCCAGAGGGAACCTCAACTCATGCTCTTGGATTCAAAATCCCCAGCAAGAGCTATCAAGCAAGATCGTCAAAATCCCCAATGGAAGTACGATCTCCCAAGCAGAATATCCAAGTCAAAGGACTTAAACTTCCTCAGTGAAGATAGCTCTCCAGCTCAAGCGTTGAGTGAGGCTAAGCCTGCAGAGGCTTCCTAAATAATACTCTGGGATACATAAGATCCCCAAATCCCCAGTCGCCTACTCAAGAGGCATTCCTACAAAAAGAAAAAAATCAAAAATTTCAATAAATATTCCCCAAGCGGAATGCGGCACTCAGCCAAACACTGAACATCAAGATAATTCGCCTACTTAGAGGCACTTCTTCAAAAGGAGAAAATCGAAAAGATCAATAATAATTCCCCAAGTGGAATCCGGCTCTTAGCCAAACATCAAGCGTCAAGATGATACGCCTAACAGAAGAGGCTAATCAAAATGAATGACAAAATCCCCAGCGGATAATAGCCTACACAGAGGCAACAAAATCCAAAAATCAGAAAGAGTCACCCGAATAAGGATAACCGGGATACTCCACCAACGTCAAAGGACGTTAGCCAAACATAAGGCATCGCTCAATTCAAGAAGAGCATCTGTGTCTACACCCCAAGGAGTCAGAAATTCCCCATGGGTACCAACAATGCAATGCAAGTTGGGGCACAGGAACCTATGAATGACTGCACATCCCCTAGACGGATCCCTGCGTTATCCAGCCCTCAGTGGCACAAAAATCAAAAATAACCGTCGAAGCAGCATCGTGGACTGTGGAGACAAAATCATCTCAAAGCCTAAAAGGCAATACTCAGCTACCCAGTTGTCGAGAGCACCGAGGTATGCACAAGTCTGGAGAGACGGTACTCAAACAAAGTCTGGAGAGACGGTACTCAAACAAAGTCTGGAGAGACGGTACTCAAACAAGGTCTGGAGAGACGGTACTCAAACAAGGTCTGGAGAGACGGTACTCAAACAAGGTCTGGAGAGACGGTACTCAAACAAGGTCTGGAGAGACGGTACTCAAACAAGGTCTGGAGAGACGATACTCAAACAAAGTCTGGAGAGACGGTACTCAAACAAAGTCTGGAGAGACGATACTCAAACAAGGTCTGGAGAGACGATACTCAAACAAAGTCTGGAGAGACGGTACTCAAACAAAGTCTGGAGAGACGATACTCAAACAAAGTCTGGAGAGACGATACTCAAACAAAGTCTGGAGAGACGGTACTCAGACAAAGTCTGGAGAGACAATACTCAAACAAAGTCTGGAGAGACAGTACTCAAGGTCTGGAGAGACAATACTCAAGGTCTGGAGAGACAATACTCAGCCATCAGCGTCGTCAGAGGCACGTTGGTGTTAAACTCAGCTACCGAGGATGTCAGAAGCGCCGAGGTATGCACCCACCTGGAGAGGCTACTCAACAATTTTCCACCGGAAGACATTACAAGTCAGAAGGTCGGCACATCACCCGGACAATTGGGTCAACTCCTTTACTTGTCAGCCGGTACACCAAAAGACCGTTTGACTAAGTAAAGGGGGGGGTGTAGACCCCTAAAATTGTCCGGGTCGGAAATAAAGCTTGAAGACTCTCGAAGACTAAAGGAAGATCAGCCAGAAGGACTCCTGGAAGGCCCTAGGAGGGTTCTCTGTAGGTCTAGAGGTCTTAGAATAGCTCAAAATAAGGAAGTGGAGGGAATGAAGCCCAATACGGCCGTACTGAACTTAATACGGCCGTATTGAAGCTTCAATACGGCCGCAGTGAACTCAATACGGCGTATTGAAGTTTCTGAAACTTCAATACGGCCGTACTGAAATCAATACGGCCGTATTGAAGCTTCAATACAGTCGTATTGAATTTAATACGGCCGTATTGAAATTTCTGAATTTCAATACGGTCGTATTGAACTCAATACGGCCGTATTGAAGTTCAAAAATTTCAATACGGCCGTATTGCTTCTGTACGCCTATTCCCTATAAATATGACGTCAATTGGACGTCATTCCACACTTTCACACTCAGTTTTGACTCCCTCCTTGAGTATTCTGGGGTTTTTGAGCAGTGTTCTGCCCTAGAAATCACTCGGAGAGTTGATCCGACAAAGTTCTGGAATTCCGAGCACTTAGCTTGGAGATTCGAACCTAGTCGAAGGGAAATCCTCCGGATTTCCATAGTCAAAATTTTATAGGAGGGAGCGAGCGGGCTTGTAGAGCGAGGGAACGCCAAAAAGCTTCCCAGTTTTACGAAATATATAAAAGCACGCTTCAAAGGTTTCTTCTTAAATCCTTCCTTTTACTGCTTTCTGTGTGCATATTTAAACTGTCATCATGTAGATAGTTAATTTATAATTGCGTAGAATAAATAGGGGTAATTTAGTAATTTTACACTGTTATTTTAGAAATAATCTGTCATAGGGAACCCGAAAGGGGCGTTGTGGGGTGCTAACACCTTCCCCACGCGTAACCGACTCCCTTACCCAACTCTGGTTGTAATGGCCAAAGTTGATTTATAAAATCAATTGCCTTATCCCTTTTTCCAATGTTTTGAGTAAAACATTGGTGGTGACTCCACGAACCCTCCTTTTACGAAAACCACTAATCCATGGAGGGTCCCGCTTGGGATTAATATGGATTGGTGAGACTTTTAATAAATAAATTGGATAAGATCGACAAGGTCTCAGTTTGAGAACAAGTCGTTCTAATAATCCAATACATTTTCAAAACTAAAATAAAAGCGAGCTCGACCGTCTTCGCGACCGCCGAGGCCCGTTTGGGCCGGTGGCGACAGATGGCGACTCCACTGGGGAAGCTTCGAGAGTCAGTCCCATTTAGTGACAGATTGTTTTTAACAAATAATAGTTAAAAATTACTTCATTACCCCTTGATTGTATGATAATATGATTTATTTTGTGGCTTTAAATAACTGTTGTATGTTTAAATTCCGCAATTGTTTGAAATACAAACTGTACACAAACCTTTGCACACAACAGTTCCCTCTATACCCGGGGGCATGAGTGATTAACCATAGGGAGTGGATGTTAGTACGGCCGGTTGTCGAATGGGTCTATAGGTGCCCGTAGACCGTTGTCGGAAAACATCACTCAAGGTGATAACCATGAACTTGAGTCCGACGGTGCGTTGGAGCTTTCCATCGACCTACGATGAGAGGAATTGGGTCCCTATAATGGGGGCACCTTGGGGGCCTTGGACTGGTGAGAACAGTTAGAACCACCTTGAATATGCACCATTTCTGCAGGATACCCCTACCTCGTGATTCGCTCGTGACTGTTCGTGGATGAGTGAATTGTTTGTGTAAATGCTTATGTGCAATTGTTTGTGCATTAATAATAAACCTCGTGATAAGGTCTAAAGAATAATCCCCATGCATGAAAATACCATGACATGAGGGGAAAGACTATGTGTGGAAATATAATAAAAGTGAGGAGCATGTACATCATTACCAATAAGACATCATGCATCCTCATAGACCATGCATTTTAGGTTCACCAATACCTCTTGACATGAGTAAAAGTGACCCATAATTATCGAGATTCTCCGTTGAGGAGAGATCATAAGTCAAGGAGGGTGGTAACACTCTGTTTTAAAAAGGCAGCGCCTTAAAATGGAGGGTTATCAAGCTCATGTCAATGTCGCCACCGGCCCGAAACGGGTTTTCGGCATTCGCGAAGGATGGTTGGACTCGTTTATTTGTTTAAAAATGTGGATTGCTAGAATGACTTATTCTCAAACTGAGACCTCGTCAAACGAGCAATTTTATTAAAAGGCTCACTAATCCATATTAATCCCAAGCGGGACCCTCTATGGATTAGTGTTTTTCGCAAAAGGAGGGTTCGTGGAGTCGCCACCAATGTTTTACTCAAAACATTGGAAAAAGGGGTAAGGCAATTGATTTTATAAATCAACTTTGGCCATTACAACCAGAGTTGGGTAAGGGAGTCGGTTACGCGTGGGGAGGGTGTTAGCACCCCACAGCGCCCCTTTCGGGTTCCCTATGACAGATTATTTCTAAAATGATAGCGTAAAATTACTAAATTACCCCTATTTATTATAAGCGATTATAAATTAACTATCTACATGGTGATAGTTTAAATATGCACACAGAAAGCAGTAAAAGGAAGGATTTAAGAAGAAACCTCTTGAAGCGTGCTTTTATATATTGAGTAAGACTGGGAAGCTTTTTGGCGTTCCCTCGCTCTACAAGCTCGCTCGCTCCTTCCTAAAAACTTTTGACTATGGAAATCCGGAGGATTTCCCTTCGACTAGGTTCGAATCTCCAAGCTAAGTGCTCGGAATTCCAGAACTTCGTCGGATCGACTCCCAGAGAGATTCCTAGGGCAGAACACTGCTCAAAAACCCTAGAATACTCAAGGAGGGAGTCAAAACTGAGTGTAAAAAGTGTGGAATGACGTCCAATTGACGTCATATTTATAGGGAATAGGCGCAATACGGCCTACAGGGGCAATACGGTCGTATTGAAATTTTTGAACTTCAATACGGTCGTATTGAAGTTCAATACGGTCGTATTGAAATTCAGAAATTTCAATGCGCCCGTATTGAGTTCGCTGCGGTTGTATTGAAGTGTCAATACGGCCGTATTGATTTCAGTACGGCCGTATTGAAGTTTCAGAAACTTCAATACGCCGTATTGAGTTCACTACGGTCGTATTGAAGCTTCAATACGGCCGTATTAAGTTCAGTACGGCCGTATTGGGCTTCATTCCCTCCACTTCCTTATTTTTGAGCTATCCTAAGACCTCTAGACCTACAGAGAACCCTCCTAGGGCCTTCCAGGAGTCCTTCTGGCTGATCTTCCTTCAGTCTTTGAGAGTCTTCAAGCTTTATTTCCGTCCCGGACAATTTTAGGGGTCTACAGCTGCCCCCCCCTTTACTTAGTCGGACGGCCTTTTGGTGTACCAGCTGACAAGTAAAGGAGTTGACCCAATTGTCGGGGTGATGCGCCGACCTTCTGACTTGTAGCGTCTTCCGGTGGAAAATTGTCGAGTAGCCTCTCCAGGTTTTGCTATGCTTGCTGCCCAAGCTGGAAGCTGTGAGTATCGCCTCTCCAGGCTTAGTCTCGCTCTTTGTTCGAGCCGGAAACTAAGCACCTTTGCGACGACGGTGAGCAGTGTGAGTTTCGCCTCTCCAGGCCTAGTCTCGCTCTTTGTTCGAGCCGGAAACTAAGCACCTTTGCGACGACGGTGAGCAGTGTGAGTTTCGCCTCTCCAGGCCTTGCTTTGCTTGTTGCCCAAGCTGGAAGCTGTAAGTACCGTCTCTCCAGGCTTAGCTTCACTCTTTGTTTGAGCCGGAAGCTAAGTACCTTTGTGACAACGGTGAGCGGTGAGTACCCCTTTTCCAGAGATAGCTTCGCTCATTGCCCGAGCCGGAAGCTGCATACCTCCGTGTTTGTGACGACGGGGGTAGCGTGAATATCTCCTTTCCAGGGATTCGTGATGATTTTGTCTCCACAGTCCACGATGCTGCTTCGACGGTTGTTTTTTGATTTTGTGCCACTAAGGGCTGGATAACGCAGGGATCCGTCTAGGGGATGTGCAGTTACTCATAGGTTCTTGTGTCCCAACTTTCCATTGCGTAGTTGGTTCCCACTGGGGAATTTCTGATTCCTTTGGGTGCAGACACAAAGATGCTCTTTCTGATGTGAGCGGTGCCTTATGATTGGCTGACGTCCTTTCGACGTTGGTGGAGTATCCCGGTTATCCTTGTTCGGGTGTCTCTTTTGGTTTTCTGATTTTGCTGCCTCTGTGTAGGCTGTTATCCACTGGGGGATTTTGTCGTTGATTTTGATTAGCCTCTTCTATTAGGCGTATCAGCTTGACGTTCAATGATTGGTTGAGAGCCAGATTCCACTTGGGGAATGATTATTGATTTTTTTATTTTTTCCTTCTGCAGGGATGCCTCTTGAGTAGGCGACTGGGGATTTGGGGATCTTATGTATCCCAGAGTATTATTTAGGAAGCCTCTACAGGCTTAGCCTCACTCGACACTTGAGTTGGAGAGCTATCTTCACTGAGGAAGTTTAAGTCCTTTGACTTGGATATTCTGCTTGGGTGATCGTGCTTCCATTGGGAATGTCGTCGATCTTGCTTTGATAGCTCTTGCTGGGGATTTTGAGTCCAAGAGCGTGAGTTGAGGTTTCTCTAGGGAGTATTATTTCTGCGAGCCTCTCCAGGCTCAATTATTCTTTGATGTGGGGGATGAGGAGTATTGTTTCGGCAAGCCTCTCCAGGCTCAGTTATTCTGTGCAAACTGATTGTTGGATTTTCTGTATCCTTGCCTTTTTTATTTTTTTGGCTTTTTCTGTATTTTGCCTTTTTTTATGTTTTTGGCTTTTGCTGTACAGAAATTAAATTCAGTTATTATGAGAGAGTATTATTTCGGCGAGCCTCTCCAGGCTCAGTTATTTTGAGAGTATTCTTTCGGCAAGCCTCTTCAGGCTCAATTATTCTGAAGGAGTATTATTTCGACAAGCCTCTCCAGGCTCAATTATTCTGAGAGTATTTTTTCGGCAAGCCTCTCCAGGCTCAGTTATTCTGTATGACGCTGTTGATTTTCTGAATCTTTGCATTTTGTTTGCTGCTGTCATACACAAGCAATTTTTCTATTTTTTCTATTTTATGCAATTGCCTCATGATGAGGTCTTTGAATGTGCAATTAATTGTGCGCGATGCACAAAATGCAAGTTTAATTTATTTTATTTTTTGGAAAAAATGAATGGCTTCCCCTATCCTCTTCTTCTTGGAGGAATTTTGTCATTGATGTGAGGGAGGATTTCTGTTATTGCCAATACGGCCGTTATTCATTTCAGTATGCCCGTATTGAATTGAAAATTTGTTCATAACCCTAATTTTGGTACGGGCATACTGAACACGATACGGGCGTATTGTTTTTCTGAAGTTTATATATTTTTTGTTTTTTCAATAAACAGAGAATAAGTGATCTTCCAGTACACCTATCATCTGTATGCATGTATGCAGTATGATGCACCTAATTCTATTTGATTCTTTTTTCAAAAGAATTAACCGATGCGTTTTTGTGTTTGGATTTTGCCATTCCTCCAGACGGACTGTGCTCTGCCGATTTCTGTTACCGAGGAATGATGCATATTTGATTTTGGTGTCATCAACCAAATGATTCTTCCCTTTCTTTAGAAGATGTGTCAACCCTCCTATTGACCACTATATCTCCATGTTTCCACTAGATTATTCAAAAATCGTTGGGACAAGAGAGAAAAGAAGGAAAGGATATATATTTTCAAAAGTTTGTGTTTTAGAGGGGATTATTTTATTTTTGAAAAATGGATTTTGTAAGAATGGCTGGCCATTGGTAGGCTTATTGTGTTTAGGCTTGTTTGATTAAACACTTATGAAGTTAAGCACATCTTTGTTATTAATGATTGTGCTTTGACAACTTGGATAGCTTTTCTTGAGCCCCTTGTTGAATTCAATTGATGGTACCATCATGGATTTATTTTGTTTTTTTTTTTTTTTTTTTTTTTTTTTTTTTTTTTGACGGCCCTAACTTTTGCCTAAAACACCTATTTGTGATGTCTTAGCGGGCTTTTGTCTTTGTTCATTATTTTGTAACCCTAATTTTTGCCTAGGTCACCCTTCTGTGGGGTTCCTAGCGGGTCTTTTGCTCTTATTTTTGCGCAGTCCCCTTTTTGGGTTTCCTGCCGAGCTTTTTGTCTTTAGGATTTCTTTATCCATGATGGCACTTATTGATGCCAAGAAAAGGTGCTCCAAGCTGTCATGCACATTTCCACATAAAAATGATGCGGGTTTATTGATTATTAAGACGATTTTAACCTCACTTATGTTTATTCAAACAGGGTTAAATGACGTGGTTTAGAATTTTATTGCGAGCAAGAAAAGAAGCAATAAGAAATAATGAAGAATGATTTTATTATAATCATAGTGGAAACATGTGCCCTATCGAGGCTCGGGGGTCGGGCTGTCCCCGAGGAGTGATCTCTAATAGTCACTGAGTCTACACATCCCTATTAGAAGGAAAAGGACACTTGATGACGACAGCTGGCCTTGACGTTTGTGAACCAGCCTTCCTAAAGATCTGGCTTAAAGAACGTCGAGAAGGATCTTGATTCCTCTTCGTTCTTTGATCTTTAACAGGGTTGTATCCTAACCCTTGTTTCCCCGGATTGTCCTTGATAATGGGTAGCTCCGGGATTCCTTGGGAGTACTTGCCTGATCCTTGTCCTGGCAAGTATCCATTCTTAGTGAGCATATGAGCTACCTTCTTCATTTCTCGGGGAAACGTTTCAACATTGGCGATTTCCAATGCTTGGAAAGCGGTTTCCAAAGCTTCCTCTGCTGCATCCACATAAGGTATGTTGGATGGCTTACTGATGAGTATGTCATCTTCAGCTTGCACGATCACCAGTTTGTCACCCACGATGAACTTGATTTTCTGGTGGAGCGTAGAGGGTACAGCTTTTCGCATCATGAATCCAAGGTCGGCCGAGGAGACAGCTGTATGCAGGAGTAATGTCCATTATTTGAAATTCGACATTAAAGATAGTGGGTCCAATTTGGATTGGAAGATTGATCTCTCCCACCACTTCTCTTTTAGATCCATCGAAGGCTCGAACGATCATGTTGTTGGCGCATTTGGATTCCCTTGATTGCCACTTGCTCGAGCGCTCTTTTTGGCATTACGTTCAAGGAAGATCCATTATCTACCAAGACTTTAGCGATGTGATACTCCTTGCACTTTATAGAGATGTGCAAGGGCTTGTTGTGGTTTGATCCCTCGGCGGGGATTTCTTCATCGATGAAGGTGAGGTGATCATTAGCCTTGATGTGACTAACAATCCCCTCAAACTCGTCTTGGGAGATAGTGTGCGACACATATGCCTTGTTCAAGACTTTCAACAGATCTTGTCGATGCGGTTCGGAGCTTCGGATCAACGACGACAGCGTAATCTTTGCTGGCGTCTTATGAAGTTGATCCTCGATGGAGTACTCGCTTTGTCGGATATACTTTAACAGCTCGTCTGTCTCCTCCTCAGATTCTTTTTTCTCGGTTTTCTTTTCTTCTTTTTCTTTATTCTTGGGGGCTTTATCATGAAGATCTTCGGGAGTGTAGATCCTGCCACTCCTAGTCATGCCCCCAAGTCCAGCGATGTTGGAGATATCGCTGTCGGCAGAAGAGTGGATGTCGTATATCCACGGCACAGCCTTATTTGATTTGCAAGGGAAAGGCCTTGGAACTGTGATCCTTAATGGTGTTGGACCTTCCCCTTTGTTTGTCTTGATTACCAACAACGGAGTTGACGTATGCTCGCTTGGCACGGTTGTTGGCTTACACTTGATAACGAACGGCGTGCGATCCATTCTTTGAACATACGCATCGATTATTTCTTTCTTTTTATTAATATTTATTAATGGAATACTAGGAGAGATGTATGAAATGAGTAACTCCTAGATCCCTCCATGATCTATATGCATGATATGAGATGATGGTGGTGGATATGCATGCATAGTGTTTATTCAACTAAGCATTATCATGTTTTTAGGATGTTCCTAAGATGATGCATGATATTGCTTGGTTTGGATAAATAACCCTTTTTTCTCTTTTTTTTGGGTATTTTTATTTATTATATATTTTTTGTATTTTTCGGTGAAAAGGGAAACTACCTATATGAATGTGATGAAGGTAGATGTTAACACCATGCAATGGAAGATCCTTATTCCTATTTATTTTTATTTTAAAAGAATAGGAATGTTGTATGTTTAAAAAAAATGCAATGTATGCTCAAACAATTTCACATAAACAATGCACAAACAATTCACTCATCCACGAACAGTCACGAGCGAATCACGAGGTAGGGGTCTCCTGCAGAAAAGTGCATATTCAAGGAGGATCTAACTGTTCTCACCGGTCTTAGGCCCCCAAGGTGCCCCCATTATAGGGACCCAATTCCTCTCGTCGTGGGTCGATGGAAAGTTCCAACGCACCGTCGGACTTAAGTTCATGGTTATCACCTTGAGTGATGTTTTTCCGACAACGGTCTCGTAGGCTCCTATAGACCCATTCAACCGGCCGTACTAACATCCACTCCCTATGGATTACCACTCATGCCCCCGGGTATAGAGGGAACTGTTGTGTGCAAAGGTTTGTGTGCAATTTATTTCAAACAATTGCGGAAATTTAAACAAACAACAGTTATTTAAAGCCAAATATATAAAACATGTTATCATACAAGCAAGGGGTAATGAAGTAATTTTTAACTATTATTTGTTAAAAATAATCTGTCACTAAATGGGACTGACTCTCGAAGCTTCCCCAGTGAAGTCGCCATCTGTCGCCACCGGCCCGAAACGGGTTTTCGGCATTCGCGAAGGATGGTTGGACTCGTTTATTTGTTTAAAAATGTGGATTGCTAGAATGACTTATTCTCAAACTGAGACCTCGTCAAACGAGCAATTTTATTAAAAGGCTCACCAATCCATATTAATCCCAAGCGGGACCCTCTATGGATTAGTGGTTTTCGCAAAAGGAGGGTTCGTGGAGTCGCCACCAATGTTTTACTCAAAACATTGGAAAAAGGGGTAAGGCAATTGATTTTATAAATCAACTTTGGCCATTACAACCAGAGTTGGGTAAGGGAGTCGGTTACGCGTGGGGAGGGTGTTAGCACCCCACAGCGCCCCTTTCGGGTTCCCTATGACAGATTATTTCTAAAATGATAGCGTAAAATTACTAAATTACCCCTATTTATTATAAGCGATTATAAATTAACTATCTACATGGTGATAGTTTAAATATGCACACAGAAAGCAGTAAAAGGAAGGATTTAAGAAGAAACCTCTTGAAGCGTGCTTTTATATATTGAGTAAGACTGGGAAGCTTTTTGGCGTTCCCTCGCTCGCTCCTTCCTAAAAACTTTTGACTATGGAAATCCGGAGGATTTCCCTTCGACTAGGTTCGAATCTCCAAGCTAAGTGCTCGGAATTCCGGAACTTCGTCGGATCGACTCCCAGAGAGATTCCTAGGGCAGAACACTGCTCAAAAACCCTAGAATACTCAAGGAGGGAGTCAAAACTGAGTGTAAAAAGTGTGGAATGACGTCCAATTGACGTCATATTTATAGGGAATAGGCGCAATACGGCCTACAGGGGCAATACGGTCGTATTGAAATTTTTGAACTTCAATACGGTCGTATTGAAGTTCAATACGGTCGTATTGAAATTCAGAAATTTCAATGCGCCCGTATTGAGTTCGCTGCGGTTGTATTGAAGTGTCAATACGGTCGTATTGACTTCAGTACGACCGTATTGAAGTTTCAGAAACTTCAATACGCCGTATTGAGTTCACTACGGTCGTATTGAAGCTTCAATACGGCCGTATTAAGTTCAGTACGGCCGTATTGGGCTTCATTCCCTCCACTTCCTTATTTTTGAGCTATCCTAAGACCTCTAGACCTACAGAGAACCCTCCTAGGGCCTTCCAGGAGTCCTTCTGGCTGATCTTCCTTCAGTCTTTGAGAGTCTTCAAGCTTTATTTCCGTCCCGGACAATTTTAGGGGTCTACAGTCAAGAGCGTATTCATTCCATAAATTAATTAGATTAAATATTCATTTTTTAGAAAGTGGCTGGTCATCTCTCTGTCCTCACACGCGCAAAGAAAATCAAGAAAATGGAAGCGCTAGAGGAACAAAACAAGAAGCTCACGACCGAGCTTTCACAGCTCAAAGAGCAGATGGCGCAAATGTTGGAACTCATGCGTCACCATAACATTCATGGATCTCATCACAGTGACCATGGGTCCCATCATGAGGGAGAGGAGGAAGAGCATGAAGAAGATCCTCCACATGCCATACCTATTGGGGCTGGAATTGTGATCAAAGAGCCCGAGGTTTCAAAAGAACAATTCCACGCCCTAGAGGATCGGTTGAGGGCTATGGAGGGGCATGATTTTGACATCAAAGATGCCGCCGACATGTGCCTAGTGAGGGACATTCAATTCCCTCCTAAATTTAAAGTGCCAGATTTCCCAAAATACGTGGGATCGACTTGCCCCAAGAGTCATCTCACCATGTACTGCCGAAAGATGGCTGCATATGCCACAAATGAAAAGCTCTTGATCCATTGCTTCCAAGAGAGCTTAGCTGATACCGCGCTCAACTGGTATATGCAGCTAGATAGAAATCTAGTACATACATGGAGGCAGTTGGCCGACGCCTTTCTCAAGCACTACAAATACAACATCGACCTAACACCTGATAGGTCAGATCTTCAAGCCTTGAGCAAGAATAATGATGAATCTTTCAAGGCGTACGCCCAACGTTGGAAGGAGTTGGCGGCACAGATAGAGCCCCCGCTGTCAGATAAGGAGACGGTGTCCATATTCATCAACTCGTTGACTGGTCCCTATTACGATAAAATGATAGGGAACACAACGACACTCTTCTCGGACATCATCACTATTGGGGAGAGAGTGGAACAAGGACTTAAAAGTGGGAAGCTGGCTAAGCCTTCCCAATCATTTGAAGCCAAGAAGACCTTCGGGAAGAAGAAAGAAGGAGGAGTCAACGCTGTAACCATTTCTCCATCTTCTTCCACTTCGAAGTCGGGAAAGTCGCAATACAAGCCTGTGAGGAAATTTGATAAACTTCCGACCACATATAGCGACCTCCTGCCGAAGCTAGTGGAGGCGCAACTTCTAGCTTATGTTCCACCGAGGAAATTTGATCCACCATACCCCGATTGGTACAAACCACAAGACAATTGTCTATACCATTCGGGGGCATCGGGGCATTCAACGGAGGACTGTAAAGTTCTCAAATATAAGGTCCAAGACCTTATTGATGCTGGGTGGGTCACCTTCAATTCGACAGCGCCCGACGTGAGCAAGAATCCTCTACCAAAGCAGGAGTAGAGAATGGCAAGCCACGATAGGGCCCCTTCATATTTTTCTTTTCTTTTAGGGACTCATGATCAGTACCCGAGATCATGAGAACCTTTTCATGTAAATAAGGGTTTTACAGTTTTTTTTAAAATATCAATAAAGAGGCATTTTTCACATTACTCTCTTTTTTGTTCTTTTCTCTCTTTCCCCATTAACATTAATAAATTCTAAACCTAAACAGAACCAATAAAATAATTATGTCTGTAATTGTTCGCTCTGACCGGGATCCAAAAGTGAATGGGTTGAGTTGGAGAGTGATGAGGAGACCATCTCTCCGGATCTGCAAAGACTGCTAAAACGAGAAGCTCGCTTACTCCAACTCGTCAAGAGAAATTGGAGACTGTGAATTTGGGGCATGGCCGAGAGATAAAAGAGGTCAATATTAGGACCCATATCAGTGATGAAATAAGGACACATGTTTCCACTATGATTATAATAAAATCATTCTTTCTCATTGCTTCTTTTCTTGCTTATAATAAAATTCTAAACCACATTATTTTTAACCCTGTTTGAATAAACATGAATGAGGTTAAAATCATCTTAATAATAATAAACCCACATCATTTTTATGTGGAGATGTGTGTGACAACTGGGAGCACCTTCCCTTGGCCTCGACAAGTGCCATCATGGGTAAAAAGAAATCTTTCAAAATAAAAGAAGCTCGGCAGGAAACCCAAAAAGGGGACTGCGCAAAAATAAGAGCAAAAGACCCGCTAGGAATCCCACGAAAGGGTGACCTAGGCAAAAGTTAGGGTTACAAAAATAAACAAAAACAAAGGTCCGCTAAAACGCCACAAAAGGGTGTTTTAGGCAAAAATAAGGACAATCAAAAAACGAAAGAAATCCATGATGGTACCATGAACCGAATTCAAAAAGAAAGGTTCAAGGGAAGTTATCCAAGTTGTCGAATCACAACATCAATAACAAGATTTGATTAACTTCATAAGTGTTTAATCAAACAAGCTTAAACACATAAGCCTACCTCGGCCATCCATTCTTACAAAAACCATTTTTGAAAAATAAATCCCCTCTAAAACAAAAACTTCAAAATAAAAATATCTTTCCATTCTTTTCTCTCTTGTCCCAAAAGATTTTAGAATAATCTAGTGGAAGCATGGAGAAGTAAATCATCACTGAAAATGGATCTAATCTGAATAATAAAATGGTGGAAGAACTGAGCCAAGAATTCAAGATCCAACACCACAACTCTTCCCCATATCGGCCAAAAGATGAATGGGGCAGTCGAGGCAACCAAAAAGAACATCAAGAAAATAGTGCAAAAGATGGTTGTCTCATTTAAAGACTGGCATGAGATGCTACCCTTCGCTCTCCATGGTTATAGGACTTCAGTACGTACATCCACAGGAGCTACTCCATTCTCCCTTGTTTATGGAATGGAGGCAGTTCTGCCGGTTGAAGTCGAGATACCGTCTCTGAGAGTAATCATGGAAGCAAAACTTTCCGAGGCAGAATGGGTTCAAAGTCGACACGACCAATTGAACCTTATCGAAGAAAAACGACTGAACGCCATATGCCATGGTCAAGCCTACCAAAGGAAGATCAAAAAGGCTTTTGACAAGAAAGTCCATCCTCGAATCTACCATGAGGGAGAGCTGGTGATGAAGAAATTGCTACCAGCTCAAAAGGACAAAATCGGAAAGTGGGCCCCAAATTACGAAGGACCATACGTGGTGAAGCGAGCCTTCTCCGGAGGAGCATTGATTCTCACAGACATGGACGGAGAAGAACTTCGATACCCAGTCAACGCTGACGTGGTAAAGAAGTATTATGCTTGAAGACGTTGCTTGCATCAGCCCGTTAGGATGAAAACCCAAAAAGGGCATCCTAGGCAAAAGTTAGGGCAAAACAAAAAGCCCGCCAGTACAAGGGTACTAGGCAAAACAAAGGCAAAATTATCCCCGCTAGGACATGTCCTAGGCAAAAATTAGGGGCAAAAGAATAAGATGCAAAAAGTAAAGCAAGCAACGATCACTTGAACCGAAAACCGAAAGGCGGTTCAAGTGATAATCTTCTAGAAGCAAGCGTCTTGCAGTATCTACACTCCTGGCTCAGGCATCTCACCCGAAACAACTAGGGAAACGGGAAGAGCAGCAATCACAGATATAATTGTTTAAGCCAAAAATGTATAGCCCACCTCGGCCAGCCATTCTTCAGAAATTCCCTTTGTAAACCTTTCTGTAAAAAACACTTGTGAATATCAATAAAATATCCATTTGTTTCTTTTCTTTCTTGACCATGTGATTATGCCTCTGAATTGGTTTTTCATAAAAATTGTACGAAATTCCATTAATAATCGGTCAATAAAAGAAAATTGGAGGGGTTCCTGTAAAATCCATAATCTCCTGCATAAAGGCTCACAAAAATACTCCCTCGCGTCAATGACAGAAAGTCCTCCAAGAAGAAGAGGAAAGGGAGAGCCACTCACTTTTCTAAATAAATGAACAAAAATAAAAAAAATTGTATTGCATTTGTGCATCACACACACATTAGTTGCACATTCAAAGACCTTATCATGAGGCAACCGCATAAAATAGAAAAATAGAAAATTGCTTGTGTATGACAGCAGCAAGCAAAATGCAAAGATTCAGAAAATCAACAGCATCATACAGAATAACTGAGCCTGGAGAGGCTTGCCGAAAGAATACTCTCAGAATAACTGAGCCTGGAGAGGCTTGCCGAAAGAATACTCTCAGAATAACTGAGCCTGGAGAGGCTTGCCGAAAAAAATATACTCTTAGAATAATTGAGCCTGGAGAGGCTTGCCGAAAGAATACTCTCAGAATAACTGAGCCTGGAGAGGCTTGCCGAAATAATACTCTCTCATAATAACTGAATTTAATTTCTTTAGCACTTTTAATTTCTGTACAGCAAAAGCCAAAAACATAAAAAAGGCAAAATACAGAAAAAGCCAAATCAGAAGAAAAGGCAAAATACAGAAAAAGCCGAAAATAAAAAAGGCAAGGATACAGAAAATCCAACAAACAGTTTGTACAGAATAAATGAGCCTGGAGAGGCTTACCAAAATACTCCTCATCCCCCAACTGTACAGAGTAAATGAGCCTGGAGAGGCTCGCAGAAATAATACTCCCCAGAGAAAACCTCAACTCAAGCTCATGGAACGAATCCCCAGCAAGAGCTATCAAAGCAAAATCGACGCAATCCCCAATGGAAGTGCGATCATCCAAACAGTATATACAAGTCAAAGGACTTAACACTTCCTCAGTGGAAGATAGCTCTCCGACTCAAAGCGCTGAGTGAGGCTAAGCCTGCAGAGGCTTCCTAAATAATACTCTGGGATACATAAGATCCCTCATTCCCCAATCGCCTACTCAGAGGCATCCCTGCAAAAGGAGAAAAAATCAAAAAATATCAATAAATATTTCCTAAGCGGAATTCGGCATTCAGCCAATCATCAAACATCAAGATAATTCGCCTACTCAGAGGCATCCCTGCAAAAGGAGAAAAATCAAAAAAAAAAAAACATCAATAACTATTCCCCAAGCGGAATTTGGCACTCAGCCGAACACTGAACTCCAATTCCTCAGTCGCCTACATAAGAGGCACTCCTTCAAAAGGAAAAATCATAAAAAGATCAATAATCATTCCCCAAGCGGAATCCGGCTCTCAGCCTATCATTGAATATCAAGATGATCTGCCTAACAGAAGAGGCCAATCACAACCAATGACAAAATCCCCTGGCGGATAACAGCCTACACAGAGGCAACAAAATCCAAAAATTAAAAAGAGTTACCCGAATAAGGATAACCGGGATACTCCACCAACGTCAAAAGGACGTCAGCCAAACATAAGGCATCGCTCAACTCAGAGAGAAAGAGCATCTGTGTCTATACCCCAAGGAGTCAGAAATTCCCCCAAGGGTACCAACAATGCAATGCAAGTTGGGGCACAGGAACCTGTGAATGACTGCACATCCCCTAGATGGATCCCTGCGTTATCCAGCCCTCAGTGGCACAAAATCAAAAAACAACCGTCGAAGCAGCATCGTGGACTGTGGAGACAAAATCATCACAAATCCCTGAAAAGGAGATATTCACACTACCCCGTCGTCACAAACACGGAGGTACACAGCTTCCGGCTCGAGCAATGAGCGAAGCTATCTCTGGAAAGGAGGCACTCACTGCTTACCGTCGTCACAAAGGTACTTAGCTTCCGGCTCGAACAAAGAGTGAAGCTAAGCCTGGAGAGGCGGTACTCACAGCTTCCAGCTTGGGCAGCAAGCAAAGCAAAGCCTGGAGAGGCGAAACTCACACTGCTCACCGTCGTCACAAAGGTGCTTAGTTTCCGGCTCGAACAAAGAGCGAGACTAAGCCTGGAGAGGCGAAACTCACACTGCTACCGTTGTCACAAGGGTACTTAGCTTCCGGCTCGAACAAAGAGTGAAGCTAAGCCTGGAGAGGCGGTATTCACAGCTTCCAGCTTGGGCAGCAAGCAAAGCAAAACCTGGAGAGGCTACTCGACAATTTTCCACCGGAAGACACTACAAGTCAGAAGGTTGGCTTATTACCCGGACAATTGGGTCAACTCCTTTACTTGTCAATCGATGCACTAAAAAGACCGTTTGACTAAGTAAAGGGGGGGCAGCTGTAGACCCCTAAAATTGTCCGGGTCGGAAATAAAGCTTGAAGACTCTCGAAGACTGAAGGAAGATCAGCCAGAAGGACTCCTGGAAGGCCCTAGGAGGGTTCTCTGTAGGTCTAGAGGTCTTAGAATAGCTCAAAATAAGGAAGTGGAGGGAATGAAGCCCAATACGGCCGTACTGAACTTAATACGGCCGTATTGAAGCTTCAATACGGCCGCAGTGAACTCAATACGGCGTATTGAAGTTTCTGAAACTTCAATACGGCCGTACTGAAATCAATACGGCCGTATTGAAGCTTCAATACAGCCGTATTGAATTTAATACGGCCGTATTGAAATTTCTGAATTTCAATACGGCCGTATTGAACTCAATACGGCCGTATTGAAGTTCAAAAATTTCAATACGGCCGTATTGCTTCTGTAGGCCGTATTGCGCCTATTCCCTATAAATATGACGTCAATTGGACGTCATTCCACACTTTCACACTCAGTTTTGACTCCCTCCTTGAGTATTCTGGGGTTTTTGAGCAGTGTTCTGCCCTAGAAATCACTCGGAGAGTTGATCCGACAAAGTTCTGGAATTCCGAGCACTTAGCTTGGAGATTCGAACCTAGTCGAAGGGAAATCCTCCGGATTTCCATAGTCAAAATTTTATAGGAGGGAGCGAGCGGGCTTGTAGAGCGAGGGAACGCCAAAAAGCTTCCCAGTTTTACGAAATATATAAAAGCACGCTTCAAAGGTTTCTTCTTAAATCCTTCCTTTTACTGCTTTCTGTGTGCATATTTAAACTGTCATCATGTAGATAGTTAATTTATAATTGCGTAGAATAAATAGGGGTAATTTAGTAATTTTACACTGTTATTTTAGAAATAATCTGTCATAGGGAACCCGAAAGGGGCGTTGTGGGGTGCTAACACCTTCCCCACGCGTAACCGACTCCCTTACCCAACTCTGGTTGTAATGGCCAAAGTTGATTTATAAAATCAATTGCCTTATCCCTTTTTCCAATGTTTTGAGTAAAACATTGGTGGCGACTCCACGAACCCTCCTTTTACGAAAACCACTAATCCATGGAGGGTCCCGCTTGAGATTAATATGGATTGGTGAGACTTTTAATAAATAAATTGGATAAGATCGACAAGGTCTCAGTTTGAGAACAAGTCGTTCTAATAATCCAATACATTTTCAAAACTAAAATAAAAGCGAGCTCGACCGTCTTCGCGACCGCCGAGGCCCGTTTGGGCCGGTGGCGACAGGGGGCAGCTGTAGACCCCTAAAATTGTCCGGGTCGGAAATAAAACTCGAAGACCCTCAAAGATCGAAGGAAAGTCAGCCAGAAGGACTCCTAGAAGACCATAGGATGGCTATCTGTAGATTTAGAGGTCTTAGAGTAGCTTAAAATAAGGAAGTGGAGGGAATGAAGCCCAATACGGCCGTACTAAACTTAATACGGCCGTATTGAAGCTTCAACACGGCCGCAGTGAACTCAATACGGCGTATTGAAGTTTCTGAAACTTCAATACGGCCGTACTGAAATCAATACGGCCTTATTGAAGCTTCAATACAACCGCAGTGAACTCAATACGGGCGCATTGAAATTTCTGAATTTCAATACGGCCGTATTGAACTTCAATACGACCGTATTGAAGTTCAAAAATTTCAATACGGCCGTATTGATTCTGTAGCCCGTATTGCGCCTATTCCCTATAAATATGACGTCAATTGGACGTCATTCCACACTTTTTCACTCAGTTTTGACTCCCTCCTTGAGGATTCTGGGGTTTTTGAGCAGTGTTCTGCCCTAGAAATCTCTCTGGGAGTCGATCCGACGAAGTTCTGGAATTCCGAGCACTTAGCTTGGAGATTCGAACCTAGTCGAAGGGAAATCCTCCGGATTTCCATAGTCAAAATTTTATAGGAGGGAGCGAGCGGGCTTGTAGAGCGAGGGAACGCCAAAAAGCTTCCCAGTTTTACGAAATATATAAAAGCACGCTTCAAAGGTTTCTTCTTAAAGTCCTTCCTTTTACTGCTTTCTGTGTGCATATTTAAACTGTCATCATGTAGATAGTTAATTTATAATTGCTTAGAATAAATAGGGGTAATTTAGTAATTTTGCACTATTATTTTAGAAATAATCTGTCATAGGGAACCCGAAAGGGGCGTTGTGGGGTGCTAACACCTTCCCCACACGTAACCGACTCCCTTACCCGACTCTGGTTGTAATGGCCGAAGTCAATTTTTGAATCGATTGCCTTAAACTTCTTTTTCCAATGTTTTGAGTAAAACATTGGTGGCGACTCCATGAACCCTTTTACTACGAAAACCACTAATCCATGGAGGGTCCCGCTTGGGATTAACATGGATTGGTGAGACATTTAATAAATAAATTGGATAAGATCGACAAGGTCTCAGTTTGAGAACAAGTCGCTCTAATAATCCAATACATTTTCAAAACTAAAATAAAAGCGAGCTCGACCGTCTTCGCGACCGCCGAGGCCCGTTTGGGCCGGTGGCGACAATGCATGGGGGTTATTCTTAGACCTTATCACGAGGTTTATTATTAATGCACAAACAATGTCACATAGACCTATACACAAACAATTCACTCATCCACGAACAGTCACGAGCGAATCACGAGGTAGGGGTATCCTGCAGACAAGTGCATATTCAAGGAGGTTCTAACTGTTCTCACCGGTCTAAGGCCCCCAAGGTGCCCCCATTATAGGGACCCAATCCCTTTCGTCGTAAGTCGATGGAAAGCTCCAACGCACTGTCGGACTTGAGTTCATGGTTTTCACCTTGAGTGATGCTTTCCGACAACGGTCTACGGGCACCTATAGACCCATTCGACAACCGGCCGTACTAACATCCACTCCCTATGGCTTTCCACTCATGCCCCCGGGTATAGAGGGAACTGTTGTGTGCAAAGGTTCGTGTGCAATTTATATTTCAAACAATTGCGAAAATTTAAACATCCAACAGTTATTAAAGCCAATTAGGAAAAACATATTATCATACAAGCGAGGGGTAATGAAGTAATTTTAAACTATCATTTTAGAAATAATCCATCACTAAATGGGACTGACTCTTGAGGCTTCCCCAGTGGAGTCGCCATCTGTCGCCACCCGCCGAAACGGACGTTGGCATTCACGACGATGGTCGGACTCTTCTTTTAGTTTTGAAAAATGATGGATTGTTAGAACGACTTATTCTCAAACTGAGACCTCATCGGACTAACAATTTTATTAAATGATTCTCACCAACCCATGTTAATCCCAAACGGGACCCTCCATGGATTAGTGGTTTTCGCAAAAAAGGGGTTCTTAGAGTCGCCACCAATGTTTTACTCAAAACATTGGAAAAAGACATAAGGCAATTGATTTTCGCAAATCAACTTTGGCCATTACAACCAGAGTTGGGTAAGGGAGTCGATTACGTGTGGGGAAGGTGTTAGCACCCCACAACGCCCCTTTTGGGTTCCCTATGTCGGATTATTTCATAAATAAAAGCGTAAAATTACTAAACTACCCCTATTTATTAGAACGATTGTAAGTAAACTATCTACATGATGAAAGCTTTAAACGTGTAATGCAACAATCAAAAAGCGGTAAAAGAAAGGATTTTGGGAATAAACCTTCGAAGCGTGCTTTTATATACTCAAAAAGAAGTTAGGAGGCTTTTTGGCGCTCCTTCCCACTACACTTTCGCTCGCTCCTTTCCCTAAAAATAATATTTACTACGGAAATCAAAGAGATTTCCCTTCGACTGGTTCGAGTCTCAAGCTAATGGCTCATGAACTCAAGAACTTAGTCGGATCGGCTTCCGGAGAGATTTCTAGGGCAGAGAATAGCTCAAAAACCCAAGAATACTCAGCCAGAGGGTGGAGGAATGCTCCAAAAGTGTCCAAAATGTGTGGAAGGACGAGCCAATGACGTCCTATTTATAGGATTGAGGCGCAGTACGGCCTAGGGGGTCAATACGGCCCGTACTGAGTTTTTGAACTACAGTACGGCCGTATTGAATTCAGTACGGTCGTATTGATTTCAGTACGGCCCGTACTGAGTTTTTGAACTACAGTACGGCCGTATTGAATTGAGTACGGCCGTACTGAAGTTCAAAAAACTTCAGTACGGCTGTATTGATTTCACTATGGCCGTATTGTAGTTCAAATGGCTCAGTACGGCCGTACTAAACCTCTAGGAGGGCGTATTGAGCTCCAATCCTCACACACCCTTATTCTAAGCTACTCTAAGACTTCTAGACTGATAAATCATAATTTGATATGTATCTTTTCCTTCAATTTAGCTATTTTACATTCCATCTATGGTTAATTATAGGATTTAGATAGATATGTGTGTTGTTGGGCCAAATTGGAAAGTTGGGAATTATTATTCTAAATTCTCGCTGTTTTTGGGCTGATGAACATGTCTCGGTTTTCAGGGCATAACTTGGGCTGTGGTGATCCAAATGGTGCAAACTCGGTGGCCCTGGAAAGCTAAGACAAAAACCTAAATATTTGCAGAAGGCGCCGTCGGCCAATTCGATCATCTAGAAGGTCTAATTCGGTGGAAAACAACTCGGTGCGGAAAAGAATATGGAATCCAACTCATCCCACCAACTCATCCCACCAACTCTCCCATTTCGTTTTGTCTAAGCTTTTTCCATTATTTTATATTTCTTATGTGTTATATGAAGGCTATAAATAGGCCTTCACTTCTCCATTGTAAGACACCCCTCAATACACCTTCAAATAAGTTACTCTTGGGTGTTCTTCTTCCTCCCTTCTCTTTGTTTTCTTTGAGTTTATTTTCTCTGTTGTAGTTGTAGTTTATGTTTTATTGTCCTTTCCTTTTGTATGCATTTTAATTCTGTTCTTTGCCTCCTCCATGGAAGGCTAGATTGTAGTACTCTTTAACTTGATTTAATGCATTTTCATTTTCCTTGCATTTTCATTTCTAGTTCAAATTTAATGGAAGGCTAAAACCTTTGGATTGGTTTCTTGTTATGAATTGTAATCTCTGTTTGAGGTTGTGTATGTTTGTATGTCTCTGTTCTACTTTGTTCTTCTTCATTTAACCTCTATATCAGTATGTCCATGCTTAATGGGCTATGCTTAATGACACAGTTGCTTAATCTGTGAAGAGGTTGATGTTGTATACGTTTGCTTAATTCGTGTAGGGAAATCTTGAGTTAATCTTCGCTTAGTTGGTTAACTCGGATGGAACAAGGATTAAGTGGTTAACAGAGCAATCTTATTATGAACCAAGGATAAGAGAGTTACAATCCGAACAAGGATCCAATCTATTTTACTTATTGTGTTATCTGCATTTTATTGTGTTATAAAATTAAAAATCTGAACAACCAAACCCCCCACTTCGTGTGTTTAAGCCTTTGACAGAGAAAAATGGTCCTTGAGAGACGACCTAGGACAACTTCCTAGTACTACATTTAATTGTTTTTATTTGACCGGATACGACTTCGATCAAATTTGGCGCCGTTGCCGGGGACCATCGGTTTCTGTAAAAGGCTGTGTGTTTATGTGTATTTGTTTTTGTTGTGTTTTGTTGTGTGTTTTGTGTCTTGCGTTTTATGTTGATTAGCTTAGGGTTTAATTTACTAGCTAGTGCTATGAGTAGCTAAGTAGCTTTGGTTGGATTTCTTAATGTGGATAGCAACGTCTCTTTGAGGTTAATGGTATTGTAATATTGTTTTTGAGTTGAATTATGTTCCATAATCTCTAATTAAGTCCTTAATGAATGGTTCTTATATTTTCGCTTAGTTAATTGACGAACCATTAATAATTTCACAAGTCATATAATTGGGTTTTCGCTTAGTTAACAAGATTATGTGAATTGTGATGAGATTTATAATTAGAGAATTGAAGTGGGTTGTGTAAGTGCTTAACTGCAACTTACTTTGTTTAATTCTTAATTAATCTTCGCTTAGTTGGTTAATTAGGAGCTCGAATGTGATTTAACTCAGTAACTTGCATCTTTAGATTAATTGAGGATAAGAGGTCAAGCTATCTAGTTAAGGAATCCAACTATTTAGTTTATTGTTTGTTACCGTTTGGTTACCATTTATTCGTTTCTTTCAAAACCCCCCCACTCTATTTTAATTTCAGTTGCTTGATATGAGTGTCAGTAGTGCTTCAGCCTCAATAAATACGAAGAAATTAGAGGGGAAGCTTGATGCCTTGGTTAATCTGGTTACCCAGCTCGCAGTTCAGCAGAAATTCTCCCCTATTGCCAGAGTTTTTGGCAAATGTTCCTCAGATCCGTGTCCTTCATTGCAGCCACCGCAGCATCAGATGCCACCACCTATTCAGCAGTTTAGACAACATTCCGCTGAATTGCATGCACCAGTTGCTACTCTTCCTCCTTCTCAGTCATCACCATCATTAGTGGAGTTGCTTAGGCAGATAAATCTTCAAAACATGCAGTTCCAACAAGAGACTAGAGCTTCCATTCAAAGTTTGACAAATCAAATGGGTCAAATGGCAACTCAGCTCAATCAGGCACAGTCCCAAAATTTAGACAAGCTACCTTCACAAACTGTGCAAAATCCAAAGAATGTGAGTGCTATCACCTTGAGGTCTGGCAAACAAATTGACATCCCAGCACCACCTACAGCTGTTGTACCTCCACCTGAGCCTACACTTGAGAAAGAGGGCCACACAGGTAGTAGCAAAAATCTTCATGCAGGTAGACCTTCTTCCATTACACACGGTGATGATCTATATCAGCCTCCTATCCCTCTTCCATTTCCACCAAAATCAATTCCAAGCAAAAAGATGGAAGAGGTGGACAAGGAAATATTAGAAACCTTCAGGAAGGTAGAGGTGAACATACCTCTACTAGATGCCATCAAGCAAATTCCCAGATATGCTAAGTTCCTGAAAGACTTGTGCACCCATAAGAGGAAGCTAAAGGGTACTGAGAGAGTGAACATGGGCAAAAATGTATCTGCACTTATAGGGAAATCTGTTCCTCAGATTCCTGAGAAATGCACAGATCCAGGTTCTTATTTTGTGCCACCACCTCCACTGAGGAAGGATCATTATCCACCACCCTTTGATGATTGGCTGTTGGAGATTTCTCACCCGCCGCTCCACTCCCATTCCCATCTTTCACTTGATGCTATTCCCAATGCCATTTCTGCAGTGTCTTGGCATCCTCCATAAATAAGGGAGTTTCTTTATCCTCTCCTTTTATTTCACTTGTCATAATTTACATTGCATAACATTGGGACAATGTGTGATTTAAGTATGGGGGAACTGTTTTGGTTTGATGTTTTTAGGATTTATTTGTTATTTTGTGTTTATGTGTTTTGTACAGCTTTGCATGTTTCTCTGTGATTTCTGGGTTTTGATTATTTGTAGGCACTTACTTCATTCTTGGATAGGAGTTTCTTGATACTATATGGTTTGAAATCCCTATTTTTCTCTGCTTGGAAAGATGATTTTGAGGTTTGAGAGGTTGAATTGAATGTGATAGATATACCCTGTGTGAGGAATTGAGCCACTCTCTATTCTTTCTTGTGTGTTATGCCTCTTGATTGCTTGCATAGTTGCCTTGTCTTGACTCTATTTGATACCTCTTGATTCACATGCATGTTTGGATATGATTAAGGCATTTATGTTCCTATAAATCTCTGGCCAAATAAGCTTACCCTGAATTATCTCCTCTGATAACCCCTGTTGAGCCTACTTCCCCTTCTTTGTTTGAAGCTCATTACAAGCCTTAAGCGAAAAACCATGATTACCTTAACCTTAGGGAGTTTTGGAGCTTTGGAATTGTTTTGGGAATAAGTTCTTGAATAAGTGTGGGGGTGTATGTATGTTTCATTGGATGATGTATATTGGCCAGTTGATTCCTTATGCTGTACACTTTACTTCTTTATATGATATCTCATTTAAATTTTCAGGTGTACTGTTCAAATTTTCCTTGCAAAAAAAAAAAAAAAAAAAAAAAAACGAAAAAAAAAAAAAAAAGTTGTTTGAGGCAAGAGAAAGAGGATTGGTCATTATAAAGGTCATTAGAGGTTTCTGGGTTTATTTCTTGTGCGTATTCTTGACTTATTCCCCATTGCTCCTCTAGTTCCTCTGGTTTGCAGTTACTTATCCCATATATTTTTCTCTACCCTGACCTTGGCCTCGTTACAACCTTAAAAAGACCTTTTGATCCTTATGTGCATGTTTATTGGGTGTTGATTTTAGAGGCTTGCCAAGTCTATCTGTTGCTTGTTTTTCATGAGTGCTTTGAGAGTATACAATTGCCTAGACACTTGAGAGATAGAGTGATACAGTGTATCTTGTGAGGTTCTGTTACTTTTAATTCACCTCTTGAGCTGATTAATTGTCTTGCCCTGTCTTGAAATGCTTGGATGATTTCCATAAGTATCTGGTTTCTCTGACTCTTTATATGTTGGATGTTGTCTACTTCTTTTCTTTTCCCAGGAGTCATTGAGAATTGTGTAAATCTGTTTGTTTTCTTGTGTGTATTGTTGTCTCTGTTTCTTCCTGTGTCATCACTTTCTTTGATATCTTTGGAATTGTTCTTTGCTTTGCTTTCTTGATTTTGCCCAGGAGTGCAAAAAGCTAAGTGTGGGGGTATTTGATAAATCATAATTTGATATGTATCTTTTCCTTCAATTTAGCTATTTTACATTCCATCTATGGTTAATTATAGGATTTAGATAGATATGTGTGTTGTTGGGCCAAATTGGAAAGTTGGGAATTATTATTCTAAATTCTCGCTGTTTTTGGGCTGATGAACATGTCTCGGTTTTCAGGGCATAACTTGGGCTGTGGTGATCCAAATGGTGCAAACTCGGTGGCCCTGGAAAGCTAAGACAAAAACCTAAATATTTGCAGAAGGCGCCGTCGGCCAATTCGATCATCTAGAAGGTCTAATTCGGTGGAAAACAACTCGGTGCGGAAAAGAATATGGAATCCAACTCATCCCACCAACTCATCCCACCAACTCTCCCATTTCGTTTTGTCTAAGCTTTTTCCATTATTTTATATTTCTTATGTGTTATATGAAGGCTATAAATAGGCCTTCACTTCTCCATTGTAAGACACCCCTCAATACACCTTCAAATAAGTTACTCTTGGGTGTTCTTCTTCCTCCCTTCTCTTTGTTTTCTTTGAGTTTATTTTCTCTGTTGTAGTTGTAGTTTATGTTTTATTGTCCTTTCCTTTTGTATGCATTTTAATTCTGTTCTTTGCCTCCTCCATGGAAGGCTAGATTGTAGTACTCTTTAACTTGATTTAATGCATTTTCATTTTCCTTGCATTTTCATTTCTAGTTCAAATTTAATGGAAGGCTAAAACCTTTGGATTGGTTTCTTGTTATGAATTGTAATCTCTGTTTGAGGTTGTGTATGTTTGTATGTCTCTGTTCTACTTTGTTCTTCTTCATTTAACCTCTATATCAGTATGTCCATGCTTAATGGGCTATGCTTAATGACACAGTTGCTTAATCTGTGAAGAGGTTGATGTTGTATACGTTTGCTTAATTCGTGTAGGGAAATCTTGAGTTAATCTTCGCTTAGTTGGTTAACTCGGATGGAACAAGGATTAAGTGGTTAACAGAGCAATCTTATTATGAACCAAGGATAAGAGAGTTACAATCCGAACAAGGATCCAATCTATTTTACTTATTGTGTTATCTGCATTTTATTGTGTTATAAAATTAAAAATCTGAACAACCAAACCCCCCACTTCGTGTGTTTAAGCCTTTGACAGAGAAAAATGGTCCTTGAGAGACGACCTAGGACAACTTCCTAGTACTACATTTAATTGTTTTTATTTGACCGGATACGACTTCGATCAAATTTGGCGCCGTTGCCGGGGACCATCGGTTTCTGTAAAAGGCTGTGTGTTTATGTGTATTTGTTTTTGTTGTGTTTTGTTGTGTGTTTTGTGTCTTGCGTTTTATGTTGATTAGCTTAGGGTTTAATTTACTAGCTAGTGCTATGAGTAGCTAAGTAGCTTTGGTTGGATTTCTTAATGTGGATAGCAACGTCTCTTTGAGGTTAATGGTATTGTAATATTGTTTTTGAGTTGAATTATGTTCCATAATCTCTAATTAAGTCCTTAATGAATGGTTCTTATATTTTCGCTTAGTTAATTGACGAACCATTAATAATTTCACAAGTCATATAATTGGGTTTTCGCTTAGTTAACAAGATTATGTGAATTGTGATGAGATTTATAATTAGAGAATTGAAGTGGGTTGTGTAAGTGCTTAACTGCAACTTACTTTGTTTAATTCTTAATTAATCTTCGCTTAGTTGGTTAATTAGGAGCTCGAATGTGATTTAACTCAGTAACTTGCATCTTTAGATTAATTGAGGATAAGAGGTCAAGCTATCTAGTTAAGGAATCCAACTATTTAGTTTATTGTTTGTTACCGTTTGGTTACCATTTATTCGTTTCTTTCAAAACCCCCCCACTCTATTTTAATTTCAGTTGCTTGATATGAGTGTCAGTAGTGCTTCAG
This sequence comes from Cajanus cajan, assembly GCF_000230855.2. Taxonomy (NCBI): domain Eukaryota; kingdom Viridiplantae; phylum Streptophyta; class Magnoliopsida; order Fabales; family Fabaceae; genus Cajanus; species Cajanus cajan. Next base: position 41,816,244 of record NC_138525.1, read on the forward strand.
CCTCAATAAATACGAAGAAATTAGAGGGGAAGCTTGATGCCTTGGTTAATCTGGTTACCCAGCTCGCAGTTCAGCAGAAATTCTCCCCTATTGCCAGAGTTTTTGGCAAATGTTCCTCAGATCCGTGTCCTTCATTGCAGCCACCGCAGCATCAGATGCCACCACCTATTCAGCAGTTTAGACAACATTCCGCTGAATTGCATGCACCAGTTGCTACTCTTCCTCCTTCTCAGTCATCACCATCATTAGTGGAGTTGCTTAGGCAGATAAATCTTCAAAACATGCAGTTCCAACAAGAGACTAGAGCTTCCATTCAAAGTTTGACAAATCAAATGGGTCAAATGGCAACTCAGCTCAATCAGGCACAGTCCCAAAATTTAGACAAGCTACCTTCACAAACTGTGCAAAATCCAAAGAATGTGAGTGCTATCACCTTGAGGTCTGGCAAACAAATTGACATCCCAGCACCACCTACAGCTGTTGTACCTCCACCTGAGCCTACACTTGAGAAAGAGGGCCACACAGGTAGTAGCAAAAATCTTCATGCAGGTAGACCTTCTTCCATTACACACGGTGATGATCTATATCAGCCTCCTATCCCTCTTCCATTTCCACCAAAATCAATTCCAAGCAAAAAGATGGAAGAGGTGGACAAGGAAATATTAGAAACCTTCAGGAAGGTAGAGGTGAACATACCTCTACTAGATGCCATCAAGCAAATTCCCAGATATGCTAAGTTCCTGAAAGACTTGTGCACCCATAAGAGGAAGCTAAAGGGTACTGAGAGAGTGAACATGGGCAAAAATGTATCTGCACTTATAGGGAAATCTGTTCCTCAGATTCCTGAGAAATGCACAGATCCAGGTTCTTATTTTGTGCCACCACCTCCACTGAGGAAGGATCATTATCCACCACCCTTTGATGATTGGCTGTTGGAGATTTCTCACCCGCCGCTCCACTCCCATTCCCATCTTTCACTTGATGCTATTCCCAATGCCATTTCTGCAGTGTCTTGGCATCCTCCATAAATAAGGGAGTTTCTTTATCCTCTCCTTTTATTTCACTTGTCATAATTTACATTGCATAACATTGGGACAATGTGTGATTTAAGTATGGGGGAACTGTTTTGGTTTGATGTTTTTAGGATTTATTTGTTATTTTGTGTTTATGTGTTTTGTACAGCTTTGCATGTTTCTCTGTGATTTCTGGGTTTTGATTATTTGTAGGCACTTACTTCATTCTTGGATAGGAGTTTCTTGATACTATATGGTTTGAAATCCCTATTTTTCTCTGCTTGGAAAGATGATTTTGAGGTTTGAGAGGTTGAATTGAATGTGATAGATATACCCTGTGTGAGGAATTGAGCCACTCTCTATTCTTTCTTGTGTGTTATGCCTCTTGATTGCTTGCATAGTTGCCTTGTCTTGACTCTATTTGATACCTCTTGATTCACATGCATGTTTGGATATGATTAAGGCATTTATGTTCCTATAAATCTCTGGCCAAATAAGCTTACCCTGAATTATCTCCTCTGATAACCCCTGTTGAGCCTACTTCCCCTTCTTTGTTTGAAGCTCATTACAAGCCTTAAGCGAAAAACCATGATTACCTTAACCTTAGGGAGTTTTGGAGCTTTGGAATTGTTTTGGGAATAAGTTCTTGAATAAGTGTGGGGGTGTATGTATGTTTCATTGGATGATGTATATTGGCCAGTTGATTCCTTATGCTGTACACTTTACTTCTTTATATGATATCTCATTTAAATTTTCAGGTGTACTGTTCAAATTTTCCTTGCAAAAAAAAAAAAAAAAAAAAAAAAACGAAAAAAAAAAAAAAAAGTTGTTTGAGGCAAGAGAAAGAGGATTGGTCATTATAAAGGTCATTAGAGGTTTCTGGGTTTATTTCTTGTGCGTATTCTTGACTTATTCCCCATTGCTCCTCTAGTTCCTCTGGTTTGCAGTTACTTATCCCATATATTTTTCTCTACCCTGACCTTGGCCTCGTTACAACCTTAAAAAGACCTTTTGATCCTTATGTGCATGTTTATTGGGTGTTGATTTTAGAGGCTTGCCAAGTCTATCTGTTGCTTGTTTTTCATGAGTGCTTTGAGAGTATACAATTGCCTAGACACTTGAGAGATAGAGTGATACAGTGTATCTTGTGAGGTTCTGTTACTTTTAATTCACCTCTTGAGCTGATTAATTGTCTTGCCCTGTCTTGAAATGCTTGGATGATTTCCATAAGTATCTGGTTTCTCTGACTCTTTATATGTTGGATGTTGTCTACTTCTTTTCTTTTCCCAGGAGTCATTGAGAATTGTGTAAATCTGTTTGTTTTCTTGTGTGTATTGTTGTCTCTGTTTCTTCCTGTGTCATCACTTTCTTTGATATCTTTGGAATTGTTCTTTGCTTTGCTTTCTTGATTTTGCCCAGGAGTGCAAAAAGCTAAGTGTGGGGGTATTTGATAAATCATAATTTGATATGTATCTTTTCCTTCAATTTAGCTATTTTACATTCCATCTATGGTTAATTATAGGATTTAGATAGATATGTGTGTTGTTGGGCCAAATTGGAAAGTTGGGAATTATTATTCTAAATTCTCGCTGTTTTTGGGCTGATGAACATGTCTCGGTTTTCAGGGCATAACTTGGGCTGTGGTGATCCAAATGGTGCAAACTCGGTGGCCCTGGAAAGCTAAGACAAAAACCTAAATATTTGCAGAAGGCGCCGTCGGCCAATTCGATCATCTAGAAGGTCTAATTCGGTGGAAAACAACTCGGTGCGGAAAAGAATATGGAATCCAACTCATCCCACCAACTCATCCCACCAACTCTCCCATTTCGTTTTGTCTAAGCTTTTTCCATTATTTTATATTTCTTATGTGTTATATGAAGGCTATAAATAGGCCTTCACTTCTCCATTGTAAGACACCCCTCAATACACCTTCAAATAAGTTACTCTTGGGTGTTCTTCTTCCTCCCTTCTCTTTGTTTTCTTTGAGTTTATTTTCTCTGTTGTAGTTGTAGTTTATGTTTTATTGTCCTTTCCTTTTGTATGCATTTTAATTCTGTTCTTTGCCTCCTCCATGGAAGGCTAGATTGTAGTACTCTTTAACTTGATTTAATGCATTTTCATTTTCCTTGCATTTTCATTTCTAGTTCAAATTTAATGGAAGGCTAAAACCTTTGGATTGGTTTCTTGTTATGAATTGTAATCTCTGTTTGAGGTTGTGTATGTTTGTATGTCTCTGTTCTACTTTGTTCTTCTTCATTTAACCTCTATATCAGTATGTCCATGCTTAATGGGCTATGCTTAATGACACAGTTGCTTAATCTGTGAAGAGGTTGATGTTGTATACGTTTGCTTAATTCGTGTAGGGAAATCTTGAGTTAATCTTCGCTTAGTTGGTTAACTCGGATGGAACAAGGATTAAGTGGTTAACAGAGCAATCTTATTATGAACCAAGGATAAGAGAGTTACAATCCGAACAAGGATCCAATCTATTTTACTTATTGTGTTATCTGCATTTTATTGTGTTATAAAATTAAAAATCTGAACAACCAAACCCCCCACTTCGTGTGTTTAAGCCTTTGACAGAGAAAAATGGTCCTTGAGAGACGACCTAGGACAACTTCCTAGTACTACATTTAATTGTTTTTATTTGACCGGATACGACTTCGATCATAGACCTACAAAGAATCATCCTAGGGTCTTCCAGGAGTCCTTCCGGCTGACTTTCCTTCGGTCGTCGAGAGTCTTTGAGTCTTATTTCCGACCCGGACAATTTTAGGGGTCTACAACGGGAACGACACAAGGGCTAAGGCTCTTTTGAACCCAACCCTTCTTCAACAAGTCCTCAACTTGAGATTCTATCTCTTTGGTCTCTTGAGGGTTAGTCCTATAGGCGGGCCTATTAGGAAGACTAGCCCCGGTATGAGGTCTATTTGATGTTCTATTCGTCTTAAAGGTGGAAGCCCACTTGGAACTTCTTGAGCGAATATGGCATCAAATTATTTCAAAATTTTTTGAACCTCTTGAGGTAGAGACTCAAGTTCATGACTAGTGGCAGCTAGTGTCTCTTTGAAATAGAGGAGGTATAAAGGTTGCTCAAGCAAAAGTGTTTTTTTGATGTCATTTTTAATGGATAAGTGACTTTTGTGAGCAACTTCTTTAAAGGGGACACTTGCCTCTAAACTTGATACCTTCTCTTCCCCTTCTTTAGCTTTTAAAGGGATACCTTTTTATTCTTTCTTTTGTTTTCTTATTATTTTTTTTCCATCCTCTTCTCTTTTGGCCTTCATTTTGAGTTGGTCCTCACTCACTTGGGAAGGTGATAGAGGACATAACACAATTTTCTTGCCCAAGTTGTGGAAACTTATTTTATTAGAAAGGCCTTCATGAATAGTTTTCTTGTCAAATTGCCAAGGCCTTCCAAGTAAAATGTGACTAGCATCCAATGGCACTATATCACATAAAATTTCATCTTTATACTTGCCAATGGAGATAGGTACATTTACTTGTTGGTTGATCACAATACCTCCCTCCTCATTTATCCATTGTAACTTGTAAGGTTTAGGGTGAGGTAGAGTAGTCAAGGCTAACTTGTTAACCAATCTAGTACTACAACAATTACAACTAGACCCACTATTCACAATGAGAGAACAAGTATTTTCTAAAACCTTGCATCTTGTATGAAACAAGTTCTCTCTTTGGGATTGGTCTAAATTACTAGATTGGTTCCCAAGAAGCGTTCTTACCATTAATAAGTCTCCTTCACATGGGTAAGTTTCTTCCTCGGACTCTAAAACTTCTTCTTCATCACTCGAAGATGATGACGTAGCTTCATCAAGGCTACTATAGTGATCTTGGCCCCTTAAAATCATGGTTTTCTTTGTTGGGCATTGAGAAGCAATGTGCCCACGGCCAAGACACTTAAAACACTTGATGTCACTTGTTTTAGCATCTTTGGAAGGTGCTTTAAAAGAATATTTTTCTTTTTCTTGCTCTTTTTCTTTGGAATAAGGTTTGGAAGAGGGGCCCTCCTTCTTGAAGTTCTTGGAATAAGAGGGAGTGAAGTCTTTTCTAAAAAATTTTCTTTTGAGTTGATGCTCCACTCTTGAACAAAGTTGAACAAGCTCATTGAAATCTATATAAGGTAAGAGTTCAACTTTGTCTCTTATTTCAAGATTTAGGCCACTTTGAAATCTAGAAATGGTAGTCCTCTCTTCTTCCCTTATACCCGCCCTCATCATAAGTAACTCCATTTGTTGCCTATATTCCTCCACACTAGATGAACCTTGTTTCAACCTTTGAAGCTTATCCATAAGCTCACGGTCATAGTATGGGGGAATATGCCTCCTCTTTAAGGCACTACGGAGTTCATTCCAATATTGAATTGGGGGTTCATGATGCATTCTTCTTTCTTTTTCTAAAGAGGTCCACCAATACATAACATGCCCTTGGAAGCTAAGGGTGGCTAAAGAAACCTTTTTCTCTTCACTTATTCCATGGCAAGAAAAAAGTTGTTCAACTTTCATTTCCCAATCTAAATATGTTTCAACATTGTCTTTGCCATGAAATGAGGGAAGAGTAACGTTGGGTTCCTTATTGGAAGACTCCCTTGGTCTTGGTCTTTGTGTTCTTGGTGGCCTTTGATAGTAATCATCATTGTGATGACTACTATAATGGCTATCACTTAGGGGGTTTGTAGGGTGTTGACTACCCTCACTTTCACTTCTAGGGATGCTTACCCTTGGGTTGGATCCCTCAACTCCCCCTCCCATGACTAGTTTTGCTAACATCTCTTTTATTTCCTTATTTTTTTTCTCATTTTCTCTCTCTTTTCTCTTATATTCTTCCTCTCTTTTTGCATTTTTTTCTTCTTTTATTTTTATATACTCCCTAAGTTCTCTAAGCTCATCCCTAAAACTATGTCTACTACTATGAGTATTTTGACCCCTTACACTTGAATGATCACTCATCTTTGATCAAGAAAGGTTTTCACAAAGAGGTTCTTGAAAATATTTTCACAAAGAGTGAGTGATAAAAGGTTTTCACAAAAGCTTTTGAGTGCAAGAGTAGTGATAGGAGGCCTAAGTGCACAAAGTGAACTATCAAGGGAGGTGGACTACAAAGAGTCTCTTAAAAACCAAGCCTTTTCAAGTAGAAATCACTAAGCCCCTTTTCACTTTTCTCACAAAAACAATTTTAACACATGAGTGAGTGTGTGTTCGGACCCTTAGTAGGCAACTTTGGAAGCCTCTAAACGAACATACAACAATCTAAGGAATTATGCTAACAACTAAGAGAATTAAAGGAAAGCAATAAAGCATATACTAGTCGGAAGTCCTAGTGTGGAAGCTTGAAGTGACCTTGGGGGTTTTCAAGACACTTCCACAAGTACTAAATGAAACTACTCCTAAAAACTAATTAATTTAAGAGGCCAATTTACAACCCAATTGAATGAATAAGGACCAAGACACAAGTGGCCCAATCAAAACAACACAAAATTGGCACAAAAGAAAGAGTAAATAAACAAAACAAGAAAATTCTTCAAACTCCAATTTGGTGTTCCCTTCACAATGAGAAAACTTGGTTAGTTTCCTCCCGATGTGTTTGGCACTCTATGTTTGTGATGGTTCCCTCCCAAAGCTCTTTGGATCTCATGGCCAACTCCTCCAACTCAATCTTCCCCAAAATTGCATGGAATTGTGGAAGTAGGCTTCATCTACACCAAGTGAAACAAACCAACCAAGAGCAAGAAAGGAGGCCAAGAAATAAAAACTAAAAATGCTCAATTAGGAAGGCTAAACTCAAGAGGAATATTGATGAGACAAAACACAAGGAATACCAAGAAAGACAAGCAAAAAATTAAGCCACATTTAAGAAGGCAAGCACTCAAAGGAAAATCCTAGAAGGGTTCTAGAATAGAATTAAGTGTTTAATGTTCCTTGTCCTTAAATGAAATCAATTAGTGTAAGGTCATTTCCTTAATGTCCAGCCACAGTTTTTGTCATAAAATGGGTCCAAATATGGGTACAAAAAACATTTAGAAGACACAAAAGAGAAGAGACAAGTTACCCTTGAAGACAACCATGGCTCTTGATACCACATGATGGAACCAACTTCTCCATGAGAGTTAGTGGTTGATTCCTTCTCTTCTCCAAGGTTGATATGATGTGAAGGATGATCTCTTCAAGGGTATGGAAGTGCAGGATTTGGTGTTTGGGAAGGTGAAGGGTGACGCACAAAATGAAGGAGAGAAATGGATGGTGTTTGGTGGTGTAGCTCCACTGGTACAGAATATAGATTTTACGTCGGTCATTTTAGGGGGTTTTACGTCGGAAAACGGTACGACGTAGAAGCGGGAGACGTAAATTTTACGTCGGGGCGCGAAAACCGACGTAAATTTACGTCGGACATTACAAAGTCCGACGTAAAAAGTTGTAAAAAATTTAAAAAAAAAAAGAAACATGACTACAAGCAGAACGGGCCGTTCTGGTTGGAGAACGGCCCGTTCTCCAACCAGAACGGCCCGTTCTGCTGGGAAAAAAATAGAATGCACAAAAACTCAGCTTCGAAAACTCAGAATGCACGAAGAAAGTAGTAAGTAGAAGAAGATGAGTTACCTTAAAGACCCTCACGAGGACAAATGCAACCTTAAACATGAAAAAATCCATTTTTTTCAGTGAGAAAACATTGTGTCATGTGAAGAAAACGAAAATAGGAAATGAATACCTTGCTGTGAAGAAAAGTGAAGAAAACGAAGAAAAGAGCAAGATGTAGATCAACGAAGAGCCACGATTTGAGAAGGAAGCGGGAGATGAGTTTGGGTTGAAAATTTTGAATTCTCCATGCGTACGTGAACGATTCTTTTATGCGGGAATACGAGGCTAATTTACGTCGGCTTGGTGGGGTCCGACGTAAATTAGCAATTCTACGTCGGCTTGTATACTGCTCCGACGTAGAATTGATAATTTACGTCGGACCCCCACCAGGCCGACGTAAATTAGCTCTCTTTATTTACCGTTCTGCCACCGCGTTTTTATAACGTCGGTGTTAACCTATTCCGACGTAATTTAGGTGACGTAAAAGGCTCTTTTTGCACTAGTGCTCCTTTAGGCTAGCTCACTTCACTTAGGATGATGAAGGCCAACCAAGGAAGACCCAAGCTCACTCTAGGTAGAGAGGAGAGGATAGGGGGCCATGGAGTTCCTAGGGGACTAAGGAAGGAATGAAGAGGCACAAAGGCTCACTCAAATTCATTAATTTCCAAAGTGGCTACAAGGTGGGTTACCTAGAGTACTTATAGGGAAAGAAAGGCATATAGGGTTTCTTGGGAGCATTTGGCCAAAATTTTGGTGTCCAAATGCACCCTAAATGAACCCTAAATGCATCCCAAATAAAATGGGTCTCATCCCTCCTAAAAGACTAAATTACCCTTAGGTCAAAAAAAAGAAAGAAATGGACTTTTGACCTTAAAAATAAGGCTTAAGTCCTAAAATAAATCTTGAGACTAATTTTTCCCCATAATACAAAGGCTAAATAAAAATACAAAATAAAATCCTAATATCTAATGTACCCCAAAATACAAGGGCAAAATGGGAAAAGGAAGCAACAAATTAAGGAGATGGCTAAAATTCCACACACATGATGATCATGGCCTTTGGTGTGGTGTGTTCTTCATCTTTCTCTACTCTCCTAGCCATGGACCTTGTGATAGGCCCTATATGATGCTTCAAGGATGGTCCTCCATCAGATCTATCTTCTTTAGCATACACCAAATGCTAAGGATCTCCTTCTTGAGTTAGAATCTGGATGACACCTTGAGGAAGATGAACATGAAACAAGTAACGGTTGCTCCTAGGCTAGGGATGGAAGCATCCAAGCTAAAGGAACAAAAGAGAGCTCACGGTCAAGGCTAGGAGCGAAGATTTTCCTAAAACTAGGACTAAGGCTCTTGGTGACTTTTGGGAGAGAATATGGCTTAAGCAAATTTCAGAAGTTCTCATATATTCAAAAGTGACTAAAGAATGGAGGGATTAAGCATATATAGGCTCGGCTAGCAAGCAAAATGGCCCCAAGGTTCAAGCATCACATTTGGCGCCTAGATTTGAATTCAAATCTCTACTCCCATGTGCATTGTCGTGATCCTAGGTGCTCTAATGCATCTAAATTTAATTTAGGAAGCATTTTTAGGTTTGATTTGAAAGTGCACATGTTCAGCCACAAGTGGCGCCAACCATGTGACTCAAATGCAACTTAAATGCATTCCAAATTAAATCTAGTTTAGCCTAATTAACCTATTTAATTAATCCTCCAATATTCCTATTCTAATGGCCTAAATAAAATGGCCAATCAAATACAATGAAAAGGAAAATTACATAAATGAAAATGAGCCCAATATTGGGTATCAAAAACCCAAAGGCCCATGAAGCCCAAAACTAGGCCCAACAAGCCTAAAGGCCAAAAATCCTAATCTAAGGTCCATAATACAAGACCAAAACAACATGAGTTCCTACACTGCTAAACATGCAATAAAGAGGTGGTCATGCATGTAAAGTCCAAGTGAAGAGAACCCTAGGCCCACCAAGCCCATTAGGCCCACTAAGCTCTAAAGTAGTCAAATCTTCAAGTAATCTTCTAGTCATACTCTAGTGGTTGGACCTTTGGTCCATGCTCTTCCATCATATAAAAATTATTGAAATTAGATAATCTTAACCAAAATTTGTTATTATCCATTTCCTTATTTGTTTATTTACTCACTTGACTTTTGTATTTAATGTTATGTTTCATCTTTCATATTTTAACAAAATGACCTTCACACAAAGGTGGTAGTCCTATCTTGTATCAAATAACCTTTCGAAGCATCCTTATCCCTTTTGAGATAATAAGAATTAGAAAGCATTGTACCAACACTTGGCTTAAAATCATACTATGATTTCATGTGCTTGAGAAACAATATTGTGAATAGATTACTAACAAAAAAAAAACTCACATTCAATGTATTTTTTTTCTTTAATTTTGCATGTTATTGTCATTCTTTATAAATGTTTTTCTATTTATTTGATTGAAAATTGTCATTATAATTTTTTGTGTTTATTATGCTTGCAAATGAAGAATTATTATGGTGTTTTCTTGAATTTTTGGTCAAGATAGTCATGGAGTTTATGCTTGTTACAACTTGAATGTTTTTTCCCTAATAATTCATAATCAAGTTTCAAATGTAAATTTAAGGAAATCTTTCAAATCATTGAAGGTATCAAATGGTCAACCAATGTCAATGTTTTATCTCATCATACACCAAAATCAAACTAAGATGTGTATTTATAGCCTTTCACAACTCAATAATCTTTTATATATAAATTTGTTTGTTATTCTCCTATTTTAAAGTTGTTTTTTATACCAGATCAACCTGTGACACCCTATACCCCGCATACATAATTACACAATAAATAGAAATTAAAATCTTTCATAAATAAAACCAAAATCTCATATCACCGATTCTTATATCTCATATCATGTTATCTCATACTATCATGTCACAGGTCACACGTTCACTTTTCACAATTTCATATCATATTTACATAGTTTCATACAAGGAACTTCTCATACTCATATACATCAGAATAGCACATAAACCATACCAAGAAATTATCCAACATCATACACATTCAATTCACAATTCATATCATACGAAGCAAGAAGGTCATAGACCCAACTTTATGATTTCACACATTTATTTACAACCAGCCAGTTATACAATATTTCAATTGGTCAAAACACTTCAAATATTACCCAAAACACGAACCCATCATTAATTTTACATATAATGCCTCAAAATTCATCCAAAGATCATATATGATTTCACTTCATAAGGTTTCCCATAACAACCCACAGAGCACTCTAATTTATATCAAAACTGTGACACCCTCTACCGCACATACACAATTATACAATGAATAGAGATAAATAAAATCCTTCATAAATAAAATCCAAGTCTCTAACCACATAAGGGTAAAGAGATCACATTCATAAATCATAAATCATAGTTTAATGCGGAAATTACAAAAGAATAAAATCAATATCTTCTAAGCAATTTAACAAGAGTAACATTCTAAATTAATCCTAACTAAGCCCCAATGTCACATGTCCTATCAGAGCACACCCCATAATGAGACTTAAACCTTATCATCAACATCCTTATGTTGATGATCACCTGCAACACAATAAAAATACACATAGAGAAACAAGGGAGCGAGAAACATCTCACTTAGGTTCAGATGTAGAAATACATGTTAGGCAACAGACACACAATCATAACAAATACTGAAGTTAGCGGGTTGAATATGTGTGTGAGTGAACAAAGGTATTTTAAAAACTTTTTCTCAAGAAGACTTTTTTTCGTCCTGTAAAATGATGTTAGTAAATGTTAAATAAAAAGAAACTACCCAGGTTTGGTTTAACAAAATGATTCTTCGTCTGGGAATTTCATCGTCTACTTAGAGAAAATGCTTTTTAACCACAAGTCGTCCTTTATGATAATAAATTAAACATGAGTGGTTTTCGTCTGAAGATAGTTGTAACAAATGATAAACGATGGACGAAGTTTTCAGTAGGTTAAATCAACTATGTGAAAGTGCGTCTAAAGCTTAATAAAATAGTGCAAGTATTTTTATACTGGTTCGCTCAAACTAAGCTACGTCCAGTCTCCTTCAAATGAAGGGTTCCACGAAATATGCAATTAAGTACATAAGTATTATCAACCACTTCTGGCCCATTGACTTCACTCATCAACGCTACTATTTTCTTATCAGCCTCTTCAGGCTAGTAATGAGTATTATAGACTACCCAGGTCACGACCACTCCTGGTCATGAATATTCTAGACCACCCAAGTCATGACCACTCCTGGTCACGAATATTCTCATCCACTCCTGGTTGGCTAGCTTCACTCACCAGCTCTAGTATTCTTAAACCACTTCTGGTTCCTCAAGTATTCTCGACCACTCCTAGCCCGCCAGCTTCACTCACCAGCGCTAGTATTTTCTTATCAGCCACTTCTAGTTAGTAGTGAGTATTCTTGACCACCTCCTGGTCCGTCGGCTTCACTTATCGACACTAGTATATTCTTATCAGCCACTTCTAGCTAGCAGTGAGTATTCTTTGACTAGCCTTTCTAGGCTTTACAAGTATTCTTTCCATAGCCTCTTCAGGCTTTACAGATGATAAATGTATAATCAGGTTTGAGTGTTTGGGTTACTTTCACAAAGAGGATACATATATGATCTACACTCTCTAAGGTTTTGTTCCTAAGATGTACATGTTTAGAACTCCTTAGTTTACAGAGACGAATACACTATGGTACATTTTCTCTGGTTTAGTTGCATCATGGGCTGGATATCACTCTTTTTCTCACTTGAACCATTTCGGGCCAAAAACAACCAACCTTTTAAGGTTTGATGTTGAGACCTATAGGCTACCTTTGATGCGTCTTCTCAAATAACTCACTTACAAACCAAAAGACAAAAAATATAGTGAGATAAAAAGTCACCTGCTAAATAAAGGAAAAATAATTTCTCTTTTCCAATTAATTAAATTTGTATCTAATTAAGTGCTTCTTGCTTTCATTCATGTTACCTATTATATGCCAACCATCAAAGAAATCAAAGAAAAATGAATTAATAAAAAGAAAAGAGAAAATGAAGGAGAAAAGGGGGCTTGTGTTGAAGAGTATATATATACCTTTCGAACGAGTAAAACACATGTAGTTGAAACTATTCTCACGTTCATTTGTTCATGCTCTCCTTGGTACCATAATAGTAATCAAGTAGCAAAAAAAATATGGTATGGAGAAGTATTAAACATCCTTGCTTCAAACATAAAGGAAAAAAATTAATATATACAAATAAAAAAACATAAAGTACAAAATAAGATGAGAGCAAAGTCAAATGAATTATTAAGAAATGGATAAATATACATTGAATTGTTTAGTGATTGAATGATGGTGTAATGTATTTAAAGAAGCATGCATAAAGAAACCAAATGTTTATACTGTTACCAAACCAAAAGCCATAATTCACATGGCATCCACACGGCCTTTTGCATGTTGGTGTGCCATTGCGGTCTCTGTTCCTCACAACCTATAACAAGTATTATATCATTCACCATTACTTCCATTTATTAACTTTAAAGAATACATGCATAAAAAGAATGGGGAGGAGGAGTTCATCAATGTTTGAGGAAGTCAATAGAGAAAACAACAATAATCTATCACAATATATAAATTTTCAAAATCAAAATTAATCAAGCAACTTGATTCAATTATTTTGTCAATCTATGAATCCAAAAATAAATATACTATTATTAGAGACAATCATGCAAGACGATTTGGATAGAAAAATAGGTGAAGAAATTGAAGTGCAAATCGAACAGTAGAAGCAATAATATTAAGAAGAAAGAAGAAAAGTGGGAACTTAGGTACAGTGAAGAAATTGGTCTAATGTGAAGATAGAGAGAGCTTTATAGGTATCTAATCTTGAAGAAATAAAGGAGGTAGAGAGAGGTTGAATGAAAATTGGAAAGAAGTGCGGTTGCATTTTTATTTTTTTTTTAGCTAGGTGTGACAATAACATGTTTGATAGTAAGAGTGCACAGGAAGGAAATGAGAGGTGATCAAGTGACCAATCATAACGGTAAAAAATTTATAAAGGACATCAAACAAAACAAAATTGTTATTAGTTTAAGAGGGAAATATACATACAATAAAGGGTAGAATGGTCTTAAAATTTGTGAAGACCAAAACCAATTATTCTTTTATCTATTGTTATAGATAAGACATAATCCTCTTCTCAACAAAAATATATCCCTAACAGCTAATAGAACTATGATTCTATTGTGTTTTCCGAATATTCTATGTAGTGAAGTACATTGCTTTTGTTTATGAAATGCCAAACATCGAGAAACTCCTAATAATACTTTTGTTCGTTAAGCAGTTGAATCTAAAATGAATAGAGAATAATAATTACGAGAATATGAGCTCAGAGAACATTATTCGAAAAGGCGAAATAAGAGAACAACATGTCATCCTATATTTGTTTATATTTCATGCACCTAAAATCAACTATCAATTATTATGAACAAAGTTCATGATGTTCACTCACAACCACATGAAACAGCAACATCGGTACCAACATTATAAGAATGGTATAACCACCATATGTATCAAATATCAGACCTAAAGAAAAAAAAAACACAGACACACACAACAAGATCTCAACACCATTTGAAGTCCATATCTCTGGATTCTGCAAAAATAAGGTAAAATCATTAGTCTATGTTTAGGGAGGGCCATATACTTTTGCTTTTGGACATACTTTTCACGTAACACCAAGCCATCTATTGAGAGATATTATAGACAAAATTCAATGAGATACAAGAATACTAAACAAATTAAACAAGCTAAGTTAGCTTCATTTGATTGATAGTATGACAATTAACTTTAATTAAATACCTTTATAATGTTAATCACATTAAATAGATGGAACTCACTTCCAAAATATGAATTCAATAACAGATCTAAGAGAACTGCAAGTTTATATTAACAAGTAACAATGGTCAAACAATTACCATAATTTTCTCAACAGTCTATCATGTTTCTTCATCGTGATATTAACGGATTCTATTGCCTTCGACAATTCCTGCTTTTGCTGCTCATTCAAAGATTTGATTCTAGTGACGCCCATATACTTTAGCATAGGCTGAAACTGTAAAAATTCGAAATACTTGCCAATAACCAAAAGATATTCTAGAATCCAAAACAATGTCATTTCAATATATGTTTACGCACATCTCAATGTGATACAAGAACAACACTAAACAAATTAAACAAGCCAAGTTGTCTTCTACGGATATTACGACAATGAAGATGAAATTCACTTCCCATGAAAAGTACTAAAACATGAATACAATAACATATCAAAATCAAAATTTACAACTGCAAGTTAAAATATTGACAAGTAATAATAATCAATCAATTACCATAATTCTTGTCATTTCCCCTCGAGTTTCCGGATCAGGTACGGGGTAATCATGTTCAAGTTTTGAGATAACGATTTCGGGATCACCCTTCATCAAACTTTTCCACCACCCCTTTTGTTGTTTGGTCAAAATAATATAAGTTGTACCGTGATCATCTTCTGGATTGTGGGCAAAATATATTTGTAAACAATCAGTGACACTGTTAAAAGATCATTAGCTCTTACTCCAAATAAACAGAATAATTAACACCCTCCAATTAATCCTAGAACAAACACAACTACATATAGAACTCTTAATATTAGCTCATGCACATACTACAATATCTCTCTACACAAACTTAGACCCATCAAGATGCTAATGAATTATTAAAAATATTTTTGGTAGATATATAATTAAGTGATCCTTTACCGCAACCAAAACAATCTTCTGACTTGAGGGGTGCATATGGCTCACCCTGAAAATGTTTTAAATTGGGAATCAAGAAAACAAACTAAGATATATAATATGGAAGAATAAGCAATAAATTATATAAATACTAGTAAAAAAATACTTTTAAAATTGGTTATTTTTTAGTTTTAAGATCGATTTTTTGACCAATCTTAAAAGATATGATCTTAAAAGTAATCTTTTAAGATCGGTCGTCAATCGATCTTAAAAGTTGGACTTTTAAGATCGATTATCTTGAAAATATTTTAAATTGAGAATCAAGAAAACAAACTAAGATATATAATATGAAAGCAATAAATTATATAAACTTACATTGATAATAGGTGAATGGCCTCTGAATTTAATTTTCAGAAGGTTCTCCTTTATCGTTAAATCAATATTTTCAGATTTCATTCCAGCAGGCACAGGAGGAATAATAATGATCTCCGTAGTGGTCTGTTGCCACGAGTAATTTTCTAAATCCATGCCATTGCCATCGTTTTGCTCTGAAGAAAAAGAAAAAAAACAAATAAGAATGTTGACATTAAGAGTTAATGAAGAATGAAAGAAGAGAACATTGATTGATTATTCACGTGGCTTCTTTTTGTCTTCGTTGGTTTCCACTTCCTTGTCTTTCTTCTCTACCACTGCAAGTGCAACCTTCTTTTTCTCTTCCGTGGTTTTGACTTGTCTGTCTTTCTTTTCGTTCAAGACGGTCTCTTTGGCTGTGCGTGCCGCCAAGACAATCTCCTTCTCCGCAGTGTTCTTTTCAAGAAAGTTACTTCTTTGCGCCACCAATTTGAATGCTTTGCTGAGAAATTCTAGAGGATTTGAGGGGTCAAATTTGGCACTAAAGGACAAAGTTTGTGGTTGCGACGAGGGAGACGTCATGGCTTCAGAAACTCTAGAGTATCTTGCAGCCAAATAGGGCAACAATGAAGTGTAGTATTATTGAATTCAAAACACTTGTTAGAACCATCATTTATATATAGGGTTAGAGCTTGTTCAGTCACTAATTTCGATACTTCCAAAAATTTGAAAGCTTCATTTATGGGTTACGTCATGGGTTCTACCTTCTTTATAAAATTAAAATTTAAAATTAACTTATTATTTATTATAATTATTTTTATATGTCTCCTATGTCCTTTTTAAAATTTGTTTTATTTATTTATATATCTAAAAGTTTATTTTATATTAATAATGTTAAATAGGTTAATAAATTTTATTTTAAATTAATCAAAAATTGTATTTTTAGATACATGTATAAATCTTTTTTTAATTTACATGATAAAAAATATAATTTACTCTATTATACTAAAATTAAGAGTTTAAAATAAATAAAAAAGAATAAAAAACTAACTAAGGCATAACTTATATATACTTATGTACATTAACATATATTAATATACAAGCTATAATATAAAAAAATAATCTTATAAAAAATATTTTTCTAAATCTTTTCTATATCTCATTTAATATATTCTAAATGACCAATTATGATAAGAAAGGAAAATAATGACAAAGATGTAGTTATTTAAATTTTAATTTTTAATTTTTTGATTTTATACGAATAAAGTATAAACGTTTAAGTGAAGTAAAAAATATAAAAAAAAATATCAATAATTTAATTTTTATATTATAAAATTAAAAGCTATGTCTCTATATGTATTTTATTAAATGAAATAGTAAAATAATAAGTAGGAGCTGCCTATATTACAAATGTGTTTAAGTAAATGGTTTGAATAAATACCTATTTATTTTAATATATATGACATCAATGATACTATCTAATATTAAGTATATATCAAACATTATTATTTAAAACAAAAATTAAATATAAAATAAATTAAAATTATACTACACCCTGAAAAATAATATCCAAAATTAAAATTTAAATGCAGAAAATATATAATATAGATGTATGAATTAAGTACGTGTAGAAGTTGAGAATCATAATATTCATATCCCTCACTCATACAAATTTTTTTTTATCGATAATTCTTTAGATTTAGACTCAAAATATATAATAATTAAAAATTCTGCTAATTGTAAGTATTATATATATATATATATATATATATATATATATATATATATATATATATATATATATATATATATATATATATATACCCATTATAAATGGGTCTAAAATGTCATCCGTAGTCTTTTTTCTTTTACACTAGAAAATAATGTCATTCGTAGTCTAATTCATCTATTGTTAGTTTTACTTTAATGAATTTAATAAAGCAAGGACTATTCAGCACGAAAGAAAAAATGTTAAAAAAAAAAAAACATACTAACTCTTATCTGGATGTCTAAATTTTTGTAATTATATATTTTAATTAAATTTTAAAATATTAAAATATTTCCTTTTAGTGAAATATACATTCGTCCAAATTTGCACAAATTCCTTTTTCATACAAATTAGCATTTCTAATAGAAAAATTATTGCTATTCTGCGGTCTTAATAAACCTTTAGAAAATATAAAAATTCTGACAAATACCTCAACCTCCAGAATTTTTTACGTAAATATTATTTTTTTTTTTTAAATACCCAAATAACCACTGTGCAGGTTTATTTACACAGATAGAACTATTCACTGTTCAAGCTCAGAATTCGGTTCCCGGGAAACCGAATTCTGAGCACCAAAATGTATTTTTTTTTGTTTTTTCAACTCAGAATTCGGTTCCCGGGGAACCGAATTCTGAGTTGCTTTTATATTTTTTTTTTTTCCGTGTTTGCAGGGTAGATGTGGGCTGACGTTGGAAGCGGAACGGCCCGTTCCGAAATCAGAACGGGCCATTCTGCTTAAAGAAACAGAGTGGCATTTGTTAACGTGAAACGGGACAAGAACGAGCCGTTCCGACGTTAAGAATTAACGTTGAAATAGATGTTGGAAGCGGCCCGTTTTAAACAAATTGTTGTGGTAATTTTTTTAACGTGGAACGGGCCGTTTTTGTTTTAGAACAGCCCGTTCCAAGATAGATATTTACACATTTTTTTTACTCCTGGAACGGCTTCGGAACGACCCGTTCCAGGAGCTGTTTTTACAAAGTTTTTTTGATTTGGAACGGGCCGTTCTGGTTTTGGAACGGCCCGTTCTAGGTAAATAGTAAAAACTTGCGTTTTTCTATAAATAGACCCTCTCCCTTTCATTTTTTTCACACGATTTCATATTAGCTTATCTCCTTTATTCCTTCCGTGTACCCCTTTTGAATCAGTTTCTTAGAATCACGTTAATTTCCTTTAAACCTTTCATAAAATGGCTTCTTCAATCTACGTTATTGTTCATTCTGATGGTTCCATTAACCAATGTACGAATGAAGGAATCACCTTCTCTTCTCCATCTGCAAAATTAGTTCGTATCAACAGAGGAATTACTCTAGAAAGGCTTCAAAGAGTCATCCACAGAAAGCTACATCGACAAGATTCTGAGAGGGTGGCTAGCATACATTTTCGGTACCCTATTAGACTTGGCCCAGGGGTTAGTAACTATACCTGTGTTGAGTTGACGGATGATGAAGACGTTGAGGCAGTTTTCAATGTTCACGATTCTAATCAACTTCAATCAGGTATTGAATTATATGCTACATTTACTACAGTTGAATCACATGCACCACAAGTTTCACCTTCACGTTCACCTTACGAAGTTTATCAAAGTTACCAGTACACTAACCCATCTGGCCCTTCTTATGATATCCCCTCCAACTACAACATTGAGTCATACACACAGCTTTTAAGTGGTCCAATCATGGACCTTAATCAAATACCTTCTCAGCCATTTGAGCAAGCTAGACCTTCTGCTTCTCAACCCAATGTTGAAACCAACATTGAAGATGATGTTGTTGTTGGTCTCCCAACAGAAAATGTCTTTGATCCTTTTAGCGAGGACGAAGACGAAATTCTCTCTGCACATGAACATGATGATGAAGAAACCCTCCCAATTCCAAATAATCCACCACTACAACCACAACCAGTAGCCATATACAACCCACCTCCACACTTTTTAGAGTTTCCCAATGAAATCCAACAAGACAGTGAGTATAGCCATTTGTTGGAGCGTGATATGGTTGTGTATCCACCTGGAACACTATTTGTTGGCCAACGCTTCCAAACAAAAGAACAAATGCAGGATGCCATAAATAGATTTCACATTGTCAACCATTGCAGTTACAAGGTTAAAAATTCAAGCAGTAGTAGGCTTGTTATGGAATGCGTTCACCACGACTGTGCCTGGAGATGTCGTGGTATATTGCGAACCAGGGAACAACATTGGGAAATCATGATCCTTGAGGGCCCCCACACATGTGTTTCCCCACTTATCTCCCAAGATCATAATAAATTGGGATCACAAATGATTGCTCAAAGCATTGGTGAAATTATTGAGGTTGATCCATCGGCATCCATTTCAACCATCATAGCCCACATCAAGTCCACCATGGGTTATACAATTAGTTACAGAAAGGGATGGTTAGCCAAGCAACATGCCATTGAGAATATCTTTGGAAACTGGGAGGAGTCGTACAACAAATTACCAGGTATGTTGCAAGCAATGCAAATGTATGTTCCAGGTTTTATTTGGAAATTAAATACGCAACCGGCTTACCAAGGTGAATTATTGGACGAGGGGAGTGTTATCTTCAAAAGGTTATTTTCGACCTTTAAACCATGCATTGATGGTTTTGCCTTCTGCAAACCAATTGTACAAGTGGATGGTACATTTTTATATGGGAGATATAAAGGTACACTATTGGTCGCAGTTGCGCAAGATGGTCGCAACAACATAATTCCTATTGCATTTGCTATTGTTGAAGGTGAAACTAGTGATGCATGGTTTTTTTTTCTGAAGAACTTGAGGCGGTATGTAACACCGCAAGATGGGTTGTGCCTTATTTCTGATCGTCATGAAGCTATTCGAAGTGCATACTCAAGAAATGGAAGTGGCTGGACGGAAAACAATTTTGTTCATGTCTATTGTATTCCACATATTGCACAAAATTTCATGCGACGGTTCAAAAATGCAGCACTAAAGAAGGATGTCGTCAATATGGGTAAGTTTATCATTACTTTTTTTAAAGCATTTGATTATTACTTTTAATTATTTAATAATTTTATTATTTTGCAGCCTACGGGATGACTGAACCTAGATTCTTTTACTATTACAACATAGTAAGAGATACTAATGTTGAAGCAGCTCAATGGTTAGACAACATTCCTAGGGAAAAATGGACACTAGCATGGGACAATGGACGACGTTGGGGACACATGACAACAAACCTAGCTGAGTCAATTAATTCCGTATTGAAGAAAACACGAAATTTGCCAATTTGTTCCATGGTAATGGCCACATACACTCGTTGCAACAAGTTTTTCGTTCAAAGAGGTACGGAAATGGGCGCAATGATTAATGCAGGACATGTCTACTCGGAAATTGCAAATAAAACTATTCAAGATGCACAGTCTAAGGCAAATACTCATAGAGTTATCAGCTTTGACAGATCAAGCAGTAGATTTCTAGTGGAAGAAATGCAACATTCGAGAGAAGTTCGACCAGCTGGGAGATTTGCGGTAAGGCTTGATGAATTGTGGTGTGATTGTGGCAAGTTCCAAAAAGTTCATATCCCTTGCTCACATGTGCTTGCTTCATGCTTACATGCACATCATGACTATGAAAGGTACATATCTCCCATATATACCTTACAACAAGTTGCAAAGGTATACGAAGGACAGTTTGGAGAGCTTCGACATGAAGATTATTGGCGTACTTACACTGGTCCAACTTTGTGGCCAAATCCAAAACTGAAGAGAACTTCGAAGGGTCGACCAAAGTCCACCAGGATTAGAACAGAGATGGATATTAGAGAACAACATACTCATGTCAAAAATTGTTCTTATTGTCACACTCCTGGTCACACTAGGAAGACATGTCCGAATATTAGTCATGGATGTAGTTCCCGCCACCAATGATCATTATTGTTGTAATCAGTTGTAATAAATTTATTTAGTTATGTAATATTAAAGTTAATTACTTTGTGTTAGTATCGGATAGTACGTTGTGTTTGTGTTAAAATCGTATATTGTGTTGAAATCGTATATTGTGTTGAAATCGTATATTGTGTTGAAATCGTATATTGTGTTGAAATCGTATATTGTGTTGAAATCGTATATTATGTTCGCAACAATACTTATAATTATAATAGTTTATAACCTTCTTAGTCTAGATCGCATGTAAAAATGCATAATATTAAAATTCATATTACATTGATAAAGACACATAGTACATTAGAATAAAAAAACAATAACATTAACATAGAGTGATTTATATACATTTTTCAATCTCCGTAATGATGTCCAGTTCCACAACGAGGGCGACGTCTATTACGGCCTGGATTACGCCGTGGAGGTTGTTGCTCAGAAGGATTTGCTTCATCATCAACCACCGGATGTTGAAATGGTGCTGAAGAACTTCCAGGTTCATTACCGAATTGTGGACGGTAAAGAGATTGCATGTATGATTGTGCTGAAGATGGAGTTCTAAAATCTACTCCAAATAAATTTGTAAAAAAATCCTCTGAAGTTGTTGCAAATGAATGTCGTCTGTCAATTATGTTTTGTTCAGGAGTGACGTACTGAGGATTTGATACATGTTGACCAGTCTCTTCATGCGATCGCATGGAAGTTCGACCAGTCTCAAATGTTGTGGAAGTCCTTCGTTGTTGATGGGTCCTTGGATCTTGTAGTAGTCGTGGCACAGATAAAAAATAGATGGAATTGGCCATGTACCATTCCATGTATTCTCGTGTGTGAAACAGTGGGCCTTGCATTGGATGACCCATCAATGTGTGCTCACGTCTATTGTTCCATATGTCGATCCACTGAGCATGTCTTGTAACCCAACTTTCATCTTGTCTTCCCCTCATGTCAATGTTGTGCAGGTTATCCAAATTATTCGGTGGAGAAGGGACATCCTGGAAGAGACGAAATTGCAATTTCACTCTATCAGATTGGTGCCATTCAACAATTGCAAAACAAATAATGGAGGTGCATGATGTCCATAGCAGAGCATCTCTATATGCTTTTATCGGTATTGCTGTTTGCAATACTCCATATGGCGCCCATAAAAACTACAAAAAAAATTAAACTTCTTTAGTTAACATATTATGCTAAACAAAAGAAAAAAAAATAAAACTTTGATTTTAAAGAGTTACATGATCATTCTGAATGTGATCAAACCTTGATCTATATCCAACAACATCATTATGAGGTACATTTTGAAAGTTTAAAACTCTGCCCCCGCTCCATTTACAGACTAGAGGGAATGATGCTGGTAACCTGGAAATAGGCGCAATATATGGCATGCGATGCCATGCCCAAGATTGTAACAGAGATGCACAACCACCCATTGTTTTGCTACTAACATTTGTAGCTCTACACATTTCCCTATATAACATAGCTAAACAAGCCGACCCCCAACTATATCGTCTTGTTCTTCTAAGATTTATTAATAAAGATAAATACATAAGATGTACCTTATTGCCTGTTTTGTCAGGCATCAAAACACCTCCTATTAACCCTAATATATATGATCTATAATGTGCATCAAGTTGTTCTTGAGATGGCTCCTCTGGTAATTCCACTACTAGAAAGTTACTATTCTACATCGCCAATTCTACATCGGTTTAGGTAGAACCGATGTAAAAATTGGATACGGTGGCATATTCGTAAATATAAGTTGAATGTAAAGCAAATTTACATCAGTTATGTACAAAACCGATGTAGATCTAAATACGCGGTGGCAATTTTGTAAATATTTACAAATAGATCTACATCGGTTTTCAAAATAACCGATGTAGTATTACCTCGCATGGAAGGCCTTTAGCTTCTTCACACATTCTCTATCTCTGTGTGCTAGGGTTTCCTCCTCGCCAAATCCCCCCAAGATCTCTTCCGATTCTCCAACCTTTCCAACCCCGTCGGGCCCCTCTCCGCCCTCCCCCTCGCCCACCACTCCATCCTCTTCCTCTCCTATGATGGCAAGCGTCGCGTCCCCGGCCCCGCCTTCAACCTCGCCAGCTTCTTCGGCCATGGACGACCTCATCGCCAAGCAGATGCGCGTCACGCACCAGGAGAATCCCTACTGCCAACTCGTCTCCTTCGACAGCGACTGCACCAACGCCTTCCAGCACTATGTCAACAACACCCCCGCCTTCGCCGTCAAGCGCAGCGGCTTCATGTGCGGCACCGTCTCTGACGACGGCAAGGTCGAGGTAGACTTCATCTATGAGCCTCCCCAGCAGGGCTCCGAGGACCTCCAACGAGGAGAAGCTCGTCGATGCTATTGTCGTCGGTTTGGGGATGCGAAAAGTTGGCTTCATTTTCACGCAGACCATTAGCTTCAGGCTGCCGAGTATCATGCTGAGAGTGGCTTGAAGGAGTGGGTTACTGCGGTGGTCAAGCTTAAGGTCAATGAGGACATGGCCGCCGATGTGCATTTTGAACCGTTCTGCAATTTGGATTTTTTTTTTTTGCATGTTGTCTTGTGTCCATTTTCAAAATCATCCGAAATTAATGGTTTTTTTTCTGAATAGTTTAATTTTTAAATTCCAAACTGTGACAATGGTTGGGGTTAATAAGGTTTAATTGGTTGTTGTTTATTTAATTGGCAGTGGGAACTTTGTTGGGGGGCATGACTGGAGCCTTTATTGGTCAAGAGACAGAGAGTGGCTTCATTCGAGGGGCAGCTATTGGTGCCATATCAGGAGCTGTTTTCTCCATTGAAGTGTTGGAATCTTCTCTTGTTCTTTGGAAATTTGATGAATCTAGAATTGGGTGTGTTTTATACCTGGTGAGTAAGACTTGGATTTCATTTTCAAGGCCTAGTAAAAAAAGGGACATATAATTGCTACACAAATACATTTGCTGAGTTCTCTGCTTAGCACCTATGAGATTTTGCTGTCATTTTCACTAGCAAGTCGTGTAATCTAATCATTTGAAGTTATGCAATGCAGATTGATGTTATTGCTAGCTTATTGAGTGGAAGACTAGTGCGTGAAAGGATAGGTCCAGCCATGTTGAGTGCTGTCCAAAGTCAGGTAACTTTTTTTTTGGTCCATAGTACTTTGTGAATGCAGTAGCTAAGAGACGAGAAATTATTATATAGTTTGGTAACGTCATGGTCAAACTAATCTCTGCATGACACTGTTAACAATTCTTTCTCATAAATTGAAAATTTTAAATACATGTCTCTTAGAAATTGGTTGGGATTATAGATAAATGGTTGTTCAGGATTTCCTAAAAGACAGAAATTTGGTTATGCACTTGCATCATCTTGCTTATGCCCTTGCTCTTCCTTTCTTAGATGGTGCTGTTGAAATGAGCTTTGATGATGTTCAAAACATCTTTGACATTGGTGGCTCCAAAGGTTTGTCGGGAGATTCAGTTGAGAAGATCCTAAAGACCACAATTACAAGTGACAAAAATGTTGATGCTTTTGGGGAGAGAGTTTCATGTTCAGTTTGCCTCCAGGTATGTTTATGATGCTACAATTACAAGTGACCTTGAAGTGTTATTGAGCCATTTTTGTTGTTGTTAAGCTTATGTATTTTGAAACTGATATTCTGAACCTGTGCATTTGCAGGACTTTCAGCTTGGGGAGATAGTATTGTCATCACATGTAATCTCCTTATTAATTGGTTGGTTAGGTGTTAGTTATTTTTGCACATGATATAAATGCTGTAATCTCAGTTTAAAACAGATTAATATGAAAGATTTATTTCAGTTTTGAAGACCTCTAACTGCTTTGTTTCCTCATCATTGTGACTTGTGCAAATCAAGTTATGAAAATGCGTCTCATTTGTTTCTGCATTGCTCAATGGTTTCCCTTCTCTAGAAATTCTCATGTTTTAATTTTATAAGTTTTGAACCAATAGATAGAGATGGTAAAAGGCTTTGACATTATTCTTGATTTGGGTTTGTTTGGTGTACATGGTTGAAAAGAAATATTAGCATTTTTATTAGTCAAACGTTGCCTCTCGAGTTCATTTGGGATTCAGCAGTTCACTTAGCTTAGTTGTGGTTTTCTGATAAAGTCTTTTCCTTGGTACAACTAAAGAAAGATCACAATTTCGTGCTACATGTATCATTTTCTTAGTTTTTTATTTTATATTTGGGGCTCTATAGCAATATACAACATTTAAAAAATATTTGTGAGTTAATCTTCTATTTAAAATCATATAATTAACATTGTTTTGTTGACTCTTTTATCTTATATTTGTGTTAATCTTCTATTTGAGACAATCACGTTAATATGAGGATAACTTAATTCCCTGTTTTGGTTTTGGAGATGGTAATATGAGAAACATTGATATGAATTACTTTCATCAATCTAGTCTAATGTGCTGATGAGTTATATTGTGTGTGGGTTTCGTATTGGCATCATCAACACATGACCAGGAAGTTTTTAGTTTCTGTCCTGATGAGTTATATTAAGATCTCCTTAATTTGTCTATGCATTCAATCAGTAGAATGCATTCAAGAGCTGCAACTGCATTTCCTTTTGATTCTTGCAGGCACTTGGATTTGTCTGCCACATTGGAAAAAATGCCTCCCCATTGAGAATAATTTTCCAAAATGAGAAGGTTTAATTCCTTAATCTTGTTAATGTATTTGTATGATCTGATTAGCATCTTTGAGTTGATAGCTAGCTACACAGTAGATTTAGGAGTTTAAACCCAGTTTAAAAGTAGTGTCATTGTCCAAATCCAGTTGATGGAAATGAGATTGTTGAAGTGTTTAATGTCCTTATAGTTGATACATATGGTTTTGAATGTTATGAGAGTTAATAACACAAGTTTTTAAGTAGTGTCAGTTAAGATTTTCATAACAGATATATTTTGTTATTTTTCCAGGTTAGAAAATACTATGACAAGGCCTAGTTATTTTTAGTCAGTTTAATTATATTAAAAAATTATTCCAAGGTTCAACTGTTTATTATTATTGTACAATGAGTAATTAATATTTTTACTTTCCAGATTTATTACATAAAAAGGAAATTTGAAATTTGCAATTTCATATTCCATTATTCCTGAAAGTTGCAAAACAAGCTTCAAAAACAGATTAACCTGGTGATTAGGTTCTGATGCTATGGTGTTTCTTCATCTTTGTTGAAGGTGGTTAATGTCTTGTCTAATTGGTTCAGAGATGATGAATGCAGTTCGGGTTCCAATTTGCGTCCACCTACTAGATCACCATTTTCTATTGAAGCTTGTTTAATTGGTTTACCTGTGAAGTTAGATCTTGTCAATGTATATGCAAGTACTATTGATAACAGTGAATTCCACTAGTAATTCAGGACATAATGGTTTCACTTATGGTTGACCATGTGTATTACTCATGTCTTATTGTGTTATAGGACTATTTTTGTATAGAATTCTTATTATTAGCATCGTTTTAGAATATAAGAGGACCTTCCTCAGTAGTTTCATTAAACTGGTGGTGAGCTGCCTACACAATATAATTGCCTTACGTCTTAAGAGTTATAATTCTTTTGAGTTCAGGATCTAAGCTGTGCATTATCTGGATATTCTGGATTTGAAAAAAAGAATTATGTTAATTTTCCAATTCTGATCTATTCTCTTGGACACTTGTGAATATTTTTTGACTTTCCAATGCTGTATCTATGTAATATCATGTACAATGTTGTGCTCATATTTATAAAAATATTTTGGGTGGAAACTTTGAAGGCCCTTTAAGAATCTTAGGTTAATATATCATGTTTAATCTATCATGTTCCCAATTGGTTTGGAATCTTAGGTTTTGTTTAATCTTTTAATTTCATGCACTTTTTAAAAAATTTGGCAGAGAATTATATATGTGGTTATTACAGATTAAATTAGAAAGAATCTAAAATCAAACAATTTTTTTTTTAAAAAAAATTAATAATCTACATCGGTTCATACAGGAACAGATGTAAATGAGAGTATAAATTTACATCGGTTCTGTTTATAACCGATGTAAATTTGGGTACAAATTTACATCGGTTATAAACAGAACCGATGTAAAATCATGCACAAATTTACATCGGTTTAGACAGAACCGATGTAAAATGCTATACATATACTACGTCTCTTCATTCTACATCGGTTTTAGAACCGATGTAGATAGTGTTAAATAACCGATGTAAAATGTGCCTTTTGTAGTAGTGTTCTAACATATTATCTCTTAACCACTTTAACTTAATCATAGAGCCAATTAGTGACTCACCTTTAACTGGCATGATTCCGAGATAGGTGGAGCACATTTCCTCCCAGTCATATAATGTTGGGCCAATGACTGGTAAACCATCAACTCTTAAGCCAAGTTGAAGTGCAACATCCTCCAGTGTTATGGTGCACTCTCCAGTTGGAAAATGGAATGTATGAGTCTCAGGTCTTCATCTTTCAACCAAAGCTGTGATTAATGCGTGATCCACTTTTAGATGTCTGAGCTTTGCAACCCCAGAAAAACCCACTTCCTCTAGTATAGGAACAATTAGAGGGTGAGGTTCTGGCATTGAATGACAGTAAGAACAAATAATATTCTCAGTCTCCTGCAATAATAATTACCAAAATTAGTACTAATTTGTTACAAGTTAATTGAAATTTAAAGTATATAACGAAAGTGCTGAACTTACAGTTCTACCAATGAAAGCAGACCTATGCTCATTTTGCTTCCACAACAACATTTTTGATATAGTTAATAAAAATTGAAGAAAAAAAAAATTTCTTACTATCAAGGTGAATCAGAAGCAGTACAAATCGCATCAAAAAATGAAGGGGAGGGGGACTATTTATAGAAAAAACGCAACTTTTACTGTTTACCCAGAACGGGCCGTTCCAAAACCAGAACGGCCCGTTCTAAATCAAAAAAACTTTGTAAAAACAGCTCCTGGAACGGGACGTTCCGAAGCCGTTCCAGGAGTAAAAAAAATGTGTAAATATTTATCTTGGAACGGGCTATTCTTAAACAAAAACGGCCCGTTCCACGTTAAAAAAATTGCCACAACAATTTGTTTAAAACGGGCCTCTTCCAACATCTATTTCAACGTTAATTCTTAACGTCGGAACGGCCCGTTCTTGTCCCGTTTCACGTTAACAAATGTCACTCTGTTTCTTTAAGCAGAACGGGCCGTTCTGATTTCGGAACGGGCCGTTCCGCTTCCAACGTCAGCCCACGTCTCCCCTGCAAACACGAAAAAAAAAAAATATAAAAGCAACTCAGAATTCGGTTCCCCGGGAACCGAATTCTGAGTTGAAAAAACAAAAAAAAAATACATTTTGGTGCTCAGAATTCGGTTCCCCGGGAACCGAATTCTGAGCTTGAACAGTGAATGGTTCTATCTGTGTAAATAAACCTGCACAATGGTTATTTGGGTATTTTTTTTTAAAAAAAATAATATTTACGTAAAAAATTCCAACCTCCACGGGCCTTTTCGCCCCCAATAAATAAAATAAAATAAAAAATATATAAAATAAATTTAAAAAAAATTATTCATCAAAATAAGTGATTTTTGACAAAGTAGCGGTTAGGTAACATAGAAAGCGGGTGTAAGGCGTTTTCAGATGGCGCCTTTCCCCTGTCCCTTCAATTAGTTACGTGACAGGGACGTGAAGAAGAGAAAGTGCAGGTTTTATAGAGAGCGCCTTCTTCACGTAGCAGGCAAAAACAATTAAAAATACAAGAAATAAAATAAAATAAAAAATAACATTTTATCGTAATAGGCCATTTTAGCCACATGAAATTGGACATAGTAAGTGCAGGGAGCGAGAGGTTTTGTGCTGGCCAGGTTTCCGAACTCGAGGGGCCCTGCGCCTTATATATTTTAGAAAAGCCAACATACAATCATATTCTTTAGTATTTTTAAATTGAGATTTAAAAGAATTAATTAGTTAATATGATTATTAAAAATAGTAATTGTAATATATTAGTAAGTAATTTATTTAAGTTGTATTTAATGTAAAATATAAAAATAATAATTACATTAAGTTGAAGTTAAAAAAAAAAAATATGTAATAAAAAATAGTGAATGTTTATTGTTTAATATATAATATAAGAGTGTTATATAAGTAAATACTATATAGATAAATTTATATTATAAAATAATGTAACTATTATTTATATAGATTAAGAATTTAAATAATATATATTTTTAAAGATAAGAGAATAAAAATAGCTGTAATTTATTTTTTAAAATAATATAAAAAAGAATAATTAGTTATTATAAATTGAAAAACTTAATACAATTAAAAATAAATTTACAACATTTAAGGTGTTCTTACCGGAAATCTCTGTAGAGTTGATCCGCCTGGTAAGATCGGTGAGCCTCCTTCGCTGGTACGTTGATGCTCCAAGATGGGGGTGGTACCTGCAAAAGAGACTCCGATGCCAAAGTTAGGGTTTGTATGAGTATTAGTCTCGTATAAGTAATGCACGTACATTGGTGTGATTTAGGGTTGCTTTGGGCTTTGGGCCTGAGATAAGATATAATATGATTAAATAATGGATCTCGTCTGGGGCGAGATCCTCGGGGATTAGTTATGATTCACTTAAACGTCGAGCTGACATCGCGTAGCGCGTGCCCGAGGTCGTCTTGCACTGTTGTGCCGAGCTCGGAGCTCGACTTCGCGGTACGGATAGTACACTAGCCCCCCGAGCTCCGAAGACCGTAGGTCGAGGAGTTAAGACCGAGCTCGCTGGGGGGAGGTGACCTTTCGCGTACGTTGCTTGCAGAGGTGTCATGCGTCACAACTGTTCATTTCCTGAAAACGTGCAAGTGGCGCGTTACGGGAAATGACGGTTATGCAATGATGGTTTTGCAATTAATGTGTCGTCAGACGTGCCCCTTGGTCGACATGTGGCGTGGCGGTTTTGAATTTGGGGAAAGGCTTTCTTTTCTCTCACTCGCGCCTCTTCACTTTTTCACTTTACTCTTTTCGTCTTCTTTCTCCTTTAGCTTCTTGGGCAAGCTGCCTTGTGCACCTTCGCTTCCGTCCAGTCTCCGTCACTGTTTTCGCGGCTTCCGTCGCCGTTTCCGGTAACCTTGTCATTATTAGGGTTGTTTTGTGAGGAAGAGTACCAGGTACTTCCTTTCTACGATTTTCTTTCCCTTCTTTTCGTCTACTTTTCGAGCCTTCCATTTTCTCTTGATGGCTGGTGGACGCGGCGCCGGTTCTTCTATGCTTGCCAGGGGCAAGTCGCGCGGCAAGGCAACCGAGAGGAAAGACTCGCCACCGCCCAAGGACCTGGAGCCGGGCGTTCCTGGTTATGATTGGGTTAAGCGCGAGATGGCGGGGGTCCAAAGTGTGTTCAAGTCACATCTAGAAGTCAAAGCGGTTTGGGAGGCGCACCGGATTTGCGACCCTTCTATTTCACGGATGATTCGATTCGAGCCCTGTGCGGTTGGCGAGGGTGTGTATATGGGGAAGTCTACCGACCCTCCTCATTTCTATGTCTACCAGTGTTTCTTCCGGGACCTGGGTGTTTGTCTTCCGTTCACTCAGTTTGAGTGTGATTTTTTAAACTATGTCAACGCAGCCCCTTGCCAGCTGCACCCCAATAGCTGGGGCTTTTTGAGGGCATTTCAAGTTCTGTGCGCGGTCCTAGGGGTAGAGTTATCCCTTCGCGTCTTCCTTCACTTCTACCAGTTGAAGTTGGGTGTTCCGCCATACGGCGTTCTTTCTTTGAGTGGGAGTAAAGAAGGGGGTTTATTCACCCTTTACTCCCAATCTTATAAGAACTACAGATCCGAGTTCTTTCGGGTCGCTCTCGTGGATGTTGATCCTTTAGAGGATGGGGGCTTCTATTTCGGTGGACTGCCGAGGTTCTCTTTCTACTAGCACCCCACACCGTCTAGGTTTCATGGGATGGACCCTTCGCAACTGTCGGCCTTGGAGGATATTGCCATTAAGAACCTTTCGGAACTTCCTCGCCCGCTGGATTGCAAGTTGGTCCTGCTGCTTTCGAACTCGATGCATAGGGAGAGGGACCTGGAGGGTGAGTGCCTCGTATTTTGGCAGCTTGTTGAGGTTTGTGTGATTTTTCTTTGCTGATGTGCTCTATTTCCTACCTTCAGGCATCGTAGGGAAAGAGTTGTGGCTCGAACTAAAGCCTCGCTTCAATGTGACTGAGCTCAAGGTCCCTGAGCCTCCGGAAGAGGAGGTTTCTCCCCTAAAAGTCAACCGGAAAAGAAAGAGGGGTGTGAGAGAGGTCGGGGGGACCTCTGCCCCTTGTGAAATGGGGGAGGTTGCCTTCAGGGCTGCTGGAGTCGGCCGGTCGACCTCACTGGAAGTCTGCCTTTGGAGGGGGTTGTTCGTGTGGTCGCCGAAGAGGTGGCGTCGGCTGGTGGGCTAGTTGCTCAGCCCAGCGAGGGGTTGTCCCAGGCTGCTGAGCGAGTTGTCCAGGCCGCTATGGTAAGTGCTTTTCTTTTCTTGGTTGTCGCCACCGGCCCGAAACGGGCTTTCGGCATTCGCGAAGGATGGTTGGACTCTTTTATTTGTTTAAAAATATGGATTGCTAGAATGACTTATTCTCAAACTGAGACCTTGTCAAACGAGCAATTTTATTAAAAGGCTCACCAATCCATGTTAATCCCAAGCGGGACCCTCCATGGATTAGCGGTTTTCATAAAAAAGAAGGGTTCATGGAGTCGCCACCAATGTTTTACTCAAAACATTGGAAAAAGAAGTTTAAGGCAATCGATTCAAAAATCGACTTCGGCCATGACAACCAGAGTCGGGTAAGGGAGTCGGTTACGCGTGGGGAAGGTGTTAGCACCCCACAGCGCCCCTTTCGGGTTCCCTATGACAGATTATTTCTAAAAATAATAGTGCGAAATTACTAAATTACCCCTATTTATTCTAAACAATTATAACTTAACTATCTACATGATGACAGTTAAATATACACACAGAAAGCAGTAAAAGGAAGGTCTTAAGAAGAAACCTTTGAAGCGTGCTTTTATATTCAAGTAAAACTGGGAAGCTTTTTGGCGTTCCCTCGCTCTACAAGCCCGCTCGCTCCCTCCTAGAAAATTTTAACTATGGAAATCCGGAGGATTTCCCTTCGACTCAGTTCGAGACTCAAGCAAAAAGCTCAGAACTCGAGAACTTTGTCGGATCAACTCTCCGAGTGATTTCTAGGCAGAGCACTGCTCAAAAAAACCCAGAATACTCAAGAAGAGGGTTAAAACTCAGTGTCAAAGTGTAGAATGACGTCCAATTGACGTCATATTTATAGGGATGAGGCGCAATACGGTCTCTGGGGGTCAATACGGTCCGTATTGAAGTTTTGAACTACAATACGGCCGTATTGAATTCAGTACGGCCGTATTGAAGTTCAAAAAAACCTCAATACGGCCGTATTGAGTTCAGTGCAGCCGTATTGAAGTTCAGTGCAGCCGTATTGAGTTCAGTGCAGCCGTATTGAAGTTCAGAAACTTCAATACGTCCGTATTGAGTTCAGTGCGGCCGTATTGTAGTTTAAAATGTTCAATACGGCGTACTGAACTTTTGGGAGGCCGTATTGGGCTTCATTCCCTCCACTTTCTTATTTTTTGCTACTCTAAGACCTCTAAACCTACAGATTGTCATCCCACGGTCTTCTAAGAGTCCCTTTGGCTGACTTTCCTTTGATCTTCGAGAGTCTTCGAGTCTTATTTCCGACCCGGACAATTTTAGGGGTCTACAGCTGCCCCCCCTTTACTTAGTCAAACAGCCTTTTAGTGTACCGGTTGATAAGTAAAGGAGTTGACCCAATTGTCCGGGGAATAAGGCCATCCTTCCGACTTGTAGTGTCTTCCGGTGGAAAATTGCTGAGTAGCCTCTCCAGGTTTTGCTTCGCTCGTCGCCCGAGCCGGAAGCTGCATACCTCCGTGCTTCTGAACACTCTGGTAGCGTGAGTACCGCCTCTCCAGGCTCAACTTCACTCGACGCCCGAGCTGGAAGTTGTGAGTACCACCTCTCCAGGCTTAGCTTCGCTTGCCGCCCAAGCTGGAAGCTGTGAGTACCGCTTCTCCAGGCTCTGCTTCGGTGCTTCTGACATCCTAGGCAGTTGAGTTTGCCCTCTCCGGGGTTAGCTTCGCTTGCCGCCCAAGCTGGAAGCTGTGAGTACCGCCTCTCCAGGCTCAACTTCACTCGACGCCCGAGCTGGAAGTTGTGAGTACCGCCTCTCTAGGCTTTACCTCCGTGTTCTTGACAACCTCGGGGTAGTTGGATACCTCCGTGTTCCTGACAACCTCGGGGTAGCTGAGTACCGCCTCTCCAGGCTTGTGCATACCTCGGTGCTCTCGACAACTGGGTAGCTGAGTATTGCCTCTCCAGGCTTGTGCATACCTCGGTGCTCTCGACAACTGGGTAGCTGAGTACCGCCTCTCCAGGCTTGTGCATACCTCGGTGCTCTCGACAACTGGGTAGCTGAGTACCGCCTCTCCAGGCTTGTGCATACCTCGGTGCTCTCGACAACTGGGTAGTTGAGTACCGCCTCTCCAGGCTTGTGCATACCTCGGTGCTCTCGACAACTGGGTAGCTGAGTATTGCCTCTCCAGGCTTGTGCATACCTCGGTGCTCTCGACAACTGGGTAGCTGAGTACCGCCTCTCCAGGCTTGTGCATACCTCGGTGCTCTCGACAACTGGGTAGCTGAGTACCGCCTCTCCAGGCTTGTGCATACCTCGGTGCTCTCGACAACTAGGTAGCTGAGTATTGCCTCTTAAGCTTTGAGATGATTTTGTCTCCACAGTCCACGATGCTGCTTCGACGGTTTGATTTTGATTTTGGTGCCGCTGAGGGCTGGATAACGCAGGGATCCGTCTAGGGGATGTGCAGTTACTCATAGGTTCTTGTGTCCAAACTTTCCATTGTGTAGTTGGTACCCATTGAGGAATTTCTGTTTCCTTGGGGTGTAGACACGAAGATGCTCTTTCTGAGATGAGCGGTGCCTTATGATTGGCTGACGTCCTTTCGATGTTGGTGGAGTATCCCGGTTATCCTTATTCGGGTGACTCTTTTGATTTTCTGAATTTTGTTGCCTCTGTGTAGGCTATTATCCGCTGGGGGATTCTATTGTGATGATTTTGTCTCCACAGTCCACGATGCTGCTTCGACGATTGTTTTTGATTTTTGTGCCACTGAGGGCTGGATAACGCAGGGATCCGTCTAGGGGATGTGCAGTTACTCATAGGTTCTTGTGTCCCAACTTTCCATTGCGTAGTTGGTGCCCACTGGGGAATTTCTGATTCCTTGGGGGTGTAGACACAAAGATGCTCTTTTTGAGGTGAGCGATGCCTTATGATTGGCTGTCGTCCTTTCGACGTTGGTGGAGTATCCCGGTTATCCTTATTCGGGTGACTCTTTTTGATTTTCTTGGTTTTATTGCCTCTGCGTAGGCTGTTATCCGCTGAGGGATTCTATCGTTAATTTTGATTGGCCTCTTCTGTTAGGCGGATCATCTTGACGTTTAATGATTGGCTGAATGCCGAATTCCGCTTGGGGAATGATTATTGATCTTTTTTGGATTTTCTCTTTTTGAAGAAGTGCCTCTGAGTAGGCGAATTATCTTGATGTTCGGTGTTCGGCTGAGTGCCAGATTCCGCTTGGGGAATGATTTATTGATCTTTATAATTTCTTTTTTTTTTAAGGGGTGCCTCTGAGTAGGCGAGTGGGGATTTAAAGTTTATATATCCCAGAGTATTATTTAGAAAGCCTCTTCAGGCTTAGCTTCACTCATCGCTTGAGTTGGAAAGCTACCTTCCACTGAGGAAGTTTAAGTCCTTTCGACTTGGATATTCTGTTTAGATGATCAAGCCTCTCTTGGGGAATTTTGCTGATCTTGGTTTTATAGCTTTCACTGGGGAATTTGGCCCGTGAGTGGAAGCTGAGATATCTCTGGGGAGTATTATTTCGGCGAGCCTCTCCAGGCTCATTTATTCTGTACAGTTGGGGAGTATTATTTCAGCAAGCCTCTCCAGGCTCAATTATTTTAAGAGGGAGTATTGTTTCGGCAAGCCTCTCCAGGCTCAATTATTCTGAGAGAGTATTATTTCAGCAAGCCTCTCCAGGCTCAGTTATTCTGAAGGAGTATTATTTCGGCAAGCCTCTCCAGGCTCAATTATTCTGATGAGGGAGTATTATTTCGGCGAGCCTCTCCAGGCTCAATTATTCTGAGAGAGTATTATTTCGGCAAGCCTCTCCAGGCTCAATTATTCTGTATGATGAATTGGTTTTTTGTTCAGCCCGAGAATGCGGGCTGAGACGTCTTTTGGAGAGTATTATTTTGGCAAGCCTCTCCAGGCTCAGTTATTCTGTATAATTTGTTGGATTTTCTGTATTTCTGCATTTTGTTTGCTGCTGTCATACACAAGCAATTTTTCTATTTTTTCTATTTTATGCGACTGCCTCATGATGAGGTCTTTGAATATTTCTTTGTGGCCAATACGGCCATATCTATTTCAGTACGCCCGTACTGAGTTGAAAATTTGTTCATAACCCTGTTTTTAGTACGGGTGTACTGAACATGATACGGCCATATCTATTTTTTTGTTTTTTTCAATAAACAGAGAATAAGTGATCTTCCATTATACCTATCATCTGTATGCATGTATGCGGTATGATGCACCTAATTCTATTTGATTCATTTTTCAAAAGAATTAACCGATGCATTTTTGGATTTTGCCATTCCTCTAGACGGGCTGTGCGCTGCCGATTTCTGTAACCGAGGAATGATGCGTGTTATATTGAGATGGGCGTCATCAACCCAGTGATCCTCCCCTTCCTTTAGAAGACGTGTCAACCCTCCTATTGACCACTATATCTCCATGTTTCCACTAGATTATCCTAAAATCGCTTGGGACAAGAGAGAAAAGAAAGGAAAGGTATATATTTTTTGAAAGTTTGTGTTTTAGAGGGGATTATTTTTATTTTGAAAATGGTTTTTGTAAGAATGGCTGGCCATGGTAGGCTTATTGTGTTTAGGCTTGTTTGTTTAAACATTCATGAAGTTAATCAAATCTTGTTATTGACGTTGTGATTTGACAACTTAGATAACTTCCCTTGAACCTTTCTTTTTGAATTCGGTTCATGGTACCATCATGGATTTCTTTCGTTTTTTGATTGTCCTTATTTTTGCCTAAAACACCCTTTTGTGGCGTTTTAGTGGACCTTTGTTTTTGTTCATTTTTGCAACCCTAACTTTTGCCTAGGTCACCCTTTCGTGGGATTCCTAGCGGGTCTTTTGCTCTTATTTTTGCGCAGCCCCCTTTTTGGGTTTCCTGCCGAGCTTTTTGTTTTTTAGGATTTTTGTCCTGAATGGATTTCTTTTTATCCATGACGGCACTTATTGAGGCCAAGGAAAGGTGCTCCAAGTTTTCACACACTTCCACATAAAAAAGATGCGGGTTTATTTTTATTAAGACGATTTTAACCTCATTTATGTTTATTCAAACAGGGTTAAATAATGCGGTCTAGAATTTTATTGCAAGCAAGAAAAGAAGCAATAAGAATTAATGAAGAATGATTTTATTATAATCATAGAGGAAACATGTGCCCTATCGAGGCTCGGGGGTCGGGCTGTCCCCGAGGAGTAATCTCTAATAGTCATCAGGTCTATACATCCCTATCGGAAGGAGAAAAACACTTGACGACGACGACCGGCCTTAACGCTTGTGAACCGGCCTTCCTCAAGATCTGGCTTAAAGAACGT
Organism: Cajanus cajan; assembly: GCF_000230855.2. Classification (NCBI taxonomy): domain Eukaryota; kingdom Viridiplantae; phylum Streptophyta; class Magnoliopsida; order Fabales; family Fabaceae; genus Cajanus; species Cajanus cajan. The sequence continues at coordinate 41,853,438 of NC_138525.1, forward strand.
CGAGAAGGATCTTGGTTTCTCTTCGTCCTTTGATCTTTATAAGGGTTGTATCCTAACCCTTGTTTCCCCGGATTATCCTTGATAATAGGTAGCTCGGGAATTCCTTGGGAATCCTTGCCAAGTCCTTGTCTAGGCAAGTATCCGTGCTTCGTGAGCATGTAGGCTACCTTCTTCGTTTCTCGGGGAAACGTTTCAACATTGGCAATTTCCAATGCTTGGAAAGCGGTCTCTAAAGCTTCCTCCGCTGCATCCACGTAAGGTATGGCGGATGGCTTGCTGATGAGTATGTCATCTTCAGCTTGTACAGTCACCAGTTTGTCACCCACTATGAACTTGACTTTCTGGTGGAGCGTAGAAGGAATAGCTCTTGCATCATGAATCCAAGGTCGGCCGAGGAGACAGCTGTATGCAGGAGTAATGTCCATCACTTGGAATTCGACATTAAAGATAGTGGGTCCAATTTGGATTGGAAGATTGATCTCTCCCACCACTTCTCTTTTAGAACCGTCGAAGGCTCGAACGATCATGTTGCTCGGGCGCATTTGGACTCCCTTGATTGACACTTGATCAAGCGTTCTTTTGGGCATCACATTCAAGGAAGATCCGTTGTCTACCAAGACTTTTGCGATGTGATACTCCTTGCACTTTACGGAGATGTGCAAGGTCTTGTTGTGATTAGGTCTCTCGGCGGGGATCTCTTCATCGGTGAAAGTGAGGTGATCATTAGCCGTGATGTGACTAACAATCCCCTCAAACTTGTCTTGGGAGATGGTATGCGACACATATGCCTCGTTCAAAACTTTCAACAGAGCTTGCCGATGCGGTTCGGAGCTTAGGATCAACGACAACAGCGTAATCTTTGCTAGCGTCCTATGAAGTTGATCCACGATGGAGTACTCGCTCTGTCGGATAAACTTTAACAGCTCGTCTGTCTCCTCCTCGGATTCTTTTTCCTCGGTTTTCTTTTCTTCTTTTTCTTTATTCTTGGGGGCTTTATCATGAAGATCTTCGGGAGTGTAGATCCTGCCACTCCTAGTCATGCCCCCAAGTCCAGCGATGTTGGAAATATCGCTGTCGGCAGAAGAATGGATGTCGTATATCCATGGCACAGCCTTATTTGATTCGTAGGGGAAAGGTCTTGGAGCAGTGATCCTTAATGGTGTTGGACCTTCCCCTTTATTCGTCTTGATTACCAACAACGGAGTTGATGTGCGCTCGCTTGGCGCGGTTGTTGGCTTACACTTAATAACGAACGGCGTGCGATCCATTCTTTGAACATACGCATCGATTATTTCTTTCTTTTTATTAATGTTGATTAATGATTTATTGGGAGGGATGTATGAAATGCAAACCTAGATCCCTCCATGATGTTTGATAAGAATGCATGACATGAGATGATGACGTTGAATATGCATGCATTGTGTTTATTCAACTAAGCATTATCATGTTTTCGGGATGTTCCTAAGATGATGCATGATATTGCTTGGTTTGGATAAATAACCCTTTTTTCTTTTTTGGGTATTTTTATTTATTATATATTTTTTTTTTGTATTTTTGGGTGAAAAGGGAAACTACCTATATGAATGTGATGAAGGTAGATGTTAACACCATGTAACGGAAGATTCTTATTCCCATTTATTCTTTTAAAAAGGAATGTTGTATGTTTAAAGAATGCAATGTATGCTCAAACAATGTCACATAAACAATGCACAAACAATTCACTCATCCACGAACAGTCACGAGCGAATCACGAGGTAGGGGTATCCTGCAGAAAAGTGCATATTCAAGGTGGTTCTAACTGTTCTCACCGGTCTGAGGCCCCCAAGGTGCCCCCATTATAGGGACCCAATTCCTCTCGTCGTAAGCCGATGGAAAGCTCCAACGCACTGTCGGACTCGAGTTCATGGTTATCACCTTGAGTGATGCTTTCCGACAACGGTCTACGGGCACCTATAGACCCATTCGACAACCGGCCGTACTAACATCCACTCCCTATGGCTTACCACTCATGCCCCCGGGTATAGAGGGAACTGTTGTGTGCAAAGGTTTGTGTGCAATTTATATTTCAAACAATTGCGAGAATTTAAACATACAACAGTTATTAAAGCCAAATAGATAAACATGTTATCATACAAGCAAGGGGTAATGAAGTAATTTTAACTATTATTTGTTAAAAATAATCTGTCACTAAATGGGACTGACTCTCGAAGCTTCCCCAGTGAAGTCGCCATCTGTCGCCACCGGCCCGAAACGGGCTTTCGGCATTCGCGAAGGATGGTTGGACTCTTTTATTTGTTTAAAAATATGGATTGCTAGAATGACTTATTCTCAAACTGAGACCTTGTCAAACGAGCAATTTCATTAAAAGGCTCACCAATCCATGTTAATCCCAAGCGGGACCCTCCATGGATTAGCGGTTTTCATAAAAAGGAAGGGTTCATGGAGTCGCCACCAATGTTTTACTCAAAACATTGGAAAAAGAAGTTTAAGGCAATCGATTCAAAAATCGACTTCGGCCATGACAACCAGAGTCGGGTAAGGGAGTCGGTTACGCGTGGGGAAGGTGTTAGCACCCCACAACGCCCCTTTCGGGTTCCCTATGACAGATTATTTCTAAAAATAATAGTGCGAAATTACTAAATTACCCTTATTTATTCTAAACAATTATAACTTAACTATCTACATGATGACAGTTAAATATACACACAGAAAGCAGTAAAAGGAAGGTCTTAAGAAGAAACCTTTGAAGCGTGCTTTTATATTCAAGTAAAACTGGGAAGCTTTTTGGCGTTCCCTCGCTCTACAAGCCCGCTCGCTCCCTCCTAGAAAATTTTAACTATGGAAATCCGGAGGATTTCCCTTCGACTCAGTTCGAGACTCAAGCAAAAAGCTCAGAACTCGAGAACTTTGTCGGATCAACTCTCCGAGTGATTTCTAGGCAGAGCACTGCTCAAAAAAACCCAGAATACTCAAGAAGAGGGTTAAAACTCAGTGTCAAAGTGTAGAATGACGTCCAATTGACGTCATATTTATAGGGATGAGGCGCAATACGGTCTCTGGGGGTCAATACGGTCCGTATTGAAGTTTTGAACTACAATACGGCCGTATTGAATTCAGTACGGCCGTATTGAAGTTCAAAAAAACCTCAATACGGCCGTATTGAGTTCAGTGCAGCCGTATTGAAGTTCAGTGCAGCCGTATTGAGTTCAGTGCAGCCGTATTGAAGTTCAGAAACTTCAATACGGCCGTATTGAGTTCAGTGCGGCCGTATTGTAGTTTAAAATGTTCAATACGGCCGTACTGAACTTTTGGGAGGCCGTATTGGGCTTCATTCCCTCCACTTTCTTATTTTTTGCTACTCTAAGACCTCTAAACCTACAGATTGTCATCCCACGGTCTTCTAAGAGTCCCTTTGGCTGACTTTCCTTTGATCTTCGAGAGTCTTCGAGTCTTATTTCCGACCCGGACAATTTTAGGGGTCTACATTGGTCTGGCCTCTATCTTTTGTTTTGTATGATGTTTTCCTATGTTTTGACTTGGGGTCATTTTTGATAGGCGGGGGATGTCATCGAAGGGGCGGTCCTAGTTGCCGGGCGGGCTGCCCCGGCTACCGAGGAGGTGAATCGGGCTGCTGTGGCTGCTTCCGCGGTCGGCGAGGTAAGTGGTTGGCCTTTCTGTGGCATTTCTTTGGCGTTTTGCCTTTTTGTTTATTTTTTGTCTTATGGGGGTATCATTGTTTTTTGCAGGCGGGGAACGTCGCCGAGGTTTTGGAGCCTCCGAGTTCGGGGGCGCCAGAGGGGAATCCTCCCGTGGCCGAGCAGGGGCGGCCTGCATCTTCTGTTGCCGAGGCTCGTGGGGAGGGGCCGAGCTCTGGGATCCCCACATCTGCTTCAGTGCCTAAGTCGAAGCGGCCGTATCTTGCGTACCGTTATGCGCAAGAGGGCGCGCCCATGCAGTTAGAGCATTTGAGTGTGTCGGAGGAGGTCGACTCCCTATGGAGCGTCGCGGTGACTCCGGAGAAGTTTTTCCCAAAGGGGTCGCTGAGCGTGGCTGATCAGGCTATGCTCGAGTCGGTCGGGCCGATGGGGAGTTTTGACGCCACCCAGGTCTTCCTGCAGAGAGGCACGACCATTGAGGATTACTGGAAGCACAAGTGGTCGAGGCAGTAGGAGGACATGGTGAAGCTGAGGGGCCTTGTTCAGCCTCTGAAGGATGAGAATAGAGTCCTGCGGGAGGAGAACGAGATTCTGACTACCGCCCTTGGCGAAGCAAAGATGCAGGGGGCTGAGCTCCAGGCAGCTAGGGGGGACCTTGCTCGGGTCCAGAAGTCTTTGGAGATCGCCCTGCGCTCCAACGAAAGCTACGCCTCCCGAGTAAGTGAGCTGTAGGGGCTCGTTACCTCATCCAGGGGTGAGCTAGTGTCTGCTCGGGGCTAGGTTCGCTCTTTGGAAGAGGAGGTTGCATTTTTGAAGGGTGACCTGGTGTCGGTGTCCGAGGAGCGTCTCCGCGACGAGGTCATTATTAGCAGCAAGGAGGAGGAGATTGCTGCTCAGAAAGTAGACCTGTCAACGTTGGAGGCCGAGAAGGCGGCGTTGGAGAGAAGACTTGAGGAGGTAGAGCGCTCCATCGTGGTGGAGCATAAGAAGGGTTTCCTCAAGGCTGCCCGCCAGGCCCGACTTCTTGCATCGGGGTTTGACCTCTCAGCTATGCATGTGGAGAAGGTCATCCGTTTCGACAAGCTTGTCAGGGAAGACGATGTGGAAGAGAGCTCTAGTGAAAATGCCTCTGTGTAGGGCGATTTTGCTCTTTTTGCTCTATTTTTCTTTTTCTTGGGTTTGTGTATTTGAACTTTGGGAACTTTGCTTGGATGTATATATTTTTCTTTTCCTTTACGCTTTGGCTTTGTTTTTGCGCATTTTAAGACATACGCTCAATGCCTGCCCTTATACTTGGTAATATTTTTCCTTGGGTTGATCTTGCCGAGGTTCGCATTCGACCTCGGTATCGAGTAACTTTTGTGGAGGTTCGAACTCGACCCTCATCGAGCCGAGGTTCAAACTTGACCTCAGATTTTTGCTAAGTAATTTTCTTGAAGGTTCGAACTCGACCTTAGTTCACCCGAGGTTCGCACTCGACCTTAGATTTGTTTGTTAATGTTCACTTTTGACCTTAAATAAACGTGTTAAGGTTCGTACTCGACCTTAAACAAATGCGTCAAGTTTCATACTCGACCTCGAATCAAGATGTTAAGGTTCATTTTTGACCTTAAATAAACGTGTTAAGGTTCGTACTCGACCTTAAACAAATGCGTCAAGGTTCGTATTCGACCTCGAATCAAGATAAGAGATAAGAGATAAGGTTGAGCTTCTACCTTATAGAGATTTGAATGTGATAGAGAAGGTAGGAGGAGTGAATGATGTTCTTCTCCTATTCTTCACCTTATCTCGGATCTTCTTCAAGGAGCTTGGAACCGAATGGATTGAAGGCAAGAATGGAGGATGATTCACGGATTGGAAGAAGGCTTAAGCCTTGGATGGAAGCATCCAAGCTTAAGGTTCAAGGGAAAGCTCACTTCAAAGAGGAGAAAAACCTAATGGATTCCTAAAAGTGTAGCTCTCTCTCACGGTGACTTTCAAGGAAAATTGGGTTGAATAAGCTCTCCAATTTTATTAATCTCAAAAGTGAATACAATGTGTCGGAGAAACACTTAAGAAGGGTTCCAAATGTGCACTCTTTGGGCGCCTAACTCAAAGGCTACATGTGGCGCCCAAAATTTGAATTCAAATTTGAAATTTGAATTCAAATTTTGGCTCCCATCTGCTTGTCCTAAAATTTAGGTACCAAGGTGCATTTAGATTTGATTTGAGAGTTATTTAGGGTTAATTTGAGTGGCACATGTTCAGCCACCCATGGTGCTAAACATGTGACTCAAATGTAACTTAAATGACTTTCAAATTAAACCTAATTTAACCTAATTAGCCTACTTTAGTAATCCTTGTATTTTCCTATTCTAATGACCTAATTACATTGGTCAAACAAATACAATGGAAAGGAAAAATTACAAGAATGAAAATGAGCCCAATATTGGGTACCAAAAGCCCAAAGGCCCATGAAGCCCAAAACTAGGCCCAACAAGCCTAAAACCTAAAAATGTTACTCTATGTGGTCCAGAATACAAGACCAAAATATATTCAAACTATGCTAACAAAATATAATAAGAATGTTCATTTCAAGATAGGCCCATGTTGAAACTTGGTTTGGGCCTTCCAAGCCCATAGGGCCCATTGGGCCTTGACTGGCCCAATCTTTCATGTCTAGCCCACTCCTCTTGGATCTTTGAGTATGTCACCTCTTGCACTTCAAAGCACGATTCCATCATCCCCTCCCTCTTGAAAAGGATTTGTCCTCAAATCTCGAGGATGAATGGAAGAAAAATCAACACCTACATGTATAACATACAATGGATAAGAGATGAAATTTTCATAAATCCTAAGAGGAGTCCTTCTATCTAGCCTAAGAAAGAAAAATAAACTATCAAAATTAGACTCCCTAAAAATAGAAATAGGTTCCTCTTCTAAGCATAACCTATAAGTAAACCCTAAAAATGTAAGGACACTATGATTAAGACAATGAAAAGAATGATTTTTAAACACTACTATATCTTGCCTAAAGTACCCTAAATGGTAACCTAGGTGTTTCCTAAAATATAAAGAAAAAACTACTAGAAAACGTCCTAAACAATTTTGGATTTGATTGTTTACTAGATACTCATAATCATATAAGCTATATTTATCTTGTAGGGAAGGAAACATATTAAGTTCAAAAAAATAAGAAATTCCCATAAGATCAAACATAGAATATAGATTATTATAAGTTGTATCTACTAAACAATGTAAACCAAAAATTGGGTGCTTTATTAAATCCAAAGAAATACTTCCTCCCTTATGCACCATCAATGAAGTAGTATAAGGAGTAACACTAAGAATAGTCCACTCCTTCTTCACTATATCTCGAAGTTGAGAATTTTTTGTTTGAAATTTATTTTGTTCCTTATTCTCAACTTTAAGATTAGTGGCAGCATTAGGATAAGAGTCAAAACTTTTATGACTAAAGAGAGTTCTTTTCAAAGCTTGTTTGGTAATAAAATAACTCTTCTTGGTCACAAAGTTTTTTAGTGGAATCCCCTTCATCCACACTCTTCCCTAAGAGATTTTCTTTCTTTTCTTTATTTCTTTTTCTTTTCATTTGTTTTTGATCCTCAAACACTTGGGGTGGTGTTAAAGGATTAAAAACAATTTCCTTATTTTTATGAGTGAAGGATATTTTGTTAGTGAGGCCATCATGTATAGTGTGTTTATCAGATTGCCATGGCCTACCAAGCAAAATATGACAAGCTTCCATAGGAATCACATCACATAAAACTTTGTCTTTATAATTCCCTATAGAAAACTTGACCTTCACTACCTTTATTGAGCCAATGAAGTTTATAAGGTTGAGGATGAGGAATAGTGGTAAGGGCTAACTTGTTAACCAACCTTGTACTACAACAATTTGAGCATGATCCACTATCAACAATGAGAGAACAAGTTCTTTTGGAAACTAAACATCTTGTGTGAAAGATGTTCTCTCTTTGTGATAGTGAAGTAGGACAAGGTTGACTTCCGAGTAGCCTTTTGATCATAAGAAGATCACCGTCAACAGGATAAAGTTTTTCATTTGGATGATCTTCCTTACTAGTCTCACTATCACTTGAAGTGGTAGAACTAGATTCATCAACACTACTATAAATGTCTTTCCCTCTCAAAATCATCACCTTTTTAGTTGGGCATTGAGAAGCTATGTGGCCTCTCCCAAGACATTTAAAGCATTTGATGTCACTAGTCTTACTACTAGAAGTAACAACATTTTTATTTTTCTCTTTTTCTTTTTCTTTTTATTTTTCTAGACCCTTACTAGAGTTTGTAGAAGATTCATGTTGACCCTCCCTCTTATAGTCCTTCTTGATATAAGAGTTAGCTCGAGTTTTTCCTTTTAAAGAATTTTTTCTCAAATTTTGTTGTTCCACCCTTATACAAAGTTGGACCAAATCATCAAGGTCCCTATAAGGGAGTAGCTCAACCCTATCTCTTATATCAAAATTTAGACCACTCAAAAACCTAGCAATGGTCAATCTTTCCTCTTCCCTTATGCCAGCCCTCATGAGATACAACTCCATCTTTTGTCTATACTCCTCCACACTCATGTTCTTTTGTTGGAGTCTTTGGAGCTTATCCATAAGCTCCCTACTATAATAAGAAGGTATGTGCCTTCTTATCATAGCACTCCTCAATTCATTCCAATAAGTAATAGGAGGGTCATTGTGAAGTCTTCTCTCTCTCCCCAAGGATATCCACCAATACATAGCTTGTCCTTGGAAAGCTAAGGTGGCCAAGGGAACTTTTCTTTGCTCGCCTACTTGATGACAAGTGAAGATTTGCTCCACTTTCATCTCCCAATCTAAGTAGGCATCCACATCCTCTTTACCATGAAAGTAAGGGAGATCAACCCTTGATTCCCTCACTTTGGATTCCTTAATGACTCTTCTAGGTTTGGGTTGGTAATATGCATCAAGATTTAAACTATCCTCATTTTGGCTAGGAGAGTCATTGGAACTCTTGGTTGAACTCTTTGAAGAATTTTTTTTGACTTTTACTTTTATGGATTTTTTTTTTAAAGTTTCTCTTCTCTTTGCTTAATCTTGTTTATCTCTTCCTCAAGAACAATAAGTTGTACTTTTCTTTTAATCTTTTCTTTTTCTTTTTGAAGTACCTCTTCTTGCTTCCAAAATTTTAGTGCTTTAACCTCTTTGACAATTCTTTTAAAACTTTTAGAAGATTCAAAATCACTACTACTTTGAGAAATATGACTCATGATTAAGCAATAAGAATTTTTATATGCTATGCAAAAGATATAAAATGTTTTTCTGGTATTTTCTAGGAATGAAAATAGCACTTGGAAGTCTAAGTGTACAAGTTGCACTATCAAGGGAGGTGAGCTACAAAGAGCCACTTAATAACCAAGCCTTTTCAAGTTGAAATCACTAAACTCCTTTGTGGTACTTTCAATTCCCCAAAAATTTTCACAAAAATTTTTGTATGCTTTTCACAATTTGTTTTAGAAACTTATCTAAATGTGAACAATTAAAAACTACACAATACTAGACGTTTCAAGGCAGCAAAGTAAACACAATTAAAGACAAGCAACTTAAAAGAAGCAAGGATAAGCAACTAGTCGGTTTGCCCTAAGTGGAAGCTTGAAACATATGAAATTTCCAAGCCACTTCCACTAGTACTACATGTGAGTAGGCTACCAAGGGGTTAGATATACCTGACTAGCTTCTTAATACTCCCTCCAAGCTTTACAAATTGGTTTAAAAATACAAGATAATTGACAAAAATTTAAACTAAACTAGAAAGCAAATAATGGCGGCTTTTGTGACCCAATTAGTGACGGATTTGTTGTTCAATGTTCCTAACACTTGTTCAAGTGTTTTAATCCGCCACTAACCCTTGAAATAAGTTGGTCCTGGACCTGCACAATGAACACAACAAAAGTGGTTAATGGAGGCTGCTCACAAGGTGAAAGGAATGGTCACTCAAGTGAAGGAAATTTAGGAAGAGTTTGGTCACTAAATTAGGTCAAATTTTGTAGTCTTAGTGTCCAAAACTTTTCCTACTCTTTGTTGAGTCAATGCTTGATCCTTAATCAAGGATTTGAGGCCACTTCTAGAACAGAAATTTTAATGAAAGAAAACAAGATAAGCAACAAAAGCACAATTTGAAAAGCTTATACCAAATGGAAGAGTAATATGTGTAAGACAAGACTCAAAGAGGTTCAACAAATAAAACTTCAAAATAAGACTCCAAAGAAAGCTAGCACACAGTTAGGAAGGTTCCTAGATAGGTACTAGAGTAGATTAACAACACACAAAAAATTGAAAGCAATTGGATAAGTACAAACCAAATAGTAGTCAAAACAAGATTAAGGAATCAAGTGAATTTTGTAGTTGTACACCTCTCGGCTTTTTCTCTTTAAATTGCTTTATCTATATTTTTTTTTATTCTTTCTTTTTCTGAATTCAAGTTAAGATTCCAGACAAGGTATTTGCCTTTTGTTTTCAATTTTTTCAAGATTCCAAGCTATAGAAACCGAGACTACAAAATTGGTCCCAATTCAAGTGAAAAATGATGAAACTAGTGCACTAGTTTTTAGGTTTTTGTAATGGATTCTTTGTTCACTTTTCTCTTTTTTTTTTAACTACTTGAAACAATAGGCTCTGTATTTTCCTCTGTTTTTCAGCCTCTATGCTTTTAAAATTTGAATCCAAAAGATAGTGCACTAGAAGTAGGATTAAGCACTTGAAAATTTAAGCAACACAATTTTTTTTTCAATTTTCAATAGAAAGTGATTTGAAAACTTAAGTACATAAAAGAAACCTAACTCTAAAGAAATTTGCTAGAACTAATAGCAAATTATGAACTCAATAAGGCAAAATAAAAAGCACATATAGGTAGGCATAAGATTACACAAACCGAGACCAAACAATATAGACAATGCACTCAAAAGAAAATTAGGTTAACATGCTATTCAAGGAATTTTGTAACATATAAGGACTAAACACAACTCTAAGACAAAACAAGGATTAAAAACCAAAATCTAATGCAAATGCATGAGGTCCAATCACGGACACATACAAGGAATGGAGAGACTCAAATAAAATAAAAAAGAAGCACAAGAAAATAAGTCCTAAACATGTTGATTGTGGAAGAAAATCAAGAACAATCAAACAATGGATCTATGGAACAAATATTGATTCAAAACAAGTAGATCCGAAAAGAAACTCAAGTAAGACAATAAGAATACAAGAACACAAGACACGGACACACAAAAATGAAGAACACTTATCTCCTTGAAGACCTTGCTCTTGATACCAAAAATGATGGAGAAGGTAGGAGGAGTGAATGATGTTCTTCTCCTATTCTTCACCTTAGCTCGGATCTTCTTCAAGGAGCTTGGAACCGAATGGACTGAAGGCAAGAATGGAGGATGATTCACGGATTGGAAGAAGGCTTAAGCCTTGGATGGAAGCATCCAAGCTTAAGGTTCAAGGGAAAGCTCACTTCAAAGAGGAGGAAAACCTAATGGATTCCTAAAAGTGTAGCTCTCTCTCACGGTGACTTTCAAGGAAAATTGGGCTGAATAAGCTCTCCAATTTTATTAATCTCAAAAGTGAATACAATGTGTCGGAGAAACACTTAAGTAGGGTTCCAAATGTGCACTCTTTGGGCGCCTAACTCAAAGGCTACATGTGGCGCCCAACATTTGAATTCAAATTTGAAATTTGAATTCAAATTTTGGCTCCCATGTGCTAGTCCGAAAATTTAGGTACCAAGGTGCATTTAGATTTGATTTGAGAGTTATTTAGGGTTAATTTGAGTGGCACATGTTCAGCCACCCATGGTGCTAATCATGTGACTCAAATGTAACTTAAATGACTTTCAAATTAAACACAATTTAACCTAATTAGCCTACTTTAGTATTCCTTGTATTTTCCTATTCTAATGACCTAATTACATTGGTCAAAAAAATACAATGGAAAGGAAAAATTACAAGAATGAAAATGAGCCCAATATTGGGTACCAAAAGCCCAAAGGCCCATGAAGCCCAAAACTAGGCCCAACAAGCCTAAAACCTAAAAATGCTACTCTATGTGGTCCAAAATAAAAGACCAAAATATATTCAAACTATGCTAAAAAAATATAATAAGAATGTTCATTTCAAGATAGGCCATGTTGAAACTTGGTTTGGGCCTTCCAAGCCCATAGGGCCCATTGGGCCTTGACTGGCCCAATCTTCCATGTCTAGCCCACTCCTCTTGGATCTTTGAGTATGTCACCTCTTGCACTCCAAAGCATGATTCCATCAGAATGACTTTGTTCAACTTTGTATCAAGGTTGAGCAACAAAATTTGAGAAAGAATTTCAAAACAAGCTCATACTCATCTTCTTATTCAAAGGTTGACTACAAGAGGGAGGGAAAAACTTTTGACAAGAAAAATACTTTTGATTCCTCCAAAAATCTAGACAAGGGTAAAACAAAAGAAGAAAAAGAAAAGAAAAACACCTCACGCACTAGCACCATATCTAGTGACATAAAGTGCTTTAAGTGTCTTGGGAGAGGCCACATTGCTTCTCAATGCCCTAATAAAAAGGTCATGATACTAAGGGTCCAAGATATTTATAGTAGCCAAGATGAAGCTACTACTTCTCCATCTTCAAGTGAGGATGAAGAAGAAGCAAGTAAGGGAGAGTCATGTGAGGTCACTTACCCTTACAATGGGGAACTTCTTATGAGGAGAAGGGTCCTGAATAACCAAGCCAGTGATACACAATCCCGAAGAGAGAACATTTTTCACACAAGATGTAATATTTCTAATAAAGCTTGTTCTCTAATTGTGGATAGTGGATCTTGGTGCAATTGTTGTAGCACTAGGATAGTTGAGAAGTTGGGCTTAACTACCACACCCCATCCCAAACCTTATCAACTTCATTGGCTCAATGATGATGGGGATATTGTGGTTAACGAACAAGTGGAAGTAGAGTTTTCCATTGGGAACTATTAAGATAAAGTTAAATGTGATGTAGTTCTTGTAGACCCCTAAAATTGTCCGGGTCGGAAATAAGACTCGAAGACTCTCAAAGATCAAAGGAAAGTCAGCCAGAAGGACTCCCAGAAGACCATAGGATGACTATCTGTAGGTTTAGAGGTCTTAGAGTAGCCAAAAATAAGAAAGTGGGAGGTTTGGAGCTCAATACGGCCTCCTTGGAGTTCAGTACGGCCGTACTGCACATTTTGTACTACAATACGGCCGTACTGAAACCAATACGGCCGTATTGAAGTTTCTGTATTTCAATACGGCCTACTGAATTCAATACGGCCGTATTGAAGTACAAAAACTCAATACGGGCCGTATTGAACCCAGGGGCCGTACTGCGCCTCATCCCTATAAATAGGACGTCATTTGGACGTCATTCCACACTTTTCCACACAGTTTTGACTCCCTCCTTGAGTATTCTGGGGTTTTTGAGCAGTGTTCTGCCCTAGAAATCTCTCTGGGAGTCGATCCGACGAAGTTCTGGAATTCCGAGCATTTAGCTTGGAGATTCGAACTTAGTCGAAGGGAAATCTTTTGGATTTCCATAGTCAAAAATTATTTTTAGGAAGGAGCGAGCGAGCTTGTAGAGGGAGGGAGTGCCAAAAAGCCTCCTAGACTTCATTGATATATAAAAAGCACGCTTCAAGAGGTTTCTTTTCTAAAAATCCCTTCTTTTACCGCTTTCTGATTGTTGCATATTTAAATTTATCATCATGTAGATATTTAATTTACAATCGCTTATAATAAATAGGGGTAATTTAGTAATTTTGCGCTATTATTTAATAAATAATCCGTCATAGGGAACCCTAATGGGGCGCTGTGGGGGTGCTAACACCTTCCCCACACGTAACCGACTCCCTTACCCAACTCTGGTTGTAATGGCCAAAGTTGATTTATAAAATCAATTGCCTTAAATCTTTTTCCAATGTTTTGAGTAAAATATTGGTGGCGACTCCAAGAACCCTAATTTTTGCGAAAACCACTAATCCATAGAGGGTCCACGCTTGGGATTAATATGGATTGGTGAATCATTTAATAAAATTGGTAGCTCGACAAGGTCTCAGTTTGAGAATAAGTCGTTCTATCAATCCACCACTTTTCAAAACTTTAAAAAGAGTCCAACCATCGTCGCGATTGCCAAGGTCCGTTTCGGCGGGTGGCGACAGATGGCGACTCCACTGGGGAAGCCTCGAGAGTCAGTCCCATTTAGTGATGGATTATTTCTAAAATAATAGTTTAAAATTACTTCGTTACCCCTCACTTGTATGATAACATGTTTATCTATTTGGCTTTAATAACTGTTGTTTGTTTAATTTTTCGCAATTGTTTGAAATACAAACTGCACACGAACCTTTGCACACAACAGTTCCCTCTATACCCGGGGGCGTGAGTGGTAAGCCATAGGGAGTGGATGTTAGTACGGCCGGTTGTCGAATGGGTCTATAGGTGCCCGTAGACCGTTGTCGGAAAGCATCACTCAAGGTGATAACCATGAACTCAAGTCCGACAGTGCGTTGGAGCTTTCCATCGACTTACGACGAGAGGAATTGGGTCCCTATAATGGGGGCACCTTGGGGGCCTCAGACCGGTGAGAACAGTTAGATCCACCTTGAATATGCACTTTTCTGCAGGATACCCCTACCTCGTGATTCGCTCGTGACTGTTCGTGGATGAGTGAATTGTTTGTGTATAGGTTTATGTGATATTGTTTGTGCATTAATAATAAACCTCGTGATAAGGTCTAAAGAATAATCCCCATGCATGAAAATACCATGACATGAGAGGAAAGACCATGTGTGAAAATATAATAAAAGTGAGGAGCATGTACATCATTACCAATAAGACATCATGCATCCTCATAAACCATGCATTTTAGGTTCACCAATACCTCTTGACATGAGTAAAAGAGACCCATAATTATCGAGATTCTCCGTTGGGGAGGGATCATAAGTCAAGGAGGGTGGTAACACTCCGTTTTAAAAAGGCAGCGCCTTAAAAATGGAGGGTTATCAAGCTCATGTCAAGAGCGTATTCATCCCATAAATAAACTAATTAAACATTCATTTTAGAAAGTGGCTGGTCATCTCTCTGTCCTCACACGCGCGCAGAAAATCAAGAAGATGGAAGCGCTAGAGGACCAAAATAAGAAGCTTACAGCCGAGCTCTCGCAGCTCAAAGAACAAATGGCGCAAATGATGGAGCTCATGCGTCATCATAATGTACATGGGTCTCACCACAGTGACCATGAGTCCCATCATCATGAGGAGGAGGAGCACGAGGAAGAACCTCCACGAGCTGTACCCCTTGGGGCGGGGATCATGATTAAAGAGCCCGAGGTTTCAAAGGAACAATTCCACGCCCTAGAGGATCGGCTAAGGGCTATGGAGGGGCATGACTTCGATATTAAAGATGCCGCCGACATGTGTTTAGTGAGGGACATCCAATTCCCTCCTAAATTTAAAGTGCCGGATTTCCCAAAGTACGTGGGATCGACTTGCCCTAAGAGTCATCTCACCATGTACTGTCGCAAAATGGCTGCATATGCCACAAATGAAAAGCTCTTGATCCATTTCTTCCAAGAGAGCTTAGCCGATACTGCGCTCAATTGGTATATGCAGCTAGATGGAAATCTAGTACATACATGGAGGCAGTTGGCCGACGCCTTTCTCAAGCGCTATAAATACAACATCGACCTAACACCCGATAGGTCAGATCTTCAAGCCTTGAGTAAGAAAAATGATGAATCTTTCAAGGCGTACGCCCAACGATGGAGGGAGTTGGCGGCACAGATAGAGCCCCCGCTGTCGGATAAGGAGACGGTGTCCTTATTCATCAACTCGTTGACTGGTCCCTATTACGATAAAATGATAGGGAACACAACGACACTCTTCTCGGACATCATCACCATTGGGGAGAGAGTGGAACAAGGACTTAAAAGTGGGAAGCTGGCTAAGCCTTCCCAATCATATGAAGCTAAGAAGGCCTTCGGGAAGAAGAAAGAGGGAGGAGTCAATGCTATAACCATACCCTCGGCTACTTCCACTTCGAAGTCGGGTAGATCGCAATTCACTCCTGTGAAGAAGTTTGATAAACTTCCGACCACTTATAGCGATCTCCTGCCGAAGCTAGTAGAAGCCAAACTTCTAGCTTATGTTCCACCAAGGAAGATCGACCCACCTTACCCCGATTGGTACAAGCCACAAGACAAATGTTTATACCATTCGGGGGCACCAGGGCATTCAACAGAGAACTGCCTAGCTCTCAAACACAAGGTCCAAAGCCTTATTGATGCTGGGTGGGTCACTTTCGATTCGACAGCGCCCGACGTGAGCAAGAACCCTCTGCCAAAGCAGGAGTAGAGAGAAGGGCAAGCCACGATAGGGCCCCTCCTTAATTTTCTTTTTCTTTTTGGGACTCATGATCAGTACCTGAGATCATGAGGACCTTTCATATAAATAAGGGTTTTGTACATTTTACATATATCAATAAAGAGGCATTTTTCACACATTATTCTCTCATTTAGTTCTTTTCTCTCTCTCTCTTATTAACATTAATAATTCTAAACCTAAACAGAACCAATAAAATAATTATGTCTGTAATTGTTCGCTCTGACCGGGATCCGAAAGTTGAGGATGAATGGGTTGAGTTGGACAGTGATGAGGAGGTCATCTCTCCGGATCTGCAAAGACTGCTAAATCAAGAAGCTCGTCTACTCCAACCATATCAAGAGAAATTGGAGACTGTGAATTTGGGGCAGGGCCGAGAGATAAAAGAGGTCAACATTGGGACCCATATCAGTGATGAAATAAGGACATATGTTTCCGCTATGATTATAATGAAATCATTCTTTTTGCTTCTTTTCTTGCTTATAATAAAATTCTAAACCACATTATTTTTAACCCTGTTTGAATAAATATGAATGAGGTTAAAATCATCTTAATAATAATAAACCCACATCATCTTAATGTGGAAGTGTGTGTGACAACTTGGAGCACCTTCCCTTGGCCTCGACAAGTGCCATCATGGATAAAAAGAAATCCTTTAAAATAAAAAAAGCTCGGCAGGAAACCCAAAAAGGGGGCTGCGCAAAAATAAGAGCAAAAGACCCGCTAGGAATCCCACAAAAGGGTGACCTAGGCAAAAATTAGGGTTGCAAAATAAACGAAAACAAAAGTCCGCTAAAACGCCACAAAAGGGTGTTTTAGGCAAAAATAAGGACAATCAAAAAAAAAAAAGAGAAATCCATGATGGTACCACGAGCCGAATTCAAGAAAGGTTCAAGGGAAGCTATCTAAGTTGTCAAATCACAACGTCAATAAACAAAGATTTTCTTAACTTCATAAGTGTTTAATCAAACAAGCCTAAACACATAAGCCTACCTTGGCCAACCATTCTTACAAAAACCATTTTTGAAAAATAAATCCCCTCTAAAACACAAACTTCAGAATAAAAGTATCTTTCCCTTCTTTTCTCTCTTGTCCCAAATAATTTTAGAATAATCTAGTGGAAGCATGGAGAAATAAATCATCACTGATAATGGATCTAATCTGAACAACAAAATGGTGGAAGAACTCTGCCAAGAATTCAAGATCCAACACCATAACTCTTCCCCATATCGGCCAAAGATGAATGGGGCAGTCGAGGCAACCAATAAGAACATCAAGAAAATAGTGCAAAAGATGGTTGTCTCATTTAAAGACTGGCACGAGATGTTACCCTTCGCTCCTCATGGCTATAGGACTTCAGTACGTACATCTACAGGAGCTACTCCATTCTCCCTCGTTTATGGGATGGAGGCAGTTCTACCCGTCGAAGTCGAGATACCTTCTCTAAGGGTAATCATGGAAACAAAACTTTCCGAGGTAGAATGGGTTCAAAGCCGATACGACCAGTTGAACCTTATCAAAAAGAAACGGCTGAACGCCATATGCCATGGTCAAGCCTATCAGAGGAAGATCAAAAAGGCTTTTGACAAGAAAGTCCACCCTCGAGTCTACCATGAGGGAGAGTTGGTAATGAAGAAATTGCTACCAACTCAAAAGGACAAAATCGGAAAGTGTGCCCCAAATCACGGAGGACCATACGTGGAAAAACGAGCCTTCTCAGGAGGAGCATTGATCCTCACAGACATGGATGGAAAAGAACTTTGATACCCAGTCAACGCTGACGTGGTAAAGAACTACTATGCTTGAAGACGTTGCTTGCATAGGCCCGCTAGGATGAAAACCCAAAAAGGGCGTCCTAGGCAAAAGTTAGGGCAAAATAAAAAGTCCGCCAGTACAAGGGTACTAGGCAAAACAAAGGCGAATTTATCCCCGCTAGGATATGTCCTAGGCAAAAATTAGGGGCAAAAGAATAAGATACAAAAACAAAGCAAGCAACGATCACTTGAATCGAAAACCGAAAGGCGGCTCAAGTGATTATCTTCTAGAAGCAAGCGTCTTGCAGCATCTACACTCCTGGCTCAGGCATCTCACCCAAAGCAACTAGGGGAATGTAAAGAGCAACAATTACAGATATAATTGTTAAGCCCAATGTATATAGCCTACCCTGGCCAGCCATTCTTCAGAAATTCCTTTTGTATATCTTTCTGTAAAAACACTTGTGAATATCAATAAAATATCTATTCATTTTCTCTTCTCTCTTGACCATGTGATTATGCCTCTAAAATTGGTATTTCATAAAAATTGTACGAAATTCCTTTAATAATCAGTCAATAAAGAAAATTGGAGGGGTTCCTATAAAATCCGTAATCTCCTGTGAAAAAGGCTCACAAAGATATTCCCTCACGTCGACGACAGAAATTCCTCCAAGAAAAGGAGGATAGGGAGAGCCATTCATTTAAAAAAAAAAAAAAAAAAAAAAAAAAAAGCATTAATAAAATAATCAAACTTGCATTTGTGCATCACACACACATTAGTTGCACATTCAAAGACCTTATCATGAGGCAATTGCATAAAATAGAAAAATAGAAAAATTGCTTGTGTATGACAACAGTCAACAGAAAAGGCCAAAAAAACGACAAAAAGGCAAAAATACAGAAAAAGCCAAAAAATCGACAAAAAAGGCAAAAATACAGAAAAAGCCAAAAATCAACAAAAAAGGCAAAATACAGAAAACCCAACAAATTGTACAGAATAACTGAGCCTGGAGAGGCTTGCCGAAATAATACTCTCACAGAATAACTGAGCCTGGAGAGGCTTGCCGAAATAATACTCTCTCAGAATAACTGAGCCTGGAGAGGCTTGCCGAAATAATACTCCCACAGAATAACTGAGCCTGGAGAGGCTTGCTGAAATAATACTCTCTCAGAATAACTGAGCCTGGAGAGGCTCGCCGAAATAATACTCTCTCAGAATAATTGAGCCTGGAGAGGCTTGCCGAAACAATACTCCCTCTTAGAATAATTGAGCCTGGAGAGGCTCGCCGAAATAATACTCTCTCAGAATAACTGAGCCTGGAGAGGCTCGCAGAAATAATACTCTGCAGAGAAACCTCAGCTTAAGCTCATGGAACAAATCCCCAGCGAGAGCTATCAAAGCAAGATCGTCAAAATCCCCAATGGAAGCGCGATCATCCAAGCAAAATATTCAGTCAAAGGACTTGAAACTTCCTCAGTGGAAGATAGCTCTCTGACTCAAGCGCTGAGTGAGGCTAAGCCTGTAGAGGCTTCCTAAATAATACTCTGGGATACATAAGATCCCCAAATCCCCAGTCGCCTACTCAAGAGGCACCCCTACAAAAGGAGAAAAATAAAAAAAATATATCAATAAATATTCCCCAAGCGGAATTCGGCATCCAGCCAAACACCGAACATCAAGATGATTTGCCTAACAGAAGAGGCCAGTCAAGAATTGAATGACAGAATCCCCCAGCGGATAACAGCCTACACAGAGGCTACAAAAATCAGAAAATCAAAAGAGACACCCAAATAAGGACAACCGGGATACTCCACTTACGTCAAAAGGACGTCAGCCAAACATAAGGCATCGCTCAACTCAGATAGAGAGCATCTGTGTCTACACCCCAAGGAGTCAGAAATTCCCCATGGGTACCAACTAAGCAATGCAAGTTGGGGCACAAAAACCTATGAATGACTGCACATCCCCTAGACGGATCCCTGCGTTATCCAGCCCTCAGCGGCACAAAATCAGAAAAACAAACCGTCGAAGCAGCATTGTGGACTGTGGAGACAAACTTATCTCAAAACCCTGGAGAGGGCAAACTCAGCTGCCCATGTTGAGAGGCAAAACCCTGGAGAGGGCAAACTCAGCTGCCCATATTGAGAGGCAAAACCCTGTAGAGGGCAAACTCAGCTGCCCATGTTGAGAGGCAAAACCCTAGAGAGGGCAAACTCAGCTGCCCATGTTGAGAGGCAAAACCCTGGAGAGGGCAAACTCAGCTGCCCATGTTGAGAGGCAAAACCCTGGAGAGGGCAAACTCAGCTGCCCATGTTGAGAGGCAAAACCCTGGAGAGGGCAAACTCAACTGCCTCATGTTGAGAGGCAGGGCCTGGAGAGGCGATACTCAACTGCCTCATGTTGAGAGGCAGGGCCTGGAGAGGCGATACTCAACTGCCTCATGTTGAGAGGCAGGGCCTGGAGAGGCGATACTCAACTGACTCATGTTGAGAGGCAGGGCCTGGAGAGGCGGTACTCAGCTACCGAGGTTGTCAGAAACACTGAGGTATGCATGAGCCTGGAGAGGCGATGACTAATACTCAACCTGGAGAGGCTACTCAACAATTTTCCACCAGAAGACGCTACAAGTCAGAAGGATGGCACATCACCCGGACAATTGGGTCAACTCCTTTACTTGTCAGCCGGTACACCAAAAGGCCGTCCGACTAAGTAAAGGGGGGGCAGCTGTAGACCCCTAAAATTGTCCGGGTCGGAAATAAGACTCGAAGACTCTCAAAGATCAAAGGAAAGTCAGCCAGAAGGACTCCCAGAAGACCATAGGATGACTATCTGTAGGTTTAGAGGTCTTAGAGTAGCCAAAAATAAGAAAGTGGGAGGTTTGGAGCTCAATACGACCTCCTTGGAGTTCAGTACGGCCGTACTGCACATTTTGTACTACAATACGGCCGTACTGAAACCAATACGGCCGTATTGAAGTTTCTGTATTTCAATACGGCCGTACTGAATTCAATACGGCCGTATTGAAGTACAAAAACTCAATACGGGCCGTATTGAACCCAGGGGCCGTACTGCGCCTCATCCCTATAAATAGGACGTCATTTGGACGTCATTCCACACTTTTCCACACAGTTTTGACTCCCTCCTTGAGTATTCTGGGGTTTTTGAGCAGTGTTCTACCCTAGAAATCTCTCTGGGAGTCGATCCGACGAAGTTCTGGAATTCCGAGCATTTAGCTTGGAGATTCGAACTTAGTCGAAGGGAAATCTTTTGGATTTCCATAGTCAAAAATTATTTTTAGGAAGGAGCGAGCGAGCTTGTAGAGGGAGGGAGTGCCAAAAAGCCTCCTAGACTTCATTGATATATAAAAAGCACGCTTCAAGAGGTTTCTTTTCTAAAAATCCCTTCTTTTACCGCTTTCTGATTGTTGCATATTTAAATTTATCATCATGTAGATATTTAATTTACAATCGCTTATAATAAATAGGGGTAATTTAGTAATTTTGCGCTATTATTTAATAAATAATCCGTCATAGGGAACCCTAATGGGGCGCTGTGGGGGTGCTAACACCTTCCCCACACGTAACCGACTCCCTTACCCAACTCTGGTTGTAATAGCCAAAGTTGATTTATAAAATCAATTGCCTTAAATCTTTTTCCAATGTTTTGAGTAAAATATTGGTGGCGACTCCAAGAACCCTAATTTTTGCGAAAACCACTAATCCATAGAGGGTCCCGCTTGGGATTAATATGGATTGGTGAATCATTTAATAAAATTGGTAGCTCGACAAGGTCTCAGTTTGAGAATAAGTCGTTCTATCAATCTACCACTTTTCAAAACTTTAAAAAGAGTCCAACCATCGTCGCGATTGCCAAGGTCCGTTTCGGCGGGTGGCGACAGTTCTCATGGAGGCTTGTCATATTTTGTTGGGTAGGCCATGACAATTTGATAAGCAAACACACCATGATGGCCTAAATAATAAAATAACTTTCACTCACAAGGGCAAGAAGTTTGTGCTTCATCCTTTATCACCATCACAAGTGATGGAAGATCAAGTACAAATGAAGACCAAACGTGAGCAAGAGAAAGGGAAAGAAAATCAAAAAAAGAAAGAAAAAAAAAACTTCTAAAAACTAGCAATCAAGAGGATTCTAGAGAGTCTAGTGTTCCCTCTCCAGAAATAGTTCAAGGAGAGACATTTGAAACAAAAACTTTGCAAAAAACATCTCTCTTACTTGAACCATCTTCTTATATCCTCATGTATAGAGGAACACTCACATGCACTGCCACAAGTTCTTTGGAAACTTCTCTACCTCTTGAAGTTAAAATTCTTTTAAAGGAATTTGATGATGTATTTCCTAGTGAAGGACCTATAGGCCTTCCACCTTTTAGGGGAATAGAGCATCAAATATATCTTGTGCCTGGGGCTAGTCTTCCAAATAGACCAGCCTATAGGACAAATCCACAAGAAACTAAAGAGATAGAGAAGCAAGTACAAGTATTGTTGGATAAGGGTTGGATTCAAAAGAGTCTAAGTTCTTGTGTTGTACCTATTATCTTGGTGCTAAAAAAAGATGGAAAATGGAGAATGTGTTTTGATTGTAGAGCTATCAACAACATCACCATAAAATATAGGCACCCAATTCCTAGGCTTGATGACATGCTTGATTAATTGCATGGGTCATCCATATTTTCCAAAATAGATCTTAAAAGTGGATATCACCAAATTAGAATCAAGGAAGGTGATAAGTGGAAGACTGCTTTTAAGACTAAGTTTGGATTATATGAATGGTTAGTAATGCCTTTTGGGCTTACTAATGCACCTAATACATTCATGAGGCTAATGAATCATGCCCTCGGGAATTGCATTGGTAGATTTGTAGTTGTTTATTTTGATGATATATTAATCTATAGCCAAAGTCTAAGTGATCATATGGATCACCTAAGACAAGTCTTACTTTTTGTTAGAGACAATCACTTGTTTGCCAATGTAGACAAGTACACTTTTTGTGTGGTTAATGTTATCTTCCTAGGGTTTGTGGTGAGTAAAAAAGGGGTTCATGTGGACCCCGAGAAAATCAAAGCCATCCAAGAATGGTCTATTCCTACTAATGTTAGGGAAGTTAGGAGCTTCCATGGTTTGGCAAGCTTTTATAGGAGATTTGTTCCTAACTTCTCTACATTAGCTTTACCTCTCAATGAGTTGGTAAAGAAGGATGTGGTCTTTTTGTGGCAAGAAAAACATAATTTAGTGATGGAATCATGCCTAGGAAGGCAAGAGGTGACATATTGAAGGAGCCAAGAGGAGTTGGCTAGACATGAAGGTTTGGGCCAGTCAGGGCCCAATGGGCCTGATGGGCCTGGGAAGGCCCAAGTTGAACTTTTCATGGGCCATATTTTGTTATAGATATTTTCATATGTTTTGTATACATCATGTTAGTATAGGTATCATATATTTTGGTCTTGTATTTTGGACCACATAGAGTAGCATTTTAGGTTTTAGGCTTGTTGGGCCTAGTTTTGGGCTTCATGGGCCTTTGGGCTTTTGGTACCCAATATTGGGCTCATTTTCATTCTTGTAATTTTTCCTTTCCATTGTAATTGTTTGACCAATGTAATTAGGTCATTAGAATAGGAAAATACAAGGAATACTAAAGTATGCTAATTAGGTTAAACTAGGTTTAATTTGGAAGCCATTTAAGTTACATTTGAGTCACATGTTTTGCACCATTGGTGGCTGAACATGTGACACTCAAATTAACCCTAAATGACTCTCAAATCAGACCTAAATGCACCTTGGTACCTAAATTTTCAGACTTCCACATGTGCACCAAAGTTTGAATTCAAATTTCAAATTTGAATTCAAACTTTAGGCGCCAATTTGTGTAGCTTTGGTTTAGGTGCCTATGTGCTTCATTTCCGTGCATACTTAAGTCCTCCCTTCACATTTTTGTATTCACTTTTGATCATAATTGAAATTTGTGAGCCATTGGCCGAGTTTCCTCTCTCAAAAGTCCCTTAGAGTTCATCTTCAAAACCTTAGGATTTCACCTTAGAATCCTCCTCTTTGAAGTGTGCTCTCCATTGATGCTTGAGCTTGGATGCTTCCCTCCTAGTTCTAGGTTGAGTGCATCCGTGAGTTCTTAAGCTTCTAAGTGTTTTTGAGTTGAAGAATCAAGCCTCCATTGAAGAAGATCCGGCCTAAGCAAATCCGTGGAGAAGATCATCCATCACTTCTCCTAAGTTTGCTATCATTTTTGGTATCAAAGTAAGGTCTTCAAGGAGATAAGTTCTTCATCTTGTTTTGGTCCGATTGTTTTTGTGTTCTTTGTGTTCTAAGTGTCTTGTTTGAGTTTCTTTTCGGATCTACATGCTTTTTATCATATTTTGTTCCATAGATCCATTGGTTGATTGTTCTTGAATTTCTTCCTCAATCAACTTGTTTAGGACCTATTAGCTTGTGCTTGTTTTTGATTTTAATTTTGAGTCTCTCCATTCCTAATATGTGTCCGTGATTGGACTGCATACATTGCATTTAGATTTTGGTTTTTAATCCATGTTTTGTCTTAGTATGTTTGTGTAGTCTTTATATGTCTTAAAATTCCTTGAATAGCATGTTTAACCTAGTTTTATTTTGAGTTTTGTGTCCATATATTGTTTTCGGTTTACCTATTGTTCTTGCCTCCTATATG
The DNA here is from genome assembly GCF_000230855.2 of Cajanus cajan. Classification (NCBI taxonomy): domain Eukaryota; kingdom Viridiplantae; phylum Streptophyta; class Magnoliopsida; order Fabales; family Fabaceae; genus Cajanus; species Cajanus cajan. The sequence goes on from NC_138525.1 coordinate 41,877,963, forward strand.
TGCTTTTTCTTTTGCCTTTTTGTGTTCATAACTTGCTATTAGTTCTAGTAAGTTTCCTTAGAGTTAGGTTTCCTTTATGTTCTTAAGTTTTCAAATCACCTTCCATTAAAAATCTTCTAAAAAAATTTTCAAGTGTAATCCTATTTCTAGTGCACTTTCTTGTGGATTCAAATTTAATAAAAAAAAATTTTAGAGGCTGAAAAACAGAGATAAAACAGAGCCTAAACAAAAGAAAAGACCTAAAGTTCAAAAGAAAAATAGTTCAAAAAGAATCCAAACCAAAACCTAAAACTAGTGCACTAGTTTATCATTCTCACTTGAAATTTGACCTAATTTTTGGCTGATTTGTATTCTCGGTTTCTATAGCTTGGAATCTCTAAAAATTTTGAAACAAAAGGCAAATATACTCTCTGGACTCTTAATTTGATACTGAAAAAAAGAAAGAATTAAAAAAAAATAGAGAAAGAAAATTAAAAGGAAAAAGCCGAGAGGTATACAAGTTGAAAAACCTACTTGATTCCTTGTTATTATTTTGGCTACTACTTTTGCTATACTTATCCAATTGCTTTCAAATTTTTTTTGTTTTGTTCATCTACTCTAGTACCTATCTAGGAACATTCCTAACTGATTGCTAGCTTTATTTGGAGTCTTATTTTCCAGTTTTACTTGTTGAACCTCTTTGAGTCTTGTCATATATACATATTACTCTTAACTTTTGGTATAAGCCTTTCAAATTGTGCTTCTATTGCTTGTCTAGTTTTCTTTCAATAATTTCCCTGTGCTGGAAGTGGCCTCAAATCCTTGCTCAAGGATCAAGCATTGCTCAACAAAGAGTAGGAAAAGTTTGGACACTAAGACCTAAAAATTTGACCTAATTTAGTGACCAAAACTTCTCCTAAACTTCCTTCACTTGAGTGACCATTTCTTTCACCTTGTGAGGCAGCCACCATTAACTTTTTTTGTTGTGATTCTTTGCAGGTCCAGGAGCATCAAATTTGAAGAATTAGTGGTGGATTAAGACACTTAAACAAGTGTTAGAAAAGTTGAACACAAAAACCGTCACTAAATTGGTCACCAAAACCGCCATTTATTGCTTTCTAGGCTAGTTTAAATTTTGCAATCTCTCTTGTATTTTAAAATCAATTTGTAAAGCTTAGAGGGAGTATTAAGAAGCTGGTCAGGTATATCTAACTCCTTGTTAGCATCCTCACGTGTAGTGCTAGTGGAAGTGGCTTGGAAATTTCATATGTTTCAAGCTTCCACTTAGGATATCCGACTAGTTGCTTACATTGTTTCCTTTAAGTTCTTTGTCTTTTAATTGCTTTATTTTGTTGCCTTGAAACGTCTAGACTTGTGTAGATTTACTTGCTCACGTTTAGTTTAGTCTCAAAAAAACAAACAAATTGTGAAAAAGCATTCAAAATTTTTGTGAAAAGTTTTGGGGAATTGGAGATACCACAAAGGAGTTTAGTGATTTCCACTTGAAAAGGCTTGGTTATTAAGTGGTTCTTTGTAGCTCACCTCCCTTGATAGTGCAACTTGTACACTTAGACTTCCAAGTGTTATTTTCATTCCTAGAAAATACCAAAAACATTTTATAACTTTTTGCATAGCATATACAAAAAAATTCTTTTGTTTAATCATGAGAAAATATTTCTCAAGTGGTAGTGAATTAAGCTCTCCAAAAGGTTTTTCACATTCTACTCAAAGGCTTAAATCACTAACACCTTGGACAAAGCAAGAAGCTTTAAAAAAAGAAAAAGAAAAACTTGAAAAAAAAGCACAAATTGCAATTTTAGAGGAAGAAATTCACATTATTAAACAAAAGAGAGAAAAACTTTTAGCAAAAGAAAAATTGAGAAAAACAAGAGAAAAAGAAAGAAAAAAGGCATTGCTCTTAGGGAAGAGTAAGGAGGAAAATAATTCCTCTAAAGGACTTGTGAGTGAAGAGAGTTGTTCTACCACTAAAAACCATTTACAAAATACTCTCTTCATAAATAAAGACCTTAACTCTTACCCTAATCTTACCACTAGTCATGAAGTAGAGATTCAAGAACAAATCATTCTAAAGAAAAATGAATCTCAACTTCAAGATGTAGTGAAGAAGGAGTGGACTACATTTAGTTCCACTTCTTGTGCTACTTCCTTGGAGGTGCCCAAGGAAGATAGCCTTCCTCTCTTTAGGAATCCTTCTACCATAGTTGTTCTAATAAAGCACCCAAATTTTGGAATATATTGTTTGATAGATACATCTTGTCATATTTCATATTCTATTTTTGATCTTATGGGAAGTTCATCTTTATTTGAACTTAATTTGCACCCTTCCCTACAAGACAAAAATAGTTTATATGAGTTTTCAAGATTTTCCAAGACATTTTATCTACCAAACAATATGATTCAAAATTGTTTAGGACGTTTTCTAGTATTCTTTTCTTTATATTTTAGGAAAAGCCTAGGCTACCATTTAGGGTATTTTAGGCAAGATATTGTAGTGTTTAAAAATCATTCTTTTCATTGTCTTAGTCATAGTGTTATTACATTCTTAGGTTTTACTTCTAGGTTATGCTTAGGAAAGGAGCCTATTTCTACTTTTAGGGAGTCTAATTTTTATAGTTTATTTTTTCTTAGGCTAGATATAAGGACTCCTCTTAGGATCCATAATCCATTTTCTCATCATAAACATGTCACCTCTTATACATGGTTTGTTGTGTATGTAGGTGATGTTTCTTATTCCATGCATCCTCGTGATTTGAGGGCAAATCCTTTTCAAGAGGGAGGGGATGATGGAATCATGCCTAGGAAGGCAAGAGGTGACATATTGAAGGAGCCAAGAGGAGTTGGCTAGACATGAAGGTTTGGGCCAGTCAGGGCCCAATGGGCCTGATGGGCCTGGGAAGGCCCAAGTTGAACTTTTCATGGGCCATATTTTGTTATAGATATTTTCATATGTTTTGTATACATCATGTTAGTATAGGTATCATATATTTTGGTCTTGTATTTTGGACCACATAGAGTAGCATTTTAGGTTTTAGGCTTGTTGGGCCTAGTTTTGGGCTTCATGGGCCTTTGGGCTTTTGGTACCCAATATTGGGCTCATTTTCATTCTTGTAATTTTTCCTTTCCATTGTAATTGTTTGACCAATGTAATTAGGTCATTAGAATAGGAAAATACAAGGAATACTAAAGTATGCTAATTAGGTTAAACTAGGTTTAATTTGGAAGCCATTTAAGTTACATTTGAGTCACATGTTTTGCACCATTGGTGGCTGAACATGTGACACTCAAATTAACCCTAAATGACTCTCAAATCAGACCTAAATGCACCTTGGTACCTAAATTTTCAGACTTCCACATGTGCACCAAAGTTTGAATTCAAATTTCAAATTTGAATTCAAACTTTAGGCGCCAATTTGTGTAGCTTTGGTTTAGGTGCCTATGTGCTTCATTTCCGTGCATACTTAAGTCCTCCCTTCACATTTTTGTATTCACTTTTGATCATAATTGAAATTTGTGAGCCATTGGCCGAGTTTCCTCTCTCAAAAGTCCCTTAGAGTTCATCTTCAAAACCTTAGGATTTCACCTTAGAATCCTCCTCTTTGAAGTGTGCTCTCCATTGATGCTTGAGCTTGGATGCTTCCCTCCTAGTTCTAGGTTGAGTGCATCCGTGAGTTCTTAAGCTTCTAAGTGTTTTTGAGTTGAAGAATCAAGCCTCCATTGAAGAAGATCCGGCCTAAGCAAATCCGTGGAGAAGATCATCCATCACTTCTCCTAAGTTTGCTATCATTTAGCATTTCAAGAGCTTAAGCAAAAAACTCACTCAAGCACCTGTTCTAGCTCTCCCTGATTTTAGCAAAACCTTTGAGCTAGAATGTGATGCTTCAGGTCTTGTCATAGGAGCTGTGTTGTTACAAGGTGGTCATCCCATAACCTATTTCAGTGAAAAACTTCATGGGGCTGCCTTGAACTACCCTACCTATGACAAGGAGTTGTATGCTTTAGTTCGAGCCCTTCAAACTTAGGAACATTATCTTGTGACCAAGGAATTTGTTATTCATAGTGATCATGAATCACTTAAATATTTGAAGGGTCAACATAAATTAAATAAGAGGCATGCAAAATGGGTTGAGTACCTTGAGAAATTTCCTTATGTCATCAAATATAAGAAAGGCCCTACAAATATAGTAGCTGATGCTTTATCAAGAAGACATGTGTTGTTGAATATCCTAGGCTCTCAAAATACTAGGGTTTGATGACATAAAGGAATTGTATGAGAAAGACCTTGATTTTGCTAACTTTTAATCTTTATGTATTCAAAAACCTTATCAAGGTTACTATATTTCTGAGGGGTTTCTTTTTAAAGAAAATAAACTTTGTATTCCCCAAGTATCTATTAGGAAACTCTTGGTAAAGGAGAGCCATGAGGGTGGGCTTATGGGGCATTTTGGGATTGAGAAAACTCTTTCACTTTTGAGAGAAATTCTTTTGGCCTCATATGAAAAGAGATGTCCAAAGATTTTGTAGTACTTGCATAGCTTGTTTACAAGCTAAATCTACCACAAAACCTCATGGACTTTAGACCCCCTTGCCAATATCCAATGCTCCTTGGGTAGACATTTCCATGGATTTTATCCTTGGTTTGCCTAGGACCCAAAGAGGAAAGGATTCCATCTTTGTGGTTGTGGACCATTTTAGTAAAATGGCACACTTTATTCCATGCCACAAAGTGGATGATGCAAGTAGTGTGGCTAAGTTATTCTTTCAAGAAATTGTGAGACTTCATGGGTTACCTAAAACTATAGTTTCAGATAGAGATGTTAAGTTCCTTAGCCATTTTTGGAAAACTTTATGGGCAAGGCTAGGAACTAACTTCTATTTTCTACCACATGTCACCCCCAAACAGATGGGAAAACTGAGGTAGTTAATAGGTCTCTTGGGACTATGTTGAGGGAAATCCTCAAAGGCAACAAAAATTCATGGGATGACTATCTCCCTCATGTGGAGTTTGCCTACAATAAGGTGGTCCATAAAACCACCAACATGTCTCCTTTTGAGATTGTTTATGGTTTCAATCCTCTAACTCCTTTAGATTTATTACCCCTTTCTGATGTTGCTTCTTTTATCCATAAAGAAGGTACATCTAGCGTTGAATTTGTCAAAAACTTGCATGAGAGGGTTAGGAATCATATTCAATCCCAAACAGAAAAATATGCAAAATATAATAACAAGGGTAGAAAGGAAGTTGTCTTCAAGGAAGGAGACTGGGTTTGGCTACACCTTAGGAAGGATAGGTTTTCTTCCAAAAGAAAGTCAAAACTTAGTCCTAGAGGAGATGGACCCTTTCAAATCCTTAGAAAAATAAACAATAATGCCTATGTCTTAGATCTCCCATCTGAATATGGGGTTAGTCCTAGTTTCAATGTCTCTGATTTATCTCTTTTTACAGAACTTGCTACACAAGAAGAGGAAGCTTTGGATTTGAGGACAAATCCTCTTCAAGAGGGAGGGGATGATGGAGGAGGCCCATGGGCCAAGGGCCCAACTACTATGGCTATGGCAAAGAGGATTCAAGAAGAGTGGGTCCATGCTCAAGAAAAGCCCATCACACTTTTTAGTTAGGCTTTGACTCAAGCCCAAGTAGAATAAGAGTAATGTAGGTTGAGGGGCCTTTAGGCTTGTATTGTATTTTGGGCCTTGTATTTTGGCCACTTAGAATAGGAATTTCATTTTGTGGTCATTTGAATTTAGGGTTAATTTAGGGTTACATGTGCTTAGTCATTTGCATGTAATTAGCATAGCATTTGGTATGCATTTCGGCCATGTGCACACATGCACATGGTGTTACCGAAATGCAACTCAAATGGATGCCAAATTACATCACAAATGAGTGCACATGGGATGGTGACTGGTTGGCACCAAAATTTGAATTTTTGAATTCAATTTTTAGTGCCTAAGGTTAAGTAAACCATACCATGGTTTTACTTAACCTTAGGCTAACCCAATGATGGAGGAAGCCCATGGGCCAAGGTCCCAACTACTAGGGCTATGGCAAGAAGGATACATGAGGAGTGGGCCCAAGCCCAAGGAAAGCCCATCTCTTTGTTTTGTTGGGCTTTGATTCAAGCCCAAGTAGATTAGGGTTAGTATAGGATTGGGCCTTAGTGCCTTGTATTTCTTTGGGCCTTGTATTCACGGCCATTTAGATTAGGATTTTCATTTAGAGGTCATTTGAATTTAGGGTTATTTAGGTTGCATGTGTAGTTGCATTAGAATGTAATTAGATTCACATTTGGAGTGCATTTCGGCCATGTGCAACACATGCATGTCGCAACCCAAAAATTTTCGATCTCGCGACTAATGGTTTAGACATCCTTTTAAAGATCTCATTAATTAAGGAATACCCGGACACCAGACTAATCCTTAATTAATGGTTTTGAAAAATGAGTTCATGGAGTCGCCACCAATATTTTACTCGAAATATTGGAAAAAAGAAAAGGTTTTTAAAGATCTAATAATGGCCTTGATAACCAAAATTGGGTTCGGGGGTCGATTACGTGTAAGGAAGGTATTAAGCACCCCTACAACGCCCTAAATCGGTACCCTATGATGAAGATAACGTAATAAGAATTAATAGATTAAATATTAAATCCTCTTTAATAATATTTATTTACATACTTAAAATATAAATTAAGCAATTTCTCTAAAATATCTACATTATGACGTTTATTATAATAAAAAAGGAAATAAAAAATGAGGAATAAAAAGAAGAAAAGAATATTGAATGAAATACCTCTTGAACAAGCTTTATTGAATCTTCAAATATGGAAAAGGTGCTTTGTGGCGACCTTTCACACTATAGTATGCCTCACAAATCTCAAGAAATACAATAGGAGGGAGAGAGAGTATAGAAATGCGACACAAATCTCAAAAAAAAATATAATAGAAGGGAGAGAGATAGAGAATTTCCGTGCTCAAAGGAGTCTTATTCGAAATTTCTCTGGCCACCCTGAAAACTGTGCCCGAGGCTTCAATTTATAAGCATCAGATGTGGGCCGGAACGGCCCGTTCTAGATTCGGAACGGCCTGTTCCGGATCCGAAGTTACGTTCAAATTACGTACCCTGGAACGGCCCGTTCTGAAAACGGAACGGCCCGTTCCGGTATTGGAACGGCCCGTTCCGGAATTGGTTTTTTAGGTCATTGAGAAGCCTTGGAACGGCTCGTTCCAATTCGAGATCGGCCCGTTCCGGACTTGGGAACGGCCCGTTCCGATTTTGGAACGGCCCGTTCCGATTTTGGAACGGCCCGTTCCGGGCTACTAAAAAAAGTTAATTTGGGTTTTTGGGCCCTCTGATGTCCTATCTGGTTTGTATGCCCCCGGACGAAATTGGGTGTCTACAGCTGCCCCTCTTTACTTGTCCTTTGGAATAGTTGTGTTGCTTTTCCAAAGGCAAGTAAAGATGTAGACATTTCGTCCGGGTCTTCTTCTCGTCTCTGTGTTGATGCTTCTACGTTGCTTCCCTTGGACAAATGTATTTGCTTGTAACCTCACCCTTTAGAGCAGTTGAGCATTGATTGCGTACTCTATTGGGTAAAAAGGTTGACAAACTGTACACCTGACCTTCAGTCTTTGACCTGCTGATGTTGAGTATTGTTGTGCCAGCCTCTCCAAGCCGCCTGCTAATATTGTGGGTATTATTGTGCCGGCCTCTTCAGGCCGCCTGCTGATATTGTGAGTATTATTGTGCCAGCCTCTTCAGGCTGCTTGCTGATAGTGAGTATTATTATGCCTGGCCTCTCCAGGCCGCCTGCTAATGTTGAGTATTATTATGCCTGGCCTTTCCAAGCTGCCTGCTGATGCTGAGTATTATTATGCCTGCCTCTCCAGGGCGCCTGCTGAATGTTGAGTATTATTATGCCTAGCCTCTCCAGGCCGTCTGCTGATGCTGAGTATTATTATGCCTGCCTCTCCAGGCCGCCTGCTGAATGCTGAGTATTATTATGCCTAGCCTCTCCAGGCTGCCTGCTGAATGCTGAGTATTATTATGCCTAGCCTCTCCAGGCTTCCTGCTGATGTTGATGATGCGATTCCCCTTTTTTTATGGGAGGACGTCTGATGAAGACGAGGATTGCTAGTAAGTGGTGCCCTTGTGACAGTGGGCAAAGGAGTAAATGATTAGTATTATTACGCATGGCCTCTCCAGGCTGCCTGCTGATGATGATGATGTGATTCCCCTTTTCTTTGGGAGGACGTCTGATGAAGACAAGGATTGCTGGTAGGTGGTGCCCTTGTGATGGTGGGCAAAGGAGTAAATGATGGGTGACAGAGATTCTAGTGTTGCCCCTGCCATGTGAGTATTGTGATGCCTCTCCAGGCGCTTGTTGCGAAGTCCTTTTGATTTTATTGATGATTGATTGTTTGATTGTTGACGGATGCCCCATGGTGAGTATGGATGCATGGATGCACATGAAAATGCAAGATAGGAATGGATTGGATTTTTTATTATATTATTTTATTTTTATTTTTTTGTAAATTGAAGTTATACCCTTTTGTGCACACTTGTGCCCTATGCATGCTATGCAATGATGCCTCTATGCTAATGCTTAAATGCATATTGATTTTTCTTTCAAGAAATTAATCTATGCGCATTGATCAATGACATGGATTGTTAGCCTTTTAGCCGTGTCGAATTTAGTGTTGCTTTTTTGAACCTGAGATTTGTGTAGTTCAGCCCTCTCGCTCGTACCGGATATGATATATTAGCCCTTAGATTAGGTGTACCTAGACTCTGTTCTAGGACACCTCCATCTTCTCCTTGTGAGTGTTCACTGTGCATACTCCGTGTATCTCTCAATTTTATCTTAATGCCATATAGGTCAAGAGGAAAGAGAGGAAGAGGATATATATATATATATATATATATATATATATATATATATATATATATATTGTAAAAGTTTTGGTAGAAAGGATTTTTTTCAAAAATGGTTTATAGAAGAATGGCTGGCCGAGGTAGGCTAGTGGTTTAGGCTGATGAACAAGCACATTCAAAGTGAGGAAATCATCTTTCGCGTTAGCTTATTATTTCCTTCAAAGTTAAGCGATGACTTGGGATTGCATATTGATTAAATGATCTTATCGAGCCGCCTTTCGGTTTTCAGCTCGGGATGCTGCTTTGTCCTAATTTTTGCCTAGGTTACTTGAGATGCGTTCCCTAGCGGACATTTTCTTTTGATCCTTACTTTTGCCTAGGCTACCCTTTTTGTTTGTGGGTCTCCTAGCGGACCTTGCCCTAATTTTTGTGCAGCCCCCTTAGTGGGTTTCCTGCCAGACTTTTGCAGCATTTGTGATCATCTTTCATTCCTTCATTAAAGGGGGATGCCCCTTGCACTGATTTCATTTGGACTTTTATCCACAAGTCATGCCCAATTTGATTGATCTTTATGTGTTTTTTTATTGTGTATTAAGCTATTGTTTCTGATGACGTCCTTATTTCAAATGTACTTGTTCATTTAAGGTTTGCTGACGAGGCTTAGAGTAGATAAGAGGGAGAAGAGAAACGAAATAGAAAAATGTATGGCATTAAAATAGAATTTTTAATCTACACGTGCACATTTAATGTAGCTCGAAGGTCCGGGCATGCCCCGAGTTCGTGATTCATACACAGAGAAGTAGAAGGAGGTTGCCCCTTAGAGAGGCCTAGGTCATCTGACTGTAGAGCTAGTCCTCCACTTGCTTGGATGTGGCACTTTGTGTAGAGGGAGGTCCTTTGGCTTCTTCTCTCGTGAAGGTGTTGTTAACCCATATCCTTAGACTTTCTTGAGTAGAAGTGATGATAGAGCTTTTCATGGAGTCTTGCTTCTCAAGAGGAACACTTAAGCTGTCTCTTGATTTTCAGCTCGAACAAACATTGCCCCTTTTTGTGTGTGTGTGTGTGTTTTTTTTTTTTTTTTTGCCTAGAACGCCCTTTGCGGGTTTTCATTCTAGTAGCTTCTTAACAAGCAATGCTTATCTCTTGTTGAAATCACCTTTTGAGAAAGCTCTATTCACTTTGCCTTAGTGTTTGAGAGATTCGTCATCCTCAGGTTCTCTTTACTAGCTTGCAACTCGTTAAGAGTGTGGATCCATCCATTCCCTTTGGATTTCACGGTTGCACGACACGATCTTATCCTCTTAGGGTAAGCGTTGGCGTCTTAATGATTGTGGAATTCTTTACCCTCAACTCTTTATGCATGGCTTGTTTCCATTACTTCCGATTAACGCACATAGGTTAATTTCCCTTTTTATTCTTATTTATTCTTTTACAAAGAGGGATATGTTCTAAATGAATGTAATGCAGAATGTAGAGAAAGTTGAGAATAATAAATATCAGTTTCATTGATTTGTTTATTTGTGAATGCTCAAATAGATTTCAACAGTATTAAGTGAGAATCTATATTAGATTCTAAGAATACTTACTTCAACAAACATATCAAAGCAAGGGCCCAACCATAGTATTTTTTTAAAAAAAATTGATTTGGGCTTTTTTTCTTTATAAAGCAGATATTGTCGTATATTAGAGCATTCACCGGCAACCTAATCCTCCTTAGCTAATAAAATAAAATGAATGAAATTAATGAACTAATCTAGAATGCATGTCCTTTTTTTGCCTAATTTTTATCATGTTTCTATGATCTAAAGGAGAATGATGCATGGTAAATATGAGATTTCTTTTATTGAATTTTTTTTTTTTTACAAAAAGGAAACTACCTATATGATGTTAATGGAATGCTGACCTAAGAATGTACAAAGGGATATAAAATTTTATTATTATTTTTTATATTATTTGTTTGCTTATTTTAAAATTTCAATCCACTCTTATTAGAACAAAATAATACAAACAAATGCACACACATATGCTCAATCAACGTACACCCACGAACGATCATGATCAAATTCTTGGTTTGTGGTCCCTGTCAAGAAAAGTGCTTTGTATAGGATGGTTCTAATCTCACTGGTCTTTAAGGCCCCCAAGGTGCCCCCATTATAGGGACTCAGTATCTTTGTCACCGTCACTTGGCAAACTCTAAGGTCTGTCGCAGTATTTCGGGCTAGAGTAACCGATTATCACCTTGAGTGTGATTTCCGACAAGGCTCGCAGGCTCCAAGGCCAAACTTGGACCGGTCGTACGTCAACCACTTCCTATGTTTAATACCCTCATGCCCCCGGGTGTAGGGGAAACTGTTGTGTGCAAAGGTTTGTGTACAATTTTATTTCAAATAGGTGCGGAATTTAAATAAGCAAACAAATATCAAAGCCAAACAAAGGAAACAAACAAGGTAAAGGGAAAAAATATTTAAATTATTATTTTTATTTTATTAAATTCATCAATTAAATGGGCCTAACCCTCTTTAAACGTCCCCAGTGGAGTCGCCATCTGTCGCAACCCAAAAATTTCCGATCTCGCGACTAATGGTTTAGACATCCTTTTAAAGATCTCATTAATTAAGGAATGCCCGGACACCAGAATAATCCTTAATTAATGGTTTTGAAAAATGAGTTCATGGAGTCACCACCAATATTTTACTCGAAATATTGGAAAAAAGAAAAGGTTTTTAAAGATCCAATAATGGCCTTGATAACCAAAATTGGGTTCGGGGGTCGATTACGTGTAGGGAAGGTATTAAGCACCCCTACAACGCCCTAAATCGGTACCCTATGATGAAGATAACGTAATAAGAATTAATAGATTAAATATTAAATCCCCTTTAATAATATTTATTTACATACTTAAAATATAAATTAAGCAATTTCTCTAAAATATCTACATTATGACATTTATTATAATAAAAAAGGAAATAAAAAATAAGGAATAAAAAGAAGAAAAGAAGATTGAATGAAATACCTCTTGAACAAGCTTTATTGAATCTTCAAATATGGAAAAGGTGCTTTGTGGCGACCTTTCACACTACAGTATGTCTTACAAATCTCAAGAAATACAATAGGACGGAGAGAGAATATAGAAATGCGACACAAATCTCAAAAAAAATATAATAGAAGGGATAGAGATAGAGAATTTTCGTGCTCAAAGGAGTCTTATTCGAAATTTCTCTGGCCGCCCTGAGAACTGTGCCCGAGGCTTCAACTTATAAGCATCAGATGTGGGCCGGAACGGCCCGTTCTGGATTCGAAACGGCCCGTTCTGGATTTGGAACGGCCCGTTCCGGATCCGAACGTTACGTTCAAATTACGTACCCTGGAACGGCCCGTTCTAAAAACGGAACGTCCCGTTCTGGTATTGGAACGGCCCGTTCCGGTATTGGAACGGCTCGTTCCGGTATTGGTTCTTTAGGCCATTGAGAAGCCTTGGAACGGCCCGTTCCAATTCGAGAACGGCCCGTTCCGGACTTGGGAACGGCCCGTTCCGATTGTGGAACGGCCCGTTCTGGGCCACTAAAAAAAGTTAATTTGGGTTTTTGGGCCCTCTGATGTCCTATCTGGTTTGTATGCCCCCGGACGAAATTGGGTGTCTACAATGCACATGGTGTGATCCGAAATGCAAACCAAATGGAAGCCTAATGACATTCCAAATGCCTTGCACATGGGTGATCCGGTTTAAGCTCCAAAATTTGAATTTTGAATTCAAATTTTGGGCGCCTAAGGTTAAGTGAACCATACCTGATGGAATCATGCCGAGGAAGGCAAGAGGTGACATATTGAAGGAGCCAAGAGGAGTTGGCTAGACATGAAGGTTTGGGCCAATCAAAGGCCCAATGCGCCCGATGGGCTTGGAAGGCCCAAGTTGAACTTCTCATGGGCCATATCTTGTTTTAGCTATTTCCTTATATCTTGTATATATCATGTTAGTATAGGTTTCCTATATTTTAGGTCTTGTATTTTGGACCATCTAGGATAACATTTTAGGCCATAGGCTTATTGGGCCTAGTTTTGGGCTTCATGGGCCTTTGGGCTTTTGATACCCAATATTGGGCTCATTTTAATCCTTGTAATTTTTCCTTTATATTGTATTTGATTGGCCATTGTATTTAGGCCATTAGATTAGGAATGTAGAAGGTTTTCAATATTAAGTCATTTAGGCTAAATCTAAGTTTCATTAAGGTGTCATTTGGCATGAATTTAGGTCACATGTTTTAAGCTTGTATGAGCTGAACATGTGCACCCTAAATGCACATCAAATGAGTCTTAAATGCAACTTAGATGATGCTAGTTGCCATGAATTTCGGATGAGCACATGGTATACAAAAATTTGAATTTCAAATTCCATTTGAAATTCAAATATTGGCTCTAAAGTTGGTCATTTGAATTTAGGCGCCACTAGCTAGCTTCTTTGGCCTATATATTGACACCTTCACCCTTATGTAAACACTTTGAATCATTAATGAGATTTCTGAAAATTATTCAGCCAAGTCTCTCCCTCAAAGTCACCTTGACTGAAAGTTTCTTAGCTTTCTTCTAGGAAATTAGGTCAAACTTTGTGAGCAATCTCATGCTCCTTTAGCTCAAGTGCTTCCTTCTCCTTCCATCTTCATCTTTTTCTTTCCTTCCGTGAACCATCCATCTCTTCATCACCTCAAGGAAGTGATCATAAGGCCGAGCAACTCAAGGAGTGGAGAACATTAATTCCTTTCCACTTGGAGTTGCCATCATTTTGGTATCAGAGCTTAGGTTCAACACTTGAGGTTAAGTTCTTCATTTTCACCGATTGAAATTGTGTGTTTGTGTTCTTATATGTCTCATTATGTTCTTACTGTTTGGATCTAATTTTTCTACTCAAAATTTGATAGATCCGATTCAGTGATTATATTTGTTTTCATGCTCCTTTAGCTCAAGTGCTTCCTTCTCCTTCCATCTTCATCTTTTTCTTTCCTTCCGTGAACCATCCATATGTTCATCACCTCAAGGAAGTGATCATAAGGCCGAGCAACTCAAGGAGTGGAGAACATTAATTCCTTTCCACTTGGAGTTGCCATCATTTTGGTATCAGAGCTTAGGTTCTTCACTTGAGGTTAAGTTCTTCATTTTCACCGATTAAAATTGTGTGTTTGTGTTCTTATATGTCTCATTGTGTTCTTGCTGTTTGGATCTAATTTTTCTACTCAAAATTTGATAGATCCAATTCAGTGATTATATTTGTTTTCATGCTCCTTTAGCTCAAGTGCTTCCTTCTCCTTCCATCTTCATCTTTTTCTTTGCTTCCGTGAACCATCCATCTCTTCATCACCTCAAGGAAGTGATCATAAGGCCGAGCAACTCAAGGAGTGGAGAACATTAATTCCTTTCCACTTGGAGTTGCCATCATTTTGGTATCAAGAGCTTAGGTTCTTCACTTGAGGTTAAGTTCTTCATTTTCACGATTGAAATTGTGTGTTTGTGTTCTTATATGTCTCATTGTGTTCTTGTTGTTTGGATCTAATTTTTCTACTCAAAATTTGATAGATCCAATTCAGTGATTGTATTTGTTTTCATTCCACAATCACGAGGAGTCTAGAATTCTACTTGTGTGGTTTTCATTTTGTTTGAGTCATTTTTTTTCTTTTAAATTTGATTCGATCATTTTGAGTATTGCATGTGTTTCTTTTAATTTTTGAATCCAAAGTTTGTATAGAGTCATGTTTAGTCATTTCATTGTCATTAATTCAAGATGTGCTTAGTTTAGCATTTTGTGTGATTCATTTTCTACTTTCAAATTGCTTTGGCCGAGAGCTTCTAAATTTGTGCCTTGCTTATGTGCTTTTTCCTTTGCAAATTTGAGTTCATATTCATCACTAGTTCATTGGTGGATTCTTAGAGTTAGGTTTCCATTGTGTCATTCTTGTTTGTATTGTTTAATTCCAAGAAAATTTCCTTAAACAAAAATGTGTGTTCATTTTGAATTGATTGTTGCCTAGTAGAAGTAGTTCATTTTGGTGCATAATTGGTGATCCATGAAATCTAGAAAATTACTTGTGAAAACAGAGGAAAAACAAAATTGAATTGAAAAGGAGTTTGAAAGAAAAACTGAAAAGAAACAAGTTCATTAGAGATAAGAAATTGCACCAAAATTTCGTTCAAATTTGAACTACTTATAGCTGAAAATTTTTTAATCAATTCGAACTTGCTTTATTCATATATAGTGGCTGGAAAATTTTCTGGAAAAAGGCAATATACTACGTGGCATCCACGTGGTCAATAGCTAACTCCGTTAAATAATTTGGACGGAAGTCCCAAATTGAAACCAATTAACTTATGAGGGACCAAATTGAGACTAAAAATAAAAGTGGGACTAAATTAAAACAAACAATTATTATAAGGGATCAAAATAGGTTTCTAGCCTAAATTTTAATAGAGAAATAAGAAATGTGGCGGAAGATTTTGAATAATGACATTCATGCATATATCTACCATCTCATATATTCCTCTTTTTCCTCCGCTTTAATCTATCTTAAAATGGGGTAAATGTTCATATTTTTCTCAAGAAATTACAAGAGATGGTGGTTTTATTCAATGAATGATAAAGCTACAAGTGGAAGAATTATTAGGATTACAAAGTATTGATGAAGGAAATGAACTAATCTCTGTTATACATTACATGATATGGTATTTCAAAATTTTGAAAATGAATGAGACTGTGATATAGCTAGAAGAAATTAATCAGCAATCCACACTACTAGAATTTTTTCTATTACCTAAGGATTTTCCTAGGAATTTTTCATTAAAATTTGTAGGAAATAAGTTTTTTGCGAATTTTTTTACAAATTTATTTTCGCAACTAATACCTTCGTGGATAATTGTTTCTTGCCAATTTCAAAATTCGCAAAAAAAAATTCTTATGATTTTTTCTATAAAAAAAATCTGTAAAAAACTTTCTTGCAAAAAAAATAGCAGCAAACTTTCTTGTGGAAAAAGAATTCTTAGAAAATTTGCAAAAAATATTCTACAAATTTTAAAATCCACAAAATTTTTGCAAGAAATTTTCCACGAAATTTAAAATTTACAAGTAAATTTCTTGCAAAATTAAAATTTCCCAAGTAAATTTTCTGCAAAATTAAAATTTTGTAGGTAAATTTTCTGCAAAATTTCAAATTCGCAAGTAAATTTCCTAGGAAAAATCGCAGGTAATTTTTTTAATTTTTTTTAATATTATGGTATCCTGCAAGTTCCCAGGTCTGGGCTGTTTACGATGATGATGATGGAATGCCCCGCTATTATGCTAGAATTCACAAGGTGGTTTCAACAAAGCCATTTAGAATGCGGATCAGTTGGCTTAACTCTCGAAGCAACAGTGAATTGGGCCCAATAGATTGGGTAGGTTCTGGTTTTTACAAAACCTGTGGGGATTTCAGGACTGGCAGGCATGAAATAACTCATTGTATTCCTAATAATTCAACTTTCAGCCTTTGGAGAAGCTGTGAATCGAGTAATTTACTTACACAAAAGTTTGAATAAGTTTAACACACACTAACAATCATATATATATATATATATATATATATATATATATATATATATATATATATATATATATATATAACAGAGTCAAGCCCGGATGTAATGGCATCATCAACATTGGATTATAAAATGAATATTCCAGCAAATAAAAACCATTAACTTATTTATGCATTGATTTATTCTTTTTCAGCAACACTTGAATGGAATATAGATCCTCGTCGAACAACAACTTTAATTTAGACGGCGACAGTGAATGAAGCAGTGGATACCCCACTGATTTCAGTTCATGTGGTTTCAGTGAAAGAGAGAATTGAATCATGTATACAAACTTATTCAAACTTTTAATTCCATGCCTTCTACAATCCCAACAAAAGAGCACCCACGAAAATAACACCACAGGACCCTCAGCAACAGTAGTATGATATATAAATGGGATATATATATATATATATATATATATATATATATATATATATATATATATATATATATATATATATAGCTGTAATCCAATGATTAAAATTTATTTATTAATGGATGAGACATTACTCTACTTTAATTTTAGAACAAAACACCAACAAAATTCAATATGTTTGATAAATAGTAAATTCTTTAATCAGATTCGATTTTTTTTTTTCAGTTTAACCAATGATCTTTAATTCAAATTTTAACCAATAATTTTTATTTTAAATTTTAAGCATACAGATATATTAACTAAATATTTGAATAAACTTTTCGGTTAGAAGATATTCTAGAGAACCAAAATAAATAAATAAATAATTCAAAACTTACGTTTGCTTTCCATTGATATGGCTTTGATTCTGAAGCCCCCAACCTCATTCGCCACGGGAGAAGTCTTATCATCCTTGTCATAAATAAAAGCGAGAAGAACATGCTTGAATTCCTCATATGCTTCCTTAAATACAAAGCCAACCGTCAGAACCAAAAAAATACCGAAAAAAAAGGAAGAAAAAAAAAAAAAGAAAAACAGAGTGAATTCAATTTGACGAATTCAATACCGGATAATCGTCGAGTGCGCAAGGAGCGAGAGCCGTCCTGAGACACTCGATAGCAGAGTCTCGATCCTCCGCGGTCCCCTTCCGAAGAAGCTCAATAAATTTCAGCAAAAAGGGAAAAAAATGAAGTTAGGTATAGGGTTGGTCAAAATTTGCGATGCGAGTAGAGAAGAAAAGGAATGAGAACCTGTTTGTGCAAGCGGAAGAGAATTTTGCGGTCGGAGAGGATGGAGGGGGCGTGGAGGCGGAGGAGGTGGAGGGCGGCGTCAATGGCGGCGGTCTCGAGGGAGTGTCTGATCTGGCGGATGAGGAGGCGAGAGTGGTAGGAGGAGGAGGTTGAAGGGGCGGAGGAGTCTTCGATTAGGTTTTCGGATTTAGCGAAATCGATTAGGAGAGCATCGAGGGCTTCCCAATTAACGGGCATCGACTCCATCTGAGTCTGAGATATGAGAAAACAAAAATCATAACAAATGTTATGCTGAGCGAGAAAAGGAGAGAAATGTTGTGACAGGATGGAGGTGATGAGGAAAAGTTTATAGAAGTGTTACGGTGACTTATTTGAGAAAAAAGTGTGCGAAGGTGTTTACGGAGGTGAATTACTTTGAGAAGTGTTGTGCAACGGTGATGAGGAAAAATGTAAGTAATACAGTGAAGGAAGACGGAAATGTGTGTTTATATTTATGGAGGATTTAAAATTGGCAGGAAATATTACTCAAAAAAAAATAAATTACTTACGAATTTATATTTAATACAAAATTTGTAAAAAAATAAAAAAATTCTTGCAAATTTTTTTAAAAAATTTTATTTGTAATAAAAAATTTATATAATTAATATTTTTATAGTAAAATTTACAAGAATTTTCTGCAAATTTAAAATTATAAAAATATTTGTAATAATTTATTGGAAATTTATATTTGCGAGAATTTTTGTAATAATTTCTTATAAATATTTTTTTCGTGAAAATTCTTAAATAGATGGCATATTTCTAGCAGTGCCGGTTCGAGTTTGGTTTCGAAAGTTGCAGTGTGAGTTTGAGCTTGAGTTGCAATTTGAGGTGGTTCTTGAAAGACAGCACTGGATTTGGGGCAGAAGTAGCAGTTGATGCCAAATTTGCAAACTAGATAGGATCCAGCCATGGTAAGAGTAGCTGTCACTCCGATTATGATTTTGATGATAAAGTTGCCCACTTCACTACCTCCGGACGCTGGCTGCTTCTTCAAGGCGTTGCAGAAGAAGTGGGGCAGAAAGTGATGGTATATAAAGAGCAGAAAGAGAGGCACAAGTGAAGGAGGCATGGTCATGAGAGTAAACGTGAGCGCCTGGACATTGAGTCTTGAAAAACTGTGAGCTCAAGCATGGCTCGGTTGGGCAGGCGTTCTGCAGGCCACGCCTTCTCCGTCTCTAATAACCTTAAGCTCCTTTGGACACGCTACGTTCAACTCCTTCACGCAACCTGTCCGGGTGCAGCTTAGGTCCTGCGACTCCACCGTAACGGGCAGGCTGAAACCCTTCACCAGGCTCACCGCGTAGAGGTCGTTACCGCCCGTGCCGTTCAGAACCAACTCCACCACAGTAACTGGCGGCGCCACTTTTCCCCTTGAGGCCCAGTCGCCGGTGATGCAGGAGAACTTTCCGGTAGCTTCCTCGGAACAGAGGGTCCGACCCCACAAGATTCCAAACCAAGTGGAAGGCACAGCGACGGTGTTGGACTCCCCTGGTTGAAGGACAAACCCGGTGGTTCTGCCGCAAGATGAAATGGCTGGCCAAATTCTGTAGCTGCACTTGTTTCTAATCATCAATGTTCCTGAACACCAGCATGATGTAAATGTAAATTAAAAGACTACCTTAGTAATATCAAATACTGTAAAAGAATCAAAGAAAGTATGAGAAAAGAAAGCCAATAAATTCAAAGAATTGAGAAGAATTCTTCATATATTATGGAATGGAATGAATACAAAAAAATGTATTTATACTGTGGAAAACAACGGAAAGATAAAAAAATTATAACAGATAAATTATCTGATTATAATAATAGAAAAAAGAAAATTAATAATAAAAAATATCAGCTAACACCCCTTCAAGCTGGAATGGATGTCAAACATTTCAAGCTTGGAAATAATCTGCTCAAAAGGTCTTGGACTAAGAGCTTTAGTAAAAACATCAGCTAGCTGATCTGCAGTAGAAATTGGTAGCAACTATATTAAACCAACTTGCAATTTTTCCGAACAATATGACAATCAACTTCAATATGTTTGGTTCTCTCATGAAAAACAAGATTGGAAGTAATATGAAGGGTTGACTGATTGTCACAAAACAAAACAATAGGATGAAAACTATGAAGACCAAAGTCATGGAGGAGATAAGAAAGTCATTGAGTCTCACAAGTGCTTTGGGCCAAGGCACGATATTCTGCTTCAACAGAAGATTTGGAAACAGTAACTTGTTTTTTACTCTTCTAGGAAATGAGTGCAGGTTCGAGAAAGAAAGAGAACCCTATTACAGAACTACGAGTATCAGAACAAGAAGCCCAAAAAGTAAATGTGATAAAAATACTAATCTTATTGCTTAACCAAAAAGTAAGTATACTTACTTGACAGGAATACGAATAAAAATAACACAGTCATGGTCATGGATGAACTTCTGGTATAACAAGCCATAAAAAATGCATTTCTTTTTAAGTCACGGAGGAGTTTATTTATAGGTTTTTGGATGCTCCTTATTTTAGCACCCACCACATATTAACTTGTGGAAGGTGAACTATTCTCAGACGGATCACATTGTCAAAGGTGGACTATGCTCAGACAGATCCAAATGACATTTTTTTATTCAAAAAATAATGTATTTTAAAAAATAAATTTTATATTATAATATATATATATATATATAAATTATCATATTATAAAATATAAATTTAAAAAAAATATTTATTTATTTGATGTCTGTCAAATTTTTAAAATAAATTAATTATTTTTATGTGAAGATGTATGTAGTACAATCCAATGGTTTAAGTAGAAGAAAGAGTGAAAAATAATAATAAATGTGATACAAAATTAAAAAATAAAATTAAAAAAAAATAAGAAATAAAATGATATTAAAACGTGAATATAAAAGTTTAGGATTAAGAATATAAGGGACACGGTGATTACATGTAGAAAGTGGCAGGAAGAAAGAAAACAAGTTTTTTTTTCCGTGATACAGCCTATATAGCATCTGTACATAACATTTAAGTGTGGGGTCAGTCTAAATGTGCATAAAATGAAAAGCTAGTTTAGTCAACTTTTCAGTTTCTTTTGTTGCAATTGATCACTGGAGAACCAGGGATTAACCATATGTCATGCATTTCATATCTAACCCGGAATTTAAATTAAATATTAAGTTTAATAAATAAATGAATTGAATTTAAGATATTCATTTAATTTTAATTGATTTGATATATAAGTATATAATTTATATAATAAATTTTTATTTAATTTTAATTTATTTAATTTTAAATGAATTTTTATAATTTAATTATAAATTAATAATAGTAAAATAAATGAATATTTTAAAATTTCATGATCATGAATTATATTTTTTATTATTTTATGTAAAGTAAAATAATTATAATTTATATAGATTTTAGTTATAATTATATTTTTTTAGAGTATACTTTATAATCTTGTCAAACTAATATAATAAGTTATGTTTTATATTTAAAATAAATAAATAAATATTTTATTTAAAATTTATTATTAAATTAAAATTTTAAAATATTAAAATAAAAAAAAACATGAATCATGGTTCATATAATTCAAGTTAATAAACTAAATTGATCTGCTAGTAAACTTTTTTATTTGTGCAGCAAATTAAACCAGAAATTTTTATTGATAATGAAAAATACCAATTTTATTGGAGCAGCATTAGCTTCCAATCACAAAAAAATAAAAAGCCCCAATGAATCTCCCGAACAAGATCCAGTAACAAAACGATTCCCAACCACCAAAGCAGTGGTGTCAACATAGGTGAATCAACCAACCAATACACAATCACAGCATCAACCAAAAATCACATATCAGAATCTTCTTCCTCCTCAGGAAAAGGTGCTTTCCTTTGGGTGTTAGCAACCCCTTCAAACAAATCACGTTAGACGATTCTACTTCCACTTTCTCCACAAGCTCGTCATCACTGTCGTAAACAAACCTCGTGTGCTTCCCACAACCCTTCTCATTCACACTAATGTTGTTCAACCCAGCACACAATTCATCAATCAACAACCCTCCTTCGCCATCATCATCTTCCGTGGTGGACCCACCTCCACCACTTCTTTGTGACACTTCCTGATAAGTCACCTCAGAAGAGCATTCTGAAACCTCGGATTTGTCCGAGAAATCCAACAGCAGCGACCTCGTTATGACACTCTTCTCAGATTCAACCTTCTCATTGTTCTTTCCCTCAGATATTTCATTCACTGCCCTCTGGATCAATTGTTCTTCATCGACAGCAGAAGGTAAAGCAGTTTCATTGGAATCAGAAAGATTAGCGATTTGGGGAGTGCTCGCAGGAGTGGGTGCAAGAAGTGACATTGGAGAATTAACAAGTTTGAGAAAGGAAGGAACTTCCTTTGAGAATTTCGAAACCACAGCTTCTTCTTCAACTTTCTGCAAAAGGGTCTTCACCTGACCCCTCAGCAAGGCTTCGCCGGAACCCGGCGTTTGCTTCACCCTCCGCTGCTTTGCCATAGACAACAACGGCGTTTCGAGATCGTTGCCGTTTGCGAGCCCCACGATCGGTGAATCGTTGGATATGTCAATAAGCGCACACCGATCCTGCTGCTGTTGCATGTTTTCTTTGCCTCGTTTTCAAAACGCTCTTTTCAGATTCCTCAGGCTTTTTTCTTGAGAGTGGGATATTGTTGGAGGCGGTTTGAGATCTGGTGATTCTTCTTGCTGTGGATTAAATTGAGTCAAATTCGAATTGAGAAAAAATATTCATATTAAAATTGAGTCCATTTATATATTAAGTTAAATGTTATCGAGTCGAATTTAATTTAACTTTATTCATTATCAACTTAATTGCATATGCTAATTATCACTTTACTTGTATCCACCACTACTAAGCATTGCTAACACGGTAATTTGCATGATAAAAAATATTTTATTCTATTATTATTAAATTTTAGAGTTTAAGATAAAAAATTTATTAAGAAACTATTTATGCATACTCATGTGAACTAAAGTACACTCATGTGTATTAAAGTACATTCATGCACACATTGTAATGAAGAAGATAATCTTAAAAAAAGAAAATTTTCTAAATATTTTCTGTATTATATTTTAAATATTTCAAATAATCAACCATGTAGAACAAGAAAAAAAAAGTAGACGAATATGTAACTACTAGAGTTTTTTTTTTATATCTTGATTTCGTATGAATAAGAAATGTAAAATTTCTAAGTATAATAGAAATGTAAAATATATTGATAAAATTTGAATTTTTTATTAAAATTTTATTTATTTAATTATATTATTAATAATGTTATATATATTATTTTTATTATATCATAGATAAATAGATTGATCTATCAAGCCTAATGGTTCTTTTATAAGTCTAAGTCCAATCTTTTTAAATAAATAAGTTTTTTTAAAAAAAATCTAAACCTAACTTTTTTATTAAATAGATAAGTCAAACTTTAAACAAGGTCATATGTCATTATTTAAGATTTGACCTATTCTTATTCTTAATTATATTTATGTACTTCAAATTTTTAGAAGTGTATTATATTGAGATAAAAAAAATTTATTATCAAAAAAATCTTGTGGTATTCAATCAAGATTTTTTAATATAAAAAAATGTGATATTCAATTAAAACAATTATAATTTATTTAAGAGTACATCAAAACTTAGTGATACTTAGTTAAGACAATTACAAATGCTTTAGGAGTACATTCAATCATGACTTTTTTCACTTAAAAAAAGTTTGTTGGTATTTAAAAACAGTGATTTCAATAGATGCATTTTGTGAAATATTTTAGTAGAACTTACTTATAATTTTCTCATCAAACAAATTGACCAAAATCATTAAGATTTCACATAAGGTTTGGAGAGCTGAGAAATAGAGTGTTAGTGGTGTTGTGCGGAGAAAATTTTGGTCGACTGTGTTCTTCCTTCTTTTACTTCTTTTTTCTTGGTCAATCAAGGTAAGGGAAACTTATAATTGAATCTTCTATTTTTGTGTATGAGGTGAATTGATTACTGTTTGGAATATTTTGATGTTGAAATTGAGATGTGATATGAGATGTTCTTGTTATTTGAGTTTTGGTGGTTTGAAGGAGAAAGTGATGGTTTGAACATTTGGTTATTTGCATGTTGATATTGTCGATGTATATAACCGAGTTGGTTAGAGGGTATACTTGTGATCTTATGTATTGCATGTTGGATTGGAAGTGAATTTTGCAAGTTTTAAGCCAAATTGCGATCTTGCTAAGTGTAGAATTTGCTATCGCATTAGGTGCAATGTCATGGCATCATACATGATGCAGATCAAAGGCTCTCTGTCTCACTAACACTAGACATGGATTTTGTGACGTCAAGTATGGTGTACATAGAGACTCCCTATCTCACTTATGCGGGACACAAGTGAAATGGTGTCAGGGGTGGGCGAGCTAAAGGCTCTCTATCTCACCAAAGTCAAGCATAGGTTGAATGACATTATATGTGATTCTGTTGAATGCAAACTATAACTTAGTTGATTTAAATGTTAAACTTTGATGATAGTTTACCTTATAAAGATGATGTTTTAATCTAGGTCATTATGTATTGATCTTTAATTATATATAATGATGTTTTAAGTAGATAAAGTGAAAGTTGATTAATAGTTAAAGTTGTATAAGTAGATTTGTACGATGATAAATTTTTTAGTGTTGAATAGAGTTATGTTGTGAATGCTTTAAGCACGTAATTGTGTTGTGTTGTTGACTTAGGACTAAACGAGAGGTGTTATTTTTAAAGATATATATCTCATTGTGAAGATGTGTTGTGGTGCTTTAAGAGCTCAGTTGTTGAAAAACCCTTCTTGATTATATAGTTGTTTCTTGAATTGGAGTGTTGAATCTTCTCTAGGTCGTTAATTGATATTGTATGTGAGTAAGGTCGAATCATACTAGTTTAGAAGCACGAACCAAGTAAGATACAAGGTCGATGGTCAAAATCTATAACTAAATACTGGAAAAGGCACAATATTTGGAGGGTAGTCGACGAATTAATTTCATATAAGCATAATTATGCATATTAAGATCGTGATAAACTCACACCCAAGTCATTCTACTCCTGATAGAGATACTAGACTTTTTTAGTCTAAGTGGCAAAATCCAAGAAATCATATTGTGTTGTGTATTGTTATTCAAATTTGTTATTGTTATCCAAATTTGTCATTGATCTAACAAACTCAAAAAGATCGTGTTGTTAAGTTGGTTCAGTAGGGTCAAACCACTTAAACTGTTCATTTTGTTGTAAGAGATTTCTTAGTTAAAATTCAGATGACGCATTGTGTTGTTATGTTGCTATGTTGC
Organism: Cajanus cajan; assembly: GCF_000230855.2. Classification (NCBI taxonomy): domain Eukaryota; kingdom Viridiplantae; phylum Streptophyta; class Magnoliopsida; order Fabales; family Fabaceae; genus Cajanus; species Cajanus cajan. Next base: position 41,902,952 of record NC_138525.1, read on the forward strand.
ATTATTTTTTCAAGTTGTTCTACTGTTAAGTTATGAGTTATTGTGTTGTTGATATGTTGTGTTAAAAATCTAAGTTGATGGTATGTTGTGTAGTGATGATAAATTTGACATGTTGAGTAGTTGAAATGGTTGTGTTGATTTGTTGAGTTAAGATTAGACTATTTTTGAATTGTGAATAACTTATTATTATATTGTATATGTTGCTTTATTGTCTATAAAATTACCCTTATTTCCTTATTATTGGATTGGATGATCATTTATATAGGAGCATGACAGATTAGATTGAAGGGCAAGCTAGACCTTTTGGCTACCATGTTGGAGATGGTGGCGTTGTGTTGGTGGCTATTCCGACACATGTATAAATGTTGTTTGACTGACAACTTAAGTTTTATGTTTTTAGTTTGGATTATTGTGTGTATATATTTATCTATATATATATATATATATATATATATATATATATATATATATATATATATATCAAGAGAAAGAGAAAGAGTTCAAATAACACAAGTGTAACTTTTTTCAACTATTACACCACTTAATAACTATATATTAAGTGTGAATTTTCAAAACTTATCGTAAGATTGAGAACTTCTTATTCCAATATCATATATAGAAAATGTTATATTAATCCAAGATGATTTAATACATCATTCTTATATATCAAAATTGACGTAATATATTTATTTCAAAATATACAAAATATGAACACTTTGTTTACCTTCGAATTGTTGTTCAATTTTAACAAAATATACAAGGTGATATGATGTTATAATTCAATGGTGGAATCGATAAAATTTTACATTTAATATAAAGTTATTCAGTAGTGTAATAACTAGTAAAAGTTATACATGTATCGTTTGAACTCTCTTTTTATATATATATATATATATATATATATATATTACATGATAATCCTAGATAATTATATTTACGTTTTATTGCTTAGTTGATGGATTATAAAGTGTAAAAACTTGTCAAATTAATTATTAAAAAAATAATTAAACTAGTTAAAGCAATACATAAATTCTAACTTAACCCAACAATATAATTAAAATTGGTCTTGAAATTATGTATCTCCCATATTTGGTCTTCACAATCTACGAGATAATCATAACAAGGAAACTTGATCACCAACAATGATTGTTATCTTTGAAGCATGTACATGCACAAAAAAGGATTGTAACCTACATATTGATGGTAGGACGTTTTACTAATAATCACACAATGACAAAACCTTAAGAAACTTAAGACTCACTTAATTCTACTTTCTCCTTCCTTTTTAAAGTGATTGAGAGTACATATACCTTTTAAACGGTATAAATTTCATCACTTACTAATGAGTCTAAATTTCTCATTTTAGGACACTCAATCTTACATATAGGTGTATTTTTGCACCAATTTTGAAATGTTAAGTAGTTGTAAGAATTATCACGTTTTGTATGATAAATATCATAATACAAAATGACAAAGAAAAATAATATATACATATAAGAATTAAAATGAAGTGTTTTTAAATATATAAAATTAAAAAAATAAAATATATGGTATTTATACCAATAATCAATATTTGGAGATGTTTGAAATCATAAAAAGAATGAGATAGAATAGTAAAATACAATGACAGGATGAAGCTAGATTTTACATATAGCTAACATGTATTACAATGGCCCCTGATTGTCCCAGTTGCAATTACAGACTTTCGATTTCATTTTCAACGTCAATGTTGGCGTTGGCGTTGGCTTTGGTGCTTAAGGGGCAATGGATGGTTAATTTGCAAACTACATAAAAGCCAAACCGCCCGTGTCGTTTAGATTCAACTCCACTAAAGTAGCAGGCGGCGCCACGTTTCCACTTGAGCATTCTAGGTGGATGAACCGCAGTCACCGGTGACACATGACAACTTTCCGGTGACGTCCTCAGAACAGAGGGTCCGCCCCTAGACGCAGCAGGGGGCACAACGATGGTGTTGGACTCCCCTTGTTGGTTTCGTCGCCCCGAAGAAATGACAGGCCAAACTGTGTACCTGCACTTGTTGCTAATTACCAATGTGCCTGAACACGAACCTGCAAAAGAGTTCGCCATCAAAAATCACACTCCATATATTAAATATAGCATTTTTAGCAAAAAAAAATTTAACAAACATTTTCTTTAATATTTTTAAATTTTTAAATTTAATTCAATTTTTTTATTTATCATACTTATTCATAAATTAAATTTTCATTTAAAAAATATATTAATAATTAAAAAATATTCTTGCATTGTAATATAAATTATATATTTATATTATATCTATAATATAATTTATATATTAAAAAATATTTACTTATATAAATTTTAAATATGACTTATATATTTATATAATATATATAACTTATTATAATTTTTATTTATATATAATAATAATTTAACATGTGAAATGATCGACAAAAATACTAGTATTAAAGACATCCGAAATAATGTTAGGTTAGGTTGTGTGTATCCAGCATTTTACGAATTAAAGAAATTTAAATCATTTTGATTTCAGTTTTTAATATTTATTAAGTATTTTATTTAGATAAATAATTCAATTTTTTTAAATTTTTAATTTTTAATTTAAATAGGACGAATAATTTTCATCAAAAGTAAAATTGGCTATAAATAAATAAATAAATATATATATAAATATATGAATATATATATATATATATATGAATATATATATATATATATATGAATATATATATATATATATATGTGAATATATATATATATATATATGTGAATATATAATTATACACACATACACATGTAATATAATATAATAAAATTTTAAGATTAGAAATTATAATAATAAATATTAGCCAATTTTAAAGGATAAAAAAAAGAGAAAATAAATAAGAGAAAAAACAAGAGATGAAAACATAGTTTTAAAAACCGAACTGGCTATCGAACCAGTTAAGGTACTGGGTCAGTGGGTCAAAGGTTGAACCGGTAGGTCGTTAGTTAAATTGCATGACTCGATTTTTATTTATTTATATTAAGAAAAGTATTTATATTAAATATATTTTATATTATAAATTTTAATAAATTCATATCTTATTTTTAATTTTAATTTTTCTATCTTATTTAAAATTATTTTTATTTTTATTTTGTAAAAAAATACATAAAAAATTACATGTTAAATTGTATATTAATACAAATTAAAAATATAAATAATATGTACATATATAATATACTTGTAATTGATATCACAAAATAATATATGTAATATCAACATAGATATTATATTATTAAATATATAATTTAAATTAATAATATACTATAAAAGTTATCTAAGTTGTATATATTACAAACAAATATATTAGAACAAGTAGTCATTGTTATATTTAATAAGACTCTTTTGCTCTTCCATTAAGAGATTCAATTTTCATTATTATTTTTGTAGTTTATGGTCCCATAAAATTTTTAAAAAAAAAATAAGAAAAAAGTGGTTGAACCGGTTTGACCCACCAGTTCACCGGTTGAACTGGAAAATTGACTGGTTCAATCCAGTTTGAAACGGGTTGACTGCATAATCGATCCAATTTAAGATTTGGACCGGCTAGACCACCGATTCTTAGTCCGACGACCAGCCAGTTTGATCCGAGTTTTAAATCACTGAATGAAACACAACGAGAGAGAAAATTAGATAGAGGAGAAATAAAAGAAAGAGGGAGAGTGTAGCAACTTGTCAAATCCCTACACTTTCCGGCTCAGCAACTAACAATGAAAAATAAAAATCTAACTACTTTTGGTTAGCATGCAAGCAATACCTAGATATACATGCAATAACATATACATGTGTGAAATTTCATCAACATTTGAAATAATAAAATAAATTCCTCAGTGGGACTACAATTTATATATATATATATATATATATATATATATATATATATATATATATATATATATATATATATATATATATATATATATATATATATATATAAGGGATCTACTTATTTCAAAAGTAAGTTTAATTAGAATTATTTTACTTAATAACTCATATTTTATACAATAAATTTCAACAATCCAACCATTAAATTTCTCTTAATAAGTCAAATTTTTAGTCACTTTTTAAAGAAAATAAACTTATGAAATTCATTACTAAAAAAGACCTTATATATCTTCTCTTAATAAGTTAAATTTAACCTTTAATTAAAACAACTCTTAGACGAATAAAATTCTTAAGTATTTCTAAATTCTTAAAATTTCTCAACAATTAAATAACAATTCACAATATCATATAGTTTAATAAAATCAATAATTATTAACAAAATATAGTGTTATAGAGGAAAAATAAAATAAAGAGAAAGGGGAGAGAGAGAGGGAGAGAAAAAAAAAAAGAGGAAAAGAGAAAAAGGAAGATAAAGTGAAAAAAGAGAATAGATAAAAGTTACCGAGAAAGAAAAAGAGAGAGAAGAGTGAAAGAAGAAAGCAAGAAAGAAGAGTGGAGAGAGAGACGAAAGGGAGTAAGAAGAAAAATGAAAAATAAGAAATAGGAAAAAGAAATAAAAGAAATATAAAACACATGTAAGTGAAATAAGTATGAAAAAAAATAAAATTCTTAATTTTTTAAAATTTAAAATTCTATAACTTTAAAAACTTTCTTAAAATACTTAAATTTTGATTTCTTTGTGTTTACTTCAAAGTATTTAAATATTAATCTATTGTGTAAACACAGTTTTAGTCAGTTTTAGTTTTAGTTTTAGTTTTAGTAGGAAGCATGAAGAGTCACCTGACAGGAAATGGAATAAAAATAGAGTGGTGAAAGTGATGGATGGACTTGGAGTAGAAGAAGCCATAATTCTTCCAACACAACACAAGTGCAAGAAAAAGAAAGAAAAGAAAGGATCTGATTTGAGAAATAAGTGTGGTGGTACAATTAGTGGCCAAGTTAAGGGTATTTGTGAAATTAGCTTCCCTCCATAAAAGACGAAGAAAATAGAGAGATAGAGAGAATGGAAGTGAAAAAGAAAAATGAAGAGATGCAGTGAATTAGTCGATAGGTGAAGAGGGGATGCAGGTCTGATATTTATAGCACTTGTACGGCTCTGCGATTGACATTTCTGCCTCCAAGCTGACTCAGCTTTAATGTCCTTAACACGGTGCCTTGTATATGACGATGTCTTATACATCATATCTAATAGTATTTATTAAGGCATTTCAAATGAAGTAGCTTTAGTTGCGAAGTATATTCGTATATGAAAAAGTCCTTTTCAAATTTTTTTTTTCTATATCTAAATTTTCTTCTGTATCTTCTTTCTCTGTATTTACTATCAATAGTACGTGAATTGTTTAAAATTTATAAATATATATCTATATATATATATATATATATATTTTCATTAATTTTATTCTGTATATTTTTAAATAAATTTTACCTAATTAATAATGTTAAAATACAATTATATATACATTGTTTTGTACATTATACATAATTAGATTTTATAATAAAAGAAAATACATATAAATTGAACATGTTTAAAAATTTAATATAAATGGTTACTCATTTTAAATGTCAAATATATATATATATATATATATATATATATATTAATGGAAAATGTATAATTAGTTTAAAATAATTTAAATATATAATTTTAAGATATATATATATATATATATATATATATATATATAACATTAAAATGATTAACCATACGTATTTATTTTGTAGTTTTAAATATTTTATTTTAATATATATATTATTAAATTTAGAAACACCATAGATAATGTGTGGATTACTTACTGATATTACCTGTGTAAGAAAAAAAATGGTTGAGAGGAGAGGCTTTGCTAAAACTAACTAATTGAATTTTTCAATAAAAAGTAACTATTAACAAAAATAATAAATAATTCATACTAATAATATACTTAAAAAAGCTAACTATTGTAATTAATGTTTTTGATTTTCTGATATAGGACCTTGAGATATTCCATAAGTCTTTACCTTTTACATCAATTATATTTTAATGATGTTACTGGTATGAGTAATATTCTATGGAGGTTACTTGCGTGCCCTTTCGGAATAGAGGGTTTTCGTGCCCTCTGTACGGACAGCCAATCAGGTAATGCCACGTGGCCACTTACTCCATGTCACCCAGGGTGTTGAAACTTTGACCTAAAATCGGGTAATTGGATCTGATCCGCCCCTGCACCATGATCCAACAAACCAACCCGAATAGAGGGTCCCTCTTTTGTCCAATTTGTAAATGCATGCCCCTTCATTTTGTTTGCATTGAATCGTGGCTCCATCTACTTCTCTTTAATCGAAGCTTGTCTCCTTTCGTGTTTCGTTGCCTCCATCTTCTTCTCTTAAGGCAAGGTTGTTTCCCTTCCCATCGTCGTGTTTGGTTGGATCAGGTGTTGTATCTCCGTTTCCATGTTGTTTTCCTTTCGTGTTTCCTTGGATCCGCTCTTGTATGTCCATTTCCATCTTCTTCTCCTCATGCATGTTGTTCTCTATTGTGTGTTTTTCTTTGTGTTTGTTTCCATTTGAAAACCTTGTAGGTTGTTGTTGTGATGAAAGGTTGTGTCGATTTCCATTTGAAATCGATTTGAGTTCAAAAAAATCACAGCTGATTTTCCAGTTTTGTGTGTGGTTCCGGAGGATACGCACCCGTAATCTGAAGTGAACAGTTAGTGGTAAGTTAAATTTTGCTCGATTAAGTCGTAATAAGTTTGCAATTGTGGTCGGATTGTATTTAATTCGCTAGTCATCTACTGTTGGTTTGACGAATGACAACGATTCGCCAATAATATAATGTGGTAGTTATATTTTCATTATTTTGGCGTATTATAGCCTTCTTTAGGTTCTGTTACTACTTGTAACCTTCATGCAGTGTAGGATTTTCAGTATTCAATGTTGAGAAATTTAAGTTTGAAAAGAAAAATCGAGTTGAACTAAATAGTTTGTGTTGCATTGAATTTGGACTATTATTGACTGTGTTTTTGGATAATGTGTATTTTGGTGAAATATATGATCAGATATGGATAATTTATATAATATAAGTGTTAGTGAAACAAATATGTTACGTGAATAATGTTTAATTTTTTTCCATTAGTTGATTAAGTAATTTTGTAATGCATATGTCTAACCTTAATGACGAAGGGTTTGTTAATTTAGATGATCAGAAGGAAATGAATGTTTCTGATAACAATGCATCAGATGAAGAAAGTAGTCGAAGTGATGTCGGTTTTGGTAATGAGGAAGATGATGCGCATATTGATAGTAATCATAATGAATACAAAAGTTTTATGGATTTGACTGTAGACGACATATTGGGTTTGGAATTTGGTAGTGAACATGATGCATATAAATTTTACTTTGCATATGGTAAATTTCATGGTTTTGGGATTAGGAAGGATGACATTGGTCATGATGCAAATGGCAAAATAGTAATGCGTCAATTTTTATGCAATAAAGGGGGCTTAAGAGACAAAAAACATCTTATGAGAGATGATAGAAAAAAGGGGCATAGGCCTCTTAGTCGTACTAATTGTAAAGCCAAACTTCGTGTACGGCTTGATCCAAATACAAGTAAATGGAAAGTTGTGTCATTTGAGGAAGGTCACAACCATGAGATGTGCCACTCAAATTATGTGCCATTCATTAGGACTTATCGCGGATTGTCAAGCAGTGATAAGGGTCAAGTTAATTGTTTGCATGAACATGGGGTTAGAGCATGCCATATAATGGGATACATGATGGACCAAAAGGGAGGTCATTTAGGCATTGGGTTTAATAAGAAAGACCTTTTTAACCACATTGAGCGATATAGACATTCTAAAATCCAAGATGGGGATGTTTTGGCTGCCTTAAGTTATCTTCAAGGCAAGGCTGATAATGATCCAATGTTTTATGCTAAATATATGTTAGGAGACAATGGAAAAATGGAACATTTGTTTTGGACTGATGGTACTAGTAGGTGTGACTATCAATGTTTTGGCGATGTTGTTGCATTTGATAGTACCTATAAGAAGAACAAATACAACAAGCCTTTGGTAATATTTTCTGGAAAAAATCATCATGGGCAAACTGTTATTTTTGGTGCTAGTTTGATTTCTGATGAAACCACCGATACTTATAAGTGGGTGTTAGAAGCTTTTTTGGAAGCTATGTCTCTTCAGCAGCCTAAGGGGGTAGTGACAGATGGTGATGGGGCTATGAGGGAGGCAATTAGGCAAGTATTTCCTATGGCAACACATAGACTTTGTGCATGGCATCTACAAAAGAATGCTTGTCAAAATGTGAAGAATTGCAAATTTTTAGCTGATTTTAAAAAGGCAATGTATGGAAAGTTTACCCCTGAAAAGTTTGAAACATTTTGGAAGGAAATGGTTAGCAAAAACCAGCTTGAAGGCAACAACTGGATTTTGCAAACGTATGAAAAAAGGTGTATGTGGGCAAATGCTTATCTACGAGATAAATTTTTTGCTGGTATTAAAACGACGTCTTTGTGTGAAGGAGTAAATAATTGTATTAAAACTTATGTGAGGAGGAAAAACAGCATGGTTGAGTTGTTGCATAATTTGGAACAATCTCTAAGAGATTACAGGTACAATGAATTGATTGCTGACTTTAATTCATTTTATACAGAACCTGTTTTGACAACTTCGCTTCAAAAAATTGAGAAACAGGCTGCAAAGTTATACACACGACATGTTTTCAAGTTGGTAAAAGCTGAGATACTTGATGCTGGGGCAATGAATGTAGTTGAGAGGACTGAAAATGGTAACAAGGTAGTATTTAAGGTGGAGAAATACTCTGAACAACATCGTATACATGAAGTTGTGTTTGATACTGAAGAATGTAAATTTTTTTGTGATTGTATGTTATTTGAATCTTGTGGAATTCCTTGTGGGCATATTATATGCTCAATGCGGCTAGATCATATCACCTTGTTTCCTACAACATTAATATGCAAGCGTTGGATGAAGGATGCGAAGAGTTCAATTATTTCGTCATATGATGCAGGGAATAATGATAGTGAGATGAGTAATGTGGCACGTCTTAGTGTTTTGGCTTCATCTTGTAATAGACTTTGTGAAATGGCAGCCAAAAAACATGAAACTTTCAATTTCATAAGGGAAGAGATTTTGAAGTTACTTGGAAAAAATAGAAAAGAAGAGTGTTATTGGATTGGATAATGAAACAAGTGATCCTAATGTTGTGAAGACTAAAGGAGCCCCACAGAAAAAGAAGTTGACCAAGAAAAGGAAATGCTCAAATTGCCATAAATGTGGGCATATAAAATCTAAATGTCCTTTGCTTGATTGTATGGAAGATAATTTGATTAGTATTGACGAATGGTTTGATTCAGGGGATGATGGGGTGCAAGACAATGTAATTTTTATAATTCAATATTTGCGTAAATTATTTGTAGTTGAATAATTTTTTTATATAATTATTTTTAATACATGTTAATTGCAGGTGCAAGAAGACATTCGTCGTAATGAGTTTGACATGAATGATAGTACAGATGCAGAACAAAGTTCCCAAAATTATGTAATAAGAAACATGATGTGTCTATGGGTTTGGTTTAAGTTTTAGTTGATATTTTTTGAAGTAGAGATTTTGACTTTATTTTAATTAAATGATTTACAGATACGTAGAAGACAAATTAGAGTTGGGGGAGGTGATAAGGGTCAGCAACAAAGATCCTGAAAAATGGAGATGGTAAAGGATATTGTCCCGATGGTTGTGTCTGTTACAATTATTAAATAGAATAAATTAAATTTTGGTATCAACATTATTGTTATTTATGATTTTATTTATTTATTTTATTTTTTAAATGTGATGAGACAGGGAATTGGCGTTGGGAAGTGGCTGGTAAAGTGTGCAATGGATGAAAAGTAAAAAAAAATTAAGAACTATGTTAGGGTTATTCTTTTTAGAGTAAGTTTTATTTGTTTGTGTTGGGGAAAAATATCATGAATACAAAAAAAAAAAATTTGAATGACATTTGTGATTGAAGGAAAAGGCAAGTGGGAATATTGGTACAACTTCTATGGATGATTTTAATGAAGTTGGAGTAACGGCAACTAGTCTTCCTTTCAGTTCTAGTCATGTAGGTGGTAGGCATGATTTGGTTTTTCGTGTGATACATAGGGATTGTGGTCCTAGTGATATGGGTGAAGGTCCCCAGTTAGATTTGAAAATATGTTGTACTCATATTATGTGTGTGGAAGATTGTTTAGTTGTATGAATTTAACATTATTTTAGTAAATATTATCAAATATTTTATTGGAAACATTGATGTGAATGTGAACAGTTCTATCAATTACAAACAGTGATTAATTGTTAACAAAGTTATTAGCAAAATAACTTTGTTAACTAAAAATAGAAGTAAATGACATATTTAATGTATAAAACTTATTTATGTAATTTTATAGTTTAAATGTTGAAGCGAATAAGATGATGACTAGGGCTAAATTTAAAGTAAGTTACAAGTGGATAGAATAAATATTTGTTAACATAATTCTTATACCTTTATAGTAGATGCATAATTTTGAAGATAAAGATTTTTGTAACATTAAAAAATTATAATAAGACTGAAAATGTTATTGGAATGTCAAGTTATTAAATTACACAAAAATGATAAATTTAAATGTTTTAACTATATTTGTATGATAACAATGTATAGAAAATATAAATGGTTTATAATTTTGTTAGACAAAAACTATATATATAACATGATAATAAATAACGTAACCGTGAAAGTAAATTAATGTAAATTTAGTATAGGTTAAAATATAAATGACAAAGGAAATACGAATAAAAATGATATTTTATAATAACAAATTTTAGTGAAAAAAATTGTATTTTAAAATAAGTAATATAAAATATAAATGAAGATAATAAATACGGTACTTTGGGAAAAAGAATTTTATTATATTGTCCTTAAAATAAAATATTTCACAGTATAATAAAAAAAATTAATTTATTTGTTAATAATGAGCCATGTTTACTTAAAAAGTTAGGGTTTCAATACCTTACGAAGTTAAAAAATATTTAACAAAAACATTGATGATAAATAAAAGTTGGGAACTGCCATGGTACCCACGATAATTGAAGGATTTTGGTACCTCAAATTATGTGAACAAATAAATTTAAAAGAAATAAATTCAAAATAACATAAATTTTGGATTAAAAATTTATACAAGATGAATCAATCAAAAAGATTAATTCAAAAAAAATAATAAAAGGTCATTTTTTATAACAAATTAAATTTAAAAGTAATACAATTAAAAAATTAAAATAAATACTATAATAATATTTAAAAAATATTAAAATAAGAAAGACAAATAATAAATAATACAATTGAAAAATTAATTTATACCATAAATTCAAAAAGTTAACACTAAAGAAAAACTAAAATGTATTAACAAAATATTAATATTAAACTATTTAATTATAATATATGCCATATTAAAATAAAATTTTAAAAATATAAAAATAATATAAACATATAAAAAAAATTTATAAGGATAAATTATTATAAATATTAAATAAAGATAAAAATAAAATAAGTAATTACAATAAAAAAATTTAAAAGGCTGTATCATTACTCCACAATGTAGAATTTTCCATAAAAGTTTACGGTTTAGGTAAACATAAGGCGTAAAATTAATAGGTAAAAGTATAAAATATGAAGAGGAATTTTGTACGTGAAATATATATGTGGTCTATATTGTGTTAAACCCTAAAGTATAAAATTAATATAAAAAAATATTGAATTCAGATAATATAAGATATAGTCCATTATGAAATTGTACGACATTCGACCTAGGTATGGAGTACATGGTAATCCACAAATGATAAAAACATACAGATAAGATAATGACACATACTTGAATCCTAGGTATGGAGTACATGGTAATCCACAAATGATAAAAACATACAGATAAGATAATGACACATACTTGAATCGCATGCATTGCGTTGATTGAGCCTGCAAGCCAATATCACATTCTACAACATTCTACCTAGGTATGGATTACATGGTAATCCAGTAAACATAAAATCATATGCATACAGATAGCATACAGATAACATATTGGCATCATATAGATGAACGAATAAGCAAAAAAAACCAAATTATATATATTTATAAACAAATATTAACAAACCAGTGATTGTTCGAAAAATAAAACAAAGAACAACATTAAAAAGTTCGATAAAATACAGAAATGGAAGGGACGCAGATCAAGCCCGAGTGACAGAAACCTCCAAAACGCCTCCCCCTTCCTTCGTCCAAAAGTGAACCTTATCATTCACATTAAATTTGCAAACACGCTGGAAGTCATACCATCCTTTTGAAAAGAGGCCTTGGTATGGATACCACAGTATATGCCATATAGCCTGAGTCCCGTTTGGGAGAAATACATTCACCCATTGTGGACGATTTCTGAAATATTTGAATACCATATTAGCCGGTATTGCCTACAAAAATAAACGAAAACAAATATGTCAAACCTATACGAGATACAAAAAATAATTCCGGACAAAACAAGAGCAAAGGAAAACAAAAATATGTTAAAGAACAACCAATATTACCAGTGGCTTCCCGGGGGACCTCCTTGCAGCCGTAATAGTAGATGACCATAACAACTGCCTGTCATTCTGTTACATTTGTTGACCAGCAGCCAACATTGTTGACCGATGAGGGGGCAAATTTGGGGGTGTAATTGGAGTAAAACATGCGCAAACAGTAAAAACAAAGTTGCTATCACCCAAATACTGAAAAAAAATCAACTTGGCTTTGTCTAGGGCGTAGCTTTGGACGATTGTTTTTATCCCCTCACCAAATAAAGCAACTTCCTTGTTTCCCTGAAGGCAGACGTTAACCTTAATTTGATACGTATTGCCGAATTGGTCTTCGGCAGTGACGTGGCTAGACAATTCATTTCCCCATTTCTTGAAAAAGAAATTAGGAATTTTCAATGTTTCCTGAAAAAATAAGCCATGAAAACCCTAAATTAGTGGAACTGTTTCGTCGTCTAGTAATGAATAAGACAAATAAAGAAGAAGGAAATTTTTTACCGAATCAGTGCGTAGTGCGAGCTGGAAGTTTGCGTCTTGATAGCCTTGCTTTAGTGGGACTCTGAGAGTCAGATTAGGATTTTAGGGTTGGGGTTGCGCATATAGCACAAGAGCAAAACAAAAGAGACTGGATTAGGGTTTTGAATATGTAAAAACAACAGTTGTGTAAATTAGGAAAAGAAAAAGTAAATAAAAAAATTAGCCAAATAAACAAACGAAGCGAGAATCATAATACCTACGAACGTTCGTTGGCCATGTTCGAACATGGAACAACAGCATGGTTGCAGCACAGGATAAGAGAGACAGATTAGGATTTTAGGGTTGGGGTTGCGCATATAGCAGAAGAGAAGAGCAAAAGAAACTAGGTTAGGGTTTTGATTATGTACGAAGAACAGTTATCAAAATTAGGAAAACAAAAAGAAAAAAAATAGCCAAATAAAGAAACTAACTGAGAATCATACCTACGAACGTTGGTTGGGCATGTGCGAACATGGAACAACTCCATGGTTGCAGCACCGCAGAAGAGAGTCAGATTAGGAATTTTGGGTTGGGGATGCGCAAATAGCAGAAGAGAATTCCAAAAGACACGGTTAGGGTTAGGGTTATCAATATGTAGGAAGAAGAGTTATGTAAATTACGAAAACAAAAAGTTAAAAAAATTATGCATCTGAATTTTGAAGCGACGCCATGTATTCACGAGGATGGGAAGAGACAGTGGGTTCAAAGTTGTCATTATTGCGCATTGGAAAAGAAAGTTGGACCAACTCCCCCCATTATGACTGATCATGTCATCCGTGCAGATGTCATTATACTATTGATGTGTTTAGTGTAACACCCAAATTTTTATTATTATTATTTTTGTTAATGGCATTTTCGTAATTTTAATAAAGTTATAGGGATATTTTGGGTTTCGGAACGGGCCGTTCCAAAAGTGGAACGGGCCGTTCCAAATGTTGAAAATGTGAGGTTTTTGTAGTCCCAGAACGGGCCTGGAACGGGCCGTTCTGGTATGGAGAACTGGCCGTTCCGGAAGGAGAACGAGCCGTTCTGCTGAGATTAAGAACGGGCCGTTCTGGTTTTAGAACGGGCCGTTCTGCTTTTTGGGAACGGGCCGTTCCGATTTTGGAACGGGCCGTTCCAGTTGAGAAATTTGCACAAATTCGAAGGATCCGGAACGGGCCGTTCCGAATTCAATACGGGCCGTTCCGGGTACACCAGTTTGCCTATAAATAGGGCAGGGGGGGTGAAAATTTTTATACAGAGAAGAAGTGAAATCCTAGAGAGAGAAAGAGAAGAGAGAGAGAGAGAAAGAGAGAGAAAAGGAAAAGAAAGAGGGGATCCAGAGGAGGAGGTCCTGCCCAAGTTCCAACTCCGCCTATCCAGGTAAGGGGGGGAGTGAGAACCTCGCTCAGGGGTGTGGGGATAATTGTTGGATAGTTGTTTGTCGGATTGGCCCCCAATCCCTTGCCGTTGTTCTGTCTAAATTTCTATTTACTCTACTTTGCTTTTTGTTGAAGGTGCCGTTGTTCTGTCCGATTTTCTATTTATTCTACTTTGTTTTTGTTGAAAGTGCCGTTGTTCTGTCTGATTTTCTATTTACTCTATTTTGTTCTTTGTTGAAGATGCCGTTGTTCTGTTTGATTTTCTATTTACTTTACTTTGTTCTTTGTTGAAAGTAATAAATGAGTATGAAATTAATGTTAATAATAAATGAGTTTTAATATGAACAAAAATGCTCTCTGTGAATACCTATGCGGACCTTATGAGGAGTATTGATGACATGACCATGTGAAATATGGACAAATGACATGAGACCTAAGAATGAACTATTGAGACAAACTATGATTATGATACTATGACAAATAATGATATGATGTACTAAATGAAATTATGTAATAAGTTAAATGTTGAGTCCATGAGATTATGAATGTATGACATGCATCATATGCATATATTACTCCAGGTATGCCGCTGAGGCCGCATACCCACGACTAACAAGGTGTACTTTATGGTCACCCACGATGTAACATGCTAACAAGGTGTACCTTATGGTCACCCACGACTAACAAGGTGTACCTTAGGGTCACCCACGATGTAACATGCTAACAAGGTGTACCTTAGGGTCACCAGTGATGTAACCAGGTGTACCTTAGGGTCACCAACGATGAATTGTGAATCTTCCGTATGGCGCCACATGCATGCATTTATGAGTTGAGTCCATGACATCATAAGCATGATAAATGAGTATATATATATGATATTGACTATTTATGTATTGTTTACATGTGACTTATATATGTTGTGTGTGTGTGTGCTATCTAGCAGTTATTTCTGCACCTGAAACTGAGTGAGATGTTTCTCACTCCCTTGTTGTTTTTGTATATGTTTTAAATTGTGTTGCAGATGATCAGCATCATGAGGATGTTGGTGATGAGGCTTAAAGGCTTCAATTGGGCATGCTCTGATAGGATGTGACATCGGGGCATAGTTATTTTAGTTTAATATGTTATTGTTTTAATAACTTTAGTTTCTCTTCTTTGTAATTTCTAACGAAGAGATAACGTAGATAAAGTTTATAATTCAAGGAAAATGTATGTTAAGAATTGTAATTTGAACGTTCTTGATAAAAGACCAGAATGAATATCTTTATTTATATTTTATTACATGATTTGGAAAATATAAATTGATTCCTAACCAGGAGGTGTAGACCCCTAAAATTGTCCGGGTCGGAAATAAAGCTTGAAGACTCTCGAAGACTGAAGGAAGATCAGCCAGAAGGACTCCTGGAAGGCCCCAGGAGGGTTCTCTGTAGGTCTAGAGGTCTTAGAATAGCTCAAAATAAGGAAGTGGAGGGAATGAAGCCCAATACGGCCGTACTGAACTTAATACGGCCGTATTGAAGCTTCAATACGGCCGCAGTGAACTCAATACGGCGTATTGAAGTTTCTGAAACTTCAATACGGCCGTACTGAAATCAATACGGCCGTATTGAAGCTTCAATACAGCCGTATTGAACTCAATACGGCCGTATTGAAGTTCAAAAATTTCAATACGGCCGTATTGGTTCTGTAGCCCTGTCGCCACCGGCCCGAACGGGCCTTCGGCATTCGCGAAGACGGTCGGGCTCGCTTTTATTTTAGTTTTGAAAATGTATTGGATTATTAGAACGACTTGTTCTCAAACTGAGACCTTGTCGATCTTATCCAATTTTTTTATTAAAAGTCTCACCAATCCATATTAATCCCAAGCGGGACCCTCCATGGATTAGTGGTTTTCGCAAAAGGAGGGTTCGTGGAGTCGCCACCAATGTTTTACTCAAAACATTGGAAAAAGGGATAAGGCAATTGATTTTATAAATCAACTTTGGCCATTACAACCAGAGTCGGGTAAGGGAGTCGGTTACGCGTGGGGAAGGTGTTAGCACCCCACAGCGCCCCTTTCGGGTTCCCTATGACAGATTATTTCTAAAATAATAGCGTAAAATTACTAAATTACCCCTATTTATTATAAGCGATTATAAATTAACTATCTACATGATGACAGTTTAAATATGCACACAGAAAGCAGTAAAAGGAAGGATTTAAGAAGAAACCTTTTGAAGCGTGCTTTTATATATTGAGTAAAACTGGGAAGCTTTTTGGCGTTTCCTCGCTCTACAAGCTCGCTCGCTCCTTCCTAAAAACTTTTAACTATGGAAATCCGGAGGATTTCCCTTCGACTAGGTTCGAATCTCCAAGCTAAGTGCTCGGAATTCCAGAACTTCGTCGGATCGACTCCCAGAGAGATTTCTAGGGCAGAACACTGCTCAAAAACCCCAGAATACTCAAGGAGGGAGTCAAAACTGAGTGTGAAAGTGTCCAATGACGTCCAATTGACGTCATATTTATAGGGAACAGGCCCAATACGGGCTACAGAACCAATACGGCCGTATTGAAATTTTTGAACTTCAATACGGCCGTATTGAGTTCAATACGGCTGTATTGAAGCTTCAATACGGCCGTATTGATTTCAGTACGGCCGTATTGAAGTTTCAGAAACTTCAATACGCCGTATTGAGTTCACTGCGGCCGTATTGAAGCTTCAATACGGCCGTATTAAGTTCAGTACGGCCGTATTGGGCTTCATTCCCTCCACTTCCTTATTTTGAGCTATTCTAAGACCTCTAGACCTACAGAGAACCCTCCTAGGGCCTTCCAGGAGTCCTTCTGGCTGATCTTCCTTCAGTCTTCGAGAGTCTTCAAGCTTTATTTCCGACCCGGACAATTTTAGGGGTCTACAGCTGCCCCCCCTTTACTTAGTCAAACGGTCTTTTGGTGTACCGGCTGACAAGTAAAGGAGTTGACCCAATTGTCCGGGTGATGTGCCAACCTTCTGACTTGTAGCGTCTTCCGGTGGAAAATTATTGAGTAGCCTCTCCAGGTTGTTGCATACCTCGGCGCTTCTGACAACCTCGGTAGCTAAGTTTAACACCAACGTGCCTCTGACGACGCTGATGGCTGAGTATTGTCTCTCCAGACCTTGAGTATTGTCTCTCCAGACCTTGAGTACTGTCTCTCCAGACCTTGAGTACTGTCTCTCCAGACCTTGAGTACCGTCTCTCCAGACTTTGTTTGAGTACCGTCTCTCCAGACTTTGTTCGAGTATTGTCTCTCCAGACCTTGTTTGAGTACTGTCTCTCCAGACTTTGTTTGAGTACTGTCTCTCCAGACTTTGTTCGAGTACCGTCTCTCCAGACCTTGTTTGAGTACCGTCTCTCCAGACCTTGTTTGAGTACCGTCTCTCCAGACCTTGCCTCTCAAAAATGAGGTAGTTGAGTATAGTTTGTCTCCACAGTCCACAATGCTGCTTCGACGGTTTGTTTTTCTGATTTTGTGCCGCTGAGGGCTGGATAACGCAGGGATCCGTCTAGGGGATGTGCAGTCATTCATAGGTTCTTGTGTCCCAACTTGCATTGCTTAGTTGGTACCCATGGGAATTTTTGACTCCTTGGGGTGTAGACACAGATGCTCTCTCTCTGAGTTGAGCGATGCCTTATGTTTGGCTGACGTCTTTTGACGTTGGTGGAGTATCCCGGTTATCCTTATTCGGGTGACTCTTTTTGATTTTCTGATTTTTACTGCCTCTGTGTAGGCTATTATCCGCTGGGGATTCTGGATGTTGATTTTGTCTCCACAGTCCACGATGCTGCTTCGACGATTATTTTTGATTTTTATGCCACTGAGGGCTGGATAACGCAGGGATCCGTCTAGGGGATGTGCAGTTACTCATAGGTTCTTGTGTCCCAACTTTCCATTGAGTAGTTGGCGCCCATTGAGGAATTTCTATTTCCTTGGGGTGTAGACACGAAGATGCTCTTTCTGAGATGAGCAGTGCCTTATGATTGGCTGACGTCCTTTGGACGTTGGTGGAGTATCCCGGTTATCATTATTCGGGTATCTCTTTTGGGTTTTCTGATTTTTGTCGCCTCTGTGTAGGCTATTATCCGCTAGGGGATTTCGTCATTAGTTGTGATTGGCCTCTTCTGTTAGGCGTATCAGCTTGACGTTCAATGATTGGCTGAAAAGCCGAATTCCGCTTGGGGAATTGTTGTTGATTTTTCCGATTTTTCTCTTCTTTGAAGGAATGCCTCTGTGTAGGCTGTTACCCGCTGGGGGATTTTGTCGTTGATTTTGATTAGCCTCTTCTGTTAGGCATATCATCTTGATGTTCAATGATTGGCTGAAAAGCCAAATTCAGCTTGGGGAATAATTATTGATATTTTTTATTTTCTTCTCCTTTTTGCAGGGATGCCTCTTGAGTAGGCGATTGGGGATTTGGGGATCTTATTGTATCCCAGAGTATTATTTAGGAAGCCTCTACAGGCTTAGCCTCGCTCAGCGCTTTGAGTCGGAGAGCTATCTTCCACTGAGGAAGTGTTAAGTCCTTTGACTTGTATATACTGTTTGGATGATCGCACTTCCATTGGGGATTGCGTCGATCTTGCTTTGATAGCTCTTGCTGGGGATTTTCCCGTGAGCTTGAGCTGAGGTTCCCTCCGGGGAGTATTATTTCTGCGAGCCTCTCCAGGCTCAGTTATTCTGCATACTGTGGAGGATGTGGAGTATTATTTTGGTAAGCCTCTCCAGGCTTAGTTATTCGGTACAAATTGTTTGTTGGATTTTCTATATCCTTGCCTTTTTTATTTTCGGCTTTTTCTGTATTTTGCCTTTTCTTCTGATTTGGCTTTTTCTGTATTTTGTCTTTTTTATGTTTTTGGCTTTTGCTGTACAGAAATTAAAAGTGCTAAAGAAATTAAATTCAGTTATTATGAGAGAGTATTATTTCGGCAAGCCTCTCCAGGCTCAGTTATTCTGAAGGAGTATTATTTCGACAAGCCTCTCCAGGCTCAATTATTCTGTGGGAGTATTGTTTCGGCAAGCCTCTCCAGGCTCAATTATTCTGTACGAGTATTATTTCGGCAAGCCTCTCCAGGCTCAATTATTCTAAGAGAGTATTATTTCGGCGAGCCTCTCCAGGCTCAGTTATTTTGAGAGTATTCTTTCGGCAAGCCTCTCCAGGCTCAGTTATTCTGTATGATGCTGTTGATTTTCTGAATCTTTGCATTTTGCTTGCTGCTGGCATACACAAGCAATTTTCTATTTTTCTATTTTATGCAGTTGCCTCATGATAAGGTCTTTGAATGTGCAACTAATGTGTGTGTGATGCACAAATGCAATACAATTTTTTATTTTTGTTCATTTATTTAGAAAAGTGAGTGGCTCTCCCTATCCTCTTCTTCTTGGAGGACTTTCTGTCATTGACGCGAGGGAGTATTTTTGTGAGCCTTTATGCAGGAGATTATGGATTTTACAGGAACCCCTCCAATTTTCTTTTATTGACCGATTATTAATGGAATTTCGTACAATTTTTATGAAAAACCAATTCAGAGGCATAATCACATGGTCAAGAAAGAAAAGAAACAAATGGATATTTTTATTGATATTCACAAGTGTTTTTACAGAAAGATATACAGAAGGAAATTTCTGAAGAATGGCTGGCCAGGGTAGGCTATATACATTGGGCTTAACAATTATATCTGTAATTGTTGCTCTTTACGTTCCCCTAATTGCTTCGGCCTGAGCCAGGAGTGTAGATGCTGCAAGACGCTTGCTTCTAGAAGATAATCGCTTGAACCGCCTTTCGGTTTTCGATTCAAACGATCGTTTCTTGCTTTGCTTTTACATCTTATTCTTTTGCCCCTAACTTTTGCCTAGGACGTATCCTAGCGGGGATAATTTTGCCGTTGTTTTGCCTAGTACCCTTGTACTGGCGGGCTTTTTATTTTGCCCTAACTTTTGCCTAGGACGCCTTTTTTGGGTTTTCATCCTAGCAGGCCTATGCAAGCAACGTCTTCAAGCATAGTACTTCTTTACCACGTCAATGTTGACTGGGTATCGAAGTTCTTCTCCGTCCATGTTTGTGAGAATCAATGCTTCTCCTAAGAAGGCTCGTTTTACCACGTATGGTCCTCCGTGATTTGGGGCACACTTTCCGATTTTGCCCTTTTTGAGTTGGTAGTAATTTCTTCATTACCAACTCTCCCTCATGGTAGACTCGAGGGTGGACTTTCTTGTCAAAAGCCTTTTTGATCTTCCTCTGATAGGCTTGACCATGGCATATGGCGTTCAGCCGTTTCTTTTTGATAGGGTTCAACTGGTCATATTGGCTTTGAACCCATTCTGCCTCGGAAAGTTTTGTTTCCATGATTACCCTTAGATAGAATATCTCGACTTCGATGGGTAGAACTGCCTCCACCCCATAAACGAGTGAGAATGGAGTATCTCCTGTAAATGGACGTACTGAAGTCCTATAGCCATGAGGAGCGAAGGGTAACATCTCGTGTCAGTCTTTAAATGAGACAACCGTCTTTTGCACTATTTTTTGATGTTCTTATTGGTTGCCTCGACTGCCCCATTCATCTTTGGCCGATATGGGGGAGAGTTGTGGTGTTGGATCTTGAATTCTTGGCACAGTTCTTCCACCATTTTGTTGTTCAGATTATATCCATTATCAGTGATGATTTATTTCTCCATGCTTCCACTAGATTATTCTAAAATCTTTTGGGACAAGAGAGAAAAGAAGGGAAAGATATTTTTGTTTTGAAGTTTGTGTTTTAGAGGGGATTATTTTTCAAAAATGGTTTTTGTAAGAATGGATGGCCAAGGTAGGCTTATGTGTTTAGGCTTGCTTGATTAAACACTTATGAAATTAAGAAAATCTTTGTTTATTGACGTTGTGATTTTGACAACTTGGATAGCTGCTCTTGAACCTTTCTTTTTGAATTTGGTTCATGGTACCATCATGGATTTCTTTTGTTTTTTGATTGTCCTTATTTTTGCCTAAAACACCCTTTTGTGGCGTTTTAGCGGACTTTTGTTTTTGTTCATTTTTGCAACCTTAACTTTTGCCTAGGTCACCCTTTTGTGGGATTCCTAGCGGGTCTTTTGCTCTTATTTTTGCGCAGACCCCTTTTTGGGTTTCCTGCCGAGCTTCTTTTATTTTGAAGGATTTATTTTTATCCATGATGGCACTTGTCAAGGCCAAGGGAAGGTGCTCCAAGTTGTCACACACACTTCCACATAAAAATGATGTGGGTTTATTATTATTAAGATGATTTTAACCTCATTCATGTTTATTCAAACAGGGTTAAAGATAATGTGGTTTAGAATTTTATTATAAGCAAGAAAAGAAGCAATGAAGAATGATTTTATTATAATCATAGCGGAAGCATGTGTCCTTATTTCATCACTGATATGGGTCCCAATATTGACCTCTTTTATCTCTCGGCCATGCCCCAAATTTATAGTCTCCAATTTCTCTTGACGAGCTTCTTGATCTAGCAATCTTTGCAGATCCAGAGAAATGGTTTCCTCATCACTGTCCAACTCAAACCTTTCACCTTCGGATCCCGGTCAGAGCGAACAATTACAGACATAATTATTTTATTGGTTCTGTTTAGGTTTAGAATTATTAATGAGGAAAGAGAGAAAAGAACAAAAAAGAGAATAATGTGAAAAATGCCTCTTTATTGATATGTATTAAAACTGTACAAAAACCCTTATTTACATGAAAAGGTTCTCATGATCTCGGGTACTGATCATGAGTCCCTAAAAGAGAAATATGAAGGGGCCCTATCGTGGCTTGTTCTTCTCTCTACTCCTGCTTTGGCAGAGGATTCTTGCTCACGTCGGGCGCTGTCGAATCGAAGGTGACCCACCCGGCATCAATAAGGTTTTGGACCTTGTATTTGAGAGCTAGGCATTTCTCTGTTGAATGCCCTGGTGCCCCCGAATGGTATAAACATTTGTCTTGTGGCTTGTACCAATCGGGGTAAGGTGGGTCGATCTTCCTTGGTGGAACATGAGCTAGAAGTTTGGCTTCTACTAGCTTCGGCAGGAGATCGCTATAAGTGGTCGGAAGTTTATCAAACTTCTTCACAGGGGTGAATTGCGATCTTCCCGACTTCGAAGTGGAAGTAGCCGAGGGTATGGTTATAGCATTGACTTCTCCCTCTTTCTTCTTCCCGAAGACCTTCTTAGCTTCATATGATTGGGAAGGCTTAGCCAGCTTCCCACTTTTAAGTCCTTGTTCCACTCTCTCCCCAATGGTGATGATGTCCGAGAAAAGTGTCGTTGTGTTCCCTATCATTTTATCGTAATAGGGACCAGTCAACGAGTTGATGAATAAGGACACCGTCTCCTTATCCGACAGCGGGGGCTCTATCTGTGCCGCCAACTCCCTCCATCGTTGGGCGTACGCCTTGAAAGATTCATCATTTTTCTTACTCAAGGCTTGAAGATCCGACCTATCGGGTGTTAGGTCGATGTTGTATTTGTAGCGCTTGAGAAAGGCGTCGGCCAACTGCCTCCATGTACATACTTGATTTCCATCTAGCTGCATATACCAGTTGAGTGCAGTTTCAGCTAAGCTCTCTTGAAAGCAATGGATCAAGAGCTTTTCATTTGTGGCATATGCGGCCATCTTGCGACAGTACATGGTGAGATGACTTTTGGGGCAAGTCGATCCCACGTACTTTGGGAAATCCGGCACTTTAAATTTAGGAGGGAATTGAATGTCCCTCACTAAGCACATATCGGCGGCATCTTTGACATCAAAATCATGCCCCTCCATAGCCCTCAACCGATCCTCTAGGGCGTGGAATTGTTCTTTTGAAACCTCGGGCTCTTTGATCATAATTCCAGCCCCAAGAGGTATGGCATGTGGAGGATCTTTTTCATGCTCTTCCTCCTCTCCCTCATGATGGGACCCATGGTCACTGTGATGAGATCCATGAATGTTATGGTGACGCATGAGTTCCAACATTTGCGCCATCTGCTCTTTGAGCTGTGAAAGCTCGGTCGTGAGCTTCTTGTTTTGTTCCTCTAGCGCTTCCATTTTCTTGATTTTCTTTGCGCGTGTGAGGACAGAGAGATGACCAGCCACTTTCTAAAATGAATTTTTTAACCTAATTAGTTTATTCATGAATACGCTCTTGACATGAGCTTGATAACCTTTCATCTTTGAGGTGCTGCCTTTTTAAGATGAAAGTTTTATCACCCTCCCTAGACTATTATTTCTCCACAACGGAGAATCTCAATAGTTATGGGTCTCTTTTACTCATGTCAAGAGGTATTGGTGAACCTAGAAATGATGATGAGGATGCATGAGGTATTATTGATAATGATGCCTATGCTCCTTACTTTTATTATATTTTCACACATGGTTTTTCCTCTCATGTCATGATATTTTCATGCATGGGGATTTATTCTTAGACCTTATTACGAGGTTATTTATTAATGCACAAACAATTGCACATAAGCATTTACACAAACAATTCACTCATCCACGAACAGTCACGAGCGAATCACGAGGTAGGGGTCTCCTGCAGAAAAGTGCATATTCAAGGAGGATCTAACTGTTCTCACTTGGTCAAAGGCCCCCAAGGTGCCCCCATTATAGGGACCCAATTCCTCTCGTCGTAAGTCGATGGAAAGTTCCAACGCACTGTCGGACTCGAGTTCATGGTTATCACCTTGAGTGATGTTTTTCCGACAACGGTCTCGTAGGCTCCTATAGACCCATTCAACCGGCCGTACTAACATCCACTCCCTATGGATTACCACTCATGCCCCCGGGTATAGAGGGAACTGTTGTGTGCAAAGGTTTGTGTGCAATTTATTTCAAACAATTGCGGAAATTTAAACAAACAACAGTTATTTAAAGCCAAATATATAAAGCATGTTATCATACAAGCAAGGGGTAATGAAGTAATTTTTAACTATTATTTGTTAAAAACAATCTGTCACTAAATGGGACTGACTCTCGAAGCTTCCCCAGTGGAGTCGCCATCTGTCGCCACCGGCCCGAACGGGCCTTCGGCATTCGCGAAGACGGTCGGGCTCGCTTTTATTTTAGTTTTGAAAATGTATTGGATTATTAGAACGACTTGTTCTCAAACTGAGACCTTGTCGATCTTATCCAATTTTTTTATTAAAAGTCTCACCAATCCATATTAATCCCAAGCGGGACCCTCCATGGATTAGTGGTTTTCGCAAAAGGAGGGTTCGTGGAGTCGCCACCAATGTTTTACTCAAAACATTGGAAAAAGGGATAAGGCAATTGATTTTATAAATCAACTTTGGCCATTACAACCAGAGTCGGGTAAGGGAGTCGGTTACGCGTGGGGAAGGTGTTAGCACCCCACAGCGCCCCTTTCGGGTTCCCTATGACAGATTATTTCTAAAATAATAGCGTAAAATTACTAAATTACCCCTATTTATTATAAGCGATTATAAATTAACTATCTACATGATGACAGTTTAAATATGCACACAGAAAGCAGTAAAAGGAAGGATTTAAGAAGAAACCTTTTGAAGCGTGCTTTTATATATTGAGTAAAACTGGGAAGCTTTTTGGCGTTCCCTCGCTCTACAAGCTCGCTCGCTCCTTCCTAAAAACTTTTAACTATGGAAATCCGGAGGATTTCCCTTCGACTAGGTTCGAATCTCCAAGCTAAGTGCTCGGAATTCCAGAACTTCGTCGGATCGACTCCCAGAGAGATTTCTAGGGCAGAACACTGCTCAAAAACCCCAGAATACTCAAGGAGGGAGTCAAAACTGAGTGTGAAAGTGTCCAATGACGTCCAATTGACGTCATATTTATAGGGAACAGGCCCAATACGGGCTACAGAACCAATACGGCCGTATTGAAATTTTTGAACTTCAATACGGCCGTATTGAGTTCAATACGGCCGTATTGAAATTCAGAAATTTCAATACGGCCGTATTGAGTTCAATACGGCTGTATTGAAGCTTCAATACGGCCGTATTGATTTCAGTACGGCCGTATTGAAGTTTCAGAAACTTCAATACGCCGTATTGAGTTCACTGCGGCCGTATTGAAGCTTCAATACGGCCGTATTAAGTTCAGTACGGCCGTATTGGGCTTCATTCCCTCCACTTCCTTATTTTGAGCTATTCTAAGACCTCTAGACCTACAGAGAACCCTCCTAGGGCCTTCCAGGAGTCCTTCTGGCTGATCTTCCTTCAGTCTTCGAGAGTCTTCAAGCTTTATTTCCGACCCGGACAATTTTAGGGGTCTACAAGCCCGTATTGGGCCTGTTCCCTATAAATATGACGTCAATTGGACGTCATTTGGGACTTTTACACTCAGTTTTGACTCCTTCCTTGAGTATTCTGGGGTTTTTGAGCAGTGTTCTGCCCTAGAAATCTCTCTGGGAGTCGATCCGACGAAGTTCTGGAATTCCGAGCACTTAGCTTGGAGATTCGAACCTAGTCGAAGGGAAATCCTCCGGATTTCCATAGTCAAAAGTTTTTAGGAAGGAGCGAGCGAGCTTGTAGAGCGAGGGAACGCCAAAAAGCTTCCCAGTTTTACTCAATATATAAAAGCACGCTTCAAGAGGTTTCTTCTTAAATCCTTCCTTTTACTGCTTTCTGTGTGCATATTTAAACTGTCATCATGTAGATAGTTAATTTATAATCGCTTATAATAAATAGGGGTAATTTAGTAATTTTACGCTATTATTTTAGAAATAATCTGTCATAGGGAACCCGAAAGGGGCGCTGTGGGGTGCTAACACCTTCCCCACGCGTAACCGACTCCCTTACCCGACTCTGGTTGTAATGGCCAAAGTTGATTTATAAAATCAATTGCCTTATCCCTTTTTCCAATGTTTTGAGTAAAACATTGGTGGCGACTCCACGAACCCTCCTTTTGCGAAAACCACTAATCCATGGAGGGTCCCGCTTGGGATTAATATGGATTAGTGAGACTTTTAATAAATAAATTGGATAAGATCGACAAGGTCTCAGTTTGAGAACAAGTCGTTCTAATAATCCAATACATTTTCAAAACTAAAATAAAAGCGAGCTCGACCGTCTTCGCGACCGCCGAGGCCCGTTTGGGCCGGGTGGCGACAGATGGCGACTCCACTGGGGAAGCTTCGAGAGTCAGTCCCATTTAGTGACAGATTATTTTTAACAAATAATAGTTAAAATTACTTTATTACCCTTTGTTTGTATGATAACATGTTTATCTATGTGGCTTTTTAATAACTGTTGTATTTTTAAATTTACGCAATTGTTTGAAATAAAAACTGCACACAAACCTTTGCACACAACAGTTCCCTCTATACCCGGGGGCATGAGTGATTAACCATAGGGAGTGGATGTTAGTACGGCCGGTTGTCGAATGGGTCTATAGGTGCCCGTAGACCGTTGTCGGAAAACATCACTCAAGGTGATAACCATGAACTTGAGTCCGACGGTGCGTTGGAGCTTTCCATCGACCTACGATGAGAGGAATTGGGTCCCTATAATGGGGGCACCTTGGGGGCCTTTGACCAAGTGAGAACAGTTAGATCCTCCTTGAATATGCACTTTTCTGCAGGAGACCCCTACCTCGTGATTCGCTCGTGACTGTTCGTGGATGAGTGAATTGTTTGTGCATTCGTTATGTGACATTGTTTGTGCATTAATAAATAACCTCGTGATAAGGTCTAAAGAATAATCCCCATGCATGAAAAAACCATGACATGAGAGGAAAGACCATGTGTAAAAATATAATAAAAATGAGGAGCATGTGCATCATTACCAATAAAGATATCATGCATCCTCATAAACCATGCATTTTAGGTTCACCAATACCTCTTGACATGAGTAAAAGTGACCCATAATTATCGAGATTCTCCGTTGAGGAGAGATCATAAGTCAAGGAGGGTGGTAACACTCTGTTTTAAAAAGGCAGCGCCTTAAAAATGGAGGGTTATCAAGCTCATGTCAAGAGCATATTCATTCCATAAATTAATTAGATTAAATATTCATTTTTAGAAAGTGGCTGGTCATCTCTCTGTCCTCACACGCGCAAAGAAGATCAAGAAAATGGAAGCATTGGAGGAGCAAAACAAAAAGCTCACAACCGAGCTTTCACAACTTAAAGACCAAATGGCGCAAATGATGGAACTCATGCGTCATCACAACATCCATGAATCTCATCACAGTGATCATGGGTCCCATCATGAGGGAGAGGAGGAAGAGCATGAAAAAGATCCTCCACACGCTGTACACCTTGGGGCTGGAATTATGATTAAAGAGCCCGAAGTATCAAAGGAACAATTCCACGCCCTAGAGGATCGGCTAAGGGCTATGGAGGGGCATGATTTTGACATCAAAGATGCCGCCGACATGTGCTTAGTGAGGGATATTCAATTCCTTCCCAAATTTAAAGTGCCAGATTTCCCGAGATACGTGGGATCGACTTGCCCCAAGAGTCATCTCACCATGTACTGCCGAAAGATGGCTGCATATGCCACAAACGAAAAGCTCTTGATCCATTGCTTCCAAGAGAGCTTGGCGGATACCGCGCTCAACTGGTATATGCAGCTAGATGGAAATCTAGTACACACATGGAGGCAGTTGGCCGACGCCTTCCTCAAGCGCTACAAATACAACATCGACCTAACACCCGATAGGTCAGATCTTCAAGCCTTGAGTAAGAAAAATGATGAATCTTTCAAGGCGTACGCCCAACGATGGAGGGAGTTGGCGGCACAGATAGAGCCCCCGCTGTCGGATAAAGAGACGGTGTCCTTATTCATCAACTCGTTGACTGGTCCCTATTACGATAAAATGATAGGGAACACAACGACACTCTTCTCGGACATCATCACCATTGGGGAAAGGGTGGAACAAGGATTGAAAAGTGGGAAGCTAGCTAAGCCTTCCCAATCATTCGAGGCTAAGAAGACCTTCAGGAAGAAGAATGAGGGAGGAGTCAATGCTATAACCATATCCTCGGCTTCTTCCACTTCGAAGTCAGGAAGATCGCAATTCATCCCTGTGAAGAAGTTTGATAAACTTCCGACCACTTATAGCGATCTCCTTCCGAAGCTAGTAGAAGCCAAACTTCTAGCTCATGTTCCACCAAGGAAGATCGACCCACCTTACCCCGATTGGTACAAGCCACAAGACAAATGTTTATACCATTCGGGGGCACCAGGGCATTCAACAGAGAGATGCCTAGCTCTCAAATACAAGGTCCAAAACCTTATTGATGCCGGGTGGGTCACCTTCGATTCGACAGCGCCCGACGTGAGCAAGAATCCTCTGCCAAAGCAGGAGTAGAGAGAAGAACAAGCCACGATAGGGCCCCTTCATATTTTTCTTTTAGGGACTCATGATCAGTACCCGAGATCATGAGGACCTTTTCATGTAAATAAGGGTTTTGTACAGTTTTACATACATATATCAATAAAGAGGCATTTTTCATACATTACTCTCTTTTTTTTCTTTTCTCTCTTTCCTCATTAACATTAATAATTCTAAACCTAAACAGAACCAATAAAATAATTATGTCTGTAATTGTTCGCTCTGACCGGGATCCGAAAGTTGAGGATAAACGGGTTGAGTTGGACAGTGATGAGGAGACCATCTCTCCGGATCTGCAAAGACTGCTAGATCAAGAAGCTTGTCAAGAGAAATTGGAGACTATAAATTTGGGGCATGGCCGAGAGAAAAAAGAGGTCAATATTGGGACCCATATCAGTGATGAAATAAGGACACATGCTTCCGCTATGATTATAATAAAATCATTCTTCATTGCTTCTTTTCTTGCTTATAATAAAATTCTAAACCACATTATCTTTAACCCTGTTTGAATAAACATGAATGAGGTTAAAATCATCTTAATAATAATAAACCCACATCATTTTTATGTGGAAGTGTGTGTGACAACTTGGAGCACCTTCCCTTGGCCTTGACAAGTGCCATCATGGATAAAAATAAATCCTTCAAAATAAAAGAAGCTCGGCAGGAAACCCAAAAAGGGGTCTGCGCAAAAATAAGAGCAAAAGACCCGCTAGGAATCCCACAAAAGGGTGACCTAGGCAAAAGTTAGGGTTGCAAAAATGAACAAAAACAAAAGTCCGCTAAAACGCCACAAAAGGGTGTTTTAGGCAAAAATAAGGACAATCAAAAAACAAAAGAAATCCATGATGGTACCATGAACCGAATTCAAAAAGAAAGGTTCAAGAGCAGCTATTCAAGTTGTCAAAATCACAACGTCAATAAACAAAGATTTTCTTAACTTCATAAGTGTTTAATCAAGCAAGCCTAAACACATAAGCCTACCTTGGCCATCCATTCTTACAAAAACCATTTTTGAAAAATAATCCCCTCTAAAACACAAACTTCAAAACAAAAATATCTTTCCCTTCTTTTCTCTCTTGTCCCAAAAGATTTTAGAATAATCTAGTGGAAGCATGGAGAAATAAATCATCACTGATAATGGATCTAATCTGAACAACAAAATGGTGGAAGAACTGTGCCAAGAATTCAAGATCCAACACCACAACTCTTCCCCATATCGGCCAAAGATGAATGGGGCAGTCGAGGCAACCAATAAGAACATCAAAAAATAGTGCAAAAGACGGTTGTCTCATTTAAAGACTGACACGAGATGTTACCCTTCGCTCCTCATGGCTATAGGACTTCAGTACGTCCATTTACAGGAGCTACTCCATTCTCACTCGTTTATGGGGTGGAGGCAGTTCTACCCATCGAAGTCGAGATATTCTATCTAAGGGTAATCATGGAAACAAAACTTTCCGAGGCAGAATGGGTTCAAAGCCAATATGACCAGTTGAACCCTATCAAAAAGAAACGGCTGAACGCCATATGCCATGGTCAAGCCTATCAGAGGAAGATCAAAAAGGCTTTTGACAAGAAAGTCCACCCTCGAGTCTACCATGAGGGAGAGTTGGTAATGAAGAAATTACTACCAACTCAAAAAGGGCAAAATCGGAAAGTGTGCCCCAAATCACGGAGGACCATACGTGGTAAAACGAGCCTTCTCAGGAGAAGCATTGATTCTCACAAACATGGACGGAGAAGAACTTCGATACCCAGTCAACATTGACGTGGTAAAGAAGTACTATGCTTGAAGACGTTGCTTGCATAGGCCTGCTAGGATGAAAACCCAAAAAAGGCGTCCTAGGCAAAAGTTAGGGCAAAATAAAAAGCCCGCCAGTACAAGGGTACTAGGCAAAACAACGGCAAAATTATCCCCGCTAGGATACGTCCTAGGCAAAAGTTAGGGGCAAAAGAATAAGATGTAAAAGCAAAGCAAGCAACGATTGTTTGAATCGAAAACCGAAAGGCGGTTCAAGCGATTATCTTCTAGAAGCAAGCGTCTTGCAGCATCTACACTCCTGGCTCAGGCCGAAGCAATTAGGGGAACGTAAAGAGCAACAATTACAGATATAATTGTTAAGCCCAATGTATATAGCCTACCCTGGCCAGCCATTCTTCAGAAATTTCCTTCTGTATATCTTTCTGTAAAAACACTTGTGAATATCAATAAAAATATCCATTTGTTTCTTTTCTTTCTTGACCATGTGATTATGCCTCTGAATTGGTTTTTCATAAAAATTGTACGAAATTCCATTAATAATCGGTCAATAAAAGAAAATTGGAGGGGTTCCTGTAAAATCCATAATCTCCTGCATAAAGGCTCACAAAAATACTCCCTCGCGTCAATGACAGAAAGTCCTCCAAGAAGAAGAGGATAGGGAGAGCCACTCACTTTTCTAAATAAATGAACAAAAATAAAAAATTGTATTGCATTTGTGCATCACACACACATTAGTTGCACATTCAAAGACCTTATCATGAGGCAACTGCATAAAATAGAAAAATAGAAAATTGCTTGTGTATGACAGCAGCAAGCAAAATACAAAGATTCAGAAAATCAACAGCATCATACAGAATAATTGAGCCTGGAGAGGCTTGCCGAAAGAATACTCTCAAAATAACTGAGCCTGGAGAGGCTCGCCGAAATAATACTCCTTCAGAATAACTGAGCCTGGAGAGGCTTGCCGAAATAATACTCGTACAGAATAATTGAGCCTGGAGAGGCTTGCCGAAACAATACTCCCACAGAATAATTGAGCCTGGAGAGGCTTGTCGAAATAATACTCCTTCAGAATAACTGAGCCTGGAGAGGCTTGCCGAAATAATACTCTCTCATAATAACTGAATTTAATTTCTTTAGCACTTTTAATTTCTGTACAGCAAAAGCCAAAAACATAAAAAAGGCAAAATACAGAAAAAGCCAAATCAGAAGAAAAGGCAAAATACAGAAAAAGCCGAAAATAAAAAAGGCAAGGATATAGAAAATCCAACAAACAATTTGTACCGAATAACTAAGCCTGGAGAGGCTTACCAAAATAATACTCCACATCCTCCACAGTATGCAGAATAACTGAGCCTGGAGAGGCTCGCAGAAATAATACTCCCCAGAGGGAACCTCAGCTCAAGCTCACGGAAAAATCCCCAGCGAGAGCTATCAAAGCAAAATGGACGCAATCCCCAATGGAAGTGCGACCATCCAAACAGTATATACAAGTCAAAGGACTTAACACTTCCTCAGTGGAAGATAGCTCTCCGACTCAAATCGCTGAGCGAGGCTAAGCCTGTATAGGCTTCCTAAAAATACTCTGGGGTACGTAAGATCCCCAAATCCCCAGTCGCCTACTCAAGAGGCATTCCTACAAAAAGCAAAAGATCAAAAATTTCAATAAATATTCCCCAAGCGGAATGCGGCACTCAGCCAAACACTGAACATCAAGATAATTCGCCTACTTAGAGGCACTTCTTCAAAAAGAGAAAATCGAAAAGATCAATAATAATTCCACAAGTGGAATCTGGCTCTTAGCCAAACATCAAGCGTCAAGATGATACGCCTAACAGAAGAGGCTAATCAAAATGAATGACAAAATCCCCCAGCGGACAATAGCCTACACAGAGGCGACAAAAATCAGAAAACCCAAAAGAGATACCCGAATAAGGATAACCGGGATACTCCACCAACGTCCAAAGGACGTC
Organism: Cajanus cajan; assembly: GCF_000230855.2. Lineage (NCBI taxonomy): Eukaryota > Viridiplantae > Streptophyta > Magnoliopsida > Fabales > Fabaceae > Cajanus > Cajanus cajan. The sequence continues at coordinate 41,935,466 of NC_138525.1, forward strand.
AGCCAATCATAAGGCACTGCTCATCTCAGAAAGAGCATCTTCGTGTCTACACCCCAAGGAAACAGAAATTCCTCAATGGGCGCCAACTACTCAATGGAAAGTTGGGACACAAGAACCTATGAGTAACTGCACATCCCCTAGACGGATCCCTGCGTTATCCAGCCCTCAGTGGCATAAAAATCAAAAATAATCGTCGAAGCAGCATCGTGGACTGTGGAGACAAAATCAACATCCAGAATCCCCAGCGGATAATAGCCTACACAGAGGCAGTAAAAATCAGAAAATCAAAAAGAGTCACCCGAATAAGGATAACCGGGATACTCCACCAACGTCAAAAGACGTCAGCCAAACATAAGGCATCGCTCAAATTAGAGAGAGAGCATCTGTGTCTACACCCCAAGGAGTCAAAAATTCCCATGGGTACCAACTAAGCAATGCAAGTTGGGACACAAGAACCTATGAATGACTGCACATCCCCTAGACGGATCCCTGCGTTATCCAGCCCTCAGCGGCACAAAATCAGAAAAACAAACCGTCGAAGCAGCATTGTGGACTGTGGAGACAAACTATACTCAACTACCTCATCTTTGAGAGGCAAAGTCTGGAGAGACGATACTCAAACGAAGTCTGGAGAGACAGTACTCAAACAAGGTCTGGAGAGACAATACTCAAACGAGGTCTGGAGAGACAATACTCAAACGAAGTCTGGAGAGACAGTACTCAAACAAAGTCTGGAGAGACGGTACTCAAACAAAGTCTGGAGAGACGGTACTCAAACAAAGACTGGAGAGACAGTACTCAAAGTCTGGAGAGACGGTACTCAAACAAGGTCTGGAGAGACGGTACTCGAACAAAGTCTGGAGAGACGGTACTCGAACAAAGTCTGGAGAGACGGTACTCAAACAAAGTCTGGAGAGACGGTACTCAAGGTCTGGAGAGACAGTACTCAAGGTCTGGAGAGACAGTACTCAAGGTCTGGAGAGACAATACTCAAGGTCTGGAGAGACAATACTCAGCCATCAGCGTCGTCAGAGGCACGTTGGTGTTAAACTTAGCTACCGAGGTTGTCAGAAGCGCCGAGGTATGCAACAACCTGGAGAGGCTACTCAATAATTTTCCACCGGAAGACGCTACAAGTCAGAAGGTTGGCACATCACCCGGACAATTGGGTCAACTCCTTTACTTGTCAGCCGGTACACCAAAAGACCGTTTGACTAAGTAAAGGGGGGGCAGCTGTAGACCCCTAAAATTGTCCGGGTCGGAAATAAAGCTTGAAGACTCTCGAAGACTGAAGGAAGATCAGCCAGAAGGACTCCTGGAAGGCCCCAGGAGGGTTCTCTGTAGGTCTAGAGGTCTTAGAATAGCTCAAAATAAGGAAGTGGAGGGAATGAAGCCCAATACGGCCGTACTGAACTTAATACGGCCGTATTGAAGCTTCAATACGGCCGCAGTGAACTCAATACGGCGTATTGAAGTTTCTGAAACTTCAATACGGCCGTACTGAAATCAATACGGCCGTATTGAAGCTTCAATACAGCCGTATTGAACTCAATACGGCCGTATTGAAATTTCTGAATTTCAATACGGTCGTATTGAACTCAATACGGCCGTATTGAAGTTCAAAAATTTCAATACGGCCGTATTGGTTCTGTAGCCCGTATTGGGCCTGTTCCCTATAAATATGACGTCAATTGGACGTCATTTGGGACTTTTACACTCAGTTTTGACTCCTTCCTTGAGTATTCTGGGGTTTTTGAGCAGTGTTCTGCCCTAGAAATCTCTCTGGGAGTCGATCCGACGAAGTTCTGGAATTCCGAGCACTTAGCTTGGAGATTCGAACCTAGTCGAAGGGAAATCCTCCGGATTTCCATAGTCAAAAGTTTTTAGGAAGGAGCGAGCGAGCTTGTAGAGCGAGGGAACGCCAAAAAGCTTCCCAGTTTTACTCAATATATAAAAGCACGCTTCAAGAGGTTTCTTCTTAAATCCTTCCTTTTACTGCTTTCTGTGTGCATATTTAAACTGTCATCATGTAGATAGTTAATTTATAATCGCTTATAATAAATAGGGGTAATTTAGTAATTTTACGCTATTATTTTAGAAATAATCTGTCATAGGGAACCCGAAAGGGGCGCTGTGGGGTGCTAACACCTTCCCCACGCGTAACCGACTCCCTTACCCGACTCTGGTTGTAATGGCCAAAGTTGATTTATAAAATCAATTTCCTTATCCCTTTTTCCAATGTTTTGAGTAAAACATTGGTGGCGACTCCACGAACCCTCCTTTTGCGAAAACCACTAATCCATGGAGGGTCCCGCTTGGGATTAATATGGATTAGTGAGACTTTTAATAAATAAATTGGATAAGATCGACAAGGTCTCAGTTTGAGAACAAGTCGTTCTAATAATCCAATACATTTTCAAAACTAAAATAAAAGCGAGCTCGACCGTCTTCGCGACCGCCGAGGCCCGTTTGGGCCGGTGGCGACAGGAGGCACTGCCACCTTTACTGGAGTTAATTTATATTTCCTTTATTATTATTTGTATATATATGATTTCTTGTTTTTCACTAAATTGTATTGAAAATCTTAACTTCTTTTCTTTTATAATTCTTTTACACTGTAGTTATGATTTATGAGTTACGAATGTGAATCTTCTACCTTGTGATATTTGAAATATTTGTCAACTATGAAAGATTTTATTTACCCAAAAAGAATAAAAGAAATATTTTATTGTTACATTTGTTGTATATTAATAATGGGGTAGAGGGTGTCACATTTAGTGGTATCAGAGCCTGGTTGATCTAATCGACCGTGTGTTATGAGTTTACTATGCTTACTTGATTTATTATGTTTATTTGGTACATGAATGATGGACTAAACTGATTGTTAAACTTGTTGGTATGCTAGTATGATGATTGATTATGTTTATTGATTGTATTATTTTCTTAGACTATGGCTGGTAGAAATGATCGTGCGATTGCCGATGCTCTTCAAGCATTAGCACAAGCTATGAATAATAACAATAGGACTGAAGTTACTCCTAACTGGTTGGAGCAATTTCAACGAAATCACCCACCTACCTTTAAAGGAGGATATGACCCAGATGCTGCTATGAATTGGCTAACAGAAATAGAGAAAATTTTCAATGTTATGGATTGTCCCATCGCTCAGAAGGTGAAGTTGGCCACATTCATGTTGACTGCTGATGCTCACTTTTGGTGGGAAGGAGCACTTCGGAGGATGATTGATGGAGGGGTGCACTTGAATTGGGACAACTTCAAGAAGGTCTTTCTTGAGAAGTATTTTCCGGATGATGTGAGAAGTCGGAAAGAAATGGAATTCCTTGAGCTGAATCAAGGGAACGACACAGTGGCTGTGTATGCTGCCAAATTTGATGCTTTGGTTCGTTATTGCACACACTACCATGGTGAGGGTGGTGAAAGAGCTAAATGCATAAAATTTGTAAATGGTCTGCGTCCTGAAGTGAAAACTGCAATTAACTATCAGGAGATATATCCCTTTCCCACTCTGGTCAATAAGTGCAGCATTTATGATCATGACAACCGTGCTCGTGCTGCTTTTTATAAAGGAGTTGGAGGTCCTATCCGTGCTGTGAGTTCTAGTACTTCGGGAAGGAGTAAGCCTTACTTCGCTTCTAATAGATTTCAAGGGAGTAAAGCTGCTGCTAATAAAAGTAAGTTGTTTACTAGAGGATCCACTGTTAGTGCTACTGGAAGTGTTGGAGGGTCTGTGTCCACTCCTTCAGGAAGATGTGGGAAGTGTGGACGTGTTGGTCATAATCAGTCTGAGTGTCTTGACAAGGAGATTACCTGCTTCAATTGCAGTGGCAAGGGTCACATCAGCACCCAATGTCCTGAACCACGAAGAACACGTGTTATTGGATCGGGTTCGCAAATTGAGCGTCCAAAGACTGTAGGGAGAGTATTTGCTCTTAGTGGTGCTGAAGCTTCTCGGTCAGAAAATTTGATACAAGGTACTTGTTTCATAGCTGAGACTCCTTTTGTTGTACTATTTGATTCTGGTGCAACTCATTCCTTTATTTCTGTCTCTTGTGTCCAAAAATTGAATTTGCCTGTGTCTTTGTTAGATTTTGATCTAGTTGTTGAAACCCCTACTAATGGTCCTGTGACTACATCCCTAGTGTGTTTGAAATGTCCTTTGACAGTTTCTGATAAGCAGTTTCTAGTTGACTTAATTTGTTTGCCTCTTAGTCAATTAGATGTAATTCTTGGCATGGATTGGTTATCTTCTCACCATGTCCTTTTAAACTGCTTTGAGAAATCTATTTCCTTTGGTGAATGTAAGAGTATGGAATTTCTTAGTGCTGCTGACATTGAAACTTGTTTAAAAGACAATGAAAGAGTGTACATGATCTTAGCTTCTTTAACACTTGAGACTGATAGTAAGCTAGATGAGATTCCCTTAGTGAGAGAATTTCCAGAAGTATTTCCTAAGGATGTGTGATGGAAGAGCATGGGCTAAAGGCCCAACCACTAGAGCTATGGCCAGGAGGTTACTTGAAGATTTGACTGCTTCAGAGCTTAGTGGGCCCGATGGGCTTGGTGGGCCTAGGGTGCTTCTCACTTGGGCTTTGATTGATTGAACACCATGTTTTTATTGTCTTTTATGAGTATAGGAATTTACTTTGTTGTTGGTCTTGTATTTTGACCATAGTTTAGGTTTAGGCTAGTTGGGCCTAGTTTTGGGCTTCATGGGCCTTTGGGCTTTTGATACCCAATATTGGGCTCATTTTCATTCTTGTAATTTTTCCTATTGATTGTATTCACTAGACCATTGTATTTTGGTCATTAGATTAGGTTTTTAGGAGGATTACATTAATAGGAGAAATAGGTTTCATTTAAGCATCATTTAGAAGTAATTTGAATTGAATTTGAGTCACATGAATGGCATGGGAAGGATCCGGCCATGTGAGCCTCAAATTCACTCCAAATCACTCCTAAATGACACTTAGATGAGGGTAGCATCCGTGTGAGTGTGTGAGTTGGCCAAAGTTTGAATTTCAAATTCAAATTTGAAATTCAAACTTGGCGCCAACTTGGTTCACCAAGGTGCCGTCCAAGTTAACCTAATTTTCCCTCCTATAAATGTAACCTTTCTCACCTTGTAACACACTTTTGATATATGAGAATTTTCTGAATATTTATTCAGCCAAATTCCCTCAAGAGTCACCGAATTCATCCAAGAGAGAAAACCAAGAGAATGCCTTCAAAAGCCTTAGGAAAACCTAGTTTCCTTTTCTTTGAAGTGTGCAATCCCTTGAGTACTTGAGCTTGGGTGCTTCCGTCTTCTAAGTTCAGCAAGAGTTCATCATCTTCATGAGTTCTTCAAGAGTACTTCTACCTCCATTGAAGAAGATCCGAGCCTAGGAGGAGTTTAGGAGGAGATTGTGTTTCACTTCTACTACTCACCTCCATCATTTTTGGTATCAAGAGCAAGGTCTTCAAGGAGATAAGTGTTCTTGAGTTTTGGTCCGAATAGTCTTGTGATATTTTGTGTTTTTTGTGTTCTTATGTTTGTCTTAATTGAGTTTCAATTTTCGGATCTATATTTTAATGTTCTTTTGTTCCATAGATCCATTGGTTGATTGTTTTTGAATTTTCTTCCACAATCAACATGTTTAGGACCTATTAGCTTGTGCTTGTTTTGATTTAATTTGAGTCTCTCCATTCTTGTATGTGTACGTGATTGGACTTCATGCATTTGCATTAGATTTTGGTTTTTAATCCATGTTTTTGTCTTAGAGTTTGTGTGTAGTCTTTCTATGTCACAAAATTCCTTGAATAGCATGTTGACCTAATTTTTTCTTTGAGTACATTGTTCATATTTTGCTTTCGGTTTGTGTTCATTTGTGCCTACCTATATGTGCTTTTTCTTTTACCTTATTGTGTTCATGATTTGCTATTAGTCCTAGCAAGTTTCCTTAGAGTTAGGTTTCCATTGTGTTCTTTAAGTTTTCAAATCACATTCCCTTGAAAATCTTCTAAACATTTTGTGACTCAAAATTTCAAGTGTAATCCTACTTCTAGTGCACTCTTCTTGTGGATTCAATTTAAAAAAAAAAAAATGATGATTAAGAGGCTGGAAAACAGAGTTTAAAACAGAGCCTAAAAGACCTAAAAATTTGAAAAGAAAATAGTTCAAAAAGAATCCAAACCAAAACCTAAAACTAGTGCACTAGTTTCACATTTTCACTTGAAATTTGACCTAATTTTTGGCTGTTTTGTTGGTTCGGTTTCTATAGCTTGGAATCATAGAAAAATTTGAAACAAAAGGCAATTATACTCTCTGGACTCTTAATTTGATACTGGAAAAAGAAAGAATTAAAAAAAAAAATAGAGAAAGAAAATTAAAAGGAAAAAGCCGAGAGGTATACAAGTTGAAAAACCTACTTGATTCCTTGTTATTGTTTTGACTACTACTTTTGCTATACTTGTCCAATTATCTTCAAATTTTTTTTGTTTTGTTCATCTATTCTAGTACCTATCTAGGAACTCTTCTCTCTGAGTGCTAGCTTTTATTTGGAGTCTTAATTTTCAGTTTTACTTGTTGAACTTCTTTGAGTCTTGTCATATACACATATTACTCTTAATTTTGGTATAAGCTTTCCAAATTGTGCTTTGTTGCTTGTCTAGTTTTCTTTCAATAATTTCCTGTGCTGGAAGTGGCCTTAAATCCTTTCTCAAGGATCAAGCATTGCTCAACAAAGAGTAGGAAAAATTTTGGACACTATAATCACCAAATTTGACCTAATTTAGTGGCCAAAATCATCCTAAATCTCCTTCACTTGAGTGACCAATTCCTTCACCTTGTGAGGCAGCCACCTTAACCTCTTTGTTGTGTTTCTTTTGCAGGTCCAGGAGCAGCATATTGAAGGATTAGTGGTGGATTAAACACTTGGTTAAGTGTTAGAAAAGTTGAACACAAAACCGCCACTAATTGGTCACCAAAGCCGCCACTTTATTGCTTTCTAGGCTAGTTTAAATTTTGCAATCTCACTTGTATTTTAAAATCAATTTGTAAAGCTTGGAGGGAGTATTAAGAAGCTGGTCAGGTATATCTAACTCCTTGTTAGCATTCTCACGTGTAGTACTAGTGGAAGTGGCTTGAAAATTTCATATGTTTCAAGCTTCCACCTAGGGCAAACCGACTAGTTGATTTATCCTTGCTTCCTTCAAGTGTTTGAACTTTAATTGTGTTTACTTAGTTGCTTAAACGTCTAGACTTGTGTAGTTTTTTTTGCTCACGTTTAGTTAAGTGTCAAAAACAAACAAATTGTGAAAAAGCATACAAAAATTTTTGTGAAAAGTTTTGAGGAATTGGAAATACCACAAAGGAGTTTAGTGATTTCCACTTGAAAAGGCTTGGTTATTAAGTGGCTCTTTGTAGCTCACCTCCCTTGATAGTGCAATTTGTACACTTAGACTTCCAAGTGCTATTTTCATTCCTAGAAAAGACCAAAAACATTTTATAACTTTTTGCATAGCATACAAATTCTTTGCTTAACCATGAGTCATCATTCTCAAGGTAGTAGTGACTTTGATACTCCTAAAAGTTTTGAAAGAATTGTCAAGGAGGTTGAAGCACTAAAACTTTGGAAAAATGATGAGATGCTTCAAAAACAAAAAGAGAAACTTGAAAAAGAAGTACAAATCATGGCTTTGGAACAAGAAATCCAAAAGATTAAGCAAAGAGAGGAAAAACTTTTAAAAAGTTTAAATAAAAATAAAAGTCCAAAAGGTTCTTCTAGGAGCTCAACCAAGAGCTCCAATGATTCTCAAAGCCAAGCTAATGATGGTAGTATGCATATGGATGCTTACTATCAACCAACACCTAGGAGAGTCATTAAAGAACACAAAGTGAGGGAATCAAGGGTTGATCTCCCTTACTTTCATGGAAAAGATAATGTGGACACCTACTTGGATTGGGAGATGAAAGTGGAGCAAATCTTCACTTGTCATCAAGTAGGTGAGGAAAGAAAAGTTCCTTTGGCCACCCTAGCTTTTCAAGGACAAGCAATGTATTGGTGGACATCCTTGGAAAGAGAGAGAAGACTTCACAATGATCCTCCCATCACTTATTGGAATGAATTGAGGAGTGCTATGAGAAGAAGGCACATTCCTTCTTATTATAGTAGGGAGCTTATGGATAAGCTCCAAAGGCTCCAACAAAAGGGTATGAGTGTTGAGGAGTATAGGCAAAAGATGGAGTTATATCTCATGAGGGCTGGGATAAGGGAAGAAGAAAGATTGACCATAGCTAGATTTCTAAGTGGTCTTAATTTTGACATAAGAGATAGAGTTGAGTTACTCCCTTATAGGGACCTTGATGATTTGGTCCAACTTTGTATAAGGGTGGAACAACAAAATTTGAGAAAATCCTCTTTTAAAGGAAAAACTCAATCTAGCTCTTATGTTAAGAAAGACTACAAGAGGGAGGGTCACTTTGATTCCTCTAAGAAATTTGGCAAAGAAAAAGAAAAAGAAAAAGAAAATGATAAAAATAAAAATATTGTCACTTCTAGTAACAAAACTAGTGATATCAAATGCTTTAAGTGTCTTGGGAGAGGACACATAGCCTCTCAATGCCCAACTAAAAAGGTGATGATTTTGAAGGGGCAAGACATTTATAGTAGTGTTGATGAGTCTAGTTCCACTACTTCAAGTGATAGTGAATCAAGTGAGGAAGACCATTCCATTGAAAGTGCATATCCTTGTGATGGTCAACTTCTCATGATTAGAAGGCTTCTAGGAAGCCAACCTAATGAGTTCCATCTTTCACAAAGGGAGAACATTTTTCACACAAGGTGTAAAGTTTTAGACAATGCTTGTTCTCTCATTGTAGATAGTGGGTCTTGTTGCAACTGTTGTAGCACAAGGTTGGTGGAGAAGCTTGGTCTTACTATTATTCCTCATCCGAAACCATATCAACTTCATTGGATTAATGAAGATGGGGATATTAATGTTAATCAACAAGTGAAAGTCAAGTTCTCTATTGGTAACTATGAAGACCAAGTGGTTTGTGACATAGTTCCAATGGAAGCTTGTCATATTTTGTTGGGAAGGCCATGGCAATTTGACAAGAAAACCATGCACAATGGCCTTACCAATGAAATTACTTTCACTCATAAAGAAAAGAAATTTGTACTACATCCTTTGTCCCCTTCACAAGTAATAGAGGATCAAGTACAAATGAAAAAGAAAAGAGAAGAAGAAAAAAAAAACTTGAATAAAAAAAAAGAAAAGAAGGAAAAGAAGCATAAGTTTTCAAAGAAGGATGAAGAAAAATCTTTTCTAAAAGAAGGAATTCAACAAGAACCTTTAAAAAAAAAAAACTTTGATTGTTGAAAAACTTTCTTACATTCTTCTTTGTAAAGGTATGCTTCAGTGTCATAATTTAAGTATTGAACTTAATTCTTTATCTCCTCAAATTCCTCATTTATTAAAAGAATTTGATGATATATTCCCTAGTGAAGGTCCACAAGGCCTTCCTCCTTTTAGGGGTATAGAACATCAAATTGATTTTGTGCCTGGGGTTAGTCTACCCAATAGACCAGCCTATAGGACAAATCCTCAAGAAACTAAGGAGATCGAGAATCAAGTCCATGAATTATTGAATAAGGGTTGGATACAAAAAAGTTTGAGTCCCTGTGCTGTGCCTGTATTGTTAGTGCCCAAGAAAGATGGAAAATGGAGAATGTGTTGTGATTGTAGGGCCATTAACAATATCACAATCAAGTACAGGCACCCAATCCCTAGACTTGATGATATGCTTGATGAGTTACATGGTGCTTCCATATTTTCTAAAATTGATCTTAAAAGTGGTTATCACCAAATAAGAATTAAAAAGGGTGATGAGTGGAAAACTGCTTTTAAGACCAAATTTGGATTATATGAGTGGCTAGTTATGCCTTTTGGTTTAACTAATGCACCAAGTACATTCATGAGGCTTATGAATCATGTCTTGAGAGAGTGTATAGGAAAATTTGTGGTTGTTTATTTTGATGACATTTTAATCTATAGTAGATCTCAAGATGATCATTTTGGACATCTTAGAGAAGTTATGATGATCCTTAGGGAAAACCAATTATTTGCAAATTTTGAAAAATGCACTTTTTGTGTGGATCATGTGGTTTTCCTAGGGTTCATTGTAAGCAAAAATGGGGTTCAAGTGGATCCCGAGAAAATCAAAGCCATTCAAGAGTGGCCCAAGCCTAAAAATGTTAGTGAAGTTAGGAGTTTTCATGGATTAGCAAGTTTTTATAGAAGATTTGTGCCTAACTTCTCTAGCATTGCTTCACCATTGAATGAGCTAGTTAAAAAAGATACTTTATTTAATTGGACTTCAAAGCATGACCAAGCATTTCAATTACTTAAAGATCAACTTACTAATGCACCTATTTTAGCTCTACCAAATTTTGAAAAGACCTTTGAGCTAGAATGTGATGCATCAGGAGTTGGCATAGGAGCTGTGTTATTGCAAGGAGGACACCCCATTGCATATTTTAGTGAAAAACTAAAAGGTGCCTCCCTCAATTACCCTACCTATGATAAAGAGTTATATGCCTTGGTTAGAGCTTTACAAACTTGGGAGCACTATCTTGTGTCCAAAGAGTTTGTCATCCATAGTGACCATGAGTCACTTAAATATTTAAGAGGTCAAGGTAAATTAAATAAGAGACATGCCAAATGGTTAGAGTTTCTTGAACAATTTCCATATATTATTAAATTCAAGAAAGGAAAATCCAATGTTGTAGCTGATGCTTTATCTAGGAGACATACCTTGCTTGTGTCTCTAGGAACTCAAATTCTTGGATTTGATAATGTTAGGGAATTGTATGAAGAAGATCTTGAATTTGGTGTTAATTATAAAAAATGTCAACAAAAAGCTTTTGATGGTTTTTATATGGCTGAGGGGTATTTATACAAAGAAGGAAGATTGTGTATACCCCAAGGATCCATTAGGAAACTATTAATTAAAGAGAGTCATGAAGGTGGGCTTATGGGGCACTTTGGTGTTGATAAAACCCTTAGTTTGCTAAAAGAAAAATTTTATTGGCCCCATATGCGAAAAGATGTCCAAAGGCATTGTTTTAGATGTTTAGCTTGTTTACAAGCTAAGTCTAAAGTAATGCCTCATGGAACATACACACCTTTGCCTGTTGCTTCTTCTCCTTGGGTAGATATTAGCATGGATTTTGTGCTAGGTTTACCTAGAACCCAAAGGGGAATGGATTCTATTTTTGTGGTAGTAGACCGTTTTAGTAAAATGGCTCATTTTATTCCATGCCACAAAGTAGATGATGCAAGCAACATTGCAAAACTCTTCTTTAGAGATGTGGTTAAACTTCATGGGCTTCCTAAAACTATAGTTTCATATAGAGATACAAAGTTTCTAAGCCATTTTTGGCGTGTCTTATGGTCAAGACTAGGAACTAAACTCCTCTTTTCAACTACTTGTCATCCTCAAACAGATGGCCAAACTGAGGTAGTGAATAGATCTCTGTCTACTATGCTTAGGGCAGTCCTAAAGGGTAATCACAAATCTTGGGATGAGTTTTTACCTCATATTGAATTTGCCTACAATAGGGTAGTTCATAAAACTACCAATATTTCTCCTTTTGAGGCTGTTTATGGGTTTAATCCTTTAACTCCTTTGGACTTGATACCTCTTCCTAATGTTGAACATTTCATTCATAAGGAAGGGACTTCAAGGGCTGATTTTGTTAAGAAACTTCATGAAAGGATTAAAATTCATATTCAAAATCAAAATGAGAAATATGCAAAACAAGGAAGTAAAGGCAAGAAGTCTATGATCTTCGAGGAAGGTGATTGGGTTTGGCTTCATTTAAGAAAAGAACGTTTTCCAAATCAAAGGAAGTCTAAACTCAGTCCTAGAGGAGATGGTCCCTTTCAGGTCTTACAGCGTATCAATGATAACGCCTATAGACTTGATTTACCCTCTGAATATGGAGTCAGCACCACTTTTAATGTCAGTGATCTTAAACCTTTTGTAGGTGCTAGCGATGATGAGGAAGAGTCTTCAGATTCGAGGACGAATCCTTCTCAAGACGGAGGGAATGATGGAAGAGCATGGGCTAAAGGCCCAACCACTAGAGCTATGGCCAGGAGGTTACTTGAAGATTTGACTGCTTCAGAGCTTAGTGGGCCCGATGGGCTTGGTGGGCCTAGGGTGCTTCTCACTTGGGCTTTGATTGATTGAACACCATGTTTTTATTGTCTTTTATGAGTATAGGAATTTACTTTGTTGTTGGTCTTGTATTTTGACCATAGTTTAGGTTTAGGCTAGTTGGGCCTAGTTTTGGGCTTCATGGGCCTTTGGGCTTTTGATACCCAATATTGGGCTCATTTTCATTCTTGTAATTTTTCCTATTGATTGTATTCACTAGACCATTGTATTTTGGTCATTAGATTAGGTTTTTAGGAGGATTACATTAATAGGAGAAATAGGTTTCATTTAAGCATCATTTAGAAGTAATTTGAATTGAATTTGAGTCACATGAATGGCATGGGAAGGATCCGGCCATGTGAGCCTCAAATTCACTCCAAATCACTCCTAAATGACACTTAGATGAGGGTAGCATCCGTGTGAGTGTGTGAGTTGGCCAAAGTTTGAATTTCAAATTCAAATTTGAAATTCAAACTTGGCGCCAACTTGGTTCACCAAGGTGCCGTCCAAGTTAACCTAATTTTCCCTCCTATAAATGTAACCTTTCTCACCTTGTAACACACTTTTGATATATGAGAATTTTCTGAATATTTCTTCAGCCAAATTCCCTCAAGAGTCACCGAATTCATCCAAGAGAGAAAACCAAGAGAATGCCTTCAAAAACCTTAGGAAAACCTAGTTTCCTTTTCTTTGAAGTGTGCAATCCCTTGAGTACTTGAGCTTGGGTGCTTCCGTCTTCTAAGTTCAGCAAGAGTTCATCATCTTCATGAGTTCTTCAAGAGTACTTCTACCTCCATTGAAGAAGATCCGAGCCTAGGAGGAGTTTAGGAGGAGATTGTGTTTCACTTCTACTACTCACCTCCATCAATGTGTCTAGTTTACCACCTGAGAGAGAGATTGAGTTTAGCATAGACTTAGTACCAGGTACCCCACCTATATCTATAGCACCCTATAGGATGTCCCCAACAGAGTTAGTTGAGCTTAAGAAACAAATAGAGGAATTACAAGGAAAACAATTCATTAGGCCTAGTGTTTCGCCTTGGGGAGCGCCTGTTTTGTTGGTTAAGAAGAAAGATGGGAGCATGAGGTTGTGCGTAGACTATAGGCAACTGAATAAAGTGACCATTAAGAATAAGTATCCTTTGCCTAGGATAGATGACCTTATGGATCAACTAGTTGGAGCTTGTGTGTTCAGTAAGATAGATTTAAGGTCAGGATACCATCAGATTAGAGTGAGAGCTGAGGATGTTCCTAAGACTGCCTTTAGAACCCGCTATGGGCACTATGAGTATTTAGTTATGCCTTTTGGTGTGACTAATGCACCTGGTGTTTTTATGGACTACATGAATAGGATCTTTCACCCTTACTTGGATAGATTTGTAGTGGTCTTCATAGATGATATCCTAGTGTATTCCAAGACTAGGGAAGAGCATGTTGAGCACCTTAGGATCGTTCTTCAAACCCTTAAGGAGAAACAGTTGTATGCTAAATTGTCAAAATGTGAATTTTGGTTGGATAGTGTGAACTTTCTAGGACATGTGATATCCAAGGGTGGAATAGCTGTAGATCCTGCTAAGGTAGAAGCTGTGTTAGAGTGGAGAACACCTAAATCAGTATTTGAGATTAGGAGTTTCCTAGGACTAGCTGGTTATTACAGAAGGTTCATAGAGAATTTCTCTAGGCTAGCTCTTCCTTTGACTAAGCTGACGAAGAAAGACCAACCTTTTGTGTGGGATTCTAGGTGTCAGGAGAGTTTTCAAGAGCTTAAGAGGAGATTAACTAGTGCTCCTGTGTTAGTATTACCTGATCCTAGTAAGACTTTTGAGGTATTTTGTGATGCTTCTAAATTGGGTTTAGGAGGAGTACTTATGCAGGAGGGTAAGGTAGTAGCCTATGCTTCAAGACAACTTAAAATTCATGAGCAAAACTATCCTACCCATGACCTTGAGTTAGCTGCAATAGTTTTTGTGCTCAAGTTGTGGAGACATTACTTGTTTGGGTCTAGATTTGAGGTTTTTAGTGACCATAAAAGCCTTAAGTACTTGTTTGACCAAAAGGAATTGAATATGAGGCAGAGGAGATGGTTAGAGTTTCTTAAGGATTATGACTTTCAATTAAATTATCACCCTGGCAAGGCTAATGTTGTAGCTGATGCTTTGAGTAGAAAATCTTTGAGAATGTCTTCCTTGATGATTAGGGAAATGCAAATGATTGAGGAGTTTAGGGATATGAGCTTAGGGTGTGAGTTGACCTCTAAGAGTATTAAGTTGGGAGCTTTAAGAGTGACTAATAGCTTGATAGATGAGATTAGAGAAGGTCAGAAGATGGATCCTTTCTTATTGGGTCGGGTAGAGAAGTTGAATCAAGGTGTGAAAAGTGAGTTTAGAATTGGAGTGGATGGAGTTTTAAGATTTAAGGATAGGTTGTGCATTCCTAGTGTGCCAGAACTTAAGAGAGCAATCCTGGAAGAAGGTCATAAGAGTATCCTTAGTATCCATCCAGGAGCCACTAAGATGTACCAAGACCTTAAGAAGATGTTTTGGTGGCCTAAGATGAAGAGGGAAGTGGAGGAATTTGTGTATGCTTGCTTAGTATGTCAGAAAGCTAAGGTAGAACACCAAAAACCTTCAGGTTTGATGCAACCTTTAGATGTGCCTGTGTGGAAGTGGGATAGCATCTCTATGGATTTTGTAGTTGGGTTACCTAAGACTGTGAAGAACTTGGATGCTATGTGGGTCATTGTGGATAGATTGACTAAGTCTGCCCATTTTATTCCCATTAATATTAGGTACTCTTTGGAGAGGTTAACCAAGTTGTACATCAGTGAGATCGTGAGGTTGCATGGAGTTCCTACTAGTATTGTGTCTGATAGAGATCCTAGGTTCACCTCTAGATTTTGGGAGAGTTTGCATAAGGCTTTAGGCACTAAGCTTAGATTGAGTTCAGCTTACCATCCCCAAACAGATGGCCAAACTGAGAGAACCATACAATCTTTGGAAGACTTGTTGAGGACTTGCATCTTGGAACATGGGGGTAGTTGGGATAGTTTCCTACCTTTGATAGAATTTACCTACAATAATAGCTACCATTCTAGTATTGGGATGGCACCATATGAGGCTCTGTATGGTAGGAGATGTAGAACACCTTTATGTTGGGTAGAACCTGGAGAGAATGTCATGTTAGGACCTGAGATAGTTCAACAAACTACTGAACAGGTTAAGATGATCCAAGAGAAGATGAGAGCAACCCAAAGTAGGCAAAAGAGTTACAATGACAAGAGGAGAAAAGACCTTGAGTTTAAAGAAGGTGATCATGTATTCCTTAAAGTCACTCCTTGGACAGGAGTAGGCAGAGCACTGAAATCCCGTAAGCTTACTCCACGTTTCATCGGTTCTTATCAAATTCTTAAAAGAATCGGTGAAGTGGCCTATCAAATTGCTTTGCCTCCATCTCTTTCAAATCTCCATAGTGTCTTTCATGTTTCCCAACTCAGAAAGTATGTCCATGATCCTTCCCATATCATTGAGTCTGACAACATTCAGTTGAAGGATAATCTTACTTATGAAACGGTTCCTCTAAGGATTGATGACACGAGAGTGAAACAACTAAGAGGAAAGGAAATCCCTTTGGTTAAGGTCGTTTGGGGAGGAAATATTGAAGAAAGTGCTACATGGGAATTAGAAAGCAAGATGCGAGAAGCTCATCCATTTCTGTTTTCAGGTAAATTTCGGGGACGAAATTTCTAAAAGGAGGGGAGAATTGTAACACCCAAATTTTTATTATTATTATTTTTGTTAATGGCATTTTCGTAATTTTAATAAAGTTATAGGGATATTTTGGGTTTCGGAACGGGCCGTTCCAAAAGTGGAACGGGCCGTTCCAAATGTTGAAAATGTGAGGTTTTTGTAGTCCCAGAACGGGCCTGGAACGGGCCGTTCTGGTATGGAGAACTGGCCGTTCCGGAAGGAGAACGAGCCGTTCTGCTGAGATTAAGAACGGGCCGTTCTGGTTTTAGAACGGGCCGTTCTGCTTTTTGGGAACGGGCCGTTCCGATTTTGGAACGGGCCGTTCCAGTTGAGAAATTTGCACAAATTCGAAGGATCCGGAACGGGCCGTTCCGAATTCAATACGGGCCGTTCCGGGTACACCAGTTTGCCTATAAATAGGGCAGGGGGGGTGAAAATTTTTATACAGAGAAGAAGTGAAATCCTAGAGAGAGAAAGAGAAGAGAGAGAGAGAGAAAGAGAG
This sequence comes from Cajanus cajan, assembly GCF_000230855.2. NCBI lineage: Eukaryota > Viridiplantae > Streptophyta > Magnoliopsida > Fabales > Fabaceae > Cajanus > Cajanus cajan. The sequence continues at coordinate 41,951,940 of NC_138525.1, forward strand.
AGAAAAGGAAAAGAAAGAGGGGATCCAGAGGAGGAGGTCCTGCCCAAGTTCCAACTCCGCCTATCCAGGTAAGGGGGGGAGTGAGAACCTCGCTCAGGGGTGTGGGGATAATTGTTGGATAGTTGTTTGTCGGATTGGCCCCCAATCCCTTGCCGTTGTTCTGTCTAAATTTCTATTTACTCTACTTTGCTTTTTGTTGAAGGTGCCGTTGTTCTGTCCGATTTTCTATTTATTCTACTTTGTTTTTGTTGAAAGTGCCGTTGTTCTGTCTGATTTTCTATTTACTCTATTTTGTTCTTTGTTGAAGATGTCGTTGTTCTGTTTGATTTTCTATTTACTTTACTTTGTTCTTTGTTGAAAGTAATAAATGAGTATGAAATTAATGTTAATAATAAATGAGTTTTAATATGAACAAAAATGCTCTCTGTGAATACCTATGCGGACCTTATGAGGAGTATTGATGACATGACCATGTGAAATATGGACAAATGACATGAGACCTAAGAATGGACTATTGAGACAAACTATGATTATGATACTATGACAAATAATGATATGATGTACTAAATGAAATTATGTAATAAGTTAAATGTTGAGTCCATGAGATTATGAATGTATGACATGCATCATATGCATATATTACTCCAGGTATGCCGCTGAGGCCGCATACCCACGACTAACAAGGTGTACTTTATGGTCACCCACGATGTAACATGCTAACAAGGTGTACCTTATGGTCACCCACGACTAACAAGGTGTACCTTAGGGTCACCCACGATGTAACATGCTAACAAGGTGTACCTTAGGGTCACCAGTGATGTAACCAGGTGTACCTTAGGGTCACCAACGATGAATTGTGAATCTTCCGTATGGCGCCACATGCATGCATTTATGAGTTGAGTCCATGACATCATAAGCTTGATAAATGAGTATATATATATGATATTGACTATTTATGTATTGTTTACATGTGACTTATATATGTTGTGTGTGTGTGTGCTATCTAGCAGTTATTTCTGCACCTGAAACTGAGTGAGATGTTTCTCACTCCCTTGTTGTTTTTGTATATGTTTTAAATTGTGTTGCAGATGATCAGCATCATGAGGATGTTGGTGATGAGGCTTAAAGGCTTCAATTGGGCATGCTATGATAGGATGTGACATCGGGGCATAGTTATTTTAGTTTAATATGTTATTGTTTTAATAACTTTAGTTTCTCTTCTTTGTAATTTCTAACGAAGAGATAACGTAGATAAAGTTTATAATTCAAGGAAAATGTATGTTAAGAATTGTAATTTGAACGTTCTTGATAAAAGACCAGAATGAATATCTTTATTTATATTTTATTACATGATTTGGAAAATATAAATTGATTCCTAACCAGGAGGCACTGCCACCTTTACTGGAGTTAATTTATATTTCCTTTATTATTATTTGTATATATATGATTTCTTGTTTTTCACTAAATTGTATTGAAAATCTTAACTTCTTTTCTTTTATAATTCTTTTACACTGTAGTTATGATTTATGAGTTACGAATGTGAATCTTCTACCTTGTGATATTTGAAATATTTGTCAACTATGAAAGATTTTATTTACCCAAAAAGAATAAAAGAAATATTTTATTGTTACATTTGTTGTATATTAATAATGGGGTAGAGGGTGTCACATTTAGAGTTTTGCGTCCAGATTTTACGTGTGCAACGTTATCATTGTTGCTTGGGAGTTGGGATTCTTGGGAGTCACTTTTGGTACTATAAGGATACATTGAACACACCTCTTTTGACTGTTTACATACGTTTAAGTTTAATTTTGTTAACTACACCAACTTCAAATTGAATAATTAATAAATTACTATTCATAAGTACACCATATTGAATATGTATAATTTTGAATATAAAATTAATATATTGATTATTAAATTACATTAATAAATTTAGAATGAAATAAAGTTTATTTAAATATAATTTAACATTTTTTTTACATATAAGTATAATATTGAATTATGAAATTTAATATAAATTTGTAAAAAATAGAAATATTAATTCCATATTATTGTTTGATAAAATTTAATTTAATAATAAAACATACACATACATTATGGGCTTTTTGACCAAAGTGGGGTCGTTGATCAAGTTATTTACGTAAATGGGGCTGTTTTGAATTTATTTACGCCTTTGGGGCTGTTTACAACGGTGTCGCTATGACCTATAGCGACACCCATGCCACGTGGCTTTTTTTTTTGGGTAGGGATGGCTGGAATGAGCCACAACAGTGTCGCTATGGGCTGGACCAACACAGTTTGTGAGCCAACAAAGATGGTGTAGCCCATAGCAACACCATTTAAGAAAAAAAATGAAAAAAACTAAAATAATTTAAATGTAACCTTAAAATAATCAACTGAGTATACTTATTATATATTTATAAAAATAAAAAATATTTATTTAAAAACGTAATTTTGAAAAATAGATTTAATTATTTATGTAAGTGGTGCTGTGGACACAGAGTCGCTGTGGCCCACAGCGCCAGTAATTAATTTTTTTTTTTTTAGTTATTAACTTATTTTGTTTGAAAATTTGTTTAATTTATATTTAGCACTTAAATATTAATTTGTAATTATAAAGTTTATTTTTCTGTAATTTATATTGTTTTTGTATATATATTTTTGTACTTTAAATAATTTAAAATAGGCGCTATAGCCTACAGCGACTCTTAATGTCGCTGTGGCCCACAGCGCCACTAATGAATTTTTTTTTTTAAATTATTAACTTATTTTGTTTAAAAATTTCTTTATTTTATATTAGCAGTTAAATATTATTTTGTATTTATAAACTTATTTTTTCTCTAATTTCTTTTCTTTATATATATATTTTTATTTTAAATTATTATATATTTATAAAATAATAAACTGAGTTATATTTATTATATATTTATAAAAACTGAGTTATATTAATAATTTTTTTATATGTAAAATAATAAACTGAGTTATATATTTATAAAATAATAAATTGAGTTATATTAATAATTTTTTATATGTAAATTTTAAAAAAACTGGGCAAAAAATAAGTGAAGGGAAAAAATGTAGAAAACACAAAAAAAATGAATTACAAAATAAATTTAAAAAAAAAATCTAGTAGAATAAATCTGGAGAAAAAATGACCCAATAACAAAAAAAAAACAAAAATTTAAAAAAAATGTGAGGTAAAAAAAACAAAAAACTAAAAAAAAAAAGGCTGGTCGCTATGGGCCATAGCGACTTTTTGTCGCTATAGCCCATAGCGACTTTAAGTAGGAAAAAAAATGAATTTTTTTTAAAAAAAAAGAAGGCTAGTGTCGCTATGGGCCATAGAGACACTATGTCGCTATGACCCACAGCGACACTATGTCGCTATGGCCCACAGCGACACTAGCCTTCTTTATTTTTTTTTTTTAAATTTTTGTTTTTTTTGGATTATTGGATTTTTTTTTCTCCAGATTTATTGTACTAGTTTTTTTTCTAAAAATTATTTTGTAACTCATTTTTTTTGTATTTTTTATTATCTCCATTTATATAAATACATTCTGTCCCTAGAAATTTTTTTTCTTTCATTTTTTATTATGCACTATATACAATTTTTAAATAAAATATATCTGTTAAAAAATATTATATACTCAACATTCTAGTAAATTATTTTACAAAAATTTACTTAATTCCAATAAATTATTAACTTAATTTCTTTTTCCAAATTTTAATTTATATTATCAATTTCATATAAATATATATTTATAAATTTATTATTTCTATAATTTCTTTATTTTATACATATTTTTTTCTTTTTTATCTATTTAAATATTTATAAAAGTGGCGCTATGGCCTATAGCGACACAGTGTCGCTATAGGCCATAGCGCCACTAATTTTTTTTTTTTAAATTATTAACTTAATTTAATTTTTACATTTGAATTTATTTTTTTTAAGTCGTTTGGTGGCGCTATGGGCTATAGCGACTTTATTTAAGCTGTTTAGTGGCGCTATGGGCTATAGCGACTTTATCTATATGGCTTTCATGGCCTCCCTGAAGTGAAAAAAAATGCCACGTGTCACCGGTGTCGCTATGGGCTATAGCGACACCGTTATAAACAGCCCCAAAGGCGTAAATAAATTCAAAACAACCCCATTTACGTAAATAAGTTGGTCAACGACCCCACTTTGGTCAAAAAGCCATACATTATGTGATGAATAATAAAATATGAATTTTATATATGTTGTTTATGTTAATAATAATTAACGTTCATTTTAGTAAATGTAAAAAAATATGTTTTTTACGTCCGCTGACAATAAATTTTTGTTATTACGAATAAATTTTCATAATTTTAGGTGCTTTTTTTATAAAGGAATTTATTGTATATGTTTACATTTAATGGCTTTTAATTGGTATATTATTGGAATTTAAAGTTATTAAATTAAACAAAAATTATAAATTTAAATGTTTTAACTATATTTGTATGATACCATTAAGAAAAATATAATATATGTTAACTTAAATAAACAAACAATTTTATATTTTTAAAATATTATATATGTATATATATATATATATATATATATAAATATTGAAATTATGATTTTATAAAAATTTTAACAGGAATTATTAAAATTACACAATTAATCAATTATCATATATTAGGGAATAAGACTGTTCAAAAACATATGCAGGATTTAGGGTTTAGGGGTTAGACTTGAATTTGAATCCTCTCTTGCAATATTATGTCTTCAACATTTCTCCTACAACATTAATAGTCATTAGAGCTTTGTTTCGATTTGAAGATGGAAAAGGGGGAGTGCAAAAGGAGGAATTTAAAGGGAAAATTAGTGGAAAGTGAGTTTGTTTGGATTAAGGGAAAGTGAGTGGAAAGTGTAACGAAAGTTTGTGAAAATTTGTTAGTGAATTGAATTATGTCATACATATAAATGAATTTTTTAATTGATAATTGTGTAACATTACTATATTGCCCTTAGGTTAAAATCAACTTTATAATTATTATAATTAAAACATAAATATATAAATTTAAACTAAAAAAATAAATCTAAAATATTAATTTAAAAATAATATAATTTAAATATTTTCTTTATGATAGATAAAAATGAAAAATTTAATAGATGAATATAAAATTACACTTTTACTCTTGCATTAAAAATGAGTATAATAAATAATGATAAGAATAATAATAAATATTAGAAAAATGATAAGATTCATGATACTAATTATAATAAATAATAATAATATTAATAAAAATGAAAATAATAATAAATAATAATGAAAATCACGGGAAAGAAACAACAATTTTGTTCGCCTTTCGTTGCTCGTGAACAGTAAATGGATGGAAACAAACACTACCTACATATATCTAATAACTTAAATTTATTCTCATAATTAATATAACTTTATAAATGATTAAATTTGAGCCATTAGATATATCTAATGACTATTAATGTTGCAGGAGAGATGCTAGAGAGGGAATATTGCAGGAGAGGATCCAAATTTGTTAGACATGTAGTTGCCATCCTGACCTACAACATTCAACAATGAGAATTAACTAACTTTGACGAATCTCCACATACTTATAATATAAAAAAAAAATTGAATAATTTTACAAACTGGCCTAAAATGTTTCACATACTTTCAAAATCCAAATAATTTAAAAAAAAATTAAAAAATATAAGTTTACAACTATAATTGATGAAGAAGAAAAAAATCCAAATAAAATAAAATTTCAAAATGTAAATCCTTTCACCCGACATGTCAGTATGAAATCTTCCTCACCTAAAAACGAACAGAGAAACATATCGTTAGAAAATAACACATTCATAAAAAAAATCACAACAGGAAATCTCAATATTCATTAACGAAACATAATTAATATCATGAACGCTACAATCATTGAATTCCAATATCGTATCAGAAATTACATATGCCCAATGTCACAGATGCATATCGTGTTGGTCACCCTACTGGAGACGAGGAGGATACACAACTAATACATCGTATGTAGAGCTGTCAAAGTGGGGTGGGACCCTGTGGGCCAACCCGGCCTACCTTAAAAACGGGCTGGGTTGGGCAAAAAAAAATTGAATTTTTATAATAGGTGGATATATGTCAACCCGGCCCACTTTGACCCGGCCCACCCGGGCTAAACCCGTCGTGGCCCGGGGGGCCCACCAAGCCACCAATTTTTTTACAATAAAAATTTAAGTTAAATTTGTAATTAATTTTGTATGATGGTATATTGGAAATTTTTATTTTAGACTTTTATCATGATTTGTATTTAATTTTGTATGATGAATTATGACTTATCTATACTAATATATAAATGGAATACTTCTTTTAGTAACCACCTTGGTCTCCACTTTTTGTTGACCATTATACCCTTTCATTTTAAAAAATTAAAAAAATATTATTTTTGTTGACCATTATTTTTTTATTATTTCTTAAATAATTTTTATCAAACAAAATTAATATTTAATAAAACTATAATTATTTTAAAATATTATTTATATTATATATATATATATAACTATGTACATTATTTTATTTATTAATTTTATTAATAATAATAAATAAATACTTATAAAAATATAAAAAGTTTAATTTCAAACATACAATATGGCTACGGGTCGAGGTCTGTATATATTAATTAAAAAAATGTAATTTTAGAAAAAAATTTCCCCATATGACTACGCAATATATGGGACAAGGATACAATGTTGGCCATCATTTTCGCCTAAATGGGTGACAAGAGTACTATCCAAAAGTTTTACGTAGTTTTCCAAGGACGCAACCCAGGCATTTACTCTTCATGGGCGGAATGTGACGCTCAAGTAAGCGGGTTTAAGGGAAACAGACATAGATCATATGCAAGTTACGAAGAAGCACTGTCGGAGTGGATAAGGTACTGTACTAACCATACCACCGGCGAAGAATCCAGTGGTAATCAACCTTTTCGTCCGAAGATGAAAGATCCAGTCGGCATGGCGTCATCACAATGGCATGGTGAGAGAAAATTTTTGATGGTCATTCAAAATAACCATTTTTGTCATCTATATTATCGCATATTTTTTTTAATTTTTTTTTGGCTCATTACTTCGATTTATTAACTTGTAACATCAAATAGGGTGTCACCAGGGCGATGTTGCAATAGATACCGGTTCTGATGTGTTTATTGTGCAACAATGCATGGAGCAACTTTTATCCCACATATGTAGCCTACTTCACTACAGTCAGCCAATATACACTATGTATGATGTGAAGACTATACATGGAATTCAATGTACTAGATACTGTGGAACCCTTGAGCATGGAGACCTTGGGACTCATGTTTGTCTTGGAAAATTTGCAGAGAAGGTGTACGATGCTCGGGAAGATGTTGCAGCATGTTTGCTTCGTCGTCTGCTTGCAACAACTGGAAAATGCATTCGGGACTATAACTATTACAATGTGAAGAATCTTGAAACGCAATTGCAAAAATTGCTGGACGAAAAATTAGAACTACAGATGGAGTTAGCCATCTTAACCGAAAAAGTTCGACTTCTTTCAAGTCAAAAGCCAGCACATGAATGAGGGTTGCTCACATGCACATCTACTGGGACAAGTTTTTTTTGTTATTTGCATTTCTCTTTTTTTTTTTTTATTAAGTCGTGTTAAGTGTTTAGTTCATGTTACCTATCTTGGTGTGTTTCTCCAACTTTATTAATATTATGATGTCACTAATATTATGTTAACTGAATATCATTTGTATATATATTTAATTAAATTATATAAATTTATATTCAATATTTAAATTAAATAATATATAAATATACTAACACTTTTTTATCCGTCACTTAATTATTTATATTTACATTAACTTGTAACCATAAAATACCTATTCAATTAGAAAATAACTTTATATACTTTTTTTATATGATAATAATAATAATAATAAAAAATAATGTTAGATAATTTACACCTTTCAATTCAAAATAAAAGACCATTTACGGTCACTTAAAAACCACGTAAAATCCAATATTTAATGATTTATTATTTATATATTATTAATTACATAATATATGTATATCTGTTAATTTATAATATATATTAATTTATATCATATATGAATTTATTATATATATAACCGTTGTTACAAATATATAGTATATAATTTGGTAAATAATAAAAACTACAAATACAATCATTTACTACAAGGAAAAAAAAATCGAATAATGTATATTAATATTTTTTTATGCATCAAATAAAATATAAACTATAAAATATTATATATATATATATATTTATTTATTTATTTAGATAATATTTTTATATATAATCAATGTATAATAAATCAACACACATACATTTTATAATAACATTTTATTATTATTATTACATTGTTATAATTAACACAAACCAAAATGTTTGACAAACATATATTTACTGACTAATGGAGTACTCAGTAAGCCATAATAAATGAACCCAAATCTCCTGCAAAGATTACGAAATCTTTGAAATAAAAATATGTCACTCAATGCCTGCAACGATGGAAGTATATTCGGCTCTATGCATATTAATGTGACATTCAATAGATTACACAAGATACTGTGGTTTGGGGTTCCCGAGTACACAGCATGTGACCATCATTGCTTTTTTAGTTTGCCAAATGTTTCAAACTGATGGGAAAAACAAATAGAATACTACTAAGGTACAACAACAACCTCATAAACCACCAACAAAATGAATGCAACACGGGGGAAAGGAGGGTATATTGGGAAACCAAACAAAATCCTGCAAAAAAAATAAAAAACTACTCATACATAATTCTTTTTAAATGTCATTCAAACTTACATACATTAAGTTAATTGAAATTTTATTTTATTAATATTATTCTAAACTTAATTTTTTTTATTTATTGATAATTAATTATTAATTAACAATTTATAAATGAACCTTATTTAATAATTATCATTATAACAAAATTATCATAGTTACTAATTTTTGACTTACAAATATGCTGTAGTTTTATTACTATGTGTAGCAACAAAGTTAACATTATCCTCACCTAACATGTAGTACAGTAGTAGACATGTCAAAATTTAGTAATCTTTCTCAGAATTCTGAGAGTGACGGACCTTGCTTGGAAGTATAAGCCACGGATGTCCTTTACTAACTTTGGAATAGTGTATTATTATTTCTCCCTTCTCACTTCTCATATTCCCTATCCCTAAGCCACATATGTGCCCAGCTGTCATTCGAATTGGGTATTCATACCAAGTCACATTTCATGTCAATCAAATTTAATTTTGCTTTATGCATACCACACAAACTTATACTGGAAGCTTCCGTCAAATCTCCTGAGCATCATCAAAACCCACATCCACTTCACCATTGTCACATGTTAGTCACCCACATTCAATGCGCATAGATTGTCCCGCAACCATAATGTATACTGAATTTGTTTTTTATTTATTCTTGCTATGATTTCATTTTTTTTTCAATTTAAAAATTAATTATAAAATTTTAAATGTTTATTTATTACGGTCAGCATACATGCATTATAAACCATTCTTACCAAAAAAACCGACCTCTCCTAATTTCCACCTCTTTGTGATACCAACCACAAAACCCAAATGGTGTCCCAATACAAAAAAAAAACTCAGAGGAAGCCAACCGTAACACAAAATCCAACCATTTGCACGCGTAGCAAAAAACCGCCTAAAATGAAGGAACTTATCGAGATTTCCTCTAGGTAAAATAGTATTTCAACTCATAACAAATAATTTTCGTTATCCACTTTAATTTTGTTATACCTTTCAATTGTGTATTGTAGTTTACATAACTACCATATATTTTGTTTTTCTTAAATGATTCCCTACAACTGTTATGAATACCTAATATTACATTTAATACTGCTCATGCACATGCACATGCATTATCTTTTTCATTCATTGTGGCCTTATTTAAAGTAAGAATCCAAATTTTTCGTTTTTGTCATTTATTAACAGCTTTGTAGAGAGCATTCCAAATTTGGACTTTCCTGATAAAGAGACCAACTCACACAAATCTGGTGCAGACATCTCAAAATGCAACAACCAAGACAAGTCATCTATGCAGGTTTCGAATATTATTTAATTTTTTTTACGAAGTCGAATCAACAAATAACTTTTTGCCTTACAAGTAAAACTTTGTGTATCAGGATGGTATAGCAGAAAAAGTATGTAGGCTAGCGTCATGTATGGAGTTAGTTATTAATGGATTGAACAACCTTACTAGCATTGTTGCTCCCCAAAGTCCCTTACTGATGCAAAAATGTCATCAAACACCGTACGCACGTGAGACTGTTACACATGAACCACATGCTTCTTTCACCAAAGTACGCCAAACACCAGGCACGTCTTCCTCAGCAAAAAAGTTAAAAAAAATGAAAAGTAGTCAGAAAAAGGAATTTATCAAAACCGACAGCCTGAAAAAAAGGTTATTCTCAAACACGATTACTGGTAAGAATTTTAGACTCTTCGTAGATATGGAACCCTTGCACAGTGGTAGGTTTGATGGAGTCAAAGCAACCGTTGAAATACCAAAGGTAATATCATAATTTGTATTACTTTATCTTATATATTTTTTTAATATTTATAATAATAACCATTGTTCTCCTTTGTATAACTAAATTTATAGTGGATACCGATGACATTTCGACCACCACCCGATATGGTTTTGGATGATGTTCAAGCCGCTGTTGCAGCTTATGTTTTTGGGACAAACAAACATAATGAACTAAATGGGTATTTTTCTTAGTGTTACCAAACTTTTCATTTCCTTTCTTGACATTTTAACAAAATTTTTTTGGCCAATTTTCCAGGAAAGAAATCATTGTAACAACAATTTGGAACACAGTTGGGGATAGGGAAACTCTGAAAACCCTTCTACCAAGGGGTCTACTTGATCAAGAGGCACTCTTTTGTTTCACCCATGTTGTTTACCATATAATAAGTGATTTTCTCTTTTTATTATTTATTTTTAATGATATCATGTAGGTCCTTAACTTGCTAGTATGCATGCTCACACATAATCAACGAGCCATTTCTGTAGATGCTTCATTTTGGTACTTCCCAACAACCTTTGCGGTAAAAACCTTTTGAAACAACTATTATTTTCTCCATATCTCAATGAACACTACTAGCATTGAATAACTTCAAACCTTTTTTTTTTTTTTTTTGATATTTTCATAGCAATATGTGATGGCTTCGACTACACCACCAGACACTCTAATGCATTATTATCAAAAGGACTTCACGGGGAAGATGGACAACATTTTGAAGGTGAACTCGTGTATTTAATAATGTTTATTTCAAGCTAACCACCTTTTTCACTTGCTAACAATGTACTGATGAATATGTTGTTTTAAATTTAGATATTTGTTCCACTAAATGATATGAATTCGCACTGGTTTCTATTGGTCGTTTATGTAAAGGAGGCAAAACTACTCATGTTGGATTCCAAACCAGACCCACAAAGATTTGGTGTTAGAAAAAGACTAGTTAAAAAAGTGGTACTTTATGATGTCTGAAACAAACAATATGATTTTTTTTATATGAAATTGTTATCTCCAACTAACTAATACTTTATTTTTAAAATTTTTACCTTGCAGGCATTGTATCTTGAAGAAATCTTGTTGCATGATTCTTTTTACCAATACACGTTTACAAAAAAGCCACAAATTTCTGATTTTCCTGTGATTGTGCCACATAACATTGGCCAACAAGATGCTCATTCGTAACCCACATTTAATTGTTTAATATTTATTACATCATTTCTTATTTTTTTTTTACCATTAAACAACAAAATGTAAACATTCAATTTCTTTTATTTTGTAGAAATGATTGTGGCGTTTGGGTTGCCAAATGGATGATGGATTCTGGTTGGTCTGATGATTACAAAATCAAAGTAATTATCTTCTTACTAACCTATTATTTTTAAAATTCAACCCATGTACAATAATGCTTATATTAATTGGTTTACATTTGTATATTAGGTGGACAACAAAACAAGAATGCAATTGGCATTGTCTTTGGTTCTCCACTCTTACAACACCAACAAAGATGAGGTTATCAAACTAGCTGCCACAAATTGGAAAAATTTGCAGGAAAATAGAAATACACTTGTTATTTCCTAACTTTTGTATCAACTCTTTATGTTGTCCCCCTTTTTTTTTTTTGATTGGTTTTGTAATGTTCTTCATTTGGGCCAACCATTGCACCCTACCTACACAATGTTGTTATATTTTGTTTTCCTTTTGTAAAACCAATTTTTTGTTGCACTTGCCTGGGGACCTTATGTGTGTAACTTATGGACAACCTTATGAACCTACAACCATGTACCTTGTTATTAATTTCGTTTAAATCAATTTCAACTAGTCATTTTTGTTTACGAAATAATTTGTGTATTATTGTAGCCATGTAAGTCGAAACTAATTTCCTTCAAGGTACGTTCTATGGTCAACATATGTATTATATGGTTGATCAGCGAAGCAACATATAAAAATGTGATTGTAAGGCTTCCATTGGTCTTGGCTCAAACATGGATTAATATCATTACATATATTTAAAAAAATTAACGGTCTTCATTAATTTTTAAATATTTTAATAAATCTGTATACAACATCACGAAATGTATACTTCAACTAGTCTATTATTGTATACAACATCAGAAGAATTTAGCCTCAATCAGGATTTGAATCCAACAATTTTAAGTTTTCTTGAAAACTGTGAAGTACAAAACTATTACATACAATCAATAAATAAACGTCCAACTGTTTTTATACATATAATTTATACTCCACTTAAATCCACTTAAAACAAAGCACTCATTAAAATTAAATAAAATGGCTGCAAATTAAAATTAACGGTTGTAATCTACCGGACGTGGGAGCCAAGGAGCCAAGGGAGGTGCAGTTATTGGGAAGAGACGTCGGTATGGGGATGCGACTTGTAGTATAGATATAACTCTTTGTATGTCATTTTTCGTATAAATATGACCAAAGGGATTTGTTAGTCATCATTGCTTTACTGCACAACAAAAACTGTACGGTCATTATTTACAGTAGAATCACCCTGAAAAATGGCACTTCCAATCGAGTTAATAGTTGAAAGTTTTGTTCGGGCATGCGTCAAATCCGTGTGCAGAGCCAAAGCCGTGTGTAAACTTTGGTTTTCTTTGTTTGCCCAATCTGACTTCGCAAAAAGGTACTACAAAGAATCCAAAATCGTGAAAAAGGTTATGTTCTTTTCATGTTTCCTGAAAGAAGTACTATCCGTACAGGCAAGCAAGCCTCTTCTTGCTGCAGACGCAAGTTGCATTCTTCCGTACCCAATAACCTACTCCAATGCGTACATGAAAATTATTGGTACATGCAGGGGCATGATACTTATTTGGCTTCCTACATACTTCTTCATTTGGAATCCCTCAACCGGGTTTACTCGTTCTTTTTTTCCATGTCCACGTACTATAATGAAAATCTGTGGTGATTATTTTGGTCTGAACTACTACGGATTTGGTTATGACCGATCTGAAGACAATTATGTTGTGGTTCAAATTTATCTTAGTAAATGTGATCCATCTCATCGCGCAGTCGTGTATTCTGTGAATGGTGCTTCATGGAGGGATTTCGAAGATGACTCCCTTTTGACAATTACCTATCCTTGTATTTCTGTTCATTAGGGAAGTATGGGACTCTATTTTGGCGATTGTCTTCACTGGATTGCTTCCAACTGGGAAAGGAATGTTGATGTTATTTTGGCTTATAATTTAATTGAGTCAAAATTTTATCAACTAAATATTCCTACTGAAGTTAAGTTAGAGGACTATAGTCTTTGTTGTTTGAGAATTATAAGAGATTGTTTGGCATTTTGTACTGTCATGCGCGATGAAAGCTAGGACTACATGGTCGAGATATGGGAAATGAAAGAATACGGTGTCGACACGTCTTGGACTAAGTTGACATCTATGCAAGTCGGTAATGAGTTTCCAGGATTTATGTTGCCAGCGTGTTCTTCAGATGATTCAATTTTATTTGTCAACAATGAAACGGGACTTTTCGGCACATGGAATGCAATAGATGAGACCTTACAATATAGGAATTTTGGTCATGTGACGCAATATGAGCACGAAATGATAGTGTGTGAAGAGACATTGCTTTCAACCTAAGTTTAATGTAATTTTATTATTTTTATGCTCTTGTTACATTATTTTATGTATTTTAATGTTTAGGATGATGTATTCATTTATTAAACATATTATGAATTGCAATTTCTTTACTATATATTATATTATATCAATTTAATATTTTATATTATACATTTGATATTATATATTTTTTCAGTGCAATTTCAACGAACAACTTCATTAAAAAAATGGCTTATTCAATACTTTAAAAGTGCTTATATCATATAAAGCAATTTTTTTAAAAATAATTACATAACAAAATGCCTTATTCATCAAATCAAGTAATCAACATAATCAACTCATTAATGAATGACCTTATAAAATAAATTTAACAACATCAAAAATACATCACTTTGGCTACAATAAATAACAAATAAACCATATCCATAACAAATACTGATAATATGTTTAAAATTATAAATAATGAAAAACAACATACAAAATATATACATAGATTTTAGTCATCCGTCACATAGATACAACTATATCATAAGAAAACATCTACATTAAGATGAACACATTCAATATTTAGGAACAAATGATTATGGTTAATATGCTTACAATAACCCTTAAAACCTACTTACTTGTTCAATTTAAAAATAAAAATTCCCCCTGATCACATTTTAAATGAATGAACAATAAATGTCCAAAATGTGTCAAAGTAATTGCCTGATCAACTACCTGAAAATTAAAAAATATCAAGTATTAGTATTGTTCATAGGTTTATTTCATAATGGTTAATGAAACGAATTTGACTATATTGCACCTTATCCGCGATGTTCTTCAACAGATAGGTATATCTTGCTTTCTCCTTTAACTTTATCAAAAATCAACAAGTCCCCATCAACTAAGTTGTTATTTCTTGCAAACTCATACCAACCACTCCCAAATAAAGTCTGATATTTGTAGTTTAAGAGTGACCACCTTAATTGTCTACCACTTGGAAGTACAATATCAACGTGTCTTTGACTATTCTCTTCTCCAAGAAACTCATTTCTCCTAATATCAGCGGGAATGGGCTAAATTTTTTTTATTCAATAAAATGAAAATAATTAAGTATGTAATAAATTTATTAATTATTAATGCTTCATCAAATTAACAACGAAAGTCAAACTTACCAAAGCTCCTTTCAGATAAGTATCTGTCACTATGGTTTCCCAACCAACAATTTTTCCTTCACTATTTAGTTTGTCATGGAGTTTGTCTTCGTCTATTGGAAAAGGAGGCAATGGAATGAAATAACTTATGAAATGGTTGTAGTCGATGTAATCAAAATGAGCATTGCATGTTCCATGAGTATAAAAGTTATCTATAACTTCTGCGATTCCGTTGATAAAAAAAGTAGTCATCTTTCCATTTGTAACCGTTCGCTCAACGTCGGTTGCCATGATTCTGCTATTGTTGTCTTCAACAAAGACTTTGTCATTAATTTCATGACCCCATTTTTGCATGAAAAACATGGGGACTTTAATCTTCGTCTTCAATGCAACCAAAAAATAACAACCAAATAAATATTAGTATATTTTGCAATACGAACAAATGATAACAAAATGAGATAGTAATAGTTTAAAATGACAAACCTCTCCTTTTCGAAGTAAAACTTCAAATGATTCTTTGATGTTGTCTATGTTAGCCATGAGAGAAAGCAGTAACGAACACAGAAACGAAAACTAACTCACAGAAACGAAAATGGCTTTAAGAAAAAGCAAAATGGCTTTAACGTTGAATTTATTACCTGTGCACAATTACCAGTTTTTGTTTTCGTAACTCAAGGATTATATTCTGCAAAATCATAAATATTTGATTCTGGTGTCAGAATTTTGTGATTTACAATAATGATGCATCGTCCTAATAATGTAAACGTCAAATCTGACTTTGCCAAGCAAAAAAACAAGAAGCAAGAATTTGTAGCTTTTACAAGGCATCTAACACCGACCCAAAATCTGCCTTAATAATGATAATATCCCTAATAATGATAGTATCCCTGCACGAGAATCGTATAGGTGACGTTACATGACAGGTCGTGTATCCTCACATGCCTGGTACATGGGTTCAGTTGTTACATCACAGGTCGTGTATCTTCACATGCCTGCTACATGTGTTGAGTTGGTCCAAATACTTTACCAAATGCCAAATGCAACCACTTCCAACATTTAACTTCGTTTCCAAAAAAAAATTATTACCATGATGACCCCTCATACATTTATATGTGTGTGTGTGATTAATTAGTAGATTAAATGAGCTACATAGATGGATAGATACTTAATTAATAACAATTAAATAATTAAAATGAAAAATACAATGATTAATGACTACATACATGGATAGATAGTTAATTAACAACTAAATAAAATAATTAAAATAAAAAATACAATGATTAATCTGTACATAGATGGATACATACTTAATTAACAACTAAATTAAATAATTTAAATAAAAAATACAATGATTAATCACTACATAGATGGATAGATACTTAATTAAGAACTAAATAAAATAAATAAAACAAAAAATACAATGATTAACCACTACATAGGTACATGGTTAATTAGTAGATTAAATGAGGTACATACATAGGTAGATAATAAACCATTAAATCAATTAAATTTGCAAGTTGGTATGAATCATCTTTAATTGGACAAATTTCAGTATTTTATGTTTAATATATACATGTGTACGTAGTATTCAAAAATGTTATGCATTATACTTATTTTTTATTGCATTGGTTGAATAAAGTTATTGGTACTAACTTTCTTACGTTTAAATATTCAAATTAAATGTTATATATACATATGTTGTTTAAAATTTATTAATATATGTTATTCTATTACAAAATTGAAGTTCAACGTCAGCATGGTTTATTAATCATTTAATTTACAGAATTAAACCCCTGTTTACATCCAGTGATTTACTATTTACGAAGAAGGAAAGGCGAAGAAAAGGGGTGTTTGTTTCCGGTAATTTGCAACGATGGAAAGGCGAAGAAAAGGGGGAAGAAGCGTCGTTGCCATCCTCGCACAAAAGCGAAAAAACGAGAAGAAAGCCACGTAAGATTTGTAAAAACCCGTAAATACCCTGCCCAAAACCTAAAAAGACATTAAAAATTGAAAAAAAAATATACTACCATCATAATCGATTATGCATGGTGCATAATCGATTATGGGCTGACATAATCGATTATACTGAGCCATAATCGATTATATCAATGCATAATCGATTATATATGAGCATAATCGATTATGCGCTGCATAATCAATTATGTACATACATAGTCGATTATGTACATACATAATCGATTATGTACATACATAATCGATTATGCAATAAATTAAACTCAATATCATTGTCATATGAAATAAATTCACAGTCAAAAGTATGAAAGAAAGACAAATTATAAAGTAGTGCTCGTTTGGATGACCACAAATTTTGGTAACCGACATTCGAGGATCTTCATAAGGAAAAAGGAGTCAGTGATTACAACTTAACATCTAAATCTAACGTTTTCTTTTTCATATATTAATTTTCCATTTCAATTAACTTCTATTTATTAAATCTGAAATAATATTTTACATAAGAATGTTTTTTAAAATTGTTTTTTGAGAAACAATTTTAACATTTTTCTTAACCTTTTATCTAATTAATTTCATCTTTGTTTTTGAATTAATTAAATTTTAATATTTTTAAAATAAATTATCAATAGATAAAAATAATTGTGTTATAATATAAATTATTGATCTTAAATTACCATAAGAAAAAATTATTAAATAATATATACAATCTACCAAATTGTTTTTTTAATAAATTTTAATTAATAAAAAAGTGTATTTAAAAGATTGTAACTAAAAGTGTATTATTAGTATTTCTTTTATTATTTTTATATTATATTTTAGTGTATATATAACACATCCTAAATGAATTAATTTATATTATTGAAGGTTTGCATTTGCATTGTAGTGGCCTAGTAGGTTAACATATTATAAGTTTACATATTTAAATAAGAAAATATTAAATTTCGAACGGGCCGTTCTGGGTAGCAAATTTTGGGACAGGAAATGAGTCCAGAACGGGTCGTTCCACTTTTGGAACGGGCCGTTCTGGCCACATTAACTACTTAATAAATAATTATTATTTAATACTCTTTTTCATATATATATATATATATATACAAAATATTAATAGTTAATATATAATACCTTAAATTAAATATAATTATTTAATATTAATATTTAATTTATATATATATATATTAAATATTAAATATTTAATATATATATATATATATATTTTATTTAAGATTTAATTTATATATATATATATAAATTAAATATAAGTTAAATATGAAAATTAAATATTAATATTTCTATCTTCTCACTTTTATATATATTAAAGTTTGTTTATCTATTTTTAAGGTTTATTGTACATATTTTTTATATTAAAAAAATTTCTATTATTTAAATATTGATATCAAAAAGTGAAAATATAAAAAAAATAAAATAATATGTGTTTATAAAATTAAAATAATAACACTTTTTATTTTTATTAATATTAATATTATTTATTATAATTAGTATCATTATTATTTATTATGATTCTTATTATTTTTTTAATATTTATTATTATTCTTATCATTATTTTTTTTTTAAATTATACCTATTAATATAATTTTATTGTAATTATTATTATTTACAATAAATAATATTATACTCATTTTCAATCCAAGGGTAAAAGTGTAAATTATATATTCATTTATTAAATTTGTAATTTTTATCTATCATTAAATTTAAAGTAAATATTTAAATTAAATTTTTTTAAATTAATATTTTATAATTTTTTTAATTAAAATTTATATATTTATCTTTTAATTATAATAATTATAAACTTTATTTAACTGACTTACTAGTAAATACAACCAAAAAACATATTAATCGTATATTGTCCAATTATTAAGAGCATGTTTGGTTTATCGTTGAATTTCGTTAAACGGAGCAAACACACATTCCAAAGCACCAAACTGAGAAGTAACATATTCTCAGAATGTTTGTTTTATCGTTAAAAAGTCACAAATGGCCGTTAAACGTGAATGATCCAAATTATTGCTTTGTCATTTGGTGTTTTGGAAAGCGTGTTTTTACGTTTTTGTTAAAAACAACGATTTTGGATGGTAAACCAAACACACACTAACCGTTTAACATCACACACTTAAATGAATATTTTTATTTGAAAGGAAAAATATCAAACAAACTTTATTTTATGACATTGTTAAATAAAAAAAAATAAACACTTATTTTTAATTAAATTAATATATTATTTCATTAAAATTATTTAATTAATATCATTTAAATATATCAGTAATTCTCACTCATTCGAACAAAATTTTGTATCCTCAGTTCCTCACTTAAGACGTCGCAAGTTGCTTCATTTCTTCTTCAATTCAATAAACCCATGGCAGTATCAGTGTATCACTATCAATGCCGTATATCATAATTGCTGTGCTACCTTCATTCGTACTGTGCTGGCATGACTACTGCCACTTTTCTTGCACAGATTCATCATTTCCAATGACTACATTAAATATAATTAAATTTTTATATATTATATATTATCGTCATAAAAAAGGTGAACCCCTTTATTGCATTCTTCGAAGAGTAATCATTACTCACCGCTTGTAAAATATAAGACTGACGGTTTATTTGCATCAGAGACAAATAAATGTAAAATTGTTCCCTTTCATCTTCTTCATCTAAAAAGTAAAACTCTCTCATCTTCTTCATCTAAAAAGTAAAACTCTCTCATCTTCTTCTCTCTCATCTACATACATGGCTGATGATAACGCCGTTCCTCCAAACAAAAATCCTTTGTAAGTTTCATTTATGTTGTTATTGCCTGTGTTTAGGGATTTCCAGCTGTTGGAGATATTTGTCTTTCAACTTTTTATTGTAAATTTTTTTTTTGTCATCTTCTTCCCTCTTATTTACATACATGGCCGATCATAGCGTCGTTTTTCCAAACAAAAATTGTTTGTAAGTTTCATTTATGTTGTTATTACATGTGTTGAGGGTTTTCCAATAGTTGGTGATATTTGTCTTTCAACTTGTTTTTGTAAATTTTTTTTCTCATCTTCTTTCCTCTGATTTACATTCATGGCCGATCATAGCGTCGTTTTTCGAAACAAAAATCATGTGTAATTTTCATTTGTGTTTTTATTGCATGTGTTTAGGGTTGTACTTGCTGATATTTGTCTTTCATCTTCTACTTCAATTTTTTTTGTCATGTTCTTCCCTCTAATTTACATAAATGGCCTTTTCATAGCGTCATTTTTGCAAACAAAAATCGTCTATAAGTTTAATTTATGTTTTTATTGCATGAGTTTAGCCTTTTACAATAATTCTTCATATTTCTTATTTTTTCCAGATTTCAAATTTTTTTTTTAAAATAAAGTTTCATTCTATGCATTAAGTTATTTTATTGCTTTTAAGATTCACAATTTATCTTATTTCAACATGATTAACCCAAATGAAAATGTTCATTATTATTACTGTCTTCCACTGATTGCATGTATGCAGAATGCATAGGATTTAATTTTTAATTTGATGATAAATGCTATTTTCTTTATTGTTAGGCCATTGGTAACACACTTCAGTTCTTTTCTGAGTCCAAAAAAGGTATTTAATGTTATTATAATTTTTTTTTATATATTTATAAACAAATTTTTGCATTATATATGTCATTGTTAATTTATTTATATATTTTTGTTTGCAGGGAAAAATATTTTGGAAGTATGTATTTTATAAACAATGGAAAGGGAAGTTAAGTGTATGCGAAACTGTTGATCCAAAAGGAAACACTTTCACTGTTGGTTTAAAAAATATTGGTCCCATAGTCGGATTTTTTGAAGGAGTAAAGGAAATACTCCAATTTTATGGTATAAAAAAAAACATACAATTGATTTTTGGTATAAAGGTAATAGTAGATTTGATATGCGAATTTTTAATATGGCTGGTGAAGAAATTATTTATCCCCACAATCCAAACATTGAAAATATAAGGTGAGAATTAATTTACAATATTTATTAACTTGTTTATTGTGATACTTTTAATTAATTGAATGTTCAAATTTTTTGTTATCAGTAACAATTACATAATACAACAAGCCAATGAGGATGAAGCAAGAGATCTGGAACTAATAATTCCACCACCACCACAACCTAATGACGAACCGGAACATAACCTGCCAATATATCCACCATGGTATTTGACTCTAACAAAGGCAGCAGCTACAGGGAAACAACCATTGGTGAGTTAATAAATTAGTTAAAAAAAATTTATTATTGAACTTTCAATATTTTTACTGAATAATTAATATAAGTAACATATGATTATTAATATAATATACTTTACTAATTATTATTCAACTGTTTGCTGGCAGAATTTTATTGTTAAATACGTCGTTGCTTGGAACATAAATGATTATGCATATTGTTTTTTATTTGATGTCAATCAAAAAATACAATATGAATCATATATAAGCAGAAGATCGTCCCGCCATGCTAAAGAGTGTTATTTGAGTTCTGCATGGATGCAATTTATGAAGTCTGGAAAATTCAAAGCGGGTGACGTCCTCAAGTTGGAAAAAGTTTTTCACTATGAATATCTACTGATAAACGTTTTGAAAATTTAGTTGTTGTTGTTATGGGGTATCGATTAAGATAATTTTTTTGTTAAACATTCGTAACTTTTATAATTAATTTTCATGAAATTTATCTGATCTGCATTCTTTTAATTCCAATTACCATAAATAAAAATATATATTATTTTGTAACCTAATTAACAAATTACCTTAATTTAATTTAATATATTACAAAATTTGTCAACTGACATTATTTTTTTACTTATTAATTAAATGTTCCATTATTCATATTTTTAAAAATATTTATTTATAGAATTTTGAAATGATTATTGTCCTCTTTTGAAAAACAAAAATTGTACATGTTTGTAATTGAATTCCCAAACCCTATCAAATTATTGTGTTAATAATAAATAATTATATAATTAAATTTTTAATACTAATTTTTTATATGATGTCATTATTAATTACTGCATACATCTGAAATCATCATTGCTTATTGGAATGATTTAATTGCAGGCATAACCCTCATGAAATGTCTTTCAGTACATAGGTACATGGTTAATTAATAGATTAAATGAGGTACATAGATAGGTACATAATTAACCACTAAATCAATTAAATAATATATATACACACACATATATATAGTTAACTAGTACATTCAACAAACAAGATACAAAAAAATTGTTTTGTAACTTCCCAATATTCATTCCAATGTCAAAAACTGAAACAACGTGCCATAATGGGGTAATTTCAAATTTTGTTGTCAGTTTTCTTTCTCAGACTTATATATACATGTTTGCCCCATACGACAAATACACCACAATCAAAACTATTGTTTTTCTTTCAAACTATTATTCGTTCAAATGGACTAGTCTATTGCTCATATTTCGGAAGAAGAATTGGAAACTCTGAGAGACGTAAAGAATCGGGAGATTTATTGCGAATACGTCCCTGGATACGTAAGTAATAAAAATTATTTGTTTTAAATTCTTCATATTAAATTATATTTCTAAATAAACAGTATAATTGGTTCTTGTATTTAATTTATCTTTTCTTTTGTTGTATGTAGAATAAAACAAGATTGCCCAACTTATTTTCTATTGATTTCTACGATGATATCAAAGACGTAGTTACTCTGGAAGATCCTTACGGTAATTCTTTTGAATGTTCTGTGAAGAAAAAGAATGGTCGGGTGTATTTAACTGAAGGAACTGAACCTATTGGCCCTTTTTATGGCCTTCATAGAGGGGGTTGGCTAACTCTGACATTTTTGGATGCAAATTATTTTGCAATGTTAATTAAAGATAGGTGTACTGGACATTCCACAGCCTTCTGAATATTTTCATAAGCTGTATAAACATATGAATGCTGATGATCTTACCACATCTACTCTGGTATGTAATGCAATTAAATATTTTCCATTATTTTTTTTTATATTTATAATTTAATTTATTACTTAATTTATGAAATACTTGATTTTTTGGTTTACAGAAACTGCCAATGGGTTTTTGTCAAAATGCTATTTCAAAAACTATCAACAATATTGATTTAGTTGATCCAAAAGGCAACACATTTCAATGCATTATAGCTTGGGAAAGTGGATCAAATCTGCATTGCAATTTAACTGGAGGATGGACTGACTATTGCCAGGTCAACAATATCAAGGAAGGATCTACTATTTTATTTGGAGTATTGAAGGACAATGATAATTGTATTTACTCTACTTTTATTTAAATTTGCAAGTTGGTATGTATCATCTTTAATTGGACAAATGGAACATCTATAATTTCAGTATTTTATGATTAATATATATGTGTGTACGTAGTATTCAAAAATGTTATGCCCAATTATTAAGAGTTTAAGATCACACACTTAAATGAATATATTTATTTCAAAGGAAAAATATCAAACAAATTTTATTTTATGACATTGTTAAATAAAAGAAAATAAACACTTAATTTTAATTAAATTAATATATTATTTCATTAAAATTATTCAATTAATATCATTTAAAAATATGAGTATTTTAATATTCTGACTCATTGGAACAAAATTTTGTATCCTCACTGTATTAGTAATCATGGATATTGGATAGGCTTAAGACGTGGCAAGTTGCTTGATTTCTTCTTCAAATCAATAAACACATGACAGTATGACTATCAATGCCGTATATCATAATTGTTGTGCTACCTTCATGCGTACTGTGCTCGCATGACTACTGCCACTTTTCTTGGACAGATTCATCATTTCCAATAACTACATTAAATATAATTAAATTTTATATATTATATATTATCGCCATAAAAAATTAACGGTATGTGGCTAAATTAAATATTCAAAACGTATGGTGCTAAAATGCTATCTATCCGTCCATATTCAGAAGTTGTTCTATGGGAAGTCTTTTGTTAGTTCAACCATTACCCAACCTAAACAAATATTGTCGGACAAAATTTTTCCTAAAACCGAAAATACAATGTTTATTTTGTTCTTCCAAATCTAATTAGTTTACTATTCAAACATGTCTTGTCTTTTATATTAATCAATCTATCATGTATTTAATATGATGTAAATCAAATTTACTATCCTTATATATCATAAAATCACAAAATTCTGGTTTGGATTAGATTCAGATTTTTTAAAATTAACACAATTTAGGTTCAAAACCAATTGACATTTTTCTAATAGTTAAATATTTAATTGGGCAATCAAACATCCGAAACATCAAATTTTGTAAACATGAATCATCACAAAATCAAAACTACGACCATTATAACAAATGCATAATATAATATAATATATAAAAACGTCAAATATATAAAAATTGAACTTAGTCAGTTTGAAACCCTAAGCATAATGTTTATAATATATG
This sequence comes from Cajanus cajan, assembly GCF_000230855.2. Lineage (NCBI taxonomy): Eukaryota > Viridiplantae > Streptophyta > Magnoliopsida > Fabales > Fabaceae > Cajanus > Cajanus cajan. The sequence continues at coordinate 41,976,666 of NC_138525.1, forward strand.
ATAACAAAGCAGATTGACTTTGTTAATCAAGTGTTCATAACAGCAAAATATTATAAATAAATCCTAAAACATAAATATTAAAATTACCATAATCAATTCTGAATCTTCATAACATGGGCCAAATTGCGTCTATCATGAGGAAATGAAAATTGAAGTTCATCTTCTGTAACAAACTTATTTTTGTAACAAAAAAACTTCCAATCTTTCCCAAGTTTTACAGATTTCCTTCCCTCAGAAAGAATGATGACAGAACATTTCACCATCTCCACAGGACCACAAATATTTAATGTTTTCCATCTTCTCTTACGCAAATGATCTCCAAAATCAACCGGCAAGCTTTGTCAGAAAAAAAAAATAATTTTGTACTTTCCCTATTCATAAAAAAAGGTTATATTTTTAAAAAGACAAAAATTAAAATATACTGACCTATTGTCTTCCAGTTGCTTTGTTCTCAGTCAGCACTACTTTGAACACTTTTTTCGTATAGGTTGGTGGCCGACTTTCAGATGGAGTTACCGGTTTAGGATTACGAGATGAACGCGAAGGGTTTGCAGCTTCATCTATGGATTTTAGGTTCGATGGCTTTCTCCATACAGTAATGTCAAACAACCTCAACCCTACGTAGCGAAACATGATGGAATGATCTCCGGTCATCCCATAAAAATTTCGCAAGAAACCCCAACCATCTGTCAGTAGGGCTTCTTCCCGGATGACTTCACATTTCAATTCGTGCTTGTTTTCCATTTCATCAATTAGTGTCCAGATACCACCCAATTCATCCTTAAAATCGTTCCAGAAGTCTTCTTCTACTTTTCCAAAAGGCTAACGAAGAAAACTAAAAATTGTCAACCAAATAACTTTAAAAACGTAAACAGAATCTTAAAATTACCTTTTTTTTCCGATGAAACGTCACGAACCACCCTAAAGTCTTCATCTCCTTAATCGATGTTTGTCTTCTTGCCGCCATTGCTCTCTAACACAAAACAGAGATTTCACGAAACCTTCTGTTTGACGGTTTGGCTTTAGGAATTTTGAAACAATGAGACCTTTTAACTTCTAATTACTAATACCCAACAGTCACCCAAGCGGAACCAAGCCACTAAATAATTGGATTACAAGGTCTTGTAGGCCCATATTACATTTATCCTTTTGGGCTTTAGGATTATTAATTGGATCATCATATATATATATATAAACACCACCTTAGTAATTTTTGTACTCGAATTCGGTTACTTAAAATTTGGCCCATGTAAAATTAATAAATGGGCGACGTTTACATTGCAATTTCCTTAGATTAAAAAACTTAAATATATTTTTACTTTTTTTAACATACCTATATTATAAATAATAAATACTAAATTACTTCATGCTAGAACTACTTCACTTCGATATTAAAAAAAAATTCCTAAACTATATGTACATTAACTATTTTACATTTTACTACTTTCTTAAAATTCCTGAACCTAAGCTAATTACTTTGATCCTACTGTCGTTAATTTCATCACAAACCAATTTTAACTAGTCATAAATGGTTAGAAGATGAATTATGTATTATCGTAAGCTTCTTCAATTCAAAAATTGCATTCATGTTACATTACTAAATTAAATTAATTGAAATAACCCAATTCACTTTTAAAAAAATGTGAAACTAACAATAAAAAATTAAATATTCCTCATTTCATTCTAAATGTCACTCTTGCATTATTCACATTCTCATATGAACCTAATAACCTTTCAACAAACCATCATTTTTTCCTACGTATTTCCAAACTAATTTTTCATGCACTTCGAATTCAAAATAACATAAACGTACATTTCATTTAATACTAAATCAAACTTCAAAATAACATAAACGTACATTATATTTAATAGTAAATTAAACTAATCACAATATTTAACAATTGTTCTTCATATCATTATAATTCCAGCCAAGACAAACACTATGATCCAAACCACAATAAATTTGTTCCTCATTTTAATCTCATTTGTTTTCACCATCTTCAAAACATCTATCACCATTTCTTCCACAACTTCTACCTTCTTATTTGTAACATTTAACTCCTCTCTCAACTTGTCAAATTTAACCTGTAACTCAGATATATCACAAATATGCCCAGACACTATTGTTTGTAATTCTTCCACTTGATCCATTTCGTTGCACCATTCAAAAAATCGACAATGACTATTTGTCCCGTTATATCTTCCACAACCATAAAATTTTCTCCCTGGATTCTTACGAGTTTTTGAGTATTGTATCCTACTTTGAATACCACAATAACATAAAGGCATTTCCCTTGGTAATGTGGATAACGTAGTCCTGCTTGTATGTGAAGATGCGGAATTCTCCATTTCTGATATCTAACAAATATAAATACCATGGACAAACATTATCATAACCAATAATGCTTACCACAAATATTGTCAAACCACATTAATAAAACAATAATTACAACGACACAATCACAACACTATCAAATTGGAAAAATAAATTACAATATAATTTTTTACCACCTCGATCAACAATCCATAATAATGCCTTCACAACGAAATACAACAACACCTACATGACTTATTAATACTTACTAAATCTGCAAAAAAATAATAACCATAACAAAATCACATAACAATATGAATCCTAACAACTCACCAAATAAACCAAACAATATTCACGCATACGCTTAATCGTGAAACCAACACTACATGACCAGTCAATTAAAGAGAATTCGAGCACAACTCAAAACTTATTACAACTTAATCGCACAAAATGGAACTTACCACTAACTGTTCACTTCAGAATCGGGGTGCCTATCCCCCGGAACCACACCCAAAACTTGAAAATTAGCTGAGGATAAGAACCTGCAAGGATTTCAAATGCAAAGAGAGACGACCTTTCATGAGGAGAAGAACCTGGAAGGATTTCAAATGGAAGCAAACCCACGGTAACGGAGACAACATTTCATGAACACAACAACATCCATGCCAACAAAATGGAAACACAGACACAACAAGAACATGGAAAAGGGAAAGGACACAATTTCGCCGCTTAAGAGAACAAGATGGAAACAAAGACAAAGTAACACACACAACATTTGACCAACAGAACAACATCCATGAGGAGAACAACAAGGAAACGGAGATACAACACCTGATCCAACGAAACACGGGGATGGGAAGGGAAACAACCTTGGCTTAAAGAGAAGAACATGGAGCCAACAAAACACAAAAGGAAACAGGAACCTTCGATTAAAAAGAAGTAGATGGAGCCACTTTTCAATGCAAACAAAATGAGGTGGCATGCATTTACAAATTGGACAAAAGAGGGACCCTCTATTCGGGTTGGTTTGTTGGATCATGGTGCAGGGGCGGATCAGATCCAATTACCCGATTTCAGGTCAAAGTTTCAACACCCTGGGTGACATGGAGTAAGTGGTCACATGGCATTACCTGATTGGCTGTCCGTACAGAGGGCACCAAAACCCTCTATTCCGAAAGGGCACGCAAGTAATCTCCATATTCTATTAGTTTTGGTCTGTTTATATTTCATATTTGAAGAAAGGCAATTTTAAATTTACATCAAATTTAAAATATAAGGTAAAAAAAATTATAACAAAATCAATATTAGACATCTTTATCACTATTTAGCAATTCCAAAATAACAATTATTACTTGACTCAGTAATAAGAAATTAATATATATCACATTTTAAGTTCAAATTTTGTTCTTTCAAAAAAAATATATTGTCATCACTATAATTAAAAAAAAAATTACTGCTAAAGGACACGGAGTTTGAAGAATTATTGTTCTTAGCATGAGATATAGCCCGTGATACTTTAAATACCCGGAGATTGACATGTTTTCATTGATCTTCGAAAATAATTTTTTTAACAACATATTTCGAAGATTTCATAACTACTATTAATGTTTAGTGTTCAAATCTCAATTTAATTAAGCAATACAAAAGTTAGTTGTGTTTTTCTTTTTTGCAATTTAAAGTTATTTTTGACATCTATAAGACCATCAAACAAATTACTAATCACTATGTTTTGTCATTAATTTTAGACACTTCATTGAATATATATGTTAATTAAATGCAAACTTAATATTAACATTAGATATATTTTTGAGTTGTTATTAATTATATTGATTTAAATTATTTTAGATGATGTTAGAAAATTTTTAAGTTCATAGTTAATTGACAAGTCAAAAACATATACAGACAAATATTTAAAGCTCTTCTAAGTAAATTTTTAATATTTTGAGAATATTTTATCTTCCTAATTATAAAATGAAATTAAAAATGTGTTCTAACAATATTGTCAAGAAATTTAGATTAATCTAAAAAGTTACGAGAATAATATAAGATTGGTAGTCCCAAAACTAGAAGATAATGTTTAGTGGGGTTGCCTCTAATTTATCTATAAAATAAATGTGCACGATAAAAAAAGGAAAGAAATGATAGACAATTTTTTTTAGCTATTAGGGAAAAAAACTATCAATATCATATTTTCAAAAATAAATTGTGAGTTTTTCTCTCATATTGGTATAAAATAGCTACATAGATGAAAGAAAAAGGAAAGAAATGTCAATTAGTTATGTTTTCATTTCTTTTTTGTTTCCTTATTTTAATATTTATTTTGTTATTTTGGTATGTAAACCTTAGTTTATATGTGTTAGTTAAATATTAAAAGTTCATTCGTCTTTATGATTGAAATCTACTTTCTATATAAATTACAAGTTCATCAAAAACATAAATTGGAGATGAAATAGTTAATAGAGTATATTATGTTAAGCAATTAGTAAACTTTTTATATGTAATATAGTATAATATAGGAGAGAAAAAAAATATTATGACTCTATATATTTGTTCAAACAATAAAAATAACAAAAGTTATTAAAAAAGATAATGGTAATAATTTTTTTAGTAAGAGAAAATAATTATTCAATAGTAGTTGTTATTATAGAAAATAATGTGCAATGAGAGTTATAATAACGAATAAGAGTAAAAATAAAAATATTTTAAATAAATATAAGTAAATAAATTAAAAGGTGAACGAGTTTTTTTTAAATAAAAACTAAAACATGGTATAACATTTATATATAATATAAATTATTACGATAATATATTTATATTTGTTAACTTTTTTTTTTCTATTCTCCAATTTACTATTTTTTTAACAAAACAATTATTCATAACAAATGTTTCAAATTTAACAATAAAAATTACAATACTTATTAAATATAAATACCTTAAAATAACCTATTTTACAAGTTATATAAAAATAATAATATACAAATTAATAACCATTTGTATATATGTACAAGTTATGTACTAGTAATATAGTTAAATACAAAATTTAAGTAATATAGTTAAATACAAAATTTAAGTATAATTCCTTAAGTGTAGTTAGTGTTGTTCTCTAATTAAAGTTAAGATTTTGCTTCGATATTATGTAAGTGCATTTAATATAGGTCTAACTTTAATTAAAAAACAGCATCAATCATACCTAAAAAACTATACCAAAGTTTTGTGCTACAATTAAAAGAATTAATTAGTGGAATTAATATATTTTATTTTTGATAGGATATTGAGATATACTATAAGTCTTGACCTTTTGGATCAACTATTTCTTTAATCATATTATTGATATGAATGATCTATTACTTTCAATCCGGTTATATTATACATTTGAACAAGGACAATTTTAAATTTACATCAAATTTTAAATATAAACAGAAGGTAAATTATTTTTTATAACAAAATTAACATTAGATATCTTTATCATAATTTAACAATTACAAAATTAAAATTATTGCTTGACTTAGTAATTAAAATTTTGGGGATGTTATGTGATTGAGATTTTGAATGACAGTTTTAGTATGAAAAAGTCTTGTAGATTTTAATGAGTTTTAAAAGACTTTGTAAAAATATTATGACTTCCAGATTTGTTTTAAAAGACTTTTAAAACTTGAATTTTAACCAAGACTTTGTAATCCAAATTTTAATAGATTTTGATGGATTTATATCATAAGATTTTAAAGGATTTTATGGACTTCACATGAAAACATGAATTTACAATATTACAAGATTTAATAAAAAAATATAACATAAATAATAAAGAAAATTAAAATCAACAATAATTTTTCATCTTTTGACAAATAATTCACTTTAGTGTTTTCATAACTAACATTTCTTCACATATATAAAGTTATATTAATTCTCTATGTATTGACATACTCTTTTGCATGCACTTGAAACTGAACAATATGTTAAAAATTTATGGTATGGTAACATTGAAGATAAAGATTGTTCCACTAATTCAATTAAAAATTCATCAAAATGACATTTTTGCAAATAAAGTTATGTAGTGTTACATGTTAATACAAATTCAGCTCGTGTTTTAAATAAAAATAGAGGTTCTCACTTAAAATTTGTGAAACATAATTTAAAAATACTAAATATCCTCTCGGTTACATTTCTTAAAAATACATGACGTAAATTGAAAACTTCATTTTTATTTTGAGGGTTGTTAAATATTTCAATATTAAATTTTATTAAAATTAAACCGTTAAACTTTAATAATTTAAAATTTTAACAATAGATTATATTTAATAATACAAAAGTTATTTTAAATATTTAATAATTAAAAATAAATATTGATAAATTACACATCAATTGATAGATAAAAAAATATAGGAGGAGAAGAAGAAGAGATAAATGAATATAAAAAAAAAGAGAGAGAAGCAAGAAAGAAGGAGAGAGAGAAAAATATGAAACAAAGAAGAAGAAATAAATCATAGATGAATAAAAAGAAGAAAAATAAAAAAATTAAATCAGACATAGAAGAAAAGAAGAAAGAGAAATAAAAATAGCAAGCGAGAATGAAAGAGAAGCAAAAAGGCAAGAGAAAAAAATAAAAATTGAAGAGAAAAAATAAAAATTAAAGAGAAAAAATAATGTGAAATCTCAAAGATTTTGGTTATATTATTTGATAAGTAAATTACATGTAAATTATACTAAAATTTTTCACAAAATCTAGTATTCAAAATAATTCATTAAAATTTCTATATTTTTTAATGCCAACAATTTTTTCATGTAAAAAAAATTTAATTGAATACTATCAAATTGATAGACTATTAAAAAAATTGTTTATCTTATTTAAATATCATTAACTTTTTATAGACTCTTAAAAATATCTAGATTGTTTTTATTAAATAGCACTTGACTTTTTATATTAAAAAAATCTTAATTAAATATAACATAATTTTTTTATACTAAAAAATCTTAATTAAGTACTATAAATCCTTTTTTTATTAATAATTTTTTTAAATCTATTAAAATTTTAATCTAATATATTTTTCTAATATATATCACATCTTAAGTTCAAATTTTGTTCTTTCAAAAATAAAATAAAAAATTGTTGTCATTTCTATAATTAAAAAATAAATCACAGTTACTGTTAGGGGTACGGAGTTTGAAGAAATATTGTCCTTATCATGAGGTATGACCCTAATACCGTGAAGTGAAAGAACTGTGTAACTAAACCGGAATCAGAAAGAGAGACACAGAAGTGAAAGGTCAAAGAAATGAAAGTCGTACAATATTGTTAAGAACTTGAGAGTTGAAAACCTTCCTAGAAAATCCAATGGTTTAAAACTATTGTAGCTCATGCCCCTTCGAAATATATTAAAAAAGTCGTTCATTATTACAAGGTAGCATTAACTTTGAATGAACAAAGGCTACAGAACGATAGTAACAAAAAATTACAATATATAATTATCATAGCTAAATGTTTTGCTAATTACAGGTTACTGAGGGCATTAATTCCAGTAAGGTTTGGAGGCACAGTATATTAATGTCAAGAACAGAAGAAAAAAAAATGCATGAACTTGTTTGAGGATTAATGTGACACTTACACCACCTCCAGACTCTGAACTAGTCCAAGCGTAGGAATGTTTCCATTTTCCAATGAGTCGATTGCTTTCCAAAAGCCTGACCAAGAAAATAAATAAGTTCTTTTAATATCCGATAATATTAAATATATTTATTTCATCATTAAAAGGATCATCAAGAGAATAATATTGTCAAAGGATTTATAAGGATTTTCTATCTTGTTACTTAATTATGAACAATAACTCCTCATAAGAACCCTTCCAGGTATATTTTAGAAACGCAATTCAAAGTATAAATCATGTCATCAGTTCAAATGATAGTAGAGCTGATTCAGGTGAAGGAAAAAAAATTGCAAGAATGGAAAGTATCAGCACTCAACTCAGGTTTTCAAATGTATGAAATCAAAGTGTCAATTCATCTTCTTATTCTTATTGCGGCGCCTGTGTTTTTCCGCGCAAACAGTAACAGTAATATGTTCCGTGGGCTTTAAACATAGAGAAGCTTTTCTTTTTTATGGCAAATTTTGGTATTTATGTTCGTGTTGTTTACTCTGAGTATTTTTTTATTTATTTATAATTTTTATAACATAAGTGGATGACAGTGTAATATTTGTATTTCTAGTGTCAAGGGAGTGTAATTTATTCCAAGTAATTTGTATTTCCAGCCTTGGCAGAGAAGGCAAAGGTTGTAGAGCGGTTAGAGAGTGTTGACTAACCAGCGAAGATTGTTGGTGGGCTAGCCAAGTCTAAGAGTGGTGGTGGTTCTCAGAGGAAGCCTTATGATAGGCCCCAATCATTATAAGGGAGTCTTGTCACAAGGACCCTATTGACACAGCTAGGAGTGGGGGTTAGAGTGGAGCTGCTACTCTTAGATATTACAAATGTGGTGGACCTCACTTCATTCGTGATTGCCCTCATACCGAGAGCAAGTGCTTTAAGTGTGTCCAGATGGGTCACATGTCGACTAGTTGTCCTGTAGGTGCTAGACAGACCAGGAGTGCCCCGAGGGGTGATAGATCTACTATAGCTAGAAGGGCGATTTCCTTGACTGGAGTCGAAGCTTCCACTTCATCTGATCTAGTGAAGGGGAAGGGTAAAGCTTCTAGTAAGGTTGTGATGATGTTATTTGACTCAGGGCCTCCCATTCATTTATTTTATATACATGTGTTGAAAAGTTGGGTTTACTTGTACGTTATTTGGGGTTGAGATTACTTGTGTCTGGGCACGCTTCTGTTTCTATTGTTGCCTCTAAGATGTGTGTTGGTTGTCCCTTGGAGATGTGTGATAGGAAGTATAAGGTGAACTTGATCTGTTTGCCTTTAGTGGATATTGACATAATCTTAGGGATGGATTGGTTATCTGCCAATCACATTCTTATAGATTGTGCCAATATGGAGTTGGTTTTTCCCTTAGGGGGAGGATGAATTGTTGATTTCAGCTAGCCAAGCTGAAGTGATGTTGAGAGATGGAGCAGAGTGTTGTATTTTATTTGCTACTGTGAGTGTGGAAACTGAGAAGGTGATTAATAAGTAGGAGTTGTGAGGGAATTTTTAAAGGTGTTTTGGATGAGGTGTCTGGGTTACTCCTACTAGGGAGATTGAGTTTAGTATTGATCTGGTCCTTGGTGTAGGGCTAGTGTTGGTCGCTCCCTATAGGATGGCCTCAACAAAGTTGGTTGAATTGAAGTGTCAGGTGGAAGAGTTGAAGATAAAGATTGACTACTTCTCCTATGTTAGTGTTGCCTAATCCTAATGAACCATTTGAGGTGTGTTGTGATGTTTCTCACCTAAGGTTGGGGTGTGTGTTGATGTAGAATGGGAGAGCAGTTGTATATGCTTTAAGGCAATTGAAGAATCATGAGAGAAATTACCTTACTCATGACTTAGAGTTGGAAGCAATTGTTTTTGTCTTAAAGATATGGATGCACTCTTTTCATAGTGCAGGATTTAACGTCTTTGGTGATTACAAGAGTTGAGGTACTTGCTTGATTAGAAGGAGTTGAACATGAGACAAAGACAGTGGATGAAATATTTTAAAAGATTATGAATTTCAGTTGATGTATCACCCTAGGAAGGCCAATGTAGTGACAAACGCTTTGAGTAGGAAGTCCATCCACATGTCTAGTTAGATGGTGAAGGAGTTGGAGCTGGTTAAGAAATTCAGAGATTTGAATTTGTATGTGGAGTTGGCTCAAGACCACATTTGCTATGGCATGATTACCATTGCAAGTGAGTTCTTGTAGCAAGTTGGTTTGAAGTAGTAGTAAGATTCGAAAGGTTTGAAGGTTCTTAATTTGTTGGATATAGAGAAAGTAGTTGGCTTTGAGATGGGTGAAGATGAGATTTGAGGTTTAAGGGCAGAATTTACCTACCTCAAGATTCTAAGTCTAACACCCCAATTTTCAAAAAGGTTATTATTATTATTATTATTATTATTATTATTATTAGATGGTATTTGGTCATAATTATTTTAATAATTATAGAGGAATATTATTTTGTACGTTTTAAATAATTATTATTTTGGACAATTATTTTGTACGTATTAAATAAGTATTTTTATTAGCATTTTTAAATAAATATTTATATGTTTTAAGAGAAGGTTGATTTTATATGATATTTTGTTATTGAAATTATATTATTATATTTAGGGTCAGAAATATATTATTATTATAGAGAAAAAATATTTTATAATATACATGTATTTATTTTATTTAATTATTTTGAGGAAAATTAGAAGTGGGTTAGAAGAGAAGGAAAATGGGTTGGGTTGACCCAGTCCAATGGATTAATTTTAAGAAATGAGTCAGGTGGTGTTAACCCTATCTGCCTCATTTGCGTTCTGAAGGGTGAGGAAAAAAAAAAAAGAGAAACAAAGAGCTCTAAGGAAGAGTACTCAGGAACGATCTTAGATCACACCAAGACCATTCATCTTCTGCTCATCCAGGTACGGGGGAGATGGGTTTCTTCATATGTGAATATAGGGGCGTTCGGGTAGTGAGGGCAATCCCTAAGTCCCTCTAGGAACTCTATTTAAAATTCTGAACGATTATCTGTGCAATCGATGTTCTAAATTCTTAACTCATTTGGAAGAACTTATTTCTTGAATTGTCTTTGAATTCCATTGGGGCTTTCTTGTTAATTCTTTATCCTTAAATTTGATGACTTGAATTTTATGTGTTAAGAAGAGTTTAGATTTTTTTTTGTAAAACCAATGGAAACCGATTTTTGAGGCTTGAGATGTGTATGGATTGATTTGGAACGTATGAAGAATATAAATGGAGTTAAACTGAACCAACGGGGTGTAGAAGTAGTGAAAATTGGTAAAAACCTTGTTGGAACTCGTAAAATGCAGGTTTAATTTCACAGAGGGGAGTCTGGGCAGAGATTTGGGCGCTCAGCGCCAGTTTTGGGCGTCGGGCGTCGGGACCCCAACATACGTTTGTAATTTTGCGATATCTTTCTGTGTAGTTATCCAAATCGAGTGCCGTTTGTTTTGTTAGAACCTAGACATCTGGCGCTACCATTTAGACACAATAATCGTGTAAAAATATTAATATTTGATCAAGTTATGTGAGTTGCAATTTGAGCCTTCCAATCTGTGTGCGAACCACAACATCAATTTTTGTGAGCCCTGAATGGTAACCTAAACGACTTTATTAGGATTTGTGTTCTTCATGAAAGTTGTAGATATTGATGTTAGGATTCTAATGGAGTTGGGATCACTTAGAAAGGATATGTATATCTCGAGTTATGGTTAAATTATTAACTGAGTGTCATAGATATTGTGATGTGTGTGAAGAATTATGTGAAATTTGTGATCTATGATGTTGATAACTTAATGATAGGTACCTAGCATGTGAGGATGATATTGCATGGATTGTTATTGACATGTGATGATGTTATATAATGGAGATGCATTAATTATGAGTTACGTGGGATGCATGAGTTGCATGAGACTTATGAGTTGCATGTGGTGCTTGAGAAGCCAGACGTGGCTATATTGCATTGGACCCTGGGCCCAGAGAGGGGTTGAGACAGGGGGGACCATGACGGGAGGCATTCCATGCGTGGGCCGTTGGGTGTTTAACTGCGCAGCTCACTGGCCACAGAGGGTTTAACGGTGGGTGGATTGCCTTTTGCACGGGCCGCTGGATGTTTAACCGTGCAACATACCGGCCCTGGGAGGGTGTGAGAACGGTATGCCCGCATTGGCAACAACTAAGGGAATTGACGAGGTACGCCCATTGTGCGGAGTGCCAAGTTGAGACTCTTAGGAGAGGAGATGTGTATGAGCATATAGTGAGCATGTGTATGAAAGCTTGTATGATTGAAAAAAAAATGATGTTTGGTAATTATATGAGATGTATTTGTTGTTTATATTTAATGATGATATTTTGGTGCACGGTGTGGGGTGGGAATTGGGTAGCTTTATGTTCATATATGATGTTATCTATCTCTCACCGTCCTGTTTTTATGTGGTTTTCTTTTAGGTGAAGATGAAGGCACTCATAGTGTTGAGTTCTGAAGGGAAAGGGTTCTGCTATGATAGGATGTGACATTGGGGCATGAATTTAGGATGCTTTAGTTATGAATTGTTATTTGTCGTTTGAGGGGACTTATTTTTAAGAGTTTTATATTCACCTTATATTTGTAAATTCTGGATTCCTTTCATTTTTCTTTAGAGACCTTGATAATTTTCTTTTAAGAGTAAAACTTTATTATTATTATTATTATTATTTCTATTTATTTCAAGACTTGTGAACCTATGAGTTTTTATTAAAATATGTGGACCCTTCTTGATGTTATATTTATTGAATTATTCTTATTGTTGTTACTTATTTATTATGGGGTAGAAGGGTGTCACATTTAGTGGTATCAGAGCAGGTCGATCCAATCGGCCGTGAGTTATGAGTCTACTATGCTTGTTTGGTAGATGAATGATGGAATATGTTTTGCTTTATGATGAGGATAATGATGATGATGATGATGTTTCCCTTGTATTGTTAGTGTTGTGCTTACACTTATATTTTTTTTTCTCAGAATTTGGCTGAAAGACATGATATAGCTTAGTTGATGCTATTCATGATTGCTTATTTGTTTTGATACTTCTTGCTTACGTAAGAAGTAGTGGTTGAGTGGTATCGCTCGTATTGCGAGCATATGTGCCAGTAGTAGTGGACGAAGCCTTGCTAATCAACTAGAAATTATTTGGACCTTAGATTTGGGTGAGACATTGATTTGTCGAAAGTTTACGGTTAATGGAGTTTCTAGAATCTATAGTTGTAGCGATTGAATCCAAGGAGGTTGTATATGAGAATTGGAGTTTTGGTATCCTTGATGAGAGATTGAAATGTTGGTAATTCCCTTGAGTGTTGGTGTTGGCATGTTTACCGTTTATGGTTTAGGTAGCATGTGAGTTTTATTTTCTAAGTCTGTTGTGCTAAATATGTGAGTTGTTTGGTTTAGGATTGTAGTGGGAAGCTTGAATATGAAGTTGAGGTGTGAGTTTGGAAGGGTTGATGTATTTTTGTGGCCTTAGATATATTGATATACTATTGCTGTTTGGTGTAGAGGATATTTTCGCTGCAGTTTTGTTGTGCCATTATGACTACCATATTGACAGATTTAGATTTTATGATCTTCATAAAAGTTGTAGCCTTAGACGTTATCTTTCTAATGGAATTGGAATCAGGTAAAATGGAGGTCTAGAACTCCAGTTATAGCTACTTTGGTGATCAAAGGTCTAGTTGTAAGCGCCGAATATATCTGCTGCGGTTTTTGAAATGTTTAGCTAAGAAGAGGATCTTTTAGAATTTTATGTCTTCATAAGAGTTTTAACTTATTCTCTTAGCTTTCTTTTGAGACAGGTTTGAGATCATTTGGATGAGTATAACTCTCTAGGTATCATTTTCTTTGATCATTGTTGAAGGGATATGTATGGTGTCATGATATTTTTGAATCATTAGACAATTAATGCAAGGATAAAAATTGATTTTTGTCATGATTCTAAGATGTTAGGTGGATTGAGAGGTTGTTTAAGATTGTATGATGTTATGTGGTAAAGTTGGTTCATGTACATACTATATGGAGTAAATGGTGATTGATTCGTACATGCTTAGGAATGATATATATCGATTGTTTGAAGTAGATATTCTAATATGATTTGATATGCATGTATGTTGATATGAGGATAGATGACCTTATGGATCAATTAGCGGGTGTTTAGTAAGGTTGACCTTAATGTGTGCTATCATCAAATTGGAATTGAGAGTGAGGATTTATCCAAGATAGCTTTAGGCTAAGTTATCTAAGTATGAATTTTGGTTGTATAAGAAGAGTTTTCTAGGTCCTGTAATTTTAGTGGGGGTATAATGTAGATCTATCTAAGGTAGAAGTTGTATTTCAGTGGGTGATACCTAACTCAATTAGTGAGGTTAAGTGTCTTTTTAGATAAGCTTATTATTATAGGAGAGTTATTGAGGAAATTCTTAAAATAACATTACCTTAGACTAGATTGACGAGAAAGAGGAGTTGCCTTTATGTGGGATAGTGAGTGTGAGAGTAGTTTCCAAACTCTTAAGGAAAGATTGACTAGTGTTAATATTACTGGATTTTAGTAAGCCTTTTATGGTATATAGTAGTGCTTCTAAGATAGGTTTGGGCGGAGTGTTGATGCAAGAAGGAATGGTAGTAGCTTATGCTTCTAGGAAATTGAGAAATCACGAGAGGAATTACCTTACCCATGACTTTAAGTTAGCGGTTGTAATATTTATACTAAGATTTGGAGACACTACCTATATGATTCTAAGCTTGAGGTATTTAGTGATCATTAGAGCCTTAAATATCTTTTGACCAAAGGAGATAGTTGGAATTTCTTAAGGACTAGGATTTTAATCTTAGTTGTTATCTAGGTAAAGCCAATGTGGTGATCGATGCTTTGAGTAGGAAACCTTTATATTTGCTTTTCCTTATGATTAGAGAGATGGATCTTTTAGTTCAAATTAGGGATTTAAGCTTGACTTATGAGGTTATCCTTAGTAGTGTGAAACTAGGTATGACTCGAATAACTAGTCGATTGTTAAAGGAAAATTGGAGGAACATAATTTGTTGATTCATTTTGGTGATAAGATATGCGGCTATAGGACAAGATAATGGATAAGTGTTTATCTCGGGTATAGATGAAGTGGTAAGACTTTGAGATCTAGTATGTGTACCTAGTGCACTTATGCTTAGGTGGTTGATCTTTAGAGAGGGTCATAGAAGAAAAGCTAATATTATGGCAGATACCTTGAGTAGGATGATCTTTCATCTATCGTCTTTGATGATTTAAGGTTGGATTTGATTGAAGAGTTTACAGACTTAAGCTTGATGTGTGAGCTTACCCTTAGAAGCATTGAATTGAGTATGTCGAAAGTGACTAGTGAATTAATGGATGAGATTAGAAAGCCCAAGAGTCAGATCCTTTCTTAGTGAACCAAGTGAAGAAGATTGATAGGAATATAGGTAACCTTTTCTGAGTAGGAATCGATGTTGTTTTGAGGTGCAAGAACAAAATTTGGGTGCCTAGTAATCCCGAATTAAGAGATGATCTTAGAGGAAGGACAAAAGAGTACTTTTAGCATCCATTTAGGAGCTATTAACATGTATCAGAGTGGCGCAGCGGAAGCGTGGTGGCCTAAGGTGAAGAGAGGAGGAGAGGAAGTTTGTGTACTCATGTTTAGTATAATATAAGTCTAAGACAGAACATCATAAGCCTTTTAGGACTTTTGTAACCTTTAGATGTCCCTGTTTGGAAGTGAGATAATGTGTCTAGACTTTTTTGTGGGTTTGCCTAGGAAGTTTAGGAAGAATCTTGAGTTTAATGAAGGAGTCATAGTGATGGAAGAGATTAGGAGAAGTGGAAGGTGTAGCTTCTCCTTAGCTCGCCTTATGCACGGATCTTCAATCAAGGAGCTAGGACCGAGAATTTGAACACCTTTAGAAGAGGAATACGTGAGGATTAGAAGCTCTAATCCATTGACGGAAGCATCCAAGCACAATTCTCAAGGGATTGCACACTTCAAAGAGTAGGAAGCTAGGTTTCCTAAGGGAATTGAAGGCACTCTCTTAAGGCTTTCTCTCTTGGATGATTTCGGTGACTCTTGAGGGAATTTGGCTGAAGACAAGTTCAGAAAATTCTCATATATTCAAAAGTGTATTACAAGTTGTAGGAAGTTGCATTTATAGGAGAAAACTAGAGCTACTTGGCGGCACCTTGAGTGAACAAAAGTGGCGCCAAGTTTGAATTTCAAATTTGAATTTGAAATTCAAACTTTGGCCTCCTCACTTAATCACACGGATGCTACCTCCATTTAGGTGTCATTTGGAAGTGATTTGAGGTGAATTTGGAGCTCACATGGCCGGACCCATCCCATGCAAACCATGTGACTCAAATTCAACTCAAATTACTTCTAAATGATGTCTAAATGAAACCTAATTCTCCTATTAATGTTTTCTTCATATAATCCTATTCTAATGACCGAAATACATTGGTCTAATGAATACAATGAATAGAAAAAAATATAAGAAGAAGAATGAGCCCAATATTGGGTATCAAAAGCCCAAAGCCCAAGAAGCCCAAAATTAAGCCCAAAACACCTAAACCCTAATCTATGGTCAAAATACAAGACCAACATGAAAATAGATTCCTATACTAATAAAGTACAATTAGACATGGTGTATAATCAATCAAGCCCAAGTGAGAAGCACCCTAGGCCCACCAAGCCCATTGGGCCCACTAAGCTCTGAAGCAGTCAAATCTTCAAGTAACCTCCTGGCCATAGCTCTAGTAGTTGGGCCTTTAGCCCATGCTCTTCCATCATTCCCTCCCTCTTGAGAAGGATTCGTCCTCGAATCTGAAGACTCTTCCTCATCATCACTAGCACCTACAAAAGGTTTAAGATCACTAACATTAAAAGTGGTGCTGACTCCATAGTCAGAGGGTAAATCAAGTCTATAAGCGTTATCATTGATACGCTGTAAGACCTGAAAGGGACCATCTCCTCTAGGACTGAGTTTAGACTTCCTTTGATTTGGAAAACGTTCTTTTCTTAAATGAAGCCAAACCCAATCACCTTCCTCGAAGATCATAGACTTCTTGCCTTTACTTCCTTGTTTTGCATATTTCTCATTTTGATTTTGAATATGAATTTTAATCCTTTCATGAAGTTTCTTAACAAAATCAGCCCTTGAAGCCCCTTCCTTATGAATGAAATGTTCAACATTAGGAAGAGGTATGAAGTCCAAAGGAGTTAAAGGATTAAACCCATACACAGCCTCAAAAGGACAAATATTGGTAGTTTTATGAACTACCCTATTGTAGGCAAATTCAATATGAGGTAAAAACTCATCCCAAGATTTGTGATTACCCTTTAGGACTGCCCTAAGCATAGTAGACAGAGATCTATTCACTACCTCAGTTTGGCCATCTGTTTGAGGATGACAAGTAGTTGAAAAGAGGAGTTTAGTTCCTAGTCTTGACCATAAGACACACCAAAAGTGGCTTAGAAACTTTGTATCTCTATCTGAAACTATAGTTTTAGGAAGCCCATGAAGTTTAACCACATCTCTAAAGAAGAGTTTTGCAATATTGCTTGCATCATCTACTTTGTGGCATGGAATAAAATGAGCCATTTTACTGAAACGGTCCACTACCACAAAAATAGAATCCATTCCCCTTTGGGTTCTAGGTAAACCTAGCACAAAATCCATGCTAATATCCACCCAAGGAGAAGAAGCAATAGGCAAAGGTGTGTATGTTCCATGAGGCATTACTTTAGACTTAGCTTGTAAACAAGCTAAACATCTAAAACAATGCCTTTGGACATCCTTTCGCATATGGGGCCAATAAAATTTTTCTTTTAGCAAACTAAGGGTTTTATCAACACCAAAGTGCCCCATAAGCCCACCTTCATGACTCTCTTTAATTAATAGTTTCCTAATGGATCCTTGGGGTATACACAATCTTCCTTCTTTGTATAAATACCCCTCAGCCATATAGAAACCATCAAAAGCTTTTTGTTGACATTTTTTATAATTAGCACCGAATTCAAGATCTTCTTCATACAATTCCCTAATATTATCAAATCCAAGAATTTGAGTTCCTAGGGACACAAGCAAGGTATGTCTCCTAGATAAAGCATCAACTACAACATTGGATTTTCCTTTCTTGAATTTAATAATATATGGAAATTGTTCAAGAAACTCTAACCATTTGGCATGTCTCTTATTTAATTTACCTTGTCCTCTTAAATATTTAAGTGACTCATGGTCACTATGGATGACAAACTCTTTGGACACAACATAGTGTTCCCAAGTTTGTAAAGCTCTAACCAATGCATACAACTCCTTATCATAGGTAGGGTAATTGAGGGAGGCACCTTTTAGTTTTTCACTAAAATATGCAATGGGGTGTCCTCCTTGCAATAACACAGCTCCTATGCCAACTCCTGATGCATCACATTCTAGCTCAAAAGTCTTTTCAAAATTAGGTAGAGCTAAAATGGGTGCATTAGTAAGTTGATCTTTAAGTAATTGAAATGCTTGGTCATGCTTTGAAGTCCATTCAAATAAAATATCTTTTTTGACAAGCTCATTCAAGGGTGAAGCAATGCTAGAGAAGTTAGGTACAAATCTTCTATAAAAACTTGCTAAACCATGAAAACTCCTAACTTCACTAACATTTTTAGGCTTGGGCCACTCTTGAATGGCTTTAATTTTCTCGGGATCTACTTGAACCCCATTTTTGCTTACAATGAACCCTAGGAAAACCACATGATCCACACAAAAAGTACATTTTTCAAAATTTGCAAATAATTGGTTTTCCCTAAGGATCATCATAACTTCTCTAAGATGTCCTAAATGATCATCTTGAGACCTACTATAGATTAATATGTCATCAAAATAAACAACAACAAATTTTCCTATACATTCTCTCAAGACATGATTCATAAGCCTCATGAATGTACTTGGTGCATTAGTTAAACCAAAAGGCATAACTAACCACTCATATAATCCAAATTTGGTCTTAAAAGCAGTTTTCCACTCATCACCCTTTTTAATTCTTATTTGGTGATAACCACTTTTAAGATCAATTTTAGAAAATATGGAAGCACCATGTAACTCATCAAGCATATCATCAAGTCTAGGGATTGGGTGCCTGTACTTGATTGTGATATTGTTAATGGCCCTACAATCATAACACATTCTCCATTTTCCATCTTTCTTGGGCACTAACAATACAGGCACAGCACAGGGACTCAAACTCTTTTGTACCCAACCCTTATTCAATAATTCATGGACTTGATTCTCGATCTCCTTAGTTTCTTGAGGATTTGTCCTATAGGCTGGTCTATTGGGTAGACTAGCCCCAGGCACAAAATCAATTTGATGTTCTATACCCCTAAAAGGGGGAAGGCCTTGTGGACCTTCACTAGGGAATATATCATCAAATTCTTTTAATAAATGAGAAACTTGAGGAGATAAAGAACTAAGTTCAAAGCTTAAATTATGACACTGAAGCATACCTTTACAAAGAAGAATGTAAGAAGGTTTTTCAACAATCAAAGTTTCTTTAAAAGGTTCTTGTTGAATTCCTTCTTTTGGAAAAGATTTCTCTTCATCCTTCTTTGAAAACTTATGCTTCTTTTCCTTCTTTTTTTTTTTTTTTATTCAAGTTTTTTTTTTCTTCTTCTCTTTTCTTTTTCATTTGTACTTGATCCTCTATCACTTGTGAAGGAGACAAAGGATGAAGTACAAATTTCTTTTCTTTATGAGTGAAAGTAATTTCATTGGTAAGGCCATTGTGCATGGTTTTCTTGTCAAATTGCCATGGCCTTCCCAACAAAATATGGCAAGCTTCCATTAGAACTATGTCACAAACCACTTGGTCTTCATAGTTACCAATAGAGAACTTGACTTTCACTTGTTGATTAACATTAATATCCCCATCTTCATTAATCCAATGAAGTTGATATGGTTTCGGATGAGGAATAATAGTAAGACCAAGCTTCTCCACCAACCTTGTGCTACAACAGTTGCAACAAGACCCACTATCCACAATGAGAGAACAAGCATTATTTAAAACTTTACACCTTGTGTGAAAAATGTTCTCCCTTTGTGAAAGATGGGACTCATGAGGTTGGCTTCCTAGAAGCCTTCTAATCATGAGAAGTTGACCATCACAAGGATATGCACTTTCAATGGAATGGTCTTCCTCACTTGATTCACTATCACTTGAAGTAGTGGAACTAGATTCATCAACACTACTATAAATGTCTTGCCCCTTCAAAATCATCACCTTTTTAGTTGGGCATTGAGAGGCTATGTGTCCTCTCCCAAGACACTTAAAGCATTTGATATCACTAGTTTTGCTACTAGAAGTGACAATATTTTTATTTTTCTCATTTTCTTTTTCTTTTTCTTTTTCTTTGCCAAATTTCTTAGAGGAATCAAAGTGACCCTCCCTCTTGTAGTCTTTCTTAACATAAGAGCTAGATTGAGTTTTACCTTTAAAAGAGGATTTTCTCAAATTTTGTTGTTCCACCCTTACACAAAGTTGGACCAAATCATCAAGGTCCCTATAAGGGAGTAACTCAACTCTATCTCTTATGTCAAAATTAAGACCACTTAGAAATCTAGCAATGGTCAATCTTTCTTCTTCCCTTATCCCAGCCCTCATGAGATATAACTCCATCTTTTGCCTATACTCCTCAACACTCATACCCTTTTGTTGGAGCCTTTGGAGCTTATCCATAAGCTCCCTACTATAATAAGAAGGTATGTGCCTTCTTCTCATAGCACTCCTTAACTCATTCCAATAAGTGATGGGAGGATCATTATGAAGTCTTCTCTCTCTTTCCAAGGATGTCCACCAATACATGGCTTGTCCTTGAAAAGCTAGGGTGGCTAAAGGAACTTTTCTTTCCTCACCTACTTTATGACAAGTGAAAATTTGCTCCACTTTCATCTCCCAATCTAAGTAGGTGTCCACATTATCTTTTCCATGAAAGTAAGGGAAATCAACCCTTGATTCCCTCACTTTGTGTTCCTTAATGACTCTCCTAGGTTGGTGTTGATAATATGCATCAAGATTTAGGCTATCCTCATTGTGGCTAAGAGAGTCATGGGAGCGCTTGGTTGAGCTCCTTGAGGAACTTCTTTGACTTTTTGGTTTATTCAATTTTTTTAAAAGTTTTTCTTCCCTTTGCTTAATCTTTTGGATTTCTTGTTCCAAAGCCATGATTTGTACTTCTTTTTCAAGTTTCTCTTTTTGTTTTTGAAGTATCTCATCATTTTTCCAAAGTTTTAGTGCTTCAACCTCCTTGACAATTCTTTCAAAACTTTTAGGAGTATTAAAGTCACTACTACCTTGAGAATGATGACTCATGGTTAAGCAAAAAGAATTTGTATGCTATGAAAAAAAGTTATAAAATGTTTTTGGTATTTTCTAGGAATGAAAATAGCACTTGGAAGTCTAAGTGTACAAGTTGCACTATCAAGGGAGGTGAGCTACAAAGAGCCACTTAATAACCAAGCCTTTTCAAGTGGAAATCACTAAACTCCTTTGTGGTATTTCCAATTCCCCAAAACTTTTCACAAAATTTTTGTATGCTTTTCACAAATTTGTTTGTTTTTGACACTTAACTAAGCGTGAGCAAATAAAACTACACAATTCTAGACGTTTATAGGCAACAAAGTAAAGCAATTAAGTACAAGAAAACTTAAAAAGAAGCAAGTTAAGCAACTAGTCGGATATCCTAAGTGGAAGCTTGAAACATATGAAATTTCCAAGCCACTTCCACTAGTACTACACGTGAGAGTCTATCAAGGATGTAGATATACCTGACCAGCTTCTTAATACTCCCTCCAAGCTTTACAAATTGGTTTAAAAATACAAGAGAATTGACAAAAATTAAACTAGCCTAAAAAGCAATAAAGTGGCGGCTTTGGTGACCAATTAGTGGCGGTTTTGTGTTCAACTTTTCTAACACTTGTTTAAGTGTCTTAATCCGCCACTAATCCTTCAAATGGATGCTACTGGACCTGCAAAAGATACACAACAAGAGGTTAAGGATGGCTGCCTCACAAGGTGAAGGAAAAGGTCACTCAAGTGAAGGAAGTTTAGGATAAGTTTTGGCCACTAAATTAGGTCAAATTTTTAGGTCTTAGTGTCCAAACTTTTCCTAATCTTTGTTGAGCAATGCTTGATCCTTGAGCAAGGATTTGAGGCCACTTCCAGCATAGGAATTTATTGAAAGAAAACTAGACAAGCAATAAAAGCACAATTTGAAAAGCTTATACCAAAATTAAGAGTAATAGATGTATATGACAAGACTCAAAGAGGTTCAACAAGTAAAACTGAAAATTAAGACTCCAAATAAAAGCTAGCACTCAGAGAGAAGAGTTCCTAGATAGTTACTAGAATAGATGAACAAAACAAAAAAAATTTGAAGACAATTGGACAAGTATAGCAAAAGTAGTAGCCAAAACAATAACAAGGAATCAAGTAGGTTTTTCAACTTGTATACCTCTCGGCTTTTTCCTTTTAATTTTCTTTCTCTATTTTTTTTTAATTCTTTCTTTTTCTATCTTCAAGTTAAGAGTTCAGAGAGTATATTTGCCTTTTGTTTCAAATTTTATATGATTCCAAGCTATAGAAAAATGAGAAAACAAAACAGCCAAAAATTAGGTCAAATTTCAAGTAACTTGAGTAACTAGTGCACTAGTCTTTAGGTTTTTGGTTTGGATTCCTTTTGAACTCTTTTCTTTTTGATCTTTTGAACACTTTAGGCTCTGTTTTATCTCTGTTTTCAGCCTCTAATTTTTTTTAAATTTGAATCCACAAGAAGAGTGCACTAGAAGTAGGTTTACACTTGAAATTTTGAGTCACAAAATTTTTTATAAGATTTTCAATGGAATGTGATTTGAAAACTTAAGAACATAATAGAAACCTAACTCTAAAGAAACTTGCTATGACTAATAGCAAATTATGAACACAATAAGGTAAAGAAAAAGCACATATAGGTAGGCACAAATGAGCAATGACCGAGATCAATATGTAGACACAAAAATCAAAATAAAACTAGGTTAAACATGCTATTCAAGGAATTGGCAACATGTAAGGATTAAACACAAACTTCTAAGACAAAACATAGATTCAAAACCAAAATCTAAATGCAATGCATGAGGTCCAATCACGGACACATACAAGAATGGAGAGACTCAAAATAAAATCAAAATAGCACAAGCAAATAGTTCCTAAACAAGTTGATTGAGGAAGAAATTCAAAAACAATCAACCAATGGATCTATGGAACAAAATGTGAGACAAAGCATATAGATCCGAATTGAAACTCTAACAAAACAATAAGAACAGCAAGAACAACACAAAATCACAAGAAGAAGACGGACACAAGAAGAAGAACTTATCTCCTTGAAGAACCTAGCTCTTGATACCAAAATTGATGGAAGAGATTAGGAGAAGTGGAAGGTGTAGCTTCTCCTTAGCTCTCCTTATGCACGAATCTTCAATCAAGGAGCTAGGACCGAGAATTTGAACACCTTTAGAAGAGGAATACGTGAGGATTAGAAGCTCTAATCCATTGACGGAAGCATCCAAGCACAATTCTCAAGGGATTGCACACTTCAAAGAGTAGGAAGCTAGGTTTCCTAAGGGAATTGAAGGCACTCTCTTAAGGCTTTCTCTCTTGGATGATTTCGGTGACTCTTGAGGGAATTTGGCTGAAGACAAGTTCAGAAAATTCTCTTATATTCAAAAGTGTATTACAAGTTGTAGGAAGTTGCATTTATAGGAGAAAACTAGAGCTACTTGGCGGCACCTTGAGTGAACAAAAGTGGCGCCAAGTTTGAATTTCAAATTTGAATTTGAAATTCAAACTTTGGCCTCCTCACTTAATCACACGGATGCTACCTCCATTTAGGTGTCATTTGGAAGTGATTTGAGGTGAATTTGGAGCTCACATGGCCGGACCCATCCCATGCAAACCATGTGACTCAAATTGAACTCAAATTACTTCTAAATGATGTCTAAATGAAACCTAATTCTCCTATTAATGTTTTCTTCATATAATCCTATTCTAATGACCGAAATACATTGGTCTAATGAATACAATGAATAGAAAAAAATATAAGAAGAAGAATGAGCCCAATATTGGGTATCAAAAGCCCAAAGCCCAAGAAGCCCAAAATTAAGCCCAAAACACCTAAACCCTAATCTATGGTCAAAATAGAAGACCAACATGAAAATAGATTCCTATACTAATAAAGTACAATTAGACATGGTGTATAATCAATCAAGCCCAAGTGAGAAGCACCCTAGGCCCACCAAGCCCATTGCGCCCACTAAGCTCTGAAGCAGTCAAATCTTCAAGTAACCTCCTGGCCATAGCTCTAGTGGTTGGGCCTTTAGCCCATGCTCTTCCATCACATAGTCGAACCTCTTCATTTCATAATTCGAGGACGAATTTCTTAAAAGGGGGGAAGTATTGTAACACCCCAATTTTCAAAAAGGTTATTATTATTATTATTATTATTAGATGGTATTTGGTCAGAATTATTTTAATAATTATAGAGGAATATTATTTTGTACGTTTTAAATAATTATTATTTTGGACAATTATTTTGTACGTATTAAATAAGTATTTTTATTAGCATTTTTAAATAAATATTTATATGTTTTAAGAGAAGGTTGATTTTATATGATATTTTGTTATTGAAATTATATTATTATATTTAGGGTCAGAAATATATTATTATTATAGAGAAAAAATATTTTATAATATACATGTATTTATTTTATTTAATTATTTTGAGGAAAATTAGAAGTGGGTTAGAAGAGAAGGAAAATGGGTTGGGTTGACCCAGTCCAATGGATTAATTTTAAGAAAGGAGTCAGGTGGTGTTAACCCTATCTGCCTCATTTGCGTTCTGAAGGGTTAGGGAAAAAAAAAAGGAGAAACAAAGAGCTCTAAGGAAGAGTACTCAGGAACGATGTTAGATCACACCAAGACCATTCATCTTCTGCTCATCCAGGTACGGGGGAGATGGGTTTCTTCATATGTGAATATAGGGGCGTTCCGGTAGTGAGGGCAATCCCTAAGTCCCTCTAGGAACTCTATTTAAAAATCTGAACGATTATCTGTGCAATCGATGTTCTAAATTCTTAATTCATTTGGAAGAACTTATTTCTTGAATTGTCTTTGAATTCCATTGGGGCTTTCTTGTTAATTCTTTATCCTTAAATTTCATGACTTGAATTTTATGTGTTAAGAAGAGTTTAGATTTTTTTTGTAAAACCAATGGAAACCGATTTTTGAGGCTTGAGATGTGTATGGATTGATTTGGAACGTATGAAGAATATAAATGGAGTTAAACTGAACCAACGGGGTGTAGAAGTAGTGAAAATTGGTAAAAACCTTGTTGGAACTCGTAAAACGCAGGTTTAATTTCACAGAGGGGAGTCTGGGCAGAGATTTGGGCGCTCAGCGCCAGTTTTGGGCGTCGGGCGTCGGGACCCCGACATACGTTTGTAATTTTGCGATATCTTTCTGTGTAGTTATCCAAATCGAGTGCCGTTTGTTTTGTTAGAAACTAGACATCTGGGGATACCATTTAGACACAAGAAGCGTGTAAAAATATTAATATTTGATCAAGTTATGTGAGTTGCAATTTGAGCCTTCCAATCTGTGTGCGAACCACAACATCAATTTTTGTGAGCCCTGAATGGTAACCTAAAAGACTTTATTAGGATTTATATTCTTCATAAAAGTTGTAGATATTGATGTTAGGATTCTAATGGAGTTGGGATTACTTAGAAAGGATATGTATATCTCGAGTTATGGTTAAATTATTAACTGAATGTCATAGATATTGTGATGTGTGTGAAGAATTATGTGAAATTTGTGATCTATGATGTTGATAACTTAATGATAGGTACCTAGCATGTGAGGATGATATTGCATGGATTGTTATTGACATGTGATGATGTTATATAATGGAGATGCATTAATTATGAGTTACGTGGGATGCATGAGTTGCATGTGGTGCTTGAGAAGCCAGACGTGGCTATATTGCATTGGACCCTGGGCCCAGAGAGGGGTTGAGACAGGGGGGACCATTGTCGCCACCCGCCGAAACGGACCTTGGCAATCGCGACGATGGTCAAGACTCGTTTTAAAGTTTTGAAAGTGGTGGATTGCTAGAACGACTTATTCTCAAACTGAGACCTTGTCGAACTAACAATTTTATTAAATGATTCACTAATCCATGTTAATCCCAAGCGGGACCCTCCATAGATTAGTGGTTTTCGCAAAGTAGGGTTCTTGGAGTCGCCACCAATGTTTTACTCAAAACATTGGAAAAAGGGATAAGGCAATTGATTTCACAAATCAACTTTGGCCATTACAACCAGAGTCGGGTAAGGGAGTCGGTTACGTGTGAGGAAGGTGTTAGCACCCCACAACGCCCCTTTCGGGTTCCCTATGACGGATCATTTATTAAATAATAGCGTAAAATTACTAAATTACCCCTATTTATTATAAGCGATTATATATTAAATATCTACATGATGACGAATTTAAATATGCAACAATCAGAAAGCGGTAAAAGAAGGGATTTTTAGAGAAGAAACCTCTTGAAGCGTGCTTTTTATATATCAATGAAGTTTAGGAGGCTTTTTGGCGCTCCCTCCCTCTACAAGCTCGCTCGCTCCTTCCTAAAAAATAATTTTTACAATGGAAATCAAAAAGATTTCCCTTAGACTAGTTCGAATTCTCAAGCTAAATGCTTAGAACTCAAGAACTTCGTCGGATCGGCTCTCGGAGAGATTCCTAGGGCAGAACACTGCTCAAAAACCCCAGAATACTCAAGGAGAGAGTCCAAGAAGTGTGAAAAAGTGTGGAATGACGTCCAAATGACGTCCTATTTATAGGGATGAGGCGCAGTACGGCCCCTGGGTTCAATACGGCCCGTATTGAGTTTTTGTACTTCAATACGACCGTATTGAATTCAGTACGGCCGTATTGAAATACAGAAACTTCAATACGGCCGTATTGGTTTCAGTACGGCCGTATTGTAGTACAAAATGTGCAGTACGGCCGTACTGAACTCCAAGGAGGCCGTATTGAGCTCCAAACCTCCCACTTCCTT
Organism: Cajanus cajan; assembly: GCF_000230855.2. Classification (NCBI taxonomy): domain Eukaryota; kingdom Viridiplantae; phylum Streptophyta; class Magnoliopsida; order Fabales; family Fabaceae; genus Cajanus; species Cajanus cajan. Next base: position 42,003,760 of record NC_138525.1, read on the forward strand.
ATTTTTAGGTACTCTAAGACCTCTAAACCTACAGATAGCCATCCTATGGTCTTCTAGGAGTCCTTCTGGCTGACTTTCTTTCGATCTTTGAGAGTCTTCGAGTCTTATTTCCGACCCGGACAATTTTAGGGGTCTACAGCTGCCCCCCCTTTACTTAGTCAAACGGCCTTTTGGTGTACCGTTTGATAAGTAAAGGAGTTGACCCAATTGTCCGGGGAATAAGCCATCCTTCCGACTTGTAGTGTCTTCAGGTGGGAAAATTGTTGAGTAGCCTCTCCAGGTTGAGTTTGCCCTCTCCAGGGTGAGTATTAGTCGTCGCCTCTCCAGGCTCGTGCATACCTCCGCGCTTCTAGTCACTTTGGTAGCGTGAGTCTTGCCCTCTCCAGGGTGAGTATTAGTCGTCGCCTCTCCAGGCTCGTGCATACCTCCGCGCTTCTAGTCACTTTGGTAGCGTGAGTCTTGCCCTCTCCAGGGTGAGTTTGCCCTCTCCAGGGTGAGTATTAGTCGTCGCCTCTCCAGGCTCGTGCATACCTCCGCGCTTCTAGTCACTTTGGTAGCGTGAGTCTTGCCCTCTCCAGGGTGAGTTTGCCTTCTCCAGGGTGAGTATTAGTCGTCGCCTCTCCAGGCTCGTGCATACCTCCGCGCTTCTAGTCACTTTGGTAGCGTGAGTCTTGCCCTCTCCAGGGTTGCATACCTCTGTGCTTCTGATCACTTTGGTAGCGTGAGTCTTGCCCTCTCCAGGGTGAGTTTGCCCTCTCCAGGGTTTTGCCTCTCAACATGGGCAGCTGAGTTTGCCCTCTCCAGGGTTTTGCCTCTCAACATGGGCAGCTGAGTTTGCCCTCTCCAGGGTTTTGCCTCTCAACATGGGCAGCTGAGTTTGCCCTCTCCAGGGTTTTGCCTCTCAACATGGGCATCTGAGTTTGCCCTCTCCAGGGTTTTGAGATAAGTTTGTCTCCACAGTCCACAATGCTGCTTCGACGGTTTGTTTTTCTGATTTTGTGCCGCTAAGGGCTGGATAACGCAGGGATCCGTTTAGGGGATGTGCAGTCATTCATAGGTTTTTGTGCCCCAACTTGCATTGCTTAGTTGGTACCCATGGGGAATTTCTGACTCCTTGGGGTGTAGACACAGATGCTCTCTCTCTGAGTTGAGCGATGCCTTATGTTTGGCTGACGTCCTTTTGACGTAAGTGGAGTATCCCGGTTGTCCTTATTCGGGTGTCTCTTTTGATTTTCTGATTTTTGTAGCCTCTGTGTAGGCTGTTATCCGCTGGGGGATTCTGTCGTTCAATTCTTGACTGGCCTCTTCTGTTAGGCAAATCATCTTGATGTTCGGTGTTTGGCTGGATGCCGAATTCCGCTTGGGGAATATTTATTGATATTTTTTATTTTTCTCCTTTTGTAGGGGTGCCTCTTGAGTAGGCGACTGGGGATTTGGGGATCTTATGTATCCCAGAGTATTATTTAGGAGGCCTCTGCAGGCTTAGCCTCACTCAGCGCTTGAGTCAGAGAGCTATCTTCCACTGAGGAAGTTTCAAGTCCTTTGACTGAATATTTTGCTTGGATGATCGCGCTTCCATTGGGGATTTTGACGATCTTGCTTTGATAGCTCTCGCTGGGGATTTGTTCCATGAGCTTAAGCTGAGGTTTCTCTGGGGAGTATTATTTCTGCGAGCCTCTCCAGGCTCAGTTATTCTGAGAGAGTATTATTTCGGCGAGCCTCTCCAGGCTCAATTATTCTAAGAGGGAGTATTGTTTCGGCAAGCCTCTCCAGGCTCAATTATTCTGAGAGAGTATTATTTCGGCGAGCCTCTCCAGGCTCAGTTATTCTGAGAGAGTATTATTTCAGCAAGCCTCTCCAGGCTCAGTTATTCTGTACAAACTGAGGAGTATTGTTTGTATCCTTGCCTTTTTTCGTTTTCGGCTTTTGTTGACTGCTGTCATACACAAGCAATTTTCTATTTTTTCTATTTTATGCAATTGCCTCGTGGTAAGGTCTTTAAATGTGCAACTAATGTGTGTGATGCACGCGATGCAAGTTTTTATTTTTGTTCTTTTATTTAGAAAAGTGAATGGCTCTCCCTATCCTCTTCTTCTTTTAGAGGGACTTCTGTTATTAACGCGAGGGAGTATTTTCGTGAGCCTTTTAATGCAGGAGATTACGGATTTTATAGGAACCCCTCCAATTTTCTTTATTGACTGATTATTAAAGGAATTTCGTAGAATTTTTATGAAATACCAATTTTAGAGGCATAATCACATGGTCAAGAGAGAAGAGAAAATGAATAGATATTTTATTGATATTCACAAGTGTTTTCACAGAAAGATATACAGAAGGAATTTCTGAAGAATGGCTGGCCAGGGTAGGCTATATACATTGGGCTTAACAATTATATCTGTAATTGTTGCTCTTTACATTCCCCTAGTTGCTTCGGGTGAGATGCCTGAGCCAGGAGTGTAGATGCTGCAAGACGCTTGCTTCTAGAAGATAATCACTTGAGCCGCCTTTCGGTTTTCGATTCAAGTGATCGTTGCTTGCTTTGTTTTTGTATTTTATTCTTTTGCCCCTAATTTTTGCCTAGGACATATCCTAGCGGGGATAAATTCGCCTTTGTTTTGCCTAGTACCCTTGTACTGGCGGGCTTTTTATTTTGCCCTAACTTTTGCCTAGGACGCCCTTTTTGGGTTTTCATCCTAGCGGGCCTATGCAAGCAACGTCTTCAAGCATAGTACTTCTTTACCACGTCAGCGTTGACTGGGTATCGAAGTTCTTTTCCATCCATGTCTGTGAGGATCAATGCTCCTCCTGAGAAGGCTCGCTTTTCCACGTATGGTCCTCCATGATTTGGGGCACACTTTCCGATTTTGTCCTTTTGAGTTGGTAGCAATTTCTTCATTACCAACTCTCCCTCATGGTAGACTCGAGGGTGGACTTTTTTGTCAAAAGCCTTTTTGATCTTCCTCTGATAGGCTTGACCATGGCATATGGCGTTCAGCCGTTTCTTTTTGATAAGGTTCAACTGGTCGTATCGGCTTTGAACCCATTCTACCTCGGAAAGTTTTGTTTCCATGATTACCCTTAGAGAAGGTATCTCGACTTCGGCGGGTAGAACTGCCTCCATCCCATAAACGAGGGAGAATGGAGTAGCTCCTGTAGATGTACGTACTGAAGTCCTATAGCCATGAGGAGAGAAGGGTAACATCTCGTGCCAGTCTTTAAATGAGACAACCATCTTTTGCACTATTTTCTTGATGTTCTTATTGGTTGCCTCGACTGCCCCATTCATCTTTGGCCGATATGGGGAAGAGTTATGGTGTTGGATCTTGAATTCTTGGCACAGTTCTTCCACCATTTTGTTGTTCAGATTAGATCCATTATCAGTGATGATTTATTTCTCCATGCTTCCACTAGATTATTCTAAAATCATTTGGGACAAGAGAGAAAAGAAGGGAAAGATACTTTTATTCTGAAGTTTGTGTTTTAGAGGGGATTTATTTTTCAAAAATGGTTTTTGTAAGAATGGTTGGCCAAGGTAGGCTTATGTGTTTAGGCTTGTTTGATTAAACACTTATGAAGTTAAGAAAATCTGTTTATTGACGTTGTGATTTGACAACTTAGATAGCTTCCCTTGAACCTTTCTTGAATTCGGCTCGTGGTACCATCATGGATTTCTCTTTTTTTTTTTATTGTCCTTATTTTTGCCTAAAACACCCTTTTGTGGCGTTTTAGCGGACTTTTGTTTTCGTTTATTTTGCAACCCTAATTTTTGCCTAGGTCACCCTTTTGTGGGATTCCTAGCGGGTCTTTTGCTCTTATTTTTGCGCAGCCCCCTTTTTGGGTTTCCTGCCGAGCTTTCTTTTATTTTAAAAGATTTCTTTTTATCCATGATGGCACTGGTCGAGGCCAAGGGAAGGTGCTCCAAGTTGTCACACACACTTCCACATAAAAATGATGCGGGTTTATTATTAAGATGATTTTAACCTCATTCATGTTTATTCAAACAGGGTTAAAAATAATGTGGTTTTGAATTTTATTATAAGCAAGAAAAGAAGCAAAAAGAATGATTTCATTATAATCATAGCGGAAACATATGTCCTTATTTCATCACTGATATGGGTCCCAATGTTGACCTCTTTTATCTCTCGGCCCTGCCCCAAATTTACAGTCTCCAATTTCTCTTGATATGGTTGGAGTAGACGAGCTTCTTGATTTAGCAGTCTTTGCAGATCCGGAGAGATGACCTCCTCATCACTGTCCAACTCAACCCATTCATCCTCAACTTTCGGATCCCGGTCAGAGCGAACAATTACAGACATAATTATTTTATTGGTTCTGTTTAGGTTTAGAATTATTAATGTTAATGAGGAAAGAGAGAAAAGAACAAAAGAGAGAGTGATGTGTGAAGAATGCCTCTTTATTGTCGCCACCGGCCCGAAACGGGCTTTCGGCATTCGCGAAGGATGGTTGGACTCTTTTATTTGTTTAAAAAAAATGGATTGCTAGAATGACTTATTCTCAAACTGAGACCTTGTCAAACGAGCAATTTTATTAAAAGGCTCACCAATCCATGTTAATCCCAAGCGGGACCCTCCATGGATTAGCGGTTTTCATAAAAAGGAAGGGTTCATGGAGTCGCCACCAATGTTTTACTCAAAACATTGGAAAAAGAAGTTTAAGGCAATCGATTCAAAAATCGACTTCGGCCATGACAACCAGAGTCGGGTAAGGGAGTCGGTTACGCGTGGGGAAGGTGTTAGCACCCCACAGCGCCCCTTTCGGGTTCCCTATGACAGATTATTTCTAAAAATAATAGTGCGAAATTACTAAATTACCCCTTTTTATTCTAAACAATTATAACTTAACTATCTACATGATGACAGTTAAATATACACACAGAAAGCAGTAAAAGGAAGGACTTAAGAAGAAACCTTTGAAGCGTGCTTTTATATTCAAGTAAAACTGGGAAGCTTTTTGGCGTTCCCTCGCTCTACAAGCCCGCTCGCTCCCTCCTAGAAAATTTTAACTATGGAAATCCGGAGGATTTCCCTTCGACTCAGTTCGAGACTCAAGCAAAAAGCTCAGAACTCGAGAACTTTGTCGGATCAACTCTCCGAGTGATTTCTAGGCAGAGCACTGCTAAAAAAAAAACCCAGAATACTCAAGAAGAGGGTTAAAACTCAGTGTAAAAGTGTCCAATGACGTCCAATTGACGTCATATTTATAGGGATGAGGCGCAATACGGCCTCTAGGGGTCAATACGGTCCGTATTGAAGTTTTGAACTACAATACGGCCGTATTGAATTCAGTACGGTCGTATTGAAGTTCAAAAAAACCTCAATACGACCGTATTGAGTTCAGTGCAGCCGTATTGAAGTTCAGTGCAGCCGTATTGAGTTCAGTGCAGCCGTATTGAAGTTCAGAAACTTCAATACGGCCGTATTGAGTTCAGTGCGGCCGTATTGTAGTTTAAAATGTTCAATACGGCCGTACTGAACTTTTGGGAGGCCGTATTGGGCTTCATTCCCTACACTTTCTTATTTTTTGCTACTCTAAGACCTCTAAACCTACAGATTGTCATCCCACGGTCTTCTAAGAGTCCCTTTGGCTGACTTTCCTTTGATCTTCGAGAGTCTTCGAGTCTTATTTCCGACCCGGACAATTTTAGGGGTTTACATTTATTGATATGTATTAAAATTTGTACAAAGACCCTTATTTACATGAAAAGGTTCTCATGATCTCGGGTACTGATCATGAGTCCCAAAAAGAAAAAGAAAATTAAGGAGGGGCCCTATCGTGGCTTGCCCTTCTCTCTACTCCTGCTTTGGCAGAGGGTTCTTGCTCACGTCGGGCGCTGTCGAATCGAAAGTGACCCACCTAGCATCAATAAGGCTTTGGACCTTGTGTTTGAGAGCTAGGCAGTTCTCTGTTGAATGCCCTGGTGCCCCCGAATGGTATAAACATTTGTCTTGTGGCTTGTACCAATCGGGGTAAGGTGGGTCGATCTTCCTTGGTGGAACATAAGCTAGAAGTTTGGCTTCTACTAGCTTCGGCAGGAGATCGCTATAAGTGGTCGGAAGTTTATCAAACTTCTTCACAAGGGTGAATTACGATCTTCCCGACTTCGAAGTGGAAGTAGCCGAGGGTATGGTTATAGCATTGACTCCTCCCTCTTTCTTTTTCCCGAAGGCCTTCTTAGCTTCATATGATTGGGAAGGCTTAGCCAGCTTCCCACTTTTAAGTCCTTGTTCCACTCTCTCCCCAATGGTGATGATGTCCGAGAAGAGTGTCGTTGTGTTCCCTATCATTTTATCGTAATAGGGACCAGTCAACGAGTTGATGAATAAGGACACCGTCTCCTTATCCGACAGCGGGGGCTCTATCTGTGCCGCCAACTCCCTCCATCGTTGGGCGTACGCCTTGAAAGATTCATCATTTTTCTTACTCAAGGCTTGAAGATCTGACCTATCGGGTGTTAGGTCGATGTTGTATTTATAGCGCTTGAGAAAGGCGTCGGCCAACTGCCTCCATGTATGTACTAGATTTCCATCTAGCTGCATATACCAATTGAGCGCAGTATCGGCTAAGCTCTCTTGGAAGCAATGGATCAAGAGCTTTTCATTTGTGGCATATGCAGCCATTTTGCGACAGTACATGGTGAGATGACTCTTAGGGCAAGTCGATCCCACGTACTTTGGGAAATCCGGCACTTTAAATTTAGGAGGGAATTGGATGTCCCTCACTAAACACATGTCGGCGGCATCTTTAATATCAAAGTCATGCCCCTCCATAGCCCTTAGCCGATCCTCTAGGGCGTGGAATTGTTCCTTTGAAACTTCGGGCTCTTTAATCATGATCCCCGCCCCAAGGGGTACAGCTCGTGGAGGTTCTTCCTCGTGCTCCTCCTCCTCATGATGATGGGACTCATGGTCACTGTGGTGAGACCCATGTACATTATGATGACGCATGAGCTCCATCATTTGCGCCATTTGTTCTTTGAGCTGCGAGAGCTCGGCTGTAAGCTTCTTATTTTGGTCCTCCAGCGCTTCCATCTTCTTGATTTTCTGCGCGCGTGTGAGGACAGAGAGATGACCAACCACTTTCTAAAAATGAATATTTAATCTAATTAATTTATGGAATGAATACGCTCTTGACATGAGCTTGATAACCCTCCATTTTTAAGGCACTGCCTTTTTAAAACAGAGTGTTACTACCCTCCTTGACTTATGATCTCTCCTCAACGGAGAATCTCGATAATTATGGGTCTCTTTTACTCATGTCAAGAGGTATTGGTGAACCTAAAATGCATGGTTTATGAGGATGCATGATGTCTTATTGGTAATGATGCACATGCTCCTCACTTTTATTATATTTTCGCACATGGTCTTTCCTCTCATGTCATGGTATTTTCATGCATGGGGATTATTCTTTAGACCTTATCACGAGGTTTTATTAATGCACAAACAATATCACATAAACCTATACACAAACAATTCACTCATCCACGAACAGTCACGAGCGAATCACGAGGTAGGGGTATCCTGCAGAAAAGTGCATATTCAAGGTGGTTCTAACTGTTCTCACCGGTCTGAGGCCCCCAAGGTGCCCCCATTATAGGGACCCAATTCCTCTTGTCGTAAGTCGATGGAAAGCTCCAACGAACTGTCGGACTCAAGTTCATGGTTATCACCTTGAGTGATGCTTTCCGACAACGGTCTACGGGCACCTATAGACCCATTCGACAACCGGCCGTACTAACATCCACTCCCTATGGCTTTCCACTCATGCCCCCGGGTATAGAGGGAACTGTTGTGTGCAAAGGTTTGTGTGCAGTTTTTATTTCAAACAATTGCGAGAATTTAAACATACAACAATTATTAAAGCCAAATAGATAAACATGTTATCATACAAGTGAGGGGTAATAAAGTAATTTTAAACTATTATTTTGAAAAGAATCCATCACTAAATGGGACTGACTCTCGAGGCTTCCCCAGTGGAGTCGCCATCTGTCGCCACCCGCCGAAACGGACCTTGGCATTCGCGACGATGGTCAAGACTCGTTTTAAAGTTTTGAAAGTGGTGGATTGCTAGAACGACTTATTCTCAAACTGAGACCTTGTCGAACTAACAATTTTATTAAATGATTCACTAATCCATGTTAATCCCAAGCGGGACCCTCCATAGATTAGTGGTTTTCGCAAAGTAGGGTTCTTGGAGTCGCCACCAATGTTTTACTCAAAACATTGGAAAAAGGGATAAGGCAATTGATTTCACAAATCAACTTTGGCCATTACAACCAGAGTCGGGTAAGGGAGTCGGTTACGTGTGAGGAAGGTGTTAGCACCCCACAACGCCCCTTTCGGGTTCCCTATGACGGATCATTTATTAAATAATAGCATAAAATTACTAAATTACCCCTATTTATTATAAGCGATTATATATTAAATATCTACATGATGACGAATTTAAATATGCAACAATCAGAAAGCGGTAAAAGAAGGGATTTTTAGAGAAGAAACCTCTTGAAGCGTGCTTTTTATATATCAATGAAGTTTAGGAGGCTTTTTGGCGCTCCCTCCCTCTACAAGCTCGCTCGCTCCTTCCTAAAAAATAATTTTTACTATGGAAATCAAAAAGATTTCCCTTCGACTAGTTCGAATTCTCAAGCTAAATGCTTAGAACTCAAGAACTTCGTCGGATCGGCTCTCGGAGAGATTCCTAGGGCAGAACACTGCTCAAAAACCCCAGAATACTCAAGGAGAGAGTCCAAGAAGTGTGAAAAAGTGTGGAATGACGTCCAAATGACGTCCTATTTATAGGGATGAGGCGCAGTACGGCCCCTGGGTTCAATACGGCCCGTATTGAGTTTTTGTACTTTAATACGGCCGTATTGAATTCAGTACGGCCGTATTGAAATACAGAAACTTCAATACGGCCGTATTGGTTTCAGTACGGCCGTATTGTAGTACAAAATGTGCAGTACGGCCGTACTGAACTCCAAGGAGGCCGTATTGAGCTCCAAACCTCCCACTTCCTTATTTTTAGGTACTCTAAGACCTCTAAACCTACAGATAGCCATCCTATGGTCTTCTAGGAGTCCTTCTGGCTGACTTTCTTTCGATCTTTGAGAGTCTTCGAGTCTTATTTTCGACCCGGACAATTTTAGGGGTCTACAACCATGACGGGAGGCATTCCATGCGTGGGCCGTTGGGTGTTTAACTGCGCAGCTCACTGGCCACAGAGGGTTTAACGGTGGGTGGATTGCCTTTGCACGGGCCGCTGGGTGTTTAACCGTGCAACATACCGGCCCTGGGAGGATGTGAGAACGGTATGCCCGCATTGGCAACAACTAAGGGAATTGACGAGGTACGCCCATTGTGCGGAGTGCCAAGTTGAGACTCTTAGGAGAGGAGATGTGTATGAGCATATAGTGAGCATGTGTATGAAAGCTTGTATGATTGAAAAAAAAATGATGTTTGGTAATTATATGAGATGTATTTGTTGTTTATATTTAATGATGATATTTTGGTGCACGGTGTGGGGTGGGAATTGGGTAGGTCTATGTTCATATATGATGTTATCTATCTCTCACCGTCCTGTTTTTATGTGGTTTTCTTTTAGGTGAAGATGAAGGCACTCATAGTGTTGAGTTCTAAAGGGAAAGGGTTCTGCTCTGATAGGATGTGACATTGGGGCATGAATTTAGGATGCTTTAGTTATGAATTGTTATTTGTCGTTTGAGGAGACTTATTTTTAAGAGTTTTATATTCACCTTATATTTGTAAATTCTGGATTCCTTTCATTTTTCTTTAGAGACCTTGATAATTTTCTTTTAAGAGTAAAGCTTTATTATTATTATTATTATTATTATTATTATTATTTCTATTTATTTCAAGACTTGTGAACCTATGAGTTTTTATTAAAATATGTGGACCCTTCTTGATGTTATATTTATTGAATTATTCTTATTGTTGTTACTTATTTATTATGGGGTAGAAGGGTGTCACACTAAGTATAGAGAGACATTGTTGAATATATGGCACCTTTTTGACCTGTCAAAAGGCTAAGGTTGGGCACCAGAAGTCTGGTGATTTAATTGTAGAAGATGAAGATCCTGTAATGGAAGTTGGATAGTATCACTATGGATTTCATTGATGGATTGCCTAAGTTGACTAGAAATAGTGATGCTATTTGAGTTGTGGTTGATAGATTGACCAAGTGTGCACATTTCTTGCCTGTCAATATCAAGTGATCCTTGGAGGAGTTAACACAATTGTATGTGAAGGAAATAGTACGGTTGCACGGGGTGCCTTCCAGTATTATTTCAGATATGGATCCGATTTTCACTTCTAGATTTTTGGCAGAGTCTACACCAAGCCTTAGGAACGAGGTTGAGGTTGAGTTTTTCTTATCATTCACAAATGGATGGTCAGTCAGAGAGGAAAATTCAGTCCTTGGAGGCTTTGCTGAGAGCTTGTGTGCTAGACCACTTGGAGAGTTGGGATTATTAGTAGAGTTCATGTATAGCAATAGGTTTCATGCTAGTATCGAGATGGCACCGTTTGAAGCCCTGTATGGTAAGAGGTGTAGGACTCCTCTCTATTGGTACCAAGATAGTAAATTTGTGGTTGTAGGGCCGGAGTTAGTCCTACAGACTACTAAGAAAGTAAAGTTAATTCAAGAAAGTTTGAAGACTGCCTAGAGTAGACAAAAGTCATATGCTGATAAAAGGCGAAAGCCTTTGGTGTTTGTTGAGGGGGAACATGTGTTTCACGCTTCACAGTTGAGGAAGTATGTCCATGACACGAGTCATGTAGTTGAGATGGGTGAGATTTAGGTCAAGGAGAACCTGACTTATGAGAAGGGACCGGTAATTGTGATTGATTACAATTTGAAGGAGTTTAGGGTCAAGTCCACTGGATTAGTGAAGATCATGTGGGATGCAACTACTAGTGAGATTACTTGGGAGATTGAACATCTGTGTAGAGAGTAGTATTCTTCTTTATTTTTAAGTAAGTCTATTTTCGGGGAAGAAAATTCTTATTTCTTGGGGGTATTGTAAAGTAGCAAGTTGTTTTAGAAGTCCAATATAGGTGATTAGTAGCCCAGAACGGGTCGTTCCCAATCTGGAATGGGCCGTTCCAAGCTATTAAATTGACCTATAATTTGTGGTTGAGAACGGGCCGTTCTGGAGGGAGAACGAGCCGTTCCAAACCCCAAAACGGGCCTTTCTGGAGGAAGTACGGGCCGTTCTGGAAGAAGTACGGGTCGTTATGGAAGGAGTACAGACCGTTCTGGATGAAGAATAGGCCGTTCTGAATGAGTCCCAGAACGGGCCGTTCTGCATGTAATTTTTACACATGATGAAGGGGTGTAGAAGGGCCATTCCGGATTCGGAACAGGCCGTTCTGGCCACTCCTGTATGTCTATAAATAGAGTTGAGTGGTTGAAGAGAAATGGAGGTTTTTAGAGAGAAGTTTTAGAGAGAAGGACTCTGGACTAAGAAGCTTGCTTTGGGTGGATTGAAGTCTCGGGTTAAGCTTCGGAAAGGGAATTTCGCTTCTTGGCTATTCTGAGCCAATCTTCAGGTAAGGGAAGCTAGATTGTAAAGTTGTTGATTGTATATGAGTTGGGAACTTCTTTGGGTACTTAGGTTGATTAGTATGAGTTGTGTTATGCGAGGAAAATATTGTGTGTTGCTAATATATGATTAAATATTTATTAATGATGTTGTTGGAGATGCATGTTGTAGTTAAATTGTGAAGTTATTTACAAGTTGTGTTGATCTATGATATTGTTGAAGCTAGTTGAAATTAAGTTGATAAAGTTGCTATATGTTATATGTGGACATGTATATGTTGTGAAGTGCATGATGATAATATTTTTAAGTTGTTAGAAAAAAGTTGCATAGTTGTATAATTGAATAAGAAGTTGTATAATTACATGGAGATGCATGTTGAGTATACAGTTGTATGTTGCTATAAAGTTGTATGTTGTGCCATGTGTTGAAAATATATTATTTTATGAAGATTAAGTTGTAAATTACGAGTTGAGCTAATAAGTTGTTGATTTGATTGTGTTGTTTAAAGTTGAAATGAGATGTTTGTTGTTAAAATATGTTGTTAAACAATTTGTGATGAGTTGTTGTGCTGATAAACTATGTTGTTCAAGTTAAGTGTTGATTTAGATGATGAGTTGAAAAGATGTATGTTGTTTAAGTTGATTAATTTGTGATGATAAGTTGTTGATCACTAGGACTAGAGGAGATGTTTTCGAAGTTGCTCATCCCATTGTGCGGATTGAGATAGTTGTGGTGCTCTAAGAGCCCAATTTGTTGAAAACCCTTCTTGGAAAGTTGTCCCTTGGAGTGGACGTTGTATTGTTCTCCTATAGGACTTAGTTGATCCCGTGTGTGGGCAAGGTCGAGGCACACGTGTATAAAGCGACCAAGTATAGGGGCCAGGCCGAGCTATACTGATTACAAGCGGCCATATGTTTATTGTTGTAAAGTTGATGACTATGTTGTCTATACCTAGTTCTCTTTGGAGTTCCTAAGGTTGTTCTATACCTGACCTGGTTGAGATAGGTGAAACGTTGGATTGGTAGGGTTTATGCCACCTAGACTGCTAAACCTTAATTGTTGGAGATCTTGGAGTTGAAATGCATGAAGACGCATAAGTTGTTGATGAGTTGATTTGTTGTTGATATGAGTTGTATATTTGTTGTTGTGTTGTTAAGCTGTGATTGTTTTGTATGTTGACTTTGTTGAGGATGATGATAGTGTTGTTATGGTGTAAGTTGAAATGATGTTAAGAAGTATAATATATATGTTGTTTGTCTCATGTGTCGAATGGGAAGATGATTATATAGTTGTTATGTTGCATATTAAATTACTATGAGTTGTTTATTGTCTCTAGCTTACCCTTGCATGTTTCCATGTTGTTTGGACTGCGATGATCATACGTTGTATGGGAGCAGGGCAAAGATAGATTGGAGATAGCTGCTAGAGGCCATAAGAGGTGCCTAGAGATGGAATTTTTTTTGTAGGCTATCTTATAGTAGCATATTTTGTTGTATATAATTGGTTGTAGTTAGTTGCTTGATTAGCAACTTGTGTTGTAAATATTTTATTATACTATTTTAGTATATATATTTTAGTAGTGTGTAGTGTTGTTTGTAGTGTGACGGCCATGGCAGGTCATTACATTCACGACCCAAGAGCCATCATTCACACACTTACTCATCTTCAAGTGAAGGGTTTTATAGTAGTCACCATGATCATGGCTTCTATCAAAGACCCCCTAGGCAACATAGGCCTAGGCATGAAACAAGGTCTCTAAGAGAACCTAGAGTTGACCTTCCTCCCTCTCATCGAAAAGATAATGTGGATGGTTACTTGGATTAGGAGATGAAGGTTGAACAACTCTTCACTTGCCATAATGTGAGTGAAGAAAGAAGGGTTCCCATGGCTACCCTAAGCTTTCAAGGGTATGCCATGTATTGGTAGGCTTCCCTTGAAAGGGAAAGAAGAACTCATCATGAGAGTCCAATTCAATATTGGAATGAGCTTAGAAGTGCCTTAAAGAGAAGGCACATTCCTCCTTATTTTGAGAGAAAGTTAATGGACAAGCTCTAAAGACTCCAACAAAGACACCTTAGTGTGGAGGAATATAGGCAACAAATGGAGTTGCTTATGATGAGGGCCGGTATTAGGGAAGAGGAGAGAACCATCATTGCTAGGTTTCAAAGTGGTCTAAACCTAGAAATTAGGGACAAGGTTGAACTACTACCCTATAGAGACCTAAATGAACTAGTTCAACTTTGTGTGAGGGTAGAACAACAACTTAGGAGAAATCCTAGCCTTAGGAAGGAATCTACCTCATACCCTAGGAAGGACTTCAAGAAGGAGGGTCATTCCTCCTATTCAAAAGATAGACCACTAGAAAAACAAAAAGAAAAACCTTCTAATAAGACTACAACTAGTTCCATTAAGTGATTTAAATGCTTAGGGAGGGGACACATAGCTTCCCAATGCCACACAAAGAAAACAATGATCATTAGGGGCAATGAGATCCTAAGTGGGGAAAGCACTTCATTTTTTTCATGCTCCTCAAGTGAAGAAAATGAAATCCTTAGTTCTAGTGAGGAAGCGCCATGTGAAGGTGACCTATTCATTGCTCAAAGGTTACTTAACAACCAACCCAATGATCAAGACCAATCACAAAGAGAGAACCTTTTCCATTCTAGATGAAATTTTTTTAAAAAAACTTGTTCTCTCATTGTTGATAGTGGATCTTGTAATAACTTTGTAAGCCAAAGGTTGGTTGATAAGCTTAACATAACTACTATAGCCCATCCTAAATCTTATAAACTTCAATGGCTTAATGAGGATGGACCTATAGAAGTTAAGGACCAAGTAAATGTTCTTTTCTCCATTGGAAAATATAAATATGAAATTTTATGTGATATAATTCCAATTGATGCAAGCCACATTTTACTTGGAAGGCCTTGGCAACATGATAGTATGGCCATTCATGATGGTGTTACAAACAAAATTTTCCTAGTCCACCTAGGCAAGAAACAAACCTTGACTTCTCTTTCACCTTCACAAGTTTTGGAGGATCAAGTATTTATGAAATCAAAAAACAGAAAAGAGGAGAAAAAGAAGGTTCTAGAGTTGGAGGGTAGTGTCTCCTCCAAGGAAGTTGTTCTTAGAAGTCAATTTGTAATAGAACATTCTATTAAAAAATGTCTTTTAGTTGAACAACCTCTTTACCTTCTCAATACTAAAAAGACACTACTCTTAAGAAAGAGTAAGGAGGATAATGTCTCCTCCAAAAATCTTGTTAAAAAGGAAAGTCACTTTTTAATTCAAAATGATTGTAAAAAGACTTTTCTTCTTCACAGAGATTTTTGCTCTTTTTCTACTGTTACCATAGACTTAGAGCTTAAGATCCAGAACCAAAATATTTTTGAAAAGAAAGGATCTCAAGCTCTTAGTCTAGTGAAGAAGAAGTGGACTTCACCTAGTTCTACTTCTTATGCTACTACTTTGGTGCTGCCCAAAGTTGACAACCATTGTCTATTTAGGACTTGTCTTAGTTTATTTTTTCCAATAAAGCACCAACCTTTGGTTTATATTTTTTATTAGATACATCTCATGGTGTCTTATTTTCTATTTTTGATCTTAAGGGAAATTCAAACTTCTTTGAACTTAACTTGAGTACTTCCCTTTAAGACCAAATTAGACTATATCACTCTTTTAAAATCTTTACACCCTCTTCCATGTTGTATCTAATAAATAATATGATCAAGGGTTTTCTAGGTAGTTTCCTTATTATATTCACTTTGTTTTCTTGTAGAAGTCTAGGTTACTACATAGGGTACTTTAGGCCAGATACCTTAGTATGTAGGAATACTTCATTAGTTTCTTATAGTTTTAGTACTTTAACATTTATAGGATTTAGTTTTACACTTAGACTACACTATAGTGACGATCCTATAACATTTATGTGATAAGCCTTTATCCCACCCTAATCAAATACCAATCCTTCCTAGTCTAAGGACCCTTGTTAGGACTATAGAAGGAATTCCTCATAGGGTGCACTTTCCACATATGTTATATGAATATATCATCCCTAATGCTTTGTTTCTTGTTTTCATTGTAGGTCATTGATCGAAGCCGTATCCGGTCAAATAATTACAATTAAGTGTAATACTAGGAAGTGACTCCTAGGTTGTCTCCTAAGGACCTTCTTTTACTGTTAAATGCTTAAACACACGAAGTGGGGGGGGGGGTGGTTTTGGTTTAGATTTTCAGTTTATACACAATAAAACGAAATAACTCAGCAGATGAAACGGATTGGTTCCCTGTTCAGATTGCAACTTTTTTATCCCTGGTTCTCAAAAGATTACTCTGTTAACCACTTAATCCTTGTTCCATCCGAGTTAACCAACTAAGCGAAGATTAACCCAAGATTTCCCTACACGAATTAAGCAAACGTATACAACATCAACCTCTTCACAGATTAAGCAACTGTGGCATTGAGCACAACCCATTAAGCATGGACACTCATACAGAGGTTAAATGAAGAAGACAAAGCAGAACAGAGATATACAACCATAACTGAACCTCAAACAGAGATTGCAATCTGCTCAAGGAGCCAACCCAGGGGTTTTTAGCCTTCCATTAAAATTAAACAGAAATGAAAACGAAAATGAAACAGAAACAAAAATGAAACAGAAAGAAAATGAAAAGAAGGAGAACAACAAATCATTAATCTGTATTCTTCAAATATTCAGTTTTTACAACCAGAAAAGAGAAAGCAAGAAAAAACGTGAAAGAACCCAGAACTAGAGGGAAGCAAAACGTAAAGGAATATAGAACAAGGAAGCCAAAAACATAAAGGAACAATGAAGGAGAGCATTCAAAATGTCCAGGAACAGCTAAAAGAGAGAAAACGTAAAAACTAAACAAGGGAGGCTACTGTTCACGTAGTCACCTCAACCCCTTCATTTAGTGGCTGCCAAGTCAGCCCTACCCTAGGTGCAGTTGACCTAAAACCAAATTTGGGCCCCCATCATTACAAATCTAACCCAAGTTACATTAAAATAGAGTTAAAACTAAAAATAAATGTTGAGGTGGAAAATGGTGCAGCGATGACATGGCAGATGACGTGGAAGATGATGTGGCAGCTCCACTTGAAGTCCAGAAATTAATTCCAAGCCTAGATAATAATTAAACTGCCCTAAAAAATGAAATTTGGAATAATTAGATTCAAAAAATTCAAATTAGTTAAAATATGAATTACCGGTCTAATTAAAGCCCAAATAGAAAACAATGCAGAATATAAACAAGTAAGCACAAATCAAAGATTAAAATAAGTACAGAAAGGTAAGAAAATAAGGGAAAATAATGACTCATCAAATTCCCCCACACTTAGCCTTTTGCACTCCTGGGCAAAATCAAAAAGTAGAGCAAGGAACAATTCCAAAGACAGCAAAGAGAGTGACACAGCATGAAGAAACAGAAACAAGAATACACACAAGAGAATAAATAGATTTACACAATCCTCAATGAATCCTGGGAAAAGAAAAGGAGTAGACAACATCCAACACACAAAGGGTCAGAGAAACTAGACACTTATGGAAATCATCCAAGCATTTCAAAACATGGCAAGACAATCAATCAGCTCAAGAGGTGATTCAAAAGCAACAGAACCTCACAAGATGTACTATATATCACTGTATCTCTCAAGTGTCTAGGTAACTGTATACTCTCAAAACACTCATGAAAAACAAGCACAGATAGACTTGGCAAGCCTCTAAAATCAACACCCAACAAACATGCACATAAGGATCAAAAGGTCTTTTTAGGGTTGTAATGAGGCCAAGGACAGGGTAGAGGAAAATACATGGGATAAGTAACTACAAACCAAAGGAACTAGAGGAGCAATGGGGAATAAGTCAAGAATACGCACAAGAAACAAACCCAGAAACCTCTAATGACCTCTATGATGATCAATCCTCTTTCTCTTGCCTCAAACAACTTCTCTTTTTTCATTTTTTTTTTTATTTTTTTATTTTTTTTGTTTTTTTTGTTTTTTTTTTTTTGATTTTTTTGATTTTGATTTTTTTTTAAACAGTACGTAATAAACACAGTACATACGAACAAATTGAAATGAGATAAGATAACATGTAGAGAAGTAAAGTGTACAGCATAAGGAATCGACTAGCCAATATACATCATCCAATGAAACATACACACACCCCCACACTTATTCAAGAACTTATTCCCAAAACAATTCCAAAGCTCCAAAACTCCCTAAGGTTAAGGTAATCATGGTTTTTCGCTTAAGGCTTTTAATGAGCTTCAAACAAAAAGGGGAAATAGGCTCAGCAGGGGTTATCAGAGGAGTTAATTCAAGGTAGACTTATTTGGCCAGAGGCTTATCAGAACAAAAATGCCTTAATCATATCCAAACATGCATGTGAATCAAGAATATCAAACAGAGTCAAGACAAGGCAACTGTGCAAGAAATCAAGAGGCATAACACACAAGAAAGAATAGAGAGTGGCTCAAATCCTCACACAGGGAATATCTGTCACAATTAAAACAACCTCTCAAACCTCAAAATCATCTTTCCAAGCAGAGAAAAACAAGGATTTCAAACCATATAGTATCAAGAAACTCCTATCCAAGAATGAAGTAAGTGCCTACAAACAATCAAAACCCAGAAATCACAGAGAAACATGCAAAACTGCACAGAACACCTAAACATAAAACCTAAAATAACAAATAAATCCTAAAAGCATGTAACCAAACCAAAACAGTCCCCCCACACTTGAATCACACATTGTCCCAATGTGGCCCAAACAGAAGATCAGAGCAATCAGAACAATCAATAAATCTGGACAAGTGCAATAAGAGTAGAGAAGGAGAAGGGGAAAGAAAACTCCCTAAGTCATGGTAGCGGAAGAGAAGCAGGGTCAAGCAGAGACGTCTCCTCTACAACAACATCGAACAAAGATGGATTGTTGAGGAATGGCTTTAGCCGGTGCCCATTGACTTTAAAGCTCTTATCTGTGGATTCACTTTTGATTTCAACTGTACCATAAGGATAAACATTAGTAACAACAAAAGGTCCAATCCACTTAGAACTGTAGACCCCTAAAATTGTCCGGGTCGGAAATAAAGCTTGAAGACTCTCGAAGACTGAAGGATAATCAGCCAGAAGGACTCCTCGAAGGCCCTAGGAGGGTTCTCTGTAGGTCTAGAGGTCTTAGAATAGCTCAAAATAAAGAAGTGGAGGGAAAAAGCCCAATACGGCCGTACTGAACCCCAATACGGCCGTATTGAAGCTTCAATATGGCCACAGTGAACTCAATACGGCGTATTGAAGTTTCTGAAACTTCAATACGGCCGTACTGAAATCAATACGGCCGTATTGAAGCTTCAATACAGCCGTATTGAATTCAATACGGCCGTATTGAAATTTCTGAACTTCAATACGGCCGTATTGAACTTCAATACGACCGTATTGAAGTTCAAAAATTTCAATACGGCCGTATTGCCCCTGTAGGCCGTATTGAGGCCCATTCCTATAAATAGGAGGCCATTTGGACGTCCTACCACACTTTCACACTCAGTTTTGACTCCCTCCTTGAGTATTCTGGGGTTTTTGAGCAGTGTTCTGCCCTAGAAATCTCTC
The DNA here is from genome assembly GCF_000230855.2 of Cajanus cajan. NCBI lineage: Eukaryota > Viridiplantae > Streptophyta > Magnoliopsida > Fabales > Fabaceae > Cajanus > Cajanus cajan. The sequence continues at coordinate 42,022,968 of NC_138525.1, forward strand.
TGGGAGTCGATCCGACGAAGTTCTGGAATTCCGAGCACTTAGCTTGGAGATTCGAACCTAGTCGAAGGGAAATCCTCCGGATTTCCATAGTCAAAAGTTTTTAGGAAGGAGCGAGCGAGCTTGTAGAGCGAGGGAACGCCAAAAAGCTTCCCAGTTTTACTCAATATATAAAAGCACGCTTCAAGAGGTTTCTTCTTAAATCCTTCCTTTTACTGCTTTCTGTGTGCATATTTAAACTATCATCATGTAGATAGTTAATTTATAATCGCTTATAATAAATAGGGGTAATTTAGTAATTTTACGCTATTATTTTAGAAATAATCTGTCATAGGGAACCCGAAAGGGGCGCTGTGGGGTGCTAACACCTTCCCCACGCGTAACCGACTCCCTTACCCAACTCTGGTTGTAATGGCCAAAGTTGATTTATAAAATCAATTGCCTTATCCCTTTTTCCAATGTTTTGAGTAAAACATTGGTGGCGACTCCACGAACCCCTCCTTTTTACGAAAACCACTAATCCATGGAGGGTCCCGCTTGGGATTAATATGGATTAGTGAGACTTTAAATAAAATTGCTCGTTTGACAAGGTCTCAGTTTGAGAATAAGTCATTCTAGCAATCCATATTTTTAAACGAATAAACGAGTCCAACCATCCCTCGCGAATGCCGAAAGCCCGTTTCGGGCCGGTGGCGACAGATGGCGACTCCACTGGGGAAGCCTCGAGAGTCAGTCCCATTTAGTAACAGATTATTTTTAACAAATAATAGTTAAAATTACTTTATTACCCCTCACTTGTATGATAACATGATTTATTATATGGCTTTTAATAACTGTTGTTTGTTTAATTTACGCAATTGTTTGAAATAAAAATTGCACACAAACCTTTGCACACAACAGTTCCCTCTATACCCGGGGGCATGAGTGATTAACCATAGGGAGTGGATGTTAGTACGGCCGGTTGTCGAATGGGTCTATAGGTGCCCGTAGACCGTTGTCGGAAAACATCACTCAAGGTGATAACCATGAACTTAAGTCCGACGGTGCGTTGGAACTTTCCATCGACCCACGACGAGAGGAATTGGGTCCCTATAATGGGGGCACCTTGGGGGCCTTTGACCAAGTAAGAACAGTTAGATCCTCCTTGAATATGCACTTTTCTGCAGGAGACCCCTACCTCGTGATTCGCTCGTGACTGTTCGTGGATGAGTGAATTGTTTGTGTAAATGCTTATGTGCAATTGTTTGTGCATTAATAATAAACCTCGTGATAAGGTCTAAGAATAATCCCCATGCATGAAAAAACCATGACATGAGAGGAAAGACCAATGTGTGAAAATATAATAAAAGTAAGGAGTATAGGCATCATTATCAATAATACCTCATGCATCCTCATCATCATTTATAGGTTCACTAATACCCTCTCGATGTGAGTGAAAGAGACCCGTCACTATTGGATTCTCCGTTGTGGAGAGATAATAGCCTAAGGAGGGTGATAAACTTTCATCTTAAAAAGGCAGTGCCTCAAAGATGAAAGATTATCAAGCTCACATCAAGAATGTATTCATATCATAAATAAGCTAATTAGAATAAACATTCATTTTAGAAAGTGGCTGGTCATCTCTCTGTCCTCACACGCGCAAAGAAAATCAAGAAAATGGAAGCGCTAGAGGAACAAAACAAGAAGCTCACGACCGAGCTTTCACAGCTCAAAGAGCAGATGGCGCAAATGTTGGAACTCATGCGTCACCATAACATTCATGGATCTCATCACAGTGACCATGGGTCCCATCATGAGGGAGAGGAGGAGGAGCATGAAGAAGATCCTCCACATGCCATACCTCTTGGGGCTGGAATTATGATCAAAGAGCCCGAGGTTTCAAAAGAACAATTCCACGCCCTAGAGGATCGGTTGAGGGCTATGGAGGGGCATGATTTTGATGTCAAAGATGCCGCCGACATGTGTTTAGTGAGGGATATTCAATTCCCTCCCAAATTTAAAGTGCCAGATTTCCCGAGATACGTGGGATCGACTTGCCCCAAGAGTCATCTCACCATGTACTGTCGCAAGATGGCTGCATATGCCACCAATGAAAAGCTCTTAATTCATTGCTTTCAAGAGAGCTTGGCTGAAACTGCGCTCAACTGGTATATGCAGCTAGATGGAAATCTAGTACACACATGGAGGCAGTTGGCTGACGCCTTTCTCAAGCGCTACAAATACAACATCGACCTAACACCCGATAGGTCAGATCTTCAAGCCTTGAGCAAGAATAATGATGAATCTTTCAAGGCGTACGCCCAACGTTGGAGGGAGTTGGCGGCACAGATAGAGCCCCCGCTGTCAGATAAGGAGACGGTGTCCATATTCATCAACTCGTTGACTGGTCCCTATTACGATAAAATGATAGGGAACACAACGACACTCTTCTCGGACATCATCACCATTGGGGAAAGGGTGGAACAAGGATTGAAAAGTGGGAAGCTAGCTAAGCCTTCCCAATCATTCGAGGCTAAGAAGACCTTCAGGAAGAAGAATGAGGGAGGAGTCAATGCTATAACCATATCCTCCGCTTCTTCCATTTCGAAGTCAGGAAGATCGCAATTCATCCCTGTGAAGAAGTTTGATAAACTTCCGACCACTTATAGCGATCTCCTTCCGAAACTAGTAGAAGCCAAACTTCTAGCTCATGTTCCACCAAGGAAGATCGACCCACCTTACCCCGATTGGTACAAGCCACAAGACAAATGTTTATACCATTCGGGGGCACCAGGGCATTCAACAGAGAGATGCCTAGCTCTCAAATACAAGGTCCAAAACCTTATTGATGCCGGGTGGGTCACCTTCGATTCGACAGCGCCCGACGTGAGCAAGAATCCTCTACCAAAGCAGGAGTAGAGAATGGCAAGCCACGATAGGGCCCCTTCATATTTCTCTTTTAGGGACTCATGATCAGTACCCGAGATCATGAGAACCTTTTCATGTAAATAAGGGTTTTTGTACAGTTTTAATACATATCAATAAAGAGGCATTTTTCACATTATTCTCTTTTTTGTTCTTTTCTCTCTTTCCTCATTAACATTAATAATTCTAAACCTAAACAGAACCAATAAAATAATTATGTCTGTAATTGTTCGCTCTGACCGGGATCCGAAGGTGAAAGGGTTGAGTTGGACAGTGATGAGGAAACCACTTCTCCGGATCTGCAAAGATTGCTAGATCAAGAAGCTCGTCAAGAGAAATTGGAGACTATAAATTTGGGGCATGGCCGAGAGATAAAAGAGGTCAACATTGGGACCCATATCAGTGATGAAATAAGGACACATGCTTCCACTATGATTATAATAAAATCATTCTTTCTCATTGCTTCTTTTCTTGCTTATAATAAAATTCTAAACCACATTTTTTTAACCCTGTTTGAATAAACATGAATGAGGTTAAAATCATCTTAATAATAATAAACCCACATCATTTTTATGTGGAAGTGTGTGTGTCAACTTGGAGCACCTTTTCTTGGCCTCAATAAGTGCCATCATGGATAAAGAAATCCTAAAGATAAAAAGACCCGCTAGGAATCCCACAAAAGGGTGACCTAGGCAAAAGTTAGGGTTACAAAATAATGAACAAAAACAAAAGCCCGCTAAAACTCCACAAATGGATGTTTTAGGCAAAAGTTAGGGCAAAAGAAAAACAAAATAAATCCATGATGGTACCATCAATTGAATTCAACAAGGGGCTCAAGAAAAGCTATCCAAGTTGTCAAAGCACAATCATTAATAACAAAGATGTGCTTAACTTCATAAAGTGTTTAATCGAACAAGCCTAAACACATAAGCCTACCTCGACTAACCATTCTTACAAAATCCATTTTTCAAAAAATAAAATAATCCCCTCTAAAACACAAACTTTTGAAAAATATACCCTTTCCTTCTTTTCTCTCTTGTCCCAAAAGATTTTAGAATAATCTAGTGGAAGCATGGAGAAATAAATCATCACTGATAATGGATCTAATCTGAACAACAAAATGGTGGAAGAACTGTGCCAAGAATTCAAGATCCAACACCACAACTCTTCCCCATATCGGCCAAAGATGAATGGGGCAGTCGAGGCAACTAATAAGAACATCAAAAAAAAAAAAAAAAAATAGTGCAAAAGACGGTTGTCTCATTTAAAGACTGATACGAGATGTTACCCTTCGCTCCTCATGGCTATAGGACTTCAGTACGCCCATTTACAGGAGCTACTCCGTTCTCACTCGTTTATGGGGTGGAGGCAGTTCTACCCATCGAAGTCGAGATATTCTATCTAAGGGTAATCATGGAAACAAAACTTTCCGAGGCAGAATGGGTTCAAAGCCAATATGACCAGTTGAACCCTATCAAAAAGAAACGGCTGAACGCCATATGCCATGGTCAAGCCTATCAGAGGAAGATCAAAAAGGCTTTTGACAAGAAAGTCCACCCTCGAGTCTACCATGAGGGAGAGTTGGTAATGAAGAAATTACTACCAACTCAAAAGGACAAAATCGGAAAGTATGCCCCAAATCACGGAGGACCATACGTGGGAAAACGAGCCTTCTCAGGAGGAGCATTGATCCTCACAAACATGGATGGAGAAGAACTTCGATACTTAGTCAACACTGACGTGGTAAAGAAGTACTATGCTTGAAGACGTTGCTTGCATAGGCCCGCTAGGATGAAAACCCAAAAAGGGCGTCCTAGGCAAAAGTTAGGGCAAAATAAAAAGCCTGCCAGTACAAGGGTACTAGGCAAAACAAAGGCAAATTTACCCCGTTAGGATACGTCCTAAGCAAAAGTTAGGGGCAAAAGAATAAGATGTAAAAGCAAAGCAAGCAACGATCGCTTAAACCGAAAACCGAAAGGCGGTTCAAGTGATTATCTTCTAGAAGCAAGCATCTTGCAGCATCTACACTCCTGGCTCAGGCCGAAGCAATTAGGGGAACGTAAAGAGCAACAATTACAGATATAATTGTTAAGCCCAATGTATATAGCCTACCCTGGCCAGCCATTCTTCAGAAATTTCCTTCTGTATATCTTTCTGTAAAAACACTTGTGAATATCAATAAAAATATCCATTTGTTTCTTTTCTTTCTTGACCATGTGATTATGCCTCTGAATTGGTTTTTCATAAAATTGTACGAAATTCCATTAATAATCGGTCAATAAAAGAAAATTGGAGGGGTTCCTGTAAAATCCATAATCTCCTGCATAAAGGCTCACAAAAATACTCCCTCGCGTCAATGACAGAAAGTCCTCCAAGAAGAAGAGGATAGGGAGAGCCACTCACTTTTCTAAATAAATGAACAAAAGTAAAAAATTGTATTGCATTTGTGCATCACACACACATTAGTTGCACATTCAAAGACCTTATCATGAGGCAACCGCATAAAATAGAAAAATAGAAAATTGCTTGTGTATGACAGCAGCAAGCAAAATACAAAGATTCAGAAAATCAACAGCATCATACAGAATAACTGAGCCTGGAGAGGCTTGCCGAAAGAATACTCTCAAAATAACTGAGCCTGGAGAGGCTCGCCGAAATAATACTCTCTCAAAATAACTGAGCCTGGAGAGGCTCGCCGAAATAATACTCTCAGAATAATTGAGCCTGGAGAGGCTTGCCGAAATAATACTCGTACAGAATAATTGAGCCTGGAGAGGCTTGCCGAAACAATACTCCCACAGAATAATTGAGCCTGGAGAGGCTTGCCGAAATAATACTCCTACAAAATAACTGAGCCTGGAGAGGCTTGCCGAAATAATACTCTCTCATAAATCTAATTTCTTTAACACTTTTAATTTCTGTACAGCAAAAGCCAAAAACATAAAAAAGGCAAAATACAGAAAAAGCCAAAATCAGAAGAAAAGGCAAAATACAGAAAAAGCCGAAAATAAAAAAGGCAAGGATATAGAAAATCCAACAAACAATCTGTACCAAATAACTAAGCCTGGAGAGGCTTACCAAAATAATACTCCATATCCTCCACAGTATGCAGAATAACTGAGCCTGGAGAGGCTCGCAGAAATAATACTCCCCAGAGGGAACCTCAGCTCAAGCTCACGGAAAAATCCCCAGCGAGAGCTATCAAAGCAAAATCGACGCAATCCCCAATGGAAATGCGATCATCCAAACAGTATATACAAGTCAAAGGACTTAACACTTCCTCGGTGGAAGATAGCTCTCCGACTCAAAGCACTGAGCGAGGCTAAGCCTGTAGAGGCTTCCTAAATAATACTCTGGGACACAATAAGATCCCCAAATCCCCAATCGCCTACTCAAGAGGCATCCCTGCAAAAAGGAGAAGAAAATCAAAAATATCAATAAGTATTCCCCAAGTGGAATCCGGCTCTTAGCCAAACATCGAACGTCAAGCCGATACGCCTAACAGAAGAGGCTAATCAAAATCAACGACAAAATCCCCCAGTGGATAACAGCCTACACAGAGGCAACACAATCAGAAAATCAAAGAGAGACACCCGAATAAGGATAACCGGGATACTCCACTCACGTCAAAAGGACGTCAGCCAAACATAAGGCATCGCTCAACTCAGAGAGCATCTGTGTCTACACCCCAAGGAGTCAAAAATTCCCATGGGTACCAACTAAGCAATGCAAGTTGGGACACAAGAACCTATGAATGACTGCACATCCCCTAGACGGATCCCTGCGTTATCCAGCCCTCAGCGGCACAAAATCAGAAAAACAAACCGTCGAAGCAGCATTGTGGACTGTGGAGACAAACTATACTCAACTACCTCATCTTTGAGAGGCAAAGTCTGGAGAGACGATACTCAAACGAAGTCTGGAGAGACGGTACTCAAACAAGGTCTGGAGAGACAATACTCAAACAAGGTCTGGAGAGACAATACTCAAACAAGGTCTGGAGAGACAGTACTCAAACAAAGTCTGGAGAGACAGTACTCGAAGTCTGGAGAGACAGTACTCGAAGTCTGGAGAGACAGTACTCAGAGTCTGGAGAGACGATACTCAAATAAAGTCTGGAGAGACAATACTCAAACAAAGTCTGGAGAGACAGTACTCGAGGTCTGGAGAGACAATACTCAAGGTCTGGAGAGACAATACTCAGCCATCAGCGTCGTCAGAGGCACGTTGGTGTTAAACTTAGCTACCGAGGTTGTCAGAAGCGCCAAGGTATGCAACAACCTGGAGAGGCTACTCAACAATTTTCCACCGGAAGACATTACAAGTCAGAAGGTCGGCACATCACCCGGACAATTGGGTCAACTCCTTTACTTGTCAGCCGGTACACCAAAAGACCGTTTGACTAAGTAAAGGGGGGGCAGCTGTAGACCCCTAAAATTGTCCGGGTCGGAAATAAAGCTTGAAGACTCTCGAAGACTGAAGGATAATCAGCCAGAAGGACTCCTCGAAGGCCCTAGGAGGGTTCTCTGTAGGTCTAGAGGTCTTAGAATAGCTCAAAATAAAGAAGTGGAGGGAAAAAGCCCAATACGGCCGTACTGAACCCCAATACGGCCGTATTGAAGCTTCAATATGGCCACAGTGAACTCAATACGGCGTATTGAAGTTTCTGAAACTTCAATACGGCCGTACTGAAATCAATACGGCCGTATTGAAGCTTCAATACAGCCGTATTGAATTCAATACGGCCGTATTGAAATTTCTGAACTTCAATACGGCCGTATTGAACTTCAATACGACCGTATTGAAGTTCAAAAATTTCAATACGGCCGTATTGCCCCTGTAGGCCGTATTGAGGCCCATTCCTATAAATAGGAGGCCATTTGGACGTCCTACCACACTTTCACACTCAGTTTTGACTCCCTCCTTGAGTATTCTGGGGTTTTTGAGCAGTGTTCTGCCCTAGAAATCTCTCTGGGAGTCGATCCGACGAAGTTCTGGAATTCCGAGCACTTAGCTTGGAGATTCGAACCTAGTCGAAGGGAAATCCTCCGGATTTCCATAGTCAAAAGTTTTTAGGAAGGAGCGAGCGAGCTTGTAGAGCGAGGGAACGCCAAAAAGCTTCCCAGTTTTACTCAATATATAAAAGCACGCTTCAAGAGGTTTCTTCTTAAATCCTTCCTTTTACTGCTTTCTGTGTGCATATTTAAACTATCATCATGTAGATAGTTAATTTATAATCGCTTATAATAAATAGGGGTAATTTAGTAATTTTACGCTATTATTTTAGAAATAATCTGTCATAGGGAACCCGAAAGGGGCGCTGTGGGGTGCTAACACCTTCCCCACGCGTAACCGACTCCCTTACCCAACTCTGGTTGTAATGGCCAAAGTTGATTTATAAAATCAATTGCCTTATCCCTTTTTCCAATGTTTTGAGTAAAACATTGGTGGCGACTCCACGAACCCCTCCTTTTTACGAAAACCACTAATCCATGGAGGGTCCCGCTTGGGATTAATATGGATTAGTGAGACTTTAAATAAAATTGCTCGTTTGACAAGGTCTCAGTTTGAGAATAAGTCATTCTAGCAATCCATATTTTTAAACGAATAAACGAGTCCAACCATCCCTCGCGAATGCCGAAAGCCCGTTTCGGGCCGGTGGCGACAAGAACGTAACTTACCACCCATGAGTCCGAGCCGAGAATTGTACAAGAGAACTTTCTGGCCAACCACGAAGTCCTTCCGAGCTATCAAGCTGTCATGGAACTTCTTGGTTTTCTCCTTGTAGAACTTAGAGTTCTCATAGGATTCAAGGCGGATCTCATCAAGCTCACTCAGTTGCATCTTCCTTTCCTCTCCAGCCTGATCAATAGAGAAGTTGCAAGTCTTCACAGCCCAGTAGGCTCGGTGCTCTATCTCCACAGGTAAATGACATGCCTTCCCAAAGACAACCCGATAAGGAGACATCCCTGTAGGTGCTTTGTAGGCAGTCCTATGTGCCCAGAGAGCATCCTCCAGCCTATTGCTCCAATCTTTCCTGTTGGGTTGGACAATCTTCTCTAAGATCCTCTTGATCTCTCTATTTGAAATCTCTGCTTGCCCATTAGTCTGGGGATGGTAGGGTGTAGAAATTCTGTGCACTACCCCATAATTCTTGAGCAAAGCCTACATGGATCTGTTACAAAAATGGGTGCCTTGATCACTAACAATAGCTATGGGTACTCCAAACCTGCAAAATATGTTAGATCTGACAAAATCCACAACAACCCGAGCATCATTAGTTCTGGTGGCTTTGGCTTCCACCTATTTTGAAACATAATCAACAGCTAGGAGAATGTAAGAAAAACCAAAAGAAACAGGAAAGGGACCTATGAAATCAACACCCCAGACATCAAAAACCTAGCAAAATAGCATGGGCTGCTGAGGCATCTGCTGTCTCCAAGAAATGGCTCCTCTTGCTCTCTGACACTGCTCACAAGTTCTGCAAATCTTCCACGCATCCTTGAAGATGGTTGGTGTAGACCCCTAAAATTGTCCGGGTCGGAAATAAGACTCGAAGACTCTCGAAGACCAAAGGAAAGTCAGCCGGAAGGACTCCTGGAAGACCCTGGAAGACCCTAGGATGATTATTCGTAGGTTTAGAGGTCTTAGAGTAGCAAAAAATAAGAAAGTGGAGGGAATGAAGCCCAATACGGCCTCCCAAAAGTTCAGTACGGCCGTATTGAACATTTTAAACTACAATACGACCGCACTGAACTCAATACGGCCGTATTGAAGTTTCTGAACTTCAATACGGTTGCACTGAACTCAATACGGCTGCACTGAACTTCAATACGGCTGCACTGAACTCAATACGGCCGTATTGAGGTTTTTTGAACTTCAATACGGCCGTACTGAATTCAATACGGCCGTATTGTAGTTCAAAACTTCAATACGGACCGTATTGACCCCCAGAGGCCGTATTGCGCCTCATCCCTATAAATATGACGTCAATTGGACGTCATTCTAGACTTTCACACTGAGTTTTAACCCTCTTCTTGAGTATTCTGGGTTTTTTTGAGCAGTGCTCTGCCTAGAAATCACTCGGAGAGTTGATCCGACGAAGTTCTTGAGTCACGAGCCATTTGCTTGAGTCTCGAACCTAGTCGAAGGGAAATCCTCCGGATTTCCATAGTTAAAATTTTATAGGAGGGAGCGAGCGGTCTTGTAGAGGGAGGGAACGCCAAAACGCTTCCCAATTTCTGTGAAGATATATAAGAAAGCACGCTTCAAAGGTTTATCTCTTTAAAGTCCCTTCTTTTACCGCTTTCTGTGTGTACATATTTAAACTGTCATCATGTAGATAGTTAATTTATAATTGCTTAGAATAAATAGGGGTAATTTAGTAATTTCGCAGTATTATTTTTAAATAATCTGTCATAGGGAACCCGAAAGGGGCGCTGTGGGGTGCTAACACCTTCCCCACGCGTAACCGACTCCCTTACCCGACTCTGGTTGTCATGGCCGAAGTCGATTTTTGAATCGATTGCCTTAAACTTCTTTTTCCAATGTTTTGAGTAAAACATTGGTGGCGACTCCATGAACCCTTCCTTATTATGAAAACCGCTAATCCATGGAGGGTCCCGCTTGGGATTAACATGGATTGGTGAGCCTTTTAATAAAATTGCTCGTTTGACAAGGTCTCAGTTTGAGAATAAGTCATTCTAGCAATCCATATTTTAAAACAAATAAAAGAGTCCAACCATCCTTCGCGAATGCCGAAAGCCCGTTTCGGGCCGGTGGCGACAGATGGCGACTCCACTGGGGAATTTCGAGAGTCAGTCCCATTTAGTGACAGATTATTTTTAACAAATAATAAAATTACTTTATTACCCCTTGTTTGTATGATAACATGCTTTATTTATATGGCTTTAATAACTGTTGTATGTTTAAATTTTCGCAAATGTTTGAAATAAAAACTGTACACAAACCTTTGCACACAACAGTTCCCTCTATACCCGGGGGCATGAGTGGTAAGCCATAGGGAGTGGATGTTAGTACGGCCAGTTGTCGAATGGGTCTATAGGTGCCCGTAGACCGTTGTCGGAAAGCATCACTCAAGGTGATAACCATGAACTCGAGTCCGACAGTGCGTTGGAGCTTTCCATCGGCTTACGACGAGAGGAATTGGGTCCCTATAATGGGGGCACCTTGGGGGCCTCAGACCGGTGAGAACAGTTAGAACCACCTTGAATATGCACTTTTCTGCAGGATACCCCTACCTCGTGATTCGCTCGTGACTGTTCATGGATGAGTGAATTGTTTGTGTAAATGCTTATGTGCAATTGTTTGTGCATTAATAAATAACCTCGTGATAAGGTCTAAGAATAAATCCCCATGCATGAAAATACCATGACATGAGAGGAAAGACCATATGTGAAAATATAATAAAAGTGAGGAGCATGTGCATCATTACCAATAAGTTATCATGCATCCTCATAAACCATGCATTCTAGGTTCACCAATACCTCTTGACATGAGTAAAAGAGACCCATAATTATCGAGATTCTCCGTTGGGGAGGGATCATAAGTCAAGGAGGGTGGTAACACTCCATTTTAAAAAGGCAGCGCCTTAAAAATCGAGGGTTATCAAGCTCATGTCAAGAGCGTATTCATCCCATAAATAAACTAATTAAAACATTCATTTTAGAAAGTGGCTGGTCATCTCTCTGTCCTCACACGCGCACAAAAAATCAAGAAGATGGAAGCGCTGAAGGACCAAAATAAGAAGCTTACAGCCGAGCTCTCACAGCTCAAAGAACAAATGGCGCAAATGATGGAACTCATGCGTCACCATAATGTACATGGGTCTCACCACAGTGACCATGGGTCCCATCATGAGGAAGAGGAGGTGCATGAAGAAGAACCTCCACACGCCATACCTATTGGGGCTGGAATTATGATTAAAGAGCCCGAAGTTTCAAAGGAACAATTCCACGCCCTAGAGGATCGGCTAAGGGCTATGGAGGGGCATGATTTCGATATTAAAGATGACGCCGACATGTGCTTAGTGAGGGATATTCAATTTCCTCCTAAATTTAAAGTGCCAGATTTCCCGAGATACGTGGGATCGACTTGCCCCAAGAGTCATCTCACCATGTACTGCCGAAAGATGGCTGCATATGCCACAAACGAAAAGCTCTTGATCCACTGCTTCCAAGAGAGCTTGGCTGATACCGCGCTCAACTGGTATATGCAGCTAGATGGAAATCTAGTACACACATGGAGGCAGTTGGCCGACGCCTTTCTCAAGCGCTAGAAATACAACATCGACCTAACACCCGATAGGTCAGATCTTCAAGCCTTGAGTAAGAAAAATGATGAATCTTTCAAGGCGTACGCCCAACGATGGAGAGAGTTGGCGGCACAGATAGAGCCCCCGCTGTCGGATAAGGAGACGGTGTCCTTATTCATCAACTCGTTGACTGGTCCCTATTACGATAAAATGATAGGGAACACAACGACACTCTTCTCGGACATCATCACCATTGGGGAGAGAGTGGAACAAGGACTTAAAAGTGGGAAGCTGGCTAAGCCTTCCCAATCATATGAAGCTAAGAAGGCCTTCGGGAAGAAGAAGGAGGGAGGAGTCAACGCCATAAATATTTCTTCATCTTCTTCCACTTCAAAGTCGGGAAAGTCGCAATACAACCCTGTGAGGAAGTTTGATAAACTTCCGACCACATATAGCGACCTCCTGCCGAAGCTAGTAGAAGCGCGTCTTCTAGCTTATGTTCCACCGAGGAAATTTGATCCACCATACCCCGATTGGTACAAACCACAAGACAAATGTCTATACCATTCGGGGGCATCGGGGCATTCAACGGAGAATTGTAAAGTTCTCAAATATAAGGTCCAAGACCTTATTGATGCTGGGTGGGTCACCTTCGATTCGACAGCGCCCGACGTGAGCAAGAATCCTCTACCAAAGCAGGAGTAGAGAATGGCAAGCCACGATAGGGCCCCTTCATATTTTTCTTTTCTTTTAGGGACTCATGATCAGTACCCGAGATCATGAGAACCTTTTTATGTAAATAAGGGTTTTTGTACAGTTTTAATACATATCAATAAAGAGGCATTTTTCACACATCACTCTCTCTTTTGTTCTTTTCTCTCTTCCCTCATTAACATTAATAATTCTAAACCTAAACAGAACCAATAAAATAATTATGTCTGTAATTGTTCGCTCTGACCGAGATCCAAAGTTGAGGACGAATGGGTTGAGTTGGACAGTGATGAGGAGACCATCTCTCCGGATCTGCAAAGACTGCTAGATCAAGAAACTCGTCTACTCCAACCGTGTCAAGAGAAATTGGAGACCGTGAATTTGGGGCAGGGCCGAGAGATAAAAGAGGTCAATATTGGGACCCATATCAGTGATGAAATAAGGACACATGTTTCCACTATGATTATAATAAAATCATTCTTCATTGCTTCTTTTCTTGCTTATAATAAAATTCTAAACCACATCATTTTTAACCCTGTTTGAATAAACATGAATGAGGTTAAAATCATCTTAATAATAATAAACCCACATCATTTTCATGTGGAGGTGTGTGTGACAACTTGGAGCACCTTCCCTTGGCCTTGACAAGTGCCATCATGGGTAAAAAGAAATCTTTCAAAATAAAAGAAGCTCGGTAGGAAACTCAAAAAGGGGACTGCGCAAAAATAAGAGCAAAAGACCCGCTAGGAATCCCACGAAAGGGTAACCTAGGCAAAAGTTAGGGTTACAAAAATAAACAAAAACAAAGGTCCGCTAAAACGCCACAAAAGGGTGTTTTAGGCAAAAATAAGGACAATCAAAAAACAAAAATAAATCCATGATGGTACCATGAACCGAATTCAAAAAGAAAGGTTCAAGGGAAGCTATCCAAGTTGTCAAATCACAACACGACTTTTTAACTTCATAAGTGTTTAATCAAAGAAGCCTAAACACATAAGCCTACCTTGGCCATCCATTCTTACAAAAACCATTTTTGAAAAATAAATCCCCTCTAAAACACAAACTCCAGAACAAAAATATCTTTCTTTTCTTTTCTCTCTTGTCCCAAAAGATTTTAGGATAATCTAGTGGAAGCACGGAGAAATAAATCATCACTGATAATGGATCTAATCTGAACAACAAAATGGTGGAAGAACTGTGCCAAGAATTCAAGATCCAACACCATAACTCTTCCCCATATCGGCCAAAGATGAATGGGGCAGTCGAGGCAACCAATAAGAACATCAAGAAAATAGTGCAAAAGATGGTTGTCTCATTTAAAGACTGGCACGAGATGTTACCCTTCGCTTTCCACGGTTATAGGACTTCTGTACGCACATCTACAAGAGCTACTCCATTCTCCCTCGTCTATGGGATGGAGGCAGTGCTACCCGTCGAAGTCGAAATACCTTCCCTAAGGGTAATCATGGAAGCAAAACTTTCCGAAGCAGAATGGGTTCAAAGCCGGTATGACCAGTTGAACCTCATTGAAGAAAAACGACTGAACGCCATAAGCCATGGTCAAGCCTATCAGAGGAAGATCAAAAAGGCTTTTGACAAGAAAGTCCACCCTCGAGTCTACCATGAGGGAGAGTTGGTAATGAAGAAATTGCTACCAACTCAAAAAGGACAAAATCGGAAAGTATGCCCCAAATCACGAAGGACCATACGTGGAAAAACGAGCCTTCTCAGGAGGAGCATTGATCCTCACAGACATGGATGGAAAAGAACTTCGATACCCAGTCAACGCTGACGAGGTAAAGAAGTACTATGCTTGAAGACGTTGCTTGCATAAGCCCGCTAGGATGAAAACCCGAAAAAGGGCATCCTAGGCAAAAGTTAGGGCAAAACAAAAAGCCCGCCAGTACAAGGGTACCAGGCAAAACAAAGGCAAAATTATCCCCGCTAGGATACGTCCTAGGCAAAAGTTAGGGGCAAAAGAATAAGATGTAAAAGCAAAGCAAGCAACGGTCACTTGAATCGAAAACCGAAAGGCGGTTCAAGTGATTATCTTCTAGAAGCAAGCGTCTTGCAGCATCTACGCTCCTGGCTCAGGCATCTCACCCGAAGCAATTAGGGGAATGTAAAGAGCAACAATTACCCTGGCCAGCCATTCTTCAGAAATTCCTTCTGTATATCTTTCTGTAAAAACACTTGTGAATATTAATAAAATATCTATTCATTTCTTTTCTCTCTTGACCATGTGATTATGCCTCTAAATTGGTATTTCTAAAAAATTGTATGAAATTCCTTAATAATCGGTCAATAAAGAAAATTGAAGGGGTTCCTATAAAATCCATAATCTCCTGCATAAAAGGCTCACAAAAATATTCCCTCACGTCGATGACAGAAATTCCTCCAAGAAAAGGAGGATAGGGAGAGCCATTCATTTTTCTAAAAACATTAAATAATAAAACTTGCATTTGTGCATCACACACATTAGTTGCACATTCAAAGACCTTATCATGAGGCAATTGCATAAAATAGAAAATAGGAAAAATTGCTTGTGTATGGCAGCGGTCAACAGAAAAAGCCGCAAATCAACAGAAAAGGCAAAAATACAGAAAAAGCCAAAAAAATGACAAAAAAGGCAAAAAATACAGAAAAAGCCAAAAACGACAAAAAAGGCAAAAGATTTAGAAAATCAATCGCCTCGTACAGAATAATTAAGCCTGGAGAGGCTTGCAGAAACAATACTCTCTCACCATACAGAATAACCGAGCCTGGAGAGGCTTGCCGAAATAATACTCTCTCAGAATAACTGAGCCTGGAGAGGCTTGCCGAAATAATACTCTCTCAGAATAACTGAGCCTGGAGAGGCTTGCTGAAATAATACTCTCTCAGAATAACTGAGCCTGGAGAGGCTTGCCGAAATAATACTCTCATCAGAATAATTGAGCCTGGAGAGGCTCGCAGAAATAATACTCCCCAGAGAAACCCCAACTCAAGCTCACGGAACAAATCCCCAGCGAGAGCTATCAAAGCAAGATCGACAAAATTCCCAATGGAAGCACGATCACCCAAGCAGTATATCTAGTCAAAGGACTTAAAACTTCCTCAGTGGAAGATAGCTCTCCAATTCAGGCGTTGAGTGAGTCTAAGCCTGTAGAGGCTTCCTAAATAATACTCTGGGATACATAAGATCCCCAAATCCCCAGTCGCCTACTCAAGAGGCATTCCTACAAAAAGCAAAAATCCAAAAGATCAATAACAATTCCCCAAGCGGAATCTGGCTTTTCAGCCAAACATCAAGCGTCAAGATGATCTACCTAACAGAAGAGGCTAATCACAATCAATGACAAAATCCCCCAGCGGATAACAGCCTACACAGAGGCGACAAAACCAGAAAAACAAAAAGAGTCACCCGAAGAAGGATAACCGGGATACTCCACCACCGTCAAAAGGACTTCAGCCAACCATAAGGCACCGCTCATCTTAGAAAGAGCATCTTTGTGTCTACACCCCAAGGAAACAGAAATTCCTCAATGGGCACCAATTACGCAATGCAAAATTGGGACACAAGAACCTATGAGTAACTGCACATCCCCTAGAGGGATCCCTGCGTTATCCAGCCCTCAGCGGCACCAAAATCAAAAATAGTCGTCGAAGCAGCATCGTGGACTGTGGAGACAAAACTATCACAAATCCCTGGAGAGGGCAAACTCACGCTACCCAGATGTCCAGAGCACCGAGGTATGCACAAAGCCTGGAGAGGCAATACTTAGCTACCCAGTTGTCGAGAGCACCGAGGTATGCACAAGCCTGGAGAGGCAATACTCAGCTACCCAGTTGTCGAGAGCACCGAGTTATGCACAAGCCTGGAGAGGCAATACTTAGCTACCCAGTTGTCGAGAGCACCGAGGTATGCACAAGCCTGGAGAGGCGGTACTCAGCTACCCAGTGTAGACCCCTAAAATTGTCCGGGTCGGAAATAAAGCTTGAAGACTCT
Source organism: Cajanus cajan (assembly GCF_000230855.2). Classification (NCBI taxonomy): domain Eukaryota; kingdom Viridiplantae; phylum Streptophyta; class Magnoliopsida; order Fabales; family Fabaceae; genus Cajanus; species Cajanus cajan. The sequence continues at coordinate 42,039,842 of NC_138525.1, forward strand.
CGAAGACTGAAGGATAATCAGCCAGAAGGACTCCTCGAAGGCCCTAGGAGGGTTCTCTGCAGGTCCAGAGGTCTTAGAATAGCTCAAAATAAAGAAGTAGAGGGAAAAAGCCCAATACGGCCGTACTGAACTCAATACGGCCGTATTGAAGCTTCAATACGGCCATACTGAAGTCAGTACGACCGTATTGACACTTCAATACGACCGCGGCGAACTCAATACGGGCGTATTGAAATTTCTGAACTTCAATACGACCGTATTGAACTTCAATACGACCGTATTGAAGTTCAAAAATTTCAATACGGCCGTATTGCCCCTGTAGGCCGTATTGCGCCTATTCCCTATAAATATGACGTCAATTGGACGTCATTCCAGACTTTTCAACATAGTTTGAACCCTCTCCTTGAGTATTCTGGGGTTTTTGAGCAGTGTTCTGCCCTAGAAATCACTCGGAGAGTTGATCCGACGAAGTTCTTGAGCCCCGAGCCATTTTGCTTGAGGATCGAACCTAGTCGAGGGGAAATCTTTTTGATTCCCTTAGTTAAAATTTTGTTCTAGGAGAGCGAGGAGCGGGCTTGTAGAGCGTGGGAACGCCAAAACGCTTCCCAGTTCATTTTTTATAAAAAAGCACGCTTCAAGAGGTTTCCCTTCAATCCTTCCTTTTACTGCTTTCTGTGTGCATATTTAAACTGTCATCATGTAGATAGTCAATTTATAATTGTTTAGAATAAATAGGGGTAATTTAGTAATTTTATACTGTTCTTTTAAAAATAATCTGTCATAGGGAACCCGAAAGGGGCGCCGTGGGGTGCTAACACCTTCCCCACGCGTAACCGACTCCCTTACCCAACTCTGGTTGTAGTGGCCAAAGTTGATTTTTAAATCAATTGCCTTATCCCTTTTTCCAATGTTTTGAGTAAAACATTGGTGGCGACTCCACGAACCCTCCTTTTATGAAAACCACTAATCCATGGAGGGTCCCGCTTGGGATTAATATGGATTAGTGAGCCTTTTAATAAAATTGCTCGTTTGACGAGGTCTCAGTTTGAGAATAAGTCATTCTAGCAATCCACATTTTTCAAACAAATAAACGAGTCCAACCATCCTTCGCGAATGCCGAAAGCCCGTTTCGGGCCGGTGGCGACAGATGGCGACTCCACTGGGGAAGCCTCGAGAGTCAGTCCCATTTAGTGACAGATTATTTTTAACAAATAATAGTTAAAATTACTTTATTACCCCTCACTTGTATGATAACATGTTTATCTATTTGGCTTTAATAACTGTTGTATTTTTAAATTTACGCAATTGTTTGAAATAAAAACTGTACACAAACCTTTGCACACAACAGTTCCCTCTATACCCGGGGGCATGAGTGATTAACCATAGGGAGTGGATGTTAGTACGGCCGGTTGTCGAATGGGTCTATAGGTGCCCGTAGACCGTTGTCGGAAAACATCACTCAAGGTGATAACCATGAACTTGAGTCCGACGGTGCGTTGGAACTTTCCATCGACCTACGACGAGAGGAATTGGGTCCCTATAATGGGGGCACCTTGGGGGCCTTGGACTGGTGAGAACAGTTAGAACCTACCTTGAATATGCACCATTTCTGCAGGAGACCCCTACCTCGTGATTCGCTCGTGACTGTTCGTGGATGAGTGAATTGTTTGTGTAAATGTTTACGTGCAATTGTTTGTGCATTAATAAATAACCTCGTGATAAGGTCTAAAAATAATCCCCATGCATAAAAAACCATGACATGAGAGGAAAGACCATGTGTGAAAATATAATAAAAGTGAGAAGCATGTACATCATTACCAATAAGACATCATGCATCCTCATAAAAACATACATTTTAGGATCACCAATACCTCTTGACATGAGTGAAAGAGACCCATGACTATAGAGATTCTCCGTTGGGGAGAAATCATAGACAAAGAAGGGTGGTAAACTTCCGTCTTAAAAAGGCAGCGCCTTAAAGATGGAGGTTTATCAAGCTCATGTTAAAGAGTGTATTCATTCCGTAAAATAAACTAACTAAACATTCATTTTAGAAAGTGGCTGGTCATCTCTCTGTCCTTACGCGCGCACAGAAAATCAAGAAAATGGAAGCATTGGAAGAGCAAAACAAAAAGCTCACAACCGAGCTTTCACAACTTAAAGAGCAAATGGCGCAAATGATGGAACTCATGCGTCACCACAACGTCCATGGATCTCATCACAGTGAGCATGGGTCCCATCATGAGGAAGAGGAGGAAGAGCATGAAAAAGATCCTCCAAACGCCGTACCCCTTGGGGCAGGAATTATAATAAAAGAGCCCGAGGTATCAAAGGAACAATTCCATGCCCTCGAGGATCGGCTAAGGGCTATGGAGGGGCACGACTTTGACATTAAGGATGCCGCCGACATGTGTTTAGTGAGGGACATTCAATTCCCTCCTAAATTTAAAGTGCCAGATTTCCCAAAGTACGTGGGATCGACTTGCCCTAAAAGTCATCTCACCATGTACTGTCGCAAGATGGCTGCATATGCCACAAATGAAAAGCTCTTGATCCACTGCTTTCAAGAGAGCTTAGCTGAAACTGCACTCAACTGGTATATGCAGCTAGATGGAAATCTAGTACACACATGGAGGCAGTTGGCCGACGCCTTCCTCAAGCGCTACAAATACAACATTGACCTAACACCCGATAGGTCTGATCTTCAAGCCTTGAGTAAAAAGAACGATGAATCCTTCAAGGCGTACGCCCAACGTTGGAGGGAGTTGGCGGCACAGATAGAGCCCCCGCTGTCGGATAAGGAGACGGTGTCCTTATTCATCAACTCGTTGACTGGTCCCTATTACGATAAAATGATAGGGAACACAACGACACTCTTCTCGGACATCATCACCATTGGAGAAAGGGTGGAACAAGGACTTAAAAGTGGGAAGCTGGCTAAGCCTTCCCAATCATATGAAGCTAAGAAGGCCTTCGGGAAGAAGAAAGAAGGAGGAGTCAACGCTGTAACCATTGCTCCGTCTTCTTCCGCTTCGAAGTCAGGAAAATCGCAATACAACTCTGTGAAGAAGTTTGACAAACTTCCGACCACTTATAGCGATCTCCTGCCGAAGCTAGTGGAGGCACGCCTTATAGCTTACATTCCACCAAAGAAGGTGAATCCACCCTACCCCGATTGGTACAATCCACAAGACAAATGTCTATACCACTCGGGGGCACAGGGGCATTCAACGGAGAACTGCCGAGCTCTCAAGTATAAGGTCCAAGACCTTATCGACGCTGGGTGGGTCACTTTCGATTCGACGGCGCCCGACGTGAGAAAGAATCCTCTACCGCAGCAGGAGTAGAGAGAAGGGCAAGCCATGATAGGGCCCCTCCACATTTTTTCTTTTAGGGACTCATGATCAGTACCCGAGATCATGAGGACCTTTTCATGTAAATAAAGGGTTTTGTACAGTTTTACACTCATATATCAATAAAAAGGCATTTTTCACGCATTATTCTCTCATTTTGTTCTATTCTCTCTCTCTCATTAATAAACTCTAAACCTAAACAGAACCAATAAATAATTATGTCTGTGATTGCTCGCTCTGACCGGGATCTGAAAGCCGAGGGTGAATGGGTTGAGTTGGACAGTGATGAGGAGACCATCTCTCCGGATCTGCAAAGACTGCTAGATCAAGAAGCTCGTCTACTCCAACCGAATCAAGAAGAATTGGAGACCGTGAATTTGGGGCAGGGTCAAGAATTGAAAGAGGTCAATATTGGGACCCGTATCAGTGATGGAATAAAAACGCAATTAATTCAATTATTGAGGGAATACAAGGACGTATTTGCATGGTCGTACCATGATATGCCCGGGTTGGACTCCAACATTGTCGAACACAAGTTGCCCTTAAAAGAGGGGTTTCGACCTATTAAGCAAAAGCTTCGACGAATCAAGCCCGAATGGTCGTTAAAGATTAAGGAGGAAGTAGAAAAACAATTGGACGCGGGATTCTTGGTTGTATCCCAGTATCCCGAATGGCTGGCTAACATTGTGCCGGTCGTCAAAAAGAATGGGAAGGTTAGAGTGTGTGTTGATTATAGGGATTTGAATCGTGCCAGTCCAAAGGACGATTTTCCCTTACCCCACATCGATACACTTGTGGATCACACCGCCACAAACACGCTCTATTCCTTTATGGATGGATACTCGGGATATAATCAAATCAAGATGAATATAGAAGACCGCGAGAAAACTTCTTTCATTACACCCTGGGGAACTTTCTGCTACAGGGTGATGCCTTTTGGACTTAAAAATGCGGGTGCCACCTACCAACGAGCGATGGTGACACTATTCCACGATATGATCCACAAAGAAATTGAAGTATACGTGGATGACATGATCGCAAAGTCAAAAGACGAGGTGGACCACATCCAATATTTGAGAAAATTATTCAATCGGCTTCGTAAGTATCAGCTTAAGCTAAACCCGGCTAAGTGTACTTTCGGAGTTCGGTCGGGTAAGCTTCTCGGGTTCATCGTCAGTGAAAAAGGCATAGAGGTGGACCCCGATAAAGTAAAGGCAATAATGGAAATGCCTCCTCCTAAAACTGAGAAAGAAATTAGAGGATTCCTCGGCAGGGTGAACTACGTCGCAAGGTTCATCGCACAGTTGACTGACACGTGCAAACCAATATTCAAGCTGTTGCGCAAGAATCATTCCGAAACTTGGGATGAGAATTGTCAACGAGCTTTTGACAAGGTCAAACAGTGCTTGGCCAATCCACCAGTATTGGTGCCACCTGTCGAGGGAAGGCCATTAATCCTCTATCTGACAGTGCTTGATGAGTCCATGGGAGCCGTGCTAGGGCAACAGGACGAAACTGGAAAGAAAGAACAAGCCATCTACTACCTGAGCAAAAAGTTCCTTGATTATGAAACCCGCTACACGCCATTAGAAAAGACTTGCTGTGCGTTAGCGTGGGCAACACAAAGGCTCAGGCAGTACATGATAAGGCATACTACTTGGTTGGTTTCCAAAATGGACCCAATTAAGTACGTGTTCGACAAACCAATAATCACTGGGAAGATTGCCCGATGGCAAGTGCAATTATCAGAATTTGACATCATACATGTCACACAAAAGGCCATCAAAGGCAGTACCCTAGCTGATTACCTAGCACATGGGCCGACCAATGATTACCAATCCCTTCAGGATGATTTCCCCGACGAGCACATAATGAGTATACAACATGAAGAACCAAAAGACGATGCGTGGACCATGTATTTTGATGGAGCCTCCAACATGCTTGGACAAGGGATTGGGACAGTATTAATTTCCCCGCAAGGAAAGCATATCCCCTTAACGGCAAGACTCAACTTTGACTGTACAAATAACATGGCCGAATACGAGGCTTGCGCGTTAGGAATCCAAGCAGCAATCAACAATGGTATCCTAAAGCTCAAAGTATTTGGAGATTCGGCTTTAGTCATTCACCAACTGCGAGGTGACTGGGAAGTCCGAAATCCTAAACTGATACCATATGTTGAGCATATCAAAGATTTGACACAATTTTTCCAAAGTGTCATCTTTGAATACATTCCAAGGGAGGAGAATCAGTTTGCTGACGCCCTTGCTACACTATCATCGATGTTCGCCTTGGATAAGGAGCATGAAATGCCCATCATCAATATCCGGCGGCACGATAAGCAAGCGTTCTGCCTACTGATAGACGAAGCTGTTGACGATCATCCATGGTTCCATGACATCAAACAATATCTGTCAAAAGGGGAATATCCTGATATGGCTAGTGATAATGATAAAAAGCATATCCGAAGAAGGGCCATGGGATTTCTGTTGATTGGAGAAACCCTCTACAAAAAGAATTATGACTCGGTCTTGTTGAGATGTATAGACCAAGTCGAAGCTCAAAATGTAATCAAAGAAATACATGAGGGGGTTTTCGGTACCCATATTCCCGGGCCTGCAATGGCTAAGAAAATCCTCAGAGCAGGATATTATTGGTCGACCATTGAAAGGGATTGTTACCAATACGTCCGGAAATGCCACAAGTGTCAAGCATATGCCGACAATATTCATGTCCCACCAACGCCACTCAATGTTCTGGCTTCACCATGGCCATTTGCAATGTGGGGCATGGATGTTATTGGACCCATCGAGCCAAAGGCATCCAATGGACATAGGTTCATCCTTGTGGCCATTGACTATTTCACCAAATGGGTAGAAGCGGCATCGTATGCTCATGTGACCCGAAAGGTGGTAACATCCTTCATCAGAAAGAATATCATATGCAGATACGGTATTCCCGAAAAAATCATCACTGATAATGGATCCAATTTGAACAATAAGATGGTGGAAGAGTTGTGCAAAGAGTTCAAAATCCAGCACCATAACTCTTCCCCATATCGACCAAAGATGAATGGGGCAGTCGAGGCAGCCAATAAGAATATCAAGAAGATAGTACAAAAGATGGTTGTCTCATTCAAAGACTGGCATGAGATGCTACCCTTCGCTCTCCATGGTTATAGGACTTCAGTACGTACATCCACAGGAGCTACTCCATTCTCCCTTGTTTATGGAATGGAGGCAGTTCTGCCGGTTGAAGTCGAGATACCGTCTCTGAGAGTAATCATGGAAGCAAAACTTTCCGAGGCAGAATGGGTTCAAAGTCGATACAACCAATTGAACCTTATCGAAGAAAAACGACTGAACGCCATATGCCATGGTCAAGCCTACCAAAGGAAGATCAAAAAGGCTTTCGACAAAAAAGTCCATCCTCGAACCTACCATGAGGGAGAGCTGGTAATGAAGAAATTGCTACCAGCTCAAAAGGACAAGATCGGAAAGTGGGCCCCAAATTACGAAGGACCATATGTGGTGAAGCGAGCTTTCTCCGGAGGAGCATTGATTCTCACAGACATGGACGGAGAAGAACTTCGATACCCAGTCAATGCTGATGTGGTAAAGAAGTATTATGCTTGAAGACGTTGCTTGCATCAGCCCGTTAGGATGAAAACCCAAAAAGGGCATCCTAGGCAAAAGTTAGGGCAAAACAAAAAGCCCGCCAGTACAAGGGTACTAGGCAAAACAAAGGCAAAATTATCCCCGCTAGGACACGTCCTAGGCAAAAATTAGGGGCAAAAGAATAAGATGCAAAAAGTAAAGCAAGCAACGATCACTTGAACCGAAAACCGAAAGGCGGTTCAAGTGATAATCTTCTAAAAGCAAGCGTCTTGCAGTATCTACACTCCTGGCTCAGGCATCTCACCCAAAACGATTAGGGGAACGAGAAAAGCGACAATTACAGATATAATTGTTTAAGCCAAAAATGTATAGCCTACCTTGGCCAGCCATTCTTCAGAAATTCCTTTTGTAAATCTTTCTGTATAAACATTTGTGAATATCAATAAAATATCCATTTGTTTCTTTTCTCTCTTGACCATGTGATTATGCCTTTGAGTTGGTTTTTCTAAAAATTGTACGAAACTCTTAATAATCGGCCAATAAAAGAAAATTGGAGGGGTTCCCGTAAAATCCATAATCTCCTGCATAAAGGCTCACAAAAAAATACTCCCTCGCGTCAATGACAGAAAGTCCTCCAAGAAGAAGAGGATAGGGAGAGCCACTCACTTTTCTAAATAAATGAACAAAAATAAAAAATTGAATTGCATTTGTGCATCACACACACATTAGTTGCACATTCGAAGACCTTATCATGAGGCAACTGCATAAAATAGGAAAATAGAAAATTGCTTGTGTATGACAGCAGCAAGCAAAATACAAAGATTCAGAAAATCCAACAATCAGTTTGCACAGAATAACTGAGCCTGGAGAGGCTTGCCGAAACAATACTCCTCATCCCCCGCATCAAAGGATAACTGAGCCTGGAGAGGCTCGCAGAAATAATACTCCCCAGAGAAACCTCAACTCACGCTCTTGGACTCAAAATCCCCAACAAGAGCTATCAAAGCAAGATCGACGACATCCTCAATGGAAGTACGATCACCCAAGCAGAATATCCAAGTCAAAGGACTTAAACTTCCTCAGTGAAGATAGCTCTCCAACTCAAGTGTCGAGTGAAGCTAAGCCTGTAGAGGCTTCCTAAATAATACTCTGGGATACATAAGATCCCCAAATCCCCAGTCGCCTACTCAAGAGGCATCCCTACAGAAGGAGAAGAAAATAAAAATCAATAATCATTCCCCAAGTGGAATCTGGCTCAGCCAATCATTGAACGTCAAGCTGATACGCCTAACAGAAGAGGCTAATCAAAATCAACGACAATATCCCCCAGTGGATAACAGCCTACACAGAGGCAGCAAAATCAGAAAACCAAAAGAGACACCCGAACAAGGATAACCGGGATACTCCACCAACGTCGAAAGGACGTCAGCCAATCATAAGGCACCGCTCACATCAGAAAGAGCATCTTTGTGTCTACACCCCAAAGGAATCAGAAATTCCCCAGTGGGCACCAACTACGCAATGGAAAGTTGGGACACAAAAAACCTACGAGTAACTGCACATCCCCTAGACGGATCCCTGCGTTATCCAGCCCTCAGTGGCACAAAAATCGAAAAACAACCGTCAAAACAGCATCGTGGACTGTGGAGACAAAATCATCACAAATCCCTGGAAAGGAGATATTCACGCTACCCCGTCGTCGCAAACACGGAGGTATGCAGCTTCCGGCTCGGACAATGAGCGAAGCTATCTCTGGAAAAAGGGTACTCACCGCTTACCGTTGTCATAAAGGTACTTAGCTTCCGGCTCGAACAAAGAGTGAAGCTAAGCCTGGAGAGACGGTACTTACAGCTTCCAGCTTGGGCAACAAGCAAAGCAAGGCCTGGAGAGGCAAAACTCACACTGCTCACTGTCGTCCCAAAGGTGCTTGGTTTCCGGCTCGAACAAAGAGCGAGACTAAGCCTGGAGAGGCGAAACTCACACCGCTCACCGTCGTCACAAAGGTATTTAGCTTCCGGCTCGAACAAAGAGTGAAGCTAAGCCTGGAGAGGCGGTACTCAACCATCAGCGTCATCAGAGGCGCGTTGATGTCCAACTTCCGGCTCGGGCGTCGAGTGAAGTTGGCCTTGGAGAAGGTAAACTCAGCTACCGAGGATGTCAGAAGCGCCGAAGTATGCACCCACCTGGAGAGGCTACTCAACATTTTCCCACCGGAAGACGCTACAAGTCAGAAGGTCGGCACAATACCCGGACAATTGGGTCAACTCCTTTACTTGTCAGCCGGTATACCAAAAGGCCGTCCGACTAAGTAAAGGGGGGGCAGCTGTAGACCCCTAAAATTGTCCGGGTCGGAAATAAAGCTTGAAGACTCTCGAAGACTGAAGGATAATCAGCCAGAAGGACTCCTCGAAGGCCCTAGGAGGGTTCTCTGCAGGTCCAGAGGTCTTAGAATAGCTCAAAATAAAGAAGTAGAGGGAAAAAGCCCAATACGGCCGTACTGAACTCAATACGGCCGTATTGAAGCTTCAATACGGCCATACTGAAGTCAGTACGACCGTATTGACACTTCAATACGACCGCGGCGAACTCAATACGGGCGTATTGAAATTTCTGAACTTCAATACGACCGTATTGAACTTCAATACGACCGTATTGAAGTTCAAAAATTTCAATACGGCCGTATTGCCCCTGTAGGCCGTATTGCGCCTATTCCCTATAAATATGACGTCAATTGGACGTCATTCCAGACTTTTCAACATAGTTTGAACCCTCTCCTTGAGTATTCTGGGGTTTTTGAGCAGTGTTCTGCCCTAGAAATCACTCGGAGAGTTGATCCGACGAAGTTCTTGAGCCCCGAGCCATTTTGCTTGAGGATCGAACCTAGTCGAGGGGAAATCTTTTTGATTCCCTTAGTTAAAATTTTGTTCTAGGAGAGCGAGGAGCGGGCTTGTAGAGCGTGGGAACGCCAAAACGCTTCCCAGTTCATTTTTTATAAAAAAGCACGCTTCAAGAGGTTTCCCTTCAATCCTTCCTTTTACTGCTTTCTGTGTGCATATTTAAACTGTCATCATGTAGATAGTCAATTTATAATTGTTTAGAATAAATAGGGGTAATTTAGTAATTTTATACTGTTCTTTTAAAAATAATCTGTCATAGGGAACCCGAAAGGGGCGCCGTGGGGTGCTAACACCTTCCCCACGCGTAACCGACTCCCTTACCCAACTCTGGTTGTAGTGGCCAAAGTTGATTTTTAAATCAATTGCCTTATCCCTTTTTCCAATGTTTTGAGTAAAACATTGGTGGCGACTCCACGAACCCTCCTTTTATGAAAACCACTAATCCATGGAGGGTCCCGCTTGGGATTAATATGGATTAGTGAGCCTTTTAATAAAATTGCTCGTTTGACGAGGTCTCAGTTTGAGAATAAGTCATTCTAGCAATCCACATTTTTCAAACAAATAAACGAGTCCAACCATCCTTCGCGAATGCCGAAAGCCCGTTTCGGGCCGGTGGCGACACCCAGTTGTCGAGAGCACCGAGGTATGCACAAGCCTGGAGAGGCGGTACTCAGCTACCCAGTTGTCGAGAGCACCGAGGTATGCACAAGCCTAAGAGGCAATACTCAGCTACCCAGTTGTCGAGAGCACCGAGGTATGCACAAGCCTAAGAGGCAATACTTAGCTACCCAGTTGTCGAGAGCACCGAGGTATGCACAAGCCTGGAGAGGCGGTACTCAGCTACCCAGTTGTCGAGAGCACCGAGGTATGCACAAGCCTAAGAGGCAATACTCAGCTACCCAGTTGTCGAGAGCACCGAGGTATGCACAATGATCGAGGTCGTACCCGGTCAAATAAAAAAACAATTAATGTAGTACTAGGAAGTGACTCCTAGGTCGTCTCCCAAGGACCAATTGTCTCAGTCAAAGGTTCCAACACACAGTGGGGGGGTTGGTTCAGATTATCGAGTTAAATAAAACGAGCAGAAGTATGGATTACTTGCAGTAATTAAAATAGGTCAGACCCCTGAACATAATGCACCTCTGATTTCCTTGGTTCACAACAAATAATCTGTCCAACATAATCCTGTTCAGTCCATGATTAATCAACTAAGCGAAGACTAACATGAGACCTCACTACACGAATTAAGCAAACGTGAACCTTGCAAGACCTCCTTCCCCAGGATTAAGCAACCTGAGATACTGAACGTGAACAACCCAGAGTCATTAAGCATGGCTCAGATGTTGAACGCCTCAGAACAGAGATCCCACAAGGGAGGATCAAGCGGAGCAGAAATGCAACGCATAGAGAACCTCTTTCAGAGGATTGCATTCTGTCCAAGGGCCCAAACCCTGGGATTTAGCCCTCCATTAAAACAGCAACAGAAACGAAAATAGAAGAAAACATGAAAGTGGCAACAGCGATGCAAGCAAAACGTAACAGAGAAGAGGAAGAAGAAAACGAAAATGGAAGCAGGAACAGAATACAAAATGTGAATAATAATAGCAAAACGTGAATGTTCAGATACAAGAGGAAGATCAACCAGAAAACGTGAAGAACAAAGAGCCACCAGCAGAAAACGAAAAAAAACAAAGTTCCCAGAGAGACAGCAACGTGGTCACATCAAGTCTGCATGTGGGTGCTGCTCTTTTCCCTAGAAAAACCCTAATAGAGTGTAAAAATGGGCCCCCAACTGGTCTGACCCGAAAATACAATAAAAATAAACGAAAAATAAAATAAAATGTTGATATGGCATAAGTGGTGCAATGGTGACATGGCATGTGATGTGGCAGATGACGTGGCAGCTCTTCTTGAAGTCCAAAAATTTATTCCAAGCCCAAATAATTATTAAATTGCCCTGAAAATAAAAATTGGGATAATAAGATCTAGAAAATTCAATTTAGTTAAAATATGAATTACCGGTCCAATTAAAGCCCAAATAGAAAACAGTGCAGAATATAAACAATTAAGCACAAATCAGAGATTAAGATAAGCACAGAAAGGTAAGAAAATAAGGGAAAATAATGACTCATCAAATTCCCCCACACTTAGCCTTTTGCACTCCTGGGCAAAATCAAAAAGCAGAGCAAGGAACAATTTAAAAGATACCAAAGATAGCAAAGAGAGCTACATGGAGAGAAACGAAAACAAAAACAACAACACACAAACAGACAGAGTTACATAATCCTCATTGAATCCTGAGAAAAGAGAGGAATAGGCAACATGCAACACACAAAGAGTCAAAGAAACCGGATACTTATGGAAATCATCCAAGCATTTCAAAACATGACAAGACAATCAATCAACTTAAGAGGTGAATCAAAAATAACAGAACCTCACAAGATGCACTGTATCACTGTATCTCTCAAGTGTCTAGGCAACTGTATACTCTCAAAGCACTCATGAAAAACAAGCAACAGATAGACTTGGCAAGCCTCTAAAATCAACACTCAACACACATGCACATGAGGATCAAAAGGTCTTTTTAGGGTTGTAATGAGGCCAAGGACAGGGTAGAGGATAATATATGGGATAAGTAACTACAAACCAGAGGAAGCAGAGGGACAATGGGGAATAAGTCAAGAATAAACATAATAAGCAAACCCAAAACCTCTAATGACCTCTAAAATAACCAATCCTCTTCCCCTTTGCCTCATACAATTTCTCTTTTTTTTTGTTTTTTTTTTTGTTTTGTTTTGTTTTGTTTTGTTTTGTTTTGTTTTGTTTTTTTTTTTTTTTTTTTTTTTTGAATACATGAACAGTACACACGAAATTTTGAGATAATCTAATATAAGATGTGCAGAGAAATAAATATACAGCATGAAGAACCAACTAGCCAATATATATCATCCAATGAAACATACACACACACCCCTACACTTATTCAAGAACTTATTCCCAAAACAATTCCAAAGCTCCAAAACTCCCTAAGGTTAAGGTAATCATGGTTTTTCACTTAAGGCTTGTAATGAGGTTCGAACAAAGAAGGGGAAATAGGCTCAGTAGGGGTTATCAGAGGAGTTAATTCAAGGTAGGCTTATTTGGCTAGAGGCTTATCAGAATAAAAATGCCTTAATCCTTTCCAAACATGCATGTGGACCAAGAAATATCAAACAGAGTCAAGCCAAGGATATTGTGCAAGCAATCAAGAGGCAAAACACACAAGAAAGAGCAGAGAAAGGGTCAAACCTCACATAGGGTAAATCTGTCACATTCAATTCAACCTCTCAAACCTCATAATCAAATTGCCAAGCAGAGAAAGACAGGGATTTCAATCCATAGAATATCAAGTAACTCATATCCAAGAGTGAAGCAAGTGCCCACAAACTATCAAAACCCAGAAATCAAAGAGAAACATGCAAAACTATATATAACAACACAACTAAACGTAAAACCTAAACCAAAAATAACAAATAAACCCTAAAAACATGTAACCAAAACAGTCCCCCCCCACACTTAAATCACACATTGTCCCAATGTGGCCCAAACAGATGATCAGAGCAATTAGAACAATCAATAAATCTGGACAAGTGCAATGAAAGTAAAGAAGGAGAAGGGGAAAGAAGACTCCCTAAATCATGGTGGGAGAGAAGCAGGGTCAAGCAGAGACATCTCCTCTACCACTGCATTCAACAGGGAGGGATTGCTAAGAAAAGGCTTCAGACGGTGCCCATTGACTTTAAAGCTCTTATCTGTGGATTGACTTTTGATCTCAACTGTACCATAAGGATAAACATTAGTAACAACAAAAGGTCCAATCCACTTAGATCGTAACTTACCACCCATGAGTCCGAGCCGAGAATTGTACAAGAGAACTTGTTGTCCAACCACGAAGTCCTTCCTAGCTATCAAGCTGTCATGGAACTTCTTGGTTTTCTCCTTGTAGAATTTTGAATTCTCGTAGGCTTCCAAGCGGATCTCATCAAGCTCATTTAGTTGCAACCTCCTTTCCTCACCAGCCTGATCAATTGAGAAGTTACAGGTCTTCACAGCCCAGTAGGCCCGATGCTCAATCTCAACTGGTAAATGACATGCCTTGCCAAAGACAACCCGATAAGGAGACATTCCTATGGGTGCTTTGTAGGCAGTCCTATGTGCCCAAAGAGCATCATCCAACCTGTTACTCCAATCTTTTCTGTTGGGCTGCACAATCTTCTCTAAGATCCTTTTGATCTCCCTATTTGAAATCTCAGCTTGCCCATTAGTCTGGGGGTGGTAGGGTGTAGAAATTCTGTGCACAACCCCATACTTCCTAAGCAAGGCCTGCATGGATCTGTTACAAAAATGGGTGCCCTGATCACTAACAATAGCTCTGGGTACTCCAAACCTGCAGAATATGTTAGATCTGACAAAATCTACAACAACCCGAGCATCATTAGTTCTGGTGGGTTTGGCTTCCACCCATTTTGAAACATAATCAACAGCTAAAAGAATGTAGGAAAAACCAAAAGAAACAGGAAAAGGACCCATGAAATCAATACCCCAGACATCAAACACCTCACAGAATAGCATGGGCTGTTGAGGCATCTGCTGTCTCCATGTAAGGGATCCTCCTGCTCGTTGACACTGCTCACAAGTGCTACAAATCTTCCACGCATCCTTGAAGATGGTGGGCCAGTAAAAACCACAGTCAAGCACCTTGCGAGCTGTCCTCTGAATGCCAAGATGGCCACCTGGTGCGGAAGAGTGACAAAACTGCAGGACCGAATCAATCTCATGATCTGGTATGCATCTCCTAATAACCTGGTCACTGCACAACTTCCACAAATAGGGGTCATCCCAAATATAATGCTTAGCATCACTTTTAAGTTTATCAATCTGAGCTTTAGATGCTAAGGGAGGAAAAATAGAAGCAACTAAATAATTAACAATGTTCGCAAACCAAGGGGTGGTAGAAGCAGAAATAGAAGAAATAATCAACAAATTTTCATCAGGAAAGTTATCCTGGATGGGCATGACATCAGCACTGTCCTCAGCTCTCTCAATCCTACTGAGATGGTCTGCCACTAAGTTTTGTGCTCCACTCCTGTCTCGGATGTCCAAATCAAACTCCTGCAGCCAGAGCATCCATCTGATAAGCCTAGGCTTTGAGTCAGCCTTCTTCAACAGGTACTTTAGAGCTGCATGATCTGTAAAAACAACAACACGAGAACCAAGCAAATATGATCGAAATTTATCAAGTGCAAAAACAATAGCTAAAAGTTCCTTTTCCGTGGTCGTGTAATTTGCTTGAGCAGCATCCAATGTCCTGGAAGCGTAGTATATCACCCTAGGTGATCTGTCAACCCTCTGTGCTAAGACAGCCCCTAGTGCATAATTTGAAGCATCGCACATCAACTCAAAGGGAACTGTCCAGTCTGGTGCCTGTATGATAGGAGTGGTGGTCAAGGCTGTCTTGAGGCAATCAAATGCCTCCTTGCACCTGTCATCAAAATCAAATTCAATATCTTTCTGAAGCAAGCTGGATAGTGGAAGGGCTTTCTTGCTGAAGTCCTTAATGAAGCGCCTGTAGAAACCTGCATGGCCAAGAAAAGATCGCACCTCTCGCACGCAAGAGGGGTAAGGCAATTGTGCAATAACAGATATCTTGGCAGGATCAACTTCAATGCCTTTACTAGAAATGATATGCCCCAAAACTATACCCTGTTCAACCATGAAATGACATTTCTCGAAATTAAGAACAAGGTTAGTCTCAATGCATCTATTCAGAACTCTATCCAAACTATCCAAGCATGCATCAAAAGAGGATCCATAAACAGTAAAATCATCCATAAACACCTCTATGCAAGTTTCAAGAAAATCACTAAAAATACTGAGCATGCATCGCTGGAAGGTACCAGGGGCATTGCATAGGCCAAAAGGCATCCTCCTATAGGCAAAAGTGCCAAAGGGACAGGTGAATGTGGTTTTCTCTTGATCCTCAGGAGCAATGTGGATTTGAAAGTAACCAGAAAAACCATCAAGAAAACAGTAGTGAGATTTACCTGCCAGACGCTCAAGCATCTGATCAATGAAGGGCAGAGGAAAGTGATCCTTCCTAGTTGCTTGATTCAGCCTCCGGTAGTCGATGCAGACCCTCCAACTGTTTTGCACTCTAGTGGGAATGAGCTCGTCCCTCTCATTTTTCACAACAGTGAGACCTGTCTTCTTGGGGACAACCTGGACCGGACTCACCCACTGACTATCTGATATAGGATAAATGATCCCAGCTTGAAGAAGCTTGGTCACCTCCTTCTTCACTACATCCAAAATGACAGGGTTGAGTCGCCTCTGGGGTTGTCTGACTGGTTTAGCTCCATCCTCTAAGAGTATCCTATGCATGCAAGTGGATGGGCTGATACCAGGGATGTCCGCCAGGGTCCAACCGATGGCTTTCTTATGCTTTTTTAGAACGTGCAACAGTTTCTCCTCTTGAACAGCATCAAGGGAGGTGGAAATGATAACTGGAAACTTCTCATCATCCTCAAAGTAGGCATACTTGAGGTTTTCTGGTAGAGGCTTTAATTCTGGAATGGGTGCTGGCTGAACAGTGGAAGGAACTAAGGGTTCCACAGCATGTACCTCAACCTGCAAGTCAGACTCACGTGTACTTCCTGAAACATGGTTAGTGCATTCTGACTCTAAAGAGATAATATCCAGAGGTACAGCACCCAAAACATCATATGCACAATCAGTTACAAAATCACAATTATTCTTGGGACAGGAATCAAAATCTGATACAGAAACAGATTCAAAATCAAAAACAGAATCAGAATCAGTGCATGCAAGAGAAGTATATAGATCAGACAGAAAACAATGTTTCTTATCATGCAGAGAATGAAAATTAGAAGAATACTCATCAACAATATCATCAAGTATCTCAGCACGAAAAACAGAATGGTTTTCAGATGGATGTTTCATGGCATCAAGAATGTTAAAATGGACAATACTATCACCAAATTCCATGGATAATGTACCAGCATACACATCAATCTTAGTTCGGGCTGTTTTCAAAAATGGTCTGCCTAAAATGATTGGGGCAGATCCATGGGAGAATCCCTCCTCCATATCAAGCACATAAAAATCGGCAGGGAAAATCAGTTCACCAACCCGAACTAAAACATCCTCAATCAAACCTGTAGGGTGGGCAACACTTCTATTTGCCAACTGTATCACCACACCCGTAGGTTGCATAGGACCAAGAGACAAAGATTTAAAAATGGACAGAGGCATGACATTTATAGAAGCACCCAGATCAAGCATGGCATTTTCAAATTTGTTATTCCCAATAATACAAGGTATGCAGAAAGTACCTGGGTCCTTACATTTTTCAGGAATGTGAGGAACAGATTTACCTATCAAAGCAGACACATTTCTGCCCATGCTGATTCTCTCATTTCCCTTCATCTTCCTTTTATGAGTGCACAGCTCCTTGAGGAATTTTGCATATCTCGGGATTTGCTTTATGGCATCAAGCAAAGGTATGTTCACCTCTACTTTCCTGAAGGTCTCCAAGATTTCCTTATCCACCTCTTCCATTTTTTTGGTTGGAATCACCTTAGGAGGAAATGGAAGAGGGATAGGAGGCTGCAAATCTGAACTGGTGCTGGAAGAAGGTCCACCTGCATGAAAATTTTTGACACCAACTGGTTGATCATTTTGCTCAGATGCAGATGTTGGAACTGGAACTAGTACAGGTGCAGATGGCGGTGGAGGTACTACAGTGGGCATGTCAATCTGTTTCCCGGACCTCAATGTGATGGCACTCACATTTCTTGGATTCTGCACAGTCTGTGAAGGCAACTTATCTGAATTTTGTGACTGTGCCTGATTAAGTTGAGTAGCCATCTGTCCCATCTGATTGGTCAAGCTCTGAATGGAAGCTCTGGTCTCTTGCTGGAATTGCATATTTTGAATTGTCATCTGCCTCACTAACTCCTCCAATGAAGGTTCGGAAGTAGAAGATTGAGGAGCTGATGGTGCAGGAGCTTCATTCTGCTGCCTGTGATATTGCTGCTGTTGCTGCTGCTGAACTGGTGGAGGCACATAAGGTCTGCTTGGACCAGCAGAACTCTGAAATGGTGGTGAAGGTTGTTGCTGCTGCTGCGAAGACCATCTAAGATTAGGATGATTCCTCCATCCTGGATTATATCTGTTGCTGGACAAATCACAATTTTGTTGTTGCTGCTGCTGCATTGGTCTGTTATTGTAGATATTTGCAGCATAGGCTTGAGGAGCATTAACATTAGAAGACTGCTGCAATGATGGACACGAATCTGTATGATGATCATTTGATGTGCAAAGGCCGCAAACTCTTGCCACAGATGCTGACTTTTGATTCGCAGCAAGTTGACTCACCAGGCTGACCAAGGCATCAAGTTTACTCTCCAGCTTTTTATCTGTATCAGTGGCCACATCATGAACTCCTCTAACAACAATTGCATTGTCGTTTCTGGTACTGAATTGTTGAGAGTTGGAGGCCATCTTTTCTATTAAGTTCCTGGCTTCAGCTGGGGTCATGTCACCAAGTGCTCCACCACTTGCTGCATCTATCATACTCCGCTCCATGTTATTCAGCCCCTCATAGAAATATTGTAGCAACAACTGCTCTGAAATCTGGTGGTGAGGACAGCTTGCACATAATTTCTTGAATCTTTCCCAGTACTCATACAAGGTTTCTCCACTGAGTTGTCTGATCCCTGATATATCCTTCCTAATTGCAGTGGTCCGTGAGGCAGGGAAGAATTTCTCCAGAAACATTCTTTTGAGATCATCCCAGCTAGTGATGGACCTGGGAGCCAAATAATACAGCCAGTCCTTAGCAACTCCCTCCAATGAATGTGGAAATGCCTTCAGGTAGATGTGATCCTCTTGAACATCAGGAGGCTTCATGGTAGAACATACAATATGAAACTCCTTTAGATGTTTGTGTGGATCCTCACCTGCATGACCATGAAACTTGGGCAACAAATGAATTAGTCCAGTTTTAAGCACGAAAGGAACATCTTCTTCAGGATATTGGATGCACAAAGTCTCATAAGTGAAATCAGGTGCAGCCATCTCCCTAAGAGTCCTCTCACGAGGTCCATTATGTTCACCCATGTTTTGTTGTTGACTTGAATGAAGTTCAGATGCAACACTTATACTATCACTAACACTATCACTATCACTATCTAAAGATGGAATGATATGCTCTCTAATTAATCTATGGAATGTCCTATCAATCTCAGGATCAAATGGATACAAAAATCCAGGGTTGCTCCTAGTCATGCACTACATGCAACACATGCATCAGGACACGTGAACAGTAGGGGTAAACTGGGAATTTCCATGAAAGCTCAGAAAATATCAAAACTAATGCACCAACATCATCCTAAAATCATAAGACACTACCACAAAAAAGTTGAGAACAAAATTCCAAACCTAACTATTTTTTAAAAATTATAAAAGTTTGGAAAAATAGTGAAATAAAACTTCAAAAATACAAAAGAAATAGTAAATGACGTTTTTTTGAAGATCTGGCTGGGGCCACACGGCTTAGCTGTGTGGGTTGGATAGATCTTTTTTTTCTACACAAAATGAAAAAAAAGTTTGCCTAATTCCGATAACCAGAGCGAAAGTTATGGCCGTTTGAAGTTTTACTGAAAAAGTTTTTTTTAAAAATTTGTATCTCCAAATTTTGACCAACCAAACTATGTGCCCTAGCTATTTTTTACACAAAATATAGGTTGAAAGAAGTTACCACAAAAAAAATCAGACAAAAATAACAAGTCTAGCTATGGAAACCAAAAATCACAATTAATTGGAAAATTCTAGCACTATTCAGCACTATTCACAGCCACTTGATGCACCAGCTTTTGAGCCAATTTTCACACCCTTTCCCACCAAATTGGAACCCGAACAGAGTATTAGTAGGGAGAGAAAACAGAGTATGCACAACCGGAACAGAGCATGCACCAAAATTCGGACCAAAAACAGAGCAAACAAGCTACAAAACGGACCAGAATTCAAGCCACAAAACGCACCAGATTTGGCACCAGACTAGACCAGATTTTTCACCACATGAGCCAGAAATCAAACCAAAAACCGGACCACATTTCTAACCAACATGCACCAGAATTTGAACCAAAATGCACCAGAAACCAAACCAGATTTCGAACCAAAAATTGAACCAAATATCAGACTAAGTTACTGTTCCATTGATTTACTGTTGAATTGGTTCTCTAATTGCATGACCTTAGGGACTAATAACACACAAAATTACACAACATAACATGCAATATGACACGAAAATGCAAGCATCAAACTAACTCACAAAACTGAAATGAAACTGATATGGAACTGACACACTCTAACACACCACCAAGAACACCAAGAACAAACAGAACACAACAGAAACTTAAAACTACTAACAAAAACACAAAACACACAACAAACACAAAACCTTTGACAAGAACCGATGGTCCCCGGCAACGGCGCCAAATTTGATCGAGGTCGTACCCGGTCAAATAAAAAAACAATTAATGTAGTACTAGGAAGTGACTCCTAGGTCGTCTCCCAAGGACCAATTGTCTCAGTCAAAGGTTCCAACACACAGTGGGGGGGGTTGGTTCAGATTATCGAGTTAAATAAAACGAGCAGAAGTATGGATTACTTGCAGTAATTAAAATAGGTCAGACCCCTGAACATAATGCACCTCTGATTTCCTTGGTTCACAACAAATAATCTGTCCAACATAATCCTGTTCAGTCCATGATTAATCAACTAAGCGAAGACTAACATGAGACCTCACTACACGAATTAAGCAAACGTGAACCTTGCAAGACCTCCTTCCCCAGGATTAAGCAACCTGAGATACTGAACGTGAACAACCCAGAGTCATTAAGCATGGCTCAGATGTTGAACGCCTCAGAACAGAGATCCCACAAGGGAGGATCAAGCGGAGCAGAAATGCAACGCATAGAGAACCTCTTTCAGAGGATTGCATTCTGTCCAAGGGCCCAAACCCTGGGATTTAGCCCTCCATTAAAACAGCAACAGAAACGAAAATAGAAGAAAACATGAAAGTGGCAACAGCGATGCAAGCAAAACGTAACAGAGAAGAGGAAGAAGAAAACGAAAATGGAAGCAGGAACAGAATACAAAATGTGAATAATAATAGCAAAACGTGAATGTTCAGATACAAGAGGAAGATCAACCAGAAAACGTGAAGAACAAAGAGCCACCAGCAGAAAACGAAAAAAAACAAAGTTCCCAGAGAGACAGCAACGTGGTCACATCAAGTCTGCATGTGGGTGCTGCTCTTTTCCCTAGAAAAACCCTAATAGAGTGTAAAAATGGGCCCCCAACTGGTCTGACCCGAAAATACAATAAAAATAAACGAAAAATAAAATAAAATGTTGATATGGCATAAGTGGTGCAATGGTGACATGGCATGTGATGTGGCAGATGACGTGGCAGCTCTTCTTGAAGTCCAAAAATTTATTCCAAGCCCAAATAATTATTAAATTGCCCTGAAAATAAAAATTGGGATAATAAGATCTAGAAAATTCAATTTAGTTAAAATATGAATTACCGGTCCAATTAAAGCCCAAATAGAAAACAGTGCAGAATATAAACAATTAAGCACAAATCAGAGATTAAGATAAGCACAGAAAGGTAAGAAAATAAGGGAAAATAATGACTCATCACACAAGCCTAAGAGGCAATACTTAGCTACCCAGTTGTCGAGAGCACCGAGGTATGCACAAGCCTGGAGAGGCGGTACTCAGCTACCCAGTTGTCGAGAGCACCGAGGTATGCACAAGCCTAAGAGGCAATACTCAGCTACCCAGTTGTCGAGAGCACCGAGGTATGCACAAGCCTGGAGAGGCGGTACTCAGCTACCCAGTTGTCGAGAGTACCGAGGTATGCACAAGCCTGGAGAGGCAATACTCAGCTACCCAGTTGTCGAGAGCACCGAGGTATGCACAAGCCTGGAGAGGCGGTACTCAGCTACCTAGTTGTCGAGAGCACCGAGGTATGCACAAGCCTGGAGAGGCGGTACTCAGCTACCCAGTTGTCAAGAGCACCGAGGTATGCACAAGCCTGGAGAGGCGGTACTCAGCTACCCAGTTGTCGAGAGCACCGAGGTATGCATGAGCCTGGAGAGGCGACGACTAATACTCACCCTGGAGAGGGCAAACTCAACCTGGAGAGGCTACTCAACAATTTTCCCACCTGAAGACACTACAAGTCGGAAGGATGGCTTATTCCCCGGACAATTGGGTCAACTCCTTTACTTATCAAACGGTACACCAAAAGGCCGTTTGACTAAGAAAATGGGGGGCAGCTGTAGACCCCTAAAATTGTCCGGGTCGGAAATAAGACTCGAAGACTCTCGAAGACCAAAGGAAAGTCAGCCGGAAGGACTCCTAGAAGACCCTGGAAGACCCTAGGATGATTATTCGTAGGTTTAGAGGTCTTAGAGTAGCAAAAAATAAGAAAGTGGAGGGAATGAAGCCCAATACGGCCTCCCAAAAGTTCAGTACGGCCGTATTGAACATTTTAAACTACAATACGGCCGCACTGAACTCAATACGGCCGTATTGAAGTTTCTGAACTTCAATACGGCTGCACTGAACTCAATACGGCTACACTGAACTTCAATACGGCTGCACTGAACTCAATACGGCCGTATTGATGTTTTTTGAACTTCAATACGGCCGTACTGAATTCAATACGGCCGTATTGTAGTTCAAAACTTCAATACGGACCGTATTGACCCCCAGAGGCCGTATTGCGCCTCATCCCTATAAATATGACGTCAATTGGACGTCATTCTAGACTTTCACACTGAGTTTTAACCCTCTTCTTGAGTATTCTGGGTTTTTTTGAGCAGTGCTCTGCCTAGAAATCACTCGGAGAGTTGATCCGACGAAGTTCTTGAGTCACGAGCCATTTGCTTGAGTCTCGAACCTAGTCGAAGGGAAATCCTCCGGATTTCCATAGTTAAAATTTTATAGGAGGGAGCGAGCGGTCTTGTAGAGGGAGGGAACGCCAAAACGCTTCCCAATTTCTGTGAAGATATATAAGAAAGCACGCTTCAAAGGTTTATCTCTTTAAAGTCCCTTCTTTTACCGCTTTCTGTGTGTACATATTTAAACTGTCATCATGTAGATAGTTAATTTATAATTGCTTAGAATAAATAGGGGTAATTTAGTAATTTCGCAGTATTATTTTTAAATAATCTGTCATAGGGAACCCGAAAGGGGCGCTGTGGGGTGCTAACACCTTCCCCACGCGTAACCGACTCCCTTACCCGACTCTGGTTGTCATGGCCGAAGTCGATTTTTGAATCGATTGCCTTAAACTTCTTTTTCCAATGTTTTGAGTAAAACATTGGTGGCGACTCCATGAACCCTTCCTTATTATGAAAACCGCTAATCCATGGAGGGTCCCGCTTGGGATTAACATGGATTGGTGAGCCTTTTAATAAAATTGCTCGTTTGACAAGGTCTCAGTTTGAGAATAAGTCATTCTAGCAATCCATATTTTAAAACAAATAAAAGAGTCCAACCATCCTTCGCGAATGCCGAAAGCCCGTTTCGGGCCGGTGGCGACAGTGGGCCAGTAAAAACCACAGTCAAGCACCTTGCGAGCTATCCTTTGAATGCCAAGATGACCACCAGATGCAGAAGAATGACAGAACTGCAGGACAGAGTCAATCTCATGGTCTGGCAAGCATCTCCTGATTACTTGATCACTGCAAAACTTCCACAAATAGGGGTCATCCCAAACATAATGTTTAGCATCACTCTTGAGTTTATCAATCTGAGCTCTAGATGCTAAAGGAGGAAAAATAGAAGCAACTAAATAATTAACAATGTTCGCAAACCAAGGGGTGGGGGAAGGAACAGAAACAGAAGAATCAATCAACAAATTTTCATCAGGAAAGTTATCCTGGATGGGCAAGACATCAGCACTGTCCTCAGCTCTCTCAATCCTGCTGAGATGGTCTGCCACTAAGTTTTGTGCTCCGCTCCTGTCACGGATGTCCAAGTCAAACTCTTGAAGCCAGAGCATCCATCTGATCAGCCTAGGCTTTGAGTCAGCCTTCTTCAACAGGTACTTTAGAGCTGCATGATCTGTAAAAACAACGACACGAGAACCAAGCAAATATGATCAAAATTTATCAAGTGCAAAAACAATAGCTAAAAGTTCCTTTTCCGTGGTCGTGTAATTTGCTTGAGCAGCATCCAATGTCCTGGAAGCGTAGTATATCACCCTAGGTGATCTGTCAACTCTCTGTGCCAGGACAGCCCCTAGTGCATAATTTGAAGCATCACACATCAGCTCAAAGGGAACTGTCCAGTCTGGTGCCTGAATGATGGGAGTGGTGGTCAAGGCTCTCTTGAGGCAATCAAACGCCTCCTTGCACCTATCATCAAAATCAAATTCAATATCCTTCTGAAGCAAGCTGGATAGTGGAAGGGCTTTCGTGTTGAAGTCCTTAATGAAGCGCCTGTAGAAACCTGCATGGCCAAGAAAAGATCGCACCTCTCGCACGCAAGAGGGGTAAGGCAATTGTGCAATAACAGATATCTTTGCAGGATCAACCTCAATGCCCTTACTAGAAATGATATGCCCCAAAACTATACCCTACTCAACCATGAAATGACAATTCTCAAAATTAAGAACAAGGTTAGTCTCAATGCATCTATTCAAAACTTTATCCAAACTATCCAAACATGCATCAAAAGAAGATCCATATTGATGGAGCTAAGTTGAAGAAGATTGATGAACTTCAACTCCTCCATGCTTGGACCGAATGTTCTTGAGGTTAATCCTTTGGAGAAGCTTGAATCTCCATGAAAGAAGCTTCCATGGAGGAGAAGCCTTGAAGAGGAGGTTCGGCCACTTCCTAAAGCTTGTGAAGGAAGCTTGAGGAACCAAAGCAAAGTTGGAGAACTTTGCTAGAAAACCTAGGAGAGAAATCCCTACGGTTTTATGACTCTTGAGTGGGAGAGAAATTCAGATTTTATTTCTCAAATTTGTCAAAAGTGATTACAAGAGTATAGAAAACAAATATATAGGATAAGGTAGCTTGTAGGAGAAGCTAACCTTAACCATGGTTCACTAGGAACCATGGTAAGGTGAACTTAACTCCCACGGTTTTAGCTAGCTTCTAGGAGAAGCTAACCTTGACCATGGTTCACTTAAGAACCATGGTAAGGTTGGCTTAACCTCCTTTAGTTTAGTAGCTTGCAAGGCAAGCTTCAAAACCAAGAGGAGAAGTCTTAGAAATTTCGGCCAAGAGGAAGTCTTTTGGGCTAGGCGGCCTTGGTCTCAAAATGGCTCCAAGATTAATTTGAAAATCTTTAATTTGGTTTAGTTAGGTTCATCATATGATGATGAAACCTAGCTAAATCAAATCTATGAAAAATTAGGAGCAAAATGAGTTCAATATGCAAAATTTAGCCTAGGCCCAACTCAGGCCCAATTTCTAAGCACACTCCCTAGCTTTGCTAAAAGCACCCCCTTTTCCCTACTGAAAAAATACCAAATGAAAGTATGAACTAGGGAGGTTAAATGGAGTTAAACTCTCCAAGTAACCTACCTCAAAATCAATATACAAACACTAGGAAAAAGCAAATAAAGTGCCTTAAAAATACAAAGGCAAAAATAACCTATACAAGAGACTATTTGAAACTATACAATATATACAAGTAGAACTAGGCTTCTCTTCATGATAGAGCATTCCAAGTGAAGACTACCTTGGGCTTGGCAAGTCCACTAGTCTTTACAAGGTCCAACTCTTCTTGTATTCTTCTAGCCATAGCTCTGGTAACTGGCCCCTTGGCCCATGGTCTATCATCCCCTCCTTCTTGAGAAGGATTTGTCCTCAAATCTGTAGGCTCATCTTCCTCATCATAACCTGCAAAGGGCATAAGATCACTTACATTAAAAGTGTTACTCACTCCATAATCACTGGGAAGATCTAACCTGTAAGCATTATCATTAATTCTTTGGAGGACTTGGAAGGGACCATCTCCTCTTGGATTGAGTTTAGACTTCCTTTGAGAAGGAAACCTTTCCTTTCTCAAGTGAAGCCAAACCCAATCCCCTTCCTAAAAAATGAGGGCTTTCTTTCCCTTGCTTCTATCTAAAGCAGTTCTCTCATTTTGTTGTTGTATTTGAGTTTTAACCTTCTCATGCAATTTCTTAACAAATTCAGCCCTAGATACCCCTTCTTTATGAAAATAATGAGAAGAATCTGGTAGGGGTATTAGGTCTAAAGGAGTAAGAGGGTTAAAACCATATACAACCTCAAAAGGTGAGATTTTGGTAGTCTTATGGACTACCCTGTTATAAGCAAATTCAATGTGGGGCAAGTACTCATCCCAAGACTTATGATTACCCTTAAGGACTGCCCTTAACATTGTAGATAGGGATCTATTAACTACTTCTGTTTGCCCATCAGTTTGTGGGTGACAAGTAGTAGAGAAAAGCAATTTAGTTCCTAGCCTACTCCAAAGAGTTTTCCAGAAATGGCTAAGGAACTTAGTATCCCTATCTGAAACAATAGTTTTGGGTAGACCATGAAGTCTAACCACTTCCTTGAAGAAGAGTCTTGCTATGTTGCTTGCATCATCTATTTTGTGGCAAGGTATAAAGTGGGCCATTTTACTAAATCTGTCTACTACCACAAAAATAGAATCCATGCCTCTCTGGGTCTTGGGCAAGCCCAAAATAAAATCCATACTGATATCAACCCATGGAGAGTTAGCAACAGGCAAGGGTGTATAGATGCCATGAGGCATTACTTTAGACTTTGCTTGTAAACAAGCTATACATCTAGAGCAAAACCTCTCAACATCCCTTCTCATATGGGGTCAAAAGAATTTTTCTTTTAGAAAACTTAGAGTCTTTTCAACTCCAAAGTGCCCCATGAGACCACCCTCATGACTTTCTTGAACAAGGAGTTTTCTTATAGATCCTTGGGGTATACAAATTCTTCCCTCTTTATACAAATACCCCTCAGAAATATAGAAACCTCCTTGAGGCTTTGCTAAGCATTGGGTATAATTTTCTTTGAATTCGAGATCATTAGTATACAATTCCTTAATGTGATTAAATCCCAAGATTTGAGATCCAAGGGAGACTAACAAAGTGTGTCTCCTAGAAAGGGCATCAGCCACAACATTATTTTTCCCTTTCTTGTATTTAATCACATATGGGAATTGTTCTAAGAACTCTACCCACTTAGCATGCCTTTTGTTTAGCTTACCTTGGCCCCTCAAATATTTAAGTGGCTCATGGTCACTATGAATGACAAATTCTTTGGGAATAAGGTAATGCTCCCAAGTTTGAAGGGCCTTAACCAAAGCATAGAGCTTTTTGTCATAGGTAGGATAGTTAAGAGAGGCACCTTTGAGTTTTTCACTAAAATATGCAATAGGGTGCCCACCCTGTAACAAAACCGCCCCTATACCAACTCCAGAGGCATCACATTCTAACTCAAAAGTTTTTGAAAAATCTGGTAGAGCTAGAAGTGGTGCATGGGTAAGCTTATGCTTCAAGGTTATGAAGGCATTTTCTTGTTTCTCTCCCCATATAAATACCACATTCCTCTTGACTAGATCATTTAATGGGGAGGCTAGTGTGGAGAAATTAGGAACAAATCTCCTATAGAAGCTTGCCAAATCATGGAAGCTCCTAATATCCCCAACACTTTTAGGAGTGGGCCATTCTTGGATGGCCTTGATTTTCTCGGGGTCCACATGAACCCCTTTTTTACTAATTATAAAACCTAGGAAAACAACACTATCTACAAAAAAAGTACATTTTTCTAAATTTCCAAAAAGTTGATTTTTCCTAAGAATATCAAAAACTTGCCTTAAGTGTCCTATGTGATCACTTAGGCTCCTACTATATATGAGGATGTCATCAAAATAAACTACAACAAATCTACCTATACAATCCCTAAGGACATGATTCATGAGACGCATGAATGTACTAGGAGCATTCGGTGAGCCCAAAGGGCATCACTAACCACTCATATAATCCAAACTTGGTCTTGAAAGCGGTTTTCCATTCATCTCCTTCTTTGATTCTAATTTGATTGTATCCACTTTTAAGATCAACTTTAGAAAATATGATGGCTCCATGAAGCTCATCTAACATGTCATCAAGCCTAGGGATGGGGTGTCTATACTTCATAGTGATGTTGTTGATGGCTCTACTATCACAACACATTCTCCACTTGCCATCTTTCTTTGGAACCAAAAACACTGGAACAGCACAAGGACTTAAGCTCTTTCGAACCCAGCCCTTCTCCAACAAATCTTGGACCTGAGACTCTATTTCTTTAGTTTCTTGGGGGTTGGTCCTATAGGCAGGCCTATTAGGTAGGCTAGCCCCAGGCACCAAATCAATTTGATGTTCTATTCCTCTAGAAGGAGGAAGGCCCATTGGACCCTCGGGAGGAAATAGATCATCAAATTCTTTTAAAAGTGTTTTTACCCCCTTAGGTAAAGTCTCATGTCCACTAGATGTGGCAGTGCAAGAAAGAGTTCCTTTACAGAGGAGGATATAAGAGGGTTGTTGAATCAAGAGGTTTTTTTTTGAAAAATCATTTTCTTGAGCAACAACCTCTAGGGAGGGAACTCCTTTTTCCTTAGATTCCTCTCTATCCTTATATTTCACAGACTTTTTTTTTTCACTCTTTTCTTCTTTTTTTTTTTAAACCTTTTCTCACTATCTCTTTTTAGTTTCATTTGTGCTTGATCCTCAGCCACTTGTTGAGGAGAAAGAGGATGGAGCACAAATTTTCTTTCCTTATGAATAAAGGTAATCTCGTTAGTAAGGCCATTGTGCATGGTTTTCTTATCAAATTGCCATGGCCTTCCTAATAAGATGTGACAAGCTTCCATTGGTATTACATCACATAGCACCTCATCTTCATAATTACCAATAGAAAGCTTGACCTTTACTTGTTGGTCAACTACCAAGTCACCATCCTCATTAATCCAATGAAGTTGATAAGGTTTAGGATGGGGACTAGTAGTTAAGCCCAACTTCTCAACCAGCCTAGTGCTACAACAATTGCACCATGAGCCACTATCAACAATGAGAGAACATGCACTGTTTGAAACTTTGCATCTAGTATGAAATATGTTCTCCCTTTGTGATAGAGTATCACTAGGTTGGTTGTTGAGGAGTCTCCTAATCATTAAGAGCTCCCCTTCATAAGGAAAAGTAGACTCTACACCTTCTTCTTGTTCATTTGCTTCTTCCTCACTATTACTAGAGGAAGTAGTAGCCTCATCTTGGCTACTATAAATGTCATGCCCCCTCATGATCATGACCTTCTTTGTGGGGCATTGGGAGGCAATGTGGCCTCTCCCTAAACATTTAAAGCACTTAATATCACTAGTCCTAGAACTAGTGTGTGTAGTGTCCTTTCCCTTTCCCTTATCTTTTTCTGTGGCTAGATTCTTGGAGGGTTCAAAAGTTTTCTTCTTATCAAAAGTTTTTCCCTCCTTCTTGGAATCTTTCTTTAGAAATGAAGAGTTGGAGCTATTTTTGTAAGATTTCCTCATTCTTTGTTGTTCTACCCTTACACAAAGTTGGACCAAGTCATTTAGGTCCCTGTAGGGTAGTAGCTCCACTTGGTCTCTTATTTCTAAATTAAGACCACTTAAGAATCTAGCTACAGTAGTAGCTTCCTCTTCCCTAATACAAGCCTTCATCATTAATAGCTCCATTTGTTGCCTGTACTGTTCTACAGACATGTCTCTTTGTTGGAGCCTTTGGAGCTTATTCATAAGCTCCCTCCCATAGTAGGTGGGAATGTGCCTCCTCCTCATTGCACTTTTAAGATCATTCCAATATTGAATTGGAGGATCATTGTGGAGGCGTCTCTCTCTCTCTAGGGCTGTCCACCAATACATGGCATGCCCTTGGAAGCTAAGGGCAGCCAAAGGGACTTTCCTCTCTTCACTTACCCTATGGCAAGCAAAGAGTTGCTCAACCTTCATTTCCCAATCTAGATAAGACTCCACATCATCTTTGCCAAAGAATTGTAGGAGGTCAACCTTGACTTCCCTTGGCCTAGTAGTTCTCCTAGGAGTATGTTGGTAGTGATCCCCTTGATTCATGCTTTCATTAGGGGATGTGTATTGGGAATGTGAGCTCCTACTCTTTTTCCTATGTTTCTTCATATCTTCTTTTAATTTTTCTTCCTCTTGCCTTAAAATTCTCAATTCTTCCTCTAAATAAGCAAGTTGTCCTTCTCTTTCAATTCTTTCCTTCTCTCTTTGAATGGACTCTTGCTTTTTCCATAGTTTAAGTGATTTGAGCTCTTTAGTGATGTAAGAAAGACTTTTTGGAGAGCCATCACTTTCACTATTGGAGGAATTTTGAGACATTTTAATTCAAGAGATTTTTCACACAAAAATAGTTTTTATGAAAATAAAGTTTTTGAAGTGCTTTAGACTTGGCACTTGGAGGTCTAAGAGTACAAATTGAACTTTGGAGGGAGGTGAGCTACTAAAGAGCCACTTAATAACCAAGCCTCTTCAAGTAAAAATCTCTAAACCCCCTTGTACTTTTGTCTTGCACAAAACAATTTTCAAAAGAACTTTTCTTAAAGGAAAAATAACAAGCAAGTGCCTATGTGTACCATTTATAAGATGCTTGAAAACATAAAGAGCATGAAAACATAAATTGCTTGAAAACTTAAATGACTGAAAACATAAATTGCTTAAAACATAAACTAGTCGTTGAAAGCAATTAAACCTAAGTGAGAGCTTGAAAGGCACCAAAGACCTTCAAGGACCACTCTCACAAGTACTACACGTGATTAGCTATAAGAGTTCTTAAGGAGAGATGGAGATACACCAAAGGCACTCCAAGACACTCCTTAATAAAGGCCTTGTACAAAAATTTAGAAGACAAAAAATTAGAAGGAAAATGAAATTCAAATTTGCTTCAAATGAAATGCAAATTCACACTCCAAATGAAATGTAAATTCACTTTCACATGAAATTAGTGGCTGCACTTAATTTCAAGGAAAGAAAATTAGCCACTAATTTAGAAACAAATTTAGAGACGGATTTTGTAAGGAAAACAAGTTTTAGAAACCAAAAATTCCGTCACTAAAATTTGTCACTAATTTTCACAAAAATTTTCACAACTAGCTTTCTTCCTTCTTGCTCCAATTCAGCCACCAAGTTGCAGCCTCACAAGGTGTTTCACTCCTCTCTTAGAAGCAACCTTGACTTTGGTCACTTCTAGGTGTTTTCAAGAGCCTAGCCACCAAGAGAGAACAAACTCCCTAAGCAACCACCAAAGCCTTCAAGTGGATGTCCTTTGCCTTGGCCTCCTACACCTTTTAAGAAGCACTCAACCACCTTCAAGACTAGAATATTAGTGTAAAACTGAAAAAGAACAATTTAGAATAGCTACACCAATTGGTGGAAAACAAATGAGACAAGACTAGAAAGAATTCCACAAAAATTGACAAGCAAAAATTAAGGCAAATTTAGAAAGCTAGCACACAAAAGAATAACCTAGGAATGGTACTAGAATGGATTAACAAATCAAAAGCTAAGATTAGAAAACAAAATAAGACTCAAATATATGGCTGGACCAATGCAAACATGTCACAAGAATTTTCCAAATCCGAGAGCACACAACACCAAATTTTCACTCCTATGGCTTTTTCTTTTGCTATTTTCTTTCTTTTTCTTTTGCAAAATATTTTTCTCTTAATTTTCTTTTGATGTTCAGGAGTTTCAATGCCTTTTAAACACTTAGAAGTCTCGGATTTAGTGTAAAAATACTGCAGCAAAAATTTCACACAAAACAAGAGGTGTTCACATGCATTTTGTAACTAGTGCTTTACTATTTTGTATTATTTTGAGAGAAAATTTTTAAGCACTCATTCTTTTGTTTTTCTCATGCATTTAAGACACTCACACCTCTGTTTTGGTTCTGTTTTAAGGTTAAAAAAAATTGCACAAAGTTTCAGCCACAACACAAGACACAAGGAGACCTAATAGGAAAGTGTTTATGAACTTTTCTTTGACAAACTTTTAACAAGACATAATAGAAACCTAACTCTAGGAAATTTGCTAGAACTAATAGCAAATTAAGAACTCAAACATGTAAAGCAAAAGCACATATAGGAAGGTTCGGATTTAATAAGAAAATACAAAAAAATTTCGGACTCAAGAACACAAAACAAAAATTAGGTTAAAACAAGCTAGTCTAGGATTCAATGACATTCAAAGGACTACACATGACTCTAGACAAAACATATGATTCAAAAACAAAAACATACACTAAGTATTGTCAATGTCCAATCACGGACTCATGCTTATAGGAATAGAGAGACTCAAGCAAAAATAAAAGCACAAGCACATGAACCTAAAGCACAAACCGAATTGATTCAAGGAATTAGGAACAAGCAAAAATCATGAATCAATCATTTCATATGTGACATAAGGATCCATCAAAAATTTTAGAAAACCTAGATCCATACAGAAAACACAACAAGACATGTAATAGGAGGAAGATACAACACGGATTCTATTAGAAAAAATTAGAGACAAAAACCTCAAGAGCACTAGGCTCTGATACCAAAAATGATGGAGCTAAGTTGAAGAAGATTGATGAACTTCAACTCCTCCATGCTTGGACCGAATGTTCTTGAGGTTAATCCTTTGGAGAAGCTTGAATCTCCATGAAAGAAGCTTCCATGGAGGAGAAGCCTTGAAGAGGAGGTTCGGCCACTTCCTAAAGCTTGTGAAGGAAGCTTGAGGAACCAAAGCAAAGTTGGAGAACTTTGCTAGAAAACCTAGGAGAGAACTCTCTACGTTTTTATGACTCTTGAGTGGGAGAGAAATTCAGATTTTATTTCTCAAATTTGTCAAAAGTGATTACAAGAGTATAGAAAACAAATATATAGGATAAGGTAGCTTGTAGGAGAAGCTAACCTTAACCATGGTTCACTAGGAACCATGGTAAGGTGAACTTAACTCCCACGGTTTTAGCTAGCTTCTAGGAGAAGCTAACCTTGACCATGGTTCACTTAAGAACCATGGTAAGGTTGGTTTAACCTCCCTTAGTTTAGTAGCTTGCAAGGCAAGCTTCAAAACTAAGAGGAGAAGTCTTAGAAATTTCGGCCAAGAGGAAGTCTTTTGGGCTAGGCGGCCTTGGTCTCAAAATGGCTCCAAGATTAATTTGAAAATCTTTAATTTGGTTTAGTTAGGTTCATCATATGATGATGAAACCTAGCTAAATCAAATCTATGAAAAAATTAGGAGCAAAATGAGTCCAATATGCAAAATTTAGCCTAGGCCCAACTCAGGCCCAATTTCTAAGCACACTCCCTAGCTTTGCTAAAAGCACCCCCTTTTCCCTACTGAAAAAATACCAAATGAAAGTATGAACTAGGGAGGTTAAATGGAGTTAAACTCTCCAAGTAACCTACCTCAAAATCAATATACAAACACTAGGAAAAAGCAAATAAAGTGCCTTAAAAATACAAAGGCAAAAATAACCTATATAAGAGACTATTTGAAACTATACAATATATACAAGTAGAACTAGGCTTCTCTACATGATAGAGCATTCCAAGTGAAGACTACCTTGGGCTTGGCAAGTCCACTAGTCTTTACAAGGTCCAACTCTTCTTGTATTCTTCTAGCCATAGCTCTGGTAACTGGCCCTTTGGCCCATGGTCTATCACATATACAGTAAAATCATCCATAAACACCTCTATGCAATTTTCAAGATAATCACTAAAAATATTGAGCATGCACCGCTGGAATGTGCCAGGGGCATTGCATAGGCCAAAAGGCATCCTTCTATAAGCAAAAGTGCCAAAAGGGCAGGTGAATGTGGTCTTCTCCTGATCCTCAGGAGCAATATGAATTTGAAAATAACCAGAGAACCCATCAAGAAAACAGTAATGAGATTTACCTGCTAAAGGCTCAAGCATCTGATCAATGAAGGGCAGAGGAAAATGATCCTTCCTTGTTGCTTGGTTGAGCCTCCGGTGGTCAATACAGACCCTCCAACTATTTTGGACTCTGGTGGGTATGAGCTCATCCCTCTCATTCTTAACAATAGTGAGGCCTGTCTTCTTGGGGACTACTTGGACCGGACTCACCCACTGACTGTATGATATAGGATAAATGATCCCAGCTTGAAGAAGCTTGGTCACCTCCTTCTTCACTACATCCAAAATGACAGGGTTGAGTCGCCTCTAGGGCTGTCTGACTGGTTTAGCTCCATCCTCCAGTAATATCCTGTGCATGCATGTGGATGGACTGATACCAGGAATGTTCGCTAAGGTCCAACCGATGGCTTTCTTATGCTTTTTTAGAATCTGCAACAATTTCTCCTCTTGAACAGCATCAAGTGAGGTGGAAATGATCACTAGCAACTTCTCATTATCCTCCAAGTAAGCATACTTGAGGTTCTCTGGAAGAGGCTTCAACTCTAGTGTGGGTGCTGGCTGAACATCAGAAGGAACCAAGGAAGGGAGAAGTGGTTCCGCAGCCTGTACCTCAACCTGCAAGTCAGATTCTTTTGTAGTTCCTCTAACATGGTTAGTGCATTCTGACTATATAAAATCAAGAGCAAGAGGTACAACACCCAAAGTGTCAATTTCAAATTCAGATGGCTCATAATGAATTTCACATTCAGATTGATGTTCAGATTCAGACTCAGACTCAAACTCAATGCATTGAAGATAGTTATACAAATCAAATGAAAATGAATGCTTTTTAGCATGAGAAGAATCAAAATCATGAATGTGCTCATCAAGTATATCATCAATCAATTCAGCACAAAAAATAGAATGAGCTTCAGAAGGAAATTTCATGGTATCCAAGATATTAAAATGAATAACAATATCACCAAATTCCATAGACAAGGTGCCAGCATAAACATCAATCTTGGTCCGGGCTGTTTTCAAAAATGGTCTGCCTAGAATGATTGGGACAAAACCATGGGAGAATCCGTCCTCCATATCAAGCACATAAAAATCAGTAGGAAAAATTAGTTCACCAACCCGAACCAAGACATCCTCTATAAAACCTGTGGGGTGGGCAACACTCCTATTGGCCAATTGAATGACCACACCCGTAGGTTGCAAAGTACCAAGAGACAAAGAATTAAAAATAGACAGAGGCATGACATTAATTGAAGCTCCTAAATCAAGCATGGAATTTTCAAATTTATTGTTACCAATAATGCAAGGTACACAAAATGTATCTGGGTCCTTACACTTTTCAAGAATATGTGGAACAGATTTACCTATGAGTTCTGAGACATTTCTGCCCATGCTGATTCGCTCATTGCCCTTCAGCTTCCTCTTGTGAGTGCATAGCTCCTTCAAGAATTTTGCATATCTGGGAATTTTCTTGATGGCATCCAGTATAGGTATGTTCACCTCCACCTTCCTGAAGGTCTCCAATATCTCCTTATCCACCTCTTCCATCTTTTTTCTTGGAATTGATTTTGGTGGAAATGGAAGAGGGATAGGAGGCTGATGTAGATCATCACTGTGTGCAGCACTAGAAGAAGGTCCACCTGCATGGAAATTTTTGCTACCACCTGTAGGATCCTCTTTCTCAACTATAGGCTCAGGTGGGGGTACAACAGCTGTAGGTGGTGCTGGGATGTCAATTTGTTTGCCAGACCTCAAGGTGATGGCACTCACATTCTTCAGATTTTGCACAGTTTGTGAAGGTAGCTTGTCTGAATTTTGGGACTGTGCTTGATTGAGCTGAGTGGCCATCTGCCCCATCTGATTTGTCAAACTTTGAATGGAAGCTCTGGTCTCTTGTTGGAACTGCATGTTTTGAAGAGTCATCTACCTCACTAACTCCTCCAATGAAGGTTCAGAAGTAGAAGGTTGAGGAGCTGGTTGTGCAAGAGCTTCATGTTATCTCTGTTGTTGCTGTTGGATAGGAGGAGGCACATATCTGCTAGGACCAGCATTATTTTGGAAGGGAGGGGATGGCTGTTGTTGTTGCTGCTGTTGGTTAGACCATCTGAGATTAGGATGATTTCTCCAACCTAGATTATACCTATTGCTGGAGAGGTCATAACTTTACTGCTGTTGTTGCTGCGTTGGTCTGTTATTGTAGATATTTGCAGCATAGGCTTGTGGGTAGGGGTGGGTATATGGACTTGAGTCCGCGGACCGGTCCATAAGGCCGCGGACTTCACGGATAACGGGCCTATTTTTTTTAATCCGTATAATCATATGGACTTTTTAGGCCCGACCCGTTTAGTCCATGGATTTTGCGGATTTAATCCGCGAGCCCGCGGATTACCCTTTTTTGTGGACTCAAATTTTATTATTAGACATGCTTGATTATATTTGATAGATGTAATTGGACATACAAATATTTTATGTTTGATTTTAAGATATTAATTAAGATTTGATATTTTAAGGTATTTAGACTTTGATGTACTTGGACTTACAAATGTTTTATATTTGTTTGGTTGTGTATTAAGACTTTTAAAGTTTTAAGGTAGTAAGGCTTTAATATTTGGTTAATAGTTGGTATGCTTGGACTTTAAATTTTAAAGGCATGGAGACTTAAATATTTCTATTAGAAATTTAGAATGTGTAAACTTTGTTATTTAAGACTTTGATTTATTATTTACAATGTTTGATGTTATTATTAGAAGTATATTTATATCATTTCATATGTTTTTTTTTCTTCATGTTTTCCTAGGTTAAATACAGGAAAAGAAATTTAAAATTTGAGTCAATGTTCATTTAAACAATTTAGATTTAATTGGGCCCACAAACTTATCCGTTTATCCGTGGGCTTCACGGGCCGGATACGGACTTGAAGATTTAAGTCCATTTATTTCGCGGATCAGATTTATCCGGCCCGTTAAAAATGCAGATTTCGCTGACCAGGCCTTAAACGGGCTGGACCGGTCCGCATACCCACCCCTACTTGTGGGGCATCAGGACCTGTAGAAGATTCTTGCAAGGAGGGACAAGCATCGGTTGGATGACTAATTGAAGTGCAGATGTCACATACTCTTGCTGGTGGTGGAGTTGATTTTTGATTTGCAGCCAGTTGTGAAACCAAGGTGGTGAGAGCATCAATCTTACTCTCCAGCTTTTTGTGTTCGGTGGAATCTGGGGCTACCACATCATGCACACCCCTCACAACTATGGCATCACTCCTCATATTGAATTGTTGTGAGTTGGACGCCATTTTTTCAATTAGACCTCTAGCAGAAGCAGGTGTCATATCTCCCAAAGCTCCTCCACTAGCTGCATCAATCATGCTTCTATCCATCATGTTCAACCCCTCATAGAAATACTGCAATAATAGCTGCTCAAAAATTTGATGGTGAGGGCAGCTAGCACACAGCCTCTTAAATCTTTCCCAGTACTCGTCTAAGCTCTCCCCTATGAGTTGCCTAATCCCAGATATGTCTTTCCGGATTGCAGTGGTCCTGGAGGCAGGAAAGAATTTTTCGAGGAACACTCTCTTCAAGTCATCCCAGCCTGTTATTGAACCAGGAGCCAGATAGTATAACCAGTCCTTGGCAAGATCCTCCAATGAAAAAGGGAATGCCTTCAGGTAGATGTGATATTCAGGGACATTAGGTGGCCTCATGGTGGAACAAACTATATGGAACTCCTTGAGATGCTTGTGTGGATCCTCACCTGCACGACCATGAAACTTAGGCAACAAATGGATCAGTCCAGTTTTAAGCACAAAAGGAATATCTTCCTCAGGGTATGAATGCATAGACTCTCATATGTGAAATCAGGTGCAACCATCTCCCTAAGTGTTCTCTCTCGAGGTCCATTATGTTCACCCATGTTTTCAGGTTGACTTGAATGAAGTTCAGATGCAATACTTACACTATCACTAACACTATGACTATCACTATAACTATCTAAAGATGGAATGATATGCTCTCTAATTTATCTATGGAATGTCCTATCAATCTCAGGATCAAATGGATGCAATAAATCAGGACTGCTCCTAGTCATGCACTACATGCAACACATGCATCAGGACACGTGAATAGTAGGGGTAAAAAGGGAATTTCCATGAAAACTCAGAAAACATCCAATCTAATGCACCAATATCATCCTAAAATCATAAGACACTACCACAAAAATTTTGAAAACAAAATTCGAAACCTAACTATTTTAAAAAAATTTAAAAAGTTTGGAAAAATAGTGAAATAAAACTTCAAAAATAAAAAAGAAATAGTAAACGACGTTTTTTTGAAGATCTAGCTGGGGCCACCTAGCAGCTGTGTGGGTTGGATAGATCTTAATTTTCTACGCCAAATGAAAAAAAGTTTGCCTGATTCTGATAACCAGAGCCAAAGTTATGGCCGTTTGAAGTTTTGCTGAAAATAATTTTCAAAATTTTTTGTATCTCCAAATTTTGACCAAACTAAGTGCTCTAGCTATTTTTTTACACAAAATATAGGCTAAAAGAAGTTACCACACAAAAAATCAGGAAAAAATAACAACTCTAGATATCAAAACCAAAAATCACAATTAATTGGAAAATTCTAGCACTATTCATGCGCCACATTTTGCACCAGTTTTGTGCACCAAAATTGGACCACTTCCGCACCAATTTCCCCCAATTTTAGAACCCGAACAGAGGATTAGTAGACAGCCAAAACAGAGTATGCTAAGACCGAAACAGAGCATGCACCAAAATGAACCAAAAAACGCACCAAAACATAGCAAAACCGCACCAGATTTTGAGCCAAAATGCACCAGATTTTGAACCAAAATGCACCACAAAATGCACTAGAATTTAAACTCAACACACACAACAATGATTCAACACACCAAATGGAATCAATATAATTGGACACAATGGCTTATCAAATGCAATAAAGATCAGCTATGACAAACATATGACAACAAATGTATCAAAAACCAAATTGAGTTACTGTTCCATTGGTTTACTGTTCATCAAACTTAATAACATGAATTCTTCAGTTGGCTTACTTGCTGCACCTGGGAAGAACAAACACAGATACACATTATAACATGTAATGAGACACAAAAATGCAAGCACCAAACTGATACACAAAATTCATACAAAATTGAAACAAAAACTTTAAAATTGATATACTGATACACTAATACACTACACACATAACATAACAGAAACTCTGAAACACTAAACACACAACAAAACAAATAACACACAAACACACAGCCTATAACAGGAACTGATGGTCCCCGACAACGGCGTCAAATTTGATCGAAGCCGTATCCGGTCAAATAATTACAATTAAGTGTAATACTAGGAAGTGACTCCTAGGTCGTCTCCCAAGGACCTTCTTTTACTGTTAAAGGCTTAAACACACGAAGTGGGGGTGGTTTTGGTTCAAATTTTCAGTTTATACACAATAAAATGAAATAACTCAGCAGATGAAACGGATTGGTTCCCTATTCAGATTGCAACTTTTTTATCCCTGGTTCTCAAAAGATTACTCTGTTAACCACTTAATCCTTGTTCCATCCGAGTTAACCAACTAAGCGAAGATTAACCCAAGATTTCCCTACACGAATTAAGAAAATGTATACAACATCAACCTCTTCACAGATTAAGCAACTATTGCATTAAGCACAGCCCATTAAGCATGGACACTCATACAGAGGTTAAATAAAGAAGACAAAGCAGAACAAAGATATACAACCATAACTGAACCTCAAACAGAGATTACAATCTGCTCAAGGAGCCAACCCAGGGGTTTTTAGCCTTCCATTAAAATTAAACAGAAATGAAAACGAAAATGAAACAGAAACAAAAATGAAAAGAAGGAGAACAACAAATCATTAATCTGTATTCTTCAAATATTCAGTTTTTACAACCAGAAAAGAGAAAGCAAGAAAAACGCGAAAGAACCCAGAACTAGAGGGAAGCAAAACGTAAAGGAATATAGAAAAAGGAAGCCAAAAACGTAAAAGAACAATGAAGGAGAGCACTCAAAACGTCCAGGAACAGCTACAAGAGAGAAAACGTAAACTAAACAAGAGAGGCTACTGTTCACGTAGTCACCTCAGCCCCTTCTTTTAGTGGCTGCCAAGTCAGCCCTACCCTAGGTGCAGTTGACCTAAAACGAAATTTGGGCCCCCATCATTACAAATCTGACCCAAGTTACATTAAAATAGAGTTAAAACTAAAAATAAATGCTGAGGTGGAAAATGGTGCAGCGATGACATGGCAGATGACGTGGAAGATGACGTGGCAGCTCCACTTGAAGTCCAGAAATTAATTCCAAGCCTAGATAATAATTAAACTGCCCTGAAAAATGAAAATTGGAATAATTAGATTTAGAAAATTCAAATTAGTTAAAATATGAATTACCGGTCTAATTAAAGCCCAAATAGAAAACAGTGCAGAATATAAACAATTAAGCACAAATCAGAGATTAAAATAAGTACAGAAAGGTAAGAAAATAAGGGAAAATAATGACTCATCAGTCATGCTATCTTTGTGGAAGGACCACTGGATTTGAGGACAAATCCTTTTGAAGGGGGATGGTATGATGGAAATCTAATCCCCAAGGATCCCTTTGGAAGAGGTAAGACCAAGAAAGGTGAACGTTGATCCAAGGAGGCTCACACTTGAAGACCATTGGGCCTTTAACTAGGTCCATGGTTAGGAGGCTGGAGGAGGCTTTCAAAGAGGAGGTGCTTGTGAGACCTATGCTCTTCATGAGCATTGAGTATGATCCCTCTGTTCAGTCCCTTAGTTTCCATTATATATACCTTGTAAGATACTTGTATATTGTAGTTGCTTGTATAAACATGTGTAATTAACTACTACAAAAACACTATTTAACATCGTCATATTTACATCGGTTCTAGTAGAACTGATGTAAATCACAAAATGCGGTGGCAAACTTGTAAATAAATAGAAAATAGAAACATATTTACATCGGTTTTTCTTATAACCGATGTAAAAATGAAATCCAGGAGTTGTTCTACATCGCTTTTAAGCAAAACCGATGTAGAAATGAGACCCTAATTTTTTTGCTTGGCTCATCAACAACCCCCTCTCCCTCTCTTCAAATCCCCAATCCCTCTTCCTCTTCGATTCCATCGCCACCTCCCCCTCCTCCCCCTCCGACTCCCTCGCCTTCCTCCGCCACATCATGATGGCTTCCTCCTTCCATGGATGATGTAGAGTATGAAGGGGAAGACCTTGCCCTTGATCTAGTTCACCAAATGGAAGACACAAAGGAAGATTTAGGGTGGAAAAAGGGAAGGTAGGCGTGAAGGTGTTTAGGGTGGTGGTGTATGGTTGCTCAAGTTGGCTCACTCCAAGTGTAGGTGGAGGCCACTCTAGGTTTCCTATTCTCCAAGGGTGGAGATAGGAGGAGGTTAGCCGAAACTAACTAGTGACTAAGGATGGGATTTTGAGGCACAAAAGGCTCACTCAATATCATATAATCCAAAGTATTTACAAGTGGTGGGGTGTTGGGTATTTATAGGAGGGGAGGCATCTAGGGTTGCATTTGGAGCAATGCATGGCCGAAATTCACAAGGCAAATGCACTCCAAATGAAATGCCAAATGAACCCTAGATGCTACTTGGTGGCCAAGGATGGAATCTAAGGGGTTAGATTGGCTATTTCTAGGTGCATGATAAGTCCATGCAACCTTTGCCCTCCACTTGGGCCTAAGCCTTTCTAACACCAAAAATGGGTCCAATGCTCACCAAAAA
The DNA here is from genome assembly GCF_000230855.2 of Cajanus cajan. Taxonomy (NCBI): domain Eukaryota; kingdom Viridiplantae; phylum Streptophyta; class Magnoliopsida; order Fabales; family Fabaceae; genus Cajanus; species Cajanus cajan. The sequence goes on from NC_138525.1 coordinate 42,081,537, forward strand.
TGCGTCACCTCCTCATGTAACACCCTAGCCCAAAATTAAAACCCTAATCATCTAAAGCACACCATAATACAAGGGTAAAATGGGAAATACAAAGAAAATAAATCCTAGGACTAAAATACCCCAAAATACAAGGGTAAAATTGGAATAAAGCAATAAATTCTATACTACTCAAATTGGCCATAGCCATGAACCATGTGATGGGTCTCACATAAAGTGAAGTACCAAGGATGGTCCTCCATCATACCCTCCTTCTTGAGAAGGATTTGACCTCAAATCTTTAAGCTCTTCCATTCCATTGATCCTTCAAAAGATGTGAAACCACAATTAGGGAAGTAAAAAAAATACTAAAACTTTAGCGATGCAATCCTTAAGTACACAATTTGTTGAATGAAAGTGCTAGGGAAAGGAGAGAGCCAAAGAGGCATCACCATTTAAATTATTGGCCCCATGCAATTTATTCACCAAATCATCTATCTTAGGGATTGGGTTCCTTTTATGCAATGATGGCTTTTAAAAAGGTGCTCATCCTCCATTGCCATCTTTCTTTGGCACCAAAAGAAGGAGGATGGCACAAGGGTTAAGGTTCTTTTGAACCTAGCCCTTTTTCTTCAAAGGAAAAATTCTTTTTTTCTTTTCTTTTCTTTTTCTTTTTGTTTTTGCTTTTCTCTTCATCATCTTTCTTAGCCTTTAGTTTGAGTTGGTCCTCATTCACTTGAGAGGGTGATAGAGGACACCACACAAACTTCTTACCTAAGTGTTGGAAACTTATTTTATTGGTGAGACCATCACGGATTATGTGCTTGTCAAATTGCCATGGCCTCCCAAGCAAGACATGACTAACCTCTAATGGCACTATGTCACACAAAACTTCTTCTTTATAATTGCCAATAGAGATTGATATGCTTGCTTGTTGGTTAACTACAATACCTCTTTCCTCATTGATCCATTGCATTTTGTAAGGTTTAGGATGAGGTTTTGTAGTTAAGGCTAGCTTATCAACCAATCTAGTACTACAACAATTAGAGGTAGACCCACTATCGACAATGAGAGAACAAGTGCTTTCTAAGACCTTGCATTTTGTTTGAAACAAGTTTTCTCTTTGTGATTGGTCAATTTCACTAGGTTGGTTGTTAAGGAGCCTTCTAACCAACAATAGGTCTCCTTCACAAGGTAAAATTTCTTCCTCGGAATCTATGGCTTCTTCTTCACTACTAGAGGAAGAAGAAGTAGCTTCATCAAGGCTACTATAGTGGTCTTGGGCTTTTAAAACCATAATTTTCTTTGTAGGACATTGGGAAGCAATATGTCCTCTTCCAAGACACTTGAAGCACTTGATTTCACTTGACTTAGACTCTTTGAAAGGTGCTTTAAAAGATGATTTTTCTTTTTCTTTTTCTTTTTCTTTTTCTTCTTTGGGATAAGGTAGCGAAGAGTGGCCCTCCTTCTTAAAACTCTTGGAATAAGAGGGAGTGGAGTCTTTTCGAAAAGGTTTTCTTGTAAGTTGATGCTCCACTCTTGAGCAAAGTTGAACAAGTTCATTCAAATCCCTATAAGGTAGAAGTTCAACTTTGTCTCTTATCTCAAGATTAAGACCACTTTGAAATCTAGAGATTGTGGTCCTCTCTTCCTCCCTAATCCCAGCCCTCATCATTAGCAACTCCATAGATTGCCTATATTCTTCCACACTAGAGGACCCTTGTTTCAATCTTTATAGCTTGTCCATAAGCTCTCGGTCATAGTATGGAGGAATATGCCTCCTTCTTAAGGCACTACGGAGCTCATTCCAATATTGGATTGGGGGCTCATGATTTATTCTCCTTTATTTTTCTAAGGAGGTCCACCAATACATAGCATGCCCTTGGAAGCTAAGGGTTGCTAAAGAAACCTTCCTATCTTCACTTATTCCATGGCAAGAGAAAAGTTGTTCAACTTTCATTTCCCAATCTAAATAACTTTCAACATTATCTTTGCCATGAAATGGGGGAAGAGTGATGTTAGGTTCCCTATTGGAAGACTCCCTATTTCTATGATACCTTGGGGGTCTTTGATAGTAATCATCATTGTGATGACTACTAAAGAAGATATCACTTAGAGGTTGGGTATGATGCCCTTCCTCCTCATGAACACTTGAATGCATATGCCCCTTTCCTCTTGAGGGTTGAGGAGAAGTGACTCTTGGTCTTGAACCACTAGCCTCTCCTCCCACAACTAGTTTTTCAAGCAACCTTTTTATTTCCTCATTATTTTTTTCAAACTCTTTTTCTTTTCTTCTCAATTCTTCCTCTCTTTTTATATTTTCCTCTTCTTTTTTTCTTAGGTACTCTTTCAATTCCCTAAGTTCATCCCTAACACTAGACCTAGTACTACGAGAATTATGACCATGGACACTAGAATGATCACTCATCTTTGATCCAAAAAGGTTTTCACAAAGTTGTTTTCAAAAAGGGTTTGAAATGATTTTCACAAAGAGTGAGTGATAAAAAGGTTTTCACAAAAAGGGTTTTCAAGGTGCAAGATAGGTAGGAAAAGGCCTAAGTGTACAAAGTGAACTTTCAAGGGGAGGTGGACTACAAAGAGTCACTTAATAACCAAGCCCTATCAAGTAAAATCACTAAGCCTTTTCTACTTTTCTTACAAAACAATTTGGCACAATAATAAAGTGTGTGTGTGCACGTTACCCCTAGTAGGCAAAAGCAAGCCTTCTAAACGGATTTGGAGACAAAGATAAAAGCCTAAGCAATTATACTACCAAAACTATAAAGCATGCAAAAGGAAAGCACTTAAAACATATTCTAGTCGAGGTCCTAGGTGAAGGTTTTCAAATCACCTTCAAACTACACGAAGCTAAACCAAAATGAAGAGGTTTAAGAATGGCCAAATTACAAACCAAAAAGAATGAAACTAAGGCCCAAAAACACACTAGGCCGAGAAGAAGAAAAATTAAGCAAAATTATGAAAAACACAAGTCTAAGTCTTCAAACTCCTCCACTTGGGTTCCTTCACAAAGAGCAAACTTGTTAGTCCTCTCCAAGTGTTTGATCACTCCTTTTAGTGTAGTGAAATCCCTCCAAAGGCTAGGTTTGGATTCGGTTCACTCCTCCACTCAAATCCACCAAAGGGTGTGATAGTTTGCTAGAGAAGTTCTTCACCTACAAGTAAAGTGAAACCAACCCAAAGAGCAAGAGTCCAAGAAATAAAACTGAAAAAGCACAATTAGGAAGGCTAAACTCAAGGAGAATTGATGGAGACAAAACAAAAGAGGCCAAAGAAAGACAAACTAAAAATTAAGACTCAATCAAAAAAAGGAAGCACACAAAACATTAATCCTAGAAAGGCACTAGAGTGGATTAGTGTTTATGCTCACTTGATTAAGTCTTTTAGTGATTCGGTCCAGCCAATATTAAGGTCTCAACAATGGTCCAAAAATGTCACAAGTCCAACTCCAAATGCTTAGGTAATGGTCCAAGTCCACAAGTCTAGCAACAAGTCCTTTTTGGTCCAAATTTTTTTTTGATACTTTTCTTCTTTTGTTCTATTTTTCACGTCAATTTCTTTTAGGCTTCTTGGGTCCAATTTCTTTTCTTTAATGTTCAGCCCATTGTTGCTTAGGTTTTGCACTTGTGGGTGGTGAAAATTAGGTCAAATTTTAGGAGAAGAGATGAAGACAAGTGGCGTGATTTTAGAGGTGTTTAGGGTATCTTTTGAGTGGAAAATGACTTGTACTATCTAGTACAAGTTGTTTGCACAAAATTTTTCAGCACACCTCTTAGATTCTTTTAGGGTTTCTTTAGGCATAGAAAGATGACCAAATCAAGTGAAAATGCAAGGAGAGTGGGAGGTTATGCATGTGCAAGGAAATGTTTACACATGGAAATAAAAAATCACATAGAACATGCTAGGACTAGGTAGCATGCATGAATGACTCCTAAAAAGAAAGCTATATGTCACGCCCACTATGTAATGCAATATGGCATATTTTGTTCATGTGTTTCATGCAAAGTGTTTGGCACATACATGGAATTTATGTAGACAAAAATATAGGAAACAACAAATGACAAAACTTTAGGTGGATTCAAAAATTAAAAGCATGTTCATAGCATGTTCTTCATGTTCATGTGAGACTCAAGAAAATGAAAAGCATGGCAACACCTAATAATGGAAACCTAAAATGGCAAGGAAGGCTCACAAGGAACAAGGTGTGAACCCAAAAACTATTCGGCCACACAAAGAAAACAATGAGAAGAGAAATGACCGAATAGAAAAGACACACAAGAAGACAAGAAGGACTAGATTTTACCCTTGATGAACCTTGGCTCTTGATACCACTTGATGGCTTCCTCCTTGTAGACCCCTAAAATTGTCCGGGTCGGAAATAAAGCTTGAAGACTCTCGAAGACTGAAGGAAGATCAGCCAGAAGGACTCCTGGAAGGCCCTAGGAGGGTTCTCTGTAGGTCTAGAGGTCTTAGAATAGCTCAAAATAAGGAAGTGGAGGGAATGAAGCCCAATACGGCCGTACTGAACTTAATACGGCCGTATTGAAGCTTCAATACGGCCGCAGTGAACTCAATACGGCGTATTGAAGTTTCTGAAACTTCAATACGGCCGTACTGAAATCAATACGGCCGTATTGAAGCTTCAATACAGCCGTATTGAACTTAATACGGCCGTATTGAAATTTCTGAATTTCAATACGGCCGTATTGAACTCAATACGGCCGTATTGAAGTTCAAAAATTTCAATACGGCCGTATTGCTTCTGTAGGCCGTATTGCGCCTATTCCCTATAAATATGACGTCAATTGGACGTCATTCCACACTTTTTGAGATAGTTTTAACCCTCTCCTTGAGTATTCTGGGGTTTTTGAGCAGTGTTCTGCCCTAGAAATCACTCGGAGAGTTGATCCGACAAAGTTCTTGAGCCCCGAGCCATTTTGCTTGAGGATCGAACCTAGTCGAAGGGAAATCCTCCGGATTTCCATAGTTAAAAGTTTTTAGGAAGGAGCGAGCGAGCTTGTAGAGCGAGGGAACGCCAAAAAGCTTCCCAGTTTCACTCAATATATAAAAGCACGCTTCAAGAGGTTTCTTCTTAAATCCTTCCTTTTACTGCTTTCTGTGTGCATATTTAAACTGTCATCATGTAGATAGTTAATTTATAATTGCTTAGAATAAATAGGGGTAATTTAGTAATTTTACGCTGTTATTTTAGAAAATAATCTGTCATAGGGAACCCGAAAGGGGCGCTGTGGGGTGCTAACACCTTCCCCACGCGTAACCGACTCCCTTACCCAACTCTGGTTGTAATGGCCAAAGTTGATTTGTAAAATCAATTGCCTTATCCCTTTTTCCAATGTTTTGAGTAAAACATTGGTGGCGACTCCACGAACCCCTCCTTTTGCGAAAACCACTAATCCATGGAGGGTCCCGCTTGGGATTAATATGGATTGGTGAATCATTTAATAAAATTGCTCGTTTGACAAGGTCTCAGTTTGAGAATACGTCATTCTAGTAATCCATATTTTTAAAATAAACGAGTCCAAACCATCCTTCGCGAATGCCGAAAGCCCGTTTCGGGCCGGTGGCGACAGATGGCGACTCCGCTGGGGAAGCTTCGAGAGTCAGTCCCATTTAGTGACAGATTATTTTTAACAAATAATAGTTAAAATTACTTCATTACCCCTTGCTTGTATGATAACATGCTTTATATATTTGGCTTTAAATAACTGTTGTTTGTTTAAATTTCCGCAATTGTTTGAAATAAAAATTGCACACAAACCTTTGCACACAACAGTTCCCTCTATACCCGGGGGCATGAGTGGTAATCCATAGGGAGTGGATGTTAGTACGGCCGGTTGAATGGGTCTATAGGAGCCTACGAGACCGTTGTCGGAAAAACATCACTCAAGGTGATAACCATGAACTTGAGTCCGACAGTGCGTTGGAGCTTTCCATCGACTTACGACGAGAGGAATTGGGTCCCTATAATGGGGGCACCTTGGGGGCCTTTGACCAAGTGAGAACAGTTAGATCCTCCTTGAATATGCACTTTTCTGCAGGAGACCCCTACCTCGTGATTCGCTCGTGACTGTTCGTGGATGAGTGAATTGTTTGTGTAAATGCTTATGTGCAATTGTTTGTGCATTAATAAATAACCTCGTGATAAGGTCTAAGAATAATCCCCATGCATGAAAATGTCATGACATGAGAGGAAAAACCAATGTGTGAAAATATAATAAAAGTAAGGAGCATAGGCATCATTATCAATAATACCTCATGCGACCTCATCATCATTTATAGGTTCACTAATACCCTCTCGATGTGAGTGAAAGAGACCCGTGACTATTGAGATTCTCCGTTGTGGAGAGATAATAGTCTAGGGAGGGTGATAAACTTTCATCTTAAAAAGGCAGTGCCTCAAAGATGAAAGGTTATCAAGCTCATGTCAAGAGCGTATTCATGAATAAACTAATTAGGTTAAAAAATTCATTTTAGAAAGTGGCTGGTCATCTCTCTGTCCTCACACGCGCAAAGAAAATCAAGAAAATGGAAGCGCTAGAGGAACAAAACAAGAAGCTCACGACCGAGCTTTCACAGCTCAAAGAGCAGATGGCGCAAATGTTGGAACTCATGCGTCATCATAACATTCATGGATCTCATCACAGTGACCATGGGTCCCATCATGAGGGAGAGGAGGAGGAGCATGAAGAAGATCCTCCACATGCCATACCTCTTGGGGCTGGAATTATGATCAAAGAGCCCGAGGTTTCAAAAGAACAATTCCACGCCCTAGAGGATCGGTTGAGGGCTATGGAGGGGCATGATTTTGATGTCAAAGATGCCGCCGATATGTGCTTAGTGAGGGACATTCAATTCCCTCCTAAATTTAAAGTGCCAGATTTCCCGAAATATGTGGGATCGACTTGCCCCAAGAGTCATCTCACCATGTACTGTCGCAAGATGGCTGCATATGCCACCAATGAAAAGCTCTTAATTCATTGCTTTCAAGAGAGCTTGGCTGAAACTGCACTCAACTGGTATATGCAGCTAGATGGAAATCTAGTACACACATGGAGGCAGTTGGCTGACGCCTTTCTCAAGCGCTACAAATACAACATCGACCTAACACCCGATAGGTCAGATCTTCAAGCCTTGAGCAAGAATAATGATGAATCTTTCAAGGCGTACGCCCAACGTTGGAGGGAGTTGGCGGCACAGATAGAGCCCCCGCTGTCAGATAAGGAGACGGTGTCCATATTCATCAACTCGTTGACTGGTCCCTATTATGATAAAATGATAGGGAACACAACGACACTCTTCTCGGACATCATCACTATTGGGGAAAGAGTGGAACAAGGACTTAAAAGTGGGAAGCTGGCTAAGCCTTCCCAATCATTTGAAGCCAAGAAGACCTTCGGGAAGAAGAAAGAAGGAGGAGTCAACGCTGTAACCATTTCTCCATCTTCTTCCACTTCGAAGTCGGGAAAGTCGCAATACAAGCCTGTGAGGAAGTTTGATAAACTTCCGACCACATATAGCGACCTCCTGCCGAAGCTAGTGGAGGCGCAACTTCTAGCTTATGTTCCACCGAGGAAATTTGATCCACCATACCCCGATTGGTACAAACCACAAGACAATTGTCTATACCATTCGGGGGCATCGGGGCATTCAACGGAGGACTGTAAAGTTCTCAAATATAAGGTCCAAGACCTTATTGATGCTGGGTGGGTCACCTTCGATTCGACAGCGCCCGACGTGAGCAAGAATCCTCTACCAAAGCAGGAGTAGAGAATGGCAAGCCACAATAGGGCCCCTTCATATTTTTCTTTTCTTTTAGGGACTCATGATCAGTACCCGAGATCATGAGAACCTTTTCATGTAAATAAGGGTTTTACAGTCTTTTAAAAATATCAATAAAGAGGCATTTTTTCACATTACTCTCTTTTTTGTTCTTTTCTCTCTTTCCCCATTAACATTAATAAATTCTAAACCTAAACAGAACCAATAAAATAATTATGTCTGTAATTGTTCGCTCTGACCGGGATCCGAAAGTTGAGGATAAACGGGTTGAGTTGGACAGTGATGAGGAGACCATCTCTCCGGATCTGCAAAGATTGCTAGATCAAGAAACTCGTCTACTCCAACCATGTCAAGAGGAATTGGAGACCGTGAATTTGGGGCAGGGCCGAAAGATAAAAAAGGTCAATATTGGGACCCATATCGGTGATGAAATAAGGACACATGTTTCCACTATGATTATAATAAAATCATTCTTCATTGCTTCTTTTCTTGCTTATAATAAAATTCTAAACCACATCATTTTTTAACCCTGTTTGAATAAACATGAATAAGGTTAAAATCATCTTAATAATAATAAACCCACATCATTTTGTGTGGAAGTGTGCACGACAACTTGGAGCACCTTTCCTTGGCCTCAATAAGTGCCGTTATGGATAAAAAGAAAATCCATTCAGGATAAAAATCCTTTAAAAAACAAAAAGCTCGGCAGGAAACCCAAAAAGGGGGCTGCACAAAAATAAGAGCAAAAGACCCGCTAGGAATCCCACGAAAGGGTGACCTAGGCAAAAGTTAGGGTTACAAAAATAAACAAAAACAAAGGTCCGCTAAAACGCCACAAAAGGGTGTTTTAGGCAAAAATAAGGACAATCAAAAAACAAAATAAATTCATGATGGTACCATCAATTGAATTCAACAAGGAGCTCAAGAAAAGTTATCCGAGTTGTCAAAGCACAATCATTAATAACAAAGATGTGCTTAACTTCATAAGTGTTTAATCGAACAAGCCTAAACACATAAGCCTACCTTGGCCATCCATTCTTACAAAATCCATTTTTCAAAAAATAAAATAATCCCCTCTAAAACACAAACTTTTGAAAAATATACTCTTTCCTTTCTCTTCTCTCTTGTCCCAAAGGATTTTAGAATAATCTAGTGGAAGCATGGAGAAATAAATCATCACTGAAAATGGATCTAATCTGAATAATAAAATGGTGGAAGAACTGTGCCAAGAGTTCAAGATCCAACACCGCAACTCTTCCCCATATCGGCCAAAGATGAATGGGGCAGTCGAGGCAACCAAAAAGAACATCAAGAAAATAGAGCAAAAGATGGTTGTCTCATTTAAAGACTGACACGAGATATTACCCTTTGCTCTTCATGGTTATAGGACTTCAGGAGGCAGTTCTACCCGTCGAAGTCGAAAAACCTTATATAAGGGTGATCATGGAAGCAAAACTTTCCGAGGCAGAAAGGGTTCAAAGCCGATACGACCAGTTGAACCTTATCCAAGAGAAACGGCTGAACGCCATATGCCATGGTCAAGCCTATCAAAGGAAGATCAAAAAGGCTCTTGACAAGAAAGTCCACCCTCGAGTCTACCATGAGGGAGAGTTGGTAATGAAGAAATTACTACCAACTCAAAAGGACAAAATCGGAAAGTGTGCCCCAAATCACGGAGGACCATAAGTGATAAAACGAGTCTTCTCAGCAGGAGCATTAATCCTCACAGACACGAATGGAGAAGAACTTCGATACCCAGTCAACACTGACGTGGTAAAGAAGTATTATGCTTGAAGACGTTGCTTGCATAAGCCCGCTAGGATGAAAACCCGAAAAGGGCGTCCTAGGCAAAAATTAGGGAGAAATAAAAGCCCGCCAGTACAAGGGTACTAGGCAAAACAAAGGCAAAATTATCCCCGCTAGGATACGTCCTAGGCAAAAGTTAGGGGCAAAAGAATAAGATGTAAAAGCAAAGCAAGCAACGATCTCTTGAATCAAAAACCGAAAGGCGGTTCAAGTGATTATCTTCTAGAAGCAAGCGTCTTGCAGCATCTACACTCCTGGCTCAGGCCGAAGCAATTAAGGGAACGTAAAGAGCAACAATTACAGATATAATTGTTAAGCCCAATGTATATAGCCTACCTTGGCCAGCCATTCTTCAGAAATTTCCTTCTGTATATCTTTCTGTAAAAACACTTGTGAATATCAATAAAATATCCATTTGTTTCTTTTCTCTCTTGACCATGTGATTATGCCTCTAAATTGATGTTTCAAAAATTGTACGAAACTCTTTTAATAATCGGTCAAATAAAGAAAATTGGAGGGGTTCCTATAAAATCCATAATCTCCTGAGGCTCACAAAAATACTCCCTCGCGTCAATGACAGAAAGTCCTCCAAGAAGAAGAGGATAGGGAGAGCCACTCACTTTTCTAAATAAATGAACAAAAATAAAAAAAATTGTATTGCATATGTGCATCACACACACATTAGTTGCACATTCAAAGACCTTATCATGAGGCAACCGCATAAAATAGAAAAATAGAAAATTGCTTGTGTATGACAGCAGCAAACAAAATGCAAAGATTCAGAAAATCGACAGCGTCATACAGAATAACTGAGCCTGGAGAGGCTTGCCGAAAGAATACTCTCAGAATAACTGAGCCTGGAGAGGCTCGCCGAAATAATACTCTCTCAAAATAACTGAGCCTGGAGAGGCTCGCCGAAATAATACTCTCTCAGAATAACTGAGACATTTCTATACAGAAAAAGCCAAAACCAACAAAAAAGGCAAAAATACAGAAATCAACAAAAATACAGAAAAAGCCGAACTCAACAAAAAAGGCAAAAACACAGAAAAAGCCAAAATCAACAAAAAAGGCAAAAACACAGAAAAAGCCAAAATCGAAAAAAGGGCAAAATACAGAAAATCCAACAAATCGTACAGAATAATTGAGCCTGGAGAGGCTCGCCGAAATAATACTCCCGCAAAATAATTGAGCCTGGAGAGGCTTGCCTAAATAATACTCCCGCAGAATAATTGAGCCTGGAGAGGCTTGCCGAAATAATACTCCTTCAGAATAATTGAGCCTGGAGAGGCTCGCCGAAATAATACTCTTTCATCATAACTAAAGCCTGGAGAGGCTTGCAGAAATAATACTCTCTCAGAATAAATGAGCCTGGAGAGGCTCGCAGAAATAATACTCCCCAGAGAAACCTCAACTCAAGCTCACGGGCCAAATTTCCCAGCGAGAGCTATCAAAGCAAGATCGTCAAAATCCCCAATGGAAGTACGATCTCCCAAGCAGAATATCCAAGTCAAAGGACTTAAACTTCCTCAGTGAAGATAGCTCTCCAGCTCAAGCGTTGAGTGAGGCTAAGCCTGTAGAGGCTTCCTAAATAATACTCTGGGATACATAAGATCCCTAAATCCCCAGTCGCCTACTCAGAGGCACCCCTTCAAGAAAAATCACAAAAAGATCAATAACCATTCCCCAAGAGGAATCCGGCACTCAGCCGAACACTGAACATCAAGATAATTCGCCTACTCAGAGGCACTTTTTCAAAAAAGGAAAAAAATCAAAAATATCAATAAATATTCCCCAAGCGGAATCCGGCTTTTAGCCAAACATCAAGCGTCAAGATGATCTGCCTAACAGAAGAGGCTAATCACAATCAATGACAAAATCCCCCAGCGGATAACAGCCTACACAGAGGCGACAAAACCAGAAGAACAAAAAGAGTCACCCGCATAAGGATAACCGGGATACTCCACCTACGTCAAAGGACGTCAGCCAAACATAAGGCATCGCTCAATTCAAGAAGAGCATCTGTGTCTACACCCCAAGGAAACAGAAATTCCCCATGGGTACCAACAATGCAATGCAAGTTGGGACACAGGAACCTATGAATGACTGCACATCCCCTAGACGGATCCCTGCGTTATCCAGCCCTCAGTGGCACAAAATCAGAAAAACCGTCGAAGCAGCATCGTGGACTGTGGAGACAAAATCATATCAAAGCCTAAAAGGCAATACCCAGCTGCCCAGTTGTCGAGAGCACCGAGGTATGCACCAGCCTGGAGAGGCAATACTCAGCTGCCCAGTTGTCGAGAGCACCGAGGTATGCACAAGCCTGGAGAGGCAATACTCAGCTACCCAGTTGTCGAGAGCACCGAGGTATGCACCAGCCTGGAGAGGCAATACTCAGCTGCCCAGTTGTCGAGAGCACCGAGGTATGCACCAGCCTGGAGAGGCAATACTCAGCTGCCCAGTTGTCGAGAGCACCGAGGTATGCACAAGCCTGGAGAGGCAATACTCAGCTACCCAGTTGTCGAGAGCACCGAGGTATGCACAAGCCTGAGAGGCAATACCCAGCTACCCAGTTGTCGAGAGCACCGAGGTATGCACAAGCCTGAGAGGCAATACCCAGCTACCCAGTTGTCGAGAGCACCGAGGTATGCACAAGCCTGAGAGGCAATACTCAGATACCCAGTTGTCGAGAGCACCGAGGTATACACAAGCCTGAGAGGCAATACTCTGCTACCCAGTTGTCGAGAGCACCGAGGTATGCACAAGCCTGAGAGGCAATACTCAGCTACCCAGTTGTCGAGAGCACCGAGGTATGCACAAGCCTGAGAGGCAATACTCAGCTACCCAGTTGTCGAGAGCACCGAGGTATGCACAGGCCTGGAGAGGCAGTACTCAGCTACCCAGTTGTCGAGAGCACCGAGGTATGCATGAGCCTGGAGAGGCGACGACTAATACTCAACCTGGAGAGGCTACTCAACAATTTTCCACCGGAAGACACTACAAGTCAGAAGGATGGCGTATTACCCGGACAATTGGGTCAACTCCTTTACTTGTCAATCGATACACCAAAAAGACCGTTTGACTAAGTAAAGGGGGGGCAGCTGTAGACCCCTAAAATTGTCCGGGTCGGAAATAAAGCTTGAAGACTCTCGAAGACTGAAGGAAGATCAGCCAGAAGGACTCCTGGAAGGCCCTAGGAGGGTTCTCTGTAGGTCTAGAGGTCTTAGAATAGCTCAAAATAAGGAAGTGGAGGGAATGAAGCCCAATACGGCCGTACTGAACTTAATACGGCCGTATTGAAGCTTCAATACGGCCGCAGTGAACTCAATACGGCGTATTGAAGTTTCTGAAACTTCAATACGGCCGTACTGAAATCAATACGGCCGTATTGAAGCTTCAATACAGCCGTATTGAACTTAATACGGCCGTATTGAAATTTCTGAATTTCAATACGGCCGTATTGAACTCAATACGGCCGTATTGAAGTTCAAAAATTTCAATACGGCCGTATTGCTTCTGTAGGCCGTATTGCGCCTATTCCCTATAAATATGACGTCAATTGGACGTCATTCCACACTTTTTGAGATAGTTTTAACCCTCTCCTTGAGTATTCTGGGGTTTTTGAGCAGTGTTCTGCCCTAGAAATCACTCGGAGAGTTGATCCGACAAAGTTCTTGAGCCCCGAGCCATTTTGCTTGAGGATCGAACCTAGTCGAAAGGAAATCCTCCGGATTTCCATAGTTAAAAGTTTTTAGGAAGGAGCGAGCGAGCTTGTAGAGCGAGGGAACGCCAAAAAGCTTCCCAGTTTCACTCAATATATAAAAGCACGCTTCAAGAGGTTTCTTCTTAAATCCTTCCTTTTACTGCTTTCTGTGTGCATATTTAAATTGTCATCATGTAGATAGTTAATTTATAATTGCTTAGAATAAATAGGGGTAATTTAGTAATTTTACGCTGTTATTTTAGAAAATAATCTGTCATAGGGAACCCGAAAGGGGCGCTGTGGGGTGCTAACACCTTCCCCACACGTAACCGACTCCCTTACCCAACTCTGGTTGTAATGGCCAAAGTTGATTTGTAAAATCAATTGCCTTATCCCTTTTTCCAATGTTTTGAGTAAAACATTGGTGGCGACTCCACGAACCCCTCCTTTTGCGAAAACCACTAATCCATGGAGGGTCCCGCTTGGGATTAATATGGATTGGTGAATCATTTAATAAAATTGCTCGTTTGACAAGGTCTCAGTTTGAGAATACGTCATTCTAGTAATCCATATTTTTAAAATAAACGAGTCCAAACCATCCTTCGCGAATGCCGAAAGCCCGTTTCGGGCCGGTGGCGACACTCCTACCATGGATGATGTAGAGTATGAAGGGGAAGACCTTGCCCTTGATCTAGTTCACCAAAGGGAAGACTCAAAGGAAGATTTAGGGTGGAAAAAGGGAAGGTAGGCGTGAAGGTGTTTAGGGTGGTGGTGTATGGTTGCTCAAGTTGGCTCACTCCAAGTGTAGGTGGAGGCCACTCTAGGTTTCCTATTCTCCAAGGGTGGAGATAGGAGGAGGTTAGCCGAAACTAACTAGTGACTAAGGATGGGATTTTGAGGCACAAAAGGCTCACTCAATATCATATAATCCAAAGTATTTACAAGTGGTGGGGTGTTGGGTATTTATAGGAGGGGAGGCATCTAGGGTTGCATTTGGAGCAATGCATGGCCGAAATTCACAAGGCAAATGCACTCCAAATGAAATGCCAAATGAACCCTAGATGCTACTTGGTGGCCAAGGATGGAATCTAAGGGGTTAGATTGGCTATTTCTAGGTGCATGATAAGTCCATGCAACCTTTGCCCTCCACTTGGGCCTAAGCCTTTCTAACACCAAAAATAGGTCCAATGCTCACCAAAAATGCGTCACCTCCTCATGTAACACCCTAGCCCAAAATTAAAACCCTAATCATCTAAAGCACCCCATAATACAAGGGTAAAATGGGAAATACAAAGAAAATAAATCCTATGACTAAAATACCCCAAAATACAAGGGTAAAATTGGAATAAAGCAATAAATTCTATACTACTCAAATTGGCCATAGCCATGAACCATGTGATGGGTCTCACATAAAGTGAAGTACCAAGGATGGTCCTCCATCACATCACCCAAAACCTCTCCCCATCCACCAAACCCTAAACCTCATGCTTTCCTCCGGCCTCGCCCCTGACGCCACCACCGCTGACATCACCGTTCGAGGACAGGTTCATCCCTAATAGGTCTGCAATGGACTTTGATTACGCTCACTACATGCTGACGAAGGGTAACAAGAAGGGAAAGGAGAAAGAGAACCCCGAGGTGACGTCACCGTCACGAGAAGCCTACTTGAAGCAACTCGCTGAGGCTTTCAACATGAACAGAACTCGAATCTTGGCCTTCAAGAACAAACCCCTGACTCCGGTTCAACTCATTCCCAACTCCATCCTTTCGCCTCCTCCTCCTTCCAAATCCTCTAAGCCTAGGCGTTACATTCCTCAGGTATGTTAATTAAATTTGGAATTCAAAATTATGTGTTTATTTTTCAGATGCTATGAAATTTGAAATTGTGTTCTTATTGTTTGTGGAAATGGTTGTTAGAGTTATGAGAGGACTTTGGATGCTCTTGATATACTAGATGACTTTTACTTGAACCTGTTGGACTGGGGAAGCAGAAATGTGCTCAGTATTTCCCTTGGAAGCAGGGGATGAGACGCTGAGATTTTGGAATGTTTTTGGAATGCCACAGGCTTCCAAACCAGCGCCTAAAGCTGACACTGAGCACTTTGCTCATGTGAACCGTATTTCGTTGAATATGCATGTAGAATTTCTGCGAGCCTGAGACTGTGAGTTGTGCAGATATTCTAGACATTGTATTAATTTTTTTATTTTTTTAACTTTCAATATTACCTTGAGAATTTTTTTGTACACATTATTTCTATCATGTTGTATTTCTAATTATGATTTTTAGTATTTACTATTTGTATACTGTTCTGAATTCAATGGCAATGGTGATGGGTGTGGAGTACACCTGTGATAGAAGGAAGTAAGAGAGGTGAAGGATGAACTTCTCCTAAGTTCCTCCTAGGCTCGGATCTTCTTCAAGGAGATTACACCGAATGGAATGGCTCTTGAATTATGAAGGAACACGGATGGAGTTAGGTCTAGCCTTGGATGGAAGCATCCAAGCTCAAGCATCAATGGAGAGCTCACTTCAAAGAGGAGGAAGAAGGTGATTTTCCTAAGGTTTTGAGGTGAACTCTTGGTGACTTTGAATGGAGAAACTCGGCACTAAAGGCTCTCAAATTTCATATAAGTTCAAAGTGAATACAAATTGTTTTAGGAGGGATCATATAGGTCACCGAATTTTGGGAAGCCACTTGGCGCCACATGATAGGTCACATGTTGGCGCCAAGGTTTGAATTCAAATTCAAATTTGAATTCAAACCTTGTGTCACATGTGCATAACCGGTCATGTGTAGCTAAATGCAAATTAAGTTGAATTTAGTATGTATTTAGGGTTGCATTTTGGTGTCACACTTGTGAAGCCAAGGTGGTGCCAAAAGTGTGACCTAAATGCAACTTAAATCCATCCTAAATTTAACCTAATTTGTCCTAACTCAAATGAACTACTAATCCTCCTTAAACCCTAATCTAATGACCAAAATACAATGGTCTAGTGAATACAATGAATAGGAAAAAATACAAGAAGGAGAACGAGCCCAATATTGGGTATCAAAAGCCCAAAGCCCAAGAAGCCCAAAATTAAGCCCAATACACCTAAACCCTAATCTATGGTCAAAATACAAGACCAACAACAAAGTAAATTCCTATGCTAAGAAAAACATTCAAACATGGTGTTCATTCAATCATAGTCCAAGTGAGAAGCACCCTAGGCCCACCAAGTCCATTGGGCCCACTAAGCTCTGAAGCAGTCAAATCTTCAAGTAACCTCCTGGCCATTGCTCTAGTGGTTGGGCCTTTAGCCCATGCTCTTCCATCATTCCCTCCCTCTTGAAAAAGATTCGACCTCGAATCTGAAGAGTCCTCCTCATCACTAGCACCTACAAAAGGTTTAAGATCACTAACATTAAAAGTGGTGCTGACTCCATAATGAGAGGGTAAATCAAGTCTATAAGCGTTATCATTGATACGCTGTAAGACCTGAAAGGGACCATCTCCTCTAGGACTGAGTTTGGACTTCCTTTGATTTGGAAAACGTTCTTTTCTTAAATGAAGCCAAACCCAATCTCCTTCCTCGAAGATCATAGATTTCTTGCCTTTATTTCCTTGCTTGGCATATTTCTCATTTTGATTTTGAATATGAATTTTAATCCTTTCATGAAGTTTTTTAATAAAATCAGCCCTTGAAGCCCCTTCTTTATGAATGAAATGTTCAACATTAGGAAGAGGTATCAAGTCTAAAGGGGTTAAAGGATTAAACCCATATACAGCCTCAAAAGGAGAAATATTGGTAGTTTTATGGACTACCCTATTGTAGGCAAATTCAATATGTGGCAAAAACTCATCCCAAGATTTGTGATTACCTTTTAAGACTGCCCTAAGCATAGTAGATAGAGATCTATTCACTACCTCAGTTTGGCCATCTGTTTGAGGATGACAAGTAGTTGAAAAGAGGAGTTTTGTTCCTAGTTTCGACCATAAAACACGCCAAAAGTGGCTTAGGAACTTTGTATCTCTATCTGAAACTATAGTCCGAGGGAGCCCATGAAGTTTAACCACATCTCTAAAGAAGAGTTTTGCAATGTTTCTTGCATCATCCACTTTGTGGCATGGAATAAAATGAGCCATTTTGCTGAAACGGTCCACTACCACAAAGATAGAATCCATTCCCCGTTGAGTTCTAGGTAAACCTAGCACAAAATCCATGCTAATATCTACCCAAGGGGAAGAAGCAACAGGTAAAGGTGTATATGTACTGTAGACCCCTAAAATTGTCCGGGTCGGAAATAAAACTCGAAGACCCTCAAAGATCGAAGGAAAGTCAGCCAGAAGGACTCCTAGAAGACCATAGGATGGCTATCTGTAGGTTTAGAGGTCTTAGAGTAGCTTAAAATAAGGAAGTGGAGGGAATGAAGCCCAATACGGCCGTACTAAACTTAATACGGCCGTATTGAAGCTTCAATACGGCCGCAGTGAACTCAATACGGCGTATTGAAGTTTCTGAAACTTCAATACGGCCGTACTGAAATCAATACGGCCGTATTGAAGCTTCAATACAGCCGCAGTGAACTCAATACGGGCGTATTGAAATTTCTGAATTTCAATACGGCCGTATTGAACTCAATACGGCCGTATTGAAGTTCAAAAATTTCAATACGGCCGTATTGATTCCATAGCCCGTATTGCGCCTGTTCCCTATAAATATGGCGTCATTTTGACGTCATGGGACACTTTTACACACAGTTTTAACCCTCTTCTTGAGTATTCTGGGTTTTTTTGAGCAGTGCTCTGCCTAGAAATCACTCGGAGAGTTGATCCGACGAAGTTTTTGAGTTCTGAGCATTTTGCTTGAGTCTCGAACTAAGTCGAAGGGAAATCCATCGGATTTCCAAGTCAAAAATTAAATTTTAGGTAGGAGTGAGCGGGCTTGTAGAGCGAGGGAACGCCAAAAAGCTTCCCAGTTTTACTTGATATATAAAAAGCACGCTTCAAGAGGTTTCTTTTCTAAAAATCCCTTCTTTTACTGCTTTCTGTGTGCATATTAAACTGTCATCATGTAGATAGTTAATTTATAATTGCTTAGAATAAATAGGGGTAATTTAGTAATTTTGCACTATTATTTTTAGAAATAATCTGTCATAGGGAACCCGAAAGGGGCGTTGTGGGGTGCTAACACCTTCCCCACACGTAACCGACTCCCTTACCCGACTCTGGTTGTAATGGCCGAAGTCGATTTTTGAATCGATTGCCTTAAACTTCTTTTTCCAATGTTTTGAGTAAAACATTGGTGGCGACTCCATGAACCCTTCCTTTTTATGAAAACCGCTAATCCATGGAGGGTCCCGCTTGGGATTAACATGGATTGGTGAGCCTTTTAATAAAATTGCTCGTTTGACGAGGTCTCAGTTTGAGAATAAGTCATTCTAGCAATCCATATTTTTAAACAAATAAAAGAGTCCAACCATCCTTCGCGAGTGCCGAAAGCCCGTTTCGGGCCGGTGGCGACAGATGGAGACTCCACTGGGGAAGCCTCGAGAGTCAGTCCCATTTAGTGACAGGTTATTTTTAACAAATAATAGTTAAAATTACTTCATTACCCTTTGCTTGTATGATAACATGTTTATCTATTTGGCTTTAATAACTGTTGTTTGTTTAATTTTCTGCAATTGTTTGAAATATAAATTGCACACAAACCTTTGCACACAACAGTTCCCTCTATACCCGGGGGCATGAGTGGTAAGCCATAGGGAGTGGATGTTAGTACGGCCGGTTGTCGAATGGGTCTATAGGTGCCCGTAGACCGTTGTCGGAAAGCATCACTCAAGGTGATAACCATGAACTCGAGTCCGACAGTGCGTTGGAGCTTTCCATCGGCTTACGACGAGAGGAATTGGGTCCCTATAATGGGGGCACCTTGGGGGCCTCAGACCGGTGAGAACAGTTAGAACCACCTTGAATATGCACTTTTCTGCAGGATACCCCTACCTCGTGATTCGCTCGTGACTGTTCGTGGATGAGTGAATTGTTTGTGCATTGATTATGTGACATTGTATGAGCATACATTGCATTTCTTTAAACATACAACATTCCTATTCTTTTAAAATAAGAATAAATAGAAATAAGAATTTTCCATTACATGGTGTTAACATCTACCTTCATCACATTCATATAGGTAGTTACCCTTTTCACCCAAAAATACAAAAAAAATAATAATAAATAAAAAATACCCAAAAAAAAAAGAAAAAGAAAAAAAGGGTTATTTATCCAAACCAAGCAATATCATGCATCATCTTAGGGACATCCTAAAAACATGATAATGCTTAGTTGAATAAACACAATGCATGCATATTCAACGTCATCATCTCATATCATGCATTCTTATAAAAGATCATGGAGGGATCTAGATTTGCATTTCATACATCCCTCCTAGTAATTCATTAATAATAGTAATAAAAAGAAAGGATTAAGCGATGCGTATGTTCAGAATGGATCGCACGCCATTTGTTATTAAGTGTAAGCCAACAACCGCGCCAAGCGAACACACGTCAACTCCGTTGTTGGTAATCAAGACAAACAAAGGGGAAGGTCCAACGCCGTTAAGGATCATCGCTCCAAGGCCTTTTCCCTACGAATCAAATAAGGCTGTGCCATGGACATACGACATCCATTCTTCTGCCGACAGCGATATTTCCAACATCGCTGGACTTGGGGGCATGACTAGGAGTGGCAGGATCTACACTCCCGAAGATCTTCACGATAAAGCTCCCAAGAATAAAGGAAAAGAAAAGGAGAAAACCGAGGAAAAAGAATCCGAGGAGGAGACTGATGAGCTGTTAAAGTTTATCCGACAGAGCGAGTACTCCATCATGGATCAACTTCATAAGACGCCAGCAAAGATTACTCTGTTGTCGTTGATCCTATGCTCCGAACCGCATCGACAAGCTCTGTTAAAAGTCTTGAACGAGGCATATGTGTCGCATACTATCTCCCAAGACAAATTTGAGGGGATTGTTAGTCACATCACGGCTAATGATCACCTCTCTTTCACCGATGAAGAAATCCCCGCTGGGGGACCGAATCATAACAAGCCCTTGCACATCTCTGTAAAGTGCAAGGAGTACCACATCGCAAAAGTCTTGGTGGATAATGGATCTTCCTTGAATGTGATGCCTAAAAGAACTCTTGATCAAGTGGCAATCAAGGGAGTCCAAATGCGCCCGAGCAACATGATCGTTCGAGCTTTCGACGGTTCTAAAAGAGAAGTGGTGGGAGAGATCAATCTTCCAATCCAAATTGGACCCACTATCTTCAACGTCGAATTTCAAGTGATGGACATTACTCCGGCATACAGCTGTCTCCTTGGCCGACCTTGGATTCATGATGCGAAAGCTGTACCCTCTACGCTCCACCAGAAAGTCAAGTACATAATGGGTGACAAACTGGTGACTGTACAAGCTGAAGATGACATACTCATCAGCAAGCCATCCACCATACCTTATGTGGATGCAGCAGAGGAAGCTTTGGAAACCGCCTTCCAAGCATTGGAAATTGCCAATGTTGAGACGTTTCCCCGAGAAATGAAGAAGGTAGCCCATATGCTCACTAAGAACGGATACTTGCCAGGACAAGGATTAGGCAAGGACTCCCAAGGAATCCTGGAGCTACCCATTATCAAGGACAATCCGGGGAAACAAGGGTTAGGATACAACCCTGTTAATGATCAAAGAACGAAGAGGAATCAAGATCCTTCTCGACGTTCTTTAAGCCAGATCTTTAGGAAGGCTGGTTCACAAACGTCTGTAGACCCCTGAAATTGTCCGGGTCGGAAATAAAGCTTGAAGACTCTCGAAGACTGAAGGAAGATCAGCCAGAAGGACTCCCGGAAGGCCCTAGGAGGGTTCTCTGTAGGTCTAGAGGTCTTAGAATAGCTCAAAATAAGGAAGTGGAGGGAATGAAGCCCAATACGGCCGTACTGAACTTAATACGGCCGTATTGAAGCTTCAATACGGCCGCAGTGAACTCAATACGGCGTATTGAAGTTTCTGAAACTTCAATACGGCCGTACTGAAACCAATACGGGCGCATTGAAATTTCTGAATTTCAATACGGCCGTATTGAACTCAATACGACCGTATTGAAGTTCAAAAATTTCAATACGGCCGTATTACTCCTGTAGGCCGTATTGCGCCTATTCCCTATAAATATGACGTCAATTGGACGTCATTCCACACTTTTTCAGATAGTTTTGACTCCCTCCTTGAGTATTCTGGGGTTTTTGAGCAGTGTTCTGCCCTAGAAATCTCTCTGGGAGTCGATCCGACGAAGTTCTGGAATTCCGAGCACTTAGCTTGGAGATTCGAACCTAGTCGAAGGGAAATCCTCCGGATTTCCATAGTCAAAAGTTTTTTAGGAAGGAGCGAGCGAGCTTGTAGAGCGAGGGAACGCCAAAAAGCTTCCCAGTTTTACTCAATATATAAAAGCACGCTTCAAGAGGTTTCTTCTTAAATCCTTCCTTTTACTGCTTTCTGTGTGCATATTTAAACTGTCATCATGTAGATAGTTAATTTATAATCGCTTATAATAAATAGGGGTAATTTAGTAATTTTACGCTATTATTTTAGAAATAATCTGTCATAGGGAACCCGAAAGGGGCGCTGTGGGGTGCTAACACCTTCCCCACGCGTAACCGACTCCCTTACCCGACTCTGGTTGTAATGGCCAAAGTTGATTTATAAAATCAATTGCCTTATCCCTTTTTCCAATGTTTTGAGTAAAACATTGGTGGCGACTCCACGAACCCTCCTTTTGCGAAAACCACTAATCCATGGAGGGTCCCGCTTGGGATTAATATGGATTAGTGAGCCTTTTAATAAAATTGCTCGTTTGACGAGGTCTCAGTTTGAGAATAAGTCATTCTAGCAATCCACATATTTTAAAATAAACGAGTCCAACCATCCTTCGCGAATGCCGAAAGCCCGTTTCGGGCCGGTGGCGACAGATGGCGACTCCGCTGGGGAAGCCTCGAGAGTCAGTCCCATTTAGTGACAGATTATTTTTAACAAATAATAGTTAAAATTACTTCATTACCCCTTGCTTGTATGATAACATGCTTTATATATTTGGCTTTAAATAACTGTTGTTTGTTTAAATTTCCGCAATTGTTTGAAATAAAAATTGCACACAAACCTTTGCACACAACAGTTCCCTCTATACCCGGGGGCATGAGTGGTAATCCATAGGGAGTGGATGTTAGTACGGCCGGTTGATGGGTTTATAGGAGCCTATGAGACCGTTGTCGGAAAACATCACTCAAGGTGATAACCATGAACTTGAGTCCGACGGTGCGTTGGAGCTTTCCATCGACCTACGACGAGAGGAATTGGGTCCCTATAATGGGGGCACCTTGGGGGCCTTTGACCAAGTGAGAACAGTTAGATCCTCCTTGAATATGCACTTTTCTGCAGGAGACCCCTACCTCGTGATTCGCTCGTGACTGTTCGTGGATGAGTGAATTGTTTGTGCATTCGTTATGTGACATTGTATGAGCATACATTTGCATTCTTTAAACAAACAACATTCCTATTCTATTAAAATAAGAATAAATAGAAATAAGGATCTTCTAGTACATGGTGTTAACATCTACCTTCATTGCATTCATATAGGTAGTTTCCCTTTTCACCCAAAAAATACAAAAAAAGATACAAAATATTCAAAAGAAAAAATATGTATTTACCCAAACCAAGCAATATCATGCATCATCTTAGGAAAATCCTAAAAACATGATAATGCTTAGTTCAATAAACACAATGCATGCATATTCAACATCATCATCTCATGCATATAGATCATGGAGGGATCTAGGAATCATTCATTTCATACATCCCTCCTAGTAATTCAGTAATAAACATAAATAAAAAGAAAGGATTAAATCGATGCGTATTTTCAAAAATGGATCGCACGCCGTTCGTCATCAAGTGTAAGCCAACAACCGCGCCAAGCAAGCGCACATCAACTCCGTTGTTGGTAATCAAGATGAATAAAGGGGAAGGTCCGACACCATTAAGGATCACCGCTCCAAGACCTTTCCCTTACGAATCAAATAAGGCTGTGCCGTGGATATACGACATCCACTCTTCTGCCGACAGTGATATCTCCAATATCGCTGGACTTGGGGGCATGACTAGGAGTGGCAGGATCTACACTCCCAAAGATCTTCATGATAAAGCTCCCAAGAATAAAGAAAAAGGAAAAGATAAAACCGAGGAAAAAGAATCCGAGGAGGAGACTGACGAGCTGTTAAAGTTTATCCGACAGAGCGAGTACTCCATCGTGGATCAACTTCATAGGACGCCAGCAAAGATTACGCTGTTGTCGTTGATCCTAAGTTCCGAACCGCATCGGCAAGCTCTGTCGAAAGTCTTGAACGAGGCATACGTGTCGCACACTATCTCCCAAGACGAGTTTGAGGGGATTGTTAGTCACATCAAGGCTAATGATCACCTCACCTTCATCGATGAAGAAATCCCCGCCGAGGGATCAAACCACAACAAGCCCTTGCACATCTCTACAAAGTGCAAGGAGTAGCACATCGTTAAAGTCTTGGTAGGTAATGGATCTTCCTTGAAAGTGATGCCAAAAAGAACGCTCAAGCAATTGGCAATCAAGGGAGTCCAAACGCGCCCGAGCAACATGATCGTTCGAGCTTTCGACGGTTCTAAAAGAGAAGTAGTGGGAGAAATCAATCTTCCAATCCAAATTGGACCCACTATCTTCAACGTCGAATTTCAAGTGATGGATATCACTCCCGCATACAGCTGTCTCCTCGGCCGACCTTGGATTCATGATGCGAAAGCTATTCCTTCTACGCTCCACCAGAAAGTCAAGTTCATAGTGGGTGACAAACTGGTGACCGAACAAGCTAAAAATGACATACTCATCAGCAAGCCATCCAACATACTTTATGTGGATGCAGCAGAGGAAGCTTTAGAAACCGCCTTCCAAGCATTGGAAATCGCCAATGTCGAAACGTTTCCCCGAGAAATGAAGAAGGTAGCCTCCATGCTCACCAAGAACGGATACTTGCCAGGACAAGGATTAGGCAAGGACTCCCAAGGAATCCCGGAGCTACCCATTATCAAGGATAAATCCGGGGAAACAAGGGTTAGGATACAACCCTAACAAAGATCAAAGAACGAAGAGGAATCAAGATCCTTCTCGACGTTCTTTAAGCCAGATCTTTAGGAAGGCCGGTTCACAAGCGTCAAGGCCGGTCGTCGTCGTCAAATGTTTTTCTCCTTCCGATAGGGATGTATAGACTCAGTGACTATTAGAGATCACTCCTCGGGGACAGCCCGACCCCCGAGCCTCGATAGGGCACATGTTTCCATTATGATTATAATAAAATCATTCTTCATTAATTCTTTATTGCTTCTTTTCTCGCTTGCAATAAAATTCTAGACCACATTATTTTAACCCTGTTTGAATAAACATGAATGAGGTTAAAATCATCTTAATAATAATAAACCCACATCATTTTTATGTGGAAGTGTGTGTGTCAACTTGGAGCACCTTTTCTTGGCCTCAATAAGTGCCATCATGGATAAAGAAATCCTAAAGAGCAAAAGACCCGCTAGGAATCCCACAAAAGGGTGACCTAGGCAAAAGTTAGGGTTACAAAATAAGACCAAAAGACCCGCTAGGAATCCCACAAAAGGGTGACCTAGGCAAAAGTTAGGGTTACAAAATAAGACCAAAAGACCCGCTAGGAATCCCACAAAAGGGTGACCTAGGCAAAAATTAGGGTTACAAAATAATGAATAAAAACAAAAACCCGCTAAGACACCACAAATGGGTGTTTTAGGCAAAAGTAAGAGCCATCAAAAAAGGAAAAACCAGAATAAATCCATGATGGTACCATCAATTGAATTCAACAAAGGGGCTCAAGAAAAGCTATCCAAGTTGTCAAAGCACAATCATTAATAACAAAGATGTGCTTAACCTCACAAGTGTTTAAACAAACAAACCTAAACATATAAGCCTACCATGGCCAGCCATTCTTACAAAAACCATTTTTCAAAAATAAAATAATCCCCTCTAAAACACAAACCTTTGAAAATATATCCTTTCTTTCTTTTCTCTCTTGTCCCAACGATTTTTGAATAATCTAGTGGAAACATGGAGATATAGTGGTCAATAGGAGGGTTGACACATCTTCTAAAGAAAGGGAAGAATCATTTGGTTGATGACACCAAGATCAAATATGCATCATTCCTCGGTAACAGAAATCGGCAGAGCACAGTCCGTCTGGAGGAATGGCAAAATCCAAACACAAAAACGCATCGGTTAATTCTTTTGAAAAAAGAATCAAATAGAATTAGGTGCATCATACTGCATACATGCATACAGATGATAGGTGTACTGGAAGATCACTTATTCTCTGTTTATTGAAAAAACAAAAAAAATAAATAATATAAATTTCAGAAAAAACAATGCGCCTGTACCATGTTCAGTACACCCGTATTAAAATCAGGGTTATGAACAAAATTTCAACTCAGTACGGGCGTACTGAAATGGATGCGGCCGTATTGGCCATAAAGAAATTTTCAAAGACCTCGTCATGAGGCAACTACATAAAATAGAAAAAATAGAAAAATTGCTTGTGTATGACAGCAGCAAACAAAATGCAAAGATTCAGAAAATCAACAGCGTCATACAGAATAACTGAGCCTGGAGAGGCTTGCCGAAAGAATACTCTCAGAATAACTGAGCCTGGAGAGGCTTGCCGAAACAATACTCCCACAGAATAACTGAGCCTGGAGAGGCTTGTCGAAATAATACTCTCTCAAAATAACTTGAGCCTGGAGAGGCTTGCCGAAAGAATACTCTCAGAATAACTGAGCCTGGAGAGGCTCGCCGAAATAATACTCTCAAAATAACTGAGCCTGGAGAGGCTCGCCGAAATAATACTCTCTCAAAATAACTGAGACATTTCTGTACAGAAAAAGCCGAAAAACAACAGAAAAGGCAAAAATACAGAAAAAGCCAAAAAATGACAAAAAAGGCAAAAATACAGAAAAAGCCAAAAAATGACAAAAAAGGCAAACATACAGAAAAAGTCAAAAGTCGACAAAAAAGACAAAGATTTCACATCTTTCAGAATAACTGAGCCTGGAGAGGCTCGCCGAAATAATACTCTCAGAATAATTGAGCCTGGAGAGGCTTGCTGAAATAATACTCTTTCAGAATAATTGAGCCTGGAGAGGCTTGCAGAAATAATACTTCCTCAGAATAACTAAAGCCTGGAGAGGCTTGCAGAAATAATACTCCCCCAACTGTACAGAATAATTGAGCCTGGAGAGGCTTGCTGAAATAATACTCTCATCAGAATAACTGAGCCTGGAGAGGCTTACTGAAATAATACTCTCTCAGAAATAACTGAGCCTGGAGAGGCTTGCCGAAACAATACTCATTCAGAATAATTGAGCCTGGAGAGGCTCGCCAAAATAATACTCCACATCAAAGAATAATTGAGCCTGGAGAGGCTCGCAGAAATAATACTCCCCAGAGAAACCTCAACTCAAGCTCACAGAACGAATCCCCAGCGAGAGCTATCAAAGCAAGATCGACGACATTCCCAATGGAAGCACGATCACCCAAGCAGTATATCTAGTCAAAAGACTTAAAACTTCCTCAGTGGAAGATAGCTCTCTGACTCAAGTATTGAGTGAGGCTAAGCCAGCAGAGGCTTCCTAAATAATACTCTGGGATACATAAGATCCCTCATTCCCCAATCGCCTACTCAAGAGGCACTCCTTCAAAAAGAGGAAAAATAAAAAAGATCAATAACCATTCCCCAAGCGGAATTTGGCACTCAGCCGAACACTGAACTTCAAATCCCCAGTCGCCTACTTAAGAGGCACCCCTTCAAAAAAAAAAAAAAAAAAAAAAAAAAAAAAAAAAAAAATCAAAAAGATCAATAACCATTCCCCAAGAGGAATTCGGCATTCAGCCAATCATCAAACATCAAGATAATTCGCCTATTCAGAGGCACTCTTTCAAAAAAGAGAAAAAATCGAAAAGATCAATAATCATTCCCCAAACGGAATCCGGCTCTCAGCCTATCATTGAACATCAAGATGATCTGCCTAACAGAAGAGGCCAATCACAACCAATGACAAAATCCCCTGGCGGATAACAGCCTACACAGAGGCAACAAAATCCAAAAATTAAAAAGAGTTACCCGAATAAGGATAACCGGGATACTCCACCTACGTCAAAAGGACGTCAGCCAAACATAAGGCATTGCTCAACTCAGAGAGAAAGAGCATCTGTGTCTATACCCCAAGGAGTCAGAAATTCCCCAAGGGTACCAACAATGCAATGCAAGTTGGGGCACAGGAACCTGTGAATGACTGCACATCCCCTAGACGGATCCCTGCGTTATCCAGCCCTCAGTGGCACAAAAATCAAAAACAATCGTCGAAGCAGCATCGTGGACTGTGGAGACAAAATCAACATCCAGAATCCCCAGCGGATAACAGCCTACACAAAGGCAGCAAAAAATCAGAAAATCAAAAAGAGTTACCCGAATAAGGATAACCGGGATACTCCACCAACGTCAAAAGGACGTCAGCCAATCATAAGGCACCGCTCACATCAGAAAGAGCATCTTTGTGTCTGCACCCCAAAGGAATCAGAAATTCCCCAGTGGGCACCAACTACGCAATGGAAAGTTGGGACACAAGAACCTATGAGTAACTGCACATCCCCTAGACGGATCCCTGCGTTATCCAGCCCCTAGTGGCACAAAATCAGAAACAACCGTCGAAGCAGCATCGTGGACTGTAGAGACAAAATCATCACAAATCCCTGGAAAGGAGATATTCACGCTACCCCGTCGTCACAAACACGGAGGTATGCAGCTTCCGGCTCGGGCAATGAGCGAAGCTATCTCTGGAAAGGGGGTACTCACCGCTTACCGTTGTCACAAAGGTACTTAGCTTCCGGCTCGAACAAAGAGTGAAGCTAAGCCTGGAGAGACGGTACTTACAGCTTCCAGCTTGGGCAACAAGCAAAGCAAAGCCTGGAGAGGCAAAACTCACACTGCTCACCGTCGTCACAAAGGTGCTTAGTTTCCGGCTCGAACAAAGAGCGAGACTAAGCCTGGAGAGGCGAAATTCACACTGCTATCATTGTCACAAGGGTACTTAGCTTCCGGCTCAAACAAAGAGTGAAGCTAAGCCTGGAGAGGCGGTACTCACAGCTTACAGCTTGGGCAGCAAGCAAAGCAAAACCTGGAGAGGTTACTCGACAATTTTCCACCGGAAGACGCTACAAGTCAGAAGGTCGGCGCATCACCCGGACAATTGGGTCAACTCCTTTACTTGTCAGCCGGTACACCAAAAGGCCGTCCGACTAAGTAAAGGGGGGGCAGCTGTAGACCCCTGAAATTGTCCGGGTCGGAAATAAAGCTTGAAGACTCTCGAAGACTGAAGGAAGATCAGCCAGAAGGACTCCCGGAAGGCCCTAGGAGGGTTCTCTGTAGGTCTAGAGGTCTTAGAATAGCTCAAAATAAGGAGGTGGAGGGAATGAAGCCCAATACGGCCGTACTGAACTTAATACGGCCGTATTGAAGCTTCAATACGGCCGCAGTGAACTCAATACGGCGTATTGAAGTTTCTGAAACTTCAATACGGCCGTACTGAAATCAATACGGCCGTATTAAAGCTTCAATACAGCCGTATTGAACTCAATACGACCGTATTGAAGTTCAAAAATTTCAATACGGCCGTATTACTCCTGTAGGCCGTATTGCGCCTATTCCCTATAAATATGACGTCAATTGGACGTCATTCCACACTTTTTCAGATAGTTTTGACTCCCTCCTTGAGTATTCTGGGGTTTTTGAGCAGTGTTCTGCCCTAGAAATCTCTCTGGGAGTCGATCCGACGAAGTTCTGGAATTCCGAGCACTTAGCTTGGAGATTCGAACCTAGTCGAAGGGAAATCCTCCGGATTTCCATAGTCAAAAGTTTTTTAGGAAGGAGCGAGCGAGCTTGTAGAGCGAGGGAACGCCAAAAAGCTTCCCAGTTTTACTCAATATATAAAAGCACGCTTCAAGAGGTTTCTTCTTAAATCCTTCCTTTTACTGCTTTCTGTGTGCATATTTAAACTGTCATCATGTAGATAGTTAATTTATAATCGCTTATAATAAATAGGGGTAATTTAGTAATTTTACGCTATTATTTTAGAAATAATCTGTCATAGGGAACCCGAAAGGGGCGCTGTGGGGTGCTAACACCTTCCCCACGCGTAACCGACTCCCTTACCCGACTCTGGTTGTAATGGCCAAAGTTGATTTATAAAATCAATTGCCTTATCCCTTTTTCCAATGTTTTGAGTAAAACATTGGTGGCGACTCCACGAACCCTCCTTTTGCGAAAACCACTAATCCATGGAGGGTCCCGCTTGGGATTAATATGGATTAGTGAGCCTTTTAATAAAATTGCTCGTTTGACGAGGTCTCAGTTTGAGAATAAGTCATTCTAGCAATCCACATATTTTAAAATAAACGAGTCCAACCATCCTTCGCGAATGCCGAAAGCCCGTTTCGGGCCGGTGGCGACAACGTCAAGGCCAGCTGTCGTCATCAAGTGTCCTTTTCCTTCTAATAGGGATGTGTAAATTCAGTGACTATTAGAGATCACTCCTCGGGGACAGCCCGACCCCCGAGCCTCGATAGGGCACATGTTTTCCACTATGATTATAATAAAATCATTCATTATTATTTCTTATTGCTTCTTTTCTTGCTTGCAATAAAATTCTAAACCACATTATTTAACCCTGTTTGAATGAACATAAGTGAGGTTAAAATCGTCTTAATAATCAATAAACCCACATCATTTTGTGTGGAAGTGTGCACGACAACTTGGAGCACCTTTTCTTGGCTTCAATAAGTGCCGTCATGGATAAAAAGAAATCCATTCAGGATAAAAATCCTAAAAAACAAAAAGCTCGGCAGGAAACCCAAAAAGGGGGCTGCGCAAAAATAAGAGCAAAAGACCCGCTAGGAATCCCACAAAAGGGTGACCTAGGCAAAAATTAGGGTTACAAAATAATGAACAAAAACAAAAGCCCGCTAAAACTCCACAAATGGGTGTTTTAGGCAAAAGTTAGGGCAATCGAAAAACAGAATAAATCCATGATGGTACCACCAACTGAATTCAACAAAGGGGCTCAAGAAAAACTATCCAAGTTGTCAAATCAAAAATGTTAATAACCAAGACGTGCTTAACTTCATAAGTGTTTAATCAAACAAGCCTAAACACTTAAGCCTACCATTGGCCAAGCCATTCTTACAAAATCCATTTTTCAAAAAATAAATAATCCCCTCTAAAACACAAACTTTCGAAAAAAATATCTTTCCTTTCTTTTCTCTCTTGTCCCAAACGATTTTAGGATAATCTAGTGGAAACATGGAGATATAGTGGTCAATAGGAGGGTTGACATATCTTTTAAAGGAAGGGAAGGATCATTTGGTTGATGACACCAAATCTCAATATAACACGCATCATTCCTCGGTTACAGAAATCGGCAGCGCACAGCCCGTCTAGAGGAATGGCAAAAATCCAAACAGAGAAACGCATCGGTTAATTCTTTTGAAAAGTGAATCAAATAGAATTAGGTGCATCATACTGCATACATGCATACAGATGATAGGTGTAATGGAAGATCACTTATTCTCTGTTTATTGAAAAAAACAAAAAAATATAAACTTCAGAAAAATAATACGCCCGTATCATGTTCAGTACGCCCGTACCAAAATTAGGGTTATGAACAAATTTTCAATTCAATACGGGCATACTGAAATGAATAACGGCCGTATTGGCAATAACAGAAATCCTCCCTCACGTCGATGACAAAATTCCTCCAAGAAGAAGAGGATAGGGGGAGCCATTCATTTTTTCTAAAAAACAACAAAACATTAAATAATAAAACTTGCATTTGTGCATCACGCACATTAATTGCACATTCAAAGACCTCATCATGAGGCAGTCGCATAAAATAGAAAAAATAGGAAAAATTGCTTGTGTATGACAGCAGCAAACAAAATGAAGAAATTCAGAAAATCAACAGCATCATACAGAATAATTGAGCCTGGAGAGGCTCGCCGAAATAATACTCTCAGAATAATTGAGCCTGGAGAGGCTCGCCGAAATAATACTCTCTCAGAATAATTGAGCCTGGAGAGGCTCGCCAAAATAATACTCCTCAGAGACATTTCTGTACAGAAAAAGCCAAAACCAACAAAAAGGCAAAAATACAGAAAAAGCCAAAATCAACAAAAAATACAGAAAAAGCCAAAACCAACAAAAAAGGCAAAAACACAGAAAAAGCCAAAATCAAAAGGCAAAAAACACAGAAAAAGCCAAAATCAACAAAAAGGCAAAATACAGAAAATCCAACAAATTATACAGAATAATTGAGCCTGGAGAGGCTTGCCGAAATAACACTCCCACAGATTAATTGAGCCTGGAGAGGCTCGCCGAAATAATACTCTCAGAATAATTGAGCCTGGAGAGGCTCGCCGAAATAATACTCGTATAAGAATAATTGAGCCTGGAGAGGCTCGCCGAAATAATACTCGTATAAGAATAATTGAGCCTGGAGAGGCTCGCCGAAATAATACTCCCCAGAGATATCTCAGTTTCCACTCACGGGCCAAATTCCCCAGTGAAAGCTATCAAACCAAGATCAGCAAAATTCCCCAAGGGAGGCTTGATCATCTAAACAGAATATCCAAGTCGAAAGGACTTAAACTTCCTCAGTGGAGGGTAGCTTTCCAACTCGAACGAAGAGTGAAGCTAAGCCTGAAGAGGCTTTCTAAATAATACTCTGGGATACATAAGAACTTCAAATCCCCAGTCGCCTACACAGAGGCATTCCTACAAAAAGCAAAAATCCAAAAGATCAATAACAATTCCCCAAGCGGAATTTGGCTTTTCAGCCAATCATTGAACATCAAGATGATATGCCTAACAGAAGAGGTTAATCAAAATCAACGACAAAATCCCCCAGCGGATAACAGCCTGCACAGAGGCAACAAAAATAAAAAAAAAATCATCAAAAAGAGTCACCCGAATAAGGATAACCGGGATACTCCACAACGTCGAAAGGACGACAGCCAATCATAAGGCACCGCTCACATCAGAAAGAGCATCTTCGTGTCTACACCCCAAGGAAACAGAAATTCCTCAATGGGTACCAACTACACAATGGAAAGTTGGGACACAAGAACCTATGAGTAACTGCACATCCCCTAGACGGATCCCTGCGTTATCCAGCCCTCAGCGGCACCAAAATCAAAATCAAACCGTCGAAGCAGCATCGTGGACTGTGGAAACAAAATCATCTCAAAGCCTAAGAGGCAATACTCAGCTACCCAGTTGTCGAGAGCACCGAGGTATGCACAAGCCTAAGAGGCGCTACTCAGCTACCCAGTTGTCGAGAGCACCGAGGTATGCACAAGCCTGGAGAGGCAATACTCAGCTACCCAGTTGTCGAGAGCACCGAGGTATGCACAAGCCTAAGAGGCGCTACTCAGCTACCCAGTTGTCGAGAGCACCGAGGTATGCACAAGCCTGGAGAGGCAATACTCAGCTACCCAGTTGTCGAGAGCACCGAGGTATGCACAAGCCTGGAGAGGCGGTACTCAGCTACCCAGTTGTCGAGAGCACCGAGGTATGCACAAGCCTGGAGAGGCGGTACTCAGCTACCCAGTTGTCGAGAGCACCGAGGTATGCACAAGCCTGGAGAGGCAATACTCAGCTACCCAGTTGTCGAGAGCACCGAGGTATGCACAAGCCTAAGAGGCGTTACTCAGCTACCCAGTTGTCGAGAGCACCGAGGTATGCACAAGCCTAAGAGGCAATACTCAGCTACCCAGTTGTCGAGAGCACCGAGGTATGCACAAGCCTAAGAGGCAATACTCAGCTACCCAGTTGTCGAGAGCACCGAGGTATGCACAAGCCTAAGAGGCAATACTCAGCTACCCAGTTGTCGAGAGCACCAAGGTATGCACAAGCCTGGAGAGGCAATACTCAGCTACCCAGTTGTCGAGAGCACCGAGGTATGGACAAGCCTGGAGAGGCGGTACTCAGCTACCCAGTTGTCGAGAGCACCGAGGTATGCATGAGCCTGGAGAGGCGACGACTAATACTCACCCTGGAGAGGGCAAACTCAACCTGGAGAGGCTACTCAACAATTTTCCGCCGGAAGACGCTACAAGTCAGAAGGTTGGCACATCACCCGGACAATTGGGTCAACTCCTTTACTTGTCAGCCGGTACACCAAAAAGCCATTTGACTAAGTAAAGGGGGGGCAGCTGTAGACCCCTAAAATTGTCCGGGTCGGAAATAAAACTCGAAGACCCTCAAAGATCGAAGGAAAGTCAGCAAGAAGGACTCCTAGAAGACCATAGGATGGCTATCTGTAGGTTTAGAGGTCTTAGAGTAGCTTAAAATAAGGAAGTGGAGGGAATGAAGCCCAATACGGCCGTACTAAACTTAATACGGCCGTATTGAAGCTTCAATACGGCCGCAGTGAACTCAATACGGCGTATTGAAGTTTCTGAAACTTCAATACGGCCGTACTGAAATCAATACGGCCGTATTGAAGCTTCAATACAGCCGCAGTGAACTCAATACGGGCGTATTGAAATTTCTGAATTTCAATACGGCCGTATTGAACTCAATACGGCCGTATTGAAGTTCAAAAATTTCAATACGGCCGTATTGATTCCATAGCCCGTAT
This sequence comes from Cajanus cajan, assembly GCF_000230855.2. Lineage (NCBI taxonomy): Eukaryota > Viridiplantae > Streptophyta > Magnoliopsida > Fabales > Fabaceae > Cajanus > Cajanus cajan. Next base: position 42,115,653 of record NC_138525.1, read on the forward strand.
TGCGCCTGTTCCCTATAAATATGGCGTCATTTTGACGTCATGGGACACTTTTACACACAGTTTTAACCCTCTTCTTGAGTATTCTGGGTTTTTTTGAGCAGTGCTCTGCCTAGAAATCACTCGGAGAGTTGATCCGACGAAGTTTTTGAGTTCTGAGCATTTTGCTTGAGTCTCGAACTAAGTCGAAGGGAAATCCATCGGATTTCCAAGTCAAAAATTATTTTTTAGGAAGGAGTGAGCGGCCTTGTAGAGCGAGGGAACGCCAAAAAGCTTCCCAGTTTTACTTGATATATAAAAAGCACGCTTCAAGAGGTTTCTTTTCTAAAAATCCCTTCTTTTACTGCTTTCTGTGTGCATATTAAACTGTCATCATGTAGATAGTTAATTTATAATTGCTTAGAATAAATAGGGGTAATTTAGTAATTTTGCACTATTATTTTTAGAAATAATCTGTCATAGGGAACCCGAAGGGGGCGTTGTGGGGTGCTAACACCTTCCCCACACGTAACCGACTCCCTTACCCGACTCTGGTTGTAATGGCCGAAGTCGATTTTTGAATCGATTGCCTTAAACTTCTTTTTCCAATGTTTTGAGTAAAACATTGGTGGCGACTCCATGAACCCTTCCTTTTTATGAAAACCGCTAATCCATGGAGGGTCCCGCTTGGGATTAACATGGATTGGTGAGCCTTTTAATAAAATTGCTCGTTTGACGAGGTCTCAGTTTGAGAATAAGTCATTCTAGCAATCCATATTTTTAAACAAATAAAAGAGTCCAACCATCCTTCGCGAGTGCCGAAAGCCCGTTTCGGGCCGGTGGCGACATGTACCATGAGGCATCACTTTAGACTTAGCTTGTAAACAAGCTAAACATCTAAAACAATGCCTTTGGACATCTTTTCACATATGGGGCCAATAAAATTTTTCTTTTAGCAAACTAAGGGTTTTATCAACACCAAAGTGCCCCATAAGCCCACCTTCATGACTCTCTTTAATTAATAGTTTCCTAATGGATCCTTGAGGTATACACAATCTTCCTTCTTTGTATAAATACCCCTCAGCCATATAGAAACCATCAAAAGCTTTTCGTTGACATTTTTTATAATTATCACCAAACTCAAGATCTTCCTCATACAATTCCCTAATATTATTAAATCCAAGAATTTGAGTACCTAGAGACACAAGCAAAGTATGTCTTCTAGATAGAGCATCAACTACAATATTTGATTTTCCTTTCTTGAATTTAATGATATATGGAAATTGTTCAAGGAACTCTAACCATTTGGCATGCCTCTTATTTAATTTACCTTGACCTCTTAAATATTTAAGTGACTCATGGTCACTGTGAATGACAAACTCTTTGGACATAAGATAGTGCTCCCAAGTTTGTAAAGCTCTAACCAAAGCATATAACTCCTTATCATAGGTAGGGTAATTGAGGGAGGCACCTCTTAGTTTTTCACTAAAATAGGCAATGGGATGTCCTCCTTGCAATAACACAGCTCCTATGCCAACTCCTGATGCATCACATTCTAGCTCAAAAGTCTTTTCAAAATTTGGTAGAGCTAGTACGGGTGCATTAGTAAGTTGATCTTTAAGAAGTTCAAATGCTTGATCATGCTTTGAATTCCAATCAAATAAAACATCTTTTTTAACAAGCTCATTCAAGGGTGAAGCAATGCTAGAGAAGTTAGGGACAAATCTTCTATAAAAACTTGCTAGACCATGAAAACTCCTAACTTCACTAACATTTTTAGGCTTGGGCCACTCTTGAATGGCTTTGATTTTCTCGGGATCCACTTGAACCCCATTTTTGCTAACAATGAACCCTAGGAAAACCACATGATCCACACAAAAAGTACATTTTTCAAAATTTGCAAATAATTGGTTTTCCCTAAGGATCATCATAACTTCTCTAAGATGTCCAAAATGATCATCTTGAGATCTACTATAGATTAAAATGTCATCAAAATAAACAACCACAAATTTTCCTATACACTCTCTCAAGACATGATTCATAAGCCTCATGAATGTACTTGGTGCATTAGTTAAACCAAAAGGCATAACTAACCATTCGTATAATCCAAATTTGGTCTTAAAAGAAGTTTTCCACTCATCACCCTCCTTAATTCTTATTTGGTGATAACCACTCTTAAGATCAATTTTAGAAAATATAGAAGCACCATGTAATTCATCAAGCATATCATCAAGTCTAGGGATTGGGTGCCTGTACTTGATTGTGATATTGTTAATGGCCCTACAATCACAACACATTCTCCATTTTCCATCTTTCTTGGGCACTAACAATACAGGCACAACACAGGGACTCAAACTCTTTTTGTATCCACCCTTTATTCAATAATTCTTGAACTTGGTTTTCTATCTCCTTAGTTTGTTGAGGATTAGTCCTATAGGCTGGTCTATTGGGTAGACTAGCCCCAGGCACCAAATCAATTTGATGTTCTATACCCCTAAAAGATGGAAGGCCCTTTGGACCATCAATAGGGAATATATCATCAAATTCTTTTAATAAATGAGAAACTTGAGGAGGTAAAGAACTAAGTTCAATGCTTAAATTACAACACTTAAGCACACCTCTACAAAGAAGAAGATAAGAAGGTTTTTCAACAATTAAGGTTTGTTTAAAAGTTTCTTGTTGAATACCTTCTATAGATTTCTCTTCCTTCTTCTTTGAAGCTTTATGCTTTTTCTCTTTTTTTTTATTCAAGTTTTTTTTTTCTTCTTCTCTTTTCTTTTTCATTTGTACTTGATCCTCTATCACTTGTGAAGGAGACAAAGGATGAAGTACAAATTTCTTCTCTTTATGAGTGAAAGTGATTTCATTAGTAAGGCCATTATGCATGGTTTTCTTGTCAAATTGCCATGGCCTTCCCAACAAAATATGACAAGCTTCCATGGGAACTATGTCACAAACCACTTGATCTTCATAGTTACCAATAGAAAACTTGACTTTCACTTGCTTGTCAACAACAATATCCCCATCTTCATTAAGCCAATGAAGTTGATATGGTTTCGGATGGGGAATAGGAATAAGATTAAGCTTCTCAACCAACCTTGTGCTACAACAGTTGCAACAAGACCCACTATCCACAATAAGAGAACAAGCATTATCAAAAATTTTACACCTTGTGTGAAAAATGTTCTCTCTCTGTGAAAGGTGAGATTCACGAGGTTGGCTTCCTAGAAGCCTTCTAATCATGAGAAGTTGACCATCATAAGGATATGCACTTTCAACTTGATGGTCTTCCTCACTTGATTCACTATCACTAGAAGTAGTGGAACTAGTTTCATCAACACTACTATAAATGTCTTGTCCTCTTAAAATCATTACCTTTTTAGTTGGACATTGAGAAGCTATATGGCCTCTCCCAAGACACTTAAAGCATTTGATGTCACTAGTTTTACTACTAGAAGTGACAATATTTTTATTTTTATCTTTTCACCTTCTTTTTCTTTTTCAAATCCCTTGCCAAGTGTAGACCCCTAAAATTGTCCGGGTCGGAAATAAAGCTTGAAGACTCTCGAAGACTGAAGGAAGATCAGCCAGAAGGACTCCTGGAAGGCCCTAGGAGGGTTCTCTGTAGGTCTAGAGGTCTTAGAATAGCTCAAAATAAGGAAGTGGAGGGAATGAAGCCCAATACGGCCGTACTGAACTTAATACGGCCGTATTGAAGCTTCAATACGGCCGCAGTGAACTCAATATGGCGTATTGAAGTTTCTGAAACTTCAATACGGCCGTACTGAAACCAATACGGCCGTATTGAAGCTTCAATACAGCCGCAGTGAACTCAATACGGGCGCATTGAAATTTCTGAATTTCAATACGGCCGTATTGAACTCAATACGGCCGTATTGAAGTTCAAAAATTTCAATACGGCCGTATTGCTTCTGTAGGCCGTATTGCACCTATTCCCTATAAATATGACGTCAATTGGACGTCATTTCACACTTTTTCAGATAGTTTTAACCCTCTCCTTGAGTATTCTGGGGTTTTTGAGCAGTGTTCTGCCCTAGAAATCACTCGGAGAGTTGATCCGACAAAGTTCTTGAGCCCCGAGCCATTTTGCTTGAGGATCGAACCTAGTCGAAGGGAAATCCTCCGGATTTCCATAGTTAAAAGTTTTAGGAAGAGCGAGCTTGTAGAGCGAGGGAACGCCAAAAAGCTTCCCAGTTTTACTCAATATATAAAAGCACGCTTCAAGAGGTTTCTTCTTAAATCCTTCCTTTTACTGCTTTCTGTGTGCATATTTAAACTGTCATCATGTAGATAGTTAATTTATAATCGCTTATAATAAATAGGGGTAATTTAGTAATTTTACGTTGTTATTTTAGAAAATAATCTGTCATAGGGAACCCGAAAGGGGCGCTGTGGGGTGCTAACACCTTCCCCACGCGTAACTGACTCCCTTACCTAACTCTGGTTGTAATGGCCAAAGTTGATTTATAAAATCAATTGCCTTATCCCTTTTTCCAATGTTTTGAGTAAAACATTGGTGGCGACTCCACGAACCCTCCTTTTACGAAAACCACTAATCCATGGAGGGTCCCGCTTGGGATTAATATGGATTGGTGAGACGTTTTAATAAATAAATTGGATAGGATCGACAAGGTCTCAGTTTGAGAACAAGTCGTTCTAATAATCCAATACATTTTCAAAACTAAAATAAAAGCGAGCTCGACCGTCTTCGCGACCGCCGAGGCCCGTTTGGGCCGGTGGCGACAGATGGCGACTTCACTGGGGAAGCTTCGAGAGTCAGTCCCATTTAGTGACTGTCGCCACCCGGCCCGAAACGGGCTTTCGGCATTCGCGAAGGATGGTTGGACTCGTTTATTTGTTTAAAAATGTGGATTGCTAGAATGACTTATTCTCAAACTGAGATCTCGTCAAACGAGCAATTTTATTAAAAGGCTCACCAATCCATATTAATCCCAAGCGGGACCCTCCATGGATTAGTGGTTTTCGCAAAAGGAGGGTTCGTGGAGTCGCCACCAATGTTTTACTCAAAACATTGGAAAAAGGGATAAGGCAATTGATTTAAAAATCAACTTTGGCCACTACAACCAGAGTTGGGTAAGGGAGTCGGTTACGCGTGGGGAAGGTGTTAGCACCCCACAGCGCCCCTTTCGGGTTCCCTATGACAGATTATTTTTTAAAAGAACAGTATAAAATTACTAAATTACCCCTATTTATTCTAAGCAATTATAAATTGACTATCTACATGATGACAGTTTTAAATATGCACACAGAAAGCAGTAAAAGGAAGGATTGAAGGGAAACCTCTTGAAGCGTGCTTTTATATTGCAAAGAACTGGGAAGCGTTTTGGCGTTCCCTCGCTCTACAAGCCCGCTCCTCGCTCTCCTAGAACAAAATGACTACGGAAATCCGGAGGATTTCCCTTCGACTAGGTTCGAATCTCCAAGCTAAGTGCTCGGAATTCCAGAACTTCGTCGGATCGACTCCCAGAGAGATTTCTAGGGCAGAACACTGCTCAAAAACCCCAGAATGCTCAAGGAGGGAGTCAAAACTGAGTGAAAAAGTGTGGAATGACGTCCAATTGACGTCATATTTATAGGGAATAGGCGCAATACGGCCTACAGGGGCAATACGGCCGTATTGAAATTTTTGAACTTCAATACGGTCGTATTGAAGTTCAATACGGTCGTATTGAAGTTCAGAAATTTCAATACGCCCGTATTGAGTTCGCTGCGGTTGTATTGAAGTGTCAATACGGTCGTACTGACTTCAGTACGGCCGTATTGAAGCTCCAATACGGCCGTATTAAGTTCAGTACGGCCGTATTGGGCTTTTTCCCTCCACTTCTTTATTTTGAGCTATTCTAAGACCTCTAGACCTACAGAGAACCCTCCTAGGGCCTTCGAGGAGTCCTTCTGGCTGATTATCCTTCAGTCTTCGAGAGTCTTCAAGCTTTATTTCCGACCCGGACAATTTTAGGGGTCTACAGCTGCCCCCCCTTTACTTAGTCAAACGGTCTTTTGGTGTACCGGTTGACAAGTAAAGGAGTTGACCCAATTGTCCGGGTGATGTGCCAACCTTCTGACTTGTAGCGTCTTCCGGTGGAAAATTATTGAGTAGCCTCTCCAGGTTGTTGCATACCTCGGCGCTTTTGACAACCTCGGTAGCTAAGTTTAACACCAACGTGCCTCTGACGACGCTGATGGCTGAGTATTGTCTCTCCAGACCTTGAGTATTGTCTCTCCAGACCTTGAGTACCGTCTCTCCAGACTTTGTTTGAGTACCGTCTCTCCAGACTTTGTTCGAGTACCGTCTCTCCAGACCTTGTTTGAGTACTGTCTCTCCAGACTTTGTTTGAGTATTGTCTCTCCAGACCTTGTTTGAGTATTGTCTCTCCAGACCTTGTTTGAGTACTGTCTCTCCAGACTTCGTTTGAGTACTGTCTCTCCAGACTTCGTTTGAGTATCGTCTCTCCAGACCTTGTTTGAGTATTGTCTCTCCAGACCTCGAGTACTGTCTCTCCAGACTTTGAGTATCGTCTCTCCAGACTCTGAGTACTGTCTCTCCAGACTTTGAGTATCGTCTCTCCAGACTCTGAGTATCGTCTCTCCAGACTTCGAGTATCGTCTCTCCAGACTCTGAGTACTGTCTCTCCAGACTTGTGCATACCTCGGTGCTCTCGACAACTGGGTAGCTGAGTATTGCCTTTTAGGCTTTGAGATGATTTTGTCTCCACAGTCCACGATGCTGCTTCGACGGTTTGATTTTGATTTTGGTGCCACTGAGGGCTGGATAATGCAGGGATCCGTCTAGGGGATGTGCAGTCATTCCACAGGTTCCTGTGCCCCAACTTGCATTGCATTGTTGGTACCCATGGGGAATTTTTGACTCCTTAGGGTGTAGACACAGATGCTCTTTCTCTCTGAGTTGAGCGATGCCTTATGTTTGGCTGACGTCCTTTGACGTTGGTGGAGTATCCCGGTTCATCCTTATTCGGGTATCTCTTTTTGATTTTCTGATTTTTGCCTCTGTGTAGGCTGTTATCCGCTGGGGGATTTCGTCGTTGATTTTGATTAGCCTCTTCTGTTAGGCGTATCGGCTTGACGTTCGATGTTTGGCTAAGAGCCGGATTCCACTTGGGGAATACTTATTGATATTTTTGATTTTCTTCTCCTTTTTGCAGGGGTGCCTCTTGAGTAGGCGATTGGGGATTTGGGGATCTTATTGTATCCCAGAGTATTATTTAGGAAGCCTCTACAGGCTTAGCCTCGCTCAGTGCTTTGAGTCGGAGAGCTATCTTCCACTGAGGAAGTGTTAAGTCCTTTGACTTGTATATATTGTTTGGATGATCGCACTTCCATTGTGGATTGCGTCGATTTTGCTTTGATAGCTCTCGCCGGGGATTTTTCTGTGAGCTTGAGCTGAGGTTCCCTCTGGGGAGTATTATTTCTGCGAGCCTCTCCAGGCTCAGTTATTCTGCATACTGTGGAGGATGTGGAGTATTATTTTGGTAAGCCTCTCCAGGCTTAGTTATTCGGTACAAATTGTTTGTTGGATTTTCTATATCCTTGCCTTTTTTATTTTCGGCTTTTTCTGTATTTTGCCTTTTTTTTTTTTTTTTTGATTTGGCTTTTTCTGTATTTTGCCTTTTTTATGTTTTTGGCTTTTGCTGTACAGAAATTAAAAGTGCTAAAGAAATTAAATTCAGTTATTATGAGAGAGTATTATTTCGGCAAGCCTCTCCAGGCTCAGTTATTTTGTAGGAGTATTATTTCGGCAAGCCTCTCCAGGCTCAATTATCCTGTGGGAGTATTGTTTCGGCAAGCCTCTCCAGGCTCAATTATTCTGTACGAGTATTATTTCGGCAAGCCTCTCCAGGCTCAATTATTCTGAGAGAGTATTATTTCGGCGAGCCTCTCCAGGCTCAATTATTCTGAGAGAGTATTATTTCGGCGAGCCTCTCCAGGCTCAGTTATTTTGAGAGTATTCTTTCGGCAAGCCTCTCCAGGCTCAGTTATTCTGTATGATGCTGTTGTTTTTCTGAATCTTTGTATTTTGCTTGCTGCTGTCATACACAAGCAATTTTCTATTTTTCTATTTTATGCGGTTGCCTCATGATAAGGTCTTTGAATGTGCAACTAATGTGTGTGTGATGCACAAATGCAATACAATTTTTTATTTTTGTTCATTTATTTAGAAAAGTGAGTGGCTCTCCCTATCCTCTTCTTCTTGGAGGACTTTCTGTCATTGACGCGAGGGAGTATTTTTGTGAGCCTTTATGCAGGAGATCATGGATTTTACAGGAACCCCTCTAATTTTCTTTTATTGACCGATTAATAATGGAATTTCGTACAATTTTTATGAAAAACCAATTCAGAGGCATAATCACATGGTCAAGAAAGAAAAGAAACAAATGGATATTTTTATTGATATTCACAAGTATTTTTACAGAAAGATATACAGAAGGAAATTTCTGAAGAATGGCTGGCCAAGGTAGGCTATATACATTGGGCTTAACAATTATATCTGTAATTGTTGCTCTTTACGTTCCCTTAATTGCTTCGGCCTGAGCCAGGAGTGTAGATGCTGCAAGACGCTTGCTTCTAGAAGATAATCACTTGAACCGCCTTTCGGTTTTCGGTTTAAGCGATCGTTGCTTGCTTTGCTTTTACATCTTATTCTTTTGCCCCTAACTTTTGCCTAGGACGTATCCTAGCGGGGATAATTTTGCCGTTGTTTTGCCTAGTACCCTTGTACTGGCGGGCTTTTTATTTTGCCCTAACTTTTGCCTAGGACGCCTTTTTTGGGTTTTCATCCTAGCAGGCCTATGCAAGCAACGTCTTCAAGCATAGTACTTCTTTACCACGTCAATGTTGACTGAGTATCGAAGTTCTTCTCCGTCCATGTTTGTGAGAACCAATGCTTCTCCTGAGAAGGCTCGTTTTACCACGTATGGTCCTCCGTGATTTGGGGTACACTTTCCGATTTTGCCCTTTTTTGAGTTGGTAGTAGTTTCTTTATTACCAACTCTCCCTCATGGTAGACTCGAGGGTGGACTTTCTTGTCAAAAGCCTTTTTTGATCTTCCTCTGATAGGCTTGACCATGGCATATGGCGTTCAGCCGTTTCTTTTTGATAGGGTTCAACTGGTCATATTGGCTTTGAACCCATTCTGCCTCGGAAAGTTTTGTTTCCATGATTACCCTTAGATAGAGTATCTCGACTTCGATGGGTAGAACTGCCTCCACCCCATAAACAAGTGAGAATGGAGTAGCTCCTGTAAATGGACGTACTGAAGTCCTATAGCCATGAGGAGCGAAGGGTAACATCTCGTGTCAGTCTTTAAATGAGACAACCGTCTTTTGCACTATTTTTTGATGTTCTTATTGGTTGCCTCGACTGCCCCATTCATCTTTGGCCGATATGGGGAAGAGTTGTGGTGTTGGATCTTGAATTCTTGGCACAGTTCTTCCACCATTTTGTTGTTCAGATTAGATCCATTATCAGTGATGATTTATTTCTCCATGCTTCCATTCTAAAATCGTTGGGACAAGAGAGAAAAGAAAAGAAAGATATTTTTATTCTGAAGTTTGTGTTTTAGAGGGGATTTATTTTTTTAAAAAATGGTTTTTGTAAGAATGGGTGGCCAAGGTAGGCTTAAGTGTTTAGGCTTGTTTGATTAGACACTTATGAAGTTAAAAAATCGTGTTGTGATTCGACAACTTGGATAGCTTCCCTTGAACCTTTCTTTTTGAATTCGGTTCATGGTACCATCATGGATTTGTTTTTTTGTTTTTTGATTGTCCTTATTTTTGCCTAAAACACCCTTTTGTGGCGTTTTAGCGGACCTTTGTTTTTGTTTATTTTTGTAACCCTAACTTTTGCCTAGGTCACCCTTTCGTGGGATTCCTAGCGGGTCTTTTGCTATTATTTTTGCGCAGTCCCCTTTTTGGGTTTCCTGCCGAGCTTCTTTTATTTTGAAAGATTTCTTTTTACCCATGATGGCACTTGTCGAGGCCAAGGGAAGTTGCTCCAAGTTGTCACACACACCTCCACATAAAAATGATGTGGGTTTATTATCATTAAGATGATTTTAACCTCATTCATGTTTATTCAAACAGGGTTAAAAATAATGTGGTTTAGAATTTTATTATAAGCAAGAAAAGAAGCAATGAAGAATGATTTTATTATAATCATAGCGGAAGCATGTGTCCTTATTTCATCACCGATATGGATCCCAATATTGACCTTTTTTATCTTTCGGCCCTGCCCCAAATTCACGGTCTCCAATTCCTCTTGACATGGTTGGAGTAGACGAGTTTCTTGATCTAGCAATCTTTGCAGATCCGGAGAGATGGTCTCCTCATCACTGTCCAACTCAACCCGTTTATCCTCAACTTTCGGATCCCGGTCAGAGCGAACAATTACAGACATAATTATTTTATTGGTTCTATTTAGGTTTAGAATTTATTAATGTTAATGGGGAAAGAGAGAAAAGAACAAAAAAGAGAGTAATGTGAAAAATGCCTCTTTATTGATATTTTAAAAAACTGTAAAACCCTTATTTACATGAAAAGGTTCTCATGATCTCGGGTACTGATCATGAGTCCCTTAAAAGAAAAGAAAAATATGAAGGGGCCCTATTGTGGCTTGCCGTTCTCTACTCCTGCTTTGGTAGAGGATTCTTGCTCACGTCGGGCGCTGTCGAATCGAAGGTGACCCACCCGGCATCAATAAGGTTTTGGACCTTGTATTTGAGAGCTAGGCATCTCTCTGTTGAATGCCCCGGTGCCCCCGAATGGTATAAACATTTGTCTTGTGGCTTGTACCAATCGGGGTAAGGTGGATCGATCTTCCTTGGTGGAACATGAGCTAGAAGTTTGGCTTCTACTAGCTTCGGAAGGAGATCGCTATAAGTGGTCGGAAGTTTATCAAACTTCTTCACAGGGATGAATTGCGATCTCCCTGACTTCGAAGTGGAAGAAGCCGAGGATATGGTTATAGCATTGACTCCTCCCTCATTCTTCTTCCTGAAAGTCTTCTTAGCCTCGAATGATTGGGAAGGCTTAGCTAGCTTCCCACTTTTCAATCCTTGTTCCACCCTTTCCCCAATGGTGATGATGTCCGAGAAGAGTGTCGTTGTGTTCCCTATCATTTTATCGTAATAGGGACCAGTCAACGAGTTGATGAATAAGGACACCGTCTCTTTATCCGACAGCGGGGGCTCTATCTGTGCCGCCAACTCCCTCCAACGTTGGGCGTACGCCTTGAAAGATTCATCATTATTTTTGCTCAAGGCTTGAAGATCTGACCTATCGGGTGTTAGGTCGATGTTGTATTTGTAGCGCTTGAGAAAGGCGTCAGCCAACTGCCTCCATGTGTGTACTAGATTTCCATCTAGCTGCATATACCAGTTGAGCGCGGTATCAGCCAAGCTCTCTTGGAAGCAGTGGATCAAGAGCTTTTCGTTTGTGGCATATGCAGCCATCTTTCGGCAGTACATGGTGAGATGACTCTTGGGGCAAGTCGATCCCACGTATCTCGGGAAATCTGGCACTTTAAATTTGGGAGGGAATTGAATATCCCTCACTAAGCACATGTCGGCGGCATCTTTGATGTCAAAATCATGCCCCTCCATAGCCCTTAGCCGATCCTCTAGGGCGTGGAATTGTTCTTTTGAAACCTCGGGCTCTTTGATCATAATTCCAGCCCCAAGAGGTATGGCATGTGGAGGATCTTCTTCATGCTCCTCCTCCTCTCCCTCATGATGGGACCCATGGTCACTGTGATGAGATCCATGAATGTTATGGTGACGCATGAGTTCCAACATTTGCGCCATCTGCTCTTTGAGCTGTGAAAGCTCGGTCGTGAGCTTCTTGTTTTGTTCCTCTAGCGCTTCCATTTTCTTGATTTTCTTTGCGCGTGTGAGGACAGAGAGATGACCAGCCACTTTCTAAAATGAATGTTTATTCTAATTAGCTTATTTATGATATGAATACACTCTTGATGTGAGCTTGATAATCTTTCATCTTTGAGGCGCTGCCTTTTTAAGATGAAAGTTTATCACCCTCCCTAGGCTATTATCTCTCCACAACGGAGAATCTCAATAGTCACGGGTCTCTTTCACTCACATCGAGAGGGTATTAGTGAACCTATAAATGATGATGAGGATGCATGAGGTATTATTGATAATGATGCCTATGCTCCTTACTTTTATTATATTTTCACACATTGGTTTTTCCTCTCATGTCATGACATTTTCATGCATGGGGATTATTTTTAGACCTTATCACGAGGTTATTTATTAATGCACAAACAATTGCACATAAGCATTTACACAAACAATTCACTCATCCACGAACAGTCACGAGCGAATCACGAGGTAGGGGTCTCCTGCAGAAATGGTGCATATTCAAGGTAGGTTCTAACTGTTCTCACCAGTCCAAGGCCCCCAAGGTGCCCCCATTATAGGGACCCAATTCCTTTTGTCGTGGGTCGATGGAAAGTTCCAACGCACCGTCGGACTTAAGTTCATGGTTATCACCTTGAGTGATGCTTTCCGACAACGGTCTACGGGCACCTATAGACCCATTCGACAACCGGCCGTACTAACATCCACTCCCTATGGTTAATCACTCATGCCCCCGGGTATAGAGGGAACTGTTGTGTGCAAAGGTTTGTGTGCAATTTTTATTTCAAACAATTGCGTAAATTTAAAAATACAACAGTTATTAAAGCCAAATAGATAAACATGTTATCATACAAGCAAGGGGTAATAAAGTAATTTTAACTATTATTTGTTAAAAATAATCTGTCACTAAATGGGACTGACTCTCGAGGCTTCCCCAGTGGAGTCGCCATCTGTCGCCACCGGCCCGAAACGGGCTTTCGGCATTCGCGAAGGATGGTTGGACTCGTTTATTTGTTTAAAAATGTGGATTGCTAGAATGACTTATTCTCAAACTGAGATCTCGTCAAACGAGCAATTTTATTAAAAGGCTCACCAATCCATATTAATCCCAAGCGGGACCCTCCATGGATTAGTGGTTTTCGCAAAAGGAGGGTTCGTGGAGTCGCCACCAATGTTTTACTCAAAACATTGGAAAAAGGGATAAGGCAATTGATTTAAAAATCAACTTTGGCCACTACAACCAGAGTTGGGTAAGGGAGTCGGTTACGCGTGGGGAAGGTGTTAGCACCCCACAGCGCCCCTTTCGGGTTCCCTATGACAGATTATTTTTTAAAAGAACAGTATAAAATTACTAAATTACCCCTATTTATTCTAAGCAATTATAAATTGACTATCTACATGATGACAGTTTTAAATATGCACACAGAAAGCAGTAAAAGGAAGGATTGAAGGGAAACCTCTTGAAGCGTGCTTTTATATTGCAAAGAACTGGGAAGCGTTTTGGCGTTCCCTCGCTCTACAAGCCCGCTCCTCGCTCTCCTAGAACAAAATGACTACGGAAGTCCGGAGGATTTCCCTTCGACTAGGTTCGAATCTCCAAGCTAAGTGCTCGGAATTCCAGAACTTCGTCGGATCGACTCCCAGAGAGATTTCTAGGGCAGAACACTGCTCAAAAACCCCAGAATGCTCAAGGAGGGAGTCAAAACTGAGTGAAAAAGTGTGGAATGACGTCCAATTGACGTCATATTTATAGGGAATAGGCGCAATACGGCCTACAGGGGCAATACGGCCGTATTGAAATTTTTGAACTTCAATACGGTCGTATTGAAGTTCAATACGGTCGTATTGAAGTTCAGAAATTTCAATACGCCCGTATTGAGTTCGCTGCGGTTGTATTGAAGTGTCAATACGGTCGTACTGACTTCAGTACGGCCGTATTGAAGCTCCAATACGGCCGTATTAAGTTCAGTACGGCCGTATTGGGCTTTTTCCCTCCACTTCTTTATTTTGAGCTATTCTAAGACCTCTAGACCTACAGAGAACCCTCCTAGGGCCTTCGAGGAGTCCTTCTGGCTGATTATCCTTCAGTCTTCGAGAGTCTTCAAGCTTTATTTCCGACCCGGACAATTTTAGGGGTCTACAGTGACAGATTATTTTTAACAAATAATAGTTAAAATTACTTCATTACCCCTCACTTGTATGATAACATGTTTATCTATATGGCTTTAATAACTGTTGTATTTTTAAATTTACGCAATTGTTTGAAATAAAAACTGCACACAAACCTTTGCACACAACAGTTCCCTCTATACCCGGGGGCATGAGTGATTAACCATAGGGAGTGGATGTTAGTACGGCCGGTTGTCGAATGGGTCTATAGGTGCCCGTAGACCGTTGTCGGAAAACATCACTCAAGGTGATAACCATGAACTTGAGTCCGACGGTGCGTTGGAGCTTTCCATCGACCTACGATGAGAGGAATTGGGTCCCTATAATGGGGGCACCTTGGGGGCCTTGGACTGGTGAGAACAGTTAGAACCTACCTTGAATATGCACCTTTCTGCAGGATACCCCTACCTCGTGATTCGCTCGTGACTGTTCATGGATGAGTGAATTGTGTGTGCATTTTTTTTTATGTGACATTGTATGAGCATATATTTGCACCTTTTAAACATACAACATTCTTGTTTACAATAAAAAATAAGAATAAATAGAAATAAAGATTTTCTAGTACATGGTGTTAACATCTACCTCCATTGCATTCATATAGGTAGTTTCCCTTTTCACCCAAAATATACAAAAATACAAAATACTCAAAAGGAAAAAATACGTATTTATCCAAACCAAGCAATATCATGCATCATCTTAGGAATATCCCGAAAACATGATAATGCTTAGTTGAATAAACACTATGCATGCATATTCATCGCCATCATCTCATATCATGCATTGTATTGTAGATTATGGAGAGGTCTAGGGAGGTGCAAAGGCCATTAAAGAAAGTGGACTTCCTATTATACCGTGCTGAGAGGTTGGATCACCTCTGTACCTTGATGTCAAGAGAGGCTCGCGTCGAGTTTGAGAAATCTTATGGGCGAGTTCTCGATTTGATGAGGATTTGTGTGGATCCAGCTTTTCTGAGGGCATTGGTTCATTTCTGGAGTCCCGATCTGCACTGTTTTGAGTTCCCCCAGTTTGACCTGGTTCCTACTCTAGAGGAGTACGAGCTCATGTTACGGTGGCCTAAATCAGCTGGGGTCTACCTTTTTCAGGGGAACCATGTGGCCGTAGAGAGAGTAGCCACTCAGGTCAAACTACCACCACGATTATCTGCTTTAGTGGGGAACGGCAGTATCAAGGGTTGGAAGCTTGCTATGATCGAAGACCACCTTTCTTCCTTGGCTGGTGAGGGAGATTGGTTAGCTTTCAACAAGACTCTTGCGTTAGCCGTGTTTGGGACGATCCTATTCCCCTTTCACGCTAACACAGTGGACCATGCTGCGATGGACGCTTTCTTTGCTTGGGACGTGCATATGAAGAGTCCCGTGCCCGCTATTCTTGCCGACACCTTGCTATCTGTTCATCTATCTCAACAGAAGCAAGGGAAGATCATCCGATGCTGCACCTCCTTGTTATATGTGTGGGGCATCACACATTTCTACGCCTCCAGTCACATGGGGACCTTGCCCGATCCGTTGAGAAGCTTCTCAAAGATCCCCGTCTGCCGCCGATATGCTTCCGAGTGGAAGGATGAGATGGAACAGTGGAGTATCGAGCATTTTACGTGGGTTTGCCCTTGGTTCCGTCCGAGCCATGTATTGACAAGATGCGGCAGTTATTCGAGCATACCGTTGATGGGCCTCAGAGGTTGCATAACCTACTCACCTAAACTGGTTATGAGGCAACTAATGAGGACCCAAATCGTTCCTACCATAGAGGAGCTGGGAGGGTTGTGTTTCTCTTTCGATCCCGAGCATCAGAAAGATATGCACGCTGTTATAAGAGCATGGGAGAGACCAACCTATGAGGGAGATCTCGAGCTTGAAAAGCCTCGGGTGTCCGTTTCCATTGACTATGAGAAATGGAGGAATGAGAGGGGGGTGTCACAACCATCCACCTCTTGTGCAACCACGACTACAAGGAGGGTGTTGCATGAACAGGTCGACGCCTTGACCAAGAAACTGGGAATCATGGGAGCTCAGATGAGAGTTCTTGAAGAGAAAAACGAAGAATCCAGTTTCACCATTGATGGTCTTCAAAGGCAATGCAAGAAGAAGGACCATGAGATAGAGCGACTCAAGGATGAGTGTGCTAACCTCAACGAGGAGACTACTCGGGCATCCAAAATGCCAAAGGTTGAACCGAGTAGTCAACTCCGAGAAGTCAATGAGAAGATAGCACGCCTTGAAGCCGAGCATGCAAAGCAGGCACAGTTGATCAAGGACATGCAAGATAATTTGATTCTGACTCGATCCGACGCACAGCAATGGCGGGAGGTCGCTCAACGACAAGCCACAAACCTTTCCGATTTCCGCAAAAAGGAAAGGAAAGGATTGGCACAAATGGCCAAACTCCAAGAGGAGAAGGATCGAGCCGAAGACGAGCTTAATGAGCTACAGGCCATGATCAACTACTATACCCAGAAAGCGAAGGAAGCTCAGAAAATCAGTGACGATATGAGCCAAGCGGTCCATACGCAGATTAAAACAATGGGTCGTCATGTCGAGGAAGCCGAAGATGAATGGCAAAGAAACATGAACCCGCCTGTGGGTTTTTACCGGCTTTTCTCTTATTGTAAAAAATTGCTTCAAAGCATTGTATAAAGTTGTACACTTTCTTTAATGAATAAAACAGTATTTTTGAGATTTATTGCCTTTGCATCTCATTAGTCATTCATTTTGCATTTATCTCTCCTAGTAATTAATAATAAAGATTAATAAAAAAAAAGAATTAATCGATGCGTATGTTCAGAATGGATCGCACGCCATTTGTGATAAAATGCAAACCAACAACTGCGCAAAGTGAACACACGACGACGCCGTTGTTGGTAATCAAGACAGAAAAAGGGGAGGGTCCCGCGCCGTTAAGGATTGTCGCTCCAAGACCTTTCCCTTACAAATCGAATAAGGCTGTGCCATGGATATACGACATCCATACTTCTGCCGACAATGATATCTCCAATATCGCTGGACTTGGGGGCATGACTAGGAGTGGCAGGATCTACTCTCCCGAAGATCTGCACGATAAAGCTCCCAAGAGTAAAGGAAAAGAAAAGGAGAAAACCGAGGAAGATAAAGAATCCGAGGAGGAGACTGATGAGCTGTTAAAAATCATCAAACAAAGCGAGTACTCCATTGTGGATCAACTTCACAAGACACCAGCAAAGATCACTTTGTTGTCGTTGATCCTAAGCTCCGAACCGCATCGGCAAGCTCTGTTGAAAGTCTTGAACGAGGCGTATGTATCACACACCATATCCCAAGACAAATTTGAGGGAATTGTTAGTCACATCACGGCTAATGATCACCTCACCTTCACAGATGAAGAGATCCCCACCGAGGGACCGCACCATAACAAGCCCTTGCACATCTCTGTAAAGTGCAAGGAGTATCACATCGCGAAGGTCTTGGTGGATAATGGATCTTCCTTGAACGTGATGCCAAAAAGAACGTTCGATCAGATGGCAATCAAGGGAGTCCAAATGCGCCCAAGCAACATGATCGTTCGAGCTTTCGACGGCTCTAAAAGAGAAGTGGTGGGAGAAGTCAGTCTTCCAATCCAAATCGGACCCACTATCTTTAACGTCGAATTTCAAATAATGGACATTACTCCTGCATACAGCTGTCTCCTCGGCCAACCTTGGATTCATGATGCGAAAGCTGTACCCTCTACGCTCCACCAGAAAATCAAGTTCATCGTGGGTGACAAACTGGTGACCGTACAAGCTGAAGATGACATACTCATCAGTAAGCCATCCAACATACCTTATGTGGATGCAGCAGAGGAAGCTTTGGAAACCGCCTTCCAAGCATTGGAAATCGCCAATGTTGAAACGTTTCCCCGAAAAATGAAGAAGGTAGCCCATATGCTCACAAAGAACGGATACTTGCCAGGACAAGGATTAGGCAAGAACTCCCAAGGAATCCCGGAGCTACCCATTATCAAGGACAATCCGGGGAAACAAGGGTTAGGATACAACCCTGTTAAAGATCAAAGAACGAAGAGGAATCAAGATCCTTCTCGACGTTCTTTAAGCCAGATCTTTAGGAAGGCTGGTTCACAAACGTCAAGGCCAGCTGTCGTCATCAGGTGTCCTTTTCCTTCTAATAGGGATGTGTAAATCCAGTGACTATTAGAGATCACTCCTCGGGGACAGCCCGACCCCCGAGCCTCGATAGGGCACATGTTTCCATCATGATTATAATAAAATCATTCTTCATTAATTCTTTATTGCTTCTTTTCTTGCTTGCAATAAAATTCTAGACCACATTATTTTAACCCTGTTTGAATAAACATGAATGAAGTTAAAATCATCTTAATAATCAATAAACCCGCATCATTTTTATGTGGAAGTGTGCATGACAGCTTGGAGCACCTTTTCTTGGCATCAATAAGTGCCATCATGGATAAAAGAAATCCTAAAGATAATAAGCTCGGCAGGAAACCCAAAAAGGAGACTGCGCAAAAATAAGAGCAAAAGACCCACTAGGAATCCCACAAAAGGGTGACCTAGGCAAAAGTTAGGGTTACAAAAATGAACAAAAACAAAGGTCCGCTAAAACGCCACAAAAGGGGGTTTTAGTCAAAAATAAGGACAAACAGAAAAACAAAATAAATCCATGATGGTACCATCAATTGAATTCAACAAGGGGCTCAAGAAAAGCTATCCAAGTTGTCAAAGCACAATCATTAACAACAAAGATGTGCTTAACTTCATAAGTGTTTAATCGAACAATCCTAAACACAATAAGCCTACCATGGCCAGCCATTCTTACAAAGACCATTTTTCAAAATAAAAATAAATCCCCTCTAAAACACAAACTTTCGGAAAAAATATCCTTTCCTTCTTTTCTCTCTTGTCCCAACGATTTTTGAATAATCTAATGGAAACATGGAGATATAGTGGTCAATAGGAGGGTTGACACATCTTCTAAAGAAAGGGAAGAATCATTTGGTTGATGACACCAAAATCAAATACGCATCATTCCTCGGTAACAGAAATCGGCAGAACACAGTCCGTCTGGAGGAATGGCAAAATTCAAACAGAGAAACGCATCGGTTAATTCTTTTGAAAAATGAATCAAATAGAATTAGGTGCATCATACCGCATACATGCATACAGATGATAGGTGTACTGGAAGATCACTTATTCTCTGTTTATTGAAAAAACAAAAAAATATAAACTTCAGAAAAACAATACACCCGTATCATGTTCAGTACGCCCGTACCAAAATTAGGGTTATGAACAAATTTTCAATTCAATACGGGCATACTGAAATGGATGCGGCCGTATTGGCCATAAAGAAATTTTCAAAGACCTCGTCATGAGGCAATTCCATAAAATAGAAAATAGGAAAAATTGATTGTGTATGACAGCAGTCAACAAAAAGCCGAAAACGGAAAAGAGGCATGGATACAAAAAAATCCAACAAGAAAATTGTACAGAATAATTGAGCCTGGAGAGGCTTGCCGAAATAATACTCTCAGAATAACTGAGCCTGGAGAGGCTCGCCGAAATAATACTCTCAGAATAACTGAGCCTGGAGAGGCTCGCCGAAATAATACTCTCTCAGAATAACTGAGCCTGGAGAGGCTCGCCGAAATAATACTCTCTCAGAATAACTGAGACATTTCTGTACAGAAAAAGCCAAAACCAACAAAAAAGGCAAAAACACAGAAAAAGCCAAAATCAACAAAAAAGACAAAAAACACAGAAAAAGCCAAAATCGACAAAAAAGGCAAAATACAGAAAATCCAACAAATCATACAGAATAACTGAGCCTGGAGAGGCTTGCCGAAAAAATACTCGCACAGAATAATTGAGCCTGGAGAGGCTTGCCGAAATAATACTCCTTCAGAATAATTGAGCCTGGAGAGGCTCGCCGAAATAATACTCTTTCAAGATAACTGAGCCTGGAGAGGCTTGCCAAAATAATACTCATACAAAATAATTGAGCCTGGAGAGGCTTGCCGAAATAATACTCGTACAGAATAATTGAGCCTGGAGAGGCTCGCCGAAATAATACTCTTTCATAATAACTAAGCCTGGAGAGGCTTGCAGAAATAATACTCCCCAACTGTACGGAATAAATGAGCCTGGAGAGGCTCGCAGAAATAATACTCCCTAGAGAAACCTCAGCTTAAGCTCACGGGCCAAATTCCCCAGCGAGAGCTATCAAAGCAAGATCGACAAAATTCCCAATGGAAGCACGATCGCCCAAGCAGTATATCTAGTCAAAGGACTTAAAACTTCCTCAGTGGAAGATAGCTCTCTGACTCAAGCGCTGAGTGAGGCTAAGCCTGCAGAGGCTTCCTAAATAATACTCTGGGATACATAAGATCCCTCATTCCCCAATCGCCTACTCAGAGGCATCCCTGCAAAAGGAGAAAAAATCAAAAAACATCAATAACCATTCCCCAAGCGGAATCCGGCACTCAGCCGAACACTGAACCCCATTCCCCAATCGCCTACATAAGAGGCACTCCTTCAAACGGAAAAATCATAAAAAGATCAATAATCATTCCCCAAGTGGAATCTGGCTCTCAGCCAATCATTGAACATCAAGGTGATATGCCTAACAGAAGAGGCTAATCAAAATCAACATCCAGAATCCCCAGCGGATAACAGCCTACACAGAGGCAACGAAATCAGAAAACTCAAAAGAGATACCCGAATAAGGATAACCGGGATACTCCACCAACGTCAAAAGGACGTCAGCCAAACATAAGGCATCGCTCAACTCAGAGAGAAAGAGCATCTGTGTCTATACCCCAAGGAGTCAGAAATTCCCCAAGGGTACCAACAATGCAATGCAAGTTGGGGAACAGCAACCTGTGAATGACTGCACATCCCCTAGACGGATCCCTGCGTTATCCAGCCCTTAGTGGCACAAAATCAAAAAACAACCGTCGAAGCAGCATCGTGGACTGTGGAGACAAAATCATCACAAATCCCTGGAAAGGAGATATTCACGCTACCCCGTCGTCACAAACACGGAGGTATGCAGCTTCCGGCTCGAGCAATGAGCGAAGCTATCTCTGGAAAGGAGGTACTCACTGCTTACCGTTGTCACAAGGGTACTTAGCTTCCGGCTCGAACAAAGAGTGAAGCTAAGCCTGGAGAGGCGGTACTCACAGCTTCCAGCTTGGGCAGCAAGCAAAGCAAAGCCTGGAGAGGCGAAACGCACACTGCTCACCGTCGTCACAAAGGTGCTTAGTTTCCGGCTCGAACAAAGAGCGAGACTAAGCCTGGAGAGGCGAAACTCACACTGCTCACCGTCGTCACAAAGGTGCTTAGTTTCCGGCTCGAACAAAGAGCGAGACTAAGCCTGGAGAGGCGAAACTCACACTGCTACCGTTGTCACAAGGGTACTTAGCTTCCGGCTCGAACAAAGAGTGAAGCTAAGCCTGGAGAGGCGGTACTCACAGCTTCCAGCTTGGGCAGCAAGCAAAGCAAAGCCTGGAGAGGCGAAACTCACACTGCTCACCGTCGTCACAAAGGTGCTTAGTTTCCGGCTCGAACAAAGAGCGAGACTAAGCCTGGAGAGGCGAAACTCACACTGCTCACCGTCGTCACAAAGGTGCTTAGTTTCCGGCTCGAACAAAGAGCGAGACTAAGCCTGGAGAGGCGAAACTCACACTGCTACCGTTGTCACAAGGGTACTTAGCTTCCGGCTCGAACAAAGAGTGAAGCTAAGCCTGGAGAGGCGGTACTCACAGCTTCCAGCTTGGGCAGCAAGCAAAGCAAAACCTGGAGAGGCTACTCGACAATTTTCCACCGGAAGACGCTACAAGTCAGAAGGTCGGCGCATCACCCGGACAATTGGGTCAACTCCTTTACTTGTCAGCCGATACACCAAAAGGCCGTCCGACTAAGTAAAGGGGGGGGCAGCTGTAGACCCCTAAAATTGTCCGGGTCGGAAATAAAGCTTGAAGACTCTCGAAGACTGAAGGAAGATCAGCCAGAAGGACTCCTGGAAGGCCCTAGGAGGGTTCTCTGTAGGTCTAGAGGTCTTAGAATAGCTCAAAATAAGGAAGTGGAGGGAATGAAGCCCAATACGGCCGTACTGAACTTAATACGGCCGTATTGAAGCTTCAATACGGCCGCAGTGAACTCAATACGGCGTATTGAAGTTTCTGAAACTTCAATACGGCCGTACTGAAACCAATACGGCCGTATTGAAGCTTCAATACAGCCGCAGTGAACTCAATACGGGCGCATTGAAATTTCTGAATTTCAATACGGCCGTATTGAACTCAATACGGCCGTATTGAAGTTCAAAAATTTCAATACGGCCGTATTGCTTCTGTAGGCCGTATTGCGCCTATTCCCTATAAATATGACGTCAATTGGACGTCATTTCACACTTTTTCAGATAGTTTTAACCCTCTCCTTGAGTATTCTGGGGTTTTTGAGCAGTGTTCTGCCCTAGAAATCACTCGGAGAGTTGATCCGACAAAGTTCTTGAGCCCCGAGCCATTTTGCTTGAGGATCGAACCTAGTCGAAGGGAAATCCTCCGGATTTCCATAGTTAAAAGTTTTAGGAAGGAGCGAGCGAGCTTGTAGAGCGAGGGAACGCCAAAAAGCTTCCCAGTTTTACTCAATATATAAAAGCACGCTTCAAGAGGTTTCTTCTTAAATCCTTCCTTTTACTGCTTTCTGTGTGCATATTTAAACTGTCATCATGTAGATAGTTAATTTATAATCGCTTATAATAAATAGGGGTAATTTAGTAATTTTACGTTGTTATTTTAGAAAATAATCTGTCATAGGGAACCCGAAAGGGGCGCTGTGGGGTGCTAACACCTTCCCCACGCGTAATCGACTCCCTTACCTAACTCTGGTTGTAATGGCCAAAGTTGATTTATAAAATCAATTGCCTTATCCCTTTTTCCAATGTTTTGAGTAAAACATTCGTGGCGACTCCACGAACCCTCCTTTTACGAAAACCACTAATCCATGGAGGGTCCCGCTTGGGATTAATATGGATTGGTGAGACGTTTTAATAAATAAATTGGATAGGATCGACAAGGTCTCAGTTTGAGAACAAGTCGTTCTAATAATCCAATACATTTTCAAAACTAAAATAAAAGCGAGCTCGACCGTCTTCGCGACCGCCGAGGCCCGTTTGGGCCGGTGGCGACACCAAGTTTCTTAGAAGAGTCAAATTGACCCTCCCTCTTGTAGTCCTTCTTAACATAAGAGCTAGATTGAGTTTTTCCTTTAAAAGAGCTTTTTCTCAAATTTTGTTGTTCCACCCTTATACAAAGTTGGACCAAATCATCAAGGTCCCTATAAGGGAGTAGCTCAACCTTATCTCTTATGTCAAAATTAAGACCACTTAAAAACCTAGCAATGGTCAACCTTTCCTCTTCCCTTATACCAGCCCTCATGAGATACAACTCCATCTTTTGTCTATATTCCTCAACACTCATACTCTTTTGTTGGAGTCTTTGGAGCTTATCCATAAGCTCCCTACTATAATAGGAAGGTATGTGCCTTCTTCTCATAGCACTCCTCAATTCATTCCAATAAGTGATGGGAGGATCATTATGAAGTCTTCTCTCTCTTTCCAAGGATGTCCACCAATACATGGCTTGTCCTTGAAAAGCTAGGGTGGCCAAAGGAACCTTTCTTTCCTCACCTACTTGATGACAAGTGAAGATTTGCTCCACTTTCATCTCCCAATCTAAGTAGGCGTCCACATTTTCTTTTCCATGAAAGTAAGGGAGATCAACCCTTGATTCCCTCACTTTATGTTCTTTAATGACTCTCCTAGGTGGGGGTTGATAGTAAGCATCTATATGCAAACTACCATCAATATTTTGGCTTTGAGAATCATTGGAGCTCTTGGTTGAGCTCCTAGAAGAACCTTTTGGACTTTTATTTTTATTTAATCTTTTCAAAAGTTTTTCTTCTCGTTGCTTAATCATTTGAATCTCTTGTTCTAAAGCCATGATTTGTACTTCTTTTTCAAGTTTTTCTTTTTGTTTTTGAAGTACTTCATCTTGCTTCCAAAGTTTTAGTGCTTCAACCTCCTTTACAATTCTTTTAAAACTTTTAGGAGATTGAAAGTCACTACTACTTTGAGAATGTTGACTCATGATTAAGCAATAAGAGTTTATATGCTATGCAAAAAGGTATAAAATATTTTTGAGATTTTCTAGGAATGAAAATAGCACTTGGAAGTCTAAGTGTACAAGTTGCACTATCAAGGGAGGTGAGCTACAAAGAGCCACTTAATAAACAAGCCTTTTCAAGTGGAAATCACTAAACTCCTTTGTGGCACTTTCAATTCCCCAAAATTTTTCACAAAAATTTTGAATGCTTTTTCACAATTTGTTTGTATTTAAGACTAAACTAAACGTGAACAATCAAATCTACACAAGTCTAGACGAAATTAAGCAACTAAGTAAACACAATTATAGACAAGAAACTTTAAAGGAAGCAAAAACAAGTAGCTAGTCGGATAACCCTAAGTGGAAGCTTGAAACATATGAAATTTCCAAGCCACTTCCACTAGTACTACACGTGAGAAGGCTATCAAGGGTTAGATATACCTGACCAGCTTCTTAATACTCCCTCCAAGCTTTACAAATTGGTTTAAAATACAAAAGATTTGGCAAAAATGTAAACTAGCCTAGGAAAACAATAAAGTGGCGGCTTTGGCAACCAATTAGTGACGGATTGTTGTCCAAATTTTCCAACACTTAATCAAGTGTTTAATCCGCCACTAATCCTTCAAAATAATGCTCCTGGACCTGCAAAAGAAACACAACAAAGAGGTTAATGTGGCTGCCTCACAAGGTGAAGGGATTGGTCACTCAAGTGAAGGAAGTTTAGGAGAAATTTTGGTCACTAATTTAGGTCAAATTTTTAGGTCTTAGTGTCCAAACTTTTCCTACTCTTTGTTGAGCAATGCTTGATCCTTGAACAAGGATTTGAGGCCACTTCCAGCACAGGGATTTTAAAGAAAGAAAACAAGACAAGCAACAAAAGCACAATTTAAAAAGCTTATACCAAAAACAAGAGTAATAGGTGTATATGACAAGACACAAAGAGGTTCAACAAATAAAACTGAAAATTAAGACTCCAAATAAAGCTAGCACTCAGTTAGGAATGTTCCTAGATAGGTACTAGAGTAGATGAACAAAACAAAAAAAAATTTGAAATCAATTGGATAAGTATAGCACAAGTAGTAGCAAAAACAATAACAAGGAATCAAGTGGATTTTTCAGCTTGTACACCTCTCGGCTTTTTCTTTATAAATTTTTTTCTCTATTTTTTTTTTTAATTCTTTCTTTTTCCAGTATCAAATTAAGAGTCCAGAGAGTATATTTGCCTTTTGTTTCAAATTTTTCAATGATTCCAAGCTATAGAAATCGAGAATACAAATCAGCCAAAAATTAGGTCAAATTTCAAGTGAAAATGAGAAACTAGTGCACTAATCTTTAGGTTTTGGTTTGGATTCCTTTTGAACTCTTTTCTTTGGAGCTTTTAGGTCTTTAGGCTCTGTTTTGAATTCTGTTTTCTAGCCTCTTAACTCACTTTTTTTTTAAAATTTGAATCCACAAAAAGAGTGCACTAGAATTAGGAATACACTTGAAATTTTAAGTCACAAAAAATTTTTAGAAGATTTTTCAATGGAATGTGATTTGAAAACTTAAGAACACAATAGAAACCTAACTCTAAAGAAACTTACTAGAACTAATAGCAAGTTATGAACACAATAAGGCAAAAGAAAAAGCACATATAGGTAGCTAAAAGAGAAGCAAAACCGAGAACACAAATTGATGAACAAGACACAAAAGAAAATTAGTTAAACATGCTATTCAAGGAATTTTAGACATATAAAGACTACACAAACACACTAAGACAAAACATGGATTAAAAACCAAAATCTAAATGCAATGTATGCAGTCCAATCACGGACACATATTAGGAATGGAGAGACACAACATTAAAATCAAAAACAAGCACAAGCTAATAGGTCCTAACAAGTTGATTGAAGGAGAAAATCAAAAATCAATCAACCAATGGATCTATGGAACAAAATATGATATAAAGCATATAGATCCGAATAGAAACTCAAAGAAGACAATGAGAACACAATGAACACAAAAACAAACGGACCAAAACTCAAGAACACTTATCTCCTTGAAGACCTTGCTCTTGATACCAAAAATGATAGAAGGAAGTAAGAGAGGTGAAGGATGAACTTCTCCTAAGTTCCTCCTAGGCTCGGATCTTCTTCAAGGAGATTACACCGAATGGAATGGCTCTTGAATTATGAAGGAACACGGATGGAGTTAGGTCTAGCCTTGGATGGAAGCATCCAAGCTCAAGCATCAATGGAGAGCTCACTTCAAAGAGGAGGAAGAAGGTGATTTTCCTAAGGTTTTGAGGTGAACTCATGGTGACTTTGAATGGAGAAACTCGGCACTAAAGGCTCTCAAATTTCATATAAGTTCAAAGTGAATACAAATTGTTTTAGGAGGGATCATATAGGTCACCGAATTTTGGGAAGCCACTTGGCGCCACATGATAGGTCACATGTTGGCGCCAAGGTTTGAATTCAAATTCAAATTTGAATTCAAACCTTGTGTCACATGTGCATAACCGGTCATGTGTAGCTAAATGCAAATTAAGTTGAATTTAGTATGTATTTAGGGTTGCATTTTGGTGTCACACTTGTGAAGCCAAGGTGGTGCCAAAAGTGTGACCTAAATGCAACTTAAATCCATCCTAAATTTAACCTAATTTGTCCTAACTCAAATGAACTACTAATCCTCCTTAAACCCTAATCTAATGACCAAAATACAATGGTCTAGTGAATATAATGAATAGGAAAAAATACAAGAAGGAGAACGAGCCCAATATTGGGTATCAAAAGCCCAAAGCCCAAGAAGCCCAAAATTAAGCCCAATACACCTAAACCCTAATCTATGGTCAAAATACAAGACCAACAACAAAGTAAATTCCTATGCTAAGAAAAATACATTCAAACATGGTGTTCATTCAATCATAGTCCAAGTGAGAAGCACCCTAGGCCCACCAAGCCCATTGGGCCCACTAAGCTCTGAAGCAGTCAAATCTTCAAGTAACCTCCTGGCCATTGCTCTAGTGGTTGGGCCTTTAGCCCATGCTCTTCCATCAACCTGTTAAATGGACCATTCCATTTTTACTATTATCCACTTTTCGTGTTTCATGAAGTCACTAAGGGTGTGCTTATTGTGAATTTGTTGGAGTAACAGAGCTTTATTATGCTGGTAGTCATGGGATGGACATTATTTGTCCTCGTAGACAATCTAATTCTGATAATAACCCAGAGTGCATTAGTTCTGCTGACAAACAGGTACTAGTTTCAATGTTTTTAAGTGACATATGTTTCTGAATATACGTCCGAGGGTATGTGTTGATAAATTTTTCGAAACTAATAGATAAATCTTTTATGCTGAAAGTTTAATTTATTTATTAATTTTTGCCATTATTTATTTGTCAATTAAAGCATGGAACCATTGTTTATTTGTCAATTAAAGCACGAAACCATTGTTGTCAATTAAAGTACCAACCAGTTTCTTCTACTTATCTTCATTGCTGTGAGTGAACTTTGTTTAATGATTATCAATCTGTCCTTCATTTATAAGTGGGCATGTGATTGTGAACTTAATTGTATTATGGCTGTGTCATTTCAATCTGATCTACCTGTACAAATGTATCTTCTGCATGTTGTGATTTTCATCCATAATTTGTTTCATTATATTGGAAATAATATGCTAAGTTGTTAGTAGCACTATGTCATCTCAGTAGTTTTCATTTTGACCAATGGTTGGTGTTTAATTTTAACTCTTCATGTTATCTTTGTTGGGATGTATGCGTGCAGAACTCTTGTGAAAGTTGACAAAAAATTCCTAATTTGATGTATGGTTTATCAATATGGTTTGAATTTGATATTGTTGTTCAATCATGTTCAAAAAGAAAAGGAAAAAGAGGATGGTGAAATTGTTTTGAATTTAAGGTTTTTGATAAATAGCATATCCTTCTTGTTCAAGTTCAACCGTGCCAAATTTTCACACTTTACATTGATGCAAAATGTTATCCAGGACTCCACTCTCAGGAATGAAAATGCCCCTTTGATGAATGACTTGTTCTACCTTTGTTTAGCATTGAATTTAGATTCTTTCTTTAGAGATCTTGAAAAGGCTATTGGATTCTATTTTTCATGTGGTTATTCTTTTTGCTAGCAGAACCAGGGGTGGAAGTTGAAGTGTAGAAGTGATGGAACCCCATAATGAAGAGATCCATAACTGTTTGATCAAGCTGGTTACCTTATTGTTCTTTACCTTTGGTTATCTTTCTAGTTATTGTCTTCAATGTAGAGTCAAAGGTAATTCGGGAACTAACTTTGTTGAAATTACTTTACAGAGAAGTTATCCCCAACGGCGAAGGGATAAGGTTTACATTGGATGTGGAGCGGGGTTTGGTGGTGACAGGCCTTTGGCTGCTCTTAAGTTGCTTCAAAGAGTTCCAGAACTAAATTATCTGGTTCTTGAATGCCTGGCTGAGCGAACTCTCGCTGATCGTTATCAAATCATGATGTCTGGTGGTGACGGCTACGATTCTCAAAGTAGGTGTTTCATGTCAAAATTAAATTGTGGAGTTTCATTTTCGCCTTTCAGTTTAAATATATATATTTTGGATACATCAATGCAATATTCATTTCTTCCATGTGCTTAAACACAATGAAAATTCTCTGTGGAATTTATTTTCTTGCAATGACGTGTTTGGTGTCAGCTTCTCATGAATGAATAGTTTACTCATATTTGGTCTATATTTGAAACTTAACTTTATCTATATTTTTTAAACAGGAAAATTAACTAATTTTTTAGACAGTGAACTTAACTTTATCTACATTGCAACAGTTGATGGTTTAGTTCACAAGAGGCACTTAATAGTCATAAGTGAGGGAACAACCATTGATGGTGTCCATTGTGTACTTGATGTTGTGGAGTTACTTCCACGTCAGCCAGATATGCAAAGAGCTCGTCTTCGCATTGTGGTAAATTTATCTATTTTTGTCTGCTATATCAGTTACATTGCCCAATACAAGTTGTAAATTTGGTGTGTAAGGTTGACAAAGTTGCCTTTTTAATGCATTTTTTAGTTTTGTAGGCTGTGTGGTATAACATAGTTATGGACCTATTGACTTTGTTTCAAATAATGCTACTTTGGATCAATCTTAGGAGAGTCTGGAAACATAATTGGATTTCTCTATCTAAAAAGAAATATAAAATTATGAACGTCTCAAGCTGTAGTCTTGCTCGTAAGTAGAATATGTTTTAGTATAAATTATGAACGTCTATGGCTGTAGTCTTGCTCGTAAGGGAGGAAACATGAAGTTCGTGAACTTGTAAAAAATGCTGGACTTGAGGTTAGCTTAAATCATATAAATTAAATCCTAATATGCTCTGTCTAACTATCCCCAAAAATTGAAAGTTACAATGCTTAGGCATATGCAATATGCGAAACACGAAATTTATTGAACCCAATTCCGTCAAACTGGAGACTGCGTCATTGCTTCAAATTTCTTAGGAGTTTATTTAATTTTGGTAATTGCTAGGCATAACTAATAGATATATAGTGGTGCGATTAGAATTTTTCGTGTCAGTATTGTCCCCTTTTGATACACATGGGTTTTCTCACATATATCATTACATATTATCAAACATCCAAATGGTTAAATCTTCAATATAGTTTCATGCTTTCAGAGGAAGAATATATTGGAAATTCCTTATTTATTGTATTTATACTTGTGTATATTTGGTTTATTTGATTGGTTATACTTGTGTGGTAGCTGTAAATTCCTGGCTGAGAATTATATATATTGGAAAGATTAAGGAAAATTTGCACAAAATAAGCATGATTTTTTTATTTATTTTAAAATGCAATCTACATCGGTTCTCAAGAGAACCGATGTAAATTTAAGCATGAATCTACATCGGTTCTCTGGAGAACCGATGTAGATTTAAATCTACATCGGTTTTTCAGAACCGATGTAAAAAAGTATACATTTTTTACGTCACTCTATTCTATATCGGTTTTAGAACGATGTAGATGACTTTAGAGAATCGATGTAAAATATGCATCTTGTAGTAGTGATTTTGCCTTTGTATTTGTGAAACACTTTCTTTCTTTTATTTTAGGTTATCCTTTAGGAATTTAGGATATGTTACTTGGAGACTTTTGCTCCATTTGACCTTGTATTAAGGGTCATTCATTTTTGTATTTTTCAGTAGGAAAAGTGGGGTGACAAATAACAAGGTCTGTAGGTGCAACTAGTAATTGGGCCTAGGCCAAATTTTACATATTGGGCTTGTTTTGCTCCATATTTTCCAAGGAATTGATTTGGCTAGGTCTCACCATCATATGGTGAACCTAACTAAACCAACTCCAAGATTTTGGATTGGATTAAGTATGGAGAAAGACAAGTTAGCCGCCTAGCTTGGAGTCTTGGCCAAATTACTTAGCTTCTCTTGCACACTTGGGAAGCTTGTGGTACAAGCTTCTAACTTAGCCTGCTTCCCAAGCTTCTAAGTTAAAAGCTTGCTCCACAAGCTTCCTAAGCTAACTAGACCGGTCAAGCTAAGCTAACCATGGTTCTCTTGAACCATAGTTAGCCTAGCTTGCATCACAAGTTTCCTTCACCCTATATAAACCTTTTTCTTACATTTGTAATCACTTTTTTACATATTTGAGAGTGAATTTCGAAATTGTTCAGCAATTTTCTCTCTTTTAAAAGTCTCAACCTCTTTGATATTCATCCAATCCTCTTATCCTTTTCATAGAAGAGTGTGGTGAGGATTGAAGGGGGTTATCTTGCCTCCAAGGAGCGGCGCCTCTTGAAGGGTGTTATTCACCAACCGTGGTGATTCCAAGGCTTATCCTTCCATTAGAAGCCTTTGGAGAAGCTTGAGAAGAATCAAGGAGCCAAAGATTTAGGGAGAAACTTGAAGAGGAATCAACATCAATCTGGTTCTTCAACAAGTTTTCCATCAATTCATGTCATTCCCAATCATAGATCATAGGAGAGAAGTAAAATAAGATTCACATTGCACAATTAGAATTCATCAAATAGAGAGGGAAGAAAACACAATAAGACAACTGGCGATCAGCCCCAAATTGGGAACTCAATGCAAGGCTTCTAAGAATGACCTTAAATCTCTAGTGAAGCAACGCTCAACATAGAACTCATGCTCAGCATGGGCCATGCTCAGGGTAAGGGTCACAAAGAGCACTACTAGCTTTATACCACCTTGACGCTTAGCGCCAAAATTGGCACTTAGCGTGGTTTCTACGATCAGAACTTTGCAGATCTTTGATTTTTGCATTCTACATCCAAATCATCAATCTCTTTATACAATTATTCAAAGTATTCTAAATCATGCAATAAACATTAAAAATAGTGTAATTTACTCAAATAATTACATCTTCCAACAATCCTTTCATACAACTACCAATGTATTCCCTTAGGATTTCCCATAGGAAAATGAAAATATGTAATTACAACCTAAACACAGACATTACTCATACATACATATTAATTACACCAATTAGAACATCTGAAGAGACATAGAGACGAAAAAGACAGATTTGGGGAAAACCCCTCACACATAGACATACAACAAAGATAGGATTGGGGGAAAATCCCACTACCCAACATACATTCTCACACATAGAGAGAGGTTTCTCACTCCCCCTTACCTCGATGAGTAGAAGAAGATGGATGATCAACTCTGGAGTGGTTTACTCCTCCTTCCTCTTAAGGATTTGGTAGGGACCAATGCATCATGGAGCAAGCTTTCGAGATTTAAATGCTCTACCAACTTCAATCCAAGGAGTTACTTTAAGGAATACATGGTCTCCCTTTTTAAACTCAAGGTCTTTCCTTCTTTTATCATGGTAGCTTTTCTGCCTACTCTAGGATTCTCTCATTTTATCCTGGATTAGTCTCACCTTCTCAATAGTTTGTTGAATTACTCCAGGTCATAACATGGAATTCTCCCCAGGTTCTACCCAACAAAAGCGTGTTCTACATCTCCTACCATAGAGTACCTCATAGGGTGCCATCCCAATGCTGTAATGGTGGCTATTATTGTAGGTAAACTCTATAAAAGGTAGATAACTATCCCAACTACCATCATGTTCAAAGACACATGACCTCAATAAGTCTTTTAAAGATTGTATGGTTCTCTTGTTCTAGCCATCTGTTTGAGGGTGATATGCTGATGGAAACTTGTTGGAGAATCCGGATTGATGTTGAATCCTCTTCAAGTTCCTCCCTAGTTCTTCGGCTCCTTGATTCTTCTTAAGCTTTGCTAAGGTCTCCAATGGAGGAGGAGATCTTAGAGCCACCACGGTTTGGTGGAGAACTCTTCCAAGAGACGCCATTCCTTGATGAAGAGATAAGTCTCTTCAATTCTCACCACACTCTTCTAGTGAAGGGATAAGAGAATAAGATGAATATCAAAGAGGTTTAGGGAATTTTAGAAGAGAGAAATCTGAGTAAACTTCAGAAAATAATTCTCAATATCTCAAAACGTGTCTTACAATGGAAGGAAAACAAGTATATAGGAGTAGGAAGCTTGGAGAGCAAGCTAGCCACAACCATGGTTAACTAGGAACAGTCTAGCTAACCGTCCATGGTCTAGAGGCTTGGAGAGCAAGCTACTCACTTAGCTTACTTGGTAAGCAAGATAAGGAGAAGCTTGTGCTTCAAGCTTCTAAGCTTGAGAGAAAACCGGCCATGTGAACACAAGACAAGGTGGGCGGCTCATGGACTTCATTTTACTCTAACCGGTTTTGAAAAATGTTGATTTGGTTTAGTTAGGTTCATCCAATGTGAATGGAACCTAGCTAAATCAAAGCTATAAAAAATTAGGAGTAAAATGAGTCTAATATGTAAAATTTAGCCTAGGTCCATCTCTTGGTCCAATTGCTAGTAACACTCTCTAGCTTGCTAATGCCACTCCCAATACTACTACTAGAAAAATAAGAAAAGAGTGTATTTCTAGATTAGGTTAAATGGAGTCAAAGTGCCCAAGTAACCTACCCTAGAAACAATATACAATAGCTAATAAAAGGAAACAAAGTGCCTCACAAATACAAAGGCAAAAATACACCTAACAAGTATCTACTATATACAATGTACAAGAAATCAAACTATACAATGTATGTACAATGGAAACTCAAGAGACTAATAAGAGGAATCATACTCAATACTTATATTGAGCATAGGTCTAAGAAGCACCTCCTCTGTAGAAGCCTCCTCTAGCCTCCTAACCATGGACCTAGTTAAAGGCCCAATGGTCTTCATGGGTGAGCCTCCTTAGATCAACCTTCACCCTTCTTGGTCTTACCTCTTCGAAAGGGATCATTGGGGATTAAATTTCCATCATACCCTCGCCCTTCGAAAGGATTTGTCCTCAAATCCAGTGGTCCTTCCACTAAGATAGCATCACCTACAATGAAAACAAGAAATAAAGAATTAGGGATGACATATTCATATAACATATGTGGAAAGTGCACCCTATGAGGAATTCCTTTTATAGTCCTGACAAGGGTCGTTAGACTAGGAAGGATGGGTACTCTAAGCATAGGATCCTTACTATAGTGTAGTCTAAGTGTAAAACTAAATCCTAAAAATGTGAAAGTGCTAAAGCTATAAGAAACTAATAAAGTAGTCCTACATACTAAGAAATCTTGCCTAAAGTACCCTATGTAGTAACCTAGGCCTCTATAAGAAAACAAAGTGAATATAATAAGGAAACTACCTAGACAGCCCTTGATCATATTATATGTTAGATACATCATGGAAGAGGGTGTAAAGAGTTTAGAAAAGTCATAGAATCTAATTTGGTCTTCAAGGGAAGTAATCAAGTTAAGTTCAAAGAAGTTTGAAATTCCCTTAAGATCAAAAATAGAAAATATGACACCATGATATGTATCTAATAAACAATATAAACCAAAGGTTGGGTGCTTTATTACATCAATTAAAGTAAGAGAAGTCCTAAATAGACAATGGTTGTCTACTTTGGGCACCACCAAAGTAGTAGCATAAGAAGTAAAACTAGGTCAAGTCCACTTCTTCTTCACTAGACTAAGAACTTGAGATCCATTCTTTTCAAAATTATTTAGGCTGTAGATATTAAGCTCTAAGTCCGTGGCAACAATAGAAAAATAGCAAAACTCTTTGTGAAGAAGAAAAGTCTTTTTGCAATCATTTTTAATAGGAAAGTGACTTTCCTTTATCACAAGATTTTTGGATAAGACACTATCCTCCTTACTCTTTTCTAATAATAGTGTCTTTTTAGTATTGAGAATGTTAAGAGGTTTTTCAACTAGAAGACATTGTTTAATAGAATGTTTTTATTAAAAATTGTTTAATACTACCCTCCAACTCTAGAACCTTCTTTTTCTCCTTTTTTATTTTTTTGATTTAATAAATACTTGATCCTTCAACACTTGTAAAGGTGAAAGAGGAGTCAAGGTGTGTTTCTTGCCTAGGTGGACTAGGCAAATTTTGTTTGTAACACCATCATGAATGGCCTTCCTATCATGTTGCCAAGGCCTTCCAAGTAAAATATGGCTTGCATCCATTGGAATTATATCACATAAAATTTCATCTTTATATTTTCCAATTGAGAAAGGAACATTTACTTGGTCCTTAACTTCTATAGGTCCATCCTCATTAAGCCATTGAAATTTATAAGACTTAGGATGGGTTATAGTAGTTAGGTTAAGCATATCAACCAACCTTTGGCTTACAAAGTTATTACAAGATCCACTATCAACAATGAAAGAACAAGTTTTCTTAAAAATTTTGCATCTAGAATGGAAAAGGTTCTCTCTTTGTGATTGGTGTTGATCATTGGGTTCGTTGGTAAGTAACCTTTGAGTAATGAATAGGTTACCTTCACATGGTTCTTCCACACTAGAAGTAAGACTAGCATCTTCTTCACTTCAGGATGATGAAGAAAATGAAGTTCTTTCCTCACTTAGGATCTCATTTCCCCTAATGATCATGGTCTTTTTTGTGGGGCATTGGGAAGGTTTTTCTTTTGGTTTTTTTTAGTGGCCTTTCTTTTGAATAGGAGGGTTGACCCTCCTTCTTGAAGTCCTTTCTAGGGTATGAGGTAGATTCCTTCCTGTAGACCCCTAAAATTGTCCGGGTCGGAAATAAGACTCGAAGACTCTCAAAGATCAAAGGAAAGTCAGCCAGAAGGACTCCCAGAAGACCATAGGATGACTATCTGTAGGTTTAGAGGTCTTAGAGTACCTAAAAATAAGGAAGTGGGAGGTTTGGAGCTCAATACGGCCTCCTTGGAGTTCAGTACGGCCGTACTGCACATTTTGTACTACAATACGGCCGTACTGAAACCAATACGGCCGTATTGAAGTTTCTGTATTTCAATACGGCCGTACTGAATTCAATACGGCCGTATTGAAGTACAAAAACTCAATACGGGCCGTATTGAACCCAGGGGCCGAACTGCGCCTCATCCCTATAAATAGGACGTCATTTGGACGTCATTCCACACTTTTCCACACAGTTTTGACTCCCTCCTTGAGTATTCTGGGGTTTTTGAGCAGTGTTCTGCCCTAGAAATCTCTCTGGGAGTCGATCCGACGAAGTTCTGGAATTCCGAGCATTTAGCTTGGAGATTCGAACTTAGTCGAAGGGAAATCTTTTGGATTTCCATAGTCAAAAATTATTTTTTAGGAAGGAGCGAGCAAGCTTGTAGAGGGAGGGAGTGCCAAAAAGCCTCCTAGACTTCATTGATATATAAAAAGCACGCTTCAAGAGGTTTCTTTTCTAAAAATACCTTCTTTTACCGCTTTCTGATTGTTGCATATTTAAATTTATCATCATGTAGATATTTAATTTACAATCGCTTATAATAAATAGGGGTAATTTAGTAATTTTGCGCTATTATTTAATAAATAATCCGTCATAGGGAACCCTAATGGGGCGCTGTGGGGGTGCTAACACCTTCCCCACACGTAACCGACTCCCTTACCCAACTCTGGTTGTAATGGCCAAAGTTGATTTATAAAATCAATTGCCTTAAATCTTTTTCCAATGTTTTGAGTAAAATATTGGTGGCGACTCCAAGAACCCTAATTTTTGCGAAAACCACTAATCCATAGAGGGTCCCGCTTGGGATTAATATGGATTGGTGAATCATTTAATAAAATTGGTAGCTCGACAAGGTCTCAGTTTGAGAATAAGTCGTTCTATCAATCCACCACTTTTCAAAACTTTAAAAAGAGTCCAACCATCGTCGCGATTGCCAAGGTCCGTTTCGGCGGGTGGCGACAGATGGAGACTCTGCTGGGGAAGCCTCGAGAGTCAATCCCATTTAGTGATGGATTCTTTTCAAAATAATAGTTTAAAATTACTTCATTACCCCTCGCTTGTATGATAATATGTTTTATCTATTTGGCTTTAAATAACTGTTGTATGTTTAAATTCTCGCAATTGTTTGGAATACAAACTGTACACGAACCTTTGCACACAACAGTTCCCTCTATACCCGGGGGCATGAGTGGAAAGCCATAGGGAGTGGATGTTAGTACGGCCGGTTGTCGAATGGGTCTATAGGTGGCCGTAGACCGTTGTCGGAAAGCATCACTCAAGGTGATAACCATGAACTCAAGTCCGACAGTGCGTTGGAGCTTTCCATCGACTTACGACGAGAGGAATTGGGTCCCTATAATGGGGGCACCTTGGGGGCCTCAGACCGGTGAGAACAGTTAGATCCACCTTGAATATGCACTTTTCTGCAGGATACCCCTACCTCGTGATTCGCTCGTGACTGTTCGTGGATGAGTGAATTGTTTGTGTATAGGTTTATGTGATATTGTTTGCGCATTAATAATAAACCTCGTGATAAGGTCTAAAGAATAATCCCCATGCATGAAAATACCATGACATGAGAGGAAAGACCATGTGTGAAAATATAATAAAAGTGAGGAGCATGTACATCATTACCAATAAGACATCATGCATCCTCATAAACCTTGCATTTTAGGTTCACCAATACCTATTGACATGAGTAAAAGAGACCCATAATTATCGAGATTCTCCGTTGGGGAGGGATCATAAGTCAAGGAGGGTGGTAACACTCCGTTTTAAAAAGGCAGCGCCTTAAAAATGGAGGGTTATCAAGCTCATGTCAAGAGCGTATTCATCCCATAAATAAACTAATTAAACATTCATTTTAGAAAGTGGCTGGTCATCTCTCTGTCCTCACACCCGCGCAGAAAATCAAGAAGATGGAAGCGCTGGAGGACCAAAATAAGAAGCTTACAGCCGAGCTCTCGCAGCTCAAAGAACAAATGGCGCAAATGATGGAGCTCATGCGTCATCATAATGTACATGGGTCTCACCACAGTGACCATGAGTCCCATCATCATGAGGAGGAGGAGCACGAGGAAGAACCTCCATGAGCTGTACCCCTTGGGGCGGGGATCATGATTAAAGAGCCCGAGGTTTCAAAGGAACAATTCCACGCCCTAGAGGATCGGCTAAGGGCTATGGAGGGGCATGACTTCGATATTAAAGATGCCGCCGACATGTGTTTAGTGAGGGACATCCAATTCCCTCCTAAATTTAAAGTGCCGGATTTCCCAAAGTAC
Organism: Cajanus cajan; assembly: GCF_000230855.2. NCBI lineage: Eukaryota > Viridiplantae > Streptophyta > Magnoliopsida > Fabales > Fabaceae > Cajanus > Cajanus cajan. The sequence continues at coordinate 42,153,476 of NC_138525.1, forward strand.
GTGGGATCGACTTGCCCTAAGAGTCATCTCACCATGTACTGTCGCAAAATGGCTGCATATGCCACAAATGAAAAGCTCTTGATCCATTGCTTCCAAGAGAGCTTAGCCGATACTGCACTCAATTGGTATATGCAGCTAGATGGAAATCTAGTACATACATGGAGGCAGTTGGCCGACGCCTTTCTCAAGCGCTATAAATACAACATCGACCTAACACCCGATAGGTCAGATCTTCAAGCCTTGAGTAAGAAAAATGATGAATCTTTCAAGGCGTACGCCCAACGATGGAGGGAGTTGGCGGCACAGATAGAGCCCCCGCTGTCGGATAAGGAGACGGTGTCCTTATTCATCAACTCGTTGACTGGTCCCTATTACGATAAAATGATAGGGAACACAACGACACTCTTCTCGGACATCATCACCATTGGGGAGAGAGTGGAACAAGGACTTAAAACTGGGAAGCTGGCTAAGCCTTCCCAATCATATGAAGCTAAGAAGGCCTTCGGGAAGAAGAAAGAGGGAGGAGTTAATGCTATAACCATACCCTCGGCTACTTCCACTTCGAAGTCGGGTAGATCGCAATTCACTCCTGTGAAGAAGTTTGATAAACTTCCGACCACTTATAGCGATCTCCTGCCGAAGCTAGTAGAAGCCAAACTTCTAGCTTATGTTCCACCAAGGAAGATCGACCCACCTTACCCCGATTGGTACAAGCCACAAGACAAATGTTTATACCATTCGGGGGCACCAGGGCATTCAACAGAGAACTGCCTAGCTCTCAAACACAAGGTCCAAAGCCTTATTGATGCTGGGTGGGTCACTTTCGATTCGACAGCGCCCGACGTGAGCAAGAACCCTCTGCCAAAGCAGGAGTAGAGAGAAGGGCAAGCCACGATAGGGCCCCTCCTTAATTTTCTTTTTCTTTTTGGGACTCATGATCAGTACCCGAGATCATGAGGACCTTTCATATAAATAAGGGTTTTGTACATTTTACATATATCAATAAAGAGGCATTTTTCACACATTATTCTCTCATTTAGTTCTTTTCTCTCTCTCTCTTATTAACATTAATAATTCTAAACCTAAACAGAACCAATAAAATAATTATGTCTGTAATTGTTCGCTCTGACCGGGATCCGAAAGTTGAGGATGAATGGGTTGAGTTGGACAGTGATGATGAGGTCATCTCTCCGGATCTGCAAAGACTGCTAAATCAAGAAGCTCGTCTACTCCAACCATATCAAGAGAAATTGGAGACTGTGAATTTGGGGCAGGGTCGAGAGATAAAAGAGGTCACCATTGGGACCCATATCAGTGATGAAATAAGGACATATGTTTCCGCTATGATTATAATGAAATCATTCTTTTTGCTTCTTTTCTTGCTTATAATAAAATTCTAAACCACATTATTTTTAACCCTGTTTGAATAAACATGAATGAGGTTAAAATCATCTTAATAATAATAAACCCACATCATCTTTATGTGGAAGTGTGAGTGACAACTTGGAGCACCTTCCCTTGGCCTCGACAAGTGCCATCATGGATAAAAAGAAATCCTTTAAAATAAAAAAAGCTCGGCAGGAAACCCAAAAAGGGGGCTGCGCAAAAATAAGAGCAAAAGACCCGCTAGGAATCCCACAAAAGGGTGACCTAGGCAAAAATTAGGGTTGCAAAATAAACGAAAACAAAAGTCCGCTAAAACGCCACAAAAGAGTGTTTTAGGCAAAAATAAGGACAATCAAAAAAAAAAAAAAAGAGAAATCCATGATGGTACCACGAGCCGAATTCAAGAAAGGTTCAAGGGAAGCTATCTAAGTTGTCAAATCACAACGTCAATAAACAAAGATTTTCTTAACTTCATAAGTGTTTAATCAAACAAGCCTAAACGCATAAGCCTACCTTGGCCAACCATTCTTACAAAAACCATTTTTGAAAAATAAATCCCCTCTAAAACACAAACTTCAGAATAAAAGTATCTTTCCCTTCTTTTCTCTCTTGTCCCAAATAATTTTAGAATAATCTAGTGGAAGCATGGAGAAATAAATCATCACTGATAATGGATCTAATCTGAACAACAAAATGGTGGAAGAACTGTGCCAAGAATTCAAGATCCAACACCATAACTCTTCCCCATATCGGCCAAAGATGAATGGGGCAGTCGAGGCAACCAATAAGAACATCAAGAAAATAGTGCAAAAGATGGTTGTCTCATTTAAAGACTGGCACGAGATGTTACCCTTCGCTCCTCATGGCTATAGGACTTCAGTACGTACATCTACAGGAGTTACTCCATTCTCCCTCGTTTATGGGATGGAGGCAGTTCTACCCGTCGAAGTCGAGATACCTTCTCTAAGGGTAATCATGGAAACAAAACTTTCCGAGGTAGAATGGGTTCAAAGCCGATACGACCAGTTGAACCTTATCAAAAAGAAACGGCTGAATGCCATATGCCATGGTCAAGCCTATCAGAGGAAGATCAAAAAGGCTTTTGACAAGAAAGTCCACCCTCGAGTCTACCATGAGGGAGAGTTGGTAATGAAGAAATTGCTACCAACTCAAAAGGACAAAATCGGAAAGTGTGCCCCAAATCACGGAGGACCATACGTGGAAAAACGAGCCTTCTCAGGAGGAGCATTGATCCTCACAGACATGGATGGAAAAGAACTTCGATACCCAGTCAACGCTGACGTGGTAAAGAAGTACTATGCTTGAAGACGTTGCTTGCATAGGCCCGCTAGGATGAAAACCCAAAAAGGGCGTCCTAGGCAAAAGTTAGGGCAAAATAAAAAGCCCGCCAGTACAAGGGTACTAGGCAAAACAAAGGCGAATTTATCCCCGCTAGGATATGTCCTAGGCAAAAATTAGGGGCAAAAGAATAAGATACAAAAACAAAGCAAGCAACGATCACTTGAATCGAAAACCGAAAGGCGGCTCAAGTGATTATCTTCTAGAAGCAAGCGTCTTGCAGCATCTACACTCCTGGCTCAGGCATCTCACCCAAAGCAACTAGGGGAATGTAAAGAGCAACAATTACAGATATAATTGTTAAGCCCAATGTATATAGCCTACCCTGGCCAGCCATTCTTCAGAAATTCCTTCTGTATATCTTTCTGTAAAAACACTTGTGAATATCAATAAAATATCTATTCATTTTCTCTTCTCTCTTGACCATGTGATTATGCCTCTAAAATTGGTATTTCATAAAAATTGTACGAAATTCCTTTAATAATCAGTCAATAAAGAAAATTGGAGGGGTTCCTATAAAATCCGTAATCTCCTGTGAAAAAGGCTCACAAAGATATTCCCTCACGTCGACGACAGAAATTCCTCCAAGAAAAGGAGGATAGGGAGAGCCATTCATTTAAAAAAAAAAAAAAAAAAAGCATTAATAAAATAATCAAACTTGCATTTGTGCATCACACACACATTAGTTGCACATTCAAAGACCTTATCATGAGGCAATTGCATAAAATAGAAAAATAGAAAAATTGCTTGTGTATGACAACAGTCAACAGAAAAGGCCAAAAAAACGACAAAAAGGCAAAAATACAGAAAAAGCCAAAAAATCGACAAAAAAGGCAAAAATACAGAAAAAGCCAAAAATCAACAAAAAAGGCAAAATACAGAAAACCCAACAAATTGTACAGAATAACTGAGCCTGGAGAGGCTTGCCAAAATAATACTCTCACAGAATAACTGAGCCTGGAGAGGCTTGCCGAAATAATACTCTCTCAGAATAACTGAGCCTGGAGAGGCTTGCCGAAATAATACTCCCACAGAATAACTGAGCCTGGAGAGGCTTGCTGAAATAATACTCTCTCAGAATAACTGAGCCTGGAGAGGCTCGCCGAAATAATACTCTCTCAGAATAATTGAGCCTGGAGAGGCTTGCCGAAACAATACTCCCTCTTAGAATAATTGAGCCTGGAGAGGCTCGCCGAAATAATACTCTCTCAGAATAACTGAGCCTGGAGAGGCTCGCAGAAATAATACTCCCCAGAGAAACCTCAGCTTAAGCTCATGGAACAAATCCCCAGCGAGAGCTATCAAAGCAAGATCGTCAAAATCCCCAATGGAAGCGCGATCATCTAAACAGAATATCCGAGTCGAAAGGACTATGACCTCCTCAGTGGAGGATAGCTTTCCAACTCAAGCGATGAGTGAAGCTAAGCCTGAAGAGGCTTTCTAAATAATACTCTGGGATATATAAACTTTAAATCCCCACTCGCCTACTCAGAGGCACCCCTTCAAGAAAAATCACAAAAGACAAATAATCATTCCCCAAGTGGAATCCGGCTCTCAGCCAAACATCAAGCGTCAAGATGATCTGCCTAACAGAAGAGGCTAATCACAACAAAACGACAAAATCCCCCAGTGGATAACAGCCTACGCAGAGGCAACAAAACCAGAAAATCAAAAGAGTCACCCGAATAAGGATAACCGGGATACTCCACCATCGTCGAAAGGACGTCAGCCAATCATAAGGCATCGCTCACATCAGAAAGAGCATCTTCGTGTCTACACCCCAAGGAAACAGAAATTCCTCAATGGGTACCAACTACGCAATGGAAAGTTGGGACACAAGAACCTGTGAGTAACTGCACATCCCCTAGACGGATCCCTGCGTTATCCAGCCCTCAGTGGCACAAAAATCAAAAACAATCGTTGAAGCAGCATCGTGGACTGTGGAGACAAACTTATCTCAAAACCCTGGAGAGGGCAAACTCAGCTGCCCATGTTGAGAGGCAAAACCCTGGAGAGGGCAAACTCAGCTGCCCATGTTGAGAGGCAAAACCCTGGAGAGGGCAAACTCAGCTGCCCATGTTGAGAGGCAAAACCCTGGAGAGGGCAAACTCAGCTGCCCATGTTGAGAGGCAACACCCTGGAGAGGGCAAACTCACCCTGGAGAGGGCAAGACTCACGCTACCAAAATGATCAGAAGCACTGAGGTATGCACGAGCCTGGAGAGGCGACGACTAATACTCACCCTGGAGAGGGCAAACTCACCCTGGAGAGGGCAAACTCACCCTGGAGAGGGCAAGACTCACGCTACCAAAGTGATCAGAAGCACTGAGGTATGCACGAGCCTGGAGAGGCGACGACTAATACTCACCCTGGAGAGGGCAAACTCACCCTGGAGAGGGCAAACTCACCCTGGAGAGGGCAAACTCACCCTGGAGTGGGCAAACTCACCCTGGAGAGGGCAAGACTCACGCTACCAAAGTGACTAGAAGCACAGAGGTATGCAACCCTGGAGAGGGCAAGACTCACGCTACCAAAGTGATCAGAAGCACCGAGGTATGCACGAGCCTGGAGAGGCGACGACTAATACTCACCCTGGAGAGGGCAAACTCAATCTGGAGAGGCTACTCAACAATTTTCCCACCTGAGGACACTACAAGTCGGAAGGATGGCTTACCCCCCGGACAATTGGGTCAACTCCTTTACTTATCAAACGGTACACCAAAAGGTCGTTTGACTAAGTAAAGGGGGGGCAGCTGTAGACCCCTAAAATTGTCCGGGTCGGAAATAAGACTCGAAGACTCTCAAAGATCAAAGGAAAGTCAGCCAGAAGGACTCCCAGAAGACCATAGGATGACTATCTGTAGGTTTAGAGGTCTTAGAGTACCTAAAAATAAGGAAGTGGGAGGTTTGGAGCTCAATACGGCCTCCTTGGAGTTCAGTACGGCCGTACTGCACATTTTGTACTACAATACGGCCGTACTGAAACCAATACGGCCGTATTGAGTTTCTGTATTTCAATACGGCCGTACTGAATTCAATACGGCCGTATTGAAGTACAAAAACTCAATACGGGCCGTATTGAACCCAGGGGCCGTACTGCGCCTCATCCCTATAAATAGGACGTCATTTGGACGTCATTCCACACTTTTCCACACAGTTTTGACTCCCTCCTTGAGTATTCTGGGGTTTTTGAGCAGTGTTCTGCCCTAGAAATCTCTCTGGGAGTCGATCCGACGAAGTTCTGGAATTCCGAGCATTTAGCTTGGAGATTCGAACTTAGTCGAAGGGAAATCTTTTGGATTTCCATAGTCAAAAATTATTTTTTAGGAAGGAGCGAGCGAGCTTGTAGAGGGAGGGAGTGCCAAAAAGCCTCCTAGACTTCATTGATATATAAAAAGCACGCTTCAAGAGGTTTCTTTTCTAAAAATCCCTTCTTTTACCGCTTTCTGATTGTTGCATATTTAAATTTATCATCATGTAGATATTTAATTTACAATCGCTTATAATAAATAGGGGTAATTTAGTAATTTTGCGCTATTATTTAATAAATAATCCGTCATAGGGAACCCTAATGGGGCGCTGTGGGGGTGCTAACACCTTCCCCACACGTAACCGACTCCCTTACCCAACTCTGGTTGTAATGGCCAAAGTTGATTTATAAAATCAATTGCCTTAAATCTTTTTCCAATGTTTTGAGTAAAATATTGGTGGCGACTCCAAGAACCCTAATTTTTGCGAAAACCACTAATCCATAGAGGGTCCCGCTTGGGATTAATATGGATTGGTGAATCATTTAATAAAATTGGTAGCTCGACAAGGTCTCAGTTTGAGAATAAGTCGTTCTATCAATCCACCACTTTTCAAAACTTTAAAAAGAGTCCAACCATCGTCGCGATTGCCAAGGTCCGTTTCGGCGGGTGGCGACACTTCCTAAGGGTAGGCTTTCTCCTAATTTGTTGTTCTACTCTCACACAAACTTGAACTAATTCATTAAGGTCTCTATAGGGTAGTAGTTCAACCTTGTCCCTAATCTCTAAGTTTAGGCCACTTTGAAACCTAGCAATGGTGGGTCTCTCCTCTTCCTTAATTCCAGCCCTCATCATAAGCAACTCCATTTGTTGCCTATATTCATCCACACTAAGGCTTCTTTGTTGGAGTCTTTGGAGCTTGTCCATCAACTCCTTCTCAAAATAAGGAGGAATGTGTCTTCTCCTTAAGGAACTTTTAAGCTCATTCCAATATTGAATTGGAGGCTGATGATGAGTTCTTCTTTCCCTTTCAAGGGAAGTCCACCAATACGTGGCATACCCTTGAAAGCTTAGGGTACCATGAGAACCTTTCTCTCCACTTACATTGTGGCAAGTGAAGAGTTGTTCAACCTTAATCTCCCAATTTAGATAATCATCAACATTGTCTTTTCCATGGAAGGGAGGAAGGTCAAACTTAGGTTCTCTAAGAGTAGTTGTTTCATGCCTAGGCCTATGTTGCCTAGGGGGTCTTTGATAGTAGTCATCATCATGGTGACTACTATAAAACCCTTCACTTGTGGAATAGTGAGTGTGTGAATGTTGGCTTTTGGGCCGTGATGGTTCTTCGTCATGTTTATGTCTATGGGGCCTAGAAGGCCCTTTACCATCTTGTCTTTTGGGCCTAGTAGGCCCATGACCCTCATTGGTGTAACGACCCACCCTAGGCCGTCACATACAAATCCAACCAAAATAAAATAATATATAATAAGGATAGTCCTCTCAGACTGTCCATCAGTCTGTGGGTGATAAGCAGAACTGAGTCTCAACTTAGTGCCTAATGCCTGATGCAAACTCTGCCAAAATCGGGATGTAAAATGAGGATCCCTATCAGAGATGATACTGGAGGGCACACCATGTAATCTAACAATCTCTCTGATATACAACTGAGTTAACTTTTCCAAGGACCATTTTATATTCACTGGAAGAAAATGAGCACACTTAGTTAATCTATCCACAATCACCCAAATAGAATCGCAATTCTTAATAGACCTTGGCAAACCAACAACAAAATCCATGGTTATACTATCCCATTTCCATTCTGGCACTTCCATCATCTGTAACAAACCTCCTGGTTTTTGATGTTCTACCTTAGCTTTCTGACACACAATGCAAGATGCAACATACTCGGCTATCTCCCTCTTCATACCATTCCACCAAAACATTTTCTTCAAATCTTGATACATTTTTGTCATACCCGGATGTACACTCAACTTGATCTTATGACCTTCCTCAAGTATCAACTTCTTCAACTCCTCATCTTGTGGAATACAAATTCTGCCCTTGTACCTCAAAACTCCATCCATATCTTGTTCAAATCCTTCAGCTTTCTCAGAACCCAACAACTCTCTAACCTTATTCAAACCCGCATCCTGAACTTGTTTTTGTTTCACCATCTCCAAGAAATCACTAGTAATGGTAGTCATACCACAACTAATAAAATCTGGGGCAATCACAACGTTAAGATTCATATCCCTGAATTTCTCCACTAACTCCATCTCTTTAACCATCATGTAAGACATATGAAGAGATTCTTTTTCTCAAAGCATCTGCCACCACATTTGCTTTACCGGGATGGTACATTAACTGAAAGTCATAATCTTTCAAAAACTCATTCCACCTCCTTTGCCTCATATTTAACTCTTTTTGATCAAACAAATATTTCAGACTCTTATGATCACTAAACACATCAAACTTTGCTCCATAGAGATAATGCCTCCAAATCTTCAAAGCAAAAACCACCGCATCCAACTCTAGATCATGTGTAGGATAATTCCGTTCATGAGTCTTTAACTGCCTAGATGCATAGGCCACAACCTGCCTATCTTGCATAAGAACACATCCTAAACCTTGATGAGATGCATCACAATAAACCTCAAATGATTTATCGGGATCTGGCAGAATCAATACAGGAGACGACGTCAACTTTTCCTTTAACTCTTGAAAACTCTTCTCACATTCCTCCGTCCATACAAAAGGATGATCCTTTCTGGTCAACTGTGTCAAAGGCATAACTATTTTAGAAAACCCTTCTAGAATCTTCTATAATAGCCAGCCAATCCCACAAAACCTCTAACTTCAGTAACTGATTTTGGACGTTCCCACCTCAAAACTGCTTCCACCTTAGTAGGATCAACTGCAATTCCTTGTGCAGAAATCACATGACCCAAAAACTTAACTTCAGATAGCCAAAACTCACATTTTGACAACTTTGCAAATAACTGTTTCTCCTTCAATACCTGCAAAACTATCCTCAGATGTTCTCTATGTTCCTCCATAGATCTAGAATAAACCAAAATGTCATCAATGAACACCACAACAAACTTATCCAAAAAGGGTATGAAAATCCTATTCATATAATCCATGAAAATAGCCGGAGCATTCGTCACTCCAAAAGGCATAACAACATACTCATAATGGACATACCGAGTCCTAAAAGCAGTCTTTGGTATGTCCTCCTCCTTTACTCGAATCTGGTGATACCCAGACCTCAAATCAATCTTGGAGAAAACAGAAGCTCCCCTCAACTGATCCATCAAATCATCTATCCTTGGCAATGGATACTTATTCTTGATTGTCAACTTATTTAACTGCCTGATTTCCACACATAACCTCACACCACCATCCTTCTTCTTTACCAATAACACGAGTGCTCCCCACGGAGAGACACTAGGTCTGATCATCTGCTTCTCCAAAAGTTCCTCAACCTGCTTCTTCAATTCAAACAACTCCGCTGGTGCCATTCTATAAGGAGAAATAGATATTGGTCCCGCTCCTGGTATAAGATCAATACTAAACTCCAACTCTCGCTTTGGTGGTAACCCCGGAACATCATCCGGAAAAACCTCTGGGAAGTCTCTAACAACATCGATACTATTCAACAACTTTTCATTCTCTACACTGATAAAAGATAGTATCATAAATCCAAGAGCTCCACCCTTCAACAACCCATCCACCTGTCCACTAGAAATAAATCTCTTCTGTTCAACTGTAGGAAAGATTAATCTCTTCTCTGAAAAATATATCAAAATCCTATTGGCAGAAAGCCAATCCATCCCTAAAATCACATCCAAATCGGATAAAGGTAAACAAAACAAATTCACTTTATAACAACGCCCTTCCACTTCAACTGGACATTTCAAACAAACCTCAGAAGTCAAAACAGAACCTGAAGCTGGAGTAGAAACAACTAGATCCACACACAAGGAACTCACAACCAAATTTAACCTTGCCACACATTCATAAGAAATAAAAGAATGTGAAGCACCAGAATCAAATAGAATAGAAATATCATTACCATCAGCTTTGCTTTTCCCCTTTACCTGCTCAGATGACGTTTCAGCTTCAGCACCTGTCAAAGCAAAAACACGACCTGCTGTAGTAGGCCGATCCACTTTCTGGTTCCCTCTAGCTTGAGTATTTCTGACATTGCAATCTTGAGCCATGTGACCCACCTTGCCACATTTAAAATACGCATAGTTCTTTGTAGGACAGTCCCTCATCATATGTGGGCCTCCACATGTGTAACATCTAATACTCTGAACAACTCTTGTGGTAGTAGTCCCCATCGATTTCTTATTAGCATTTCTAATTTGAAACTGAGATGGTCGCTTTTGAGGATGTTTCCCCCTACCAAATCTAGATGATCCCTCTGGACCTTTTGCCATTTTATTCCCTCCTTCAAATCTTTCCACTATTTTTGCCTTTTCAACTAAAACTGGGAACTCCACAATCCCCATAAGAATAATAGTCTTCTTTAGCTCATACCTTAAACCCTCACTGAACTTCCTGCATCTCCAGGCTTCAAAGATAGCTTGAGAATAGTACCTAGCCAAGTGTTCAAACTTGACCGCATACTCTTGTACTGACATATTTCCTTGCTGCAGTCTCAAAAATTCAGCTTCCTTAGCATACCTGGCACTATCTGGAAAATATTTCTCTAGGAATACCTTTTTGAAATTTTTCGAATTTACCGCTTCCCCTTTAGCCTCCATCATAGCCTGAGCACCCTTCCACCAGAAACTAGCCTCACCCACTAGCATATAAATAGCATAAACTAGCTTCCTCTCCTCAGGGCATTGCATCACCATGAAGATTTTCTCCATCTCCTCAATCCACTGGTCAGCATCTTCAGGTCCATCAACACCTGTAAATTGAGGAGGATTCCCTTTTCTGAACTTTGACAAGCCCCTATACTCATCAGGTACCTCAGCCATAGCTGCTTCAGCTGCAGCCCAATTAGTCTCCATCTGAGCCAACAAAGTATTCTGTTGTCCAATAGCAGCAGCAATTAGCTCCATAGCTTGAGCAATCTGCCGCTCATCCACACCTGAAGAAGGATTAGAATGGTTTCCCCTACCAACCATCCTGATCAAGATAAAAGATAAAGGAACCCATGAGTTTACACCAAAACACATAAGAAATTCCTTTCCAAAATCCATTTCCTCACAACAGAAACATAACAAGACCATTTCCCACAAACCCTAAAGAGACTCGACCAGCTCTGATACCAAAATTGTAACGACCCACCCTAGGCCGTCACATACAAAACCAACCAAAATAAAATAATATATAATAAGGAAAATAGAACAAGGGCCAGTTATGCCAGAGTGTAAATATACAATAATATATACATTGTTTTCCAAAATATATATCATTTTTTTTTTATAGTAGAGTCATCATCCTCAGTAAGATTATACAGTAATCCAAAAAGATAATATAATTACAATGTCATGAAGACATCAAAATAAGACACCCTAGATGCTGGTCAAGCTCTAAGCCTAGCCACTTCTCAAAGCAGCTACCCAAAAAGACTCCTTGTTATCCCAAAGCCTCACACCTGATCTGCTCCCCCACATAGTGAGATCATCACAGTCCACATCATGGAAATATAAGGGTTAGCACGTATAAAATCAACCATAGTACAATAAAATTAAATATCATTAAACAAATATTTATCCACAGTATTTATCCAGACCATCAAGTCATTTCTAGGCTAAATATAGACCAATCCAAAATATAATGTATACACATCCATGCCAATACATATCTATTTTATGATAATAAAGAATCCATAACCAATGTATACAATCCATACCATATGTATACATATTCCACATCCAAAACAAAGTCACACCACTGTATAATCCATGATGTAACCAACACATCCAAACCAAATGTTGGCCTCAACACCATCCAAACCAAGTGTTGATACGGTGAAACATGTCAACAACCTATGTCCCACGCCTAACCTCTCATGGAAAATATACAGTTGGATTACGTCGTCATGTAACCCTGGTGGGGCCACCTCATCCATCGGTATGACTCGGCCTAGACCTATACCGGTAGCAAATAGAATACTTAGAGGAGTACTTCAGAATCCACCTAACATCTGAAGTGGTTTATTATATAATCTTTGGAAAAGTTCCATATTGGAATCCTCACAATGGGACTCCCAAATTCCATATTTTCCCAAAGATTATATCCTGATCTCACCAAGAGATCTTCCAATCCATACCATAACCTTACTCCTCTAAGTCTTATTAGTTTTCCAAACCAAACACACATAGCATATTCCATAATTACATGCAATCTTTTCCAAAACCATGCCACATTCCATACCAAATATATAACATCAAAGATGATAGGATTCAACATTTAAAAGTTTCATAAAAACTCAATTATAAAAGGTTTTCCTCAAAGAAACCATGCGCCCAGCACAGTGGTATTTGCACCCAGCGCAACTAAAACTGGGAGCCTATCAGGCTTTGCCCGCTCAGCGCATCACCACGTGCGCTCAGCCCATGACCATATGCGCTCAGCGCATAGACTCGTGCGCTCAGCGCGATTGAGACAGAGAGTCACTGGAAACAGCTCGCTCCGCGCGTAGACCCGTGCGCTCAGCCCGTTTTGAAATGCGCTCTGCCCATGGGTAAATGCACTCAGCGTGCTCTAGACAGAAAGCTCTGTTCTTCAGTGCGCTCAGTGCGTTGTCTCGTGCGCTCAGCGCGCATGCATCAAACAGCGCGTCGAAAGTTCAAAAACTTCGATTTTCAACCTCAAAATCCATCCCAAATGAATCCCAAACCAAATTTATACAATTCCGAACCATTATAGAGTATAAACACCATCCAAAAACAACATATTAAGTGATAAAAACAAGTATTAAACATTAATCCATGAAAATCATAGGAAATCACGAAGAAACCTAACCAAACCATCTCCATCTCAATCCAGCCTCAATCATTCATAAAACATGAAATCAATGTGATATTTCAACTCAATACATACTAGATTAAGTCTTATAAGTACTACCCTTACCTCAAAAACTTCAGAAATGCAAGATTTGGACAAACCCTCAAATTCCCAATTCAAACTTCACTTTTCAAGGCTTTAGAGGCCAAATCTCTTAAAACTCTAGTTGTGAAGATTGATCCTGGCTTGATAAGCTTCCCAAATGTGTCCTCAGCTTCCCTCCGGACCAGAGCCCCTCTCTCTACTTTCTCTCTCTAGAAACTGCCTCTGTCTGACAAATGAAATCCTCCGGTCCTAAGTCCCTATATATAGCCATTTTCCAAATTTTCAAATTTCACCCTTAGCACCTATTCACCTCAAATATCCTATTCCTTGAAGTATTTCAACTCCCTAAGCTCTAAAACAACCTCAAATTCACTCGGAAAGATCGAATTTATCTTATGTTCCTATCCTTCAATCTCCTATCCATCCTATCCCTTTCCATGAAATACTCATAACTCGTCATCATATGAAATGCAACATGTATCAACACACAAACAAACATCACTTTCATATACATATTCTTGGAATAATTGTCGCAACCCAAAAATTTTCGATCTTGCGACCTATGGTTTAGACATCCTTTTAAAAGTCTCATCAATTAAGGAATGGCCGGACACCAGACTAATCCTTAATTAATGGTTTTGAAAATAGGTTTATGGAGTCGCCACCAATGTTTTACTCAAAACATTGGAAAAAGAAGAGGTTTTTAAAAGTCCAATAATGGTCTTGATAACCAGAATTGGGTTCGGGGGTCGGTTACGTGTAGGGTAGGTATTAAGCACCCCTACAACGCCCTAAATCGGTACCCTATGATGAAGATAACATAATAATAATAAATATTTAATCCCCTTTATTAATGATTATTTACATGAAAATTAAATTACACGGTTGAACCCTAAAAAATCTACATGATTGCGTTTATGCTAGCAATAATTAAAATAAAAGAAGAGAAAAATAGAACAAGGGATTGATGAATAATACCTCGTAACAAGCTTTATTAGATCTTCAACTATGGAGAATTTTAGGTGCTTTGTGGCAACCTTTCACACTACAATGCCTCACAAAATCTCAGGAAGTATAATAGGAGAGAGAGAGAAAAAAGGGAGAAATTTCGAGCTCTATGAAGCTTTGGACGAAATTTTTGAGGTCCCAGAAAAATGCGCCCTAGCTGTCTATTTATAGACTTCGGGGAGGAGGTCCAGAACGGCCCGTTCCAAAATCGGAACGGCCGTTCTGGATATGGCCGTTGTGCCTGAAATTGGAACCCTGGAATGGCCCGTTTTGAAACCAGAACGGCCCGTTTCGGGGAACCAGAACGGCACGTTCTGGTTTCAGAACGGCCCGTTCTGGGAGTACCAATTCAGGTTGGATTTGGACCCTTGGAACGGCCTGTTCTGAAACCAGAACGACCCGTTCCAGGGAGCCAGAACGGCCCGTTCTGGTTTCAGAACGGTCCGTTCTGGGGTACGATTTTAGCCAATCTTTAGGAGACTGGAACGGCCCGTTCCAGTTGGAATGACCGTTCCAATTTGGGTTTTTTGGCCCCTTTAAAAGACTTAGAACGGCCCGTTCTGGACCTTGGAACGGCCCGTTCTGGGCCAAGAAAATTTTTGGGCCTTTTAAAGCCCTGTCTTCTTGTTTGCATGCTTCAGGAGCTCCTTCCCTTCACAACAGAGGTCCCTGTCCTTGTTTGTATGCCCCCGGACGAAATTGGGTGTCTACAGCTGCCCCTTTTTACTTGTCCTTTGGAATAGTAATGTGTTGCTTTTCCAAAGGCAAGGAAAGACGTAGACATTTCGTCCAGGTTTTCTCTTCGTCTCTTTGGTGATTCTGCATCGTTTCCCTTGTGATGGTGAGGTGAAAATTCGGATCTTCACTCTTGTTTTGACGATAGATTCCTTCACGTTGTTTCCTTCAGGTAGACGGTGTTCCCTATATCCTTGCCCCATGAAGCAACTGAGTGTTGGATTGTATGCTCTATGAGGTGTCAAGGATGGTGAACCGAAACATCTAGGCTTCAAGATCCATGTGAATGCCCTATGTCGTTTGCTATGTCTGAATCTTCTCCTTTACTTCAGTAGTGTAGATGCCCTATACTATTTCCTTCGGGTAGATGGTGTTTACCCGTATCCTTGTCTCTAAGAGCAACTGAGTATTGGTTTATATGCTCCGTCGGGTGATAAGGAGGGTAAACCGAAACATCTAGGCTTCTGGTCTTGATGTAGATGCTTCCTACTGCTTCTGCTTGTCTCATGGTAGTGTGTTTCTTTATTTGTGGCTTGTCAAAGAGGGAGTATATTATGAGCTCAGCCTCTCCAGGCTGGACTGATATTTAGGGCTTCAGCCGACCCACAGGTGGGAGCTCGACGACAATCCCGATTTTGACTTTGAAGAACTCGGCGATACCTTCATTGTCATTCACTGATTTGAGAGGCTCGACGGCGGCTCTCGATCAAGCTGTGCTGATTTTTAAGGCTTCAGCGGACCTATGGTGGGAGCTCGACGGCGGTCCCGATTTTGACTTCAAGGAACTCGGCGGTACCCTCGTTGTTGTTCACTGATTTGAGAGGCTCGACGGCGGCTCTCGATCAAGCTTGGCTGATTTTAAGGCTTCAACCGACCTATGGTGGGAGCTCGGCGGCATCCCGGTATCGACTTCAAGGAACTCGGTGGTACCCTCGTTGTCGTTCAATGATTTGAGAGGCTCGACGGCGGCTCTCGAACAATGCTTGGCTGATTTTAAGGCTTCAACCGACCTACGGTGGGAGCTCGGCGGCATCCCAGTTTTGACTTCAAGGAACTCGGCGGTACCCTCGTTGTCGTTCACTGATTTGAGAGGCTCGACGGCGGCTCTCAATCAAGCTTGGCTGATTTTAAGGCTTCAAACGACCTATGGTGGGAGCTCGGCGACATCCCGATTTTGACTTCGAGGAACTCGGCGGTACCCTCATTGTTGCTCACTGATTTAAGAAGCTCGACGGCGACTCTCGATCAAGCTTGGCTGATTTTAAGGCTTCAACCGACCTACGATGGGAGCTCGGCGGCATCCCAATTTCGTCTTGAAGGAACTCGGCGGCACCCTCGTTGTCATTCATTGATTTGAGCGGCTCGATGACAGCTCTTAACTTCGATGGTTGTTGATATCCTTTGAAAGACGACCTTTGAAATCTTAGGTGGATACTTGATGGTGATTCTTTTTTTATTTGAGGTACTCGGCGGTACCCTTCTTGTTGACTTGTGATGGAAAAATGCCCCAAGGAGGATGGGCGAGATGTACTTGATGTGCCCCTGTGTTGGTGGGCGATGGATGTGTGATAGGGATTCTGGTGTTTCCCTTGCCATGCGAGTATTATGATGCCTCCCCAAGCGCTTTCTTGTGGTAGGTTTCTTTTTTTTTGAATTACATTTTTGTTTAGCTTCAGCTTTTTCATGTTTGAAGCTTGCCTTTTTGTGCTATTTTTCTAAATGCTTCGACTTTTTCAACATGTATGAAGCTTGCCTTTTTCTGTTTTATCTTTTGTCATCATCATTGGTGGAGGGATCCCATCCCATGATGATGTTATTTGCTCAATATTTATTGATGAGTATTATTTTGGAAGCCACTCCTGGCTTTGGTAAGGAAACCATTCCTAGTCTTGGCATTCTCTTGAATCATCCTTCATACAATTAAGGAGTAAGGCGTGATGGCCTCCATGCTTGTGGACTTGATTATTCTTCCTGTAGACCCCTAAAATTGTCCGGGTCGGAAATAAGACTCAAAGAATCTCGAAGACCGAAGGAAAGTCAGCCGGAAGGACTCCTGGAAGACCCTAGGATGATTCTTTGTAGGTCTAGAAGTCTTAGAGTAGCTTAGAATAAGGGTGGGCGAGGATTGGAGCTCAATACACCCTCCCAAAGGTTCAGTACGGCTGTACTGAGCCATTTGAACTGCAATACGGCCGTAGTGAACTCAATACGGCCGTACTGAAGTTTTTGAACTTCAGTACGGCCGTACCAAATTCAATACGGCCGTACTGTAGTTCAAAAACCCAGTACGGGCCGTATTGACCTCCCAGGCCGTATTGCGCCTCAATCCTATAAATAGGACGTCATTTGCACATCATTCCACACTTTTTTCACACTTCTGGACCCTCGTGCTGAGTATTCTTGGGTTTTTGAGCTATTCTCTGCCCTAGAAGTCTCTCCGAGAGCCAATCCGACGAAGTTCTTGAGTCATGAGCCATTAGCTTGAGACTCGAACAAGTCGAAGGGAAATCTCTTTGATTTCCATAGTAAAAATTATCTTTAGGGAAAGGAGCGAGCGGACGTGTAGTGGGAAAGAGCGCCAAAAAGCCTCCTAAACTTCGTTTTGAATATATAAAAGCCCGCTTCGAAGGTTTCTTTCCAAATCCCTTCTTTTATCGCTTTTATTTATTGCTTTTTGATTGTTGCATTGCATGTTTAGAGTTTTCATCATGTAAATATTTTACTCATAATCGTTTCTAATAAATAGGGGTAATTTAGTAACTTTACACTATTATTTATGAAATAATCCGTCATAGGGAACCCGAAAGGGGCGTTGTGGGGTGCTAACACCTTCCCCGCACGTAATCGACTCCCTTACCCGACTCTGGTTGTAATGGCCAAAGTTGATTTGTGAAAATCAATTGCCTTATATCTTTTTCCAATGTTTTGAGTAAAACATTGGTGGCGACTCCAAGAACCTCTTCTTTTTGCGAAAACCACTAATCCATGGAGGGTCCAGCTTGGGATTAACATGGATTGGTGAGAGCCATTTAAACAAAATTGTTAGCTCGATGAGGTCTCAGTTTGAGAATAAGTCGTTCTAACAATCCATCATTTTTCAAAACTTAAAAAGAGTCCGACCATCGTCGCGAATGCCAACGTCCGTTTCGGCGGGTGGCGACAGATGGCGACTCCACTGGGGAAGCCTCGAGAGTCAGTCCCATTTAGTGATGGATTATTTCTAAAATAATAGTTTAAAATTACTTCGTTACCCCTCGCCTGTATGATAACATGTTTTACCTAGTTGGCTTTAATAACTGTTGGATGTTTAAATTTCCGCAATCGTTTGAATATAAACTGCACACGAACCTTTGCACACAACAGTTCCCTGTAGACCCCTAAAATTGTCCGGGTCGGAAATAAAGCTTGAAGACTCTTGAAGACTGAAGGAAAGTCAGCCAGAAGGACTCATGGAAGGCCCTAGGAGGATTCTCTGTAGGTCTAGAGGTCTTATAATAGCTCAAAATAAGAAAGTAGAGGGAATGAAGCCCAATACGGCCTCCCAAAAGTTCAGTACGGCCGTATTGAACATTTTAAACTACAATACGGCCGCACTGAACTCAATACGGCCGTATTGAAGTTTCTGAACTTCAATACGGCTGCACTGAACTCAATACGGCTGCACTGAACTTCAATACGGCTGCACTGAACTCAATACGGCCGTATTGAGGTTTTTTGAACTTCAATACGGCCGTATTGAATTCAATACAGCCGTATTGTAGTTCAAAACTTCAATACGGACCGTATTGACCCCCAGAGGCCGTATTGCGCCTCATCCCTATAAATATGACGTCAATTGGACGTCATTCGACACTTTTACACTGGGTTTTAACCCTCTTCTTGAGTATTCTGGGTTTTTTGAGCAGTGCTCTGCCTAGAAATCACTCGGAGAGTTGATCCGACAAAGTTCTCGAGTTCTGAGCTTTTTGCTTGAGTCTCGAACTGAGTCGAAGGGAAATCCTCTAGATTTCCATAGTTAAAATTTTCTAGGAGGGAGCGAGCGGGCTTGTAGAGCGAGGGAACGCCAAAAAGCTTCCCAGTTTTACTTGAATATAAAAGCACGCTTCAAAGGTTTCTTCTTAAGACCTTCCTTTTACTGCTTTCTGTGTGTATATTTAACTGTCATCATGCAGATAGTTAAGTTATAATTGTTTAGAATAAATAGGGGTAATTTAGTAATTTCGCACTATTATTTTTTAGAAATAATCTGTCATAGGGAACCCGAAAGGGGCGCTGTGGGGTGCTAACACCTTCCCCACGCGTAAACGACTCCCTTACCCGACTCTGGTTGTCATGGCCAAAGTCGATTTTTGAATCGATTGCCTTAAACTTCTTTTTCCAATGTTTTGAGTAAAACATTGGTGGCGACTCCATGAACCCTTCCTTTTTATGAAAACCGCTAATCCATGGAGGGTCCCGCTTGGGATTAACATGGATTGGTGAGCCTTTTAATAAAATTGCTCGTTTGACAAGGTCTCAGTTTGAGAATAAGTCATTCTAGCAATCCATATTTTTAAACAAATAAAAGAGTCCAACCATCCTTCGCGAATGCCGAAAGCCCGTTTCGGGCCGGTGGCGACAGATGGCGACTCCACTGGGGAAGCCTCGAGAGTCAGTCCCATTTAGTGACAGATTATTTTTAACAAATAATAGTTAAAATTACTTTATTACCCCTCACTTGTATGATAACATGCTTTATTTATATGGCTTTAATAACTGTTGTATGTTTAGTTTCTGCACTTGTTTGAAATATAAATTGCACACAAACCTTTGCACACAACAGTTCCCTCTATACCCGGGGGCATGAGTGGTAAGCCATAGGGAGTGGATGTTAGTACGGCCGGTTGTCGAATGGGTCTATAGGTGCCCGTAGACCGTTGTCGGAAAGCATCACTCAAGGTGATAACCATGAACTCAAGTCCGACAGTGCGTTGGAACTTTCCATCGACTTACGACGAGAGGAATTGGGTCCCTATAATGGGGGCACCTTGGGGGCCTCAGACCAGTGAGAACAGTTAGAACCTCCTTGAATATGCACTTTTCTGCAGGATACCCCTACCTCGTGATTCGCTCGTGATTGTTCGTGGATGAGTGAATTGTTTGTGCATTGTTTATGTGACATTGTTTGAGCATACATTGCATTCTTTAAACATACAACATTCCTTTTTAAAAGAATAAATGGGAATAAGAATCTTCCGTTACATGGTGTTAACATCTACCTTCATCACATTCATATAGGTAGTTTCCCTTTTCACCCAAAAATACAAAAAAATATAATAAATAAAAATACCCAAAAAAGAAAAAAGGGTTATTTATCCAAACCAAGCAATATCATGCATCATCTTAGGAACATCCCGAAAACATGATAATGCTTAGTTGAATAAACACAATGCATGCATATTCAACGTCATCATCTCATGTCATGCATTCTTATCAAAGATCATGGAGGGATCTAGGTTTGCATTTCATACATCCCTCCCAATAAATCATTAATAAACATTAATAAAAAGAAAGAAATAATCGATGCGTATGTTCAAGATGGATCGCACGCCATTTGTTATTAAGTGTAAGCCAACAACCGCGCCAAGCGAGCGCACATCAACTCCGTTGTTGGTAATCAAGACGAATAAAGGGGAAGGTCCAACACCATTAAGGATCACTGCTCCAAGACCTTTCCCCTACGAATCAAATAAGGCTGTGCCGTGGATATACGACATCCATTCTTCTGCCTACAGCGATATCTCTAACATCGCTGGACTTGGGGGCATGACTAGGAGTGGCAGGATCTACACTCCCGATGATCTTCATGATAAAGCTCCCAAGAATAAAGAAAAGGAAAAAGAAAAAGAAAAAAACCGAGGAAAATAAAGAATCCGAGGAGGAGACTGATGAGCTATTAAAATATATCCGACAGAGCGAGTACTCCATCATGGATCAACTTCATAAGACGCCAGCAAAGATTACTCTGTTGTCGTTGATCCTATGCTCCGAACCGCATCGGCGAGCTCTGTTGAAAGTCTTGAACGAGGCATATGTGTCGCACACTATCTCCCAAGACAAGTTTGAGGGGATTATTAGTCACATCACGGCTAATGATCACCTCACTTTCACCGATGAGGAAATCCCCGCTGGGGGACCAAATCACAACAAGCCCTTGCACATCTCTGTAAAGTGCAAGGAGTATCACATCGCTAAAGTCTTGGTAGATAATGGATCTTCCTTGAACGTAATGCCAAAAAGAACGCTCGAGCAAGTGGCAATCAAGGGAATCCAAATGCGCCCGAGCAACATGATCGTCCGAGCTTTCGACGGTTCTAAAAGAGAAGTGGTGGGAGAAGTCAATCTTCCAATCCAAATTGGACCCACCATCTTCAACGTCGAATTTCAAGTGATGGACATTTCTCTCGCATATAGCTGTCTCCTCGGCCGACCTTGGATTCATGATGCGAAAGCTGTTCCCTCTACGCTCCACCAGAAAGTCAAATTCATAGTGGATGACAAACTGGTGACCGTACAAGCTGAAGATGACATACTCATCAGCAAGCCATCCACCATACCTTACGTGGATGCAGCAGAGGAAGCTTTAGAAACCGCCTTCCAAGCATTGGAGATCGCCAATGTTGAGACATTTCCCCGAGAAATGAAGAAGGTAGCCCATATGCTCACCAAGAATGGATACTTGCCGGGACAAGGACTTGGCAAGGATTCCCAAGGAATTCCCGAGCTACCTATTATCAAGGATAATCCGGGGAAACAAGGGTTAGGATACAACCCTAATAAAGATCAAAGGACGAAGAAGAACCAAGATCCTTCTCGACGTTCTTTAAGCCAGATCTTTAGGAAGGCCGGTTCACAAGCGTTAAGGCCGGTCGTCGTCGTCAAGTGTTTTTCTCCTTCCGATAGGGATGTATAGACCTGATGACTATTAGAGATTACACCTCGGGGACAACCCGACCCCCGAGCCTCGATAGGGCACATGTTTCCTTTATGATTATAATAAAATCATTCTTCATTATTTCTTATTGCTTCTTTTCTTGCTTGCAATAAAATTCTAAACCACATTATTTAACCCTGTTTGAATGAACATAAGTGAGGTTAAAATCGTCTTAATAATCAATAAACCCACATCATTTTTATGTGGAAGTGTGTGTGACAACTTGGAGCACCTTCCCTTGGCCTCGACAAGTGCCATCATGGATAAAAAGAAATCCTTTAAAATAAAAGAAGCTCGGCAGGAAACCCAAAAAGGGGACTGCGCAAAAATAAGAGCAAAAGACCCGCTAGGAATCCCACAAAAGGGTGACCTAGGCAAAAATTAGGGTTGCAAAATAATGAACAAAAACAAAAGCCCGCTAAAACTCCACAAATGGGTGTTTTAGGCAAAAGTTAGGGCAATCGAAAAACAGAATAAATCCATGATGGTACCACCAACTGAATTCAACAAAGGGGCTCAAGAAAAGCTATCCAAGTTGTCAAATCACAAATGTTAATAACCAAGACGTGCTTAACTTCATAAGTGTTTAATCAAACAAGCCTAAACACTTAAGCCTACCATTGGCCAAGCCATTCTTACAAAATCCATTTTTCAAAAAATAAATAATCCCCTCTAAAACACAAACTTTCGAAAAAAAATATCCTTTCCTTCTTTTCTCTCTTGTTCCAAACGATTTTTGAATAATCTAGTGGAAACATGGAGATATAGTAGTCAATAGGAGGGTTGACACATCTTCTAAAAGAAAGGAAAATCATTTGGTTGATGACACCAAATCTCAATATAACATGCATCATTCCTCGGTTACAGAAATCGGCAGCACACAGCCCGTCTAGAGGAATGGCAAAAATCCAAACAGAGAAACGCATCGGTTAATTCTTTTGAAAAGTAAATCAAATAGAATTAGGTGCACCATACTACATACATGCATACAGATGATAGGTGTAATGGAAGATCACTTATTCTCTGTTTATTGAAAAAAACAAAAAATATAAACTTCAGAAAAAACAATGCGCCCGTATCATGTTCAGTACACCCGTACTAAAAACAGGGTTATGAACAAATTTTCAACTCAGTACGGGCGTACTGAAATAGATATGGCCGTATTGGCCACAAAGAAATATTCAAAGACCTCATCATGAGGCAGTCGCATAAAATAGAAAAAATAGAAAAATTGCTTGTGTATGACAGCAGCAAATAAAATGCAGAAATTCAGAAAATCAATAAAACCTTCAGAATAACTGAGCCTGGAGAGGCTTGTCGAAATAATACTCCTTCAGAATAATTGAGCCTGGAGGTCTTAGGAGGAGGCATTTCCATTATTTCCTTCACTTTATCGGGGTCCACCTCTATGCCCTTTTCACTGACGATGAACCCGAGAAGCTTACCCGACCGAACTCCGAAAGTACACTTAGCCGGATTTAGCTTAAGCTGATACTTGCGAAGCCGGTTGAATAGTTTTCTCAAATATTGGATATGGTCCATTTCATCCTTCGACTTTGCGATCATGTCGTCCACGTATACTTCGATTTCTTTGTGGATCATGTCGTGGAATAACATCACCATCACTCGTTGGTAGGTGGCACCCGCATTTTTGAGTCCAAAAGGCATCACCCTGTAGCAGAAAGTGCCCCAGGGTGTAATGAAGGAAGTTTTCTCGCGGTCTTCCTCATTCATCTTGATTTGGTTGTACCCAGAGTACCCATCCATAAAGGAATAGAGTGTGTTCGTGGCTGTATGATCCACCAGTGTATCGATGTGAGGTAAGGGAAAATCGTCCTTTGGACTGGCACGATTCAGATCCCTGTAGTCAACACAAACTCTAACCTTTCCATTCTTTTTAATGACTGGCACGATGTTAGCCAGCCATTCGGGATACTGAGATACAACCAAGAATCCCGCATCTAATTGCTTTTCTACCTCCTCCTTGATCTTTAAAGACCACTCGGGCTTGATTCGTCGGAGCTTTTGTTTGACGGGTCGAAACCCTTCTTTCAACGGTAACTTGTGCTCGACGATGTTAGAGTCCAAACCGGGCATATCATGATACGACCATGCAAATACGTTCTTATATTCCCTTAACAATCGGATCAATTGCGCCCTTATTTCATCACTGATATGGGTCCCAATGTTGACCTCTTTTATCTCTTGGCCCTGCCCCAAATTCACGGTCTCCAATTTCTCTTGGTACGGTTGGAGTAGACGAGCTTCTTGATCTAGCAGTCTTTGCAGATCCGGAGAGATGGTCTCCTCATCACTGTCCAACTCAACCCATTCACCCTCAACTTTCGGATCCCGGTCGGAGCGAACAATCACAGACATAATTGTTTTATTGGTTCTGTTTTTGGTTTAGAATTATTAATGTTAATGAGAGAAAGAGAGAAAAGAATAAATGAGAGAATGATGTGTGAAAAATGCCTCTTTATTGACATGTATAAAAAAACTGTACAAAAACCCTTATTTACATGAAAAGGATCTCATGATCTCGGGTACTGATCATGAGTCCCAGAAAGAAAAGAAAAATGTGGAGGGGCCCTATCGTGGCTTGCTCTTCTCTCTACTCCTGCTTCGGCAGAGGATTCTTGCTCACGTCGGGCGCTGTCGAATCAAAAGTGATCCACCCAGCATCGATAAGGTCTTGGACCTTATATTTGAGAGCTCTACAGTTCTCCGTTGAATGCCCCGGTGCCCCCGAATGGTATAGACATTTGTCTTGCGGTTTGTACCAATCGGGGTAAGGTGGATCAATCTTCCTTGGTGGAATGTAAGCTAGAAGATGAGCTTGCTCTAGCTTCGGTAGGAGGTCGCTATATGTGGTCGGAAGTTTATCAAACTTCTTCACAGGGTTGTACTGCGACTTTCCCGACTTCGAAGCGGAGGAAGATGAAGAAATAGTTATGGCGTTGACTCCTCCCTCCTTCTTCTTCCCAAAGGTCTTCTTAGCTTCAAATGATTGGGAAGGCTTAGCTAGCTTCCCACTTTTCAGCCCTTGTTCCACTCTTTCTCCAATGGTGATGATGTCCGAGAAGAGTGTTGTCGTGTTCCCTATCATCTTGTCATAATAGGGACCGGTCAACGAGTTTATAAACAGGGACACCGTCTCCTTATCCGACAGCGGGGGCTCTATTTGTGCCGCCAACTCCCTCCATCGTTGGGCGTACGCCTTAAAGGATTCATCACTTTTCTTACTCAAGGCTTGAAGATCGGACCTATCGGGTGTTAGGTCGATGTTATACTTGTAGCGCTTGAGAAATGCGTCGGCCAACTGCTTCCATGTAAGCACCTGATTCCCATCTAGCTGCATATACCAGTTGAGTGCGGTGTCAGCCAAGCTCTCTTGGAAGCAATGGATTAAGAGCTTTTCATTAGTGGCATATGCAGCCATCTTTCGGCAATACATGGTGAGATGACTTTTGGGGCAAGTCGATCCCACATACTTTGGGAGATCGGGCAATTTAAATTTGGGAGGGAATTGGATGCCCCTCACTAAGCACATGTCGACGGCATCTTTGATATCAAAATCATGCCCCTCCATAGCCCTCAACCGGTCCTCGAGAGCGTGGAATTGTTCCTTTGAAATCTCGGGCTCTCTAATTGTAATCCCCGCCCCCAAGGGGTACAGCTTGCGGAGGTTCTTGCTCTTGCCCCTCCTCATGATGGGACTCATGGTCACTGTGTTGAGCCCCGTGTATGTTTTGGTGACGCATGAGTTCCATCATTTGCGCCATTTGCTCCTTGAGCTGTGAGAGCTCGGTTGTAAGCTTCTTGTTTTGTTCCTCCAACGCGTCCATTTTCTTGAGTTTCTGCGCGCGCGTGAGGACAGAGAGATGACCAGCCACTTTCTAAAATGAATGCTTAATCTAATTAGTTTATTTATGGAATGAATACACTCTTGACATGAGCTTGATAACCTTCCATCTTTAAGGCGCTGCCTTTTTAAGACGGAGGTTTACCACCCTCCTTGACTTATGATCTCTCCCCAACGGAGAATCTCAATAGT
Source organism: Cajanus cajan (assembly GCF_000230855.2). NCBI lineage: Eukaryota > Viridiplantae > Streptophyta > Magnoliopsida > Fabales > Fabaceae > Cajanus > Cajanus cajan. Next base: position 42,179,319 of record NC_138525.1, read on the forward strand.
CATGGGTCTCTTTCACTCATGTCAAGGGGTATTGGTGAGCCTAAAATGAATGGTTATGAGGATGCATGATGACTTATTGGTAATGATGCACATGCTCCTCACTTTTATTATATTTTTACACATGGTCTTTCCTCTCATGTCATGACATTTTTCATGCATGGGGGTTATTCTTAGACCTTATCACGAGGTTTATTATTAATGCACAAACAATGTCACATAGACCTATACACAAACAATTCACTCATCCACGAACAGTCACGAGCGAATCACGAGGTAGGGGTATCCTGCAGAAAAGTGCATATTCAAGGAGGTTCTAACTGTTCTCACTGGTCTGAGGCCCCCAAGGTGCCCCCATTATAGGGACCCAATTCGACAACCGGCCGTACTAACATCCACTCCCTATGGCTTTCCACTCATGCCCCCGGGTATAGAGGGAACTGTTGTGTGCAAAGGTTTGTGTGCAGTTTTTATTTCAAACAATTGCGAAAATTTAAACATACAACAGTTATTAAAAACCACATAGATAAAACATATTATCATACAAGCTAGGGGTAATGAAGCAATTTTAAACTATCATTTTTAGAAATAATCCATCACTAAATGGGACTGACTCTCGAGGCTTCCCCAGTGGAGTCGCCATCTGTCGCCACCCGCCGAAACGGACCTTGGCATTCGCGACGATGGTTGGACTCTTTTTAAGTTTTTGAAAAATGATGGATTGTTAGAACGACTTATTCTCAAACTGAGACCTCATCGAACTAACAATTTTATTAAATGATTCACCAATCCATGTTAATCCCAAGCGGGACCCTCCATGGATTAGTGGTTTTCGCAAAAAGAAGGGGGTTCTTGGAGTCGCCACCAATGTTTTACTCAAAACATTGGAAAAAGATATAAGGCAATTGATTTTCGCAAATCAACTTCGGCCATTACAACCAGAGTTGGGTAAGGGAGTCGGTTACGTGTGAGGAAGGTGTTAGCACCCCACAACGCCCCTTTCAGGTTCCCTATGACGGATTATTTCATGAATAATAGTGTAAAGTTACTAAATTACCCCTATTTATTAGAAACGATTATAAGTAAACTATCTACATGTTGAAAGCGTGCAATGCACCAATCAAAAAGCGATAAATGAAAGCGGTAAAAGAAAGGACTTGGAAAGAAACCTTTGAAGCGTGCTTTTATATATTCAAAAAGAGTTAGGAGGCTTTTTGACACTCCTTCCCACTACACGCTCGCTCGCTCCTTTCCCTAGAACAAATATTAACTATGGAAATCAAAGAGATTTCCCTTCGACTTGTTCGAGTCTCAAGCTTCAAGGCTCATGACTCAAGAACTTAGTCGGGTTGGCTCTCAGAGAGGTTCCTAGGGCAGAGAATAGCTCAAAAACCCAAGAATCCTCCGCTAGAGGGTCCAAACGTCTGGGAAAAGTGTGGAAGGACGTGCCAATGACGTCCTATTTATAGGATTGAGGCGCAATACGGCCTGGGAGGTCAATACGGCCCGTACTGGGTTTTTGAACTACAGTACGGCCGTATTGATTTCACTACGTCCCGTACTGAGCCATTTTGAACTACAGTACGGCCGTATTGAATTTGGTACGGCTGTACTGAAGTTCAAAAACTTCAGTACGGCCGTATTGAGTTCACTACGGCCGTATTGCAGTTCAAATGGCTCAGTACGGCCGTACTGAACCTCTGGGAGGGTGTATTGAGCTCCAATCCTCGCACACCCTTATTCTAAGCTACTCTAAGACTTCTAGACCTACAAAGAATCATCCTAGGGTCTTCCAGGAGTCCTTCCGGCTGACTTTCCTTCGGTCTTTGAGAGTCTTTGAGCTTTATTTCTGACCCGGACAATTTTAGGGGTCTACAGGGGCGTATTTATAGAAAAAAGTAGGTCAGTACGGCCCGTATTAAATTTAATACGGCCGTACTGACCTTCCAGTTAATGTACAAAAGGAGGGGCCAATACGGGCTGTATTGAATTCAATACGCCCGTATTGGTGTGACCGTTATGGCCAATACGGGCGTATTCAACTCAGTACGCCGTATTGAGTTAAAATATGTGCATAACCCTAATTTTTATACGGGCGTACTGAATTGGATACGGCCGTATTAAATTTTTTTTTTTTTTTTTTAATAAACAGAGAATAAGTGATCTTCCAGTACACCTATCATCTGTATGCATGTATGCGGTATGATGCACCTAATTCTATTTGATTTATTTTTCAAAATAATTAACCGATGCGTTTCTTTGCTTGGATTTTGCCATTCCTCTAGACGGGCTGTGCGCTGCCAATTTCTGTAACCGAGGAATGATGCGTGTTATATCGAGATTGGTGTCATCGACCCAGTGATCCTTCCCTTCCTTTAGAAGACGTATCAACCCTCCTATTGACCACTATATCTCCATGTTTCCACTAGATTATTCTAAAATCGTTTGGGACAAGAGAAAAGAAAGGAAAGATATTTTTTGTTCAAAAGTTTGTGTTTTAGAGGGGATTATTTATTATTTTGAAAACGGTTTTTGTAAGAATGGCTGGCCAAGGTAGGCTCATGTGTTTAGGCTCGTTTGATTAAACACTTATGAAGTTAAGAAAGTCTTGTTATTGACGTTGTGATTCGACAACTTAGATAGCTTCCCTTGAACCTTTCTTTTTGAGTTCAGCTCATGGTACCATCATGGATTTCTTTTGCTTTTTTGATTGTCCTTATTTTTGCCTAAAACACCCCTTTGTGGCGTCTTAGCGGACCTTTGTTTTTGTTCATTTTTGCAACCCTAACTTTTGCCTAGGTCACCCTTTCGTGGGATTCCTAGCGGGTTCTTTGCTCTTATTTTTGCGCAGCCCCCTTTTTGGGTTTCCTGCTGAGCTTTTTTTTTATTTTTTTTATTTTTGTTTTTAAAGGATTTCTTTTTTATCCATGATGGCACTTGTCGAGGCCAAGGAATGGTGCTCCAAGTTGTCATACACACTTCCACATAAAAATGATGCGGGTTTATTGTTATTAAGACGATTTTAACCTCATTTATGCTTATTCAAACAGGGTTAAAATAATGTGGTCTAGAAATTTATTGCAAGCAAGAAAAGAAGCAATAAGAAATAATAAAGAAACGATTTTATTATAATTATAGCGGAAACATGTGCCCTATCGAGGCTCGGGGGTCGGGCTGTCCCCGAGGAGTAATCTCTAACAGTCATCAGGTCTATACATCCCTATCGGAAGGAGAAGAGCACTTGATGACGACGACCGGCCTTGACGCTTGTGAACCGGCCTTCCTAAAGATCTGGCTTAAAGAACGTCGAGAAGGATCTTGGTTCCTCTTCGCCCTTTGATCTTTATTAGGGTTGTATCCTAACCCTTGTTTCCCCGGATTATCCTTAATAATGGGTAGCTCGGGAGTTCCTTGGCAATCCTTGCCAAGTCCTTGTCCAGGCAAGTATCCATTCTTGGTGAGCATGTAGGCTACCTTCTTCATTTCTCGGGGAAACGTTTCGACATTGGCAATCTCCAATGCTTGGAAGGCGGTCTCTAGAGCTTCCTCTGCTGCATCCACGTAAGGTATGGCAGATGGCTTGCTGATGAGTATGTCATCTTCGGCTTGTACGGTCACCAGCTTGTCACCCACTATGAATTTGACTTTCTGGTGGAGCGTAGAGGGAACAGCTTTCGCATCATGAATCCAAGGTCGGCCGAGGAGACAGCTGTACGCGGGAGTAATGTCCATCACTTGAAATTCGACATTAAAGATGGTGGGTCCAATTTGGATTGGAAGATTGATTTCTCCCACCACTTCTCTTTTAGAACCGTCGAAAGCTCGGACGATCATGTTGCTCGGGCGCATTTGGATTCCCTTAATTGCCACTTGATCGAACGTTCTTTTTGGCATCACGTTCAAGGAAGATCCATTATCCACCAAGACTTTAGCGATGTGATATTCCTTGCACTTTACAGAGATGTGCAAGGGCTTGTTGTGGTTCGGTCCCTCAGTAGGGATTTCTTCATCGGTGAAAGTGAGGTGATCATTAGTCGTGATGTGACTAACAATCCCCTCAAATTTGTCTTGGGAGATAGTGTGCGACACGTATGCCTCGTTCAAGACTTTCAACAGAGCTTGCCGATGCGGTTCGGAGCATAGGATCAACGACAACAGAGTAATCTTTGCTGGCGTCTTATGAAGTTGATCCACGATGGAGTACTAGCTCTATCGGATATATTTTAACAGCTCGTCAGTCTCCTCCTCGGATTCTTTATTTTCCTCGGTTTTCTCTTTTTCTTTTTCTTTTCCTTTATTCTTGGGAGCTTTATCATGAAGATCTTCGGGAGTGTAGATCCTGCCACTCCTAGTCATGCCCCCAAGTCCAGCGATGTTAGAGATATCGCTGTCGGTAGAAGAATGGATGTCGTATATCCATGGCACAGCCTTATTTGATTTGTAGGGAAAAGGTCTTGGAGCAGTGATCCTTAATGGTGTCGGACCTTCCCCTTTATTCGTCTTGATTACCAACAACGGAGTTGATGTGCGTTTGCTTGGCGCGGTTGTTGGCTTACACTTAATAACAAACGGCGTGCGATCCATTCTGAACATACGCATCGATTAATCCTTTCTTTTTATTAATGTTATTAATGAATTACTAGGAGAGATGTATGCAATGCACTCCCCTAGATCTCTCCATGATCTTCGATAAGAATGCATGATATGAGATGATGGCGTTGAATATGCATGCATTGTGTTTATTCAACTAAGCATTATCATGTTTTCAGGATGCTCCTAAGATGATGCATGATATTGCTTGGTTTGGATAAATAACCCCTTTTTTTATATTTTGGGTATTTTGTTTTTTTGTATTTTTTTGGGTGAAAAGGGAAACTACCTATATGAATGTGATGAAGGTAGATGTTAACACCATGTAATAGAAGATTCTTATTCCTATTTATTCTTATTTTTAAAAGGGAATGTTGTATGTTTAAAGAATGCAATGTATGCTCAAACAATGTCACATAAACAATGCACAAACAATTCACTCATCCACGAACAGTCACGAGCGAATCACGAGGTAGGGGTATCCTGCAGACAAGTGCATATTCAAGGAGGTTCTAACTGTTCTCACCGGTCTAAGGCCCCTAAGGTGCCCCCATTATAGGGACCCAATCCCTCTCGTCGTAAGTCGATGGAAAGCTCCAACGCACTGTCGGAGTTGAGTTCATGGTTTTCACCTTGAGTGATGTTTTCCGACAACGGTCTACGGGCACCTATAGACCCATTCGACAACTGGCCGTACTAACATCCACTCCCTATGGCTTTCCACTCATGCCCCCGGGTATAGAGGGAACTGTTGTGTGCAAAGGTTCGTGTGCAGTTTGTATTTCAAACAATTGCGAAAATTTAAACATCCAACAGTTATTAAAGCCAATTAGGAAAAACATATTATCATACAAGCGAGGGGTAATGAAGTAATTTTAAACTATCATTTTAGAAATAATCCATCACTAAATGGGACTGACTCTCGAGGCTTCCCCAGTGGAGTCGCCATCTGTCGCCACCCGCCGAAACGGACGTTGGCATTCGCGACGATGGTCGGACTCTTTTTAAGTTTTGAAAAAATGATGGATTGTTAGAACGACTTATTCTCAAACGGAGACCTCATCGAACTAACAATTTTGTTAAATGATTCTCACCAATCCATGTTAATCCTAAGCGGGACCCTCCATGGATTAGTGGTTTTCGCAAAAAGAAGGGGTTCTTGGAGTCGCCACCAATGTTTTACTCAAAACATTGGAAAAAGATATAAGGCAATTGATTTTCACAAATCAACTTTGGCCATTACAACCAGAGTCGGGTAAGGGAGTCGGTTACGTGCGAGGAAGGTGTTAGCACCCCACAACGCACCTTTCGGGTTCCCTATGACGGATTATTTCATAAATAATAGTGTAAAGTTACTAAATTACCCCTATTTATTAGAAACGATTATGAGTAAAATATTTAAATCATGAAAACTCTAAACATGCAATGCAACAATCAAAAAGCAATAAAAGCGGTAAAAGAAGGGATTTGGAAAGAAACCTTTGAAGCGGGCTTTTATATATTCAAAACGAAGTTTAGGAGGCTTTTTGGCGCTCCTTCCCACTACACGTCCGCTCGCTCCTTTCCCTAAAGATAATTTTTACTATGGAAATCAAAGAGATTTCCCTTCGACTTGTTCGAGTCTCAAGCTAATGGCTCATGACTCAAGAACTTCGTCGGATTGGCTCTCGGAGAGACTTCTAGGGCAGAGAATAGCTCAAAAACCCAAGAATACTCAGCACGAGGGTCCAGAAGTGTGGAAAAAGTGTGGGAGGACGTGCCAATGACGTCCTATTTATAGGATTGAGGCGCAGTACGACCTAGGGGGTCAATACGGCCCGTACTGAGTTTTTTAACTACAGTACGGTCGTATTGAATTTGGTACGGCCCGTACTGAAGTTTTTTGAACTACAGTACGGCCGTATTGAATTTGGTACAGCCGTACTGAAGTACAAAAATTCAGTACGGCCGTATTGAGTTCACTACGGCCGTATTGCAGTTCAAATGGCTCAGTACGGCCGTACTGAACCTTTGGGAGGGTGTATTGAGCTCCAATCCTCGCACACCCTTATTTTAAGCTACTCTAAGACTTCTAGACCTACAAAGAATCATCCTAGGGTCTTCCAGGAGTCCTTCCGGCTGACTTTCCTTCGGTCTTCGAGAGTCTTTGAGTCTTATTTCCGACCCGGACAATTTTAGGGGTCTACAGGACTTCTTGAGGAAATAGGTCATCAAACTCCTTTAAAAGTTTTTGAACCTCATGAGGTAGAGACTCAAGCTCATAACTAGTGGCAGCAAGTCTCTCTTTGAAATAGAGAAGGTACAAAGGTTGTTCAATCAAAAGTGTTTGTTTAATGTCATTTTTAATGGATAAATGACTTTTGTGAACAACTTCTTTAGAGGGGACACTTGCCTCTAAACTTGGCACCTTCTCTTCCCCTTCTTTATTCTTTAGAGGAAGGTCTTTTTTGTTTTTTCCTTTGTTTTCTACTTTTTTTTCTTCTCCCTCTCTCTTGACTTTCATTTTGAGTTGGTCCTCACACACTTGAGAAGGTGATAGAGGACACAACACAATCTTCTTGCCTAAGTGATGGAAACTTATTTTGTTGGTTAGGCCATCATGAATAGTTTTTTTATCAAATTGCCAAGGCCTTCCAAGTAGAATATGACTAGCATCCAATGGCACAATATCACATAAAACTTCATCTTGTTATTTGCCAATGGAGATAGGTATATTCAGTTGTTGATTAACTACAATACCTCCCTCCTCATTGATCCATTGTAATTTGTAAGGTTTTGGATGAGGTATAGTAGTTAAGGCTAGCTTATCCACTAATCTAGTGCTACAACAATTGCAACTAGATCCACTATCCACAATGAGAGAAAAAATGTTTTCTAAAACCTTGCACCTTGTATGAAACAAGTTCTCTCTTTGGGATTGGTCTAGATCACTAAATTGGCTTCCAAGAAGCCTTCTAACCATTAACAAGTCTCCTTCACAAGGGTAGATTTCTTCCTCGGACTCTAAGATTCCTTCTTCATAACTTGAAGAAGAAGTAGCTTCATCAAGGCTACTATAGTGGTCTTGGCCCTTTAAAATCATGGTTTTCTTTGTTGGGCATTGAGAGGCAATGTGCCCTCGACCAAGACACTTAAAGCACTTGATGTCACTTGTCTTAGTTTCTTTGGAAGATGTCATTTGAGAGGTTTCTTTTTCTTTTTCTTTAGGAAAAAGGTTGGAAGAGGGGCCCTCCTTCTTGAAACTCTTGGAATAAGATGGAGTGGAGTCTTTTCTAAAAGTTTTCCTTTTGAGTTGGTGCTCCACTGTAGAACAAAGTTGAACAAGTTCATTCAAATCTCTATATGGTAAGAGTTCAACTTTGTCTCTTATTTCAAGGTTAAGACCACTTTGGAATCTTGAGATGGTGGTCCTCTCTTCTTCCCTTATCCCAGCCCTCATCATGAGTAACTCCATAGATTGCCTATATTCTTCCACACTAGATGACCCTTCTTTCAATCTTTGTAGCTTGTCCATAAGCTCACGGTCATAGTATGGAGGAATATGCCTCATTCTCAAGGCACTATGGAGCTCATTCCAATATTGAATTGGAGGCTCATGGTTTATTCTTTTATCTTTTTCTAAAGAGGTCTACCAATACATGGCATGCCCTTGGAAGCTAAGGGTTGCCAAAGAAACCTTTCTCTCTTCACTCACTCCATGGCAAGAAAATAATTGTTCTACTTTCATTTCCCAATCTAAATAAGTTTCAACATTGTCTTTGCCATGGAATGGGGGAAGAGTGATGTGGGGTTCCCTATTGGAAGACTCCCTATGTCTATGTTGCCTTGGGGGTCTTTGATAGTAATCATCATTGTGATGACTACTATAGAAGATATCACTTAGAGGTTGGGTATGATGCCCTTCCTCCTCATGAACACTTGAATGTTTCATATGCCCCTTTCCTTTTGAGGATTTAGGAGAAGGGACTCTTGGTTTTGAACCACTAGCCTCTCCTCCCACAACTAGCCTAGCAAGTAACCTTTTTATCTCCTCATTATTTTTTTCAAATTCTTTTTCTTTTCTTCTCAATTCTTCCTCTCTTTTTATATTTTCCTCTTCTTTTTTTCTTAGGTACTCGTTTAGTTGCCTAAGTTCATCCCTAACACTAGACCTAGAACTACATGAATTATGACCATGGACACTAGAATGATCACTCATCTTTGATCCAAAAAGGTTTTCACAAAGTTGTTTTCAAAAAGGTTTGAAAAAAAATTTCACAAAGAGTGAGTGATAAAAGGTTTTTACAAATGTTTTTCAAGGTGCAAGATAGGTAGGAAAAGGCCTCAGTGTACAAAGTGAACTTTCAAAGGGAGGTGGACTACTAGGAATCACTTAATAACCAAGCGTTATTAAGTAAAAATCACTAAGCCTTTTCCACTTTTCTCACAAAACAATTTGGCACAACAATAAAGTGTGTGTGTGCACGTTACCCCTAGTAGGAAAAAAATAAGCCTTCTAAATGAAATTGGTGACAAAGGTAAAATCCTAAACAATTATACTACCAAAAGCTTTAAAACATGCAAAAGGAAAGCACTTAAAACGTATACTAGTCGAGGTCTTAGGTGAAGGTTTTTAAATCACCTTCAACTACACGAAACTAAACCAAAATGAAGAGGTTTAAAAAATGGCCAATTACAAACCAAAATAAAGAAAGAAGGCCCAAATACAAGTGGCCTAAAAGAGATCAAGCAAAAATTGAAAAGACAAGATTTTTTTTTTAGGTCTTCAACTCCTCCACTTGGGTTCCTTCACAAAGAGCAAGCTTGTTAGTCCTTTCCAAGTGTTTAACACTCCTTTTGTGTGGTGTAAATCCCTCCAAAGGCTAGGTTTGGATTCGGTTCACTCCTCCACTCAAATCCACCAAAGGTTTGCTAGTTTGCTAGATAGGTTCTTCACCTACATTCAAAATGAAACCAACCCAAAGAGCAAGAGTCCAAGAAATAAAAACTAAAAAAACACAAGTAGGAAAGGCTAAACTCAGAGAGAATTGATTGAGACAAAACAAAAGAGGCCAAAGAAAAGATAAACTAAAATTAAGACATAATTAAAAAGGAAGCACACAAAAGAGTAATCCTAGAATGACACTAGAATGGATTAGTGTTTAGTCCACTTGCTTAAGTCTTTTAAGTGATTCGGTCCATCCACTCTTAAGGTCTCAAAATAGGTTCAATAAGGTCAATAAGGTCTTAAGTCCAACTCCCAAATGCATAGGTAAAAGTCCAAGTCCACAAGTCTAGCAACAAGTCCTTTTTTTGGTCAATTTTTTTTTTCTTTTTTTCCTTTTCTTTTCACATCACTTGTTTTTTTTATGCTTTGGGTCCAATTTCTTTTCTTTAATGTTCAGCCCATATGTTGCTTAGGTTTTGCACTTGTGGGTGGGGAAAATTAGGTCAAATTTAGGAGAAAGAAAAAAGGAGACAAGTGGCGTGTTCTTAGAGGGTTTTAGTGAATCTTTTTAGTGGAATTGGTCTTGTACTATTTAGGACAAGGTTTTTTGTACTAAATTTCCAGCACACCTCTTAGATTCTTTTAGGGTTATTAAGCATCAAATAAAGACCATAACAAGTGGAATGCAAGGGAAAAGTGGGCAGCAAGTTAGATGCATGTGCAAGGAAGCATTTCACACATGGAAACTCAAAAATACAAGGAACATGCTAGGACTAAGTAGCATTCATGAATGACCCCTAGAAAGCTTCTATATGTCACGCCAACTATTATGGTATTTTTTTGATTCATGCATTTATGCAAAGTGTTTGGCATACATACATGGAATTATTTGACAAAATACATGAAACAAAACTTTGACAAAACTTAAAAGATTCAAAAATCAAAAAGGCATGTTTATCATGTTCCTCATGTTCATATGAGACTCAACCTAAAAAAATGAAAAGCATGGAAACACCTAGCAATGGAAACCTATAATATTCAAGGAAGGCTCACAAGGAACAAAGAATGAGCCCTAAACTATTCGGCCACACAAGAAAGGACAAGGAATAGAGAAATGACCGAATAGAAAAAAAAACAAGCAAGAAGACAAGGAAGACAAGATTTTACCCTTGATGAACCTTGGCTCTAGATACCACTTGATGGGATCCTCCCTTCCATGGATGATTTCGAATCCTTGAAGAGGGACTCCTTGCCCAAAGATCTAGGTTCACCAAAGGAGAAAGGGGTTATCTGGATGTGTGGGTGAAAGGTGGTTTTGGGACGTAAAGGTGATGAAGGATCAAAGGTTGGTGTCTGGTTGGTCAATATTGGCTCACTCCAAGTGAAAGTTAGAGGCCACTCTAGGGTTTCACTCTCCAAGGGTGGAGAATGAAGTAGGCTAGCCGAATTAACCTAGGGACTAAGGATGGGATTTTGAGGCATAAAATGCTCACTCAATATCATATAATCCAAAGTATTTACAAGGTGTGGTGCATTGGGTATTTATAGGAGGGGAGGCATCTAGGGTTTCATTTCATAAGGCAAATGCACTCCAAATGAAATGAAAATGAACCTTGGATGCAACTTGGTGGCCAAGGATGAAATCTTTGGGTTTAGATTGGCTATATCTAGGTGCATGATAAGACTATGCAACCTTTGCCCTCCACTTGGACCTAAGCCTTTCTAACACCAAAAATAGATCCAAGAGCACCAAAAATGCGTCACCCTTATAATTTAACACCCTAGCCCAAAATTAAAACCCTAATCATCTTGAGCACCCCATAATACAAGGGTAAAATGGGAAATACAAAAGAAAATAAATTCTAGGTCCTAAACACCCCAAAATACAAGGGTAAAATTGGAAAATAAAATAAACCCTATACTAATGAAGCTTATGAGAGAACTAATACTTTATGATCATGAGGAGAGTGTCCCTTGGTGGGTGAGCTCCCTCCTCCTCTTCAATTCTCCCAGCCATGGACCTAGTGATGGGGCCCACATGTGTCTTCAAGGATGGTCCTTGTAGACCCCTAAAATTGTCCGGGTCGGAAATAAAGCTCAAAGACTCTCGAAGACCGAAGGAAAGTCAGCCGGAAGGACTCCTGGAAGACCCTAGGATGATTCTTTGTAGGTCTAGAAGTCTTAGAGTAGCTTAGAATAAGGGTGTGCGAGGATTGGAGCTCAATACACCCTCCCAGAGGTTCAGTACGGCCGTACTGAGCCATTTGAACTGCAATACGGCCGTAGTGAACTCAATACGGCCGTACTGAAGTTTTTGAACTTCAGTACGGCCGTACCTGTCGCCACCTGCCGAAACGGACCTTGGCATTCGCGACGATGGTTGGACTCTTTTTAAGTTTTGAAAAATGATGGATTGTTAGAACGACTTATTCTCAAACTGAGACCTCATCGAACTAACAATTTTATTAAATGATTCACCAATCCATGTTAATCCCAAGCGGGACCCTCCATGGATTAGTGGTTTTCGCAAAAAGAAGGGTTCTTGGAGTCGCCACCAATGTTTTACTCAAAACATTGGAAAAAGGGATAAGACAATTGATTTTCGCAAATCAACCTTGGCCATTACAACCAGAGTTGGGTAAGGGAGTCGGTTACGTGCGGGGAAGGTGTTAGCACCCCACAACGCCCCTTTCGGGTTCCTTATGACGGATTATTTCATAACTAACAGTGTAAAATTACTAAATTACCCCTATTTATTAGAAACGATTATAAGCGGAATATTTACATGATGAAAATTCTAAATATGCAATGCAACAATCAGAAAGCGGTAAAAGAAGGGATTTGGAAAAGAAACCTTTGAAGCGTGCTTTTATATATTTAAACAGAAATTAAGAGGCTTTTTGGCGCTCCTTCCCACTACACGCTCGCTCGTTCCTTCCCTAAAGATTAATTTTTACTATGGAAATCAAAAAGATTTCCCTTCGACTAGTTCGAATCCTCAAGCTAAATGCTCAGAACTCAAGAACTTCGTCGGATCGGCTCTCGGAGAGACTTCTAGGGCAGAACACTGCTCAAAAACCCCAGAATACTCAGCAAGAGGGTCCAAAAGTATGGAAAAAGTGTCCAAATGTGTGGAATGACGTCCAAATGACGTCCTATATATAGGAGTGAGGCGCAGTACGGCCTCTGACATCAATACGGCCCGTACTGAAGTTTTGAACTACAGTACGGCCGTATTGAATTCAGTACGGCCGTATTGGTTTCAGTACGGCCGTATTGTAGTTCAAATTTTTCAGTACAGCCGTACTGAACTTCTAGGAGGCCGTATTGAGCTCCAATCCTCCCACATCCTTATTTTAAGCTACTCTAAGACTTCTAAACCTATGAAGAATCATCCTAGGGTCTTCCAGGGTCTTCCAGGAGTCCTTTCGGCTGACTTTCCTTCGGTCTTCGAGAGTCTTCGAGTCTTATTTCCGACCCGGACAATTTTAGGGGTCTACAGTTCCAAATTCAATACGGCCGTACTGTAGTTCAAAAAACTTCAGTACGGGCCGTAGTGAAATCAATACGGCCGTACTGAAGTTTTTGAACTTCAGTACGGCCGTACCAAATTCAATACGGCCGTACTGTAGTTCAAAAACCCAGTACGGGCCGTATTGACCTCCCAGGCCGTATTGCGCCCCAATCCTATAAATAGGACGTCATTTGCACGTCCTCCGACACTTTTTCCATACTTTTGGACCCTCTGGCTGAGTATTCTGGGGTTTTTGAGCAGTGTTCTGCCCTAGAAATCTCTTCGAGAGCCGATCCGACGAAGTTCTTGAGTTCTGAGCATTTAGCTTGAGGATTCGAACTAGTCGAAGGGAAATCTCTTTGATTTCCGGAGTAAAAATTATTTTTAGGGAAGGAACGAGCGAGCGTGTAGTGGGAAGGAGCGCCAAAAAGCCTCCTAACGTCTGTTTAAATATATAAAAGCACGCTTCAAAGGTTTCTTTTCCAAATCCCTTCTTTTACCGCTTTCTGATTGTTGCATTGCATATTTAGAATTTTCATCATGTAAATATTCCGCTTATAATCGTTTCTAATAAATAGGGGTAATTTAGTAATTTTACACTGTTATTTATGAAATAATCCGTCATAGGGAACCCGAAAGGGGCGTTGTGGGGTGCTAACACCTTCCCCGCACGTAACCGACTCCCTTACCCAACTCTGGTTGTAATGGCCAAGGTTGATTTGCGAAAATCAATTGCCTTATCCCTTTTTCCAATGTTTTGAGTAAAACATTGGTGGCGACTCCAAGAACCCTTCTTTTTGCGAAAACCACTAATCCATGGAGGGTCCCGCTTGGGATTAACATGGATTGGTGAATCATTTAATAAAATTGTTAGTTCGATGAGGTCTCAGTTTGAGAATAAGTCGTTCTAACAATCCATCATTTTTCAAAACTTAAAAAGAGTCCGACCATCGTCGCGAATGCCAAGGTCCGTTTCGGCGGGTGGCGACAGTCCTCCATCAGAACTTTTCAAGTCCTACAGCGTATCAATGATAACGCTTATAGGCTTGACTAACCCTCTGACTATGGTGTTAGCCCTACTTTAACGTGAGTGATTTAAAACCTTTTATAGGTGCTAGTGATGATGAGGATCTTTAGATTCAAGGATGAATCCTTTTCAAGAGAGGGGATTATGGAAGAGCATGGACCAAGGGTCCAACCACTAGAGCTATGGCTAGAAGACTACTTGAAGATTTGACCACTTCAGAGCTTAATGGGCCCAATGGGCTTAGTGGGCCTAGGGTACTCTTCACTTGGGCTTTACTTGGATGAACACCTTTTGATTGCATGATAGTAGTATAGGAATTCATTTTTTTTTAGTCTTGTATTATGGACCCTAGTTTAGGATTTTTTGAGCTTTAGGCTTAGTGGGCCTAGTTTATGGGCTTCATGGGCCTCTAGGCTTTTGATACCCAATATTGGGCCCATTTTCATTCTTGTAATTTTTCCTTTCCAATATATTTGATTGGCCATTGTATTTAGGCCATTAGAATAGGATAATGGAAGGAATACATAAATAGCATGAATCCAAAATTTCTAAATTACATTTAGAAGCAATTAGGGCTGCATTTGAGTCACATGCTTTGAGCCAAGGGTGGCTGCACATGTGACTAAGTAAATGCACTCTAAATTACTACTAAATTTAATTAGAGATTCAAATGGACCGGTCACTTAAGGAGTACATGGAGCATCACAGATTTTGAATTCAATTTTCAAAGTTGAATTCAAAATTCGGCGCCAACTTGTGAACTTTAGTGATGGTGCCAATTTGAGTGGATCCGTGCCTATAAATGTATAAGCCTTCCCTTGTGTAATCACTTTTGAATCAATAGAGAATTTTTGAAAATTTCTTCAACCTTAATCTCTCTCAAAGGTCACCGAATGAAAACTTAGTTCTAGGAGAAACCTACATTTTTCCTACACTTGAAGTGAGCATTCTTTTAAGTCTTCAGCTTGGATGCTTCCATCCTTAGCCTAGGGACTTCGTCATACCAATTGATGGAATCATGCTTTGGAGTGCAAGAGGTGACATACTCAAAGAACCAAGAGGAGTTGGATAGACATGAAGGTTTGGGCCTATCAGGGCCCATCGGGCCATTGGGCCTAGGAAGGCCCAAGTTGAACTTTTCATGGGCCATATTTTGTTATATCTATTTTCATATGTTTTGTATACATCATGTTAGTATAGGTATCATATATTTTGGTCTTGTATTTTGGACCACATAGAGTAGCATTTTAGGTTATAGGCTAGTTGGGCCTAGTTTTGGGCTACATGGGCCTTTGGGCTTTTGGTACCCAATATTGGGCTCATTATTTTCCTTGTAATATTTCCTATTGATTGTATTCATTAGACCATTGTATTTTGGTCATTAGTTTAGGGTTTAAGGAGGTTTAATAGTTCATTTGAATTAGGACAAATTAGGTCAAATTTAGGATGAATTTAAGTTGCATTTAGGTCACACTTTTGGCACCACCTTGGTTGCACAAGTGTGACACCGAAATGCAACCCTAAATTCACTCTAAATTCAACCTAATCTATCATTTAGCATTACATGACCGGTCATGAGCATGTGACACAAGGTTTGAATTCAAATTTGAATTTGAATTCAAATCTTGGCGCCAACATGTGACCAATCATGTGGCGCCAAGTGTGCTCCTCAATTTCGGATGCTATATGGTTCCCTCCTCTCATCTTTTGTACTC
This sequence comes from Cajanus cajan, assembly GCF_000230855.2. Taxonomy (NCBI): domain Eukaryota; kingdom Viridiplantae; phylum Streptophyta; class Magnoliopsida; order Fabales; family Fabaceae; genus Cajanus; species Cajanus cajan. Next base: position 42,195,089 of record NC_138525.1, read on the forward strand.
ACTTTGAATATTGAATGAAATTTGAGAGCCTTTGGCCGAGTTTCCCCTTTCAAAGTCACCTTAGAGTTCATCTTCAAAACCTTAGGATTTCACCTTAGAATCCTCCTCTTTGAAGTGTGCTCTCCATTGATGCTTGAGCTTGGATGCTTCCCTCCTAGTTCTAGGTTGAGTGCATCTGTGAGTTCTTAAGCTTCTAAGTGTCTTGAGTTGAAGAATCAAGCCTCCATTGAAGAAGATCCGGCCTAAGCAAATCCGTGGAGAAGATCATCCATCACTTTTCCTAGGTTTTCCATCACCAATTCTCTCCTTATTCAACTATTCAAGCAGTGGATCTCTCAAGGAGGAGATCATCATAACCGAAGGAGGTCAAGAGGAGCAAGAATACTTCACTTCTTCCAACCTACTCCATCAGTGAGGAATGGTGGTAAGAGCTAACTTGTTAACCAACCCTGTACTACAACAATTAGATTATGATTCGCTATCAACATTGAGAGAACAAGCTCTTTTGCACACTAAAAATATTGTATGAAAGATGTTCTCTCTTTGTGATAATGAAGTGGGACAAGGTTTCCTTCAAAGAAGCCTTTTGACCATAAGAAGATCACCATCAACAGGATAAAGTTTTCCTATTTTCTCCTCTTGATCACTAGCTTTCTCTTTATTTTCACTAGAAGAAAATGAAGAAGAAGAAGACTCTTCATTGTAAATGTCTTTACCCCTAAGGATCATAGTCTTTTTGGTGGGGCATTTAGAGGCAATGTGGCCTCTACCTAGACATTTGAAACATTTGATCTCACTTGTCTTTGAACTAGTGTGTAAGGTGATCCTTTTCTTTTCCTCATTTTTTTCAATTTCTTGAGTTTTAGAGGGCTTTTCTTTAGAGTAATTCTTGAATGAACTTCCCTCCCTCTTGAGATCTTCCTTGATATAATATTTAGAGTTGGTACTTTTAGAGGATTTTCTAAGAAGTTGTTGTTCAACCCTTATACAAAGTTAGACCAAATCATCAAGGTCCTTGTAAGGGAGTAATTCAACTCTATCTCTTATATCATAGTTAAGACCACTCAAGAATCTTGTTATTGTCAATCTTGTTAGAAAAGAAAGGCTCAATCCAAGAGGGGGGCGGTGAATTGGATTCTATGACACTTTAAAAATTTTCAGAGTTCTTAGGATCTTTATTTCAATTAAAACTTTTCTAATATGAATTTTCAAAGAAGTTCCTTAAAGACTTGTTAATGAAGAATGAATCCTATATGCTTTCTTGATTAATTCTTAATAAACTTCAAAGTTAAGAGCAATCAATATGCAACACTTTGATTCAGTTTAAAGCAATGTAGTGCATACAAACATGTTAATCAAGAATACTCAAAGTAAAGGATAAGGGTAAGAGAAGATTGCACAAGTCTTTTATCCTGGTTCAGCCACTCCACGTGTGACCTACATACATCCAGTCCTCAATCATAACCTGATCAAGATTTGTTCCACTATCTTAATGAAGAAGTTTTACAAGCATACCACACATGCATACACTCCTACATTTAAGATAATCACTTTCTTGACCCCAAGAAAGCACCCCTTGTAGAAACCCACTACAAGAATTCCTTACCACTTGAGAAACCTACTCAAGATTTACAATTATTCACAAAGAATTAAAAGAATGAATTCACCTGGAATTCAAAAGAAAATCTTAATCTTTCTCTTTTCAAGAATGTGATGATGATGATGAACTTTTCTCAAAACATTTCAAAAAACGTTTTACTTCTTGGTTTCACAAAGAAAACACTCCAAGAAGGTCACAAAGACTTCACAATCATGTTTTTCCCTTTTAGATTCTCTATTCTATCTTGTTCTGAAGTTTCAAAATGTAAGAACTATTTATAATATTTTTAGAACCAGATAATCGATTATTTTAAAGGATAATCGATTATTTTGTTCTTCATGATTTCTGGAAATCAACCAAGAACAGATTAATCGATTATTTTGCAGGATAATCGATTATTCCAGAGAATGATTCCTGGGATAATTGATTATTTCACAAATAATCGATTATTTCAGCAAGGTATCCTTTTTACCTATTGCTGGAATAATCGATTATATTTAATGATAATCGATTATTTTGAGTCAGTTTTCAAAAACTCTATTTTATGTCTCAAAATAACTTTTCAAGTTTCTAACTCATCATCATACTCACTCTTAATCAGATTAGATAAAGATTTACCTATGCACAAAGCACACACATGAAAAAATAAGCTCAACAAACAATACAACTTATGAGCTACTCCTATTACAAAACATAATAGCCATATTTTGCTCTTGACTTTGTTTTTGACTTGTTGATGTCCTTGGTCAATTTGATTCTCAGAACCAACACTTTGTTATCATCAAAACCTTCATTCTCCAGATGTGAGTTGATTCACCACCATGAACCTCAAGAAATCTTTCCTCTTCCCTTATACCAGTCCCATTAAATACAACTCCATTTTTTGTCTATATTCCTCCACACTCATATTCTTTTGTTGGAGTCTTTGGAGCTTATCCATAAGCTCCCTACTATAATGGCCTTGATAACCAGAATTGGGTTCGGGGGTCGATTACGTATATGAAAGGTATTACGCACCCCTACAACGCCCTTAATCGGTACCCTATGATGAAGATAACGTAATAACAATTAATAGTTTAAATATTTAATCCCCTTTATTAATGATTATTTACATGAAAATTAAATTACACGATGAATCCTAAGATATCTACATGATTATTTATGAGTAATACCTCGTAGCAAGCTTTATTAGATCTTCAACTATGAAGATTTTAGGTGCTTTGCGGGAACCTTTCACACTACAATGTACCTCACAAAACTCAAGAAATACAATCGGAGAGAGAGAAATGTTGAGCTCTAAGGAGTCCTGGATGAAATTTTGGGGGTCCTGACAACTGTGCCCAAGCTGTCTATTTATAGGCATCAAAAAGTGGCCAAAATGGCCCGTTCCAAAACTAGAACAGCCTATTCTGGATCCAAACATTGTGTGTTAATTTTGTGACTGGAACGGCCCGTTCTGAAACTAGAACTCCCTTTCCAGAAGTGAGATTAACACATAATTTCCTGGACTGGTGTAACACCCCAATTTCCTTAAAAGGATATATTTATTAGTAATGGCATTTTCGTAATTATTGATGGCATTTTCGTAATTTTAATAAAGGGACAAGGGTATTTCTGGGTATCGGAACGGGCCGTTCCAAATGCAGAACGGGCCGTTCCAAAAGAGCGAATATGCTATTTTTTTCAAGTTCCAGAACGGGCCTGGAACGGGCCGTTCTGGATGGAGAACGGGCCGTTCTAGAAACAGAACGGGATGTTCTGCTGAGTCTCGGAACGGGCCGTTCCGGTTTTGGAACGGGCCGTTCCAGTTGAGAAATTTGCCCACGTTTGAAGGATCCGGAACGGGCCGTTCTGAAATCAGTACGGCCGTTCCGGTTACGCCAGGAGGCCTATAAATAGGGGCAGGGGGTGAAAATTTTATATTCAGTAAGAAAGTGAAATCCTAGAGAGAGAAAGAGAAGAGAGAGAGAGAGAGAGAGAGAGAGAAAGATAGAAAGAAAGAGAGAGAAAAGGAAAAGAAAGAGGGGATCCAGAGGAGGAGGTCCTGCCCAAGTTCCAACTCCGCCTATCCAGGTAAGGGGGGGGGAGTGAGAACCTCGCTCAGGGGTGTGGGGATAATTGTTGGATAGTTGTTTGTCGGATTGGCCCCCAATCCCTTGCCGTTGTTCTATCTGATTTTCTATTTACTCTATTTTGTTCTTTGTTGAAGATGTCGTTGTTCTGTTTGATTTTCTATTTACTTTACTTTGTTCTTTGTTGAAGGTGCCGTTGTTCTGTTTGATTTTCTATTTACTCTACTTTGTTTTTGTTAAAGGTGCCGTTGTTCTGTCCGATTTTCTATTTATTCTACTTTGTTCTTTGTTGAAAGTAATAAATGAATATGAAATTAATGTTAATAATAAATGAGGTTTAATATGAACAAGAATGCTCTCTGGATCTCTGTGAATTCCTGTGCGGACCTTATGAGGAGTATTTATGACATGACCTAGTGAAATATGGACAAATGACAGGAGACTTAAGAATGGACTATTGAGACAAACTATGATTATGAGACTATGAAAAATGAGGACATGATGTATTAAATGAAATTATGTAATAAGTTAAATGTTGAGTCCATGAGATTATGAATGTATGACATGCATCATATGCATATATTACTCCAGGTGTGTCGCTGAGGCCGCATACCCACGACTAACAAGGTGTACCTTATGGTCACCCACGACTAACAAGGTGTACCTTATGGTCACCCACGACTAACAAGGTGTACCTTAGGGTCACCCACGATGTAACATGCTAACAAGGTGTACCTTAGGGTCACCAGTGATGTAACCAGGTGTACCGTAGGGTCACCAACGATGAATTGTGAATCTTCCGTATGGCGCCACATGCATGCATTTATGAGTCGAGTCCATGACATCATAGTATGATAAATGAATATATATGTGATATTTGATTATTTATGTATGTTATTTACATGTGACTTATATTTGTTGTGTGTGTGTGGGTGCTATTTAACCTTTATTTCTGCACCTGAAACTGAGTGAGATGTTTCTCACTCCCTTGTTGTTTTTGTATATGTTTTAAATTGTGTTGCAGATGATCAGCATCATGAGGATGTTGGTGATGAGGCTTAAAGGCTTCAATTTGGGCATGCTCTGATAGGATGTGACATCGGGGCATAGTTATTTTAGTTTAATATGTTATTGTTTTTATAACTTTAGTTTCTATTCTTTGTAATTTCTAACGAAAAGATAACGTAGATAAAGTTTATAATTCAAGGAAATTGTATGTTAAGAATTGTAATTTGAACGTTCTTGATAAAAGACCAGAATGAATATCTTTGTTATATTTTATTACATGATTTGGAAAATATAAATTGATTCCTAACTAGGAGGCACTGCCACCTTTACTAGAGTTAATTTATATTTCCTTTATTATTATTTGTATATGTCGCCACCCGCCGAAACGGACCTTGGCGTTCGCGACGATGGTCGGACTCTTTTTAATGTTTTGAAAAGTGGTGGATTGATAGAACGACTTATTCTCAAACTGAGACCTTGTCGAGCTACCAATTTTATTAAATGATTCACCAATCCATATTAATCCCAAGCGGGACCCTCTATGGATTAGTGGTTTTTGCAAAAATTAGGGTTCTTGGAATCGCCACCAATGTTTTACTCAAAACATTGGAAAAAGATTTAAGGCAATTGATTTTTATAAATCAACTTTGGCCATTACAACCAGAGTTGGGTAAGGGAGTCGGTTACGTGCGGGGAAGGTGTTAGCACCCCACAACGCCCCTTTCGGGTTCCCTATGATGGATTATTTCATAAATAACAGTGTAAAATTACTAATTTACCCCTATTTATTATAAGCGATTATATATTAAATATCTACATGATGACGAATTTAAATATGCAACAATCAGAAAGCGGTAAAAGAAGGGATTTTTAGAGAAGAAACCTCTTGAAGCGTGCTTTTTATATATCAATGAAGTTTAGGAGGCTTTTTGGCGCTCCCTCCCTCTACAAGCTCGCTCGCTCCTTCCTAAAAAATAATTTTTACTATGGAAATCCAAAAGATTTCCCTTCGACTAAGTTCGAGACTCAAGCAAATGGCTCGTGACTCAAGAACTTCGTCGGATTGACTCTCAGAGCGATTTCTAGGGCAGAACACTGCTCAAAAACCCCAGAATACTCAAGGAGAGAGTCAAAACTGTGTGGAAAAGTGTGGAATTACGTCCAAATGACGTCCTATTTATAGGGATGAGGCGCAGTACGGCCCCTGGGTTCAATACGGCCCGTATTGAGTTTTTGTACTTCAATACGGCCGTATTGAATTCAGTACGGCCGTATTGAAATACAGAAACTTCAATACGGCCGTATTGGTTTCAGTACGGCCGTATTGTAGTACAAAATGTGCAGTACGGCCGTACTGAACTCTAAGGAGGCCGTATTGAGCTCCAAACCTCCCACTTCCTTATTTTTAGGTACTCTAAGACCTCTAAACCTACAGATAGTCATCTTATGGTCTTCTGGGAGTCCTTCTGGCTGACTTTCCTTTGATCTTTGAGAGTCTTCGAGTCTTATTTCCGACCCGGACAATTTTAGGGGTCTACAGCTGCCCCCCCTTTACTTAGTCAAACGGCCTTTTGGTATACCGTTTGATAAGTAAAGGAGTTGACCCAATTGTCCGGGGAATAAGCCATCCTTCCGACTTGTAGTGTCTTCAGGTGGGAAAATTGTTGAGTAGCCTCTCCAGGTTGAGTTTGCCCTCTCCAGGGTGAGTATTAGTCGTCGCCTCTCCAGGCTCATTGCATACCTCGGTGCTCTGGACATCTGGGTAGCTGAGTAACGCCTCTCCAGGCTTGTGCATACCTCGGTGCTCTGGACATCTGGGTAGCTGAGTATCGCCTCTCCAGGCTTGTGCATACCTCGGTGCTCTGGACATCTGGGTAGCTGAGTATCGCCTCTCCAGGCTTGTGCATACCTCGGTGCTCTGGACATCTGGGTAGCTGAGTATTGCCTCTCCAGGCTTGTGCATACCTCGGTGCTCTGGACATCTGGGTAGCTGAGTATCGCCTCTCCAGGCTTGTGCATACCTCGGTGCTCTGGACATCTGGGTAGCTGAGTATCGCCTCTCCAGGCTTGTGCATACCTCGGTGCTCTAGACATCTGGGTAGCTGAGTATTGCCTCTCCAGGCTTGTGCATACCTCGGTGCTCTGGACATCTGGGTAGCTGAGTATCGCCTCTCCAGGCTTGTGCATACCTCGGTGCTCTGGACATCTGGGTAGCTGAGTATCGCCTCTCCAGGCTTGTGCATACCTCGGTGCTCTGGACATCTGGGTAGCTGAGTATTGCCTCTCCAGGCTTGTGCATACCTCGATGCTCTGGACATCTGGGTAGCTGAGTATTGCCTCTCCAGGCTTGTGCATACCTCGGTGCTCTGGACATCTGGGTAGCTGAGTATTGCCTCTCCAGCCTTGTGCATACCTCGGTGCTCTGGACATCTGGGTAGCTGAGTATCGCCTCTCCAGGCTTTGTGCATACCTCGGTGCTCTGGACACCTGGGTAGCTGAGTATCGCCTCTCCAGGCTTTTGTCATAGTTTTGTCTCCACAGTCCACGATGCTGCTTCGACGATTGTTTTTGATTTTTGTGCCACTGAGGGCTGGATAACGCAGGGATCCATCTAGGGGATGTGCCGTTATTTCATAAGTTTTTGTGTCCCAACTTTCCATTGCGTAGTTGGTACCCACTGGGGAATTTCTGATTCCTTGGGGATGTAGACACAAAGATGCTCTTTCTGATGTGAGCGGTGCCTTATGATTTGGCTGACGTCCTTTCGACGTTGGTGGAGTATCTCAGTTATCCTTATTCGGGTGACTCTTTTTGATTTTCTGATTTTGTTGCCTCTGTGTAGGCTGTTATCCGCTGGGGGATTTTGTCGTTGATTTTGATTAGCCTCTTCTGTTAGGCGTATCATCTTGATGTTCAGTGATTGGCTGAAAACCGGATTCCGCTTGGGGAATGATTATTGATTTTTTCGATTTTTCCTCTTTTTGAAGGAGTGCCTCTGAGTAGGCGAATGATCTTGATGTTCTGTGCGGCTGAGTGCCGGATTCCGCTTGGGGAATGGTTGTTAATCTTTTTGATTTTTCCGCTTTCTGAAGGAGTGCCTCTGAGTAGGCAAATGTGGATTGAGGATTTGACGTATCCCAGAGTATTATTTAGGAAGCCTCTGCAGGCTTAGCTTCACTCATCGCTTGAGTTGGAAAGCTACTTTCCACTGAGGAAGTCTGAGTCCTTTGGCTTGGATATTTCGTGTTTGGGCGACCATGCTTCCATTGGGGAATTTTACTGGTCTTGCTTTGATAGCTCTTACTGGGGATTTTGATCCATGAGAGTGAGCTGAGAAGTCTCTGGGGAGTATTATTTCAGCAAGCCTCTCCAGGCTCAATTATTCTCTTCAGGCTCAATTATTCTGTGGGAGTATTTTTTCGGCAAGCCTCTCCAGGCTCAATTATTCTGTATGATGAGGGAGTATTATTTCGGCAAGCCTCTCCAGGCTCAGTTATTCTATACGAGTATTATTTCGGCAAGCCTCTCCAGGCTCAGTTATTCTGTATCCAGGCTCAGTTATTCTGTACGAGTATTATTTCGGCAAGCCTCTCCAGGCTCAGTTATTTTGTACAATTTGTTGGGTTTTCTGTATTTTGCCTTTTTTTGTTGATTTTTGGCTTTTTCTGTATTTTTGCCTTTTTTTTGTCGATTTTTCGGCTTTTTCTGTTGGAGGGATCTCAAACACACTCACAGATGAAGTATGCAGAGGAATGAAGATGTTGTGATGAATGAGAATGGGCCAATACGGGCCGTATTGAATTCAATACGCCCGTATTGGTGTGGACGTTATGGCCAATGCGGCCGTATTCATTTCGGTACGCCCGTATTGAGTTGAAAATTTGTTCATAACCCTGACTTTAGTACGGGTGTACTGAACATGATACGGGCGCATTGTTTTTTCTGAAGTTTATATTTTTTGTTTTTTTGTTTTTTTGTTTTTTTTTTTTGTTTTTTTTTTGTTTTTTTTGTTTTTTTGTTTGTTTTTTTAATAAACAGAGAATAAGTGATCTTCCAGTACACCTATCATCTGTATGCATGTATGCGGTATGATGCACCTAATTCTATTTGATTTATTTTTTCAAAAGAATTAACCGATGCGTTTCTTTGTTTGGATCTTGCCATTCCTCTAGACGGGCTGTGCGCTGCCGATTTATGTAACCGAGGAATGATGCGTGTTATATCGAGATGGGCATCATCAACCCAGTGATCCTTCCCTTCCTTTAGAAGTCATGTCAACCCTCCTATTGACCACTATATCTCCATGTTTCCACTAGATTATTCTAAAATCGTTTGGGACAAGAGAGAAAAGAAAGGAAAGATATATTTTTTCGAAAGTTTGTGTTTTAGAGGGGATTTATTTTTATTTTGAAAAATGGTTTTTGTAAGAATGGCTGGCCAAGGTAGGCTTATGTGTTTAGGCTTGTTTGATTAAACACTTATGAAGTTAAGCAAATCTTTTTTATTGACGCTGTGATTTGACAACTTAGATAGCTTCCCTTGAACCTTTCTTTTTGAATTCAGTTCATGGTACCATCATGGATTTATTTTCGTTTTTTGATTGTCCTTATTTTTGCCTAAAACACCCTTTTGTGGCGTCTTAGCGGACTTTTGTTTTTGTTCATTTTTGCAACCCTAACTTTTGCCTAGGTCACCCTTTCGTGGGATTCCTAGCGGGTCTTTTGCTCTTATTTTTGCGCAACCCCCTTTTTGGGTTTCCTGCCGAGCTTTCTTTTATTTTAAAAGATTTCTTTTTATCCATGATGGCACTTGTCGAGGCCAAGGGAAGGTGCTCCAAGTTGTCGCACACTTCCACATAAAAATGATGTGGGTTTATTTGTTATTAAGATGATTTTAACCTCATTCATGTTTATTCAAACAGGGTTAAAAATAATGTGGTCTAGAGATTTATTGCAAGCAAGAAGAGAAGCAATAAGAATTAATAAAGAATGATTTTATTATAATCATAATGGAAACATGTGCCCTATCGAGGCTCGGTGGTCGGGCTGTCCCCGAGGAGTGATCTCTAATAGTCATCAGGTCTATACATCCCTATCAGAAGGAGAAAAGCACTTGATGACAACGACCGGCCTTGACGTTTGTGAACCGACCTTCCTAAAGATCTGGCTTAAAGAACGTCGAGAAGGATCTTGGTTCCTCTTCGTCCTTTGATCTTTATTAGGGTTGTATCCTAACCCTTGTTTCCCCGTATTATCCTTGATAATAGGTAGCTCAGGAATTCCTTGGGAATCCTTGCCAAGTCCCTGTCCCGGCAAGTATCCATTCTTGGTGAGCATATGGGCTACCTTCTTCATTTCTCGGGGAAACGTTTCGACATTGGCACTTTCCAATGCTTGGAAGGCGGTCTCTAGATTTTCCTCCTCGGATTCTTTATTTTCCTTTCCTTTATTCTTGGGAGCTTTTATCATGAAGATCATTGGGAGTGTAGATCCTGCCACTCCTAGTCATGCCCCCAAGTCCAGCGATGTTAGAGAAATCGCTGTCGGCAGAAAAATGGATGTCGTATATCCATGGCACAGCCTTATTTGATTCGTAGGAAAAAGGCCTTGGAGTAGTGATCCTTAACGGTGTCGGACCTTCCCCTTTGTTCGTCTTGATTACCAACAACGAAGTTGTCGTGTGCTCGCTTGGCGCAGTTGTTGGTTTGCATTTGATAACAAATGGCGTGCGATCCACTCTTTGATTATACGCATCGATTAATTCTTTCTTTTTAATAATGTTTATTATTAAATTACTTGGAGAGATGTATGCAAATGAATGACTATGAAATGCAAAGTCAATTGAGAGATTTCATAAATCAAAAACTTGATTTCATTGATCATAGAAAGTGTACAACTTATCATACAATGCTTTGAAGCAATTTTTTACAATATGAGAAAAGCCGATAAAAACCCACAGGCGGGTTCATTTTTCTTCTCCATTCGTCTTCGGCTTCCTCCACATGACGTGCCATTGCTTCAACTTGCATATGGACGGCTTGGCTCATATCATCACTGATCTTCTGAGCGTCCTTCGCTTTTTGAATGTGATAGTTGATCATGGCCTGCAGCTCATTGAGCTCGTCTTCGGCTCGATCCTTCTCCTCTCGGAGTCTAGCCATTTGTGCTAGTCCTTCCCTTTTCCTTCTTGCGGAAATCGGAAAGGCTTGCGGTTTGTTGTTGAGCAACTTCCCGCCATTGCTGTGCATCGGATCGAGTCAAGAGCAGATTGTCTTGCATGTCCTTGATCAACTGTGCCTGCCTTGCATGTTCGGCTTCAAGGTGTGCTATCTTTGCGTTGACTTCTTGGAGTTGACTACTCGGTTCAACCTTTGGCATTTTGGATGCCCGAGTAGCCTCCTTATTGAGGTTAGCACACTCATCCTTGAGCCGCTCTATCTCGTGGTCTTTCTTCTTGATGGAGGAGGCCCATGGGCTAAGGGCCCAACTACTAGAGCAATGGCAAGAAGGATGCATGAAGAGTGGGCCCAAGCCCAAGAAAGGCCCATTACTTTATTTTGTTGGGTTTTAGCCCAAGCCCATTAGATTAGGGTTAGAATAGGATTGGGCCTTAGTGCCTTGTATTTCTTTTGGGCCTTGTATTTTCGGCCTTGTAGTGTAGGAATTTCATTAGAGGTCAAGTGAATTTAGAGTTAATTAGGTTACATGTGAATCTACATTAGCATGTAATTAAAAGCACATTTGGTGTGCATTTCGGCCATGTGCAACACATGCACATGGTGTGATCCGAAATGCAACTCAAATGGCCTCCTAATTACATGCCAAATGAGAGCACATGGAGGGGGTGGCCGGTTGGCACCAAAATTTGAATTTAGAATTCAAATTTTGGCGCCTAGAGTTAAGTTAACCATACCATGGTTTTACTTAACTCTAGGTGAACCCAACTTAAACCTTAACCTAATTTCTATTATAAATTCATTCATGACCGGATTGTAGGATACTTTTGGATGATATATTGATGAGATTTCTTTCCATAGAAATTGCCTATCCGAAAGTCACTCTCCCAAACTCTACCCTACTTGAGATCCTCTCCTTGTAGAGTTAGGGAAACCTTCCTTCTTCCGGACTTAGCTAGACGCAAGCTAGAGTCACATTGGTGCTTCTTGGAGCTTCCATTCCTTGTCAATCTTCCAAGGAACCGAGGAGCATTGAGGGAATTCTTGAGGATTTCCAAGTGAAACCTCATCAAGTGGTATCAAGAGCTTCGGTCTTCAAGAGATAAGTTCATCTTCTTGAATTTTGATCCGTGGTTCCAAATTGTTCTTGAGTTCATCTTGAATGTCATCTTGTTAAATTTTTGAGTTCATGTCACAATTGAGTTGATTCTTTCCTAGATCTAGTTTTATTTCAAAATTTTGATGGATCTAGTTTGTATTGCTTGAATGATTCATATGCGCCTATGTTATAGGCTTTCATGAATCATGCTAATCTCTTCTTGTGTTCAATTAGGAATTTTCTGCCTAATAGCTTTTGATTTTGTTTGAGTCTTCTTTGCATCTTATTCGGTCAATTAAATGCTTGAGTCTTTTATTTTTTAAATCCATGTCTAGTAGGTTTGTGTAGTTCTTATATGTTCATCTATCTTAGCTATGCTTGTTGAACCTTTTTAATTTTTGATTTGCATCTTGAAACAATTTTCTGGATTTGGCCGAGATCCATTGCTTTTCTTTGGTATAAGCTCATAAATTTAGTTTCAATTTTGAGTTCATAAACTACTACTAGATCATTAGTAGTTTTCTTAGAATTTTAGGCTTCCAAAATTTTTTTGAAAATGTCTTACACAAAAATGTTAATTCCGTGAGGTTTGATTTTGTTTTATTAGTGTGTGCTGGAAAATTGTGTTTGGAATGCAATTTGAATTTGAAAATTGGAGCCAAAACCGTGCAAGTGCTACATAAACCAACCAAGCATCAAAAGCATGTCACATGTTCCTTACATTTTGACCTAATTTGTGTGGCATTTGAATTTCAATTTCAATCCGGTTTTGGTGTTTCATTTAAGGTGTGACCGAGAATTTGTGAGTTTCTTTTAAAGAAAAAGGCAACTCCTAAGATTTAAAAAAAAAAAAAGGGAAAAGAAAGTTCAAAATCAAAAGTGAAATTAAAAAAAAAAAAAATGCTAAACCTAATTTGAAAAGCAAAAGCCAAATTAAGGAGTTTAATTCTCAATTTGTTCTTCTCGGTTTTTACTTGTTTGGATTCATTAAAAGAAATTTTCAGCTCACCTATTTTTTGAGTGTTTGGTTTTGTGCATCTACTCTAGAACCTTTCTTAGGTATGTTCTTCCTTGACCTAGTTTAATCTTGTCTTTTGTCATCTATATTCACTTCTTCTACTCTAATCCTCTTTCCTATAACTCTTCCATACTTGTGTTGTTTGTATTCATCATGGAAATCAAATGTGACCTATGCTTGACCTAGTTTATCTCCTTAGAAGCTAGTTCTACAAGGGTCATCAAAAGAGGACTAAGTAAAGGAGGAGGAAAGGGACAAGGAGGCTTTCGGATTTGGCTATCAAACACCAAACACTTGTGGCTGGAAATTTGAAGTGGCTGGACAAGCATTTCCGTGGAGAATTTTTGGAGATTCAATTGAAGATTGTATTTGAATTTTAAAAAAAAAATGTATAAGCATTAGTGACTTCTTTAGTGAGGGATAGGCGTCTCCATAATGATCCTCCAATTCAATATTGGAATGAATTAAGGAGTGCCTTGAGGAGGAGACATATTCCCTCTTACTATACTAGGGAGCTTATCAATAAGCTCCAACAACTCCATCAAAAAAATATGACTGTGGAAGAGTATAGACAAACAATGGAGTTGTACTTAATGAGGGCTGGTATTAGGGAGGAAGAAAATATTACAATTGCTAGGTTTTTAAGTGGGTTGACTTTTGACATAAGAGATAAAGTAGAGCTTCTCCCTTATAGGGATTTAAATGATTTGGTTCAACTTTGCATCAAGGTTGAACAACAAAATTTGCGAAAAGGTTCTAAAAGCTCATACTCATCATCTTTTTCAAAAGTTGACTACAAGAGGGAGGGCAAAACAAATGATTTTGAAAAAAATACTTTTCCCTCTAAAAACCTAGACAAAGGTAAAGAAAAAGAAAAAGAGAAGAAAACAAACACTTCACACACTAGCACTACGACTAGTGACATAAAATGCTTTAAGTGTCTTGGGAGAGGCCACATTGCTTCTCAATGCCCTACTAAGAAAGTTATGATTTTAAGGGGCCAAGATATTTATAGTAGCCAAGATGAAGCTACTACTTCTTCATCTTCCAGTGAGGATGAAGAAGAAGCAAGTGAAGAAGAGCCATGTGAGGTTACTTACCCTTATAATGGGGAACTTCTTATGATGAGAAGGATCCTCAATAACCAACCTAGTGATACACAATCCCAAAGAGAGAACATCTTTCATACAAGATGTAACATTTCAAACTAGGCTTGTTCTCTCATAGTGGATAGTGGATCTTGGTGCAATTGTTGTAGCACTAGGATGGTTGAAAAGTTGGGTTTGACTACCACACCCCACCCAAAACCTTATCAACTTCATTGGCTTAATGATGATGGGGATATGGTGGTCAACCAACAAGTGGAAGTAGAGTTTTCTATAGGGAACTATCAAGATAAAGTTAAATGTGATGTAGTTCCTATGGAGGCTTGTCATATTTTATTAGGTAGGCCATGGCAATTTGATAAACAAACTCATCATGATGGCCTAACTAATAAAATAACTTTCACACATAAGGGTAAAAAGTTTGTGCTTCATCCTTTATCACCTTCACAAGTGATAGAAGATCAAGTACAAATGAAGGCCAAACGTGAGCAAGAAAAAGGAAAACAAAAAAAAGTTGAAAAAAAAAAAAATTTCTAAAAATTGACGAAAAAGAGGATTCTAGAGAGATTAATGTTCCCTCTCTAGAGATGGTTCAAGAAAAGAGTTTTCAATCAAAACCTTTACACAAAACTTCTCTTTTTCTTGAATCATCATCTCATATCCTCATGTGTAGAGGATCATTAACTTGCACTGCCACATCTTCTTTGGAAACTACTCTACCTCTTGAGGTGAAAAATCTTTTAGATGAATTTGATGATATATTTCCCAAAGAAGGTCCAGTTGGACTTCCACCTTTTAGGGGAATAGAACATCAAATAGATCTTGTGCCTGGGGCTAGTCTTCCAAATAGACCAGCTTATAGGACTAATCCACAAGAAACCAAAGAGATAGAGAAGCAAGTACAAGAGTTGTTGGAGAAGGGCTGGATTCAAAAGAGTCTAAGTCCTTGTGCTGTACCTGTCATTTTGGTGCCAAAAAAAGATGGAAAATGGAGGATGTGTTGTGACTGTAGAGCCATCAACAACATCACCATAAAATATAGGCACCCAATTCCTAGGCTTGATGACATGCTTGATGAATTGCATGGGTCATCCATATTTTCCAAGGTAGATCTTAAGAGTGGATATCACCAAATTAGAATCAAAGAAGGTGATGAGTGGAAAACCGCTTTTAAGACTAAGTTTGGATTACATGAATGGTTAGTAATGCCTTTTGGGCTTACTAATGCACCTAGCACATTCATGAGGTTGATGAATCATGCCCTTAGGGATTGCATTGGTAAGTTTGTAGTTGTTTATTTTGATGATATTCTAATCTATAGCCAAAGTCTAAGTGATCATGTGGATCACCTAAGACAAGTATTTCTTGTTCTTAGAGACAATCACTTGTTCGCCAATGTAGACAAGTGCACTTTTTGTGTAGATAATGTTATTTTTTTGGGTTTTGTGGTGAGTAAAAATGGGGTTCATGTGGACCCCGAGAAAATCAAAGCCATCCAAGAATGGCCTATTCCTACTAATGTAAGTGAAGTTAGGAGCTTCCATGGATTGGCAAGCTTTTATAGGAGATTTGTTCCTAACTTCTCTACATTAGCTTCACCTCTCAATGAGTTGGTGAAGAAGGATGTGGTCTTTGAATGGAAGGAAAAACATAACTTAGCTTTCCAAGATCTAAAGCATAAGCTCACTCAAGCACCTGTTCTAGCTCTGCCTGATTTTTCTAAAACTTTTGAGCTAGAATGTGATGCTTCAGGACTTGGCATAGGAGCTGTGTTGTTACAAGGTGGCCACCCAATAGCTTATTTCAGTGAAAAACTTCATGGGGCTGCCTTGAACTACCCTACCTATGACAAAGAGTTATATGCTTTAGTTCGTGCCCTTCAAACTTGGGAACATTATCTTGTGACCAAGGAATTTGTCATACATAGTGATCATGAATCACTTAAATATTTGAAGGGTCAACATAAATTAAATAAGAGGCATGCAAAATGGGTTGAGTATTTAGAACAATTTCCTTATGTCATCAAATACAAAAAGGGCTCTACTAATGTAGTAGCTGATGCTTTGTCTCGGAGACATGTTTTATTGAACACCCTAGGTTCTCAAATACTAGGTTTTGATGACATCAAGGAGTTGTATGCGAAAGACCTTGATTTTGCTAACTTTTATTCTTTATGTATTCAAAAACCTTACCAAGGTTACTATATTTCTGAGGGGTTTCTTTTTAAAGAAAACAAACTTTGTATACCCCAAGGATCTATTAGAAAACTTTTGGTTAGGGAGAGCCATGAGGGTGGGCTCATAGGGCATTTTGGAATTGAGAAGACTCTTTCTCTTTTGAGAGAGAAATTCTTTTGGCCTCATATGAAGAGAGATGTCCAAAGGTTTTGTAGTAGTTGCATTGCTTGTTTACAAGCAAAGTCTACTACTAAACCTCATGGGCTATACACACCCTTGCCTATATCTTCTTCTCCTTGGGTGGACATTTCCATGGATTTTATCCTTGGTTTGCCTCGAACCCAACGCGGAAAGGATTCCATATTTGTGGTTGTGGACCGTTTTAGCAAAATGGCACATTTTATTCCATGCCACAAAGTGGATGATGCAAGTAACATTGCTAAGTTATTCTTTCAAGAGATTGTGAGACTACATGGGTTACCCAAAACTATAGTCTCTGATAGAGATGTTAAGTTCTTAAGCCATTTTTGGAAAACTCTTTGGGCAAGGCTTGGAACTAAACTACTATTTTCTACCACATGTCATCCCCAAACTGATGGGCAAACTGAGGTAGTAAATAGGTCTCTAGGAACTATGTTGAGGGCAATCCTCAAAGGCAATAAGAAGTCATGGGATGATTATCTTCCTCATGTGGAGTTTGCCTACAATAGGGTGGTTCACAAGACCACTAACATGTCTCCATTTGAGATTGTTTATGGCTTTAATCCTCTTACCCCATTGGATTTATTACCTCTTCCGGATGTTGCTTCCTTTATTCATAAAGAAGGCACATCTAGGGCTGAGTTTGTCAAGAAATTACATGAGAGGGTTAGAGATCATATTCAATCCCAAACAGAAAAATACCAAAAATACAATAATAAGGGTAGGAAGGAAGTTATCTTCAAGGAAGGTGACTGGGTTTGGCTACACCTTCGGAAGGATAGGTTTCCTTCCCAAAGAAAGTCAAAGCTTAGTCCTAGAGGAGATGGACCCTTCCAAATCCTTAGGAAAATCAATAACAATGCCTATGTTCTAGATCTCCCTTCTGAGTATGGTGTTAGTTCTAGTTTCAATGTTTCTGATCTATCTTTGTTTACAGGACTAGCTACCCTAGAGGAGGATGCTCTGGATTTGAGGACAAATCCTCTTCAAGAGGGAGGGGATGATGGAGGAGGCCCATGGAACTACTAGAGCAATGGCAAGAAGGATGCATGAAGAGTGGGCCCAAGCCCAAGAAAGGCCCATTACTTTATTTTGTTGGGTTTTAGCCCAAGCCCATTAGATTAGGGTTAGAATAGGATTGGGCCTTAGTGCCTTGTATTTCTTTTGGGCCTTGTATTTTCGGCCTTGTATTTTCGGCCTTGTAGTGTAGGAATTTCATTAGAGGTCAAGTGAATTTAGAGTTAATTAGGTTACATGTGAATCTACATTAGCATGTAATTAAAAGCACATTTGGTGTGCATTTCGGCCATGTGCAACACATGCACATGGTGTGATCCGAAATGCAACTCAAATGGCCTCCTAATTACATGCCAAATGAGAGCACATGGAGGGGGTGGCCGGTTGGCACCAAAATTTGAATTTAGAATTCAAATTTTGGCGCCTAGAGTTAAGTTAACCATACCATGGTTTTACTTAACTCTAGGTGAACCCAACTTAAACCTTAACCTAATTTCTATTATAAATTCATTCATGACCGGATTGTAGGATACTTTTGGATGATATATTGATGAGATTTCTTTCCATAGAAATTGCCTATCCGAAAGTCACTCTCCCAAACTCTACCCTACTTGAGATCCTCTCCTTGTAGAGTTAGGGAAACCTTCCTTCTTCCGGACTTAGCTAGACGCAAGCTAGAGTCACATTGGTGCTTCTTGGAGCTTCCATTCCTTGTCAATCTTCCAAGGAACCGAGGAGCATTGAGGGAATTCTTGAGGATTTCCAAGTGAAACCTCATCACTTCTTGCATTGCCTTTGTAGACCATCGATGACGAAATTGGATTCTTCATTTTTCTCTTCAAGAACTCTCATTTGAGCTCCCATAATTTCCAGCTTCTTGGTCAAGGCGTCGACTTGTTCTTGCATTATCCTCCTTGTAGTTGCGGTTGCGCAAGAGGTGGATGGTTGAGACACCCCCCTCTCGCTCCTCCATATCTCGTAGTCGGTGGAGGCGGATACCCGAGGCTTTCCAAGCTCTCGATCTCCCTCATAGATTGGTTTCTCCCACGCTCTAATGACAGCGTGCATATCCTTCTGATGCTCGGAATCAAAGGAGAAACACAACCCTCCAAGCTCCTCTTTAGTAGGAATAATTTGAGTCCTCATTAGTTGTCTCATAACCAATCTAGGTGAGTAGGCTATGCAACCTCTGAGGCCCATCAATGGTATGCTTGGATAACTGCTGCATCTTGTCAATACATTACTTGGACGGAACCAAGGACAAACCCACGTGAAGTGCTCAATACTCCACTGTTCCATCTCTTCCTTACACTCGGAAGCATATCGGCGACGTACGGGGATCTTCGAAAAACTCCTCAACGGATCGGGCAAGGTCCCCATGTGACTAGAGGCATAGAAGTGTGTGATGCTGTAGACCCCTAAAATTGTCCGGGTCGGAAATAAAGCTTGAAGACTCTCGAAGACTGAAGGAAGATCAGCCAGAAGGACTTCCAGAAGGCCCAAGGAGGGTTCTCTATAGGTCTAGAGGTCTTAGGATAGCTAAAATAAGAAAAGTGGGAGGAAAGAAGCCCAATACGGCCTCCCAGAGGTTCAGTACGGCCGTATTGAACATTTTGAACTTCAATACGGCCGCACTGAACTCAATACGGCCGTATTGAAGTTGCTGGACTTCAATACGGCTGCATTGAATTCAATACGGCTGCACTGAACTTCAATACGGCCGCACTGAACTTCAATACGGCCGTATTGAGGTTTTTTGAACTTCAATACGGCCGTATTGAATTCAATACGGCCGTATTAGTTCAAAATTTCAATGTTGACCGTATTGACCCTCATAAACCGTATTGAGCCTCTTCCCTATAAATATGACGTCAATGGGACGTCATTGAACACTTTTACACTGAGTTTTGACTCCCTCCTTGAGTATTCTGGGGTTTTTGAGCAGTGTTCTGCCCTAGAAATCTCTCTAGGAGTCGATCCGACGAAGTTCTGGAATTCCGAGCATTTAGCTTGGAGATTCGAACCTAGTCGAAGGGAAATCCTCCGGATTTCCATAGTTAAAATTTTATAGGAGGGAGCGAGCGGGCTTGTAGAGCGAGGGAACGCCAAAAAGCTTCCCAGTTTTACTTGAATATAAAAGCACGCTTCAAAGGTTTCTTCTTAAGTCCTTCCTTTTACTGCTTTCTGTGTGTATATTTAAATCTATCATCATGTAGATATTTAATTTACAATCGCTTATAATAAATAGGGGTAATTTAGTAATTTTGCACTATTATTTTTAAAATAATCTGTCATAGGGAACCCGAAAGGGGCGCTGTGGGGTGCTAACACCTTCCCCACGCGTAACCGACTCCCTTACCCGACTCTGGTTGTAATGGCCGAAGTCGATTTTTGAATCGATTGCCTTAAAACCTCTTTTTCCAATGTTTTGAGTAAAACATTGGTGGCGACTCCATGAACCCTTCCTTTTATGAAAACCACTAATCCATGGAGGGTCCCGCTTGGGATTAACATGGATTGGTGAGTCTTTTAATAAAATTGCTCGTTTGACGAGGTCTCAGTTTGAGAATAAGTCATTCTAGCAATCCATATTTTTAAACAAATAAAAGAGTCCAACCATCCTTCGCGAACGCCGAAAGCCCGTTTCGGGCCGGTGGCGACAGATGGCGACTCCACTGGGGAAGCCTCGAGAGTCAGTCCCATTTAGTGACAGATTATTTTTAACAAATAATAGTTAAAATTACTTTATTACCCCTTGCTTGTATGATAACATGTTTATCTATTTGGCTTTAATAATTGTTGTATGTTTAATTTTCCGCAATTGTTTGAAATATAAATTGCACACAAACCTTTGCACACAACAGTTCCCTCTATACCCGGGGGCATGAGTGGTAAGCCATAGGGAGTGGATGTTAGTACGGCCGGTTGTCGAATGGGTCTATAGGTGCCCGTAGACCGTTGTCGGAAAGCATCACTCAAGGTGATAACCATGAACTCGAGTCCGACAGTGCGTTGGAGCTTTCCATCGACTTACGACGAGAGGAATTGGGTCCCTATAATGGGGGCACCTTGGGGGCCTCAGACCGGTGAGAACAGTTAGATCCACCTTGAATATGCACTTTTCTGCAGGATACCCCTACCTCGTGATTCGCTCGTGACTGTTCGTGGATGAGTGAATTGTTTGTGCATTGATTATGTGAAATTGTTTGAGCATACATTGCATTTCTTTAAACATACAACATTCCTATTCCTTTTTAAAATAAGAATAAATAGGAATAAGAATCTTCCATTGCATGGTGTTAACATCTACCTTCATCACATTCATATAGGTAGTTTCCCTTTTCACCCAAAAAATACAAAATATATAAAATAAAAAATACCCAAAAAAGAAAAAAGGGTCATTTATCCAAACTAAGCAATATCATGCATCATCTTAGGGACATCCTAAAAACATGATAATGCTTAGTTGAATAAACACAATGCATGCATATTCATCGTCATCATCTCATATCATGCATTCTTATCAAAGATCATGGAGGGATCTAGGTTTGCATTTCATACATCCCTCCCAATAAATCATTAATAAACATTAATAAAAAGAAAGAAATAATCGATGCGTATGTTCAAGATGGATCGCACGCCATTTGTTATTAGGTGTAAGCCAACAACCGTGCCAAGCGAGCGCACATCAACTCCGTTGTTGGTAATCAAGACGAATAAAGGGGAAGGTCCAACACCATTAAGGATCACTGCTCCAAGACCTTTCCCCTACGAATCAAATAAGGTTGTGCCATGGATATACGACATCCATTCTTCAGCCGACAGCGATATTTCCAACATCGCTGGACTTGGGGGCATGACTAGGAGTGGCAGGATCTACACTCCCGAAGATCTTCATGATAAAGCCCCCAAGAATAAAGAAAAAGAAGAAAAGAAAACCGAGGAAAAAGAATCCGAGGAGGAGACAGACGAGCTGTTAAAGTTTATCCGACAGAGCGAGTACTCCATCGTGGATCAACTTCATAGGACGCCAGCAAAGATTACGCTGTTGTCGTTGATCCTAAGCTCCGAACCGCATCGGCAAGCTCTGTCGAAAGTCTTGAACGAGGCATATGTGTCGCACACTATCTCCCAAGACAAGTTTGAGGGGATTGTTAGTCACATCACGGCTAATGATCACCTCACTTTCACCGATGAAGAGATCCCCGCCGAGGGACCAAATCACAACAAGCCCTTGCACATCTCTGTAAAGTGCAAGGAGTATCACATCGCAAAAGTCTTGGTAGATAATGGATCTTCCTTGAATGTGATGCCAAAAAGAACGCTCGAGCAAGTGGCAATCAAGGGAGTCCAAATGCGCCCGAGCAACATGATCGTTCGAGCCTTCGATGGTTCTAAAAGAGAAGTGGTGGGAGAGATCAATCTTCCAATCCAAATTGGACCCACTATCTTTAATGTCGAATTCCAAGTGATGGACATTACTCCCGCATACAGCTGTCTCCTCGGCCGACCTTGGATTCATGATGCAAAAGCTGTACCCTCTACGCTCCACCAGAAAGTCAAGTTCATAGTGGGTGACAAACTGGTGACTGTACAAGCTGAAGATGACATACTCATCAGCAAACCATCCACCATACCTTACGTGGATGCAGCGGAGGAAGCTTTAGAAACCGCCTTCCAAGCATTGGAAATCGCCAATGTTGAGACGTTTCCCCGAGAAATAAAGAAGGTAGCCCATGTGCTCACTAAGAACGGATACTTGCCAGGACAAGGATTAGGCAAGGACTCCCAAGGAATCCCGGAGCTACCCATTATCAAGGATAATCTGGGGAAACAAGGGTTAGGATACAACCCCATTAAAGATCAAAGAACGAAGAGGAATCAAGATCCTTCTCGACGTTCTTTAAGCCAGATCTTTAGGAAGGCTGGTTCACAAATATCAAGGCCTGCTGTCGTCATCAAGTGTTTTTCTCCTTCCGATAGGGATGTGTAAACCTGATGACTATTAGAGATTACTCCTCGGGGACAGCCCGACCCCCGAGCCTCGATAGGGCACATGTTTCCACTATGATTATAATAAAATCATTCTTCATTATTTCTTATTGCTTCTTTTCTTGCTTGCAATAAAAATTCTAAACCACATTATTTAACCCGGTTTGAATGAACATAAGTGAGGTTAAAATCGTCTTAATAAAAATAAACCCGCATCTTTTTTATGTGGAAGTGTGCACGACAACTTGGAGCACCTTTCCTTGGCCTCAATAAGTGCCGTCATGGATAAAAAGAAATCCATTCAGGACAAAAATCCTAAAAATAAAAGAAGCTCGGCAGGAAACCCAAAAAAGGGGACTGCGCAAAAATAAGAGCAAAAGACCCGCTAGGAATCCCACAAAAGGGTGACCTGGGCAAAAATTAGGGTTACAAAATAATGAACAAAAACAAAAGCCCGCTAAAACTCCACAAATGGGTGTTTTAGGCAAAAGTTAGGGCAATCGAAAAACAGAATAAATCCATGATGGTACCTCCAACTGAATTCAACAAAGGGGCTCAAGAAAAGCTATCCAAGTTGTCAAATCACAAATGTTAATAACCAAGACGTGCTTAAATTCATAAGTGTTTAATCAAACAAAGCTAAACACAATAAGCCTACCTTGGCCAGCCATTCTTACAAAAACAATTTTTCAAAACAAAAATAAATCCCCTCTAAAACATAAACTTTCGAAAAAAATATCCTTTCCTTCTTTTCTCTCTTGTCCCAAACGATTTTTGAATAATCTAGTGGAAACATGGAGATATAGTAGTCAATAGGAGGGTTGACACATCTTCTAAAAGGAAAGGAAAATCATTTGGTTGATGACACCAAATCTCAATATAACATGCATCATTCCTCGGTTACAGAAATCGGCAGCACACAGCCCGTCTAGAGGAATGGCAAAAATCCAAACACAGAAACGCATCGGTTAATTCTTTTGAAAAGTGAATCAAATAGAATTAGGTGCATCATACTGCATACATGCATACAGATGATAGGTGTAATGGAAGATCACTTATTCTCTGTTTATTGAAAAAAACAAAAAAATATAAACTTCAGAAAAATAATACGCCCGTATCATGTTCAGTACGCCCGTACCAAAATTAGGGTTATGAACAAATTTTCAATACAATACGGGCATACTGAAATGAATAACGGCCGTATTGGCAATAACAGAAATCCTCCCTCACGTCGATGACAAAATTCCTCCAAGAAGAAGAGGATAGGGGGAGCCATTCATTTTTTCTAAAAAACAACAAATTAATAAAATAATTAAACTTGCATTTTGTGCATCACGCACACATTCAAAGACCTTATCATGAGGCAATTGCATAAAAATAGAAAAAAATAGAAAATTGCTTGTGTATGACAGCAGTCAACAAAAGCCGAAAACGAAAAAAGGCAAGGATACAAACAATACTCCTCAGTTTGTACAGAATAATTGAGCCTAGAGAGGCTTGCTGAAAAAATACTTCCTCAGAATAATTAAGCCTGGAGAGGCTTGCAGAAACAATACTCTCTCACCATACAGAATAATTGAGCCTGGAGAGGCTTGCCGAAATAATACTCCTTCAGAATAACTAAGCCTGAAGAGGCTTGCCGAAATAATACTCCTTCAGAATAACTCCTACAAAATAATTGAGCCTGGAGAGGCTCGCCGAAATAATACTCTCTCAGAATAACTGAGCCTGAAGAGGCTTGCCAAAATAATACTCCTCAGAGACATTTCTGTATAGAAAAAGCCGAAATCAACAAAAAAGGCAAAAACACAGAAAAAGCCAAAATCAACAAAAAAGGCAAAAACACAGAAAAAGCCAAAATCAACAAAAAAGGCAAAAACACAGAAAAAGCCAAAATCAACAAAAAGGCAAAATACCAAAAATCCAACAAATTATACAGAATAAATGAGCCTGGAGAGGCTTGCCAAAATAATACTCTCCAAAAGACGTCTCAGCACGCATTCTCGGGCAGAACAAAAAAACAATTCATCATACAGAATAATTGAGCCTGGAGAGGCTTGCTGAAATAATACTCTCTCAGAATAAATTGAGCCTGGAGAGGCTCGCCGAAATAATACTCCCTCATCAGAATAATTGAGCCTGGAGAGGCTTGCCGAAATAATACTCCTTCAGAATAATTGAGCCTGGAGAGGCTTGCCGAAACAATACTCTCTCAGAATAACTGAGCCTGGAGAGGCTTGCCGAAATAATACTTTTTCAGAATAATTGAGCCTGGAGAGGCTTGCCGAAATAATACTCGTACAGAATAATTGAGCCTAGAGAGGCTTGCCGAAATAATACTCATACAGAATAAATGAGCAAAATAATTGAGCCTGGAGAGGCTTGCCGAAATAATACTCCCACAGAATAATTGAGCCTGGAGAGGCTTGCCGAAATAATACTCTCCCAAAATAATTGAGCCCGGAGAGGCTTGCCGAAATAATACTCATACAGAATAATTGAGCCTGGAGAGGCTTGCCGAAATAATACTCTCATCAGAATAATTGAGCCTGGAGAGGCTCGCAGAAATAATACTCCCCAGAGAAACCCCAACTCAAGCTCACGGAACAAATCCCCAGCGAGAGCTATCAAAGCAAGATCGACAAAATTCCCAATGGAAGCACGATCGCCCAAGCAGTATATCTAGTCAAAGGACTTAAAACTTCCTCAGTGGAAGATAGCTCTCCAACTCAGGCGTTGAGTGAGTCTAAGCCTGTAGAGGCTTCCTAAATAATACTCTGGGATACATAAGATCCCCAAATCCCCAGTCGCCTACTCAAGAGGCATTCCTACAAAAAGGAAAAGATCAAAAAGATCAATAATCATTCCCCAAGTGGAATCCGGCTCTTAGCCAATCATTGAACATCAAGATGATCTGCCTAACAGAAGAGGCTAATCACAATCAATGACAAAATCCCCCAGCGGATAACAGCCTACACAGAGGCGACAAAACCAGAAAAAACAAAAGAGATACCCGAATAAGGATAACCGGGACACTCCACAACGTCGAAAGGACGACAGCCAAACATAAGGCATCGCTCAACTCAGAGAGAGAGCATCTGTGTCTACACCTCAAGGAGTCAGAAATTCTCCATGGGTACCAACTAAGCAATGCAAGTTGGGGCACAAAAACCTATGAATGACTGCACATCCCCTAGACGGATCCCTGCATTATCCAGCCCTCAGTGGCATCAAAATCAAAAACAATCGTCAAAGCAGCATCGTGGACTGTGGAGACAAAATCAAAATCAACATCCAGAACCCCCAGTGGATAATAGCCTACATAGAGGCTACAAAATCAGAAAATCAAAGAGAGACACCCGAATAAGGATAATCGGGATACTCCACCAACGTCAAAGGACGTCAGCCAAACATAAGGCATCGCTCAATTCAAGAAGAGCATCTGTGTCTACACCCCAAGGAGTCAGAAATTCCCCATGGGTACCAACTATGCAAATGCAAGTTGGGGCACAAGAACCTATGAATGACTGCACATCCCCTAGACGGATCCCTGCGTTATCCAGCCCTCAGTGGCACAAAAATCAAAAAACAATCGTCGAAGCAGCATCGTGGACTGTGGAGACAAAATCATCACAAATCCCTGGAGAGGGTAAACTCGCATTGCCGAAGTGATCAGAAGACACGGACGCAGACCCTGGAGAGGGCAAACTCAGTTGCCTAGGTCGTCAGAGACCAAACAAAGTCTGGAGAGACGGTACTCAAACAAAGTCTGGAGAGACGGTACTCAAACAAGGTCTGGAGAGACGGTACTCAAACAAGGTCTGGAGAGACGGTACTCAAACAAGGTCTGGAGAGACGGTACTCAAACAAAGTCTGGAGAGACGGTACTCAAACAAGGTCTGGAGAGACGGTACTCAAACAAGGTCTGGAGAGACGGTACTCAATCAAAGTCTGGAGAGACGGTACTCAAAGTCTGGAGAGACAGTACTCAAAGTCTGGAGAGACGGTACTCAAGGTCTGGAGAGACAGTACTCAACCATCAGCGTCGTCAGAGGCACGTTGGTGTTCAACTTCCAGCTCGGGCGTCGAGTGAAGTTGACCCTGGAGAGGGTAAACTTAGCTACCGAGGTTGTCCAGAGCACCGAGGTATGCACAAAACCTGGAGAGGCTACTCAACAATTTTCCACCGGAAGACACTACAAGTCAGAAGGTTGGCACATCACCCGGACAATTGGGTCAACTCCTTTACTTGTCAGCCGGTACACCAAAAGGCCGTCCGACTAAGTAAAGGGGGGGCAGCTGTAGACCCCTAAAATTGTCCGGGTCGGAAATAAAGCTTGAAGACTCTCGAAGACTGAAGGAAGATCAGCCAGAAGGACTTCCAGAAGGCCCAAGGAGGGTTCTCTATAGGTCTAGAGGTCTTAGGATAGCTAAAATAAGAAAAGTGGGAGGAAAGAAGCCCAATACGGCCTCCCAGAGGTTCAGTACGGCCGTATTGAACATTTTGAACTTCAATACGGCCGCACTGAACTCAATACGGCCGTATTGAAGTTGCTGGACTTCAATACGGCTGCATTGAATTCAATACGGCTGCACTGAACTTCAATACGGCCGCACTGAACTTCAATACGGCCGTATTGAGGTTTTTTGAACTTCAATACGGCCGTATTGAATTCAATACGGCCGTATTAGTTCAAAATTTCAATGTTGACCGTATTGACCCTCATAAACCGTATTGAGCCTCTTCCCTATAAATATGACGTTAATGGGACGTCATTGGACACTTTTACACTGAGTTTTGACTCCCTCCTTGAGTATTCTGGGGTTTTTGAGCAGTGTTCTGCCCTAGAAATCTCTCTGGGAGTCGATCCGACGAAGTTCTGGAATTCCGAGCATTTAGCTTGTTGATTCGAACCTAGTCGAAGGGAAATCCTCCGGATTTCCATAGTTAAAATTTTATAGGAGGGAGCGAGCGGGCTTGTAGAGCGAGGGAACGCCAAAAAGCTTCCCAGTTTTACTTGAATATAAAAGCACGCTTCAAAGGTTTCTTCTTAAGTCCTTCCTTTTACTGCTTTCTGTGTGTATATTTAAATCTATCATCATGTAGATATTTAATTTACAATCGCTTATAATAAATAGGGGTAATTTAGTAATTTTGCACTATTATTTTTAAAATAATCTGTCATAGGGAACCCGAAAGGGGCGCTGTGGGGTGCTAAGACCTTCCCCACGCGTAACCGACTCCCTTACCCGACTCTGGTTGTAATGGCCGAAGTCGATTTTTGAATCGATTGCCTTAAAACCTCTTTTTCCAATGTTTTGAGTAAAACATTGGTGGCGACTCCATGAACCCTTCCTTTTATGAAAACCACTAATCCATGGAGGGTCCCGCTTGGGATTAACATGGATTGGTGAGTCTTTTAATAAAATTGCTCGTTTGACGAGGTCTCAGTTTGAGAATAAGTCATTCTAGCAATCCATATTTTTAAACAAATAAAAGAGTCCAACCATCATTCGCGAACGCCGAAAGCCCGTTTCGGGCCGGTGGCGACAGATGCCCCACACATACAACAAGGAGGTGCAGCATCGGATAGTCTTCCCTTGCTTCTGTTGAGATAGGTTGACAGAAAGCAAGGTGTCGGCAAGAATGGTAGGCACGGGACTCTTCATGTGTACGTCCCAAGCGAAGAAGGCGTCCATAGCAGCATGGTCCACTGTGTTAGCGTGAAAGGGGAATAAGATCGTCCCAAACACGGCTAACGCTAAAGTTTTGTTGAAAGCTAACCAATCTCCCTCACCAGCCAAGGAAGAGAGGTGGTCTTCAATCATTGCGAGCTTCCAACCCTTGATACTGCCGTTCCCCACTAATGCAGATAAACGTGATGGCATTTTGACTTGAGTTGCGACCCTCTCCACGGCCACATGATTGCCATGAAAGATATAGACCCCGGCTGATTTGGGCCATCGAAGCATGAGCTCGTACTCCTCGAGAGTAGGAACTAAGTCAAACTGAGGGAACTCGAAACAATGCAGATCGAGACTCCAAAAATGGACCAATGCTCTCAGAAAAGCTGGATCCACACAAATCTTCATCAAGTCGAGGACTCGTCCATAAGATTTTTTGAACTCCAAACGAGCCTCTCGCGGCATCAAGGAACAGAGGTGATCCAACCTCTCGGCACGGTACAATAAGAAGTCCACTTTCTTCAATTGCCCTTGTATTCCCCTAGATCCCTCCATAATCTACAATAAAATGCATGATATGAGATGGTGATGTTGAATATGCATGCATAGTGTTTATTTAACTAAGCATTATCATGTTTTCAGGATGTTCCTAAGATGATGCATGATATTGCTTGGTTTGGATAAATAATATTTTTCTTTATTTTTCATTTGGGTATTTTTTTTGTATTTTTTGGGTGAAAAGGGAAACTACCTATATGAATGTGATGAAGGTAGATGTTAACACCGTATAATGGAAGATTCTTATTCCTATTTATTCTTATTTTTAAAAGAATAGGAATGTTGTATGTTTAAAGAAATGCAATGTATGCTCAAACAATTTCACATAATCAATGCACAAACAATTCACTCATCCACGAACAGTCACGAGCGAATCACGAGGTAGGGGTATCCTGCAGAAAAGTGCATATTCAAGGAGGTTCTAACTGTTCTCACTGGTCTGAGGCCCCCAAGGTGCCCCATTATAGGGACCCAATTCCTCTCGTCGTAAGTCGATGGAAAGTTCCAACGCACTGTCGGACTTGAGTTCATGGTTATCACCTTGAGTGATGCTTTTCGACAACGGTCTACAGGCACCTATAGACCCATTCGACAACCGGCCGTACTAACATCCACTCCCTATGGCTTACCACTCATGCCCCCGGGTATAGAGGGAACTGTTGTGTGCAAAGGTTCGTGTGCAGTTTGTATTTCAAACAATTGCGAGAATTTAAACATACAACAGTTATTTAAAGCCAAATAGATAAACCATGTTATCATACAAGTAAGGGGTAATAAAGTAATTTTAAACTATTATTTTTGAAAAGAATCCATCACTAAATGGGACTGACTCTCGAGACTTCCCCAGCAGAGTCGCCATCTGTCGCCACCCGCCGAAACGGACCTTGGCGTTCGCGACGATGGTCGGACTCTTTTTAATGTTTTGAAAAGTGGTGTGTAGACCCCTAAAATTGTCCGGGTCGGAAATAAAACTCGAAGACCCTCAAAGATCGAAGGAAAGTCAGCCAGAAGGACTCCTAGAAGACCATAGGATGGCTATCTGTAGGTTTAGAGGTCTTAGAGTAGCTTAAAATAAGGAAGTGGAGGGAATGAAGCCCAATACGGCCGTACTAAACTTAATACGGCCGTATTGAAGCTTCAACACGGCCGCAGTGAACTCAATACGGCGTATTAAAGTTTCTGAAACTTCAATACGGCCGTACTGAAATCAATACGGCCGTATTGAAGCTTCAATACAACCGCAGTGAACTCAATACGGGCGCATTGAAATTTCTGAATTTCAATACGGCCGTATTGAACTTCAATACGACCGTATTGAAGTTCAAAAATTTCAATACGGCCGTATTGATTCTGTAGCCCGTATTGCGCCTATTCCCTATAAATATGACGTCAATTGGACGTCATTCCACACTTTCACACATAGTTTCAACCCTCTCCTTGAGTATTCTGGGGTTTTTGAGCAGTGTTCTGCCCTAGAAATCACTCGGAGAGTTGATCCGACGAAGTTCTTGAGCCCCGAGCCATTTTGCTTGAGGATCGAACCTAGTCGAAGGGAAATCCTCCGGATTTCCATAGTTAAAATTTTTTAGGAAGGGAGCGAGCGGGCTTGTAGAGCGAGGGAACGCCAAAAAGCTTCCCAGTTTTACGAAATATATATAGAAAGCACGCTTCAAAGGTTTCTTCTTAAAGTCCTTCCTTTTACTGCTTTCTGTGTGCATATTTAAACTGTCATCATGTAGATAGTTAATTTATAATTGCTTAGAATAAATAGGGGTAATTTAGTAATTTTACACTGTTATTTTAGAAATAATCTGTCATAGGGAACCCGAAAGGGGCGCTGTGGGGTGCTAACACCTTCCCCACGCGTAACCGACTCCCTTACCCAACTCTGGTTGTAATGGCCAAAGTTGATTTATAAAATCAATTGCCTTATCCCTTTTTCCAATGTTTTGAGTAAAACATTGGTGGCGACTCCACGAACCCTTCCTTTTACTACGAAAACCACTAATCCGTGGAGGGTCCCGCTTGGGATTAACATGGATTGGTGAGACATTTAATAAATAAATTGGATAAGATCGACAAGGTCTCAGTTTGAGAACAAGTCGTTCTAATAATCCAATACATTTTCAAAACTAAAATAAAAGCGAGCTCGACCGTCTTCGCGACCGCCGAGGCCCGTTTGGGCCGGTGGCGACATGGTGGATTGATAGAACGACTTATTCTCAAACTGAGACCTTGTCGAGCTACCAATTTTATTAAATGATTCACCAATCCATATTAATCCCAAGCGGGACCCTCTATGGATTAGTGGTTTTTGCAAAAATTAGGGTTCTTGGAGTCGCCACCAATGTTTTACTCAAAACATTGGAAAAAGATTTAAGGCAATTGATTTTTATAAATCAACTTTGGCCATTACAACCAGAGTTGGGTAAGGGAGTCGGTTACGTGCGGGGAAGGTGTTAGCACCCCACAACGCCCCTTTCGGGTTCCCTATGATGGATTATTTCATAAATAACAGTGTAAAATTACTAATTTACCCCTATTTATTATAAGCGATTATATATTAAATATCTACATGATGACGAATTTAAATATGCAACAATCAGAAAGCGGTAAAAGAAGGGATTTTTAGAGAAGAAACCTCTTGAAGCGTGCTTTTTATATATCAATGAAGTTTAGGAGGCTTTTTGGCGCTCCCTCCCTCTACAAGCTCGCTCGCTCCTTCCTAAAAAATAATTTTTACTATGGAAATCCAAAAGATTTCCCTTCGACTAAGTTCGAGACTCAAGCAAATGGCTCGTGACTCAAGAACTTCGTCGGATTGACTCTCAGAGCGATTTCTAGGGCAGAACACTGCTCAAAAACCCCAGAATACTCAAGGAGAGAGTCAAAACTGTGTGGAAAAGTGTGGAATGACGTCCAAATGACGTCCTATTTATAGGGATGAGGCGCAGTACGGCCCCTGGGTTCAATACGGCCCGTATTGAGTTTTTGTACTTCAATACGGCCGTATTGAATTCAGTACGGCCGTATTGAAATACAGAAACTTCAATACGGCCGTATTGGTTTCAGTACGGCCGTATTGTAGTACAAAATGTGCAGTACGGCCGTACTGAACTCTAAGGAGACCGTATTGAGCTCCAAACCTCCCACTTCCTTATTTTTAGGTACTCTAA
This sequence comes from Cajanus cajan, assembly GCF_000230855.2. Lineage (NCBI taxonomy): Eukaryota > Viridiplantae > Streptophyta > Magnoliopsida > Fabales > Fabaceae > Cajanus > Cajanus cajan. The sequence continues at coordinate 42,226,973 of NC_138525.1, forward strand.
GACCTCTAAACCTACAGATAGTCATCTTATGGTCTTCTGGGAGTCCTTCTGGCTGACTTTCCTTTGATCTTTGAGAGTCTTCGAGTCTTATTTCCGACCCGGACAATTTTAGGGGTCTACAGTATATATATGATTTCTTGTTTTACACTAAATTGTATTGAAAATCTTAACTTCTTTTCTTTTATAATTTTTACACTGGAGTTATGATTTATGAGTTACGAATGTGAATCTTCTACCTTGTTATATTTGAAATATTTGTCAACTATGAAAGATTTTATTTACCCAAAAAGAAGAAAAGGAATATTTTATTGTTACATTTGTTGTATATTAATAATGGGGTAGAGGGTGTCACATTTAGTGGTATCAGAGCAGGTCGATCTAATCGGCCATGACTTATCAAGATTCTGTTGTGTACTCTGACATTGTTTTGTTTGTTGTATACTTTGGTGATGCTTTGCTTTGATGATGTTTTGCTTTGATAATGATGATGATGATGTTCTCCTTGTGTTGATATTGTAAAGTTTGATATTGTTAAGTTATTTTTTTTTATTAGAGGAATGATAGTCATGATAGTGTCAGCTAATACCATTATGACCTTTCTTCTTCATTCTTATGATTGTTTAATTGTTTGATACTTACGTAAGAAGTGGTGGTTGAGTAATATCGCTTGTGTTGCAAGCATATGTGCGAGTAGTGGTAGACGAAATATGTTGTTAATATTGTGGGAACTATTGAGGCCTTAGATTTGGGTAAGACATTGATTTATTTTAAAGTGTATTAAGAATTTATGATTGGTGAAATTTTTGAAAGCTATAGTTGTAGCAATTGAATCCAAAGATGAGGTATGTTGAGAATTGGAGTTTTGGTATTCTTAAGGAGAGATTGAAGTGTTGATGATTTTTAGAGTTTGATGGTTGCATGAAAATTTTATTTTCTAAGCCTTTTGTACTGAATAGGTGAGTTATTTGGTTTAGATTTGTAGTGGGAAACTTTGATATGAATTTCAGGTGGAAAGGAGTAAGTTTGGAAGGATTGAGGTATTTTTGTGGTTTTAGATGTTGATACACTATTGTTGTCTGGTGTAGAAGATGTTTTCTTGTGACAGTACAAGTGCTATACTGACAAAATTAGAATTTTTGTTAGTCTTCAGGAAAGTGGTAGCCTTGGATGTTATCTTTCTAATGGAATTGGAATTGTAGACCCCTAAAATTGTCCGGGTCGGAAATAAAGCTTGAAGACTCTCGAAGACTGAAGGAAGATCAGCCAGAAGGACTCCTGGAAGGCCCTAGGAGGGTTCTCTGTAGGTCTAGAGGTCTTAGAATAGCTCAAAATAAGGAAGTGGAGGGAATGAAGCCCAATACGGCCGTACTGAACTTAATACGGCCGTATTGAAGCTTCAATACGGCCGCAGTGAACTCAATACGGCGTATTGAAGTTTCTGAAACTTCAATACGGCCGTACTAAAATCAATATGGCCGTATTGAAGCTTCAATACAGCCGTATTGAACTCAATACGGCCGTATTGAAATTTCTGAATTTCAATACGGCCGTATTGAACTCAATACGGCCGTATTGAAGTTCAAAAATTTCAATACGGCCGTATTGCTTCTGTAGGCCGTATTGCGCCTATTCCCTATAAATATGACGTCAATTGGACGTCATTCCACACTTTTTCAGATAGTTTTAACCCTCTCCTTGAGTATTCTGGGGTTTTTGAGCAGTGTTCTGCCCTAGAAATCACTCGGAGAGTTGATCCGACAAAGTTCTTGAGCCCCGAGCCATTTTGCTTGAGGATCGAACCTAGTCGAAGGGAAATCCCCCGGATTTCCATAGTTAAAAGTTTTTAGGAAGGAGCGAGCGAGCTTGTAGAGCGAGGGAACGCCAAAAAGCTTCCCAGTTTTACTCAATATATAAAGCACGCTTCAAGAGGTTTCTTCTTAAATCCTTCCTTTTACTGCTTTCTGTGTGCATATTTAAACTGTCATCATGTAGATAGTTAATTTATAATTGCTTAGAATAAATAGGGGTAATTTAGTAATTTTACGCTGTTATTTTAGAAAATAATCTGTCATAGGGAACCCGAAAGGGGCGCTGTGGGGTGCTAACACCTTCCCCACGCGTAACCGACTCCCTTACCCAACTCTGGTTGTAATGGCCAAAGTTGATTTATAAAATCAATTGCCTTATCCCTTTTTCCAATGTTTTGAGTAAAACATTGGTGGCGACTCCACGAACCCTCCTTTTACGAAAACCACTAATCCATGGAGGGTCCCGCTTGGGATTAATATGGATTGGTGAGACATTTTAATAAATAAATTGGATAAGATCGACAAGGTCTCAGTTTGAGAACAAGTCGTTCTAATAATCCAATACATTTTCAAAACTAAAATAATAAGCGAGCTCGACCGTCTTCGCGACCGCCGAGGCCCGTTTGGGCCGGTGGCGACAGATGGCGACTCCACTGGGGAAGCCTCGAGAGTCAGTCCCATTTAGTGACAGATTATTTTTAACAAATAATAGTTAAAAATTACTTTATTACCCCTCACTTGTATGATAACATGTTTATCTATTTGGCTTTAATAACTGTTGTATTTTTAAATTTACGCAATTGTTTGAAATAAAAACTGCACACAAACCTTTGCACACAACAGTTCCCTCTATACCCGGGGGCATGAGTGATTAACCATAGGGAGTGGATGTTAGTACGGCCGGTTGTCGAATGGGTCTATAGGTGCCCGTAGACCGTTGTCGGAAAACATCACTCAAGGTGATAACCATGAACTTGAGTCCGACGATGCGTTGGAGCTTTCCATCGACCTACGACGAGAGGAATTGGGTCCCTATAATGGGGGCACCTTGGGGGCCTTTGACCAAGTGAGAACAGTTAGATCCTCCTTGAATATGCACTTTTCTGCAGGAGACCCCTACCTCGTGATTCGCTCGTGACTGTTCGTGGATGAGTGAATTGTTTGTGTAAATGCTTATGTGCAATTGTTTGTGCATTAATAAATAACCTCGTGATAAGGTCTAAGAATAATCCCCATGCATGAAAATGTCATGACATGAGAGGAAAAACCAATGTGTGAAAATATAATAAAAGTAAGGAGCATAGGCATCATTATCAATAATACCTCATGCATCCTCATCATCATTTATAGGTTCACTAATACCCTCTCGATGTGAGTGAAAGAGACCCGTGACTATTGAGATTCTCCGTTGTGGAGAGATAATAGTCTAGGGAGGGTGATAAACTTTCATCTTAAAAAGGCAGCGCCTCAAAGATGAAAGGTTATCAAGCTCATGTCAAGAGCGTATTCATAAATAAGCTAATTAGAATAAACATTCATTTTAGAAAGTGGCTGGTCATCTCTCTGTCCTCACACGCGCAAAGAAAATCAAGAAAATGGAAGCGCTAGAGGAACAAAACAAGAAGCTCACGACCGAGCTTTCACAGCTCAAAGAGCAGATGGCGCAAATGTTGGAACTCATGCGTCACCATAACATTCATGGATCTCATCACAGCGACCATGGGTCCCATCATGAGGGAGAGGAGGAGGAGCATGAAGAAGATCCTCCACATGCCATACCTCTTGGGGCTGGAATTATAATCAAAGAGCCCGAGGTTTCAAAAGAACAATTCCACGCCCTAGAGGATCGGTTGAGGGCTATGGAGGGGCATGACTTCGATATTAAAGATGCCGCCGACATGTGTTTAGTGAGGGATATTCAATTCCCTCCCAAATTTAAAGTGCCAGATTTCCCGAGATACGTGGGATCGACTTGCCCCAAGAGTCATCTCACCATGTACTGCCGAAAGATGGCTGCATATGCCACAAACGAAAAGCTCTTGATCCACTGCTTCCAAGAGAGCTTGGCTGATACCGCGCTCAACTGGTATATGCAGCTAGATGGAAATCAAGTATGTACATGGAGGCAGTTGGCCGACGCCTTTCTCAAGCGCTACAAATACAACATCGACCTAACACCTGATAGGTCAGATCTTCAAGCCTTGAGTAAGAAAAATGATGAATCTTTCAAGGCGTACGCCCAACGATGGAGGGAGTTGGCGGCACAGATAGAGCCCCCGCTGTCAGATAAGGAGATGGTGTCCTTATTCATCAACTCGTTGACTGGTCCCTATTACGATAAAATGATAGGGAACACAACGACACTCTTCTCGGACATCATCACCATTGGGGAAAGGGTGGAACAAGGATTGAAAAGTGGGAAGCTAGCCAAGCCTTCCCAATCATTCGAGGCTAAGAAGACCTTCAGGAAGAAGAATGAGGGAGGAGTCGATGCTATAACCATATCCTCGGCTTCTTCCACTTCGAAGTCAGGAAGATCGCAATTCATCCCTGTGAAGAAGTTTGATAAACTTCCGACCACTTATAGCGATCTCCTTCCGAAGCTAGTAGAAGCCAAACTTCTAGCTCATATTCCACCAAGGTAGATCGACCCACCTTACCCCGATTGGTACAAGCCACAAGACAAATGTTTATACCATTCGGGGGCACCAGGGCATTCAACAGAGAGATGCCTAGCTCTCAAATACAAGGTCCAAAGCCTTATTGATGCCGGGTGGGTCACCTTCGATTCGACAGCGCCCGACGTGAGCAAGAATCCTCTGCCAAAGCAGGAGTAGAGAGAAGAACAAGCCACGATAGGGCCCCTTCATATTTTTCTTTTAGGGACTCATGATCAGTACCCGAGATCATGAGGACCTTTTCATGTAAATAAGGGTTTTGTACAGTTTTATATACATACATCAATAAAGAGGCATTTTCACATTATTCTCTTTTTTGTTCTTTTCTCTCTTTCCTCATTAACATTAATAAATTCTAAACCTAAACAGAACCAATAAAATAATTATGTCTGTAATTGTTCGCTCTGACCGGGATCCGAAGGTGAAAGGGTTGAGTTGGACAGTGATGAGGAGACCATTTCTCTGGATCTGCAAAGATTGCTAGATTAAGAAGCTCGTCAAGAGAAATTGGAGACTATAAATTTGGGGCATGGCCGAGAAAAAAAAGAGGTCAATATTGGGACCCATATCAGTGATGAAATAAGGACACATGCTTCCGCTATGATTATAATAAAATCATTCTTCATTGCTTCTTTTCTTGCTTATAATAAAATTCTAAACCACATTATCTTTAACCCTGTTTGAATAAACATGAATGAGGTTAAAATCATCTTAATAATAATAAACCCACATCATTTTTATGTGGAAGTGTGTGTGACAACTTGGAGCACCTTCCCTTGGCCTTGACAAGTGCCATCATGGATAAAAATAAATCCTTCAAAATAAAAGAAGCTCGGCAGGAAACCCAAAAAGGGGTCTGCGCAAAAATAAGAGCAAAAGACCCGCTAGGAATCCCACAAAAGGGTGACCTAGGCAAAAGTTAGGGTTGCAAAAATGAACAAAAACAAAAGTCCGCTAAAACGCCACAAAAGGGTGTTTTAGGCAAAAATAAGGACAATCAAAAAACAAAAGAAATCCATGATGGTACCATGAACTGAATTCAAAAAGAAAGGTTCAAGGGAAGCTATCCAAGTTGTCGAATCACAACACGATTTTTTTTTAACTTCATAAGTGTTTAATCAAACAAGCCTAAACACTTAAGCCTACCTTGGCCACCCATTCTTACAAAAACCATTTTTGAAAAATAAATCCCCTCTAAAGACACAAACTTTAGAACAAAAATATCTTTCCTTTCTCTTCTCTCTTGTCCCAAAAGATTTTAGAATAATCTAGTGGAAGCATGGAGAAATAAATCATCACTGATAATGGATATAATCTGAACAACGAAATGGTGGAAGAACTGTGCCAAGAATTCAAGATCCAACACCACAACTCTTCCCCATATCGGCCGAAGATGAATGGGGCAGTCGAGGCAACCAATAAGGACATCAAGAAAATAGGGTAAATGATGGTTGCCTCATTTAAAGACTGGCACGAGATGTTACCCTTCGCTTTTCATGGTTATAGGACTTCAGTACGCACATCTACAGGAGCTACTCCATTCTCCCTCGTCTATGGGATGGAGGCGGTTCTACCCGTCGAAGTCGAGATACCTTCTCTAAGGGTAATTATGGAAACAAAACTTTCCGAGGCAGAATGGGTTCAAAGCCAATATGACCAGTTGAACCCTATCAAAAAGAAACGGCTGAACGCCATATGCCATGGTCAATCCTATCAGAGGAAGATCAAAAAGGCTTTTGACAAGAAAGTCCACCCTCGAGTCTACCATGAGGGAGAGTTGGTAATGAAGAAATTACTACCAACTCAAAAGGACAAAATCGGAAAGTATGCCCCAAATCACGGAGGACCATACGTAGAAAAACGAGCCTTCTCAGGAGGAGCATTGATCCTCACAAACATGGATGGAGAAGAACTTCGATACTTAGTCAACACTGACGTGGTAAAGAAGTACTATGCTTGAAGACGTTGCTTGCATAGGCCCGCTAGGATGAAAACCCAAAAAGGGCGTCCTAGGCAAAAGTTAGGGCAAAATAAAAAGCCTGCCAGTACAAGGGTACTAGGCAAAACAAAGGCAAATTTACCCCGTTAGGATACGTCCTAAGCAAAAGTTAGGGGCAAAAGAATAAGATATAAAAACAAAGCAAGCAACGATCACTTGAACCGAAAACCGAAAGGCGGTTCAAGTGATAATCTTCTAGAAGCAAGCGTCTTGCAGTATCTACACTCCTGGCTCAGGCCGAAGCAATTAAGGGAACGTAAAGAGCAACAATTACAGATATAATTGTTAAGCCCAATGTATATAGCCTACCTTGGCCAGCCATTCTTCAGAAATTTCCTTCTGTATATCTTTCTGTAAAAACACTTGTGAATATCAATAAAAATATCCATTTGTTTCTTTTCTTTCTTGACCATGTGATTATGCCTCTGAATTGGTTTTTCATAAAAATTGTACGAAATTCCATTAATAATCGGTCAATAAAAGAAAATTGGAGGGGTTCCTGTAAAATCCATAATCTCCTGCATAAAGGCTCACAAAAATACTCCCTCGCGTCAATGACAGAAAGTCCTCCAAGAAGAAGAGGATAGGGAGAGCCACTCACTTTTCTAAATAAATGAACAAAAATAAAAAATTGTATTGCATTTGTGCATCACACACACATTAGTTGCACATTCAAAGACCTTATCATGAGGCAACTGCATAAAATAGAAAAATAGAAAATTGCTTGTGTATGACAGCAGCAAGCAAAATACAAAGATTCAGAAAATCAACAGCATCATACAGAATAATTGAGCCTGGAGAGGCTTGCCGAAAGAATACTCTCAAAATAACTGAGCCTGGAGAGGCTCGCCGAAATAATACTCTCTCAGAATAATTGAGCCTGGAGAGGCTTGCCGAAAGAATACTCTCAGAATAATTGAGCCTGGAGAGGCTTGCCGAAATAATACTCTCAGAATAATTGAGCCTGGAGAGGCTTGCCGAAATAATACTCGTACAGAATAATTGAGCCTGGAGAGGCTTGCCGAAACAATACTCCTTCAGAATAATTGAGCCTGGAGAGGCTTGCCGAAATAATACTCCTACAAAATAACTGAGCCTGGAGAGGCTTGCCGAAATAATACTCTCTCATAATAACTGAATTTAATTTCTTTAGCACTTTTAATTTCTGTACAGCAAAAGCCAAAAACATAAAAAAGGCAAAATACAGAAAAAGCCAAATCAGAAGAAAAGGCAAAATACAGAAAAAGCCGAAAATAAAAAGGGCAAGGATATAGAAAATCCAACAAACAATTTGTACCGAATAACTAAGCCTGGAGAGGCTTACCAAAATAATACTCCACATCCTCCACAGTATGCAGAATAACTGAGCCTGGAGAGGCTCGCAGAAATAATACTCCCCAGAGGGAACCTCAGCTCAAGCTCACGGAAAAATCCCCAGCGAGAGCTATCAAAGCAAAATCGACGCAATCCCCAATGGAAGTGCGATCATCCAAACAATATATACAAGTCAAAGGACTTAACACTTCCTCAGTGGAAGATAGCTCTCCGACTCAAAGCACTGAGCGAGGCTAAGCCTGTAGAGGCTTCCTAAATAATACTCTGGGATACAATAAGATCCCCAAATCCCCAATCGCCTACTCAAGAGGCATCCCTGCAAAAAGGAGAAGAAAATCAAAAATATCAATAAGTATTCCCCAAGTGGAATCCGGCTCTTAGCCAAACATCGAACGTCAAGCCAATACGCCTAACAGAAGAGGCTAATCAAAATCAACGACGAAATCCCCCAGCGGATAACAGCCTACACAGAGGCAAAAATCAGAAAATCAAAAAGAGATACCCGAATAAGGATGAACCGGGATACTCCACCAACGTCAAAGGACGTCAGCCAAACATAAGGCATCGCTCAACTCAGAGAGAAAGAGCATCTGTGTCTACACCCCAAGGAGTCAGAAATTCCCCATGGGTACCAACAATGCAATGCAAGTTGGGGCACAGGAACCTGTGAATGACTGCACATCCCCTAGACGGATCCCTGCGTTATCCAGCCCTCAGTGGCACAAAATCAGAAAAAACCGTCGAAGCAGCATCGTGGACTGTGGAGACAAAATCATCTCAAAGCCTAAAAGGCAATACTCAGCTACCCAGTTGTCGAGAGCACCGAGGTATGCACAAGTCTGGAGAGACGGTACTCAAACAAAGTCTGGAGAGACGGTACTCAAACAAAGTCTGGAGAGACGGTACTCAAACAAAGTCTGGAGAGACGGTACTCAAACAATGTCTGGAGAGACAGTACTCAAGGTCTGGAGAGACGGTACTCGAACAAAGTCTGGAGAGACGGTACTCGAACAAAGTCTGGAGAGACGGTACTCAAACAAAGTCTGGAGAGACGGTACTCAAGGTCTGGAGAGACAGTACTCAAGGTCTGGAGAGACAGTACTCAAGGTCTGGAGAGACAATACTCAAGGTCTGGAGAGACAATACTCAGCCATCAGCGTCGTCAGAGGCACGTTGGTGTTAAACTTAGCTACCGAGGTTGTCAGAAGCGCCGAGGTATGCAACAACCTGGAGAGGCTACTCAATAATTTTCCACCGGAAGACGCTACAAGTCAGAAGGTTGGCACATCACCCGGACAATTGGGTCAACTCCTTTACTTGTCAGCCGGTACACCAAAAGACCGTTTGACTAAGTAAAGGGGGGGCAGCTGTAGACCCCTAAAATTGTCCGGGTCGGAAATAAAGCTTGAAGACTCTCGAAGACTGAAGGAAGATCAGCCAGAAGGACTCCTGGAAGGCCCTAGGAGGGTTCTCTGTAGGTCTAGAGGTCTTAGAATAGCTCAAAATAAGGAAGTGGAGGGAATGAAGCCCAATACGGCCGTACTGAACTTAATACGGCCGTATTGAAGCTTCAATACGGCCGCAGTGAACTCAATACGGCGTATTGAAGTTTCTGAAACTTCAATACGGCCGTACTAAAATCAATACGGCCGTATTGAAGCTTCAATACAGCCGTATTGAACTCAATACGGCCGTATTGAAATTTCTGAATTTCAATACGGCCGTATTGAACTCAATACGGCCGTATTGAAGTTCAAAAATTTCAATACGGCCGTATTGCTTCTGTAGGCCGTATTGCGCCTATTCCCTATAAATATGACGTCAATTGGACGTCATTCCACACTTTTTCAGATAGTTTTAACCCTCTCCTTGAGTATTCTGGGGTTTTTGAGCAGTGTTCTGCCCTAGAAATCACTCGGAGAGTTGATCCGACAAAGTTCTTGAGCCCCGAGCCATTTTGCTTGAGGATCGAACCTAGTCGAAGGGAAATCCCCCGGATTTCCATAGTTAAAAGTTTTTAGGAAGGAGCGAGCGAGCTTGTAGAGCGAGGGAACGCCAAAAAGCTTCCCAGTTTTACTCAATATATAAAGCACGCTTCAAGAGGTTTCTTCTTAAATCCTTCCTTTTACTGCTTTTTGTGTGCATATTTAAACTGTCATCATGTAGATAGTTAATTTATAATTGCTTAGAATAAATAGGGGTAATTTAGTAATTTTACGCTGTTATTTTAGAAAATAATCTGTCATAGGGAACCCGAAAGGGGCGCTGTGGGGTGCTAACACCTTCCCCACGCGTAACCGACTCCCTTACCCAACTCTGGTTGTAATGGCCAAAGTTGATTTATAAAATCAATTGCCTTATCCCTTTTTCCAATGTTTTGAGTAAAACATTGGTGGCGACTCCACGAACCCTCCTTTTACGAAAACCACTAATCCATGGAGGGTCCCGCTTGGGATTAATATGGATTGGTGAGACATTTTAATAAATAAATTGGATAAGATCGACAAGGTCTCAGTTTGAGAACAAGTCGTTCTAATAATCCAATACATTTTCAAAACTAAAATAATAAGCGAGCTCGACCGTCTTCGCGACCGCCGAGGCCCGTTTGGGCCGGTGGCGACAGGAATCAGGTAAAATGGAGGTTTAGAACTCCAGTATAGCTGCTTTGGTAATCAGAGGTATAGTTGTAAGCACTAAATATATTTGTTGTGATTTTTGAAGTTTTGATGGAGGAGGCCCATGGGCTAAGGGCCCAACTACTAGAGCAATGGCAAGAAGGATGCATGAAGAGTGGGCCCAAGCCCAAGGAAAGCCCACCACTTTATTTTGTTGGGCCTTGAATCAAGCCCAATTAGATTAGGGTTAGTATAGGAGTGGGCCTTAGTGCCATGTATTTCTTTTGGGCCTTGTATTTTCGGCCTAGTAGCATAGGAGTTTCATTTGAAGGTCATTTGAATTTAGGTTAATTAGAGTTACATGTGGAATTACATTAGCATTTAATTAGTAGCACATTTGGTGTGCATTTCGGCCATGTGCAACACATGCACATGGTGTGATCCGAAATGCAACTCAAATGGCTTCCTAATTACATGCCAAATGTGTGCACATGGGAGGGTGACCGGTTGGCACCAAAATTTGAATTTTAGAATTCAAATTTTGGCGCCTAGAGTTAAGATAACCATACCATGGTTTTACTTAACTCTAGGTAAACCCAACTTAAACCCTTAACCTAATTTAGCCTATAAATTCCTTATGACCGAGTTTTGTAGACACTTTGGACATTATTGAATGAGTATTCTTCTCAAAGAAATCTCTTCTCCGAAGTCACTTTGCTTCTAGCCTCTACCCTCCTTGAGAGCTTCTCCTTGTAGAGCTAGGACACCTTATCTTCTTAGGACTTAGCTTGTATGCAAGCCTAGGTCACCTTGCTCCTTTGAGGCGTCTCAAATCCTTGAAGAATCATCTAAGGAATCCGAGAAGGAGTGAAGAATCCATGTGCATCCAAGTGGAAGCACATCAAGTGGTATCAAGAGCTTCGGTCTTCAAGAGATAAGTTCATCTTCTTGAATTTTGATCCGTGGTTCCAACTTGTTCTTGTGTTCATCTTGAGTTCATCTTGTTCAATTTTTGAGTTCATGTCACTATTGAGTTGATTCCTTCCTAGATCTAGTTTTTGTTTCAAAATTTGATGGATCTAGTTTGTATTGCTTGAATGATTCATATGCGCCTATGTTATATGCTTTCATGAATCATGCTAATTTCTTCTTGTTCTTGATAGGAAAATTCTGCCTATGATCGTTTTACTTTTGTTGAGTCATAATTGAAATTTTATTCGGTCAATTGTATGTTGAGTCTTTTATTTTGAAATCCATGTCTAGTAGGATTGTGTAGTTCTTTGATGTTATCATTCCTAAGCTTTGCTTGAGTAGTCCGTTTGAATTTTTTTTTTTTTAGTAAATTTGGTTTCATTTTATGGATTTGGCCGAGATCTATTGTCTTTGGTAAAAGCTTATCATTTTGATTTTTGTTTGAGTTCATAAACTACTACTAGATCATTAGTAGTTTTCTTAGAAATTTGTAGGTTTCCAAAAATTTTAAAATGTCTTGAAAATTTCTTGAATCCGTGAGGTTTGATTTTGTATGAGTTGGAGTGTGCTGAAATTGGTGTTTGGAAATTCAAATTTGAATTTGAGTTGGAGCCTAAAAACCGTGCATGTGCTATTCTAAATTACAAGCATGAAAAGCATGTCACATGTCACTTGAATTTGCACTTAATTTCACTTGTATTTGGCAACTAGTTTAAACCGGTTTTTAGTGCTAATATTAAGTGTGACCGAGAATCATTGGTGACCAATTTTTGTGAGCAACAAAAGGCAACTCCTATTTGATAAAAAAAAAATTAGAAGAAAGATCAAAAGAAATTCAAAACAACATTTAAAAAAAAAATGTGATAAACCTAATTTGAAAAGGAAAAAGCCATTAAGGAGTTAGTTTCTCTATGTGTTTCTTCTCGGTTGCTAGTTGAATTTGATTCATAAAAAGAATTTTGCAACTCATCTATTTTGAGTGTTTTGGTTTTGTGCATCTACTCTAGAACTATCCCTAGGTCAATTCCTTCTAGTTCTAGTCAACTACTTCATTGGTGTCATATAAGCTTGTCACTACTTAATCTACTCTTGTCTTCTTTTCCTTCCATATTTTCTTTTGCTGTTCTTATCTTGTGCTAATCAAAGAGTGACCTAAGCTTGACCTAGCCTATCTTCTTGGAAGCTAGTTCTACAAGGGTCATCAAAAGAAGCCTAAGGAAAGGAGGAGGAAGGAAGATAGAAGTGACTTGCGGTTTTTGACCCCTTAAACACAAACCATAAACACTTCTTGGCTGGAAATTTGGTGGATGCTGGACTGGAAAACCGTGAAGCAGCTTGGAGTTTAATTTCAATTGTATTTGAATTTAAAAAAAAAAAATGTATAAGCATTAGTGACGGATTTTTAGTGACCGATTTTACCTTACTAAATTTGAATTTTGTTGCAAAATTTGGTCACTAATCCATCACTAATTCTTTGTGGCTGTTTTTAATACTTCATTTCAGCCACTTGTTCTTTGTTGTTATACTTTGTATTTGGCCTTTACAAGGAGTGTCTTGGGAGTGTCTTTGGTACACAACCATCTCTCCTTAAGTTTACAATTTTCGTTAGTACTTGGTGGGAGTGGTCCTTGATTGATCTTTGGTATCTCTCAAGCTCTCACCTTAGGATACGTTTAGGTAGTTTAATTTTTGTTGCTTAATCCTTGTTTTAATTGCTTTTATACGTCTAGCTTATCATACTTCACAAAAACATCAAAAATCATTTTCATTGAAAAGAATTTGGTAGAGATTAACTTCAAAGGGGATTAGTAATTTTTACTTGAAGAGACTTGGTTTTTAAGTGGCTCCTAGTAGCTCACCTCCCTCCAAAGTTCAATTTGTATACATAATCCTCTAAGTACTTAGTCTTAACTTTGCATAAAAACAATTGATTTTCAAAAATCATTTCTCAAAAAGCCCCTTTCTCCTATAATGGAAGAGTTTTCTACTCCTCAAAGTGATAGTAATTCAAGTGATTACAATGACTTGTCAAAAGTAACACATGAATTAAGATCACTTAAGCTTTGGAAGAAGCAAGAAGCCAAGCAAAAACTTAAAGAAAAACTTGAAAGAGAGGCTCAACTTGCTACTTTAGAGGAAGAGATTCGAATATTAAAGGAGAAAGAAGAAAAATTACACCACAAGCACCGAAGTAGACATAGCTCCCACCATAGTTCTACTCTAGGAGAGTCAATGAATGATGATAGTCTTGCTTTGGGAGATCATTATCAACCACCTCCTAGAAGAGTGCATAGGGCCCCCAAGCCAAGGGAATCTAGGGTAGATCTCCCTTATTTTCATGGGAAAGATGATGTTGAAGGGTACCTAGATTGGGAAATGAAGGTGGAACAAATTTTCACTTGTCATCAAGTGAATGAAGAAAGAAAAGTCTCCTTAGCAACCTTAAGTTTTCAAGGTCACGCCATGTATTGGTGGACTTCTTTAGTGAGAGATAGGCGTCTCCATAATGACCCTCCAATTCAATATTGGAATGAATTAAGGAGTGCCTTGAGGAGGAGACATATTCCCTCTTACTATACTAGGGAGCTTATCAATAAGCTCCAACGACTCCATCAAAAAAATATGAATGTGGAAGAGTATAGACAAACAATGGAGTTGTACTTAATGAGGGCTGGTATTAGGGAGGAAGAAGATATTACAATTGCTAGGTTTTTGAGTGGGTTGACTTTTGAAATAAGAGATAAAGTAGAGCTTCTCCCTTATAGGGATTTAAATGATTTGGTTCAACTTTGCATCAAGGTTGAACAACAAAATTTGAGAAAAGGTTCTAAAAGCTCACACTCATCATCTTTTTCAAAAGTTGACTACAAGAGGGGGGGCAAGAAAAATGATTTCGAAAAAAATACTTTCCCCTCTAAAAACCTAGACAAAGGTAAAGAAAAAGAAAAAGAGAAGAAAACAAACACTTCACACACTAGCACTAAGACTAGTGACATAAAATGCTTTAAGTGTCTTGGGAGAGGCCACATTGCTTCTCAATGCCCTACTAAGAAAGTTATGATTTTAAGGGGTCAAGACATTTATAGTAGCCAAGATGAAGCTACTACTTCTTCATCTTCCAGTGAGGATGAAGAAGAAGCAAGTGAAGAAGAGTCATGTGAGGTTACTTACCCTTATAATGGGGAACTTCTTATGATGAGAAGGATCCTCAATAACCAACCTAGTGATACACAATCCCAAAGAGAGAACATCTTTCATACAAGATGTAACATTTCAAACAAGGCTTGTTCTCTCATAGTGGATAGTGGATCTTGGTGCAATTGTTGTAGCACTAGGATGGTTGAAAAGTTGGGTTTGACTACCACACCCCACCCAAAACCTTATCAACTTCATTGGCTTAATGATGATGGGGATATGGTGGTCAACCAACAAGTGGAAGTAGAGTTTTCCATAGGGAACTATCAAGATAAAGTTAAATGTGATGTAGTTCCTATGGAGGCTTGTCATATTTTATTAGGTAGGCCATGGCAATTTGATAAACAAACTCATCATGATGGCCTAACTAATAAAATAACTTTCACACATAAGGGTAAAAAGTTTGTGCTTCATCTTTTATCACCTTCACAAGTGATAGAAGATCAAGTACAAATGAAGGCCAAACGTGAGCAAGAAAAAGGAAAACAAAAAAAAGTTGAAAAAAAAAAAACTTCTAAAAATTGATGAAAAAGAGGATTCTAGAGAGATTAATGTTCCCTCTCTAGAGATAGTTCAAGAAGAGAGTTTTCAATCAAAACCTTTACACAAAACTTCTCTCTTTCTTGAATCATCATCTCATATCCTCATGTGTAGAGGAACATTAACTTGCACTGCCACATCTTCTTTGGAAACTACTCTACCTCTTGAGGTGAAAAATCTTTTAGATGAATTTGATGATATATTTCCCAAAGAAGGTCCAGTTGGACTTCCACCTTTTAGGGGAATAGAGCATCAAATAGATCTTGTGCCTGGGGCTAGTCTTCCAAATAGACCAGCTTATAGGACTAATCCACAAGAAACCAAAGAGATAGAGAAGCAAGTACAAGAGTTGTTGGAGAAGGGCTGGATTCAAAAGAGTCTAAGTCCTTGTGCTGTACCTGTCATTTTGGTGCCAAAAAAAGATGGAAAATGGAGGATGTGTTGTGACTGTAGAGCCATCAACAACATCACCATAAAATATAGGCACCTAATTCCTAGGCTTGATGACATGCTTGATGAATTGCATGGGTCATCCATATTTTCCAAGGTAGATCTTAAGAGTGGGTATCACCAAATTAGAATCAACGAAGGTGATGAGTGGAAAACCGCTTTTAAGACTAAGTTTGGATTATATGAATGGTTAGTAATGCCTTTTGGGCTTACTAATGCCCCTAGCACATTCATGAGGTTGATGAATCATGCTCTTAGGGATTGCATTGGTAAGTTTGTAGTTGTTTATTTTGATGATATTCTAATCTATAGCCAAAGTCTAAGTGATCATGTGGATCACCTAAGACAAGTATTTCTTGTTCTTAGAGACAATCACTTGTTTGCCAATGTAGACAAGTGTACTTTTTGTGTAGATAATGTTATCTTTTTAGGTTTTGTGGTGAGTAAAAATGGGGTTCATGTGGATCCCGAGAAAATCAAAGCCATCCAAGAATGGCCTATTCCTACTAATGTAAGTGAAGTTAGGAGCTTCCATGGATTGGCAAGCTTTTATAGGAGATTTGTTCCTAACTTCTCTACATTAGCTTCACCTCTCAATGAGTTGGTGAAGAAGGATGTGGCCTTTGAATGGAAGGAAAAACATAACTTAGCTTTCCAAGATCTAAAGCATAAGCTCACTCAAGCACCTGTTCTTGCTCTGCCTGATTTTTCTAAAACTTTTGAGCTAGAATGTGATGCTTCAGGACTTGGCATAGGAGCTGTGTTGTTACAAGGTGGCCACCCAATAGCTTATTTCAGTGAAAAACTTCATGGGGCTACCTTGAACTACCCTACCTATGACAAAGAGTTATATGCTTTAGTTCGTGCCCTTCAAACTTGGGAACATTATCTTGTAACCAAGGAATTTGTCATTCATAGTGATCATGAATCACTTAAATATTTGAAGGGTCAACATAAATTAAATAAAAGGCATGCAAAATGGGTTGAGTATTTAGAACAATTTCCTTATGTCATCAAATACAAAAAGGGCTCTACTAATGTAGTAGCTGATGCTTTGTCAAGAAGACATGTTTTATTGAACACCCTAGGTTCTCAAATACTAGGGTTTGATGACATCAAGGAGTTGTATGAGAAAGACCTTGATTTTGCTAACTTTTATTCTTTATGTATTAAAAAACCTTACCAAGGTTACTATATTTCTGAGGGGTTTCTTTTTAAAGAAAACAAACTTTGTATACCCCAAGGATCTATTAGAAAACTTTTGGTTAGGGAGAGCCATGAGGGTGGGCTCATGGGGCATTTTGGAATTGACAAAACTCTTTCACTTTTGAGAGAGAAATTCTTTTGGCCTCATATGAAGAGAGATGTCCAACGGTTTTGTAGTAGTTGCATTGCTTGTTTACAAGCAAAGTCTACCACTAAACCTCATGGGCTATACACACCCTTGCCTATATCCTCTTCTCCTTGGGTAGACATTTCCATGGATTTTATCCTTGGTTTGCCTCGAACCCAAAGAGGAAAGGATTCCATATTTGTGGTTGTGGACCGTTTTAGCAAAATGGCACACTTTATTCCATGCCACAAAGTGGATGATGCAAGTAACATTGCTAAGTTATTCTTTCAAGAGATTGTGAGACTACATGGGTTACCTAAAACTATAGTCTCTGATAGAGATGTTAAGTTCTTAAGCCATTTTTGGAAAACTCTTTGGGCAAGGCTTGGAACAAAACTACTATTTTCTACCACATGTCATCCCCAAACTGATGGGCAAACTGAGGTAGTAAATAGGTCTCTAGGGACTATGTTGAGGGCAATCCTCAAAGGCAATAAGAAGTCATGGGATGACTATCTTCCTCATGTGGAGTTTGCCTACAATAGGGTGGTTCACAAGACCACTAACATGTCTCCATTTGAGATTGTTTATGGCTTTAATCCTCTTACTCCATTGGATTTATTACCTCTTCCGGATGTTGCTTCCTTTATTCATAAAGAAGGCACATCTAGGGCTGAGTTTGTCAAGAAATTACATGAGAGGGTTAGAGATCATATTCAATCCCAAACAGAAAAATACCAAAAATACCATAATAAGGGTAGGAAGGAAGTTATCTTCAAGGAAGGTGACTGGGTTTGGCTACACCTTAGGAAGGATAGGTTTCCTTCCAAAAGAAAGTCAAAGCTTAGTCCTAGAGGAGATGGACCCTTCCAAATCCTTAGGAAAATCAATAACAATGCCTATGTTCTAGATCTCCCTTCTGAGTATGGTGTTAGTTCTAGTTTCAATGTTTCTGATCTCTCTTTGTTTACAGGACTAGCTACCCTAGAGGAGGATGCTCTGGATTTGAGGTCAAATCCTCTTCAAGAGGGAGGGGATGATGGAGGAGGCCCATGGGCTAAGGGCCCAACTACTAGAGCAATGGCAAGAAGGATGCATGAAGAGTGGGCCCAAGCCCAAGGAAAGCCCACCACTTTATTTTGTTGGGCCTTGAATCAAGCCCAATTAGATTAGGGTTAGTATAGGAGTGGGCCTTAGTGCCATGTATTTCTTTTGGGCCTTGTATTTTCGGCCTAGTAGCATAGGAGTTTCATTTGAAGGTCATTTGAATTTAGGTTAATTAGAGTTACATGTGGAATTACATTAGCATTTAATTAGTAGCACATTTGGTGTGCATTTCGGCCATGTGCAACACATGCACATGGTGTGATCCGAAATGCAACTCAAATGGCTTCCTAATTACATGCCAAATGTGTGCACATGGGAGGGTGACCGGTTGGCACCAAAATTTGAATTTTAGAATTCAAATTTTGGCGCCTAGAGTTAAGATAACCATACCATGGTTTTACTTAACTCTAGGTAAACCCAACTTAAACCCTTAACCTAATTTAGCCTATAAATTCCTTATGACCGAGTTTTGTAGACACTTTGGACATTATTGAATGAGTATTCTTCTCAAAGAAATCTCTTCTCCGAAGTCACTTTGCTTCTAGCCTCTACCCTCCTTGAGAGCTTCTCCTTGTAGAGCTAGGACACCTTATCTTCTTAGGACTTAGCTTGTATGCAAGCCTAGGTCACCTTGCTCCTTTGAGGCGTCTCAAATCCTTGAAGAATCATCTAAGGAATCCGAGAAGGAGTGAAGAATCCATGTGCATCCAAGTGGAAGCACATCAAGTTTTCTTTAGCTAAGAAGATGATTTATTTTTTTTAAAATCTCATGTCTCACTAAGAGTTGTAGCCTATTCACTTAGTGATAGGTTGATATCACGTGGATGAGTAGAACTCTTTATGTGTTGTTTTCTTTGATAGTTGTTAAAAATAGAAGTTAGTCTGTATAATAATGTTTTCGGGTTAGTAGGCAATGCAAGGATAAGAATTGACATGTTTTGAGGTGTTTTCGTGTAGATTGAGAGGTTGTTTAAGGTTATATGATGCTATGTGGTAAAGGTTGTTCATGTACATGCTTATGGATGATATATATGAAGGTTTAAAGTAGGCATTCTAATATGACTTGATGTGCATGTATGTCGATATGTGAATAGAAGACCTTAGGGATCAAATGGTGAATGTTGTATGGTTAGTGATATTGATCTTAGGATGTGATATGATCATATTGTAGTTGAAGGTGAAGATATATCCAAGACGGTTGTATGTTAAGTTTTCTAGTCCCTGTAAATTTCAGTTAAGGTGAACATGAATCTGTCTTAGGTAGAAGTTATGTTTAAGCAGAGAGATATCTAAGCAAGTTAGCGAGAATAAAAGTTTTATGAGGCTTACTATTGGAGATTTATTGAAAGAATTTCTAGGATAACATTGCCCTTGACTACATTCACTATGAGGGGTATTGTCTTTATGTGAGATAGTAAGTATAAGAGTAGTTCTAACTCTTATGGCAAGATTGACTAGTGATAATATTACCTGACTCTAGTAAGTCTTATGTGGGATATAGTGATAACTTTGAAGACAGGTTTGGGTGGATTATTGATGCAAAGGTAGTAACTTATGTTTTTAAGCATCTAGGAAATGGAAAATTCATGAGAGAAATTACCTTGAATTAGAAGTTGTAATAGTTACGCTTGAGATTTTAGAAACATTATTGAGATATTTAGTGATTATAAGGATCTTAAATATCTGTTTGATCCGAAGGAATTGAATATGAGATAGAAGAGATAGTTGAAAATTGTAAGGATTAAGATTTTAATCTTAGTTGTTATCTGGGTAAACCTATAGCAGTCGATGCTTTGAATAGGAAATATCTATATTTATCTTTCTTTATGGTCAAAGAGATATATCTTTTGGCTCAAGTTAGGAATTTAAGTTTGATTTGTGAAATTACTCCTAGTAGTAAGGGACTATGTATGACTCGATTAACGAATGGATTATTCAAAGGATATTGAATAAGTATATTAGTCGATTCATTTTGGTGGCCAGGTATGAGATTATAGGACAAGGTAGTGAATAAGAGTTTTCTTAGAGTATAAATAAAGTGGTAAGACTTGAAGACCGAGTATGAGTACATAGTGAACTTACAATTAGGTGCCTAATCATTGGAGAAGATTATACAAGTTAAACTAATATGGTGACAAATGTCCTGAGTAGGATGAACATTTATCTATCATTTTGATGATATAAGGGTTGAGTTTGATTGAGTAGATTAGAAACTTAAGCATGATGTGTGAGCTCACCCTTAGGAACATTGAATCGAATATGTTGAAAGGATTAATAATGAGATTAGAAGACTCAGGAGTTAGATTCTTTCTTAGTGACCCAAGTGAAAAAGATTGGTAGGAATATAAATAGCCTTTTACAAGTGGAAGTTGATGGTGTTTCGGGATACAAGGATATAATCTATGTGCCTAGTAAACCCAAATTAAGGAAGATGATCTTAGAGAAAGGACATAAGAATATTTTTAGCATTTATTTAAGAGTTACTGAAATGTATCAGAGTGGCGCAGCGGAAACATGATGGTCTAAAGAGAAGTAGAGAAGTTGAATCAAGGTGTAGAAAGTAAGTTTAAATTTGGAGTGGAAGGAGTGTTGAGATTTAAGGATGGGTTGTATATTCCAAATGTGCCAGAACTTAAGAGAGCAATCTTGGAAGAAGGTCATAAGAGCAGTCTTAGTATTCATCTAGGAGTTACTAAGATGTATCAATATCTTAAGAAGATGTTTTGGTGGTCTAAGATGACGGAGGAAGTGGAGGAATTTGTGTATGCGTGCTTAGTATGTTAGAAAGCTAAGGTAGAACACCAAAATTTTTCAGATTTAATACAACCTTTAGACGTTCTAATTTGAAAATAAGATTCTGTATCTATGGATTTAGTTGTAGTTATGTATGATATTCTTAAGAAATTTGATCTTATTTGGATTAATGGATAGGCTTACCAGGTCTGCTCACCTTGAACTTATTAACATTAGACATTTCTTGGAGAGATTGATAGAGTTGTACATCAATAAGGAAATTTTGAAGAAAGTGCTACATGGGAGTTAGAAAGCAAGATGCGAGAAACTTATCTATTTTTGTTTTCAGGTAAATTTCGGGGACGAAATTTCTAAAAAGGAGGGGAGAATTGTAACACCCCAATTAGAAAGCAAGATGCGAGAAACTTATCTATTTTTGTTTTCAGGTAAATTTCGGGGACGAAATTTCTAAAAAGGAGGGGAGAATTGTAACACCCCAATTTCCTTAAAAGGATATTTTTATTAGTAATGGCATTTTCGTAATTATTGATGGCATTTTCGTAATTTTAATAAAGGGACAAGGGTATTTCTGGGTATCGGAACGGGCCGTTCCAAATGCAGAACGGGCCGTTCCAAAAGAGCGAATATGCTATTTTTTTCAAGTTCCAGAACGGGCCTGGAACGGGCCGTTCTGGATGGAGAACGGGCCGTTCTGGTATGGAGAACGGGCCGTTCTAGAAACAGAACGGGACGTTCTGCTGAGTCTCGGAACGGGCCGTTCCAGTTGAGAAATTTTCCCACGTTTGAAGGATCCGGAACGGGCCGTTCCGAAATCAGTACGGCCGTTCCGGTTGCGCCAGGAGGCCTATAAATAGGGGCAGGGGGTGAAAATTTTATATTCAGTAAGAAAGTGAAATCCTAGAGAGAGAAAGAGAAGAGAGAGAGAGAGAGAGAGAGAGAGAGAAAGAAAGAAAGAAAGAGAGAGAAAAGGAAAAGAAAGAGGGGATCCAGAGGAGGAGGTCCTGCCCAAGTTCCAACTCCGCCTATCCAGGTAAGGGGGGGGGGGAGTGAGAACCTCGCTCAGGGGTGTGGGGATAATTGTTGGATAGTTGTTTGTCGGATTGGCCCCCAATCCCTTGCCGTTGTTCTGTCTGATTTTCTATTTACTCTATTTTATTCTTTGTTGAAGATGTCGTTGTTCTGTTTGATTTTCTATTTACTTTACTTTGTTCTTTGTTGAAGGTGCCGTTGTTCTGTTTGATTTTCTATTTACTCTACTTTGTTTTTGTTAAAGGTGCCGTTGTTCTGTCCGATTTTCTATTTATTCTACTTTGTTCTTTGTTGAAAGTAATAAATGAATATGAAATTAATGTTAATAATAAATGAGGTTTAATATGAACAAGAATGCTCTCTGGATCTCTGTGAATTCCTGTGCGGACCTTATGAGGAGTATTTATGACATGACCTAGTGAAATATGGACAAATGACAGGAGACTTAAGAATGGACTATTGAGACAAACTATGATTATGAGACTATGAAAAATGAGGACATGATGTATTAAATGAAATTATGTAATAAGTTAAATGTTGAGTCCATGAGATTATGAATGTATGACATGCATCATATGCATATATTACTCCAGGTGTGCCGTTGAGGCCGCATACCCACGACTAACAAGGTGTACCTTATGGTCACCCACGACTAACAAGGTGTACCTTAGGGTCACCCACGATGTAACATGCTAACAAGGTGTACCTTAGGGTCACCAGTGATGTAACCAGGTGTACCGTAGGGTCACCAACGATGAATTGTGAATCTTCCGTATGGCGCCACATGCATGCATTTATGAGTCGAGTCCATGACATCATAGTATGATAAATGAATATACATGTGATATTTGATTATTTATGTATGTTATTTACATGTGACTTATATTTGTTGTGTGTGTGTGGGTGCTATTTAACCTTTATTTCTGCACCTGAAACTGAGTGAGATGTTTCTCACTCCCTTGTTGTTTTTGTATATGTTTTAAATTGTGTTGCAGATGATCAGCATCATGAGGATGTTGGTGATGAGGCTTAAAGGCTTCAATTTGGGCATGCTCTGATAGGATGTGACATCGGGGCATAGTTATTTTAGTTTAATATGTTATTGTTTTTATAACTTTAGTTTCTATTCTTTGTAATTTCTAACGAAAAGATAACGTAGATAAAGTTTATAATTCAAGGAAATTGTATGTTAAGAATTGTAATTTGAACGTTCTTGATAAAAGACCAGAATGAATATCTTTGTTATATTTTATTACATGATTTGGAAAATATAAATTGATTCCTAACTAGGAGGCACTGCCACCTTTACTAGAGTTAATTTATATTTCCTTTATTATTATTTGTATATATATGATTTCTTGTTTTACACTAAATTGTATTGAAAATCTTAACTTCTTTTCTTTTATAATTTTTACACTGGAGTTATGATTTATGAGTTACGAATGTGAATCTTCTACCTTGTTATATTTGAAATATTTGTCAACTATGAAAGATTTTATTTACCCAAAAAGAAGAAAAAGAATATTTTATTGTTACATTTGTTGTATATTAATAATGGGGTAGAGGGTGTCACAACTGGAACAGCCGTTCCAAACAAGAGTTTGTAGGCCATTTTAATAACTTGGTGTTAGAAAAGAATGGCACAATCCAAGAGGGGGGTGAATTGGATTCAATGACCCTTTAAAAAATTTCAGAGTATTTAGGATCTTTATTTCACTTAAAACTTTTCTCTGACTGAATTTCCAAATGAAGCTTTTCTAAAGACTTGTTATGAAAATATGAATGCAATATGCCACTTGATTACAACATAATGAGGTTCAAAAATAATGCTCTAATTCAGATTTAAACCAATAAAATTCACATACACTTGTTAATCAAGTTTTATCTTCTTTAAAGTTCAACCAAGAAATTACACAAAGTAAAAGATAAGGTAGAAGAAGATTGCACAAGTCTTTTATACTGGTTCAGCCACTCCACATGTGACCTACATCCAGTCCTTAATCAACACCTGATTAAGATTTGTTCCACTATCTTTAAGCAAGAAGGTTTACAAGCACACACACATGCATATACTTCAACACTAAAAGATAACCACTTTCTTGACCCCAAGAAAGCAATCCTTGTAGAGACCCACTACAAGAAACCTTACCACTTGAGAAACCCTTCTCAAGATTTACAAGTATTCACAAAGAACAAAGGAACGAATTCACCTGGAATTCTTGAACAAATCTTTATCTTCCCCTTTCAAGAATATGATGATGATGATCTTCTAACAAAGCTTTTCACAAACGTTTTCACTCTTGGATTTCACAAAGAAAACTCTCCAAGATGTCACAAAGACTCCACAAAGTTCAAAGTTCAAACTATTTATAAAAGTTTCAGACCCAGATAATCGATTATTTTAAAGAATAATCGATTATTTTGTTCTTCAGATTTTCTCGAAATCAACCAAGAACAATTTAATCGATTATTTTGCTGGATAATCGATTATTCCAGAGAGTTACTCCTGGGATAATCGATTATTTTGGCAAATAATCAATTATTACAGCAAGGCATTCTACTTAGCCTATTTGCTGAAATAATCGATTATTTTTAACGATAATCGATTATTTCGAGTTAGTTTTTAAAACTTCATTTTTAAATCTCAAAATAACTTTCCAATCTTTTAATTCATCATCGTATACTCTCTACTTAGCTTAGATATAGATTTGATCATGCACAAAGCATACACAACATAAAAACTCAATCAAAACAATTTATAGACTCTATTACATAGCACTATTACACAACATTCTCTTGACTCTTCTTTTGACTTTGTTTTTGTGCTTCCAAGTTGTTGTTGTACACTTGTGTCTTCCAAGTTGTTATTCTCAAGTTGTGATCATCAAAACTCTTTAAGCTTCAAGCTATCCTAGGCTCAACAATCTTCCCCTTTTTGATGATGACAACCCATGATTCACATTACATCAACTCAATGCTCTTATTGTGCTTCAAAACTTCTTAGCCATTGTGCCTTCAATTCATTCCAACCTGCACAATACACACACAAGCACAATACCTGCAAAAACAACTACAACTACACACACAACCTTACACACAACCTTTTCTCCCCCTTTGGCATTATCAAAAACAAAGTAAGACAAGTTTTTCAAATATAAGCCATGTCAACAATACAGAGCATATCTAGCAATAACAAAAAAACCTTCGGTTCAGCAATCCAAACCAATCATTTGTGCACCAATGATCCACAAATCAGACCAAGTCAAGTCAAGAAAAACATTTCCACAATAAAAAATAGAGCATTCCAATCAAAACCAAAATAGCAGCACATATGCTCACAAAATAGAGCACTTCAGCACCAGCCTTCCAAATCACAATTTGGAATCACAATCAAGCCATCATATCAGTAAAATAAACTCTAAATTCATCAGAATTCAATTATTCACCAACAAAAAGCATTAAAATTGTTCAGAAATTAAAAACCTTACAACCAAATCGAAATTAATTGTTCCAAACCAGAATTTAAAGTCCTAATTAAAACTAAACAGAACAAAGATCAATCTTCATCCTCCGGTATGCCAAGTTGGGTCTTGATCAGCCTCACTTCATGATCCAGATCATCAAACCTGTCAAGAATACCAGAAAACATAGACTCATGTCTTCTCAACATCTCCATAACTGCATCCATCTTGTTGATCATTATTTGCTCAAAAGGTGAAAACAGCTTCAGTTCCGCTTCAGGCTCCCTTTCAGGTTCAGCTTCCACATGTGGTGGCTGATCCTCATCATGAGACGGAACACCGTCTTCATCAGTTGCCAGCTCCGGGGTAGGGGGTACATCTCCTTTAAACACCCATTTGTCTTCTTGTTTGAGCATCCCCATGTGATGCAATGAAGACTTCTCTATCTTGTTCGAAGCATGCAAAATAATTTTTCTTTCCCCAGACAAATCAACACCAGCCTTCTCAAAAAAATTTTACAAGAAAAGAGCATATGGAATCGGTCCATCTTCCTTTCTCCTTGCTTTCCATATACAGTCATTTACAACAAATACCCAATCAATCTTGATTTTCTTCTTAATAACATGCATCAACAGAATGTCATCCCCTGACATTTGATCATGATTATGCAACCTAGGTTTCAACATCCAAGCAATAATAAAAGAAATTAAATAGGAATTCTTTTTCATGCCTCCCGCCAGAAACTTCTCATAGTTGGTGTTCAACAGGTTCCTTTGACAGTCCCGGAAGGTAATCATTTCTTCAAAATCCCCAAAATTGAAAGGTTGGGGTTTCTCCTTTCTAGGGCCGCTCAGACCCGCAGCAGCCTTCAATGTCGGTCCGTCCAGCCGAATCAACTTTCCTTTTACCACTGATTGCATAACCCCTTTATTGGTTGCGGCAAAGCAGAGAAATAATCTGATTAACTCAGGATAGTAGGGACCTTCCATTTCCAAAAATGCTTTCAGCTCCTAGTGCTCTAGAAGGGTTGGAAAACTAAAGCCCTCGTTCTTGAACCATTCAAGTTTTAGAGTCTTCGGAGGAATGATTCTTCGCCCGACGTACCATTCAAAGTAGTACTCTTGCGCTTTCTCATCAGCGAACCACTTCGTAATCAGTTGCCCAGAGGGTAGACGACGTTTGCTCCCCCTCACTTCAAGCTTTTTTGGTCTTTTGGATGAAGAAGCCATGGATGGGTCTTGAAGAAAATGAAGAAAATGAGAGATTTGAGAGGGTTTGAGGGAGTTAGGGTTTTGTGGGTTGAGAGAAAATGAGAGAATGAGAGAAAAGGGGATTTATGCCCTAATGGCTTCTGAGTGGGAGGTTCCAAAAGATTAGCGCGCATTAAATCGTTTAAAAACGCTTCTGAATTTTAAAAACGGTCCAGATAATCGGTTATTTATGCAAATAATCGATTATTTGCATCAGTAAAATCCTTTATAAACACAATCTGATATGGATAATCGATTATTTACAGAATAATCGATTATTACAGAAAGTATTTTCTCCTAACATACCCCAGATAATCGATTATTTACAGAATAATCGATTATTCCAATGACTTCTCAGATTCCAACTTCCAGATAATCGATTATTACCCAAGATAATCGATTATTACCCAAGATAATCGATTATTACAGTGGCTCTTGAGTTCCTTCTTACCAGATAATCGATTATTGCCCAAATAATCGATTATTTCCATGGGATTACTTAAGATAATCAATTATATCTTAAGATAATCGATTATTCCAGAGAAGTTTTGCTTCTCAGAAATTTTAACACTTCTCAAATTTCACCAAGTCTTATTAGTCACTTTTAAATACTTTCTTCCAAACAACTCTAATTTCGATTCTCAAAGCATAATCAATTCAAACATGATTCATTGATTATTCCCAATTCAATTCTTAAATGGTTGAATCTTTTCCTTGGTAGAGGTTTTGTAAAAATATCAGCTAATTGCTTGCTTGTCTCCACAAACTCTACAACACAATCATTCCTTTGAACATAATCTCTCAAAAAATGGTGTCTTATCTCAATATGTTTTGTTCTAGAGTGCAAAACTGGATTCTTGGTCAAATTTATTGCACTTCTATTGTCACACCTTAAAGGAATTTTGTTCAACTTAACTCCATAATCTCTTAATTGTTGTTTCATCCAAAGAATTTGAGCACAACAACTTCCAGCAGCAATATATTCAGCCTCAGTTGTACTCAAAGCAACACAAGCTTGCTTTTTGCTATGCCATGAAACAAGTGCACTACCTAGCAAGTGACAAGTTCCACTTGTGCTCTTTCTGTCTAGTCTACACCCAGCATTGTCTGAATCTGAGTAGCCTATTAGACTTAGTGAGACTCCCTTTGGATACCACAACCCAACATTAGTTGTACCCTTCAAGTATTTGAGAATTCTCTTCACACTCTTCATGTGAGATTCTTTAGGATTAGCTTGGAATCTTGCACATAGGCACACAACAAACATTATGTCAGGACTACTTGCTGTCAAGTACAAGAGTGATCCTATAATGCCTCTATACTTTGAACTATCAACAGAAATTCCTTTCTCATTTAAGTCAAGATTGCAATTGTTTGATATTGGTGTGGCAGCCTCCTTACACCCTTCCATACCAAACTTTTTCAGAAGTTCATTGCAATACTTGCTTTGACTTATGAATATTCCATCATGCATTTGTTTGATTTGCAATCCCAAAAAGAAAGTAAGCTCTCCCATCATTGACATTTCAAATTCTCCTTGCATGGTTTTAGCAAATTCTTTACAAAGAGAGGTATTTGTGGATCCAAATACAATATCATCCACATATATTTGTACATACATTGTATCATTTTCAAACTTCTTGATAAACAATGTATTATCCACCTTCCCTCTTTCATAGTCATTCTCAATCAAAAATTTGCTCAACCTATCATACCATGATCTAGGAGCTTGCTTCAAGCCATAGAGTGCCTTTTTGAGCTTGTACACATGATTAGGATTCTTAAAGTCCACAAAGCCAGGTGGTTGTTCCACATACACTTCCTCTTGTATTAACCCATTGAGGAAAGCACTTTTCACATCCATTTGATAAAGCTTGAAATTCTTTATGGAGGAATAAGCAAGAAGTAATCTAATGGCTTCTATTCTTGCTATAGGGGCAAAAGTCTCATCATAGTCAATTCCCTCTTCTTGATTATACCCCTTAGCCACTAGTCTTGCCTTATTTCTTAGAATTATTCCAGATTCATCAAGCTTATTTCTGAAAACCCACATGGTTCCAATAATTGGATAATCTTTTGGTAATGGCACTAAATCCCACACTTCATTTCTTTCAAACTGATTTAGTTCCTCTTGCATGGCCATTAACCAATGCTCATCTTTAAGTGTTTCATCAATGCTCTTAAGTTCAACTTGTGACACAAATTCCATAGTGTTGCAAATATTTTTAATAGCACTCCTAGTTGAAACTCCTTTACCAATATTTCCAATTATGTTATCCATTGATAAGTCTCTAGGAGTCTTCCATTCCTTAGGCAGTTGTTCACTTGTTTCTCTTGCTTTTTCATGTGATACACTCTCCTTAGGCTCTTCATTTTGTTCATTCTCCAATAGGGGTTGATCAAGCAACTCAGTCAAATCTTCAATTTCAGTTTGCGTAGTTTCTTGCTTATTAGACTCATCAAATACCACATGGACAGATTCCTCTACAACTAGAGTTCTCTTATTATAAATTCTATAAGCCTTACTATTTGTAGAGTATCCTAGAAAGATTGCTTCATCAGCCTTTGCATCAAACTTTCCAAGTTGCTCTTTCCCATTATTCAGCACATAGCACTTACACTCAAACACTCTAAAATATGAAATGTTAGGCTTCTTTCCTTTATAGATTTCATAGGGTGTTTTCTTTAATATAGGCCGAATCAGAACTTTGTTTAACACATGACAAGCTGTGTTAATAGCATCAGCCCAAAAATATTTTGGCAAGTTTGTTTCATTCAACATTGTTCTAGCAAGTTCTTCTGAGGACCTATTTTTTCTCTCAACAACCCCATTTTGTTGAGGTGTCCTAGGTGCTGAGAAATTATGGTTTATAACATGTTCCTCAGAGAATTTCTGAAACATCATGTTTTGAAACTCACCTCCATGATCACTTCTTATAGAGGTGATGTTTGAACACTTCTCATTTTGAACAAGCTTGGCAAATTTTCTAAAGGAATTAAAAGCATCATTTTTGTTTGCAAGAAACATAACCCATGTATATCTTGAGTAGTCATCAACAATCACTAAGCCATAGTAGTTTCCGCCTAAGCTCATGGTTCTTGAAGGACCAAACAAATCCATGTGAATTAATTGCAAAGGTCTAGATGTGGAAATCTGATTTATGCTTTTAAAGCTAGCCTTCACTTGCTTGCACTTTTGACAAGCATCACATAGTTTGTCCTTTCCGAACTTGAGTTTAGGTAGACCAATCACTAATTCTTTCATACTCAATTTATTCAAATGGTCCATATGAATGTGTGCAGCTCTCCTATGCCAAAGCCATATGTTTTCTTCTTGAGTTATTAGACACTTAGTACTTGAAATTGCTATTGAGTGTTCTAAGTCAAGCATGTATATATTGTCAATTCTTTTTCCTATGAATCTGATTTATTTAGTCTTTTTATCACATATCAAGCAACATGTATCATCAAATT
This sequence comes from Cajanus cajan, assembly GCF_000230855.2. Lineage (NCBI taxonomy): Eukaryota > Viridiplantae > Streptophyta > Magnoliopsida > Fabales > Fabaceae > Cajanus > Cajanus cajan. The sequence continues at coordinate 42,256,973 of NC_138525.1, forward strand.
CAATTTTAAAGCCTTTGTCACTTAGTTGACTTATACTCAGCAAATTATGTTTCAAACCTTCAACAAGAAATACATTCTCAATCAATGTTTGAGAGGAGGGATTACCAACATTTCCATGCCCAAGAATTTTTCCCTTGTTGTTGTCACCATAGGTAACATACCCTTCATTCTTCAATTTCAGACTTGAGAATTTTGAAGGATCCCCAGTCATATGCCTTGAGCAGCCACTATCAAGATACCAAAGTAGATTTTTGGCCCTCAAGCATTCCTACAACACAAATTTAGCGGAAAAATTTAGGTACCCATGTGGAGGGTCCTTGTTGGTTAGTTCTTAGCCTTTGAATCTTTTTAACCCAAATCATCTCTCCATTTGGAACTCCATATTTTCTAGAATAGCAGTTCCTAATTGTATGGCCTCTTTTACAGCAATAAAACAAGTTGTTTGTCTAGAAAAGTTGCTTTTGAGTTTTCTAAAATTTTGGTTTTTCACAAAAGCTTCTTTCTTTGACTTAAATGGCATGCTCATGCTTAGATTAAAAACAAGTCCACTCCTATCAAAAGTGTTTCTTTGTTTTCCCAAAAGAAAGTTTAAATTTGCATTTCCATTAGTGAACCTTGCAAGGGTGGATTTTAGATCAGCATTTTCTTTTTTAAAAATCTTGCAATGTTCACACACATCTTTTGAGGAATGAGCTTCACTAAAGTTAAACATAGTTTGAAGATTTTCATGCTCATGCTTCAAATCTTCAAGCTCTTGTTCTGCTTTAATTAAAGCATTTTCATACCATTTCAGCTTGTTTTTCAACTTTGAATTTGAGGCACCTAATTTGACAGCTTCTTCATGAATTTGTATAAAAGCTTCTTGGAGTTGATCATAATCCGGATTGGATTCAAGGTCAGAGTCACTTACAATTGTGTCTTGTTCAGTTCCAGCCATCGAACACAAGTTGTTCTCCTCACATTCGGATTCTTCACTTGTTGTGCTTGAGTCATTATCTTCCCAAGCAATATAGGCTCTCTTCCCTTTTCCATTTTTCTTAAACTTCTTCTCCTCTTGTTGCTTCTTCAAGAGATTTGGACACTCAACTTTCATGTGTCTCGGTTTTCCACATTCAAAGCAATTGAAGGAGGATGTGCTTGCTTCCTCTTTCTTATTCGTCTTTTTATTGAACTTGTAGGGGGAATTTTTCTTTCTTCTCATGAACTTTCTGAACTTCTTCACCAGCAGATTGAAGTTCTCGGTTTCGGACTCATCGGAGCTTGTTTCTTCACTCACCTCTTTTCCTTTTACAGATTTCAAAGCATTCAATGACACTCCTTTACCTTTCTTATCTTGCTGCTCATGTTCATCAAATATGTGAAGCTTTTGTTCATGTTTTCTCAACTTCCCAAAGAGAGTAGCTAATGTCAAGTGTCGCCACCCGCCGAAACGGACCTTGGCATTCGCGACGATGGTCGGACTCTTTTTAAAGTTTTGAAAAGTGATGGATTGTTAGAACGACTTATTCTCAAACTGAGACCTCATCGAACTAACAATTTTATTAAATGATTCACCAATCCATGTTAATCCCTGTCGCCACCGGCCCGAAACGGGCTTTCGGCGTTCGCGAAGGATGGTTGGACTCTTTTATTTGTTTAGAAATATGGATTGCTAGAATGACTTATTCTCAAACTGAGACCTTGTCAAACGAGCAATTTTATTAAAATGCTCACCAATCCATGTTAATCCCAAGCGGGACCCTCCATGGATTAGCGGTTTTCATAAAAAGGAAGGGTTCATGGAGTCGCCACCAATGTTTTACTCAAAACATTGGAAAAAGAAGTTTAAGGCAATCGATTCAAAAATCGACTTCGGCCATTACAACCAGAGTCGGGTAAGGGAGTCGGTTACGCGTGGGGAAGGTGTTAGCACCCCACAGCGCCCCTTTCGGGTTCCCTATGACAGATTATTTAAAAATAATAGTGCGAAATTACTAAATTACCCCTATTTATTCTAAGCAATTATAAATTAACTATCTACATGATGACAGTTTAAATATGTACACACAGAAAGCGGTAAAAGAAGGGACTTTAAAGAGATAAACCTTTGAAGCGTGCTTTCTTATATATCTTGACAGAAATTGGGAAGCGTTTTGGCGTTCCCTCCCTCTACAAGACCGCTCGCTCCCTCCTATAAAATTTTAACTATGGAAATCCAGAGGATTTCCCTTCGACTAGGTTCGAGACTCAAGCAAATGGCTCGTGACTCAAGAACTTCGTCGGATCAACTCTCTGAGTGATTTCTAGGCAGAGCACTGCTCAAAAAAACCCAGAATACTCAAGAAGAGGGTTAAAACTCAGTCTGAAAGTGTCAAATGACGTCCCATTGACGTCATATTTATAGGGAAGAGGCTCAATACGGTTTCTGGGGGTCAATACGGTCCGTATTGAAGTTTTGAACTACAATACGGCCGTATTGAATTCAATACGGCCGTATTGAAGTTCAAAAACCTCAATACGGCCGTATTGAAGTTCAGTGCAGCCGTATTGAGTTCAATGCAGCCGTATTGAACTTCAATACGGCCGTATTGAGTTCAGTGCGGCCGTATTGTAGTTTAAAATGTTCAATACGGCCGTACTGAACTCTTGGGAGGCCGTATTGGGCTTCATTCCCTCCACTTTCTTATTTTTTGCTACTCTAAGACCTCTAAACCTACAGATAATCATCCTAGGGTCTTCCAGGGTCTTCCAGGAGTCCTTCCGGCTGACTTTCCTTTAGTCTTCGAGAGTCTTCAAGCTTTATTTCCGACCCGGACAATTTTAGGGGTCTACAATCCCAAGCGGGACCCTCCATGGATTAGTGGTTTTCGCAAAATAGGGTTCTTGGAGTCGCCACCAATGTTTTACTCAAAACATTGGAAAAAGGGATAAGGCAATTGATTTTTATAAATCAACTTCGGCCATTACAACCAGAGTTGGGTAAGGGAGTCGGTTACGTGTGAGGAAGGTGTTAGCACCCCACAACGCCCCTTTCGGGTTCCCTATGACGGATTATTTCATAAATAACAGTATAAAATTACTAAATTACCCCTATTTATTAGAAACGATTACAAATTAAATATCTACATGATGACAATTTAAAATATGCAACAATCAGAAAGCAGTAAAAGAAGGGATTTTAGAAAAGAAACCTTTGAAGCGTGCTTTTATATATTTCAATGAAGTCTAGGAGGCTTTTTGGCGCTCCTTCCCACTACACGCTCGCTCGCTCCTTCCCTAAAAATTAATCTTTACTATGGAAATCAAAAAGATTTCCCTTCGACTAGTTCGAATTCTCAAGCTAAATGCTCAGAACTCAAGAACTTCGTCAGATCGGCTCTCAGAGAGAATTCTAGGGCAGAACACTGCTCAAAAACCCCAGAATACTCAAGAAGAGAGTCCAAGAAGTGTGGAAAAGTGTCAAATGACGTCCAAATGACGTCTTTTTTATAGGGGTGAGGCGCAGTACGGACCCTGGTGTCAATACGGCCCGTATTGAAGTTTTGAACTTCAATACGGCCGTATTGAATTCAATACGGCCGTATTGAGGTTCAAAAACATCAATACGGCCGTATTGGTTTCAGTACGGCCGTATTGCAGTTCAAAAATGCAATATGGGCCGTACTGAGCTCCAAAGAGGCCGTATTGAGCTCCACTCCTCTCACTTTCTTATTTTTGGCTACTCTAAGACCTCTAAACCTACAGATAGTCATCCTATGGTCTTCTTTCTTTTGATCTTTGAGAGTCTTCGAGTCTTATTTCCGACCCGGACAATTTTAGGGGTCTACAGCTGCCCCCCCTTTACTTAGTAAAGCGGCTTTTTAGTGTACCGGTTGACAAGTAAAGGAGTTGACCCAATTGTCTGGGGAAAAGGCCATCCTTCCGACTTGTAGTGTCTTCCGGTGGAAAATTGCTGAGTAGCCTCTCCAGGTTGAGTACCGCCTCTCCAGGCTTTGCTTCGCTCGTCGCCCGAGCTGGAAGCTGCATACCTCCGTGCTTTTGGTCACTTTGGTAACGTGAGTACCGCCTCTCCAGGCTCAACTTCACTCGACGCCCGAGCTGGAAGTTGTATACCTCCGTGTTTTTGAACACTTTGGCAATGTGAGTACCGCCTCTCCAAGCTTTGCTTCGCTCGCCGCCCGAGCTGGAAGCTGCATACCTCCGTGATTCTAAACACTTTGGTAGCGTGAGTACCGCCTCTCCAGGCTTTGCTTCGCTCACCGCCCGAGCCGGAAGCTGCATACCTCCGTGCTTCTGTACACTTTGGTAGCGTGAGTACCGCCTCTCCAGGCTTAGCTTCGCTTGCCGCCCAAGCTGGAAGCTGTGAGTACCGCCTCTCCAGGCTCAACTTCACTCGACGCCCGAGCTGGAAGTTGTGAGTACCGCCTCTCCAGGATTTGCTTCGCTCGCCGCCCGAGCCGGAAGCTGCATACCTCCGTGCTTCTGTACACTTTGGTAGCGTGAGTACCGCCTCTCCAGGCTCTACTTTGGTGTTTCTGACAACCTAGGCAGTTGAGTTTGCCCTCTCCAGGGTCTGCGGTTTGCCCTCCCCAGGGTCTGCCTCCGTGTTCTTGACGACGTTGGCAATGTGAGTTTGCCCTCTCCAGGGATCTGTGATGGTTTTGTCTCCATAGTCCACGATGCTGCTTCGACGATTTGTTTTTGATTTTGGTGCCGCTGAGGGCTGGATAACGCAGGGATCCGTCTAGGGGATGTGCAGTTACTCATAGGTTCTTGTGTCCCAATTTTGCATTGCGTAATTGGTGCCCATTGAGGAATTTCTGTTTCCTTGGGGTGTAGACACGAAGATACTCTTTCTGAGATGAGCGGTGCCTTATGATTGGCTGACGTCCTTTCGACGTTGGTGGAGTATCCCGGTTATCCTTATTCGGGTGACTCTTTTTGATTTTCTGATTTTGTTGCCTCTGTGTAGGCTGTTATCCGCTGGGGGATTTTGTCATTGATTGTGATTAGCCTCTTCTGTTAGGCGGATCATCTTGACGCTTGATGTTTGGCTGAAAGCCGAATTCCACTTGGGGAATGGTTTATTGATCTTTTATGATTTTTTCTTTTTGTAGGGATGCCTTTTAATAGGCGACTGGGGATTTGAAGTTCTTATGTATCCCAGAGTATTATTTAGAAAGCCTCTTCAGGCTTAGCTTCACTCATCGCCTGAGTTGGAAAGCTATCTTCCATTGAGGAAGTATGAGTCCCTTCGACTTGGATATTCTGTTTAGATGATCAAGCCTCCCTTGGGGAATCTTTGCTGATCTTGGTTTGATAGCTCTCACTAGGGAATTTGGCCTGTGAGTAGAATCTGAGATATCTCTGGGGAGTATTATTTCGGCAAGCCTCTCCAGGCTCAGTTATTCTGAGAGAGTATTATTTCGGCAAGCCTCTCCAGGCTCAGTTATTCTGTACAATGCTGTATTTTTTGTTCAGCCCAAGAGCGCAAGCTGAGATGTCCCTTGGGGAGTATTATTTCGGCAAGCCTCTCCAGGCTCAGTTATTTTGTATGAGTATTATTTCGGCAAGCCTCTCCAGGCTCAGTTATTCTGTACGAGTATTATTTCGGCAAGCCTCTCCAGGCTCAGTTATTCTGTATGAGTATTATTTTGACTTTTTCTGTATTTTTGCCTTTTGTGTCATTTTTTGGCTTTTTCTGTATTTGATTGCTTTTTCTGTCGATTTGTGGCTTTTTCTGTTGACCGCTGCCATACACAAGCAATTTTTCCTATTTTTTCTATTTTATGCAACTACCTCATGATAAGGTCTTTGAATGTGCAACTAACGTGTGTGTAATGCACAAATGCAAGTTTTATCATTTTTATTAATGTTTTTTAGAAAAATGAATGGCTCTCCTTATCCTCCTTTTCTTGGAGGAATTTCTGTCGTCGACGTGAGGGAATATTTTTGTGAGCCTTTTATGCAGGAGATTACGGATTTTATAGGAACCCCTCCAATTTTCTTTATTGACCGATTATTAAAGGAATTTCGTACAATTTTTATGAAATACCAATTTAGAGGCATAAACACATGGTCAAGAGAGAAGAGAAAATGAATAGATATTTTATTGATATTCACAAGTGTTTTTACAAAAAGATATACAGAAGGAAATTTCTGAAGAATGGCTGGCCAGGGTAGGCTATATACATTGGGCTTAACAATTATATCTATAACTGTTGCTCTTTACATTCCCCTGTAGACCCCTAAAATTGTCCGGGTCGGAAATAAGACTCGAAGACTCTCAAAGATCGAAAGAAAGTCAGCCAGAAGGACTCTTAGAAGACCATAGGATGGCTATCTGTAGGTTTAGAGGTCTTAGAGTACCTAAAAATAAGGAAGTGGGAGGTTTGGAGCTCAATACGGCCTCCTTGGAGTTTAGTACGGCCGTACTGCACATTTTGTACTACAATACGGCCGTACTGAAACCAATACGGCCGTATTGAAGTTTCTATATTTCAATACGGCCGTACTGAATTCAATACGGCCGTATTGAAGTACAAAAACTCAATACGGACCGTATTGACCCCAGGGGCCGTACTGCGCCTCATCCCTATAAATAGGACGTCATTTGGACGTCATTTGGCACTTTTGCACACAGTTTTGACTCTCTCCTTGAGTATTCTGGGGTTTTTGAGCAGTGTTCTGCCCTAGAAATCGCTCTGAGAGTCAATCCGACGAATTTCTTGAGTCATGAGCCATTTGCTTGAGTCTCGAACTTAGTCGAAGGGAAATCTTTTGGATTTCCATAGTAAAGATTATTTTTTAGGAAGGAGCGAGCGAGCTTGTAGAGGGAGGGAGCGCCAAAAAGCCTCCTAAACTTCATTGATATATAAAAAGCACGCTTCAAGAGGTTTCTTCTCTAAAAATCCCTTCTTTTACCGCTTTCTGATTGTTGCATATTTAAATTCGTCATCATGTAGATATTTAATATATAATCGCTTATAATAAATAGGGGTAATTTAGTAATTTTACGCTATTATTTAATAAATAATCCGTCATAGGGAACCCTAATGGGGCGTTGTGGGGGTGCTAACACCTTCCCCGCACGTAACCGACTCCCTTACCCAACTCTGGTTGTAATGGCCAAAGTTGATTTATAAAATCAATTGCCTTAAATCTTTTTCCAATGTTTTGAGTAAAATATTGGTGGCGACTCCAAGAACCCTACCTTTTGCGAAAACCACTAATCCATGGAGGGTCCCGCTTGGGATTAACATGGATTGATGAATCATTTTAATAAAATTGTTAGTTCGACAAGGTCTCAGTTTGAGAATAAGTCGTTCTAGCAATCCACCATTTTCAAAACTTAAAAAGAGTCCGACCATCGTCGCGAATGCCAAGGTCCGTTTCGGCGGGTGGCGACAGATGGCGACTCCACTGGGGAAGCCTCGAGAGTCAGTCCCATTTAGTGATGGATTATTTCTAAAATAATAGTTTAAAATTACTTTATTACCCCTCACTTGTATGATAACATGTTTATCTATTTGGCTTTAATAATTGTTGAATGTTTAAATTCTCGCAATTGTTTGAAATAAAAACTGCACACAAACCTTTGCACACAACAATTCCCTCTATACCCGGGGGCATGAGTGGTAAGCCATAGGGAGTGGATGTTAGTACGGCCGGTTGTCGAATGGGTCTATAGGTGCCCGTAGACCGTTGTCGGAAAGCATCACTCAAGGTGATAACCATGAACTCAAGTCCGACAGTGCGTTGGAACTTTCCATCGACTTACGACGAGAGGAATTGGGTCCCTATAATGGGGGCACCTTGGGGGCCTCAGACCAGTGAGAACAGTTAGAACCTCTTTGAATATGCACTTTTCTGCAGGATACCCCTACCCCGTGATTCGCTCGTGACTGTTCGTGGATGAGTGAATTGTTTGTGCATTGTTTATGTGACATTGTTTGAGCATACATTGCATTCTTTAAACATACAACATTCCTTTTTAAAATAAGAATAAATAGGAATAAGAATCTTCCATTACATGGTGTTAACATCTACCTTCATCACATTCATATAGGTAGTTTCCCTTTTCACACAAAAAAATACTCAAAGAAAAATACCCAAAAAAAAGAAAAAAAGGGGTTATTTATCCAAACCAAGCAATATCATGCATCATCTTAGGGACATCCTAAAAACATGATAATGCTTAGTTGAATAAACACAATGCATGCATATTCAACGTCATCATCTCATATCATGCATTCTTATCAAAGATCATGGAGGGATCTAGATTTGCATTTCATACATCCCTCCTAGTAATTCATTAATAAACATTAATAAAAAGAAAGAATTAATCGATGCGTATGTTCAAAGAATGGATCGCACGCCGTTCGTTATCAAGTGTAAGCCAACAACCGCGCCAAGCGAACACACGTCAACTCCGTTGTTGGTAATCAAGACAAACAAAGGGGAAGGTCCAACACCATTAAGGATCACTACTCCAAGGCCTTTTCCCTACGAATCAAATAAGGCTGTGCCATGGATATACGACATCCATTCTTCTGCCGACAGCGATATCTCCAACATCGCTGGACTTGGGGGCATGACTAGGAGTGGCAGGATCTACACTCCCGAAGATCTTCATGATAAAGCTCCCAATAATAAAGGGAAAGAAAAAGAAGAGAAAACCGAGGAAAAAGAATCCGAGGAGGAGACAGACGAGCTGTTAAAGTTTATCCGACAGAGCGAGTACTCCATCGTGGATCAACTTCAAAGGACGCCAGCAAAGATCACTCTGTTGTCGTTGATCCTAAGCTCCGAACCGCATCGGCAAGCTCTGTTGAAAGTCTTGAACGAGGCATACGTGTCGCACACTATCTCCCAAGACAAGTTTGAGGGGATTGTTAGTCTCATCACGGCTAATGATCACCTCACTTTCACCGATGAAGAAATCCCCGCTGGGGGACCAAATCACAACAAGCCCTTGCACATCTCTGTAAAGTGCAAGGAGTATCACATCGCTAAAGTCTTGGTAGATAATGGATCTTCCTTGAATGTGATGCCAAAAAGAACGCTCGATCAAGTGGCAATCAAGGGAGTCCAAATGCGCCCGAGCAACATGATCGTTCGAGCTTTCGACGGTTCTAAAAGAGAAGTGGTGGGAGAGATCAATCTTCCAATCCAAATTGGACCCACCATCTTTAATGTCGAATTCCAAGTGATGGACATTACTCCCGCATACAGCTGTCTCCTCGGCCGACCTTGGATTCATGATGCAAAAGTTGTTCCTTCTACGTTCCACCAGAAAGTCAAGTTCATAGTGGGTGACAAGCTGGTGACTGTACAAGCTGAAGATGACATACTCATCAGCAAGCCATCCACCATACCTTACGTGGATGCAGCAGAGGAAGCTTTAGAAACCGCCTTCCAAGCATTGGAGATTGCCAATGTTGAAACGTTTCCCCGAGAAATGAAGAAGGTAGCCTACATGCTCACCAAGAACGGATACTTGCCGAGACAAGGACTTGGCAAAGATTCCCAAGGAATTCCCGAGCTACCTATTATCAAGGATAATACGGGGAAACAAGGGTTAGGATACAACCCTAATAAAGATCAAAGGACGAAGAGGAACCAAGATCCTTCTCGACGTTCTTTAAGCCAGATCTTTAGGAAGGCCGGTTCACAAGCGTCAAGGCCGGTCGTCGTCATCAAGTGCTTTTCTCCTTCTGATAGGGATGTATAGACCTGATGACTATTAGAGATCACTCCTCGGGGACAGCCCGACCCCCGAGCCTCGATAGGGCACATGTTTCCATTATGATTATAATAAAATCATTCTTTATTATTTCTTACTGCTTCTCTTCTTGCTTAAAATAAATTTCTAGGCCGCATTATTTAACCCTGTTTGAATAAGCATAAATGAGGTTAAAATTGTCTTAATAATAATAAATCCACATCATTTTTATGTGGAAGTGTGCGACAACTTAGAGCACCTTTCCTTGGCCTCGACAAGTGCCATCATGGATAAAAAGAAATCCTTTAAAATAAAAGAAGCTCAGCAGGAAACCCAAAAAGGGGGCTGCGCAAAAATAAGAGCAAAAGACCCGCTAGGAATCCCACGAAAGGGTGACCTAGGCAAAAGTTAGGGTTGCAAAAATGAACAAAAACAAAAGTCCGCTAAAACGCCACAAAAGGGTGTTTTAGGCAAAAATAAGGACAATCAAAAAAACAAAAGAAATCCATGATGGTACCATGAGCCGAATTCAAAAAAGAAAGGTTCAAGGGGAGCTATCTAAGTTGTCAAAATCACAACGTCAATAAACAAGATTTTATTAACTTCATAAGTGTTTAATCAAACAAGCCTAAACACATAAGCCTACCTTGGCCAGCCATTCTTACAAAAACCATTTTTCAAAATAAAATAAAACCCCTCTAAAACACAAACTTTCGAAAAATATACCTTTCCTTTCTTTTCTCTCTTGTCCCAAACGATTTTAGGATAATCTAGTGGAAACATGGAGATATAGTGGTCAATAGGAGGGTTGACATGTCTTCTAAAGGAAGGGAAGGATCACTGGGTTGATGACGCCCATCTCGATATAACACGCATCATTCCTCGGTTACAGAAATCGGCATCGCACAGCCTGTCTGGAGGAATGGCAAGATCCAAACAAAGAAACGCATCGGTTAATTCTTTTGAAAAAATAAATCAAATAGAATTAGGTGCATCATACCGCATACATGCATACAGATGATAGGTGTACTGGAAGATCACTTATTCTCTGTTTATTGGAAAAACAAACAAAAAAAAAAAAAAAAAAAAAAAAAACAAACAAACAAACAAACAAACAAAAAAAAAACAAAAAAAACAAAAAAACAAAAAAAAAAATATATATAAACTTCAGAAAAAACAATGCGCCCGTATCATGTTCAGTACACCCGTACTAAAATCAGGGTTATGAACAAATTTTCAACTCAATACGGGCGTACCGAAATGAATACGACAGCATTGGCCATAACATCCACACCAATACGGGCGTATTAAATTCAATACGGCCCGTATTGGCCCATTCTCATTCATCACAACATCTTCATTCCTCTGCATACTTCATCTGTGAGTGTGTTTGAGATCCCTCCAACAGAAAAAGCCGAAAAATCGACAAAAAAGGCAAAAATACAGAAAAAGCCAAAAATCAACAAAAAAAAAAAGGCAAAATACAGAAAACCCAACAAATTGTACAAAATAACTGAGCCTGGAGAGGCTTGCCGAAATAATACTCGTACAGAATAACTGAGCCTGGAGAGGCTTGCCGAAATAATACTCCCTCATCAGAATAATTGAGCCTGGAGAGGCTTGCCGAAATAATACTCCCCAGAGATATCTCAGCTTCCACTCACGGGCCAAATTCCCCAGTGAGAGCTATCAAACCAAGATCAGCAAGATTCCCCAAGGAAGGCTTGATCGTCTAAACAGAATATCCGAGTCGAAAGGACTATGACCTCCTCAGTGGAGGATAGCTTTCCAACTCAAGCGATGAGTGAAGCTAAGCCTGAAGAGGCTTTCTAAATAATACTCTGGGATATATAAACTTTAAATCCCCACTCGCCTACTCAGAGGCACCCCTTCAAGAAAAATCACAAAAGACAAATAATCATTCCCCAAGTGGAATCCGGCTCTCAGCCAAACATCAAGCGTCAAGATGATCTGCCTAACAGAAGAGGCTAATCACAATCAATAAACATTCCCCAAGCGGAATCCGGCACTCAGCCGAACACCGAACATCAAGATCATTCGCCTACTCAGAGGCACTCCTTCAAAAAGAGGAAAAATCAAAAAGATTAATAATCATTCCCCAAAGCGGAATCCGGCACTCAGAACATCAAGATCATTCGCCTACTCAGAGGCACTCTTTCAAAAAAGAAAAAAAAATCGAAAAGATCAATAATCATTCCCCAAGCGGAATTCGGCATCGAGCCAATCATTAAACGTCAAGATGATCCGCCTAACAGAAGAGGCTAATCAAAATCAACGACAAAATCCCCCAGTGGATAACAGCCTACGCAGAGGCAACAAAACCGGAAAATCAAAAGAGTCACCCGAATAAGGATAACCGGGATACTCCACCAACGTCGAAAGGACGTCAGCCAATCATAAGGCATCGCTCACATCAGAAAAGAGCATCTTTGTGTCTACACCCCAAGGAATCAGAAATTCCCCAATGGGTACCAACTACACAATGGAAAGTTGGGACACAAGAACCTATGAGTAACTGCACATCCCCTAGACGGATCCCTGCGTTATCCAGCCCTCAGCGGCATCAAAATAAAAAACAACCGTCGAAGCAACATCGTGGACTGTGGAGACAAAATCATACGACAGAATCCCCTAGTGGATAACAGCCTACGCAGAGGCAATAAAACCAGAAAATCAAAAATAGTCACCCGAAGAAGGATAACCGGGATACTCCACCAACGTCAAAAGGACGTCAGCCAACCATAAGGCACCGCTCACATCAGAAAGAGCATCTTTGTGTCTGCACCCCCAAGGAATCAGAAATTCCCCAGTGGGCACCAACTACGCAATGGAAAGTTGGGACACAAGAACCTATGAGTAACTGCACATCCCCTAGACGGATCCCTGCGTTATCCAGCCCTCAGCGGCACCAAAATCAAAAACAAACCGTCGAAGCAGCATCGTGGACTGTGGAGACAAAACTATCACAAATCCCTGGAGAGGGCAAACTCACGCAACCCAGATGTCCAGAGCACCGAGGTATGCACAAGCCTGGAGAGGCAATACTCAGCTACCCAGATGTCCAGAGCACCGAGGTATGCACAAGCCTGGAGAGGCGATACTCAGCTACCCAGATGTCCAGAGCACCGAGGTATGCACAAGCCTGGAGAGGCGATACTCAGCTACCCAGATGTCCAGAGCACCGAGGTATGCACAAGCCTGGAGAGGCGATACTCAGCTACCCAGATGTCCAGAGCACCGAGGTATGCACAAGCCTGGAGAGGCGGTACTTAGCTACCCAGATGTCCAGAGCACCGAGGTATGCAACGAGCCTGGAGAGGCGACGACTAATACTCAACCTGGAGAGGCTACTCAACAATTTTCCACCGGAAGACACTACAAGTCGGAAGGATGGCTCATTCCCCGGACAATCGGGTCAACTCCTTTACTTGTCAATTGTTACACCAAAAGGCCGTTTGACTAAGTAAAGGGGGGGCAGCTGTAGACCCCTAAAATTGTCCGGGTCAGAAATAAGACTCGAAGACTCTCAAAGATCGAAAGAAAGTCAGCCAGAAGGACTCCTAGAAGACCATAGGATGGCTATCTGTAGGTTTAGAGGTCTTAGAGTACCTAAAAATAAGGAAGTGGGAGGTTTGGAGCTCAATACGGCCTCCTTGGAGTTCAGTACGGCCGTACTGCACATTTTGTACTACAATACGGCCGTACTGAAACCAATACGGCCGTATTGAAGTTTCTGTATTTCAATACGGCCGTACTGAATTCAATACGGCCGTATTGAAGTACAAAAACTCAATACGGACCGTATTGACCCCAGGGGCCGTACTGCGCCTCATCCCTATAAATAGGACGTCATTTGGACGTCATTTGGCACTTTTGCACACATTTTTGACTCTCTCCTTGAGTATTCTGGGGTTTTTGAGCAGTGTTCTGCCCTAGAAATCGCTCTGAGAGTCAATCCGACGAAGTTCTTGAGTCACGAGCCATTTGCTTGAGTCTCGAACTTAGTCGAAGGGAAATCTTTTGGATTTCCATAGTAAAGATTATTTTTTAGGAAGGAGCGAGCGAGCCTGTAGAGGGAGGGAGCGCCAAAAAGCCTCCTAAACTTCATTGATATATAAAAAGCACGCTTCAAGAGGTTTCTTCTCTAAAAATCCCTTCTTTTACCGCTTTCTGATTGTTGCATATTTAAATTCGTCATCATGTAGATATTTAATATATAATCGCTTATAATAAATAGGGGTAATTTAGTAATTTTACGCTATTATTTAATAAATAATCCGTCATAGGGAACCCTAATGGGGCGTTGTGGGGGTGCTAACACCTTCCCCGCACGTAACCGACTCCCTTACCCAACTCTGGTTGTAATGGCCAAAGTTGATTTATAAAATCAATTGCCTTAAATCTTTTTCCAATGTTTTGAGTAAAATATTGGTGGCGACTCCAAGAACCCTACCTTTTGCGAAAACTACTAATCCATGGAGGGTCCCGCTTGGGATTAACATGGATTGGTGAATCATTTTAATAAAATTGTTAGTTCGACAAGGTCTCAGTTTGAGAATAAGTCGTTCTAGCAATCCACCATTTTCAAAACTTAAAAAGAGTCCGACCATCGTCGCGAATGCCAAGGTCCGTTTCGGCGGGTGGCGACATCCCCTAGTTGCTTCGGGTGAGATGCCTGAGCCAGGAGTGTAGATGCTGCAAGAGCTTGCTTCTGGAAGATAATCACTTGAACCGCCTTTCAGTTTTCGATTCAAGTGATCGTTGCTTGCTTTGTTTTTGCATCTTATTCTTTTGCCCCTAATTTTTGTCTAGGACGTATCCTAGCGGGGATAAATTCGCCTTTGTTCTGCCTAGTACCCTTGTACTGGCGGGCTTTTTATTTTGCCCTAACTTTTGCCTAGGACGCCCTTTTTGGGTTTTCATCCTAGCGGGCCTATGCAAGCAACGTCTTCAAGCATAGTACTTCTTTACCACGTCAGCGTTGACTGGGTATCGAAGTTCTTCTCCATCCATGTCTGTGAGGATCAATGCTCCTCCTGAGAAAGCTCGCTTTACCACGTATGGTCTTTCGTAATTCGGGGCCCACTTTCCGATTTTGTCCTTTTGAGCTGGTAGCAACTTCTTCATTACCAACTCTCCCTCATAGTAGACTCGAGGATGGACTTTCTTGTCAAAAACCTTTTTGATCTTCCTCTGATAGGCTTGATCACGGCATATGGCATTCAGCCGTTTCTCTTCGATAAGGTTCAACTGGTCGTATCGGCTTTGAACCCATTCTGCCTAGGAAAGTTTTTGCTTCCATGATTACCCTTAGAGAAGGTATTTCGACCTCGACGGGTAGAACTGTGTACTGAAGTCCATGAAGAGCGGAGGGTAACATCTCGTGCGAGTCTTTAAATGAGACAACCATCTTTTGCACTATTTTCTTGATGTTCTTATTGGTTGCCTCGACTGCCCCATTCATCTTCGGCCGATATGGGGAAGAGTTGTGGTGTTGGATCTTGAATTCTTGGCACAGTTCTTCCACCATTTTATTATTCAGATTAGATCCATTTTCAGTGATGATTTATTTCTCCATGCTTCCACTAGATTATTCTAAAATCGTTTGGGACAAGAGAGAAAAGAAAGGAAAGATGTTTTTGTTCTGAAGTTTGTGTTTTAGAAGGGATTTATTTTTCAAAAATGGTTTTTGTAAGAATGGTTGGCCAAGGTAGGCTTATGTGTTTAGGCTTTGTTTGATTAAACACTTATGAAGTTAAGAAAATCTTTGTTTATTGACGTTGTGATTTGACAACTTAGATAGCTTCCCTTGAACCTTTCTTTTTGAATTCGGTTCATGGTACCATCATGGATTTCTTTTGTTTTTTGATTGTCCTTATTTTTGCCTAAAACACCCTTCTGTGGCGTTTTAGAGGACTTTTGTTTTTATTTTTGCAACCCTAATTTTTGCCTAGGTCACCCTTTCGTGGGATTCCTAGCGGGTCTTTTGCTCTTATTTTTGCGCAGCCCCCCTTTTTGGGTTTTCTGCCGAGCTTCTTTTATTTTAAGGGATTTCTTTTTATCCATGATGGTACTTGTCGAGGCCAAGGGAAGGTGCTCCAAGTTGTCACACACACTTCCACATAAAAATGATGCGGGTTTATTGTTATTAAGATGATTTTAACCTCATTCATGTTTATTCAAACAGGGTTAAAAATAATGTGGTTTAGAATTTTATTATAAGCAAGAAAAGAAGCAATGAGAAAGAATAAAGAATGATTTTATTATAATCATAGCGGAAACATGTGTCTTTATTTCATCACTGATATGGGTCCCAATGTTGACTTTTTTTTTTATCTCTCGGCCCTGCCCCCAAATTCACAGTCTCCAATTTCTCTTGACACGGTTGGAGTATACGAGCTTTTTGATCTAGCAGTCTTTGCAGATCCGGAGAGATGGCCTCCTCATCACTGTCCCGCTCAACCCATTCATCCTCAACTTCCGGATCCCGGTCAGAGCGAACAATTACAGACATAATTATTTTATTGGTTCTGTTTTGGTTTAGAATTATTAATATTAATAAGAGAAAGAGAGAAAAGAAAAAAAAAAGAGAATGATATGTGAAAAATGCCTCTTTATTGATATGTATTAAAATTTGTACGAAGACCCTTATTTACATGAAAAGGTTCTCATGATCTCGGGTACTGATCATGAGTCCCTAAAAGAAGAATATGGAGGGGCCCTATCGTGGCTTGATCTTCTCTCTACTCCTGCTTCGGCAGAGGATTCTTGCTCACGTCGGGCGCTGTCGAATCGAAGGTGACCCACCCGGCATCAATAAGGTCTTGGACCTTGTATTTGAGAGCCTTATAGTTCTCCGTTGAATGTCCTGGTGCCCCCGAGTGGTATAGGCATTTATCTTGTGGTTTGTACCACTCGGGATAAGGTGGATCCATCTTCCTTGGTGGAACGTAAGCTAGAAGATGAGCTTCCACTAGCTTCGGCAGGAGGTTGCTATATGTGGTCGGAAGTTTATCAAGCTTCCTCACAGGGTTATACTGCGACTTTCCTGACTTCGAAGTGGAAGAAGATGAAGAAATGGTTATGGCGTTGACTCCTCCCTCCTTCTTCTTCCCAAAGGTCTTCTTAGCTTCGAATGATTGGGAGGGCTTAGCTAGCTTCCCACTTTTCAGCCCTTGTTCCACCCTTTCTCCAATGGTGATGATGTCCGAGAAGAGTGTTGTCGTGTTCCCTATCATTTTGTCATAATAGGGACCGGTCAACGAGTTTATGAACAAGGACACCGTCTCCTTATCCGACAGCGGGGGTTCTATTTGTGCCGCCAACTCCCTCCATCGTTGGGCGTACGCCTTGAAGGATTCCTCATTATTCTTGCTCAAGGCTTGAAGATCGGACCTATCGGGTGTTAGGTCGATGTTATACTTATAGCGCTTGAGAAAGGCGTCGGCCAACTGCCTCCATGTGCACACTTGACTTCCATCCAGCTGCATATACCAGTTGAGCGCAGTGTCAACCAAGCTCTCTTGGAAGCAATGGATTAAGAGCTTTTCATTGGTAGCATATGCAGCCATTTTTCGGCAATACATGGTGAGATGACTTTTGGGGCAAGTCGATCCCACATATTTTGGGAAATCTGGCACTTTAAATTTGGGAGGGAATTGGATGTCCCTCACCAAGCACATGTCGGCGGCATCTTTGATGTCAAAATCATGCCCCTCCATAGCCCTTAGCCGATCCTCAAGAGCATGGAATTGTTCCTTTGAAACCTCGGGTCTTTAATCATGATCCCCGCCCCAAGGGGTACAGCTCGTGGAGGTTCTTCCTCGTGCTCCTCCTCCTCATGATGATGGGATTCATGGTCACTGTGGTGAGACCCATGTACATTATGATGACGCATGAGCTCCATCATTTGCGCCATTTGTTCTTTGAGCTGTGAGAGCTCGGCTGTAAGCTTCTTATTTTGGTCCTCCAGCGCTCCCATCTTCTTGATTTTCTGTGCGCGTGTGAGGACAGAGAGATGACCAGCCACTTTCTAAAATGAATGCTTAATTAGTTTATTTTATGGAATGAATACGCTCTTGACATGAGCTTAATAACCCTCCATTTTTAAGGCGCTGCCTTTTTAAAACAGAGTGTACCACCCTCCTTGACTTATGATCCCTCCCCAACGGAGAATCTCGATAATTATGGGTCTCTTTTACTCATGTCAAGAGGTATTGGTGAACCTAGAATGCATGGTTTATGAGGATGCATGATGTCTTATTGGTAATGATGTACATGCTCCTCACTTTTATTATATTTCCACATATGGTCTTTCCTCTTATGTCATGGTATTTTCATGCATGGGGATTATTCTTTAGACCTTATCACGAGGTTTTATTAATGCACAAACAATATCACATAAACCTATACACAAACAATTCACTCATCCACGAACAGTCACGAGTGAATCACGAGGTAGGGGTATCCTGCAGAAAAGTGTATATTCAAGGTGGTTCTAACTGTTCTCACCGGTCTGAGGCCCCCAAGGTGCCCCCATTATAGGGACCCAATTCCTCTTGTCGTAAGTCGATGGAAAGCTCCAACGAACTGTCAGACTCAAGTTCATGGTTATCACCTTGAGTGATGCTTTCCGACAACGGTCTACGGGCACCTATAGACCCATTCGACAACCGGCCGTACTAACATCCACTCCCTATGGCTTGCCACTCATGCCCCCGGGTATAGAGGGAACTGTTGTGTGCAAAGGTTCGTGTACAGTTTGTATTTCAAACAATTGCGGAAATTTAAACATACAACAGTTATTAAAGCCAAATAGATAAAGCATGTTATCATACACGTAAGGGGTAATAAAGTGATTTTAAACTATTATTTTGAAAATAATCCATCACTAAATGGGACTGACTCTCGAGGCTTCCCCAGCAGAGTCGCCATCTGTCGCCACCCGCCGAAACGGACCTTGGCATTCGCGACGATGGTCGGACTCTTTTTAAAGTTTTGAAAAGTGATGGATTGTTAGAACGACTTATTCTCAAACTGAGACCTCATCGAACTAACAATTTTATTAAATGATTCACCAATCCATGTTAATCCCAAGCGGGACCCTCCATGGATTAGTGGTTTTCGCAAAATAGGGTTCTTGGAGTCGCCACCAATGTTTTACTCAAAACATTGGAAAAAGGGATAAGGCAATTGATTTTTATAAATCAACTTCGGCCATTACAACCAGAGTTGGGTAAGGGAGTCGGTTACGTGTGAGGAAGGTGTTAGCACCCCACAACGCCCCTTTCGGGTTCCCTATGACGGATTATTTAATAAATAACAGTATAAAATTACTAAATTACCCCTATTTATTAGAAACGATTACAAATTAAATATCTACATGATGACAATTTAAAATATGCAACAATCAGAAAGCAGTAAAAGAAGGGATTTTAGAAAAGAAACCTTTGAAGCGTGCTTTTATATATTTCAATGAAGTCTAGGAGGCTTTTTGGCGCTTCTTCCCACTACACGCTCGCTCGCTCCTTCCCTAAAAATTAATCTTTACTATGGAAATCAAAAAGATTTCCCTTCGACTAGTTCGAATTCTCAAGCTAAATGCTCAGAACTCAAGAACTTCGTCGGATCGGCTCTCAGAGAGAATTCTAGGGCAGAACACTGCTCAAAAACCCCAGAATACTCAAGAAGAGAGTCCAAGAAGTGTGGAAAAGTGTCAAATGACGTCCAAATGACGTCTTATTTATAGGGGTGAGGCGCAGTACGGACCCTGGTGTCAATACGGCCCGTATTGAAGTTTTGAACTTCAATACGGCCGTATTGAATTCAATACGGCCGTATTGAGGTTCAAAAACATCAATACGGCCATATTGGTTTCAGTACGGCCGTATTGCAGTTCAAAAATGCAATACGGGCCGTACTGAGCTCCAAAGAGGCCGTATTGAGCTCCACTCCTCTCACTTTCTTATTTTTGGCTACTCTAAGACCTCTAAACCTACAGATAGTCATCCTATGGTCTTCTTTCTTTTGATCTTTGAGAGTCTTCGAGTCTTATTTCCGACCCGGACAATTTTAGGGGTCTACATCAAGGAGGTCAAATCCTTTGATTCTTCAATGGCTGTCACCTTTGCTTGCCATGATCTGTCCAAACATTGCAGCACTTTTAAATTCAGCTCTTCCTTCTCAAATTTCCTGCCAAGGTCAAAAAGGTGATTTATCAAGTGTGTAATCTCTTTTGAAAGTCAAAAATAGATTCACCATTTTGCATTCTAAACAGCTCATATTCTCTAATGAGAGTATGCTTTCTTGATCCCTTTACATCACTTGTTCCTTCATGAGTGACTTGCAAAGTGTCCCACATTTCTTTAGCAGATATGCATTGTCAAATTCTAAAAAATTCATCAACTGATAATGCAGATGTAATGATGTTTTTGGCTTTTTTATCATGTTGGGCTTTCTTCTTTTCCTCATCACTCCATTCACTCCAATGTTTTTCCTTAAGCTCTCTATCATCATCTTTTTCATAGGGATATAGGGTCCATTTTCTATAGCATCCCATACAGCAATATCAATAGCTTCAATGAAAATCCTCATCCTAATTTTCCAATAGACATAGTTTTCACCATTGAAAACAGGAGGTCTATGAATAGACACACCCTCACCATAGGGTAAGTTGTTGTTGGACATTTTTGAAATCTTGAATAATTCTCAAGAACCTTGCTCTAGATACCAATTGTTAGAAAAGAATGGCACAATCCAAGAGGGGGGGTGAATTGGATTCAATGACCCTTTAAAAAATTTCAGAGTATTTAGGATATTTATTTCACTTAAAACTTTTCTATGACTGAATTTCCAAATGAAGCTTTTCTAAAGACTTGTTATGAAAATATGAATGCAATATGCCACTTGATTACAACATAATGAGGTTCAAAAATAATGCTCTAATTCATATTTAAACCAATAAAATTCACATACACTTGTTAATCAAGTTTTATCTTCTTTAAAGTTCAACCAAGAAATTACACAAAGTAAAAGATAAGGTAGAAGAAGATTGCACAAGTCTTTTATACTGGTTCAGCCACTCCACATGTGACCTACATCCAGTCCTTAATCAACACCTGATTAAGATTTGTTCCACTATCTTTAAGCAAGAAGGTTTACAAGCACACACACATGTATATACTTCAACACTAAAAGATAACCACTTTCTTGACCCCAAGAAAGCACTCCTTGTAGAAACCCACTACAAGAAACCTTACCACTTGAGAAACCCTTCTCAAGATTTACAAGTATTCACAAAGAACAAAGGAACGAATTCACCTGGAATTCTTGAACAAATCTTTATCTTCCCCTTTCAAGAATATGATGATGATGATCTTCTAACAAAGCTTTTCACAAACACTTTCACTCTTGGATTTCACAAAGAAAACTCTCCAAGATGTCACAAAGACTCCACAAAAATGTTTTTCTCAATTTGATTATTAGTTCTAACTCTTGTGTGAAGTTTCTCAAAGTTCGAACTATTTATAAAAGTTTTAGACACAGATAATCGATTATTTTAAAGAATAATCAATTATTTTGTTCTTCAGATTTTCTGGAAATCAACCAAGAACAATTTAATCGATTATTTTGCTGGATAATCGATTATTCCAGAGAGTTACTCCTGGGATAATTGATTATTTTGGCAAATAATTGATTATTACAGCAAGGCATTCTACTTAGCCTATTTGCTGAAATAATCGATTATTTTTAACGATAATCGATTATTTCGAGTTAGTTTTTAAAACTTCATTTTTAAATCTCAAAATAACTTTCCAATCTTTTAATTCATCATCATATACCCTCTACTTATCTTAGATATAGATTTGATCATGCACAAAGCATACACAACATAAAAACTCAATCAAAACAATTTATAGACTCTATTACATACCACTATTACACAACATTCTCTTGACTCTTCTTTTGACTTTGTTTTTGTGCTTCCAAGTTGTTGTTGTACACTTGTGTCTTCCAAGTTGTTATTCTCAAGTTGTGATCATCAAAACTCTTTAAGCTTTAAGCTCTCCTAAGCTCAACACTTGGAACGGCCCGTTCCGGTTTAGGAACGACCCATTCCACTTAAGGTTTTAGCCCTTTTTTGAGGAGTTTGGAACGGCCCGTTCCAAGTTAGGAATAGCCCATTCCAAACTAGGGTTTTAGGCCCTTTTAGGAACTTGGAACGACCCGTTCTAGTTTTGTAATATCCTATTCCAGGCTACTAAAACCAGGTTGTTTGGGCTTTTAGGCCTCCTGATGTCTTGTCCTGTTATTTCAATGTTTGGGAGCTCCATTTCTTTGATGATAGACGTCCATTTCATTGCTATTGTTGGTCTGGACGAAATTGGTGTCTACAGCTGCCCCTCTTTACTTGTCCTTTGGAATAACTATGTGTTGCTTTTCCAGAGGCAAGTAAAGACGTAGACATTTCTTCCGGGTCTTTTCTTTGTCTCTTTGTGTGACGTTTCTACGTTGCTTCCCTTGGATAGGTGTATTTGCTCGTATCATTACCTTTTAGAGCAGCTGAGTGTTGGGTTGCATACACTATGGGGTAACAAGGGTGACAAACTATACACCTGATCTTCAGTCTTCGAGTAGATGCTCCATTATTTTTCTTGTGATAGTGTGTCCCTTTATTTGTAGCTTGTTTAAGAGGGAGTATTTTTGTGGCCTCTCTAGGCCATAGTATTTTCATAGCCTCTCTAGGCCATAATATTTTCATAGCCTCTCCAAGCCGTAGTATTTTCATAGCCTCTCCAGGCCGTAGTATTTTCATAGCCTCTCCAGGCCATAGTATTTTCATAGCCTCTCCAGGCCGTTTGCTGGTGCTGATGATGTGATTGCCCCTTGACGAGGATTATTGGTAAGTGGTGCCCTTGTGCTGGTGCTGGTGGGCAAAGGAGTAGATGGTTGATAGAGATTCTGGTGCTGCCACTGCCATGTGAGTATTGTGATGCCTCTCTAGGCGCCTTCATATGTAATGTTTGGTAAGAGTTTGGTGTTGTTCTTGTCAAGGTGAGTATTGTAATGCCTCTCTAGGCGTCTTCTTGTGGTAGCTTTTTTTTTAATTTCATTTTTTAGCTTTGGCTTTTCATGTTTGAAGCTTTCCTTTTTTGCTATTTTTCTAAATGCTTCGCCTTTTTTCAACATTTACAAAGCTTTCTTTTTTCGCATGTTGTTGCTTTTGCTCTATCTTTATTGATGAGTATTATTTTGGAAGCCACTCCTGGATTTGGTAGGAAAACATTCCTAGTCTTGGCATTTTCATGGATCTTCCATCATTCGGTTGAGAAGTGAGGCGCGATGGCCTCTTTCATGCTTATAAGCTTGCTTATTCGGTCGACTCCGGTTCTATCCCGTCTTTTTGTTGATGTGTCTTTTTTCTTGGTGGCTATATGAAACCACTTGTATGGAATGCCCTTGTTGGGGCTATACTTTTTGAGATGATCTCGGATCTTAAGGCACTGTATAGTTGTTAATCTTTTTTACGAGTGCTTCAGCCTCTTGATTCCTCTAACAAGTGATGGATAGACACACACAAAGAATGCAAGAATGCAAAAGAAAATGCAAAGCAGGAATGGATTAGATTTTTTTAATTTGTTTTTTTTTTAAAGTGAAGTTATACTCTTTTGTGCACACTTAGGCCAGATGCATGTTATTCAATGATGCTTCTATGCTAATGCTTAAAATGTAAATTTATTCTTACTTTCAAGAAATTAATCTATGCGCATTGATCAATGACATGGATTGTTAACCTTTAGCCTTGTTGAATTCAGTGTTGCTTCTTGAACTTGAGGTTTGTGAAGTTCAACCCTCTCGCTTGTACCAGATATAATATGTTAGCCCATAGATCAGGTGTACCTAGACTCTGTTCTTGGACACCTCTATCTTTTCCTGTGAGTGTTCACTGTGCATATTCCGTGTATCTCTCAAATTTATCTTAATGTCATATAGGCCAAGAGGAAAGAGAAGAAGGGGATATATACATATATTTTTTGTAAAAGTTTTGTTATAAAGGATTTTTTCAAAAATGGTTTATAGAAGAATGGTTGGCCGAGGTAGGCTAGTGGTTTAGGCTGATGAACAAGCACATTCAAAGTGAGGAAATCATTTTCCGTGTTAGCTTATTATTTCCTTCAAAGTTAAGTGATGGCTTGGGATTACATATTGATTAAATGATCTTCCCGAGCCGCCTTTCGATTTTCAGCTCGGGATGCTACTTTGTCCTAACTTTTGCCTAGGTTACTTGAGATGTGTTCCCTAGCGGACATTTTCTTTTTTCTTTGATCCTCACTGTCGCCACCCGCCGAAACGGACGTTGGCATTCGCGATGATGGTCGGACTCTTTTTAGTTTTGAAAAATGATGGATTGTTAGAATGACTTATTCTCAAACTGAGACCTCATCGAACTAACAATTTTATTAAATGATTCTCACCAATCCATGTTAATCCCAAGCGGGACCCTCCATGGATTAGTGGTTTTCACAAAAAGAAGGGGTTCTTGGAGTCGCCACCAATGTTTTACTCAAAACATTGGAAAAAGATATAAGGCAATTGATTTTCACAAATCAACTTTGGCCATTACAACCAGAGTCGGGTAAGGGAGTCGGTTACGTGCGAGGAAGGTGTTAGCACCCCACAACGCCCCTTTCGGGTTCCCTATGACGGATTATTTCATAAATAATATTGTAAAGTTACTAAATTACCCCTATTTATTAGAAACGATTATGAGTAAAATATTTACATGATGAAAACTCTAAACATGCAATGCAACAATCAAAAAGCAATAAATAAAAGCGGTAAAAGAAGGGATTTGGAAAGAAACCTTCGAAGCGGGCTTTTATATATTCAAAACGAAGTTTAGGAGGCTTTTTGGCGCTCCTTCCCACTACACGTCCGCTCGCTCCTTTCCCTAAAGATAATTTTTACTATGGAAATCAAAGAGATTTCCCTTCGACTTGTTCGAGTCTCAAGCTAATGGCTCATGACTCAAGAACTTCGTCGGATTGGCTCTCGGAGAGACTTCTAGGGCAGAGAATAGCTCAAAAACCCAAGAATACTAAGCACGAGGGTCCAGAAGTGTGGAAAAAAGTGTGGAATGACGTGCAAATGACGTCCTATTTATAGGATTGAGGCGCAATACGGCCTGGGAGGTCAATACGGCCCGTACTGGGTTTTTGAACTACAGTACGGCCGTATTGAATTTGGTACAGTCGTACTGAAGTTCAAAAACTTCACTATGGCCGTATTGAGTTCACTACAGCCGTATTGCAGTTCAAATGGCTCAGTACGGCCGTACTGAACCTCTGGGAGGGTGTATTGAGCTCCAATCCTCGCACACCCTTATTCTAAGCTACTCTAAGACTTCTAGACCTACAAAGAATCATCCTAGGGTCTTCCAGGAGTCCTTCCGGCTGACTTTCCTTCAGTCTTCGAGAGTCTTTGAGTCTTATTTCTGACCCGGACAATTTTAGGGGTCTACAGCTGCCCCCCCTTTATTTAGTCAAACGGCTTTTTGGTGTACCGGTTGACAAGTAAAGGAGTTGACCCAATTGTCCGGGGAGTAAGCCATCCTTCCGACTTGTAGTGTCTTCCAGTGGGAAAATTGTTGAGTGGCCTCTCCAGGTTGAGTATTAGTCGTCGCCTCTCCAGGCTCGTGCATACCTCGGTGTTTCTGACAACCTCGGTAGCGTGAGTTTGCCCTCTCCAGGGTCTGCATGCCTCCGTGTTTCTGACGACGTTGGCAGCGGCATACCTCCGTGTTTCTGACGACGTCGGTAGCTGAGTATTGGTCGTCGCCTCTCCAGGCTCGTGCATACCTCGGTGTTTCTGACAACCTCGGTAGCTGCATACCTCCGTGTTTCTGACGACGGGGAAGCTGAGTATTAGTCGTCGCCTCTCCAGGCTCGTGCATACCTCGGTGTTTCTGACAACCTCGGTAGCTGCATACCTCCGTGTTTCTGACGACGGGGTAGCTGAGTATTAGTCGTCGCCTCTCCAAGCTCGTGCATACCTCGGTGTTTCTGACAACCTTGGTAGCATGAGTTTGCCCTCTCTAGGGTCTGCATGCCTCCGTGTTTCTGACGACGTTGGCAGCTGCATACCTCCGTGTTTCTGACGACGTCGGTAGCTGAGTATTAGTCGTCGCCTCTCCAGGCTCGTGCATACCTCGGTGTTTCTGACAACCTCGGTAGCGTGAGTTTGCCCTCTCCAGGGTCTGCATGCCTCCGTGTTTCTGACAATGTTGGCAGCTGCATACCTCCGTGTTTCTGACGACGTCGGTAGCTGAGTATTAGTCGTCGCCTCTCCAGGCTCGTGCATACCTCGGTGTTTCTGACAACCTCGGTAGCGTGAGTTTGCCCTCTCCAGGGTCTGCATACCTCTGTGTTTCTGACGACATTGGTAGCATGAGTATTAATCGTCGGCTCTCCAGGCTCGTGCATACCTCGGTGTTTCTGACAACCTCGGTAGCTGCATACCTCCGTGTTTCTGACGATGGGGTAGCTGAGTATTAGTCGTCGCCTCTCCAGGCTCGTGCATACCTCGGTGTTTTTGACAACCTCGGTAGCTGCATACCTCCGTGTTTCTGACGACGGGGTAGCTGAGTATTAGTCGTCGCCTCTCCAGGCTCGTGCATACCTCGGTGTTTCTGACAACCTCGATAGCGTGAGTTTGCCCTCTCCAGGGTCTGCATGCCTCCGTGTTTCTGACGACGTTGGCAGCTGCATACCTCCGTGTTTCTAACGACGTCGGTAGCTGAGTATTAGTCGTCACCTCTCCAGGCTCGTGCATACCTCGGTGTTTCTGACAACCTCGGTAGCGTGAGTTTGCCCTCTCCAGGGTCTGCATACCTCTGTGTTTCTAACGACATTGGTAGCATGAGTATTAGTCGTCGCCTCTCCAGGCTCGTGCATACCTCGGTGTTTCTGACAACCTCGGTAGCTGCATACCTCCGTGTTTCTGACGACGGGGTAGCTGAGTATTAGTCGTCGCCTCTCCAGGCTCGTGCATACCTCGGTGTTTCTGACAACCTCGGTAGCTGCATACCTCCGTGTTTCTGACGACGGGGTAGCTGAGTATTAGTCGTCGCCTCTCCAGGCTCGTGCATACCTCGGTGTTTCTGACAACCTCGATAGCGTGAGTTTGCCCTCTCTAGGGTTGCATACCTCCGTGCTTCTGGTCACTTTGGTAGCGTGAGTTTGCCCTCTCCAGGGATGCATACCTCCGTGCTTCTGGTCACTTTGGTAGCGTGAGTTTGCCCTCTCCAGGGATTTGTGATGATTTTGTCTCCACAGTCCACGATGCTGCTTCGATGGTTGTTTTTGATTTTGGTGCCGCTGAGGGCTGGATAACGCAGGGATCCGTCTAGGGGATGTGCAGTTACTCATAGGTTCTTTTGTCCCAACTTTCCATTGCGTAGTTGGTGCCCACTGGGGAAATTCTGATTCCTTGGGGATGCAGACACAAAGATGCTCTTTCTGAGGTGAGCGATGCCTTATGATTGGCTGACGTCCTTTCGACGTTGGTGGAGCATCCCGGTTATCCTTATTCGGGTGACTCTTTTTGATTTTCTGGTTTTGTTGCCTCTGCATAGGCTGTTATCCGCTGGGGGATTCTGTTGTGATGATCTTGATTGGCCTCTTCAGTTAGGCGGATTATCTTGACGTTCGGTGTTTAGCTGAATACCGAATTCCGCTTGGGGAATGGTTATTGATCTTTTCGGATTTTCTCTTTTTGAAGGAGTGCCTCTGAGTAGGCGAATGGGGATTGAGGATCTTGTGTATCCCAGAGTATTATTTAGAAAGCCTCTTTAGGCTTTGCTTCACTCGTCGCTCGAGTTGGAAAGCTATCTTCCACTGAGGAAGTCTGAGTCCTTTGACTCGGATATTTTGTTTGGATGATCATGCTTCCATTAGGGAATCTTGCTGATCTTGCTCTGATAGCTTTCACTGGGAATTCGGCCCAAGAGTGCAAGCTGAGATGTCTCTGGGGAGTATTATTTCGGCAAGCCTCTCCAGGCTCAGTTATTCTGTACGATTGTCGGATTTTCTGAATTTTTGCCTTTTTTGTCGATTTTCGGCTTTTCTGTTGGCTGCTGTCATACACAAGAAATTTTTCCTATTTTTTCTATTTTATGCGACTGCCTCATGATAAGGTCTTTGAATGTGCAACTAATGTGTGTGATGCACAAAATGCAAGTTTAATCATTTTGTTAATGTTTTTAGAAAGTGAATGGCTCTCCCTATCCTCCTCTTCTTGGAGGAATTTCTATCGTCGATGTGAGGGAGGATTTCTGTGAGCCTCTTACGCAGGAGATTACGGATTTTATAGGAACCCCTCCAACTTTCTTTATTGACCGATTATTAAAGGAATTTCGTACAATTTTTAAGAAACACCAATTTAGAGGCATAATCACATGGTCAAGAGAAGAGAAATGAATAGATATTTTATTGATATTCACAAATGTTTTTACAGAAATATATACAAAAGGAATTTCTGAAGAATGGCTGGCCAGGGTAGGCTATATACATTAGGCTTAACAATTATATCTGTAATTGTTGCTGTAGACCCCTAAAATTGTCCGGGTCGGAAATAAAACTCGAAGACCCTCAAAGATCGAAGGAAAGTCAGCCAGAAGGACTCCTAGAAGACCATAGGATGGCTATCTGTAGATTTAGAGGTCTTAGAGTAGCTTAAAATAAGGAAGTGGAGGGAATGAAGCCCAATACGGCCGTACTAAACTTAATACGGCCGTATTGAAGCTTCAATATGGCCGCAGTGAACTCAATATGGCGTATTGAAGTTTCTGAAACTTCAATACGGCCGTACTGAAATCAATACGGCCGTATTGAAGCTTCAATACAGCCGCAGTGAACTCAATACGTCCGTATTGAAATTTCTGAGCTTCAATACGGCCGTATTGAACTCAATACGGCCGTATTGAAGTTCAAAAATTTCAATACGGCCGTATTGATTCTGTAGCCCGTATTGGGCCTGTTCCCTATAAATATGACGTCAATTGGACGTCATTTCACACTTTGGAACATAGTTTCAATCCTCTCCTTGAGTATTCTGGGGTTTTTGAGCAGTGTTCTGCCCTAGAAATCACTCGGAGAGTTGATCCGACGAAGTTCTTGAGCCCCGAGCCATTTTGCTTGAGGATCGAACCTAGTCGAAGGGAAATCCTCCGGATTTCCATAGTCAAAATTTTATAGGAGGGAGCGAGCGGGCTTGTAGAGCGAGGGAACGCCAAAAAGCTTCCCAGTTTTACGAAATATATAAAAGCACGCTTCAAAGGTTTTCTTCTTAAAATCCTTCCTTTTACTGCTTTCTGTGTGTATATTTAACTGTCATCATGTAGATAGTTAATTTATAATTGCTTAGAATAAATAGGGGTAATTTAGTAATTTTACGCTGTTATTTTAGAAATAATCTGTCATAGGGAACCCGAAAGGGGCGCTGTGGGGTGCTAACACCTTCCCCACGCGTAACCGACTCCCTTACCCAACTCTGGTTGTAATGGCCAAAGTTGATTTATAAAATCAATTGCCTTATCCCTTTTTCCAATGTTTTGAGTAAAACATTGGTGGCGACTCCAAAGAACCCTCCTTTTGCGAAAACCACTAATCCATGGAGGGTCCCGCTTGGGATTAATATGGATTGGTGAATCATTTAATAAAATTGCTCGTTTGACAAGGTCTCAGTTTGAGAATACGTCATTCTAGCAATCCATATTTTTAAACAAATAAAAGAGTCCAACCATCCTTCGCGAATGCCGAAAGCCCCGTTTCGGGCCGGTGGCGACAGATGGCGACTCCACTGGGGAAGCTTCGAGAGTCAGTCCCATTTAGTGACAGATTATTTTAACAAATAATAATTAAAATTACTTCATTACCCCTTGTATGATAACATGATTTATTATATGGCTTTAAATAACTGTTGTATGTTTAAATTCCGCAATTGTTTGAAATACAAACTGTACACAAACCTTTGCACACAACAGTTCCCTCTATACCCGGGGGCATGAGTGATTAACCATAGGGAGTGGATGTTAGTACGGCCGGTTGTCGAATGGGTCTATAGGTGCCCGTAGACCGTTGTCGGAAAACATCACTCAAGGTGATAACCATGAACTTGAGTCCGACGGTGCGTTGGAGCTTTCCATCGACCTACGATGAGAGGAATTGGGTCCCTATAATGGGGGCACCTTGGGGGCCTTGGACTGGTGAGAACAGTTAGAACCACCTTGAATATGCACCACTTCTGCAGGATACCCCTACCTCGTGATTCGCTCGTGACTGTTCGTGGATGAGTGAATTGTTTGTGCATTTTTATGTGACATTGTATGAGCATACATTGCACCTTTTAAACATACAACATTCCTTTTTAAATAAAATGAATAAATAGAAATAAGGATCTTCCATTGCATGGTGTTAACATCTACCTTCATCACATTCATGTAGGAAGTTTCCCTTTTCACCCAAAAAATACAAAAAGATACAAAATACCCAAAGAAATAAAGAAAAAGGGTTATTTATCCAAACCAAGCAATATCATGCATCATCTTAGGGACATCCCGAAAACATGATAATGCTTAGTTGAATAAACACTATGCATGCATATTCAACCTCATCATCTCATATCATGCATATAGATCATGGAGAGATCTAGGAGTCATTCATACATCTCTCCTAGTAATCCATTAATAAACATTAATAAAAAGAAAGAAATAATCGATGCGTATATTCAAAGAATGGATCACACGCCGTTCGTTATCAAGTGTAAGCCAACAACCGCGCCAAGCGAGCACACGTCAACTCCGTTGTTGGTAATCAAGACAAACAAAGGGGAAGGTCCAACACCATTAAGGATCACAGTTCCAAGGCCTTTCCCTTACAAATCAAATAAGGCTGTGCCGTGGATATACGACATCCACTCTTCTGCCGACAGCGATATCTCCAACATCGCTGGACTTGGGGGCATGACTAGGAGTGGTAGGATCTACACTCCCGATGATCTTCATAACAAAGCCCCCAAGAATAAAGAAAAAGAAGAAAAGAAAACCGAGGAAAAAGAATCCGAGGAGGAGACTGACAAGCTGTTAAAATTTATCCGACAGAGCGAGTACTCCATCGTGGATCAACTTCATAGGACGCCAGCAAAGATTACGCTGTTGTCGTTGATCCTATGCTCCGAACCGCATCGGCAAACTCTGTTGAAAGTCTTGAACGAGGCATACGTGTCGCACACTATCTCCCAAGACGAGTTTGAGGGCATTGTTAGTCACATCAAGGCTAATGATCACCTCACCTTCATCGATGAAGAAATCCCCGCCGAGGGATCAAACCACAACAAGCCCTTGCACATCTCTATAAAGTGCAAGGAGTATTACATCGCTAAAGTCTTGGTAGATAATGGATCTTCCTTGAACGTAATGCCAAAAAGAGCGCTCGAGCAAGTGGCAATCAAGGGAATCCAAATGCGCCCGAGCAACATGATCGTTCGAGCCTTCGATGGATCTAAAAGAGAAGTGGTGGGAGAGATCAATCTTCCAATCCAAATTGGACCCACTATCTTCAGCGTCGAATTTCAAGTGATGGACATCACTCCCGCATACAGCTGTCTCCTCGGCCGACCTTGGATTCATGATGCGAAAGCTGTTCCTTCTACGCTCCACCAGAAAGTCAAGTTCATAATGGGTGACAAGCTGGTGACCGTGCAAGCTGAAGATGACATACTCATCAGCAAGCCATCCACCATACCTTATGTGGATGCAGCGGAGGAAGCTTTAGAAACCGCCTTCCAAGCATTGGAAATCGCCAATGTCGAAACGTTTCCTCGAGAAATGAAGAAGGTAGCTCATATGCTCACAAAGAACGGATACTTGCCAGGACAAGGATTGGGCAAGTACTCCCAAGGAATCCCGGAGCTACCCATTATCAAGGACAATCCGGGGAAACAAGGGTTAGGATACAACCCTGTTAAAGATCAAAGAACGAAGAGGAATCAAGATCCTTCTCGACGTTCTTTAAGCCAGATCTTTAGGAAGGCTGGTTCACAAACGTCAAGGCCAGCTGTCGTCATCAAGTGTCCTTTTCCTTCTAATAGGGATGTATAAATTCAGTGACTATTAGAGATCACTCCTCGGGGACAGCCCGACCCCCGAGCCTCGATAGGGCACATGTTTCCATTATGATTATAATAAAATCATTCTTCATTAATTCTTTATTGCTTCTTTTCTCGCTTGCAATAAAATTCTAGACCACATTATTTTAACCCTGTTTGAATAAACATGAATGAGGTTAAAATCATCTTAATAATAATAAACCCACATCATTTTTATGTGGAAGTGTGTGTGTCAACTTGGAGCACCTTTTCTTGGCCTCAATAAGTGCCATCATGGATAAAGAAATCCTAAAAAGCTCGAAAAGGGGACTATGCAAAATAAGAGCAAAAAGACCCGCTAGGAATCCCACAAAAGGGTGACCTAGGCAAAAGTTAGGGTTACAAAATAAGAGCAAAAGACCCGCTAGGAATCCCACAAAAGGGTGACCTAGGCAAAAGTTAGGGTTACAAAATAAGAGCAAAAGACCCGCTAAAACTCCACAAATGGGTGTTTTAGGCAAAAGTTAGGGCCGTCAAAAAAGAAAAACAAAATAAATCCATGATGGTACCATCAATTGAATTCAACAAGGGGCTTAAGAAAAGCTATCCAAGTTGTCAAAGCACAATCATTAATAACAAAGATGTGCTTAACTTCATAAGTGTTTAATCGAACAAGCCTAAACACTTAAGCCTACCATTGGCCAAGCCATTCTTACAAAATCCATTTTTCAAAATAAAATAATCCCCTCTAAAACACAAACTTTTGAAAATATATCCTTTCCTTCTTTTCTCTCTTGTCCCAACGATTTTTGAATAATCTAGTGGAAACATGGAGATATAGTGGTCAATAGGAGGGTTGACATATCTTTTAAAGGAAGGGAAGGATCATTTGGTTGATGACACCAAAATAACACGCATCATTCCTCGGTTACAGAAATCGGCAATGCACAGCCCGTCTGGAGGAATGGCAAAATTCAAATAGAGAAACGCATCGTTTAATTCTTTTGAAAAATGAATCAAATAGAATTAGGTGCATCATACCGCATACATGCATACAGATGATAGGTGTACTGGAAGATCACTTATTCTCTGTTTATTAAAAAAACAAAAAAATATATAAACTTCAGAAAAACAATACGCCCGTATCATGTTCAGTACGCCCGTACCAAAATTAGGGTTATGAACAAATTTTCAATTCAATACGGGCATACTGAAATGGATGCGGCCGTATTGGCCATAAAGAAATTTTCAAAGACCTCGTCATGAGGCAACCACATAAAATAGAAAAATAGAAAAATTGCTTGTGTATGACAGCAGCAAACAAAATGCAAAGATTCAGAAAATCAACAGCGTCATACAGAATAACTGAGCCTGGAGAGGCTTGCCGAAAGAATACTCTCAGAATAACTGAGCCTGGAGAGGCTTTCCGAAAGAATACTCTCAAAATAACTGAGCCTGGAGAGGCTTGCCAAAACAATACTCATACAGAATAATTGAGCCTGGAGAGGCTCGCCGAAATAATACTCTCAGAATAATTGAGCCTGGAGAGGCTCGCCGAAATAATACTCTCTCAGAATAACTGAGACATTTCTGTACAGAAAAAGCCAAAACCAACAAAAAAGGCAAAATCAACAAAAATACAAAAAGGCAAAAAACACAGAAAAAGCCAAAATCGAAAAAAGGCAAAATACAGAAAATCCAACAAATCATACAGAATAACTGAGCCTGGAGAGGCTTGCCGAAAGAATACTCTCAGAATAACTGAGCCTGGAGAGGCTTGCCGAAATAATACTCGCACAAGATAATTGAGCCTGGAGAGGCTCGCCGAAATAATACTCTTTCAGAATAACTAAGCCTGGAGAGGCTTGCTGAAATAATACTCTTTCAGAATAATTGAGCCTGGAGAGGCTTGCCGAAATAATACTCTCTCAGAATAAATGAGCCTGGAGAGGCTCGCAGAAATAATACTCCCCAGAGAAACCTCAACTCAAGCTCATGGAACAAATCCCCAGCGAGAGCTATCAAAGCAAGATCGTCAAAATCCCCAATGGAAGCGCGATCATCCAAGCAAAAATATTCAGTCAAAGGACTTGAAACTTCCTCAGTGGAAGATAGCTCTCTGACTCAAGCGCTGAGTGAGGCTAAGCCTGCAGAGGCTTCCTAAATAATACTCTGGGATACATAAGATCCCCAAATCCCCAGTCGCCTACTCAAGAGGCATTCCTACAAAAAGAAAAAAAATCAAAAATATCAATAAATATTCCCCAAGCGGAATCCGGAACTCAGCCGAACACTAAACATCAAGATAATTCGCCTACTCAGAGGCACTCTTTCAAAAAAGAGAAAAAATCGAAAAGATCAATAATCATTCCCCAAGCGGAATCCGGTTCTCAGCCAATCATTGAACGTCAAGCTGATACGCCTAACAGAAGAGGCCAGTCAAGAAATGAACGACAAAATCCCCAGTGCATAAACAGCCTACACAGAGGCTACAAAAAATAAAAATTGAAAAGAGACACCCGAATAAGGATAACCGGGATACTCCACCAACGTCGAAAGGACGTCAGCCAAACATAAGGCACCGCTCAATTCAAGAAGAGCATCTGTGTCTATACCCCAAGGAAACAAAAATTCCCCATGGGTACCAACTAAGCAATGCAAGTTGGGGCACAAAAACCTATGAATGACTGCACATCCCCTAGACGGATCCCTGCGTTATCCAGCCCTCAGTGGCACCAAAATCAAAATCAAACCGTCGAAGCAGCATCGTGGACTGTGGAGACAAAACTATCACTAATCCCTGAAGAGGGTAAACACGTATTGCCGAAGTGATCAGAAGACACGGACGCAGACCCTGGAGAGGGCAAAACTCAGTTGCCTAGGTCATCAAAGACAACCGAAACAAAGTCTGGAGAGACGATACTCAAACAAAGTCTGGAGAGACGATACTCAAACAAAGTCTGGAGAGACGATACTCAAACAAAGTCTGGAGAGACGATACTCAAACAAAGTCTGGAGAGACGATACTCAAACAAAGTCTGGAGAGACGATACTCAAACAAAGTCTGGAGAGACGATACTCAAATAAAGTCTGGAGAGACGATACTCAAACAAAGTCTGGAGAGACGATACTCAAACAAAGTCTGGAGAGACGATACTCAAACAAAGTCTGGAGAGACAGTACTCAAACGAAGTCTGGAGAGACGGTACTCAAACAAAGTCTGGAGAGACGGTACTCAAACAAAGTCTGGAGAGACGGTACTCAAACAAAGTCTGGAGAGACGGTACTCAAACAAGGTCTCGAGAGACGGTACTCAAACAAGGTCTGGAGAGACGGTACTCAAACAAAGTCTGGAGAGACGGTACTCAAAGTCTGGAGAGACAGTACTCAAACAAGGTCTGGAGAGACGGTACTCAAACAAGGTCTGGAGAGACGGTACTCAAACAAGGTCTGGAGAGACGGTACTCAAACAAAGTCTGGAGAGACGATACTCAGAGTCTGGAGAGACGGTACTCAAGGTCTGGAGAGACAGTACTCAAAGTCTGGAGAGACGGTACTCAAACAAAGTCTGGAGAGACGATACTCAAAGTCTGGAGAGACGGTACTCAAAGTCTGGAGAGACGATACTCAAAGTCTGGAGAGACGGTACTCAAAGTCTGGAGAGACGATACTCAGAGTCTGGAGAGACGGTACTCAAGGTCTGGAGAGACAGTACTCAAGGTCTGGAAAGACAGTACTCAACCATCAGCGTCGTCAGAGGCACATTGGTGTTCAACTTCCAGCTCGGGCATCGAGTGAAGTTGACCCTGGAGAGGGTAAACTTAGCTACCGAGGTTGTCAGAAGCGCCGAGGTATGCAACAACCTGGAGAGGCTACTCAACAATTTTCCACCGGAAGTCGCTACAAGTCAGAAGGTTGGCACATCACCCGGACAATTGGGTCAACTCCTTTACTTGTCAACCGGTACACCAAAAGGCCGTTTGACTAAGTAAAGGGGGGGCAGCTGTAGACCCCTAAAATTGTCCGGGTCGGAAATAAAACTCGAAGACCCTCAAAGATCGAAGGAAAGTCAGCCAGAAGGACTCCTAGAAGACCATAGGATGGCTATCTGTAGATTTAGAGGTCTTAGAGTAGCTTAAAATAAGGAAGTGGAGGGAATGAAGCCCAATACGGCCGTACTAAACTTAATACGGCCGTATTGAAGCTTCAATATGGCCGCAGTGAACTCAATACGGCGTATTGAAGTTTCTGAAACTTCAATACGGCCGTACTGAAATCAATACGGCCGTATTGAAGCTTCAATACAGCCGCAGTGAACTCAATACGGCCGTATTGAAATTTCTGAGCTTCAATACGGCCGTATTGAACTCAATACGGCCGTATTGAAGTTCAAAAATTTCAATACGGACGTATTGATTCCGTAGCCCGTATTGGGCCTGTTCCCTATAAATATGACGTCAATTGGACGTCATTTCACACTTTGGAACATAGTTTCAATCCTCTCCTTGAGTATTCTGGGGTTTTTGAGCAGTGTTCTGCCCTAGAAATCACTCGGAGAGTTGATCCGACGAAGTTCTTGAGCCCCGAGCCATTTTGCTTGAGGATCGAACCTAGTCGAAGGGAAATCCTCCGGATTTCCATAGTCAAAATTTTATAGGAGGGAGCGAGCGGGCTTGTAGAGCGAGGGAACGCCAAAAAGCTTCCCAGTTTTACGAAATATATAAAAGCACGCTTCAAAGGTTTTCTTCTTAAAATCCTTCCTTTTACTGCTTTCTGTGTGTATATTTAACTGTCATCATGTAGATAGTTAATTTATAATTGCTTAGAATAAATAGGGGTAATTTAGTAATTTTACGCTGTTATTTTAGAAATAATCTGTCATAGGGAACCCGAAAGGGGCGCTGTGGGGTGCTAACACCTTCCCCACGCGTAACCGACTCCCTTACCCAACTCTGGTTGTAATGGCCAAAGTTGATTTATAAAATCAATTGCCTTATCCCTTTTTCCAATGTTTTGAGTAAAACATTGGTGGCGACTCCAAAGAACCCTCCTTTTGCGAAAACCACTAATCCATGGAGGGTCCCGCTTGGGATTAATATGGATTGGTGAATCATTTAATAAAATTGCTCGTTTGACAAGGTCTCAGTTTGAGAATACGTCATTCTAGCAATCCATATTTTTAAACAAATAAAAGAGTCCAACCATAGTTCGCGAATGCCGAAAGCCCCGTTTCGGGCCGGTGGCGACAGTTGCTCTTACGTTCCCCTAATTGCTTCGGGTGAGATGCCTGAGCTAGGAGTGTAGACACTGCAAGACGCTTGCTTCTAGAAGATAATCACTTGAACCGCCTTTCGGTTTTCGGTTCAAGTGATCGTTGCTTGCTTTTTTTTTGTGTCTTATTCTTTTGCCCCTAATTTTTGCCTAGGACGTATCCTAGCGGGGATAAATTCGCCTTTGTTTTGCCTAGTACCCTTGTACTGGCGGGCTTTTTATTTTGCCCTAACTTTTGCCTAGGACGCCCTTTTCGGGTTTTCATCCTAGCGGGCCTATGCAAGCAACGTCTTCAAGCATAGTACTTCTTTACCACGTTAGCGTTGACTGGGTATCGAATTTCTTCTCCATCCATGTCCGTGAGGATCAATGCTCCTCCTGAAAAGGCTCGCTTCACCACGTATGGTCCTTCGTAATTCGGGGCCCACTTTCCGATTTTGTCCTTTTGAGTTGGTAGCAACTTCTTCATTACCAGCTCTCCCTCGTGGTAGACTCGAGGGTGGACTTTCTTGTTAAAAGCCTTTTTGATCTTCCTCTGATAGGCTTGACCATGGCATATGGCGTTCAGCCGTTTCTCTTCGATAAGACTCAACTGGTCGTATCGGCTTTGAACCCATTCTGCCTCGGAAAGTTTTGCTTCCATGATTACCCTTAGAGAAGGTATCTCGACTTCGACAGGTAGAACTGCCTCCATCCCATAGACGAGGGAGAATGGAGTAGCTCCTGTAGATGTGCGTACTGAAGTTCTATAACCATGAAGAGCGAAGGGTAACATCTCATGCCAGTCTTTAAATGAAACAACCATCTTTTGCACTATTTTCTTAATGTTTTTATTGGCTGCCTCAACTGCCCCATTCATCTTTGGCCGATATGGGGAAGAGTTGTGGTGTTGGATCTTGAATTCTTGGCACAGTTCTTCCACCATTTTGTTATTCAAATTAGATCCATTATCAGTGATGATTTTATCGGGAATACCGTATCTGCATATAATGTTCTTCTTGATGAAGGAGGTTACCACCTTTCGGGTCACATGAGCATACGATGCCGCTTCTACCCATTTGGTGAAGTAGTCAATGGCCACAAGGATGAATCTTTGTCCATTGGATGCTTTCGGCTCGATGGGTCCAATAACATCCATGCCCCACATTGCGAATGGCCAAGGTGAAGCCAATACATTGAGTGGAGTCGGTGGGACATGAATGTTGTCGGCGTATGCTTGACACTTATGGCATTTTCGCACGTACTGGTAACAATCCCTTTCCATGGTCGACCAATAGTATCCCGCCCTGAGGATCTTTTTAGCCATTGCAGGCCCGGGGATATGGGTACCGTAAACCCCCTCATGTACTTCTTTGATCATATTTTGAGCTTCGACTTGGTCTATACATCTCAACAAGACCGAGTCATAATTTTTCTTGTAGAGGGTTTCACCGACTAGCAGAAATCCCCTGGCCCTTCTTCGGATATGCTTCTTGTCATTATCGTTGGCCGCATCAGGATATTCCTCTTTTGTTAAATATTGCTTGATGTCATGGAACCATGGACGATCATCGACAACTTTATCTATCAGAAGGCAGAACGCTTGCTTATCGTGCCGCCGGATATTGATGATGGGCATTTCATGCTCACTATCCAAGGCGAACATCGACGAGAGCGTAGCAAGAGCGTCGGCAAACTGATTCTCCTCCCTTGGAATGTATTCAAAGACGACACTTTGGAAGAAATGTGCCAAATCTTTGATGTGCTCAACATATGGTATCAGTTTAGGATTTCGGACTTCCCAATCACCTCGTAGTTGGTAGATGACTAGGGCCGAATCACCAAACACTTTGAGTTTTAGGATACCATTGTTGATGGCTGGTTGGATTCCCAACGTGCAAGCCTCGTATTCAGCCATGTTGTTTGTACAATCGAAGTTGAGTCTTGCCGTTATGGGAATGTATTTTCCTTGTGGAGAGATTAGCACTGTGCCAATCCCTCGTCCAAGCATGTTGGAGGCTCCATCAAAATACATGGTCCACGCATCATCTTTAGGCTCTTCATGTTGTAGATTCATTATATCCTCATCGGGGAAATTATCCTGAAGGGATTGGTAGTCGTTGGTCGGCCCGTGTGCTAGGTAATCAGCTAGGGTACTACCCTTGATGGCCTTTTGT
This sequence comes from Cajanus cajan, assembly GCF_000230855.2. Classification (NCBI taxonomy): domain Eukaryota; kingdom Viridiplantae; phylum Streptophyta; class Magnoliopsida; order Fabales; family Fabaceae; genus Cajanus; species Cajanus cajan. The sequence continues at coordinate 42,296,267 of NC_138525.1, forward strand.
GTGACATGTATGATGTCAAATTCTGATAACTGTACTTGCCATCGGGCAATCTTCCCAGTGATTATTGGTTTGTCGAACACGTACTTAATTGGATCCATTTTGGAAACCAACCAAGTAGTATGCCTAATCATATACTGCCTGAGCCGTTGTGTTGCCCATGCTAACGCACAACACGTCTTTTCTAACGGCGTGTAGCGGGTTTCATAGTCGAGAAATTTCTTGCACAGGTAGTAGATGGCTCGTTCTTTCTTTCCCGTTTCATCTTGTTGTCCTAGCACAACTCCCATGGACTCATCAAGCACAGTTAAGTAGAGGATTAATGGTCTTCCCTCGACAGGCGGCACCAATACTGGTGGATTGGCCAAGCACTGTTTAATCTTATCAAAAGCTTGTTGACAATCCTCATCCAAAGATTCGGAATGATTCTTGCGCAACAGCCTGAATATTGGTTTGCACGTGTCAGTCAACTGTGCGATGAACCTTGCGACATAGTTCACCCTGCCGAGGAATCCTCTTATCTCTTTCTCAGTCTTAGGAGGAGGCATTTCCATTATTGCCTTTACTTTATCGGGGTCCACCTCTATGCCTTTCTTGCTGACGATGAACCCGAGAAGCTTACCCGACCGAACTCCGAAAGTACACTTAGCCAGATTTAGTTTAAGCTGATACTTGCGAAGCCGGCTGAATAATTTTCTCAAATATTGGATATGGTCCATTTCGTCCTTCGACTTTGCGATCATGTCGTCCACGTATACTTCGATTTCTTTGTGGATCATGTCGTGGAATAACATCACGATCGCTCGTTGGTAGGTGGCACCCGCATTTTTGAGTCCAAAAGGCATCACCCTATAGCAGAAAGTACCCCAGGGTGTAATGAAGGAAGTTTTCTCGCGGTCTTCCACATTCATCTTAATTTGGTTGTACCCAGAGTACCCATCCATAAAGGAATAGAGTGTGTTCGTGGCTGTATGATCCACTAGTGTATCGATGTGCGGTAAGGGAAAATCGTCCTTTGGACTGGCACGATTCAGATCCCTGTAGTCAACACAAACTCTAACCTTTCCATTCTTTTTAATGACTGGCACGATGTTAGCCAGCCATTCGAGATACTGAGATACAACCAAGAATCCTGCATCTAATTGCTTTTCTACCTCCTCCTTGATCTTTAAAGACCACTCGGGCTTGATTCGTCGGAGCTTTTGTTTGACGGGTCGAAACCCTTCTTTCAACGGTAACTTGTGCTCGACGATGTTAGAGTCCAAACCGGGCATATCATGATACGACCATGCAAATACGTCCTTATATTCCCTTAACAATTGGATCAATTGCGCCCTTATTTCATCACTGATATGGGTCCCAATGTTGACCTCTTTTATCTCTTGGCCCTGCCCCAAATTCACAGTCTCCAATTTCTCTTGGTACGGTTGGAGTAGACGAGCTTCTTGGTCTAGCAGTCTTTGCAGATCCGGAGAGATGGTCTCCTCATCACTGTCCAACTCAACCCATTCATCCTCAACTTTCGGATCCCGGTCGGAGCGAACAATCACAGACATAATTGTTTTATCGGTTCTGTTTTTGGTTTAGAATTATTAATGTTAATGAGAGAAAGAGAGAAAAGAATAAATGAGAGAATGATATGTGAAAAATGCCTCTTTATTGATATGTATGAAAAACTGTACAAGAAAAACCCTTATTTACATGAAAAAGATCTCATGATCTCGGGTACTGATCATGAGTCCCAAAAAGAAAAGAAAAATGTGGAGGGGCCCTATCGTGGCTTGCTCTTCTCTCTACTCCTGCTTCGGCAGAGGATTCTTGCTCACGTCGGGCGCTGTCGAATCAAAAGTGATCCACCCGGCATCAATAAGGTCTTGGACCTTATATTTGAGAGCTCTACAGTTTTCCGTTGAATGCCCCAGTGCCTCTGAATGGTATAGACATTTGTCTTGCGGATTGTACCAATCGGGATAAGGTGGATCAATTTTCCTTGGTGGAATGTAAGCTAGAAGATGAGCTTGCACTAGCTTCGGTAGGAGGTCGCTATATGTGGTCGGAAGTTTATCAAACTTCTTCACAGGGTTGTACTGCGACTTTCCCGACTTCGAAGCGGAGGAAGATGAAGAAATAGTTATGGCGTTGACTCCTCCCTCCTTCTTCTTCCCAAAGGTCTGCTTAGCTTCAAATGATTGGGAAGGCTTAGCTAGCTTCCCACTTTTCAGCCCTTGTTCCACTCTTTCTCCAATGGTGATGATGTCCGAGAAGAGCGTTGTCGTGTTCCCTATCATCTTGTCATAATAGGGACCGGTCAACGAGTTTAAAAATAGGGACACCGTCTCCTTATCCGACAGCGAGGGCTCTATTTGTGCTGCCAATTCCCTCCATCGTTGGGCATACGCCTTAAAGGATTCATCATTTTTCTTACTCAAGGCTTGAAGATCGGACCTATCGGGTGTTAGGTTGATGTTATACTTGTAGCGCTTGAGAAATGCGTCGGCCAACTGCTTCCATGTAAGCACCTGATTCCCATCCAGCTGCATATACCAGTTGAGTACGGTGTCAGCCAAGCTCTCTTGGAAGCAATGGATTAAGAGCTTTTCATTAGTGGCATATGCAGCCATCTTTCGGCAATACATGGTGAGATGACTTTTGGGGCAAGTCGATCCCACATACTTTGGGAGATCGGGCACTTTAAATTTGGGAGGGAATTGGATGTCCCTCACTAAGCACATGTCGACGGCATCTTTGATATCAAAATCATGCCCCTCCATAGCCCTCAACCGGTCCTCGAGAGCGTGGAATTGTTCCTTTGAAATCTCGGGCTCTCTAATTGTAATTCCCGCCCCAGGGGGTACAGCTTGCGGAGGCTCTTGCTCTTGCTCCTCCTCATGATGGGATTCATGGTCACTGTGTTGAGCCCCGTGTATGTTTTGGTGACGCATGAGTTCCATCATTTGCGCCATTTGCTCCTTGAGCTGTGAGAGCTCGGCTGTAAGCTTCCTGTTTTGTTCCTCCAACGCGTCCATTTTCTTGAGTTTCTGCGCGCGCGTGAGGACAGAGAGATGACCAACCACTTTCTAAAATGAATGCTTAATCTAATTAGTTTATTTATGGAATGAATACACTCTTGACATGAGCTTGATAACCTTCCATCTTTAAGGCGCTGCCTTTTTAAGACGGAGGTTTACCACCCTCCTTGACTTATGATCTCTCCCCAACGGAGAATCTCAATAGTCATGGGTCTCTTTCACTCATGTCAAGGGGTATTGGTGAGCCTAAAATGAATGGTTATGAGGATGCATGATGTCTTATTGGTAATGATGCACATGCTCCTCACTTTTATTATATTTTCACACATGGTCTTTCCTCTCATGTCATAACATTTTTCATGCATGGGGTTATTCTTAGACCTTATTACGAGGTTTATTACTAATGCACAAACAATGTCACATAGACCTATATACAAACAATTCACTCATCCACGAACAGTCACGAGCGAATCACGAGGTAGGGGTATCCTGCAGACAAGTGCATATTCAAGGAGGTTCTAACTGTTCTCACCGGTCCAAGGCCCCCAAGGTGCCCCCATTATAGGGACCCAATTCCTCTCGTTGTAAGTCGATGGAAAGCTCCAACGCACTGTCGGACTCGAGTTCATGGTTTTCACCTTGAGTGATGTTTTCCGACAACGGTCTACGGGCACCTATAGACCCATTCGACAACCGGCCGTACTAACATCCACTCCCTATGGCTTTCCACTCATGCCCCCGGGTATAGAGGGAACTGTTGTGTGCAAAGGTTCGTGTGCAGTTTATATTTCAAACGATTGCGGAAATTTAAACATCCAACAGTTATTAAAGCCAACTAGGTAAAACATGTTATCATACAAGCGAGGGGTAACGAAGTAATTTTAAACTATTATTTTAGAAATAATTCATCACTAAATGGGACTGACTCTCGAGGCTTCCCCAGTGGAGTCGCCATCTGTCGCCACCCGCCGAAACGGACGTTGGCATTCGCGACGATGGTCGGACTCTTTTTAGTTTTGAAAAATGATGGATTGTTAGAACGACTTATTCTCAAACTGAGACCTCATCGAACTAACAATTTTATTAAATGATTCTCACCAATCCATGTTAATCCCAAGCGGGACCCTCCATGGATTAGTGGTTTTCGCAAAAAGAAGGGGTTCTTGGAGTCGCCACCAATGTTTTACTCAAAACATTGGAAAAAGATATAAGGCAATTGATTTTCACAAATCAACTTTGGCCATTACAACCAGAGTCGGGCAAGGGAGTCGGTTACGTGCGAGGAAGGTGTTAGCACCCCACAACGCCCCTTTTGGGTTCCCTATGATGGATTATTTCATAAATAATATTGTAAAGTTACTAAATTACCCCTATTTATTAGAAACGATTATGAGTAAAATATTTACATGATGAAAACTCTAAACATGCAATGCAACAATCAAAAAGCAATAAATAAAAGCGGTAAAAGAAGGGATTTGGAAAGAAACCTTCGAAGCGGGCTTTTATATATTCAAAACGAAGTTTAGGAGGCTTTTTGGCGCTCCTTCCCACTACACGTCCGCTCGCTCCTTTCCCTAAAGATAATTTTTACTATGGAAATCAAAGAGATTTCCCTTCGACTTGTTCGAGTCTCAAGCTAATGGCTCATGACTCAAGAACTTCGTCGGATTGGCTCTCGGAGAGACTTCTAGGGCAGAGAATAGCTCAAAAACCCAAGAATACTCAGCACGAGGGTCCAGAAGTGTGGAAAAAAGTGTGGAATGACATGCAAATGACGTCCTATTTATAGGATTGAGGCGCAATACGGCCTGGGAGGTCAATACGGCCCGTACTGGGTTTTTGAACTACAGTACGGCCGTATTGAATTTGGTACGGCCGTACTGAAGTTCAAAAACTTCACTACGGCCGTATTGAGTTCACTACGGCCGTATTGCAGTTCAAATGGCTCAGTACGGCCGTACTGAACCTCTGGGAGGGTGTATTGAGCTCCAATCCTCGCACACCCTTATTCTAAGCTACTCTAAGACTTCTAGACCTACAAAGAATCATCCTAGGGTCTTCCAGGAGTCCTTCTGGCTGACTTTCCTTCGGTCTTCGAGAGTCTTTGAGTCTTATTTCCGACCCGGACAATTTTAGGGGTCTACACTCACTTTTGCCTAGGCTATCCTTTTTGGTTTTGGGTCTCCTAGAGGACCTTGCCCTAATTTTTGTGCAGCCCCCTTAGTGGGCTTCCTGCCAGGCTTTTGTCTTTGCAGCATTTGTGATCATCTTTCATTTCTTTATTAAAGGGGGATTCCCTTTGCACTGATTTCATTTGGACTTTTATCCACAAGTCATGCCCAATTTGATTGATCTTTATGTGTTTTTTATTGCGTATTAAGCCATTGTTTCTAATAACGTCCTTATTTCAAATGTACTTGTTCATTTAAGGTTTCTTGACGAGGCTTAGAGTAGATAAAAGGGAGAAGATAAATGAAGTAGAAAAGCGTATGACATTAAAATAGAATTTTCAATTTACACGTGCCCATTTAATGTAGCTTGAGGGGCCGGGCATGCCCCAAGTTCGTGATTCGTACACAAAGAAAAAGAAGGAGGTTGCCCCTTAGAGAGACCTAATTCATCTAACCGTAGAGCTAGTCCGCCACTTGCATGGATGTGGCGCTTCAACGCTTCAGAAGATCTCGTGTAGAGGGAGGTCCTTTGGCTTGTCGCCACCCGCCGAAACGGACCTTGGCATTCGCGACGATGGTCGGACTCTTTTTAAGGTTTGAAAAGTGGTGGATTGTTAGAACGACTTATTCTCAAACTGAGACCTTGTCGAACTAACAATTTTATTAAATGGTTCACCAATCCATGTTAATCCCAAGCGGGACCCTCCATAGATTAGTGGTTTTCGCAAAGTAGTAGGGTTCTTGGAGTCGCCACCAATATTTTACTCAAAACATTGGAAAAAGATTTAAGGCAATTGATTTTATAAATCAACCTTGGCCATTACAACCAGAGTTGGGTAAGGGAGTCGGTTACGTGCGGGGAAGGTGTTAGCACCCCACAACGCCCCTTTCGGGTTCCCTATGACGGATTATTTCATAAATAACAGTGTAAAATTACTAAATTACCCCTATTTATTATAAACGGCTATGAATAAAATATCTACATGATGAATAAATTAAACATGCAATGCAACAATCAGAAAGCAGTAAAAGGAAGGATTTTGAAGAAGAAACCTTTGAAGCGTGCTTTTATATATTCAAATGTTAGGAGGCTTTTTGGCGCTCCCTCCCACTACACGCTCGCTCGCTCCTTCCCTAAAAATTAATTTTTACTATGGAAATCAAAAAGATTTCCCTTCGACTAGTTCGAATTCTCAAGCTAAATGCTCAGAACTCAAGAACTTCGTCGGATCGGCTCTCAGAGAGAATTCTAGGGCAGAACACTGCTCAAAAACCCCAGAATACTCAAGAAGAGAGTCCAAGAAGTGTGAAAAAGTGTAGAATGACGTCCAAATGACGTCTTATTTATAGGGGTGAGGCGCAGTACGGCCCCTGGTGTCAATACGGCCCGTATTGAAGTTTTGAACTTCAATACGGCCGTATTGAATTCAATACGGCCGTATTGAGTTTCAAAAACATCAATACGGCCGTATTGGTTTCAGTACGGCCGTATTGCAGTTCAAAAACGCAATACGGGCCGTACTGAGCTCCAAAGAGGCCGTATTGAGCTCCACTCCTCTCACTTTCTTATTTTTAGCTACTCTAAGACCTCTAAACCTACAGATAGTCATCCTATGGTCTTCTGGGAGTCCTTCTGGCTGACTTTCCATTGATCTTTGAGAGTCTTCGAGTCTTATTTCCGTCCCGGACAATTTTAGGGGTCTACAGCTGCCCCCCCTTTACTTAGTCAAGCGACTTTTTAGTGTACCGGTTGACAAGTAAAGGAGTTGACCCAATTGTCCGGGGAAAAGGCCATCCTTCCAACTTGTAGTGTCTTCCGGTGGAAAATTGCTGAGTAGCCTCTCCAGGTTGAGTATTAGTCGTCGCCTCTCCAGGCTCGTGCATACCTCGGTGCTTCTGACAACCTCGGTAGCTGAGTACCGCCTCTCCAGGCTCAACTTCACTCGACGCCCGAGCTGGAAGTTGCCTACCTCCGTGTTTCTGACGACGGGGTAGTGTGAGTATTAGTCGTCGCCTCTCCAGGCTCGTTGCATACCTCGGTGTTTCTGACAACCTCGGTAGCATGAGTTTGCCCTCTCCAGGGTCAGCTTCACTCGACGCCCGAGCCAGAAGCTGCGTACCTCCGTGCTTCTGGTCACTTTGGTAACGTGAGTTTGCCCTCTCCAGGGTCAACTTCACTCGACGCCCGAGCTGGAAGTTGTATACCTCCGTGTTTCTGACGACGGGGTATTGTGAGTATTAGTCGTCGCCTCTCCAGGCTCGTTGCGTACCTCGGTGTTTCTGACAACCTCGGTAGCATGAGTTTGCCCTCTCCAGGGTCAGCTTCACTCGACGCCCGAGCCGGAAGCTGCGTACCTCCGTGATTCTGGTCACTTTGGTAGTGTGAGTTTGCCCTCTCCAGGGATCTGTGATGGTTTTGTCTCCACAGTCCACGATGCTGCTTCGACGATTTGTTTTTGATTTTAGTGCCGCTGAGAGCTGGATAACGCAGGGATCCGTCTAGGGGATGTGCAGTTACTCATAGTTCTTGTGTCCCAATTTTGCATTGCGTAATTGGTGCCCATTGAGGAATTTCTGTTTCCTTGGGGTGTAGACACGAAGATGCTCTTTCTGAGATGAGCGATGCCTTATGATTGGCTGACGTCTTTTCGACGTTGGTGGAGTATCCCGATTATCCTTATTCAGGTGACTCTTTTTGTTTTTCTGGTTTTGTTGCCTCTGTGTAGGCTATTATCCGCTGGGGGATTCTGTCGTATGATTTTGTCTCCACAGTCCACGATGCTGCTTCGACAGTTGTTTTTTTTATTTTGATGCCGCTGAGGGCTGGATAACGCAGGGATCCGTCTAGGGGATGTGCAGTTACTCATAGGTTCTTGTGTCCCAACTTTCCATTGCGTAGTTGGTACCCATTGGGGAATTTCTGATTCCTTGGGGTGTAGACACAAAAATGCTCTTTTCTGATGTGAGCGATGCCTTATGATTGGCTGACGTCCTTTCGACGTTGGTGGAGTATCCCGGTTATCCTTATTCGGGTGACTCTTTTGATTTTCTGGTTTTGTTGCCTCTGCGTAGGCTGTTATCCACTGGGGGATTTTGTCGTTGATTTTGATTAGCCTCTTCTGTTAGGCGGATCATCTTGACGTTCAATGATTGACTGAATGCCGAATTCCGCTTGGGGAATGATTATTGATCTTTTTTTATTTTCTCTTTTTGAAGGAGTGCCTCTGAGTAGGCGAATGATCTTGATGTTCAGTGTTCGGCTGAGTGCCGGATTCCGCTTGGGGAATGGTTATTGATCTTTTCGATTTTTCTCTTTTTGAAGGGGTGCCTCTGAGTAGGCGAATGATCTTGATGTTCGGTGTTCGGCTGAGTACCGGATTCCGCTTGGGGAATGGTTATTGATGTTTTTTGATTTTTTGCTTTTTGAAGGGGTGCCTCTGAGTAGGCGAATGGGGATTGAAGATCTTATGTATCCCAGAGTATTATTTAGAAAGCCTCTGCAGGCTTAGCTTCACTCGTCGCTCGAGTTGGAAAGCTATCTTCCACTAGGGAAGTCAAAGTCCTTTGACTCGGATATTCTGTTCGGATGATCATGCTTCCATTAGGGAATCTTGCTGATCTTTCTTTGATAGCTCTTACTGGGGAATTTGGCCTGTGAGTGGAAGCTGAGATATCTCTGGGGAGTATTATTTTGGCAAGCCTCTCCAGGCTCAATTGTTCTGATGAGGGAGTATTATTTCGGCAAGCCTCTCCAGGCTCAATTATTCTGTGGGAGTATTATTTCGGCAAGCCTCTCCAGGCTCAGTTATTCTGTACGAGTATTATTTCGGCAAGCCTCTCCAGGCTCAGTTATTCTGTACGATGGGGGAGTATTATTTCGGCAAGCCTCTCCAGGCTCAGTTATTCTGTACAAGTATTATTTCGGCAAGCCTCTCCAAGCTCAGTTATTCTGTACGAGTATTATTTCGGCAAGCCTCTCCAGGCTTAGTTATTCTGTACGATGCGGTTGATTTCGGCAAGCCTCTCCAGGCTCAGTTATTCTGTACGATGCGGTTGATTTTTCTAAATCTTTTGCCTTTTTTCGTTGATTTCGGCTTTTCTGTATTTTTGCCTTTTTTTGTTGATTTTTGGCTTTTTCTGTACGGAAGGATCTCAAACACACTCACAGATGAAGTATGCAGAGGAATGAAGATGTTGTGATGAATGAGAATGGGCCAATACGGGTCGTATTGAATTCAATACGCCCGTATTGGTGTGGACGTTATGGCCAATGCTGCCGTATTCATTTCGGTACGCCCGTATTGATTTGAAAATTTGTTCATAACCCTGATTTTAGTACGGGTGTACTGAACATGATACGGGCGCATTGTTTTTTCTGAAGTTTATATTTTTTGTTTTTTTGTTTTTTTTGTTTTTTTGTTTTTTTTGTTTTTTTTTTGTTTTTTTGTTTGTTTTTTCAATAAACAGAGAATAAGTGATCTTCCAGTACACCTATCATCTGTATGCATGTATGCGGTATGATGCACCTAATTCTATTTGATTTATTTTTTCAAAAGAATTAACCGACGCGTTTCTTTGCTTGGATTTTGCCATTCCTCTAGACGGGCTGTGCGCTGCCGATTTCTGTAACCGAGGAATGATGCGTGTTATATCGAGATTGGCGTCATCAACCAAGTGATCCTTCCCTTCCTTTAGAAAACGTGTCAACCCTCCTATTGACCACTATATCTCCATGTTTCCACTAGATTATTCTAAAATCGTTTGGGACAAGAGAGAAAAGAAAGGAAAGATATTTTTGTTCTGAAGTTTGTGTTTTAGAGGGGATTTATTTTTTCAAAAATGGTTTTTGTAAGAATGGTTGGCCAAGGTAGGCTTATGTGTTTAGGCTTGTTTGATTAAACACTTATGAAGTTAAGAAAATCTTGTTATTGACGTTGTGATTTTGACAACTTAGATAGCTTCCCTTGAACCTTTCTTGAATTCGGCTCATGGTACCATCATGGATTTCTTTTGTTTTTTGATTGTCCTTATTTTTGCCTAAAACACCCTTTTGTGGCGTTTTAGCAGACTTTTGTTTTTGTTCATTTTTGCAACCCTAACTTTTGCCTAGGTTACCCTTTTGTGGGATTCCTAGCGGGTCTTTTGCTCTTATTTTTGCGCAGCCCCCTTTTTGGGTTTCCTGCCGAGCTTCTTTTATTTTAAAGGATTTCTTTTTATCCATGATGGCACTTGTCGAGGCCAAGGGAAGGTGCTCCAAGTTGTCACACACACTTCCACATAAAAATGATGCGGGATTATTATTAAGATGATTTTAACCTCATTCATGTTTATTCAAACAGGGTTAAAAATAATGCGGTTTAGAAATTTATTGTAAGCAAGAAGAAGCAGTAAGAATTAATGAAGAATGATTTTATTATAATTATAGTGGAAACATGTGCCCTATCGAGGCTCGGGGGTCGGGCTGTCCCCGAGGAGTAATCTCTAATAGCCATCAGGTCTATATATCCCTATCGGAAGGAGAAGAACACTTGACGACGACGACCGGCCTTAACGCTTGTGAACCGGCCTTCCTAAAGATCTGGCTTAAAGAACGTCGAGAAGGATCTTGATTCCTCTTCGTCCTTTGATCTTTATTAGGGTTATATCCTAACCCTTGTTTCCCCGGATTATCCTTGATAATAGGTAGCTCGGGAATTCCTTGGGAATCCTTGCCAAGTCCTTGTCCCGGCAAGTATCCGTTCTTGGTGAGCATGGAGGCTACCTTCTTCATTTCTCGGGGAAACGTTTCAACATTGGCAATTTCCAATGCTTCGAAGGCGGTTTCTAGAGCTTCCTCCGCTGCATCCACGTAAGGTATGGTGGATGGCTTGCTGATGAGTATATCGTCTTCAGCTTGTACAGTCACCAGCTTGTCACCCACAATGAATTTGACTTTCTGGTGGAGCGTAGAAGGAACAGCTTTCGCATCATGAATCCAAGGTCGGCCGAGGAGACAGCTGTATGCGGGAGTAATGTCCATCACTTGGAATTCGACATTAAAGATGGTGGGTCCAATTTGGATTGGAAGATTGATCTCTCCCACCACTTCTCTTTTAGAACCGTCGAAAGCTCGGACGATCATGTTGCTCGGGCGCATTTGGATTCCCTTGATTGCCACTTGATCAAGCGTTCTTTTTGGCATCACGTTCAAGGAAGATCCATTATCCACCAAGACTTTAGCGATGTGATATTCCTTGCACTTTACAGAGATGTGCAAGGGCTTATTGTGGTTTGGTCACTCAGCGGGGATCTCTTCATCGGTGAAAGTGAGGTGATCATTAGCCGTGATGTGACTAACGATCCCCTCAAACTTGTCTTGGGAGATGGTATGCGACACGTATGCCTCGTTCAAGACTTTCAACAGAGCTTGTCGATGCGGTTCGGAGCTTAGGATCAACGACAATAGGGTAATCTTTGCGGGCGTCCTATGAAGTTGATCCACGATGGAGTACTCGCTCTGTCGGATATACTTTAACAGCTCGTCAGTCTCCTCCTCGGATTCTTTATTTTCCTCGGTTTTCTCTTTTTCTTTTCCTTTATTCTTGGGAGCTTTATCGTGAAGATCTTCGGGAGTGTAGATCCTGCCACTCCTAGTCATGCCCCCAAGTCCAGCGATGTTAGAGATATCGCTGTCGGCAGAAGAATGGATGTCGTATATCCATGGCACAGCCTTATTTGATTCGTAGGGAAAAGGTCTTGGAGCAGTGATCCTTAACGGTGTCGGACCTTCCCCTTTATTCGTCTTGATTACCAACAACGGAGTTGATGTGCGCTCACTTGGCGCGGTTGTTGGCTTACACTTAATAACAAATGGCGTGCGATCCATCTTGAACATACGCATCGATTAATTCTTTCTTTTTATTAATGTTTATTAATGAATTACTAGGAGGGATGTATGAAATGCAAACCTAGATCCCTCCATGATCTTTGATAAGAATGCATGATATGAGATGATGGCGATGAATATGCATGCATTGTGTTTATTCAGCTAAGCATTATCATGTTTTCGGGATGTCCCTGAGATGATGCATGATATTGCTTGCTTTCGGATAAATATCATTTTTCTTTTTTTTTTCTTTGGGTATTTTGTTTTTTGTATTTTTTGGGTGAAAAGGGAAACTACCTACATGAATGTGATGATGGTAGATGTTAACACCATGTAATGGAAGATTCTTATTCCTATTTATTCTTATTTTAAAAGGGAATGTTGTATGTTTAAAGAATGCAATGTATGCTCAAACAATGTCACATAAACAATGCACAAACAATTCACTCATCCACGAACAGTCACGAGCGAATCACGAGGTAGGGGTATCCTGCAGAAAAGTGCATATTTAAGGAGGTTCTAACTGTTCTCACTGGTCTGAGGCCCCCAAGGTGCCCCCATTATAGGGACCCAATTCCTCTCGTCGTAAGTCGATGGAAAGTTCCAACGCACTGTCGGACTTGAGTTCATGGTTATCACCTTGAGTGATGCTTTCCGACAACGGTCTACGGGCACCTATAGACCCATTCGACAACCGGCCGTACTGACATCCACTCCCTAGGGCTTTCCACTCATGCCCCCGGTATAGAGGGAACTGTTGTGTGCAAAGGTTCGTGTGCAGTTTGTATTTCAAACAATTGCGAGAATTTAAACATACAACAGTTATTAAAGCCAAATAAATAAAGCATGTTATCATACAAGTAAGGGGTAATAAAGTAATTTTAAACTATTATTTTGAAAAGAATCCATCACTAAATGGGATTGACTCTCGAGGCTTCCCCAGCAGAGTCGCCATCTGTCGCCACCCGCCGAAACGGACCTTGGCATTCGCGACGATGGTCGGACTCTTTTTAAAGGTTTGAAAAGTGGTGGATTGTTAGAACGACTTATTCTCAAACTGAGACCTTGTCGAACTAACAATTTTATTAAATGGTTCACCAATCCATGTTAATCCCAAGCGGGACCCTCCATAGATTAGTGGTTTTCGCAAAGTAGTAGGGTTCTTGGAGTCGCCACCAATATTTTACTCAAAACATTGGAAAAAGATTTAAGGCAATTGATTTTATAAATCAACCTTGGCCATTACAACCAGAGTTGGGTAAGGGAGTCGGTTACGTGCGGGGAAGGTGTTAGCACCCCACAACGCCCCTTTCGGGTTCCCTATGACGGATTATTTCATAAATAACAGTGTAAAATTACTAAATTACCCCTATTTATTATAAACGGCTATGAATAAAATATCTACATGATGAATTGTCGCCACCGGCCCGAAACGGGCTTTCGGCATTCGCGAAGGATGGTTGGACTCGTTTATTTGTTTAAAAATATGGATTGCTAGAATGACGTATTCTCAAACTGAGACCTTGTCAAACGAGCAATTTTATTAAATGATTCACCAATCCATATTAATCCCAAGCGGGACCCTCCATGGATTAGTGGTTTTCGCAAAAAGGAGGGGTTCGTGGAGTCGCCACCAATGTTTTTCTCAAAACATTGGAAAAAGGGATAAGGCAATTGATTTTACAAATCAACTTTGGCCATTACAACCAGAGTTGGGTAAGGGAGTCGGTTACGCGTGGGGAAGGTGTTAGCACCCCACAGCGCCCCTTTCGGGTTCCCTATGACAGATTATTTTCTAAAATAACAGCGTAAAATTACTAAATTACCCCTATTTATTCTAAGCAATTATAAATTAACTATCTACATGATGACAGTTTAAATATGCACACAGAAAGCAGTAAAAGGAAAGATTTAAGAAGAAACCTCTTGAAGCGTGCTTTTATATATTGAGTGAAACTGGGAAGCTTTTTGGCGTTCCCTCGCTCTACAAGCTCGCTCGCTCCTTCCTAAAAACTTTTAACTATGGAAATCCGGAGGATTTCCCTTCGACTAGGTTCGATCCTCAAGCAAAATGGCTCGGGGCTCAAGAACTTTGTCGGATCAACTCTCCGAGTGATTTCTAGGGCAGAACACTGCTCAAAAACCCCAGAATACTCAAGGAGAGGGTTAAAACTATCTGAAAAAGTGTGGAATGACATCCAATTGACGTCATATTTATAGGGAATAGGCGCAATACGGCCTACAGAGGCAATACGGCCGTATTGAAATTTTTGAACTTCAATACGGCCGTATTGAGTTCAATACGGCCGTATTGAAATTCAGAAATTTCAATACGGCCGTATTGAGTTCAATACGGCTGTATTGAAGCTTCAATACGGCCGTATTGATTTCAGTACGGCCGTATTGAAGTTTCAGAAACTTCAATACGCCGTATTGAGTTCACTGCGGCCGTATTGAAGCTTCAATACGGCCGTATTAAGTTCAGTACGGCCGTATTGGGCTTCATTCCCTCCACTTCCTTATTTTGAGCTATTATAAGACCTCTAGACCTACAGAGAACCCTCCTAGGGCCTTCCAGGAGTCCTTCTGGCTGATCTTCCTTCAGTCTTCGAGAGTCTTCAAGCTTTATTTCCGACCCGGACAATTTTAGGGGTCTACAGCTGCCCCCCCTTTACTTAGTCAAACGGTCTTTTGGTGTACCGGCTGACAAGTAAAGGAGTTGACCCAATTGTCCGGGTGATGCACCGACCTTCTGACTTGTAGCGTCTTCCGGTGGAAAATTGTTGAGTAACCTCTCCAGGTTGTTGCATACCTCGGCGCTCCTGACAACCTCGGTAGCTAAGTTTACCCTCTTCAGGTCCTGCCTCTTAACATTCAGCAGTGTGAGTTTACCCTCTCCAGGTCCTGCCTCTTAACATTCAGCAGTGTGAGTTTACCCTCTCCAGGTCCTGCCTCTTAACATTCAGCAGTGTGAGTTTACCCTCTCCAGGTCCTGCCTCTTAACATTCAGCAGTGTGAGTTTACCCTCTCCAGGTCCTGCCTCTTAACATTCAGCAGTGTGAGTTTACCCTCTCCAGGTCCTGCCTCTTAACATTCAGCAGTGTGAGTTTACCCTCTCCAGGTCCTGCCTCTTAACATTCAGCAGTGTGAGTTTACCCTCTCCAGGTCCTGCCTCTTAACATTTAGCAGTGTGAGTTTACCCTCTCCAGGTCCTGCCTCTTAACATTCAGCAGTTGAGTTTACCCTCTCCAGGTCCTGCCTCTTAACATTCAGCAGTTGAGTATTGCCTCTCCAGGCCTGCTTCCGTGTCTTCTGATCACTTCGGCAATGATTTGATATGATTTTTGTCTCCACAGTCCATGATGCTGCTTCGACGGTTTTTCTGATTTTGTGCCGCTGAGGGCTGGATAACGCAGGGATCCGTCTAGGGGATGTGCAGTCATTCATAGGTTCTTGTGCCCCAACTTGCATTGCATTGTTGGTACCCATGGGGAATTTTTGACTCCTTGTGGTGTAGACACAGATGCTCTCTCTCTGAGTTGAGCGATGCCTTATGTTTGGCTGACGTCTTTTTGACGTGGGTGGAGTATCCCGGTTGTCCTTATTCGGGTATCTCTTTTGGATTTTCTGATTTTTGTAGCCTCTGTGTAGGCTGTTTATCCGCTGGGGATTTTGTCATTCATTTCTTGACTGGCCTCTTCTGTTAGGCAAATGATCTTGATGTTTGGTACTTGGCTGGATGCCACATTCCGCTTGGGGAATATTTATTGATATATTTTTTTTCCTTTTTTGGAAGAGTGCCTCTGAGTAGGCGAATTATCTTGATGTTCAGTGTTCGGCTGAGTGCCGGATTCCTCTTGGGGAATGGTTATTGATCTTTTTGTGATTTTTCTTGAAGGGGTGCCTCTGAGTAGGCGACTGGGGATTTAGGGATCTTATGTATCCCAGAGTATTATTTAGGAAGCCTCTGCAGGCTTAGCCTCACTCAACGCTTGAGCTGGAGAGCTATCTTCATTGAGGAAGTTTAAGTCCTTTGACTTGTATATACTGTTTGGATGATCGCACTTCCATTGGGGATTGCGTCGATCTTGCTTTAATAGCTCTCGCTGGGGATTTTCCCGTGAGCTTGAGCTGAGGTTCCCTCTAGGGAGTATTATTTCTGCGAGCCTCTCCAGGCTCAATTATTCTGAGAGTATTATTTAGGCAAGCCTCTCCAGGCTCAATTATTCTGAAAGAGTATTATTTCGGCGAGCCTCTCCAGGCTCAATTATTTTGTAGGAGTATTATTTCGGCAAGCCTCTCCAGGCTCAATTATTCTGAAGGAGTATTATTTCGACAAGCCTCTCCAGGCTCAATTATTCTGTGGGAGTATTGTTTCGGCAAGCCTCTCCAGGCTCAGTTATTTTGAGAGTATTCTTTCGGCAAGCCTCTCCAGGCTCAGTTATTCTGTATGATGCTGTTGATTTTCTGAATCTTTGTATTTTGCTTGCTGCTGTCATACACAAGCAATTTTCTATTTTTCTATTTTATGTAATTGCCTCATGATAAGGTCTTTGAATGTGAAACTAATGTGTGTGATGCACGCGATGCAAGTTTTTATTTTTGTTCTTTTATTTAGAAAAGTGAATGACTCTCCCTATCCTCTTCTTTTTTGGAGGAGTTTCTGTCATAGACGCGAGGGAGGATTTTTGTGAGCCTTTTATGCAGGAGATTATGGATTTTACAGGAACCCCTCCAATTTTCTTTATTGACCGATTATTAAGGAATCTCATACAATTTTTAGAAATACCAATTTAAAGGCATAATCACATGGTCAAGAGAGAAAAGAAATGAATGGATATTTTATTAATATTCACAAATGTTTTTACAGAAAGATGTACAGAAGGAATTTCCGAAGAATGGCTGGCCAGGGTAGGCTATATACATTTTAGCTTTAAACAATTATATCTGTAATTGTCGCCCTTCCCGTTCCCCTAATTGCTTCGGGTGAGATGCCTGAGCCAGGAGTGTAGATACTGCAAGACGCTTGCTTCTAGAAGATTATCACTTGTACCGCCTTTCGGTTTTCGATTCAAGTGATCGTTGCTTGCTTTGTTTTTACATCTTATTCTTTTGCCCCTAATTTTTGCCTAGGACGTATCCTAGCGGGGATAATTTTGCCTTTGTTTTGCCTAGTACCCTTGTACTGGCGGGCTTTTTGTTTTGCCCTAATTTTTGCCTAGGATGCCCCTTTTTGGGTTTTCATCCTAGCGGGCTTGTGCAAGCAACGTCTTCAAGCATAATACTTCTTTACCACGTCAGCGTTGACTGGGTATTGAAGTTCTTCTCCGTCCATGTTTGTGAGGATCAGTGCTCCTCCGGAGAAGGCTCGCTTTACCACGTACGGTCCTTCGTAATTCGGGGCCCACTTTCCGATTTTGTCCTTTTGAGCTGGTAGCAATTTCTTCATCACCAACTCTCCCTCATGGTAGACTCGAGGGTGGACTTTCTTGTCAAAAGCCTTTTTGATCTTCCTCTGATAGGCTTGACCATGGCATATGGCGTTCAGCCGTTTCTCTTCAATGAGGTTCAACTGGTCATACCGGCTTTGAACCCATTCTGCCTCGGAAAGTTTTGCTTCCATGATTACTCTCAGAGAAGGTATTTCGACTTCAACAGGCAGAACTGCCTCCATTCCATAAACAAGGGAAAATGGAGTAGCTCCTGTGGATGTACGTGCTGAAGTCCTATAACCATGGAGAGCGAAGGGTAGCATCTCATGCCAGTCTTTGAATGAGACAACCATCTTTTGTACTATCTTCTTGATATTCTTATTGGCTGCCTCGACTGCCCCATTCATTTTTGGTCGGTATGGGGAAGAGTTGTGGTGTTGGATCTTGAACTCTTGGCACAGTTCTTCCACCATCTTGTTATTTAGATTGGATCCATTATCAGTGATGATTTTGTCGGGAATACCGTATCTGCATATGATATTCTTTCTGATGAAGGATGTTACCACCTTTCGGGTCACATGAGCATACGATGCCGCTTCTACCCATTTGGTGAAATAGTCAATGGCCACAAGAATGAACCTATGTCCATTAGATGCCTTTGGCTCAATGGGTCCAATAACATCCATGCCCCACATTGCGAATGGCCAAGGCGAAGCCAACACGTTTAGTGGAGTTGGTGGAACATGAATATTGTCGGCGTATGCTTGACATTTGTGGCATTTCCGAACGTATTGGTAACAATCCTTTTCCATGGTCGACCAATAATATCCCGCCCTAAGGATTTTCTTTGTCATTGCAGGCCCGGGGATATGGGTACCGAAAACCCCCTCATGTATTTCTCTGATCACATTTTGAGCTTCGACCTGGTCTATACATCTCAACAAGACCGAGTCATAATTCTTTTTGTAGAGGGTTTCTCCTATTAGCAGAAATCCCATGGCCCTTCTTCGGATATGCTTTTTGTCATTATCGTTGGCCATGTCAGGATATTCCCCTTTTTTCAGATATTGTTTGATATCGTGGAACCATGGACCATCGTCGATATCTTCATCTATCAGTAGGCAGAACGCTTGCTTATCGTGCCGTCGGATATTGATGATGGGCATTTCATGCTCCTTATCCAAGGCGAACATCGATGATAGTGTAGCAAGGGCGTCAGCGAACTGATTTTCCTCCCTTGGGATATATTCAAAGACGACATTTTGAAAGAATTGTATCAGGTCTTTGATATGCTCAACATATGGTATCAGCTTAGGATTTCGGACTTCCCATTCACCTCGCAGTTGGTGGATGACTAAAGCCGAATCTCCAAATACTTTGAGCTTTAGGATACCATTGTTGATTGCTGCTTGGATTCCTAACGCGCAAGCCTCGTATTCGGCCATGTTATTTGTACAGTCGAAGTTGAGTCTTGCCGTTAAGGGGATATGCTTTCCTTGTGGGGAGATTAATACTGTTCCAATCCCTTGTCCAAGCATGTTGGAGGCTCCATCAAAATACATGGTCCACGTATCGTCCTTAGGATCTTCATGTTGTATACTCATTATATGCTCATCGGGGAAATCATCCTGAAGGGATTGATAATCATTGGTCGGCCCATGTGCTAGGTAATCAGCTAGGGTACTGCCTTTGATGGCTTTTTGTGTGACATGTATGATGTCAAATTCTGATAATTGTACTTGCCATCGGGCGATCTTCCCAGTGATTATTGGCTTGTCGAACACATACTTAATTGGATCCATTTTGGAAACCAACCAAGTAGTATGCCTTATCATATACTGCCTGAGCTTTTGTGTTGCCCACGCTAACGCACAGCAAGTCTTTTCTAATGGCGTGTAGCGGGTTTCATAATCTAGAAATTTCTTGCTCAAGTAGTAGATGGCTCGTTCTTTCTTTCCAGTTTCGTCCTGTTGCCCTAGCACGGCTCCCATGGACTCATCAAGCACTGTTAGATAGAGGATTAATGGCCTTCCCTTGACAGGTGGCACCAATACTGGTGGATTGGCCAAGCACTGTTTGACCTTGTCAAAAGCTCGTTGACAATTCTCATCCCAAGTTTCGGAATGATTCTTGCGCAACAGCTTGAATATTGGCTTGCACGTGTCAGTCAACTGTGCGATGAACCTTGCAACGTAGTTCACCCTGCCAAGGAATCCTCTTATCTCCTTCTCGGTTTTAGGAGGAGGCATTTCCATTATTGCCTTTACTTTATCGGGGTCCACCTCTATGCCTTTTTCACTAACGATGAACCCGAGAAGCTTACCCGACCGGACTCCGAAAGTACACTTAGCCGGATTTAGCTTAAGCTGATACTTGCGAAGCCGATTGAATAATTTTCTCAAATATTGAATATGGTTCATCTCGTCTTTCGACTTTGCGATCATGTCATCCACGTATACTTCAATTTCCTTGTGGATCATGTCATGGAATAGTGTCACCATCGCTCGTTGGTAGGTGGCGCCCGCATTTTTAAGTCCAAAAGGCATTACCTTATAGCAAAAAGTGCCCCAGGGTGTGATGAAAGAAGTTTTCTCGCGGTCTTCCATATTCATTTTGATTTGGTTATACCCCGAGTATCCATCCATAAAGGAATAGAGCGTGTTCGTGGCTGTGTGATCCACGAGTGTATCAATATGTGGCAAGGGAAAATCGTCCTTTGGACTGGCACGATTCAGATCCCTATAGTCAACACACACTCTAACCTTTCCATTCTTTTTGATAACTGGCACAATGTTAGCCAGCCATTCGGGATATTGGGATACAACCAAGAATCCCGCGTCTAATTGTTTTTCCACCTCCTCCTTGATCTTTAAAGACCATTCGGGCTTGATTCGTCGAAGCTTTTGTTTAACGGGTCGAAACCCTTCTTTCAATGGCAACTTGTGCTCGACGATTTTAGAGTCCAAACCGGGCATATCACGGTACGACCATGCAAATACATCCTTGTATTCCCTTAATAATTGGATCAATTGTGATTTTATTTCATCACTGATATGGGTCCCAATGTTGACCTCTTGTATTTCTTGACCCTGCCCCAAATTTACGGTCTCCAATTCTTCTTGATACGGTTGGAGTAGACGAGCTTCTTGATCTAGCAGTCTTTGCAGATCCGGAGAGATGATCTCCTCATCACTGTCCGACTCAACCCATTCATCCTCGGCTTTTGGATCCCGGTCAGAGCGAGCAATCACAGACATAATTATTTATTGGTTCTGTTTAGGTTTAGAGTTTATTAATATTAATGAGAGAGAGAGAATAGAACAAAATGAGAGAATAATGTGTGAAAAATGCCTTTTTATTGATATATGTATGATGTACAAAACCCTTATTTACATGAAAGGTCCTCATGATCTCGGGTACTGATCATGAGTCCCTAAAAGAAAATTAAGAAAATTAAGGAGAGGCCCTATTATGGCTTGCCCTTCTCTCTACTCCTGCTTTGGCAGAGGGTTCTTGCTCACGTCGGGCGCTGTCGAATCGAAAGTGACCCACCCAGCATCAATAAGGCCTTGGACCTTGTGTTTGAGAGCTAGACAGTTCTCTGTTGAATGCCCTGGTGCTCCCGAATGGTATAGACATTTGTCTTGAGGCTTGTACCAATCGGGGTAAGGTGGGTCGATCTTTCTTGGTGGAATATAGGCTAGAAGTTGGGCTTCTACTAGCTTCGGCAGGAGATCGCTATAAGTGGTCGGAAGTTTGTCAAACTTCTTCACAGAGTTGTATTGCGATTTGCCTGACTTCGAAGTGGAAGAAGATGGAGAAATGGTTACAGCGTTGACTCCTCCTTCTTTCTTCTTCCCGAAGGCCTTCTTAGCTTCATATGGTTGGGAAGGCTTAGCCAGCTTCCCACTTTTAAGTCCTTGTTCCACCCTTTCTCCAATGGTGATGATGTCCGAGAAGAGTGTCGTTGTGTTCCCTATCATTTTATCGTAATAGGGACCAGTCAACGAGTTGATGAATAAGGACACCGTCTCCTTATCCGACAGCGGGGGCTCTATCTGTGCCGCCAACTCCCTCCAACGTTGGGCGTACGCCTTGAAGGATTCATCGTTCTTTTTACTCAAGGCTTGAAGATCAGACCTATCGGGTGTTAGGTCGATGTTGTATTTATAGCGCTTGAGAAAGGCGTCGGCCAACTGCCTCCATGTATGTACTAGATTTCCATCTAGCTGCATATACCAGTTGAGTGCAGTTTCAGCTAAGCTCTCTTGAAAGCAGTGGATCAAGAGCTTTTCATTTGTGGCATATGCGGCCATCTTGCGACAGTACATGGTGAGATGACTTTTGGGGCAAGTCGATCCCACGTACTTTGGGAAATCCGGCACTTTAAATTTAGGAGGGAATTGGATGTCCCTCACTAAACACATGTCGGCGGCATCCTTGATGTCAAAATCATGCCCCTCCATAGCCCTTAGCCGATCCTCGAGGGCGTGGAATTGTTCCTTTGATACTTCGGGCTCTTTAATCATAATTCCAGCCCCAAGGGGTACAGTGTGTGGAGGATCTTTTTCATGCTCTTCCTCCTCTCCCTCATGATGGGACCCATGATCACTGTGATGAGATCCATGGATGTTGTGATGACGCATGAGTTCCATCATTTGCGCCATTTGGTCTTTAAGTTGTGAAAGCTCGGTTGTGAGCTTTTTGTTTTGCTCCTCCAATGCTTCCATTTTCTTGATCTTCTTTGCGCGTGTGAGGACAGAGAGATGACCAGCCACTTTCTAAAATGAATGTTTATTCTAATTAGCTTATTTATGATATGAATACACTCTCGATGTGAGCTTGATAATCTTTCATCTTTAAGGCGCTGCCTTTTTAAGATGAAAGTTTATCACCCTCCCTAGCCTATGATTTCTCCACAACGGAGAAACTCAATAGTCACGGGTCTCTTTCACTCACATCGAGAGGGTATTAGTGAACCTATAAATAATGATGAGGATGCATGAGGTATTATTGATAATGATGCCTATGCTCCTTACTTTTATATTTTCACACATTGGTTTTTCCTCTCATGTCATGATATTTTCATGCATGGGGATTTATTCTTAGACCTTATTACGAGGTTATTTATTAATGCACAAACAATTGCACATAAGCATTTACACAAACAATTCACTCATCCACGAACAGTCACGAGCGAATCACGAGGTAGGGGTCTCCTGCAGAAAAGTGCATATTCAAGGAGGATCTAACTGTTCTCACTTGGTCAAAGGCCCCCAAGGTGCCCCCATTATAGGGACCCAATTCCTCTCGTCGTAAGTCGATGGAAAGCTCCAACGCACTGTCGGACTCAAGTTCATGGTTATCACCTTGAGTGATGTTTTTCCGACAACGGTCTCGTAGGCTCCTATAGACCCATTCAACCGGCCGTACTAACATCCACTCCCTATGGATTACCACTCATGCCCCCGGGTATAGAGGGAACTGTTGTGTGCAAAGGTTTGTGTGCAATTTATTTCAAACAATTGTGGAAATTTAAACAAACAACAGTTATTTAAAGCCAAATATATAAAGCATGTTATCATACAAGCAAAGGGTAATGAAGTAATTTTAACTATTATTTGTTAAAAATAATCTGTCACTAAATGGGACTGACTCTCGAAGCTTCCCCAGTGAAGTCGCCATCTGTCGCCACCGGCCCGAAACGGGCTTTCGGCATTCGCGAAGGATGGTTGGACTCGTTTATTTGTTTAAAAATATGGATTGCTAGAATGACGTATTCTCAAACTGAGACCTTGTCAAACGAGCAATTTTATTAAATGATTCACCAATCCATATTAATCCCAAGCGGGACCCTCCATGGATTAGTGGTTTTCGCAAAAAGGAGGGGTTCGTGGAGTCGCCACCAATGTTTTTCTCAAAACATTGGAAAAAGGGATAAGGCAATTGATTTTACAAATCAACTTTGGCCATTACAACCAGAGTTGGGTAAGGGAGTCGGTTACGCGTGGGGAAGGTGTTAGCACCCCACAGCGCCCCTTTCGGGTTCCCTATGACAGATTATTTTCTAAAATAACAGCGTAAAATTACTAAATTACCCCTATTTATTCTAAGCAATTATAAATTAACTATCTACATGATGACAGTTTAAATATGCACACAGAAAGCAGTAAAAGGAAAGATTTAAGAAGAAACCTCTTGAAGCGTGCTTTTATATATTGAGTGAAACTGGGAAGCTTTTTGGCGTTCCCTCGCTCTACAAGCTCGCTCGCTCCTTCCTAAAAACTTTTAACTATGGAAATCCGGAGGATTTCCCTTCGACTAGGTTCGATCCTCAAGCAAAATGGCTCGGGGCTCAAGAACTTTGTCGGATCAACTCTCCGAGTGATTTCTAGGGCAGAACACTGCTCAAAAACCCCAGAATACTCAAGGAGAGGGTTAAAACTATCTGAAAAAGTGTGGAATGACGTCCAATTGACGTCATATTTATAGGGAATAGGCGCAATACGGCCTACAGAAGCAATACGGCCGTATTGAAATTTTTGAACTTCAATACGGCCGTATTGAGTTCAATACGGCCGTATTGAAATTCAGAAATTTCAATACGGCCGTATTGAGTTCAATACGGCTGTATTGAAGCTTCAATACGGCCGTATTGATTTCAGTACGGCCGTATTGAAGTTTCAGAAACTTCAATACGCCGTATTGAGTTCACTGCGGCCGTATTGAAGCTTCAATACGGCCGTATTAAGTTCAGTACGGCCGTATTGGGCTTCATTCCCTCCACTTCCTTATTTTGAGCTATTCTAAGACCTCTAGACCTACAGAGAACCCTCCTAGGGCCTTCCAGGAGTCCTTCTGGCTGATCTTCCTTCAGTCTTCGAGAGTCTTCAAGCTTTATTTCCGACCCGGACAATTTTAGGGGTCTACATGAATAAATTAAACATGCAATGCAACAATCAGAAAGCAGTAAAAGGAAGGATTTTGAAGAAGAAACCTTTGAAGCGTGCTTTTATATATTCAAATGTTAGGAGGCTTTTTGGCGCTCCCTCCCACTACACGCTCGCTCGCTCCTTCCCTAAAAATTAATTTTTACTATGGAAATTAAAAAGATTTCCCTTCGACTAGTTCGAATTCTCAAGCTAAATGCTCAGAACTCAAGAACTTCATCGGATCGGCTCTCAGAGAGAATTCTAGGGCAGAACACTGCTCAAAAACCCCAGAATACTCAAGAAGAGAGTCCAAGAAGTGTGAAAAAGTGTAGAATGACGTCCAAATGACGTCTTATTTATAGGGGTGAGGCGCAGTACGGCCCCTGGTGTCAATACGGCCCGTATTGAAGTTTTGAACTTCAATACGGCCGTATTGAATTCAATACGGCCGTATTGAGTTTCAAAAACATCAATACGGCCGTATTGGTTTCAGTACGGCCGTATTGCAGTTCAAAAACGCAATACGGGCCGTACTGAGCTCCAAAGAGGTCGTATTGAGATCCACTCCTCTCACTTTCTTATTTTTAGCTACTCTAAGACCTCTAAACCTACAGATAGTCATCCTATGGTCTTCTGGGAGTCCTTCTGGCTGACTTTCCAGTGATCTTTGAGAGTCTTCGAGTCTTATTTCCGACCCGGACAATTTTAGGGGTCTACATGGCTTCCTCTCTCGTAAAGGTATTTTCAACCCATATCCTGAGCCTTTCCTAAGAAGTAGGAATGGGAAGAAGCGATGATAGAGCTTTCCATGGAGTCTTGCTTCTCAAGAGGAACATTCAAGCGGTCTCTCGATTTTCAACTCGAACAAACATTACTTCTCAATTTTTATTTTTTTTTGCCTAGAATGCCCTTTGCGAGTTTTCATTCTAGTAACTTCTTAACAAGCAATACTTCTGATGGAGGACCATCCTTGAGACATCATATAGGGCCTATCACAAGGTCCATGGCTAGGAGAGTAGAGGAAGATGAAGAACACACCACACCAAAAGCCATGATCATCATGTGTATGGATTTTGGGCCCTCTCCTTAGCTTGTTGCTTTCCTTTCCTATTTTTCCCTTGTATTTTGGGGTACATTAGCTATTAGGATTTTATTGTGTATTTTTATTTCGCCTTTGTATTATGGGGAAAAAATAGGCTTAGGATTTATTTAGGGACTTAACCTTGACTAGTAAGGTCAAAAGTCCATTTCTTTCATTTTCTAAGACTAAGGGTACTTTAGTCTTTTTGGAGAGATGAGAGCCATTTCATTTGGGCTGCATCTAGGGTTCATTTAGGGTGCACTTGGACTTGAAATTTTTGGCCAAATGCTCCCAAGAAACCCTAGGATGCTCTCCTATCTCTATAAGTACTCTAGTCCATCCACCTTGTACCCACTTTGGAATATATGCATTTTGAGTGAGCCTTTGTGCCTCAAAATCCTTCCTTAGTCTCCTAGGGTCCTCATGCCCAACCTCTTCTCCTCTCTACCCTAAAGAGAGTTTGATTTTCCCTTGAGTGGCCTCCACCAACCCTTGGTGGAGAGAGCTAGCCAAGAGCACCATAAACACCTTCCACCTTCTCTTCTCCATTTTCGCCCACCTTGACCCCCACCTCTTCAATATTGTTTTTCCACCACCCTTGAGGAACATCCAGCCATCATCCTTCTTCCTATTCCGTGGAGAAATAGGGAGCTCCTCCTTGGAAGCCAAAGAACACACCATGGAAGGAAGGAGCCCATCATGTGGTATCAAGAGCCATGGTTGTCTTGAAGGGTGACTTGTTTCCTTCTCTTGTGTCTTTAAAATTTTTCCTTGTCATGTCTATGTCTTCTTACATGTCTTGATGTTATCTTTGATGTTGTCTTCTCAAATATTTCTTGAAATATTGTGTTCTTGTTGAGTTGTTTATTACTTGTTCATGAGCCTCCTTGTTCTCCTTTAGGATTCTCTTAAAATAGGTTCTTTTGTGCTTTTCTCTATTTTGTCTTGGCTGGACATTTTTGTTTCAAGAACATGATGAACATGTTGAACACTACATGAACTCTATTTTGATCTTTTCTCATCCAAGTTTTGTCAAAGTTATGTTTCCCTCTCTTTTTCTTTCTCCTTAAAATTCAAAATCTATGCATGACACGCCTTGGTTTGCATGAAACATGAAAAATGATGCATGACACCTCTTTCCTTGTGGCTAGCTGAACCATATATGTCCATCTTAGAAGTCAATCTTGCATGATAATTAGTCCTTAACATGCTCCAAGATTTGTTGAGTTTCTATGTGTAACTTGTATCTTGCACATTTATGGTTAGCCACTCTTGCATGCCACCATCACCACTTGTCTTGTTGTCCATTTTGTGAGTCAACCAAGTGATTTGTAAGTCTGAAAAATTGCTGAAAACACTGCAAAAATCTGCACCTAACAAGAGGAAAAAGAACCAAATACACTTCACCCAAAACATGCCATTTTTATGTTACTAGTCCTTTTTGTCTCTTTCCTTTCTTGTGCAACCTTGTAAACCACCACAAGTGTAAAAACCAAGCAACATAACAAGTAAAAAGAGAGTCAAAATCTGACCCTATGTGCTGCCCAAAAAATCTGAAGTGGAATTTGAAAACAAAAGAGAAAAGAAAAGAAAAAAAAATTAAAAGGAATTGTTGCTAGACTTGTGGACTTGGACCATTATACCCTTACACATTTGGACTTGGACTTGGACTAATTTTGGACCCTATTTGAGACCAAAACCTTGGCTGGACATGGGAGGATGGACATGAAATTATAAAGACAAGAAACACTAAACACTTAATTCTACTCTAGAGCCATTCTAAGATTTCCTTTGAGTGCTTGCCTTTTAAATGTGCCTTAATTTTTGCTTGTCTTTCTTGGAATTCTTTGTGTTTTGTCTCATCAATATTCCCTTTGAGTTTAGCCTTTCTAATTAAGCATTTTTAGTTTTTATTTCCTGATGGAATCATGATTTGGAGTGCAAGAGGTGACATACTCAAAGATCCAAGAGGAGTGGGCTAGACATGGAAGATTGGGCCAGTCCAGGCCCAATGGGCCCTATGGGCTTGGAAGGCCCAAACCAAGTTTCAACATGGGCCTATCTTGTTATTAACATTCTTATTATATTTTTGTTAGCATAGTTTGAATATATTTTGGTCTTGTATTTTGGACCACATAGAGTAGCATTTTAGGTTTTAGGCTAGTTGGGCCTAGTTTTGGGCTTCATGGGTGATAGACCATGGGCCAAGGGCCCAGTGACCAGAGCTATGGCTAGGAGGATACAGGAAGAGCTGGATCTTGAGAAGACTAATGGGCTTGTTAGGCCCAAGATAATCTTCACTTGGAATGCTCTATCATGAAGAGAAGGCCTAGTTCTATTTGTTCATATTGTACAGTTTATACATAGTCTATTGTATAGGTTATTTTTGCCTTTGTATTTGAGAGGCACTTTATTTGCTTTTTCCTATTATGTGTATATTGTTTTTAAGGTAGGTTACTTGGAGAGTTTAGCTCCATTTAACCTCCCTAGATGATACATTCATTTTATATTTTTTCAGTAGGGAAAAGGGGGTGACATTTAGCAATGCTTGAGGGTGTGCTTAGAAATTGGGCCTGAATTGGGCCTAGGCAAAATTTTGCATATTGGACTCATTTTGCTCCTAATTTTTCATAGATTTGATTTAGCTAGGTCTCATCATCATATGATGAACCTAACTAAACCAAATCAAAGTTTTTCAAATTAAATCATGGAGCCATTTTTGTCCAAAGCCGCCTAGCTCATATGCTTCTCATTTGGCCAAATTTCTCAAGCTTCACCTCTTGGTTTTGAAGCTTGTCTTGCAAGCTTCTAAACCAAGGGAGGTTAAGCTTACCTTACCATGGTTCTTAAGTGAACCATGGTCAAGGTTAGCTTCTCCTAGAAGCTAGCTAAACCGTGGGAGTTTAAGTTAATCCTACCATGGTTCCTAGTGAACCATGGTTAAGGTTAGCTTCTCCTACAAGCTACATCTCCCTATATATTTGATTTCTACACTTTGTAAGACACTTTTGAACATAAATGAGATTAAATCTTCAGATTTCTCTCAACTCAAGAGTCCCTAAACCGTAGAGAACTTCCACTCTAGGTTTCCCTCAAAGTTTATTCAAACTTTGTCTTGGTTCCTCAAGCTTCTACAACAAGCTAAGGAGAACCGAATCATCTTCAAAGACTTCTACTCCATTGGAGCTTTCTTCAAGGAGTTTTGGATCTCTTTCAAGGTCAACTCAAGAGCATTTTCGGTCCTAAGCATGGAGAGCTTGAAGGAACTTCAATCTCCTCCAAGTAGCTCCATCATTTTTGGTATCTAGAGCCTAGTGCTCTTGAGGTTTTTGTCTCTAATTTTTTCTAATAGAATCCGTGTTGTATCTTCCTCATATTACATGTCTTGTTGTGTTTTCTGTATGGATCTAGGTTTTCTAAAATTTTTGATGGATCCTATATGTCAAGTTTGAAGTAAATGATTCATGTTTGCTTGTTCCTATTCCTTTGAATCATTTTCGGTTTGTGCTATTAGGTTCATGTACTTGTGCTTTTAATTTTTGCTTGAGTCTTCTCCATTCCTATAACATGAGTCTGTGATTGGACATTGATAATGTTTAGTGTATATTTTGTTTTTGAATCATATGTTTTGTCTAGAGTCATGTGTAGTCCTTTGAATGTCATTGATTCCTAGACTAGCTTGTTTTGACCTAGTTTTTGTGTTGTGTTGATTGAGTCCGAAATTTGTTGTTTATTTTCTTATTAAATCTGAACCTTCCTATATGTGCTTTTGCTTTACATGTTTGAGTTCTTAATTTGCTATTAGTTCTAGCAAATTTCCTAGAGTTAGGTTTCTATTATGTCATATTAAAAGTTTTGTCAAATTAAATTGTTAAACACTCTCCTATTAGGTTTCCTTGTGTCTTGTGTTGTGGCTGAAACTTATTGAAACTTTTTGGACCTTAAAACAGAACCAAAACAGAGGTGTGAGTGTCCTAATTGCTTGAGAAAAACAAAGAAACAAAGTGCTTAAAATTTGACCTAAAAAATACTACAAAATAGTGAAGCACTAGTGAAAAACATACTTGTGAACACCTCTTGTTTTGTGTCATAATTTTTGCTGCAGTTTTTCTTCCTTGAAACCGAGATTCCTAAGTGTTCAAAAGGCATTAAAAACTCCTGAACATCAAAAGAAAAATAAGTGAAAAATATTTTGCTAAAAAGAAAAGAAAGAAAAAAGCAAAAGAAAAAGCCAAATAGGAGTGAAAACTTGTTTGTATTGCTCTTGGTTTTGGTATAGTTTTTACATGTAATTCTTTGTGACCAGCCACATTATTGAGTCTTATTTTGTTTTCTAATCTTAGCTTTTGATTTGGTAATCCATTCTAGTGCCATTCATAGTTTATTCTTTTGTGTGCTAGCTTTCTAAAATTTGCCTTAATTTTTGCTTGTCAAATTTTGTGGAACTCTTTCTAGTCTTGTCTCATTTCTCTTCTACCAATTGGTGTAGCTTTCCTAAATTGTTAATTTTCAGTTTTAGCACTAATATTCAGTCTTGAAGGTGGTTGAGTGCTTCTTGAAAGGTGTAGGAGGCCAAGGCAAAGGACATCCACTTGAAGGCTTTGGTGGTTGCTTAGGGAGTTTGTTCTCTCTTGGTGGCTAGGCTCTTGGAAACACCTAGAAGTGACTAACATCAAAGTTGCTTCTAAAGAGAGGAGTGAAACACCTTGTGAGGCTGCAGTTGGTGGCTGATTTGGAGCAACAAGAAACTAAACCAATTGTGAAAAATTTTTGTGAAAATCTAGAACTAAATTTAGTGACGGAAATTTTGGTTTCTAAAACCTAGTTTTTCATTACAAAATCCGTCTCTAAATTTGTTCTAAATTAGTGGCTAATTTGTTTTCCTTGAAATTAGGTGCAGCCACTAAATTCATTTGAGAGTGAATTTACATTTCATTTGGAGTGTAAATTTACATTTCATTTGAAGCAAATTTGAATTTCATTTACCTTGTAATTTTTGTTTTCTAAATTTTTGTACAAGGCCTTTATTAAGGAGTGTCTTGGAGTGCCTTTGGTGTATCTCCATCTCTCCTTAAGAACTTTTATAGTAATCCACATGTAGTACTTGTGAGAGTGGTCCTTGAAGGTCTTTGGTGCCTTTCAAGCTCTCACTTAGGTTTTTATTGCTTTAAACGTCTAGTTTAAGTTTTCTTGTCTTTAAGTTTTCAAGCACTTTATGTTTTAAGCAATTTATGTTTTCAGTCATTTAAGTTTTCAAGCAATTTATGTTTTCATGCTCTTTATGTTTTCAAGCATTTTATAAATTGTACACATAGGCACTTGCTTGTTATTTTTCCTTTAAGAAAAGTTCTTTGTGAAAATTGTTTTGTGCAAGACAAAAGTACAAGGGGGTTTAGAGATTTTTACTTGAAGAGGCTTGGTTATTAAGTGGCTCTTTAGTAGCTCACCTCCCTCCAAAGTTCAATTTGTACTCTTAGACCTCTAAGTGCCAAGTCTAAAGCACTCCAAAACCTTATTTTCATAAAAACTATTTTTGTGTGAAAAAATATCTCTTGAATTAAAATGTCTCAAGATTCCTCCCATAGTGAAAGTGATGGCTCTCCAAAAAGTCTTTCTTACATTACTAAAGAGCTCAAATCACTTAAACTATGGAAAAAGCAAGAGTCCATTCAAAGAGAGAAGGAAAGAATTGAAAGAGAAGGACAACTTGCTTATCTTGAGGAAGAGTTGAGAATTTTAAGACAAGAGGAGGAAAAATTGAAAGAAGATATGAAGAAACATAGGAAAAAGAGTAGGAGCTCACATTCCCAATACACATCCCCTAATGAAAGCATGAATCAAGGGGATCACTACCAACATACTCCTAGGAGAACTACTAGGCCAAGGGAAGTCAAGGTTGACCTCCCACAATTCTTTGGCAAAGATGATGTGGAGTCTTATTTAGATTGGGAAATGAAGGTTGAGCAACTCTTTGCTTGCCATAGGGTAAGTGAAGAGAGGAAAGTACCTTTGGCTGCCCTTAGCTTCCAAGGGCATGCCATGTATTGGTGGACAGCCCTAGAGAGAGAGAGACGCCTCCACAATGATCCTCCAATTCAATATTGGAATGATCTTAAAAGTGCAATGAGGAGGAGGCACATTCCTACTTACTATGGGAGGGAGCTTATGAATAAGCTCCAAAGGCTCCAACAAAGAGACATGTCTGTGTAGACCCCTAAAATTGTCCGGGTCAAAAATAAGACTCGAAGACTCTCGAAGACCAAAGGAAAGTCAGCCGGAAGGACTCCTGGAAGACCTTAGGATGATAATCTATAGGTTTAGAGGTCTTAGAGTAGCAAAAAATAAGAAAGTGGAGGGAATGAAGCCCAATACGACCTCCCAAAAGTTCAGTACGGCCGTATTGAACATTTTAAACTACAATACGGCCGCACTGAACTCAATACGGCCGTATTGAAGTTTCTGAACTTCAATACGGCTGCATTGAATTCAATACGGCTGCACTGAACTTCAATACGGCTGCACTGAACTTCAATACGGCCGTATTGAGGTTTTTTGAACTTCAATACGGCCGTATTGAATTCAATACGGCCGTATTGTAGTTCAAAACTTCAATACGGACCGTATTGACCCCCAGAGGCCGTATTGCGCCTCATCCCTATAAATATGACGTCAATTGGACGTCATTCCACACTTTTGTACTGAGTTTTAACCCTCTTCTTGAGTATTCTGGGTTTTTTTGAGCAGTGCTCTGCCTAGAAATCACTCGGAGAGTTGATCCGACGAAGTTCTTGAGTCACGAGCCATTTGCTTGAGTCTCGAACCTAGTCGAAGGGAAATCCTCCGGATTTCGATAGTTAAAATTTTATAGGAGGGAGCGAGTGGTCTTGTAGAGGGAGGGAACGCCAAAACGCTTCCCAATTTCTGTCAAGATATATAAGAAAGCACGCTTCAAAGGTTTATCTCTTTAAAGTCCCTTCTTTTACCGCTTTCTGTGTGTACATACTTAAACTGTCATCATGTAGATAGTTAATTTATAATTGCTTAGAATAAATAGGGGTAATTTAGTAATTTTGCACTATTATTTTTAAATAATCTGTCATAGGGAACCCGAAAGGGGCGCTGTGGGGTGCTAACACCTTCCCCACGCGTAACCGACTCCCTTACCCGACTCTGGTTGTCATGGCCGAAGTCGATTTTTGAATCGATTGCCTTAAACTTCTTTTTCCAATGTTTTGAGTAAAACATTGGTGGCGACTCCATGAACCCTTCCTTATTATGAAAACCGCTAATCCATGAAGGGTCCCGCTTGGGATTAACATGGATTGGTGAGCCTTTTAATAAAATTGCTCGTTTGACAAGGTCTCAGTTTGAGAATAAGTCATTCTAGCAATCCATATTTTTAAACAAATAAAAGAGTCCAACCATCCTTCGCGAATGCCGAAAGCCCGTTTCGGGCCGGTGGCGACAGATGGCGACTCCACTGGGGAAGCCTCGAGAGTCAGTCCCATTTAGTGACAGATTATTTTTAACAAATAATAGTTAAAATTACTTTATTACCCCTTGTTTGTATGATAACATGCTTTATTTATATGGCTTTAATAACTGTTGTTTGTTTAATTTTCCGCAATTGTTTGAAATATAAATTGCACACAAACCTTTGCACACAACAGTTCCCTCTATACCCGGGGGCATGAGTGGTAAGCCATAGGGAGTGGATGTTAGTACGGCCGGTTGTCGAATGGGTCTATAGGTGCCCGTAGACCGTTGTCGGAAAGCATCACTCAAGGTGATAACCATGAACTCAAGTCCGACAGTGCGTTGGAGCTTTCCATCGACTTACGACGAGAGGAATTGGGTCCCTATAATGGGGGCACCTTGGGGGCCTCAGACCGGTGAGAACAGTTAGATCCACCTTGAATATGCACTTTTCTGCAGGATACCCCTACCTCGTGATTCGCTCGTGACTGTTCGTGGATGAGTGAATTGTTTGTGCATTGATTATGTGACATTGTATGAGCATACATTGCACCTTTTAAACATACAACATTCCTTTTTAAATAATAAGAATAAATAGAAATAAGAATCTTCCATTACATGGTGTTAACATCTACCTTCATCACATTCATATAGGTAGTTTCCCTTTTCACCCTAAAAATACAAAAAAAAAATATATATATATATTCAAAAAACAAAGAAAAATGATATCTACCCAAAACCAAGCAATATCATGCATCATCTTAGGGACATCCCGAAAACATGATAATGCTTAGTTCAATAAACACAATGCATGCATATTCAACATCATCATCTCATATCATGCATATAGATCATGGAGGGATCTAGGAGTCATTCATTTCATACATCTCTCCTAGTAATCCATTAATAACATTAATAAAAAGAAAAAATTAATCGATGCGTATGTTCAAAGAATGGATCGCACGCCGTTCGTTATCAAGTGTAAGCCAACAACCGCGCCAAGCGAACACACGTCAACTCCGTTGTTGGTAATCAAGACGAACAAAGGGGAAGGTCCAACACCGTTAAGGATCACTACTCCAAGACCTTTTCCCTACAAATCAAATAAGGCTGTGCCATGGATATACGACATCCATTCTTCTGCCGACAGCGATATCTCTAACATCGCTGGACTTGGGGGCATAACTAGGAGTGGCAGGATCTACACTCCCGAAGATCTTCATGATGAAGCTCCCAAGAATAAAAGGAAAGAAAAAGAAGAGAAAACCGAGGAAAACAAAGAATCCGAGGAGGAGACAGATAAGCTGTTAAAATATATCCGACAGAGCGAGTACTCCATCGTGGATCAACTTCATAAGACGCCAGCAAAGATCACTCTGTTGTCGTTGATCCTATGCTCCGAACCGCATCGACAAGCTCTGTTGAAAGTCTTGAACGAGGCATACGTGTCGCACACTATCTCCCAAGACAAGTTTGAGGGGATTTTTAGTCACATCACGGCTAATGATCACCTCACTTTCACCGATGAAGAGATCCCCGCTGAGGGACCGAACCACAACAAGCCCTTGCACATCTCTGTAAAGTGCAAGGAGTATCACATCGCAAAGGTCTTGGTGGATAATGGATCTTCCTTGAACGTAATGCCAAAGAGAACGTTCGACCAAATGACAATCAAGGGAGTCCAAATGCGCCCGAGCAACATGATCGTTCGAGCTTTCGACGGCTCTAAAAGAGAAGTGGTGGGAGAAATCAGTCTTCCAATCCAAATTGGGCCCACTATCTTTAATGTCGAATTCCAAGTAATGGACATTTCTCCCGCATATAGCTGTCTCCTCGGCCGACCTTGGATTCATGATGCGAAAGCTGTACCCTCTACGCTCCACCAGAAAGTCAAGTTCATAGTGGGTGACAAACTGGTGACCGTACAAGCTGAAGATGACATACTCATCAGCAAGCCATCCACCATACCTTACGTGGATGCAGCAGAGGAAGCTCTAGAAACCGCCTTCCAAGCATTGGAGATTGCCAATGTTGAAACGTTTCCCCGAGAAATGAAGAAGGTAGCCCATATGCTCACTAAGAACGGATACTTGCCAGGACAAGGATTAGGCAAGGACTCCCAAGGAATCCCGGAGCTACCCATTATCAAGGATAATCCGGGGAAACAAGGGTTAGGATACAACCCTGTTAAAGATCAAAGACCGAAGAGGAATCAAGATCCTTCTCGACGTTCTTTAAGCCAGATCTTTAGGAAGGCCGGTTCACAAGCATCAAGGCCGGTCGTCGTCATCAAGTGCTCTCCTCCTTCCGATAGGGATGTGTATACCTGATGACTATTAGAGATTACTCCTCGGGGACAGCCCGACCCCCGAGCCTCGATAGGGCACATGTTTCCATTATGATTATAATAAAATCATTCTTCATTATTTCTTATTGCTTCTTTTCTTGCTTACAATAAAATTCTAGACCGCATTATTTAACCCTGTTTGAATAAACATAAATGAGGTTAAAATCGTCTTAATAAAAATAAACCCGCATCTTTTTTATGTGGAAGTGTGTGACAACTTGGAGGACCTTTCCTTGGCCTCAATAAGTGCCGTCATGGATAAAAAGAAATCCATTCAGGACAAAAATCCTAAAAAACAAAAAGCTCGGCAGGAAACCCAAAAAGGGGACTGCGCAAAAATAAGAGCAAAAGACCCGCTAGGAATCCCACAAAAGGGTGACCTAGGCAAAAATTAGGGTTACAAAATAATGAACAAAAACAAAAGCCCGCTAAAACTCCACAAATGGGTGTTTTAGGCAAAAGTTAGGGCAATCGAAAAACAGAATAAATCCATGATGGTACCACCAACTGAATTCAACAAAAGGGGCTCAAGAAAAGCTATCCAAGTTGTCAAATCACAAATGTTAATAACCAAGACGTGCTTAACTTCATAAGTGTTTAATCAAACAAGCCTAAACACTTAAGCCTACCATTGGCCAAGCCATTCTTACAAAATCCATTTTTCAAAAAATAAATAATCCCCTCTAAAACACAAACTTTCGAAAAAAAATATATCCTTTCCTTCTTTTCTCTCTTGTCCCAAACGATTTTTGAATAATCTAGTGGAAACATGGAGATATAGTAGTCAATAGGAGGGTTGACACATCTTCTAAAGGAAAGGAAGATCATTTGGTTGATGACACCAAATCTCAATATAACATGCATCATTCCTCGGTTACAGAAATCGGCAGCACACAGCCCGTCTAGAGGAATGGCAAAAATCCAAACAGAGAAACGCATCGGTTAATTCTTTTGAAAAGTGAATCAAATAGAATTAGGTGCATCATACTGCATACATGCATACAGATGATAGGTGTAATGGAAGATCACTTATTCTCTGTTTATTGAAAAAAAACAAAAAATATAAACTTCAGAAAAACAATACGCCCGTATCATGTTCAGTATGCCCGTACTAAAAACAGGGTTATGAACAAATTTTCAACTCAGTACGAGCGTACTGAAATAGATATGGCCGTATTGGCCACAAAGAAATATTCAAAGACCTCATCATGAGGCAGTCGCATAAAATAGAAAAAATAGAAAAATTGCTTGTGTATGACAGCAGCAAACAAAATGCAGAAATTCAGAAAATCAATAAAACGTACAGAATAACTGAGCCTGGAGAGGCTTGCCGAAATAATACTCTCAGAATAACTGAGCCTGGAGAGGCTTGCCGAAATAATACTCTCTCAGAATAATTGAGCCTGGAGAGGCTCGCCGAAATAATACTCTCTCAGAATAACTGAGCCTGGAGAGGCTCGCCGAAAAAATACTCTCTCAGAATAATTGAGCCTGGAGAGGCTCGCCGAAATAATACTCTCTCAGAATAACTGAGCCTGAAGAGGCTTGCCAAAATAATACTCCTCAGAGACATTTCTGTACAGAAAAAGCCAAAACCAACAAAAAAGGCAAAAATACAGAAAAAGCCAAAATCAACAAAAAAACACAGAAAAAGCCAAAATCAACAAAAAAGGCAAAAACACAGGAAAAGCCA
Source organism: Cajanus cajan (assembly GCF_000230855.2). Classification (NCBI taxonomy): domain Eukaryota; kingdom Viridiplantae; phylum Streptophyta; class Magnoliopsida; order Fabales; family Fabaceae; genus Cajanus; species Cajanus cajan. The sequence goes on from NC_138525.1 coordinate 42,333,290, forward strand.
AAATCAACAAAAAAGGCAAAAACACAGAAAAAGCCAAAATCAACAAAAAGGCAAAATACAGAAAATCCAACAAATTATACAGAATAACTGAGCCTGGAGAGGCTTGCCAAAATAATACTCTCCAAAAGACGTCTCAGCTCGCATTCTTGGGCTGAACAAAAAACCAATTCTTCATACAGAATAATTGAGCCTGGAGAGGCTTGCCGAAATAATACTCCTTCAGAATAACTGAGCCTGGAGAGGCTTGCCGAAATAATACTCCTTCAGAATAATTGAGCCTGGAGAGGCTCGCCGAAATAATACTCTCTCAGAATAATTGAGCCTGGAGAGGCTCGCAGAAATAATACTCCCCAGAGAAACCCCAACTCAAGCTCACGGAACAAATCCCCAGCGAGAGCTATCAAAGCAAGATCGACAAAATTCCCAATGGAAGCACAATCACCCAAGCAGTATATCTAGTCAAAGGACTTAAAACTTCCTCAGTGGAAGATAGCTCTCCAACTCAGGCGTTGAGTGAGTCTAAGCCTGTAGAGGCTTCCTAAATAATACTCTGGGATACATAAGATTCCCAAATCCCCAGTCGCCTACTCAAGAGGCATTCCTAAAAAAAGGAAAAAAATCAAAAGATCAATAATCATTCCCCAAATGGAATCCGGCTCTTGGCCAAACATCAAGCGTCAAGATGATCTGCCTAACAGAAGAGGCTAATCACAATCAATGACAAAATCCCCCAGCGGATAACAGCCTACACAGAGGCGACAAAACCAGAAAAACAAAAAGAGTCACCCGAATAAGGATAACCGGGATACTCCACCATCGTCGAAAGGACGTCAGCCAATCATAAGGCACCGCTCATCTCAGAAAGAGCATCTTCGTGTCTACACCCCAGGGAAACAGAAATTCCTCAATGGGCACCAACTATGCAAAGGAAAGTTGGGACACAAGAACCTATGAGTAACTGCACATCCCCTAGACGGATCCCTGCGTTATCCAGCCCTCAGTGGCACAAAAATCAAAAAACAATCGTCAAAGCAGCATCGTGAACTGTGGAGACAAAATCAAAATCAACATCCAGAACCCCCAGTGGATAATAGCCTACACAGAGGCTACAAAATCAGAAAATCAAAGAGAGACATCCGAATAAGGATAACCGGGATACTCCACTTACGTCAAAAGGACGTCAGCCAAACATAAGGCATCGCTCAATTCAAGAAGAGCATCTGTGTCTACACCCCAAGGAGTCAGAAATTCCCCATGGGTACCAACTATGCAAATGCAAGTTGGGGCACAAGAACCTATGAATGACTGCACATCCCCTAGACGGATCCCTGCGTTATCCAGCCCTCAGTGGCACAAAATCAGAAAAACGTCGAAGCAGCATAGTGGACTGTGGAGACAAAAAAATCATCTCAGATCCCTGGAGAGGGTAAACTCGCATTGCCGAAGTGATCAGAAGACACGGACGCAGACCCTGGAGAGGGCAAACTCAGTTGCCTAGGTCGTCAGAGACAAAGAAAGTCTGGAGAGACGGTACTCAAACAGAGTCTGGAGAGACGGTACTCAAAGTCTGGAGAGACGGTACTCAAGGTCTGGAGAGACAGTACTCAGAGTCTGGAGAGACGGTACTCAAGGTCTGGAGAGACAGTACACAACCATCAGCGTCGTCAGAGGCACGTTGGTGTTCAACTTCCGGCTCGGGTGTCGAGTGAAGTTGATCCTGGAGAGGGTGAACTTAGCTACCGAGGTTGTCAGAAGCGCCGAGGTATGCAACAACCTGGAGAGGCTACTCAACAATTTTCCACCGGAAGACGCTACAAGTCAGAAGGTTGGCACATCACCCGGACAATTGGGTCAACTCCTTTACTTGTCAGCCGGTACACCAAAAGGCCGTCCGACTAAGTAAAGGGGGGGGCAGCTGTAGACCCCTAAAATTGTCCGGGTCGGAAATAAGACTCGAAGACTCTCGAAGACCAAAGGAAAGTCAGCCGGAAGGACTCCTGGAAGACCCTAGGATGACAATCTATAGGTTTAGAGGTCTTAGAGTAGCAAAAAATAAGAAAGTGGAGGGAATGAAGCCCAATACGGCCTCCCAAAAGTTCAGTACGGCCGTATTGAACATTTTAAACTACAATACGGCCGCACTGAACTCAATACGGCCGTATTGAAGTTTCTGAACTTCAATACGGCTGCATTGAATTCAATACGGATGCACTGAACTTCAATACGGCTGCACTGAACTTCAATACGGCCGTATTGAGGTTTTTTGAACTTCAATACGGCCGTATTGAATTCAATACGGCTGTATTGTAGTTCAAAACTTCAATACGGACCGTATTGACCCCCAGAGGCCGTATTGCGCCTCATCCCTATAAATATGACGTCAATTGGACGTCATTCCACACTTTTGTACTGAGTTTTAACCCTCTTCTTGAGTATTCTGGGTTTTTTTGAGCAGTGCTCTGCCTAGAAATCACTCGGAGAGTTGATCCGACGAAGTTCTTGAGTCACGAGCCATTTGCTTGAGTCTCGAACCTAGTCGAAGGGAAATCCTCCGGATTTCCATAGTTAAAATTTTATAGGAGGGAGCGAGTGGTCTTGTAGAGGGAGGGAACGCCAAAACGCTTCCCAATTTCTGTCAAGATATATAAGAAAGCACGCTTCAAAGGTTTATCTCTTTAAAGTCCCTTCTTTTACCGCTTTCTGTGTGTACATACTTAAACTGTCATCATGTAGATAGTTAATTTATAATTGCTTAGAATAAATAGGGGTAATTTAGTAATTTTGCACTATTATTTTTAAATAATCTGTCATAGGGAACCCGAAAGGGGCGCTGTGGGGTGCTAACACCTTCCCCACGCGTAACCGACTCCCTTACCCGACTCTGGTTGTCATGGCCGAAGTCGATTTTTGAATCGATTGCCTTAAACTTCTTTTTCCAATGTTTTGAGTAAAACATTGGTGGCGACTCCATGAACCCTTCCTTATTATGAAAACCGCTAATCCATGAAGGGTCCCGCTTGGGATTAACATGGATTGGTGAGCCTTTTAATAAAATTGCTCGTTTGACAAGGTCTCAGTTTGAGAATAAGTCATTCTAGCAATCCATATTTTTAAACAAATAAAAGAGTCCAACCATCCTTCGCGAATGCCGAAAGCCCGTTTCGGGCCGGTGGCGACAGTCTGTAGAACAGTACAGGCAACAAATGGAGCTATTAATGATGAGGGCTTGTATCAGGGAAGAGGAAGCTACTACTGTAGCTAGATTTTTGAGTGGTCTTAATTTAGAAATAAGAGACCAAGTGGAGCTACTACCCTACAGGGACCTAAATGACTTGGTCCAACTTTGTGTAAGGGTAGAACAACAAAGAATGAGAAAATCTTACAAAAATAGCTCCAACTCTTCATTTCTAAAGAAAGATTCCAAGAAGGAGGGAAAAACTTTTGAAAAGAAGAAATCTTTTGAACCCTCCAAAAATCTAGCCACAGAAAAAGATAAGGGAAAGGGAAAGGACACTACACACACTAGTTCTAGGACTAGTGATATTAAGTGCTTTAAATGTTTAGGGAGGGGCCACATTGCCTCCCAATGCCCCACAAAGAAGGTAATGATCATGAGGGGGCATGACATTTATAGTAGCCAAGATGAGGTTACTACTTCCTCTAGTAATAGTGAGGAAGAAGCAAGTGATCAAGAGAAAGGTGTAGAGTCTACTTTTCCTTATGAAGGGGAGCTCTTAATGATTAGGAGACTCCTCAACAACCAACCTAGTGATACTCTATCACAAAGAGAGAACATATTTCATACTCGATGCAAAGTTTCAAACAGTGCATGTTCTCTCATTGTTGATAGTGGCTCATGGTGTAATTGTTGTAGCACTAGGCTGGTTGAGAAGTTGGGTTTAACTACTAATTCCCATCCTAAACCTTATCAACTCCATTGGATTAATGAGGATGGTGATTTAGCAGTTGACCAACAAGTAAAGGTCAAAATTTCCATTGGGAACTATGAAGATGAGGTGCTATGTGATGTAGTACCAATGGAAGCTTGTCACATCTTATTAGGAAGGCCATGGCAATTTGATAAGAGAACCATGCACAATGGCCTTACTAACGAGATTACCTTTACTCATAAGGAAAGAAAGTTTGTGCTTCATCCTCTTTCTCCTCAACAGGTGGCTGAGGATCAAGCACAAATGAAACTCAAAAGAGATAGTGAAAAGAGAATTATAAAAAAAGAAGAAAAGAGAGAAAAAAAAAAAAAAGTCTGTGAAACTTAAGGATAGAGAGGAATCTAGGGAGAAAGGAGTTCCCTCCCTAGAGGTCGTTAATCAAGAGAATAAAATTTCCAAACAAACCCTCTTGATTCAACAACCCTCTTATTTCCTTCTCTGTAAAGGAACTCTTTCTTGCACTGCCACATCTAGTGGACATGAGACTTTACCTAAAGGGGTAAAAACACTTTTGAAAGAATTTGATGATCTATTTCCTCCCGAGGGTCCAATGGGCCTTCCTCCTTCTAGAGGAATAGAACATCAAATTGATTTGGTGCCTGGAGCTAGCCTACCTAATAGGCCTGCCTATAGGACCAACCCCCAAGAAACTAAAGAAATTGAGTCTCAGGTCCAAGATTTGTTGGAGAAGGGCTGGGTTCGAAAGAGCTTAAGTCCTTGTGCTGTTCCAGTGTTGTTGGTTCCAAAAAAAGATGGCAAGTGGAGAATGTGTTGTGATAGTAGAGCCATCAACAACATCACTGTGAAATATAGACACCCCATCCCTAGGCTTGATGACATGTTAGATGAGCTTCATGGAGCCATCATATTTTCTAAAGTTGATCTTAAAAGCGGATACAATCAAATTAGAATCAAGGAAGGAGATGAATGGAAAACCGCTTTCAAGACCAAGTTTGGATTATATGAGTGGTTAGTGATGCCCTTTGGGCTCACCAATGCTCCTAGTACATTCATGCGTCTCATGAATCATGTCCTTAGGGATTGTATAGGTAGATTTGTAGTAGTTTATTTTGATGATATTCTCATATATAGTAGGAGCCTAAGTGATCACATAGGACACTTAAGGCAAGTTTTTGATATTCTTAGAAAAAATCAACTTTTTGGAAATTTAGAAAAATGTACCTTTTGTGTAGATAGTGTAGTTTTTCTAGGGTTTATAATTAGTAAAAAAGGGGTTCATGTGGACCCCGAGAAAATCAAGGCCATCCAAGAATGGCCCACTCCTAAAAGTGTTGGAGATATTAGGAGCTTCCATGGTTTGGCAAGCTTCTATATGAGGTTTGTTCCTAATTTCTCCACACTTGCCTCCCCATTAAATGATTTAGTCAAGAAAAATGTGGAATTTATATGGGGAGAGAAACAAGAAAATGCCTTCATAACTTTAAAGCATAAGCTTACTCATGCACCACTTCTAGCTCTACCAGATTTTTCAAAAACTTTTGAGTTAGAATGTGATGCTTCTGGAGTTGGCATAGGTGCGGTTTTGTTACAGGGTGGGCACCCTATTGCATATTTCAGTGAAAAGCTCAAAGGAGCCTCTCTTAACTACCCTACCTATGACAAGGAGCTTTATGCTTTAGTTAGGGCCCTTCAAACTTGGGAACACTACCTTATTCCCAAAGAATTTGTCATTCATAGTGACCATGAGTCACTTAAATATTTGAGGGGCCAAGGCAAGCTAAACAAAAGGCATGCTAAGTGGGTAGAGTTCTTAGAACAATTTCCATATGTGATTAAATACAAGAAAGGGAAAAATAATGTTGTGGCTGATGCCCTTTCTAGGAGACACACTTTGTTAATCTCCCTTGGATCTCAAATCTTGGGATTTAATCACATTAAGGAATTGTATACTAATGATCTCGAATTCAAAGAAAATTATACCCAATGCTTAGCAAAGCCTCAAGGAGGTTTCTATATTTCTGAGGGGTACTTATATAAAGAGGGAAGAATTTGTATACCCCAAGGATCTATAAGAAAACTCCTTGTTCAAGAAAGTCATGAGGGTGGTCTCATGGGGCACTTTGGAGTTGAAAAGACTCTAAGTTTTCTAAAAGAAAAATTCTTTTGGCCCCATATGAGAAGGGATGTTGAGAGGTTTTGCTCTAGATGTATAGCTTGTTTACAAGCAAAGTCTAAAGTAATGCCTCATGGCATCTATACACCCTTGCCTGTTGCTAACTCTCCATGGGTTGATATCAGTATGGATTTTATTTTGGGCTTGCCCAAGACCCAGAGAGGCATGGATTCTATTTTTGTGGTAGTGGACAGATTTAGTAAAATGGCCCACTTTATACCCTGCCACAAAATAGATGATGCAAGCAACATAGCAAGACTCTTCTTCAAGGAAGTGGTTAGACTTCATGGTCTACCCAAAACTATTGTCTCAGATAGGGATACTAAGTTCCTTAGTCATTTCTGGAAAACTCTTTGGAGTAGGCTAGGAACTAAATTACTTTTCTCTACTACTTGTCACCCACAAACTGATGGGCAAACGGAAGTAGTTAATAGATCCCTATCTACAATGTTAAGGGCAGTCCTTAAGGGTAACCATAAATCTTGGGATGAGTACTTGCCCCACATTGAATTTGCTTACAACAGGGTAGTCCATAAGACTACCAAAATCTCACCTTTTGAGGTTGTATATGGTTTTAACCCTCTTACTCCTTTAGACCTAATACCCCTACCAGATTCTTCTCATTATTTTCATAAAGAAGGGGTATCGAGGGCTGAATTTGTTAAGAAATTGCATGAGAAGGTTAAAACTCAAATACAACAACAAAATGAGAGAACTGCTTTAGATAGAAGCAAGGGAAAGAAAGCCCTCATTTTTGAGGAAGGGGATTGGGTTTGGCTTCACTTGAGAAAGGAAAGGTTTCCTTCTCAAAGAAAGTCAAAACTCAACCCAAGAGGAGATGGTCCCTTCCAAGTCCTCCAAAGAATTAATGATAATGCTTACAGGTTAGATCTTCCTAGTGATTATGGAGTAAGTAACACTTTTAATATAAGTGATCTTATTCCCTTTGCAGGTTATGATGAGGAAGAAGAACCTACAGATTTGAGGACAAATCCTTCTCAAGAAGGAGGGGATGATAGACCATGGGCCAAGGGCCCAGTGACCAGAGCTATGGCTAGGAGGATACAGGAAGAGCTGGATCTTGAGAAGACTAATGGGCTTGTTAGGCCCAAGATAATCTTCACTTGGAATGCTCTATCATGAAGAGAAGGCCTAGTTCTATTTGTTCATATTGTACAGTTTATACATAGTCTATTGTATAGGTTATTTTTGCCTTTGTATTTGAGAGGCACTTTATTTGCTTTTTCCTATTATGTGTATATTGTTTTTAAGGTAGGTTACTTGGAGAGTTTAGCTCCATTTAAACTCCCTAGATGATACATTCATTTTATATTTTTTCAGTAGGGAAAAGGGGGTGACATTTAGCAATGCTTGAGGGTGTGCTTAGAAATTGGGCCTGAATTGGGCCTAGGCAAAATTTTGCATATTGGACTCATTTTGCTCCTAATTTTTCATAGATTTGATTTAGCTAGGTCTCATCATCATATGATGAACCTAACTAAACCAAATCAAAGTTTTTCAAATTAAATCATGGAGCCATTTTTGTCCAAAGCCGCCTAGCTCATATGCTTCTCATTTGGCCGAATTTTTCAAGCTTCACCTCTTGGTTTTGAAGCTTGTCTTGCAAGCTTCTAAACCAAGGGAGGTTAAGCTTACCTTACCATGGTTCTTAAGTGAACCATGGTCAAGGTTAGCTTCTCCTAGAAGCTAGCTAAACCGTGGGAGTTTAAGTTAATCCTACCATGGTTCCTAGTGAACCATGGTTAAGGTTAGCTTCTCCTACAAGCTACCTCTCCCTATATATTTGATTTCTACACTTTGTAAGACACTTTTGAACATAAATGAGATTAAATCTTCAGATTTCTCTCAACTCAAGAGTCCCTAAACCGTAGAGAACTTCCACTCTAGGTTTCCCTCAAAGTTTATTCAAACTTTGTCTTGGTTCCTCAAGCTTCTACAACAAGCTAAGGAGAACCGAATCATCTTCAAAGACTTCTACTCCATTGGAGCTTTCTTCAAGGAGTTTCGGATCTCTTTCAAGGTCAACTCAAGAGCATTTTCGGTCCTAAGCATGGAGAGCTTGAAGGAACTTCAATCTCCTCCAAGTAGCTCCATCAATGGGCCTTTGGGCTTTTGGTACCCAATATTGGGCTCATTTTCATTCTTGCAATTTTTACTTTCCATTGTAATTTTTTGACCAATGTAATTAGGTCATTAGAATAGGAAAATACAAGGAATAATAAAGTATGCTAATTAGGTTAAATTAGGTTTAATTTGGAACATTTAAGTTACATTTGAGTCACATGTTTAGCACCATGGGTGGCTGAACATGTGCCACTCAAATTAACCCTAAATGACTCTCAAATCACACCTAAATGCACCTTGGTACCTAAATTTTCGGACTTACACATGTGCACCAAAGTTTGAATTCAAATTTCAAATTTGAATTCAAACTTTAGGCGCCATTTTGTAAGGCTTTAGTTTAGGCACCTATGGGTCATAATTCCGTGCATACTTAAGCCATTCTTTCACCTTTTGTATTCACTTTTGATCATAATAGAAATTTGTGAGCCATTGGCCGAGTTTCCTCTCTCAAAAGTCCCTTAGAGTTCATCTTCAAAACCTTAGGATTTCACCTTAGAATCCTTCTCTTTGAAGTGTGCTCCTCCATTGATGCTTGAGCTTGGATGCTTCCATCCAAGTCTAGACCTCATTCCACTCGTGTTCCTTCATCATTCCAAAGTTCTCCATCTTCGGATTCAAGCTCCTTGAAGAAGATCCAAGCCTAGGTGAAGAATAGGAGAAGAACAACATTCACTCCTCCTATCTTTTCCATCAATTTTGGTATCAAGAGCAAGGTCTTCAAGGAGATAAGTTCTTCATCTTGTTTTTGTGTCCGTGCTTGTGTTCTTTTTTTTCTCCTTGTCTTGTTTGAGTTTCTCTTCGGATCTATATGTTTTAATTCATATTTTGTGTTCATAGATCCATAGTTGATTGTTCTTGATTTTCTTCCACAATTAATGTTTTAGGAACTATTTGCTTGTGCTTATTTTGAGTTTATTTTGAGTCTCTCCATTCCTTGTATGTGTCCGTGATTGGACCTCATGCATTGCATTTAGATTTTGGTTTTGAATCTATGTTTTGTCTTAGAATTTTGTGTTTAGTCTTTATATGTTGCAAATTCCTTGAATAGCATGTTTAACCTAGTTTTATTTTGAATTTGTGTCTACATATTGTTCTCGGTTTTGCTTCTCTTTTGCCTACCTATATGTGATTTTTATTTTACCTTATTGTGTTCATAATTTGCTATTAGTCCTAGCAAGTTTCTTTAGAGTTAGGTTTCCATTGTGTTCTTAAGTTTTCAAATCACTTTCCATTGAAAATCTTATAAAAATTTTTGACTCAAAATTTCAAGTGCTTAATTCTACTTCTAGTGCACTCTTTCTTGTGGATTCAATTTTAAAAAATTAGAGGCTGAAAACAGAGATAAAACAGAGCCTAAAACAAAAGAAAAGACCTAAAGTTCAAAAGAAAAAGAGTTCAAAAGGAATCCAAACCAAAACCTAAAGACTAGTGCACTAGTTTCTCAAGTTTACTTGAATTTTGACCTAATTTTTGGCTAACTTGTAGTCTCGGTTTCTATAGCTTGGAATCTTAGAAAAATTTGAAACAAAAGGCAAATATACTCTCTGGACTCTTAATTTGAATATAGAAAAAGAAAGAATTAAAAAAAAAAAAATAGAGAAAGCATTTTAAAGTGAAAAAGCCGAGAGGTGTTCATTGATAAAAATTCATTTGATTCCTTGTTATTGTTTTGACTACTATTTGTTCTATACTTATCCAATTGCTTTCAAATTTTTTTTGTTTTGCTCATCTACTCTAGTACCTATCTAGGAACATTCCTAACTGAGTGCTAGCTTTATTTGGAGTCTTATTTTCCAGTTTTACTTGTTGAACCTCTTTGAGTCTTGTCATATATACATATTACTCTTAACTTTTGGTATAAGCTTTCCAAATTGTGCTTTATTGCTTGTCTAGTTTTCTTTCAATAATTTCCCTGTGCTGGAAGTGGCCTCAAATCCTTGCTCAAGGATCAAGCATTGCTCAACAAAGAGTAGGAAAAGTTTGGACGCTAAGACCTAAAAATTTGACCTAAATTAGTGACCAAAACTTCTCCTAAACTTCCTTCACTTGAGTGACCATTCCTTTCACTTTGTGAGGCAGCCACCATTAACCTCTTTTGTTGTGATTCTTTGCAGGTCCAGGAGCATTAAATTTGAAGGATTGGTGGCGGATTAAGACACTTAAACAAGTGTTAGAAAAGTTGAACACAAAACTGTCACTAATTGGTCACCAAAACCGCCATTTATTGCTTTCTAGGCTAGTTTAAATTTTGCAATCTCTCTTGTATTTTAAAATCAATTTGTAAAGCTTGGAGGGAGTATTAAGAAGCTGGTCAGGTATATCTAACTCCTTGTTAGCATCCTCACGTGTAGTGCTAGTGGAAGTGGCTTGGAAATTTCATATGTTTCAAGCTTCCACTTAGGATATCCGACTAGTTGCTTACATTGTTTCCTTTAAGTTCTTTGTCTTTTAATTGCTTTTTTTTGCTGCCTTGAAACGTCTAGACTTGTGTAGATTTACTTGCTCACGTTTAGTTTAGTCTCAAAAACAAACAAATTGTGAAAAAGCATTCAAAATTTTTGTGAAAAGTTTTGGGGAATTGGAAGTACCACAAAGGAGTTTAGTGATTTCCACTTGAAAAGGCTTGGTTATTAAGTGTCTCTTTGTAGCTCACCTCCCTTGATAGTGCAACTTGTACACTTAGACTTCCAAGTGTTATTTTCATTCCTAGAAAATACCAAAAACATTTTATAACTTTTTGCATAGCATATAACATCTTATTGCTTAATCATGAGTCAACATTCTCAAAGTAGTAGTGACTTTGAATCTCCAAAAAGTTTTAAAAGAATTGTCAAGGAGGTTGAGGCACTAAAACTTTGGAAGCATGATGAAATACTTCAAAAACAAAAAGAAAAACTTGAAAAGGAAGTACAAATCATGGCTTTAGAACAAGAGATTCAAAAGATTAAGCAATGAGAAGAAAAACTTTTGAAAAGATTGAATAAAAATAAAAGTCCAAAAGGTTCTTCTAGGAGCTCAACCAAGAGCTCCAATGATTCTCAAAGTCAAGATAATGATGGTAGTATACAAATGGATGCTTACTATCAACACCCACCTAGGAGAGTCATTAAAGAACACAAAGTGAGGGAATCAAGGGTTGATCTCCCTTACTTTCATGGAAAAGAAGATGTGGATGCCTACTTGGATTGGGAAATGAAAGTGGAGCAAATCTTCACTTGTCACCAAGTAGGTGAAGAAAGAAAAGTTCCCTTGGCCACCTTAGCTTTCCAAGGACAAGCTATGTATTGGTGGACATCCTTAGAGAGAGAGAGAAGACTTCACAATGACCCTCCAATCACTTATTGGAATGAGTTGAGGAGTGCTATGAGAAGAAGGCACATACCTTCTTATTATAGTAGGGAGCTTATGGATAAGCTCCAAAGACTCCAACAAAAGAATATGAGTGTTGAGGGGTATAGAGAAAAGATGGAGTTGTATCTCATGAGGGCTGGCATAAGGGAAGAGGAAAGATTGACCATTGCTAGGTTTTTAAGTGGTCTAAATTTTGATATAAGAGATAGAGTTGAGTTACTCCCTTATAGGGACCTTGATGATTTGGTCCAACTTTGTATAAGGGTGGAACAACAAAATTTAAGGAAAAATTCTTAAAAGGAAAAACTCAAGCTAACTCTTATATCAAGAATGACTACAAGAGGGAGGGTCAATATGACTCTTCTAAAAGCTCTAGTAAGGGTCAAGAAAAAGAAAGTGATAAAAATAAAAATGTTGTCACTTCTAGTAGTAAAACTAGTGACATCAAATGCTTTAAATGTCTTGGGAGAGGCCATATAGCTTCTCAATGTCCAACTAAAAAGGTCATGATTTTGAGAGGACAAGACATTTATAGTAGCCTTGATGAATCTAGTTCTACCACTTCAAGTGATAGTGAGACTAGTAAGGAAGATCCTCAAATTGAAAAGCTATATCCTGTTGATGGTGATCTTCTTATGGTCAAAAGGCTTCTTGGAAGTCAACCTTGTCCCACTTCACTATCACAAAGAGAGAACATCTTAAACACAAGATGTTTAGTTTCCAAAAGAACTTGTTCTCTCATTGTTGATAGTGGATCATGTTCAAATTGTTGTAGTACAAGGTTGATTAACAAGTTAGCCCTTACCACCATTCCTCACCCTCACCCTTACAAACTTCATTGGCTCAATGAAGGTGAGGAATTGGAGGTGAATCTACAAGTGAAGGTCAAGTTTTCTATAGGGGATTATAAAGATAAAGTTTTATGTGATGTGATCCCTATGGAAGCTTGTCATATTTTGCTTGGTAGGCCATGGAAATTTGATAAACAAACTATACATGATGGCCTCACTAACAAAATATCCTTCATTCATAAAAATAAGGAAATTGTTTTTAATCCTTTAACACCACCCCAAGTGTTTGAGGATCAAAAGCAAATGAAAAAGAAAAGAAACAAAGAAAAGAAAGAAGGAAAGAGTGTGGATAAAGGGGACTCCACTAAGACATTTGTGACAAAAGAGAGTTATTTTATGACCAAACAAGACTTGAAAAGAACTCTCTTTATTCATAAAAGTCTTGACTTTTATCCTAATGCTTCCACTTATCTTAAAGTTGAGAATGAGGAACAAAATGAATTTCAAGCAAAGAATTCTTCTCAACTTCGAGATATAGTGAAGAAGGAGTGGACTATACCTAGTGTTACTCCTTATACTACTTCCTTGAAGGTGCACAAGGAATGAAGTATTTCTTTGGATTTCATAAAGCACCCAATTTTCGGTTTACATTGTTTAGTAGATATAACTTGTACTAATCTATATTTTATGTTTGATCTTATGGGAAGTTCTTACTCTTTTGAACTTAATATGTTTCCTTCCCTACAAGATAAATATAGCTTATATGATTATGAGTATCTAGTAAACAATCAAATCCAAAATTGTCTAGGGCGTTTTCTAGTAATTTTTTCTTTATATTTTAGGAAAAGCCTAGGTTACCATTTAGGGTACTTTAGGTAAGATATAGTACTGTTTAAAAATCATTATTTTCATTGTCTTAGTCATAGTGTCCATACATTTTTAGGGTTTACTTCTAGGTTGTGCTTAGAAGAGGAGCCTATTTCTATTTTTAGGGAGTCTAATTTTGATAGTTTATTTTTCTTTCTTAGGATAGATAGAAGGACTCCTCCTAGGATTTATGAAAATTTCATCTCTTATCCATTGTATATTGTACATGTAGGTGTTGATTTTCCTTTCATTCATCCTCGAGATTTGAGGACAAATCCTTTTCAAGAGGGAGGGGATGATGGAATCATGCTTTGGAGTGCAAGAGGTGACATACTCAAAGATCCAAGAGGAGTGGGCTAGACATGGAAGATTGGGCCAGTCCAGTCCCAATGGGCCCTATGGGCTTGGAAGGCCCAAACCAAGTTTCAACATGGGCCTATCTTGTTATTAACATTCTTATTATATTTTTGTTAGCATAGTTTGAATATATTTTGGTCTTGTATTTTGGACCACATAGAGTAGCATTTTAGGTTTTAGGCTAGTTGGGCCTAGTTTTGGGCTTCATGGGCCTTTGGGCTTTTGGTACCCAATATTGAGCTCATTTTCATTCTTGTAATTTTTACTTTCCATTGTAATTGTTTGACCAATGTAATTAGGTCATTAGAATAGGAAAATACAAGGAATACTAAAGTATGCTAATTAGGTTAAATTAGGTTTAATTTGGAAGTCATTTAAGTTACATTTGAGTCACATGTTTAGCACCATGGGTGGCTGAACATGTGCCACTCAAATTAACCCTAAATGACTCTCAAATCACACCTAAATGCACCTTGGTACCTAAATTTTCGGACTTACACATGTGCACCAAAGTTTGAATTCAAATTTCAAATTTGAATTCAAACTTTAGGCGCCATTTTGTGAGGCTTTAGTTTAGGCACCTATGGGTCACAATTCCGTGCATACTTAAGCCATTCTTTCACCTTTTGTATTCACTTTTGATCATAATAGAAATTTGTGAGCCATTGGCTGAGTTTCCTCTCTCAAAAGTCCCTTAGAGTTCATCTTCAAAACCTTAGGATTTCACCTTAGAATCCTTCTCTTTGAAGTGAGCTCTCCATTGATGCTTGAGCTTGGATGCTTCCATCCAAGTCTAGACCTCATTCCACTCGTGTTCCTTCATCATTCCAGAGTTCTCCATCTTCGGATTCAAGCTCCTTGAAGAAGATCCAAGCCTAGGTGAAGAATAGGAGAAGAACAACATTCACTCCTCCTATCTTTTCCATCATTTCCTTGGCCTCCTTCTTGCTCTTGGTTGGTTTACTTGTGTCGCCACCGGCCCAAACGGGCCTCGGCGGTCGCGAAGACGGTCGAGCTCGCTTTTATTTTAGTTTTGAAAATGTATTGGATTATTGGAACGACTTGTTCTCAAACTGAGACCTTGTCGATCTTATCCAATTTATTTATTAAAATGTCTCACCAATCCATATTAATCCCAAGCGGGACCCTCCATGGATTAGTGGTTTTCGTAAAAGGAGGGTTCGTGGAGTCGCCACTGTAGACCCCTAAAATTGTCCGGGTCGGAAATAAAGCTTGAAGACTCTCGAAGACTGAAGGAAGATTAGCCAGAAGGACTCCTGGAAGGCCCTAGGAGGGTTCTCTGTAGGTCTAGAGGTCTTAGAATAGCTCAAAATAAGGAAGTGGAGGGAATGAAGCCCAATACGGCCGTACTGAACTTAATACGGCCGTATTGAAGCTTCAATACGGCCGCAGTGAACTCAATACGGCGTATTGAAGTTTCTGAAACTTCAATACGGCCGTACTGAAATCAATACGGCCGTATTGAAGCTTCAATACAGCCGTATTGAACTCAATACGGCCGTATTGAAATTTCTGAATTTCAATATGGCCGTATTGAACTCAATACGGCCGTATTGAAGTTCAAAAATTTCAATACGGCCGTATTGCTTCTGTAGGCCGTATTGCGCCTATTCCCTATAAATATGACGTCAATTGGACGTCATTCCACACTTTCACACTCAGTTTTGACTCCCTCCTTGAGTATTCTGGGGTTTTTGAGCAGTGTTCTGCCCTAGAAATCTCTCTGGGAGTCGATCCGACGAAGTTCTGGAATTCCAAGCACTTAGCTTGGAGATTCGAACCTAGTCGAAGGGAAATCCTCCGGATTTCCATAGTCAAAAGTTTTTAGGAGCGAGCGAGCTTGTAGAGCGAGGGAACGCCAAAAAGCTTCCCAGTTTTACTCAATATATAAAAGCACGCTTCAAGAGGTTTCTTCTTAAATCCTTCCTTTTACTGCTTTCTGTGTGCATATTTAAACTGTCATCATGTAGATAGTTAATTTATAATCGCTTATAATAAATAGGGGTAATTTAGTAATTTTACGCTATTATTTTAGAAATAATCTGTCATAGGGAACCCGAAAGGGGCGCTGTGGGGTGCTAACACCTTCCCCACGCGTAACCGACTCCCTTACCCAACTCTGGTTGTAATGGCCAAAGTTGATTTATAAAATCAATTGCCTTATCCCTTTTTCCAATGTTTTGAGTAAAACATTGGTGGCGACTCCACGAACCCTCCTTTTGCGAAAACCACTAATCCATGGAGGGTCCCGCTTGGGATTAATATGGATTGGTGAATCATTTAATAAAATTGCTCGTTTGACAAGGTCTCAGTTTGAGAATACGTCATTCTAGCAATCCATATTTTTAAACAATTAAACGAGTCCAACCATCCTTCGCGAATGCCGAAAGCCCGTTTCGGGCCGGTGGCGACAGATGGCGACTTCACTGGGGACGCTTCGAGAGTCAGTCCCATTTAGTGACAGATTATTTTTAACAAATAATAGTTAAAATTACTTCATTACCCCTTGCTTGTATGATAACATGCTTTATATATTTGGCTTTAAATAACTGTTGTATTTTTAAATTTACGCAATTGTTTGAAATAAAAACTGCACACAAACCTTTGCACACAACAGTTCCCTCTATACCCGGGGGCATGAGTGGTAATCCATAGGGAGTGGATGTTAGTACGGCCGGTTGAATGGGTCTATAGGAGCCTACGAGACCGTTGTCGGAAAAACATCACTCAAGGTGATAACCATGAACTCGAGTCCGACAGTGCGTTGGAACTTTCCATCGACTTACGACGAGAGGAATTGGGTCCCTATAATGGGGGCACCTTGGGGGCCTTTGACCAAGTGAGAACAGTTAGATCCTCCTTGAATAATGCACTTTTCTGCAGGAGACCCCTACCTCGTGATTCGCTCGTGACTGTTCGTGGATGAGTGAATTGTTTGTGTAAATGCTTATGTGCAATTGTTTGTGCATTAATAAATAACCTCGTGATAAGGTCTAAGAATAATCCCCATGCATGAAAATGTCATGACATGAGAGGAAAAACCAATGTGTGAAAATATAATAAAAGTAAGGAGCATAGGCATCATTATCAATAAAACCTCATGCATCCTCATCATCATTTATAGGTTCACTAATACCCTCTCGATGTGAATGAAAGAGACCTGTGACTATTGAGATTCTCCGTTGTGGAGAGATAATAGTCTAGGGAGGGTGATAAACTTTCATCTTAAAAAGGCAGCGCCACAAAGATGAAAGGTTATCAAGCTCATGTCAAGAGCGTATTCATGAATAAACTAATTAGGTTAAAAAATTCATTTTAGAAAGTGGCTGGTCATCTCTCTGTCCTCACACGCGCAAAGAAAATCAAGAAAATGGAAGCGCTAGAGGAACAAAACAAGAAGCTCACGACCGAGCTTTCACAGCTCAAAGAGCAGATGGCGCAAATGTTGGAACTCATGCGTCACCATAACATTCATGGATCTCATCACAGTGACCATGGGTCCCATCATGAGGGAGAGGAGGAGGAGCGTGAAGAAGATCCTCCACATGCCATACCTCTTGGGGCTGGAATTATGATCAAAGAGCCCGAGGTTTCAAAAGAACAATTCCACGCCCTAGAGGATCGGTTGAGGGCTATGGAGGGGCATGATTTTGATGTCAAAGATGCCGCCGATATGTGCTTAGTGAGGGACATTCAATTCCCTCCTAAATTTAAAGTGCCAGATTTCCCGAAATATGTGGGATCGACTTGCCCCAAGAGTCATCTCACCATGTACTGTCGCAAGATAGCTGCATATGCCACCAATGAAAAGCTCTTAATTCATTGCTTTCAAGAGAGCTTGGCTGAAACTGCACTCAACTGGTATATGCAGCTAGATGGAAATCTAGTACACACATGGAGGCAGTTGGCTGACGCCTTTCTCAAGCGCTACAAATACAACATCGACCTAACACCCGATAGGTCAGATCTTCAAGCCTTGAGCAAGAATAATGATGAATCTTTCAAGGCGTACGCCCAACGTTGGAGGGAGTTGGCGGCACAGATAGAGCCCCCGCTGTCAGATAAGGAGACGGTGTCCATATTCATCAACTCGTTGACTGGTCCCTATTACGATAAAATGATAGGGAACACAACGACACTCTTCTCGGACATCATCACTATTGGGGAGAGAGTGGAACAAGGACTTAAAAGTGGGAAGCTGGCTAAGCCTTCCCAATCATTTGAAGCCAAGAAGACCTTCGGGAAGAAGAAAGAAGGAGGAGTCAACGCTGTAACCATTTCTCCATCTTCTTCCACTTCGAAGTCGGGAAAGTCGCAATACAAGCCTGTGAGGAAGTTTGATAAACTTCCGACCACATATAGCGACCTCCTGCCGAAGCTAGTGGAGGCGCAACTTCTAGCTTATGTTCCACCGAGGAAATTTGATCCACCATACCCCGATTGGTACAAACCACAAGACAATTGTCTATACCATTCGGGGGCATCGGGGCATTCAACGGAGGACTGTAAAGTTCTCAAATATAAGGTCCAAGACCTTATTGATGCTGGGTGGGTCACCTTCGATTCGACAGCGCCTGACGTGAGCAAGAATCCTCTACCAAAGCAGGAGTAGAGAATGGCAAGCCACAATAGGGCCCCTTCATATTTTTCTTTTCTTTTAGGGACTCATGATCAGTACCCGAGATCATGAGAACCTTTTCATGTAAATAAGGGTTTTACAGTTTTTTAAAATATCAATAAAGAGGCATTTTTTCACATTACTCTCTTTTTTGTTCTTTTCTCTCTTTCCCCATTAACATTAATAAATTCTAAACCTAAACAGAACCAATAAAATAATTATGTCTGTAATTGTTCGCTCTGACCGGGATCCGAAAGTTGAGGATAAACGGGTTGAGTTGGACAGTGATGAGGAGACCATCTCTCCGGATCTGCAAGGATTGCTAGATCAAGAAACTCGTCTACTCCAACCATGTCAAGAGGAATTGGAGACCGTGAATTTGGGGCAGGGCCGAAAGATAAAAAAGGTCAATATTGGGACCCATATCGGTGATGAAATAAGGACACATGTTTCCACTATGATTATAATAAAATCATTCTTCATTGCTTCTTTTCTTGCTTATAATAAAATTCTAAACCGCATTATCTTTAACCCTGTTTGAATAAACATGAATGAGGTTAAAATCATCTTAATAATAATAAACCCACATCATTTTTATGTGGAAGTGTGTGTGACAACTTGGAGCACCTTCCCTTGGCCTTGACAAGTGCCATCATGGATAAAAATAAATCCTTCAAAATAAAAGAAGCTCGGCAGGAAACCCAAAAAGGGGTCTGCGCAAAAATAAGAGCAAAAGACCCGCTAGGAATCCCACAAAAGGGTGACCTAGGCAAAAGTTAGGGTTGCAAAAATGAACAAAAACAAAGGTCCGCTAAAACGCCACAAAAGGGTGTTTTAGGCAAAAATAAGGACAATCAAAAAACAAAAGAAATCCATGATGGTACCATGAACCAAATTCAAAAAGAAAGGTTCAAGGGAAGCTATCCAAGTTGTCGAATCACAACACGATTTTTAACTTCATAAGTGTTTAATCAAACAAGCCTAAACACTTAAGCTTACCTTGGCCACCCATTCTTACAAAAACCATTTTTGAAAAATAAATTCCCTCTAAAACACAAACTTCAGAATAAAAAATATCTTTCCCTTTCTTTTCTCTCTTGTCCCAAAAGATTTTAGAATAATCTAGTGGAAGCATGGAGAAATAAATCATCACTGATAATGGATCTAATCTGAACAACCAAATGGTGGAAGAACTGTGCCAAGAATTCAAAGATCCAACACAACTCTTCCCCATATCGGCCAAAGATGAATGGGGCAATCGAGACAACCAATAAGAGCATCAAGAAAATAGAGCAAAAGATGGTTGTCTCATTTAAAGACTGACACGAGATATTACCCTTTGCTCTTCATGGTTATAGGACTTCAGGAGGCAGTTCTACCCGTCGAAGTCGAAAAACCTTATATAAGGGTGATCATGGAAGCAAAACTTTCCGAGGCAGAAAGGGTTCAAAGCCGATACGACCAGTTGAACCTTATCCAAGAGAAACGGCTGAACGCCATATGCCATGGTCAAGCCTATCAAAGGAAGATCAAAAAGGCTCTTGACAAGAAAGTCCACCCTCGAGTCTACCATGAGGGAGAGTTGGTAATGAAGAAATTACTACCAACTCAAAAGGACAAAATCGGAAAGTGTGCCCCAAATCACGGAGGACCATAAGTGATAAAACGAGTCTTCTCAGCAGGAGCATTAATCCTCACAGACACGAATGGAGAAGAACTTCGATACCCAGTCAACACTGACGTGGTAAAGAAGTATTATGCTTGAAGACGTTGCTTGCATAAGCCCGCTAGGATGAAAACCCGAAAAGGGCGTCCTAGGCAAAAATTAGGGAGAAATAAAAGCCCGCCAGTACAAGGGTACTAGGCAAAACAAAGGCAAAATTATCCCCGCTAGGATACGTCCTAGGCAAAAGTTAGGGGCAAAAGAATAAGATGTAAAAGCAAAGCAAGCAACGATCTCTTGAATCGAAAACCGAAAGGCGGTTCAAGTGATTATCTTCTAGAAGCAAGCGTCTTGCAGCATCTACACTCCTGGCTCAGGCCGAAGCAATTAAGGGAACGTAAAGAGCAACAATTACAGATATAATTGTTAAGCCCAATGTATATAGCCTACCTTGGCCAGCCATTCTTCAGAAATTTCCTTCTGTATATCTTTCTGTAAAAACACTTGTGAATATCAATAAAATATCCATTTGTTTCTTTTCTCTCTTGACCATGTGATTATGCCTCTAAATTGATGTTTCAAAAATTGTACGAAACTCTTTTAATAATCGGTCAAATAAAGAAAATTGGAGGGGTTCCTATAAAATCCATAATCTCCTGCATAAAGGCTCACAAAAAATACTCCCTCGCGTCAATGACAGAAAGTCCTCCAAGAAGAAGAGGATAGGGAGAGCCACTCACTTTTCTAAATAAATGAACAAAAATAAAAAAAATTGTATTGCATTTGTGCATCACACACACATTAGTTGCACATTCAAAGACCTTATCATGAGGCAACCGCATAAAATAGAAAAATAGAAAATTGCTTGTGTATGACAGCAGCAAACAAAATGCAAAGATTCAGAAAATCGACAGCGTCATACAGAATAACTGAGCCTGGAGAGGCTTGCCGAAAGAATACTCTCAGAATAACTGAGCCTGGAGAGGCTCGCCGAAATAATACTCTCTCAAAATAACTGAGCCTGGAGAGGCTCGCCGAAATAATACTCTCTCAGAATAACTGAGACATTTCTATACAGAAAAAGCCAAAACCAACAAAAAAGGCAAAAATACGGAAATCAACAAAAATACAGAAAAAGCCGAACTCAACAAAAAAGGCAAAAACACAGAAAAAGCCAAAATCAACAAAAAAGGCAAAAACACAGAAAAAGCCAAAATCGAAAAAAGGGCAAAACACAGAAAATCCAACAAATCGTACAGAATAATTGAGCCTGGAGAGGCTCGCCGAAATAATACTCCCGCAAAATAATTGAGCCTGGAGAGGCTTGCCTAAATAATACTCCCGCAGAATAATTGAGCCTGGAGAGGCTTGCCGAAATAATACTCCTTCAGAATAATTGAGCCTGGAGAGGCTCGCCGAAATAATACTCTTTCATCATAACTAAAGCCTGGAGAGGCTTGCAGAAATAATACTCTCTCAGAATAATTGAGCCTGGAGAGGCTCGCAGAAATAATACTCCCCAGAGAAACCTCAACTCAAGCTCACGGAACGAATCCCCAGCGAGAGCTATCAAAGCAAGATCGACGACATTCCCAATGGAAGCACGATCACCCAAGCAGTATATCTAGTCAAAGGACTTAAAACTTCCTCAGTGGAAGATAGCTCTCTGACTCAAACGCTGAGTAAGGCTAAGCCTGCAGAGGCTTCCTAAATAATACTCTGGGATACATAAGATCCCACATTCCCCAGTCGCCTACTCAAGAGGCACCCCTTCAAAAAGAGAAAAAATCAAAAAGATCAATAACCATTCCCCAAGAAGAATTCGGCATTCAGCCAATCATCAAACATCAAGATAATTCGCCTATTCAGAGGCACTCTTTCAAAAAAGAAAAAAAAAAAAAAAAAAAATCGAAAAGATCAATAATCATTCCCCAAGCGGGATCCGGCTCTCAGCCTATCATTGAACATCAAGATGATCTGCCTAACAGAAGAGGCCAATCACAACCAATGACAAAATCCCCTGGCGGATAACAGCCTACACAGAGGCAACAAAATCCAAAAATTAAAAAGAGTTACCCGAATAAGGATAACCGGGATACTCCACCTACGTCAAAAGGACGTCAGCCAAACATAAGGCATTGCTCAACTCAGAGAGAAAGAGCATCTGTGTCTATACCCCAAGGAGTCAGAAATTCCCCAAGGGTACCAACAATGCAATGCAAGTTGGGGCACAGGAACCTGTGAATGACTGCACATCCCCTAGACGGATCCCTGCGTTATCCAGCCCTCAGTGGCACAAAAATCAAAAACAATCGTCGAAGCAGCATCGTGGACTGTGGAGACAAAATCAACATCCAGAATCCCCAGCGGATAACAGCCTACACAGAGGCAGCAAAAAATCAGAAAATCAAAAAGAGTTACCCGAATAAAGATAACCGGGATACTCCACCAACGTCAAAGGACGTCAGCCAAACATAAGGCATCGCTCAATTCAAGAAGAGCATCTGTGTCTACACCCCAAGGAAACAGAAATTCCTCAATGGGTACCAACAATGCAATGCAAGTTGGGGCACAGGAACCTATGAATGACTGCACATCCCCTAGACGGATCCCTGCGTTATCCAGCCCTCAGCGGCACAAAATCAGAAAAACCGTCGAAGCAGCATCGTGGACTGTGGAGACAAAATCATCTCAAAGCCTAAAAGGCAATACTCAGCTACCCAGTTGTCGAGAGCACCGAGGTATGCACCAGCCTGGAGAGGCAATACTCAGCTGCCCAGTTGTCGAGAGCACCGAGGTATGCACCAGCCTGGAGAGGCAATACTCAGCTGCCCAGTTGTCGAGAGCACCGAGGTATGCACAAGCCTGAGAGGCAATACTCAGATACCCAGTTGTCGAGAGCACCGAGGTATACACAAGCCTGAGAGGCAATACTCAGATACCCAGTTATCGAGAGCACCGAGGTATACACAAGCCTGAGAGGCAATACTCTGCTACCCAGTTGTTGAGAGCACCGAGGTATGCACAAGCCTGAGAGGCAATACTCAGCTACCCAGTTGTCGAGAGCACCGAGGTATGCACAAGCCTGAGAGGCAATACTCAGCTACCCAGTTGTCGAGAGCACCGAGGTATGCACAGGCCTGGAGAGGCAGTACTCAGCTACCCAGTTGTCGAGAGCACCGAGGTATGCATGAGCCTGGAGAGGCGACGACTAATACTCAACCTGGAGAGGCTACTCAACAATTTTCCACCGGAAGGCACTACAAGTCAGAAGGTTGGCGTATTACCCGGACAATTGGGTCAACTCCTTTACTTGTCAATCGATACACCAAAAAGACCGTTTGACTAAGTAAAGGGGGGGCAGCTGTAGACCCCTAAAATTGTCCGGGTCGGAAATAAAGCTTGAAGACTCTCGAAGACTGAAGGAAGATCAGCCAGAAGGACTCCTGGAAGGCCCTAGGAGGGTTCTCTGTAGGTCTAGAGGTCTTAGAATAGCTCAAAATAAGGAAGTGGAGGGAATGAAGCCCAATACGGCCGTACTGAACTTAATACGGCCGTATTGAAGCTTCAATACGGCCGCAGTGAACTCAATACGGCGTATTGAAGTTTCTGAAACTTCAATACGGCCGTACTGAAATCAATACGGCCGTATTGAAGCTTCAATACAGCCGTATTGAACTCAATACGGCCGTATTGAAGTTCAAAAATTTCAATACGGCCGTATTGCTTCTGTAGGCCGTATTGCGCCTATTCCCTATAAATATGACGTCAATTGGACGTCATTCCACACTTTCACACTCAGTTTTGACTCCCTCCTTGAGTATTCTGGGGTTTTTGAGCAGTGTTCTGCCCTAGAAATCTCTCTGGGAGTCGATCCGACGAAGTTCTGGAATTCCAAGCACTTAGCTTGGAGATTCGAACCTAGTCGAAGGGAAATCCTCCGGATTTCCATAGTCAAAAGTTTTTAGGAGCGAGCGAGCTTGTAGAGCGAGGGAACGCCAAAAAGCTTCCCAGTTTTACTCAATATATAAAAGCACGCTTCAAGAGGTTTCTTCTTAAATCCTTCCTTTTACTGCTTTCTGTGTGCATATTTAAACTGTCATCATGTAGATAGTTAATTTATAATCGCTTATAATAAATAGGGGTAATTTAGTAATTTTACGCTATTATTTTAGAAATAATCTGTCATAGGGAACCCGAAAGGGGCGCTGTGGGGTGCTAACACCTTCCCCACGCGTAACCGACTCCCTTACCCAACTCTGGTTGTAATGGCCAAAGTTGATTTATAAAATCAATTGCCTTATCCCTTTTTCCAATGTTTTGAGTAAAACATTGGTGGCGACTCCACGAACCCTCCTTTTGCGAAAACCACTAATCCATGGAGGGTCCCGCTTGGGATTAATATGGATTGGTGAATCATTTAATAAAATTGCTCGTTTGACAAGGTCTCAGTTTGAGAATACGTCATTCTAGCAATCCATATTTTTAAACAATTAAACGAGTCCAACCATCCTTCGCGAATGCCGAAAGCCCGTTTCGGGCCGGTGGCGACAGCCACCAATGTTTTACTCAAAACATTGGAAAAAGGGATAAGGCAATTGATTTTATAAATCAACTTTGGCCATTACAACCAGAGTTGGGTAAGGGAGTCAGTTACGCGTGGGGAAGGTGTTAGCACCCCACAGCGCCCCTTTCGGGTTCCCTATGACAGATTATTTTCTAAAATAACAACGTAAAATTACTAAATTACCCCTATTTATTATAAGCGATTATAAATTAACTATCTACATGATGACAGTTTAAATATGCACACAGAAAGCAGTAAAAGGAAGGATTTAAGAAGAAACCTCTTGAAGCGTGCTTTTATATATTGAGTAAAACTGGGAAGCTTTTTGGCGTTCCCTCGCTCTACAAGCTCGCTTGCTCCTTCCTAAAACTTTTAACTATGGAAATCCGGAGGATTTCCCTTCGACTAGGTTCGATCCTCAAGCAAAATGGCTCGGGGCTCAAGAACTTTGTCGGATCAACTCTCCGAGTGATTTCTAGGGCAGAACACTGCTCAAAAACCCCAGAATACTCAAGGAGAGGGTTGAAACTATCTCCAAAAGTGTGAAATGACGTCCAATTGACGTCATATTTATAGGGAATAGGCGCAATACGGCCTACAGAAGCAATACGGCCGTATTGAAATTTTTGAACTTCAATACGGCCGTATTGAGTTCAATACGGCCGTATTGAAATTCAGAAATTTCAATGCGCCCGTATTGAGTTCACTGCGGCTGTATTGAAGCTTCAATACGGCCGTATTGGTTTCAGTACGGCCGTATTGAAGTTTCAGAAACTTCAATACGCCGTATTGAGTTCACTGCGGCCGTATTGAAGCTTCAATACGGCCGTATTAAGTTCAGTACGGCCGTATTGGGCTTCATTCCCTCCACTTCCTTATTTTGAGCTATTCTAAGACCTCTAGACCTACAGAGAACCCTCCTAGGGCCTTCCAGGAGTCCTTCTGGCTGATCTTCCTTCAGTCTTCGAGAGTCTTCAAGCTTTATTTCCGACCCGGACAATTTTAGGGGTCTACAGCTGCCCCCCCTTTACTTAGTCGGACGGCCTTTTGGTGTATCGGCTGACAAGTAAAGGAGTTGACCCAATTGTCCGGGTGATGCGCCGACCTTCTGACTTGTAGCGTCTTCCGGTGGAAAATTGTCGAGTAGCCTCTCCAGGTTTTGCTTTGCTTGCTGCCCAAGCTGGAAGCTGTGAGTACCGCCTCTCCAGGCTTAGCTTCACTCTTTGTTCGAGCCGGAAGCTAAGTACCCTTGTGACAACGGTAGCAGTGTGAGTTTCGCCTCTCCAGGCTTAGTCTCGCTCTTTGTTCGAGCCGGAAACTAAGCACCTTTGTGACGACGGTGAGCAGTGTGAGTTTCGCCTCTCCAGGCTTAGTCTCGCTCTTTGTTCGAGCCGGAAACTAAGCACCTTTGTGACGACGGTGAGCAGTGTGAGTTTCGCCTCTCCAGGCTTTGCTTTGCTTGCTGCCCAAGCTGGAAGCTGTGAGTACCGCCTCTCCAGGCTTAGCTTCACTCTTTGTTCGAGCCGGAAGCTAAGTACCCTTGTGACAACGGTAGCAGTGTGAGTTTCGCCTCTCCAGGCTTAGTCTCGCTCTTTGTTCGAGCCGGAAACTAAGCACCTTTGTGACGACGGTGAGCAGTGTGAGTTTCGCCTCTCCAGGCTTAGTCTCGCTCTTTGTTCGAGCCGGAAACTAAGCACCTTTGTGACGACGGTGAGCAGTGTGAGTTTCGCCTCTCCAGGCTTTGCTTTGCTTGCTGCCCAAGCTGGAAGCTGTGAGTACCGCCTCTCCAGGCTTAGCTTCACTCTTTGTTCGAGCCGGAAGCTAAGTACCCTTGTGACAACGGTAAGCAGTGAGTACCTCCTTTCCAGAGATAGCTTCGCTCATTGCTCGAGCCGGAAGCTGCATACCTCCGTGTTTGTGACGACGGGGGTAGCGTGAATATCTCCTTTCCAGGGATTTGTGATGATTTTGTCTCCACAGTCCACGATGCTACTTCGACGGTTGTTTTTTGATTTTGTGCCACTAAGGGCTGGATAACGCAGGGATCCGTCTAGGGGATGTGCAGTCATTCACAGGTTGCTGTTCCCCAACTTGCATTGCATTGTTGGTACCCTTGGGGAATTTCTGACTCCTTGGGGTATAGACACAGATGCTCTTTCTCTCTGAGTTGAGCGATGCCTTATGTTTGGCTGACGTCCTTTTGACGTTGGTGGAGTATCCCGGTTATCCTTATTCGGGTATCTCTTTTGAGTTTTCTGATTTCGTTGCCTCTGTGTAGGCTGTTATCCGCTGGGGATTCTGGATGTTGATTTTGATTAGCCTCTTCTGTTAGGCATATCACCTTGATGTTCAATGATTGGCTGAGAGCCAGATTCCACTTGGGGAATGATTATTGATCTTTTTATGATTTTTCCGTTTGAAGGAGTGCCTCTTATGTAGGCGATTGGGGAATGGGGTTCAGTGTTCGGCTGAGTGCCGGATTCCGCTTGGGGAATGGTTATTGATGTTTTTTGATTTTTTCTCCTTTTGCAAGGATGCCTCTGAGTAGGCGATTGGGGAATGAGGGATCTTATGTATCCCAGAGTATTATTTAGGAAGCCTCTGCAGGCTTAGCCTCACTCAGCGCTTGAGTCAGAGAGCTATCTTCCACTGAGGAAGTTTTAAGTCCTTTGACTAGATATACTGCTTGGGCGATCGTGCTTCCATTGGGAATTTTGTCGATCTTGCTTTGATAGCTCTCGCTGGGGAATTTGGCCCGTGAGCTTAAGCTGAGGTTTCTCTAGGGAGTATTATTTCTGCGAGCCTCTCCAGGCTCATTTATTCCGTACAGTTGGGGAGTATTATTTCTGCAAGCCTCTCCAGGCTTAGTTATTATGAAAGAGTATTATTTCGGCGAGCCTCTCCAGGCTCAATTATTCTGTACGAGTATTATTTCGGCAAGCCTCTCCAGGCTCAATTATTTTGTATGAGTATTATTTCGGCAAGCCTCTCCAGGCTCAGTTATCTTGAAAGAGTATTATTTCGGCGAGCCTCTCCAGGCTCAATTATTCTGAAGGAGTATTATTTCGGCAAGCCTCTCCAGGCTCAATTATTCTGTGCGAGTATTTTTTCGGCAAGCCTCTCCAGGCTCAGTTATTCTGTATGATTTGTTGGATTTTCTGTATTTTGCCTTTTTTGTCGATTTTGGCTTTTTCTGTGTTTTTTGTCTTTTTTGTTGATTTTGGCTTTTTCTGTGTTTTTGCCTTTTTTGTTGGTTTTGGCTTTTTCTGTACAGAAATGTCTCAGTTATTCTGAGAGAGTATTATTTCGGCGAGCCTCTCCAGGCTCAGTTATTCTGAGAGAGTATTATTTCGGCGAGCCTCTCCAGGCTCAGTTATTCTGAGAGTATTATTTCGGCGAGCCTCTCCAGGCTCAGTTATTCTGAGAGTATTATTTCGGCAAGCCTCTCCAGGCTCAATTATTCTGTACAATTTTCTTGTTGGATTTTTTTGTATCCATGCCTCTTTTCCGTTTTCGGCTTTTTGTTGACTGCTGTCATACACAATCAATTTTTCCTATTTTCTATTTTATGCAATTGCCTCATGACGAGGTCTTTGAAAATTTCTTTATGGCCAATACGGCCGCATCCATTTCAGTATGCCCGTATTGAATTGAAAATTTGTTCATAACCCTAATTTTGGTACGGGCGTACTGAACATGATACGGGTGTATTGTTTTTCTGAAGTTTATATTTTTTTGTTTTTTCAATAAACAGAGAATAAGTGATCTTCCAGTACACCTATCATCTGTATGCATGTATGCGGTATGATGCACCTAATTCTATTTGATTCATTTTTCAAAAGAATTAACCGATGCGTTTCTCTGTTTGAATTTTGCCATTCCTCCAGACGGACTGTGTTCTGCCGATTTCTGTTACCGAGGAATGATGCGTATTTGATTTTGGTGTCATCAACCAAATGATTCTTCCCTTTCTTTAGAAGATGTGTCAACCCTCCTATTGACCACTATATCTCCATGTTTCCATTAGATTATTCAAAAATCGTTGGGACAAGAGAGAAAAGAAGGAAAGGATATTTTTTCCGAAAGTTTGTGTTTTAGAGGGGATTTATTTTTATTTTGAAAAATGGTCTTTGTAAGAATGGCTGGCCATGGTAGGCTTATTGTGTTTAGGATTGTTCGATTAAACACTTATGAAGTTAAGCACATCTTTGTTGTTAATGATTGTGCTTTGACAACTTGGATAGCTTTTCTTGAGCCCCTTGTTGAATTCAATTGATGGTACCATCATGGATTTATTTTGTTTTTCTGTTTGTCCTTATTTTTGACTAAAACCCCCTTTTGTGGCGTTTTAGCGGACCTTTGTTTTTGTTCATTTTTGTAACCCTAACTTTTGCCTAGGTCACCCTTTTGTGGGATTCCTAGCGGGTCTTTTGCTCTTATTTTTGCGCAGTCTCCTTTTTGGGTTTCCTGCCGAGCTTATTATCTTTAGGATTTCTTTTATCCATGATGGCACTTATTGATGCCAAGAAAAGGTGCTCCAAGCTGTCATGCACACTTCCACATAAAAATGATGCGGGTTTATTGATTATTAAGATGATTTTAACTTCATTCATGTTTATTCAAACAGGGTTAAAATAATGTGGTCTAGAATTTTATTGCAAGCAAGAAAAGAAGCAATAAAGAATTAATGAAGAATGATTTTATTATAATCATGATGGAAACATGTGCCCTATCGAGGCTCGGGGGTCGGGCTGTCCCCGAGGAGTGATCTCTAATAGTCACTGGATTTACACATCCCTATTAGAAGGAAAAGGACACCTGATGACGACAGCTGGCCTTGACGTTTGTGAACCAGCCTTCCTAAAGATCTGGCTTAAAGAACGTCGAGAAGGATCTTGATTCCTCTTCGTTCTTTGATCTTTAACAGGGTTGTATCCTAACCCTTGTTTCCCCGGATTGTCCTTGATAATGGGTAGCTCCGGGATTCCTTGGGAGTTCTTGCCTAATCCTTGTCCTGGCAAGTATCCGTTCTTTGTGAGCATATGGGCTACCTTCTTCATTTTTCGGGGAAACGTTTCAACATTGGCGATTTCCAATGCTTGGAAGGCGGTTTCCAAAGCTTCCTCTGCTGCATCCACATAAGGTATGTTGGATGGCTTACTGATGAGTATGTCATCTTCAGCTTGTACGGTCACCAGTTTGTCACCCACGATGAACTTGATTTTCTGGTGGAGCGTAGAGGGTACAGCTTTCGCATCATGAATCCAAGGTCGGCCGAGGAGACAGCTGTATGCAGGAGTAATGTCCATTATTTGAAATTCGACGTTAAAGATAGTGGGTCCGATTTGGATTGGAAGACTGACTTCTCCCACCACTTCTCTTTTAGAGCCGTCGAAAGCTCGAACGATCATGTTGCTTGGGCGCATTTGGACTCCCTTGATTGCCATCTGATCGAACGTTCTTTTTGGCATCACGTTCAAGGAAGATCCATTATCCACCAAGACCTTCGCGATGTGATACTCCTTGCACTTTACAGAGATGTGCAAGGGCTTGTTATGGTGCGGTCCCTCGGTGGGGATCTCTTCATCTGTGAAGGTGAGGTGATCATTAGCCGTGATGTGACTAACAATTCCCTCAAATTTGTCTTGGGATATGGTGTGTGATACATACGCCTCGTTCAAGACTTTCAACAGAGCTTGCCGATGCGGTTCGGAGCTTAGGATCAACGACAACAAAGTGATCTTTGCTGGTGTCTTGTGAAGTTGATCCACAATGGAGTACTCGCTTTGTTTGATGATTTTTAACAGCTCATCAGTCTCCTCCTCGGATTCTTTATCTTCCTCGGTTTTCTCCTTTTCTTTTCCTTTACTCTTGGGAGCTTTATCGTGCAGATCTTCGGGAGAGTAGATCCTGCCACTCCTAGTCATGCCCCCAAGTCCAGCGATATTGGAGATATCATTGTCGGCAGAAGTATGGATGTCGTATATCCATGGCACAGCCTTATTCGATTTGTAAGGGAAAGGTCTTGGAGCGACAATCCTTAACGGCGCGGGACCCTCCCCTTTTTCTGTCTTGATTACCAACAACGGCGTCGTCGTGTGTTCACTTTGCGCAGTTGTTGGTTTGCATTTTATCACAAATGGCGTGCGATCCATTCTGAACATACGCATCGATTAATTCTTTTTTTTTATTAATCTTTATTATTAATTACTAGGAGAGATAAATGCAAAATGAATGACTAATGAGATGCAAAGGCAATAAATCTCAAAAATACTGTTTTATTCATTAAAGAAAGTGTACAACTTTATACAATGCTTTGAAGCAATTTTTTACAATAAGAGAAAAGCCGGTAAAAACCCACAGGCGGGTTCATGTTTCTTTGCCATTCATCTTCGGCTTCCTCGACATGACGACCCATTGTTTTAATCTGCGTATGGACCGCTTGGCTCATATCGTCACTGATTTTCTGAGCTTCCTTCGCTTTCTGGGTATAGTAGTTGATCATGGCCTGTAGCTCATTAAGCTCGTCTTCGGCTCGATCCTTCTCCTCTTGGAGTTTGGCCATTTGTGCCAATCCTTTCCTTTCCTTTTTGCGGAAATCGGAAAGGTTTGTGGCTTGTCGTTGAGCGACCTCCCGCCATTGCTGTGCGTCGGATCGAGTCAGAATCAAATTATCTTGCATGTCCTTGATCAACTGTGCCTGCTTTGCATGCTCGGCTTCAAGGCGTGCTATCTTCTCATTGACTTCTCGGAGTTGACTACTCGGTTCAACCTTTGGCATTTTGGATGCCCGAGTAGTCTCCTCGTTGAGGTTAGCACACTCATCCTTGAGTCGCTCTATCTCATGGTCCTTCTTCTTGCATTGCCTTTGAAGACCATCAATGGTGAAACTGGATTCTTCGTTTTTCTCTTCAAGAACTCTCATCTGAGCTCCCATGATTCCCAGTTTCTTGGTCAAGGCGTCGACCTGTTCATGCAACACCCTCCTTGTAGTCGTGGTTGCACAAGAGGTGGATGGTTGTGACACCCCCCTCTCATTCCTCCATTTCTCATAGTCAATGGAAACGGACACCCGAGGCTTTTCAAGCTCGAGATCTCCCTCATAGGTTGGTCTCTCCCATGCTCTTATAACAGCGTGCATATCTTTCTGATGCTCGGGATCGAAAGAGAAACACAACCCTCCCAGCTCCTCTATGGTAGGAACGATTTGGGTCCTCATTAGTTGCCTCATAACCAGTTTAGGTGAGTAGGTTATGCAACCTCTGAGGCCCATCAACGGTATGCTCGAATAACTGCCGCATCTTGTCAATACATGGCTCGGACGGAACCAAGGGCAAACCCACGTAAAATGCTCGATACTCCACTGTTCCATCTCATCCTTCCACTCGGAAGCATATCGGCGGCAGACGGGGATCTTTGAGAAGCTTCTCAACGGATCGGGCAAGGTCCCCATGTGACTGGAGGCGTAGAAATGTGTGATGCCCCACACATATAACAAGGAGGTGCAGCATCGGATGATCTTCCCTTGCTTCTGTTGAGATAGATGAACAGATAGCAAGGTGTCGGCAAGAATAGCGGGCACGGGACTCTTCATATGCACGTCCCAAGCAAAGAAAGCGTCCATCGCAGCATGGTCCACTGTGTTAGCGTGAAAGGGGAATAGGATCGTCCCAAACACGGCTAACGCAAGAGTCTTGTTGAAAGCTAACCAATCTCCCTCACCAGCAAAGGAAGAAAGGTGGTCTTCGATCATAGCAAGCTTCCAACCCTTGATACTGCCGTTCCCCACTAAAGCAGATAATCGTGGTGGTAGTTTGACCTGAGTGGCTACTCTCTCTACGGCCACATGGTTCCCCTGAAAAAGGTAGACCCCAGCTGATTTAGGCCACCGTAACATGAGCTCGTACTCCTCTAGAGTAGGAACCAGGTCAAACTGGGGGAACTCAAAACAGTGCAGATCGGGACTCCAGAAATGAACCAATGCCCTCAGAAAAGCTGGATCCACACAAATCCTCATCAAATCGAGAACTCGCCCATAAGATTTCTCAAACTCGACGCGAGCCTCTCTTGACATCAAGGTACAGAGGTGATCCAACCTCTCAGCACGGTATAATAGGAAGTCCACTTTCTTTAATGGCCTTTGCACCTCCCTAGACCTCTCCATAATCTACAATACAATGCATGATATGAGATGATGGCGATGAATATGCATGCATAGTGTTTATTCAACTAAGCATTATCATGTTTTCGGGATATTCCTAAGATGATGCATGATATTGCTTGGTTTGGATAAATACGTATTTTTTCCTTTTGAGTATTTTGTATTTTTGTATATTTTGGGTGAAAAGGGAAACTACCTATATGAATGCAATGGAGGTAGATGTTAACACCATGTACTAGAAAATCTTTATTTCTATTTATTCTTATTTTTTATTGTAAACAAGAATGTTGTATGTTTAAAAGGTGCAAATATATGCTCATACAATGTCACATAAAAAAAAATGCACACACAATTCACTCATCCACGAACAGTCACGAGCGAATCACGATGTAGGGGTATCCTGCAGAAAGGTGCATATTCAAGGTAGGTTCTAACTGTTCTCACCAGTCCAAGGCCCCCAAGGTGCCCCCATTATAGGGACCCAATTCCTCTCATCGTAGGTCGATGGAAAGCTCCAACGCACTGTCGGACTCAAGTTCATGGTTATCACCTTGAGTGATGTTTTCCGACAACGGTCTACGGGCACCTATAGACCCATTCGACAACCGGCCGTACTAACATCCACTCCCTATGGTTAATCACTCATGCCCCCGGGTATAGAGGGAACTGTTGTGTGCAAAGGTTTGTGTGCAGTTTTTATTTCAAACAATTGCGTAAATTTAAAAATACGACAGTTATTAAAGCCATATAGATAAACATGTTATCATACAAGTGAGGGGTAATGAAGTAATTTTAACTATTATTTGTTAAAAATAATCTGTCACTAAATGGGACTGACTCTCGAAGCTTCCCCAGCGGAGTCGCCATCTGTCGCCACCGGCCCAAACGGGCCTCGGCGGTCGCGAAGACGGTCGAGCTCGCTTTTATTTTAGTTTTGAAAATGTATTGGATTATTGGAACGACTTGTTCTCAAACTGAGACCTTGTCGATCTTATCCAATTTATTTATTAAAATGTCTCACCAATCCATATTAATCCCAAGCGGGACCCTCCATGGATTAGTGGTTTTCGTAAAAGGAGGGTTCGTGGAGTCGCCACCAATGTTTTACTCAAAACATTGGAAAAAGGGATAAGGCAATTGATTTTATAAATCAACTTTGGCCATTACAACCAGAGTTGGGTAAGGGAGTCGGTTACGCGTGGGGAAGGTGTTAGCACCCCACAGCGCCCCTTTCGGGTTCCCTATGACAGATTATTTTCTAAAATAACAACGTAAAATTACTAAATTACCCCTATTTATTATTGTCGCCACCGGCCCAAACGGGCCTCGGCGGTCGCGAAGACGGTCGAGCTCGCTTTTATTTTAGTTTTGAAAATGTATTGGATTATTAGAACGACTTGTTCTCAAACTGAGACCTTGTCGATCTTATCCAATTTATTTATTAAATGTCTCACCAATCCATGTTAATCCCAAACGGGACCCTCCTTGAATTAGTGGTTTTCGCAAAAGGAGGGTTCTTTGGAGTCGCCACCAATGTTTTACTCAAAACATTGGAAAAAGGGATAAGGCAATCGATTCAAAAATCGACTTCGGCCATTACAACCAGAGTCGGGTAAGGGAGTCGGTTACGCGTGGGGAAGGTGTTAGCACCCCACAGCGCCCCTTTCGGGTTCCCTATGACAGATTATTTCTAAAATAACAGTGTAGAATTACTAAATTACCCCTATTTATTCTAAGCAATTATAAATTAACTATCTACATGATGACAGTTAAATATGCAAACAGAAAGCAGTAAAAAGAAGGATTTTGAAGAAGAAACCTTTGAAGCGTGCTTTCTATATATTTCGTAAAACTGGGAAGCTTTTTGGCGTTCCCTCGCTCTACAAGCCCGCTCGCTCCCTTCCTATAAAATTTTAACTATGGAAATCCGGAGGATTTCCCTTCGACTAGGTTCGATCCTCAAGCAAAATGGCTCGGGGCTCAAGAACTTCGTCGGATCAACTCTCCGAGTGATTTCTAGGGTAGAACACTGCTCAAAAACCCCAGAATACTCAAGGAGAGGGTTGAAACTATGTTCAAAAGTGTGGAATGACGTCCAATTGACGTCATATTTATAGGGAACAGGCCCAATACGGGCTACAGAATCAATACGGCCGTATTGAAATTTTTGAACTTCAATACGGCCGTATTGAGTTCAATACGGCCGTATTGAAGCTTAGAAATTTCAATACGGCCGTATTGAGTTCACTGCGGCTGTATTGAAGCTTCAATACGGCCGTATTGAATTCAGTACGGCCGTATTGAAGTTCAGAAACTTCAACACGGCCGTATTTAGTTCACTGCGGCCGTATTGAAGCTTCAATACGGCCGTATTAAGTTCAGTACGGCCGTATTGGGCTTCATTCCCTCCACTCCCTAATTTTAAGCTATTCTAAGACCTCTAGACCTACAGAGAACCCTCCTAGGGCCTTCCAGGAGTCCTTCTGGCTGATTTTCCTTCAGTCTTCGAGAGTCTTCAAGCTTTATTTCCGACCCGGACAATTTTAGGGGTCTACAGCTGCCCCCCCTTTACTTAGTCAAACGGCCTTTTGGTGTACCGATTGACAAGTAAAGGAGTTGACCCAATTGTCCGGGTAATGTGCCAACCTTCTGACTTGTAATGTCTTCTGGTGGAAAATTGTTGAGTAGCCTCTCCAGGTTGATGCATACCTCGGCGTTTCTGACAACCTTGGTAGTTGAGTACCGCCTCTCCAGGCCCTGCCTCTTAACATTCGGCAGTTAAGTATTGCCTCTCCAGGCCCTGCCTCTTAACATTCAGCAGTTGAGTATTGCCTCTCCAGGCCCTGCCTCTTAACATTCAGCAGTTGAGTATTGCCTCTCCAGGCCCTGCCTCTTAACATTCAGCAGTTGAGTATTGCCTCTCCAGGCCCTGCCTCTTAACATTCAGCAGTTGAGTATTGCCTCTCCAGGCCCTGCCTCTTAACATTCAGCAGTTGAGTATTGCCTCTCCAGGCCTTGCCTCTTAACATTCAGCAGTTCCTGCCTCTTAACATTCGGCAGTTGAGTATCGCCTCTCCAGGCCCTGCCTCTCAACATGAGGTAGTTGAGTATCGCCTCTCCAGGCCCTGCCTCTTAACATTCAGCAGTTGAGTGTTGCCTCTCCAGGCCCTGCCTCTCAACATGAGGCAGTTGAGTATCGCCTCTCCAGGCCCTGCCTCTCAACATGAGGCAGTTGAGTATAGTTTGTCTCCACAGTCCACAATGCTGCTTCGACGGTTTGTTTTTCTGATTTTGTGCCACTAAGGGCTGGATAACGCAGGGATCCGTCTAGGGGATGTGCAGTCATTCATAGGTTCCTGTGCCTCAACTTGCATTGCATTGTTGGTACCCATGGGGAATTTTTGACTCCTTGAGGTGTAGACAGAGATGCTCTCTCTTTGAGCGATGCCTTATGTTTGGCTGACGTCCTTTTGACGTAGGTGGAGTATCCCGGTTGTCCTTATTCGGGTATCTCTTTTGGATTTTCTGATTTTTGCTACCTCTGTGTAGGCTGTTATCCACTGGGGATTTTGTCATTCATTTCTTGACTGGCCTCTTCTGTTAGGCAAATAACCTTGATGTTTGGTGCTTGGCTGGATGCCGCATTCCGCTTGGGGAATATTTATTGATATTTTTTGATTTTTTTTCTTTTTGTAGGAATGCCTCTTGAGTAGGCGACTGGGGATTTAGGGATCTTATGTGTCCCAGAGTATTATTTAGGAAGCCTCTACAGGCTTAGATTCACTCAACGCTTGAGTTGGAGAGCTATCTTCACTGAGGAAGTTTAAGTCCTTTGACTTGGATATTCTGCTTGGGAGATCGTACTTCCATTGGGGATTTTGACGATCTTGCTTTGGTAACTCTCGCTGGGGATTTGTTCTATGAGCTTGAGTTGAAATATCTCTGGGGAGTATTATTTCAGCAAGCCTCTCCAGGCTCAGTTATTCTGAAAGAGTATTATTTCGGCAAGCCTCTCCAGGCTTAGTTATTCTGAAAGAGTATTATTTCAGCGAGCCTCTCCAGGCTCAGTTATTCTGAAAGAGTATTATTTCGGCAAGCCTCTCCAGGCTTAGTTATTCTGAAAGAGTATTATTTCGGCGAGCCTCTCCAGGCTCAGTTATTCTGAAAGAGTATTATTTCGGCGAGCCTCTCCAGGCTCAATTATTCTTGAAAGAGTATTATTTCGGCGAGCCTCTCCAGGCTCAATTATTCTGAAAGAGTATTATTTCGGCAAGCCTCTCCAGGCTTAGTTATTCTGAAAAAGGCGATTGATTTTCCAAATCTTTTGCCTTTTTGTCATTTTTGGCTTTTTTGTATTTTTTGCCTTTTCTGTTGATTTGCGGCTTTTTCTGTTGACCGCTGCCATACACAAGCAATTTTCTATTTTTTTCTATTTTATGCAATTGCCTCGTGGTAAGGTCTTTAAATGTGCAACTAATGTGTGTGATGCACGCGATGCAAGTTTTTATTTTTGTTCTTTTGTTTAGAAAAGTGAATGGCTCTCCCTATCCTCTTTTTCTTTGGAGGAGTTTCTGTCATAGACGCGAGGGAGGATTTTTGTGAGCCTTTTATGCAGGAGATTATGGATTTTATAGGAACCCCTCCAATTTTCTTTATTGACCGATTATTAAGGAATTTCATACAATTTTTTAGAAATACCAATTTAGAGGCATAATCACATGGTCAAGAGAGAAAAGAAATGAATAGATATTTTATTAATATTCACAAGTGTTTTTACAGAAAGATATACAGAAGGAATTTCTGAAGAATGGCTGGCCAGGGTAGGCTATATACATTTTTGGCTTAAACAATTATATCTGTAATTGTCGCTCTTCCCGTTCCCCTAATTGCTTCGGGTGAGATGCCTATGCCAGGAGTGTAGATGCTGCAAGACGCTTGCTTCTAGAAGATAATCACTTGAACCGCCTTTCGGTTTTCGATTCAAGTGACCGTTGCTTGCTTTGCTTTTACATCTTATTCTTTTGCCCCTAACTTTTGCCTAGGACGTATCCTAGCGGGGATAATTTTGCCTTTGTTTTGCTTAGTACCCTTGTACTAGCGGGCTTTTTGTTTTGCCCTAACTTTTGCCTAGGATGCCCTTTTTCGGGTTTTCATCCTAGCGGGCTTATGCAAGCAACGTCTTCAAGCATAGTACTTCTTTACCTCGTCAGTGTTGACTGGGTATCGAAGTTCTTTTCCATCCATGTCTGTGAGGATCAATGCTCCTCCTGAGAAGGCTCGTTTTTCCACGTATGGTCCTCCGTGATTTGGGGCATACTTTCCGATTTTGTCCTTTTGAGTTGGTAGCAATTTCTTCATTACCAACTCTCCCTCATGGTAGACTCGAGGGTGGACTTTCTTGTCAAAAGCCTTTTTGGTCTTCCTCTGATAGGCTTGACCACGGCATATGGTGTTCAGCCATTTTCTTCAATGAGGTTCAATTGGTCATACCGGCTTTGAACCCATTCTACCTCGGAAAGTTTTGCTTCCATAATTACCCTTAGGGAAGGTATCTTGACTTCGACGGGTAGAACTGCCTCCATCCCATAGACGAGGGAGAATGGAGTAGCTCCTGTAGATGTGCGTACTGAAGTCCTATAACCATGAAGAGCGAAGGGTAACATCTCGTGCCAGTCTTTAAATAAGGCAACCATCATTTGCCCTATTTTCTTGATGTTCTTATTGGTTGCCTCGACTGCCCCATTCATCTTTGGCCGATATGGGGAAGAGTTGCGGTGTTGGATCTTGAACTCTTGGCACAGTTCTTCCACCATTTTATTATTCAGATTAGATCCATTTTCAGTGATGATTTATTTCTCCATGCTTCCACTAGATTATTCTAAAATCTTTTGGGACAAGAGAGAAGAGAAAGGAAAGATATTTTGTTCTAAAGTTTGTGTTTTAGAGGGGATTTATTTTTCAAAAATAGTTTTTGTAAGAATGGATGGCCAAGGTAGGCTTATGTGTTTAGGCTTGTTTGATTAAACACTTATGAAGTTAAAAAGTCGTGTTGTGATTCGACAACTTGGATAGCTTCCCTTGAACCTTTCTTGAATTCGGCTCGTGGTACCATCATGGATTTTTGTTTTTTGATTGTCCTTATTTTTGCCTAAAACACCCTTTTGTGGTGTTTTAGCGGACTTTTGTTTTTGTTTATTTTTGTAACCCTAACTTTTGCCTAGGTCACCCTTTCGTGGGATTCCTAGCGGGTCTTTTGCTCTTATTTTTGCGCAGTCCCCTTTTTGAGTTTTCTGCCGAGCTTCTTTTATTTTAAAGGATTTATTTTTATCCATGATGGCACTTGTCAAGGCCAAGGGAAGGTGCTCCAAGTTGTCACACACACCTCCACATGAAAATGATGTGGGTTTATTATTATTAAGATGATTTTAACTTCATTCATGTTTATTCAAACAGGGTTAAAAATGATGCGGTTTAGAATTTTATTATAAGCAAGAAAAGAAGCAATGAAGAATGATTTTATTATAATCATAGCGGAAACATGTGTCCTTATTTCATCACTGATATGGGTCCCAATGTTGACCTCTTCTATCTCTCGGCCTTGCCCCAAATTCACGGTCTCTAATTTCTCTTGACACGGTTGGAGTAGACGAGTTTCTTGATCTAGCAGTCTTTGCAGATCCGGAGAGATGGTCTCCTCATCACTGTCCAACTCAACCCGTTTATCCTCAACTTTCGGATCCCGGTCAGAGCGAACAATTACAGACGTAATTATTTTATTGGTTCTGTTTAGGTTTAGAATTATTAATGTTAATGAGGAAAGAGAGAAAAGAACAAAAGAGAGAGTAATGTATGAAAAATGCCTCTTTATTGATATATGTATGTAAAACTGTACAAAACCCTTATTTACATGAAAAGGTCCTCATGATCTCGGGTACTGATCATGAGTCCCTAAAAGAAAAAAAGTGGAGGGGCCCTATCATGGCTTGTTATTCTCTCTAATCCTGCTTTGGCCGAGGATTCTTGCTCACGTCGGGCGCTATCGAATCAAAAGTGATCCACCCGGCATCAATAAGGTCTTGGACCTTATATTTGAGAGCTCTGCAGTTCTCCGTTGAATGCCCCGATGCCCCCGAATGGTATAAACATTTGTCTTGTGGTTTGTACCAACTGGGATGAGGTGGATCAATCTTCTTTAGTGGAACGTAAGCTAGAAGACGTGCTTCCACTAGCTTCGGCAGGATGTCGCTATATGTGGTCGGAAGTTTATCAAACTTCTTCACAGGTTTGAATTGCGATCTTCCTGACTTCGAAGTGGAAGAAGACGAAGAGATGGTTATGGCACTGACTTCTCTCTCCTTCTTCTTCCCGAAGGTCTTCTTAGCTTTAAATGATTGGGAAGGTTTAGCTAGCTTCCCGCTTTTCAGCTCTTGTTCCACTCTTCCTCCAACATGATGGGACTCATGGTCACTGTGCTCAGCCCCTTGTATGTTGTGGTGACGCATGAGTTCCATCATTTGCGCCATTTGCTCTTTGAGCTGTGAGAGCTCGGCTGTAAGCTCCTTATTTCGTTCCTCCAACGCGTCCATTTTCTTGTTGAGCTGAGAGAGCTCGGTTGTGAGCTTCTTATTTTGCTCCCCCAGCGCTTCCATTTTCTTGATTTTCTGCGCGCGCGTGAGGACAGAGAGATGACCAGCCACTTTCTAAAATGAATGTTTATTCTAATTAGCTTATTTATGATATGAATACACTCTTGATGTGAGCTTGATAACCCTCCATTTTTAAGGCGCTGCCTTTTTAAAACAGAGTGTTACCACCCTCCTTGACTTATGATCTCTCCTCAACGGAGAATCTCGATAATTATGGGTCTCTTTTACTCATGTCAAGAGGTATTGGTGAACCTAAAATGCATGGTCTATGAGGATGCATGATGTCTTATTGGTAATGATGTACATGCTCCTCACTTTTATTATATTTCCACACATGGTCTTTCCTCTCATGTCATGGTATTTTCATGTATGGAGATTATTCTTTAGACCTTATCACGAGGTTATTTATTAATGCACAAACAATTGCACATAAGCATTTACACAAACAATTCACTCATCCACGAACAGTCACGAGCGAATCACGAGGTAGGGGTATCCTGCAGAAAGGTGCATATTCAAGGTAGGTTCTAACTGTTCTCACCAGTCCAAGGCCCCCAAGGTGCCCCCATTATAGGGACCCAATTCCTCTCATCGTAGGTCGATGGAAAGCTCCAACGCACCGTCGGACTCAAGTTCATGGTTATCACCTTGAGTGATGTTTTCCGACAACGGTCTACGGGCACCTATAGACCCATTCGACAACCGGCCGTACTAACATCCACTCCCTATGGTTAATCACTCATGCCCCCGGGTATAGAGGGAACTGTTGTGTGCAAAGGTTTGTGTGCAATTTATATTTCAAACAATTGCGTAAATTTAAAAAATACAACAGTTATTAAAGCCAAATAGATAAACATGTTATCATACAAGTGAGGGGTAATAAAGTAATTTTAACTATTATTTGTTAAAATAATCTGTCACTAAATGGGATTGACTCTCGAGGCTTCCCCAGTGGAGTCGCCATCTGTCGCCACCGGCCCAAACGGGCCTCGGCGGTCGCAAAGACGGTCGAGCTCGCTTTTATTTTAGTTTTGAAAATGTATTGGATTATTAGAACGACTTGTTCTCAAACTGAGACCTTGTCGATCTTATCCAATTTATTTATTAAATGTCTCACCAATCCATGTTAATCCCAAACGGGACCCTCCTTGAATTAGTGGTTTTCGCAAAAGGAGGGTTCTTTGGAGTCGCCACCAATGTTTTACTCAAAACATTGGAAAAAGGGATAAGGCAATCGATTCAAAAATCGACTTCGGCCATTACAACCAGAGTCGGGTAAGGGAGTCGGTTACGCGTGGGGAAGGTGTTAGCACCCCACAGCGCCCCTTTCGGGTTCCCTATGACAGATTATTTCTAAAATAACAGTGTAGAATTACTAAATTACCCCTATTTATTCTAAGCAATTATAAATTAACTATCTACATGATGACAGTTAAATATGCAAACAGAAAGCAGTAAAAAGAAGGATTTTGAAGAAGAAACCTTTGAAGCGTGCTTTCTATATATTTCGTAAAACTGGGAAGCTTTTTGGCGTTCCCTCGCTCTACAAGCCCGCTCGCTCCCTTCCTATAAGCTACAGAGAACCCTTCCGGCCGTATTGGGCTTCATTCCCTCCACTCCCTTATTTTAAGCTATTCTAAGACCTCTAGACCTACAGAGAACCCTCCTAGGGCCTTCCAGGAGTCCTTCTGGCTGATTTTCCTTCAGTCTTCGAGAGTCTTCAAGCTTTATTTCCGACCCGGACAATTTTAGGGGTCTACAATTATAAGCGATTATAAATTAACTATCTACATGATGACAGTTTAAATATGCACACAGAAAGCAGTAAAAGGAAGGATTTAAGAAGAAACCTCTTGAAGCGTGCTTTTATATATTGAGTAAAACTGGGAAGCTTTTTGGCGTTCCCTCGCTCTACAAGCTCGCTTGCTCCTTCCTAAAACTTTTAACTATGGAAATCCGGAGGATTTCCCTTCGACTAGGTTCGATCCTCAAGCAAAATGGCTCGGGGCTCAAGAACTTTGTCGGATCAACTCTCCGAGTGATTTCTAGGGCAGAACACTGCTCAAAAACCCCAGAATACTCAAGGAGAGGGTTGAAACTATCTCCAAAAGTGTGAAATGACGTCCAATTGACGTCATATTTATAGGGAATAGGCGCAATACGGCCTACAGAAGCAATACGGCCGTATTGAAATTTTTGAACTTCAATACGGCCGTATTGAGTTCAATACGGCCGTATTGAAATTCAGAAATTTCAATGCGCCCGTATTGAGTTCACTGCGGCTGTATTGAAGCTTCAATACGGCCGTATTGGTTTCAGTACGGCCGTATTGAAGTTTCAGAAACTTCAATACGCCGTATTGAGTTCACTGCGGCCGTATTGAAGCTTCAATACGGCCGTATTAAGTTCAGTACGGCCGTATTGGGCTTCATTCCCTCCACTTCCTTATTTTGAGCTATTCTAAGACCTCTAGACCTACAGAGAACCCTCCTAGGGCCTTCCAGGAGTCCTTCTGGCTGATCTTCCTTCAGTCTTCGAGAGTCTTCAAGCTTTATTTCCGACCCGGACAATTTTAGGGGTCTACAACTTGGTGTAGATAAAGTACACTTCAATTTTCCCTTACAACTTTGGGAGATTGAGGGGGAAGAGTTGTTCATGTAGCTTAAAGAACTTTGGAAGGATTACAAAAGTCTTGGAGTGTAGACACCTTGGGAGAGGACTAACCAAGTTTGCTTATTGTGAAGGAACCACCATTGGAGGCTTGAAGACTTTAATTTCTTGTTTTCTCTTTTGTGCCTTTTTCTTTCCCTTTCTTGTTGTTTTTGTTGGGCCACTTGTGTATTGGTCCTTATTCATTTATTGGGTTGTAATTGGCCTTTTAACTAATTAATTTTTGTAATAATTTTGTTTATACTTGTGGAAGTGTCTTAAATACCCCCAAGGTCACTTCAAGCTTCCACCCTAGGGCCTCCGACTAG
The DNA here is from genome assembly GCF_000230855.2 of Cajanus cajan. Lineage (NCBI taxonomy): Eukaryota > Viridiplantae > Streptophyta > Magnoliopsida > Fabales > Fabaceae > Cajanus > Cajanus cajan. Next base: position 42,376,539 of record NC_138525.1, read on the forward strand.
TCTATGTTTTATTGCTTTCATTTCCTCTTTGTTATTGTTAGTATGCATGCTTTAGGTTCTCTTATGCGTTTAGAAGGCTCTAAATTTTCCTACTAAGGGTCCATGCACACACTCACACTTTTGTGACAAATTTGATTCTTGTGAGAAAAGTGAAAAGGGTCTTAGTGATTTCTACTTGAAAAGGCTTGGTTTTTAAGAGACCTCTAGTGGTCCACCTCCCTTGATAGTTCACTTTGTACACTTAGGCCTCCTATCACTATTCTTGCCCTTAAAATTCTTTTGTGAAAACCTTTTATCACTCACTCTTTGTGAAAACATTTCCAAGAACTTCTTTGTGAAAACCTTTATAGATCAAAGATGAGTGATCATTCAAGTGTGAGGGGTCAAAATAATCATAGTAGTAGACATAGTATTAGGGATGAGATTAGAGAACTTAGGGAGTATATAAAAAGAAAAGAAGAAGAAAATGCAAAAAGAGAGGAAGAATATAAGAGAAAAGAGAGAGAAAATGAGAAAAACAATAAGGAAATAAAAGAGATATTAGCAAAACTAGTCATGGGAGGAGGAGTTGGGGGGTCCAACCCAAGGGTAAGCATCCCTAGAAGTGAAAGTGAGGGTAGTCAACACCCTACAAACCCCCTAAGTGATAGCCATTATAGTAGTCATCACAATGATGATTACTATCAAAGGCCACCAAGAACACAAAGACCAAGGCCAAGGGAGTCTTCCAATAAGGAACCCAACATTACTCTTCCCTCATTTCTTAGCAAAGACAATGTTGAAACATATTTAGATTGGGAAATGAAAGTTGAACAACTTTTTTCTTGCCATGGAATAAATGAAGAGAAAAAGGTTTCTTTAGCAACCCTTAGCTTCCAAGGGCATGCTATGTATTGGTGGACCTCTTTAGAAAAAGAAAGAAGAATGCATCATGAACCCCCAATTCAATATTGGAATGAACTCCGTAGTGCCTTAAGGAGAAGACATATTCTCCCATACTATGACCGTGAGCTTATGGATAAGCTTCAAAGGTTGAAACAAGGGTCATCTAGTGTAGAGGAGTATAGGCAACAAATGGAGTTACTTATGATGAGGGCGGGTATAAGGGAAGAAGAGAGGACTACCATATCTAGATTTCAAAGTGGCCTAAATCTTGAAATAAGAGACAAAGTTGAACTTTTACCTTATAGAGATTTCAATGAGCTTGTTCAACTTTGTTCACGAGTGGAGCATCAACTCAAAAGAAAAGTTTTTAGAAAAGACTTCACTCCCTCTTATTCCAAGAACATCAAGAAGGAGGGCCCCTCTTCCAAACCTTATTCCAAAGAAAAAGAGCAAGAAAAAGAAAAATCTTCTTTTAAAGCACCTTCCAAAGATGCTAAAACAAGTGACATCAAGTGTTTTAAGTGTCTTGGCCGTGGGCACATTGCTTCTCAATGCCCAACGAAGAAAACCATGATTTTAAGGGGCCAAGATCACTATAGTAGCCTTGATGAAGCTACTTCCTCATCTTCGAGTGATGAAGAAGAAGTTTTAGAGTCCGAGGAAGAAACTTACCCATGTGAAGGAGACTTATTAATGGTAAGAAGGCTTCTTGGGAACCAATCTAGTAATTTAGACCAATCCCAAAGAGAGAACTTTTTTCATACAAGATGCAAGGTTTTAGAAAATACTTGTTCTCTCATTGTGGATAGTGGGTCTAGTTGTAATTGTTGTAGTACTAGATTGGTTAACAAGTTAGCCTTGACTACTCTACCTCACCCTAAACCTTACAAGTTACAATGGATAAATGAGGAGGGAGGTATTATGGTAAACCAACAAGTAAATGTACCTATCTCCATTGGCAAGTATAAAGATGAAATTTTATGTGATATAGTGCCATTGGATGCTAGTCACATTTTACTTGGAAGGCCTTGGCAATTTGACAAGAAAACTATTCATGAAGGCCTTTCTAATAAAATAAGTTTCCACCACTTGGGCAAGAAAATTGTGTTATGTCCTCTATCACCTTCCCAAGTGAATGAGGACCAACTCAAAATGAAAGCCAAAAGAGAAGAGGATGAAAAAAAAATAAGAAAGCAAAAGAAAGAAAAAAAAGGTCTCCCCTTAAAAGCTAAAGAAGGGGAAGAGAAGGTATCAAGTTTAGAGGCAAGTGTCCCCTCTAAAGAAGTTGCTCACAAAAGTCACTTATCCATTAAAAATGACATCAAAAAAATACTTTTGCTTGAACAACCTTTATACCTTCTCTATTTCAAAGAGACACTAGCTGCCACTAGTCATGAACTTGGGTCTCTACCTCAAGAGGTTCAAAAACTTTTGAAAGAATTTGATGCCCTATTCCCTCAAGAAGTTCCAAGTGGGCTTCCACCTTTAAGAGGAATAGAACATCAAATAGACCTCATATCGGGGGCTAGTCTTCCTAATAGGCCCGCCTATAGGACTAACCCTTAAGAGACCAAAGAGATAGAATCTCAAGTTGAGGACTTGTTGAAGAAGGGTTGGGTTCAAAAGAGCCTTAGCCCTTGAGCCGTTCCGGTTCTTTTGGTGCCTAAGAAAGATGGTAAGTGGAGGATGTGCACGGATTGTAGAGCCATCAATAACATCACCATAAAATATAGGCACCCAATCCCTAGGCTAGATGATATGTTGGATGAACTACATGGGGCAATCATATTCTCCAAAATTGATCTTAAGAGTGGTTATCATCAAATTAGAATCAAAGAGGGTGATGAATGGAAAACTGCTTTTAAAACCAAGTCTGGTTTGTATGAATGGTTAGTGATGCCTTTTGGTCTCACCAATGCCCCTAGCACTTTCATGCGTCTCATGAATCATGTACCTAGGGATTGCATTGGGCAATTTGTAGTTGTATATTTTGATGACATTTTAATTTTTAGCAAATCCTTAGGTGAGCATCTTGGGCATCTATGGGAAGTGTTAATAATTCTTAGGGACAACCACCTCTATGCCAACTTAGAGAAATGCACCTTTTGTAAAGAAAATGTGAACTTTTTGGGCTTTATAGTTGGCAAAGAGGGAGTGCAAGTTGACCCCGAGAAAATAAAAGCCATCCAAGATTGGCCCACCCCAAAAATTGTGGGAGATGTGAGGAGCTTCCATGGTTTAGCAAGCTTCTATAGAAGATTTGTCAAAGACTTCTCCACACTTGCATCCCCTTTTAATGAGCTTGTTAAGAAGGATGTCCTTTTCATTTGGGGTGAAGCCCAAGAAAAAGCTTTCAATGCTCTTAAGGAAAAGCTCACCAATGCACCCATTCTAGCCCTCCCAAACTTTGCTCAAACCTTTGTGCTAGAATGTGATGCATCCAATTTTGGCATAGGTGTCGTGTTACTTCAAGGAGGCCACCCCATTGCTTACTATAGTGAAAAACTTCATGGGGCCACCTTGAATTATCCCACCTATGACAAGGAGCTTTATGCCCTTGTTAGAGCCCTCCAAGTATGGGAGCATTACTTAGTGACTACAGAGTTTATCATACACACCGATCATGACTCACTTAAGTACATTAGAGGGCAAGGGAAGTTGAACAAGAGACATGCAAAGTGGGTAGAATATCTTGAGCAATTTCCTTACATTATCAAATACAAGAAGGGAAAGAATAATGCAGTGGCAGATGCTTTATCTAGAAGACACTCATTACTCTTTTCCTTGGGCTCTCAAATTCTTGGATTTGATAATATAAAGGAGTTGTATGAGAAGGATCAAGATTTCCAATCCACCTTCACCAAATGCCTCGAAAAGCCTTTTGATGGGTTCTATCTTCTTGAGGGGTATCTTTTTAAAATGGGAAGACTTTGCATACCCCAAGGATCATTAGAAAGCTTTTGATTAAAGAAAGTCATGAGGGAGGTCTCATGGGCCATTTTGGGGTTGATAAAACCCTAAGTCTTTTAAAATATAAATTTTATTGGCCACACATGAGAATGGATGTTCAAAGGCATTACTCTAAGTGTATCACTTGTCTTCAAGCAAAATCAAGAGTGATGTCTCATGGACTGTACACCCCTCTCCCTAGCTCCCCTTGGGTTGACATTAGTATTGGTCTCCCAAGGACCCAAAGGGGATTCGATTCTATCTTTGTGGTAGTAGATCATTTTAGCAAAATGGCTCATTTTATACCATGCCACAAAGTAGATGATGCTAGCTATATTGCTAAACTTTTCTTCAAAGAGGTGGTCCGTTTGCATGGGTTACCCAAGACTATTGTGGCCGATAGGGATGTTAAGTTCCTTAGTCATTTTTGGAAAATTCTTTGGGAAAAACTAGGAACAAAACTTGTCTATTCCACTACTTACCACCCACAAATTGATGGACAAACCGAAGTAGTGAATAGATCCCTATCCACATTGTTAAGGGTCATTCTCAAAGGGAACAAGAAGACTTGGGATGAATGCTTCCCCCATATAGAGTTTGCCTACAATAGAGTAGTCCATAAGACTACTAACTTATCTCCCTTTGAGGTTGCATATTGTCGCCACCCCGCCGAAACGGACCTTGGCATTCGCGACGATGGTTGGACTCTTTTTAAAGGTTTGAAAAATGATGGATTGTTAGAACGACTTATTCTCAAACTGAGACCTCATCGAACTAACAATTTTATTAAATGATTCACCAATCCATGTTAATCCCAAGCGGGACCCTCCATGGATTAGTGGTTTTCGCAAAAAGAAGGGTTCTTGGAGTCGCCACCAATGTTTTACTCAAAACATTGGAAAAAGGGATAAGGCAATTGATTTTCGCAAATCAACCTTGGCCATTACAACCAGAGTTGGGTAAGGGAGTCGGTTACGTGCGGGGAAGGTGTTAGCACCCCACAACGCCCCTTTCGGGTTCCCTATGACAGATTATTTCATAAATAACAGTGTAAAATTACTAAATTACCCCTATTTATTAGAAACGATTATAAGCGGAATATTTACATGATGAAAATTCTAAATATGCAATGCAACAATCAGAAAGCGGTAAAAGAAGGGATTTGGAAAAGAAACCTTTGAAGCGTGCTTTTATATATTTAAACAGACGTTAGGAGGCTTTTTGGCGCTCCTTCCCACTACACACTCGCTCGTTCCTTCCCTAAAAATAATTTTTACTCCGGAAATCAAAGAGATTTCCCTTCGACTAGTTCGAATCCTCAAGCTAAATGCTCAGAACTCAAGAACTTCGTCGGATCGGCTCTTGGAGAGATTTCTAGGGCAGAACACTGCTCAAAAACCCCATAATACTCAGCCAGAGGGTCCAAAAGTCTGGAAAAGTGTGGGAGGACGTGCAAATGACGTCCTATTTATAGGATTGGGGCGCAATACGGCCTGGGAGGTCAATACGGCCCGTACTAGGTTTTTGAACTACAGTACGGCCGTATTGAATTTGGTACGGCCGTACTGAAGTTCAAAAACTTCAGTACGGCCGTATTGATTTCACTACGGCCCGTACTGAAGTTTTTTGAGCTACAGTACGGCCGTATTGAGTTCACTACGGCCGTATTGCAGTTCAAATGGCTCAGTACGGCCGTACTGAACCTCTGGGAGGGTGTATTGAGCTCCAATCCTCGCACACCCTTATTCTAAGCTACTCTAAGACTTCTAGACCTACAAAGAATCATCCTAGGGTCTTCCAGGAGTCCTTCCGGCTGACTTTCCTTCGGTCTTCGAGAGTCTTTGAGCTTTATTTCCGACCCGGACAATTTTAGGGGTCTACAGCTGCCCCCCCTTTACTTAGTCGAACGACTTTTTGGTGTACCGGTTGACAAGTAAAGGAGTTGACCCAATTGTCCGGGGAGTAAGCCATCCTTCCGACTTGTAGTGTCTTCCGGTGGGAAAATTGTTGAGTGGCCTCTCCAGGTTGAGTATTAGTCGTCGCCTCTCCAGGCTCGTTGCATACCTCGGTGTTTCTGACAACCTCGGTAGCGTGAGTTTGCCCTCTCCAGGGTCTGCATGCCTCCATGTTTCTGACGATGTTGGCAGTTGCATACCTCCGTGTTTCTGACGACGGGGTAGCTGAGTATTAGTCGTCGCCTCTCCAGGCTCGTGCATACCTCGGTGTTTCTGACAACCTCGATAGCTGCATACCTCCGTGTTTCTGACGACGGGGTAGCTGAGTATTAGTCGTCGCCTCTCCAGGCTCGTGCATACCTCGGTGTTTCTGACAACCTCGGTAGCTGCATACCTCCGTGTTTCTGACGACGGGGTAGCTGAGTACCGCCTCTCCAGGCTTGTGCATACCTCGGTGTTTCTGACAACCTCGGTAGCTGCATACCTGATGTTGTGTATTTTACTCGTATTTTAGCACTTTAATTCACAAGAATTCATAGCATAATCATGCATATCTTTCATGTTTTTAATAAATTTTTATATCATTTTCCTATTTTATGCTTTTCTTGGTATGTGTTGTGTTTTCTCTGAGCAGGATCAAGATTTAAGAATTAAAGAGGAAATGCTGAGCTACAGGGAAAATCACGGCCGTGATTCTAAATCACGCCCGTGATTCACCAGAGAAAATCACGGCCGTGACTCCCAATCACACCCGTGAACGCCACTGACCCTTCATAGATGTGCTCCAGAGAAGATCACGGTCGTGATTCTCAGTCACGGCCGTGATTCACTTCGCGTCCCAGCTTTTTAAGTTTTATGTTTTATTTTTTATTTTATCTTTGTAATTTTTATCTTGGTAGTTTTACCTTTTTACCCTTTTAGGTTATAAATTAGATGAGGTTAGCCTAGAACGGGGACTTTTGTTTTGGAGACAGTTTTATTTAGTTTTTGACACTTGGAGAAGGTTGGGCGCCTGTGCCATCGACTCTAAGGTTTGCTTTTCTTTTATTCTTCTTTTCTTGGAGAACTACTATGAACTCCTGTGAGTAGTTTCCCTTTTTCTGGGATCAGGGCTTAGCCTCTGAGAACCTCTTTATTAATGCATTATTCAGTTTCTTAATTTTATTCCAATTCTTGATCTGTTCTTTTATATTTTATATATGAACTTTAATATTATTGTTTTCATAATAACATTAATTAAGGATGAACTGAGAGGAGAACTTGATTATAATTATGATAAACAATTAATCTTAATTTTCATAATCATAGATAATTAGGGATGAACTGAGAGGAGAACCTAATTATCGGAACCTAAAGGAACAAACTTGAGTGTTAAATCACGAGAGTTGATTTAAGCTTTCGAGGAGCAATAGATTAACAAAGATCTTAATGGGTTTAATTGAACGTAATTACTACGAGAGTAGAGATTAATTTTAATTAAACACGTCCTCGTAGCCTGAGAAGGTGCAAGGATTAAATTAGGTTAAGACTACCTTCAAGATGGAATAGAATTAATTAATGAAAATAATAATTCAATATTGTTGGAACTCTTTGTGCGAACCCTAGATTCCCGGAAATCTCCTTATCTTATCTTAAAGTTTTATCTTATTCATTAATTGCATTACTATCTCTTTTACCATCAAATCTGATCTTATCATCTCAAAACAAAAATTCAATCTGTTTTAAAATTCAAATTAAAATACTAGTAATTCTAGGTCAAACACGTAGTCCCTGTGATTCGATATTTATTACTTGACGACAACCGTACACTTGCGGTTTTCCACACATCAAGTTTTTGGCGCCGTTGCCGGGGATTACGTCTCTTGATTTAAATTACAATTATTCTAATTCGAATTTTAAAAAAAAAAAAAATTAAATAAATAAATAATTTTTTTTTTTTGTTTGTTAGTATTTACTTCTCCAATTCAGATTTCACGGGTCACTTTCTTTTTTTTGCAGTGCCTTAGGGTTAATGCAAAAGAGATCTCTACGTCTTGGGAAACCAACACCACATGATCCTGAGATTGAAAGAACTCTCCTGAGAAGGAAAAGAAACCTTTCTAGAGAATTTGACATGGCTGCACAACGAGATAATTTACCGCTTCGGGATTACTCTGCACCCGTAGCTCGTGGGATACCTGGAGGGGAGATGCAAACTGGAGCTACTGTACCAGCTTCTCTGGTGAATATGCTCAAACAGAACACCTTTGGAGGACTACCATCAGAAGATCCTAATGACCACTTAGAGGGGTTCTTGGAAATCTGTGAGACCCAGCAATTTGATGATGAAGTTTCTGATGGAATGCGACTCCGCTTATTCTCACTCACCTTGAGAGATAAGGCAAAGGTGTGGCTAAGAACAGTGCCTAGAGAAAAGATAGCAACTTGGGAATTATGTGAAAGAGCTTTTCTAGAGAAATTCTTTCCTCCTTCTAAAACTAAAGAATTGAGGAAGAAAATCACTAATTTCCAACAAGGCACTCGAGAGACTATTTATGAAGCATGGGAGCGGTTCAAAGGATATCTTCAAGCATGCCCACAACATGGCTTCAACCGTTGGCTTACCATCCAATTTTTCTTTGAAGGATTGGACCAACAAAGCACCATGATATTAGACTCAGCAGCTGGAGGATCTTTCATGGGGAAACCTATTAATGACTGCATGATTATTTTGGAAAATGTAGCCTCAAATCACAGCCAATACAGTGAAAGAGAAGTCACAGCAAGGAAAGGAACTCCGGGGCGATATGAAGTGAACAATATTGAGTTACTTTTAGCAAAATTTGATACTCTTAATCAAAGATTAGACAAGATGGAAAAAGCTAAGGTTAATTCAGTGGCTACAAATCAAGTATGTGACCTTTGTAGGGAACAAGGGCACACTGCAGTAGATTGTACCTCAATTTTTACTGGAGAAAAAGAAGATACTACTGAACAGGTGGCAGCTTCTCATAATTTCTATGACACTCCTCGAAGAGAGAAGAGTAATCCATATTCCAACACATACAACCCTGGTTGGAAGAATCATCCTAACTTTTCTTGGAAGAATAACCCAGTTCAAGGAACTAGCAATCAGCAACCTAATTTTCGTCCGTCCAATCACTTCATTAATGGGGAAGGAAATCCAGTACAGACACCCTCAATTCAACAAAGTGTTTCAAGATTAGAAAACCTTATGGAGAATTTTGTCACTAATCAAAAACAGACCAATGATTCAATGGCAAATTCTATTCAAAACCTTGCTGTCAAGGTTGAGAATATTACTCTCCACAACAAGATGCTGGAAAATCAAATTGCACAGTTGATGCCTAGTTCAAACAATTCTCCAGGTAAGTTCCCAGGTAAAACAGTTGCAAACCCAGCTGAAAATGTTAATGCTGTTACTTTAAGGAGTGGTAAGAAATTAGACAGACCTGTGTCTAATCAAAATGATAATATTGAGATTGATGAAGACGCTTCTCCTATGGTTGAAAAACCTGAAAAAGAGAGATTAGAAAAAGAAAAAGTATCTTCATCAAAGCCTCAAACTGTTTATCACCCTCCAATTCCTTTTCCTCAAAGGTTAGCAAGGACTAAACTTGATAGACAATTTGAAAAATTTTTTAAATATGATCAAACAAGTGTATGTAAACATTCCATTTGTAGAAGCTCTACAACAGATGCCTACATATGCTAAATTTCTTAAGGATCTTTTAGCTAACCGAAGGAAATTGGATGATAGAGAGACTGTTACATTGATCCATCATAATTTTCCCAAAAAACTTAAGGATCCTGGTAGTTTCTCTATACCTTGTCTCATTGGAAATCTAAGGTTTGAAAAAGCCTTATGTGACCTTGGGGCAAGTATCAGTTTAATGCCTTTATCAATTTGCAAGAAATTAGATATGGGAGAATTAAAGCCTACAGCAATGTCAATCCAGTTAGCAGATAGATCTATAAAATATCCCATAGGAATTTTAGAAGATGTTCCAGTTAAGATAGGTAAATTTTTAATTCCGGGAGATTTTGTTGTTTTAGAAATGGAAGAGGACAAACAAATACCAATCATACTAGGTAGACCATTTTTGGCTACAGCAGGCGTGATAGTAGATGTCAAACATGGAAAATTGTCCTTATCCATTAATGATGAAACAATGGAATTTAATATTGCTAAATCTGTTAGACAACCTTCTCTTGAAAATATTTGCTGCAGGGTTGATATATTGCCTAAAGACATGGAGGAAGAAGTCATGAGATCTATTTTGAGGGATCCCTTGGAGAATTTTCTAGTTGGAGGAAAGCACATAGATCTTGAGGGGATTCAACCTAATTATGCTTGCTTGATCGATTCAAGTCCCCCGTGTAAAGAAAAAGATCCTCTAGTAGAAAGTCTTCTTGAGTCTTCAACAGATTGGCAAGAAGAAAACTCTCCAAAGTTAGAACTTAAACCACTTCCTTCATCTTTAAGGTATGAGTTTTTGGGGGCTAATTCCACTTATCCAGTCATAGTAAATTCAGCTTTAAATGAAAAAGAAACTGAAAAACTTCTCAATGAGTTGAGAAAATTTAGAAAAGTTATTGGATATACTATGGCTGATATAAAGGGAATTAGTTCTTCATTTTGTATGCATCGCATCTTCTTGGAGGAAGGATCCAAACCTTCTGTTGAAGCTCAAAGAAGACTAAATCCCAAGATGAAAGAAGAGGTAAAGAAAGAAATTTTGAAATTACTGGATGCTAAGGTAATTTATGCTATATCTGATAGTCCTTGGGTAAGTCCAGTTCATGTGGTTCCTAAGAAAGGTGGGATGACAGTAGTTAAAAATGATAATAATGAATTAATTCCCACAAGAACTGTGACTGGGTGGCGTATGTGTGTTGATTATAGAAAATTAAATAATGCCACTAGAAAGGATCACTTTCCCTTACCTTTTATTGATCAAATGCTTGAAAGGTTAGCAATGCATTCATACTTTTGTTATTTGGACGGATACTCCGGTTTTCATCAAATCCCTATTCATCCATTAGACCAAGAGAAAACTACTTTTACATGTCCCTATGGTACTTTTGCTTATAGGAGAATGCCTTTTGGCCTATGTAATGCACCTGCTACCTTTCAAAGATGTATGACTGCAATCTTTAGTGATTTATTAGAAAAAGAGATGGAAGTTTTCATGGATGACTTTTCAGTTTATGGTATTTCCTTTGATGACTGTCTATTAAATCTAACTAAAGTATTGCAGCGTTGCTCTGAAGTGAATTTAGTCTTAAATTGGGAAAAATGTCATTTTATGGTACAAGAAGGAATTGTCTTAGGACACCTAATATCTGGGAGAGGAATTGAGGTAGATAGAGCAAAAATAAAAGTAATTGATAAATTGCCTCTTCCAATTGATGTTAAAGGTGTTAGAAGTTTCTTAGGGCATGCCGGTTTCTACCGAAGGTTTATTAAAGATTTTTCAAAAATCTCTAAACCATTATCTAATCTACTTGTGAAAGAGGTACCTTTTAACTTTGATGTTTCTTGTAAGAATGCATTCTACAGGTTGAAAGAAGCTCTCACTACAGCTCCTATTCTGCAAACTCCTGACTGGAGCCTTCCTTTTGAAATCATGTGTGATGCAAGTGACTATGCTATAGGAGCTGTATTGGGACAAAGAAAGGACAAGAAGGTTCATGCTATATACTATGCCAGCAAGACTCTTGATGAAGCCCAAGCCAATTATGCAACAACAGAAAAAGAATTGTTAGCAGTCGTCTATGCTTTTGAAAAGTTCAGATCTTATCTTGTGGGGTCTAAGGTTATTGTTTACACAGATCACTCTGCCCTAAAGTATCTTTTTAATAAAAAGGATGCTAAACCTAGGCTCCTCAGATGGATTCTCCTTTTACAAGAATTTGATTTAGAGATTATGGACAGAAAGGGAGTAGAAAATGTAGTAGCTGATCATCTCTCTCGACTTCCACAAGACCAAGCAACAAAGGAGGAACTCCCTATTAATGACAGCTTCCCAGACGAAAAGCTTTTAGCAGTTGTTGTGAAAAACAGTCCCTGGTATGCAGATTATGCGAATTATTTAGCATGTGGAGTCCTTCCTGAAGACTTTAATTATCAACAAAAGAAGAAATTCTTTAGTGACCTTAACAGCTTTATTTGGGATGAACCTTACCTATATAAGAGGTGTAGAGATGGTATCTACAGAAGGTGTATCTCAGAAGAAGCAGCTCCTCACATCATTCACTCATGTCATTCTTCCGCATATGGAGGGCATGCTAGTACGTCAAAAACTGCAGCTAAAATTCTACAATCTGGTTTTTACTGGCCAAACTTATTTAAGGATACCTAGAAGATGGTAAATTCTTGTGACCAATGCCAAAGATCAGGGAATATATCCAGGAAACATGAAATGCCATTAAATGGGATTTTAGAAGTAGAAATTTTTGATGTATGGGGAGTAGATTACATGGGACCATTCCCAAGTTCTAAAGGTTACAAGTTCATATTAGTTGCAGTTGATTATGTGTCCAAGTGGGTAGAAGCGATTCCCGCTCAAACGAGTGATTCAAATACTGTCATTAAACTCTTCAAAAGAATTATATTTCCAAGATTTGGGGTCCCAAGAGCTGTGATCAGTGATGGAGGCTCACATTTTATTGAAAGAAAGTTTGAATCTCTCTTAAAAAAGTATGGAGTCACTCACAAGTTGGTACACCTTATCACCCTCAAACAAGTGGACAGGTAGAAATATCCAACAGAGAAATCAAAAAGATCCTTGAGAAGACTGTATCTACAACAAGAAAGGACTGGTCTTTAAGATTAGATGAAGCTCTTTGGGCCTACAGAACTGCTTACAAAACACCTATTGGCATGTCTCCATTTAGGCTGATTTATGGCAAATCTTGCCATCTTCCTGTAGAGCTAGAACACAAGGCTTTGTGGGCAATAAAATACTTCAACTATGACCTAAAGGATGCTGGAAAAAAAAGGAAATTGGAACTCAATGAGCTTGATGAAATCAGATTAGACTCATATGAAAATGCTAAGATTTACAAAGAAAGAACAAAGAGGTGGCATGACAAGCATATACATAGAAGAGAATTCAAGCAAGGGGACTCGGTGCTATTATTTAATTCCAGACTCAGATTGTTTCCTGGAAAATTGAAGTCAAGATGGTCAGGGCCTTTTACAGTTCAAAAAGTATATCCCTATGGAGCTGTAGAAATCAGAAACGATAAAGGCGACATATTCAAGGTCAATGCACAGAGATTGAAGTTATATTTCCATGGGGAACACTTAGAAAAATTATACTCTATGGTTCTTCAGGAACCTACTCAAGTTTCTTAAAAAAAAAATAAATAAAAAAATAAAAAAAATAAATAAAATAAAATAAAATTTCAGAGTTCCAGAGAGAATCACGACCGTGATTCTAAATCACGGGCGTGATCTTCTCTGGAAAATTTTTTGGAAAACCCCAGAGAGAATCACGACCGTGATTATAAATCACGGGCGTGATCTTCTCTGGAAAATTTTTGGAAAACCCCAGAGAGAATCACGACCGTGATTATAAATCACGGGCGTGATCTCCTCTGTTTGAATTTTTGAAAACTCACAAAGAGAATCACGGCCGTGATTTCCAATCACGCCCGTGATTCCCTGCTGACGCTCAACAGATACAACCCGTGATTTTTGAAATTCCCCTTTCCCTTATATATTTTTCCCCCTCCTTTTACATTCTCACTTCTCTCAAACTTACGAACTCTGCCCATTCTCTCTTTTCTTCTCTCCCAAACCCTAGCTTCTCACTTCTTCTTCCTCTTCTTCCCTCTTCCTCCCACATTCACTCCTTCCGTTCATCCATGGCTCCCAAGCGCACCCGTACCGTTGGTTCGTCCTCCACCGCTTCCGATACCCACAGTTACGAGGAAGAAGCAAGTGAAATTCCGCACCTTCCTCCGAGGTTCTATCGGAACGATGAACAGCGTGAGCGGAACGAGGTATTACGCGTCCGCACTATCCATCCTACCAGGTATCTCGACTTCCCATTTATTCGTAAGTTGGGTTTACGTGCTGATATCAATTTCATGTTAACTAACATTGGGTGGACAACCTTTGCTACCATGCATAATGATGTTGTTTATCCTCGACTAGTTCTTGAGTTCTTGAGCTCTCTCCACACGGAAATATTATCTGGGCCAAATTGTTCTGAAGGTTTGATTTCTTTCCGTATGTTTAACCAAGAACACGAATTAACCCTGGCTCAGTTCAATAATATTTTTGGATTTCCCACTGGAGGGAGCACGAGAACCCCAAGTTCTTTCAACCCTGGTTCTTTTTGGTATAGTTTGACAGGTACAAGTAATTGGGTCGCTGGAAAATGTAATTCCTCTGCTTTCCGCCATCCCGCCATCCGTATTATGCACCGCTTTATTGCCTCTACTGTTTTGGCCCGAGGTGATTCTGAAGGAAAGGTTCGTTTGAGCGACCTTTTACTTTTATGGGCTATGATGGAAAACAGAGAGGAGCCTATTGATTCTGGCAGTCATTTGGCACGACAGTTCCAGAGTATTTCCAATACCAGCCACGGTGCGATTGTGAACGGCGGCCTCATTACCACTATAGCCAAACACCTTGGCTATCACGCTTGGCTGGACCAGTTAGAACCACTCCCTGGAAGCCGTACTATTAATTTTGCTACCTGCTCTTCTATGAACTGCATTGCGAAAGATGAAGATGATAAATACTACTTTGTAGTAACCCAGTCGGGAGTGCACCACCAGTTACCAAATCCAACATACACCGTGAAGAACCGGGCTACACGGCAGTTTCCACTGGAGCCATTAGAGGACCTACCTCCAGCAGCTGAGGAAGCGGCTCCTGCAGATGAGGAAGCAGCTCCTGAACAACCCCCTCTACATCCTGGACCTGAGGTGGACAATGCTGCTATCCTGGCAGCTATTCAATCAATGGATAACCGGCTGAAACAAATGGATGAACGCCAGCAGCATTATAATTACATGGTTGATCAAATGTATCAATGGCACATTCAACGGTATCCAGATGATTTTCCACCACAGTGAGATCTTTCTTATTCCTTATTTTACTCTGATGCTTAGGGACAAGCATTCCTTTCTGTTGTGGGTTGGTTGCATATTCATGCATTTTATAATTTTGTCAAAATAATCTATCATGCATTCATTAGCTCTTTGCTTCGGGACAAGCAAATCTTTAAGTTTGGGGTTAGGAGGATGTACGCATTTCATTCATTCATGCAAAGTAAAAAAAAAAAAAAAAAAAAAAAAATCATGCATATATACATATTCAGCTAATCCCAGCTTGAATTTGTGTTTGAAAAGTAAATATTTTTAATGAAATTGTTCGTCTTTGAAAACACTGAATGTGATGAATTGAATCTTGAAGTCTCAGAACAAAAGGTTGAAAAATTAGCTGGTTTTGTGGCTAGCACTTGGTTCTTAGTATTGAGGCTTGAAATGATCGAGAATTATAAAAATAGTCTCTTGAAGATAAATTCTTTTTAATTCGTGCTTAAAAGCTTTTGGGGGGTAATAAAAAAAAAAAAAAAAAAAAAAAATTCACCTAGCACCCCTTTGAGGTCATAGGTTAGAGGGAGAATATTCTTAACCTTAGAAAACTAAGGGAACTAATTAGCTACTGGGGAATTGTTTAGTAAAATAGCTAGACCCCCTTTGAGGCTACGTGTTCTTGAAATTATCATCCTCTCTACACTGATTGGCTACTGGGGAAATGTTTTAGGTGAGACAAAAACAAAAATAAAAATATTACCCCTATTTGTGTCACAAGCATTGAAAAATTATTTCTGTTAAATTATCTTCGTTTGACTAATGAGCTTTACTAGATTTGACATCATGAAACTCTTAGAAACTAAGAGTTGGCGCTAGTAATGAAAGATTAAGATTCTAATTGGACCTTGTGAGACTAAGAGTGAAGATTTTAAATGCTCAGTTAATTCTTGATGATTTTTTTTGGAATAAAATTATTGTTTGAGGACAAACAAAAGTTCAAGTTTGGGGTTATTTGATGTTGTGTATTTTACTCGTATTTTAGCACTTTAATTCACAAGAATTCATAGCATAATCATGCATATCTTTCATGTTTTTAATAAATTTTTATATCATTTTCCTATTTTATGCTTTTCTTGGTATGTGTTGTGTTTTCTCTGAGCAGGATCAAGATTTAAGAATTAAAGAGGAAATGCTGAGCTACAGGGAAAATCACGGCCGTGATTCTAAATCACGCCCGTGATTCACCAGAGAAAATCACGGCCGTGACTCCCAATCACACCCGTGAACGCCACTGACCCTTCATAGATGTGCTCCAGAGAAGATCACGGTCGTGATTCTCAGTCACGGCCGTGATTCACTTCGCGTCCCAGCTTTTTAAGTTTTATGTTTTATTTTTTATTTTATCTTTGTAATTTTTATCTTGGTAGTTTTACCTTTTTACCCTTTTAGGTTATAAATTAGATGAGGTTAGCCTAGAACGGGGACTTTTGTTTTGGAGACAGTTTTATTTAGTTTTTGACACTTGGAGAAGGTTGGGCGCCTGTGCCATCGACTCTAAGGTTTGCTTTTCTTTTATTCTTCTTTTCTTGGAGAACTACTATGAACTCCTGTGAGTAGTTTCCCTTTTTCTGGGATCAGGGCTTAGCCTCTGAGAACCTCTTTATTAATGCATTATTCAGTTTCTTAATTTTATTCCAATTCTTGATCTGTTCTTTTATATTTTATATATGAACTTTAATATTATTGTTTTCATAATAACATTAATTAAGGATGAACTGAGAGGAGAACTTGATTATAATTATGATAAACAATTAATCTTAATTTTCATAATCATAGATAATTAGGGATGAACTGAGAGGAGAACCTAATTATCGGAACCTAAAGGAACAGACTTGAGTGTTAAATCACGAGAGTTGATTTAAGCTTTCGAGGAGCAATAGATTAACAAAGATCTTAATGGGTTTAATTGAACGTAATTACTACGAGAGTAGAGATTAATTTTAATTAAACACGTCCTCGTAGCCTGAGAAGGTGCAAGGATTAAATTAGGTTAAGACTACCTTCAAGATGGAATAGAATTAATTAATGAAAATAATAATTCAATATTGTTGGAACTCTTTGTGCGAACCCTAGATTCCCGGAAATCTCCTTATCTTATCTTAAAGTTTTATCTTATTCATTAATTGCATTACTATCTCTTTTACCATCAAATCTGATCTTATCATCTCAAAACAAAAATTCAATCTGTTTTAAAATTCAAATTAAAATACTAGTAATTCTAGGTCAAACACGTAGTCCCTGTGATTCGATATTTATTACTTGACGACAACCGTACACTTGCGGTTTTCCACACATCAAGTTTTTGGCGCCGTTGCCGGGGATTACGTCTCTTTGCCCTCTCCAGGGTCTGCGGTTTGCCCTCCCCAAGGTTGCATACCTCCGTGCTTCTGGTCACTTTGGTAGCGTGAGTTTGCCCTCTCCAGGGTCTGCGGTTTGCCCTCCCCAGGGTTGCATACCTCCATGCTTCTGGTCACTTTGGTAGCGTGAGTTTGCCCTCTCCAGGGTCTGCGGTTTGCCCTCCCCAGGGTTGCATACCTCCGTGCTTCTGGTCACTTTGGTAGCGTGAGTTTGCCCTCTCCAGGGTCTGCGGTTTGCCCTCCCCAAGGTTGCATACCTCCGTGCTTCTGGTCACTTTGGTAGCGTGAGTTTGCCCTCTCCAGGGATTTGTGATGATTTTGTCTCCACAGTCCACGATGCTGCTTCGACGGTTGTTTTTGATTTTGGTGCCGCTAAGGGCTGGATAGCGCAGGGATCCGTCTAGGGGATGTGCAGTTACTCATAGGTTCTTGTGTCCCAACTTTCCATTGCGTAGTTGGTGCCCACTGGGAGATTCTGATTCCATGGGGATGCAGACACAAAGATGCTCTTCCTGAGGTGAGCGATGCCTTATGATTGGCTGACGTCCTTTCGACGTTGGTGGAGTATCCCGATTATCCTTTTTCGGGTGACTTTTTGATTTTTTTGTTTTGTTGCCTCTGCGTAGGCTGTTATCCGCTGGGGGATTCTGTCGTATGATTTTGATTGGCCTCTTCTGTTAGGCGGATTATCTTGACGTTCGGTGTTTGGTTGAATACCGAATTCCGCTTGGGGAATGGGTATTGATCTTTTTGGATTTTCCTTTTTTGGAGGAGTGCCTCTGAGTAGGCGAATGGGGATTGAGGATCTTGTGTATCCCATAGTATTATTTAGAAAGCCTCTTCAGGCTTAGCTTCACTCGTCGCTTGAGTTGGAAAGCTATCTTCCACTGAGGAAGTCTAAGTCCTTTGACTTGGATATTTTGTTTGGACGATCATGCTTCCATTGGGGAATCTTGCTGATCTTGCTCTGATAGCTTTCACTGGGAATTCAGCCCAAAAGTGCAAGCTGAGATGTCCTTGGGGAGTATTATTTCGGCAAGCCTCTCCAGGCTCAATTATTCTGTATATTTGTTGGATTTTCTGAATGTTGCCTTTTTTCGATGATTTCGGCTTTTTCTGTTGGCTGTTGTCATACACAACAAATTTTTCCTATTTTTCTATTTTTATGCGACTGCCTCATGATAAGGTCTTTGAATGTGCAACTAATGTGTGTGTGATGCACAAATGCAAGTTTAATCATTTTGTTAATGTTTTTAGAAAAATGAATGGCTCTCCCTATCCTCCTCTTCTTGGAGGAATTTCTGTCGTCGACGCGAGGGAATATTTTTGTGAGCCTTTTACGCAGGAGATTACGGATTTTATAGGAACCCCTCCAACTTTCTTTATTGACCGATTATTAAAGGAATTTCGTACAATTTTTTAGAAACACCAATTTAGAGGCATAATCACATGGTCAAGAGAGAAGAGAAATGAATAGATATTTTACTGATATTCACAAATGGTTTTACAGAAAGATATACAAAAGGAATTTCTGAAGAATGGCTGGCCAGGGTAGGCTATATACATCAGGCTTAACAATTATATCTGTAATTGTTGCTCTTACGTTCCCCTAATTGCTTCGGGTGAGATGCCTGAGCCAGGAGTGTAGATACTGCAAGAAGCTTGCTTCTAGAAGATAATCACTTGAACCGCCTTTCGGTTTTCGATTCAAGTGATCGTTGCTTGCTTTGTTTTTGTGTCTTATTCTTTTGCCCCTAATTTTTGCCTAGGACGTATCCTAGCGGGGATAAATTCGCCTTTATTTTGCCTAGTACCCTTGTACTGGCGGGCTTTTATTTTGCCCTAACTTTTGCCTAGGACGCCCTTTTCGGGTTTTCATCCTAGCGGGCCTATGCAAGCAACGTCTTCAAGCATAGTACTTCTTTACCACGTCAGCGTTGACTGGGTATCGAAGTTCTTCTCCATCCATGTCCGTGAGGATCAATGCTCCTCCTGAGAAGGCTCGCTTTACCACGTATGGTCCTTCGTAATTCGGGGCCCACTTTCCGATTTTGTCCTTTTGAGCTGGTAGCAATTTCTTCATTACCAGCTCTCCCTCATGGTAGACTCGAGGGTGGACTTTCTTGTCAAAAGCCTTTTTGATCTTCCTCTGATAGGCTTGACCATGGCATATGGCGTTCAGCCGTTTCTCTTCGATAAGATTCAATTGGTCGTATCGGCTTTGAACCCATTCTGCCTCGGAAAGTTTTGCTTCCATGATTACCCTTAGCGAAGGTATCTCGACTTCGACAGGTAGAACTGCCTCCATCCCATAGACGAGGGGGAATGGAGTAGCTTCTGTAGATGTGCGTACTGAAGTCCTATAACCATGAAGAGCGAAGGGTAACGTCTTATGCCAGTCTTTAAATGAGACAACCATCTTTTGCACAATTTTCTTGATGTTTTTATTGGCTGCCTCGACTGCCCCATTCATCTTTGGTCGATATGGGGAAGAGTTGTGGTGTTGGATCTTGAATTCTTGGCACAGTTCTTCCACCATTTTGTTGTTCAAATTAGATCCATTATCAGTGATGATTTTATCGGGAATACCGTATCTGCATATAATGTTCTTCTTGATGAAGGATGTTACCACCTTTCGGGTCACATGAGAATACGATGCCGCTTCTACCCATTTGGTGAAGTAGTCAATGGCCACAAGGATGAATCTATGTCCATTGGATGCTTTCGGCTCGATGGGCCCAATAACATCCATGCCCCACATTGCGAATGGCCAAGGTGAAGCCAATACATTGAGTGGAGTCGGTGGGACATGAATGTTGTCGGCGTATGCTTGACATTTATGGCATTTTCGCACGTACTGGTAACAATCCCTTTCCATGGTCGACCAATAGTATCCCGCCCTGAGGATCTTTTTAGCCATTGCAGGCCCGGAGATATGGGTACCGAAAACCCCCTCATGTACTTCTTTGATCATATATTGAGCTTCGACTTGGTCTATACATCTCAACAAGACCGAGTCAGAATTTTTCTTGTAGAGGGTTTCTCTATGCCCTTTTCACTGACGATGAACTCGAGAAGCTTACCCGAGCGAACTCCGAAAGTACACTTAGCCGGATTTAGCTTAAGTTGATACTTGCGAAGCCGGTTGAATAGTTTTCTCAAATATTGGATATGGTCCATTTCGTCCTTCGACTTTGCGATCATGTCGTCCACGTATACTTCGATTTCTTTGTGGATCATGTCGTGGAATAACATCACCATCGCTCGTTGGTAGGTGGCACCCGCATTTTTGAGTCCAAAAGGCATCACCCTGTAGCAGAAAGTGCCCCAGGGTGTAATGAAGGAAGTTTTCTCGCGGTCTTCCTCATTCATCTTGATTTGGTTGTACCTAGAGTACCCATCCATAAAGGAATAGAGTGTGTTCGTGGCTGTATGATCCATTAGTGTATCGATGTGCGGTAAGGGAAAATCGTCCTTTGGACTGGCACGATTCAGATCCCTGTAGTCAACACAAACTCTAACCTTTCCATTCTTTTTAATGACTGGCACGATGTTAGCCATCCATTCGGGATACTGGGATACAACCAAGAATCCCGCCTCTAATTGTTATTCGACCTCCTCCTTGATCTTTAAAGATCACTCGGGCTTGATTCGTCGGAGCTTTTGTTTGACGGGTCGAAACCCTTCTTTCAATGGTAACTTGTGCTTGACGATGTTAGAGTCCAAACCGGGCATATCACGATACAACCATGCAAATACGTCCTTATATTCCCTTAACAATTGGATCAATTGCGCCCTTATTTCATCACTGATATGGGTCCCAATGTTGACCTCTTTTATCTCTTGGCCCTGCCCCAAATTCACGGTCTCCAATTTCTCTTGATACGGTTGGAGTAGACGAGCTTCTTGATTTAGCAGTCTTTGCAGATCCGGAGAGATGGTCTCCTCATCACTGTCCAACTCAACCCATTCACCCTCAACTTTCGGATCCCGGTCGGAGCGAACAATCACAGACATAATTGTTTTATTGGTTCTGTTTTTGGTTTAGAATTATTAATGTTAATGAGAGAAAGGGAGAAAAGAACAAATGAGAGAATGATGTGTGAAAAATGCCTCTTTATTGATATGTATAAAAAACTGTACAAAAACCCTTATTTACATGAAAAGGATCTCATGATCTCGGGTACTGATCATGAGTCCCAAAAAGAAAAGAAAAATGTGGAGGGGCCCTATCGTGGCTTGCTCTTCTCTCTACTCCTGCTTCGGCAGAGGATTCTTGCTCACGTCGGGCGCTGTTGAATCAAAAGTGATCCACCCAGCATCGATAAGGTCTTGGACCTTATATTTGAGAGCTCTACAGTTCTCCGTTGAATGCCCCGGTGCCCCCGAATGGTATAGACATTTGTCTTGCGGTTTGTACCAATCGGGGTAAGGTGGATCAATCTTCCTTGGTGGAATGTAAGCTAGAAGATGAGCTTGCTCTAGCTTCGGTAGGAGGTCGCTATATGTGGTCGGAAGTTTATCAAACTTCTTCACAGGGTTGTACTGCGACTTTCCCGACTTCGAAGCGGAGGAAGATGAAGAAATAGTTATGGCGTTGACTCCTCCCTCCTTCTTCTTCCCAAAGGTCTTCTTAGCTTCAAATGATTGGGAAGGCTTAACTAGCTTCCCGCTTTTCAGCCCTTGTTCCACTCTTTCTCCAATGGTGATGATGTCCGAGAAGAGTGTTGTCGTGTTCCCTATCATCTTGTCATAATAGGGACTGGTCAACGAGTTTATAAACAGGGACACCGTCTCCTTATCCGACAGCGGGGACTCTATTTGTGCTGCCAATTCCCTCCATCGTTGGGCGTACGCCTTAAAGGATTCATTATTTTTCTTGCTCAAGGCTTGAAGATCGGACCTATCGGGTGTTAGGTCGATGTTATACTTGTAGCGCTTGAGAAATGCGTCGGCCAACTGCCTCCATGTACGCACCTGATTCCCATCCAGCTGCATATACCAGTTGAGTGCGGTGTCAGCCAAGCTCTCTTGGAAGCAATGGATTAAGAGCTTTTCATTAGTGGCATATGCAGCCATTTTTCGGCAATACATAGTGAGATGACTTTTGGGCAAGTCGATCCCACATACTTTGGGAAATCGGGCACTTTAAATTTGGGAGGGAATTGGATGTCCCTCACTAAGCACATGTCGGCGGCATCTTTGATATCAAAATCATGCCCCTCCATAGCCCTCAGCCGGTGCTCGAGAGCATGGAATTGCTCCTTTGAAATCTCGGGCTCTCGAATTGTAATCCCCGCCCCAAGGGGTACAGCTCGCGGAGGGTCTTGCTCTTCCTCATGATCCTCCTCATGATGGGACTCATGGTCACTGTGGTGAGCCCCGTGCATGTTTTGGTGACGCATGAGTTCCATCATTTGCGCCATCTGCTCCTTGAGCTGTGAGAGCTCGGCTGTAAGCTTCTTATTTTGTTCCTCCAACGCGTCCATCTTCTTGAGTTTCTGCGCGCGCGTGAGGACAGAGAGATGACCAGCCACTTTCTAAAATGAATACTTAATCTAATTAGTTTATTTATGGAATGAATACACACTTGACATGAGCTTGGTAACCCTCCATCTTTAAGGCGCTGCCTTTTTAAGACGGAAGTTTATCACCCTCCTTGACTTATGACCTCTCCCCAACGGAGAATCTCAATAGTCGTGGGTCTCTTTCACTCATGTCAAGGGGTATTGGTGAGCCTAAAATGAATGATTATGAGGATGCATGATGTCTTATTGGTAATGATGCACATGCTCCTTACTTTTATTATATTTTCACACATGGTCTTTCCTCTCATGTCATGACATTTTTCATGGATGGGGGTTATTCTTAGACCTTATCACGAGGTTTATTATTAATGCACAAACAATGTCACATAGACCTATACACAAACAATTCACTCATCCACGAACAGTCACGAGCGAATCACGAGGTAGGGGTATCCTGCAGAAAAGTGCATATTCAAGGAGGTTCTAACTGTTCTCACTGGTTTGAGGCCCCCAAGGTGCCCCCATTATAGGGACTCAATCCCTCTCGTCGTAAGTCGATGGAAAGTTCCAACGCACTATCGGACTTGAGTTCATGGTTATCACCTTGAGTGATGCTTTCCGACAACGGTCTACGGGCACCTATAGACCCATTCGACAACCGGCCGTACTAACATCCACTCCCTATGGCTTTCCACTCATGCCCCCGGGTATAGAGGGAACTGTTGTGTGCAAAGGTTTGTGTGCAGTTTTTATTTCAAACAATTGCAAAAATTTAAACATTCAACAGTTATTAAAAGCCACATAGATAAAACATATTATCATACAAGCGAGGGGTAATGAAGTAATTTTAAACTATTATTTTAGAAATAATCCATCACTAAATGGGACTGACTGTCGAGGCTTCCCCAGTGGAGTCGCCATCTGTCGCCACCCGCCGAAACGGACCTTGGCATTCGCGACGATGGTTGGACTCTTTTTAAAGGTTTGAAAAATGATGGATTGTTAGAACGACTTATTCTCAAACTGAGACCTCATCGAACAAACAATTTTATTAAATGATTCACCAATCCATGTTAATCCCAAGCGGGACCCTCCATGGATTAGTGGTTTTCGCAAAAAGAAGGGTTCTTGGAGTCGCCACCAATGTTTTACTCAAAACATTGGAAAAAGGGATAAGGCAATTGATTTTCGCAAATCAACCTTGGCCATTACAACCAGAGTTGGGTAAGGGAGTCGGTTACGTGCGAGGAAGGTGTTAGCATCCCACAACGCCCCTTTCGGGTTCCCTATGACGGATTATTTCATAAATAACAGTGTAAAATTACTAAATTACCCCTATTTATTAGAAACGATTATAAGCGGAATATTTACATGATGAAAATTCTAAATATGCAATGCAACAATCAGAAAGCGGTAAAAGAAGGGATTTGGAAAAGAAACCTTTGAAGCGTGCTTTTATATATTTAAACAGACGTTAGGAGGCTTTTTGGCGCTCCTTCCCACTACACACTCGCTCGTTCCTTCCCTAAAAATAATTTTTACTCCGGAAATCAAAGAGATTTCCCTTCGACTAGTTCGAATCCTCAAGCTAAATGCTCAGAACTCAAGAACTTCATCGAATCGGCTCTCGGAGAGATGTCTAGGGCAGAACACTGCTCAAAAACCCCAGAATACTCAGCCAGGGGGTCCAAAAGTCTGGAAAAGTGTGGGAGGACGTGCAAATGACGTCCTATTTATAGGATTGGGGCGCAATACGGCCTGGGAGGTCAATACGGCCCGTATTGGGTTTTTGAACTACAGTACGGCCGTATTGAATTTGGTACGGCCGTACTGAAGTTTAAAAACTTCAGTACAGCCGTATTGATTTCACTACGGCCCGTACTGAAGTTTTTTGAACTACAGTACGGCCGTATTGAATTTGGTACGGCCGTACTGAAGTTCAAAAACTTCAGTACGGCCGTATTGAGTTCACTACGGCCGTACTGAAGTTCAAATGGCTCAGTACGGCCGTACTGAACCTCTGGGAGGGTGTATTGAGCTCCAATCCTCGCACACCCTTATTCTAAGCTACTCTAAGACTTCTAGACCTACAAAGATTCATCCTAGGTGTCGCCACCGGCCCAAACGGGCCTCGGCGGTCGCGAAGACGGTCGAGCTCGCTTTTATTTTAGTTTTGAAAATGTATTGGATTATTAGAACGACTTGTTCTCAAACTGAGACCTTGTCGATCTTATCCAATTTATTTATTAAATGTCTCACCAATCCATGTTAATCCCAAGCGGGACCCTCCATGGATTAGTGGTTTTCGCAAAAGGAGGGTTCTTTGGAGTCGCCACCAATGTTTTACTCAAAACATTGGAAAAAGGGATAAGGCAATTGATTTTATAAATCAACTTCGGCCATTACAACCAGAGTTGGGTAAGGGAGTCGGTTACGCGTGGGGAAGGTGTTAGCACCCCACAACGCCCCTTTCGGGTTCCCTATGACAGATTATTTCTAAAAATAATAGTACAAAATTACTAAATTACCCCTATTTATTCTAAGCAATTATAAATTAACTATCTACATGATGACAGTTTAATATGCACACAGAAAGCAGTAAAAGAAGGGATTTTTAGGAAAGAAACCTCTTGAAGCGTGCTTTTTATATATCAAGTAAAACTGGGAAGCTTTTTGGCGTTCCCTCGCTCTACAAGCCCGCTCACTCCTTCCTAAAAATAATTTTTGACTATGGAAATCCGGAGGATTTCCCTTCGACTAAGTTCGAATCTCCAAGCTAAATGCTCGGAATTCCAGAACTTCGTCGGATCGACTCCCAGAGAGATTTCTAGGGCAGAACACTGCTCAAAAACCCCAGAATACTCAAGGAGGTAGTCAAAACTCAGTGTGAAAGTGTGGAATGACGTCAAAATGATGCCATATTTATAGGGAATAGGCGCAATACGGGCTATGGAATCAATACGGCCGTATTGAAATTTTTGAACTTCAATACGGCCGTATTGAATTCAATACGGCCGTATTGAAATTCAGAAATTTCAATGCGCCCGTATTGAGTTCACTGCGGCTGTATTGAAGCTTCAATACGGCCGTATTGATTTCAGTACGGCCGTATTGAAGTTTCAGAAACTTTAATACGCCGTATTGAGTTCACTGCGGCCGTGTTGAAGCTTCAATACGGCCGTATTAAGTTTAGTACGGCCGTATTGGGCTTCATTCCCTCCACTTCCTTATTTTAAGCTACTCTAAGACCTCCAAACCTACAGATAGCCATCCTATGGTCTTCTAGGAGTCCTTCTGGCTGACTTTCCTTCGATCTTTGAGGGTCTTCGAGTTTTATTTCCGACCCGGACAATTTTAGGGGTCTACAGCTGCCCCCCCTTTACTTAGTCAAACGGCCTTTTGGTGTACCGATTGACAAGTAAAGGAGTTGACCCAATTGTCCGGGGAATAAGCCATCCTTCCGACTTGTAGTGTCTTCAGGTGGGAAAATTGTTGAGTAGCCTCTCCAGGTTGGTGCATACCTCCGCGCTTCTAGTCACTTTGGTAGCGTGAGCCTTGCCCTCTCCAGGGTGAGTTTGCCCTCTCCAGGGTGAGTATTAGTCGTCGCCTCTCCAGGCTCGTGCGTGAGTCTTGCCCTCTCCAGGGTGAGTTTGCCCTCTCCGGGGTGAGTATTAGTCGTCGCCTCTCCAGACTTGTGCGTGAGTCTTGCCCTCTCCAGGGTGAGTTTGCCCTCTCCGGGGTGAGTATTAGTCGTCGCCTCTCCAGACTTGTGCGTGAGTCTTGCCCTCTCCAGGGTGAGTTTGCCCTCTCCGGGGTGAGTATTAGTTGTCGCCTCTCCAGACTTGTGCGTGAGTCTTGCCCTCTCCAGGGTGAGTTTGCCCTCTCCAAGGTCTGCCTCCATGTTCTTGACGACATTTGGCAATGTGAGTTTGCCCTCTCCAGGGATTTGAGATGATTTTTGTCTCCACAGTCCACGATGCTGCTTCGACGGTTTTTCTGATTTTGTGCCGCTGAGGGCTGGATAACGCAGGGATCCGTCTAGGGGATGTGCAGTCATTCATAGGTTCTTGTGCCCCAACTTTCTATTGCGTAGTTGGTACCCATGGGGAATTTCTAACTCCTTGGGGTGTAGACACAGATGCTCTTCTTGAATTGAGCGATGCCTTATGTTTGGCTGACGTCCTTTCGACGTTGGTGGAGTATCCCGGTTATCTTTATTCGGGTAACTCTTTTTGATTTTTGGATTTTGTTGCCTCTGTGTAGGCTGTTATCCGTTAGGGGATTTTGTCATTGGTTGTGATTGGCCTCTTCTGTTAGGCAGATCATCTTGATGTTCAATGATAGGCTGAAAACCGAATTCCACTTGGGGAATGATTTATTGATCTTTTTATGATTTTTGCTTTTTGAAGGAAGTGCCTCTGAGTAGGCGAATTATCTTGATGTTTGATGATTGGCTGAAAAGCCAAATTTCGCTTGGGGAATTGTTATTAATTTCTTTTTTGGGTTTTCCTTTTTGAAGGAGTGCCTCTTGTGTAGGCGACTGGGGATTTGAAGTTCTCATGTATCCCAGAGTATTATTTAGAAAGCCTCTTCAGGCTTAGCTTCACTCTTCGTTTGAGTTGGAAAGCTATCTTCCACTGAGGAAGTCTAAGTCCTTTGACTTGGATATTTTGTTTGGATCATGCTTCCGTTGGGGAATTTTGCTGATCTCGCTTTGATAGCTTTCACTGGGGAATTTGGCCCGTGAGTGGAAGCTGAGATATCTCTGGGGAGTATTATTTCTGCGAGCCTCTCCAGGCTCAATTATTCTGTACAATTTGTCGAGTATTATTTCGGCGAGCCTCTCCAGGCTCAGTTATTTTGTATGATGAATTGATATTTTTTGTTCAGCCCGAGAATGCGAGCTGAGACGTCTTTTGGAGAGTATTATTTCGGCAAGCCTCTCCAGGCTCAGTTATTTTGAGAGAGTATTATTTCGGCAAGCCTCTCCAGGCTCAATTATTCTGTAAGAGTATTATTTCGGCAAGCCTCTCCAGGCTTAGTTATTTTGAAAGAGTATTATTTCGGCAAGCCTCTCCAGGCTTAGTTATTCTGAAAGAGTATTATTTCGGCGAGCCTCTCCAGGCTCAGTTATTCTGTACGAGGCGATTGATTTTTCTAAATCTTTTGCCTTTTTTGTCGTTTTTGGCTTTTTCTGTATTTTTTGCCTTTTTGTTGATTTGCGGCTTTTTCTGTTGACCGCTGCCATACACAAGCAATTTTCTATTTTTTCTATTTCATGCAATTGCCTCATGATAAGGTCTTTGAATGTGCAACTAATGTGTGTGTGATGCACAAATGCAAGTTTGATTATTTTATTAATGCTTTTTAGAAAAATGAATGGCTCTCCCTATCCTCCTCTTCTTGGAGGAATTTCTGTCATCGACGAGAGGGAATATTTTTGTGAGCCTTTTATGCAGGAGATTATGGATTTTATAGGAACCCCTCCAATTTTCTTTATTTGACCGATTATTAAGAGAGTTTCGTACAATTTTTGAAACATCAATTTAGAGGCATAATCACATGGTCAAGAGAGAAAAGAAACAAAATGGATATTTTATTTGATATTCAACAATGTTTTTACAGAAAGATATACAGAAGGAAATTTCTGAAGAATGGCTGGCCAGGGTAGGCTATATACATTGGGCTTAACAATTATATATGTAATTGTTGCTCTTTACGTTCCCCTAATTGCTTCGGCCTGAGCCAGGAGTGTAGATGTTGCAAGACGCTTGCTTCTAGAAGATAATCACTTGAACCGCCTTTCGGTTTTCGATTCAAGCGATCGTTGCTTGCTTTGCTTTTACATCTTATTCTTTTGCCCCTAACTTTTGTCTAGGACGTATCCTAGCGGGGATAATTTTGCCGTTGTTTTGCCTAGTACCCTTGTACTGGCGGGCTTTTTATTTTGCCCTAACTTTTGCCTAGGACGCCCTTTTCGGGTTTTCATCCTAGCGGGCCTATGCAAGCAACGTCTTCAAGCATAGTACTTCTTTACCACGTCAGCGTTGACTGGGTATCGAAGTTCTTCTCCATCCATGTCTATGAGGATTAATGCTCCTTTTGAGAAAGCTCGCTTTACCACATACGGTCCTTCGTGATTTGGGGCCCACTTTCCGATTTTGTCCTTTTGAGTTGGTAGTAATTTCTTCATTACCAACTCTCCCTCATGGTAGACTCGAGGGTGGACTTTCTTGTCAAGAGCCTTTTTGATCTTCCTCTGATAGGCTTGACCATGGCATATGGCGTTCAGCCGTTTCTCTTGGATAAGGTTCAACCGGTCGTATCGGCTTTGAACCCTTTCTGCCTCGGAAAGTTTTGCTTCCATGATTACCCTTATATAAGGTTTTTCGACTTCGACGGGTAGAACTGCCTCCTGAAGTCCTATAACCATGAAGAGCAAAGGGTAATATCTCGTGTCAGTCTTTAAATGAGACAACCATCTTTTGCACTATTTTCTTGATGTTCTTTTTGGTTGCCTCGACTGCCCCATTCATCTTTGGCCGATATGGGGAAGAGTTGTGGTGTTGGATCTTGAATTCTTGGCTCAGTTCTTCCACCATTTTGTTGTTCAGATTAGATCCATTATCAGTGATGATTTATTTCTCCATACTTCCACTAGATTATTCTAAAATCTTTTGGGACAAGAGAGAAAAGAAGGGAAAGATATTTTTATTCTGAAGTTTGTGTTTTAGAGGGGATTATTTTATTTTCGAAAAATGGATTTTGAAAGAATGGTTAGCCGAGGTAGGCTTATGTGTTTAGGCTTGTTTGATTAAACACTTATGAAGTTAAGAAAATCTTTGTTTATTGACGTTGTGATTTTGACAACTTGGATAGCTTCTCTTGAACCTTTCTTTTTGAATTCGGTTCGTGGTACCATCATGGATTTCTTTTGTTTTTTTTTTATTGTCCTTATTTTTGCCTAAAACACCCTTTTGTGGCGTTTTAGCGGACTTTTGTTTTTGTTCATTTTTGCAACCCTAACTTTTGCCTAGGTCACCCTTTCATGGGATTCCTAGCGGGTCTTTTGCTCTTATTTTTGCAGGATTTCTTCTCTTTTTTTTTTTATGATGGAACTTGTCGAGGCCAAGGGAAGGTGCTCCAAGTTGTCACACACACTTCCACATAAAAATGATGCGGGTTTATTATTATTAAGATGATTTTAACCTCATTCATGTTTATTCAAACAGGGTTAAAAAATGTGGTTTAGAATTTTATTATAAGCAAGAAAAGAAGCAATGAAGAATGATTTTATTATAATCATAGCGGAAACATGTGTCCTTATTTCATCACTGATATGGGTCCCAACATTGACCTCTTTTATTTCTCGGCCCTGCCCCAAATTCACGGTCTCCAATTTCTTTTGACACGGTTGGAGTAGACGAGCTTCTTGATCTAGAAGTCTTTGCAGATCCGGAGAGATGGTCTCCTCATCACTGTCCAACTCAACCCATTCATCCTCAACTTTTGGATCCCGGTCAGAGCGAACAATTACAGACATAATTATTTTATTGGTTCTGTTTAGGTTTAGAATTATTAATGTTAATGAGGAAAGAGAGAAAAGAACAAAAGAGAGAATGATATGTGAAAAATGCCTCTTTATTGATATGTATTAAATTTTGTACAAAGACCCTTATTTACATGAAAAGGTTCTCATGATCTCGGGTACTGATCACGAGTCCCTAAAAGAAAAGAAAAATATGGAGGGGCCCTATTGTGGCTTGCCATTCTCTACTCCTGCTTTGGTAGATGATTCTCGCTCACGTCGGGTGCTGTCGAATCGAAAGTGACCCACCCAGCATCGATAAGGTCTTGGACCTTATTTTTGAGAGCTCTACATTTCTCAGTTGAATGCCCCGATGCCCCCGAATGGTATAGACATTTGTCTTGCGGTTTGTACCAATAGGGATGAGGTGGATCAATCTTCTTTAGTGGAACGTAAGCTAGAAGACGTGCTTCCACTAGCTTCGGCAGGAGGTCGCTATATGTGGTCGGAAGTTTATCAAACTTCTTCACAGGGTTGTATTGCGACTTTCCTGACTTCGAAGTGGAAGAAGATGAAGAAATATTTACGGCATTGACTCCTCCCTCCTTCTTCTTCCCGTAGGTCTTCTTGGCTTCAAATGATTGGGAAAGCCCAGCTAGCTTCCCACTTTTCAGCCCTTGTTCCACTCTTTCGCCAATGGTGATGATGTCCGAGAAGAGTGTTGTCGTGTTCCCTATCATCTTGTCATAATAGGGACCGGTCAACGAGTTTATGAACAAGGACACCGTCTCCTTATCCGACAGCGGGGGCTCTATTTGTGCTGCCAACTCCCTCCATCGTTGGGCGTATGCCTTGAAAGATTCATCATTATTCTTGCTCAAGGCTTGAAGATCGGACCTATCGGGTGTTAGGTCGATGTTATACTTATAGCGCTTGAGAAAGGCGTCGGCCAACTGCCTCCACGTGCACACTTGATTTCCATCCAGCTGCATATACCAATTGAGTGCAGTTTCAGCCAAGCTCTCTTAAAAGCAATGAATTAAGAGCTTTTCATTGGTAGCATATGCAGCCATTTTTCGGCAATACATGGTGAGATGACTTTTGGGGCAAGTCGATCCCACGTATTTCGGGAAATCTGGCACTTTAAATTTTGGAGGGAATTGAATGTCCCTCACCAAGCACATATCGGCAGCATCTTTGACATCAAAATCATGCCCCTCCATAGCCCTTAGCCGATCCTCTAGGGCGTGGAATTGTTCTTTTGAAACCTCGGGCTCTTTGATTACAATTCCAGCCCCTATAGGTATAGCGTGTGGAGGTTCTTCCTCGTGCTCTTCCTCCTCATGATGATGGGACTCATGGTCACTGTGGTGAGACCCATGTACATTATGGTGACGCATGAGTTCCATCATTTGCGCCATTTGTTCTTTGAGCTGTGAGAGCTCGGCTGTAAGCTTCTTGTTTTGGTCCTCCAGCGCTTCCATCTTCTTGATTTTCTGTGCGCGTGTGAGGACAGAGAGATGACCAGCCACTTTCTAAAATGTTTTAATCTAATTAGTTTATTCATGGTATGAATACACTCTCGATGTGAGCTTGATAAGACTCCATCTTTAAGGCACTGCCTTTTTAAGATGAAGGTTTATCACCCTCCCTAGCCTATGATCTCTCCCCAACGGAGAATCTCAATAGTCATGGGTCCCTTTCACTCTCATCAAGAGGTATTGGTGACCTAAAATGCATGGTTTATGAAGATGCATGATGTCTTATTGGTAATGATGCACATGCTCCTCATTTTTATTATATTTCCACACATGGTCTTTCCTCTCATGTCATGGTATTTTCATGCATGGGGATTATTCTTTAGACCTTATTACGAGGTTATTTATTAATGCACAAACAATTGCACATAAGCATTTACACAAACAATTCACTCATCCACGAACAGTCACGAGCGAATCACGAGGTAGGGGTATCCTGCAGAAAAGTGCATATTCAAGGTGGTTCTAACTGTTCTCACCAGTCCAAGGCCCCCAAGGTGCCCCCATTATAGGGACCCAATTCCTCTCATCGTAGGTCGATGGAAAGCTCCAACGCACCGTCGGACTCAAGTTCATGGTTATCACCTTGAGTGATGTTTTCCGACAACGGTCTACGGGCACCTATAGACCCATTCGACAACCGGCCGTACTAACATCCACTCCCTATGGTTAATCACTCATGCCCCCGGGTATAGAGGGAACTGTTGTGTGCAAAGGCTTGTGTACAGTTTGTATTTCAAACAATTGCGGAATTTAAACATACAACAGTTATTTAAAGCCATATAATAAATCATGTTATCATACAAGCAAGGGGTAACGAAGTAATTTTTAACTATTATTTGTTAAAAACAATCTGTCACTAAATGGGACTGACTCTCGAGGCTTCCCCAGTGGAGTCGCCATCTGTCGCCACCGGCCCAAACGGGCCTCGGCGGTCGCGAAGACGGTCGAGCTCGCTTTTATTTTAGTTTTGAAAATGTATTGGATTATTAGAACGACTTGTTCTCAAACTGAGACCTTGTCGATCTTATCCAATTTATTTATTAAATGTCTCACCAATCCATGTTAATCCCAAGCGGGACCCTCCATGGATTAGTGGTTTTCGCAAAAGGAGGGTTCTTTGGAGTCGCCACCAATGTTTTACTCAAAACATTGGAAAAAGGGATAAGGCAATTGATTTTATAAATCAACTTCGGCCATTACAACCAGAGTTGGGTAAGGGAATCGGTTACGCGTGGGGAAGGTGTTAGCACCCCACAACGCCCCTTTCGGGTTCCCTATGACAGATTATTTCTAAAAATAATAGTACAAAATTACTAAATTACCCCTATTTATTCTAAGCAATTATAAATTAACTATCTACATGATGACAGTTTAATATGCACACAGAAAGCAGTAAAAGAAGGGATTTTTAGAAAAGAAACCTCTTGAAGCGTGCTTTTTATATATCAAGTAAAACTGGGAAGCTTTTTGGCGTTCCCTCGCTCTACAAGCCCGCTCACTCCTTCCTAAAAATAATTTTTGACTATGGAAATCCGGAGGATTTCCCTTCGACTAAGTTCGAATCTCCAAGCTAAATGCTCGGAATTCCAGAACTTCGTCGGATCGACTCCTAGAGAGATTTCTAGGGCAGAACACTGCTCAAAAACCCCAGAATACTCAAGGAGGTAGTCAAAACTCAGTGTGAAAGTGTGGA
The DNA here is from genome assembly GCF_000230855.2 of Cajanus cajan. NCBI lineage: Eukaryota > Viridiplantae > Streptophyta > Magnoliopsida > Fabales > Fabaceae > Cajanus > Cajanus cajan. The sequence goes on from NC_138525.1 coordinate 42,410,095, forward strand.
ATGACGTCAAAATGACGCCATATTTATAGGGAATAGGCGCAATACGGGCTATGGAATCAATACGGCCGTATTGAAATTTTTGAACTTCAATACGGCCGTATTGAATTCAATACGGCCGTATTGAAATTCAGAAATTTCAATGCGCCCGTATTGAGTTCACTGCGGCTGTATTGAAGCTTCAATACGGCCGTATTGATTTCAGTACGGCCGTATTGAAGTTTCAGAAACTTTAATACGCCGTATTGAGTTCACTGCGGCCGTGTTGAAGCTTCAATATGGCCGTATTAAGTTTAGTACGGCCGTATTGGGCTTCATTCCCTCCACTTCCTTATTTTAAGCTACTCTAAGACCTCTAAACCTACAGATAGCCATCCTATGGTCTTCTAGGAGTCCTTCTGGCTGACTTTCCTTCGATCTTTGAGGGTCTTCGAGTTTTATTTCCGACCCGGACAATTTTAGGGGTCTACACTAGGGTCTTCCAGGAGTCCTTCCGGCTGACTTTCCTTCGGTCTTCGAGAGTCTTTGAGCTTTATTTCCGACCCGGAAAATTTTAGGGTCTACACATATGGCTTTAATCCTCTTACCCCGCTTGACTTGCTCCCACTCCCTAATACAACTTCCTTGTATCACAAAGAAGGAGTATCAAGGGCTGACTTTATAAGAAAATACCATGAGAAATTCAAGAGCCAAATTAAAAAACAAATTGAAAAATATGCCAAATACAACAACAAAGGGAGGAAAAAGGTGACTTTTGAAGTTGGGGATTGGGTTTGGCTTCACTTGAGGAAGGATAGATTTCCTACTCAAAGGAAGTCCAAACTAAGCCCTAGGGGAGATGGTCCTTTCCAAGTCCTTAAGAAGATTAGTGACAATGCATACATCCTAGACCTTCCCTCCAAATATGGAGTTAGTTCCTCTCCTTAGCTTGTTGCTTTCCTTTCCTATTTTTCCCTTGTATTTTGGGGTACATTAGCTATTAGGATTTTATTGTGTATTTTTATTTAGCCTTTGTATTATGTGGCAAAAATAGGCTTAGGATTTATTTAGGGACTTAACCTTGACTAGTAAGGTCAAAAGTCCATTTCTTTCATTTTCTAAGACTAAGGGTACTTTAGTCCTTTTGGAGAGATGAGAGCCATTTCATTTGGGCTGCATCTAGGGTTCATTTAGGGTGCATTTGGACTTGAAATTTTCGGCCAAATGCTCCCAAAAAACCCTAGGATGCTCTCCTATCTTTATAAGTACTCTAGTCCATCCACCTTGTACCCACTTTGGAATATATGCATTTTGAATGAGCCTTTGTGCCTCAAAATCCTTCCTTAGTCTCCTAGGGTCCTCATGCCCAACCTCCTCTCCTCTCTACCTAAAAAGAGTTTGAGTTTCCCTTGAGTGGCCTCCACCAACCCTTGGTGGAGAGAGCTAGCCAAGAGCACCATAAACACCTTCCACCTTCTCTTCTCCATTTTCGCCCACCTTGACCCCCACCTCTTCAATATTGTTTTTCCACCACCCTTGAGGAACATCCAGCCATCATCCTTTTTCCTAGTCTGTGGAGAAAGAGCGAGCTCCTCCTTGGAAGCTAAAGAACACACCATGGAAGGAAGGAGCCCATGAACTTCTCTCTTGTTAAAATCATCTTTCAAGAAAGCTCTATTCATTTTGACTCAGTGTTTGAGGGATTCGTCCTCCTCAAGTTCTATTCCGCTTGGATTTAACGGTTGTACGATAGGGGTTTATCCTTTTAGGGCAAGAGTTAGAATATTGATGATTGTGGAGTTCTTTGTCCTAAACTCTTTATGCATGGCTCACTTTCCATTACTTCCGACTAACGCACATAGCTTGATTTCTCTTTTTATTCTCATTTATTCTTGTTTTTCAAGAAGGATATGTTCTAAATGAATGTAATGCAGAATGAAGAGAAAGTTAAGAATAATAAATATCAGTCTCATTGATTTGTTTATTTGTGAATGCTCAAATAGATTTTGACAATATTAACATATCAAAATGATCGGTGCGTACCCGGTCAAATAAAATAGGAAATTTGTAATACTAGGGAATGGCCCCTAGGTCGTCTCTCAAGGAGCAACAATACCAATCCGAGGTTCATGAAATACAAACAAACACACAGTAGGGGGGTTTCAGATTCAAATGAATGAAATAGTGAATAATGAACAGTAAGCAATGGAACAATGACTCTCCAACTCAGTTGTAGCATCAAATCCTTGGTTCAAAATATTTTCTCACGGATCTAACCCTTTGTTCAATCCGAGTAACCACTAAGCGTCATTACCATCATTGAACCCATACATACAAATGAAGCATTAGCATGCATATCTACTCACAGAATTAAGAAAACTATTAGTAAAGCAAGGTGAACCAGTTAAGTGAAAACGAAACCATAAAGCATGGAAACAAGACCACCAAAACAGATTCAAAAGGATTAAAAATGTAAGAACACCAGGAATCAATAAACCTCAATAAATGCATTTAGTTGAGTTAGAGAGTATTACAGTCTAGCCTTCCATGGAGGAAGATAAAGAAGAAAACAAAATCTCAAAGGAAGAAAATGGAAGGATTTGGTTCTTAATACAACCAGAGAACGAAAAATGGAAGAAATGTGTGATGAGCAGCTCCAAAACAAGGAAAAACGTCTAGGAGCAAGAAGTGAACGTGGTCACATCAACTCTGCCTCCAAAATTCAAAAGTGTGGCTGCCTGGTCAGCCCCCAAGACCTAAAAGTCACCTGGTCAAAACCCTAAAACAACGTGGGCCTCCTTCCCAATTGTCTGGCCCAAAACCTAAATTCTAAACCCTAAACCCTAAAATAAAACAAGGTGCCAAAAATGTGAGTATGTGGCTGATGTGGTGCTGACATGGCAGATGACGTGGCAGCTCCACTTGATGTCCATAAATTAATTCCAAGCCCAGATAATTATTAAAATGCCCTGAAAATAAAAATTGGAATAATTAGACTCAGAAAATTCAAATTAGTTAAAATATGAATTACCGGTCCAATTAAAGCCCAAATAGAAAATAGTTCAGAATATCAACAATTAAGGACAATTCAGAGATTAAAACAAGTACAGAAAGGTAAGAAAATAGGGAAAAATAAGGACTCATCAAATTCCCCAACACTTAGCCTTTTGCACTCCTGGGCAAAATAAAAAAAAACAGAGCAACGAAGAACTCCATGTCGCCACCCGCCGAAACGGACATTGGCATTCGCGACGATGGTTGGACTCTTTTTTTAGTTTTGAAAAATGATGGATTGTTAGAACGACTTATTCTCAAACTGAGACCTCATCGAACTAACAATTTTGTTAAATGATTCTCACCAATCCGTGTTAATCCCAAACGGGACCCTCCATGGATTAGTGGTTTTTGCAAAAAGGGGTTCTTGGAGTCGCCACCAATGTTTTACTCAAAACATTGGAAAAAGACATAAGGCAATTGATTTTTGCAAATCAACTTTGGCCATTACAACTAGAGTTGGGTAAGGGAGTCGATTACGTGTGGGGAAGGTGTTAGCACCCCACAACGCCCCTTTCGGGTTCCCTATGACGGATTATTTCATAAATAATAGCGTAAAATCACTAAACTACCCCTATTTATTAGAATGATTATAAGTAAACTATCTACATGATGAAAGCTTTAAACGTGCAATGCAACAATCAAAAAGCGATAAATGAAAGCGGTAAAAGAAAGGATTTGGAAAGAAACCTTCGAAGCGGGCTTTTATATATTCAAAAAGGAGTTAGGAGGCTTTTTGGCGCTCCTTCCCACTACACGTTCGCTCGCTCCTTTCCCTAAAAATAAATATTAACAATGGAAATCAAAGAGATTTCCCTTCAACTTGTTCGAGTCTCAAGCTAAAGGCTCCTGAACTCAAGAACTTAGTCGGATCAGCTCTTGGAGAGATTTCTAGGGCAGAGAATAGCTCAAAAACCCAAGAATACTCAGCCAGAGGGTGGAGAAATGCTCCAAATGTGTGGAAGGACGAGCCAATGACGTCCTATTTATAGGATTGAGGCGCAGTACGGCCTAAGGAGTCAATACGGCCCATACTGAGTTTTTGAACTTCAGTACGGCCGTACTGAATTCAGTACGGCCGTACTGAAGTTCAAAAAAATCAGTACGGCCGTATTGATTTCATTATGGCCGTATTGTAGTTCAAATGGCTCAGTACGACCGTACTGAACCTCTAAGAGGGCGTATTGAGCTCCAATCCTCACACACCCTTATTCTAAGCTACTCTAAGACTTCTAGACCTACAAAGAATCATCCTAGGGTCTTCCAGGAGTCCTTCTGGCTGACTTTCCTTCGGTCTTCGAGAGTCTTTGAGTCTTATTTCCGACCCGGACAATTTTAGGGGTCTACAGCTGCCCCCCGTTTACTTAGTCGAACGGCTTTTTTTGGTGTACCGGTTGACAAGTAAAGGAGTTGACCCAATTGTCCGGGGAGTAAGCCATCCTTCCGACTTGTAGTGTCTTCAGGTGGGAAAATTGTTGAGTAGCCTCTCCAGGTTGAGTTTTCCCTCTCCAGGGTGAGTATTAGTCGTCGCCTCTCCAGGCTCGTGCATACCTCGGTGTTTCTGACGACCTCGGTAGCGTGAGTTTGCCCTCTCCAGGGTCTGCATGCCTCCGTGTTTCTGACGACGTTGGCAGCTGCATACCTCCGTGTTTCTGACGACGTCGGTAGCTGAGTATTAGTCGTCGCCTCTCCAGGGTCGTGCATACCTTAGTGTTTCTGACGACCTCGGTAGCGTGAGTTTGCCCTCTCCAGGGTCTGCATGCCTCCGTGTTTCTGACGACATTGGCAGCTACATACCTCCGTGTTTCTGATGATGTCGGTAGCTGAGTATTAGTCGTCGCCTCTCCAGGCTCGTGCATACCTTGGTGTTTCTGACGACCTCGGTAGCGTGAGTTTGCCCTCTCCAGGGTCTACATGCCTCCGTGTTTCTGACGACGTTGGCAGCTGCATACCTCCGTGTTTCTGACGACGTCGGTAGCTGAGTATTAGTTGTCGCCTCTCCAGGCTCGTGCATACCTCGGTGTTTCTGACGACCTCGGTAGCGTGAGTTTGCCCTCTCCAGGGTCTGCATGCCTCCGTGTTTCTGACGACGTTGGTAGCTGCATACCTCCGTGTTTCTGACGATGTCGGTAGCTGAGTATTAGTCGTCGCCTCTCCAGGCTCGTGCATACCTCGGTGTTTCTGACGACCTCGATAGTGTGAGTTTGCCCTCTCTAGGGTCTGCGGTTTGCCCTCCCCAGGGTTGCATACCTCCGTGCTTCTGGTCACTTTGGTAGCGTGAGTTTGCCCTCTCCAGGGATTTGTGATGATTTTGTCTCCACAGTCCACGATGCTGCTTCGACAGTTGTTTTTGATTTTGGTGCCGCTGAGGGCTGGATAACGCAGGGATCCGTCTAGGGGATGTGCAGTTACTCATAGGTTCTTGTGTCCCAACTTTCCATTGTGTAGTTGGTGCCCACTGGGGAAATTCTGATTCCTTGGGGATGCAGACACAAAGATGCTCTTTCTGAGGTGAGCGATGCCTTATGATTGGCTGACGTCCTTTCGACGTTGGTGGAGTATCCCGGTTATCCTTATTCGGGTGACTTTTTTTGATTTTATGGTTTTGTTGCCTCTGCGTAGGCTGTTATCCGCTGGGGGATTCTATCGTATTGATCTTGATTGGCCTCTTCTGTTAGGCGGATTATCTTGACGTTCGGTGTTTAGCTGAATACCGAATTGCGTTTGGGGAATGGTTATTGATCTTTTCGGATTTTCTCTTTTTGAAGGAGTGCCTCTGAGTAGGCGAATGGGGATTGAGGATCTTATGTATCCCAGAGTATTATTTAGAAAGCCTCTACAGGCTTAGCTTCACTCGTCGCTCGAGTTGGAAAGCTATCTTCCACTGAGGATGTCTAAGTCCTTTGACTCGGATATTTTGTTTGGATGATCATGCTTCCATTGGGGAATCTTGCTGATCTTGCTCTGATAGCTTTCACTGGGAATTCGGCCCAAGAGTGCAAGTTAAGATGTCTCTGGGGAGTATTATTTCGGCAAGCCTCTCCAGGCTCGGTTATTTTGTACGATTGTTGGATTTTCTGAATTTTTGCCTTTTTTGTCGATTTTTCGGCTTTTTCTGTTGGCTGCTGTCATACACAAGAAATTTTTCCTATTTTCCTATTTTTCGGAATCGGAGGGATCTCAAACACACTCACAGATAAAGTATGCAGAGGAATGAAGATGTTGTCATGAATGAGAGGAGGAGGGACGTATTTATAGAAAAAATTAGGTCAGTACGGCCCGTACTGAATTCAGTACGACCGTACTGATCTTACTGTTGATGTACAAAAGAATGGGCCAATACGGGCTGTATTGAATTCAATACGCCCGTATTGGTGTGGACGTTATGGCCAATACGACCGTATTCATTTCAGTACGCCCGTATTGAGTTGAAAATTTGTTCATAACCCTAATTTTAGTACGGGCGTACTGAACATGGTACGGGCGCATTGTTTTTTCTGAAGTTCATTTTTTTTTTTTTTGGAATAAACAGAGAATAAGTGATCTTCCAGTACACCTATCATCTGTATGCATGTATGCGGTATGATGCACCTAATTCTATTTGATTTATTTTTCAAAAGAATTAACCGATGCGTTTCTTTGCTTGGATTTTTGCCATTCCTCTAGACGGGCTGTGCGCTGCCGATTTCTGTAACCGAGGAATGATGCGTGTTATATCGAGATTGGTGTCATCAACCCAGTGATCCTTCCCTTCCTTTAGAAGACGTATCAACCTTCCTATTGACCACTATATCTCCATGTTTCCACTAGATTATTCTAAAATCGTTTGGGACAAGAGAAAAGAAAGGAAAGATATTTTTGTTCAAAAGTTTGTGTTTTACAGGGGATTATTATTGTTTTGAAAACGGTTTTTGTAAGAATGGCTGGCCAAGGTAGGCTCATGTGTTTAGGCTTGTTTGATTAAACACTTATGAAGTTAAGAAAGTCTTGTTATTGACGTTGTGATTCGACAACTTAGATAGTTTCCCTTGAACCTTTCTTTTTGAATTCAGCTCATGGTACCATCATGGATTTCTTTTGCTTTTTGATTGTCCTTATTTTTGCCTAAAACACCCCTTTGTGGCGTCTCAGCAGACCTTTGTTTTTGTTCATTTTTGCAACCCTAATTTTTGCCTAGGTCACCCTTTCGTGGGATTCCTAGCGGGTTCTTTGCTCTTATTTTTGCGCAACCCCCTTTTTGGGTTTCCTGCCGAGCTTTTTTGTTTTTAGGATTTTGTCCTTAAAGGATTTCTTTTTTATCCATGATGGCACTTGTCGAGGCCAAGGAAAGGTGCTCCAAGTTGTCACACACACTTCCACATAAAAATGATGCGGGTTTATTGTTATTAAGATGATTTTAACCTCATTCATGCTTATTCAAACAGGGTTAAAAATAATGTGGTCTAGAAATTTATTGCAAGCAAGAAAAGAAGCAATAAGAACTAATAAAGAACGATTTTATTATAATTCTAGCGGAAACATGTGCCCTATCGAGGCTCGGGGGTCGGGCTGTCCCCGAGGAGTGATCTCTAACAGTCATCAGGTCTATACATCCCTATCGGAAGAAGAAGAGCACTTGATGACGACGACCGGCCTTGACGCTTGTGAACCGACCTTCCTAAAGATCTGGCTTAAAGAACGTCGAGAAGGATCTTGGTTCCTCGTCGTCCTTTGATCTTTATTAGGGTTGTATCCTAACCCTTGTTTCCCCGGATTATCCTTAATAATGGGTAGCTCGGGAATTCCTTGGGAATCCTTGCCAAGTCCTTGTCCAGGCAAGTATCCGTTCTTGGTGAGCATGTAGGCTACCTTCTTCATTTCTCGGGGAAACGTTTCGACATTGGCAATCTCCAATGCTTGGAAGGCGGTCTCTAGAGCTTCCTCTGCTGCATCCACGTAAGGTATGGCAGATGGCTTGCTGATGAGTATGTCATCTTCGGCTTGTACGGTCACCAGCTTGTCACCCACTATGAATTTGACTTTCTGGTGGAGCGTAGAGGGAACAGCTTTCGCATCATGAATCCAAGGTCGGCCGAGGAGACAGCTGTACGCGGGAGTAATGTCCATCACTTGAAATTCGACATTAAAGATTTATGGGTCCAATTTGGATTGGAAGATTGATTTCTCCCACCACTTCTCTTTTAGAACCGTCGAAAGCTCGGACGATCATGTTGCTCGGGCGCATTTGGATTCCCTTGATTGCCACTTGATCAAACGTTCTTTTTGCATCACATTCAAGGAAGATCCATTATCCACCAAGACTTTAGCGATGTGATATTCCTTGCACTTTACAGAGATGTGCAAGGGCTTGTTGTGATTCGGTCCCTCAGCGGGGATTTCTTCATCGGTGAAAGTGAGGTGATCATTAGCCGTGATGTGACTAACAATCCCCTCAAACTTGTCTTGGGAGATAGTGTGCGACACGTACGCCTCGTTCAAGACTTTCAACAGAGCTTGCCGATGCGGTTCGGAGCATAGGATCAACGACAACAGAGTAATCTTTGCTGGCGTCTTATGAAGTTGATCCACGATGGAGTACTCGCTCTGTCGGATATATTTTAACAGCTCGTCAGTCTCCTCCTCGGATTCTTTATTTTCCTCGGTTTTCTCTTTTTCTTTTTCCTTTCCTTTATTCTTGGGAGCTTTATCATGAAGATCTTCGGGAGTGTAGATCCTGCCACTCCTAGTCATGCCCCCAAGTCCAGCGATGTTAGAGATATCGCTGTCGGCAGAAGAATGGATGTCGTATATCCATGGCACAGCCTTATTCGATTCGTAGGGAAAAGGTCTTGGAGTAGTGATCTTCAACGGTGTCGGACCTTCCCCTTTATTCGTCTTGATTACCAACAACGGAGTTGATGTGCGTTCGCTTGGCGCGGTTGTTGGCTTACACTTAATAACAAACGGCGTGCGATCCATTCTGAACATACGCATCGATTAATCCTTTCTTTTTATTAATGTTATTAATGAATTACTAGGAGAGATGTATGCAAATGAATGACTATGAAATGCAAAGGCAATTGAAAGATTTCATAGATCTCAAAAATTCGATTTATTAATCAAAGAAAGTGTACAACTCATTATACAATGCTTCGAAGCAAATTTTTACAAAATGAGAAAAGCCGATAGAAACCCACAGGCGGGTTCATGTTTCTTCTCCATTCAACTTCGGCTTCCTCTATACGACGGGCCATTGCTTCGGCTTGCGTATGGACCGCTTGGCTCATATGCGAAGAAAGCATCCATAGCGGCATGGTCCACTGTGTTAGCGTGAAAGGGGAATAGGACTATCCCAAACACGGCTAACGCTAGAGTCTTGTTGAAAGCTAACCAATCTCCCTCACCAGCTAAGGAAGAAAGGTGATCCTCAATCATAGCGAGCTTCCAACCTTTGATACTGCCGTTCCCCACTAAGGCAGATGATCGTGATGGTAGTTTGACTTGAGTAGCGACCCTCTCCACGGCCACATAATTACCATGAAAAACATAGACCCCTGCTGATTTGGGCCATCGCAGCATGAGCTCGTACTCCTCGAGAGTAGGAACTAAGTCAAACTGGGGGAACTCGAAGCAATGCAAATCGAGACTCCAAAAGTGAACCAATGCTCTCAGAAAGGCCGGATCCACACATATCTTCATCAAATCGAGGACTCGTCCATATGATTTCTCGAACTCAACACGAGCCTCATGTGGCATCAAAGAACAGAGGTGGTCCAACCTCTCGGCACGGTATAACAAGAAGTCCACTTTCTTCAACTGCCCTTGCACTCCCCTAGATCCCTCCATGATCTTCGATAAGAATGCATGATATGAGATGATGGCGTTGAATATGCATGCATTGTGTTTATTCAACTAAGCATTATCATGTTTTTAGGATGCTCCTAAGATGATGCATGATATTGCTTGGTTTGGATAAATAACTTTTTTTTTTGGGTATTTTGTTTTTTGTATTTTTTGGGTGAAAAGGGAAACTACCTACATGAATGTGATGAGGGTAGATGTTAACACCATGTAATGGAAGATTCTTATTCCTATTTATTCTTATTCTAAAAGGGGAATGTTGTATGTTTAAAGAATGCAATGTATGCTCAAACAATGTCACATAAACAATGCACAAACAATTCACTCATCCACGAACAGTCACGAGCGAATCACGAGGTAGGGGTATCCTGCAGACAAGTGAATATTTAAGGAGGTTCTAACTGTTCTCACTGGTCTAAGGCCCCCAAGGTGCCCCCATTATAGGGACCCAATCCCTTTTGTCGTAAGTCGATGGAAAGCTCCAACGCACTGTCGGACTTGAGTTCATGGTTTTCACCTTGAGTGATGCTTTCCGACAACGGTCTACGGGCACCTATAGACCCATTCGACAACCGGCTGTACTAGCATCCACTCCCTATGGCTTTCCACTCATGCCCCCGGGTATAGAGGGAACTGTTGTGTGCAAAGGTTCGTGTGCAGTTTATATTTCAAACAATTGCAAAAATTTAAACACCCAACAGTTATTAAAGCCAATTAGGTAAAACATATTATCATACAAGCGAGGGGTAATGAAGTAATTTTAAACTATCATTTTAGAAATAATCCATCACTAAATGGGACTGACTCTCGAGGCTTCCCCAGTGGAGTCGCCATCTGTCGCCACCCGCCGAAACGGACATTGGCATTCGCGACGATGGTTGGACTCTTTTTTTAGTTTTGAAAAATGATGGATTGTTAGAACGACTTATTCTCAAACTGAGACCTCATCGAACTAACAATTTTGTTAAATGATTCTCACCAATCCGTGTTAATCCCAAACGGGACCCTCCATGGATTAGTGGTTTTCGCAAAAAGGGGTTCTTGGAGTCGCCACCAATGTTTTACTCAAAACATTGGAAAAAGACATAAGGCAATTGATTTGCGCAAATCAACTTTGGCCATTACAACCAGAGTTGGGTAAGGGAGTCGATTACGTGTGGGGAAGGTGTTAGCACCCCACAACGCCCCTTTCGGGTTCCCTATGACGGATTATTTCATAAATAATAGCGTAAAATTACTAAACTACCCCTATTTATTAGAATGATTATAAGTAAACTATCTACATGATGAAAGCTTTAAACGTGCAATGCAACAATCAAAAAGTGATAAATGAAAGCGGTAAAAGAAAGGATTTGGAAAGAAACCTTCGAAGCGGGCTTTTATATATTCAAAAAGGAGTTAGGAGGCTTTTTGGCGCTCCTTACCACTACACGTTCGCTCGCTCCTTTCCCTAAAAATAAATATTAACTATGGAAATCAAAGAGATTTCCCTTCGACTTGTTCGAGTCTCAAGCTAAAGGCTCGTGAACTCAAGAACTTAGTCGGATCAGCTCTCGGAGAGATTTCTAGGGCAGAGAATAGCTCAAAAACCCAAGAATACTCAGCCAGAGGGTGGAGAAATGCTCCAAATGTGTGGAAGGACGAGCCAATGATGTCCTATTTATAGGATTGAGGCGCAGTACGGCCTAAGGAGTCAATACGGCCCGTACTGAGTTTTTGAACTACAGTACGGCCGTACTGAATTCAGTACGGCCGTATTGATTTCATTATGGCCGTATTGTAGTTCAAATGGCTCAGTACGGCCGTACTAAACCTCTAAGAGGGCGTATTGAGCTCCAATCCTCACACACCCTTATTCTAAGCTACTCTAAGACTTCTAGACCTACAAAGAATCATCCTAGGGTCTTCCAGGAGTCCTTCCGGTTGACTTTCCTTCGGTCTTCGAGAGTCTTTGAGTCTTATTTCCGACCCGGACAATTTTAGGGGTCTACACTCCAGAGACATCAAAGAGAGTGACACAATAGAAATAAGAATACACACAGGAAAACAAACAGATTTACACAATCCTCAGTGAATCCTGGGAAAACAAAAGGAGTAGACAACATCCAACACACAAAGAGTTAGAGGAACCGGATACTTATGGAAATCATCCAAGCATTTCAAAACATGGCAAGACAATCAATCAGCTCAAGAGGTGAATCAAAAGCAACAGAACCTCACTAGATGCACTGTATCACTGTATCTCTCAAGTGTCTAGGCAGCTGTATACTCTCAAAGAACTCGTGAAAAACAAGCAACAGATAGACTTGGCAAGCCTCTAAAATCAACACCCAATAAGCATACACATAAGGATCAAAAGGTCTTTTTAGGGTTGTAATGAGGCCAAGGACAGGCTAGAGGATAATATATGGGATAAGTAACTACAAACCAGAGGAACTAGAGGAGCAATGGGGAATTAGTCAAGAATACGCACAAGAAACAAATCCAGAAACCTCTAATGACCTCTATGATGATCAATCCTCTTTCTCTTTCCTCAAACAACTTCTATTTTTCATTTCATTTTTTTTCTTTTTTTTTTCTTTTTTTTTTGATTTTTTTGATTTTTTTTTCATTTGATGAATGAACAGTACATCATGAAACACTAAGACATATACAACAAGAAGAATCAACTAGCCAAAATACAATAACCAATGGGATAAGTAACTGCAAACCAGATGAACTAGAGGAGCAATGGGGAAAAAGTCAAGAATACGCACAAGAAGGAACAAACCCAGAAACCTCTAATGACCTCTATAATAGTGAATCCTCTTTCTCTTGCCTCAAACAACTTCTCTTTTTCTTTTTTCTTTTTTTTTTCCTTTTTTTTTGAAATAAGTGAACAGTGCATAGTGAATAATACACACGAAAATTTGAAATGAGATAAGATAACATGCAGAGAAGTAAAATGTACAGCATAAGGAATCAACTAGCCAATATACATCATCCAATGAAACATACACACACCCCCACACTTATTCAAGAACTTATTCCCAAAACAATTCCAAAGCTCCAAAAATCCCTAAGGTTAAGGTAATCATGGTTTTTCGCTTAAGGCTTGTAATGAGCTTCAAACAAAAAAAAGGGAAATAGGCTCAGTAGGGGTTATCAGAGGAGTTAATTCAAGGTAAGCTTATTTGGCCAGAGGCTTATCAGAACAAAAATGCCTTAATCATATCCAAACATGCATGTGAATCAAGAAGTATCAAACAGAGTCAAGACAAGGCAACTGTGCAAGCAATCAAGAGGCATAACACACAAGAAAGAACAGAGAGTGGCTCAAATCCTCACACAGGGTATATCTGTCACAATTAAAACAACCTCTCAAACCTCAAAATCATCTTTCCAAGTAGAGAAAAGAAGGGATTTCAAACCATATAGTATCAAGAGACTCCTATCCAAGAATGAAGTAAGTGCCTACAAACTATAAAAACCCAGAAATCAAAGAGAAACATGCAAAACTGTACATAACAACTAAACATAAAACCTAAACCCAAAAATAACAAATAAACCCTAAAAGCATATAACCAAAACAGTTCCCCCCCACACTTGAATGACACATTGTCCCAATGTGGCCCAAACAGAAGATTAGAGCAATCAGAACAATCAATAAATCTGGACAAGTGCAATAAAAGTAAAGAAGGAGAAGGGGAAAGAAAACTCCCTAAGTCATGGCAATGAGAGAGAAGCAGGGTCAAACAGAGACATCTCCTCTTCAACTACATTCAACAGGGATGGATTGCTGAGGAAAGGCTTCAGACGGTGCCCATTAACTTTGAAGCTCTTGTTTGTGGATTCACTTTTGATCTCAACTGTACCATAAGGAAAAAGATTAGTGACAACAAAAGGTCCAATCCACTTAGAACGTAACTGCCCACCCATGAGACCGAGCCTTGAATTATACAGTAAAACTTTCTGTCCAACCGTGAAGTCCTTTCTAGCTATCAAACTATCATGGAACTTATTGGTTTTCTCCTTGTAGAACTTAGAGTTCTCATAGGCTTCCAGGCGGATCTCATCAAGCTCACTCAGTTGCAACTTTCTTTCCTCTCTAGCCTAATCAATAGAGAAGTTGCAGGTCTTCACAACCCAATAGGCTCAATGCTCTATCTCCACAGGGAGATGACATGCTTTGCCAAAGACAACCAGATAAGGAGACATCCCTATGGGTGCTTTGTAAGCAGTCCTATGTGCCCAGAGAGCATCCTCTAGCCTATTGCTCCAATATTTTTTGTTGCGCTGCACAATCTTCTCTAAGATCTTCTTGATCTCCCTATTTGAAATCTCGGCTTACCCATTAGTTTGGGGGTGGTAGGGTGTAGAGACTCTATGAACAACCCCATACTTCCTAAGCAAGGCCTGCATGGATCTGTTACAAAAATGGGTGCCCTGATCACTGACAATAGCTCTTGGTACTCCAAACCTGCAAAATATGTTAGATCTAACAAAATCCACAACAACCCGAGCATCATTAGTTTTGGTGGCTTTAGCTTCCACCCATTTTGAAATATAATCAACAACTAGGAGAATATATGAAAAACCAAAAGAGACAGGAAAAGGACCCATGAAATCTATACCCCGACATCAAGGACCTCACATAATAGCATGGGTTGCTGAGGCATCTGCTGTCTCCAAGAAAGGGCTCCTCCTTCTCTCTAACACTGCTCACAAGTGCTGCAAATCTTACACGCATCCTTGAAGATGGTGGGCCAGTAAAAACCACAGTCAAGCACCTTGCGAGCTGTCCTCTAAATGCCAAGATCACCACCAGATGTAGAAGAATGACAGAACTGCAGAACCGAGTCAATCTCATGGTCTGACAAGCATCTCCTGATTACCTGATCACTGCAAAACTTCCACAAATAGGGGTCATCCCAAACATAATGTTTAGCATCACTCTTAAGTTTATCAATATGAGCTCTAGATGCTAAATAAGGAAAAATAGAAGCAACTAAATAATTGACAATATTTGCAAACCAAGGGGTGGGGGAAGTGTAGACCCCTAAAATTGTCCGGGTCGGAAATAAAGCTTGAAGACTCTCGAAGACTGAAGGAAGATCAGCCAGAAGGACTTCTGGAAGGCCCTAGGAGGGTTCTCTGTAGGTCTAGAGGTCTTAGAATAGCTTAAAATAAGGAAGTGGAGGGAATGAAGCCCAATACGGCCGTACTAAACTTAATACGGCCGTATTGAAGCTTCAATATGGTCGCAGTGAACTCAATACGGCGTATTGAAGTTTCTGAAACTTCAATACGGCCGTACTGAAATCAATACGGCCGTATTGAAGCTTCAATACAGCCGCAGCGAACTCAATACGGCCGTATTGAAATTTCTGAGCTTCAATACGGCCGTATTGAACTCAATACGGCCGTATTGAAGTTCAAAAATTTCAATACGGCCGTATTGATTCTGTAGCCCGTATTGGGCCTGTTCCCTATAAATATGACGTCAATTGGACGTCATTCGACACTTTTGAACATAGTTTCAACCCTCTCCTTGAGTATTCTGGGGTTTTTGAGCAGTGTTCTGCCCTAGAAATCACTCGGAGAGTTGATCCGACGCAGTTCTTGAGCCCCGAGCCATTTTGCTTGAGGATCGAACCTAGTCGAAGGGAAATCCTCCGGATTTCCATAGTTAAAATTTTATAGGAGGGAGCGAGCGGGCTTGTAGAGCGAGGGAACGCCAAAAAGCTTCCCAGTTTTACGAAATATATAAAAGCACGCTTCAAAGGTTTCTTCTTAAATCCTTCCTTTTACTGCTTTCTGTGTGCATATTTAAACTGTCATCATGTAGATAGTTAATTTATAATTGCTTAGAATAAATAGGGGTAATTTAGTAATTTTACACTGTTATTTTAGAAATAATCTATCATAGGGAACCCGAGAGGGGCGCTGTGGGGTGCTAACACCTTCCCCACGCGTAACCGACTCCCTTACCCGACTCTGGTTGTAATGGCCGAAGTCGATTTTTGAATCGATTGCCTTATCTCTTTTTCCAATGTTTTGAGTAAAACATTGGTGGCGACTCCATGAACCCTTTTACTACGAAAACCACTAATCCATGGAGGGTCCCGCTTGGGATTAACATGGATTGGTGAGACATTTTAATAAATAAATTGGATAAGATCGACAAGGTCTCAGTTTGAGAACAAGTCGTTCTAATAATCCAATACATTTTCAAAACTAAAATAAAAGCGAGCTCGACCGTCTTCGCGACCGCCGAGGCCCGTTTGGGCCGGTGGCGACAGATGGCGACTCCACTGGGGAAGCTTCGAGAGTCAGTCCCATTTAGTGACAGATTGTTTTTAACAAATAATAGTTACAAATTACTTCATTACCCCTTCACTTGTATGATAACATGTTTATCTATTTGGCTTTAAATAACTGTTGTATTTTTAAATTTACGCAATTGTTTGAAATAAAAACTGCACACAAACCTTTGCACACAACAGTTCCCTCTATACCCGGGGGCATGAGTGATTAACCATAGGGAGTGGATGTTAGTACGGCCGGTTGTCGAATGGGTCTATAGGTGCCCGTAGACCGTTGTCGAAAAACATCACTCAAGGTGATAACCATGAACTCGAGTCCGACAGTGCGTTGGAGCTTTCCATCGGCTTACGACGAGAGGAATTGGGTCCCTATAATGGGGGCACCTTGGGGGCCTCAGACCGGTGAGAACAGTTAGATCCACCTTGAATATGCACTTTTCTGCAGGATACCCCTACCTCGTGATTCGCTCGTGACTGTTCGTGGATGAGTGAATTGTTTGTGCATTGATTATGTGAAATTGTTTGAGCATACATTGCACCTTTTAAACATACAACATTCCTTTTTAAAATAAGAATAAATAGGAATAAGAATCTTCCATTGCATGGTGTTAACATCTACCTTCATCACATTCATATAGGTAGTTTCCCTTTTCACCCAAAAAATACAAAAAAATACCCAAAAGAAAAAATAAGGAAAAAAGGGTTATTTATCCAAACCAAGCAATATCATGCATCATCTTAGGGACATCCTAAAAACATGATAATGCTTAGTTCAATAAACACAATGCATGCATATTCAACATCATCATCTCATATCATGCATATAGATCATGGAGGGATCTAGGTTTGCATTTCATACATCCCTCCCAATAAATCATTAATAAACATTAATAAAAAGAAAGAAATAATCGATGCGTATGTTCAAAATGGATCGCACGCCATTTGTTATTAAGCGTAAGCCAACAACCGCGCCAAGCGAGCGCACATCAACTCCGTTGTTGGTAATCAAGACAGACAAAGGGGAAGGTCCGACACCATTAAGGATCATCGCTCCAAGGCCTTTCCCCTACGAATCAAATAAGGCTGTGCCGTGGATATACGACACCCATTTTTCTGCCGACAGCGATATCTCTAACATCGCTGGGCTTGGGGGCATGACTAGGAATGGCAGGATCTACACTCCCGAAGATCTTCATGATAAAGCCCCCAAGAATAAAGAAAAAGAAGAAAAGAAAACCGAGGAAAAAGAATCCGAGGAGGAGACAGACGAGCTGTTAAAGTTTATCCGACAGAGCGAGTACTCCATCGTGGATCAACTTCATAGGACGCCAGCAAAGATTACGCTGTTGTCGTTGATCCTAAGTTCCGAACCGCATCGGCAAGCTCTGTCGAAAGTCTTGAACGAGGCATATGTGTCGCACACTATCTCCCAAGACAAGTTTGAGGGGATTGTTAGTCACATCACGGCTAGTGATCACCTCACCTTCACCGATGAAGAAATCCCCGCTGGGGGACCGAATCATAACAAGCCCTTGCACATCTCTGTAAAGTGCAAGGAGTATCACATCGCAAAGGTCTTGGTGGATAATGGATCTTCCTTGAACGTAATGCCAAAGAGAGCGCTCGAGCAAGTGGCAATCAAGGGAATCCAAATGCGCCCGAGCAACATGATCGTTCGAGCCTTCGATGGATCTAAAAGAGAAGTGGTGGGAGAGATCAATCTTCCAATCCAAATTGGACCCACTATCTTCAACGTCGAATTTCAAGTGATGGACATCACTCCTGCATACAGCTGTCTCCTCGGCCGACCTTGGATTCATGATGCGAAAGTTGTACCCTCTACGCTCCACCAGAAAGTCAAGTTCATAGTGGGTGACAAACTGGTGACTGTACAAGCTGAAGATGACATACTCATCAGCAAGCCATCCAACATACCTTATGTGGATGCAGCAGAGGAAGCTTTGGAAACCGCCTTCCAAGCATTGGAAATTGCCAATGTTGAAACGTTTCCTCGAGAAATGAAGAAGGTAGCTCATATGCTCACAAAGAACGGATACTTGCCAGGACAAGGATTGGGCAAGTACTCCCAAGGAATCCCGGAGCTACCCATTATCAAGGACAATCCGGGGAAACAAGGGTTAGGATACAACCCTGTTAAAGATCAAAGAACGAAGAGGAATCAAGATCCTTCTCGACGTTCTTTAAGCCAGATCTTTAGGAAGGCCGGTTCACAAGCGTCAAGGCCGGTCGTCGTCGTCAAAATGTTTTTCTCCTTCCGATAGGGATGTATAGACTCAGTGACTATTAGAGATCACTCCTCGGGGACAGCCCGACCCCCGAGCCTCGATAGGGCACATGTTTCCATTATGATTATAATAAAATCATTCTTCATTAATTCTTTATTGCTTCTTTTCTTGCTTGCAATAAAATTCTAGACCACATTATTTTAACCCTGTTTGAATAAGCATAAATGAGGTTAAAATCATCTTGATAACAATAAACCCGCATCATTTTTATGTGGAAATGTGCATGACAGCTTGGAGCACCTTTTCTTGGCATCAATAAGTGCCATCATGAATAAAAGAAATCCTAAAGATAATAAGCTCGGCAGGAAACCCAACAAGGGGACTGCGCAAAAATAAGAGCAAAAGACCCGCTAGGAATCCCACAAAAGGGTGACCTAGGCAAAAGTTAGGGTTACAAAATGAAGACAAAAACCCGCTAGGAATCCCACGAAAAGGGTGACCTAGGCAAAAGTTAGGGTTACAAAATGAATACAAAAGCCCGCTAAGACATCACAAAAGGGTGTTTTAGGCAAAAGTTAGGGCCGTCAAAAAAAAGAAAAAAACAAAATAAATCCATGATGGTACCACCAATTGAATTCAACAAGGGGCTCAAGAAAAGCTATCCAAGTTGTCAAAGCACAATCATTAATAACAAAGATGTGCTTAACCTCATAAGTGTTTAATCGAACAAACCTAAACATTTAAGCCTACCATTGGCCAGCCATTCTTACAAAATCCATTTTTCAAAAAATAAAATAATCCCCTCTAAAACACAAACTTTTGAAAAATATACCCTTTCCTTCTTTTCTCTCTTGTCCCAACGATTTTTGAATAATCTAGTGGAAACATGGAGATATAGTGGTCAATAGGAGGGTTGACACATCTTCTAAAGAAAGGGAAGAATCATTTGGTTGATGACACCAAATCTCAAATACGCATCATTCCTCGGTAACAGAAATCGGCAGAGCATAGTCCGTCTGGAGGAATGGCAAAAATCCAAACAGAAAAACGCATCGGTTAATTCTTTTGAAAAGTAAATCAAATAGAATTAGGTGCATCATACTGCATACATGCATACAGATGATAGGTGTAATGGAAGATCACTTATTATTCTCTGTTTATTGAAAAAACAAAAAAAAATAAAAAATATAAACTTCAGAAAAAACAATGCGCCCGTACCATGTTCAGTACACCCGTACTAAAATTGGGATTATGAACAAATTTTTAACTCAAACATGGGCGTACTGAAATGGATGCGGCCGTATTGGCCATAAAGAAATTTTCAAAGACCTCGTCATGAGGCAATTGCATAAAATAGAAAAAATAGAAAAAATTGCTTGTGTATGACAGCAGCAAACAAAATGCAAAGATTCAGAAAATCAACAGCGTCATACAGAATAACTGAGCCTGGAGAGGCTTGCCGAAAGAATACTCTCAGAATAACTGAGCCTGGAGAGGCTTGCCGAAAGAATACTCTCAGAATAACTGAGCCTGGAGAGGCTTGCCGAAAGAATACTCTCAGAATAACTGAGCCTGGAGAGGCTTGCCGAAAGAATACTCTCAGAATAACTGAGCCTGGAGAGGCTTGCCGAAAGAATACTCTCAGAATAACTGAGCCTGGAGAGGCTTGCCGAAATAATACTCTCTCAAAATAACTGAGCCTGGAGAGGCTCGCCGAAAGAATACTCTCAGAATAACTGAGCCTGGAGAGGCTTGCCGAAAGAATACTCTCAGAATAACTGAGCCTGGAGAGGCTTGCCGAAATAATACTCTCTCAAAATAACTGAGCCTGGAGAGGCTCGCCGAAATAATACTCTCTCAAAATAATTGAGCCTGGAGAGGCTCGCCGAAATAATACTCTCTCATAATAACTGAGACATTTCTGTACAGAAAAAGCCGAAAAACAACAGAAAAGGCAAAAATACAGAAAAAGCCAAAAAATGACAAAAAAGGCAAAAATACAGAAAAAACCAAAAAATGACAAAAAAGGCAAACATACAGAAAAAGTCAAAAGTCGACAAAAAAAAAAAAGACAAAGATTTCACATCTTTCAGAATAACTGAGCCTGAAGAGGCTCGCCGAAATAATACTCTCAGAATAATTGAGCCTGGAGAGGCTTGCTGAAATAATACTCTTTCAGAATAATTGAGCCTGGAGAGGCTTGCAGAAATAATACTTCCTCAGAATAACTAAAGCCTGGAGAGGCTTGCAGAAATAATACTCCCCCAACTGTACAGAGTAAATGAGCCTGGAGAGGCTCGCAGAAATAATACTCCCCAGAGAAACCTCAACTCAAGCTCACGGAACGAATCCCCAGCGAGAGCTATCAAAGCAAGATCGACGACATTCCCAATGGAAGCACGATCACCCAAGCAGTATATCTAGTCAAAGGACTTAAAACTTCCTCAGTGGAAGATAGCTCTCTGACTCAAGCACTGAGTGAGGCTAAGCCTGCAGAGGCTTCCTAAATAATACTCTGGGATACATAAGATCCCACATTCCCCAGTCGCCTACTCAGAGGCATCCCTGCAAAAGGAGAAAAATCAAAAAAACATCAATAACCATTCCCCAAGCGGAATTTGGCACTCAGCCGAACACTGAACTTCAAATCCCCAGTCGCCTACTCAAGAGGCACCCCTTCAAAAAAGAGAAAAAATCAAAAAGATCAATAACCATTCCCCAAGAGGAATTCGGCATTCAGCCAATCATCAAACATCAAGATAATTCGCCTATTCAGAGGCACTCTTTCAAAAAAGAGAAAAAATCGAAAAGATCAATAATCATTCCCCAAGCGGAATCCGGCTCTCAGCCTATCATTGAACATCAAGATGATCTGCCTAACAGAAGAGGCCAATCACAACCAATGACAAAATCCCCTGGCGGATAACAGCCTACATAGAGGCAACAAAATCCAAAAATTAAAAAGAGTTACCCGAATAAGGATAACCGGGATACTCCACCAACGTCCAAAGGACGTCAGCCAATCATAAGGCGCTGCTCATCTCAGAAAGAGCATCTTCGTGTCTACACCCCAAGGAAACAGAAATTCCTCAATGGGCGCCAACTACTCAATGGAAAGTTGGGACACAAGAACCTATGAGTAACTGCACATCCCCTAGACGGATCCCTGCGTTATCCAGCCCTCAGTGGCACAAAAATAAAAAACAATCGTCGAAGCAGCATCGTGGACTGTGGAGACAAAATCAACATCCAGAATCCCCAGCGGATAATAGCCTACACAGAGGCAGCAAAAATCAGAAAATCAAAAAGAGATACCCGAATAAGGATAAACCGGGATACTCCACCAACGTCAAAGGACGTCAGCCAAACATAAGGCATCGCTCAACTCAGAGAGAAAGAGCATCTGTGTCTACACCCCAAGGAGTCAGAAATTCCCCATGGGTACCAACAATGCAATGCAAGTTGGGGCACAGGAACCTGTGAATGACTGCACATCCCCTAGACGGATCCCTGCGTTATCCAGCCCTCAGCGGCACAAAATCAGAAAAAACTGTCGAAGCAGCATAGTGGACTGTGGAGACAAAAATCATCTCAAATCCCTGGAGAGGGTAAACTCACCTGCCGATGTTAAGACGCAGACCCTGGAGAGGGCAAACTCAACTGCCAAATGTTAAGCGGCAGAGCCTGGAGAGGCGGTACTCAATCATCAGGGTGATGTTAACACACTGGTGTTTAGCTTCCGGCTCGGGCGTCGAGTGAGGCTAGGTCTGGAGAGACGGTACTCAACCATCAGCGTCATCAGAGGTGCGTTGGTGTCCAACTTCCGGCTCGGGCGGCGAGTGAGGTTGGGCCTGGAGAGGCAATACTATATCATCAGTGATGTTAAAACACTGGTGTCTAGCTTCCGGCTCGGGCGTCGAGTGAGGCTAGGTCTGGAGAGACGGTACTCAATCACCAGCGTCGCCAGAGGCACGTCGGTGTTCAACTTCCGGCTTGGGCGTCGAGTGAAGTTGACCCTGGAGAGGGTAAACTCAGCTACCGAGGATGTCAGAAGCGCCGAGGTATGCACCCACCTGGAGAGGCTACTCAACAATTTTCCACCGGAAGACATTACAAGTCAGAAGGTCGGCACACCACCCGGACAATTGGGTCAACTCCTTTACTTGTCAGCCGGTACACCAAAAGGCCGTCCGACTAAGTAAAGGGGGGGCAGCTGTAGACCCCTAAAATTGTCCGGGTCGGAAATAAAGCTTGAAGACTCTCGAAGACTGAAGGAAGATCAGCCAGAAGGACTCCTGGAAGGCCCTAGGAGGGTTCTCTGTAGGTCTAGAGGTCTTAGAATAGCTTAAAATAAGGAAGTGGAGGGAATGAAGCCCAATACGGCCGTACTAAACTTAATACGGCCGTATTGAAGCTTCAATATGGCCGCAGTGAACTCAATACGGCGTATTGAAGTTTCTGAAACTTCAATACGGCTGTACTGAAATCAATACGGCCGTATTGAAGCTTCAATACAGCCGCAGCGAACTCAATACGGCCGTATTGAAATTTCTGAGCTTCAATACGGCCGTATTGAACTCAATACGGCCGTATTGAAGTTCAAAAATTTCAATACGGCCGTATTGATTCTGTAGCCCGTATTGGGCCTGTTCCCTATAAATATGACGTCAATTGGACGTCATTCGACACTTTTGAACATAGTTTCAACCCTCTCCTTGAGTATTCTGGGGTTTTTGAGCAGTGTTCTGCCCTAGAAATCACTCGGAGAGTTGATCCGACGCAGTTCTTGAGCCCCGAGCCATTTTGCTTGAGGATCGAACCTAGTCGAAGGGAAATCCTCCGGATTTCCATAGTTAAAATTTTATAGGAGGGAGCGAGCGGGCTTGTAGAGCGAGGGAACGCCAAAAAGCTTCCCAGTTTTACGAAATATATAAAAGCACGCTTCAAAGGTTTCTTCTTAAATCCTTCCTTTTACTGCTTTCTGTGTGCATATTTAAACTGTCATCATGTAGATAGTTAATTTATAATTGCTTAGAATAAATAGGGGTAATTTAGTAATTTTACACTGTTATTTTAGAAATAATCTGTCATAGGGAACCCGAGAGGGGCGCTGTGGGGTGCTAACACCTTCCCCACGCGTAACCGACTCCCTTACCCGACTCTGGTTGTAATGGCCGAAGTCGATTTTTGAATCGATTGCCTTATCTCTTTTTCCAATGTTTTGAGTAAAACATTGGTGGCGACTCCATGAACCCTTTTACTACGAAAACCACTAATCCATGGAGGGTCCCGCTTGGGATTAACATGGATTGGTGAGACATTTTAATAAATAAATTGGATAAGATCGACAAGGTCTCAGTTTGAGAACAAGTCGTTCTAATAATCCAATACATTTTCAAAACTAAAATAAAAGCGAGCTCGACCGTCTTCGCGACCGCCGAGGCCCGTTTGGGCCGGTGGCGACAGGAAGGAACAGAAATAGTTAACAAGTGTTCATCCGAAAAATCATCCTGAATGGGCAAAGTGTCCTCATCCTCAGCTCTCTCAATCTTGTTGAGATGGTCTGCCACTAAGTTTTGTGCTCTGCTCGTGTCACGGATGTCCAAATCAAACTCTTGAAGCTAGAGCATCCATCTGATCAGCCTAGGCTTTGAGTCAGCATTCTTCAACAGGTACTTTAAAGCTGCATGATCTATAAAAACAATGACACGAGAACCAAGCAAATATGATTGAAATTTATCAAGTGCAAAAACAATAGCTAAAAGTTCCTTTTCCGTGGTTGTGTAATTTTCTTGAGCAGCATCTAATGTCCTGGAAGCGTAGTATATCACCCTAGGTAATTATCAACCCTCTATGCTAAGATAGCCCCTAGTGCATAATTTGAAGCATCACACATCAGCTCAAAGGGAACTGTCTAGTCTGGTGCCTGAATGATAGAAGTGGTGGTTAAGGCTCTCTTGAGACAATCAAACGCCTCCTTGCACCTGTCATCAAATGTAAATTCCATATCCTTCTGAAGCAAGCTAGATAGTGGAAGGGCTTTCTTGCTAAAGTCCTTAATGAAACGCCTGTAGAAACCTGCATGGCCAAGAAAAGATCGCACCTCTCGCATGCAAAAAGGGTAAGGCAATTGTGCAATAAAAGATATCTTTGCAGGGTCAACCTCAATGCCCTTACTAGAAATGATATGCCCCAAAACTATACCCTGCTCAACCATGAAATGACATTTATCAAAATTAAGAACAAGGTTAGTCTCAATGCATCTATTCAAAACTCTATCTAAACTATCCAAACAAGCATCAAAAGATAATCCATAAACAGTAAAATCATCCATAAACACCTCTATGCAATTTTCAAGAAAGTCACTAAAAATACTAAGCATGCACTATTGGAATTGCCAGGGGCATTGCATAGGCCAAAAGGCATCCTCCTATAGGAAAAAGTACCAAAAGGGCAGGTGAATGTGGTCTTTTCTTGATCCTCAAGAGCAATATGAATTTGAAAATAACCAGAGAACCTATCAAGAAAATAATAATGAGATTTACCTACCAGATGCTTAAGCATCTGATCAATGAAGGGTAGAGGAAAATGATCCTTCCTTGTTGCTTGGTTGAGCCTCCGATAGTCAATACAGACCCTCCAACTATTTTGGACTCTGGTGGGCATGAGCTCATCCCTCTGATTTTTCACAATGGTCACCTCCTTCTTCACTACATCCAAAATCACCAGGTTAAGTCTCCTCTGAGGCTGTCTCACTAGTTTAGCTCCATCCTCCAATAATATCTTGTGCATGCTTGTGGATGGGCTAATGCCAGGAATGTCTGCCAGGGTCCAACCAATTGCCTTCTTGTGCTTCCGAAGCACATGCAACAACCTCTCTTCTTGATCAGCATCAAGGGAGGTGAATATGATCATAAGGAATCCCTCATCATCCTCCAAGTAAGCATACTTGAGGTTCTCTGGAAGAGGCTTCAACTCTGGTGTGGGTGCTGGCTGAATATTAGAAGGAACTAAAGAAGGGAGAAGGGGTTCCGCAGCCTGTACCTCAACCTACAAGTCAGATTCTACTGTACTTCCTGCAACATGGTTAGTGCATTCTAACTGCATAAAATCAAGACCAAGAGGTACAGCACCCAAAGTGTCAAATTCAGATGCCTCATAATCAGTTTCACATTCAGATTGATATTCAGATTCAGACTCAATGCATGAAAGGAAGCTATACAAATCAAATGAAAATGAATGCTTCTTAGCATTAGAAGAATCAAAATCACGAATGTGCTCATCAGCTAGATCATCAATCAATTCAGCATAAAAAACAGAATGAGTTTCAGAAGGAAATTTCATTGCATCCAAAATATTAAAATGAACAACAATATCACCAAATTCCATAGACAAGGTGCCAGCATAAACATCAATCTTAGTCCAGGCTGTTTTCAAAAATGGTCTGCCTAGAATGATTGGGACAGAACCATGGGAGAATCCCTCCTCCATATCAAGAACATAAAAATCAACGGAAAAATAAGTTCACCAACCCGAACCAAGACATCCTCTACAAAACCTGTGGGGTGGGAAACACTCCTATTGGCTAACTGAATGACCACACCCGTAGGTTGCAAAGGACCAAGAGACAGAGAATTAAAAATAGACAAAGGCATGACATTAATTGAAGCTCCTAAATCAAGCATGGCATTTTCAAATTTATTGTTACCAATAATGCAAGGTACACAAAATGTACCTGGGTCCTTACACTTTTCAGGAATGTGTGGAACAGATTTACCTATGAGTGCTGAGACGTTTCTGCCCATGCTGATTCGCTCATTGCCCTTTAGCTTCCTCTTGTGGGTGCACAAGTCTTTCAGGAACTTAGCATATCTGGGAATTTGCTTAATGGCATCCAGCAGAGGTATGTTCACCTCCACCTTCTTGAAGGACTCCAATATCTCCTTATCCACCTCTTCCATATTTTTGCTTGGAATTGATTTTGGTGGAAATGGAAGAGGGATAGGAGGCGGATGTAGATCATCACTGTGTGCACTAGAAGAAGGTCCACGTGAATGAGATTTTCTACTACTACCTATAGGGGCCTCTTTCTCAAGTGTAGGCTCAGGTGGAGGTACAACTGTTATAGGTGCTAGTATGTCAATTTAATTGCCAGACCTCAAGGTGATGACACTCACATTCTTCAGATTCTGCACAGTCTGTGAAGGTAACTTGTCTGAATTTTGGGACTGTGCCTGATTGAGTTGAGTGGCCATCTGCCCCATCTGATTTGTTAAACTTTGAATGGAGGCTCTGGTCTCTTGCTGGAATTGCATGTTCTGAATGGTCATCTGCCTCACCAACTCCTCCAATGAAGGCTCAGAAGAAGTAGAAGGTTGAGTTGGTGGAGGTGCAGATGCAAGAGGAGGTCTCTATTGAGGAGGCTGGTATGAAGAACTTGAGGGATTGTTCTGGAAAGGTGTTGGATTTTGCTGCTGCTGCTGAGAGTTTCCCCACCTCAAGTTAGGATGATTCCTCTAGCCAGGATTGTATTTATTAGAAGATAGATCATAATTATGTTGTTGCTGGTGGGGAGGTCTGTTGTTGTAAATGTTGGTAGCATATGCTTGTGGGGCATCAGGACTTGTAGAAGAGTCTTGCAAGGAGGGACAAGCATCTGTTGGATGATTACATGAAGTGCAGATGCCACATAATTTTGCTGGTGGTGGAGCTGATTTTTGATTTGCAGCCAGTTGTGAAACCAAGGTGGTGAGAGCATCAATCTTACTCTCTAACTTTTTGTGTTCTGTGGAATCTGAGGCTACCACATCATGCACACCCCTCACAACTATCACATCACTCCTCATATTGAATTGTTGTGAGTTGGACGCCATTTTTTCAATCAGCCCTCTAGTAGAAGCAGGTGTCATATCTCCTAAAGCTCCTCCACTAGCTGCATCAATCATGCTCCTTTCCATTATGTTTAACCCCTCATAGAAATACTGCAATAATAGCTGCTCAAAAATTTGATGGTGAGGGCAGCTAGCACACAACCTCTTGAATCTCTGCCAGTACTCATACAAGCTCTCCCCCGTGAGATGCCTAATTCTAGATATGTCCTTCCGGATTATAGTGGTCCTAGATGCTGGGAAGAATTTTTCGAGGAACACTCTCTTTAGGTCATCCCAGCTTGTTATTGAACCAGGAGTTAGATAGTACAACCCGTCCTTGGCAAGATCCTCCAATGAAAAAGGGAATGCTTTCAGGTAGATGTGATCTTCAGGGACATTATGTGGCCTCATGGTGGAACAAACTATGTGGAACTCCTTGAGATGCTTGTGTGGATCCTCACCTGCACGACCATGAAACTTAGGCAACAAATGGATTAGTCCAATTTTAAGCACAAAAGGAACATCTTCCTCAGGGTATTGAATGCATAAACTCTCATATGTGAAATCAGGTGCAGCCATCTCCCTAAGTGTTCTCTCTCGAGGTCCAGGTTGGTCACCCATATTTTCAGTTGAGTCAACTTCAGATGCTACACTCACACTATGGGTATCACTCTCAGATGGGACTATATGCTCTCTAACTAATCTACGGTATGTTCTATCTATTTCAGGATCAAATCGATGCAAAGGGTGTGGATTGTTCCTAGTCATGCACTACATGCAATCACATGCAACTACTACGTGAACAGTAGGGGTAAAAAGGGATTTTCCATGAAAACTCAGAAAATATCAAATCTAATGCACTAAAATCATCCTAAAATCATTAGAAACTACCACAAAAAATTTGAGAACAAAATTCAAAGCGTAGCTATATTAACTACCTAAGAAAAGTTTGGAAAAATAGTGAAATAAAACTTCAAAAATAGAAGAAAAAAAATAGTAAACGACCTTTTTTTTGACAATCTAGCTGGGGCCACTATTTGATAGATCTTTTTTTTCTACACAAAATGAAAAAAAAAGTTTGCCTAATTCTGATAACCAGAGCCCAAGTTATGGCCCTTTGAAGTTTTACTGAAAACAATTTTCAAAAATTTTGGTATCTCCAAATTTTGACAAAACTGGGTGCCCTAGCTATTTTTTACACAAAATATCGGTTGAAAGAAGTTACCACACAAAATTTGAGGCAAAAATAACAAGTCTAGCTATCAAAACCAAAATTCACAATTAATTGGAACATTAAGCTAATATTCAGCACTATTCATGCGCCACATTTTTGCACCAGATTTTGCTCTTCCACACCATTTTCCCACGTTTTTGGCACCTGAACAGAGGACTAGTAGGAAGAGAAAATAAAGTATGCTATAACGTAACAGAGCATCCACCAAAAACGCATCAAAACGGACCAGAAAATGCACCAAAACAGAGCAAAATGCACCAAAAATTTAGCCACAAAACGCACCAGAAATCGAGCCACAAAATGCACCAGAATTTGAGCCACAAAATGCACCACTACTAACACCACACATGTACATGATTTAACACAATACAAAACAATACCATACAATACAATACAACATGAAACAACACAAAATACAACATAAAACAATAAACACTATGTTATAATAGAACCTTGGCTGGAGCGTTGCTCCCCAACAACGGTGCCAAATTTGATCGGTGTCGTACCTGGTCAAATAAAATAGGAAATTTGTAATACTAGGGAATGATCCCTAGGTCGTCTCTCAAGGAGCAACAATACCAATCCGAGGTTCATGAAATACAAACAAACACATAGTAGGGGGTTTCAGATTCAAATGAATGAAACAGTGAATAATGAATAGTAAGCAATGGAACAGTGACTCTCCAACTCAGTTGTAGCATCAAATCCTTGGTTCAAAATATTTTCTCATGGATCTAACCCTTTGTTCAATCCGAGTTACCACTAAGTGTCATTACCATCATTGAACCCATACATACAAACGAAGCATTAGCATGCATCTCTACTCACAGAATTATGCAAACCATTAGTAAAGCAAGGTGAACCAGTTAAGTGAAAACGAAACCATAAAGCATGGAAACAAGAGCACCACAACAGATTCAAAAGGATTAAAAACGTAAGAACACCAGGAATGAATAAACCTCAATGAATGCATTTAATTAAGTTAGAGAGTATTACAGTCTAGCCTTCCATGGAGGAAGACAAAGAAGAAAATGAAAACTCAAAGGAAGAAAATGGAAGGATTTGGTTCTTAATACAACCAGAGAACGAAAAATGGAAGAAATGTGTGATGAGTAGCTCCAGAATAAGGAAAAACGTCCAGGAGCAAGAAGTGAACGTGGTCACATCAACTCTGCCTCCAAAATTCAAAAGTGTGGCTGCCTTGTCAGCCTCCAAGACCTAAAAGTCACCTGGTCAAAACCCTAAAACGAAGTGGGCCTCCTTCCCAATTGTCTGGCCCAAAATAGACTAAAACAAGGTGCCAAAAATGTGAGTATGTGGCTGATGTGGTGCTGACATGGCAGATGACATGGCAGCTCCACTTGAAGTCCATAAATTAATTCCAAGCCCAGATAATTATTAAAATGCCCTGAAAATAAAAATTGGAACAATTAGACTCAGAAAATTCAAATTAGTTAAAATATGAATTACCGGTCCAATTAAAGCCCAAATAGAAAATAGTGCAGAATATTAACAATTAAGGACAATTCAGAGATTAAAACAAGTACAGAAAGGTAAGCAAATAGGGGAAAATAATGACTCATCACAAAGTAAGGGCCCAACGATAGTATTTTTTTTTAAATTGATTTGGGCCTTTCTTTAGAGCCCAGGTACTGTCGTATATTAGAGCAATTCACTTTTCTTAACTTTCTATACGTACTGCAACCTAATCCTCCTTAGCTAATAAAATAAAATGAATGAAATTAATGAGATAATCTAGAATACATGCCATATTTTTTTGCCTAATCTTTATCATGTTTCTATTATCTAAAAGAGAATGATGCATGGTAAAGAAGAGATTTTTTTATTGATTTTTTTTTACAAAAATGAAACTACCTATATGATGTTAATGGAATGCTGACCTAAGAATGTACGAAGAGGTATAAAATTTTTATTATTTTTTTATTATCTATTTGCTTATTTTAAAATTCCAATCCACTCTTATTAGAAGAAATAATACAAACAAAAGCTCACACACATGCTCAATCAACTTACACCCACGAATGATCGTATTCAAATCCTTGGTCTGTGGTCCCTGTAAGAAAAGTTCAATGTATAGGACGGTTATAATCTCTCTGGTTCTCAAGGCTCCCAAGGTGCCCCCATTATAGGGACCCAGTATCTCTGTCGCCAGTACCTGGCAAACTCTAAGGTTTGTCATAGTATTTTGGGCTAGAGTAACCGGTTATCACCTTGAGTGTGATTTCTGACAAGGCTCGCAGGCTCCAAGGCCAAACTTGGGCCGTTCGTACGTCAACCACTCCCTATGTTTAATACCCTCATGCCCCCGGGTGTAGGGGGACTGTTGTGTGCTAAGGTTTGTGTATAATTTTTATTCAAATAGATGCGAAATTTAAACAGGTAAACAGATATTAAAGCCAACAAATAAAGCAAACAAAGTAAAGGGGAAAAATATTTAAATTAATATTTTTATTTTATTAACTTCATCAATTAAATGGGCCTGACCCTCTTTAAACGTCCCTAGTGGAGTCGTTGCTATCTCTCACAAGAGAGGTCCACCAATACATGGCATGACCTTGGAAACTCAAGGTGGCTAGGGAAACTTTTCTTTCTTCACTCACTTGGTGGCAAGTGAATATTTGTTCCACTTTCATTTCCCAGTCTAGATACCCCTCCACATCATCTTTTCCATGAAAATAAGGAAGATCTACCCTAGATTCCCTTGTCTTGGAGGTCCTATGGGTTCTCCTAGGAGGTGGTTGGTAATGATCTCCTAAAGCTAGGCTATCATGCATTGACTCTCCTAGTGTGGAACTATGAGCGTATGAACTATGTTGACCATAATGGTTCTTTTTGTCTTTTTCCTTTAATAGACGAATTTCCTCCTCCATAAGAGCAATATGAGCTTCTCTTTCAAATTTTTCTCTAAGTCTTTGTTGAGATTCTTGCTCTTTCCATAACTTTAGTGATCTTAATTCACGTGATAATGTAGCAAAATCCTTATTATCACTTGAATTAGTATCACTATGAGGAGTAGAAAATTCTTCCATTATAGGTGAAAGATTCTTTTTAAAGAAAGAAGTTTGAAAAGCAATTTTTTTTTATGCAAGGTTAAGACTAAGTACTTGGAGGATTATGTATACAAATTGAACTTTGGAGGGAGGTGAGCTACTAAGAGCCACTTAAAAACCAAGCCTCTTCAAGTAAAAATTACTAATCCCCTTTGTAGTTAATCTCTACCAAATTCTTTTCAATGAAAATTATTATTGATTTTTTATGAACTATGATATACTAGTCGTATGAAAGCAAGTAAAGACAAGTATTAAGCTAGAATTAAAACTACTAAAACGTGTCCTAGGGTGAGAGCTTGAGAGATACCAAAGATTAATCAAGGACCACTCCCACCAAGTACTAACGAAAATTGACTAACTAAGGAGAGATGGTTGTGTACCAAAGACACTCCCAAGACACTCCTTCAAATGGCTTATTACAAGGTTTAAAGAAAACTAAATAGCAAAAAGTGAATGGCTTAAAAGAAAACAGCCACCAAGAATTAGTGATGAATTAGAGACCGAATTTGCAACAAAAAATTTTAACTAATAAGGAAAAATTGGTCTCTAAAATCCGTCACTAATACTTATATTTTTTTATTTAAATTTCAAGTACAATTTCAATTGAAACTCCAAGGATTCTTCAGGGCAATTCAAGTCCAGCAACTACAAAATTCCAGCCACAAGTGTTTGGTGTTTGTTCTTTGTTATAATAGCCAAATCCGAGAGTCTCCTTTGTCCTTTACTCCTCCTTGCCTTAGTCCTCTTTTGATAACCCTTGTAGAACTAGCTTCTAAGGAAATAGGCTAGGTCAAGCATAGATCACATTTGAGTTCCATATTGAATACAAACAGCAAAGGTATTTGAGAGTTAAAGGAAAACAAGATTAGATTAGGAGAAGACAATATAGGTGACAAAAGACAAGATTAGGCTAGTTAAAGGAAGAACAACCCTAAGAAAAGGTTCTAGAATTGATTCACAAAACCAAAACACTCAAGAAGAATGTGAGCTGAAAATATTATGTAACTATGATCAATCAAACCGAGAAGAAGAACTTGTAAACCAAAACTCCTTTTATGGCTTTTTCTTTTAGAAATTCGGTTTAGCACTCTTTTTTTTTTTAATCAAATATCTTTTGCATTTTTCTTTTGAATTTTGTTCTATATATATATCCTTTTTTTTTATAAATCTTAGGAGTTGCCTTTTTCTTTTACACAAAAAAATGTCACACACAACTCTCGGTCACACTAGAAGTGAAGCACCAAAACCGGATTCAAATTTGAGATTCAAATATCAACCAAATTAGCTTTAAATGTAATGAATATGCAACATGCTTTTGATGCTTATTTGGTTGCTTAACACATGCACAGTTTTGGCTCCAAATTTAAATTTCAAATTGCAACTCAAACACAAATTTCAGCACACACAAATTATACAAGATCAAACCTCACGGATATCAAAAATTTTTTTAAGACATTTTCAAGATTTAGGAAACCTAAAATTTTTTTTAAGAAAACTACTAATGATCTAGTAGTAGTTTATGAACTCAAAGTAAAACAAAAATTTATGAGCATATACCAAAAGCTATGGATCTCAGCCAAATCCAGAAAAATGTTGTCAAGATGCAATTCAAAATTCAAAACGGATCACATAAGCATAGCTTGGAAAGTTGAACATAATAAGAACTACACATGACCACTAAACATGGATTCAAAATAAAAATGGACTCAATCATGTAATGACCAAATAAAATTTCAATTAAGACTCAATTAAAGCAAAAAGATTATAGGCAGAAATTCCTAATAAGCAAAAGAGTTGGAGCATGATTCATGGAAGCATGTAGTCATAGGCGCATAAATGAATCATTCAAGCAACATGAAAACTAGATCCATCATATTTTTAAGGAAAAATTAGATCTAGGAAGGAATAAACTCAAAAGTGACATAAACTCAAGATGAACACGAGATGAACACAAGACAAGATGAACCACGGATCAAAATTCAAAAGACAAGAAAATGAACTTATCTTTTGAAGACCGAAGCTCTTGATACCACTTGTTGAGGTTCCACTTAGTGAATCCTCATGAACACCTTCAAATTCTTCTTGGATCCTTGGAAGAAATGACAAGGACGGATGCTCCAAGAAGAACCAATGAGACCTAAGCTTGAACAAGCTAAATCCGGAAGAAGATGATCAACCTAGCTCTACAAAGAGAGGAGCTCAAGTAGGGTAGAGCAAGGTGATGAGAGACTTTCGGAGGAGGAGATTTCAAGTAGTGAAAACTCATTCAATTAATCCAAAAGTATCATACAAGTCTCGGCCATAGTGATTTATAGGATAAAATTAGGTTAAGGTGACCTTGGGTTAGTCTAAGGTTAAGTGGAACCAAGGTAAGGTTCACTTAACCTTAGGCGCCCAAAATTTGAATTCAAAATTCAAATTTTGGTGCCAAAACCCAGATCACCCATGTGCTAGTTCATTTGGTATGTAATTAAGAAGCCATTTGAGTTGCATTTCGGATCACACCATGTGCATGTGTTGCACATGGCCGAAATGCACACCAAATGTGCTTCTAATTACATGCTAATGTAACTTCACATGTAACCTAAATAACCCTAAATTCACATGACCTCTAAATTTATATCCTACACTACATGGCCGGAAATACAAGGCCCAAAGAAAGTACAAGGCTCTAAGGCTCAAATCCTATACTACCCTATACTACTTAGGCTTGAGTCAAAGCCCAACAAAACAGAGTAATGGGCTTCTCTTGGGCTTGGGCCCACTCTTCATGAATCCTCCTTGCCATAGCCCTAGTAGTTGGGCCCTTAGCCCATGGACCTCCTCCATCATCCCCTCCCTCTTGAAGAGGATTTGTCCTCAAATCCAGAGCTTCCTCCTCTGGGGTAGCTAGTCTTGTAAACAAAGAGAGATCAGAAATATTGAAGCTAGAACTAACACCATACTTAGAAGGGAAATCTACGACATAGGCATTATTATTAATTTTCTTAAGGATTTGGAAAGGGTCATCCCCTCGAGGACTAAGTTTTGACTTTCTTTGGGAAGGAAACCTATCCTTCCTAAGGTGTAGCTGATGGAACTAGGTGAGGAGATTGATGATTCCTTCACTTGCTCCATGCTTAGGACCGTGAATGCTATTGAGGTTAAGACTCCAATGACTCTTTGAAGCTCCTTGAAGTGTTCTTCAATGGAGAAGAAGCCTTGAAGTGGCTCGGTTACTCCTTAGCTTGAGGTAGAAGCTTAAGGAACCAAGGTAAGGTTGAAGCACCTTTGGAGAGAACTTAGGAGAGAAAGTTCTCTTCGGTTTTTGTGACTCTTGATTTAGAGAGAAAATTCAGATTTCATTTCTCAAATTGGTCAAAAGTGTTTTACAATCAAAGAATTACAAGTTTATAGGAGTAGGAAACTTAGAGAGCAAGCTAGTCTTGACCATGGTTCACTAGGAACCATGGTTGAGTCTAGATAAACCGTCCAAGGTCAAGAGGCTTGGAGAGCAAGCTTCTCACTTGGCTTGCTTGGTAAGCTAGCCAAGGAGAAGCTTGTGCTTCAAGCTTCCAAGCTTAAGAAACTCCATGAATTTCGTCCAAGTGTGAACATAAGTGTGAACACACTTCTAAGGTGGGCGGCTTCTTGGAATTAATTTACTCCTTTTGATTTGAAAATGGTTAATTTGGTTTAGTTAGGTTCATTCAATGGGAATGGAACCTAGCTAAATCAAATCTATGAAAAATTAGGAGTAAAATGAGTCCAATATGAAAATTTTAGCCTAAGACCACCTTTGGCTAAATTGCTAGGAGCACTCTCTAGCTTACTAAGGACACTCTCTAATTTGCTAATGCCACTCCTACTAGAAAACTAAGAAAAGAATGTATTTCTAGGTTAGGTTAAATGGAGTCAAAGTTTCCAAGTAACCTACCCTAGAATCAATATACAATAGCTACTAAAAAGGGAAATAAAGTGCCTTACAAATACAAAGGCAAAAATAACCTATACAAAAGAAACTATGTACAAAACATATGAAAAGGTCTTGAAGATCATCCCATTCCTCTTGGTTCTTTGATGATATCACCTCTTGGATTCCTTGGCCTTGGCCATAGTCTATCATCCCCTCCCTCTTGAAAAGGATTTGACCTCAAATCTCGAGGGTCCTCATGATTATTGGCCATACCTACAAATATATAATGAAATTCATCAGAAGTGATATTTTCAACAAATAAATGTGAAAGGAATATCCTAGAAGGAATCCTTTCATGAAACCTAAAGAAATCTATGATACTAGACCTACTAATATAATGAATAGGATCTTCTCCTAAACATAGACTAGGTATATTTCTAAATCCTAAAAATGTGCTAAAGCTAAAACTATAGCACACTAAAGACTTAATCCTAAAAACTAAAATATCTTGCCTAAAGTACTCTATGTGGTAAGCTAGGCTTTTCCTAAAAAATAAGGAAAATACTACTAAGAAATTCCCTAAACAATTTTGGATTATATTATTTGTTGGATAGTTATGAAAAGAATTTGTCACAAGGAACCTTGAAGGTTCAGATGTTATATCCAAAAAATAATATATTCCATAAATTGGGTGCATTATTGACACAACTAAGGTAGGAAGACTATCTACCTTGGGCACCACCAAGGAAGTAGCATGAGAAGTAGAACTAAAAAAAGTCCACTTCTCCTTCACAAAATCTTGAAGTTGAGATTCTTTTTCTTTAAAAATAATGGATTTGTGAATCTCTTCTTCAAGACTAGTGGCAGCGTGAGGGTAAGAGTTAAGGTCTTTATGAATAAAGAGAATAATTTTCATAGGTTCTTTATTGACAAAGTAATTCTCTTTAGACATAACTCCCTTAGAGGATATTTCTTCCTCTTTACTCTTCCCTACTTTCTCACTTTTTCTTTTTATTTTCATTTGTGTTTGATCCTCAGCCACTTGTTGAGGTGAGAGAGGATAAAACACAAATTTCTTTTCCTTATGAGTGAAGGTAATTTCATTAGTAAGACCATCATGTACTGTTTTCTTTTCAAATTGCCATGGTCTTCCTAACAAAATATGACAAGCTTCCATTGGTACTATATCACATAAAACTTGGTCCTCATACTTCCCAATGGAAAACTTGACCTTCACTTGTTGGTTAACTACTATGTCACCATCCTTATTAAGCCATTGCAAATGATAAGGTTGAGGATGTGGCATAGTAATTAGACTCAACTTTTTAACCAACCTAGTGCTACAACAGTTGCACCATGAACCACTATCAACAATGAGAGAACAAGCATTATTTAAAACATTACATCTTGTATGAAAGATGTTCTCTCGTTGTGATTGGGTACCACTAGGTTGATTATGAAGGATTCTCCTAAGCATTAGGAGCTCTCCTTCATAAGGATAAATTGGCTCCACTTTGGACCTCTGAAGCTTTGTTTCAACCTCACTCTCACTAGAAGAGGAGGTAGTAGTCTCTTCTTGACTACTATAAGTGTCATGCCCCCTTAAGATCATAACTTTCTTTGTAGGACATTGAGAAGCAATGTGACCTCTCCCTAGACACTTGAAACATTTAATATCACTAGTCTTTGTGCTAGTGTGTGGAGTGATGAGATCTCTATCCTTATCTTTATTTTTCTCTTTCCTTTTAGCCAATTCTTTGGAGGGTTCTGAAATAATTTTCTTTTCAAAAGGTTTTTCTTCCTCCAAGTAGTCTTTCCTAAGAGATCTAGAGTGGGAGCTTTCTCTTTTAGAAGATTTTCTCAACATTTGTTGTTCTACCCTTACACAAAGTTGGACCAAGTCATTTAGGTCCCTGTAGGGTAGTAGCTCCACTTGGTCTCTAATCTCTAAATTAAGACCACTTAAGAATCTGGCTACTGTAGTGGCTTCCTCTTCTCTTATGCATGCCCTCATCATTAAAAGCTCCATTTTTTGTCTATAGAGTTCTACAGACATATCTCTTTGTTGAAGCCTTTGGAGCTTATTCATAAGCTCCCTACCATAGTAAGAGGGAATGTGTCTCCTCCTCAATGCACTCCTAAGATCATTCCAATATTGGATAGGTGGATCATTGTGGAGACGTCTTTCTCTTTCCAAAGAGGTCCACCAATACATTGCATGCCCTTGAAAGCTAAGGGTTGCAAGAGGGACTTTTCTTTCTTCACTTACCCTATGGCAAGCAAAGAGTTGTTCTACCTTCATCTCCCAATCAAGGTAGGCCTCCACATCATCCTTCCCAAAAAATTGAGGGAGATCCACCTTGGATTCCCTAGTTTTAATAGTTCTTCTTGGGGAAGGTTGATAATGGTTACCTACATTAAGGCTTTCATTAGGAGATGTGTATTGTGAATGTGAACTCCTACGCTTTTTCCTATGTTTTCTCATATCTTCTTTCAATTTTTCTTCCTCTTGCTTTAAAATTCTCAACTCTTCCTCAAGATAAGCAAGATGTCCTTCTCTTTCAATTCTTTCCTTCTCTCTTTCAATGGATTCTTGCTTTTTCCATAGTTTAAGTGATTTGAGCTCTTTAGTGATATAAGAAAGACTTTTTGGAGAGCCATCACTTTCACTATTGGAGGAATTTTGAGACATTTTAATTCAAGAGATATTTTTCACACAAAAATAGTTTTTATGAAAATAAGGTTTTGGAGTGCTTTAGACTTGGCACTTAGAGGTCTAAGAGTACAAATTGAACTTTGGAGGGAGGTGAGCTACTAAAGAGCCACTTAATAACCAAGCCTCTTCAAGTAAAAATCTCTAAACCCCCTTGTACTTTTGTCTTGCACAAAACAATTTTCACAAAGAACTTTTCTTAAAGGAAAAATAACAAGCAAGTGCCTATGTGTACAATTTATAAGATGCTTGAAAACATAAAGAGCAAGAAAACTTAAATTGCTTGAAAACTTAAATGACTGAAAACATAAATTGCTTAAAACATAAATTGCTTGAAAACTTAAACTAGACGTTGAAAGCAATTAAACCTAAGTGAGAGCTTGAAAGGCACCAAAGACCTTCAAGGACCACTCTCACAAGTACTACACGTGATTAGCTATTAAGAGTTCTTAAGGAGAGATGGAGATACACCAAAGGCACTCCAAGACACTCCTTAACAAAGGCCTTGTACAAAAAAATTTGGAAATTAAAAATTACAAGAAAATGAAATTCAAATTTTCTTCAAATGAAATGCAAATTCACACTCCAAATGAAATGTAAATTCACAATCAAATGAATTTAGTGGCTGCACTTTAATTTCAAAGAAAACAAATTGCCACTAATTTAGAAACAAATTTAGCAACGGATTTTGTGAGGAAAAACTAGTTTTGGAACCAAAAATTCCGTCACTAAATTAGTCTCTAATTTTCACAAAAATTTTTTTTTTTTTACAAATGGTATAACTTCTTCTTGCTCCAAATCAGCCACCAATTGCAGCCTCACAAGGTGTTTCACTCCTCTCTTTAGAAGCAACTTTGATGTTAGTCACTTCTAGGTGTTTCCAAGAGCCTAGCCACCAAGAGAGAACAAACTCCCTAAGCAACCACCAAAGCCTTCAAGTAGATATCCCTTGCCTTGGCCTCCTACACCTTTTAAGAAGCACTCAACCACCTTCAAGACTAGAATATTAGTGCTAAAACTGAAAATGAACAATTTAGAATGGCTACACCAAGTGGTAGAAGAAAATGAGACAAGACTAGAAAGAGTTCAACAAATTGACAAGCAAAAATTAAGGCAAATTTGGAAGCTAGCACACACAAGAGTATCCTAGGAAAGTGATGGAAGAGCATGGGCTAAAGGCCCAACCACTAGAGCTATGGCCAGGAGGTTACTTGAAGATTTGACTGCTTCAGAGCTTGGTGGGCCCAATGGGCTTGGTGGGCCTAGGGTGCTTCTTACTTGGGCTTAATTGATTATACACCATGTTTAATTGTACTTTCTTAGTTTAGGAATCTATTTTCATGTTGGTCTTGTATTTTGACCATAGATTAGGGTTTAGGCTAGTTGGGCCTAGTTTTGGGCTTCATGGGCCTTTGGGCTTTTGGTACCCAATATTGGGCTCATTATTTTCCTTGTAATATTTCCTATTGATTGTATTCATTAGACCATTGTATTTAGGTCATTAGATTAGGTTTTAAGGAGGAATTATTAAAATTGAGGATTAGGCAACATTAGGTTAAATTTGACTTGCATTTAAGTTGAATTTGGAGTCACATTGTTTGCGCCACCTTGGCTGAACAAGTGTGACACAAATTCAACCCTAAATTCTAATCAAATTCAACCTAAATGGACACTAAACACCCATGTGACCGGACCTTGCATGTGAGTTAAGTTTTTGAATTCAAATTCAAATTTGAATTCAAAAACTTGGCGCCACATTAGGCTAGCACATTGGCGCCAAGTGTGAGCCATTTCCGGATGTTATATATGCTACCTCCTTAACCATTTGTACTACTTTTGATCATAATAGAAATTTGTGAGCCTTTGGCCGAGTTTCCTCTCTCAAAAGTCCCCTAGAGTTCATCTTCAAAACCTTAGGATTCCACCTTAGAATCCTCCTCTTTGAAGTGTGCTTTCCATTGATGCTTGAGCTTGGATGCTTCCTTCCTAGTTTAGGTTGAGTTCATCTTGAGTTCGTAGCTGGAAAAGTGTTCATGAGTGAAGAATCAAGTCTCCCTTGAAGAAGATCCGGCCTAAGCAAATCCGTGGAGAAGATCATCCATCACTTCTCCTAGGTTTGCTATCATTTTTGGTATCAAGA
The DNA here is from genome assembly GCF_000230855.2 of Cajanus cajan. NCBI lineage: Eukaryota > Viridiplantae > Streptophyta > Magnoliopsida > Fabales > Fabaceae > Cajanus > Cajanus cajan. Next base: position 42,450,439 of record NC_138525.1, read on the forward strand.
GCAAGGTCTTCAAGGAGATAAGTTCTTCATCTTGTTTGGTCCGAATATTTTGTGTTCTTTGTGTTCTTATGTTTGTCTTAATTGAGTTTCAATTCGGATCTATATTTTGATGCTATTGAGTTCATAGATCCATTGTTGATTGTCTTGAATTTTCTTCCATAATCAACTTGTAGGAACTATTTGCTTTGTGCTAATTTTGAGTTTATTTTGAGTCTCTCCATTCCTTGTATGTGTCCGTGATTGGACCTCATGCATTGCATTTAGATTTTGTTTTTAAATCTTTGTTTTGTCTTAGAAGTTTGTGTTTAGTCCTTACTTGTTGCAAATTCCTTGAATAGCATGTTTAACCTAGTTTTATTTTGAGTTTTGTGTCCATATATTGCTTTCGGTTTACCTATTGTTCTTGCCTCCTATATGTGCTTTTTCTTTTGCCTTATTGTGTTCATAACTTGCTATTAGTTCTAGTAAGTTTCTTTAGAGTTAGGTTTCTATTATGTTCTTAAGTTTTCAAATCACATTTCATTGAAAAACTTATAAAAAAATTTGTGATTCAAAAAAAAATTTCAAGTGTAAACCTACTTCTAGTGCACTCTTCTTGTGGATTCAAATTTTAAAAAAAATTAGAGGCTGAAAACAGAGATAAAACAGAGCCTAAAGTGTTCAAAAGATCAAAAAGAAAAGAGTTCAAAGGAATCCAAACCAAAAACCTAAAGACTAGTGCACTAGTTATTCAAGTTACTTGAAATTTGACCTAATTTTTTTTGGCTGATTTGTAGTCTCGGTTTCTATAGCTTGGAATCTTTAAAAAATTTTGAAACAAAAGGAAAATATACTCTCTGAACTCTTAATTTGATACTGGAAAAAGAAAGAATTAAAAAAAAAATAGAGAAAGAAAATTAAAAGGAAAAAGCCGAGAGGTATACAAGTTGAAAAACCTACTTGATTCCTTGTTATTGTTTTGGCTACTACTTTTGCTATACTTGTCCAATTGTCTTCAAATTTTTTTTGTTTTGTTCATCTATTCTAGTACCTATCTAGGAACTCTTCTCTCTGAGTGCTAGCTTTTATTTGGAGTCTTAATTTTCAGTTTTACTTGTTGAACTTCTTTGAGTCTTGTCATATACACATATTACTCTTAATTTTGGTATAAGCTTTCCAAATTGTGCTTTGTTGCTTGTCTAGTTTTCTTTCAATAATTTTCCTGTGCTGGAAGTGGCCTTAAATCCTTGCTCAAGGATCAAGCATTGCTCAACAAAGAGTAGGAAAAAAAATTTTGGACACTATAATCACCAAATTTGACCTAATTTAGTGACCAAAATCCTCCTAAATCTCCTTCACTTGAGTGACCAATTCCTTCACCTTGTGAGGCAGCCACCTTAACCTCTTTGTTGTGTTTCTTTTGCAGGTCCAGGAGCAGCATATTGAAGGATTAGTGGTGGATTAAACACTTGGTTAAGTGTTAGAAAAGTTGAACACAAAACCGCCACTAATTGGTCACCAAAGCCGCCACTTTATTGCTTTTTAGGCTAGTTTAATTTTTGTCAATTCTCTTGTATTTTTAAACCAATTTGTAAAGCTTGTAGGGAGTATTAAGAAGCTGGTCAGGTATATCTACATCCTTGATAGACTCTCACGTGTAGTACTAGTGGAAGTGGCTTGGAAATTTCATATGTTTCAAGCTTCCACTTAGGATATCCGACTAGTTGCTTAACTTGCTTCTTTTAAGTTTTCTTGTACTTAATTGCTTTACTTTGTTGCCTATAAACGTCTAGAATTGTGTAGTTTTATTTGCTCACGTTTAGTTAAGTGTCAAAAACAAACAAATTGTGAAAAAGCATACAAAAATTTTTGTGAAAAGTTTTGAGGAATTGGAAATACCACAAAGGAGTTTAGTGATTTCCACTTGAAAAGGCTTGGTTATTAAGTGGCTCTTTGTAGCTCACCTCCCTTGATAGTGCAACTTGTACACTTAGACTTCCAAGTGCTATTTTCATTCCTAGAAAAGACCAAAAACATTTTATAACTTTTTGCATAGCATACAAATTCTTTTTGCTTAACCATGAGTCATCATTCTCAAGGTAGTAGTGACTTTGATACTCCTAAAAGTTTTGAAAGAATTGTCAAGGAGGTTGAAGCACTAAAACTTTGGAAAAATGATGAGATGCTTCAAAAACAAAAAGAGAAACTTGAAAAAGAAGTACAAATCATGGCTTTGGAACAAGAAATCCAAAAGATTAAGCAAAGAGAAGAAAAACTTTTAAAAAGTTTAAATAAAAATAAAAGTCCAAAAGGTTCTTCTAGGAGCTCAACCAAGAGCTCCAATGATTCTCAAAGCCAAGCTAATGATGGTAGTATGCATATGGATGCTTACTATCAACCAACACCTAGGAGAGTCATTAAAGAACACAAAGTAAGGGAATCAAGGGTTGATCTCCCTTACTTTCATGGAAAAGATAATGTGGACACCTACTTAGATTGGGAGATGAAAGTGGAACAAATTTTCACTTGTCATAAAGTAGGTGAGGAAAGAAAAGTTCCTTTAGCCACCCTAGCTTTTCAAGGACAAGCCATGTATTGGTGGACATCCTTGGAAAGAGAGAGAAGACTTCATAATGATCCTCCCATCACTTATTGGAATGAGTTAAGGAGTGCTATGAGAAGAAGGCATATACCTTCCTATTATAGTAGGGAGCTTATGGATAAGCTCCAAAGACTCCAACAAAAGGGTATGAGTGTTGAGGAGTATAGGCAAAAGATGGAGTTATATCTCATGAGGGCTGGGATAAGGGAAGAAGAAAGATTGACCATTGCTAGATTTCTAAGTGGTCTTAATTTTGACATAAGAGATAGAGTTGAGTTACTCCCTTATAGGGACCTTGATGATTTGGTCCAACTTTGTATAAGGGTGGAACAACAAAATTTGAGAAAATCCTCTTTTAAAGGTAAAACTCAATCTAGCTCTTATGTTAAGAAAGACTACAAGAGGGAGAGTCACTTTGATTCCTCTAAGAAATTTGGCAAAGAAAAAGAAAAAGAAAAAGAAAGTGATAAAAATAAAAATATTGTCACTTCTAGTAGCAAAACTAGTGATATCAAATGCTTTAAGTGTCTTGGGAGAGGACACATAGCCTCTCAATGCCCAACTAAAAAGGTGATGATTTTGAAGGGGCAAGACATTTATAGTAGTGTTGATGAAACTAGTTCCACTACTTCAAGTGATAGTGAATCAAGTGAGGAAGACCATTCCATTGAAAGTGCATATCCTTGTGATGGTCAACTTCTCATGATTAGAAGGCTTCTAGGAAGCCAACCTAATGAGTCTCATCTTTCACAAAGGGAGAACATTTTTCACACAAGGTGTAAAGTTTTAGACAATGCTTGTTCTCTCATTGTAGATAGTGGGTCTTGTTGCAACTGTTGTAGCACAAGGTTGGTGGAGAAGCTTGGTCTTACTATTATTCCTCATCCGAAACCATATCAACTTCATTGGATTAATGAAGATGGGGATATTAATGTTAATCAACAAGTGAAAGTCAAGTTCTCTATTGGTAACTATGAAGACCAAGTGGTTTGTGACATAGTTCCAATGGAAGCTTGTCATATTTTGTTGGGAAGGCCATGGCAATTTGACAAGAAAACCATGCACAATGGCCTTACCAATGAAATTACTTTCACCCATAAAGAAAAGAAATTTGTACTTCATCCTTTGTCTCCTTCACAAGTGATAGAGGATCAAGTACAAATGAAAAAGAAAAGAGAAGAAGAAAAAAAAAACTTGAATAAAAAAAAAGAAAAGAAGGAAAAGAAGCATAAATTTTCAAAGAAAGATGAAGAGAAACCTTTTCCAAAAGAAGGAATTCAACAAGAACCTTTTAAAAAAAAAACTTTGATTGTTGAAAAACCTTCTTACATTCTTCTTTGTAAAGGTATGCTTCAGTGTCATAATTTAAGTATTGAACTTAATTCTTTATCTCCTCAAGTTTCTCATTTATTAAAAGAATTTGATGATATATTCCCTAGTGAAGGTCCACAAGGCCTTCCTCCTTTTAGGGGTATAGAACATCAAATTGATTTTGTGCCTGGGGTTAGTCTACCCAATAGACCAGCCTATAGGACAAATCCTCAAGAAACTAAGGAGATCGAGAATCAAGTCCATGAATTATTGAATAAGGGTTGGGTACAAAAGAGTTTGAGTCCCTGTGCTGTGCCTGTATTGTTAGTGCCCAAGAAAGATGGAAAATGGAGAATGTGTTGTGATTGTAGGGCCATTAACAATATCACAATCAAGTACAGGCACCCAATCCCTAGACTTGATGATATGCTTGATGAGTTACATGGTGCTTCCATATTTTCTAAAATTGATCTTAAAAGTGGTTATCACCAAATAAGAATTAAAAAGGGTGATGAGTGGAAAACTGCTTTTAAAACCAAATTTGGATTATATGAGTGGTTAGTTATGCCTTTTGGTCTAACTAATGCACCAAGTACATTCATGAGGCTTATGAATCATGTCTTGAGAGAATGTATAGGAAAATTTGTGGTTGTTTATTTTGATGATATATTAATCTATAGTAGGTCTCAAGATGATCATTTAGGACATCTTAGAAAAGTTATGATGATCCTTAGGGAAAACCAATTATTTGCAAATCTTGAAAAATGTACTTTTTGTGTGGATCATGTGGTTTTCCTAGGGTTCATTGTAAGCAAAAATGGGGTTCAAGTGGATCCCGAGAAAATTAAAGCCATTCAAGAGTGGCCAAAGCCTAAAAATGTTAGTGAAGTTAGGAGTTTTCATGGTTTAGCAAGTTTTTATAGAAGATTTGTACCTAACTTCTCTAGCATTGCTTCACCCTTGAATGAGCTTGTCAAAAAAGATATTTTATTTGAATGGACTGCCAAGCATGACCAATGATGGAAAACCTAGGAAAAGTGATGGATGATCTTCTCCACGGATTTGCTTAGGCCGGATCTTCTTCAATGGAGGCTTGATTCTTCAACTCAAGACACTTAGAAGCTTAAGAACTCACGGATGCACTCAACCTAGAACTAGGAGGGAAGCATCCAAGCTCAAGCATCAATGGAGAGCACACTTCAAAGAGGAGGATTCTAAGGTGAAATCCTAAGGTTTTGAAGATGAACTCTAAGGTGACTTTGAAAGGGGAAACTCGGCCAAAGGCTCTCAAATTTCATTCAATATTCAAAGTGAGTACAAAAGATGAGAGGAGGGAACCATATAGCATCCGAAATTGAGGAGCACACTTGGCGCCACATGATTGGTCACATGTTGGCGCCAAGATTTGAATTCAAATTCAAATTTGAATTCAAACCTTGTGTCACATGCTCATGACCGGTCATGTAATGCTAAATGATAGATTAGGTTGAATTTAGAGTGAATTTAGGGTTGCATTTCGGTGTCACACTTGTGCAACCAAGGTGGTGCCAAAAGTGTGACCTAAATGCAACTTAAATTCATCCTAAATTTGACCTAATTTGTCCTAATTCAAATGAACTATTAAACCTCCTTAAACCCTAAACTAATGATCAAAATACAATGGTCTAATGAATACAATCAATAGGAAATATTACAAGGAAAATAATGAGCCCAATATTGGGTACCAAAAGCCCAAAGGCCCATGTAGCCCAAAACTAGGCCCAACTAGCCTATAACCTAAAATGCTACTCTATGTGGTCCAAAATACAAGACCAAAATATATGATACCTATACTAACATGATGTATACAAAACATATGAAAATAGATATAACAAAATATGGCCCATGAAAAGTTCAACTTGGGCCTTCCTAGGCCCAATGGCCCGATGGGCCCTGACAGACCCAAACCTTCATGTCTATCCAACTCCTCTTGGTTCTTTGAGTATGTCACCTCTTGCACTCCAAAGCATGATTCCATCATCCCCTCCCTCTTGAAAAGGATTTGTCCTCAAATCTCGAGGATGAATGGAAGAAGAAAAATTAACACCTACATATAAAACATGCAAGGAATAAGAAGTAACATGATAAGATAAAAGATCATGGATCCTAAGAGGAGTCCTAGTATCTAACCTAACAAAGAAAGATAAAATATTAGACTCTCTAAAAATAGGCTCCTCTTCTAAGCATAACCTAGAAATAAAACCTAAAAATGTAAGAACACTATGACTAAGACAATGAAAAGACTGATTTTTAAACACTACAATATCTTGCCTAAAGTACCCTAAATGGTATCCTAGGCTTTTCCTAAAATATAAAGATAATACTACTAAAAAACGTCCTAAACAATTTTGGATTTGATTGTTTATTAGATACTCATAGTTATATATTCTATTTTTGTCTTGTAGGGAAGGAAACATATTAAGTTCAAAAAAATAAGAACTTCCCATCAGATCAAGCATAGAATATAGATTATTACAATTTATATCTACTAAACAATGTAAACCAAAAAGTGGGTGCTTTATGAAATCCAAAGAAATACTTCCTTCCTTGTGCACCTTCAAGGAAGTAGTATAAGGAGTAACACTAGGTATAGTCCACTCGTTCTTCACTATATCTTGAAGTTGAGAAGAATTCTTTACTTGAAATTCATTTTGTTCCTCATTCTCAACTTTAAGATAAGTGGCAGCATTAGGATAAGAGCCAAGACTTTTATGAATAAAGAGAGTTCTTTTCAAATCTTGCTTGGTCATAAAATAACTCTCCTTGGTCACAAAGGTTTTAGTGGAATCCCCTTCTTCCACACTCTTTCCTTCTTTTCTTTCTTTATTTCTTTTTTTTTTTCATTTGCTTTTGATCCTCAAACACTTGGGGTGGTGTTAAAGGATTAAAAACAACTTTCTTATTTTTATGAGTGAAGGTTATTTTGTTAGTAAGGCCATCATGTATAGTGTGTTTATCAAATTGCCATGGCCTACCAAGCAAAATATGACAAGCTTCCATAGGGATCACATCACATAAAACTTTGTCTTTATAATCCCCTATAGAAAACTTGACCTTTACTTGTTGATTCACCTCCAATTCCTCACCTTCATTGAGCCAATGAAGTTTATAAGGGTGAGGGTGAGGAATGGTGGTAAGGGCTAACTTGTTAACCAACCTTGTACTACAACAATTAGAACATGATCCACTATCAACAATGAGAGAACAAGTTCTTTTAGAAACCAAACATCTTGTATGAAAGATGTTCTCTCTTTGAGATAGTGAAGTGGGACAAGGTTGGCTTCCAAGAAGCCTTGTCGCCACCGGCCCAAACGGGCCTCGGCGGTCGCGAAGACGGTCGAGCTCGCTTATTATTTTAGTTTTGAAAAATGTATTGGATTATTAGAACGACTTGTTCTCAAACTGAGACCTTGTCGATCTTATCCAATTTATTTATTAAAATGTCTCACCAATCCATATTAATCCCAAGCGGGACCCTCCATGGATTAGTGGTTTTCGTAAAAGGAGGGTTCGTGGAGTCGCCACCAATGTTTTACTCAAAACATTGGAAAAAGGGATAAGGCAATTGATTTTATAAATCAACTTTGGCCATTACAACCAGAGTTGGGTAAGGGAGTCGGTTACGCGTGGGGAAGGTGTTAGCACCCCACAGCGCCCCTTTCGGGTTCCCTATGACAGATTATTTTCTAAAATAACAGCGTAAAATTACTAAATTACCCCTATTTATTTTAAGCAATTATAAATTAACTATCTACATGATGACAGTTTAAATATGCACACAGAAAGCAGTAAAAGGAAGGATTTAAGAAGAAACCTCTTGAAGCGTGCTTTATATATTGAGTAAAACTGGGAAGCTTTTTGGCGTTCCCTCGCTCTACAAGCTCGCTCGCTCCTTCCTAAAAACTTTTAACTATGGAAATCCGGGGGATTTCCCTTCGACTAGGTTCGATCCTCAAGCAAAATGGCTCGGGGCTCAAGAACTTTGTCGGATCAACTCTCCGAGTGATTTCTAGGGCAGAACACTGCTCAAAAACCCCAGAATACTCAAGGAGAGGGTTCAAAACTATCTGAAAAAGTGTGGAATGACGTCCAATTGACGTCATATTTATAGGGAATAGGCGCAATACGGCCTACAGAAGCAATACGGCCGTATTGAAATTTTTGAACTTCAATACGGTCGTATTGAGTTCAATACGGCCGTATTGAAATTCGGAAATTTCAATGCGCCCGTATTGAGTTCACTGCGGCTGTATTGAAGCTTCAATACGGCCGTATTGATTTCAGTACGGCCGTATTGAAGTTTTCAGAAACTTCAATACACCGTATTAAATTCACTGCGGCCGTATTGAAGCTTCAATACGGCCGTATTAAGTTCAGTACGGCCGTATTGGGCTTCATTCCCTCCACTTCCTGATTTTGAGCTATTCTAAGACCTCTAGACCTACAGAGAACCCTCCTAGGGCCTTCCAGGAGTCCTTCTGGCTGATCTTCCTTCAGTCTTCGAGAGTCTTCAAGCTTTATTTCCGACCCGGACAATTTTAGGGGTCTACAGCTGCCCCCCCTTTACTTAGTCGGACGGCCTTTTGGTGTACCGGCTGACAAGTAAAGGAGTTGACCCAATTGTCCGGGTGATGTGCCAACCTTCTGACTTGTAATGTCTTCCGGTGGAAAATTGTTGAGTAGCCTCTCCAGGTGGGTGCATACCTCGGCGCTTCTGACATCCTCGGTAGCTGAGTTTGCCCTCTCCAGGGTCAACTTCACTCGACGCCCGAGCCGGAAGTTGGACATCAACGCACCTCTGATGACGCTGATGGTTGAGTACCGTCTCTCCAGACCTAGCCTCACTCGACGCCCGAGCCGGAAGCTAGACACCAGTGTGTTAACATCACCCTGATGATTGAGTACCCGCCTCTCCAGGCTCTGCCGCTTAACATTTGGCAGTTGAGTTTGCCCTCTCCAGGGTCTACGTCTTAACATCGGCAGGTGAGTTTACCCTCTCCAGGGACTGCGCCTTAACATCGGCAACTGAGTTTACCCTCTCCAGGGACTGCGTCTTAACATCAGCAGCTGAGTTTACCCTCTCCAGGGACTGCGTCTTAACATCGGCAGCTGAGTTTACCCTCTCCAGGGACTGCGCCTTAACATCGGCAACTGAGTTTACCCTCTCCAGGGACTGCGTCTTAACATCGGCAGCTGAGTTTGCCCTCTCCAGGGACTGCGTCCGTGTCTTCTGATCACTTCGGCAATGCGAGTTTACCCTCTCCAGGGTTTTGAGATGATTTTTGTCTCCACAATCCACTATGCTGCTTCGACAGTTTTTTCTGATTTTGTGCCGCTGAGGGCTGGATAACGCAGGGATCCGTCTAGGGGATGTGCAGTCATTCATAGGTTCCTGTGCCCCAACTTGCCTTGCATTGTTGGTACCCATGGGGAATTTCTGAATCCTTGGGGTATGGACACAGATGCTCTCTCTTTGAGTTGAGCGATGCCTTATGTTTGGCTGACGTCCTTTGACGTTGGTGGAGTATCCCGGTTGTCTTTATTTGGGTGACTCTTTTCAATTTTCTGATTTTGTAGCCTCTGTGTAGGCTATTATCCACTAGGGAATTCTGTCATTCATTTCTTGACTGGCCTCTTCTGTTGGGCAGATAATCTTGATGTTCGGTGCTTGGCTGGATGCCGCATTCCGCTTGGGGAATATTTATTGAGATTTTTTTTTATTTATTATTTTTTTTATTTATTTTTTTCTCCTTTTGTAGGGATGCCTCTTGAGTAGGCGATTGGGGACTTAGGGATCTTATTGTATCCCAGAGTATTATTTAGGAAGCCTCTACAGGCTTAGCCTCGCTCAGCACTTTGAGTCGGAGAGCTATCTTCCACTGAGGAAGTGTTAAGTCCCTTGACTTGTATATACTGTTTGGATGATCGCACTTCCATTGGGGATTGCGTCGATTTTTCTTTGATAGCTCTCGCTGGGGATTCGTTCCATGAGCTTGAGTTGAGGTTTTCTCTGGGGAGTATTATTTCTGCGAGCCTCTCCAGGCTCATTTATTCTGTACAGTTTGGGGATGAGGAGTATTTTGGTAAGCCTCTCCAGGCTCAGTTATTCTGTACAAACTGTTTGTTGGATTTTCTGTATCCTTGCCTTTTTTATTTTCGGCTTTTTCTGTATTTTGCCTTTTTTTTCTGATTTGGCTTTTGCTGTACAGAATTTAAATTGCTAGAGAATTTTGAGTTCAAAAGTGGCAAATTTCATTACTAAAAATGAATTTGTACAAGGAAAATTTTGAGAAATGGGGCTAAGCCCAACCAAACTAATGCATGAAAAAGCAATAAAACAGAAGCCAGTCTTCACTCCTCTGCCGGCGGGTCCTGTGGCGGGTCCGGGAAGCGGCGATGCATCCAGACGGAGAGGTTGTCGAACCCCTGCACCAAGGTATCTAGTCGAGCATCTGTACTCTGCTGCCATGTGCCGATGCTATGCTGAAAAGCATCGAATCGAGTATCGATGCTTTGCTGTAAAGCGTCAAAGCGGGCATCAAAGTAGGCCCTATCCGACTGCGAAGTGCCGGTCTCTGGCTGTGGGCTGCCATCGCCCTCAAAGTCGAGGTCATTGAGGATGTCGGCATAGGCATCGGGGCTATCTACTCGTACAAACCCCCCAGCTGATCTAGTAATGATCCTCATGCTAATCAAAGTGGTAGCACCGATCAGCTTTGGCGCCAGCGCCCTTGGCTCTTCGCCATCGGGGCATCCCCATGTCTCCGCCAGCTGTGAGAGGAGTGGGGCGACCAAGATATACCCCTGTCTAGACTCTCCTCCCTCTCGTGTCCCCAGCTTCTTCACATGCTCGAGGAAGAAATATCCAGGGTTGGCCTTCCGTCCGGTGGCCATGCAATATAATGCCAGCAGGTCCGGACGAGTAATCGACTCGGGGCTCTTGGACCTGCCATGGATAGTACTGGTAAGGATCTTGTGGCAGATCCGAAGAGCGGTCGGAAGCCAGGAACCCTTTACCCCTGAATGGTAATCCTCTCGGCCAGTGAGCAATCTCCACATGTCAACCGGAGTCCACTGATCAGGCCACTCGCATATGGCATCCCGAAATTCCAGCTGATCAGTGCGGCTGAAAAATCCCGCCTGGACATTGAACTCGTCCAAAGTCAAGGAGCGGTACCCCTGATTCATCCAGAAATCAACCGAGCAGACATCTTCCCCATAACTGTTCGTCGACTCAGTAATACCGACGGAGGCCAGGAACTCCTTCGTGGCTGTCAAGTACAGCTGAGAAGGGGGATCAAGGAGAAATCCCCATCCTATGCTGCCGAAGTAACCCCTGACGTCATCCTCCAAGCCCACTGCTCGGAGAAGGTCAAAGTCAAGCACCCTTGACGGCTCGAAGTTGAACGTCTCTATGAGCTCCAGCCGTTGCCTGTGTCGGTCTGTCATCTCACGTCGAGCTGGGGCTCTCTGTCTTTTTCGGGATGACTCTGCCATTTCTGAGAAGCTATCTAGGGTGCACTCACAAACAAAATATGCAGGGAAAGAAGATTGGTATGCAAAATGAGAGGGGGGGAGACTTATTTATAGAGAAGTTTTCGCCAGTACGGCCGTATTGAATTCAATACGGCCGTATTGGCTTTACCGTTATTGTACAAATGTGGCAATCAATACGGCCCGTATTGAATGGAATACGGCTGTATTGAACGTCAATACGCCCGTATTGTGTTTAATACGCCGTATTGAATACGAAACGTTGCTTCAACGTTCACCTTGATACGCCCGTATTAAACTCAGTACGGGCGCATTGATTGATGATTTTTTTTTTTTTTTTTTTTTTTTTTTTTTTTTTAAGAAACAGAGAATAAGTGATCTTCCAGTACACCTATCATCTGTATGCATGTATGCAGTATATGATGCACCTAATTCTATTTGATTCATTTTTCAAAAGAATTAATCGATGCGTTCTTCTGTTTGGATTTTTGCCATTCCTCTAGACGAGCTGTGCTCTGCCGATTTCTGTTACCGAGGAATGATGCGTATTTGATTTTGGTGTCATCAACCAAATGATTCTTCCCTTTCTTTAGAAGATGTGTCAACCCTCCTATTGACCACTATATCTCCATGTTTCCATTAGATTATTCAAAAATCGTTAGGACAAGAGAGAAAAGAAGGAAATGATATATTTTCAAAAGTTTGTGTTTTAGAGGGGATTATTTTATTTTTGAAAAATGGATTTTGTAAGAATGGCTGGCCATTGGTAGGCTTATTGTGTTTAGGTTTGTTTGATTAAACACTTATGAAGTTAAGCACATCTTTGTTATTAATGATTGTGCTTTGACAACTTGGATAGCTTTTTCTTGAGCCCCTTGTTGAATTCAATTGATGGTACCATCATGGATTTATTTTGTTCCTTTTTTTGACGGCCCTAACTTTTGCCTAAAACACCCATTTGTGATGTCTTAGCGGGCTTTTGTTTTTGTTCATTATTTTGTAACCCTAATTTTTGCCTAGGTCACCCTTTTGTGGGATTCCTAGCGGGTCTTTTGCTCTTATTTTTGCGCAGTCCCTTTTTTGGGTTTCCTGCCGAGCTTTTTATCTTTAGGATTTCTTTATCCATGATGGCACTTATTGATGCCAAGAAAAGGTGCTCCAAGCTGTCATGCACACTTCCACATAAAATGATGCGGGTTTATTGATTATTAAGACGATTTTAACCTCACTTATGTTCGTTCAAACAGGGTTAAATAATGTGGTCTAGAGATTTATTGCAAGCAAGAAAAGAATCAATAAGAAATAATGAAGAATGATTTTATTATAATCATGATGGAAACATGTGCCCTATCGAGGCTCGGGGGTCGGGCTGTCCCCGAGGAGTGATCTCTAATAGTCACTGAATTTACACATCCCTATTAGAAGGAAAAGGACACTTGATGATGACAGCTGGCCTTGACGTTTGTGAACCAGCCTTCCTAAAGATCTGGCTTAAAGAACGTCGAGAAGGATCTTGATTCCTCTTCGTTCTTTGATCTTTAACATGGTTGTATCCTAATCCTTGTTTCCCCGGATTGTCCTTGATAATAGGTAGCTCCGGGATTCCTTGGGAGTACTTGCCCAATCCTTGTCCTGGCAAGTATCCGTTCTTTGTGAGCATATGGGCTACCTTCTTCATTTCTCGGGGAAACGTTTCAACATTGGCAATTTCCAATGCTTGGAAGGCGGTTTCCAAAGCTTCCTCTGCTGCATCCACATAAGGTATGTTGGATGGCTTACTGATGAGTATGTCGTCTTCAGCTTGCACGGTCACCAGTTTGTCACCCACAATGAATTTGACTTTTTGGTGGAGCGTAGAGGGTACAGCTTTCGCATCATGAATCCAAGGTCGGCCTAGGAGACAGCTGTATGCAGGAGTAATATCCATCACTTGGAATTCGACGTTGAAGATGGTGGGTCCAATTTGGATTGGAAGATTGACTTCTCCCACCACTTCTCTTTTAGAACCGTCGAAAGCTCGAACGATCATGTTGCTCGGGCGCATTTGGACTCCCTTGATTGCCACTTGATCAAGAGTTCTTTTGGGCATCACATTCAAGGAAGATCCGTTATCCACCAAGACTTTTGCGATGTGGTACTCCTTGCATTTTACAGAGATGTGCAAGGGCTTGTTGTGATTAGGTCCCTCGGCGGGGATTTCTTCATCGGTGAAAGTGAGGTGATCATTAGCCGTGATGTGGCTAACAATTCCCTCAAACTTGTCTTGGGAGATGGTATGCGACACATATGCCTCGTTCAAGACCTTCAACAGAGCTTGCCGATGCGGTTCGGAGCTTAGGATCAACGACAACAAAGTGATCTTTGCTGGTGTCTTGTGAAGTTGATCCACAATGGAGTACTCGCTTTGTTTGATGAATTTTAACAACTCATCAGTCTCCTCCTCGGATTCTCTATCTTCCTCGGTTTTCTCCTTTTCTTTTCCTTTATTCTTGGGAGCTTTATCGTGCAGATCTTCGGGAGTGTAGATCCTGCCACTCCTAGTCATGCCCCCAAGTCCAGCGATGTTGGAGATATCGCTGTCGGCAGAAGAATGGATGTCGTATATCCATGGCACAGCCTTATTTGTTTTGTAGGGGAAAGGCCTTGGAGCGACAATCCTTAACGGCGTCGGACCCTCCCTTTCGTCTGTCTTGATTACCAACAACGGCGTCGTCGTGTGTTCGCTTTGCGCAGTTGTTGGTTTGCATTTAATAACCAATGGCGTGCGATCCATTCTGAACATACGCATCGATTATTTCTTTCTTTTTATTAACCTTTATTATTAATTACTAGGAGAGATAAATGCAAAATGAATGACTAATGAGATGCAAAGGCAATAAATCTCAAAAATACTGTTTTATTCATTAAAGAAAGTGTACAACTTTATACAATGCTTTGAAGCAATTTTTTACAATAAGAGAAAAGCCGGTAAAAACCCACAGGCGGGTTCATGTTTCTTTGCCATTCATCTTCGGCTTCCTCGACATGACGACCCATTGCTTTAATCTGCGTATGGACCGCTTGGCTCATATCGTCACTGATTTTCTGAGCCTCCTTCGCTTTTTGAGTATAGTAGTTGATCATGGCCTGTAGCTCATTAAGCTCGTCTTCGGCTCGATCCTTCTCCTCTCGGAGTTTGGCCATTTGTGCCAATCCTTTCCTTTCCTTTTTGCGGAAATCGGAAAGGTTTGTGGCTTGTCGTTGAGCGACCTCCCGCCATTGCTGTGCGTCGGATCGAGTCAGAATCAAATTATCTTGCATGTCCCTGATCAACTGTGCCTGCTTTGCATGCTCGGCTTCAAGGCGTGCTATCTTCTCATTGACTTCTCGGAGTTGACTACTCGGTTCAACCTTTGGCATTTTGGATGCCCGAGTAGTCTCCTCGTTGAGGTTAGCACACTCATCCTTGAGCCGCTCTATCTCATGGTCCTTCTTCTTGCATTGCCTTTGAAGACCATCAATGGTGAAACTGGATTCTTCGTTTTTCTCTTCAAGAACTCTCATCTGAGCTCCCATGATTCCCAGTTTCTTGGTCAAGGCGTCGACCTGTTCATGCAACACCCTCCTTGTAGTCGTGGTTGCACAAGAGGTGGATGGTTGTGACACCCCCCTCTCATTCCTCCATTTCTCATAGTCAATGGAAACGGACACCCGAGGCTTTTCAAGCTCGAGATCTCCCTCATAGGTTGGTCTCTCCCATGCTCTTATAACAGCGTGCATATCTCTCTGATGCTCGGGATCGAAAGAGAAGCACAACCCTCCCAGCTCCTCTATGGTAGGAACGATTTGGGTCCTCATTAGTTGCCTCATAACCAGTTTAGGTGAGTAAGTTATGCAACCTCTGAGGCCCATCAACGGTATGCTCGAATAACTGCCGCATCTTGTCAATACATGGCTCGGACGGAACCAAGGGCAAACCCACGTAAAGTGCTCGATATTCCACTGTTCCATCTCATCCTTCCACTCGGAAGCATATCGGCGGCAGACGGGGATTTTTGAGAAGCTTCTCAACGGATCGGGCAAGGTCCCCATGTGACTGGAGGCGTAGAAATGTGTGATGCCCCACACATATAACAAGGAGGTGCAGCATCGGATGATCTTCCCTTGCTTCTGTTGAGATAGATGAACAGATAGCAAGGTGTCAGCAAGAATAGCGGGCACGGGACTCTTCATATGCACGTCCCAAGCAAAGAAAGCGTCCATCGCAGCATGGTCCACTGTGTTAGCGTGAAAGGGGAATAGGATCGTCCCAAACACGGCTAACGCCAGAGTCTTGTTGAAAGCTAACCAATCTCCCTCACCAGCCAAGGAAGAAAGGTGGTCTTCGATCATAGCAAGCTTCCAACCCTTGATACTGCCGTTCCCCACTAAAGCAGATAATCGTGGTGGTAGTTTGACCTGAGTGGCTACTCTCTCTACGGCCACATGGTTCCCCTGAAAAAGGTAGACCCCAGCTGATTTAGGCCACCGTAACATGAGCTCGTACTCCTCTAGAGTAGGAACCAGGTCAAACTGGGGGAACTCAAAACAGTGCAGATCGGGACTCCAGAAGTGAACCAATGCCCTCAGAAAAGCTGGATCCACACAAATCCTCATCAAATCGAGAACTCGCCCATAAGATTTCTCAAACTCGACGCGAGCCTCTCTTGACATCAAGGTACAGAGGTGATCCAACCTCTCAGCACGGTATAATAGGAAGTCCACTTTCTTTAATGGCCTTTGCACCTCCCTAGACCTCTCCATAATCTACAATACAATGCATGATATGAGATGATGGCGATGAATATGCATGCATAGTGTTTATTCAACTAAGCATTATCATGTTTTCGGGATATTCCTAAGATGATGCATGATATTGCTTGGTTTGGATAAATACGTATTTTTTCCTTTTGAGTATTTTTATTATTATTTATATTTTTTTTGGGTGAAAAGGGAAACTACCTATATGAATGTGATGAAGGTAGATGTTAACACCGTATAATGGAAGATTCTTATTCCTATTTATTCTTATTTTTTATTGTAAACAAGAATGTTGTATGTTTAAAAGGTGCAAATATATGCTCATACAATGTCACATAAAAAAATGCACACACAATTCACTCATCCACGAACAGTCACGAGCGAATCACGAGGTAGGGGTATCCTGCAGAAATGGTGCATATTCAAGGTGGTTCTAACTGTTCTCACCAGTCCAAGGCCCCCAAGGTGCCCCCATTATAGGGACCCAATTCCTCTCATCGTAGGTCGATGGAAAGCTCCAACGCACCGTCGGACTCAAGTTCATGGTTATCACCTTGAGTGATGTTTTCCGACAACGGTCTACGGGCACCTATAGACCCATTCGACAACCGGCCGTACTAACATCCACTCCCTATGGTTAATCACTCATGCCCCCGGGTATAGAGGGAACTGTTGTGTGCAAAGGTTTGTGTGCAGTTTTTATTTCAAACAATTGCGGAATTTAAACATACAACAGTTATTTAAAGCCATATAATAAAACATATTATAGTACAAGCAAGGGGTAATGAAGTAATTTTAACTATTATTTGTTAAAAATAATCTATCACTAAATGGGACTGACTCTCGAGGCTTCCCCAGTGGAGTCGCCATCTGTCGCCACCGGCCCAAACGGGCCTCGGCGGTCGCGAAGACGGTCGAGCTCGCTTATTATTTTAGTTTTGAAAAATGTATTGGATTATTAGAACGACTTGTTCTCAAACTGAGACCTTGTCGATCTTATCCAATTTATTTATTAAAATGTCTCACCAATCCATATTAATCCCAAGCGGGACCCTCCATGGATTAGTGGTTTTCGTAAAAGGAGGGTTCGTGGAGTCGCCACCAATGTTTTACTCAAAACATTGGAAAAAGGGATAAGGCAATTGATTTTATAAATCAACTTTGGCCATTACAACCAGAGTTGGGTAAGGGAGTCGGTTACGCGTGGGGAAGGTGTTAGCACCCCACAGCGCCCCTTTCGGGTTCCCTATGACAGATTATTTTCTAAAATAACAGCGTAAAATTACTAAATTACCCCTATTTATTTTAAGCAATTATAAATTAACTATCTACATGATGACAGTTTAAATATGCACACAGAAAGCAGTAAAAGGAAGGATTTAAGAAGAAACCTCTTGAAGCGTGCTTTATATATTGAGTAAAACTGGGAAGCTTTTTGGCGTTCCCTCGCTCTACAAGCTCGCTCGCTCCTTCCTAAAAACTTTTAACTATGGAAATCCGGGGGATTTCCCTTCGACTAGGTTCGATCCTCAAGCAAAATGGCTCGGGGCTCAAGAACTTTGTCGGATCAACTCTCCGAGTGATTTCTAGGGCAGAACACTGCTCAAAAACCCCAGAATACTCAAGGAGAGGGTTCAAAACTATCTGAAAAAGTGTGGAATGACGTCCAATTGACGTCATATTTATAGGGAATAGGCGCAATACGGCCTACAGAAGCAATACGGCCGTATTGAAATTTTTGAACTTCAATACGGTCGTATTGAGTTCAATACGGCCGTATTGAAATTCGGAAATTTCAATGCGCCCGTATTGAGTTCACTGCGGCTGTATTGAAGCTTCAATACGGCCGTATTGATTTCAGTACGGCCGTATTGAAGTTTTCAGAAACTTCAATACACCGTATTAAATTCACTGCGGCCGTATTGAAGCTTCAATACGGCCGTATTAAGTTCAGTACGGCCGTATTGGGCTTCATTCCCTCCACTTCCTGATTTTGAGCTATTCTAAGACCTCTAGACCTACAGAGAACCCTCCTAGGGCCTTCCAGGAGTCCTTCTGGTTGATCTTCCTTCAGTCTTCGAGAGTCTTCAAGCTTTATTTCCGACCCGGACAATTTTAGGGGTCTACAAGCCTTTTGATCATAAGAAGATCACCATCCACAGGATATAACTTTTCAATTTTAGGATCTTCCTCACTAGTCTCACTACCACTTGAAATGGTAGAACTAGATTCATCAAGACTACTATAAATGTCTTGTCCTCTTAAAATCATGACCTTTTTAGTTGGACATTGAGAAGCTATATGGCCTCTCCCAAGACATTTAAAGCATTTGATGTCACTAGTTTTACTACTAGAAGTGACAACTTTTTTATTATTTTCTTTTTCTTTTTCATGACCCTTACTAGAGCTTTTAGAAGAGTCATATTGACCCTCCCTCTTGTAGTCATTCTTGATATAAGAGTTAGCTTGAGTTTTTCCTTTTAAAGAATTTTTCCTTAAATTTTGTTGTTCCACCCTTATACAAAGTTGGACCAAATCATCAAGGTCCCTATAAGGGAGTAACTCAACTCTATCTCTTATATCAAAATTTAGACCACTTAAAAACCTAGCAATGGTCAATCTTTCCTCTTCCCTTATCCCAGCCCTCATGAGATATAACTCCATCTTTTGCCTATACTCCTCAACACTCATACCCTTTTGTTGGAGTCTTTGGAGCTTATCCATAAGCTCCCTACTATAATAGGAAGGTATATGCCTTCTTCTCATAGCACTCCTTAACTCATTCCAATAAGTGATGGGAGGATCATTATGAAGTCTTCTCTCTCTTTCCAAGGATGTCCACCAATACATGGCTTGTCCTTGAAAAGCTAGGGTGGCTAAAGGAACTTTTCTTTCCTCACCTACTTTATGACAAGTGAAAATTTGTTCCACTTTCATCTCCCAATCTAAGTAGGTGTCCACATTATCTTTTCCATGAAAGTAAGGGAGATCAACCCTTGATTCCCTCACTTTGTGTTCTTTAATGACTCTCCTAGGTGTTGGTTGATAGTAAGCATCCATATGCATACTACCATCATTAGCTTGGCTTTGAGAATCATTGGAGCTCTTGGTTGAGCTCCTAGAAGAACCTTTTGGACTTTTATTTTTATTTAAACTTTTTAAAAGTTTTTCTTCTCTTTGCTTAATCTTTTGGATTTCTTGTTCCAAAGCCATGATTTGTACTTCTTTTTCAAGTTTCTCTTTTTGTTTTTGAAGCATCTCATCATTTTTCCAAAGTTTTAGTGCTTCAACCTCCTTGAAAATTCTTTCAAAACTTTTAGGAGTATCAAAGTCACTACTACCTTGAGAATGATGACTCATGGTTAAGCAAAAGAATTTGTATGCTATGCAAAAAGTTATAAAATGTTTTTGGTATTTTCTAGGAACAAAAATAGCACTTGGAAGTCTAAGTGTACAAATTGCACTATCAAGGGAGGTGAGCTACAAAGAGCCACTTAATAACCAAGCCTTTTCAAGTGGAAATCACTAAACTCCTTTGTGGTATTTCCAATTCCTCAAAACTTTTCACAAAAATTTTTGTATGCTTTTTCACAATTGGTTTGTTTTTAACACTTAACTAAACGTGAACAAATAAAACTACACAATTCTAGACGTTTATAGGCAACAAAGTAAAGCAATTAAGTACAAGAAAACTTGAAAGAAGCAAGTTAAGCAACTAGTCGGATATCCTAAGTGGAAGCTTGAAACATATGAAATTTCCAAGCCACTTCCACTAGTACTACACGTGAGAGTCTATCAAGGATGTAGATATACCTGACCAGCTTCTTAATACTCCCTCCAAGCTTTACAAATTGGTTTAAAAATACAAGAGAATTGACAAAAATTAAACTAGCCTAAAAAGCAATAAAGTGGCGGCTTTGGTGACCAATTAGTGGCGGTTTTGTGTTCAACTTTTCTAACACTTAACCAAGTGTTCAATCCACCACTAATCCTTCAATATGCTGCTCCTGGACCTGCAAAAGAAACACAACAAAGAGGTTAAGGTGGCTGCCTCACAAGGTGAAGGAATTGGTCACTCAAGTGAAGGAGATTTAGGATGATTTTGGTCACTAAATTAGGTCAAATTTGGTGATTATAGTGTCCAAAATTTTTCCTACTCTTTGTTGAGCAATGCTTGATCCTTGAGCAAGGATTTAAGGCCACTTCCAGCACAGGAAATTATTGAAAGAAAACTAGACAAGCAACAAAGCACAATTTGGAAAGCTTATACCAAAATTAAGAGTAATATGTGTATATGACAAGACTCAAAGAAGTTCAACAAGTAAAACTGAAAATTAAGACTCCAAATAAAAGCTAGCACTCAGAGAGAAGAGTTCCTAGATAGGTACTAGAATAGATGAACAAAACAAAAAAAATTTGAAGACAATTGGACAAGTATAGCAAAAGTAGTAGCCAAAATAATAACAAGGAATCAAGTAGGTTTTTCAACTTGTATACCTCTCGGCTTTTTCCTTTTAATTTTCTTTCTCTATTTTTTTTTTAATTCTTTCTTTTTCCAGTATCAAATTAAGAGTCCAGAGAGTATATTTGCCTTTTGTTTCAAAATTTTTAGAGATTCCAAGCTATAGAAACCGAGAATACAAATCAGCCAAAAATTAGGTCAAATTTCAAGTGAGAATGATAAACTAGTGCACTAGTTTTAGGTTTTGGTTTGGATTCTTTTTGAACTATTTTTCTTTTGAACTTTAGGTCTTTTCTTTTGTTTAGGCTCTGTTTTATCTCTGTTTTTCAGCCTCTAAAATTTTTTTTTATTAAATTTGAATCCACAAGAAAGTGCACTAGAAATGATGGAAAAGGTTAGGAGGAGTGGTAGATGACTTCTCCTTAGCTTCTCCTTTGCTCGGATCTTCTTCAAGGAGATGGAAACCACAAAGATGAACACTAGATGGAGGAGATTCTCGGATAGGAAGAAGGCTTAAGCCTTGGATGGAAGCATCCAAGCTTAAGGTGCAAGGGAAAGCTCACTTCAAAGAGGAGGAAATCCTAGAAGGGTTCCTAAGGTGAAGCTTTCTCTCATGGTGACTCTTGAACGAAATTTGGCTGAATAAGCTCTCAAATTTCATTATTCTCAAAAGTGAATACAAAGAGTGGAAGAATCACTTAAGTAGGGTTCCAAGTGTGCAACTTTGGGCGCCTAAATCCAAGGCTACATGTGGCGCCCAAAATTTGAATTCAAACTTGAAATTTGAATTCAAATTTTGGCTCCCATGTGCTAGTCCGAAAATTTAGGTGCCTAGATGCATTTAGGTTTGATTTGAGAGTTATTTAGGGTTAATTTGAGTGGCACATGTTCAGCCACCCATGGTGCTAAACATGTGACTCAAATGTAACTTAAATGACTTCCAAATTAAACCTAGTTTAACCTATTTTACCTATTTAAGTAATTCTTGTATATTCCTAATCTAATGACCTAAATACAATGGTCAAACAAATACAATGGAAAGGAAAAATTACAAGAATGAAAATGAGCCCAATATTGGGTACCAAAAGCCCAAAGGCCCATGAAGCCCAAAACTAGGCCCAACAAGCCTAAAACCTAAAATGCTACTCTATGTGGTCCAAAATACAAGACCAAAATATATGATACCTATACTAACATGATGTATACAAAACATATGAAAATAGCTATAACAAAATATGGCCCATGAAAAGTTCAACTTGGGCCTTCCCAGGCCCATCAGGCCCATTGGGCCCTGACTGGCCCAAACCTTCATGTCTAGCCAACTCCTCTTGGCTCCTTCAATATGTCACCTCTTGCCTTCCTAGGCAGGATTCCATCAAGAAATAGGATTACACTTGAAAATTTTTTTTAGAAGATTTTTAATGGAAGGTGATTTGAAAACTTAAGAACACAAAGGAAACCTAACTCTAAGGAAACTTACTAGAACTAATAGCAAGTTATGAACACAAAAAGGCAAAAGAAAAAGCACATATAGGAGGCAAGAACAATAGGTAAACCGAAAGCAAAATATGGACACAAAACTCAAAATAAAACTAGGTTAAACATGCTATTCAAGGAATTTGCAACAAGTAAGGACTAAACACAAACTTCTAAGACAAAACAAAGATTTAAAAACAAAATCTAAATGCAATGCATGAGGTCCAATCACGGACACATACAAGGAATGGAGAGACTCAAAATAAACTCAAAATTAGCACAAAGCAAATAGTTCCTACAAGTTGATTATGGAAGAAAATTCAAGACAATCAACAATGGATCTATGAACTCAATAACATCACAATATAGATCCGAATTGAAACTCAATTAAGACAAATATAAGAACACAAAGAACACAAAATATTCGGACCAAAACAAGATGAAGAACTTATCTCCTTGAAGACCTTGCTCTTGATACCAAAAATGATGGAAAACCTAGGAAAAGTGATGGATGATCTTCTCCACGGATTTGCTTAGGCCGGATCTTCTTCAATGGAGGCTTGATTCTTCAACTCAAGACACTTAGAAGCTTAAGAACTCACGGATGCACTCAACCTAGAACTAGGAGGGAAGCATCCAAGCTCAAGCATCAATGGAGAGCACACTTCAAAGAGGAGGATTCTAAGGTGAAATCCTAAGGTTTTGAAGATGAACTCTAAGGTGACTTTGAAAGGGGAAACTCGGCCAAAGGCTCTCAAATTTCATTCAATATTCAAAGTGAGTACAAAAGATGAGAGGAGGGAACCATATAGCATCCAAAATTGAGGAGCACACTTGGCGCCACATGATTGGTCACATGTTGGCGCCAAGATTTGAATTCAAATTCAAATTTGAATTCAAACCTTGTGTCACATGCTCATGACCGGTCATGTAATGCTAAATGATAGATTAGGTTGAATTTAGAGTGAATTTAGGGTTGCATTTTGGTGTCACACTTGTGCAACCAAGGTGGTGCCAAAAGTGTGACCTAAATGCAACTTAAATTCATCCTAAATTTGACCTAATTTGTCCTAATTCAAATGAACTATTAAACCTCCTTAAACCCTAAACTAATGACCAAAATACAATGGTCTAATGAATACAATCAATAGGAAATATTACAAGGAAAATAATGAGCCCAATATTGGGTACCAAAAGCCCAAAGGCCCATGTAGCCCAAAACTAGGCCCAACTAGCCTATAACCTAAAATGCTACTCTATGTGGTCCAAAATACAAGACCAAAATATATGATACCTATACTAACATGATGTATACAAAACATATGAAAATAGATATAACAAAATATGGCCCATGAAAAGTTCAACTTGGGCCTTCCTAGGCCCAATGGCCCGATGGGCCCTGACAGGCCCAAACCTTCATGTCTATCCAACTCCTCTTGGTTCTTTGAGTATGTCACCTCTTGCACTCCAAAGCATGATTCCATCAACCAAGCATTTCAATTACTTAAAGATCAACTTACTAATGCACCCATTTTAGCTCTACCTAATTTTGAAAAGACTTTTGAGCTAGAATGTGATGCATCAGGAGTTGGCATAGGAGCTGTGTTATTGCAAGGAGGACACCCCATTGCATATTTTAGTGAAAAACTAAAAGGTGCCTCCCTCAATTACCCTACCTATGATAAGGAGTTGTATGCCTTGGTTAGAGCTTTACAAACTTGGGAGCACTATCTTGTGTCCAAAGAGTTTGTCATCCATAGTGACCATGAGTCACTTAAATATTTAAGAGGTCAAGGTAAATTAAATAAGAGACATGCCAAATGGTTAGAGTTTCTTGAACAATTTCCATATATTATTAAATTCAAAAAAGGAAAATCCAATGTTGTAGCTGATGCTTTATCTAGGAGACATACTTTGCTTGTGTCCCTAGGAACTCAAATTCTTGGATTTGATAATATTAGGGAATTGTATGAAGAAGATCTTGAATTTGGTGTTAATTATAAAAAATGTCAACAAAAAGCTTTTGATGGTTTCTATATGGCTGAGGGGTATTTATACAAAGAAGGAAGATTGTGTATACCCCAAGGATCCATTAGGAAACTATTAATTAAAGAAAGTCATGAAGGTGGGCTTATGGGGCACTTTGGTGTTGATAAAACCCTTAGTTTGCTAAAAGAAAAATTTTATTGGCCCCATATGCGAAAAGATGTCCAAAGGCATTGTTTTAGATGTTTAGCTTGTTTACAAGCTAAGTCTAAAGTAATGCCTCATGGAACATACACACCTTTGCCTGTTGCTTCTTCTCCTTGGGTGGACATTAGCATGGATTTTGTGCTAGGTTTACCTAGAACCCAAAGGGGGAATGGATTCTATTTTTGTGGTAGTGGACCGTTTTAGTAAAATGGCTCATTTTATTCCATGCCACAAAGTAGATGATGCAAGCAACATTGCAAAACTTTTCTTTAGAGATGTGGTTAAACTTCATGGGCTTCCTAAAACTATAGTTTCAGATAGAGATACAAAGTTTCTAAGCCATTTTTGGCGTGTCTTATGGTCAAGACTAGGAACTAAACTCCTCTTTTCAACTACTTGTCATCCTCAAACAGATGGCCAAACTGAGGTAGTGAATAGATCTCTGTCTACTATGCTTAGGGCAGTCCTAAAGGGTAATCACAAATCTTGGGATGAGTTTTTACCTCATATTGAATTTGCCTACAATAGGGTAGTTCATAAAACTACCAATATTTCTCCTTTTGAGGCTGTTTATGGGTTTAATCCTTTAACTCCTTTGGACTTGATACCTCTTCCTAATGTTGAACATTTCATTCATAAGGAAGGGGCTTCAAGGGCTGATTTTGTTAAGAAACTTCATGAAAGGATTAAAATTCATATTCAAAATCAAAATGAGAAATATGCAAAACAAGGAAGTAAAGGCAAGAAGTCTATGATCTTCGAGGAAGGTGATTGGGTTTGGCTTCATTTAAGAAAAGAACGTTTTCCAAATCAAAGGAAGTCTAAACTCAGTCCTAGAGGAGATGGTCCCTTTCAGGTCTTACAACGTATCAATGATAACGCCTATAGACTTGATTTACCCTCTGACTATGGGGTCAGCACCACTTTTAATGTCAGTGATCTTAAACCTTTTGTAGGTGCTAGTGATGATGAGGAAGAGTCTTCAGATTCGAGGACGAATCCTTCTCAAGAGGGAGGGAATGATGGAAGAGCATGGGCTAAAGGCCCAACCACTAGAGCTATGGCCAGGAGGTTACTTGAAGATTTGACTGCTTCAGAGCTTGGTGGGCCCAATGGGCTTGGTGGGCCTAGGGTGCTTCTTACTTGGGCTTAATTGATTATACACCATGTTTAATTGTACTTTCTTAGTTTAGGAATCTATTTTCATGTTGGTCTTGTATTTTGACCATAGATTAGGGTTTAGGCTAGTTGGGCCTAGTTTTGGGCTTCATGGGCCTTTGGGCTTTTGGTACCCAATATTGGGCTCATTATTTTCCTTGTAATATTTCCTATTGATTGTATTCATTAGACCATTGTATTTAGGTCATTGGATTAGGTTTTAAGGAGGAATTATTAAAATTGAGGATTAGGCAACATTAGGTTAAATTTGACTTGCATTTAAGTTGAATTTGGAGTCACATTGTTTGCGCCACCTTGGCTGAACAAGTGTGACACAAATTCAACCCTAAATGCTAATCAAATTCAACCTAAATGGACACTAAACACCCATGTGACCGGACCTTGCATGTGAGTTAAGTTTTTGAATTCAAATTCAAATTTGAATTCAAAAACTTGGCGCCACATTAGGCTAGCACATTGGCGCCAAGTGTGAGCCATTTCCGGATGTTATATATGCTACCTCCTTAACCATTTGTACTACTTTTGATCATAATAGAAATTTGTGAGCCTTTGGCCGAGTTTCCTCTCTCAAAAGTCCCCTAGAGTTCATCTTCAAAACCTTAGGATTCCACCTTAGAATCCTCCTCTTTGAAGTGTGCTTTCCATTGATGCTTGAGCTTGGATGCTTCCTTCCTAGTTTAGGTTGAGTTCATCTTGAGTTCGTAGCTGGCAAAGTGTTCATGAGTGAAGAATCAAGTCTCCCTTGAAGAAGATCCGGCCTAAGCAAATCCGTGGAGAAGATCATCCATCACTTCTCCTAGGTTTGCTATCAGAAAGGCACTAGAATGGATTAAAAAATTAAAAGCTAAGATTATGAACAAAAACAAGACACAAATAGGTGGCTGGACCAACTAAAAATGTAAGCAAAAATTCATCAAAACCAAGAGCAATTTTAAGCAAAATTTTCACTCCTTTTGGCTTTTTCTTTTGCTTTTTCTTTCTTTTCTTTTTAGTAAAATATTTTTCTCTTATTTTTCTTTCAATTTTCAGGATTTTTAAATGCCTTTTGATCACTTAGGAGTCTCGGTTTTAAGGTAGAAAAACTGCCGCAAAATTTGACACAAAACAAGAGGTGTTCACATGCAATTTTCAACTAGTGCTACACAATTTTGTACTATTTTTTTTTTGTCAAATTTTTAAGCACTCTTTCTCTTGTTTTTCTAATGCATTTAAGACACTCACACCTCTGTTTTGGTTCTGTTTTAATGTTCAAAAATTTCAATAAGTTTCAGCCACTCAACAAGACACAAGAAACCTAATAGGAGTAGTGTTTAACAATTTTTTTTTTGACAAACTTTTAACAAGACATAATAGAAACCTAACTCTAGGAAATTTGCTAGGACTAATAGCAAATTAAGAACTCAATGATGTAAAACAAAAGCACATATGGTGAGGTACAGATTCAATAAGAAAATTCCACAAAAATTTCGGACTCAATCAACACAAAACAAAAACTAGGTTAAAACAAGCTAGTCTAGGAATCAATGACATTCAAAGGACTACACATGACTCTAGACAAAACATATGATTCAAAAACAAAAACATACACTAAACAAAATCAATGTCCAATCACGGACTCATGTATAGGAATAGAGAAGACTCAAACAAAAATCAAAAGCACAAGTACATGAACCTAGGCGCACAACACAAATTGATTCAAGAATAAGGAACAAGCAAAACTATGAATCAATTACTTCATATGTGACATAAGGATCCATCAACATATTTATTAAAACTAGATCCATGCAGCAACACAAAGAGACATGTAAAAGGAGGAAGATACAACACGGATTCAAGAACAAAAAGTTAGAAACAAAAACCTCAAGAGCACTAGGCTCTAGATACCAAAAATGATGGAACTAGGTGAGGAGATTGATGATTCCTTCACTTGCTCCATGCTTAGGACCGTGAATGCTATTGAGGTTAAGACTCCAATGACTCTTTGAAGCTCCTTGAAGTGTTCTTCAATGGAGAAGAAGCCTTGAAGTGGCTCGGTTACTCCTTAGCTTGAGGTAGAAGCTTAAGGAACCAAGGTAAGGTTGAAGCACCTTTGGAGAGAACTTAGGAGAGAAAGTTCTCTTCGGTTTTTGTGACTCTTGATTTAGAGAGAAAATTCAGATTTCATTTCTCAAATTGGTCAAAAGTGTTTTACAATCAAAGAATTACAAGTTTATAGGAGTAGGAAACTTAGAGAGCAAGCTAGTCTTGACCATGGTTCACTAGGAACCATGGTTGAGTCTAGATAAACCGTCCAAGGTCAAGAGGCTTGGAGAGCAAGCTTCTCACTTGGCTTGCTTGGTAAGCTAGCCAAGGAGAAGCTTGTGCTTCAAGCTTCCAAGCTTAAGAAACTCCATGAATTTCGTCCAAGTGTGAACATAAGTGTGAACACACTTCTAAGGTGGGCGGCTTCTTGGAATTAATTTACTCCTTTTGATTTGAAAATGGTTAATTTGGTTTAGTTAGGTTCATTCAATGGGAATGGAACCTAGCTAAATCAAATCTATGAAAAATTAGGAGTAAAATGAGTCCAATATGAAAATTTTAGCCTAAGACCACCTTTGGCTAAATTGCTAGGAGCACTCTCTAGCTTACTAAGGACACTCTCTAATTTGCTAATGCCACTCCTACTAGAAAACTAAGAAAAGAATGTATTTCTAGGTTAGGTTAAATGGAGTCAAAGTTTCCAAGTAACCTACCCTAGAATCAATATACAATAGCTACTAAAAAGGGAAATAAAGTGCCTTACAAATACAAAGGCAAAAATAACCTATACAAAAGAAACTATGTACAAAACATATGAAAAGGTCTTGAAGATCATCCCATTCCTCTTGGTTCTTTTATGATATCACCTCTTGGATTCCTTGGCCTTGGCCATAGTCTATCAGTAGCCAAACCCAGTCACCTTCCTTGAAGATAACTTCTTTCCTACCCTTATTATTATATTTTTGATATTTTTCTGTTTGGGATTGAATATGATCTCTAACCCTCTCATGTAATTTTTTGATAAACTCAGCCCTAGATGTACCTTCTTTATGAATAAAGGAAGTAACATCGGGTAGGGGTAATAAATCTAATGGAGTAAGAGGATTAAAGCCATAAACAATCTCAAAAGGAGACATGTTAGTGGTCTTGCGAACCACTCTATTATAGGCAAACTCCACATGAGGGAGATAGTCATCCCATGAATTTTTATTGCCCTTGAGGATTGCCCTCAACATAGTCCCTAGAGATCTATTTACTACCTCAGTTTGCCCATCAGTTTGGGGATGACATGTGGTAGAAAATAGAAGTTTAGTTCCTAACCTTGCCCAAAGTGTTTTCCAAAAGTGGCTTAGGAACTTAACATCTCTATCTGAGACTATAGTTTTAGGTAACCCATGTAGTCTCACAATTTCTTGAAAGAATAATTTAGCTATGTGACTTGCATCATCCACTTTGTGGCATGGAATAAAGTGTGCCATTTTGCTAAAACGGTCCACTACCACAAAGATGGAATCCTTTCCTTTTTGGGTTCTAGGCAAGCCAAGGATAAAATCCATGGAAATGTCTACCCAAGGAGAAGAGGATATGGGCAAGGGGGTGTATAGCCCATGAGGTTTGGTGGTAGACTTTGCTTGTAAACAAGCAATGCAACTACTACAAAACCTTTGGACATCTCTT
Source organism: Cajanus cajan (assembly GCF_000230855.2). Classification (NCBI taxonomy): domain Eukaryota; kingdom Viridiplantae; phylum Streptophyta; class Magnoliopsida; order Fabales; family Fabaceae; genus Cajanus; species Cajanus cajan. Next base: position 42,479,652 of record NC_138525.1, read on the forward strand.
TTCATATGAGGCCAAAAGAATTTCTCTTTCAAAAGTGAAAGAGTCTTCTCAATTCCAAAATGCCCCATGAGCCCACCCTCATGGCTCTCCCTAACCAAGAGTTTCCTAATAGATCTTTGGGGTATACAAAGTTTGTTTTCTTTAAAAAGAAACCCCTCAGAAATATAGTAACCTTGGTAAGGTTTTTGAATACATAAGGAATAAAAGTTAGCAAAATCAAGGTCTTTCTCATACAACTCCTTGATGTCATCAAACCCTAGTATTTGAGAACCTAGGGTATTCAATAAAACATGTCTTCTTGACAAAGCATCAGCTACTACATTGGTAGAGCCCTTTTTATATTTGATGACATAAGGAAATTGCTCTAGGTACTCAACCCATTTTGCATGCCTTTTATTTAATTTATGTTGACCCTTCAAATATTTAAGTGATTCATGATCACTATGGATGACAAATTCCTTGGTCACAAGATAATGTTCCCAAGTTTGAAGGGCACGAACTAAGGCATATAACTCCTTATCATAGGTAGGGTAGTTCAAGGTAGCCCCATGAAGTTTTTCACTGAAATAAGCTATTGGGTGGCCACCTTGTAACAACACAGCTCCTATGCCAAGTCCTGAAGCATCACATTCTAGCTCAAAGGTTGTAGAAAAATCAGGTAAAGCTAGAACAGGTGCTTGAGTAAGTTTATGCTTTAGTTCTTGAAAGGCTAAATTATGTTTTTCCTTCCATTCAAAGGCCACATCCTTCTTCACCAACTCATTGAGAGGTGAAGCTAATGTAGAGAAGTTAGGAACAAAACGTCTATAAAAGCTTGCCAAACCATGGAAGCTCCTAACTTCACTAACATTAGTAGGAATAGGCCAGTCTTGGATGGCTTTGATTTTCTCAGGGTCCACATGAACCCCATTTTTGCTTACCACAAATCCTAAAAAAATAACATTATCCACACAAAAAGTGCACTTTTCCACATTGGCAAACAATTGATTGTCCCTAAGGACAAGAAAGACTTTTCTTAGGTGATCCACATGATCACTTAGACTTTTGCTATAGATTAAAATATCATCAAAATAAACAACTACAAACCTACCAATGCAATCCCTAAGAGCATGATTCATCAGCCTCATGAAAGTGCCAGGTGCATTAGTAAGCCCAAAAGGCATTACTAACCATTCATATAGTCCAAACTTAGTCTTAAAAGCGGTTTTCCACTCATCACCTTCCTTGATTCGAATTTGGTGATATCCACTCTTAAGATCTACTTTGGAAAATATGGATGACCCATGCAATTCATCAAGCATGTCATGAAGCCTAGGAATTGGGTGCCTATATTTTATGGTGATGTTGTTGATAACTCTACAGTCATAACACATCCTCCATTTTCCATCTTTTTTTGGCACCAAGATGACTGGTACAGCACAAGGGCTTAGACTCTTTTGAATCCAACCCTTCTCTAACAACTCTTGTACTTGCTTCTCTATCTCTTTGGTTTCTTGTGGGTTAGTCCTATAGGCTGGCCTATTTGGAAGACTAGCCCCAGGCACAAGATCTATTTGATGCTCTATTCCCCTAAAAGGTGGAAGTCCAATTAGGCCTTCCCTAGGAAATATATCATCAAATTCCTCTAAAAGATTTTTTACCTCAAAAGGTAGAGAAGTTTCCAAAGGAGATGTGGCAGTGCAAGTTAATGTTCCTCTACACATGAGGATATGAGAAGATGGTTCAATAAAGAGAGAAGCTTTGTGTAAAGGTTTTGATTGAAAACTCTCTTCTTGAACTATCTCTAGAGAGGGAACATTAATCTCTCTAGAATCCTCTTTTTCATCAATTTTTAGAAGTTTTTTTTTTTTCAACTTTTTTTTGTTTTCCTTTTTCTTGCTCACGATTGGCCTTCATTTGTACTTGATCTTCTATTACTTGTGAAGGTGATAAAGGATGAAGCACAAACTTTTTACCCTTATGTGTGAAAGTTATTTTATTAGTTAGGCCATCATGATTGTAGACCCCTAAAATTGTCCGGGTCGGAAATAAAGCTTGAAGACTCTCAAAGACTGAAGGAAGATCAGCCAGAAGGACTCCTGGAAGGCCCTAGGAGGGTTCTCTGTAGGTCTAGAGGTCTTAGGATAGCTCAAAAATAAGGAAGTGGAGGGAATGAAGCCCAATACGGCCGTACTGAACTTAATACGGCCGTATTGAAGCTTCAATACGACCGTAGTGAACTCAATACGGCGTATTGAAGTTTCTGAAACTTCAATACGGTCGTACTGAAGTCAATACGACCGTATTGACACTTCAATACAACCGCAGCGAACTCAATACGGGCGCATTGAAATTTCTGAATTTCAATACGACCGTATTGAACTTCAATACGACCGTATTGAAGTTCAAAAATTTCAATACGGCCGTATTGCCCCTGTAGGCCGTATTGCGCCTATTCCCTATAAATATGACGTCAATTGGACGTCATTCCACACTTTTTACACTCAGTTTTGACTCCCTCCTTGAGTATTCTAGGGTTTTTGAGCAGTGTTCTGCCCTAGGAATCTCTCTAGGAGTCGATCCGACGAAGTTCCGGAATTCCGAGCACTTGGCTTGGAGATTCGAACCTAGTCGAAGGGAAATCCTCCGGATTTCCATAGTCAAAAGTTTTTAGGAAGGAGTGAGCGAGCTTGTAGAGCGAGGGAACGCCAAAAAGCTTCCCAGTCTTACTCAATATATAAAAGCACGCTTCAAGAGGTTTCTTCTTAAATCCTTCCTTTTACTGCTTTCTGTGTGCATATTTAAACTATCACCATGTAGATAGTTAATTTATAATCGCTTATAATAAATAGGGGTAATTTAGTAATTTTACGCTATCATTTTAGAAATAATCTGTCATAGGGAACCCGAAAGGGGCGCTGTGGGGTGCTAACACCTTCCCCACGCGTAACCGACTCCCTTACCCAACTCTGGTTGTAATGGCCAAAGTTGATTTATAAAATCAATTGCCTTACCCCTTTTTCCAATGTTTTGAGTAAAACATTGGTGGCGACTCCACGAACCCTCCTTTTGCGAAAACCACTAATCCATAGAGGGTCCCGCTTGGGATTAATATGGATTGGTGAGCCTTTTAATAAAATTGCTCGTTTGACGAGGTCTCAGTTTGAGAATAAGTCATTCTAGCAATCCACATTTTTAAACAAATAAACGAGTCCAACCATCCTTCGCGAATGCCGAAAACCCGTTTCGGGCCGGTGGCGACAGATGGCGACTCTGCTGGGGAAGCTTCGAGAGTCAGTCCCATTTAGTGACAGATTATTTTTAACAAATAATAGTTAAAAATTACTTCATTACCCCTTGCTTGTATGATAACATGTTTTATATATTTGGCTTTAAATAACTGTTGTTTGTTTAAATTTCCGCAATTGTTTGAAATAAATTGCACACAAACCTTTGCACACAACAGTTCCCTCTATACCCGGGGGCATGAGTGGTAATCCATAGGGAGTGGATGTTAGTACGGCCGGTTGAATGGGTCTATAGGAGCCTACGAGACCGTTGTCGGAAAAACATCACTCAAGGTGATAACCATGAACTTAAGTCCGACGGTGCGTTGGAACTTTCCATCGACCCACGACGAGAGGAATTGGGTCCCTATAATGGGGGCACCTTGGGGGCCTAAGACCGGTGAGAACAGTTAGATCCTCCTTGAATATGCACTTTTCTGCAGGAGACCCCTACCTCGTGATTCGCTCGTGACTGTTCGTGGATGAGTGAATTGTTTGTGCATTGTTTATGTGAAATTGTTTGAGCATACATTGCATTTTTTTTAAACATACAACATTCCTATTCTTTTAAAATAAAAATAAATAGGAATAAGGATCTTCCATTGCATGGTGTTAACATCTACCTTCATCACATTCATATAGGTAGTTTCCCTTTTCACCGAAAAATACAAAAAAATATATAATAAATAAAAATACCCAAAAAAAAGAGAAAAAAGGGTTATTTATCCAAACCAAGCAATATCATGCATCATCTTAGGAACATCCTAAAAACATGATAATGCTTAGTTGAATAAACACTATGCATGCATATCCACCACCATCATCTCATATCATGCATATAGATCATGGAGGGATCTAGGAGTTATTCATTTCATACATCTCTCCTAGTATTCCATTAATAAATATTAATAAAAAGAAAGAAATAATCGATGCGTATGTTCAAAGAATGGATCGCACGCCGTTCGTTATCAAGTGTAAGCCAACAACCGTGCCAAGCGAGCATACGTCAACTCCGTTGTTGGTAATCAAGACAAACAAAGGGGAAGGTCCAACACCATTAAGGATCACAGTTCCAAGGCCTTTCCCTTGCAAATCAAATAAGGCTGTGCCGTGGATATACGACATCCACTCTTCTGCCGACAGCGATATCTCCAACATCGCTGGACTTGGGGGCATGACTAGGAGTGGCAGGATCTACACTCCCGAAGATCTTCATGATAAAGCCCCCAAGAATAAAGAAAAAGAAGAAAAGAAAACCGAGAAAAAAGAATCTGAGGAGGAGACAGACGAGCTGTTAAAGTATATCCGACAAAGCGAGTACTCCATCGAGGATCAACTTCATAAGACGCCAGCAAAGATTACGCTGTCATCGTTGATCCGAAGCTCCGAACCGCATCGACAAGATCTGTTGAAAGTCTTGAACAAGGCATATGTGTCGCACACTATCTCCCAAGACGAGTTTGAGGGGATTGTTAGTCACATCAAGGCTAATGATCACCTCACCTTCATCGATGAAGAAATCCCCGCCGAGGGATCAAACCACAACAAGCCCTTGCACATCTCTATAAAGTGCAAGGAGTATCACATCGCTAAAGTCTTGGTAGATAATGGATCTTCCTTGAACGTAATGCCAAAAAGAGCGCTCGAGCAAGTGGCAATCAAGGGAATCCAAATGCGCCAACAACATGATCGTTCGAGCCTTCGATGGATCTAAAAGAGAAGTGGTGGGAGAGATCAATCTTCCAATCCAAATTGGACCCACTATCTTTAATGTCGAATTCCAAGTGATGGATATTACTCCTGCATACAGCTGTCTCCTCGGCCGACCTTGGATTCATGATGCGAAAGCTATTCCTTCTACGCTCCACCAGAAAGTCAAGTTCATAGTGGGTGACAAACTGGTGACCGAACAAGCTAAAAATGACATACTCATCAGCAAGCCATCCAACATACTTTATGTGGATGCAGCAGAGGAAGCTTTAGAAACCGCCTTCCAAGCATTGGAAATCGCCAATGTTGAAACGTTTCCCCGAGAAATGAAGAAGGTAGCTCATACGCTCACAAAGAACGGATACTTGCCAAGACAAGAATTAGGCAAGGACTCCCAAGGAATCCCGGAGCTACCCATTATCAAAGACAATCCGGGGAAACAAGGGTTAAGATACAACCCTAACAAAGATCAAAGGACGAAGAGGAACCAAGATCCTTCTCGACGTTCTTTAAGCCAGATCTTTAGGAAGGCTGGTTCACAAACGTCAAGGCCAGCTGTTGTCATCAAGTGTCCTTCTCCTTCCGATAGGGATGTATAGACTCAGTGACTATTAGAGATCACTCCTCGGGGACAGCCCGACCCCCGAGCCTCGATAGGGCACATGTTTCCATTATGATTATAATAAAATCATTCTTCATTAATTCTTTATTGCTTCTTTTCTCGCTTGCAATAAAATTCTAGACCACATTATTTTAACCCTGTTTGAATAAACATGAATGAGGTTAAAATCATCTTAATAATAATAAACCCACATCATTTTTATGTGGAAGTGTGTGTGTCAACTTGGAGCACCTTTTCTTGGCCTCAATAAGTGCCATCATGGATAAAGAAATCCTAAAGAGCAAAAGACCCGCTAGGAATCCCACAAAAGGGTGACCTAGGCAAAAGTTAGGGTTACAAAATAAGACCAAAAGACCCGCTAGGAATCCCACAAAAGGATGACCTAGGCAAAAGTTAGGGTTACAAAATAAGACCAAAAGACCCGCTAGGAATCCCACAAAAGGGTGACCTAGGCAAAAATTAGGGTTACAAAATAATGAATAAAAACAAAAGCCCGCTAAAACACCACAAATGGGTGTTTTAGGCAAAAGTAAGAGCCATCAAAAAAGAAAAAAACAGAATAAATCCATGATGGTACCATCAATTGAATTCAACAAGGAGCTCAAGAAAAGCTATCCAAGTTGTCAAAGCACAATCATTAATAACGAAGACGTGCTTAACTTCATAAATGTTTAATCGAACAAACCTAAACACAATAAGCCTGCCATTGGCCAGCCATTCTTACAAAATCCATTTTTCAAAAATAAAACAATCCCCTCTAAAACACAAACTTCTGAAAAATATACCTTTTCCTTCTTTTCTCTCTTGTCCCCAACGATTTTTTGAATAATCTAGTGGAAACATGGAGATATAGTGGTCAATAGGAGGGTTGACACATCTTCTAAAGGAAGGGAGAATCATTTGGTTGATAACACCAAAAATCAAATACGCATCGTTCCTCGGTTACAGAAATCGGCAGAGCACAGTCCGTCTGGAGGAATGGCAAAATCCAAACACAAAAACGCATCGGTTAATTCTTTTGAAAAAAGAATCAAATAGAATTAGGTGCATCATACTGCATACATGCATACAGATGATAGGTGTACTGGAAGATCACTTATTCTCTGTTTATTGAAAAAACAAAAAATATATAAACTTCAGAAAAAACAATACGCCCGTATCATGTTCAGTACGCCCGTACCAAAATTAGGGTTATGAACAAATTTTCAATTCAATACGGGCATACTGAAATGGATGCGGCCGTATTGGCCATAAAGAAATTTTCAAAGACCTCGTCATGAGGCAACTACATAAAAAAAAAAAATAGGAAAAATTGCTTGTGTATGACAGCAGCAAACAAAATGCAAAGATTCAGAAAATCAACAGCGTCATACAAAATAACTGAGCCTGGAGAGGCTTGCCGAAAGAATACTCTCAAAATAACTGAGCCTGGAGAGGCTCGCCGAAATAATACTCTCTCAAAATAACTGAGCCTGGTGAGGCTCGCCGAAATAATACTCTCTCAGAATAATTGAGCCTGGAGAGGCTCGCCGAAATAATACTCTCTCAGAATAACTGAGACATTTCTATACAGAAAAAGCCAAAACCAACAAAAAAGGCAAAAATACAGGAATCAACAAAAATACAGAAAAAGCCGAACTCAACAAAAAAGGCAAAAACACAGAAAAAGCCAAAATCAACAAAAAAGGCAAAAACACAGAAAAAGCCAAAATCGAAAAAAGGGCAAAATACAGAAAATCCAACAAATCATACAGAATAATTGAGCCTGGAGAGGCTCGCCGAAATAATACTCTCTCAGAATAACTGAGCCTGGAGAGGCTTGCCTAAATAATACTCCCGCAGAATAATTGAGCCTGGAGAGGCTTGCCGAAATAATACTCCTTCAGAATAATTGAGCCTGGAGAGGCTCGCCGAAATAATACTCTTTCATCATAACTAAAGCCTGGAGAGGCTTGCCTAAATAATACTCCCGCAGAATAATTGAGCCTGGAGAGGCTTGCCGAAATAATACTCCTTCAGAATAATTGAGCCTGGAGAGGCTCGCCGAAATAATACTCTTTCATCATAACTAAAGCCTGGAGAGGCTTGCAGAAATAATACTCTCAGAATATTTGAGCCTGGAGAGGCTTGCAGAAATAATACTCTCAGAATATTTGAGCCTGGAGAGGCTTGCTGAAATAATACTCTTTCAGAATAATTGAGCCTGGAGAGGCTTGCAGAAATAATACTTCCTCAGAATAACTAAAGCCTGGAGAGGCTTGCAGAAATAATACTCCCCCAACTGTACAGAGTAAATGAGCCTGGAGAGGCTCGCAGAAATAATACTCCCCAGAGAAAACCTCAACTCAAGCTCATGGAACGAATCCCCAGCAAGAGCTATCAAAGCAAAATCGACGCAATCCCCAATGGAAGTGCGATCATCCAAACAGTATATCCAAGTCAAAGGACTTAAACTTCCTCAGTGAAGATAGCTCTCCAACTCAAGTGTCGAGTGAGGCTAAGCCTGTAGAGGCTTCCTAAATAATACTCTGGGATACATAAGATCCCCAAATCCCCAGTCGCCTACTCAAGAGGCATCCCTGCAGAAGGAGAAAAAAAAATAAAAAAAATCAATAATCATTCCCCAAGTGGAATCTGGCTCTCAGCCAATCATTGAACGTCAAGCTGATACGCCTAACAGAAGGGGCTAATCAAAATCAACGACAAAATCCCCCAGTGGATAACAGCCTACACAGAGGCAGCAAAATCAGAAAACAAAAAGAGTTACCCGAACAAGGATAACCGGGATACTCCACCAACGTCGAAAGGACGTCAGCCAATCATAAGGCACCGCTCACATCAGAAAGAGCATCTTTGTGTCTGCACCCAAAGGAATCAGAAATTCCCCAGTGGGAACCAACTACGCAATGGAAAGTTGGGACACAAGAACCTATGAGTAACTGCACATCCCCTAGACGGATCCCTGCGTTATCCAGCCCTTAGTGGCACAAAATCAAAAAACAACCGTCGAAGCAGCATCGTGGACTGTGGAGACAAAATCATCACGAATCCCTGGAAAGGAGATATTCACGCTACCCCCGTCGTCACAAACACGGAGGTATGCAGCTTCCGGCTCGGGCAATGAGCGAAGCTATCTCTGGAAAAGGGGTACTCACCGCTCACCGTTGTCACAAAGGTACTTAGCTTCCGGCTCAAACAAAGAGTGAAGCTAAGCCTGGAGAGACGGTACTTACAGCTTCCAGCTTGGGCAACAAGCAAAGCAAGGCCTGGAGAGGCAAAACTCACACTGCTCACCGTCGTCACAAAGGTGCTTGGTTTCCGGCTCGAACAAAGAGCGAGACTAAGCCTGGAGAGGCGAAACTCACACTGCTACCGTCGTCACAAGGGTACTTAGCTTCCGGCTCGAACAAAGAGTGAAGCTAAGCCTGGAGAGGCGATACTCACAGCTTCCAGCTTGGGCAGCAAGCATAGCAAAACCTGGAGAGGCCACTCGACAATTTTCCACCGGAAGACGCTACAAGTCAGAAGGTCGGCGCATCACCCGGACAATTGGGTCAACTCCTTTACTTGTCAGCCGGTACACCAAAAGGCCGTCCGACTAAGTAAAGGGGGGGGCAGCTGTAGACCCCTAAAATTGTCCGGGTCGGAAATAAAGCTTGAAGACTCTCAAAGACTGAAGGAAGATCAGCCAGAAGGACTCCTGGAAGGCCCTAGGAGGGTTCTCTGTAGGTCTAGAGGTCTTAGGATAGCTCAAAAATAAGGAAGTGGAGGGAATGAAGCCCAATACGGCCGTACTGAACTTAATACGGCCGTATTGAAGCTTCAATACGACCGTAGTGAACTCAATACGGCGTATTGAAGTTTCTGAAACTTCAATACGGTCGTACTGAAGTCAATACGACCGTATTGACACTTCAATACAACCGCAGCGAACTCAATACGGGCGCATTGAAATTTCTGAATTTCAATACGACCGTATTGAACTTCAATACGACCGTATTGAAGTTCAAAAATTTCAATACGGCCGTATTGCCCCTGTAGGCCGTATTGCGCCTATTCCCTATAAATATGACGTCAATTGGACGTCATTCCACACTTTTTACACTCAGTTTTGACTCCCTCCTTGAGTATTCTAGGGTTTTTGAGCAGTGTTCTGCCCTAGGAATCTCTCTGGGAGTCGATCCGACGAAGTTCCGGAATTCCGAGCACTTGGCTTGGAGATTCGAACCTAGTCGAAGGGAAATCCTCCGGATTTCCATAGTCAAAAGTTTTTAGGAAGGAGCGAGCGAGCTTGTAGAGCGAGGGAACGCCAAAAAGCTTCCCAGTCTTACTCAATATATAAAAGCACGCTTCAAGAGGTTTCTTCTTAAATCCTTCCTTTTACTGCTTTCTGTGTGCATATTTAAACTATCACCATGTAGATAGTTAATTTATAATCGCTTATAATAAATAGGGGTAATTTAGTAATTTTACGCTATCATTTTAGAAATAATCTGTCATAGGGAACCCGAAAGGGGCGCTGTGGGGTGCTAACACCTTCCCCACGCGTAACCGACTCCCTTACCCAACTCTGGTTGTAATGGCCAAAGTTGATTTATAAAATCAATTGCCTTACCCCTTTTTCCAATGTTTTGAGTAAAACATTGGTGGCGACTCCACGAACCCTCCTTTTGCGAAAACCACTAATCCATAGAGGGTCCCGCTTGGGATTAATATGGATTGGTGAGCCTTTTAATAAAATTGCTCGTTTGACGAGGTCTCAGTTTGAGAATAAGTCATTCTAGCAATCCACATTTTTAAACAAATAAACGAGTCCAACCATCCTTCGCGAATGCCGAAAACCCGTTTCGGGCCGGTGGCGACAATGATGAGTTTGTTTATCAAATTGCCATGGCCTACCCAATAAAATATGACAAGCCTCCATAGGAACTATATCACATTTAACTTTATCTTGATAGTTCCCTATAGAAAACTCTACTTCCACTTGTTGGTTGACCACCATATCCCCATCATCATTAAGCCAATGAAGTTGATAAGGTTTTGGGTGGGGTGTGGTAGTCAAACCCAACTTCTCAACCATCCTAGTGCTACAACAATTGCACCAAGATCCACTATCACTATGAGAGAGCAAGCTTTGTTTGAAATGTTACATCTTGTATGAAATATGTTCTCTCTTTGGGATTGTGTATCACTAGGTTGATTATTGAGGACCCTTCTCATCATAAGAAGTTCCCCATTATAAGGGTAAGTGACCTCACATGACTCTCCCTCACTTGCTTCTTCTTCATCCTCACTTGAAGATGAAGAAGTAGTAGCTTCATCATGGCTACTATAAATGTCTTGTCCCCTTAAAATCATCACTTTTTTGTTAGGACATTGAGAAGCAATGTGGCCTCTCCCAAGACACTTAAAGCACTTAATATCACTAGTCTTAGTGCTAGTGTGTGAGGTGTTGATTTTTTTGTCTTTTTCTGTTTCTTTACCCTTGTTTAGATTTTTGGAGGGAAAAGTATTTTTCTTTTCGAAGTCATTTTTCTTACCCTCCCTCTTGTAATCCACCTTAGCGAAAGAAGATGAGTATGAGCTTGTTTTAAAACTTTTTCTCAAATTTTGTTGTTCAACCTTAATGCAAAGTTGAACCAAATCATTCAAATCCCTATAAGGGAGAAGCTCAACCTTATCTCTTATCTCAAAAGATAAACCACTCAAAAACCTAGCAATGGTAATATTTTCCTCTTCCCTAATGCCAGCCCTCATTATGTATAACTCCATCGTTTGTCTATATTCTTCCACAGTCATATTTTTTGATGAAGTCTTTGGAGCTTGTTGATAAGCTCCCTAGTGTAATAAGAGGGAATATGCCTCCTCCTCAAGGCACTCCTTAATTCATTCCAATATTGAATTGGAGGTTCATTATGGAGACGCCTATCTCTCACAAGAGAGGTCCACCAATACATGGCATGACCTTGGAAACTCAAGGTGGCTAGGGAAACTTTTCTTTCTTCACTCACTTGGTGGCAAGTGAATATTTGTTCCACTTTCATTTCCCAGTCTAGATACCCCTCCACATCATCTTTTCCATGAAAATAAGGAAGATCTACCCTAGATTCCCTTGTCTTGGAGGTCCTATGGGTTCTCCTAGGAGGTGGTTGGTAATGATCTCCTAAAGCTAGGCTATCATGCATTGACTCTCCTAGTGTGGAACTATGAGCGTATGAACTATGTTGACCATAATGGTTCTTTTTGTCTTTTTCCTTTAATAGACGAATTTCCTCCTCCATAAGAGCAATATGAGCTTCTCTTTCAAATTTTTCTCTAAGTCTTTGTTGAGATTCTTGCTCTTTCCATAACTTTAGTGATCTTAATTCACGTGATAATGTAGCAAAATCCTTATTATCACTTGAATTAGTATCACTATGAGGAGTAGAAAATTCTTCCATTATAGGTGAAAGATTCTTTTTAAAGAAAGAAGTTTGAAAAGTAATTTTTTTCTTATGCAAGGTTAAGACTAAGTACTTGGAGCATTATGTATACAAATTGAACTTTGGAGGGAGGTGAGCTACTAAGAGCCACTTAAAAACCAAGCCTCTTCAAGTAAAAATTACTAATCCCCTTTGTAGTTAATCTCTACCAAATTCTTTTCAATGAAAATTATTTTTGATGTTTTATGAACTATGATATACTAGTCGTATGAAAGCAAGTAAAGACAAGTATTAAGCTAGAATTAAAACTACTAAAACGTGTCCTAGGGTGAGAGCTTGAGAGATACCAAAGATCAATCAAGGACCACTCCCACCAAGTACTAACGAAAATTGACTAACTAAGGAGAGATGGTTGTGTGCCAAAGACACTCCCAAGACACTCCTTCAAATGGCTTATTACAAGGTTTAAAGAAAACTAAATAGCAAAAAGTGAATGGCTTAAAAGAAAACAGCCACCAAGAATTAGTGATGAATTAGAGACCGAATTTGCAACAAAAAATTTTAACTAGTAAGGAAAAATTGGTCTCTAAAATCCGTCACTAATACTTATATTTTTTTTTTAAATTTCAAGTACAATTTCAATTGAAACTCCAAGGATTCTTCACGGCAATTCAAGTCCAGCAACTACAAAATTCCAGCCACAAGTGTTTGGTGTTTGTTCTTTGTTATAATAGCCAAATCCGAGAGTCTCCTTTGTCCTTTACTCCTCCTTGTCTTAGTCCTCTTTTGATAACCGTTGTAGAACTAGCTTCTAAGGAAATAGGCTAGGTCAAGCATAGATCACATTTGAGTTCCATATTGAATACAAACAGCAAAGGTATTTGAGAGTTAAAGGAAAACAAGATTAGATTAGGAGAAGACAATATAGGTGACAAAAGACAAGATTAGGCTAGTTAAAGGAAGAACAACCCTAAGAAAAGGTTCTAGAATTGATTCACAAAACCAAAACACTCAAGAAGAATGTGAGCTGAAAATATTATGTAACTGTGATCAATCAAACCGAGAAGAAGAACTTGTAAACCAAAACTCCTTTTATGGCTTTTTCTTTTAGAAATTCGGTTTAGCACTCTCTTTTTTTTTTTAATCAAATATCTTTTGCATTTTTCTTTTGAATTTTGTTCTATATATATATCCTTTTTTTTTATAAATCTTAGGAGTTGCCTTTTTCTTTTACACAAAAAAATGTCACACACAACTCTCGGTCACACTAGAAGTGAAGCACCAAAACCGGATTCAAATTTGAGATTCAAATATCAACCAAATTAGCTTTAAATGTAATGAATATGCAACATGCTTTTGATGCTTATTTGGTTGCTTAACACATGCACGTTTTTGGCTCCAAATTTAAATTTCAAATTGCAAATCAAACACAAATTTCAGCACACACAAATTATACAAGATCAAACCTCACGGATATCAAAAATTTTTTTAAGACATTTTCAAGATTTAGGAAACCTAAAATTTTTTTTAAGAAAACTACTAATGATCTAGTAGTAGTTTATGAACTCAAAGTAAAACAAAAATTTATGAGCATATACCAAAAGCTATGGATCTCGGCCAAATCCAGAAAAATGTTGTCAAGATGCAATTCAAAATTCAAAACGGATCACATAAGCATAGCTTGGAAAGTTGAACATAATAAGAACTACATATGACCACTAAACATGGATTCAAAATAAAAATGGACTCAATCATGTAATGACCGAATAAAATTTCAATTAAGACTCAATTAAAGCAAAAAGATTATAGGCAGAAATTCCTAATAAGCAAAAGAGTTGGAGCATGATTCATGGAAGCATGTAGTCATAGGCGCATAAATGAATCATTCAAGCAACATGAAAACTAGATCCATCATATTTTTAAGGCAAAATTAGATCTAGGAAGGAATAAACTCAAAAGTGACATAAACTCAAGATGAACAAGATGAACACGAGATGAACACAAGATAAGATGAACCACGGATCAAAATTCAAAAGACAAGAAAATGAACTTATCTCTTGAAGACCGAAGCTCTTGATACCACTTGTTGAGGTTCCACTTAGTGAATCCTCATGAACACCTTCAAATTCTTCTTGGATCCTTGGAAGAAATGACAAGGACGGATGCTCCAAGAAGAACCAATGAGACCTAAGCTTGAACAAGCTAAATCCGGAAGAAGATGATCAACCTAGCTCTACAAAGAGAGGAGTTCAAGTAGGGTAGAGCAAGGTGATGAGAGACTTTCGGAGGAGGAGATTTCAAGTAGTGAAAACTCATTCAATGAATCCAAAAGTATCATACAAGTCTCGGCCATAGTGATTTATAGGATAAAATTAGGTTAAGGTGACCTTGGGTTAGTCTAAGGTTAAGTGGAACCAAGGTAAGGTTCACTTAACCTTAGGCGCCCAAAATTTGAATTCAAAATTCAAATTTTGGTGCCAAAACCCGGATCACCCATGTGCTAGTTCATTTGGTATGTAATTAAGAAGCCATTTGAGTTGCATTTCGAATCACACCATGTGCATGTGTTGCACATGGCCGAAATGCACACCAAATGTGCTTCTAATTACATGCTAATGTAACTTCACATGTAACCTAAATAACCCTAAATTCACATGACCTCTAAATGTATATCCTACACTACATGGCCGGAAATACAAGGCCCAAAGAAAGTACAAGGCTCTAAGGCCCAAATCCTATACTACCCTATACTACTTAGGCTTGAGTCAAAGCCCAACAAAACAGAGTAATGGGATTCTCTTGGGCTTGGGCCCACTCTTCATGAATCCTCCTTGCCATAGCCCTAGTAGTTGGGCCCTTAGCCCTGTCGCCACCCGCCGAAATGGACGTTGGCATTCGCGACGATGGTCGGACTCTTTTTAAGTTTTGAAAAATGATGGATTGTTAGAACGACTTATTCTCAAACTGAGACCTCATCGAACTAACAATTTTGTTAAATGATTCTCACCAATCCATGTTAATCCTAAGCGGGACCCTCCATGGATTAGTGGTTTTCGCAAAAAGAAGGGGTTCTTGGAGTCGCCACCAATGTTTTACTCAAAACATTGGAAAAAGATATAAGGCAATTGATTTTCACAAATCAACTTTGGCCATTACAACCAGAGTCGGGTAAGGGAGTCGGTTACGTGCGAGGAAGGTGTTAGCACCCCACAACGCCCCTTTCGGGTTCCCTATGACGGATTATTTCATAAATAATAGTGTAAAGTTACTAAATTACCCCTATTTATTAGAAACGATTATGAGTAAAATATTTACATGATGAAAACTCTAAACATGCAATGCAACAATCAAAAAGCAATAAATAAAAGCGGTAAAAGAAGGGATTTGGAAAGAAACCTTCGAAGCGGGCTTTTATATATTCAAAACGAAGTTTAGGAGGCTTTTTGGCGCTCCTTCCCACTACACGTCCGCTCGCTCCTTTCCCTAAAGATAATTTTTACTATGGAAATCAAAGAGATTTCCCTTCGACTTGTTCGAGTCTCAAGCTAATGGCTCATTGTAGACCCCTAAAATTGTCCGGGTCGGAAATAAAGCTTGAAGACTCTCGAAGACTGAAGGAAGATCAGCCAGAAAGACTTCCAGAAGGCCCAAGGAGGGTTCTCTATAGGTCTAGAGGTCTTAGGATAGTTAAAATAAGAAAAGTGGGAGGAATGAAGCCCAATACGGCCTCCCAGAGGTTCAGTACGGCCGTATTGAACATTTTGAACTTCAATACGGCCGCACTGAACTCAATACGGCCGTATTGAAGTTTCTGAACTTCAATACGGCTGCATTGAATTCAATACGGCTGCACTGAACTCAATACGGCTGCACTGAACTTCAATACGGCCGTATTGAGGTTTTTTGAACTTCAATACGGCCGTATTGAATTCAATACGGCCGTATTGTAGTTCAAAACTTCAATACGGACCGTATTGACCCCCAGAGACCGTATTGAGCCTCATCCCTATAAATATGACGTCAATGGGACGTCATTCTACACTTTCACACACAGTTTTAACCCTCTTCTTGAGTATTCTGGGTTTTTTTGAGCAGTGCTCTGCCTAGAAATCACTCGGAGAGTTGATCCGACGAAGTTCTTGAGTCACGAGCCATTTGCTTGAGTCTCGAACCTAGTCGAAGGGAAATCCTCCGGATTTCCATAGTTAAAATTTTATAGGAGAGAGCGAGCGGTCTTGTAGAGGGAGGGAACGCCAAAACGCTTCCCAATTTCTGTCAAAATATATAAGAAAGCACGCTTCAAAGGTTTATCTCTTTAAAGTCCCTTCTTTTACCGCTTTCTGTGTGTACATATTTAAACTGTCATCATGTAGATAGTTAATTTATAATTGCTTAGAATAAATAGGGGTAATTTAGTAATTTCGCACTATTATTTTTAAATAATCTGTCATAGGGAACCCGAAAGGGGCGCTGTGGGGTGCTAACACCTTCCCCACGCGTAACCGACTCCCTTACCCGACTCTGGTTGTAATGGCCGAAGTCGATTTTTGAATCGATTGCCTTAAACCTCTTTTTCCAATGTTTTGAGTAAAACATTGGTGGCGACTCCATGAACCCTTCCTTTTTATGAAAACCGCTAATCCATGGAGGGTCCCGCTTGGGATTAACATGGATTGGTGAGCCTTTTAATAAAATTGCTCGTTTGACGAGGTCTCAGTTTGAGAATAAGTCATTCTAGCAATCCATATTTTTAAACAAATAAAAGAGTCCAACCATCCTTCGCGAATGCCGAAAGCCCGTTTCGGGCCGGTGGCGACAGATGGCGACTTCACTGGGGAAGTCTAGAGAGTCAGTCCCATTTAGTGACAGATTATTTTTAACAAAAAATAGTTAAAATTACTTTATTACCCCTTGTTTGTATGATAATATGTTTTATCTATTTGGCTTTTAATAACTGTTGTATGTTTAATTTTCCGCAATTGTTTGAAATATAAATTGCACACAAACCTTTGCACACAACAGTTCCCTCTATACCCGGGGGCATGAGTGGTAAGCCATAGGGAGTGGATGTTAGTACGGCCGGTTGTCGAATGGGTCTATAGGTGCCCGTAGACCGTTGTCGGAAAGCATCACTCAAGGTGATAACCATGAACTCGAGTCCGACAGTGCGTTGGAGCTTTCCATCGGCTTACGACGAGAAGAATTGGGTCCCTATAATGGGGGCACCTTGGGGGCCTCAGACCGGTGAGAACAGTTAGAACCACCTTGAATATGCACTTTTCTGCAGGATACCCCTACCTCGTGATTCGCTCGTGACTGTTCGTGGATGAGTGAAATTGTTTGTGTAAATGCTTATGTGCAATTGTTTGTGCATTAATAAATAACCTCGTGATAAGGTCTAAGAATAAATCCCCATGCATGAAAAAAAAAACCATGACATGAGAGGAAAGACCATGTGCGAAAATATAATAAAAGTGAGGAACATGTGCATCATTACCAATAAGACATCATGCATCCTCATAAACCATGCATTTTAGGTTCACCAATACCTCTTGACATGAGTAAAAGAGACCCATAATTATCGAGATTCTCCGTTGAGGAGAGATCATAAGTCAAGGAGGGTAGTAACACTCTGTTTTAAAAAGGCAGCGCCTTAAAAATGGAGGGTTATCAAGCTCATGTCAAGAGCGTATTCATCCCATAAATAAACTAATTAAAACATTCATTTTAGAAAGTGGCTGGTCATCTCTCTGTCCTCACACGCGCGCAGAAAATCAAGAAGATGGAAGCGCTGGAGGACCAAAATAAGAAGCTTACGGCCGAACTCTCACAGCTCAAGGAGCAAATGGCGCAAATGATGGAACTCATGCGTCACCACAACATACACGGGGCTGAGCACAATGACCATGAGTCCCACCATGTTGGAGGAAAAGTGGAACAAGAGCTGAAAAGTGGGAAGCTAGCTAAACCTTCCCAATCATTTAAAGCTAAGAAGACCTTTGAGAAGAAGAAGAAGAGAGGAGTCAGCGTCATAACCATTTCCTCGTCTTCCTCCACTTCGAAGTCAGGAAAGTCTCAATACAACTCTGTGAAGAAGTTTGATAAACTTCCGACCACATATAGCGACCTCCTGCCAAAGCTAGTGGAAGCACGTCTCCTAGCTTACGTTCCACTAAGGAAGATTGATCCACCTCATCCCTATTGGTACAAACCGCAAGACAAATGTCTGTACCATTCGGGGGCATCGGGGCATTCAACGGAGAACTGTAGAGCTCTCAAATATAAGGTCCAAAACCTTATCGATGCTGGTTGGATCACTTTTGATTCAACAGCGCCCGACGTGAGCAAGAATCCTCGGCCAAAGCAGGATTAGAGAGAAGGGCAAGCCACGATAGGGCCCCTCCTTAATTTTCTTTTTCTTTTTGGGACTCATGATCAGTACCCGAGATCATGAGAACCTTTTCATGTAAATAAGGGTCTTTGTACAAATTTTAATACATATCAATAAAGAGGCATTTTTCACATTACTCTCTTTTTTGTTCTTTTCTCTCTTTCCTCATTAACATTAATAATTCTAAACCTAAACAGAACCAATAAAATAATTATGTCTGTAATTGTTCGCTCTGACCGAGATCCAAAGTTGAGGACGAATGGGTTGAGTTGGACAGTGATGAGGAGACCATCTCTCCGGATCTGCAAAGACTGCTAGATCAAGAAACTCGTCTACTCCAACCGTGTCAAGAGAAATTGGAGACCGTGAATTTGGGGCAGGGCCGAGAGATAAAAGAGGTCAATATTGGGACCCATATCAGTGATGAAATAAGGACACATGTTTCCACTATGATTATAATAAAATCATTCTTCATTGCTTCTTTTCTTGCTTATAATAAAATTCTAAACCACATCATTTTTAACCCTGTCTGAATAAACATGAATGAGGTTAAAATCATCTTAATAATAATAAACCCACATCATTTTCATGTGGAGGTGTGTGTGACAACTTAGAGCACCTTCCCTTGGCCTTGACAAATGCCATCATGGGTAAAAAGAAACCTTTCAAAATAAAAGAAGCTCGGCAGGAAACTCAAAAAGGGGACTGCGCAAAAATAAGAGCAAAAGACCCGTTAGAAATCCCACGAAAGGGTGACCTAGGCAAAAGTTAGGGTTACAAAAATAAACAAAAACAAAGGTCCGCTAAAACGCCACAAAAGGGTGTTTTAGGCAAAAATAAGGACAATCAAAAAACAAAAATAAATCCATGATGGTACCATGAACCGAATTCAAAAAGAAAGGTTCAAGGGAAGCTATCCAAGTTGTCGAATCACAACACGACTTTTTAACTTCATAAGTGTTTAATCAAACAAGCCTAAACACATAAGCCTACCTTGGCCATCCATTCTTACAAAAACCATTTTTGAAAAATAAATCCTCTCTAAAACACAAACTTCAGAACAAAAATATCTTTCCTTTCTTTTCTCTCTTGTCCCAAAAGATTTTAGGATAATCTAGTGGAAGCACGGAGAAATAAATCATCACTGATAATGGATCTAATCTGAACAACAAAATGGTGGAAGAACTGTGCCAAGAATTCAAGATCCAACACCATAACTCTTCGGCCAAAGATGAATGGGGCAGTCGAGGCAACCAATAAGAACATCAAGAAAATAGTGCAAAAGATGGTTGTCTCATTTAAAGATTGGCACGAGATGTTACCCTTCGCTCCTCATGGCTATAGGACTTCAGTACATACATCTACAGGAGCTACTCCATTCTCCCTCGTTTATGGGATGGAGGCAGTTCTACCCATCAAAGTCGAGATACCTTCTCTAAGGGTAATCATGGAAACAAAACTTTTTGAGGTAGAATGGGTTCAAAGCCGATACGACCAGTTGAACCTCATTGAAGAAAAACGGCTGAACGCCATATGCCATGGTCAAGCCTATCAGAGGAAGATCAAAAAAGGCTTTTGACAAGAAAGTCCACCCTCGAGTCTACCGTGAGGGAGAGTTGGTAATGAAGAAATTGCTACCAACTCAAAAGGACAAAATCGGAAAGTATGCCCCAAATCACGGAGGACCATACGTGGAAAAACGAGCCTTCTCAGGAGGAGCATTGATCCTCACAGACATGGATGGAAAAGAACTTCGATACCCAGTCAACGCTGACGAGGTAAAGAAGTACTATGCTTGAAGACGTTGCTTGCATAGGCCCGCTAGGATGAAAACCCGAAAAGGGCGTCCTAGGCAAAAGTTAGGGCAAAATAAAAAGCCCGCCAGTACAAGGGTACTAGGCAAAACAAAGGCAAAATTATCCCCGCTAGGATATGTCCTAGGCAAAAGTTAGGGGCAAAAGAATAAGATGTAAAAGAAAAGCAAGCAACGGTCACTTGAATCGAAATAATAGTTAAAATTACTTTATTACCCCTTGCTTGTATAAAAACATGATTTATTATATGGCTTTAAATAACTGTTGTATGTTTAAATTTCCGCAATTGTTTGAAATAAATTGCACACAAACCTTTGCACACAACAGTTCCCTCTATACCCGGGGGCATGAGTGGTAATCCATAGGGAGTGGATGTTAGTACGGCCGGTTGAATGGGTCTATAGGAGCCTACGAGACCGTTGTCGGAAAAACATCACTCAAGGTGATAACCATGAACTCGAGTCCGACAGTGCGTTGGAACTTTCCATCGGCTTACGACGAGAGGAATTGGGTCCCTATAATGGGGGCACCTTGGGGGCCTTTGACCAAGTGAGAACAGTTAGATCCTCCTTGAATATGCACTTTTCTGCAGGAGACCCCTACCTCGTGATTCGCTCGTGACTGTTCGTGGATGAGTGAATTGTTTGTGCATTCGTTATGTGACATTGTTTGTGCATTAATAAATAACCTCGTGATAAGGTCTAAAGAATAATCCCCATGCATGAAAAAACCATGACATGAGAGGAAAGACCATGTGTAAAAATATAATAAAAATGAGGAGCATGTGCATCATTACCAATAAAGATATCATGCATCCTCATAAACCATGCATTTTAGGTTCACCAATACCTCTTGACATGAGTAAAAGTGACCCATAATTATCAAGATTCTCCGTTGAGGAGAGATCATAAGTCAAGGAGGGTGGTAACACTCTGTTTTAAAAAGGCAGCGCCTTAAAAATGGAGGGTTATCAAGCTCATGTCAAGAGCGTATTCATTCCATAAATTAATTAGATTAAATATTCATTTTTAGAAAGTGGCTGGTCATCTCTCTGTCCTCACACGCGCAAAGAAGATCAAGAAAATGGAAGCATTGGAGGAGCAAAACAAAAAGCTCACAACCGAGCTTTCACAACTTAAAGACCAAATGGCGCAAATGATGGAACTCATGCGTCATCACAACATCCATGAATCTCATCACAGTGATCATGGGTCCCATCATGAGGGAGAGGAGGAAGAGCATGAAAAAGATCCTCCACACGCTGTACACCTTGGGGCTGGAATTATGATTAAAGAGCCCGAAGTATCAAAGGAACAATTCCACGCCCTCGAGGATCGGCTAAGGGCTATGGAGGGGCATGATTTTGACATCAAAGATGCCGCCGACATGTGCTTAGTAGGGACATTCAATTCCCTCCCAAATTTAAAGTGCCGGATTTCCCAAAGTATGTGGGATCGACTTGCCCCAAAAGTCATCTCACCATGTACTGTCGCAAGATGGCTGCATATGCCACAAATGAAAAGCTCTTGATCCACTGCTTTCAAGAGAGCTTAGCTGAAACTGCACTCAACTGGTATATGCAGCTAGATGGAAATCTAGTACATACATGGAGGCAGTTGGCCGACGCCTTTCTCAAGCGCTATAAATACAACATCGACCTAACACCCGATAGGTCTGATCTTCAAGCCTTGAGCAAAAAGAACGATGAATCCTTCAAGGCGTACGCCCAACGTTGGAGGGAGTTGGCGGCACAGATAGAGCCCCCGCTGTCAGATAAGGAGATGGTGTCCTTATTCATCAACTCGTTGACTGGTCCCTATTACGATAAAATGATAGGGAACACAACGACACTCTTCTCGGACATCATCACCATTGGGGAGAGAGTGGAACAAGGACTTAAAAGTGGGAAGCTGGCTAAGCCTTCCCAATCATATGAAGCTAAGAAGGTCTTCGGGAAGAAGAAAGAGGGAGAAGTCAATGCTATAACCATACCCTCGGCTACTTCCACTTCGAAGTCGGGAAGATCGCAATTCACCCCTGTGAAGAAGTTTGATAAACTTCCGACCACTTATAGCGATCTCCTGCCGAAGCTAGTAGAAGCCAAACTTCTAGCTCATGTTCCACCAAGGAAGATCGACCCACCTTACCCCGATTGGTACAAGCCACAAGACAAATGTTTATACCATTCGGGGGCACCAGGGCATTCAACAGAGAAATGCCTTGCTCTCAAATACAGGGTCCAAGACCTTATTGATGCCGGGTGGGTCACCTTCGATTCGACAGTGCCCGACGTGAGCAAGAATCCTCTGCCAAAGCAGGAGTAGAGAGAAGAACAAGCCACGATAGGGCCCCCTTCATATTTCTCTTTTAGGGACTCATGATCAGTACCCGAGATCATGAGAACCTTTTCATGTAAATAAGGGTTTTGTACAGTTTTACATACATATATCAATAAAGAGGCATTTTTCACATTATTCTCTTTTTTGTTCTTTTCTCTCTTTCCTCATTAACATTAATAATTCTAAACCTAAACAGAACCAATAAAATAATTATGTCTGTAATTGTTCGCTCTGACCGGGATCCGAAGGTGAAAGGTTTGAGTTGGACAGTGATGAGGAAACCATTTCTCCGGATCTGCAAAGATTGCTAGATCAAGAAGCTCGTCAAGAGAAATTGGAGACTATAAATTTGGGGCATGGCCGAGAGATAAAAGAGGTCAACATTAGGACCCATACCAGTGATGAAATAAGGACACATGTTTCCGCTATGATTATAATAAAATCATTCTTCATTGCTTCTTTTCTTGCTTATAATAAAATTCTAAACCACATTATTTTTAACCCTGTTTGAATAAACATGAATGAGGTTAAAATCATCTTAATAATAATAAACCCACATCATTTTTATGTGGAAGTGTGTGTGACAACTTAGAGCACCTTCCCTTGGCCTTGACAAGTGCCATCATGGATAAAAATAAATCCTTCAAAATAAAAGAAGCTCGGCAGGAAACCCAAAAAGGGGTCTGCGCAAAAATAAGAGCAAAAGACCCGCTAGGAATCCCACAAAAGGGTGACCTAGGCAAAAGTTAGGGTTGCAAAAATGAACAAAAACAAAAGTCCGCTAAAACGCCACAAAAGGGTGTTTTAGGCAAAAATAAGGACAATCAAAAAACAAAAGAAATCCATGATGGTACCATGAGCCGAATTCAAGAAAGGTTCAAAGGAAGCTATCCAAGTTGTCAAAATCACAACGTCAATAAACAAAGATTTTCTTAACTTCATAAGTGTTTAATCAAACAAGCCTAAACACATAAGCCCACCTTGGCCAAACATTCTTACAAAATCCATTTTTCAAAAATAAAATAATCCCCTCTAAAACACAAACTTTTGAAAAATATACCCTTTCCTTCTTTTCTCTCTTATCCCAACGATTTTAGAATAATCTAGTGGAAGCATGGAGAAATAAATCATCACTGATAATGGATCTAATCTGACCAACAAAATGGTGGAAGAACTGTGCCAAGAATTCAAGATCCAACACCACAACTTTTCCCCATATCGGCCAAAGATGAATGGGGCAGTCGAGGCAACCAATAAGAACATCAAAAAATAGTGCAAAAGATGGTTGTCTCATTTAAAGACTGACACGAGATGTTACCCTTCGCTCCTCATGGCTATAGGACTTCAGTACGTCCATTTATAGGAGCTACTCTATTCTCACTCATTTATGGGGTGGAGGCAGTTCTACCCATCGAAGTCGAGATATTCTATCTAAGGGTAATCATGGAAACAAAACTTTCCGAGGCAGAATGGGTTCAAAGCCAATATGACCAGTTGAACCCTATCAAAAAGAAACGGCTGAACGCCATATGCCATGGTCAAGCCTATCAGAGGAAGATCAAAAAGGCTTTTGACAAGAAAGTCCACCCTCGAGTCTACCATGAGGGAGAGTTGGTAATGAAGAAATTACTACCAACTCAAAAAGGGCAAAATCGGAAAGTGTGCCCCAAATCACGGAGGACCATACGTGGTAAAACGAGCCTTCTCAGGAGAAGCATTGATTCTCACAAACATGGACGGAGAAGAACTTCGATACCTAGTCAACATTGACGTGGTAAAGAAGTACTATGCTTGAAGACGTTGCTTGCATGGGCCTGCTAGGATGAAAACCCAAAAAAGGCGTCCTAGGCAAAAGTTAGGGCAAAATAAAAAGCCCGCCAGTACAAGGGTACTAGGCAAAACAACGGCAAAATTATCCCCGCTAGGATACGTCCTAGGCAAAAGTTAGGGGCAAAAGAATAAGATGTAAAAGCAAAGCAAGCAACGATCGTTTGAATCGAAAACCGAAAGGCGGTTCAAGCGATTATCTTCTAGAAGCAAGCGTCTTGCAGCATCTACACTCCTGGCTCAGGCCGAAGCAATTAGGGGAACGTAAAGAGCAACAATTACAGATATAATTGTTAAGCCCAATGTATATAGCCTACCCTGGCCAGCCATTCTTCAGAAATTTCCTTCTGTATATCTTTCTGTAAAAACACTTGTGAATATCAATAAAAATATCCATTTGTTTCTTTTCTTTCTTGACCATGTGATTATGCCTCTGAATTGGTTTTTCATAAAAATTGTACGAAATTCCATTAATAATCGGTCAATAAAAGAAAATTGGAGGGGTTCCTGTAAAATCCATAATCTCCTGCATAAAGGCTCACAAAAATACTCCCTCGCGTCAATGACAGAAAGTCCTCCAAGAAGAAGAGGATAGGGAGAGCCACTCACTTTTCTAAATAAATGAACAAAAATAAAAAAAATTGTATTGCATTTGTGCATCACACACACATTAGTTGCACATTCAAAGACCTTATCATGAGGCAACCGCATAAAATAGAAAAATAGAAAATTGCTTGTGTATGCCAGCAGCAAGCAAAATGCAAAGATTCAGAAAATCAACAGCATCATACAGAATAACTGAGCCTGGAGAGGCTTGCCGAAAGAATACTCTCAAAATAACTGAGCCTGGAGAGGCTCGCCGAAATAATACTCTCTTAGAATAATTGAGCCTGGAGAGGCTTGCCGAAATAATACTCGTACAGAATAATTGAGCCTGGAGAGGCTTGCCGAAACAATACTCCCACAGAATAATTGAGCCTGGAGAGGCTTGTCGAAATAATACTCCTTCAGAATAACTGAGCCTGGAGAGGCTTGCCGAAATAATACTCTCTCATAATAACTGAATTTAATTTCTTTAGCACTTTTAATTTCTGTACAGCAAAAGCCAAAAACATAAAAAAGGCAAAATACAGAAAAAGCCAAATCAGAAGAAAAGGCAAAATACAGAAAAAGCCGAAAATAAAAAAGGCAAGGATATAGAAAATCCAACAAACAATTTGTACCGAATAACTAAGCCTGGAGAGGCTTACCAAAATAATACTCCACATCCTCCACAGTATGCAGAATAACTGAGCCTGGAGAGGCTCGCAGAAATAATACTCCCCGGAGGGAACCTTAGCTCAAGCTCACGGGAAAATCCCCAGCAAGAGCTATCAAAGCAAGATCGACGCAATCCCCAATGGAAGTGCGATCATCCAAACAGTATATACAAGTCAAAGGACTTAACACTTCCTCAGTGGAAGATAGCTCTCCGACTCAAAGCGCTGAGCGAGGCTAAGCCTGTAGAGGCTTCCTAAATAATACTCTGGGATACAATAAGATCCCCAAATCCCCAATCGCCTACTCAAGAGGCATCCCTGCAAAAAGGAGAAGAAAATAAAAAATATCAATAATTATTCCCCAAGCTGAATTTGGCTTTTCAGCCAATCATTGAACATCAAGATGATATGCCTAACAGAAGAGGCTAATCAAAATCAACGACAAAATCCCCCAGCGGGTAACAGCCTACACAGAGGCATTCCTTCAAAGAAGAGAAAAATCGGAAAAATCAACAACAATTCCCCAAGCGGAATTCGGCTTTTCAGCCAATCATTGAACGTCAAGCTGATACGCCTAACAGAAGAGGCCAATCACAACTAATGACGAAATCCCCTAGCGGATAATAGCCTACACAGAGGCGACAAAAATCAGAAAACCCAAAAGAGATACCCGAATAATGATAACCGGGATACTCCACCAACGTCCAAAGGACGTCAGCCAATCATAAGGCATTGCTCATCTCAGAAAGAGCATCTTCGTGTCTACACCCCAAGGAAACAGAAATTCCTCAATGGGCGCCAACTACTCAATGGAAAGTTGGGACACAAGAACCTATGAGTAACTGCACATCCCCTAGACGGATCCCTGCGTTATCCAGCCCTCAGTGGCATAAAAATCAAAAATAACCGTCGAAGCAGCATTGTGGACTGTGGAGACAAACTATACTCAACTACCTCATTTTTGAGAGGCAAGGTCTGGAGAGACGGTACTCAAACAAGGTCTGGAGAGACAGTACTCAAACAAGGTCTGGAGAGACAATACTCAAACAAAGTCTGGAGAGACGGTACTCAAACAAAGTCTGGAGAGACGGTACTCAAACAAAGTCTGGAGAGACGGTACTCAAAGTCTGGAGAGACAGTACTCAAACAAGGTCTGGAGAGACGGTACTCAAACAAGGTCTGGAGAGACGGTACTCGAACAAAGTCTGGAGAGACGGTACTCAAACAAAGTCTGGAGAGACGGTACTCAAGGTCTGGAGAGACAGTACTCAAGGTCTGGAGAGACAGTACTCAAGGTCTGGAGAGACAATACTCAAGGTCTGGAGAGACAATACTCAGCCATCAGCGTCGTCAGAGGCACGTTGGTGTTAAACTTAGCTACCGAGGTTGTCAGAAGCGCCGAGGTATGCAACAACCTGGAGAGGCTACTCAATAATTTTCCACCGGAAGACGCTACAAGTCAGAAGGTTGGCACATCACCCGGACAATTGGGTCAACTCCTTTACTTGTCAGCCGGTACACCAAAAGACCGTTTGACTAAGTAAAGGGGGGGCAGCTGTAGACCCCTAAAATTGTCCGGGTCGGAAATAAAGCTTGAAGACTCTCGAAGACTGAAGGAAGATCAGCCAGAAGGACTCCTGGAAGGCCCTAGGAGGGTTCTCTGTAGGTCTAGAGGTCTTAGAATAGCTCAAAATAAGGAAGTGGAGGGAATGAAGCCCAATACGGCCGTACTGAACTTAATACGACCGTATTGAAGCTTCAATACGGCCGCAGTGAACTCAATACGGTGTATTGAAGTTTCTGAAAACTTCAATACGGCCGTATTGGAATCAATACGCCCGTATTGAAGCTTCAATACAGCCGCAGTGAACTCAATACGGGCGCATTGAAATTTCTGAATTTCAATACGGCCGTATTGAACTCAATACGACCGTATTGAAGTTCAAAAATTTCAATACGGCCGTATTGCTTCTGTAGGCCGTATTGGGCCTGTTCCCTATAAATATGACGTCAATTGGACGTCATTCCACACTTTCACACTCAGTTTTGACTCCCTCCTTGAGTATTCTGGGGTTTTTGAGCAGTGTTCTGCCCTAGAAATCTCTCTAGGAGTCGATCCGACGAAGTTCTGGAATTCCGAGCACTTAGCTTGGAGATTCGAACCTAGTCGAAGGGAAATCCTCCGGATTTCCATAGTCAAAAGTTTTTAGGAAGGAGCGAGCGAGTTTGTAGAGCGAGGGAACGCCAAAAAGCTTCCCAGTTTTACTCAATATATAAAAGCACGCTTCAAGAGGTTTCTTCTTAAATCCTTCCTTTTACTGCTTTCTGTGTGCATATTTAAACTGTCATCATGTAGATAATTAATTTATAATCGCTTATAATAAATAGGGGTAATTTAGTAATTTTACGCTATTATTTTAGAAATAATCTGTCATAGGGAACCCGAAAGGGGCGCTGTGGGGTGCTAACACCTTCCCCACGCGTAACCGACTCCCTTACCCAACTCTGGTTGTAATGGCCAAAGTTGATTTATAAAATCAATTGCCTTATCCCTTTTTCCAATGTTTTGAGTAAAACATTGGTGGCGACTCCACGAACCCTCCTTTTGCGAAAACCACTAATCCATGGAGGGTCCCGCTTGGGATTAACATGGATTGGTGAATCATTTAATAAAATTGCTCGTTTGACAAGGTCTCAGTTTGAGAATACGTCATTCTAGCAATCCATATTTTTAAACAAATAAACGAGTCCAACCATCCTTCGCGAATGCCGAAAGCCCGTTTCGGGCCGGTGGCGACAATCCCTATAAATATGACGTCAATGGGACGTCATTCTACACTTTCACACACAGTTTTAACCCTCTTCTTGAGTATTCTGGGTTTTTTTGAGCAGTGCTCTGCCTAGAAATCACTCGGAGAGTTGATCCGACGAAGTTCTTGAGTCACGAGCCATTTGCTTGAGTCTCGAACCTAGTCGAAGGGAAATCCTCCGGATTTCCATAGTTAAAATTTTATAGGAGAGAGCGAGCGGTCTTGTAGAGGGAGGGAACGCCAAAACGCTTCCCAATTTCTGTCAAAATATATAAGAAAGCACGCTTCAAAGGTTTATCTCTTTAAAGTCCCTTCTTTTACCGCTTTCTGTGTGTACATATTTAAACTGTCATCATGTAGATAGTTAATTTATAATTGCTTAGAATAAATAGGGGTAATTTAGTAATTTCGCACTATTATTTTTAAATAATCTGTCATAGGGAACCCGAAAGGGGCGCTGTGGGGTGCTAACACCTTCCCCACGCGTAACCGACTCCCTTACCCGACTCTGGTTGTAATGGCCGAAGTCGATTTTTGAATCGATTGCCTTAAACCTCTTTTTCCAATGTTTTGAGTAAAACATTGGTGGCGACTCCATGAACCCTTCCTTTTTATGAAAACCGCTAATCCATGGAGGGTCCCGCTTTGGATTAACATGGATTGGTGAGCCTTTTAATAAAATTGCTCGTTTGACGAGGTCTCAGTTTGAGAATAAGTCATTCTAGCAATCCATATTTTTAAACAAATAAAAGAGTCCAACCATCCTTCGCGAATGCCGAAAGCCCGTTTCGGGCCGGTGGCGACACTCATGACTCAAGAACTTCGTCGGATTGGCTCTCGGAGAGACTTCTAGGGCAGAGAATAGCTCAAAAACCCAAGAATACTCAGCACGAGGGTCCAGAAGTGTGGAAAAAGTGTGGAATGACGTGCAAATGACGTCCTATTTATAGGATTGAGGCGCAATACAGCCTGGGAGGTCAATACGGCCCGTACTGGGTTTTTGAACTACAGTACGGCCGTATTGAATTTGGTACGGCCGTACTGAAGTTCAAAAACTTCAGTACGGCCGTATTGAGTTCACTACGGCCGTATTGCAGTTCAAATGGCTCAGTACGGCCGTACTGAACCTCTAGGAGGGTGTATTGAGCTCCAATCCTCGCACACCCTTATTCTAAGCTACTCTAAGACTTCTAGACCCACAAAGAATCATCCTAGGGTCTTCCAGGAGTCCTTCCGGCTGACTTTCCTTCGGTCTTCGAAAGTCTTTGAGTCTTATTTCCGACCCGGACAATTTTAGGGGTCTACAGCTGCCCCCCTTTACTTAGTCGAACGACTTTTTGGTGTACCGGTTGACAAGTAAAGGAGTTGACCCAATTGTCCGGGGAGTAAGCCATCCTTCCGACTTGTAGTGTCTTCCGGTGGGAAAATTGTTGAGTGGCCTCTCCAGGTTGAGTATTAGTCATCGCCTCTCCAGGCTCGTGCATACCTCGGTGTTTCTGACAACCTCGGTAGCGTGAGTTTGCCCTCTCCAGGGTCTGCATGCCTCCGTGTTTCTGACGACGTTGGCAGCTGCATACCTCCGTGTTTCTGACGACGTCGGTAGCTGAGTATTGGTCGTCGCCTCTCCAGGCTCGTGCATACCTCGGTGTTTCTGACAACCTCGGTAGCTGCATACCTCCGTGTTTCTGATGACGGGGTAGCTGAGTATTAGTCGTCGCCTCTCCAGGCTCGTGCATACCTCGGTGTTTCTGACAACCTCGGTAGCTGCATACCTCCGTGTTTCTGACGACGGGGTAGCTGAGTATTAGTCGTCGCCTATCCAGGCTCATGCATACCTCGGTGTTTCTGACAACCTCGGTAGCTGCATACCTTCGTGTTTCTGACGACGGAGTAGCTGAGTATTAGTCGTCGCCTCTCCAGGCTCGTGCATACCTCGGTGTTTCTGACAACCTCGGTAGCTGCATACCTCCGTGTTTCTGACGACGGGGTAGCTGAGTATTAGTCGTCGCCTCTCGAGGCTCGTGCATACCTCGGTGTTTCTGACAACCTTGGTAGCTGCATACCTCCGTGTTTCTGACGACGGGGTAGCTGAGTATTATTCGTCGCCTCTCCAGGCTCGTGCATACCTCAGTGTTTCTGACAACCTCGGTAGCGTGAGTTTGCCCTCTCCAGGGTCGTGCATACCTCGGTGTTTCTGACAACCTCGGTAGCGTGAGTTTGCCCTCTCCAGGGACTGCATGCCTCCGTGTTTCTGACAACGTTGGCAGCTGCATACCTCCGTGTTTCTGACGACGTCGGTAGCTGAGTATTAGTCGTCGCCTCTCCAGGCTCGTGCATACTTCGGTGTTTCTGACAACCTTGGTAGCGTGAGTTTGCCCTCTCCAGGGTCTGCATGCCTCTGTGTTTCTGACGACGTTGGCAGCTGCATACCTCCGTGTTTCAGACGACGTCGGTAGCTGAGTATTAGTCGTCGCCTCTCCAGGCTCGTGCATACCTCGGTGTTTCTGACAACCTCGGTAGCTGCATACCTCCGTGTTTCTGACGACGGGGTAGCTGAGTATTAGTCGTCGCCTCTCCAGGCTCGTGCATACCTCGGTGTTTTTGACAACCTCGGTGTCGCCACCGGCCCGAAACGGGCTTTCGGCATTCGCGAAGGATGGTTGGACTCTTTTATTTGTTTAAAAGTATGGATTGCTAGAATGACTTATTCTCAAACTTCAAACGAGTAATTTTATTAAAAGGCTCACCAATCCATATTAATCCCAAGCGGGACCCTCCATGGATTAGCGGTTTTTATAAAAAGGAAGGGTTCGTGGAGTCGCCACCAATGTTTTACTCAAAATATTGGAAAAAGAAATTTAAGGCAATCGATTCAAAAATCGACTTCGGCCATGACAACCAGAGTCGGGTAAGGGAGTCGGTTACGCGTGGGGAAGGTGTTAGCACCCCACAGCGCCCCTTTCGGGTTCCCTATGACAGATTATTTAAAAATAATAGTGCAAAATTACTAAATTACCCCTATTTATTCTAAGCAATTATAAATTAACTATCTACATGATGACAGTTTAAATATGTACACACAGAAAGCGGTAAAAGAAGGGACTTTAAAGATATAAACCTTTGAAGCGTGCTTTCTTATATATCTTGACAGAAATTGGGAAGCGTTTTGGCGTTCCCTCCCTCTACAAGACCGCTCGCTCCCTCCTATAAAATTTTAACTATGGAAATCTGGAGGATTTCCCTTCGACTAGGTTCGAGACTCAAGCAAATGGCTCGTGACTCAAGAACTTCGTCGGATCAACTCTCCGAGTGATTTCTAGGCAGAGCACTGCTCAAAAAAACCCAGAATACTCAAGAAGAGGGTTAAAACTCAGTGTAAAAGTGTGAAATGACGTCCTATTGACGTCATATTTATAGGGAAAAGGCTCAATACGGTCTCTGGGGGTCAATACGGTCAACATTGAAATTTTGAACTACAATACGGCCGTATTGAATTCAATACGGCCGTATTGAAGTTCAAAAAACCTCAATACGGCCGCATTGAAGTTCAGTGCAGCCGTATTGAAGTTCAGTGCAGCCGTATTGAATTCAATGCAGCCGTATTAAAGTTCAGTGCAGCCGTATTGAATTCAATGCAGCCGTATTGAAGTTCAGAAACTTCAATACGGCCGTATTAAGTTCAGTGCGGCCGTATTGAAGTTCAAAATGTTCAATACAGCCGTACTGAACCTCTGGGAGGCCGTATTGGGCTTCATTCCTCCCACTTTTCTTATTTTAGCTATTCTAAGACCTCTAAACCTACAGATAGTCATCCTATGGTCTTCTGGGAGTCCTTCCGGCTGACTTTCCTTCAGTCTTCGAGAGTCTTCAAGCTTTATTTCCGACCCGGACAATTTTAGGGGTCTACAGCTGCCCCCCCTTTACTTAGTCGGACGGCCTTTTGGTGTACCGGCTGACAAGTAAAGGAGTTGACCCAATTGTCCGGGTGATGTGCCAACCTTCTGACTTGTAGCGTCTTCCGGTGGAAAATTGTTGAGTAGCCTCTCCAGGTTGTTGCATACCTTGGCGTTTCTGACAACCTCGGTAGCTAAGTTTACCCTCTCCAGGGTCAACTTCACTCGACGCCCGAGCCGGAAGTTGAACACCAACGTGCCTCTGACGACGCTGATGGTTGAGTACCGCCTCTCCAGGCCTAGCCTCACTCGACGCCCGAGCCGGAAGCTAGACACCAGTGTTAACATCACCGATGATTGAGTACTGCCTCTCCAGGCTCTGCTTCGGTTGTTTCTGACGACCTAGGCAGCTAAGTTTACCCTCTCCAGGGTCAACTTCACTCGACGCCCGAGCCGGAAGTTGAACACCAACGTGCCTTTGACGACGCTGACGGTTGAGTACCGCCTCTCCAGGCCTAGCCTCACTCGACGCCCGAGCCGGAAGCTAGACACCAGTGTTAACATCACCGATGATTGAGTACTGCCTCTCCAGGCTCTGCTTCGGTTGTTTCTGACGACCTAGGCAGCTAAGTTTACCCTCTCCAAGGTCAACTTCACTCGACGCCCGAGCCGGAAGTTGAACACCAACGTGCCTTTGACGACGCTGATGGTTGAGTACCGCCTCTCCAGGCCCTGCCTCTCAACATGAGGTAGTTGAGTATCGCCTCTCCAGGCCCTGCCTCTTAACATTCGGCAGTTGAGTATCGCCTCTCCAGGCCTGCGTCCGTGTCTTCTGATCACTTCGGCAATGCGAGTTTACCCTCTCCAGGGATTTGTGATGATTTTGTCTCCACAGTCCACGATGCTGCTTCGACGATTGTTTTTTGATTTTTGTGCCACTGAGGGCTGGATAACGCAGGGATCCGTCTAGGGGATGTGCAGTCATTCATAGGTTCTTGTGCCCCAACTTGCATTTGCATAGTTGGTACCCATGGGGAATTTCTGACTCCTTGGGGTGTAGACACAGATGCTTTTCTTGAATTGAGCGATGCCTTATGTTTGGCTGACGTCCTTTGACGTTGGTGGAGTATCCCGATTATCCTTATTCGGGTGTCTCTCTTTGATTTTCTGATTTTGTAGCCTCTATGTAGGCTATTATCCACTGGGGGTTCTGGATGTTGATTTTGATTTTGTCTCCACAGTCCACGATGCTACTTTGACGATTGTTTTTGATTTTGATGCCACTGAGGGCTGGATAATGCAGGGATCCGTCTAGGGGATGTGCATTCATTCATAGGTTTTTGTGCCCCAACTTGCATTGCTTAGTTGGTACCCATGGAGAATTTCTGACTCCTTGAGGTGTAGACACAGATGCTCTCTCTCTGAGTTGAGCGATGCCTTATGTTTGGCTGTCGTCCTTTCGACGTTGTGGAGTGTCCCGGTTATCCTTATTCGGGTATCTCTTTTGTTTTTCTGGTTTTGTCGCCTCTGTGTAGGCTGTTATCCGCTGGGGGATTTTGTCATTGATTGTGATTAGCCTCTTCTGTTAGGCAGATCATCTTGATGTTCAATGATTGGCTAAGAGCCGGATTCCACTTGGGGAATGATTATTGATCTTTTGGATTTTTGCTTTTTGTAGGAATGCCTCTGTGTAGGCGACTGGGGATTTGAAGTTCTTATGTATCCCAGAGTATTATTTAGAAAGCCTCTTCAGGCTTAGCTTCACTCTTCGTTTGAGTTGGAAAGCTATCTTCCACTGAGGAAGTCTAAGTCCTTTGACTTGGATATTTTGTTTGGATCATGCTTCCGTTGGGGAATTTTGCTGATCTTGGTTTGATAGCTTTCACTGGGGAATTTGGCCCGTGAGTGGAAGCTGAGATATCTCTGGGGAGTATTATTTCTGCGAGCCTCTCCAGGCTCATTTATTCTGTACAGTTGGGGAGTATTATTTCAGCAAGCCTCTCCAGGCTCAGTTATTCTGAGAGAGTATTATTTCGGCGAGCCTCTCCAGGCTCAATTATTCTGAGAGAGTATTATTTCGGCGAGCCTCTCCAGGCTCAGTTATTCTGAGAGTATTATTTCGGCAAGCCTCTCCAGACTCAGTTATTTTGTATGAGTATTATTTCGGCAAGCCTCTCCAGGCTCAATTATTCTGAGAGAGTATTATTTCGGCGAGCCTCTCCAGGCTCAATTATTCTGAGAGTATTATTTCGGCAAGCCTCTCCAGGCTCAGTTATTTTGTATGAGTATTATTTCGGCAAGCCTCTCCAGGCTCAGTTATTCTGCATGAGTATTGTTTCGGCAAGCCTCTCCAGGCTCAGTTATTCTGTACGAGGCGATCGATTTTCTAAATCTTTTGCCTTTTTTGTCGTTTTTGGCTTTTTCTGTATTTTTGCCTTTTTTGTTGATTTTGGCTTTTTCTGTGTTTTTGCCTTTTTTGGTTGATTTCGGCTTTTTCTGTACAGAAATGTCTCTGAGAAGTATTATTTTGGCAAGCCTCTTCAGGCTCAGTTATTCTGAGAGAGTATTATTTCGGCGAGCCTCTCCAGGCTCAATTATTCTGTGAGAGTATTATTTCGGCGAGCCTCTCCAGGCTCAATTATTCTGAGAGAGTATTATTTCGGCAAGCCTCTCCAGGCTCAGTTATTCTGAGAGTATTATTTCGGCGAGCCTCTCCAGGCTCAGTTATTCTGTATGGTGAGAGAGTATTGTTTCTGCAAGCCTCTCCAGGCTTAATTATTCTGAGGAAGTATTTTTTCAGCAAGCCTCTCCAGGCTCAATCATTCTGTACAAACTGAGGAGTATTGTTTGTATCCTTGCCTTTTTCGTTTTCGGCTTTTGTTGACTGCTGTCATACACAAGCAATTTTCTATTTTTTCTATTTTATGCAATTGCCTCATGATAAGGTCTTTGAATGTGCAACTAATGTGTGTGATGCACAAATGCAAGTTTTATTATTTAATGTTTTTAGAAAAATGAATGGTTCTCCCTATCCTCTTCTTCTTGGAGGAATTTTGTCATTGATGTGAGGGAGGATTTCTGTTATTGCCAATACGGCCGTTATTCATTTCAGTATGCCCGTATTGAATTGAAAATTTGTTCATAACCCTAATTTTGGTACGGGCATACTGAACATGATACGGGCGTATTGTTTTTCTGAAGTTTATATATATATTTTTTTTGTTTTTTTTTTTTCAATAAACAGAGAATAAGTGATCTTCCATTACACCTATCATCTGTATGCATGTATGCAGTATGATGCACCTAATTCTATTTGATTCACTTTTCAAAAGAATTAACCGATGCGTTTCTCTGTTTGGATTTTTGCCATTCCTCTAGACGGGCTGTGTGCTGCCGATTTTTGTAACCGAGGAATGATGCATGTTATATTGAGATTTGGTGTCATCAACCAAATGATTTTCCTTTCCTTTAGAAGATGTGTCAACCCTCCTATTGACTACTATATCTCCATGTTTCCACTAGATTATTCAAAAATCGTTTGGGACAAGAGAGAAAAGAAGGAAAGGATATATTTTCAAAAGTTTGTGTTTTAGAAGGGATTATTTATTTTTTGAAAAATGGATTTTGTAAGAATGGCTTGGCCAATGGTAGGCTTAAGTGTTTAGGCTTGTTTGATTAAACACTTATGAAGTTAAGCACGTCTTGGTTATTAACATTTGTGATTTGATAACTTGGATAGCTTTTCTTGAGCCCCTTCGTTGAATTCAGTTGGTGGTACCATCATGGGTTTATTCTGTTTTTCGATTGCCCTAACTTTTGCCTAAAACATCCATTTGTGGAGTTTTAGCGGGCTTTTGTTTTTGTTCATTATTTTGTAACCCTAATTTTTGCCCAGGTCACCCTTTTGTGGGATTCCTAGCGGGTCTTTTGCTCTTATTTTTGCGCAGTCCCCTTTTTTTGGGTTTCCTGCCGAGCTTCTTTTATTTTTAGGATTTTTGTCCTGAATGGATTTCTTTTTATCCATGACGGCACTTATTGAGGCCAAGGAAAGGTGCTCCAAGTTGTCGTGCACACTTCCACACAAAATGATGTGGGTTTATTGATTATTAAGACGATTTTAACCTCACTTATGTTCATTCAAACAGGGTTAAATAATGCGGTCTAGAATTTTATTGCAAGCAAGAAAAGAAGCAATAAAGAATTAATAAAGAATGATTTTATTATAATCATAATGGAAACATGTGCCCTATCGAGGCTCGGGGGTCGGGCTGTCCCCGAGGAGTAATCTCTAATAGTCATCAGGTCTATACATCCCTATCGGAAGGAGAAAAACACTTGACGACGACGACCGGCCTTAACGCTTGTGAACTGGCCTTCCTAAAGATCTGGCTTAAAGAACGTCGAGAAGGATCTTGGTTTCTCTTCGTCCTTTGATCTTTATAAGGGTTGTATCCTAACCCTTGTTTCCCCGGATTATCCTTGATAATGGGTAGCTCCGGGATTCCTTGGGAGTCCTTGCCTAATCCTTGTCCTGGCAAGTATCCGTTCTTGGTGAGCATGGAGGCTACCTTCTTCATTTCTCGGGGAAACGTTTCGACATTGGCGATTTCCAATGCTTGGAAGGCGGTTTCTAAAGCTTCCTCCGCTGCATCCACGTAAGGTATGGTGGATGGTTTGCTGATGAGTATGTCATCTTCAGCTTGTACAGTCACCAGTTTGTCACCCACTATGAACTTGACTTTCTGGTGGAGCGTAGAGGGTACAACTTTCGCATCATGAATCCAAGGTCGGCCGAGGAGACAGCTGTATGCGGGAGTAATGTCCATCACTTGGAATTCGACATTAAAGATAGTGGGTCCAATTTGGATTGGAAGATTGATCTCTCCCACCACTTCTCTTTTAGAACCATCGAAGGCTCGAACGATCATGTTGCTCGGGCGCATTTGGACTCCCTTGATTGCCAATTGCTTGAGCGTTCTTCTTGGCATCACATTCAAGGAAGATCCATTATCTACCAAGACTTTAGCGATGTGATACTCCTTGCACTTTACAGAGATGTGCAAGGGCTTGTTATGATTCGGTCCCCCAGCGGGGATTTCTTCATCAGTGAAGGTGAGGTGATCACTAGCCGTGATGTGACTAACAATCCCCTCAAACTTGTCTTGGGAGATAGTGTGCGACACATATGCCTCGTTCAAGACTTTCGACAGAGCTTGCCGATGCGTTTCGGAACTTAGGATCAACGACAACAGCGTAATCCTTGCTGGCGTCCTATGAAGTTGATCCACGATGGAGTACTCGCTCTGTCGGATAAACTTTAACAGCTCGTCTGTCTCCTCCTCGGATTCTTTTTCCTCGGTTTTCTTTTCTTTTTTTTTCTTTATTCTTGGGGGCTTTATCATGAAGATCTTCGGGAGTGTAGATCCTGCCACTCCTAGTCATGCCCCCAAGTCCAGCGATGTTAGAGATATCGCTGTCGGCAGAAAAATGGATGTCGTATATCCACGGCACAGCCTTATTTGATTCGTAGGGAAAAGGCCTTGGAGTAGTGATCCTTAACGGTGTCGGACCTTCCCCTTTATTCGTCTTAATTACCAACAACGGAGTTGACGTGTGTTCGCTTGGCGCGGTTGTTGGCTTACACTTGATAACGAACGGCGTGCGATCCATTCTTTGAACATACGCATCGATTTAATCCTTTCTTTTTATTTACGTTTATTAATGAATTACTAGGAGGGATGTATGAAATGCAAACCTAGATCCCTCCATAATCTTTGATAAGAATGCATGATATGAGGTGATGACGTTGAATATGCATGCATTGTGTTTATTCAACTAAGCATTATCATGTTTTTAGGATGTCCCTAAGATGATGCATGATATTGCTTGGTTTGGATAAATAACCCTTTTTTCCTTTTTTTGGGTATTTTGTTTTTTGTATTTTTTTGGGTGAAAAGGGAAACTACCTACATGAATGTGATGAAGGTAGATGTTAACACCATGCAATGGAAGATTCTTATTCCTATTTATTTTTATTTTAAAAGAATAGGAATGTTGTATGTTTAAAGAAATGCAATGTATGCTCAAACAATTTCACATAAACAATGCACAAACAATTCACTCATCCACGAACAGTCACGAGCGAATCACGAGGTAGGGGTATCCTGCAGAAAAGTGCATATTCAAGGTGGTTCTAACTGTTCTCACCGGTCTGAGGCCCCCAAGGTGCCCCCATTATAGGGACCCAATTCCTCTCGTCGTAAGCCGATGGAAAGCTCCAACGCACTGTCGGACTCGAGTTCATGGTTATCACCTTGAGTGATGCTTTCCGACAACGGTCTACGGGCACCTATAGACCCATTCGACAACCGGCCGTACTAACATCCACTCCCTATGGCTTACCACTCATGCCCCCGGGTATAGAGGGAACTGTTGTGTGCAAAGGTTTGTGTGCAGTTTTTATTTCAAACATTTGCGAAAATTAAACAAACAACAGTTATTAAAAGCCAAATAGGTAAAACATGTTATTATACAAGCGAGGGGTAATGAAGTAATTTTAACTATTATTTGTTAAAAATAATCTGTCACTAAATGGGACTGACTCTCAAAGCTTCCCCAGTGGAGTCGCCATCTGTCGCCACCGGCCCGAAACGGGCTTTCGGCATTCGCGAAGGATGGTTGGACTCTTTTATTTGTTTAAAAGTATGGATTGCTAGAATGACTTATTCTCAAACTGAGACCTTGTCAAACGAGCAATTTTATTAAAAGGCTCACCAATCCATATTAATCCCAAGCGGGACCCTCCATGGATTAGCGGTTTTTATAAAAAGGAAGGGTTCGTGGAGTCGCCACCAATGTTTTACTCAAAACATTGGAAAAAGAAATTTAAGGCAATCGATTCAAAAATCGACTTCGGCCATGACAACCAGAGTCGGGTAAGGGAGTCGGTTACGCGTGGGGAAGGTGTTAGCACCCCACAGCGCCCCTTTCGGGTTCCCTATGACAGATTATTTAAAAATAATAGTGCAAAATTACTAAATTACCCCTATTTATTCTAAGCAATTATAAATTAACTATCTACATGATGACAGTTTAAATATGTACACACAGAAAGCGGTAAAAGAAGGGACTTTAAAGATATAAACCTTTGAAGCGTGCTTTCTTATATATCTTGACAGAAATTGGGAAGCGTTTTGGCGTTCCCTCCCTCTACAAGACCGCTCGCTCCCTCCTATAAAATTTTAACTATGGAAATCCGGAGGATTTCCCTTCGACTAGGTTCGAGACTCAAGCAAATGGCTCGTGACTCAAGAACTTCGTCGGATCAACTCTCCGAGTGATTTCTAGGCAGAGCACTGCTCAAAAAAACCCAGAATACTCAAGAAGAGGGTTAAAACTCAGTGTAAAAGTGTGAAATGACGTCCCATTGACGTCCTATTTATAGGGAAAAGGCTCAATACGGTCTCTGGGGGTCAATACGGTCAACATTGAAATTTTGAACTACAATACGGCCGTATTGAATTCAATACGGCCGTATTGAAGTTCAAAAAACCTCAATACGGCCGCATTGAAGTTCAGTGCAGCCGTATTGAAGTTCAGTGCAGCCGTATTGAATTCAATGCAGCCGTATTAAAGTTCAGTGCAGCCGTATCGAATTCAATGCAGCCGTATTGAAGTTCAGAAACTTCAATACGGCCGTATTGAGTTCAGTGCGGCCGTATTGAAGTTCAAAATGTTCAATACGGCCGTACTGAACCTCTGGGAGGCCGTATTGGGCTTCATTCCACCCACTTTTCTTATTTTAGCTATTCTAAGACCTCTAAACCTACAGATAGTCATCCTATGGTCTTCTGGGAGTCCTTCCGGCTGACTTTCCTTCAGTCTTCGAGAGTCTTCAAGCTTTATTTCCGACCCGGACAATTTTAGGGGTCTACACTCGGTAGCTGCATACCTCCGTGTTTCTGACGATGGGGTAGCTGAGTATTAGTCGTCGTCTCTCCAGGCTCGTGCATACCTCGGTGTTTTTGACGACCTCGGTAGCGTGAGTTTGCCCTCTCCAGGGTCTGCGGTTTGCCCTCCCCAGGGTTGCATACCTCCGTGCTTCTGGTCACTTTGGTAGCGTGAGTTTGCCCTCTCCAGGGATTTGTGATGATTTTGTCTCCACAGTCCACGATGCTGCTTCGACGGTTGTTTTTGATTTTGGTGCCGCTGAGGGCTGGATAGCGCAGGGATCCGTCTAGGGGATGTGCAGTTACTCATAGGTTCTTGTGTCCCAACTTTCCATTGCGTAGTTGGTGCCCACTGGGGAAATTCTGATTCCTTGGGGATGCAGACACAAAGATGCTCTTTCTGAGGTGAGCGATGCCTTATGATTGGCTGACGTCCTTTCGACGTTGGTGGAGTATCCCGGTTATCCTTATTCGAGTGACTCTTTTGATTTTCTGGTTTTGTTGCCTCTGCGTAGGCTGTTATCCGCTAGGGGATTCTGTTGTGATGATTTTGTCTCCACAGTCCATGATGTTGCTTCGACGGTTGTTTTTGATTTTGGTGCCGCTGAGGGCTGGATAACGCAGGGATCCGTCTAAGGGATGTGCAGTTACTCATAGGTTCTTGTGTCCCAACTTTCCATTGCGTAGTTGGTGCCCACTGGGGAAATTCTGATTCCTTGGGGATGCAGACACAAAGATGCTCTTTCTGAGGTGAGCGATGCCTTATGATTGGCTGACGTCCTTTCGACGTTGGTGGAGTATCCCGGTTATCCTTATTCGGGTGACTCTTTTGATTTTCTGGTTTTGTTGCCTCTGCGTAGGCTGTTATCCGCTGGGGGATTCTGTCGTATTGATCTTGATTGGCCTCTTCTGTTAGGCGGATTATCTTGACGTTCGGTTTTTTGGTTGAATACCGAATTCCGCTTGGGGAATGGGTATTGATCTTTTTGGATTTTCCTTGAGTGCCTCTGAGTAGGCGAATGGGGATTGAGGATCTTGTGTATCCCAGAGTATTATTTAGAAAGCCTCTTTAGGCTTTGCTTCACTCATCGCTCGAGTTGGAAAGCTATCTTCCACTGAGGAAGTCTGAGTCCTTTGACTCCGATATTTTGTTTGGATGATCATGCTTCCATTGGGGAATCTTGCTGATCTTGCTCTGATAGCTTTCACTGGGAATTCGGCCCAAGAGTGCAAGCTGAGATGTCTCTGGGGAGTATTATTTCGGCAAGCCTCTCCAGGCTCAGTTATTCTGTACGATTTGTTGGATTTTCTGAATTTTTGCCTTTTTTGTTGATTTTTCGCTTTTTTCGGAATCGGAGGGATCTCAAACACACTCACAGATAAAGTATGCAGAGGAATGAAGATGTTGTTGATGTACAAAAGAATGGGCCAATACGGGCCGTATTGAATTCAATACGCCCATATTGGTGTGGACGTTATGGCCAATACGGCCGTATTCATTTCAGTACGCCCGTATTGAGTTGAAAATTTGTTCATAACCCTAATTTTAGTTCGGGCGTACTGAACATGGTACGGGCGCATTGTTTTTTCTGAAGTTTATATATATATATATATATATATATATATATTTTTTTTTTTTTATTATTATTTTTATTTTATTTTTATTTTATTTTTATTTTATTTTCTTTTTTTTTTAATAAACAGAGAATAAGTGATCTTCCAGTACACCTATCATCTGTATGCATGTATGCGGTATGATGCACCTAATTCTATTTGATTTATTTTTTCAAAAGAATTAACCGATGCGTTTCTTTGCTTGGATTTTTGCCATTCCTCTAGACGGGCTGTGCGCTGCCGATTTCTGTAACCGAGGAATGATGCGTGTTATATCGAGATTGGTGTCATCAACCCAGTGATCCTTCCCTTCCTTTAGAAGACGTATCAACCCTCCTATTGACCACTATATCTCCATGTTTCCACTAGATTATTCTAAAATCGTTTGGGACAAGAGAAAAAAAAGGAAAGATATTTTTGTTCAAAAGTTTGTGTTTTAGAGGGGATTATTATTGTTTTGAAAACGGTTTTTGTAAGAATGGCTGGCCAAGGTAGGCTCATGTGTTTAGGCTTGTTTGATTAAACACTTATGAAGTTAAGAAAGTCTTGTTATTGACGTTGTGATTCGACAACTTAGATAGCTTCCCTTGAACCTTTCTTTTTGAATTCAGCTCATGGTACCATCATGGATTTCTTTTGCTTTTTGATTGTCCTTATTTTTGCCTAAAACACCCTTTTGTGGCGTCTCAGCGGACCTTTGTTTTTGTTCATTTTTGCAACCCTAATTTTTGCCTAGGTCACCCTTTCGTGGGATTCCTAGCGGGTTCTTTGCTCTTATTTTTGCGCAGCCCCCTTTTTGGGTTTCCTGCCGAGCTTTTTTTTTTGTTTTTAGGATTTTGTCCTTAAAGGATTTCTTTTTTATCCATGATGGCACTTGTCGAGGCCAAGGAAAGGTGCTCCAAGTTATCACACACACTTCCACATAAAAATGATGCGGGTTTATTGTTATTAAGACGAATTTAACCTCATTCATGCTTATTCAAACAGGGTTAAAATAATGTGGTCTAGAAATTTATTGCAAGCAAGAAAAGAAGCAATAAGAAATAATAAAGAACGATTTTATTATAATTATAGCGGAAACATGTGCCCTATCGAGGCTCGGGGGTCGGGCTGTCCCCGAGGAGTAATCTCTAACAGTCATCAAGTCTATACATCCCTATCAGAAGGAGAAGAGCACTTGATGACGACGACCGGCCTTGACGCTTGTGAACCGGCCTTCCTAAAGATCTGGCTTAAAGAACGTCGAGAAGGATCTTGGTTCCTCTTCGTCCTTTGATCTTTATTAGGGTTGTATCCTAACCCTTGTTTCCCCGGATTATCCTTAATAATGGGTAGCTCGGGAATTCCTTGGGAATCCTTGCCAAGTCCTTGTCCAGGCAAGTATCCGTTCTTGGTGAGCATGTAGGCTACCTTCTTCATTTCTCGGGTGTAGACCCCTAAAATTGTCCGGGTCGGAAATAAGACTCGAAGACTCTCGAAGACCGAAGGAAAGTCAGCCAGAAGGACTCCTAGAAGTTCAGTACGGCCGTACTGAACATTTTGAACTACAATACGGCCGTACTGAACCCAATACGGCCATACTGTAGTTCAAAACTTCAGTACGGGCCGTATTGACCCCAGAGGCCGTACTGCGCCTCACTCCTATATATAGGACGTCATTTGGACGTCATTCAACACTTTTGGACACTTTCTCCACTCTCTTATTGAGTATTCTGGGGTTTTTGAGCAGTGTTCTGCCCTAGAAATCGCTCTGAGAGCCGATCCGACGAAGTTCTTGAGTCACGAGCCATTTGCTTGAGTCTCGAACCGAGTCGAAGGGAAATCTTTTTGATTTCCATAGTTAAAAATTATTTTTTAGGAAGGAGCGAGCGAGCGTGTAGAGGGAGGGAGCGCCAAAAAGCCTCCTAGATTCCGTTGAGATATATAAAAGCACGCTTCAAAGGTTTCTTTCCCAAAATCCCTTCTTTTACTGCTTTCTGATTGTTGCATATTTAAATTTGTCATCATGTAGATATCTCGTTAACAATCGTTTCTAATAAATAGGGGTAATTTAGTAATTTTACGCTGTTATTTAAGAAATAATCCGTCATAGGGAACCCGAAAGGGGCGTTGTGGGGTGCTAACACCTTCCTCGCACGTAACCGACTCCCTTACCCAATTCTGGTTGTAATGGCCGAAGTTGATTTACGAAAATCAATTGCCTTAAATCTTTTTCCAATGTTTTGAGTAAAACATTGGTGGCGACTCCAAGAACCCTCCTTTTTGCGAAAACCACTAATCCATGGAGGGTCCCGCTTGGGATTAACATGGATTGGTGAATCATTTAATAAAATTGTTAGTTCGATGAGGTCTCAGTTTGAGAATAAGTCGTTCTAACAATCCATCATTTTTTCCAAACTTTAAAAAGAGTCCAACCATCGTCGCGAATGCCATAGTCCGTTTCGGCGGGTGGCGACAGATGGCGACTCCGCTGGGGAAGCCTCGAGAGTCAGTCCCATTTAGTGATGGATTATTTCTAAAATGA
Organism: Cajanus cajan; assembly: GCF_000230855.2. NCBI lineage: Eukaryota > Viridiplantae > Streptophyta > Magnoliopsida > Fabales > Fabaceae > Cajanus > Cajanus cajan. Next base: position 42,524,092 of record NC_138525.1, read on the forward strand.
TAGTTTAAAATTACTTCATTACCCCTCACTTGTATGATAACATGCTTTATCTATTTGGCTTTAATAACTGTTGTATGTTTAAATTCTCGCAATTGTTTGAAATACAAACTGCACACGAACCTTTGCACACAACAGTTCCCTCTATACCCGGGGGCATGAGTGGAAAGCCATAGGGAGTGGATGTTAGTACGGCCAGTTGTCGAATGGGTCTAGGTGCCCGTAGACCGTTGTCGGAAAACATCACTCAAGGTGATAACCATGAACTCAAGTCCGACAGTGCGTTGGAGCTTTCCATCGACTTACGACGAGAGGAATTGGGTCCCTATAATGGGGGCACCTTGGGGGCCTCAGACCAGTGAGAACAGTTAGAACCTCCTTGAATATGCACTTTTCTGCAGGATACCCCTACCTCGTGATTCGCTCGTGACTGTTCGTGGATGAGTGAATTGTTTGTGTATAGGTCTATGTGACATTGTTTGTGCATTAATAATAAACCTCGTGATAAGGTCTAAGAATAACCCCCATGCATGAAAAATGTCATGACATGAGAGGAAAAACCATGTGTGAAAATATAATAAAAGTGAGGAGCATGTGCATCATTACCAATAAGACATCATGCATCCTCATAACCATTCATTTTAGGCTCACCAATACCCCTTGACATGAGTGAAAGAGACCCATGACTATTGAGATTCTCCGTTGGGGAGAGATCATAAGTCAAGGAGGGTGGTAAACCTCCGTCTTAAAAAGGCAGCGCCTTAAAGATGGAAGGTTATCAAGCTCATGTCAAGAGAGTATTCATTCCATAAATAAACTAATTAGATTAAGCATTCATTTTAGAAAGTGGCTGGTCATCTCTCTGTCCTCACGCGCGCGCAGAAACTCAAGAAAATGGACGCGTTGGAGGAACAAAATAAGAAGCTTACAGCCGAGCTCTCACAGCTCAAGGAGAAAATGGCGCAAATGATGGAACTCATGCGTCAACAAAACATACACGGGGCTCAACACAGTGACCATGAGTCCCATCATGAGGAGGAGCAAGAGCAAGAGCCTCCGCAAGCTGTACCCCTTGGGGCGGGGATTACAATTAGAGAGCCCGAGATTTCAAAGGAACAATTCCACGCTCTCGAGGACCGGTTGAGGGCTATGGAGGGGCATGATTTTGATATCAAAGATGCCGTCGACATGTGCTTAGTGAGGGACATCCAATTCCCTCCCAAATTTAAAGTGCCCGATCTCCCAAAGTATGTGGGATCGACTTGCCCCAAAAGTCATCTCACCATGTATTGCCGAAAGATGGCTGCATATGCCACTAATGAAAAGCTCTTAATCCATTGCTTCCAAGAGAGCTTGGCTGACACCGCACTCAACTGGTATATGCAGCTGGATGGGAATCAGGTGCTTACATGGAAGCAGTTGGCTGACGCATTCCTCAAGCGCTACAAGTATAACATCGACCTAACACCCGATAGGTCCGATCTTCAAGCCTTGAGTAAGAAAAATGATGAATCCTTTAAAGCGTACGCCCAACGATGGAGGGAGTTGGCGGCACAAATAGAGCCCCCGCTGTCGGATAAGGAGACGGTGTCCCTGTTCATAAATTCGTTGACCGGTCCCTATTATGACAAAATGATAGGGAACACGACAACGCTCTTCTCTGACATCATCACCATTGGAGAAAGAGTGGAACAAGGACTGAAAAGTGGGAAGGTAGCTGGGCCTTCCCAATCATTTGAAGCCAAGAAGACCTTTGGGAAGAAGAAAGAAGGAGGAGTCAACGTCGTAACTATCTCTTCATCTTCCTCCGCTTCGAAGTCAGGAAAGTCGCAGTACAACCCTGTGAAGAAGTTTGATAAACTTCCGACCACATATAGCGACCTCCTGCCGAAGCTAATACAAGCTCATCTTCTGGCTTACATTCCACCAAGGAAAATTGATCCACCTTACCCCGATTGGTACAATCCGCAAGACAAATGTCTATACCATTCGGGGGCACCGGGGCATTCAACGGAAAACTGTAGAACTCTCAAATATAAGGTCCAAGACCTTATCGATGCTGGGTGGGTCACTTTTGATTCGACAGCGCCCGACGTGAGCAAGAACCCTCTGCCGAAGCAGGAGTAGAGAGAAGAGCAAGCCACGATAGGGCCCCTCCAAATTTTTCTTTTTGGGACTCATGATCAGTACCCGAGATCATGAGACCCTTTTCATGTAAATAAGGGTTTTTGTACAGTTTTTTATACATATCAATAAAGAGGCATTTTTCACACATCATTCTCTCATTTGTTCTTTTCTCCCTTTCTCTCATTAACATTAATAATTCTAAACCAAAAACAGAACCAATAAAACAATTATGTCTGTGATTGTTCGCTCCGACCGGGATCCGAAAGTTGAGGGTGAATGGGTTGAGTTGGACAGTGATGAGGAGACCATCTCTCCGGATCTGCAAAGACTGCTAAATCAAGAAGCTCGTCTACTCCAACCGTATCAAGAGAAATTGGAGACCGTGAATTTGGGGCAGGGCCAAGAGATAAAGAGGTCAACATTGGGACCCATATCAGTGATGAAATAAGGGCGCAATTGATCCAATTGTTAAGGGAATATAAGGACGTATTTGCATGGTCGTACCGTGATATGCCCGGTTTGGACTCTAACATCGTCGAGCACAAGTTACCATTGAAAGAAGGGTTTCGACCCATCAAACAAAAGCTCCGACGAATCAAGCCCGAGTGATCTTTAAAGATCAAGGAGGAGGTCGAAAAGCAATTAGACGCGGGATTCTTGGTTGTATCCCAGTATCCCGAATGGCTGGCTAACATCGTGCCAGTCATTAAAAAGAATGCAAAGGTTAGAGTTTGTGTTGACTACAGGGATCTGAATCGTGCCAGTCCAAAGGACGATTTTCCCTTACCGCACATCGATACACTAGTGGATCATACAGCCACGAACACACTCTATTCCCTTATGGATGGGTACTCTGGGTACAACCAAATCAAGATGAATGAGGAAGACCGCGAGAAAACTTCCTTCATTACACCCTGGGGCACTTTCTGCTACAGGGTGATGCCTTTTGGACTCAAAAATGCGGGTGCCACCTACCAACGAGTGATGGTGATGTTATTCCACGACATGATCCACAAAGAAATCGAAGTATACGTGGACGACATGATCGCAAAGTCGAAGGACGAAATGGACCATATCCAATATTTGAGAAAATTATTCAGCCGGCTTCGTAAGTATCAGCTTAAGCTAAATCCGGCTAAGTGTACTTTCGGAGTTCGGTCGGGTAAGCTTCTCGGGTTCATCGTCAGCAAGAAAGGCATAGAGGTGGACCCCGATAAAGTGAAGGCAATAATGGAAATGCCTCCTCCTAAGACCGAGAAAGAGATAAGAGGATTCCTCGGCAAGGTGAACTATGTCGCAAGGTTCATCGCACAGTTGACTGACACGTGTAAACCAATATTCAGGCTTGTCGCCACCGGCCCAAACGGGCCTCGGCGGTCGCGAAGACGGTCGAGCTCGCTTTTTATTTTAGTTTGAAAATGTATTGGATTATTAGAACGACTTGTTCTCAAACTGAGACCTTGTCGATCTTATCCAATTTATTTATTAAAAGTCTCACTAATCCATATTAATCCCAAGCGGGACCCTCCATGGATTAGTGGTTTTCGCAAAAGGAGGGTTCGTGGAGTCGCCACCAATGTTTTACTCAAAACATTGGAAAAAGGGATAAGGCAATTGATTTTATAAATCAACTTTGGCCATTACAACCAGAGTCGGGTAAGGGAGTCGGTTACGCGTGGGGAAGGTGTTAGCACCCCACGGCGCCCCTTTCGGGTTCCCTATGACAGATTATTTCTAAAATAATAGCGTAAAATTACTAAATTACCCCTATTTATTATAAGCGATTATAAATTAACTATCTACATGATGACAATTTAAATATGCACACAGAAAGCAGTAAAAGGAAGGATTTAAGAAGAAACCTCTTGAAGCGTGCTTTTATATATTGAGTAAAACTGGGAAGCTTTTTGGCGTTCCCTCGCTCTACAAGCTCGCTCGCTCCTTCCTAAAAACTTTTGACTATGGAAATCCGGAGGATTTCCCTTCGACTAGGTTCGAATCTCCAAGCTAAGTGCTCGGAATTCCAGAACTTCGTCGGATCGACTCCCAGAGAGATTTCTAGGGCAGAACACTGCTCAAAAACCCCAGAATACTCAAGGAGGGAGTCAAAACTGAGTGAAAAAGTGTGGAATGACGTCCAATTGACGTCATATTTATAGGGAATAGGCGCAATACGGCCTACAGGGGCAATACGGCCGTATTGAAATTTTTGAACTTCAATACGGTCGTATTGAAGTTCAATACGGTCGTATTGAAATTCAGAAATTTCAATACGCCCGTATTGAGTTCGCTGCGGTTGTATTGAAGTGTCAATACGGTCGTATTGACTTCAGTACGACCGTATTGAAGTTTCAGAAACTTCAATATGCCGTATTGAGTTTCGCTGCGGCCGTATTGAAGCTTCAATACGGCCGTATTAAGTTCAGTACGGCCGTATTGGGCTTTTTCCCTCCACTTCCTTATTTTGAGCTATTCTAAGACCTCTAGACCTACAGAGAACCCTCCTAGGGCCTTCGAGGAGTCCTTCTGGCTGATTATCCTTCAGTCTTCGAGAGTCTTCAAGCTTTATTTCCGACCCGGACAATTTTAGGGGTCTACAGCTGCCCCCCCTTTACTTAGTCGGACGGCCTTTTGGTGTATCGGCTGACAAGTAAAGGAGTTGACCCAATTGTCCGGGTATTGCGCCGACCTTCTGACTTGTAGCGTCTTCCGGTGGAAAAATGTTGAGTAGCCTCTCCAGGTGGGTGCATACCTCGGCGCTTCTGACATCCTCGGTAGCTGAGTTTACCTTCTCCAAGGTCAACTTCACTCGACGCCCGAGCCGGAAGTTGGACATCAACGCGCCTCTGATGACGCTGATGGTTGAGTACCGCCTCTCCAGGCTTAGCTTCACTCTTTGTTTGAGCCGGAAGCTAAGTACCTTTGTGACGACGGTGAGCAGTGTGAGTTTTGCCTCTCCAGGCCTTGCTTTGCTTGTTGCCCAAGCTGGAAGCTGTAAGTACCGTCTCTCCAGGCTTAGCTTCACTCTTTGTTTGAGCCGGAAGCTAAGTATCTTTGTGACAACGGTAAGCGGTGAGTACCCCTTTTCCAGAGATAGCTTCGCTCATTGCTCGAGCCGGAAGCTGCATACCTCCGTGTTTGTGACGACGGGGTAGCGTGAATATCTCCTTTCCAGGGATTTGGTGATGATTTTGTCTCCACAGTCCACGATGCTGCTTCGACGGTTGTTTTTTGATTTTGTGCCGCTAAGGGCTGGATAACGCAGGGATCCGTCTAGGGGATGTGCAGTTACTCATAGGTTCTTGTCTCCCAACTTTCCATTGCGTAGTTGGTTCCCACTGGGGAATTTCTGATTCCTTTGGGTGCAGACACAAAGATGCTCTTTCTGATGTGAGCGGTGCCTTATGATTGGCTGACGTCCTTTCGACGTTGGTGGAGTATCCCGGTTATCCTTGTTCGGGTAACTCTTTTTGATTTTCTGATTTTTTGCTGCCTCTGTGTAGGCTGTTATCCGCTGGGGATTCTGGATGTTGATTTTGTCTCCACAGTCCACGATGCTGCTTCGACGATTGTTTTTGATTTTTGTGCCACTGAGGGCTGGATAACGCAGGGATCCGTCTAGGGGATGTGCAGTCATTCACAGGTTCCTGTGCCCCAACTTGCATTGCATTGTTGGTACCCTTGGGGAATTTCTGACTCCTTGGGGTATAGACACAGATGCTCTTTCTCTCTGAGTTGAGCGATGCCTTATGTTTGGCTGACGTCCTTTGACGTTGGTGGAGTATCCCGGTTTATCCTTATTCGGGTAACTCTTTTTAATTTTTGGATTTTGTTGCCTCTGTGTAGGCTGTTATCCGCTAGGGGATTTTGTCATTAGTTGTGATTGGCCTCTTCTGTTAGGCGTATCAGCTTGACGTTCAATGATTGGCTGAAAAGCCGAATTCCGCTTGGGGAATTATTGTTGATTTTTCCGATTTTTCTCTTCTTTGAAGGAATGCCTCTGTGTAGGCTGTTACCCGCTGGGGGATTTTGTCGTTGATTTTGATTAGCCTCTTCTGTTAGGCGGATTTTCTCGATGTTCATTGCCTGGCTGATAGCCGAATTTCACTTGGGGAATAGTTTATTGATCTTTTGATTTTTGCTTTTTGAAGGGGTGCCTCTTGAGTAGGCGATTGGGAATTTGGGGATCTTATTTATCCCAGAGTATTATTTAGGAAGCCTCTTCAGGCTTAGCCTCACTCAGCGCTTTGAGTCGGAGAGCTATCTTCCACTGAGGAAGTGTTAAGTCTTTTGACTTGTATATACTGTTTGGATGATCGCACTTCCATTGGGGATTGCGTCGATTTTGCTTTGATAGCTCTCGCTGGGGATTTTCCCGTGAGCTTGAGCTGAGGTTCCCTCTGGGGAGTATTATTTCTGCGAGCCTCTCCAGGCTCAATTATTCTTTGGTGTGGAGTATTATTTTGGCGAGCCTCTCCAGGCTCAATTATTCTGTGAGGCGATTGATCTTTTGCCTTTTTGTCGAATTTTGACTTTTCTGTATTTTGCCTTTTTTGTCATTTTTTGGCTTTTTCTGTATTTTTGCCTTTTTTGTCATTTTTTGGCTTTTTCTGTATTTTTGCCTTTTTTGTCATTTTTTGGCTTTTTCTGTATTTTTGCCTTTTCTGTTGTTTTTCGGCTTTTGCTGTACAGAAATTAAAAGTGCTAAAGAAATTAAATTCAGTTATTATGAGAGAGTATTATTTCGGCGAGCCTCTCCAGGCTCAGTTATTTTGTAGGAGTATTATTTCGGCAAGCCTCTCCAGGCTCAATTATTCTGAAGGAGTATTATTTCGACAAGCCTCTCCAGGCTCAATTATTCTGTATGACGAGGGAGTATTATTTCGGCGAGCCTCTCCAGGCTCAGTTATTCTGAGAGTATTCTTTCGGCAAGCCTCTCCAGGCTCAGTTATTCTGAAAGAGTATTGTTTCGGCAAGCCTCTCCAGGCTCAGTTATTGTGAGAGTATTTTTTCGGCAAGCCTCTCCAGGCTCAGTTATTCTGAGAGTATTCTTTCGGCAAGCCTCTCCAGGCTCAGTTATTCTGAGAGTATTCTTTCGGCAAGCCTCTCCAGGCTCAGTTATTCTGAGAGTATTCTTTCGGCAAGCCTCTCCAGGCTCAGTTATTCTGTATGACGCTGTTGATTTTCTGAATCTTTGCATTTTGTTTGCTGCTGTCATACACAAGCAATTTTTCTATTTTTCTATTTTATGCAATTGCCTCATGATGAGGTCTTTGAATGTGCAATTAATGTACGCGATGCACAAAATGCAAGTTTAATTATTTTATTTTTGGAAAAAATGAATGGCTCCCCCTATCCTCTTCTTCTTGGAGGAATTTTGTCATTGATGTGAGGGAGGATTTCTGTTATTGCCAATACGGCCGTTATTCATTTTGGTACGGGCGTACTGAACATGATACGGGCGTATTGTTTTTTCTGAAGTTTATATTTTTTTGTTTGTTTTTTTAATAAACAGAGAATAAGTGATCTTCCAGTACACCTATCATCTGTATGCATGTATGCAGTATGATGCACCTAATTCTATTTGATTCATTTTTCAAAAGAATTAAACGATGCGTTTTTGTGTTTGGATTTTGCCATTCCTCCAGACGGACTGTGCTCTGCCGATTTCTGTTACCGAGGAATGATGCATATTTGATTTTGGTGTCATCAACCAAATGATTCTTCCCTTTCTTTAGAAGATGTGTCAACCCTCCTATTGACCACTATATCTCCATGTTTCCACTAGATTATTCAAAAATCGTTGGGACAAGAGAGAAAAGAAGGAAAGGATATATTTTCAAAAGTTTGTGTTTTAGAGGGGATTATTTTATTTTTGAAAAAAATGGATTTTGTAAGAATGGTTGGCCATGGTAGGCTTATTGTGTTTAGGCTTGTTCGATTAAACACTTATGAAGTTAAGAACATCTTTGTTATTAATGATTGTGCTTTGACAACTTGGATAGCTTTTCTTGAGCCCCTTGTTGAATTCAATTGATGGTACCATCATGGATTTATTTTGTTTTTTCTTTTTTTGACGGCCCTAACTTTTGCCTAGGTCACCCTTTTCGTGGGATTCCTAGCGGGTTTTTGTCTTTTGCCTAGGTCACCCTTTTGTGAGATTCCTAGCGGGTCTTTTGCTCTTATTTCGTAACCCTAACTTTTGCCTAGGTCACCCTTTTGTGGGATTCCTAGCGGGTCTTTTTGCTCTTATTTTGCATAGTCCCCTTTTTGGGTTTCCTGCCGAGCTTATTATCTTTAGGATTTCTTTATCCATGATGGCACTTATTGAGGCCAAGAAAAGGTGCTCCAAGTTGACACACACACTTCCACATAAAAATGATGTGGGTTTATTATTATTAAGATGGTTTTAACCTCATTCATGTTTATTCAAACAGGGTTAAAATAATGTGGTCTAGAATTTTATTGCAAGCGAGAAAAGAAGCAATAAAGAATTAATGAAGAATGATTTTATTATAATCATAATGGAAACATGTGCCCTATCGAGGCTCGGGGGTCGGGCTGTCCCCGAGGAGTGATCTCTAATAGTCACTGAATTTACACATCTCTATTAGAAGGAAAAGGACACTTGATGACGACAGCTGGCCTTGACATTTGTGAACCAGCCTTCCTAAAGATCTGGCTTAAAGAACGTCGAGAAGGATCTTGATTCCTCTTCGTTCTTTGATCTTTGTTAGGGTTGTATCCTAACCCTTGTTTCCTCGGATTATCCTTGATAATGGGTAGCTCCGGGATTCCTTGGGAGTCCTTGCCTGATCCTTGTCCCGGCAAGTATCCGTTCTTAGTGAGCATATGGGCTACCTCATTCATTTTTCGGGGAAACGTTTCGACATTGGCGATATCCAATGCTTGGAAGGCGGTTTCTAAAGCTTCCTCTGCTGCATCCACGTAAGGTATGGTGGATGGCTTACTGATGAGTATATCATCTTCAGCTTGTACAGTCACCAGCTTGTTATCCACAATGAATTTGACTTTCTGGTGGAGCGTAGAAGGAACAGCTTTCGCATCATGAATCCAAGGTCGGCCGAGGAGACAGCTGTATGCGGGAGTGATATCCATCACTTGAAATTCGACGTTGAAGATAGTGGGTCCAATTTGGATTGGAAGATTGATTTCTCCCACTACTTCTCTTTTAGAACCATCGAAGGCTCGAACGATCATGTTGCTCGGGCACATTTGGATTCCCTTGATTGCCACTTGCTCGAGCGCTCTTTTTGGCATTACGTTCAAGGAAGATCCATTATCTACCAAGACTTTAGTGATGTGATACTCCTTGCACTTTATAGAGATGTGCAAGGGCTTGTTGTGGTTTGATCCCTCGGCGGGGATTTCTTCATCGATGAAGGTGAGGTGATCATTAGTCTTGATGTGACTAACAATCCCCTCAAACTCGTCTTGGGAGATAGTGTGCGACATATATGCCTCGTTCAAGACTTTCAACAGAGCTTGCCGATGCGGTTCGGAGCATAGGATCAACGACAACAGAGTAATCTTTCCTGGCGTCTTATGAAGTTGATCCATGATGGAGTACTCGCTCTATCGGATATACTTTAACAGCTCGTCTGTCTCCTCCTCAGATTCTTTTTCCTCGGTTTTCTTTTCTTCTTTCCCTTTATTCTTGGGAGTTTTGTCATGAAGATCTTCGGGAGTGTAGATCCTGCCACTCCTAGTCATGCCCCCAAGTCCAGCGATGTTGGAGATATCGCTGTCGGCAGAAGAGTGGATGTCGTATATCCACGGCACAGCCTTATTTGATTTGTAAGGGAAAGGCCTTGGAACTGTGATCCTTAATGGTGTCGGACCTTCCCCTTTATTCGTCTTGATTACCAACAACGGAGTTGATGTGCGCTCGCTTGGCGCGGTTGTTGGCTTACACTTGATAACGAACGGCGTGCGATCCATTCTTTTGAACATACGCATCGATTATTTCTTTCTTTTTATTAATGTTTATTAATGATTACTAGGAGAGATGTATGAATGACTCCTAGATCTCTCCATGATCTATATGCATGATATGAGATGATGATGACGATGAATATGCATGCATAGTGTTTATTCAACTAAGCATTATCATGTTTTTAGGATGTTCCTAAGATGATGCATGATATTGCTTGGTTTGGATAAATAACCCTTTTTTCCTTTTTTTGGGTATTTTATATATTTTTTGTATTTTTGGGTGAAAAGGGAAACTACCTATATGACTGTGATGAAGGTAGATGTTAACACCATGCAATGGAAGATTCTTATTCCTATTTATTTTTATTTTAAAAGAATAGGAATGTTGTATGTTTAAAGAAATGCAATGTATGCTCAAACAATTTCACATAAACAATGCACAATCAATTCACTCATCCACGAACAGTCACGAGCGAATCACGAGGTAGGGGTCTCCTGCAGAAAAGTGCATATTCAAGGAGGATCTAACTGTTCTCACTTGGTCAAAGGCCCCCAAGGTGCCCCCATTATAGGGACCCAATTCCTCTCGTCGTGGGTCGATGGAAAGTTCCAACGCACCGTCGGACTTAAGTTCATGGTTATCACCTTGAGTGATGCTTTCCGACAACGGTCTCATAGGCTCCTATAAACCCATCAACCGGCCGTACTAACATCCACTCCCTATGGATTACCACTCATGCCCCCGGGTATAGAGGGAACTGTTGTGTGCAAAGGTTTGTGTGCAATTTTTATTTCAAACAATTGCGGAAATTTAAACAAACAACAGTTATTTAAAGCCAAATATATAAAGCATGTTATCATACAAGCAAGGGGTAATGAAGTAATTTTAACTATTATTTGTTAAAAATAATCTGTCACTAAATGGGACTGACTCTCTAAACTTCCCCAGTGGAGTCGCCATCTGTCGCCACCGGCCCAAACGGGCCTCGGCGGTCGCGAAGACGGTCGAGCTCGCTTTTTATTTTAGTTTGAAAATGTATTGGATTATTAGAACGACTTGTTCTCAAACTGAGACCTTGTCGATCTTATCCAATTTATTTATTAAAAGTCTCACTAATCCATATTAATCCCAAGCGGGACCCTCCATGGATTAGTGGTTTTCGCAAAAGGAGGGTTCGTGGAGTCGCCACCAATGTTTTACTCAAAACATTGGAAAAAGGGATAAGGCAATTGATTTTATAAATCAACTTTGGCCATTACAACCAGAGTCGGGTAAGGGAGTCGGTTACGCGTGGGGAAGGTGTTAGCACCCCACAGCGCCCCTTTCGGGTTCCCTATGACAGATTATTTGTAAAATAATAGCGTAAAATTACTAAATTACCCCTATTTATTATAAGCGATTATAAATTAACTATCTACATGATGACAGTTTAAATATGCACACAGAAAGCAGTAAAAGGAAGGATTTAAGAAGAAACCTCTTGAAGCGTGCTTTTATATATTGAGTAAAACTGGGAAGCTTTTTGGCGTTCCCTCGCTCTACAAGCTCGCTTGCTCCTTCCTAAAAACTTTTGACTATGGAAATCCGGAGGATTTCCCTTCGACTAGGTTCGAATCTCCAAGCTAAGTGCTCGGAATTCCAGAACTTCGTCGGATCGACTCCCAGAGAGATTTCTAGGGCAGAACACTGCTCAAAAACCCCAGAATACTCAAGGAGGGAGTCAAAACTGAGTGAAAAAGTGTGGTTGGACGTCCAAATGACGTCATATTTATAGGGAATAGGCGCAATACGGCCTACAGGGCCAATACGGCCGTATTGAAATTTTTGAACTTCAATACGGTCGTATTGGAGTTCAATACGGTCGTATTGAAAGTCAGAAATTTCAATACGCCCGTATTGAGTTCGCAGCGGTCGTATTGAAGTGTCAATACGGTCGTACTGACTTCAGTACGGCCGTATTGAAGCTTCAATACGGCCGTATTAAGTTCAGTACGGCCGTATTGGGCTTTTTCCCTCCACTTCCTTATTTTTAGCTATTCTAAGACCTCTAGACCTACAGAGAACCCTCCTAGGGCTTTCCAGGAGTCCTTCTGGCTGATTATCCTTCAGTCTTCGAGAGTCTTCAAGCTTTATTTCCGACCCGGACAATTTTAGGGGTCTACATGTATAAGGGTGGAACAACAAAATTTGAGAAAATCTTCTTTTAAAGGAAAAACTCAATCTAGCCCTTATGTTAAGAAAGACTACAAGAGGGAGGGTCAATTTGATACCTCTAAGAAATTTGGCAAAGAAAAAGAAAAAGAAAATGAGAAAAATAAAAATATTGTCACTTCTAGTAGCAAAACTAGTGATATCAAATGCTTTAAGTGTCTTGGGAGAGGACATATAGCCTCTCAATGCCCAACTAAAAAGGTAATGATTTTGAAAGGGCAAGACATTTATAGTAGTGTTGATGAATCTAGTTCCACTACTTCAAGTGACAGTGAATCAAGTGAGGAAGACCATCCCATTGAAAGTGCATATCCTTGTGATGGTCAACTTCTAATGATTAGAAGGCTTCTAGGAAACCAACCTCATGAGTCTCACATTTCACAAAGACAGAATATTTTTCACACAAGGTGTAAAATTCTTAATAATGCTTGTTCTCTCATTGTGGATAGTGGGTCTTGTTGTAATTGTTGTAGTACAAGGTTGGTAGAGAAGCTTGGTCTTACTATTATTCCCCATCCGAAACCATATCAACTTCATTGGATTAATGAAGATGGGGATATTAATGTTAATAATCAAGTGAAAGTCAAGTTCTCTATTGGTAACTATGAAGATCAAGTGGTTTGTGACATAGTTCCAATGGAAGCTTGCCATATTTTGTTGGGAAGGCCATGGCAATTTGACAAGAAAACCATGCATAATGGCCTTACCAATGAAATCACTTTCACCCACAAAGAAAAGAAATTTGTACTTCATCCTTTGTCTCCTTCACAAGTGATAGAGGATCAAGTACAAATGAAATTGAAAAGAGAAGAAGAAAAAAAAAACTTGATTAAAAAAAAAAAAGGAAAAGAAGCATAAGTCTTCAAAGAAGAAGGAAGAGAAATCTCTTTCTATAGAAGAAATTCAACAAGAAACTTTAAAACAAACCTTAATTGTTGAAAAGCCTTCTTACCTTCTTCTTTGTAAAAGTGTGCTTCAGTGTCATAATTTAAGCATTGAACTTAGTTCTTTACCTCCTCAAGTTTCTCATTTATTAAAAGAATTTGATGATATATTCCCTAGTGAAGGTCCAAAAGGCCTTCCTCCTTTTAGGGGTATAGAACATCAAATTGATTTTGTGCATGGGGCTAGTCTACCCAATAGACCAGCCTATAGGACAAATCCTCAAGAAACTAAGGAGATAGAGAACCAAGTCCATGAATTATTAAATAAGGGGTGGGTACAAAAGAGTTTGAGTCCCTGTGCTGTGCCTGTATTGTTAGTGCCCAAGAAAGATGGAAAATGGAGAATGTGTTGTGATTGTAGGGCCATTAACAATATCACAATCAAGTACAGGCACCCAATCCCTAGACTTGATGATATGCTTGATGAATTACATGGTGCTTCTATATTTTCTAAAATTGATCTTAAAAGTGGTTATCACCAAATAAGAATTAAAAAGGGTGATGAGTGGAAAACTGCTTTTAAGACCAAATTTGGATTGTATGAGTGGCTAGTTATGCCTTTTGGTTTAACTAATGCACCAAGTACATTCATGAGGCTTATGAATCATGTCTTGAGAGAGTGTATAGGAAAATTTGTTGTTGTTTATTTTGATGATATATTAATCTATAGTAGTTCTCAAGATGATCACTTAGGACATCTTAGAGAAGTTATGATGATCCTTCGGGAAAACCAATTATTTGCAAATCTTGAAAAATGTACTTTTTGTGTGGATCATGTGGTTTTCCTAGGGTTCATTGTAAGCAAAAATGGGGTTCAAGTGGACCCCGAGAAAATCAAAGCTATTCAAGAGTGGCCCAAGCCTAAAAATGTTAGTGAAGTTAGGAGTATTCATGGATTAGCAAGTTTTTATAGAAGATTTGTGCCTAACTTCTCTAGCATTGCTTCACCCTTGAATGAGCTAGTCAAAAAAGATATTTTATTTGATTGGACTTCAAAGCATGACCAAGCATTTCAATTACTTAAAGATCAACTTACTAATGCACCCATTTTAGCTCTACCAAATTTTGAAAAGACTTTTGAGCTAGAATGTGATGCATCAGGAGTTGGCATAGGAGCTGTGTTATTGCAAGGAGGACACCCCATTGCCTATTTTAGTGAAAAACTAAAAGGTGCCTCCCTCAATTACCCAACCTATGACAAGGAATTGTATGCATTGGTTAGAGCTTTACAAACTTGGGAACACTATCTTGTGTCCAAAGAGTTTGTCATTCATAGTGACCATGAGTCACTTAAATATTTAAGAGGTCAAGGTAAGTTAAATAAGAGGCATGCCAAATGGTTAGAGTTCCTTGAACAATTTCCATATATCATTAAATTCAAGAAAGGAAAATCAAATGTTGTAGCTGATGCTTTATCTAGGAGACATACTTTGCTTGTGTCTCTAGGTACTCAAATTCTTGGATTTGATAATATTAGGGAATTGTATGAGGAAGATCTTGAGTTTGGTGATAATTATAAAAAATGTCAACAAAAAGCTTTTGATGGTTTCTATATGGTTGAGGGGTACTTGTATAAAGAAGGAAGGTTATGCATACCCCAAGGGTCCATTAGGAAATTATTAATTAAAGAGAGTCATGAAGGTGGGCTTATGGGGCACTTTGGAGTTGAGAAAACTCTTAGTTTGCTAAAAGAAAAATTTTATTGGCCCCATATGCGAAAAGATGTCCAAAGGCATTGTTTTAGATGTTTGGCTTGTTTACAAGCTAAGTCTAAAGTAATGCCTCATGGTACATACACACCTTTACCTGTTGCTTCTTCTCCTTGGGTAGATATTAGCATGGATTTTGTGCTAGGTTTACCTAGAACCCAAAGGGGAATGGATTCTATCTTTGTGGTAGTGGACCGTTTTAGTAAAATGGCTCATTTTATTCCATGCCACAAAGTAGATGATGCAAGCAACATAGCAAAACTTTTCTTTAGAGATGTGGTTAAACTTCATGGGCTTCCTAGGACTATAGTTTCAGATAGAGATACAAAATTCCTAAGCCACTTTTGGCGTGTCTTATGGTCAAGACTAGGAACCAAACTCCTCTTTTCAACTACTTGTCATCCTCAAACAGATGGCCAAACTGAGGTAGTGAATAGATCTCTGTCTACTATGCTTAGGGCAGTCCTAAAGGGTAATCACAAATCTTGGGATGAGTTTTTGCCACACATTGAATTTGCCTACAATAGGGTAGTTCACAAAACTACCAATATTTCTCCTTTTGAGGCTGTGTATGGGTTTAATCCTTTAACTCCTTTAGATTTGATACCTCTTCCTAATGTTGAACATTTCATTCATAAGGAAGGGGCTTCAAAGGCTGATTTTATCAAGAAACTGCATGAAAGGATTAAAACTCATATTCAAAATCAAAATGAGAAATATGCAAAACAAGGGAATAAAGGCAAAAAGTCTATGATCTTCGAGGAAGGTGATTGGGTTTGGCTTCACTTAAGAAAAGAACGTTTTCCAAATCAAAGGAAGTCCAAACTCAGTCCTAGAGGAGATGGTCCCTTTCAGGTCTTACAGCGTATCAATGATAACGCTTATAGACTTGATTTACCCTCTGATTATGGAGTCAGCACCACTTTTAATGTTTGTGATCTTAAACCTTTTATAGGTGCTAGTGATGATGAGGACGACTCTTCAGATTCGAGGACGAATCCTTCTCAAGAGGGAGGGAATGATGGAAGAGCATGGGCTAAAGGCCCAACCACTAGAGCAATGGCCAGGAGGTTACTTGAAGATTTGACTACTTCAGAGCTTAGTGGGCCCAATGGGCTTGGTGGGCCTAGGGTGCTTCTCACTTGGGCTTTAATTGATTGAACACCATGTTTAATTGTATTTTCTTAGTATAGGAATTTACTTTGTTGTTGGTCTTGTATTTTGACCATAGATTAGGGTTTAGGTGTCTTGGGCTTAATTTTGGGCTTCTTAAGCTTTGGGCTTTTGATACCCAATATTGGGCTCATTCTTCTTCTTATATTTTTTCCTATTCATTGTATTCATTAGACCAATGTATTTCGGTCATTAGATTAGGGTTATATGAAGAATACATTAATAGGAAAATTAGGCTTCATTTATGCATCATTTAGAAGTAATTTGAGTTGAATTTGAGTCACATGGATGGCATGGAGTGGTTCCGGCCATGTGAGCTTCAAATGCAACCCAAATCACTTCTAAATGACTCCTAAATGAGGGTAGCATCTGAATTAGTCACGTTGGAAGCCAAAGTTTGAATTTCAAATTCAAATTTAAAATTCAAACTAGGCGCCAATTTGGTTGGTTTGAAATTGCCGCCCAAAGTTAACCTAATTACTTCCTATAAGTGTATCTTTTCCCACCTATTGTAAACACTTTTGAATATATGAGAATTCCTGAACAAATACTTCAGCCAATTCCCTCAAGAGTCACCGAAAATTCCAAGAGAGAAAACCTAAGAGAATGCCTTCAAAAACCTTAGGAAAACCTAGTTTTCCTTCCCTTTGAAGTGTGCAATCCTTTGAGTTCATGAGCTTGGATGCTTCCTTCTTTCATTTCCGCAGATTGTTCTTCATCTTCAAGAGTCTTCAAGTGTGTTTCTATCTCCATTGAAGAAGATCCGAGCCTAGGAGGAGTTTAGGAAGAGTTTGAGCTTCACTCCTACTACTCACCTCCATCATTATCACAATTGGCTTATCACTTGCAACCATTACTGGAAAATCTTTTATAGGTTGCGTTTTCAACCCTAGCAGCTTAACCCATTTTGCACTTATGAAATTGTGTGTGTTGCTTGTGTCCATTAAAAAAGGCACGTCTTTTCTTTTTATAAGCCCTTGTAATTGTAAAGTATTACCTCCAACTATGCCTCTTAAAGCATGCAAAGAAATTTGTACCTGATCATTATTTAGTAATTCTAAACTTTTTTCTACTAGAGATTCATCTGCCTCATTGTCACTATCATCAATTGCCTCTGCATCTGAATTTTCTTGTGCACAAAAGATGGCATTTAGCTTACCCCAAACTTTGCACGTTAATCTATGATTCTTTTCCCATTTATCACCGCAAAATCTACACAATCCTTTTGAAATACGCTCATTAATTTCTTTCCTAGAAAGTGAAGAATTGGTACTAACCTTTGAATCAGTAATTGGCGCATTGACAGAAGAATTTTGTGGTTGAGTTTGTAAGCTAGTAATTGATTGGTTCCTGAAGTTGGAAGATGGATTTGACCCAGAACGTGTATATTTAGTTTGATAATCAGAAGTAACTGATTTACCTATTAATATCTTCTTCTCCAATTCCTTAATGACATCATCTTGTAATCTTGCTAAACGAACAGCTTCTTGCACTGATTTGGGGTTGTGAATTCGCACAGATTTCTCCAACTGAACATCCAATCCCGCAAGAAAAAAGCTGATGGCCATGTCTTCGAATAATGCAACTCGAGCAAGCAGGGTATCAAATTTTTCCAGGTACTCATGTAATGATCCAGATTGTTTCAAACGAGATAATTCAGCAATTGGGTCATCGTAAGCGCCATCATCAAAACGGTTGCCAACATCTTGAAGAATAGTTTTCCAGGATTTGTTTTGGAATTCTTGGTTTTGCATGTAATGTCTTTGCCACGCAAATGCTTTGCCATCCATGGATAGTAAAAGTAATTTGCCTCGCTGATTAATGGGTGTGCGTTCTAATTCAAAGAACTGTTCTGCTTTCGCTCTTCATTCCTTGAAGTTGGTGCCATCGAATGAAGGAAACGCAATCTGGGTTCGTTCAATAATTTTGCTCGAGTCAGGATCTGACTCTGCTTCTTCTTCGATGGGGTTAAATGGTTCGCCGCTGATGTTTAATTTGGCCAAGATCTGCGCCATCATCGTCTTCATCGAGTCGATATCCGCTTTGTGACTCTTCTGCGATTCCTCGAATGCTTTCTTGTTGTCGCGGTGGTTCCTCGAATTTTCCTCCTGTGAGGAGGCCATCAGTTTCTCAAGTCCTTCAATTCTGTTTTCCAGATCTTTGTTCGTCGTTGAGCCGCCCATCGTTGCCAGCAATACTAATACCAGTTGTTAGATGAGAATTGGAGTTCTCCTCTAACACCACTCACTCTCTCAATCTCACACGAGAATAGAAGAGGAAATATAAGAATATAATTGTATTATTGATAATTTGCTGATTACACTAGGATCTTATTTATAATCCTTATTTCTTAACTGAATCTATCTTTATCTTCTAATGAATAATTTATTCTTATCTTCTAGTAGCTAATCTATCTTATCTTTTAATAGCTAATCTATCTTTATCTTTGATTATAAATCACTTATAACATTTAGAAAGAGATTATATTGATATAATCTGATTATGCTCATCTTAGGATACTTTACTGTTACACGTATATGTTGCAATGACATATATGCAAGTTGAGATAAACATGGAGAGCTTATTTTGGGGATTCCTGACTATGTTCAATTTACATCTCCCATTTGTAGATATTTGGATCTTCTTGCTCATTATCAGAAAAGTTGCTTTCAATTTTATAACTCACGGTTTTAGTAAACTACGTACCTTCACTTCTTGGTGCTTGCATTGAAATTTTATTTTAAAATCAGTATGAATAAGGAAAATGAAACTAAATGAAAATACATGTTCCCTTCACCATGGGGACAGGATGCAGACTTTGCAACACTGTAGCCATTGAATTTTCTACCTGTGTTTGGAAGAATGTAGATATTTACACAATATTTCACCGATGTATAAACTTCTTTTGAAGGACCTAATTTACTAATCAGGTAATGATTACATATAAAGTCCTTTCTAAACTAATAAAATACTGTTGTGAAATTAAAGAAGCTAATTTCTTTTTTGTCAGCATGTAAAGTTTCTTAGAGTTCTGGTATGTATTTTGGTTAGAGTTAAATGCCCACATCATATTTAAGGGCGCCTATTTACCTGTAGTGTTTTGAGATGATTATAATTTCTTCCGGGTGCTTTGTTCATGGCTGTTTCAAGGGAGTATACATCTCGTATATTTAAAGACTGGACATGTTTGTCGTAGTTTTTTGTTATCTTTGTTTTTGTTTTCTTATATTTTGCTTCTCATATTTTAGGATTTTTTTCCTTTCCCTGTATGGTACTTCATTTATTATCTTTTGACCTTCCTTCTCTGTATGAGGGTGCCTCCATTCCATAGTCATAATCATAGCACTTGTAACATTTATCTCATTTATTTTCCTTTCTCGAATTAACTATTCAATGATTCCCCATTTTGGGCTTCCTCAAACAAGTCACTTAGAGATGGGAAAATAATTAAATTTGGTGTGGCATATATTAATATATATGCATGTAATATAAATATTAATTGGGTTTGTTCATGCAAAGCATTCCTGGAACATGTGGTTTTAACAATTCATGTTTTAGTTTATATGTTTGGGTTTGCAAGTTATTGAAATAATGTTTTATTTAAGGGTTAAGCCTGAAGAGACTTGTTTAAAAGAATACTTAGTGGTTAAGTCTAAAGATGATTGTTTAAAAGAATACTTGGGTTTAAGCTTGAAGAGGCTTGTTGAAAGAATATTATGGTTTAAGCTTGAAGAGGCTTGTTGAAAGAATCTCGATTTTAGCTAGAAGTGGCTTGGTAAAGAATACTTATATCTTGTTAAAGATAGTGAAACTCAAACTGGTTGGATTAAGAACTGGACGTAGTCTCTGGGTTGGAGACGAAGCAGTATAAAGCATAAACAATATCCAAAAACAAATTCCTTCCAATCATGAATCCCATCCAAATTACATGAGTTCGAACCATTATAAAGCATAAACAATATCCAAAAACAACATTTTAAGCAATAAAATCAAGTATTAACCATTAATCCATGGAAATCATGGGGAAACCCTACCAAAACCCTTTCCACTCAGTCCAACCTCAATCATGCCTAAAACATGGAATCAATGTGATATTTCAAACCCATACATACCAGATTAAGTCTTATAAGTACTACCGAAACTTCAGAAATGCAAGATTTGAACAAAAGCCTCAAATCCCAATTCAAACTTCAATCTCACTTTTCAAGCTTCTAGAGGCTAAATCTCTTAATACTCTAGTTGTGAAGATTGATCTTGGCTTGATAAGCTTCCCAAATGTGTCCTCAGCTTCCCTCTGGACCAGCTTCTCTCTCTACTTCCTCTCTCTAGAAACTGTCTCTGTCTGACAAATGAAATCTTTCGGTTCTAAGTCCCTATATATAGCCATTTTCCAAAATTTCCAAATTTCACCCTTAGCACCTATTCACCTCAAATATCCTATTCCTTGAAGTATTTCAACTCCCTAAGCTCTAAAACAACCTCAAATTCACTTAGAAAGACCAAATTTATCTTATGTTCCTATCCTTCAATCTCCTACCCATCTTATTCCTTTCCATACAATACTCACAACTCACCACCATATGAAATGCAACATGTATCAACACACAAACAAACATCACTTTCAGATACATATGCTTGGAATAATGAGTTGCATGCCATAATACTTCACTTAACTAAGATGAGAAGGAAGGTGATCAGTTTTCTTCCCTCTTAGTACCAATTCAGTATAATGGCGTACAATGCATCATTCACCACATTCATGACACACATGCCTATATAAACCTCTCATCTCATACTACAAAATCACTACTATGTCCAAACAACTAATCAAAATCACATAATTATACAACATGCACAAAGATAAGTACATTTCAAATCCACACCTCCATAATCCAATTCAAATCCATATAGACAACATATACATACTTACATACATACATATATATTATATAAAGTATATCAATTAAATAGCTCGCTATTTCCATGGTGTTACAAACAAAAACACAATTATTAAAATCTAAACTCAAATATAGGAAGAGATGTGACAAAATTGTAAGCATAGTAAAGAAATTGACAAGCAAAAATTAAAGCACAATTTGGAAGCTAGGACAACAAAGGAGTAGTCCTAGGATATGTTCTAGATTTAGACTACAAAAATAATGAAGCCTCAAATTTACTTCTAAATTAAATGCAAATTAAAGAAAAGTTCGTAGCACAAGAATCCTATGGTTAAACTTTTAGATTTGGTTTGTAGAAACTAAAACTAGCATGCTTTTTAACCAAAGTTTTCAAGATATTTTAGATCTATCAAATAATGTGCAAAAAAATTATATCTAAGCAACATATACAACACTAGACATATAAGGAATACTACACAACATGCATAGGTTTAGAAAAAACCTCCATGGAAGGACCTAAGCTCTTGATACCAAAGATGATGAAACTAGTAGAAGGATGATTAATGCTTCACTCCAATTAGCTTCTAGTAATGCTCATAGTCTTTATCCATGGATTCTTGAAGCTTCAAACCAAACAAAAATGGTGGAGGAGGAGAAGAATGGGGCACCACTTCTTTGTAGGAAGATAAGCGAGAATGAAGTTCTTGCCACAAGGAGGATTCCTTGATAAAAAAAACTTAAGGAGAAGTTTCTCCTTTAGAGAAAACTAAAAGTGTCATGAATACGAGAAAATTTTCTCTCTACCAAAGTTTCATGAACGAGAGGTAACGTGTTTATATAGGAGTTGGTAGTTTGTGGTGCAAGTTAAGTTAACCTAGGTTAAAAATAACCTAGGTTAGGTTAACTTGAACTTAAACTACTAACCCTAATACTAGCTAAATCATTCAACCAACTAAACTCCAAGTGGCAACATCTAGATCTAAAATGGCCAATGAGAGCTTGCTTGTGAACAAGCAAGGAAAATGTGACTCATGTCACCATCCTAGATCTAGAATAGCCATTAGGAGTTTTTCCATATGACATGTGTGTTTGGTGTGACTAGACATGCCCATGTGCGTTATGTTGGATGTAGACACCTAATTTCGTCTGGGGGTATACAAACAAGGAAATGAACTTTCGCTATCAAAGAAAAGGAGCTCCCAAGTATGGAAACAACAGGACATGATATTAGAAGGCATAAAGTCCAAACTAGCCTAGAACGGG
This sequence comes from Cajanus cajan, assembly GCF_000230855.2. Taxonomy (NCBI): domain Eukaryota; kingdom Viridiplantae; phylum Streptophyta; class Magnoliopsida; order Fabales; family Fabaceae; genus Cajanus; species Cajanus cajan. The sequence goes on from NC_138525.1 coordinate 42,546,371, forward strand.
TTGCTCCAAAACCTGAACGAGCTGTACCCAACTCAGAACAAACCGTTCCTAAACTGGAACGGGTCATTCTAAGTTCCTAAAAAGGCCTAAAACCCTAATTTGGAACAGGCATTCCAAAATAGCTTGTCATGAGTTATTTTCCAATTCAGAACGGACTATTCTGCTTCCAGAATAGGCTGTTCCAGATTCAAAATTTACTCTCAACTAACTAGTCCATAACGGGCCGTTCCAGATCTAGAACGGGTTGTTCTAGCCAATTCGGATGTACATAAATAGTAGACTTAGACACTGTACTCGGGGCCAGAAAATTTTATCCAAGACTCCTTATAGCTCGAAAATTCTCTCTCTCTCCCTCATATTGTATTTCTTGAGATTTGTGAGACATTTGTGTAGTGTGAAAGGTAGCCAAAAAATGCCTAATAGATCCCCATAGTTGAAGATTCAGTAAAGCTCGTTTAAGAGGTATTTTAGTCAATTCTATTCTCTTTTCTCTATTCCCTCATTTTAAATATCATTATAATAAAAACAACCATATAGACATTTTAGGATCAATCGTGTAATTTAAATTTCAAGCATATAAATAGCCATTAATAAAATGGATTAAATATTTAGCTTATTAATTCTTATTATGCTAAATTCATCATAAGCGTACCGAGTAAGGGCGTTGTAGGGGTGTTTAATACCTTCCCTACACATAACCGACTCCCGAACCCAATTTTGGTTATCAATGCCATTATTGGACTTTTAAAAACCTTTACTTTTTTTAATATTTTGAGTAAAATATTGGTGGCAACTCCCACAAACTCTTTTCAAAATCATTAATTAGGGATTAGTCTGGTTTCTGGGTATTCCCTAATTGATGAAATTTTCAATTGGATGCCTAAACCATTAGTCGCAAGATCGAAAATTTTTGGGTTGCGACAGATGGCGACTCCACTGGGGACGTTTAAAGAGGGTCAGACCCATATAAATGATGAAGTTAATAAAATACGAATAATAATTTAAATATTTTTTCCCTTTACTTTGTTTGTTTTATTTATATGGTTTTAATATTTGTTTGTCTATTTAAATTATGCATCTATTTGAATAAAAAATTGTACACAAACCTTTGCACACAACAGTTCCCTTACACCCGGGGGCATGAGGGTATTAAACATAGGGAGTGGTTGACATACGACCGGCCCAAGTTTGGCCTCAGAGCCTGGGAGCCTTATCGGAAATCACAGTCAAGGTGATAACCGATTACTCTAGCCTGAAATACTATGACAGATCTTAGAATTTTTCAGGTGATGGCAACAGACAAAGGTACTGGATCCTTATAATAGGGGCACCTTGGGAGCCTTTAAAGACCAAAGTGGGGATAATTAGAATCGTCCTATACAACACACTTTTCTTGATAGGGACTACATATTAAGGATTTAAACATGATCATTTGTGGGTGTACATTGATTGAGCATGTGTGTGTGCATTTGTTTGTATTATTTGTTCTAATAAGAGTGGATTTGAATTTTAAAACAAGCAAATAGATAATAAAGAAAAATAAAAAATAGAGAATTTATACTCTTTTGTACATTCTTAAGTCATCATATCATAGCATCATATAAATAGTTTCCTTTCCTAAAAAATATATGTATAATAGCTTAAAATATATATATATATATATATATATATATATATATATATACATATATTCTTATCATGCATCATATCATCCCATAGTTAATCAAAACATGATCAAGTTTAAAAAAATGACATGCATTCTAGGTTAAGAAGGATTAGGTGGCAACATGTAAAGAAAGTTAAGAAAAGTGAATGCTCTAATATATGACAAAGCCCAAATCGATTTTTTTTAAAAAGTATTATGGTTGGGTCCTTGCTTTGATATGTTTGTTGAAGTAAGTCTTCTTAGAATCTAATAGATTCTCGTTTAATACTATCAAAATCTATTTAAGCATTCACAGATAAAGAAATCAATGAGACTGATATTTATCATTATTAACCTTCCTTGCATTCTATATTACATTCATTTAGAACATATCATTCCTTGTAAAAGAATAAATGAGAATAAAAAGGGAAATTAACCTGTGCGTTAGTCGGAAGTAATGAAAAGTAAGCCATGCATAAAAAGATTAGGTAAAGAACTCCACAATCATCAAGACGCCAATTCTTGACCTAAGAGCCATGTCGTGCAACCGTGAAATCCAATAGGAATAGGAAAAATGGATAGGAATGGGCGGATCCACTCTCCTAACAAGTTATAAGCTAATAAAGAGAACCTGAGGAGGATGAATCTCTCAAACACTAAGGCAAAGTGAATAGAATTTTCTTGAAAGATGATTTCAACAAGAGAAGAGCATTGCTGGTTAAGAAGTTACTAGAATGAAAACCTACAAAGGGCGTTCTAGGAAAAAAAATTGAAAGAGAAAAAAAGCAATGTTTGTTAGAGTTGAATATCGAGTTACAACTTGAATGTTCCTCTTAAGAAGCAAGACTCCATGGAAAACTCTATCATCGCTTCTACCCATTCTTACTTCTTAGGAAAGGCTCAAGATATAGGTTGACAACACCTTCATGAGAGAAAGAGCCAAGGGATCTCCCTCTATACAAGATCTTCCAAAGTTCCATATCCAAACAAGTGGAGAACTAGCTCTATAGTCAGACCACCTAGGCCTCTCTAAGAAGCAACCTCCTTTTACTTCCTTGTGTATGAATCACGGACTCAAGGCATGCCCGGGCCTTTGAGCTACATTAAAAGGGCACATGTAAATCGAAAATATTATCTTTAATGCCATACATCTTTCTACTTCAATTCTTTTCCACCTTCAATATTCTAAGCCTTGTCAACAAACCTTAAATGAACAAGCACATTTGAAATAGGAACATCATTAGAAACATTGACTTAATACGCAATAAGGAACACATAAAGATCAATCAAATTCGACAAGACTTGTGGATAAAAGTCCAAACGAAATCAACGCAAGGGGCATCCCCCTTTAATGAAGGAATGAAAGATGATCACAAATGCTGCAAAGACAAAAGTCTGGCAAGAAACCCACTGAGAGGGCAACACACAAATTAGGGCAAGGTTTGCTAGGAGACCCATAAACAAAAAGGGTAGCCTAGGAAAAAGTGAGGATCGAAAAAGAAATGTCTACTAGGGAACACATCTCAAGTAACCTAGGCAAAAGTCACGAAAAAACAGCATCTTGAGCTGAAAACTGAAAGGCGGCTCGGGAAGATGGGCAAGGATACAAGTAAATCCTCCTATCCAAAGGAAGCAACGTACAAGCGCTAACATAAAGCCAAGATCCGGATAAAATGTCTACATCTTTAATTGCCTTTGGAAAAACAACATATAGCTATTCCAAAGGACAAGTAAAGAGGGGCATCTGTAAACAGCTAATTTCATCTGGGGGCATACAAACAAGAAAATGAAACAACAGGACATGACATCAGAAGACCTAAAACCCAAACAAGCTAGTTTTAGTAGCCTAGAACAGGTTGTTCCAAAACCAGAACGGGCCATTCCAAAATCGAAATGGGTCATTCCCAAGTTAAAACGGACCGTCTCTAAACTGGAACGGGCCGTTCCAAGTTCCTAGAAAGGCCTAAAACCTTAATTTGGATTGGGCCTTTCTAGCATAGTTTGTCATCAGTTAAATTCCAATTTAGAACGGGCCGTTTTGCTTCCAGAACGGGCCGTTTTGCTTCTAGAATGGACCGTTCTAGATTCAAAATTTACTCTCAACTGACTAGTCCATAACAGGTTGTTCCAATTCTGGAATAGGCCGTTCTGACCACTTCTGATGTCTATAAATAGCAGACTTAGACACTGTACTCGGGGTTAGAAAATTTCATCCAAGACTCCTTAGAGCTTGAAAATTCTCTCTCTCTCCCTCATATTGTATTTCTTGATATTTGTGAGGCATTTGTGTAGTGTACAAGGTAGCCAAAAAGCACCTAATAGATCCCCAAATTTGAAGATTCAGTAAAGCTCGTTTAAGAGGTATTTCAGTTAATTCTCTTCTCTTTTCTCTATTCTCTCATTTTAAATATCGTTATAATAAAAGCAACCATGTAGATATTTTAAGATCAGTTGTGTAATTTAAATTTCAAGCATGTAAATAATCATTAATAAAAGGGATTAAATATTTAGCTTATTAATTCTTATTATGCTAACTTCATCATAAGGGTACCGAGTAAGGGCGTTGTAGGGGTGTTTAATACCTTCCCTACACGTAACCGATCCCGAAACCTAATTCTGGTTATCAAGGTCATTATTGGACTTTTAAAAATCATAGTTTTAAAAATCGGACCGGTCATCAAACCGGTTAGGGTATTAGGTTAGTGGGTCAAAGGTTGAAATGGTAAGTCACTAATTGAACCGCATGACTCGGCTTTTATTAAGTTTTTTTAAAAAATATTCATGTTAAATATATTTTATACTTATAAATTTCAATAAATTTGTATCCTATTTTAAATTTCATTTTTCATCTTATTTAAAATTATCTTTATTTTTATTTTGTATAAAGAAATACATAAAAAAATTACATGTTAAACTATATATTAATACAAATTAAAAATATAAATAATATGTATATATATATATATAATATGCTTACAATTGATATTACAAAATAATATATGTAATATCTACATAAATATTATATTATTAAATATATAATTGAGAATTAATAATATAATATAAAAGTTATTTAAGTTGCATATATTATAGACAAATATATTAGAATAAGTAGTTATTCTTTTGTTTAATAAGACTCTTTGCTATTCCATTAACAAATTCAATTCTCATTGTTATTTTTGTGGTTTGTGGTCCTTTAAAAAAAATTAAAAAAAAAATTGTGGTTGAACCAGTTTGACCCACCGGTTCACTAGTCGAACCGGAAAATTGACCGGTTCAATTCGGTTTGAAATGGGTCAAATGCATAACCGATCCAACTTAAGATTTAGAGCGGCTGAACCACTGATTTCCGGTTCAATCGGTCCGACTGGCCGGTTCGATTCGGGTTTTTAAACATTGTTAAAAACCTTTGCTTTTTCCAATGTTTTGAGTAAAATATTGGTGGCAACTCCCAGAACTCTTTTCAAAACCATTAATTAGGGATTAGTCTAGTTTCTAGACATTCCCTAATTGATGAGATTTTCAATTGGATGTCTAAATCATTAGTCGCAAGATCGGAAATTTTTGGGTTGCGACATTGGATGCTTGGAGAGAAAAGTGGGATAAGCGGTTCACACAGGTCTTGGATGTCTTAGCCACTTGCTTGTGCAAGTGGACGTCTAAGCCATTGACACCAAAAGCAAATCTAGCCCACTTCGAAGCCTAATAGCAAAGCCATGAATCTTTTCTAGTTGCACCCCTCCAAAAATTCTATTTACACCCTCAAATTAAAAATAATACAATGACAGAAATATCTACATTACATGACCAAAATACAAGGTCCAAAATAAGGAAAATATATACAAGGTAAAAATTACAACAAGAGAGAAAAAAGCTAAGAAACAAGCTTGTAGCCCGATAAGAACTTTTAGTCCTTTTATCTTCATTACAAGCCCACTCTTCTTGTGCCCTCCTTGACATTGTCCTTGTGATAGGTCCAATGGTAGACACTATGTCATTAGAGCATTTGTCTTATAGGAAGATCTTAAAAACTTTTCTCTAAAAATATCTATGTTTATTATCATTAAAACTTTATGGCTTAAGGAATCTAAGATTGTCTTTTCACTTAATAATTTGATCATCGAGAAAGTGAAGGTGAGTGCGTATATAACTTGTTGTCTTACATAGAGCTTAAATTGGTTGCCTCCATAGTGATATTGGTATTGCAATAGTTGGTGAACATGGCAAAGAAAAGATTTAGAAGCTCAATTGATTTTGATTTGCTCAAATACTATTATTTTGACAATTGATATTTGTATCAATTGATGTTGATTGATTTTGTATGTATTTGATGATATTCTTGTTGTAATTTGTGAGTTGATACTTGTATCAATTTAGCGATTATTTTTGGTATCATAGTATTGGTAGGATTTTCTATTGGGTTCACCGAAAACTAATCACATTGAGACGTTGACTACATTAAATCTATCCCTCCTAATATCATTTTTTTTTTATCAAATCCAAAACTTGAATATGAGATCTTGAGATTTAAGGATCATCTATAACACCAATCAGATCAATAAATGTTGATACTTATATCAATTCATCAATTGATCTTTATTTATTATTGGATATGAATAAATGCATGATATTTTTTTTTCTTTGATTGACTTAAACTTATCTTCTTTTCTAATTATTTTTCTTTCAAGATGAATGATACATATAGATAGAAATATTATTTAAAATTTCGTATTAGAATTTTTTTTAAAACAAAGTATCAAAATAACTACAAGTCTGGTGATGATTTTTTTTTAAACAAACACATGTAAGAAAAATTTAAAATAAGTTGTCACAATTCATAAATATGCCTATGACTGTGTAAGAAAATACAAATTGTGTATAAGGAAATAAACCTACTTATTTGCTAAAAGGTTTCTTTGTTCTCAATTAATTTCTTACTTCTATATATTAAACTTAAAATTCTATCTTGCATAAGAATATTTTAAGGTACTTTTCTTTAATGTGAGCGTTTTTAAATATTTTTTTAACTTCTTATTTAATTTAAAAAAATTTATTTATTACATTTATCTATGAATTAATTTACCTTAAATTTGAGAGATGAAAAATATATTTAAGCTTTAAATAATTATATATATATTAATATATATTTATATAAAACAAAAAATATTAAGAAATAAATTTTGAAAAACACTAAATTGTAAACTCAAAGCATGTATTAGATACGGAGTATTACATTAGTTTACAAAAATATCATATTTTTTTAAAGCTTAAAATTATTATTATTTTATTTTTATTTAGGATTATTTTAATTTGATAACTTGAACACAAGTTAAATTAGGCTATATAGTACCAATTCAAACATAAGTCAGGCGATGTTGTATTGGCCTCAAAACATCATTGGTTTGACATATTTAGTGGCTTTGAAATTAGTGTTAAATAATATGCATTTACATTTTGATATAGACGTTATTAATATATATATATATATATATATATATATATATATATATATATATAATCAAATGAAAGTAATTTTTATTTATTTATTGATTTAATGGCATGAGAGATCTTATTTTAATTTTAATAACTCAAATCCATATTTCTGTGTCGTTTCTCTAAGACTGAACTGTTCACTCCTTGCCCTAGCTACCCTCACCACCATTCTAGAGAGGCCCCTCCGTGAGGACCTGCTGTTATATTTTGTTCATTCATATTATTATTATCTCAGGCTCATTTTATTATTAACATTAATTTTGGATTCTCTATTCTTTTAAGATGTTTGATACAATGTCTATTGCAATTACCATTAGCTTTTCTTTCATTTGTTTCGAAAATGCTGTTAGGGTTCTGACTATGTTATATTAGTTTCTAGGATTCTTTTGTTTCAAGAAAGAAACTAGGTTCATCACGTTGTATGTTGTATGATTCCGCAATATTGCATGCTCGTTAGACTAGGAAAACTAACTGGGTACGCCATTTAGCTCTTTGTATGAGTCATCGAGGTCTTATTTTATCTCCTGTTATGTGTGTTTTATAAATGTTTAAGAAATACAATCTGGGTTTTCATCTTTTCAAAGTAGAAAGCTATCAAACGAACAGAAGAATGGAAAAAATTATTTAGTATGTGTTTACTTTTCTCATTCACCGGTTATTACGGAGGAGAAAATGCTACACAGTGTGATTTATATACAATTGATCTTTAATGTGTTTAATTGAACTGGAAGCAATTTTCAATTTTGTAGCAGCTATTGTTAATTTGATGCTTTTTCATTGATTTTATGACACTTTTGGCTTTCAATTTGTTTATAGAACATTGAAAAGAGATGGGAGTACCAAATGCTTCTGAGGACTTGTCATCAGAAATGGAGGTAGATGCCTTTAGACAGCTCTTTCCACTTCGTTTTTTTGAGCGTCATCTTGCTGAATCTATACGCCCTGATGGTAGACCACTTGGAAAAGCTAGAGAAACAAGCATTTGTCTTGGTTAGTTACTTTAATCTGTCCTTTTACATTTTGCAAAATATGTTATTTATACTTGGAGCAAAGCTAAGGTTGTTAACTAACTTGATTAGGTGCTGTTGCCTCTGCTAATGGGTCGGCTCTTGTGAAGATTGGATCAACTGTTAGTCATTCTACCGTTGTCGTTTTTGTTAAATGTTGTCGTGAATTTGGGTTATTGATTTTATTATGGGATGCATTTAATCATTTCCTAATTGATCTGTGTACAGACTATGTTGACTGCTATTAAAATGGAAGTTATGACTCCCTCCTTTGAGTCACCAGATGAGGGCTGTCTAGGTTTTCTATAGCTGGCTGTGCCACTCATGTGTTAGTTATTTAGTGTCCTGCTCACATATGCCATAAGATTAACCTGTTAATATCTGTTATTTCAGCTATTGATTTCCACATGCCTCCAATTTGTTCTCCAATTGTTAGGCCCGGCAGGCCTGCTGAAGCATCACCAGTGGTGTCAAAACAGTTGTCTGACACCATTTCAAGGTGTGTTAAAATTTTTGTTGTCATTTTGTTATGTTAAATTATTTCAGAAGATTCAAGAAACTAATTTTATCGAAGTCACTCCACCTACCTTTTATTAACCACAAAATAAAAGAAAGGAAGCAAAAGAAAAGAAGAAAATAAATAGGGATTGTTATACATTTGACTCTTAGATATGGAGAATAATTTTGTTGATACCTGTGCATAATTTGTTTCTTTGATATATTCTAACTGTATGTATAGCCATACAATTATTGATGTTAATTATGATCATTAGAGAATATGAACATTTGGGCTAAATTATGCTTTTTTTTTACCAGATTAGACAAATGAAAAGAAAGGAAGGGAAAACTTTTCTTTTGAAGTAAATATTCTCTTAAAAGTTTCTCTGGAATGATATGAATAAAATGATAGATTTTCCCATGAAACATTCCAATTAAAAGGATGACTTTACCCTTCCTTTCCCTCAAGCCCCTCCAGCCAAACATAAAGTGTCTATGTCAACCTTCATCGTGATCAATAACCTGGATTACTTTTTTGACCTGTCAATTTGGGTTCAATTTGAAGTTAACCTATCTTTCTTTTTTAACCTTTACTATTTTCTGCAGTTCTAGAATGATTGATTTGAAAGAATTGTCCTTGGTCAGTGGAAAAGCTGCTTGGATGGCTTACCTGGTAAGCTTTTATATAGACTGCAATTACAGATTTATCATATCAACCATAGAAAGAATGCATCGTACACCAAATTTGGTGTGGACTGCTGCACTGTCTTTGTTTGCTCTGATTGTGTAGTTGTCAATCTATTGAATAACAAAATGATGCCTTCTTTATCATGCAGGATGTCTATTGTTTGGATGCTGATGGTGCTCTTTTTGATACTGCTTTACTTTCTGCAGTTGCTGCCTTATCTCATCGTAAGTAATGCATCTTTAGTATAATTGAGTCATATAGACCCCCTGATTCAGAATAATGTCCTACATTTGAAAAGTGTGCACGAGGAAATCTATATTTATATTTATATCGATATATAAATGAAGGGAATCCAGTTTAAATGTTTTAGTTATATGATTTATACATATCATTAATAAAATAAGTATATTAGTTAACAAGTGATTTATATATCCGTGCAGTTCACAGGTCCTTAATCTAGTTTAAGAACAAAGACTAGAATAAACCAGCTGACAATATGTCAACCAAGGGAATTAAATAGAATTGGCTTTTTACTTTTATTATGTATATCCTTTAGTTGTTATGTTCTTTTACTTTGTCTGCTTATTTTTCGGAGGTTGTTATTTCTTGTTTTGTAGACTTGGCTAAGGATTCTACTTATATGGAACTCTCAGTCATTCATAAAAACTTTTGGATCTTTTAATAGAAACAGAGGCACTTCCTCACTTAGCTCTAGCGATTGATGTTTACTGGGTCATTACTCTAAACCTTGTATTCATCTTTCTGAATAATATAGTTATTCTTTCTATACAATATGAGACAATAGTGGGTGGTCACTGGTAGGACTATTAGAGAGAAGATGTAGTCTCACTAGTTTGTTCTGTTGAAGAGAAGGCTGCAGTCCTAAACCAACAGTCACTGGAAAATGTCTGGAGATGTGCTGTCTCTGGTAAAGGTGAGTGGGTAGATAGATAAGTTGGAGAAGAGAAAGAGATAGAACATAGAAGGGTGTCGTATTTGTCGCTGAATTGGAGGGGAGGTGGTTGGGCTTTTTTAATTTTATTTTGACTAAGGATTAGATGTCCTTTGTACCCAAAAAAATCCCCAGTATGACATTGATCGAAGCATGACGGAATCAGGTTTATGTAACCGATAACATTTTGCTGTTGTTGTGGACTACTAAGCAATACCTGCAATGCAACAACAAAAATGCCACATGACATAATCTCTGTAGCAGCCAGCAGCCGCTCCACACCATGATGTCACTATAACTCCAGTATTGCATGCTATGCAATCCTTGGTCACCTTTATAAATTTTTTTGGATGTTTTAGTACTAAGGACTCTTCCTCTGTAGGAACATAGCTCTTTGGATTGATGCATAAAGGTTTGCTGTGTTATTACTGTAAATCTCATTCATATAAAATATCAGAATCATTCAGAAGATAGACTTTTCTTTTGCTTAAAGAGAAATTATGTGTTGCTGTTGATGTTCTTAATGTGATGCTTTTCAACACTGTTATGGTATTACCATATTGGTTTTCTCTTACATGAATGAATTTGTGTGTTGGCAGTGCAAATTCCTGCTGTTGCCATGAATGATGATGGCAAAATAGTACTTGTGTCTGATGAGGATGGACAAAAGCGGGCACAGGAGCCAGTCAATAAGGAGAAGAGAAAGCTTACATTGAAAAGCATTCCATTCTCTTTGACATGCATTCTTCACAAGAATTACATCTTGGCAGATCCTACTGCAGAAGAAGAATCCATCATGGAAACCCATGTAACAATAGTTTTGGATACATCCGGTCAACTAATATCTCTGTACAAGCCTGGTGGTCCAGTTCTTGCCTATACTTCTGCTATTCAGGTTAGTTTGCTCATTGCAACGAACTAATGAAGTGAACCATATGCAGTTTTTTTAGCATTAAAATTAATGTGTTAGTGAACAATTTTGGAAAAATTACTGTAAATACTTTCAAAATTTGAAGTCAGCACTTCAAACTTGAAAAGAATGTAAGATATCCGAGGTCCTGAGACCTTAATGTGCCCCAAATGATATTAAAGGCAGGACAACACTAAGGCATGCTTCTGTCTGCTTGGAGTTCAAATTTATTTATTAAAATCATTTTTCAATTTTTAATTGCACAAGAGTTTTCTGATTGAATCTTCTCTTAATTGTACATTCATTTTAGAGGTTTATTTCGACTTCTAAATTTGAAGGGTGAAATTATGACTTAGTAAAGTAGGTTGATAGTGGAAAATTAATTACTGTACATTAAAGTGCTTAAAACACAACTTTAGTATTGTGCTGATATGAATCATTCGCTGAAGGGCGTGAAATAATAGTACGTATATGATATGATGGATGAAATTATGTGTAGTTATAGCGATACTTGTGGTTGCAGGATTGTGTTGCGATAACCCGACAAAGAGTGAAGGAACTAAAGAGCTTCTTGGACAATGAAAATTCTGCTATGGAGGTTTGAGTAGAATTATGGCGTCATCTTTTTTGTTCTGAATGGTTATTAAAATTATATTTGTACATCCTTGATCACAGGTACTGGATCATTTCATTATTAAAAAAAATTGTTTTCACGAATTTTATATCATCTATCGGACATTATGTTATTCCGGCATGCGATTTTCACATATTTAGTTGTCTCTCGCTCTTGCTTTCTTTCTCCCTCTCCTCTCTCTCTCTCTCCCTCCCATCCTCCCATATCTTTATTTATCTCTCTTTCTTGTATATCATTATTTCTTGACATTTTCAATTTAATAATATTATTAAAATTTGTTTTATTTTTATAGTTTAATGGTATTTGTTAACACTTTAATTTTTTTTAAATAAATAATATGTATATATATATATATATATATATTTATTTATCCTTTTTAATTATAAAGTAGTATTTTTCTTTGCTTATTCATTTTGTTGAATTTTCTATTTAAATAATTTTAACTATATATTTTCAACTTTTAAAATAGTTTAATTTTTATCTAATGCAAATATTATTATATAAAAAAATTGTTTATATATGTATTTATTTTTTATCTTCAAAAAGTAATTAGATCAAAGAAAAATTTTAATGTAATATTTGTAATAAGATTTGAGTAAATAAATAAAATCTAATGAAATTATTTTTTGTTGAAAAAAAAAAGGATATTTTTTGTAAAAAATATTTATATACCTAAGAATATATTATTGTAACCAATTGTGAAAATTTTTAATTTATGAGGATCTTGTATAAATATTCTCATGAATAATAACTAAATAAATTTTAACTATTCTTAGAAGTCATGATTATTAGGTATGAAAAAATTTCTCTCGTACCAAACATTGCTTAAGACTAAGTTTTGGTAGACTTATTTTATTCAATAATTCATGCTCTTAATAATTCTTGGTTTTCAAATTTTAAGAAAAATTGTAAACTTGATCAATATATTAAGATCTTTTAATTTAATCATTAAATCATTGAAATTTAATGTAGAATACGATTTATTAAGTGAAATAAGTCTACCAAACTTACTTTTGGAGTAACTGGATGCATTATTTTATATATGCATACTATGGAGCAAAGATAAATACTAAAATGAGGCTTAAATAGTATATATCAAAAACTTGCATGTTTTTCACAATGATATAGTAACACAAGTTAGATGAAGTGAGAAGATCAGTTAGATGGAACACTAGGTATTTTTATACTGGTTTGCCTCAACTACCGAGATTACGTCTAGTTCTCAGTTCAACCATATTGAGTTTCACTATCCTTAAACAAAGATACAAATATTCTTTTAACAAGCCACTTCTGGCTTAATTCTAAGTATTCTTTGACTTACCTCTTTAAGCAACTACTTAAGTATTCTTTTAACAAGTCTCTCCAAGCTTAACAACCAAATATTCTTTTACAGTCAAACCTCTCCAAGCTCAAAATAAGTATTCTTTTTTAGACAAGCATCTTCAGGCTCAACCTTATATTAATGGTTGTGAAGGTTATAAAGATGTGTTCGTCTCACTTCGATGTTATACAAACAATTGTAGAGCAATGAATTTTTATAAGAAAGAATAGATTTTCAGAGAATATGTTTATGTAAAAATGTACCTATATATGTTCATTATCTTTTCTTTCTTGTACTTTGAATCTTCTTATATAGTAGCTCGGAGGAGATGATTGTTGCAACACTTTGAGTTCATCTCACAAGTTTTCTTTATTTATCTTTCTTGTTTTCCCTTGTTGTGGCGAGTGACTGTTTAACACATTTAATGGGAGCATTTAATATATCTCACCAAATAGTACCTCTTATCTAATAAATGAGGTTACTTATCAACTTTTCATATCAAATTAAGCCTGTAGAAGCAATGTCAGTGTAAAGTAGCTATAACAATGACTTTATATACTTTTCTTCGTTTTTAGGGATTTGGTGATAATGGAAAGTAAAGTTCTTTTGAACAAATTTGTGAGTTCTGAGATGACTTTTTGATTTGAGCTGTTAAGAAATGAAATATTTAAAACAAACTTTGTCGTTAGTCTCAATAAATGGTAAAAGTTTAATATATATGAGATAGACTGTATATTTCATCTGATTAACGTCTATGATTTGCGTCTTACACTTCATCTTATAAGCTTTTCAAATATCTGTTTCAAAGATGTTTTCATAGACATTTCTTTTATATAAAAATGTTTTGCTTGTTAGCATTAAAACTCTGAGTTTAGGGGATTGTCTTTTGAATTAACACACACACGCATGCTTGCACACACACACATACACACACATGTATATACTTAATGAAAAACTTTGGTTTTTGTCACTTGTAGTACCAACTTTTTGATTCATTTTGCACTAATATTGTAACAACATTATACTTAATGAAAATCAATTGTTTGTTAATAGATAATTCATGTGTTTTTTAGAAAATTTACAGAAAATGACATTAAAAACAATTGAGTGGATCTAAATAGAAAATTCATGTGTTCAACATTTATCGAAATCTTTTCATGAATAAAGAATATCACTCACACCACATTGTCATAACAAAGTCCAATTAAAAAATACGAGAATATAAAATAGTTAGTCACTCCAAAGGTTTGTCGAACTAAAGATGGTTATGTACATTCTAGTTTTATTGATAACAAAGTGATGAACATCAATGATTAATATTTGACTAAGTCATTTTTGAAAGCATGCATTTAAGATGTAGAAGGAATGAAAATCTAGAAATATTTTTATTAAATAACATCTTTTACAAATGTCTAAAATTGAGGCAAGTGTAACACATAATAATTATAATAGTTAGTATTTATGTCTAGCATCCAACACTTTCTGACGAGAGTTTGCATTCTATAGGTATTCACAAGTCCAATGCTTGTTTCAATGTTTTGTGCTTCTAAAACATATATTCAAAAATTCAAAACGTATATCTAATGAGCACTTTTGTTGAACGCATATCAATAGTTGGTTTAGATTTTTTATTAGTTGTTTGACCAAGTCTTTAGGAATATATATTTTGTTATACTGTTACTTATTAGTCATTTATGTTAGTTCGTTATTGTTTAGGAAATTCGTTATTTCTTTTTAAGAGTTATTTTTTGTCACAAAGCTAGTATTTAAGAAAATTATTATTCAATAAAAATAAGTATTCCTATGCATTCAATTTATGAGTTACATTTATCTCACCAACAAATTGGTATCCAAATCCATTTTCTTAGAGGGACTTGTGAGTGGATTGAGTGAAACTCACCACAAAAGCCTGAATACTTTTCTTCAATTCATCACTTAGATGGATTCTAAAATGCCATAGACAACATTAACACCTCTTGTGTTTGATGGCGATAATAATCATATATAGGGCAACAAGAATAAAAGAACATCTAGAGACAAATGATCTCTAAGAAGTTGTTGAGGAGTCTTATGAAGTTCTTAATTTACCAATCAATCCGACAATGGCTTAGATAAGAAATCACAAGGAGAAGAAAACAAGAAAATCAAAGGCAAGAACTTTTTGTTTACTATTGTCTCAAATGAAATTTTCACTAGTATCATGACCATGAAATCAACATTTGAAATGTAGAATTTTCTTAAGAATGAGTATGATGAAATGAAAGAAAGGATCAAGAGAAGGCAAGATCTCAATTTGGTTTGAGCATTCAAGATGTAAAAATTTTTGGAGTCCGAAACAATTAAAGAGTGTGCTAATAAGCTTCTTAGCATTGCTAAAAGAGTTAGATTTCTCAATTTTAAATTTTCTAATTCACAAATAATTGAGAAAATATTGGGTACCTTCCCTAAAAGGTATAAGGCTACTATTACTTCCTTGGAGAATAATAAGGACCTGCCAAATCTTACCACGACAGAACATGTAAATCTTTTACAAGCCTAAGAGCAAAAAATAATAATGAGGGTTGAATGTTCGGTTGGAAGGAGCATTACAAGCTAAATTGCAAATTAAACATGGAGAGAAAAACAAGTTGATGAAATACAAGAAGAAAATTTTCAACACATAAGAAGCAACAACTAATACTGGCAACAATAATGTAGACAAAAACAAAATATTTACTCCTCACAAGCATTGTGGAAAATGAGTCATCTTCCTTTCAAATGTTGGAGAAGACATGATGTAAAGTGTTAAAGGTGCAACAAGTTAGGGCATCATGTGAGAGTTTGCAAAAGTAATTTTTAGCAAAAGAATGAGGCTCAAGTTGTAAATCAACAAGAGGAAAAGCAGTTGTTTGTAGCAACATGTTTTTCAAGTAGTAGCTCAAGTGAATGTTGGCTAGTGGATATTGGTACCAACCACATGACTCATGATTAAGAGCTTTTTAGGGAGTTAGACAGTCAAAGGTATCAAAAGTTAGACTTGGTAACGATGATCTTATTTCTGTTGAAGGAATGAGTGTAAACACCAATTTCGTCTAGGTTACACCTACTAAGGCTGAAAGAATTTAATGGAAGAGCATGGACCAAGGGTCCAACCACTAGAGCTATGGCTAGAAGACTACTTGAAGATTTGACTGCTTTAGAGCTTAGTGGGCCCAATGGGCTTGGTGGGCCTAGGGTTTTCTTCACATGGGCTTTGCATGGATGACCACCTTTTATTGAATGTTGAGTAGTGTAGGATTTCATTTTATTTGATCTTGTATTATGGACCTTAGAATATGACCTTTTGGGCTTTAGGCTTATTGGGCCTAATTTTGGAATTCATGGACCTTTGGGCTTTTGGTACCCAATATTGGGCTCATTTCACTTCTTGTAATTTTTCCTTTCCATTGTATTTTCTTGACCATTGTATTTAGGCCATTATATTAGGAGTATAGGAGGAATTCAATAATAAGACTATTAGGCTTAGTCTAAATTTAATTTAGGAGTCATTTGACTTAAATTTGGATCATATGGATTAAGCATTGTTGGTGCTGAACATGTGCGTCTAAATTCAATTCAAAGACATCTAAATTAAACTTAAATGAATGTTAGGAGAACCATTCACGGATAGGCACATGGGTGATTCAAAATTTGAATTTCAAATGCCATTTGAAATTCAAATTTTGGCGCCTAACTTGCTTCCTTGACTTGGTGCCACTAGCTAGCTTAATTCGTCCTTATATAAGGCTTCCTTCATTCATTTGTACTCACTTTGATCATATATGAGATTTTTGAATTTTTCAGCCAAGTCTCCTCTTCAAAGTCTCTCTCAAAAGCTCATAGCTTTACCCTTAGGAAACCTCCCTTCTAAGCCTTGGCTGTGAGCAATCCTTTCAGTTTCTAAGCTAGGATACTTCCATTTTAGCCTAGGGATTCTTGTCTTGTGTTGATCTCCATCTACTCTTCAATCCGGATTCATTATTCAAGGAAGAAGATCCGCTAGGAGGAGAAGGAAACGGAAGAACCTCACTCTCTTCTCTTGTCTTCTCCCATCATTTTTGGTATCAAGAGCAAGGTTGTCTTCCTTGAAGGTTAGGTATTCTTTGTACCGATTGGAGTCTGGATTTTGTGTGTTCAAATTGTCATATCTTGAGTCTCCTTTGTGGATCTATATATCCCAGGTGGCCATCATGGCCTTCGTCTTCTAGTGAGGAGTTGACTTCTTCTTTTCTTTCTCTTTCTTTTTTTCTTTTTCTAACTCTGTACATTCTATTTTGTAATGTCTAGGTTTTGTTGCATTCATAGCACAGTGGCTGTGCCTTTTCTCTTTGAGTTTTGTTATATTTTCTCCAATGTGATCCTTCATTTTTCTTTATCATAGAGTATATTTTTATAGACAAGAGAGATATCTCATCATCTGAGTCACACGTCTCTTCGTCACAACTCTCATCAGATGATGATGTAGGTTTCATCTTTTGCATACTTAGTGCAATGGACTTTTGTTTTCTCCCTGTTTCATCTTGTTGTAGCTCCATCTCATGGACTTTGAGTAGTCCTATGAGTACTTCCTGTGAGAGCTTTTCAAGATCCTTGGATGCTCTCAGAGTCGTGACTTGGGGTCTCCACTTCTTGGGTAGACTATGAAGTAATTTGTCAATATGATCAAAATTATCATAAGTCCTACCTAGAAAAGAAAGTTCATTGATAATAGTTTGAAATCTTCCAAACATAGTTAGGATAGATTCGTTATCTTCCATCTATAAAAGTTCATACTTATGGACCAACAAGCTTAACTTGTTACATTTTACCTCCAGGGATCCCTCATAGGTTATGGCTAGGGTATCCCACATTTGTTTGGCGCTCCTGAAGCAATGTACTTTGGTGTATTCTTCCTCGGTTAGAGCACACATGAGTGCATTTCTGGCTTTGGAGTTTAGCATAAATCTTTGTTTTTGATTTTCATTCCAACGTCCCTTGGGTATCTCCCTACTAGCATCATCATGTGGAGTGTAGTCTCCCTGTTCTACAACCTCCCACATGTCTATATAACAAGCATCAAAAAATGCGATTATTCTTTGTCTCTAATAGTCGTAGTTGGTTCCTCTAAAGAGAGGTGGGCAGTTTACCGCCTGCCGTTCATTTTCCATTGATCGTTCCTTGCAGTGTTGGATGCTCAACCTTAGGGGTCAAGCTCCGATAACAATTGAAGTTTAGTGAAAACACACAGAAGGGGGGGTTGAATGTGTGTGAATGAAGGATTTTAAAATCGTTTTTGCAAACGTGCTTCTTATAAATTCATCTAAATATGATTTAAAGAATACGTAGTAGTAGACAAATTTTTTTGTAATGAATCAATATAAGTAAAACTGTGTTTTTATAACAAATAACAATGCACAAAGTTTTTATACTGGTTCAATCCTTCTGAGCTATGTCCAATCTCCTTCAACTGAAGGGTTCCACTAATCACAATAGGTTACAAGTATTCTTAACCACTTCTGATTCGTCAACTTCACTTGT
The DNA here is from genome assembly GCF_000230855.2 of Cajanus cajan. Classification (NCBI taxonomy): domain Eukaryota; kingdom Viridiplantae; phylum Streptophyta; class Magnoliopsida; order Fabales; family Fabaceae; genus Cajanus; species Cajanus cajan. The sequence continues at coordinate 42,565,051 of NC_138525.1, forward strand.
TGACGCTAGTATTCTTAAACCACTTCTAGTTGCCTGAGTATTCTCAACCACTCCTGGTTCGTCAACTTCACTTGTTGACGTTAGCATTCTTAAACCACTTCTAGTTCTACAAGTATTCTTTTGCTAGCCTCTTTAGGCTTTTCAAACGCTAGATGTTTTTAGTGTGTTTGTAACTCTCACAGAGAAGATAAGATGGTTTCTACACTCACTAAGGTATTCAACCTTAGTTTTACAAGAATGTGTTTAGAGTGTGTATGTAACTCTCACAAAGAGGATAAGGTAGTTTCTACACTCACTAAGATAAACTATCTTAGTTTTACATGGATCTTCAAATCTGAACAATAAGTGATATGAGATTATTTTAACGCTTATTTTTTCTTATTGCTTGTTGCTTCACTTCTTATCTCTTTTCTTCTTAAGTCTTGATATTTATAATCGTGTGATAAATCTGCCTATTGTTTGAATTTGAATGTATCCGTTGAGGTAGAGCTTTCAATTGGTGTAGATGATCGCTTGTAAATGGCTACACAAATCTTTCTCATTTAATGCGTTTGATTTTGCATTAAATGCTTTGCTTGCTAAAATTTTGTTACGTGAAGTCCTTTGCATAATTTATTCCCTTTTATTTCTTGCTTCAATCATGACCTAGGTATGTTTTTCCTTTTTCTCTCATTGTAGCTGCGAAGGCATTTCCTTTCTCTAAAAAGTAGGTGTACTTGCCCTAACACATACAACTTTGACTTATGAATTCGCGCTCTTCAATTTTCCTTCTATTTTTTTCATTTTTTTGAAAACTCCGTGTGCTTTTCTTGTGAATGGAAATGATATATGATCATCTTTGTTGTGACTAGTGGACTTCAGACGCTTTTTCACCATGCTTCGTCTGCGTCTGGAAATTTGAATCTATGTCTAAGAGTTATACTTTGACTTTGTCATCTCGTTTGATAAGTCTTGAAGGTGAATGACTTTTTATTTTGTCTGGAATGTTTCTTCGTCTTATGTTATCCAATGACTGATGATATCTATAATAATTAATAAATGAGAAGACTACTTTTCTGTATTTGTTCCCTTTGCATAATCCTTCAGAAGATGGGCGCCAAGGACAGTGTCTTAGACTTACACAAGTTTTGCCTGTTCTAGATGATGACTGGAACTGCCTTCAACCTACCTCAAATACTCTTTAGCACTGGAGAGGGTGCTTGAAAGAAAGCAAGGAGTTCTTTTTTCACACCATGCTCCTCAACAAGATTCTCTAGGATCACAAGGTCTAGGATACCTTCTTCACGCTTGAAGAAAAGGAGAAGTAGAGGATCATGGCAATGGGGAGGAACAAGAGACTAAAACCCATTGTCTTTGGGAAAGCTAACTTGGGCAAGATGCCAGTGAGGTACACCATCACTGACCCTACGGTAGCCTTAAAGATAAAGATGGAGATCGGAGGAGAGCAATCGGAGACGCGCTCAAGAAAGTGGCGCCAACCCTCTCTGTCTCCCAAGGAGGAAGAACACTAGTTGTTGCTGGACATCAAACAAAAAGGAGAATAATTCTTTAATTAGACGAAGACTCTATGTCTGATGCAAAGGACATTTGACCTATAGGGAAGGCTTTGAGAAGAAAAGCTCCTCTACCTCCTCTTGCACCACCTCACCCTAACAAGAAAAGGTTGATGGAATTATGCCAAGGATACCAAGAGGTGACATCTTAAAGGAACAAAGAGGAATGAGCTAGACATGAAGATTTGGGCTAGTAAAGGCCCAATGGGCCCGATGGGCTTGGAAGGCCCAAATTGTCTTTCACATGGGCCATACCTTGAGACATTCTTTATATAGTATATTTTTATTTCATATGTTTTAGTCCTGTATTATAGACCACTAGTATAGTAATTTGAGGCTTTAGGCTTGTTGGGCCTAGTTTTGGGCTTCATGGGTCTTTGGGCTTTTGGTACCCAATATTGGGCTCATTTTCATTCTTGTAATTTTTCCTTTCCATTGTATTTGGTTGGCCATTGTATTTAAGCCATTAGCATAGGAATTTAAAGGGACTAAGTATTCACTACTACAAAAGTACTATTCTACATCACCATTTTTACATCGGTTGGTGTAAAAACGATGTAGAAAAAAAATGCGGTGGCATTTTTGTAAATAAATGTAAAATGTTAATATATTTACATCGGTTTCAAGCATAAACGACGTAGATATGTCATGTTTTATGTCAGTTTTTTAAGGGACCGATGTAGTATACTCAAAACACATCACACGACCAAACCCTAACTCTAGCCACTTCCTCGCTTCAGTGTTTGCATTATACCTCCTTGCTGCCACTTCGTCGTTCCCTTCGCATTTTCCCCTTATCCTCTAGTTCAACTTTGTCAACTCCTTCTCCGCAACCAACACACACCTGCACAGCCACACTTAATCAAATTCGATCCCAGCACCACGCAAACACAATGGCTTCCTCGAAGTTCTTCAAAAACCATTAATCTGGCCCCTTCACATTTTCCCCTTTGCCCGCGCCCTCAACATTGTGGCCAATATGCTTTAACTCTAGCGGAGACAATTGCTCAACAAGCTTGTCTCTCGCTCCCTCTCTATTGTCTAAAAGTGGCAACACAACCAGCTCCGTCGCCTCATATTGTCTAAAAGTGGCAACACAACCAGCTCTGTCGCCTCAACATCCATGAGTACCAAGTCTCTCTATGCTCCTCACTTATTCTTATCATTACAATTTCTGAATCAATTCCAAGTTTCACAAAATCTATTGATTCATTTCATTCTTCCGTACATGTATTTCTTTTCAATAATAATAAACCGCTTTTGTGGATGATAAATATGGAGTTCCTTGAATATATATTTTGTGAAAATATGGATGTTTATTTGTTAAAACTCTTTTGGTTTTATTGATTGACGAACATTGATAATCGAAATCATAGCGTCCAATTGGTGAGGAAACACGGAATCAACATTTGTTCAATTAAATTCTAGAGGATAAAATACTCTATAATCTAATTTTTAGTAATGTTTTTTCTTAGTGATATTATTATTTTATTGTTGTTATGGCTGTTATTATTATTTTAGGGAAGATGTTTGGACAAGTACTTGTTACCAAATAGACCGATCCTCAGGGAAAAATAGTTGGCGAGGTTTGATTATTCAATCATTCTATATGAAAATATGTAACCAATTTTAGTTTGCATGTGTATACCCAGAATTTTCATTTATAGAAATTGAAATTTTGGTGAAGCAATGCAATGATATCAACCTTCACATATATATTATGCATAAATTGGTTCTTCAAGTGTTACTTTCATGTCAATGTGATATTGCAAATACTTTATGTAATTCTTAGTTTCTCTTGTTTCTCTATTTTTTAAAATTTGATACACAATAACAGCTGCTACTCTGTCTTATTTTGTGTTTCATTCAATTCATTTTATAGAAATATTCACAAAAGAGTGTTGGTTGTTTAATATTGAATTGTTCATTTTATATAGGCTTACATGTGCCAAAAGTTGTCACCTGTAAATGAGATGTACTTTGCCATAACACTAGATCACACAAGTGTTAGTCTAGTAAGTTTCCTATTTTATTGTGTTATCTTTGATTTTCTTTATATACTTAGTTAAATTCGTATAACTTGTATATCATATTTAATTACATTATTAGGGTTTCTTTAAATTTAATCAATAAGAAGTCATGTTACTTACTGCAATTCTTTTCTTTTTATGATTTTGCTTTTTTAGATTATTATTGCTTGTAGAAAGGGAGGAATCAACATTGAAGACCTTGTAGAGAAATTTCTAGACATGATTGCTAAGGTTTGTTATCTTTGACATTTCTCATCGTGGTTTAATTTTTTCATTTGATTAGTTTTCTTTGTAAGAGACACTTGATGCATTCTTTCTTTCTAGTAGGTACCTATTGGTTTTTTTTGAAGGAATTACTGATGAAGATGTTGCTAGGGTTGTTGATGGTTTGGATAGACTATGGCCAAGGCCAAAGAATCCAAGAGGTGATATACTAAAAGAAACAAGAGGAATGAGATGATCTTAAAGACCTTTTTCTTATATTTGTACATATAGTAGTTCTTTTTGTATAGGTTATTTTGCCTTTGTATTTGTAAGGCACTTTACTTTCTTTTTCTAGTGTTTGTATATTGTTTTCAAGGTAGGTTACTTGGAGAGTTTAACTCCATTTAACCTCCCTAGTTGATACATCCATTTTGTATTTTTCAGTAGGGAAAAAGGGGTGGCATTTAGCAATGCTTGAGGGTGTGACTAGTAAATGGGCCAGAACTGGGCCTAGGCAAAATTTTATATATTAGACTCATTTTGCTCCTAATTTTTCATAGATTTGATTTAGCTAGGTCTCATCATTATATGATGAACCTAACTAAACCAAATCAAAGATTTTCAAAATAATTCATGGAGCATTTTGGAGCCTAATCCGCCTAGCTCTTTCCTTAGTTTCTTGGCCAAAATTTGCTTGTTCCTTCTTCAAGCTTTGAAGCTTCTCCTCCAAGTTTCTAAACCTTGGTAGTGTGGGCTGACCTTACCATGGTTCTTAAGTGAACCATGGTCAAGGTTAGCTTCTCCTACAAGTTTTAGAAACCATGGATGGTTAGCTACACCTTACCATAGTTCTTAGTGAACCATGGTTAAGGTTAGGTTCTCCTAGAAGCTACCTCTCCCTATATAATTGTAAATCTGACCTAAACCTTCACTTTTGGACATTTATGAGAATAAGAATTCAGAATTCTCTCTCATTTTTCAAGAGTCAATTTCATGAGAACCTAGTTCCTAGTTCTCCCTCAAGGTTCCTTCTCCTAGAAGCTTGGTTCCTCAAGCTTCTTCACTTCTTCAAGAGGTGACCGAACTTCCTTAGGTGCTTCTTCTCCATTGGAGTTGCTTCGTGGAGCTTCAAAGTGTCTTTGAAGGTGATATCTCAAGAGCGTTTTTGGTCCTAAGCATGGGAGCTTGGATGAACAACAATTCTTCATGAAGTGCTTCCATCAGTTTTGGTATCTAGAGCCTAGTGCTCTTGAGGTTTGGTGTTCTAATTTTTTTTGTATGAATCCGTGTTGTCTCTTCCTTCTCCTATGTCTAAATATGTGTTTGCTGCATGGATCTAAATTTTGTAAAATTTTTTGATAGATCCTATATGTCACATGAGAAGTAAATTGATTCATGTTCTTGCTTGTTCCTATTAATCCGTGAATCAATTGTGTTGTGCTTTATGTTCCTATACTTGTGCATTTTGCTTTTATTTGAGTATCTCCATTCTATAACATGTGTCCGTGATTTGAAAACATTCATTGAGCATAGATTTTGTTTTTGAATCTCTTGTTTTGTCATAGAAGTCATGTGTAGTCCTTTTCATGTTGAAAATTCCTAGACTAGCTTGTTGACCTAATTTTTTGTGTGTTGTTTGTGTCCGAAATTTTTTGTGTATTTTCTAATTAAATCTGAACCTTACCTATATGTGCTTTTAATTTACATATTTGAGTTCATGATTTGCTATTAGTTCTAGCAAATTTCTTAGAGTTAGGTTTCCTTTATGTCTTGTTAAAAGTTTTGTCAAAAAAAAATTGTTAAACACTTTTCCTACTAGGTTTCTTTGTGTCTTGTTGTGTGGCTGAAACTTATTTTCATTTTTGAAACATTAAAACAGAGACAAAACAGAGGCGTACGTTTTCTAAATGCATGAGAAAAACAAAAGAATGAGTGCTTAAAAATTTGACCTAAAAACACTACAAAATTGTGAAGCACTAGTTACAAAATGCATGTGAACACCTCTTGTTTTGTGTGAAATTTTTGCTGCAATTTTTCTAACCTAAAACCGAGACTTATAAGTGATCAAAAGGCATTTAAACTCCTGATTAATCAAAGAAAAAGAAGTGAAAAATATTTTGCAAAAATAAAAAAGAAAAATAGCAAAAGAAAAGCCAAAAGGAGTGAAAATCTAGTAAAATAGCCCTCGATTTTGGTGTGTGTTTGCTTACATATTTTTCGGTCCAGCCAAATAATTTGTGTCTTAATTTTGTTTCTAATCTTAGATTTGATTTTGTAATCCATTCTAGGGCCTTTCATAGGTTATCTTTTGGGTGCTAGCTTTCTAAAATTGCCTTAATTGTTGCTTGTCATTTTTTGTGGAATTCCTTCTAGTCTTGTCTCATCACTACAAGAAATTTCAAGATTACAGACGGCGAAAATCCGTGGGTAATCAAAAAAATCCGTGGAAAACACTCAATTTCCAACGGATTACAGACGGACAAAAATCCGTCGGTAAATTGCTCGTCTGAAATATTTACCGACGAATTTTGATCCGTGGGTAATTACCCACGAATTTTCCCACGGATTCAGTCCGTGGGAAATTACCCACGGATTAAATCCGTGGGAAATTACCCCTGGATTCCATGATAGATTACCCACAGATTTAATCCGTGGGAAATTCTTTGTGTACTGTTAAAATTTTTTTAAATAAATTAAAAATCATATTAATAATAATCCTGTTTAAAGATATTAAATGAATCATAATTATGTGAATTAAAACAAGTTTAATCATTCAAACAAAATAAAATATCATACATAAATAAAGTTTAGGGTTCAAATTTAAAAACAAAATACAGTACAACCAATAGAATTATAACATAACATAATATATCTAATAATCTGAATATCCAGGTGAATGTTGTTGATGTTGGTCATTAGCTTGTTCATCCTCTGTTGGTTGCCGATTGTCTTGTTGTTGGTGTCTGTTTGGTTGTTGATGTTGTTGTTGCTGTTGAAGAGTAGTCTGCATAGTAGGTGGTAGGAATGAGAGTACAACATTGAGAAATGTGTTGAACTGAGTCTGATACTGGGAGGTCAAGGATTGAATCTCAGTCTGATATTGGGAGCGCATCCGACGCATCTCTTCCTCATTAGCTAAAACTCGTTGTGTCAACTGAGAAATCTCTTGTGTATTCTGAGACTGACTTGAAGATGTCCCCACAAAGCTACTATGTTCATTCTCATAAAGATCTCCCGTACCATAACGACGTCCCTTGTATTTTTTACCGATAGCTGCATTCCAACATTGACTCCTAAGTCTATCCTCCTCAACAGGGTCTAAAGGGGTGCATTCTGAGGTGCCAGCAGTGGATCCAACCTCAGATATAGCTTGAGAAAATCTAGCTTCAAAATCTTCCTATTATCATCATAAACAGTACGTAAAAATAGTGTAAACATTAATAAAATTAAAGACCAATAAAATAAGTAACATAGACTCACATGTGTCCGCCTAGATCTATCATCAACAAACTGACCAGTGTCTTTTCGTATATGAGTTTGCTGAAAGAGTTCATCATGGTGTACAGGTCTACCAAGCTCCTTTTCCTACAAATAAAAACATTATATAAATCAAAATTTAACATATAAAATTAAGCATTAGAAGAATGAAGACTAAAATATAAACATACCATGCGAATGGCATGTTCATTCATGCTAATGGAGCCACATGTGTGCATACTTCCACCCTTTTCAGATGCTCTATTTTTTTGTGCTTGTGTACACTTTGTACGATATGTAGGTACATTCCAATGTTCTAATAAAGAGTTCCACACACGATCTCCAATCCAATCTGGTTTCTTATTTTTCTTTCGGGCATCCATAAACATCTCAGAAAGTCTATGAGAAGCTTTTGCATTGAAATTTTTTTTGATATTACTTTCATGCTCAGGACTCTATTTCACCATCCTCTATTAACAACCATATATATTAATTAATAACCAAAGAAACATCTCAGAAAGTCTATGAGAACAAGCAAGTATTTAACAATAATATATATTTTCAATGACCAAATCAATCTATGAAAAATACTCTTATATGGTTTAATACAATTCAATACAATACAATTCAATACAAATCAATCAGTCATTGCAACAATCCAATACAATTAATCAACAAACTCCTATAGAATTTATAATAACTTATTTTTGTAAAAAGAACACTAGAAGTTACATTTTTTTTATTAAATTAAATTTCTTATGATAATATTTATCTTTATTAAATTATCTATTAATAAACTAACAACATATATAACTTTTTGTTTTAATGTAATAGTAATACATATACAATGCAGTTTTAGTTTTTATTGAAGATATTAATATCACAACTTTATATTATAACTAGAAGTTAATTGTTATCTTTAAATATAAAGAATTGGAATATTAACACCTAAATCAACAAACAAACCCACATCCATATCAACAAACTAATACCTTAGATTTAAATAGACATATAAATTTATATTTCATAAATCTTTAATTTACCTTGAAACGTTGAAAGAAAATATCTTTATCAGCCTGGGGAATTTCTCCCCATGTGACCCAAGGTGAATGATATTGCTACTTAATGGTCCGTGTGATAGCAGTTGATGCAGTCTTTGATGGGAGAAACCTAAACAAGATAAAGACATAAAATTTTAAACCTTAATAAACTTAAATTTACTTATAATTAAGAAATTACGTAAATGTTAATTTATTCTTACCCATTACGAGTAGGTTTAATTAAAGGAAGATCATCAAGTGGCGGGTCTTCACTAGTAGGTGGTGGATTAACATTAGGTGTTCCTATAGCATTTGGGGATGGAGATGGTGTGGATGTCGCACCCGAGGATGGAGATGGTGTGGATGTCGCACCTGGGGATGGAGATGGTGTAGAACGAATAGCTATGGATGAGGATGACATACAACCAATGACTGGGAATGGGGATGGTCTAGATGCCACAACTGGGGATGTGATAGATGATGTGAAGTTGTCTCTACGTGACAATACTTTAATCTCATATCGCTTCTTCCCCTTCATTACCTATTTCCCCTTATTCCCGCTAGGCGACGGTGGACGGGGAGGGTCACAACCTCCTGATGACATATCTATTCATTGAAAATAAAGTTATAAAATAATACCCAAAATGAAACTATAATATAAAAATAGACAACAAATCAAATTTATTATACTAGTTGCATAATTATGATTATACACTTTGATATCAAAATCATACACTTCAAATCCAATTTTTGTAATCCTATTCCGAAATCTAGTCTTCAAACTCATCTTCAAAATCATCATCAAGTTCATTGTCTTCATTGTTTTCTGCCAAATCATTTTCTTCATTGATTAGCTCATTGACTTCTTCAAGATCAGCTTCTAAATCTTGTAATCCCGTAATTCCTTCAACTTCAATGACTTCATTGGCATGTAACATTTCATCTACTTGATAAGGTACATCATGTTCTATATCATTAGATTCTATCCTACCCCTTGGCTTTGTTTTGATTGCAACACACCAACCACGTTTGTCCCTTCGTGTTGCAGGATAAGGGGCATAATACACTTGTCTTACATTGTGTGCAATGATAAACGGATCAAATAGTTGATATCTTCTATCCATTTTAATATCAACTATATTATATTTGGGATCAATTCTTGTACCTCTACTCGATGGATCAAACCAATCACAATAAAATACCACAACTTTTTTAGGATATGTTGAGGTGTTGTACTCTAGCTCATACATGTGTTTAATAACTCCATAGAAATCATCTTCTCCCCCTTCTATAAGTCCTTTAACATAAACACCACAATTTATTGTTTTTTTACCCTCACTCCATGCATGGGTGTGAAATTTGTACCCATTGACAAAGAATGTGTGCCATTCTTTAACACAAGTCAGAGGACCATATGATAAATCTCGTAAGTGTTGGTTTCTCACAGATAAAGGCTCACTGTTAACCTACAAAGGTAAGGTTCGTGAAAGGTTTAGGGTTATGAATTTTGGTAAAGAAAAACTAAAATAAGTGTTTAGATATATACATACTTGATTCTTGAACCATGTAGGAAATTCTGCATGTATACGAGTAGAAGCATTTGATTCACTTATTTGTTGGGATTGTAGGAATGAACTGTCCAATTATATCATTCAAATTGTAAATGATAAGGATATTCAAGTCCTAATATAATAAATATTGGAAATTTTGTAAATTACTTACTCAAGGTATGGTTTAACTTCAATACAATTGATCAACACATGAACATGAACTGAGTTTAGCTCTGCATCGGTTAACCAATGAGTCAACTCTTTCCCAGAATGACGACCAGGTTGGTTAAAGACTGATAACATATACGAGCACCCTTGACTTTCAACTTCTGATGGAGGACCATCCTTGAAGACACATGTGGGCCCCATCACTAGGTCCATGGCTAGGAGGGTCGAAGAGGAGGAGGGTGTTCACACACCTAGGGATACTCTCCTCATGATCATAGAGTATTAGTACTCTCCTAAGCCTCATTAGTATAGGGTTTATTTTATTTGTCAATTTTACCCTTGTATTTTGGGATATTTTAGTCATAGGATTTATTTTCTTTGTATTTCCTATTTTACCCTTGTATTATGGGGTGCTTTAGATGATTAGGGTTTTTTAATTTGGGCTAGGGTATTACATAGGAGGTGACGCCTAGTTTAGTGAGTTTGGACCTATTTTTGGTGATTAGAAAGGCTTAGGCCCAATGGAGGGCAAAGGTTGCATGGACTTATCATGCACCTAGAAATAGCCAATCTAATCCCATAGATTCCAAACTTGGCCACCAAGTTGCATCTAGGGTTAATTTGGCATTGCATTTGGAGTGCATTTGCCTTGGCATTTTCGGCCATGCACACCCTAAATGCAACCCTAAATGCAACTTCTCCTATAAATACCCCACCCCCCACCACTTGTAAATACTTTGGATGTATATGAATTTGAGTGAGCATTCTTATGCCTCAAGTCCCTATCCTTAGTCCCTAGCTAAATTCGGCTAGCCTACCTTCATTCTCCACTCTTGGAGAGTGAGACCTAGAGTGGCCTCCACCTACCTTGGAGTGAGCCAACCTAAATCACCAAACACCATCACCTAAATAGCTTCCGCCAAACACCTCCCTTTTCACGCAACCCACTCCTTTCTCCACCCCAAAATCTCCTTGTGTCTTTCCTTTGTTGAACCTAGATCAAGGGCAAGGCTTCCTCTCCTTCATCTCTACGTCATTTCATGGAGAAGGAACCCATCAAGTGGTATCAGAGCCAAGGTTCTTCAAGGGTAACATCTAGTACTTTTGTGTCTTCTTTGAGTCTTCTTCTTGTTTTTTTTTGCTTTCGGTCATTTTCTTTCTCCTTGCCTTCTTTGTGTGGCTGAATAGCTTTAGGGTTCACACCTTGTCCTTGTGAGCCTTCCTTGCCATTTTAGGTTTCCATGTTTTTTTAGGGTTGCCATGCTTTTCATTTTTCTTGAGTCTCATATGAACATGAAGAACATGCTTTTTGATTTTTGAATCCACCTAAAGTTTTGTCATTTCTTTTGTTTCCTATATTTTGTCAACATAAATTCCATGTATGTGTCAAACACTTTGCATGAAACACATGAACAAAATATGCCATATTGCATGATAGTGGGCGTGACATTTAGAAGTTCTTTAGAGGTCATTCATGCATGCTAAATAGTCCTAGCATGTTCCTTGTAATTTTGAGTTTCCATGTGTGAAATGCTTCCTTGCACATGCATATAACTTGCTGCCCACTTTTTCTCTTGCATTCCACTTGTTTTGGTTAATTTTGTATGCTTAAAGGAACCCTAAAAGAATCTAAGAGGTGGCTGAAAAAAAAAAATTGTGCCAACAACTTGTACCAACTAGTACAAACCTTTTCCACTAAAAAGATTCCTTAAGGAACCACTAAGAAACGCCACTTGTCATCCTCTCTTCTCCTAAATTTTTTTAACCTAATTTTTGACCAACCACAAGTGCAAAACCTAAGCAACATTTGGGCTTAATTTAACAAAAAAATTTCGGACCCAAGACATATAAAAGAAAACATTGCCGTGAAAAGAAAGAAAAAGACTAGAACAAAAAAAAAAAATTCTTGGACCAAAAAGGACTTGTTGCTAGACTTGTGGACTTGGACAAATACCTATGCATTTGGGAGTTGGACTTATGACAATTTGACCTTATTTTGGGACTTTCCTTTGGCTGGACCGAAACACAAAAAGAACTTAATCAAGTGGACTAAACACTAACCTAATTCTAGTGCCTTTCTAGGATTATTCTTTGTGTGCTTCCTTTCTTTGATTGAGTCTTAATTTTTTTGCTTGTCTTTCTTGGCCTCTTTTGTTTTGTCATCTTAAATTCTCTTTGAGTTTAGCCTTTCTTAATTGTGCTTTTTAGTTTTTATTTCTTGGACTCTTGCTTTGGGTTGGTTTTAATTTCATTGTAGGTCAAAACCCACTCTAGTCAATTTTCACACCTTTGGTGGATTTGAGTGGAGGGGTGAACCGAATCCAAGCCTAGCCTTTGGAGGGACTTACACCACACATAAAGGAGTGAACAAACACATGGAGAGGTCTAACACGTTTGTTCATTGTGAAGGAACCCCATTGGAGGAGTTTGAAGACTTAAATTCTTGTTTTTGTCTAATTTTTTGCTTACTTTTCTCTCTCGGCCTCTTTGTTGTTTTTGGCCTTAGTTTCATTCTTTTGGTTTGTAATTTGGCCATTTCTAAACCTCTTCAACTTGGTTTTAGTACGTGTAGTTGAAGGTGATTTGAAAACCTTCACCTAGGACCTCGACTAGAACATGTTTTAAGTGCTTTCCTTTTGCATGTTTTAAAGCTTTTAGTAGTATAATTGCTTAGGACTTTATCTTTGTGCAATTACGTTTAGAAGGCTTGTTTTGCCTACTAGGGGTAACGTGCACACACTCACCTTTGATTGTGCCAATTCGTTTTTGTAAGAGAAAGTAGAAAAGGCTTAGTAATTTTTACTTGATAGGGCTTGGTTATTAAGTGATTCCTTGTAGTCCACCTCCCCTTGAAAGTTCACTTTGTGCACTTAGGTCTTTCCTACCTATCTTGCACCTTGAAAACCTTTTTGTGAAAACCTCTTATCACTCACTCTTTGTGAAAATCATTTTCAATCCCTTTTTGAAAACAATTTGTGAAAATCTTTTCTTGATCAAAGATGAGTGATCATTCTAGTGTCCATGGTCATAATTCTCGTAGTACTAGGTCTAGTGTTAGGGATGAACTTAGGGAATTGAAAGAGTACCTAAGAAAAAAAGAAGAGGAAAATATAAAAAGAGAAGAAGAATTGAAAAGGAAAGAAAAAGAGTTTGAAAGAAATAATGAGGAAATAAAAAGATTACTTGAAAGATTAGTTGTGGGAGGAGAGGCTAGTGGTTCAAAACCAAGAGTCACTTCTCCTCAACCTTCAAGAGGCAAGGGGCATATGTATTCAAGTGTTCATGAGGAGGAAGGGCATCATACCCAACCTCTAAGTGATATCTTCCATAGTAGTCATCACAATAATGATTACTATCAAAGACCCCCAAGGCATCATAGAAATAGGGAGTCTTCCAATAGGGAACCCAACATCAATCTTCCCTCATTTCATGGCAAAGATAATGTTGAAACTTATCTAAATTGGGAAATGAAAGTGGAGCAACTTTTCTCTTGCCATGGAATAAGTGAGGATAGAAAGGTTTCTTTAGCAACCCTTAGCTTCCAAGGGCATGCTATGTATTGGTGGACTTCCTTAGAAAAAGAAAAAAGAATAAACCATGAGCCTCCAATTCAATATTGGAATGAGCTCCGTAGTGCCTTAAGAAGGAGACATATTCCTCCATACTATGACCGAGAGCTTATGGATAAGCTTCAAAGATTAAAACAAGGGTCCTCTAGTGTGGAAGAATATAGGCAATCTATGGAGTTACTCATGATGAGGGCTGGGATAAGGGAAGAAGAGAGGACCACCATCTCAAGATTCCAAAGTGGTCTTAACCTTGAAATAAGGGACAAAGTTGAGCTCTTACCATATAGAGATTTGAATGAGCTTGTTCAACTTTGTTCTAGAGTGGAGCACCAACTCAAAAGAAAAACTTTTAGAAAAGACTCCACTCCATCTTATTCCAAGAGCTTCAAGAAGGAGGGCCCCTCTTCCAATCCTTTCCCTAAAGAAAAAGAAAAAGAAACCTCTCAAAGGACAACTTCCAAAGACACTAAGACAAGTGACATCAAGTGCTTTAAATGCCTTGGTCGAGGGCACATTGCCTCTCAATGCCCAACAAAGAAAACCATGATTTTAAAGGGCCAAGACCACTATAGTAGCCTTGATGAAGCTACTTCTTCACCTTCAAGTGATGAAGAAAACTTAGAGTCCGAGGAAGAAACTCACCCTTGTGAAGGAGACTTGTTAATGGTTAGAAGGCTTCTTGGAAACCAATCTAGTACCCTAGACCAATCCCAAAGAGAGAACTTGTTTCATACAAGGTGCAAGGTTTTAGAAAACACTTGTTCTCTTATTGTGGATAGTGGATCTAGTTGCAATTGTTGTAGTACTATATTGGTGGATAAGCTATCCTTAACTACGATGCCTCACCCAAAGCCTTACAAATTACAATGGATCAATGAGGAGGAAGGTATTGAAGTTAATCAACAAGTGAATATACCTATCTCCATTGGCAAATACCAAGATGAAATTTTATGTGATATAGTGCCATTGGATGCTAGTCATATTCTACTTGGGAGGCCTTGACAATTTGATAAAAAAAACTATTCATGATGGCCTAACCAACAAAATAAGTTTCCATCACTTAGGTAAAAAGATTGTGTTGTGTCCTCTATCACCTTTTCAAGTGTATGAGGACCAACTCAAGATGAAAATCAAAAGAGAGGAAGAAGGAAAAAAAAGTAAAAAGCCAAAGAAAGAAAAAAAAAGACATTTCCCTTAAGAATAAAGAAGGGAAAGAGGAGGTGCCAAGTTTAGAGGAAAGTGTCCCCTCTAAAGAAGTTGTTCATAAAAGTGTTTTATCCCTTAAAAATGATATAAAAAACACACTTTTGATTGAACAACCTTTGTACCTTCTCTATTTCAAAGAGACACTTGCTGCCACTAGTCATGAGCTTGAGTCTCTACCTCAAGAGGTTCAAAAACTTTTAAAGGAGTTTGATGATCTATTTCCTCAAGAATTCCCTAGTGGACTTCCACCTTTAAGAGGAATAGAACATCAAATAGACCTCATACCGGGTTCTAGTCTTCCTAATAGGCCCACCTATAGGACTAACCCACAAGAGACCAAAGAGATAGAAGCTCAAGTTGATGACTTGTTGAAGAAGGGTTGGGTTCAAAAGAGCCTTAGCCCTTGTGCCGTCCCCGTTCTTTTGGTGCCTAAGAAAGATGGCAAATGGAGGATGTGCACGGATTGTAGGGCCATCAATAACATTACAATAAAGTATAGGCACCCAATCCCTAGGTTAGATGATATGTTAGATGAATTACATGGGGCCATCATATTTTCCAAGATTGACCTTAAAAGTGGTTATCACCAAATTCGAATCAAAGAAGGTGAAGAGTGGAAAACTGCTTTTAAAACCAAATTTGGCTTATATGAGTGGTTAGTGATGCCTTTTGGCCTCACTAATGCCCCTAGTACTTTCATGCGCCTAATGAATCATATTCTTAGGGATTGCATAGGTAAATTTGTGGTTGTCTACTTTGATGACATCCTTGTATATAGTAAGACCTTAGATGAACATCTTGGACATCTAAGGCAAGTCCTAATAATTCTTAGAGTCAACCACCTCTATGCCAACCTTGAAAAATGCACTTTTTGTCAAGAACAAGTTAAATTTTTGGGCTTCATTGTTGGCAAAGAGGGAGTGCAAGTTGACTCCGAGAAAATAAAGGCTATCCAAGAATGGCCCACCCCAAAAAGTGTTGGAGAAGTTAGAAGTTTTCATGGCTTAGCTAGCTTCTATAGAAGATTTGTAAAAGACTTCTCCACACTTGCATCCCCTCTTAATGAGCTTGTTAAGAAGGATGTACCCTTCCTTTGGGGTGAAGCCCAAGAAAAAGCATTTAAAAACCTAAAAGAGAAACTCACCAATGCACCCATTCTAGCTCTACCAAATTTTGATCAAACCTTTGAGCTAGAATGTGATGCATCCGGTTTGGGCATAGGTGCTGTGTTACTTCAAGGAGGTCACCTCATTGCTTACTTTAGTGAAAAACTTCATGGGGCCACCTTGAATTATCCCACCTATGACAAGGAACTTTATGCCCTCTTAAGAGCTCTCCAAGTTTGCGAGCACTACTTGGTGACTAAAGAATTTGTTATTCACACCGACCATGAGTCACTCAAGTATCTTAGAGGGCAAGGAAAGTTGAATAAAAGGCATGCAAAGTGGGTGGAATATCTTGAACAATTCCCCTACATCATCAAATATAAGAAGGGAAAGAGCAATGTGGTAGCCAATGCCCTTTCAAGGAGGCACACCTTGCTCTCCACCTTAGGAACTCAAATACTTGGCTTTGATGATGTCAAGGAATTGTATGAGCTTGATTTAGACTTCCAAGCCACTTATGCCAAATGTCTCCAAAAGCCTTTTGATGGATTCTATCTTCTTGAGGGGTATCTTTTTAGAATGGGCAAACTTTGCATACCCCAAGGATCCATTAGAAATCTTTTGGTCAAAGAAAGTCATGAAGGAGGTCTCATGGGCCATTTTGGGGTTGATAAAACCCTAAGTTTCTTGAAAGCTAAATTTTATTGGCCACACATGAGAATAGATGTCCAAAGGCATTGCTCCAAATGCATTACTTGTTTGAAGGCTAAATCAAGAGTAATGCCTCACGGACTCTATACCCCCCTTCCTATAGCTAGCTCCCCTTGGGTAGATATTAGCATGGACTTTGTGCTTGGTCTTCCAAGAACTCAAAGGGGATTTGACTCCATCTTTGTGGTAGTGGACCGTTTTAGCAAAATGGCTCATTTTATACCATGCCACAAAGTGGATGATGCTAGCTATATAGCTAAACTTTTCTTCAAAGAAGTGGTCCGTTTGCATGGTCTACCCAAAACAATTGTGTCCGATAGGGATGCCAAGTTCCTTAGTCATTTTTGGAAAGTTTTATGGGAAAAACTAGGAACTAAGCTCCTCTATTCTACTACTTGTCATCCTCAAACCGATGGCCAAACCGAAGTAGTAAATAGATCTCTATCCACTTTGTTGAGGGTACTCCTCAAAGGAAATAAGAAAACTTGGGATGATTGTCTCCCCCATATAGAATTTGCATACAATAGAGTAGTCCATAAGACTACTAATCTTTCCCCCTTTGAAGTTGTCTATGGCTTTAACCCAATCACTCCTCTTGATCTTTTGCCCCTCCCTAATACCCCTTCCTTGTTTCACAAAGAAGGAGTATCTAGGGCAGATTTCATTAAGAAATACCATGAAAGGATCAAGAGTCAAATTAAACAACAAACTCAAAAATATGCCAAATACAACAACAAAGGAAGAAAGAAAATCACTTTTGAAGTAGGGGATTGGGTTTGGCTTCATTTGAGGAAGGATAGATTTCCTACTCAAAGGATGTCCAAACTAAACCCTAGGGGAGATGGACCATTCCAAGTCCTTCACAAAATAAATGACAATGCATATATATTAGACCTTCCTTCTGAATATGGCACTAGCTCATCTTTTAATGTTTGTGATCTCACACCATTTTTAGGAGCTGAGGAGTTGGATGAAGAAATTAATCTGAGGACAGATGCTTCTCAAGAAGGAGGGGATGATGGAGGACCATCCTTGAAGACACATGTGGGCCCCATCACTAGGTCCATGACTAGGAGGGTCGAAGAGGAGGAGGGTGTTCACACACCTAGGGATACTCTCCTCATGATCATAGAGTATTAGTACTCTCCTAAGCCTCATTAGTATAGGGTTTATTTTATTTGTCAATTTTACCCTTGTATTTTGGGGTATTTTAGTCATAGGATTTATTTTCTTTGTATTTTCTATTTTACCCTTGTATTATGGGGTGCTTTAGATGATTAGGGTTTTTTAATTTGGGCTAGGGTATTACATAGGAGGTGACGCCTAGTTTGGTGAGTTTGGACCTATTTTTGGTGATTAGAAAGGCTTAGGCCCAATGGAGAGCAAAGGTTGCATGGACTTATCATGCACCTAGAAATAGCCAATCTAATCCCATAGATTCCAAACTTGGCCACCAAGTTGCATCTAGGGTTAATTTGGCATTGCATTTGGAGTGCATTTGCCTTGGCATTTTCGGCCATGCACACCCTAAATGCAACCCTAAATGCAACTTCTCCTATAAATACCCCACCCCCCACCACTTGTAAATACTTTGGATGTATATGAATTTGAGTGAGCATTCTTATGCCTCAAGTCCCTATCCTTAGTCCCTAGCTAAATTCGGCTAGCCTACCTTCATTCTCCACCCTTGGAGAGTGAGACCTAGAGTGGCCTCCACCTACCTTGGAGTGAGCCAACCTAAATCACCAAACACCATCACCTAAATAGCTTCCGCCAAACACCTCCCTTTTCACGCAACCCACTCCTTTCTCCACCCCAAAATCTCCTTGTGTCTTTCCTTTGTTGAACCTAGATCAAGGGCAAGGCTTCCTCTCCTTCATCTCTACGTCATTTCATGGAAAAGGAACCCATCAACTTCCAATTCGTTTCTACCATTTCGTGGTGACAACATGAAGTTGTTGAAATAATGAGAGCAAAAATGAGTTGTTTCACGGTGCAAGTAAGAATAACAAATTGAGCCTTCAACCCTAGCTTTATTCTTTATAGATCGTTTAGCATCACCCATGAATCTATTAAATGTAATAACTTATTAATAATTGATAAGAATTAAACAAAAGTAATTTTATTAAATTTCAGTCATAATTGTATTACCTTTCAAACGGATACATCCACCTATATTGGACTGGTCCACCAAGTTTAGCTTCATAGGCTAAATGAATAGGGAGATGTTCCATTGAATCAAAGAATCCTGGAGGGAATATTCTCTCCAACTTGCAGAGAATAATTGGAATGTTTTTTTCCATCTTACTCAAATCATCCTCCCTCAATGTTGTAGAGCACAAATCTTTAAAGAAATTACTGACTTCAATAAGTGGATTTAAAACATGAACTGGTAATGAACTAAAGGCAATTGGAAGCAGACACTCCATGAATACATGACAATCATGACTTTTCATTCCAATCATTTTTCTCTTTTCAACATCAACGCATCTTGCCAAATTAGAAGAATATCCATCAGGCATCCTAAGTTCTTTTATCCACTGATAAACTAGTTTTGCTTGCTCTACAGTTAATATGTAGTTTGCTTTTGGCTTTAACATCTTCCCATTATTTTGTGGCTTTAGCTCCAAGTCTTTTCGCCTACAATACAAAGCTAAGTCCTTCCTTGCCTTTTCATTGTCTTTAGTCTTATTAGGTACATTCATCACAGTGTTGAATATGTTGTCAAAGAAGTTTTTTTCTATGTGCATAACATCAAGGTTGTGTCTTAATAAATTGTCTTTCCAGTAAGGAAGATCCCAAAAGATACTTCTTTTTGTCCAGTTATGTTGTTGTCCATGTCCATCTAGTCTAAGCACACCATCTTCTATGACTTTTGGTAAATTCATGACTCTATGCCAAACTTGTTCGGGAGTCAACATCGGGGGTGGCCCATCCATTTCAACTTCACCCTTCTTAAATGCATTCCTGTTCCTCCTAAATGCATGATCGCTAGGTAAAAATCTACGATGTGAGTCAAACCATGAAGGCTTTATTGCTGTTTTTAAAGTAAATGCCTTTGTATGCTCCATGCAATGAGGACATGCAAATCTACCATGAGTACTCCAACCAGATAACATGCCATAAGCAGGGAAGTCATTGATAGTCTACATCAAAGCTGCCCTCATCATGAAATTTTGCTTCCTTGAAATATCATATGTTAGAACACCATTCCATAACCTTTTCAAATCATCAATTAAGGGTTGTAAATAAACATCAATACCAGCCTTTGGATTAGATGGGCCTGGTATGACACAACTTAGAAACATGTAAGGTTTGGACATGCACATTTCTGGAGGAAGATTGTATGGAGTAACAATTATTGGCCAACAAGAATAAGGTGTAGTTGATGCTTGAATATATGGTGTAAATCCATCAGAGCATAAACCAAGTCGCACGTTACGTGGATCAATGGCAAAATCAGGATGGACGCGATCAAAATGCTTCCAGGCTTCACCGTCAGATGGATGACGTAATATGCCCGAACTTTTCTATTCTCATAGTGCCATGTCATTTGTCCAGCAGTTTGCATTGATGCAAACATCCTTTGTAATCTTGGAATTATAGGCAAATAGAACATGGCCTTAACTGGAACTGGTTTTTTATTAGTTGTTCCAGTGTTATGGTTTTGATACCTAGGCTTATGGCAAAATCTGCATTCAGTTAACTCTCCATCATTTTTTCCATATTCATTATCATAAAATAACATGCAACCATCGACACAACAATCAATCCTCTTAGTCTCCAATCCCAACTTTGATACTAGTTTTTTCGCATCATAATAATTTTTGGGCAAACCCCTTTTAATGGGTGTGACATCCAATAACATTTGGCAAATAAAATCTAAGCATTGATCAGGAACCTTCCAATTGGATTTGCAAGCTAACAACCTCACACACATAGATAATTTAGA
Organism: Cajanus cajan; assembly: GCF_000230855.2. Taxonomy (NCBI): domain Eukaryota; kingdom Viridiplantae; phylum Streptophyta; class Magnoliopsida; order Fabales; family Fabaceae; genus Cajanus; species Cajanus cajan. The sequence goes on from NC_138525.1 coordinate 42,585,617, forward strand.
CTCTGATGCCCCTTCATACAATGGCTTATTTGCCTCTAGCAACAAGTTATAAAATTTTTGAGTTTCTTCATTTGGAGGCTCTTCCATGTCATGTGTATCTCTCGGTTCAAATGTCTCTTGTTGCCTAAAATCATCACACACCATCTCTTGCATTGACATAAACCGATCACCTTGTGCCACATTTACACCACTACTTGATGCATTGATGCAATTTTTCATCAATATCTAAATCAAAATTTGGCATCTCTTCACCATGATCTGTCCAAATCCAATAATTAGGCTTGAACCCATGTTTATAAAGGTGAACTTTCACAACTCTATCCTCCAAAATCCGTGTGCAATCACATTTAACACATGGACATCTAATCCCACCATCACTATGAAAACGATCTTGTTGACGAGCCTTGCTTACAAACTCATCTACCCCTTGTACAAAAGACTCTTTCAAACCTCTTCTACCACTATAACACCTATCGTACACCCAAGCACGATTTGAAACAAAATAATCCATATTCTGTAGATTCAAAAAATTTACCTAATTAATTATCACATATTATATAATTGTCAACTAATTTAATTACGTGGACCTCTACATTATATAACTTGAAAAGCAGTACAATAATTCTATGTAAAGCACAATATAGTCATATTACAAAATAGTAAACTTTAATCATAAACACCTCGATCTATTAATACAAAAAAGAAAATTAACTAGCATACCTTAGAAGTACGGTGAAACAATTTGTTTCCTCTAAGTTAGAGTACAACGTCCACTAGAACAATTTAATAACAAGAATCTCGATCTGTTAATAAAAAAAATGAACTATAATTTATATAAAAGATAAGGAGTATACTATAAATCAGGATAAAAAAATTTCAAAGAATTTAAATAATAATTCTATTTTTAATTTTTTGTATAAAAAATAATGAATATAAAACAAGACGTAAGGGAACTATTTTTGTTATAGCTAAAACCTCTGGCTAGCGGGGTTAGGCTTTACATCTTAACCACACTTTTCATGTGTATTTTTTTATTGTAATTAATTACGTATTCAAATACAAATTTTACCACGACAGTGACTTGGATTTGATCAAAGCAAAGAAATTTCCCCTGATTTGTATTTAGGAGGACCTACAATGTGCATACACTTGTCTTTTGGTTCTACCTTTTTGTCCACTAACTGGAATTTAATAACTGAATAATAATAAGGGGTACAAGAACAGAATCATATATATTAATGTTAGTTTCTCATTTGGCCCCAAAAACAACTGTATCAAAAGTTTTAGATTTATGTGGGTTTAGTAATCATATAAATCAAAAGCACGCTTTATGTTGCCCCGTGTTTACTATATTATTAAGCTAATTAATGTATTGCATGTAATAAGCACCCATAGAAATCTATTAACCTTGTTACTGCTCTGAGTGCTCCTACATATTGCATCTTAATGTTGTTTTTCTCTCTCTTACCATATATCACTATAACAATTCACTAGAGCAATAATAAAATAATTCTGGTTGATGATGCTTTTTTTTAAGTGACACTTTTTTAATTGAGATCACAAGATTAAAGAAATTGCTTAAAGAAAATAAAATTATGTTTCATTAAAACTACCGTAACATTTTTATCATAAATATTATTATCAACTAACAAGACAAAAGATATTTTAGAAATAAAAAAAAAATGTGAAAACTGAGTGAGAAAAGCAAATAGAAATCATACCCACAATTGACAAAAGCCTTCTATTGGGTCCTTTCACCAGCTGCAAAATAGAAGGCACAATGTAAACAATAAAAAGCTAGTTAGGATTCAGAGACCCGTAAAGAAAAAAGAAAATGACCAGTAAAATATTGCAGTAAAGAAAAAAAAAATGTTTGCCATTTTATATGAATTTCAATTTCAATTTTGCAGTATTGACATTTTAATATAAGGATGAGTAACAAAGCGTGTTTTGTTGTCCTATGCAGAGAATCGAAGAATCATAATTTTCAATTTTCATTTTAAAATATATTTGTTCTTCATTATAATAGTGATCAATTTCAGAATTTTGAGCCCATGCCACTTGCACACCTGAGTCTCTCTTGCTTCAACCAACAAACGCGTTAAAGAAATAAACAACTAAATTAAATACTATATATAAATAAATATCTATTATGTTGTTCACACAACATCTTGTCTAGTAATCTAATCTTTTAATTTATTTTTATATAATAACAACATTTCCTTTCATCACGTCGTTTGTTTCATGTTACATATCTTTTTTTTTTATTTGTTATGAATTTATTAATAAACAGCATGAAAATACTTTAAGAAAATTATGCAGCAATTATTTGACCAGAGATGATTTTACACTCACTACTATTGACCACCTGCTTATTTTGGGTAAACAAGGACTGTAATTTTTATTTGTTTGAAGTTATACATCATGTGATTGACCAGCCCACGGACTTTTCTTTGTTACTAGTATAAAACAGATAATTAAATTTATGTGCTAATGGATTTATGCTTATCTTGATAGGCAGATTTTGCATCTTGCTTCATTTTCTCCTCAGGCATTTTCGGTGTATTTAATTATCTTAATAAGGTTTTAACATATAGAGGAAGCAAGACAAATGTTGTGAGCATTCTTATTTTTCAATCAACTGAATTCAGATATTGGATGCAGGGAATTGTGGAACAGCAGCTATTTAGAAGGGAATTATACTCATATGCAAATAAATTATTATTTATATAAAAATAAAATAAAATAAATTACTTTTATTTATGAACTTATGAACTTTTTTTTCCTTTTAGCTTTGGTATCTTTGGTATGATTTTGTGCCGGACAGCATATTATTCAGTGATAATTATAACCAATCCAAAATTCTGACCTTACTATTTTCTGTGAACAGCCTTGGTGACTCAAACTTCAGATTGGAATAAGAGGTTTAACAGCTTTGAGTCTCTAAGTGCTTTGCATTGTTTTGGGCTATTGATGGCGTTTTCTCTGGATTTCTTTCCACCGGTGTTTATAGAAGCAATTACTGATGCAGGGGATCCTAAAGAGACGCTCCCGATGTAGATGAAGAGACGCTCCTTATGGATGGCGACCTGGAGGACGATATACACGTTAGTAGAAAAGAGATTTTTGGTAAGTATATGGTTAAATACTTCTCATCATTATAAAACTAATCTATTCAACCAAACACACATCAATTTCAGTCCACAAAAATAAAACCCGTGAAATTATATTATTTAGCGAGATTCTTCTTCACTGGCATGAAACAAAGAGAAAGTTGAATAGTTACAGCAAATAAGAAGTCATTAAAATGCGTAATTATACAAGAACTTGGGGTAGGATTGATACCTCTAGCTCCAACAGTTAAAGAGTTGTTGTTGTTCCAAACAGGAGCACCAGAATTGGTAGTCCAGAAGGGAGAATTGAAGGCACTGGATGGCCGGTGCTGCATCACATAAAACACTAGTAAGCAAGCATAATAATTGATTCACAGTTACACACCAAGTAGTTGCTCAAATTTCAAAGAGTTGATAAGCTTCAGTAAACATGATTAACAGTTTAACACGTGGAGATATAATCAGAAAAATAATTCAATAAATAAAGCTTACTTCAGTGGGATCAATGGGCCAATTGATTGAGGAATTGAACTTAGGTTTCAAAGCCCTCTATGTTGCTGCTGCCTCAATCAAATGATGCACAGCACAAGACTATCACAGATAAGAAATTTAAACCTACAATGGTCCAAAAATGTTAAAAACACAAATGGAGTAACAACGTGTATATAATATCATGCGACTAAGGACCACTAAGGGCAAAACTAGGAAGCATGACAGTTAAAATTTGGATCAAGATCAAGCATCTGCAATGATCACCTCAACTTCCGCACCTGGTTCAATTGTGATAGAAGTAATCTGCTTGACTACATCTGGGGAACTGTAGAGGTCAATGACTCTCTTGTGCACACGGACTTCAAATCTGTCCCATGTGTTGGTACGTAAAACAAAACAAAATTTCATGAACACATGGAAAAATAAAATATCATGCATTCAATAAAAAACAACATTTAGAAAGTCTACACATTGAACACAATACTTCAAAAACTAAATCAGTAAGCTATGTAACACAACAGTATTAGTGTTTCATAAGAACAGGACGGAATTCAGACTCAATAAGACTAGAAAGCACAACACTTTTTAAGCTTTTAGCCCCAACTACAGGCCTTCCATGTTTCGGGTGGTGAGAATGCTCATGCACATATCATCAATTGCATGATATCAAATGACAAAAGAGCCAATCCCACATGTCATGTGCATAGGATAATCAATTTGTTTCATATAATGACCACCACAGTTGAAGAACTGATTTAAATACCAAATATCATTCAATAAAAATGAATTAAAAAATAGATATAACTTGAACAATTGCCCCGTCTTCAACTAAAAGAATGAAAGTTGAAACAAACCATACTATTCATCTCACACTTAATTTTTTGGAATGAAAAAAAAAAATAGATTATTAATGAAACCTTCTAACCATCCTGTTCATTTTTGTGCAAACAATATAACTCAGTTAAAAAAAAAAAACTTCCCTTTTCATTCAGAACCTTCCGTCCAAACAAATCTAGAACACAGACATTCACCACAACTCTAGAACAACCATATACATTGAGGCACACCAAACAAGCATGTGCGCAGTGTATAATTGCAAAATAAACATGAATCAAACCAACAAGATAAGCAGGGAAAAAAAGGGGAAAAGTTAATCACACAACAAACATAAAAAGTGAGGAAATAGTGAAAATACCTTCACCACAAGGAGGCTTCCTAGTAGTTGAAATACTCGAGGGCGACCTGGAGGACGGCGGGGTCGAGCTCCCAGGCACGGAGGACTACGACGGGGTGGAGATTGACGAGGAGGTGGGCGGCGCTGCCGGTGCCAAAGCCGAGGAGGGCGAGGGGGCCGGCGGGAAGGAGGAGAGGCAAAAATATAGGTTAGGGAGAAGAGAGTGGAGAAAGTGGAGAAGAGAACGAAAGGGAGAAAGGGAAAAATAGGGTTACGCGCGATTTCGAAGAGGGTGAGGAAAAAATGATTGAATTGATAAAAAAAGGGAGGAAATGAAAAATAATTAAAAATAAAAAGTTGGGATTCATAATTTTTAATGAATAAATTAAATTAAATAAAAAATATTTAAATGTTATGGGGGTTCATAATAAATCCATCTATTTACTTGGGGTTTTATTATAAACCACTTAAACTTAACTAAGGTTAATAAAATCCTTGATAATTTCATACATTTCTAGAGGTTATGATAACTCCAACTAAATAATTCTCGTTAAATCCTAATTTTTTGGTAGTGTATATTGCATGAAAAAGTGAAATTATTTTCTCTCTGCATGTTTGAAAAATAATTTGGTGGTAAAAAACTATCAAATATTTATATATAAATTCAACTAATCTTTATAAGATGTGTATAAATTTTTAATTTATAAAAAAATATCACTTAATTATATCATACAAATGTTAAATGAGGACCATGATTTAGAACTACCTGATAATTTATCTCGTGTGTTTGAATCTATGAAGAAAAAAATCTAAAACTATTCATCCTACTACAACTACTTAAAGCTCTTCATTCCATTTTTTATAATTCACATTTATTGAATTTTTAAAAATAAAATATACTTATTTTGTTGTTCACAAAAGATAATAAGTTGGTAAAATGGAAGAGAAAGCAACAGAAATAACCAAATGTTTAGCTAATTTAGTTGAATTGGGAGGAACCTACCAAACAATAATGAGGGCGTGGTGGAGCGTTTGAGACTGAATGAGAAGAGGGGGAGAGAAGCCCTAATTTGTTCAATTCATTCAGGATGATAATTCTAGCCAATCTAGTACAAATAATTCCAGCTATCTAGTGGAATCAAGGCACTTCGTGCCTCTGTTAAAAATAAATTAAAATTAAAAATTAAATATTAAAAGTATATTGATCTACTGGTATTATGATTAATTTATTAGTTTCAAGCTCTTAAATTTGATTAAAAAATATTGTAACTAATTTTTAAAAATAAAAGGGTATAATGGTAAAAAAAAGTGGAGACAAAGGTAGTTACTGAAAAGGGTATCCCCTTTATATATTAGTATAAATTTTTAAAATAAAAGGTATAATGCTAAAAAAAAATGGAGACTAACATAATTACTGAAAAGGGTATCCCCTTTATATGTTAGAATAGATATACAATTTTTTAAAAAATTTATTTTAATTTCTAATATATTATGAATGATATATTTTATTATTTATAATATTAATATTACATTTCAATCTACTAATTGAATTTTAACATTAAATTTTTAAAGAAAAGTTACAATTGACTTAAACACTTAAAATATATTTTAATATACAACTTTTATCTGTACATATGAATTTTAGGAACTTAAATTAATAAAAAAAATTAACAATTCAAAAATAATAATTTTATCTTTATAGTAAAAATTTTGAATTAATGAAATATTATGATCATATTGTAAAACTTCAACTTTAAAATAAAAATATATTATATTCATAAAAAAATTATTTAAAGAACTTAATTTCTTACATTAATAAATATAATTGACATAAATTATTTAGAATCAATTATTTAGAAGAGAAGTCTTGTTTGATTAAATAATTATCTAATTAATTAAAATTTTTTGTACAATTAATTCATTTTTTATTAATTCTTGTTAGATATTTTAAATTATTTAATTTTAATAATAAAATATGTAATCTCACCATTTAAATAAAATTAACTATATATAATATTATATATATATATATATATTTTATATATATAGTAAATTATTATTTTATGCTATCATTTAATTATAAATTTTATATATATAATAGTTGGTATGAAAAATTAATTAGTATTCTAAAATTTATTAATATTTAATAATTTAATTTATTAATCTTTTATCATCATATTTTTTAAAGTTACTAACGAACATTTTTAAAATTTTGAGAATGACATTATAGACGGATAATCTGTAGGAAATATTTGCCAAAAATATCATAATTTTCATACCGTCTGAAATATACATCCTAATTTTCCCACGGACAAAATCCGTGGGTAACAGCATCTGAAATTTCAGACGGAAAATATCCGTGGGAAATATCTGTCTGAAACATCATAATTTTCCCACGAACCAAATCCGTCGGTAATGTTATCTGAAATTTCAGACTGAAAAAATTCGTGGGTAATATCCGTCGGTAATGTCATTTTTCCCACGGATATTTTTCCGTGGGAAAAAGTCTGTGGGTAATGAGTATTTTTCTTGTAGTGCATTTTCTTCCACCAATTGATGTAGCTATTCCTAATTGTTCCTTTCCAGTTTTTGAACTAATATTCCAGCATCTTAAGGTGTGTTGAGTGCCTCTTGGAAGGTGTTGAAGGCCAAGCTCAAGGTTAGCCAATATTGAAGGACTTTGGTGGTGACCTAGGAGCTTGTTTCTCATTGGATTAGATTCTTGGAAATTCAAACACCTAGGAATAACTATCATCAAGGTTGCTTCTAAAGAGGAGTGAAACACATTGTGAGGGCTGCAAGCTAGGTGGCTGAATTGGAGAAAGAAGGAGCAAAAATTTTTGTGAAAAATTTGTGAAGAATTTAGTAACAAATTTAGTGACAGAAATTTTTCTTTAAAAATTTCAATACCAAATCCGTCACTAAAGTTGTCACTAAATTAGTGGCTGATTTTTGTTTCTAAAATTCTTGATGCAGCCACTAAGTCTTCTTTAAGTGAATTTACATTTCATTTGGTGTAAATTTGCATTTCATTTGAATGTGAATTTGCATTTCATTTGGTGTAAATTTACATTTCATCTTTGTAATCTTTTAATTTCCAAATTTTTGTACAAGGCCTTTATTAAGGAGTGTCTTGGAGTGCCTTTGGTGTATCTCCATCTCTCCTTAAGTGTTCTCATAGTAAAATCGTGTAGTACTAGTGAGAGTGGTCCTTGAAAGGTCTTTGGTGCCTTTCAAGCTCTCACATAGGTTTAAATTGCTTTCCACGCCTAGTTTATGTTTTAAGCAATTTATGTTTTCAGCAATTTAAGTTTTCAAGCAATTTATGTTTTCTTGCCATTTATGTTTTAAAGCATTGTTTAATTGTACACTTTAGGCACTTGCTTGTTATTTTTCTTTGAAAAATATTTTTGTGAAAATTGTTTTGGTGCAAGGCAAAAGTACAAGGGGGTTTAGAGATTTTTACTTGAAGAGGCTTGGTTATTAAGTGGCTCTTTAGTATCTCACCTCCCTCCAAGGTTCAATTTGTACTCTTAGACCTCCAAGTGCCAAGTCTAAAGCACTTCAAAAATCTTATTTTCATAAAAACTATTTTTGTGTGGAAAAATTTTTTGTCTTAAAATGTCTCAAGATTCCTTCCCTAGTGAAAGTGATGGCTCTCCAAAAAGTATTTCATACATCACAAAAGAGCTCAAATCACTTAAACTATGGAAAAAACAAGAGTCTTTCCAAAGAGAAAAAGAAAATTGAAAGGGAAAGACAACTTGCTTACCTTGAGGAAGAATTGAGAATTTTAAAACAAGAAGAAGAAAAATTGAAAGAAAATATGAGAAAACATAGAAAAAAGAGTAGGAGTTCACATTCACAATACACATCTCCTACTGAAAGCCTTAATATAGGTAACCATTATCAACCTTCCCCAAAAAGAACTATTAAACCTAGGGAATACAAGGTGGATCTCCCTCAATTTTTTGGGAAGGATGATGTGGAGGCCTACCTTGATTGGGAGATGAAGGTAGAACAACTCTTTGCTTGCCATAGGGTAAGTGAAGAAAGAAAATTCCCTCTTGCAACCCTTAGCTTTCAAGGGCATGCAATGTATTGGTGGACCTCTTTAGAAAGAGAAAGGCGTCTCCACAATGATCCTCCTATCCAATATTGGAATGATCTTAGGAGTGCATTGAGGAGGAGACACATTCCCTCTTATTATGGCAGGGAGCTTATGAATAAGCTCCAAAGGCTCCAACAAAAGGATATGACTGTTGAACAATATAGGCAACAAATGGAGCTAAACATGATGAGGGCATGTATTAGAGAAGAGGAAGCCACTACAGTAGCCAGATTCATGAGTGGTCTTAACTTAGAGATTAGAGACCAAGTGGAGCTACTACCCTACAGGGACCTAAATGACTTGGTCCAACTTTGTGTAAGGGTAGAACAACAAATGTTGAGAAAATCTTCTAAAAGAGAAAGCTCCGACTCTAGATCTCTTAGTAAAGACTACTTGGAGGAGGAAAAACCTTTTGAAAAGAAAATTATTTCAAAACCCTCCAAAGAATTGGCTAAGAGGAAAGAGAAAAATAAAGATAAGGATAAAGATCTCATCACTCCACACACTAGCACAAATACTAGTGATATTAAATGTTTCAAGTGTCTAGGGAGAGGCCACATTGCTTCTCAATGCCCTACAAAGAAAGTCATGATCTTAAGGGGGCATGACACTTATAGTAGTCAAGAAGAGACTACTACCTCCTCTTCTAGTGAGAGTGAGGTTGAAACAAAGCTTCAAAGATCCAAAGTGGAGCCAATTTATCCTTATGAAGGAGAGCTCCTAATGCTTAGGAGAATCCTTCATAATCAACCTAGTGGTACCCTATCACAAAGAGAGAACATCTTTCATACAAGATGTAATGTTTTAAATAATGGCTTGTTCTCTCATTGTTTATAGTGGTTCATGTTGCAACTGTTGTAGCACTAGGTTGGTTAAAAAGTTGAGTCTAATTACTATGCCACATCCTCAACCTTATCATTTGCAATGGCTTAATAAGGATGGTGACATAGTAGTTGACCAACAAGTGAAGGTCAAGTTTTCTATTGGGAAGTATGAGGACCAAGCTTTATGTGATATAGTACCAATGGAAGCTTGTCATATTTTGTTAGGAAGACCATGACAATTTGAAAAGAAAACTGTACATGATGGTCTGACTAATGAAATTACCTTCACTCACAAGGAAAGAAAATTTGTACTTTATCCTCTCTCACCTCAACAAGTGGCTGAGGATCAAGCACAAATGAAAAACAAAAGAAAAAGAGAAAAGGTAGGGAAGAGTAAAGAGGAAGAAATATCCTCTAAGAGAGTTATGTCTAAAGAGAATTGCTTTATCACTAAAGAACCTATGAAAACTATTCTCTTTATTCATAAAGACCTTAACTCTTACCCTCACCCTGCCACTAGTTTTGAAGAAGAGATTCACAAATCCATTATTTTTAAAGAAAAAGAATCTCAACTTCAAGATTTTGTGAAGGAGAAGTGGACTTCATTTTGATGGAGGACCATCCATGGTACTTCATGTGAAACCCATCACATGGTCCAATGCTATGACTAATTTTGAGTAGTGTAGGATTTATTTGGTTTATTCCAATTTTACCCTTGTATTTTGGGGTATTTTAGTCATAGGATTTATTTTCTTTGTATTTCCTATTTTACCCTTGTATTATGGGGTGTTTTAGATAATTAGGGTTTTCAATTTTTGGGCTAGGGTGTTTTAGAGGAGGTGACGCAATTTTTGGCAAAGTTTGGACCTATTTTTGGTGTTAGAAAGGCTTAGGCCCAAGTGGAGGGCAAAGGTTGCATGGTCTTATCATGCACCTTGTTATAGCCAATCTAAACCCATAGATTCCAAACTTGGCCACCAAGTTGCATCTAGGGTTAATTTGGCATTGCATTTGGAGTGCATTTGGCCTTGGCATTTTCGGCCATGCAACCCTAAATGCAACCCTAAATGCAACTCCTCCTATAAAAACCCCACACCCCACCACTTGTAAACACTTTGGATTATATGAATTTGAGAGAGCATTTTTGCCTCAAATCCTTTCCTTAGTCCCTAGGTTAGTTCGGCTAGCCTCCTCCTATCTCCACCCTTGGAGAGTAGGAAACCTAGAGTGGCCTCCACCTACCTTGGAGTGAGCCAACCTAAATCACCAAACACCATCACCTAAAAAGCTTCCGCCCAAACACCATCTTCACGCCTAACTTCCACCTTTGTCACCACAAACCTTCCTTTTGTCTTCCTTGTTGAACCTAGATCAAGGGCAAGGCTCCCTCTCCTTCATCTCTACATCATTTCATGGAGAAGGAACACATCAAGTGGTATCAAAGCCAAGGTTCTACAAGGGTAACATCTAATCCTTTTGAGTCTCTTTGAGTCTTTTTGAGTCTTTTTGCTTTCGGTCACTTCCCTACTCCTTGCTTTCTTTGTGTGGCCGAATAGCTTTAGGGTTCACACCTTGTTCTTTGTGAGCCTTCCATGCAATTTTAGGTTTCCATGATTAGGTTTTGCCATGATTTTCATTTTCTTGAGTTTCACATGAACATGATGAACATGCTTTTTGATTTTTGAATCCACCTATAGTTTTGTCATTTTTTGTTTCCTATATTTTTGTCTACATAAATTCCATGTATGTGCCAAACACTTTGCATGAAACAAATCAACAAAATATGCCATTTTGCATTACATAGTGGGCGTGCCATACATGAACCATCTAGGAGTCATTCATGCATGCTATTTAGTTCTAGCATGTTCTAAGTGATTTTTGTCATCCATGTGTAAATGCCTTCTTGCACATGCATTGCCGCCCCACTTCCTTGCATTTCTCACTTGATTTAGTCTATTGTATGCCTAATGAAACCCTAAAAGAATCTAAGAGGTGTGCTGAATTTTTTTGTGCAAAACTACTTGTCCAAAATAGTACAAAACCAATTCCACTAAAAAGATTCCCTTTGGACCTCTAAATTCACGCCACTTGTCATCACCTCCTCTCCTAAAAGTTTAACTTAATTTTTGACCATCCACAAGTGCAAAACCTAAGCAACAATTGGGCTTAATTTAACAAAAAAAATTCGGACCCAAGACATATAAAAGAAAGAATGCCGTGAGCAACAAAGAAAAAGACTAGAACAAAAAAAAAATTCTTGGACCAAAAAGGACTTGTTGCTAGACTTGTGGACTTGGACAATTACCTATGCATTTGGGAGTTGGACTTATGACATTTTGACCTTAATTTGGGACCTTACCTTTGGCTGGACCGAAACATATAAAGGACTTAATCAAGTGAGCTTAAACACTTATTCATTCTAGTACTTTTCTAGGATTATTCTCTTTGTGTGCTTCCTTTCTTTGATTGAGTCTTAATTTTTTGCTTGTCTTTCTTGGCCTCTTTTGTTTTGTCATCTTAAATTCTCTTTGAGTTTAGCCTTTCTTAATTGTGCTTTTCAGTTTTTATTTCTTGGACTCTTGCTTTGGGTTGGTTTTAATTTCATTGTAGGTCAAAACCCACTCTAGTCATTTTTCACACCTTTGGTGGATTTGAGTGGAGGGGTGAACCGAATCCAAGCCTAGCCTTTGGAGGGACTTACACCACACATAAAGGAGTGAACAAACACTTGGAGAGGACTAACAAGTTTGCTCATTGTTGTCGCCACCGGCCCAAACGGGCCTCGGCGGTCGCGAAGACGGTCGAGCTCGCTTTTATTTTAGTTTTGAAAATGTATTGGATTATTAGAACGAGTTGTTCTCAAACTGAGACCTTGTCGATCTTATCCAATTTATTTATTAAATGTCTCACCAATCCATGTTAATCCCAAGCGGGACCCTTCATGGATTAGTGGTTTTCGTAGTAAAAGGAAGGGTTCGTGGAGTCGCCACCAATGTTTTACTCTAAACATTGGAAAAAGGGATAAGGCAATTGATTTTATAAATCAACTTCGGCCATTACAACCAGAGTTGGGTAAGGGAGTCGGTTACGTGTGGGGAAGGTGTTAGCACCCCACAATGCCCCTTTCAGGTTCCCTATGACAGATTATTTCTAAAAATAATAGTACAAAATTACTAAATTACCCCTATTTATTCTAAGCAATTATAAATTAACTATCTACATGATGACAGTTTAATATGCACACAGAAAGCAGTAAAAGAAGGGATTTTTAGAAGAAGAAACCTTTGAAGCGTGCTTTCTATATATTTCGTAAAACTGGGAAGCTTTTTGGCGTTCCCTCGCTCTACAAGCCCGCTCGCTCCCTTCCTATAAAATTTTAACTATGGAAATCCGGAGGATTTCCCTTCGACTAGGTTCGATCCTCAAGCAAAATGGCTCGGGGCTCAAGAACTTCGTCGGATCAACTTTCCGAGTGATTTCTAGGGCAGAACACTGCTCAAAAACCCCAGAATACTCAAGGAGAGGGTTGAAACTGTGTGTGAAAGTGTGGAATGACGTCAAAATGACGCCATATTTATAGGGAATAGGCGCAATACAGGCTATGGAATCAATACGGCCGTATTGAAATTTTTGAACTTCAATACGGCCGTATTGAATTCAATACGGCCGTATTGAAATTCAGAAATTTCAATGCGCCCGTATTGAGTTCACTACGGCTGTATTGAAGCTTCAATACGGCCGTATTGATTTCAGTACGGCCGTATTGAAGTTTCAGAAACTTTAATACGCCGTATTGAGTTCACTGCGGCCGTGTTGAAGCTTCAATACGGCCGTATTAAGTTTAGTACGACCGTATTGGGCTTCATTCCCTCCACTTCCTTATTTTAAGCTACTCTAAGACCTCTAAACCTACAGATAGCCATCCTATGGTCTTCTAGGAGTCCTTCTGGCTGACTTTCCTTCGATCTTTGAGGGTCTTCGAGTTTTATTTCCGACCCGGACAATTTTAGGGGTCTACAGCTGCCCCCCCTTTACTTAGTCGGACGGCCTTTTGGTGTACCGGCTGACAAGTAAAGGAGTTGACCCAATTGTCCGGGTGATGTACCGACCTTCTGACTTGTAATGTCTTCCGGTGGAAAATTGTTGAGTAGCCTCTCCAGGTGAGTGCATACCTCGGCGCTTCTGACATCCTCGGCAGCTGAGTTTACCCTCTCCAGGGTCAACTTCACTCGATGCCCGAGCCGGAAGTTGAACACCGACGTGCCTCTGGCGACGCTGGTGATTGAGTACCGTCTCTCCAGACCTAGCCTCACTCGACGCCCGAGCCGGAAGCTAGACACCAATGTGTTAACATCACACTGATGATTAAGTATTGCCTCTCCAGGCCCAACCTCACTCGCCGCCCGAGCCGGAAGTTGGACACCAACGCACCTCTGATGACGCTGATGGTTGAGTACTGTCTCTCCAGACCTAGCCTCACTCGACGCCCGAGCCGGAAGCTAGACACCAGTGTGTTAACATCACCCTGATGATTGAGTACCGCCTCTCCAGGCTCAACCTCACTCGCCGCCCGAGCCGGAAGTTGGACACCAACGCACCTCTGATGACGCTGATGGTTGAGTACTGTCTCTCCAGACCTAGCCTCACTCGACGCCCGAGCCGGAAGCTAGACACCAGTGTGTTAACATCACCCTGATGATTGAGTACCGCCTCTCCAGGCTCTGCCGCTTAACATTTGGCAGTTGAGTTTGCCCTCTCCAGGGTCTGCGTCTTAAGAACGGCAGGTGAGTTTACCCTCTCCAGGGACTGCGTCTTAACATCGGCAGCTGAGTTTGCCCTCTCCAGGGTCTGCGTCTTAACATCGGCAGGTGAGTTTACCCTCTCCAGGGACTGCGTCTTAACATCGGCAGCTGAGTTTGCCCTCTCCAGGGACTGCGTCCGTGTCTTCTGATCACTTCGGCAATGCGAGTTTACCCTCTCTAGGGACTGCGTCTTAACATCGGCAGCTGAGTTTGCCCTCTCCAGGGACTGCGTCTTAACATCGGCAGCTGAGTTTGCCCTCTCCAGGGTCTGCGTCTTAACATCGGCAGGTGAGTTTACCCTCTCCAGGGACTGCGTCTTAACATCGGCAGCTGAGTTTGCCCTCTCCAGGGACTGCGTCCGTGTCTTCTGATCACTTCGGCAATGCGAGTTTACCCTCTCCAGGGATTTGAGATGATTTTTGTCTCCACAGTCCACTATGCTGCTTCGACAGTTTTTTCTGATTTTGTGCCGCTGAGGGCTGGATAACGCAGGGACCCGTCTAGGGGATGTGCAGTCATTCATAGGTTCCTGTGCCCCAACTTGCATTGCATTGTTGGTACCCATGGGGAATTTCTGAATCCTTGGGGTGTGGACACAGATGCTCTCTCTTTGAGTTGAGCGATGCCTTATGTTTGGCTGATGTCCTTTGACGTTGGTGGAGTATCCCGGTTGTCCTTATTCGGGTGACTCTTTTCAATTTTCTGATTTTGTAGCCTTTGTGTAGGCTATTATCCACTAGGGATTCTGGATGTTGATTTTGTCTCCACAGTCCACGATGCTGCTTCGACGATTGTTTTTGATTTTTGTGCCACTGAGGGCTGGATAACGCAGGGATCCGTCTAGGGGATGTGCAGTTACTCATAGGTTCTTGTGTCCCAACTTTCCATTGAGTAGTTGGCGCCCATTGAGGAATTTCTGTTTCCTTGGGGTGTAGACACGAAGATGCTCTTTCTGAGATGAGCAGTGCCTTATGATTGGCTGACGTCCTTTAGACGTTGGTGGAGTATCCCGGTTATCCTTATTCGGGTAACTCTTTTTAATTTTTGGATTTTGTTGCCTCTGTGTAGGCTGTTATCCGCCAGGGGATTTTGTCATTGGTTGTGATTGGCCTCTTCTGTTAGGCAGATCATCTTGATGTTCAATGATAGGCTGAGAGCCGGATTCCGCTTGGGGAATGATTATTGATCTTTTCGATTTTTTTCTCTTTTTTGAAAGAGTGCCTCTGAATAGGCGAATTATCTTGATGTTTGATGATTGGCTGAATGCCGAATTCCTCTTGGGGAATGGTTATTGATCTTTTTGATTTTTTTTTTCTTTTTTGAAAGAGTGCCTCTGAGTAGGCGAATGGGGATTTGGGGATCTTATGTATCCCAGAGTATTATTTAGGAAGCCTCTACAGGCTTAGACTCACTCAACGCCTGAGTTGGAGAGCTATCTTCCACTGAGGAAGTTTTAAGTCCTTTGACTAGATATACTGCTTGGGCGATCGCGCTTTCATTGAGGATTTTGTCGATCTTGCTTGATAGCTCTTGCTGGGGATTTTGAGTCCAAGAGCGTGAGTCGAGGTTTCCTCTGGGGAGTATTATTTCTGCGAGCCTCTCCAGGCTCATTTACTCTGTACAGTTGGGGGAGTATTATTTCTGCAAGCCTCTCCAGGCTTTAGTTATTATGAGGAAGTATTATTTCTGCAAGCCTCTCCAGGCTCAATTATTCTGAAAGAGTATTATTTCAGCAAGCCTCTCCAGGCTCAATTATTCTGAGAGTATTATTTCGGCGAGCCTCTCCAGGCTCAGTTATTCTGAAAGATGTGAAATCTTTGTCTTTTTTTTGTCGACTTTTGACTTTTTCTGTATGTTTGCCTTTTTTTGTCATTTTTTGGCTTTTTCTGTATTTTTGCCTTTTTTGTCATTTTTTGGCTTTTTCTGTATTTTTGCCTTTTCTGTTGTTTTTCGGCTTTTTCTGTACAGAAATGTCTCAGTTATTATGAGAGAGTATTATTTCGGCGAGCCTCTCCAGGCTCAATTATTTTGAGAGAGTATTATTTCGGCGAGCCTCTCCAGGCTCAGTTATTTTGAGAGAGTATTATTTCGGCAAGCCTCTCCAGGCTCAGTTATTCTGAGAGTATTCTTTCGGCAAGCCTCTCCAGGCTCAGTTATTCTGAGAGTATTCTTTCGGCAAGCCTCTCCAGGCTCAGTTATTCTGAGAGTATTCTTTCGGCAAGCCTCTCCAGGCTCAGTTATTCTGAGAGTATTCTTTCGGCAAGCCTCTCCAGGCTCAGTTATTCTGTATGACGCTGTTGATTTTCTGAATCTTTGCATTTTGTTTGCTGCTGTCATACACAAGCAATTTTTTCTATTTTTTCTATTTTATGCAATTGCCTCATGACGAGGTCTTTGAAAATTTCTTTATGGCCAATACGGCCGCATCCATTTCAGTACGCCCATGTTTGAGTTAAAAATTTGTTCATAACCCCAATTTTAGTACGGGTGTACTGAACATGGTACGGGCGCATTGTTTTTTCTGAAGTTTATATATTTTTTGTTTTTTTTGTTTTTTCAATAAACAGAGAATAAGTGATCTTCCAGTACACCTATCATCTGTATGCATGTATGCAGTATGATGCACCTAATTCTATTTGATTCTTTTTTCAAAAGAATTAACCGATGCGTTTTTGTGTTTGGATTTTGCCATTCCTCCAGACGGACTGTGCTCTGCCGATTTCTGTTACCGAGGAATGATGCGTATTATATTTGAGATTTGGTGTCATCAACCAAATGATCCTTCCCTTTCTTTAGAAGATGTGTCAACCCTCCTATTGACCACTATATCTCCATGTTTCCACTAGATTATTCAAAAATCGTTGGGACAAGAGAGAAAAGAAGGAAAGGGTATATTTTTCAAAAGTTTGTGTTTTAGAGGGGATTATTTTATTTTTTGAAAAATGGATTTTGTAAGAATGGCTGGCCAATGGTAGGCTTAAATGTTTAGGTTTGTTCGATTAAACACTTATGAGGTTAAGCACATCTTTGTTATTAATGATTGTGCTTTGACAACTTGGATAGCTTTTCTTGAGCCCCTTGTTGAATTCAATTGATGGTACCATCATGGATTTATTTTGTTTTTTTCTTTTTTTTGACGGCCCTAACTTTTGCCTAAAACACCCTTTTGTGATGTCTTAGCGGGCTTTTGTATTCATTTTGTAACCCTAACTTTTGCCTAGGTCACCCTTTTCGTGGGATTCCTAGCGGGTTTTTGTCTTCATTTTGTAACCCTAACTTTTGCCTAGGTCACCCTTTTGTGGGATTCCTAGCGGGTCTTTTGCTCTTATTTTTGCGCAGTCCCCTTTTTGGGTTTCCTGCCGAGCTTATTATCTTTAGGATTTCTTTTATCCATGATGGCACTTATTGATGCCAAGAAAAGGTGCTCCAAGCTGTCATGCACATTTCCACATAAAAATGATGCGGGTTTATTGTTATCAAGATGATTTTAACCTCATTTATGCTTATTCAAACAGGGTTAAAATAATGTGGTCTAGAATTTTATTGCAAGCGAGAAAAGAAGCAATAAGAAATAATAATTAATGATTTTATTATAATCATAGTGGAAACATGTGCCCTATCGAGGCTCGGGGGTCGGGCTGTCCCCGAGGAGTGATCTCTAATAGTCATCAGGTTTACACATCCCTATTAGAAGGAAAAGAACACTTGATGACGACAGCTGGCCTTGACGTTTGTGAACCAGCCTTCCTAAAGATCTGGCTTAAAGAACGTCGAGAAGGATCTTGATTCCTCTTCGTTCTTTGATCTTTAACAGGGTTGTATCCTAACCCTTGTTTCCCCGGATTGTCCTTGATAATGGGTAGCTCCGGGATTCCTTGGGAGTCCTTGCCTAATCCTTGTCCTGGCAAGTATCCGTTCTTTGTGAGCATATGAGCTACCTTCTTCATTTCTCGGGGAAACGTTTCAACATTGGCAATTTCCAATGCTTGGAAGGCGGTTTCCAAAGCTTCCTCTGCTGCATCCACATAAGGTATGGTGGATGGCTTGCTGATGAGTATGTCATCTTCAGCTTGCACGGTCACCAGTTTGTCACCCACGATGAACTTGACTTTCTGGTGGAGCGTAGAGGGTACAGCTTTCGCATCATGAATCCAAGGTCGGCCGAGGAGACAGCTGTATGCAGGAGTAATGTCCATTATTTGAAATTCGACGTTAAAGATAGTGGGTCCGATTTGGATTGGAAGACTGACTTCTCCCACCACTTCTCTTTTAGAGCCGTCGAAAGCTCGAACGATCATGTTGCTTGGGCGCATTTGGACTCCCTTGATTGCCATCTGATCGAACGTTCTTTTTGGCATCACGTTCAAGGAAGATCCATTATCCACCAAGACCTTCGCGATGTGATACTCCTTGCACTTTACAGAGATGTGCAAGGGCTTGTTATGGTGCGGTCCCTCGGTGGGGATCTCTTCATCTGTGAAGGTGAGGTGATCATTAGCCGTGATGTGACTAACAATCCCCTCAAATTTGTCTTGGGATATGGTGTGTGATACATACGCCTCGTTCAAGACTTTCAACAGAGCTTGCCGATGCGGTTCGGAGCTTAGGATCAACGACAACAGCGTAATCTTTGCTGGCGTCCTATGAAGTTGATCCACGATGGAGTACTCGCTCTGTCGGATAAACTTTAACAGCTCGTCTGTCTCCTCCTCGGATTCTTTTTCCTCGGTTTTCTTTTCTTCTTTTTCTTTATTCTTGGGGGCTTTATCATGAAGATCATCGGGAGTGTAGATCCTACCACTCCTAGTCATGCCCCCAAGTCCAGCGATGTTTGGAGATATCGCTGTCGGCAGAAGAGTGGATGTCGTATATCCACGGCACAGCCTTATTTGATTTGTAAGGGAAAGGCCTTGGAACTGTGATCCTTAATGGTGTTGGACCTTCCCCTTTGTTTGTCTTGATTACCAACAACGGAGTTGACGTGTGCTCGCTTGGCGCGGTTGTTGGCTTACACTTGATAACGAACGGCGTGTGATCCATTCTTTGAATATACGCATCGATTATTTCTTTCTTTTTATTAATGTTTATTAATGGATTACTAGGAGAGATGTATGAATGACTCCTAGATCTCTCCATGATCTATATGCATGATATGAGATGATGAGGTTGAATATGCATGCATAGTGTTTATTCAACTAAGCATTATCATGTTTTTAGGATGTTCCTAAGATGATGCATGATATTGCTTGGTTTGGATAAATAACCCCTTTTTTCCTTTTTTTGGGTATTTTGTTTTTTGTATTTTTTTTGGGTGAAAAGGGAAACTACCTACATGAATGTGATGAAGGTAGATGTTAACACCATGCAATGGAAGATTCTTATTCCTATTTATTTTTATTTTTTATTGTAAACAAGAATGTTGTATGTTTAAAAGGTGCAAATATATGCTCATACAATGTCACATAAAAAATGCACACACAATTCACTCATCCACGAACAGTCACGAGCGAATCACGAGGTAGGGGTATCCTGCAGAAATGGTGCATATTCAAGGTAGGTTCTAACTGTTCTCACCAGTCCAAGGCCCCCAAGGTGCCCCCATTATAGGGACCCAATTCCTCTCATCGTAGGTCGATGGAAAGCTCCAACGCACCGTCGGACTTAAGTTCATGGTTATCACCTTGAGTGATGTTTTCCGACAACGGTCTACGGGCACCTATAGACCCATTCGACAACCGGCCGTACTAACATCCACTCCCTATGGTTAATCACTCATGCCCCCGGGTATAGAGGGAACTGTTGTGTGCAAAGGTTTGTGTGCAGTTTTTATTTCAAACAATTGCGTAAATTTAAAAATACAACAGTTATTAAAGCCAAATAGATAAACATGTTATCATACAAGTGAGGGGTAATAAAGTAATTTTAACTATTATTTGTTAAAAATAATCTGTCACTAAATGGGACTGACTCTCGAGGCTTCCCCAGTGGAGTCGCCATCTGTCGCCACCGGCCCAAACGGGCCTCGGCGGTCGCGAAGACGGTCGAGCTCGCTTTTATTTTAGTTTTGAAAATGTATTGGATTATTAGAACGACTTGTTCTCAAACTGAGACCTTGTCGATCTTATCCAATTTATTTATTAAATGTCTCACCAATCCATGTTAATCCCAAGCGGGACCCTTCATGGATTAGTGGTTTTCGTAGTAAAAGGAAGGGTTCGTGGAGTCGCCACCAATGTTTTACTCAAAACATTGGAAAAAGGGATAAGGCAATTGATTTTATAAATCAACTTCGGCCATTACAACCAGAGTTGGGTAAGGGAGTCGGTTACGTGTGGGGAAGGTGTTAGCACCCCACAATGCCCCTTTCAGGTTCCCTATGACAGATTATTTCTAAAAATAATAGTACAAAATTACTAAATTACCCCTATTTATTCTAAGCAATTATAAATTAACTATCTACATGATGACAGTTTAATATGCACACAGAAAGCAGTAAAAGAAGGGATTTTTAGAAGAAGAAACCTTTGAAGCCTGCTTTCTATATATTTCGTAAAACTGGGAAGCTTTTTGGCGTTCCCTCGCTCTACAAGCCCGCTCGCTCCCTTCCTATAAAATTTTAACTATGGAAATCCGGAGGATTTCCCTTCGACTAGGTTCGATCCTCAAGCAAAATGGCTCGGGGCTCAAGAACTTCGTCGGATCAACTTTCCGAGTGATTTCTAGGGCAGAACACTGCTCAAAAACCCCAGAATACTCAAGGAGAGGGTTGAAACTGTGTGTGAAAGTGTGGAATGACGTCAAAATGACGCCATATTTATAGGGAATAGGCGCAATACAGGCTATGGAATCAATACGGCCGTATTGAAATTTTTGAACTTCAATACGGCCGTATTGAATTCAATACGGCCGTATTGAAATTCAGAAATTTCAATGCGCCCGTATTGAGTTCACTGCGGCTGTATTGAAGCTTCAATACGGCCGTATTGATTTCAGTACGGCCGTATTGAAGTTTCAGAAACTTTAATACGCTGTATTGAGTTCACTGCGGCCGTGTTGAAGCTTCAATACGGCCGTATTAAGTTTAGTACGGCCGTATTGGGCTTCATTCCCTCCACTTCCTTATTTTAAGCTACTCTAAGACCTCTAAACCTACAGATAGCCATCCTATGGTCTTCTAGGAGTCCTTCTGGCTGACTTTCCTTCGATCTTTGAGGGTCTTCGAGTTTTATTTCCGACCCGGACAATTTTAGGGGTCTACAATTGTGAAGGAACCCAAGTGGAGGAGTTTGAAGACTTAAATCCTTGTTTTTGTCTAATTTTTGCTTAATTTTCTCTCTCGGCCTCTTTGTTGTTTTTGGCCTTAGTCTCATTATTTGGTTTGTAACTTGGCCATTTTTAAACCTCTTCAACTTGGTTTTAGTTCGTGTAGTTGATGGTGATTTGAAAACCTTCACCTAGGACCTCGACTAGAACATATTTTAAGTGCTTTCCTTTTGCATGTTTTAAAGCTTTTA
Source organism: Cajanus cajan (assembly GCF_000230855.2). Taxonomy (NCBI): domain Eukaryota; kingdom Viridiplantae; phylum Streptophyta; class Magnoliopsida; order Fabales; family Fabaceae; genus Cajanus; species Cajanus cajan. Next base: position 42,607,647 of record NC_138525.1, read on the forward strand.
GTAGTATAATTGCTTAGGACTTTATCTTTGTGCAATTACGTTTAGAAGGCTTGTTTTGCCTACTAGGGGTAACGTGCACACACTCACCTTTAATTGTGCCAATTCGTTTTCGTAAGAAAAAGTAGAAAAGGCTTAGTGATTTTTACTTGATAGGGCTTGGTTATTAAGTGATTCCTTGTAGTCCACCTCCCCTTGAAAGTTCACTTTGTGCACTTAGGCCTTTCCTACCTATCTTGCACCTTGAAAACCTTTTATCACTCACTCTTTGTGAAAACCATTTTTTTTCAATCCCTTTTTGAAAACAATTTGTGAAAACCTTTTCTTGATCAAAGATGAGTGATCGTTCTAGTGTCCATGGTCATAATTCTCGTAGTACTAGGTCTAGTGTTAGGGATGAACTTAGGGAATTGAAAGAGTACCTAAGAAAAAAAGAAGAGGAAAATATAAAAAGAGAAGAAGAATTAAGAAGAAAAGAAAAAGAGTTGGAAAAGAATAATGATGAAATAAAAAGATTGCTAGAAAGGTTAGTTGTGGGAGGAGAGGCTAGTGGTTCAAGACCAAAAGTCACTTCTCCTCAACCCTCAAGAGGTAAGGGGCATATGTATGCAAGTGATCATGAGGAGGAAGGGCATCACACCCAACCTCTAAGTGATACCTTCATTAGTAGCCATCACAATGATGGTTACTATCAAAGACCCCCAAGGCATCATAGAAATAGGGAGTCTTCCAATAGGGAACCCAACATCAATCTTCCCTCATTTCATGGCAAAGATAATGTTGAAACTTATCTAGATTGGGAAATGAAAGTGGAGCAACTTTTCTCTTGCCATGGAATAAGTGAGGATAGAAAGGTTTCTTTAGCAACCCTTAGCTTCCAAGGGCATGCTATGTATTGGTGGACCTCCTTAGAAAAAGAAAAAAGAATAAACCATGAGCCTCCAATTCAATATTGGAATGAGCTCCGTAGTGCCTTAAGAAGGAGGCATATTCCTCCATACTATGACCGAGAGCTTATGGATAAGCTTCAAAGATTAAAACAAGGGTCCTCTAGTGTGGAAGAATATAGGCAATCTATGGAGTTACTCATGATGAGGGCTGGGATTAGGGAGGAAGAGAGGACCACAATCTCTAGATTTCAAAGTGGTCTTAATCTTGAGATAAGAGACAAAGTTGAACTTCTACCTTATAGGGATTTGAATGAACTTGTTCAACTTTGCTCAAGAGTGGAGCATCAACTTACAAGAAAACCTTTTCGAAAAGACTCCACTCCCTCTTATTCCAAGAGTTTTAAGAAGGAGGGCCACTCTTCCCTACCTTATCCCAAGGAAGAAAAAGAAAAAGAAAAAGAAAAAGAAAAATCATCTTTTAAAGCACCTTCCAAAGAGTCTAAGTCAAGTGAAATCAAGTGCTTCAAGTGTCTTGGAAGAGGACATATTGCTTCCCAATGTCCTACAAAGAAAACTATGGTTTTAAAAGCCCAAGACCACTATAGTAGCCTTGATGAAGCTACTTCTTCTTCCTCTAGTAGTGAAGGAGAAGCCATAGATTCCGAGGAAGAAATCTTACCTTGTGAAGGAGACCTATTGTTGGTTAGAAGGCTCCTTAACAATCAATCTAGTGAAATTGACCAATCACAAAGAGAGAACTTGTTTCAAACAAAATGCAATGTCTTAGAAAGTACTTGTTCTCTCATTGTCGATAGTGGGTCTACTTCAAATTGTTGTAGTACTAGATTGGTTGATAAGTTAGCCTTGACTACAAAACCTCATCCTAAACCTTACAAAATGCAATGGATCAATGAGGATAGAGGTGTTGTAGTTAACCAACAAGCAAGCATACCAATCTCTATTGGCAACTATAAAGAAAATGTTTTGTGTGACATAGTGCCATTAGAGGTTAGTCATGTCTTGCTTGGGAGGCCATGGCAATTTGACAAGCACATAATCCATGATGGCCTCACCAATAAAATAAGTTTCCAACACTTAGGTAAGAAGTTTGTGTGGTGTCCTCTATCACCCTCTCAAGTGAATGAGGACCAACTCAAACTAAAGGCTAAGAAAGATGATGAAGAGAAAAGCAAAAACAAAAACAAAAAGAAAAGAAAAGATAAAAAGAATTTTTCCTTTGAAGAAAAAGGGCTAGGTTCAAGTGAACCTTGTAGACCCCTAAAATTGTCCGGGTCGGAAATAAAGCTTGAAGACTCTCGAAGACTGAAGGATAATCAGCCAGAAGGACTCCTCGAAGGCCCTAGGAGGGTTCTCTGTAGGTCTAGAGGTCTTAGAATAGCTCAAAATAAGGAAGTGGAGGGAAAAAGCCCAATACGGCCGTACTGAACTTAATACGGCCGTATTGAAGCTTCAATACGGCCGCAACGAAACTCAATACGGCGTATTGAAGTTTCTGAAACTTCAATACGGTCGTACTGAAGTCAATACGACCGTATTGACACTTCAATACAACCGCAGCGAACTCAATACGGGCGTATTGAAATTTCTGAATTTCAATACGACCGTATTGAACTTCAATACGACCGTATTGAAGTTCAAAAATTTCAATACGGCCGTATTGCCCCTGTAGGCCGTATTGCGCCTATTCCCTATAAATATGACGTCAATTGGACGTCATTCCACACTTTCACACTCAGTTTTGACTCCCTCCTTGAGTATTCTGGGGTTTTTGAGCAGTGTTCTGCCCTAGAAATCTCTCTGGGAGTCGATCCGACGAAGTTCTGGAATTCCGAGCACTTAGCTTGGAGATTCGAACCTAGTCGAAGGGAAATCCTCCGGATTTCCGTAGTCAAAATTTTATAGGAGGGAGCGAGCGGGCTTGTAGAGCGAGGGAACGCAAAAAAGCTTCCCAGTTTTACGAAATATATAAAAGCACGCTTCAAAGGTTTTCTTCTTAAAATCCTTCCTTTTACTGCTTTCTGTGTGCATATTTAAACTGTCATCATGTAGATAGTTAATTTATAAGCGTTTATAATAAATAGGGGTAATTTAGTAATTTTACGCTATTATTTTAGAAATAATCTGTCATAGGGAACCCGAAAGGGGCGCTGTGGGGTGCTAACACCTTCCCCACGCGTAACCGACTCCCTTACCCAACTCTGGTTGTAATGGCCAAAGTTGATTTATAAAATCAATTGCCTTATCCCTTTTTCCAATGTTTTGAGTAAAACATTGGTGGCGACTCCACGAACCCTCCTTTTGTGAAAACCACTAATCCATGGAGGGTCCCGCTTGGGATTAATATGGATTGGTGAATCATTTAATAAAATTGCTCGTTTGACAAGGTCTCAGTTTGAGAATACGTCATTCTAGCAATCCATATTTTTAAACAATTAAACGAGTCCAACCATCCTTCGCGAATGCCAAAAGCCCCGTTTGGGCCGGTGGCGACAGATGGCGACTCCGCTGGGGAAGCCTCGAGAGTCAGTCCCATTTAGTGACAGATTATTTTTAACAAATAATAGTTAAAATTACTTTATTACCCCTCACTTGTATGATAACATGTTTATCTATTTGGCTTTAATAACTGTTGTATGTTTAATTTTCCGCAATTGTTTGAAATAAAATTGCACACAAACCTTTGCACACAACAGTTCCCTCTATACCCGGGGGCATGAGTGGTAATCCATAGGGAGTGGATGTTAGTACGGCCGGTTGATGGGTTTATAGGAGCCTATGAGACCGTTGTCGGAAAACATCACTCAAGGTGATAACCATGAACTTGAGTCCGACGGTGCGTTGGAGCTTTCCATCGACCTACGACGAGAGGAATTGGGTCCCTATAATGGGGGCACCTTGGGGGCCTTTGACCAAGTGAGAACAGTTAGATCCTCCTTGAATATGCACTTTTCTGCAGGAGACCCCTACCTCGTGATTCGCTCGTGACTGTTCGTGGATGAGTGAATTGTTTGTGCATTCGTTATGTGACATTGTATGAGCATACATTTGCATTCTTTAAACAAACAACATTCCTATTCTATTAAAATAAGAATAAATAGAAATAAGGATCTTCTAGTACATGGTGTTAACATCTACCTTCATTGCATTCATATAGGTAGTTTCCCTTTTCACCCAAAAAATACAAAAAAAGATACAAAATATTCAAAAGAAAAAATATGTATTTACCCAAACCAAGCAATATCATGCATCATCTTAGGAAAATCCTAAAAACATGATAATGCTTAGTTCAATAAACACAATGCATGCATATTCAACATCATCATCTCATGCATATAGATCATGGAGGGATCTAGGAATCATTCATTTCATACATCCCTCCTAGTAATTCAGTAATAAACATAAATAAAAAGAAAGGATTAAATCGATGCGTATTTTCAAAAATGGATCGCACGCCGTTCGTCATCAAGTGTAAGCCAACAACCGCGCCAAGCGAGCGCACATCAACTCCGTTGTTGGTAATCAAGACGAATAAAGGGGAAGGTCCGACACCATTAAGGATCACCGCTCCAAGACCTTTCCCCTACGAATCAAATAAGGCTGTGCCGTGGATATACGACATCCACTCTTCTGCCGACAGCGATATCTCCAACATCGCTGGACTTGGGGGCATGACTAGGAGTGGCAGGATCTACACTCCCGAAGATCTTCATGATAAAGCCCCCAAGAATAAAGAAAAAGAAGAAAAGAAAACCGAGGAAAAAGAATCCGAGGAGGAGACAGACGAGCTGTTAAAGTTTATCCGACAGAGCGAGTACTCCATCGTGGATCAACTTCATAGGACGCCAGCAAAGATTACGCTGTTGTCGTTGATCCTAAGTTCCGAACCGCATCGGCAAGCTCTGTCGAAAGTCTTGAACGAGGCATACGTGTCGCACACTATCTCCCAAGACGAGTTTGAGGGGATTGTTAGTCACATCAAGGCTAATGATCACCTCACCTTCATCGATGAAGAAATCCCCGCCGAGGGATCAAACCACAACAAGCCCTTGCACATCTCTATAAAGTGCAAGGAGTATCACATCGCTAAAGTCTTGGTAGATAATGGATCTTCCTTGAATGTGATGCCAAAAAGAACGCTCAAGCAATTGGCAATCAAGGGAGTCCAAATGCGCCCGAGCAACATGATCGTTCGAGCCTTCGATGGTTCTAAAAGAGAAGTGGTGGGAGAGATCAATCTTCCAATCCAAATTGGACCCACTATCTTTAATGTCGAATTCCAAGTGATGGACATTACTCCCGCATACAGTTGTCTCCTCGGCCGACCTTGGATTCATGATGCGAAAGCTGTACCTTCTACGCTCCACCAGAAAGTCAAATTCATTGTGGGTGACAAGCTGGTGACTGTACAAGCTGAAGATGACATACTCATCAGCAAACCATCCACCATACTTTATGTGGATGCAGCAGAGGAAGCTTTAGAAACCGCCTTCCAAGCATTGGAAATCGCCAATGTTGAAACGTTTCCCCGAGAAATGAAGAAGGTAGCTCATACGCTCACAAAGAACGGATACTTGCCAAGACAAGAATTAGGCAAGGACTCCCAAGGAATCCCGGAGCTACCCATTATCAAAGACAATCCGGGGAAACAAGGGTTAAGATACAACCCTAACAAAGATCAAAGGACGAAGAGGAACCAAGATCCTTCTCGACGTTCTTTAAGCCAGATCTTTAGGAAGGCCGGTTCACAAACGTCAAGGCCAGCTGTCGTCGTCAAAATGTTTTTCTCCTTCCGATAGGGATGTATAGACTCAGTGACTATTAGAGATCACTCCTCGGGGACAGCCCGACCCCCGAGCCTCGATAGGGCACATGTTTCCACTATGATTATAATAAAATCATTCTTCATTATTTCTTATTGCTTCTTTTCTCGCTTGCAATAAAATTCTAGACCACATTATTTTAACCCTGTTTGAATAAACATGAATGAGGTTAAAATCATCTTAATAATAATAAACCCACATCATTTTTATGTGGAAGTGTGTGTGACAGCTTGGAGCACCTTTTCTTGGCATCAATAAGTGCCATCATGGATAAAAGAAATCCTAAAGATAATAAGCTCGGCAGGAAACCCAAAAAGGGGACTGCGCAAAAATAAGAGCAAAAGACCCGCTAGGAATCCCACAAAAGGGTGACCTAGGCAAAAGTTAGGGTTACAAAATGAAGACAAAAACCCGCTAGGAATCCCACGAAAAGGGTGACCTAGGCAAAAGTTAGGGTTACAAAATGAATACAAAAGGCCGCTAAGACATCACAAAAGGGTGTTTTAGGCAAAAGTTAGGGCCGTCAAAACAAGAAAAAAACAAAATAAATCCATGATGGTACCATCAATTGAATTCAACAAGGGGCTCAAGAAAAGCTATCCAAGTTGTCAAAGCACAATCATTAATAACAAAGATGTGCTTAACCTCATAAGTGTTTTATCGAACAAGCCTAAACACATAAGCCTACCATGGCCAGCCATTCTTACAAAAACCATTTTTCAAAAATAAAATAATCCCCTCTAAAACACAAACTTGTGAAAAATATACCCTTTCCTTCTTTTCTCTCTTGTCCCAACGATTTTTGAATAATCTAGTGGAAACATGGAGATATAGTGGTCAATAGGAGGGTTGACACATCTTCTAAAGAAAGGGAAGAATCATTTGGTTGATGACACCAAAATCAAATATGCATCATTCCTCGGTAACAGAAATCGGCAGAGCACAGTCCATCTGGAGGAATGGCAAAATCCAAACACAAAAACGCATCGTTTAATTCTTTTGAAAAATGAATCAAATAGAATTAGGTGCATCATACTGCATACATGCATACAGATGATAGGTGTACTGGAAGATCACTTATTCTCTGTTTATTGAAAAAACAAAAAAATATATAAACTTCAGAAAAAACAATACGCCCGTATCATGTTCAGTACGCCCGTACCCAAATTAGGGTTATGAACAAATTTTCAATTCAATACGGGCATACTGAAATGAATAACGGCCGTATTGGCCATAAAGAAATTTTCAAAGACCTCGTCATGAGGCAATTGCATAAAATAGAAAAAATAGAAAAAATTGCTTGTGTATGACAGCAGCAAACAAAATGCAAAGATTCAGAAAATCAACAGCGTCATACAGAATAACTGAGCCTGGAGAGGCTTGCCGAAAGAATACTCTCAGAATAACTGAGCCTGGAGAGGCTTACCAAAAGAATACTCTCAGAATAACTGAGCCTGGAGAGGCTTGCCGAAACAATACTCCCACAGAATAACTGAGCCTGGAGAGGCTCGCCGAAATAATACTCTTTCAAAATAATTGAGCCTGGAGAGGCTCGCCGAAATAATACTCTCTCATAATAACTGAGATATTTCTGTACAGAAAAAGCCGAAAATCAACAGAAAAGGCAAAAATACAGAAAAAGCCAAAAAATGACAAAAAAGGCAAAAATACAGAAAAAGCCAAAAAATGACAAAAAAGGCAAACATACAGAAAAAGTCAAAAGTCGACAAAAAAGACAAAGATTTCAATCTTTCAGAATAACTGAGCCTGGAGAGGCTCGCCGAAATAATACTCTTTCAGAATAATTGAGCCTGGAGAGGCTTGGAGAAATAATACTTCATCAGAATAAATGAGCCTGGAGAGGCTCGCAGAAATAATACTCCCCAGAGAAACCTCAACTCAAGCTCACGGAACGAATCCCCAGCGAGAGCTATCAAAGCAAAATCGACGCAATCCCCAATGGAAGTGCGATCATCCAAACAGTATATACAAGTCAAAGGACTTAACACTTCCTCAGTGGAAGATAGCTCTCCGACTCAAAGCGCTGAGTGAGGCTAAGCCTGCAGAGGCTTCCTAAATAATATTCTGGGATACATAAGATCCCTCATTCCCCAATCGCCTACTCAGAGGCATCCCTGCAAAAGGAGGAAAATCAAAAAAAATATATCAATAAATATTCCCCAAGCGGAATCCGGCACTCAGCCGAACACTGGACTTCAAATCCCCAGTCGCCTACTCAAGAGGCACTCCTTCAAAAAGGAAAACCCAAAAAAGAAATCAATAACAATTCCCCAAGCGGAATTTGGCTTTTCAGCCAATCATCAAACATCAAGATAATTCGCCTACTCAGAGGCACTTCCTTCAAAAAGCAAATATCATAAAAAGATCAATAAGTATTCCCCAAGTGGAATCCGGCTCTTAGCCAAACATCGAACGTCAAGCCGATACGCCTAACAGAAGAGGCTAATCACAACCAATGACAAAATCCCCTAGCGGATAACAGCCTACACAGAGGCTACAAAATCAGAAAATCAAAAAGAGTCACCCGAATAAGGATAACCGGGATACTCCACCAACGTCGAAAGGACGTCAGCCAATCATAAGGCATCGCTCAACTCAGAGAGAGAGCATCTGTGTCTATACCCCAAGGAGTCAGAAATTCCCCAAGGGTACCAACAATGCAATGCAAGTTGGGGCACAGGAACCTGTGAATGATTGCACATCCCCTAGACGGATCCCTGCGTTATCCAGCCCTCAGTGGCACAAAAATCAAAAACAATCGTCGAAGCAGCATCGTGGACTGTGGAGACAAAATCAACATCCAGAATCCCCAACGGATAACAGCCTACACAGAGGCAGCAAAAATCAGAAAATCCAAAAGAGATACCCGAATAAGGATAACCGGGATACTCCACCAACGTCAAAAGGACGACAGCCAAACATAAGGCATCGCTCAACTCAGAGAGAAAGAGCATCTGTGTCTACACCCCAAAGGAATCAGAAATTCCCCAGTGGGCACCAACTACGCAATGGAAAGTTGGGACACAAGAACCTATGAGTAACTGCACATCCCCTAGACGGATCCCTGCGTTATCCAGCCCCTAGTGGCACAAAATCAAAAAACAACCGTCAAAGCAGCATCGTGGACTGTGGAGACAAAATCATCACAAATCCCTGGAAAGGAGATATTCACGCTACCCCGTCGTCACAAACACGGAGGTATGCAGCTTCCGGCTCGGGCAATGAGCGAAGCTATCTCTGGAAAAGGGGTACCCACCGCTTACTGTTGTCATAAAGGTACTTAGCTTCCGGCTCAAACAAAGAGTGAAGCTAAGCCTGGAGAGACGGTACTTACAGCTTCCAGCTTGGGCAACAAGCAAAGCAAGGCCTGGAGAGGCAAAACTCACACTGCTCACCGTCGTCACAAAGGTACTTAGCTTCCGGCTCAAACAAAGAGTGAAGCTAAGCCTGGAGAGGCGGTACTCAACCATCAGCGTCATCAGAGGCGCGTTGATGTCCAACTTCCGGCTCGGGCGTCGAGTGAAGTTGACCTTGGAGAAGGTAAACTCAGCTACCGAGGATGTCAGAAGCGCCGAGGTATGCACCCACCTGGAGAGGCTACTCAACATTTTTCCACCGGAAGACGCTACAAGTCAGAAGGTCGGCGCAATACCCGGACAATTGGGTCAACTCCTTTACTTGTCAGCCGATACACCAAAAGGCCGTCCGACTAAGTAAAGGGGGGGCAGCTGTAGACCCCTAAAATTGTCCGGGTCGGAAATAAAGCTTGAAGACTCTCGAAGACTGAAGGATAATCAGCCAGAAGGACTCCTCGAAGGCCCTAGGAGGGTTCTCTGTAGGTCTAGAGGTCTTAGAATAGCTCAAAATAAGGAAGTGGAGGGAAAAAGCCCAATACGGCCGTACTGAACTTAATACGGCCGTATTGAAGCTTCAATACGGCCGCAGCGAAACTCAATACGGCGTATTGAAGTTTCTGAAACTTCAATACGGTCGTACTGAAGTCAATACGACCGTATTGACACTTCAATACAACCGCAGCGAACTCAATACGGGCGTATTGAAATTTCTGAATTTCAATACGACCGTATTGAACTTCAATACGACCGTATTGAAGTTCAAAAATTTCAATACGGCCGTATTGCCCCTGTAGGCCGTATTGCGCCTATTCCCTATAAATATGACGTCAATTGGACGTCATTCCACACTTTCACACTCAGTTTTGACTCCCTCCTTGAGTATTCTGGGGTTTTTGAGCAGTGTTCTGCCCTAGAAATCTCTCTGGGAGTCGATCCGACGAAGTTCTGGAATTCCGAGCACTTAGCTTGGAGATTCGAACCTAGTCGAAGGGAAATCCTCCGGATTTCCGTAGTCAAAATTTTATAGGAGGGAGCGAGCGGGCTTGTAGAGCGAGGGAACGCAAAAAAGCTTCCCAGTTTTACGAAATATATAAAAGCACGCTTCAAAGGTTTTCTTCTTAAAATCCTTCCTTTTACTGCTTTCTGTGTGCATATTTAAACTGTCATCATGTAGATAGTTAATTTATAAGCGTTTATAATAAATAGGGGTAATTTAGTAATTTTACGCTATTATTTTAGAAATAATCTGTCATAGGGAACCCGAAAGGGGCGCTGTGGGGTGCTAACACCTTCCCCACGCGTAACCGACTCCCTTACCCAACTCTGGTTGTAATGGCCAAAGTTGATTTATAAAATCAATTGCCTTATCCCTTTTTCCAATGTTTTGAGTAAAACATTGGTGGCGATTCCACGAACCCTCCTTTTGCGAAAACCACTAATCCATGGAGGGTCCCGCTTGGGATTAATATGGATTGGTGAATCATTTAATAAAATTGCTCGTTTGACAAGGTCTCAGTTTGAGAATACGTCATTCTAGCAATCCATATTTTTAAACAATTAAACGAGTCCAACCATCCTTCGCGAATGCCAAAAGCCCCGTTTGGGCCGGTGGCGACAAACCTTAACCCTTGTGCCATCCTCTTTTCTTTGGTGCCAAAGAAAGATGGCAATGGAGGATGAGCACCTTTTTAAAAGCCATCATTGAATAAAAGGCACCCAATCCTAAGTTAGATGATTTGGTGAATGAATTGCATGGGTCAATAAATTTTAAATGGTGATGCCTCTTTGGCTCTTCCCTTTTGCCCTAAGCACCTTCATTCAACAAATTATGTACTTAAGGATTGCATAGTTAAGTTTTAATATTTTACTCCCCTAATTGTGGTTTCACTTCTTTTGAAGGATCAATGGAATGGAAGAACTTGAAGATTTGTGGTCAAATCCTTCTCAAGAAGGAGGGTATGATGGAGGACCATCCATGGTACTTCATGTGAAACCCATCACATGGTCCAATGCTATGACTAATTTTGAGTAGTGTAGGATTTATTTGGTTTATTCCAATTTTACCCTTGTATTTTGGGGTATTTTAGTCATAGGATTTATTTTCTTTGTATTTCCTATTTTACCCTTGTATTATGGGGTGTTTTAGATAATTAGGGTTTTCAATTTTTGGGCTAGGGTGTTTTAGAGGAGGTGACGCAATTTTTGGCAAAGTTTGGACCTATTTTTGGTGTTAGAAAGGCTTAGGCCCAAGTGGAGGGCAAAGGTTGCATGGTCTTATCATGCACCTTGTTATAGCCAATCTAAACCCATAGATTCCAAACTTGGCCACCAAGTTGCATCTAGGGTTAATTTGGCATTGCATTTGGAGTGCATTTGGCCTTGGCATTTTCGGCCATGCAACCCTAAATGCAACCCTAAATGCAACTCCTCCTATAAAAACCCCACACCCCACCACTTGTAAACACTTTGGATTATATGAATTTGAGAGAGCATTTTTGCCTCAAATCCTTTCCTTAGTCCCTAGGTTAGTTCGGCTAGCCTCCTCCTATCTCCACCCTTGGAGAGTAGGAAACCTAGAGTGGCCTCCACCTACCTTGGAGTGAGCCAACCTAAATCACCAAACACCATCACCTAAAAAGCTTCCGCCCAAACACCATCTTCACGCCTAACTTCCACCTTTGTCACCACAAACCTTCCTTTTGTCTTCCTTGTTGAACCTAGATCAAGGGCAAGGCTCCCTCTCCTTCATCTCTACATCATTTCATGGAGAAGGAACCCATCACATTTAGTTCTATTTCTCATGCTACTTCCTTGGTGGTGTCCAAGGTAGATAGCCTTCCTTTGTGTAGGACTTGTCCTACCTTAGTTGTGTCAATAATGCACCCAATTTATGGAATATATTATTTGTTGGATATAACATATGAACCTTCAAGGTTCCTTGTGACAAATTCTTTTCATAACTATCTAACAAATAATATAATCCAAAATTGTTTAGGAAATTTCTTAGTATTTTTTCCTTATTTTCTAGGAAATGCCTAGGTTACCACATAAGGTACTTTAGGCAAGATATTTTAGTTTTTAGGATTAAGTCTTTAGTGTGCTATAGTTTTAGATTTAGCACATTTTTAGGATTTAGAAATATACCTAGTCTATGTTTAGGAGAGGATCCTATTCATTATATTAGTAGGTCTAGTGTTGTAGATTTCTTTAAGTTCCATGAAAGGATTCCTTCTAGGATATTCCTTTCACATTTATTTGTTGAAAATATCACTTCTGATGAATTTTATTATATATTTGTAGGTATGGCCAATAATCATCAGGACCCTCGAGATTTGAGGTCAAATCCTTTTCAAGAGGGAGGGGATGATAGACTATGGCCAAGGCCAAGGAATCCAAGAGGTGATATACTAAAAGAACCAAGAGGAATGGAATGATCTTAAAGACCTTTTTCTTATATTTGTACATATAGTAGTTCTTTTGTATAGGTTATTTTGCCTTTGTATTTGTAAGGCACTTTACTTGCTTTTTCTAGTGTTTGTATATTGTTTTCAAGGTAGGTTACTTGGAGAGTTTAACTCCATTTAAGCTCCCTAGTTGATACATCCATTATGTATTTTTTTTAGTAGGAAAAAAGGGGTGGCATTTAACAATGCTTGAGGGTGTGACTAGTAAATGGGCCAGAACTGGGCCTAGGCAAAATTTTACATATTAGACTCATTTTTCTCCTAATTTTTCATAGATTTGATTTAGCTAGGTCTCATCATTATATGATGAACCTAACTAAACCAAATCAAAGATTTTCAAAATAATTCATGGAGCATTTTGGAGCCTAATCCGCCTAGCTCTTTCCTTAGTTTCTTGGCCGAAATTTGCTTGTTCCTTCTTCAAGCTTTGAAGCTTATCCTCCAAGTTTCTAAACCTTGGTAGGGTGGGCTGACCTTACCATGGTTCTTAAGTGAACCATGGTCAAGGTTAGCTTCTCCTACAAGTTTTAGAAACCATGGATGGTTAGCTACACCTTACCATAGTTCCTAGTGAACCATAGTTAAGGTTAGCTTCTCCTAGAAGCTACCTCTCTGATGGAGGACCATCCTTGGTACTTCACTTCATGTGAGACCCATCACATGGTTCATGGCTATGGCCAATTTGAGTAGTATAGAATTTATTGCCTTATTCCATTTTTATCCTTGTATTTTGGGGTATTTTAGTCATAGGATTTATTTTCCTTGTATTTCCCATTTTACCCTTGTATTATGGGGTGCTTTAGATGATTAGGTTTTTAATTTGGGCTAGGGTATCACATTAGGAGGTGACACCTATTTTTTTGGTGAGCATTGGATGTATTTTTGGTGATAGAAAGGCTTAGGCCCAAGTGGAGGGCAAAGGTTGCATGGTCTTATCATGCACCTAGATATAGCTAATCTAAACCCATAGATTCCATCCTTGGCCACCAAGTTGCATCTAGGGTTTATTTACATTTCATTTGGAGTGCATTAGCCATATGAATTTCGGCCATGCACATCTCAAATGAAACCCTAGATGCCTCCCCTCCTATAAATACCCAACACCCCACCACTTGTAAATACTTTGGATTATATGAATTTGAGAGAGCATTTTCTTGCCTCAAATCCTATCCTTAGTCCCTAGGTTAGTTTCGGCTAGCTTCCTTCATTCTCCACCCTTGGAGAGTGAAACCCTAGAGTGGCCTCCACCTACACTTGGAGTGAGCCAACTTGAGCAACCATACACCAACCCCTCTAAACACTTCCGCCCAAACACCTCCTATTCACGCCTATCTTCATTCCTTCACCATAACCCTCCCTTTGTCTACCCTTTGGTGAGCTTAGATCAAGGGCAAGGTCTCCTCCCTTCACACTCTACATCAATCATGGAAGGAGGAAGCCATCAAGTGGTATCAAGAGCCATGGTTCATCAAGGGTAAACGTTGTCTTCCTTATCTTTGTGTCAACTTTTCCATTCGATCTTTGTCTCTCCTTTGCCTTGCTTTGCATGACCGAATGCTTGTGGTTCATTTTCTCATTCCTTGTGAACCTTCCTTGCCATTTTAGGTTTCCATTGTTAGGTTATTGCCATGCTTTTCTAATTTTTTGGTTGAGTCTCATATGAACATGCCATGAACATGCTTTTTGATTTTTGAATCCACCTAAAGTTTTGTCATTTTTTGTTTCCTATATTTTGTCTACATAAATTCCATGTATGTGCCAAACACTTAGCATGAAACACATGAACAAAATATACCATATTGCATGATATAGTGGGCGTGACATATAGCTTTCTTTTTAGGAGTCATTCATGCATGCTACCTAGTCCTAGCATGTTCTATGTGATTTTTGATTTCCATGTGTAAACATTTCCTTGCACATGCATAACCGCCCACTCTCCTTGCATTCTCACTTGATTTGGTCAATTTTCTATGCCTAAAGAAACCCTAAAAGAATCTAAGTGGTGTGCTAAAAATTTTGTGCAAAACAACTTGTACTAGTTAGTACAAAACAATTTCCACTCAAAGATACCCTAAACACCTCTAAAATCACGCCACTTGTCCTTCTCTCTCTCTTCTAAAATTTGACCTAAATTTACCACCCACAAGTGCAAAACCTAAGCAACAAATGGGCTGAATATTTAAAAAAAAAAAACTGGACCCAAGGAACATCAAACAAAAGTGACGTGAAAAAAAAGATAGTATAAAAAAAATTTGGACCAAAAAGGACTTGTTGCTAGACTTGTGGACTTGGACCCTTTACCTAAGCATTTGGAGTTGGACTTGTGACATTTTTGGACCATTGTTGAGACCTTAATATTGGCTGGACCGAATCACTAAAAGACTTAATCAAGTGAGCATAAACACTAATCCACTCTAGTGCCTTTCTAGGATTAATCTTTTGTGTGCTTCCTTTTTTTTTTTTGATTGAGTCTTAATTTTAGTTTGTCTTTCTTTGGCCTCTTTTGTTTTGTCTCCATCAATTCTCTTTGAGTTTAGCCTTCCTAATTGTACCTTTTTAGTTTTATCTTTTTGGACTCTTGCTCTTGGGTTGGTTTCACTTTACTTGTAGGTGAAGAACTTCTCTAGCAAACTATCACACCCTTTGGTGGATTTGAGTGGAGGGGTGAACCGAATCCAAACCTAGCCTTTGGAGGGATTTACACCACACCAAAAGGAGTGATCAAACACTTGGAGAAGACTAACAAGTTTGCTCTTTGTGAAGGAACCCAAGTGGAGGAGTTTGAAGACCTAATTTTTGTTTTTTTCATAATTTTACTTGTTTTCTTTGCTTTCGGCCTAGTGTGTTTTTGGGCCTTGGTTTCATTCTTTTTGGTTTGTAATTTGGCCATTCTTAAACCTCTTCATTTTGGTTTAGCTTCGTGTAGTTTGAAGGTGATTTGAAAACCTTCACCTAGGACCTCGACTAGAATATGTTTTAAGTGCTTTCCTTTTGCATGTTTTATAGTTTTTGGTAGTATAATTGCTTAGGCTTTTATCTTTGTCTCCAAATCCGTTTAGAAGGCTTGCTTTTGCCTACTAGGGGTAACGTGCACACACACACTTTATTATTGTGCCAAATTGTTTTGTAAGAAAAGTAGAAAAGGCTTAGTGATTTTTACTTGATAGGGCTTGGTTATTAAGTGATTCTTTGTAGTCCACCTCCCTTTGAAAGTTCACTTTGTACACTTAGGCCTTTTCCTACCTATCTTGCACCTTGAAAACCTTTTGTGAAAACTCTTTTATCACTCACTCTTTGTGAAAACCTTTTCAAACCTTTTTGAAAACAATTTGTGAAAACCTTTTCTTGATCAAAGATGAGTGATCATTCTAGTGTCCATGGTCATAACTCTTGTAGTACTAGGTCTAGTGTTAGGGATGAACTTAGGCAACTCAAAGAGTACCTAAGAAAAAAAGAAGAGGAAAATATAAAAAGAGAGGAAGAATTGAGAAGAAAAGAAAAAGAGTTTGAAAGAAACAATGAGGAAATAAAAAGATTGCTTGCTAGGCTAGTTGTGGGAGGAGAGGCTAGTGGTTCAAGACCAAGAGTCACTTCTCCTCAACCCTCAAGAGGTAACGGGCATGTGCATTCAAGTTTTCATGAGGAGGAAGGGCATCATACCCAACCTCCAAGTGATATCTTCTTTAGTAGTCATCACAATGATGATTACTATCAAAGACCCCCAAGGCATCATAGACATAAGGAGTCTTCCAATAGGGAACCCAACATCACTCTTCCCCCATTTCATGGCAAAGATAATGTTGAAAATTATCTAGATTGGGAAATGAAAGTAGAACAACTTTTCTCTTGCCATGGAGTGAGTGAAGATAGGAAGGTTTCTTTAGCAACCCTTAGCTTCCAAGGGCATGCTATGTATTGGTGGACCTCCTTAGAAAAAGAAAGGAGAATAAACCATGAGCCTCCAATTCAATATTGGAATGAGCTCTGTAGTGCCTTGAGAAGGAGGCATATTCCTCCATACTATGACCGAGAGCTTATGGATAAGCTTCAAAGATTGAAACAAGGGTCATCTAGTGTGGAAGAATATAGGCAATCTATGGAGTTGCTCATGATGAGGGTTGGGATTAGGGAGGAAGAGAGGACCACAATCTCTAGATTTCAAAGTGGTCTTAATCTTGAGATAAGAGACAAAGTTGAACTTCTACCTTATAGGGATTTGAATGAACTTGTTCAACTTTGCTCAAGAGTGGAGCATCAACTTACAAGAAAACCTTTTCGAAAAGACTCCACTCCCTCTTATTCCAAGAGTTTTAAGAAGGAGGGCCACTCTTCCCTACCTTATCCCAAAGAAGAAAAAGAAAAAGAAAAAGAAAAAGAAAATTCATCTTTTAAAGCACCTTCCAAAGAGTCTAAGTCAAGTGAAATCAAGTGCTTTAAGTGTCTTGGAAGAGGACATATTGCTTCTCAATGTCCTACAAAGAAAACCATGGTTTTAAAAGCCCAAGATCACTATAGTAGCCTTTGTCGCCACCGGCCCAAACGGGCCTCGGCGGTCGCGAAGACGGTCGAGCTCGCTTTTATTCTAGTTTTGAAAATGTATTGGATTATTAGAACGACTTGTTCTCAAACTGAGACCTTGTCGATCTTATCCAATTTATTTATTAAATGTCTCACCAATCCATATTAATCCCAAGCGGGACCCTCCATGGATTAGTGGTTTTCGCAAAAGGAGGGTTCGTGGAGTCGCCACCAATGTTTTACTCAAAACATTGGAAAAAGGGATAAGGCAATTGATTTTATAAATCAACTTTGGCCATTACAACCAGAGTTGGGTAAGGGAGTCGGTTACGCGTGGGGAAGGTGTTAGCACCCCACAGCGCCCCTTTCGGGTTCCCTATGACAGATTATTTCTAAAATAACAGTGTAAAATTACTAAATTACCCCTATTTATTCTAAGCAATTATAAATTAACTATCTACATGATGACAGTTTAAATATGCACACAGAAAGCAGTAAAAGGAAGAACTTTAGGAAGAAACCTTTGAAGCGTGCTTTTATATATTTCGTAAAACTGGGAAGCTTTTTGGCGTTCCCTCGCTCTACAAGCCCGCTCGCTCCCTCCTATAAAATTTTGACTATGGAAATCCGGAGGATTTCCCTTCGACTAGGTTCGAATCTCCAAGCTAAGTGCTCGGAATTCCAGAACTTCGTCGGATCGACTCCCAGAGAGATTTCTAGGGCAGAACACTGCTCAAAAACCCCAGAATACTCAAGGAGGGAGTCAAAACTGAGTGTGAAAGTGTGAAATGACGTCCAATTGACGTCATATTTATAGGGAACAGGCCCAATACGGGCTACAGAATCAATACGGCCGTATTGAAATTTTTGAACTTCAATACGGCCGTATTGAGTTCAATACGGCCGTATTGAAGCTCAGAAATTTTAATATGGCCGTATTGAGTTCACTGCGGCTGTATTGAAGCTTCAATACGGCCGTATTGATTTCAGTACGGCCGTATTGAAGTTCAGAAACTTCAATACGCCGTATTGAGTTCACTGCGGCCATATTGAAGCTTCAATACGGCCGTATTAAGTTTAGTACGGCCGTATTGGGCTTCATTCCCTCCACTTCCTTATTTTAAGCTATTCTAAGACCTCTAGACCTACAGAGAACCCTCCTAGGGCCTTCCAGGAGTCCTTCTGGCTGATCTTCCTTCAGTCTTCGAGAGTCTTCAAGCTTTATTTCCGACCCGGACAATTTTAGGGGTCTACAGCTGCCCCCCCTTTACTTAGTCAAACGGTCTTTTGGTGTACCGGCTGACAAGTAAAGGAGTTGACCCAATTGTCCGGGGAATAAGCCATCCTTCCGACTTGTAGTGTCTTCAGGTGGGAAAATTGTTGAGTAGCCTCTCCAGGTTGAGTATTAGTCGTCGCCTCTCCAGGCTCATGCATACCTCGGTGCTCTCGACAACTGGGTAGCTGAGTACTGCCTCTCCAGGCCTGTGCATACCTCGGTGCTCTCGACAACTGGGCAGCTGAGTATTGCCTCTCCAGGCTTGTGCATACCTCGGTGCTCTCGACAACTGGGTAGCTAAGTATTGCCTCTCAGGCTTGTGTATACCTCGGTGCTCTCGACAACTGGGTATCTGAGTATTGCCTCTCAGGCTTGTGCATACCTCGGTGCTCTCGACAACTGGGTAGCTGGGTATTGCCTCTCAGGCTTGTGCATACCTCGGTGCTCTCGACAACTGGGTAGCTGAGTATTGCCTCTCCAGGCTTGTGCATACCTCGGTGCTCTCGACAACTGGGCAGCTGAGTATTGCCTCTCCAGGCTGGTGCATACCTCGGTGCTCTCGACAACTGGGCAGCTGAGTATTGCCTCTCCAGGCTGGTGCATACCTCGGTGCTCTCGACAACTGGGCAGCTGAGTATTGCCTCTCCAGGCTGGTGCATACCTCGGTGCTCTCGACAACTGGGCAGCTGAGTATTGCCTCTCCAGGCTGGTGCATACCTCGGTGCTCTCGACAACTGGGCAGCTGAGTATTGCCTCTCCAGGCTGGTGCATACCTCGGTGCTCTCGACAACTGGGCAGCTGAGTATTGCCTCTCCAGGCTGGTGCATACCTCGGTGCTCTCGACAACTGGGTAGCTGGGTATTGCCTTTTAGGCTTTGATATTATTTTGTCTCCACAGTCCACGATGCTGCTTCGACGGTTTTTTCTGATTTTGTGCCACTGAGGGCTGGATAACGCAGGGATCCGTCTAGGGGATGTGCAGTCATTCACAGGTTCCTGTGCCCCAACTTGCATTGCATTGTTGGTACCCATGGGGAATTTCTGACTCCTTGGGGTGTAGACACAGATGCTCTTTCTCTCTGAGTTGAGCGATGCCTTATGTTTGGCTGACGTCCTTTGACGTTGGTGGAGTATCCCGGTTTATCCTTATTCGGGTATCTCTTTTTGATTTTCTGATTTTTTGCTGCCTCTGTGTAGGCTGTTATCCGCTGGGGATTCTGGATGTTGATTTTGTCTCCACAGTCTACGATGCTGCTTCGACGATTGTTTTTTGATTTTTGTGCCACTGAGGGCTGGATAACGCAGGGATCCGTCTAGGGGATGTGCAGTTACTCATAGGTTCTTGTGTCCCAACTTTCCATTGAGTAGTTGGCGCCCATTGAGGAATTTCTGTTTCCTTGGGGTGTAGACACGAAGATGCTCTTTCTGAGATGAGCAGTGCCTTATGATTGGCTGACGTCCTTTGGACGTTGGTGGAGTATCCCGGTTATCCTTATTCGGGTAACTCTTTTTAATTTTTGGATTTTGTTGCCTCTGTGTAGGCTGTTATCCGCCAGGGGATTTTGTCATTGGTTTGTGATTGGCCTCTTCTGTTAGGCAGATCATCTTGATGTTCAATGATAGGCTGAGAGCCGGATTCCACTTGGGGAATGATTATTGATCTTTTTATGATTTTTCCTTTTGAAGGAGTGCCTCTTATGTAGGCGACTGGGGAATTGGGGTTCAGTGTTCGGCTGAGTGCCGGATTCCGCTTGGGATATATTTTTTTGATTTTTCTCTTTTTGCAGGGATGCCTCTGAGTAGGCGATTGGGGATTTGGGGATCTTATTGTATCCCAGAGTATTATTTAGGAAGCCTCTACAGGCTTAGCCTCGCTCAGCGCTTTGAGTCGGAGAGCTATCTTCCACTGAGGAAGTGTTAAGTCCTTTGACTTGTATATACTGTTTGGATGATCGCACTTCCATTGGGGATTGCGTCGATTTTTCTTTGATAGCTCTCGCTGGGGATTTTTCCGTGAGCTTGAGCTGAGGTTCCCTCTGGGGAGTATTATTTCTGCGAGCCTCTCCAGGCTCAGTTATTCTGCATACTGTGGAGGATGTGGAGTATTATTTTGGTAAGCCTCTCCAGGCTTAGTTATTCGGTACAAACTGTTTGTTGGATTTTCTATATCCTTGCCTTTTTTCATTTTCGGCTTTTTCTGTATTTTGCCTTTTCTTCTGATTTGGCTTTTTCTGTATTTTGCCTTTTTTATGTTTTTGGCTTTTGCTGTAGAGAAATTAAAAGTGCTAAAGAAATTAAATTCAGTTATTATGAGAGAGTATTATTTCGGCAAGCCTCTCCAGGCTCAGTTATTTTGTAGGAGTATTATTTCGGCAAGCCTCTCCAGGCTCAATTATTCTGAAGGAGTATTATTTCGACAAGCCTCTCCAGGCTCAATTATTCTGTGGGAGTATTGTTTCGGCAAGCCTCTCCAGGCTCAATTATTCTGTACGAGTATTATTTCGGCAAGCCTCTCCAGGCTCAATTATTCTGAGAGAGTATTGTTTCGGCGAGCCTCTCCAGGCTCAGTTATTTTGAGAGAGTATTGTTTCGGCAAGCCTCTCCAGGCTCAGTTATTCTGTATGATGCTGTTGATTTTCTGAATCTTTGCATTTTGCTTGCTGCTGTCATACACAAGCAATTTTCTATTTTTCTATTTTATGTGGTTGCCTCATGATAAGGTCTTTGAATGTGCAACTAATGTGTGTGTGATGCACAAATGCAATACAAAATTTTTTTTTTTATTTTTGTTCATTTATTTAGAAAAGTGAGTGGCTCTCCCTATCCTCTTCTTCTTGGAGGACTTTCTGTCATTGACGCGAGGGAGTATTTTTATGAGCCTTTATGCAGGAGATTTATGGATTTTATAGGAACCCCTCCAATTTTCTTTATTTGACCGATTATTAAAAGAGTTTCGTACAATTTTTGAAACATCAATTTAGAGGCATAATCACATGGTCAAGAGAGAAAAGAAACAAATGGATATTTTATTTGATATTCACAAGTGTTTTTTTTTTTTTTTACAGAAAGATATACAGAAGGAAATTTCTGAAGAATGGCTGGCCAGGGTAGGCTATATACATTGGGCTTAACAATTATATCTGTAATTGTTGCTCTTTACGTTCCCCTAATTGCTTCGGCCTGAGCCAGGAGTGTAGATGCTGCAAGACGCTTGCTTCTAGAAGATAATCACTTGAACCGCCTTTCGGTTTTCGATTCAAGCGATCGTTGCTTGCTTTGCTTTTACATCTTATTCTTTTGCCCCTAACTTTTGCCTAGGACGTATCCTAGCGGGGATAATTTTGCCGTTGTTTTGCCTAGTACCCTTGTACTGGCGGGCTTTTTATTTTGCCCTAACTTTTGCCTAGGACGCCTTTTTTGGGTTTTCATCCTAGCAGGCCTATGCAAGCAACGTCTTCAAGCATAGTACTTCTTTACCACGTCAATGTTGACTGGGTATCGAAGTTCTTCTCCGTCCATGTTTGTGAGAATCAATGCTTCTCCTGAGAAGGCTCGTTTTACCACGTATGGTCCTCCGTGATTTGGGGCACACTTTCCGATTTTGCCCTTTTTGAGTTGGTAGTAATTTCTTCATTACCAACTCTCCCTCATGGTAGACTCGAGGGTGGACTTTCTTGTCAAAAGCCTTTTTGATCTTCCTCTGATAGGCTTGACCATGGCATATGGCGTTCAGCCGTTTCTTTTTGATAGGGTTCAACTGGTCATATTGGCTTTGAACCCATTCTGCCTCGGAAAGTTTTGTTTCCATGATTACCCTTAGATAGAGTATCTCGACTTCGATGGGTAGAACTGCCTCCACCCCATAAACGAGTGAGAATGGAGTAGCTCCTGTAAATGGACGTACTGAAGTCCTATAGCCATGAGGAGCGAAGGGTAACATCTCGTGTCAGTCTTTAAATGAGACAACCGTCTTTTGCACTATTTTTTGATGTTCTTATTGGTTGCCTCGACTGCCCCATTCATCTTTGGCCGATATGGGGAAGAGTTGTGGTGTTGGATCTTGAATTCTTGGCACAGTTCTTCCACCATTTTGTTGTTCAGATTAGATCCATTATCAGTGATGATTTATTTCTCCATGCTTCCACTAGATTATTCTAAAATCGTTGGGACAAGAGAGAAAAGAAGGAAAGGGTATATTTTCAAAAGTTTGTGTTTTAGAGGGGATTATTTTATTTTTGAAAAATAGATTTTGTAAGAATGTTTGGCCAAGGTGGGCTTATGTGTTTAGGCTTGTTTGATTAAACACTTATGAAGTTAAGAAAATCTTTGTTTATTGACATTGTGATTTTGACAACTTGGATAGCTTCTCTTGAACCTTTCTTTTTGAATTCGGTTCATGGTACCATCATGGATTTCTTTTGTTTTTTGATTGTCCTTATTTTTGCCTAAAACACCCTTTTGTGGCGTTTTAGCGGACTTTTGTTTTTGTTTATTTTTGCAACCCTAACTTTTGCCTAGGTCACCCTTTTGTGGGATTCCTAGCGGGTCTTTTGCTCTTATTTTTGCGCAGACCCCTTTTTGGGTTTCCCGCCGAGCTTCTTTTATTTTAAAGGATTTCTTTTTATCCATGATGGCACTTATTTGAGGCCAAGAAAAGGTGCTCCAAGTTGTCACACACACTTCCACATAAAAATGATGTGGGTTTATTATTATTAAGATGATTTTAACCTCATTCATGTTTATTCAAACAGGGTTAAAAAAATGTGGTTTAGAATTTTATTATAAGCAAGAAAAGAAGCAATGAGAAAGAATGATTTTATTATAATCATAGTGGAAACATGTGTCCTTATTTCATCACTGATAAGGGTCCCAGTGTTGACCTCTTTTATCTCTCGGCCCTGTCCCAAATTCACAGTCTCCAATTTCTCTTGACGAGTTGGAGTAGGCGAGCTTCTTGTTCTTGCAGTCTTTGCAGATCCGGAGAAATGGTCTCCTCATCACTGTCTAACTCAACCCGTTTATCCTCAACTTTCGGATCCCGGTCAGAGCGAACAATTACAGACATAATTATTTTATTGGTTCTGTTTAGGTTTAGAATTATTAATGTTAATGAGGAAAGAGAGAAAAGAACAAAAAAGAGAATAATGTGAAAAATGCCTCTTTATTGATATGTATTAAAACTGTACAAAAACCCTTATTTACATGAAAAGGTTCTCATGATCTTGGGTACTGATCATGAGTCCCTAAAAGAGAAAAGTGGAGGGGCCCTATCATGGCTTGTTATTCTCTCTAATCCTGCTTTGGCCGAGGATTCTCGCTCACGTCGGGCGCTATCGAATCAAAAGTGATCCACCCGGCATCAATAAGGTCTTGGACCTTATATTTGAGAGCTCTGCAGTTCTCCGTTGAATGCCCCGATGCCCCCGAATGGTATAGACATTTGTCTTGTGGTTTGTACCAATCGGGGTATGGTGGATCAATCTTCTTTAGTGGAACGTAAGCTAGAAGACGTGCTTCCACTAGCTTCGGGAGGATGTCGCTATATGTGGTCGGAAGTTTATCAAACTTCTTCACAGGTTTGAATTGCGATCTTCCTGACTTCGAAGTGGAAGAAGACGAAGAGATGGTTATGGCACTGACTTCTCTCTCCTTCTTCTTCCCAAAGGTCTTCTTAGCTTTAAATGATTGGGAAGGTTTAGCTAGCTTCCCGCTTTTCAGCTCTTGTTCCATTCTTCCTCCAACATGATGGGACTCATGGTCACTGTGCTCAGCCCCTTGTATGTTGTGATGACGCATGAGTTCCATCATTTGCGCCATTTGCTCTTTGAGCTGTGAGAGCTCGGCTGTAAGCTCCTTATTTCGTTCCTCCAACGCGTCCATTTTCTTGTTGAGCTGAGAGAGCTCGGTTGTGAGCTTCTTATTTTGCTCCCCCAGCGCTTCCATTTTCTTGATTTTCTGCGCGCGCGTGAGGACAGAGAGATGACCAGCCACTTTCTAAAAATGAATATTTAATCTAATTAATTTATGGAATGAATACGCTCTTGACATGAGCTTGATAACCCTCCATTTTTTAAGGCGCTGCCTTTTTAAAACAGAGTGTTACTACCCTCCTTGACTTATGATCTCTCCTCAACGGAGAATCTCGATAATTATGGGTCTCTTTTACTCATGTCAAGAGGTATTGGTGAACCTAGAATGCATGGTTTATGAGGATGCATGATATCTTTATTGGTAATGATGCACATGCTCCTCACTTTTATTATATTTTCACACATGGTCTTTCCTCTCATGTCATGGTTTTTTCATGCATGGGGATTATTCTTTATACCTTATCACGAGGTTATTTATTAATGCACAAACAATTGCACATAAGCATTTACACAAACAATTCACTCATCCACGAACAGTCACGAGCGAATCACGAGGTAGGGGTATCCTGCAGAAAGGTGCATATTCAAGGTAGGTTCTAACTGTTCTCACCAGTCCAAGGCCCCCAAGGTGCCCCCATTATAGGGACCCAATTCCTCTCATCGTAGGTCGATGGAAAGCTCCAACGCACCGTCGGACTCAAGTTCATGGTTATCACCTTGAGTGATGTTTTCCGACAACGGTCTACGGGCACCTATAGACCCATTCGACAACCGGCCGTACTAACATCCACTCCCTATGGTTAATCACTCATGCCCCCGGGTATAGAGGGAACTGTTGTGTGCAAAGGTTTGTGTGCAGTTTTTATTTCAAACAATTGCGTAAATTTAAAAATACAACAGTTATTAAAGCCAAATAGATAAACATGTTATCATACAAGTGAGGGGTAATAAAGTAATTTTTAACTATTATTTGTTAAAAACAATCTGTCACTAAATGGGACTGACTCTCGAAGCTTCCCCAGTGAAGTCGCCAACTGTCGCCACCGGCCCAAACGGGCCTCGGCGGTCGCGAAGACGGTCGAGCTCGCTTTTATTCTAGTTTTGAAAATGTATTGGATTATTAGAACGACTTGTTCTCAAACTGAGACCTTGTCGATCTTATCCAATTTATTTATTAAATGTCTCACCAATCCATATTAATCCCAAGCGGGACCCTCCATGGATTAGTGGTTTTCGCAAAAGGAGGGTTCGTGGAGTCGCCACCAATGTTTTACTCAAAACATTGGAAAAAGGGATAAGGCAATTGATTTTATAAATCAACTTTGGCCATTACAACCAGAGTTGGGTAAGGGAGTCGGTTACGCGTGGGGAAGGTGTTAGCACCCCACAGCGCCCCTTTCGGGTTCCCTATGACAGATTATTTCTAAAATAACAGTGTAAAATTACTAAATTACCCCTATTTATTCTAAGCAATTATAAATTAACTATCTACATGATGACAGTTTAAATATGCACACAGAAAGCAGTAAAAGGAAGGACTTTAGGAAGAAACCTTTGAAGCGTGCTTTTATATATTTCGTAAAACTGGGAAGCTTTTTGGCGTTCCCTCGCTCTACAAGCCCGCTCGCTCCCTCCTATAAAATTTTGACTATGGAAATCCGGAGGATTTCCCTTCGACTAGGTTCGAATCTCCAAGCTAAGTGCTCGGAATTCCAGAACTTCGTCGGATCGACTCCCAGAGAGATTTCTAGGGCAGAACACTGCTCAAAAACCCCAGAATACTCAAGGAGGGAGTCAAAACTGAGTGTGAAAGTGTGAAATGACGTCCAATTGACGTCATATTTATAGGGAACAGGCCCAATACGGGCTACAGAATCAATACGGCCGTATTGAAATTTTTGAACTTCAATACGGCCGTATTGAGTTCAATACGGCCGTATTGAAGCTCAGAAATTTTAATATGGCCGTATTGAGTTCACTGCGGCTGTATTGAAGCTTCAATACGGCCGTATTGATTTCAGTACGGCCGTATTGAAGTTCAGAAACTTCAATACGCCGTATTGAGTTCACTGCGGCCATATTGAAGCTTCAATACGGCCGTATTAAGTTTAGTACGGCCGTATTGGGCTTCATTCCCTCCACTTCCTTATTTTAAGCTATTCTAAGACCTCTAGACCTACAGAGAACCCTCCTAGGGCCTTCCAGGAGTCCTTCTGGCTGATCTTCCTTCAGTCTTCGAGAGTCTTCAAGCTTTATTTCCGACCCGGACAATTTTAGGGGTCTACAGCCTTGATGAAGCTACTTCATCTTCCTCTAGTAGTGAAGAAGAAGCCATAGACTCCGAGGAAGAAATTTTACCTTGTGAAGGAGACTTACTATTGGTTAGAAGGCTTCTTAACAATCAACCTAGTGACATTGAACAATCTCAAAGAGAGAACTTGTTTCAAACAAAATGCAAAATTCTAGAAAATACTTGTTCTCTCATTGTAGATAGTGGGTCAACTTCAAATTGTTGTAGTACTAGATTGGTTGATAAGTTAGCCTTGACTACAAAACCTCATCCTAAACCTTATAGAATGCAATGGATTGTCGCCACCCGCCGAAACGGACGTTGGCATTCGCAACGATGGTCGGACTCTTCTTTTAGTTTTGAAAAATGATGGATTGTTAGAACGACTTATTCTCAAACTGAGACCTCATCGGACTAACAATTTTGTTAAATGATTCTCACCAATCCATGTTAATCCCAAACGGGACCCTCCATGGATTAGTGGTTTTCGCAAAAAGGGGTTCTTGGAGTCGCCACCAATGTTTTACTCAAAACATTGGAAAAAGACATAAGGCAATTGATTTTCGTAAATCAACTTTGGCCATTACAACCAGAGTTGGGTAAGGGAGTCGATTACGTGTGGGGAAGGTGTTAGCACCCCACAACGCCCCTTTCGGGTTCCCTATGACGGATTATTTCATAAATAATAGCGTAAAATTACTAAACTACCCCTATTTATTAGAACGATTATAAGTAAACTATCTACATGATGAAAGCTTTAAACGTGCAATGCAACAATCAAAAAGCGGTAAAAGAAAGGATTTGGAAAGAAACCTTCGAAGCGGGCTTTTATATACTAAAAAAAAGAGTTAGGAGGCTTTTTGGCGCTCCTTCCCACTACACGTTCGCTCGCTTCTTTCCCTAAAAATAATATTTACTATGGAAATCAAAGAGATTTCCCTTCGACTTGTTCGAGTCTCAAGCTAAAGGCTCATGAACTCAAGAACTTAGTCGGATTAGCTCCCGGAGAGATTTCTAGGGCAGAGAATAGCTCAAAAACCCCAGAATACTCAGCCAGAGGGTGGAGAAATGCTCCAAATGTGTCAAAAATGTGTGGAAGGACGAGCCAATGACGTCCTATTTATAGGATTGAGGCGCAGTACGGCCTAGGGGGTCAATACGGCCCGTACTGAGTTTTTGAACTACAGTACGGCCGTATTGAATTTGGTACGGCCATACTGAAGTTCAAAAACTTCAGTACGGCCGTATTGATTTCAGTACGGCCGTATTGTAGTTTAAATGGCTCAGTACGGCCGTACTGAACCTCTAGGAGGGTGTATTGAGCTTCAATCCTCACACACCCTTATTCTAAGCTACTCTAAGACTTCTAGACCTACAAAGAATCATCCTAGGGTCTTCCAGGAGTCCTTCCGGCTGACTTTCCTTCGGTCTTCGAGAGTCTTTGAGTCTTATTTCTGACCCGGACAATTTTAGGGGTCTACAGCTGCCCCCCCTTTACTTAGTCGAACGGCTTTTTTTGGTGTACCGGTTGACAAGTAAAGGAGTTGACCCAATTGTCCGGGGAGTAAGCCATCCTTCCGACTTGTAGTGTCTTCAGGTGAGAAAATTGTTGAGTAGCCTCTCCAGGTTGAGTTTGTCCTCTCCAGGCTGAGTATTAGTCATCGCCTCTCCAGGCTCTTGCATACCTCGGTGTTTTTGACGACCTCGGTAGCGTGAGTTTGCCCTCTCCAGGGTCTGCATGCCTCCGTGTTTCTGACGACGTTGGCAGCTGCATACCTCCGTGTTTCTGACGACGTCGGTAGCTGAGTATTAGTCGTCGCCTCTCCAGGCTCGTGCATACCTCGGTGTTTCTGACAACCTCGGTAGCGTGAGTTTGCCCTCTCCAGGGTTTGCATGCCTCCGTGTTTCTGACGACATTGGCAGCTGCATACCTCCGTGTTTCTGACGACGTCGGTAGCTGAGTATTAGTCGTCGCCTCTCCAGGCTCGTGCATACCTTGGTGTTTCTGACAACCTCGGTAGCGTGAGTTTGCCCTCTCCAGGGTCTGCATGCCTCCGTGATTCTGACGACGTTGGCAGCTGCATACCTCCGTGTTTTTGACGACGTCGGTAGCTGAGTATTAGTCGTCGCCTCTCCAGGCTCGTGCATACCTCGGTGTTTCTGACGACCTCGGTAGCGTGAGTTTGCCCTCTCCAGGGTCTGCATGCCTCCGTGTTTCTGACGACGTTGGCAGCTGCATACCTCCGTGTTTCTGACGACGTCGGTAGCTGAGTATTAGTCGTCGCCTCTCCAGGCTTGTGCGTACCTCAGTGTTTCTGATCACCTTGGCAGCTTGAGTTTGCCCTCTCCAGGGTCTGCATGCCTCCGTGTTTCTGACGACGTTGGCAGCTGCATACCTCCGTGTTTCTGACGACGTCGGTAGTTGAGTATTAGTCGTCGCCTCTCCAGGCTCGTGCATACCTCGGTGTTTCTGACGACCTCGGTAGCGTGAGTTTGCCCCCTCCAGGGTCTGCATGCCTCCGTGTTTCTGACGACGTTGGCAGCTGCATACCTCCGTGTTTCTGACGACGTCGGTAGCTGAGTATTAGTCGTCGCCTCTCCAGGCTCGTGCATACCTCGGTGTTTCTGACAACCTCAGTAGCGTGAGTTTGCCCACTCTAGGGTCTGCATGCCTCCGTGTTTCTGACGATGTTGGCAGCTGCATACCTCCGTGTTTCTGATGACGTCGGTAGCTGAGTATTAGTCGTCGCCTCTCCAGGCTCGTGCATACCTCGGTGTTTCTAACGACCTCGGTAGCGTGAGTTTGCCCTCTCCAGGGTCTGTATGCCTCCGTGTTTCTGACGACGTTGGCAGCTGCATACCTCCGTGTTTCTGACGACGTCGGTAGCTGAGTATTAGTCGTCGCCTCTCCAGGCTCGTGAATACCTCGGTGTTTCTGATGACCTCGGTAGCGTGAGTTTGCCCTCTCCAGGGTCTGCATGCCTCCGTGTTTCTGACGACGTTGGCAGCTGCATACCTCCATGTTTCTGACGACGTCGGTAGCTGAGTATTAGTCGTCGCCTCTCCAGGCTCGTGCATACCTCGGTGTTTCTGACGACCTCGGTAGCGTGAGTTTGCCCTCTCCAGGGTCTGCATGCCTCCGTGTTTCTGACGACGTTGGCAGCTGCATACCTCCGTGTTTTTGACGACGTCGGTAGCTAAGTATTAGTCGTCGCCTCTCTAGGCTCGTGCATACCTCGGTGTTTCTGACGACCTCGGTAGCGTGAGTTTGCCCTCTCCAGGGTCTGCATGCCTCCGTGTTTCTGACGACGTTGGCAGCTGCATACCTCCGTGTTTCTGACGACGTCGGTAGCTGAGTATTAGTCGTCGCCTCTCCAGGCTCGTGCATACCTCGGTGTTTCTGACGACCTCGGTAGCGTGAGTTTGCGCTCTCCAGGGTCTGCGGTTTGCCCTCCCTAGGGTTGCATACCTCCGTGCTTCTGGTCACTTTGGTAGCGTGAGTTTGCCCTCTCCAGGGATTTGTGATGATTTTGTCTCCACAGTCCACGATGCTGCTTCGACGGTTATTTTTGATTTTGGTGCCGCTGAGGGCTGGATAACGCAGGGATCCGTCTAGGGGATGTGCAGTTACTCATAGGTTCTTGTGTCCCAACTTTCCATTGCGTAGTTGGTGCCCACTGGGGAAATTCTGATTCCTTGGGGATGCAGACACAAAGATGCTCTTTCTGAGGTGAGCGATGCCTTATGATTGGCTGACGTCCTTTCGACGTTGGTGGAGTATCCCGGTTATCCTTATTCGGGTGACTTTTTTGATTTTCTGGTTTTGTTGCCTCTGCGTAGGCTGTTATCCGCTGGGGGATTCTGTCGTATTGATCTTGATTGGCTTCTTCTGTTAGGCGGATTATCTTGACGTTCGGTGTTTAGCTGAATACCGAATTCCGCTTGGGGAATGGTTATTGATTTTTTCGGATTTTCTCTTTTTGAAGGAGTGCCTCTGAGTAGGCGAATGGGGATTGAGGATCTTATGTATCCCAGAGTATTATTTAGAAAGCCTCTTCAGGCTTAGCTTCACTCGTCGCTCGAGTTGGAAAGCTATCTTCCACTGAGGAAGTCTAAGTCCTTTGACTCAGATATTTTGTTTGGATGATCATGCTTCCATTGGGGAATCTTGCTGATCTTGCTCTGATAGCTTTCACTGGGAATTCGGCCCAAGAGTGCAAGCTGAGATGTCTCTGGGGAGTATTATTTCGGCAAGCCTCTCCAGGCTCAGTTATTATGTATGATTGTTGGATTTTCTGAATTTTTTGCCTTTTTTGTCGATTTTTCGGCTTTTTTCGGAATCGGAGGGATCTCAAACACACTCACAGATAAATTATGCAGAGGAATGACCTTACTGTTGATGTACAAAAGAATGGGCCAATACAGGCCGTATTGAATTCAATACGCCCGTATTGGTGTGGACGTTATGGCCAATACGGCCGTATTCATTTCAGTACGCCCGTATTGAGTTGAAAATTTGTTCATAACCCTAATTTTAGTACGGGCGTACTGAACATGGTACGGGAGCACTGTTTTTTTCTGAAGTTTATATATATATATATATATATATTTTTTTTTTTCAATAAACAGAGAATAAGTGATCTTCCAGTACACCTATCATCTGTATGCATGTATGCGGTATGATGCACCTAATTCTATTTGATTTATTTTTCAAAAGAATTAACCGATGCATTTCTTAGCTTGGATTTTGCCATTCTTCTAGACGGGCTGTGCGCTGCCGATTTCTGTAACCGAGGAATGATGCGTGTTATATCGAGATTGGTGTCATCAACCCAGTGATCCTTCCCTTCCTTTAGAAGACGTATCAACCCTCCTATTGACCACTATATCTCCATGTGTCCACTAGATTATTCTAAAATCGTTTGGGACAAGAGAAAAGAAAGGAAAGATATTTTTGTTCAAAAGTTTGTGTTTTAGAGGGGATTATTATTGTTTTGAAAATGGTTTTTGTAAGAATGGCTGGCCAAGGTAGGCTCATGTGTTTAGGCTTGTTTGATTAAACACTTATGAAGTTAAGAAAGTCTTGTTATTGACGTTGTGATTCGACAACTTAGATAGTTTCCCTTGAACCTTTCTTTTTGAATTCAGCTCATGGTACCATCATGGATTTCTTTTGCTTTTTGATTGTCCTTATTTTTGCCTAAAACACCCCTTTGTGGCGTCTCAGCGGACCTTTGTTTTTGTTCATTTTTGCAACCCTAATTTTTGCCTAGGTCACCTTTTCGTGGGATTTCTAGCGGGTTCTTTGCTCTTATTTTTGCGCAGCCCCCTTTTTGGGTTTCCTGCCGAGCTTTTTTTTGTTTTTAGGATTTTGTCCTTAAAGGATTTCTTTTTTATCCATGATGGCACTTGTCGAGGCCAAGGAAAGGTGCTCCAAGTTGTCACACACACTTCCACATAAAAATGATGCGGGTTTATTGTTATTAAGACAATTTTAACCTCATTCATGCTTATTCAAACAGGGTTAAAAATAATGTGGTCTAGAAATTTATTGCAAGCAAGAAAAGAAGCAATAAGAACTAATAAAGAACAATTTTATTATAATTCTAGCGGAAACATGTGCCCTATCGAGGCTCGGGGGTCGGGCTGTCCCCGAGGAGTGATCTCTAACAGTCATCAGGTCTATACATCCCTATCGGAAGAAGAAGAGCACTTGATGACGACGACCGGCCTTGACGCTTGTGAACCGACCTTCCTAAAGATCTGGCTTAAAGAACGTCGAGAAGGATCTTGGTTCCTCTTCGTCCTTTGATCTTTATTAGGGTTGTATCCTAACCCTTGTTTCCCCGGATTATCCTTAATAATGGGTAGCTCGGGAATTCCTTGGGAATCCTTGCCAAGTCCTTGTCCAGGCAAGTATCCGTTCTTGGTGAGCATGTAGGCTACCTTCTTCATTTCTCGGGGAAACGTTTCGACATTGGCAACCTCCAATGCTTGGAAGGCGGTCTCTAGAGCTTCCTCTGCTGCATCCACGTAAGGTATGGCAGATGGCTTGCTGATGAGTATGTCATCTTCGGCTTGTACGGTCACCAGCTTGTCACCCACTATGAATTTGACTTTCTGGTGGAGCGTAGAGGGAACAGCTTTCGCATCATGAATCCAAGGTCGGCCGAGGAGACAGCTGTACGCGGGAGTAATGTCCATCACTTGAAATTCGACATTAAAGATGGTGGGTCCAATTTGGATTGGAAGATTGATTTCTCCCACCACTTCTCTTTTAGAACCGTCGAAAGCTCGGACGATCATGTTGCTCGGGCGCATTTGGATTCCCTTGATTGCCACTTGATCAAACGTTCTTTTTGGCATCACATTCAAGGAAGATCCATTATCCACCAAGACTTTAGCGATGTGATATTCCTTGCACTTTACAGAGATGTGCAAGGGCTTGTTGTGATTCGGTCCCTCAACGGGGATTTCTTCATCGGTGAAAGTGAGGTGATCATTAGCCGTGATGTGACTAACAATCCCCTCAAACTTGTCTTGGGAGATAGTGTGCGACACGTACGCCTCGTTCAAGACTTTCAACAGAGCTTGCCGATGCGGTTCGGAGCTTAGGATCAACGACAACAGAGTAATCTTTGCTGGCGTCCTATGAAGTTGATCCACGATGGAGTACTCGCTCTGTCGGATATATTTTAACAGCTCGTTAGTCTCCTCCTCGGATTCTTTATTTTCCTCGGTTTTCTCTTTTTCTTTTTCCTTTCTTTTATTCTTGGGAGCTTTATCATGAAGATCTTCGGGAGTGTAGATCCTGCCACTCCTAGTCATGCCCCCAAGTCCAGCGATGTTAGAGATATCGCTGTCGGCAGAAGAATGGATGTCGTATATCCATGGCACAGCTTTATTCGATTCGTAGGGAAAAGGTCTTGGAGCAGTGATCTTCAACGGTGTCGGACCTTCCCCTTTATTCGTCTTGATTACCAACAACGGAGTTGATGTGCGTTCGCTTGGCGCGGTTGTTGGCTTACACTTAATAACAAACGGCGTGCGATCCATTCTGAACATACGCATCGATTAATCCTTTCTTTTTATTAATGTTATTAATGAATTACTAGGAGAGATGTATGCAAATGAATGACTATGAAATGCACCTAGATCCCTCCATGATCTTCGATAAGAATGCATGATGTGAGATGATGGCGTTTGAATATGCATGCATTGTGTTTATTCAACTAAGCATTATCATGTTTTCAAGATGCTCCTAAGATGATGCATGGTATTGCTTGGTTTGGATAAATAACCCCTTTTTCTTTTTTGGGTATTTTGTTTTTTGTATTTTTTGGGTGAAAAGGGAAACTACCTACATGAATGTGATGAAGGTAGATGTTAACACCATGTAATGGAAGATTCTTATTCCTATTTATTCTTATTCTAAAAGGGGAATGTTGTATGTTTAAAGAATGCAATGTATGCTCAAACAATGTCACATAAACAATGCACAAACAATTCACTCATCCACGAACAGTCACGAGCGAATCACGAGGTAGGGGTATCCTGCAGACAAGTGCATATTCAAGGAGGTTCTAACTGTTCTCACTGGTCTAAGGCCCCCAAGGTGCCCCCATTATAGGGACCCAATCCCTTTCGTCGTAAGTCGATGGAAAGCTCCAACGCACTGTCGGACTTGAGTTCATGGTTTTCACCTTGAGTGATGCTTTCCAACAACGGTCTACGGGCACCTATAGACCCATTCGACAACCGGCCGTACTAACATCCACTCCCTATGGCTTTCCACTCATGCCCCCGGGTATAGAAGGAACTGTTGTGTGCAAAGGTTCGTGTGCAGTTTATATTTCAAACAATTGCGAAAATTTAAACATCCAACAGTTATTAAAGCCAATTAGGAAAAACATATTATCATACAAGCGAGGGGTAATGAAGTAATTTTAAACTATCATTTTAGAAATAATCCATCACTAAATGGGACTGACTCTCGAGGCTTCCCCAGCGGAGTCGCCATCTGTCGCCACCCGCCGAAACGGACGTTGGCATTTGCGACGATGGTCGGACTCTTCTTTTAGTTTTGAAAAATGATGGATTGTTAGAACGACTTATTCTCAAACTGAGACCTCATCGGACTAACAATTTTGTTAAATGATTCTCACCAATCCATGTTAATCCCAAACGGGACCCTCCATGGATTAGTGGTTTTCGCAAAAAGGGGTTCTTGGAGTCGCCACCAATGTTTTACTCAAAACATTGGAAAAAGACATAAGGCAATTGATTTTCGCAAATCAACTTTGGCCATTACAACCAGAGTTGGGTAAGGGAGTCGATTACTGTCGCCACCCGCCGAAATGGAGCTTGGCATTCGCGACGATGGTTGGACTCGTTTTAATGTTTTGGAAAATGATGGATTGTTAGAACGACTTATTCTCAAACTGAGACCTTGTCGAACTAACAATTTTATTAAAATGGTTCACCAATCCATGTTAACCCCAAGCGGGACCCTCCATGGATTAGTGGTTTTCGCAAAAGGTAGGGTTCTTGGAGTCGCCACCAATGTTTTACTCAAAACATTGGAAAAAGGGATAAGGCAATTGATTTCATAAATCAACCTTGGCATTACAACCAGAGTCGGGTAAGGGAGTCGGTTACGTGCGGGGAAGGTGTTAGCACCCCACAACGCCCCTTTCGGGTTCCCTATGACGGATTATTTCATAAATAACAGTGCAAAATTACTAAATTACCCCTATTTATTATAAACGATTATAAATTAAATATCTACATGATGACAAAATTAAATATGCGACAATCAGAAAGCAATAAAAGAAGGGATTTTAAGGAAAACCTCTTGAAGCGTGCTTTTATATATCTAAACAGATGTTAGGAGGCTTTTTGGCGCTCCCTCCCACTACACGCTCGCTCGCTCCTTCCCTAAAAATTAATCTTTACTATGGAAATCAAAAAGATTTCCCTTCGACTAGTTCGAATTCTCAAGCTAAATGCTTAGAACTCAAGAACTTCGTCGGATCGGCTCTCGGAGAGAATTCTAGGGCAGAACACTGCTCAAAAACCCCAGAATACTCAAGAAGAGAGTCCAAGAAGTGTGAAAAAGTGTGGAATGACGTCCAAATGACGTCCTATTTATAGGGGTGAGGCGCAGTACGGCCCCTGGTGTCAATACGGCCCGTATTGAAGTTTTGAACTTCAATACGGCCGTATTGAATTTAATACGGCCGTATTGAGGTTCAAAAACATCAATACAGCCGTATTGGTTTCAGTACGGCCGTATTGCAGTTCAAAAATGCAATACGGGCCGTACTGAGCTCCAAAGAGGCCGTATTGAGCTCCACTCCTCTCACTTTCTTATTTTTAGCTACTCTAAGACCTCTAAACCTACAGATAGTCATCCTATGGTCTTCTGGGAGTCCTTCTGGCTGACTTTCCATTGATCTTTGATAGTCTTCGAGTCTTATTTCCGACCCGGACAATTTTAGGGGTCTACAATTACGTGTGGGGAAGGTGTTAGCACCCCACAACGCCCCTTTCGGGTTCCCTATGACGGATTATTTCATAAATAATAGCGTAAAATTACTAAACTACCCCTATTTATTAGAACGATTATAAGTAAACTATCTACATGATGAAAGCTTTAAACGTGCAATGCAACAATCAAAAAGCGGTAAAAGAAAGGATTTGGAAAGAAACCTTCGAAGCGGGCTTTTATATACTAAAAAAAAGAGTTAGGAGGCTTTTTGGCGCTCCTTCCCACTACACGTTCGCTCGCTTCTTTCCCTAAAAATAATATTTACTATGGAAATCAAAGAGATTTCCCTTCGACTTGTTTGAGTCTCAAGCTAAAGGCTCATGAACTCAAGAACTTAGTCGGATCAGCTCCCGGAGAGATTTCTAGGGCAGAGAATAGCTCAAAAACCCCAGAATACTCAGCCAGAGGGTGGAGAAATGCTCCAAATGTGTCAAAAATGTGTGGAAGGACGAGCCAATGATGTCCTATTTATAGGATTGAGGCGCAGTACGGCCTAGGGGGTCAATACGGCCCGTACTGAGTTTTTGAACTACAGTACGACCGTATTGAATTTGGTACGGCCGTACTGAAGTTCAAAAACTTCAGTACGGCCGTATTGATTTCAGTACGGCCGTATTGTAGTTTAAATGGTTCAGTACGGCCGTACTGAACCTCTAGGAGGGTGTATTGAGCTTCAATCCTCACACACCCTTATTCTAAGCTACTCTAAGACTTCTAGACCTACAAAGAATCATCCTAGGGTCTTCCAGGAGTCCTTCCGGCTGACTTTCCTTCGGTCTTCGAGAGTCTTTGAGTATTATTTCCGACCCGGACAATTTTAGGGGTCTACATGGATCAATGAGGAGAGAGGTGTTGTAGTTAACCAACAAGTAAGCATACCAATCTCTATTGGCAACTATAAAGAAGATGTTTTGTGTGACATAGTGCCATTAGAGGTTAGTCATGTCTTGCTTGGGAGGCCATGGCAATTTGACAAGCACATAATCCATGATGGCCTCACCAATAAAATAAGTTTCCAACACTTAGGTAAGAAGTTTGTGTGGTGTCCTCTATCACCCTCTCAAGTGAATGAGGACCAACTCAAACTAAAGGCTAAGATGATTGTCGCCACCGGCCCGAAACGGGCTTTCGGCATTCGCGAAGGATGGTTGGACTCTTTTATTTGTTTAAAAATATGGATTGCTAGAATGACTTATTCTCAAACTGAGACCTCGTCAAACGAGCAATTTTATTAAATGATTCACCAATCCATATTAATCCCAAGCGGGACCCTCCATGGATTAGTGGTTTTCGCAAAAGGAGGGTTCGTGGAGTCGCCACCAATGTTTTGCTCAAAACATTGGAAAAAGGGATAAGGCAATTGATTTTATAAATCAACTTTGGCCATTACAACCAGAGTTGGGTAAGGGAGTCGGTTACGCGTGGGGAAGGTGTTAGCACCCCACAGCGCCCCTTTCGGGTTCCCTATGACAGATTATTTTCTAAAATAACAGTATAAGATTACTAAATTACCCCTATTTATTCTAAGCAATTATAAATTAACTATCTACATGATGACAGTTTAAATATGCACACAGAAAGCAGTAAAAGGATGGATTTAAGA
Source organism: Cajanus cajan (assembly GCF_000230855.2). Classification (NCBI taxonomy): domain Eukaryota; kingdom Viridiplantae; phylum Streptophyta; class Magnoliopsida; order Fabales; family Fabaceae; genus Cajanus; species Cajanus cajan. The sequence continues at coordinate 42,645,323 of NC_138525.1, forward strand.
AGAAACCTCTTGAAGCGTGCTTTTATATATTGAGTAAAACTGGGAAGCTTTTTGGCGTTCCCTCGCTCTACAAGCTCGCTCGCTCCTTCCTAAAAACTTTTAACTATGGAAATCCGGAGGATTTCCCTTCGACTAGGTTCGATCCTCAAGCAAAATGGCTCGGGGCTCAAGAACTTTGTCGGATCAACTCTCCGAGTGATTTCTAGGGCAGAACACTGCTCAAAAACCCCAGAATACTCAAGGAGAGGGTTAAAACTATCTGAAAAAGTGTGAAATGACGTCCAATTGACGTCATATTTATAGGGAATAGGCGCAATACGGCCTACAGAAGCAATACGGCCGTATTGAAATTTTTGAACTTCAATACGGCCGTATTGAGTTCAATACGGCCGTATTGAAATTCAGAAATTTCAATGCGCCCGTATTGAGTTCACTGCGGCTGTATTGAAGCTTCAATACGGCCGTATTGGTTTCAGTACGGCCGTATTGAAGTTTCAGAAACTTCAATACGCCGTATTGAGTTCACTGCGGCCGTATTGAAGCTTCAATACGGCCGTATTAAGTTCAGTACGGCCGTATTGGGCTTCATTCCCTCCACTTCCTTATTTTGAGCTATTCTAAGACCTCTAGACCTACAGAGAACCCTCCTAGGGCCTTCCAGGAGTCCTTCTGGCTGATCTTCCTTCAGTCTTCGAGAGTCTTCAAGCTTTATTTCCGACCCGGACAATTTTAGGGGTCTACAGCTGCCCCCCCTTTACTTAGTCGGACGACCTTTTGGTGTATCGGCTGACAAGTAAAGGAGTTGACCCAATTGTCCGGGTGATGCGCCGACCTTCTGACTTGTAGCGTCTTCCGGTGGAAAATTGTCGAGTAGCCTCTCCAGGTTTTGCTTTGCTTGCTGCCCAAGCTGGAAGCTGTGAGTACCGCCTCTCCAGGCTTAGCTTCACTCTTTGTTCGAGCCGGAAGCTAAGTACCCTTGTGACAACGGTAGCAGTGTGAGTTTCGCCTCTCCAGGCTTAGTCTCGCTCTTTGTTCGAGCCGGAAACTAAGCACCTTTGTGACGACGGTGAGCAGTGTGAGTTTCGCCTCTCCAGGCTTAGTCTCGCTCTTTGTTCGAGCCGGAAACTAAGCACCTTTGTGACGACGGTGAGCAGTGTGAGTTTCGCCTCTCCAGGCTTTGCTTTGCTTGCTGCCCAAGCTGGAAGCTGTGAGTACCGCCTCTCCAGGCTTAGCTTCACTCTTTGTTCGAGCCGGAAGCTAAGTACCCTTGTGACAACGGTAGCAGTGTGAGTTTCGCCTCTCCAGGCTTAGTCTCGCTCTTTGTTCGAGCCGGAAACTAAGCACCTTTGTGACGACGGTGAGCAGTGTGAGTTTCGCCTCTCCAGGCTTAGTCTCGCTCTTTGTTCGAGCCGGAAACTAAGCACCTTTGTGACGACGGTGAGCAGTGTGAGTTTCGCCTCTCCAGGCTTTGCTTTGCTTGCTGCCCAAGCTGGAAGCTGTGAGTACCGCCTCTCCAGGCTTAGCTTCACTCTTTGTTCGAGCCGGAAGCTAAGTACCCTTGTGACAACGGTAAGCAGTGAGTACCTCCTTTCCAGAGATAGCTTCGCTCATTGCTCGAGCCGGAAGCTGCATACCTCCGTGTTTGTGACGACGGGGTAGCGTGAATATTTCCTTTTCAGGGATTTGTGATGATTTTGTCTCCACAGTCCACGATGCTGCTTCGACGGTTTTTTTTTTTTTTTTGATTTTTGTGCCACTGAGGGCTGGATAACGCAGGGATCCGTCTAGGGGATGTGCAGTTACTCATAGGTTTTTTGTGTCCCAACTTTCCATTGCGTAGTTGGTGCCCACTGGGGAATTTCTGATTCCTTAGGGATGCAGACACAAAGATGCTCTTTCTGATGTGAGCGGTGCCTTATGATTGGCTGACGTCCTTTCGACGTTGGTGGAGTATCCCGGTTATCCTTGTTCAGGTAACTCTTTTTGATTTTCTGATTTTTTGCTGCCTCTGTGTAGGCTGTTATCCGCTGGGGATTCTGGATATTGATTTTGTCTCCGCAGTCCACGATGCTGCTTCGACGATTGTTTTTCTGATTTTGTGCCGCTGAGGGCTGGATAACGCAGGGATCCGTCTAGGGGATGTGCAGTCATTCATAGGTTCTTGTGCCCCAACTTGCATTGCATTGTTGGTACCCATGGGGAATTTTTGACTCCTTGGGGTATAGACACAGATGCTCTCTCTCTGAGTTGAGCGATGCCTTATGTTTGGCTGACGTCCTTTTGACGTGGGTGGAGTATCCCGGTTGTCCTTATTCGGGTATCTCTTTTGAGTTTTCTGATTTCGTTGCCTCTGTGTAGGCTGTTATCCGCTGGGGATTCTGGATGTTGATTTTGATTAGCCTCTTCTGTTAGGCATATCACCTTGATGTTCAATGATTGGCTGAGAGCCAGATTCCACTTGGGGAATGATTATTGATCTTTTTATGATTTTTCCGTTTGAAGGAGTGCCTCTTATGTAGGCGATTGGGGAATGGGGTTCAGTGTTCGGCTGAGTGCCGGATTCCGCTTGGGGAATGGTTATTGATGTTTTTTGATTTTTCTCCTTTTGCAGGGATGCCTCTGAGTAGGCGATTGGGGAATGAGGGATCTTATGTATCCCAGAGTATTATTTAGGAAGCCTCTACAGGCTTAGCCTCACTCGACACTTGAGTTGGAGAGCTATCTTCACTGAGGAAGTTTAAGTCCTTTGACTTGGATATTCTGCTTGGGAGATCGTACTTCCATTGGGGATTGCGTCGGTTTTGCTTTGATAGCTCTTGCTGGGGATTTTGAATCCAAGAGCATGAGTTGAGGTTCCCTCTGGGGAGTATTATTTCTGCGAGCCTCTCCAGGCTCAGTTATTCTGAGAGTATTTTTTCGGCAAGCCTCTCCAGGCTCAGTTATTCTGTACAAATTGTTTGTTGGATTTTCTGTATCCTTGCATTTTTGCTTGCTGCTGTCATACACAAGCAATTTTCTATTTTTCTATTTTATGCGGTTGCCTCATGATAAGGTCTTTGAATGTGCGACTAATGTGTGTGTGATGCACAAATACAATTTTTTATTTTTGTTCATTTATTTAGAAAAGTGAGTGGCTCTCCCTATCCTCTTCTTCTTGGAGGACTTTCTGTCATTGACGCGAGGGAGTATTTTTGTGAGCCTTTATGCAGGAGATTATGGATTTTACAGGAACCCCTCCAATTTTCTTTTATTGACCGATTATTAATGGAATTTCGTACAATTTTTATGAAAAACCAATTCAGAGGCATAATCACATGGTCAAGAAAGAAAAGAAACAAATGGATATTTTTATTGATATTCACAAGTGTTTTTACAGAAAGGTTTACAAAGGGAAATTTCTGAAGAATGGCTGGCCAGGGTAGGCTATATACATTGGGCTTAACAATTATATCTGTAATTGCTGCCCTTCCCGTTCCCTAGTTGCTTCGGGTGAGATGCCTGAGCCAGGAGTGTAGATGCTGCAAGACGCTTGCTTCTAGAAGATTATCACTTGAACCGCCTTTCGGTTTTCGATTCAAGTGATCGTTGCTTGCTTTACTTTTTGCATCTTATTCTTTTGCCCCTAATTTTTGCCTAGGACATGTCCTAGCGGGGATAATTTTGCCTTTGTTTTGCCTAGTACCCTTGTACTGGCGGGCTTTTTGTTTTGCCCTAACTTTTGCCTAGGATGCCCTTTTTGGGTTTTCATCCTAACGGGCTGATGCAAGCAACGTCTTCAAGCATAATACTTCTTTACTACGTCAGCGTTGACTGGGTATCGAAGTTCTTCTCCGTCCATGTCTGTGAGAATCAATGCTCCTCCGGAGAAGGCTCGCTTCACCACGTATGGTCCTTCGTAATTTGGGGCCCACTTTCCGATTTTGTCCTTTTGAGCTGGTAGCAATTTCTTCATCACCAGCTCTCCCTCATGGTAAATTCGAGGATGGACTTTCTTGTCAAAAGCCTTTTTGATCTTCCTTTGGTAGGCTTGACCATGGCATATGGCGTTCAGTCGTTTTTCTTCGATAAGGTTCAATTGGTCGTGTCGACTTTGAACCCATTCTGCCTCGGAAAGTTTTGCTTCCATGATTACTCTCAGAGACGGTATCTCGACTTCAACCGGCAGAACTGCCTCCATTCCATAAACAAGGGAGAATGGAGTAGCTCCCGTGGATGTACGTACTGAAGTCCTATAACCATGGAGAGCGAAGGGTAGCATCTCATGCCAGTCTTTGAATGAGACAACCATCTTTTGTACTATCTTCTTGATATTCTTATTGGCTGCCTCGACTGCCCCATTCATCTTTGGTCGATATGGGGAAGAGTTATGGTGCTGAATTTTGAACTCTTTGCACAGTTCTTCCACCATCTTATTGTTCAAATTGGATCCATTATCAGTGATGATTTTGTCGGGAATACCGTATCTGCATATGATATTCTTTCTGATGAAGGATGTTACCACCTTTCGGGTCACATGAGCATACGATGCCGCTTCTACCCATTTGGTGAAATAGTCAATGGCCACAAGGATGAACCTATGTCCATTGGATGCCTTTGGCTCGATGGGTCCAATAACATCCATGCCCCACATTACGAATGGCCATGGTGAAGCCAACACATTGAGTGGCGTTGGTGGAACATGAATGTTGTCGGCATATGCTTGACACTTGTGGCATTTCCGGACGTATTGGTAACAATCCTTTTCAATGGTCGACCAATAATATCCTGCTCTGAGGATTTTCTTAGCCATTGCAGGCCCGGGAATATGGGTACCGAAAACCCCCTCATGTATTTCTTTGATTACATTTTGAGCTTCGACTTGGTCTATGCACCTCAATAAGACCGAGTCATAATTCTTTTTGTAGAGGGTTTCTCCAATCAACAGAAATCCCATGACCCTTCTTCGGATATGCTTTTTATCATTATCGCTAGCCATATCAGGATATTCCCCTTTTGACAGATATTGTTTGATGTCATGGAACCATGGATGATCGTCAACAGCTTCATCTATCAGTAGGCAGAACGCTTGCTTATCGTGCCGCCGGATATTGATGATGGGCATTTCATGCTCCTTATCCAAGGCGAACATCGATGATAGTGTAGCAAGGGCGTCAGCGAACTGATTTTCCTCCCTTGGGATATATTCAAAGACGACATTTTGAAAGAATTGTATCAGGTCTTTGATATGTTCAACATATGGTATCAGCTTAGGATTTCGGACTTCCCATTCACCTCGCAGTTGGTGGATGACTAAAGCCGAATCTCCGAATACTTTGAGCTTTAGGATACCATTGTTGATTGCTGCTTGGATTCCTAACGCGCAAGCCTCGTATTCGGCCATGTTATTTGTACAGTCGAAGTTGAGTCTTGCCGTTAAGGGGATATGCTTTCCTTGTGGGGAGATTAATACTATTCCAATCCCCTGTCCAAGCATGTTGGAGGCTCCATCAAAATACATGGTCCACGCATCATCTTTTGGTTCTTCATGTTGTATACTCATTATATGCTCATCGGGGAAATCATCCTGAAGGGATTGGTAATCATTGGTCGGCCCGTGTGCTAGGTAATCAGCTAGGGTACTACCCTTGATGGCTTTTTGTGTGACATGTATGATGTCGAATTCTGATAATTGTACTTGCCATCGGGCGATCTTCCCAGTGATTATTGGCTTGTCGAACACATACTTAATTGGATCCATTTTGGAAACCAACCAAGTAGTATGCCTTATCATATACTGCCTGAGCCTTTGTGTTGCCCATGCTAACGCACAGCAAGTCTTTTCTAATGGCGTGTAGCGGGTTTCATAATCTAGAAATTTCTTGCTCAAGTAGTAGATGGCTCGTTCTTTCTTTCCAGTTTCGTCCTGTTGCCCTAGCACGGCTCCCATGGACTCATCAAGCACTGTTAGATAGAGGATTAATGGCCTTCCTTCGACAGGTGGCACCAATACTGGTGGATTGGCCAAGCACTGTTTGACCTTGTCAAAAGCTCGTTGACAATTCTCATCCCAAGTTTCGGAATGATTCTTGCGCAATAGCTTGAATATTGGCTTGCACGTGTCAGTCAACTGTGCGATGAACCTTGCAATGTAGTTCACCCTGCCAAGGAATCCTCTTATCTCCTTCTCGGTTTTAGGAGGAGGCATTTCCATTATTGCCTTTACTTTATCGGGGTCCACCTCTATGCCTTTTTCACTAACGATGAACCCGAGAAGCTTACCCGACCGGACTCCGAAAGTACACTTAGCCGGATTTAGCTTAAGCTGATACTTGCGAAGCTGATTGAATAATTTTCTCAAATATTGAATATGGTTCATCTCGTCTTTTGACTTCGCGATCATGTCATCCACGTATACTTCAATTTCTTTGTGGATCATATCGTGGAATAGCGTCACCATCGCTCGTTGGTAGGTGGCACCCGCATTTTTAAGTCCAAAAGGCATCACCCTGTAGCAGAAAGTTCCCCAGGGTGTAATGAAAGAAGTTTTCTCGCGGTCTTCTATATTCATCTTGATTTGATTATACCCCGAGTATCCATCCATAAAGGAATAGAGTGTGTTTGTGGCGGTGTGATCCACAAGTGTATCGATGTGGGGCAAGGGAAAATCGTCCTTTGGACTGGCACGATTCAAATCCCTATAATCAACACACACTCTAACCTTCCCATTCTTTTTGACGACTGGCACAATGTTAGCCAGCCATTCAGGATACTGGGATACAACCAAGAATCCCGCGTCCAATTGTTTTTCTACCTCCTCCTTAATCTTTAAGGACCATTCGGGCTTGATTCGTCGAAGCTTTTGCTTAATGGGTCGAAACCCCTCTTTTAAGGGCAACTTGTGTTCGACAATGTTGGAGTCCAAACCGGGCATATCATGGTACGACCATGCAAATACGTCCTTGTATTCCCTCAATAATTGAATCAATTGTGTTTTTATTCCATCACTGATACGGGTCCCAATGTTGACCTCTTTCAATTCTCGATCCTGCCCCAAATTCACGGTCTCCAATTCTTCTTGATTCGGTTGGAGTAGACGAGCTTCTTGATCTAGCAGTCTTTGCAGATCCGGAGAGATGGTCTCCTCATCACTGTCCAACTCAACCCATTCACCCTCGCCTTTCGGATCCCGGTCAGAGCGAGCAATCACAGACATAATTATTTATTGGTTCTGTTTAGGTTTAGAGTTTATTAATATTAATGAGAGAGAGAGAATAGAACAAAATGAGAGAATAATGTGTGAAAAAAAATGCCTCTTTATTGATATATGAGTGTAAAACTGTACAAAACCCTTTATTTACATGAAAAGGTCCTCATGATCTCGGGTACTGATCATGAGTCCCTAAAAGAAAAAATATGGAGGGGCCCTATCATGGCTTGCCCTTCTCTCTACTCCTGCTGCGGTAGAGGATTCTTGCTCACGTCGGGCGCCGTCGAATCGAAAGTGACCCACCCAGCATCGATAAGGTCTTGGACCTTATACTTGAGAGCTCTGCAGTTCTCCGTTGAATGTCCCGGTGCCCCCGAATGGTATAGACATTTGTCTTGTGGATTGTACCAATCGGGGTAAGGTGGATTCACTTTCTTTGGTGGAATGTAAGCTATAAGACGCGCCTCCACTAGCTTCGGCAGGAGATCGCTATAAGTGGTCGGAAGTTTGTCAAACTTCTTCACAGAGTTGTATTGCGATTTGCCTGACTTCGAAGTGGAAGAAGATGGAGAAATGGTTACAGCGTTGACTCCTCCTTCTTTCTTCTTCCCGAAGGCCTTCTTAGCTTCATATGGTTGGGAAGGCTTAGCCAGCTTCCCACTTTTAAGTCCTTGTTCCACCCTTTCTCCAATGGTGATGATGTCCGAGAAGAGTGTCGTTGTGTTCCCTATCATTTTATCGTAATAGGGACCAGTCAACGAGTTGATGAATAAGGACACCGTCTCCTTATCCGACAGCGGGGGCTCTATCTGTGCCGCCAACTCCCTCCAGCGTTGGGCGTACGCCTTGAAGGATTCATCGTTCTTTTTACTCAAGGCTTGAAGATCAGACCTATCGGGTGTTAGGTCGATGTTGTATTTATAGCGCTTGAGAAAGGCGTCGGCCAACTGCCTCCATGTATGTACTAGATTTCCATCTAGCTGCATATACCAGTTGAGTGCAGTTTCAGCTAAGCTCTCTTGAAAGCAGTGGATCAAGAGCTTTTCATTTGTGGCATATGCGGCCATCTTGCGACAGTACATGGTGAGATGACTTTTGGGGCAAGTCGATCCCACGTACTTTGGGAAATCCGGCACTTTAAATTTAGGAGGGAATTGAATGTCCCTCACTAAGCACATGTCGGTGGCATCTTTGATGTCAAAATCATGCCCCTCCATAGCCCTTAGCCGATCCTCGAGGGCGTGGAATTGTTCCTTTGATACTTCGGGCTCTTTAATCATAATTCCAGCCCCAAGGTGTACAGCGTGTGGAGGATCTTTTTCATGCTCTTCCTCCTCTCCCTCATGATGGGACCCATGATCACTGTGATGAGATTCATGGATGTTGTGATGACGCATGAGTTCCATCATTTGCGCCATTTGGTCTTTAAGTTGTGAAAGCTCGGTTGTGAGCTTTTTGTTTTGCTCCTCCAATGCTTCCATTTTCTTGATCTTCTTTGCGCGTGTGAGGACAGAGAGATGACCAGCCACTTTCTAAAAATGAATATTTAATCTAATTAATTTATGGAATGAATACGCTCTTGACATGAGCTTGATAACCCTCCATTTTTAAGGCGCTGCCTTTTTAAAATAGAGTGTTACCACCCTCCTTGACTTATGATCTCTCCTCAACGGAGAATCTCGATAATTATGGGTCACTTTTACTCATGTCAAGAGGTATTGCTGAACCTAAAATGCATGGTTTATGAGGATGCATGATATCTTTATTGGTAATGATGCACATGCTCCTCATTTTTATTATATTTTTACACATGGTCTTTCCTCTCATGTCATGGTTTTTTCATGCATGGGGATTATTCTTCAGACCTTATCACGAGGTTATTTATTAATGCACAAACAATTACACATAACGAATGCACAAACAATTCACTCATCCACGAACAGTCACGAGCGAATCACGAGGTAGGGGTATCCTGCAGAAAGGTGCATATTCAAGGTAGGTTCTAACTGTTCTCACCAGTCCAAGGCCCCCAAGGTGCCCCCATTATAGGGACCCAATTCCTCTCATCGTAGGTCGATGGAAAGCTCCAACGCACCGTCGGACTCAAGTTCATGGTTATCACCTTGAGTGATGTTTTCCGACAACGGTCTACGGGCACCTATAGACCCATTCGACAACCGGCCGTACTAACATCCACTCCCTATGGTTAATCACTCATGCCCCCGGGTATAGAGGGAACTGTTGTGTGCAAAGGTTTGTGTGCAGTTTTTATTTCAAACAATTGCGTAAATTTAAAAATACAACAGTTATTAAAGCCATATAGATAAACATGTTATCATACAAGTGAGGGGTAATGAAGTAATTTTAACTATTATTTGTTAAAAATAATCTGTCACTAAATGGGACTGACTCTCGAAGCTTCCCCAGTGAAGTCGCCATCTGTCGCCACCGGCCCGAAACGGGCTTTCGGCATTCGCGAAGGATGGTTGGACTCTTTTATTTGTTTAAAAATATGGATTGCTAGAATGACTTATTCTCAAACTGAGACCTCGTCAAACGAGCAATTTTATTAAATGATTCACCAATCCATATTAATCCCAAGCGGGACCCTCCATGGATTAGTGGTTTTCGCAAAAGGAGGGTTCGTGGAGTCGCCACCAATGTTTTGCTCAAAACATTGGAAAAAGGGATAAGGCAATTGATTTTATAAATCAACTTTGGCCATTACAACCAGAGTTGGGTAAGGGAGTCGGTTACGCGTGGGGAAGGTGTTAGCACCCCACAGCGCCCCTTTCGGGTTCCCTATGACAGATTATTTTCTAAAATAACAGTATAAGATTACTAAATTACCCCTATTTATTCTAAGCAATTATAAATTAACTATCTACATGATGACAGTTTAAATATGCACACAGAAAGCAGTAAAAGGATGGATTTAAGAAGAAACCTCTTGAAGCGTGCTTTTATATATTGAGTAAAACTGGGAAGCTTTTTGGCGTTCCCTCGCTCTACAAGCTCGCTCGCTCCTTCCTAAAAACTTTTAACTATGGAAATCCGGAGGATTTCCCTTCGACTAGGTTCGATCCTCAAGCAAAATGGCTCGGGGCTCAAGAACTTTGTCGGATCAACTCTCCGAGTGATTTCTAGGGCAGAACACTGCTCAATAACCCCAGAATACTCAAGGAGAGGGTTAAAACTATCTGAAAAAGTGTGAAATGACGTCCAATTGACGTCATATTTATAGGGAATAGGCGCAATACGGCCTACAGAAGCAATACGGCCGTATTGAAATTTTTGAACTTCAATACGGCCGTATTGAGTTCAATACGGCCGTATTGAAATTCAGAAATTTCAATGCGCCCGTATTGAGTTCACTACGGCTGTATTGAAGCTTCAATACGGCCGTATTGGTTTCAGTACGGCCGTATTGAAGTTTCAGAAACTTCAATACGCCGTATTGAGTTCACTGCGGCCGTATTGAAGCTTCAATACGGCCGTATTAAGTTCAGTACGGCCGTATTGGGCTTCATTCCCTCCACTTCCTTATTTTGAGCTATTCTAAGACCTCTAGACCTACAGAGAACCCTCCTAGGGCCTTCCAGGAGTCCTTCTGGCTGATCTTCCTTCAGTCTTCGAGAGTCTTCAAGCTTTATTTCCGACCCGGACAATTTTAGGGGTCTACAATGATGAAGAGAAAAGCAAAAACAAAAACAAAAAGAAAAGAAAAGAAAAAAAGAATTTTTCCTTTGAAGACAAAGGGCTAGGTTCAAAAGAACCTTAACCCTTGTGCCATCCTCCTTCTTTTGGTGCCAAAGAAAGATGGCAATGGAGGATGAGCACCTTTTTAAAAGCCATCATTGCATAAAAGGCACCCAATCCCTAAGATAGATGATTTGGTGAATGAATTGCATGGGGCCAATAATTTAAATGGTGATGCCTCTTTGGCTCTCTCCTTTCCCTAGCACTTTCATTCAACAACTTGTGTACTTAAGGATTGCATTCGCTAAAGTTTTAGTATTTTTTACTTCCCTAATTGTGGTTTCACATCTTTTGAAGGATCAATGGAATGGAAGAGCTTAAAGATTTGAGGTCAAATCCTTCTCAAGAAGGAGGGTATGATGGAGGACCATCCTTGGTACTTCACTTCATGTGAGACCCATCACATGGTTCATGGCTATGGCCAATTTGAGTAGTATAGAATTTATTGCCTTATTTCAATTTTATCCTTGTATTTTGGGGTATTTTAGTCATAGGATTTATTTTCCTTGTATTTCCAATTTTACCCTTGTATTATGGGGTGCTTTAGATGATTAGGTTTTTAATTTGGGCTAGGGTATCACATTAGGAGGTGACGCCTATTTTTTTGGTGAGCATTGGATGTATTTTTGGTGATAGAAAGGCTTAGGCCCAAGTGGAGGGCAAAGGTTGCATGGTCTTATCATGCACCTAGATATAGCTAATCTAAACCCATAGATTCCATCCTTGGCCACCAAGTTGCATCTAGGGTTTATTTACATTTCATTTGGAGTGCATTAGCCATATGAATTTCGGCCATGCACATCTCAAATGAAACCCTAGATGCCTCCCCTCCTATAAATACCCAACACCCCACCACTTGTAAATACTTTGGATTATATGAATTTGAGAGAGCATTTTCTTGCCTCAAATCCTATCCTTAGTCCCTAGGTTAGTTTCGGCTAGCTTCCTTCATTCTCCACCCTTGGAGAGTGAAACCCTAGAGTGGCCTCCACCTACACTTGGAGTGAGCCAACTTGAGCAACCATACACCAACCCCTCTAAACACTTCCGTCCAAACACCTCCTATTCACGCCTATCTTCATTCCTTCACCATAACCCTCCCTTTGTCTACCCTTTGGTGAGCTTAGATCAAGGGCAAGGTCTCCTCCCTTCACACTCTACATCAATCATGGAAGGAGGAAGCCATCACTCTCCCTATATAATTGTAAATCTGACCTAAACCTTCACTTTTGGACATTTATGAGAATAAGAATTCAGAATTCTCTCTCATTTTTCAAGAGTCAATTTTGTGAGAACCTAGTTCCTAGTTCTCCTTGAATGTTCCTTCTCCTAGAAGCTTGGTTCCTCAAGCTTCTTCACTTCTTCAAGAGGTGACCGAACTTCCTTAGGTACTTCTCCTCCATTGGAGTTGCTTCGTGGAGCTTCAAACTGTCTTTGAAGGTGATATCTCAAGAGCATTTTCGGTCCTAAGCATGGGAGCTTGGATGAACAACAATTCTTCACCAAGTGCTTCCATCAGGATCCCAAAGTGGTAGATAGAAATATATGAGTCAATTGAACAATGAAGAATTTGTATAATCTTTTTGTTGTTTTTGACTGCACACTTTTAGAAGTAGGTATATGTAAGTTTTAGTTTATACAAGTTTATTTGGTTGGATCCGAGACATATTTTAGGTAAGCCCTGCTTGGCATGTTGCCACAAAGCATTATAAAGCATTCTCTCTTTTTTGTAATTAGTAATAAATAATAAAATGTTTGGCTTAAAGGAATACCTTTTACTTAACATGATAATATATGTATATTGATATGCTATGTTTCATAATATATAGTATAACATTCGTTAGTTTTAATTTTCTACTTTGAAAATTGTAAGATGTGATCATGTAACAGCAACATGTGTGCATAATATTCATTTTTTTTAATGTTTTGTCTAAATAAGCTGGTCTTAATTGAGCTAGGTTCATGCCTAAAAATTCGTCAGACCAATATGTTGGTAATGCCAAATTGTAATAGAGTGTTTACTTATTTGATTTCATGCTCCAAGTGTATCCTGAATCCTGATGTAAATCAAATAATAGTATTGATCTATTTTTATGTTATACATTAACAAATAATAATAGTATGCATATGACTGAGTACACTTTAATTTGTATATTTTTATCAATTTAGAAGTAAATCAGAAATCATGTTTTTATTTGCACATTTTGCATTCTTTTGATTAGTTGTAAATTGAGTCAGCAAAGAGTGGTGCATTTATTTGAGAATGTTACAGATACAATCTTTTGCAGAATATGCTAGAGGAACTGAACATCAACATATGAATTGTACACCTGGTATATTTATAACAAAGATTGTTTGTCAAAGACTAAATTCCATCTTTTGTGAATTTGTTTTTATCCCATAGAAGATGATAGCCAACTAGTGCCCTGAATCATAATAGAATTACAGATTTAGATTTTTCTAATATATTAGTAAAGCTAATCTTGATTCTTGAGTTTCACTCTAGTTTAATTTGTAATCCTTCTTTGTTAAAATTAAATAAGTTCATATCTTAAGACATACTTGAGTGCTAGACATCAAAACCACGCTAAAGTAGCAAAAATTAGTATAAATCATAATGTTAAATGCTAATAAAGATTGATATTTCCAAATCAGGGATATCAATTCTAGCTTCATAGGGAAACATTGAAAAATATTCCTGGAACATCACCAAGCAAATGATTTCAATAATAGATGTGAGAAAAAACCAACAAAAAACTTCTTATTGATAATACTTTGCTCATTCTCTCATGTTTGAAAGTTATAAAACCTGGTGTAGAAGGGAGAAAATACAAACTATCTTCTGCTTGGATGCCAGTATGACTACAGAGATAAAAATCAAATTATGTTGGATGGAAGATTTTGGAATCAACAACAATCCTTGAAACACAATTTAAAACAAGAAAAGGACACATGAAAATGATAAACAGATATAATATAATTGAATCCCATCACACAACCTACCTGTGATTTGCTTTTGGTTATTGGTTTTTAGCTAGTATTGTTGACTTCTAACTCTGTTGCGGTATCAGATTAGGACTTGCTATATTTTTTGTCTATTCGAGAGTTTTTGTTTTTCTTACTAGACATAATTTTGGCCCTTGCATCCATCTAATTCTAGGTTTCATTTTGTATGTCTACATGCTTTTACCTGCAAATTTACTTGTACTTTGGTAATGTGCCCTGAGATGTTGATTTGATAGATTTCAGTTCCAGCTCTTGCGTGTGTCTGGTTGTTCTTGTAACTTCATTTTGTTCTAAATTCAAATTATTCAATTATCTGGAAATGGTTTCTTTTTGAAAAATAAATTTGATAAGGTGGAATATGAGGATGTTATATAACGAGAGATATATTTCGCAGACTGATCCAAAGAAGGGCATCGTCCAGTTAGTATATTGAATTGAGTTTTCAAGTTGTTTGAGATAAGATTTTTGTATTAATGAGGATTTATAAAGGTGGGTTCTTCTCTATCCTATTTTCTTTGTAAAGATTTTTGTATATAAAGGTGGGTTCTTCTCAATCCTATTTTCTTTGTTAGCTTAATTTGCTTTACAAATGGCCTGTTCTCCATACGCATTGCAGTGATTCTAATGTCTCTCTCTCTTTTCTGGTAAGTTTTCTATTGATTTTATAATTAACTGTTAGTGATTCCATTGTTATCTATTCCTAAGGTTGTCAAGCAATTTCAAGAAGTTTTTCTAAGACCAAGTATAAGAAATTTGTGAAACTTGCTGTAGTGAACAGAGACTTTTTCAAACTTCTGCTATTACTCAAGTCAAGGTGGATCGCATTGAGGCTGATTTGAAGATTCTAAAATTACAGGTAGATTTAAGTTTTTATTTATTTATTTATTTTTAAATCAATTCACAATTTGAAGATGGAGTTGATATTTGAAAATCTTCTTTTTATAAGTTTTGTTTTTAGATGCAATTGAAATTTAGTTTGAATTATTGATAGACTCTCTTGGCTTGAAAAGCATTATCTATGGTTGCTCTTGGCTTGAAAAACATTATCTATGGTTGGAACAACTTTTTTTACTTGTAGCAAGACTAGTGGTTTTCTCCTGACTCTACTATGTTGGCAGTGCTCAAACTTAGAGACACGGGTATTGGAACCATGAATAAAACATATCTTTTATCATTATGATATATTCTAGCATGCTTAGGCCAGCTAATCCTTTTGCCAACGCAAAAGTTAGCAAAATCATTGCTCAAAGGGATTGGAAAGATTTTGACACTTGGCCTATCATATTGTAGTCTAACATTTAACTATGTTTTAAACATTAGTGTCAACTTTTTTGTTTCATTCAATAGCTGAATCTAGAAGGAAATTTTATAATGATTGAACTTGTTTACTATAACGTGATTTCTATTTCTAATATTATTGCTATGCATATTTCCTTGGTTTTATTTGCAAGTTATTATTTATCTCTGTAACATATAACAGAACTTGGATTCTTATACCTTTTTTTTATATTGGTCATTATCTGAAGTAGGCATTTCTAGCTTTAAAGCTAGATTGGAATTGGCTTATCTATTTTTGGATTAGCTTTTAACCTCAGGGCCTATTTTTTTAAAAAAAATTCCAAGGTAGGAATGCTAAGTTTAGTCTATCTGTACCTAGGGAGAATTATAGGACAAGATAGTTCATTTTTAAAAATATATAATTTGATAAATAACATTGATTTTAAGATAGATTTGTTATTAATTTCTTCGATTCTTTTTCTTTCTTTGAATATATAAGTGCTTGTTGTTAAGTTTATTAAAAATATGTTAATCTTTTGACGTGTAGGATTATGGGTTTGCTGGACGAATGGATACCAATGACAGCTTGCGTGTGGCAAGTTTATGGCATTCAATACCCTGTGAATAAAATGAATACTTTATGTCTAACATCATTTACATTTTACTCTTAGTTATAATATCTAGTACCACCATACTGGCTTTTGTTTTTCATGAACAAACGGTTAAGGCCTTGCAGCTTGCAGGTAGCAGTAATTATTATTTGTCACAAATACAATTTTTCTGTTACTTTGGATACTAAATTATGTTGTGTCCTCCTATAGTACAAGTAAATTCATACGATATTTAGTTTAGTTTTGGTACGCTCTTATTCTTGGTAGCAAAATTTTTATATCTTCATCAGATTAATAATATGACATATTTTACATCAGTTCTATCAATAACTGATGTAAAATATGCCATATTTTACATCGGTTAGGTTAATAACCGATGTAGAAATGATACTTTTTACATCGATTTTGAAAACCGATGTAAAATGTCTTGCACTTTTTACATCGCTTGAATCTACATCGTTTTCAAAACCGATGTAAAATGTCTAAAAAGACCGATGTAAAATGTGCCTTCTGTAGTAGTGATTAGACATGAATCATAGAAATCTAATTACATTTAGGAGTAATTAGAGTTTCAGTTGAGTCACATGGTTTGATGGAAGAGCATGGGCTAAAGGCCCAACCACTAGAGCTATGGCCAGAAGACTACTTGAGGATTTGACTGCTTCATTGATTAGTGAGCCCAATGGGCTTGGTGGGCCTAGGGTGCTTTTCATATGGACCTTACTTGAATAAACACCATGATTTGTTGTATCTTATTAGTATAGGAATTTACTTTGATTTTGGTCTTGTATTTTGACCATAGACTAGGTTTAATGCTCTTGGGCTTATATTTGGGCTTCTTAGGCTTTGGGTTGTTGATACCCAATATTAGGCTCATTCTTCTTCTTGTATTATTTCCTTTTCATTGTATTCCTTGGACCATTGTATTTTGGTCATTAGATTAGGGTTTAAGGAGGATTAGTAGTTCATTTGAATTATGACAAATTAGGTTAAATTTAGGATGGATTTAAGTTGCATTTAGGTCACACTTTTGGAACCACCTTGGCTTCACAAGTGTGACACCGAAATGCAACCCTAAATATATACTAAATTCAATCTAATTTGCATTTAGCTCCACATGACCGGTTATGCACATGTGACACAAGGTTTGAATTCAAATTTGAATTTGAATTCAAATCTTGGCGCCAACATGTGACCTCTCTTGTGGCGCCAAGTGTCTCCTCATTTTCGGTGACCTATATGTTTCCTCCTAACACATTTTGTACTCACTTTGAATCATTTATGAAATTTGTGAGCCATAGTGCCGAGTTTCTCTCTCAAAGTCTCTTAGAGTTCATCTTCAAAAACCTTAGGAATTCACCTAGATTTCTTCTCTTTGAAGTGTGCTCTCCATTGATGCTTGAGCTCGGATGCTTCCATCCTAGTTTTAGGTTGAGTTCATCCGTGAGTTCTCTAGCTTGCAAGTGTTCTTGAGTTGAAGAATCAAGTCTCCATTGAAGAAGATCCGGCCTAAGCAAAACCGTGGAGAAGAACCTCCATTCACTTCTCCTAGTTTTTCTATCATTTTTGGTATCAAGAGAAAGGTCTTCAAGGTGATAAGTTCTTCATCTTTTTATGTATCCGTGCTTGTGTTCTTGTGTATCTCCTTGTCTTGTTTGAGTTTCTTTTCGGATCTATATGCTTTGATTCACATTTTATTCCATAGATCCATTGGTTGATTGTTTTTGAATTTTCTTCCACAATCAACATGTTTAGGACCTTTTAGCTTGTGCTTGTTTTTGATTTTCTTTGAGTCTCTCCATTTCTTGTATGTGTCCGTGATTGAACTTCATGCATTGCATTAAATTTTGGTTTTTAATCCATGTTTTGTCTTAGTGTGTTTGTGTAGTCTTTATATGTCTTAAAATTCCTTGAATAGCATTGTTGACCTAATTTTCTTTTAGTACATTGTTCATTTGTTGCTCACGTTTTTTGTTTTCTTTGTGCTTACCTATATGTGCTTTTCCTTTTACCTTATTGTGTTCATAATTTGCTATTAGTTCTAGCAAATTTCTTTAGAGTTAGGTTTCTATTGTGTACTTAATTTTTCAATTCACTTTCCTTTGAAAATCTCTTAAAAAAAATTTTGTGACCAAAAATTTCAAGTGTTTAACCTACTTCTAGTGCACTTTTCTTGTGGATTCAAATTTAAAAAAAAAGAGAGGCTGAAAACAGAGGAAATACAGAGCCTAAAACAAAAGAAGAGTTCCAATTTTCAAAAGAAAAAGAGTACAAAAAGAATCCAAAAACAAAACCTAAAAACTAGTGCACTAATTTCCTTGTTTTCACTTGAATTTTGACCTAACTTGTAGTCTCGGTTTCTGTAGCTTGGAATCATAAAATTTTTTGAAACAAAAGGCATTTACCTTCTCTGGAATCTTAAATTGAATATAGAAAAAGAAAGAATAAAAAAAAATATAGAGAAAACAATTTAAAAGGAAAAAGCCGAGAGGTGTACAAGCTGAAAAACCTACTTGATTCCTTGTTATTGTTTTGACTACAACTTGTTCTATACTTGTCCAATTGCTTTCAAATTTTTTTGTTTTGTTCATCTATTCTAGTATCTATCTAGGAACTTTCCTATCTGAGTGATAGCTTTATTTTGGATTCTTAATTTTCAGTTTTAATTGTTGAACCTCTTTGAGTCTTGTCTTACACATATTACTCTTAATTTTTGGTATAAGCTTTTCAAATTGTGCTTCTATTGCTTGTCTAGTTTTCTTTCAATAATTTTCCTGTGCTGGAAGTGGCCTTAAATCCTTTCTAAAGGATCAAGCATTGCTCAACAAAGAGTAGGAAAATTTTGGACACTACAATCACCAAATTTGACCTAATTTTGTGACCAAAATCCTCCTAAACTTCCTTCACTTGAGTGACCAATTCCTTCACCTTGTGAGGCAACCACATTAACCTCTTTGTTGTGTTTCTTTTGCAGGTCCAGGAGCATCATATTGAAGGATTAGTGGTGGATTAAACACTTGAATAAGTGTTGGAAAACTTGAACATCAATCCGTCACTAATTGGTTGCCAAAGCCGCCACTTTATTGCTTTCCTAGGCTAGTTTACATTTTTGCCAAATCTTTTGTATTTTAAACCAATTTGTAAAGCTTGGAGGGAGTATTAAGAAGCTGGTCAGGTATATCTAAATCCTTGTTAGCATCCTCACGTGTAGTGCTAGTGGAAGTGGCTTGGAAATTTCATATGTTTCAAGCTTCCACTTAGGATATCCGACTAGTTGCTTACATTGTTTCCTTTAAGTTTCTTGTCCTTAATTGTTTAATTTTGTTGCCTTGAAACGTCTAGAATTGTGTAGTTTTATTTGTTCACGCTTAGTTTAAGTGTCAAAACAAACAATTTGTGAAAAAAAGCATTCAAAATTTTTGTGAAAAGTTTTGGGGAATCAAAGATACCACAAAGGAGTTTAGTGATTTCCACTTGAAAAGACTTGGTTATTAAGTGGCTCTTAGTAGCTCACCTCCCTTGATAGTGCAATTTGTACACTTAGACTTCCAAGTGTTATTTTTGTTCCTAGAAAATCTCAAAAACATTTTATAACTTTTTGCATAGCATATAAAATCTCATTGCTTAATCATGAGTCACCATTCTCCAAGTAGTAGTGATTTTGATACTCCTAAAAGTTTTAAAAAAATTGTCAAGGAGGTTGAAGCACTAAAACTTTGGAAAAATGATGAGATACTTCTAAAACAAAAAGAAAAGCTTGAAAAGGAAGTACAAATCATGGATTTAGAACAAGAGATTCAAAAGATTAAGCAACGAGAAGAAAAACTTTTGAAAAAATTAAATAAAAATAAAAGTCAAAAAGGTTCTTCAAGGAGCTCAACCAAGAGCTCCAATGATTCTCAAAGCCAAGATAATGATGGTAGTATGCATATGGATGCTTACTATCAACCCATACCTAGGAGAGTCATTAAAGAACACAAAGTGAGGGAATCAAGGATTGATATCCCTTACTTTCATGGAAAAGATAATGTGGACACCTACTTGGATTGGGAGATGAAAGTGGAGCAAATCTTCACTTGTCATCAAGTAGGTGAGGAAAGAAAGGTTCCTTTGGCCACCCTAGCTTTTCAAGGACAAGCCATGTATTGGTGGACATCCTTGGAAAGAGAGAGAATACTTCACAATGATCCTCCCATCACTTATTGGAATGAATTGAGGAGTGCTATGAGAAGAAGGCATATTCCTTCTTATTATAGTAGGGAGCTTATGGATAAGCTCCAAAGACTCCAACAAAAGAATATGAGTGTTGAAGAGTATAGGCAAAAGATGGAGTTGTATCTCATGAGGGTTGGGATAAGGGAGGAAGAAAGATTGACCATTGCTAGATTTCTAAGTGGTCTTAACTTTGACATAAGAGATAGGGTTGAGTTACTCCCTTATAGGGACCTTGATGATTTGGTCCAACTTTGTATAAGGGTGGAACAACAAAACTTGAGGAAAAGCTCTTTTAAAGGCAAAACTCAATCTAGCTCTTATGTTAAGAAGGACTACAAGAGGGAGGGTCAATTTGATTCTTCTAAGAAATTTGGCAAAGGTTTTGAAAAAGAAAACGAAAATGAAAAAGAGATAAATAAAAATGTTGTCACTTATAGTAGTAAGACTAGTGACATCAAATGCTTTAAATGTCTTGGGAGAGGCCATATAGCTTCTCAATGCCCCACCAAAAAGGTGATGATTTTGAAAGGGGAAGACATTTATAGTAGTGTTGATGAATCTAGTTCTACCACTTCAAGTGATAGTGAAACTAGTGAGGAAGACCATCCAATTGAAAGTGCATATCCTTGTGATGGTCAACTTTTAATTATTAGAAGGCTTCTAGGAAGCCAACCTCATGAGTCCCATCTTTCACAAAGGGAGAACATTTTTCACACAAGGTGTAAAGTTTTAAACAATGCTTGTTCTCTCATTGTGGATAGTGGGTCTTATTGAAACTGTTGTAGCACAAGGTTGGTGGAGAAGCTTGGTATTACTATTATTCCCCATCCGAAACCATATCAACTTCATTGGATTAATGAAGATGGGGATATTAATGTTGATAAACAAGTGAAAGTAAAGTTTTCCATTGGTAACTATGAAGATCAAGTGGTTTGTGACATAGTTCCAATGGAAGCTTGCCATATTTTGTTGGGAAGGCCATGGCAATTTGACAAGAAAACCATGCATAATGGCCTTACCAATGAAATTACTTTCACTCATAAAGAAAAGAAATTTGTACTTCATCCTTTGTCTCCTTCACAAGTGATAGAGGATCAAGTACAAATGAAAAAGAAAAGAGAGGAAGAAAAAAAAAACTTGACTAAAAAAAAGAAGAAGAGAAAAAGCATAAAACTTCAATGAAGAAGAAGGAAGAGCAATCTTTTCCAATAGAAGGAATTAAACAAGAAAATTTGAAACAAACCCTAATTGTTGAAAAACCTTCTTATCTTCTTCTTTGTAGGGGTGTGCTTAAGTGTCATAATTTAAGTCTTGAACTTGGTTCTTTACCTCCTAAAATTTCTCAATTATTAAAAGAATTTGATGATATATTCCCTAGTGAAGGTCCAAAGGGTCTTCCTCCTTTTAGGGGTATAGAACATCAAATTGATTTTGTGCCTGGGGCTAGTCTTCCAAATAGACCAGCCTATAGGACAAATCCTCAAGAAACTAAGGAGATAAAAAATCAAGTCCAAGAGCTTTTGGAAAAGGGGTGGGTACAAAAGAGTTTGAGTCCCTGTGTTGTGCCTGTATTGTTAGTGCCCAAGAAAGATGGGAAATGGAGAATGTGTTGTGATTGTAGGGCCATTAACAATATCACAATCAAGTACAGGCACCCAATCCCTAGACTTGATGATATGCTTGATGAATTACATGGTGCTTCTATATTTTCTAAAATTGATCTTAAGAGTGGTTATCACCAAATAAGAATCAAAAAGGGTGATGAGTGGAAAACTGCTTTTAAGACCAAATTTGGATTGTATGAATGGTTAGTTATGCCTTTTGGTTTAACTAATGCACCAAGTACATTCATGAGGCTTATGAATCATGTCTTAAGAGAGTGTATAGGTAAGTTTGTGGTTGTTTATTTTGATGATATTTTAATCTATAGTAGGTCTCAAGATGATCATTTAGGACATCTTAGAGAAGTTATGATGATCCTTAGGGAAAACCAATTATTTGCAAACCTTGAAAAATGTACTTTTTGTGTGGATCATGTGGTTTTCCTAGGGTTCATTGTAAGCAAAAATGGGGTTCAAGTGGATCCCGAGAAAATCAAAGCCATTCAAGAGTGGCCCAAGCCTAAAAATGTTAGTGAAGTTAGGAGTTTTCATGGACTAGTAAGTTTTTATAGAAGATTTGTGCCTAACTTCTCTAGCATTGCTTCACCTTTGAATGAGCTTGTTAAAAAAAATATATTATTTGAATGGACTTCAAAGCATGACCAAGCATTTCAATTACTTAAAGATCAACTTACTAATGCACCCATTTTAGCTCTACCAAATTTTGAAAAGACTTTTGAGCTAGAATGTGATGCATCAGGAGTTGGCATAGGAGCTGTGTTATTGCAAGGAGAACACCCAATTGCATATTTTAGTGAGAAACTAAAAGGTGCCTCCCTCAATTACCCTACCTATGATAAAGAGTTGTATGCATTGGTTAGAGCTTTACAAACTTGGGAACACTATCTAGTGTCCAAAGAGTTTGTCATCCATAGTGACCATGAGTCACTTAAATATTTAAGAGGTCAAGGTAAACTAAATAAGAGACATGCCAAATGGTTAGAGTTCCTTGAACAATTTCCATATATTATTAAATTCAAGAAGGGAAAATCAAATTTTGTAGCTGATGCTTTATCTAGGAGACATACTTTGCTTGTGTCTCTAGGAACTCAAATTCTTGGATTTGATAATATTAGGGAGTTGTATGAGGAAGATCTTGAATTTGGTGATAATTATAAAAAATGTCAACAAAAAGCTTTTGATGGTTTCTATATGGCTGAGGGGTATTTATACAAAGAAGGAAGATTGTGTATACCTCAAGGATCCATTAGGAAACTATTAATTAAAGAGAGTCATGAAGGTGGGCTTATGGGGCACTTTGGTGTTGATAAAACCCTTAGTTTGCTACAAGCTAAGTCTACAAGCTAAGTCTAAAGTAATGCCTCATGGAACATACACACCTTTGCCTGTTGCTTCTTCCCCTTCGGTAGATATTAGCATGGATTTTGTGCTAGGTTTACCTAGAACCCAAAGGGGAATGGATTCTATCTTTGTGGTAGTGGACCGTTTCAGTAAAATGGCTCATTTCATTCCATGCTACAAAGTAGATGATGCAAGCAACATTGCAAAACTCTTCTTTAGAGATGTGGTTAAACTCCATGGGCTTCCTAGGACTATAGTTTCAGATAGAGATACAAAGTTCCTAAGCCACTTTTGGCGTGTCTTATGGTCAAGACTAGGAACCAAACTCCTCTTTTCAACTACTTGTCATCCTCAAACAGATGGCCAAACTGAGGTAGTGAATAGATCTCTGTCTACTATGCTTAGGGCAGTCCTAAAGGGCAATCACAAATCTTGGGATGAGTTTTTGCCTCATATTGAATTTGCCTACAATAGGGTAGTTCACAAGACTACCAATATTTCTCCTTTTGAGGCAGTATATGGGTTTAATCCTTTAACTCCTTTGGACTTGATACCTCTTCCTAATGTTGAGCACTGCATTCATAAGGAAGGGGTTTCAAGGGCTGATTTTGTTAAGAAACTTCATGAAAGGATTAAGACTCATATTCAAAATCAAAATGAGAAATATGCAAAACAAGGAAGTAAAGGCAAGAAACCTATGATCTTCGAGGAAGGTGATTGGGTTTGGCTTCACTTAAGAAAAGAACGTTTTCCAAATCAAAGGAAGTCTAAACTCAATCCTAGAGGAGATGGTCCCTTTCAGGTCTTACAGCGTGTCAATGATAACGCTTATAGACTTGATTTACCCTCTGATTATGGAGTCAGCACTACTTTTAATGTTAGTGATCTTAAACCTTTTGTAGGTGCTAGTGATGATGAGGAGGACTCTTCAGATTCGAGGACAAATCCTTCTCAAGAGGGAGGGAATGATGGAAGAGCATGGGCTAAAGGCCCAACCACTAGAGCTATGGCCAGGAGACTACTTGAGGATTTGACTGCTTCAGAGATTAGTGGGCCCAATGGGCTTGGTGGGCATAGGGTGCTTTTCATATGGACCTTACTTGAATAAACACCATGATTTGTTGTATCTTATTAGTGTTGAGCTTAGGGGAGCTGAAGACTTTAAGAGTTTTGATGATCACAACAACTTGGAGATAACAAGTGTACAACAACAACATTGAACACAAAAACAAAGTCAAGGAAGAGTCAAGAAAAATACCTTGAAGTATAGCTATGTAATAGAGCTTAGGAAGCAAATTGTTATAAATGAATTGTTATATTTGTGTCTGTGTGTGCTTTGTGCATTGAGCAAATCTTGTCTAGAATCAAGTAGGGAGTAGATGATGATGAGTTAAACATTGGAAAATTATTTTGAGACTTAAAATGAAGTTTTAAGAACTGACTCAAAATAATCGATTATTGTTAAATATAATCGATTATTTCAGCAAGTGGGCTAAGTGGAATGCCTTGCTGTAATAATCGATTATTTGCCAAAATAATCGATTATTTCAGGAACAACTCTCTGGAATAATCAATTATCCAGCTAAATAATCGATTAAATTGTTCTTGATTGATTTCCAGAAATCTGAAGAACAAAATAATCGATTATTCTTTAAAATAATCGATTATCTGGGTTTGAATTTTTATAAATAGTTTGAACTCTTTTGAAACTTCATAACATTGAGTAAAAACTGATAATCAACTAGTAAAAACGTTTTAGAGAGTCTGTGTGACATCTTGGAGAGTTTTCTTTGTGAAATCCAAGAGAAAAACGTTTGTGAAAAGCTTGTGAGGAAATCATCATCATCATCATCATACTCTTGAAAGAGGAAGACAAAGATTTGTTCAAGAATTCCAGGTGAATTCGTTTCATTTTATTCTTTGTGAATCTTTGTGAAAAATCTTGAGAAGGGTTTCTCAAGTGGTGAAGTTTCTTGTAGTGGGTTCTACAAGGGTTACTTTCTTGGGGTCAAGAAAGTGGTTATCTTTTTGTAGTGAAGTATATGCATGTGTGTGTGCTTGTAAACCTTCTTGCTAAAAGATAGTGGATCAAATCTTAATCAGGTGGTGATTAAGAACTGGATGTAGGTCACATGTGGAGTGGCTGAACCAGTATAAAAGACTTGTGCAATCTTCTTCAACCTTATCTCTTATTTTGTAATTTCTTGGTTGTGCTTTAAAGAAGGTAAAACTTGATTAACATGTGTATGTGAATTTTGATGGTTTAAATCTATAATTGGATATTATATTTGAACCTCATTGTCTTGTAATCAAGTTGCACATTGCATTCATATCATTGTAACAAGTCTTTAAGAGTGCTTCAATTGAAAATTCTGTCATAGAAAAGTTTTGATTGAATTTACGATCCAAAACTCTGATAAATTTTTAAAGGGTCATTGAATCCAATTCACCCCTGTAGACCCCTAAAATTGTCCGGGTCGGAAATAAAGCTTGAAGACTCTTGAGGACTGAAGGAAAGTCAGCCAGAAGGACTAATGGAAGGCCCTAGGAGGATTCTCTGTAGGTCTAGAGGTCTTGTAATAGCTCAAAATAAGGAAGTGGAGGGAATGAAGCCCAATACGGCCTCCCAAAAGTTCAGTACGGCCGTATTGAACATTTTGAACTACAATACGGCCGCACTGAACTCAATACGGCCGTATTGAGGTTTCTTGAACTTCAATACGGCCGCACTGAACTCAATACGGCTGTATTGAGGTTTCTTGAACTTCAATACGGCCGTACTGAATTCAATACGGCCGTATTGTAGTTCAAAAACTCAATACGGGCCGTATTAACCCCAGGGGCCGTATTGCGCCTCATCCCTATAAATAGGACGTCATTTGGACGTCATTCCACACTTTTACACTGAGTTTTAACCCTCTTCTTGAGTATTCTGGGTTTTTTTGAGCAGTGCTCTGCCTAGAAATCACTCGGAGAGTTGATCCGACAAAGTTCTCGAGTTCTGAGCTTTTTGCTTGAGTCTCGAACTGAGTCGAAG
The DNA here is from genome assembly GCF_000230855.2 of Cajanus cajan. NCBI lineage: Eukaryota > Viridiplantae > Streptophyta > Magnoliopsida > Fabales > Fabaceae > Cajanus > Cajanus cajan. The sequence goes on from NC_138525.1 coordinate 42,671,378, forward strand.
GGAAATCCTCCGGATTTCCATAGTTAAAATTTTCTAGGAGGGAGCGAGCGGGCTTGTAGAGCGAGGGAACGCCAAAAAGCTTCCCAGTTTTACTTGAATATAAAAGCACGCTTCAAAGGTTTCTTCTTAAGACCTTCCTTTTACTGCTTTCTGTGTGTATATTTAACTGTCATCATGTAGATAGTTAAGTTATAATTGTTTAGAATAAATAGGGGTAATTTAGTAATTTCCCACTATTATTTTTAGAAATAATCTGTCATAGGGAACCCGAAAGGGGTGCTGTGGGGTGCTAACACCTTCCCCACGCGTAACCGACTCCCTTACCCGACTCTGGTTGTCATGGCCGAAGTCGATTTTTGAATCGATTGCCTTAAACTTCTTTTTCCAATGTTTTGAGTAAAACATTGGTGGCGACTCCATGAACCCTTCCTTTTTATGAAAACCGCTAATCCATGGAGGGTCCCGCTTGGGATTAACATGGATTGGTGAGCCTTTTAATAAAATTGCTCGTTTGACAAGGTCTCAGTTTGAGAATAAGTCATTCTAGCAATCCATATTTTTAAACAAATAAAAGAGTCCAACCATCCTTCGCGAATGCCGAAAGCCCGTTTCGGGCCGGTGGCGACAGATGGCGACTCCACTGGGGAAGCCTCGAGAGTCAGTCCCATTTAGTGACAGATTATTTTTAACAAATAATAGTTAAAATTACTTCATTACCCCTTACTTGTATGATAACATGCTTTATCTATGTAGCTTTTAATAATTGTTGTATGTTTAAATTTTCGCAATTGTTTGAAATAAAAACTGCACACAACCCTTTGCACACAACAGTTCCCTCTATACCCGGGGGCATGAGTGGAAAGCCATAGGGAGTGGATGTTAGTACGGCCGGTTGTCGAATGGGTCTATAGGTGCCCGTAGACCGTTGTCGGAAAACATCACTCAAGGTGATAACCATGAACTCAAGTCCGACAGTGCGTTGGAACTTTCCATCGACTTACGACGAGAGGAATTGGGTCCCTATAATGGGGGCACCTTGGGGGCCTCAGACCGGTGAGAACAGTTAGATCCACCTTGAATATGCACTTTTCTGCAGGATACCCCTACCTCGTGATTCGCTCGTGACTGTTCGTGGATGAGTGAATTGTTTGTGCATTGATTATGTGAAATTGTTTGAGCATACATTGCATTTCTTTAAACATACAACATTCCTATTCTTTTAAAAATAAGAATAAATAGGAATAAGAAGCTTCCATTATACGGTGTTAACATCTACCTTCATCACATTCATATAGGTAGTTTCCCTTTTCACCCAAAAATACAAAAAAAAATATAATAAATAAAAATACCCAAAAAAGAAAAAAGGGTTATTTATCCAAACCAAGCAATATCATGCATCATCTTAGGAACATCCCGAAAACATGATAATGCTTAGTTGAATAAACACAATGCATGCATATTCAACGTCATCATCTCATGTCATGCATTCTTATCAAAGATCATGGAGGGATCTAGGTTTGCATTTCATACATCCCTCCCAATAAATCATTAATAAAAAGAAAAAAATAATCGATGCGTATGTTCAAGATGGATCGCACGCCATTTGTTATTAAGTGTAAGCCAACAACCGCGCCAAGCGAGCGCACATCAACTCCGTTGTTGGTAATCAAGACGAATAAAGGGGAAGGTCCAACACCATTAAGGATCACTGCTCCAAGACCTTTCCCCTACGAATCAAATAAGGCTGTGCCGTGGATATACGACATCCATTCTTCTGCCTACAGCGATATCTCTAACATCGCTGGACTTGGGGGCATGACTAGGAGTGGCAGGATCTACACTCCCGATGATCTTCATGATAAAGCTCCCAAGAATAAAGAAAAGGAAAAAGAAAAAGAAAAAAACCGAGGAAAATAAAGAATCCCAGGAGGAGACTGATGAGCTATTAAAATATATCCGACAGAGCGAGTACTCCATCATGGATCAACTTCATAAGACGCCAGCAAAGATTACTCTGTTGTCGTTGATCCTATGCTCCGAACCGCATCGGCAAGCTCTGTTGAAAGTCTTGAACGAGGCATATGTGTCGCACACTATCTCCCAAGACAAGTTTGAGGGGATTGTTAGTCACATCACGGCTAATGATCACCTCACTTTCACCGATGAGGAAATCCCCGCTGGGGGACCAAATCACAACAAGCCCTTGCACATCTCTGTAAAGTGCAAGGAGTATCACATCGCTAAAGTCTTGGTAGATAATGGATCTTCCTTGAACGTAATGCCAAAAAGAACGCTCGATCAAGTGGCAATCAAGGGAGTCCAAATGCGCCCGAGCAACATGATCGTTCGAGCTTTCGACGGATCTAAAAGAGAAGTAGTGGGAGAAATCAATCTTCCAATCCAAATTGGACCCACTATCTTCAACGTCGAATTTCAAGTGATGGACATTACTCCGGCATACAGCTGTCTCCTTGGTCGACCTTGGATTCATGATGCGAAAGCTGTACCCTCTACGCTCCACCAAAAAGTCAAGTTCATAGTGGGTGACAAACTGGTGACTGTACAAGCTGAAGATGACATACTCATCAGCAAGCCATCCAACATACCTTATGTGGATGCAGCAGAGGAAGCTTTAGAAACCGCCTTCCAAGCATTGGAGATCGCCAATGTTGAGACATTTCCCCGAGAAATGAAGAAGGTAGCCCATATGCTCACCAAGAATGGGTACTTGCCGGGACAAGGACTTGGCAAGGATTCCCAAGGAATTCCCGAGCTACCTATTATCAAGGATAATCCGGGGAAACAAGGGTTAGGATACAACCCTAATAAAGATCAAAGGACGAAGAAGAACCAAGATCCTTCTCGACGTTCTTTAAGCCAGATCTTTAGGAAGGCCGGTTCACAAGCGTCAAGGCCGGTCGTCGTCATCAAGTGCTCTTCTCCTTCCGATAGGGATGTATAGACCTGATGACTATTAGAGATTACTCCTCGGGGACAGCCCGACCCCCGAGCCTCGATAGGGCACATGTTTCCATTATGATTATAATAAAATCATTCTTTATTATTTCTTATTGCTTCTTTTCTTGCTTGCAATAAATCTCTAAACCACATTATTTTTAACCCTGTTTGAATAAGCATGAATGAGGTTAAAATTGTCTTAATAACAATAAACCCACATCATTTTTATGTGGAAGTGTGCGTGACAACTTAGAGCACCTTTCCTTGGCCTCGACAAGTGCCATCATGGATAAAAAGAAATCTTTTAAAATAAAAGAAAGCTCGGCAGGAAACCCAAAAAGGGGGCTGCGCAAAAATAAGAGCAAAAGACCCGCTAGGAATCCCACGAAAGGGTGACCTAGGCAAAAGTTAGGGTTGCAAAAATGAACAAAAATCAAAAGTCCGCTAAAACGCCGCAAAGAGGTGTTTTAGGCAAAAATAAGGACAATCAAAAAATGAAAGAAATCCATGATGGTACCATGAACCGAATTCAAAAAGAAAGGTTCAAGGGAAGTTATCTAAGTTGTCAAATCACAACGTCAATAACAAGATTTGATTAACTTCATGAATGTTTAAACAAACAAACCTAAACACAATAAGCCTACCTTGGCCAGCCATTCTTACAAAAACAATTTTTCAAAATAAAAATAAATCCCCTCTAAAACACAAACTTTCAAAAAAGAATATACCTTTCCTTTCTTTTCTCTCTTGTCCCAAACGATTTTAGGATAATCTAGTGGAAACATGGAGATATAGTGGTCAATAGGAGGGTTGACATATCTTTTAAAGGAAGGGAAGGATCATTTGGTTGATGACACCAAATCTCAATATAACACGCATCATTCCTCGGTTACAGAAATCGGCAGCGCACAGCCCGTCTAGAGGAATGGCAAAAATCCAAACAGAAAAAACGCATCGGTTAATTCTTTTGAAAAATGAATCAAATAGAATTAGGTGCATCATACATCATACATGCATACAGATGATAGGTGTAATGGAAAATCACTTATTCTCTGTTTATTCAAAAAAAAAAAAAAAAAATCAAACTTCAGAAAAAACTATGCGCCCGTATCATGTTCAGTATGCCCGTACCAAAATTAGGGTTATGAACAAATTTTCAATTCAATACGGGCATACTGAAATGAATAACGGCCGTATTGGCAATAACAGAAATCCTCCCTCACGTCAATGACAAAAATTCCTCCAAGAAGAAGAGGATAGGGGGAGCCATTCATTTTTTCTAAAAAAAAAAAAACAAATTAATAAAATAATTAAACTTGCATTTTGTGCATCACGCACATTAATTGCACATTCAAAGACCTCATCATGAGGCAGTCGCATAAAATAGAAAAAATAGAAAAATTGCTTGTGTATGACAGCGGCAAACAAAATGCAGAAATTCAGAAAATCAATAAAACGTACAGAATAATTGAGCCTGGAGAGGCTTGCCGAAATAATACTCCTACAAAATAATTGAGCCTGGAGAGGCTCGCCGAAATAATACTCTCTCAGAATAACTGAGCCTGGAGAGGCTCGCCGAAATAATACTCTCTCAGAATAACTGAGCCTGGAGAGGCTCGCCGAAATAATACTCTCTCAGAATAACTTAGCCTGGAGAGGCTTGCCGAAATAATACTCCCACAGAATAACTGAGCCTGGAGAGGCTTGCCAAAATAATACTCCCCAGAGATATTTTAGCTTTCACTCTTGGACCAAATTTCCCAGAGAAAGCTATCCAAACCAGATCATCGAAATTCCCCAACGGAAGCATGATCCAAACAAAATATCCAAATCAAAGGACCTAAACTTCCTCAGTGGAAGATAGCTTTCCAACTCAAACGAAGAGTGAAGCTAAGCCTGAAGAGGCTTTCTAAATAATACTCTGGGATACATAAGATCCCCAAATCCCCAGTCGCCTACTCAAGAGGCACCCCTACAAAAGGAGAAAAATAAAAAATAAATAAATATCAATAAATATTCCCCAAGCGGAATTCGGCATCCAGCCAAACACCGAACATCAAGATGATTTGCCTAACAGAAGAGGCCAGTCAAGAATTGAACGACAGAATCCCCCAGCGGATAACAGCCTACACAGAGGCTACAAAAATCAGAAAATCAAAAGAGACACCCGAATAAGGACAACCGGGATACTCCACCAACGTCAAAGGACGTCAGCCAAACATAAGGCATCGCTCAATTCAAGAAGAGCATCTGTGTCTACACCCCAAGGAGTCAGAAATTCCCCATGGGTACCAACTATGCAAATGCAAGTTGGGGCACAAGAACCTATGAATGACTGCACATCCCCTAGACGGATCCCTGCGTTATCCAGCCCTCAGTGGCACAAAATCAGAAAAAACATCGAAGCAGCATAGTGGACTGTGGAGACAAAAAATCATCTCAGATCCCTGGAGAGGGTAAACTCGCATTGCCGAAGTGATCAGAAGACACGGACGCAGACCCTGGAAAGGGCAAACTCAGTTGCCTAGGTCGTCAGAGACAACCGAAGCAAAGTCTGGAGAGACGGTACTCAAAGTCTGGAGAGACGGTACTCAAAGTCTGGAGAGACGGTACTCAGAGTCTGGAGAGACGGTACTCAGAGTCTGGAGAGACGGTACTCAGAGTCTGGAGAGACGGTACTCAGAGTCTGGAGAGACGGTACTCAGAGTCTGGAGAGACGGTACTCAGAGTCTGGAGAGACGGTACTCAGAGTCTGGAGAGACGGTACTCAGAGTCTGGAGAGACGGTACTCAGAGTCTGGAGAGACGGTACTCTGAGTCTGGAGAGACGGTACTCAAAGTCTGGAGAGACGGTACTCAAAGTCTGGAGAGACGGTACTCAAAGTCTGGAGAGACGGTACTCAAAGTCTGGAGAGACGGTACTCAAAGTCTGGAGAGACGGTACTCAAGGTCTGAGAGACAGTACTCAACCATCAGCGTCGTCAGAGGCACGTTGGTGTTCAACTTTCGGCTCGGGCGTCGAGTGAAGTTGACCCTGGAGAGGGTAAACTCAGCTACCGAGGTTGTCAGAAGCGCCGAGGTATGCAACAACCTGGAGAGGCTACTCAACAATTTTCCACCGGAAGACGCTACAAGTTAGAAGGTTGGCACATCACCCGGACAATTGGGTCAACTCCTTTACTTGTCAGCCGGTACACTAAAAAGCCGCTTGACTAAGTAAAGGGGGGGCAGCTGTAGACCCCTAAAATTGTCCGGGTCGGAAATAAAGCTTGAAGACTCTTGAGGACTGAAGGAAAGTCAGCCAGAAGGACTCATGGAAGGCCCTAGGAGGATTCTCTGTAGGTCTAGAGGTCTTGTAATAGCTCAAAATAAGGAAGTGGAGGGAATGAAGCCCAATACGGCCTCCCAAAAGTTCAGTACGACCGTATTGAACATTTTGAACTACAATACGGCCGCACTGAACTCAATACGGCCGTATTGAGGTTTCTTGAACTTCAATACGGCCGCACTGAACTCAATACGGCTGTATTGAGGTTTCTTGAACTTCAATACGGCCGTACTGAATTCAATACGGCCGTATTGTAGTTCAAAAACTCAATACGGGCCGTATTGACCCCAGGGGCCGTATTGCGCCTCTTCCCTATAAATAGGACGTCATTTGGACGTCATTCCACACTTTGACACTGAGTTTTAACCCTCTTCTTGAGTATTCTGGGTTTTTTTGAGCAGTGCTCTGCCTAGAAATCACTCGGAGAGTTGATCCGACAAAGTTCTCGAGTTCTGAGCTTTTTGCTTGAGTCTCGAACTGAGTCGAAGGGAAATCCTCCGGATTTCCATAGTTAAAATTTTCTAGGAGGGAGCGAGCGGGCTTGTAGAGCGAGGGAACGCCAAAAAGCTTCCCAGTTTTACTTGAATATAAAAGCACGCTTCAAAGGTTTCTTCTTAAGACCTTCCTTTTACTGCTTTCTGTGTGTATATTTAACTGTCATCATGTAGATAGTTAAGTTATAATTGTTTAGAATAAATAGGGGTAATTTAGTAATTTCGCACTATTATTTTTAGAAATAATCTGTCATAGGGAACCCGAAAGGGGCGCTGTGGGGTGCTAACACCTTCCCCACGCGTAACCGACTCCCTTACCCGACTCTGGTTGTCATGGCCGAAGTCGATTTTTGAATCGATTGCCTTAAACTTCTTTTTCCAATGTTTTGAGTAAAACATTGGTGGCGACTCCATGAACCCTTCCTTTTTATGAAAACCGCTAATCCATGGAGGGTCCCGCTTGGGATTAACATGGATTGGTGAGCCTTTTAATAAAATTGCTCGTTTGACAAGGTCTCAGTTTGAGAATAAGTCATTCTAGCAATCCATATTTTTAAACAAATAAAAGAGTCCAACCATCCTTCGCGAATGCCGAAAGCCCGTTTCGGGCCGGTGGCGACAACCCCCCCTCTTGGATTGGGCCATTCTTTTCTAACAATTAGTATAGGAATTTACTTTGATTTTGGTCTTGTATTTTGACCATAGACTAGGTTTAATGCTCTTGGGCTTATATTTGGGCTTCTTAGGCTTTGGGCTTTTGATACCCAATATTAGGCTCATTCTTCTTCTTGTATTATTTCCTTTTCATTGTATTCCTTAGACCATTGTATTTTGGTCATTAGATTAGGGTTTAAGGAGGATTAGTAGTTCATTTGAATTAGGACAAATTAGGTTAAATTTAGGATGGATTTAAGTTGCATTTAGGTCACACTTTTGGCACCACCTTGGCTGCACAAGTGTGACACCGAAATGCAACCTTAAATACATACTAAATTCAATCTAATTTGCATTTATCTCCACATGACCGGTTATGCACATGTGACACAAGGTTTGAATTCAAATTTGAATTTGAATTCAAATCTTGGCGCCAACATGTGACCTCTCATGTGGCGCTAAGTGTCTCCTCATTTTCGGTGACCTATATGTTTCCTCCTAACACATTTTGTACTCACTTTGAATCATTTATGAAATTTGTGAGCCATAGTGCCGAGTTTCTCTCTCAAAGTCTCTTAGAGTTCATCTTCAAGAACCTTAGGAATTCACCTAGATTCCTTCTCTTTGAAGTGTGCTCTCCATTGATGCTTGAGCTCGGATGCTTCCATCCTAGTTTTAGGTTGAGTTCATCCGTGAGTTCTCTAGCTTGCAAGTGTTCTTGAGTTGAAGAATCAAGTCTCCATTGAAGAAGATCCGGCCTAAGCAAAACCGTGGAGAAGAACCTCCATTCACTTCTCCTAGTTTTGCTATCATGGTTTGTGCCAAAGGTGGCAGCACATGTGAACACTTAAATGAACCCTAAATTAGCTCTAAATGCAATTAAAATTCTAGAAAGGGTGGCTGCACATGGGGGAGGCAAGTGGATGTCCAAATTTGAATTCAAATTCAAATTTGAATTCAAAAGTCGCGCCACTTGTAGCACATGGAGTTCGCGCCATTTTACATCGGTCCATGGCCTATATATTCTAGTTCCCTTCGCTCTTGTAAGGACTTTGATCATTTTATGATATTTCTAAAAATTATTCATCACTCTCTCCCTTCAAAGTCACCCTTGGCTGAAAGTGTTCTTAGAGTTCTCCTCTAGGAATTAGGTCAAACACTTGTGAGCAATCCCTTGGCTCAAGTGCTTCCGGATCCATTTCTTCTTCATCTTTCTCTCATCTCCGTGGCTGGAAATCCATTCTAGCATCCTCAAGGAAGTGATCAAATTTGTGCAACTCAAGAAGTGGAAAACATCAATCCTTTCCACTTGGAGTGGCCGTCATTTTTGGTATCAAGAGCTTAGGTTCTCCACTTGAGGTTATGTACTTCACTTTCACCAATTGAAATTGTGTGTTTGTGTTCTTGATTGTCTCAGTTTTTGTTCTTGAGGATTGGATCTAAATTTTCTACTCAAATTTGATAGATCTAAGTGAGTGATTGTATTTGTGTTCATTCCACAATCACTAGGAGTCTAGGATGCTACTTGTGCGGTTTTAATTTTGTTGAGTCTTGAATTTTGATTTGATTCTGTCAATCCTTTGAGTCTTGCATGTTTTTTTAATTTTTGAATCTTATAATTTTCTAGAGTCATGTGTAGTTCATTTGATGTTATAAATTCAAGATATGCTTTAGTTAAACCTATTTTGTTTTGATTCAACTTTTGATTGATTTGCTTTGGCCAAGAACTTCTCATTTGGTGCCTTATTTTTGTGCTTTTTGATTTACAACTTTGAGTTCATATTCATCATTAGTTCATTGGTGAATTCTTAGAGTTACGTTTCCTTTGTGTCTTCATTGTTTGCATTGACTAAAATTCCTTATAAATTTTGAACTAGTTCTAGCTGAAATTTTTTTGAGCAATTCAGATTCAATCATTTAATTAGTGTGGCTGGAACATTTTGCTGGGAAAAGGCAGTGCGATCTCCTTTGAATCAAAATAATTTTAAACAAAGGGATTATAAAAAAAAAGAGAACTATAGACACCCAATTTCATCTCGACCAACAATAGCAATCAAATGGGTGTCTATCATCAAAGAAATGGAGCTCCCAAACATGGAAATAACCGGACAAGACATCAGGAGGCCTAAAAGCCCAAACAACCTGGTTTTAGTAGCATGGAACAGGCTGTTGCGAAATTGGAACGGGCCGTTTCTAATTTGGAACGAGCCGTTCCAAGTTCCTAAAAGGGCCTAAAACCCTAGTTTTGAACTGGCTATTCCTAAATTGGAACAAGCCATTCCAAACTCCTCAAAAAAGGGCTAAAAACTTAAGTGGAACGGGCCGTTCTAGTTTTAGAATCGGTCGTTCCAGTCACAAAATTAACACACAACATTCGGATACATAACGGGTTGTTCCGATTTTGGAACGGGCCGTTTTGGCCACTTTCTGATGCCTATAAATAGACACCTTGGGCACAGTTCTCATGACCCCAAAAATTTCGTCCAAGACTCCTTAGAGCTTGAAATTTCTCTCTCTCTCTCTCCTATTGTATTTCTTGAGTTTTGTGAGGCACATTGTAGTGTGAAAGGTTGCCGCAAAGCACCTAAAATCTTCATAGTTGAAGATCTTGATGGAGGAGGCCCATGGGCTTGTAGACCCCTAAAATTGTCCGGGTCGGAAATAAGACTCAAAGACTCTCGAAGACCGAAGGAAAGTCAGCCGGAAGGACTCCTGGAAGACCCTAGGATGATTCTTTGTAGGTCTAGAAGTCTTAGAGTAGCTTAGAATAAGGGTGTGCGAGGATTGGAGCTCAATACACCCTCCTAGAGGTTCAGTACGGCCGTACTGAGCCATTTGAACTGCAATACGGCCGTAGTGAACTCAATACGGCCGTACTGAAGTTTTTGAACTTCAGTACGGCCGTACCAAATTCAATACGGCCGTACTGTAGTTCAAAAACCCAGTACGGGCCGTATTGACCTCCCAGGCCGTATTGCGCCTCAATCCTATAAATAGGATGTCATTTGCACGTCATTCCACACTTTTTCCACACTTCTGGACCCTCGTGCTGAGTATTCTTGGGTTTTTGAGCTATTCTCTGCCCTAGAAGTCTCTCCGAGAGCCAATCTGACGAAGTTCTTGAGTCATGAGCCATTAGCTTGAGACTCGAACAAGTCGAAGGGAAATCTCTTTGATTTCCTGATGGAGGAGGCCCATGGGCTAAGGGCCCAACTACTAGAGCAATGGCAAGAAGGATGCATGAAGAGTGGACCCAAGCCCAAGGAAAGCCCACCACTTTATTTTGTTGGGCTTTGTATCAAGCCCATTAGATTAGGGTTAGTATAGGAGTGGGCCTTAGTGCCATGTATTTCTTTTGGGCCTTGTATTTTCGGCCTAGTAGTATAGGAGTTTCATTTGAAGGTCATTTTAATTTAGGTTAATTAGAGTTACATGTGAAATTACATTAGCATCTAATTAGAAGCACATTTGGTGTGCATTTCGGCCATGTGCAACACATGCACATGGTGTGATCCGAAATGCAACTCAAATGGCCTCCTAATTACATGCCAAATGTGTGCACATGGGGGGGTGACCTTATCTTCTTAGGACTTAGCTTGAATGCAAGCCTAGGTCACCTTGCTCCTTTGAGGCGTCTCAAATCCTTGAAGAATCATCTAAGAAATCCGAGAAGGAGTGAAGAATCCATGTGCATCCAAGTGGAAGCACATCAAGTGGTATCAAGAGCTTCGGTCTTCAAGAGATAAGTTCATCTTCTTGAATGTAGACCCCTAAAATTGTCCGGGTCGGAAATAAAGCTTGAAGACTCTCGAAGACTAAAGGAAAGTCAGCCGGAAGGACTCCTGGAAGACCCTGGAAGACCCTAGGATGATTATCTGTAGGTTTAGAGGTCTTAGAGTAGCAAAAAATAAGAAAAGTGGGAGGAATGAAGCCCAATACGGCCTCCCAGAGGTTCAGTACGGCCGTATTGAACATTTTGAACTTCAATACGGCCGCACTGAACTCAATACGGCCGTATTGAAGTTTCTGAACTTCAATACGGCTGCATTGAATTCAATACGGCTGCACTGAACTTCAATACGGCCGCACTGAACTTCAATACGGCCGTATTGAGGTTTTTTGAACTTCAATACGGCCGTATTGAATTCAATACGGCCGTATTAGTTCAAAATTTCAATGTTGACCGTATTGACCCTCATAAACCGTATTGAGCCTCTTCCCTATAAATATGACGTCAATGGGACGTCATTGGACACTTTTCCACACAGTTTTGACTCCCTCCTTGAGTATTCTGGGGTTTTTGAGCAGTGTTCTGCCCTAGAAATCTCTCTGGGAGTCGATCCGACGAAGTTCTGGAATTCCGAGCATTTAGCTTGGAGATTCGAACTTAGTCGAAGGGAAATCCTCCGGATTTCCATAGTCAAAAATTATTTTTAGGAAGGAGTGAGCGGGCTTGTAGAGCGAGGGAATGCCAAAAAAGCTTCCCAGTTTTACTTGATATATAAAAAGCACGCTTCAAGAGGTTTCTTTTCTAAAAATCCCTTCTTTTACTGCTTTCTGTGTGCATATTAAACTGTCATCATGTAGATAGTTAATTTATAATTGCTTAGAATAAATAGGGGTAATTTAGTAATTTTGCACTATTATTTTTAGAAATAATCTGTCATAGGGAACCCGAAAGGGGCGTTGTGGGGTGCTAACACCTTCCCCACACGTAACCGACTCCCTTACCCGACTCTGGTTGTAATGGCCGAAGTCGATTTTTGAATCGATTGCCTTAAACCTCTTTTTCCAATGTTTTGAGTAAAACATTGGTGGCGACTCCATGAACCCTTCCTTTTATGAAAACCACTAATCCATGGAGGGTCCCGCTTGGGATTAACATGGATTGGTGAGCCTTTAATAAAATTGCTCGTTTGACGAGGTCTCAGTTTGAGAATAAGTCATTCTAGCAATCCATATTTTTAAACAAATAAAAGAGTCCAACCATCCTTCGCGAATGCCGAAAGCCCGTTTCGGGCCGGTGGCGACAGATGGCGACTTCACTGGGGAAGCCTCGAGAGTCAGTCCCATTTAGTGACAGATTATTTTTAACAAATAATAGTTAAAATTACTTTATTACCCCTTGCTTGTATGATAACATGTTTATCTAATTGGCTTTAATAACTGTTGTTTGTTTAATTTTCCGCAATTGTTTGAAATACAAACTGCACACGAACCTTTGCACACAACAGTTCCCTCTATACCCGGGGGCATGAGTGGTAAGCCATAGGGAGTGGATGTTAGTACGGCCGGTTGTCGAATGGGTCTATAGGTGCCCGTAGACCGTTGTCGGAAAGCATCACTCAAGGTGATAACCATGAACTCGAGTCCGACAGTGCGTTGGAGCTTTCCATCGGCTTACGACGAGAGGAATTGGGTCCCTATAATGGGGGCACCTTGGGGGCCTCAGACCGGTGAGAACAGTTAGAACCACCTTGAATATGCACTTTTCTGCAGGATACCCCTACCTCGTGATTCGCTCGTGACTGTTCGTGGATGAGTGAATTGTTTGTGCATTGATTATGTGAAATTGCTTGAGCATACATTGCATTTCTTTAAACATACAACATTCTTTTTTTTAAATAATAAGAATAAATAGAAATAAGAATCTTCCATTGCATGGTGTTAACATCTACCTTCATCACATTCATATAGGTAGTTTCCCTTTTCACCCAAAAAAATACAAAAAACAAAATACCCAAAAAAAGAAAAAAAAAGGTTATTTATCCAAACCAAGCAATATCATGCATCATCTTAGGGACATCCTAAAAACATGATAATGCTTAGTTGAATAAACACAATGCATGCATATTCATCGTCATCATCTCATATCATGCATTCTTATCAAAGATCATGGAGGGATCTAGGTTTACATTTCATACATCCCTCCTAGTAAATCATTAATAAACATTAATAAAAAGAAAGAATTAATCGATGCGTATGTTCAAAGAATGGACCGCACGCCGTTCGTTATCAAGTGTAAGCCAACAACCGCGCCAAGCGAACACACGTCAACTCCGTTGTTGGTAATTAAGACGAATAAAGGGGAAGGTCCGACACCGTTAAGGATCACTACTCCAAGGCCTTTTCCCTACGAATCGAATAAGGCTGTGCCGTGGATATACGACATCCATTTTTCTGCCGACAGCGATATCTCTAACATCGCTGGACTTGGGGGCATGACTAGGAGTTGCAGGATCTACACTCCCGAAGATCTTCATGATAAAGCCCCCAAGAATAAAGAAAAAAAAAAAGAAAAGAAAACCGAGGAAAAAGAATCCGAGGAGGAGACAGACGAGCTGTTAAAGTTTATCCGACAGAGCGAGTACTCCATCGTGGATCAACTTCATAGGACGCCAGCAAAGATTACGCTGTTGTCGTTGATCCTAAGTTCCGAACCGCATCGGCAAGCTCTGTCGAAAGTCTTGAACGAGGCATATGTGTCGCACACTATCTCCCAAGACAAGTTTGAGGGGATTGTTAGTCACATCACGGCTAGTGATCACCTCACCTTCACCGATGAAGAAATCCCCGCTGGAGGACCGAATCATAACAAGCCCTTGCACATCTCTGTAAAGTGCAAGGAGTATCACATCGCTAAAGTCTTGGTAGATAATGGATCTTCCTTGAATGTGATGCCAAAAAGAACGCTCAAGCAATTGGCAATCAAGGGAGTCCAAATGCGCCCGAGCAACATGATCGTTCGAGCCTTCGATGGTTCTAAAAGAGAAGTGGTGGGAGAGATCAATCTTCCAATCCAAATTGGACCCACTATCTTTAATGTCGAATTCCAAGTGATGGACATTACTCCCGCATACAGCTGTCTCCTCGGCCGACCTTGGATTCATGATGCGAAAGCTGTACCCTCTACGCTCCACCAGAAAGTCAAGTTCATAGTGGGTGACAAACTGGTGACTGTACAAGCTGAAGATGACATACTCATCAGCAAACCATCCACCATACCTTACGTGGATGCAGCGGAGGAAGCTTTAGAAACCGCCTTCCAAGCATTGGAAATTGCCAATGTCGAAACGTTTCCCCGAGAAATGAAGAAGGTAGCCTCCATGCTCACCAAGAACGGATACTTGCCAGGACAAGGATTAGGCAAGGACTCCCAAGGAATCCCGGAGCTACCCATTATCAAGGATAATCCGGGGAAACAAGGGTTAGGATACAACCCTTATAAAGATCAAAGGACGAAGAGAAACCAAGATCCTTCTCGACGTTCTTTAAGCCAGATCTTTAGGAAGGCCAGTTCACAAGCGTTAAGGCCGGTCGTCGTCGTCAAGTGTTTTTCTCCTTCCGATAGGGATGTATAGACCTGATGACTATTAGAGATTACTCCTCGGGGACAGCCCGACCCCCGAGCCTCGATAGGGCACATGTTTCCATTATGATTATAATAAAATCATTCTTTATTAATTCTTTATTGCTTCTTTTCTTGCTTGCAATAAAATTCTAGACCGCATTATTTAACCCTGTTTGAATGAACATAAGTGAGGTTAAAATCGTCTTAATAATCAATAAACCCACATCATTTTGTGTGGAAATGTGCACGACAACTTGGAGCACCTTTCCTTGGCCTCAATAAGTGCCGTCATGGATAAAAAGAAATCCATTCAGGACAAAAATCCTAAAAATAAAAGAAGCTCGGCAGGAAACCCAAAAAAAAGGGGACTGCGCAAAAATAAGAGCAAAAGACCCGCTAGGAATCCTATAAAAGGGTGACCTGAGCAAAAATTAGGGTTACAAAATAATGAACAAAAACAAAAGCCCGCTAAAACTCCACAAATGGGTGTTTTAGGCAAAAGTTAGGGCAATCGAAAAACAGAATAAATCCATGATGGTACCACCAACTGAATTCAACAAAGGGGCTCAAGAAAAGCTATCCAAGTTGTCAAATCACAAATGTTAATAACCAAGACGTGCTTAACTTCATAAGTGTTTAATCAAACAAGCCTAAACACTTAAGCCTACCATTGGCCAAGCCATTCTTACAAAATCCATTTTTCAAAAAATAAATAATCCCTTCTAAAACACAAACTTTTGAAAATATATCCTTTCCTTCTTTCCTCTCTTGTCCCAAACGATTTTTGAATAATCTAGTGGAAACATGGAGATATAGTAGTCAATAGGAGGGTTGACACATCTTCTAAAGGAAAGGAAAATCATTTGGTTGATGACACCAAATCTCAATATAACATGCATCATTCCTCGGTTACAGAAATCGGCAGCACACAGCCCGTCTAGAGGAATGGCAAAAATCCAAACAGAGAAACGCATCGGTTAATTCTTTTGAAAAGTGAATCAAATAGAATTAGGTGCATCATACTGCATACATGCATACAGATGATAGGTGTAATGGAAGATCACTTATTCTCTGTTTATTGAAAAAAACAAAAAAAAAATATATAAACTTCAGAAAAACAATACGCCCGTATCATGTTCAGTATGCCCGTACCAAAATTAGGGTTATGAACAAATTTTCAATTCAATACGGGCATACTGAAATGAATAACGGCCGTATTGGCAATAACAGAAATCCTTCCTCACATCAATGACAAAATTCCTCCAAGAAGAAGAGGATAGGGGGAGCCATTCATTTTTTCCAAAAATAAAATAATTAAACTTGCATTTTGTGCATCGCGCACATTAATTGCACATTCAAAGACCTCATCATGAGGCAATTGCATAAAATAGAAAAAATAGAAAATTGCTTGTGTATGACAGCAGTCAACAAAAGCCGAAAACGAAAAAAGGCAAGGATACAAACAATACTCCTCAGTTTGTACAGAATGATTGAGCCTGGAGAGGCTTGCTGAAAAAATACTTCCTCAGAATAATTAAGCCTGGAGAGGCTTGCAGAAACAATACTCTCTCACCATACAGAATAACTGAGCCTGGAGAGGCTCGCCGAAATAATACTCTCAGAATAATTGAGCCTGGAGAGGCTCGCCGAAATAATACTCTCACAGAATAATTGAGCCTGGAGAGGCTCGTCGAAATAATACTCTCTCAGAATAACTGAGCCTGAAGAGGCTTGCCAAAATAATACTTCTCAGAGACATTTCTGTACAGAAAAAGCCGAAATCAACCAAAAAAGGCAAAAACACAGAAAAAACCAAAATCAACAAAAAAGGCAAAAATACAGAAAAAGCCAAAAACGACAAAAAAGGCAAAAGATTTAGAAAATCGATCGCCTCGTACAGAATAACTGAGCCTGGAGAGGCTTGCCGAAACAATACTCATGCAGAATAATTGAGCCTGGAGAGGCTCGCCGAAATAATACTCTCTCAGAATAATTGAGCCTGGAGAGGCTTGCCGAAATATTACTCATACAAAATAACTGAGCCTGGAGAGGCTTGCCGAAATAATACTCTCGCAGAATAACTGAGCCTGGAGAGGCTTGCCGAAATAATACTCTCATCAGAATAATTGAGCCTGGAGAGGCTTGCCGAAACAATACTCCCTCTTAAAATAATTGAGCCTGGAGAGGCTTGCTGAAATAATACTCCCAAACTGTACAGAATAAATGAGCCTGGAGAGGCTCGCAGAAATAATGCTCCCCAGAGAAACCCCAACTCAAGCTCACGGAACAAATCCCCAGCGAGAGCTATCAAAGCAAGATCGACAAAATTCCCAATGGAAGCACGATCACCCAAGCAGTATATCTAGTCAAAGGACTTAAAACTTCCTCAGTGGAAGATAGCTCTCCAACTCAGGCGTTGAGTGAGTCTAAGCCTGTAGAGGCTTCCTAAATAATACTCTGGGATACATAAGATCCCCAAATCCCCAGTCGCCTACTCAAGAGGCATTCCTACAAAAAGAAACAAAAATCAAAAGATCAATAATCATTCCCCAAGCGGAATCCGGCACTCAGCCGAACACCAAACATCAAGATAATTCGCCTACTCAGAGGCACTCTTTCAAAAAAGAAAAAAATCCAAAAGATCAATAACAATTCCCCAAGCAGAATTTGGCTTTTCAGCCAATCATTGAACATCAAGATGATATGCCTAACAGAAGAGGCTAATCAAAATCAACATCCAGAATCCCCAGCGGATAACAGCCTACACAGAGGCAGCAAAAATCAGAAAATCAAAAAGAGTCACCCGAATAAAGATAACCGGGATACTCCACCACCGTCAAAAGGACATCAGCCAATCATAAGGCACCGCTCATCTCAGAAAGAGCATCTTCGTGTCTACAACCCAAGGAAACAGAAATTCCTCAATGGGCACCAACTACGCAATGGAAAGTTGGGACACAAGAACCTATGAGTAACTGCACATCCCCTAGATGGATCCCTGCGTTATCCAGCCCTCAGTGGCACAAAAATCAAAAACAATCGTCGAAACAGCATCGTGGACTGTGGAGACAAAATCATCACAAATCCCTGGAGAGGAAAAACTCACGCTACCCCGAGGTTGTCAAGAACACGGAGGTATGCAACTACCACGAGGTTGTCAAGAACACGTTGGTATACCCTGGAGAGGGAAAACTCACGCTACCCCGAGGTTGTCAAGAACACGGAGGTATGCAACTACCACGAGGTTGTCAAGAACACGGAGGTATGCAACTACCACGAGGTTGTCAAGAACACGTTGGTATACCCTGGAGAGGGAAAACTCACGCTACCCCGAGGTTGTCAAGAACACGGAGGTATGCAACTACCACGAGGTTGTCAAGAACACGTTGGTATACCCTGGAGAGGGAAAACTCACACTACCCCGAGGTTGTCAAGAACACGGAGGTATGCAACTACCACGAGGTTGTCAAGAACACGTTGGTATACCCTGGAGAGGGAAAACTCACGCTACCCCGAGGTTGTCAAGAACACGGAGGTATGCAACTACCACGAGGTTGTCAAGAACACGTTGGTATACCCTGGAGAGGGAAAACTCACGCTACCCCGAGGTTGTCAAGAACACGGAGGTATGCATGAGCCTGGAGAGGCGACGACTAATACTCACCCTGGAGAGGGCAAACTCAACTTGGAGAGGCTACTCAACAATTTTCCACCGGAAGACGCTACAAGTCAGAAGGTTGGCACCTCACCCGGACAATTGGGTCAACTCCTTTACTTGTCAGCCGGTACACCAAAAGGCCGTCCGACTAAGTAAAGGGGGGGCAGCTGTAGACCCCTAAAATTGTCCGGGTCAGAAATAAAGCTTGAAGACTCTCGAAGACTAAAGGAAAGTCAGCCGGAAGGACTCCTGGAAGACCCTGGAAGACCCTAGGATGATTATCTGTAGGTTTAGAGGTCTTAGAGTAGCAAAAAATAAGAAAAGTGGGAGGAATGAAGCCCAATACGGCCTCCCAGAGGTTCAGTACGGCCGTATTGAACATTTTGAACTTCAATACGGCCGCACTGAACTCAATACGGCCGTATTGAAGTTTCTGAACTTCAATACGGCTGCATTGAATTCAATACGGCTGCACTGAACTTCAATACGGCCGCACTGAACTTCAATACGGCCGTATTGAGGTTTTTTGAACTTCAATACGGCCGTATTGAATTCAATACGGCCGTATTAGTTCAAAATTTCAATGTTGACCGTATTGACCCTCATAAACCGTATTGAGCCTCTTCCCTATAAATATGACGTCAATGGGACGTCATTGGACACTTTTCCACACAGTTTTGACTCCCTCCTTGAGTATTCTGGGGTTTTTGAGCAGTGTTCTGCCCTAGAAATCTCTCTGGGAGTCGATCCGACGAAGTTCTGGAATTCCGAGCATTTAGCTTGGAGATTCGAACTTAGTCGAAGGGAAATCCTCCGGATTTCCATAGTCAAAAATTATTTTTAGGAAGGAGTGAGCGGGCTTGTAGAGCGAGGGAACGCCAAAAAAGCTTCCCAGTTTTACTTGATATATAAAAAGCACGCTTCAAGAGGTTTCTTTTCTAAAAATCCCTTCTTTTACTGCTTTCTGTGTGCATATTAAACTGTCATCATGTAGATAGTTAATTTATAATTGCTTAGAATAAATAGGGGTAATTTAGTAATTTTGCACTATTATTTTTAGAAATAATCTGTCATAGGGAACCCGAAAGGGGCGTTGTGGGGTGCTAACACCTTCCCCACACGTAACCGACTCCCTTACCCGACTCTGGTTGTAATGGCCGAAGTCGATTTTTGAATCGATTGCCTTAAACCTCTTTTTCCAATGTTTTGAGTAAAACATTGGTGGCGACTCCATGAACCCTTCCTTTTATGAAAACCACTAATCCATGGAGGGTCCCGCTTGGGATTAACATGGATTGGTGAGCCTTTAATAAAATTGCTCGTTTGACGAGGTCTCAGTTTGAGAATAAGTCATTCTAGCAATCCATATTTTTAAACAAATAAAAGAGTCCAACCATCCTTCGCGAATGCCGAAAGCCCGTTTCGGGCCGGTGGCGACAGCCGGTTGTCGAATGGGTCTATAGGTGCCCGCAGACCGTTGTCGGAAAGCATCACTCAAGGTGATAACCATGAACTCGAGTCCGACAGTGCGTTGGAGCTTTCCATCGACTTACGACGAGAGGAATTGGGTCCCTATAATGGGGGCACCTTGGGGGCCTCAGACCGGTGAGAACAGTTAGATCCACCTTGAATATGCACTTTTCTGCAGGATACCCCTACCTCGTGATTCGCTCGTGACTGTTCGTGGATGAGTGAATTGTTTGTGCATTGTTTATGTGAAATTGTTTGAGCATACATTGCATTTCTTTAAACATACAACATTCCTATTCTTTTAAAATAAAAATAAATAGGAATAAGAATCTTCCATTGCATGGTGTTAACATCTACCTTCATCACATTCATGTAGGTAGTTTCCCTTTTCACCCAAAAAAATACAAAAAACAAAATACCCAAAAAAAGGAAAAAAGGGTTATTTATCCAAACCAAGCAATATCATGCATCATCTTAGGAACATCCCGAAAACATGATAATGCCTAGTTCAATAAACACAATGCATGCATATTCAACATCATCATCTCATATCATGCATATAGATCATGGAGGGATCTAGGAGTCATTCATTTCATACATCTCTCCTAGTAATCCATTAATAACAGTAATAAAAAGAAAGAATTAAGCGATGCGTATGTTCAAAAGATGGATCGCACGCCGTTCGTTATTAAATGCAAGCCAACAACCGCGCCAAGCGAACACACGTCAACTCCGTTGTTGGTAATCAAGACAAACAAAGGGGAAGGTCCAATGCCGTTAAGGATCATCGCTCCAAGGCCTTTTCCCTACGAATCAAATAAGGCTGTGCCATGGATAAACGACATCCATTCTTCTGCCGACAGCGATATTTCCAACATCGCTGGACTTGGGGGCATGACTAGGAGTGGCAGGATCTACACTCCCGAAGATCTTCATGATAAAGCCCCCAAGAATAAAGAAAAAGAAGAAAAGAAAACCGAGGAAAAAGAATCCGAGGAGGAGACAGACGAGCTGTTAAAGTTTATCCGACAGAGCGAGTACTCCATCGTGGATCAACTTCATAGGACGCCAGCAAAGATTACGCTGTTGTCGTTGATCCTAAGCTCCGAACCGCATCGGCAAGCTCTGTCGAAAGTCTTGAACGAGGCATATGTGTCGCACACTATCTCCCAAGACAAGTTTGAGGGGATTGTTAGTCACATCACGGCTAATGATCACCTCACTTTCACCGATGAAGAGATCCCCGCCGAGGGACCAAATCACAACAAGCCCTTGCACATCTCTGTAAAGTGCAAGGAGTATCACATCGCAAAAGTCTTGGTAGATAATGGATCTTCCTTGAATGTGATGCCAAAAAGAACGCTCGAGCAAGTGGCAATCAAGGGAGTCCAAATGCGCCCGAGCAACATGATCGTTCGAGCTTTCGACGGTTCTAAAAGAGAAGTGGTGGGAGAAGTCAATCTTCCAATCCAAATTGGACCCACCATCTTCAACGTCGAATTTCAAGTGATGGACATTTCTCCCGCATATAGCTGTCTCCTTGGCCGACCTTGGATTCATGATGCGAAAGCTGTACCCTCTACGCTCCACCAGAAAGTCAAGTTCATAGTGGGTGACAAACTGGTGACTGTACAAGCTGAAGCTGACATACTCATCAGCAAGCCATCCAACATATCTTATGTGGATGCAGCAGAGGAAGCTTTAGAAACCGCCTTCCAAGCATTGGAAATCGCCAATGTTGAGACGTTTCCCCGAGAAATGAAGAAGGTAGCCCATATGCTCACCAAGAATGGATACTTGCTGGGACAAGGACTTGGCAAGGATTCCCAAGGAATTCCCGAGCTACCTATTATCAAGGATAATCCGGAGAAACAAGGGTTAGGATACAACCCTAACAAAGATCAAAGAACGAAGAGGAATCAAGATCCTTCTCGACGTTCTTTAAGCCAGATCTTCAGGAAGGCCGGTTCACAAGCGTCAAGGCCGGTCGTCGTCATCAAGTGCTCTTCTCCTTCCGATAGAGATGTATAGGCCTGATGACTATTAGAGATTACTCCTCGGGGACAGCCCGACCCCCGAGCCTCGATAGGGCACATGTTTTCCACTATGATTATAATAAAATCATTCTTTATTAATTCTTTATTGCTTCTTTTCTTGCTTGCAATAAAATTCTAGACCGCATTATTTAACCCTATTTGAATAAACATAAATGAGGTTAAAATCGTCTTAATAAAAATAAACCCGCATCTTTTTTATGTGGAAGTGTGTGACAACTTGGAGCACCTCTCCTTGGCCTCAATAAGTACCGTCATGGATAAAAAGAAATCCATTCAGGACAAAAATCCTAAAAAACAAAAAGCTCGGCAGGAAACCCAAAAAGGGGGCTGCGCAAAAATAAGAGCAAAAGACCCGCTAGGAATCCCACGAAAGGGTGACCTAGGCAAAAGTTAGGGTTGCAAAAATAAACAAAAACAAAAGTCCACTAAAACGCCACAAAAGGGTGTTTTAGGCAAAAATAAGGACAATCAAAAAACAGAATAAATCCATGATGGTACCACCAACTGAATTCAACAAAGGGGCTCAAGAAAAGCTATCCAAGTTGTCAAATCACAAATGTTAATAACCAAGACGTGCTTAACTTCATAAGTGTTTAATCAAACAAGCCTAAACACTTAAGCCTACCATTGGCCAGCCATTCTTACAAAATCAATTTTTCAAAATAAAAATAAATCCCCTCTAAAACACAAACTTTCAAAAAAGAATATACCTTTCCTTTCTTGTCTCTCTTGTCCCAAACGATTTTAGGATAATCTAGTGGAAACATGGAGATATAGTAGTCAATAGGAGGGTTGACACATCTTCTAAAGGAAAGGAAAATCATTTGGTTGATGACACCAAATCTCAATATAACATGCATCATTCCTCGGTTACAGAAATCGGCAGCACACAGCCCGTCTAGAGGAGTGGCAAAAATCCAAACAGAGAAACGCATCGGTTAATTCTTTTGAAAAGTAAATCAAATAGAATTAGGTGCATCATACTGCATACATGCATACAGATGATAGGTGTAATGGAAGATCACTTATTCTTGTAGACCCCTAAAATTGTCCGGGTCGGAAATAAAGCTTGAAGACTCTCGAAGACTGAAGGAAGATCAGCCAGAAGGACTCCTGGAAGGCCCTAGGAGGGTTCTCTGTAGGTCTAGAGGTCTTAGAATAGCTCAAAATAAGGAAGTGGAGGGAATGAAGCCCAATACGGCCGTACTGAACTTAATACGGCCGTATTGAAGCTTCAATACGGCCGCAGTGAACTCAATACGGCGTATTGAAGTTTCTGAAACTTCAGTACGGCCGTACTGAAATCAATACGGCCGTATTGAAGTTTCAATACAGCCGCAGTGAACTCAATACGGGCGCATTGAAATTTCTGAATTTCAATACGGCCGTATTGAATTCAATACGGCCGTATTGAAGTTCAAAAATTTCAATACGGCCGTATTGCATCTGTAGGCCGTATTGCGCCTATTCCCTATAAATATGACGTCAATTGGACGTCATTCCACACTTTTTCAGATAGTTTCAACCCTCTCCTTGAGTATTCTGGGGTTTTTGAGCAGTGTTCTGCCCTAGAAATCACTCGGAGAGTTGATCCGACAAAGTTCTTGAGCCCCGAGCCATTTGGCTTGAGGATCGAACCTAGTCGAAGGGAAATCCTCCGGATTTCCATAGTTAAAAGTTTTTTTAGGAAGGAGCGAGCGAGCTTGTAGAGCGAGGGAACGCCAAAAAGCTTCCCAGTTTTACTCAATATATAAAAGCACGCTTCAAGAGGTTTCTTCTTAAATCCTTCCTTTTACTGCTTTCTGTGTGCATATTTAAACTGTCATCATGTAGATAGTTAATTTATAATCGCTTATAATAAATAGGGGTAATTTAGTAATTTTACGCTATTATTTTAGAAATAATCTGTCATAGGGAACCCGAAAGGGGCGCTGTGGGGTGCTAACACCTTCCCCACGCGTAACCGACTCCCTTACCCGACTCTGGTTGTAATGGCCAAAGTTGATTTATAAAATCAATTGCCTTATCTCTTTTTCCAATGTTTTGAGTAAAACATTGGTGGCGACTCCACGAACCCTCCTTTTGCGAAAACCACTAATCCATGGAGGGTCCCGCTTGGGATTAATATGGATTGGTGAATCATTTTAATAAAATTGCTCGTTTGACGAGGTCTCAGTTTGAGAATAAGTCATTCTAGCAAACCATATTTTTTTTAAACAAATAAAAGAGTCTAACCATCCTTCGCGAATGCCGAAAGCCTGTTTCGGGCCGGTGGCGACAGATGGCTGTAGACCCCTAAAATTGTCCGGGTCGGAAATAAAGCTTGAAGACTCTCGAAGACTGAAGGATAATCAGCCAGAAGGACTCCTCGAAGGCCCTAGGAGGGTTCTCTGTAGGTCTAGAGGTCTTAGAATAGCTCAAAATAAGGAAGTGGAGGGAAAAAGCCCAATACGGCCGTACTGAAGTCAATACGACCGTATTGGCACTTCAATACGGTCGTACTGAAGTCAATACGACCGTATTGACACTTCAATACAACCGCAGCGAACTCAATACGGGCGTATTGAAATTTCTGAATTTCAATACGACCGTATTGAACTTCAATACGACCGTATTGAAGTTCAAAAATTTCAATACGGCCGTATTGCCCCTGTAGGCCGTATTGCGCCTATTCCCTATAAATATGACGTCAATTGGACGTCATTCCACACTTTTTTCACTCAGTTTTGACTCCCTCCTTGAGGATTCTGGGGTTTTTGAGCAGTGTTCTGCCCTAGAAATCTCTCTGGGAGTCGATCCGACGAAGTTCTTGAGCCCCGAGCCATTTTGCTTGAGGATCGAACTTAGTCGAGGGGAAATCTTTTGATTCCCTTAGTTAAAATTTTGTTCTAGGAGAGCGAGGAGCGGGCTTGTAGAGCGAGGGAACGCCAAAACGCTTCCCAGTTCTTTGCAATATATAAAAGCACGCTTCAAGAGGTTTCCTTTCAATCCTTCCTTTTACTGCTTTCTGTGTGCACATTTAAACTGTCATCATGTAGATAGTCAATTTATAATTGCTTAGAATAAATAGGGGTAATTTAGTAATTTTATACTATTATTTTAAAAATAATCTGTCATAGGGAACCCGAAAGGGGCGCCGTGGGGTGCTAACACCTTCCCCACGCGTAACCGACTCCCTTACCCAACTCTGGTTGTAGTGGCCAAAGTTGATTTTTAAATCAATTGCCTTATCCCTTTTTCCAATGTTTTGAGTAAAACATTGGTGGCGACTCCACGAACCCTCCTTTTGCGAAAACCACTAATCCATGGAGGGTCCCGCTTGGGATTAATATGGATTGGTGAGCCTTTTAATAAAATTGCTCGTTTGACGAGGTCTCAGTTTGAGAATAAGTCTTTCTAGCAATCCACATTTTAAAACAAAAAAACGAGTCCAACCATCCTTCGCGAATGCCGAACGCCCCGTTTCGGGCCGGTGGCGACAGATGGCGACTCCACTGGGGAAGCCTCGAGAGTCAGTCCCATTTAGTGACAGATTATTTTTAACAAATAATAGTTAAAATTACTTTATTACCCCTTGCTTGTATGATAACATGATTTATTATATGGCTTTAAAATAACTGTTGTATGTTTAAATTCCGCAAATATTTGAGATAAAAACTGCACACAAACCTTTGCACACAACAGTTCCCTCTATACCCGGGGGCATGAGTGATTAACCATAGGGAGTGGATGTTAGTACGGCCGGTTGTCGAATGGGTCTATAGGTGCCCGTAGACCGTTGTCGGAAAACATCACTCAAGGTGATAACCATGAACTTGAGTCCGACGGTGCGTTGGAACTTTCCATCGACCTACGACGAGAGGAATTGGGTCCCTATAATGGGGGCACCTTGGGGGCCTTTGACCAAGTGAGAACAGTTAGATCCTCCTTGAATATGCACTTTTCTGCAGGAGACCCCTACCTCGTGATTCGCTCGTGACTGTTCGTAGATGAGTGAATTGTGTGTGCATTTTTATGTGACGTTGTATGAGCATACATTTGCATTCTTTAAACATACAACATCCCTAGTAAAATAAAAATAAATAGAAATAAAGATTTTCTAGTACATGGTGTTAACATCTGCCTCCATTGCATCCATATAGGTAGTTTCCCTTTTCACCCAAAATATACAAAAAGAAAAAATACGTATTTATCCAAACCAAGCAATATCATGCATCATCTTAAGAATATCCCGAAAACATGATAATGCTTAGTTGAAAAAACACTATGCATGCATATTCATCGCCATCATCTCATATCATGCATTGTATTGTAGATTATGGAGAGGTCTAGGGAGGTGCAAAGGCCATTAAAGAAAGTGGACTTCCTATTATACCGTGCTGAGAGGTTGGATCACCTCTGTACCTTGATGCCACGAGAGGCTCGTTTGGAGTTCGAAAAATCTTATGGACGAGTCCTTGACTTGATGAAGATTTGTGTGGATCCAGCTTTTCTGAGAGCCTTGGTCCATTTCTGGAGTCTCGATCTGCACTGTTTTGAATTCCCCCAGTTTGACTTAGTTCCTACTCTCGAAGAGTACGAACTCATGCTTCGATGGCCCAAATCAACAGGGGTCTATATTTTCCATGGAAATCATGTGGCCGTAGAGAGAGTTGCCACTCAAGTCAAACTACCACCACGATTATCTGCTTTAGTGGGGAATGGCAGTATCAAGGGTTGGAAGCTTGCTATGATTGAAAACCACCTTTCTTCTTTGGCTGATGAGGGAGATTGGTTAGCTTTCAACAAGACTCTAGCGTTAGCCGTGTTTGGGATGATCCTATTCCCCTTTCACGCTAACACAGTGGATCATGCTGCTATGGACGCCTTCTTCGCTTGGGACGTACATATGAAGAGTCCCGTGCCTGCCATTCTTGCCGACACCTTGCTTTCTGTCAGCTTATCTCAACAGAAGCAAGGGAAAACTATCCGATGTTGTACCTCCTTGTTGTATGTGTGGGGCATCACACACTTTTATGCCTCTAGTCATATGGGGACTTTGCCCGATCCTTTGAGAAGTTTTTCGAAGATCCCCGTACGCCGTCGGTATGCTTCCGAGTGGAAGGAAGAGATGGAACAGTGGAGTATTGAGCACTTCACGTGGGTTTGTCCTTGGTTCCGTCCAAACAATGTATTGACAAGATGCGGCAGTTATCCAAGCATACCATTAATGGGCCTCAGAGGTTGCATAGCTTATTCACCTAGATTGGCTATGAGGCAACTCATGAGGACTCAAATTGTTCCTACCAAAGAGGAGCTTGGAGGGTTGTGTTTCTCCTTTGATTCCGAACATCAGAGGGACATGCACGCTATCATTAGAGCATGGGAGAAACCAATCTATGAGGGAGATCGAGAGCTTGGAAAGCCTCGGGTATCCGTCTCCACCGACTATGAGATATGGAGGAACGAGAGAGGGGTGTCTCAACCATCCACCCCTTGCGCAACCACAACCACAAGGAGGTTAATGCAAGAACAAGTCGACGCCTTGACCAAAAAGCTGGAAAGTATGGAAGCTCAAATGAGATTTCTTGAAGAAAAAAATGAAGAATCCAGTTTTACTATTGATGGTCTTCAAAGGCAATGCAAGAAGAAAGACCACGAGATAGAGCGGCTCAAGGATGAGTGTGCTAACCTCAACGAGGAGACTACTCGGGCATCCAAAACGCCAAAGGTCGAACCGAGTAGTCAACTCCAAGAAGTCAACGCAAAGATAGCACACCTTGAAGCCGAACATGTAAGGCAGGCACAGTTGATCAAGAACATGCAAGACGATCTGCTCTTGACTCGATCCGATGCACAACAATGGCGGGAAGTTGCTCAACAACAAGCCGCAAACCTTTCCGATTTCCGCAAAAAGGAGAGGGAGGGACTAGCACAAATGGCTAGACTCCGAGAGGAGAAGGATCGAGCCGAAGACGAGCTTAATAAGCTACAGGCCATGATCAACTACTATACTCAGAAAGCGAAGGAGGCTCAGAAAATCAGTGACGATATGAGCCAAGCGGTCCATACACAGATTAAAGCAATGGGTCGTCACGTCGAGGAAGCCGAAGATGAGTGGCAAAGAAACATGAACCCGCCTGTGGGTTTTTACCGGCTTTTCTCTTATTGTAAAAAATTGCTTCAAAGCATTGTATAAAGTTGTACACTTTCTTTAATGAATAAAACAGTATTTTTGAGATTTATTGCCTTTGCATTTCATAGTCATTCATTTGCATTTACCTCTCCCGGTAATTTAATAATAAATGTTAATAAAAAGAAAGAAATAATCGATGCGTATGTTCAGAATGGATCGCACGCCATTGGTCATTAAATGCAAACCAACAACTGCACCAAGCAAGCACACGGCGACTCCGTTGTTGGTAATCAAGACAGACGAAAGGGAAGGTCCGACACCGTTAAGGATCATCGCTCCGAGGCCTTTCCCCTACAAAACAAATAAGGCTGTGCCGTGGATATACGACATCCACTCTTTTGCCGACAGCGATATCTCCAACATCGCTGGACTTGGGGGCATGACTAGGAGTGGCAGGATCTACACTCCCGAAGATCTGCACGATAAAGCTCCCAAGAATAAAGGAAAAGAAAAGGAGAAAACCGAGGAAGATAGAGAATCCGAGGAGGAGACTGATGAGTTGTTAAAATTCATCAAACAAAGCGAGTACTCCATTGTGGATCAACTTCACAAGACACCAGCAAAGATCACTTTGTTGTCATTGATCCTAAGCTCCGAACCGCATCGGCAAGCTCTGTTGAAGGTCTTGAACGAGGCATATGTGTCGCATACCATCTCCCAAGACAAGTTTGAGGGAATTGTTAGCCACATCACGGCTAATGATCACCTTACTTTCACCGATGAAGAAATCCCCGCCGAGGGACCTAATCACAACAAGCCCTTGCACATCTCTGTAAAGTGCAAGGAGTACCACATCGCAAAAGTCTTGGTGGATAACGGATCCTCCTTGAATGTGATGCCCAAAAGAACTCTTGATCAAGTGGCAATCAACGGAGTCCAAATGCGCCCGAGCAACATGATCGTTCGAGCTTTCGACGGTTCTAAAAGAGAAGTGGTGGGAGAAGTCAATCTTCCAATCCAAATTGGACCCACCATCTTCAACGTCGAATTCCAAGTGATGGATATTACTCCTGCATACAGCTGTCTCCTAGGCCGACCTTGGATTCATGATGCGAAAGCTGTACCCTCTACGCTCCACCAAAAAGTCAAATTCATCGTGGGTGACAAACTGGTGACCGTGCAAGCTGAAGATGACATACTCATCAGTAAGCCATCCAACATACCTTATGTGGATGCAGCAGAGGAAGCTTTGGAAACCGCCTTCCAAGCATTGGAAATTGCCAATGTTGAAACGTTTCCCCGAGAAATGAAGAAGGTAGCCCATATGCTCACAAAGAACGGATACTTGCCAGGACAAGGATTGGGCAAGTACTCCCAGGGAATCCCGGAGCTACCTATTATCAAGGACAATCCGAGGAAGCAAGGGTTAGGATACAACCCTGTTAATGATCAAAGAACGAAGAGGAATCAAAATCCTTCTCGACGTTCTTTAAGCCAGATCTTTAGGAAGGCTGGTTCACAAATGTCGAGGCCAGCTGTTGTCATCAAGTGTCCTTCTCCTTCCGATAGGAATGTATAGACTCAGTGACTATTAGAGATCACTCCTCGGGGACAGCCCGACCCCCGAGCCTCGATAGGGCACATGTTTCCATTATGATTAGAATAAAATCATTCTTCATTAATTTCTTATTGATTCTTTTCTTGCTTACAATAAAGTTCTAGACCACATTATTTAACCCTGTTTGAATGAACATAAATGAGGTTAAGATCGTCTTAATAATCAATAAACCCGCATCATTTTTATGTGGAAGAGTGCATGACAGCTTGGGGCACCTTTTCTTGGCATCAATAAATGCCATCATGGATAAAGAAATCCTAAAGATAATAAGCTCGGCAGGAAACCCAAAAGGGGACTGCGCAAAATAAGAGCAAAAGACCCGCTAGGAATCCCACAAAAGGGTGACCTAGGCAAAAATTAGGGTTACAAAATAATGAACAAAAATAAAAGCCCGCTAAGACATCACAAATGGGTGTTTTAGGCAAAAGTTAGGGCCGTCAAAAAAGGGAACAAAATAAATCCGTGATGGTACCATCAATTGAATTCAACAAGGAGCTCAAGAAAAGCTATCCAAGTTGTCAAAGCACAATCATTAATAACGAAGATGTGCTTAACTTCATAAATGTTTAATCGAACAAACCTAAACACAATAAGCCTGCCATTGGCCAGCCATTCTTACAAAATCCATTTTTTCAAAAATAAAACAATCCCCTCTAAAACACAAACTTTTGAAAAATATACCTTTTCCTTCTTTTCTCTCTTGTCCCCAACGATTTTTGAATAATCTAGTGGAAACATGGAGATATAGTGGTCAATAGGAGGGTTGACACATCTTCTAAAGGAAGGGAGAATCATTTGGTTGATAACACCAAAAATCAAATACGCATCGTTCCTTGGTTACAGAAATCGGCAAAGCACAGTCTGTCTGGAGGAATGGCAAGATCCAAACAAAGAACGCACCGATTAATTCTTT
Organism: Cajanus cajan; assembly: GCF_000230855.2. Taxonomy (NCBI): domain Eukaryota; kingdom Viridiplantae; phylum Streptophyta; class Magnoliopsida; order Fabales; family Fabaceae; genus Cajanus; species Cajanus cajan. The sequence continues at coordinate 42,701,993 of NC_138525.1, forward strand.
TGAAAAACTGAATCAAATAGAATTAGGTGCATCTCATTTGCATACATGCATACAGATGATAGGTGTACTAGAAGATCACTTATTCTCTGTTTATCCAAAAAAAAAAAAAAAAAAAAAAAAAAAAAAAAAATCATAAATCAGAAAAATCCAATACGCCCGTATTGGTATTAATACGGTCGTATTGGAGTTAACGTTAAGGATAACGTTTCAACTCCAATACGGGCGTATTAAAACCCAGTACGCCCGTACTAAACCCCAATACGGTCGTATTGAATCCAATACGATCCGTATTGATTGTAAACTTTGTACATCAACGGAAAGGCCAATACGGCCGTATTGAATCCAATACGGGCCGTATTGGCGGAATTTTGCCTATAAATAAAGACTTCCCCTCCCTCATTTTGCATACCTTTCTTCATTCTCCACATTCCTTGCTTGTGAGTGCATTCCTAGAGAGATTATCGGAAATGGCAGAATCTTCTCGCAAAAGGCAGAGAGCCCCAGCCAGACGTGTAATGACAGATCGACACCGGGACCGGCTACAGCTTATAGAGACGTTCACCATCGAGCCGTCAAGAGTGCTCGACTTTGAGCTTCTCCAAGCAGTGGGCTTGGAGAATGACGTCAGGAACTACTTCGACGCCATAGGATGGGGATTTGTCCTTAATCCACCATCCCAGCTATATTTGACGGCCACGAAGGAGTTCTTGGCTACAGTCGGCGTCACGGAGTCGACTAACAGCTATGGGGAGGATGTTTGCGCGGTGGATTTCTGGATGAATGAAGGATACCGCACGCTGACGTTGGACGAGTTCAACGTCCAGGCAGGGTTTTTCAGCCGCACTGATCAGCTGGCCTTCCGAGACGCCATATGCGAGTGGCCTGATGAGTGGACTCCGGTTGAGATGTGGAGTTTGCTCACTGGCCGACGGGATTATCATTCAGGGGTGAAGGGCTCCCGGCTCCCGACTGCTCTTAGGATCTGTCACAAGATCCTCACCAGTACTATTCATGGCAGGTCCAAGAGTCAGGAGTCGATTACACGACCGGATCTGCTGGCCTTATATTGCATGGCCACCGGCCGGAAGGCCAATCCTGGATATTTCTTCCTTGAGCACGTGAAGAAGTTTGGGGTACGAGAGGGAGGAGAGTCCAGACAGGGGTACATCTTGGTTGCCCCACTCCTCTCACAGCTGGCGGAGACATGGGGATGTCCCGATGGTGCAGAGCCAGGGGCATTGGCGCCAAAATTGATTGGTGCCTCCACCCTGATTAACATGAAGATCATCGCTAGATCGCCAGGAGGGGGGTTTGTGCGAGTAGATGGCCTCGAGACCTTCGACGACCTCCTCAACAACCTCGACTTTGAGGGAGGCGACACCCCGCAGCCAGAGGCTAGCACGTCACGGTCGGACAGGGGATACTTCGACGCCCGCTTCGACACACTGCAGCAGAGCATTGACACGCGATTCGATGCTTTTCAGCAGAGCATCGACACGCAATTCGATGCTTTTCAGCATAGTGTCGGTACATGGCAGCAGAGTACCGATGCTCGACTAGATACCTTGGTGCAGGGGTTCGACAACCTCTCCGTCTGGATGCATCGCCGCTTCCCGGACTCGCCACAGGACCCGCCAGCAGAGGAGTGAAGACTGGCTTCTGTTTTATTGCTTTTTCATGTACTAGTTTGGTTGGGCTTAGCCCCATTTCTCAAATTTTTCTTGTACAAATTCATTTTTAATGAAATTTGCCACTTTTGAATTCAAAATTCTCTGGCAATTTAAATTCTGTACAGAAAAAGCCAAAAAAGAAAAAGGCAAGGATATAGAAAATCCGACAAACAGTTTATACAGAATAACTGAGCCTGGAGAGGCTTGCCGAAACAATACTCCTCATCCCCCACATCAAAGAATAATTGAGCCTGGAGAGGCTCGCAGAAATAATACTCCCCAGAGAAACCTCAACTCACGCTCTTGGACTCAAAATCCCCAGCAAGAGCTATCAAAGCAAGATCGACGACATTCTCAATGGAAGTACGATCACCCAAGCAGAATATCCAAGTCAAAGGACTTAAACTTCCTCAGTGAAGATAGCTCTCCAACTCAAGTGTCGAGTGAGGCTAAGCCTGTAGAGGCTTCCTAAATAATACTCTGGGATACATAAGATCCCCAAATCCCCAGTCGCCTACTCAAGAGGCATCCCTGCAGAAGGAGAAAAAATAAAAAAATCAATAATCATTCCCCAAGTGGAATCTGGCTCTCAGCCAATCATTGAACGTCAAGCTGATACGCCTAACAGAAGAGGCTAATCAAAATCAACGACAAAATCCCCCAGTGGATAACAGCCTACACAGAGGCAGCAAAATCAGAAAACCAAAAGAGACACCCGAACAAGGATAACCGGGATACTCCATCAACGTCGAAAGGACGTCAGCCAATCATAAGGCACCGCTCACATCAGAAAGAGCATCTTTGTGTCTACACCCCAAAGGAATCAGAAATTCCCCAGTGGGCACCAACTACGCAATGGAAAGTTGGGACACAAGAACCTATGAGTAACTGCACATCCCCTAGACGGATCCCTGCGTTATCCAGCCCCTAGTGGCACAAAATCAAAAAACAACCGTCGAAGCAGCATCATGGACTGTGGAGACAAAATCATCACCAAATCCCTAGAAAGGAGATATTCACGCTACCCCGTCGTCACAAACACGGAGGTATGCAGCTTCCGGCTCGGGCAATGAGCGAAGCTATCTCTGGAAAAGGGGTACTCACCGCTTACCGTTGTCACAAAGGTACTTAGCTTCCGGCTCAAACAAAGAGTGAAGCTAAGCCTGGAGAGACGGTACTTACAGCTTCCAGCTTGGGCAACAAGCAAAGCAAGGCCTGGAGAGGCAAAACTCACACTGCTCACCGTCGTCACAAGGATATTTAGCTTCCGGCTCGAACAAAGAGTGAAGCTAAGCCTAGAGAGGCGGTACTCAACCATCAGCGTCATCAGAGGCGCGTTGATGTCCAACTTCCGGCTCGGGCGTCGAGTGAAGTTGACCTTGGAGAAGGTAAACTCAGCTACCGAGGATGTCAGAAGCGCCGAGGTATGCACCCACCTAGAGAGGCTACTCAACATTTTTCCACCGGAAGACGCTACAAGTCAGAAGGTCGGCACAATACCCGGACAATTGGGTCAACTCCTTTACTTGTCAGCCGATACACCAAAAGGCCGTCCGACTAAGTAAAAGGGGGGCAGCTGTAGACCCCTAAAATTGTCCGGGTCGGAAATAAAGCTTGAAGACTCTCGAAGACTGAAGGATAATCAGCCAGAAGGACTCCTCGAAGGCCCTAGGAGGGTTCTCTGTAGGTCTAGAGGTCTTAGAATAGCTCAAAATAAGGAAGTGGAGGGAAAAAGCCCAATACGGCCGTACTGAAGTCAATACGACCGTATTGGCACTTCAATACGGTCGTACTGAAGTCAATACGACCGTATTGACACTTCAATACAACCGCAGCGAACTCAATACGGGCGTATTGAAATTTCTGAATTTCAATACGACCGTATTGAACTTCAATACGACCGTATTGAAGTTCAAAAATTTCAATACGGCCGTATTGCCCCTGTAGGCCGTATTGCGCCTATTCCCTATAAATATGACGTCAATTGGACGTCATTCCACACTTTTTTCACTCAGTTTTGACTCCCTCCTTGAGGATTCTGGGGTTTTTGAGCAGTGTTCTGCCCTAGAAATCTCTCTGGGAGTCGATCCGACGAAGTTCTTGAGCCCCGAGCCATTTTGCTTGAGGATCGAACTTAGTCGAGGGGAAATCTTTTGATTCCCTTAGTTAAAATTTTGTTCTAGGAGAGCGAGGAGCGGGCTTGTAGAGCGAGGGAACGCCAAAACGCTTCCCAGTTCTTTGCAATATATAAAAGCACGCTTCAAGAGGTTTCCTTTCAATCCTTCCTTTTACTGCTTTCTGTGTGCACATTTAAACTGTCATCATGTAGATAGTCAATTTATAATTGCTTAGAATAAATAGGGGTAATTTAGTAATTTTATACTATTATTTTAAAAATAATCTGTCATAGGGAACCCGAAAGGGGCGCCGTGGGGTGCTAACACCTTCCCCACGCGTAACCGACTCCCTTACCCAACTCTGGTTGTAGTGGCCAAAGTTGATTTTTAAATCAATTGCCTTATCCCTTTTTCCAATGTTTTGAGTAAAACATTGGTGGCGACTCCACGAACCCTCCTTTTGCGAAAACCACTAATCCATGGAGGGTCCCGCTTGGGATTAATATGGATTGGTGAGCCTTTTAATAAAATTGCTCGTTTGACGAGGTCTCAGTTTGAGAATAAGTCTTTCTAGCAATCCACATTTTAAAACAAAAAAACGAGTCCAACCATCCTTCGCGAATGCCGAACGCCCCGTTTCGGGCCGGTGGCGACAATGGCGACTCCACTGGGGAAGCCTCGAGAGTCAGTCCCATTTAGTGACAGATTATTTTTAACAAATAATAGTTAAAAATTACTTTATTACCCCTCACTTGTATGATAACATGTTTATCTATTTGGCTTTAATAACTGTTGTATTTTTAAATTTACGCAATTGTTTGAAATAAAAACTGCACACAAACCTTTGCACACAACAGTTCCCTCTATACCCGGGGGCATGAGTGATTAACCATAGGGAGTGGATGTTAGTACGGCCGGTTGTCGAATGGGTCTATAGGTGCCCGTAGACCGTTGTCGGAAAACATCACTCAAGGTGATAACCATGAACTTGAGTCCGACGGTGCGTTGGAGCTTTCCATCGACCTACGACGAGAGGAATTGGGTCCCTATAATGGGGGCACCTTGGGGGCCTTTGACCAAGTGAGAACAGTTAGATCCTCCTTGAATATGCACTTTTCTGCAGGAGACCCCTACCTCGTGATTCGCTCGTGACTGTTCGTGGATGAGTGAATTGTTTGTGCATTTTTATGTGACATTGTATGAGCATATATTTGCACCTTTTAAACATACAACATTCTTGTTTACAATAAAAAATAAGAATAAATAGAAATAAAGATTTTCTAGTACATGGTGTTAACATCTACCTCCATTGCATTCATATAGGTAGTTTCCCTTTTCACCCAAAAAATACAAAAAAAGATACAAAATATTCAAAAGAAAAATATGTATTTACCCAAACCAAGCAATATCATGCATCATCTTAGGAAAATCCTAAAAACATGATAATGCTTAGTTCAATAAACACAATGCATGCATATTCAACATCATCATCTCATGCATATAGATCATGGAGGGATCTAGGAATCATTCATTTCATACATCCCTCCTAGTAATTCAGTAATAAACATAAATAAAAAGAAAGGATTAAATCGATGCGTATGTTCAAAAATGGATCGCACGCCGTTCGTCATCAAGTGTAAGCCAACAACCGCGCCAAGCGAGCGCACATCAACTCCGTTGTTGGTAATCAAGACGAATAAAGGGGAAGGTCCGACACCATTAAGGATCACCGCTCCAAGACCTTTCCCCTACGAATCAAATAAGGCTGTGCCGTGGATATACGACATCCACTCTTCTGCCGACAGCGATATCTCCAACATCGCTGGACTTGGGGGCATGACTAGGAGTGGCAGGATCTACACTCCCGAAGATCTTCATGATAAAGCCCCCAAGAATAAAGAAAAAGAAGAAAAGAAAACCAAGGAAAAAGAATCCGAGGAGGAGACAGACGAGCTGTTAAAGTTTATCCGACAGAGCGAGTACTCCATCGTGGATCAACTTCATAGGACGCCAGCAAAGATTACGCTGTTGTCGTTGATCCTAAGTTCCGAACCGCATCGGCAAGCTCTGTCGAAAGTCTTGAACGAGGCATACGTGTCGCACACTATCTCCCAAGACGAGTTTGAGGGGATTGTTAGTCACATCAAGGCTAATGATCACCTCACCTTCATCGATGAAGAAATCCCCGCCGAGGGATCAAACCACAACAAGCCCTTGCACATCTCTATAAAGTGCAAGGAGTATCACATCGCTAAAGTCTTGGTAGATAATGGATCTTCCTTGAATGTGATGCCAAAAAGAACGCTCAAGCAATTGGCAATCAAGGGAGTCCAAATGCGCCCGAGCAACATGATCGTTCGAGCCTTCGATGGTTCTAAAAGAGAAGTGGTGGGAGAGATCAATCTTCCAATCCAAATTGGACCCACTATCTTTAATGTCGAATTCCAAGTGATGGACATTACTCCCGCATACAGTTGTCTCCTCGGCCGACCTTGGATTCATGATGCGAAAGCTGTAACTTCTACGCTCCACCAGAAAGTCAAATTCATTGTGGGTGACAAGCTGGTGACTGTACAAGCTGAAGATGATATACTCATCAGTTACCCATCCACCATACCTTACGTGGATGCAACGGAGGAAGCTTTAGAAACCGCCTTCCAAGCATTGGAAATCGCCAATGTCGAAACGTTTCCCCAAGAAATGAAGAAGGTAGCCTCCATGCTCACCAAGAACGGATACTTGCCAGGACAAGGATTAGGCAAGGACTCCCAAGGAATCCCGGAGCTACCCATTATCAAGGATAATCCGGGGAAACAAGGATTAGGATACAACCATATTAAAGATCAAAGAACGAAGAGGAATCAAGATCCTTCTCGACGTTCTTTAAGCCAGATCTTTAGGAAGGCTGGTTCACAAATGTCAAGGCCAGCTGTTGTCATCAAGTGTCCTTTTCCTTCTAATAGGGATGTGTAAATTCGGTGACTATTAGAGATCACTCCTCGGGGACAGCCCGACCCCCGAGCCTCGATAGGGCACATGTTTCCACTATGATTATAATAAAATCATTCATTATTATTTCTTATCGCTTCTTTTCTCGCTTGCAATAAAATTCTAAACCATATTATTTAACCCTGTTCGAATGAACATAAGTGAGGTTAAAATCGTCTTAATAATCAATAAACCCGCATCATTTTTATGTGGAAATGTGCATGACAGCTTGGAGCACCTTTTCTTGGCATCAATAAATGCCATCATGGATAAAGAAATCCTAAAGATAATAAGCTCGGCAGGAAACCCAAAAGGGGACTGCGCAAAATAAGAGCAAAAGACCCGCTAGGAATCCCACAAAAGGGTGACCTAGGCAAAAATTAGGGTTACAAAGTAATGAACAAAAACAAAAGCCCGCTAAGACATCACAAATGGGTGTTTTAGGCAAAAGTTAGGGCCGTCAAAAAAGGGAACAAAATAAATCCATGATGGTATCATCAATTGAATTCAACAAGGAGCTCAAGAAAAGCTATCCAAGTTGTCAAAGCACAATCATTAATAACGAAGATGTGCTTAACCTCATAAATGTTTAATCGAACAAACCTAAACACAATAAGCCTACCATTGGCCAGCCATTCTTACAAAATCCATTTTTCAAAAATAAAACAATCCCCTCTAAAACACAAACTTTTGAAAAATATACCTTTTCCTTCTTTTCTCTCTTGTCCCCAACGATTTTTGAATAATCTAGTGGAAACATGGAGATATAGTGGTCAATAGGAGGGTTGACACATCTTCTAAAGGAAGGGAGAATCATTTGGTTGATGACACCAAAATCAAATATGCATCATTCCTCGGTAACAGAAATCGGCAGAGCACAGTCCGTCTGGAGGAATGGCAAAATCCAAACACAAAAACGCATCGGTTAATTCTTTTGAAAAAAGAATCAAATAGAATTAGGTGCATCATACTGCATACATGCATACAGATGATAGGTGTACTGGAAGATCACTTATTCTCTGTTTATTGAAAAAACAAAAAAATAATAAAAAATATAAATTTCAGAAAAAACAATGCGCCCGTACCATGTTCAGTACACCCATACTAAAATCAGGGTTATGAACAAAATTTCAACTCAACATGGGCGTATTGAAATGGATGCGGCCGTATTGGCCATAAAGAAATTTTCAAAGACCTCGTCATGAGGCAATTGCATAAAAAAGAAAAAATAGAAAAAATTGCTTGTGTATGACAGCAGCAAACAAAATGCAAAGATTCAGAAAATCAACAGCGTCATACAGAATAACTGAGCCTGGAGAGGCTTGCCGAAAGAATACTCTCAGAATAACTGAGCCTGGAGAGGCTTGCCGAAACAATACTCCCACAGAATAACTGAGCCTGGAGAGGCTTGTCGAAATAATACTCTCTCAGAATAACTGAGCCTGGAGAGGCTTGCCGAAAGAATACTCTCAGAATAACTGAGCCTGGAGAGGCTCGCCGAAATAATACTCCCTCGTCATACAGAATAATTGAGCCTGGAGAGGCTTGTCGAAATAATACTCCTTCAGAATAACTGAGCCTGGAGAGGCTCGCCGAAATAATACTCTCTCATAATAACTGAATTTAATTTCTTTAGCACTTTTAAATTCTGTACAGCAAAAGCCAAAAACATAAAAAAGGCAAAATACCAGAAAAAGCCAAATCAGAAGAAAAGGCAAAATACAGAAAAAGCTGAAAATGAAAAAAGGCAAGGATATAGAAAATCCAGCAAACAGATTGTACAGAATAACTGAGCCTGGAGAGGCTTACCAAAATAATACTCCACATCCTCCACATTATGCAGAATAATTGAGCCTGGAGAGGCTCGCAGAAATAATACTCCCCAGAGGAAACCTCAACTCATGCTCTTGGATTCAAAATCCCCAGCGAGAGCTATCAAGCAAGATCGTCAAAATCTCCAATGGAAGCACGATCACCCAAGCAGTATATCTAGTCAAAGGACTTAAAACTTCCTCAGTGAAGATAGCTCTCCAATTCAAGTGTTGAGTGAGGCTAAGCCTGCAGAGGCTTCCTAAATAATACTCTGGGATACATAAGATCCCTCATTCCCCAATCGCCTACTCAGAGGCATCCCTGCAAAAAGAGAAAAATCAAAAATATCAATAACCATTCCCCAAGCGGAATTTGGCACTCAGCCGAACACTGAACTTCAAATCCCCAGTCGCTTACTCAAGAGGCACCCCTTCAAAAAGAGAAAAATCAAAAATATCAATAACCATTCCCCAAAAGGAATTCGGCATTCAGCCAATCATCAAACATCAAGATAATTCGCCTATTCAGAGGCACTCTTTCAAAAAAAAGAGAAAAAATCGAAAAGATCAATAATCATTCCCCAAGCGGAATCCGGCTCTCAGCCTATCATTGAACATCAAGATGATTTGCCTAACAGAAGAGGCCAATCACAACCAATGACAAAATCCCCTGGCGGATAACAGCCTACACAGAGGCAACAAAATCCAAAAATCAAAAAGAGATACCCGAATAAGGATAATCGGGATACTCCACCAACGTCAAAGGACGTCAGCCAAACATAAGGCATCGCTCAACTCAGAGAGAAAGAGCATCTGTGTCTGCACCCCAAGGAGTCAGAAATTCCCCATGGGTACCAACAATGCAATGCAAGTTGGGGCACAGGAACCTGTGAATGACTGCACATCCCTTAGACGGATCCCTGCATTATCCAGCCCTCAGTGGCATCAAAATCAAAAACAATTGTCAAAGCAGCATCGTGGACTGTGGAGACAAAATCAAAATCAACATCCAGAACCCCCAGTGGATAATAGCCTACATAGAGGCTACAAAATCAGAAAATCAAAGAGAGACACCCGAATAAGGATAATCGGGATACTCCACCAACGTCAAAGGACGTCAGCCAAACATAAGGCATCGCTCAACTCAAAGAGAGAGCATCTGTGTCTACACCCCAAGGAGTCAAAAATTCCCCATGGGTACCAACAATGCAATGCAAGTTGGGGCACAAGAACCTATGAATGACTGCACATCCCCTAGACGGATCCCTGCGTTATCCAGCCCTCAGCGGCACAAAATCAGAAAAACCGTCGAAGCAGCATCGTGGACTGTGGAGACAAAAATCATATCAAATCATTGCCGAAGTGATCAGAAGACACGGAAGCAGGCCTGGAGAGGTAATACTCAACTGCTGAATATTAAGAGGCAGGACCTGGAGAGGGTAAACTCACACTGCTGAATGTTAAGAGGCAGGACCTGGAGAGGGTAAACTCACACTGCTGAATGTTAAGAGGCAGGACCTGGAGAGGGTAAACTCAGCTGCCGATGTTAAGACGCAGTCCCTGGAGAGGGCAAACTCAGCTGCCGATGTTAAGACGCAGTCCCTGGAGAGGGCAAACTCAGCTGCCGATGTTAAGACGCAGTCCCTGGAGAGGGCAAACTCAGCTGCCGATGTTAAGACGCAGTCCCTGGAGAGGGTAAACTCACCTGCCGATGTTAAGACGCAGTCCCTGGAGAGGGTAAACTCAGCTGCCGATGTTAAGACGCAGTCCCTGGAGAGGGTAAACTCGCATTGCCGAAGTGATCAGAAGACACGGACGCAGTCCCTGGAGAGGGTAAACTCAGCTGCCGATGTTAAGACGCAGTCCCTGGAGAGGGTAAACTCACCTGCCGATGTTAAGACGCAGACCCTGGAGAGGGCAAACTCAAACTGCCAAATGTTAAGCGGCAGAGCCTGGAGAGGCGGGTACTCAATCATCAGGGTGATGTTAACACACTGGTCTCTAGCTTCCGGCTCGGGCGTCGAGTGAGGCTAGGTCTGGAGAGACGGTACTCAACCATCAGCGTCATCAGAGGTGCGTTGATGTCCAACTTCCGGCTCGGGCGTCGAGTGAAGTTGACCCTGGAGAGGGTAAACTCAGCTACCGAGGATGTCAGAAGCGCCGAGGTATGCACCCACCTGGAGAGGCTACTCAACAATTTTCCGCCGGAAGACATTACAAGTCAGAAGGTCGGCACATCACCCGGACAATTGGGTCAACTCCTTTACTTGTCAGCCGGTACACCAAAAGGCCATCCGACTAAGTAAAGGGGGGGCAGCTGTAGACCCCTAAAATTGTCCGGGTCGGAAATAAAGCTTGAAGACTCTCGAAGACTGAAGGAAGATCAGCCAGAAGGACTCCTGGAAGGCCCTAGGAGGGTTCTCTGTAGGTCTAGAGGTCTTAGAATAGCTCAAAATAAGGAAGTGGAGGGAATGAAGCCCAATACGGCCGTACTGAACTTAATACGGCCGTATTAAAGCTTCAATACGGCCGCAGTGAACTCAATACGGCGTATTGAAGTTTCTGAAACTTCAGTACGGCCGTACTGAAATCAATACGGCCGTATTGAAGTTTCAATACAGCCGCAGTGAACTCAATACGGGCGCATTGAAATTTCTGAATTTCAATACGGCTGTATTGAATTCAATACGGCCGTATTGAAGTTCAAAAATTTCAATACGGCCGTATTGCATCTATAGGCCGTATTGCGCCTATTCCCTATAAATATGACGTCAATTGGACGTCATTCCACACTTTTTCAGATAGTTTCAACCCTCTCCTTGAGTATTCTGGGGTTTTTGAGCAGTGTTCTGCCCTAGAAATCACTCGGAGAGTTGATCCGACAAAGTTCTTGAGCCCCGAGCCATTTGGCTTGAGGATCGAACCTAGTCGAAGGGAAATCCTCCGGATTTCCATAGTTAAAAGTTTTTTTAGGAAGGAGCGAGCGAGCTTGTAGAGCGAGGGAACGCCAAAAAGCTTCCCAGTTTTACTCAATATATAAAAGCACGCTTCAAGAGGTTTCTTCTTAAATCCTTCCTTTTACTGCTTTCTGTGTGCATATTTAAACTGTCATCATGTAGATAGTTAATTTATAATCGCTTATAATAAATAGGGGTAATTTAGTAATTTTACGCTATTATTTTAGAAATAATCTGTCATAGGGAACCCGAAAGGGGCGCTGTGGGGTGCTAACACCTTCCCCACGCGTAACCGACTCCCTTACCCGACTCTGGTTGTAATGGCCAAAGTTGATTTATAAAATCAATTGCCTTATCTCTTTTTCCAATGTTTTGAGTAAAACATTGGTGGCGACTCCACGAACCCTCCTTTTGCGAAAACCACTAATCCATGGAGGGTCCCGCTTGGGATTAATATGGATTGGTGAATCATTTTAATAAAATTGCTCGTTTGACGAGGTCTCAGTTTGAGAATAAGTCATTCTAGCAAACCATATTTTTTTTAAACAAATAAAAGAGTCTAACCATCCTTCGCGAATGCCGAAAGCCTGTTTCGGGCCGGTGGCGACAATTCTCTGTTTATTAAAAAAAAACAAAAAAATATAAACTTCAGAAAAACAATACGCCCGTATCATGTTCAGTATGCCCGTACTAAAAACAGGGTTATGAACAAATTTTCAACTCAGTACGAGCGTACTGAAATAGATATGGCCGTATTGGCCACAAAGAAATATTCAAAGACCTCATCATGAGGAAGTCGCATAAAATAGAAAAAATAGAAAAATTGCTTGTGTATGACAGCAGCAAACAAAATGCAGAAATTCGGAAAATCAATAAAACGTATAGAATAACTGAGCCTGGAGAGGCTTGCCGAAATAATACTCTCAGAATAACTGTGCCTGGAGAGGCTCGCCGAAATAATACTCTGTCAGAATAATTGAGCCTGGAGAGGCTCGCCGAAATAATACTCTCTCAGAATAACTGAGCCTGAAGAGGCTTGCCAAAATAATACTCCTCAGAGACATTTCTGTACAGAAAAAGCCAAAACCAACAAAAAAGGCAGAAATACAGAAAAAGCCAAAATCAACAAAAAATACAGAAAAAGCCGAAATCAACAAAAAAGGCAAAAACACAGAAAAAGCCAAAATCAACAAAAAGGCAAAAACACAGAAAAAGCCAAAATCAACAAAAAGGCAAAATACAGAAAATCCAACAAATTATACAGAATAACTGAGCCTGGAGAGGTTTGCTGAAAAAATACTCCCACAAAATAATCAAGCCTGGAGAGGCTTGCCGAAATAATACTCTCCAAAAGACGTCTCAGCTCGCATTCTCGGGCTGAACAAAAAACAATACTCATGCAGAATAACTGAGCCTGGAGAGGCTTGCCGAAACAATACTCCTACAGAATAATTGAGCCTGGAGAGGCTCGCCGAAATAATACTCTCTCAGAATAACTGAGCCTGGAGAGGCTCGCAGAAATAATACTCCCCAGAGAAACCTCAACTTCCACTCACGGGCCAAATTCCCCAGTGAAAGCTATCAAACCAAGATCAGCAAAATTCCCCAAGGGAGGCTTGATCATCTAAACAGAATATCCAAGTCGAAAGGACTTAAACTTCCTCAGTGGAAGGTAGCTTTCCAACTCAAGCGATGAGTGAAGCTAAGCCTGAAGAGGCTTTCTTAATAATACTCTGGGATAAATAAACTTTAAATCCCCACTCGCCTACTCAGAGGCACCCCCTCAAGAAAAATCACATAATCATTCCCCAAGCGGAATCCGGCACTTAGCCAAACACCAAACATCAAGATAATTCGCCTACTCAGAGGCACTCTTTCAAAAAAGAAAAAAATCCAAAAGATCAATAACAATTCCCCAAGCGGAATTTGGCTTTTCAGCCAATCATTGAACATCAAGATGATATGCCTAACAGAAGAGGCTAATCAAAATCAACATCCAAAATCCCCAGCGGATAATAGCCTACACAGAGGCAACAAAACCAGAAAAACAAAAAGAGTCGCCCGAATAAGGATAACCGGGATACTCCACCACCGTCAAAAGGACGTCAGCCAACCATAAGGCACCGCTCATCTCAGAAAGAGCATCTTTGTGTCTACACCCCAAGGAAACAGAAATTCCTCAATGGGCACCAATTACGCAATGCAAAATTGGGACACAAGAACCTATGAGTAACTGCACATCCCCTAGACGGATCCCTGCGTTATCCAGCCCTCAGCGGCACCAAAATCAAAAACAACCGTCGAAGCAGCATCGTGGACTGTGGAGACAAAACTATCACAAATCCCTGGAGAGGGCAAACTCACGCTACCCAGATGTCCAGAGCACCGAGGTATGCACAAAGCCTGGAGAGGCAATACTCAGCTACCCAGATGTCCAGAGCACCGAGGTATGCACAAGCCTGGAGAGGCAATACTCAGCTACCCAGATGTCTAGAGCACCGAGGTATGCACAAGCCTGGAGAGGCAATACTCAGCTACCCAGATGTCCAGAGCACCGAGGTATGCACAAGCCTGGAGAGGCAATACTCAGCTACCCAGATGTCCAGAGCACCGAGGTATGCACAAGCCTGGAGAGGCAATACTCAGCTACCCAGATGTCCAGAGCACCGAGGTATGCACAAGCCTGGAGAGGCAATACTCAGCTACCCAGATGTCCAGAGCACCGAGGTATGCAATGAGCCTGGAGAGGCGACGACTAATACTCACCCTGGAGAGGGCAAACTCAACCTGGAGAGGCTACTCAACAATTTTCCACCGGAAGACACTACAAGTCGGAAGGATGGCCTTATTCCCCGGACAATTGGGTCAACTCCTTTACTTGTCAACCGGTACACTAAAAGGCCGTTTGACTAAGTAAAGGGGGGGCAGCTGTAGACCCCTAAAATTGTCCGGGTCGGAAATAAAGCTTGAAGACTCTCGAAGACTGAAGGAAGATCAGCCAGAAGGACTTCCAGAAGGCCCAAGGAGGGTTCTCTATAGGTCTAGAGGTCTTAGGATAGCTAAAATAAGAAAAGTGGGAGGAATGAAGCCCAATACGGCCTCCCAGAGGTTCAGTACGGCCGTATTGAACATTTTGAACTTCAATACGGCCGCACTGAACTCAATACGGCCGTATTGAAGTTTCTGAACTTCAATACGGCTGCATTGAATTCAATACGGCTGCACTGAACTTCAATACGGCTGCACTGAACTTCAATACGGCCGTATTGAGGTTTTTGAACTTCAATACGGCCGTATTGAATTCAATACGGCCGTATTGTAGTTCAAAACTTCAATACGGACCGTATTGACCCCCAGAAACCGTATTGAGCCTCTTCCCTATAAATATGACGTCAATGGGACGTCATTTCACACTTTCACACTGAGTTTTGACCCTCTTCTTGAGTATTCTGGGTTTTTTTTGAGCAGTGCTCTGCCTAGAAATCACTCGGAGAGTTGATCCGACGAAGTTCTTGAGTCACAAGCCATTTGCTTGAGTCTCGAACCTAGTCGAAGGGAGATCCTCCGGATTTCCATAGTTAAAATTTTATAGGAGGGAGCGAGCGGTCTTGTAGAGGGAGGGAACGCCAAAACGCTTCCCAATTTCTGTCAAGATATATAAGAAAGCACGCTTCAAAGGTTTATATCTTTAAAGTCCCTTCTTTTACCGCTTTCTGTGTGTACATATTTAAACTGTCATCATGTAGATAGTTAATTTATAATTGCTTAGAATAAATAGGGGTAATTTAGTAATTTTGCACTATTATTTTTAAATAATCTGTCATAGGGAACCCGAAAGGGGCGCTGTGGGGTGCTAACACCTTCCCCACGCGTAACCGACTCCCTTACCCGACTCTGGTTGTAATGGCCGAAGTCGATTTTTGAATCGATTGCCTTAAACTTCTTTTTCCAATGTTTTGAGTATAACATTGGTGGCGACTCCATGAACCCTTCCTTTTTATGAAAACCGCTAATCCATGGAGGGTCCCGCTTGGGATTAACATGGATTGGTGAGCCTTTTAATAAAATTGCTCGTTTGACAAGGTCTCAGTTTGAGAATAAGTCATTCTAGCAATCCATATTTTCAAACAAATAAAAGAGTCCAACCATCCTTCGCGAATGCCGAAAGCCCGTTTCGGGCCGGTGGCGACATTGAATTTTGATCCGTGGTTCCAACTTGTTCTTGTGTTCATCTTGAGTTCATCTTGTTCAATTTTTGAGTTCATGTCACTATTGAGTTGATTCCTTCTTAGATCTAGTTTTTTGTTTTAAAATTTGATGGATCTAGTTTGTATTGCTTGAATGATTCATATGCGCCTATGTTATATGCTTTCATGAATCATGCCAATTTCTTCTTGTTCTTAATAGGAAAATTCTGCCTATGTTCGTTTTTGCTTTTGTTGAGTCATAATTGAAATTTTATTCGGTCAATTGTATGTTGAGTCTTTTATTTTGAAATCCATGTCTAGTAGGATTGTGTAGTTCTTTGATGTTCATCATTCCTAGCTTTGCTTGAGTAGTCCGTTTGAA
Organism: Cajanus cajan; assembly: GCF_000230855.2. Lineage (NCBI taxonomy): Eukaryota > Viridiplantae > Streptophyta > Magnoliopsida > Fabales > Fabaceae > Cajanus > Cajanus cajan. Next base: position 42,718,105 of record NC_138525.1, read on the forward strand.
TTTTTGTTTGAGTAAATTTGGATTCATTTTATGGATTTGGCCGAGATCTATTGTCTTTGGTAAAAGCTTATCATTTTGGTTTTTGTTTGAGTTCATAAACTACTACTAGATCATTAGTAGTTTTCTTAGAAATTTGTAGGTTTCCAAAAATTTTATAATGTCTTGAAAATTTCTTGAATCAGTGAGGTTTGATTTTGTATAAGTTGGAGTGTGCTGAAATTTGTGTTTGGAAATTCAAATTTGAATTTGAGTTGGAGCCTAAAAACCGTGCATGTGCTATTCTAAACTACAAGCATGAAAAGCATGTCACATGTCACTTGAATTTACACTTAATTTCACTTGTATTTGGCAACTATTCTAAACCAGTTTTTAGTGCTACTATTAAGTGTAACCGAGAATCATTTGTGACAAATTTTTGTGAGCAGCAAAAGGCAACTCCTATTTGATAAAAAAAATTAGAAGAAAGATCAAAAGAAATTCAAAACAACATTAAAAAAAAAATGCTAAACCTAATTTGAAAAGGAAAAAGCCATTTAAGGAGTTAGTTTCTCAATTTGTTTCTTCTCGGTTGCTAGTTGAATTTGATTCATAAAAAGAATTTTTCAACTCATCTATTTTGAGTGTTTGGTTTTGTGCATCTACTCTAGAACTATTCCTAGGTCAATTCCTTCTAGTTCTAGTCAACTACTTCATTTGTGTCATATAAGCTTGTCATTACTTAATCTACTCTTGTCTTCTTTTCCTTCCATATTTTCTTTTGCTGTTCTTATCTTGTGCTAATCAAAGAGTGACCTAAGCTTGACCTAGCCTATCTTCTTAGAAGCTAGTTCTACAAGGGTCATCAAAAGAAGCCTACGGAAAGGAGGAGGAAGGAAGATAGAAGTGGCTTGCGGATTTTGACTCCTTAAACACAAACCATAAACACCTCTTGGCTGGAAATTTGGTGGAGGCTGGACTGGAAAACCATGAAGCATCTTGGATTTTAATTTCATTTGTATTTGAATTTAAAAAAAAAAATGTATAAGCATTAGTGACGGATTTTAGTGACCGATTTTACCTTACTAATTTGAATTTTGTTGCAAAATTTGGTCACTAATCCATCACTAATTCTTTGTGGCTGTTTTTAATACTTCATTTCATCCACTTGTTCTTTGTTGTTTATACTTTGTATTTGGCCTTTACAAGGAGTGTCTTGGGAGTGTCTTTGGTACACAACCATCTCTCCTTAAGTTTACAATTTTCGTTAGTACTTGGTGGGAGTGGTCCTTGATTGATCTTTGGTATCTCTCAAGCTCTCACCTTAGGACACGTTTAGGTAGTTTAATTTTTGTTGCTTAATCCTTGTTTTACTTGCTTTTATACGTCTTGCTTATCATAGTTCACAAAAACATCAAAAATCATTTTCATTGAAAAGAATTTGGTAGAGATTAACTACAAAGGGGATTAGTAATTTTTACTTGAAGAGGCTTGGTTTTTAAGTGGCTCCTAGTAGCTCACCTCCCTCCAAAGTTCAATTTGTATACATAATCCTCTAAGTATTTAGTCTTAACCTTGCATAAAAACAATTGATTTTCAAAAATCATTTCTCAAAAAGCCACTTTCTCCTATAATGGAAGAATTTTCTACCCCTCAAAGTGATAGTAATTCAAGTGATTACAATGACTTGTCAAAAGTAACACATGAATTAAGATCACTTAAGCTTTGGAAGAAGCTGTCGCCACCGGCCCGAAACGGGCTTTCGGCATTCGCGAAGGATGGTTGGACTCGTCTGTTTGTTTAAAAATGTGGATTGCTAGAATGACTTATTCTCAAACTGAGACCTCGTCAAACGAGCAATTTTATTAAAAGGCTCACCAATCCATATTAATCCCAAGAGGGACCCTCCATGGATTAGTGGTTTTCGCAAAAGGAGGGTTCGTGGAGTCGCCACCAATGTTTTACTCAAAACATTGGAAAAAGGGATAAGGCAATTGATTTTATAAATCAACTTTGGCCATTACAACCAGAGTTGGGTAAGGGAGTCGGTTACGCGTGGGGAAGGTGTTAGCACCCCACAGCGCCCCTTTCGGGTTCCCTATGACAGATTATTTCTAAAACAATAGCGTAAAATTACTAAATTACCCCTATTTATTATAAGCGATTATAAATTAACTATCTACATGATGACAGTTTAAATATGCACACAGAAAGCAGTAAAAGGAAGGATTTAAGAAGAAACCTCTTGAAGCGTGCTTTTATATATTGAGTAAGACTGGGAAGCTTTTTGGCGTTCCCTCACTCTACAAGCTCGCTCGCTCCTTCCTAAATAACTTTTAACTATGGAAATCCGGAGGATTTCCCTTCGACTAGGTTCGATCCTCAAGCAAAATGGCTCGGGGCTCAAGAACTTCGTCGGATCAACTCTCCGAGTGATTTCTATGGCAGAACACTGCTCAAAAACCCCAGAATACTCAAGGAGAGGGTTAAAACTATCTCAAAAAGTGTGGAATGACGTCCAATTGACGTCATATTTATAGGGAATAGGAGCAATACGGCCTACAGGAGCAATACGGCCGTATTGAAATTTTTGAACTTCAATACGGCCGTATTGAGTTCAATACGGCCGTATTGAAATTCAGAAATTTCAATGCGCCCGTATTGAGTTCACTGCGGCTGTATTGAAGCTTCAATACGGGCGTATTGATTTCAATACGGCCGTATTGAAGTTTTCAGAAACTTCAATACACCGTATTGAGTTCACTGCGGCCGTATTGAAGCTTCAATACGGCCGTATTAAGTTCAGTACGGCCGTATTGGGCTTCATTCCCTCCACTTCCTGATTTTGAGCTATTCTAAGACCTCTAGACCTACAGAGAACCCTCCTAGGGCCTTCCAGGAGTCCTTCTGGCTGATCTTCCTTCAGTCTTCGAGAGTCTTCAAGCTTTATTTCCGACCCGGACAATTTTAGGGGTCTACAGCTGCCCCCCCTTTACTTAGTCAAACGGTCTTTTGGTGTACCGGCTGACAAGTAAAGGAGTTGACCCAATTGTCCGGGTGACGCGCCGACCTTCTGACTTGTAGCGTCTTCCGGTGGAAAATTGTTGAGTAACCTCTCCAGGTTGTTGCATACCTCGGCGCTCCTGACAACCTCGGTAGCTAAGTTTACCCTCTCCAGGTCCTGCCTCTTAACATTCAGCAGTGTGAGTTTACCCTCTCCAGGTCCTGCCTCTTAACATTCAGCAGCGTGAGTTTACCCTCTCCAGGTCCTGCCTCTTAACATTCAGCAGCGTGAGTTTACCCTCTCCAGGTCCTGCCTCTTAACATTCAGCAGTGTGAGTTTACCCTCTCCAGGTCCTGCCTCTTAACATTCAGCAGTGTGAGTTTACCCTCTCCAGGTCCTGCCTCTTAACATTCAGCAGTGTGAGTTTACCCTCTCCAGGTCCTGCCTCTTAACATTCAGCAGTGTGAGTTTACCCTCTCCAGGTCCTGCCTCTTAACATTCAGCAGTGTGAGTTTACCCTCTCCAGGTCCTGCCTCTTAACATTCAGCAGTTGAGTTTACCCTCTCCAGGTCCTGCCTCTTAACATTCAGCAGTTGAGTATTGCCTCTCCAGGCCCTGCCTCTTAACATTCAGCAGTTGAGTTTACCCTCTCCAGGTCCTGCCTCTTAACATTCAGCAGTGTGAGTTTACCCTCTCCAGGTCCTGCCTCTTAACATTCAGCAGTTGAGTTTATCCTCTCCAGGTCCTGCCTCTTAACATTCAGCAGTTGAGTTTACCCTCTCCAGGTCCTGCCTCTTAACATTCAGCAGTTGAGTATTGCCTCTCCAGGCCTGCTTCCGTGTCTTCTGATCACTTCGGCAATGATTTGATATGATTTTTGTCTCCACAGTCCACGATGCTGCTTCGACAGTTTTTCTGATTTTGTGCCGCTGAGGGCTGGATAACGCAGGGATCCGTCTAGGGGATGTGCAGTCATTCATAGGTTCTTGTGCCCCAACTTGCATTGCATTGTTGGTACCCATGGGGAATTTTTGACTCCTTGGGGTGTAGACACAGATGCTCTCTCTCTGAGTTGAGCGATGCCTTATGTTTGGCTGACGTCCTTTTGACGTGGGTGGAGTATCCCGGTTGTCCTTATTCGGGTATCTCTTTTGGATTTTCTGATTTTTGTAGCCTCTGTGTAGGCTGTTTATCCGCTGGGGATTTTGTCATTCATTTCTTGACTGGCCTCTTCTGTTAGGCAAATGATCTTGATGTTTGGTGCTTGGCTGGATGCCACATTCCGTTTGGGGAATATTTATTGATATATTTTTTCCTTTTTTGGAAGAGTGCCTCTGAGTAGGCGAATTATCTTGATGTTCAGTGTTCGGCTGAGTGCCGGATTCCTCTTGGGGAATGGTTATTGATCTTTTTGTGATTTTTCTTGAAGGGGTGCCTCTGAGTAGGCGACTGGGGATTTAGGGATCTTATGTATCCCAGAGTATTATTTAGGAAGCCTCTGCAGGCTTAGCCTCACTCAATGCTTGAGCTGGAGAGCTATCTTCACTGAGGAAGTTTAAGTCCTTTGACTTGGATATTCTGCTTGGGAGATCGTACTTCCATTGGGGATTTTGACGATCTTGCTTTGATAGCTCTCGCTGGGAAATTTGGCCCGTGAGCTTGAGTTGAGGTTTCTCTGGGGAGTATTATTTCTACGAGCCTCTCCAGGCTCAGTTATTCTGCATACTGTGGAGGATGTGGAGTATTATTTTGGTAAGCCTCTCCAGGCTTAGTTATTCGGTTCAAACTGTTTGTTGGATTTTCTATATCCTTGCCTTTTTTCATTTTCGGCTTTTTCTGTATTTTGCCTTTTCTTCTGATTTGGCTTTTGCTGTACAGAAATTAAAAGTGCTAAAGAAATTAAATTCAGTTATTATGAGAGAGTATTATTTCGGCAAGCCTCTCCAGGCTCAGTTATTTTGCAGGAGTATTATTTCGGCAAGCCTCTCCAGGCTCAATTATTCTGTGGGAGTATTATTTCGACAAGCCTCTCCAGGCTCAATTATTCTGTATGACGAGGGAGTATTATTTCGGCGAGCCTCTCCAGGCTCAGTTATTCTGAGAGTATTCTTTCGGCAAGCCTCTCCAGGCTCAGTTATTCTGAGAGTATTCTTTCGGCAAGCCTCTCCAGGCTCAGTTATTCTGAGAGTATTATTTCGGCAAGCCTCTCCAGGCTCAGTTATTCTGAGAGTATTCTTTCGGCAAGCCTCTCCAGGCTCAGTTATTCTGTATGAGTATTGTTTCGGCGAGCCTCTCCAGGCTCAGTTATTCTGTACAATTTTCTTGTTGGATTTTTTGTACCCATGCCTCTTTTCCGTTTTCGGCTTTTTGTTGACTGCTGTCATACACAATCAATTTTTCCTATTTTCTATTTTATGCAATTGCCTCATGACGAGGTCTTTGACAATTTCTTTATGGCCAATACGGCCGTATCCATTTCAGTTCGCCCATGTTGAGTTGAAAATTTGTTCATAACCCCAATTTTGGTACGGGCGTACTGAACATGATACGGGCGTATTGTTTTTTTCTGAAGTTTATATTTTTTGTTTTTTTTTGTTGTTTTTTTTTTTTTTTTTTTTTTGTTGTTTTTTTTTTTTTTTTGTTGTTTTTTCAATAAACAGAGAATAAGTGATCTTCCAGTACACCTATCATCTGTATGCATGTATGCGGTATGATGCACCTAATTCTATTTGATTCTTTTTTCAAAAGAATTAACCGATGCGTTTTTCTGTTTGGATTTTGCCATTCCTCCATACGGACTGTGCTCTGCCGATTTCTGTTACCGAGGAATGATGCGTATTTTGATTTTGGTGTCATCAACCAAATGATTCTTCCCTTTCTTTAAGAGATGTGTCAACCCTCCTATTGACCACTATATCTCCATGTTTCCACTAGATTATTCAAAAATCGTTGGGACAAGAGAGAAAAGAAGGAAAGGATATATTTTCAAAAGTTTGTGTTTTAGAGGGGATTATTTTATTTTTGAAAAATTGTTTTTGTAAGCATGGATGGCCAAGGTAGGCTTATTGTGTTTAGGTTTGTTTGTTTAAACACTTATGAGGTTTAAGCACATCTTTGTTATTAATGATTGTGCTTTGACAACTTGGATAGCTTTTCTTGAGCCCCTTGTTGAATTCAATTGATAGTACCATCATGGATTTATTTTGTTTTTTTTCTTTTTTTGACGGCCCTAACTTTTGCCTAAAACACCCATTTGTGATGTCTTAGCGGGCTTTTGTTTTTATTCATTATTTTGTAACCCTAATTTTTGCCTAGGTCACCCTTTTGTGGGATTCCTAGCGGGTCTTTTGGTCTTATTTTGTAACCCTAACTTTTGCCTAGGTCACCCTTTTGTGGGATTCCTAGCGGGTCTTTTGGTCTTATTTTGTAACCCTAACTTTTGCCTAGGTCACCCTTTTGTGGGATTCCTAGCGGGTCTTTTGCTCTTTAGGATTTCTTTATCCATGATGGCACTTATTGAGGCCAAGAAAAGGTGCTCCAAGTTGACACACACACTTCCACATAAAAATGATGTGGGTTTATTATTATTAAGATGATTTTAACCTCATTCATGTTTATTCAAACAGGGTTAAAATAATGTGGTCTAGAATTTTATTGCAAGCGAGAAAAGAAGCAATAAAGAATTAATGAAGAATGATTTTATTATAATCATAATGGAAACATGTGCCCTATCGAGGCTCGGGGGTCGGGCTGTCCCCGAGGAGTGATCTCTAATAGTCACTGAGTCTATACATCCCTATCGGAAGGAGAAGGACACTTGATGACAACAGCTGGCCTTGACGTTTGTGAACCAGCCTTCCTAAAGATCTGGCTTAAAGAACGTCGAGAAGGATCTTGGTTCCTCTTCGTCCTTTGATCTTTGTTAGGGTTGTATCTTAACCCTTGTTTCCCCGGATTGTCTTTGATAATGGGTAGCTCCGGGATTCCTTGGGAGTCCTTGCCTAATTCTTGTCTTGGCAAGTATCCGTTCTTTGTGAGCGTATGAGCTACCTTCTTCATTTCTCGGGGAAACGTTTCAACATTGGCGATTTCCAATGCTTGGAAGGCGGTTTCTAAAGCTTCCTCTGCTGCATCCACATAAAGTATGTTGGATGGCTTGCTGATGAGTATGTCATCTTTAGCTTGTTCGGTCACCAGTTTGTCACCCACTATGAACTTGACTTTCTGGTGGAGCGTAGAAGGAATAGCTTTCGCATCATGAATCCAAGGTCGGCCGAGGAGACAGCTGTATGCGGGAGTGATATCCATCACTTGAAATTCGACGTTGAAGATAGTGGGTCCAATTTGGATTGGAAGATTGATTTCTCCCACTACTTCTCTTTTAGAACCGTCGAAAGCTCGAACGATCATGTTGCTCGGGCGCGTTTGGACTCCCTTGATTGCCAATTGCTTGAGCGTTCTTTTTGGCATCACTTTCAAGGAAGATCCATTATCTACCAAGACTTTAACGATGTGATACTCCTTGCACTTTATAGAGATGTGCAAGGGCTTGTTGTGATTTGGTCCCCCAGCGGGGATTTCTTCATCGGTGAAGGTGAGGTGATCATTAGCCTTGATGTGACTAACAATCCCCTCAAACTTGTCTTGGGAGATAGTGTGCAACACGTATGCCTCGTTCAAGACTTTCAACAAATCTTGCCGATGCGGTTCGGAGCATAGGATCAACGAAAACAGAGTAATCTTTGCTGGCGTCTTATGAAGTTGATCCATGATGGAGTACTCGCTCTGTCGGATATATTTTAACAGTTTGTCTGTCTCCTCCTCGGATTCCTTATTTTCCTCGGTTTTTTCTTCTTTTTCTTTCCCTTTATTCTTGGGAGCTTTGTCATGAAGATCTTCGGGAGTGTAGATCCTGCCACTCCTAGTTATGCCCCCAAGTCCAGCGATGTTGGAGATATCGCTGTCGGCAGAAGAGTGGATGTCGTATATCCACGGCACAACCTTATTTGATTTGCAAGGGAAAGGCCTTGGAACTGTGATCCTTAATGGTGTTGGACCTTCCCCTTTGTTTGTCTGATTACCAACAACGGAGTTGACGTATGCTCGCTTGGCATGGTTGTTGGCTTACACTTGATAACGAACGGCGTGCGATCCATTCTTTGAACATACGCATCGATTATTTCTTTCTTTTTATTAATATTTATTAATGGAATACTAGGAGAGATGTATGAAATGAATAACTCCTAGATCCCTCCATGATCTATATGCATGATATGAGATGATGGTGGTGGATATGCATGCATAGTGTTTATTCAACTAAGCATTATCATGTTTTTAGGATGTTCCTAAGATGATGCATGATATTGCTTGGTTTGGATAAATAACCCTTTTTTCTTTTTTTTTTTTGGGTATTTTTATTTATTATATTTTTTTTTGTATTTTTGGGTGAAAAGGGAAACTACCTATATGAATGTGATGAAGGTAGATGTTAACACCATGCAATGGAAGATCCTTATTCCTATTTATTTTTATTTTAAAAGAATAGGAATGTTGTATGTTTAAAGAAATGCAATGTATGCGCAAACAATTTCACATAAACAATGCACAAACAATTCACTCATCCACGAACAGTCACGAGCGAATCACGAGGTGGGGGTATCCTGCAGAAAAGTGCATATTCAAGGTGGATCTAACTGTTCTCACCGGTCTGAGGCCCCCAAGGTGCCCCCATTATAGGGACCCAATTCCTCTCGTCGTGGGTCGATGGAAAGTTCCAACGCACCGTCGGACTTAAGTTCATGGTTATCACCTTGAGTGATGTTTTTCCGACAACGGTCTCGTAGGCTCCTATAGACCCATTCAACCGGCCGTACTAACATCCACTCCCTATGGATTACCACTCATGCCCCCGGGTATAGAGGGAACTGTTGTGTGCAAAGGTTTGTGTGCAATTTTTATTTCAAACAATTGCGGAAATTTAAACAAACAACAGTTATTTAAAGCCAAATATATAAAGCATGTTATCATACAAGCAAGGGGTAATGAAGTAATTTTAACTATTATTTGTTAAAAATAATCTGTCACTAAATGGGACTGACTCTCGAAGCTTCCCCAGTGGAGTCGCCATCTGTCGCCACCGGCCCGAAACGGGCTTTCGGCATTCGCGAAGGATGGTTGGACTCGTCTGTTTGTTTAAAAATGTGGATTGCTAGAATGACTTATTCTCAAACTGAGACCTCGTCAAACGAGCAATTTTATTAAAAGGCTCACCAATCCATATTAATCCCAAGCGGGACCCTCCATGGATTAGTGGTTTTCGCAAAAGGAGGGTTCGTGGAGTCGCCACCAATGTTTTACTCAAAACATTGGAAAAAGGGATAAGGCAATTGATTTTATAAATCAACTTTGGCCATTACAACCAGAGTTGGGTAAGGGAGTCGGTTACGCGTGGGGAAGGTGTTAGCACCCCACAGCGCCCCTTTCGGGTTCCCTATGACAGATTATTTTTAAAACAATAGCGTAAAATTACTAAATTACCCCTATTTATTATAAGCGATTATAAATTAACTATCTACATGATGACAGTTTAAATATGCACACAGAAAGCAGTAAAAGGAAGGATTTAAGAAGAAACCTCTTGAAGCGTGCTTTTATATATTGAGTAAGACTGGGAAGCTTTTTGGCGTTCCCTCACTCTACAAGCTCACTCGCTCCTTCCTAAAAAACTTTTAACTATGGAAATCCGGAGGATTTCCCTTCGACTAGGTTCGATCCTCAAGCAAAATGGCTCGGGGCTCAAGAACTTCGTCGGATCAACTCTCCGAGTGATTTCTAGGGCAGAACACTGCTCAAAAACCCCAGAATACTCAAGGAGAGGGTTAAAACTATCTCAAAAAGTGTGGAATGACGTCCAATTGACGTCATATTTATAGGGAATAGGCGCAATACGGCCTACAGGAGCAATACGGCCGTATTGAAATTTTTGAACTTCAATACGGCCGTATTGAGTTCAATACGGCCGTATTGAAATTCAGAAATTTCAATGCGCCCGTATTGAGTTCACTGCGGCTGTATTGAAGCTTCAATACGGGCGTATTGATTTCAATACGGCCGTATTGAAGTTTTCAGAAACTTCAATACACCGTATTGAGTTCACTGCGGCCGTATTGAAGCTTCAATACGGCCGTATTAAGTTCAGTACGGCCGTATTGGGCTTCATTCCCTCCACTTCCTGATTTTGAGCTATTCTAAGACCTCTAGACCTACAGAGAACCCTCCTAGGGCCTTCCAGGAGTCCTTCTGGCTGATCTTCCTTCAGTCTTCGAGAGTCTTCAAGCTTTATTTCCGACCCGGACAATTTTAGGGGTCTACAGAAGCAAGAAGCCAAGCAAAAACTTAAAGAAAAGATTGAAAGAGAGGCTCAACTTGCTCTCTTAGAGGAAGAGATTCGTTTATTAAAGGAGAAAGAAGAAAAATTACACCACAGGCACCGAAGTAGACATAGCTCCCAAAGTAATTCAACCTTAGGAGAGTCAATGCATGATGATAGTCTAGCTTTAGGAGATCATTATCAACAACCTCCTAGAAGAGTTCATAGGATCCCCAAGTCAAGGGAATCTAGGGTAGATCTCCCTTATTTCCATGGAAAAGATGATGTGGAGGGGTACCTAGATTGGGAGATGAAGGTGGAACAAATTTTCACTTGCCACCAAGTAAGTGAAGAAAGAAAAGTCTCCCTCGCCACTTTAAGTTTTCAAGGTCATGCCATGTATTGGTGGACTTCTCTTGTGAGAGATAGGCGTCTCCATAATGATCCTCCAATTCAATATTGGAATGAATTAAGGAGTGCCTTGAGGAGGCGGCATATACCCTCTTACTACACTAGGGAGCTTATCAACAAGCTCCAAAGACTTCATCAAAAAAATATGACTGTGGAAGAGTATAGACAAACGATGGAGTTATACTTAATGAGGGCTGGCATTAGGGAGGAGGAAAACATTACCATTGCTAGGTTTTTAAGTGGATTAACTTTTGATATAAGAGATAAAGTGGAGCTTCTCCCTTATAGGGATTTGAATGATTTGGTTCAACTTTGCATCAAGGTTGAACAGCAAAATTTGAGAAAAGGATTTAAAAGCTCATACTCATCATCTTATTCTAAGGTTGACTACAAGAGGGAAGACAAGAAAAATGATTTTGAAAAGAAAAACACTTTTCCCTCTAAAAACCTAGACAAGGGCAAAGAAAAGGAAAAAGAGAAAAAAACAAACACTTCACACACTAGCACTAAGACTAGTGACATAAAATGCTTTAAGTGTCTTGGGAGAGGCCACATTGCTTCTCAATGCCCTACTAAGAAGGTTATGATTTTAAGGGGGCAAGACATTTATAGTAGCCAAGATGAAGCTACTACTTCTTCCTCTTCAAGTGAGGATGAAGAAGAAGCAAGTGAAGGAGACTCATGTGAGGTCACTTATCCTTATAATGGGGAACTTCTTATGATGAGAAGGGTCCTCAATAACCAACCTAGTGATACACAATCCCAAAGAGAGAACATTTTTCATACAAGATGTAATATTTCAAACAAAGCTTGTTCTCTCATAGTGGATAGTGGGTCTTGGTGCAATTGTTGTAGCACTAGGATGGTTGAAAAGTTGGGTTTGACTACCACACCCCACCCAAAATCTTATCAACTTCATTGGCTTAATGATGATGGGGATATGGTGGTCAACCAACAAGTGGAAGTAGAGTTTTCTATAGGGAACTATCAAGATAAAGTTAAATGTGATGTAGTTCCTATGGAGGCTTGTCATATTTTATTAGGTAGGCCATGGCAATTTGATAAACAAACTCATCATGATGGCCTAACTAATAAAATAACTTTCACACATAAGGGTAAAAAGTTTGTGCTTCATCCTTTATCACCTTCACAAGTGATAGAAGATCAAGTACAAATGAAGGCCAAACGTGAGCAAGAAAAAGGAAAACAAAAAAAAGTTGAAAAAAAAAAAAACTTCTAAAAATTGATGAAAAGGAGGATTCTAGAGAGATTAATGTTCCCTCTCTAAAGATAGTTCAAGAAGAGAGTTTTCAATCAAAACCTTTACACAAAACTTCTCTCTTTCTTGAACCATCATCTCATATCCTCATGTGTAGAGGAACATTAACTTGCACTGCCACATCTTCTTTGGAAACTACTCTACCTCTTGAGGTGAAAAATCTTTTAGATGAATTTGATGATATATTTCCCAAAGAAGGTCCAGTTGGACTTCCACCTTTTAGGGGAATAGAGCATCAAATAGATCTTGTGCCTGGGGCTAGTCTTCCAAATAGACCAGCTTATAGGACTAATCCACAAGAAACCAAAGAGATAGAGAAGCAAGTACAAGAGTTGTTGGAGAAGGGCTGGATTCAAAAGAGTCTAAGTCCTTGTGCTGTACCTGTCATTTTGGTGCCAAAAAAAGATGGAAAATGGCGGATGTGTTGTGACTGTAGAGCCATCAACAACATCACCATAAAATATAGGCACCCAATTCCTAGGCTTGATGACATGCTTGACGAATTGCATGGGTCATCCATATTTTCCAAGGTAGATCTTAAGAGTGGATATCACCAAATTAGAATCAAAGAAGGTGATGAGTGGAAAACCGCTTTTAAGACTAAGTTTGGATTATATGAATGGTTAGTAATGCCTTTTGGGCTTACTAATGCACCTAGCACATTCATGAGGTTGATGAATCATGCCCTTAGGGATTGCATTGGTAAGTTTGTAGTTGTTTATTTTGATGATATTCTAATCTATAGCCAAAGTCTAAGTGATCATGTGGATCACCTAAGACAAGTATTTCTTGTTCTTAGAGACAATCACTTGTTTGCCAATGTAGACAAGTGCACTTTTTGTGTAGATAATGTTATCTTTTTAGGTTTTGTGGTGAGTAAAAAGGGGGTTCATGTGGACCCCAAGAAAATCAAGGCCATCCAAGAATGGCCTATTCCTACTAACGTAAGTGAAGTTAGGAGCTTCCATGGATTGGCAAGCTTTTATAGGAGATTTGTTCCTAACTTCTCTACATTAGCTTCACCTCTCAATGAGTTGGTGAAGAAGGATGTGGTCTTTGAATGGACGGAAAAACATAACTTAGCTTTCCAAGATCTAAAGCATAAGCTCACTCAAGCACCTGTTCTAGCTCTGCCTAATTTTTCTAAAACTTTTGAGCTAGAATGTGATGCTTCAGGACTTGGCATCGGAGCTGTGTTGTTACAAGGTGGCAACCCAATAGCTTATTTCAGTGAAAAACTTCATGGGGCTACCTTGAACTACCCTACCTATGACAAGGAGTTATATGCTTTAGTTCGTGCCCTTCAAACTTGGGAACATTATCTTGTGACCAAGGAATTTCTCATACATAGTGATCATGAATCACTTAAATATTTGAAGGGACAACATAAATTAAATAAAAGGCATGCAAAATGGGTTGAGTATTTAGAACAGTTCCCTTATGTCATCAAATACAAAAAGGGCTCTACTAATGTAGTAGCTGATGCTTGTCGCCACCCGCCGAAACGGACCTTGGCATTCGCGAAGATGGTTGGACTCTTTTTAAAGTTTTGAAAAGTGGTGGATTGTTAGAACGACTTATTCTCAAACTGAGACCTCATCGAACTAACAATTTTATTAAATGATTCACCAATCCATGTTAATCCCAAGCGGGACCCTCCATGGATTAGTGGTTTTCGCAAAAGGAGGGTTCTTGGAGTCGCCACCAATGTTTTACTCAAAACATTGGAAAAAGATATAAGGCAATTGATTTCATAAATCAACTTTGGCCATTACAACCAGAGTCGGGTAAGGGAGTCGGCTACGTGCGGGGAAGGTGTTAGCACCCCACAACGCCCCTTTCGGGTTCCCTATGACGGATTATTTCATAAATAACAGTGTAAAATTACTAAATTACCCCTATTTATTATAAACGGCTATGAATAAGATATCTACATGATGAATAAATTAAACATGCGATGCAACAATCAGAAAGCAGTAAAAGGAAGGATTTTGAAGAAGAAACCTTTGAAGCGTGCTTTTATATATTCAAATGTCGCTCGCTCCTTCCCTAAAAATTAATCTTTACTATGGAAATCAAAAAGATTTCCCTTCGACTAGTTCGAATTCTCAAGCTAAATGCTCAGAACTCAAGAACTTCGTCGGATCGGCTCTCGGAGAGATTCCTAGGGCAGAACACTGCTCAAAAACCCCAGAATACTCAAGAAGAGAGTCCAAGAAGTGTGGAAAAGTGTGGAATGACGTCCAAATGACGTCCTATATATAGGAGTGAGGCGCAGTACGACCTCTGACATCAATACGGCCCGTACTGAAGATTTGAACTACAGTACGGCCGTATTGAATTCAGTACGGCCGTACTGAAGTTTCAAAAACTTCAGTACGGCTGTATTGGTTTCAGTACGGCCGTACTGAAGTTCAAAAACTTCAGTATGGCCGTATTGGTTTCAGTACGGCCGTATTGTAGTTCAAATTGTTCAGTACGGTCGTACTGAACTTCTAGGAGGCCGTATTGAGCTTCAATCCTCCCACATCTTTATTTTAAGCTACTCTAAGACTTCTAAACCTACGAATAATCATCCTATGGTCTTCCAGGGTCTTCTAGGAGTCCTTCCGGATGACTTTCCTTCGGTCTTTGAGAGTCTTCGAGTCTTATTTCTGACCCGGACAATTTTAGGGGTCTACAGCTGCCCCCCCTTTACTTAGTCAAACGGATTTTTGGTGTACCGGTTGACAAGTAAAGGAGTTGACCCAATTGTCCGGGGAGTAGGCCATCCTTCTGACTTGTAGTGTCTTCCGGTAGAAAATTGTTGAGTAGCCTCTCCAGGTTGAGTATTAGTCGTCGCCTCTCCAGGCTCGTGCATACCTCGGTGCTTCTGACAACCTCGGTAGCTGAGTACCGCCTCTCCAGGCTTAGCTTCGCTCGTCGCTCGAGCCGGAAGCTGCATACCTCCGTGTTTGTGACGACGGGGGTAGCGTGAGTACCGCCTCTCCAGGCTTAGCTTCGCTCGTCCTTCGAGCCGGAAGCTGCATACCTCCGTGATTGTGACGACGGGGGTAGCGTGAGTACCGCCTCTCCAGGCTTAGCTTCGCTCGTCCTTCGAGCCGGAAGCTGCATACCTCCGTGTTTGTGACGACGGGGGTAGCGTGAGTACCGCCTCTCCAGGCTTAGCTTCGCTCGTCCTTCGAGCCGGAAGCTGCATACCTCCGTGTTTGTGACGACGGGGGTAGCGTGAGTACCGCCTCTCCAGGCTTAGCTTCGCTCGTCCTTCGAGCCGGAAGCTGCATACCTCCGTGTTTGTGACGACGGGGTAGCTGAGTATTAGTCGTCGCCTCTCCAGGCTCGTGCATACCTCGGTGTTTCTGACAACCTCGGTAGCGTGAGTTTGCCCTCTCCAGGGTCTGCGGTTTGCCCTCCCCAGGGTTGCGTACCTCCGTGCTTCTGGTCACTTTGGTAGCGTGAGTTTGCCCTCTCCAGGGTCTGCGGTTTGCCCTCCCCAGGGTCTGCCTCCGTGTTTCTGACGACGTTGGCAGTGTGAGTTTGCCCTCTCCAGGGATTTGTGATGATTTTGTCTCCACAGTCCACGATGCTGCTTCGACGATTGTTTTTAATTTTTGTGCCACTGAGGGCTGGATAACGCAGGGATCCGTCTAGGGGATGTGCAGTTACTCATAGGTTCTTGTGTCCCAACTTTCCATTGCGTAGTTGGTGCCCACTGGGGAATTTCTGATTCCTTGGGGGTGCAGACACAAAGATGCTCGTTCTGATGTGAGCGATGCCTTATGATTGGCTGACGTCCTTTCGACGGTGGTGGAGTATCCCGGTTATCCTTATTCGGGTGACTCTTTTGATTTTTTGATTTTGTTGCCTCTGTGTAGGCTGTTATCCGCTGGGGGATTCTGTCATTAATTTTGATTAGCCTCTTCTGTTAGGCGGATCATCTTGACGTACAATGATTGGCTCAATGCCGAATTCCACTTGGGGAATGATTATTGATCTTTTTTTGATTTTCTCTTTTTGAAGGAGTGCCTCTGAGTAGGCGAATGATCTTGATGTTCAGTGTTCGGCTGAGTGCCGGATTTCGCTTGGGGAATGGTTATTGATCTTTTCGATTTTTCTCTTTTTGAAGGGGTGCCTCTGAATAGGCGAATGGGGATTGAGGATCTTATGTATCCCAGAGTATTATTTAGAAAGCCTCTTCAGGCTTAGCTTCACTCGTCGCTCGAGTTGGACAGCTATCTTCCACTGAGGAAGTCTGAGTCCTTTGACTCGGATATTTCGTTTGGATGATCGTTGCTTCCATTGGGGGATCTTACTGATCTTGCTTTGATAGCTCTTACTGGGAATTTGGTCCAAGAGTGTGAGCTGAGAAGTCTCTGGGGAGTATTATTTCAGCAAGCCTCTCCAAGCTCAGTTATTCTGTACAATTGGGGAGTATTATTTCGGCAAGCCTCTCCAGGCTCAGTTATTCTGTACGATTGGGGAGTATTATTTCGGCAAGCCTCTCCAGGCTCAGTTATTATGTATGATGAGGGAGTATTATTTCGGCAAGCCTCTCCAGGCTCAGTTATTCTGTATGATGAGGGAGTATTATTTCGGCAAGCCTCTCCAGGCTCAGTTATTCTGTACGTTGGGGGAGTATTATTTCGGCAAGCTTCTCCAGGCTCAGTTATTCTGTACAATTTGTTGGGTTTTCTGTATTTTGCCTTTTTTTGTTGATTTTTGGCTTTTTCTGTATTTTTGCCTTTTTTGTCGATTTTTCGGCTTTTTCTGTTGGCTGCCGTCATACACAAGCAATTTTTCCTATTTTTCTATTTTATGCGATTGCCTCATGATAAGGTCTTTAAATGTGCAACTAAAGGCCAATACGGCTGTATCCATTTCAGTACGCCTGTATCGAGTTAAAAATTTGTTCATAACCCTAATTTTAGTACGGGCGTACTGAACATGGTACGAGCGCATTGTTTTTTCTGAAGTTTATTTTTTTTGTTTTTTGTTTTTTTGTTTTTTTTTGTTTTTTTTTGTTTTTTTGTTTTTTTTGTTTGTTTTTTCAATAAACAGAGAATAAGTGATCTTCCAGTACACCTATCATCTGTATGCATGTATGCAGTATGATGCACCTAATTCTATTTGATTTATTTTTTCAAAAGAATTAACCGATGCGTTTCTTTGTTTGGATCTTGCCATTCCTCCAGACGGGCTGTGCGATGCCGATTTCTGTAACCGAGGAATGATGCGTGTTATATCGAGATTGGTGTCATCAACCAAGTGATCCTTCCCTTCCTTTAGAAGACATGTCAACCCTCCTATTGACCACTATATCTCCATGTTTCCACTAGATTATTCTAAAATCGTTTGGGACAAGAGAGAAAAGAAAGGAAAGATATTTTTGTTCTGAAGTTTGTGTTTTAGAGGGGATTTATTTTTCAAAAATGGTTTTTGTAAGAATGGTTGGCCAAGGTAGGCTTATGTGTTTAGGCTTGTTTGATTAAACACTTATGAAGTTAAGAAAATCTTGTTATTGACGTTGTGATTTTGACAACTTAGATAGCTTCTCTTGAACCTTTCTTTTTGAATTCGGTTCATGGTACCATCATGGATTTCTTTTGCTTTTTGATAGTCCTTATTTTTGCCTAAAACACCCTTTTGTGGCGTTTTAGCGGACTTTTGTTTTTGTTCATTTTTGCAACCCTAACTTTTGCCTAGGTCACCCTTTCGTGGGATTCCTAGCGGGTCTTTTGCTCTTATTTTTGCGCAGCCCCCTTTTTGGGTTTCCTACCGAGCTTTTTTGTTTTTATGATTTTTGTTTTTAAAGGATTTCTTTTTTATCCATGATGGCACTTGTCGAGGCCAAGGGAAGGTGCTCCAAGTTGTCACACACACTTCCACATAAAAATGATGCGGGTTTATTGTTATTAAGACAATTTTAACCTCATTCATGCTTATTCAAACAGGGTTAAAATAATGTGGTCTAGAAATTTATTGCAAGCAAGAAAAGAAGCAATAAGAAATAATAAAGAATGATTTTATTATAATCATAATGGAAACATGTGCCCTATCGAGGCTCGGGGGTCGGGCTGTCCCCGAGGAGTAATCTCTAATAGTCATCAGGTCTATACGTCTCTATCGGAAGGAGAAAAACACTTGACGACGACGACCGGCCTTAACGCTTGTGAACCGGCCTTCCTAAAGATCTGGCTTAAAGAACGTCGAGAAGGATCTTGGTTCCTCTTCGTCCTTTGATCTTTATTAGGGTTGTATCCTAACCCTTGTTTCCCCGGATTATCTTTGATGATGGGTAGCTCGGGAATTCCTTGGGAGTCCTTGCCAAGTCCTTGTCCAGGCAAGTATCCGTTCTTGGTGAGCATGTAGGCTACCTTCTTCATTTCTCGGGGAAACGTTTCAACATTGGCAATCTCCAATGCTTGGAAGGCGGTCTCTAAAGCTTCCTCTACTGCATCCACGTAAGGTATGGCAGATGGCTTGCTGATGAGTATATCGTCTTCAGCTTGTACAGTCACCAGCTTGTCACCCACTATGAATTTGACTTTCTGGTGGAGCGTAGAGGGAACAGCTTTCGCATCATGAATCCAAGGTCGGCCGAGGAGACAGCTGTATGCGGGAGTAATGCCCATCACTTGAAATTTGACATTAAAGATGGTGGGTCCAATTTGGATTGGAAGAGTGATTTCTCCCACCACTTCTCTTTTAGAACCGTCGAAAGCTCGGACAATCATGTTGCTCGGGCGCATTTGGATTCCCTTGATTGCCACTTGCTCGAGCGTTCTTTTTGGCATCACATTCAAGGAAGATCCATTATCTACCAAGACTTTAGCGATGTGATATTCCTTGCACTTGACAGAGATGTGCAAGGGCTTGTTGTGGTTCGGTCCCTCAGCGGGGATTTCTTCATCGGTGAAAGTGAGGTGACCATTAGCCTTGATGTGACTAACAATCCCCTCAAACTTGTCTTGGGAGATAGTGTGCGACACATATGCCTCGTTCAAGACTTTCAATAGAGCTTGTCGATGCAGTTCGGAGCTTAGGATCAACGACAACAGAGTGATCTTTGCTGGCGTCCTATGAAGTTGATCCACGATGGAGTACTCGCTCTGTCGGATATACTTTAACAGCTCGTCTGTCTCCTCCTCGGATTCTTTATTTTCCTCGGTTTTTTCTTTTTCTTTTTCTTTTCCTTTATTCTTGGGAGCTTTATCATGAAGATCTTCGGGAGTGTAGATCCTACCACTCCTAGTCATGCCCCCAAGTCCAGCGATGTTAGAGATATCGCTGTCGGCAGAAGAATGGATGTCGTATATCCATGGCATAGCCTTATTCGATTCGTAGGGAAAAGGTCTTGGAGCAGTGATCCTTAATGGTGTCGGACCTTCCCCTTTATTCGTCTTGATTACCAACAACGGAGTTGATGTGCGCTCGCTTGGCGCGGTTGTTGGCTTACACTTAATAACAAATGGCGGTTGTTGGTTTATTGGGAGGGATGTATGAAATGCAAACCTAGATCCCTCCATGATCTTTGATAAGAATGCATGACATGAGATGATGGGGTTGAATATGCATGCATTGTGTTTATTCAACTGAGCATTATCATGTTTTCGGGATGTCCCTAAGATGATGCATGATATTGCTTGGTTTTGGATAAATATCATTTTTCTTTATTTTTCTTTGGGTATTTCGTTTTTTGCATTTTTCGGGTGAAAAGGGAAACTACCTATATGAATGTGATGAAGGTAGATGTTAACACCATGTAATGGAAGATTTTTATTCCTATTTATTCTTATTTTAAAAGGAGAATGTTGTATGTTTAAAGAATGCGATGTATGCTCAAACAATGTCACATAAACAATGCACAGACAATTCACTCATCCACGAACAGTCACGAGCGAATCACGAGGTAGGGGTATCCTGCAGAAAAGTGCGATTCAAGGAGGTTCTAACTGTTCTCACCGGTCCAAGGCCCCCAAGGTGCCCCCATTATAGGGACCAAATTCCTCTCGTCATAAGTCGATGGAAAGTTCCAACGCACTGTCGGACTTGAGTTCATGGTTATCACCTTGAGTGATGCTTTCCGACAACGGTCTACGGGCACCTATAGACCCATTCGACAACCGGCCGTACTAACATCCACTCCCTATGGCTTTCCACTCATGCCCCCGGGTATAGAGGGAACTGTTGTGTGCAAAGGTTTGTGTGCAGTTTTTATTTCAAACAATTGCAAAAATTTAAACATTCAACAGTTATTAAAAGCCACATAGATAAAACATATTATCATACAAGCGAGGGGTAATGAAGTAATTTTAAACTATTATTTTTAGAAATAATCCACCACTAAATGGGACTGACTCTTGAGGCATCCCAAGTGGAGTCGCCATCTGTCGCCACCCGCCGAAACGGACCTTGGCATTCGCGACGATGGTCGGACTCTTTTTAAAGTTTTGAAAAGTGATGGATTGTTAGAACGACTTATTCTCAAACTGAGACCTCATCGAACTAACAATTTTATTAAATGATTCACCAATCCATGTTAATCCCAAGCGGGACCCTCCATGGATTAGTGGTTTTCGCAAAAGGAGGGTTCTTGGAGTCGCCACCAATGTTTTACTCAAAACATTGGAAAAAGATATAAGGCAATTGATTTCATAAATCAACTTTGGCCATTACAACCAGAGTCGGGTAAGGGAGTCGGTTACGTGCGTGGAAGGTGTTAGCACCCCACAACGCCCCTTTCGGGTTCCCTATGACGGATTATTTCATAAATAACAGTGTAAAATTACTAAATTACCCCTATTTATTATAAACGGCTATGAATAAGATATCTTCATGATGAATAAATTAAACATGCGATGCAACAATCAGAAAGCAGTAAAAGGAAGGATTTTGAAGAAGAAACCTTTGAAGCGTGCTTTTATATATTCAAATGTTAGGAGGCTTTTTGGCGCTCCCTCCCACTACACGCTCGCTCGCTCCTTCCCTAAAAATTAATCTTTACTATGGAAATAAAAAAGATTTTCCTTCGACTAGTTTGAATTCTCAAGCTAAATGCTCAGAACTCAAGAACTTCGTCGGATCGGCTCTCGGAGAGATTCCTAGGGCAGAACACTGCTCAAAAACCCCAGAATGCTCAAGAAGAGAGTCCAAGAAGTGTGGAAAAGTGTGGAATGACGTCCTATATATAGGAGTGAGGCGCAGTACGGCCTCTGACATCAATACAGCCCGTACTGAAGATTTGAACTACAGTACGGCCGTATTGAATTCAGTACGGCCGTACTGAAGTTTCAAAAACTTCAGTACGGCCGTATTGGTTTCAGTACGGCCGTACTGAAGTTCAAAAACTTCAGTATGGCCGTATTGGTTTCAGTACGGCCGTATTGTAGTTCAAATTGTTCAGTACGGCCGTACTGAACTTCTAGGAGGCCGTATTGAGCTTCAATCCTCCCACATCTTTATTTTAAGCTACTCTAAGACTTCTAAACCTACGAATAATCATCCTATGGTCTTCCAGGGTCTTCCAGGAGTCCTTCCGGATGACTTTCCTTCGGTCTTTGAGAGTCTTCGAGTCTTATTTCCGACCCGGACAATTTTAGGGGTCTACAATGCCTTGTCCCGAAGACATGTTTTATTGAACACCTTAGGTTCTCAAATACTAGGGTTTGATGACATCAAGGAGTTGTATGAGAAAGACCTTGATTTTGCTAACTTTTATTCTTTATGTATTCAAAAACC
Organism: Cajanus cajan; assembly: GCF_000230855.2. Lineage (NCBI taxonomy): Eukaryota > Viridiplantae > Streptophyta > Magnoliopsida > Fabales > Fabaceae > Cajanus > Cajanus cajan. The sequence goes on from NC_138525.1 coordinate 42,739,882, forward strand.
TTACCAAGGTTACTATATTTCTGAGGGGTTTCTTTTTAAAGAAAATAAACTTTGTATTCCCCAAGGATCTATTAGAAAACTTTTGGTTAGGGAGAGCCATGAGGGTGGGCTCATGGGGCATTTTGGAATTGACAAAACTCTTTCACTTTTGAGAGAGAAATTCTTTTGGCCTCATATGAAGAGAGATGTCCAACGGTTTTGTAGTAGTTGCATTGCTTGTTTACAAGCAAAGTCTACCACTAAACCTCATGGGCTATACACACCCTTGCCTATATCCTCTTCTCCTTGGGTAGACATTTCCATGGATTTTATCCTTGGTTTGCCTCGAACCCAAAGAGGAAAGGATTCCATATTTGTGGTTGTGAACCGTTTTAGCAAAATGGCACACTTTATTCCATGCCACAAAGTGGATGATGCAAGTAACATTGCTAAGTTATTCTTTCAAGAGATTGTGAGACTACATGGGTTACCCAAAACTATAGTCTCTGATAGAGATGTTAAGTTCTTAAGCCATTTTTGGAAAACTCTTTGGGCTAGGCTTGGAACTAAACTTCTATTTTCTACCACATGTCATCCTCAAACTAATGGACAGACTGAGGTAGTCAATAGGTCTCTAGGGACTATGTTGAGGGCAATCCTCAAGGGCAACAAAAAGTCATGGGATGAATACCTCCCTCATGTGGAGTTTGCCTATAATAGAGTGGTTCATAAGACCACCAACATGTCTCCTTTTGAGATTGTCTATGGCTTTAATCCTCTTACTCCTTTGGATTTATTACCTCTCCCTGATGTGGCTTCTTTTATCCATAAAGAAGGTACATCTAGGGCTGAATTTGTTAAGAAATTACATGAGAGGGTTAGAGATCATATTCAATCCCAAACTGAAAAATACCAAAAATATAATAATAAGGGTAGGAAGGAAGTTATCTTCAAGGAAGGTGACTGGGTTTGGCTACACCTTAGGAAGGATAGATTTCCTTCCAAAAGAAAGTCCAAGCTTAGTCCTAGAGGAGATGGACCCTTTCAAATCCTTAGGAAAATCAATAACAATGCCTATGTTCTAGATCTCCCTTCTGAGTATGGTGTTAGTTCTAGTTTCAATGTTTCTGATCTCTCTTTGTTTACAGGACTAGCTACCCTAGAGGAGGATGCTCTGGATTTGAGGTCAAATCCTCTTCAAGAGGGAGGGGATGATGGAGGAGGCCCATGGGCTAAGGGCCCAACTACTAGAGCAATGGCAAGAAGGATGCATGAAGAGTGGACCCAAGCCCAAGGAAAGCCCACCACTTTATTTTGTTGGGCTTTGTATCAAGCCCATTAGATTAGGGTTAGTATAGGAGTGGGCCTTAGTGCCATGTATTTCTTTTGGGCCTTGTATTTTCGGCCTAGTAGTATAGGAGTTTCATTTGAAGGTCATTTGAATTTAGGTTAATTAGAGTTACATGTGAAATTACATTAGCATCTAATTAGAAGCACATTTGGTGTGCATTTCGGCCATGTGCAACACATGCACATGGTGTGATCCGAAATGCAACTCAAATGGCCTCCTAATTACATGCCAAATGTGTGCACATGGGGGGGTGACCGGTTGGCACCAAAATTTGAATTTTACAATTCAAATTTTGGCGCCTAGAGTTAAGATAACCATACCATGGTTTTAATTAACTCTAGGTAAACCCAACTTAAACCCTTAACCTAATTTAGCCTATAAATTCCTTATGACCGAGTTATGTAGCTACTTTGGATATTATTGAATGAGCATTTCTCTCAAAGAATTCTCTTCTCCGAAGTCACCTTTGCTTCTAGCCTCTACCCTCCTTGAGAGCTTCTCCTTGTAGAGCTAGGACACCTTATCTTCTTAGGACTTAGCTTGAATGCAAGCCTAGGTCACCTTGCTCCTTTGAGGCGTCTCAAATCCTTGAAGAATCATCTAAGAAATCCGAGAAGGAGTGAAGAATCCATGTGCATCCAAGTGGAAGCACATCATTTCCATAGTAAAAATTATCTTTAGGGAAAGGAGCGAGCGAACGTGTAGTGGGAAGGAGCGCCAAAAAGCCTCCTAAACTTCGTTTTGAATATATAAAAGCCCGCTTCGAAGGTTTCTTTCCAAATCCCTTCTTTTACCGCTTTTATTTATTGCTTTTTGATTGTTGCATTGCATGTTTAGAGTTTTCATCATGTAAATATTTTACTCATAATCGTTTCTAATAAATAGGGGTAATTTAGTAACTTTACACTTATTTATGAAATAATCCGTCATAGGGAACCCGAAAGGGGCGTTGTGGGGTGCTAACACCTTCCTCGCACGTAACCGACTCCCTTAACCGACTCTGGTTGTAATGGCCAAAGTTGATTTGTGAAAATCAATTGCCTTATATCTTTTTCCAATGTTTTGAGTAAAACATTGGTGGCGACTCCAAGAACCCCTTCTTTTTGCGAAAACCACTAATCCATGGAGGGTCCCGCTTAGGATTAACATGGATTGGTGAGAATCATTTAACAAAATTGTTAGTTCGATGAGGTCTCAGTTTGAGAATAAGTCATTCTAACAATCCATCATTTTTTAAAACTTAAAAAGAGTCCGACCATCGTCGCGAATGCCAACGTCCGTTTCGGCGGGTGGCGACAGATGGTGACTCCACTGGGGAAGCCTCGAGAGTCAGTCCCATTTAGTGATGGATTATTTCTGAAATGATAGTTCAAAATTACTTCATTACCCCTCGCTTGTATGATAATATGTTTTTCCTAATTGGCTTTAATAACTGTTGGATGTTTAAATTTTCGCAATTGTTTGAAATATAAACTGCACACGAACCTTTGCACACAACAGTTCCCTCTATACCCGGGGGCATGAGTGGAAAGCCATAGGGAGTGGATGTTAGTACGGCTGGTTGTCGAATGGGTCTATAGGTGCCCGTAGACCGTTGTCGGAAAGCATCACTCAAGGTGAAAACCATGAACTCAAGTCCGACAGTGCGTTGGAGCTTTCCATCGACTTACGACGAGAGGGATTGGGTCCCTATAATGGGGGCACCTTGGGGGCCTTAGACCGGTGAGAACAGTTAGAACCTCCTTGAATATGCACTTGTCTGCAGGATACCCCTACCTCGTGATTCGCTCGTGACTGTTCGTGGATGAGTGAATTGTTTGTGCATTGTTTATGTGACATTGTTTGAGCATACATTGCATTCTTTAAACATACAACATTCCCCTTTTAAAATAAGAATAAATAGGAATAAGAATCTTCCATTACATGGTGTTAACATCTACCTTCATCACATTCATATAGGTAGTTTCTCTTTTCACCCAAAAAAATAAAAAAAACAAAATACCCAAAAAAAGATATTTATCCAAACCAAGCAATATCATGCATCATCTTAGGAGCATCCTGAAAACATGATAATGTTTAGTTGAATAAACACAATGCATGCATATTCAACGCCATCATCTCATATCATGCATTCTTATCGAAGATCATGGAGGGATCTAGGGGAGTGCATTGCATACATCTCTCCTAGTAATTCATTAATAACAGTAATAAAAAGAAAGGATTAATCGATGCGTATGTTCAGAATGGATCGCACGCCGTTTGTTATTAAGTGTAAGCCAACAACCGCGCCAAGCGAACGCACATCAACTCCGTTGTTGGTAATCAAGACGAATAAAGGGGAAGGTCCGACACCGTTAAGGATCACTGCTCCAAGACCTTTTCCCTACGAATCGAATAAGGCTGTGCCATGGATATACGACATCCTTTCTTCTGCCGACAGCGATATCTCTAACATCGCTGGACTTGGGGGCATGACTAGGAGTGGCAGGATCTACACTCCCGAAGATCTTCATGATAAAGCTCCCAAGAATAAAGGAAAGGTAAAAGAAAAGGAGAAAACCGAGGAAAATAAAGAATCCGAGGAGGAGACTGACGAGCTGTTAAAATATATCCGACAGAGCGAGTACTCCATCGTGGATCAACTTCATAGGACGCCAGCAAAGATTACTCTGTTGTCGTTGATCCTAAGCTCCGAACCGCATCGGCAAGCTCTGTTGAAAGTCTTGAACGAGGCATACGTGTCGCACACTATCTCCCAAGACAAATTTGAGGGGATTGTTAGTCACATCACGGCTAATGATCACCTCACTTTCACCAATGAAGAAATCCCTGCTGAGGGACCGAACCACAACAAGCCCTTGCACATCTCTGTAAAGTGCAAGGAATATCACATCGCTAAAGTCTTGGTGGATAATGGATCTTCCTTGAACGTGATGCTAAAAAGAACGCTTGATCAAGTGGCAATCAAGGGAATCCAAATGCGCCCGAGCAACATGATCGTTCGAGCTTTCGACGGCTCTAAAAGAGAAGTGGTGGGAGAAATCAATCTTCCAATCCAAATTGGACCCACCATCTTTAATGTCGAATTTCAAGTGATGGACATTACTCCTGCATACAGCTGTCTCCTCGGCCGACCTTGGATTCATGATGCGAAAGCTGTTCCCTCTACGCTCCACCAGAAAGTCAAATTCATAGTGGGTGACAAGCTGGTGACCGTACAAGCTGAAGATGACATACTCATCAGCAAGCCATCTGCCATACCTTACGTGGATGCAGCAGAGGAAGCTCTAGAGACCGCCTTCCAAGCATTGGAGATCGCCAATGTCGAAACGTTTCCCCGATGTCGCCACCCGCCGAAACGGACTATGGCATTCGCGACGATGGTTGGACTCTTTTTAAAGTTTGGAAAAAATGATGGATTGTTAGAACGACTTATTCTCAAACTGAGACCTCATCGAACTAACAATTTTATTAAATGATTCACCAATCCATGTTAATCCCAAGCGGGACCCTCCATGGATTAGTGGTTTTCGCAAAAAGGAGGGTTCTTGGAGTCGCCACCAATGTTTTACTCAAAACATTGGAAAAAGATTAAGGCAATTGATTTTCGTAAATCAACTTCGGCCATTACAACCAGAGTTGGGTAAGGGAGTCGGTTACATGCGAGGAAGGTGTTAGCACCCCACAACGCCCCTTTCAGGTTCCCTATGACGGATTATTTCTTAAATAACAGCGTAAAATTACTAAATTACCCCTATTTATTAAAAACGATTGTTAACGAGATATCTACATGATGACAAATTTAAATATGCAACAATCAGAAAGCAGTAAAAGAAGGGATTTTGGGAAAGAAACCTTTGAAGCGTGTTTTTATATATCTCAACGGAATCTAGGAGGCTTTTTGGCGCTCCCTCCCTCTACACGCTCGCTCGCTCCTTACTAAAAAATAATTTTTAACTATGGAAATCAAAAAGATTTCCCTTCGACTCGGTTCGAGACTCAAGCAAATGGCTCGTGACTCAAGAACTTCGTCGGAGCGGCTCTCAGAGCGATTTCTAGGGCAGAACACTGCTAAAAAACCCCAGAATACTCAATAAGAGAGTGGAGAAAGTGTCCAAAAGTGTTGAATGACGTCCAATTGACGTCCTATATATAGGAGTGAGGCGCAGTACGGCCTCTGGGGTCAATACGGCCCGTACTGAAGTTTTGAACTACAGTACGGCCGTATTGAATTCAGTACGGCCGTACTGAAGTTCAAAAACTTCAGTACGGCCGTATTGGGTTCAGTACGGCCGTATTGTAGTTCAAAATGTTCAGTACGGCCGTACTGAACTTCTAGGAGGCCGTATTGAGCTCCAATCCTTCCACTTCCTTATTTCAAGCTACTCTAAGACCTCTAAACCTACAGATAATCATCCTAGGGTCTTCCAGGAGTCCTTCTGGCTGACTTTCCTTCGGTCTTCGAGAGTCTTCGAGTCTTATTTCCGACCCGGACAATTTTAGGGGACTACAGCTGCCCCCCCTTTACTTAGTCAAACGGCCTTTTGGTGTACCGGTTGACAAGTAAAGGAGTTGACCCAATTGTCCGGGGAATGAGCCATCCTTCTGACTTGTAGTGTCTTCCGGTGGAAAATTGTTGAGTAGCCTCTCCAGGTTGAGTATTATTCGTCGCCTCTCCAGGCTCGTGCATACCTCGGTGTTTCTGACAACCTCGGTAGCTGAGTACTGCCTCTCCAGGCTCTGCTTCCATTGTTTCTGACGACGTTAGCAGTTGCACACCTCCGTTGTTTCTGACGACGTCGGTGGCTGAGTACCGCCTCTCTAGGCTCTGTCTTGGTTGTTTCTGACGACCTTGACAACTGCATACCTCCGTTGTTTCTGACGACGGGGGTAGCGTGAGTACTGCCTCTCCAGGCTTAGCTTCACTCGTCGCTCGAGCTGGAAGCTGCATACCTCCGTGTTTCTGACGACGGGGTAGCGTGAGTACCGCCTCTCCAGGCTCTACCTTGGTGTTTCTGACAACCTCGGTAGCTGAGTTTGCCCTCTCCAGGGTCTACAGTTTGCCCTTCCCAGGGTTGCATACCTCCGTGTTTCTGATCACTTTGGTAGCGTGAGTTTGCCCTCTCTAGGGTTAGCTTCACTCGTCGCTCGAGCTGGAAGCTGCATACCTCCGTGTTTCTGACGACGGGGGTAGCGTGAGTACTGCCTCTCCAGGCTCTACCTTGGTGTTTCTGACAACCTCGGTAGCTGAGTTTGCCCTCTCCAGGGTTTGCGGTTTGCCCTCCCCAGGGTTGCATACCTCCGTGTTTCTGATCACTTTGGTAGCGTGAGTTTGCCCTCTCCAGGGTCTGCGGTTTGCCCTCCCTAGGGTCTGCCTCCGTGTTTCTGATCACTTTGGCAGTGTGAGTTTGCCCTCTCCAGGGTCTACGGTTTGCCCTCCCCAGGGTCTGCCTCCGTGTTTCTGATCACTTTGGCAGTGTGAGTTTGCCCTCTCCAGGGATATGTGATGATTTTGTCTCCACAGTCCACGATGCTGCTTCGACGGTTTGTTTTTGATTTTGGTGCCGCTGAGGGCTGGATAACGCAGGGATCCGTCTAGGGGATGTGCAGTTACTCATAGGTTCTTGTGTCCCAACTTTCCATTGCGTAGTTGGTGCCCACTGGGGAATTTCTGATTCCTTGGGGTGCAGACACAAAGATGCTCTTTCTGAGATGAGCGGTGCCTTATGATTGGCTGACGTCCTTTCGACGTTGGTGGAGTATCCCGGTTATCCTTATTCGAGAGTCCCTTTTTGATTTTCTGATTTTATTGCCTCTGCGTAGGCTGTTATCCGCTGGGGGATTCTGTCGTTGATTTTGATTAGCCTCTTTTGTTAGGCAGATCATCTTGGCGTTCGGTGTATGGTTGAATACCAAATTCCGCTTGGGGAATGGGTATTGATCTTTTGGATTTTCTTTTTTTGGAGGAGTGCCTCTGAGTAGGCGAATGTGAATTGAGGATTTTATGTATCCCAGAGTATTATTTAGAAAGCCTCTGCAGGCTTAGCTTCACTCTTCGCTTGAGTTGGAAAGCTATCTTCCACTGAGGAAGTCAGAGTCCTTTGACTCGGATATTCTGTTTGGATGATCATGCTTCCATTGGGGAATTTTGCTGATCTTGCTTTGATAGCTCTTACTGGGGATTCGACCCAAGAGTGCGAGCTGAGAAGTCTCTGGGGAGTATTATTTTGGCAAGCCTCTCCAGGCTCAGTTATTCTGTACAATTTGTTGGATTTTCTGTATTTTGCCTTTTTTGTTGATTTCGGCTTTTCTTGTATTTTTGCCTTTTTTGTTGATTTCGGCTTTTTCTATATTTTTGCCTTTTTTGTTGATTTTGGCTTTTTCTGTTGGCTGCTGTCATACACAACAAATTTTTCCTATTTTTCTATTTTTATGCGACTGCCTCATGATAAGGTCTTTGAATGTGCAACTAATGTGTGTGTGATGCACAAATGCAAGTTTAATCATTTTGTTAATGTTTTTAGAAAAATGAATGGCTCTCCCTATCCTCCTCTTCTTGGAGGAATTTCTGTCGTCGACGCGAGGGAATATTTTTGTGAGCCTTTTACGCAGGAGATTACGGATTTTATAGGAACCCCTCCAACTTTCTTTATTGACCGATTATTAAAGGAATTTCGTACAATTTTTTAGAAACACCAATTTAGAGGCATAATCACATGGTCAAGAGAGAAGAGAAATGAATAGATATTTTATTGATATTCACAAATGGTTTTACAGAAAGATATACAAAAGGAATTTCTGAAGAATGGCTGGCCAGGGTAGGCTATATACATCAGGCTTAACAATTATATCTGTAATTGTTGCTCTTACGTTCCCCTAATTGCTTCGGGTGAGATGCCTGAGCCAGGAGTGTAGATACTGCAAGACGCTTGCTTCTAGAAGATAATCACTTGAACCGCCTTTCGGTTTTCGATTCAAGTGATCGTTGCTTGCTTTGTTTTTGTGTCTTATTCTTTTGCCCCTAATTTTTGCCTAGGACGTATCCTAGCGGGGATAAATTCGCCTTTGTTTTGCCTAGTACCCTTGTACTGGCGGGCTTTTTATTTTGCCCTAACTTTTGCCTAGGACGCCCTTTTCGGGTTTTCATCCTAGCGGGCCTATGCAAGCAACGTCTTCAAGCATAGTACTTCTTTACCACGTCAGCATTGACTGGGTATCGAAGTTCTTCTCCATCCATGTGCGTGAGGATCAATGCTCCTCCTGAGAAGGCTCGCTTCACCACGTATGGTCCTTCGTAATTCGGGGCCCACTTTCCGATTTTGTCCTTTTGAGCTGGTAGCAACTTCTTCATTACCAACTCTCCCTCATGGTAGACTCGAGGGTGGACTTTCTTGTCAAAAGCCTTTTTGATCTTCCTCTGATAGGCTTGACCATGGCATATGGCGTTCAGCCGTTTCTCTTCGATAAGGTTCAACTGGTCGTATCGGCTTTGAACCCATTCTGTCTCGGAAAGTTTTGCTTCCATGATTACCCTTAGAGAAGGTATTTCGACTTCAACAGGTAGAACTGCCTCCATCCCATAGACGAGGGAGAATGGAGTAGCTCCTGTAGATGTGCGTACTGAAGTCCTATAACCATGAAGAGCGAAGGGTAACATCTCATGCCAGTCTTTAAATGAGACAACCATCTTTTGTACTATTTTCTTGATGTTTTTGTTGGCTGCCTCGACTGCCCCATTCATTTTTGGCCGGTATGGGGAAGAGTTGTGGTGTTGGATCTTGAATTCTTGGCACAGTTCTTCCACCATTTTGTTATTCAAATTGGATCCATTATCAGTGATGATTTTATCGGGAATACCGTATCTGCATATAATGTTCTTCTTGATGAAGGATATTACCACTTTTCGGGTCACATGAGCATACGATGCCGCTTCTACCCATTTGGTGAAGTAGTCAATGGCCACAAGGATGAACCTATGTCCATTGGATGCTTTTGGTTCGATGGGTCCAATAACATCCATGCCCCACATTGTGAATGGCCAAGGTGAAGCCAATACATTGAGTGGAGTCGGTGGGACATGAATGTTGTCGGCGTATGCTTGACACTTATGGCATTTTCGCACGTACTGGTAACAATCCCTTTCCATGGTCGACCAATAGTACCCCGCCCTGAGGATCTTTTTAGCCATTGCAGGCCCGGGGATATGGGTACCGAAAACCCCCTCATGTACTTCTTTGATCATATTTTGAGCTTCGACTTGGTCTATACATCTCAACAAGACCGAGTCATAATTTTTCTTGTAGAGGGTTTCACCGACTAGTAGAAATCCCATGGACTCATCAAGCACGGTTAAATAGAGTATTAACGGTCTTCCCTCGACAGGTAGCACCAATACTGGTGGATTGGCCAAGCACTGTTTGATCTTATCAAAAGCTCGTTGACAATCCTCACCCCAAGATTCGGAATGATTCTTGCGCAACAGCCTTGTAGACCCCTAAAATTGTCCGGGTCGGAAATAAAGCTTGAAGACTCTCGAAGACTGAAGGATAATCAGCCAGAAGGACTCCTCGAAGGCCCTAGGAGGGTTCTCTGTAGGTCTAGAGGTCTTAGAATAGCTCAAAATAAGGAAGTGGAGGGAAAAAGCCCAATACGGCTGTACTGAACTTAATACGGCCGTATTGAAGCTTCAATACGGCCGCAGCGAAACTCAATACGGCGTATTGAAGTTTCTGAAACTTCAATACGGTCGTACTGAAGTCAATACGACCGTATTGACACTTCAATACAACCGCAGCGAACTCAATACGGGCGTATTGAAATTTCTGAATTTCAATACGACCGTATTGAACTTCAATACGACCGTATTGAAGTTCAAAAATTTCAATACGGCCGTATTGCCCCTGTAGGCCGTATTGCGCCTATTCCCTATAAATATGACGTCAATTGGACGTCATTCCACACTTTTTCACTCAGTTTTGACTCCCTCCTTGAGTATTCTGGGGTTTTTGAGCAGTGTTCTGCCCTAGAAATCTCTCTGGGAGTCGATCCGACGAAGTTCTGGAATTCCGAGCACTTAGCTTGGAGATTCGAACCTAGTCGAAGGGAAATCCTCCGGATTTCCATAGTCAAAAGTTTTTAGGAAGGAGCGAGCGAGCTTGTAGAGCGAGGGAACGCCAAAAAGCTTCCCAGTTTTACTCAATATATAAAAGCACGCTTCAAGAGGTTTCTTCTTAAATCCTTCCTTTTACTGCTTTCTGTGTGCATATTTAAATTGTCATCATGTAGATAGTTAATTTATAATCGCTTATAATAAATAGGGGTAATTTAGTAATTTTACGCTATTATTTTAGAAATAATCTGTCATAGGGAACCCGAAAGGGGCGCCGTGGGGTGCTAACACCTTCCCCACGCGTAACCGACTCCCTTACCCGACTCTGGTTGTAATGGCCAAAGTTGATTTATAAAATCAATTGCCTTATCCCTTTTTCCAATGTTTTGAGTAAAACATTGGTGGCGACTCCACGAACCCTCCTTTTGCGAAAACCACTAATCCATGGAGGGTCCCGCTTGGGATTAATATGGATTAGTGAGACTTTTAATAAAATTGCTCGTTTGACGAGGTCTCAGTTTGAGAATAAGTCATTCTAGCAATCCACATTTTTAAACAAATAAACGAGTCCAACCATCCTTCGCGAACGTCGAAAGCCCGTTTCGGGCCGGTGGCGACAGATGGCGACTCCACTGGGGAAGCTTCGAGAGTCAGTCCCATTTAGTGACAGATTATTTTTAACAAATAATAGTTAAAATTACTTCATTACCCCTTGCTTGTATGATAACATGATTTATTATATGGCTTTAAAATAACTGTTGTATGTTTAAATTCCGCAATTGTTTGAAATAAAATTGCACACAAACCTTTGCACACAACAGTTCCCTCTATACCCGGGGGCATGAGTGGTAATCCATAGGGAGTGGATGTTAGTACGGCCGGTTGTCGAATGGGTCTATAGGTGCCCGTAGACCGTTGTCGGAAAACATCACTCAAGGTGATAACCATGAACTTGAGTCCGACGGTGCGTTGGAGCTTTCCATCGACCTACGATGAGAGGAATTGGGTCCCTATAATGGGGGCACCTTGGGGGCCTTTGACCAAGTGAGAACAGTTAGATCCTCCTTGAATATGCACTTTTCTGCAGGAGACCCCTACCTCGTGATTCGCTCGTGACTGTTCGTGGATGAGTGAATTGTTTGTGCATTTTTATGTGACATTGTATGAGCATACATTTGCACCTTTTAAACGTACAACATTCTTTTTTAAATAAAAAGAATAAATAGAAATAAAGATCTTCTAGTACATGGTGTTAACATCTACCTTCATTGCATTCATATAGGTAGTTTCCCTTTTCACCCAAAAAATACAAAAAAGATACAAAATATTCAAAAGAAAAATATGTATTTACCCAAACCAAGCAATATCATGCATCATTTTAGGAAAATCCTAAAAACATGATAATGCTTAGTTCAATAAACACAATGCATGCATATTCAACATCATCATGCATATAGATCATGGAGGGATCTAATAATCATTCATTTCATACATCCCTCCTAGTAATTCAGTAATAAACATAAATAAAAAGAAAGGATTAAATCGATGCGTATGTTCAAAAATGGATCGCACGCCGTTCGTCATCAAGTGTAAGCCAACAACCGCGCCAAGCGAGCGCACATCAACTCCGTTGTTGGTAATCAAGACGAATAAAAGGGAAGGTCCGACACCATTAAGGATCACCGCTCCAAGACCTTTCCCCTACGAATCAAATAAGGCTGTGCCGTGGATATACGACATCCACTCTTCTGCCGACAGCGATATCTCCAACATCGCTGAACTTGGGGGCATGACTAGGAGTGGCAGGATCTACACTCCCGAAGATCTTCATGATAAAGCTCCCAAGAATAAAGGGAAAGAAAAAGAGGAAAAAACCGAGGAAAATAAGGAATCCGAGGAGGAGACAGACAAGCTGTTAAAATATATCCGACAGAGCGAGTACTCCATCATGGATCAACTTCATAAGACGCCAGCAAAGATTACTCTGTTGTCGTTGATCCTATGCTCCGAACCGCATCGGCAAGCTCTGTTGAAAGTCTTGAACGAGGCATACGTGTCGCACACTATCTCCCAAGACGAGTTTGAGGGGATTGTTAGTCACATTAAGGCTAATGATCACCTCACCTTCATCGATGAAGAAATCCCCGCCGAGGGATCAAACCACAACAAGCCCTTGCACATCTCTATAAAGTGCAAGGAGTATCACATCGCTAAAGTCTTGGTAGATAATGGATCTTCCTTGAATGTGATGCCAAAAAGAACGCTCAAGCAATTGGCAATCAAGGGAGTCCAAATGCGCCCGAGCAACATGATCGTTCGAGCCTTCGATGGTTCTAAAAGAGAAGTGGTGGGAGAGATCAATCTTCCAATCCAAATTGGATCCACTATCTTTAATGTCGAATTCCAAGTGATGGACATTACTCCCGCATACAGTTGTCTCCTCGGCCGACCTTGGATTCATGATGCGAAAGCTGTACCTTCTACGCTCCACCAGAAAGTCAAATTCATTGTGGGTGACAAGCTGGTGACTGTACAAGCTGAAGATGATATACTCATCAGTTAGCCATCCACCATACCTTACGTGGATGCAACGGAGGAAGCTTTAGAAACCGCCTTCCAAGCATTGGAAATCGCCAATGTCGAAACGTTTCCCCGAGAAATGAAGAAGGTAGCCTCCATGCTCACCAAGAACGGATACTTGCCAGGACAAGGATTAGGCAAGGACTCCCAAGGAATCCCGGAGCTACCCATTATCAAGGATAATCCGGGGAAACAAGGGTTAAGATACAACCCTAACAAAGATCAAAGGACGAAGAGGAACCAAGATCCTTCTCGACGTTCTTTAAGCCAGATCTTTAGGAAGGCCGGTTCACAATCGTCAAGGCCGGTCGTCGTCATCAAAATGTTTTTTTTCCTTCTAATAGGGATGTGTAAATTCAGTGACTATTAGAGATCACTCCTCGGGGACAGCCCGACCCCCGAGCCTCGATAGGGCACATGTTTCCATCATGATTACAATAAAATCATTCTTCATAATTTCTTATTGCTTCTTTTCTTGCTTGCAATAAAATTCTAAACCACATTATTTAACCCTGTTTGAATGAACATGAATGAGGTTAAAATCGTCTTAAAAATAATAAACCCACATCTTTTTATGTGGAAGTGTGTGTGTCAACTTGGAGCACCTTTTCTTGGCCTCAATAAGTGCCATCATGGATAAAGAAATCCTAAAAAGCAAAAGACCCGCTAGGAATCCCACAAAAGGGTGACCTAGGCAAAAGTTAGGGTTACAAAATAAGACCAAAAGACCCGCTAGGAATCCCACAAAAGGGTGACCTAGGCAAAAATTAGGGTCACAAAATAATGAATAAAAACAAAAGCCCGCTAAGACATCACAAATGGGTGTTTTAGGCAAAAGTTAGGGCCGTCAAAAAAGAAAAACAAAATAAATCCATGATGGTACCATCAATTGAATTCAACAAGGGGCTCAAGAAAAGCTATCCAAGTTGTCAAAACACAATCATTAATAACAAAGATGTGCCTAACCTCATAAGTGTTTAATCGAACAAGCCTAAACACATAAGCCTACCATGGCCAGCCATTCTTACAAAATCCATTTTTCAAAAATAAAATAATCCCCTCTAAAACACAAACTTTTGAAAATATATATCCTTTCCTTCTTTTCTCTCTTGTCCCAACGATTTTTGAATAAATCTAGTGGAAACATGGAGATATAGTGGTCAATAGGAGGGTTGACACATCTTCTAAAGAAAGGGAAGAATCATTTGGTTGATGACACCAAAATCAAATATGCATCATTCCTCGGTAACAGAAATCGGCAGAGCACAGTCCGTCTGGAGGAATGGCAAAATCCAAACACAAAAACGCATCGGTTAATTCTTTTGAAAAAAAAGAATCAAATAGAATTAGGTGCATCATACTGCATACATGCATACAGATGATAGGTGTACTGGAAGATCACTTATTCTCTGTTTATTGAAAAAACAAAAAATATATAAACTTCAGAAAAAACAATACGCCCGTATCATGTTCAGTACGCCCGTACCAAAATTAGGGTTATGAACAAATTTTCAATTCAATACGGGCATACTGAAATGAATAACGGCCGTATTGGCAACAACAGAAATCCTCCCTCACATCAATGACAAAATTCCTCCAAGAAGAAGAGGATAGGGGGAGCCATTCATTTTTTCTAAAAATAAAATAATTAAACTTGCATTTTGTGCATCGCGCACATTAATTGCACATTCAAAGACCTCATCATGGGGCAATTGCATAAAATAGAAAAATAGAAAAATTGCTTGTGTATGACAGCAGCAAACAAAATGCAAAGATTCAGAAAATCAACAGCGTCATACAGAATAACTGAGCCTGGAGAGGCTTGCCGAAAGAATACTCTCAGAATAACTGAGCCTGGAGAGGCTTGCCGAAAGAATACTCTCAGAATAACTGAGCCTGGAGAGGCTTGCCGAAAGAATACTCTCAGAATAACTGAGCCTGGAGAGGCTTGCCGAAAGAATACTCTCAAAATAACTGAGCCTGGAGAGGCTCGCCGAAATAATACTCTCTCAAAATAATTGAGCCTGGAGAGGCTCGCCGAAATAATACTCTCTCATAATAACTGAGACATTTCTGTACAGAAAAAGCCGAAAAACAACAGAAAAGGCAAAAATACAGAAAAAGCCAAAAAATGACAAAAAAGGCAAAAATACAGAAAAAGCCAAAAAATAAAAAAGGCAAACATACAGAAAAAGTCAAAAGTCGATAAAAAAGACAAAGATTTCACATCTTTCAAAATAACTGAGCCTGGAGAGGCTTGCTGAAATAATACTCTTTCAGAATAATTGAGCCTGGAGAGGCTTGCAGAAATAATACTTCCTCAAAATAACTAAAGCCTGGAGAGGCTTGCAGAAATAATACTCCCCCAACTGTATAGAATAATTGAGCCTGGAGAGGCTTGCTGAAATAATACTCTCATCAAAAATAACTGAGCCTGGAGAGGCTTGCCGAAACAATACTCATGCAGAATAATTGAGCCTGGAGAGGCTCGCCAAAATAATACTCCACACCAAAGAATAAATGAGCCTGGAGAGGCTCGCAGAAATAATACTCCTTCAGAATAATTGAGCCTGGAGAGGCTCGCAGAAAGAATACTCCCTCAGAATAATTGAGCCTGGAGAGGCTCGCAGAAACAATACTCTTCCTTCAGAATAGTTGAGCCTAGAAAGGCTCGATTCCCCAGAGATATCTCAAGCTTACACTCACGGGCCAAATTCCCCAGTGAAAGCTATCAGAATGCGATCAGCGAAATCCCCAAAGGAGGCCTGATCATCCAAGAAAAATGTCTAAGGACTTTAAACTTCCCCAATGGAGGATAGCTTTCCAACTCAAAAGCGATGAGTGAAGCTAAGCCTGAAGAGGCTTTCTAAATAATACTCTGGGATGAATAAAAACTTCAAATCCCCAATCGCCTACTAAAGAGGCATCTCTTCAAAAGGAAGACCAATAAACTATTCCCCAAGTGGAATTTGGCTCTCAGCCTAACAAATGAACGTCAAGATGATCTGCCTAACAAAAGAGGCCAATCAACATCAATCCCCAGTGGATGATCGCCTATCCAAGAGGCATCCCCACAAAAGGGGAAGAAAATCAAAAGATTAATAAGATTCCCCAAACGAAATTTGGCATCCCGCCAAAACATCGAACATCAAGACTATCTGCCTAACAGAAGAGGCCAGTCAAAAAATCAACATATCAACATCCCTAGCGGATAACAGCCTACACAGAGGCTACAAAACCAGAAAAGTCAAAAAGAGTCACCCGAATAAGGATAACCGGGATACTCCACCAACGTCGACAGGACGTCAGCCAAACATAAGGCATTGCTCAACTCAGAGAGAAAGAGCATCTGTGTCTATACCCCAAGGAGTCAGAAATTCCCCAAGGGTACCAACAATGCAATGCAAGTTGGGGCACAGGAACCTGTGAATGACTGCACATCCCCTAGACGGATCCCTGCGTTATCCAGCCCTCAGTGGCACAAAAATCAAAAACAATCGTCGAAGCAGCATCGTGGACTGTGGAGACAAAATCAACATCCAGAATCCCCAGCGGATAACAGCCTACACAGAGGCAGCAAAAAATCAGAAAATCAAAAAGAGTTACCCGAACAAGGATAACCGGGATACTCCACCAACGTCGAAAGGACGTCAGCCGATCATAAGGCACCGCTCACACCAGAAAGAGCATCTTTGTGTCTACACCCCAAAGGAATCAAAAATTCCCCAGTGGGCACCAACTACGCAATGGAAAGTTGGGACACAAGAACCTATGAGTAACTGCACATCCCCTAGACGGATCCCTGCGTTATCCAGCCCCTAGTGGCACAAAATCGAAAAACAACCGTCGAAGCAGCATCGTGGACTGTGGAGACAAAATCATCACAAATCCCTGGAAAGGAGATATTCACGCTACCCCGTCGTCACAAACACGGAGGTATGCAGCTTCCGGCTCGGGCAATGAGCGAAGCTATCTCTGGAAAAGGGGTACACACTGCTTACCGTTGTCACAAGGGTACTTAGCTTCCGGCTCAAACAAAGAGTAAAGCTAAGCCTGGAGAGACGGTACTTACAGCTTCCAGCTTGGGCAACAAGCAAAGCGAGGCCTGGAGAGGCGAAACTCACACTGCTTACCGTTGTCACAAGGGTACTTAGCTTCCGGCTCGGACAAAGAGTGAAGCTAAGCCTGGAGAGACGGTACTTACAGCTTCCAGCTTGGGCAACAAGCAAAGCAAGGCCTGGAGAGGCAAAACTCACACTGCTCACCGTCGTCACAAGGATACTTAGCTTCCGGCTCGAACAAAGAGTGAAGCTAAGCCTAGAGAAGCGGTACTCAACCATCAGCGTCATCAGAGGCGCGTTGATGTCCAACTTCCGGCTCGAGCGTCGAGTGAAGTTGACCTTGGAGAAGGTAAACTCAGCTACCGAGGATAATCAGCCAGAAGGACTCCTGGAAAGCCCTAGGAGGGTTCTCTGTAGGTCTAGAGGTCTTAGAATAGCTAAAAATAAGGAAGTGGAGGGAAAAAGCCCAATACGGCCGTACTGAACTTAATACGGCCGTATTGAAGCTTCAATACGGCCGTACTGAAGTCAGTACGACCGTATTGACACTTCAATACGACCGCTGCGAACTCAATACGGGCGTATTGAAATTTCTGACTTTCAATACGACCGTATTGAACTCCAATACGACCGTATTGAAGTTCAAAAATTTCAATACGGCCGTATTGGCCCTGTAGGCCGTATTGCGCCTATTCCCTATAAATATGACGTCATTTGGACGTCCAACCACACTTTTTCACTCAGTTTTGACTCCCTCCTTGAGTATTCTGGGGTTTTTGAGCAGTGTTCTGCCCTAGAAATCTCTCTGGGAGTCGATCCGACGAAGTTCTGGAATTCCGAGCACTTAGCTTGGAGATTCGAACCTAGTCGAAGGGAAATCCTCCGGATTTCCATAGTCAAAAGTTTTTAGGAAGGAGCAAGCGAGCTTGTAGAGCGAGGGAACGCCAAAAAGCTTCCCAGTTTTACTCAATATATAAAAGCACGCTTCAAGAGGTTTCTTCTTAAATCCTTCCTTTTACTGCTTTCTGTGTGCATATTTAAACTGTCATCATGTAGATAGTTAATTTATAATCGCTTATAATAAATAGGGGTAATTTAGTAATTTTACGCTATTATTTTACAAATAATCTGTCATAGGGAACCCGAAAGGGGCGCTGTGGGGTGCTAACACCTTCCCCACGCGTAACCGACTCCCTTACCCGACTCTGGTTGTAATGGCCAAAGTTGATTTATAAAATCAATTGCCTTATCCCTTTTTCCAATGTTTTGAGTAAAACATTGGTGGCGACTCCACGAACCCTCCTTTTGCGAAAACCACTAATCCATGGAGGGTCCCGCTTGGGATTAATATGGATTAGTGAGACTTTTAATAAAATTGCTCGTTTGACGAGGTCTCAGTTTGAGAATAAGTCATTCTAGCAATCCACATTTTTAAACAAATAAACGAGTCCAACCATCCTTCGCGAACGTCGAAAGCCCGTTTCGGGCCGGTGGCGACAATACAAAGTTGGACCAAATCATCAAGGTCCCTATAAGGGAGTAACTCAACTCTATCTCTTATGTCAAAATTAAGACCACTTAGAAATCTAGCAATGGTCAATCTTTCTTCTTCCCTTACCCCAGCCCTCATGAGATATAACTCCATTTTTTGCCTATACTCCTCAACACTCATACCTTTTTGTTGGAGTCTTTGGAGCTTATCCATAAGCTCCCTACTATAATAAGAAGGTATGTGCCTTCTTCTTATAGCACTCCTCAACTCATTCCAATAAGTGATGGGAGGATCATTGTGAAGTCTTCTCTCTCTTTCCAAGGATGTCCACCAATACATGGCTTGTCCTTGAAAAGCTAGGGTGGCTAAAGGAACTTTTCTTTCCTCACCTACTTGATGACAAGTGAAGATTTGCTCCACTTTCATCTCCCAATCTAAGTAGGTGTCCACATTATCTTTTCCATGAAAGTAAGGGAGATCAACCCTTGATTCCCTCATTTTGGGTTCTTTAATGACTCTTCTAGGATGGGGTTGGTAATATGCATCAAGGTTTAGGCAATCCTCATTTTGGCTAGGAGATTCATTGGAACTCTTTGTGGAACCTTTTGAGGAACTTTTTTGACTTTTGTTTTTATGTAATTTTTTTAAAAGTTTTGCTTCTTGTTGCTTAATCTTTTGAATCTCTTCTTCTAAAGCAAGAAGTTGTACTTCTCTTTCAATCTTTTCTTTTTGTTTTTGAAGTACTTCTTCATGCTTCCAAAGTTTTGGTGCTTCAACCTCCTTGACAATTTTTCTAAAACTTTTAGGAGTATCAAAGTCACTACTACTTGGAGAATGATGACTCATGATTAAACAATAAGAATTTGTATGTTATGCAAAAAGGTATAAAATGTTTTTGGTATTTTCTAGGAATGAAAATAGCACTTGGAAGTCTAAGTGTACAAGTTGCACTATCAAGGGAGGTGAGCTACAAAGAGCCACTTAATAACCAAGCCTTTTCAAGTGGAAATCACTAAACTCCTTTGTGGTACTTCCAATTCCCCAAAACTTTTCACAAAAATTTTGAATGCTTTTTTTCACAATTTTTTTGTTTTTGAGACTAAACTAAACGTGAGCAAGTAAAACTACACAAGTCTAGACGTTTCAAGGCAGCAAATAAAGCAATTAAAAGACAAAAAACTTAAAGGAATCAAGATAAGTAACTAGTCGGGTTCCCTAAGTGGAAGCTTGAAACATATGAAATTTCCAAGCCACTTCCACTAGCACTACACGTGAGGATGCTAACAAGGATTTAGATATACCTGACCAGCTTCTTAATACTCCCTCCAAGCTTTACAAATTGATTTTAAAATACAAAAGAGATTGCAAAATTTAAACTAGCCTAGAAAGCAATAAATGGCGGTTTTGGTGACCAACTAGTGACGGATTGTTGTGCAAATTTTTCCAACACTTAATCAAGTGTTTAATCCGCCACTAATCCTTCAATATGATGCTACTGGACCTGCAAAAGAAACACAACAAAGAGGTTAATGGTGGCTGCCTCACAAGGTGAAAGGAATGGTCACTCAAGTGAAGGAAGTTTAGGAGAAGTTTTGGTCACTAAATTAGGTCAAATTTTTAGGTCTTAGTGTCCAAACTTTTCCTACTCTTTGTTGAGCAATGCTTGATCCTTGAGCAAGGATTTGAGGCCACTTCCAGCACAGGAAATTATTGAAAGAAAACTAGACAAGCAATAAAAGCACAATTTGGAAAGCTTATACCAAAAGTTAAGAGTAATATGTATATATGACAAGACTCAAAGAGGTTCAACAAGTAAAACTGGGAAATAAGACTCCAAATAAAGCTAGCACTCAGTTAGGAATGTTCCTAGATAGGTACTAGAGTAGATGAACAAAACAAAAAAAAATTGAAAGCAATTGGATAAGTATAGAACAAATAGTAGTCAAAACAAATAACAAGGAATCAAGTGATTTTTCACCAATGTACACCTCTCGGCTTTTTCTATTTAAAATGCTTTCTCTATTTTTTTTTAATTATTTCTTTTTCTATATTCAAGTTAAGAGTCCAGAGAGTATATTTGCCTTTTGTTTCAAATTTTTTTAAGATTCCAAGCTATAGAAACCGAGACTACAAGTTAGCCAAAAATTAGGTCAAAATTCAAGTAACTTGAGAAACTAGTGCACTAGTCTTTAGGTTTTGGTTTGGATTCCTTTTGAACTCTTTTTCTTTTGAACTTTAGGTCTTTTCTTTTGATTTAGGCTCTGTTTTATCTCTGTTTTCAGCCTCTAAATTTTTTTAAAATTGAATCCACAAGAAAGAGTGCACTTGAAGTAGAATTAAGCACTTGAAATTTTGAGTCAAAATTTTTTTATAAGATTTTCAATGGAAAGTGATTTGAAAACTTAAGAACACAATGGAAACCTAACTCTAAGGAAACTTGCTAGGACTAATAGCAAATCATGAACACAATAAGGTAAAAGAAAAAGCACATATAGGTAGGCACAAATGAAGTATGACCGAAACAACAATGTAGACACAAAATTCAAAATAACACTAGGTTAAACATGCTATTCAAGGAATTTGCAACATATAAGGACTAAACACAAACTTCTAAGAAAAAACATAGATTCAAAACCAAAATCTAAATGCAATGCATGAGGTCCAATCACGGACACATACAAAGAATGGAGAGACTCAAAATAAACTCAAAATAAGCACAAGCAAATAGTTCCTAAAACATTGATTGTGGAAGAAAAATCAAGAACAATCAACCATGGATCTATGAACACAAAATATGACTTAAAACATATAGATCCGAAGAGAAACTCAAACAAGACAAGGAGAAATACAAGAACACAAGCACGGACACAAAAACAAGATGAAGAACTTATCTCCTTGAAGACCTTGCTCTTGATACCAAAATTGATGGAGGTGAGTAGTAGGAGTGAAGCTCAAACTCTTCCTAAACTCCTCCTAGGCTCGGATCTTCTTCAATGGAGATAGAAACACACTTGAAGACTCTTGAAGATGAAGAAAAATCTGCGGAAATGAAAGAAGGAAGCATCCAAGCTCATGAACTCAAAGGATTGCACACTTCAAAGGGAAGGAAAACTAGGTTTTCCTAAGGTTTTTGAAGGCATTCTCTTAGGTTTTCTCTCTTGGAATTTTCGGTGACTCTTGAGGGAATTGGCTGAAGTATTTGTTCAGGAATTCTCATATATTCAATGTCGCCACCGGCCCGAAACGGGCTTTCGGCATTCGCGAAGGATGGTTGGACTCGTTTATTTGTTTAAAAATATGGATTGCTAGAATGACGTATTCTCAAACTGAGACCTTGTCAAACGAGCAATTTTATTAAATGATTCACCAATCCATATTAATCCCAAGCGGGACCCTCCATGGATTAGTGGTTTTCCCAAAAGGAGGGTTCTTTGGAGTCGCCACCAATGTTTTACTCAAAACATTGGAAAAAAGGATAAGGCAATCGATTCAAAAATCGACTTCGGCCATTACAACCAGAGTCGGGTAAGGGAGTCGGTTACGCGTGGGGAAGGTGTTAGCACCCCACAGCGCCCCTTTCGGGTTCCCTATGACAGATTATTTCTAAAATAACAGCGTAAAATTACTAAATTACCCCTATTTATTATAAGCGATTATAAATTAACTATCTACATGATGACAGTTAAATATACAAACAGAAAGCAGTAAAAGGAAGGATTTTAAGAAGAAAACCTTTGAAGCGTGCTTTTATATATTTCGTAAAACTGGGAAGCTTTTTGGCATTCCCTCGCTCTACAAGCCCGCTCGCTCCCTCCTATAAAATTTTGACTACGGAAATCCGGAGGATTTCCCTTCGACTAGGTTCGAATCTCCAAGCTAAGTGCTCGGAATTCCAGAACTTCGTCGGATCGACTCCCAGAGAGATTTCTAGGGCAGAACACTGCTCAAAAACCCCAGAATACTCAGGGAGGGAGTCAAAACTGAGTGAAAAAGTGTGGAATGACGTCCAATTGACGTCATATTTATAGGGAATAGGCGCAATACGGCCTACAGGGGCAATACGGCCGTATTAAAATTTTTGAACTTCAATACGGTCGTATTGAAGTTCAATACGGTCGTATTGAAATTCAGAAATTTCAATGCGCCCGTATTGAGTTCGCTGCGGTTGTATTGAAGTGTCAATACGGTCGTATTGACTTCAGTACGACCGTATTGAAGTTTCAGAAACTTCAATACGCCGTATTGAGTTCACTACGGTCGTATTGAAGCTTCAATACGGCCGTATTAAGTTCAGTACGGCCGTATTGGGCTTCATTCCCTCCACTTCCTTATTTTTGAGCTATCCTAAGACCTCTAGACCTACAGAGAACCCTCCTAGGGCCTTCCAGGAGTCCTTCTGGCTGATCTTCCTTCAGTCTTTGAGAGTCTTCAAGCTTTATTTCCGACCCGGACAATTTTAGGGGTCTACAGCTGCCCCCCCTTTACTTAGTCGGACGGCCTTTTGGTGTACCGGCTGACAAGTAAAGGAGTTGACCCAATTGTCCGGGTGATGCGCCGACCTTCTGACTTGTAGCGTCTTCCGGTGGAAAATTGTCGAGTGGCCTCTCCAGGTTTTGC
Organism: Cajanus cajan; assembly: GCF_000230855.2. Lineage (NCBI taxonomy): Eukaryota > Viridiplantae > Streptophyta > Magnoliopsida > Fabales > Fabaceae > Cajanus > Cajanus cajan. The sequence goes on from NC_138525.1 coordinate 42,763,071, forward strand.
TATGCTTGCTGCCCAAGCTGGAAGCTGTGAGTATCGCCTCTCCAGGCTTAGCTTCACTCTTTGTTCGAGCCGGAAGCTAAGTACCCTTGTGATGACGGTAGCAGTGTGAGTTTCGCCTCTCCAGGCTTAGTCTCGCTCTTTGTTCGAGCCGGAAACCAAGCACCTTTGTGACGACGGTGAGCAGTGTGAGTTTTGCCTCTCCAGGCCTTGCTTTGCTTGTTGCCCAAGCTGGAAGCTGTAAGTACCGTCTCTCCAGGCTTAGCTTCACTCTTTGTTTGAGCCGGAAGCTAAGTACCTTTGTGACAACGGTGAGCAGTGTGAGTTTTGCCTCTCCAGGCCTTGCTTTGCTTGTTGCCCAAGCTGGAAGCTGTAAGTACCGTCTCTCCAGGCTTAGCTTCACTCTTTGTTTGAGCCGGAAGCTAAGTACCTTTGTGACAACGGTGAGCGGTGAGTACCCCTTTTCCAGAGATAGCTTCGCTCATTGCCCGAGCCGGAAGCTGCATACCTCCGTGTTTGTGACGACGGGGTAGCGTGAATATCTCCTTTCCAGGGATTCGTGATGATTTTGTCTCCACAGTCCACGATGCTGCTTCGACGGTTGTTTTTTGATTTTGTGCCACTAAGGGCTGGATAACGCAGGGATCCGTCTAGGGGATGTGCAGTTACTCATAGGTTCTTGTGTCCCAACTTTCCATTGCGTAGTTGGTTCCCACTGGGGAATTTCTGATTCCTTTGGGTGCAGACACAAAGATGCTCTTTCTGATGTGAGCGGTGCCTTATGATTGGCTGACGTCCTTTTGACGTAGGTGGAGTATCCCGGTTATCCTTATTCGGGTAACTCTTTTTGATTTTCTGATTTTTTGCTGCCTCTGTGTAGGCTGTTATCCGCTGGGGATTCTGGATGTTGATTTTGTCTCCACAGTCCACGATGCTGCTTCGACGATTGTTTTTGATTTTTGTGCCACTGAGGGCTGGATAACGCAGGGATCCGTCTAGGGGATGTGCAGTCATTCACAGGTTCCTGTGCCCCAACTTGCATTGCATTGTTGGTACCCTTGGGGAATTTCTGACTCCTTGGGGTATAGACACAGATGCTCTTTCTCTCTGAGTTGAGCAATGCCTTATGTTTGGCTGACGTCCTTTTGACGTAGGTGGAGTATCCCGGTTATCCTTATTCGGGTAACTCTTTTTAATTTTTGGATTTTGTTGCCTCTGTGTAGGCTGTTATCCGCCAGGGGATTTTGTCATTGGTTGTGATTGGCCTCTTCTGTTAGGCAGATCATCTTGATGTTCAATGATAGGCTGAGAGCCGGATTCCGTTTGGGGAATGATTATTGATCTTTTCGATTTTTTTCTCTTTTTTGAAAGAGTGCCTCTGAATAGGCGAATTATCTTGATGTTTGATGATTGGCTGAATGCCGAATTCCTCTTGGGGAATGGTTATTAATCTTTTTGATTTTTTTTCTTTTTGAAGGGGTGCCTCTTAAGTAGGCGACTGGGGATTTGAAGTTCAGTGTTCGGCTGAGTGCCAAATTCCGCTTGGGGAATGGTTATTGATCTTTTTTATTTTTCCTCTTTTTGAAGGAGTGCCTCTTGAGTAGGCGATTGGGGAATGAGGGATCTTATGTATCCCAGAGTATTATTTAGGAAGCCTCTGCAGGCTTAGCCTCACTCAACGCTTGAGTTGGAGAGCTATCTTCACTGAGGAAGTTTAAGTCCTTTGACTTGGATATTCTGCTTGGGAGATCGTGCTTCCATTGGGAATTTTGTCGATCTTGTTTTGATAGCTCTCGCTGGGGATTTTTTCCGTGAGCTTGAGTTGGGGTTTCTCTGGGGAGTATTATTTCTGCGAGCCTCTCCAGGCTCAGTTATTCTGCATACTGTGGAGGATGTGGAGTATTATTTTGGTAAGCCTCTCCAGGCTTAGTTATTCTGAAAGAGTATTATTTCGACAAGCCTCTCCAGGCTCAGTTATTCTGTGGGAGTATTGTTTCGGCAAGCCTCTCCAGGCTCAGTTATTCTGAGAGTATTCTTTCGGCAAGCCTCTCCAGGCTCAGTTATTCTGAGAGTATTTTTTCGGCAAGCCTCTCCAGGCTCAGTTATTCTGTATGACGCTGTTGATTTTCTGAATCTTTGCATTTTGTTTGCTGCTGTCATACACAAGCAATTTTTCTATTTTTTCTATTTTATGCAATTGCCTCATGATGAGGTCTTTGAATGTGCAATTAATTGTGCGCGATGCACAAAATGCAAGTTTAATTTATTTTATTTTTTGGAAAAAATGAATGGCTTCCCCTATCCTCTTCTTCTTGGAGGAATTTTGTCATTGATGTGAGGGAGGATTTCTGTTATTGCCAATACGGCCGTTATTCATTTCAGTATGCCCGTATTGAATTGAAAATTTGTTCATAACCCTAATTTTGGTACGGGCATACTGAACACGATACGGGCGTATTGTTTTTCTGAAGTTTATATATTTTTTGTTTTTTCAATAAACAGAGAATAAGTGATCTTCCAGTACACCTATCATCTGTATGCATGTATGCAGTATGATGCACCTAATTCTATTTGATTCTTTTTTCAAAAGAATTAACCGATGCGTTTTTGTGTTTGGATTTTGCCATTCCTCCAGACGGACTGTGCTCTGCCGATTTCTGTTACCGAGGAATGATGCATATTTGATTTTGGTGTCATCAACCAAATGATTCTTCCCTTTCTTTAGAAGATGTGTCAACCCTCCTATTGACCACTATATCTCCATGTTTCCACTAGATTATTCAAAAATCGTTGGGACAAGAGAGAAAAGAAGGAAAGGATATATATTTTCAAAAGTTTGTGTTTTAGAGGGGATTATTTTATTTTTGAAAAATGGATTTTGTAAGAATGGCTGGCCATTGGTAGGCTTATTGTGTTTAGGCTTGTTTGATTAAACACTTATGAAGTTAAGCACATCTTTGTTATTAATGATTGTGCTTTGACAACTTGGATAGCTTTTCTTGAGCCCCTTGTTGAATTCAATTGATGGTACCATCATGGATTTATTTTGTTTTTTCTTTTTTTTTTTTTTGACGGCCCTAACACCTATTTGTGATGTCTTAGCGGGCTTTTGTCTTTGTTCATTATTTTGTAACCCTAATTTTTGCCTAGGTCACCCTTCTGTGGGATTCCTAGCGGGTCTTTTGCTCTTATTTTTGCGCAGTCCCCTTTTTGGGTTTCCTGCCGAGCTTTTTGTCTTTAGGATTTCTTTATCCATGATGGCACTTATTGATGCCAAGAAAAGGTGCTCCAAGCTGTCATGCACATTTCCACATAAAAATGATGCGGGTTTATTGATTATTAAGACGATTTTAACCTCACTTATGTTTATTCAAACAGGGTTAAATGACGTGGTTTAGAATTTTATTGCGAGCAAGAAAAGAAGCAATAAGAAATAATGAAGAATGATTTTATTATAATCATAGTGGAAACATGTGCCCTATCGAGGCTCGGGGGTCGGGCTGTCCCCGAGGAGTGATCTCTAATAGTCACTGAGTCTACACATCCCTATTAGAAGGAAAAGGACACTTGATGACGACAGCTGGCCTTGACGTTTGTGAACCAGCCTTCCTAAAGATCTGGCTTAAAGAACGTCGAGAAGGATCTTGATTCCTCTTCGTTCTTTGATCTTTAACAGGGTTGTATCCTAACCCTTGTTTCCCCGGATTGTCCTTGATAATGGGTAGCTCCGGGATTCCTTGGGAGTACTTGCCTAATCCTTGTCCTGGCAAGTATCCATTCTTTGTGAGCATATGAGCTACCTTCTTCATTTCTCGGGGAAACGTTTCAACATTGGCGATTTCCAATGCTTGGAAAGCGGTTTCCAAAGCTTCCTCTGCTGCATCCACATAAGGTATGTTGGATGGCTTACTGATGAGTATGTCATCTTCAGCTTGCACGATCACCAGTTTGTCACCCACGATGAACTTGATTTTCTGGTGGAGCGTAGAGGGTACAGCTTTTCGCATCATGAATCCAAGGTCGGCCGAGGAGACAGCTGTATGCAGGAGTAATGTCCATTATTTGAAATTCGACATTAAAGATAGTGGGTCCAATTTGGATTGGAAGATTGATCTCTCCCACCACTTCTCTTTTAGATCCATCGAAGGCTCGAACGATCATGTTGTTGGCGCATTTGGATTCCCTTGATTGCCACTTGCTCGAGCGCTCTTTTTGGCATTACGTTCAAGGAAGATCCATTATCTACCAAGACTTTAGCGATGTGATACTCCTTGCACTTTATAGAGATGTGCAAGGGCTTGTTGTGGTTTGATCCCTCGGCGGGGATTTCTTCATCGATGAAGGTGAGGTGATCATTAGCCTTGATGTGACTAACAATCCCCTCAAACTCGTCTTGGGAGATAGTGTGCGACACATATGCCTTGTTCAAGACTTTCAACAGATCTTGTCGATGCGGTTCGGAGCTTCGGATCAACGACGACAGCGTAATCTTTGCTGGCGTCTTATGAAGTTGATCCTCGATGGAGTACTCGCTTTGTCGGATATACTTTAACAGCTCGTCTGTCTCCTCCTCAGATTCTTTTTTCTCGGTTTTCTTTTCTTCTTTTTCTTTATTCTTGGGGGCTTTATCATGAAGATCTTCGGGAGTGTAGATCCTGCCACTCCTAGTCATGCCCCCAAGTCCAGCGATGTTGGAGATATCGCTGTCGGCAGAAGAGTGGATGTCGTATATCCACGGCACAGCCTTATTTGATTTGCAAGGGAAAGGCCTTGGAACTGTGATCCTTAATGGTGTTGGACCTTCCCCTTTGTTTGTCTTGATTACCAACAACGGAGTTGACGTATGCTCGCTTGGCACGGTTGTTGGCTTACACTTGATAACGAACGGCGTGCGATCCATTCTTTGAACATACGCATCGATTATTTCTTTCTTTTTATTAATATTTATTAATGGAATACTAGGAGAGATGTATGAAATGAATAACTCCTAGATCCCTCCATGATCTATATGCATGATATGAGATGATGGTGGTGGATATGCATGCATAGTGTTTATTCAACTAAGCATTATCATGTTTTTAGGATGTTCCTAAGATGATGCATGATATTGCTTGGTTTGGATAAATAACCCTTTTTTCTCTTTTTTTTGGGTATTTTTATTTATTATATATTTTTTTGTATTTTTCGGTGAAAAGGGAAACTACCTATATGAATGTGATGAAGGTAGATGTTAACACCATGCAATGGAAGATCCTTATTCCTATTTATTTTTATTTTAAAAGAATAGGAATGTTGTATGTTTAAAAAAAATGCAATGTATGCTCAAACAATTTCACATAAACAATGCACAAACAATTCACTCATCCACGAACAGTCACGAGCGAATCACGAGGTAGGGGTCTCCTGCAGAAAAGTGCATATTCAAGGAGGATCTAACTGTTCTCACCGGTCTTAGGCCCCCAAGGTGCCCCCATTATAGGGACCCAATTCCTCTCGTCGTGGGTCGATGGAAAGTTCCAACGCACCGTCGGACTTAAGTTCATGGTTATCACCTTGAGTGATGTTTTTCCGACAACGGTCTCGTAGGCTCCTATAGACCCATTCAACCGGCCGTACTAACATCCACTCCCTATGGATTACCACTCATGCCCCCGGGTATAGAGGGAACTGTTGTGTGCAAAGGTTTGTGTGCAATTTATTTCAAACAATTGCGGAAATTTAAACAAACAACAGTTATTTAAAGCCAAATATATAAAACATGTTATCATACAAGCAAGGGGTAATGAAGTAATTTTTAACTATTATTTGTTAAAAATAATCTGTCACTAAATGGGACTGACTCTCGAAGCTTCCCCAGTGGAGTCGCCATCTGTCGCCACCGGCCCGAAACGGGCTTTCGGCATTCGCGAAGGATGGTTGGACTCGTTTATTTGTTTAAAAATATGGATTGCTAGAATGACGTATTCTCAAACTGAGACCTTGTCAAACGAGCAATTTTATTAAATGATTCACCAATCCATATTAATCCCAAGCGGGACCCTCCATGGATTAGTGGTTTTCGCAAAAGGAGGGTTCTTTGGAGTCGCCACCAATGTTTTACTCAAAACATTGGAAAAAAGGATAAGGCAATCAATTCAAAAATCGACTTCGGCCATTACAACCAGAGTCGGGTAAGGGAGTCGGTTACGCGTGGGGAAGGTGTTAGCACCCCACAGCGCCCCTTTCGGGTTCCCTATGACAGATTATTTCTAAAATAACAGCGTAAAATTACTAAATTACCCCTATTTATTATAAGCGATTATAAATTAACTATCTACATGATGACAGTTAAATATACAAACAGAAAGCAGTAAAAGGAAGGATTTTAAGAAGAAAACCTTTGAAGCGTGCTTTTATATATTTCGTAAAACTGGGAAGCTTTTTGGCGTTCCCTCGCTCTACAAGCCCGCTCGCTCCCTCCTATAAAATTTTGACTACGGAAATCCGGAGGATTTCCCTTCGACTAGGTTCGAATCTCCAAGCTAAGTGCTCGGAATTCCAGAACTTCGTCGGATCGACTCCCAGAGAGATTTCTAGGGCAGAACACTGCTCAAAAACCCCAGAATACTCAGGGAGGGAGTCAAAACTGAGTGAAAAAGTGTGGAATGACGTCCAATTGACGTCATATTTATAGGGAATAGGCGCAATACGGCCTACAGGGGCAATACGGCCGTATTAAAATTTTTGAACTTCAATACGGTCGTATTGAAGTTCAATACGGTCGTATTGAAATTCAGAAATTTCAATGCGCCCGTATTGAGTTCGCTGCGGTTGTATTGAAGTGTCAATACGGTCGTATTGACTTCAGTACGACCGTATTGAAGTTTCAGAAACTTCAATACGCCGTATTGAGTTCACTACGGTCGTATTGAAGCTTCAATACGGCCGTATTAAGTTCAGTACGGCCGTATTGGGCTTCATTCCCTCCACTTCCTTATTTTTGAGCTATCCTAAGACCTCTAGACCTACAGAGAACCCTCCTAGGGCCTTCCAGGAGTCCTTCTGGCTGATCTTCCTTCAGTCTTTGAGAGTCTTCAAGCTTTATTTCCGACCCGGACAATTTTAGGGGTCTACATTCAAAAGTGTTTACAATAGGTGGGAAAAGATACACTTATAGGAAGTAATTAGGTTAACTTTGGGCGGCAATTTCAAACCAACCAAATTGGCGCCTAGTTTGAATTTCAAATTTGAATTTGAAATTCAAACTTTGGCTTCCAACGTGACTAATTCAGATGCTACCCTCATTTAGGAGTCATTTAGAAGTGATTTGGGTTGCATTTGAAGCTCACATGGCCGGAACCACTCCATGCCATCCATGTGACTCAAATTCAACTCAAATTACTTCTAAATGATGCATAAATGAAGCCTAATTTTCCTATTAATGTATTCTTCATATAACCCTAATCTAATGACCGAAATACATTGGTCTAATGAATACAATGAATAGGAAAAAATATAAGAAGAAGAATGAGCCCAATATTGGGTATTAAAAGCCCAAAGCTTAAGAAGCCCAATATTAAGCCCAAGACACCTAAACTCTAATCTATGGTCAAAATACAAGACCAACAACAAAGTAAATTCCTATACTAAGAAAATACAATTAAACATGGTGTTCAATCAATTAAAGCCCAAGTGAGAAGTGTCGTCACCCGCCGAAACGGACGTTGGCATTCGCGACGATGGTCGGACTCTTTTTAGTTTTGAAAAATGATGGATTGTTAGAACGACTTATTCTCAAACTGAGACCTCATCGAACTAACAATTTTATTAAATGATTCTCACCAATCCATGTTAATCCCAAGCGGGACCCTCCATGGATTAGTGGTTTTCGCAAAAAGAAGGGGTTCTTGGAGTCGCCACCAATGTTTTACTCAAAACATTGGAAAAAGATATAAGGCAATTGATTTTCACAAATCAACTTTGGCCATTACAACCAGAGTCGGGTAAGGGAGTCGGTTACGTGCGAGGAAGGTGTTAGCACCCCACAACGCCCCTTTCGGGTTCCCTATGACGGATTATTTCATAAATAATATTGTAAAGTTACTAAATTACCCCTATTTATTAGAAACGATTATGAGTAAAATATTTACATGATGAAAACTCTAAACATGCAATGCAACAATCAAAAAGCAATAAATAAAAGCGGTAAAAGAAGGGATTTGGAAAGAAACCTTCGAAGCGGGCTTTTATATATTCAAAACGAAGTTTAGGAGGGTTTTTGGCGCTCCTTCCCACTACACGTCCGCTCGCTCCTTTCCCTAAAGATAATTTTTACTATGGAAATCAAAGAGATTTCCCTTCGACTTGTTCGAGTCTCAAGCTAATGGCTCATGACTCAAGAACTTCGTCGGATTGGCTCTCGGAGAGACTTCTAGGGCAGAGAATAGCTCAAAAACCCAAGAATACTCAGCACGAGGGTCCAGAAGTGTGGAAAAAAGTGTGGAATGACGTGCAAATGACGTCCTATTTATAGGATTGAGGCGCAATACGGCCTGGGAGGTCAATACGGCCCGTACTGGGTTTTTGAACTACAGTACGGCCGTATTGAATTTGGTACGGCCGTACTGAAGTTCAAAAACTTCAGTACGGCCGTATTGAGTTCACTACGGCCGTATTGCAGTTCAAATGGCTCAGTACGGCCGTACTGAACCTCTGGGAGGGTGTATTGAGCTCCAATCCTCGCACACCCTTATTCTAAGCTACTCTAAGACTTCTAGACCTACAAAGAATCATCCTAGGGTCTTCCAGGAGTCCTTCCGGCTGACTTTCCTTCGGTCTTCGAGAGTCTTTGAGTCTTATTTCCGACCCGGACAATTTTAGGGGTCTACAAGAAGCACCCTAGGCCCACCAAGCCCATTGGGCCCACTAAGCTCTGAAGCAGTCAAATCTTCAAGTAACCTCCTGGCCATTGCTCTAGTGGTTGGGCCTTTAGCCCATGCTCTTCCATCAGATAACTAGGAAGTGTGAGAAGTTAGAATGGAAATTTGGTGAACACTCTTTTGTTGCTGATTTTCTGGTACTACCTGGTTCAACTTTTGGTGCTATCCTAGGAATTCAATGGTTTAAAACTTTGGGTGAGATATACTGGAACTGTGCTAACTTGACAATGAGGTTTGTTCATAGAGGCAGCACTGTGACGTTGACAGGAGAACAACAAGCGAACATGTTAATAGACGATGTTGGGAAACTTAAAGCAATTAGTTTACAAGCGATGTTGCTTCCAATTCACGGACCACTTAGCTTTGGCATATCGGTTGCAGAAGATGACACAAAATTGGATTCAAGCCAGACTCTTGAGTTGGATGAACTTTTGCAGAAATATACTAAACTCTTTGTGGAACCTACTCAATTACCTCCAAAAAGAAGGTATGATCACAAAATCACCCTCGTTAATGATAATCCTATATGCCTGAAACCTTATAGGTATCCTCATACTCAAAAAGAGGAAATTGAACGACAAATTAAACACATGTTATCTACTGGCCTTATAAGAGAAAGTAGCAGCTCATTTGCTTCACCTCTGGTTCTTGTTAAAAAGAAGGATGCCACATGGAGGTGTTGTACTGATTTTCGCCGATTAAATGCTATGACTGTGAAAAACAAGTTGCCTATTCCACTTATTGAAGACCTTTTGGATGAGCTAAAAGGAGCAACATATTTCACGAAACTAGATTTAAGGAGTGGATATAACCAAGTTCGAATGGCAGAATCTGACATATACAAGACAACTTTTAGAACTCACAGCGGACACTATGAATGGGTGGTTCTCCCATTTGGCCTAAGCAACGCACCTGCAACATTTCAGAACTTGATGAATGATATTTTTCGTGAACATTTGAGGAAGTTCATACTTGTCTTTTTTGATGACATTTTGGTTTACACAAAAAATTGGGATGAACACCTCTTGTGTTTGGAGAAGGCTTTGAAGATATTGGAAACAAATTCACTAGCATTAAATTACAAGAAGTGCAGTTTTGGAAAGAAGAAGGTTGAATACTTGGGACACATTATCACAGTTGATGGAGTTTCACCTGATAATGATAAGGTAGTAGCTGTACAAGAATGGCCAACACCAACATCAGTGAAGGAATTACGAGGATTCTTAGGGCTGTCAGGTTTCTACAGACGGTTTATTAAAAACTATGGCAGAATAGCATCTCCGTTAACTTCATTATTGAAGAAGGATACTGACTTCAACTGGACACAAGAAGCTGAGGAAGCATTCTGGACCATCAAGCAATCCTTAGTATCTGCACCTATTTTGGCTCTTCCAGATTTCCACCAACCCTTTATAATAGAAACAGATGCTTCAGCATACGGAATTGGGGCAGTTCTACTTCAACAGGGTCATCCAATAGCCTATATTAGCAAGGCTATGGGAAAGAAGTTTCAACTATTATCAGCATATGAAAAAGAGTTCTATGCCATCCTTTTTGCTGTTAAAAAGTGGCTTCATTACTTCCTAGGAAATCACTTCGTTATCAAAACAGATCAAAAATCCTTAAAGCATTTACTAGAACAACCTCCTACAACGCTAATGCAGAATTGGGGCTTAGAGAAGCTTATGGGCCTTGATTTTAGCATTGAATATAAAAAAGGCAAAGACAATGTTATGGCAGATGTGTTGTCTAGGAAAGGAGTTACAGGGCAATTAGCAGTTGTTTCTCAATTAGTAAGTAACTTGGTGACCGAAGTAAAAACTACTTGGGAATGTGATCTAAAATTGAAAAAGATTATGGACAAAATTCGACTATCACAACAGCAGTATAAGCAATTTAGTTATGATAAAGGCTTGCTGAAACGAAAAGGTAAACTAGTAGTGGGAGCAAATCAAAGTCTACGAAGCCGAATTGTTAACTATTTTCATGATTCTCCTATTGGAGGACACTCAGGTAGTGACCAAACATATAGAAGAATAAAAGAACAATTCTATTGGAAGGGTTTGCAAAAGGACGTCAAGACTTGGGTCAGGGAATGTCAAGTATGCCAGAAATTTAAGAGCATCCCTCAACTTCCAACAGGCTTGTTGCAACCTTTACCAATACCTGACAAAGCATGGCATTCTGAATCTATGGATTTTATTGTGGGTCTTCCAAAATCTAATGGTATGTCTGTCATATTAGTAGTGATTGACAGATACACAAAATATGCACATTTTATACCATTAAAGCATCCATTTGGTGCTGCAAAGGTTGCAGAATTGTTCATGGATACAGTTGTCAAATTACATGGTTGGCCAAGAGAGATAATTTCTGACAGGGACCCTATTTTCTTAAGCAACTTCTGGACAGAATTATTAAAGGCTCATGGTGTCAAGTTGCTTCGCTCCACTGCTTTCCACCCACAAACAGATGGCCAATCAGAGGCTCTTAATAAAGCACTAGAAGGGTATTTGCGATGCATCACGAGTGAGACTCCAAAGAAATGGTTGACATACTTATCATTAGCTGAATTATGGTACAGCACAAAGTTCCATACAGCAATACAAATGACCCCTTTTGAAGCATTATATGGTTACAAGCCCTCCATTCCATGTCCAATTCAGCTTTCGGACTCTGTAGTGGAAGCAGTAGACTATACTTTAAAAACAAGAGAACAGATATCACGGTTACTTCATTCCAACCTCACTAAAGCGCAAGAACGAATGAAATGGTATGCAGATTTGAAACGAGTAGACAGGGAATATGCTGAAGGAGACCTTGTTTACCTAAAGATTCAACCCTACAAACAAAATTCCTTAGCAAATTCAGCATTTCACAAGCTTGCTGCAAGATATTATGGCCCATTCAAGGTGTTGGAGAGGATAGGCAAAGTGGCATATCGACTGGAATTACCTGCTGGCACCAAAATACATGATGTCTTCCACATTTCATTACTTAAGAAGCACCATGGTGATCATCCAGTATGCCAGCAGCTACCACTGTTCACTGATGATGGAGAGATTTCCATGCAGCCTTTGGCTGTCCTTGCACAAAGAATGAAGAAAAGACACAATAAGGCTGTCACTGAAGTTTTGATCCAATGGGAGCATACTAGCCCTGAAGATATGCTACATGGCATGAGTTACATGACGTGGAGAACAAGTATCCTAGCTTTGATTGGCGGAAGACTTAGTTGACCTTGGGGACAAGGTCATCTTTCATGGGCGAGAAAGTTGTTATAAGTGATTTATAATCAAAGATAAAGATAGATTAGCTATTAAAAGATAAGATAGATTAGCTACTAGAAGATAAGAATAAATTATTCATTAGAAGATAAAGATAGATTCAGTTAAGAAATAAGGATTATAAATAAGATCCTAGTGTAATCAGCAAATTATCAATAATACAATTATATTCTTATATTTCCTCTTCTATTCTCGTGTGAGATTGAGAGAGTGAGTGGTGTTAGAGGAGAACTCCAATTCTCATCTAACACTAAACCTTGAATACTATGATCACTTCAACACTGATGTCTCAAAAAAAAAATAAAAATAATAGTCCTCTATTATTTCTATGAAGCTTGGTTGTGAAGCTTACTTCAATAAGCCATAACAAACTTATATTGGTTAAATTTTGTTGTAAATTTATTGAAAATAGCTTCAAAGCACTTTCATAGGCTCGCTCAAGAAAAGTAAAAGAATGACACAAAATATAACTGAAATGCATACCTGTCAATCTCATTCCTACAACCGATGCTCAATAGAGATACTTAACACAAAAAACATAATCAATTAGGCATTGAACCAAAATTGAAGGGAAATAGAATCAACTACTCCAATAAAATGGACAGGTGGCAGGTAGTTAGATGGACCCCTAAATCATGGCTTTAACTATACTATTTTCTCTATATTTGTATCTACAATTAAAGAACTATTGTACGACTATAATGAACAATACTAGTATTGGATACTGGTTTCTATAAAGCTATCGCTCCTATAAAGCTTTAACTGGTGAATAACGCATAACTACTAAATTGGACATTATTAATTTATAGTTTTATACAATTAAGCCAGCAAATTTTGGTTTAGGGCTAAGCGAATTAGTTTAGGGGTTCAAATTTAGTCTTTTTAGATTTAATTAATTCAAATAATAGTTGCAAAACACACCGATAAAAGTTGTTGGCTTTAGATGAAATTTGTTCACTTGGCTTCAGATGTTTCACCTGAAATGCCCCCTTTTTTTCTCTAACGAATGTTTTCACTACTTCGATACTTTTTTATCACACTACGAATTTGTTGTTTTCAGGCCCTCAAAAAAGAAATTAAAGAAACCTGTTCCTGCTTAGAAACACTCCTCTTGTTGTTCTTCCTTCTTGGTCTTCTAAGTCTTAGGTGCCGACCGAATACTATCTCCGAGGGGTGGGGGAGGGTACATGCAAAGGCACTCCGACGATCAAGTAAGTATTCGGTTCAGAGCAATAAAGGCTTTATATTGGATAATAACGTACCTCATTTATGTCCCATCACCTGTGTATTTATAGTGACATGAGTGGGCCTGGTGGGCCTTTTATTTTGGGAGATGGGTAACATTTTAATTAACCTTAATCTTCTCTTAATCAGGAATGGTAGTTATTGCATAATGGGCATGTAATTTGCCACGTGTTTTATGTGGGTTCTCCTTGCCTTAAGTCTTTGGTCAAGCCTAAGGCCGACGAGGTATTCGGCCTGGTCAAGGCCCGAAGGGGTATTCGGCCTGATCTGGGGCCGAGGGGATGTTCGGCCTGGCCTGGAACCGAGGGAGTATCCGGCTAGGTCTAGGACCGAGAAGGTATCCGACTAGGTCTAGGACCGAGAGGGTACTCGGCTAGGTCTAGGGTCGAAGTGGGTATTCAGCTTGGTCAGGAACCGAGAGGGTATTCGGCTAGGTCTAGGACCGAAGTGGGTATTCGGCTAGGTCTAGGACCGAAGTGGGTATTCGGTTTGGTCTAGGGCCGAAGGGGTCTCTTTTGGTTTTGGTGTGTTCGACCTTTGACCGGGTCAAAGGTGGGTGCCAACTGGTACAAAACCCTTTCCATGTTCTTAGAAATTAAACTCTCTTGGAAAAGAAGATAAGAGTACTAACCGTGTGGGTGTCCAAGAACTCAAAACGACAATGTTGTAGTGAGTACGAGCAAGAGCGTTGCAGTACAAGCGAGAGCACAACGACGATAAGCCTTAACTAGATTGGAAGCACGTACATACTACGATGATTAGAATAAATGGTTTAGGGTTTTCTGATTTCTTTTGGTAACTATGCGTAGAAGTATTAAGGGTTTTGTGATTTTTTATTTTCAATTTCTTTTGGGAGGGAAAGAACTATGAGTAAGAGAGGGAAGCAAATGATTTTAGTATCATTTGTTTTATTTAAGAGAAAAAGATTTAAGTATAAAGAAATATTTTAATTATATACACTTAAATTTTGGATGTTGAAATAATGATGTATTTTTAATAATTTAAAGATGTTTTTAAAATTTTTGTAAATTAACCTCTATTATTTATCATTTTTTGTAGTGGTATATGGTGTTTGTAAAAAATATTATAGTGAAATGATTAGATTAAACGAGAGCTAATTCTGAAATTAGATATAGGCCTTTGTATGGCTGAACAAGTATAGATCACTGTATAGATTATCTCTTAACCTTTATACCTTGTTATAATTTTAGTTAAATTGATAAAAAGAATCTCAAGAAATTCAAGAAAATATTTTCTTGAATATTATCAATTATTGATTTAAAATTGATAATAAAAAAAACGTAATTACTAAAATCAATTTGGATTATAATAATTGTTTCGTTGTGTATTAAATCTAATTAATTGTATTCTTGATTGTATTAGTAATCTAAATGTGATTAATTGAAATTGGTCTAAAGAAAGTAAAGAAATTAGAAAGAGTTTGAAAGACCATTAGAAGTCGTCTAAGCGAAAAATATATTCAACCCCCCTTCTCGATTCATGTTCTACCCAAGACCAACATAAATGGCTTGAACCTATTGAATCAATGCGATATTTTTATACCTACTAGATTAATAACAAATTTGGATAATAATTGATGGAAGAAAGTAGGGAGAAGTGATGGATGTTCTTCTCCTTAGCTCCTCCTAGCCACGGATCCTCTTTAAGGAGATAACACCGAATGGAAATGAAGCTTGAAGGATGAATGAACACGGATGATTGTAGACCCCTAAAATTGTCCGGGTCGGAAATAAAGCTTGAAGACTCTCGAAGACTGAAGGAAGATCAGCCAGAAGGACTTCCAGAAGGCCCAAGGAGGGTTCTCTATAGGTCTAGAGGTCTTAGGATAGCTAAAATAAGAAAAGTGGGAGGAATGAAGCCCAATACGGCCTCCCAGAGGTTCAGTACGGCCGTATTGAACATTTTGAACTTCAATACGGCCGCACTGAACTCAATACGGCCGTATTGAAGTTTCTGGACTTCAATACGGCTGCATTGAATTCAATACGGCTGCACTGAACTTCAATACGGCCGCACTGAACTTCAATACGGCCGTATTGAGGTTTTTTGAACTTCAATACGGCCGTATTGAATTCAATATGGCCGTATTAGTTCAAAATTTCAATGTTGACCGTATTGACCCTCATAAACCGTATTGAGCCTCTTCCCTATAAATATGACGTCAATGGGACGTCATTTGACACTTTCACACACAGTTTTAACCCTCTTCTTGAGTATTCTGGGTTTTTTTGAGCAGTGCTCTGCCTAGAAATCACTCGGAGAGTTGATCCGACGAAGTTCTTGAGTCACGAGCCATTTGCTTGAGTCTCGAACCTAGTCGAAGGGAAATCCTCCGGATTTCCATAGTTAAAATTTTATAGGAGGGAGCGAGCGGTCTTGTAGAGGGAGGGAACGCCAAAACGCTTCCCAATTTCTGTTAAGATATATAAGAAAGCACGCTTCAAAGGTTTATCTCTTTAAAGTCCCTTCTTTTACCGCTTTCTGTGTGTACATATTTAAACTGTCATCATGTAGATAGTTAATTTATAATTGCTTAGAATAAATAGGGGTAATTTAGTAATTTTGCACTATTATTTTTAAATAATCTGTCATAGGGAACCCGAAAGGGGCGCTGTGGGGTGCTAACACCTTCCCCACGCGTAACCGACTCCCTTACCCGACTCTGGTTGTCATGGCCGAAGTCGATTTTTGAATCGATTGCCTTAAACTTCTTTTCCCAATGTTTTGAGTAAAACATTGGTGGCGACTCCACGAACCCTTCCTTTTTATGAAAACCACTAATCCATGGAGGGTCCCGCTTGGGATTAATATGGATTGGTGAGCCTTTTAATAAAATTGCTCGTTTGACAAGGTCTCAGTTTGAGAATAAGTCATTCTAGCAATCCATATTTTTAAACAAATAAAAGAGTCCAACCATCCATCGCGAACGCCGAAAGCCCGTTTCGGGCCGGTGGCGACAGATGGCGACTCCACTGGGGAAGCTTCGAGAGTCAGTCCCATTTAGTGACAGATTATTTTTAACAAATAATAGTTAAAATTACTTTATTACCCCTTGTTTGTATGATAACATGCTTTATTTATATGGCTTTAATAACTGTTGTATGTTTAATTTTACGCAATTGTTTGAAATAAAAACTGCACACAAACCTTTGCACACAACAGTTCCCTCTATACCCGAGGGGCATGAGTGGTAAGCCATAGGGAGTGGATGTTAGTACGGCCGGTTGTCGAATGGGTCTATAGGTGCCCGTAGACCGTTGTCGGAAAGCATCACTCAAGGTGATAACCATGAACTCGAGTCCGACAGTGCGTTGGAGCTTTCCATCGGCTTACGACGAGAGGAATTGGGTCCCTATAATGGGGGCACCTTGGGGGCCTCAGACCGGTGAGAACAGTTAGAACCACCTTGAATATGCACTTTTCTGCAGGATACCCCTACCTCGTGATTCGCTCGTGACTGTTCGTGGATGAGTGAATTGTTTGTGCATTGTTTATGTGAAATTGTTTGAGCATACATTGCATTTCTTTAAACATACAACATTCCTATTCTTTTAAAATAAAAATAAATAGGAATAAGGATCTTCCATTGCATGGTGTTAACATCTACCTTCATCACATTCATGTAGGTAGTTTCCCTTTTCACCCAAAAAAAATACAAAAAACAAAATACCCAAAAAAAGGAAAAAAGGGTTATTTATCCAAACCAAGCAATATCATGCATCATCTTAGGGACATCCTAAAAACATGATAATGCTTAGTTGAATAAACACAAATGCATGCATATTCATCGCCATCATCTCATATCATGCATTCTTATCAAAGATCATGGAGGGATCTAGGTTTGCATTTCATACATCCCTCCCAATAAATCATTAATAAACATTAATAAAAAGAAAGAATTAAGCGATGCGTATGTTCAAAAGATGGATCGCACGCCATTTGTTATTAAGTGTAAGCCAACAACCGCGCCAAGCGAGCGCACATCAACTCCGTTGTTGGTA
This sequence comes from Cajanus cajan, assembly GCF_000230855.2. Taxonomy (NCBI): domain Eukaryota; kingdom Viridiplantae; phylum Streptophyta; class Magnoliopsida; order Fabales; family Fabaceae; genus Cajanus; species Cajanus cajan. Next base: position 42,780,540 of record NC_138525.1, read on the forward strand.
ATCAAGACGAATAAAGGGGAAGGTCCAACACCATTAAGGATCACTGCTCCAAGACCTTTCCCCTACGAATCAAATAAGGCTGTGCCGTGGATATACGACATCCATTCTTCTGCCGACAGCGATATCTCCAACATCGCTGGACTTGGGGGCATGACTAGGAGTGGCAGGATCTACACTCCCGAAGATCTGCACGATATCTCCATCGTGGATCAACTTCATAAGACGCCAGCAAAGATCACTCTGTTGTCGTTGATCCTATGCTCCGAACCGCATCGACAAGCTCTGTTGAAAGTCTTGAACGAGGCATATGTGTCGCACACTATCTCCCAAGACAAGTTTGAGGGGATTGTTAGTCACATCACGGCTAGTGATCACCTCACCTTCACCGATGAAGAAATCCCCGCTGGGGGACCGAATCATAACAAGCCCTTGCACATCTCTGTAAAGTGCAAGGAGTATCACATCGCTAAAGTCTTGGTAGATAATGGATCTTCCTTGAATGTGATGCCAAAAAGAACGCTCAAGCAATTGGCAATCAAGGGAGTCCAAATGCGCCCGAGCAACATGATCGTTCGAGCCTTCGATGGTTCTAAAAGAGAAGTGGTGGGAGAGATCAATCTTCCAATCCAAATTGGGCCCACTATCTTTAATGTCGAATTCCAAGTAATGGATATCACTCCTGCATACAGCTGTCTCCTCGGCCGACCTTGGATTCATGATGCGAAAGCTGTACCTTCTACGCTCCACCAGAAAGTCAAGTTCATAGTGGGTGACAAACTGGTGACTGTACAAGCTGAAGATGACATACTCATCAGCAAACCATCCACCATACCTTACGTGGATGCAGCGGAGGAAGCTTTAGAAACCGCCTTCCAAGCATTGGAAATCGCCAATGTCGAAACGTTTCCCCGAGAAATGAAGAAGGTAGCCTCCATGCTCACCAAGAACGGATACTTGCCAGGACAAGGATTAGGCAAGGACTCCCAAGGAATCCCGGAGCTACCCATTATCAAGGATAATCCGGGGAAACAAGGGTTAGGATACAACCCTTATAAAGATCAAAGGACGAAGAGAAACCAAGATCCTTCTCGACGTTCTTTAAGCCAGATCTTTAGGAAGGCCAGTTCACAAGCGTTAAGGCCGGTCGTCGTCGTCAAGTGTTTTTCTCCTTCCGATAGGGATGTATAGACCTGATGACTATTAGAGATTACTCCTCGGGGACAGCCCGACCCCCGAGCCTCGATAGGGCACATGTTTCCACTATGATTATAATAAAATCATTCTTCATTATCTCTTATTGCTTCTTTTCTTGCTTACAATAAAATTCTAAACCACATTATTTTAACCCTATTTGAATAAGCATGAATGAGGTTAAAATCGTCTTAATAAAAATAAACCCGCATCTTTTTTATGTGGAAGTGTGTGACAACTTGGAGCACCTTTCCTTGGTCTCAATAAGTGCCGTCATGGATAAAAAGAAATCCATTCAGGACAAAAATCCTAAAAAAACAAAAAGCTCGGCAGGAAACCCAAAAAGGGGACTGCGCAAAAATAAGAGCAAAAGACCCGCTAGGAATCCCACAAAAGGGTGACCTAGGCAAAAATTAGGGTTACAAAATAATGAACAAAAACAAAAGCTCGCTAAAACTCCACAAATGGGTGTTTTAGGCAAAAGTTAGGGCAATCGAAAAACAGAATAAATCCATGATGGTACCACCAACTGAATTCAACAAAGGGGCTCAAGAAAAGCTATCCAAGTTGTTAAATCACAAACGTTAATAACTAAGACGTGCTTAACTTCATAAGTGTTTAATCAAACAAGCCTAAACACTTAAGCCTACCATTGGCCAAGCCATTCTTACAAAATCCATTTTTCAAAAATAAATAATCCCCTCTAAAACACAAACTTTCGAAAAAAATATATCCTTTCCTTCTTTTCTCTCTTGTCCCAAACGATTTTTGAATAATCTAGTGGAAACATGGAGATATAGTAGTCAATAGGAGGGTTGACACATCTTCTAAAGGAAAGGAAAATCATTTGGTTGATGACACCAAATCTCAATATAACATGCATCATTCCTCGGTTACAGAAATCGGCAGCACACAGCCCGTCTAGAGGAATGGCAAAAATCCAAATACAGAAACGCATCGGTTAATTCTTTTGAAAAGTGAATCAAATAGAATTAGGTGCATCATACTGCATACATGCATACAGATGATAGGTGTAATGGAAGATCACTTATTCTCTGTTTATTGAAAAAAACAAAAATATATATAAACTTCAGAAAAACAATACGCCCGTATCATGTTCAGTACGCCCGTACCAAAATTAGGGTTATGAACAAATTTTCAATACAATACGGGCATACTGAAATGAATAACGGCCGTATTGGCAATAACAGAAATCCTCCCTCACGTCGATGACAAAATTCCTCCAAGAAGAAGAGGATAGGGGGAGCCATTCATTTTTTCTAAAAAACAACAAATTAATAAAATAATTAAACTTGCATTTTGTGCATCACGCACACATTCAAAGACCTTATCATGAGGCAATTGCATAAAAATAGAAAAAAATAGAAAATTGCTTGTGTATGACAGCAGTCAACAAAAGCCGAAAACGAAAAAAGGCAAGGATACAAACAATACTCCTCAGTTTGTACAGAATAATTGAGCCTGGAGAGGCTTGCTGAAAAAATACTTCCTCAGAATAATTAAGCCTGGAGAGGCTTGCAGAAACAATACTCTCTCACCATACAGAATAATTGAGCCTGGAGAGGCTTGCCGAAATAATACTCCTTCAGAATAACTAAGCCTGGAGAGGCTTGCCGAAATAATACTCCTTCAGAATAACTCCCACAAAATAATTGAGCCTGGAGAGGCTCGCCGAAATAATACTCTCTCAGAATAACTGAGCCTGAAGAGGCTTGCCAAAATAATACTCCTCAGAGACATTTCTGTATAGAAAAAGCCGAAATCAACAAAAAAGGCAAAAACACAGAAAAAGCCAAAATCAACAAAAAAGGCAAAAACACAGAAAAAACCAAAATCAACAAAAAAGGCAAAAACACAGAAAAAGCCAAAATCAACAAAAAGGCAAAATACCAAAAATCCAACAAATTATACAGAATAAATGAGCCTGGAGAGGCTTGCCAAAATAATACTCTCCAAAAGACGTCTCAGCTCGCATTCTCGGGCTGAACAAAAAAAACAATTCATCATACAGAATAATTGAGCCTGGAGAGGCTTGCTGAAATAATACTCTCTCAGAATAAATTGAGCCTGGAGAGGCTCGCCGAAATAATACTCCCTCATCAGAATAATTGAGCCTGGAGAGGCTTGCCGAAATAATACTCTTTCAGAATAATTGAGCCTGGAGAGGCTTGCCGAAACAATACTCTCTCAGAATAACTGAGCCTGGAGAGGCTTGCCGAAATAATACTCTTTCAGAATAATTGAGCCTGGAGAGGCTTGCCGAAATAATACTCGTACAGAATAATTGAGCCTGGAGAGGCTTGCCGAAATAATACTCATACAGAATAAATGAGCAGAATAATTGAGCCTGGAGAGGCTTGCCGAAATAATACTCCCACAGAATAATTGAGCCTGGAGAGGCTTGCCGAAATAATACTCTCTCAAAATAATTGAGCCTGGAGAGGCTTGCCGAAATAATACTCATACAGAATAATTGAGCCTGGAGAGGCTTGCCGAAATAATACTCTCATCAGAATAATTGAGCCTGGAGAGGCTCGCAGAAATAATACTCCCCAGAGAAACCCCAACTCAAGCTCACGGAACAAATCCCCAGCGAGAGCTATCAAAGCAAGATCGACAAAATTCCCAATGGAAGCACGATCACCCAAGCAGTATATCTAGTCAAAGGACTTAAAACTTCCTCAGTGGAAGATAGCTCTCCAACTCAGGCGTTGAGTGAGTCTAAGCATGTAGAGGCTTCCTAAATAATACTCTGGGATACATAAGAACTTCAAATCCCCAGTCGCCTACACAAGAGGCACTCCTTCAAAAAAGGAAAATCAAAAATCCAAAAGATCAATAATTATTCCCCAAGTGGAATCCGGCTCTTAGCCAATCATTGAACGTCAAGCTGATACGCCTAACAGAAGAGGCCAATTACAACCAATGACAAAATCCCCTAGCGGATAACAGCCTACACAGAGGCGACAAAAATCAGAAAACCCAAAAGCGATACCCGAATAAGGATAACCGGGATACTCCACCAACGTCAAAGGACGTCAGCCAAACATAAGGCATTGCTCAATTCAAGGAGAGCATCTGTGTCTACACCCCAAGGAAACAGAAATTCCCCATGGGTACCAACTAAGCAATGCAAGTTGGGGCACAAAAACCTATGAATGACTGCACATCCCCTAGACGGATGCCTGCGTTATCCAGCCCTCAGTGGCACCAAAATCAAAATCAAACCGTCGAAGCAGCATCGTGGACTGTGGAGACAAAATCATCTCAAAGCCTAAGAGGCAATACTTAGCTACCCAGTTGTCGAGAGCACCGAGGTATGCACAAGCCTGGAGAGGCAATACTCAGCTACCCAGTTGTCGAGAGCACCGAGGTATGCACAAGCCTAAGAGGCGCTACTCAGCTACCCAGTTGTCGAGAGCATCGAGGTATGCACAACCCTGGAGAGGGAAAACTCACGCTACCCCGAGGTTGTCAAGAACACGGAGGTATGCAACTACCACGAGGTTGTCAAGAACACGTTGGTATAGCCTGGAGAGGCGGTACTCAGCTACCCAGTTGTCGAGAGCACCGAGGTATGCAATGAGCCTGGAGAGGCGACGACTAATACTCACCCTGGAGAGGGCAAACTCAACCTGGAGAGGCTACTCAACAATTTTCCCACCTGAAGACACTACAAGTCGAAAGGATGGCCTTATTCCCCGGACAATTGGGTCAACTCCTTTACTTATCAACCGGTACAACTAAAAGGCCGTTTGACTAAGTAAAGGGGGGGCAGCTGTAGACCCCTAAAATTGTCCGGGTCGGAAATAAAGCTTGAAGACTCTCGAAGACTGAAGGAAGATCAGCCAGAAGGACTTCCAGAAGGCCCAAGGAGGGTTCTCTATAGGTCTAGAGGTCTTAGGATAGCTAAAATAAGAAAAGTGGGAGGAATGAAGCCCAATACGGCCTCCCAGAGGTTCAGTACGGCCGTATTGAACATTTTGAACTTCAATACGGCCGCACTGAACTCAATACGGCCGTATTGAAGTTTCTAGACTTCAATACGGCTGCATTGAATTCAATACGGCTGCACTGAACTTCAATACGGCCGCACTGAACTTCAATACGGCCGTATTGAGGTTTTTTGAACTTCAATACGGCCGTATTGAATTCAATACGGCCGTATTAGTTCAAAATTTCAATGTTGACCGTATTGACCCTCATAAACCGTATTGAGCCTCTTCCCTATAAATATGATGTCAATGGGACGTCATTTGACACTTTCACACACAGTTTTAACCCTCTTCTTGAGTATTCTGGGTTTTTTTGAGCAGTGCTCTGCCTAGAAATCACTCGGAGAGTTGATCCGACGAAGTTCTTGAGTCACGAGCCATTTGCTTGAGTCTCGAACCTAGTCGAAGGGAAATCCTCCGGATTTCCATAGTTAAAATTTTATAGGAGGGAGCGAGCGGTCTTGTAGAGGGAGGGAACGCCAAAACGCTTCCCAATTTCTGTCAAGATATATAAGAAAGCACGCTTCAAAGGTTTATTTCTTTAAAGTCCCTTCTTTTACCGCTTTCTGTGTGTACATATTTAAACTGTCATCATGTAGATAGTTAATTTATAATTGCTTAGAATAAATAGGGGTAATTTAGTAATTATGCACTATTATTTTTAAATAATCTGTCATAGGGAACCCGAAAGGGGCGCTGTGGGGTGCTAACACCTTCCCCACGCGTAACCGACTCCCTTACCCGACTCTGGTTGTCATGGCCGAAGTCGATTTTTGAATCGATTGCCTTAAACTTCTTTTCCCAATGTTTTGAGTAAAACATTGGTGGCGACTCCACGAACCCTTCCTTTTTATGAAAACCACTAATCCATGGAGGGTCCCGCTTGGGATTAATATGGATTGGTGAGCCTTTTAATAAAATTGCTCGTTTGACAAGGTCTCAGTTTGAGAATAAGTCATTCTAGCAATCCATATTTTTAAACAAATAAAAGAGTCCAACCATCCATCGCGAACGCCGAAAGCCCGTTTCGGGCCGGTGGCGACAATGATGAAGGCTAAAGCCTTGGATGGAAGTATCCAAGCTCAAGATGCAAGAGAAAGCTCACACTCAAAGAGAAGGAAATCCTAATGAATTCCTAAAGGTGAAGCTCACTCTCTCTCTAGAAGACTTTGAAGAAACTCGGCACTTGGCTCTCAAATTTCAATAATGTTCAAAGTGAGTACAATAGGTGAGAGGAGGGAAACATATAGCATCCGAATTTGAGGAGAACACTTGGCGCCACATGATTGGTCACATGTTGGCGCCAAGATTTGAATTCAAATTCAAATTTGAATTCAAACCTTGTGTCACATGCTCATGACCGGTCATGTGGAGCTAAATGAGAGATTAGGTTGAATTTAGAGTGAATTTAGGGTTGCATTTCAGTGTCACACTTGTGCAACCAAGGTGGTGCCAAAAGTGTGACCTAAATGCAACTTAAATTCATCCTAAATTTGACCTAATTTGTCCTAATTCAAATGAACTATTAAACCTCCTTAAACCCTAAACTAATGACCAAAATACAATGGTCTAATGAATACAATCAATAGGAAATATTACAAGAATGAAAATGAGCCCAATATTGGGTACCAAAAGCCCAAAGGCCCATGAAGCCCAAAACTAGGCCCAACAAGCCTAAAACCTAAAATGCTACTCTATGTGGTCCAAAATACAAGACCAAAATATATGATACCTATACTAACATGATGTATACAAAACATATGAAAATAGCTATGACAAAATATGGCCCATGAAAAGTTCAACTTGGGCCTTCCTAGGCCCAATGGGCCCGATGGGCCCTGACAGGCCCAAACCTTCATGTCTAGCCAACTCCTCTTGGATCTTTGAGTATGTCACCTCTTGCACTCCAAAGCATGATTCCATCATCCCCTCCCTCTTGAAAAGGATTTGTCCTCAAATCTCGAGGATGAATGGAAGAAAAATTAACACCTACATATAAAACATGCAAGGAATAAGAAGTAACATGGTAAGAGAAAAGATCATGGATCCTAAGAGGAGTCCTAGTATCTAACCTAACAAAGAAAGATAAAATATTAGAATCTCTAAAAATAGGCTCCTCTTCTAAGCATAACCTAGAAGTAAAACCTAAAAATGTAAGAACACTATGACTAAGACAATGAAAAAACTGATTTTTAAACACTACAATATCTTGCCTAAAGTACCCTAAATGGTATCCTAGGCTTTTCCTAAAATATAAAGAAAATACTACTAAAAAACGTCCTAAACAATTTTGGATTTGATTGTTTATTAGATACTCATAGTCATATATTCTATTTTTGTCTTGTAGGGAAGGAAATATATTAAGTTCAAAAAAATAAGAACTTCCCATAAGATCAAGCATAGAATATAGATTATTACAATTTATATCTACTAAACAATGTAAACCAAAAATTGGGTGCTTTATGAAATCCAAAGAAATACTTCCTTCCTTGTGCACCTTCAAGGAAGTAGTATAAGGAGTAACACTAGGTATAGTCCACTCCTTCTTCACTATATCTCGAAGTTGAGAAGAATTCTTTACTTGAAATTCATTTTGTTCCTTATTCTCAACTTTAAGATAAGTGGCAGCATTAGGATAAGAGTCAAGACTTTTATGAATAAAGAGAGTTCTTTTCAAATCTTGCTTGGTCATAAAATAACTCTCCTTGGTCACAAAGGATTTAGTGGAATCTCCTTCTTCCACACTCTTTCCTTCTTTTCTTTCTTTATTTCTTTTTCTTTTCATTTGTTTTTGATCCTCAAACACTTGGGGTGGTGTTAAAGGATTAAAAACAACTTTCTTATTTTTATGAGTGAAGGTTATTTTGTTAGTAAGGCCATCATGTATAGTTTGTTTATCAAATTGCCATGGCCTACCAAGCAAAATATGACAAGCTTCCATAGGGATCACATCACATAAAACTTTGTCTTTATAATCCCCTATAGAAAACTTGACCTTCACTTGTTGATTCACCTCCAATTCCTCACCTTCATTGAGCCAATGAAGTTTATAAGGGTGAGGGTGAGGAATGGTGGTAAGGGCTAACTTGTTAACCATCCTTGTACTACAACAATTAGAACATGATCCACTATCAACAATGAGAGAACAAGTTCTTTTAGAAACCAAACATCTTGTATGAAAGATGTTCTCTCTTTGAGATAGTGAAGTGGGACAAGGTTGGCTTCCAAGAAGCCTTTTGATCATAAGAAGATCACCATCCACAGGATATAACTTTTCAATTTTAGGATCTTCCTCACTAGTCTCACTACCACTTGAAGTGGTAGAACTAGATTCATCAAGACTACTATAAATGTCTTGTCCTCTCAAAATCATGACCTTTTTAGTTGGACATTAAGAAGCTATATGGCCTCTCCCAAGACATTTAAAGCATTTGATGTCACTAGTTTTACTACTAGAAGTGACGACATTTTTATTATTTTCTTTTTTTATTTCTTTTTCTTGACCCTTACTAGAGTTTTTAGAAGAGTCATATTGACCATCTCTCTTGTAGTCATTCTTGATATAAGAGTTAGTTTGAGTTTTTCCTTTTCTCAAATTTTGTTGTTCCACCCTTATACAAAGTTGGACCAAATCATCAAGGTCCCTATAAGGGAGTAACTCAACTCTATCTCTTATATCAAAATTTAGACCACTTAAAAACCTAGCAATGGTCAATCTTTCCTCTTCCCTTATGCCAGCCCTCATGAGATACAACTCCATCTTTTGTCTATACTCCTCAACACTCATATTCTTTTGTTGGAGTCTTTGGAGCTTATCCATAAGCTCCCTACTATAATAAGAAGGTATATGCCTTCTTCTCATAGCACTCCTCAACTCATTCCAATAAGTGATTGGAGGGTCATTGTGAAGTCTTCTCTCTCTCTCTAAGGATGTCCACCAATACATAGCTTGTCCTTGGAAAGCTAAGGTGGCCAAGGGAACTTTTCTTTCTTCACCTACTTGGTGACAAGTGAAGATTTGCTCCACTTTCATTTCCCAATCCAAGTAGGCATCCACATCTTCTTTTCCATGAAAGTAAGGGAGATCAACCCTTGATTCCCTCACTTTGTGTTCTTTAATGACTCTCCTAGGTGTTGGTTGATAGTAAGCATCCATATGCATACTACCATCATTATCTTGGCTTTGAGAATCATTGGAGCTCTTGGTTGAGCTCCTAGAAGAACCTTTTGGACTTTTATTTTTATTTAATCTTTTCAAAAGTTTTTCTTCCTTTTGCTTAATCTTTTGGATTTCTTGTTCCAAAGCCATGATTTGTACTTCTTTTTCAAGTTTCTCTTTTTGTTTTTGAAGTATCTCATCATTTTTCCAAAGTTTTAGTGCTTCAACCTCCTTGACAATTCTTTCAAAACTTTTAGGAGTATCAAAGTCACTACTACCTTGAGAATGATGACTCATGGTTAAGCAAAAAGAGGTTGTATGCTATGCAAAAAAAATTATAAAATGTTTTTGAGATTTTCTAGGAACAAAAATAGCACTTGGAAGTCTAAGTGTACAAATTGCACTATCAAGGGAGGTGAGCTACTAAGAGCCACTTAATAACCAAGCCTTTTCAAGTGGAAATCACTAAACTCCTTTGTGGTATCTTTGATTCCCCAAAACTTTTCACAAAAAATTTTGAATGCTTTTTTTCACAAATTGTTTCTTTTGACACTTAAACTAAGCGTGAACAAATAAACTACACAATTCTAGACGTTTCAAGGCAGCAAAATTAAACAATTAAGGACAAGAAACTTAAAGGAAGCAAGAACAAGTAGCTAGTCGGATAACCCTAAGTGGAAGCTTGAAACATATGAAATTTCCAAGCCACTTCCACTAGTACTACACGTGAGATGCTATCAAGGATGTAGATATACCTGACCAGCTTCTTAATACTCCCTCCAAGCTTTACAAATTGATTTAAAATACAAGAGTTTTGACAAAAATGTAAACTAGCCTAGGAAAACAAGTAAATGATGGCTTTAGTGACCAATTAGTGACGGATTGTTGTGCAAATTTTCCAACACTTAACCAAGTGTTTAATCCGCCACTAATCCTTCAATATGATGCTCCTGGACCTGCAAAAGAAACACAACAAAGAGGTTAAAGTGGCTGCCTCACAAGGTGAAGGGATTGGTCACTCAAGTGAAGGAGATTTAGGAGGATTTTGGTCACTAAATTAGGTCAAATTTGGTGATTATAGTGTCCAAAATTTTTCCTAATTTTTGTTGAGCAATGCTTGATCCTTGAGCAAGGATTTAAGGCCACTTCCAGCACAGGAAATTATTGAAATAAAACTAGACAAGCAACAAAGCACAATTTGGAAAGCTTATACCAAAATTAAGAGTAATATGTGTATATGACAAGACTCAAAGAAGTTCAACAAGTAAAACTGGAAAATTAAGACTCCAAAATGAAGCTAGCACTCAGTTAGAATGAATCCTAGATAGGTACTAGAGTAGATGAAGAAAACAAAAAAAAATTGAAAGCAATTGGACAAGTATAGCAAAAGTAGTAGCCAAAACAATAACAAGGAACCAAATGAATTTTCACCAATGTACACCTCTCGGCTTTTGTATTTTAAATTGTCTTATATATTTTTTTTTTAATTCTTTCTTTTTCCAGTATCAAATTAAGATTCCAGAGAGTGTTTTTGCCTTTTATTTCAAATTTTTATAAGGTTCCAAGCTATGGAAAACGAGAATACAAATCAGCCAAAAATTAGGTCAAATTTCAAGTGAGAATGATAAACTAGTGCACTAGTTTTAGGTTTTGGTTTGGATTCTTTTTGAACTATTTTGCTTTTCAACTTTTAGGTCTTTTAGGCTCTGTTTTAAACTCTGTTTTCCAGCCTCTTAATCATCATTTTTTTTTTAAATTGAATCCACAAGAAGAGTGCACTAGAAGTAGGATTACACTTGAAATTTTGAGTCACAAAATGTTTAGAAGATTTTCAAGAGAATGTGATTTGAAAACTTAAAGAACACAATGGAAACCTAACTCTAAGGAAACTTGCTAGGACTAATAGCAAATCATGAACACAATAAGGTAAAAGAAAAAGCACATATAGGAGGCAAAAGAGACACAAATCCGAGAGCAAAATATGAGACAAAATTCAAAACAAAACAAGGTTAAACATGCTATTCAAGGAATTTGCAACATATAAGGATTAAACACAAACTTCTAAGACAAAACATAGATTCAAAACCAAAATCTAAATGCAATGCATGAGGTCCAATCACGGACACATACAAGGAATGGAGAGACTCAAAATAAAATCAAAATAGCACAAGCAAAAAGTTCCTAAACATTTGATTGTGGAAGAAATTCAAAACAATCAAACAATGGATCTATGGAACAAAATATGATTAAAAGCATATAGATCCGAATTGAAAAACTCAAACAAGACAATTAGAACTCAAAGAACACACAAAAACACAAGAATAAAAACGGACACAAGAAGAAGGACTTATCTCCTTGAAGAACCTTGCTCTTGATACCAAAATTGATGGAAGAAAGTAGGGAGAAGTGATGGATGTTCTTCTCCTTAGCTCCTCCTAGCCACGGATCCTCTTTAAGGAGATAACACCGAATGGAAATGAAGCTTGAAGGATGAATGAACACGGATGATGAAGGCTAAAGCCTTGGATGGAAGTATCCAAGCTCAAGATGCAAGAGAAAGCTCACACTCAAAGAGAAGGAAATCCTAATGAATTCCTAAAGGTGAAGCTCACTCTCTCTCTAGAAGACTTTGAAGAAGCTCGGCACTTGGCTCTCAAATTTCAATAATGTTCAAAGTGAGTACAATAGGTGAGAGGAGGGAAACATATAGCATCCGAATTTGAGGAGAACACTTGGCGCCACATGATTGGTCACATGTTGGCGCCAAGATTTGAATTCAAATTCAAATTTGAATTCAAACCTTGTGTCACATGCTCATGACCGGCCATGTAGAGCTAAATGAGAGATTAGGTTGAATTTAGAGTGAATTTAGGGTTGCATTTCGGTGTCACACTTGTGCAACCAAGGTGGTGCCAAAAGTGTGACCTAAATGCAACTTAAATTCATCCTAAATTTGACCTAATTTGTCCTAATTCAAATGAACTATTAAACCTCCTTAAACCCTAAACTAATGACCAAAATACAATGGTCTAATGAATACAATCAATAGGAAATATTACAAGAATGAAAATGAGCCCAATATTGGGTACCAAAAGCCCAAAGGCCCATGAAGCCCAAAACTAGGCCCAACAAGCCTAAAACCTAAAATGCTACTCTATGTGGTCCAAAATACAAGACCAAAATATATGATACCTATACTAACATGATGTATACAAAACATATGAAAATAGCTATGACAAAATATGGCCCATGAAAAGTTCAACTTGGGCCTTCCTAGGCCCAATGGGCCCGATGGGCCCTGACAGGCCCAAACCTTCATGTCTAGCCAACTCCTCTTGGATCTTTGAGTATGTCACCTCTTGCACTCCAAAGCATGATTCCATCATCGATAATAATCCACAACATGCTTTATTGAATTTTGTCTCTTAAATTAGGAAGTCTAGTATTATTATTAAGGTAGAATAACTTGAATGTGAGCTTACCACGACATTAGTTTGCATCACTAAGCCTTCTATGTGACTAACCCACTAATTATCCTCCAAATACTATACCCTTCCAATACTCAATTAGGGACTTGGCCCCTCAACTTCCAATCCCTTTGTACAGCCAGCATCGTTGAGATAGGGAGCTCTTTGACTCGTTCATGCTTGACATCTTTCAATCTACACCCAACGTGAATGAAGTAAAGAACCCTCAAAGGGGCTAACAAGTGGAAAATATGTAATGTAAGGCCATTTGGCTAGAAGCTTATTAAAAAGGAATGTCTATATCATATCAATAATGCATGTGAGACAAGAAATATCAAAGAGAGACAAGGTTAGTTTTAATGCACCTATGTAACATCCTAGGAAAATTCTCTAAACCTATATCAAATGAAGATTCAAATTTAAGCTCTAAGGATAGAGGTTGCATAATGGATGATAATGGAAGATCTTCTACTAATTGAACTTCCACTATTGTAGCTACATCTGCTGGTGAATCATCTGATACTTATCGCAACCCGAAAATTTCTGATCTTGCGACCTATGGTTTAAACATCCTTTTAAAGATCTCATCAATTAAGGAATGCCCGGACACCAAACTAATCCTTAATCAATGGTTTTGAAAATAGGTTCTATGGAGTCGCCACCAATATTTTACTCAAAACATTGAAAAAAGAAAAGATTTTTAAAAGATCCAATAATGGCCTTCATAACCAGAATTGGGTTCGGGGGTCGGTTACGTGTAAGGAAGGTATTAAGCACCCTTACAACGCCCTAAATCGGTACCCTATGATGAAGTTAATGCGATAAGAAATAATAAATTAAATATTATATCCCCTTTTATTGATGATTATTTACATGATTTAAAATTTAAATTAACAATTAACTCTAAAATATCTACATGATTGCTCTTATTATAAACAATATTTATCAAATGTAAGAAATAAAATAGAGAGAAGAAAATTGATTTGAATACCTCTTGAACGAGCTCTATTAATCTTCAAAGATGGAGATTTGGGTGCTTTTTGGCAACCCTTCGCACTACAATGCCTCACAAAAATCTCAAGAAATACAAAAAGAGAGGGGAAGAGAGAAAAAGAGAGAAATTTCGAGCTATAGGAAGTCTGGACGAAATTTCGGAGCCCGGAGAAATGAGCCTCAGCTGTCTATTTATAGACTTCAGGAAGGGGGTCCAGAACGGCCCGTTCCAAAACCAGAACGGCCCGTTCCAAAACCGGAACGGCCGTTCTGGATATGGCCGTTGTGCCTAAATTTTGTACTCTGGAACGGCCCGTTCTGAAACCAGAACGGCCCGTTCCGGGGAACCAGAACGGCCCGTTCTGGTTTCAGAACGGCCCCTTCTGGAGTACAAGTTTAGCCCACTTTTAGGAGACTGGAACGGCCCGTTCCAGGTGGAACGGCCCGTTCCAGTTTACAAAGTACAGGCTTTTTAAGATCCTTGGAACGGCCCGTTCCAATTCGAGAACGGCCCGTTCCAGTATTGGGAACGGCCCGTTCCGGGACACTAAAAATGTCTGATTTGGGCTTCTGGGTCCCCTAACGTCTATCTTGTCGCTTGCACTCTTCGGAAGCTCCTTCCCTTCATGACAGAGATCCATGTCCTTGTTTGTGTGCCCCCGGACGAAATTGGGTGTCTACAGCTGCCCCTCTTTACTTGTCCTTTGGAATAGTAATGTGTTGCTTTTCCAAAGGCAAGGAAAGACGTAGACATTTCGTCCGGGTCTTCTCTTTGTCTCTCTGATTCTTTTGCATTGTTTCTCTTGTGATAGTGAGGTGAAAATTCGGATCTTCACTCTTGTTTTGACAATAGATACCTTCACGTTGTTTCCTTCGGATAGACGGTGTTCCCTATATCTTTGCCCCATGGAGCAACTGAGTGTTGGATTGTATGCTCTATTAGGTGTCAAGGATGGTGAACTGAAACATCTAGGCTTCAAGATCCATGTGAATGTCCCATGTCGCTTCCTGTGTCCGAATCTTCTCCTTTACTTCGGCAGTGTAGATGCCCCCACACCATTTCTTTCGGGTAGATGGTGTTTACCCGTATCCTTGTCCCTAAGAGCAATTGAGTGTTGGTTTATGCTCCGTCGGGTGATAAGGATGGTAAACCGAAACATCTAGGCTTCTAGTCTTGATGTAGATGCTTCCTACTGCTTCTGCCTGTCTCATGGTAGTGTGTTTCTTTATTTGTAGCTTGTTAAAGAGGGAGTATGTTCTGAGCTCAGCCTCTCCAGGCTGGACTGATATTTAGGGCTTCAGCCGGCCCACTGCTAGTTTTAGGGTCTAGCAACCCTTACCGATCTTGTACTAGTTTTGGGGATCTAGCAACCCTTACTGATCTTGTACTAGTTTTAGGGATCTAGCAACCCTTACTGATCTTATACTAGTTTTAGGGATCTAGCAACCCTTACTGATCTTGTACTAGTTTTGGGGATCTAGCAACCTTTACTGATCTTGTACTAGTTTTAGGGATCTAGCAACCCTTACTGATCTTGTACTAGTTTTAGGGATCTAGCAATCCTTACTGATCTTGTACTAGTTTTGGGGATCTAGCAACCCTTACTGATCTTGTACTAGTTTTAGGGATCTAGTAACCCTTACTGATCTTGTACTAGTTTTGGGGATCTAGCAACCCTTACTGATCTTGTACTAGTTTTGGGGATCTAGCAACCCTTACTGATCTTGTACTAGTTTTAGGGATCTAGTAACCCTTACTGATCTTGTACTTGATGTCTTCTTGTTGGTGTTGTGGGATGAAAGATTGCCCCTAAGTGAATGGGCGGGAAATGTTGGATGACAGGGATTCTAGTGTTGCCCCTGCCATGTGAGTATTATGATGCCTCTCCAGGCGTCTTCATTGTGGGATGGTTGGTAGGAGTTTGGTTTTGTTCTTGTCAAGATGAGTATTGTAATGCCTCTCCAGGCATCTTCTTGTTGTAGGTTTTTTTCTTTTCATTTCTTTGTTTAGCTTCGGCTTTTTCACATTTGAAGCTTGCCTTTTTCTGCTATTTTCATAAATTGCTTCGGCTTTTTCAACATTTGTGAAGCTTGCCTTTTTCTGATGTTGTTTTTGCTTTTTTTATTGTCATCATTGGTGGAGAGATCTATCCCCATGATGATGTTATCTGCTGAATCTTTATTGATGAGTATTATTTTGGAAGCTACTCCTGGCTTTGGTAAGGAAGCCATTCCTAGTCTTGGCATTCTCTTGGATCATCCTTCATTTAGTTGAGGAGTATGGCGCGATGACCTCTTCATGCTTACAGACATGCTTGTTTGATCGATTCTATTCTATTCCACTGTTGATATGTCTTTGCTTAGTGGGCACATAGAATCACTTGGGGTTGCCATTTGACACCGCTTCGACTCATGCTTGGCTATTGAGCTTTTACGAGTGCTTTGTCCTGATGAGTCTTCTTAACCCATAGCAAGTAGAATGCATGGATGCATGGATGCAAAGAAAATGCAAGACAAGAATGATTCTTTTATTTTTTTTTGTGTAACGCCCTTCCATATGCCCCTAACTCATATGCATGCAATACAGTTTATGCTTGTGTTTGTTCCTAAAGATGCAATTCATTTTTTTTTATATCGGGAAATTAACCTGTACGTGTTAAGGTTAATGATGACGATTCCTTTTCATTCATGTCGTTTATGATCATTGTTGGGATATGTTCTTTTGAACACGAGCTTCAGTGGCTCCTTGACTATCCAGTCGATGTGTGGTCAAGCGTCTCTAACCTCTGTTTGAGGACATCTCGGCCTTCCCTCTGTGAGTATTCACTGTGCATTTTCCGTGTATCTTTTCAGTGTTATTTTAATGCCATAAGGGTCAAGAGAAAAGAAGAAAAGGGATGTTTTTTTTTTTTCAAAAGGTTGTTAGAAGGGATTTCTTTTTTCAAAAGGGGTTTTTAGAAGAATGGCTGGCCAAGGTAGGCTTTGGTGTTTAGGGTTATTAAACAAAACGTATTTGCTACAAAGAAGCTATCATTGTGTTTAGCCTTTTTGGAAAGTGAAGTGATGACTCGGGGTCGTACTTTAATTGGATGATTCTTCTGAGCCGCCTTTGGGTTTTCAACTCAGGTTGCTGTTTTAACGTCCTAACTTTTGCCTAGGTCACTTGAGATGTGTTTCCTAGCGGACATTTTTCTTTTGATCTTTCTCTTTTGCCTAGGTTACCCAGTTTTACTTGTGGATTGCCTAGCAGATCTTGCCCTAACTTTTGCGCAGCCCCCTTAGTGGGTTTCCTGCCGGGCCTTCATTTTTTTTTTGCAGCACTCATGAGGTATGGAATGTCTTTATTTTATCAAACCCTAGTCATGTTTGAACTCCTGATTGTTCCTTTGTTATCCTTTCCATGCTATTATTGAGTAACATCTTTGTCGCAAATACATCTTGTTTATTAAGGGTTAATGGATAAGGCCTAGAGTGAATATTTAGAGGGAGAAGAGAAATGAAAGAATGTTATGACATTTAAAACAACATTTCCAATTTACACGTGCCCTTTTAGCAAAGCTCGGAGGCCCGGGCATGCCCTGAGTTCGTGATTCGTACACAGAGAGATTAACTGAGGTTGCCCCCTAGAGAGGTATGGTTGACAATTGGTTGAACTACGTTAGGAACACATTCCCACTTGCTTGAATGTGAGTGTTTCAACTTCGGAGTGAAACCTTTATGAATTCTTGCTTTTTGAAGGGAATACCCAAAAATCGCCTTTCGATTTTCAACTCAAGCAGACATTGTTTTTTTTTTTTATGTATCCCTAACTTTTGCATAGGACGTATCCTATCGGGATTTTGATTCTTTTTCCTTTACCCTAATTTTTGCCTAGGACGCCCTTTACGGGTTTTCGTCCTAGCGGGTTTTTGTCATGCAATGCCTTTATTCTTCAATTGGGTTTTGTTGTAATTCCCTAGAAGCAAGGATTCATTCATTCTTGATCATTCCTCCTATCCCAACAGTTGTCATTTTCGCATGGGAAACTCTCGGTGTTTGAATCGTCAATTTGGGCGTGTTATGCCCCCAATTGCTGATAAATGTTTCCCGATTTGATGTGTCAGGTTCGCATTTGATTACAGTAATTTCCATTATCCGGCTTAACACGCACAAGTTATATTTCTCTTTTTATTCTTATTTATCATTGTAGACCCCTGAAATTGTCCGGGTCGGAAATAAAGCTCAAAGACTCTCAAAGACCGAAGGAAAGTCAGCCGGAAGGACTCCTGGAAGACCCTAAGATGATTCTTTGTAGGTCTAGAAGTCTTAGAGTAGCTTAGAATAAGGGTGTGCGAGGATTGGAGCTCAATACACCCTCCCAGAGGTTCAGTACGGCCGTACTGAGCCATTTGAACTGCAATACGGCCGTAGTGAACTCAATACGGCCGTACTGAAGTTTTTGAACTTCAGTACGGCCTACCAAATTCAATACGGCCGTACTGTAGTTCAAAATGGCTCACTACGGGCCGTACCAAATTCAATACGGCCGTACTGTAGTTCAAAAACCCAGTACGGGCCGTATTGACCTCCCAGGCCGTATTGTGCCTCAATCCTATAAATAGGACGTCATTGGCACGTCCTCACACACTTTGGACACACGTTTGGACCCTCTTGCTGAGGATTCTTGGGTTTTTGAGCTATTCTCTGCCCTAGGAACCTCTCTGAGAGCCAACCCGACTAAGTTCTTGAGTCATGAGCCTTGAAGCTTGAGACTCGAACAAGTCGAAGGGAAATCTCTTTGATTTCCATAGTTAATATTTGTTCTAGGGAAGGGAGCGAGCGAGCGTGTAGTGGGAAGGAGC
Organism: Cajanus cajan; assembly: GCF_000230855.2. Taxonomy (NCBI): domain Eukaryota; kingdom Viridiplantae; phylum Streptophyta; class Magnoliopsida; order Fabales; family Fabaceae; genus Cajanus; species Cajanus cajan. Next base: position 42,799,207 of record NC_138525.1, read on the forward strand.
GCCAAAAAGCCTCCTAACTCTTTTTGAATATATAAAAGCACGCATCAAAGGTTTCTTTCCAAGTCCTTTCTTTTACCGCTTTCATTTATCGCTTTTTGATTGTTGCATTGCACGCTTTCAACATGTAGATAGTTTACTTATAATCGTTCTAATAAATAGGGGTAGTTTAGTAATTTTACGCTATTATTAATGAAATAATCCGTCATAGGGAACCCAAAAGGGGCGTTGTGGGGTGCTAACACCTTCCCCGCACGTAATCGACTCCCTTACCCAACTCTGGTTGTAATGGCCAAGTTGATTTGTGAAAATCAATTGCCTTATATCTTTTTCCAATGTTTTGAGTAAAACATTGGTGGCGACTCCAAGAACCCCTTCTTTTTACGAAAACCACTAATCCATGGAGGGTCCCGCTTGGGATTAACATGGATTGGTGAGAGTCATTTAAACAAAATTGTTAGCTAGATGAGGTCTCAGTTTGAGAATAAGTCGTTCTAACAATCCATCATTTTTTCAAAACTTAAAAAGAGTCCGACCATCGTCGCGAATGCCAAGGTCCGTTTCGGCGGGTGGCGACAGATGGCGACTCTGCTGGGGAAGCCTCGAGAGTCAGTCCCATTTAGTGATGGATTATTTTTAAAATAATAGTTTAAAATTACTTCGTTACCCCCCGCTTGTATGATAATATGTTTTATCTAATTGGCTTTAATAACTGTTGAATGTTTAAATTTTCGCAATTGTTTGAAATACAAACTGCACACGAACCTTTGCACACAACAGTTCCCTCTATACCCGGGAGCATGAGTGGAAAGCCATAGGGAGTGGATGTTAGTACGGCCGGTTGTTGAATGGGTCTATAGGTGCCCGTAGACCGTTGTCGGAAAACATCACTCAAGGTGAAAACCATGAACTCAAGTCCGACAGTGCGTTGGAGCTTTCCATTGACTTACGACGAGAGGAATTGGGTCCCTATAATGGGGGCACCTTGGGGGCCGTGGACCGGTGAGAACAGTTAGAACCTCCTTGAATATGCACTTGTCTGCAGGATACCCCTACCTCGTGATTCGCTCGTGACTGTTCGTGGATGAGTGAATTGTTTGTGCATTATTTATGTGACATTGTGATGGAAGAGCATGGGTTAAAGGCCCAACCACTAGAGCTATGGCCAGGAGGTTATTTGAAGATTTGACTGCTTTAGAGCTTAGTGGGCCCAATAGGCTTGGTGGGCCTAGGGTGCTTCTCACTTGGGCTTTTATTGATTGAACACCATGTTTAATTGTACTTTCTTAGTTTAGGAATCTATTTTCATGTTGGTCTTGTATTTTGACCATAGATTAGGGTTTAGGCTAGTTGGGCCTAGTTTTGGGTTTCATGGGCCTTTGGGCTTTTGGTACCCAATATTGGGCTCATTATTTTCCTTGTAATATTTCCTATTGATTGTATTCATTAGACCATTGTATTTTGGTCATTAGTTTAGGGTTTAAGGAGGTTTAATAGTTCATTTGAATTAGGACAAATTAGGTCAAATTTAGGATGAATTTAAGTTGCATTTAGGTCACACTTTTGGCACCACCTTGGTTGCACAAGTGTGACACCGAAATGCAACCCTAAATTCACTCTAAATTCAACCTAATCTCTCATTTAGCTCTACATGACCGGTCATGAGCATGTGACACAAGGTTTGAATTCAAATTTGAATTTGAATTCAAATCTTGGCGCCAACATGAGACCAATCATGTGGCGCCAAGTGTTCTCCTCAAATTCGGATGCTATATGTTTCCCTCCTCTCACCTATTGTACTCACTTTGAACATTATTGAAATTTGAGAGCCAAGTGCTGAGTTTCTTCAAAGTCTTCTAGAGAGAGAGTGAGCTTCACCTTTAGGAATTCATTAGGATTTCCTTCTCTTTGAGTGTGAGCTTTCTCTTGCATCTTGAGCTTGGATACTTCCATCCAAGGCTTTAGCCTTCATCATCCGTGTTCATTCATCCTTCAAGCTTCATTTCCATTCGGTGTTATCTCCTTAAAGAGGATCCGTGGCTAGGAGGAGCTAAGGAGAAGAACATCCATCACTTCTCCCTACTTACTTCCATCACATTGTTTGAGCATACATTGCATTCTTTAAACATACAACATTCCCTTTTAAAATAAGAATAAATAGGAATAAGAATCTTCCATTACCTGGTGTTAACATCTACCTTCATCACATTCATATAGGTAGTTTCCCTTTTCACCCAAAAAAAAAAAAATAATACAAAAAACAAAATATCCAAAAAAAGATATTTATCCAAACCAAGCAATATCATGCATCATCTTAGGAGCATTCCGAAAACATGATAATGCTTAGTTGAATAAACACAATGCATGCATATTCAACGCCATCATCTCACATCATGCATTCTTATTGAAGATCATGGAGGGATCTAGGGGAGTGCATTGCATACATCTCTCCTAGTAATTCATTAATAACATTAATAAAAAGAAAGGATTAATCGATGCGTATGTTCAGAATGGATCGCACGCCGTTTGTTATTAAGTGTAAGCCAACAACCGCGCCAAGCGAACGCAGATCAACTCCGTTGTTGGTAATCAAGACAAATAAAGGGGAAGGTCCGACACCGTTAAGGATCACTGCTCCAAGACCTTTTCCCTACGAATCGAATAAGGCTGTGCCATGGATATACGACATCCATTCTTCTGCCGACAGCGATATCTCTAACATCGCTGGACTTGGGGGCATGACTAGGAGTGGCAGGATCTACACTCTCGAAGATCTTCATGATAAAGCTCCCAAGAATAAAGGAAAAGAAAAAGAAAAAGGGAAAACCGAGGAAAATAAAGAATCCGAGGAGGAGACTGACAAGCTGTTAAAATATATCCGACAGAGTGAGTACTCCATCGTGGATCAACTTCATAGGACGCCCGCAAAGATTACTCTGTTGTCGTTGATCCTAAGCTCCGAACCGCATCGGCAAGCTCTGTTGAAAGTCTTGAACGAGGCATACGTGTCGCACACTATCTCCCAAGACAAGTTTGAGGGGATTGTTAGTCACATCACGGTTAATGATCACCTCACTTTCACCGATGAAGAAATCTCCGCTGAGGGACCGAACCACAACAAGCCCTTGCACATCTCTGTAAAGTGCAAGGAATATCACATCGCTAAAGTATTGGTGGATAATGGATCTTCCTTGAATGTGATGCCAAAAAGAACGTTCAATCAAATGGCAATCAAGGGAATCCAAATGCGCCCGAGCAACATGATCGTCCGAGCTTTCGACGGTTCTAAAAGAGAAGTGGTGGGAGAAATTAATCTTCCAATCCAAATTGGACCCACCATCTTTAATGTCGAATTTCAAGTGATGGATATTACTCCCGCATACAGCTGTCTCCTCGGCCGACCTTGGATTCATGATGCGAAAGCTGTTCCCTCTACGCTCCACCAGAAAGTCAAATTCATAGTGGGTGACAAGCTGGTGACCGTACAAGCTGAAGATGACATACTCATCAGCAAGCCATCTGCCAAACCTTACGTGGATGCAGCAGAGGAAGCTCTAGAGACCGCCTTCCAAGCATTGGAGATCGCCAATGTCGAAACGTTTCCCCGAGAAATGAATAAGGTAGCCTACATGCTCACCAAGAACGGATACTTGCCTGGACAAGGACTTGGCAAGGATTCCCGAGCTACCCATTATTAAGGATAATCCGGGGAAACAAGGGTTAGGATACAACCCTAATAAAGATCAAAGGACGAAGAGGAACCAAGATCCTTCTCGACGTTCTTTAAGCCAGATCTTTAGGAAGGCCGGTTCACAAGCGTCAAGGCCGGTCGTCGTCATCAAGTGCTCTTCTCCTTCCGATAGGGATGTATAGACCTGATGACTGTTAGAGATTACTCCTCGGGGACAGCCCGACCCCCGAGCCTCGATAGGGCACATGTTTCCGCTATAATTATAATAAAATCGTTCCTTATTATTTCTTATTGCTTCTTTTCTTGCTTGCAATAAATTTCTAGACCACATTATTTTTAACCCTGTTTGAATAAGCATGAATGAGGTTAAAATTGTCTTAATAACAATAAACCCGCATCATTTTTATGTGGAAGTGTGTATGACAACTTGGAGCACCATTCCTTGGCCTCGACAAGTGCCATCATGGATAAAAAAGAAATCCTTTAAAAACAAAAATCATAAAAACAAAAAAGCTCGGCAGGAAACCCAAAAAGGGGGGGCTGCGCAAAAATAAGAGCAAAGAACCCGCTAGGAATCCCACGAAAGGGTGACCTAGGCAAAAATTAGGGTTGCAAAAATAAACAAAAACAAAGGTCCGCTGAGACGCCACAAAGGGGTGTTTTAGGCAAAAATAAGGACAATCAAAAAAGCAAAAGAAATCCATGATGGTACCATGAGCTGAATCCAAAAAGAAAGGTTCAAGGGAAACTATCTAAGTTGTCGAATCACAACGTCAATAACAAGACTTTCTTAACTTCATAAGTGTTTAATCAAACAAAGCCTAAACACACGAGCCTACCTTGGCCAGCCATTCTTACAAAAACCGTTTTCAAAACAATAAATAATCCCCTCTAAAACACAAAACTTTTGAACAAAAATATCTTTCCTTTCTTTTCTCTTGTCCCAAACGATTTTAGAATAATCTAGTGGAAACATGGAGATATAGTGGTCAATAGGAAGGTTAATACATCTTCTAAAGGAAGGGAATGATCACTGGGTTGATGACACCAATCCCGATATAACACGCATCATTCCTCGGTTACAGAAATCGGCAGCGCATAGCCCGTCTAGAGGAATGGCAAAAATCCAAGCAAAGAAACGCATCGGTTAATTCTTTTGAAAAATAAATCAAATAGAATTAGGTGCATCATACCGCATACATGCATACAGATGCTAGGTGTACTAGAAGATCACTTATTCTCTGTTTAACAACAAAAACAACAAAAACAACAAAAACAACAAAAACAAAAAAAAAACAAAAAAACAAAAAAAACAAATAAACTTCAGAAAAAACAATGCGCCCGTACCATGTTCAGTACGCCCGTACTAAAATTAGGGTTATGAACAAATTTTCAACTCAATACGGGCGTACTGAAATGAATACGGCCGTATTGGCCATAACGTCCACACCAATACGGGCGTATTGAATTCAATACGGCCCATATTGGCCCATTCTTTTGTACATCAACAATAAGATCAGTACGGCCGTACTGAATTCAGTATGGGCCGTACTTTTTTCTATAAATACGTCCCTCCTCCTCTCATTCATCACAACATCTTCATTCCTCTGCATACTTTATCTGTGAGTGTGTTTGAGATCCTTCTGTACAGAAAAAGCCAAAAATCGACAGAATAACTGAGCCTGGAGAGGCTTGCCGAAATAATACTCCCCAGAGACATCTCAGCTTGCACTCTTGGACCGAATTCCCAGTGAAAGCTATTAGAGCAAGATCAGCAAGATTCCTCAATGGAAGCATGATCGTCCAAACAAAATATCCGAGTCAAAGGACTCAGACTTCCTCAGTGGAAGATAGCTTTCCAACTCAAGCGACGAGTGAAGCTAAGCCATAAGAGGCTTTCTAAATAATACTCTGGGATACACAAAATCCTCAATCCCCATTCGCCTACTCAGAGGCACTCCTCCAAGAAAAGGAAAATCCAAAAAGACCAATCCATTCCCCAAGCGGAATTCGGTATTCAACCAAACACCGAACGTCAAGATAATCCGCCTAACAGAAGAGGCCAATCAAGATCAATACGACAGAATCCCCCAGCGGATAACACCCTACGCAGAGGCAACAAAAACCAGAAAATCAAAAAGTCACCCGAATAAGGATAACCGGGATACTCCACCAACGTCGAAAGGACGTCAGCCAATCATAAGGCATCGCTCACCTTAGAAAGAGCATCTTTGTGTCTGCATCCCCAAGGAATCAGAATTTCCCCAGTGGGCACCAACTACGCAATGGAGAGTTGGGACACAAGAACCTATGAGTAACTGCACATCCCCTAGACGGATCCCTGCGTTATCCAGCCCTCAGCGGCATCAAAATCAAAAACAACCATCGAAGCAACATCGTGGACTATGGAGACAAAATCATCACAATAGAATCCCCCAGCGGATAACAGCCTACGCAGAGGCAATAAAACCAGAAAATCAAAAAGAGTCACCCGAATAAGGATAACCGGGATACTCCACCACCGTCGAAAGGACGTCAGCCAACCATAAGGCACCGCTCACATCAGAAAGAGCATCTTTGTGTCTACATCCCCAAGGAATCAGAATTTCCCCAGTGGGCACCAACTACGCAATGGAAAGTTGGGACACAAGAACCTATGAGTAACTGCACATCCCCTAGACGGATCCCTGCGCTATCCAGCCCTCAGCGGCACCAAAATCAAAAACAACCGTCGAAGCAGCATCGTGGACTGTGGAGACAAAATCATCACAAATCCCTGGAAAGGGCAAACTCACGCTACCAAAGTGACCAGAAGCACGGAGGTATGCAACCCTGGGGAGGGCAAACCGCAGACCCTGGAGAGGGCAAACTCACGCTACCGAGGTTGTCAGAAACACCGAGGTATGCACGAGCCTGGAGAGGCGACGACTAATACTCAGCTACCCCGTCGTCAGAAACACGGAGGTATGCAGCTACCGAGGTTGTCAGAAACACCGAGGTATGCACGAGCCTGGAGAGGCGGTACTCAGCTACCCCGTCGTCAGAAACACGGAGGTATGCAGCTACCGAGGTTGTCAGAAACACCGAGGTATGCACAAGCCTGGAGAGGCGGTACTCAGCTACCCCGTCGTCAGAAACACGGAGGTATGCAGCTACCGAGGTTGTCAGAAACACCGAGGTATGCACGAGCCTGGAGAGGCGACGACTAATACTCAGCTACCCCGTCGTCAGAAACACGGAGGTATGCAGCTACCGAGGTTGTCAGAAACACCGAGGTATGCACGAGCCTGGAGAGGCGGTACTCAGCTACCCCGTCGTCAGAAACACGGAGGTATGCAACTACCGAGGTTGTTAGAAACACCGAGGTATGCACGAGCCTGGAGAGGCGGTACTCAGCTACCCCGTCGTCAGAAACACGGAGGTATGCACGAGCCTGGAGAGGCGACGACTAATACTCAACCTGGAGAGGCCACTCAACAATTTTCCCACCGGAAGACACTACAAGTCGGAAGGATGGCTTACTCCCCGGACAATTGGTTCAACTCCTTTACTTGTCAACCGGTACACCAAAAAGCCGTTCGACTAAGTAAAGGGGGGGCAGCTGTAGACCCCTGAAATTGTCCGGGTCGGAAATAAAGCTCAAAGACTCTCAAAGACCAAAGGAAAGTCAGCCGGAACGACTCCTGGAAGACCCTAGGATGATTCTTTGTAGGTCTAGAAGTCTTAGAGTAGCTTAGAATAAGGGTGTGCGAGGATTGGAGCTCAATACACCCTCCTAGAGGTTCAGTACGGCCGTACTGAGCCATTTGAACTGCAATACGGCCATAGTGAACTCAATACGGCCGTACTGAAGTTTTTGAACTTCAGTACGGCCGTACCAAATTCAATACGACCGTACTGTAGTTCAAAATGGCTCAGTACGGGCCGTACCAAATTCAATACGGCCGTACTGTAGTTCAAAAACCCAGTACGGGCCGTATTGACCTCCCAGGCCGTATTGCGCCTCAATCCTATAAATAGGACGTCATTGGCACGTCCTCACACACTTTGGACACACGTTTGGACCCTCTTGCTGAGGATTCTTGGGTTTTTGAGCTATTCTCTGCCCTAGGAACCTCTCTGAGAGCCAACCCGACTAAGTTCTTGAGTCATGAGCCTTGAAGCTTGAGACTCGAACAAGTCGAAGGGAAATCTCTTTGATTTCCATAGTTAATATTTGTTCTAGGGAAGGGAGCGAGCGAGCGTGTAGTGGGAAGGAGCGCCAAAAAGCCTCCTAACTCTTTTTGAATATATAAAAGCACGCATCAAAGGTTTCTTTCCAAGTCCTTTCTTTTACCGCTTTCATTTATCGCTTTTTGATTGTTGCATTGCACGCTTTCAACATGTAGATAGTTTACTTATAATCGTTCTAATAAATAGGGGTAGTTTAGTAATTTTACGCTATTATTCATGAAATAATCCGTCATAGGGAACCCAAAAGGGGCGTTGTGGGGTGCTAACACCTTCCCCGCACATAATCGACTCCCTTACCCAACTCTGGTTGTAATGGCCAAGTTGATTTGTGAAAATCAATTGCCTTATATCTTTTTCCAATGTTTTGAGTAAAACATTGGTGGTGACTCCAAGAACCCCTTCTTTTTACGAAAACCACTAATCCATGAAGGGTCCTGCTTGGGATTAACATGGATTGGTGAGAGTCATTTAAACAAAATTGTTAGCACGATGAGGTCTCAGTTTGAGAATAAGTCGTTCTAACAATCCATCATTTTTTCAAAACTTAAAAAGAGTCCGACCATCGTCGCGAATGCCAAGGTCCGTTTCGGCGGGTGGCGACAATTATTTACAAGGAAGGCGTGTTATCTATATGAAACGTAAAATAGGATGCAAAGACATATGAGAAATTCGACGGATATCATTCTCATTGATTTTTGTTTAGAGAACATTCTTTGCATACTGTTATATGTGTCTTCCATTTCTAATGAATGTATGCTAATATACTATCCTAGGAGATGCATGATATTTATTTTCTGCCTAAATTTTATCATGTTTTTGGCTAAAGGAAATGATGCATGATTTTTGCTATATATTTATCTTTTTTTTTTTAAATAAACTATCCTATATGATGCTTTGAAGTTGGAGTATATAGAAGGGAGTTAAAATTTTATCATATTTTTTATTAATATTTATTTTTTTATAATTCTTATCCATTTGAAATAAATAAACACAAACAAATGCAACACACATATGCTCAAACAAATGTACACCCGCGAACAATCACGTTTAAATCCTTGGTCTGTGGTCCCTGCAAGAAAAGTGCATTGTATAAGATAGTTCTAATCTCACTGGTCTTAAGGCCCCCAAGGTGCCCCCATTATAGGGACCCAGTATCTCTGTCGCCGTCACCTGGCAAACTCTAAGGTCTGTCGCAGTATTTCGGGCTAGAGTAACCAGTTATCACCTTGAGTGTGATTTCCGACAAGGCTCGCAGGCTCCAAGGCCAAACTTGGGCCGGTCGTACGTCAACCACTCCCTATGTTTATTACCCTCATGCCCCCGGGTGTAGGGGGAACTGTTGTGTGCAAAGGATTGTGTACAATTTTTTATTTCAACAAATGCTGAATTTAAACAACGAAACAAATATTAAAGCCAAATAAATAAAGCAAACAAAGTAAAAGGGGAAAATATTTAAATTATTATTTTTATTTTATTAACTTCATCAATTGAATGGGCCTGACCCTCTTTAAACGTCCCCAGTGGAGTCGCCATCTGTCGCAACCCAAAAATTTCCAATCTTGCGACCTATGGTTTAAACATCCTTTTAAAGATCTCATCAATTAAGGAATGCCCGGATACCAAACTAATCCTTAATCAATGGTTTTGAAAATAGGTTCTATGGAGTCGCCACCAATATTTTACTCAAAACATTGGAAAAAGAAAAGATTTTTAAAAGATCCAATAATGGCCTTCATAACCAGAATTGGGTTCGGGGGTCGGTTACGTGTAAGGAAGGTATTAAGCACCCTTACAACGCCCTAAATCGGTACCCTATGATGAAGTTAATGCGATAATTATATCCCCTTTTATTGATGATTATTTACATGATTTAAAATTTAAATTAACAATTAACTCTAAAATATCTACATGATTGCTCTTATTATAAACAATATTTATCAAATGTAAGAAATAAAATAGAGAGAAGAAAATTGATTTGAATACCTCTTGAACGAGCTCTATTAATCTTCAAAGATGGAGATTTGGGTGCTTTTTGGCAACCCTTCGCACTACAATGCCTCACAAAAATCTCAAGAAATACAAAAAGAGAGGGGAAGAGAGAGAAAGAGAGAAATTTCGAGCTATAGGAAGTCTGGACGAAATTTCGGAGCCTGGAGAAATGAGCCCCAGCTGTCTATTTATAGACTTCAGGAAGGGGGTCCAGAACGGCCCGTTCCAAAACCGGAACGGCCGTTCTGGATATGGTCGTTGTGCCTAAATTTTGTACTCTGGAACGGCCCGTTCTGAAACCAGAACGGCCCGTTCCGGGGAACCAGAACGGCCCGTTCTGGTTTCAGAACGGCCCCTTCTGGGGTACAAGTTTAGCCCACTTTTAGGAGACTGGAACGGTCCGTTCTAGTTGGAACGGCCCGTTCCAGTTTACAAAGTACAGGCTTTTTAAGATCCTTGGAATGGCCCGTTCCAATTCGAGAACGGCCCGTTCCAGTATTGGGAACGACCCGTTCCGATTTTGGAATGGCCCGTTCCGGGACACTGAAAATGTCTGATTTGGGCTTCTGGGTCCCCTAACGTCTATCTTGTCGCTTGCACTCTTCGGAAGCTCCTTCCCTCATGACAGAGATCCATGTCCTTGTTTGTGTGCCCCCGGACGAAATTGGGTGTCTACAATACTACAACATCTATTGTACCTACAATAATAATACTAATCTTTGCACATATAGTACACATAATATAATCCTCACAAGTATAATCAGAGTTAACAATGGTAACCTCAACTACAATGTCAAAAATGTCAAATTCATAGTCAAGTATAAAGTTAGCAGTCTCACACATAGAGGAATTAATACCAGATGAATCAATACTAGTACAATCAAGATCAAGAATGTCACTCCTCAAGGTAGGCATAGATGAACGTGGTAATTGTAGTTGGTTGACAATAGTAGTCATTTGATCAAATTGTATTTCCAAATCTTGAGATGCAACATTCCACTATTGTTGAAACTTCTTATTACATTCATCCATCTGTTTCATCATTCCCTCTAATGCAATTCCACCACTCTATTCAGGTTGTGGTTGAACATAATCATCAATAGGACGTCATTCATGGCCTATCCACTCAGAACTATACCTCTTGGAGTATGAATAATGATAATATTTTTGTGGAGGATCATAATATTGTTATGGAGGATCATAATAAGTTCTAACAATATTACCACTAATGGCTAATTGTTGGACTAAGGAGGTCAAGTCAGTCAAAATATAATCCATAAGTATCTAACAATAGTAACAAGTATAAAATCACAATTTAAAATAGAAACAAGACTAACAATGCTTAGCAAAACAAAGTGATAAAAGTCAACAAAAAAGTAAAAAAGTCAACCATAAAGTTAATATCTAACAAAGAGAACCTTTCAATGCCATTTGATGTTTGTCATAACCCGAAAAATTCCGAACATAAGACCAATGGTTTAGACTACCATTTTGAAAAATATCAATAATTAAGAAATGCTCAGAGACCACACACTAATCCTTAATTGATGGTTTAGGAAATAGGTTCATGGAGTTTCCACCAATATTTTACTCAAAACATTAGAAAAAGAAAAGATCTTTAAAATTCCAACAAAGGTCTTCAAAACCAGAATTGGGTTCGGGGGTTGGTTACGTGTTGAGAAGGTATTAAGCACCCCCACAACGCCTTAAATTGGTACCCTATGACGAAGTTAGCATAATAATAAATAATATTTTAAGTATTAATTCCCCTTTACATATAGATATTTACATACTTGGAATTTAAATTACACGATTTATCCTACAATGTCTACATGATTATTTTTATTCAGAAGTGCATTTATTAAAAATAGGGAAGTAAGGGAGGAAGAAGGATATTGATTGGAATACCTCTTAGTTGAGCTTTATTGAATCTTTGAATGTAGAGATCCTTTAAGCACTTTTTGGCTACCTTACACACTACAACACGTCTCACTAATCTCAAGAATTACAAAGAGGGGGAGAGAGAGAAAATTTCAAACTATCTAAGAATTCCTAAGTAAATATTTTTGGCCCCTTGAACAGTGCCTAATGCAGCTATTTATAGATGTTAGAACTGACCAAAACGGCCCATTCGGGTCTAGGAACGGTCCCATTTTTTATCATTCTATTAAGAGTAAAATTTGAATTTGAAACGGCCTGTTCCAGAATTAAAATGGCCCGTTTTGGATTTGAATTTTACTCATAATAACCTGTGTCAGAACGACCAGTACTCGATTGGGAACGGCCCGTTCTGACCTAGGGTTGCTAGCCCTTTTGAGGAGGTTGGAACGGCTCGTTCCAGCTTGGGAATGTTGAGATTCATGGAATAGTGAATCAACTCAGACTTGGAGTATGATAATTTTGATGATAACAAAGGAGTTGAAGCTGACCAAGGACACAAACCAGTTAAGAAAGGAAGATATGAATATCATGATGTGTAATAGGAATAGCTTATGAGTTGTATTGTTTTAATTAGCTTGTTTTGCATGTGTATGCTTTGTGCATGAGTTAATTTTAATCTAAATTGACTGAGAGTGAGTATGATGATGATTTAAAATACTTGGAAAGTTTTTTTGAAGTATAAAATTGAGTTTTTGAGAACTAACTCAAAATAATCGATTATCATTAAGTGTAATCGATTATTCCAGTAGCAGGTGAAAAGAGCCTTGCTGTAATAATCGATTATTTGAGAAATAATCAATTATTCTAGAAAGCACTCTCTGGAATAATCGATTATCCTGCAAAATAATCGACTATTCTATTCTTGAGTGGTTTCCAGAAATCATGAAGAACAAAATAATCAATTATCCTTTAAAATAATTGATTATTTGGTTCTGAAATTTTTATAAATAGCTTTCACACTTTGAAACTTCAGAACAGAGAATGAATTGAGAATCAAAAAGAGAAAAACCATATTGTGAAGTCTTTGTGACCTTTTTGGAGTGTTTTCTTTGTGAAACCAAGAAGTAAAACATTTTGGAATGCTTTGAAAGAGATCATCATCATCATTACATTCTTGGGAGAGAAAGATTAAGATTTGCTTTTGGAATTCAGAGTCTGATTTGTTCAACTTCCAGGTGAATTCATTCCTTTAATTCTTTGTGAAAAGTGTAAGGGAAATCTTGAGTAGGTGTCTCAAGTGGTACGGAGTTCTTGTAGTGGATTTCTACAAGAAATGCTTTCTTAGGGGTAAGAAAGTGGTTATCTTGAATGTAGGAGTATATGCATGTGTTGTATGCTTGTAAAACTTCTTCATTGAGATAGTGGAAAAAATCTTGATCAAGTTATGATTGAGGACTGGATGTAGGTCACATGTGGAGTGGCTGAACCAGGATAAAAGACTTGTGCATTCTTCTCTCTCACTCTTATCTTTTACATTGAGCAAAATCTTGGTTGAGTGTTAAAGTGGATAATCTTGATTAATATTTTTGTATGCACAACATTGCCTTAAACTGAATCAAAGTGTTGCATATTAAGTGTTCTTAACATTGAACTTTATCAAGATTAATCAAGAAAGCATATAGGACTCATTCCCATTAGCAAGTCTTTCAAGGAACTTCTTTGAGAATTCATATTAGAAAAGTTTAAGTTGAAATAAAGATCCTTAGAACTTTGAAAAAAATTTAAGTGTTATAGAATCCAATTCACCCCCTCTTAGATTGAGCCATTCTTTTCTAACAATTGGTATCTAGAGCAAGGTTCTTGAGTGTTATTCAAGATTTCAAAACCTTAGTATAAGCCAGCTTAGTGACAGGATTTAAAATTGAATTCGATAACACTTGTTGTTTAATCTGTGATAAATTGAGAAAAGAAATTAGATTCATTGGAAAAAGAATTGACTACATTTACATGCTAGATTTAGAACACTCAATTACAATTTCTAACACCAAGTGTTTAATAACCAAAGCAGACAATATTTGGCTTAGGCATAGAAGAGCTGCACATATACACATGGATCACTTAAACAAACTTAGTAGAAAGGAGTTAGTGATTGGATTACCTAAACTCAAGTTTAGCAAGGACAAACTATGTGATGCTTGTCAAAAGGGCAAGCAAGTAAAGGCTAGCTTGAAAAGCAAAAATCAGATTTCAACTTCTAGACCTTTACAATTAATTCACATGGATTTGTTCGGTCCTTTAAGAACCATGAATCTAGGAGGGAATTACTATGGGCTAGTTATAATAGATGACTATTCAAGATTCACTTGGGTTATGTTTCTTGCAAATAAAAGTGAAGCATTCAATGCTTTTAAGAAATTTTCTAAGCTTGTTCAAAATGAGAAAAACACAAATATCACCTCAATTAGAAGTGAGCATGGAGGTAAATTCCAAAACATTTTGTTCCAAAAATTATGTGAGGAGCATGGCATTAATCATAATTTTTCAGCACCTAGGACACCTCAACAAAATGGGGTTGTGGAAAGGAAAAATAGGTCTCTTGAGGAATTAGCTAGGACTATGTTGAATGAGACCAAACTACCTAAATATTTTTGGGTTGATGCAATTAACACAGCATGTCATGTGTTAAATAAGGTTCTAATTAGGCCTATTCTAAAAAGAACACCCTATGAGATTTATAATGGAAGGAAGCCTAATATGTCATACTTTAAAGTATTTGGGTGTAAATGTTTTGTGCTGAATAATGGTAAGGAACAACTTGGAAAATTTGATGCTAAAGCTGATGAAGCAATTTTCTTAGGTTATTCTACAAATAGCAAAACCTATAGAGTATATACCAAGAGAACTCTAATAGTTGAAGAATCAGTACATGTTGTGTTTGATGAGACTAACGAGCAAGAAATAAAGAAAACTGAAATAGAGGACTTGACTGATTTGCTTGATCAACCACCATTAGAAAGTGAACCTAGTGAAAAGCCTAAAGAGAGTGAATCAATTAAAACCACTAAAAAGACAAGTGAACAATTGCCTAAGGAATGGAAAACTTCTAAGGACTTATCAATTGAAAATATAATTGGAAACATTGGTAAAGGAGTGTCAACTAGAAGATCCATCAAGAATATTTGTAACACTATGGCTTTTGTTTCATAAGTTGAACCCAAAACAATAGATGAAACACTACATGATGAACATTGGTTAATGGCTATGCAAGAGGAACTAAATAAATTTGAAAGAAATGAAGTTTGGGATTTAGTGCCATTACCAAGTGATTATCCAATTATTGGAACCAAATGGGTTTTTAGGAATAAGCTTGATAAATCTGGAATCATTATAAGAAATAAGGCACGGTTAGTGGCTAAGGGGTATAATCAAGAAGAGGGAATTGATTATGATGAGACTTTTTCCCCTGTAACAAGGATAGAAGCCATTAGATTACTTCTTGCTTATGCTTCAATAATGAATTTCAAGCTTAAAAAGGTATTTTATGGCTTGAAACAAGTTCCAAGATCATGGTATGAGAGGCTGAGCAAATTTTTGATTAAGAATGACTATGTTAGAGGAAAAATGGATAATAAATTGTTTGTGAAGAAATTTAAGAATAATATAATGTATGTTCAAATCTATGTGGATGACATTGTTTTTAGATCTACTAATTCCTCTCTAGGCAAAGAATTTGCTAAGACCATGCAAGGTGAATTTGAGATGTAAATGATGGGAGAGCTTACATTTTTCTTGGGGTTGCAAATCAAACAAATGACTGATGGAATCTTTACAAGTCAAAGCAAGTATTGCAATGAATTGTTGAAAAGTTTGGTATGGAAGGGTGTAAGGAGGCTGCAACACCAATATCAAACTCATGCAATCTTGACTTGGATGAGAAAGGGATAGCAGTTGATAACTCAAAATATAGAGGTATCATTGGATCACTTTTATATTTGACAGCTAGTAGACCTGATATAATGTTTGTTGTGTGCTTGTGTGCAAGATTTCAGGTAAATCCAAAAGAGTCTCATATGAAATCTGTCAAAAGAATCCTTAAGTATCTAAGAGGAATAACAAATGTAAGTTTATGGTATCCAAAAGGAGTCTCCCTAAGTCTAATAGGTTATTCGGATTCAGACTATGCTGGGTGTAGACTTCATAGGAAAAACACAAGTGGTACTTGTCACTGATGGGCTCCTTCTTTCCATGGTGTGTTCTTTGGCTTCCAAGGAGGAGCTCCCTCTTTCTCTACGGTCTAGGAAGAAGTATGATGGCTGGATGTTCCTCAAGGGTGGTGGAAAAACAATATTGAAGGGTGGAGGTGAAGGTGGACGAAAATGGAGGTGGAAAGGTGGAAGGTGTTTTTGGTACTCTTGGCTAGCTCTCTCCACCAAGGGTTGGTGGAGGCCACTTAAGTGATGGAAGAAGGAAGAAGAAGTGAAGAATGGACTCCTCCTGAGCTCCTCCTAAGGTACGAATCTTCTTCAAGGAGATATCACCGAATGGAATGGCACTTGAATGAAGAAGGAACACAGATGGAGTTAGGTCTAGCCTTAGATGGAAGCATCCAAGCTCAAGCATCAATGGAGAGCTCACTTGAAAGAGAAGGAATAAGGAAGAATTCCTAGGATTTTGAGGTGAAACTCTTGGAGACTTTGAAAGGAGAAACTCGACCAAGGGCTCTCAAATTTCAATATGATTCAAAGTGTGTACAAAAGTGTGGAGGGAAGTTTAAATAGGATCCGGAAATGGTACCACTTGGCGCCAATGTGAATGGCTCACATGTGGCCCCAAGATTTGAATTCAAATTTGAAAATTTGAATTCAAATCTCACACTACATGTATGTCACCGGTCACATTAGGAGCTAAATGAATTAGCCCTAATCTATGGTCAAAATACAAGACCAAAAGCAAAGTAATTTCCTATACTAATAAAATGCAATAAAACATGGTGTTTAATCAATCAAGGTCCAAGTGAGAAGCACCCTAGGCCCACCAAGCCCATTGGGCCCACTAAGCTCTGAAGCAGTCAAGTCTTCAAGTAATCTCCTGGCCATAGCTCTAGTGGTTGGGCCTTTAGCCCATGCTCTTCCATCATTAAGGGAAACTCAAACTCTCTTTAGGGTAGAGAGGAGAGGAGGTTGGGCATGAGCACTACAAGAAAAATGCTGATTTCCGACAAAAATTTTCGACGGAAAGAGGTAAATTTCCAATGGATTTTTTGTTTTTCGACAGATTTTTGACGGATTTCAATCCGTTAGAAAAAGTGGCGTCGGAAAAAAAAATCCATCGGAAATAATTTTTCTTACGGATTTTTCTGACAGATTTTTCCGTCAAAAAATTCCATAAAAAATTTCTGACAGAAATATCTGTCGGAAAATTTCTTCAGAAATTTCCGACAGAATTATCCATCGAAAATTTTCGACGGAATTTTCTATCAGAAATTATATTTTTTTTTTAATTTTAATAAATTTATTAATGTAACAACTCTCATATTTGGCCTTATTTCACTGTTTAGCGTGTTTTATCCTTACTTGTGTAATTTCTGGGTGACTTCCCAGAAGGTCACCCATCCCAGTACTACTCCAGGTCAAACATGCTTAACTGTGAAGTTCTGATGAGTGTAGACCCCTAAAATTGTCCGGGTCGGAAATAAAGCTTGAAGACTCTTGAGGACTGAAGGAAAGTCAGCCAGAAGGACTCATGGAAGGCCCTAGGAGGATTCTCTGTAGGTCTAGAGGTCTTGTAATAGCTCAAAATAAGGAAGTGGAGGGAATGAAGCCCAATACGGCCTCCCAAAAGTTCAGTACGGCCGTATTGAACATTTTGAACTACAATACGGCCGCACTGAACTCAATACGGCCGTATTGAAGTTCACTACGGCCGCACTGAACTCAATACGGCCGTATTGAGGTTTCTTGAACTTCAATACGGCCGTACTGAATTCAATACGGCCGTATTGTAGTTCAAAACTTCAATACGGGCCGTATTGACTCCAGGGCCCATATTGCGCCTGTTCCCTATAAATAAGACGTCATTTGGACGTCATTCTACACTTTGACACTGAGTTTTAACCCTCTTCTTGAGTATTCTGGGTTTTTTTGAGCAGTGCTCTGCCTAGAAATCACTCGGAGAGTTGATCCGACAAAGTTCTTGAGTTCTGAGCTTTTTGCTTGAGTCTCGAACTGAGTCGAAGGGAAATCCTCCGGATTTCCATAGTTAAAATTTTCTAGGAGGGAGCGAGCGGGCTTGTAGAGCGAGGGAACGCCAAAAAGCTTCCCAGTTTTACTTGAATATAAAAGCACGCTTCAAAGGTTTCTTCTTAAGACCTTCCTTTTACTGCTTTCTGTGTGTATATTTAACTGTCATCATGTAGATAGTTAAGTTATAATTGTTTAGAATAAATAGGGGTAATTTAGTAATTTCGCACTATTATTTTTAGAAATAATCTTTCATAGGGAACCCGAAAGGGGCGCTGTGGGGTGCTAACACCTTCCCCACGCGTAACCGACTCCCTTACCCGACTCTGGTTGTCATGGCCGAAGTCGATTTTTGAATCGATTGCCTTAAACTTCTTTTTCCAATGTTTTGAGTACAACATTGGTGGCGACTCCATGAACCCTTCCTTTTTATGAAAACCGCTAATCCATGGAGGGTCCCGCTTGGGATTAACATGGATTGGTGAGCCTTGTCGCCACCGGCCCGAAACGGGCTTTCGGCCTTCGCGAAGGATGGTTTGGACTCTTTTATTGTTTTGAAAAGTATGGATTGCTAGAATGACTTATTCTCAAACTGAGACCTCGTCAAACGAGCAATTTTATTAAAAGGCTCACCAATCCATGTTAATCCCAAGCGGGGCCCTCCATGGATTAGCGGTTTTCATAAAAAGGAAGGGTTCGTGGAGTCGCCACCAATGTTTTACTCAAAACATTGGAAAAAGGGATAAGGCAATTGATTTTATAAATCAACTTCGGCCATTACAACCAGAGTTGGGTAAGGGAGTCGGTTACGCGTGGGGAAGGTGTTAGCACCCCACAACGCCCCTTTCGGGTTCCCTATGACAGATTATTTCTAAAAATAATAGTACAAAATTACTAAATTACCCCTATTTATTCTAAGCAATTATAAATTAACTATCTACATGATGACAGTTTAATATGCACACAGAAAGCAGTAAAAGAAGGGATTTTTAGAAAAGAAACCTCTTGAAGCGTGCTTTTTATATATCAAGTAAAACTGGGAAGCTTTTTGGCGTTCCCTCGCTCTACAAGCCCGCTCACTCCTTCCTAAAAAATAATTTTTGACTTGGAAATCCGATGGATTTCCCTTCGACTTAGTTCGAGACTCAAGCAAAATGCTCAGTGTAGACCCCTAAAATTGTCCGGGTCGGAAATAAAGCTTGAAGACTCTCGAAGACTGAAGGATAATCAGCCAGAAGGACTCCTCGAAGGCCCTAGGAGGGTTCTCTGTAGGTCCAGAGGTCTTAGAATAGCTCAAAATAAAGAAGTGGAGGGAAAAAGCCCAATACGGCCGTACTGAACTCAATACGGCCGTATTGAAGCTTCAATACGGCCATACTGAAGTCAGTACGACCGTATTGACACTTCAATACGACCGCTGCGAACTCAATACGGGCGTATTGAAATTTCTGACTTTCAATACGACCGTACTGAACTCCAATACGACCGTATTGAAGTTCAAAAATTTCAATACGGCCGTATTGGCCCTGTAGGCCGTACTGCGCCTATTCCCTATAAATATGACGTCAATTGGACGTCATTCCACACTTTTGAACATAGTTTGAACCCTCTCCTTGAGTATTCTGGGGTTTTTGAGCAGTGTTCTGCCCTAGAAATCACTCGGAGAGTTGATCCGACGAAGTTCTTGAGCCCCGAGCCATTTTGCTTGAGGATCGAACCTAGTCGAGGGGAAATCTTTTTGATTCCCTTAGTTAAAATTTTGTTCTAGGAGAGCGAGGAGCGGGCTTGTAGAGCGTGGGAACGCCAAAACGCTTCCCAGTTCATTTTTTATAAAAGGCACGCTTCAAGAGGTTTCCCTTCAATCCTTCCTTTTACTGCTTTCTGTGTGCATATTTAAACTGTCATCATGTAGATAGTCAATTCATAATTGTTTAGAATAAATAGGGGTAATTTAGTAATTTTACGCTGTTATTTTAGAAAATAATCTGTCATAGGGAACCCGAAAGGGGCGCTGTGGGGTGCTAACACCTTCCCCACGCGTAACCGACTCCCTTATCCAACTCTGGTTGTAGTGGCCAAAGTTGATTTTTAAATCAATTGCCTTATCCCTTTTTCCAATGTTTTGAGTAAAACATTGGTGGCGACTCCACGAACCCTCCTTTTATGAAAACCTCTAATCCATGGAGGGTCCCGCTTGGGATTAATATGGATTAGTGAGCCTTTTAATAAAATTGCTCGTTTGACGAGGTCTCAGTTTGAGAATAAGTCATTCTAGCAATCCACTATTTTTTAAACAAATAAATGAGTCCAACCATCCTTCGCGAACGCCGAAAGCCCGTTTTGGGCCGGTGGCGACAGATGGCGACTCCACTGGGGAAACCTCGAGAGTCAGTCCCATTTAGTGACAGATTATTTTTAACAAATAATAGTTAAAATTACTTCATTACCCCTTGCTTGTATGATAACATGCTTTATATATTTGGCTTTAATAACTGTTGTATGTTTAATTTTCCGCAATTGTTTGAAATAAAATTGCACACAAACCTTTGCACACAACAGTTCCCTCTATACCCGGGGGCATGAGTGGTAATCCATAGGGAGTGGATGTTAGTACGGCCGGTTGATGGGTTTATAGGAGCCTATGAGACCGTTGTCGGAAAACATCACTCAAGGTGATAACCATGAACTTGAGTCCGACGGTGCGTTGGAGCTTTCCATCGACCTACGACAAGAGGAATTGGGTCCCTATAATGGGGGCACCTTGGGGGCCTTTGACCAAGTGAGAACAGTTAGATCCTCCTTGAATATGCACTTTTCTGCAGGAGACCCCTACCTCGTAATTTGCTCGTGACTGTTCGTGGATGAGTGAATTGTTTGTGCATTGACTATGTGACATTGTATGAGCATACATTTGCATTTGTTAAACAAACAACATCCCTATTCTATTTAAATAAAAAGAATAAATAGAAATAAAGATCTTCTAGTACATGGTGTTAACATCTACCTTCATTACATTCATATAGGTAGTTTCCCTTTTCACCCAAAAATACAAAAAATATAATAAATAAAAATACCCAAAAAAGAAAAAAGGGTTATTTATCCAAACCAAGCAATATCATGCATCATCTTAGGGACATCCCGAAAACATGATAAGGCTTAGTTCAATAAACACAATGCATGCATATTCATCATCTCATATCATGCATATAGATCATGGAGGGATCTAGGAGTCATTCATACATCTCTCCTAGTAATCCATTAATAAACATTAATAAAAAGAAAGGATTAGTCGATGCGTATGTTCAAAGAATGGATCGCACGCCGTTCGTTATCAAGTGTAAGCCAACAACCATGCCAATCGAGCGCACATCAACTCCGTTGTTGGTAATCAAGACGAATAAAGGGGAAGGTCCGACACCATTAAGGATCACAGTCCCAAGGCCTTTCCCTTACAAATCAAATAAGGCTGTGCCGTGGATATACGGCATCCACTCTTCTGCCGACAGCGATATCTCCAACATCGCTGGACTTGGGGGCATGACTAGGAATGGCAGGATCTACACTCCCGAAGATCTTCATGACAAAGCTCCCAAGAATAAAGGGAAAGAAAAAGAAGAAAAAACCGAGGAAAATAAGGAATCCGAGGAGGAGACAGACAAACTGTTAAAATATATCCGACAGAGCGAGTACTCCATCATGGATCAACTTCATAAGACGCCAGCAAAGATTACTCTGTTGTCGTTGATCCTATGCTCCGAACCGCATCGGCAAGCTCTGTTGAAAGTCTTGAACGAGGCATACGTGTCGCACACTATCTCCCAAGACAAGTTTGAGGGGATTGTTAGTCACATCACGGCTAATGATCACCTCACCTTCATCGATGAAGAAATCCCCGCCGAGGGATCAAACCACAACAAGCCCTTGCACATCTCTATAAAGTGCAAGGAGTAGCACATCGTTAAAGTCTTGGTAGGTAATGGATCTTCCTTGAAAGTGATGCCAAAAAGAACGCTCAAGCAATTGGCAATCAAGGGAGTCCAAACGCGCCCGAGCAACATGATCGTTCGAGCTTTCGACGGTTCTAAAAGAGAAGTAGTGGGAGAAATCAATCTTCCAATCCAAATTGGAACCACTATCTTCAACGTCGAATTTCAAGTGATGGATATCACTCCCGCATACAGCTGTCTCCTCGGCCGACCTTGGATTCATGATGCGAAAGCTATTCCTTCTACGCTCCACCAGAAAGTCAAGTTCATAGTGGGTGACAAACTGGTGACCGAACAAGCTAAAGATGACATACTCATCAGCAAGCCATCCAACATACCTTACGTGGATGCAACGGAGGAAGCTTTAGAAACCGCCTTCCAAGCATTGGAAATCGCCAATGTCGAAACGTTTCCCCGAGAAATGAAGAAGGTAGCCTCCATGCTCACCAAGAACGGATACTTGCCAGGACAAGGATTAGGCAAGGACTCCCAAGGAATCCCGGAGCTACCCATTATCAAGGATAATCCGGGGAAACAAGGGTTAAGATACAACCCTAACAAAGATCAAAGGACGAAGAGGAACCAAGATCCTTCTCGACGTTCTTTAAGCCAGATCTTTAGGAAGGCCGGTTCACAATCGTCAAGGCCGGTCGTCGTCATCAAAATGTTTTTTTTCCTTCTAATAGGGATGTGTAAATTCAGTGACTATTAGAGATCACTCCTCGGGGACAGCCCGACCCCCGAGCCTCGATAGGGCACATGTTTCCATCATGATTACAATAAAATCATTCTTCATAATTTCTTATTGCTTCTTTTCTTGCTTGCAAAACCACATTATTTAACCCTGTTTGAATGAACATGAATGAGGTTAAAATCGTCTTAAAAATAATAAACCCACATCTTTTTATGTGGAAGTGTGTGTGTCAACTTGGAGCACCTTTTCTTGGCCTCAATAAGTGCCATCATGGATAAAGAAATCCTAAAAAGCAAAAGACCCGCTAGGAATCCCACAAAAGGGTGACCTAGGCAAAAGTTAGGGTTACAAAATAAGACCAAAAGACCCGCTAGGAATCCCACAAAAGGGTGACCTAGGCAAAAATTAGGGTTACAAAATAATGAATAAAAACAAAAGCCCGCTAAGACATCACAAATGGGTGTTTTAGGCAAAAGTAAGGGCCATCAAAAAGAAAAAGAATAATAATAAATCCATGATGGTACCATCAATTGAATTCAACAAGGGGCTCAAGAAAAGCTATCCAAGTTGTCAAAAGCACAATCATTAATAACAAAGATGTGCTTAACCTCATAAGTGTTTAATCGAACAAGCCTAAACACATAAGCCTACCATGGCCAGCCATTCTTACAAAAACCATTTTTCAAAAATAAAATAATCCCCTCTAAAACACAAACTTTTGAAAAATACCCTTTCCTTCTTTTCTCTCTTGTCCCAACGATTTTTGAATAATCTAGTGGAAACATGGAGATATAGTGGTCAATAGGAGGGTTGACACATCTTCTAAAGAAAGGGAAGGATCATTTGGTTGATGACACCAAATCTCAAATATAATACGCATCATTCCTCGGTAACAGAAATCGGCAGAGCACAGTCCGTCTGGAGGAATGGCAAAATCCAAACACAAAAACGCATCGGTTAATTCTTTTGAAAAAAGAATCAAATAGAATTAGGTGCATCATACTGCATACATGCATACAGATGATAGGTGTACTGGAAGATCACTTATTCTCTGTTTATTGAAAAAACAAAAAATATATAAACTTCAGAAAAAACAATACGCCTATATCATGTTCAGTACGCCCGTACCAAAATTAGGGTTATGAACAAATTTTCAATTCAATACGGGCGTACTGAAAAGAATAACGGCCGTATTGGCAATAACAGAAATCCTCCCTCACATCAATGACAAAATTCCTCCAAAAAGAAGAGGATAGGGGAAGCCATTCATTTTTTCCAAAAATAAAATAATTAAACTTGCATTTTGTGCATCGTGCACATTAATAGCACATTCAAAGACCTCATCATGAGGCAATTGCATAAAATAGAAAAATAGAAACATTGCTTGTGTATGACAGCAGCAAACAAAATGCAAAGATTCAGAAAATCAACAGCGTCATACAAAATAACTGAGCCTGGAGAGGCTCGCCGAAATAATACTCTTTCAGAATAACTGAGCCTGGAGAGGCTCGCCGAAATAATACTCTCTCAGAATAATTGAGCCTGGAGAGGCTTGCTGAAATAATACTCTTTCAGAATAATTGAGCCTGGAGAGGCTTGCAGAAATAATACTTCCTCAAAATAATTGAGCCTGGAGAGGCTTGCCGAAAGAATACTCTCAAAATAACTAAAGCCTGGAGAGGCTTGCAGAAATAATACTCCCCCAACTGTATAGAATAATTGAGCCTGGAGAGGCTCGCCGAAATAATACTCTCTCATAATAACTGAGACATTTCTGTACAGAAAAAGCCAAAAAATGACAAAAAAGGCAAAAATACAGAAAAAGCCAAAACACGACAAAAAAGGCAAACATACAGAAAAAGTCAAAAGTCGACAAAAAAAAAGAGACAAAGATTTCACATCTTTCAGAATAATTGAGCCTGGAGAGGCTCGCCGAAATAATACTTTCAGAATAATTGAGCCTGGAGAGGCTCGCAGAAATAATACTCCTTCAGAATAATTGAGCCTGGAGAGGCTCGCAGAAAGAATACTCCCTCAGAATAATTGAGCCTGGAGAGGCTCGCAGAAACAATACTCTTCCTTCAGAATAGTTGAGCCTAGAAAGGCTCGATTCCCCAGAGATATCTCAAGCTTACACTCACGGGCCAAATTCCCCAGTGAAAGCTATCAGAATGCGATCAGCGAAATCCCCAAAGGAGGCCTGATCATCCAAGAAAAATGTCTAAGGACTTTAAACTTCCCCAATGGAGGATAGCTTTCCAACTCAAAAGCGATGAGTGAAGCTAAGCCTGAAGAGGCTTTCTAAATAATACTCTGGGATAAATAAAAACTTCAAATCCCCAATCGCCTACTAAAGAGGCATCTCTTCAAAAGGAAGACCAATAAACTATTCCCCAAGTGGAATCTGGCTCTTAGCCAATCATTGAACGTCAAGCTGATACGCCTAACAGAAGAGGCTAATCAAAATCAACATCCAGAATCCCCAGCGGATAACAGCCTACACAGAGGCAGCAAAATCAGAAAACCAAAAGAGACACCCGAACAAGGATAACCGGGATACTCCACCAACGTCGAAAGGACGTCAGCCAATCATAAGGCACCGCTCACATCAGAAAGAGCATCTTTGTGTCTACACCCAAAGGAATCAGAAATTCCCCAGTGGGAACCAACTACGCTATAGAAAGTTGGGGCACAAGAACCTATGAGTAACTGCACATCCCCTAGACGGATCCCTGCGTTATCCAGCCCTTAGTGGCACAAAATCAGAAACAACCGTCGAAGCAGCACCGTGGACTGTGGAGACAAAATCGTCACACATCCCTGGAAAGGAGATATTCACGCTACCCCCGTCGTCACAAACACGGAGGTATGCAGCTTCCGGCTCGGACAATGAGCGAAGCTATCTCTGGAAAAGGGGGTACTTACCGCTTACCGTTGTCATAAGGGTACTTAGCTTCCGGCTCGAACAAAGAGTGAAGTTAAGCCTGGAGAGACGGTACTTACAGCTTCCAGCTTGGGCAACAAGCAAAGCAAGGCCTGGAGAGGCAAAACTCACACTGCTCACCGTCGTCCCAAAGGTGCTTGGTTTCCAGCTCGAACAAAGAGCGAGACTAAGCCTGGAGAGGCGAAACTCACACCGCTCACCGTCGTCACAAAGGTACTTAGCTTCCGGCTCGAACAAAGAGTGAAGCTAAGCCTGGAGAGGCGGTACTCAACCATCAGCGTCATCAGAGGCGCGTTGATGTCCAACTTCCGGCTCGGGCGTCGAGTGAAGTTGGCCTTGGAGAAGGTAAACTCAGCTACCGAGGATGTCAGAAGCGCCGAGGTATGCACCCACCTGGAGAGGCTACTCAACATTTTCCCACCGGAAGACGCTACAAGTCAGAAGGTCGGCACAATACCCGGACAATTGGGTCAACTCCTTTACTTGTCAGCCGATACACCAAGAGGCCGTCCGACTAAGTAAAGGGGGGGCAGCTGTAGACCCCTAAAATTGTCCGGGTCGGAAATAAAGCTTGAAGACTCTCGAAGACTGAAGGATAATCAGCCAGAAGGACTCCTCGAAGGCCCTAGGAGGGTTCTCTGTAGGTCCAGAGGTCTTAGAATAGCTCAAAATAAAGAAGTGGAGGGAAAAAGCCCAATACGGCCGTACTGAACTCAATACGGCCGTATTGAAGCTTCAATACGGCCATACTGAAGTCAGTACGACCGTATTGACACTTCAATACGACCGCTGCGAACTCAATACGGGCGTATTGAAATTTCTGACTTTCAATACGACCGTACTGAACTCCAATACGACCGTATTGAAGTTCAAAAATTTCAATACGGCCGTATTGGCCCTGTAGGCCGTACTGCGCCTATTCCCTATAAATATGACGTCAATTGGACGTCATTCCACACTTTTGAACATAGTTTGAACCCTCTCCTTGAGTATTCTGGGGTTTTTGAGCAGTGTTCTGCCCTAGAAATCACTCGGAGAGTTGATCCGACGAAGTTCTTGAGCCCCGAGCCATTTTGCTTGAGGATCGAACCTAGTCGAGGGGAAATCTTTTTGATTCCCTTAGTTAAAATTTTGTTCTAGGAGAGCGAGGAGCGGGCTTGTAGAGCGTGGGAACGCCAAAACGCTTCCCAGTTCATTTTTTATAAAAGGCACGCTTCAAGAGGTTTCCCTTCAATCCTTCCTTTTACTGCTTTCTGTGTGCATATTTAAACTGTCATCATGTAGATAGTCAATTCATAATTGTTTAGAATAAATAGGGGTAATTTAGTAATTTTACGCTGTTATTTTAGAAAATAATCTGTCATAGGGAACCCGAAAGGGGCGCTGTGGGGTGCTAACACCTTCCCCACGCGTAACCGACTCCCTTATCCAACTCTGGTTGTAGTGGCCAAAGTTGATTTTTAAATCAATTGCCTTATCCCTTTTTCCAATGTTTTGAGTAAAACATTGGTGGCGACTCCACGAACCCTCCTTTTATGAAAACCTCTAATCCATGGAGGGTCCCGCTTGGGATTAATATGGATTAGTGAGCCTTTTAATAAAATTGCTCGTTTGACGAGGTCTCAGTTTGAGAATAAGTCATTCTAGCAATCCACTATTTTTTAAACAAATAAATGAGTCCAACCATCCTTCGCGAACGCCGAAAGCCCGTTTTGGGCCGGGTGGCGACACTCAGAACTCAAAAACTTCGTCGGATCAACTCTCCGAGTGATTTCTAGGCAGAGCACTGCTCAAAAAAACCCAGAATACTCAAGAAGAGGGTTAAAACTCAGTGTGAAAGTGTCAAATGACGTCAAATTGACGTCATATTTATAGGAATGAGGCGCAGTACGGCCCCTGGGGTCAATACGGGCGTATTGAAGTTTTTGAACTTCAATACGGCCGTATTGAATTCAGTACGGCCGTATTGAAGTTCAAAGACTTCAATACGGGCGTACTGAGTTCGCCGCGGCCGTATTGCAGTTCAAAATACTCAATACGGCCGTAGTGAACCTCTGGGAGGCCGTATTGAGCTTCATTCCTCCCACTTTTCTTATTTTTGCTATCCTAAGACCTCTAGACCTACAGAGAACCCTCCTAGGGCCTTCCAGGAGTCCTTCTGGCTGATCTTCCTTCAGTCTTTGAGAGCCTTCTAGCTTTATTTCCGACCCGGACAATTTTAGGGGTCTACAGCTGCCCCCCCTTTACTTAGTCGGACGGCCTTTTGGTGTACCGGCTGACAAGTAAAGGAGTTGACCCAATTGTCCGGGTGATGTGCCAACCTTCTGACTTGTAGCGTCTTCCGGTGGAAAACTGTTGAGTAGCCTCTCCAGGTTGTTGCATACCTCGGCGCTTCTGACAACCTCGGTAGCTAAGTTTACCCTCTCCAGGATCAACTTCACTCGACACCCGAGCCGGAAGTTGAACACCAACGTGCCTCTGACGACGCTGATGGTTGAGTACTGTCTTTCCAGACCTTGAGTACCGTCTCTCCAGACTTTGAGTACTGTCTCTCCAGACCTTGAGTACTGTCTCTCCAGACTTTGAGTACTGTCTCTCCAGACCTTGAGTACTGTCTCTCCAGACCTTGAGTACCGTCTCTCCAGACTTTGAGTACCGTCTCTCCAGACTTTCTTTGAGTACCGTCTCTCCAGACTTTCTTTGAGTACCGTCTCTCCAGACTTTGTTTGAGTACCGTCTCTCCAGACTTTGTTTGAGTACCGTCTCTCCAGACTTTGTTTGAGTACCGTCTCTCCAGACCTTGTTTGAGTACCGTCTCTCCAGACCTTGTTTGAGTACCGTCTCTCCAGACTTTGTTTGAGTACCGTCTCTCCAGACTTCATTTGAGTACCGTCTCTCTAGACTTCGTTTGAGTACAGTCTCTCCAGACTTCGTTTGAGTACCGTCTCTCCAGACTTCGTTTGAGTACCGTCTCTCCAGACTTCGTTTGAGTACTGTCTCTCCAGACTTCGTTTGAGTACCGTCTCTCCAGACTTCGTTTGAGTACCGTCTCTCCAGACCTTGTTTGAGTACCGTCTCTCCAGACTTCGTTTGAGTACCGTCTCTCCAGACCTTGTTTGAGTACCGTCTCTCCAGACTTCGTTTGAGTACTGTCTCTCCAGACTTCGTTTGAGTACCGTCTCTCCAGACTTCGTTTGAGTATCGTCTCTCCAGACTTTGCCTCTCAAAATGAGGTAGTTGAGTATAGTTTGTCTCCACAGTCCACAATGCTGCTTCGACGGTTTGTTTTTCTGATTTTGTGCCGCTGAGGGCTGGATAACGCAGGGATCCGTCTAGGGGATGTGCAGTCATTCATAGGTTCTTGTATCCCAACTTGCATTGCTTAGTTGGTACCCATGGGAATTTTTGACTCCTTGGGGTGTAGACACAGATGCTCTCTCTCTGAGTTGAGCGATGCCTTATGTTTGGCTGACGTCCTTTTGACGTGAGTGGAGTATCCCGGTTGTCCTTATTCGGGTGTCTCTCTTTGATTTTCTGATTGTGTTGCCTCTGTGTAGGCTGTTATCCACTGGGGGATTTTGTCGTTGATTTTGATTAGCCTCTTCTGTTAGGCGTATCGGCTTGACGTTCGATGTTTGGCTAAGAGCCGGATTCCACTTGGGGAATACTTATTGATATTTTTGATTTTCTCTTTTTGTAGGGATGCCTCTGAGTAGGCGACTGGGGAATGGGGGATTTTATGTATCCCAGAGTATTATTTAGGAAGCCTCTGCAGGCTTAGCCTCACTCAACGCTTGAGCTGGAGAGCTATCTTTACTGAGGAAGTTTAAGTCCTTTGACTTGGATATTCTGCTTGGATGATCGCGCTTCCATTGGGGATTTTGACGATCTTGCTTTGATAGCTCTCGCTGGGGATTTGTTCTGTGAGCTTGAGTTGGGGTTTCTCTGGGGAGTATTATTTCTGCGAGCCTCTCCAGGCTCAATTATTCTGATGAGAGTATTATTTCGGCAAGCCTCTCCAGGCTCAGTTATTCTGCGAGAGTATTATTTCGGCAAGCCTCTCCAGGCTCAATTATTCTGAGAGAGTATTATTTCGGCGAGCCTCTCCAGGCTCAATTATTCTGAGAGAGTATTATTTCAGCAAGCCTCTCCAGGCTCAATTATTTTGTTCAGCCCAAGAATGCAAGCTGAGATGTCTTTTGGAGAGTATTATTTTGGCAAGCCTCTCCAGGCTCAGTTATTTTGTATAATTTTGTTGGATTTTCTGTATTTTGCCTTTTTGTTGTTTTCGGCTTTTGTTGACTGCTGTCATACACAAGCAATTTTCTATTTTTCTATTTTATGCAATTGCCTCGTGGTAAGGTCTTTAAATGTGCAACTAATGTGTGTGATGCACGCGATGCAAGTTTTTATTTTTGTTCTTTTATTTAGAAAAGTGAATGGCTCTCCCTATCCTCTTCTTCTTTGGAGGAGTTTCTGTCATAGACGCGAGGGAGGATTTTTGTGAGCCTTTTATGCAGGAGATTATGGATTTTATAGGAACCCCTCCAATTTTCTTTATTGACCGATTATTAAGGAATTTCATACAATTTTTTTTTGAAATACCAATTTAGAGGCATAATCACATGGTCAAGAGAGAAAAGAAATGAATAGATATTTTATTAATATTCACAAGTGTTTTTACAGAAAGATATACAGAAGGAATTTCTGAAGAATGGCTGGCCAGGGTAGGCTATATACATTTTTGGCTTAAACAATTATATCTGTAATTGTCGCTCTTCCCGTTCCCCTAATTGCTTCGGATGAGATGCCTATGCCAGGAGTGTAGATGCTGCAAGACGCTTGCTTCTAGAAGATAATCACTTGAACCGCCTTTCGATTTTCGATTCAAGTGACCGTTGCTTGCTTTGCTTTTACATCTTATTCTTTTGCCCCTAACTTTTGCCTAGGACGTATCCTAGCGGGGATAATTTTGCCTTTGTTTTGCTTAGTACCCTTGTACTGGCGGGCTTTTTGTTTTGCCCTAACTTTTGCCTAGGATGCCCTTTTTCGGGTTTTCATCCTAGCGGGCTTATGCAAGCAACGTCTTCAAGCATAGTACTTCTTTACCTCGTCAGTGTTGACTGGGTATCGAAGTTCTTTTCCATCCATGTCTGTGAGGATCAATGCTCCTCCTGAGAAGGCTCGTTTTTCCACGTATGGTCCTCCGTGATTTGGGGCATACTTTCCAATTTTGTCCTTTTGAGTTGGTAGCAATTTCTTCATTACCAACTCTCCCTCATGGTAGACTCGAGGGTGGACTTTCTTGTCAAAAGCCTTTTTGGTCTTCCTCTGATAGGCTTGACCATGGCATATGGTGTTCAGCCATTTTCTTCAATGAGGTTCAATTGGTCATACCGGCTTTGAACCCATTCTACCTCGGAAAGTTTTGCTTCCATAATTACCCTTAGAGAAGGTATCTTGACTTCGACGGGTAGAACTGCCTCCATCCCATAGACGAGGGAGAATGGAGTAGCTCCTGTAGATGTGCGTACTGAAGTCCTATAACCATGAAGAGCGAAGGGTAACATCTCGTGCCAGTCTTTAAATGAGGCAACCATCATTTGCCCTATTTTCTTGATGTTCTTATTGGTTGCCTCGACTGCCCCATTCATCTTTGGCCGAAATAGGGAAGAGTTATGATGTTGGATCTTGAATTCTTGGCACAGTTCTTTCACCATTTTATTATTCAGATTAGATCCATTATCAGTGATGATTTATTTCTCCATGCTTCCACTAGATTATCCTAAAATCTTTTGGGACAAGAGAGAAAAGAAAAGAAAGATATTTTTATTCTGAAGTTTGTGTTTTAGAGGGGATTTATTTTTCAAAAATGGTTTTTGTAAGAATGGATGGCCAAGGTAGGCTTATGTGTTTAGGCTTGTTTGATTAAACACTTATGAAGTTCAAAAGTCGTGTTGTGATTTGACAACTTGGATAGCTTCCCTTGAACCTTTCTTGAATTCGGCTCATGGTACCATCATGGATTTCTCTTTTTTTTTTTTTTTTTTTTTTTTTTTTTTGATTGCCCTTATTTTTGCCTAAAACACCTTTTTGTGGTGTCTTAGCGGACTTTTGTTTTTGTTTATTTTGCAACCCTAATTTTTGCCTAGGTCACCCTTTCGTGGGATTCCTAACGGGTTCTTTGCTCTTATTTTTGCGCAGTCCCCTTTTTGGGTTTCCTGCCGAGCTTCTTTTATTTTAGAAAGATTTCTTTTTACCCATGATGGCACTTGTCGAGGCCAAGGGAAAGTGCTCCAAGTTGTCACACACACTTCCACATAAAAATGATGCGGGTTTATTGTTATCACGATGATTTTAACCTCATTCATGTTTATTCAAACAGGGTCAAAAATAATGTGGTTTAGAATTTTATTATAAGCAAGAAAAGAAGCAATGAAAAAGAATGATTTTATTATAATCATAGTGGAAGCATGTGTCCTTATTTCATCACTGATATGGGTCCCAATGTTGACCTCTTTTATCTCTCGGTCATGCCCCAAATTCACAGTCTCCAATTTCTCTTGACGAGCTTCTTGATCTAGCAATCTTTGCAGATCCGGAGAAATGGCCTCCTCATCACTGCCCAACTCAACCCATTTATCCTCAACTTTCGGATCCCGGTCAGAGCGAACAATTACAGACATAATTATTTTATTGGTTCTGTTTAGGTTTAGAATTATTAATGTTAATGAGGAAAGAGAGAAAAGAACAAAAGAGAGAGTAATGTGTGAAAAATGCCTCTTTATTGATATGTATTAAAACTGTACAAAAACCCTTATTTACATGAAAAGGTTCTCATGATCTTGGGTACTGATCATGAGTCCCTAAGAAAAAGAAAAATGCAGAGGGGCCCTATCGTGGCTTGTTCTTCTCTCTATTCCTGCTTCGGCCGAAGATTCTTGCTCACGTCGGGCGCTGTTGAATCAAAAGTGATCCACCCGGCATCAATAAGGCTTTGGACCTTGTATTTGAGAGCTTTACAGTTCTCCGTTGAATGCCCCGGTGCCCCCGAATGGTATAGACATTTGTCTTGCGGTTTGTACCAATAGGGATGAGGTGGATCAACCTTCTTTAGTGGAACGTAAGCTAGAAGACGTGCTTCCACTAGCTTCGGCAGGAGGTCGCTATATGTGGTCGGAAGTTTATCAAACTTCTTCACAGGGTTGTATTGCGACTTTCCTGACTTCGAAGTGGAAGAAGATGAGGAAATGGTTATGGCGCTGACTCCTCTCTCCTTCTTCTTCCCAAAGGTCTTCTTAGCTTTAAATGATTGGGAAGGTTCAGCTAGCTTCCCACTTTTCAGCTCTTGTTCCACTCTTCCTCCAACATGATGGGACTCATGGTCACTGTGCTCAGTTCCGTGTATGTTGTGGTGACGCATGAGTTCCATCATTTGCGCCATTTGCTCCTTGAGCTGTGAGAGCTCGGCTGTAAGCTTCTTAATTTGTTCCTCCAACGCGTCCATCTTCTTGATTTTCTGCGCGCGCGTGAGGACAGAGAGATGACCAGCCACTTTCTAAAAATGAATATTTAATCTAATTAATTTATGGTATGAATACACTCTCGATGTGAGCTTGATAAGACTCCAACTTTAAGGCGCTGCCTTTTTAAGATGAAAGTTTATCACCCTCCCTAGCCTATGATCTCTCCCCAACGGAGAATCTCAATAGTCATGGGTCCCTTTTACTCACATCGAGAGGGTATTGGTGAACCTAAAATGCATGGTCTATGAGGATGCATGATGTCTTATTGGTAATGATGTACATGCTTCTCACTTTTATTATATTTCCACACATGGTCTTTCCTCTCATTTCATGGTATTTTCATGCATGGGGATTATTCTTTAGACCTTATCACGAGGTTTATTATTAATGCACAAACAATTGCACATAAGCATTTACACAAACAATTCACTCATCCACGAACAGTCACGAGCGAATCACGAGGTAGGGGTATCCTGCAGAAATGGTGCATATTCAAGGTGGTTCTAACTGTTCTCACCAGTCCAAGGCCCCCAAGGTGCCCCCATTATAGGGACCCAATTCCTCTCATCGTAGGTCGATGGAAAGCTCCAACGCACCGTCGGACTCAAGTTCATGGTTATCACCTTGAGTGATGTTTTCCGACAACGGTCTACGGGCACCTATAGACCCATTCGACAACCGGCCGTACTAACATCCACTCCCTATGGTTAATCACTCATGCCCCCGGGTATAGAGGGAACTGTTGTGTGCAAAGGTTTGTGTGCAGTTTTTATTTCAAACAATTGCGTAAATTTAAAAATACAACAGTTATTAAAGCCAAATAGATAAACATGTTATCATACAAGTGAGGGGTAATAAAGTAATTTTAACTATTATTTGTTAAAAATAGTCTGTCACTAAATGGGACTGACTCTCGAGGCATCCCCAGTGGAGTCGCCATCTGTCGCCACCCGGCCCGAAACGGGCTTTCGGCCTTCGCGAAGGATGGTTTGGACTCTTTTATTGTTTTGAAAAGTATGGATTGCTAGAATGACTTATTCTCAAATTGAGACCTCGTCAAACGAGCAATTTTATTAAAAGGCTCACCAATCCATGTTAATCCCAAGCGGGGCCCTCCATGGATTAGCGGTTTTCATAAAAAGGAAGGGTTCGTGGAGTCGCCACCAATGTTTTACTCAAAACATTGGAAAAAGGGATAAGGCAATTGATTTTATAAATCAACTTCGGCCATTACAACCAGAGTTGGGTAAGGGAGTCGGTTACGCGTGGGGAAGGTGTTAGCACCCCACAACGCCCCTTTCGGGTTCCCTATGACAGATTATTTCTAAAAATAATAGTACAAAATTACTAAATTACCCCTATTTATTCTAAGCAATTATAAATTAACTATCTACATGATGACAGTTTAATATGCACACAGAAAGCAGTAAAAGAAGGGATTTTTAGAAAAGAAACCTCTTGAAGCGTGCTTTTTATATATCAAGTAAAACTGGGAAGCTTTTTGGCGTTCCCTCGCTCTACAAGCCCGCTCACTCCTTCCTAAAAAATAATTTTTGACTTGGAAATCCGATGGATTTCCCTTCGACTTAGTTCGAGACTCAAGCAAAATGCTCAGAACTCAAAAACTTCGTCGGATCAACTCTCCGAGTGATTTCTAGGCAGAGCACTGCTCAAAAAAAACCCAGAATACTCAAGAAGAGGGTTAAAACTCAGTGTGAAAGTGTCAAATGACGTCAAATTGACGTCATATTTATAGGAATGAGGCGCAGTACGGCCCCTGGGGTCAATACGGGCGTATTGAAGTTTTTGAACTTCAATACTGCCGTATTGAATTCAGTACGGCCGTATTGAAGTTCAAAGACTTCAATACGGGCGTACTGAGTTCGCCGCGGCCGTATTGCAGTTCAAAATACTCAATACGGCCGTAGTGAACCTCTGGGAGGCCGTATTGAGCTTCATTCCTCCCACTTTTCTTATTTTTGCTATCCTAAGACCTCTAGACCTACAGAGAACCCTCCTAGGGCCTTCCAAGAGTCCTTCTGGCTGATCTTCCTTCAGTCTTTGAGAGCCTTCTAGCTTTATTTCCGACCCGGACAATTTTAGGGGTCTACAAGCCTTTTAATAAAATTGCTCGTTTGACAAGGTCTCAGTTTGAGAATAAGTCATTCTAGCAATCCATATTTTTAAACAAATAAAAGAGTCCAACCATCCATCGCGAATGCCGAAAGCCCGTTTCGGGCCGGTGGCGACAGATGGCGACTCCACTGGGGAAGCCTCGAGAGTCAGTCCCATTTAGTGACAGATTATTTTTAACAAATAATAGTTAAAATTACTTCATTACCCCTTGTTTGTATGATAACATGCTTTATTTATATGGCTTTAATAACTGTTGTATGTTTAGTTTCTGCAATTGTTTGAAATATAAATTGCACACAAACCTTTGCACACAACAGTTCCCTCTATACCCGGGGGCATGAGTGGTAAGCCATAGGGAGTGGATGTTAGTACGGCCGGTTGTCGAATGGGTCTATAGGTGCCCGTAGACCGTTGTTGGAAAACATCACTCAAGGTGATAACCATGAACTCAAGTCCGACAGTGCGTTGGAACTTTCCATCGACTTACGACGAGAGGAATTGGGTCCCTATAATGGGGGCACCTTGGGGGCCTCAGACCGGTGAGAACAGTTAGAACCACCTTGAATATGCACCTTTCTGCAGGAAACCCCAACCTCGTGATTCGCTCGTGACTGTTCGTGGATGAGTGAATTGTTTGTGTAAATGCTTATGTGCAATTGTTTGTGCATTAATAAATAACCTCGTGATAAGGTTAAAGAATAATCCCCATGCATGAAAAAACCATGACATGAGAGGAAAGACCATGTGCGAAAATATAATAAAAATGAGGAGCATGTGCATCATTACCAATAAGACATCATGCATCCTCATAAACCATGCATTTTAGGTTCACCAATACCTCTTGACATGAGTAAAAGAGACCCATAATTATCGAGATTCTCCGTTGAGGAGAGATCATAAGTCAAGGAGGGTAGTAACACTCTGTTTTAAAAAGGCAGCGCCTTAAAAATGGAGGGTTATCAAGCTCATGTCAAGAGCGTATTCATTCCATAAATTAATTAGATTAAATATTCATTTTTAGAAAGTGGCTGGTCATCTCTCTGTCCTCACACGCGCGCAGAAAATCAAGAAGATGGAAGCGCTGGAGGACCAAAATAAGAAGCTTACAGCCGAGCTCTCACAGTTCAAAGAACAAATGGCGCAAATGATGGAACTCATGCGTCACCATAATGTACATGGGTCTCACCACAGTGACCATGAGTCCCATCATCATGAGGAGGAGGAACATGAGGAAGAACCTCCACGAGCTGTACCCCTTGGGGCGGGGATCATGATTAAAGAGCCCGAGGTTTCAAAGGAACAATTCCATGCTCTTGAGGATCGGCTAAGGGCTATGGAGGGGCATGATTTTGACATCAAAGATGCCGCCGACATGTGCTTGGTGAGGGACATCCAATTCCCTCCCAAATTTAAAGTGCCAGATTTCCCAAAATACGTGGGATCGACTTGCCCTAAGAGTCATCTCACCATGTACTGTCGCAAAATGGCTGCATATGCCACAAATGAAAAGCTCTTAATTCATTGCTTTCAAGAGAGCTTGGCTGAAACCGCACTCAATTGGTATATGCAGTTGGATGGAAATCAAGTGTGCACATGGAGACAGTTGGCCGACGCATTTCTCAAGCGCTATAAATACAACATCGACCTAACACCCGATAGGTCAGATCTTCAAGCCTTGAGTAAGAAAAATGATGAATCTTTCAAGGCGTACGCCCAACGATGGAGGGAGTTGGCGGCACAGATAGAGCCCCCGCTGTCGGATAAGGAGACGGTGTCCTTATTCATCAACTCGTTGACTAGTCCCTATTACGATAAAATGATAGGGAACACAACGACACTCTTCTCGGACATCATCACCATTGGGGAGAGAGTGGAACAAGGACTTAAAAGTGGGAAGCTGGCTAAGCCTTCCCAATCATATGAAGCTAAGAAGGCCTTCGGGAAGAAGAAAGAGGGAGGAGTCAATGCTATAACCATACCCTCGGCTACTTCCACTTCGAAGTCGGGAAGATCGCAATTCACCCCTGTGAAGAAGTTTGATAAACTTCCGACCACTTATAGCGATCTCCTGCCGAAGCTAGTAGAAGCCAAACTTATAGCTTATGTTCCACCAAGGAAGATCGACCCACCTTACCCCGATTGGTACAAGCCACAAGACAAATGTTTATACCATTCGGGGGCACCAGGGCATTCAACAGAGAACTGCCTAGCTCTCAAATACAAGGTCCAAAACCTTATTGATGCCGGGTGGGTCACCTTCGATTCGACAGCGCCCGACGTGAGCAAGAATCCTCTGCCAAAGCAGGAGTAGAGAGAAGAACAAGCCACGATAGGGCCCCTTCATATTTCTCTTTTAGGGACTCATGATCAGTACCCGAGATCATGAGAACCTTTTCATGTAAATAAGGGTTTTTGTACAGTTTTAATACATATCAATAAAGAGGCATTTTTCACACATTACTCTCTTTTTTGTTCTTTTCTCTCTTTCCTCATTAACATTAATAATTCTAAACCTAAACAGAACCAATAAAATAATTATGTCTGTAATTGTTCGCTCTGACCGGGATCCGAAAGTTGAGGATAAATGGGTTGAGTTGGACAGTGATGAGGAGACCATTTCTCCGGATCTGCAAAGATTGCTAGATCAAGAAGCTCGTCAAGAGAAATTGGAGACTGTGAATTTGGGGCATGGCCGAGAGATATAAGAGGTCAACTTTGGGACCCATATCAGTGATGAAATAAGGACACATGTTTCCGCTATGATTATAATAAAATCATTCTTCATTGCTTCTTTTCTTGCTTATAATAAAATTCTAAACCACATTATTTTTAACCCTGTTTGAATAAACATGAATGAGGTTAAAATCATCTTAATAATAATAAACCCGCATCATTTTTTTATGTGGAAGTGTGTGTGACAACTTGGAGCACCTTCCCTTGGCCTCGACAAGTGCCATCATGGATAAAAATAAATCCTTTAAAATAAAAGAAGCTCGGCAGAAAACCCAAAAAGGGGGATGCGCAAAAATAAGAGCAAAGAACCCGCTAGGAATCCCACGAAAGGGTGACCTATGCAAAAATTAGGGTTGCAAAATAAACAAAAAACAAAAGTCCGCTAAAACACCACAAAAGGGTGTTTCAGGCAAAAATAAGGACAATAAAAAAAAAAAAAACAAAAGAAATCCATGATGGTACCACGAGCCGAATTCAAGAAAGGTTCAAGGGAAGCTATCCAAGTTGTCGAATCACAACACGACTTTTTAACTTCATAAGTGTTTAATCAAACAAGCCTAAACACATAAGCCTACCTTGGCCATCCATTCTTACAAAAACCATTTTTGAAAAATAAATCCCCTCTAAAACACAAACTTCAGAACAAAAAATATCTTTCCTTTCTTTTCTCTCTTGTCCCAAATGATTTTAGAATAATCTAGTGGAAGCATGGAGAAATAAATCATCACTGATAATGGATCTAATCTGAACAACAAAATGGTGGAAGAACTGTGCCAAGAATTCAAGATCCAACACCATAACTCTTCCCCATATCGGCCAAAGATGAATGGGGCAGTCGAGGCAACCAATAAGAACATCAAGAAAATAGTGCAAAAGATGGTTGTCTCATTTAAAGACTGGCACGAGATGTTACCCTTCGCTTTCCATGGTTATAGGACTTCTGTACGCACATCTACAAGAGCTACTCCATTCTCCCTCGTCTATGGGATGGAGGCAGTGCTACCCGTCGAAGTCGAAATACCTTCCCTAAGGGTAATCATGGAAACAAAACTTTCCGAGGTAGAATGGGTTCAAAGCCGATACGACCAGTTGAACCTTATCAAAAAGAAACGGCTGAACGCCATATGCCATGGTCAAGCCTATCAGAGGAAGATCAAAAAGGGCTTTTGACAAGAAAGTCCACCCTCGAGTCTACCATGAGGGAGAGTTGGTAATGAAGAAATTGCTACCAACTCAAAAGGACAAAATCGGAAAGTGTGCCCCAAATCACGGAGGACCATACATGGAAAAACGAGCCTTCTCAGGAGGAGCATTGATCCTCACAGACATAGATGGAGAAGAACTTCGATACCCAGTCAACGCCGACGTGGTAAAGAAGTATTATGCTTGAAGACGTTGCTTGCATAAGCCCGCTAGGATGAAAACCCAAAAAAGGGCATCCTAGGCAAAAGTTAGGGCAAAACAAAAAGCCCGCCAGTACAAGGGTACTAGGCAAAACAAAGGCAAAATTATCCCCGCTAGGATACGTCCTAGGCAAAAGTTAGGGGCAAAAGAATAAGATGTAAAAGCAAAGCAAGCAACGGTCACTTGAATCGAAAACCAAAAGGCGGTTCAAGTGATTATCTTCTAGAAGCAAGCGTCTTGCAGCATCTACACTCCTGGCTCAGGCATCTCACCCGAAGCGATTAGGGGAACGGGAAGAGCGACAATTACAGATATAATTGTTTAAGCCAAAAATGTATAGCCTACCCTGGCCAGCCATTCTTCAGAAATTCCTTCTGTATATCTTTCTGTAAAAACACTTGTGAATATCAATAAAATATCTATTCATTTTCTCTTCTCTCTTGACCATGTGATTATGCCTCTAAAATTGGTATTTCATAAAAATTGTACGAAATTCCTTTAATAATCAGTCAATAAAGAAAATTGGAGGGGTTCCTATAAAATCCGTAATCTCCTGCATAAAAGGCTCACAAAAATCCTCCCTCGCGTCTATGACAGAAACTCCTCCAAAGAAGAAGAGGATAGGGAGAGCCATTCATTTTCTAAAAAAAAACATCAACAAAATTAACTTGCATTTTTGTGCATCACACACACATTAGTTGCACATTCAAAGACCTTATCATGAGGCAATTGCATAAAATAAAAAATAGAAAAATTGCTTGTGTATGACAGCAGTCAACAAAAGCCGAAAAACGACAAAAAAGGCAAAAATACAGAAAAAGTCAAAATTCGACAAAAAAGACAAAGATTCCGCATCATACAGAATGATTGAGCCTGGAGAGGCTCGCCGAAATAATACTCCCACAGAATAATTGAGCCTGGAGATGCTTGCCGAAATAATACTCTTTCAGAATAATTGAGCCTGGAGAGGCTTGCCGAAACAATACTCCCTCTTAGAATAATTGAGCCTGGAGAGGCTCGTCGAAATAATACTCTCTCAGAATAACTGAGCCTGGAGAGGCTCGCAGAAATAATACTCCCCAGAGAAACCTCAGCTTAAGCTCATGGAACAAATCCCCAGCGAGAGCTATCAAAGCAAGATCGTCAAAATCCCCAATGGAAGCGCGATCATCCAAGCAAAATATTCAGTCAAAGGACTTGAAACTTCCTTAGTGGAAGATAGCTCTCTGACTCAAGCGCTGAGTGAGGCTAAGCCTGCAGAGGCTTCCTAAATAATACTCTGGGATACATAAGATCCCCAAATCCCCAGTCGCCTACTCAAGAGGCACCCCTACAAAAGGAGAAAAATAAAAAAAATCAATAACCATTCCCCAAGCGGAATCCGGCACTCAGCCGAACACCAAACATCATGATAATTCGCCTACTCAGAGGCACTCCTTCAAAAAGAGAAAAAATCGAAAGATCAATAATCATTCCCCAAGCGGAATTCGGCATTCAGCCAATCATTGAACGTCAAGATGATCCGCCTAACAGAAGAGGCTAATC
Organism: Cajanus cajan; assembly: GCF_000230855.2. Lineage (NCBI taxonomy): Eukaryota > Viridiplantae > Streptophyta > Magnoliopsida > Fabales > Fabaceae > Cajanus > Cajanus cajan. The sequence continues at coordinate 42,840,205 of NC_138525.1, forward strand.
ACAACAAAACGACAAAATCCCCCAGCAGATGATAGCCTACATAGAGGCAACAAAACTAGAAAAACAAAAAGAGTCACCCGAATAAGGATAACCGGGATACTCCACCAACGTCAAAGGACGTCAGCCGATCATAAGGCATCGCTCACATCAGAAAGAGCATCTTCGTGTCTACACCCCAAGGAAACAGAAATTCCACAATGGGTACCAACTACGCAATGGAAAGTTGGGACACAAGAACCTATGAGTAACTGCACATCCCCTAGACGGATCCCTGCGTTATCCAGCCCTCAGCGGCACCAAAATCAAAAACAAATCGTCGAAGCAGCATCGTGGACTGTGGAGACAAACTTATCTCAAAACCCTGGAGAGGGCAAACTCACCCTGGAGAGGGCAAACTCAGCCACCCTGGAGAGGGCAAACTCACCCTAGAGAGGGCAAACTCAGCCACCCTGGAGAGGGCAAACTCACCCTGGAGAGGGCAAACTCACCCTGGAGAGGGCAAACTCAACACCCTGGAGAGGGCAAACTCAGCCACCCTGGAGAGGGCAAACTCACCCTGGAGAGGGCAAACTCAACACCCTGGAGAGGGCAAACTCAGCCACCCTGGAGAGGGCAAACTCACCCTGGAGAGGGCAAACTCACCCTGGAGAGGGCAAACTCACCCTGGAGAGGGCGAACTCAGCCACCCTGGAGAGGGCAAACTCAGCCACCCTGGAGAGGGCAAACTCACCCTGGAGAGGGCAAGACTCATGCTACCAAAGTGACTAGAAGCGCGGAGGTATGCACCAACCTGGAGAGGCTACTCAACAATTTTCCCACCTGAAGACACTACAAGTCAGAAGGATGGCACATTCCCCGGACAATTGGGTCAACTCCTTTACTTATCAAACGGTACACCAAAAGGCCGTCCGACTAAGTAAAGGGGGGGCAGCTGTAGACCCCTAAAATTGTCCGGGTCGGAAATAAAGCTTGAAGACTCTTGAGGACTGAAGGAAAGTCAGCCAGAAGGACTCATGGAAGGCCCTAGGAGGATTCTCTATAGGTCTAGAGGTCTTGTAATAGCTCAAAATAAGGAAGTGGATGGAATGAAGCCCAATACGGCCTCCCAAAAGTTCAGTACGGCCGTATTGAACATTTTGAACTACAATACGGCCGCACTGAACTCAATACGGCCGTATTGAAGTTCACTACGGCCGCACTGAACTCAATACGGCCGTATTGAGGTTTCTTGAACTTCAATACGGCCGTACTGAATTCAATACGGCCGTATTGTACTTCAAAACTTCAATACGGGCCGTATTGACTCCAGGGCCCGTATTGCGCCTGTTCCCTATAAATAAGACGTCATTTGGACGTCATTCTACACTTTGACACTGAGTTTTAACCCTCTTCTTGAGTATTCTGGGTTTTTTGAGCAGTGCTCTGCCTAGAAATCACTCGGAGAGTTGATCCGACAAAGTTCTTGAGTTCTGAGCTTTTTGCTTGAGTCTCGAACTGAGTCGAAGGGAAATCCTCCGGATTTCCATAGTTAAAATTTTCTAGAAGGGAGCGAGCGGGCTTGTAGAGCGAGGGAACGCCAAAAAGCTTCCCAGTTTTACTTGAATATAAAAGCACGCTTCAAAGGTTTCTTCTTAAGACCTTCCTTTTACTGCTTTCTGTGTGTATATTTAACTGTCATCATGTAGATAGTTAAGTTATAATTGTTTAGAATAAATAGGGGTAATTTAGTAATTTCGCACTATTATTTTTAGAAATAATCTTTCATAGGGAACCCGAAAGGGGCGCTGTGGGGTGCTAACACCTTCCCCACGCGTAACCGACTCCCTTACCCGACTCTGGTTGTCATGGCCGAAGTCGATTTTTGAATCGATTGCCTTAAACTTCTTTTTCCAATGTTTTGAGTAAAACATTGGTGGCGACTCCATGAACCCTTCCTTTTTATGAAAACCGCTAATCCATGGAGGGTCCCGCTTGGGATTAACATGGATTGGTGAGCCTTTTAATAAAATTGCTCGTTTGACAAGGTCTCAGTTTGAGAATAAGTCATTCTAGCAATCCATATTTTTAAACAAATAAAAGAGTCCAACCATCCATCGCGAATGCCGAAAGCCCGTTTCGGGCCGGTGGCGACAATGAGTAAGCTACCGAAATGTATATGTATGTTATTAGTATAACTTGTACAAATTAATTCATTTAAGTCATCCTCAAATATACAATCTCATATTTGTACTATAATAATAATATATAATAATTTTATATTACGAATAATAATAAAAATAATAATAATAATAATATATTTAATTATTCTTTTATATGTACTTACTTTTATAATTAACATCTACTTATTTTTATTTAAAATTGTAATTTAAATTGTTTAATTTTATAATTTATAATGATAATATAATTTATAAAATTATAAATATTTATTTATTACATACTTATAAATTAAATTTTAATATTTTAAATAAATTATTAATTAATTTAATATATTTATTTACCTTAAATCAAACATATAAAATTCAAAATGTATTTATCCTTGTTTTTTTTAATTATCAACTATTAATAAAATACTAACTTAAAATCTTATCTAATTATAAATAATATTCTCATATTAAATTTAAGACCAGATATTAGTTATACAAAAATATTAAGATCATATAGTAAATTGTCAATAAGATTTTAGTTAAATAATTTAAAATAAGTAATGTTTCAATTATATTGTTAATTAGCAAATAATTTATTCCAAAACTAATTAATTTTTTTATATTAATTATTATTAAAATTTAATAACTTTTAATTTAGCAATTAATTGGATTGATGAAATTTAACACACACAATGAGTTATTGAGCGGAATAACTTTACAAGGAGTTATTTTGTAAGTTATCTTAAATCAAACATATAAAATTCAAAAAATGTATTTATAACCCCCCCCCCCCCCCACACACACACACACACATATATATATATATATATATATATATATATTAAATGTGACTTTTACTAAGTATTACACTACTCAATAACTTTATATTAAATGTGAATTTGGTAAATCTAACTGTTAGTTTGAAAGTTCATATCTCTTATAGACTATATATACAAAACTTTGATTACCTTCCAGTTGTTGTTAAATTTTAACACTAAAATATGAACACTTTGATTACCTTCCAGTTGTTGTTAAATTTTAACAAAATTTGATATACACGTATAAAGTGATATGAACTTTCAATTTAACGATTGGATTTACAAAATTCACATTTAATATAAAGTTATTGAGCAGCATAATACTTAGTAAAAGTTACATCGGTATAATTATAACCCCCTATATATATATACACACATATATATACAGGGACGGATGCACGTTTGGAATAGTGGGACACTTGCCCCCACTACTATTTGACATATACATAATTTTTTATCTAAAAAAATAATATATTTTAAAAATAATAATTATATTCTAATAAAATAAATATATAGATTCAGAAAAAAAAAATGTTTATTTATTTGATATCTGTCAAATTTTTTAAAGAAATTAGTTCTCATGTGATAAAAAAAATTTCTTAATAATGAATTAATTTTTTAAAAAAGTTTAATTATAATATATATATATATATATATATATGTGTGTGTGTGTGTGTGTGTGTGTGTGTGTGTGTGTGTGTGTGTGTATGTGTGTGTGTGTGTGTGTCTTAATACTTACATATATAATGTAATATATTAAAATAAATAATTTTTTGATAAAATAAAACTTGTAGCATGCATGTTTATCTTTTGTATTTTTTATTTATTATATACGTTGATTGAAAAAAATCAAAATAGTAAAATTGTATACATTGATTAAAAAAATCAAAATAAGAAAAATCAGAAGGTTTATGTTCCATTTAGAATTGTTATTATAAGATATATTTTAAAAAAAATTATCATCTAAAAATATATATTAGATATTAAAAACATATTTATATCATAAATAAATTAAAATTTATTTTTATAAAATTTAACATATTTATTTTTATTTTTAATAGTGTTAAATTATTATAAAATAAGTCTTTATGATTGTAGTTCTACCCAAACATTTAAAAATGTCTATGATAGATAAATAAGTCATACTTAAGATATATATTTTTAAAGAAAGTTAGGTTCAAACCAACTAAATTATAATAAAATATAGTGTGAGCTAATTTATTATCTTTAATACTAATCGTAGATATAAAAAACTTGTAATAAATAATTATAATATATATTTATACCTTTAAAAGTTATATATAAAATTTTTAAACTACAAATATATATAAGCAATTAAAAATAAGAAATTAAAAATAAGAAATTAAAAATAAGAATTAAAAATAATAAAAATAAGAAATTTCTGACGGATTTATATTTTCGCCGAAAATTTTTGACGGAAATATAAATTCGTCAGAAATTTCCGACAGAATATTCCGTCAGAAATATTTTGTCAGAAATTTCTGATAGATTTATTTTTCCGACGAAAAATTTCCTCATAAATTTCTGACGAAAAATTAAATCCATCGAAAATTTCTGACGGAAAATTTCTGACAAAAAATTCTGTCAGAAATTTCTGACGGATTTATATTTCCGTCTGAAATTTCAGACGGATCCATATCCGTAAGAAATTTTCCATCGGAAATTTATATTTTTCTTGTAGTGGAGGTCCCTAGGAGACTAAGGAAGGATTTTGAGGCACAAAGGCTCACTTAAAATGCATATATTCCAAAGTGTGTACAAGGTGGAGGGACTAGAGTACTTATAGAGAGAGGAGAGCATCATAGGGTTTCTTGGGAGCATTTGGCTGAAAATTTCAAGCCCAAATGCACCCTAAATGAACCCTAGATGCAGCCCAAATGAAATGGCTCTCATCTCTCCAAAAGACTAAAGTACCCTTAGTCCTAGAAAATGAAAGAAATGGACTTTTGACCTTACTAGTCAAGGTTAAGTCCCTAAATAAATCCTAAGCCTATTTTTGCCCCATAATACAAAGGCTAAATAAAAATACACAATCAAATCCTAATAGCTAATGTAGCCCAAAATACAAGGGCAAAATAGGAAAGGAAAGCAACAAGCTAAGGAGAAGGCCCAAAATCCACACACATGATGATCATGGCTTTTGGTGTGGTGTGTTCTTCATCTTCCTCTACTCTCCTAGCCATGGACCTTGTGATAGGCCCTATATGATGTCTCAAGGATGGTCCTCCATCATCCCCTCCTTCTTGAGAAGGATTTGACCTCAAATCTTCAACCTCATCCATGTCATTAGTCCCTACAAAAGGTGTAAGATCACAAACATTAAATGAGGAACTAACTCCATATTCGGAGGGAAGGTCTAGGATGTATGCATTGTCATTAATCTTCTTAAGGACTTGGATAGGACCGTCTCCTCTAGGGCTTAGTTTGGACTTCCTTTGAGTAGGAAATCTATCCTTCCTCAAGTGAAGCCAAACCCAATCCCCAACTTCAAAAGTCACCTTTTTCCTCCCTTTGTTGTTGTATTTGGCATATTTTTCAGTTTGTTTTTCAATTTGGCTCTTGACTTTCTCATGGTATTTTCTTATAAAGTTAGCCCTTGATACTCTTTCTTTGTGATACAAGGAAATAGTATTAGGGAGTGGGAGCAAGTCAAGAGGTGTAAGAGGATTAAAGCCATATACAACCTCAAAGGGAGATAAGTTAGTAGTCTTGTGGACTACTCTATTGTAGGCAAACTCTATATGGGGGAGGCATTCATCCCAAGTCTTCTTGTTCCCTTTGAGAATGACCCTTAACAATGTGGATAGGGATCTATTCACTACTTCGGTTTGTCCATCGGTTTGTGGGTGGCAAGTAGTGGAATAGACAAGTTTTGTTCCTAGTTTTTCCCAAAGAATTTTTCAAAAATGACTAAGGAACTTAACATCCCTATCGGACACAATAGTCTTGGGTAACCCATGCAAACGGACCACCTCTTTGAAGAAAAGTTTAGCAATATAGCTAGCATCATCTACTTTGTGGCATGGTATTGTAGACCCCTAAAATTGTCCGGGTCGGAAATAAGACTCAAAGACTCTCGACGACCGAAGGAAAGTCAGCCGGAAGGACTCCTGGAAGACCCTAGGATGATTCTTTGTAGGTCTAGAAGTCTTAGAGTAGCTTAGAATAAGGGTGTGTGAGGATTGGAGCTCAATACGCCCTCCTAGAGGTTCAGTACAGCCGTATTGAGCCATTTGAACTATAATACGGCCATAGTGAAATCAATACGGCCGTACTGAAGTTTTTGAACTTCAGTACGGGCCGTACTGAATTCAATACGGCCGTACTGTAGTTCAAAAACTCAGTACGGGTCGTACTGAAATCAATACGGCCGTACTGAAGTTTTTGAACTTCAGTACGGGCCGTACTGAATTCAATAGGCCGTACTGTAGTTCAAAAACCCAGTACGGGCCGTATTGACCTCCCAGGCCGTATTGCGCCTCAATCCTATAAATAGGACGTCATTTGCACGTCCTCCCACACTTTTTTCACACTTCTGGACCCTCGTGCTGAGTATTCTTGGGTTTTTGAGCTATTCTCTGCCCTAGAAGTCTCTCCGAGAGCCAATCCGACGAAGTTCTTGAGTCATGAGCCATTAGCTTGAGACTCGAACAAGTCGAAGGGAAATCTCTTTGATTTCCATAGTAAAAATTATCTTTAGGGAAAGGAGCGAGCGGACGTGTAGTGGGAAGGAGCGCCAAAAAGCCTCCTAAACTTCGTTTTGAATATATAAAAGCCCGCTTCGAAGGTTTCTTTCCAAATCCCTTCTTTTACGGCTTTTATTTATTGCTTTTTGATTGTTGCATTGCATGTTTAGAGTTTTCATCATGTAAATATTTTACTCATAATCGTTTCTAATAAATAGGGGTAATTTAGTAACTTTACACTATTATTTATGAAATAATCCGTCATAGGGGAACCCGAAAGGGGCGTTGTGGGGTGCTAACACCTTCCTCGCACGTAACCGACTCCCTTACCCGACTCTGGTTGTAATGGCCAAAGTTGATTTGTGAAAATCAATTGCCTTATATCTTTTTCCAATGTTTTGAGTAAAACATTGGTGGCGACTCCAAGAACCCCTTCTTTTTGCGAAAACCACTAATCCATGGAGGGTCCCGCTTGGGATTAACATGGATTGGTGAGAATCATTTAAACAAAATTGTTAGCTCGATGAGGTCTCAGTTTGAGAATAAGTCGTTCTAACAATCCATCATCTTTCAAAACTTAAAAAGAGTCCAACCATCGTCGCGAATGCCAAGGTCCGTTTCGGCGGGTGGCGAAGATGGCGACTCCACTGGGGATCCCTCCAAATTCTCAAGTCTGAAATTGAAGAATGAAGGGTATGTTACCTATGGTGACAACAATAAAGGCAAAATTCTTGGCCATGGCAATGTTGGTAATTCCTCCTCTCAAACATTGATTGGAAATGTTTTGCTTGTTGATGGCTTGAAACATAATTTGCTGAGTATTAGTCAATTGAGTGATAAAGGCTTTAAAATTAAATTTGATAATACATGTTGCTTGATATGTGATAAAAAGAGTAAAGAAATCAGATTCATTGGTAAAAGAATTGACAATATATACATGCTTGACTTAGAACACTCTATAACAATGTCAAACACTAAGTGTCTAATAACTCAAGAAGAAAACATATGGCTTTGGCATAGGAGAGCTGCACACATTCATATGGATCACCTAAATAAACTATGTAGGAAAGAATTAGTGGTTGGTCTACCTAAACTCAAGTTTGGAAAAGACAAACTATGTGATGCTTGTCAAAAGGGCAAGCAAGTGAAGGCTAGCTTTAAAAGTAAAAATCAGATTTCAACATCTAGACCTTTGCAATTAATTCACATGGATTTGTTTGGTCCATCAAGAACAATGAGCTTAGGCGGAAACTACTATGGCTTAGTAATTGTTGATGACTATTCTAGATATACATGGGTTATGTTTCTTGCAAACAAAAATGATGCTTTTAATGCCTTTAGAAAATTTGCAAAACTTGTTCAAAATGAGAAGTGTTCAAACATCACCTCTATAAGAAGTGATCATGGAGGTGAGTTTCAAAACATAATGTTTCAAAAATTATGTGAGGAACATGGTATAAACCATAATTTCTTAGCACCTAGGACACCTCAACAAAATGGGGTTGTTGAGAGGAAAAATAGGTCCTTAGAAGAACTTGCTAGAACAATGTTGAATGAAACAAACTTGCCAAAATATTTTTGGGCTGATGCTATTAACATTACTTGTCATGTGTTAAACAAAGTTCTGATTCGGCCTATATAAAAGAAAACACCCTATGAAATTTACAAAGGAAAGAAACCTAACATTTCATATTTTAGAGTGTTTGGGTGTAAGTGTTATGTGCTGAACAATGGGAAAGAACAACTTGGAAAGTTTGATGCAAAGGCTGATGAGGCAATCTTTCTAGGATACTCTACAAATAGTAAGGCTTATAGAATTTATAATAAGATAACTCTAGTTGTAGAAGAATCTGTCCATGTGGTATTTGATGAGTCGAATAAGCAAGAGACTAGACAAACTGAAGTTGAGGATTTAACTGAGTTGCTTGATCAATCCCTATTGGAGAATGAACCTAATGATGTGTCTAAGGAGAGTGAGTCACATGTGAAACAAAAGGAAACATGTGAACAATTGCCAAAGGAATGGAAAACCACAAGAGACTTATCAATGGACAATATAATTGGAAGCATTGGTAAGGGTGTTTCAACTAGAAGTGCAATTAAAAATATTTGCAACACTATGGCATTTGTGTCACAAGTTGAACCTAAGAACATTGATGAAGCACTTAAAGATGAACATTGGTTAATGGCTATGCAAGAGGAACTAATTCAGTTTGAAAGAAATGAAGTGTGGGATTTAGTGCCATTACCAAAAGATTATCCAATCATTGGAACTAAGTGGGTTTTCAGAAATAAGCTTGATGAATCTGGAATAATTCTTAGAAATAAGGCAAGACTAGTGGCTAAGGGGTATAATCAAGAAGAAGGAATTGACTATGATGAGACTTTTTCCCCTGTAGCAAGGATTGAAGCAATTAGACTACTTCTTGCTTATTCTACCATGAAGAATTTCAAGCTTTATCAAATGGACGTAAAAAGTGCTTTCCTCAATGGGCTGATACAAGAGGAAGTGTATGTGGAACAGCCACCTGGATTTGTGGATTTCAAAAATCCTAATCATGTGTACAAGCTCAAAAAGGCACTCTATGGCTTGAAGAAAGCTCCTAGATCTTGGTATGACAGGTTAAGCAAATTTCTAATTGAGAATAATTATGAAAGAGGAAAGGTGGATAATACATTGTTTGTCAAGAAGTTTAAAAATGATACAATGTATGTGCAAATATATGTGGATGATATTGTGTTTGGATCTACAAATATCTCTCTCTGTAGCTAAAACCATGCAAGGAGAATTTGAGATGTCAATGATGGGAGAACTTACCTTCTTTTTGGGATTACAAGTCAAACAAATGCATGATGGAACTTTCATAAGTCAAAGTAAGTATTGCAATGAACTTTTGAAAAATTTGGTATGGAAGGGTGTAAGGAGGCTGCCACACCAATATCAAACAATTGCAATCTTGACTTAGATGAGAATGGAATTGCTGTTGATAATTCAAAATATAGAGGTATCATAGGATCACTCTTGTACTTGACAGCAAGTAGGCCTGATATAATGTTTGCTGTGTGCCTATGTGCAAGATTCCAAGCTAATCCTAAAGAATCGCATATGAAAAGTGTAAAGAGAATCCTTAAGTATTTGAAAGGCACAACTAATGTTGGTTTGTGGTATCCAAAGGGAGTCTCACTAAGTCTGATAGGCTACTCAGATTCAGACTATGCTGGGTGTAGACTAGATAGAAAGAGCACAAGTGGAACTTGTCACTTGTTAGGTAGTGCACTTGTTTCATGGCATAGCAAAAAGCAAGCTTGTGTTGCTTTAAGTACAGCTGAGGCTGAGTATATTACAGCTGGAAGTTGTTGTGCTCAAATTCTTTGGATGAAGCAACAAATAGGAGACTATGGAGTTGAGTTGAACAAAATTCCTTTGAGGTGTGATAACACTAGTGCAATAAATCTGACCAAGAATCCAATTTTGCACTCTAGGACTAAGCATATTGAGATAAGACACCACTTTTTGAGAGATCATGTTCAAAGAAATGATTGTGTTGTGGAGTTTGTAGAGACAAGTAAACAACTTGCTGATATTTTTACAAAACCTCTACCTAGAGAAAGGTTCAATCAATTGAGAATTGAGTTGGGAATAATTAATGAATCAAGTTTGAATTGATTGTGTTGTGAGAATGAAAGTAAGAGATGTGTGAAAGATTATATTTGAAAGTGGCAAACAAGTCTTGGTAAAATTTGAGAAGTTAAAATTTTTCAGAGAAGCAAATCTTCACTGGAATAATCGATTATCTTAAGATATAATCGATTATCTTAAGTGATTTATGGAAACAATCGATTATCTTGGGAAATAATCGATTATCTGGAACATGAAGAATTCCAAGAGTTTCTGAAATAATCGATTATTTGAGTAATAATCGATTATCTGGTAAGAAGGAACTCAAGAGTCACTGTAATAATCGATTATCTTGGGAAATAATCGATTATCTGAGTAGTGGAATCTGAAAGGCCACTGGAATAATCGATTATTCTGTAAATAATCGATTATCTGGGTTGTGTTAGGAGAAACTACCCTCTGTAATAATCGATTATCCTTAAAATAATCGATTATCCATATCAGATTTCGTTTTTAAAAGATTTTTCTGATGCAAATAATCGATTATTTGCATAAATAATCGATTATCTTGGCGGTTTTTTTTAAATTTCCTGAAATGGTTATCTACGCGCCAACCCTTAAAACTACCCATTACCCTTATACCCAGAATGTGTTAGGGCATAAAACACTTCTCTCAACTGATCTTCTCTCATTTTCTCATTCTCTCATTTTTCCCCAAACCCTCAAAACCCTAACCCACACAATTCTTCATCTTCTTCATCTTTCTCTAAGACCCAACCATGGCATCTTCTTCCAAAAGGCCCAAGAAGCTTTAAGTGAGGGGGAGCAAGCATCCTCTTCCCTCTGGGAAGCTAATCACGAAGTGGTTTGCGGATGAGAAAGCTCAAGAATACTATTTTGAGTGGTACGCCGGTCGGAGAATCATTCCCTCCGAAGACCTTGAAGCTTGATTGGTTCAAGAACGAGGGGTTTAGCTTTCCAACCCTTTTGGAGCATCAGGAGTTGAAGGCGTTCTTGGAAATGGAAGGACCCTATTATCCAGAGCTAATCAAATTATTCCTCTGTTTTGCCTCCACTAATGATGGGGTTATGCAATCTGTGATTAAGGGGAAGTTAATCAGGCTGGATGGACCTACATTGAAAGCGGCTGCTGGGCTGAGCGGAACTGGAAAGGAGAAACCCCAACCATTCAATTTCGGGGATTTTGAAGAACTGACAACGTTCCGGGACTGTCAAAGGGTTCCATCTAACACCAACTACGAGAAATTTTTGGCGGGAGGTATGAAGAAAAACTCTCGTTTAATTTCTTTCATTATTGCCTGGATGTTAAAACCAAGGTTGCACAACCATGCACAAATGTCTCGGGATGACATTTTATTAATGCATGTGATTAAGAAGAAAATTAAGATTGATTGGGTGTCAGTTGTGAACGATTGTATCTGGAAGGCAAGGAGAAAGGAAGACGGTCTGATTCCTTATGCTTTACTCTTGTCTAAAATTTTTGAAAATGCTGGAGTAGATTTGACAGGTGAAAGAAAGATTGTTCTACACGCGTCAAATAAAATTGAGAAATCTTCTTTGCACCACATGGGTATGCTGAAGCAAGAAGATAAGTGGGTTTTTAAAGGAGATGTTCCTCCTACCCCGGAACCAGCTACAGATGAGGACGGTGTTCCTTCTCATGATGAGGATCAGCCACCACAGGTGGAAGCTGAGCCTAGAGAAGTTGAGCCGGAGCTGAAGCCGTTCTCACCGTTTGAATAGATCATGATCAACAAAATGGATGCTATGATGGAGATGTCACGGAGACATGAATCCATGTTCTCTGGAATTCTTGATAGGTTTGACGACCTAGATCATGAAGTCAGAATCATCAAGACGCAGCTTGGTATTCCGGACGATGAGGAGTGATTTCTGTTTTTGTTATTTTGCTTAGTTTTTAAATTCAAGTTTGGAACAATTTTTAAGTTCATTTGGGTTGTAATGATTTTAATTCCTGAACACTTTTATTGCTTTTGATGTTGAACAATTTAAATTTGATGAATTTGAAGCTTGTTTGTTAATGTGTTGGTTCAATTTTGATTCCAAAGCTTGGTTTGGATTGCTGATGCAAAATGCTCTGTTTTTTGGTGAGCATATATGTTGGAATGTGATTATTTGTGCTTTGGAATACTCTATTTTTTTTACTGTGAAAATGACTATCTTGACTTGATTTGGTTTGGTTTGTGATATGGTGCACAATTGGCATCACAAATTGGTTCAAATTTGGTTTGAGTTGCAGAACCAAAATTGGTTCATTTATGATAATATTGCTGGAGAGAATCTGTACATGGCAATTCTTTGTTAACCTTGGCTTACTTTGTTTTTGATAATGCCAAAGGGGGAGAAATTGTATTGTGTATTGTGTGTTTAGTTGTTGTTTGCAGGTATTGTGCTTGTGTGTGTGTTGTGCAGGTGGTTCGTGGCACAATATGGCACAATAAGAAGTTAAGTGAATATTGGTTCATGGATTAGTTCATGGGTTGTCATCATCAAAAAGGGGGAGATTTTTGAGCTTAGGGGAGCTGAAGACTTTAAGAGTTTTGATGATCACAACAACTTGGAGACAACAAGTGTACAACAACAACATTGAACACAAAAACAAAGTCAAGGAAGAGTCAAGAAAAATACCTTGAAGTATAGCTATGTAATAGAGCTTAGGAAGCAAATTGTTATGAATGAATTGTTATATTTGTGTCTGTGTGTGCTTTATGCATTGAGCAAATCTTGTCTAGAATCAAGTAGGGAGTAGATGATGATGAGTTAAACATTGGAAAATTATTTTGAGACTTAAAATGAAGTTTTAAGAACTGACTCAAAATAATCGATTATTGTTAAATATAATCGATTATTTCAGCAAGTGGGCTAAGTGGAATGCCTTGCTGTAATAATCGATTATTTGCCAAAATAATCGATTATTTCAGGAACAACTCTCTGGAATAATCGATTATCCAGCTAAATAATCGATTAAATTGTTCTTGATTGATTTCCAAAAATCTGAAGAACAAAATAATCGATTATTCTTTAAAATAATCGATTATCTGGGTTTGAATTTTTATAAATAGTTTGAACTCTTTTGAAACTTCATAACATTGAGTAAAAACTGATAATCAACTGGTAAAAACGTTTTAGAGAGTCTGTGTGACATCTTGGAGAGTTTTCTTTGTGAAATCCAAGAGAAAAACGTTTGTGAAAAGCTTGTGAGGAAATCATCATCATCATCATACTCTTGAAAGAGGAGGACAAAGATTTGTTCAAGAATTTCAGGTAAATTCGTTTCATTTTATTCTTTGTGAATCTTTGTGAAAAATCTTGAGAAGGGTTTCTCAAGTGGTGAAGTTTCTTGTAGTGGGTTCTACAAGGGTTACTTTCTTGGGGTCAAGAAAGTGGTTATCTTTTTGTAGTGAAGTATATGCATGTGTGTGTACTTGTAAACCTTCTTGCTAAAAGATAGTGGATCAAATCTTAATCAGGTGGTGATTAAGGACTGGATGTAGGTCACATGTGGAGTGGCTGAACCAGTATAAAAGACTTGTGCAATCTTCTTCAACCTTATCTCTTATTTTGTAATTTCTTGGTTGTGCTTTAAAGAAGATAAAACTTGATTAACATGTGTATGTGAATTTTGATAGTTTAAATCTATAATTGGATATTATATTTGAACCTCATTGTCTTGTAATCAAGTTGCACATTGCATTCATATCATTGTAACAAGTCTTTAAGAGTGCTTCATTTGAAAATTCTGTCATAGAAAAGTTTTGATTGAATTTAAGATCCAAAAACTCTGATAAATTTTTAAAGGGTCATTGAATCCAATTCACCCCCCTTCTTGGATTGGGCCATTCTTTTCTAACAAGGTCAACCCAAGGGGTGCTAGCTATAGGTAGAGGTGTATAGAGTCCGTGAGGCATAATTTTAGATTTAGCTTGTAAACAAGCTATGCATTTTGAACAATACCTTTGGACATCTACTCTCATGTGTGGCCAATAAAATCTTTCTTTTATAAAACTTAGAGTTTTATCAACTCCAAAATGGCCCATGAGACCCCCATCATCAATGTAGAATCCATCAAAGGGCTTTTTGAGACATTGTTCATAAGTGGATTGAAAATCTAGATCTTTTTCATACAATTCCCTAATGTTTTCAAATCCAAGAATTTGGGAACTCAAAGTAGTAAGTAATGTGTATCTTCTAGAAAGTGCATCGGCCACCACATTACTTTTCCCTTTCTTGTATTTAATAACATATGGAAATTTCTCTAAATATTCCACCCACTTAGCATGCCTTTTATTTAACTTACCTTGCCCTCTCAAATACTTTAGTGACTCATGATCGGTATGAATGATAAAATCTTTAGTCACTAAGTAATGTTCCTAAGTTTTGAGGGCTCTTATGAGAGCATAAAGCTCTTTATCATAGGTGGGATAATTCAAGGTGTGACCACTAAGTTTTGCACTAAAATATGCACTAAAATATGCAATGGGGTGGCCACCTTGAAGTAAAACCGCACCTATACCTATCCCACTTGCATCACATTCTAGCTCAAAAGTTTGGGAAAAATTTGGAAGAGCTAAAATGGGTGCATGTGTAAGTTGGTCCTTTAAGTTATGAAAAGCCTTTTCTTGCTTCTCCCCCCATATAAAAGGCACATCCTTCTTGACCAACTCATTAAGAGGAGATGCTATGGTGGAGAAATCTTTAACAAACCTCCTATAGAAGCTTGCTAAGCCATGGAAACTTCTAATGTCTCCCACACTCTTAGGGGTAGGCCACTCTTGAATGGCCTTGACTTTTTCGGGGTCAACCTTAACCCCTTCTTTGCCAACTATAAAACCTAAGAAATTTACATTCTCTTGGCAAAATGTACACTTCTCTAAGTTGGCATCGAGATGGTTTTCCCTAAGAATGAATAAGACATTTCTAAGGTGTCCTAAGTGGTCTTTAAGGCTTTTACTATATATAAGGATGTCGTCAAAATAAACAACTACAAACCTACCTATACAATCCCTTAAGACATGGTTCATTAGTCTCATAAATGTGCTAGGAGCATTGGTCAAGCCAAAAGGCATGACTAACCACTCATATAATCCAAACTTGGTCTTAAAAGCGGTTTTCCATTCATCTCCTTCTTTAATCCTTATTTGGTGATAACCACTCTTAAGATCAATTTTAGAGAATATGAGTGCTCCATGCAACTCATCTAGCATATCATCTAGTCTAAGGATTGGATGCCTATACTTAATAGTTATATTATTAATAACTTTACAATCTGTACACATTCTCCAAGTTCCATCCTTCTTTGGAACCAAAAGAACGGACACAGCACAAGGGCTTAGGCTCTTTTGAACCCATCCCTTCTTCATCAAACTTTCAACTTGGGTCTCTATTTCCTTAGTTTCTTGGGGATTGGTCCTATAGGCAGGCCTATTAGGTAGGCTTGCCCTGGGCACCAAGTCAATTTGATGTTCTATTCCCCTTAAAGGAGGAAGTCCACTTGGAACTTCTTTGGGAAATAGGTCATCAAATTCTTTTAAAATATTTTGGATCCCCTTAGGTAGAGACTCAAGTTCAAAATTTGTGGCAGCAAGTGTCTCTTTACCATAGAGAAGGAAAAGAGGTTGTTCAACTAGAAGACATTGTTTTATTGAATAGTTTATTGAAAATTGACTTCTAGGAACAACTTCCTTGGAATGGACACTTCCTTCCAACTCTATAACCTTCTCTCCCTCCCTTTCAAGACTTAGGAGGTTATTTTTTTTTTCTTTCTAATTTTTCCTTTTTTTTTCTTCCTAAAATTTTTTTTCATGACTATTTGATCCTCCAACACTTGGGAAGGTGTAAGAGGAGTCAAAGTGTGTTTCTTGCCTAGATGGACTAGGCGGATTTTATTGGTGACACCATCATGAATGGCTTTTCTATCATGTTGCCATGGTCTTCCAAGTAAAATGTGGCTTGCATCCATTGGAATTATATCACATAAAACTTCATCCTTGTATTTTCCAATGGAGAAAGGTGTAGACCCCTAAAATTGTCCGGGTCGGAAATAAAGCTTGAAGACTCTCGAAGACTAAAGGAAAGTCAGCCGGAAGGACTCCTGGAAGACCCTGGAAGACCCTAGGATGATTATCTGTAGGTTTAGAGGTCTTAGAGTAGCAAAAAAATAAGAAAGTGGAGGGAATGAAGCCCAATACGGCCTCCCAAGAGTTCAGTACGGCCGTATTGAACATTTTAAACTACAATACGGCCGCACTGAACTCAATACGGCCGTATTGAAGTTCAATACGGCTGCATTGAACTCAATACGGCTGCACTGAACTTCAATACGGCCGTATTGAGGTTTTTGAACTTCAATACGGCCGTATTGAATTCAATACGGCCGTATTGTAGTTCAAAACTTCAATACGGACCGTATTGACCCCCAGAAACCGTATTGAGCCTCTTCCCTATAAATATGACGTCAATGGGACGTCATTTCACACTTTTCCACACAGTTTTGACTCCCTCCTTGAGTATTCTAGGGTTTTTGAGCAGTGTTCTGCCCTAGAAATCTCTCTGGGAGTCGATCCGACGAAGTTCTGGAATTCCGAGCATTTAGCTTGGAGATTCGAACTTAGTCGAAGGGAAATCTTTTGGATTTCCATAGTCAAAAATTATTTTTAGGAAGGAGCGAGCGAGCTTGTAGAGGGAGGGAGTGCCAAAAAGCCTCCTAGACTTCATTGATATATAAAAAGCACGCTTCAAGAGGTTTCTTTTCTAAAAATCCCTTCTTTTACCGCTTTCTGATTGTTGCATATTTAAATTTATCATCATGTAGATATTTAATTTACAATCGCTTATAATAAATAGGGGTAATTTAGTAATTTTGCGCTATTATTTAATAAATAATCCGTCATAGGGAACCCGAAAGGGGCGTTGTGGGGTGCTAACACCTTCCCCACACGTAACCGACTCCCTTACCCAACTCTGGTTGTAATGGCCAAAGTTGATTTATAAAATCAATTGCCTTATCCCTTTTTCCAATGTTTTGAGTAAAACATTGGTGGCGACTCCAAGAACCCTTCTTTTTACGAAAACCACTAATCCATGGAGGGTCCCGCTTGGGATTAATATGGATTGGTGAGCCTTTTAATAAAATTGCTCGTTTGACAAGGTCTCAGTTTGAGAATAAGTCATTCTAGCAATCCATATTTTTAAACAAATAAAAGAGTCCAACCATCCTTCGCGAAAGCCGAAAGCCCGTTTCGGGCCGGTGGCGACAGATGGCGACTCCGCTGGGGAAGCCTCGAGAGTCAGTCCCATTTAGTGACAGATTATTTTTAACAAATAATAGTTAAAATTACTTTATTACCCCTTGTTTGTATGATAACATGCTTTATTTATATGGCTTTAATAACTGTTGTATGTTTAAATTTTCGCAAATGTTTGAAATAAAAACTGCACACAAACCTTTGCACACAACAGTTCCCTCTATACCCGGGGGCATGAGTGGTAAGCCATAGGGAGTGGATGTTAGTACGGCCGGTTGTCGAATGGGTCTATAGGTGCCCGTAGACCGTTGTCGGAAAGCATCACTCAAGGTGATAACCATGAACTCGAGTCCGACAGTGCGTTGGAGCTTTCCATCGACTTACGACGAGAGGAATTGGGTCCCTATAATGGGGGCACCTTGGGGGCCTCAGACCGGTGAGAACAGTTAGAACCACCTTGAATATGCATTTTTCTGCAGGATACCCCTACCTCGTGATTCGCTCGTGACTGTTCGTGGATGAGTGAATTGTTTGTGCATTGATTATGTGAAATTGTTTGAGCATACATTGCATTTCTTTAAACATACAACATTCCTTTTTAAAATAAGAATAAATAGGAATAAGAATCTTCCATTGCATGGTGTTAACATCTACCTTCATCACATTCATATAGGTAGTTTCCCTTTTCACCCAAAAAATATACAAAAAATATATAAAATAAAAAATACCCAAAAAAAGAAAAAAGGGTTATTTATCCAAACCAAGCAATATCATGCATCATCTTAGGAACATCCCGAAAACACGATAATGCCTAGTTCAATAAACATAATGCATGCATATTCAACATCATCATCTCATATCATGCATATAGATCATGGAGGGATCTAGGAGTCATTCATTTCATACATCTCTCCTAGTAATCCATTAATAACAGTAATAAAAAGAAAGAATTAAGCGATGCGTATAAAAGATGGATCGCACGCCGTTCGTTATTAAATGCAAGCCAACAACCGCGCCAAGCGAACACACGTCAACTCCGTTGTTGGTAATCAAGACAAACAAAGGGGAAGGTCCAATGCCGTTAAGGATCATCGCTCCAAGGCCTTTTCCCTACGAATCAAATAAGGCTGTGCCATGGATAAACGACATCCATTCTTCTGCCGACAGCGATATTTCCAACATCGCTGGACTTGGGGGCATGACTAGGAGTGGCAGGATCTACACTCCCGAAGATCTTCATGATAAAGCCCCCAAGAATAAAGAAAAAGAAGAAAAGAAAATCGAGGAAAAAGAATCCGAGGAGGAGACAGACGAGCTGTTAAAGTTTATCCGACAGAGCGAGTACTCCATCGTGGATCAACTTCATAGGACGCCAGCAAAGATTACGCTGTTGTCGTTGATCCTAAGCTCCGAACCGCATCGGCAAGCTCTGTCGAAAGTCTTGAACGAGGCATATGTGTCGCACACTATCTCCCAAGACAAGTTTGAGGGGATTGTTAGTCACATCACGGCTAATGATCACCTCACTTTCACCGATGAAGAGATCCCCGCCGAGGGACCAAATCACAACAAGCCCTTGCACATCTCTGTAAAGTGCAAGGAGTATCACATCGCAAAAGTCTTGGTAGATAATGGATCTTCCTTGAATGTGATGCCAAAAAGAACGCTCGAGCAAGTGGCAATCAAGGGAGTCCAAATGCGCCCAAGCAACATGATCGTTCGAGCTTTCGACGGTTCTAAAAGAGAAGTGGTGGGAGAAGTCAATCTTCCAATCCAAATTGGACCCACCATCTTCAACGTCGAATTTCAAGTGATGGACATTTCTCCCGCATATAGCTGTCTCCTTGGCCGACCTTGGATTCATGATGCGAAAGCTGTACCCTCTACGCTCCACCAGAAAGTCAAGTTCATAGTGGGTGACAAACTGGTGACTGTACAAGCTGAAGATGACATACTCATCAGCAAGCCATCCAACATATCTTATGTGGATGCAGCAGAGGAAGCTTTAGAAACCGCCTTCCAAGCATTGGAAATCGCCAATGTTGAGACGTTTCCCCGAGAAATGAAGAAGGTAGCCCATATGCTCACCAAGAATGGATACTTGCCGGGACAAGGACTTGGCAAGGATTCCCAAGGAATTCCCGAGCTACCTATTATCAAGGATAATCCGGGGAAACAAGGGTTAGGATACAACCCTAACAAAGATCAAAGAACGAAGAGGAATCAAGATCCTTCTCGACATTCTTTAAGCCAGATCTTCAGGAAGGCCGGTTCACAAGCGTCAAGGCCGGTCGTCGTCATCAAGTGCTCTTCTCCTTCCGATAGAGATGTATAGGCCTGATGACTATTAGAGATTACTCCTCGGGGACAGCCCGACCCCCGAGCCTCGATAGGGCACATGTTTTCCACTATGATTATAATAAAATCATTCTTCATTATTTCTTATTGCTTCTTTTCTTGCTTGCAATAAAATTCTAAACCACATTATTTAACCCTGTTTGAATGAACATAAGTGAGGTTAAAATCGTCTTAATAATCAATAAACCCACATCATTTTTATGTGGAAGTGTGTGTGACAACTTGGAACACCTTCCCTTGGCCTCGACAAGTGCCATCATGGATAAAAAGAAATCCTTTAAAATAAAAGAAGCTCGGCAGGAAACCCAAAAAGGGGACTGCGCAAAAATAAGAGCAAAAGACCCGCTAGGAATCCCACAAAAGGGTGACCTAGGCAAAAATTAGGGTTACAAAATAACGAACAAAAACAAAAGCCCGCTAAAACTCCACAAATGGGTGTTTTAGGCAAAAGTTAGGGCAATCGAAAAACAGAATAAATCCATGATGGTACCACCAACTGAATTCAACAAAGGGGCTCAAGAAAAGCTATCCAAGTTGTCAAATCACAAACGTTAATAACCAAGACGTGCTTAACTTCATAAGTGTTTAATCAAACAAGCCTAAACACTTAAGCCTACCATTGGCCAAGCCATTCTTACAAAATCCATTTTTCAAAAAATAAATAATCCCCTCTAAAACATAAACTTTCGAAAAAAAAAATATCCTTTCCTTCTTTTCTCTCTTGTCCCAAACGATTTTTGAATAATCTAGTGGAAACATGGAGATATAGTAGTCAATAGGAGGGTTGACACATCTTCTAAAGGAAAGGAAAATCATTTGGTTGATGACACCAAATCTCAATATAACATGCATCATTCCTCGGTTACAGAAATCGGCAGCACACAACCCGTCTAGAGGAATGGCAAAAATCCAAACAGAAACGCATCGGTTAATTCTTTTGAAAAGTGAATCAAATAGAATTAGGTGCATCATACTGCATACATGCATACAGATGATAGGTGTAATGGAAGATCACTTATTCTCTGTTTATTGAAAAAAACAAAAAAAATATATAAACTTCAGAAAAACAATACGCCCGTATCATGTTCAGTATGCCCGTACCAAAATTAGGGTTATGAACAAATTTTCAATTCAATACGGGCATACTGAAATGAATAACGGCCGTATTGGCAATAACAGAAATCCTCCCTCACATCAATGACAAAATTCCTCCAAGAAGAAGAGGATAGGGGGAGCCATTCATTTTTTCCAAAAATAAAATAATTAAACTTGCATTTTGTGCATCGCGCACATTAATTGCACATTCAAAGACCTCATCATGAGGCAATTGCATAAAATAGAAAAAATAGAAAATTGCTTGTGTATGACAGCAGTCAACAAAAGCCGAAAACGAAAAAAGACAAGGATACAAACAATACTCCTCAGTTTGTACAGAATGATTGAGCCTGGAGAGGCTTGCTGAAAAAATACTTCCTCAGAATAATTAAGCCTGGAGAGGCTTGCAGAAACAATACTCTCTCACCATACAGAATAACTGAGCCTGGAGAGGCTCGCCGAAATAATACTCTCAGAATAACTGAGCCTGGAGAGGCTTGCCGAAATAATACTCTCTCAGAATAATTGAGCCTGGAGAGGCTCGCCGAAATAATACTCTCACAGAATAATTGAGCCTGGAGAGGCTCGCCGAAATAATACTCTCTCAAAATAACTGAGCCTGAAGAGGCTTGCCAAAATAATACTTCTCAGAGACATTTCTGTACAGAAAAAGCCGAAATCAACCAAAAAAGGCAAAAACACAGAAAAAGCCAAAATCAACAAAAAAGGCAAAAACACAGAAAAAGCCAAAATCAACAAAAAGGCAAAATACAGAAAATCCAACAAATTATACAGAATAACTGAGCCTGGAGAGGCTTGCCAAAATAATACTCTCCAAAAAGACATCTCAGCTTGCATTCTTGGGCTGAACAAAAAAACCAATTCATCATGCAGAATAACTGAGCCTGGAGAGGCTTGCCGAAACAATACTCCCACAGAATAACTGAGCCTGGAGAGGCTTGCCGAAATAATACTCCCACAGAATAATTGAGCCTGGAGAGGCTTGCTGAAAAATACTCCCACAAAATAATTAAGCCTGGAGAGGCTTGCCGAAATAATACTCTCCAAAAGACGTCTCAGCTCGCATTCTCGGGCTGAACAAAAAACAATACTCATGCAGAATAACTGAACCTGGAGAGGCTTGCCGAAACAATACTCCCACAGAATAACTGAGCCTGGAGAGGCTCGTCGAAATAATACTCTCTCAGAATAACTGAGCCTGGAGAGGCTTGTTGAAATAATACTCCCCAACTGTATAGAATAAATGAGCCTGGAGAGGCTCGCAGAAATAATACTCCCCAGAGATATCTCAGCTTCCACTCACGGGCCAAATTCCCCAGTGAAAGCTATCAAAGCGAGATCAGCAAAATTCCCCAACGGAAGCATGATCCAAACAAAATATCCAAGTCAAAGGACTTAGACTTCCTCAGTGGAAGATAGCTCTCTGACTCAAGCGCTGAGTGAGGCTAAGCCTGCAGAGGCTTCCTAAATAATACTCTGGGATACATAAGATCCCCAAATCCCTAGTCGCCTACTCAAGAGGCATTCCTACAAAAAGCAAAAATCCAAAAGATCAATAACAATTCCCCAAGCAGAATCTGGCTTTTCAGCCAAACATCAAGCGTCAAGATGATCTGCCTAACAGAAGAGGCTAATCACAATCAATGACAAAATCCCCCAGCGGATAATAGCCTACACAGAGGCGACAAAAATCAAAAAAAACCCAAAAGAGATACCCGAATAAGGATAACCGGGATACTCCACAACGTCGAAAGGACGACAGCCAAACATAAGGCATCGCTCAACTCAGAGAGAGAGCATCTGTGTCTACACCTCAAGGAGTCAGAAATTCTCCATGGGTACCAACTAAGCAATGCAAGTTGGGGCACAAAAACCTATGAATGACTGCACATCCCCTAGACGGATCCCTGCGTTATCCAGCCCTCAGTGGCATCAAAATCAAAAACAACTGTCGAAGCAGCATAGTGGACTGTGGAGACAAAAAATCATCTCAGATCCCTGGAGAGGGTAAACTCGCATTGCCGAAGTGATCAGAAGACACGGACGCAGACCCTGGAGAGGGCAAACTCAGTTGCCTAGGTCGTCAGAGACAAAGCAAAGTCTGGAGAGACGGTACTCAAAGAAAGTCTGGAGAGACGGTACTCAAAGAAAGTCTGGAGAGACGGTACTCAAACAAAGTCTGGAGAGACGGTACTCAAACAAAGTCTGGAGAGACGGTACTCAAAGTCTGGAGAGACGGTACTCAAACAAAGTCTGGAGAGACGGTACTCAAACAAGGTCTGGAGAGACGGTACTCAAACAAGGTCTGGAGAGACGGTACTCAAACAAGGTCTGGAGAGACGGTACTCAAACAAGGTCTGGAGAGACGGTACTCAAACAAGGTCTGGAGAGACGGTACTCAAACAAGGTCTGGAGAGACGGTACTCAAACAAGGTCTGGAGAGACGGTACTCAAACAAAGTCTGGAGAGACGGTACTCAAACAAGGTCTGGAGAGACGGTACTCAAACAAGGTCTGGAGAGACGGTACTCAAACAAGGTCTGGAGAGACGGTACTCAAACAAAGTCTGGAGAGACGGTACTCAAAGAAAGTCTGGAGAGACGGTACTCAATCAAAGTCTGGAGAGATGGTACTCAAAGTCTGGAGAGACGATACTCAAAGTCTGGAGAGACAGTACTCAAGGTCTGGAGAGACAGTACTCAACCATCAGCGTCGTCAGAGGCACGTTGGTGTTCAACTTCCGGCTCGGGCGTCGAGTGAAGTTGACCCTGGAGAGGGTAAACTTAGCTACCGAGGTTGTCAGAAGCGCCGAGGTATGCAACAACCTGGAGAGGCTACTCAACAATTTTCCACCGGAAGACGCTACAAGTCAGAAGGTTGGCACATCACCCGGACAATTGGGTCAACTCCTTTACTTGTCAGCCGGTACACCAAAAGGCCATCCGACTAAGTAAAGGGGGGGCAGCTGTAGACCCCTAAAATTGTCCGGGTCGGAAATAAAGCTTGAAGACTCTCGAAGACTAAAGGAAAGTCAGCCGGAAGGACTCCTGGAAGACCCTAGGATGATTATCTGTAGGTTTAGAGGTCTTAGAGTAGCAAAAAAATAAGAAAGTGGAGGGAATGAAGCCCAATACGGCCTCCCAAGAGTTCAGTACGACCGTATTGAACATTTTAAACTACAATACGGCCGCACTGAACTCAATACGGCCGTATTGAAGTTCAATACGGCTGCATTGAACTCAATACGGCTGCACTGAACTTCAATACGGCCGTATTGAGGTTTTTGAACTTCAATACGGCCGTATTGAATTCAATACGGCCGTATTGTAGTTCAAAACTTCAATACGGACCGTATTGACCCCCAGAAACCGTATTGAGCCTCTTCCCTATAAATATGACGTCAATGGGACGTCATTTCACACTTTTCCACACAGTTTTGACTCC
Source organism: Cajanus cajan (assembly GCF_000230855.2). NCBI lineage: Eukaryota > Viridiplantae > Streptophyta > Magnoliopsida > Fabales > Fabaceae > Cajanus > Cajanus cajan. The sequence goes on from NC_138525.1 coordinate 42,864,696, forward strand.
CTCCTTGAGTATTCTAGGGTTTTTGAGCAGTGTTCTGCCCTAGAAATCTCTCTGGGAGTCGATCCGACGAAGTTCTGGAATTCCGAGCATTTAGCTTGGAGATTCGAACTTAGTCGAAGGGAAATCTTTTGGATTTCCATAGTCAAAAATTATTTTTAGGAAGGAGCGAGCGAGCTTGTAGAGGGAGGGAGTGCCAAAAAGCCTCCTAGACTTCATTGATATATAAAAAGCACGCTTCAAGAGGTTTCTTTTCTAAAAATCCCTTCTTTTACCGCTTTCTGATTGTTGCATATTTAAATTTATCATCATGTAGATATTTAATTTACAATCGCTTATAATAAATAGGGGTAATTTAGTAATTTTGCGCTATTATTTAATAAATAATCCGTCATAGGGAACCCGAAAGGGGCGTTGTGGGGTGCTAACACCTTCCCCACACGTAACCGACTCCCTTACCCAACTCTGGTTGTAATGGCCAAAGTTGATTTATAAAATCAATTGCCTTATCCCTTTTTCCAATGTTTTGAGTAAAACATTGGTGGCGACTCCAAGAACCCTTCTTTTTACGAAAACCACTAATCCATGGAGGGTCCCGCTTGGGATTAATATGGATTGGTGAGCCTTTTAATAAAATTGCTCGTTTGACAAGGTCTCAGTTTGAGAATAAGTCATTCTAGCAATCCATATTTTTAAACAAATAAAAGAGTCCAACCATCCTTCGCGAAAGCCGAAAGCCCGTTTCGGGCCGGTGGCGACAAAAGGCACACTTACTTGTTCCTTAACTTCCATAGGTCCATCCTCATTAAGCCATTGAAGTTTATAAGATTTAGGATGGGCTATAGGAGTTAAGTGAAGTTTATCAACCAACCTTTGATATACAAAATTGTTACAAGATCCACTATCAACAATGAGAGAACACGTGTTCTTGAAAATTTTGCATCTAGAATGAAAAAGGTTCTTTGTGATTGATCTTGTTCTTTTAATTGGTTGGTTAATAACCTTTGAGGAATTAATAGATCACCCTCACATGGTGCTTCCTCACTAGAACTAAGAATTTCATCTTCTTCATTTGAGGAGGATGAAGAAGATGAAGTGCTCTCTTCACTTAGAATTTCATTGCCCCTAATGATCATGGTCTTTTTTGTGGGGCATTGGGAAGCTATGTGTCCCCTTCCTAAACATTTAAAACACTTAATAGAACTAGTCCTAGTATCATGGGAAAATTTTTCTTTGTCTTTTTCTTTTAGTGGCCTTTCTTTTGAATAGGAAGGTTGACCCTCCTTTTTGAAGTCCTTTCTAGGGTATGAGGTAGATTCCTTCCTAAGGGTAGGCTTTCTCCTAATTTGTTGTTCTACTCTCACACAAAGTTGAACTAGCTCATTTAGATCTCTATAGGGTAATAGTTCAACTTTATCCCTAATCTCTAGGTTTAGGCCACTTTGAAACCTAGCTATGGTGGTTCTTTCTTCCTCTCTTATGCCAGCCCTTATCATAAGCAACTCCATTTGTTGCCTATATTCCTCAACACTAAGGTTTCTTTGTTGGAGTCTTTGGAGCTTGTCCATCAACTCCTTCTCAAAATATGGAGGAATGTGCCTTCTCCTTAAGGCACTTCTAAGCTCATTCCAATATTGAATTGGAAGCTCATGATGAGTTCTTCTTTCCCTTACAAGGGAAGTCCACCAATACATGGCATACCCTTGAAAGCTTAGGGTAGCCATGGGAACCTTTCTCTCCTCACTCACATTGTGGCAAGTGAAGAGTTGTTCAACCTTCATCTCCCAATCTAGATAATCATCCATATTGTCTTTTCCATAGAAGGGAGGAAGGTCAAACCTAGGTTCTCTAGAAGATGTTGTATCATGCCTAGGCCTATGGTGCCTAGGGGGTCTTTGATAGTAGCCATCATCATGGTGACTACTACAAAACCCTTCACTTGTAGATGCATGAGTGTGTGAATGATGGCTTTTGGGCCTAGATGACCCTTCATCATGTGTGTTCATATGAGACCTAGAAGGCCCTTCCCCATCATGTCTTTTGGGCCTAGTAGGCCCATGACCCTCATTGCCATAGGGTTTGCTAGTCTCACCCACCATAAGCTTATTCAACAACTCTCTTATTGTTTCATTATTTTTTTCATTTTATATTTCTTTTCTCCTAATATATTCCCTAAGTTTTCTAAGCTCATCTTTAGTGCTTTTATGACTCTTAGGAGTATGATGACCATGCACACTACTCTCATGAGAATGATCACTCATTTTTGCAAAAGAAAAGGTTTTCACAAATCTTAAAGAATTTTGCAAAGTGAGTGATAAAGATTTTCACAAAGAGTTTCTCTTTTTGATGTAATACTAAGTACTTGGAGGTCTAAGTATACAAGTTGCACTATCAAGGGAGGTGAGTTACAAGGAGCCACTTAATAACCAAGCCTTTTCAAGTGGAAATTACTAAACCCCCTTATACCTTTCTTACAAAACAAATTTTTCACACAAGCAAGTCAAGTAGTTGTGTGTGTGTGCACGAAACCCCTATTAGGCAAAGGAAGCCTTCTAAACGAGCTTAGAATTAAAACAAGTTAAAGGAAAGCAAGTAAAGCATATACTAGTCGTAGGGTCCTAGGGTGGAAGTCCAAGTGACACTTGAAGCCTTTTGGGACACTTCCACAGGTTCTAAACGTAGTATGAAAGCTAGTAAAGCTAGGCGTGTCCTAATGGAAGCCCAAATGGCACTTAAAACCTTTGGGGACCCTTCCACAAGTACTAAACGTGTTTAAGAAGCTTTATTTAATACTATTTAGGAAGTGGTGATGGAATAACACTAAGGCCAAGAAGTCCAAGAGGTGATGTATTGAAGGAAGCAAAAGGAATGGGTTAGTGTTGAAAAGCCATAGGAGGAGTGAGGCCACTTTTGGACCTTAGCTCCTAAGTTTTTATTAGCATAACATTTATTTTTTTATTCCTATTTTACCCTTATCTTTGATTTCCTATTTTACCCTTGTATCTTGGGGTATTTTAGTCTTAGAATTTATTTTACTTGTATTTCCCATTTTACCCTTGTATTTTGGGGTGTTTAGGACTTAGAATTTATTTTCCCTTGTATTTCCTATTTTACCCTTGTATTATGGGGTGCTCTAGATGATTAGGGTTTTTAATTTTGGGCTAGGGTGTTAATTAGAGGGTTACGCATGTTTTTGGTGTTTTTGGGTCTATTTTTGGTGTTATAAAGGCTTAGGCCCAAGTGGAGGGAAAAGGTTGCATGGTCTTATCATGCACCTAGATATAGCCAATATAAACCCAAAGATTCCATCCTTGGCCACCAAGTTGCATCTAGGGTTCATTTGCATTTCATTTGGAATGCATTTGCCTACTCCAAATGCAACCCTAGATGCCTCCCCTCCTATAAATACCCAACACCCCACACCTTGTAAATACTTTGGAATATATGAATTTGAGTGAGCATTTTTTGCCTCAAATCCTCTCCTTAGTCACTAGGTCAATTCGGCCTACCTCTCTTATCTCCTCCTTAGAGTGAGTTTAGGGATACCTTGAATGGCCTTCACCTCCACTTAGTGAAGAGAGCCAACTAGAACACCCAAAACACCATCTTCCCAACCTTTCTCCTATTCGCCCAAGACTCCACCTTTCACGCCCACCATCACTTAGCCTCACCCTTGAAGGAAGGTCCACCCTCTAAGGTCACCATCTTGGCCTTGGAAAGGAGCTCCTCTTCACCATTGAACGTTTGATCATCCCCTTGGTGGAAGGAGTCCATCATTTGGTATCAAAGCTTAGGTTATCTTCAAGGGTAACTAGCTTCCTTTCCATTTCTTTGAGTCTTTTCTTTTTTTTGAGTCTTGATTTGCGTCATCTTTGAGTTCATTGTCATCCATGAAAACCTTGTTAAAAATGTCTTCTTATGTTGCTCCATGGTTCATTTCTTATTCATGAGCCTCCTTTTGTGCTTTAGGGTTTTTCTTGAGTTTTAGGTTCTTGTGTGCCATTTTTTGTATTTACTCTTGTTGCTGGAAAAATATATTATGAACATCAAGAACATGTCTTCCATCTCTTTTTGATCTTTTTACCTTTAAAGTTTTGTCAAAAGTTGTGTTTATCTCACCATCTCAAAAAGACAAAAAAATCTATATGTATGATGCACCCATTTGATGTATGAGAAAAATGAAAATATTTGATGTATGTGCTTTTCCATGAGGTGGCTGAAAATTTACTGCACCATTTAGAGGTCATTCATGCATGTTAACTAGTCCTTGGCATGCTCCAAATTTGTGTTGAAATCTATGTGTTATTTGTTTCCTACACATACATGATTGGCCACCTTTCCATGCACATCATTACATGATTATTCTCTTGTCCTTTATTGCACATGTGTGAGTGATAAGTTTTGTGTGTGAGTGCTGAAATCTTTCAAAAAAATCTGCACCAAAAAGAAAATAGTACAAGACACACTCCACTCACAAAATGCTTCTATACCCACTCATGTGTTGCCACTTGTCTCTCTATTTTTGTGATGGGTTCCTTCTCCATGAAATGATGTAGAGATGAAGGAGAGGAAGCCTTGCCCTTGATCTAGGTTCAACAAGGTGGACAAAAGGAGGATATATGGTGAAGGAAAGGAATTTGGCGTGAAATGATGGTGTTTGGGCGGAAGCACTTAGGGTGGAGGTGTTTGGGTGCTCAAAGTTGGCTCACTCCAAGGTAGGTGGAGGCCACTCTAGGTTTCCTACTCTCCAAGGGTGGAGATAGGAGGAGGCTAGCCGAAACTATCCTAGAGACTAAGGATGGATTTTGAGGCACAAAAGGCTCACTCAATATCATATAATCCAAAGTATTTACAAGTGGTGGGGGGTGGGGTATTTATAGGAGAAGTTGCATTTAGGGTTGCATTTAGGGTGTGCATGGCCGAAAATGCCAAGGCAAATGCACTCCAAATGCAATGCCAAATTAACCCTAGATGCAACTTGGTGGCCAAGTTTGGAATCTATGGGATTAGATTGGCTATTTCTAGGTGCATGATAAGTCCATGCAACCTTTGCCCTCCATTGGGCCTAAGCCTTTCTAATCACCAAAAATAGGTCCAAACTCACCAAACTAGGCGTCACCTCCTATGTAATACCCTAGCCCAAATTAAAAAACCCTAATCATCTAAAGCACCCCATAATACAAGGGTAAAATAGGAAATACAAAGAAAATAAATCCTATGACTAAAATACCCCAAAATACAAGGGTAAAATTGGCAAATAAAATAAACCCTATACTAATGAGGCTTAGGAGGGTACTAATACTCTATAATCATGAGGAGAGTATCCCTAGGTGTGTGAACACCCTCCTCCTCTTCGACCCTCCTAGCCATGGACCTAGTGATGGGGCCCACATGTGTCTTCAAGGATGGTCCTCCATCATCCCCTCCTTCTTGAGAAGCATCTGTCCTCAGATTAATTTCTTCATCCAACTCCTCAGCTCCTAAAAATGGTGTGAGATCACAAACATTAAAAGATGAGCTAGTGCCATATTCAGAAGGAAGGTCTAATATATATGCATTGTCATTTATTTTGTGAAGAACTTGGAATGGTCCATCTCCCCTAGGGTTTAGTTTGGACATCCTTTGAGTAGGAAATCTATCCTTCCTCAAATGAAGCCAAACCCAATCCCCTACTTCAAAAGTGATTTTCTTTCTTCCTTTGTTGTTGTATTTGGCATATTTTTGAGTTTGTTGTTCAATTTGACTCTTGATCTTTTCATGGTATTTCTTAATGAAATCTGCCCTAGATACTCCTTCTTTGTGAAACAAGGAAGGGGTATTAGGGAGGGGCAAAAGATCAAGAGGAGTGATTGGGTTAAAGCCATAGACAACTTCAAAGGGGGAAAGATTAGTAGTCTTATGGACTACTCTATTGTATGCAAATTCTATATGGGGGAGACAATCATCCCAAGTTTTCTTATTTCCTTTGAGGAGTACCCTCAACAAAGTGGATAGAGATCTATTTACTACTTCGGTTTGGCCATCGGTTTGAGGATGACAAGTAGTAGAATAGAGGAGCTTAGTTCCTAGTTTTTCCCATAAAACTTTCCAAAAATGACTAAGGAACTTGGCATCCCTATCGGACACAATTGTTTTGGGTAGACCATGCAAACGGACCACTTCTTTGAAGAAAAGTTTAGCTATATAGCTAGCATCATCCACTTTGTGGCATGGTATAAAATGAGCCATTTTGCTAAAACGGTCCACTACCACAAAGATGGAGTCAAATCCCCTTTGAGTTCTTGGAAGACCAAGCACAAAGTCCATGCTAATATCTACCCAAGGGGAGCTAGCTATAGGAAGGGGGTATAGAGTCCATGAGGCATTACTCTTGATTTAGCCTTCAAACAAGTAATGCATTTGGAGCAATGCCTTTGGACATCTATTCTCATGTGTGGCCAATAAAATTTAGCTTTCAAGAAACTTAGGGTTTTATCAACCCAAAATGGCCCATGAGACCTCCTTCATGACTTTCTTTGACCAAAAGATTTCTAATGGATCCTTGGGGTATGCAAAGTTTGCCCATTCTAAAAAGATACCCCTCAAAGAGATAGAATCCATCAAAAGGCTTTTGGAGACATTTGGCATAAGTGGCTTGGAAGTCTAAATCAAGCTCATACAATTCCTTTACATCATCAAAGCCAAGTATTTGAGTTCCTAAGGTGGAGAGCAAGGTGTGCCTCCTTGAAAGGGCATCGGCTACCACATTGCTCTTTCCCTTTTTATATTTGATGATGTAGGGGAATTGTTCAAGATATTCCACCCACTTTGCATGCCTTTTATTCAACTTTCCTTGCCCTCTAAGATACTTGAGTGACTCATGGTCGGTGTGAATAACAAATTCTTTAGTCACCAAGTAGTGCTCCCAAATTTGGAGAGCTCTTAAGAGGGCATAGAGTTCTTTGTCATAGGTGGGATAATTCAAGGTGGCCCCATGAAGTTTTTCACTAAAGTAAGCAATGGGGTGACCTCCTTGAAGTAACACAGCACCTATGCCCAAACCGGATGCATCACATTCTAGCTCAAAGGTTTGATCAAAATTTGGTAGAGCTAGAATGGGTGCATTGGTGAGTTTCTCTTTTAGGTTTTTAAATGCTTTTTCTTGGGCTTCACCCCAAAGGAAGGGTACATCCTTCTTAACAAGCTCATTAAGAGGGGATGCAAGTGTGGAGAAGTCTTTTACAAATCTTCTATAGAAGCTAGCTAAGCCATGAAAACTTCTAACTTCTCCAACACTTTTTGGGGTGGGCCATTCTTGGATAGCCTTTATTTTCTCGGAGTCAACTTGCACTCCCTCTTTGCCAACAATGAAGCCCAAAAATTTAACTTGTTCTTGACAAAAAGTGCATTTTTCAAGGTTGGCATAGAGGTGGTTGACTCTAAGAATTATTAGGACTTGCCTTAGATGTCCAAGATGTTCATCTAAGGTCTTACTATACACAAGGATGTCATCAAAGTAGACAACCACAAATTTACCTATGCAATCCCTAAGAATATGATTCATTAGGCGCATGAAAGTACTAGGGGCATTAGTGAGGCCAAAAGGCATCACTAACCACTCATATAAGCCAAATTTGGTCTTAAACGCAGTTTTCCACTCATCACCTTCTTTGATTCGAATTTGGTGATAACCACTTTTAAGGTCAATCTTGGAAAATATGATGGCCCCATGTAATTCATCTAACATATCATTTAACCTAGGAATTGGGTGCCTATACTTTATTGTAATGTTATTGATGGCCTTACAATCCGTGCACATCCTCCATTTGCCATCTTTCTTAGGCACCAAAAGAACGGGGACGGCACAAGGGCTAAGGCTCTTTTGAACCCAACCCTTCTTCAACAAGTCATCAACTTGAGCTTCTATCTCTTTGGTCTCTTGTGGGTTAGTCCTATAGGCGGGCCTATTAGGAAGACTAGAACCCGGTATGAGGTCTATTTGATGTTCTATTCCTCTTAAAGGTGGAAGTCCACTAGGGACTTCTTGAGGAAATAGATCATCAAACTCCTTTAAAAGTTTTTGAACCTCTTGAGGTAGAGACTCAAGCTCATGACTAGTGGCAGCAAGTGTCTCTTTGAAATAGAGAAGGTACAAAGGTTGTTCAATCAAAAGTGTGTTTTTGATATAATTTTTAAGGGATAAAACACTTTTATGAACAACTTCTTTAGAGGGGACACTCTCCTCTAAACTTGGCACCTCCTCTTTCCCTTCTTTATTCTTAAGGGAAAGGTCTTTTTTTTCTTTCTTTGGCTTTTTACTTTTTTTTCCTTCTTCCTCTCTTTTGATTTTCATCTTGAGTTGGTCCTCATACACTTGAAAAGGTGATAAAGGACACAACACAATCTTTTTACCTAAGTGATGGAAACTTATTTTGTTGGTTAGGCCATCATGAATAGTTTTTTTATCAAATTGCCAAGGCCTCCCAAGTAGAATATGACTAGCATCCAATGGCACTATATCACATAAAATTTCATCTTGGTATTTGCCAATGGAGATAGGTATATTCACTTGTTGATTAACTTCAATACCTCCCTCCTCATTGATCCATTGTAATTTGTAAGGCTTTGGGTGAGGCATCGTAGTTAAGGATAGCTTATCCACCAATCTAGTACTACAACAATTGCAACTAGATCCACTATCCACAATAAGAGAACAAGTGTTTTCTAAAACCTTGCACCTTGTATGAAACAAGTTCTCTCTTTGGGATTGGTCTAGGGTACTAGATTGGTTTCCAAGAAGCCTTCTAACCATTAACAAGTCTCCTTCACAAGGGTGAGTTTCTTCCTCGGACTCTAAGTTTTCTTCATCACTTGAAGGTGAAGAAGTAGCTTCATCAAGGCTACTATAGTGGTCTTGGCCCTTTAAAATCATGGTTTTCTTTGTTGGGCATTGAGAGGCAATGTGCCCTCGACCAAGGCATTTAAAGCACTTGATGTCACTTGTCTTAGTGTCTTTGGAAGTTGTCTTTTGAGAGGTTTCTTTTTCTTTTTCTTTAGGGAAAGGATTGGAAGAGGGGCCCTCCTTCTTGAAGCTCTTGGAATAAGATGGAGTGGAGTCTTTTCTAAAAGTTTTTCTTTTGAGTTGGTGCTCCACTCTAGAACAAAGTTGAACAAGCTCATTCAAATCTCTATATGGTAAGAGCTCAACTTTGTCCCTTATTTCAAGGTTAAGACCACTTTGGAATCTTGAGATGGTGGTCCTCTCTTCTTCCCTTATCCCAGCCCTCATCATGAGAACTCCATAGATTGCCTATATTCTTCCACACTAGAGGACCCTTGTTTTAATCTTTGAAGCTTATCCATAAGCTCTCGGTCATAGTATGGAGGAATATGCCTCCTTCTTAAGGCATTACGGAGCTCATTCCAATATTGAATTGGAGGCTCATGGTTTATTCTTTTTTCTTTTTCTAAGGAGGTCCACCAATACATAGCATGCCCTTGGAAGCTAAGGGTTGCTAAAGAAACCTTTCTATCCTCACTTATTCCATGGCAAGAGAAAAGTTGCTCCACTTTCATTTCCCAATCTAGATAAGTTTCAACATTATCTTTGCCATGAAATGAGGGAAGATTGATGTTGGGTTCCCTATTGGAAGACTCCCTATTTCTATGATGCCTTGGGGGTCTTTGATAGTAATCATTATTGTGATGACTACTATGGAAGATATCACTTAGAGGTTGGGTATGATGCCCTTCCTCCTCATGAACACTTGAATACATATGCCCCTTGCCTCTTGAAGGTTGAGGAGAAGTGACTCTTGGTTTTGAACCACTAGCCTCTCCTCCCACAACTAATCTTTCTAGCAATCTTTTTATTTCATCATTATTCTTTTCCAACTCTTTTTCTTTTCTTCTTAATTCTTCCTCTCTTTTTATATTTTCCTCTTCTTTTTTTCTTAGGTACTCTTTCAATTCCCTAAGTTCATCCCTAACACTAGACCTAGTGCTACGAGAATTATGACCATGGACACTAGAATGATCACTCATCTTTGATCAAGAAAAGGTTTTCACAAATTGTTTTCAAAAAAAGGGATTGAAAATGGTTTTCACAAAGAGTGAGTGATAAAAGGTTTTCACAAAAAGGTTTTCAAGGTGCAAGATAGGTAGGAAAGGCCTAAGTGCACAAAGTGAACTTTCAAGGGGAGGTGGACTACAAGGAATCACTTAATAACCAAGCCCTATCAAGTAAAAATCACTAAGCCTTTTCTACTTTTTCTTACAAAAATGAATTGGCACAATCAAAGGTGAGTGTGTGCACGTTACCCCTAGTAGGCAAAACAAGCCTTCTAAACGTAATTGCACAAAGATAAAGTCCTAAGCAATTATACTACTAAAAGCTTTAAAACATGCAAAAGGAAAGCACTTAAAACATGTTCTAGTCGAGGTCCTAGGTGAAGGTTTTCAAATCACCTTCAACTACACGAACTAAAACCAAGTTGAAGAGGTTTAGAAATGGCCAAATTACAAACCAAAAGAATGAAACTAAGGCCAAAAACAACAAAGAGGCCGAGAGAGAAAAGTAAGCAAAAAATTAGACAAAAGCAAGAATTTAAGTCTTCAAACTCCTCCAATGGGGTTCCTTCACAATGAACAAACGTGTTAGACCTCTCCAAGTGTTTGTTCACTCCTTTTTGTGTGGTGTAAGTCCCTCCAAAGGCTAGGCTTGGATTCGGTTCACCCCTCCACTCAAATCCACCAAAGGTGTGAAAATTGACTAGAGTGGGTTTTGACCTACAATAAAATTAAAACCAACCCAAAGCAAGAGTCCAAGAAATAAAAACTGAAAAGCACAATTAAGAAAGGCTAAACTCAAAGAGAATTTAAGATGACAAAACAAAAGAGGCCAAGAAAGACAAGCAAAAAAAAAATTAAGACTCAATCAAAGAAAGGAAGCACACAAAGAATAATCCTAGAAAGGCACTAGAATTAGGTTAGTGTTTAGTCCACTTGATTGAGTCCTTTATGGTTTCGGTCCAGCCAAAGGAAAAGTCCCAAAATAAGGTCAAAATGTCATAAGTCCAACTCCCAAATGCATAGGTAATTGTCCAAGTCCACAAGTCTAGCAACAAGTCCTTTTTGGTCCAAGAATTTTTTTGTTCTATTCTTTTCACGGCAATTCTTTTTTTAATATGTCTTGGGTCCGAATTTCTTTGTTAAATTAAGCCCATATGTTGCTTAGGTTTTGCACTTGTGGATGGTCAAAAATTAGGTTAAAATTTAGGAGAAGAAGTGATGACAAGTGGCGGTTTCTTAGAGGGACCTTAAGGAATCTTTTAGTGGAAATGGTTTTGTACTAGTTAGTACAAGTTGTTTGCACAATATTTTTTTTTTTTTTTTTTTCAGCCACCTCTTAGATTCTTTTAGGGTTCCTTTAAGCATACAAAATTAACCAAAACAAGTGGAATGCAAGGGAAAAAGTGGGCAGCAAATTATATGTATGTGCAAGGAATCATTTCACACATGGAAACTCAAAAATTACAAGGAACATTGATGGAATCATGCTTTGGAGTGCAAGAGGTGACATACTCAAAGATCCAAGAGGAGTTGGCTAGAAATGAAGGTTTGGGCCAGCCAGGGCCCAATGGGCCTTATGGGCCTGGGAAGGCCCAAGTTGAACTTTTCATGGGCCATAGTTTGTTATAGCTATTTTCATATGTTTTGTATACATCATGTTAGTATAGGTATCATATATTTTGGTCTTGTATTTTGGACCACATAGAGTAGCATTTTAGGTTTTAGGCTAGTTGGGCCTAGTTTTGGGCTTCATGGGCCTTTGGGCTTTTGGTACCCAATATTGGGCTCATTTTCATTCTTGTAATTTTTCCTTTCCATTGTATTTGTTTGGCCATTGTAATTAGGCCATTAGATTAGGATTAAAGGAGGATTACTAGTTTAGTTAAATTAGGGTAAACTAGGTTTAATTTAGCATGCATTTAAGTTGCATTTTGAGTCACATGGATCATGCCACCTTGGCTGAACATGTGTGACTCAAATTCAACCCTAAATGCACACTAAATCAAAACCAAATGCACCAAGCACTCATGGGACCGGTCATACACATGTGTGACAAGATTTGAATTCAAATTCAAATTTGAATTCAAATCTTGGCGCCAACATGGTGACCACTCATGTGGCGCCAAGTGTATTCATATTTTCGGATGCATATATGTTCCCTCCTTCACCTATTGTACTCACTTTGAATATTGAATGAAATTTGAGAGCCTTTGGCCGAGTTTCCCCCTTTCAAAGTCACCTTGAGAGTTCTCCTTCAAACCTTAGGATTTCACCTTTCTTCCTTCTCTTTGAAGTGAGCACTCCATTGATGCTTGAGCTTGGATACTTCCATCCAAGGCTTAGGCCTATTCCAATCCGTGATTCATCCTTCTCAAGTGCTTGAAGTGCAGTTCCAAGTCTCCTTTGAAGAAGATCCGAGTTAGAGAGAATTTTAGGAGAAGTTCATCTTTCACTTTTCTTAGTGATCTCCATCATTTTTGGTATCAAGAGCAAGGTCTTCAAGGAGATAAGTGTTCTTGAGTTTTGGTCCGAATATTTTTGTGTTCTTTATGTTCTTATGTTTGTCTTAATTGAGTTTCAATTTTTGGATCTATATTTTTAATGTTCTTGTGTTCATAGATCCATTGTTGATTGTTCTTGATTTTCTTCCACAATCAACTTGTTTGGAACTATTTGCTTTGTGCTAATTTTGAATTTATTTTGAGTCTCTCCATTCCTTGTATGTATCCGTGATTGGACCTCATGCATTGCATTTAGATTTTGTTTTTAAATCTTTGTTTTGTCTTAGAAGTTTGTGTTTAGTCCTTACTTGTTGCAAATTCCTTGAATAGCATGTTTAACCTAGTTTTATTTTGAGTTTTGTGTCCATATATTGCTTTCGGTTTACCTATTGTTCTTGCCTCCTATATGTGCTTTTTCTTTTGCCTTATTGTGTTCATAATTTGCTATTAGTTCTAGCAAGTTTCCTTAGAGTTAGGTTTCCATTGTGTTCTAAGTTTTCAAATCACCTTCCATTAAAAATCTTCTAAAAAAAAAATTTTCAAGTGTAATCCTATTTCTAGTGCACTTTCTTGTGGATTCAAATTTAAAAAAAAAGTGAGTTAAGAGGCTGGAAAACAGAGCCTAATGTCCTAAAAGTTCAAGAGAAAAGAGTTCAAAAAGAATCCAAACCAAAACCTAAAGACTAGTGTACTAGTTTCTCATTTTCACTTGAAATTTGACCTAATTTTTGGCTGATTTGTATTCTCGGTTTCTATAGCTTGGAATCATTAAAAATTTTGAAACAAAAGGCAAATATACTCTCTGGACTCTTAATTTGATACTGGAAAAAGAAAGAATTAAAAAAAAATAGAGAAAGAAAATTAAAAGGAAAAAGCCGAGAGGTATACAAGTTGAAAAACCTACTTGATTCCTTGTTATTGTTTTGGCTACTACTTTTGCTATACTTGTCCAATTGTCTTCAAATTTTTTTTGTTTTGTTCATCTATTCTAGTACCTATCTAGGAACTCTTCTCTCTGAGTGCTAGCTTTTATTTGGAGTCTTAATTTTCAGTTTTACTTGTTGAACCTCTTTGAGTCTTGTCATATACATCTATTACTCTTAATTTTGGTATGAGCTTTTCAAATTGTGCTTTTATTGCTTGTCTAGTTTTCTTTCAATAATTTCCTGTGCTGGAAGTGGCCTTAAATCCTTGCTCAAGGATCAAGCATTGCTCAACAAAGAGTAGGAAAAATTTTGGACACTATAATCACCAAATTTGACCTAATTTAGTGATCAAAATCCTCCTAAATCTCCTTCACTTGAGTGACCAATTCCTTCACCTTGTGAGGCAGCCACCTTAACCTCTTTGTTGTGTTTCTTTTGCAGGTCCAGGAGCAGCATATTGAAGGATTAGTGGCGGATTAAACACTTGGTTAAGTGTTAGAAAAGTTGAACACAAAACCGCCACTAATTGGTCACCAAAGCCGCCACTTTATTGCTTTTTAGGCTAGTTTAATTTTTGTCAATTCTCTTGTATTTTTAAACCAATTTGTAAAGCTTGGAGGGAGTATTAAGAAGCTGGTCAGGTATATCTACATCCTTGATAGACTCTCACGTGTAGTACTAGTGGAAGTGGCTTGGAAATTTCATATGTTTCAAGCTTCCACTTAGGATATCCGACTAGTTGCTTAACTTGCTTCTTTTAAGTTTTCTTGTACTTAATTGCTTTACTTTGTTGCCTATAAACGTCTAGAATTGTGTAGTCTTATTTGCTCACGCTTAGTTAAGTGTCAAAAACAAACAAAGTTGTAAAAAGCATACAAAAATTTTTGTGAAAAGTTTTGGGGAATTGGAAATACCACAAAGGAGTTTAGTGATTTCCACTTGAAAAGGCTTGGTTATTAAGTGGCTCTTTGTAGCTCACCTCCCTTGATAGTGCAACTTGTACACTTAGACTTCCAAGTGCTATTTTCATTCCTAGAAAATACCAAAAACATTTTATAACTTTTTGCATAGCATATAAAATCTTATTGCTTAATCATGAGTCTACATTCCCAAAATAGTAGTGACTTTGAATCTCCTAAAAGTTTTAAAAGAATTGTCAAGGAGGTTGAGGCACTAAAACTTTGGAAGCAAGATGAAGTACTTCAAAAACAAAAAGAAAAACTTGAAAAAGAAGTACAAATCATGGCTTTAGAACAAGAGATTCAAATGATTAAGCAACGAGAAGAAAAACTTTTGAAAAGATTAAATAAAAATAAAAGTCCAAAAGGTTCTTCTAGGAGCTCAACCAAGAGCTCCAATGATTCTCAAAGCCAAAATAATGATGGTAGTTTGCATATGGATGGTTATTATCAACCTCATCCTAGGAGAGTCATTAAAGAACACAAAGTGAGGGAATCAAGGGTTGATCTCCCTTACTTTCATGGAAAAGAAGATGTGGATGCCTACTTGGATTGGGAAATGAAAGTGGAGCAAATCTTCACTTGTCACCAAGTAAGTGAAGAAAGAAAAGTTCCCTTGGCCACCTTAGCTTTCCAAAGACAAGCTATGTATTGGTGGACCTCCTTAGAGAGAGAGAGAAGACTTCACAATGACCCTCCAATCACTTATTGGAATGAGTTGAGGAGTGCTATGAGAAGAAGGCACATACCTTCTTATTATAGTAGGGAGCTTATGGATAAGCTCCAAAGACTCCAACAAAAGAATATGAGTGTTGAGGAGTATAGACAAAAGATGGAGTTGTATCTCATGAGGGCTGGCATAAGGGAAGAGGAAATAAACTCAAAATTAGCACAAAGCAAATAGTTCCAAACAAGTTGATTGTGGAAGAAAATCAAGAACAATCAACAATGGATCTATGAACACAAGAACATTAAAAATATAGATCCAAAAATTGAAACTCAATTAAGACAAACATAAGAACATAAAGAACACAAAAATATTCGGACCAAAACTCAAGAACACTTATCTCCTTGAAGACCTTGCTCTTGATACCAAAAATGATGGAGAACACTAGGAAAAGTGAAAGATGAACTTCTCCTAAAATTCTCTCTAACTCGGATCTTCTTCAAAGGAGACTTGGAACTGCACTTCAAGCACTTGAGAAGGATGAATCACGGATTGGAATAGGCCTAAGCCTTGGATGGAAGTATCCAAGCTCAAGCATCAATGGAGTGCTCACTTCAAAGAGAAGGAAGAAAGGTGAAATCCTAAGGTTTGAAGGAGAACTCTCAAGGTGACTTTGAAAGGGAGAAACTCGGCCAAAGGCTCTCAAATTTCATTCAATATTCAAAGTGAGTACAATAGATGAGAGGAGGGAAACATATAGCATCCGAATTTGAGGAGAACACTTGGCGCCACATGATTGGTCACATGTTGGCGCCAAGATTTGAATTCAAATTCAAATTTGAATTCAAACCTTGTGTCACATGCTCATGACCGGTCATGTAGAGCTAAATGAAAGATTAGGTTGAATTTAGAGTGAATTTAGGGTTGCATTTCGGTGTCACACTTGTGCAACCAAGGTGGTGCCAAAAGTGTGACCTAAATGCAACTTAAATTCATCTAAATTTGACCTAATTTTGTCCTAAATCAAATGAACTATTAATCCTCCTTAAACCCTAAACTAATGACCAAAATACAATGGTCTAATGAATACAATCAATAGGAAATATTACAAGAATGAAAATGAGCCCAATATTGGGTACCAAAAGCCCAAAGGCCCATGAAGCCCAAAACTAGGCCCAACTAGCCTAAAACCTAAAATGCTACTCTATGTGGTCCAAAATACAAGACCAAAATATATGATACCTATACTAACATGATGTATACAAAACATATGAAAATAGCTATAACAAACTATGGCCCATGAAAAGTTCAACTTGGGCCTTCCCAGGCCCATAAGGCCCATTGGGCCCTGACTGGCCCAAACCTTCATGTCTAGCCAACTCCTCTTGGTTCTTTGAGTATGTCACCTCTTGCACTCCTTATATGTGCTGAATTTGTAATCACCCACAAGTGTAAAAACCAAGCAACATTTAAAAAGAAAATAGAAGAAAAATCTGGACATAAAATAAAAAAAAACGTGACCAAAAAGGCCAAAAGAAAAACAAAAGAAAACAAAAGGATTTTGTTGCTAGACTTGTGGACATTTGACCTAATTACCCTTGCACATTGGAGTTGGACTTGGACTAAATTTTTGGACCTTATTGGACCCATTTGAGACACAAAACCGTGGCTGGACCTTTACCAAAAAGGACTTAAGTTTACAATTGCAAAACCTTTAAAGACTTATTCCATTCTAGTGCCATTTTAGGATTTTCTCTTTTATGTGCTAGCCTTTTTTTAATGTGTCTTAATTTTTCTCTTGTCTTCCTTGAGATTCTTATGTTTGTCTCATTAATCTCTCTTTGAGTTTAGCTTTTAAATTGAGCTTTTTCAGTTTTTATTCCTTTGGCCTCCTTCTTGTTATTGGTTGGTTTGTTGTCATTGAGTGTAGGTGAAGTACTATCTCCAAGATACCCTTAGCAAAATTTCTTTGGGGGATTGAGTGGAGACTAAATCCGCGAGGTCCCAAGTGCTTTGGAGAAGGATATCATATCTCAAAGAGTACAAACACCAAAGGAGAGGACTAACTTTGTTTGTTCCTTGTGAAGGGGAGCCAAATTGGAGGAGTTGAAGACTTGAAAATTTTGTTTTTCTCACTGTTTCTTTCTTGTGAATTTTCGGCCTTTTGTATTTTGGCCTTTGTTTTCTTTTATCTTGGTTTGTAATTGGCCATTTTTAAACCTCTTCATTTTGGTTTTAGTTCGTGTAGTTGAAGGTGATTTGAAAACCTTCACCTAGAACTTCGACTAGCATATGCTTTAAGTGCTTTCCTTTGCATGCTTTAAAGCTTTGGTAGTATATTTTCCTAGAACTTTACTTTGTTTATTTGTTTCGTTTAGAAGGCTTCATTTTCCTACTAGGGGGGCGTGCACAACACACACACTTAACTTTTGTGCAAAAAAAAAATTGTTTTGTGAGAAAAGTGTGAAAAGGCTTAGTAATTTTTACTTGAAAAGGCTTGGTTTTTAAGTGATTCTTAGTAGTCTACCTCCCTTGATAGTTCAATTGGTATACTTAGGCCTTTTCATACCAATCTTGCATTTTGAAAACCTTTTTGTGAAAACCTTTTTATCACTCATTCTTTCTGAAAACCTTTTTACCAACCTTTTGAAAACAAATTTGTGATAACCTTTTCTTGATCAAAGATGAGTGCTCATTCTAGTGTACATGGTCATAACTCTTGTAGTTCTAGGCCTAGTGTTAGAGATGAGATTAGAGAGTTGTAGACCCCTAAAATTGTCCGGGTCGGAAATAAAGCTTGAAGACTCTCGAAGACTGAAGGAAGATCAGCCAGAAGGACTCCTGGAAGGCCCTAGGAGGGTTCTCTGTAGGTCTAGAGGTCTTAGAATAGCTCAAAATAAGGAAGTGGAGGGAATGAAGCCCAATACGGCCGTACTGAACTTAATACGGCCGTATTGAAGCTTCAATACGGCCGCAGTGAACTCAATACGGCGTATTGAAGTTCAAAAATTTCAATACGGCCGTATTGCTTCTGTAGGCCGTATTGCGCCTATTCCCTATAAATATGACGTCAATTGGACGTCATTCCAGACTTTTTCAGATAGTTTTAACCCTCTCCTTGAGTATTCTGGGGTTTTTGAGCAGTGTTCTGCCCTAGAAATCACTCGGAGAGTTGATCCGACAAAGTTCTTGAGCCCCGAGCCATTTTGCTTGAGGATCGAACCTAGTCGAAGGGAAATCCTCCGGATTTCCATAGTTAAAAGTTTTTTAGGAAGAAGCGAGCGAGCTTGTAGAGCGAGGGAACGCCAAAAAGCTTCCCAGTTTCACTCAATATATAAAAGCACGCTTCAAGAGGTTTCTTCTTAAATCCTTCCTTTTACTGCTTTCTGTGTGCACATTTAAACTGTCATCATGTAGATAGTTAATTTATAATTGCTTAGAATAAATAGGGGTAATTTAGTAATTTTACGCTGTTATTTTAGAAAATAATCTGTCATAGGGAACCCGAAAGGGGCGCTGTGGGGTGCTAACACCTTCCCCACGCGTAATCGACTCCCTTACCCAACTCTGGTTGTAATGGCCAAAGTTGATTTGTAAAATCAATTGCCTTATCCCTTTTTCCAATGTTTTGAGAAAAACATTGGTGGCGACTCCACGAACCCCTCCTTTTTGCGAAAACCACTAATCCATGGAGGGTCCCGCTTGGGATTAATATGGATTGGTGAATCATTTAATAAAATTGCTCGTTTGACAAGGTCTCAGTTTGAGAATACGTCATTCTAGCAATCCATATTTTTAAACAAATAAACGAGTCCAACCATCCTTCGCGAATGCCGAAAGCCCGTTTCGGGCCGGTGGCGACAGATGGCGACTCCACTGGGGAAGCTTCGAGAGTCAGTCCCATTTAGTGACAGATTGTTTTTTAACAAATAATAGTTAAAAATTACTTCATTACCCCTTGATTGTATGATAATATGATTTATTTTGTGGCTTTAAATAACTGTTGTATGTTTAAATTCCGCAATTGTTTGAAATACAAACTGTACACAAACCTTTGCACACAACAGTTCCCTCTATACCCGGGGGCATGAGTGGTAATCCATAGGGAGTGGATGTTAGTACGGCCGGTTGAATGGGTCTATAGGAGCCTACGAGACCGTTGTCGGAAAACATCACTCAAGGTGATAACCATGAACTCGAGTCCGACAGTGCGTTGGAACTTTCCATCGACTTACGACGAGAGGAATTGGGTCCCTATAATGGGGGCACCTTGGGGGCCTTTGACCAAGTGAGAACAGTTAGATCCTCTTTGAATATGCACTTTTCTGCAGGAGACCCCTACCTCGTGATTCGCTCGTGACTGTTCGTGGATGAGTGAATTGTTTGTGTAAATGCTTATGTGCAATTGTTTGTGCATTAATAAATAACCTCGTGATAAGGTCTAAAGAATAATCCCCATGCATGAAAAAACCATGACATGAGAGGAAAGACCATGTGTAAAAATATAATAAAAATGAGGAGCATGTGCATCATTACCAATAAAGATATCATGCATCCTCATAAACCATGCATTTTAGGTTCACCAATACCTCTTGACATGAGTAAAAGTGACCCATAATTATCGAGATTCTCCGTTGAGGAGAGATCATAAGTCAAGGAGGGTGGTAACACTCTGTTTTAAAAAGGCAGCGCCTTAAAAAAGGAGGGTTATCAAACTCATGTCAAGAGCGTATTCATGAATAAACTAATTAGATTAAAAAAAATTTCATTTTAGAAAGTGGCTGGTCATCTCTCTGTCCTCACACGCGCAAAGAAGATCAAGAAAATGGAAGCATTGGAAGAGCAAAACAAAAAGCTCACAACCGAGCTTTCACAACTTAAAGACCAAATGGCGCAAATGATGGAACTCATGCGTCATCACAACATCCATGAATCTCATCACAGTGATCATGGGTCCCATCATGAGGGAGAGGAGGAAGAGCATGAAAAAGATCCTCCACACGCTGTACACCTTGGGGCTGGAATTATGATTAAAGAGCCCGAAGTATCAAAGGAACAATTCCACGCCCTCGAGGATCGGCTAAGGGCTATGGAGGGGCATGATTTTGACATCAAAGATGCCGCCGACATGTGCTTAGTGAGGGACATTCAATTCCCTCCCAAATTTAAAGTGCCGGATTTCCCAAAGTATGTGGGATCGACTTGCCCCAAAAGTCATCTCACCATGTACTGTCGCAAGATGGCTGCATATGCCACAAATGAAAAGCTCTTGATCCACTGCTTTCAAGAGAGCTTAGCTGAAACTGCACTCAACTGGTATATGCAGCTAGATGGAAATCTAGTACATACATGGAGGCAGTTGGCCGACGCCTTTCTCAAGCGCTATAAATACAACATCGACCTAACACCCGATAGGTCTGATCTTCAAGCCTTGAGCAAAAAGAACGATGAATCCTTCAAGGCGTACGCCCAACGTTGGAGGGAGTTGGCGGCACAGATAGAGCCCCCGCTGTCAGATAAGGAGATGGTGTCCTTATTCATCAACTCGTTGACTGGTCCCTATTACGATAAAATGATAGGGAACACAACGACACTCTTCTCGGACATCATCACCATTGGGGAGAGAGTGGAACAAGGACTTAAAAGTGGGAAGCTGGCTAAGCCTTCCCAATCATATGAAGCTAAGAAGGTCTTCGGGAAGAAGAAAGAGGGAGAAGTCAATGCTATAACCATACCCTCGGCTACTTCCACTCCGAAGTCGGGAAGATCGCAATTCACCCCTGTGAAGAAGTTTGATAAACTTCCGACCACTTATAGCGATCTCCTGCCGAAGCTAGTAGAAGCCAAACTTCTAGCTCATGTTCCACCAAGGAAGATCGACCCACCTTACCCCGATTGGTACAAGCCACAAGACAAATGTTTATACCATTCGGGGGCACCAGGGCATTCAACAGAGAAATGCCTTGCTCTCAAATACAGGGTCCAAGACCTTATTGATGCCGGGTGGGTCACCTTCGATTCGACAGTGCCCGACGTGAGCAAGAATCCTCTGCCAAAGCAGGAGTAGAGAGAAGAACAAGCCACGATAGGGCCCCCTTCATATTTCTCTTTTAGGGACTCATGATCAGTACCCGAGATCATGAGAACCTTTTCATGTAAATAAGGGTTTTGTACAGTTTTACATACATATATCAATAAAGAGGCATTTTTCACATTATTCTCTTTTTTGTTCTTTTCTCTCTTTCCTCATTAACATTAATAATTCTAAACCTAAACAGAACCAATAAAATAATTATGTCTGTAATTGTTCGCTCTGACCGGGATCCGAAGGTGAAAGGTTTGAGTTGGACAGTGATGAGGAAACCATTTCTCCGGATCTGCAAAGATTGCTAGATCAAGAAGCTCGTCAAGAGAAATTGGAGACTATAAATTTGGGGCATGGCCGAGAGATAAAAGAGGTCAACATTAGGACCCATACCAGTGATGAAATAAGGACACATGTTTCCGCTATGATTATAATAAAATCATTCTTCATTGCTTCTTTTCTTGCTTATAATAAAATTCTAAACCACATTATTTTTAACCCTGTTTGAATAAACATGAATGAGGTTAAAATCATCTTAATAATAATAAACCCACATCATTTTTATGTGGAAGTGTGTGTGACAACTTGGAGCACCTTCCCTTGGCCTTGACAAGTGCCATCATGGATAAAAATAAATCCTTCAAAATAAAAGAAGCTCGGCAGGAAACCCAAAAAGGGGTCTGCGCAAAAATAAGAGCAAAAGACCCGCTAGGAATCCCACAAAAGGGTGACCTAGGCAAAAGTTAGGGTTGCAAAAATGAACAAAAACAAAAGTCCGCTAAAACGCCACAAAAGGGTGTTTTAGGCAAAAATAAGGACAATCAAAAAACAAAAGAAATCCATGATGGTACCATGAGCCGAATTCAAGAAAGGTTCAAGGGAAGCTATCCAAGTTGTCAAAATCACAACGTCAATAAACAAAGATTTTCTTAACTTCATAAGTGTTTAATCAAACAAGCCTAAACACATAAGCCCACCTTGGCCAAACATTCTTACAAAATCCATTTTTCAAAAATAAAATAATCCCCTCTAAAACACAAACTTTTGAAAAATATACCCTTTCCTTCTTTTCTCTCTTATCCCAACGATTTTAGAATAATCTAGTGGAAGCATGGAGAAATAAATCATCACTGATAATGGATCTAATCTGAACAACAAAATGGTGGAAGAACTGTGCCAAGAATTCAAGATCCAACACCACAACTCTTCCCCATATCGGCCAAAGATGAATGGGGCAGTCGAGGCAACCAATAAGAACATCAAAAAATAGTGCAAAAGATGGTTGTCTCATTTAAAGACTGACACGAGATGTTACCCTTCGCTCCTCATGGCTATAGGACTTCAGTACGTCCATTTACAGGAGCTACTCCATTCTCACTCATTTATGGGGTGGAGGCAGTTCTACCCATCGAAGTCGAGATACTCTATCTAAGGGTAATCATGGAAACAAAACTTTCCGAGGCAGAATGGGTTCAAAGCCAATATGACCAGTTGAACCCTATCAAAAAGAAACGGCTGAACGCCATATGCCATGGTCAAGCCTATCAGAGGAAGATCAAAAAGGCTTTTGACAAGAAAGTCCACCCTCGAGTCTACCATGAGGGAGAGTTGGTAATGAAGAAATTACTACCAACTCAAAAAGGGCAAAATCGGAAAGTGTGCCCCAAATCACGGAGGACCATACGTGGTAAAACGAGCCTTTTCAGGAGAAGCATTGATTCTCACAAACATGGACGGAGAAGAACTTCGATACCCAGTCAACATTGACGTGGTAAAGAAGTACTATGCTTGAAGACGTTGCTTGCATAGGCCTGCTAGGATGAAAACCCAAAAAAGGCGTCCTAGGCAAAAATTAGGGCAAAATAAAAAGCCCGCCAGTACAAGGGTACTAGGCAAAACAACGGCAAAATTATCCCCGCTAGGATACGTCCTAGGCAAAAGTTAGGGGCAAAAGAATAAGATGTAAAAGCAAAGCAAGCAACGATCGCTTGAATCGAAAACCGAAAGGCGGTTCAAGTGATTATCTTCTAGAAGCAAGCGTCTTGCAGCATCTACACTCCTGGCTCAGGCCGAAGCAATTAGGGGAACGTAAAGAGCAACAATTACAGATATAATTGTTAAGCCCAATGTATATAGCCTACCCTGGCCAGCCATTCTTCAGAAATTTCCTTCTGTATATCTTTCTGTAAAAACACTTGTGAATATCAATAAAAATATCCATTTGTTTCTTTTCTTTCTTGACCACGTGATTATGCCTCTGAATTGGTTTTTCATAAAAATTGTACGAAATTCCATTAATAATCGGTCAATAAAAGAAAATTGGAGGGGTTCCTGTAAAATCCATAATCTCCTGCATAAAGGCTCACAAAAATACTCCCTCGCGTCAATGACAGAAAGTCCTCCAAGAAGAAGAGGATAGGGAGAGCCACTCACTTTTCTAAAATAAATGAACAAAAATAAAAAATTGTATTGCATTTGTGCATCACACACACATTAGTTGCACATTCAAAGACCTTATCATGAGGCAACTGCATAAAATAGAAAAATAGAAAATTGCTTGTGTATGACAGCAGCAAGCAAAATACAAAAATTCAGAAAATCAACAGCATCATACAGAATAATTGAGCCTGGAGAGGCTTGCCGAAAGAATACTCTCAAAATAACTGAGCCTGGAGAGGCTCGCCGAAATAATACTCTCTCAGAATAATTGAGCCTGGAGAGGCTTGCCGAAAGAATACTCTCAGAATAATTGAGCCTGGAGAGGCTTGCCGAAACAATACTCCCACAGAATAATTGAGCCTGGAGAGGCTTGTCGAAATAATACTCCTTCAGAATAATTGAGCCTGGAGAGGCTTGCCGAAATAATACTCCTACAAAATAACTGAGCCTGGAGAGGCTCGCCGAAATAATACTCTCTCATAATAACTGAATTTAATTTCTTTAGCACTTTTAATTTCTGTACAGCAAAAGCCAAAAACATAAAAAAGGCAAAATACAGAAAAAGCCAAATCAGAAGAAAAGGCAAAATACAGAAAAAGCCGAAAATAAAAAAGGCAAGGATATAGAAAATCCAACAAACAATTTGTACCGAATAACTAAGCCTGGAGAGGCTTACCAAAATAATACTCCACATCCTCCACAGTATGCAGAATAATTGAGCCTGGAGAGGCTCGCAGAAATAATACTCCCCAGAGGGAACCTCAACTCATGCTCTTGGATTCAAAATCCCCAGCAAGAGCTATCAAGCAAGATCGTCAAAATCCTCAATGGAAGTACGATCACCCAAGCAGTATATCTAGTCAAAGGACTTAAAACTTCCTCAGTGGAAGATAGCTCTCCAACTCAAGTGTTGAGTGAGGCTAAGCCTGCAGAGGCTTCCTAAATAATACTCTGGGATACATAAGATCCCTCATTCCCCAATCGCCTACTCAGAGGCATTCCTTCAGAAAGAGGAAAAATAAAAAAGATCAATAACCATTCCCCAAGAGGAATCCGGCACTCAGCCGAACACTGAACTTCAAATCCCCAGTCGCCTACACAAGAGGCACTCCTTCAAAAAGGAAAACCCAAAAAAAAAAAAAAGAAAAAAATCAATAACAATTCCCCAAGTGGAATTTGGCTTTTTAGCCAATCATTGAACGTCAAGCTGATACGCCTAACAGAAGAGGCTAATCAAAATCAACGACAGAATCCCCAGCGGATAACAGCCTACACGGAGGCGACAAAAATCAGAAAACCCAAAAGAGATACCCGAATAAAGATAACCGGGATACTCCACCAACGTCAAAAGACGTCAGCCAAACATAAGGCATCGCTCAAATCAGAAAGAGAGCATCTGTGTCTACACCCCAAGGAGTCAAAAATTCCCATGGGTACCAACTAAGCAATGCAAGTTGGGACACAAGAACCTATGAATGACTGCACATCCCCTAGACGGATCCCTGCGTTATCCAGCCCTCAGCGGCACAAAATCAGAAAAACAAACCGTCGAAGCAGCATTGTGGACTGTGGAGACAAACTATACTCAACTACCTCATCTTTGAGAGGCAAAGTCTGGAGAGACGATACTCAAACGAAGTCTGGAGAGACAGTACTCAAACAAGGTCTGGAGAGACAATACTCAAACGAGGTCTGGAGAGACAATACTCAAACGAAGTCTGGAGAGACAGTACTCAAACAAAGTCTGGAGAGACGGTACTCAAACAAAGTCTGGAGAGACAGTACTCAAACAAGGTCTGGAGAGACAATACTCAAACGAGGTTTGGAGAGACAATACTCAAACGAAGTCTGGAGAGACAGTACTCAAACAAAGTCTGGAGAGACGGTACTCAAACAAAGTCTGGAGAGACAGTACTCAAAGTCTGGAGAGACGGTACTCAAACAAGGTCTGGAGAGACGGTACTCGAACAAAGTCTGGAGAGACGGTACTCGAACAAAGTCTGGAGAGACGGTACTCAAGGTCTGGAGAGACAGTACTCAAGGTCTGGAGAGACAGTACTCAAGGTCTGGAGAGACAATACTCAAGGTCTGGAGAGACAATACTCAGCCATCAGCGTCGTCAGAAGCACGTTGGTGTTAAACTTAGCTACCGAGGTTGTCAGAAGCGCCGAGGTATGCAACAACCTGGAGAGGCTACTCAATAATTTTCCACCGGAAGACGCTACAAGTCAGAAGGTTGGCACATCACCCGGACAATTGGGTCAACTCCTTTACTTGTCAGCCGGTACACCAAAAGACCGTTTGACTAAGTAAAGGGGGGGCAGCTGTAGACCCCTAAAATTGTCCGGGTCGGAAATAAAGCTTGAAGACTCTCGAAGACTGAAGGAAGATCAGCCAGAAGGACTCCTGGAAGGCCCTAGGAGGGTTCTCTGTAGGTCTAGAGGTCTTAGAATAGCTCAAAATAAGGAAGTGGAGGGAATGAAGCCCAATACGGCCGTACTGAACTTAATACGGCCGTATTGAAGCTTCAATACGGCCGCAGTGAACTCAATACGGCGTATTGAAGTTCAAAAATTTCAATACGGCCGTATTGCTTCTGTAGGCCGTATTGCGCCTATTCCCTATAAATATGACGTCAATTGGACGTCATTCCAGACTTTTTCAGATAGTTTTAACCCTCTCCTTGAGTATTCTGGGGTTTTTGAGCAGTGTTCTGCCCTAGAAATCACTCGGAGAGTTGATCCGACAAAGTTCTTGAGCCCCGAGCCATTTTGCTTGAGGATCGAACCTAGTCGAAGGGAAATCCTCCGGATTTCCATAGTTAAAAGTTTTTTAGGAAGAAGCGAGCGAGCTTGTAGAGCGAGGGAACGCCAAAAAGCTTCCCAGGTTCACTCAATATATAAAAGCACGCTTCAAGAGGTTTCTTCTTAAATCCTTCCTTTTACTGCTTTCTGTGTGCACATTTAAACTGTCATCATGTAGATAGTTAATTTATAATTGCTTAGAATAAATAGGGGTAATTTAGTAATTTTACGCTGTTATTTTAGAAAATAATCTGTCATAGGGAACCCGAAAGGGGCGCTGTGGGGTGCTAACACCTTCCCCACGCGTAATCGACTCCCTTACCCAACTCTGGTTGTAATGGCCAAAGTTGATTTGTAAAATCAATTGCCTTATCCCTTTTTCCAATGTTTTGAGAAAAACATTGGTGGCGACTCCACGAACCCCTCCTTTTTGCGAAAACCACTAATCCATGGAGGGTCCCGCTTGGGATTAATATGGATTGGTGAATCATTTAATAAAATTGCTCGTTTGACAAGGTCTCAGTTTGAGAATACGTCATTCTAGCAATCCATATTTTTAAACAAATAAACGAGTCCAACCATCCTTCGCGAATGCCGAAAGCCCGTTTCGGGCCGGTGGCGACAAGAGTTAAAAGAGTACATAAGAAAAAAAGAAGAGGAACACATAAAAAGAGAGGAAGAAATTAGAAAAAGGGAAAAAGAAAATGCTAAGAATAAGGAGGAAATAAAACAATTACTTGCAAAATTAGTTGAAAGGAGAGAAACTAGTGGATCCAAACCTAGGATTGTTCCAACTAGATCTCAAATAGGCAAAGAAGTTAGAGTCCCTAGGAGTATGCATGAGGAAGAAAATACAACAAGAGAGGTAGAACTTAGAAGAAAAGAAAAAGAAAAGAAAATAGAAAAGAAAGAAAAAATAAAGAAAAGTATAGAAAAAGTTCAAGAGTGGTTAGAAAAACAACAACCAACACTCTTAGAGAAGAGTAAGGAGGATAATGTTTCTTCCAAAGGGCTTATGGTTGAAGAAAGTCACTTTCCCATTAAAAATGATTTAAAGACTCTTTTCATTCATCAAGACCTTAACTCTTTCTCCCACGTTGCCACTAGGCATGAAGTGGAGGTTCAAAAACAAATCCTTTTTAAAGAAAAAGAATCTCAACTTCAAGATTTAGTGAAGAAGAAGTGGACTTCACTTAGTCCCACTTCTTGTGCTACTTCCTTCGTGGTGCCCAAGGAAGATAAGTCTTCTTTCTTTAAGACTCTTTCTACTTTAGTTTTCTTCATAAAGCACCCAACTTTTGGTTTGTTTGGTTTGTTGGATACATCTCATGGTGTTGTATCGTCTATTTTTGATCTTGAAGGAAGTTGAAACTTATTTGAACTTAACTTGGATACTTCCCTACAAGACAAACTTAGATTATACGAGTTTTCTAGACTCCTCTTAACACCTTTTTCTCATATGTATCTAACAAATAATGCAATACAAAGTTGTTTAGGAAAATTTTTAGTTAAGTTTTCTTTATTTTCTAGTACATATCTAGGTCACCACATTGGGTACCTCCAACAAGATATTTTATTTTTTAGGACTAATGCATTAGTGTGCTATAGTTTTAGTCTTTTTACCTTTTTAGGTTTTGGTTATACATCTAGACTTCATGGGAAGAATCCTATCTTTCGCATTAGAGAGTCTAGTCCTTTTAATTTAGACAATCTTTTTAGCATTTTTAGTAGAACTCCTCTTAGGATACACTTTTCATTTCTATCATATACTTTTTACCTCTAATGCTTATTTTTATCTTTTTGTTGGTCATGATGCTCACCATGAGGAACCTCTTGATTTGAGGTCAAATCCTTTTCAATAGGGAGGGAATGATGGAATAACACTAAGGCCAAGAAGTCCAAGAGGTGATGTATTGAAGGAAGCAAAAGGAATGGGTTAGTGTTGAAAAGCCATAGGAGGAGTGAGGCCACTTTTGGACCTTAGCTCCTAAGTTTTTATTAGCATAACATTTATTTTTTTATTCCTATTTTACCCTTATCTTTGATTTCCTATTTTACCCTTGTATCTTGGGGTATTTTAGTCTTAGAATTTATTTTACTTGTATTTCCCATTTTACCCTTGTATTTTGGGGTGTTTAGGACTTATAATTTATTTTCCCTTGTATTTCCTATTTTACCCTTGTATTATGGGGTGCTTTAGATGATTAGGGTTTTTAATTTTGGGCTAGGATGCTAATTAGAGGGTGACACATGTTTTTGGTGTTTTTGGGTCTATTTTTGGTGTTAGAAAGGCTTAGGCCCAAGTGGAGGGCAAAGGTTGCATGGTCTTATCATGCACCTAGATATAGCCAATCTAAACCCAAAGATTCCATCCTTGGCCACCAAGTTGCATCTAGGGTTCATTTGCATTTCATTTGGAATGCATTTGCCTACTCCAAATGCAACCCTAGATGCCTCCCCTCCTATAAATACCCAACACCCCACACCTTGTAAATACTTTGGAATATATGAATTTGAGTGAGCATTTTTTGCCTCAAATCCTCTCCTTAGTCACTAGGTCAATTCGGCCTACCTCTCTTATCTCCTCCTTAGAGTGAGTTTAGGGATACCTTGAATGGCCTTCACCTCCACTTAGTGAAGAGATCCAACTAGAACACCCAAAACACCATCTTCCCAACCTTTCTCCTATTCGCCCAAGACTCCACCTTTCACGCCCACCATCACTTAGCCTCACCCTTGAAAGAAGGTTCACCCTCTAAGGTCACCATCTTGGCCTTGGAAAGGAGCTCCTCTTCACCATTGAATGTTTGATCATCCCCTTGGTGGAAGGAGTCCATCAAGTGGTGGGACTTAAACAATTTCCCAAACAACCACTCCTAAATGTAGGTTTGTTTTAACAAGAGAAACCAAAAGTTAACCCAAGGTAGGGTTAAGAAGTTACAAAACAATGGAAACAAAATTAATCAAGGATGCTTGAAGAACTTCCACCAAAGGTGTTTGGAGACAAGCTTGGACAACCTTGGAGTCAAGTGAAACGCCCTAAATTGGTCTCCACTACTCCTTCTCTAAGTGTTCCAACCGATCACCAAATTCTCCAAATCCGTCACTAATTTGCTTCCAAAATCCGTCTCTAACTTTGACCTAAAAATCAAAACAAGTCTTGGCTGCAAAAATAACAAACAAGTGAGCCTTTCCAAGGTGTTTCACTCAGGTTATGTGTACCTCAATCTCCTTCAAGTGTAGACACCTTTGAGATTAGCCAATATGTCTCAATTAGTCCTTCCTTCCAAGTGTGTTGGCTTGAAAAGTATTATGTCTCACCAAGGCTTAACAACCACACAAGAGAGAGTAGAGGCCAATAAATGAAAACTGAAAAGCACAATTTAGAAAAGGCTACACTCTTGTAGGAATTGATGTGACAAAACAAAGAGAGCCAAGAAGACACAAAGCAACAAATAAAGGCCAATTTCGAAAGCTAGCACACAAAAGATTAACCCTAGGAATGGCACTAGAATGGATTACAAAAACCAAAACAAAATTTGTGCTAATGTTTTGATGGTTTAAAAGTATTTTTCCAACCATTGGACAGAAAGCAAACCTCAAGGAAAATTACACAAAATTTCAAGGCCAAGTGCTACTAAAAATGTTTTGTTTTCACTTTGGTTTTTCTAGGTTTTTCTCTTTTGTTTTCTTTTCTTTTTCTTATATTTTTGTCTCTTTTCTTTCTTTCTTTTCTTTGAATACAGAGATTAAGCACTTAAAACAGAGGCCACACAAGTAATAAAGAGGTTTTCAAGTGGTGGAGAAAAGAGAAGTAAAAAGAGTAGAAGTGTAAGTGTACTAGTCAAAATTTTCAACACAAAAATGTTACTAGTTTTGATACTAGTTTGTTCTTATTTTTTGTACACTTTGATTTTTGTTTTTAATACACTTCTAACTCTATTTTATTTTTCCAAAACAAGCACAAGACACACAAGGAATTGCTGGTCACAAATTGCTAAGAAACAAATAGCAATTGAAGTTCACAAAAAAAATTGACTCTAGAACATGTTAGGTCTAATAACATGCATTGGAGTCATTTTATGAGCACACTGAGATTTAATAATGTTCAACCAGCAATGACACTATATATGAACAGAGGTTAACACATTTATATTCAAAAATAAAAAGGCACAACAAAGATTTAATGACAAGTAAAACAACTACACATGACTCTAAGACAAAACTAGAAGATTAAGAAATGAAAAATGCTTGTATTCTTGTTTCTTTTTTAGGAGTTTCTTTTTAGTCCGAATTTATAGGAGTGATAGTCATATTTTAGTATATCTTTCTTTATGTGATTTTACCTTGTTTGATTCTTTTTAGTAGCCTTTATTCATGTTTTAGTTCAGATTTGCATTAGTGAATCATTTAGGAATTAGTTATAAATTTTACTAATTTTCCGTAAGAATTTCCTGTTTTAACACAGTTTCTTGTACAAGCCATATCTAGAGCTATTCAACTCGGAATTTGGCAAACTTGGTGTCCCTGTAAAGATAAGACGGAGATCTACAATTCACATGTTGGACGAAAAGCCCAGTTTGGACATTTTCAGACCCAAAACTGTGCTTTAAGGTCGCGGCGCTGCACTTGATTGTTCAGCTTGTCATGAAACTGTTTTGTTTAGTTAATTAGGCTTTTGAATTGTAATTAGTGGACTGGACCTTTGGTTTTAGACCCATTATTTTGTCTTTAAAAGCATGTAATGACTCAGGAGTTGGGTCTTGGACAATTCATTTTTTTAGATTTTCAGATTTGAGATAACTTCCTCAAGAAGTTTCTCTCAAAAGTCTCTCTTCTCTCTTTGAAACTTCTCATCTTCTCTCTCACTCTCTCTTTACACGAATCCTTTTCTCTCTCACGGAATTTCTTCTCTCAATTGGAATTTGCTGCAACATGATAATGAGGCACGGCTAATTCCTTAATCGGGTTAAGGTTTCAAGAACTACGGTAAATTTGAGTTTCTAATTTTTACCGAACGAATTCTTTCTTCTTCTCTTTTTTTTGTTTAGTGTAAATTCTGTTTTTCATGATATTGAATCTCTGTTTTGAACCCTAAATGAAAATGAGAAGAAGTATTTTCTAATTAGAAATAACCTAAATCCCTAATTCAATCGGTTACTTTCTTGAATTTTGTTGAAATTTGGAATGTGCGATTGTAGTTTCTGTTTTAATAAAATTCACAATCTAGATTTAGATTACTGTTTGGATTAATTTCGGATTGAATTAGATGGATTAATAATTCGTATTTGTTGTGAACAATGATGATTATACCGTAGGAATTGAAACCTTAAACCGAATTTCTATACTACTGAAATTTTGTGTTGATTTGATTTCTTTGCTTTCTTAATGCTTTGCTCTAATTGTTTGCTGGAAAATCTTTTCCCCCTGAGTTCTAAATTGATTTACATACATGATTAAATTCAAAATATAATGTGCTTGTGTCCTTGAGAGATGACCTAGGTTAAGTCCTCTATATTACAGAAATTTGTTGAGGAACCTAGAATTGTTTGATAGTGATACGACTGAGCTATCAAGGAGTCCAAAGAAAGATAAAAGCAACCCTAAAACATTTAAAAAGACATAAAAAGAATACCTAAGGCACACACAAGGTGATGGAATCCTCCCTTCCATGGATGATTTCGGCTCCTTGAAGAGAGACTCCTTGCCCAAAGATCTAGGCTCACCAAAGGACTTAGAAAAGGGACGTTTAAGGTGGAAGATGGATTTTGGTGTGAATAGGTGAAGGTGGGGAAAAATGTATGGTTGCTCAAGGTTGGCTCACTCCAAGTGTAGGTGGAGGCCACTCTAGGGTTTCACTCTCCAAGGGTGGAGAATGAAGTAGGCTAGCCGAATTAACCTAGTGACTAAGGATGGGATTTTGAGGCATAAAATGCTCACTCAATATCATATAATCCAAAGTATTTACAAGTGGTGGGGTGTTGGGTATTTATAGGAGGGAAGGCATCTAGGGTTGCATTTGGAGTAGGCAAATGCATTCCAAATGAAATGCAAATGAACCCTAGATACAACTTGGTGGCCAAGGATGGAATCTTTGGGCTTAGATTGGCTATATCTAGGTGCATGATAAGACCATGCAACCTTTGCCCTCCACTTGGGCCTAAGCCTTTCTAACACCAAAAATAGACCCAATAAGCACCAAAAATGCGTCACCCTCTAATTAACACCCTAGCCCAAAATTAAAAACCCTAATAATCTAGAGCACCCCATAATACAAGGGTAAAATTGGAAATACAAGTAAAATAAATTCTATGACTAAAATACCCCAAAATACAAGGGTAAAATAGGAATTAAAGATAAATGCTATAAAAACTTAGGAGCTAAGGCCCAAAAGTGGCCTCACTAACCCATTCCTCTTGCCTCCTTTAATATATCACCTCTTGGTCTTCTCGGCCTTAGTGTTATTCCATCATTCCCTCCCTCTTGAAAAGGATTTGACCTCAAATCAAGAGGTTCCTCATGGTGGGCATCATGACCAATAAAAACATAAAAATAAGCATTAGAGGTAATGGTATATGATAAAAATGGAAAGTGTATCCTAAGAGGAGTTCTACTAAAAATGCGAAAAAGATTGTCTAAATTAAAAGGACTAGACTCTCTAATGCGAAAGATAGGATCCTCCCCATAGTGAAGTCTAGATGTATAACCAAAACCTAAAAAGGTAAAAAGACTAAAACTATAGCACACTAATGCATTAGTCCTAAAAACTAAAATATCTTGTTGTAGGTACCCAATGTAGTGACCTAGGTATATACTAGAAAATAAAGAAAACTTAACTAAACAATTACCTAAACAACTTTGTATTACATTATTTGTTAGATACATATGAGAAAAAGGTGTCAAGAGGAGTTTAGAAAACTCATATAATCTAAGTTTGTCTTGTAGGGAAGTAACCAAGTTAAGTTGAAATAAGTTTGAACTTCCCTCAAGATCAAAAGTAGAAAATAGGACACCATGAGATGTATCCAACAAATCATACAAATCAAAAGTTGGGTGCTTTATGAGGACAACTAAAGTAGAAAGAGGCTTAAAGAGAAAAGGCTTATCTTCCTTGGGCACCACCAAGGAAGTAGCACAAGAAGTGAGACTAAGTGAAGTCCACTTCTTCTTCACTAAATCTTGAAGTTGAGATTCTTTTTCTTTAAAAGGGATTTGTTTTTGAATCTCCACCTCATGACTAGTGGCAACGTGAGAGAAAGAGTTAAGGTCTTGATGAATGAAGAAAGTCTGATGAGGTTCCACTTGGTGAATCCTCAATGAACACAATCAAATCCTTCTCGGTTCCTTGGAAATATGGCAAGGAAGGAAGTTCCAAAGAAGCATCAATGTTTCCTAAGCTTGACCATGCCAAGTCCGGAAGAAGAAAGGGATAACCTAGCTCTACAAAGAGAGGAGCTCAAGGAGGGTAGAGGTAGGCTATGAGTGACTTTCGGAGGGAGAGAATTCAATGTGAGAAATCTCATTCATCAATCCAAAAGTGAGGTACATGGCTCGGTCATATGAATTTATAAGAGTAAATTAGGTTTAGGTAACCATGGGTTAGCCTAAGGTTAAGTGAAACCATGGTATGGTTCACTTAACTTTAGGCGCCCAAAATTTGAATTCAAAATTCATTTGAGTTAAACCGGATCACCCATGTGCAAGCTCATTTGAAATGTAATTAGAGTTCCATTTGAGTTGCATTTCGGATCACACCATGTGCATGTGTTGCACATGGCCGAAATGCACACCAAATGTGATTCTAATTACATTCTAATGTAACTACACATGTAACCTAAATAACCCTAAATTCAAATGACCTCTAAATGAAAAAGCTAAGCTACATGGCCGGAAATACAATGCCCAAAAGAAATACAAGGCACTAAGGCCCAATCCTATACTAACCCTAATCTAATGGGCTTGAGACAAAGCCCAACAAAATAAAGTGGTGGGCTTTCCTTGGGCTTGGGCCCACTCTTCATGTATCATCCTTGCCATAGCCCTAGTAGTTGGGCCCTTAGCCCATGGGCCTCCTCCATCATCCCCTCCCTCTTGAAGAGGATTTGTCCTCAAATCTAAATCATCCTCCTCTTGGGTAGCTAGTCCTGTAAAAAGAGACAAGTCAGAAACATTGAAACTAGAACTAACACCATACTCAGAAGGGAGATCTAGGACATAGGCATTATTATTGATTTTCTTAAGGATTTGGAAAGGACCATCCCCTCTAGGACTAAGTTTTGACTTTCTTTTGGAAGGAAACCTATCCTTCCTAAGGTGTAGCCAAACCCAGTCACCTTCCTTGAAGATAACCTCTTTCCTACCCTTATTATTATATTTTTGGTATTTTTCTGTTTGGGATTGAATATGATCTCTAACCCTCTCATGTAATTTCTTGACAAACTCAGCCCTAGATGTGCCTTCTTTATGAATAAAGGAAACAACATCGGGAAGAGGTAATAAATCCAATGGAGTAAGAGGATTAAAGCCATAAACAATCTCAAATGGAGACATGTTAGTGGTCTTGTGAACCACCCTATTGTAGGCAAATTCCACATGAGGAAGATAGTCATCTCATGACGTCTTATTGCCTTTGAGGATTGCCCTCAACATAGTCCCTAGAGACCTATTTACTACCTCAGTTTGCCCATCAGTTTGGGGATGACATGTGGTAGAAAATAGTAGTTTAGTTCCTAACCTGGCCCAAAGAGTTTTCCAAAAATGGCTTAGGAACTTAACATCTCTATCTGAGACTATAGTTTTAGGTAACCCATGTAGTCTCACAATTTCTTGAAAGAATAATTTAGCAATGTTACTTGCATCATCCACTTTGTGGAAGGGAATGAAGTGTGCCATTTTGCTAAAACGGTCCACAACCACAAAGATGGAATCCTTTCCTCTTTGGGTTCTAGGCAATCCAAGGATAAAATCCATGGAAATGTCTACCCAAGGAGAAGAGGATATGGGCAAGGGAGTGTAGAGCCCATGAGGTTTTGTGGTAGACTTTGCTTGTAAACAAGCAATGCAACTACTACAAAACCTGTGGACATCTCGTTTCATATGAGGCCAAAAGAATTTCTCTCTCAAAAGTGAAAGAGTTTTCTCAATTCCAAAATGCCCCATGAGCCCACCCTCATGGCTCTCCCTTGTAGACCCCTAAAATTGTCCGGGTCGGAAATAAGACTCGAAGACTCTCAAAGATCAAAGGAAAGTCAGCCAGAAGGACTCCCAGAAGACCATAAGATGACTATCTGTAGGTTTAGAGGTCTTAGAGTACCTAAAAATAAGGAAGTGGAGGGAATGAAGCCCAATACGGCCTCCCAAAAGTTCAGTACGGCCGTATTGAATATTTTGAACTACAATACGGCCGCACTGAACTCAATACGGCCGGATTGAAGTTTCTGAACTTCACTACGGCCGCACTTAACTCAATACGGCCGGATTGAAGTTCACTACGGCCGCACTGAACTCAATACGGCCGTATTGAGGTTTTTTGAACTTCAATACGGCCGTACTGAATTCAATACAGCCGTATTGTAGTTCAAAAACTCAATACGGGCCGTATTGACTCCAGGGCCCGTATTGCGCCTGTTCCCTATAAATAAGACGTCATTTGGACGTCATTCTACACTTTTACACTGAGTTTTAACCCTCTTCTTGAGTATTCTGGGTTTTTTTGAGCAGTGCTCTGCCTAGAAATCACTCGGAGAGTTGATCCGACAAAAGTTCTCGAGTTCTGAGCTTTTTGCTTGAGTCTCGAACTGAGTCGAAGGGAAATCCTCCGGATTTCCATAGTTAAAATTTTCTAGGAGGGAGCGAGCGGGCTTGTAGAGCGAGGGAACGCCAAAAAGCTTCCCAGTTTTACTTGAATATAAAAGCACGCTTCAAAGGTTTCTTCTTAAGACCTTCCTTTTACTGCTTTCTGTGTGTATATTTAACTGTCATCATGTAGATAGTTAAGTTATAATTGTTTAGAATAAATAGGGGTAATTTAGTAATTTCGCACTATTATTTTTAGAAATAATCTGTCATAGGGAACCCGAAAGGGGCGCTGTGGGGTGCTAACACCTTCCCCACACGTAACCGACTCCCTTACCCGACTCTGGTTGTCATGGCCGAAGTCGATTTTTGAATCGATTGCCTTAAACTTCTTTTTCCAATGTTTTGAGTAAAACATTGGTGGCGACTCCATGAACCCTTCCTTTTTATGAAAACTGCTAATCCATGGAGGGTCCCGCTTGGGATTAACATGGATTGGTGAGCCTTTTAATAAAATTGCTCGTTTGACAAGGTCTCAGTTTGAGAATAAGTCATTCTAGCAATCCATATTTTTAAACAAATAAAAGAGTCCAACCATCCTTCGCGATTGCCGAAAGCCCGTTTCGGGCCGGTGGCGACAGATGGCGACTCCACTGGGGAAGCCTCGAGAGTCAGTCCCATTTAGTGATAGATTATTTTTAACAAATAATAGTTAAAATTACTTTATTACCCCTTGTTTGTATGATAACATGTTTTATCTATTTGGCTTTAATAACTGTTGTATGTTTAAATTTCCGCAATTGTTTGAAATAAAAACTGTACACAAACCTTTGCACACAACAGTTCCCTCTATACCCGGGGGCATGAGTGGAAAGCCATAGGGAGTGGATGTTAGTACGACCGGTTGTCGAATGGGTCTATAGGTGCCCGTAGACCGTTGTCGGAAAACATCACTCAAGGTGATAACCATGAACTCAAGTCCGACAGTGCGTTGGAACTTTCCATCGACTTACGACGAGAGGAATTGGGTCCCTATAATGGGGGCACCTTGGGGGCCTCAGACCAGTGAGAACAGTTAGAACCTCCTTGAATATGCACTTTTCTGCAGGATACCCCTACCTCGTGATTCGCTCGTGACTGTTCGTGGATGAGTGAATTGTTTGTGTATAGGTTTATGTGATATTGTTTGTACATTAATAATAAACCTCGTGATAAGGTCTAAAGAATAATCCCCATGCATGAAAAAACCATGACATGAGAGGAAAGACCATGTGCGAAAATATAATAAAAATGAGGAGCATGTGCATCATTACCAATAAGACATCATGCATCCTCATAAACCATGCATTTTAGGTTCACCAATACCTCTTGACATGAGTAAAAGAGACCCATAATTATCGAGATTCTCCGTTGAGGAGAGATCATAAGTCAAGGAGGGTAGTAACACTCTGTTTTAAAAAGGCAGCGCCTTAAAAATGGAGGGTTATCAAGCTCATGTCAAGAGCGTATTCATTCCATAAATTAATTAGATTAAATATTCATTTTTAGAAAGTGGCTGGTCATCTCTCTGTCCTCACACGCGCGCAGAAAATCAAGAAGATGGAAGCGCTGGAGGACCAAAATAAGAAGCTTACAGCCGAGCTCTCACAGCTCAAAGAACAAATGGCGCAAATGATGGAACTCATGCGTCACCATAATGTACATGGGTCTCACCACAGTGACCATGAGTCCCATCATCATGAGGAGGAGGAACATGAGGAAGAACCTCCACGAGCTGTACCCCTTGGGGCGGGGATCATGATTAAAGAGCCCGAAGTTTCAAAGGAACAATTCCACGCCCTAGAGGATCGGCTAAGGGCTATGGAGGGGCATGATTTCGATATTAAAGATGCCGCCGACATGTGCTTAGTGAGGGATATTCAATTTCCTCCTAAATTTAAAGTGCCAGATTTCCCGAGATACGTGGGATCGACTTGCCCCAAGAGTCATCTCACCATGTACTGCCGAAAGATGGCTGCATATGCCACAAACGAAAAGCTCTTGATCCACTGCTTCCAAGAGAGCTTGGCTGATACCGCGCTCAACTGGTATATGCAGCTAGATGGAAATCTAGTACACACATGGAGGCAGTTGGCCGACGCCTTTCTCAAGCGCTACAAATACAACATCGACCTAACACCCGATAGGTCAGATCTTCAAGCCTTGAGTAAAACAAATGATGAATCTTTCAAGGCGTATGCCCAACGATGGAGGGAGTTGGCGGCACAAATAGAGCCCCCGCTGTCAGATAAGGAGATGGTGTCCTTGTTCATAAATTCGTTGACCGGTCCCTATTATGACAAAATGATAGGGAACACGACCACACTCTTCTCGGACATCATCACCATTGGAGAAAGGGTGGAACAAGGGCTGAAAAGTGGGAAGCTAGCTAAGCCCTCCCAATCATTCGAAGCTAAGAAGACCTTCAGGAAGAAGAAGGAGGGAGGAGTCAATGCCGTAAATGTTTCTTTATCTTCTTCCACTTCGAAGTCGGGAAAGTCGCAATACAACCCTGTGAGGAAGTTTGATAAACTTCCGACCACATATAGCGACCTCCTGCCGAAGCTAGTAGAAGCGCGTCTTCTAGCTTATGTTCCACCGAGGAAATTTGATCCACCATACCCCGATTGGTACAAACCACAAGACAAATGTCTATACCATTCTGGGGCATCGGGGCATTCAACGGAGAACTGTAAAGTTCTCAAATATAAGGTCCAAGACCTTATTGATGCTGGGTGGGTCACCTTCGATTCGACAGCGCCCGACGTGAGCAAGAATCCTCTACCAAAGCAGGAGTAGAGAATGGCAAGCCACGATAGGGCCCCTTCATATTTTTCTTTTCTTTTAGGGACTCATGATCAGTACCCGAGATCATGAGAACCTTTTCATGTAAATAAGGGTTTTTGTACAGTTTTAATACATATCAATAAAGAGGCATTTTTCACACATTACTCTCTCTTTTGTTCTTTTCTCTCTTTCCTCATTAACATTAATAATTCTAAACCTAAACAGAACCAATAAAATAATTATGTCTGTAATTGTTCGCTCTGACCGGGATCCGAAAGTTGAGGATAAATGGGTTGAGTTGGACAGTGATGAGGAGACCATTTCTCCGGATTTGCAAAGATTGCTAGATCAAGAAGCTCGTCAAGAGAAATTGGAGACTGTGAATTTGGGGCAGGGCCGAGAGATAAAAGAGGTCAATATTGGGACCCATATCAGTGATGAAATAAGGACACATGTTTCCGCTATGATTATAATAAAATCATTCTTCATTGCTTCTTTTCTTGCTTATAATAAAATTCTAAACCGCATTATTTTTAACCCTGTTTGAATAAACATGAATGAGGTTAAAATCATCTTAATAATAATAAACCCGCATCATTTTTTATGTGGAAGTGTGTGTGACGACTTGGAGCACCTTCCCTTGGCCCCGACAAGTGCCATCATGGATAAAAATAAATCCTTTAAAATAAAAGAAGCTCGGCAGAAAACCCAAAAAGGGGGATGCGCAAAAATAAGAGCAAAGAACCCGCTAGGAATCCCACGAAAGGGTGACCTAGGCAAAAATTAGGGTTGCAAAATAAACAAAAAACAAAAGTCCGCTAAAACACCACAAAAGGGTATTTCAGGCAAAAATAAGGACAATCAAAAAAAAAAAAAAAAAAAAAAAAAAAAAAGAAATCCATGATGGTACCACGAGCCGAATTCAAGAAAGGTTCAAGGGAAGCTATCCAAGTTGTCGAATCACAACACGACTTTTTAACTTCATAAGTGTTTAATCAAACAAGCCTAAACACATAAGCCTACCTTGGCCATCCATTCTTACAAAAACCATTTTTGAAAAATAAATCCCCTCTAAAACACAAACTTCAGAATAAAAGTATCTTTCCCTTCTTTTCTCTCTTGTCCCAAATGATTTTAGAATAATCTAGTGGAAGCATGGAGAAATAAATCATCACTGATAATGGATCTAATCTGAACAACAAAATGGTGGAAGAACTGTGCCAAGAATTCAAGATCCAACACCATAACTCTTCCCCATATCGGCCAAAGATGAATGGGGCAGTCGAGGCAACCAATAAGAACATCAAGAAAATAGTGCAAAAGATGGTTGTCTCATTTAAAGACTGGCACGAGATGTTACCCTTCGCTCCTCATGGCTATAGGACTTCAGTACGTACATCTACAGGAGCTACTCCATTCTCCCTCGTTTATGGGATGGAGGCAGTTCTACCCGTCGAAGTCGAGATACCTTCTCTAAGGGTAATCTTGGAAACAAAACTTTCGAGGTAGAATGGGTTCAAAGCCGATACGACCAGTTGAACCTTATCAAAAAGAAACGGCTGAAC
Source organism: Cajanus cajan (assembly GCF_000230855.2). Taxonomy (NCBI): domain Eukaryota; kingdom Viridiplantae; phylum Streptophyta; class Magnoliopsida; order Fabales; family Fabaceae; genus Cajanus; species Cajanus cajan. The sequence goes on from NC_138525.1 coordinate 42,905,310, forward strand.
GCCATATGCCATGGTCAAGCCTATCAGAGGAAGATCAAAAAAGGCTTTTGACAAGAAAGTCCACCCTCGAGTCTACCATGAGGGAGAGTTGGTAATGAAGAAATTGCTACCAACTCAAAAGGACAAAATCGGAAAGTGTGCCCCAAATCACGGAGGACCATACATGGAAAAACGAGCTTTCTCAGGAGGAGCATTGATCCTCACAGACATGGATGGAAAAGAACTTCGATACCCAGTCAACGCTGACGTGGTAAAGAAGTACTATGCTTGAAGATGTTGCTTGCATAGGCCCGCTAGGATGAAAACCCAAAAAGGGCGTCCTAGGCAAAAGTTAGGGCAAAATAAAAAGCCCGCCAGTACAAGGGTACTAGGCAAAACAAAGGCGAATTTATCCCCGCTAGGATACGTCCTAGACAAAAATTAGGGGCAAAAAGAATAAGATGCAAAAACAAAGCAAGCAACGATCACTTGAATCGAAAACCGAAAGGCGGCTCAAGTGATTATCTTCTAGAAGCAAGCGTCTTGCAGCATCTACACTCCTGGCTCAAGCATCTCACCCGAAGCAACTAGGGGAATGTAAAGAGCAACAATTACAGATATAATTGTTAAGCCCAATGTATATAGCCTACCCAGGCCAGCCATTCTTCAGAAATTTCCTTCTGTATATCTTTCTGTAAAAACACTTGTGAATATTAATAAAATATCTATTCATTTCTTTTCTCTCTTGACCATGTGATTATGCCTCTAAATTGGTATTTCTAAAAATTGTATGAAATTCCTTAATAATCGGTCAATAAAGAAAATTGGAGGGGTTCCTATAAAATCCATAATCTCCTGCATAAAAGGCTCACAAAAATATTCCCTCACGTCGATGACAGAAATTCCTCCAAGAAAAGGAGGATAGGGAGAGCCATTCATTTTTCTAAAAACATTAAATAATAAAACTTGCATTTGTGCATCACACACATTAGTTGCACATTCAAAGACCTTATCATGAGGCAATTGCATAAAATAGAAAATAGGAAAAATTGCTTGTGTATGGCAGCGGTCAACAGAAAAGGCCGCAAATCAACAGAAAAGGCAAAAATACAGAAAAAGCCAAAAAAATGACAAAAAAGGAAAAAAATACAGAAAAAGCCAAAAACGACAAAAAAGAGGCAAAAGATTTAGAAAATCAATCGCCTCGTGCGGAATAACTGAGCCTGGAGAGGCTTGCCGAAACAATACTCCCACAGAATAATTGAGCCTGGAGAGGCTTGCCGAAATAATACTCATACAAAATAACTGAGCCTGGAGAGGCTTGCCGAAACAATACTCCCACAGAATAATTGAGCCTGGAGAGGCTTGCCGAAATAATACTCATACAAAATAATTGAGCCTGGAGAGGCTCACCGAAATAATACTCGACAAATTGTACAGAATAATTGAGCCTGGAGAGGCTCGCCGAAATAATACTCCCCAGAGATATCTCAGCTTCCACTCATGGGCCAAATTCCCCAGTAAAAGCTATCAAACCAAGATCAGCAAGATTCCCCAAGGAGGGCTTGATCGTCTAAACAGAATATCCAAGTCGAAAGGACTATGACCTCCTCAGTGGAGGATAGCTTTCCAACTCAAGCGATGAGTGAAGCTAAGCCTGAAGAGGCTTTCTAAATAATACTCTGGGATATATAAACTTCAAATCCCCAGTCGCCTATTAAGAGGCATCCCTACAAAAAAGAGAAAAATCAAAAGATCAATAATCATTCCCCAAGTGGAATCCGGCTCTTAGCCAAACATCAAGCGTCAAGATGATCTGCCTAACAGAAGAGGCTAATCACAATCAATGACAAAATCCCCCAGCGGATAATAGCCTACACAGAGGCAACAAAATCAGAAAATCAAAAGAGTCACCCGAATAAGGATAACCGGGATACTCCACCAACGTCGAAAGGACGTCAGCCAATCATAAGGCACCGCTCATCTCAGAAAGAGCATCTTCGTGTCTACACCCCAGGGAAACAGAAATTCCTCAATGGGCACCAACTATGCAAAGGAAAGTTGGGACACAAGAACCTATGAGTAACTGCACATCCCCTAGACGGATCCCTGCGTTATCCAGCCCTCAGCGGCACCAAAATCAAAATCAAACCGTCGAAGCAGCATCGTGGACTGTGGAGACAAAATCATCTCAAAGCCTAAGAGGCAATACTCAGCTACCCAGTTGTCGAGAGCACCGAGGTATGCACAAGCCTGGAGAGGCGGTACTCAGCTACCCAGTTGTCGAGAGCACCGAGGTATGCACAAGCCTGGAGAGGCGCTACTCAGCTACCCAGTTGTCGAGAGCACCGAGGTATGCACAAGCCTAAGAGGCAATACTCAGCTACCCAGTTGTCGAGAGCACCGAGGTATGCACAAGCCTGGAGAGGCGGTACTCAGCTACCCAGTTGTCGAGAGCACCGAGGTATGCACAAGCCTGGAGAGGCGCTACTCAGCTACCCAGTTGTCGAGAGCACCGAGGTATGCACAATCCTGGAGAGGCGGTACTCAGCTACCCAGTTGTCGAGAGCACCGAGGTATGCACAAGCCTGGAGAGGCAATACTCAGCTACCCAGATGTCTAGAGCACCGAGGTATGCACAAGCCTGGAGAGGCGTTACTCAGCTACCCAGATGTCCAGAGCACCGAGGTATGCAATGAGCTTGGAGAGGCGACGACTAATACTCACCCTGGAGAGGGCAAACTCAACCTGGAGAGGCTACTCAACAATTTTCCCACCTGAAGACACTACAAGTCGGAAGGATGGCTTATTCCCCGGACAATTGGGTCAACTCCTTTACTTATCAAACGGTACACCAAAAGGCCGTTTGACTAAGTAAAGGGGGGGCAGCTATAGACCCCTAAAATTGTCCGGGTCGGAAATAAGACTCGAAGACTCTCAAAGATCAAAGGAAAGTCAGCCAGAAGGACTCCCAGAAGACCATAAGATGACTATCTGTAGGTTTAGAGGTCTTAGAGTACCTAAAAATAAGGAAGTGGAGGGAATGAAGCCCAATACGGCCTCCCAAAAGTTCAGTACGGCCGTATTGAACATTTTGAACTACAATACGGCCGCACTGAACTCAATACGGCCGGATTGAAGTTTCTGAACTTCACTACGACCGCACTTAACTCAATACGGCCGGATTGAAGTTCACTACGGCCGCACTGAACTCAATACGGCCGTATTGAGGTTTTTTGAACTTCAATACGGCCGTACTGAATTCAATACGGCCGTATTGTAGTTCAAAAACTCAATACGGGCCGTATTGACTCCAGGGCCCGTATTGCGCCTGTTCCCTATAAATAAGACGTCATTTGGACGTCATTCTACACTTTTACACTAAGTTTTAACCCTCTTCTTGAGTATTCTGGGTTTTTTTGAGCAGTGCTCTGCCTAGAAATCACTCGAAGAGTTGATCCGACAAAAGTTCTCGAGTTCTGAGCTTTTTGCTTGAGTCTCGAACTGAGTCGAAGGGAAATCCTCCGGATTTCCATAGTTAAAATTTTCTAGGAGGGAGCGAGCGGGCTTGTAGAGCGAGGGAACGCCAAAAAGCTTCCCAGTTTTACTTGAATATAAAAGCACGCTTCAAAGGTTTCTTCTTAAGACCTTCCTTTTACTGCTTTCTGTGTGTATATTTAACTGTCATCATGTAGATAGTTAAGTTATAATTGTTTAGAATAAATAGGGGTAATTTAGTAATTTCGCACTATTATTTTTAGAAATAATCTGTCATAGGGAACCCGAAAGGGGCGCTGTGGGGTGCTAACACCTTCCCCACGCGTAACCGACTCCCTTACCCGACTCTGGTTGTCATGGCCGAAGTCGATTTTTGAATCGATTGCCTTAAACTTCTTTTTCCAATGTTTTGAGTAAAACATTGGTGGCAACTCCATGAACCCTTCCTTTTTATGAAAACCGCTAATCCATGGAGGGTCCCGCTTGGGATTAACATGGATTGGTGAGCCTTTTAATAAAATTGCTCGTTTGACAAGGTCTCAGTTTGAGAATAAGTCATTCTAGCAATCCATATTTTTAAACAAATAAAAGAGTCCAACCATCATTCGCGATTGCCGAAAGCCCGTTTCGGGCCGGTGGCGACATCCCTAACCAAAAGTTTTCTAATAGATCCTTGGGGTATACAAAGTTTGTTTTCTTTAAAAAGAAACCCCTTAGAAATATAGTAACCTTGGTAAGGTTTTTGAATACATAAAGAATAAAAGTTAGCAAAATCAAGGTCTTTCTCATACAACTCCTTGATGTCATCAAACCCTAGTATTTGAGAACCTAGGGTGTTCAATAAAACATGTCTTCTTGACAAAGCATCAGCTACTACATTTGTAGAGCCCTTTTTATATTTGATGACATAAGGAAATTGTTCTAAATACTCAACCCATTTTGCATGCCTCTTATTTAATTTATGTTGACCCTTCAAATATTTAAGTGATTCATGATCACTATGTATGACAAATTCCTTGGTCACAAGATAATGTTCCCAAGTTTGAAGGGCACGAACTAAAGCATATAACTCCTTGTCATAGGTAGGGTAGTTCAAGGCAGCCCCATGAAGTTTTTCACTGAAATAAGCTATATGGTGGCCACCTTGTAACAACACAGCTCCTATGCCAAGTCCTGAAGCATCACATTCTAGCTCAAAGGTTTTAGAAAAATCAGGCAAAGCTAGAACAGGTGCTTGAGTAAGTTTATGCTTTAGATCTTGAAAAGCTAAGTTATGTTTTTCCTTCCATTCAAAGACCACATCCTTTTTCACCAACTCATTGAGAGGTGAAGCTAATGTAGAGAAGTTAGGAACAAATCTCCTATAAAAGCTTGCCAAACCATGGAAGCTCCTAACTTCACTTACATTAGTAGGAATAGGCCATTCTTGGATGGCTTTGATTTTCTCGGGGTCGACATGAACCCCATTTTTGCTTACCACAAACCCTAGAAAAATAACATTATCTACACAAAAAGTGCACTTGTCCACATTGGCAAACAAGTGATTGTCTCTAAGGACAAAAAAGACTTGCCTTAGGTGATCCACATGATCACTTAGACATTTGCTATAGATTAAGATATCATCGAAATAAAAAACTACAAACCTACCAATGCAATCCCTAAGGGCATGATTCATCAACCTCATGAATGTGCTAGGTGCATTAGTAAGCCCAAATGGCATTACTAACCATTCATATAATCCAAACTTAGTCTTAAAAGCGGTTTTCCACTCATCACCTTCTTTGATTCTAATTTGGTGATATCCACTCTTAAGATCTACCTTGGAAAATATGGATGACCCATACAATTTGTCAAGTATGTCATCAAGCCTAGGAATTGGGTGCCTATATTTTATGGTGATGTTGTTGATGGCTCTACAGTCACAACACATCCTCCATTTTCCATCTTTTTTTGGCACCAAGATGACAGGTACAGCACAAGGACTTAAACTCTTTTGAATCCAGCCCTTCTCCAACAATTCTTGTACTTGCTTCTCTATCTCCTTGGTTTCTTGTGGATTAGTCCTATAGGCTAGTCTATTCGGAAGACTAGCCCCAGGCACAAGATCTATTTGATGTTCTATTCCCCGAAAAGGAGGAAGTCCAATTGGGCCTTCCTTTGGAAATATATCATCAAATTCTTTTAAAAGATTTTTAACCACAAGAGGTAGAGAAGTTTCCAAAGAAGATGTGGCAGTGCAAGTTAATGTTCCTCGACACATGAGGATATGAGAAGATGGTTCAATAAAGAGAGAAGTTTTGTGTAAAGGTTTTGGTTGAAAACTCTCTTCTTGAACTATCTCTAGAGAGGGAACATTAATCTCTCTAGAATCCTCTTTTTCATCAATTTTTAGAAGTTTTTTTTTTTCAACCTTTTTTTGTTTTCCTTTTTCTTGCTCACGTTTGGCCTTCATTTGTACTTGATCTTCTATCACTTGTGAAGGTGACAAAGGATGAAGCACAAACTTTTTACCCTTATGAGTGAAAGTTATTTTATTAGTTAGGCCATCATGATGAGTTTGTTTATCAAATTGCCATGGCCTACCCAATAAAATATGACAAGCCTCCATAGGAACTACATCACATTTAACTTTATCTTGATAGTTCCCTATAGAAAACTCTACTTCCACTTGTTGGTTGACCACCATATCCCCATCATCATTAAGCCAATGAAGTTGATAAGGTTTTGGGTGGGGAGTGGTAGTCAAACCCAACTTTTCAACCATCCTAGTGCTACAACAATTGCACCAAGATCCACTATCCACTATGAGAGAACAAGCTTTGTTTGAAATATTACATCTTGTATGAAAGATGTTCTCTCTTTGGGATTGTGTATCACTAGGTTGGTTATTGAGGACCCTTCTCATCATAAGAAGTTCTCCATTATAAGGATAAGTGACCTCACATGATTCTCCTTCACTTGCTTCTTCTTCATCCTCACTTGAAGATGAAGAAGCAGTAGCTTCATCTTGCCTACTATAAATGTCTTGGCCCCTTAAAATCATCACTTTTTTGTTAGGGCATTGAGAAGCAATGTGGCCTCTCCCAAGACACTTAAAGCATTTTATGTCACTAGACTTGGTGCTAGTGTATGAGGTGTTTGTTTTTTTTTATCTTTTTCTTTACCTTTATCTAGATTTTTGGAGGAAGAAGTATTTTTCTTGTCAAAATCATTTTTCTTACCCTCCCTCTTGTAGTTATCCTTAGAAAAAGAAGATGAGTATGAGCTTACTTTAAAACCTTTTCGTAAATTTTGTTGTTCAACCTTTATGCAAAGTTGAACCAAATCATCCAAATCCCTATAAGGGAGAAGCTCAACCTTATCTCTTATTTCATAGGATAATCCACTCAAAAACCTAGCAATGGTAATATTTTCCTCTTCTCTAATGCCAGCCCTCATGATGTACAACTCCATCGTTTGTCTATATTCTTCCACAGTCATATTTTTTTGATGGAGTCTTTGGAGCTTGTTGATAAGTTCCCTAGTGTAGTAAGAGGGTATATGCCTCCTCCTCAAGGCACTCCTTAATTCATTCCAATATTGAATTGGAGGTTCATTATGGAGACGCCTATCTCTCACAAGAGAGGTCCACCAATACATGGCATGACCTTGAAAACTCAAAGTGGCTAGGGAAACTTTTCTTTCTTCACTTACTTGGTGGCAAGTGAAGATTTGTTCTACTTTCATTTCCCAGTCTAGGTAACCCTCCACATCATCTTTTCCATGAAAATAAGGGAGATCTACCCTAGATTCCCTTGTCTTGGAGTTCCTATGGATTCTCCTAGGAGGTGGTTGATAATGATCTCCTAAAGCTAGGCTGTTATGTATTGACTCTCCTAGTGTGGAACTATGAGCGTAGGAACTATGTTGACCATGGTGATGTTTTCTTTTATCTCTCTCCTTTAATAAACGAATTTCCTCATCCATTAGAGCAAATTGAGCTTCTTTTTCAAGTTTTTGTTGTAATTCTTGCTCTTTCCATAGTTTTAGTGATCTTAATTCACGTGACAATTTAGTAAAACTTTTGTTGTCACTTGAATTAGTATCACTATGAGGAGTAGAAAATTCTTCCATGATAGGTGAAAGATTATTTTTTATGAATGAACTTTGAAAAGCAATTGTTTTTATGCAAGGTTAAGACTAAGTACTTAGAGGATTATGTATACAAATTGAACTTTGGAGGGAGGTGAGCTACTAAGAGCCACTTAAAAACCAAGCCTCTTCGAGTAAAAATTACTAATCCCCTTTGTAGTTAATCTCTACCAAATTCTTTTCAATGAAAATGATTTTTGATGTTTTTTTGTGATTTATGACAAACTAGACGTATGAAAGCAAATAAAAACAATTATTAAGCCACAAATTAAACTACCTAAACGTGTCCTAGGGTGAGAGCTTGAGAGATACCAAAGATCAATCAAGGACCACTCCCACCAAGTACTAACGAAAATTGACTAACTAAGGAGAGATGGTTGTGTACCAAAGACACTTCCAAGACACTCCTTGAAATGGCCAAATACAAGGTAATTACAAAGCTAAACAACAATGAAACAAGTGGCTTTTTAAGAGAAAATAAAACAGCCACCAAAAATTAGTGAGGAATTAGTGACCAAATTTTGCAACAAAATTCAAATTAGTAAGGAAAAAAGTGGTCTCTAATCCGTCACTAATGCTCTATTTTTTTTTTTTTTTTAAATTCAAATACAATTTCCAATTGATTCTCCAAGAGGTCTTCACGGAAATTCTAGTCTAGCAACTTCAAAAAAAAAAATTAAGCCACAAGTGTTTGGTGTTTGATCTTTTGAATTTTGATAGCCAAATCCGAGAGTCTCCTTTTTCCTTTCCTCCTCCTTTTCTTAGTCCTCTTTTGATGACCCTTGTAGAACTAGCTTCTAAGGAGATAGGCTAGGTCAAGCATAGGTCACATTTGAGTTCCATAATGAATACAAACAGCAAAGGTATTTAAGAGTTAAAGAAAACAAGATTAGAGTAGGAGAAGATAATATGGATGACAATAGACAAGATTAGGCTAGGTCAAGGAAGAATAACCCTAAGAAAAAGGTTCTAGAATTGATTTATAAAACCAAAACACTCAAGAAGAATGTGAGCTGAAAATTTTAAGGTGCAATTTCACATCCAAGCCGAGAAGACAACAATGTAGATTCAACTCCTTAATTGGCTTTTTCCTTTCAAATTTAGGTTTAGCACTTTTTTTTTTTTTAATCAAATTTCTTTTGCATTTTTTTTTTTTATAATCCTAGGAGTTGCCTTTTTTTCTTTTAATCAAAAAGTCACACAAGTCTCGGTCACACCTTAATTGAAGCTCCAAAACCGGATTCAAATTGTAATTCAAATGCCACTCAAATTAGGTTAAAATGTAATGAACATGTGACATGCTTTTGATGCTTGGTTGTTTTATGTAGCACATGCACGGTTTTGGCTCCAATTTTAAAATTCAAATTGCAATTTAAACACAATTTTCCAGCACACACCAATGAAACAAGATCAAACCTCACGGATTTAAAATTTTTGTGTAAGACATTTCAAGATTTTAGAAACCTAAAAAATTTCTAAGAAAAATACTAATGATCTAGTAGTAGTTTATGAACTCAAACAAAACCAAAATGATGAGCTTATACCAAAGAAAAATAGATCTCGGCCAAATCCAGAAAATGATTCAAAATTCACTCAAAACAAATTTCAAATGGATTACTCAACATAACTAGGAAATATGAACATAATAAGAACTACACATGACTACTAAACATTGATTCAAAATAAAAATGACTCAAATACACATGGACCGAATAAAATTTCAAATATGACTCAAAGAAAACAAAAAGATCATAGGCAGAATTTTCCTAATAAGCACAAAGAATTGGAGCATGATTCATGGAGCATATAATCAAAGACGCATATATGAACCATTCAAGCACAAGAAACTAGATCCATCAAATTTTCAAGGCAAAATTAGATCTAGGAAGGAATCAACTCAATAGTGACAAAAACTCAAGATGAACAATATGAACATAAGATGAACACAAGAACAAGTTGAACCACGGATCAAAATTCAAGAAGATGAACTTATCTCTTGAAGACCGAAGCTCTGATACCACTTGATGAGGTTCCACTTGGTGAATCCTCAATGAACACAATCAAATCCTTCTCGGTTCCTTGGAAATATGGCAAGGAAGGAAGTTCCAAGAAGCATCAATGTTTCCTAAGCTTGACCATGCCAAGTCCGGAAGAAGAAAGGGATAACCTAGCTCTACAAAGAGAGGAGCTCAAGGAGGGTAGAGGTAGGCTATGAGTGACTTTCGGAGGGAGAGAATTCAATGTGAGAAATCTCATTCATCAATCCAAAAGTGAGGTACATGGCTCGGTCATATGAATTTATAAGAGTAAATTAGGTTTAGGTAACCATGGGTTAGCCTAAGGTTAAGTGAAACCATGGTATGGTTCACTTAACTTTAGGCGCCCAAAATTTGAATTCAAAATTCAAATTTTGGTGCCTTAAACCGGATCACCCATGTGCAAGCTCATTTGAAATGTAATTAGAGTTCCATTTGAGTTGCATTTCGGATCACACCATGTGCATGTGTTGCAAATGGCCGAAATGCACACCAAATGTGATTCTAATTACATTCTAATGTAACTACACATGTAACCTAAATAACCCTAAATTCAAATGACCTCTAAATGAAAAAGCTAAGCTACATGGCCGGAAATACAATGCCCAAAAGAAATACAAGGCACTAAGGCCCAATCCTATACTAACCCTAATCTAATGGGCTTGAGATAAAGCCCAACAAAATAAAGTGGTGGGCTTTCCTTGGGCTTGGGCCCACTCTTCATGTATCATCCTTGCCATAGCCCTAGTAGTTGGGCCCTTAGCCCATGGGCCTCCTCCATCAAAGTCTTTTTTAAATCGTTTTCAATGGGAAAGTGACTCTCTTCAAGCATAAGCCCTTTGGAAGAAACATTATTCTCCTTACTCTTCTCTAAGAGTGTTGGTTGTTGTTTTTCATTTTCTAACCACTCTTGAACTTTTTCTATACTTTTCTTTATTTTTTCTTTCTTTTCTATTTTCTTTTCTTTTTCTTTCCTTCTAAGTTCTTCCTCTTTTTTTTTGTATTTTCTTCCTCATGCATGCTCCTAGGGACTCTAACTTCTTTTTGAGATCTAGTTGGAACAATCCTAGGTTTGGATCCACTAGTTTCTACCAACTTTGCAAGTAAATTTCTTATTTCCTCATTATTCTTTTCAAACTCTTTTTCTTTTCTTCTCATCTCTTCCTCTCTTTTTAAATTTTCCTCTTCTTTTTTTCTTAGGTACTTCTTTAGTTGCCTAAGTGCATCCCTAACACTAGACTTAGAACTACAAGAATTATGACCATGGACACGAGAATGATCACTCATCTTTGATCAAGGAAAAGGTTTTCACAAATGTTTGTTAAAAGGTTTTGAAAAAGATTCTCACAAAGAGTGAGTGATGAAAGGTTTTCACAAAAGGTTTTCAAAGTGCAAGATAGGTAGGAAAAGGCCTAAGTGTACAATGTGAACTTTCAAAGGGAGGTGGACTACAAAGAATCACTTAATAACCAAGCCTTATCTAGTAAAAATCACTAAGCCTTTTTCCACTTTTCTTAGAAAAAACAAGTTGGCACAATCAATAAGGTGAGTGTGTGCACGTTACCCCTAGTAGGCAAAGACCTTCTAAACGTAAATTGGGGCAAAGATAAAAGTCCTAACAATTATACTATCAAAAACTATAAAGCATGCAAAAGAAAAGCACTTAAAACATATTCTAGTCGAGGTCCTAGGTGAAGGTTTTCAAATCACCTTCAACTACACGAAGCTAAACCAAAATGAAGAGGTTTAAGAATGGCCAATTACAAACCAAAAAGAAAGAAACCACGGCCAAATACAAGTGGCCCAAAAGAAATCAAGCAAAAATATGAAAAGACAAAATTTTAGGTCTTCAACTCCTCCACTTGGGTTCCTTCACAAAGAGCAAACTTGTAAGTCCTCTCCAAGTGTTTAATCACTCCTTTTGTGTGGTGGAAATCCCTCCAAAGCCTAGGTTTGGATTCGGTTCACTCCTTCACTCAAATCCACCAAAGGTGTGCTAGTTTGCTAGATAGGTTCTTCACCTACAAACAAAATGAAACCAACCCAAAGAGCAAGAGTCCAAGAAATAAAACTGAAAAGCACAATTAGGAAAGGCTAAACTCAAAGAGAATTAGTTGCGACAAAACAAAAGAGGCCAAAGAAAAGACAAACTAAAATTAAGACACAATTAAAAAGGAAGCACACAAAAGAGTAATCCTAGAATGGCACTAGAATGGATTAGTGTTTTAGCTCACTTGATTAAGTCCTTTAAGGATTCGGTCCAGCCAATATTAAGGTCCCAAAATAAGGTCAAAATGTCACAAGTCCAGCTCCCAAAAGAAAGGGTAATGGTCCAAGTCCACAAGTCTAGCAACAAGTCCTTTTTGGTCCAATTTTTTTTTTGATACTTTTTTTTTGTTCTATTTTCACGTCCAAAATTTGATGTTCCTTGGGTCCAAGTTCTTTTCTTTAATATTCAGCCCATTGTTGCTTAGGTTTTGCACTTGTGGGTGGTGAAAATTAGGTCAAATATTAGGAGAAAGAGAGGAGGACAAGTGGCGTGATTTTAGAGGTGATTAGGGTATCTTTTGAGTGGAAAATGATTTGTACTATCTAGTACAAGTTGTTTGCACAAAATTTTTCAGCACACCTCTTAGATTCTTTTAGGGTTCCTTTAGGCATACAATGTTGACTAAATCAAGTGAGAATGCAAGGAAAGTGGGCAACAATTTACATGCATGTGCAAGGAAGCATTTTTACACATGGAAACTCAAAGAAATTCAAGGAACATGCTAGAACTAAATAGCATGCATGAATGACTCCTAGATGGCTCCTATATGTCACGCCCACTTAGAATGATGCATCATGGTATTTTTGTTCATGTGTTTCATGCAAGGTGTTTGGCACATACATGGAAATTATGTAGACACAATATAGGAAACATAAAATGACAAAACTTAGGTGGATTCAAAAATCAAAAAGCATGTTCATGGCATTTTCATATGAGACTCAAACCTAAAAATGAAAAAGCATGGCAACACCTAATAATGGAAACCTAAAATGTTCAAAGAAGGTTCACAAGGACAAGAATTTGAACCCAAAGCATTCGGCCATTCAAAAAGAGGAAAAGAAGAGACAATGACCGAATGGAAAAACAACACAAAGACAAGGAAGACAACGTTTACCCTTGATGATCCTTGGCTCTAGATACCACTTGATGGAATCCTCCCTTCCATGGATGATTTCGGCTCCTTGAAGAGAGACTCCTTGCCCAAAGATCTAGGCTCACCAAAGGATTTAGAAAAGGGACGTTTAAGGTGGAAGATGGATTTTGGCGTGAATAGGTGAAGGTGGGGAAAAATGTATGGTTGCTCAAGGTTGGCTCACTCCAAGTGTAGGTGGAGGCCACTCTAGGGTTTCACTCTCCAAGGGTGGAGAATGAAGTAGGCTAGCCGAATTAACCTAGTGACTAAGTGATGGAGAAGATTAGGAGGAGAGATTGATGTTCTTCTCCTTAGCTCTCCTTATGCACGGATCTTCTTCAAGGAAATGGAGTCCAAAATTTTGAACACTTGATGGAGGAAGATTTACGGATTGGAAGAAGGCTTAAGCCTTGGATGGAAGCATCCAAGCTCAAGGTGCAAGGGAAGGCTCACTTCAAAGAGGAGGAAACCTAGTAGGGTTCCTAAGGAAGCTCACTTTCTCTCACGGAGACTTTGATAGGAAACTCGGCACAAGTGATGGCATCCTTACTTGCATGAACTTGAGATGATGAGCAAGGAGGAGGATGCCTTCTCCAAGGATCAAGTTCTTCAAAGGTGGACCAAGGTTTTAGGGTGGATGATGATGGAATGGACGAAAATGAAGGTTGGGTAGAAGGTGTTTGAGGAAATGCTTGAGAATGGTACTCTAGGGTTGGCTCACTTCATGATGATGAAGGCCACTTCTAGGGTTGTTTCTCTCAAGGTGGAGATGGTAGGGTTTGGCCGAAAATAGCCAAGGGTGACTAAGGAAAGATATAAAGGCACTAAAGGCTCTCTTTATATTCAATATCCAAAGTATTTACAAGGTGTGGGGTGTTGGGTATTTATAGAAGGGGAGGCATCTAGGGTTGCATTTGGAGTAGGCAAATGCATTCCAAATGAAATGCCAATGAACCCTAGATGCAACTTGGTGGCCAAGGATGGAATCTTTGGGTTTAGATTGGCTATATCTAGGTGCATGATAAGACCATGCAACCTTTGCCCTCCACTTGGGCCTAAGCCTTTCTAACACCAAAAATAGATCCAATGAACACCAAAAAAATGCGTCACCCTTCTAGTTAACACCCTAGCCCAAAATTAAAAACCCTAATCATCTAGAGCACCCCATAATACAAGGGTAAAAAGGGAAATACAAGGGAAAATAAATTCTAAGTCCTAAACACCCCAAAATACAAGGGTAAAATTAGAAATACAAGGAAAATAAATTCTATGATTAAAAAGAACTTAGGAGCTAAGGTCCAAAAGTGGCCTCACTAACCCATTCCTCTTGCCTCCTTTAATATATCACCTCTTGGTCTTCTTGACCTTAGTGTTATTCCATCATTCCCTCCCTCTTGAAAAGGATTTGACCTCAAATCAAGAGGTTCCTCATGGTGGGCATCATGACCAACAAAAACATAAAAATAAGCATTAGAGGTAGTAGTATATGATAGAAATGGAAAGTGTATCCTAAGAGGAGTTCTACTAAAAATGCTAAAAAGATTGTCTAAATTTAAAGGACTAGACTTTCTAATGTTAAGGATAGGATCCTCCCCACGGTGAAGTCTAGGTGTATAACTAAAACCTAAAAAGGTAAAAAGACTAAAACTATCGGACACTAATGTATTAGTCCTAAAAACTAAAATATCTTGTTGGAAGTGCCCAATGTAATGACCTAGGTATGTATTGGAAAATAAAGAAAACTTAACTAAAAAATTACCTAAACAACTTTGTATTGCATAATTTGTTAGATACATATGAGAAAAAGGTGTTAAGAGGAGTCTAGGAAACTCATATAATCTAAGTTTGTCTTGTAGGAAAGTATTCAAGTTAAGTTCAAATAAGTTTGAACTTCCTTCAAGATCAAAAATAGAAGATACAACACCATGAGATGTATCCAACAAACCATAAAAACCAAAAGTTGGGTGCTTTATGAAGAAAACTAAAGTAGAAAGAGTCTTAAAGAAAGAAGGCTTATCTTCCTTGGGCACCACCAAGGAAGTAGCACAAGAAGTGGGACTAAGTGAAGTCCACTTCTTCTTCACTAAATCTTGAAGTTGAGATTCTTTTTCTTTAAAAAGGATTTGTTTTTGAATCTCCACTTCATGACTAGTGGCAACGTGAGAGAAAGAGTTAAGGTCTTGATGAATGAAGAAAGTCTTTTTAAAATCATTTTCAATGGGAAAGTGACTCTCTTCAAGCATAAGCCCTTTGAAAGAAACATTATCCTCCTTACTCTTCTCTAAGAGTGTTGGTTGTTGTTTTTCATTTTCTAGTCACTCTTTAACTTTCTCTATACTTTTCTTTATTTTTTCTTTCTTTTCTATTTTCTTTTCTTTTTCTTTCCTTCTAAGTTCCTCCTCTCTTGTTGTATTTTCTTGCTCATGCATACTCCTAGGAACTCTAACTTCTTTGCCTTTTTGAGATCTAGTTGGAACAATCCTAGGTTGGGATCCACTAGTTTCTCTCCTCTCAACTAATTTTGCAAGTAGTTGTTTTATTTCCTCATTATTTTTTTCAAACTCTTTTTCTTTTCTTCTCAATTCTTCCTCTCTTTTTATATTTTCCTCTTCTTTTTTTCTTAGGTACTCTTTGAGTTGCCTAATTTCTTCCCTAACACTAGACCTAGTACTACAAGAGTTATGACCATGGACACTAGAATGATCACTCATCTTTGATCCAAAAAGGTTTTCACAAAGTGTTTTCAAAAAGGTTTGAAAAAGTTTTCACAAAGAGTGAGTGATAAAAGGGTTTTCACAAAAAAGGATTTTCAAGGTGCAAGATAGGTATGAAAAGGCCTAAGTGTACAAAGTGAACTATCAAGGGAGGTGGACTACTAAGAATCACTTAAAAACCAAGCCTTTTCAAGTAAAAATCACTAAGCCTTTTCACACTTTTCTCACAAAAACAATTTTCACAATACTAAGGTGTGTGATGTGCACGCCCCCCTAGTAGGCAAATGAAGCCTTCTAAACGAAACAAATAAACAATGTAAAGTCCTAGGCAAATATACTACCAAAGCTTTAAAGCATGCAAAGGAAAGCACTTAAAGCATATGCTAGTCGGTTTCCTAGGTGAAGGTTTTCAAATCACCTTCAAACTACACGAAACTACCACCAAATTGAAAAGGTTTAAAAACGGCCAATTACAAACCAAAAATGAATGAAACCAAGGCCAAAAACACAAGAGGCCGAAATTTAACGAGAAAGAAATAAGTAGAAGAAAAAAAAAGGAAGTCTCCAAGTCTTCAATTCTCCACCCCTTCATAATGAACACCCAATGTTAGTCTTGAAATGGTGTTTGCACTCTTTGAATTGGTGTGATCCTCCAAAGTTCCTTGAACTCCAATCGGACAACCCCTCCACTCAATCCACCAAGAAAGTGTGTAGTGTTTTAGAAGTTTTCCCCACCTAGATCAAGAAGAAAACACAACCCAAGAGTACAAGAGGCCAAGAAAGAAAAACTAAAAAGGCACAATTAAGAAAAGGCTAAACTCAAATGGAATTTATGAGACAAACTTAAGAGTAGAAGAAAGACTCAAAAACTGAAATTAAGGCACATTAAGAAAGGCAAGTACTCAAAAGATTAATTCCTAGAATGGCACTAGAATTGAGTAGCAAGTGTTTGATAAAATGTTGCACTTAACATGTTAAATTTTAAAGTCTCATTCAGCCACTAAAACATAGTCCAAAGGTCCAAAGAATAACTCCAATTGCTAAGGTAGGAAAAATTGTCCAAAAGTCCACAAGTCTAGCAAAGGATCCCTTTTGTTTGCATTTTTTTTTCACTTGTTTTGGCACTTTTTTTTTTTTTAATGATAATGTCCAGCCACTTTCTTGCTTTTTTTTTTTTATATTAATATTCCTCCTTTGCTTGGGTTTTACACTTGTGTTTGTTGATTTTGATTAGCAAAAAATTTGGAGTATCCTTTTAGCAATTAGTGATGGCTTAATGAGTCAATAATTTTAGTTTCTTTGAGCTTTTTGTGTAATAAAGTCCAGCAGTAAAATAAGCACATATAATCACTTTTCAACCTCAAATTATCAAGCAAAACATGTTCATATTAAGTGCAAATGGAAAAGGAAAGCAAGATGGCCGATTTTTGCAATGTGTGCAAAGATACAAATCACACATGAATGGTTAAATATCAAGGAACATGCTAGGATTAATTAGCATGCATGATTGACTCTCTAAAGCACTCTAAATCCCACGGCCATTTCAACAAACATATAGCATGCATATCATATTTTGATCATGAAAGTCTTTAGGCATGTGTATTTGGATTTTTCTTTCAAGAAAAATTAGGGAGAATCATACTCTTATGACAAAACTTAATAGATTATAAAAACACATGATCATCATTTTTCTTATCATGCACAAAATTTTCCAGCCACCCAAACTTAAACAAAAATGGACGGATCCTACAAAGAAACCTAGGCACCAAGATGATTCATAAGGAAATTTATGGCATGAATCAATGAACAAAACAAGACACATAGACCATGAGAATATAGCATGAATATGATCTATCAAGCACAACTTCAAGACAAGCAAGAAGACACCATGACATGACCGGATTTTTAAAAGACTCAAAATAGACTAGAGATTACCCTTGAAGAACCATTGGCTCTAGATACCACATGATGGCAACCCTCCTTGCATGGATTGAGTTAAGAGCGTGAAAGAGGGATGACCGGACTCCTTGGATCATGGAACTCAAGGTTTCTAGCCTTGGAGATGGAGATGGGCGAATGGTGTTTATGGAGGCTAGGTGTTTGATGAAATGCTAAGGTGGTACTTTAGGGTTTTGGCTCACTTCATTGATGGATGAAGGCCACTCCTAAAGGTGAGAACACTCACGGTGAAGATGAGAAGGATAGGTGGCCAAAATGACCAAGGGGACTAAGGAAGAATATTAAGGCACAAAGGCTCTCTTAATATCATAAATTCCAAAGTATTTACAAGGTGTGGGGTGTTGGGTATTTATAGGAGGGGAGGCATCTAGGGTTGCATTTGGAGTAGGCAAATGCATTCCAAATGAAATGCAAATGAATCCTAGATGCAACTTGGTGGCCAAGGATGGAATCTTTGGGTTTAGATTGGCTATATCTAGGTGCATGATAAGACCATGCAACCTTTGCCCTCCACTTGGGCCTAAGCCTTTCTAACACCTGTAGACCCCTAAAATTGTCCGGGTCGGAAATAAAGCTTGAAGACTCTCGAAGACTAAAGGAAAGTCAGCCGGAAGGACTCCTGGAAGACCCTGGAAGACCCTAGGATGATTATCTGTAGGTTTAGAGGTCTTAGAGTAGCAAAAAATAAGAAAAGTGGGAGGAATGAAGCCCAATACGGCCTCCCAGAGGTTCAGTACGGCCGTATTGAACATTTTGAACTTCAATACGGCCGCACTGAACTCAATACGGCCGTATTGAAGTTTCTGAACTTCAATACGGCTGCATTGAATTCAATACGGCTGCACTAAACTTCAATACGGCCGCACTGAACTTCAATACGGCCGTATTGAGGTTTTTTGAACTTCAATACGGCCGTATTGAATTCAATACGGCCGTATTAGTTCAAAATTTCAATGTTGACCGTATTGACCCTCATAAACTGTATTGAGCCTCTTCCCTATAAATATGACGTCAATGGGATGTCATTTGACACTTTTCCACACAGTTTTGACTCCCTCCTTGAGTATTCTGGGGTTTTTGAGCAGTGTTCTGCCCTAGAAATCTCTCTGGGAGTCGATCCGACGAAGTTCTGGAATTCCGAGCATTTAGCTTGGAGATTCGAACTTAGTCGAAGGGAAATCCTCCGGATTTCCATAGTCAAAAATTATTTTTAGGAAGGAGTGAGCGGGCTTGTAGAGCGAGGGAACGCCAAAAAAGCTTCCCAGTTTTACTTGATATATAAAAAGCACGCTTCAAGAGGTTTCTTTTCTAAAAATCCCTTCTTTTACTGCTTTCTGTGTGCATATTAAACTGTCATCATGTAGATAGTTAATTTATAATTGCTTAGAATAAATAGGGGTAATTTAGTAATTTTGCACTATTATTTTTAGAAATAATCTGTCATAGGGAACCCGAAAGGGGCGTTGTGGGGTGCTAACACCTTCCCCACACGTAACCGACTCCCTTACCCGACTCTGGTTGTAATGGCCGAAGTCGATTTTTGAATCGATTGCCTTAAACCTCTTTTTCCAATGTTTTGAGTAAAACATTGGTGGCGACTCCATGAACCCTTCCTTTTATGAAAACCACTAATCCATGGAGGGTCCCGCTTGGGATTAACATGGATTGGTGAGCCTTTTAATAAAATTGCTCGTTTGACGAGGTCTCAGTTTGAGAATAAGTCATTCTAGCAATCCATATTTTTAAACAAATAAAAGAGTCCAACCATCCTTCGCGAATGCCGAAAGCCCGTTTCGGGCCGGTGGCGACAGATGGCGACTCCGCTGGGGAAGCCTCGAGAGTCAGTCCCATTTAGTGACAGATTATTTTTAACAAATAATAGTTAAAATTACTTTATTACCCCTTGCTTGTATGATAACATGTTTATCTAATTGGCTTTAATAACTGTTGTTTGTTTAATTTTCCGCAAATGTTTGAAATACAAACTGCACACGAACCTTTGCACACAACAGTTCCCTCTATACCCGGGGGCATGAGTGGTAAGCCATAGGGAGTGGATGTTAGTACGGCCGGTTGTCGAATGGGTCTATAGGTGCCCGTAGACCGTTGTCGGAAAGCATCACTCAAGGTGATAACCATGAACTCGAGTCCGACAGTGCGTTGGAGCTTTCCATCGGCTTACGACGAGAGGAATTGGGTCCCTATAATGGGGGCACCTTGGGGGCCTTAGACCGGTGAGAACAGTTAGAACCACCTTGAATATGCACTTTTCTGCAGGATACCCCTACCTCGTTGATGGAGGTGAGTAGTAGAAGTGAAACACAATCTCCTCCTAAACTCCTCCTAGGCTCGGATCTTCTTCAATGGAGGTAGAAGTACTCTTGAAGAACTCATGAAGATGATGAACTCTTGCTGAACTTAGAAGACGGAAGCACCCAAGCTCAAGTACTCAAGGGATTGCACACTTCAAAGAAAAGGAAACTAGGTTTTCCTAAGGTTTTTGAAGGCATTCTCTTGGTTTTCTCTCTTGGATGAATTCGGTGACTCTTGAGGGAATTTGGCTGAAGAAATATTCAGAAAATTCTCATATATCAAAAGTGTGTTACAAGGTGAGAAAGGTTACATTTATAGGAGGGAAAATTAGGTTAACTTGGACGGCACCTTGGTGAACCAAGTTGGCGCCAAGTTTGAATTTCAAATTTGAATTTGAAATTCAAACTTTGGCCAACTCACACACTCACACGGATGCTACCCTCATCTAAGTGTCATTTAGGAGTGATTTGGAGTGAATTTGAGGCTCACATGGCCGGATCCTTCCCATGCCATCCATGTGACTCAAATTCAATTCAAATTACTTCTAAATGATGCTTAAATGAAACCTATTTCTCCTATTAATGTAATCCTCCTAAAAACCTAATCTAATGACCAAAATACAATGGTCTAGTGAATACAATCAATAGGAAAAATTACAAGAATGAAAATGAGCCCAATATTGGGTATCAAAAGCCCAAAGGCCCATGAAGCCCAAAACTAGGCCCAACTAGCCTAAACCTAAACTATGGTCAAAATACAAGACCAACAACAAAGTAAATTCCTATACTCATAAAAGACAATAAAAACATGGTGTTCAATCAATCAAAGCCCAAGTGAGAAGCACCCTAGGCCCACCAAGCCCATCGGGCCCACTAAGCTCTGAAGCAGTCAAATCTTCAAGTAACCTCCTGGCCATAGCTCTAGTGGTTGGGCCTTTAGCCCATGCTCTTCCATCATTCCCTCCCTCTTGAGAAGGATTCGTCCTCGAATCTGAAGACTCTTCCTCATCATCGCTAGCACCTACAAAAGGTTTAAGATCACTGACATTAAAAGTGGTGCTGACTCCATATTCAGAGGGTAAATCAAGTCTATAGGCGTTATCATTGATACGCTGTAAGACCTGAAAGGGACCATCTCCTCTAGGACTGAGTTTAGACTTCCTTTGATTTGGAAAACGTTTTTTTCTTAAATGAAGCCAAACCCAATCACCTTCCTCGAAGATCATAGACTTCTTGCCTTTACTTCCTTGTTTTGCATATTTCTCCTTTTGATTTTGAATATGAATTTTAATCCTTTCATGAAGTTTCTTAACAAAATCAGCCCTTGAAGTCCCTTCCTTATGAATGAAATGTTCAACATTAGGAAGAGGTATCAAGTCCAAAGGAGTTAAAGGATTAAACCCATAAACAGCCTCAAAAGGAGAAATATTGGTAGTTTTATGAACTACCCTATTGTAGGCAAATTCAATATGAGGTAAAAACTCATCCCAAGATTTGTGATTACCCTTTAGGACTGCCCTAAGCATAGTAGACAGAGATCTATTCACTACCTCAGTTTGGCCATCTGTTTGAGGATGACAAGTAGTTGAAAAGAGGAGTTTAGTTCCTAGTCTTGACCATAAGACACGCCAAAAATGGCTTAGAAACTTTGTATCTCTATCTGAAACTATAGTTTTAGGAAGCCCATGAAGTTTAACCACATCTCTAAAGAAGAGTTTTGCAATGTTGCTTGCATCATCTACTTTGTGGCATGGAATAAAATGAGCCATTTTACTAAAACGGTCCACTACCACAAAAATAGAATCCATTCCCCTTTGGGTTCTAGGTAAACCTAGCACAAAATCCATGCTAATATCTACCCAAGGAGAAGAAGCAACAGGCAAAGGTGTGTATGTTCCATGAGGCATTACTTTAGACTTAGCTTGTAAACAAGCTAAACATCTAAAACAATGCCTTTGGACATCTTTTCGCATATGGGGCCAATAAAATTTTTCTTTTAGCAAACTAAGGGTTTTATCAACACCAAAGTGCCCCATAAGCCCACCTTCATGACTCTCTTTAATTAATAGTTTCCTAATGGATCCTTGGGGTATACACAATCTTCCTTCTTTGTATAAATACCCCTCAGCCATATAAAAACCATCAAAAGCTTTTTGTTGACATTTTTTATAATTAACACCAAATTCAAGATCTTCTTCATACAATTCCCTAATATTATCAAATCCAAGAATTTGAGTTCCTAGAGACACAAGCAAGGTATGTCTCCTAGATAAAGCATCAGCTACAACATTGGATTTTCCTTTCTTGAATTTAATAATATATGGAAATTGTTCAAGAAACTCTAACCATTTGGCATGTCTCTTATTTAATTTACCTTGACCTCTTAAATATTTAAGTGACTCATGGTCACTATGGATGACAAACTCTTTGGACACAAGATAGTGCTCCCAAGTTTGTAAAGCTCTAACCAAGGCATACAACTCTTTATCATAGGTAGGGTAATTGAGGGAGGCACCTTTTAGTTTTTCACTAAAATATGCAATGGGGTGTCCTCCTTGCAATAACACAGCTCCTATGCCAACTCCTGATGCATCACATTCTAGCTCAAAGGTCTTTTCAAAATTTGGTAGAGCTAAAATAGGTGCATTAGTAAGTTGATCTTTAAGTAATTGAAATGCTTGGTCATGCTTTGAAGTCCAATTAAATAAAGTATCTTTTTTAACTAGCTCATTCAATGGTGAAGCAATGCTAGAGAAGTTAGGCACAAATCTTCTATAAAAACTTGCTAATCCATGAAAACTCCTAACTTCACTAACATTTTTAGGCTTGGGCCACTCTTGAATGGCTTTGATTTTCTCGGGATCCACTTGAACCCCATTTTTGCTTACAATGAACCCTAGGAAAACCACATGATCCACACAAAAAGTACATTTTTCAAAATTTGCAAATAATTGGTTTTCCCTAAGGATCATCACCTTTTTAGTTGGGCATTGAGAGGCTATGTGTCCTCTCCCAAGACACTTAAAGCATTTGATATCACTAGTTTTGCTACTAGAAGTGACAATATTTTTATTTTTATCATTTTCTTTGCCAAATTTCTTAGAGGAATCAAAGTGACCCTCCCTCTTGTAGTCTTTCTTAACATAAGAGCTAGATTGAGTTTTTCCTTTAAAAGAGGATTTTCTCAAATTTTGTTGTTCCACCCTTATACAAAGTTGGACCAAATCATCAAGGTCCCTATAAGGGAGTAACTCAACTCTATCTCTTATGTCAAAATTAAGACCACTTAGAAATCTAGCTATGGTCAATCTTTCTTCTTCCCTTATCCCAGCCCTCATGAGATATAACTCCATCTTTTGCCTATACTCCTCAACACTCATACCCTTTTGTTGGAGTCTTTGGAGCTTATCCATAAGCTCCCTACTATAATAAGAAGGAATGTGCCTTCTTCTCATAGCACTCCTCAATTCATTCCAATAAGTGATGGGAGGATCATTGTGAAGTCTTCTCTCTCTTTCCAAGGATGTCCACCAATACATTGCTTGTCCTTGAAAAGCTAGGGTGGCCAAAGGAACTTTTCTTTCCTCACCTACTTGATGACAAGTGAAGATTTGCTCCACTTTCATCTCCCAATCCAAGTAGGTGTCCACATTATCTTTTCCATGAAAGTAAGGGAGATCAACCCTTGATTCCCTCACTTTGTGTTCTTTAATGACTCTCCTAGGTGTTGGTTGATAGTAAGCATCCATATGCATACTACCATCATTAGCTTGGCTTTGAGAATCATTGGAGCTCTTGGTTGAGCTCCTAGAAGAACCTTTTGGACTTTTATTTTTATTTAAACTTTTTAAAAGTTTTTCCTCTCTTTGCTTAATCTTTTGGATTTCTTGTTCCAAAGCCATGATTTGTACTTCTTTTTCAAGTTTCTCTTTTTGTTTTTGAAGCATCTCATCATTTTTCCAAAGTTTTAGTGCTTCAACCTCCTTGACAATTCTTTCAAAACTTTTAGGAGTATCAAAGTCACTACTACCTTGAGAATGATGACTCATGGTTAAGCAAAGAATTTGTATGCTATGCAAAAAGTTATAAAATGTTTTTGGTCTTTTCTAGGAATGAAAATAGCACTTGGAAGTCTAAGTGTACAAGTTGCACTATCAAGGGAGTTGAGCTACAAAGAGCCACTTAATAACCAAGCCTTTTCAAGTGGAAATCACTAAACTCCTTTGTGGTATTTCCAATTCCTCAAAACTTTTCACAAAAATTTTTTTGTATGCTTTTTCACAATTTGTTTGTTTTTGACACTTAACTAAACGTGAGCAAATAAAACTACACAAGTCTAGACGTTTATAGGCAACAAAGCAAAGCAATTAAGTACAAGAAAACTTAAAAGAAGCAAGTTAAGCAACTAGTCGGATATCCTAAGTGGAAGCTTGAAACATATGAAATTTCCAAGCCACTTCCACTAGTACTACACGTGAGAGTCTATCAAGGGTGTAGATATACCTGACCAGCTTCTTAATACTCCCTCCAAGCTTTACAAATTGGTTTAAAAATACAAGAGAATTGACAAAAATTAAACTAGCCTAAAAAGCAATAAAGTGGCGGCTTTGAAAACCAATTAGTGGCGGTTTTGTGTTCAACTTTTCTAACACTTAACCAAGTGTTTAATCCACCACTAATCCTTCAATATGCTGCTCCTGGACCTGCAAAAGAAACACAACAAAGAGGTTAAGGTGGATGCCTCACAAGGTGAAGGAAATTGGTCACTCAAGTGAAGGAGATTTAGGATGATTTTGGTCACTAAATTAGGTCAAATTTGGTGATTATAGTGTCCAAAATTTTTCCTACTCTTTGTTGAGCAATGCTTGATCCTTGAGCAAGGATTTAAGGCCACTTCCAGCACAGGAAATTATTGAAAGAAAACTAGACAAGCAACAAAGCACAATTTGAAAAGCTTATACCAAAATTAAGAGTAATAGATGTATATGACAAGACTCAAAGAGGTTCATCAAGTAAAACTGAAAATTAAGACTCCAAATAAAAGCTAGCACTCAGAGAGAAGAGTTCCTAGATAGGTACTAGAATAGATGAACAAAACAAAAAAAATTTGAAAGCAATTGGACAAGTATAGAAGAAGTTATAAACAAAACAATAACGAGGAATCAAATAGGTTTTTCAACTTGTATACCTCTCGGCTTTTTCCTTTTAAAATGTCTTCTCTATTTTTTTTTTAATTCTTTCTTTTTCCAGCATCAAGTTAAGAGTCCAGAGAGTATAATTGCCTTTTGTTTCAAATTTTTCTATGATTCCAAGCTATAGAAACCGAACCAACAAAACAGCCAAAAATTAGGTCAAATTTCAAGTAAAAATGTGAAACTAGTGCACTAGTTTTTGGTTTTGGTTTGGATTCTTTTTGAACTCTTTTCTTTTGAACTTTTATAACACTTTAGGCTCTGTTTTTCTCTGTTTTTAGCCTCTAAACTTTTTTTAAATTTGAATCCACAAAAAGAGTGCACTAGAAGTACTTGAAATTTTGATTCACAAAAAAAATTTGTATAAGATTTTCAATGGAATGTGATTTGAAAACTTAAGTACACAAAGGAAACCTAACTCTAAGGAAACTTACTAGAACTAATAGCAAGTTATGAACACAATAAGGCAAAAGAAAAAGCACATATAGGAGGCAAGAATAATAGGTAATCCGAAAGCAAAATATGGACACAAAACTCAAAATAAAACTAGGTTAAACATGCTATTCAAGGAATTTGCAACAAGTAAAGACTAAACACAAACTTCTAAGACAAAACATGGATTAAAAAACAAAATCTAAATGCAATGCATGTAGTCCAATCATGGACACATATTAGGAATGGAGAGACTCAAAATTAAAATCAAAATAGCACAAGCAAATAATTCCTAACAAGTTGATTGTGGAAGAAAATCAAGAACAATCAACAATGAATCTATGAACACAAGAACATTAAAATATAGATCCGAAAATTGAAACTCAATTAAGACAAACATAAGAACACAAAATATCACAAGACTATTCGGACCAAAACTCAAGAACACTTATCTCCTTGAAGACCTTGCTCTTGATACCAAAAATGATGGAGGTGAGTAGTAGAAGTGAAACACAATCTCCTCCTAAACTCCTCCTAGGCTCGGATCTTCTTCAATGGAGGTAGAAGTACTCTTGAAGAACTCATGAAGATGATGAACTCTTGCTGAACTTAGAAGACGGAAGCACCCAAGCTCAAGTACTCAAGGGATTGCACACTTCAAAGAAAAGGAAACTAGGTTTTCCTAAGGTTTTTGAAGGCATTCTCTTGGTTTTCTCTCTTGGATGAATTCGGTGACTCTTGAGGGAATTTGGCTGAAGAAATATTCAGAAAATTCTCATATATCAAAAGTGTGTTACAAGGTGAGAAAGGTTACATTTATAAGAGGGAAAATTAGGTTAACTTGGACGGCACCTTGGTGAACCAAGTTGGCGCCAAGTTTGAATTTCAAATTTGAATTTGAAATTCAAACTTTGGCCAACTCACACACTCACACGGATGCTACCCTCATCTAAGTGTCATTTAGGAGTGATTTGGAGTGAATTTGAGGCTCACATGGCCGGATCCTTCCCATGCCATCCATGTGACTCAAATTCAATTCAAATTACTTCTAAATGATGCTTAAATGAAACCTATTTCTCCTATTAATGTAATCCTCCTAAAAACCTAATCTAATGACCAAAATACAATGGTCTAGTGAATACAATCAATAGGAAAAATTACAAGAATGAAAATGAGCCCAATATTGGGTATCAAAAGCCCAAAGGCCCATGAAGCCCAAAACTAGGCCCAACTAGCCTAAACCTAAACTATGGTCAAAATACAAGACCAACAACAAAGTAAATTCCTATACTCATAAAAGACAATAAAAACATGGTGTTCAATCAATCAAAGCCCAAGTGAGAAGCACCCTAGGCCCACCAAGCCCATCGGGCCCACTAAGCTCTGAAGCAGTCAAATCTTCAAGTAACCTCCTGGCCATAGCTCTAGTGGTTGGGCCTTTAGCCCATGCTCTTCCATCACTCGTGATTCGCTCGTGACTGTTCGTGGATGAGTGAATTGTTTGTGCATTGATTATGTGAAATTGCTTGAGCATACATTGCATTTCTTTAAACATACAACATTCTTTTTTTTAAATAATAAGAATAAATAGAAATAAGAATCTTCCATTGCATGGTGTTAACATCTACCTTCATCACATTCATATAGGTAGTTTCCCTTTTCACCCAAAAAAATACAAAAAACAAAATACCCAAAAAAAGAAAAAAAAAAGGTTATTTATCCAAACCAAGCAATATCATGCATCATCTTAGGGACATCCTAAAAACATGATAATGCTTAGTTGAATAAACACAATGCATGCATATTCATCGTCATCATCTCATATCATGCATTCTTATCAAAGATCATGGAGGGATCTAGGTTTACATTTCATACATCCCTCCTAGTAAATCATTAATAAACATTAATAAAAAGAAAGAATTAATCGATGCGTATGTTCAAAGAATGGACCGCACGCCGTTCGTTATCAAGTGTAAGCCAACAACCGCGCCAAGCGAACACACGTCAACTCCGTTGTTGGTAATTAAGACGAATAAAGGGGAAGGTCCGACACCGTTAAGGATCACTACTCCAAGGCCTTTTCCCTACGAATCGAATAAGGCTGTGCCGTGGATATACGACATCCATTTTTCTGCCGACAGCGATATCTCTAACATCGCTGGACTTGGGGGCATGACTAGGAGTGGCAGGATCTACACTCCCGAAGATCTTCATGATAAAGCCCCCAAGAATAAAGAAAAAAAAAAAAGAAAAGAAAACCGAGGAAAAAGAATCCGAGGAGGAGACAGACGAGCTGTTAAAGTTTATCCGACAGAGCGAGTACTCCATCGTGGATCAACTTCATAGGACGCCAGCAAAGATTACGCTGTTGTCGTTGATCCTAAGTTCCGAACCGCATCGGCAAGCTCTGTCGAAAGTCTTGAACGAGGCATATGTGTCGCACACTATCTCCCAAGACAAGTTTGAGGGGATTGTTAGTCACATCACGGCTAGTGATCACCTCACCTTCACCGATGAAGAAATCCCCGCTGGAGGACCGAATCATAACAAGCCCTTGCACATCTCTGTAAAGTGCAAGGAGTATCACATCGCTAAAGTCTTGGTAGATAATGGATCTTCCTTGAATGTGATGCCAAAAAGAACGCTCAAGCAATTGGCAATCAAGGGAGTCCAAATGCGCCCGAGCAACATGATCGTTCGAGCCTTCGATGGTTCTAAAAGAGAAGTGGTGGGAGAGATCAATCTTCCAATCCAAATTGGACCCACTATCTTTAATGTCGAATTCCAAGTGATGGACATTACTCCCGCATACAGCTGTCTCCTCGGCCGACCTTGGATTCATGATGCGAAAGCTGTACCCTCTACGCTCCACCAGAAAGTCAAGTTCATAGTGGGTGACAAACTGGTGACTGTACAAGCTGAAGATGACATACTCATCAGCAAACCATCCACCATACCTTACGTGGATGCAGCGGAGGAAGCTTTAGAAACCGCCTTCCAAGCATTGGAAATTGCCAATGTCGAAACGTTTCCCCGAGAAATGAAGAAGGTAGCCTCCATGCTCACCAAGAACGGATACTTGCCAGGACAAGGATTAGGCAAGGACTCCCAAGGAATCCCGGAGCTACCCATTATCAAGGATAATCCGGGGAAACAAGGGTTAGGATACAACCCTTATAAAGATCAAAGGACGAAGAGAAACCAAGATCCTTCTCGACGTTCTTTAAGCCAGATCTTTAGGAAGGCCAGTTCACAAGCGTTAAGGCCGGTCGTCGTCGTCAAGTGTTTTTCTCCTTCCGATAGGGATGTATAGACCTGATGACTATTAGAGATTACTCCTCGGGGACAGCCCGACCCCCGAGCCTCGATAGGGCACATGTTTCCATTATGATTATAATAAAATCATTCTTTATTAATTCTTTATTGCTTCTTTTCTTGCTTGCAATAAAATTCTAGACCGCATTATTTAACCCTGTTTGAATGAACATAAGTGAGGTTAAAATCGTCTTAATAATCAATAAACCCACATCATTTTGTGTGGAAATGTGCACGACAACTTGGAGCACCTTTCCTTGGCCTCAATAAGTGCCGTCATGGATAAAAAGAAATCCATTCAGGACAAAAATCCTAAAAATAAAAGAAGCTCGGCAGGAAACCCAAAAAAAAGGGGACTGCGCAAAAATAAGAGCAAAAGACCCGCTAGGAATCCTACAAAAGGGTGACCTGAGCAAAAATTAGGGTTACAAAATAATGAACAAAAACAAAAGCCCGCTAAAACTCCACAAATGGGTGTTTTAGGCAAAAGTTAGGGCAATCGAAAAACAGAATAAATCCATGATGGTACCACCAACTGAATTCAACAAAGGGGCTCAAGAAAAGCTATCCAAGTTGTCAAATCACAAATGTTAATAACCAAGACGTGCTTAACTTCATAAGTGTTTAATCAAACAAGCCTAAACACTTAAGCCTACCATTGGCCAAGCCATTCTTACAAAATCCATTTTTCAAAAAATAAATAATCCCTTCTAAAACACAAACTTTTGAAAATATATCCTTTCCTTCTTTCCTCTCTTGTCCCAAACGATTTTTGAATAATCTAGTGGAAACATGGAGATATAGTAGTCAATAGGAGGGTTGACACATCTTCTAAAGGAAAGGAAAATCATTTGGTTGATGACACCAAATCTCAATATAACATGCATCATTCCTCGGTTACAGAAATCGGCAGCACACAGCCCGTCTAGAGGAATGGCAAAAATCCAAACAGAGAAACGCATCGGTTAATTCTTTTGAAAAGTGAATCAAATAGAATTAGGTGCATCATACTGCATACATGCATACAGATGATAGGTGTAATGGAAGATCACTTATTCTCTGTTTATTGAAAAAAAACAAAAAAAAAATATATAAACTTCAGAAAAACAATACGCCCGTATCATGTTCAGTATGCCCGTACCAAAATTAGGGTTATGAACAAATTTTCAATTCAATACGGGCATACTGAAATGAATAACGGCCGTATTGGCAATAACAGAAATCCTCCCTCACATCAATGACAAAATTCCTCCAAGAAGAAGAGGATAGGGGGAGCCATTCATTTTTTCCAAAAATAAAATAATTAAACTTGCATTTTGTGCATCGCGCACATTAATTGCACATTCAAAGACCTCATCATGAGGCAATTGCATAAAATAGAAAAAATAGAAAATTGCTTGTGTATGACAGCAGTCAACAAAAGCCGAAAACGAAAAAAGAACCTATGAGTAACTGCACATCCCCTAGATGGATCCCTGCGTTATCCAGCCCTCAGTGGCACAAAAATCAAAAACAATCGTCGAAACAGCATCGTGGACTGTGGAGACAAAATCATCACAAATCCCTGGAGAGGAAAAACTCACGCTACCCCGAGGTTGTCAAGAACACGGAGGTATGCAACTACCACGAGGTTGTCAAGAACACGTTGGTATACCCTGGAGAGGGAAAACTCACGCAACCCTGAGGTTGTCAAGAACACGGAGGTATGCAACTACCACGAGGTTGTCAAGAACACGTTGGTATACCCTGGAGAGGGAAAACTCACGCTACCCCGAGGTTGTCAAGAACACGGAGGTATGCAACTACCACGAGGTTGTCAAGAACACGTTGGTATACCCTGGAGAGGGAAAACTCACGCTACCCCGAGGTTGTCAAGAACACGGAGGTATGCAACTACCACGAGGTTGTCAAGAACACGTTGGTATACCCTGGAGAGGGAAAACTCACACTACCCCGAGGTTGTCAAGAACACGGAGGTATGCAACTACCACGAGGTTGTCAAGAACACGTTGGTATACCCTGGAGAGGGAAAACTCACGCTACCCCGAGGTTGTCAAGAACACGGAGGTATGCAACTACCACGAGGTTGTCAAGAACACGTTGGTATACCCTGGAGAGGGAAAACTCACACTACCCCGAGGTTGTCAAGAACACGGAGGTATGCAACTACCACGAGGTTGTCAAGAACACGTTGGTATAACCTGGAGAGGGAAAACTCACGCTACCCCGAGGTTGTCAAGAACACGGAGGTATGCATGAGCCTGGAGAGGCGACGACTAATACTCACCCTGGAGAGGGCAAACTCAACCTGGAGAGGCTACTCAACAATTTTCCACCGGAAGACGCTACAAGTCAGAAGGTTGGCACCTCACCCGGACAATTGGGTCAACTCCTTTACTTGTCAGCCGGTACACCAAAAGGCCGTCCGACTAAGTAAAGGGGGGGCAGCTGTAGACCCCTAAAATTGTCCGGGTCGGAAATAAAGCTTGAAGACTCTCGAAGACTAAAGGAAAGTCAGCCGGAAGGAGTCCTGGAAGACCCTGGAAGACCCTAGGATGATTATCTGTAGGTTTAGAGGTCTTAGAGTAGCAAAAAATAAGAAAAGTGGGAGGAATGAAGCCCAATACGGCCTCCCAGAGGTTCAGTACGGCCGTATTGAACATTTTGAACTTCAATACGGCCGCACTGAACTCAATACGACCGTATTGAAGTTTCTGAACTTCAATACGGCTGCATTGAATTCAATACGGCTGCACTGAACTTCAATACGGCCGCACTGAACTTCAATACGGCCGTATTGAGGTTTTTTGAACTTCAATACGGCCGTATTGAATTCAATACGGCCGTATTAGTTCAAAATTTCAATGTTGACCGTATTGACCCTCATAAACCGTATTGAGCCTCTTCCCTATAAATATGACGTCAATGGGACGTCATTTGACACTTTTCCACACAGTTTTGACTCCCTCCTTGAGTATTCTGGGGTTTTTGAGCAGTGTTTTGCCCTAGAAATCTCTCTGGGAGTCGATCCGACGAAGTTCTGGAATTCCGAGCATTTAGCTTGGAGATTCGAACTTAGTCGAAGGGAAATCCTCCGGATTTCCATAGTCAAAAATTATTTTTAGGAAGGAGTGAGCGGGCTTGTAGAGCGAGGGAACGCCAAAAAAGCTTCCCAGTTTTACTTGATATATAAAAAGCACGCTTCAAGAGGTTTCTTTTCTAAAAATCCCTTCTTTTACTGCTTTCTGTGTGCATATTAAACTGTCATCATGCAGATAGTTAATTTATAATTGCTTAGAATAAATAGGGGTAATTTAGTAATTTTGCACTATTATTTTTAGAAATAATCTGTCATAGGGAACCCGAAAGGGGCGTTGTGGGGTGCTAACACCTTCCCCACACGTAACCGACTCCCTTACCCGACTCTGGTTGTAATGGCCGAAGTCGATTTTTGAATCGATTGCCTTAAACCTCTTTTTCCAATGTTTTGAGTAAAACATTGGTGGCGACTCCATGAACCCTTCCTTTTATGAAAACCACTAATCCATGGAGGGTCCCGCTTGGGATTAACATGGATTGGTGAGCCTTTTAATAAAATTGCTCGTTTGACGAGGTCTCAGTTTGAGAATAAGTCATTCTAGCAATCCATATTTTTAAACAAATAAAAGAGTCCAACCATCCTTCGCGAATGCCGAAAGCCCGTTTCGGGCCGGTGGCGACAACACCAAAAATAGATCCAATGAACACCAAAAAAAATGCGTCACCCTTCTAGTTAACACCCTAGCCCAAAATTAAAAATCCTAATCATCTAGAGCACCCCATAATACAAGGGTAAAAAGGGAAATACAAGGAAAAATAAATTCTAAGTCCTAAACACCCCAAAATACAAGGGTAAAATTGGAAATACAAGTAAAATAAATTCTATGATTAAAAAGAACTTAGGAGCTAAGGTCCAAAAGTGGCCTCACTAACCCATTCCTCTTGCCTCCTTTAATATATCACCTATTGGTCTTCTCGACCTTAGTGTTATTCCATCAACAAGGCTCTCAAAATTTCATATAATGTTCAAAGTAAGTACAATAGGTGAAGGAGGGAACATATATGCATCCGAAAATATGAATACACTTGGCGCCACATGAGTGGTCACCATGTTGGCGCCAAGATTTGAATTCAAATTTGAATTTGAATTCAAATCTTGTCACACATGTGTATGACCGGTCCCATGAGTGCTTGGTGCATTTGGTTTTGATTTAGTGTGCATTTAGGTTTGAATTTGAGTCACACATGTTCAGCCAAGGTGGCATGATCCATGTGACTCAAAATGCAACTTAAATGCATGCTAAATTAAACCTAGTTTACCCTAATTTAACTAAACTAGTAATCCTCCTTTAATCCTAATCTAATGGCCTAATTACAATGGCCAAACAAATACAATGGAAAGGAAAAATTACAAGAATGAAAATGAGCCCAATATTGGGTACCAAAAGCCCAAAGGCCCATGAAGCCCAAAACTAGGCCCAACTAGCCTATAACCTAAAATGCTACTCTATGTGGTCCAAAATACAAGACCAAAATATATTCAAACTAGGTTAACAAAAATATAATAAGGATGTTAATAACAAGATAGGCCCATGTTGAAACTTGGTTTGGGCCTTCAAATCCCATAGGGCCCATTGGGCCTTGATTGGCCCAATCTTCCATGTCTAGCCCACTCCTCTTGGATCTTTGAGTGTGTCACCTCTTGCATTCCTAAGTATGATTCCAGCATCCCCTCCCTCTTGAAAACGATTTGTCCTCAAATCTAGAGGATGCATGGAAGAAACATTAGCACCTACATGTAAAACATGCAAGGAATAAGAAGTGACATGGTAAGAAAAAAGATCATAGATCCTAAGATGATGGAAGAGCATGGGCTAAAGGCCCAACCACTAGAGCTATGGCCAGGAGGTTATTTGAAGATTTGACTGCTTTAGAGCTTAGTGGGCCCAATAGGCTTGGTGGGCCTAGGGTGCTTCTCACTTGGGCTTTTATTGATTGAACACCATGTTTAATTGTACTTTCTTAGTTTAGGAATCTATTTTCATGTTGGTCTTGTATTTTGACCATAGATTAGGGTTTAGGCTAGTTGGGCCTAGTTTTGGGTTTCATGGGCCTTTGGGCTTTTGGTACCCAATATTGGGCTCATTATTTTCCTTGTAATATTTCCTATTGATTGTATTCATTAGACCATTGTATTTTGGTCATTAGTTTAGGGTTTAAGGAGGTTTAATAGTTCATTTGAATTAGGACAAATTAGGTCAAATTTAGGATGAATTTAAGTTGCATTTAGGTCACACTTTTGGCACCACCTTGGTTGCACAAGTGTGACACCGAAATGCAACCCTAAATTCACTCTAAATTCAACATAATCTCTCATTTAGCTCTACATGACCGGTCATGAGCATGTGACACAAGGTTTGAATTCAAATTTGAATTTGAATTCAAATCTTGGCGCCAACATGTGACCAATCATGTGGCGCCAAGTGTTCTCCTCAAATTTGGATGCTATATGTTTCCCTCCTCTCACCTTTTGTACTCACTTTGAACATTATTGAAATTTGAGAGCCAAGTGCCGAGTTTCTTCAAAGTCTTCTAGAGAGAGAGTGAGCTTCACCTTTAGGAATTCATTAGGATTTCCTTCTCTTTGAGTGTGAGCTTTCTCTTGCATCTTGAGCTTGGATACTTCCATCCAAGGCTTTAGCCTTCATCATCCGTGTTCATTCATCCTTCAAGCTTCATTTCCATTCAGTGTTATCTCCTTAAAGAGGATCCGTGGCTAGGAGGAGCTAAGGAGAAGAACATCCATCACTTCTCCCTACTTTCTTCCATCAATTTTGGTATCAAGAGCAAGGTTCTTCAAGGAGATAAGTCCTTCTTCTTGTGTCCGTTTTTCTTCTTGTGTTTTTGTGTGTTCTTTGAGTTCTAATTATCTTGTTTGAGTTTTTCAATTCGGATCTATATGCTTTTAATCATATATTGTTCCATAGATCCATTGTTTGATTGTTTTGAATTTCTTCCACAATCAAATGTTTAGGAACTTTTTGCTTGTGCTATTTTGATTTTATTTTGAGTCTCTCCATTCCTTGTATGTGTCCGTGATTGGACCTCATGCATTGCATTTAGATTTTGGTTTTGAATCTATGTTTTGTCTTAGAAGTTTGTGTTTAATCCTTATATGTTGCAAATTCCTTGAATAGCATGTTTAACCTTGTTTTGTTTTGAATTTTGTCTCATATTTTGCTCTCGGATTTGTGTCTCTTTTGCCTCCTATATGTGCTTTTTCTTTTACCTTATTGTGTTCATGATTTGCTATTAGTCCTAGCAAGTATCCTTAGAGTTAGGTTTCCATTGTGTTCTTTAAGTTTTCAAATCACATTCTCTTGAAAATCTTCTAAACATTTTGTGACTCAAAATTTCAAGTGTAATCCTACTTCTAGTGCACTCTTCTTGTGGATTCAATTTTAAAAAAAAATGATGATTAAGAGGCTGGAAAACAGAGTTTAAAACAGAGCCTAAAAGACCTAAAAGTTGAAAAGAAAAATAGTTCAAAAAGAATCCAAACCAAAACCTAAAACTAGTGCACTAGTTTATCATTCTCACTTGAAATTTGACCTAATTTTTGGCTGATTTGTATTCTCGTTTTCCATAGCTTGGAACCTTAAAAAAAATTTGAAATAAAAGGCAAAAACACTCTCTGGAATCTTAATTTGATACTGGAAAAAGAAAGAATTAAAAAAATATATATAAGACAATTTAAAATACAAAAGCCGAGAGGTGTACATTGGTGAAAATTCATTTGGTTCCTTGTTATTGTTTTGGCTACTACTTTTGCTATACTT
The DNA here is from genome assembly GCF_000230855.2 of Cajanus cajan. Classification (NCBI taxonomy): domain Eukaryota; kingdom Viridiplantae; phylum Streptophyta; class Magnoliopsida; order Fabales; family Fabaceae; genus Cajanus; species Cajanus cajan. Next base: position 42,940,938 of record NC_138525.1, read on the forward strand.
GTCCAATTGCTTTCAAATTTTTTTTTTTTCTTCATCTACTCTAGTACCTATCTAGGATTCATTCTAACTGAGTGCTAGCTTCATTTTGGAGTCTTAATTTTCCAGTTTTACTTGTTGAACTTCTTTGAGTCTTGTCATATACACATATTACTCTTAATTTTGGTATAAGCTTTCCAAATTGTGCTTTGTTGCTTGTCTAGTTTTCTTTCAATAATTTCCTGTGCTGGAAGTGGCCTTAAATCCTTGCTCAAGGATCAAGCATTGCTCAACAAAGAGTAGGAAAAATTTTGGACACTATAATCACCAAATTTGACCTAATTTAGTGACCAAAATCCTCCTAAATTTTCCTTCACTTGAGTGACCAATCCCTTCACCTTGTGAGGCAGCCACTTTAACCTCTTTGTTGTGTTTCTTTTGCAGGTCCAGGAGCATCATATTGAAGGATTAGTGGCGGATTAAACACTTGGTTAAGTGTTGGAAAATTTGCACAACAATCCGTCACTAATTGGTCACTAAAGCCATCATTTACTTGTTTTCCTAGGCTAGTTTACATTTTTGTCAAAACTCTTGTATTTTAAATCAATTTGTAAAGCTTGGAGGGAGTATTAAGAAGTTGGTCAGGTATATCTACATCCTTGATAGCATCTCACGTGAAGTACTAGTGGAAGTGGCTTGGAAATTTCATATGTTTCAAGCTTCCACTTAGGGTTATCCGACTAGCTACTTGTTCTTGCTTCCTTTAAGTTTCTTGTCCTTAATTTTTTAATTTTGCTGCCTTGAAACGTCTAGAATTGTGTAGTTTATTTGTTCACGCTTAGTTTAAGTGTCAAAAGAAACAATTTGTGAAAAAGCATTCAAAATTTTTTGTGAAAAGTTTTGGGGAATCAAAGATACCACAAAGGAGTTTAGTGATTTCCACTTGAAAAGGCTTGGTTATTAAGTGGCTCTTAGTAGCTCACCTCCCTTGATAGTGCAATTTGTACACTTAGACTTCCAAGTGCTATTTTTGTTCCTAGAAAATCTCAAAAACATTTTATAACTTTTTGCATAGCATACAAATTCTTTTTGCTTAACCATGAGTCATCATTCTCAAGGTAGTAGTGACTTTGATACTCCTAAAAGTTTTGAAAGAATTGTCAAGGAGGTTGAAGCACTAAAACTTTGGAAAAATGATGAGATACTTCAAAAACAAAAAGAGAAACTTGAAAAAGAAGTACAAATCATGGCTTTGGAACAAGAAATCCAAAAGATTAAGCAAAGGGAAGAAAAACTTTTAAAAAAATTGAATAAACCAAAAAGTCAAAAAAGTTCCTCAAGGAGCTCAACCAAGAGCTCCCATGACTCTCTTAGCCACAATGAGGATAGCCTAAATCTTGATGCATATTATCAACACCAACCTAGGAGAGTCATTAAAGAACACAAAGTGAGGGAATCAAGGGTTGATCTCCCTTACTTTCATGGAAAAGATAATGTGGACACCTACTTAGATTGGGAGATGAAAGTGGAGCAAATCTTCACTTGTCATAAAGTAGGTGAGGAAAGAAAAGTTCCCTTAGCCACCCTAGCTTTTCAAGGACAAGCCATGTATTGGTGGACATCCTTGGAAAGAGAGAGAAGACTTCATAATGATCCTCCCATCACTTATTGGAATAAGTTAAGGAGTGCTATGAGAAGAAGGCATATACCTTCCTATTATAGTAGGGAGCTTATGGATAAGCTCCAAAGGCTCCAACAAAAGGGTATGAGTGTTGAGGAGTATAGGCAAAAGATGGAGTTATATCTCATGAGGGCTGGGATAAGGGAAGAAGAAAGATTGACCATTGCTAGATTTCTAAGTGGTCTTAATTTTGACATAAGAGATAGAGTTGAGTTACTCCCTTATAGGGACCTTGATGACTTGGTCCAACTTTGTATAAGGGTGGAACAACAAAATTTGAGAAAATCCTCTTTTAAAGGTAAAACTCAATCTAGCTCTTATGTTAAGAAAGACTACAAGAGGGAGGGTCACTTTGATTCCTCTAAGAAATTTGGCAAAGAAAAAGAAAAAGAAAAAGAAAAAAAATGAGAAAAATAAAAATATTGTCACTTCTAGTAGCAAAACTAATGATATCAAATGCTTTAAGTGTCTTGGGAGAGGACACATAGCCTCTCAATGCCCAACTAAAAAGGTGATGATTTTGAAGGGGCAAGACATTTATAGTAGTGTTGATGAATCTAGTTCCACTACTTCAAGTGATAGTGAATCAAGTGAGGAAGACCATTCCATTGAAAGTGCATATCCTTGTGATGGTCAACTTCTCATGATTAGAAGGCTTCTAGGAAGCCAACCTCATGAGTCCCATCTTTCACAAAGGGAGAACATTTTTCACACAAGGTGTAAAGTTTTAAACAATGCTTGTTCTCTCATTGTGGATAGTGGGTCTTGTTGCAACTGTTGTAGCACAAGGTTGGTGGAGAAGCTTGGTCTTACTATTATTCCTCATCCGAAACCATATCAACTTCATTGGATTAATGAAGATGGGGATATTAATGTTAATCAACAAGTGAAAGTCAAGTTCTCTATTGGTAACTATGAAGACCAAGTGGTTTGTGACATAGTTCCAATGGAAGCTTGCCATATTTTGTTGGGAAGGCCATGGCAATTTGACAAGAAAACCATGCACAATGGCCTTACCAATGAAATTACTTTCACTCATAAAGAAAAGAAATTTGTACTTCATCCTTTGTCTCCTTCACAAGTGATAGAGGATCAAGTACAAATGAAAAAAAAAGAGAAGAAGAAAAAAAAAACTTGAATAAAAAAAAAGAAAAGAAGGAAAAGAAGCATAAGTTTTCAAAGAAGGATGAAGAGAAATCTTTTCTAAAAGAAGGAATTCAACAAGAACCTTTAAAAGAAACTTTAATTGTTGAAAAACCTTCTTACATTCTTCTTTGTAAAGGTATGCTTCAGTGTCATAATTTAAGCATTGAACTTAGTTCTTTATCTCCTCAAGTTTCTCATTTATTAAAAGAATTTGATGATATATTCCCTAGTGAAGGTCCGCAAGGCCTTCCTCCTTTTAGGGGTATAGAACATCAAATTGATTTTGTACCTGGGGCTAGTCTACCCAATAGACCAGCCTATAGGACAAATCCTCAAGAAACTAAGGAGATCGAGAATCAAGTCAATGAATTATTGAATAAGGGTTGGGTACAAAAGAGTTTGAGTCCCTGTGCTGTGCCTGTATTGTTAGTGCCCAAGAAAGATGAAAAATGGAGAATGTGTTGTGATTGTAGGGCCATTAACAATATCACAATCAAGTACAGGCACCCAATCCCTAGACTTGATGATATGCTTGATGAGTTACATGGTGCTTCCATATTTTCTAAAATTGATCTTAAAAGTGGTTATCACCAAATAAGAATTAAAAAGGGTGATGAGTGGAAAACTGCTTTTAAGACCAAATTTGGATTGTATGAGTGGTTAGTTATGCCTTTTGGTTTAACTAATCCACCAAGTACATTCATGAGGCTTATGAATCATGTCTTGAGAGAATGTATAGGAAAATTTGTTGTTGTCTATTTTGATGACATATTAATCTATAGTAGGTCTCAAGATGATCATTTAGGACATCTTAGAGAAGTTATGATGATCCTTAGGGAAAACCAATTATTTGCAAATCTTGAAAAATGTACTTTTTGTGTGGATCATGTGGTTTTCCTAGGGTTCATTGTAAGCAAAAATGGGGTTCAAGTGGATCCCGAGAAAATTAAAGCCATTCAAGAGTGGCCCAAGCCTAAAAATGTTAGTGAAGTTAGGAGTTTTCATGGTTTAGCAAGTTTTTATAGAAGATTTGTACCTAACTTCTCTAGCATTGCTTCACCCTTGAATGAGCTTGTCAAAAAAGATATTTTATTTGAATGGACTTCCAAGCATGACCAAGCATTTCAATTACTTAAAGATCAACTTACTAATGCACCCATTTTAGCTCTACCTAATTTTGAAAAGACTTTTGAGCTAGAATGTGATGCATCAGGAGTTGGCATAGGAGCTGTGTTATTGCAAGGAGGACACCCCATTGCATATTTTAGTGAAAAACTAAAAGGTGCCTCCCTCAATTACCCTACCTATGATAAGGAGTTGTATGCATTGGTTAGAGCTTTACAAACTTGGGAGCACTATCTTGTGTCCAAAGAGTTTGTCATCCATAGTGACCATGAGTCACTTAAATATTTAAGAGGTCAAGGTAAATTAAATAAGAGACATGCCAAATGGTTAGAGTTTCTTGAACAATTTCCATATATTATTAAATTCAAGAAAGGAAAATCCAATGTTGTAGCTGATGCTTTATCTAGGAGACATACCTTGCTTGTGTCCCTAGGGACTCAAATTCTTGGATTTGATAATATTAGGGAATTGTATGAAGAAGATCTTGAATTTGGTGTTAATTATAAAAAATGTCAACAAAAAGATTTTGATGGTTTCTATATGGCTGAGGGGTATTTATACAAAGAAGGAAGATTGTGTATACCCCAAGGATCCATTAGGAAACTATTAATTAAAGAGAGTCATGAAGGTGGGCTTATGGGGCACTTTGGTGTTGATAAAACCCTTAGTTTGCTAAAAGAAAAATTTTATTGGCCCCATATGCGAAAATATGTCCAAAGGCATTGTTTTAGATGTTTAGCTTGTTTACAAGCTAAGTCTAAAGTAATGCCTCATGGAACATACATACCTTTGCCTGTTGCTTCTTCTCCTTGGGTGGATATTAGCATGGATTTTGTGCTAGGTTTACCTAGAACCCAAAGGGGAATGGATTCTATTTTTGTGGTAGTGGACCGTTTTAGTAAAATGGCTCATTTTATTCCATGCCACAAAGTAGATGATGCAAGCAACATTGCAAAACTCTTCTTTAGAGATGTGGTTAAACTTCATGGGCTTCCTAAGACTATTGTTTCAGATAGAGATACAAAATTCCTAAGCCACTTTTGGCGTGTCTTGTGGTCAAGACTAGGAACCAAACTCCTCTTTTCAACTACTTGTCATCCTCAAACAGATGGCCAAACTGAAGTAGTGAATAGATCTCTGTCTACTATGCTTAGGGCAGTCCTAAAGGGTAATCACAAATCTTGGGATGAGTTTTTGCCACATATTGAATTTGCCTACAACAGGGTAGTTCACAAAACTACCAATATTTCTCCTTTTGAGGCTGTATATGGGTTTAATCCTTTAACCCCTTTAGACTTGATACCTCTTCCTAATGTTGAGCATTTCATTCATAAAGAAGGGGCTTCAAGGGCTGATTTTGTTAAAAAACTTCATGAAAGGATTAAAATTCATATTCAAAATCAAAATGAGAAATATGCCAAGCAAGGAAATAAAGGCAAGAAACCTATGATCTTCGAGGAAGGAGATTGGGTTTGGCTTCACTTAAGAAAAGAACGTTTTCCAAATCAAAGAAAGTCCAAACTCAATCCTAGAGGAGATGGTCCCTTTCAGGTCTTACAGCGTATCAATGATAACGCTTATAGACTTGATTTACCCTCTGATTATGGAGTCAGCACCACTTTTAATGTAAGTGATCTTAAACCTTTTGTAGGTGCTAGTGATGATGAGGAGGACTCTTCAGATTCGAGGTCGAATCCTTCTCAAGAGGGAGGGAATGATGGAAGAGCATGGGCTAAAGGCCCAACCACTAGAGCTATGGCCAGGAGGTTATTTGAAGATTTGACTGCTTTAGAGCTTAGTGGGCCCAATAGGCTTGGTGGTCCTAGGGTGCTTCTCACTTGGGCTTTTATTGATTGAACACCATGTTTAATTGTACTTTCTTAGTTTAGGAATCTATTTTCATGTTGGTCTTGTATTTTGACCATAGATTAGGGTTTAGGCTAGTTGGGCCTAGTTTTGGGTTTCATGGGCCTTTGGGCTTTTGGTACCCAATATTGGGCTCATTATTTTCCTTGTAATATTTCCTATTGATTGTATTCATTAGACCATTGTATTTTGGTCATTAGTTTAGGGTTTAAGGAGGTTTAATAGTTCATTTGAATTAGGACAAATTAGGTCAAATTTAGGATGAATTTAAGTTGCATTTAGGTCACACTTTTGGCACCACCTTGGTTGCACAAGTGTGACACCGAAATGCAACCCTAAATTCACTCTAAATTCAACCTAATCTCTCATTTAGCTCTACATGACCGGTCATGAGCATGTGACACAAGGTTTGAATTCAAATTTGAATTTGAATTCAAATCTTGGCGCCAACATGTGACCAATCATGTGGCGCCAAGTGTTCTCCTCAAATTCGGATGCTATATGTTTCCCTCCTCTCACCTTTTGTACTCACTTTGAACATTATTGAAATTTGAGAGCCAAGTGCCGAGTTTCTTCAAAGTCTTCTAGAGAGAGAGTGAGCTTCACCTTTAGGAATTCATTAGGATTTCCTTCTCTTTGAGTGTGAGCTTTCTCTTGCATCTTGAGCTTGGATACTTCCATCCAAGGCTTTAGCCTTCATCATCCGTGTTCATTCATCCTTCAAGCTTCATTTCCATTCGGTGTTATCTCCTTAAAGAGGATCCGTGGCTAGGAGGAGCTAAGGAGAAGAACATCCATCACTTCTCCCTACTTTCTTCCATCATAAGAGGAGTCCTACTTTCTAACCTAACAAAGAAAGATAAAATATTAGACTCTCTAGAAATAGGCCCCTCCCCTAAGCATAGCCTAGAAGTAAAACCTAAAAATGTGAGAACACTATGACTAAGACAATGGAAAGATTGATTTTTAAACACTACTATATCTTGCCTAAAGTACCCTAAATGGTAACCTAGGCTTTTCCTAAAAAATAAAGAAAAAACTACTAGAAAACATCCTAAACAATTTTGGATTTGATTGTTTGCTAGATACTTATAATCATATAAACTATATTTGTCTTGTAGGGAAGGAATCATATTAAGTTCAAAAGAATAAGATCTTCCCATAGAAGCAAATATAGAATATAGATTATTACAAGTTGTATCTACCAAACAATGTAAACCAAAAATTGGGTGCTTTATTAAGACCACAAAAATACTTTCTCCCTTGTGCACCTCCAAGGAAGTAGTATAAGGAGTAAAACTAAAAATAGTCCTCTCCTTCTTCACTATATCCCGAAGTTGAGAATTCTTTGTTTGAAATTGATTTTGTTCCTCATTCTCAACTTTAAGATTAGTGGCAGCATTAGGATAAAAGTCAAAACTTTTATGAATAAAGAGAGTTCTTTGCAAGGCTTGTTTGGTAATAAAATAACTCTCCTTGTTCACAAATGTTTTAGTGGAGTCCCCTTCATCCACACTCTTTCCTTCTTTCCTTTCTTTATTTCTTTTTCTTTTCATTTACTTTTGATCCTCAAACACTTGGGATGGTGTTAAAGGATTAAAAACAATTTCCTTATCTTTATGAGTGAAGGTTATTTTGTTAGTGAGGCCATAATGTATAGTGTGTTTATCAAATTGCCATGGCCTACCAAGCAAAATATGACAAGCTTCCATAGGGATCACATCACATAAAACTTTGTCTTTATAGTCCCCTATAGAAAACTTGACCTTCACTTGTTGATTTACCTCCAATTCCTCACCTTCATGGAGCCAATGAAGTTTATAAGGATGAGGGTGAGGAATAGTGGTAAGGGCTAACTTGTTAACCAACCTTGTACTACAACAATTAGAGCATGATCCACTATCAACAATAAGAGAACAATTTCTTTTGGAAACTAAACATCTTGTGTGAAAGATGTTCTCTTTTTGTGATAGTGAAGTGGGACAAGGTTGACTTCCAAGAAGCCTTTTGATCATAAGAAGATCACCATCAACAGGATATAGCTTTTCACTTGGATGATCTTCCTCACTAGTCTCACTATCACTTGAAGTGGTAGAACTAGATTCATCATGACTGCTATAAATGTCTTGTCCTCTCAAAATCATAACCTTTTTAGTTGGACATTGAGAAGCTATATGGCCTTTCCCAAGACATTTAAAACATTTGATGTCACTAGTTTTACTACTAGAAGTGACAACATTTTTATTTTTATCTTTTTCTTTTTCTATTTCTTTTTCTTGGCCCTTACTAGAGTTTTTAGAAGAGTCATATTGACCCTCCCTCTTGTCTTCTTTCTTGATATAAGAGCTAGGTTGAATTTTACCTTTAAAAGAATTTTTCCTTAAATTTTGTTGTTCCACCCTTATACAAAGTTGGACCAAATCATCAAGGTCCCTATAAGGGAGTAACTCAACCCTATCTCTTATGTCAAAATTGAGACCACTTAAAAATCTAGCAATGGTCAATCTTTCTTCTTTCCTTATCCCAGCCCTCATGAGATATAACTCCATTTTTTGTCTATACTCCTCCACACTCATTGATGGAATCATGCCTAGGAAGGCAAGAGGTGACATATTGAAGGAGCCAAGAGGAGTTGGCTAGACATGAAGGTTTGGGCCAGTCAGGGCCCAATGGGCCTGATGGGCCTGGGAAGGCCCAAGTTGAACTTTTCATGGGCCATATTTTGTTATAGCTATTTTTATATGTTTTGTATACATCATGTTAGTATAGGTATCATATATTTTGGTCTTGTATTTTGGACCACATAGAGTAGCATTTTAGGTTTTAGGCTTGTTGGGCCTAGTTTTGGGCTTCATGGGCCTTTGGGCTTTTGGTACCCAATATTGGGCTCATTTTCATTCTTGTAATTTTTCCTTTCCATTGTAATTGTTTGACCAATGTAATTAGGTCATTAGAATAGGAAAATACAAGGAATACTAAAGTATGCTAATTAGGTTAAACTAGGTTTAATTTGGAAGCCATTTAAGTTACATTTGAGTCACATGTTTTGCACCATTGGTGGCTGAACATGTGACACTCAAATTAACCCTAAATGACTCTCAAATCAGACCTAAATGCACCTTGGTACCTAAATTTTCGGACTTACACATGTGCACCAAAGTTTGAATTCAAATTTCAAATTTGAATTCAAACTTTAGGCGCCAATTTGTGTAGCTTTGGTTTAGGTGCCTATGTGCTTCATTTCCGTGCATACTTAAGTCCTCCCTTCACATTTTTGTATTCACTTTTGAGAATAATGAAATTTGAGAGCTTATTCAGCCAAATTTCGTTCAAGAGTCACCATGAGAGAAAGCTTCACCTTAGGAACCCTTCTAGGATTTCCTCCTCTTTGAAGTGAGCTTTCCCTTGCACCTTAAGCTTGGATGCTTCCATCCAAGGCTTAAGCCTTCTTCCTATCCGAGAATCTCCTCCATATAGTGTTCATCACGTTGGTTTCTATTTCCTTGAAGAAGATCCGTGCATAAGGAGAGCTAAGGAGAAGAACATTCATCACTCCTCCTTACCATTTCCATCACTCATGTTCTTTTGTTGGAGTCTTTGGAGCTTATCCATAAGCTCCCTACTATAATAAGAAGGTATGTGCCTTCTTGTCATAGCACTCCTTAATTCATTCCAATAAGTGATTGGAGGGTCATTGTGAAGTCTTCTCTCTCTCTCCAAGGATGTCCACCAATACATAGCTTGTCCTTGGAAAGCTAGGATGGCCAAGGGAACTTTTCTTTCTTCGCCTACTTGATGACAAGTGAAGATTTGCTCCACTTTCATCTCCCAATCTAAATAGGCATCCACATCCTCTTTTCCATAAAAGTAAGGGAGATCAACCCTTGATTCCCTCACTTTAGGATCCCTAATGACTTTTCTAGGTATGGGTTGGTAATAATCATCAATTTTCAAACTACCCATATCTTCTTGGCTAGAAGAGGCATTGGAACCTTTGGTAGAACTCTTTGAGGAACTTTTTTGACTTTTACTTTTATTTATTTTTTTCAAAAGTTTTTCTTCTCGTTGCTTAATCTTTTGTATCTCTTCCTCTAAAGCAATAAGTTGTACTTCTCTTTGAATTTTTTGTTTTTGTTTTTGAAGTACCTCTTCATGCTTCCAAAGTTTTAGTGCTTCAACCTCCTTGATAATTCTTTTAAAACTTTTAGGAGTTTCAAAGTCACTACTACTTGGAGAATGATGACTCATGATTAAGCAATAAGAATTTATATGCTATGCAAAAAGTTATAAAATGTTTTTGGGATTTTCTAGGAATGAAAATAGCACTTGGAAGTCTAAGTGTACAAATTGCACTATCAAGGGAGGTGAGCTACAAAGAGCCACTTAATAACCAAGCCTTTTCAAGTGGAAATCACTAAACTCCTTTGTGGTACTTCCAATTCCCCAAAACTTTTCACAAAAATTTTGAATGCTTTTTCACAATTGGTTTGTTTTGACACTTAAACTAAGCGTGAACAAATAAAACTACACAATTCTAGACGTTTCAAGGCAGAAAAATTAAACAATTAAGGACAAGAAACTTAAAGGAAACGATGTAAGCAACTAGTCGGATATCCTAAGTGGAAGCTTGAAACCGCAGACCCTGGAGAGGGCAAACTCACGCTACCGAGGTTGTCAGAAACACCGAGGTATGCACGAGCCTGGAGAGGCGACGACTAATACTCAGCTACCCCGTCGTCAGAAACAACGGAGGTATGCAACTGTCAAGGTTGTCAGAAACACCGAGACAGAGCCTGGAGAGGCGGTACTCAGCTACCCCGTCGTCAGAAACAACGGAGGTATGCAACTGCCAATGTCGTCAGAAACACAGAGGCAGAGCCTGGAGAGGCGGTACTCAGCCACCAATGTCATCAGAAACACGGAGGTGTGCAACTGCTAACGTCGTCAGAAACACGGAGGCAGAGCCTGGAGAGGCGGTACTCAGCTACCGAGGTTGTCAGAAACACCGAGGTATGCACGAGCCTGGAGAGGCGACGACTAATACTCAACCTGGAGAGGCTACTCAACAATTTTCCACCGAAAGACACTACAAGTCGGAAGGATGGCTTATTCCCCGGACAATTGGGTCAACTCCTTTACTTGTCAACCGGTACACCAAAAAGCCGTTTGACTAAGTAAAGGGGGGGCAGCTGTAGACCCCTAAAATTGTCCGGGTCGGAAATAAGACTCGAAGACTCTTGAAGACCGAAGGAAAGTCAGCCGAAAGGACTCCTAGAAGACCCTGGAAGACCTTAGGATGATTCTTCATAGGTTTAGAAGTCTTAAAGTAGCTTAAAATAAGGATGTGAGAGGATTGGAGCTCAATACGGCCTCCTAGAAGTTCAGTACGGCCGTACTGAACAATTTGAACTACAATACGGCCGTACTGAAACCAATACGGCCGTACTGAAGTTTTTGAACTTCAGTACGGCCGTACTCAATTCAATACGGCCGTACTGTAGTTCAAAACTTCAGTACGGGCCGTATTGATGTCAGAGGCCGTACTGCGCCTCACTCCTATATATAGGACGTCATTTGGACGTCATTCCACACATTTGGACACTTTTCCATACTTTTGGACCCTCTTGCTGAGTATTCTGGGGTTTTTGAGCAGTGTTCTGCCCTAGAAGTCTCTCCGAGAGCCGATCCGACAAAGTTCTTGAGTTCTGAGCATTTAGCTTGAGGATTCGAACTAGTCGAAGGGAAATCTTTTTGATTTCCATAGTAAAAATTAATCTTTAGGGAAGGAGCGAGCAAGCGTGTAGTGGGAAGGAGCGCCAAAAAGCCTCCTAACGTCTGTTTGAATATATAAAAGCACGCTTCAAAGGTTTCTTTTTCAAATCCTTCCTTTTATTGCTTTCTGATTGTTGCATTGCATTTTTCATCATGTAGATATCTCGTTTATAGTCGTTTCTAATAAATAGGGGTAATTTAGTAATTTTACACTGTTATTTATAAAATAATCCGTCATAGGGAACCCGAAAGGGGCATTGTGGGGTGCTAACACCTTCCTCGCACGTAACCGATTCCCTTACCCGACTCTGGTTGTAATGGCCAAAGTTGATTTATGAAATCAATTGCCTTATATCTTTTTCCAATGTTTTGAGTAAAACATTGGTGGCGACTCCAAGAACCCTTCTTTTTTGCGAAAACCACTAATCCATGGAGGGTCCCGCTTGGGATTAACATGGATTGGTGAATCATTTAATAAAATTGTTAGTTCGATGAGGTCTCAGTTTGAGAATAAGTCGTTCTAACAATCCATCATTTTTCAAAACTTAAAAAGAGTCCGACCATCGTCGCGAATGCCAAGGTCCGTTTCGGCGGGTGGCGACAGATGGCGACTTCACTGGGGAAGCCTCGAGAGTCAGTCCCATTTAGTGATGGATTATTTCTAAAATAATAGTTTAAAAAATTACTTCATTACCCCTCACTTGTATGATAACATGTTTTATCTAGCTGGCTTTAATAACTGTTGCGTGTTTAAATTTTCGCAATTGTTTGAAATATAAACTGCACACAAACCTTTGCACACAACAGTTCCCTCTATACCCGGGGGCATGAGTGGAAAGCCATAGGGAGTGGATGCTAGTACGGCCGGTTGTCGAGTGGGTCTATAGGTGCCCGTAGACCGTTGTCGGAAAACATCACTCAAGGTGAAAACCATGAACTCAAGTCCGACAGTGCGTTGGAGCTTTCCATCAACTTACGACGAGAGGAATTGGGTCCCTATAATGGGGGCACCTTGGGGGCCTTGGACCGGTGAGAACAGTTAGAACCTCCTTGAATATGCACTTTTCTGCAGGATACCCCTACCTCATGATTCGCTCGTGACTGTTCGTGGATGAGTGAATTGTTTGTGCATCGTTTATGTGACATTGTTTGAGCATACATTGCATTCTTTAAACATACAACATTCTTTTTTTTTAGAATAAAATAAATAGGAATGTAGACCCCTAAAATTGTCCGGGTCGGAAATAAAACTCGAAGACCCTCAAAGATCGAAGGAAAGTCAGCCAGAAGGACTCCTAGAAGACCATAGGATGGCTATCTGTAGGTTTAGAGGTCTTAGAGTAGCTTAAAATAAGGAAGTGGAGGGAATGAAGCCCAATACGGCCGTACTAAACTTAATACGGCCGTATTGAAGCTTCAATACGGCCGCAGTGAACTCAATATGGCGTATTGAAGTTTCTGAAACTTCAATACGGCCGTACTGAAATCAATACGGCCGTATTGAAGCTTCAATACAGCCGCAGTGAACTCAATACGGGCGTATTGAAATTTCTGAATTTCAATACGGCCGTATTGAACTCAATACGACCGTATTGAAGTTCAAAAATTTCAATACGGCCGTATTGATTCCATAGCCCGTATTGCGTCTGTTCCCTATAAATATGGCGTCATTTTGACGTCATTGGACACTTTTACACTGAGTTTTAACCCTCTTCTTGAGTATTCTGGGTTTTTTTGAGCAGTGCTCTGCCTAGAAATCACTCGGAGAGTTGATCCGACAAAGTTCTCGAGTTCTGAGCTTTTTGCTTGAGTCTCGAACTGAGTCGAAGGGAAATCCTCCGGATTTCCATAGTTAAAATTTTCTAGGAGGGAGCGAGCGGGCTTGTAGAGCGAGGGAACGCCAAAAAGCTTCCCAGTTTTACTTGAATATAAAAGCACGCTTCAAAGGTTTCTTCTTAAGTCCTTCCTTTTACTGCTTTCTGTGTGTATATTTAACTGTCATCATGTAGATAGTTAAGTTATAATTGTTTAGAATAAATAAGGGTAATTTAGTAATTTTGCACTATTATTTTTAGAAATAATCTGTCATAGGGAACCCGAAAGGGGCGCTGTGGGGTGCTAACACCTTCCCCACGCGTAACCGACTCCCTTACCCGACTCTGGTTGTCATGGCCGAAGTCGATTTTTGAATCGATTGCCTTAAACTTCTTTTTCCAATGTTTTGAGTAAAACATTGGTGGCGACTCCATGAACCCTTCCTTTTTATGAAAACCGCTAATCCATGGAGGGTCCCGCTTGGGATTAACATGGATTGGTGAGCCTTTTAATAAAATTGCTCGTTTGACAAGGTCTCAGTTTGAGAATAAGTCATTCTAGCAATCCATATTTTTAAACAAATAAAAGAGTCCAACCATCCTTCGCGAATGCCGAAAGCCCGTTTCGGGCCGGTGGCGACAGATGGCGACTCCACTGGGGAAGCTTCGAGAGTCAGTCCCATTTAGTGACAGATTGTTTTTAACAAATAATAGTTAAAAATTACTTCGTTACCCCTTGCTTGTATGATAACATGATTTATTATATGGCTTTAAATAACTGTTGTATGTTTAAATTCCGCAATTGTTTGAAATAAAAACTGCACACAAACCTTTGCACACAACAGTTCCCTCTATACCCGGGGGCATGAGTGATTAACCATAGGGAGTGGATGTTAGTACGGCCGGTTGTCGAATGGGTCTATAGGTGCCCGTAGACCGTTGTCGGAAAACATCACTCAAGGTGATAACCATGAACTTGAGTCCGACGGTGCGTTGGAGCTTTCCATCGACCTACGATGAGAGGAATTGGGTCCCTATAATGGGGGCACCTTGGGGGCCTTGGACTGGTGAGAACAGTTAGAACCACCTTGAATATGCACCATTTCTGCAGGATACCCCTACCTCGTGATTCGCTCGTGACTGTTCGTGGATGAGTGAATTGTTTGTGTAAATGCTTATGTGCAATTGTTTGTGCATTAATAATAAACCTCGTGATAAGGTCTAAAGAATAATCCCCATGCATGAAAATACCATGACATGAGAGGAAAGACCATGTGTGGAAATATAATAAAAGTGAGGAGCATGTACATCATTACCAATAAGACCTCATGCATCCTCATCAATTATTCATTTTAGGATCACCAATACCCTCTCGATGTGAGTAAAAGGGACCCATGACTATTGAGATCCTCCGTTGGGGAGAGATCATAAGTCAAGGAGGGTGGTAACATTCCGTTTTAAAAAGGCAGCGCCTTAAAAATGGAGGGTTATCAAGCTCATGTCAAGAGCGTATTCATCCCATAAATAAATTAATTAAACATTTATTTTAGAAAGTGGCTGGTCATCTCTCTGTCCTCACGCGCGCGCAGAAAATCAAGAAGATGGACGCGTTGGAGGAACAAAATAAGAAGCTTACAGCCGAGCTCTCACAGCTCAAGGAGCAAATGGCGCAAATGATGGAACTCATGCGTCACCACAATATACAAGGGGCTGAGCACAGTGACCATGAGTCCCATCATGTTGGAGGAAGAGTGGAACAAGAGCTGAAAAGTGGGAAGCTAGCTAAACCTTCCCAATCATTTAAAGCTAAGAAGACCTTTGGGAAGAAGAAGGAGGGAGGAGTCAGTGCCATAACCATTTCCTCATCTTCCTCCACTTCGAAGTCAGGAAGATCGCAATTCACCCCTGTGAAGAAGTTTGATAAACTTCCGACCACCTACAGCGATCTCCTGCCGAAGCTAGTGGAGGCGCATCTTCTAGCTTATGTTCCACCAAGGAAATTTGATCCACCATATCCCTATTGGTACAAACCGCAAGACAAATGTCTATACCATTCGGGGGCATCGGGGCATTCAACGGAGAAATGTAGAGCTCTCAAAAATAAGGTCCAAGACCTTATCGATGCAGGGTGGATCACTTTTGATTCAACAGCGCCCGACGTGAGCAAGAATCCTCTGTCGAAGCAGGAGTAGAGAGAAGAGCAAGCCACAATAGAGCCCCTCCATATTTTTCTTTTAGGGACTCATGATCAGTACCCGAGATCATGAGAACCTTTTCATGTAAATAAGGGTTTTTGTACAGTTTTAATACATATCAATAAAGAGGCATTTTTCACATATCATTCTCTTTTTTGTTCTTTTCTCTCTTTCCTCATTAACATTAAAAATTCTAAACCTAAACAGAACCAATAAAATAATTATGTCTGTAATTGTTCGCTCTGACCGGGATCCAAAAGTTGAGGATAAATGGGTTGAGTTGGACAGTGATGAGGAGACCATTTCTCCGGATCTGCAAAGATTGCTACATTAAGAAGCTCGTCAAGAGAAATTAGAGACTGTGAATTTGGGGCATGGCCGAAAGATATAAGAGGTCAACATTGGGACCCATATCAGTGATGAAATAAGGACACATGTTTCCGCTATGATTATAATAAAATCATTCTTCATTGCTTCTTTTCTTGCTTATAATAAAATTCTAAACCGCATCATTTTTAACCCTGTTTGAATAAACATGAATGAGGTTAAAATCATCTTAATAATAATAAACCCACATCATTTTTATGTGGAGGTGTGTGTGACAACTTGGAGCACCTTCCCTTGGCCTTGACAAGTGCCATCATGGATAAAAATAAATCCTTCAAAATAAAAGAAGCTCGGCAGGAAACCCAAAAAGGGGACTGCGCAAAAATAAGAGCAAAGAACCCGCTAGGAATCCCACGAAGGGGTGACCTAGGCAAAAATTAGGGTTACAAAATAATGAACAAAAACAAAAGTCCGCTAAAATACCACGAAAGGGTGTTTTAGGCAAAAATAAGGACAATCAAAAAACAAAATAAATCCATGATGGTACCATGAACCGAATTCAAAAAGAAAGGTTCAAGGGAAGCTATCCAAGTTGTCAAATCACAACACGACTTTTTAACTTCATAAGTGTTTAATCAAACAAGCCTAAACACATAAGCCTACCTTGGCCATCCATTCTTACAAAAACCATTTTTGAAAAATAAATCCCCTCTAAAACACAAACTTCAGAATAAAAATATCTTTCTTTTCTTTTCTCTCTTGTCCCAAAAGATTTTAGGATAATCTAGTGGAAGCATGGAGAAATAAATCATCACTGATAATGGATCTAATCTGAATAATAAAATGGTGGAAGAACTGTGCCAAGAATTCAAGATCCAACATCATAACTCTTCCCTATTTCGGCCAAAGATGAATGGGGCAGTCGAGGCAACCAATAAGAACATCAAGAAAATAGGGCAAATGATGGTTGCCTCATTTAAAGACTGGCACGAGATGTTACCCTTCGCTCTTCATGGTTATAGGACTTCAGTACGCACATCTACAGGAGCTACTCCATTCTCCCTCGTCTATGGGATGGAGGCAGTTCTACCCGTCGAAGTCAAGATACCTTCTCTAAGGGTAATTATGGAAGCAAAACTTTCCGAGGTAGAATGGGTTCAAAGCCGGTATGACCAATTGAACCTCATTGAAGAAAATGGCTGAACACCATATGCCATGGTCAAGCCTATCAGAGGAAGACCAAAAAGGCTTTTGACAAGAAAGTCCACCCTCGAGTCTACCATGAGGGAGAGTTGGTAATGAAGAAATTGCTACCAACTCAAAAGGACAAAATCGGAAAGTATGCCCCAAATCACGGAGGACCATACGTGGAAAAACGAGCCTTCTCAGGAGGAGCATTGATCCTCACAGACATGGATGGAAAAGAACTTCGATACCCAGTCAACACTGACGAGGTAAAGAAGTACTATGCTTGAAGACGTTGCTTGCATAAGCCCGCTAGGATGAAAACCCGAAAAAGGGCATCCTAGGCAAAAGTTAGGGCAAAACAAAAAGCCCGCCAGTACAAGGGTACTAAGCAAAACAAAGGCAAAATTATCCCCGCTAGGATACGTCCTAGGCAAAAGTTAGGGGCAAAAGAATAAGATGTAAAAGCAAAGCAAGCAACGGTCACTTGAATCGAAAACCGAAAGGCGGTTCAAGTGATTATCTTCTAGAAGCAAGCGTCTTGCAGCATCTACACTCCTGGCATAGGCATCTCATCCGAAGCAATTAGGGGAACGGGAAGAGCGACAATTACAGATATAATTGTTTAAGCCAAAAATGTATATAGCCTACCCTGGCCAGCCATTCTTCAGAAATTCCTTCTGTATATCTTTCTGTAAAAACACTTGTGAATATTAATAAAATATCTATTCATTTCTTTTCTCTCTTGACCATGTGATTATGCCTCTAAATTGGTATTTCTAAAAAATTGTATGAAATTCCTTAATAATCGGTCAATAAAGAAAATTGGAGGGGTTCCTATAAAATCCATAATCTCCTGCATAAAAAGCTCACAAAAATATTCCCTCACGTCGATGACAGAAATTCCTCCAAGAAAAGGAGGATAGGGAGAGCCATTCATTTTTCTAAAAACATTAAATAATAAAACTTGCATTTGTGCATCACACACATTAGTTGCACATTCAAGGACCTTATCATGAGGCAATTGCATAAAATAGAAAAAATAGAAAATTGCTTGTGTATGACAGCAGTCAACAAAAGCCGAAAACGAAAAAGGCAAGGATACAAACAATACTCCTCAGTTTGTACAGAATAATTGAGCCTGGAGAGGCTTGCTGAAAAAATACTTCCTCAGAATAATTGAGCCTGGAGAGGCTTGCCGAAACAATACTCCCACAGAATAACTGAGCCTGGAGAGGCTTGCCGAAATAATACTCTCTCAGAATAATTGAGCCTGGAGAGGCTCGCCGAAATAATACTCCCCAGAGATATCTCAGCTTCCACTCACAGGCCAAATTCCCCAGTGAAAGCTATCAAAGTGAGATCAGCAAAATTCCCCAACGGAAGCATGATCCAAACAAAATATCCAAGTCAAAGGACTTAGACTTCCTCAGTGGAAGATAGCTTTCCAACTCAAACGAAGAGTGAAGCTAAGCCTGAAGAGGCTTTCTAAATAATACTCTGGGATACATAAGAACTTCAAATCCCCAGTCGCCTACACAAGAGGCACTCCTTCAAAAAAAGGAAAATCAAAAATCCAAAATAATCATTCCCCAAGTGGAATCCGGCTCTCAGCCAATCATTGAATGTCAAGCTGATACGCCTAACAGAAGAGGCCAATTATAACCAAATCCCCCAGCGGATAACAGCCTACACAGAGGCAGCAAAAATCAGAAAATCCAAAAGAGATACCCGAATAAGGATAACCGGGATACTCAACCAACGTCAAAGGACGTCAGCCAATCATAAGGCATCGCTCACATCAGAAAGAGCATCTTCGTGTCTACACCCCAAGGAAACAGAAATTCCTCAATGGGTACCAACTACGCAAAGGAAAGTTGGGACACAAGAACCTATGAGTAACTGCACATCCCCTAGACGGATCCCTGCGTTATCCAGCCCTCAGTGGCACAAAATCAGAAAAAACGTCAAAGCAGCATAGTGGACTGTGGAGACAAAAAACCATCTCAGATCCCTGGAGAGGGCAAACTCACATTGCCAATGTCGTCAAGAACACGGAGGCAGACCCTGGGGAGGGCAAACCGCAGACCCTGGAGAGGGCAAGACTCACGCTACCAAAGTGACTAGAAGCACGGAGGTACGCAGACCCTGGGGAGGGCAAACCGCAGACCCTGGAGAGGGCAAACTCACGCTACCAAAGTGATCAGATGCATGGAGGTACGCAGACCCTGGGGAGGGCAAACCGCAGACCCTGGAGAGGGCAAACTCACCCTGGAGAGGGCAAACTCAGCCACCCCGGAGAGGGCAAACTCACCCTGGAGAGGGCAAACTCGGCCACCCTGGAGAGGGCAAACTCACCCTGGAGAGGGCAAACTCAGCCACCCTGGAGAGGGCAAACTCGGCCACCCTGGAGAGGGCAAACTCAGCCACCCTGGAGAGGGCAAACTCACCCTGGAGAGGGCAAACTCAGCCACCCTGGAGAGGGCAAACTCACCCTGGAGAGGGCAAACTCAGCCACCCTGGAGAGGGCAAACTCACCCTGGAGAGGGCAAACTCAGCCACCCTGGAGAGGGCAAACTCACCCTGGAGAGGGCAAGACTCACGCTACCAAAGTGACTAGAAGCGCGGAGGTATGCACCAACCTGGAGAGGCTACTCAACAATTTTCCACCGGAAGACGCTACAAGTCAGAAGGTTGGCATATTACCCGGACAATTGGGTCAACTCCTTTACTTGTCAATCGGTACACCAAAAGGCCGTTTGACTAAGTAAAGGGGGGGCAGCTGTAGACCCCTAAAATTGTCCGGGTCGGAAATAAAACTCGAAGACCCTCAAAGATCGAAGGAAAGTCAGCCAGAAGGACTCCTAGAAGACCATAGGATGGCTATCTGTAGGTTTAGAGGTCTTAGAGTAGCTTAAAATAAGGAAGTGGAGGGAATGAAGCCCAATACGGCCGTACTAAACTTAATACAGCCGTATTGAAGCTTCAATACGGCCGCAGTGAACTCAATATGGCGTATTGAAGTTTCTGAAACTTCAATACGGCCGTACTGAAATCAATACGGCCGTATTGAAGCTTCAATACAGCCGCAGTGAACTCAATACGGGCGTATTGAAATTTCTGAATTTCAATACGGCCGTATTGAACTCAATACGACCGTATTGAAGTTCAAAAATTTCAATACGGCCGTATTGATTCCATAGCCCGTATTGCGCCTGTTCCCTATAAATATGGCGTCATTTTGACGTCATTGGACACTTTTACACTGAGTTTTAACCCTCTTCTTGAGTATTCTGGGTTTTTTTGAGCAGTGCTCTGCCTAGAAATCACTCGGAGAGTTGATCCGACAAAGTTCTCGAGTTTTGAGCTTTTTGCTTGAGTCTCGAACTGAGTCGAAGGGAAATCCTCCGGATTTCCATAGTTAAAATTTTCTAGGAGGGAGCGAGCGGGCTTGTAGAGCGAGGGAACGCCAAAAAGCTTCCCAGTTTTACTTGAATATAAAAGCACGCTTCAAAGGTTTCTTCTTAAGTCCTTCCTTTTACTGCTTTCTGTGTGTATATTTAACTGTCATCATGTAGATAGTTAAGTTATAATTGTTTAGAATAAATAGGGGTAATTTAGTAATTTCGCACTATTATTTTTAGAAATAATCTGTCATAGGGAACCCGAAAGGGGCGCTGTGGGGTGCTAACACCTTCCCCACGCGTAACCGACTCCCTTACCCGACTCTGGTTGTCATGGCCGAAGTTGATTTTTGAATCGATTGCCTTAAACTTCTTTTTCCAATGTTTTGAGTAAAACATTGGTGGCGACTCCATGAACCCTTCCTTTTTATGAAAACCGCTAATCCATGGAGGGTCCCGCTTGGGATTAACATGGATTGGTGAGCCTTTTAATAAAATTTCTCGTTTGACAAGGTCTCAGTTTGAGAATAAGTCATTCTAGCAATCCATATTTTTAAACAAATAAAAGAGTCCAACCATCCTTCGCGAATGCCGAAAGCCCGTTTCGGGCCGGTGGCGACAAGGAATAAGAATCTTCCATTACATGGTGTTAACATCTACCTTCATCACATTCATATAGGTAGTTTCCATTTTCACCCAAAAAAAATTATATATACAAAAAAAAAAAACAAAATACTCAAAGAAAAATAAAGAAAAAATATATTTATCCAAACTAAGCAATATCATGCATCATCTTAGGAACATCCCGAAAACATGATAATGCTTAGTTGAATAAACACAATGCATGCATATTCAACGTCATCATCTCGTATCATGCATTCTTATCAAAGATCATGGAGGGATCTAGGTTTGCATTTCATACATCCCTCCTAGTAATTCATTAATAAACATTAATAAAAAGAAAAGATTAATCGATGCGTATGTTCAGAATGGATCGCACGCCATTTGTTATTAAGTGTAAGCCAACAACCGCGCCAAGTGAGCGCACATCAACTCCGTTGTTGGTAATCAAGACGAATAAAGGGGAAGGTCCGACACCGTTAAGGATCACTGCTCCAAGACCTTTTCCCTACAAATCAAATAAGGCTGTGCCATGGATATACGACATCCATTCTTCTGCCGACAGCGATATCTCTAACATCGCTGGACTTGGGGGCATGACTAGGAGTGGCAGGATCTACACTCCCGAAGATCTTCATGACAAAGCTCCCAAGAATAAAGGGAAAGAAAAAGAAGAGAAAACCGAGGAAAATAAAGAATCCAAGGAGGAGACTGACGAGCTGTTAAAATATATCCGACAGAGCGAGTACTCCATCATGGATCAACTTCATAAGACGCCAGCAAAGATTACTCTGTTGTCGTTGATCCTATGCTCCGAACCGCATCGGCAAGCTCTGTTGAAAGTCTTGAACGAGGCATACGTGTCGCACACTATCTCCCAAGACAAGTCTGAGGGGATTGTTAGTCACATCACGGCTAATGATCACCTCACTTTCACCGATGAAGAAATCCCCGCTGAGGGACCGAACCACAACAAGCCCTTGCACATCTCTGTAAAGTGCAAGGAATATCACATCGCTAAAAAGTCTTGGTGGATAATGGATCTTCCTTGAATGTGATGCCAAAAAGAACGTTCGATCAAATGGCAATCAAGGGAATCCAAATGCGCCCGAGCAACATGATCGTCCGAGCTTTCGACGGTTCTAAAAGAGAAGTGGTGGGAGAAATCAATCTTCCAATCCAAATTGGACCCACCATCTTCAATGTCGAATTTCAAGTGATGGACATTACTCCCGTGTACAGCTGTCTCCTCGGCCGACCTTGGATTCATGATGCGAAAGCTATTCCCTCTACGCTCCACCAGAAAGTCAAATTCATAGTGGGTGACAAGCTGGTGACCGTACAAGCTGAAGATGACATACTCATCAGCAAGCCATCTGCCATACCTTACGTGGATGCAGCAGAGGAAGCTCTAGAGACCGCCTTCCAAGCATTGGAGATCGCCAATGTCGAAACGTTTCCCCGAGAAATGAAGAAGGTAGCCTACATGCTCACCAAGAACGGATACTTGCCTGGACAAGGACTTGGCAAGGATTCCCAAGGAATTCCCGAGCTACCCATCATTAAAGACAATCCGGGGAAACAAGGGTTAGGATACAACCCTAATAAAGATCAAAGAACGAAGAGGAACCAAGATCCTTCTCGACGTTCTTTAAGCCAGATCTTTAGGAAGGTCGGTTCACAAGCGTCAAGGCCGGTCGTCGTCATCAAGTGCTCTTCTCCTTCCGATAGGGATGTATAGACCTGATGACTATTAGAGATTACTCCTCGGGGACAGCCCGACCCCCGAGCCTCGATAGGGCACATGTTTCCATTATGATTATAATAAAATCATTCTGTATTCTTTCTTATTGCTTCTTTTCTTGCTTGCAATAAATTTCTAGACCGCATTATTTTTAACCCTGTTTGAATAAGCATAAATGAGGTTAAAATCGTCTTAATAACAATAAACCCGCATCATTTTTATGTGGAAGTGTGTGACAACTTGGAGCACCTTTCCTTGGCCTCGACAAGTGCCATCATGGATAAAAAAAGAAATCCTTTAAAAACAAAAATCATAAAAACAAAAAAGCTCGGCAGGAAACCCAAAAAGGGGGCTGCGCAAAAATAAGAGCAAAGAACCCGCTAGGAATCCCACGAAAGGGTGACCTAGGCAAAAATTAGGGTTGCAAAAAATAAACAAAAACAAAGGTCCGCTAAGACGCCACAAAGGGGTGTTTTAGGCTAAAATAAGGACAATCAAAAAAGCAAAAGAAACCCATGATGGTACCATGAACTGAATTCAAAAATAAAGGTTCATGGAAAGCTATCTAAGTTGTCAAATCACAACGTCAAATAACAAGACTTCCTTAACTTCATAAGTGTTTAATCAAACAAGCCTAAACACATAAGCCTACCTTGGCCAGCCATTCTTACAAAAACCATTTTTGAAAAAATAATCCCCTCTAAAACACAAACTTCTGAACAAAAAATATCTTTCCTTTCTTTTCTCTCTTGTCCCAAACGATTTTAGAATAATCTAGTGGAAACATGGAGATATAGTGGTCAATAGGAGGGTTGACACGTTTTCTAAAGGAAGGAAAGGATCACTTGGTTGATGACACCAATCTCGATATAACACGCATCATTCCTCGGTTACATAAATCGGCAGCGCACAGCCTGTCTAGAGGAATGGCAAAATCCAAGCAAACAAACGCATCGGTTAATTCTTTTGAAAAATAAATCAAATAGAATTAGGTGCATCATACCGCATACATGCATACAGATGATAGGTGTAATGGAAGATCACTTATTCTCTGTTTATTTCAAAAAAAAAAAAAAAAAAAAACTCAATACGCCCGTACCAGGCTCAATACGCCCGTATTGAGACTAGGGTTATGGGCAACCCTTCAGTTCAATACGGGCGTACTGAACTGAATACGCCCGTATTGACCCCAACGGACACACCAATACGGGCGTATTGAATCCAATACGGCCCGTATTGGTCCCCCATTTTGTACAATAACGGCCAAGTCAGTACGGCCGTATTGAATTCAATACGGGCCGTACTGACCTATTTTTCCCTATAAATACACCCCTTTTCCCCCTCATTTTGCACAGCTTTCTTCTCCCTCTGCATACTTTTTCTGTGAGTGTGTCTGAGATTTCCCAATTCTGAGAAATGGCCGAGTCATCAAGAAAGAGGCAGAGGGTCCCCGCGCAACTCGAGATGACCGCGCGACATCAAGAGAGGCTGGAATTCCTAGAGTCGTTCGCATTCCAGTCGTCAAGGGTGCTCGACCTCAACATCCTTCGAGCGATGGAATGGGAGGATGAGGTCGTAGGCTACATCAACGCTATAGGATGGGGATTCCTCCTTGATCCCCACCCTAAGATCTATCCGACGGCGACGAAGGAGTTTCTAGCTACCGTCGGCATGACAGAGTCGACGAACAGTTTCGGCGCGAAGGTCTACTCGGTGGACTTCTGGATGAAGGGAGGATACCGCTCCTTGACCCTGGACGAATTCAACGTCCAGGCTGGCTTCTTTCAGCGAGCTGATCAGCTGGAGTATCGGGACGCCATCTGCGAGTGCCCCGATAATCTGACCCCGAACGAGATGTGGAGAGAACTCACGGGGCAGATGGACTATCACGCTAGAGTGAAGGGTACTCGGCTCCCGACCGCACTCCGGATCTGCCACAAGCTGATCACCAGCTCCATCCATGCCAGACCCAAGAGCCCAGAGTCAGTGACACGGCAGGATCTGCTGGCTCTTTACTGCATGGTCACCGGACAGAGGACCAACCCCGGATTCTTTTTCCTCGAGCACATAAAGAATCTGGGGGCACGAGAGGGTAGCGACGCTCGGCGAGGATACATCATGGTCTCCACGCTCCTTTCACGACTCGCCGAGAACTGGGGGTGCCCCGATGGCGTAGATGCGGGGGAGTTGGCGCCCAAGCCCATCAATGCTGCCACCCTGCTCAACATGAGGATTATTGCCAGGGCAGGGAGGCAATATGTACGGGCGACCACACACGACACCTTCAGCGAGCTCTTCGAGAACATCGAGCTCCCGGGTGATGTGGACCCGCAGCCAGAGGCTGACACCTCACAGCAGGACAGGGCCTACTTCGATGCTCGTTTCGACGCGTTGCAGCAGAGCATCGACGCTCGATTCGACACTGCGCAGCACGGTATCGACGCCCTACGACAGGATTTTGACAGCCTGTCAGTCTGGTTGCATCGTCGCTTCCCAGACCCTCCACAGGATTCGCCGGCAGAGGAGTGAGGACCGGCTATTTTTCTTGCTTTTTATGTATTTGATCAATCGGGCTATGCCCCACTTCTCTTCATTTCCATTGTACAAATTTCATTCTATTTAATAAATGAAATTTTCCACTTTTGAATCCAAATTCTTTAGCACTTTAATTTCTGTATAGAAAAAGCCAAAATCAACAAAAAAGGCAAAAATACAGAAAAAGCCAAAATCAACAAAAAAGGCAAAAATACAGAAAAAGCCGAAATCAACAAAAAAGGCAAAAATACAGAAAAAGCCGAAATCAACAAAAAGGAAAAATTTAGAAAAACCAACAAATTGTATAGAATAACTGAGCCTGGAGAGGCTTGCCGAAATAATACTCCCCAGAGACTTCTCAGCTCACACTCTTGGACCAAATCCCCAGTAAGAGCTATCAAAGCAAGATCAGTAAGATCCCCCAATGGAAGCAATGATCATCCAAACGAAATATCCGAGTCAAAGGACTCAGACTTCCTCAGTGGAAGATAGCTTTCCAACTCGAGCGACGAGTGAAGCTAAGCCTGAAGAGGCTTTCTAAATAATACTCTGGGATACATAAGATCCTCAATCCCCATTCGCCTACTCAGAGGCACCCCTTCAAAAAGAGAAAAATCAAAAACATCAACAACCATTCCCCAAGCGGAATCCGACACTCAGCCGAACACCAAACATCAAGATAATTCGCCTACTCAGAGGCACTCCTTCAAAAAGAGAAAATCCAAAAAAGATCAATAATCATTCCCCAAGTGGAATTTGGCATTCAGCCAATCATTGAACGTCAAGATGATCCGCCTAACAGAAGAGGCTAATCAAAATTAACGACAGAATCCCCCAGCGGATAACAGCCTACGCAGAGGCAACAAAACCAAGAAAATCAAAAAGAGTCACCCGAATAAGGATAACCGGGATACTCCACCAACGTCGAAAGGACGTCAGCCAATCATAAGGCATCGCTCACCTCAAAAGGAGCATCTTTGTGTCTGCACCCCCAAGGAATCAGAAATTCCCCAGTGGGCACCAACTACGCAATGGAAAGTTGGGACACAAGAACCTATGAGTAACTACACATCCCCTAGACGGATCCCTGCGTTATCCAGCCCTCAGTGGCACAAAAATAAAAAACAATCGTCGAAGCAGCATCGTGGACTGTGGAGACAAAATCATCACAAATCCCTGGAGAGGGCAAACTCACACAGCCAACGTCGTCAGAAACACGGAGGCAGACCCTGGGGAGGGCAAACCGCAGACCCTGAAGAGGGCAAACTCACGCTACCAAAGTGACCAGAAGCACGGAGGTACGCAACCCTGGGGAGGGCAAACCGCAGACCCTGGAGAGGGCAAACTCAGCTGTCAAGGTTGTCAGAAACACCGAGACAGAGCCTGGAGAGGTGGTACTCAGCTACCCCGTCGTCAGAAACACGGAGGTATGCAACCCTGGGGAGGGCAAACCGCAGACCCTGGAGAGGGCAAACTCACGCTACCGAGGTTGTCAGAAACACCGAGGTATGCACGAGCCTGGAGAGGCGACGACTAATACTCAGCTACCCCGTCGTCAGAAACAACGGAGGTATGCAACTGTCAAGGTTGTCAGAAACACCGAGACAGAGCCTGGAGAGGCGGTACTCAGCTACCCCGTCGTCAGAAACAACGGAGGTATGCAACTGCCAATGTCGTCAGAAACACAGAGGCAGAGCCTGGAGAGGCGGTACTCAGCCACCAATGTCATCAGAAACACGGAGGTGTGCAACTGCTAACGTCGTCAGAAACACGGAGGCAGAGCCTGGAGAGGCGGTACTCAGCTACCGAGGTTGTCAGAAACACCGAGGTATGCACGAGCCTGGAGAGGCGACGACTAATACTCAACCTGGAGAGGCTACTCAACAATTTTCCACCGGAAGACACTACAAGTTGGAAGGATGGCTTATTCCCCGGACAATTGGGTCAACTCCTTTACTTGTCAACCGGTACACCAAAAAGCCGTTTGACTAAGTAAAGGGGGGGCAGCTGTAGACCCCTAAAATTGTCCGGGTCGGAAATAAGACTCGAAGACTCTCGAAGACCGAAGGAAAGTCAGCCGAAAGGACTCCTGGAAGACCCTGGAAGACCTTAGGATGATTCTTCATAGGTTTAGAAGTCTTAGAGTAGCTTAAAATAAGGATGTGGGAGGATTGGAGCTCAATACGGCCTCCTAGAAGTTCAGTACGGCCGTACTGAACAATTTGAACTACAATACGGCCGTACTGAAACCAATACGGCCGTACTGAAGTTTTTGAACTTCAGTACGGCCGTACTGAATTCAATACGGCCATACTGTAGTTCAAAACTTCAGTACGGGCCGTATTGATGTCAGAGGCCGTACTGCGCCTCACTCCTATATATAGGACGTCATTTGGACGTCATTCCACACATTTGGACACTTTTCCATACTTTTGGACCCTCTTGCTGAGTATTCTGGGGTTTTTGAGCAGGGTTCTACCCTAGAAGTCTCTCCGAGAGCCGATCCGACAAAGTTCTTGAGTTTTGAGCATTTAGCTTGAGGATTCGAACTAGTCGAAGGGAAATCTTTTTGATTTCCATAGTAAAAATTAATCTTTAGGGAAGGAGCGAGCAAGCGTGTAGTGGGAAGGAGCGCCAAAAAGCCTCCTAACATCTGTTTGAATATATAAAAGCACGCTTCAAAGGTTTCTTTTTCAAATCCTTCCTTTTATTGCTTTCTGATTGTTGCATTGCATTTTTCATCATGTAGATATCTCGTTTATAGTCGTTTCTAATAAATAGGGGTAATTTAGTAATTTTACACTGTTATTTATAAAATAATCCGTCATAGGGAACCCGAAAGGGGCGTTGTGGGGTGCTAATACCTTCCTCGCACGTAACCGACTCCCTTACCCGACTCTGGTTGTAATGGCCAAAGTTGATTTATGAAATCAATTGCCTTATATCTTTTTCCAATGTTTTGAGTAAAACATTGGTGGCGACTCCAAGAACCCTTCTTTTTGCGAAAACCACTAATCCATGGAGGGTCCCGCTTGGGATTAACATGGATTGGTGAATCATTTAATAAAATTGTTAGTTCGATGAGGTCTCAGTTTGAGAATAAGTCGTTCTAACAATCCATCATTTTTCAAAACTTAAAAAGAGTCCGACCATCGTCGCGAATGCCAAGGTCCGTTTCGGCGGGTGGCGACATTGAGCAATGCTTGATCCTTGAGCAAGGATTTAAGACCACTTCCAGCACAGGAAAATTATTGAAAGAAAACTAGACAAGCAATAGAAGCACAATTTGAAAAGCTTATACCAAAAATTAAGAGTAATATGTGTAAGACAAGACTCAAAGAGGTTCAACAATTAAAAACTGAAAATGAAGACTCCAAAATAAAGCTAGCACTCAGATAGGAAAGTTCCTAGATAGGTACTAGAATAGATGAACAAAACAAAAAAAATTTGAAAGCAATTGGACATGTATAGAACAAGTTGTAGTCAAAACAATAACAAGGAATCAAGTAGGTTTTTCAGCTTGTACACCTCTCGGCTTTTTCCTTTTAAATTGTTTTCTCTATATATTTTTTTATTCTTTCTTTTTCTCTATTCAATTTAAGATTCCAGAGAAGGTAAATGCCTATTGTTTCAAATTTTTTTATGATTCCAAGCTATAGAAACCGAGACTACAAGTCAGCCAAAAATTAGGTCAAAATTCAAGTGAAAATGAGAAACTAGTGCACTAGTCTTTAGGTTTTGGTTTGGATTCCTTTTGAACTCTTTTCTTTTGAACTTTAGGTCTTTAGGCTCTGTTTTAAACTCTGTTTTCCAGCCTCTTAACTCACTTTTTTTTTAAAATTTGAATCCACAAGAAGAGTGCACTAGAAGTAGGATTACACTTGAAATTTTGAGTCACAAATTTTTTTATAAGATTTTCAATGGAATGTGATTTGAAAACTTAAGAACACAATGGAAACCTAACTCTAAAGAAACTTGCTAGGACTAATAGCAAATTATGAACACAATAAGGTAAAAGAAAAAGCACATATAGGTAGGCACAATTTAGAGCAAACCGAGAGCAACATGTAGACACAAAATTCAAAATAAAACTAGGTTAAACATGCTATTCAAGGAATTTGCAACATATAAGGACTACACATAAACTTCTAAGACAAAACAAAGATTTAAAAACAAAATCTAATGCACATGCATGAGGTCCAATCACGGACACATACAAGAAATGGAGAGACTCAAAAAAATTCAAAAAATAGCACAAGCAAAAAGGTCCTAACAAGTTGATTATGGAAGAAAATCAAGAACAATCAACAATGGATCTATGAACACAATTATTTCAAAACATTTAGATCCGAATAGAAACTCAAAGAAGACAAGAAGAACACAAAGAAAACAAGACACGGACACACCAAAATTTAGGAAA
Source organism: Cajanus cajan (assembly GCF_000230855.2). Lineage (NCBI taxonomy): Eukaryota > Viridiplantae > Streptophyta > Magnoliopsida > Fabales > Fabaceae > Cajanus > Cajanus cajan. Next base: position 42,970,749 of record NC_138525.1, read on the forward strand.
ACTTATCTCCTTGAAGAACCTTGCTCTTGATACCAAAATTGATGGAGAAGATTAGGAGGAGAGATTGATGTTCTTCTCCTTAGCTCTCCTTATGCACGGATCTTCTTCAAGGAAATGGAGTCCAAAATTTTGAACACTTGATGGAGGAAGATTTATGGATTGGAAGAGGCTTAAGCCTTGGATGGAAGCATCCAAGCTCAAGGTGCAAGGGAAGGCTCACTTCAAAGAGGAGGAAACCTAGTAGGGTTCCTAAGGAAGCTCACTTTCTCTCACGGAGACTTTGATAGGAAACTCGGCACAAGGCTCTCAAATTTCATATAATGTTCAAAGTAAGTACAATAGGTGAAGGAGGGAACATATATGCATCCGAAAATATGAATACACTTGGCGCCACATGAGTGGTCACCATGTTGGCGCCAAGATTTGAATTCAAATTTGAATTTGAATTCAAATCTTGTCACACATGTGTATGACCGGTCCCATGAGTGCTTGGTGCATTTGGTTTTGATTTAGTGTGCATTTAGGTTTGAATTTGAGTCACACATGTTCAGCCAAGGTGGCATGATCCATGTGACTCAAAATGCAACTTAAATGCATGCTAAATTAAACCTAGTTTACCCTAATTTAACTAAACTAGTAATCCTCCTTTAATCCTAATCTAATGGCCTAATTACAATGGCCAAACAAATACAATGGAAAGGAAAAATTACAAGAATGAAAATGAGCCCAATATTGGGTACCAAAAGCCCAAAGGCCCATGAAGCCCAAAACTAGGCCCAACTAGCCTATAACCTAAAATGCTACTCTATGCGGTCCAAAATACAAGACCAAAATATATTCAAACTAGGTTAACAACAATATAATAAGGATGTTAATAACAAGATAGGCCCATGTTGAAACTTGGTTTGGGCCTTCAAAGCCCATAGGGCCCATTGGGCCTTGACTGGCCCAATCTTCCATGTCTAGCCCACTCCTCTTGGATCTTTGAGTGTGTCACCTCTTGCATTCCCAAGTATGATTCATCACTAAGGATGGGATTTTGAGGCATAAAATGCTCACTCAATATCATATAATCCAAAGTATTTACAAGTGGTGAGGTGTTGGGTATTTATAGGAGGGGAGGCATCTAGGGTTGCATTTGGAGTAGGCAAATGCATTCCAAATGAAATGCAAATGAACCCTAGATGAAACTTGGTGGCCAAGGATGGAATCTTTGGGTTTAGATTGGCTATATCTAGGTGCATGATAAGACCATGCAACCTTTACCCTCCACTTGGGCCTAAGCCTTTCTAACACCAAAAATAGACCCAATAAGCACCAAAAATGCGTCACCCTCTAATTAACACCCTAGCCCAAAATTAAAAACCCTAATAATCTAGAGCACCCCATAATACAAGGGTAAAATTGGAAATACAAGTAAAATAAATTCTATGACTAAAATACCCCAAAATACAAGGGTAAAATAGGAATTAAAGATAAATGCTATAAAAACTTAGGAGCTAAGGCCCAAAAGTGGCCTCACTAACCCATTCCTCTTGCCTCCTTTAATATATCACCTCTTGGTCTTCTCGGCCTTAGTGTTATTCCATCACAAGGATTGATTCACAAGAATTTAGAAGATGAACCAAAAACAAGCAAGACCAAGTGAGTGTGTTCTATAGATTTATAGTTGTGACACAAGAACCACTCAAGGCACACAAACACAAGACAACAAAAGGAAATACATGTACGAACAGTTTAGACACAATACAAGATGATTTGAACCGAACAAAAACAAGACAAGAAGCTTAGGAACGAACTTACCAAGGAGACCTAGCTCTTGATACCAAATGATGGAAACTTGTTTGGAGAATTCGGATTGATGTGAATCCTCTTCAAGTTCCTCCTTAGATCTTCGGCTCCTTGATCCTTCCTAAGATTGGCTAAGGTCTCCAATGGAAGAGGAGGCCTTAGAACCACCACGGTTTGGTGGAGAACTCTCCCAAGAGGCGCCACTCCTTGATGAAGAGATAAGCCTCTTCAATTCTCACCACACTCTTCTATTGAAGGGATAAGAGAATTGGATGAATATCAAAGAGGTTTAGGGACTTTTAGAAGAGAGTAATCTGACAATATTTCAGAAATGAAATCTCAATACATCCAAAAGTGTCTTACAATGAAAGGATTACAAGTATATAGCAGTAGGAAGCTTAGAGAGCAAGCTAGCCTTAACCATGGTTCACTAGGAACCATGGTTGGGTCTAGCTAATTTGTCCAAGGTCAAGAGGCTTGGAGAGCAAGCTTCTCTCTTAGCTTGCTTGGTAAGCTTGCTAAGGAGAAGCTTGTACTTCAAGCTTCCAAGCTTGAGAAGCACCAAGCTATTCGGCCAAGTGTGAACACATCTAGGTGGGCGGCTCTTTGGATTTATTTTACTCCATCCGGTTTTGAAATTGTTAATTTGGTTTAGTTAGGTTCATCCAATGTGAATGAAACCTAGCTAAATCAAATCTATGAAAAATTAGGAGTAAAATGAGTCCAATATGAAAATTTTAGCCTAAGACCACCTTTTGGCTAAATTGCTAGTACCACTCTTCTAGCTTGCTAGTGACACTCTCTAGCTTGCTAATGCCACTCCCAATCCTACTACTAGAAAACTAAGAAAAGAGTGTATTTCTAGGTTAGGTTAAATGGAGTCAAAGTGCCCAAGTAACCTACCCTAGAAACATTATACAATAGCTACTAAAAGGAAATAAAATGCCTCTCAAATACAAAGTGATGGAATCATGCCTAGGAAGGCAAGAGGTGACATATTGAAGGAGCCAAAAGGAGTTGGCTAGACATGAAGGTTTGGGCCAGTCAGGGCCCAATGGGCCTGATGGGCCTGGGAAGGCCCAAGTTGAACTTTTCATGGGCCATATTTTGTTATAGCTATTTTCATATGTTTTGTATACATCATGTTAGTATAGGTATCATATATTTTGGTCTTGTATTTTGGACCACATAGAGTAGCATTTTAGGTTTTAGGCTTGTTGGGCCTAGTTTTGGGCTTCATGGGCTTTTGGGCTTTTGGTACCCAATATTGGGCTCATTTTCATTCTTGTAATTTTTCCTTTCCATTGTAATTGTTTGACCAATGTAATTAGGTCATTAGAATAGGAAAATACAAGGAATACTAAAGTATGCTAATTAGGTTAAACTAGGTTTAATTTGGAAGCCATTTAAGTTACATTTGAGTCACATGTTTTGCACCATTGGTGGCTGAACATGTGACACTCAAATTAACCCTAAATGACTCTCAAATCAGACCTAAATGCACCTTGGTACCTAAATTTTCGGACTTACACATGTGCACCAAAGTTTGAATTCAAATTTCAAATTTGAATTCAAACTTTAGGCGCCAATTTGTGTAGCTTTGGTTTAGGTGCCTATGTGCTTCATTTCCGTGCATACTTAAGTCCTCCCTTCACATTTTTGTATTCACTTTTGAGAATAATGAAATTTGAGAGCTTATTCAGCCAAATTTCGTTCAAGAGTCACCATGAGAGAAAGCTTCACCTTAGGAACCCTTCTAGGATTTCCTCCTCTTTGAAGTGAGCTTTCCCTTGCACCTTAAGCTTGGATGCTTCCATCCAAGGCTTAAGCCTTATTCCAACCGAGAATCATCCTTCTTCAAGTGTTCTTAGCTGCGGATTCAAGTCTCCTTTGAAGAGATCCAAGCCTAGGCAAATCCAAGGAGAAGAACATCCTTCACTTCTCCTAGTATTTCCATCATTTTTGGTATCAGAGCAAGGTCTTCAAGGAGATAAGTTCTTCATCTTGTTTTGGTCCGATTGTTTTTGTGTTCTTTGTGTTCTAAGTGTCTTGTTTGAGTTTCTTTTCGGATCTACATGCTTTTATCATATTTTGTTCCATAGATCCATTGGTTGATTGTTCTTGAATTTCTTCCTCAATCAACTTGTTTAGGACCTATTAGCTTGTGCTTGTTTTTTATTTTAATTTTGAGTCTCTCCATTCCTAATATGTGTCCGTGATTGGACTGCATACATTGCATTTAGATTTTGGTTTTTAATCCATGTTTTGTCTTAGTATGTTTGTGTAGTCTTTATATGTCTTAAAATTCCTTGAATAGCATGTTGACCTAAATTTCTTTGTGTCTTGTTCATCAATTTGTTGCTCTCGGTTTGCTTATTGTTCTTGCCTCCTATATGTGCTTTTTCTTTTACCTTATTGTGTTCATAACTTGCTATTAGTTCTAGTAAGTTTCTTTAGAGTTAGGTTTCCATTGTGTCTTAAATTTTTAAATCACATTTCCATTGAAAAATCTTATAAAAAATTTTGTGACTCAAAATTTCAAGTGCTTAATCTTGCTTCTAGTGCACTATCTTTTGGATTCAAATTTTAAAAAGTAAATAGGCTGAAAACAGAGACAAAAACAGAGCCTAAATCAAAAGAAAAGTACAAAGATTCAAAGAAGAAAAGTGTACAAAAGAATCCAAGACAAAACCTAAAAACTAGTGCACTAGTTTCCTTGTTTTCATTTGAATTTTTGTCTAACTTGTAGTCACGGTTTCTATAGCTTGGAATCTTAGAAAAATTTGAAACAAAAGGCAAATATACTCTCTGGACTCTTAACTTGAATATAGAAAAAGAAAGAATTAAAAAAAAATTAGAGAAAGCATTTTAAAGTGAAAAGCCGAGAGGTGTACATTGGTGAAAAATCACTTGATTCCTTGTTATTGTTTTGACTACTACTTGTGCTATACTTATCCAATTGCTTTCAAATTTTTTTTGTTTTGTTCATATACTCTAGTACCTATCTAGGAACATTCCTAACTGAGTGCTAGCTTTATTTGGAGTCTTATTTTCCAGTTTTACTTGTTGAACCTCTTTGAGTCTTGTCATATATACATATTACTCTTAACTTTTGGTATAAGCTTTTCAAATTGTGCTTCTATTGCTTGTCTAGTTTTCTTTCAATAATTTCCCTGTGCTGGAAGTGGCCTCAAATCCTTGCTCAAGGATCAAGCATTGCTCAACAAAGATTAGGAAAAGTTTGGACACTAAGACCTAAAAATTTGACCTAAATTAGTGACCAAAACTTCTCCTAAACTTCCTTCACTTGAGTGACCATTCCTTTCACCTTGTGAGGCAGCCACCATTAACCTCTTTTGTTGTGATTCTTTGCAGGTCCAGGAGCATCAAATTTGAAGGATTAGTGGCGGATTAAGACACTTAAACAAGTGATAGAAAAGTTGAACACAAAAACCGTCACTAATTGGTCACCAAAACCGCCATTTATTGCTTTCTAGGCTAGTTTAAATTTTTCAATCTCACTTGTATTTTAAAATCAATTTGTAAAGCTTGGAGGGAGTATTAAGAAGCTGGTCAGGTATATCTAACTCCTTGTTAGCATTCTCACGTGTAGTACTAGTGGAAGTGGCTTGAAAATTTCATATGTTTCAAGCTTCCACCTAGGGAAAACCGACTAGTTGATTTATCCTTGCTTCCTTCAAGTGTTTGAAATTTAATTGTGTTTACTTAGTTGCTTAAATTCGTCTAGACTTGTGTAGATTTACTTGCTCACGTTTAGTTTAGTCTCAAAAAACAAACAAATTGTGAAAAAGCATTCAAAATTTTTGTGAAAAGTTTTGGGGAATTGGAGATACCACAAAGGAGTTTAGTGATTTCCACTTGAAAAGGCTTGGTTATTAAGTGGCTCTTTGTAGCTCACCTCCCTTGATAGTGCAACTTGTACACTTAGACTTCCAAGTGTTATTTTCATTCCTAGAAAATACCAAAAACATTTTATAACTTTTTGCATAGCATATACAAAAAAATTCTTTTGTTTAATCATGAGAAAATATTTCTCAAGTGGTAGTGAATTAAGCTCTCCAAAAGGTTTTTCACATTCTACTCAAAGGCTTAAATCACTAACACCTTGGACAAAGCAAGAAGCCTTAAAAAAAGAAAAAGAAAAACTTGAAAAAAAAGCACAAATTGCAATTTTAGAGGAAGAAATTCACATTATTAAACAAAAGAGAGAAAAACTTTTAGCAAAAGAAAAATTGAGAAAAACAAGAGAAAAAGAAAGAAAAAAGGCATTGCTCTTAGGGAAGAGTAAGGAGGAAAATAATTCCTCTAAAGGACTTGTGAGTGAAGAGAGTTGTTCTACCACTAAAAATCATTTACAAAATACTCTCTTCATAAATAAAGACCTTAACTCTTACCCTAATCTTACCACTAGTCATGAAGTAGAGATTCAAGAACAAATCATTCTAAAGAAAAATGAATCTCAACTTCAAGATGTAGTGAAGAAGGAGTGGACTACATTTAGTTCCACTTCTTGTGCTACTTCCTTGGAGGTGCCCAAGGAAGATAGCCTTCCTCTCTTTAGGAATCCTTCTACCATAGTTGTTCTAATAAAGCACCCAAATTTTGGAATCTATTGTTTGATAGATACATCTTATCATATTTCATATTCTATTTTTGATCTTATGGGAAGTTCATCCTTATTTGAACTTAATTTGCACCCTTCCCTACAAGACAAAAATAGTTTATATGAGTTTTCAAGATTTTCCAAGACATTTTATCTACCAAACAATATGATTCAAAATTGTTTAGGACGTTTTCTAGTATTCTTTTCTTTATATTTTAGGAAAAGCCTAGGCTACCATTTAGGGTATTTTAGGCAAGATATTGTAGTGTTTAAAAATCATTCTTTTCATTGTCTTAGTCATAGTGTTATTACATTCTTAGGTTTTACTTCTAGGTTATGCTTAGGAGAGGAGCCTGTTTCTACTTTTAGGGAGTCTAATTTTGATAGTTTATTTTTTCTTAGGCTAGATATAAGGACTCCTCTTAGGATCCATAATCCATTTTCTCATCATAAACATGTCACCTCTTATACATGGTTTGTTGTGTATGTAGGTGATGTTTCTTATTCCATGCATCCTCGTGATTTGAGGACAAATCCTTTTCAAGAGGGAGGGGATGATGGAATCATGCCTAGGAAGGCAAGAGGTGACATATTGAAGGAGCCAAAAGGAGTTGGCTAGACATGAAGGTTTGGGCCAGTCAGGGCCCAATGGGCCTGATGGGCCTGGGAAGGCCCAAGTTGAACTTTTCATGGGCCATATTTTGTTATAGCTATTTTCATATGTTTTGTATACATCATGTTAGTATAGGTATCATATATTTTGGTCTTGTATTTTGGACCACATAGAGTAGCATTTTATGTTTTAGGCTTGTTGGGCCTAGTTTTGGGCTTCATGGGCTTTTGGGCTTTTGGTACCCAATATTGGGCTCATTTTTATTCTTGTAATTTTTCCTTTCCATTGTAATTGTTTGACCAATGTAATTAGGTCATTAGAATAGGAAAATACAAGGAATACTAAAGTATGCTAATTAGGTTAAACTAGGTTTAATTTGGAAGCCATTTAAGTTACATTTGAGTCACATGTTTTGCACCATTGGTGGCTGAACATGTGACACTCAAATTAACCCTAAATGACTCTCAAATCAGACCTAAATGCACCTTGGTACCTAAATTTTCGGACTTACACATGTGCACCAAAGTTTGAATTCAAATTTCAAATTTGAATTCAAACTTTAGGCGCCAATTTGTGTAGCTTTGGTTTAGGTGCCTATGTGCTTCATTTCCGTGCATACTTAAGTCCTCCCTTCACATTTTTGTATTCACTTTTGAGAATAATGAAATTTGAGAGCTTATTCAGCCAAATTTCGTTCAAGAGTCACCATGAGAGAAAGCTTCACCTTAGGAACCCTTCTAGGATTTCCTCCTCTTTGAAGTGAGCTTTCCCTTGCACCTTAAGCTTGGATGCTTCCATCCAAGGCTTAAGCCTTATTCCAACCGAGAATCATCCTTCTTCAAGTGTTCTTAGCTGCGGATTCAAGTCTCCTTTGAAGAGATCCAAGCCTAGGCAAATCCAAGGAGAAGAACATCCTTCACTTCTCCTAGTATTTCCATCACAAAGGCAAAAATATACCTATACAAGTATCTACTATATACAAAGTACAAGAAATCAACTATACAAATATGTACAATGGAAACTCAAGAGACTAATAAGACGAATCATAATCAATGCTCATGAAGAGCAAAGGTCTAAGAAGCACCTCCTCTGTAGAAGCCTCTTCTAGCTTCCTAACCATGGACCTAGTCAAAGGTCCAATGGCCTTCATGTATACATCCTCCTTGGATGGTCCTCCATCAATAATTTTGCATGCTTCGAACAAGATTGAGAAGTCTTCCTTGCATCATATGGGGATGCTTAAACAAGAAGATAAATGGGTGTTCAAAGGAGATGTATCCCCAACTCCTGAGCTGGTAACCGATGAAGACGGTGTTCCATCACATGATGAGGATCAGCCACCACAGGTGGAAGCTGAACCTAGCAGAGAACCAGAAGCTGAGCCAAAACCATTTTCACTCTTTGAGAAAATCATGATAAATAAACTTGATGCGGTGATGGAAATGTCAAGAAGACATGAGTCTTTGTTTTCTAGTATTCTTAACAGGTTTGATGATCTTGATCATGAAATGAGGCTGCTCAAGACTCACCTAGGCATACCTGAAGATGAAGATTGATTTCTGTTCTGTTCTGATGCTTAGTTTTAATTAGGTTTTAAATTCTATTTTGAACTATCATTTTCAATTTGGTTGTAATGGTTTAAGTTTGGAACAATTTATTTGCTTTCTGTTGTTGAACAATTAAATTCTGGTGAAATTTGAAGTTTATATTGCTGATATGATGGTTTGATTGTGATACCAAATTGTGATTTGGATGGCTGGTGCATTGATGCTCTGTTTTTTGAGCATATGTGTTGATGTTCTGTTTTTAATTGTAATGTTTTTAATGAGCTTGGTTGATTGCTGAATTAAGAATGCTCTGTTTTGAGCATGAATGATTGTTGATATATTGTTGATGTTTTGGGTTGTAAAAATTCTGATTTGTATCTTGTAATTTTTTGATTGATCAAATAACTATGGCTGAGATGGTGTTGTTCACAAAGATTGAATCTAATGCCTATGTTATGTTATACTTGTTTTGGTATGATTCTGAGCACTTAAGGAATGTGCATATGGCTTATATTGTGTGAAACATAGCTTGGTTTGTTTTTGATAATGCCAAAGAGGGAGAAAGGTTGTTGTGTATATAGTTGTTGTTTTTGTAGGTATTGTGCTTGTGTGTGTGTGTATGTTTTTGCAGGTTTTGTATGTTGAAATTAGAAGCACAAATGGTTGAAGCCTAGATTGGTTGTCATCATCAAAAAGGGGGAGATTGCTGAGCTTAGAGGAGCCTGAACTTGATGAGGTCAAGATTATCTCTGAAGCTTAAAGGAGTTTTGATGATCACAAAATGTGTGTCAAGGACAACAAACAAACAACAACAACTTAGAAGACAAAAACAAAGTCAAAGAAAATGCTATGTAATAGGGATTAGTATATATAAATTGTTTTGAATGAGTTTATATGTTGTGTGTGTTGTGTGCATAGGCAAAATCTATATCTCAACTAATTAGAGAGTGTATGATGATGAGTTAAAGGGACTAGAAAGTTATTTTGAGACTTAAAACGAAGTTTTGAAAACTAACTCAAAATAATCGATTATCATTAAATATAATAGATTATTCCAGTAACAGGAAAAATGGGATGCCTTGCTGCAATAATCGATTATTTGCCAAATAATCGATTATCCCAGAAATAACTCTCTGGAATAATCAATTATCCAGCAAAATAATCGATTATATTGTTCTTGGTTGGTTTCCAGAAAACTTGAAGAACAAAATAATCAATTATTCTTTAAAATAATCAATTATCTGGGTTTGAGACTTTTATAAATAGTTTGAACTTTTAGAAACTTCAGACATGAGTTAGAACTGAGAATCAAATTTAGAAAAACATTTTTGTGAAGTCTTTGTGACCATCTTGGATAGTTTTCTTTGTGAATCCAAGAAGAAAAACGTTTGTGAAAAACTTTGAAAGAAGATCATCATCATCATCACATTCTTGAAAGGGGAAGATTAAGATTTGCTTCTGAATTCTAGGTGCATTCGTTCCTTTATTCTTTGTGAATACGTGTAAAAATCTTGAGAAGGGTTTCTCAAGTGGTAAGGATTCTTGTAGTGGGTTTCTACAAGGGGTGCTTTCTTAGGGTCAAGAAAGTGGTTATCTTAAGTGTTGAAGTTTATGCATGTGTTGTATGCTTGTAAACCTTCTTCATTGAGATAGTGGAACAAATCTTGATCAGGTGTTGATTAAGGATTGGATGTAGGTCACATGTGGAGTGGCTGAACCAGTATAAAAGACTTGTGCAATCTTCTTCTACCTTTATCTTTTACTTTGAGTAATATCTTGGTTGAACATTAAAGAAGATAATTCTTGATTAACATGTGTGTGTGAATATTGATGGTTTAATCTGAATTTAAAGCATTACATTTGAACCTCATTATTTTGTAATCAAGAAAACATATAACATTCATTTTTCTATAAACAAGTCTTTGAAGAAACTTCATTGAAAATTCAGTCTTAGAAAAGTTTAAGTGAAATAAAGATCCTAAATACTCTAAAAAAATTTAAAGGGTCATAGAATCCAATTCACCACCCCCTCTTGGATTGTGTCATTCTTTTCTAAAAGTTATTGTAAAATTTAATCGATTATTGTAAGTAAGCCTAGGCAAATAATTGATTATTTGGGAAACAATCGATTATCTAGGAGAAGTAAAATTGAAGAAGTCTTTGGAATAATCGATTATTTGGAAAATAATCGATTATTTAGATAACAAGATGATGGAATCATGCCTAGGAAGGCAAGGGGTAACACCTTGAAGGATCCTAGAGGAATGGGCTAGACAGGAAGGTTTGGGCCAGTCAAGGCCCAATGGGCCCGATGGGCTTTGAAGGCCCAAGTTGAGCTTTACATGGGCCATATCTTGTTATAGTCATTTCCTTATGTTTTGTAGAATAGGAATTTTGAGGAAATACATAATAAGCATGGATCATGGAAATTGAATTACATTTGAGAGTAATTAGGGTTGCATTTGAGTCACATGTTTTGTGCCAAGGGTGGCTGCACATGTGAAGCTTCAAATGAACCTCAAATTACATTCAAATTCAATTAAGCTTCTAGATGAGGACCGACCACATGGGCGCCAAACTTGGACATCCAAGTTTGAATTCAAATTTCAAATTTGAATTCAAACTTGGCGCTAACTTTGGCTCCATGGATGGCACCAACTTTCATGCATTCTGTGGCATATATATATGTCATTCCTCCTCCTTGTGTAATCACTTTTGAATGCTAAGAGAATTTCTGAAAATTTTTCAGCCTTATTCTTTCTCAAAGGTCACCCAAATACCTCACCCTAGTCTTAGGAAAACCTACCTTTCCTAACCTTGAAGTGAGCTTTCCTTTGAGTCTTTAGCTTGGATGCTTCCATCCTTAGCCTAGGGATTCTCTCTACCGATTCTCTCTTCTTCTTCACTCAATTAAACGGTGGAATTCTCAAGGAGGAGGTCTTCACATTCGGAGAAGGTCAAAAGGAGCAAGAACACTTCCATTGCTTCAACCTACTCCATCACAAGAAAACTTGGAGCCCTTGTAATAATCGATTATTGCCCAAATAATCGATTATCTAGGAAAGTTAGAGGAAATGACCCTCTGGAATAATCGTTTATTCTAAAAATAATTGATTATTTAGTGTAGAAAAGGTTTTTCAAGAGATTTTACTGATACAAATAATCGATTATTTGTATAGATAATCGATTATTTTCGCGACTCTTGGTTTTCCAGACAGTTTTTAAACGGTTTTATTCGCGCTAACTCCCAATCTCCCACTTTCCTTCATAAGTGGCACCTCTCTTTTACCCAATCTGGTGTCTAGGGCTTTAATAACACCTAACCCTTTTATTTTACAAATAACCCACACATTCTCTCAACTCTCACACTCAAACCCTAACCCATATATCTCACATTCTTCTTCATCTTCTCATCTCCAACCAAGAACCCATCTTTAATCACAAAATGGCCTTATCTTCCAAGAGAATCAAGAAGCTTGAAGTTAGGGGGAGCAAAAGACCTCTGCCCACAAGAGCTGAGCAATTGATCTCCAAGTGGTTTGTTGACAAAGAGACCCAAGACTACTACTTTGAGTGGTATGCGGGTAGGAGAATCATTCCTCCGAAGACTTTGAAGCTGGAGTGGTTCAAGAGTGATGTTTCAGTTTTCCTCCTCTCTTGGAGCTTCAAGCAAAAGACCTCTGCCCACAAGAGCTGAGCAATTGATCTCCAAGTGGTTTGTTGACAAAGAGACCCAAGACTACTACTTTGAGTGGTATGCGGGTAGGAGAATCATTCCTCCGAAGACTTTGAAGCTGGAGTGGTTCAAGAGTGATGTTTCAGTTTTCCTCCTCTCTTGGAGCTTCAAGAGCTTGGGAAGTTCTTGGAGTTGGAAGGTCTGTATTACCCAGAACTCATTAGGCTGGTCTTGTGTTTTGCCTCAAGAAATGAAGGGATAATGCAATCTGTCGCCACCCGCCGAAACGGACCTTGGCAATCGCGACGATGGTTGGACTCTTTTTAAAGTTTTGAAAAGTGGTGGATTGATAGAACGACTTATTCTCAAACTGAGACCTTGTCGAGCTACCAATTTTATTAAATGATTCACCAATCCATATTAATCCCAAGCGGGACCCTCTATGGATTAGTGGTTTTCGTAAAAATTAGGGTTCTTGGAGTCGCCACCAATATTTTACTCAAAACATTGGAAAAAGATTTAAGGCAATTGATTTTATAAATCAACTTTGGCCATTACAACTAGAGTTGGGTAAGGGAGTCGGTTACGTGTGGGGAAGGTGTTAGCACCCCCACAGCGCCCCATTAGGGTTCCCTATGACGGATTATTTATTAAATAATAGCGCAAAATTACTAAATTACCCCTATTTATTATAAGCGATTGTAAATTAAATATCTACATGATGATAAATTTAAATATGCAACAATCAGAAAGCGGTAAAAGAAGGGATTTTTAGAAAAGAAACCTCTTGAAGCGTGCTTTTTATATATCAATGAAGTCTAGGAGGCTTTTTGGCACTCCCTCCCTCTACAAGCTCGCTCGCTCCTTCCTAAAAATAATTTTTGACTATGGAAATCCAAAAGATTTCCCTTCGACTAAGTTCGAATCTCCAAGCTAAATGCTCGAAATTCCAGAACTTCGTCGGATCGACTCCCAGAGAGATTTCTAGGGCAGAACACTGCTCAAAAACCCCAGAATACTCAAGGAGGGAGTCAAAACTGTGTGTGAAAGTGTGGAATGACGTCCAAATGACGTCCTATTTATAGGGATGAGGCGCAGTACGGCCCCTGGGTTCAATACGGCCCGTATTGAGTTTTTGTACTTCAATACGGCCGTATTGAATTCAGTACGGCCGTATTGAAATACAGAAACTTCAATACGGCCGTATTGGTTTCAGTACGGCCGTATTGTAGTACAAAATGTGCGGTACGGCCGTACTGAACTCCAAGGAGGCCGTATTGAGCTCCAAACCTCCCACTTTCTTATTTTTGGCTACTCTAAGACCTCTAAACCTACAGATAGTCATCCTATGGTCTTCTGGGAGTCCTTCTGGCTGACTTTCCTTTGATCTTTGAGAGTCTTCGAGTCTTATTTCCGACCCGGACAATTTTAGGGGTCTACAACTGCCCCCCCTTTACTTAGTCGGACGGCCTTTTGGTGTACCGGCTGACAAGTAAAGGAGTTGACCCAATTGTCCGGGTGATGTGCCATCCTTCTGACTTGCAGCGTCTTCCGGTGGAAAATTGTTGAGTAGCCTCTCCAGGTTGAGTATTAGTCGTCGCCTCTCCAGGCTCATGCATACCTCAGTGTTTCTGACAACCTCGGTAGCTGAGTACCGCCTCTCCAGGCCCTGCCTCTCAACATGAGTCAGTTGAGTATCGCCTCTCCAGGCCCTGCCTCTCAACATGAGGCAGTTGAGTATCGCCTCTCCAGGCCCTGCCTCTCAACATGAGGCAGTTGAGTATCGCCTCTCCAGGCCCTGCCTCTCAACATGAGGCAGTTGAGTTTGCCCTCTCCAGGGTTTTTCCTCTCAACATGGGCAGCTGAGTTTGCCCTCTCCAGGGTTTTGCCTCTCAACATGGGCAGCTGAGTTTGCCCTCTCCAGGGTTTTGCCTCTCAACATGGGCAGCTGAGTTTGCCCTCTCCAGGGTTTTGCCTCTCAACATGGGCAGCTGAGTTTGCCCTTTCCAGGGTTTTGCCTCTCAACATGGGCAGCTGAGTTTGCCCTCTCCAGGGTTTTGCCTCTCAACATGGGCAGCTGAGTTTGCCCTCTCCAGGGTTTTGAGATAAGTTTGTCTCCACAGTCCACAATGCTGCTTCGACGGTTTGTTTTTCTGATTTTGTGCCGCTGAGGGCTGGATAACGCAGGGATCCGTCTAGGGGATGTGCAGTCATTCATAGGTTTTTGTGCCCCAACTTGCATTGCTTAGTTGGTACCCATGGGGAATTTCTGACTCCTTGGGGTGTAGACACAGATGCTCTCTCTCTGAGTTGAGCGATGCCTTATGTTTGGCTGACGTCCTTTTGACGTAAGTGGAGTATCCCGGTTGTCCTTATTCGGGTGTCTCTTTTGATTTTCTGATTTTTGTAGCCTCTGTGTAGGCTGTTATCCGCTGGGGGATTCTGTCGTTCAATTCTTGACTGGCCTCTTCTGTTAGGCAAATCATCTTGATGTTCGGTGTTTGGCTGGATGCCGAATTCCGCTTGGGGAATATTTATTGATATATTTTTTATTTTTCTCCTTTTGTAGGGGTGCCTCTTGAGTAGGCGACTGGGGATTTGGGGATCTTATGTATCCCAGAGTATTATTTAGGAAGCCTCTGCAGGCTTAGCCTCACTCAGCACTTGAGTCAGAGAGCTATCTTCCACTGAGGAAGTTTCAAGTCCTTTGACTGAATATTTTGCTTGGATGATCGCGCTTCCATTGGGGATTTTGACGATCTTGCTTTGATAGCTCTCGCTGGGGATTTGTTCCATGAGCTTAAGCTGAGGTTTCTCTGGAGAGTATTATTTCTGCGAGCCTCTCCAGGCTCAGTTATTCTGAGAGAGTATTATTTCGGCGAGCCTCTCCAGGCTCAATTATTCTAAGAGGGAGTATTGTTTCGGCAAGCCTCTCCAGGCTCAATTATTCTGAGAGAGTATTATTTCGGCGAGCCTCTCCAGGCTCAGTTATTCTGAGAGAGTATTATTTCAGCAAGCCTCTCCAGGCTCAGTTATTCTGTGGGAGTATTATTTCGGCAAGCCTCTCCAGGCTCAGTTATTCTGAGAGAGTATTATTTCGGCAAGCCTCTCCAGGCTCAGTTATTCTGTGAGAGTATTATTTCGGCAAGCCTCTCCAGGCTCAGTTATTCTGTACAATTTGTTGGGTTTTCTGTATTTTGCCTTTTTTGTTGATTTTTGGCTTTTTCTGTATTTTTGCCTTTTTTGTCGATTTTTTGGCTTTTTCTGTATTTTTGCCTTTTTGTCGTTTTTTTGGCCTTTTCTGTTGATTGTTGTCATACACAAGCAATTTTTCTATTTTTCTATTTTATGCAATTGCCTCATGATAAGGTCTTTGAATGTGCAACTAATGTGTGTGATGCACAAATGCAAGTTTGATTATTTTATTAATGCTTTTTTTTTTTTTTTTTAAATGAATGGCTCTCCCTATCCTCCTTTTCTTGGAGGAATTTCTGTCGTCGACGTGAGGGAATATCTTTGTGAGCCTTTTTCACAGGAGATTACGGATTTTATAGGAACCGCTCCAATTTTCTTTATTGACTGATTATTAAAGGAATTTCGTACAATTTTTATGAAATACCAATTTTAGAGGCATAATCACATGGTCAAGAGAGAAGAGAAAATGAATAGATATTTTATTGATATTCACAAGTGTTTTTACAGAAAGATATACAGAAGGAATTTCTGAAGAATGGCTGGCCAGGGTAGGCTATATACATTGGGCTTAACAATTATATCTGTAATTGTTGCTCTTTACATTCCCCTAGTTGCTTTGGGTGAGATGCCTGAGCCAGGAGTGTAGATGCTGCAAGACGCTTGCTTCTAGAAGATAATCACTTGAGCCGCCTTTCGGTTTTTGATTCAAGTGATCGTTGCTTGCTTTGTTTTTGTATCTTATTCTTTTGCCCCTAATTTTTGCCTAGGACATATCCTAGCGGGGATAAATTCGCCTTTGTTTTGCCTAGTACCCTTGTACTGGCGGGCTTTTTATTTTGCCCTAACTTTTGCCTAGGACGCCCTTTTTGGGTTTTCATCCTAGCGGGCCTATGCAAGCAACGTCTTCAAGCATAGTACTTCTTTACCACGTCAGCGTTGACTGGGTATCGAAGTTCTTTTCCATCCATGTCTGTGAGGATCAATGCTCCTCCTGAGAAGGCTCGTTTTTCCACGTATGGTCCTCCGTGATTTGGGGCACACTTTCCGATTTTGTCCTTTTGAGTTGGTAGCAATTTCTTCATTACCAACTCTCCCTCATGGTAGACTCGAGGGTGGACTTTCTTGTCAAAAGCCTTTTTGATCTTCCTCTGATAGGCTTGACCATGGCATATGGCGTTCAGCCGTTTCTTTTTGATAAGGTTCAACTGGTCGTATCGGCTTTGAACCCATTCTACCTCGGAAAGTTTTGTTTCCATGATTACCCTTAGAGAAGGTATCTCGACTTCGACGGGTAGAACTGCCTCCATCCCATAAACGAGGGAGAATGGAGTAGCTCCTGTAGATGTACGTACTGAAGTCCTATAGCCATGAGGAGCGAAGGGTAACATCTCGTGCCAGTCTTTAAATGAGACAACCATCTTTTGCACTATTTTCTTGATGTTCTTATTGGTTGCCTCGACTGCCCCATTCATCTTTGGCCGATATGGGGAAGAGTTATGGTGTTGGATCTTGAATTCTTGGCACAGTTCTTCCACCATTTTGTTGTTCAGATTAGATCCATTATCAGTGATGATTTATTTCTCCATGCTTCCACTAGATTATTCTAAAATTATTTGGGACAAGAGAGAAAAGAAGGGAAAGATACTTTTATTCAGAAGTTTGTGTTTTAGAGGGGATTTATTTTTCAAAAATGGTTTTTGTAAGAATGGTTGGCCAAGGTAGGCTTATGTGTTTAGGCTTGTTTGATTAAACACTTATGAAGTTAAGAAAATCTTTGTTTATTGACGTTGTGATTTGACAACTTAGATAGCTTCCCTTGAACCTTTCTTGAATTCGGCTCGTGGTACCATCATGGATTTCTCTTTTTTTTTTTTTTTGATTGTCCTTATTTTTGCCTAAAACACCCTTTTGTGGCGTTTTAGCGGACTTTTGTTTTCGTTTATTTTGCAACCCTAATTTTTGCCTAGGTCACCCTTTTGTGGGATTCCTAGCGGGTCTTTTGCTCTTATTTTTGCGCAGCCCCCTTTTTGGGTTTCCTGCCGAGCTTTTTTTATTTTAAAGGATTTCTTTTTATCCATGATGACACTTGTCGAGGCCAAGGGAAGGTGCTCCAAGTTGTCACACACACATCCACATAAAGATGATGTGGGTTTATTATTATTAAGATGATTTTAACCTCATTCATGTTTATTCAAACAGGGTTAAAAATAATGTGGTTTAGAATTTTATTATAAGCAAGAAAAGAAGCAAAAAGAATGATTTCATTATAATCATAGCGGAAACATATGTCCTTATTTCATCACTGATATGGGTCCCAATGTTGACCTCTTTTATCTCTCGGCCCTGCCCCAAATTCACAGTCTCCAATTTCTCTTGATATGGTTGGAGTAGACGAGCTTCTTGATTTAGCAGTCTTTGCAGATCCGGAGAGATGACCTCCTCATCACTGTCCAACTCAACCCATTCATCCTCAACTTTCGGATCCCGGTCAGAGCGAACAATTACAGACATAATTATTTTATTGGTTCTGTTTAGGTTTAGAATTATTAATGTTAATAAGAGAGAGAGAGAAAAGAACTAAATGAGAGAATAATGTGTGAAAAATGCCTCTTTATTGATATATGTAAAATGTACAAAACCCTTATTTATATGAAAGGTCCTCATGATCTCGGGTACTGATCATGAGTCCCAAAAAGAAAAAGAAAATTAAGGAGGGGCCCTATCGTGGCTTGCCCTTCTCTCTACTCCTGCTTTGGCAGAGGGTTCTTGCTCACGTCGGGCGCTGTCGAATCGAAAGTGACCCACCCAGCATCAATAAGGCTTTGGACCTTGTGTTTGAGAGCTAGGCAGTTCTCTGTTGAATGCCCTGGTGCCCCCGAATGGTATAAACATTTGTCTTGTGGCTTGTACCAATCGGGGTAAGGTGGGTCGATCTTCCTTGGTGGAACATAAGCTAGAAGTTTGGCTTCTACTAGCTTCGGCAGGAGATCGCTATAAGTGGTCGGAAGTTTATCAAACTTCTTCACAGGAGTGAATTGCGATCTACCCGACTTCGAAGTGGAAGTAGCCGAGGGTATGGTTATAGCATTGACTCCTCCCTCTTTCTTCTTCCCGAAGGCCTTCTTAGCTTCATATGATTGGGAAGGCTTAGCCAGCTTCCCACTTTTAAGTCCTTGTTCCACTCTCTCCCCAATGGTGATGATGTCCGAGAAGAGTGTCGTTGTGTTCCCTATCATTTTATCGTAATAGGGACCAGTCAACGAGTTGATGAATAAGGACACCGTCTCCTTATCCGACAGCGGGGGCTCTATCTGTGCCGCCAACTCCCTCCATCGTTGGGCGTACGCCTTGAAAGATTCATCATTTTTCTTACTCAAGGCTTGAAGATCTGACCTATCGGGTGTTAGGTCGATGTTGTATTTATAGCGCTTGAGAAAGGCGTCGGCCAACTGCCTCCATGTATGTACTAGATTTCCATCTAGCTGCATATACCAATTGAGCGCAGTATCGGCTAAGCTCTCTTGGAAGCAATGGATCAAGAGCTTTTCATTTGTGGCATATGCAGCCATTTTGCGACAGTACATGGTGAGATGACTCTTAGGGCAAGTCGATCCCACGTACTTTGGGAAATCCGGCACTTTAAATTTAGGAGGGAATTGGATGTCCCTCACTAAACACATGTCGGCGGCATCTTTAATATCGAAGTCATGCCCCTCCATAGCCCTTAGCCGATCCTCTAGGGCGTGGAATTGTTCCTTTGAAACCTCGGGCTCTTTAATCATGATCCCCGCCCCAAGGGGTACAGCTCGTGGAGGTTCTTCCTCGTGCTCCTCCTCCTCATGATGATGGGACTCATGGTCACTATGGTGAGACCCATGTACATTATGATGACGCATGAGCTCCATCATTTGCGCCATTTGTTCTTTGAGCTGCGAGAGCTCGGCTGTAAGCTTCTTATTTTGGTCCTCCAACGCGTCCATCTTCTTGATTTTCTGCACGCGCGTGAGGACAGAGAGATGACCAGCCACTTTCTAAAATGAATGTTTAATCTAATTTTATTTATGGAGTGAATACGCTATTGACATGAGCTTGATAACCCTCCATTTTTAAGGCGCTGCCTTTTTAAAACGGAGTGTTACCACCCTCCTTGACTTATGATCCCTCCCCAACGGAGAATCTCGATAATTATGGGTCTCTTTTACTCATGTCAAGAGGTATTGGTGAACCTAAAATGCATGGTTTATGAGGATGCATGATGTCTTATTGGTAATGATGTACATGCTCCTCACTTTTATTATATTTCCACACATGGTCTTTCCTCTCATGTCATGGTATTTTCATGCATGGGGATTATTCTTAGACCTTATCACGAGGTTTTATTAATGCACAAACAATATCACATAAACCTATACACAAACAATTCACTCATCCACGAACAGTCACGAGCGAATCACGAGGTAGGGGTATCCTGCAGAAAAGTGCATATTCAAGGTGGTTCTAACTGTTCTCACCGGTCTGAGGCCCCCAAGGTGCCCCCATTATAGGGACCCAATTCCTCTCGTCGTAAGTCGATGGAAAGTTCCAACGCACTGTCGGATTCGAGTTCATGGTTATCACCTTGAGTGATGTTTTCCGACAACGGTCTACGGGCACCTATAGACCCATTCAACAACCGGCCGTACTAACATCCACTCCCTATGGCTTTCCACTCATGCCCCCGGGTATAGAGGGAACTGTTGTGTGCAAAGGTTCGTGTACAGTTTGTATTCCAAACAATTGCGAGAATTTAAACATACAACATTTATTTAAAGCCAAATAGATAAAACATATTATCATACAAGCGAGGGGTAATGAAGTAATTTTAAACTATTATTTTAGAAATAATCCATCACTAAATGGGACTGACTCTCGAGGCTTCCCCAGTGGAGTCGCCATCTGTCGCCACCCGCCGAAACGGACCTTGGCAATCGCGACGATGGTTGGACTCTTTTTAAAGTTTTGAAAAGTGGTGGATTGATAGAACGACTTATTCTCAAACTGAGACCTTGTCGAGCTACCAATTTTATTAAATGATTCACCAATCCATATTAATCCCAAGCGGGACCCTCTATGGATTAGTGGTTTTCGCAAAAATTAGGGTTCTTGGAGTCGCCACCAATATTTTACTCAAAACATTGGAAAAAGATTTAAGGCAATTGATTTTATAAATCAACTTTGGCCATTACAACCAGAGTTGGGTAAGGGAGTCGGTTACGTGTGGGGAAGGTGTTAGCACCCCCACAGCGCCCCATTAGGGTTCCCTATGACGGATTATTTATTAAATAATAGCGCAAAATTACTAAATTACCCCTATTTATTATAAGCGATTGTAAATTAAATATCTACATGATGATAAATTTAAATATGCAACAATCAGAAAGCGGTAAAAGAAGGGATTTTTAGAAAAAAAACCTCTTGAAGCGTGCTTTTTATATATCAATGAAGTCTAGGAGGCTTTTTGGCACTCCCTCCCTCTACAAGCTCGCTCGCTCCTTCCTAAAAATAATTTTTGACTATGGAAATCCAAAAGATTTCCCTTTGACTAAGTTCGAATCTCCAAGCTAAATGCTCGGAATTCCAGAACTTCGTCGGATCGACTCCCAGAGAGATTTCTAGGGCAGAACACTGCTCAAAAACCCCAGAATACTCAAGGAGGGAGTCAAAACTGTGTGTGAAAGTGTGGAATGACGTCCAAATGACGTCCTATTTATAGGGATGAGGCGCAGTACGGCCCCTGGGTTCAATACGGCCCGTATTGAGTTTTTGTACTTCAATACGGCCGTATTGAATTCAGTACGGCCGTATTGAAATACAGAAACTTCAATACGGCCGTATTGGTTTCAGTACGGCCGTATTGTAGTACAAAATGTGCGGTACGGCCGTACTGAACTCCAAGGAGGCCGTATTGAGCTCCAAACCTCCCACTTTCTTATTTTTGGCTACTCTAAGACCTCTAAACCTACAGATAGTCATCCTATGGTCTTCTGGGAGTCCTTCTGGCTGACTTTCCTTTGATCTTTGAGAGTCTTCGAGTCTTATTTCCGACCCGGACAATTTTAGGGGTCTACAGCAATCCGTGATAAAGGCAAGCTCATAAAGCTTGATGGACCAACATTGAATGAAGTGGCTGGGCTGAGCAGAACCAGAAGTATGAAGCCCCAACCCTTCAATTTTGGTGACTTTGAAGAGCCGACAACTTTTAGAGATTGTCAAAGAAACCCGGAGACCACAAATTACAAAAAATTTCTAGCTAGAGGTATGAAGAAAAACTCTAGGTTGATTTCTTTTATAATAGCTTGGATGCTTAAGCTAAACTTCATAACCATGCTCAAATGTCTAGAGATGATATTTTTCTTATGCATGCATGTCATTAAGAAAAAGATAAAGATAGACTGGGTTTCTGTTGTGAATGATTGTATCTGGAAGGCTAGGAGAAAGGAGGATGGTCCAATATCATATGTTTTATTGCTATCTAGGATTTTTGAGAAAGCTGGTGTGGATCTTAAAGGGGAGAAAAAGATAATTCTCCATGCCTCAAACAAGATTGAAAAATCTTCTTTGCATCATATGGGGATGCTAAAACAAGAAGATAAATGGGGCATTCAAAGGTGATGTTCCTCCAACACCTGAACCGGCAACGGACGAAGATGGTGTTCCATCTCATGATAAGGAACAGCCTCCGCAAGTGGAAATTGAACCTGAACAAAAGAAAGAATCATAGCCTAAGGCATTTTCTCCGTTTGAACATATTATGATCAACAATCTGGACACTGTGATGGAAATGTCAAGGAAGCATGAGTCATATTATTCTGGCATTCTTGATCTGTTTCATAACCTTGATCATTGTAGACACCCAATTTCATCCGGGGGCACACAAACAAGGAAATGGACCTCTGTTATGAAGGGAAGGAGCTCTTGAAACAGGAAAACTACAAGCCAGGACATCAGAAGGCCTAAAGGCCAAATAAGGTGATTTTAGTAGCCCTAAACGGGCTATTCCAGGATCAGAACGGGCTGTTTCCAACCTCGAAACCAGCTGTTCCAAAATTGGAACGGGCCGTTCCAATATCAAAATGGGTCGTTCCAACGTGACTAAAACACCTAAAAAGTCCTAGGCTGGAACGGGTCGTTCCAATGCCAGAACGGGACATTCCAAACAAGTCAAATTCGGAACGGGCCATTTTGAAAAGGGAAACTGATAGCAAACCTAGGAGAAGTGATGGATGATCTTCTCCACGGATTTGCTTAGGCCGGATCTTCTTCAATGGAGGCTTGATTCTTCAACTCAAGACACTTAGAAGCTTAAGAACTCACGGATGCACTCAACCTAGAACTAGGAGGGAAGCATCCAAGCTCAAGCATCAATGGAGAGCACACTTCAAAGAGGAGGATTCTAAGGTGAAATCCTAAGGTTTTGAAGATGAACTCTAAGGTGACTTTGAAAGGGGAAACTCGGCCAAAGGCTCTCAAATTTCATTCAATATTCAAAGTGAGTACAAAAGATGAGAGGAGGGAATCATATAGCATCCGAAATTGAGGAGCACACTTGGCGCCACATGATTGGTCACATGTTGGCGCCAAGATTTGAATTCAAATTCAAATTTGAATTCAAACCTTGTGTCACATGCTCATGACCGGTCATGTAGTGCTAAATGATAGATTAGGTTGAATTTAGAGTGAATTTAGGGTTGCATTTCGGTGTCACACTTGTGCAACCAAGGTGGTGCCAAAAGTGTGACCTAAATGCAACTTAAATTCATCCTAAATTTGACCTAATTTGTCCTAATTCAAATGAACTATTAAACCTCCTTAAACCCTAAACTAATGACCAAAATACAATGGTCTAATGAATACAATCAATAGGAAATATTACAAGGAAAATAATGAGCCCAATATTGGGTACCAAAAGCCCAAAGGCCCATGAAGCCCAAAACTAGGCCCAACTAGCCTATAACCTAAAATGCTACTCTATGTGGTCCAAAATACAAGACCAAAATATATGATACCTATACTAACATGATGTATACAAAACATATGAAAATAGATATAACAAAATATGGCCCATGAAAAGTTCAACTTGGGCCTTCCTAGGCCCAATGGCCCGATGGGCCCTGACAGGCCCAAACCTTCATGTCTATCCAACTCCTCTTGGTTCTTTGAGTATGTCACCTCTTGCACTCCAAAGCATGATTCCATCATCCCCTCCCTCTTGAAAAGGATTTGTCCTCAAATCTCGAGGATGAATGGAAGAAGAAAAATTAACACCTACATATAAAACATGCAAGGAATAAGAAGTAACATGATAAGATAAAAGATCATGGATCCTAAGAGGAGTCCTAGTATCTAACCTAACAAAGAAAGATAAAATATTAGACTCTCTAAAAATAGGCTCCTCTTCTAAGCATAACCTAGAAGTAAAACCTAAAAATGTAAGAACACTATGACTAAGACAATGAAAAGACTGATTTTTAAACACTACAATATCTTGCCTAAAGTACCCTAAATGGTATCCTAGGCTTTTCCTAAAATATAAAGATAATACTACTAAAAAACGTCCTAAACAATTTTGGATTTGATTGTTTATTAGATACTCATAGTTATATATTCTATTTTTGTCTTGTAGGGAAGGAAACATTTTAAGTTCAAAAAAATAAGAACTTCCCATAAGATCAAGCATAGAATATAGATTATTACAATTTATATCTACTAAACAATGTAAACCAAAAATTGGGTGCTTTATGAAATCCAAAGAAATACTTCCTTCCTTGTGCACCTTCAAGGAAGTAGTATAAGGAGTAACACTAGGTATAGTCCACTCCTTCTTCACTATATCTCGAAGTTGAGAAGAATTCTTTACTTGAAATTCATTTTGTTCCTCATTCTCAACTTTAAGATAAGTGGCAGCATTAGGATAAGAGCCAAGACTTTTATGAATAAAGAGAGTTCTTTTCAAATCTTGCTTGGTCATAAAATAACTCTCCTTGGTCACAAAGGTTTTAGTGGAATCCCCTTCTTCCACACTCTTTCCTTCTTTTCTTTCTTTATTTCTTTTTTTTTTCATTTGCTTTTGATCCTCAAACACTTGGGGTGGTGTTAAAGGATTAAAAACAACTTTTTTATTTTTATGAGTGAAAGTTATTTTGTTAGTAAGGCCATCATGTATAGTTTGTTTATCAAATTGCCATGGCCTACCAAGCAAAATATGACAAGCTTCCATAGGGATCACATCACATAAAACTTTGTCTTTATAATCCCCTATAGAAAACTTGACCTTCACTTGTTGATTCACCTCCAATTCCTCACCTTCATTGAGCCAATGAAGTTTATAAGGGTGAGGGTGAGGAATGGTGGTAAGGGCTAACTTGTTAACCAACCTTGTACTACAACAATTAGAACATGATCCACTATCAACAATGAGAGCACAAGGTCTTTTAGAAACCAAACATCTTGTATGAAAGATGTTCTCTCTTTGAGATAGTGAAGTGGGACAAGGTTGGCTTCCAAGAAGCCTTTTGATCATAAGAAGATCACCATCCACAGGATATAACTTTTCAATTTTAGGATCTTCCTCACTAGTCTCACTACCACTTGAAGTGGTAGAACTAGATTCATCAAGACTACTATAAATGTCTTGTCCTCTTAAAATCATGACCTTTTTAGTTGGACATTGAGAAGCTATATGGCCTCTCCCAAGACATTTAAAGCATTTGATGTCACTAGTTTTACTACTAGAAGTGACAACATTTTTATTATTTTCTTTTTCTTTTTCATGACCCTTACTAGGGCTTTTAGAAGAGTCAGATTGACCCTCCCTTTTGTAGTCATTCTTGATATAAGAGTTAGCTTGAGTTTTTCCTTTTAAAGAATTTTTCCTTAAATTTTGTTGTTCCACCCTTATACAAAGTTGGACCAAATCATCAAGGTCCCTATAAGGGAGTAACTCAACTCTATCTCTTATATCAAAATTTAGACCACTTAAAAACCTAGCAATGGTCAATCTTTCCTCTTCCCTTATGCCAGCCCTCATGAGATACAACTCCATCTTTTGTCTATACTCCTCAACACTCATATTCTTTTGTTGGAGTCTTTGGAGCTTATCCATAAGCTCCCTACTATAATAAGAAGGTATGTGCCTTCTTCTCATAGCACTCCTCAACTCATTCCAATAAGTGATTGGAGGGTCATTGTGAAGTCTTCTCTCTCTCTCTAAGGAGGTCCACCAATACATAGCTTGTCCTTGGAAAGCTAAGGTGGCCAAGGGAACTTTTCTTTCTTCACCTACTTGGTGACAAGTGAAGATTTGCTCCACTTTCATTTCCCAATCCAAGTAGGCATCCACATCTTCTTTTCCATGAAAGTAAGGGAGATCAACCCTTGATTCCCTCACTTTGTGTTCTTTAATGACTCTCCTAGGTGTTGGTTGATAGTAAGCATCCATATGCATACTACCATCATTAGCTTGGCTTTGAGAATCATTGGAGCTCTTGGTTGAGCTCCTAGAAGAACCTTTTAGACTTTTATTTTTATTTAAAGTTTTTAAAAGTTTTTCTTCTCTTTGCTTAATCTTTTGGATTTCTTGTTCCAAAGCCATGATTTGTACTTCTTTTTCAAGTTTCTCTTTTTGTTTTTGAAGCATCTCATCATTTTTCCAAAGTTTTAGTGCTTCAACCTCCTTGACAATTCTTTCAAAACTTTTAGGAGTATCAAAGTCACTACTACCTTGAGAATGATGACTCATGGTTAAGCAAAAGAATTTGTATGCTATGCAAAAAGTTATAAAATGTTTTTAGTATTTTCTAGGAATGAAAATAGCACTTGGAAGTCTAAGTGTACAAGTTGCACTATCAAGGGAGGTGAGCTACAAAGAGCCACTTAATAACCAAGCCTTTTCAAGTGGAAATCACTAAACTCCTTTGTGGTATTTCCAATTCCTCAAAACTTTTCACAAAAATTTTTGTATGCTTTTTCACAAATTGTTTGTTTTTGACACTTAACTAAACGTGAGCAAATAAAACTACACAATTCTAGACGTTTAAAGGCAACAAAGTAAAGCAATTAAGTACAAGAAAACTTAAAAGAAGCAAGTTAAGCAACTAGTCGGATATCCTAAGTGGAAGCTTGAAACATATGAAATTTCCAAGCCACTTCCACTAGTACTACACGTGAGAGTCTATCAAGGATGTAGATATACCTGACCAGCTTCTTAATACTCCCTCCAAGCTTTACAAATTGGTTTAAAAATACAAGAGAATTGACAAAAATTAAACTAGCCTAAAAAGCAATAAAGTGGCGGCTTTGGTGACCAATTAGTGGCGGTTTTTGTGTTCAACTTTTCTAACACTTAACCAAGTGTTTAATCCACCACTAATCCTTCAATATGCTGCTCCTGGACCTGCAAAAGAAACACAACAAAGAGGTTAAGGTGGCTGCCTCACAAGGTGAAGGAATTGGTCACTCAAGTGAAGGAGATTTAGGATGATTTTGGTCACTAAATTAGGTCAAATTTGGTGATTATAGTGTCCAAAATTTTTCCTACTCTTTGTTGAGCAATGCTTGATCCTTGAGCAAGGATTTAAGGCCACTTCCAGCACAGGAAATTATTGAAAGAAAACTAGACAAGCAACAAAGCACAATTTGGAAAGCTTATACCAAAATTAAGAGTAATATGTGTATATGACAAGACTCAAAGAAGTTCAACAAGTAAAACTGAAAATTAAGACTCCAAATAAAAGCTAGCACTCAGAGAGAAGAGTTCCTAGATAGGTACTAGAATAGATGAACAAAACAAAAAAAATTTGAAGACAATTGGACAAGTATAGCAAAAGTAGTAGCCAAAATAATAACAAGGAATCAAGTAGGTTTTTCAACTTGTATACCTCTCGGCTTTTTCCTTTTAATTTTCTTTCTCTATTTTTTTTTTAATTCTTTCTTTTTCCAGTATCAAATTAAGAGTCCAGAGAGTATATTTGCCTTTTGTTTCAAAATTTTTAGAGATTCCAAGCTAAAGAAACCGAGAATACAAATCAGCCAAAAATTAGGTCAAATTTCAAGTGAGAATGATAAACTAGTGCACTAGTTTTAGGTTTTGGTTTGGATTCTTTTTGAACTATTTTTCTTTTGAACTTTAGGTCTTTTCTTTTGTTTAGGCTCTGTTTTATCTCTGTTTTTCAGCCTCTAAAATTTTTTTTTTATTAAATTTGAATCCACAAGAAAGTGCACTAGAAATAGGATTACACTTGAAATTTTTTTTTTTAGAAGATTTTTAATGGAAGGTGATTTCAAAACTTAAGAACACAAAGGAAACCTAACTCTAAGGAAACTTACTAGAACTAATAGCAAGTTATGAACACAAAAAGGCAAAAGAAAAAGCACATATAGGAGGCAAGAACAATAGGTAAACCGAAAGCAATATATGGACACAAAACTCAAAATAAAACTAGGTTAAACATGCTATTCAAGGAATTTGCAACAAGTAAGGACTAAACACAAACTTCTAAGACAAAACAAAGATTTAAAAACAAAATCTAAATGCAATGCATGAGGTCCAATCACGGACACATACAAGGAATGGAGAGACTCAAAATAAACTCAAAATTAGCACAAAGCAAATAGTTCCTACAAGTTGATTATGGAAGAAAATTCAAGACAATCAACAATGGATCTATGAACTCAATAACATCACAATATAGATCCGAATTGAAACTCAATTAAGACAAACATAAGAACACAAAGAACACAAAATATTCGGACCAAAACAAGATGAAGAACTTATCTCCTTGAAGACCTTGCTCTTGATACCAAAAATGATAGCAAACCTAGGAGAAGTGATGGATGATCTTCTCCACGGATTTGCTTAGGCCGGATCTTCTTCAATGGAGGCTTGATTCTTCAACTCAAGACACTTAGAAGCTTAAGAACTCATGGATGCACTCAACCTAGAACTAGGAGGGAAGCATCCAAGCTCAAGCATCAATGGAGAGAACACTTCAAAGAGGAGGATTCTAAGGTGAAATCCTAAGATTTTGAAGATGAACTCTAAGGTGACTTTGAAAGGGGAAACTCGGCCAAAGGCTCTCAAATTTCATTCAATATTCAAAGTGAGTACAAAAGATGAGAGGAGGGAATCATATAGCATCCGAAATTGAGGAGCACACTTGGCGCCACATGATTGGTCACATGTTGGCGCCAAGATTTGAATTCAAATTCAAATTTGAATTCAAACCTTGTGTCACATGCTCATGACCGGTCATGTAGTGCTAAATGATAGATTAGGTTGAATTTAGAGTGAATTTAGGGTTGCATTTCGGTGTCACACTTGTGCAACCAAGGTGGTGCCAAAAGTGTGACCTAAATGCAACTTAAATTCATCCTAAATTTGACCTAATTTGTCCTAATTCAAATGAACTATTAAACCTCCTTAAACCCTAAACTAATGACCAAAATACAATGGTCTAATGAATACAATCAATAGGAAATATTACAAGGAAAATAATGAGCCCAATATTGGGTACCAAAAGCCCAAAGGCCCATGAAGCCCAAAACTAGGCCCAACTAGCCTATAACCTAAAATGCTACTCTATGTGGTCCAAAATACAAGACCAAAATATATGATACCTATACTAACATGATGTATACAAAACATATGAAAATAGATATAACAAAATATGGCCCATGAAAAGTTCAACTTGGGCCTTCCTAGGCCCAATGGCCCGATGGGCCCTGACAGGCCCTGTCGCCACCGGCCCAAACGGGCCTCGGCGGTCGCGAAGACGGTCGAGCTCGCTTTTATTTTAGTTTTGAAAATGTATTGGATTATTAGAACGACTTGTTCTCAAACTGAGACCTTGTCGATCTTATCCAATTTATTTATTAAAATGTCTCACCAATCCATATTAATCCCAAGCGGGACCCTCCATGGATTAGTGGTTTTCGTAAAAGGAGGGTTCGTGGAGTCGCCACCAATGTTTTACTCAAAACATTGGAAAAAGGGATAAGGCAATTGATTTTATAAATCAACTTTGGCCATTACAACCAGAGTTGGGTAAGGGAGTCGGTTACGCGTGGGGAAGGTGTTAGCACCCCACAGCGCCCCTTTCGGGTTCCCTATGACAGATTATTTTCTAAAATAACAGCATAAAATTACTAAATTACCCCTATTTATTATAAGCGATTATAAATTAACTATCTACATGATGACAGTTTAAATATGCACACAGAAAGCAGTAAAAGGAAGGATTTAAGAAGAAACCTCTTGAAGCGTGCTTTTATATATTGAGTAAAACTGGGAAGCTTTTTGGCGTTCCCTCGCTCTACAAGCTCGCTCGCTCCTTCCTAAAAACTTTTAACTATGGAAATCCGGAGGATTTCCCTTCGACTAGGTTCGATCCTCAAGCAAAATGGCTCGGGGCTCAAGAACTTTGTCGGATCAACTCTCCGAGTGATTTCTAGGGCAGAACACTGCTCAAAAACCCCAGAATACTCAAGGAGAGGGTTAAAACTATCTGCAAAAGTGTGGAATGACGTCCAATTGACGTCATATTTATAGGGAATAGGCGCAATACGGCCTACAGAAGCAATACGGCCGTATTGAAATTTTTGAACTTCAATACGGCCATATTGAGTTCAATACGGCCGTATTGAAATTCAGAAATTTCAATACGGCCGTATTAAGTTCAATACGGCTGTATTGAAGCTTCAATACGGCCGTATTGATTTCAGTACGGCCGTATTGAAGTTTCAGAAACTTCAATACGCCGTATTGAGTTCACTGCGGCCGTATTGAAGCTTCAATACGGCCGTATTAAGTTCAGTACGGCCGTATTGGGCTTCATTCCCTCCACTTCCTTATTTTGAGCTATTCTAAGACCTCTAGACCTACAGAGAACCCTCCTAGGGCCTTCCAGGAGTCCTTCTGGCTGATCTTCCTTCAGTCTTCGAGAGTCTTCAAGCTTTATTTCCGACCCGGACAATTTTAGGGGTCTACAGCTGCCCCCCCTTTACTTAGTCAAACGGTCTTTTTAGTGCATCGATTGACAAGTAAAGGAGTTGACCCAATTGTCCGGGTAATAAGCCAACCTTCTGACTTGTAGTGTCTTCCGGTGGAAAATTGTCGAGTAGCCTCTCCAGGTTTTGCTTTGCTTGCTGCCCAAGCTGGAAGCTGTGAATACCGCCTCTCCAGGCTTAGCTTCACTCTTTGTTCGAGCCGGAAGCTAAGTACCCTTGTGACAACGGTAGCAGTGTGAGTTTCGCCTCTCCAGGCTTAGTCTCGCTCTTTGTTCGAGCCGGAAACTAAGCACCTTTGTGACGACGGTGAACAGTGTGAGTTTCGCCTCTCCAGGCTTAGTCTCGTTCTTTGTTCGAGCCGGAAACTAAGCACCTTTGTGACGACGGTGAGCAGTGTGAGTTTCGCCTCTCCAGGCTTTGCTTTGCTTGCTGCCCAAGCTGGAAGCTGTGAGTACCGCCTCTCCAGGCTTAGCTTCACTCTTTGTTCGAGCCGGAAGCTAAGTACCTTTGTGACGACGGTAAGCAGTGAGTGCCTCCTTTCCAGAGATAGCTTCGCTCATTGCTCGAGCCGGAAGCTGTGTACCTCCGTGTTTGTGACGACGGGGTAGTGTGAATATCTCCTTTTCAGGGATTTGTGATGATTTTGTCTCCACAGTCCACGATGCTGCTTCGACGGTTGTTTTTTTGATTTTGTGCCACTGAGGGCTGGATAACGCAGGGATCCGTCTAGGGGATGTGCAGTCATTCACAGGTTCCTGTGCCCCAACTTGCATTGCATTGTTGGTACCCTTGGGGAATTTCTGACTCCTTGGGGTATAGACACAGATGCTCTTTCTCTCTGAGTTGAGCGATGCCTTATGTTTGGCTGACGTCCTTTTGACGTTGGTGGAGTATCCCGGTTATCCTTATTCGGGTAACTCTTTTTAATTTTTGGATTTTGTTGCCTCTGTGTAGGCTGTTATCCGCCAGGGGATTTTGTCATTGGTTGTGATTGGCCTCTTCTGTTAGGCAGATCATCTTGATATTCAATGATAGGCTGAGAGCCGGATTCCGCTTGGGGAATGATTATTGATCTTTTTATGATTTTTCCTTTTGAAGGAGTGCCTCTTATGTAGGCGACTGAGGAATTGGAGTTCAGTGTTCGACTGAGTGCCAAATTCCGCTTGGGGAATAGTTATTGATGTTTTTTTTTTATTTTTCTCCTTTTGCAGGGATGCCTCTGAGTAGGCGATTGGGGAATGAGGGATCTTATGTATCCCAGAGTATTATTTAGGAAGCCTCTGCAGGCTTAGCCTCACTCAGCGCTTTGAGTCGGAGAGCTATCTTCCACTGAGGAAGTGTTAAGTCCTTTGACTTGTATATACTGTTTGGATGATCGCACTTCCATTGGGGATTGCGTCGATTTTGCTTTGATAGCTCTTGCTGGGGATTCGTTCCATGAGCTTGAGTTGAGGTTTTCTCTGGGGAGTATTATTTCTGCGAGCCTCTCCAGGCTCATTTACTCTGTACAGTTGGGGGATGAGGAGTATTTTGGTAAGCCTCTCCAGGCTCAGTTATTCTGTACAAACTGTTTGTTGGATTTTCTGTATCCTTGCCTTTTTTATTTTCGGCTTTTTCTGTATTTTGCCTTTTCTTCTGATTTGGCTTTTTCTGTATTTTGCCTTTTTTATGTTTTTGGCTTTTGCTGTACAGAAATTAAAAGTGCTAAAGAAATTAAATTCAGTTATTATGAGAGAGTATTATTTCGGCAAGCCTCTCCAGGCTCAGTTATTTTGTAGGAGTATTATTTCGGCAAGCCTCTCCAGGCTCAATTATTCTAAGAGTATATTTTTTTCGGCAAGCCTCTCCAGGCTCAGTTATTCTGAGAGTATTCTTTCGGCAAGCCTCTCCAGGCTCAGTTATTCTGAGAGTATTCTTTCGGCAAGCCTCTCCAGGCTCAGTTATTCTGAGAGTATTCTTTCGGCAAGCCTCTCCAGGCTCAGTTATTCTGTATGATGCTGTTGATTTTCTGAATCTTTGCATTTTGCTTGCTGCTGTCATACACAAGCAATTTTCTATTTTTCTATTTTATGCGGTTGCCTCATGATAAGGTCTTTGAATGTACAACTAATGTGTGTGTGATGCACAAATGCAATACAATTTTTTATTTTTGTTCATTTATTTAGAAAAGTGAGTGGCTCTCCCTATCCTCTTCTTCTTGGAGGACTTTCTGTCATTGACGCGAGGGAGTATTTTTGTGAGCCTTTATGCAGGAGATTATGGATTTTACAGGAACCCCTCCAATTTTCTTTTATTGACCGATTATTAATGGAATTTCGTACAATTTTATGAAAAACCAATTCAGAGGCATAATCACATGGTCAAGAAAGAAAAGAAACAAATGGATATTTTATTGATATTCACAAGTGTTTTTTACAGAAAGGTTTACAAAGGGAATTTCTGAAGAATGGCTGGCCGAGGTGGGCTATACATTTTTGGCTTAAACAATTATATCTGTGATTGCTGCTCTTCCCGTTTCCCTAGTTGTTTCGGGTGAGATGCCTGAGCCAGGAGTGTAGATACTGCAAGACGCTTGCTTCTAGAAGATTATCACTTGAACCGCCTTTCGGTTTTCGGTTCAAGTGA
Organism: Cajanus cajan; assembly: GCF_000230855.2. Lineage (NCBI taxonomy): Eukaryota > Viridiplantae > Streptophyta > Magnoliopsida > Fabales > Fabaceae > Cajanus > Cajanus cajan. The sequence continues at coordinate 43,003,862 of NC_138525.1, forward strand.
TCGTTGCTTGCTTTACTTTTTGCATCTTATTCTTTTGCCCCTAATTTTTGCCTAGGACATGTCCTAGCGGGGATAATTTTGCCTTTGTTTTGCCTAGTACCATTGTACTGGCGGGCTTTTTGTTTTGCCCTAACTTTTGCCTAGGATGCCCTTTTTGGGTTTTCATCCTAACGGGCTGATGCAAGCAACGTCTTCAAGCATAATACTTCTTTACCACGTCAGCGTTGACTGGGTATCGAAGTTCTTCTCCGTCCATGTCTGTGAGAATCAATGCTCCTCCGGAGAAGGCTCGCTTCACCACGTATGGTCCTTCGTAATTTGGGGCCCACTTTCCGATTTTGTCCTTTTGAGCTGGTAGCAATTTCTTCATCACCAGCTCTCCCTCATGGTAGATTCGAGGATGGACTTTCTTGTCAAAAGCCTTTTTGATCTTCCTTTGGTAGGCTTGACCATGGCATATGGCGTTCAGTCGTTTTTCTTCGATAAGGTTCAATTGGTCGTGTCGACTTTGAACCCATTCTGCCTCGGAAAGTTTTGCTTCCATGATTACTCTCAGAGACGGTATCTCGACTTCAACCGGCAGAACTGCCTCCATTCCATAAACAAGGGAGAATGGAGTAGCTCCTGTGGATGTACGTACTGAAGTCCTATAACCATGGAGAGCGAAGGGTAGCATCTCATGCCAGTCTTTGAATGAGACAACCATCTTTTGTACTATCTTCTTGATATTCTTATTGGCTGCCTCGACCGCCCCATTCATCTTTGGTCGATATGGGGAAGAGTTATGGTGCTGAATTTTGAACTCTTTGCACAGTTCTTCCACCATCTTATTGTTCAAATTGGATCCATTATCAGTGATGATTTTGTCGGGAATACCGTATCTGCATATGATATTCTTTCTGATGAAGGATGTTACCACCTTTCGGGTCACATGAGCATACGATGCCGCTTCTACCCATTTGGTGAAATAGTCAATGGCCACAAGGATGAACCTATGTCCATTGGATGCCTTTGGCTCGATGGGTCCAATAACATCCATGCCCCATATTGTGAACGGCCATGGTGAAGCCAACACATTGAGTGGCGTTGGTGGGACATGAATGTTGTCGGCGTATGCTTGACACTTGTGGCATTTCCGGACGTATTGGTAACAATCCCTTTCAATGGTCGACCAATAATATCCTGCTCTGAGGATTTTCTTAGCCATTGCAGGCCCGGGAATATGGGTACCGAAAACCCCCTCATGTATTTCTTTGATTACATTTTGAGCTTCGACTCGGTCTATGCACCTCAACAAGACCGAGTCATAATTCTTTTTGTAGAGGGTTTCTCCAATCAACAGAAATCCCATGGCCCTTCTTCGGATATGCTTTTTATCATTATCGCTAGCCATATCAGGATATTCCCCTTTTGACAGATATTGTTTGATGTCATGGAACCATGGATGATCGTCAACAGCTTCATCTATCAGTAGGCAGAATGCTTGCTTATCGTGCCGCCGGATATTGATGATGGGCATTTCATGCTCCTTATCCAAGGCGAACATCGATGATAGTGTGGCAAGGGCGTCAGCGAACTGATTTTCCTCCCTTGGGATATATTCAAAGACGACATTTTGAAAGAATTGTATCAGGTCTTTGATATGCTCAACATATGGTATCAGCTTAGGATTTCGGACTTCCCATTCACCTCGCAGTTGGTGGATGACTAAAGCCGAATCTCCGAATACTTTGAGCTTTAGGATACCATTGTTGATTGCTGCTTGGATTCCTAACGCGCAAGCCTCGTATTCGGCCATGTTATTTGTACAGTCGAAGTTGAGTCTTGCCGTTAAGGGGATATGCTTTCCTTGTGGGGAGATTAATACTATTCCAATCCCCTGTCCAAGCATGTTGGAGGCTCCATCGAAATACATGGTCCACGTATCATCCTTAGGATCTTCATGTTGTAAATGCATTATATCCTCATCGGGGAAATCATCCTGAAGGGATTGATAGTCATTGGTCGGCCCGTGCGCTAGGTAATCAGCTAGGGTACTACCCTTGATGGCCTTTTGTGTGACATGTATGATGTCAAATTCTGATAATTGCACTTGCCATCGGGCAATCTTCCCAGTGATTATCGGTTTGTCGAACACGTACTTAATTGGGTCCATTTTGGAAACCAACCAAGTAGTATGCCTAATCATATACTGCCTGAGCCGTTGTGTTGCCCATGCTAACGCACAGCACGTCTTTTCTAGTGGCGTGTAGCGGGTTTCATAATCAAGGAACTTTTTGCTCAGGTAGTAGATGGCTTGTTCTTTCTTCTTTGTTTCATCTTGTTGTCCTAGCACAGCTCCCATGGACTCATCAAGCACCGTTAGATAGAGGATTAATGGTCTTCCCTCGACAGGTGGCACCAACACTGGTGGATTGGCCAAACACTGTTTGATCTTATCGAAAGCTTGTTGACAATTCTCATCCCAAACTTCGGAATGATTCTTGCGCAACAGCTTGAATATTGGTTTGCACGTGTCAGTCAACTGTGCGATGAACCTTGCGACGTAGTTCACCCTGCCGAGGAATCCTCTAATTTCTTTCTCAGTTTTAGGAGGAGGCATTTCCATTATTGCCTTTACTTTATCGGGGTCCACCTCTATGCCTTTTTCACTGACGATAAACCCGAGAAGCTTACCTGACCGAACTCCGAAAGTACACTTAGCCGGGTTTAGCTTAAGCTGATACTTACGAAGCCGATTGAATAATTTTCTCAAATATTGGATGTGGTCCATCTCGTCTTTTGACTTTGCGATCATGTCATCCACGTATACTTCAATTTCTTTGTGGATCATATCGTGGAATAGCGTCACCATCGCTCGTTGGTAGGTGGCACCCGTATTTTTAAGTCCAAAAGGCATTACCCTGTAGCAGAAAGTGCCCCAGGGTGTAATGAAAGAAGTTTTCTCGCGGTCTTCTATATTCATCTTGATTTGATTATACCCCGAGTATCCATCCATAAAGGAATAGAGTGTGTTTGTGGCGGTGTGATCCACAAGTGTATCGATGTGGGGCAAGGGAAAATCGTCCTTTGGACTGGCACGATTCAAATCCCTATAATCAACACACACTCTAACTTTCCCATTCTTTTTGATGACTGGCACAATGTTAGCCAGCCATTCGGGATACTGGGATACAACCAAGAATCCCGCATCCAATTGTTTTTCTACCTCCTCCTTAATCTTTAAGGACCATTCGGGCTTGATTCGTCGAAGCTTTTGCTTAATGGGTCGAAACCCCTCTTTTAAGGGCAACTTGTGTTCGACAATGTTGGAGTCCAAACCGGGCATATCATGGTACGACCATGCAAATACGTCCTTGTATTCCCTCAATAATTGAATCAATTGTGTTTTTATTCCATCACTGATACGGGTCCCAATGTTGACCTCTTTCAATTCTTGATCCTGCCCCAAATTCACGGTCTCCAATTCTTCTTGATTCGGTTGGAGTAGACGAGCTTCTTGATCTAGCAGTCTTTGCAGATCCGGAGAGATGGTCTCCTCATCACTGTCCAACTCAACCCATTCACCCTCGGCTTTCGGATCCCGGTCAGAGCGAGCAATCACAGACATAATTATTTATTGGTTCTGTTTAGGTTTAGAGTTTATTAATATTAATGAGAGAGAGAGAATAGAACAAAATGAGAGAATAATGTGTGAAAAATGCCTCTTTATTGATATATGTATGTAAAACTGTACAAAACCCTTTATTTACATGAAAAGGTCCTCATGATCTCGGGTACTGATCATGAGTCCCTAAAAGAAAAAATGTGGAGGGGCCCTATCATGGCTTGCCCTTCTCTCTACTCCTGCTGCGGTAGAGGATTCTTGCTCACGTCGGGCGCCGTCGAATCGAAAGTGACCCACCCAGCATCGATAAGGTCTTGGACCTTATACTTGAGAGCTCTGCAGTTCTCCGTTGAATGTCCCGGTGCCCCCGAATGGTATAGACATTTGTCTTGTGGATTGTACCAATCGGGGTAAGGTGGATTCACTTTCTTTGGTGGAATGTAAGCTATAAGACGCGCCTCCACTAGCTTCGGCAGGAGATCGCTATAAGTGGTCGGAAGTTTATCAAACTTCTTCACAGAGTTGTTTTGCGATTTGCCTGACTTCGAAGCGGAAGAAGATGGAGAAATGGTTATAGCGTTGACTCCCCCTTCTTTCTTCTTCCCGAAGGCCTTCTTAGCTTCATATGGTTGGGAAGGCTTAGCCAGCTTCCCACTTTTAAGTCCTTGTTCCACCCTTTCTCCAATGGTGATGATGTCCGAGAAGAGTGTCGTTGTGTTCCCTATCATTTTATCGTAATAGGGACCAGTCAACGAGTTGATGAATAAGGACACCGTCTCCTTATCCGACAGCGAGGGCTCTATCTGTGCCGCCAACTCCCTCCAACGTTGGGCGTACGCCTTGAAGGATTCATCGTTCTTTTTGCTCAAGGCTTGAAGATCAGACCTATCGGGTGTTAGGTCGATGTTGTATTTATAGCGCTTGAGAAAGGCGTCGGCCAACTGCCTCCATGTATGTACTAGATTTCCATCTAGCTGCATATACCAGTTGAGTGCAGTTTCAGCTAAGCTCTCTTGAAAGCAGTGGATCAAGAGCTTTTCATTTGTGGCATATGCAGCCATCTTGCGACAGTACATGGTGAGATGACTTTTGGGGCAAGTCGATCCCACATACTTTGGGAAATCCGGCACTTTAAATTTAGGAGGGAATTGAATGTCCCTCACTAAGCACATGTCGGCGGCATCTTTGATGTCAAAATCATGCCCCTCCATAGCCCTTAGCCGATCCTCGAGGGCGTGGAATTGTTCCTTTGATACTTCGGGCTCTTTAATCATAATTCCAGCCCCAAGGTGTACAGCGTGTGGAGGATCTTTTTCATGCTCTTCCTCCTCTCCCTCATGATGGGACCCATGATCACTGTGATGAGATTCATGGATGTTGTGATGACGCATGAGTTCCATCATTTGCGCCATTTGGTCTTTAAGTTGTGAAAGCTCGGTTGTGAGCTTTTTGTTTTGCTCCTCCAATGCTTCAATTTTCTTGATCTTCTTTGCGCGTGTGAGGACAGAGAGATGACCAGCCACTTTCTAAAAATGAATATTTAATCTAATTAATTTATGGAATGAATACGCTCTTGACATGAGCTTGATAACCCTCCATTTTTAAGGCGCTGCCTTTTTAAAACAGAGTGTTACCACCCTCCTTGACTTATGATCTCTCCTCAACGGAGAATCTCGATAATTATGGGTCACTTTTACTCATGTCAAGAGGTATTGGTGAACCTAAAATGCATGGTTTATGAGGATGCATGATATCTTTATTGGTAATGATGCACATGCTCCTCATTTTTATTATATTTTTACACATGGTCTTTCCTCTCATGTCATGGTTTTTTCATGCATGGGGATTATTCTTTAGACCTTATCACGAGGTTATTTATTAATGCACAAACAATGTCACATAACGAATGCACAAACAATTCACTCATCCACGAACAGTCACGAGCGAATCACGAGGTAGGGGTCTCCTGCAGAAAAGTGCATATTCAAGGAGGATCTAACTGTTCTCACTTGGTCAAAGGCCCCCAAGGTGCCCCCATTATAGGGACCCAATTCCTCTCATCGTAGGTCGATGGAAAGCTCCAACGCACCGTCGGACTCAAGTTCATGGTTATCACCTTGAGTGATGTTTTCCGACAACGGTCTACGGGCACCTATAGACCCATTCGACAACCGGCCGTACTAACATCCACTCCCTATGGTTAATCACTCATGCCCCCGGGTATAGAGGGAACTGTTGTGTGCAAAGGTTTGTGTGCAGTTTTTATTTCAAACAATTGCGTAAATTTTAAAAATACAACAGTTATTTAAAGCCAAATATATAAAGCATGTTATCATACAAGCAAGGGGTAATGAAGTAATTTTAACTATTATTTGTTAAAAATAATCTGTCACTAAATGGGACTGACTCTCGAAGCTTCCCCAGTGGAGTCGCCATCTGTCGCCACCGGCCCAAACGGGCCTCGGCGGTCGCGAAGACGGTCGAGCTCGCTTTTATTTTAGTTTTGAAAATGTATTGGATTATTAGAACGACTTGTTCTCAAACTGAGACCTTGTCGATCTTATCCAATTTATTTATTAAAATGTCTCACCAATCCATATTAATCCCAAGCGGGACCCTCCATGGATTAGTGGTTTTCGTAAAAGGAGGGTTCGTGGAGTCGCCACCAATGTTTTACTCAAAACATTGGAAAAAGGGATAAGGCAATTGATTTTATAAATCAACTTTGGCCATTACAACCAGAGTTGGGTAAGGGAGTCGGTTACGCGTGGGGAAGGTGTTAGCACCCCACAGCGCCCCTTTCGGGTTCCCTATGACAGATTATTTTCTAAAATAACAGCATAAAATTACTAAATTACCCCTATTTATTATAAGCGATTATAAATTAACTATCTACATGATGACAGTTTAAATATGCACACAGAAAGCAGTAAAAGGAAGGATTTAAGAAGAAACCTCTTGAAGCGTGCTTTTATATATTGAGTAAAACTGGGAAGCTTTTTGGCGTTCCCTCGCTCTACAAGCTCGCTCGCTCCTTCCTAAAAACTTTTAACTATGGAAATCCGGAGGATTTCCCTTCGACTAGGTTCGATCCTCAAGCAAAATGGCTCGGGGCTCAAGAACTTTGTCGGATCAACTCTCCGAGTGATTTCTAGGGCAGAACACTGCTCAAAAACCCCAGAATACTCAAGGAGAGGGTTAAAACTATCTGCAAAAGTGTGGAATGACGTCCAATTGACGTCATATTTATAGGGAATAGGCGCAATACGGCCTACAGAAGCAATACGGCCGTATTGAAATTTTTGAACTTCAATACGGCCGTATTGAGTTCAATACGGCCGTATTGAAATTCAGAAATTTCAATACGGCCGTATTAAGTTCAATACGGCTGTATTGAAGCTTCAATACGGCCGTATTGATTTCAGTACGGCCGTATTGAAGTTTCAGAAACTTCAATACGCCGTATTGAGTTCACTGCGGCCGTATTGAAGCTTCAATACGGCCGTATTAAGTTCAGTACGGCCGTATTGGGCTTCATTCCCTCCACTTCCTTATTTTGAGCTATTCTAAGACCTCTAGACCTACAGAGAACCCTCCTAGGGCCTTCCAGGAGTCCTTCTGGCTGATCTTCCTTCAGTCTTCGAGAGTCTTCAAGCTTTATTTCCGACCCGGACAATTTTAGGGGTCTACAGGCCCAAACCTTCATGTCTATCCAACTCCTCTTGGTTCTTTGAGTATGTCACCTCTTGCACTCCAAAGCATGATTCCATCAGAAACTTTGTGTTAAATTCCACTCTGGAATGGGCCGTTCCAATTTCAGAACGAGTCGTTCCAGGGCGTATAATTAGCACATAATGACTGGCCTAGAACAGGCCGTTTCGAATCTGGAACGGGTCGTTTTGGCCCCCTTTTGATTCCTATAAATAGAAGTCTCGGACACAGTTCTCCAGGAGGCCAGAGAAATTTTGAATAAGACTCATTTGAGCACAAAAATTCTCTATCTCTCTCTTTTATTATATTTCTTGATATTTGTGTCGCATCTCTATCTTCTCTCTCCCTCCTATTGTATTTCTTGAGATCTATGAGACATACTATAGTGTGAAAGGTCGCCACAAAGCACCTTCTCCATATTTGAAGATTCAATAAATCTTGTTCAAGAGGTATTTTAGTCAATCTTCTTCTCTTCCTTTTATTTCTCATCTTTATCTTTTTTTTTGTTATAATATAAACGTCATAATGTAGATATTTTAGGGTTAATCGCTTAATTTATATTTTAAGCATGTAAATAAACATTAATAAAGGGGATTCAGTATTTAATTTATTAATTCTTATCGTGTTAATTTTATCATAGGGTACCGATTTAGGGCGTTGTAGGGGTGCTTAATACCTTCTCTACAAGTAATCGACCCCAAATCCAATTCTAGTTATCAAGGGCATTACTAGACCTTAAAAAAACCTTTTCTTTTTCCTTTTGAGTAAAACATTGGTGGCGACTCCATGAACCTATTTTCAAAACCATGGATTAAGGATTAGTCTGGTGTCTGGGCATTCTTTAATTGATGAGATCTTTAAAAGGATGTCTAAACCATAGGTCGCGAGATCAGAAATTTTTGGGTTGCGACAATCATGAGATTGGAAGGATTAAGGCTCAACTTGGAATGCAAAAGGACTCAGAGTGATGCATTTAGGAGTTTTAGTGTTCTATTTTAGAAGTTTTAGTTTTAAATTTCTATTTTATATTTCAATTGGGTTGTAATCATTTTAATTTCTGAACAATTTGCTTATTTTGGTTTTATCTTGGTTTGAACAATTTCAATTCTAGTGCAATATGAATTTAATTGTGGTTATATTATGTTTGGTATGATTTGGTTATGGTAACATTGATTTGAATGATTGATGCTACTATATTATGGTTTGAACATTGATATGTGATAGTATTGATGTATATATGTTGATGTTTGCTGGTATCTTTGAAATGTTGCTTATTGTAGCTGATGTATCATGTGGAATAAATTGTGTATGAAGTACATATGTGTTCATGATGTATCAAAATCTCTGATACAAATTCTAAATTTAAATTAGATTAATTGGAACAATGCCTATGATGATATTGCTTGACTGATTTCTTGGTATTAAGTTAGTCTTGTGGCATTGATTTTGAGCAAATGACTCTTGTGCATAAATCTATACATATGCAATCTGCAAAATTTATTTCTCTATATCTGGACATATATATATACCTGTTTGTTTTTGATGTTGTCCAAAGGGGGAGAAAGGTTTTGAGTTTGTTTTGCAGGACTAAATATGAACAAGGCATGATAAACTCATATGATAGGCTCATATCTAAAAATGTGAAATGTTGGTTTGCAAAACATAGTGGCTTGTATGGTTTGTCATCATCAAAAAATGGGAGATTGTTGAGATTCATGGAATAGTGAATCAACTCAAACTTGGAGTATGATAATTTTGATGATAACAAAGGAGTTGAAGCTGACCAAGGACACAAACTAGTCAAGAAAGGAAGATATGAATATCATGATGTGTAATAGGAATAGCTTATGAGTTGTATTATTTTGATTTTCTTGTTTTGCATGTGTATGCTTTGTGCATGAGTTAATTTTAATCTAAATTGACTGGGAGTGAGTATCATAATGATTTAAAATACTTGGAAAGTTTTTTTTGAAGTATAAAATTGAGATTTTAAGAGCTAACTCAAAATAATCCATTATCATTAAGTGTAATCGATTATTCCAGCAACAGGTGAAAAGAGCCTTGCTGTAATAATCGATTATCTGAGAAATAATCAATTATTCCAGAAAGCACTCTCTGGAATAATCGATTATCCTGCAAAATAATCGTTTATTTTGTTCTTGAGTGGTTTCCAGAAATCAAGATTATCCTTTAAAATAATTGATTATCTGGTTCTGAAATATTTATAAATAGCTTTCACACTTTGAAACTTCAGAACAGAGAATGAATTGAGAATCAAAAAGAGAAAAACCATATTGTGAAGTCTTTGTGACTGATGAGTCATTATTTTCCTTTACTTTCTTACCTTTCTGTACTTATTTTAATCTCTGATTTGTGCTTAATTGTTTATATTCTGTACTATTTTCTATTTGGTCTTTAATTGGACCGGTAATTCATATTTTAATTAATTTGAATTTTCTGAATCTAATTATTCCAAATTTCATTTTCAGGGCAGTTTAATAATTATCTGGGCTTGGAATTAATTTTTGGACTTCAACTGGAGCTGCCACATCATCTACCATGTCACTGCTGCACCATTTTCCACCTCAGCATTTATTTTCAGTCCTTAGTCTATTTTATTGTAGTTGGGTCAGACTTGTAACTATTGGAGGCCCAATTTCATTTTTTTAGGTCATAGGTCTAGGTTAGGGCTGACTTGGCAGCCACTAACATGAGAGGCTGAAGTGACTACGTGAACAGTAGCCTCCTTCATTATTCCTTTACGTTTTTGGCTTCCTGGTTCTTATGCATTCACGTTTAATTTTCTCTGTAGCTACAGTTCACGTTTTGGGCTTCCATTTCTGTTTATTTTACGTTTTGCTTCCTCTTTTTTCTGGCTGCTCTCCATTTTTCTTCAAGTTTTACTGGTTGTAATGTGAGACTCCATTTTCGTTTGAATACAGATTACTTTCGTTCTTATTTTCATTCTCTGCCTTGCAATTTTGTTTTCCTTCTTCTCCTTGCATTTTCGTTTCTGTGTTGTGTTCTATTTTAATGGAAGGCTAAAAACCCCCGGGTTGGCTTCTTGTTGTGGATTGTAATCTCTGTTTGAGGTTGGGTATGTGTGTTCATCTCTGTTCTGCTTTGTTCTTCTCCATTTAACCTCTGTATAAATGCCACAGTTGCTTAATTTGTGAAGAGGTTGATGTTGTATACGTTTGCTTAATTCGTGTAGGGAAATCTTGAGTTAATCTTTGCTTAGTTGGTTAACTCAGATGGAACAAGGATTAAGTGGTAAATAGAGTAATCTTTTGAGAAACCAGGGATAAGAGAGTTATAATCTGAACAAGGAGCCAATCCATTTTACTTGCTGTGTTATCTGCGTTTATTGTGTTACAAATCGAATTTCTGAACCAAACCCCCCATTTCGTGTATTTAAGCCTTTAACAGTGAAAGACGGTCCTTGGGAGACGACCTAGGAGTCACTTCCTAGTACTACATTTACTTGTATTTATTTGACCGGATACGGCTTCGATCAGTGACCTTCTTGGAGTTTTTTCTTTGTGAAACCAAGAAGTAAAACATTTTGGAATGCTTTGAAAGAGATCATCATCATCATTACATTCTTTGGAGAGAAAGATTAAGATTTACTTTTGGAATTCACAGTCTGATTTGTTCAGCTTCCAGGTGAATTCGTTCATTTAATTCTTTGTGAAAAGTGTAAGGGAAATCTTGAGTAGGTGTCTCAAGTGGTAAGGAGTTCTTGTAGTGGGTTTCTACAAGAAGTGCTTTCTTGGGGGCAGAAAGTGGTTATGTTGAATGTAGGAGTATATGCATGTGTTGTATGCTTGTAAACCTTCCTCATTGAGATTGTGGAAAAAATCTTGATCAGGTTATGATTGAGGACTGGATGTAGGTCACATGTGGAGTGGCTGAACCAGGATAAAAGACTTGTGCATTCTTCTCTCTCACTCTTATCTTTTACATTGAGAAAAATCTTGGCTGAGTGTTAAAGTGTATAATCTTGATTAATATGTTTGTATGCACAACATTGCCTTAAACTGAATCAAAATGTTGCATATTAAGTGTTCTTAATATTGAACTTTATCAAGATTAATCAAGAAAGCATATAGGACTTATTCCCATTAGCAAGTCTTTCAAGGAACTTCTTTGATAATTCATATTAGAAAAGTTTAAGTTGAAATAAAGATCCTTAGAACTCTAAAAAAATTTTAAGTGTCATAGAATCCAATTCACCCCCCCTCTTGGATTGAGCCATTTTTTTCTAACAGGGAATGGCCTGTTCTAGGCTCCTAATTCATCCTTATTGGGTTTTTGGCCTCTTGATATCTTGTCATGTCGTTTCTGGACTTTCGAGGACCATTTTTCCTCATGCTAGATGTCCATTTCCTTGTCAATGTGTCTTGGACAAAATTAGCTATTTGTAGATGCTCCTTTTTACTTGTCATTTGGGATAGCTAAGTATTGCTTTTCCAAAAGCAAGTAAAGACATAGAGTTTCATTCGAGTCTTCACTATCTCTTTAGGTTGGTGCTTCCACTTCGTGTCCTTCGAATAGGTGGGCTTACTCGTATCCTTGAATTCTGAAATTGCTGAGTGTTAGGTTGCATATTCCATTAGGTAACAAGGGTGACAAATTGTACACTTGATCTTCCGTCTTCGACTAAATGCTTCATGCCATTTGCTCTAGTTTCTTTACCTGTGATGGTGAGGTAAAAATTTGGGTCTTCACGTTGTTTCCTTCGAGTAGATGATGTTTACCTGTATCCTTTTCCCTTGGAACAGCTGAGTGTTGAGTCGCATGCTCTGTTGGGTGTCAAGGGTGGTAAACTACGCCATCTAGGCTTTGGGCTCCATGTGATTTCTTTCTATTGCTTATTTTGTTGCTTTATCTAAATCTTCTCTTTTGCTTCAACAATGTAGATATCTCCACATCGTTTCCTTCTGGTAAATGGTGTTTACCTACATCCTTGCCCTTTGGAGCAACTAAGTGTTGAGTTGTATGCTCCATTGGGTGTCAAGGGTGGTAAACTACGCCATCTAGGCTTTCGACTTGATGTAGGTGCCTCTTGTTGCTTTTGCTAGTCTCATGGTAGTGTGATCCTTATTCGTAGCTCACTGAAGAGAGAGTATGTTCTGAACTTAGCCTCTCCAGGTTGGATTGATATTTGGGGCTTCAGCCGGCCCAGTTCCACTCTTTGTACTGGGTTTGAGGGTCCATCAACCTTTCACCCTTTGTACTAGTTTTAAGGTCCCAGTAACCTTTCGCTCTTTGTAATAGTTTTGAGGGTTCAGTAACCTTTTGCTCTTTGTACTGGTTTTGATGGTCCAACAACCTTTCACTCTTTGTACTAGTTTTGAGGATCTATCAACCTTTCGCTCTTTGTACTAGTTTTGAGGGTCCAACAACCTTTCACTCTCTTTACTGATTTTGAGGGTCCAACAACCTTTCACTCTTTGTATTGGTTTTAAGGGTCCAACAACCTTTTGCTCTTTGTACTAGTTTTGAGGGTCCAACAACCTTTTTTCGCTCTCGATGTTAAGTATTGCCTCTCCAAGACGCCTACTATAAGGATGAGTATTATTGTAGCAGCCTCTCTAGGGTGTCTACTGTGATGTTGAGTATTATTGTACTGGCCTCTCTGTAGACACCCAATTTCATCCGGGGGCATACAAACAAGGAAATGGACCTTTGTTATGGAAAGAAGGCCCAAAAGACCAAACAAGCTGGTCTTAGAAGCCTGGAACGGGCAGTTCCAAAATCGGAATGGGTTGTTCCCAATTTGGAACGGGCCGTTCCAAATTCCTAAAAGGGCCTAAAACCCTAGTTTGGAACGGGCCGTTCCGAAATTGGAACAGGCCGTTCAGAAAATTGAAACAGACCGTTCCAAACTTCTCAAAAAGGGGCTAAACCATTAACTGGAACGGGCCATTCCAAAATGGGAACGGGCCGTTCCAAGTTATTAAAATGGCCTAAATACTCTTGTTTGGAACGGCCATTCCAGCCTAGCCAAGTATGTGTTAATCTTGTCTCTGGAACGGCCCGTTCCAATTTCAGAACAGACCGTTCTAGTTACAAATTTAAGCCACAACGTTCGGATCTAGAACGGGCCGTTCCGATTTTGGAACGGGCCGTTCTGGAAACCCTACTGATGCCTATAAATAGACAGCTTGGGCACAGTTCTCAAGACTTCGAAATTTTGTCCAGACTCCTTAGAGCTCGAAGTTTTGCTCTTTTTTTTTCTCCCTCTCTCTCTCCTATTGTATTTCTTGAGTTTTTTGAGGCATTTGTGTAGTGTGAAAGGTTGCCACAAAGCACCTAAAATCTCCCTATTTTGAAGATTTAATAGAGCTCATCCAAGAGGTATTTCAGTTAATCTCTTTCTCTCTTTTTTTATTTCTTATCTATAATCAATATTGTTATAATAAAAATAATCATGTAGACATTTTATGATTAATTGTATAATTTAAATTTAAAGCATGTAAATAGTAATTCATAAAAGGGATCTAATATTTAATTTATTATTTCTTATCATATTAACTTCATCATAGGGTACCGATTGAGGGCATTGTACGGGTGCTTAATACCTTCCCTACACGTAACTGACCCCCGAACCCAATTCTGGTTATCAATGCCATTATTGAATTTTTAGATTTTTTTCCAATGTTTTGAGTAAAACATTGGTGGCGACTCCATGAACCTATTTTTAAAACCATTAATTAAGGATTAGTTTAGTGTCTGGACATTCCTTAATTGATGAGATTTTCAAAAGGATGTTTAAAGCATAGGTCGCAAGATCGGAAATTTTCGGGTTGCGACACTCTCTAGGCTGCCTACTGAGATGATGAGTATTATTGTGTCGGCCTCTCCATGTCGCCTGTTGTGATTTCTATTATATGATTGCCTCTTTTCTTTGGCGAGGACGTTTGATGAAGATGAGGATCGCTTGTAGGTAGTACCCATGTGTCAATGAACGGAGGAGTTTTCTAAAGGATCACGGCTTATGATTCTCTCATTTCTTCAATTGACGAGTTTGTTGGTGGAGTGTTTTATGTTTGATGAATTGTGCCCTTGAGATATTAGGCAAAGGATAATTGGTTTGCACTTATTTTGGATCTCTTGCTTGGCTCCCAACTGGTTTTTCTCGGGGAAATAGTGATGTTTGTGTTTTGCAAGGAGGTACGACGACTCTACCCCCTTATTTGGATCTCTGATATACAGTAGCCTAAATGGTTGTTTGTCTTTGGATGTCTTGGTTGGGGTATTTTGGCTAGTACAATTCTGATTTTTCATTTTTTTAGCTTCATATCAAGTTTGAAACTTGCCTTTTTCTTGCTACCTTTTGCCTTTTTCTAAATGCTTTGGCTTTTTAATATGTATGAAGCTTGCCTTTTTACAATTTTTTTTTATTAATGGATCCGTGATACTAAGTTCTGCTTTGTCCTGCTATTGTTGTATTTTTCTTTGCTTAGTAGCTACCCAGAACTACTTGTAGGGACTACCCCTATTGGGCTAAGCTTTTAATGCCCTTTGATTGATGTGGTTTTTAGCTCTTGAGGCCTTGTTTGACTGTCGAGCTTTTGGCATCCGCGAGCGCTTTGGCTCAAGAGCTCACCTTGGTTCACGACAAGTAGACGCAAATAAAGAAATGCGAAGATGCAAGATGTAATGCAAAGCAAAAATGAATTAGATTTTTTTTTTTACTTTGCCTTTTTTTGTTTTGTCTTTTGTCGTCATCATAGGTGGAGGGATCCCTTCCATGATGATGTTATTTGCTGAATCTTTATTGATAAGTATTATTTGAAAGCCACTCCTGGCTTTGGCGAGGAAACCATTCCCGGTCTTGGGTTCTCTTTGATCATTCTTCATTCAGTTGAAGAGTAAGGCGTGATGGCCTCTTTATACTTGTAGGCTTGCTTATTTGGTCAGTTCCACTCTACTCTGTTATTGATACGTCTTTGCTTGGGTGGACACGAAGAATCATTTGGGATTGCCTTTGCTGGGCCAAGCTTTTGACATGGCTTCGACTCTTGAAGCCTTGCTTGGCTATTGAGCTCTTGAAGCCTTGCTTGGCTGTTGAGGTTCTTATGAGTATTCTGGCCTGATGACTCCTCTTTCTCGATCGATAGCAAGTAAAATGCATGGATGAATGGATGCAATGAAGATGCAAGATAAAAATGATTTTTTTTATTATTTTTTATTTTTCTCTCTCTTTTTTGTCTCACACCTTTCCATATGCCCTTATCGCATATGCATGCAATGCGGTTTATGCTTGTATTTTGTTCCTAAAGAATGCAATTCAGATTTTAAAGTCAGGAAATTGCATTATATGTGTTATGGTTAATGTTGACAATTCCTTTTTGTTCATGCCATTTTTTATTATTATCCAGATACATTCCTTTGGACCCAAGGTTTTAGTTGCCCCTAATTATCTGGTCAATGTATAGTCAAATGTCTCCAGACTCCATTTAGGGATGTCTCGATCTTCCCCCTATGAGTATTCATTGTGCACGTTTTGTGTATTTTTTTGATACTATTTTAATGTCATATGTGTCAAGAGAAAAGAAAGAAGGGATGTTTGTGTGTTTTTTTCAAAGGGTTGTTAAAAGGGATTTTTTAAAAGTTTTTTTTAGAAGAATGGCTGGCCGAGGTAGGCTAGTGTTTTTAGGGCTATTAAACAAATCATATTTGCTACAAGGAAGTTATCGTTGTGTTTTAACCCTTTTTGGAAAGTGGTGTGATGTGATGACTTGGGATCGCGCTTTGGTTAGATGATCCCCCTAAGCCGCCTTTCAGTTTTCGACTCAGGTTGCTGCCTTAACATCCTAACTTTTGCCTAGGTTGCTTGGACTGTGTTCCCTAGCGGTCATTTTTCTTTTGATCCTTATTTTTCCCAAGTTACCCCTTTTGCTTGTGGGTCTCCTAGTGGATCTTGCCCTACTTTTTGCGCAGCCCCCTTAGTGGGTTTCCTGCTGAGTTTTCATTTTTGTAGCGTTTGTGTGGATTGCCATATTTTACTGAACCTTAGTTATGTTTGGATTCATGTGATTATTCCTTTGTTACCTTTTCCATGTTATTATCGAGTAACGTCTTTGTCACAAATACATTTTGTTTATTAAGGGTTAATGGATGAGGCCTATAGTGAATATTTAAAGGGAGAAGAGAAATGAAGGAGTGTCATGGCATTAAAAGCAGTACTTTCAATTTACACGTTCCCTTTTAGCGTAGCTCGAAGGCTTAGGCATGCCCCGAGTTTGTGATTCTTACATAGAGAGATTGATAGAGGTTGCCCCCTATAGACCCCTAAAATTGTCCGGGTCGGAAATAAGACTCGAAGACTCTCGAAGACCGAAGGAAAGTCAGCCGAAAGGACTCCTGGAAGACCCTGGAAGACCCTAGGATGATTCATCATAGGTTTAGAAGTCTTAGAGTAGCTTAAAATAAGGATGTGGGAGGATTGGAGCTCAATACGGCCTCCTAGAAGTTCAGTACGGTCGTACTGAACAATTTGAACTACAATACGGCCGTACTGAAACCAATACGGCCGTACTGAAGTTTTTGAACTTCAGTACGGCCGTACTGAATTCAATACGGCCGTACTGTAGTTCAAAACTTCAGTACGGGCCGTATTGATGTCAGAGGCCGTACTGCGCCTCACTCCTATATATAGGACGTCATTTGGACGTCATTCCAGACATTTGGACACTTTTTCCATACTTTTGGACCCTCTGGCTGAGTATTCTAGGGTTTTTGAGCAGTGTTCTGCCCTAGAAATCTCTCCGAGAGCCGATCCGACGAAGTTCTTGAGTTCTGAGCATTTAGCTTGAGGATTCGAACTAGTCGAAGGGAAATCTCTTTGATTTCCGGAGTAAAAATTATTTTTAGGGAAGGAACGAGCGAGCGTGTAGTGGGAAGGAGCGCCAAAAAGCCTCCTAACGTCTGTTTAAATATATAAAAGCACGCTTCAAAGGTTTCTTTTCCAAATCCCTTCTTTTACCGCTTTCTGATTGTTGCATTGCATATTTAGAATTTTCATCATGTAAATATTCCGCTTATAATCGTTTCTAATAAATAGGGGTAATTTAGTAATTTTACACTGTTATTTATGAAATAATCCGTCATAGGGAACCCGAAAGAGGCGTTGTGGGGTGCTAACACCTTCCCCACACGTAACCGACTCCCTTACCCAACTCTGGTTGTAATGGCCAAGGTTGATTTGCGAAAATCAATTGCCTTATCCCTTTTTCCAATGTTTTGAGAAAAACATTGGTGGCGACTCCAAGAACCCTTCTTTTTGCGAAAACCACTAATCCATGGAGGGTCCCGCTTGGGATTAACATGGATTGGTGAATCATTTAATAAAATTGTTAGTTCGATGAGGTCTCAGTTTGAGAATAAGTCGTCCTAACAATCCATCATTTTTCAAAACTTAAAAAGAGTCCGACCATCGTCGCGAATGCCAAGGTCCGTTTCGGCGGGTGGCGACAGATGGCGACTCCACTGGGGAAGCCTCGAGAGTCAGTCCCATTTAGTGATGGATTATTTCTAAAATAATAGTTTAAAATTACTTCATTACCCCTCGCTTGTATGATAATATGTTTTATCTAGCTGGCTTTAATAACTGTTGTATGTTTAAATTTTCGCAATTGTTTGAAATAAAAACTGCACACAAACCTTTGCACACAACAGTTCCCTCTATACCCGGGGGCATGAGTGGAAAGCCATAGGGAGTGGATGTTAGTACGGCCGGTTGTCGAATGGGTCTATAGGTGCCCGTAGACCGTTGTCGGAAAGCATCACTCAAGGTGATAACCATGAACTCAAGTCCGACAGTGCGTTGGAACTTTCCATCGACTTACGACGAGAGGAATTGGGTCCCTATAATGGGGGCACCTTGGGGGCCTCAGACCAGTGAGAACAGTTAGAACCTCCTTGAATATGCACTTTTCTGCAGGATACCCCTACCTCGTGATTCGCTCGTGACTGTTCGTGGATAAGTGAATTGTTTGTGCATTGTTTATGTGACATTGTTTGAGCATACATTGCATTATTTAAACATACAACATTCCCTTTTAAAATAAGAATAAATAGGAATAAGAATCTTCCATTACATGGTGTTAACATCTACCTTCATCACATTCATATAGGTAGTTTCCCTTTTCACCTAAAAAAATACAAAAAGCAAAATACCCAAAAAAAGATATTTATCCAAACCAAGCAATATCATGCATCATCTTAGGAACATCCCGAAAACATGATAATGCTTAGTTGAATAAACACAATGCATGCATATTCAACGCCATCATCTCATATCATGCATTCTTATCAAAGATCATGGAGGGATCTAGGTTTGCATTTCATACATCCCTCCTAGTAATTCATTAATAATAGTAATAAAAAGAAAGGATTAAGCGATGCGTATGTTCAGAATGGATCGCACGCCGTTTGTTATTAAGTGTAAGCCAACAACCACGCCAAGCGAACGCACATCAACTCCGTTGTTGGTAATCAAGACGAATAAAGGGGAAGGTCCGACACCGTTAAGGATCACTGCTCCAAGACCTTTCCCCTACGAATCGAATAAGGCTGTGCCATGGATATACGACATCCATTCTTCTGCCGACAGCGATATCTCTAACATCGCTGGACTTGGGGGCATGACTAGGAGTGGCAGGATCTACACTCCCGGAGATCTTCATGATAAAGCTCCCAAGAATAAAGGAAAAGAAAAAGAGAAAACCGAGGAAAATAAAGAATCCGAGGAGGAGACTGACGAGCTGTTAAAGTACATCTGACAAAGCGAGTACTCCATCGTGGATCAACTTCATAAGACGCCCGCAAAGATTACTCTGTTGTTGTTGATCCTATGTTCCGAACCGCATCGACAAGCTCTGTTGAAAGTCTTGAACGAGGCATACGTGTCGCACACTATCTCCCAAGACAAATTTGAGGGGATTGTTAGTCACATCACGGCTAATGATCACCTCTCTTTCACCGATGAAGAAATCCCCGCTGAGGGACCGAACCACAACAAGCCCTTGCACATCTCTGTAAAATGCAAGGAATATCACATCGCTAAAGTCTTGGTGGATAATGGATCTTCCTTGAATGTGATGCCAAAAAGAACGTTTGATCAAGTGGCAATCAAGGGAGTCCAAATGCGCCCGAGCAACATGATCGTCCGAGCTTTCGACGGTTCTAAAAGAGAAGTGGTGGGAGAAATTAATCTTCCAATCCAAATTGGACCCACCATCTTCAACGTCGAATTTCAAGTGATGGACATTACTCCCGCATACAGCTGTCTCCTCGGCCGACCTTGGATTCATGATGCAAAAGCTGTTCCCTCTACGCTCCACCAGAAAGTCAAATTCATAGTGGGTGACAAGCTGGTGACTGTACAAGCTGAAGATGACATACTCATCAGCAAGCCATCTGCCATACCTTATGTGGATGCAGCAGAGGAAGCTCTAGAAACCGCCTTCCAAGCATTGGAGATTGCCAATGTTGAAACGTTTCCCCGAGAAATGAAGAAGGTAGCCCATATGCTCACCAAGAATGGATACTTGCCCGGACAAGGACTTGGCAAGGATTCCCAAGGGATTCCCGAGCTACCCATCATCAAGGATAATCCGGGGAAACAAGGGTTAGGATACAACCCTAATAAAGATCAAAGGACGAAGAGGAATCAAGATCCTTCTCGACGTTCTTTAAGCCAGATCTTTAGGAAGGCCGGTTCACAAGCGTTAAGGCCGGTCGTCGTCATCAAGTGCTCTTCTCCTTTCGATAGGGATGTATAGACCTGATGACTGTTAGAGATTACTCCTCGGGGACAGCCCGACCCCCGAGCCTCGATAGGGCACATGTTTCCGCTAGAATTATAATAAAATCATTCTTTATTATTTCTTATTGCTTCTTTTCTTGCTTGCAATAAATTTCTAGACCACATTATTTTTAACCCTGTTTGAATAAGCATGAATAAGGTTAAAATCGTCTTAATAACAATAAACCCGCATCATTTTTATGTGGAAGTGTGTGTGACAACTTGGAGCACCTTTCCTTGGCCTCGACAAGTGCCATCATGGATAAAAAAGAAATCCTTTAAAAACAAAAATCATAAAAAAAAGCTCGACAGGAAACCCAAAAAGGGGGCTGCGCAAAAATAAGAGCAAAGAACCCGCTAGGAATCCCACAAAAGGGTGACCTAGGCAAAAATTAGGGTTGCAAAAATAAACAAAAACAAAGGTCCGCTGAGACGCCACAAAAGGGTGTTTTAGGCAAAAAATAAGGACAATCAAAAAACAAAAGAAATCCATGATGGTACCATGAGCTGAATTCAGAAAGAAAAGTTCAAGAGAAACTATCCAAGTTGTCGAATCACAACGTCAATAACAAGACTTGCTTAACTTCATAAATGTTTAATCAAACAAGCCTAAACGCATAAGCCTACCTTGGCCAGCCATTCTTACAAAAACCATTTTCAAAACAATAATAATCCCCTCTAAAACACAAACTTCCGAACAAAAAATATATATCTTTCCTTTCTTTTCTCTCTTGTCCCAAACGATTTTAGAATAATCTAGTGGAAACATGGAGATATAGTGGTCAATAGGAAGGTTAATACATCTTCTAAAGGAAGGGAATGATCACTGGGTCGATGACACCAATCTCGATATAACACGCATCATTCCTCGGTTACAGAAATCGGCAGCGCACAGCCCGTCTAAGAGGAATGGCAAAGTCCAAGCAAAGAAACGCATCGGTTAATTCTTTTGAAAAATAAATCAAATAGAATTAGGTGCATCATACCGCATACATGCATACAGATGATAGGTGTACTGGAAGATCACTTATTCTCTGTTTATTGAAAAAACAAACAAAAAACAAAAAAAAACAAAAAAAACAAAAAAACAAAAAAACAAAAAAAACATATAAACTTCAGAAAAAACAAAGCGCCCGTACCATGTTCAGTACACCCGTACTAAAATTAGGGTTATGAACAAATTTTCATCTCAATACGGGCGTACTGAAATGAATACGGCAGCATTGGCCATAATGTCCACACCAATACGGGCATATTGAATTTAATACGGCCCGTATTGGCCCATTCTTTTGTACATCAACAACATCTTCATTCCTCTGCATACTTTATCTGTGAGTGTGTTTGAGATCCCTCCGTACAGAAAAAGCCGAAAATCGACAAAAAAGGCAAAAATTCAGAAAATCCAAAAAATCGTACAGAATAACTGAGCCTGAAGAGGCTTGCCGAAATAATACTCCCCAGAGACATCTCAGCTTGCACTCTTGGGCCTAATTCCCAGTGAAAGCTATCAGAGCAAGATCAGCAAAATTCCCCAATGGAAGCATGATCATCCAAACAAAATATCCAAGTGAAAGGACTTAGACTTCCTCAGTGGAAGATAGCTTTCCAACTCGAGCGACGAGTGAAGCTAAGCCTGAAGAGGCTTTCTAAATAATACTCTGGGATACACAAGATCCTCAATCCCCATTCGCCTACTCAGAGGCACTCCTCCAAAAAAAGGAAAATCCAAAAAGATCAAACAGAAAAAGCCGAAAATCGACAAAAAAGGCAAAAATTCAGAAAATCCAACAATCATACAGAATAACTGAGCCTGGAGAGGCTTGCCGAAATAATACTCCCCAGAGACTTCTCAGCTCACACTCTTGGACCAAATCCCCAGTAAGAGCTATCAAAGCAAGATCAGTAAGATCCCCCAATGGAAGTAATGATCATCCAAACGAAATATCCGAGGCAAAGGACTCAGACTTCCTCAGTGGAAGATAGCTTTCCAACTCGAGCGACGAGTGAAGCTAAGCCTGAAGAGGCTTTCTAAATAATACTCTAGGATACATAAGATCTTCAATCCCCATTCGCCTACTCAGAGGCACTCCTTCAAAAAAAGAAAAAAATCAAAAACATCAACAACCATTCCCCAAGCGGAATCCGGCACTCAGCCGAACACCAAACATCAAGATCATTCGCCTACTCAGAGGCACTCCTTCAAAAAGAGAAAAATCAAAAACATCAATAACCATTCCCCAAACGGAATTCGGCATTCAGCCAAACACCGACCGTCAAGATAATCCGCCTAACAGAAGAGGCCAATCAAAATCATACGACAGAATCCCCCAGCGGATAACAGCCTACACAGAGGCAACAAAATCAGAAAATCAAAAGAGTCACCCGAATAAGGATAACCGGGATACTCCACCAACGTCGAAAGGATGTCAGCCAATCATAAGGCATCGCTCACCTCAAAAGGAACATCTTTGTGTCTGCACCCCCAAGGAATCAGAAATTCCCCAGTGGGCACCAACTACGCAATGGAAAGTTGGGACACAAGAACCTATGAGTAACTGCACATCCCCTAGATGGATCCCTGCGTTATCCAGCCCTTAGTGGCACAAAAATCAAAAACAATCGTTGAAGCAGCATCGTGGACTGTGGAGACAAAATCATCACAAATCCCTGGAGAGGGCAAACTCACACTGCCAACGTCGTCAGAAACACGGAGGCAGACCCTGGGGAGGGCAAACCGCAGACCCTGGAGAGGGCAAACTCAGCTGTCAAGGTTGTCAGAAACACCGAGACAGAGCTTGGAGAGGCGGTACTCAGCTACCCCGTCGTCAGAAACACGGAGGTATGCAACCCTGGGGAGGGCAAACCGCAGACCCAGGAGAGGGCAAACTCAGCTGCCAAGGTTGTTAGAAACACCGAGGCAGAGCCTGGAGAGGCGGTACTCAGCTACCCCGTCGTCAGAAACAACAGAGGTATGCAACTTCCAATGTCGTCAGAAACACAGAGGCAGAGCCTGGAGAGGCGGTACTCAGCCACCAACGTCGTCAGAAACACGGAGGTGTGCAACTGCTAACGTCGTCAGAAACACGGAGGCAGAGCCTGGAGAGGCGGTACTCAGCTACCGAGGTTGTCAGAAACACCGAGGTATGCACGAGCCTGGAGAGGCGACGACTAATACTCAACCTGGAGAGGCTACTCAACAATTTTCCACCGGAAGACACTACAAGTCGGAAGGATGGCTTATTCCCCGGACAATTGGGTCAACTCCTTTACTTGTCAACCGGTACACCAAAAAGCCGTTTGACTAACTAAAGGGGGGCAGCTGTAGACCCCTAAAATTGTCCGGGTCGGAAATAAGACTCGAAGACTCTCGAAGACCGAAGGAAAGTCAGCCGAAAGGACTCCTAGAAGACCCTGGAAGACCCTAGGATGATTCTTCATAGGTTTAGAAGTCTTAGAGTAGCTTAAAATAAGGATGTGGGAGGATTGGAGCTCAATACGGCCTCCTAGAAGTTCAGTACGGCCGTACTGAACAATTTGAACTACAATACGGCCGTACTGAAACCAATACGGCCGTACTGAAGTTTTTGAACTTCAGTACGGCCGTACTGAATTCAATACGGCCGTACTGTAGTTCAAAACTTCAGTACGGGCCGTATTGATGTCAGAGGCCGTACTGCGCCTCACTCCTATATATAGGACGTCATTTGGACGTCATTCCAGACATTTGGACACTTTTTCCATACTTTTGGACCCTCTGGCTGAGTATTCTAGGGTTTTTGAGCAGTGTTCTGCCCTAGAAATCTCTCCGAGAGCCGATCCGACGAAGTTCTTGAGTTCTGAGCATTTAGCTTGAGGATTCGAACTAGTCGAAGGGAAATCTCTTTGATTTCCGGAGTAAAAATTATTTTTAGGGAAGGAACGAGCGAGCGTGTAGTGGGAAGGAGCGCCAAAAAGCCTCCTAACGTCTGTTTAAATATATAAAAGCACGCTTCAAAGGTTTCTTTTCCAAATCCCTTCTTTTACCGCTTTCTGATTGTTACATTGCATATTTAGAATTTTCATCATGTAAATATTCCGCTTATAATCGTTTCTAATAAATATGGGTAATTTAGTAATTTTACACTGTTATTTATGAAATAATCCGTCATAGGGAACCCGAAAGGGGCGTTGTGGGGTGCTAACACCTTCCCCACACGTAACTGACTCCCTTACCCAACTCTGGTTGTAATGGCCAAGGTTGATTTGCGAAAATCAATTGCCTTATCCCTTTTTCCAATGTTTTGAGTAAAACATTGGTGGCGACTCCAAGAACCCTTCTTTTTGCGAAAACCACTAATCCATGGAGGGTCCCGCTTGGGATTAACATGGATTGGTGAATCATTTAATAAAATTGTTAGTTCAATGAGGTCTCAGTTTGAGAATAAGTCGTCCTAACAATCCATCATTTTTCAAAACTTAAAAAGAGTCCGACCATCGTCGCGAATGCCAAGGTCCGTTTCGGCGGGTGGCGACACCCCCTAGAGAGGCATGATTAATGATTGGTCTGACTATTTCAGGAACACCCTCCCACTTGTTTGAATGCCGGTGCTTGAAGTTCAGAGTAAAACCTTTATGGAGTCTTGCTTCTCAAAGGGAATACTTGAGCCACCTTCTAATTTTCAACTCGAGCAGACATTGCCTTTTTATTTTATTATTTTATTTTATTTATTTTTTTACATATATCCTTATTTTTTGCACAGGATATATCCTATCGAGATTTTTATTTTATTTATTTTATTTTATTTTTTTACCCTAATTTTTGCCTAGAATGCCCCTTGCAGGTTTTCGTCATGTAATGCCTTTCTTCTTCAATTGGGCTTTGTCTTATAATTCCCTAGGAGCACAGATTAGTCCATTCTTGATCATTCCTCCTGTCTCGCTAATATTTAACAAATTCGTTGTTGACAAACTCTATAGTCGATGGCACTACCTTGTTGCTTCCAAATAGAGAACGCTTGGTGTTTGAATCGTCAATTAGGGTGTGTTGTACCCCCCAATTACTAGTTTTGAGCTAAGTGTTTCCCAATTTGACATGTCGGGTTTGCATTTGATTACCAGTACTTTCATTATTAATGCACACAAATTAGATTTTCCTTTTTATTTTTATTTATCATTTACAAGGAAGGCGTATCATCTACATTAAGTGCAAAATGGGATGCAAAGACTATTTAGAAATTCAACAAATATGATTCTGTTGATTTGTTTGTTTAGAGAACATTCTTCGTATAAGACTTTTCAATACATTTTGTTTGTCAATTTGCGATTTTCGATCTTCAATTCTTCTTGGATTGTCAGTTTCTTCTTCGCTCTTATCGTCTTCATCAAAGTCAACCATCAATAAAAATGAGGTTTTTGGTTACATCACTACTTTGATGATTACCAAAATGCTCAGCCTCGTGCTCAAGTAGAGTTCTTCTTGTTTCGTCCCCCAACGGTGTTCTTACCTCCCTTTGAAATTTTGAATGACTCCAATCTACTTTGAGCATGGCATCTTTCTAGGTTGGAAGAAGTCCAAGAAGATGTAGACTTTGTCTTTTGCCAGAGAATGATGGCAGTTCCAAAGTCTGGCCAGATTTTCCTAGTATAAAGGAACGTGGCCTGATGATTCTTGTAGTTTAGAATGTTCTCCTTTCTCAAAGATATTTGCATACTATGTCTATATCTATGCCTTCCATGTATATGCAACCTAAAAGATGCATAATATTTGTTCTTGCCTAAACTTTATGATTTTTTTACTAAGGGTTTTGATGCATGACTTTTTTTCGTTTTGTTATATTTTTTTGTTTTTTTTGAAATAAAATATCATATATGATGCTTTAGGGTTAAGGTATACAGAAGGGTTTTTGTTTTTATATTTTTTTTTTATTTTTTTATTAATATTTGTTTGTTTTCTTATAATTCTTATATATTTGAAATGACAGGAAAGCATAACAAATGCAGCACACATATGCTTAAAAAAATGTACACTTGCGAACAGTCATGCTCAAATCCATTGTCTGGGGTCCCTATCAAGAAAAGTGCATTGTATAGGTTGGTTCTAATCTCACTGATCTTTCCAGGCTCCCAAGGTGCCCCTATTATAGAGAATCAATATCTCTGTCGCCGTCACTTGACAAACTCTAGGATTTGTTGCAGTATTTCATGCTAGAGTAACCGGTTATCACCTTGAGTGTGATTTCTGACAAGGCTTGCAAGCTCTAAGGCCATACTTGGGTTAGTCGTACGTCAATCACTCCCTATGTTTACGCACTCATGCCCTCGGGTATAGAGCAAACTATTGTGTGCAAGGGTTTATGTACATTTGTTTATTTTAAATAGATGCAGAATTTTAACAAACAATAGATATCAAAGCCATTCTAAAATAGATAAGTAGATAATTACAAAGAAGCTAAAAGATATAGAAAGATAAACAACATAAAGGTAAATATAAAATATAAATATAAAAGATAAAGATAACAGATAAAGATAAACATGATAAGGGTAAGAATTTACAATCAAGATGAAAGGGGAAAAATATTTAAACTATTATTCCTATTTTGCTAACTTTATAATTTATTTGGGCTTGACCTTTTTTAAACTTCCCCAGTGGAGTTGCCATCTATCATAACCCGAAAAATTTTGAACTTACGACCAATGGTTTAGACTACCATTTTGAAAAATCTCATTAATTAAGGAATTCCCAAAGACTAGACTAATCCCTAATTGACGGTTTTGAAAGTAGGTTCATGGAGTCGCCACCAATGTTTTACTCAAAACACTGGAAAAAGAAAAGATCTTTAAAATTCCAATAAAGGCTTTCATAACCATAATTGGGTTTGGGGGTCGGTTACGTGTAGGAAAAGTATTAAGCACCCCATAATGCCCAAAATCGGTACCCTATGACGAAGTTAGCATAATAATAAATAATATTTTAGATATTAATTCCCCTTTACATATAGTTATTTACATACTTGAAATCTAAATTACACGATTTATCCTACAACGTCTACATGATTATTTTTATTCAGAAGTGCATTTATTAAAAATAAGGAAGTAATGGAGGAAGAAGGATATTGATTGGAATACCTCTTAGTCGGGCTTTATTGAATATGAATGTAGAGATCATTTAGGCACTTTTTGGCTACCTTACACACTACAACACGTCTCACTAATCTCAAGAATTATAAAGAGAGGGAGATAGAGAGAATTTCAAACTATCTAAGACTTCCTAGGTAAAATTTTTGGTCCCTTGAATAGTGCCTGACGTGGCTATTTATAGATGTTAGAACTGACTAGCGCGGCCTGTTCTGGTCTCGAAACAGCCCGTTCTAGGTCATTTTGTTAAGAGTAAAATTTGAATCTAGAACGGCCCATTCTAGATTTAAATTTTACTCATAAAAACCTGTGTCAGAATGACCTGTACTAGATTGGGAATCACCCGTTTTGACCTAGGGTTTCTAGCCCTTTTGAGGAGGTTGGAACGACCCATTCTAGCTTGGAAATGGCTCGTTCTGGGCTCATGATTCATCCTTATTAGGTTTTTGGCCTCTTGATGTCTTGTGGTGTCATTTCTGGGCTTTCGAGGACTTTTTTTCCTCATGCTAGATGTCCATTTCCTTGTTAGTATGCCCTAGAAGAAATTAGGTGTCTACAATATTGATTTTCATGAGTTTGGTGACGTCAAGTGTGGCTCAACCATGTCAAGTGAGACTAAGACAAGTAGTTCCTAGACCTCTCCACCACACTGGACGCAAGTTATGCCAGTCAGGCATGAATTTTGTAGAAAGGTCCCTAAGCCTCCATGTCGAGCATGAATCCATCGTCGGGGGCCAGACCTTTTCCCCATTGAGATGCTTTATTTTGAGAATGAAATTAGTAAATTAGGAACCATGAAGAGAGATTGACATTGAATACAAAGAGAATGAATTAGTGAGTAATGACATGTAAATTGATGAAATTTGTTAAACTAATACTTATAATGATGTATGAGGAATTATGTTGAGATGATATTGAATATTATATATGGTGAATAATGTAATGATGTATATTATGAAATATTATTGATGAGATGAGATGAATAAGACCAATTCTGCAAACTAGCACCTAAGGACTTAAGGATACATATTTGATGGAATCTCCTTGGGTGAATGATAGTCAAACCCATTCAAGAGACTCATCAGACCTCCATTAATCTTCCTTGACTCAATTTGAAGGAATTGGACTGCATAATAGGAGTGGAACAAGGTGAATGTGGCATGCATTTCTTATAGGAGAAGAACCAATAAATAAATTGTATTAAGCCACAAAAGAAAGGTTTCCTTATTGGAAGTGTTAAGGGAGAAGTGTCTCTTGAATGACTCACGAATTTAAGAAGAGAGAATTCAAGGGAATGAATGCTCATATAACCCAAGAGTGACCAAATATACAAGGAGAAGACCTTATATAAATGCTAGAAGCTTATGGAGATGGAGGACCACCCAAGGAGGATGTATACATGAAGGCCATTGGACCTTTGACTAGGTCCATGGTTAGGAAGCTAGAAGAGACTTCTAAAGAGGAGGTGCTTCTTAGACCTTTGCTCTTCATGAGCATTGATTATGATTCCTCTTGTTAGTCTTTTGAGTTTCCATTGTACATACTTGTATAGTTGTTTTCTTGTACCTTTGTATATAGTAGATACTTGTATAGGAGTATTTTTGCCTTTGTATTTGAGAGGCACTTTATTTCCTTTTAGTAGCTATTGTATAATGTTTCTAGGGTAGGTTACTTGGGCACTTTGACTCCATTTAACCTAACCTAGAAACACACTCTTTTCTTAGTTTTCTAGTAGTAGGTTTGGGAGTGGCATTAGCAAACTAGAGAGTGTCACTAACAAGCTAGAGAGTGGTACTAGCAATTTAGCCAAAAGGTGGTCTTAGGCTAAATTTTTCATATTGGACTCATTTTATTCCTAATTTTTCATAGATTTGATTTAGCTAGGTTCCATTCACATTGGATGAACCTAACTAAACCAAATTATCAAAATCAAAGCCGGATGGAGTAAAATAAATCCAAAGAGCCGCCACCTAGGATGTGTTCACACTTGGCCGGATTTTGTGTTCACACTTGGCCGGATTGTTTGGCCTTTCTCAAGCTTGGAAGCTTGAAGCACAAGCTTCTCCTTAGCAAGCTTACCAAGCAAGCTAAGTGAGAAGCTTGCTCTCCAAGCCTCTTGACCTTGGACGAATTAGCTAGACCCTACCATGGTTCCTAGTGAACCATGGTTAAGGCTAGCTTGCTCTCTAAGCTTCCTACTCCTATATACTTATATTCCTTTCATTGTAAGACACTTTTGGATGTATTGAGATTTCATATTCTGAAAAGTGTTCAGAGTTCTCTCTTCTAAAAGTCCCTAAACCTCTTTGATATTCATCCAATTCTCTTATCCCTTCATAGAATAGTGTGGTGAGAATTGAAGGGGCTTATCTCTTCATGAAGGAGTGGTGCCTCTTGGGAGTGTTCTCCACCAAACCATGGTGGTTCTAAGGTCTCCTCCTCCATTGGAGACCTTAGCCAAGCTTAGGAAGGATCAAGGAGCCGAAGATCTAGGGGAGACTTGAAGAGGATTCACATCAATCCGGATTCTCCAAGCAAGTTTCCATCATGTAAATTGATGAAATTTGTTAAACTAATACTTATAATGATGTATGAGGAATTATGTTGAGATGATATTGAATATTATATATGGTGAATAATGTAATGATGTATATTATGAAATATTATTGATGAGATGAGATGAATAAGACCAATTCTGCAAACTAGCACCTAAGGACTTAAGGATACATATTTGATGGAATCTCCTTGGGTGAATGATAGTCAAACCCATTCAAGAGACTCATCAAACCTCCATTAATCTCCCTTGACTCAATTTGAAGGAATTGGACTGCATAATAGTAATGGAACAAGGTGAACGTGGCATGCATTTCTTATAGGAGAAGAACCAATAAATAAATTGTATTAAGCCACAAAAGAAAGGTTTCCTTATTGGAAGTGTTAAGGGAGAAGTGTCTCTTGAGTGACTCATGAATTTAATAAGAGAGAATTCAAGAGAATGAATGCTCATATAATCCAAGAGTGGCCAAATATACAAGGAGAAGACCTTATATAAATGCTAGAAGCTTATGGAGTAAGCTAGGTTAACTAAAAGTTCAAAATGAACCATGGTAACCTTACCCTAGTAGTTAGGCGTGCCAATTTGAATTTGAAATTCAAATTGGTATGCAAATCTAGCTAATCCCATGTGCTCCATGTGAAACTAGATATCAAGGAGTTATAGATTCATTTGCATGCCATATGAAGTGCATTTAGGTGTGCCATGTGCACCCACACTTGGACGACCACATGATTGCCAATTTCAAATTCAAAAATATCTTTCATGGGCCAAATGAATGGAATAACACCTTAGGCCCAATGTGATCAAATAAAATAAATCCTATACTACTTGGCCAAAAATACAAGGCCCAGAGGGCTAGACTATTAGGCCTAAAGAAAAAGTACAAAAATATGGAATAAAAGGTATTGGACTTAATCATGTTGTAGTTTAAATAGCTTAAGATGAGCTTAGGCCCACTAACCTTTAAACAAACCCAATCCTCTTGCATCCTCTTAGCCATAGCCCTAATGGTAGGACCTTGGTCATGCCTCTACCATCAATATTATGTTATTGTATATTGAATTCATGCATCCATTCTTTATTGTGGGATAATGTAGGTCTATATAAGTGGAATATCATAATGTTAAGATGATGGAGATTATTAGAGATGATGGGACATCTGAAGACCCCTGAAGATTGTTTTAGTTTTGGTGATGTATTGTATAGATGTTACTTAAGCCTATGCAAAAGGATATTGTATTGATTGTAATAGATATAGGCATGTGTGTGTGTGTTTGTTTATGCTTGATGATGATAATGAATGCTTAATTCAAGAACTAATCAAGCTTTTAAGAATCTAAGAAATTGATTTTTTAGTATTTCCATGTATAAACATAAAGTAATAGATTATCATGGAAAGTTAATTTACTACGAAATGTTTAAACATAGAAATATGAGTTGATTCAAACAAGAGTTTTCAAGGTAACATTGTTAATCAATTATCATTCAAGGTAATAGATTAACAAGTCTATTATTGGTAAAGGATATTTAAATGTCCTCTGTGTTAATAGATTTCTAAGTCTATTATTGGAAAAGGATTTTCAAGTGCTGTTTATGGTAATGGATCACCAGAGTTGGTAATAGATTAAAACAAAGTCTCTTGTTTGAAACAAGGTTGAAAAATCAAGATTTTCATCAGGATAATCGATTATCACATGAGATAATCGATTACCATAGAGTGAAACACAATTTTGGGTCTTAAAAAGCTCGGGATAATTGATTATCATATCCCATAATCGATTACCCTGGTAGTTTTATGTTCCTGGTTCAATTTTAAAGAGTTGGTAACAATTTACCATATCAAGTAATAGATTACCTCTATTATTACTCTTTATAACTGAATCACATCTTGCACTTTAAATATCTATCTTTTATCAAATTAAAAGTGAACAATTTTAGAAAATATTTTTGAAAAAAAACATAAGAGAAAAAGATTACTTTTAGAAACAAGAATCAAAGGATGATCAAAGAAACATTTTCTGAAACACTAAGAAGTGCAAAGATTGAACATGTGTTCTTAAAGGAAGAAATTCAAGAACTGAACTCAATTGTGAAAGATCAATGTCTACACAAAATAGGTGATATCTTTCTGATCTTTTAACTTGTATTTTTGTTTTGTATGGTGTAT
Organism: Cajanus cajan; assembly: GCF_000230855.2. Lineage (NCBI taxonomy): Eukaryota > Viridiplantae > Streptophyta > Magnoliopsida > Fabales > Fabaceae > Cajanus > Cajanus cajan. Next base: position 43,035,837 of record NC_138525.1, read on the forward strand.
CTCTTGAGATAGGGTGTCTCAACAAGAGATCTTGAAATCTTGAGTTAGATTTCTCAAGTAATTTCTGTGGGGTACAGAAATTTATGTGTTTTTCAGTCTTAAAGTGTCAATATTGATGTATGTTTGCGTTCTTGTAATATTGTATGTGCACGGTATTTGAAAACAATATTATAGTGAATGATCTTTGATTTAGTGGGGTATTAAATCAAAGTAAATTGGATGTAGGCCAAGTGGATGGTTGAACCAGTATAAATTTTTGTTTTCTTTATCTTCTTACCCTTATCTCTTTAAGAATCTTGATAATTTCTTGATTAAAGAATTCAAAGACTTGTATGATATGATATTTCAATTGATGTATATAGTTTGAGTATTATTCTTATAATTAAATTTTTTTAATAAGAAGGTAATATAAAATCAACCTTGATTACAAGTGACTGTTTTGCTGCATTAACTTTGATATTCTAATATATGGGTATTGTATCTTGTAATCTACTATTATTTATTAACTCAAATTGATTAAAGGTTGAGTCTTGAATATTGTAGTAAGCCGATATCAAGAAATTTTGAAATTAAAGTCATCTTAGGCTAGAATCTATTCAACCCCTTTTTTAGATTCTTGTCAACTCGAACCAATGCATAAGTCATCTACTTGTGTCTCGAGTGGTGTTATGGTGGAGAAATCTCTAAAGGAAATGAGGGGCTACTAGGGCAAGTTGTAACATTTCGACAAGACCCTGACAGACATTCCCAATTGAGGTAGTTCAAGGGGGTCACTATTGATGGGTGGTCCCATTCCATTATTCTTAAGCTATTTTGTATTCTTGATGATGAGGAAAAGATTGGTACCACATGTATAAAGTTACAAGCATGCATTACATGAGTCTTAAATCATGATTATATTTTATTTTTTTATTGAATGATATTGGTTGATGGAAGGAGATATACCAATTGTTATTACTGTTGAGAATTACTAAAGGTATGTGAGATGTAATTTATATGTTACTTTGTGTGTGTATACCTTTATGTCTTGTATATGTTGTGTTATAAATAAGATGTATTCTCACTCCTTGTGTTTGTATGTTTGTGTTGGGTTAAATGTCATTTGCAGGATTATAATAGGTAAAACAAGATATGTTTGATGAGGGGAAAAATAAATAAGGGTTTTGCTCTAATAGTATGACATCGGAACCAAGTTTTAATTTTAGAAATTGATAACTATTGAATTTCTCTTTATTTATATTTTATTGTCAGAGCACTAATAATTAAGAGGTTATGTCTTATTTTGATTCAAAAAAATATTTTATATTTCTTCATTAATTAAAGTGATAGATTAAGCTTTGTGAACCTTTTTACTATGTATCAACGAGAAAAGTTTTATTATTAATTTTATGCTATTTTCCATGATTTTTATTATTTATTTATTTATTTGGGGTAGAAGGGTGTTACATGATCCATGGGAAAAGGGTTGTTTCGCTCATGGGATCTTTTAATGGAAGCTATTTTTTAAAATTTACCCCATGAAACCCCAACAAATTTGAGAGATGAGGTAAAGAAACTTGATAAGCTACATTACTGACTCTATACAATTTGATACAAATAAATGAAACAATGTGTAAAATTTCTATACTTCAAGGTCTTACCAACCCTAGTCCATGGAATGACTCTCAAGAATATATGATCACCTTCTTGAAATTTTAAGTTCTTTTCTTATTTGAATAACTCTTTTACCTACTTTGAGTTTCCCTCATCCTATCTTGGATCATCTTAACATTTTCTGTAGCTTGTTGCACTACATCAGGTCCTAGTACAAGGTTCTCTCTAGATTCACACTAACACAAAGGTGGTGCCCTAAACCTTCTCCTATACAAGGTTTCATAGATGTCATCCTAACATTGTAATGCTAACTATTATTGTAGGTAAACTATATCGAAGGCATAAAGTTATTCCAATTATCCCTTTGTGCTAACACATAAGCTCTAAACAAGTCCTCTAAGAATTAGATAGTTCTCTCGATTTGGCTACCAATTTCATGATGATAGGTTGAACACAACCTAAGCTTGCCTTTAAGGCTTGGTGAAGACATTATAAAAGGCACACAGTAACAATCTCACTAATGTAAAAATTAGGCAATCTCTCTAAAATTTTAATTGGCATAAATTGAGATAACTTAGTAAAAAAAATACTTGTTTTCAATCAATATGAAAGGTTAAGTTGTTTTCAAAAAATTAATTTAATAATACTAAATTTAAAAATATTTGTTGTTGTCATTTAAATTTAATAAATTCAAATTCATTTAGTACATTAAACCTTTTGATGTTATTTTTATAAAGAACAATTTATATAGGAACAATATTTATTTTAACATTATAAAAAAATATATTCAAGAATCAATTAGTTGTTTAAGATGTCATGTCTTTTGAATATTATTCAATTACTTATGGCAAAACCTATTTACATAATTTTAAAGATTATTTTTATAAAATTAATATGTTTATTTATACGGATATTTTTTTAAAAAAAATTGGAATATTAAAATTTAAATTAATATTTTAAAAAAATATTTAAATTATAATAATTTTAAAAATAATATTTATATTAATTAAAAGAAAATAAAACGAATAGACTTTAATTCAAATGATAATCAAATCAAATGCTCTTTCATAATAATGTTTTGAATTTAATAATTTTTTTTTAAAAAAATAATAATTACACCTGTTGAATAAAGTAGACAAATAAAGAAATAAAAATGAAATATCAGTCAATTATCACACTACATATAAATTAATTATGATAATAAAATTATTTTGAATAACATTACATGAAATTATTAAATGATAATAATTTAAAATTATAATAAATAAATAATTTTTAATATAGAAAATATTATATGTTACCATTAGTCGGAGTTGTCAAAAAAAAAATATTTAGTCAGTAGTCACTAATTTAAATTATAATTCTCTATAATCAATTATTATATAAATTAAATTATAAAATCTCTATAATTAATTATTTTTATTATAAATTAAAATAAAATAATTTAAAACTATAAAAAAATACACTTAAACACATTAAACTAATAAGCACATAATTTTTTCATCATATTTATTAATTATCGTATAAATGTTTTAAATCAAATATCAAGGGTAACTTAAAAAAATTTAAAACGTAAAATTTAAACAATAAAGAATTAAATGCATAATAAATATTTTCAAACTAATCATATAATAATTCACACCTATTATTAATCATAAAATAATATTGCACGGACATTTTTTTATATATTTTTTTTATCGTAGTCTGTTTTAAAGACGGTTCTCTAAAATATATTTATGTTGTGTCCTTTGAACACTTGCTAAAACAAAAATCTTACTAGTTTATTTTTATATATTACATAACATGAAATTGAGACATTACATGGAGAGCATTTATTTTCTGCTCATTAGTTTAAAATGTCTATTATCGTTCTTCTGTCTCTTTAATGCAAAATCTCCTGCTTGAGGAATATTTTATTTTTTTTAATCTTTCTTCTGAGGTTTTGTAAGGTGCTTGCTTATTCACCCTATTGAGTTATGTTATTTGCCTTTTAATAAAATTAACATGAACTCTTGTTTTAACTTTATTGTTTCCGCCACAAATGTATTCACACACAGGATAGTAATACCTTATCCTTACACCATATACAATTAGACACCAGAAAATGAAATATTGGCACTAAAATGTGATATTTTTTCTCCATTAATTTAATAGTTGAGTGTCATAGTCGAAAGTAGAAATTTAATTAAATTCAACTGAATTTAAGGGTAGTCTTTGATCAGATAAAAATAATATAACCCGCTCAACCATGAGTCAAAATAAGTGCCAATTCATTATGTCAAATGTTATAGCAACTATTTAGTGTTTTCCATTGTGGCACTCACCCTTCAATACAAATGTTCAGTTAGTGCAACAACCAACATTCAAATTGAACTTCGACTGAGCTGCCTAGGATACAGAGTAAAGCAGAACATATAGAGGCTTATGCTATCCTTTGTAAACACTTGGAAGTCAGAAAATTAAACTAAAAAGGCGAAGTTACTTTTGTTGAGTCATTTATCAAAAAGGTGATACTGGGGTTCTTCTTTGGCTTCATCTGACAAACTGCAAGGTTACCCAAAAGCCAATATTTTGATGTTAATAGTTTATATGATAAACACACCATTGGAAGAGTCAACCGTGATCAATTATGTTTCTCAACGTTTCATTATTGAAAATGTAGCTGTGAATAAACTAGAATAATAAAACTCAATTTGTTCTCTTATATTCAAGGGGCTAGTACATCAAAAGGAAGAAAATAAAATGATAAAACGAAACAAAATCAATCCTAATAATCGAAATAATTGCCTAGTTACCCCCAAATTATGTTTACAGAAAATATTGTTCTAATAATTATATTTACATTAAATATACTTGTAATAATTATATTCAAAAACAAATATTTACATATTTACAGATCAACACTCCCTCTCAAAGCTGAGGAGTAGATGTCTTCCATGCAGTTTAGCTATAAGATCATAAAAACTTAAGCTTTTAAGCCTTTTCATGAGAATATGAACTGATGGAACATACAAAACTTCCACTACTAGAAAAATGTTATTTTCCTGCAAAAAATTATTTCTCAAAAAAATTTTACAAATTTTTCTGCAAAAAATATTCGCAAAAATTTTTTGCAAATTTATTTGTGAAAAATAATTTACAGATATTTCTTACAAATTTTGCTACAATTTTAATAATCATAGAAACTTTTTTCCATGGTAAAAATTTGTAAAAAATATTGTTTGAATTCTATTTTATTTCTTGCATATTTTCTTGCAAAAATAAATTAGCAAGTAATGTTTACTAAATGATAAAAAAAATTTGCAGGTAACTTTTCCTGCGGATTTTCCTACAAATTTTAATCTGCAAGAAAAATAAAAAAAAATTATTTAAATTTATAAGTTTAATATTTAAAAAAAAACTTCAAGTCTCACTTCGATTGAAAATAAAACAATTAAAAAATATATAAGTTGGAACAACACTTACCTTAAAAGTTGATTTGTATGGTTGAGTATTAGACTTATAATCTACAATCTTAGAATTTAAAATATTATGTATCACTTGTTGGAAGCATGAAAACAAATGCTTCAGATGAATTCATTGTGAGCATTTGAAAGTTGAAGAATTATTGATAGAATTTATAGTAATTTTTTTAATTTTTTTCGTAAAAATTATTCTTGCAGAATTTCTTGCGAAAAAATTCGTAAGAAAGTTTCTTGCAAATTTTCTTTTGTAGGAAACTTTCCTACAAATTTTTTTTTAAGGAAACTTTCCTGCAAATTTTTTTTGCAAGAAATTTCATAGGAAAATTTCCTGCGAATTTTAAAATTTACAAAAATATATTATCCATGAAGGTATTACCTGCAAATAAAAGTCGCAGAAAAATTTGTAAGAACAACATTTCCTGCGAATTTTTATGTGCAGGAAAAATAAAAAATTCACAGGAAAAGTTGCATGTAATAAGAGAAATTCTAGTAGTGTTTTTCAAATTTTCTCAAATAAAATGTCTTATCAATTTCAATATTTTTTCGTCCTATCATGGTGCATAGGATAGACACCATTGATAGCTGACTTGTTGCAATAGACATTCTGATAGATTATGGCCAAGGCCAAGGAATCCAAGAGGAGATACATTAAAAGAACCAAGAGGAATGGGATGATTTTAAAGACCTTTTTCATATGTTGTAAATATCTTGTACATAGTTTCTTTTGTATAGGTTATTTTTGTCTTTGTATTTGTAAGGCACTTTATTTCCCTTTTTAGTAGCTATTGTATATTGATTCTAGGGTAGGTTACTTGGACACTTTGACTCCATTTAACCTAACCTAGAAATACATTCTTTTCTTAGTTTTCTAGTAGGAGTGGCATTAGCAAATTAGAGAGTGTCCTTAGTAAGCTAGAGAGTGCTCCTAGCAATTTAGCCAAAGGTGGTCCTAGGCTAAATTTTTCATATTGGACTCATTTTACTCCTAATTTTTCATAGATTTGATTTAGCTAGGTTCCATTCCCATTGAATGAACCTAACTAAACCAAATTAACCATTTTCAAATCAAAAGGAGTAAATTAATTCCAAGAAGCCACCCACCTTAGAAGTGTGTTCACACTTGTGTTCACACTTGTGTGAACACTTGTGTTCACACTTGTGTGAACACTTGTGTTCACACTTGAACAAAATTCATGGAGTTTCTTAAGCTTGGAAGCTTGAAGCACAAGCTTCTCCTTGGCTAGCTTACCAAGCAAGCCAAGTGAGAAGCTTGCTCTCCAAGCCTCTTGACCTTGGACGGTTTATCTAGACTCAACCATGGTTCCTAGTGAACCATGGTCAAGACTAGCTTGCTCTCTAAGTTTCCTACTCCTATAAACTTGTAATTCTTTGATTGTAAAACACTTTTGACCAATTTGAGAAATGAGATTAAATCTTCAGATTTCTCTCAACTCAAGAGTCCCTAAACCGTAGAGAACTTCCACTCTAGGTTTCCCTCAAAGTTTATTCAAACTTTGTCTTGGTTCCTCAAGCTTCTACAACAAGCTAAGGAGAACCGAATCATCTTCAAAGACTTCTACTCCATTGGAGCTTTCTTCAAGGAGTTTCGGATCTCTTTCAAGGTCAACTCAAGAGCATTTTCGGTCCTAAGCATGGAGAGCTTGAAGGAACTTCAATCTCCTCCAAGTAGCTCCATCATTTTTGGTATCTAGAGCCTAGTGCTCTTGAGGTTTTGTTTCCAAACTTTTCTACTTGAATCCGTGTTGTATCTTCCTTCTATTACATGTCTTCTTATGTTTGCTGAATGGATCTAGATTTTATTCACACTTTGATGGATCCAAAATGTCACATAATAATTGTTTGATTCATATTTGCTTGTCTCCTAATTCTTGAATCAAACCGATTTTGTTGTGCTTTAGGTTCCTATACTTGTGCTTTTAATTTTGCTTGAGTCTCTTCATTCTATAACATGTGTCCGTGATTGGACAACATTCATATTGTTTAGATTTTGCTTTTGAATCATATGTTTTGTCTAGAGTCATGTGTAGTCCTTTGAATGTCATTGATTCCTAGACTAGCTTGTTTTGACCTAGTTTTTGTGTTGTGTTGATTGAGTCCGAAATTTGTTGTGTATTTTCTTATTAAATCTGAACCTTCCTATATGTGCTTTTGCTTTACATGTTTGAGTTCTTAATTTGCTATTAGTTCTAGCAAATTTCCTAGAGTTAGGTTTCTATTATGTCTTGTTAAAAGTTTTTGTCAAAAAAAATTGTTAAACACTTCTCCTATTAGGTTTCCTTGTGTCTTGTGTTGTGGCTGAAACTTTGTGCAATTTTTTTAGCCTTAAAACAGAGCCAAAACAGAGGTGTGAGTGTCTTATATGCATGAGAAAAACAAAGGAAATAGTGCTTAAAAATTTGACCTAAAATACTACAAAATTGTGAAGCACTAGAAAAGAAACATGCATGTGAACGAACACCTTTGTTTTGTGTAGAAATTTTGCTGCAGTTTTTCTACATTAAATCCGAGACTTATAAGTTTTTAAAAGGCATTGAAACTCCTGAATATCAAAATAAAAATAAGAGAAAAATATTTTGCAAAAGAAAAAGAAAGAAAATAGCAAAAGAAAAAGCCATAGGAGTGAAAATTTGGTGTTGTGTGCTCTCGGATTTGGAAAATTTTTGTGACTTGTTTGCTTTGGTCCAGCCATATCTTTGAGTCTTATTTTGTTTTCTAATCTTAGCTTTTGATTTGTTAATCCATTCTAGTACCATTCCTAGGTTATTCTTTTGTGTGCTAGCTTTCTAAAATTTGCCTTAATTTTTGCTTGTCAAATTTTGTGGAACTCTTTCTAGTCTTGTCTCATTTCTCTTCTACCAATTGGTGTAGCTTTCCTAAATTGTTCATTTTCAGTTTTAGCACTAATATTCAGTCTTGAAGGTGGTTGAGTGCTTCTTGAAAGGTGTAGGAGGCCAAGGCAAAGGACATCCACTTGAAGGCTTTGGTGGTTGCTTAGGGAGTTTGTTCTCTCTTGGTGGCTAGGCTCTTGGAAACACCTAGAAGTGACTAACATCAAAGTTGCTTCTAAAGAGAGGAGTGAAACACCTTGTGAGGCTGCAGTTGGTGGCTGATTTGGAGCAACAAGAAACTAAACCAATTGTGAAAAATTTTTGTGAAAATCTAGAACTAAATTTAGTGACGGAAATTTTGGTTTCTAAAACCTAGTTTTTCATTACAAAATCCGTCTTTAAATTTGTTCTAAATTAGTGGCTAATTTGTTTTCCTTGAAATTAGGTGCAGCCACTAAATTCATTTGAGAGTGAATTTACATTTCATTTGGAGTGTAAATTTACATTTCATTTGAAGCAAATTTGAATTTCATTTACCTTGTAATTTTTGTTTTCTAAATTTTTGTACAAGGCCTTTATTAAGGAGTGTCTTGGAGTGCCTTTGGTGTATCTCCATCTCTCCTTAAGAACTTTTATAGTAATCCACGTGTAGTACTTGTGAGAGTAGTCCTTGAAGGTCTTTGGTGCCTTTCAAGCTCTCACTTAGGTTTTATTGCTTTAAACGTCTAGTTTAAGTTTTCTTGTCTTTAAGTTTTCAAGCACTTTATGTTTTAAGCAATTTATGTTTTCAGTCATTTAAGTTTTCAAGCAATTTATGTTTTCATGCTCTTTATGTTTTCAAGCATTTTATAAATTGTACACATAGGCACTTGCTTGTTATTTTTCCTTTAAGAAAAGTTCTTTGTGAAAATTGTTTTGTGCAAGACAAAAGTACAAGGGGGTTTAGAGATTTTTACTTGAAGAGGCTTGGTTATTAAGTGGCTCTTTAGTAGCTCACCTCCCTCCAAAGTTCAATTTGTACTCTTAGACCTCTAAGTGCCAAGTCTAAAGCACTCCAAAACCTTATTTTCATAAAAACTATTTTTGTGTGAAAAATATCTCTTGAATTAAAATGTCTCAAGATTCCTCCCATAGTGAAAGTGATGGCTCTCCAAAAAGTCTTTCTTACATTACTAAAGAGCTCAAATCACTTAAACTATGGAAAAAGCAAGAGTCCATTCAAAGAGAGAAGGAAAGAATTGAAAGAGAAGGACAACTTGCTTATCTTGAGGAAGAGTTGAGAATTTTAAGACAAGAGGAGGAAAAATTGAAAGAAAATATGAAGAAACATAGGAAAAAGAGTAGGAGCTCACATTCCCAATACACATCCCCTAATGAAAGCATGAATCAAGGGGATCACTACCAACATACTCCTAGGAGAACTACTAGGCCAAGGGAAGTCAAGGTTGACCTCCCACAATTCTTTGGCAAAGATGATGTGGAGTCTTATTTAGATTGGGAAATGAAGGTTGAGCAACTCTTTGCTTGCCATAGGGTAAATGAAGAGAGGAAAGTACCTTTGGCTGCCCTTAGCTTCCAAGGGCATGCCATGTATTGGTGGACAGCCCTAGAGAGAGAGAGACGCCTCCACAATGATCCTCCAATTCAATATTGGAATGATCTTAAAAGTGCAATGAGGAGGAGGCACATTCCCACCTACTATGGGAGGGAGCTTATGAATAAGCTCCAAAGGCTCCAACAAAGAGACATGTCTGTAGAACAGTACAGGCAACAAATGGAGCTATTAATGATGAGGGCTTGTATCAGGGAAGAGGAAGCTACTACTGTAGCTAGATTTTTGAGTGGTCTTAATTTAGAAATAAGAGACCAAGTGGAGCTACTACCCTACAGGGACCTAAATGACTTGGTCCAACTTTGTGTAAGGGTAGAACAACAAAGAATGAGAAAATCTTACAAAAATAGCTCCAACTCTTCATTTCTAAAAAAAGATTCCAAGAAGGAGGGAAAAACTTTTGAAAAGAAGAAATCTTTTGAACCCTCCAAAAATCTAGCCACAGAAAAAGATAAGGGAAAGGGAAAGGACACTACACACACTAGTTCTAGGACTAGTGATATTAAGTGCTTTAAATGTTTAAGGAGGGGCCACATTGCCTCCCAATGCCCCACAAAGAAGGTAATGATCATGAGGGGGCATGACATTTATAGTAGCCAAGATGAGGTTACTACTTCCTCTAGTAATAGTGAGGAAGAAGCAAGTGATCAAGAGAAAGGTGTAGAGTCTACTTTTCCTTATGAAGGGGAGCTCTTAATGATTAGGAGACTCCTCAACAACCAACCTAGTGATACTCTATCACAAAGAGAGAACATATTTCATACTCGATGCAAAGTTTCAAACAGTGCATGTTCTCTCATTGTTGATAGTGGCTCATGGTGTAATTGTTGTAGCACTAGGCTGGTTGAGAAGTTGGGTTTAACTACTAATTCCCATCCTAAACCTTATCAACTCCATTGGATTAATGAGGATGGTGATTTAGCAGTTGACCAACAAGTAAAGGTCAAAATTTCCATTGGGAACTATGAAGATGGGTGCTATGTGATGTAGTACCAATGAAAGCTTGTCACATCTTATTAGGAAGGCCATGGCAATTTGATAAGAGAACCATGCACAATGGCCTTACTAACGAGATTACCTTTACTCATAAGGAAAGAAAGTTTGTGCTTCATCCTCTTTCTCCTCAACAGGTGGCTGAGGATCAAGCACAAATGAAACTCAAAAGAGATAGTGAAAAGAGATTTATAAAAAAAGAAGAAAAGAGAGAAGAAAAAAAAAATCTGTGAAACTTAAGGATAGAGAGGAATCTAGGGAGAAAGGAGTTCCCTCCCTAGAGGTCGTTAATCAAGAGAATAAAATTTCCAAACAAACCCTCTTGATTCAACAACCCTCTTATTTCCTTCTCTGTAAAGGAACTCTTTCTTGCACTGCCACATCTAGTGGACATGAGACTTTACCTAAGGGGGTAAAAATACTTTTGAAAGAATTTGATGATCTATTTCCTCCCGAGGGTCCAATGGGCCTTCCTCCTTCTAGAGGAATAGAACATCAAATTGATTTGGTGCCTGGAGCTAGCCTACCTAATAGGCCTGCCTATAGGACCAACCCCCAAGAAACTAAAGAAATTGAGTCTCAGGTCCAAGATTTGTTGGAGAAGGGCTGGGTTCGAAAGAGCTTAAGTCCTTGTGTTGTTCCAGTGTTGTTGGTTCCAAAAAAAGATGGCAAGTGGAGAATGTGTTGTGATAGTAGAGCCATCAACAACATCACTGTGAAATATAGACACCCCATCCCTAGGCTTGATGACATGTTAGATGAGCTTCATGGAGCCATCATATTTTCTAAAGTTGATCTTAAAAGCGGATACAATCAAATTAGAATCAAGTGAAGGAATCATCAATCTCCTCACCTAGTTGATCTTAAAAATCTTGTTGTTTAAAATGTCTCAACAATCCAACTATAGTGGAAGTGATAGCTCTCCTAAAAGCATTTCTTACTTAACAAAAGAGTTAAAATCACTTAAACTATGGAAGAAGCAAGAGGCCTTTCAAAAAGAGAAGGAGAAAATTGAAAGAGAGGCTAAACTTGCTATCCTAGATGAGAAGTTGAGAATTCTTAAACAAGAAGAAGAAAAATTGAAAGAAGACATGAGAAAACACAAAAGAAGAAGAAAAATGAAAATCAAAACAAAAGAAGAAATAGAAAAAAAGAAAGAGCTTTGTGCAGGGAAGAGTAAAGAGGAAGAAATATCCTCTAAAGGATTTGTGATTAAAGAGAATTGTTTTAGTACTAAAAATCCTATGAAAAAAATTCTCTTTATTCATAAAGATCTTAACTCTTGCCCTCATTCTGCCACTAGTCTTGAGGAGGAGATTCATAAATCCATTATTTTTAAAGAAAAAGAGTCTCAACTTCAAGATTTGGTGAAGGAGAAGTGGACTTCACTTAGTTCCACTTCTCATGCTACTTCCTTGGTGGTGCCCAAGGTAGATAGCCTTCGTTTGTGTAGGACTTTTCCTACTTTAGTTGTGTCAGTAATGCACCCAATTTATGGAATATATTATTTGTTGGATATAACATCTGAACCTTCAAGGTTCCTTGTGACAAATTCTTTTCATAACTATCCAACAAATAATATAATCCAAAATTGTTTAGGAAATTTCTTAATAGTATTTTCCTTATTTTCTAGGAAATGCCTAGGTTACCACATAGGGTACTTTAGGCAAGATGTTCTAGTTTTTAGGATTAAGTCTTTAGTGTGTTATAGTCTTAGTTTTAGCACTTTCTTAGGGTTTAGTAATATACCTAGACTATGTTTAGGAGAGAATCCTATTCATTATTTTAGAAGGTCTAGTATCATCAATTTCTTTAGGTTCTATGAAAGGATTCCTCTTAGGATATACCTTTCACATTTATTGATTGACAATATCACCTCTAATGAATGGTATTATATATTTGTAGGTGTGGATGATCATCATGAAGACCCTCGAGATTTGAGGTCAAATCCTTTTCAAGAGGGAAGGGATGATAGATTATGGCCAAGGCCAAGGAATCCAAGAGGAGATACATTAAAAGAACCAAGAGGAATGGGATGATTTTGAAGACCTTTTTCATATGTTGTAAATATCTTGTACATAGTTTCTTTTGTATAGGTTATTTTTGCCTTTGTATTTGTAAGGCACTTTATTTCCCTTTTTAGTAGCTATTGTATATTGATTCTAGGGTAGGTTACTTGGACACTTTGACTCCATTTAACCTAACCTAGAAATACATTCTTTTCTTAGTTTTCTAGTAGGAGTGGCATTAGCAAATTAGAGAGTGTCCTTAGTAAGCTAGAGAGTGCTCCTAGCAATTTAGCCAAAGGTGGTCCTAGGCTAAATTTTTCATATTGGACTCATTTTACTCCTAATTTTTCATAGATTTGATTTAGCTAGGTTCCATTCCCATTGAATGAACCTAACTAAACCAAATTAACCATTTTCAAATCAAAAGGAGTAAATTAATTCCAAGAAGCCACCCACCTTAGAAGTGTGTTCACACTTGTGTTCACACTTGTGTGAACACTTGTGTTCACACTTGGACAAAATTCATGGAGTTTCTTAAGCTTGGAAGCTTGAAGCACAAGCTTCTCCTTGGCTAGCTTACCAAGCAAGCCAAGTGAGAAGCTTGCTCTCCAAGCCTCTTGACCTTGGACGGTTTATCTAGACTCAACCATGGTTCCTAGTGAACCATGGTCAAGACTAGCTTGCTCTCTAAGTTTCCTACTCCTATAAACTTGTAATTCTTTGATTGTAAAACACTTTTGACCAATTTGAGAAATGAGATTAAATCTTCAGATTTCTCTCAACTCAAGAGTCCCTAAACCGTAGAGAACTTCCACTCTAGGTTTCCCTCAAAGTTTATTCAAACTTTGTCTTGGTTCCTCAAGCTTCTACAACAAGCTAAGGAGAACCGAATCATCTTCAAAGACTTCTACTCCATTGGAGCTTTCTTCAAGGAGTTTCGGATCTCTTTCAAGGTCAACTCAAGAGCATTTTCGGTCCTAAGCATGGAGAGCTTGAAGGAACTTCAATCTCCTCCAAGTAGCTCCATCACATTCATTGGACCCTTCAATTGAATTCAATTCTTAAATCGTCTAAAATAAATTTTAGCCATAGTAGTTTTAACAGGGTTATTACTCTGAACTCAAATTCAACTGATGGTCTTGCTACCACCTATTTTTGGCTCCTTCATGTCACTGAATGAATTCCCCCCAAGAAAAATGCAATAATTAGATGTTAATCTTCTATTCACCAAAGATCTTGCCTAATCAGCATTGATGTAGGCTTCTAAGGTCAAAGTGCCATGCCTTTTGAACAAAATATGGGTTTTTGGGTGAACCAAAAGATTAAGTAATACTATCCTCTAAAAACCAATCCAACCCATATCCACCCCCCTAAAAGCACTTTTGCATTATTACGTAATGGTTGACAAAAATTTTCAATGAACACCAAATAAGGAAGATTTGGAGTGAAAAGGGCAAAGTATGGAAACTGATGTCATGTGAGTTTTAGGTCTTTGGTTGCTTAAATAACCATCGATGACATCACTATACATCATAGAAGACTAATCTTATGAAAATAACGCATGGAAGCAGACGAAAAGAGATTAAGAGTAAATTACTCATTTTCCTCTCATCAGTTTAGTGGCTTCGGTTATTGCAACATCAGCAGCATATAGTGCCATCTTCTTTATCTATGAACAAGGTATAAGCAAAGCGTAAGAAACAAATCTAGATATAAGTGAATATATAATGCTTCGGTACAACCATCAATTAACGTCCATATAAAGATTAAGAATAGCAAGGTAATTTAGATGATTTAGCCAAAAATTAGCATAGCATGCAAATTATGAGCCATAAAGTTAGCAAGTATAAAATAATTTGTGGAAGGAAACTATAATAACGTGCTCTTGGATCCTAGATGGTAAATGTAGATGGAAAGAATGAAGTCCATAATATTTTACAGAGATTAAATCTTTACCAATATATTTTAAACTATGAAATTTGTACTAACAAGTTCAAAATACGAGGTTATAACATGTCTGGAATCATGCAAACATGTACCTCCAATTTATCTTCCTTAGATCTATGGCCTTTGGGAAGTAACCGAAATTCTTCTGTCAATCGAATGCATTCTTGAACATTCTCAGGTGAAACAAAGTCCAGAGCCACTTTTATGCAAGACTGAGAAAGAAAATAACCGTGTCAAACTTAATATAACACAAAAGTGTCGACATGAGAAACAGTCTGGTACATCAATGAAATAAGAAAAAAGGAAATAGAAGATTGCAAAAACTAAAGCATGATGGGAGGTTAGGCTTTCAAGATATTTTGATTTTCATGTTGGAAGTTTACAATAAGAACGATTTCTTGCCTCTCTATGCCACCAATAGCATTATAGCCATATGACCTAAGTTATTTCAAAACTTCCAGAAGAGTTACTTTCAGATAATAAAGAAAAGTTCAGAATTCATTTGGCACAATACGCTATGGGAGATGATGAATGATGATTAAGGACACCTATGTCAAGTAAGACAAATTCCTCAGACCAGGAGTCATGAGGGAAAAAAAATGCATGTAAAATGTTTATTCATGAATCAATTTTTTTTATTAGTTTAATTGGTTTAAATGATTTTAATAGATACCCAAACAAAAAATCAAAAAACCAGAAATGAATGAGAGAAATGTATGTGATGAAATGATGGATGTTGTATTTAAGGAATATGTAAGAAAAGAAACTCATAAGAGGGAAATCTCCTCTGCCAAGAGCCAAGCTCCTAATAGCGCAACCATAAAGGTTCTCTATCCAAAACAGTAAAAAGTAATAACAGAATTCACCCTGCCCATAAAGTGTGATTCTCTATATATCAAAATATTCTCTCTCTCTCCTCTAACAACCTGGAATATCCCTCATGCCTTGCCAGCATTCTTCTTCTTCCTCCGCTCATACACAATCCACGATTTTGGACCCCTTTTTTCTTCATGGGCCAGTGGTTCTAGTGATCCATGGTGAAATTGGGCCTTATCAGATTCTGTATATCCTCTTCTTTCTTTTCTCTCAAGCTTTCCTCTCTTTCACATCATGAACTTATAAGAGATGTAAACTAGTTTAACTTCTTTGACATTAATAAAAACCAGGATGTTTAACTACCTTCCTATTTCTCACTTGATGGGGGCATCCTGCTGGTATGAAAACAGCCTCCCCAAGGTGTTGCTCAAACGTCCAAGGTTCAACACCTGGTGGGAAAAAAATCATGGCTACAAAATCCACAGAAAACGAATCATTAATTACAGCACAATTTCATACCAAACTCCTGCTTTAATTGCTTTTTATGCTTCTCATTTAAGTAAAGGATCTGATCATGAATGGGGTGAATCACCTGAGGCAAAAAAAAGAAAAAAGTAAAGCATATTAACTCAAACAAAATTACCCAAAACTAAAAGGCATAATCCAGAAAAGGTAGGCAACCATACTGAGTTTACTGGAAGATTATTTATGTGGCGAAATTCTCTGTGGTGTTTCTTTAGGTACTCGGTTAGCTTGGGTACATCCTGCCTCCGGAATATGTCCCACACAGCACTCCCATATTGAGTCTCCAAATGATCATCATTTTGACAAAAATTATTACTTGTGTCATTTTTAACTGACTTTATTTTGTCAACATTGATGTCAGAACCTGGCATGACTAAAGAATTCAATCTATTGGAAAATTTGGTATCTTCTGTTACAGTACAAGGCTGACGGATTTCACTAATGTTTGGATATCCTCCAATATCATTATCAGGATCTTGTCCATTATATTCAACATGAGAGAAGTCACCACCTGTATCTGTCTCATCTTGCACATTGCTAGTATTGTCAGCCCCATTTCCACAAACAGAAAAATAGTGGTGAGAATACTGCTTCTGAGGGAAGAGTAAATCAGAAACATTCTTCCCAGAATAGGAGGGTAACTCCTCAAAATGAACGCTTTTGGTTTCAGATTGTTCGATGTAATTTCTCTGCGGCTCCTCATTTACCCTAACTTGTGGAGTGGGGAGGTTCAAATCAACAAATACAGAACATGTATCAGACATTCGTCCTTTTTCACAATCATCACTTGTGCATGTCTTAAACTGCATATGTTCTGATAAAGAAACTCCTTCAGCTGATGATGAGCACAACTGTTTACCATCTTTTCCCGGAAACATGCAACTGGAATCATGATTATTGAGATCAAAGTGTGGAAGCCTTGAATTCAAATTGAGGACTTCCTGCTCACAAGCATTTAAGCTTAATTTATTTTTCGTAGATTCTGAGAATCCTTGAACACAAGCTTCCTTATCAGATATTGACAGTCCCATTTTTAGGGGTCCACTCTGCTGTTCGTTTTGTTCCTCTTCTTTTCTTTGACTTCCAAGTAAGGAAGAGTGTCTCCCAGTAGCATCTTCTGTTTCCGGAATTTTATGATTCCTGGTAATACTGCAGCACATTTTGCGTTTTCTTCCACGTGAACCAATTGCCCTGTTGTACTTGCCATAGAGTTCTCGCATATCTTCAGCTTCATACTTTTTCTGTAATTTCTTTATGATTCTAGGTTGCCATGGTTGCATCTTTACTTCAGCTGTATGTGTCAGAATATTGACCTGATAATGGCACAGCATGATTACATGAGTGGAAATAGCAAACACTGAAAGAGATGAGAAAGAAGAAAACTTGTATGTGGAATGTGCGACTTTGAACAAGTCACTTCTTTTTTATTTATTGTAAAGAATTAACTTATATTATTTTACATACAACTTACACCAAGTATACAAGTGAAACTACTTATTACCTATCTAACACTCCCACTCAAGCTAGATCACATATATCATATGTACTAAGCCAGTTACATGTGTAACTAATTTGAGCTCCTCTAGAGATTTCACAAGAATGTTCATTGACTGACCATTTAAATTGATAAAACTAGTTTCAGCATATGAAAGAAGCTAAATAGAAGATTGAATTGCTTGAGAAAATTGTCAGGATCCAATAATAACTGACATCAGCAATTGAAGGAAGAAATAAGGAGCAGTAATGTAAGATTGGGATATGCGAGTGTTGGAAGCAGCAGAACCAATAACTGTGAGAATATACTTTTGAAATATTCATGTACATAAGTAGTATCAATCATGTACATTAAAGGAAGAAATAAGGAGCAGTAATGTAAGATTGGGATATGCGAGTGTTGGAAGCAGCAGAACCAATAACTGTGAGAATATACTTTTGAAATATTCATGTACATAAGTAGTATCAAACTATCAATCATGTACTTGGGACGTAGCACTCTTATTCATTGTCTTGTAATGAAAAATATAATTAATTCTTCATATGTAAATGTTCAGCCTTATGAGTGCTTTCTCACAAGAAATTCAGAAACTTCCTCTCTAAATACTATAATATTTTCTCAAATAATCTCAAGTTGGTGCCAAAGCAATTTTGTCCTGCTTCTTCTGTGGTGGTCTCCTGAAGGCCTCTAGTCCATCTAACAAAGCCTTCTTGTATGAGTATATTACTCGGAAGTTGTAAGTTGTCAGTTCAGTTTAACTAATTAGCTTCCTATGGAATCTAGACTATGAACAGCTTCTCATGTAAGCCAAGCTAGGAAGCTTCCTCTGTAAGCTAGTCTGTTATAGTCAGTAGCTTCTTTTGTAAGCAACAGATGGTTAGGATCCTTTTGATAAATACCTAACATGTTATTAGTGACTGTAACTCCATTCAATCAATAAAATTTAGATTACTTTTCTTCTTTTCTCTCTAATATAATACTTCTAAACCCTGTGAGTGTAGTACTCTTTACTGTATTGGTTTAGTTTTAACCTTAGTAATATAACTCTAGTTAGTCGCAACTGTTTCAGTTCATAGTAGTCGATCATGGTTGGAGCAGCCGCTACCGCGGCGCTCTGGAGCAAAGCGGCCCGAGGTCGCAACAGTGATGATGTCGCGTCTCAACTTCATGTCATGGCTGGAGCGGCTGCGTTGGTCGTGTCACGGAGCAGCGGAAATCGTGTAATCACGACACCTTCTTGGACAGATCCTTCATTAAGGGTAAGTCTGTCATTTCACTTGGGTTTTTTTGCCCTAATTCTTCCTTTCTCCCTCTCGTGCAATCTCGCGATTCTGTATTTTCCCTCTCGAGCGAATTGCGAACCACTCTTCTTCTTTTCTTGACTTCTCGAATTCCATCTCCTCTCTCTCGGACACGATTCTCTCTCGGGGATGACGCACTCCGTTTGTCTTCTTCAGGCATCTCTCTCAGTCTCTCTCGACGAGGTCATTCGACGTCTCCTCCGGTCCATCAGATCCGATGTCTCCTCCGATCTATCCCATCTGTCTTCTTCTGTTTTATCTATTTTTATTTTGTCTTCTTCCTTTTTCTTTTCTTATTCTATTTTTTTTATTCTACTAATCTACTTTAGTGCTTCTTATTCTGTCTTCTCCCTTGTTCTTTTGTTTCGTGGCTTCTAATTCAGCTGCTTCCCTATTTCTAATTCAGCAGCTTTTTTTTTTTTTTATTAATTCAGCTGCTTCTCTATTTCTAATTCAACAGGTTATTTTATTTTTTTAATTTCTGATTCTGTTATCTTTTTATTGGGCTATTTTTGTCTTTGATAATCAGTGTAATCATGAGTCAACCAACCGCTGCTGGAATTGAAACTAATCCCAATTTTAGTCCCACAACAGAAATGTTTAAGCCCATTGGTGATAATATTGATGTCTTTTGGAAGTCGAACACTGTGATTTTTGTCTAAAAACATCTAACGAAGGAATTATTAGAGCAAAAAAACATCAACTTGGAATAAAAGGCGATGTAGGTGCTTGTAGAAAAATTCCTGAGGATCTAAAATTGGAAATGAAGGCTACCTATGAGAGTAAAAAAATTGACTCAGAAGTATAAATGGAGTGTGTGGATGAAAATGAAGAGGAGGATGACATCCAAGCCATTGCTGGAATTAAGAGACCTTCATCCACATCAAGTGAAGCCACTTTTGTTACCAAGAGGAAGGGTATAAATGTCGAAGGTCCCCATGATTTGCACTTTACTAGAAAGCTAGAAGAAAGTATCAAATTGAATAAGGGCTTGAGGCAAACAAGTTTAAATGATGCTTGTAATAAGGAAGCAAGAGCAAGGGTAATTCAATATATTGCTCGCTTTTTTTATTGGAATGGAATTGCATTCAATGTTGCTAGATCAAAGAGCTTCAAATTGATGGTTGAAGCTATTGGCATCTATGGTTCCCATTTAAGGACACTAAGCTACCATGAATTAAGAGTGTCACTCCTTAAAAAAGAGTTGGAATACACCAAGGGCTCATTGAAGGGCCATGAAGAGGAGAGAGTAAAATATGGGTGCTCAATTATGTCTGATGGTTGGACAGATAGGAAAAATATGGCAGCGGATGGCGACGGACGATTGCAAACGACAGAGCGGGATCGGACCCGCTCTGATACCAACTTGAATGTTATGATGGTTCTGAAAAGTGTTTTTACTCACTTTCTTCATTACTAGATTGAGTATATAAAAACATACAAGATAGGCTGAAAAAGGCTAAGAGCCTAGGACTTCAGAGAGCCTAGGACTACTGATCAGACATACAAAAGAAAAAATAATACTAAATACAAAAGCTTACCTAATAAGCTATTCTAATAGTACGTGTGTTGAGGTTGATAGATATTGAAAAAAAACTGGCAATGGGTTACATTTATGAAGCAATGGAAAGGGTTAAAGAGGCAATTCAAACTTCTTTTAATCATAATGAAGAAAAATATAAGGATATATTTGCAATTGTTGATAGAAGATGGGATTGCCAGCTCCATCATCTGTTGCATGCAGCAGGATATCATCTAAATCCTAAGTTCTATTATAAAAATGCAACAAAAATGTATGTTGATGAAGTGGTGGATGGCCTTTTAAAATGTATTGATAGGCTTAGTGAAAATGATGACATTGTAGACAATGTTCACAATGAATTGACAATATATGAAAGGGCAAGAGGAAGATTTGGCATTCCTACAGTAGTTAGAGCAAGGGTTAAAATGGCTCCTGGGAAGTGAGACTTTTCTTAAGCCTTAACTTCACTTACAAATGTTATAGTTATTTGATAATTTATTTATATAATAATATTTGCATTTATAGCTGAGTGGTAGAAGATGTATGGAGGACATACACCACATTTGCAAATTATTGTCATTAAGGTACTAAGCTTGACTTGTAGCTCATCTGGTTACGAGCATAATAGGAGTACCTTTAAGCATGTAAGTTAATGAATTAATGGATTTAAATTTGAGTTTACAATTGAAAATGGAAAATTAACTAACCTTCATGTTCTTAGAATTATTATAGATTCACTCAAAGAAGAGAAGTAAGCTTGAGCACCAAAAACTTTAAGACTTGGTTTTTATTAAATATAATCAAGCTCTTCAAGAACGCTTTGAGTGTCAAGATGCAACTGATCCAATTGCTTTAAATGAAGTTGATGATAACAATGAATGGATGTTGGGAGAAGAAAATGAAGAGGATGATTTTGAAGATGACTTAGTGTTTGATGATGATGTTTTGACATGGAGAGATGTTGCCTAGGCAAGTAGTGCTGGTGAACCTTTGAAATACACTTAGAGTTATTTCTTTTGTTTTTTTAGCTTTTATATATATATTATTAATTATTTAATATATAAATTAATATTAAAATAGCGGTTATCCCGCTCCGCATCATCTTGCTATCCCACTTTTAGGGTCGACCGCTCCGCTCCGCTATCCAAGATTGACTACTATGTTTCAGTTACACTGTTGTAACTGTTTCTATACCCGAGTTGTATAAATATATCTTGTAACAGAGGCTCGATCATCTTTTTCATTTTCACAAACAGCAATAGAATACATAATATATTTTCTCTCTAATATGGTATTGGAGCTTTCTGATCCTCTTCCATGACTTACGTCCTAATCGAAGAAACAAATACAGTAAAGAGTAATACACTCACAAACCTTGAACTCCTATCCTCTGGTTCGTCCAAACATGCATGTGGCAAAAGTTGAATTTAGAGCCATGGCACAAGGCATTTGTGAAGGGATTTGGCTTAAACCGATGCTGGAAGAAATTAGAGTTCCTAAAAATTATACAATGAGGATCTTGTGTGACAACAAAGCTACCATAAGTATTGCAAAGAACTCTGTCCACCATGACAGAACAAAACATGTGGAGATTGATCGACACTTCATTAAGGAAAAAATTGATCACAATATAATAAATGTGGATCATGTACCATCATGTAGACAGACAACAAACATTCTAACTTAGGCACTGCCAAGGAACACATGAAAGCGTCAAATCCAATCTAGGTATGATAGACATCTACCACCCAGATTGAGGTGGGGTGTTGAAAATAGAACAAATCAAATCAGAATCTAATTTTGATTATGTACAACTTACCAGAATTAATTGTGATTAGAATTTGTATTATTCCTAGTTTTCGTTATTATTTAGCCATAGCATTTATAAGGATAATTATTCCCTTGATTTTTAGGCTAGATTAATGTACATATTTATTTTCCATTTCCTATTTATTCCCCTACTGTATCAAGTATGATCGAGAAATATAATCCATATTTCCGCATTAGCGCGCGTGCACACACACACAATATATATATATATATATATATATATATATATGACTCCTAATATTAACATATGCTCTATTATATAATTGAGACGAATTCCTTCATACGTTTTATTGTTATCCAACTTAAGGAAGAGTGTTAAAATTAGGTACACACTAAATATGTTGCAATAGGAAAATTTACAATGATTAGTAGTGATTTCTATCATATTGATAGGGTGTGATTGCTGCATTTGTACAGTTTCTTTACGGTAAACGTTTATCAAATAGATAGACATAGATTCTTGTATGCACTAAGACACAAATTCAACAAACATTCTAATTCTATAATGGAGATTAATGAAAGACTAATTATGAGCAACACATCCTAAAGTTTGAACAGAAATAGATCTCTATAACATACCGAATTCCATAACTTACCGCATCAGAAATGTCACAATGTAGTTTTGTCACAGAATCACCTCTACTTAGTTCTTCAAAAGATCCATAAGCAATGTATGTTTTTGGGCCCAAATCTGGCTTCAAAACAGCAGGAAGCTTTGTGGCAAGATTTAAAACACCAGATTTGGGATGGGTATAATCACTTAAAGGAAGCATAGCTACAAACTCAGCACCATGCCTTGGCAAACAATCTTCAAAAGAATTTGATGGTGGCCAGTCCTTTAGCTTCAGCATCTCTGGCCATCCATTCCTGTACCTTCGACCTTCCAAGTAGCCTTTGAAGAACCGAAAGATGTTAATTTCAACCTAGAGCACCATAAAGAACACAATATTTGTTAGTTCATAACTACAATAGATTTTTCCTATCAAAAACTGAAAAATAGGTCAGTTAATTGTTGTTTGATGACCAACCAGGAGTATACTGGATGACTTTTTATGACTTTATAAATATAACTTCCTTTTCCTGAACACTTAAAAAATAGTTGAGTATGAACCATGGATCACTTGGGTGTAGAAAAGGCATGGGGGTAGTATAGACAAACAAATGAGAGACAAGCATTTGTATGGTTGAGTAGAATTGTTGTATATTAGGCATAATGTGACCAAAACTCTTTACATGAGTAAAACTATATGCAATTGTGCACATCAATGAAGCCAAATAAAAATGATTTTTATTATAACACAAACTATTTGGTTAATAACAAATTGAGATAATTATCATGAATCTAATTTTGTATTTTCATGATTAATTTGCCCATGGTAACATCAAAGCTATTATATGCGATGCCATACATCAAATGCATAATGAAAAATAAGAAATAACAAAGTAGTGGAAAACTCTATCTCAAAAACCAAACATGCACCTCACACCAATCCAAGCAGTCAATGGCTTTAAAAGTAGCTGCCTCCTCTTTCAATATCTTCTTTGCCCCCCTAAAAGCCCTCCACATCACCATTGGATTCCAGCTAAGGCCGCTACCCTTTTCAAAAACATTCCTAACTATAACAGGTTCACCTCTGATCCAGTGTCTTTGAAAATGCTCAAATTCCGTGTCTCCCATTTTGACAGCATCTGGGCAATACAAAAAGTTACCATAACTGATTTCCCTGGAAGCCGCCTTCCTTACAAAATTCTGTACTGCATCTTCCTCAAAACTCTGGCACATAGAACATCCAAGAGATAGATCAATATTAGGTGGTTGATATTTGATAGTAAGTTCCTCCACATTCTTGATCAATTTCTCAACCCAATTAGCTTCAAAAAGGCGCTTTAGTGAAAGAATAGTAGTACCACAACCTCCCCTTGCTTTTGGAGGGCAAGGAATCCCACCATTTATCTCTGCTCTCCAAGCAGAAGTTACAGGTGGTGTATCATCTGCTCCTTCATTGCCACTTGCAGGAATTTCTTCACATTGAAGTCCAATTCTTGTTTCCATGCAACAAGCGAGACAAAGATCATACTGACAATCAGGATTGGGACAACTTCTGTGGAAATTGACGATTGATGTATTGCAGTTGTCACTGTAATAAGAAAGTCAATAAATTTGTAAAAGAAAATTATTAAATATATTAGATTAAGGAAAATAAACAAGAGAAGTCAAATTTTGCAAACTTATACCTACAACTTGTATGTAGGGATGTTAACAAGACGGGGCAAGTACAAGTAGTAGCCTCCCGCTACCTGCCCCATCAGAAAAATATCCATCTCGTACTCGTCTCCATATTCGTGTGGGTATCATTAAGCAGTTACTGACGTATTTTTCAATATCCGTGGTATTTATTTTAAAAATAAATAAATAAAAAAATTTTCAAAAACATTTTAATAATATTTTCTATTTATTCTAATAATTTCTTTAAAAATAATAGTTTAAAAGTCAAAACTTAATTATTTAAATATTATAATTAATTTTATTAATCAAGATTCTTCAATTTAAAAACTAAATTTAATTGTTTAAATACTTTATCTCCATAAGTTTAAACAAATTTAATATATAATTATGTAATTAAATAGTAGCAGATACCCACAAGTACGGATACAATGATACTCGTACCCGTCCCGTTAACATGTGGGTATATAAAATACTCGTAAATACCCATTTACAATATTCATTTTCTACACATAGCAGATTTTATCCAAAATATCCATGGGTACGGATTTTTTTGACACCCCTACTTAAGTGAGATAGATAAGAAAACTCAAGTTAAAGCCAAAATTAATTCAGATGTGAACCTATCCAAGTAATTTCACAGATCCCTATGCCAAAACAAAGAATGTGGGGGATGAAAGCACTGATACTTCACAATTATCTTATTCAAAAATTAGCTTCTCTTGCAGTAGGTTTTGGCATATATTTTTACGAAAATGAAAATTAGCCTTAGTAAACAATGTACAAACAGAAAGGGAAAAAGAGTGAAAAGGGCTACGACATCAATGCATATTCAAGTATCAGAAGAACTTCAAAAGCATATGCCCTGGAGAAACAGAACATAGTCTCTTAAACAAAAGATTCTGGAAATAAAACCTCCATTTGAACACCTATTGTACTGCATTCAGCCTGTCAGCCAAGTCCTAGTTAAGGCACAGAAAACCAACTACTTTGTGATAAGTTTCCATGATCGGTTCTAGTTTTACTTGTTAATACAAGCAAACATACATTTTCTATTCATTAGATTACTATATCTCAATCATACATTTAGAAGAATAAACTAATCCACAAATACACACATCAGAAATAAAATGTATAATAACAGGAACTTTATTTTCAACCATGTGGGTTTATGAGATAGTACCAATAAACACGCTCATTATCATCAATTAGTGAACGCACAACTTCTTCTTCCAGCAGTTGCGAACCTGAAAGGTCACATTATTGTACATTTGAAATCATGAGTCTACTAAGTTGATTCAAAACTATAAATTTATAACTAAATCAGAGTACCATGCATGCTAGCTTCTACTTCCAATTCTGATCTCTGCTCCAATTGGATATTTTGGAGTAAAGGCAGAATTTTGTCAAGCAAGTAAAACAACTTTTGTAATTTGACTTCTGTATCTGCTTCACCAGTCCCAGTCTGTGGATTAATAATCCATTTCACACTAAGTGCAAAAGACAATACATATGTAAATAAACCATAATAGAATCTAAGAGAAAGAAAACACACACCACTACTGATATATCCTCCTTCAAGCACAATCGGCAGTTGCAATTACCAAGACAAAAGGGACAAGCTGTTTCCATCTCCTCTCTAGTTTTATCTGGGTACCTACATTTTTTAAATTCATATATCATCAGAACAGAACTAGTTTGAAATCAACAACTAAATTAGAAATTCAAAATACTAACTGATGTTGGTAAAGCCATACTCTTACTAACTACTAATAAAGCTAATTTTTTTATTCAAACCATTTTCATTGGATATGTGATAGGAGAAGAAAGCCTCATAGGCCCAATGATCAGGGTGAAGGCCTTAAAGTTTATAAGAACAAAGAAGTGAGGCAGCATGCTAATGAGGAGAATTCAGTTGAACAAAGAGAGAAAATAACAGACTGCGAACAGGTGGTACAGAGGGGTTGGGAGGAGTCATAATGGTAATCATTTGTAAGGCTTGAGGGAGGGACTCGTTCCTACCATTATTCTCATTCCTGTTTTAGCTCTCTATTGCAAGCTTATTCTTAAATATTAGTCTCAAATTGTAAGGAGTGATCTCCATTTTTCAATCTTTCTATTTCAATCAGTCTGGTACATATCAATATGCCAAAACTGATACTTAACCTTAGGGTAATTCATTGGAAAGTAGAAACCTGGAAATAAAATAGTTCAACTTTACCATTTTGTTATGCACTCATAACAATATCGCTTTCTCTTGCACTTGGTACAAATGACAATACCATTCCTACTTTTTTGCCAGCACTGGTGGCACCTTAAAGTCCTTGCGTCCTTTTTCATTCCAGTATCACCCTACAAACAGAAATTAGAACAAATAAATTCAAATTTGGATTTTCAGGAAAAGAATGAAATTAACAAATAAACATATAAAGTACGAAAGATAATCAACCAGTGCTATTGACTTAACAAAATCTCTAACAGAAAGATGTAATGAATGTCATTGTACAGGCTTCAGTTGACATTGCAGATATCAAGTTGAATGTATAATAATGTAACTTTAAAGGGTAACTCACCTTCAAAGCTGAAGATTCCAATCCATGGTATATAGATTCTTCCCCTCCAACATCCTGAAAATTCTTTTCATCGATTACCAATGCTTTCAGTCTTTCACTGGACCTTCTCTGATCATTGCTGGTTTTACAAGTCAGTCCTGCTCTTTTTATCTTTTCATTTCCAGGATCCTCTGAGCTTTCAAGGAGAAAACCTGACTTCTTTACCTCATTCACTTGATCTTCTAGCATTGAAATGCATTCCTCCTGTACATGCTTCTGTGGCATAATCCTACTCAAAACTTCGCTGAAACGAGTACTTTTCTGTTTTTTTAAGGGTTGTCCTCTCACATTTGTAGGGGGCCTGTGTGTTAAACCATTTGGCTCATTCTCATCTGCTATAGCATTGGCAGCTGGTGTCTGTTCTTTTAGACCTCTTGATTGGCTTTGGCTAATACTTTGTCTTGTAATTCTAAAACTTCTTTGTTGGTTATAATTTCTTTTCTTTTGATCAATATCATTTATGGAGGCAAATTCAGTAGAAGTTCTTCCTTCTTTCTCATCTACAAGACCATGCCTTTTAATCTGTGAATTAAAATGGTAAGAAAACTCCTTTTCCTTTCTATTAGAGCCCTTAGGCCTGCCACGCTTTTTTGCCCCCTTGTCAAAATGGTTTCTAGCTTCTCCAGGCATATTTTTATATCTTGCAATCTCACCTGCCACTTCCTTACTAGAAGCACACACAACAGTGCACCATTTCTTTGTTGAACCTTTTGGTCTACCACGTTTCTTCAGTCGTGTGATCTCGCCAGCACCAGCAACTTCATTATTAACCTCACCAATCTTCTGTATTTTTTTTGAACCTTTTGGTGGTCGACCACGTTTCTTAGGTCCTGCAATATCACCACGACCAGCAACTTCATTACCAACCTCAACAACATTCTTCATTTTATTTTTTGAACCCTTTGGCCTGCCACACTTCTTAGGTCCTGCAATCTCACAAACCAACACAACATTATTCTTTCTTCCTTTTGAACCTTTTGGTCGACCAAGCTTCTTGGGGACTGCAATTTCACCGGCACCAGCAGCTTCATTACCAACAACATTTTTTATTTTATTTTTTGAACCCTTTGGCCTGCCACGCTTCTGAAGTACTGCAATCTCACCAACAAATTTATTACCAACCAAAACCACAATCTTCTTTCTTCCTTTTGAACCTTTTGGTTGACCAAGCTTCTTGAGTCCTGCAATCTTTACGTAAAGTTTATTACTTACATGAAAAGTATTCTTTTTATTCCCGGAACCTTTTGGTCGACCACGCTTCTTTATCCTCTCAATCACACCCAGGTCTGCATCTTCATCACCAGCCTTATCTTCCTCACCAGAAAACAATGGCCTTTCAGACTCTAAAACTGTGGTAGTACTTGTCTTATTTGAACCCTTTGGTCGACCACGCTTTTTTGGCCTCACAATCTCACCGTCTGCGCCTTCTTCACCAGTGTTATCTTCCTCGCCAGAAAACAATGGTCTTTCAGACTTTAAAACTGAGACATTACCCATCCAACATGAAACCTTTGGTCGACCACATTTCTTTGTCCTCACAATCTCACCCCAACCCGCACCTTCATCACCAGCCTTACCTTCCTCAACAGAAAACACTGACCTTTCAGGCTCTAAACCTGTGACATTATTCATCATATTCAAACCTTTTGGTCGACCACGCTTCCTTGGCCTCACAATCTCACCTAGGCCAGCACCTTCATCACCAGCCTTATCTTCCTTAAAAGATCTTTCAGACTCTAAAAATGTGGCATTAGTCATCCTATTACCCATTGGTCGACCACGCTTCTTTGGCCTCATAAACTCACCCAGGCCAGCACCTTCATCACCTGCCTTAGAGACAGACTCTAAAACTGTGACACTACTCACCCCAGTTGAATCCTTTGGTTGACCACTCTTCATTGGCCTTACAATCTCATTGAGGACTGCACCTTCATCAACAGCCTCAGAGACAGACCCTAAAACTGTGACACTACTCGTCCCATTTGTTCCTGCTTCATCATTTGCACCAACAGTTTGTCCATTCAAAGTGGTGTGAATCTGTTTATCTTTATTTTTGGAACCATTAGGCCTACCTCCTTTAGCAACTGGCCCGAAGGCTACAGCTTTTGCATCTTCACTGGTGGCAACTCCTCCATCTAATAATCGTTCCATTCCCTCTTCATCACCTACAACAATCATCTTGCTACTTGATCCTGTGTCCCCATTCTGTTGCCTGCCATTTAACACAGGCACATCTATGCTACCAAATGTTTCTCCTTCAACTTTACCGTGCCCACCTGGATTTACCGCACACCCAACAACTTCTTCACCTCTAAACTCAAATGCATTTTCACCACTCAACCCCGGGCCAACAGGAGCTGAAAAGTTGGGCATGGCTCTATCAGAGCCAACGAAAATCACATCTTCCTCACAGCCCCCACCTTGACAAAGAAGAGCTTGAAAACCCTGATCATATAGACTACCAAAATCAGCTTCAACCATTAGCCCTTGTAGATCTTCAGAAGAAAGGTCCAGAAAGTCATTTTCACAAATATGTACACCACCCGCACTTGCATGGCCTCCCTGAACAGCATCAAAAACCCCACCAGTACTTCCATTGCTCCATGGCTCACCTAGAACCTGCCCTTCAACCTGACTCAAATTCCCAAACCCTCCCCCAAAATCACCCAGGTTAACGTGCTGACCCCCTCCTTCACCCCAAAGGTCAAAACTCTCAAAACCTAAACCAAGATTCACCCCATCATTATGCCCTTCATCAACATGGGGACCACCATTGTGATCATCAAACAACTCTTTACCCCCATCACCCACAACCCCATTTTCCAATTCGCCTTCAGGGTTTTTTCTTTGTTTCATTCTTCTTTTCTGGCGCACACCAACACCCCCAGAAGCATTTCTCTTCTTCCCACTCTTGGTTCTCTGTTGCATGTACAGATAATGCCTCTCACAGTGATTTCTTCCACTCATAGCCCCCTCCTTGCACCTCCAACCGGTTGATGATCTTCTATTGCACCTCCTGAACACATTTTCTTCACCTGGATCATCCATTATCGAACACCAAAATGACAAGCGGCAACTGTTGAAACTCTAACTCTTAATCATTAACATGAAAAGTGGGATGATGCTAGGGAACGAGTAAAGAAACAAATTAAGGGGATAGCATAGCACTAGAAGAATGAGAGATGACAGAGGAAAACAGTGTTTAAAGGGAAAGAGTGAGTTAGAGAGAGTGAGAGAGGGCCATGTATTAGAGAATCCATCCACGACAAAGTTTGAGAAGGCCGATGGTGTACTATGAATTGACAGGCAACAGTTAATGACCCAAACATCCACAATTTTTAATGGCAGATTGCAAGTATTTTATAATGGGACATTTTTTGTTCCCTTGTTTTTGCGGTAACAGCTAACAGCTAAGCGACTTATAACACTAATTTCGTAACAAATTTTTTTCTTATTATTCAATACTTATTATAAAACAAATAAATATAATAAATAATTAATAATTAGTAATATTATTCTTGAATACTTTATTTCATCTTTATTGCAAGGTAAAATTTAATAGAAAAATGAATTTCATTTTATAAGATAACTAGAGTGAGTTAAGTGTGTAATGGATACGAATTAAATTTATAATTTATAACTTTTTATATTATTGATAAATATAGCTGTCAATTTTTTTTATAAATACGTGTTAGTACATATATTTTAAAAATAATAATAATATTAGCATATATATTTTTATATTTGTACATTGTGATACCCTTACTATCCCCAACACATACATTGTAATAATGTAAATAAATTAAAGAAATAAATTTTTTAACATTGGTAAAATGGTCTACATAAAAACCTTCATAAATATTCTTCAATATCTAAAATAATTGAAAATAAAAGTTAGAAAATAAAACATAAGAGTTTACAAATTATTTTCAAAATAATAAGTATAACTCCAAATACATATAACAATCCATGTCCTATAAATCCTCTACCTCGATGTCACAATATCAAAGCACACCCACAACTCAACTATTGGCATTCTAGATGTCACTTATAGCCGGATTTTCTTCACCTAAAATATTCACAAATTGTACGGTGAGAAAAGAAAAAATTTATATGTAAAGCACATACAAACACACCACAATGTAATATCATCATAACTCATTACATAAAGAAATATTTACAACCATTTCTATATATCATAATTCTATCAATCATGCATCATCTTTACATCACAATTCTCAATCACACCAATCCATCACATCAAATAATTTGTACTATGTTACGCTCATGCCACCCCTGTAGCATCTCGTGCCCAAGGTCATGCCACGCCAACATAAGTACTAATTGTCACACACAAATCTTGAAATTAACACTATGCCATGCTCATGCCACCTTTGTAGCATCTCTTGCCCAAGGTCGTGCCACGCCGACATACGTGTTAATTGTCTCACACATCCCACATTATGCCATGCTCGCGCCACTGCTGTAGCATCTCTTGCCCAAGGTCGTGCCACACCGACATAAGTGTGAGGAACCACAATCATATCACATTCACATTCAACACAACATTTCATTTCGTGCCAACATACTCACATCATAATTAATTGAACAATTAAGCCATAACGTAGCATTCGCCACATCATGCTATCAATTCAATACTAAAATGGTACATACAATATGTATACATTTGTGCCAATACATCACACAACAGTCCATAACTCAATTCCACATCACAAACACAATATGGATAAGTACACAAAAAACAGTGGTTCACATACCCCTTAAGCAATTCACCATGAATCCACATCTCATCATTATACATATATGAAATAACTCTACAACCTAGGGTCATACTACTTTACACAACTTTTCAATTCACATGATAACACCTTAGAACATCAAAACAACATACGTCTCCCTTTGAAAACTATCAAAGAAAACAACACACAGAGTTATACCCATCCAAATAAGCTCCAACCTATCTCAAAAGAAATATAAGAGGATCATATACAACTCTTATGTAGACATTGAATTCTAAAAAAATCATCTACTTAGCTAAAAATGTCAAAAACCACAATAGATATAATTCACGCTGACAGCTTGACCCCTGTTCACTAAAATAGTCATATCTAGAGTTCTAGACATTATTTTTTAGTGATTCCAAAGCCATTAAAAATATCACACCCAAAGATACCACTTTTGGAACATGAAGCCTAAAAATGTCTTTATGGTCACCTCGCATGGCTGACAACATTAAACTTAATCTTTCGTGCACTGGAATGGAGACTAAACTTATAAGTCGCATAACTCAATCAATTCTTAATCTTTTTGAAGTTAGCAGAAAAACACATAGAAGGGGGGTTGAATACGTGTGAGTGTAAACAAAGTAATTTTTAAAAACATTTTCGCAGAGGACTCATTTTCGTCCAGTAAAAATATTATTTTGAATGCTTAACAAAAAATGTGCAAGCTTGGTTCAACAAAAGATTCTTGCATTTGAGAGTTTATCGTTTGCACAGAGAAAATGCTTCTTAAACAAAAATTGTTCTTTAAGATAATAAATCAAACAAGTGTGCTTTTCGTCTAAAGAAAGTTGTAATGAACGATAATCATTGGACGAAGTTTGATGGAATAATACTAAGGCCGAGAAGACCAAGAGGTGATATATTAAAGGAGGCAAGAGGAATGGGTTAGTGAGGCCACTTTTGGACCTTAGCTCCTAAGTTCTTTTTAATCATAGAATTTATTTTACTTGTATTTCCAAATTTACCCTAGTATTTTGGGGTGTTTAGAACTTAGATTTATTTTCCCTTGTATTTCCCTTTTTACCCTTGTATTATGGGGTGCTCAAGATGATTAGGGTTTTTAATTTTGGGCTAGGGTGTTAACTAGAAGGGTGACACATTTTTTTGGTGTTCATTGGATCTATTTTTGGTGTTAGAAAGGCTTAGGCCCAAGTGGAGGGCAAAGGTTGCATGGTCTTATCATGCACCTAGATATAGCCAATCTAAACCCAAAGATTTCATCCTAGGCCACCAAGTTGCATCTAGGGCTCATTTGCATTTCATTTGGAATGCATTAGCCTACTCCAAATGCAACCCTAGATGCCTCCCCTCCTATAAATACCCAACACCCCACACCTTGTAAATACTTTGGATTATATGAATTTGAGAGAGCATTTTTGCCTCAAATCCTTTCCTTAGTCACTTGGCTTACACGGCCTACCTCTCCTGATGGAATCATGCTTTGGAGTGCAAGAGGTGACATACTCAAAGAACCAAGAGGAGTTGGCTAGACATGAAGGTTTGGGCCAGTCAGGGCCCAATGGGCCTGATGGGCCTAGGAAGGCCCAAGTTGAACTTTTCATGGGCCATATTTTGTTATAGCTATTTTCATATGTTTTGTATACATCATGTTAGTATAGGTATCATATATTTTGGTCTTGTATTTTGGACCACATAGAGTAGCATTTTAGGTTTTAGGCTAGTTGGACCTAGTTTTGGGCTTCATGGGCCTTTGGGCTTTTGGTACCCAATATTGGGCTCATTTTCATTCTTGTAATTTTTCCTTTCCATTGTAATTGTTTGACCAATGTAATTAGGTCATTAGAATAGGAAAATACAAAGAATACTAAAGTATGCTAATTAGGTTAAATTAGGTTTAATTTGGAAGTCATTTAAGTTACATTTGAGTCACATGTTTAGCACCATGGGTGGCTGAACATGTGCCACTCAAATTAACCCTAAATGACTCTCAAACCACACCTAAATGCACCTTGGTACCTAAATTTTCGGACTTACACATGTGCACCAAAGTTTGAATTGAAAATTCAAATTTGAATTCAAACTTTAGGCGCCATTTTGTGAGGCTTTAGTTTAGGCACCTATGGGTCACAATTCCGTGCATACTTAAGCCATTCTTTCACCTTTGTATTCACTTTTGATCATAATTGAAATTTGTGAGCCATTGGCCGAGTTTCCTCTCTCAAAAGTCCCTTAGAGTTCATCTTCAAAACCTTAGGATTTCACCTTAGGATCCTTCTCTTTGAAGTGTGCTCTCCATTGATGCTTGAGCTTGGATGCTTCCCTCCTAGTTCTAGGTTGAGTTCATCCGTGAGTTCTTAGCTTCCAAGCATTCTTGAGTTGAAGAATCAAGTCTCCATTGAAGAAGATCCGACCTAAGCAAATCCGTGGAGAAGATCATCCTTCACTTCTCCTAAGTTTGCTATCATCTCCCATCTCCTCCCTTGAGTGAGTTTAGGGTTCCTTGAGTGGCCTTCACCTCCACTTAGTGAAGAGAGCCAACCTAGAAGCACCCAAAACACCATCCTCCATTCATCTCTCATATTCACCCAAATGAACCCATTTATGCCCACCTTCCTTTTGCCTCACCCTTGAAGGAACATCCACCCTTAAGGTCATCATTTTGGCCTTAGCAAGGAGATTCTTCCCACCTTGGACGTCCATGATCAACCCCTTGGTGGAAGGAGTCCATCATTTGGTATCAGAGCCTGGTTCTTCAAGGGTAACAATCTCTTTATCTCTAAAAATATTCGATCATGTCATGTCTTCCTTACATGTCTCCTAAGTGTGCCTAAATGAATCATCTTAATTGCCATATTTTGATGATCCATAAATCTCTTCTCATGTGTTGATTCATACCATATGTTCTTTGTGAATCATCTTGGCATTTTAGGCTTTCTTATTTAGGTTCTTGCTTTTTTTCTTTAAATTTTTGAGTTGCTGGAAATTTTGGGCTGCATGTTATACATTAATGTTTTTATTTTTTTAATCCATCCGGTTTTGTCATAAGCTTGTCTCTTTGAATTACCTTGAAAGAAATTCCAAGTTTTTTATGCTTAGCCTTTGAAATGAACAAAAAATGACATGCATGCCACTTGTTTGATAAAATGGCCGTGAGTCCTTGATGTGCTTTAGAGAGTCAATCATGCATGCTAATTAGTTCTAGCATGTTCTACATCACTTAAAATATCATGTGTGATTAATTCCTTTACACATACTTACTTCAAATTTTTGGCCAATTTTTTGTGTATTCCTTGGTGAACTTGTATGCCTACATGATGTTTGATAATTTGAGTGTGAAATTGATTTCAATATGCCTATCTTTGCTGCTGGACGTGGGCTATTAAAAACTTAAGAAAAACACTCAAATTTTGTCTCATTGAGCTAGGGTAAGTTGCTAAAAGAATACTCCAAAAAGTTGCTAACAAAACCACCAAAAACAAGTGTAAAACCCAAGCAAAGGAATAGTATAAAATTCTAAAGAAAAAAAGAGAAAAGTGGCTGGACTTTGAACAAAAAAAAAAAGCCAAGACTTGGACAAGCCCAAAAAGAACAAAGAAACCAAAAACAAGAAAAAGGGAACCTTTGCTAGACTTGTGGAGTTTTGGACCAACTTTCATACCATAGCACTTGGAGTTAATTCCTGGACCATTGGACAATACTTAATGGCCGAATGAGACAATAAATCAAACATGGTAAGTGCATAATTTTTCTTTTAAGCCTACTTGCTAAATTCTATTCTAGTGCCATTCTAGGAATTACTCTTTTGTGTGCTTTCCTTTTATTAATGTGCCTTAATTTCAGTTTTTGAGTCTTTCGTCTACTCTTAAGTTTGTCTCATAAATTCCATTTGAGTTTAGCTTTTTCTTAATTGTGCCTTTTTAGTTTTTCTTTCTTGGCCTCTTGTACTCTTGGGTTGTGTTTTCTTCTTGATCTAGGTGGGGAAAACTTCTAAAACACTGCACACTTTCTTGGTGGATTGAGTGGAGGGGTTGTCCGATTGGAGTTCAAGGAACTTTGGAGGATCACACCAATTCAAAGAGTGCAAACACCATTTCAAGACTAACATTGGGCGTTCATTGTGAAGGGGTGGAGAATTGAAGACTTGGAGACTTCCTTTTTTTTCTTCTACTTATTTCTTTCTTGTTAAATTTCGGCCTCTTGTGTTTTTGGCCTTGGTTTCATTCATTTTTGGTTTGTAATTGGCCATTTTTAAACCTTTTCAATTTGGTGGTAGTTTCGTGTAGTTTGAAGGTGATTTGAAAATCTTCACCTAGGAAACCGACTAGCATATGCTTTAAGTGCTTTCCTTTGCATGCTTTAAAGCTTTGGTAGTATATTTGCCTAGGACTTTACATTGTTTATTTGTTTCGTTTAGAAGGCTTCATTTGCCTACTAGGGGGGCGTGCACATCACACACCTTAGTATTGTGAAAATTGTTTTTGTGAGAAAAGTGTGAAAAGGCTTAGTGATTTTTACTTGAAAAGGCTTGGTTTTTAAGTGATTCTTAGTAGTCCACCTCCCTTGATAGTTCACTTTGTACACTTAGGCCTTTTCATACCTCTCTTGCACCTTGAAAATCCTTTTTTTTTGTGAAAACCCTTTTATCACTCACTCTTTGTGAAAACTTTTTCAAACCTTTTTGAAAACACTTTGTGAAAACCTTTTTGGATCAAAGATGAGTGATCATTCTAGTGTCCATGGTCATAACTCTTGTAGTACTAGGTCTAGTGTTAGGGATGAACTTAGGCAACTCAAAGAGTACCTAAGAAAAAAAGAAGAGGAAAAATATAAAAAGAGAGGAAGAATTGAGAAAAAAAGAAAAAGAGTTTGAAAAAAATAATGAGGAAATAAAACAACTACTTGCAAAATTAGTTGAGAGGATAGAAACTAGTGGATCCCAACCTAGGATTGTTCCAACTAGATCTCAAAAAGGCAAAGAAGTTAGAGTTCCTAGGAGTATGCATGAGCAAGAAAATACAACAAGAGAGGAGGAACTTAGAAGGAAAGAAAAAGAAAAGAAAATAGAAAAGAAAGAAAAAATAAAGAAAAGTATAGAGAAGGTTAAAGAGTGGCTAGAAAATGAAAAACAACAACCAACACTCTTAGAGAAGAGTAAGGAGGATAATGTTTCTTCCAAAGGGCTTATGCTTGAAGAGAGTCACTTTCCCATTGAAAATGATTTTAAAAAGACTTTCTTCATTCATCAAGACCTTAACTCTTTCTCTCACGTTGCCACTAGTCATGAAGTGGAGATTCAAAAACAAATCCTTTTTAAAGAAAAAGAATCTCAACTTCAAGATTTAGTGAAGAAGAAGTGGACTTCACTTAGTCCCACTTCTTGTGCTACTTCCTTGGTGGTGCCCAAGGAAGATAAGCCTTCTTTCTTTAAGACTCTTTCTACTTTAGTTTTCTTCATAAAGCACCCAACTTTTGGTTTGTATGGTTTGTTGGATACATCTCATGGTGTTGTATCTTCTATTTTTGATCTTGAAGGAAGTTCAAACTTATTTGAACTTAACTTGAATACTTTCCTACAAGACAAACTTAGATTATATGAGTTTCCTAGACTCCTCTTAACACCTTTTTCTCATATGTATCTAACAAATTATGCAATACAAAGTTGTTTAGGTAATTTTTTAGTTAAGTTTTCTTTATTTTCCAATACATACCTAGGTCATTACATTGGGCACTTCCAACAAGATATTTTAGTTTTTTAGGACTAATACATTAATGTGCTATAGTTTTAGTCTTTTTACCTTTTTAGGTTTTAGTTATACACCTAGACTTCACCGTGGGGAGGATCCTATCCTTAACATTAGAAAGTCTAGTCCTTTTAATTTAGACAATCTTTTTAGCATTTTTAGTAGAACTCCTCTTAGGATGCACTTTCCATTTCTATCATATACTATTACCTCTAATGCTTATTTTTATGTTTTTGTTGGTCATGATGCCCACCATGAGGAACCTCTTGATTTGAGGTCAAATCCTTTTCAAGATGGAGGGAATGATGGAATAATACTAAGGCCGAGAAGACCAAGAGGTGATATATTAAAGGAGGCAAGTGGAATGGGTTAGTGAGGCCACTTTTGGACCTTAGCTCCTAAGTTCTTTTTAATCATAGAATTTATTTTACTTGTATTTCCAATTTTACCCTTGTATTTTGGGGTGTTTAGAACTTAGAATTTATTTTCCCTTTTATTTCCCTTTTTACCCTTGTATTATGGGGTGCTCTAGATGATTAGGGTTTTTAATTTTGGGCTAGGGTGTTAACTAGAAGGGTGACGCATTTTTTTGGTGTTCATTGGATCTATTTTTGGTGTTAGAAAGGCTTAGGCCCAAGTGGAGGGCAAAGGTTGCATGGTCTTATCATGCACCTAGATATAGCCAATCTAAACCCAAAGATTCCATCCTTGGCCACCAAGTTGCATCTAGGGTTCATTTGCATTTCATTTGGAATGCATTTGCCTACTCCAAATGCAACCCTAGATGCCTCCCCTCCTATAAATACCCAACACCCCACACCTTGTAAATACTTTGGATTATATGAATTTGAGAGAGCATTTTTTCCTCAAATCCTTTCCTTAGTCACTTGGCTTACACGGCCTACCTCTCCCATCTCCTCCCTTGAGTGAGTTTAGGGTTCCTTGAGTGGCCTTCACCTCCACTTAGTGAAGAGAGCCAACCTAGAAGCACCCAAAACACCATCCTCCATTCATCTCTCATATTCGCCCAAATGAACCCATTTACGCCCACCTTCCTTTTGCCTCACCCTTGAAGGAACATCCACCCTTAAGGTCATCATTTTGGCCTTAGCAAGGAGATTCTTCCCACCTTGTGGTGGAACCACTTGGAGAAGATTGATGTTCTTCAAGTTGAACCATGCTAAGTCCCTTTCTTCTCTTGAGGTTAGACACTCCAATGATGAAGAAACACCTTTGAAGAAGCTCCAATGGTGAAGAAGCACTAAGGAGTGCTCGGTTACTCCTTGAAGAAGTAGAAGATGGAGGCTCCAAGGCACAAAGGTGGAAACCTTTGTGAAGGAACTAGGGAGAACTTGTTCTCCACGGTTTTGAGACTTTGAGAAGAGAGAATTCTTTTAGAAATTTTGATTTCATTCATCCAAAGTGAGGGAAAATGAAAGGTTTACAAATTTATAGAAGTAGGTAGCTTATGGAGCAAGCTAACCTTAACCATGGTTCAAGTGAACCATGGTTTGGTTGGCTTGACCATCCAAGCTAGTTAAGAGGCTTGTGGAGCAAGCTTCTCACTTAGCTTGCTTGGGAAGCAAGCTAGGAGAAGCTTGTAGCACAAGCTTCTCAACTTTGAGAAAGGATAAGCAATTTGGCCAAGACAAAGAGATAGGCAAAGGTGGGCGGCCAAGGTCCTATTTTGCTCACTTTGATTATTTCAAAAATGTTTGATTTGGTTTAGTTAGGTTCATCCAATGATGATGAGACCTAGCTAAATCAAATCTATGAAAAATTAGGAGCAAAATGAGTCTAATATGTAAAATTTTGCCTAGGCCCAATTCTGGCCCAATTACTAGTCACACCCTCAAGCATTGCTAAATGTCACCCCACTTCTACTACTGGAAAAATAGAAAATGAGTGTATCAACAACAGAGGTTAAATGGAGTCAAACTCTCCAAGTAACCCACCCTAGAATCAATATGTAATGACT
Source organism: Cajanus cajan (assembly GCF_000230855.2). Lineage (NCBI taxonomy): Eukaryota > Viridiplantae > Streptophyta > Magnoliopsida > Fabales > Fabaceae > Cajanus > Cajanus cajan. The sequence goes on from NC_138525.1 coordinate 43,075,114, forward strand.
AATAAAAGAAACTAAAGTGCCTCACAAATACAAAGGCAAAAATAAGCCTATACAAGAGAACTATGTACAAGATATTTACAACATATGAAAAAGGTCTTCAAAATCATCCCATTCCTCTTGGTTCTTTTAATGTATCTCCTCTTGGATTCCTTGGCCTTGGCCATAGTCTATCATCCCCTCCCTCTTGAAAAGGATTTGACCTCAAATCTCGAGGGTCTTCATGATGATCATCCACACCTACAAATATATAATACCATTCATTAGAGGTGATATTGTCAATCAATAAATGTGAAAGGTATATCCTAAGAGGAATCCTTTCATAGAACCTAAAGAAATTAATGATACTAGACCTTCTAAAATAATGAATAGGATTCTCTCCTAAACATAGTCTAGGTATATTACTAAACCCTAAGAAAGTGCTAAAACTAAGACTATAACACACTAAAGACTTAATCCTAAAAACTAGAACATCTTGCCTAAAGTACCCTATGTGGTAACCTAGGCATTTCCTAGAAAATAAGGAAAATACTACTAAGAAATTTCCTAAACAATTTTGGATTATATTATTTGTTGGATAGTTATGAAAAGAATTTGTCACAAGGAACCTTGAAGGTTCAGATGTTATATCCAACAAATAATATATTCCATAAATTGGGTGCATTACTGACACAACTAAAGTAGGAAAAGTCCTACACAAACGAAGGCTATCTACCTTGGGCACCACCAAGGAAGTAACATGAGAAGTGGAACTAAGTGAAGTCCACTTCTCCTTCACCAAATCTTGAAGTTGAGACTCTTTTTCTTTAAAAATAATGGATTTATGAATCTCCTCCTCAAGACTAGTGGCAGAATGAGGGCAAGAGTTAAGATCTTTATGAATAAAGAGAATTTTTTTCATAGGATTTTTAGTACTAAAACAATTCTCTTTAATCACAAATCCTTTAGAGGATATTTCTTCCTCTTTACTCTTCCCTGCACAAAGCTCTTTCTTTTTTTCTATTTCTTCTTTTGTTTTGATTTTCATTTTTCTTCTTCTTTTGTGTTTTCTCATGTCTTCTTTCAATTTTTCTTCTTCTTGTTTAAGAATTCTCAACTTCTCATCTAGGATAGCAAGTTTAGCCTCTCTTTCAATTTTCTCCTTCTCTTTTTGAAAGGCCTCTTGCTTCTTCCATAGTTTAAGTGATTTTAGCTCTTTTGTTAAGTAAGAAATGCTTTTAGGAGAGCTATCACTTCCACTATAGTTGGATTGTTGAGACATTTTAAACAACAAGATTTTTTTCTCTTCACACAAAAATAGATTTTAAGAAAATAATATTTTTGAAGTGCTTAGACTTGGCACTTAGAGGTCTAAGAGTACAAATTGAACTATGGAGGGAGGTGAGCTACTATCGAGCCACTTAATAACCAAGCCTCTTCAAGTAAAAATCTCTAAACCCCTTTGTACTTTGCCTTGCACAAAATGTTTTCACAAAGTTCTTTTCAAAAGAAAAATAACAAGCAAGTGCCTAATGTGTACAATTAAGCAATGCAATCAAGACTTGGAAACATAAATTTCTTGAAAACATAAATTGCTTAAAACATAAATGGCATGAAAACATAAAGACAAGAAAACATAAACTAGGCGTTTTAAGCAAGTAAACCTATGTAAGAGCTTGGAAAATACCAAGGACTTCCAAGGACCCTCTCACAAGTACTACACGGATTTACTACTTTGAACACTTAAGGAGAGATGGAGATACACCAAAGGCACTCCAAGACACTCCTTAATAAAGGCCTTGTACAAAAAAAGGAGAATTAAAAAGTTTACAAGAAATGAAATGTAAATTTACACCAAATGAAATGCAAATTTACACCAAATAAATTGTAAATTCACATTCAAATGAAATGCAAATTTACTTGAAATGAAATCAATGGCTGCACCAAAAGTTTTGGAAACAAAATTCAGCCACTAATTAGTGACAATTTTAGTGACAGATTTAGAAATGGAAATTTTTTTAAAGCAAAATTTCCGTCACTAAATTTGTTACTAATTCCTTGTTTTTCACAAAAATTTTCTCAAGATTTTGTTGCTCCTTTTTCCTCCAATTCAGCCACCAATGTGCAGCCCTCTCAAGTGTTTCACTCCTCTTTTAGAAGCAACCTTGATGTTGGTCACTCCTAGGTGTTTAGTTTCCCAAAGTTCTTCCACCAATAGAGAAGCAAGTTCCCTAGGTCACCACAAAACCTTCCAATGTTGGCTTCCTTTGTAACTTGGCCTTCCACACCTTCAAGAAGCACTCAACACACCTTAAGTTGCTGGATTATTAGTGCTAAAACTGAAAAATAACAATTAGGAAAAGCTATACCAATTGGTGGAAATTAATGAGACAAAACTAGGAAGAGTTCCAATCAAAGACAAGCAAAAATTAAGGCACCAAGGAAAGGTTAGCACACAAAGGAAAAACCTATCAATGGCACTAGAGTAGATTACAAAACAAAATCTATGATTACAAAAAAAAATAAGACTCAAGAACAAGTTCTATGTGGCTGGACAGCTTTCAAACAAACAATACAAACCAAAATCCGAGAGCACACCACACACAATTTTCTACTCCTTGGCTTTTTCTTGTACTTTTTTTTTGTGATTCTTTTTGTAAATTCTTTTGCACTTTTTCTTTTTCTTTTTGTACAGGATTTTAATGCCTTTTAAACATGTATTAATCTCGGATTTAAAGAAGTAAAACTGCTGCCAAAATAATTCCACAAAACAAGAGGTATACTAGTGAAAATGTTTTTCTAGTGCTTCACAATTTTGTACAAAATTTAGGTCAATTTTCAAGCACTCTTTTCTTTTGTTTTTCCATTGAATTTAACATACTAATACCTCTGTTTTGCCTCTGTTTTGAGGACTTAAAAAGTGTTAAAAGTTTCAGCCACAAAGCAAGACACAAAGAAACCTAATAGGAATAGTGTTTGACATATTTTCTTGACAAAACTTTTAATGTGACATCAAAGAAACCTAACTCTATGAAATTTGCTAGAACTAATAGCAAATCAAGAACTCAAATATGTAAAACAAAAGCACATATAGGTCAGGTACAAAGAGTATTTAAATTGCACAAAAAGAATTGACCAAAAACAACACAAAAACAAAGGTTAAACAAGCTAGTCTAGGAATTAATGACATGTAAAGGACTACACATGACTCTAGACAAAACACAAGATTATAAACCAAAAACACATGCTATTCATTATCATAATCCAATCACGGATTCAGGTCATAAGGAATAAGAGAAGACTCAACAAAATAAAAAACGCACAAGTTCATAGAAGCCTAAAGCACCAAAACCGGATTGATTCAAGATTAACGGAACAAGCAAAGTGTGAATCAATCAATTCTCATGTGACATATAGGATCCATCAAAATATGTATTAAACCTAGATCCATACAGAAAACACAAGAAGACATGTAAAATATGGAAGAGACAACACGGATTCATACAAAAGTTTAAGAACACATAACCTCAAGAGCACCAAGGCTCTAGATACCAAAACTGGTGGAACCACTTGGAGAAGATTGATGTTCTTCAAGTTGAACCATGCTAAGTCCCTTTCTTCTCTTGAGGTTAGACACTCCAATGATGAAGAAACACCTTTGAAGAAGCTCCAATGGTGAAGAAGCACTAAGGAGTGCTCGGTTACTCCTTGAAGAAGTAGAAGATGGAGGCTCCAAGGCACAAAGGTGGAAACCTTTGTGAAGGAACTAGGGAGAACTTGTTCTCCACGGTTTTGAGACTTTGAGAAGAGAGAATTATTTTAGAAATTCTGATTTCATTCATCCAAAGTGAGGGAAAATGAAAGGTTTACAAATTTATAGAAGTAGGTAGCTTATGGAGCAAGTGTCGCCACCGGCCCGAAACGGGCTTTCGGCATTCGCGAAGGATGGTTGGACTCTTTTATTTGTTTAAAAATATGGATTGCTAGAATGACTTATTCTCACCAATGGATTAGCGGTTTTCATAAAAAGGAAGGGTTCATGGAGTCGCCACCAATGTTTTACTCAAAACATTGGAAAAAGAAGTTTAAGGCAATCGATTCAAAAATCGACTTCGGCCATGACAACCAGAGTCGGGTAAGGGAGTCGGTTACGCGTGGGGAAGGTGTTAGCACCCCACAGCGCCCCTTTCGGGTTCCCTATGACAGATTATTTCTAAAAATAATAGTGCGAAATTACTAAATTACCCCTATTTATTCTAAACAATTATAACTTAACTATCTACATGATGACAGTTAAATATACACACAGAAAGCAGTAAAAGGAAGGACTTAAGAAGAAACCTTTGAAGCGTGCTTTTATATTCAAGTAAAACTGGGAAGCTTTTTGGCGTTCCCTCGCTCTACAAGCCCGCTTGCTCCCTCCTAGAAAATTTTAACTATGGAAATCCGGAGGATTTCCCTTCGACTCAGTTCGAGACTCAAGCAAAAAGCTCAGAACTCGAGAACTTTGTCGGATCAACTCTCCGAGTGATTTCTAGGCAGAGCACTGCTCAAAAAAACCCAGAATACTCAAGAAGAGGGTTAAAACTCAGTGTCAAAGTGTCAAATGACGTCCAATTGACGTCATATTTATAGGGATGAGGCGCAGTACGGCCTCTGGGGGTCAATACGGCCCGTATTGAGTTTTTGAACTACAATACGGCCGTATTGAATTCAGTACGACCGTATTGAAGTTCAAAAAACCTCAATACGGCCGTATTGAGTTCAGTGCGGCCGTAGTGAACTTCAATCCGGCCGTATTGAGTTCAGTGCGGCCGTATTGTAGTTCAAAATGTTCAATACGGCCGTACTGAACTTTTGGGAGGCCGTATTGGGCTTCATTCCCTCCACTTCCTTATTTTGAGCTATTACAAGACCTCTAGACCTACAGAGAATCCTCCTAGGGCCTTCCATGAGTCCTTCTGGCTGACTTTCCTTCAGTCCTCAAGAGTCTTCAAGCTTTATTTCCGACCCGGACAATTTTAGGGGTCTACAGCTGCCCCCCCTTTACTTAGTCAAACGACCTTTTGGTGTACCGTTTGATAAGTAAAGGAGTTGACCCAATTGTCCGGGGAATAAGCCATCCTTCCGACTTGTAGTGTCTTCAGGTGGGAAAATTGTTGAGTAGCCTCTCCAGGTTGAGTTTGCCCTCTCCAGGGTGAGTATTAGTCGTCGCCTCTCCAAGCTCATTGCATACCTCGGTGCTCTGGACATCTGGGTAGCTGAGTAACACCTCTCCAGGCTTGTGCATACCTCGGTGCTCTGGACATCTGGGTAGCTGAGTATTGCCTCTCCAGGCTTGTGCATACCTCGGTGCTCTCGACAACTGGGTAGCTGAGTACCGCCTCTCCAGGATTGTGCATACCTCGGTGCTCTCGACAACTGGGTAGCTGAGTACCGCCTCTCCAGGCTTGTGCATACCTCGGTGCTCTCGACAACTGGGTAGCTGAGTAGCGCCTCTCCAGGCTTGTGCATACCTCGGTGCTCTCGACAACTGGGTAGCTGAGTATTGCCTCTTAGGCTTGTGCATACCTCGGTGCTCTCGACAACTGGGTAGCTGAGTAGCGCCTCTCCAGGCTTGTGCATACCTCGGTGCTCTCGACAACTGGGTAGCTGAGTACCGCCTCTCCAGGCTTGTGCATACCTCGGTGCTCTCGACAACTGGGTAGCTGAGTATTGCCTCTTAGGCTTTGAGATGATTTTGTCTCCACAGTCCACGATGCTGCTTCGACGGTTTGATTTTGATTTTGGTGCCGCTGAGGGCTGGATAACGCAGGGATCCGTCTAGGGGATGTGCAGTTACTCATAGGTTCTTGTGTCCCAACTTTCCTTTGCATAGTTGGTGCCCATTGAGGAATTTCTGTTTCCCTGGGGTGTAGACACGAAGATGCTCTTTCTGAGATGAGCGATGCCTTATGATTGGCTGACGTCCTTTCGACGTTGGTGGAGTATCCCGGTTATCCTTATTCGGGTGACTCTTTTGATTTTCTGATTTTGTTGCCTCTATGTAGGCTATTATCCGCTGGGGGATTTTGTCATTGATTGTGATTAGCCTCTTCTGTTAGGCAGATCATCTTGACGCTTGATGTTTGGCTAAGAGCCGGATTCCACTTGGGGAATGATTATTGATCTTTTGATTTTTCTCTTTTTTGTAGGGATGCCTCTTAATAGGCGACTGGGGATTTGAAGTTTATATATCCCAGAGTATTATTTAGAAAGCCTCTTCAGGCTTAGCTTCACTCATCGCTTGAGTTGGAAAGCTATCCTCCACTGAGGAGGTCATAGTCCTTTCGACTTGGATATTCTGTTTAGACGATCAAGCCCTCCTTGGGGAATCTTGCTGATCTTGGTTTGATAGCTTTTACTGGGGAATTTGGCCCATGAGTGGAAGCTGAGATATCTCTGGGGAGTATTATTTCGGCGAGCCTCTCCAGGCTCAATTATTCTGTACAATTTGTCGAGTATTATTTCGGTGAGCCTCTCCAGGCTCAATTATTTTGTATGAGTATTATTTCGGCAAGCCTCTCCAGGCTCAATTATTCTGTGGGAGTATTGTTTCGGCAAGCCTCTCCAGGCTTAGTTATTTTGTATGAGTATTATCTCGGCAAGCCTCTCCAGGCTCAATTATTCTGTGGGAGTATTGTTTCGGCAAGCCTCTCCAGGCTCAGTTATTCCGCACGAGGCGATTGATTTTCTAAATCTTTTGCCTCTTTTTTGTCGTTTTTGGCTTTTTCTGTATTTTTTGCCTTTTTTGTCATTTTTTTTGGCTTTTTCTGTATTTTTGCCTTTTCTGTTGATTTGCGGCCTTTTCTGTTGACCGCTGCCATACACAAGCAATTTTTCCTATTTTCTATTTTATGCAATTGCCTCATGATAAGGTCTTTGAATGTGCAACTAATGTGTGTGATGCACAAATGCAAGTTTTATTATTTAATGTTTTTAGAAAAATGAATGGCTCTCCCTATCCTCCTTTTCTTGGAGGAATTTCTGTCATCGACGTGAGGGAATATTTTTGTGAGCCTTTTATGCAGGAGATTATGGATTTTATAGGAACCCCTCCAATTTTCTTTATTGACCGATTATTAAGGAATTTCATACAATTTTTAGAAATACCAATTTAGAGGCATAATCACATGGTCAAGAGAGAAAAGAAATGAATAGATATTTTATTAATATTCACAAGTGTTTTTACAGAAAGATATACAGAAGGAAATTTCTGAAGAATGGCTGGCCTGGGTAGGCTATATACATTGGGCTTAACAATTATATCTGTAATTGTTGCTCTTTACATTCCCCTAGTTGCTTCGGGTGAGATGCCTGAGCCAGGAGTGTAGATGCTGCAAGACGCTTGCTTCTAGAAGATAATCACTTGAGCCGCCTTTCGGTTTTCGATTCAAGTGATCGTTGCTTGCTTTGTTTTTGCATCTTATTCTTTTTGCCCCTAATTTTTGTCTAGGACGTATCCTAGCGGGGATAAATTCGCCTTTGTTTTGCCTAGTACCCTTGTACTGGCGGGCTTTTTATTTTGCCCTAACTTTTGCCTAGGACGCCCTTTTTGGGTTTTCATCCTAGCGGGCCTATGCAAGCAACATCTTCAAGCATAGTACTTCTTTACCACGTCAGCGTTGACTGGGTATCGAAGTTCTTTTCCATCCATGTCTGTGAGGATCAATGCTCCTCCTGAGAAGGCTCGTTTTTCCATGTATGGTCCTCCGTGATTTGGGGCACACTTTCCGATTTTGTCCTTTTGAGTTGGTAGCAATTTCTTCATTACCAACTCTCCCTCATGGTAGACTCGAGGGTGGACTTTCTTGTCAAAAGCCCTTTTTGATCTTCCTCTGATAGGCTTGACCATGGCATATGGCGTTCAGCCGTTTCTTTTTGATAAGGTTCAACTGGTCGTATCGGCTTTGAACTCATTCTACCTCGGAAAGTTTTGTTTCCAAGATTACCCTTAGAGAAGGTATCTCGACTTCGACGGGTAGAACTGCCTCCATCCCATAAACGAGGGAGAATGGAGTAGCTCCTGTAGATGTACGTACTGAAGTCCTATAGCCATGAGGAGCGAAGGGTAACATCTCGTGCCAGTCTTTAAATGAGACAACCATCTTTTGCACTATTTTCTTGATGTTCTTATTGGTTGCCTCGACTGCCCCATTCATCTTTGGCCGATATGGGGAAGAGTTATGGTGTTGGATCTTGAATTCTTGGCACAGTTCTTCCACCATTTTGTTGTTCAGATTAGATCCATTATCAGTGACGATTTATTTCTCCATGCTTCCACTAGATTATTCTAAAATCATTTGGGACAAGAGAGAAAAGAAGGGAAAGATACTTTTATTCTGAAGTTTGTGTTTTAGAGGGGTTTTTATTTTCATTTTGAAAAATGGTTTTTGTAAGAATGGATGGCCAAGGTAGGCTTATGTGTTTAGGCTTGTTTGATTAAACACTTATGAAGTTAAAAAGTCGTGTTGTGATTCGACAACTTGGATAGCTTCCCTTGAACCTTTCTTGAATTCGGCTCGTGGTACCATCATGGATTTCTTTTTTTTTTTTTTTTTTTTTTTTTGATTGTCCTTATTTTTGCCTGAAACACCCTTTTGTGGTGTTTTAGCGGACTTTTGTTTTTTGTTTATTTTGCAACCCTAATTTTTGCCTAGGTCACCCTTTCGTGGGATTCCTAGCGGGTTCTTTGCTCTTATTTTTGCGCATCCCCCTTTTTGGGTTTTCTGCCGAGCTTCTTTTATTTTAAAGGATTTATTTTTATCCATGATGGCACTTGTCGAGGCCAAGGGAAGGTGCTCCAAGTTGTCACACACACTTCCACATAAAAAATGATGCGGGTTTATTATTATTAAGATGATTTTAACCTCATTCATGTTTATTCAAACAGGGTTAAAAATAATGCGGTTTAGAATTTTATTATAAGCAAGAAAAAAAGCAATGAAGAATGATTTTATTATAATCATAGCGGAAACATGTGTCCTTATTTCATCACTGATATGGGTCCCAATATTGACCTCTTTTATCTCTCGGCCCTGCCCCAAATTCACAGTCTCCAATTTCTCTTGACGAGCTTCTTGATCTAGCAATCTTTGCAAATCCGGAGAAATGGTCTCCTCATCACTGTCCAACTCAACCCATTTATCCTCAACTTTCGGATCCCGGTCAGAGCGAACAATTACAGACATAATTATTTTATTGGTTCTGTTTAGGTTTAGAATTATTAATGTTAATGGGGAAAGAGAGAAAAGAACAAAAGAGAGAGTAATGTGTGAAAAATGCCTCTTTATTGATATGTATTAAAACTGTACAAAAACCCTTATTTACATGAAAAGGTTCTCATGATCTCGGGTACTGATCATGAGTCCCTAAAAGAAAAGAAAAATATGAAGGGGCCCTATCGTGGCTTGCCATTCTCTACTCCTGCTTTGGTAGAGGATTCTTGCTCACGTCGGGCGCTGTCGAATCGAAGGTGACCCACCCAGCATCAATAAGGTCTTGGACCTTATATTTGAGAACTTTACAGTTCTCCGTTGAATGCCCCGATGCCCCCGAATGGTATAGACATTTGTCTTGTGGTTTGTACCAATCGGGGTATGGTGGATCAAATTTCCTCGGTGGAACATAAGCTAGAAGACGCGCTTCTACTAGCTTCGGCAGGAGGTCGCTATATGTGGTCGGAAGTTTATCAAACTTCCTCACAGGGTTGTATTGCGACTTTCCCGACTTCGAAGTGGAAGAAGATAAAGAAACATTTACGGCATTGACTCCTCCCTCCTTCTTCTTCCTGAAGGTCTTCTTAGCTTCGAATGATTTGGAGGGCTTAGCTAGCTTCCCACTTTTCAGCCCTTGTTCCACCCTTTCTCCAATGGTGATGATGTCCGAGAAGAGTGTGGTCGTGTTCCCTATCATTTTGTCATAATAGGGACCGGTCAACGAATTTATGAACAAGGACACCGTCTCCTTATCTGACAGCGGGGGCTCTATTTGTGCCGCCAACTCCCTCCATCGTTGGGCATACGCCTTGAAAGATTCATCATTTGTTTTACTCAAGGCTTGAAGATCTGACCTATCGGGTGTTAGGTCGATGTTGTATTTGTAGCGCTTGAGAAAGGCGTCGGCCAACTGCCTCCATGTGTGTACTAGATTTCCATCTAGCTGCATATACCAGTTGAGCGCGGTATCAGCCAAGCTCTCTTGGAAGCAGTGGATCAAGAGCTTTTCGTTTGTGGCATATGCAGCCATCTTTCGGCAGTACATGGTGAGATGACTCTTGGGGCAAGTCGATCCCACGTATCTCGGGAAATCCGGCACTTTAAATTTAGGAGGGAATTGGATGTCCCTCACTAAACACATATCGGCGGCATCTTTAATATCGAAGTCATGCCCCTCCATAGCCCTTAGCCGATCCTCTAGGGCGTGGAATTGTTCCTTTGAAACCTCGGGCTCTTTAATCATGATCCCCGCCCCAAGGGGTACAGCTCGTGGAGGTTCTTCTTCGTCCTCATGATCCTCCTCATGATGGGACTCATGGTCACTGTGGTGAGCCCCGTTCATGTTTTGATGACGCATGAGTTCCATCATTTGCGCCATCTGCTCCTTGAGCTGTGAGAGTTCGGCTGTAAGCTTCTTATTTTGGTCCTCCAGCGCTTCCATCTTCTTGATTTTCTGCGCGCGTGTGAGGACAGAGAGATGACCAGCCACTTTCTAAAATGAATGTTTAATTAGTTTATTTATGGGATGAATACGCTCTTGACATGAGCTTGATAACCCTCCATTTTTAAGGCGCTGCCTTTTTAAAACGGAGTGTTACCACCCTCCTTGACTTATGATCCCTCCCCAACGGAGAATCTCGATAATTATGGGTCTCTTTTACTCATGTCAAGAGGTATTGGTGAACCTAGAATGCATGGTTTATGAGGATGCATGATATCTTATTGGTAATGATGCACATGCTCCTCACTTTTATTATATTTTCACACATGGTCTTTCTTCTCATGTCATGGTATTTTCATGCATGGGGATTATTCTTTAGACCTTATCACGAGGTTTATTATTAATGTACAAACAATATCACATAAACCTATACACAAACAATTCACTCATCCACGAACAGTCACGAGCGAATCACGAGGTAGGGGTATCCTGCAGAAAAGTGCATATTCAAGGAGGTTCTAACTGTTCTCACTGGTCTGAGGCCCCCAAGGTGCCCCCATTATAGGGACCCAATTCCTCTCGTCGTAAGTCGATGGAAAGTTCCAACGCACTGTCGGACTCGAGTTCATGGTTATCACCTTGAGTGATGTTTTCCGACAACGGTCTACGGGCACCTATAGACCCATTCGACAACCGGCCGTACTAACATCCACTCCCTATGGCTTTCCACTCATGCCCCCGGGTATAGAGGGAACTGTTGTGTGCAAAGGTTTGTGTACAGTTTTTATTTCAAACAATTGCGGAAATTTAAACATACAACAGTTATTAAAGCCAAATAGATAAAGCATATTATCATACAAGTAAGGGGTAATAAAGTAATTTTAACTATTATTTGTTAAAAATAATCTGTCACTAAATGGAACTGACTCTCGAGGCTTCCCCAGCGGAGTCGCCATCTGTCGCCACCGGCCCGAAACGGGCTTTCGGCATTCGCGAAGGATGGTTGGACTCTTTTATTTGTTTAAAAATATGGATTGCTAGAATGACTTATTCTCAAACTGAGACCTTGTCAAACGAGCAATTTTATTAAAAGGCTCACCAATCCATGTTAATCCCAAGCGGGACCCTCCATGGATTAGCGGTTTTCATAAAAAGGAAGGGTTCATGGAGTCGCCACCAATGTTTTACTCAAAACATTGGAAAAAGAAGTTTAAGGCAATCGATTCAAAAATCGACTTCGGCCATGACAACCAGAGTCGGGTAAGGGAGTCGGTTACGCGTGGGGAAGGTGTTAGCACCCCACAGCGCCCCTTTCGGGTTCCCTATGACAGATTATTTCTAAAAATAATAGTGCAAAATTACTAAATTACCTCTATTTATTCTAAACAATTATAACTTAACTATCTACATGATGACAGTTAAATATACACACAGAAAGCAGTAAAAGGAAGGACTTAAGAAGAAACCTTTGAAGCGTGCTTTTATATTCAAGTAAAACTGGGAAGCTTTTTGGCGTTCCCTCGCTCTACAAGCCCGCTCGCTCCCTCCTAGAAAATTTTAACTATGGAAATCCGGAGGATTTCCCTTCGACTCAGTTCGAGACTCAAGCAAAAAGCTCAGAACTCGAGAACTTTGTCGGATCAACTCTCCGAGTGATTTCTAGGCAGAGCACTGCTCAAAAAAACCCAGAATACTCAAGAAGAGGGTTAAAACTCAGTGTCAAAGTGTCAAATGACGTCCAATTGACGTCATATTTATAGGGATGAGGCGCAGTACGGCCTCTGGGGGTCAATACGGCCCGTATTGAGTTTTTGAACTACAATACGGCCGTATTGAATTCAGTACGGCCGTATTGAAGTTCAAAAAACCTCAATACGGCCGTATTGAGTTCAGTGCGGCCGTAGTGAACTTCAATCCGGCCGTATTGAGTTCAGTGCGGCCGTATTGTAGTTCAAAATGTTCAATACGGCCGTACTGAACTTTTGGGAGGTCGTATTGGGCTTCATTCCCTCCACTTCCTTATTTTGAGCTATTACAAGACCTCTAGACCTACAGAGAATCCTCCTAGGGCCTTCCATGAGTCCTTCTGGCTGACTTTCCTTCAGTCCTCAAGAGTCTTCAAGCTTTATTTCCGACCCGGACAATTTTAGGGGTCTACAGCAAGCTAACCTTAACCATGGTTCAAGTGAACCATGGTTTGGTTGGCTTGACCATCCAAGCTAGTTAAGAGGCTTGTGGAGCAAGCTTCTCACTTAGCTTGCTTGGGAAGCAAGCTAGGAGAAGCTTGTAGCACAAGCTTCTCAACTTTGAGAAAGGATAAGCAATTTGGCCAAGACAAAGAGCTAGGCAAAGGTGGGCGGCCAAGGTCCTATTTTGCTCACTTTGATTATTTCAAAAATGTTTGATTTGGTTTAGTTAGGTTCATCCAATGATGATGAGACCTAGCTAAATCAAATCTATGAAAAATTAGGAGCAAAATGAGTCTAATATGTAAAATTTTGCCTAGGCCCAATTCTGGCCCAATTACTAGTCACACCCTCAAGCATTGCTAAATGTCACCCCACTTCTACTACTGGAAAAATAGAAAATGAGTGTATCAACAACAGAGGTTAAATGGAGTCAAACTCTCCAAGTAACCCACCCTAGAATCAATATGTAATGACTAATAAAAGAAACTAAAGTGCCTCACAAATACAAAGGCAAAAATAAGCCTATACAAGAGAACTATGTACAAGATATTTACAACATATGAAAAAGGTCTTCAAAATCATCCCATTCCTCTTGGTTCTTTTAATGTATCTCCTCTTGGATTCCTTGGCCTTGGCCATAGTCTATCACCTTGGACGTCCATGATCAACCCCTTGGTGGAAGGAGTCCATCAAAGTTTTCAGTATGTTAAATCAACTAAATGAAATTATGTTTGAAACATGGAGAAATAGTGCAAGTATTTTTATACTGGTTCGCTCAAGCTGAGCTACGTCCAGTCTCCTTTAATTGAAGGGTCCCACTATATTTTCAATTAAGTACAAAAGTATTATCGACCACTTTTGGCCCACCAACTTCACTCATCAACGCTAGTATTCTTTGATCAGCCTTTTTAGGCTCGTAGTGAGTATTCTCGACCACTCCTGGTCCCGAGTATTCTCAACCACTCCTGGTTGGCAAATATCACTAGTATTCTTTGTTCAGCCTTTTCAAGCTCTCTATGAGTATTCTCAACCACTCCTGGTCCCAAGTATTCTCAACCACTCCTGGTTGGCTAGCTTCACTCACTAGCTCTAGTATTCTTTGTTCAGCCTTTTCAGGCTCTTAGTGAATTTTCTCGACCACTCCTGGTCCTAAGTATTATCAACCACTCCTAGTTGGCTATCAGTACTAGTATTCTTTATTCAGCTTGTTCAGGCTCTTGGTGAGGATTATCGACCACTCCTGGCCCGCTAACTTTACTCATTAGCACTAGTATTCTTTGTTCAGCCTCTTTATGCTCTCAGTGAGGATTTGTAATGACCCGCCTTAGGCCGTCACATCAACAACCAATATGACAACTAAAATAAAATAATATATAATAAAGAAAATAGAGCAAAGGCTAGCTACACTAGAGTGTAAATATACAATATCGTATAAATTGTTTCCATAATATAAAACATAACTTTATAAAAGAGTCATCCTCAGCAAGGTTATACAGTCATCCAAAAAGATAATATAATTACAACGTCATGAAAGTATCAAAATAAGACACCCTAGGTGTTGGTCAAGCTCTAAGTCTAGCCACTTATCAAAGCAACTACCCAAAATACTCCTTGCTCCCCTACATAGTGAGATCATCACAGTCCACATCATGGAAATATAAGGGTTAGCAAGTATAAAACCAACCATAGTACAATAAAATGAAATATCATTAAACTAGATATTCATCAACAGTGTGTATCCATACCAAGGGAATGACAACATTATAACAAGTCATTTCCATGCCAAATATAAACCAATCCAAAATCTAATGTATACACATCCATGCCAATGCATACATATTCTATGATAATAAAGAATCCATAACCAATGTATACAATCCACACCAAATGCATACATATTCCACATCCAAACCAAAGTCACGCCACTGTATAATCCCATGAAGTAGCCAACACATCCAAACCAAATGTTGACCTCAACACATCCAAACCAAGTGTTGAATTCGTGAACATGTCACCTGCCCATGTCACACACCTAACCTCTCATGGAAAATATACAGTTGGGTTACGTCGTCACATAACCCTGGTGATCGCAGCCACTTCATCTATTGGTATGACTCGGCCTTGCCCTCATACCGGTAGAAAATAGAATACTTAGAGGAGTACTTCAAAATCCACCTAACATCTGAAGTGGTTTATTATATAATCTTTGGAAAACTTCCATATTGGAATCCTCATCATGGGACTCCCAAATTCCGTATTTTCCCAAAGATTATATCCTGATCTCACCAAAAGATCTCTCAATCCATATCATAACCTTACTCCTCTAAGTCCTATTAGATTTCCAAACCAAACACACATAGCATATTACATAATTACATACAAAAGTTTCCATAATCATGCCAACTTAACTAAATCACTCCTTGTGAAATGGAAACCTTCACATAAAACAACATATCAAGAGTTATACTACTTCTATCATGCTCATACTTATCTCATATGAAAGATAAGAAGATTTCCTACAACTCTTATGAAGACATCAAGTCCTAATTCTATCATCTACTTTGTTAAAAATTCTAAAACTACAACAGCTATAACCAATGTTGGTTGCTTGACCCATATTCACTAAAATAGTCATATCTGAAGTTCTAGACCTCCTTTTTGGGTGATTCCAACGCCATTGGAAAGATAACATCCAAGGCTACAACTTTCATGAAGAAATAAAGGCCAACATACTCACGCCCGACGCACTAATATCCCACCCGGCGCAAAACTCAAATAGAGACCTATAGAGGTCTCAGCGCCCGACGCATTTATCCTATGCCCGACGCAATTCCAGACAGAGACTCCCAATGAGTCTCCACGCCCAGCATGCTCAGATCACGCCCGATGCAATATTAGTAACTAAAACACAAGGATCATGTCTAATAGTGCGCCTGACATGGT
Organism: Cajanus cajan; assembly: GCF_000230855.2. Lineage (NCBI taxonomy): Eukaryota > Viridiplantae > Streptophyta > Magnoliopsida > Fabales > Fabaceae > Cajanus > Cajanus cajan. The sequence goes on from NC_138525.1 coordinate 43,090,920, forward strand.
TCTTCTCACGCCCGACGTGATTCACCCAGGGATTCCCATTTCAAATTGTGCCCGGCGCGACTAATCTCGCGCTCGGCGTGATTTAGCAATGGTTATCCCTGATGAATTCATATCCGACACCAAGAACTGTGCCAGGCACAATGTTTAACCAGAAACCCCCGAAAACCCCAAAAATTCCTTCCCAACACGAACCCAATCCAAATTACACGAGTTCAAACCATTATAAGGCATAAACACTATCCAAAATCAACACATTAAGTGATAAAATCAAGTTTTAACCATTAATCCATGGAAATCATGAAGAAACCCAACCAAACCCTTTCCACTCAATCCAACCTTAATCATGCATAAAACATGGAATCAATGTGATATTTCAAACCCATACATACTATATTAAGTCTTATAAGTATTACCCTTACCTTAGAAACCTCAGAAATGTAAGGTTTGAACAAAACCCTCAAATCCCAACTCAAACTTTAATCCCCCTTTTCATGGCTTCAGAGGCCAAATCTCTTGAAACTCTAGTTGTGAAGATTGATCCTAGCTTGATAAACTTCCCAAATGTGTTCTCAGCTTCCCTCCGGACCAGAGCCTTTCTCTCTACTTCCTCTGTCTAGAAACTGTCTTTGTTTGACAAATGAGACCCTCCGGTCCTAAGTCCCTATATATAGCATATAGCCATTTTCCAAAATTTCCAAATTTCACCCTTAGCACCTATTCACCTCAAATATTCTATTCCTTAAAGTATTTCAACTCCCTAAGCTCTAAAACAACCTCAAATTCACTCATAAAGACCAGATTTATCTTATGCTCCTGTCCATCAATCTCTTACCCATCCTATTCCTTTCCATGCAATACTCACAACTCACCACCATATGAAATGAAACATGTATCAACACACAAACAAACATCACTTTCAGATACATATGCTTGGAATAATGAGTTGCATGCCAATTCACTTAACTAAGATGAGAAGGAAGGTGATCAATCTTCTTGCCTCTTAGTACCAAGTCAGTACAATGGTGTATAATGCATCATTCACCACATTCATGATACAGATGCCTATATAAACACCTCAAAACAACAATATCTCATCTCATACTACAAAATCACTACCATGTCCAAACAACTAATCATAACCACATAACTATACAACATGCCCAAAGATAAGTACATTTCAAATCCACAGCTCCAAATCCAAATAAACAACATACACATATATACATACATATATATACATACATACATATATATATATATATATATATATATATATATATATATACATAAAGTATATCTACTAAATAGCCCAATATTTCCATGACGTTACAGGATTCTTTGATAAGCCTCTCCAAGCTTATACAATTCCCTAGCCTCTTCAGGCTTTACAAATGATTGATAATTTGTTCTGAGTGTGTGGTTTACTCTCTCAAAAAGGATACAAAGAATTTACTACACTCACTAAATTTTATGTTCCTAAGTTGCTGATGGAGGAGGCCCATGGGCCAAAGGCCCAACTACAAGGCCAAGAGGATACATGAAGAATGGGCCCATGCTCAACAGAAGCTCATAGTACTCTTTAGTTGGGCTTTGACCCAAGCCCAAGTACATTAGGTAGTAGTATAGGTTTGGGCCTTTGGGCTTGTATTTTTGGGCCTTGTATTTCGTCCACCTAGATTAGGATTTTCATTTCATGGCAATGTGAATTTAGGGTTAATCTAGGTTAGCATGTGCATGTTCATTTGCATGTAATTATTATTCCATTTGGTATGCATTTCGGCCATGTGCACACATGCACATTGTGTGACCGAAATGATGCTCAAATGGATACCAAATTACATCCAAATGAGAGGTGCACATGGTGGTGATCGGTTGGCACCAAAATTTGAATTTAAACATTCAAATTTTGGCGCCTAAGGTTAAGTTAAACCATACCATGGTTTAACTTAACCTTGGGTCAAGCCAAACTTGTTCATCACACTAGTATCCCTATATATTCACTTTGGCTTGATTGTGTAGACATTTTTGGATGATATATGAGAATTTCTCCTTGTTCAAATTCTCCACCAAAAGTCACTCCTAGATCCTTTCTTCTACCCTACTTGAGCTTCTCTCTTTGTAGAGTTAGGATCACCAACCTGTCGCCACCCGCCGAAACGGACGTTGGCATTCGCGACGATAGTCGGACTCTTCTTTTAGTTTTGAAAAATGATGGATTGTTAGAACGACTTATTCTCAAACTGAGACCTCATCGGAATAACAATTTTGTTAAATGATTCTCACCAACCCATGTTAATCCCAAACGGGACCCTCCATGGATTAGTGGTTTTCGCAAAAAGGGGTTCTTGGAGTCGCCACCAATGTTTTACTCAAAACATTGGAAAAAGATATAAGGCAATTGATTTTCACAAATCAACTTAGCCATTACAACCAGAGTTGGGTAAGGGAGTCGATTACGTGCGGGGAAGGTGTTAGCACCCCACAATGCCCCTTTCGGGTTCCCTATGACGGATTATTTCATAAATAATAGCGTAAAATTACTAAACTACCCCTATTTATTAGAATGATTGTAAGTAAACTATCTACATGATGAAAGTTTTAAACGTGTAATGCAACAATCAAAAAGCGGTAAAAGAAAGGATTTTGGGAATAAACCTTCGAAGCGTGCTTTTATATACTCAAAAAGAAGTTAGGAGGCTTTTTGGCGCTCCTTCCCACTACACTTTCGCTCGCTCCTTTCCCTAAAAATAATATTTACTACGGAAATCAAAGAGATTTCCCTTCGACTGGTTCGAGTCTCAAGCTAATGGCTCATGAACTCAAGAACTTAGTCGGATCGGCTTCCGGAGAGATTTCTAGAGTAGAGAATAGCTCAAAAACCCAAGAATACTCAGCCAGAGGGTGGAGGAATGCTCCAAAAGTGTCCAAAATGTGTGGAAGGACGAGCCAATGACGTCCTATTTATAGGATTGAGGCGCAGTACGGCCTAGGGGGTCAATACGGCCCGTACTGAGTTTTTGAACTACAGTACGACCGTATTGAATTCAGTACGGCCCGTACTGAAGTTCAAAAACTTCAGTACGGCCGTATTGATTTCAGTACGGCCCGTACTGAGTTTTTGAACTACAGTACGGCCGTATTGAATTGAGTACGGCCGTACTGAAGTTCAAAAAACTTCAGTACGGCCGTATTGATTTCACTATGGCCGTATTGTAGTTCAAATGGCTCAGTACGGCCGTACTGAACCTCTAGGAGGGCGTATTGAGCTCCAATCCTCACACACCCTTATTATAAGCTACTCTGAGACTTCTAGACCTACAAAGAATCATCCTAGGGTCTTCCAGGAGTCCTTCCGGCTGACTTTCCTTCGGTCTTCGAGAGTCCTTGAGTCTTATTTCCGACCTGGACAATTTTAGGGGTCTACAGCTGCCCCCCCTTTACTTAGTCGAACGACTTTTTTGGTGTACCGGTTGACAAGTAAAGGAGTTGACCCAATTGTCCGGGGAGTAAGTCATCCTTCCGACTTGTAGTGTCTTCAGGTGAGAAAATTGTTGAGTAGCCTCTCCAGGTTGAGTTTGTCCTCTCCAGGGTGAGTATTAGTCGTCGGCTCTCCAGGCTCGTGCATACCTCGGTGTTTTTGACAACCTCGGTAGCTTGAGTTTGCCCTCTCCAGGGTCTGCATGCCTCCGTGTTTCTGACGACGTTGGCAGCTGCATACCTCCGTGTTCCTGACGACGTCGGTAGCTGAGTATTAGTCGTCGCCTCTCCAGGCTCGTGCATACCTCGGTGTTTCTGACAACCTCGGTAGCGTGAGTATGCCCTCTTTAGGGTCTGCATGCCTCCGTGTTTCTGACGATGTTGGCAGCTGCATACCTCCGTGTTTCTGACGACGTCGGTAGCTGAGTATTAGTCGTCGCCTCTCCAGGCTCGTGCATACCTCGGTGTTTCTGACAACCTCGGTAGCGTGAGTTTGCCCTCTCCAGGGTCTGCATGCCTCCGTGTTTCTGACGACATTGGCAGCTGCATACCTCCGTGTTTTTGACGACGTCGGTAGGTGAGTATTAGTCGTCGCCTCTCCAGGCTCGTGCATACCTCGGTGTTTCTGACGACCTCGGTAGCGTGAGTTTGCCCTCTCCAGGGTCTGCATGCCTCCGTGTTTCTGACGACGTTGGCAGCTGCATACCTCTGTGTTTCTGACGACGTCGGTAGCTGAGTATTAGTCGTCGCCTCTCCAGGCTCGTGCATACCTCGGTGTTTCTAACAACCTCGGTAGCGTGAGTTTGCCCTCTCCAGGGTCTGCATGCCTCCGTGTTTCTGACGACGTTGGCAGCTGCATACCTCCGTGTTTCTGACGACGTCGGTAGCTGAGTATTAGTCGTCGCCTCTCCAGGCTCGTGCATACCTCGGTGTTTCTGATCACCTTGGCAACTTGAGTTTGGTCGTCGCCTCTCCAGGCTCGTGCGTACCTCAGTGTTTCTGATCACCTTGGCAGCTTGAGTTTGCCCTCTCCAGGGTCTGCGATTTGCCCTCCCCAGGGTTGCATACCTCCGTGCTTCTGGTCACTTTGGTAGCGTGAGTTTGCCCTCTCCAGGGATGCATACCTCCGTGCTTCTGGTCACTTTGGTAGCGTGAGTTTGCCCTCTCCAGGGATTTGTGATGATTTTGTCTCCACAGTCCACGATGCTGCTTCGACGGTTATTTTTGATTTTGGTGCCGCTGAGGGCTGGATAACGCAGGGATCCGTCTAGGGGATGTGTAGTTACTTATAGGTTCTTGCGTCCCAACTTTCCATTGCGTAGTTGGTGCCCACTGGGGAAATTCTGATTCCTTGGGGATGCAGACACAAAGATGCTCTTTCTGAGGTGAGCGATGCCTTATGATTGGCTGACGTCCTTTCGACGTTGGTGGAGTATCCCGGTTATCCTTATTCGGGTGACTCTTTTGATTTTCTGGTTTTGTTGCCTCTGCGTAGGCTGTTATCCGCTGGGGGATTCTGTTGTGATGATTTTGTCTCCACAGTCCACGATGCTGCTTTGACGGTTGTTTTTGATTTTGGTGCCGCTGAGGGCTGGATAACGCAGGGATCCGTCTAGGGGATGTGCAGTTACTCATAGGTTCTTGTGTCCCAACTTTCCATTGCGTAGTTGGTGCCCACTGGGGAAATTCTGATTCCTTGGGGATGCAGACACAAAGATTCTCTTTCTGAGGTGAGCGATGCCTTATGATTGGCTAACGTCCTTTCGACGTTGGTGGAGTATCCCGGTTATCCTTATTCGGGTGACTTTTTTTTGATTTTATGGTTTTTTTACCTCTGCGTAGGCTGTTATCTGCTGGGGGATTCTGTCGTATTGATCTTGATTGGCCTCTTCTGTTAGGCAGATTATCTTGACGTTCGGTGTTTAGCTGAATACCGAATTCCGCTTGGGGAATGGTTATTGATCTTTTCGGATTTTCTCTTTTTGAAGGAGTGCCTCTGAGTAGGCGAATGGGGATTGAGGATCTTATGTATCCCAGAGTATTATTTAGAAAGCCTCTTCAGGCTTAGCTTCACTCGTCGCTCGAGTTGGAAAGCTATCTTCCACTGAGGAAGTCTAAGTCCTTTGACTCGGATATTTTGTTTGGATGATCATGCTTCCATTGGGGAATCTTGCGAATTCGGCCCAAGAGTGCAAGCTGAGATGTCTCTGGGGAGTATTATTTCGGCAAGCCTCTCCAGGCTCAGTTATTCTGTACGATTGTTGGATTTTCTGAATTTTTTGCCTTTTTTTGTCGATTTCGACTTTTTTCGGAATCGGAGGGATCTCAAACACACTCACAGATAAAGTATGCAGAGGAATGAAGATGTTGTGATGAATGAGAGGAGGAGGGACGTATTTATAGAAAAATTAGGTCAGTACGGTCCGTACTGAATTCAGTACGGCCGTACTGATCTTACTGTTGATGTACAAAAGAATGGGCCAATACGGGCCGTATTGAATTCAATACGCCCGTATTGGTGTGGACGTTATGGCCAATACGGTCGTATTCATTTCAGTATGCCCGTATTGAGTTGAAAATTTGTTCATAACCCTAATTTTAGTACGGGCGTACTGAACATGGTACGGGCGCATTGTTTTTTCTGAAGTTCATTCATTCATTTTTTTTTTCAATAAACAGAGAATAAGTGATCTTCCAGTACACCTATCATCTGTATGCATGTATGCGGTATGATGCACCTAATTCTATTTGATTTATTTTTCAAAAGAATTAACCGATGCGTTTCTTTGCTTGGATTTTTGCCATTCCTCTAGACGGGCTGTGCGCTGCCGATTTCTGTAACCGAGGAATGATGCGTGTTATATCGAGATTGGTGTCATCAACCCAGTGATCGTTCCCTTCCTTTAGAAGATGTATCAACCTTCCTATTGACCACTATATCTCCATGTTCCACTAGATTATTCTAAAATCGTTTGGGACAAGAGAAAAGAAAGGAGAGATATTTTTGTTCAAAAGTTTGTGTTTTAGAGGGGATTATTATTGTTTTGAAAACGGTTTTTGTAAGAATGGCTGGCCAAGGTAGGCTCATGTGTTTAGGCTTGTTTGATTAAACACTTATGAAGTTAAGAAAGTCTTGTTATTGACGTTGTGATTCGACAACTTAGATAGTTTCCCTTGAACCTTTCTTTTTGAATTCAGCTCATGGTACCATCATGGATTTCTTTTGCTTTTTGATTGTCCTTATTTTTTCCTAAAACACCCCTTTGTGGCGTCTCAGCGGACCTTTGTTTTTTGTTCATTTTTGCAACCCTAATTTTTGCCTAGGTCACCCTTTCGTGGGATTCCTAGCTGTCGCCACCCGCCGAAACAGACCTTGGCATTCGCGACGATGGTCAGACTCTTTTTAAGTTTTGAAAAAATGATGGATTGTTAGAACGACTTATTCTCAAACTGAGACCTCATCGAACTAACAATTTTGTTAAATGATTCTCACCAATCCATGTTAATCCTAAGCGGGACCCTCCATGGATTAGTGGTTTTCGCAAAAAGGGGTTCTTGGAGTCGCCACCAATGTTTTACTCAAAACATTGGAAAAAGATATAAGGCAATTGATTTTCACAAATCAACTTGGCCATTACAACCAGAGTTGGGTAAGGGAGTCGATTACGTGCGGGGAAGGTGTTAGCACCCCACAACGCCCCTTTCAGGTTCCCTATGATGGATTATTTCATAAATAATAGCGTAAAATTACTAAATTACCCCTATTTTTTAGAACGATTGTAAGTAAACTATTTACATGATGAAAACTCTAAACATGCAATGCAACAATCAAAAAGCAATAAAAGCGGTAAAATAAGGGATTTGGAAAGAAACCTTCAAAGCGGGCTTTTATATATTCAAAACGAAGTTTAGGAGGCTTTTTGGCGCTCCTTCCCACTACACGTCCGCTCGCTCCTTTCCCTAAAGATAATTTTTACTATGGAAATCAAAGAGATTTCCCTTCGACTTGTTCGAGTCTCAAGCTAATGGCTCATGACTCAAGAACTTTGTCGGATTGGCTCTCGGAGAGACTTCTAGGGCAGAGAATAGCTCAAAAACCCAAGAATACTCAGCACGAGGGTCCAAAAGTGTGGAAAAAGTGTGGAATGACGTGCAAATGACGTCCTATTTATAGGATTGAGGCGCAATACGGCCTGGGAGGTCAATACGGCCCGTACTGGGTTTTTGAACTACAGTACGGCCGTATTGAATTTGGTACGGCCCGTACTGAAGTTTTTTGAACTACAGTACGGCCGTATTGAATTTGGTACGGCCGTACTGAAGGTTTTGAACTTCAGTACGGCCGTACTGAATTCAGTATGGCCGTACTGTAGTTCAAAAACTCAGTACGGGCCGTATTGAGTTCACTACGACCGTATTGCAGTTCAAATGGCTCAGTACGGCCGTACTGAACCTCTGGGAGGGTGTATTGAGCTCCAATCCTCGCACACCCTTATTCTAAGCTACTCTAAGACTTCTAGACCTACAAAGAATCATCCTAGGGTCTTCCAGGGGTCCTTTCGGCTGACTTTCCTTCGGTCTTTGAGAGTCTTTGAGCTTTATTTCCGACCCGGACAATTTTAGGGGTCTACAGCTGCCCCCCCTTTACTTAGTCGAACGGCTTTTTGGTGTACCGGTTGACAAGTAAAGGAGTTGACCCAATTGTCCGGGGAGTAAGCCATCCTTCCGACTTGTAGTGTCTTCCGGTGGGAAAACTGTTGAGTGGCCTCTCCAGGTTGAGTATTAGTCGTCGCCTCTCCAGGCTCGTGCATACCTCGGTGTTTCTGACAACCTCGGTAGCGTGAGTTTGCCCTCTCCAGGGTCTGCATGCCTCCGTGTTTCTGACGACGTTGGCAGCTGCATACCTCCGTGTTTCTAACGACGTCGGTAGCTGAGTATTGGTCGTCGCCTCTCCAGACTCGTGCATACCTCGGTGTTTCTGACAACCTCGGTAGCTGCATACCTCCGTGTTTCTGACGACGGGGTAGCTGAGTATTAGTCGTCGCCTCTCCAGGCTCGTGCATACCTCGGTGTTTCTGACAACCTCGGTAGCTGCATACCTCCGTGTTTCTGACGACGGGGTAGCTGAGTATTAGTCGTCGCCTCTCCAGGCTCGTTGCATACCTCGGTGTTTCTGACAACCTCGGCAGCTGCATACCTCCGTGTTTCTGACGACGGGGTAGCTGAGTATTAGTCGTCGCCTCTCCAGGCTCGTTGCATACCTCGGTGTTTCTGACAACCTCGGCAGCTGCATACCTCCGTGTTTCTGACGACGGGGCAGCTGAGTATTAGTCGTCGCCTCTCCAGGCTCGTGCATACCTTGGTGTTTCTGACAACCTCGGTAGCGTGAGTTTGCCCTCTCCAGGGTCTGCATGCCTCCGTGTTTCTAACGACGTTGGCAGCGTGAGTTTGCCCTCTCCAGGGTTTTGTGATGATTTTGTCTCCATAGTCCACGATGCTGCTTCGACGATTGTTTTTGATTTTGGTGCCGTTGAGGGCTGGATAACGCAGGGATCCGTCTAGGGGATGTGCAGTTACTCATAGGTTCTTGTGTCCCATTTTTCCATTGCGTAGTTGGTGCCCACTGGGGAAATTCTGATTCCTTGGGGATGTAGACACAAAGATGCTCTTTCTGATGTGAGTGGTGCCTTATGGTTGGCTGACGTCCTTTCGACGGTGGTGGAGTATCCTGGTTATCCTTATTCGGGTGACTCTTTTTGATTTTCTGGTTTTGTTGCCTCTGCGTAGGCTATTATCCGCTGGGGGATTCTGTCGTATTGATTTTGTCTCCACAGTCCATGATGCTGCTTCGACGGTTGTTTTTGATTTTGGTGCCGCTGAGGGCTGGATAACGCAGGGATCCGTCTAGGGGATGTGCAGTTACTCATAGGTTCTTCTGTCCCAACTTTCCATTGCGTAGTTGGTGTCCACTGGGAAATTCTGATTCCTTGGGGATGCAGACACAAAGATGCTCTTCCTGAGGTGAGCGATGCCTTATGATTGGCTGACGTCCTTTCGACGTTGGTGGAGTATCCCGGTTATCCTTATTCGGGTGACTCTTTTGATTTTCTGGTTTTGTTGCCTCTGCGTAGGCTGTTATCCGCTGGGGGATTCTGTTGTGATGATCTTGATTGGCCTCTTCTGTTAGGCGAATTATCTTGACGTTCGGTTTTTTTGGTTGAATACCGAATTCCGCTTGGGGAATGGATATTGATCTTTTTGGATTTTCCTTTTTTGGAGGAGTGTCTCTGAGTAGACGAATGGGGATTGAGGATCTTGTGTATCCCAGAGTATTATTTAGAAATCCTCTTCAGGCTTAGCTTCACTCATCGCTTGAGTTGGAAAGCTATCTTCCACTGAGGAAGTCTAAGTCCTTTGACTCTGATATTTTGTTTGGATGATCATGCTTCCATTGGGGAATCTTGCTGATCTTGCTCTGATAGCTTTCACTGGGAATTCGGCCCAAGAGTGCAAGCTGAGATGTCTCTGGGGAGTATTATTTCGGCAAGCCTCTCCAGGCTCAGTTATTCTGTACGATTTGGATTTTCTGAATTTTTGCCTTTTTTGTCGATTTTTGGCTTTTTCCGTTGGCTGCTGTCATACACAAGAAATTTTTCCTATTTTCTATTTTATGCGACTGCCTCATGATAAGGTCTTTGAATGTGCAACTAATGTGGTGGACGTTATGGCCAATACGGCCGTATTCATTTCAGTATGCCCGTATTGAGTTGAAAATTTGTTCATAACCCTAATTTTAGTACGGGCGTACTGAACATGGTACGGGCGCATTGTTTTTTCTGAAGTTCATCATTTTTTTTTTCAATAAACAGAGAATAAGTGATCTTCCAGTACACCTATCATCTGTATGCATGTATGCGGTATGATGCACCTAATTCTATTTGATTTATTTTTCAAAAGAATTAACCGATGCGTTTCTTTGCTTGGATTTTGCCATTCCTCTAGACGGGCTGTGCGCTGCCGATTTCTGTAACCGAGGAGTGATGCGTGTTATATCGAGATTGGTGTCATCAACCCAGTGATCCTTCCCTTCCTTTAGAAGACGTATCAACCTTCCTATTGACCACTATATCTCCATGTTTCCACTAGATTATTCTAAAATCGTTTGGGACAAGAGAAAAGAAGGGAAAGATATTTTTGTTCAAAAGTTTGTGATGGAGCTACTTGGAGAAGATTGATGATCTTCAAGTTCTCCATCCTTAGGACCGTGAATGTTCTTGAGGTCTTGACTTCAATGACTCTTTGAAACTCCTTGAAGTATTCTTCAATGGAGAAGAAGTCTTGGAAGTAGGTTCGGTTTTCCTTAAGCTTGATGTAGAAGCTTGAGGAACCAATGCAAAGGTAGAAGATCTTTGGTGAAACCTTAGAGAGAAAGGTTTCTCTACGGTTTTTGTGAGGACTCTTGAGAGAGAAATTCTGAAGTTTATTTCTCAAATTCATCAAAAGTGAGTACATAGGAGGTATTTACAAATATATAGAGAAGAGGTGGCTTCTAGGAGAAGCTAACCTAAACCATGGTTCACTAGGAACCATGGTAAGGTTTACTTAACTCCTATGGTTTTAGCAAGCTTGCAAGGGAAGCTAACCTTGACCATGGTTCACTTAAGAACCATGGTAAGGTAAGCTTACCTTACTTGAGTTTAGAAGCTTGCAAGGCAAGCTTCAAAAACTCAAGAAGGAACTCTAATGAATTCGGCCATGAAGAGAGCTAGGCGGCCTTGCACTTATTTTGCTCCTTGATTTAATTTGCAAAATCTTGATTTGGTGTAGTTAGGTTCATCATATGATGATGAGACCTAGCTACATCAAATCTATGAAAAATTAGGAGCAGAATGAGTCCAATATCAAAAATTTAGCCTAGGCCCAATTCTGGCCCAATTACTAGTCATACCTCAAGCTTTGCTAAATGTACCCCCTTTTCCCTACTGAAAAAATACAAAATGAATGTGTCAACTGGGGAGGTTAAATGGAGCTAAACTCTCCAAGTAACCTACCTTAAAAACAATATACATACAATAGGAAAAAGCAAATAAAGTGCCTCTCAAATACAAAGGCAAAAATAACCTACACAATAGACTATGTATAAACTGTACAATATGAACAAATAGAACTAGGCCTTCTCTTCATGATAGAGCATTCCAAGTGAAGATTATCTTGGGCCTAACAAGCCCATTAGTCTTCTCAAGATCCAGCTCTTCCTGTATCCTCCTAGCCATAGCTCTGGTCACTGGGCCCTTGGCCCATGGTCTATCAGTTTGTGTTTTAGAGGGGATTATTATTGTTTTGAAAACGGTTTTTGTAAGAATGGCTGGCCAAGGTAGGCTCATGTGTTTAGGCTTTGTTTGATTAAACACTTATGAAGTTAAGAAAGTCTTGTTATTGACGTTGCGATTCGAAAACTTAGATAGTTTCTCTTGAACCTTTCTTTTTGAATTCAGCTCATGGTACCATCATGGATTTCTTTTGCTTTTTGATTGTCCTTATTTTTTGCCTAAAACACCCTTTTGTGGCGTCTCAGCGGACCTTTGTTTTTGTTTATTTTTGCAACCCTAATTTTTGCCTAGGTCACCCTTTCGTGGGATTCCTAGCGGGTTCTTTGCTCTTATTTTTGTGCAGCCCCCTTTTTGGGTTTCCTGCCGAGCTTTTTTTGTTTTTATGATTTTTGTTTTTAAAGGATTTCTTTTTTATCCATGACGGCACTTGTCGAGGCCAAGGAAAGGTGCTCCAAGTTGTCACACACACTTCCACATAAAAATGATGCGGGTTTATTGTTATTAAGACAATATTAACCTCATTCATGCTTATTCAAACAAGGTTAAAATAATGTGGTCTAGAAATTTATTGCAAGCAAGAAAAGAAGCAATAAGAAATAATAAAGAACGATTTTATTATAATTATAGCGGAAACATGTGCCCTATCGAGGCTCGGGGGTCGGGCTGTCCCCGAGGAGTAATCTCTAACAGTCATCAGGTCTATACATCCCTATCGGAAGGAGAAGAGCACTTGATGACGACGACCGGCCTTGACGCTTGTGAACCGGCCTTCCTAAAGATCTGGCTTAAAGAACGTCGAGAAGGATCTTGGTTCCTCTTTGTCCTTTGATCTTTATCCTCGGATTCTTTATTTTCCTCGGTTTTCTCCTTTTCTTTTTCCTTTCCTTTATTCTTGGGAGCTTTATCATGAAGATCTTCGGGAGTGTAGATCCTGCCACTCCTAGTCATGCCCCCAAGTCCAGCGATGTTAGAGATATCGCTGTCGGCAGAAGAATGGATGTCGTATATCCATGGCACAGCCTTATTTGATTCGTAGGGAAAAGGTCTTGGAGCAGTGATCCTTAACGGTGTCGGACCTTCCCCTTTATTCGTCTTGATTACCAACAACGGAGTTGATGTGCGTTCGCTTGGCGCGGTTGTTGGCTTACACTTAATAACAAACGGCGTGCGATCCATTCTGAACATACGCATCGGTTAATTCTTTCTTTTTATTAATGTTTATTAATGAATTACTAGGAGGGATGTATGCAAATGAATGACTATGAAATGCAAAGGCAATTGAAAGATTTCATAGATCTCAAAAATTCGATTTATTAATCAAAGAAGGTGTACAACTCATTATACAATGCTTCGAAGCAATTTTTTACAAAATGAGAAAAGCCGATAGAAACCCACATGCGGGTTCATGTTTCTTCTCCATTCATCTTCGGCTTCCTCTACATGACGGGCCATTGCTTCGGCTTGCGTATGGACTGCTTGGCTCATATTATCGCTAAGCTTTTGAGCATCCTTCGCCTTTTGAATGTGATAGTTGATCATGGCTTGCAGTTCTTTAAGCTCGTCTTCGGCTCAATCCTTCTCCTCTCGGAGCTTAGCCATCTGTGCTAATCCTTCCCTTTCCTTCTTGCGAAAATCGAAAAGGCTTGCGGTTTGTTGTTGAGCAACTTCCCGCCATTGCTGCTCATCGGATCGAGTCAAGAGTAGATCATCTTGCATGTCCTTGATCAACTGTGCCTGCCTTGCGTACTCGGCTTCAAGGTGTGCTATCTTTGCGTCAACATCTCGGAGTTGACTATTCGGTTCGACCTTTGGCATTTTGGATGCCCGAATAGCCTTCTCATTAAGGTTAGCACACTCGTCCTTGAGCCGCTCTATCTCATGGTCTTTTTTCTTGCACTGCCTTTGTAGACCGTCAATGGCGAAACTGGATTCTTCGTTTTTCTCTTCAAGAACCCTCATCTGAGCTCCCATGATTTCCAGCTTCTTGGTCAAGGCATCGACTTGTTCTTGCAGCACCCTCCTCGTGACTGCGGTCGCGCAAGAGGTGGATGGTTGGGGCACCCCTCTCTCGCTCCTCCAAATCTCGTAGTCGGTGGAGACGGATACCCGAGGTTTTCCAAGCTCTCGATCTCCCTCATAGATTGGTCTCTCCCACGCTCTAATGACAGCGTGCATGTCTCTCTGATACTCGGAATCAAAGGAGAAACGCAATCCTCCAAGCTCCTATTTGGTAGGAACAATCTGAGTCCTCATAAGTTGCCTCATAGCCAATCTAGGTGAATAAGCTATGCAACCTCTGAGGCCCATCAAAGGTATGCTTGGGTAACTGCCGCATCTCATCAATACACTGCTCGGACGGAACCAAGGACAAACCCATGTGAAGTGCTCAATGCTCCACTGTTCCATCTCTTCCTTCCATTCGGAAGCATAGCGGCGGCATACGGGGATCTTCGAAAAGCTCCTCAACGGATCGGGCAAAGTCCCCATGTGACTAGAGGTGTAGAAGTGTGTGATGCTCCACACATATAACAAGGAGGTGCAGCATCGGATAATCTTCCCTTGCTTCTGCTGAGATATGTTGACAAAAAGCAAGGTGTCGGCAAGAATGGCAGGCACGGGACTCTTCATGTGCACGTCCCAGGCGAAGAAAGCGTCCATAGCGGCATGGTCCACTGTGTTAGCGTGAAAGGGGAATAGGACTGTCCCAAACACGGCTAACGCTAGAGTCTTGTTGAAAGCTAACCAATCTCCCTCACCAGCTAAGGAAGAAAGGTGATCCTCAATCATAGCGAGCTTCTAACCTTTGATACTGTCGTTCCCCACTAAGGCAGATGATCGTGATGGTAGTTTGACTTGAGTAGCGACCCTCTCCACGGCCACATAATTACCATGAAAAACATAGACCCCTGCTGATTTGGGCCATCGCAACATGAGCTCGTACTCCTCGAGAGTAGGAACTAAGTCAAACTGGGGGAACTCGAAGCAATGCAGATCAAGACTCCAAAAGTGAACCAATGCTCTCAGAAAGGCCGGATCCACACATATCTTCATCAAATCGAGGACTCGTCCATATGATTTCTCGAACTCAACACGAGCCTTATGTGGCATCAAAGAACAGAGGTGGTCCAACCTCTCGGCACGGTATAACAAGAAGTCCACTTTCTTCAACTGCCCTTGCACTCCCCTAGATCCCTCCATGATCTACGATAAGAATGCATGATATGAGATGATGGCGTTGAATATGCATGCATTGTGTTTATTCAACTAAGCATTATCATGTTTTCGGGATGCTCCTAAGATGATGCATGATATTGCTTGGTTTGGATAAATATCTTTTTTTGGGTATTTTTTTTTTTTTTTTTTGTATATTTATTTATTTTTTTTGGGTGAAAAGGGAAACTACCTATATGAATGTGATGAAGGTAGATGTTAACACCATGTAATGGAAGATTCTTATTCCTATTTATTCTTATTTTAAAAGGGAATGTTGTATGTTTAAAGAATGCAATGTATGCTCAAACAATGT
The DNA here is from genome assembly GCF_000230855.2 of Cajanus cajan. Lineage (NCBI taxonomy): Eukaryota > Viridiplantae > Streptophyta > Magnoliopsida > Fabales > Fabaceae > Cajanus > Cajanus cajan. Next base: position 43,106,253 of record NC_138525.1, read on the forward strand.
CACATAAACAATGCACAAACAATTCACTCATCCACGAACAGTCACGAGCGAATCACGAGGTAGGGGTATCCTGCAGAAAAGTGCATATTCAAGGAGGTTCTAACTGTTCTCACCTGTCCAAGGCCCCCAAGGTGCCCCCATTATAGGGACCCAATTCCTCTCGTCGTAAGTCGATGGAAAGCTCCAACGCACTGTCGGACTTGAGTTCATGGTTTTCACCTTGAGTGATGCTTTCCGACAACGGTCTACGGGCACCTATAGACCCATTCGACAACCGGCCGTACTAACATCCACTCCCTATGGCTTTCCACTCATGCCCCCGGGTATAGAGGGAACTGTTGTGTGCAAAGGTTCGTGTGTAGTTTGTATTTCAAACAATTGCGAAAATTTAAACATTCAACAGTTATTAAAGCCAACTAGGTAAAACATGTTATCATACAAGCGAGGGGTAACGAAGTAATTTTAAACTATTATTTTAGAAATAATCCATCACTAAATGGGACTGACTCTCGAGGCTTCCCCAGCGGAGTCGCCATCTGTCGCCACCCGCCGAAACGGACCTTGGCATTCGCGACGATGGTCGGACTCTTTTTAAGTTTGGAAAAATGATGGATTGTTAGAACGACTTATTCTCAAACTGAGACCTCATCGAACTAACAATTTTGTTAAATGATTCTCACCAATCCATGTTAATCCTAAGCGGGACCCTCCATGGATTAGTGGTTTTCGCAAAAAGGGGTTCTTGGAGTCGCCACCAATGTTTTACTCAAAACATTGGAAAAAGATATAAGGCAATTGATTTTCACAAATCAACTTGGCCATTACAACCAGAGTTGGGTAAGGGAGTCGATTACGTGCGGGGAAGGTGTTAGCACCCCACAACGCCCCTTTCGGGTTCCCTATGACGGATTATTTCATAAATAATAGCGTAAAATTACTAAATTACCCCTATTTATTAGAACGATTGTAAGTAAACTATTTACATGATGAAAACTCTAAACATGCAATGCAACAATCAATAAGCAATAAAAGCGGTAAAAGAAGGGATTTGGAAAGAAACCTTCGAAGCGGGCTTTTATATATTCAAAACGAAGTTTAGGAGGCTTTTTGGCGCTCCTTCCCACCACACGTCCGCTCGCTCCTTTCCCTAAAGATAATTTTTACTATGGAAATCAAAGAGATTTCCCTTCGACTTGTTCGAGTCTCAAGCTAATGGCTCATGACTCAAGAACTTTGTCGGATTGGCTCTCGGAGAGACTTCTAGGGTAGAGAATAGCTCAAAAACCCAAGAATACTCAGCACGAGGGTCCAAAAGTGTGGAAAAAGTGTGGAATGACGTGCAAATGACGTCCTATTTATAGGATTGAGGCGCAATACGGCCTAGGAGGTCAATACGGCCCGTACTGGGTTTTTGAACTACAGTACGGCCGTATTGAATTTGGTACGGCCCGTACTGAAGTTTTTTGAACTACAGTACGGCCGTATTGAATTTGGTACGGCCGTACTGAAGTTCAAAAACTTCAGTACGGCCGTATTGAGTTCACTACGGCCGTATTGCAGTTCAAATGGCTCAGTACGGCCGTATTGAACCTCTGGGAGGGTGTATTGAGCTCCAATCCTCGCACACCCTTATTCTAAGCTACTCTAAGACTTCTAGACCTACAAAGAATCATCCTAGGGTCTTCCAGGGGTCCTTCCGGCTGACTTTCCTTCGGTCTTTGAGAGTCTTTGAGCTTTATTTCCGACCCGGACAATTTTAGGGGTCTACACTAGCGGGTTCTTTGCTCTTATTTTTGCGCAGCCCCCTTTTTGGGTTTCCTACCGAGCTTTTTTGTTTTTAGGATTTTGTCCTTAAAGGATTTCTTTTTTTATTCATGATGGCACTTGTCGAGGCCAAGGAAAGGTGCTCCAAGTTGTCACACACACTTCCACATAAAAATGATGCGGGTTTATTGTTATTAAGACGATTTTAACCTCATTCATGCTTATTCAAACAGGGTTAAAAATAATGTGGTCTAGAAATTTATTGCAAGCAAGAAAAGAAGCAATAAGAACTAATAAAGAATGATTTTATTATAATTCTAGCGGAAACATGTGCCCTATCGAGGCTCGGGGGTCGGGCTGTCCCCGAGGAGTAATCTCTAACAATCATCAGGTCTATACATCCCTATCGGAAGGAGAAGAGCACTTGATGACGACGACCGGCCTTGACGCTTGTGAACCGGCCTTCCTAAAGATCTGGCTTAAAGAACTTCGAGAAGGATCTTGGTTCCTCTTCGTCCTTTGATCTTTATTAGGGTTGTATCCTAACCCTTGTTTCCCCGGATTATCCTTAATAATGGGTAGCTCGGGAATTCCTTGGGAATCCTTGCCAAGTCCTTGTCCAGGCAAGTATCCGTTCTTGGTGAGCATGTAGGCTACCTTCTTCATTTCTCGGGGAAACGTTTCGACATTGGCGATCTCCAATGCTTGGAAGGCGGTCTCTAGAGCTTCCTCTGCTGCATCCACGTAAGGTATGGCAGATGGCTTGCTGATGAGTATGTCATCTTCAGCTTGTACGGTCACCAGCTTGTCACCCACTATGAATTTGACTTTCTGGTGGAGCGTAGAGGGAACAGCTTTCGCATCATGAATCCAAGGTCGGCCGAGGAGACAGCTGTACGCGGGAGTAATGTCCATCACTTGAAATTCGACATTAAAGATGGTGGGTCCAATTTGGTTTTGAAGATTAATTTCTCCCACCACTTCTCTTTTAGAGCCGTCGAAAGCTCGGACGATCATGTTGCTCGGGCGCATTTGGATTCCCTTGAGTGCGGTTTCAGCCAAGCTCTCTTGAAAGCAATGAATTAAGAGCTTTTCATTTGTGGCATATGCAGCCATTTTGCGACAGTACATGGTGAGATGACTCTTAGGGCAAGTCGATCCCACGTATTTTGGGAAATCTGGCACTTTAAATTTGGGAGGGAATTGGATGTCCCTCACCAAGCACATGTCGGCGGCATCTTTGATGTCAAAATCATGCCCCTCCATAGCCCTTAGCCGATCCTCAAGAGCATGAAATTGTTCCTTTGAAACCTCGGGCTCTTTAATCATGATCCCCGCCCCAAGGGGTACAGCTCGTGGAGGTTCTTCCTCATGTTCCTCCTCCTCATGATGATGGGACTCATGGTCACTGTGGTGAGACCCATGTACATTATGGTGACGCATGAGTTCAATCATTTGCGCCATTTGTTCTTTGAACTGTGAGAGCTCGGCTGTAAGCTTCTTATTTTGGTCCTCCAGCGCTTCCATCTTCTTGATTTTCTGCGCGCGTGTGAGGACAGAGAGATGACCAGCCACTTTCTAAAAATGAATATTTAATCTAATTAATTTATGGAATGAATACGCTCTTGACATGAGCTTGATAACCCTCCATTTTTAAGGCGCTGCCTTTTTAAAACAGAGTGTTACTACCCTCCTTGACTTATGATCTCTCCTCAACGGAGAATCTCGATAATTATGGGTCTCTTTTACTCATGTCAAGAGGTATTGGTGAACCTAAAATGCATGGTTTATGAGGATGCATGATGTCTTATTGGTAATGATGCACATGCTCCTCATTTTTATTATATTTTCGCACATGGTCTTTCCTCTCATGTCATGGTTTTTTCATGCATGGGGATTATTCTTTAACCTTATCACGAGGTTATTTATTAATGCACAAACAATTGCACATAAGCATTTACACAAACAATTCACTCATCCACGAACAGTCACGAGCGAATCACGAGGTAGGGGTTTCCTGCAGAAAGGTGCATATTCAAGGTGGTTCTAACTGTTCTCACCGGTCTGAGGCCCCCAAGGTGCCCCCATTATAGGGACCCAATTCCTCTCGTCGTAAGTCGATGGAAAGTTCCAACGCACTGTCGGACTTGAGTTCATGGTTATCACCTTGAGTGATGTTTTCCGACAACGGTCTACGGGCACCTATAGACCCATTCGACAACCGGCCGTACTAACATCCACTCCCTATGGCTTACCACTCATGCCCCCGGGTATAGAGGGAACTGTTGTGTGCAAAGGTTTGTGTGCAATTTATATTTCAAACAATTGCAGAAACTAAACATACAACAGTTATTAAAGCCATATAAATAAAGCATGTTATCATACAAACAAGGGGTAATGAAGTAATTTTAACTATTATTTGTTAAAAATAATCTGTCACTAAGTGGGACTGACTCTCGAGGCTTCCCCAGTGGAGTCGCCATCTGTCGCCACCGGCCCGAAACGGGCTTTCGGCATTCGCGATGGATGGTTGGACTCTTTTATTTGTTTAAAAATATGGATTGCTAGAATGACTTATTCTCAAACTGAGACCTTGTCAAACGAGCAATTTTATTAAAAGGCTTGTAGACCCCTAAAATTGTCCGGGTCAGAAATAAAGCTAGAAGGCTCTCAAAGACTGAAGGAAGATCAGCCAGAAGGACTCCTGGAAGGCCCTAGGAGGGTTCTCTGTAGGTCTAGAGGTCTTAGGATAGCAAAAATAAGAAAAGTGGGAGGAATGAAGCTCAATACGGCCTCCCAGAGGTTCACTACGGCCGTATTGAGTATTTTGAACTGCAATACGGCCGCGGCGAACTCAGTACGCCCGTATTGAAGTCTTTGAACTTCAATACGGCCGTACTGAATTCAATACGGCCGTATTGAAGTTCAAAAACTTCAATACGCCCGTATTGACCCCAGGGGCCGTACTGCGCCTCATTCCTATAAATATGACGTCAATTTGACGTCATTTGACACTTTCACACTAAGTTTTAACCCTCTTCTTGAGTATTCTGGGTTTTTTTGAGCAGTGCTCTGCCTAGAAATCACTCGGAGAGTTGATCCGACGAAGTTTTTGAGTTCTGAGCATTTTGCTTGAGTCTCGAACTAAGTCGAAGGGAAATCCATCGGATTTCCAAGTCAAAAATTATTTTTTAGGAAGGAGTGAGCGGGCTTGTAGAGCGAGGGAACGCCAAAAAGCTTCCCAGTTTTACTTGATATATAAAAAGCACGCTTCAAGAGGTTTCTTTTCTAAAAATCCCTTCTTTTACTGCTTTCTGTGTGCATATTAAACTGTCATCATGTAGATAGTTAATTTATAATTGCTTAGAATAAATAGGGGTAATTTAGTAATTTTGTACTATTATTTTTAGAAATAATCTGTCATAGGGAACCCGAAAGGGGCGTTGTGGGGTGCTAACACCTTCCCCACGCGTAACCGACTCCCTTACCCAACTCTGGTTGTAATGGCCGAAGTTGATTTATAAAATCAATTGCCTTATCCCTTTTTCCAATGTTTTGAGTAAAACATTGGTGGCGACTCCACGAACCCTTCCTTTTTATGAAAACCGCTAATCCATGGAGGGCCCCGCTTGGGATTAACATGGATTGGTGAGCCTTTTAATAAAATTGCTCGTTTGACGAGGTCTCAGTTTGAGAATAAGTCATTCTAGCAATCCATACTTTTCAAAACAATAAAAGAGTCCAAACCATCCTTCGCGAAGGCCGAAAGCCCGTTTCGGGCCGGTGGCGACAATCAACTTGGCCATTACAACCAGAGTTGGGTAAGGGAGTCGATTACGTGCGGGGAAGGTGTTAGCACCCCACAACGCCCCTTTCGGGTTCCCTATGACGGATTATTTCATAAATAATAGCGTAAAATTACTAAACTACCCCTATTTATTAGAATGATTGTAAGTAAACTATCTACATGATGAAAGTTTTAAACGTGTAATGCAACAATCAAAAAGCGGTAAAAGAAAGGATTTTGGGAATAAACCTTCGAAGCGTGCTTTTATATACTCAAAAAGAAGTTAGGAGGCTTTTTGGCGCTCCTTCCCACTACACTTTAGCTCGCTCCTTTCGCTAAAAATAATATTTACTACGGAAATCAAAGAGATTTCCCTTCGACTAGTTCGAGTCTCAAGCTAATGGCTCATGAACTCAAGAACTTAGTCGGATCGGCTTCCGGAGAGATTTCTAGGGCAGAGAATAGCTCAAAAACCCAAGAATACTCAGCCAGAGGGTGGAGGAATGCTCCAAAAGTGTCCAAAATGTGTGGAAGGATGAGCCAATGACGTCCTATTTATAGGAATGAGGCGCAGTACGGCCTAGGGGGTCAATACGGCCCGTACTGAGTTTTTGAACTACAGTACGGCCGTATTGAATTCAGTACGGCCCGTACTGAAGTTCAAAAACTTCAGCACGGCCGTATTGATTTCAGTACGGCCCGTACTGAGTTTTTGAACTACAGTACGGCCGTATTGAATTGAGTACGGCCATACTGAAGTTCAAAAAACTTCAGTACGGCCGTATTGATTTCACTATGGCCGTATTGTAGTTCAAATGGCTCAGTACGGCCGTACTGAACCTCTAGGAGGGCGTATTGACCTCCAATCCTCACACACCCTTATTCTAAGCTACTCTGAGGCTTCTAGACCTACAAAGAATCATCCTAGGGTCTTCCAGGAGTCCTTCCGGCTGACTTTCCTTCGGTCTTCGAGAGTCCTTGAGTCTTATTTCCGACCCGGACAATTTTAGGGGTCTACACAACCTTCTAACCGGAATTGGAAGGTTAAACTTGGCTACATTTGCTTCTCCTTCTTGTGTTCAAGTCCTTGCATCAATCCAAGGATCCGAGGAGAGGTCTTGAAGCATCCATGGAGTTTTCACCATTGAAGACTTCATCAAGTGGTATCTAGAGCTTGTTCTTCAAGAGATAAGTTTTTTATCTTTTGATTGGTTGTGTTTGATCCGTTCAATTTTTTTGTCATTGTCTTGATTGAGTTTCTTCCTTCCTAGATCTAATTTTGTGCCTTAAAAGTTGAGAGATCTAGCTTTCGGTTGCTTGAATGATTCATAAATGCTTTTTTATTTTGTTGCTATCTTATGAATCATGCTCTAAAATGTGCTTTAGGAAATTCAACTTTGGTGCTTTTTATTTTCTTTGAGTCTTGATCACAAATTTTCAGTCATATGCTTGCTTGAGTCTTTTAATTTTTGAATCCTATGTCTAGTGTAATGTTTAGTCCTTTATATGTTCTAATCCAAATACACTTTAAATGTCCCCTAAATGACATTTAGATGCATGGCAGCCCCATATTCTCGGACTAAGCACATGGAGACTTGAATTTGAATTCAAATTTCCATTTTAATTTGAATTTTTGGCTCTAATATTGGCTAGTGAAGTTGGCGCCACCTAGCTTGCTTCTAGGATCTATAAGTGCTTGTTCCTTCACTCTTTGTAAACATTTGACCATAATTGAGAATTCTTCTGAATACATTTCAGATTTGTCTCCCCAAAGTCACCTAGGTTCTTAGTTTAGCTTTAGGAATCCTTCACTTTCTAAAGCCAAACCGTGAGCCATCCTTTGCACTCCTAGCTTGAGTGCTTCCTTCTAAGATTTGGAACTCCAAATCTTTTTTTCTTCATCTCTTCATTTTGCTGGAACCAAAGTTCAAAGGCAAGATCCATTGCGGATTCAAGCAAGGAAGATTATTTTCTTTTTCATCACATACTCTCATAAGAGAATATGAATTGTTGAGAATGAACAATGGTGAATAAATTTATGATTTTCAAAAGTGATTTACACACTTGATAAATCACCTTATTGATCATGGAAGGAAATTTGAAGAAGAAGAATTAAATTTGAAAGTGTTGTAATGCTTGGACAGATCATGGAAAGCAAAGGTGACTGCCATAGAAGAATCAAAGGACTTGACTTCATTAACCCTTGCTACTCTCTTTGGAAAGCTGAGAGAGCATGAGCAAAAGCTACACATATTTGAGGAGAATTGATGGAACCAACTTCTCCATGAGAGTTAGTGGTTGATTCCTTCTCTTCTCCAAGGTTGATATGATGTGAAGGATGATCTCTTCAAGGGTATGGAAGTTGAAGATTTGGTGTTTGGCAAGGTGAAGGGTGACGCACAAAATGAAGGAGAGAAATGGATGGTGTTTGGTGGTGTAGCTCCTTTTGGCTAGCTCACTTCACTTAGGATGATGAAGACCAACCAAGGAAGACCCAAGCTCACTCTAGGTAGAGAGGAGAGGATAGGGGGCCATGGAGTTCCTAGGGGACTAAGGAAGGAATGAAGAGGCACAAAGGCTCACTCAAATTCATTAATTTCCAAAGTGGCTACAAGGTAGGTTACCTAGAGTATTTATAGGGAAAGAAAGGCATGTAGGGTTTCTTGGGATCATTTGGCCAAAATTTTGGTGCCCAAATGCACCCTAAATGAACCCTAAATGCATCCCAAATGAAATGGGTCTCATCCCTCCTAAAAGACTAAAGTACCCTTAGGTCAAAAAAAAGAAAGAAATGGACTTTTGACCTTAAAAATAAGGCTTAAGACCTAAAATAAATCCTAAGACTAATTTTGCCCCATAATACAAAGGCTAAATAAAAATAAAAAATAAAATCCTAATATCTAATGTACCCCAAAATACAAGGGCAAAATGGGAAAACGAAGCAACAAATTAAGGAGATGGCTAAAATTCCACACACATGATGATCATGGCCTTTGGTGTGGTGTTTTCTTCATCTTCCTCTACTCTCCTAGCCATGGACCTTGTGATAGGCCCTATATGATGCTTCAAGGATGGTCCTCCATCATCCCCTCCTTCTTGAGAAGGATTTGACCACAAATCTTCAAGCTCAATCATTCCATTGGTACCTTCAAGAGATGTGAGACCACAATTAGGGAAAGAAACTACTTAAAACATAGCTATGCAATCCTTAGGTACACAATTTGTTGAATGAAAGTGCTAGGGGAAGGAGAAAGCCAAAGAGGCATCACTATTTTTGAAAAAGTTATTGCCCCATGCAATTCATTCACCAAAGCATCTATTTTAGGGATTGGGTGCTATTTATTCAATGATGGCTTTTTTAAAAAAAAAAGGTGCTCATCCTCCATTGCCATCTTTCTTTAGCACCAAAAGAATGAGGATGGCACAGGGTTAAGGTTCTCTTGAACCTAGCCCTTCTTTCTCTTCAAAGGGAAAATTCTTTTCTTTTCTTTTCTTTTTCTTTTTGTTTTTGCTTTTCTCTTCTTCATCTTTCTTATCTTTTAGTTTGAGTTGGTCCTCATTCACTTGAGAGGGTGTTAGAGGACACCACACAAACTTCTTACCTAAGTGTTGGAAACTTATTTTGTTTGTGAGGCCATCATGGATTGTTTGTTTGTCAAATTGCCATGGCCTCCCAAGCAAGACATGACTAACCTCCAATGGCACTATGTCAAACAAAACTTCTTCTTTATAATTTCCAATGGAGATTGGTATGCTTGCTTGTTGGTTAACTATAATACCTCTCTCCTCATTGATCCATTTCATTCTATAAGGTTTAGGATGAGGTTTTGTAGTCAAGGCTAACTTATCAACCAATCTAGTGCTACAACAATTGGAAGTTGATCCACTATCTACAATGAGAGAACAAGTATTTTCTAAAATCATGCATTTTGTTTGAAACAAGTTCTCTCTTTGAGATTGGTCAATGTCACTAGAGTGATTGTTAAGAAGCCTTCTTACCAAAAGTAAGTCTCCTTCACAAGGTAAAATCTCTTCCTCGGATTCTATGACTTCTTCTTCACTACTAGAGGTGATGGAGGACCATCCTTGGTAATTAATGTGAGACCCATCACATGGTCCATGGCTAGGAGATTAGAGAGATACCATGTATGGATCCATCTCCTAGGCCCAATTTGAGTAAAATAAAATTTTATTACTTTATTCTAATTTTACCCTTGAACTTTGGGGTATCTTAGTCATAGGATTTATTTTCTTTTGTATTTCCCATTTTACCATTGTATTATAGGGTGCTTTAGATCATAGGTTTATAATTTTGGGCTAAGGTATTTAATTAGAGAGCTAGACGCATTTTTGGTGGTGTTTGGACATGTTTTTGGACTTAGAAAGGCTTAGGCCCAAGTGAAGGGTAAAGGTTGCATGGTCTTATCATGCACCTAGATGTAGCCTAACTAAACCCAAAGATTCCATCCTTGGCCACCAAGTTGCATCTAGGGTTAATTTTCATTTAGTGTGCATTTGGCACCCTAAATGCAAACCTAGATGCCTCCCACTCCTATAAATACCCTAGGCACCACACCTTGTAAATACTTTGGAAATTGAATATAAAGAGAGCATTTTGCCTTTATATCATCCTTAGTCACCTTGGCTATTTTCGGCCACCTCCCATCCTATCTCCACCTTGAGAGCAAAACCCTAGAAGTGCCCTTCATCTACCTTGAAGTAAGACAAACCCTAGAGTTCCCTCTCAAACCTTTCATCAAACACTTCACCCACACTCTCCATTTTTATCCATTCCACCATATTCCTTCTCTAAACAAGACGCCACCTTTGAAGAACTTGATCCAAGGAGTCAAGGTGTCCTCACATTGATCAACCTATCCATCAATGCTAGCAAAGATCCCATCAAGTGGTATCTAGAGCCAAAGGTTCTTCAAGGGTAACGTTTTTGGTCTCTCATAAATTCGATCATGTGTAATGTGTCTTCTTGTTTGTCTTAAAATTTGTGCTTGATATACACATTCTCTTGGTCTATATGTCTTATGTTGATCATTGATTCATTCTCTAAATTTTCTTATGAATCATCCTTGTGCCTAGGATTCCTTGTGTAGGATTCGCCCATTTTTGGTTTAAGTGTGGGTGGCTGGAAAATTTTGGTGCATGCTAAGAAAATGATGATCATATAATTTTCTTTTTTTAATCTTTTAAGTTTTGTCATAAGAGTATGATTCTCCCTATTTTTTCTTGAACGAAAATCTCAAGTACACATGCCTAAACACTTTCATGATCAAAATATGATATGCATGCCTTGTGTTTGTTAAAATGGCCGTGAGGTTTAGAGTGCTTTAGAGAGTCAATCATGCATGCTAATTAGTCCTAGCATGTTCCTTGATAATTAACCATTCATGTGTGATTTATATCCTTGCACATATTGCTAAATTCGGCCATCTTGCTTTCCTTTACTAATTGCACTTAATATGAACATGTTTTGCTTGATAATTTGAGGTTGAAAAGTGTTTATATGTGTTTATTTTACTGCTGGACTTTATTGCACATAAAGATTAATGAAACTCAAATTATTAGCTCATTAAGCCATCACTAGTTGCTAAAAGGATACTCCAAATTTTTGCTAATAAAAATCAACAAACACAAGTGTAAAACCCAAGCAAGAAAGGAACATTAATTCCAAAAAAAAAAAGAGAAATGGCTGGACCTTGACATCAAAAACCGTGCCAAAAACAAGTTTTAAAAAAAAAGTTCAAACAAACAAAAGGGAACCTTTGCTAGACTTGTGGACTTTTGGGACTAATTTTCCTACCTTAGCACTTGGAGTCATTCTTCGAACTTTTGGACCTTGGACCTTGTTTTAATGGCTTAATGGAACTTTAAAATTTAAATATGTTAAGTGCAACATTTTATCAAACACTTGTCATTCTATTCTAGTGTCATTCTAGGAATTTACTCTTTTGTGTGCTTGTCTTTTATTAATGTGCCTTAATTTCAGTTTTTGAGTCTTCTTTCTACTCTTTAGTTTGTCTCATAAATTCCATTTGAGTTTAGCCTTTTCTTAATTGTGCCTTTTTAGTTTTTCTTTCTTGGCCTCTTGTACTCTTGGGTTGTATTTTCTTCTTGACCTAGGTGAGGAAAACTTCTAAAACACCATACACTTTCTTGGTGGATTGAGTGGAGGGGTTGTCTGATTAGAGTTCAAGGAACTTTGGAGGATCACACCAAATCAAAGAGTGCAAACACCTTTGAAAGGCTAACATTGGGTGCTCATTGTGAAGGGGTGGAGAATTGAAGACTTGAAGGCTTCCTTTTAACTTATTTCTTTCTTGTTAAATTTTTGGCCTCTTTTGTTTTGGCCTTGGTTTCATTCATTTTTGGTTTGTAATTGGCCATTTTAAACCTCTTTAATTTGGTGGTAATTTCGTGTAGTTTGAAGGTGATTTGAAAACCTTCACCTAGGACTTCGACTAGTATATGTTTTAAGTGCTTTCCTTTTGCATGATTTAATGCTTTTAGTAGTATAATTGTTTAGGTCTTTTACTTCAATTGTTTTTGTTTTAGAAGGCTTCAATTTGCCTACTAGGGGGCTGTGCACACACACCTAACTTTAGTACAAAAAATTGTTTTGTAAGAAAAGTGTGAAAGGGCTTAGTGATTCCTACTTGATAAGGCTTGGTTTTTAAGTGATTCATTGTAGTCCACCTCCCTTTGATAGTTCAATTTGTACACTTAGGCCTTTTCATACCAATTTTACACCTTTAAAAACTCTTTGTGAAAACCTTTTCAAACCTCTTTGAAAAAAAATTTGTGAAAACCTTTTCTTGATCAAAGATGAGTGATCATTCTAGTGTACATGGTCATAACTCATATAGTACTAGGTCTAGTGTTAGGGATGAACTTAGGCAACTAAAAGAGTACCTAAGAAAAAAATAAGAGGAAAATATAAAAAGAGAGGAAGAATTGAGAAGAAAAGAAAGAGAAAATGAAAAAAATAATGAAGAGATAAAAATGTTGCTTGCTAGGCTAGTTGTGGGAGGAGAGGCTAGTGGTTCAAAACCAAGAGTCACTTCTCCTCAATCTTCAAGAGGAAAGGGACATATGATACATTCAAGTGTTCATGAGGAGGAAGGGCATCATACCCAACCTCCAAGTGATATCCTTTATAGTAGTCATCACAATGATGATTACTATCAAAGACCCCCAAGGCAACATAGACATAGGGAGTCTTCCAATAGGGAACCCCACATCACTCTTCCCCCGTTCCATGGCAAAGACAATGTTGAAACTTATTTGGATTGGGAAATGAAAGTAGAACTATTATTTTCTTGCCATGGAGTGAGTGAAGAGAGAAAGGTTTCTTTGGAAACCCTTAGCTTCCAAGGGCATGCCATATATTGGTGGACCTCCTTAGAAAAAGAAAGGAGAATAAACTATGAGCCCCCAATCCAATATTGGAATGAGCTCCGTAGTGCCTTGAGAAGGAGGCATATTCTTCCATACTATGACCGAGAGCTTATGGATAAGCTTCAAAGATTGAAACAAGGGTCCTCTAGTGTGGAAGAATATAGGCAATCTATGGAGTTACTAATGATGAGGGCTGGGATTAGGGAGGAAGAGAGGACCACAATCTCAAGATTTCAAAGTGGTTTAAAGCTTGAAATAAGAGACAAAGTTGAACTTTTACCTTATAAAGATTTAAATGAACTTGTTCAACTTTGTTCAAGGGTGGAGCATCAACTTAAAAGAAAAACTTTTCGAAAAGACTCCACTACATCTTATTCCAAGAGTTTCAAGAAGGAGGGCCACTCTTCCCTACCTTATCCCAAAGACAAAAAAGAAAAAAAAGAAGAAAAAGAAAATTCATCTTTTAAGGCACCTTCCAAAGAGTCTAAGTCAAGTGAAATCAAGTGCTTTAAGTGTCTTGGAAGAGGACATATTGCTTCTCAATGTCCTACAAAGAAAACCATGGTTTTAAAGGCCAAAGATCACTATAGTAGCCTTGATGAAGCTACTTCATCTTCCTCTAGTAGTGAAGAAGAAGCCATAGAATCCGAGGAAGAGATTTTACCTTGTGAAGGAGACTTACTTTTGGTAAGAAAGCTTCTTAACAATCACTCTAGTGACATTGACCAATCTCAAAGAGAGAACTTGTTTCAAACAAAATGCAAGATTTTAGAAAATACTTGTTCTCTCATTGTAGATAGTGGATCAACTTCCAATTGTTGTAGCACTAGATTGGTTGATAAGTTAGCCTTGACTACAAAACCTCATCCTAAACCTTATAGAATGCAATGGATCAATGAGGAGAGAGGTATTGTAGTTAACCAACAAACAAGCATACCAATCTTCATTGGCAATTATAAAGAAGAAGTTTTGTGTGACATAGTGCCATTAGAGGTTAGTCATGTCTTGCTTGGGAGGCCATGGCAATTTGACAAACAAGCAATCCATGATGGCCTCACAAACAAAATAAGTTTCCAACACTTAGGTAAGAAGTTTGTGTGGTGTCCTCTATCACCCTCTCAAGTGAATGAGGACCAACTCAAACTAAAAGCAAAGAAAGATGAAGAAGAGAAAAACAAAAACAAAAAGAAAAAGAAAAGAAAAGAAAAGAATTTTCCCTTTGAAGAGAAAGAATGGCTAGGTTCAAGAGAACCTTAACCCTTGTGCCATCCTCATTCTTTTGGTGCTATAGAAAGATGGCAATGGAGGATGAGCACCTCTTTTTTAAAAGCCATCATTGAATAAAAGGCACCCAATACCTAAAATAAATGATTTGGTGAATGAATTGCATGGGGTTAATAATTTTTTTAAATGGTGACGCCTCTTTGGCTCTCTCCTTTCCCTAGCACTTTCATTCAACAAATTATGCACTTAAGGATTGCATAGCTAAGTTTTAGTATTTTACTTCCCTAATTGTGGTTTCACATCTTTTTGAAGGATCAATGGAATGGAAGAGCTTAAAGATTTGAAGTCAAATCCTTCTCAAGAAGGAGGGGATGATGGAGGACCATCCTTGGTAATTAATGTGAGACCCATCACATGGTCCATGGCTAGGAGATTGGAGAGATACCATGTATGGATCCATCTCCTAGGCCCAATTTGAGTAGTATAGAATTTTATTACTTTATTCCAATTTTACCCTTGTACTTTGGGGTATCTTAGTCATAAGATTTATTGTCTTTTGTATTTCCCATTTTACCCTTGTATTATGAGGTGCTTTAGATCATAGGTTTTTAATTTTGGGCTAAGGTATTTAATTAGAGAGCTAGACGCATTTTTGGTGGTGTTTGGACATGTTTTTGGACTTAGAAAGGCTTAGGCCCAAGTGGAGGGCAAAGGTTGCATGGTCTTATCATGCACCTAGATGTAGCCTAACTAAACCCAAAGATTCCATCCTTGGCCACCAAGTTGCATCTAGGGTTAATTTGGGTTTCATTTAGTGTGCATTTGGCACCCTAAATGCAAACCTAGATACCTCCCACTCCTATAAATACCCTAGGTACCACACCTTGTAAATACTTTGGAAATTGAATATAAAGAGAGCATTTTGCCTTTATATCATCCTTAGTCACCTTGGCTATTTTCGGCCACCTCCCATCCTATCTCTACCTTGAGAGAAAAACCCTAGAAGTGCCCTTCATCTACCTTGAAGTAAGCCAAACCCTAGAGTGCCCTCTCAAACCTTTCATCAAACACTTCACCCACACTCTCCATTTTTATCCATTCCACCATATTCCTTCTCTAAACAAGACGCCACCTTTGAAGAACTTGATCCAAGGAGTCAAGGTGTCCTCACATTGATCAACCTATCCATCAATGCTAGCAAGGATCCCATCAAGAGGAAGATGAAGTAGCTTCATCAAGGCTACTATAATGATCTTGGGCCTTTGAAACCATGGTTTTCTTTGTAGGACATTGAGAAGCAATATCTCCTCTTCCAAGACACTTAAAGCACTTGATTTCACTTGACTTAAGAGTTTTTGGAAGGTGCTTTAAAAGATGAATTTTCTTTTTCTTCTTCTTTTTTTTCTTTTTCGTCTTTGGGATAAGATAGGGAAGAGTGGCCCTCCTTCTTGAAACTCTTGGAATAAGATGGAGTGGAGTCTTTTCGAAAAGTTTTTCTTTTAAGTTGATGCTCCACCCTTGAACAAAGTTGAACAAGTTCATTTAAATATCTATAAGGTAAAAGTTCAACTTTGTCTCTTATTACAAGGTTTAAACCACTTTGAAATCTTGAGATTGTGGTCCTCTCTTCCTCCCTTATTCCAGCCCTCATCATGAATAACTCCATTTGTTGCCTATATTCCTCCACACTAGATGACCCTTGTTTCAACCTTTGAAGCTTATCCATAAGCTCACGATCATAGTATGGGGGAATGTGCCTCCTTCTTAAGGCACTACGGAGATCATTCCAATATTGTATTGGGGGCTTATGATGCAATCTTCTTTCTTTTTCTAAGGAGGTCCACCAATACATAGCATGCCCTTGGAAGCTAAGGGTTGCGAAAGAAACCTTTCTCTCTTCACTTATTATTTTTCTCATTTTCTCTCTCTTTTCTCTTATATTCTTCCTCTCTTTTTTCATTTTCTTCTTCTTTTCTTTTTATGTATTCCCTAAGTTCTCTAAGTTCATCCCTAAAACTATGATGGAAGACTTGTTGAGAAACCGGATTGATGTTGATTCCCCTTCAAGCTTCTCCCTATATCTTTGGCTCCTTGATTCTTCCTAGGCTTGGCTAAGGTCTCCAAGGGAGGAGGAGACCTTAGAACCACCACGGTTTGGTGGAGAAACTCTCCCAAGAGGCGCCACTCCTTGAAGAAGAGATAAGCCCCTTCAATTCTCACCACACTCTTCTATGGAAGGGATAAGAGAATTGGATGCACTCAAAGAGGTTTAGGGACTTTTGGAAGAGAGAAATCTGAACTCAACTCAGAAAATACAATCTCTAATTCATCAAAAGTGTCTTACAAGGTTAGGTTTACAAGTATATAGGAGTAGGAAGCTTAGAGAGCAAGCTAGTCTTAACCATGGTTCACTAGGAACCATGGTTGAGTCTAGCTACAACCGTCCAAGTTAAGAAGGCTTGGAGAGCAAGCTTCTCACTTGGCTTGCTTGGTAAGCTAACCAAGGAGAAGCTTGTGCTTCAAGCTTCCAAGCTAAGAAGGCCTCAAGCAATTCGGCCAAGGAACCAAGTGTGAACACAAATCCGGCCAAGTGTGAACACACTCCAAGGTGGGCGACCTTTTGGTCTTAAGTTACTCCATCCATTTCTAAAAAGGTTAATTTGGTTTAGTTAGGTTCATCCAATGTGAATTAAACCTAGCTAAATCAAATCTATGAAAAATTAGTAGTAAAATGAGCCCAATATTAAAATTTTAGCCTAGGACCACCTTTGGCTAAATTGCTAGGAGCACACTCTAGCTTACTAAGGACACTCTCTATTTTGCTATTGCCACTCCTACTAGAAAACTAAAAAGGAATGTATTTCTAGGTTAGGTTAAATGGAGTCAAAGTGTCCAAGTAACCTACCCTAGAATCCATGTACAAAAGCTACTAGAAAAGAAAACAAAGTGCCTCACAAATACAAAGGCAAAAATGCACCTATACAAGTATCTACTGTCGCCACCGGCCCGAAACGGGCTTTCGGCATTCGCGAAGGATGGTTGGACTCTTTTATTTGTTTAAAAATATGGATTGCTGGAATGACTTATTCTCAAACTGAGACCTTGTCAAACGAGCAATTTTATTAAAAGGCTCACCAATCCATGTTAATCCCAAGCGGGACCCTCCATGGATTAGCGGTTTTCATAAAAAGGAAGGGTTCGTGGAGTCGCCACCAATGTTTTACTCAAAACATTGGAAAAAGAAGTTTAAGGCAATCGATTCAAAGATCGACTTCGGCCATGACAACCAGAGTCGGGTAAGGGAGTCGGTTACGCGTGGGGAAGGTGTTAGCACCCCACAGCGCCCCTTTCGGGTTCCCTATGACAGATTATTTAAAAATAATAGTGCGAAATTACTAAATTACCCCTATTTATTCTAAGCAATTATAAATTAATTATCTACATGATGACAGTTTAAATATGTACACACAGAAAGCGGTAAAAGAAGGGACTTTAAAGAGATAAACCTTTGAAGCGTGCTTTCTTATATATCTTGACAGAAATTGGGAAGCGTTTTGGCGTTCCCTCCCTCTACAAGACCGCTCGCTCCCTCCTATAAAATTTTAACTATGGAAATCCGGAGGATTTCCCTTCGACTAGGTTCGAGACTCAAGCAAATGGCTCGTGACTCAAGAACTTCGTCGGATCAACTCTCCGAGTGATTTCTAGGCAGAGCACTGCTCAAAAAAACCCAGAATACTCAAGAAGAGGGTTAAAACTCAGTGTAAAAGTGTAGAATGACGTCCCATTGACGTCATATTTATAGGGATGAGGCTCAATACGGTCTCTGGGGGTCAATACGGTCCGTATTGAAGTTTTGAACTACAATACGGCCGTATTGAATTCAATACGGCCGTATTGAAGTTCAAAAAACCTCAATACGGCCGTATTGAAGTTCAGTGCAGCCGTATTGAAGTTCAGTGCAGCCGTATTGAATTCAATGCAGCCGTATTGAAGTTCAGAAACTTCAATACGGCCGTATTGAGTTCAGTGCGGCCGTATTGAAGTTCAAAATGTTCAATACGGCCGTACTGAACCTCTGGGAGGCCGTATTGGGCTTCATTCCTCCCACTTTTCTAATTTTAGCTATCCTAAGACCTCTAGACCTATAGAGAACCTTCCTTGGGCCTTCTGGAAGTCCTTCTGGCTGATCTTCCTTCAGTCTTCGAGAGTCTTCAAGCTTTATTTCCGACCCGGACAATTTTAGGGGTCTACAGCTGCCCCCCCTTTACTTAGTCAAACGGCCTTTTAGTGTACCGGTTGATAAGTAAAGGAGTTGACCCAATTGTCCGGGGAATAAGGCCATCCTTCCGACTTGTAGTGTCTTCCGGTGGAAAATTGCTGAGTAGCCTCTCCAGGTTGAGTTTGCCCTCTCCAGGGTGAGTATTAGTCGTCGCCTCTCCAGGCTCATTGCATACCTCGGTGCTCTCGACAACTGGGTAGCTGAGTACCGCCTCTCCAGGCTTGTGCATACCTCGGTGCTCTCGACAACTGGGTAGCTGAGTGCCGCCTCTCCAGGCTTGTGCATACCTCGGTGCTCTCGACAACTGGGTAGCTAAGTATTGCCTCTTAGGCTTGTGCATACCTCGGTGCTCTCGACAACTGGGTAGCTGAATATTGCCTCTTAGGCTTGTGCATACCTCGGTGCTCTCGACAACTGGGTAGCTGAGTACCGTCTCTCCAGGCTTGTGCATACCTCGGTGCTCTCGACAACTGGGTAGCTAAGTATTGCCTCTTAGGCTTGTGCATACCTCGGTGCTCTCGACAACTGGGTAGCTGAGTATTGCCTCTCCAGGCTTGTGCATACCTCGGTGCTCTCGACAACTGGGTAGCTAAGTATTGCCTCTTAGGCTTGTGCATACCTCGGTGCTCTCGACAACTGGGTAGCTGAGTATTGCCTCTTAGGCTTGTGCATACCTCGGTGCTCTCGACAACTGGGTAGCTGAGTATTGCCTCTCCAGGCTTGTGCATACCTCGGTGCTCTCGACAACTGGGTAGCTAAGTATTGCCTCTTAGGCTTGTGCATACCTCGGTGCTCTCGACAACTGGGTAGCTGAGTATTGCCTCTTAGGCTTGTGCATACCTCGGTGCTCTCGACAACTGGGTAGCTGAGTATTGCCTCTCCAGGCTTGTGCATACCTCGGTGCTCTCGACAACTGGGTAGCTGAGTATTGCCTCTCCAGGCTTTGAGATGATTTTGTCTTCACAGTCCACGATGCTGCTTCGACAGTTGTTTTTGATTTTGATGCCACTGAGGGCTGGATAACGCAGGGATCCGTCTAGGGGATGTGCAGTCATTCATAGGTTTTTGTGCCCCAACTTGCATTGCTTAGTTGGTACCCATGGAGAATTTCTGACTCCTTGAGGTGTAGACACAGATGCTCTCTCTCTGAGTTGAGCGATGCCTTATGTTTGGCTGTCGTCCTTTCGACGTTGTGGAGTATCCCGGTTGTCTTTATTCGGGTATCTCTTTTGGTTTTTTTGATTTTTGTCGCCTCTGTGTAGGCTATTATCCGCTGGGGGATTTTGTCATTGATTGTGATTAGCCTCTTCTGTTAGGCAGATCATCTTGACGCTTGATGTTTGGCTGAAAAGCCAGATTCCGCTTGGGGAATTGTTATTGATCTTTTGGATTTTTGCTTTTTGTAGGAATGCCTCTGTGTAGGCGACTGGGGATTTGAAGTTCTTATGTATCCCAGAGTATTATTTAGAAAGCCTCTTCAGGCTTAGCTTCACTCTTCGTTTGAGTTGGAAAGCTATCTTCCACTGAGGAAGTCTAAGTCCTTAGACTTGGATATTTTGTTTGGATCATGCTTCCGTTGGGGAATTTTGCTGATCTCGCTTTGATAGCTTTCACTGGGGAATTTGGCCCGTGAGTGGAAGCTGAGATATCTCTGGGGAGTATTATTTCGGCGAGCCTCTCCAGGCTCAATTATTCTGAGAGAGTATTATTTCGGCAAGCCTCTCCAGGCTCAGTTATTCTGTGGGAGTATTGTTTTTTGTTCAGCCCGAGAATGCGAGCTGAGACGTCTTTTGGAGAGTATTATTTCGGCAAGCCTCTCCAGGCTTAATTATTTTGTGGGAGTATTTTTTCAGCAAGCCTCTCCAGGCTCAATTATTCTGTGGGAGTATTATTTCGGCAAGCCTCTCCAGGCTCAGTTATTCTGTGGGAGTATTGTTTCGGCAAGCCTCTCCAGGCTCAGTTATTCTGCATGAGTATTGTTTCGGCAAGCCTCTCCAGGCTCAATTATTCTGTACGAGGCGATTGATTTTCTAAATCTTTTGCCTTTTTTGTCGTTTTTGGCTTTTTCTGTATTTTTTTGCCTTTTTTGTCATTTTTTTGGCTTTTTCTGTATTTTTGCCTTTTCTGTTGATTTGCGGCTTTTTCTGTTGACCGCTGCCATACACAAGCAATTTTTCCTATTTTCTATTTTATGCAATTGCCTCATGATAAGGTCTTTGAATG
This sequence comes from Cajanus cajan, assembly GCF_000230855.2. Lineage (NCBI taxonomy): Eukaryota > Viridiplantae > Streptophyta > Magnoliopsida > Fabales > Fabaceae > Cajanus > Cajanus cajan. The sequence continues at coordinate 43,126,943 of NC_138525.1, forward strand.
TGCAACTAATGTGTGTAATGCACAAATGCAAGTTTTATTATTTAATCTTTTTAGAAAAATGAATGGCTCTCCCTATCCTCCTTTTCTTGGAGGAATTTCTGTCGTCGACGTGAGGGAATATTTTTGTGAGCCTTTTATGCAGGAGATTATGGATTTTATAGGAACCCCTCCAATTTTCTTTATTGACCGATTATTAAGGAATTTCATACAATTTTTAGAAATACCAATTTAGAGGCATAATCACATGGTCAAGAGAGAAAAGAAATGAATAGATATTTTATTGATATTCACAAGTGTTTTTTTTACAGAAAGATATACAGAAGGAATTTTCTGAAGAATGGCTGGCCAGGGTAGGCTATATACATTGGGCTTAACAATTATATCTGTAATTGTTGCTCTTTACATTCCCCTAGTTGCTTCGGGTGAGATGCATGAGCCAGGAGTGTAGATGCTGCAAGACGCTTGCTTCTAGAAGATAATCACTTGAGCCGCCTTTCGGTTTTCGATTCAAGTGATCGTTGCTTGCTTTGTTTTTGTATCTTATTCTTTTGCCCCTAATTTTTGCCTAGGACGTATCCTAGCGGGGATAAATTCACCTTTGTTTTGCCTAGTACCCTTGTACTGGCGGGCTTTTTATTTTGCCCTAACTTTTGCCTAGGACGCCCTTTTGGGGTTTTCATCCTAGCGGGCCTATGCAAGCAACGTCTTCAAGCATAATACTTCTTTACCACGTCAGCATTGACTGGGTATCGAAGTTCTTCTCCATCCATGTCTGTGAGGATCAATGCTCCTCCTGAGAAGGCTCGTTTTTCCATGTATGGTCCTCCGTGATTTGGGGCATACTTTCCGATTTTGTCCTTTTGAGTTGGTAGCAATTTCTTCATTACCAACTCTCCCTCATGGTAGACTCGAGGGTGGACTTTCTTGTCAAAAGCCTTTTTTTTTTATCTTCCTCTGATAGGCTTGACCATGGCATATGGCGTTCAGCCGTTTTTCTTCAATGAGGTTCAACTGGTCATACCGGCTTTGAACCCATTCTGCTTCGGAAAGTTTTGCTTCCATGATTACCCTTAGGGAAGGTATTTCGACTTCGACGGGTAGCACTGCCTCCATCCCATAGACTAGGGAGAATGGAGTAGCTCTTGTAGATGTGCGTACAAAAGTCCTATAACCATGGAAAGCGAAGGGTAACATCTCGTGCCAGTCTTTAAATGAGACAACCATCTTTTGCACTATTTTCTTGATGTTCTTATTGGTTGCCTCGACTGCCCCATTCATCTTTGGCCGATATGGGGAAGAGTTATGGTGTTGGATCTTGAATTCTTGGCACAGTTCTTCCACCATTTTGTTGTTCAGATTAGATCCATTATCAGTGATGATTTATTTCTCCGTGCTTCCACTAGATTATCCTAAAATCTTTTGGGACAAGAGAGAAAAGAAAAGAAAGATATTTTTGTTCTGAAGTTTGTGTTTTAGAGGGGATTTATTTTTCAAAAATGGTTTTTGTAAGAATGGATGGCCAATGGTAGGCTTAAGTGTTTAGGCTTGTTTGATTAAACACTTATGAAGTTAAGAAAATCTTTGTTTATTGACGTTGTGATTTTGACAACTTGGATAGCTTCCCTTGAACCTTTCTTTTTGAATTCGGTTCATGGTACCATCATGGATTTCTTTTTGTTTTTTGATTGTCCTTATTTTTGCCTAAAACACCATTTTGTGGCGTTTTAGCGGACCTTTGTTTTTGTTTATTTTTGTAACCCTAACTTTTGCCTAGGTCACCCTTTTGTGGGATTCCTAGTGGGTCTTTTGCTCTTATTTTTGCGCAGTCCCCTTTTTGAGTTTCCTGCCGAGCTTTTTTTATTTTGAAAGATTTCTTTTTACCCATGATGGCACTTGTCAAGGCCAAGGGAAGGTGCTCCAAGTTGTCATACACACCTCCACATAAAAATGATGTGGGTTTATTATTATTAAGATGATTTTAACCTCATTCATGTTTATTCAAACAGGGTTAAAAATAATGTGGTTTAGAATTTTATTATAAGCAAGAAAAGAAGCAATGAAGAATGATTTTATTATAATCATAGCGGAAACATGTGTCCTTATTTCATCACTAATATGGGTCCCAATGTTGACCTCTTATATCTCTCGGCCATGCCCCAAATTCACAGTCTCCAATTTCTCTTGACGAGTTGGAGTAGGCGAGCTTCTCGTTCTAGCAGTCTTTGCAGATCCGGAGAGATGGTCTCCTCATCACTCTCCAACTCAACCCATTCACTTTTGGATCCCGGTCAGAGCGAACAATTACAGACATAATTATTTTATTGGTTCTGTTTATGTTTAGAATTTTTAATGAGGAAAGAGAGAAAAGAACAAAAGAGAGAATGATATGTGAAAAATGCCTCTTTATTGATATGTATTGAAACTGTACAAAAACCCTTATTTACATGAAAAGGTTCTCATGATCTCGGGTACTGATCATGAGTCCCTAAAAGAAAAGAAAAATATGAAGGGGCCCTATCGTGGCTTGCCATTCTCTACTCCTGCTTTGGTAGAGGATTCTTGCTCACGTCGGGCGCTGTCGAATCGAAGGTGACCCACCCAGCATCAATAAGGTCTTGGACCTTATATTTGAGAACTTTACAGTTCTCCGTTGAATGCCCCGATGCCCCTGAATGGTATAGACATTTGTCTTGTGGTTTGTACCAATCGGGGTATGGTGGATCAAATTTCCTCGGTGGAACATAAGCTAGAAGACGCGCTTCTACTAGCTTCGGCAGGAGGTCGCTATATGTGGTCGGAAGTTTATCAAACTTCCTCACAGGGTTGTATTGCGACTTTCCCGACTTCGAAGTGGAAGAAGATGAAGAAATATTTATGACGTTGACTCCTCCCTCCTTCTTCTTCCCGAAGGCCTTCTTAGCTTCATATGATTGGGAAGGCTTAGCCAGCTTCCCACTTTTAAGTCCTTGTTCCACTCTCTCCCCAATGGTGATGATGTCCGAGAAGAGTGTCGTTGTGTTCCCTATCATTTTATCGTAATAGGGACCAGTCAACGAGTTGATGAATAAGGACACCGTCTCCTTATCCGACAGCGGGGGCTCTATCTGTGCCGCCAACTCTCTCCATCGTTGGGCGTACGCCTTGAAAGATTCATCATTTTTCTTACTCAAGGCTTGAAGATCTGACCTATCGGGTGTTAGGTCGATGTTGTATTTATAGCGCTTGAGAAAGGCGTCGGCCAACTGCCTCCATGTGTGTACTAGATTTCCATCTAGCTGCATATACTAGTTGAGCGCGGTATCAGCCAAGCTCTCTTGGAAGCAGTGGATCAAGAGCTTTTCGTTTGTGGCATATGCAGCCATCTTTCGGCAGTACATGGTGAGATGACTCTTGGGGCAAGTCGATCCCACGTATCTCGGGAAATCTAGCACTTTAAATTTAGGAGGAAATTGAATATCCCTCACTAAGCACATGTCAGCGGCATCTTTAATATCGAAATCATGCCCCTCCATAGCCCTTAGCCGATCCTCTAGGGCGTGGAATTGTTCCTTTGAAACTTCGGGCTCTTTAATCATAATTCCAGCCCCAATAGGTATGGCGTGCGGAGGCTCTTCTTCATGCACCTCCTCTTCCTCATGATGGGACCCATGGTCACTGTGGCTTGATCCATGGAAGTTATGTTGACGCATGAGTTCCATCATTTGCGCCATCTGCTCTTTAAGCTGTGAAAGCTCGGTTGTGAGCTTCTTATTTTGCTCCTCCAATGCTTCCATTTTCTTGATTTTCTGCGCGCGTGTGAGGACAGAGAGATGACCAGCCACTTTCTAAAATGAATGTTTTATTCTTAATTAGTTTATTCATGGTATGAATACACTCTCGATGTGAGCTTGATAAGACTCCATCTTTAAGGCGCTGCCTTTTTAAGATGAAGGTTTATCACCCTCCCTAGCCTATGATCTCTCCCCAACGGAGAATCTCAATAGTCATGGGTCCCTTTTACTCACATCGAGAGGGTATTGGTGATCCTAAAATGAATAATTGATGAGGATGCATGAGGTTTTATTGGTAATGATGTACATGCTCCTCACTTTTATTATATTTCCACACATGGTCTTTCCTCTCATGTCATGGTATTTTCATGCATGGGGATTATTCTTAGACCTTATCACGAGGTTTATTTTTAATGCACAAACAATTTGCACATAAGCATTTACACAAACAATTCACTCATCCACGAACAGTCACGAGCGAATCACGAGGTAGGGGTTTCCTGCAGAAAGGTGCATATTCAAGGTGGTTCTAACTGTTCTCACCGGTCTGAGGCCCCCAAGGTGCCCCCATTATAGGGACCCAATTCCTCTCGTCGTAAGCCGATGGAAAGCTCCAACGCACTGTCGGACTCGAGTTCATGGTTATCACCTTGAGTGATGCTTTCTGACAACGGTCTACGGGCACCTATAGACCCATTCGACAACCGGCCGTACTAACATCCACTCCCTATGGCTTACCACTCATGCCCCCGGGTATAGAGGGAACTGTTGTGTGCAAAGGTTTGTGTGCAATTTATATTTCAAACAATTGCGAGAATTTAAACATACAACAGTTATTAAAGCCAAATAGATAAACATGTTATCATACAAGCAAGGGGTAATGAAGTAATTTTAACTATTATTTGTTAAAAATAATCTGTCACTAAATGGGACTGACTCTCGAAGCTTCCCCAGCAGAGTCGCCATCTGTCGCCACCGGCCCGAAACGGGCTTTCGGCATTCGCGAAGGATGGTTGGACTCTTTTATTTGTTTAAAAATATGGATTGCTGGAATGACTTATTCTCAAACTGAGACCTTGTCAAACGAGCAATTTTATTAAAAGGCTCACCAATCCATGTTAATCCCAAGCGGGACCCTCCATGGATTAGCGGTTTTCATAAAAAGGAAGGGTTCGTGGAGTCGCCACCAATGTTTTACTCAAAACATTGGAAAAAGAAGTTTAAGGCAATCGATTCAAAGATCGACTTCGGCCATGACAACCAGAGTCGGGTAAGGGAGTCGGTTACGCGTGGGGAAGGTGTTAGCACCCCACAGCGCCCCTTTCGGGTTCCCTATGACAGATTATTTAAAAATAATAGTGCGAAATTACTAAATTACCCCTATTTATTCTAAGCAATTATAAATTAATTATCTACATGATGACAGTTTAAATATGTACACACAGAAAGCGGTAAAAGAAGGGACTTTAAAGAGATAAACCTTTGAAGCGTGCTTTCTTATATATCTTGACAGAAATTGGGAAGCGTTTTGGCGTTCCCTCCCTCTACAAGACCGCTCGCTCCCTCCTATAAAATTTTAACTATGGAAATCCGGAGGATTTCCCTTCGACTAGGTTCGAGACTCAAGCAAATGGCTCGTGACTCAAGAACTTCGTCGGATCAACTCTCCGAGTGATTTCTAGGCAGAGCACTGCTCAAAAAAACCCAGAATACTCAAGAAGAGGGTTAAAACTCAGTGTAAAAGTGTAGAATGACGTCCCATTGACGTCATATTTATAGGGATGAGGCTCAATACGGTCTCTGGGGGTCAATACGGTCCGTATTGAAGTTTTGAACTACAATACGGCCGTATTGAATTCAATACGGCCGTATTGAAGTTCAAAAAACCTCAATACGGCCGTATTGAAGTTCAGTGCAGCCGTATTGAAGTTCAGTGCAGCCGTATTGAATTCAATGCAGCCGTATTGAAGTTCAGAAACTTCAATACGGCCGTATTGAGTTCAGTGCGGCCGTATTGAAGTTCAAAATGTTCAATACGGCCGTACTGAACCTCTGGGAGGCCGTATTGGGCTTCATTCCTCCCACTTTTCTTATTTTAGCTATCCTAAGACCTCTAGACCTATAGAGAACCTTCCTTGGGCCTTCTGGAAGTCCTTCTGGCTGATCTTCCTTCAGTCTTCGAGAGTCTTCAAGCTTTATTTCCGACCCGGACAATTTTAGGGGTCTACATCTACTATATACAATGTACAAGAAATCAAACTATACAATGTATTTACAATAGAGACTATGAGACTAACAAGAGGAATCATACTCAATACTCATATTGAGCATAGGTCTAAGAAGCACCTCCTCTCTAGAAGCCTCCTCTAGCCTCCTAACCATGGACCTAGTTAAAGGCCCAATGGTCTTCAAGTGTGAGCATCCTTGGATCACCCTTCACCCTTCTTGGTCTTACCTCTTCCAAAGGGATCCTTGGGGATTAGATTTCCATCAAACTATGTCTACTACCATGAGTATTTTGACCCCTTACACTTGAATGATCACTCATCTTTGATCAAGAAAGGTTTTCACAAAGAGGTTCTTGAAAATATTTTCACAAAGAGTGAGTGATAAAAGGTTTTCACAAAAGCTTTTGAGTGCAAGAGTAGTGATAGGAGGCCTACGTGCACAAAGTGAACTATCAAGGGAGGTGGACTACAAAGAGTCTCTTAAAAACCAAGCCTTTTTAAGTAGAAATCACTAAGCCCCTTTTCACTTTTCTCACAAAAACAATTTTAGCACAAGAGTGAATGTGTGTTCGGACCCTTAGTAGGCAACTTTGGAAGTACTAAACGAAACTACTCCTAAAAACTAATTAATTTAAAAGGCCAATTTACAACCCAATTGAATGAATAAGGACCAAGACACAAGTGGCCCAATCAAAACAACACAAAATTGGCACAAAAGAAAGAGTAAAGAAACAAAACAAGAAAATTCTTCAAGCTCCAATTTGGTGTTCCCTTCACAATAATAAAACTTTGTTAGTTTCCTCCCGATGTGTTTAGCACTATATGTTTGTGATGGTTCCCTCCCAAAGCTCTTTGGATCTCATGGCCAACTCCTCCAACTCAATCTTCCCCAAAATTGCATGGAAGTGTGGAAGTAGGCTTCATCTACACCAAGTGAAACAAACCAACCAAAAGCAAGAAAGGAGGCCAAGAAATAAAAACTAAAAATGCTTAATTAGGAAGGCTAAACTCAAGAGCAATATTGATGAGACAAAACACAAGGAATTCCAAGAAAGACAAGCAAAAAATTAAGGCACATTTAAGAAGGCAAGCACTCAAAGGAAAATCCTAGAAGGGTTCTAGAATAGAATTAAGTGTTTAATGTTCCTTGTCCTTAAATGAAATCAATTAGTGTAAGGTCCTTTCCTTAATGTCCAGCCATGGTTTTTGTCATAAAACGGGTCCAAATATGGGTACAAAAAATGGTCCAAGTTCACTCCAATTGTGGAAGGGTAAAATGGTAATTGTCCACAAGTCTAGCAACAATTTCCTTTTGAATTTTTTTTTCTCTTGTATTTTTCCAGCCAGCTTTTGGTGTAGCCCCTTGGTCATTTTTTTTTAATTTTAACCTTGTTATGTTGCTTGGTTTTTACACTTGTGGGTGAATTAAAAGTAGCACAAAAAAGTAGGAGACAAAAAGGACAATTGGCATGCAAAAAGCAACTTTTGTAAGGTGGAATGTGTCTTGTACTATGTACTAATTTGGTGCAATTTTTTTTCAGCAAACAAACACATATTCTTGGCAGATTTTACAGCAACAAAACACTACATGGTTGTCATACAAAGGACAAGGGATAATCATGTGATGAAGAGCATGTAGGGGTGGCTAACCATGCATGTATAGGAGACAAATTCACATGGAATTCAACAAACTTTTAGAACATGTCATGAACTAAATAACATGCATGAATGACCTCTAAGAACATGCAAAATGTTTGGCCAGCCACTTAGGAGAGGAAACATGCATCATTCATTTCCATATTACATGCATCAAATGAAGGTATTATGCATATACTTGGAATTTGGGTGAAAAAGTGAGAGAAACACAAACTTGAGACAAAACTTGGACAAATAAAGATTAAAATGGGGTTCATAAAGTGTTCATCATGTTCTTGACAAAATTTTCCAGCAAAGGTGAAAATGAAGAAAAGCACACAAGAACATATTTTAAAGGAAACCTAGAGCACAACAAAGGAAGGCTCATGAACCAACAATGAACCACTCAACAAGAAGACAACATTTTAAGCAATATTTTAGAGGATAACATCAAAACATATGAGAAGACATAGACATAACAAGAAACATTTAGAAGACACAAAAGAGAAGAGACAAGTTACCCTTGAAGACAACCATGGCTCTTGATACCACATGATGGAACCAACTTCTCCATGAGAGTTAGTGGTTGATTCCTTCTCTTCTCCAAGGTTGATATGATGTGAAGGATGATCTATTCAAGGGTATGGAAGTGGAGGATTTGGTGTTTGGCAAGGTGAAGGGTGACGCACAAAATGAAGGAGAGAAATGGATGGTGTTTGGTGGTGTAGCTCCTATAGGTTAGCTCACTTCACTTAGGATGATGAAGGCCAACCAAGGAAGACCCAAGCTCACTCTAGGTAGAGAGGAGAGGATAGGGGGCCATGGAGTTCCTAGGGGACTAAGGAAGGAATGAAGAGGCACAAAGGCTCACTCAAATTCATTAATTTCCAAAGTGGCTACAAGGTAGGTTACCTAGAGTACTTATAGGGAAAGAAAGGCATCTAGGGTTTCTTGGAGCATTTGGCCAAAATTTTGGTATCCAAATGCACCCTAAATGAACCCTAAATGCATCCCAAATGAAATGGGTCTCATCCCTCCTAAAAGACTAAAGTACCCTTAGGTAAAAAAAAAGAAAGAAATGGACTTTTGACCTTAAAAATAAGGCTTAAGTCCTAAAATAAATCCTAAGACTAATTTTGCCCCATAATACAAAGAATAAAAAAAATAAAAAATAAAATCCTAATATCTAATCTACCCCAAAATACAAGGGCAAAATGGGAAAATGAAGCAACAAATTAAGGAGATGGCTAAAATTCCACACACATGATGATCATGGCCTTTGGTGTGGTGTGTTCTTCATCTTCCTCTACTCTCCTAGCCATGGACCCTATGATAGGCCCTATATGATGCTTCAAGGATGGTCCTCCATCAAGAATGAACAACAAGATAAAAAAGGCAAGCGAGTGTTACTAAGAGCCTTGAAATCAGTCAAAGGCAAAGAGTTGTGTGAAGAATGAACAGTAAACCAACGACACTTTATGTGGTGCATCTGTGTGGGTTATTAGGCTCCCCAGGTGTAGAAAGTAAGTCAGTTGAAGAATTAGAGAGAACCAATGAACAGTAAACCAACTACATGTTATGTTGTGCATCTGTGTGGGTTATTAGTCTCCCAAGGTGTAGCAAGTAAGTCCGTTGAAGAATTAGAGGGAACCAATGAACAGTAAACCAATTACACGTTATGTTGTGCATCTGTGTGGGTTATTAGTCTCCCCAAGTGTACCAAGTAAGTCAGTTGAAGAATTAGAGAGAACCAATGAACGTTGAACCAATTACACGATATGTTGTGCATCTGTGTGGGTTATTAATCTCCCTAGGTGTAGCAAGTACGTCAGTTGAAGAATTAGAGAGAACCAATGAATAGTAAACCAATTACACGTTATGTTGTGCATCTGTGTGGGTAATTAGTCTCCCCAAGTGTAGCTAGTAAGTCAGTTGAAGAATTAGAGAGAACCAATGAACAGTAAACCAATTACACGTTATGTTGTGCATCTGTGTGGGTTATTAGTCTCCCCAGGTGTAGCAAGTAAGTCATTGAAGAATTAGAGAGAACCAATGAACAGTGAACCAATTACACGTTATGTTATGGATCTGTGTGGGTTATTAGTCTCCCTAGGTATAGCAAGTAAGTCAGTTGAAGAATTAGTGGGAACCATTGAAGAGTGAACCAATTACATGTTATGTTGTGCATCTGTGTGCGTTATTAGTCTCCCCAGGTATAGCAAGTAAGTAAGTTGATGAATTAGAGAGAACCAATGAACAGAGAACCAATTACACGTTATGTTGTGCATCTGTGTGGGTTATTAGTCTCCCCAGGTGTAGCAAGTAAGTCAGTTGAAGAATTAGAGAGAACTAATGAACAATGAACCAATTACAGGTTATGTTGTCCATCAGTGTGGGTTATTAGTCTCCCCAGGTTTAGCAAGTAAGTCGGTTGAAGAATTAGAGACAACCAATGAACAGTAAACCAATTACACGTTATGTTGTGCATCTATGTGGGTTATTAGTCTCCCCAGGTGTAGCAAGTAAGTCAGTTGAAGAATTAGAGAGAACTGATGAACAGTAAACCAATTAAACGTTATGTTGTGCATCAGTGCGGGTTATTAGTCTCCCCAGGTGTAGCAAGTAAGTCAATTGAAGAATTAGAGAGAACCAATGAAACAGTAAACCAACGACACTTTATGTGGTGCATCTGTGTGGGTTATTAGTCTCCCCAGGTGTAGCAAGCAAGTCAGTTGAAGAATTAGAGAGAACCAATGAACAGTAAACCAACTACATGTTATGTTGTGCATCTGTGTGGGTTATTAGTCTCCCCAGGTGTAGCAAGTAAGTCAGTTGAAGAATTAGAGAGAACCAATGAACAATGAGCCAATTACACGATATGTTGTGCATCTGTGTGGGTTATTAATCTCCCAAGGTGTAGCAAGTACGTCAGTTGAATAATTAGAGAGAACCAATGAATAGTAAACCAATTACACGTTATGTTGTGCATCTGTGTGGGTTATTAGTCTCCCCAGGTGTAGCAAGTAAGTCAGTTGAAGAATTAGAGAGAACCAATGAACAGTAAACCAATTACATGTTATGTTGTGCATCTGTGTGGGTTATTAGTCTCCCCAGGTGTAGCAAGTAAGTCATTGAAGAATTAGAGAGAACCAATGAACAGTGAACCAATTACACGTTATGTTGTGGATCTGTGTGGGTTGTTAGTCTCCCTAGGTTTAGCAAGTAAGTCAGTTGATGAATTAGAGAGAATCGATGAATAGTAAACCAATTAAGCGTTATGTTGTGCATCAGTGTGGGTTATTAGTCTCCCCAGGTGTAGCAAGAAAGTCAGTTGAAGAATTAGAGAGAACCGATGAACAGTAAACCAATTATACGTTATGTTGTGCATCTGTGTGGGTTATTAGTCTCCCCAGGTGTAGCAAGTAAGTAAGTTGAAGAATTAGAGAGAACCGATGAACAGTAAACCAATTACACGTTATGTTGTGCATCTGTGTGGGTTATTAGTCTCCCCATGTGTAGCAAGAAAGTCAGTTGAAGAATTAGAGAGAACCGATGAACAGTAAACCAAATACACGTTATGTTGTGCATCTGTGTCGATTATTAGTCTCCCCAGGTGTAGCAAGTAAGTCAGTTGAAGAATTAGAGAGAACCAATGAACAGTAAACCAATTACACGTTATGTTGTGCATCTGTGTGGGTTATTAGTCTCCCCAGGTGTAGCAAGTAAGTCAGTTGAAGAATTAGAGAGAACCAATGAACAGTAAACAAATTACACGTTATATTGTGCATCTGTGTGGGTTATTAGTCTCCCCAAGTGTCGCAAGTAAGTCAGTTGAAGAATTAGAGAGAACCAATGAACAGTAAACCAACGACACTTTATGTGGTGCATCTATGTGGGTTATTAGGCTCCCCAGGTGTAGCAAGTAAGTCAGTTGAAGAATTAGAGAGAACCAATGAACAGTAAACCAACTACATGTTATTTTGTGCATCTGTGTGGGTTATTAGTCTCCCCAGGTGTAGCAAGTAAGTCAGTTGAAGAATTAGAGAGAACCAATGAACAATGAGCCAATTACACGATATGTTGTGAATCTGTGTGGGTTATTAGTCTCCCCAGGTGTAGCAAGTAAGTCATTGAAGAATTAGAGAGAACCAATGAATAGTAAACCAATTACACGTTATGATGTGCATCTGTGTGGGTTATTAGTCTCCCCAGGTGTAGCAAGTAAGTCAGTTGAAGAATTAGAGAGAACCAATGAACAATAAATCAATTACACGTTATGTTGTGCATCTGTGTGGGTTATTAGTCTCCCCAGGTGTAGCAAGTAAGTCATTGAAGAATTAGAGAGAACCAATGAACAGCGAACCAATTACACGCTATGTTGTGGATATGTGTGGGTTATTAGTCTCATTGTTTTTTTCATTTTCTCTATCTTTTCTTCTAATATATTCCCTAAGTTCTCTAAGTTCATTTTTAGTACTTCTATGACTCTTAGGAGAATGATGACCATGCACATTAATTTCATGAGAATGATCACTCATTTTTGCAAGGGAAAGGTTTTCAGAAATCTTAAAGAATTTTCCAAATTGAGTGATAAAGATTTTCACAAAAGGTTTTCTCTTTTAAGTGTGAGACTAAGTACTAGGAGGTCTTGTCACAACCCGAAAATTTCTGATCTTGCGACCTATGGTTTAGACATCCTTTTAAAGATCTCATCAATTAAGGAATGCCCAGACACTAGACTAATCCTTAATTAATGGTTTTGAAAATAGGTTCATGGAGTCGCCACCAATATTTTACTCAAAACATTGGAAAAAGAAAGGTTTTTAAAAGTCTAATAATGGCCTTGATAACCAGAATTGGGTTCGGGAGTCGGTTACGTGTAGGGAAGGTATTAAGCACCCCTACAACGCCCTTAATCGGTACCCTATGACGAAGTTAACATTATAAATAATAATAATATAAATATTAAATCCCCTTTTATTGATGACTATTTACATGCTTGAAATTTAAATTAAACAATTGACTCTAAAATATCTACATGATTATTTTTATTATAATGATGTTTATCAGAAATAAGAAACAAAGATAAAAATAAAGGAGAGAGAAGAAGATTGACTGAAATACCTCGTATCAAGCTTTGTTAATGGTGATTCTAGGTGCTTTGTTAATGGTGATTCTAGGTGCTTTGTGGCGACCCTTTCACACTACAATACCTCACAAACTCTCAAGAAATACTAGAGAGAGAAAGAGAGGGAAAAAGAGAGAAGAAGAGAGAAATTTCGAGTTCTGGACGAAATTTTGGAGTCTGAAAAAATGAGCCCCATCTGTCTATTTATAGGCTTCGGGGAGGGGGTCCAGAATGGCCCGTTCCAAAACCGGAACGGCCGTTCTGGATATGGCCGTTGTGCCTAAATTTTGTACCCCAGAACGGCCCGTTCTGAAATCGGAACGGCCTGTTCCGGGGGGGACCAGAACGGGCTGTTCTGGATTCAGAACGGCCCGTTTCGGGCCAGAACGGCCCGTTCCAAAATCGGAACGGCCCGTTCCGGGGTAACCAGAACGACCCGTTCTGAAATCGGAACGACCCGTTCTGGGGGAACCAGAACGACCCGTTTTGAATTTGGAACGGCTCGTTCCGGGCCCCTAAAAATCCCTAATTTGTCTTTTGGGTCCCTGACGTCCTATATTGTTGTTTTGTACCTCCCGCACGAAATTGGGTGTCTACAGTTGCCCCTCTTTACTTGTCCTTTGGAATAATTGTGTTTCTTTTCCAAAGGCAAGTAAAGACGTAGACATTTCGTCCGGGTCTTCTCTTTGTCTCTTTGTGTGATGCTTCTACGTTGCTTCCCTTGGATAGATGTATTTGCTCGTATCATCACCCTTTAGAGCAGTTGCATACTCTTGGGTAACAAGGCTGACAAATTGTACACCTGATCTTCAGTCTTCGAGTAGAAGCTCCATTGTTTTTCTTGTGATAGTGAGGTGAAAATTCGGATCTTCACTCTTGCTTTGACAATGGATACCTTCACATTGTTTTCTTTGGGTAGACGGTGTTCCCTATATCCCTGCCCCTTGGAGCAACTAAGTGTTAGGTTGTATGCTCCGTTGGGTGTTAAGGATGGTAAACCGAAACATCCAGCCTTCAAGATCCATGTGAATGCCCCATGTCGCTTTCTATGTCCGAATCCTCTCCTTTACTTCAGCAGTGTAGATGCCCCTACATCATTCCTTTCGGGTAGATGGTGTTTACCTGTATCCTTGTCCCTAAGAGTAACTGAGTGTTGGTTTATGCTCCGTCGGGTGATAAGGATGGTAAACCGAAACATCTAGGCTTCTGGTCTTGATATAGACGCTTCCTACTGCTTCTGCTTGTCTCATGGTAGTGTGTCTCTTTATTTGTGGCTTGTTAACGAGGGAGTATATTCTGAGCTCAGCCTCTCCAAGCTGGACTGATATTTAGGGCTTCAGCCGGCCCACTTCTAGTTTTAGGGTCTAGCAACCCTTACCGATCTTGTACTAGTTTTAGGGATCTAGCAACCCTTACTGATCTTGTACTAGTTTTAGGGATCTAGCAACCCTTACTGATCTTGTACTAGTTTTAGGGATCTAGCAACCCTTTCTGATCTTGTACTAGTTTTAGGGATCTAGCAACCCTTACTGATCTTGAACTAGTTTTAGGGATCTAGCAACCCTTACTGATCTTGTACTAGTTTTAGGGACCTAGCAATCCTTACTGATCTTGTACTAGTTTTAGGGATCTATCAACCCTTACTGATCTTGTACTAGTTTTGAGGATCTAGCAACCTTTTCTGATCATGTACTAGTTTTGGGGATCTAGCAACTCTTAACGATCTTGTACTTGATGTCTTCTTGTGGGTGTTGTGGGATGAAAGGCTGCCCCTAAGTTAATGGGCATGAGACGTTTGATGTGCCCCTGTGTTGGTGGGCAGAGAAGTAGATGGCTGACAGGGATTCTAGTGTTGCCCCTGCCATGTGAGTATTGTGATGCCTCTCCAGGCGCCTTCATATGGGATGTTTGGTAAGAGTTTGGTGTTGCTCTTGTCAAGGTGAGTATTATAATGCCTCTCCAGGCGTCTTCTTGTTGTAGGTTTTTTTCTTTTCATTTCTTTGTTTAGCTTCGGCTTTTTCACATTTGAAGCTTTCCTTTTTCTACTATTTTTAGATGCTTCGGCTTTTTCTACATGTACGAAGCTTTCCTTTTCTCTGTTTTATTTTGTGTTGTCATCATTGGTGGAGGGATCCCATCCCATGATGATGTTCTTTGCTGAATCTTCATTAATGAGTATTATTTCGGAAGCCACTCCTGGCTTTGGTTTGGAAAACATTCCTGGTCTTGGCATTTTCATGAATCTTCCATTATTCGGTTGAGGAGTAGGGCGCGATGGCCTCTTCATGCTTATGAGTCTGCTTATTTGGTTGATTCTATTCCACTATTGATATGTCTTTGCTTAGTGGGAACATAGAATCACTTCATGTTGTCGTTTGCCACTGCTTGGCTCATGCTCGGCTATTTTGCTTTGACGAGTGTTTTGTCCTGATGGCTCCTTCTGACCCATAACAAGTAGAATGCATGGATGCATGGATGCAATGAAAATGCAAGACAGGAATGATTCTTTTATTTTTTTGTGTAACGCCCTTCCATATGCCCCTAACTCATATGCATGCGATGCAGTTTATGCTCATGTGTTTGTTCCTAAAGATGCAATTTATTTTTTTGTCGGGAAATTAACCTATACGCATTAAGGTTAATGTTGACGATTTCTTTCTATCCATGCCAATCTTGATTACTGTAGGGATATGTTCTTTTGAGCCCAAGCTTCAGTGGCTCCTTGACTATCCAGTCGATACGTAGTCAAGCGTCTCCCAACTCTGTTCGGGGACATCTCGATCTTTCCTCTGTGAGTATTCACTGTGCATTCTCCGTGTATATTTTTGGTACCATTTTAATGCCATAAGGGTCAAGAGAAAAGACAGAAGGGATGTTTGTATTTTTTCAAAAGATTGTTAGAAGGGATTTTTTTTTTCAAAAGGGGTTTTTAGAAGAATGGCTGGCCAAGGTGGGCTTTAGTGTTTATGGTTATTAAACAAGGCATATTTGTTGCAAAGAAGCTATCATTGTATTTTAGCCTTTTTGGAAAGTGGAGTGATGACTCGGGGTTGCGTTTTGTTTAGATGATCCCCCTAAGCTGCCTTTCGGTTTTCAACTCAGGTTGCTGCTTTAACGTCCTAACTTTTGCCTAGGTCACTTGAGATGTGTTTCCTAACGGACATTTTTCTTTTGATCTTTTCTTTTGCCTAGGTTACCCAATTTTGCTTGTGGGTTGCCTAGCAGATCTTGCCCTAAATTTTGCGCAGCCCCCTTAGTGGGTTTACTGCCGGGCCTTCTTTTTCGCAGCATTTGTGTGGGACGACTTTATTTTTATTGAACCCTAGTCATGTTCGGTTTTCTGATTGTTCTTTTGTTATCCTTTCCATGCTATTATCGAGTAACATCTTTGTCGCAAATATATTTTGTTTATTAAGGGTTGATGGATGAGGCCTAGAGTGAATATTTTAAAGGGAGAAGAGAAATGAAAGAATGTTATGGCATTTAAAACAGTACTTCCAATTTACACGTGCCCCTTTAGCAAAGCTCGGAGGCCCAGGCATGCCCCGAGTTCGTGATTCATACACAGAGAGATTAACCGAGGTTGCCCCCTAGAGAGGCATGGTTGACGATTGGTTGAACTACATTATGAATGCATTCCCACTTGCTTGAATGTGGGTGTTTCGACTTCGGAGTGAAACCTTTATGAATTCTTTCTTTCTAAAGGGAATACTCAAGCCGCCTTTCGGTTTTTAACTCAAGTAGGCATTACTTTTTTTTATTATTTTTTTTTTATTTTTATGTATCCCTAACTTTTGCATAGGACGTATCCTATCGAGATTTTGATTCTTTTTCTTTACCCTAATTTTTGCCTAGGACACCCTTTACAGGTTTTCATCCTAGCGGGTTTTTGTCATGCAATGCCTTTATTCTTCAATTGAGTTTTGTTTTAATTCCCTAGAAGCAAGGATTCATTCTTTCTTGATTGTTCCTCATATCCCAACAGTTGTCATTTCCGCATGGGGAACTCTTGGTGTTTGAATCGTCAATTTGGGCGTGTTATGCCCCCAATTACTGATAAGTGTTCCCCGATTTGATGTGTCAGGCTCGCATTTGATTACAGTAATTTCCATTATCCGACTAACACGCACAAATTAGATTTCCCTTTTTATTCTTATTTATTATTTACAAAGAAGGCGTGTTATCTATATGAAACCTAGAATAGGATACAAGGTCACTTGAGAGATTCAATGAATATCATTCTCATTGATTTTTGTTTAGAGAACATCTTTGCATACTATTATATGTGCCTTCCATTTCTAATGAATGCATATGCTAAACTAAAAAATGCATGATATTTGTTTTTGCCTAAATTTTATCATTTTTTTTGTTACTAAAGGGGAATGATGCATGATTTTTGCTATATAAATATTTTTTAAAATAAACTACCCTATATGATGCTTTAGAGTTAGGGTATACAGAAGAGCGTTAGTTTTAGTTTTTTTTTTTATTGATATCTGTTTGTTTGTAATTCTTATCTATTTGAAATAAATAAACACAAACAAATGCAACACGCATATGCTCAAACAAATGTACACCCGCGAACAGCCACGTTTAAATCCTTGGTCTGTGGTCCCTACAAGAAAAGTGCATTGTATAGGACGGTTCTAATCTCACTGGTCTTAAGGCCCCCAAGGTTCCCCCATTATAGGGACCCAGTATCTCTGTCGTCGTCACCTGGCAAACTCTAAGGTTTGTCGCAGTATTTCGGGCTAGAGTAACCGGTTATCACCTTGAGTGTGATTTCCGACAAGGCTCGCAGGCTCCAAGGCCAAACTTGGGCCGGTCGTACGTCAACCACTCCCTATGTTTATTACCCTCATGCCCCCGGGTGTAGGGGGAACTGTTGTGTGCAAAGGTTTGTGTACAATTTTTATTTCAAACAAATGCTGAATTTAAACAGGCAAACAAATATTAAAGTCAAACAAAGAAAATAAACAAGGTAAAGGGGAAAAAATATTTAAATTATTATTTTTTATTTTATTAACTTCATCAATTAAATGGGCCTGACCCTCTTTAAACGTCCCCAGCAGAGTCGCCATCTGTCGCAACCCGAAAATTTCTAATCTTGCGACCTATGGTTTAGACATCCTTTTAAAGATCTCATCAATTAAGGAATGCCCGGACACCAGACCAATCCTTAATTAATGGTTTTGAAAATAGGTTCATGGAGTCGCCACCAATATTTTACTCAAAACATTGGAAAAAGAAAGGTTTTTAAAAGTCCAATAATGGCCTTGATAACCAGAATTGGGTTCGGGAGTCGGTTACGTGTAGGGAAGGTATTAAGCACCCCTACAACGCCCTTAATCGGTACCCTATGACGAAGTTAACATTATAAATAATAATAATATAAATATTAAATCCCCTTTTATTGATGACTATTTACATGCTTGAAATTTAAATTAAACAATTGATTCTAAAATATCTACATGATTATTTTTATTATAATGATGTTTATCAGAAATAAGAAACAAAGATAAAAATAAAGGAGAGAGAAGAAGATTGACTGAAATACCTCGTATCAAGCTTTGTTAATGGTGATTCTAGGTGCTTTGTGGCGACCCTTTCACACTACAATACCTCACAAACTCTCAAGAAATACAAGAGAGAGAAAGAGAGAGAAAAAGAGAGAAGAAGAGAGAAATTTCGAGCTCTGGACGAAATTTTGGAGTCCAGAAAAATGAGCCCCAGCTGTCTATTTATAGGCTTCGGGGAGGGGGTCCAGAACGGCCCGTTCCAAAACCGGAACGGTCGTTCTGCATATGGCCGTTGTGCCTAAATTTTGTACCCCAGAACGGCCCATTCTGAAATCGGAACGGCCTGTTCCGGGGGGACCAGAACGGGCTGTTCTAGATTCAGAA
Organism: Cajanus cajan; assembly: GCF_000230855.2. NCBI lineage: Eukaryota > Viridiplantae > Streptophyta > Magnoliopsida > Fabales > Fabaceae > Cajanus > Cajanus cajan. The sequence goes on from NC_138525.1 coordinate 43,145,607, forward strand.
CGGCCCGTTTCGGGCCAGAACGGCCCGTTCCAAAATCGGAACGGCCTGTTCCGGGGTAACTAGAACGGCCCATTCTGAAATCGGAACGACCCGTTCCAGGGGAACCAGAACGGCCCGTTCTGAGTTCGGAACGGCCCGTTCCGGGCCCCTAAAAATCCCTAATTTGTCTTTTGGGTCCCTGACGTCCTATATTGTTGTTTTGTACCTCCCAGACGAAATTGGGTGTCTACAGGTCTAAGTATACAAGTTGCACTATCAAGAGAGGTGAGCTACAAGGAGCCACTTAATAACCAAGCCTTTTCAAGTGGAAATTACTAAACCCCCTTATACTTTTCTCACAAAATAATTTTTCACACAAACAAGTTAAGTAGTTGTGTGTGTGTGCACGCAACCCCTATTAGGCAAAGGAAGCCTTCTAAACAAACTTAGAAATTAAAACAAATTTAAGGAAATCAAGTAAAAGCATATACTAGTCGTAGGGTCCTAGGGTGGAAGTCCAAGTGACACTTGAAGTCTTTTGGGACACTTTCACAAGTCCTAAACGTATTATGAAAGCAAGTAAACTAAGCGTATCCTAGTGGAAGCCCAAATGGCACTTGAAGCCTTTGGGGACCCTTCCACAAGTACTAAACGTGTCTAGGAATCTTTATTTAAGACTATTTAGGAAGTGGTGAGACTTAATCAATTTCCCAAACAACCACTCCTAAATGTAAGTTTGTTTTAACAAAAGGAAACTAAAAGGTTAACCCAAGGTAGGGTTAAGAAGTTACAAACAATGGAAACAACACTAATCAAGAATGCTTGAAGAACTTCCACCAAGGGTGCTTGGAAGCAAGCTTGGACAGCCTTGGAGTCAAGTGAAACGTCCCAAATTGGTCTCCACCAATCCTTCTCTAAGTGTCCAAATCCGTCACTAAGTTCTTCAAATCTGTCTCTAAATTACTTCCAAAATCCGTCTCTAACTTTGACCTAAAATTAGAAAAAATTTCTTGGCTGCAAAATGAACAAACAAGGGAGCCTTTCCAAGGTGTTTCACTCAAGTAATCTATATCTCAATCTCCTTCAAGTGTTGACCCCTTTGAGATTAACCCAATATGTCTCAATTAGCCCTTCCTTCCAAATGTAATGGCTTGAAAAAGAATTATATCTCACCAAGGATTAACAATCAATCAAGAGAGAGTAGAGGCCAATAAATTAAAACTGAAAAACACAATTATAATAGGCTATACTCTTATAGGAATTAATGTGACAAAACAAAGAGAGCCAAGAAGACACAAAGCAACAATTAAAGGCTAATTTCAAAAGCTAGCACACAAAAGATTAGTCCTAGGAATGGCACTAGAATGGATTACAAAAACCAAAAAAATATTTTTGCAATTGTTTTGAGAGTTTAAAAGTCTTTTTCCAACCACTGGACAGCAATCAAACCTCAAGACACACAAGGAATTGCTGGTCACAAATTGCTAGGAAACAAATAGCAATTGAAGTTCACAAAAATTGACTCTAGAACATGTTAGGTCTAATAACATGCATTGGAATCATTTTATGAGCACTCTAAGAATATTAATGTTCAACCAGCAATGACACCATACAAGAACAAATATCAATTCATATAGATTCAAAAATAAAAAGTCACAACAAGGATTTAATGACAAGCAAAACAACTACACATGACTCTAAGACAAAACTAGTAGATTAAGAAATGTAAAATGTTTGTATTCTTGTTTCTTTTTAGCCCGAAATTAATAGGAGTCCAATGGAAGATAAAAGAAATCCTAAAACATTTAAAAAGACATACAAATAATCTAAGGCACACACAAAGATTGATTCACAAGAATTTAGAACATGAACCAAAAACAAACAAGACAAAGTGAGTGTGTTCTATAGATTTATGGATGTGACACAAGAACCACTCAAGGCACACAAACACAAGAAAATAAAAGTAAATACATGTACGAACAGTTTAGAAACACTTTTACATGATTTGAACCAAACAAAACAAGACAAGAAAGCTTAAGAACAAATTTACCAAGGAGACCTAGCTCTGATACCAAATGATGGAAAACTTGTTGGAGAATCCGGATTGATGTGAATCCTCTTCAAGTTCCTCCCTAGATCTTTGGCTCCTTGATTCTTCCTAAGCTTTGCTAAGGTCTCCAATGGAGGAGGAGACCTTAGAACCACCACGGTTTGGTGGAGAACTCTCCCAAGAGACACCACTCCTTGATGAAGAGATAAGTCTCTTTAATTCTCACCACACTCTTCTAGTGAAGGGATAAGAGAATTGGATGAATATCAAAGAGGTTTAGGGACTTTTAGAAGAGAGAAATCTGAACAATTCTTCAGAAAATAATTGTCAATATCTCCAAAAGTGTTTTACAATGAAGGAAAAATGAAAATATAGGAGTAGGAAGCTTGGAGAGCAAGCTAGCCTTGGTAATCAAGCAAAGGAGAAGCTTGTGCTTCAAGCTTCTAAGCTTGAGTGTTAACAAGCAATGTGAACACAAATCAAGGTGGGCGGCTCATGGACTTTATTTTACTCCAACCAGTTTTGAAAACATGTTGATTTGGTTTAGTTAGGTTCATCCAATGTGAATGAAACCTAGCTAAATCAAATCTATGAAAAATTAGGAGTAAAATGAGTTTAATATGCAAAATTTTGCCTAAGCCCATCTCTAGGTTTAATTGCTAGTAACACTCTCTAGCTTGCTAGTTACACTCTCTAGCTTGCTAATGCCACTCCCAATCCTACTACTAGAAAACTAAGAAAATAGTGTATTTCTGTATTAGGTTAAATAGAGTTAAAGTGTCCAAGTAACCTACCCTAGAAACAATATACAATAGCTAATAAAAGGAAATAAAGTGCCTCACAAATGCAAAGGCAAAAATACACCTATACAAGTATCTACTATATACAAGGTACAAGAAATCAAACTATACAATGTATGTACAATAGAGACTACGAGACTAAAAAGAGGAATCATACTCAATACTCATATTGAGCATAGGTCTAAAAGCACCTCCTCTCTAAAAGCCTCCTCTAGCCTCCTAACCATGGACCTAGTTAAAGGCCCAATGGTCTTCAAGTGTGAGCCTCCTTGGATCAACCTTCACCCTTTTTGGTCTTACCTCTTCCAAAGGGATCCTTGGGGATTAGATTTCCATCACTTACTATGTCAAGGTCACGCTACCTTTCAACCTAAGGTCGTGATGACCCCTGACGTCATATTGTGTCAAGGTCACGCTACCCTTTTAGTAGCCTAGGGTCGTGCTCACCCCTGACATAACACTGTGCCAAGGTCACACTTCCCTTTTAACAGTCTAGGGTCGTGCTCACCCCTGGTCATCATTTGAGGATCCACAACCACATCTCATTCACATTCCACACATACACAATTCATATCACATACACAACAGATAAGTCCAACAAAATAAGGGTTTACACACCCCTCAAGTAATTCACATCTAGATCAACAATTTCTTAACAAGTAATATAAGAATAACATTCATAAATTAATATAATAAACAATGGAATTACTAATTTAATACAATCTTAACATAAATGGTAAAACCCCCAATTATTCTAAAACTTAACTCATAGGCACTTTTCTACAATTTCGTTCTCTCTCCCAGATCATCATTCTTACAAATTAAATATATATTTTTAATCCTCAACACGTACAGAATCTAATGGGATCATTAGTTCCTCAAACAGAAATAATCCAATTTTTCCAAAACCTAACTTACGAACATTTTTCTACAATTTCGTTCTCTCTCCCATAGCATCATTTTTACAAATTAATCATATATTCATAGTCCTAAATACATACAAAATCACATAAGACCAATAATTCTTCAAACAGAAATAATTATAAAATTACTCATAATTACTAGGGCTCTTCCTCTACCCAATTCCCTCATGTAACTCTACATATAAATAATCCCCATTCCCCCGTACCTGGATAAATAGTAGCTGAAACCAAAATAGAGATCTCTTGGTCTCCTCCTCTGAGTGACTCTCTAATGGAAGAGCATGGGCTAAAGGCCCATGTAGACCCCTAAAATTGTCCGGGTCAGAAATAAGACTCAAAGACTCTCGAAGACCGAAGGAAAGTCAGCCGGAAGGACTCCTGGAAGACCCTAGGATGATTCTTTGTAGGTCTAGAAGTCTTAGAGTAGCTTAGAATAAGGGTGTGCGAGGATTGGAGCTCAATACACCCTCCTAGAGGTTCAGTACGGCCGTACTGAGCCATTTGAACTGCAATACGGCCGTAGTGAACTCAATACGGCCGTACCAAATTCAATACGGCCGTACTGTAGTTCAAAAACCCAGTACGGGCCGTATTGACCTCCCAGGCCGTATTGCGCCTCAATCCTATAAATAGGACGTCATTTGCACGTCATTCCACACTTTTTCCACACTTCTGGACCCTCGTGCTAAGTATTCTTGGGTTTTTGAGCTATTCTCTGCCCTAGAAGTCTCTCCGAGAGCCAATCCGACGAAGTTCTTGAGTCATGAGCCATTAGCTTGAGACTCGAACAAGTCGAAGGGAAATCTCTTTGATTTCCATAGTAAAAATTATCTTTAGGGAAAGGAGCGAGCGGACGTGTAGTGGGAAGGAGCGCCAAAAAGCCTCCTAAACTTCGTTTTGAATATATAAAAGCCCGCTTCGAAGGTTTCTTTCCAAATCCCTTCTTTTACCGCTTTTATTTATTGCTTTTTGATTGTTGCATTGCATGTTTAGAGTTTTCATCATGTAAATATTTTACTCATAATCGTTTCTAATAAATAGGGGTAATTTAGTAACTTTACACTATTATTTATGAAATAATCCGTCATAGGGAACCCGAAAGGGGCGTTGTGGGGTGCTAACACCTTCCTCGCATGTAACCGACTCCCTTACCCGACTCTGGTTGTAATGGCCAAAGTTGATTTGTGAAAATCAATTGCCTTATATCTTTTTCCAATGTTTTGAGTAAAACATTGGTGACGACTCCAAGAACCCCTTCTTTTTGCGAAAACCACTAATCCATGGAGGGTCCCGCTTAGGATTAACATGGATTGGTGAGAATCATTTAACAAAATTGTTAGTTCGATGAGGTCTCAGTTTGAGAATAAGTCGTTCTAACAATCCATCATTTTTCAAAACTAAAAAGAGTCCGACCATCGTCGCGAATGCCAACGTCCGTTTCGGCGGGTGGCGACAGATGGCGACTCTGCTGGGGAAGCCTCGAGAGTCAGTCTCATTTAGTGATGGATTATTTCTAAAATGATAGTTTAAAATTACTTCATTACCCCTCGCTTGTATGATAATATGTTTTTCCTAATTGGCTTTAATAACTGTTGGATGTTTAAATTTTCGCAATTGTTTGAAATATAAACTGCACACGAACCTTTGCACACAACAGTTCCCTCTATACCCGGGGGCATGAGTGGAAAGCCATAGGGAGTGGATGTTAGTACGGCCGGTTGTCGAATGGGTCTATAGGTGCCCGTAGACCGTTGTCGGAAAACATCACTCAAGGTGAAAACCATGAACTCGAGTCCGACAGTGCGTTGGAGCTTTCCATCGACTTACGACGAGAGGAATTGGGTCCCTATAATGGGGGCACCTTGGGGGCCTTGGACCGGTGAGAACAGTTAGAACCTCCTTGAATATGCACTTTTCTGCAGGATACCCCTACCTCGTGATTCGCTCGTGACTGTTCGTGGATGAGTGAATTGTTTGTGCATTGTTTATGTGACATTGTTTGAGCATACATTGCATTCTTTAAACATACAACATTCCCTTTTAAAATAAGAATAAATAGGAATAAGAATCTTCCATTACATGGTGTTAACATCTACCTTCATCACATTCATATAGGTAGTTTCCTTTTTCACCCAAAAAAATACAAAAAACAAAATACCCAAAAAAAAAAAAATTTATTTATCCAAACCAAGCAATATCATGCATCATCTTAGGAGCATCCTGAAAACATGATAATGCTTAGTTGAATAAACACAATGCATGCATATTCAACGCCATCATCTCATATCATGCATTCTTATCGAAGATCATGGAGGGATCTAGGGGAATGCATTGCATACATCTCTCCTAGTAATTCATTAATAAACATTAATAAAAAGAAAGAATTAACCGATGCGTATGTTCAGAATGGATCGCACGCCGTTTTTTATTAAGTGTAAGCCAACAACCGCGCCAAGCGAACGCACATCAACTCCGTTGTTGGTAATCAAGACGAATAAAGGGGAAGGTCCGACACCGTTGAAGATCACTGCTCCAAGACCTTTTCCCTACGAATCGAATAAGGCTATGCCATGGATATACGACATCCATTCTTCTGCCGACAGCGATATCTCTAACATCGCTGGACTTGGGGGCATGACTAGGAGTGGCAGGATCTACACTCCCGAAGATCTTCATGATAAAGCTTCCAAGAATAAAGGAAAGGAAAAAGAAAAGGAGAAAACCGAGGAAAATAAAGAATCCGAGGAGGAGACTGACGAGCTGTTAAAATATATCCGACAGAGCGAGTACTCCATCGTGGATCAACTTCATAAGACGCCAGCAAAGATTACTCTGTTGTCGTTGATCCTATGCTCCGAACCGCATCGGCAAGCTCTGTTGAAAGTCTTGAACGAGGCATACGTGTCGCACACTATCTCCCAAGACAAGTTTGAGGGGATTGTTAGTCACATCACGGCTAATGATCACCTCACTTTCACCGATGAAGAAATCCCCGCTGGGGGACCGAACCACAACAAGCCCTTGCACATCTCTGTAAAGTGCAAGAAATATCACATCGCTAAAGTCTTGGTGGATAATGGATCTTCCTTGAATGTGATGCCAAAAAGAACGTTCGATCAAGTGGCAATCAAGGGAATCCAAATGCGCCCGAGCAACATGATCGTCCGAGCTTTCGACGGCTCTAAAAGAGAAGTGGTGGGAGAAATTAATCTTCAAAACCAAATTGGACCCACCATCTTTAATGTCGAATTTCAAGTGATGGACATTACTCCCGCGTACAGCTGTCTCCTCGGCCGACCTTGGATTCATGATGCGAAAGCTGTTCCCTCTACGCTCCACCAGAAAGTCAAATTCATAGTGGGTGACAAGCTGGTGACCGTACAAGCTGAAGATGACATACTCATCAGCAAGCCATCTGCCATACCTTACGTGGATGCAGCAGAGGAAGCTCTAGAGACCGCCTTCCAAGCATTGGAGATCGCCAATGTCGAAACGTTTCCCCGAGAAATGAAGAAGGTAGCCTACATGCTCACCAAGAACGGATACTTGCCTGGACAAGGACTTGGCAAGGATTCCCAAGGAATTCCCGAGCTACCCATTATAAAGGATAATCCGGGGAAACAAGGGTTAGGATACAACCCTAATAAAGATCAAAGGACGAAGAGGAACCAAGATCCTTCTCGAAGTTCTTTAAGCCAGATCTTTAGGAAGGCCGGTTCACAAGCGTCAAGGCCGGTCGTCGTCATCAAGTGCTCTTCTCCTTCCGATAGGGATGTATAGACCTGATGATTGTTAGAGATTACTCCTCGGGGACAGCCCGACCCCCGAGCCTCGATAGGGCACATGTTTCCGCTAGAATTATAATAAAATCATTCTTTATTAGTTCTTATTGCTTCTTTTCTTGCTTGCAATAAATTTCTAGACCACATTATTTTTAACCCTGTTTGAATAAGCATGAATGAGGTTAAAATCGTCTTAATAACAATAAACCCGCATCATTTTTATGTGGAAGTGTGTGTGACAACTTGGAGCACCTTTCCTTGGCCTCGACAAGTGCCATCATGGATAAAAAAGAAATCCTTTAAGGACAAAATCCTAAAAACAAAAAAGCTCGGCAGGAAACCCAAAAAGGGGGCTGCGCAAAAATAAGAGCAAAGAACCCGCTAGGAATCCCACAAAAGGGTGACCTAGGCAAAAATTAGGGTTGCAAAAATGAACAAAAACAAAGGTCTGCTGAAACGCCACAAAAGGGTGTTTTAGGAAAAAATAAGGACAATCAAAAAAGCAAAAGAAATCCATGATGGTACCATGAGCTGAATTCAAAAAGAAAGGTTCAAGGGAAGCTATCTGAGTTGTCGAATCACAACGTCAATAACAAGACTTTCTTAAACTTCATAAGTGTTTAATCAAACAAAGCCTAAACACACGAGCCTACCTTGGCCAGCCATTCTTACAAAAACCGTTTTCAAAACAATAATAATCCCCTCTAAAACACAAACTTTTGAACAAAAATATCTTTACTTTCTTTTCTCTTGTCCCAAACGATTTTAGAATAATCTAGTGGAAACATGGAGATATAGTGGTCAATAGGAGGGTTGATACGTCTTCTAAAGGAAGGGAAGGATCACTGGGTTGATGACACCAATCTCGATATAACACGCATCATTTCTCGGTTACAGAAATCGGCAGCGCACAGCCCGTCTAGAGGAATGGCAAAAATCCAAGCAAAGAAACGCATCGGTTAATTCTTTTGAAAAATGAATCAAATAGAATTAGGTGCATCATACCGCATACATGCATACAGATGATAGGTGTACTGGAAGATCACTTATTCTCTGTTTATTGAAAAAAAAAAAAATAATAATAATAATATATATATATAAACTTCAGAAAAAACAATGTGCCCGTACCATGTTCAGTACGCCCGTACTAAAATTAGGGTTATGAACAAATTTTCAACTCAATACGGGCGTACTGAAATGAATACGACCGTATTGGCCATAACGTCCACACCAATACGGGCGTATTGAATTCAATACGGCCCATATTGGCCCATTCTCATTCATCACAACATCTTCATTTCTCTGTATACTTTATCTGTGAGTGTGTTTGAGATCCCTCCGATTCCGAAAAAAAAAAAAGCCGAAATCGATAAAAAAGGCAAAAATTCAGAAAATCCAACAAATCGTACAGAATAACCGAGCCTGGAGAGGCTTGCCGAAATAATACTCCCCAGAGACATCTCAGCTTGCACTCTTGGGCCGAATTCCCAGTGAAAGCTATCAGAGCAAGATCAGCAAGATTCCCCAATGGAAGCATGATCATCCAAACAAAATATCCGAGTCAAAGGACTCAGACTTCCTCAGTGGAAGATAGCTTTCCAACTCGAGCGACGAGTGAAGCTAAGCCTAAAGAGGCTTTCTAAATAATACTCTGGGATACACAAGATCCTCAATCCCCATTCGCCTACTCAGAGGCACTCCTCCAAAAAAGGAAAATCCAAAAAGATCGATACCCATTCCCCAAGCGGAATTCGGTATTCAACCAAAAAACCAAACGTCAAGATAATCCGCCTAACAGAAGAAGCCAATCAAGATCAATACAACAGAATCCCCCAGCGGATAACAGCCTACGCAGAGGCAACAAAACCAGAAAATCAAAAAAGTCACCCGAATAAGGATAACTGGGATACTCCACCAACGTCGAAAGGACGTCAGCCAATCATAAGGCATCGCTCACCTCAGAAAGAGCATCTTTGTGTCTGCATCCCCAAGGAATCAGAATTTCCCCAGTGGGCACCAACTACACAATGGAAAGTTGGGACACAAGAACCTATGAGTAACTGCACATCCCCTAGACAGATCCCTGCGTTATCCAGCCCTCAGCGGCACCAAAATCAAAAACAACCGTCGAAGCAGCATCGTGGACTGTGGAGACAAAATCATCACAACAGAATCCCCCAGCGGATAACAGCCTAAGCAGAGGCAACAAAACCAGAAAATCAAAAAAAAGTCACCCGAATAAGGATAACCGGGATACTCCACCAACGTCGAAAGGACGTCAGCCAATCATAAGGCATCGCTCACCTCAGAAAGAGCATCTTTGTGTCTGCATCCCCAAGGAATCAGAATTTCCCCAGTGGGCACCAACTACGCAATGGAAAGTTGGGACACAAGAACCTATGAGTAACTGCACATCCCCTAGACGGATCCCTGCGTTATCCAGCCCTCAGCGGCACCAAAATCAAAAACAACCATCGAAGCAGCATCGTGGACTGTGGAGACAAAATCATCACAACAGAATCCCCCAGCGGATAACAGCCTACGCAGAGGCAACAAAACCAGAAAATAAAAAAAAAGTCACCCGAATAAGGATAACCGGGATACTCCACCAACGTCGAAAGGACGTCAGCCAATCGTAAGGCATCGCTCACCTCAGAAAGAGCATCTTTGTGTCTGCATCCCCAAGGAATCAGAATTTCCCCAGTGGGCACCAACTACGCAATGGAAAGTTGGGACACAAGAACCTATGAGTAACTGCACATCCCCTAGACGGATCCCTGCGTTATCCAGCCCTCAGCGGCACCAAAATCAAAAACAACCGTCGAAGCAGCATCGTGGACTGTGGAGACAAAATCATCACAAATCCCTGGAGAGGGCAAACTCACGCTACCAAAGTGACCAGAAGCACGGAGGTATGCAACCCTGGAGAGGGCAAACTCACGCTACCGAGGTTGTCAGAAACACCGAGGTATGCACGAGCCTGGAGAGGCGACGACTAATACTCAGCTACCCCGTCGTCAGAAACACGGAGGTATGCATCTACCGAGGTTGTCAGAAACACCGAGGTATGCACGAGCCTGGAGAGGCGACGACTAATACTCAGCTACCCCGTCGTCAGAAACACGGAGGTATGCAGCTACCGAGGTTGTCAGAAACACCGAGGTATGCACGAGCCTGGAGAGGCGACGACTAATACTCATGCTACCAATGTCGTCAGAAACACAGAGGTATGCAGACCCTGGAGAGGGCAAACTCAGGCTACCGAGGTTGTCAGAAACACCGAGGTATGCACGAGCCTGGAGAGGCGACGACTAATACTCAGCTACCGACGTCGTCAGAAACACGGAGGTATGCAGCTACCAACGTTGTCAGAAACACGGAGGCATGCAGACCCTGGAGAGGGCAAACTCACGCTACCGAGGTTGTCAGAAACACCGAGGTATGCACGAGCCTGGAGAGGCGACGACTAATACTCAGCTACCGACGTCGTCAGAAACACGGAGGTATGCAGCTGCCAACGTCGTCAAAAACACGGAGGCATGCAGACCCTGGAGAGGGAAAACTCACGCTACCAAGGTTGTCAGAAACACCGAGGTATGCACGAGCCTGGAGAGGCGACGACTAATACTCAGCTACCCCGTCGTCAGAAACACGGAGGTATGCAGCTACCGAGGTTGTCAAAAACACCGAGGTATGCACGAGCCTGGAGAGGCGACGACTAATACTCAGCTACCCCGTCGTCAGAAACACGGAGGTATGCAGCTATCGAGGTTGTCAGAAACACCGAGGTATGCACGAGCCTGGAGAGGCGATGACCAATACTCAGCTACCGACGTTGTCAGAAACACGGAGGTATGCAGCTGCCAACGTCGTCAGAAACACGGAGGCATGCAGACCCTGGAGAGGGCAAACTCACGCTACCGAGGTTGTCAAAAACACCGAGGTATGCACGAGCCTGGAGAGGCGACGACTAATACTCAACCTGGAGAGGCCACTCAACAATTTTCCCACCGGAAGACACTACAAGTCGGAAGGATGGCTTACTCCCCGGACAATTGGGTCAACTCCTTTACTTGTCAACCGGTACACCAAAAAGTCGTTCGACTAAGTAAAGGGGGGGCAGCTGTAGACCCCTAAAATTGTCCGGGTCGGAAATAAGACTCAAAGACTCTCGAAGACCGAAGGAAAGTCAGCCGGAAGGACTCCTGGAAGACCCTAGGATGATTCTTTGTAGGTCTAGAAGTCTTAGAGTAGCTTAGAATAAGGGTGTGCGAGGATTGGAGCTCAATACACCCTCCCAGAGGTTCAGTACGGCCGTACTGAGCCATTTGAACTGCAATACGGCCGTAGTGAACTCAATACGGCCGTACTGAAGTTTTTGAACTTCAGTACGGCCGTACCAAATTCAATACGGCCATACTGTAGTTCAAAAACCCAGTACGGGCCGTATTGAACTCCCAGGCCGTATTGCGCCTCAATCCTATAAATAGGACGTCATTTGCACGTCATTCCACACTTTTTCCACACTTCTGGACCCTCGTGCTGAGTATTCTTGGGTTTTTGAGCTATTCTCTGCCCTAGAAGTCTCTCCGAGAGCCAATCCGACGAAGTTCTTGAGTCATGAGCCATTAGCTTGAGACTCGAACAAGTCGAAGGGAAATCTCTTTGATTTCCATAGTAAAAATTATCTTTAGGGAAAGGAGCGAGCGGACGTGTAGTGGGAAGGAGCGCCAAAAAGCCTCCTAAACTTCGTTTTGAATATATAAAAGCCCGCTTCGAAGGTTTCTTTCCAAATCCCTTCTTTTACCGCTTTTATTTATTGTTTTTTGATTGTTGCATTGCATGTTTAGAGTTTTCATCATGTAAATATTTTACTCATAATCGTTTCTAATAAATAGGGGTAATTTAGTAACTTTACACTATTATTTATGAAATAATCCGTCATAGGGAACCCGAAAGGGGCGTTGCGGGGTGCTAACACCTTCCTCGCACGTAACCGACTCCCTTACCCGACTCTGGTTGTAATGGCCAAAGTTGATTTGTGAAAATCAATTGCCTTATATCTTTTTCCAATGTTTTGAGTAAAACATTGGTGGCGACTCCAAGAACCCCTTCTTTTTGCGAAAACCACTAATCCATTGAGGGTCTCGCTTAGGATTAACATGGATTGGTGAGAATCATTTAACAAAATTGTTAGTTCGATGAGGTCTCAGTTTGAGAATAAGTCGTTCTAACAATCCATCATTTTTCAAAACTAAAAAGAGTCCGACCATCGTCGCGAATGCCAACGTCCGTTTCAGCGGGTGGTGACAGCCCAACCACTTGAGCAATGGCCAGGAGATTACTTGAAGACTTGTCTGTTTCAGAGCTTAGTGGGCCCAATGGGCTTGGTGGGCCTAGGATGCTTCTCACTTGGACCTTACTTGAATAAACACCATGTTTAATTGCATTTTCTTAGCTTAGGAAGTTACTTTGATTTTGGTCTTGTATTTTTGACCATAGATTAGGTTTATTGTATTTGGGCTTATTTTTGGGCTTCTTGAGCTTTGGGCTTTTGATACCCAATATTAGGCTCATTCTTCTTCTTGTAATTTTTTCTATTCATTGTATTCATTAGACCAATGTATTTCAGTCATTAGATTAGGTTTATATGAAGTATACATTAATAGGTGCATTAGGGTTCATTCATATGTCATTTAGAAGTAATTTGATTTGAATTTGAGTCACATGGAATGCATGGAGAGAATCCGGCCATGTGAGCTCCAAATTCATTTCAAATAACTCCCAAATGACATTAGGATAAGGTACCAACCGGATGAGTCACTTAATTGGCCAAAGTTTAAATTTCAAATTCAAATTTGAAATTTAAACTTGGCGCAATTTTGCTTACACGGAGTGGCGCCAAGTTAACCTAATTTCCCACCTATAAATGTGTATTCCTTGCCTTGTACAAACACTTTTGATGATATTGAATTTCTGAATTGAATTTTCAGCAATTCTCAAGAGTCACCGAGTTCTAGGGAGAGCAAGAGAGAGTGCCTTCTGATAGAAAAGAATGGCACAATCCAAGAGGGCGGGTGAATTAGATTCAATGACCCTTTAAAAATTTATCAGAGTATATTGGATCTTAATTTCAATAAAAACTTTTCTATGACAGAATTTTCAAATGAAGCACTCTTAAAGACTTGTTACAATGACATGAATGCAATGTGCAACTTGATTACAATACAATGAGGTTCAGCAATAATATTCAATTACAGATTTAAACCATCAGAATTCACATACACATGTTAATCAAGTTTTATCTTCTTTAAAGTTCAACCAAGAAATTACAAAATAAGAGATAAGGTTGAAGAAGATTGCACAAGTCTTTTATACTGGTTCAGCCATTCCACATGTGACCTACATCCAGTCCCTAATCACCACCTAATTAAGATTTGTTCCACTATCTTTAAGCAATAAGGTTTACAAGCACACACACATGCATATACTTCAATACAAAAAGATAACCACTTTCTTGACCCCAAGAAAGTACCCCTTGTAAAACCCACTACAAGAACCTTCACCACTGGAGAAACCCTTCTCAAGATTTTTCACAAAGATTCACAAAGAACTAAAACAGGAACGAATTCACCTGGAATTCTTGACCAAATCTTTGTCTTCCTTTTTCAAGAGTATGATGATGATGATGATTTCCTCACAAGCTTTTCACAAACGTTTTTCTCTTGGATTTCACAAAGAAAACTCTCCAAGATGTCACACAGACTCTCAAAAATGTTTTTACAATTTGTTTATCAGTTTTTACTCATTGTTCTGTTGTTTCAAAAGAGTTCAAACTATTTATAAAAGTTTCAAACCCAGATAATCGATTATTTTAAAGAATAATCGATTATTTTGTTCTTCAGATTTCTGGAAATCAACCAAGAACAATTTAATCGATTATTTCAGAGAGTTGTTCCTGAAATAATTGATTATTTTGGCAAATAATCGATTATTACAGCTGTAGACCCCTAAAATTGTCCGGGTCGGAAATAAGACTCAAAGACTCTCGAAGACCAAAGGAAAGTCAGCCGGAAGGACTCCTGGAAGACCCTAGGATGATTCTTTGTAGGTCTAGAAGTCTTAGAGTAGCTTAGAATAAGGGTGTGTGAGGATTGGAGCTCAATACGCCCTCCTAGAGGTTCAGTACGGCCGTACTGAGCCATTTGAACTACAATACGGCCATAATGAAATCAATACGGCCGTACTGAAGTTTTTGAACTTTAGTACGGCTGTACTGAATTCAGTACGGCCGTACTGTAGTTCAAAAACTCAGTACGGGCCGTATTGACTCCTTAGGCCGTACTGCGCCTCAATCCTATAAATAGGACGTCATTGGCTCGTCCTTCCACACATTTGGAGCATTTCTCCACCCTCTGGCTGAGTATTCTTGGGTTTTTGAGCTATTCTCTGCCCTAGAAATCTCTCCGAGAGCTGATTCGACTAAGTTCTTGAGTTCACGAGCCTTTAGCTTGAGACTCGAACAAGTCGAAGGGAAATCTCTTTGATTTCCATAGTTAATATTTATTTTTAGGGAAAGGAGCGAGCGAACGTGTAGTGGGAAGGAGCACCAAAAAGCCTCCTAACTCCTTTTTGAATATATAAAAGCCCGCTTCGAAGGTTTCTTTCCAAATCCTTTCTTTTACCGCTTTCATTTATCGCTTTTTGATTGTTGCATTGCACGTTTAAAGCTTTCATCATGTAGATAGTTTACTTATAATCGTTCTAATAAATAGGGGTACTTTAGTAATTTTATGCTATTATTTATGAAATAATCCGTCATAGGGAACCCGAAAGGGGCGTTGTGGGGTGCTAACACCTTCCCCACACATAATCGACTCCCTTACCTAACTCTGGTTGTAATGGCCAAAGTTGATTTGCGAAAATCAATTGCCTTATGTCTTTTTCCAATGTTTTGAGTAAAACATTGGTGGCGACTCCAAGAACCCCTTTTTGCGAAAACCACTAATCCATGGAGGGTCCCGTTTGGGATTAACACGGATTGGTGAGAATCATTTAACAAAATTGTTAGTTCGATGAGGTCTCAGTTTGAGAATAAGTCGTTCTAACAATCCATCATTTTTCAAAAAAAAAGAGTCCAACCATCGTCGCGAATGCCAATGTCCGTTTCGGCGGGTGGCGACAGATGGCGACTCCGCTGGGGAAGCCTCGAGAGTCAGTCCCATTTAGTGATGGATTATTTCTAAAATGATAGTTTAAAATTACTTCATTACCCCTCGCTTGTATGATAATATGTTTTACCTAATTGGCTTTAATAACTATTGGGTGTTTAAATTTTCGCAATTGTTTGAAATATAAACTGCACACGAACCTTTGCACACAACAGTTCCCTCTATACCCGGGGGCATGAGTGGAAAGCCATAGGGAGTGGATGCTAGTACGGCCGGTTGTCGAATGGGTCTATAGGTGCCCGTAGACCGTTGTCGGAAAGCATCACTCAAGGTGAAAACCATGAACTCAAGTCCGACAGTGCGTTGGAGCTTTCCATCGACTTACGACGAAAGGGATTGGGTCCCTATAATGGGGGCACCTTGGGGGCCTTAGACCGGTGAGAACAGTTAGAACCTCCTTGAATATGCACTTGTCTGCAGGATACCCCTACCTCGTGATTCACTCGTGACTGTTCGTGGATGAGTGAATTGTTTGTGCATTGTTTATGTGACATTGTTTGAGCATACATTGCATTCTTTAAACATACAACATTCCCCTTTTAGAATAAGAATAAATAGGAATAAGAATCTTCCATTACATGGTGTTAACATCTACCCTCATCACATTCATGTAGGTAGTTTCCCTTTTCACCCAAAAAATACAAAAAACAAAATACCCAAAAAAAAAAGTTATTTATCCAAACCAAGCAATATCATGCATCATCTTAGGAGCATCCTAAAAACATGATAATGCTTAGTTGAATAAACACAATGCATGCATATTCAACGCCATCATCTCATATCATGCATTCTTATCGAAGATCATGGAGGGATCTAGGGGAGTGCAAGGGCAGTTGAAGAAAGTGGACTTCTTGTTATACCGTGCCGAGAGGTTGGACCACCTCTGTTCTTTGATGCCACCTGAGGCTCGTGTTGAGTTCGAGATATCATATGGACGAGTCCTCGATTTGATGAAGATATGTGTGGATCCGGCCTTTCTGAGAGCATTGGTTCACTTTTGGAGTCTCGATCTGCATTGCTTCGAGTTCCCCCAGTTTGACTTAGTTCCTACTCTCGAGGAGTACGAGCTCATGCTGCGATGGCCCAAATCAGCAGGAGTCTATGTTTTTCATGGTAATTATGTGGCCGTGGAGAGGGTCGCTACTCAAGTCAAACTACCATCACGATCATCTGCCTTAGTGGGGAACGGCAGTATCAAAGGTTGGAAGCTCGCTATGATTGAGGATCACCTTTCTTCCTTAGCTGGTGAGGGAGATTGGTTAGCTTTCAACAAGACTCTAGCGTTAGCCGTGTTTGGGACAGTCCTATTCCCCTTTCACACTAACACAGTGGACCATGCCGCTATGGATGCTTTCTTCGCATGGGACGTGCACATGAAGAGTCCCGTGCCTGCCATTCTTGCCGACACCTTGCTTTCTGTCAACATATCTCAGCAGAAGCAAGGGAAGATTATCCGATGTTGCACCTCCTTGTTATATGTGTGGAGCATCACACACTTCTACACCTCCTTGGGTTTTTGAGCTATTCTCTGCCCTAGAAATCTCTCCGAGAGCTGATCCGACTAAGTTCTTGAGTTCACGAGCCTTTAGCTTGAGACTCGAACAAGTCGAAGGGAAATCTCTTTGATTTCCATAGTTAATATTTATTTTTAGGGAAAGGAGCGAGCGAACGTGTAGTGGGAAGGAGCGCCAAAAAGCCTCCTAACTCCTTTTTGAATATATAAAAGCCTGCTTCGAAGGTTTCTTTCCAAATCCTTTCTTTTACCGCTTTCATTTATCGCTTTTTGATTGTTGCATTGCACGTTTAAAGCTTTCATCATGTAGATAGTTTACTTATAATCGTTCTAATAAATAGGGGTAGTTTAGTAATTTTACGCTATTATTTATGAAATAATCCGTCATAGGGAACCCGAAAGGGGCGTTGTGGGGTGCTAACACCTTCCCCACACGTAATCGACTCCCTTACCCAACTCTGGTTGTAATGGCCAAAGTTGATTTGCGAAAATCAATTGCCTTATATCTTTTTCCAATGTTTTGAGTAAAACATTGGTGGCGACTCCAAGAACCCCTTTTTGCGAAAACCACTAATCCATGGAGGGTCCCGTTTGGGATTAACACGGATTGGTGAGAATCATTTAACAAAATTGTTAGTTCGATGAGGTCTCAGTTTGAGAATAAGTCGTTCTAACAATCCATCATTTTTCAAAAAAAAAAAGAGTCCAACCATCGTCGCGAATGCCAATGTCCGTTTCGGCGGGTGGCGACAACAGCAAGGCATTCCACTTAGCCCATTTGTTGAAATAATCGATTATATTTAACAATAATCGATTATTTTGAGTTAGTTCTTAAAACTTTATTTTAAGCCTCAAAATAACTCTCCAATGTTTTTAGCTCATCATCATCTACTCCCTACTTGATTCAGATAAGATTTCCTATGCACAAAGCACACAAACAAAAAAAGAACTCATTCACAACAATTTGTTTCCTAAGCTCTATTACATAGCTATACTTCAAGGTATTCTTCTTGACTCTTCTTTGACTTTGTTTTTATGCTCAATGTTGTTGTTTGTACACTTGTTGTCTCCAAGTTGTTGTGATCATCAAAACTTTTTTAAAGTCTTCAGCTCTCTTAAGCTCAACAATCTCCCCCTTTTTGATGATGACAACCCATGAACCAAACTATGAACCAATATTCACTTGACTCAATGCACTTTGTACTTGAAACTCCTCATTATGCCTTAAAACCTGCACAACACACACAAGCACAATACCTGCAAACAACAACTAAACACACAATACCATTTCTCCCCCTTTGGCATTATCAAAAACAAAGTAAGCCAAGGTTAACAAATATGAACCATGTATAGACTATGTCCAACAATTTTGTCATGAATTACCCAACTTTGGTTCACCAACCCAAACCAAATCTAGATAGTCATTTTCACACACAAAAAAACAGAGTATTCCAAACCACAAATTAACAACATGAATCAACATATATGCTAAAAAAAATAGAGCATTTTGCACCAGCATTCCAAACCAAACTTTGGAATCAGAATTAAACCATCACATTAGCAAACAAACTTCAACTTCATCAAATTTAAATTGTTCAACATCAAAAGCAATAAAAGTGTTCAAGAATTAAAATCATTACAACCCAAATGAACTTAAAATTGTTCCAAACTTGAATTAAACAAAATAATAACAAAATAGAAATCACTCCTCATCCTCCGGAATACCAAGCTGGGTCTTGATGAGTCTGACTTCATGATCTAAGTCGTCAAACCTATCAAGAATTCCAGAGAACATGGATTCATGTCTCCGTGACATCTCCATCATAGTATCCATTTTGTTGATCATGATCTGCTCAAATGGTGAGAACGGCTTCAGCTCCGGCTCAGCTTCCCTAGGCTCAGCTTCCACTTGTGGTGGCTGATCCTCATCATGAGAAGGAACACCGTCCTCATCAGTAGCTGGCTCCGGGGTAGGAGGAATGTCTCCTTTAAAAACCCACTTATCTTCTTGCTTTAGCATCCCCATGTGATGCAAAGAAGATTTCTCAATCTTATTTGATGTGTGCAGTACAATCTTTCTTTCACCTGTCAGATCTACACCAGCATTCTCAAAAATTTTGGACAAAAGCAAAGCATAAGGAATCGGACCGTCTTCCTTTCTCCTTGCTTTCCAGATACAATCGTTCACAACCGACACCCAATCAATCTTAATTTTCTTCTTAATCACATGCATTAACAAAATGTCATCCCGAGACATTTGAGCATGGTTGTGCAACCTCGGTTTTAACATCCAGGCAATAATGAAAGAAATTAAACGAGAGTTTTTCTTCATACCTCCCGCCAAAAATTTCTCGTAGTTGGTATTTGATGGAACCCTTTGACAGTCCCGGAACGTCGTCAGTTCTTCAAAATCCCCGAAATTGAATGGTTGGGGTTTCTCCTTTCCAGTTCCGCTCAGCCCAGCAGTCGCTTTCAATGTAGGTCCATCCAGCCTGATTAACTTCCCTTTAACCACAGATTGCATAACCCCATCATTAGTGGAGGCAAAAAGAGGAATAACCTGATTAGCTCCAGATAATAGGGTCCTTCCATCTCCAAGAACGCCTTCAACTCCTGATGCTCCAAAAGGGTTGGAAAGCTAAACCCTTCATTCTTGAACCATTCAAGCTTCAGGGTCTTTGGAGGGATGATTCTCCGACCAGCATACCACTCGAAGTAATATTCTTGCGCTTTCTCATCCGCGAACCATTTCGAAATTAGTTGCTCTAAGGTAAGAGGGCGCTTGCTCCCCCTCACTTCAAGCTTCTTGGGCCTCTTGGAAGAAGATGCCATGGTTGGGTCTTTGAGAGAAATGAAGAAGATGAGAGTTTTGGGAGGATTTGAAAGGGTTAGGGTTTTGAGTGTTTGAGAGAAAATGAGAGAATGAGAAAAGAGAGATTTTGAGAAGTGACTTGTGGGTTTGAGAAATGAGAGAAAAAGGCCCTAGCACTTCTGAATATCTGGGTGGTTTAAAGATTGGCGCGGAGTTAACCGTTTTAGGAAAATTTAAAAAAACCGCCCAGATAATCGATTATTTATGCAAATAATCGATTATTTGCATCAGAAAAATCACTTGAAAACTAAATCTGATATGGATAATCGGTTATTTTAAGGATAATCGATTATTACAGAAGGTTGTTTTTCCTTATTCATCCCAGATAATCGATTATTTACAGAATAATCGATTATTCCAGTGGCCTTTCAGATTCTACTACACAGATAATCGATTATTACCCAAGATAATCGATTATTACAGTGACTTTTGAGTTCCTTCTTACCAGATAATCGATTATTGCCCAAATAATCGATTATTTCAGAAACTCTTGGAATTCTTCATGTTCCAGATAATCGATTATTTCCCAAGATAATCGATTGTTTCCATAAATCACTTAAGATAATCGATTATTCCAGTGAAGATTTGCTTCTCTGAAAATTTTAACTTCTCAAATTTTACTAAGTCTTATTTGCCACTTTCAAACTTAATCTTTCACACATCTCTTACCTCCATTTTCACAGCATAATCAATTCAAACTTGATTCATTGATTATTCCCAACTCAATTCTCAATTGATTGAACCTTTCTCTTGGTAGAGGTTTTGTAAAGATATCAGCTAGTTGTTTACTTGTCTCTACAAACTCCACAACACAATCATTCCTTTGAACATGATCTCTCCAAAAGTGGTGTCTTATCTCAATATGTTTAGTCCTAGAGTGCAAAATTGGATTCTTAGTCAGATTTATTGCACTAGTATTGTCACACCTCAAAGGAATTTTGTTCAACTCAACTCCATAATCCCTTAGTTGTTGTTTCATCCAAAGAATTTGAGCACAACAACTTCCAGCAGCTATATATTCAGCCTCAGTTGTACTTAAAGCAACACAAGCTTGTTTTTTGCTATGCCGTGAAACAAGTGCACTACCTAATAAGTGACAAGTTCCACTTGTGCTCTTTCTATCTAGCCTACACCCAACATAGTCTGAATCTGAGTAATCAATCAGACTTAATGAGACTCCTTTTGGATACCACAAACCGACATTAGTTGTACCTTTCAAATACTTAAGGATTCTCTTTACACCTTTCATGTGAGATTCTTTAGGATTAGCTTGGAATCTTGCACAGAGGCACATAGCAAACATTATATCAGGCCTACTTGCTGTCAAGTACAAGAGTGATCCTATGATACCTCTATATTTTGAATTATCAACAACAATTCCTTTCTCATCTAAGTCAAGATTGCAATTGTTTGATATTGGTGTGGCAGCCTCCTTACACCCTTCCATACCAAACTTTTTCAAAAGTTCATTGCAATACTTGCTTTGACTTATGAAAGTTCCATCATGCATTTGTTTGATTTGTAATCCCAAAAAAAAGGTAAGTTCTCCCATCATTGACATCTCAAATTCTCCTTGCATGGTTTTGGCAAATTCTTTACAAAGAGAGGTATTTGTAGATCCAAACACAATATCATCCACATATATATGCACATACATTGTATCATTTTTAAATTTCTTGACAAACAATGTATTATCCACCTTTCCTCTTTCATAATCATTCTCAATTAGAAATTTGCTTAGCCTGTCATACCAAGATCTAGGAGCTTGCTTCAAGCCATAGAGTGCCTTTTTGAGCTTGTACACATGATTAGGATTCTTGAAATCCACAAAGCCAGGTGGTTGTTCCACATACACTTCCTCTTAGGTTCAACTTTAAGTGCTTCATCAATGTTCTTAGGTTCAACTTGTGAAACAAATGCCATAGTGTTGCAAATATTTTTGATAGCACTCCTAGTTGTAACACCCTTACCAATATTTCCAATTATGTTATCCATTGATAAGTCTCTAGAAGTCTTCCACTCTTTTGGCAATTGTTCACATGTTCCCTTTACTTTCTCATGTGATTCACTCTCCTTAGATTTTTCATTTGGTTCACTCTCCAATAGGGGTTGATCAAGCAGTTCATTTAAATCTTCAATTTCAGTTTGCCTTGTCTCTTGTTTATTTGATTCATCAAATACTACATGAACAGATTCTTCTACAACTAGAGTTCTCTTATTATAAATTCTATAAGACTTACTATTTGTAGAGTATCCTAGAAATATTGCTTCATCAGCCTTTGCATCAAACTTCCCAAGTTGCTCTTTCCCATTGTTCAGCACATAGCACTTACACCCAAACACTCTAAAATAGGAAATGTTAGGCTTCTTTCCTTTATAGATTTCATAGGGTGTTTTCTTTAATATAGGCCGAATCAGAACTTTATTTAACACATGACAAGCGGTTTAATAGCATCAGCCCAAAAGTATTTTGGTAAGTTTGTTTCATTCAACATTGTTCTTACAAGTTCTTCTAAGGACCTATTCTTTCTCTCAACAACCCCATTTTGTTGAGGTGTCCTAGGTGCTAAGAAATTATGGTTTATACCATGTTCCTCACAGAATTTTTGAAACATGATGTTTTGGAACTCACCTCCATGATCACTTCTTATAGAGGTGATGTTTGAACACTTCTCATTTTGAACAAGCTTGGAAAATTTTCTAAAGGCATTAAAAGCATCATTTTATTTGCAACAAACATAACCCATGTATATCTTGAGTAGTCATCAACAATCACTGAGCCATAGTAGTTTCCGCCTAAGCTCATTGTTCTTGATGGACCAAACAAATCCATGTGAATTAATTGCAAAGGTCTAGATGTTGAAATCTGATTTTTGCTTTTAAAGCTAGCCTTCACTTGCTTGCCTTTTTGACAAGCATCACATAGTTTGTGTTTTCCAAACTTGAGTTTAGGTAGACCAACCACTAATTCTTTCCTACTCAATTTATTCAAGTGATCCATATGAATGTGTGCAGCTCTCCTATGCCAAAGCCATATATTTTCTTCTTGAGTTATTAGACATTTAGTGTTTGACATTGTTATAGAGTACTCTAAGTCTAGCATGTATATATTGTCAATCCTTTTTCCTATGAATCTGATTTCTTTACTCTTTTTATCACATATCAAGCAACATGTGTCATCAAATTCAATTTTAAAGCCTTTATCACTTAGTTGACTTATACTCAGCAAATTATGCTTCAAACCTTCAACAAGTAATACATTTTCAATCAATGTTTGAGAGGAGGAATTACCAACATTGCCATGGCCAAGAATTTTGCCTTTATTGTTGTCACCATAGGTAACATACCCTTCATTCTTCAATTTCAGACTTGAGAATTTGGAGGGATCCCCGGTCATGTGCCTTGAGCAGCCACTATCAAGATACCAAAGTAGATTTTTGGCCCTCAAGCATTCCTACAACATAAATTTAGGGGAAAAATTTAGGTACCCATGTGGAGGGTCCTTGTTGGTTAGTTCTCAGCCTTTGACTCTTCTCAACCCAAATCATTTTTCCACTTGGAACTCCATATTTTCTTGAATAGCAGTTCCTAATTGTATGACCTCTTTTACAACAACAAAAACAAGTTGCTTGTCTAGAAAAGTTGCTTTTGAGTTTTCTAAAATTTTGACTTTTCACAAAAGCTACTTTCTTTGACACACTTGGTATGCTTGTACTTGGATTAAAGCCAAGTCCACTCCTATCAAAAGTGTTTCTTTGTTTTCCCAAAAGAATATTCAAATTTGCATTTCCCTTTGTGAACCTTGCAAATGTGGATTTTAAATCAGCATTTTCTTTTTCAAAAACTTTGCAATGTTCACAAACATCTTTTAAGGAATGAGCTTCACTAAAGTTAAACATAGTTTGAAGATTTTCATGTTCATGCTTCAAATCTTCAAGTTCTTGTTCAACTTTAATTAAAGCATTTTCATACCATTTCAGCTTGTTTTTCAACTTTGAATTTGAGGCACCTAATTTGACAGCCTCTTCATGAATTTGAATAAAAGCTTCTTGAAGTTGGTCATAGTCCGGATTTGATTCAAGGTCGGAGTCACTTACAATTGTGTCTTGTGCAGTTCCAGCCATCAAACACAAGTTATTCTCCTCACATTCGGATTCTTCACTTGTTGTGCTTGAGTCATTGTCTTCCCAAGCAATATAGGCTATCTTTCCTTTTGCATTTTTCTTAGACCTCTTCTCCTCTTGTTGCTTCTTCAAGAGATTTGGACACTCAGCTTTCATGTGTCCCGATTTTCCACATTCGAAGCAATTGAAGGAGGATGTGCTTGCTTCCTCTTTCTTGTTTGATTTTTTGCTGAACTTGTAGGGGAAATTTTTCTTTCTTCTAATGAACTTTCTGAACTTCTTTACCAGCAAGTTGAAATTTTCAGTTTCGGAATCATCGGAGCTTGTTTCTTCACACACCTCTTTTCCTTTGGCAGATTTTAAGGCTTTTAATGACACTCCTTTACCTTTCTTGTCTTGCTGCTCATGTTCATCAAATATGTGCAGCTTTTACTCATGCTCCCTCAGCTTCCCAAAGAGAGTAGCTAATGTCAAGGAGGTCAAATCCTTTGATTCTTCAATGGCTGTCACCTTTGCTTGCCATGTTCTGTCCAAGCATTGCAACACTTTTAAATTGAGCTCTTCTTTCTCAAATTTCCTGCCAAGGTCAACAAGGTGATTTATCAAGTGTGTAAATCTCTTTTGAAAATCAGAAATAGATTCACCATTTTGCATTCTAAACAGCTCATATTCTCTAATGAGAGTATGCTTTCTTGATTTCTTTCATCACTTGTTCCTTCATGAGTGACTTGCAAAGTGTCCAACATTTCTTTAGCAGATAAGCATTGTGAAATTCTGAAAAATTCATCAATAGACAATGCAGATGTTATGATGTTTTTGGCTCTTTTGTCATGTTGGGCTCTTCTCTTTTCCTCATCACTCCACTCACTCCAATGTTTTTCCTTAAGCTCACCATCATCATCTTTTTTCATAGGTATATAGGGTCCATTTTCTATAGCATCCCATACAGCAATATCAATAGCTTCAATGAAAATTCTCATCCTAATTTTCCAATAGACATAGTTTTCACCATTGAAAATAGGAGGTCTATGTATAGAGACACCCTCACCATAGGGTAGGTTGTTGTTGGCCATTTTTGAAATCTTGAATAACTCTCAAGAACCTTGCTCTAGATACCAACTGATAGAAAAGAATGGCACAATCCAAGAGGGGGGGTGAATTGGATTCAATGACCCTTTAAAAATTTATCAGAGTATATTGGATCTTAATTTCAATCAAAACTTTTCTATGACAGAATTTTCAAATGAAGCACTCTTAAAGACTTGTTACAATGATATGAATGCAATGTGCAACTTGATTACAATACAATGAGGTTCAGCAATAATATTCAATTACAGATTTAAACCATCAGAATTCACATACACATGTTAATCAAGTTTTATTTTCTTTAAAGTTCAACCAAGAAATTACAAAATAAGAGATAAGGTTGAAGAAGATTGCACAAGTCTTTTATACTGGTTCAGCCACTCCACATGTGACCTACATCCAGTCCCTAATCACTACCTGATTAAGATTTGTTCCACTATCTTTAAGCAAGAAGGTTTACAAGCACACACACATGCATATACTTCAATACAAAAAGATAACCACTTTCTTGACCCCAAGAAAGTACCCCTTGTAGAACCCACTACAAGAACCTTCACCACTTGAGAAACCCTTCTCAAGATTTTTCACAAAGATTCACAAAGAACTAAAATAGGAACGAATTCACCTGGAATTCTTGACCAAATCTTTGTCTTCCTTTTTCAAGAGTATGATGATGATGATGATTTCCTCACAAGCTTTTCACAAACGTTTTTCTCTTGGATTTCACAAAGAAAACTCTCCAAGATGTCACACAGACTCTCAAAAATGTTTTTACAATTTGTTTATCAGTTTTTACTCATTGTTCTGTTGTTTCAAAAGAGTTCAAACTATTTATAAAAGTTTCAAACCCAGATAATCGATTATTTTAAAGAATAATCGATTATTTTGTTCTTCAGATTTCTGGAAATCAACCAAGAACAATTTAATCGATTATTTAGCTGGATAATCGATTATTTCAGAGAGTTGTTCTTGAAATAATCGATTATTTTGGCAAACAATCGATTATTACAGCAAGGCATTCCACTTAGCGCATTTGCTGAAATAATCGATTATATTTAACAATAATCGATTATTTTGAGTTAGTTCTTAAAACTTTATTTTAAGCCTCAAAATAACTCTCCAATGTTTTTAGCTCATCATCATCTACTCCCTACTTGATTCAGATAAGATTTCCTATGCACAAAGCACACAAACAAAAAAAGAACTCATTCACAACAATTTGTTTCCTAAGCTCTATTACATAGGTATTCTTCTTGACTCTTCTTTGACTTTGTTTTTATGCTGAATGTTGTTGTTTGTACACTTGTTGTCTCCAAGTTGTTGTAATCATCAAAACGTTTTTAAAGTCTTCAGCTCTCTTAAGCTCAACACCTTCAAACACCTTAGGAATCCCTAGTTCCTTCCCTTTGAAGTGAGCAATCTCTTGATTGCTTGAGCTTGGATGCTTCTCTCTAAGGCTTAGGCCTTCATTCCGCAAGTTCTTCTCCTTCTAAAGTGTTCATCAATTCGGTGTTATCTCCATTGAAGTGGATCCGTGCCTAGGAGGAGCTTAGGAGGAGTTCAATCTTCACTTCTCCTACTTCTTCTATCAATTTTGGTATCAAGAGCAAGGTCTTCAAGGAGATAAGTTTGCTTCATCCTTTGGTGTCCGTGTTTGTGTTCTATGTGTTCTTCTTGTTCTATTTGAGTTTCTTTTCGGATCCATATGCTTTGAATCATCTTGTGTTCCATAGATCCATTGTTGATTGTTTTCGATTTTCTTCCACAATCAATGTTTTAGGACCTTTTTGCTTGTGCTTATTTTTTTCTTTTGTTTGAGTCTCTTCATTCCTTGTGTGTCCGTGATTGGACCTCATGCATGTGCATTATATTTTGGTTTTGAATCTATATTTTGTCTTAGAGTGTTTGTTTAGTCCTTATATGTTTAAGAATTCCTTGAATAGCATGTTGACCAAATTTTCTTTGAGTGCATTGTCTCATATTTTGGTCTCGGTTTGTGTTCATTTGTGCCTACCTATATGTGCTTTTTCTTTTGCCTTATTGTGTTCATAATTTTCTATTAGTTCTAGAAAATTTCTTTAGAGTTAGGTTTCCATTGTGTACTTAAGTTTTCAATTCACTTTCCATTGAAAATTCTTTAAAAAAAATTTGTGTTACTCAAAATCTCAAGTGTAATCCTACTTCTAGTGCACTAATTTTGTGGATTCAAATTTTAAAAAAAAAGGAGAGTAAAAGAAGCTGGAAAACAGAGGAAAATACAGAGCCTAAGGTTCAAAAGTTCAAAAAGAGAAGAGTTCAAAAAGAATCCAACATGAGTAACTGCACATCCCCTAGACGGATCCCTGCGTTATCCAGCCCTCAGCGGCACCAAAATCAAAAACAACCGTCGAAGCAGCATCGTGGACTGTGGAGACAAAATCATCACAAATCCCTGGAGAGGGCAAACTCACGCTACCAAAGTGACCAGAAGCACGGAGGTATGCAACCCTGGGGAGGGCAAACCGCAGACCCTGGAGAGGGCAAACTCACGCTACCGAGGTCGTCAGAAACACCGAGGTATGCACGAGCCTGGAGAGGCGACGACTAATACTCAGCTACCGACGTCGTCAGAAACACGGAGGTATGCAGCTGCCAACGTCGTCAGAAACACGGAGGCATGCAGACCCTGGAGAGGGCAAACTCACGCTACCGAGGTCGTCAGAAACACCGAGGTATGCACGAGCCTGGAGAGGCGACGACTAATACTCAGCTACGGACGTCGTCAGAAACACGGAGGTATGCAGCTGCCAACGTTGTCAGAAACACGGAGGCATGCAGACCCTGGAGAGGGCAAACTCACGCTACCGAGGTCGTCAGAAACACCGAGGTATGCACGAGCCTGGAGAGGCGACGACTAATACTCAGCTACCGACGTCGTCAGAAACACGGAGGTATGCAGCTGCCAACGTCGTCAGAAACACGGAGGCATGCAGACCCTGGAGAGGGCAAACTCACGCTACCGAGGTCGTCAGAAACACCGAGGTATGCACGAGCCTGGAGAGGCGACGACTAATACTCAGCTACCGACATCGTCAGAAACACGAAGGTATGCAGCTGCCAACGTAGTCAGAAACACGGAGGCATGCAGACCCTGGAGAGGGAAACTCACGCTACCGAGGTTGTCAGAAACACCGAGGTATGCACGAGCCTGCAGAGGCGACGACTAATACTCAGCTACCGACGTCGTCAGAAACACGGAGGTATGCAGCTGCCAACGTCGTCAGAAACACGGAGGCATGCAGACCCTGGAAAGGGCAAACTCACGCTACCGAGGTCGTCAGAAACACCGAGGTATGCACGAGCCTGGAGAGGCGACGACTAATACTCACCCTGGAGAGGACAAACTCAACCTGGAGAGGCTACTCAACAATTTTCTCACCTGAAGACACTACAAGTCGGAAGGATGGCTTACTCCCCGGACAATTGGGTCAACTCCTTTACTTGTCAACTGGTACACCAAAAAAAAGAGCCGTTCGACTAAGTAAAAGGGGGGTAGCTGTAGATCCCTAAAATTGTCCGGGTCGGAAATAAGACTCAAAGACTCTCGAAGACCGAAGGAAAGTCAGCCGGAAGGACTCCTGGAAGACCCTAGGATGATTCTTTGTAGGTCTAGAAGTCTTAGAGTAGCTTAGAATAAGGGTGTGTG
The DNA here is from genome assembly GCF_000230855.2 of Cajanus cajan. Lineage (NCBI taxonomy): Eukaryota > Viridiplantae > Streptophyta > Magnoliopsida > Fabales > Fabaceae > Cajanus > Cajanus cajan. Next base: position 43,174,652 of record NC_138525.1, read on the forward strand.
AGGATTGGAGCTCAATACACCCTCCTAGAGGTTCAGTACGGCCGTACTGAGCCATTTAAACTACAATACGGCCGTAATGAAATCAATACGGCCGTACTGAAGTTTTTGAACTTCAGTACGGCCGTATTAAATTCAATACGGCCGTACTGTAGTTCAAAAACTCAGTACGGGCCGTATTGACCCCCTAGGCCGTATTGCGCCTCAATCCTATAAATAGGACGTCATTGGCTCGTCCTTCCAGACATTTTGGAGCATTTCTCCACTCTCTGGCTGAGTATTCTTGGGTTTTTGAGCTATTCTCTGCCCTAGAAATCTCTCCGAAAGCTATCCGACTAAGTTCTTGAGTTCATGAGCCTTTAGCTTGAGACTCGAACAAGTCGAAGGGAAATCTCTTTGATTTCCATAGTAAATATTATTTTTAGGGAAAGGAGCGAGCGAACGTGTAGTGGGAAGGAGCGCCAAAAAGCCTCCTAACTCCTTTTTGAGTATATAAAAGCCCGCTTCGAAGGTTTCTTTTCAAATCCTTTCTTTTACCGCTTTTTGATTGTTGCATTGCACGTTTAAAGCTTTCATCATGTAGATAGTTTACCTATAATCGTTCTAATAAATAGGGGTAGTTTAGTAATTTTACGCTTTTATTTATGAAATAATCTGTCATAGGGAACCCGAAAGGGGCGTTGTGGGGTGCTAACACCTTCCCCACACGTAATCGACTCCCTTACCCAACTCTGGTTGTAATGGCCAAGGTTGATTTGCGAAAATCAATTGCCTTATGTCCTTTTCCAATGTTTTGAGTAAAACATTGGTGGCGACTCCAAGAACCCCTTTTTTGCGAAAACCACTAATCCATGGAGGGTCCCGTTTGGGATTAACATGGGTTGGTGAGAATCATTTAACAAAATTGTTAGTCCGATGAGGTCTCAGTTTGAGAATAAGTCGTTCTAACAATCCATCATTTTTCAAAACTAAAAGAAGAGTCCGACCATCGTCGCGAATGCCAACGTCCGTTTCGGCAGGTGGCGACAGTCGCTATATGTGGTCGGAAGTTTATCAAACTTCTTCACAGGGTTGTACTGTGACTTTCCCGACTTCGAAGCGGAGGAAGATGAAGAAATAGTTACGGCGTTGACTCCTCCCTCCTTCTTCTTCCCATAGGTCTTGTTAGCTTCAAATGATTGGGAAGGCTTAGCTAGCTTCCCACTTTTCAGCCCTTGTTCCACTCTTTCTCCAATGGTGATGATGTCCGAGAAGAGCGTTGTCGTGTTCCCTATCATCTTGTCATAATAGGGACCGGTCAACGAGTTTATAAACAGGGACACCGTCTCCTTATCCGACAGCGGGGGCTCTATTTGTGCCGCCAACTCCCTCCATCGTTGGGCGTACACCTTAAAGGATTCATCACTTTTCTTACTCAAGGCTTGAAGATCGGACCTATCGGGTGTTAGGTCGATGTTATACTTGTAGCGCTTGAGAAATGCGTCGGCCAACTGCTTCCATGTAAGCACCTGATTCCCATCCAGCTGCATATACCAGTTGAGTGCGGTGTCAGCCAAGCTCTCTTGGAAGCAATGGATTAAGAGCTTTTCATTAGTGGCATATGCAGCCATCTTTCGGCAATACATGGTGAGATGACTTTTGGGGCAAGTCGATCCCACATACTTTGGGAGATCGGGCACTTTAAATTTGGGAGGGAATTGGATGTCCCTCACTAAGCACATGTCGGCGGCATCTTTGATATCAAAATCATGCCCCTCCATAGCCCTCAGCCGGTCCTCGAGAGCGTGGAATTGCTCCTTTGAAATCTCGGGCTCTCTAATTGTAATCCCCGCCCCAAGGGGTACAGCTTGCGGAGGCTCTTGCTCTTGCTCCTCCTCATGATGGGATTCATGGTCACTGTGTTGAGCCCCGTGTATGTTTTGGTGACGCATGAGTTCCATCATTTGCGCCATTTGCTCCTTGAGCTGTGAGAGCTCGGCTGTAAGCTTCCTATTTTGTTCCTCCAACGCGTCCATCTTCTTGAGTTTCTGCGCGCGCGTGAGGACAGAGAGATGACCAGCCACTTTCTAAAATGAATGCTTAATCTAATTAGTTTATTTATGGAATGAATACACTCTTGACATGAGCTTGATAACCTTCCATCTTTAAGGTGCTACCCTTTTAAGACGGAGGTTTACCACCCTCCTTGACTTATGATCTCTCCCCTAACGGAGAATCTCAATAGTCATGGGTCTCTTTCACTCATGTCAAGGGGTATTGGTGAGCCTAAAATGAATGGTTATGAGGATGCATGATGTCTTATTGGTAATGATGCACATGCTCCTCACTTTCATTATATTTTCACACATGGTCTTTCCTCTCATGTCATGACATTTTTCATGCATGGGGGTTATTCTTAGACCTTATCACGAGGTTTATTATTAATGCACAAACAATGTCACATAGACCTATACACAAACAATTCACTCATCCACGAACAGTCACGAGCGAATCACGAGGTAGGGGTATCCTACAGACAAGTGCATATTCAAGGAGGTTCTAACTGTTCTCACCGGTCTAAGGCCCCCAAGGTGCCCCCATTATAGGGACCCAATCCCTCTCGTCGTAAGTCGATGGAAAGCTCCAACGCACTGTCGGACTTGAGTTCATGGTTTTCACCTTGAGTGATGCTTTCCGACAACGGTCTACGGGCACCTATAGACCCATTCGACAACCGGCCGTACTAACATCCACTCCCTATGGCTTTCCACTCATGCCCCCGGGTATAGAGGGAACTGTTGTGTGCAAAGGTTCGTGTACAGTTTATATTTCAAACAATTGCGAAAATTTAAACACCCAACAATTATTAAAGCCAATTAGGTAAAACATATTATCATACAAGCGAGGGGTAATGAAGTAATTTTAAACTATCATTTTAGAAATAATCCATCACTAAATGGGACTGACTCTCGAGGCTTCCCCAGTGAAGTCGCCATCTGTCGCCACCCACCGAAACGGACATTGGCATTCGCGACGATGGTTGGACTCTTTTTTAGTTTTGGAAAATAATGGATTGTTAGACCGACTTATTCTCAAACTGAGACCTCATCGAACTAACAATTTTGTTAAATGATTCTCACCAATCCGTGTTAATCCCAAACGGGACCCTCCATGGATTAGTGGTTTTCGCAAAAAGGGGTTCTTGGAGTCGCCACCAATGTTTTACTCAAAACATTGGAAAAAGACATAAGGCAATTGATTTTCGCAAATCAACTTTGGCCATTACAACCAGAGTTGGGTAAGGGAGTCGATTACGTGTGGGGAAGGTGTTAGCACCCCACAACGCCCCTTTCGGGTTCCCTATGACGGATTATTTCATAAATAATAGCGTAAAATTACTAAACTACCCCTATTTATTAGAACGATTATAAGTAAACTATCTACATGATGAAAGCTTTAAACGTGCAATGCAACAATCAAAAAGCGGTAAAAGAAAGGATTTGGAAAGAAACCTTCGAAGCGGGCTTTTATATATTCAAAAAGGAGTTAGGAGGCTTTTTGACGCTCCTTCCCACTACACGTTCGCTCTCTCCTTTCCCTAAAAATAAATATTAACTATGGAAATCAAAGAGATTTCCCTTCGACTTGTTCGAGTCTCAAGCTAAAGGCTCGTGAACTCAAGAACTTAGTCGGATCAGCTCTCGGAGAGATTTCTAGGGCAGAGAATAGCTCAAAAACCCAAGAATACTCAGCCAAAGGGTGGAGAAATGCTCCAAATATGTGTAAGGACGAGCCAATGACGTCCTATTTATAGGATTGAGGCACAGTACGGCCTAAGGAGTCAATACGGTCCGTACTGAGTTTTTGAACTACAGTACGGCCGTACTGAATTCAGTACGGCCGTACTGAAGTTCAAAAACTTCAGTACGGCCGTATTGATTTCATTATGGCCGTATTGTAGTTCAAATGGCTCAGTACGGCCGTACTGAACCTCTAGGAGGGCGTATTGAGCTCCAATCCTCACACACCCTTATTCTAAGCTACTCTAAGACTTCTAGACCTACAAAGAATCATCCTAGGGTCTTCCAGGAGTCCTTCCGACTGACTTTCCTTCGGTCTTCGAGAGTCTTTGAGTCTTATTTCCGACCCGGACAATTTTAGGGGTCTACACGGAGGGGAGAGAGGGAAGCGGACCGGAGGGGAGGGAGGGAAGCGGACCGGAGAATTGGTTGCTGGAGACGTTGAGGTAGACGAGGCGGTTACAAGCGAAGAGAGTGTGAGCAATGTCGCCGAAGTATTTGTTGGCGGAGAGATCCAGGTACTGAAGAGAAGCGGCAGCGGAGAAGTCGCTTTCGCTGGAGATTTTGTTTCCTTTCAGCGCCAGGTGGTTGAGGAGCCACGGGATGAGTGTCGGCCCTGAAATCTTGTTGTAGGAGAAATCCGCCACGCGGAGGTTGAGCTTCCAGCGCGGTGAGTTGAACTCGAGGAGGTTGCTGGAGAGGTTGAGCGATTGGAGGTTTGAGCATGAGGAGAAAAATGACATGTCGGAGAGGGAACCAGAGAGTGCGTTTTGCGACAGATCTATGGCAGACAATGAGGAGGCGCAGTTGGAATGGGAGGGAGGGAGGGAAAGCGAACCGGTTAGGTTAGTGGATTTGAGGGAGATGAATTGGAGGTGGTCGAGGGTGAGGAGGTAGGTTGTTACGACGGTGAGGTCGGTGCTAAGTGGGATGGAGGTGAGGTCTATGGAAGTGAGGTGGGTCTGGTTGCAGGTGATTCGGGTGAAGGTACAGGGGTTTTGGTTTGGGAGCCAGTTGGGGAGCAGGGTCGGGTTGGGTAGAGAGTTTTTGAAGCTTATGAGTTGCGCAGTGGGGTCTCTGGAAGCAGCGCCTAACAAAGTGAAGAAGATGGCGAAAGAGAGGAGGACCAAGAGAGAGCTTCTGTACAAGACTTTCATTTTTCTATGCAAGTGCCAAGTGAGGATGGAGGTTGGTTGTTGGTTGTTTGTGATTTGATTTGATCTCTCTTGTTTAGGGTGTGAGCTCTGCCATGAGAGACCACTCAAGGTAGCTCTGTTGAGAGAGAAAGTAGGAATAAAAATGAAAGAGAGTCAAAAGTCCTAGTAAGGAAGGTAAGCTTCAATCAATATCAATTTCAGAATATTCACTCTTTGTTCTTTCCTTTCTTTTCCCTTAATACCTAAAATCTTCAATCACTTTAATCTGATTGTGTTATATCCTTGCCACATTTAAATATTTTGTGATTTTATTTTGTAATGAACGAAAAGTTTCTGGTTTTGGGTGGTGCCTATAGTTATGTGATTCAGAGGACATGTAATTAGATATTTACGGTTGTCCTGTTATAATAAGCTAAATCTAAGTTCAGTTCTATTGAAGTCTAGTGTTAAGTTTTTCAATTTGGAGGGCTTGTAAGATTGCCATTTGATTGGGTGACTTACGACAATGTGCAGGTATGTGCCCCATCATGCCATGACTGTTCCACCTTGCGTGCTTGGGTGGGAAGAAGATGAAGACAGAAGACTTCGGTTTTTCAAGAATGTGATGGAGTCCGATGAGTTGCCGCTTGATCAATGTGTTCCAGAGGTTGTACATTTTGTAATAAGGCAGCATTTTGAAGCCCCATCAATGTGGGCAATTTTCCCTCTTCAGGTATTGTTATTATAACATAAAAATAAATTTAGAGTCTGATTGGATAAACTTATTTATAAACACTTTTAGGAGAGAAATATAATCAATTTCTTCAAAAGTTAAAATTAGCTTAATTATAAGCAAATTTCTTGATCTACTTTGTAAAAGTTCTTTTCTATTAATTTTTTATAATCTTATTTTTAATTTATACATAAATTAGATTTGCATTCCACTTTAGTTTCTCAAGAGAGCCCTTTGAGATAGCACTAGTTGATTTATGGCTGTCTGAACCAATTTCATGTTAGTTGTTTCTCTGCACATGAAACTCATGCTTGGAATCTGTTGGACTGCAAATACAGGACTTGTTAGCATTAAGAGAAGAATATACAACACGCCCTGCAATAGAGGAGACAATCAATGACCCTACGAATCTGAAGCACTATTGGAGATATCGTAAGTCTTAAAGCTTTGGCGCTAGATAGTCTGTGACTACTGAACTTTCTTATGGAACATTATGATCTAAGTATGTTTTGACTGTTGTAAGGTGTGCATGTGACTTTGGAATCATTGGTCAAGGATAATGAGCTCCAAACCACAAAATATTTATCAAGTGGAAGAGTGGACACAGCTGTTGCTCACATGCCATGTGACACTCCCTGTTGGATAATTTCTTTAATCTAAGCTTCCCCTTTATCACTCTCCATGCTATCTCCTTAAATGAATATCATATCTCTAGACTCTAACTCATCATGTATAAATGAATAATGTATCATAGAAAACAAAAGAAATTTAAACCATGCATGTTATTATTATTTGCAGATGGGGAAACATTGAATTTCCAATGCCATTTGGAAGAGTTATGAGTACCACAAAGTCTTTCATTCATAGATTAGATGAAAAGGTGAACAGATATAATTTTCTCCTGAAGCAACAATGACTGGTATATGCAAACAGGCAATCCAGTGCATCACTGTTGCTGCCTAGTTATCCACCGTTCCTGCATCCTGTCAAATCCCTTGCTTTTGACCACTTGGTATAGTAAGACACACTTTCTTCGTAAATATCTGCTTTTCAGTATTCATCATTTGTAAAAGATCTTTCGAATCCATTAAGCAAGATTAGTTTGTGATATAATTGAGTGAAAAATAGTTATGACGTGATCAATTACTCATTTCGACAATCAATTTATTTAAAAATTTTATTTAATAAATTTTTATGTAATCAAAATTCATATTATAAATGTTTAAAATTTAATAAATTATTATATTTGAATATACATATTAATAATCATTTATATAATTTTAAAATATTTAAGTATATTATAAATGTTTAAAATTTAATAAATTATGTTATATGATATGAAAGTATGTAAAGAAATGAATGTGTTGCTCTAGGGATGCTTTTTGAGAAATTTTGTGAATGGGTGGCAATTTATTGCGTGATGATGATGTGTTCATTGAGGGAATTGAAATGCACCATTTTGGTGTTTATGAGTTTCTGTTTACTACAAGGATATGCCAATTGATACAGGGTTTTGATGGGAAACTAGGTTTTTTCTTTTGTTTGGATATTTAGTGGATAATTAGCTTCTATACTACTTATTATTACATGTTGAAAATTCGCAATTGAGGTATTTTAGATGCAGAGAAATGGATGTGTTGCTGCAGTGCTGCTTTTTGATAAATTTTATGAATGGCCTATTTATTGGACGATGTTGATGTGTTCGTTGAGAAAAAATTGAAATGGATGCGATTTTGAGGTTCTGCAAATTTTCACTTGCCACCAAGTGAGTGAAGAAAGAAAAGTCTCCCTCGCCACTTTAAGTTTTCAAGGTCATGCCATGTATTGTGGACTTCTCTTGTGAGAGATAGGCGTCTCCATAATGATCCTCCAATTCAATATTGGAATGAATTAAGGAGTGCCTTGAGGAGGCGGCATATACCCTCTTACTACACTAGGGAGCTTATCAACAAGCTCCAAAGACTTCATCAAAAAAATATGACTGTGGAAGAGTATAGACAAACGATGGAGTTATACTTAATGAGGGCTGACATTAGGGAGGAGGAAAACATTACTATTGCTAGGTTTTTAAGTGGATTAACTTTTGAAATAAGAGATAAAGTGGAGCTTCTCCCTTATAGGGATTTGAATGATTTGGTTCAACTTTGCATCAAGGTTGAACAGCAAAATTTGAGAAAAGGATTTAAAAGCTCATACTCATCATCTTATTCTAAGGTTGACTACAAGAGGGAAGACAAGAAAAATGATTTTGAAAAGAAAAACATTTTTCCCTCTAAAAACCTAGACAAGGGCAAATGATGTGAATCAAGAAGAAGCAATAATGGACTAGGAATTTAAGTAGTTTGGGACTGAATAATTAATAAGTTCATTATCTTATTTTTAATGTAATTTTCGTTTTATTTTATTTTATTAAATAAATATGATAGGTTGCCTTGCCTTTTAGGTTGCTAAGGGGAAATAAATGCTAGTGGGAATTTATTGCTTAGTTAGTGGGCTAGTGAAGAGTCAATATTAAGTGTTAGTGGGAATTTATGTCATCTTGCCCATCTAAGCTTATAAATAGGAACCATTTGTAAAAGTTTGGGGAGAAAATGAATTATTCAGAATTTGGATATTTTTCCAATTGAGAGGATTTTCTCTCTCTAGGTTCTTAGGAACTACTTTTGATTCTTATCCTTGAATTTCCTAATTCAAAGTGGCGAATCTTCCTCAACTTATCAATCTTTAGGGATTGTGGCGTTGTTCTTCCATTTCTTACCTCAATCCATATTTTTTTCTTTTAATTTCTTAATTATGAGCTTTCCAACCTAGATAGATCCGTAAAACGAATCCATCCCTCTGGGTTCATATCATTCTCTCCTTCTTGGGCAGCATTTGTCCTCAAAGCTATGAATTCATCTCCTGCATCAAAATGAGTCAAATCAGCAACATTAAAAGAAGAACTTACACCATACTCACCTGGTAGATCAATTTTGTAAGCATTATCATTGATCTTTTCTAGGACTTGGAAAGGCCCATCTCCTCTAGGTTGAAGTTTAGACTTCCTTTGTTCAGGGAACCTCTCTTTTCTCATATGTACCCAAACCCAATCACCAGGTTCAAAAATAACTTTCTTTCTGCCCTTGTTGGCTTGTTTGGCATAACTCTCAATTTTCTTTTCAGTTTGAGCTTTCACTTGCTCATGCAACTTCTTCACATATTCAGCCTTAGCCTGTGCATCTTTATGCTTAAATTCAGAAATGTTAGGCATAGGTAACAAGTCAAGTGGTGTTAGAGGATTAAATCCATACACAATTTTAAATGGTGAACATTTAGTTGTGCTATGGACAGCCCTATTATATGCAAACTCTACATGAGGCAAATGTTCTTCCCAAAATTTAATATTTTTCTTTAAAACAGTCCTAAGCAAAGTGCCTAAAGTTCTATTCACTACCTCAGTTTGTCCATCGGTTTGTGGGTGACAAGTAGTAGAGAAAAGTAATTTAGTACCCAACTTACCCCACAACGTTCTCCAAAAATGACTTAGGAACTTGGTGTCCCTATCACTTACAATGCTCCTAGGTAGCCCGTGGAGTCGCACAACTTCCCTAAAAAATAAGTCAGCTACATGGCAAGCATCATTAACCTTTTTACATGGTATAAAATGTGCCATTTTTGAAAACCTGTCAACAACAACAAAAATAGAATCTTTTCCATTCTTTGTTCTAGGCAACCCCAAAACAAAGTCCATAGATATATCAATCCAAGGAAAATCAGGAACAGGCAAAGGGGTATACAATCCATGAGGCTTAACTTTAGATTTAGCCTTTTTACAAACAATACAATGATCACAAAATTTATGTACATCATGCTTCATATGGGGCCAATAGAAATGTTCTTGCAAAATTTCCAACGTCTTTTGAACCCCAAAATGACCCATCAATCCCCCCTCATGTGATTCACTCACAAGTAGCTCTCTAATGGAACACTTAGGCACACACAATCTATTTGCTTTAAACAAGAACCCATTATGCCTATAGTAACCATTTTCAGAAAACTTTTCGCATGCAGCAAAATTTTCAGCAAAGTCCACATCATGCATATACATGTCTTTCAAAGATTCAAGACCAAATAGTTTAGTTTCAAGCATAGAGAGCAAATTATGTCTCCTAGACAAAGCATCAGCCACTACATTCCCTTTTCCCTTTTTATGCTTGATGACATATGGAAATTGCTCTAGAAACTCTACCCACTTAGCATGCCTCTTATTAAGCTTACCTTGTCCTTTTAAGTACTTTAAGGACTCATGATCACTATGGATGACAAACTCTTTGGGCAAAAGGTAATGTTGCCAAGTCCTTAAAGCTCTCACCAAGAGGGATGGATTCGTTTTACGGATCTATCTAGGTTGGAAAGCTCATAATTAAGAAATTAAAAGAAAAAAATATGGATTGAGGTAAGAAATGGAAGAACAACGCCACAATCCCTAAAGATTGATAAGTTGAGGAAGATTCGCCACTTTGAATTAGGAAATTCAAGGATAAGAATCAAAAGTAGTTCCTAAGAACCTAGAGAGAGAAAATCCTCTCAATTGGAAAAATATCCAAATTCTGAATAATTCATTTTCTCCCCAAACTTTTACAAATGGTTCCTATTTATAAGCTTAGATGGGCAAGATGACATAAATTCCCACTAACACTTAATATTGACTCTTCACTAGCCCACTAACTAAGCAATAAATTCCCACTAGCATTTATTTCCCCTTAGCAACCTAAAAGGCAAGGCAACCTATCATATTTATTTAATAAAATAAAATAAAACGAAAATTACATTAAAAATAAGATAATGAACTTATTAATTATTCAGTCCCAAACTACTTAAATTCCTAGTCCATTATTGCTTCTTCTTGATTCACATCATACCCTCCTTCTTTGAGAAGATTCGTCCCGAATCTTTAGACTTTATTTATTTCCTAATTTATTTAATTCACTAACTACTGCCGAAACGTAAATGCTTCCTCCTGGGTCGAAGACATCTCGCTTGTATCCATCTCTAGCTTCACCTGTTGGTAAGTTATTAATCATCAATGAAACAAATAAAACCTCTTCAAACTCATAACCACAAACGTACTCAATGAATAGGAATTGAATCCCATTCAAGTGGCAGCTTTGGAAAATAGTAACTTCAAACAACAAATCAACTCCATTTTCCAGGTGCAAGGTCTCTTGAATTTTATTTTGAAAGGTGGACTGAATGTATAAAGGTGCATTAGGAATGATGTTTACATGCTTCTTCAAACAAGAAAACTTGTCCTCTTGTTCCTGTAAATTTGACACATCAAAAGAAGAAAATGTAACGTTAGAGCTGTCATCTTCCTCTCTATGTATCTCATCTTCTACTCTCCTCTTCTCTTCTCTTTCTTTTTCTATCTTTATTTTCAATTTCAGTTGATCCTCATGTACATCGTCGGATGATAGACATATCAACTTAATCCTTCGTCCACCATGCACAAAAGAAATAGAAGGTCGTTCAGGATTTATAATTTTATTATACAACCATGGCCTCCCTAATAACATATGGCATGTCTCCATGGGGGCAATATCACAAAGAACTTCATCTTCATATGTTCCAATAGAGAATTTAATCATTGCTTGTCCATTTGTAGTGGGCATACATAATTTCTCAACCGCCCTGCTGCTCACGACATTTCTGAAATTAAATTCATCTACTGCAACCAAGAATAGAGAGTCGTCAACCAAACATCTTGTATAGTAAATTTCCATTTCCATTCCAAACCCAGAGCCGAAGCTCTGATACCAAATGATATGAACCCAGAGGGATGGATTCGTTTTACGGATCTATCTAGGTTGGAAAGCTCATAATTAAGAAATTAAAAGAAAAAAATATGGATTGAGGTAAGAAATGGAAGAACAACGCCACAATCCCTAAAGATTGATAAGTTGAGGAAGATTCACCACTTTGAATTAGGAAATTCAAGGATAAGAATCAAAAGTAGTTCCTAAGAACCTAGAGAGAGAAAATCCTCTCAATTGGAAAAATATCCAAATTCTGAATAATTCATTTTCTCCCCAAACTTTTACAAATGGTTCCTATTTATAAGCTTAGATGGGCAAGATGACATAAATTCCCACTAACACTTAATATTGACTCTTCACTAGCCCACTAACTAAGCAATAAATTCCCACTAGCATTTATTTCCCCTTAGCAACCTAAAAGGCAAGGCAACCTATCATATTTATTTAATAAAATAAAATAAAACGAAAATTACATTAAAAATAAGATAATGAACTTATTAATTATTCAGTCCCAAACTACTTAAATTCCTAGTCCATTATTGCTTCTTCTTGATTCACATCAGCAAAGAAAAGGAAAAAGAGAAAAAAACAAACACTTCACACACTAGCACTAAGACTAGTGACATAAAATGCTTTAAGTGTCTTGGGAGAGGCCACATTGCTTCTCAATGCCCTACTAAGAAGGTTATGATTTTAAGGGGCCAAGACATTTATAGTAGCCAAGATGAAGCTACTACTTCTTCATCTTCAAGTGAGGATGAAGAAGAAGCAAGTGAAGGAGAATCATGTGAGGTCACTTATCCTTATAATGGGGAACTTCTTATGATGAGAAGGGTCCTCAATAACCAACCTAGTGATACACAATCCCAAAGAGAGAACATTTTTCATACAAGATGTAACATTTCAAACAAAGCTTGTTCTCTCATAGTGGATAGTGGATCTTGGTGCAATTGTTGTAGCACTAGGATGGTTGAAAAGTTGGGTTTGACTACTACTCCCCACCCAAAACCTTATCAACTTCATTGGCTTAATGATAATGGGGATATGGTGGTCAACCAACAAGTGGAAGTAGAGTTTTCTATAGGGAACTATCAAGATAAAGTTAAATGTGATGTAGTTCCTATGGAGGCTTGTCATATTTTATTGGGTAGACCATGGCAATTTGATAAACAAACTTATCATGATGGTCTAACTAATAAAATAACTTTCACACATAAGGGTAAGAAGTTTGTTCTTCATCCTCTATCACCTTCACAAGTGATGGAAGATCAAGTTCAAATGAAGACCAAACGTGAGCAAGAAAAAAACAAAAAAATTGAAAAAAAAAAAGTTCTAAAAAATAGTGAAAAAGAGGATTCTAGAGAGCCCAGTGTTCCCTCTCTAGAGATTGTTCAAGAAGCGAGTTTTCAACCAAAACTTGTACATAAAACTTCTCTCTTTATTGAACCATCTTCTCATATCCTCATGTGTAGAGGAACACTAACTTGCACTGCCACTTCTTCTTTGGAAACTTCTTTACCTCTTGTGGTTCAAACCCTTTTAAAAGAATTTGATGATATATTTCCTGATGGAATCATGTTTTGGAGTGCAAGAAGTGACATACTCAAAGATCCAAGAGGAGTTGGCTAGACATGAAGGTTTGGGCCAGTCAGGGCCCAATGGGCCTTATGGGCCTGGGAAGGCCCAAGTTGAACTTTTCATGGGCCATAGTTTGTTATAGCTATTTTCATATGTTTTGTATACATCATGTTAGTATAGGTATCATATATTTTGGTCTTGTATTTTGGACCACATAGAGTAGCATTTTAGGTTTTAGGCTAGTTGGGCCTAGTTTTGGGCTTCATGGGCCTTTGGGCTTTTGGTACCCAATATTGGGCTCATTTTCATTCTTGTAATTTTTCCTTTCCATTGTATTTGTTTGACCATTGTATTTAGGTCATTAGATTAGGAAATACAAGAAATACTAAAGTAGGTTAACTAGGTTAAATTAGGTTTAATTTGGAAGCCATTTAAGTTACATTTGAGTCACATGTTTTGCACCAATTGGTGGCTGGACATGTGACACTCAAATTAACCCTAAATGACTCTCAAATCAGACCTAGATGCACATTAGATACCTAAACTCACGGCCACACCCATGTGCACCAAAATTTGAATTCAAATTTCCAATTTGAATTCAAATTTTAGGCGCCAACTTGTGTAGTTTAGTCTAGGTGCCAAAACCGTCCCTACTTAAGTGTTTCTCCTACACATTGTAATCACTTTTGAATATATGAGAATTACTGAACAAATACTTCAGCCAATTCCCTCAAGAGTCACCGAAAATTCCAAGAGAGAAAACCTAAGAGAATGCCTTCAAAAACCTTAGGAAAACCTAGTTTTCCTTCCCTTTGAAGTGTGCAATCCTTTGAGTTCTTGAGCTTGGATGCTTCCTTCTTTCATTTCCACAGATTGTTCTTCATCTTCACGAGTCTTCAAGTGTGTTTCTATCTCCATTGAAGAAGATCCGAGCCTAGGAGGAGTTTAGGAAGAGTTTGAGCTTCACTCCTACTACTCACCTCCATCATTTCCCAAGGAAGGCCCAATTGGACTTCCTCCTTTTCGGGGCATAGAACATCAAATAGATCTTGTGCCTGGGGCTAGTCTTCCAAATAGACCAGCCTATAGGACTAATCCACAAGAAACCAAGGAGATAGAGAAGCAAGTACAAGAGTTGTTGGAGAAGGGCTGGATTCAAAAGAGTCTAAGTCCTTGTGTTGTACCTGTCATTTTGGTGCCAAAAAAAGATGAAAAATGGAGGATGTGTTGTGAATGTAGAGCCATCAATAACATCACCATAAAATATAGGCACCTAATTCCTAGGCTTGATGACATGCTTGATGAATTGCATGGGTCATCCATATTTTCCAAGGTAGATCTTAAGAGTGGATATCACCAAATTCGAATCAAAGAGGGTGATGAGTGGAAAACTGCTTTTAAAACTAAGTTTGGATTATATGAATGGTTAGTAATGCCATTTGGGCTTACTAATGCACCTAGCACATTCATGAGGTTGATGAATCATGCCCTTAGGGATTGCATTGGTAGGTTTGTAGTTGTTTATTTCGATGATATCTTAATCTATAGCAACTGTCTAAGTGACCATGTGGATCACCTAAGGCAAGTCTTTCTTGTCCTTAGAGACAATAACTTGTTTGCCAATGTGGACAAGTGCACTTTTTGTGTGGATAATGTTATTTTTCTAGGATTTTTGGTAAGCAAAAATGGGGTTCATGTCGACCCCGAGAAAATCAAAGCCATCCAAGAATGGCCTATTCCTACTAATGTAAGTGAAGTTAGGAGCTTCCATGGTTTGGCAAGCTTTTATAGGAGATTTGTTCCTAACTTCTCTACATTAGCTTCCCCTCTCAATGAGTTGGTGAAGAAGGATGTGGTCTTTGAATGGACGGAAAAACATAACTTAGCTTTTCAAGATCTAAAGCATAAACTTACTCAAGCACCTGTTCTAGCTCTGCCTGATTTTTCTAAAACTTTTGAGCTAGAATGTGATGCTTCTGGACTTGGCATAGGAGCTGTGTTGTTACAAGGTGGTCATCCCATAGCTTATTTCAGTGAAAAACTTCATGGGGCTGCCTTGAACTACCCTACCTATGACAAGGAGTTATATGCTTTAGTTCGTGCCCTTCAAACTTGGGAACATTATCTTGTGACCAAGGAATTTGTCATTCATAGTGATCATGAATCACTTAAATATTTGAAGGGTCAGCATAAATTAAATAAAAGGCATGCAAAATGGGTTGAGTACCTTGAACAATTTCCTTATGTCATCAAATATAAAAAGGGCTCTACAAATGTAGTGGCTGATGCTTTGTCTAGACGACATGTGTTATTAAATATCCTAGGTTCTCAAATTTTAGGATTTGATGACATTAAGGATTTGTATGAGAAAGACCTTGATTTTGCTAACTTTTATTCTTTATGTATTCAAAAACCTTACCAAGGTTACTATATTTCTGAGGGATTTCTTTTTAAAGAAAACAAACTTTGTATACCCCAAGGATCTATTAGGAAACTTTTGGTTAAGGAGAGCCATGAGGGTGGGCTCATGGGGCATTTTGGAATTGAGAAAACTCTTTCACTTTTGAGAGAGAAATTCTTTTGGCCTCATATGAAACGTGATGTCCAAAGGTTTTGTAGTAGTTGCATTGCTTGTTTACAAGCAAAGTCTACCACAAAACCTCATGGGCTATACACCCCCTTGCCCATATCTTCTTCTCCTTGGGTAGACATTTCCATGGATTTTATCCTTGGATTGCCTAGAACCCAAAGAGGAAAAGATTCCATCTTTGTGGTAGTGGACCGTTTTAGCAAAATGGCACACTTTATTCCATGCCACAAAGTGGATGATGCAAGTCACATTGCTAAATTATTCTTTCAAGAAATTGTGAGACTTCATGGGTTACCTAAAACTATAGTTTCAGATAGAGATGTTAAGTTCCTAAGCCACTTTTGGAAAACTCTTTGGGCAAGGTTAGGAACTAAACTTCTATTTTCTACCACATGTCATCCCCAAACTGATGGGCAAACTGAGGTAGTCAATAGATCTCTAGGGACTATGTTGAGGGCAATCCTCAAAGGCAATAAAAAGTCATGGGATGACTATCTCCCTCATGTGGAGTTTGCCTATAATAGAGTGGTTCACAAGACCACTAACATGTCTCCTTTTGAAATTGTTTATGGTTTTAATCCTCTTACTCCATTGGATTTATTACCCCTACCCGATGTTGCTTCCTTTATTCATAAAGAAGGCACATCTAGGGCTGAGTTTGTCAAGAAATTACATGAGAGGGTTAGAACTCATATTCAATCCCAAACTGAAAAATACCAAAAATATAATAATAAGGGTAGGAAAGAGGTTATCTTCAAGGAAGGTGACTGGGTTTGGCTCCACCTTAGGAAGGATAGGTTTCCTTCCAAAAGAAAGTCCAAACTTAGTCCTCGAGGGGATGGTCCTTTCCAAATCCTTAAGAAAATCAATAATAATGCCTATGTCCTAGATCTCCCTTCTGAGTTTGGTGTTAGTTCTAGTTTCAATGTTTCTGATTTGTCTCTTTTTACAGGACTACCCACATAAGAGGAGGATGCTTTGGATTTGAGGACAAATCCTCTTCAAGAGGGAGGGGATGATGGAGGAGGCCCATGGGCTAAGGGCCCAACTACTAGAGCTATGGCAAGGATGATGCATGAAGAGTGGGCCCAAGCCCAAGGAAAGCCCACCACTTTATTTTGTTGGGCTTTGTCTCAAGCCCATTAGATTAGGGTTAGCATAGGATTGGGCTTTAGTGCCTTGTAATTTCCTTTGGGGCCTTGTATTTCCGGCCTTATAGTGTAGGAATTTCATTTAGAGGTCATGTGAATTTAGGGTTATTTAGGTTACATGTGAATCTACATTAGCATGTAATTAGAAGCACATTTGGTGTGCATTTCGGCCATGTGCTACACATGCACAAGGTGTGATCCGAAATGAAACTCAAATGGCTTCCTAATTACATGCCAAATGAGTGCACATGGGGGGGTGGCCGGTTGGCACCAAAATTTGAATTTTAGAATTCAAATTTTGGCGCCTAGAGTTAAGTTAACCATACCATGGTTTTACTTAACTCTAGGTGAACCCAACTTAAACCCTTAACCTAATTTTACCTATAAATCATCCCTTGGCCGAGTATTGTGACACTTTTGGATCATATATTGATGAGATTTCTTTCCATAGAAATTGCTATCCGAAAGTCACCTTTCTCTAACTCTACCCTACTTGAGATCTTCTCCTTGTAGAGCTAGGAAATTCTCCCTTCTTCCGGACTTAGCTAGAAGCAAGCTAGAGTCACATTGGTGCTTCTTGGAGCTTCCATTCCTTGTCATTCTTCCAAGGAACCGAGGAGCATTGAGGGAATTCTTGAGGATTTCCAAGTGGAACCTCATCAGAACCAATGAACAGTAAACCAATTACATGTTATGCTATGCATTTGTGTTGGTTATTAGTCTCCCCAGGTGTAGCAAGTAATTCATTTGAAGAATTAGAGGGAACCTGATGGAAAAGGTTAGGAGGAGTGGTAGATGATTTCTCCTTAGCTTCTCCTTTGCTCGGATCTTCTTCAAGGAGATGGAAACCACAATGATGAACACTAGATGGAGGATGATTCACGGATTGGAAGAAGGCTTAAGCCTTGGATGGAAGCATCCAAGCTTAAGGTTCAAGGCAAAGCTCACTTCAAAGAGGAGGAAACCTAAAAGGGTTCCTAAAAGTGTAGCTCTCTAAATTCGGTGACTCTTGAAGAAATTTGGCTGAATAAGCTCTCAAATTTCATTATTCTCAAAAGTGAATACAAAAATGTGAAGGGAGGACTTAAGTATGCACGGAAATGAAGCACATAGGCACCTAAACCAAAGCTACACAAATTGGCGCCTAAAGTTTGAATTCAAATTTGAAATTTGAATTCAAACTTTGGTGCACATGTGTAAGTCCGAAAATTTAGGTACCAAGGTGCATTTAGGTCTGATTTGAGAGTCATTTAGGGTTAATTTGAGTGTCACATGTTCAGCCACCAATGGTGCAAAACATGTGACTCAAATGTAACTTAAATGGCTTCCAAATTAAACCTAGTTTAACCTAATTAGCATACTTTAGTATTCCTTGTATTTTCCTATTCTAATGACCTAATTACATTGGTCAAACAATTACAATGGAAAGGAAAAATTACAAGAATGAAAATGAGCCCAATATTGGGTACCAAAAGCCCAAAGGCCCATGAAGCCCAAAACTAGGCCTAACTAGCCTAAAACCTAAAATGCTATTCTATGTGGTCCAAAATACAAGACCAAAATATATGATACCTATACTAACATCATGTATACAAAACATATGAAATTAGCTATAACAAAAAATGGCCCATGAAAAGTTCAACTTGGGCCTTCCCAGGCCCATCGGGCCCATTGGACCTTGATTGGCCCACACCTTCATGTCTAACCAACTCCTCTTGCCTCCTTCAATATGTCACCTCTTGCCTTCCTAGGCATGATTCCATCATCCCCTCCCTCTTGAAAAGGATTTGTCCTCAAATCACGAGGATGCATGGAATAAGAAACATCACCTACATACACAACAAACCATGTATAAGAGGTGACATGTTTATGATGAGAAAATGGATTATGGATCCTAAGAGGAGTCCTTATATCTAGCCTAAGAAAAAATAAACTATCAAAATTAGACTCCCTAAAAGTAGAAATAGGCTCCTCTCCTAAGCATAACCTAGAAGTAAAACCTAAGAATGTAATAACACTATGACTAAGACAATGAAAAGAATGATTTTTAAACACTACAATATCTTTCCTAAAATACCCTAAATGGTAGCCTAGGCTTTTCCTAAAATATAAAGAAAAGAATACTAGAAAACGTCCTAAACAATTTTGAATCATATTGTTTGGTAGATAAAATGTCTTGGAAAATCTTGAAAACTCATATAAACTATTTTTGTCTTGTAGGGAAGGGTGCAAATTAAGTTCAAATAAAGATGAACTTCCCATAAGATCAAAAATAGAATATGAAATATGACAAGATGTATCTATCAAACAATATATTCCAAAATTTGGGTGCTTTATTAGAACAACTATGGTAGAAGGATTCCTAAAGAGAGGAAGGCTATCTTCCTTGGGCACCTCCAAGGAAGTAGCACAAGAAGTGGAACTAAATGTAGTCCACTCCTTCTTCACTACATCTTGAAGTTGAGATTCATTTTTCTTTAGAATGATTTGTTCTTGAATCTTTACTTCATGACTAGTGGTAAGATTAGGGTAAGAGTTAAGGTCTTTATTTATGAAGAGAGTATTTTGTAAATGATTTTTAGTGGTAGAACAACTCTCTTCACTCACAAGTCCTTTAGAGGAATTATTTTCCTCCTTACTCTTCCCTAAGAGCAATGCCTTTTTTCTTTCTTTTTCTCTTGTTTTTCTCAATTTTTCTTTTGCTAAAAGTTTTTCTCTCTTTTGTTTAATAATGTGAATTTCTTCCTCTAAAATTGCAATTTGTGCTTTTTTTTCAAGTTTTTCTTTTTCTTTTTTTAAAGCTTCTTGCTTTGTCCAAGGTGTTAGTGATTTAAGCCTTTGAGTAGAATATGAAAAACCTTTTGGAGAGCTTAATTCACTACCACTTGAGAAATATTTTCTCATGATTAAACAAAAGATTTTTTTTGTATATGCTATGCAAAAAGTTATAAAATGTTTTTGGTATTTTCTAGGAATGAAAATAACACTTGGAAGTCTAAGTGTACAAGTTGCACTATCAAGGGAGGTGAGCTACAAAGAGCCACTTAATAACCAAGCCTTTTCAAGTGGAAATCACTAAACTCCTTTGTGGTATCTCCAATTCCCCAAAACTTTTCACAAAAATTTTGAATGCTTTTTCACAATTTGTTTGTTTTTTTTTTTAGACTAAACTAAACGTGAGCAAGTAAATCTACACAAGTCTAGACGTTTCAAGGCAGCAAAATAAAGCAATTAAAAGACAAAGAACTTAAAGGAAACAATGTAAGCAACTAGTCGGATATCCTAAGTGGAAGCTTGAAACATATGAAATTTCCAAGCCACTTCCACTAGCACTACACGTGAGGATGCTAACAAGGAGTTAGATATACCTGACCAGCTTCTTAATACTCCCTCCAAGCTTTACAAATTGATTTTAAAATACAAGAGAGATTGCAAAATTTAAACTAGCCTAGAAAGCAATAAATGGCAGTTTTGGTGACCAATTTAGTGACGGTTTTTGTGTTCAACTTTTCTAACACTTGTTTAAGTGTCTTAATCCGCCACTAATCCTTCAAATTTGATGCTCCTGGACCTGCAAAGAATCACAACAAAAGAGGTTAATGGTGGCTGCCTCACAAGGTGAAAGGAATGGTCACTCAAGTGAAGGAAGTTTAGGAGAAGTTTTGGTCACTAAATTAGGTCAAATTTTTAGGTCTTAGTGTCCAAACTTTTCCTACTCTTTGTTGAGCAATGCTTGATCCTTGAGCAAGGATTTAAGGCCACTTCCAGCACAGGGAAATTATTGAAAGAAAACTAGACAAGCAATAGAAGCACAATTTGAAAGGCTTATACCAAAAGTTAAGAGTAATATGTATATATGACAAGACTCAAAGAGGTTCAACAAGTAAAACTGGAAAATAAGACTCCAAATAAAGCTAGCACTCAGTTAGGAATGTTCCTAGATAGGTACTAGAGTAGATGAACAAAACAAAAAAAATTTGAAAGCAATTGGATAAGTATAGCAAAAGTAGTAGTCAAAACAATAACAAGGAATCAAATGATTTTCTATCAATACACACCTCACGGCTTTTTCAATTTAAAATGTCTTATATATATATTTTTTAATTCTTTCTTTTTCTAGTCTCAAATTAAGACTCCAGAAAAGGTGTTTGCCTTTTGTTTCAAATTTTTCTATGATTCCAAGCTATAGAAACCGAGACTACAAGTTAGCCAAAAATTAGATCAAAATTCAAGTAAATTTGAGAAACTAGTGCACTAGTCTTTAGGTTTTGGTTTGGATTTCTTTTGAACTCTTTTTCTTTTGAACATTAGGTCTTTAGGCTCTGTTTTAAACTCTGTTTTCCAGCCTCTTAACTCACTTTTTTTTTTTAAATTTGAATCCACAAAATTAGTGCACTAGAAGTAGGATTACACTTGAAATTTTGAGTCAAAATTTTTTTATAAGATTTTCAATGGAATGTGATTTGAAAACTTAAGAACACAAAGGAAACCTAACTCTAAGGAAACTTGCTAGGACTAATAGCAAATCATGAACACAATAAGGTAAAAGAAAAAGCACATATAGGTAGGCACATTAGAAGTATGACCGAATCAAAAAATGATGAACAATGTACTAAAAAACAATTAGGTCAACATGCTATTCAAGGAGTTTTTGAACATATAAGAACTAAACACAAACTCTAAGACAAAACATGGATTAAAAACCAAAATCTAATGCAAATGCATGAAGTCCAATCACGGACACATACAAGAATGGAGAGACTCAAATTAAATCAAAACAAGCACAAGCTAATAGGTCCTAAACATGTTGATTGTGGAAGAAAATTCAAAAACAATCAACCAATGGATCTATGGAACAAAATGTGATTCAAAACATATAGATCCGAAAATAAACTCAAACAAGACAAGAAGAACACAATGAACACACTAGAACACAAGAAGAAACGGACTCAAAAGTGAAACAACTTATCTCCTTGAAGAACCTTGCTCTTGATACCAAAAATGATGGAAAAGGTTAGGAGGAGTGGTAGATGATTTCTCCTTAGCTTCTCCTTTGCTCGGATCTTCTTCAAGGAGATGGAAACCACAATGATGAACACTAGATGGAGGATGATTCACGGATTGGAAGAAGGCTTAAGCCTTGGATGGAAGCATCCAAGCTTAAGGTTCAAGGGAAAGCTCACTTCAAAGAGGAGGAAACCTAAAAGGGTTCCTAAAAGTGTAGCTCTCTAAATTCGGTGACTCTTGAAGAAATTTGGTTGAATAAGCTCTCAAATTTCATTATTCTCAAAAGTGAATACAAAAATGTGAAGGGAGGACTTAAGTATGCACGGAAATGAAGCACATAGGCACCTAAACCAAAGCTACACAAATTGGCGCCTAAAGTTTGAATTCAAATTTGAAATTTGAATTCAAACTTTGGTGCACATGTGTAAGTCCGAAAATTTAGGTACCAAGGTGCATTTAGGTCTGATTTGAGAGTCATTTAGGGTTAATTTGAGTGTCACATGTTCAGCCACCAATGGTGCAAAACATGTGACTCAAATGTAACTTAAATGGCTTCCAAATTAAACCTAGTTTAACCTAATTAGCATACTTTAGTATTCCTTGTATTTTCCTATTCTAATGACCTAATTACATTGGTCAAACAATTACAATGGAAAGGAAAAATTACAAGAATGAAAATGAGCTCAATATTGGGTACCAAAAGCCCAAAGGCCCATGAAGCCCAAAACTAGGCCTAACTAGCCTAAAACCTAAAATGCTATTCTATGTGGTCCAAAATACAAGACCAAAATATATGATACCTATACTAACATCATGTATACAAAACATATGAAATTAGCTATAACAAAATATGGCCCGTGAAAAGTTCAACTTTGGCCTTCCCAGGCCCATCGGGCCCATTGGGCCTTGACTGGCCCACACCTTCATGTCTAACCAACTCCTCTTGGCTCCTTCAATATGTCACCTCTTGCCTTCCTAGGCATGATTCCATCAGAACCAATGAACAATAAACCAATTACATGTTATGATGGAGTTTAGGTTGAAGCAATGGAGTGATTCTTGCTTCTTGTGACCTTCTCCGAAATTTGAAGACCTTTTCCTTGAGCTTTCCACGGATTGAATGATGGAGGAAGATGAATGGAATGATAGGAGAATCCCTAAGCTAAGGATGGAAGCATCCAAGCTAAAGATCCAAATGAAAGCTCACTTTCAAGCTTAGGAATGGAGGTTTTCCTAAGACTAGGTTTAGTGAGATTTTGGTGACTCTTGGAGAGAATATGGCTGAAGTAAAATTCAGAATTCTCATTCATTCAAAAGTGTTTACAATAGTGAAGGATTCAAGCATATAAACACACGGATCAAGGAGCCATCACATGTGCACTAAAAGTGGCGCCAATTTGAATTCAAATTTGAATTTGAATTCAAATTGAACGTCCACTTGTCCTAAGCCATGTGCAGCCCTTCCTTCTAGATTATTAATTGCATTTAGAGGTAATTTAGGGTTCATTTGAATGTACACATGTGCAGCCACCTTTGGCACAAAACATGTGACTCAAATGAAACTCTAATTACTCCTAAATGTAATTAACATTCTATGATTCATGCTTTATTACTTAATCCTTCTAATTTCCTATTCTAATGGCCTAAATACAATGGCCAAGCAAATACAATGGAAAGGAAAAATTACAAGAATGAAAATGAGCCCAATATTGGGTACCAAAAGCCCAAAGGCCCATGAAGCCCAAAACTAGGCCCAACAAGCCTAAAACCTAAAATGCTACTCTATGTGGTCCAAAATACAAGACCAAAATATAGGAAACCTATACTAACATGATATATACAAGATATAAGGAAATAGCTAAAACAAGATATAGCCCATGAGAAATTCAACTTGGGCCTTCCAAGCCCATCGGGCCCATTGGGCCTTGACTGGCCCAATCCTCCATGTCTAACCCACTCCTCTTGGCTCCTTCAATATGTCACCCCTTGCTTTCCTAGGCATGATTCCATCATGTTATGTTTTGCATTTGTGTTTGTTATTAGTCTCCCCAGGTGTAGCAAGTACGTCAGTTGAAGAATTAGAGAGAACCAATGAACAGTACACCAATTACATGTTATGTTGTGCATTTGTGTTTGTTATTTGTCTCCCTAGGTGTAGCAAGTAAGTCAGTTGAAGAATTAGAGAGAACCAATGAACAGTAAACCAATTACATGTTATGTTGTGCATTTGTGTTTGTTGTTAGTCTCCATAGGTGTAACAAGTAAGTCAGTTGAAGAATTTGAGAGAACCAATGAACAGTAAACCAATTACATGTTATGTTGTGCATTTGAGTTGGTTATTAGTCTCCCCAGGTTTAGCAAGTAAGTCAGTTGAAGAATTAGAGAGAACCAATGAACAGTGAACCAAATACATGTTATGTTGTGCATTTGTATTGGTTATTAGTCACCCTAGGTGTAGCAAGAAGTCAGTTGAAGAATTAGAGAGAACCAATGAATAGTAAACCAATTACATGTTATGTTGTGCATTTGTGTTGGTTATTAGTCTCCCCAGGTGTAGCAAGTAAGTCAGTTGAAAAATTAGAGAAAACCAATAAACAGTAAACCAATTACATGTTATGTTGTGCATTTGTGTTTGTAATTAGTCTCCCCAGGTGTAGCAAGTAAGTCAATTGAAGAATTAGGGAGAACCAATGAACAGTAAACAAATTACATGTTATGTTGTGCATTTGTGTTTGTTATTAGTCTCCCCAGGTGTAACAAGTAAGTTAGTTGAAGAATTAGAGAGAACCAACAAGCAGTAAACCAATGACATCTTATGTTGTGCATTTGTGTTGGTTATTAGTCTCCCCTGGTTTAGCAAGTAAGTTAGTTGAAGAATTAGAGAGAACCAATGAACAGTAAACCAATTACATGTTATGTTGTGCATTTGTGTTGGTTATTAGTCACCCCAGGTGTAGCAAGTAAGTCAGTTGAAAAATTAGAGAAAACCAATGAACAGTAAACTAATTACATGTTATGTTGTGCATTTGTGTTTGTTATTAGTCTCCCCATTTGTAGCAAGTAAGTTAGTTGAAGAATTAGATAGAACCATTGAACAGTAAACCAATTACATGTTATGTTGTGCATTTGTGTTGCTTATTAGTCTCCCCAGGTGTAGCAAGTAAGTCAGTTGAAGAATTAGAGAGAACCAATGAACAGTAAACCAATTACATGTTATGTTGTGCATTTGTGTTGGTTATTTGTCTCCCTAGGTGTAGCAACTAAGTCAGTTGAAAAATTAGAGAGAACCAATGAACAGTTAACCAATTACATGTTATGTTGTGCATTTGTGTTGGTTATTAGTCTCCCCAGGTGTAGCAAGTAAGTCAGTTGAAGAATTAGAGAGAACCAATGAACAGTAAACCAATTACATGTTATGTTGTGCATTTGTGTTGGTTATTAGTCTCCCCAGGTGTAGCAAGTAAGTCAGTTGAAGAATTAGAGAGAACCATTGAACAATAAACCAATTACATGTTATGTTGCGCATTTGTGTTGGTTATTAGTCTCCCCAGGTGTAGCAAGTAAGTTAGTTGAAGAATTAGAGAGAAACAATGAACAGTAAACCAATTACATGTTATGTTGTGCATTTGTGTTTGTTATTAGTCTCCCCAGGTGTAGCAAGTAAGTCAGTTGAAGAATTTGAGAGAACCAATGAGCAGTAAACCAATTACATGTTATGTTGTGCATTTGTGTTGGTTATTAGTCTCCCTAGGTGTAGCAACTAAGTCAGTTGAAGAATTACAGAGAACCAATGAACAGTAAACCAATTGCATGTTATGTTGTGCATTTGTGTTTGTCACTAGTCTCCCCAGGTGTAGCAAGTAAGTCGGTTGAAGAATTTGAGGGAACCAATGAGCAGTAAACCAATTACATGTTATGTTGTGCATTTGTGTTGGTTATTAGTCTCCCTAGGTGTAGCAACTAAGTCAGTTGAAGAATTAGAGAGAACCAATGAACAGTAAACCAATTACATGTTATCTTGTGCATTTGTGTTTGTTATTAGTCTCCCTAGGTGTAGCAAGTAAGTCAGTTGAAGAATTTGAGAGAACCAATGAGCAGTAAACCAATTAGATGTTATGTTGTGCATTTGTGTTGGTTATTAGTCTCCCTAGGTGTAGCAAGTAAGTCAGTTGAAGAATTAGAGAGAACCAATGAATAGTAAACCAATTACATGTTATGCTGTGCATTTGTGTTGGTTATTAGTCTCCCCAGGTTTAGCAAGTAAGTCAGTTGAAAAATTAGAGAAAACCAATGAACAGTAAACGAATTACATGTTATGTTGTGCATTTGTGTTTGTTATTAGTCTCCCTAGGTGTAGCAAGTAAGTCAGTTGAAGAATTAGAGAGAACCAATGAACAGTAAACCAATTACATGTTATGTTGTGCATCTGTGTTTGTTATTAGTCTCCCCAGGTGTAACAAGTAAGTCAGTTGAAAAATTAGAGAGAACCAATGAACAGTAAACCAACTACATGTTATGTTGTGCATTTGTGTTGGTTATTAGTCTCCCTAGGTGTAGCAAGTAAGTCAGTTGAAAAATTAGAGAAAACCAATGAACAGTAAACCTATTACATGTTATGTTGTGCATTTGTGTTTGTTATTAGTCTCCCCATTTGTAGCAAGTAAGTCAGTTGAAGAATTAGAGAGAACCAATGAACAGTAAACCAATTACATGTTATGTTGTGCATTTGTGTTGGTTATTAGTCTCCCTAGGTGTAGCAACTAAGTCAGTTGAAGAATTAGAGAGAACCAATGAACAGTAAACCAATTACATGTTATCTTGTGCATTTGTGTTTGTTATTAGTCTCCCTAGGTATAGCAAGTAAGTCAGTTGAAGAATTTGAGAGAACCAATGAGCAGTAAACCAATTAGATGTTATGTTGTGCAGTTGTGTTGGTTATTAGTCTCCCTAGGTGTAGCAAGTAAGTCAGTTGAAGAATTAGAGAGAACCAATGAATAGTAAACCAATTACATGTTATGCTGTGCATTTGTGTTGGTTATTAGTCTCCCCAGGTTTAGCAAGTAAGTCCGTTGAAAAATTAGAGAAAACCAATGAACAGTAAACGAATTACATGTTATGTTGTGCATTTGTGTTTGTTATTAGTCTCCCTAGGTGTAGCAAGTAAGTCAGTTGAAGAATTGGAGAGAACCAATGAACAGTAAACCAATTACATGTTATGTTGTGCATTTGTGTTTGTTATTAGTCTCCCCAGGTGTAACAAGTAAGTCAGTTGAAAAATTAGAGAGAACCAATGAACAGTAAACCAATTACATGTTATGTTGTGCATTTGTGTTGGTTATTAGTCTCCGTAGGTGTAGCAAGTAAGTCAGTTGATAAATTAGAGAAAACCAATGAACAGTAAACTTATTACATGTTATGTTGTGCATTTGTGTTTGTTATTAGTCTCCCCATTTGTAGCAAGTAAGTCAGTTGAAGAATTAGAGAGAACCAATGAACAGTAAACCAATTACATGTTATGTTGTGCATTTGTGTTGGTTATTAGTCTCCCTAGGTGTAGCAACTAAGTCAGTTGAAGAATTAGAGAGAACCAATGAACAGTTAACCAATTACATGTTATGTTGTGCATTTGTGTTGGTTATTAGTCTCCCCAGGTGTAGCAAGTAAGTCAGTTGAAGAATTAGAGGGAACCAATGAATAGTAAACCAATTACATGTTATGTTGTGTATTTGTGTTGGTTATTAGTCTCCCCAGGTGTAGCAAGTAAGTCAGTTGAAAAATTAGAGAAAACCAATGAACAGTAAACCAATTACATGTTATGTTGTGCATTTGTGTTTGTTATTAGTGTCCCCATTTGTAGAAAGTAAGTCAGTTGAAGAATTAGAGAGAACCAATGAACAGTAAACCAATTACATGTTATGTTGTGCATTTGTGTTGGTTATTAGTCTCCCTAGGTGTAGCAACTAAGTCAGTTGAAGAATTAGAGAGAACCAATGAACAGTAAACCAATTACATGTTATGTTGTGCATTTGTGTTTGTTATTAGTCTCCCCAGGTGTAGCAAGTAAGTCAGTTGAAGAATTTGAGAGAACCAATGAGCAGTAAACCAATTACATGTTATGTTGTGCATTTGTGTTGGTTATTAGTCTCCCCAGGTGTAGCAAGTAAGTCAGTTGAAGAATTAGAGAGAACCAATGAACAGTAAACCAATTACATGTTATGTTGTGCATTTGGGTTGGTTATTAGTCTCCCCAGGTGTAGCAAGTAAGTCAGTTGAAGAATTAGAGAGAACCAATGAACAATAAACCAATTACATGTTATGTTGTGCATTTGTGTTGGTTATTAGTCTCCCCAGGTGTAGCAAGTAAGTTAGTTGAAGAATTAGAGAGAAACAATGAACAGTAAACCAATTACATGTTATGTTGTGCATTTGTGTTTGTTATTAGTCTCCCCAGGTGTAGCAAGTAAGTCAGTTGAAGAATTTGAGAGAACCAATGAGCAGTAAACCAATTACATGTTATGTTGTGCATTTGTGTTGGTTATTAGTCTCCCTAGGTGTAGCAACTAAGTCAGTTGAAGAATTACAGAGAACCAATGAACAGTAAACCATTTACATGTTATGTTGTGCATTTGTGTTTGTCACTAGTCTCCCCAGGTGTAGCAAGTAAGTCAGTTGAAGAATTTGAGGGAACCAATGAGAAGTAAACCAATTACATGTTATGTTGTGCATTTGTGTTGGTTATTAGTCTCCCTAGGTGTAGCAACTAAGTCAGTTGAAGAATTAGAGAGAACCAATGAACAGTAAACCAATTACATGTTATCTTGTGCATTTGTGTTTGTTATTAGTCTCCTTAGGTGTAGCAAGTAAGTCAGTTGAAGAATTTGAGAGAACCAATGAGCAGTAAACCAATTAGATGTTATGTTGTGCATTTGTGTTGGTTATTAGTCTCCCTAGGTGTAGCAAGTAAGTCAGTTGAAGAATTAGAGAGAACCAATGAATAGTAAACCAATTACATGTTATGCTGTGCATTTGTGTTGGTTATTAGTCTCCCCAGGTTTAGCAAGTAAGTCAGTTGAAAAATTAGAGAAAACCAATGAACAGTAAACGAATTACATGTTATGTTGTGCATTTGTGTTTGTTATTAGTCTCCCTAGGTGTAGCAAGTAAGTCAGTTGAAGAATTAGAGAGAACCAATGAACAGTAAACCAATTACATGTTATGTTGTGCATTTGTGTTTGTCATTAGTCTCCCCAGGTGTAACAAGTAAGTCAGTTGAAAAATTAGAGAGAACCAATGAACAGTAAACTAATTACATGTTATGTTGTGCATTTGTGTTGGTTATTAGTCTCCCTAGGTGTAGCAAGTAAGTCAGTTGAAAAATTAGAGAAAACCAATGAACAGTAAACCTATTACATGTTATGTTGTGCATTTGTGTTTGTTATTAGTCTCCCCATTTGTAGCAAGTAAGTCAGTTGAAGAATTAGAGAGAACCAATGAACAGTAAACCAATTACATGTTATGTTGTGCATTTGTGTTGGTTATTAGTCTCCCTAGGTGTAGCAACTAAGTCAGTTGAAGAATTAGAGAGAACCAATGAACAGTAAACCAATTACATGTTATCTTGTGCATTTGTGTTTGTTATTAGTCTCCCTAGGTGTAGCAAGTAAGTCAGTTGAAGAATTTGAGAGAACCAATGAGCAGTAAACCAATTAGATGTTATGTTGTGCATTTGTGTTGGTTATTAGTCTCCCTAGGTGTAGCAAGTAAGTCAGTTGAAGAATTAGAGAGAACCAATGAATAGTAAACCAATTACATGTTATGCTGTGCATTTGTGTTTGTTATTAGTCTCCCCATTTGAAGAAAGTAAGTCAGTTGAAGAATTAGAGAGAACCAATGAACAGTAAACCAATTACATGTTATGTTGTGCATTTGTGTTGGTTATTAGTCTCCCTAGGTGTAGCAAGTAAGTCAGTTGAAGAATTAGAGAGAACCAATAAACAGTAAACCAATTACATGTTATGTTGTGCATTTGTGTTTGTTATTAGTCTCCCCAGGTGTAACAAGTAAGTCTGTTGAAAAATTAGAGAGAACCAATGAACAGTAAACCAATTACATGTTATGTTGTGCATTTGTGTTGGTTATTAGTCTCCCTAGGTGTAGCAAGTAAGTCAGTTGAAAAATTAGAGAAAACCAAAGAACAGTAAACCTATTACATGTTATGTTGTGCATTTGTGTTTGTTATTAGTCTCCCCATTTGTAGCAAGTAAGTCAGTTGAAGAATTAGAGAGAACCAATGAACAGTAAACCAATTACATGTTATGTTGTGCATTTGTGTTGGTTATTAGTCTCCCTAGGTGTAGCAAGTAAGTCAGTTGAAGAATTAGAGAGAACCAATGAACAGTAAACCAATTACATGTTATGTTGTGCATTTGTGTTTGTTATTAGTCTCCCCAGGTGTAACAAGTAAGTCAGTTGAAAAATTAGAGAGAACCAATGAACAGTAAACCAATTACATGTTATGTTGTGCATTTGTGTTGGTTATTAGTCTCCCTAGGTGTAGCAAGTAAGTCAGTTGAAAAATTAGAGAAAACCAATGAACAGTAAACCTATTACATGTTATGTTGTGCATTTGTGTTTGTTATTAGTCTCCCTAGGTGTAGCAACTAAGTCAGTTGAAGAATTAGAGAGAACCAATGAACAGTAAACCAATTACATGTTATCTTGTGCATTTGTGTTTGTTATTAGTCTCCCTAGGTGTAGCAAGTAAGTCAGTTGAAGAATTTGAGAGAACCAATGAGCAGTAAACCAATTAGATGTTATGTTGTGCATTTGTGTTGGTTATTAGTCTCCCTAGGTGTAGCAAGTAAGTCAGTTGAAGAATTAGAGAGAACCAATGAACAGTAAACCAATTACATGTTATGTTGTGCATTTGTGTTGGTTATTAGTCTCCCTAGGTGTAGCAACTAAGTCAGTTGAAGAATTGGAGAGAACCAATGAACAGTTAACCAATTACATGTTATGTTGTGCATTTGTGTTGGTTATTAGTCTCCCCAGGTGTAGCAAGTAAGTCAGTTGAAGAATTAGAGAGAACCAATGAACAATAAACCAATTACATGTTATGTTGTGCATTTGTGTTAGTTATTAGTCTCCCCAGGTGTAGCATGTAAGTCAGTTGAAGAATTAGAGAGAACCAATGAACAGTACACCAATTACATGTTATGTTGTGCATTTGTGTTTGTTATTTGTCTCCCTAGGTGTAGCAAGTAAGTCAGTTGAAGAATTAGAGAGAACCAATGAACAGTAAACCAATTACATGTTATGTTGTGCATTTGTGTTTGTTGTTAGTCTCCATAGGTGTAACAAGTAAGTCAGTTGAAGAATTTGAGAGAACCAATGAACAGTAAACCAATTACATGTTATCTTGTGCATTTGTGTTTGTTATTAGTCTCCCTAGGTGTAGCAAGTAAGTCAGTTGAAGAATTTGAGAGAACCAATGAGCAGTAAACCAATTAGATGTTATGTTGTGCATTTGTGTTGGTTATTAGTCTCCCTAGGTGTAGCAAGTAAGTCAGTTGAAGAATTAGAGAGAACCAATGAATAGTAAACCAATTACATGTTATGCTGTGCATTTGTGTTGGTTATTAGTCTCCCCAGGTTTAGCAAGTAAGTCAGTTGAAAAATTAGAGAAAACCAATGAACAGTAAACGAATTACATGTTATGTTGTGCATTTGTGTTTGTTATTAGTCTCCCTAGGTGTAGCAAGTAAGTCAGTTGAAGAATTAGAGAGAACCAATGAACAGTAAACCAATTACATGTTATGTTGTGCATCTGTGTTTGTTATTAGTCTCCCCAGGTGTAACAAGTAAGTCAGTTGAAAAATTAGAGAGAACCAATGAACAGTAAACCAACTACATGTTATGTTGTGCATTTGTGTTGGTTATTAGTCTCCCTAGGTGTAGCAAGTAAGTCAGTTGAAAAATTAGAGAAAACCAATGAACAGTAAACCTATTACATGTTATGTTGTGCATTTGTGTTTGTTATTAGTCTCCCCATTTGTAGCAAGTAAGTCAGTTGAAGAATTAGAGAGAACCAATGAACAGTAAACCAATTACATGTTATGTTGTGCATTTGTGTTGGTTATTAGTCTCCCTAGGTGTAGCAACTAAGTCAGTTGAAGAATTAGAGAGAACCAATGAACAGTAAACCAATTACATGTTATCTTGTGCATTTGTGTTTGTTATTAGTCTCCCTAGGTATAGCAAGTAAGTCAGTTGAAGAATTTGAGAGAACCAATGAGCAGTAAACCAATTAGATGTTATGTTGTGCAGTTGTGTTGGTTATTAGTCTCCCTAGGTGTAGCAAGTAAGTCAGTTGAAGAATTAGAGAGAACCAATGAATAGTAAACCAATTACATGTTATGCTGTGCATTTGTGTTGGTTATTAGTCTCCCCAGGTTTAGCAAGTAAGTCCGTTGAAAAATTAGAGAAAACCAATGAACAGTAAACGAATTACATGTTATGTTGTGCATTTGTGTTTGTTATTAGTCTCCCTAGGTGTAGCAAGTAAGTCAGTTGAAGAATTGGAGAGAACCAATGAACAGTAAACCAATTACATGTTATGTTGTGCATTTGTGTTTGTTATTAGTCTCCCCAGGTGTAACAAGTAAGTCAGTTGAAAAATTAGAGAGAACCAATGAACAGTAAACCAATTACATGTTATGTTGTGCATTTGTGTTGGTTATTAGTCTCCGTAGGTGTAGCAAGTAAGTCAGTTGATAAATTAGAGAAAACCAATGAACAGTAAACTTATTACATGTTATGTTGTGCATTTGTGTTTGTTATTAGTCTCCCCATTTGTAGCAAGTAAGTCAGTTGAAGAATTAGAGAGAACCAATGAACAGTAAACCAATTACATGTTATGTTGTGCATTTGTGTTGGTTATTAGTCTCCCTAGGTGTAGCAACTAAGTCAGTTGAAGAATTAGAGAGAACCAATGAACAGTTAACCAATTACATGTTATGTTGTGCATTTGTGTTGGTTATTAGTCTCCCCAGGTGTAGCAAGTAAGTCAGTTGAAGAATTAGAGGGAACCAATGAATAGTAAACCAATTACATGTTATGTTGTGTATTTGTGTTGGTTATTAGTCTCCCCAGGTGTAGCAAGTAAGTCAGTTGAAAAATTAGAGAAAACCAATGAACAGTAAACCAATTACATGTTATGTTGTGCATTTGTGTTTGTTATTAGTGTCCCCATTTGTAGAAAGTAAGTCAGTTGAAGAATTAGAGAGAACCAATGAACAGTAAACCAATTACATGTTATGTTGTGCATTTGTGTTGGTTATTAGTCTCCCTAGGTGTAGCAACTAAGTCAGTTGAAGAATTAGAGAGAACCAATGAACAGTAAACCAATTACATGTTATGTTGTGCATTTGTGTTTGTTATTAGTCTCCCCAGGTGTAGCAAGTAAGTCAGTTGAAGAATTTGAGAGAACCAATGAGCAGTAAACCAATTACATGTTATGTTGTGCATTTGTGTTGGTTATTAGTCTCCCCAGGTGTAGCAAGTAAGTCAGTTGAAGAATTAGAGAGAACCAATGAACAGTAAACCAATTACATGTTATGTTGTGCATTTGGGTTGGTTATTAGTCTCCCCAGGTGTAGCAAGTAAGTCAGTTGAAGAATTAGAGAGAACCAATGAACAATAAACCAATTACATGTTATGTTGTGCATTTGTGTTGGTTATTAGTCTCCCCAGGTGTAGCAAGTAAGTTAGTTGAAGAATTAGAGAGAAACAATGAACAGTAAACCAATTACATG
Source organism: Cajanus cajan (assembly GCF_000230855.2). Taxonomy (NCBI): domain Eukaryota; kingdom Viridiplantae; phylum Streptophyta; class Magnoliopsida; order Fabales; family Fabaceae; genus Cajanus; species Cajanus cajan. The sequence goes on from NC_138525.1 coordinate 43,208,231, forward strand.
TTATGTTGTGCATTTGTGTTTGTTATTAGTCTCCCCAGGTGTAGCAAGTAAGTCAGTTGAAGAATTTGAGAGAACCAATGAGCAGTAAACCAATTACATGTTATGTTGTGCATTTGTGTTGGTTATTAGTCTCCCTAGGTGTAGCAACTAAGTCAGTTGAAGAATTACAGAGAACCAATGAACAGTAAACCATTTACATGTTATGTTGTGCATTTGTGTTTGTCACTAGTCTCCCCAGGTGTAGCAAGTAAGTCAGTTGAAGAATTTGAGGGAACCAATGAGAAGTAAACCAATTACATGTTATGTTGTGCATTTGTGTTGGTTATTAGTCTCCCTAGGTGTAGCAACTAAGTCAGTTGAAGAATTAGAGAGAACCAATGAACAGTAAACCAATTACATGTTATCTTGTGCATTTGTGTTTGTTATTAGTCTCCTTAGGTGTAGCAAGTAAGTCAGTTGAAGAATTTGAGAGAACCAATGAGCAGTAAACCAATTAGATGTTATGTTGTGCATTTGTGTTGGTTATTAGTCTCCCTAGGTGTAGCAAGTAAGTCAGTTGAAGAATTAGAGAGAACCAATGAATAGTAAACCAATTACATGTTATGCTGTGCATTTGTGTTGGTTATTAGTCTCCCCAGGTTTAGCAAGTAAGTCAGTTGAAAAATTAGAGAAAACCAATGAACAGTAAACGAATTACATGTTATGTTGTGCATTTGTGTTTGTTATTAGTCTCCCTAGGTGTAGCAAGTAAGTCAGTTGAAGAATTAGAGAGAACCAATGAACAGTAAACCAATTACATGTTATGTTGTGCATTTGTGTTTGTCATTAGTCTCCCCAGGTGTAACAAGTAAGTCAGTTGAAAAATTAGAGAGAACCAATGAACAGTAAACTAATTACATGTTATGTTGTGCATTTGTGTTGGTTATTAGTCTCCCTAGGTGTAGCAAGTAAGTCAGTTGAAAAATTAGAGAAAACCAATGAACAGTAAACCTATTACATGTTATGTTGTGCATTTGTGTTTGTTATTAGTCTCCCCATTTGTAGCAAGTAAGTCAGTTGAAGAATTAGAGAGAACCAATGAACAGTAAACCAATTACATGTTATGTTGTGCATTTGTGTTGGTTATTAGTCTCCCTAGGTGTAGCAACTAAGTCAGTTGAAGAATTAGAGAGAACCAATGAACAGTAAACCAATTACATGTTATCTTGTGCATTTGTGTTTGTTATTAGTCTCCCTAGGTGTAGCAAGTAAGTCAGTTGAAGAATTTGAGAGAACCAATGAGCAGTAAACCAATTAGATGTTATGTTGTGCATTTGTGTTGGTTATTAGTCTCCCTAGGTGTAGCAAGTAAGTCAGTTGAAGAATTAGAGAGAACCAATGAATAGTAAACCAATTACATGTTATGCTGTGCATTTGTGTTTGTTATTAGTCTCCCCATTTGAAGAAAGTAAGTCAGTTGAAGAATTAGAGAGAACCAATGAACAGTAAACCAATTACATGTTATGTTGTGCATTTGTGTTGGTTATTAGTCTCCCTAGGTGTAGCAAGTAAGTCAGTTGAAGAATTAGAGAGAACCAATAAACAGTAAACCAATTACATGTTATGTTGTGCATTTGTGTTTGTTATTAGTCTCCCCAGGTGTAACAAGTAAGTCTGTTGAAAAATTAGAGAGAACCAATGAACAGTAAACCAATTACATGTTATGTTGTGCATTTGTGTTGGTTATTAGTCTCCCTAGGTGTAGCAAGTAAGTCAGTTGAAAAATTAGAGAAAACCAAAGAACAGTAAACCTATTACATGTTATGTTGTGCATTTGTGTTTGTTATTAGTCTCCCCATTTGTAGCAAGTAAGTCAGTTGAAGAATTAGAGAGAACCAATGAACAGTAAACCAATTACATGTTATGTTGTGCATTTGTGTTGGTTATTAGTCTCCCTAGGTGTAGCAAGTAAGTCAGTTGAAGAATTAGAGAGAACCAATGAACAGTAAACCAATTACATGTTATGTTGTGCATTTGTGTTTGTTATTAGTCTCCCCAGGTGTAACAAGTAAGTCAGTTGAAAAATTAGAGAGAACCAATGAACAGTAAACCAATTACATGTTATGTTGTGCATTTGTGTTGGTTATTAGTCTCCCTAGGTGTAGCAAGTAAGTCAGTTGAAAAATTAGAGAAAACCAATGAACAGTAAACCTATTACATGTTATGTTGTGCATTTGTGTTTGTTATTAGTCTCCCTAGGTGTAGCAACTAAGTCAGTTGAAGAATTAGAGAGAACCAATGAACAGTAAACCAATTACATGTTATCTTGTGCATTTGTGTTTGTTATTAGTCTCCCTAGGTGTAGCAAGTAAGTCAGTTGAAGAATTTGAGAGAACCAATGAGCAGTAAACCAATTAGATGTTATGTTGTGCATTTGTGTTGGTTATTAGTCTCCCTAGGTGTAGCAAGTAAGTCAGTTGAAGAATTAGAGAGAACCAATGAACAGTAAACCAATTACATGTTATGTTGTGCATTTGTGTTGGTTATTAGTCTCCCTAGGTGTAGCAACTAAGTCAGTTGAAGAATTGGAGAGAACCAATGAACAGTTAACCAATTACATGTTATGTTGTGCATTTGTGTTGGTTATTAGTCTCCCCAGGTGTAGCAAGTAAGTCAGTTGAAGAATTAGAGAGAACCAATGAACAATAAACCAATTACATGTTATGTTGTGCATTTGTGTTAGTTATTAGTCTCCCCAGGTGTAGCATGTAAGTCAGTTGAAGAATTAGAGAGAACCAATGAACAGTAAACCAATTACATGTTATGTTGTGCATTTGTGTTGGTTATTAGTCTCCCCTGGTGTAGCAAGTAAGTCAGTTGAAGAATTAGAGAGAACCAATGAACAGTAAACGAATTACATGTTATGTTGTGCATTTGTGTTGGTTATTAGTCTCCCCAGGTGTAGCAAGTAAGTCAGTTGTAAAATTACAGAAAACCAATGAACAGTAAACCAATTACATGTTATGTTGTGCATTTGTGTTTGTTGTTAGTCTCCCTATTTGTAGCAAGTAAGTCAGTTGAAGAATTAGAGAGAACCAATGAACTTTAAACCAATTACATGTTATGTTGTGCATTTGTGTTGGTTATTAGTCTCCCTAGGTGTAGCAACTAAGTCAGTTGAAGAATTAGAGAGAACCAATGAACAGTTAACCAATTACATGTTATGTTGTGCATTTGTGTTGGTTATTAGTCTCCCTAGGTGTAGCAACTAAGTCAGTTGAAGAATTAGAGAGAACCAATGAACAGTTAACCAATTACATGTTATCTTGTGCATTTGTGTTTGTTATTAGTCTCCCTAGGTGTAGCAAGTAAGTCAGTTGAACAATTTGAGAGAACCAATTAGCAGTAAACCAATTAGATGTTATGTTGTGCATTTGTGTTGGTTATTAGTCTCCCTAGGTGTAGCAAGTAAGTCAGTTGAAGAATTAGAGAAAACCAATGAACAGTAAACCAATTACATGTTATGTTGTGCATTTGTGTTTGTTATTAGTCTCCCCAGGTGTAACAAGTAAGTCAGTTGAAAAATTAGAGAGAACCAATGAACAGTAAACCAATTACATGTTATGTTGTGCATTTGTGTTGGTTATTAGTCTCCCTAGGTGTAGCAAGTAAGTCAGTTGAAAAATTAGAGAAAACCAATGAACAGTAAACCTATTTCATGTTATGTTGTGCATTTGTGTTTGTTATTAGTCTCCCCATTTGTAGCAAGTAAGTCAGTTGAAGAATTAGAGAGAACCAATGAACAGTAAACCAATTACATGTTATGTTGTGCATTTGTGTTGGTTATTAGTCTCCCTAGGTGTAGCAACTAAGTCAGTTGAAGAATTAGAGAGAACCAATGAACAGTAAACCAATTACATGTTATCTTGTGCATTTGTGTTTGTTATTAGTCTCCCTAGGTGTAGCAAGTAAGTCAGTTGAACAATTTGAGAGAACCAATTAGCAGTAAACCAATTAGATGTTATGTTGTGCATTTGTGTTGGTTATTAGTCTCCCTAGGTGTAGCAAGTAAGTCAGTTGAAGAATTAGAGAGAACCAATGAATAGTAAACCAATTACATGTTATGCTGTGCATTTGTGTTGGTTATTAGTCTCCCCAGGTTTAGCAAGTAAGTCAGTTGAAAAATTAGAGAAAACCAATGAACAGTAAACGAATTACATGTTATGTTGTGCATTTGTGTTTGTTATTAGTCTCCCTAGGTGTAGCAAGTAAGTCAGTTGAAGAATTAGAGAGAACCAATGAACAGTAAACCAATTACATGTTATGTTGTGCATTTGTGTTTGTTATTAGTCTCCCCAGGTGTAACAAGTAAGTCAGTTGAAAAATTAGAGAAAACCAATGAACAGTAAACCAATTACATGTTATGTTGTGCATTTGTGTTGGTTATTAGTCTCCCGAGGTGTAGCAAGTAAGTCAGTTGAAAAATTAGAGAAAACCAATGAACAGTAAACCTATTACATGTTATGTTGTGCATTTGTGTTTGTTATTAGTCTCCCCATTTGTAGCAAGTAAGTCAGTTGAAGAATTAGAGAGAACCAATGAACAGTAAACCAATTACATGTTATGTTGTGCATTTGTGTTGGTTATTAGTCTCCCTAGGTGTAGCAACTAAGTCAGTTGAAGAATTAGAGAGAACCAATGAACAGTTAACCAATTACATGTTATGTTGTGCATTTGTGTTGGTTATTAGTCTCCCCTGGTGTAGCAAGTAAGTCAGTTGAAGAATTAGAGAGAACCAATGAACAGTAAACGAATTACATGTTATGTTGTGCATTTGTGTTGGTTATTAGTCTCCCCAGGTGTAGCAAGTAAGTCAGTTGAAGAATTAGAGAGAACCAATGAACAGTAAACGAATTACATGTTATGTTGTGCATTTGTGTTGGTTATTAGTCTCCCCAGGTGTAGCAAGTAAGTCAGTTGAAGAATTAGAGAGAACCAATGAACAGTAAACGAATTACATGTTATGTTGTGCATTTGTGTTGGTTATTAGTCTCCCCAGGTGTAGCAAGTAAGTCAGTTGTAAAATTACAGAAAACCAATGAACAGTAAACCAATTACATGTTATGTTGTGCATTTGTGTATTTGTTGTTAGTCTCCCTATTAGTCTCCCCAGGTGTAGCATGTAAGTCAGTTGAAGAATTAGAGAGAACCAATGAACAGTAAACCAATTACATGTTATGTTGTGCATTTGTGTTGGTTATTAGTCTCCCCTGGTGTAGCAAGTAAGTCAGTTGAAGAATTAGAGAGAACCAATGAACAGTAAACGAATTACATGTTATGTTGTGCATTTGTGTTGGTTATTAGTCTCCCCAGGTGTAGCAAGTAAGTCAGTTGTAAAATTACAGAAAACCAATGAACAGTAAACCAATTACATGTTATGTTGTGCATTTGTGTTTGTTGTTAGTCTCCCTATTTGTAGCAAGTAAGTCAGTTGAAGAATTAGAGAGAACCAATGAACAGTAAACCAATTACATGTTATGTTGTGCATTTGTGTTGGTTATTAGTCTCCCTAGGTGTAGCAACTAAGTCAGTTGAAGAATTAGAGAGAACCAATGAACAGTAAACCAATTACATGTTATCTTGTGCATTTGTGTTTGTTATTAGTCTCCCTAGGTGTAGCAAGTAAGTCAGTTGAACAATTTGAGAGAACCAATTAGCAGTAAACCAATTAGATGTTATGTTGTGCATTTGTGTTGGTTATTAGTCTCCCTAGGTGTAGCAAGTAAGTCAGTTGAAGAATTAGAGAGAACCAATGAATAGTAAAGCAATTACATGTTATGCTGTGCATTTGTGTTGGTTATTAGTCTCCCCAGGTTTAGCAAGTAAGTCAGTTGAAAAATTAGAGAAAACCAATGAACAGTAAACGAATTACATGTTATGTTGTGCATTTGTGTTTGTTATTAGTCTCCCTAGGTGTAGCAAGTAAGTCAGTTGAAGAATTAGAGAGAACCAATGAACAGTAAACCAATTACATGTTATGTTGTGCATTTGTGTTTGTTATTAGTCTCCCCAGGTGTAACAAGTAAGTCAGTTGAAAAATTAGAGAAAACCAATGAACAGTAAACCAATTACATGTTATGTTGTGCATTTGTGTTGGTTATTAGTCTCCCTAGGTGTAGCAAGTAAGTCAGTTGAAAAATTAGAGAAAACCAATGAACAGTAAACCTATTACATGTTATGTTGTGCATTTGTGTTTGTTATTAGTCTCCCCATTTGTAGCAAGTAAGTCAGTTGAAGAATTAGAGAGAACCAATGAACAGTAAACCAATTACATGTTATGTTGTGCATTTGTGTTGGTTATTAGTCTCCCTAGGTGTAGCAACTAAGTCAGTTGAAGAATTAGAGAGAACCAATGAACAGTTAACCAATTACATGTTATGTTGTGCATTTGTGTTGGTTATTAGTCTCCCCAGGTGTAGCAAGTAAGTCAGTTGAAGAATTAGAGAGAACCAATGAATAGTAAACCAATTACATGTTATGTTGTGCATTTGTGTTGGTTATTAGTCTCCCCAGGTGTAGCAAGTAAGTCAGTTGAAAAATTAGAGAAAACCAATGAACAGTAAACCAATTACATGTTATGTTGTGCATTTGTGTTTGTTATTAGTCTCCCTAGGTGTTGCAACTAAGTCAGTTGAAGAATTAGAGAGAGCCAATGAACAGTAAACCAATTACATGTTATGCTGTGCATTTGTGTTGGTTATTAGTCTCCCCAGATTTAGAAAATAAGTCAATTGAAAAATTAGAGAAAACCAATGAACAGTAAACCAATTACATGTTATGTTCTGCATTTGTGTTTGTTATTAGTCTCCCCAGGTGTAGCAAGTAAGTCAGTTGAAGAATTAGAGAGAACCAATGAATAGTAACCCAATTACATGTTATGTTGTGCATTTGTGTTGGTTATTAGTCTCCCCAGGTGTAGCAAGTAAGTCAGTTGAAGAATTAGAGAGAACCAATGAATAGTAAACCAATTATATGTTATGTTATGCATTTGTGTTGGTTATTAGTCTCCCCAGGTGTAGCAAGTAATTTATTTGAAGAATTAGGGAGAACCAATGAACAGTAAACCAATTACATGATATGTTGTGCATTTGTGTTTGTTATTAGTCTCCACAGGTGTAACAAGTATGTCAGTTGAAGAATTAGAGAGAACTAATGAACAGTAAACCAATTACATGTTATGTTGTGCATTTGTGTTTGTTACTAGTCTCCCCAGGTGTAGCAAGTAAGTTAGTTGAAGAATTAGAGAGAACCAATGAACAGTAAACCAATTACATGTTATGTTGTGCATTTGTGTTGGTTATTAGTCTCCCTAGGTGTAGCAAGTAAGTCAGTTGAAGAATTAGAGAGAACCAATGAACAGTAAACCAATTACATGTTATGTTATGAATTTGTGTTGGTTATTAGTCTCCCCAGGTGTAGCAAGTAATTCATTTGAAGAATTTGGGAGAACCAATGAACAGTAAACCAATTACATGATATGTTGTGCATTTGTGTTTGTTATTAGTCTCCACAGGTGTAACAAGTATGTCAGTTGAAGAATTAGAGAGAACTAATGAACAGTAAACCAATTACATGTTATGTTGTGCATTTGTGTTTGTTACTAGTCTCCCCAGGTGTAGCAAGTAAGTTAGTTGAAGAATTAGAGTGAACCAATGAACAGTAAACCAATTACATGTTATGTTGTGCATTTGTGTTGGTTATTAGTCTCCCCAGGTGTAGCAAGTAACTCAGTTGAAGAATTAGAGAAAACCAATGAACAGTAAACCAATTACATGTTATGTTGTGCATTTGTGTTGGTTATTAGTCTCCCCAGGTGTAGCAAGTAAGTCAGTTGAAGAATTAGAGAGAACCAATGAATAGTAAACCAATTACATGTTATGTTATGCATTTGTGTTGGTTATTAGTCTCCCCAGGTGTAGCAAGTAATTCATTTGAAGAATTTGGGAGAACCAATGAACAGTAAACCAATTACATGATATGTTGTGCATTTGTGTTTGTTATTAGTCTCCACAGGTGTAACAAGTATGTCAGTTGAAGAATTAGAGAGAACTAATGAACAGTAAACCAATTACATGTTATGTTGTGCATTTGTGTTTGTTACTAGTCTCCCCAGGTGTAGCAAGTAAGTTAGTTGAAGAATTAGAGTGAACCAATGAACAGTAAACCAATTACATGTTATGTTGTGCATTTGTGTTGGTTATTAGTCTCCCCAGGTGTAGCAAGTAAGTCAGTTGAAGAATTAGAGAGAACCAATGAACAGTAAACCAATTACATGTTATGTTATGAATTTGTGTTGGTTATTAGTCTCCCCAGGTGTAGCAAGTAATTCATTTGAAGAATTAGAGAGAACCAATGAACAATAAACCAATTACATGTTATGTTGTGCATTTGTGTTTGTTATTAGTCTCCCCAAGTGTAGCAAGTAAGTCAGTTGAAGAGTTAGAGAGAACCAATGAACAGTAAACCAATTACATGTTATGTTGTGCATTTGTATTCGTTACTAGTCTCCTCAGGTGTAGCAAGTAAGTCAGTTGAAGAATTAGAGAGAACCAATGAACAGTAAACCAATTACATGTTATGTTGTGCATTTGTGTTTGTTATTAGTCTCCCCAGGTGTAGCAAGTAGGTCAGTTGAAGAATTTGAGGGAACCAATGAGTAGTAAATCAATTACATGTTATGTTGTGCATTTGTGTTGGTTATTAGTCTCCCTAGGTGTAGCAACTAAGTCAATTGAAGAATTAGAGAGAACCAATGAACAGTAAACCAATTACATGTTATCTTGTGCATTTGTGTTTGTTATTAGTCTCCCCAGGTGTAACAAGTAATTCAGTTGAAGAATTTGAGAGAACCAATGAGCAGTAAACCAATTACATGTTATGTTGTGCATTTGTGTTGGTTATTAGTCTCCCTAGGTGTAGCAAGTAAGTCAGTTGAAGAATTAGAGAGAACCAATGAATAGTAAACCAATTACATGTTATGTTGCGCATTTGTGTTGGTTATTAGTCTCCCCAGGTTTAGCAAGTAAGTCAGTTGAAAAATTAGAGAAAACCAATGAACAGTAAACCAATTACATGTTATGTTGTGCATTTGTGTTTGTTATTAGTCTCCCCAGGTGTAGCAAGTAAGTCAGTTGAAGAATTAGAGAGAACCAATGAATAGTAAACCAATTACATGTTTTGTTGTGCATTTGTGTTTGTTATTAGTCTCCCCAGGTGTAACAAGTAAGTCAGTTGAAAAATTAGAGAAAACCAATGAACAGTAAACCAATTACATGTTATGTTGTGCGTTTGTGTTTGTTATTAGTCTCCCCATTTGTAGCAAGTAAGTCAGTTGAAGAATTAGAGAGAACCAATGAACAGTTAACCAATTACATGTTATGTTGTGCATTTGTGTTGGTTATTAGTCTCCCCAGGTGTAGCAAGTAAGTCAGTTGAAGAATTAGAGAGAACCAATGAACAGTAAACCAATTACATGTTATGTTGTGCATTTGTGTTGGTTATTAGTCTCCCCAGGTGTAACAAGTAAGTCAGTTGAAAAATTAGAGAAAACCAATGAACAGTAAACCAATTACATGTTATGTTGTGCATTTGTGTTTGTTATTAGTCTCCCCATTTGTAGCAAGTAAGTCAGTTGAAGAATTAGAGAGAACCAATGAACAGAAAACCAGTTACATGTTATGTTGTGCATTTGTGTTGGTTATTTGTCTCCCTACGTGTAGCAACTAAGTCAGTTGAAGAATTAGAGAGAACCAATGAACAGTTAACCAATTACATGTTATGTTGTGCATTTGTGTTGGTTATTAGTCTCCCCAGGTGTAGCAAGTAAGTCAGTTGAAGAATTAGAGAGAACCAATGAACAGTAAACCAATTACTTGTTATGTTGTGCATTTGTGTTGGTTATTAGTCTCCCCAGGTGTAGCAAGTAAGTCAGTTGAAGAATTAGAGAGAACCAATGAACAGTAAACCAATTACATGTTATGTTGTGCATTTGTGTTGGTTATTAGTCTCCCCAGGTGTCGCAAGTAAGTTAGTTGAAGAATTAAAGAGAACCAATGAACAGTAAACCAATTACATCTTATGTTGTGCATTTGTGTTTGTTATTAGTCTCCCCAGGTGTAGCAAGTAAGCCAGTTGAAGAATTTGAGAGAACCAATGAGCAGTAAACCAATTACATGTTATGTTGTGCATTTGTGTTGGTTATTAGTCTCCCTAGGTGTTGCAACTAAGTTAGTTGAAGAATTAGAGAGAGCCAATGAGCAGTAAACCAATTACATGTTATGTTGTGCATTTGTGTTTGTTATTAGTCTCCCCAGGTGTAGCAAGTAGGTCAGTTGAAGAATTTGAGGGAACCAATGAGCAGTAAATCAATTACATGTTATGTTGTGCATTTGTGTTGGTTATTAGTCTCCCTAGGTGTAGCAACTAAGTCAATTGAAGAATTAGAGAGAACCAATGAACAGTAAACCAATTACATGTTATCTTGTGCATTTGTGTTTGTTATTAGTCTCCCCAGGTGTAGCAAGTAATTCAGTTGAAGAATTTGAGAGAACCAATGAGCAGTAAACCAATTATATGTTATGTTGTGCATTTGTGTTGGTTATTAGTCTCCCTATGTGTAGCAAGTAAGTCAGTTGAAGAATTAGAGAGAACCAATGAATAGTAAACCAATTACATGTTATGCTGTGCATTTGTGTTGGTTATTAGTCTCCCCAGGTTTAGCAAGTAAGTCAGTTGAAAAATTAGAGAAAACCAATGAATAGTAAACCAATTACATGTTATGTTGTGCATTTGTGTTTGTTATTAGTCTCCCCAGGTGTAGCAAGTAAGTCAGTTGAAGAATTAGAGAGAACCAATGAATAGTAAACCAATTACATGTTTTGTTGTGCATTTGTGTTTGTTATTAGTCTCCCCAGGTATAACAAGTAAGTCAGTTGAAATATTAGAGAGAACCAATGAACAGTAAACCAATTACATGTTATCTTGTGCTTTTGTGTTTGTAATTAGTCTCCCCAGGTGTAGTAAGTAAGTCAGTTGAAGAATTAGAGAGAACCAACCAGCAGTAAACCAATGACATCTTATGTTGTGCATTTGTGTTGGTTATTAGTCTCCCCAGGTGTAGCAAGTAAGTCAGTTGAAGAATTAGGGAGAACCAATGAACAGTAAACCAATTACATGTTATGTTGTGCATTTGTGTTTGTTATTAGTCTCCCCAGGTGTAACAAGTAAGTCAGTTGAAGAATTACAGAGAACCAATGAACAGTAAACCAATTACATGTTATGTTGTGCATTTGGGTTGGTTATTAGTCTCCCCAGGTGTAACAAGTAAGTTAGTTGAAGAATTAGGGAGAACCAATGAACAGTAAACCAATTACATGATATGTTGTGCATTTGTGTTTGTTATTAGTCTCCCCAGGTGTAACAAGTAAGTCAATTGAAGAATTAGAGAGAACCAATGAGCAGTAAACCAATTACATCTTATGTTGTGCATTTGTGTTGGTTATTAGTCTCCCCAGGTGTAGCAAGTAAGTCAGTTGAAGAATTACAGAGAACCAATGAACAGTAAACCAATTACATGTTATGTTGTGCATTTGGGTTGGTTATTAGTCTCCCCAGGTGTAACAAGTAAGTTAGTTGAAGAATTAGGGAGAACCAATGAACAGTAAACCAATTACATGATATGTTGTGCATTTGTGTTTGTTATTCGTCTCCCCAGGTGTAACAAGTAAGTCAATTGAAGAATTAGAGAGAACCAATGAGCAGTAAACCAATTACATCTTATGTTGTGCATTTGTGTTGGTTATTAGTCTCCGGTGTAGCAAGTAACTCAGTTGAAGAATTAGAGAAAACCAATGAACAGTAAACCAATTACATGTTATGCTGTGCATTTGTGTTGGTTATTAGTCTCCCCAGATTTAGAAAATAAGTCAATTGAAAAATTAGAGAAAACCAATGAACAGTAAACCAATTACATGTTATGTTCTGCATTTGTGTTTGTTATTAGTCTCCCCAGGTGTAGCAAGTAAGTCAGTTGAAGAATTAGAGAGAACCAATGAACAGTAACCCAATTACATGTTATGTTGTGCATTTGTGTTGGTTATTAGTCTCCCCAGGTGTAGCAAGTAAGTCAGTTGAAGAATTAGAGAGAACCAATGAATAGTAAACCAATTATATGTTATGTTATGCATTTGTGTTGGTTATTAGTCTCCCCAGGTGTAGCAAGTAATTCATTTGAAGAATTAGGGAGAACCAATGAACAGTAAACCAATTACATGATATGTTGTGCATTTGTGTTTGTTATTAGTCTCCACAGGTGTAACAAGTATGTCAGTTGAAGAATTAGAGAGAACTAATGAACAGTAAACCAATTACATGTTATGTTGTGCATTTGTGTTTGTTACTAGTCTCCCCAGGTGTAGCAAGTAAGTTAGTTGAAGAATTAGAGTGAACCAATGAACAGTAAACCAATTACATGTTATGTTGTGCATTTGTGTTGGTTATTAGTCTCCCCAGGTGTAGCAAGTAAGTCAGTTGAAGAATTAGAGAGAACCAATGAACAGTAAACCAATTACATGTTATGTTATGAATTTGTGTTGGTTATTAGTCTCCCCAGGTGTAGCAAGTAATTCATTTGAAGAATTAGAGAGAACCAATGAACAATAAACCAATTACATGTTATGTTGTGCATTTGTGTTTGTTATTAGTCTCCCCAAGTGTAGCAAGTAAGTCAGTTGAAGAGTTAGAGAGAACCAATGAACAGTAAACCAATTACATGTTATGTTGTGCATTTGTATTCGTTACTAGTCTCCCCAGGTGTAGCAAGTAAGTCAGTTGAAGAATTAGAGAGAACCAATGAACAGTAAACCAATTACATGTTATGTTGTGCATTTGTGTTTGTTATTAGTCTCCCCAGGTGTAGCAAGTAGGTCAGTTGAAGAATTTGAGGGAACCAATGAGTAGTAAATCAATTACATGTTATGTTGTGCATTTGTGTTGGTTATTAGTCTCCCTAGGTGTAGCAACTAAGTCAATTGAAGAATTAGAGAGAACCAATGAACAGTAAACCAATTACATGTTATCTTGTGCATTTGTGTTTGTTATTAGTCTCCCCAGGTGTAGCAAGTAATTCAGTTGAAGAATTTGAGAGAACCAATGAGCAGTAAACCAATTACATGTTATGTTGTGCATTTGTGTTGGTTATTAGTCTCCCTAGGTGTAGCAAGTAAGTCAGTTGAAGAATTAGAGAGAACCAATGAATAGTAAACCAATTACATGTTATGTTGCGCATTTGTGTTGGTTATTAGTCTCCCCAGGTTTAGCAAGTAAGTCAGTTGAAAAATTAGAGAAAACCAATGAACAGTAAACCAATTACATGTTATGTTGTGCATTTGTGTTTGTTATTAGTCTCCCCAGGTGTAGCAAGTAAGTCAGTTGAAGAATTAGAGAGAACCAATGAATAGTAAACCAATTACATGTTTTGTTGTGCATTTGTGTTTGTTATTAGTCTCCCCAGGTGTAACAAGTAAGTCAGTTGAAAAATTAGAGAAAACCAATGAACAGTAAACCAATTACATGTTATGTTGTGCATTTGTGTTTGTTATTAGTCTCCCCATTTGTAGCAAGTAAGTCAGTTGAAGAATTAGAGAGAACCAATGAACAGTTAACCAATTACATGTTATGTTGTGCATTTGTGTTGGTTATTAGTCTCCCCAGGTGTAGCAAGTAAGTCAGTTGAAGAATTAGAGAGAACCAATGAACAGTAAACCAATTACATGTTATGTTGTGCATTTGTGTTGGTTATTAGTCTCCCCAGGTGTAACAAGTAAGTCAGTTGAAAAATTAGAGAAAACCAATGAACAGTAAACCAATTACATGTTATGTTGTGCATTTGTGTTTGTTATTAGTCTCCCCATTTGTAGCAAGTAAGTCAGTTGAAGAATTAGAGAGAACCAATGAACAGAAAACCAGTTACATGTTATGTTGTGCATTTGTGTTGGTTATTTGTCTCCCTACGTGTAGCAACTAAGTCAGTTGAAGAATTAGAGAGAACCAATGAACAGTTAACCAATTACATGTTATGTTGTGCATTTGTGTTGGTTATTAGTCTCCCCAGGTGTAGCAAGTAAGTCAGTTGAAGAATTAGAGAGAACCAATGAACAGTAAACCAATTACTTGTTATGTTGTGCATTTGTGTTGGTTATTAGTCTCCCCAGGTGTAGCAAGTAAGTCAGTTGAAGAATTAGAGAGAACCAATGAACAGTAAACCAATTACATGTTATGTTGTGCATTTGTGTTGGTTACTAGTCTCCCCAGGTGTCGCAAGTAAGTTAGTTGAAGAATTAAAGAGAACCAATGAACAGTAAACCAATTACATCTTATGTTGTGCATTTGTGTTTGTTATTAGTCTCCCCAGGTGTAGCAAGTAAGCCAGTTGAAGAATTTGAGAGAACCAATGAGCAGTAAACCAATTACATGTTATGTTGTGCATTTGTGTTGGTTATTAGTCTCCCTAGGTGTTGCAACTAAGTCAGTTGAAGAATTAGAGAGAGCCAATGAGCAGTAAACCAATTACATGTTATGTTGTGCATTTGTGTTTGTTATTAGTCTCCCCAGGTGTAGCAAGTAGGTCAGTTGAAGAATTTGAGGGAACCAATGAGCAGTAAATCAATTACATGTTATGTTGTGCATTTGTGTTGGTTGTTAGTCTCCCTAGGTGTAGCAACTAAGTCAATTGAAGAATTAGAGAGAACCAATGAACAGTAAACCAATTACATGTTATCTTGTGCATTTGTGTTTGTTATTAGTCTCCCCAGGTGTAGCAAGTAATTCAGTTGAAGAATTTGAGAGAACCAATGAGCAGTAAACCAATTATATGTTATGTTGTGCATTTGTGTTGGTTATTAGTCTCCCTTTGTGTAGCAAGTAAGTCAGTTGAAGAATTAGAGAGAACCAATGAATAGTAAACCAATTACATGTTATGCTGTGCATTTGTGTTGGTTATTAGTCTCCCCAGGTTTAGCAAGTAAGTCAGTTGAAAAATTAGAGAAAACCAATGAATAGTAAACCAATTACATGTTATGTTGTGCATTTGTGTTTGTTATTAGTCTCCCCAGGTGTAGCAAGTAAGTCAGTTGAAGAATTAGAAAGAACCAATGAATAGTAAACCAATTACATGTTTTGTTGTGCATTTGTGTTTGTTATTAGTCTCCCCAGGTATAACAAGTAAGTCAGTTGAAAAATTAGAGAGAACCAATGAACAGTAAACCAATTACATGTTATCTTGTGCTTTTGTGTTTGTAATTAGTCTCCCCAGGTGTAGTAAGTAAGTCAGTTGAAGAATTAGAGAGAACCAACCAGCAGTAAACCAATGACATCTTATGTTGTGCATTTGTGTTGGTTATTAGTCTCCCCAGGTGTAGCAAGTAAGTCAGTTGAAGAATTAGGGAGAACCAATGAACAGTAAACCAATTACATGTTATGTTGTGCATTTGTGTTTGTTATTAGTCTCCCCAGGTGTAACAAGTAAGTCAGTTGAAGAATTACAGAGAACCAATGAACAGTAAACCAATTACATGTTATGTTGTGCATTTGGGTTGGTTATTAGTCTCCCCAGGTGTAACAAGTAAGTTAGTTGAAGAATTAGGGAGAACCAATGAACAGTAAACCAATTACATGATATGTTGTGCATTTGTGTTTGTTATTAGTCTCCCCAGGTGTAACAAGTAAGTCAATTGAAGAATTAGAGAGAACCAATGAGCAGTAAACCAATTACATCTTATGTTGTGCATTTGTGTTGGTTATTAGTCTCCCCAGGTGTAGCAAGTAAGTCAGTTGAAGAATTACAGAGAACCAATGAACAGTAAACCAATTACATGTTATGTTGTGCATTTGGGTTGGTTATTAGTCTCCCCAGGTGTAACAAGTAAGTTAGTTGAAGAATTAGGGAGAACCAATGAACAGTAAACCAATTACATGATATGTTGTGCATTTGTGTTTGTTATTAGTCTCCCCAGGTGTAACAAGTAAGTCAATTGAAGAATTAGAGAGAACCAATGAGCAGTAAACCAATTACATCTTATGTTGTGCATTTGTGTTGGTTATTAGTCTCCCCAGGTGTAGCAAGTAACTCAGTTGAAGAATTAGAGAAAACCAATGAATAGTAAACCAATTATATGTTATGTTATGCATTTGTGTTGGTTATTAGTCTCCCCAGGTGTAGCAAGTAATTCATTTGAAGAATTAGGGAGAACCAATGAACAGTAAACCAATTACATGATATGTTGTGCATTTGTGTTTGTTATTAGTCTCCACAGGTGTAACAAGTATGTCAGTTGAAGAATTAGAGAGAACTAATGAACAGTAAACCAATTACATGTTATGTTCTGCATTTGTGTTTGTTATTAGTCTCCCCAGGTGTAGCAAGTAAGTCAGTTGAAGAATTAGAGAGAACCAATGAACAGTAACCCAATTACATGTTATGTTGTGCATTTGTGTTGGTTATTAGTCTCCCCAGGTGTAGCAAGTAAGTCAGTTGAAGAATTAGAGAGAACCAATGAATAGTAAACCAATTATATGTTATGTTATGCATTTGTGTTGGTTATTAGTCTCCCCAGGTGTAGCAAGTAATTCATTTGAAGAATTAGGGAGAACCAATGAACAGTAAACCAATTACATGATATGTTGTGCATTTGTGTTTGTTATTAGTCTCCACAGGTGTAACAAGTATGTCAGTTGAAGAATTAGAGAGAACTAATGAACAGTAAACCAATTACATGTTATGTTGTGCATTTGTGTTTGTTACTAGTCTCCCCAGGTGTAGCAAGTAAGTTAGTTGAAGAATTAGAGAGAACCAATGAACAGTAAACCAATTACATGTTATGTTGTGCATTTGTGTTGGTTATTAGTCTCCCTAGGTGTAGCAAGTAAGTCAGTTGAAGAATTAGAGAGAACCAATGAACAGTAAACCAATTACATGTTATGTTATGAATTTGTGTTGGTTATTAGTCTCCCCAGGTGTAGCAAGTAATTCATTTGAAGAATTAGAGAGAACCAATGAACAATAAACCAATTACATGTTATGTTGTGCATTTGTGTTTGTTATTAGTCTCCCCAAGTGTAGCAAGTAACTCAGTTGAAAAATTAGAGAGAACCAATGAACAGTAAACCAATTACATGTTATGTTGTGCATTTGTGTTGGTTATTAGTCTCCCCAGGTGTAGCAAGTAACTCAGTTGAAGAATTAGAGAAAACCAATGAACAGTAAACCAATTACATGTTATGTTGTGCATTTGTGTTGGTTATTAGTCTCCCCAGGTGTAGCAAGTAAGTCAGTTGAAGAATTAGAGAGAACCAATGAATAGTAAACCAATTACATGTTATGTTATGCATTTGTGTTGGTTATTAGTCTCCCCAGGTGTAGCAAGTAATTCATTTGAAGAATTTGGGAGAACCAATGAACAGTAAACCAATTACATGATATGTTGTGCATTTGTGTTTGTTATTAGTCTCCACAGGTGTAACAAGTATGTCAGTTGAAGAATTAGAGAGAACTAATGAACAGTAAACCAATTACATGTTATGTTGTGCATTTGTGTTTGTTACTAGTCTCCCCAGGTGTAGCAAGTAAGTTAGTTGAAGAATTAGAGTGAACCAATGAACAGTAAACCAATTACATGTTATGTTGTGCATTTGTGTTGGTTATTAGTCTCCCCAGGTGTAGCAAGTAAGTCAGTTGAAGAATTAGAGAGAACCAATGAACAGTAAACCAATTACATGTTATGTTATGAATTTGTGTTGGTTATTAGTCTCCCCAGGTGTAGCAAGTAATTCATTTGAAGAATTAGAGAGAACCAATGAACAATAAACCAATTACATGTTATGTTGTGCATTTGTGTTTGTTATTAGTCTCCCCAAGTGTAGCAAGTAAGTCAGTTGAAGAGTTAGAGAGAACCAATGAACAGTAAACCAATTACATGTTATGTTGTGCATTTGTATTCGTTACTAGTCTCCCCAGGTGTAGCAAGTAAGTCAGTTGAAGAATTAGAGAGAACCAATGAACAGTAAACCAATTACATGTTATGTTGTGCATTTGTGTTTGTTATTAGTCTCCCCAGGTGTAGCAAGTAGGTCAGTTGAAGAATTTGAGGGAACCAATGAGTAGTAAATCAATTACATGTTATGTTGTGCATTTGTGTTGGTTATTAGTCTCCCTAGGTGTAGCAACTAAGTCAATTGAAGAATTAGAGAGAACCAATGAACAGTAAACCAATTACATGTTATCTTGTGCATTTGTGTTTGTTATTAGTCTCCCCAGGTGTAGCAAGTAATTCAGTTGAAGAATTTGAGAGAACCAATGAGCAGTAAACCAATTACATGTTATGTTGTGCATTTGTGTTGGTTATTAGTCTCCCTAGGTGTAGCAAGTAAGTCAGTTGAAGAATTAGAGAGAACCAATGAATAGTAAACCAATTACATGTTATGTTGCGCATTTGTGTTGGTTATTAGTCTCCCCAGGTTTAGCAAGTAAGTCAGTTGAAAAATTAGAGAAAACCAATGAACAGTAAACCAATTACATGATATGTTGTGCATTTGTGTTTGTTATTAGTC
Organism: Cajanus cajan; assembly: GCF_000230855.2. Lineage (NCBI taxonomy): Eukaryota > Viridiplantae > Streptophyta > Magnoliopsida > Fabales > Fabaceae > Cajanus > Cajanus cajan. The sequence goes on from NC_138525.1 coordinate 43,226,873, forward strand.
TCCCCAGGTGTAGCAAGTAAGTCAGTTGAAGAATTAGAGAGAACCAATGAATAGTAAACCAATTACATGTTTTGTTGTGCATTTGTGTTTGTTATTAGTCTCCCCAGGTGTAACAAGTAAGTCAGTTGAAAAATTAGAGAAAACCAATGAACAGTAAACCAATTACATGTTATGTTGTGCATTTGTGTTTGTTATTAGTCTCCCCATTTGTAGCAAGTAAGTCAGTTGAAGAATTAGAGAGAACCAATGAACAGTTAACCAATTACATGTTATGTTGTGCATTTGTGTTGGTTATTAGTCTCCCCAGGTGTAGCAAGTAAGTCAGTTGAAGAATTAGAGAGAACCAATGAACACTAAACCAATTACATGTTATGTTGTGCATTTGTGTTGGTTATTAGTCTCCCCAGGTGTAACAAGTAAGTCAGTTGAAAAATTAGAGAAAACCAATGAACAGTAAACCAATTACATGTTATGTTGTGCATTTGTGTTTGTTATTAGTCTCCCCATTTGTAGCAAGTAAGTCAGTTGAAGAATTAGAGAGAACCAATGAACAGAAAACCAGTTACATGTTATGTTGTGCATTTGTGTTGGTTATTTGTCTCCCTACGTGTAGCAACTAAGTCAGTTGAAGAATTAGAGAGAACCAATGAATAGTTAACCAATTACATGTTATGTTGTGCATTTGTGTTGGTTATTAGTCTCCCCAGGTGTAGCAAGTAAGTCAGTTGAAGAATTAGAGAGAACCAATGAACAGTAAACCAATTACTTGTTATGTTGTGCATTTGTGTTGGTTATTAGTCTCCCCAGGTGTAGCAAGTAAGTCAGTTGAAGAATTAGAGAGAACCAATGAACAGTAAACCAATTACATGTTATGTTGTGCATTTGTGTTGGTTATTAGTCTCCCCAGGTGTCGCAAGTAAGTTAGTTGAAGAATTAAAGAGAACCAATGAACAGTAAACCAATTACATCTTATGTTGTGCATTTGTGTTTGTTATTAGTCTCCCCAGGTGTAGCAAGTAAGCCAGTTGAAGAATTTGAGAGAACCAATGAGCAGTAAACCAATTACATGTTATGTTGTGCATTTGTGTTGGTTATTAGTCTCCCTAGGTGTTGCAACTAAGTCAGTTGAAGAATTAGAGAGAACCAATGAGCAGTAAACCAATTACATGTTATGTTGTGCATTTGTGTTTGTTATTAGTCTCCCCAGGTGTAGCAAGTAGGTCAGTTGAAGAATTTGAGGGAACCAATGAGCAGTAAATCAATTACATGTTATGTTGTGCATTTGTGTTGGTTATTAGTCTCCCTAGGTGTAGCAACTAAGTCAATTGAAGAATTAGAGAGAACCAATGAACAGTAAACCAATTACATGTTATCTTGTGCATTTGTGTTTGTTATTAGTCTCCCCAGGTGTAGCAAGTAATTCAGTTGAAGAATTTGAGAGAACCAATGAGCAGTAAACCAATTATATGTTATGTTGTGCATTTGTGTTGGTTATTAGTCTCCCTATGTGTAGCAAGTAAGTCAGTTGAAGAATTAGAGAGAACCAATGAATAGTAAACCAATTACATGTTATGCTGTGCATTTGTGTTGGTTATTAGTCTCCCCAGGTTTAGCAAGTAAGTCAGTTGAAAAATTAGAGAAAACCAATGAACAGTAAACCAATTACATGTTATGTTGTGCATTTGTGTTTGTTATTAGTCTCCCCAGGTTTAGCAAGTAAGTCAGTTGAAGAATTAGAGAGAACCAATGAATAGTAAACCAATTACATGTTTTGTTGTGCATTTGTGTTTGTTATTAGTCTCCCCAGGTATAACAAGTAAGTCAGTTGAAAAATTAGAGAGAACCAATGAACAGTAAACCAATTACATGTTATCTTGTGCTTTTGTGTTTGTAATTAGTCTCCCCAGGTGTAGTAAGTAAGTCAGTTGAAGAATTAGAGAGAACCAACGAGCAGTAAACCAATGACATCTTATGTTGTGCATTTGTGTTGGTTATTAGTCTCCCCAGGTGTAGCAAGTAAGTCAGTTGAAGAATTAGGGAGAACCAATGAACAGTAAACCAATTACATGTTATGTTGTGCATTTGTGTTTGTTATTAGTCTCCCCAGGTGTAACAAGTAAGTCAGTTGAAGAATTAGAGAGAACCAACGAGCAGTAAACCAATGACATCTTATGTTGTGCATTTGCGTTGGTTATTATTCTCCCCAGGTGTAGCAAGTAAGTCAGTTGAAGAATTCGAGAGAACCAATGAACAGTAAACCAATTACATGTTATGTTGTGCATTTGTGTTGGTTATTAGTCTCCCCAGGTTTAGCAAGTAAGTCATTTGAAAAATTAGAGAAAACCAATGAACTCTAAACCAATTACATGTTATGTTGTGCATTTGTGTTTGTTATTAGTCTCCCCAGGTGTAACAAGTAAGTCAGTTGAAGAATTAGAGAGAACCAATGAACAGTAAACCAATTACATGTTATCTTGTGCATTTGTGTTTGTTATTAGTCTCCCCAGGTGTAGCAAGTAATTCAGTTGAAGAATTTGATAGAACCAATGAGCAGTAAACCAACTATATGTTATGTTGTGCATTTGTGTTGGTTATTAGTCTCCCTATGTGTAGCAAGTAAGTCAGTTGAAGAATTAGAGAGAACTAATGAATAGTAAACCAATTACATGTTATGCTGTGCATTTGTGTTGGTTATTAGTCTCCCCAGGTTTAGCAAGTAAGTCAGTTGAAAAATTAGAGAAAACCAATGAACAGTAAACCAATTACATGTTATGTTGTGCATTTGTGTTTGTTATTAGTCTTCCCAGGTGTAGCAAGTAAGTCAGTTGAAGAATTAGAGAGAACCAATGAATAGTAAACCAATTACATGTTTTGTTGTGCATTTGTGTTTGTTATTAGTCTCCCCAGGTATAATAAGTAAGTCAGTTGAAAAATTAGAGAGAACCAATGAACAGTAAACCAATTACATGTTATCTTGTGCTTTTGTGTTTGTAATTAGTCTCCCCAGGTGTAGTAAGTAAGTCAGTTGAAGAATTAGAGAGAACCAACGAGCAGTAAACCAATGACATCTTATGTTGTGCATTTGTGTTGGTTATTAGTCTCCCCAGGTGTAGCAAGTAAGTCAGTTGAAGAATTAGGGAGAACCAATGAACAGTAAACCAATTACATGTTATGTTGTGCATTTGTGTTTGTTATTAGTCTCCCCAGGTGTAACAAGTAAGTCAGTTGAAGAATTAGAGAGAACCAACGAGCAGTAAACCAATTGCATCTTATGTTGTGCATTTGCGTTGGTTATTATTCTCCCCAGGTGTAGCAAGTAAGTCAGTTGAAGAATTAGAGAGAACCAATGAACAGTAAACCAATTACATGTTATGTTGTGCATTTGTGTTGGTTATTAGTCTCCCCAGGTTTAGCAAGTAAGTCATTTGAAAAATTAGAGAAAACCAATGAACTCTAAACCAATTACATGTTATGTTGTGCATTTGTGTTTGTTATTAGTCTCCCCAGGTGTAACAAGTAAGTCAGTTGAAGAATTACAGAGAACCAATGAACAGTAAACCAATTACATGTTATGCTGTGCATTTGTGTTGGTTATTAGTCTCCCCAGATTTAGAAAATAAGTCAATTGAAAAATTAGAGAAAACCAATGAACAGTAAACCAATTACATGTTATGTTGTGCATTTGTGTTTGTTATTAGTCTCCCCAGGTGTAGCAAGTAAGTCAGTTGAAGAATTAGAGAGAACCAATGAACAGTAACCCAATTACATGTTATGTTCTGCATTTGTATTTGTTATTAGTCTCCCCAGGTGTAGCAAGTAAGTCAGTTGAAGAATTAGAGAGAACCAATGAACAGTAACCCAATTACATGTTATGTTGTGCATTTGTGTTGGTTATTAGTCTCCCCAGGTGTAGCAAGTAAGTCAGTTGAAGAATTAGAGAGAACCAATGAATAGTAAACCAATTATATGTTATGTTATGCATTTGTGTTGGTTATTAGTCTCCCCAGGTGTAGCAAGTAATTCATTTGAAGAATTAGGGAGAACCAATGAACAGTAAACCAATTACATGATATGTTGTGCATTTGTGTTTGTTATTAGTCTCCACAGGTGTAACAAGTATGTCAGTTGAAGAATTTGAGAGAACCAATGAGCAGTAAACCAATTACATGTTATGTTATGAATTTGTGTTGGTTATTAGTCTCCCCAGGTGTAGCAAGTAATTCATTTGAAGAATTAGAGAGAACCAATGAACAATAAACCAATTACATGTTATGTTGTGCATTTGTGTTTGTTATTAGTCTCCCCAAGTGTAGCAAGTAAGTCAGTTGAAGAATTAGAGAGAACCAATGAACAGTAAACCAATTACATGTTATGTTGTGCATTTGTATTCGTTACTAGTCTCCCCAGGTGTAGCAAGTAAGTCAGTTGAAGAATTAGAGAGAACCAATGAACAGTAAACCAATTACATGTTATGTTGTGCATTTGTGTTTGTTATTAGTCTCCCCAGGTGTAGCAAGTAGGTCAGTTGAAGAATTTGAGGGAACCAATGAGTAGTAAATCAATTACATGTTATGTTGTGCATTTGTGTTGGTTATTAGTCTCCCTAGGTGTAGCAACTAAGTCAATTGAAGAATTAGAGAGAACCAATGAACAGTAAACCAATTACATGTTATCTTGTGCATTTGTGTTTGTTATTAGTCTCCCCAGGTGTAGCAAGTAAGTCAGTTGAAGAATTAGAGAGAACCAATGAATAGTGAACCAATTATATGTTATGTTATGCATTTGTGTTGGTTATTAGTCTCCCCAGGTGTAGCAAGTAATTCATTTGAAGAATTAGGGAGAACCAATGAACAGTAAACCAATTACATGATATGTTGTGCATTTGTGTTTGTTATTAGTCTCCGCAGGTGTAACAAGTATGTCAGTTGAAGAATTAGAGAGAACTAATGAACAGTAAACCAATTACATGTTATGTTGTGCATTTGTGTTTGTTACTAGTCTCCCTAGGTGTAGCAAGTAAGTTAGTTGAAGAATTAGAGAGAACCAATGAACAGTAAACCAATTACATGTTATGTTGTGCATTTGTGTTGGTTATTAGTCTCCCCAGGTGTAGCAAGTAAGTCAGTTGAAGAATTAGAGAGAACCAATGAACAGTAAACCAATTACATGTTATGTTATGAATTTGTGTTGGTTATTAGTCTCCCCAGGTGTAGCAAGTAATTCATTTGAAGAATTAGAGAGAACCAATGAACAATAAACCAATTACATGTTATGTTGTGCATTTGTGTTTGTTATTAGTCTCCCCAAGTGTAGCAAGTAACTCAGTTGAAAAATTAGAGAGAACCAATGAACAGTAAACCAATTACATGTTATGTTGTGCATTTGTGTTGGTTATTAGTCTCCCCAGGTGTAGCAAGTAACTCAGTTGAAGAATTAGAGAAAACCAATGAACAGTAAACCAATTACATGTTATGTTGTGCATTTGTGTTGGTTATTAGTCTCCCCAGGTGTAGCAAGTAAGTCAGTTGAAGAATTAGAGAGAACCAATGAATAGTAAACCAATTACATGTTATGTTATGCATTTGTGTTGGTTATTAGTCTCCCCAGGTGTAGCAAGTAATTAATTTGAAGAATTAGGGAGAACCAATGAACAGTAAACCAATTACATGATATGTTGTGCATTTGTGTTTGTTATTAGTCTCCACAGGTGTAACAAGTATGTCAGTTGAAGAATTAGAGAGAACTAATGAACAGTAAACCAATTACATGTTATGTTGTGCATTTGTGTTTGTTACTAGTCTCCCCAGGTGTAGCAAGTAAGTTAGTTGAAGAATTAGAGAGAACCAATGAACAGTAAACCAATTACATGTTATGTTGTGCATTTGTGTTGGTTATTAGTCTCCCCAGGTGTAGCAAGTAAGTCAGTTGAAGAATTAGAGAGAACCAATGAACAGTAAACCAATTACATGTTATGTTATGAATTTGTGTTGGTTATTAGTCTCCCCAGGTGTAGCAAGTAATTCATTTGAAGAATTAGAGAGAACCAATGAACAATAAACCAATTACATGTTATGTTGTGCATTTGTGTTTGTTATTAGTCTCCCCAAGTGTAGCAAGTAAGTCAGTTGAAGAATTAGAGAGAACCAATGAACAGTAAACCAATTACATGTTATGTTGTGCATTTGTATTCGTTACTAGTCTCCCCAGGTGTAGCAAGTAAGTCAGTTGAAGAATTAGAGAGAACCAATGAACAGTAAACCAATTACATGTTATGTTGTGCATTTGTGTTTGTTATTAGTCTCCCCAGGTGTAGCAAGTAGGTCAGTTGAAGAATTTGAGGGAACCAATGAGTAGTAAATCAATTACATGTTATGTTGTGCATTTGTGTTGGTTATTAGTCTCCCTAGGTGTAGCAACTAAGTCAATTGAAGAATTAGAGAGAACCAATGAACAGTAAACCAATTACATGTTATCTTGTGCATTTGTGTTTGTTATTAGTCTCCCCAGGTGTAGCAAGTAATTCAGTTGAAGAATTTGAGAGAACCAATGAGCAGTAAACCAATTACATGTTATGTTGTGCATTTGTGTTGGTTATTAGTCTCCCTAAGTGTAGCAAGTAAGTCAGTTGAAGAATTAGAGAGAACCAATGAATAGTAAACCAATTACATGTTATGCTGTGCATTTGTGTTGGTTATTAGTCTCCCGAGGTTTAGCAAGTAAGTCAGTTGAAAAATTAGAGAAAACCAATCAACAGTAAACCAATTACATGTTATGTTGTGCATTTGTGTTTGTTATTAGTCTCCCCAGGTGTAGCAAGTAAGTCAGTTGAAGAATTAGAGAGAACCAATGAATAGTAAACCAATTACATGTTTTGTTGTGCATTTGTGTTTGTTATTAGTCTCCCCAGGTGTAACAAGTAAGTCAGTTGAAAAATTAGAGAGAACCAATGAACAGTAAACCAATTATATGTTATCTTGTGCTTTTGTGTTTGTAATTAGTCTCCCCAGGTGTAGTAAGTAAGTCAGTTGAAGAATTAGAGAGAACCAACGAGCAGTAAACCAATGACATCTTATGTTGTGCATTTGTGTTGGTTATTAGTCTCCCCAGGTGTAGCAAGTAAGTTAGTTGAAGAATTAGGGAGAACCAATGAACAGTAAACCAATTACATGTTATGTTGTGCATTTGTGTTTGTTATTAGTCTCCCCAGGTGTAACAAGTAAGTCAGTTGAAAAATTAGAGAGAACCAACGAGCAGTAAACCAATGACATCTTATGTTGTGCATTTGCGTCGGTTATTATTCTCCCCAGGTGTAGCAAGTAAGTCAGTTGAAGAATTAGAGAGAACCAATGAACAGTAAACCAATTACATGTTATGTTGTGCATTTGTGTTGGTTATTAGTCTCCCCAGGTTTAGCAAGTAAGTCATTTGAAAAATTAGAGAAAACCAATGAACAGTAAACCAATTACATGTTATGTTGTGCATTTGTGTTTGTTATTAGTCTCCCCAGGTGTAACAAGTAAGTCAGTTGAAGAATTACAGAGAACCAATGAACAGTAAACCAATTACATGTTATGTTGTGCATTTGGGTTGGTTATTAGTCTCCCCAGGTGTAACAAGTAAGTTAGTTGAAGAATTAGGGAGAACCAATGAACAGTAAACCAATTACATGATATGTTGTGCATTTGTGTTTGTTATTAGTCTCCCCAGGTGTAACAAGTAACTCAATTGAAGAATTAGAGAGAACCAATGAGCAGTAAACCAATTACATCTTATGTTGTGCATTTGTGTTGGTTATTAGTCTCCCCAGGTGTAGCAAGTAACTCAGTTGAAGAATTAGAGAAAACCAATGAACAGTAAACCAATTACATGTTATGCTGTGCATTTGTGTTGGTTATTAGTCTCCCCAGGTTTAGAAAATAAGTCAATTGAAAAATTAGAGAAAACCAATGAACAGTAAACCAATTACATGTTATGTTGTGCATTTGTGTTTGTTATTAGTCTCCCCAGGTGTAGCAAGTAAGTCAGTTGAAGAATTAGAGAGAACCAATGAACAGTAAACCAATTACATGTTATGTTGTGCATTTGTGTTTGTTACTAGTCTCCCTAGGTGTAGCAAGTAAGTTAGTTGAAGAATTAGAGAGAACCAATGAACAGTAAACCAATTACATGTTATGTTGTGCATTTGGGTTGGTTATTAGTCTCCCCAGGTGTAACAAGTAAGTTAGTTGAAGAATTAGGGAGAACCAATGAACAGTAAACCAATTACATGATATGTTGTGCATTTGTGATTGTTATTAGTCTCCCCAGATGTAACAAGTAAGTCAATTGAAGAATTAGAGAGAACCAATGAGCAGTAAACCAATTACATCTTATGTTGTGCATTTGTGTTGGTTATTAGTCTCCCCAGGTGTAGCAAGTAAGTCAGTTGAAAAATTAGAGAGAACCAATGAACAGTAAACCAATTACATGTTATGTTGTGCATTTGTGTTTGTTACTAGTCTCCCCAGGTGTAGCAAGTAAGTCAGTTGAAGAATTAGAGAGAACCAATGAACAGTAAACCAATTACATGTTATGCTGTGCATTGGCGTTTGTTATTAGTCTCCCCAGGTGTAGCAAGTAACTCAGTTGAAGAATTTGAGAGAACCAATGAGCAGTAAACCAATTACATGTTATGTTGTGCATTTGTGTTGGTTATTAGTCTCCCTAGGTGTAGCAAGTAATTCATTTGAAGAATTAGGGAGAACCAATGAACAGTAAACCAATTACATGATATGTTGTGCATTTGTGTTTGTTATTAGTCTCCGCAGGTGTAACAAGTATGTCAGTTGAAGAATTAGAGAGAACCAATGAACAGTAACCCAATTACATGTTATGTTGTGCATTTGTGTTGGTTATTAGTCTCCCCAGGTGTAGCAACTAAGTCAGTTGAAGAATTAGAGAGAACCAATGAATAGTGAACCAATTATATGTTATGTTATGCATTTGTGTTGGTTATTAGTCTCCCCAGGTGTAGCAAGTAATTCATTTGAAGAATTAGGGAGAACCAATGAACAGTAAACCAATTACATGATATGTTGTGCATTTGTGTTTGTTATTAGTCTCCGCAGGTGTAACAAGTATGTCAGTTGAAGAATTAGAGAGAACTAATGAACAGTAAACCAATTACATGTTATGTTGTGCATTTGTGTTTGTTACTAGTCTCCCTAGGTGTAGCAAGTAAGTTAGTTGAAGAATTAGAGAGAACCAATGAACAGTAAACCAATTACATGTTATGTTGTGCATTTGTGTTGGTTATTAGTCTCCCCAGGTGTAGCAAGTAAGTCAGTTGAAGAATTAGAGAGAACCAATGAACAGTAAACCAATTACATGTTATGTTATGAATTTGTGTTGGTTATTAGTCTCCCCAGGTGTAGCAAGTAATTCATTTGAAGAATTAGAGAGAACCAATGAACAATAAACCAATTACATGTTATGTTGTGCATTTGTGTTTGTTATTAGTCTCCCCAAGTGTAGCAAGTAACTCAGTTGAAAAATTAGAGAGAACCAATGAACAGTAAACCAATTACATGTTATGTTGTGCATTTGTGTTTGTTATTAGTCTCCCCAGGTGTAGCAAGTAAGTCAGTTGAAAAATTAGAGAGAACCAATGAACAGTAAACCAATTACATGTTATGTTGTGCATTTGTGTTTGTTACTAGTCTCCCCAGGTGTAGCAAGTAAGTCAGTTGAAGAATTAGAGAGAACCAATGAACAGTAAACCAATTACATGTTATGTTGTGCATTGGCGTTTGTTATTAGTCTCCCCAGGTGTAGCAAGTAACTCAGTTGAAGAATTTGAGAGAACCAATGAGCAGTAAACCAATTACATGTTATGTTGTGCATTTGTGTTGGTTATTAGTCTCCCTAGGTGTAGCAAGTAATTCATTTGAAGAATTAGGGAGAACCAATGAACAGTAAACCAATTACATGATATGTTGTGCATTTGTGTTTGTTATTAGTCTCCGCAGGTGTAACAAGTATGTCAGTTGAAGAATTAGAGAGAACTAATGAACAGTAAACCAATTACATGTTATGTTGTGCATTTGTGTTTGTTACTAGTCTCCCTAGGTGTAGCAAGTAAGTTAGTTGAAGAATTAGAGAGAACCAATGAACAGTAAACCAATTACATGTTATGTTGTGCATTTGTGTTTGTTACTAGTCTCCCTAGGTGTAGCAAGTAAGTTAGTTGAAGAATTAGAGAGAACCAATGAACAGTAAACCAATTACATGTTATGTTGTGCATTTGGGTTGGTTATTAGTCTCCCCAGGTGTAACAAGTAAGTTAGTTGAAGAATTAGGGAGAACCAATGAACAGTAAACCAATTACATGATATGTTGTGCATTTGTGATTGTTATTAGTCTCCCCAGATGTAACAAGTAAGTCAATTGAAGAATTAGAGAGAACCAATGAGCAGTAAACCAATTACATCTTATGTTGTGCATTTGTGTTGGTTATTAGTCTCCCCAGGTGTAGCAAGTAAGTCAGTTGAAAAATTAGAGAGAACCAATGAACAGTAAACCAATTACATGTTATGTTGTGCATTTGTGTTTGTTACTAGTCTCCCCAGGTGTAGCAAGTAAGTCAGTTGAAGAATTAGAGAGAACCAATGAACAGTAAACCAATTACATGTTATGTTGTGCATTGGCGTTTGTTATTAGTCTCCCCAGGTGTAGCAAGTAACTCAGTTGAAGAATTTGAGAGAACCAATGAGCAGTAAACCAATTACATGTTATGTTGTGCATTTGTGTTGGTTATTAGTCTCCCTAGGTGTAGCAAGTAATTCATTTGAAGAATTAGGGAGAACCAATGAACAGTAAACCAATTACATGATATGTTGTGCATTTGTGTTTGTTATTAGTCTCCGCAGGTGTAACAAGTATGTCAGTTGAAGAATTAGAGAGAACTAATGAACAGTAAACCAATTACATGTTATGTTGTGCATTTGTGTTTGTTACTAGTCTCCCTAGGTGTAGCAAGTAAGTTAGTTGAAGAATTAGAGAGAATCAATGAACAGTAAACCAATTACATGTTATGTTGTGCATTTGGGTTGGTTATTAGTCTCCCCAGGTGTAACAAGTAAGTTAGTTGAAGAATTAGGGAGAACCAATGAACAGTAAACCAATTACATGATATGTTGTGCATTTGTGATTGTTATTAGTCTCCCCAGATGTAACAAGTAAGTCAATTGAAGAATTAGAGAGAACCAATGACCAGTAAACCAATTACATCTTATGTTGTGCATTTGTGTTGGTTATTAGTCTCCCCAGGTGTAGCAAGTAAGTCAGTTGAAAAATTAGAGAGAACCAATGAACAGTAAACCAATTACATGTTATGTTGTGCATTTGTGTTTGTTACTAGTCTCCCCAGGTGTAGCAAGTAAGTCAGTTGAAGAATTAGAGAGAACCAATGAACAGTAAACCAATTACATGTTATGTTGTGCATTGGCGTTTGTTATTAGTCTCCCCAGGTGTAGCAAGTAACTCAGTTGAAGAATTTGAGAGAACCAATGAGCAGTAAACCAATTACATGTTATGTTGTGCATTTGTGTTGGTTATTAGTCTCCCTAGGTGTAGCAAGTAATTCATTTGAAGAATTAGGGAGAACCAATGAACAGTAAACCAATTACATGATATGTTGTGCATTTGTGTTTGTTATTAGTCTCCGCAGGTGTAACAAGTATGTCAGTTGAAGAATTAGAGAGAACTAATGAACAGTAACCAATTACATGTTATGTTGTGCATTTGTGTTTGTTACTAGTCTCCCTAGGTGTAGCAAGTAAGTTAGTTGAAGAATTAGAGAGAACCAATGAACAGTAAACCAATTACATGTTATGTTGTGCATTTGGGTTGGTTATTAGTCTCCCCAGGTGTAACAATTTAGTTAGTTGAAGAATTAGGGAGAACCAATGAACAGTAAACCAATTACATGATATGTTGTGCATTTGTGATTGTTATTAGTCTCCCCAGATGTAACAAGTAAGTCAATTGAAGAATTAGACAGAACCAATGAGCAGTAAACCAATTACATCTTATGTTGTGCATTTGTGTTGGTTATTAGTCTCCCCAGGTGTAGCAAGTAAGTCGGTTGAAGAATTAGAGAGAACCAATGAACAGTAAACCAATTACATGTTATGTTGTGCATTTGTGTTGGTTATTAGTCTCCCCAGGTGTAGCAAGTAAGTCAGTTGAAAAATTAGAGAGAACCAATGAACAGTAAACCAATTACATGTTATGTTGTGCATTTGTGTTGGTTATTAGTCTCCCCAGGTGTAGCAAGTAACTCAGTTGAAGAATTAGAGAGAACCAATGAACAGTAAACCAATTACATGTTATGTTATGAATTTGTGTTTGTTATTAGTCTCCCCAGGTGTAACAAGTAAGTCAGTTGAAGAATTACAGAGAACCAATGAACAGTAAACCAATTACATGTTATGTTATGAATTTGTGTTTGTTATTAGTCTCCACAGGTGTAACAAGTAAGTCAGTTGAAGAATTAAAGAGAACTAATGAACAGTAAACCAATTACATGTTATGTTGTGCATTTGTGTTTGTTACTAGTCTCCCCAGGTGTAGCAAGTAAGTTAGTTGAAGAATTAGAGAGAACCAATGAACAGTAAACCAATTACATGTTATGTTGTGCATTTGTGTTGGTTATTAGTCTCCCCAGGTGTAGCAGGTAAGTCAGTTGAAGAATTAGAGAGAACCAATGAACAGTAAACCAATTACATGTTATGTTATGAATTTGTGTTGGTTATTATTCTCCCCAGGTGTAGCAAGTAATTCATTTGAAGAATTAGAGAGAACCAATGAACAATAAACCAATTACATGTTATGTTGTGCATTTGTGTTTGTTATTAGTCTCCCCAGGTGTAGCAAGTAAGTCAGTTGAAAAATTAGAGAGAACCAATGAACAGTAAACCAATTACATGTTATGTTGTGCATTTGTGTTGGTTATTAGTCTCCCTAGGTGTAGCAAGTAAGTCAGTTGAAGAATTAGAGAGAACCAATGAATAGTAAACCAATTACATGTTATGCTGTGCATTTGTGTTGGTTATTAGTCTCCCCAGGTTTAGCAAGTAAGTCAGTTGAAAAATTAGAGAAAACCAATGAACAGTAAACCAATTACATGTTATGTTGTGCATTTGTGTTTGTTATTAGTCTCCCTAGGTGTAGCAAGTAACTCAGTTGAAGAATTAGAGAGAACCAAATAACAGTAAACCAATTACATGTTATGTTGTGCATTTGTGTTGGTTATTAGTCTCCCCAGGTGTAGCAAGTAAGTTAGTTGAAGAATTAGAGAGAACCAATGAACAGTAAACCAATTACATGTTATGTTATGCATTTGTGTTGGTTATTAGTCTCCCCAGGTGTAGCAAGTAATTCATTTGAAGAATTAGAGAGAACCAATGAACAATAAACCAATTACATGTTATGTTGTGCATTTGTGTTTGTTATTAGTCTCCCCAGGTGTAGCAAGTAAGTCAGTTGAAGAATTAGAGAGAACCAATGAACAGTAAACCAATTACATGTTATGTTGTGCATTTGTGTTCGTTACTAGTCTCCCCAAGTGTAGCAAGTAAGTCAGTTGAAGAATTAGAGAGAACCAATGAACAGTAAACCAATTACATGTTATGTTGTGCATTTGCGTTTGTTATTAGTCTCCCCAGGTGTAGCAAGTAAGTCAGTTGAAGAACTTGAGAGAACCAATGAGCAGTAAACCAATTACATGTTATGTTGTGCATTTGTGTTGGTTATTAGTCTCCCTAGGTGTAGCAAGTAAGTCAGTTGAAGAATTAGAGAGAACCAATGAATAGTAAACCAATTACATGTTATGCTGTGCATTTGTGTTGGTTATTAGTCTCCCCAGGTTTAGAAAATAAGTCAATTGAAAAATTAGAGAAAACCAATGAACAGTAAACCAATTACATGTTATGTTGTGCATTTGTGTTTGTTATTAGTCTCCCCAGGTGTAACAAGTAAGTCAGTTGAAGAATTAGAGAGAACCAACGAGCAGTAAACCAATGACATCTTATGTTGTGCATTTGCGTTGGTTATTATTCTCCCCAGGTGTAGCAAGTAAGTCAGTTGAAGAATTAGAGAGAACCAATGAACAGTAAACCAATTACATGTTATGTTGTGCATTTCTGTTGGTTATTAGTCTCCCCAGGTTTAGCAAGTAAGTCATTTGAAAAATTAGAGAAAACCAATGAACTGTAAACCAATTACATGTTATGTTGTGCATTTGTGTTTGTTATTAGTCTCCCCAGGTGTAACAAGTAAGTCAGTTGAAGAATTACAGAGAACCAATGAACAGTAAACCAATTACATGTTATGTTGTGCATTTGGGTTGGTTATTAGTCTCCCCAGGTGTAACAAGTAAGTTAGTTGAAGAATTAGGGAGAACCAATGAACAGTAAACCAATTACATGATATGTTGTGCATTTGTGTTTGTTATTAGTCTCCCCAGGTGTAACAAGTAACTCAATTGAAGAATTAGAGAGAACCAATGAGCAGTAAACCAATTACATCTTATGTTGTGCATTTGTGTTGGTTATTAGTCTCCCCAGGTGTAGCAAGTAACTCAGTTGAAGAATTAGAGAAAACCAATGAACAGTAAACCAATTACATGTTATGCTGTGCATTTGTGTTGGTTATTAGTCTCCCCAGGTTTAGAAAATAAGTCAATTGAGAAATTAGAGAAAACCAATGAACAGTAAACCAATTACATGTTATGTTGTGCATTTGTGTTTGTTATTAGTCTCCCCAGGTGTAGCAAGTAAGTCAGTTGAAGAATTAGAGAGAACCAATGAACAGTAAACCAATTACATGTTATGTTGTGCATTTGTGTTGGTTATTAGTCTCCCCAGGTGTAGCAAGTAAGTCAGTTGAAGAATTAGAGAGAACCAATGAACAGTAAACCAATTACATGTTATGTTATGAATTTGTGTTGGTTATTAGTCTCCCTAGGTGTAGCAAGTAATTCATTTGAAGAATTAGAGAGAACCAATGAACAATAAACCAATTACATGTTATGTTGTGCATTTGTGTTTGTTATTAGTCTCCCCAAGTGTAGCAAGTAACTCAGTTGAAAAATTAGAGAGAACCAATGAACAGTAAACCAATTACATGTTATGTTGTGCATTTGTGTTGGTTATTAGTCTCCCCAGGTGTAGCAAGTAACTCAGTTGAAGAATTAGAGAAAACCAATGAACAGTAAACCAATTACATGTTATGTTGTGCATTTGTGTTGGTTATTAGTCTCCCCAGGTGTAGCAAGTAAGTCAGTTGAAGAATTAGAGAGAACCAATGAATAGTAAACCAATTACATGTTATGTTATGCATTTGTGTTGGTTATTAGTCTCCCCAGGTGTAGCAAGTAATTCATTTGAAGAATTAGGGAGAACCAATGAACAGTAAACCAATTACATGATATGTTGTGCATTTGTGTTTGTTATTAGTCTCCACAGGTGTAACAAGTATGTCAGTTGAAGAATTAGAGAGAACTAATGAACAGTAAACCAATTACATGTTATGTTGTGCATTTGTGTTGGTTATTAGTCTCCCCAGGTGTAGCAAGTAAGTCAGTTGAAGAATTAGAGAGAACCAATGAACAGTAAACCAATTACATGTTATGTTGTGCATTTGTGTTGGTTATTAGTCTCCCTAGGTGTAGCAAGTAATTCATTTGAAGAATTAGAGAGAACCAATGAACAATAAACCAATTACATGTTATGTTGTGCATTTGTGTTTGTTATTAGTCTCCCCAAGTGTAGCAAGTAACTCAGTTGAAAAATTAGAGAGAACCAATGAACAGTAAACCAATTACATGTTATGTTGTGCATTTGTGTTGGTTATTAGTCTCCCCAGGTGTAGCAAGTAACTCAGTTGAAGAATTAGAGAAAACCAATGAACAGTAAACCAATTACATGTTATGTTGTGCATTTGTGTTGGTTATTAGTCTCCCCAGGTGTAGCAAGTAAGTCAGTTGAAGAATTAGAGAGAACCAATGAATAGTAAACCAATTACATGTTATGTTATGCATTTGTGTTGGTTATTAGTCTCCCCAAGTGTAGCAAGTAATTCATTTGAAGAATTAGGGAGAACCAATGAACAGTAAACCAATTACATGATATGTTGCGCATTTGTGTTTGTTATTAGTCTCCACAGGTGTAACAAGTATGTCAGTTGAAGAATTAGAGAGAACTAATGAACAGTAAACCAATTACATGTTATGTTGTGCATTTGTGTTTGTTACTAGTCTCCCCAGGTGTAGCAAGTAAGTTAGTTGAAGAATTAGAGAGAACCAATGAACAGTAAACGAATTACATGTTATGTTGTGCATTTGTGTTGGTTATTAGGCTCCCCAGGTGTAGCAAGTAAGTCAGTTGAAGAATTAGAGAGAACCAATGAACAGTAAACCAATTACATGTTATGTTATGAATTTGTGTTGGTTATTAGTCTCCCCAGGTGTAGCAAGTAATTCATTTGAAGAATTAGAGAGAACCAAGGAACAATAAACCAATTACATGTTATGTTGTGCATTTGTGTTTGTTATTAGTCTCCCCAAGTGTAGCAAGTAAGTCAGTTGAAGAATTAGAGAGAACCAATGAACAGTAAACCAATTACATGTTATGTTGTGCATTTGTATTCGTTACTAGTCTCCCCAGGTGTAGCAAGTAAGTCAGTTGAAGAATTAGAGAGAACCAATGAACAGTAAACCAATTACATGTTATGTTGTGCATTTGTGTTTGTTATTAGTCTCCCCAGGTGTAGCAAGTAGGTCAGTTGAAGAATTTGAGGGAACCAATGAGCAGTAAATCAATTACATGTTATGTTGTGCATTTGTGTTGGTTATTAGTCTCCCTAGATGTAGCAACTAAGTCAATTGAAGAATTAGAGAGAACCAATGAACAGTAAACCAATTACATGTTATCTTGTGCATTTGTGTTTGTAATTAGTCTCCCCAGGAGTAGTAAGTAAGTCAGTTGAAGAATTAGAGAGAACCAATGAACAATAAACCAATTACATGTTATGTTGTGCATTTGTGTTTGTAATTAGTCTCCCCAGGTGTAGCAAGTAAGTCAGTTGAAGAATTAGGGAGAACCAATGAACAGTAAACCAATTACATGTTATGTTGTGCATTTGTGTTGGTTATTCGTCTCCCCAGGTGTAGCAAGTAAGTCAGTTGAAGAATTAGAGAGAACCAATGAACAGTAAACCAATTACATGTAATGTTATGCATTTGTGTTGGTTATTAGTCTCCCCAGGTGTAGCAAGTAATTCATTTGAAGAATTAGAGAGAACCAATGAACAATAAACCAATTACATGTTATGTTGTGCATTTGTGTTTGTTATTAGTCTCCCCAGGTGTAGCAAGTAAGTCAGTTGAAGAATTAGAGAGAACCAATGAACAGTAAACCAATTACATGTTATGTTGTGCATTTGTGTTTGTTACTAGTCTCCCCAGGTGTAGCAAGTAAGTCAGTTGAAGAATTAGAGAGAACCAATGAACAGTAAACCAATTACAAGTTATGTTGTGCATTTGCGTTTGTTATTAGTCTCCCCAGGAGTAGTAAGTAAGTCAGTTGAAGAATTTGAGAGAACCAATGAGCAGTAAACCAATTACATGTTATGTTGTGCATTTGTGTTGGTTATTAGTCTCCCTACGTGTAGCAAGTAAGTCAGTTGAAGAATTTGAGGGAACCAATGAGCAGTAAATCAATTACATGTTATGTTGTGCATTTGTGTTGGTTATTAGTCTCCCTAGGTGTAGCAACTAAGTCAATTGAAGAATTAGAGAGAACCAATGAACAGTAAACCAATTACATGTAATGTTATGCATTTGTGTTGGTTATTAGTCTCCCCAGGTGTAGCAAGTAATTCATTTGAAGAATTAGAGAGAACCAATGAACAATAAACCAATTACATGTTATGTTGTGCATTTGTGTTTGTTATTAGTCTCCCCAGGTGTAGCAAGTAAGTCAGTTGAAGAATTAGAGAGAACCAATGAACAGTAAACCAATTACATGTTATGTTGTGCATTTGTGTTTGTTACTAGTCTCCCCAGGTGTAGCAAGTAAGTCAGTTGAAGAATTAGAGAGAACCAATGAACAGTAAACCAATTACAAGTTATGTTGTGCATTTGCGTTTGTTATTAGTCTCCCCAGGAGTAGTAAGTAAGTCAGTTGAAGAATTTGAGAGAACCAATGAGCAGTAAACCAATTACATGTTATGTTGTGCATTTGTGTTGGTTATTAGTCTCCCTACGTGTAGCAAGTAAGTCAGTTGAAGAATTTGAGGGAACCAATGAGCAGTAAATCAATTACATGTTATGTTGTGCATTTGTGTTGGTTATTAGTCTCCCTAGGTGTAGCAACTAAGTCAATTGAAGAATTAGAGAGAACCAATGAACAGTAAACCAATTACATGTAATGTTATGCATTTGTGTTGGTTATTAGTCTCCCCAGGTGTAGCAAGTAATTCATTTGAAGAATTAGAGAGAACCAATGAACAATAAACCAATTACATGTTATGTTGTGCATTTGTGTTTGTTATTAGTCTCCCCAGGTGTAGCAAGTAAGTCAGTTGAAGAATTAGAGAGAACCAATGAACAGTAAACCAATTACATGTTATGTTGTGCATTTGTGTTTGTTACTAGTCTCCCCAGGTGTAGCAAGTAAGTCAGTTGAAGAATTAGAGAGAACCAATGAACAGTAAACCAATTACAAGTTATGTTGTGCATTTGCGTTTGTTATTAGTCTCCCCAGGTGTAGTAAGTAAGTCAGTTGAAGAATTTGAGAGAACCAATGAGCAGTAAACCAATTACATGTTATGCTGTGCATTTGTGTTGGTTATTAGTCTCCCCAGGTCTAGCAAGTAAGTCAGTTGAAGAATTAGAGAGAACCAATGAATAGTAAACCAATTACATGTTATGCTGTGCATTTGTGTTGGTTATTAGTCTCCCCAGGTTTAGAAAATAAGTCAATTGAAAAATTAGAGAAAACCAATGAACAGTAAACCAATTACATGTTATGTTGTGCATTTGTGTTTGTTATTAGTCTCCCCAGGTGTAGCAAGTAAGTCAGTTGAAGAATTAGAGAGAACCAATGAACAGTAAACCAATTACATGTTATGTTATGCATTTGTGTTGGTTATTAGTCTCCCCAGGTGTAGCAAGTAATTCATTTGAAGAATTAGAGAGAACCAATGAACAATAAACCAATTACATGTTATGTTGTGCATTTGTGTTTGTTATTATTCACCCCAGGTGTAGCAAGTAAGTCAGTTGAAGAATTTGAGAGAACCAATGAGCAGTAAACCAATTACATGTTATGTTGTGCATTTGTGTTGGTTATTAGTCTCCCTAGGTGTAGCAAGTAAGTCAGTTGAAGAATTAGAGAGAACCAATGAATAGTAAACCAATTACATGTTATGCTGTGCATTTGTGTTGGTTATTAGTCTCCCCAGGTTTAGCAAGTAAGTCAGTTGAAAAATTAGAGAAAACCAATGAACAGTAAACCAATTACATGTTATGTTGTGCATTTGTGTTTGTTATTAGTCTCCCCAGGTGTAGCAAGTAAGTCAGTTGAAGAATTAGAGAGAACCAATGAATAGTAAACCAATTACATGTTTTGTTGTGCATTTGTGTTTGTGATTAGTCTCCCCAGGTGTAACAAGTAAGTCAGTTGAAATATTAGAGAGAGCCAATGAACAGTAAACCAATTACATGTTATCTTGTGCTTTTGTGTTTGTAATTAGTCTCCCCAGGTGTAGTAAGTAAGTCAGTTGAAGAATTAGAGAGAACCAACGAGCAGTAAACCAATGACATCTTATGTTGTGCATTTGTGTTGGTTATTAGTCTCCCCAGGTGTAGCAAGTAAGTCAGTTGAAGAATTAGGGAGAACCAATGAACAGTAAACCTATTACATGTTATGTTGTGCATTTGTGTTTGTTATTAGTCTCCCCAGGTGTAACAAGTAAGTCAGTTGAAGAATTAGAGAGAACCAACGAGCAGTAAACCAATGACATCTTATGTTGTGCATTTGCGTTGGTTATTATTCTCCCCAGGTGTAGCAAGTAAGTCAGTTGAAGAATTAGAGAGAACCAATGAACAGTAAACCAATTACATGGTATGTTGTGCATTTGTGTTGGTTATTAGTCTCCCCAGGTTTAGCAAGTAAGTCATTTGAAAAATTAGAGAAAACCAATGAACAGTAAACCAATTACATGTTATGTTGTGCATTTGTGTTTGTTATTAGTCTCCCCAGGTGTAACAAGTAAGTCAGTTGAAGAATTACAGAGAACCAATGAACAGTAAACCAATTACATGTTATGTTATGCATTTGGGTTTTTTATTAGTCTCCCCAGGTGTAGCAAGAAAGTCGGTTGAAGAATTAAAGAGAACCAATTACATGTTATGTTGTGAATTTGTGTTTGTTATTAGTCTCCCCAGGTGTAGCAAGAAAGTCCGTTGAAGAATTAGAGAGAACCAAAGAACAATAAACCAATTACATGTTATGTTGTGCATTTGTGTTTGTAATTAGTCTCCCCAGGTGTAGCAAGTAAGTCAGTTGAAGAATTAGGGAGAACCAATGAAAAGTAAACCAATTACATGTTATGTTGTGCATTTGTGTTCGTTATTCGTCTCCCCAGGTGTAGCAAGTAAGTCAGTTGAAGAATTAGAGAGAACCAATGAACAGTAAACCAATTACATGTTATGTTATGCATTTGTGTTTGTTATTAGTCTCCCCAGGTGTAGCAAGTAAGTCGGTTGAAGAATTAGTGAGAACCAATGAACAGTAAACCAATTACATGTTATGTTGTGCATTTGTGTTTGTAATTAGTCTCCCCAGGTGTAGCAAGTAAGTCAGTTGAAGAATTAGGGAGAACCAATGAACAGTAAACCAATTACATGTTATGTTGTGCATTTGTGTTGGTTATTCGTCTCCCCAAGTGTAGCAAGTAAGTCAGTTGAAGAATTAGAGAGAACCAATGAACAGTAAACCAATTACATGTAATGTTATGCATTTGTGTTGGTTATTAGTCTCCCAGGTGTAGCAAGTAATTCATTTGAAGAATTAGAGAGAACCAATGAACAATAAACCAATTACATGTTATGTTGTGTATTTGTGTTTGTTATTAGTCTCCCCAGGTGTAGCAAGTAGGTCAGTTGAAGAATTAGAGAGAACCAATGAACAGTAAACCAATTACATGTTATGTTGTGCATTTGTGTTGGTTATTAGTCTCCCCAGGTGTAGCAAGTAAGTCAGTTGAAGAATTAGAGAGAACCAATGAATAGTAAACCAATTACATGTTATGCTGTGCATTTGTGTTGGTTATTAGTCTCCCCAGGTTTAGCAAGTAAGTCAGTTGAAAAATTAGAGAAAACCAATGAACAGTAAACCAATTACATGTTATGTTGTGCATTTGTGTTTATAATTAGTCTCCCCAGGTGTAGCAAGTAAGTCATTTGAAGAATTAGGGAGAACCAATGAAAAGTAAACCAATTACATGTTATGTTGTGCATTTGTGTTTGTAATTAGTCTCCCCAGGTGTAGCAAGTAAGTCAGTTGAAGAATTAGGGAGAACCAATGAAAAGTAAACCAATTACATGTTATGTTGTGCATTTGTGTTGGTTATTCGTCTCCCCAGGTGTAGCAAGTAATTCATTTGAAGAATTAGAGAGAACCAATGAACAATAAACCAATTACATGTTATGTTGTGCATTTGTGTTTGTTATTAGTCTCCCCAGGTGTAGCAAGTAAGTCAGTTGAAGAATTAGAGAGAACCAATGAACAGTAAACCAATTACATGTTATGTTATGCATTTGTGTTGGTTATTAGTCTCCCCAGGTGTAGCAAGTAATTCATTTGAAGAATTAGAGAGAACCAATGAACAATAAACCAATTACATGTTATGTTGTGCATTTGTGTTTGTTATTAGTCTCCCCAGCTGTAGCAAGTAAGTCAGTTGAAGAATTAGAGAGAACCAATGAACAGTAAACCAATTACATGTTATCTTGTGCATTTGTGTTGGTTATTCGTCTCCCCAGGTGTAGCAAGTAAGTCAGTTGAAGAATTAGAGAGAACCAATGAACAGTAAACCAATTACATGTAATGTTATGCATTTGTGTTGGTTATTAGTCTCCCCAGGTGTAGCAAGTAAGTCAGTTGAAGAATTAGAGAGAACCAATGAATAGTAAACCAATTACATGTTTTGTTGTGCATTTGTGTTTGTTATTAGTCTCCCCAGGTGTAACAAGTAAGTCAGTTGAAAAATTAGAGAGAGCCAATGAACAGTAAACCAATTACATGTTATCTTGTGCTTTTGTGTTTGTAATTAGTCTCCCCAGGTGTAGTAAGTAAGTCAGTTGAAGAATTAGAGAGAACCAACGAGCAGTAAACCAATGACATCTTATGTTGTGCATTTGTGTTGGTTATTAGTCTCCCCAGGTGTAGCAAGTAAGTCAGTTGAAGAATTAGGGAGAACCAATGAACAGTAAACCAATTACATGTTATGTTGTGCATTTGTGTTTGTTATTAGTCTCCCCAGGTGTAACAAGTAAGTCAGTTGAAGAATTAGAGAGAACCAACGAGCAGTAAACCAATGACATCTTATGTTGTGCATTTGCGTTGGTTATTATTCTCCCCAGGTGTAGCAAGTAAGTCAGTTGAAGAATTCGAGAGAACCAATGAACAGTAAACCAATTACATGGTATGTTGTGCATTTGTGTTGGTTATTAGTCTCCCCAGGTTTAGCAAGTAAGTCATTTGAAAAATTAGAGAAAACCAATGAACAGTAAACCAATTACATGTTATGTTGTGCATTTGTGTTTGTTATTAGTCTCCCCAGGTGTAACAAGTAAGTCAGTTGAAGAATTACAGAGAAGCAATGAACAGTAAACCAATTACATGTTATGTTGTGCATTTGGGTTGGTTATTAGTCTCCCTAGGTGTAACAAGTATGTTAGTTGAAGAATTAGGGAGAACCAATGAATAGTAAACCAATTACATGATATGTTGTGCATTTGTGTTTGTTATTAGTCTCCCCAGGTGTAACAAGTAAGTCAATTGAAGAATTAGAGAGAACCAACGAGCAGTAAACCAATTACATGTTATGTTGTGCATTTGTGTTGGTTATTAGTCTCCCCAGGTTTAGCAAGTAAGTCATTTGAAAAATTAGAGAAAACCAATGAACAGTAAACCAATTACATGTTATGTTGTGCATTTGTGTTTGTTATTAGTCTCCCCAGGTGTAACAAGTAAGTCAGTTGAAGAATTACAGAGAACCAATGAACAGTAAACCAATTACATGTTATGTTATGCATTTGGGTTGGTTATTAGTCTCCCCAGGTGTAGCAAGAAAGTCGGTTGAAGAATTAAAGAGAACCAATTACATGTTATGTTGTGCATTTGTGTTTGTTATTAGTCTCCCCAGGTGTAGCAAGAAAGTCGGTTGAAGAATTAGAGAGAACCAAAGAACAATAAACCAATTACATGTTATGTTGTGCATTTGTGTTTGTAATTAGTCTCCCCAGGTGTAGCAAGTAAGTCAGTTGAAGAATTAGGGAGAACCAATGAAAAGTAAACCAATTACATGTTATGTTGTGCATTTGTGTTCGTTATTTGTCTCCCCAGGTGTAGCAAGTAAGTCAGTTGAAGAATTAGAGAGAACCAATGAACAGTAAACCAATTACATGTTATGTTATGCATTTGTGTTTGTTATTAGTCTCCCCAGGTGTAGCAAGTAAGTCGGTTGAAGAATTAGTGAGAACCAATGAACAGTAAACCAATTACATGTTATGTTGTGCATTTGTGTTTGTAATTAGTCTCCCCAGGTGTAGCAAGTAAGTCAGTTGAAGAATTAGGGAGAACCAATGAACAGTAAACCAATTACATGTTATGTTGTGCATTTGTGTTGGTTATTAGTCTCCCTAGGTGTAGCAAGTAAGTCAGTTGAAGAATTAGAGAGAACCAATGAATAGTAAACCAATTACATGTTATGCTGTGCATTTGTGTTGGTTATTAGTCTCCCCAGGTCTAGCAAGTAAGTCAGTTGAAGAATTAGAGAGAACCAATGAATAGTAAACCAATTACATGTTATGCTGTGCATTTGTGTTGGTTATTAGTCTCCCCAGGTTTAGAAAATAAGTCAATTGAAAAATTAGAGAAAACCAATGAACAGTAAACCAATTACATGTTATGTTGTGCATTTGTGTTTGTTATTAGTCTCCCCAGGTGTAGCAAGTAAGTCAGTTGAAGAATTAGAGAGAACCAATGAACAGTAAACCAATTACATGTTATGTTATGCATTTGTGTTGGTTATTAGTCTCCCCAGGTGTAGCAAGTAATTCATTTGAAGAATTAGAGAGAACCAATGAACAATAAACCAATTACATGTTATGTTGTGCATTTGTGTTTGTTATTATTCACCCCAGGTGTAGCAAGTAAGTCAGTTGAAGAATTTGAGAGAACCAATGAGCAGTAAACCAATTACATGTTATGTTGTGCATTTGTGTTGGTTATTAGTCTCCCTAGGTGTAGCAAGTAAGTCAGTTGAAGAATTAGAGAGAACCAATGAATAGTAAACCAATTACATGTTATGCTGTGCATTTGTGTTGGTTATTAGTCTCCCCAGGTTTAGCAAGTAAGTCAGTTGAAAAATTAGAGAAAACCAATGAACAGTAAACCAATTACATGTTATGTTGTGCATTTGTGTTTGTTATTAGTCTCCCCAGGTGTAGCAAGTAAGTCAGTTGAAGAATTAGAGAGAACCAATGAATAGTAAACCAATTACATGTTTTGTTGTGCATTTGTGTTTGTTATTAGTCTCCCCAGGTGTAACAAGTAAGTCAGTTGAAATATTAGAGAGAGCCAATGAACAGTAAACCAATTACATGTTATCTTGTGCTTTTGTGTTTGTAATTAGTCTCCCCAGGTGTAGTAAGTAAGTCAGTTGAAGAATTAGAGAGAACCAACGAGCAGTAAACCAATGACATCTTATGTTGTGCATTTGTGTTGGTTATTAGTCTCCCCAGGTGTAGCAAGTAAGTCAGTTGAAGAATTAGGGAGAACCAATGAACAGTAAACCAATTACATGTTATGTTGTGCATTTGTGTTGGTTATTCGTCTCCCCAAGTGTAGCAAGTAAGTCAGTTGAAGAATTAGAGAGAACCAATGAACAGTAAACCAATTACATGTAATGTTATGCATTTGTGTTGGTTATTAGTCTCCCAGGTGTAGCAAGTAATTCATTTGAAGAATTAGAGAGAACCAATGAACAATAAACCAATTACATGTTATGTTGTGTATTTGTGTTTGTTATTAGTCTCCCCAGGTGTAGCAAGTAAGTCAGTTGAAGAATTAGAGAGAACCAATGAACAGTAAACCAATTACATGTTATGTTGTGCATTTGTGTTGGTTATTAGTCTCCCCAGGTGTAGCAAGTAAGTCAGTTGAAGAATTAGAGAGAACCAATGAATAGTAAACCAATTACATGTTATGCTGTGCATTTGTGTTGGTTATTAGTCTCCCCAGGTTTAGCAAGTAAGTCAGTTGAAAAATTAGAGAAAACCAATGAACAGTAAACCAATTACATGTTATGTTGTGCATTTGTGTTTATAATTAGTCTCCCCAGGTGTAGCAAGTAAGTCATTTGAAGAATTAGGGAGAACCAATGAAAAGTAAACCAATTACATGTTATGTTGTGCATTTGTGTTTGTAATTAGTCTCCCCAGGTGTAGCAAGTAAGTCAGTTGAAGAATTAGGGAGAACCAATGAAAAGTAAACCAATTACATGTTATGTTGTGCATTTGTGTTGGTTATTCGTCTCCCCAGGTGTAGCAAGTAATTCATTTGAAGAATTAGAGAGAACCAATGAACAATAAACCAATTACATGTTATGTTGTGCATTTGTGTTTGTTATTAGTCTCCCCAGGTGTAGCAAGTAAGTCAGTTGAAGAATTAGAGAGAACCAATGAACAGTAAACCAATTACATGTTATGTTATGCATTTGTGTTGGTTATTAGTCTCCCCAGGTGTAGCAAGTAATTCATTTGAAGAATTAGAGAGAACCAATGAACAATAAACCAATTACATGTTATGTTCTGCATTTGTGTTTGTTATTAGTCTCCCCAGCTGTAGCAAGTAAGTCAGTTGAAGAATTAGAGAGAACCAATGAACAGTAAACCAATTACATGTTATCTTGTGCATTTGTGTTGGTTATTCGTCTCCCCAGGTGTAGCAAGTAAGTCAGTTGAAGAATTAGAGAGAACCAATGAACAGTAAACCAATTACATGTAATGTTATGCATTTGTGTTGGTTATTAGTCTCCCCAGGTGTAGCAAGTAAGTCAGTTGAAGAATTAGAGAGAACCAATGAATAGTAAACCAATTACATGTTTTGTTGTGCATTTGTGTTTGTTATTAGTCTCCCCAGGTGTAACAAGTAAGTCAGTTGAAAAATTAGAGAGAGCCAATGAACAGTAAACCAATTACATGTTATCTTGTGCTTTTGTGTTTGTAATTAGTCTCCCCAGGTGTAGTAAGTAAGTCAGTTGAAGAATTAGAGAGAACCAACGAGCAGTAAACCAATGACATCTTATGTTGTGCATTTGTGTTGGTTATTAGTCTCCCCAGGTGTAGCAAGTAAGTCAGTTGAAGAATTAGGGAGAACCAATGAACAGTAAACCAATTACATGTTATGTTGTGCATTTGTGTTTGTTATTAGTCTCCCCAGGTGTAACAAGTAAGTCAGTTGAAGAATTAGAGAGAACCAACGAGCAGTAAACCAATGACATCTTATGTTGTGCATTTGCGTTGGTTATTATTCTCCCCAGGTGTAGCAAGTAAGTCAGTTGAAGAATTCGAGAGAACCAATGAACAGTAAACCAATTACATGGTATGTTGTGCATTTGTGTTGGTTATTAGTCTCCCCAGGTTTAGCAAGTAAGTCATTTGAAAAATTAGAGAAAACCAATGAACAGTAAACCAATTACATGTTATGTTGTGCATTTGTGTTTGTTATTAGTCTCCCCAGGTGTAACAAGTAAGTCAGTTGAAGAATTACAGAGAAGCAATGAACAGTAAACCAATTACATGTTATGTTGTGCATTTGGGTTGGTTATTAGTCTCCCTAGGTGTAACAAGTATGTTAGTTGAAGAATTAGGGAGAACCAATGAATAGTAAACCAATTACATGATATGTTGTGCATTTGTGTTTGTTATTAGTCTCCCCAGGTGTAACAAGTAAGTCAATTGAAGAATTAGAGAGAACCAACGAGCAGTAAACCAATTACATGTTATGTTGTGCATTTGTGTTGGTTATTAGTCTCCCCAGGTTTAGCAAGTAAGTCATTTGAAAAATTAGAGAAAACCAATGAACAGTAAACCAATTACATGTTATGTTGTGCATTTGTGTTTGTTATTAGTCTCCCCAGGTGTAACAAGTAAGTCAGTTGAAGAATTACAGAGAACCAATGAACAGTAAACCAATTACATGTTATGTTATGCATTTGGGTTGGTTATTAGTCTCCCCAGGTGTAGCAAGAAAGTCGGTTGAAGAATTAAAGAGAACCAATTACATGTTATGTTGTGCATTTGTGTTTGTTATTAGTCTCCCCAGGTGTAGCAAGAAAGTCGGTTGAAGAATTAGAGAGAACCAAAGAACAATAAACCAATTACATGTTATGTTGTGCATTTGTGTTTGTAATTAGTCTCCCCAGGTGTAGCAAGTAAGTCAGTTGAAGAATTAGGGAGAACCAATGAAAAGTAAACCAATTACATGTTATGTTGTGCATTTGTGTTCGTTATTTGTCTCCCCAGGTGTAGCAAGTAAGTCAGTTGAAGAATTAGAGAGAACCAATGAACAGTAAACCAATTACATGTTATGTTATGCATTTGTGTTTGTTATTAGTTTCCCCAGGTGTAGCAAGTAAGTCGGTTGAAGAATTAGTGAGAACCAATGAACAGTAAACCAATTACATGTTATGTTGTGCATTTGTGTTTGTAATTAGTCTCCCCAGGTGTAGCAAGTAAGTCAGTTGAAGAATTAGGGAGAACCAATGAACAGTAAACCAATTACATGTTATGTTGTGCATTTGTGTTGGTTATTAGTCTCCCTAGGTGTAGCAAGTAAGTCAGTTGAAGAATTAGAGAGAACCAATGAATAGTAAACCAATTACATGTTATGCTGTGCATTTGTGTTGGTTATTAGTCTCCCCAGGTCTAGCAAGTAAGTCAGTTGAAGAATTAGAGAGAACCAATGAATAGTAAACCAATTACATGTTATGCTGTGCATTTGTGTTGGTTATTAGTCTCCCCAGGTTTAGAAAATAAGTCAATTGAAAAATTAGAGAAAACCAATGAACAGTAAACCAATTACATGTTATGTTGTGCATTTGTGTTTGTTATTAGTCTCCCCAGGTGTAGCAAGTAAGTCAGTTGAAGAATTAGAGAGAACCAATGAACAGTAAACCAATTACATGTTATGTTATGCATTTGTGTTGGTTATTAGTCTCCCCAGGTGTAGCAAGTAATTCATTTGAAGAATTAGAGAGAACCAATGAACAATAAACCAATTACATGTTATGTTGTGCATTTGTGTTTGTTATTATTCACCCCAGGTGTAGCAAGTAAGTCAGTTGAAGAATTTGAGAGAACCAATGAGCAGTAAACCAATTACATGTTATGTTGTGCATTTGTGTTGGTTATTAGTCTCCCTAGGTGTAGCAAGTAAGTCAGTTGAAGAATTAGAGAGAACCAATGAATAGTAAACCAATTACATGTTATGCTGTGCATTTGTGTTGGTTATTAGTCTCCCCAGGTTTAGCAAGTAAGTCAGTTGAAAAATTAGAGAAAACCAATGAACAGTAAACCAATTACATGTTATGTTGTGCATTTGTGTTTGTTATTAGTCTCCCCAGGTGTAGTAAGTAAGTCAGTTGAAGAATTAGAGAGAACCAATGAATAGTAAACCAATTACATGTTTTGTTGTGCATTTGTGTTTGTTATTAGTCTCCCCAGGTGTAACAAGTAAGTCAGTTGAAATATTAGAGAGAGCCAATGAACAGTAAACCAATTACATGTTATCTTGTGCTTTTGTGTTTGTAATTAGTCTCCCCAGGTGTAGTAAGTAAGTCAGTTGAAGAATTAGAGAGAACCAACGAGCAGTAAACCAATGACATCTTATGTTGTGCATTTGTGTTGGTTATTAGTCTCCCCAGGTGTAGCAAGTAAGTCAGTTGAAGAATTAGGGAGAACCAATGAACAGTAAACCTATTACATGTTATGTTGTGCATTTGTGTTTGTTATTAGTCTCCCCAGGTGTAACAAGTAAGTCAGTTGAAGAATTAGAGAGAACCAACGAGCAGTAAACCAATGACATCTTATGTTGTGCATTTGCGTTGGTTATTATTCTCCCCAGGTGTAGCAAGTAAGTCAGTTGAAGAATTAGAGAGAACCAATGAACAGTAAACCAATTACATGGTATGTTGTGCATTTGTGTTGGTTATTAGTCTCCCCAGGTTTAGCAAGTAAGTCATTTGAAAAATTAGAGAAAACCAATGAACAGTAAACCAATTACATGTTATGTTGTGCATTTGTGTTTGTTATTAGTCTCCCCAGGTGTAACAAGTAAGTCAGTTGAAGAATTACAGAGAACCAATGAACAGTAAACCAATTACATGTTATGTTATGCATTTGGGTTGGTTATTAGTCTCCCCAGGTGTAGCAAGAAAGTCGGTTGAAGAATTAAAGAGAACCAATTACATGTTATGTTGTGCATTTGTGTTTGTTATTAGTCTCCCCAGGTGTAGCAAGAAAGTCCGTTGAAGAATTAGAGAGAACCAAAGAACAATAAACCAATTACATGTTATGTTGTGCATTTGTGTTTGTAATTAGTCTCCCCAGGTGTAGCAAGTAAGTCAGTTGAAGAATTAGGGAGAACCAATGAAAAGTAAACCAATTACATGTTATGTTGTGCATTTGTGTTCGTTATTCGTCTCCCCAGGTGTAGCAAGTAAGTCAGTTGAAGAATTAGAGAGAACCAATGAACAGTAAACCAATTACATGTTATGTTATGCATTTGTGTTTGTTATTAGTCTCCCCAGGTGTAGCAAGTAAGTCGGTTGAAGAATTAGTGAGAACCAATGAACAGTAAACCAATTACATGTTATGTTGTGCATTTGTGTTTGTAATTAGTCTCCCCAGGTGTAGCAAGTAAGTCAGTTGAAGAATTAGGGAGAACCAATGAACAGTAAACCAATTACATGTTATGTTGTGCATTTGTGTTGGTTATTCGTCTCCCCAAGTGTAGCAAGTAAGTCAGTTGAAGAATTAGAGAGAACCAATGAACAGTAAACCAATTACATGTAATGTTATGCATTTGTGTTGGTTATTAGTCTCCCAGGTGTAGCAAGTAATTCATTTGAAGAATTAGAGAGAACCAATGAACAATAAACCAATTACATGTTATGTTGTGTATTTGTGTTTGTTATTAGTCTCCCCAGGTGTAGCAAGTAAGTCAGTTGAAGAATTAGAGAGAACCAATGAACAGTAAACCAATTACATGTTATGTTGTGCATTTGTGTTGGTTATTAGTCTCCCCAGGTGTAGCAAGTAAGTCAGTTGAAGAATTAGAGAGAACCAATGAATAGTAAACCAATTACATGTTATGCTGTGCATTTGTATTGGTTATTAGTCTCCCCAGGTTTAGCAAGTAAGTCAGTTGAAAAATTAGAGAAAACCAATGAACAGTAAACCAATTACATGTTATGTTGTGCATTTGTGTTTATAATTAGTCTCCCCAGGTGTAGCAAGTAAGTCATTTGAAGAATTAGGGAGAACCAATGAAAAGTAAACCAATTACATGTTATGTTGTGCATTTGTGTTTGTAATTAGTCTCCCCAGGTGTAGCAAGTAAGTCAGTTGAAGAATTAGGGAGAACCAATGAAAAGTAAACCAATTACATGTTATGTTGTGCATTTGTGTTGGTTATTCGTCTCCCCAGGTGTAGCAAGTAATTCATTTGAAGAATTAGAGAGAACCAATGAACAATAAACCAATTACATGTTATGTTGTGCATTTGTGTTTGTTATTAGTCTCCCCAGGTGTAGCAAGTAAGTCAGTTGAAGAATTAGAGAGAACCAATGAACAGTAAACCAATTACATGTTATGTTATGCATTTGTGTTGGTTATTAGTCTCCCCAGGTGTAGCAAGTAATTCATTTGAAGAATTAGAGAGAACCAATGAACAATAAACCAATTACATGTTATGTTGTGCATTTGTGTTTGTTATTAGTCTCCCCAGGTGTAGCAAGTAAGTCAGTTGAAGAATTAGAGAGAACCAATGAACAGTAAACCAATTACATGTTATCTTGTGCATTTGTGTTGGTTATTCGTCTCCCCAGGTGTAGCAAGTAAGTCAGTTGAAGAATTAGAGAGAACCAATGAACAGTAAACCAATTACTTGTAATGTTATGCATTTGTGTTGGTTATTAGTCTCCCCAGGTGTAGCAAGTAAGTCAGTTGAAGAATTAGAGAGAACCAATGAATAGTAAACCAATTACATGTTTTGTTGTGCATTTGTGTTTGTTATTAGTCTCCCCAGGTGTAACAAGTAAGTCAGTTGAAAAATTAGAGAGAGCCAATGAACAGTAAACCAATTACATGTTATCTTGTGCTTTTGTGTTTGTAATTAGTCTCCCCAGGTGTAGTAAGTAAGTCAGTTGAAGAATTAGAGAGAACCAACGAGCAGTAAACCAATGACATCTTATGTTGTGCATTTGTGTTGGTTATTAGTCTCCCCAGGTGTAGCAAGTAAGTCAGTTGAAGAATTAG
Source organism: Cajanus cajan (assembly GCF_000230855.2). Classification (NCBI taxonomy): domain Eukaryota; kingdom Viridiplantae; phylum Streptophyta; class Magnoliopsida; order Fabales; family Fabaceae; genus Cajanus; species Cajanus cajan. The sequence continues at coordinate 43,258,746 of NC_138525.1, forward strand.
GGAGAACCAATGAACAGTAAACCAATTACATGTTATGTTGTGCATTTGTGTTTGTTATTAGTCTCCCCAGGTGTAACAAGTAAGTCAGTTGAAGAATTAGAGAGAACCAACGAGCAGTAAACCAATGACATCTTATGTTGTGCATTTGCGTTGGTTATTATTCTCCCCAGGTGTAGCAAGTAAGTCAGTTGAAGAATTCGAGAGAACCAATGAACAGTAAACCAATTACATGGTATGTTGTGCATTTGTGTTGGTTATTAGTCTCCCCAGGTTTAGCAAGTAAGTCATTTGAAAAATTAGAGAAAACCAATGAACAGTAAACCAATTACATGTTATGTTGTGCATTTGTGTTTGTTATTAGTCTCCCCAGGTGTAACAAGTAAGTCAGTTGAAGAATTACAGAGAAGCAATGAACAGTAAACCAATTACATGTTATGTTGTGCATTTGGGTTGGTTATTAGTCTCCCTAGGTGTAACAAGTATGTTAGTTGAAGAATTAGGGAGAACCAATGAATAGTAAACCAATTACATGATATGTTGTGCATTTGTGTTTGTTATTAGTCTCCCCAGGTGTAACAAGTAAGTCAATTGAAGAATTAGAGAGAACCAACGAGCAGTAAACCAATTACATGTTATGTTGTGCATTTGTGTTGGTTATTAGTCTCCCCAGGTTTAGCAAGTAAGTCATTTGAAAAATTAGAGAAAACCAATGAACAGTAAACCAATTACATGTTATGTTGTGCATTTGTGTTTGTTATTAGTCTCCCCAGGTGTAACAAGTAAGTCAGTTGAAGAATTACAGAGAACCAATGAACAGTAAACCAATTACATGTTATGTTATGCATTTGGGTTGGTTATTAGTCTCCCCAGGTGTAGCAAGAAAGTCGGTTGAAGAATTAAAGAGAACCAATTACATGTTATGTTGTGCATTTGTGTTTGTTATTAGTCTCCCCAGGTGTAGCAAGAAAGTCGGTTGAAGAATTAGAGAGAACCAAAGAACAATAAACCAATTACATGTTATGTTGTGCATTTGTGTTTGTAATTAGTCTCCCCAGGTGTAGCAAGTAAGTCAGTTGAAGAATTAGGGAGAACCAATGAAAAGTAAACCAATTACATGTTATGTTGTGCATTTGTGTTCGTTATTTGTCTCCCCAGGTGTAGCAAGTAAGTCAGTTGAAGAATTAGAGAGAACCAATGAACAGTAAACCAATTACATGTTATGTTATGCATTTGTGTTTGTTATTAGTCTCCCCAGGTGTAGCAAGTAAGTCGGTTGAAGAATTAGTGAGAACCAATGAACAGTAAACCAATTACATGTTATGTTGTGCATTTGTGTTTGTAATTAGTCTCCCCAGGTGTAGCAAGTAAGTCAGTTGAAGAATTAGGGAGAACCAATGAAAAGTAAACCAATTACATGTTATGTTGTGCATTTGTGTTCGTTATTTGTCTCCCCAGGTGCAGCAAGTAAGTCAGTTGAAGAATTAGAGAGAACCAATGAACAGTAAACCAATTACATGTTATGTTATGCATTTGTGTTTGTTATTAGTCTCCCCAGGTGTAACAAGTAAGTCGGTTGAAGAAATAGTGAGAACCAATGAACAGTAAACCAATTACATGTTATGTTGTGCATTTGTGTTTGTAATTAGTCTCCCCAGGTGTAGCAAGTAAGTCAGTTGAAGAATTAGGGAGAACCAATGAACAGTAAACCAATTACATGTTATGTTGTGCATTTGTGTTGGTTATTAGTCTCCCTAGGTGTAGCAAGTAAGTCAGTTGAAGAATTAGAGAGAACCAATGAATAGTAAACCAATTACATGTTATGCTGTGCATTTGTGTTGGTTATTAGTCTCCCCAGGTCTAGCAAGTAAGTCAGTTGAAGAATTAGAGAGAACCAATGAATAGTAAACCAATTACATGTTATGCTGTGCATTTGTGTTGGTTATTAGTCTCCCCAGGTTTAGAAAATAAGTCAATTGAAAAATTAGAGAAAACCAATGAACAGTAAACCAATTACATGTTATGTTGTGCATTTGTGTTTGTTATTAGTCTCCCCAGGTGTAGCAAGTAAGTCAGTTGAAGAATTAGAGAGAACCAATGAACAGTAAACCAATTACATGTTATGTTATGCATTTGTGTTGGTTATTAGTCTCCCCAGGTGTAGCAAGTAATTCATTTGAAGAATTAGAGAGAACCAATGAACAATAAACCAATTACATGTTATGTTGTGCATTTGTGTTTGTTATTATTCACCCCAGGTGTAGCAAGTAAGTCAGTTGAAGAATTTGAGAGAACCAATGAGCAGTAAACCAATTACATGTTATGTTGTGCATTTGTGTTGGTTATTAGTCTCCCTAGGTGTAGCAAGTAAGTCAGTTGAAGAATTAGAGAGAACCAATGAATAGTAAACCAATTACATGTTATGCTGTGCATTTGTGTTGGTTATTAGTCTCCCCAGGTTTAGCAAGTAAGTCAGTTGAAAAATTAGAGAAAACCAATGAACAGTAAACCAATTACATGTTATGTTGTGCATTTGTGTTTGTTATTAGTCTCCCCAGGTGTAGCAAGTAAGTCAGTTGAAGAATTAGAGAGAACCAATGAATAGTAAACCAATTACATGTTTTGTTGTGCATTTGTGTTTGTTATTAGTCTCCCCAGGTGTAACAAGTAAGTCAGTTGAAATATTAGAGAGAGCCAATGAACAGTAAACCAATTACATGTTATCTTGTGCTTTTGTGTTTGTAATTAGTCTCCCCAGGTGTAGTAAGTAAGTCAGTTGAAGAATTAGAGAGAACCAACGAGCAGTAAACCAATGACATCTTATGTTGTGCATTTGTGTTGGTTATTAGTCTCCCCAGGTGTAGCAAGTAAGTCAGTTGAAGAATTAGGGAGAACCAATGAACAGTAAACCTATTACATGTTATGTTGTGCATTTGTGTTTGTTATTAGTCTCCCCAGGTGTAACAAGTAAGTCAGTTGAAGAATTAGAGAGAACCAACGAGCAGTAAACCAATGACATCTTATGTTGTGCATTTGCGTTGGTTATTATTCTCCCCAGGTGTAGCAAGTAAGTCAGTTGAAGAATTAGAGAGAACCAATGAACAGTAAACCAATTACATGGTATGTTGTGCATTTGTGTTGGTTATTAGTCTCCCCAGGTTTAGCAAGTAAGTCATTTGAAAAATTAGAGAAAACCAATGAACAGTAAACCAATTACATGTTATGTTGTGCATTTGTGTTTGTTATTAGTCTCCCCAGGTGTAACAAGTAAGTCAGTTGAAGAATTACAGAGAACCAATGAACAGTAAACCAATTACATGTTATGTTATGCATTTGGGTTGGTTATTAGTCTCCCCAGGTGTAGCAAGAAAGTCGGTTGAAGAATTAAAGAGAACCAATTACATGTTATGTTGTGCATTTGTGTTTGTTATTAGTCTCCCCAGGTGTAGCAAGAAAGTCCGTTGAAGAATTAGAGAGAACCAAAGAACAATAAACCAATTACATGTTATGTTGTGCATTTGTGTTTGTAATTAGTCTCCCCAGGTGTAGCAAGTAAGTCAGTTGAAGAATTAGGGAGAACCAATGAAAAGTAAACCAATTACATGTTATGTTGTGCATTTGTGTTCGTTATTCGTCTCCCCAGGTGTAGCAAGTAAGTCAGTTGAAGAATTAGAGAGAACCAATGAACAGTAAACCAATTACATGTTATGTTATGCATTTGTGTTTGTTATTAGTCTCCCCAGGTGTAGCAAGTAAGTCGGTTGAAGAATTAGTGAGAACCAATGAACAGTAAACCAATTACATGTTATGTTGTGCATTTGTGTTTGTAATTAGTCTCCCCAGGTGTAGCAAGTAAGTCAGTTGAAGAATTAGGGAGAACCAATGAACAGTAAACCAATTACATGTTATGTTGTGCATTTGTGTTGGTTATTCGTCTCCCCAAGTGTAGCAAATAAGTCAGTTGAAGAATTAGAGAGAACCAATGAACAGTAAACCAATTACATGTAATGTTATGCATTTGTGTTGGTTATTAGTCTCCCAGGTGTAGCAAGTAATTCATTTGAAGAATTAGAGAGAACCAATGAACAATAAACCAATTACATGTTATGTTGTGTATTTGTGTTTGTTATTAGTCTCCCCAGGTGTAGCAAGTAAGTCAGTTGAAGAATTAGAGAGAACCAATGAACAGTAAACCAATTACATGTTATGTTGTGCATTTGTGTTGGTTATTAGTCTCCCCAGGTGTAGCAAGTAAGTCAGTTGAAGAATTAGAGAGAACCAATGAATAGTAAACCAATTACATGTTATGCTGTGCATTTGTGTTGGTTATTAGTCTCCCCAGGTTTAGCAAGTAAGTCAGTTGAAAAATTAGAGAAAACCAATGAACAGTAAACCAATTACATGTTATGTTGTGCATTTGTGTTTATAATTAGTCTCCCCAGGTGTAGCAAGTAAGTCATTTGAAGAATTAGGGAGAACCAATGAAAAGTAAACCAATTACATGTTATGTTGTGCATTTGTGTTTGTAATTAGTCTCCCCAGGTGTAGCAAGTAAGTCAGTTGAAGAATTAGGGAGAACCAATGAAAAGTAAACCAATTACATGTTATGTTGTGCATTTGTGTTGGTTATTCGTCTCCCCAGGTGTAGCAAGTAATTCATTTGAAGAATTAGAGAGAACCAATGAACAATAAACCAATTACATGTTATGTTGTGCATTTGTGTTTGTTATTAGTCTCCCCAGGTGTAGCAAGTAAGTCAGTTGAAGAATTAGAGAGAACCAATGAACAGTAAACCAATTACATGTTATGTTATGCATTTGTGTTGGTTATTAGTCTCCCCAGGTGTAGCAAGTAATTCATTTGAAGAATTAGAGAGAACCAATGAACAATAAACCAATTACATGTTATGTTGTGCATTTGTGTTTGTTATTAGTCTCCCCAGCTGTAGCAAGTAAGTCAGTTGAAGAATTAGAGAGAACCAATGAACAGTAAACCAATTACATGTTATGTTATGCATTTGTGTTGGTTATTAGTCTCCCCAGGTGTAGCAAGTAATTCATTTGAAGAATTAGAGAGAACCAATGAACAATAAACCAATTACATGTTATGTTGTGCATTTGTGTTTGTTATTAGTCTCCCCAGCTGTAGCAAGTAAGTCAGTTGAAGAATTAGAGAGAACCAATGAACAGTAAACCAATTACATGTTATCTTGTGCATTTGTGTTGGTTATTAATCTCCCCAGGTGTAGCAAGTAAGTCAGTTGAAGAATTAGAGAGAACCAATGAATAGTAAACCAATTACATGTTATGCTGTGCATTTGTGTTGGTTATTAGTCTCCCCAGGTTTAGCAAGTAAGTCAGTTGAAAAATTAGAGAAAACCAATGAACAGTAAACCAATTACATGTTATGTTGTGCATTTGTGTTTATAATTAGTCTCCCCAGGTGTAGCAAGTAAGTCATTTGAAGAATTAGGGAGAACCAATGAAAAGTAAACCAATTACATGTTATGTTGTGCATTTGTGTTTGTAATTAGTCTCCCCAGGTGTAGCAAGTAAGTCAGTTGAAGAATTAGGGAGAACCAATGAAAAGTAAACCAATTACATGTTATGTTGTGCATTTGTGTTGGTTATTAGTCTCCCCAGGTGTAGCAAGTAATTCATTTGAAGAATTAGAGAGAACCAATGAACAATAAACCAATTACATGTTATGTTGTGCATTTGTGTTTGTTATTAGTCTCCCCAGGTGTAGCAAGTAAGTCAGTTGAAGAATTAGAGAGAACCAATGAACAGTAAACCAATTACATGTTATCTTGTGCATTTGTGTTGGTTATTCGTCTCCCCAGGTGTAGCAAGTAAGTCAGTTGAAGAATTAGAGAGAACCAATGAACAGTAAACCAATTACATGTAATGTTATGCATTTGTGTTGGTTATTAGTCTCCCCAGGTGTAGCAAGTAAGTCAGTTGAAGAATTAGAGAGAACCAATGAATAGTAAACCAATTACATGTTTTGTTGTGCATTTGTGTTTGTTATTAGTCTCCCCAGGTGTAACAAGTAAGTCAGTTGAAATATTAGAGAGAGCCAAGGAACAGTAAACCAATTACATGTTATCTTGTGCTTTTGTGTTTGTAATTAGTCTCCCCAGGTGTAGTAAGTAAGTCAGTTGAAGAATTAGAGAGAACCAACGAGCAGTAAACCAATGACATCTTATGTTGTGCATTTGTGTTGGTTATTAGTCTCCCCAGGTGTAGCAAGTAAGTCAGTTGAAGAATTAGGGAGAACCAATGAACAGTAAACCTATTACATGTTATGTTGTGCATTTGTGTTTGTTATTAGTCTCCCCAGGTGTAACAAGTAAGTCAGTTGAAGAATTAGAGAGAACCAACGAGCAGTAAACCAATGACATCTTATGTTGTGCATTTGCGTTGGTTATTATTCTCCCCAGGTGTAGCAAGTAAGTCAGTTGAAGAATTAGAGAGAACCAATGAACAGTAAACCAATTAAATGGTATGTTGTGCATTTGTGTTGGTTATTAGTCTCCCCAGGTTTAGCAAGTAAGTCATTTGAAAAATTAGAGAAAACCAATGAACAGTAAACCAATTACATGTTATGTTGTGCATTTGTGTTCGTTATTCGTCTCCCCAGGTGTAGCAAGTAAGTCAGTTGAAGAATTAGAGAGAACCAATGAACAGTAAACCAATTACATGTTATGTTATGCATTTGTGTTTGTTATTAGTCTCCCCAGGTGTAGCAAGTAAGTCGGTTGAAGAATTAGTGAGAACCAATGAACAGTAAACCAATTACATGTTATGTTGTGCATTTGTGTTTGTAATTAGTCTCCCCAGGTGTAGCAAGTAAGTCAGTTGAAGAATTAGGGAGAACCAATGAACAGTAAACCAATTACATGTTATGTTGTGCATTTGTGTTGGTTATTCGTCTCCCCAAGTGTAGCAAGTAAGTCAGTTGAAGAATTAGAGAGAACCAATGAACAGTAAACCAATTACATGTAATGTTATGCATTTGTGTTGGTTATTAGTCTCCCAGGTGTAGCAAGTAATTCATTTGAAGAATTAGAGAGAACCAATGAACAATAAACCAATTACATGTTATGTTGTGTATTTGTGTTTGTTATTAGTCTCCCCAGGTGTAGCAAGTAAGTCAGTTGAAGAATTAGAGAGAACCAATGAACAGTAAACCAATTACATGTTATGTTGTGCATTTGTGTTGGTTATTAGTCTCCCCAGGTGTAGCAAGTAAGTCAGTTGAAGAATTAGAGAGAACCAATGAATAGTAAACCAATTACATGTTATGCTGTGCATTTGTGTTGGTTATTAGTCTCCCCAGGTTTAGCAAGTAAGTCAGTTGAAAAATTAGAGAAAACCAATGAACAGTAAACCAATTACATGTTATGTTGTGCATTTGTGTTTATAATTAGTCTCCCCAGGTGTAGCAAGTAAGTCATTTGAAGAATTAGGGAGAACCAATGAAATGTAAACCAATTACATGTTATGTTGTGCATTTGTGTTTGTAATTAGTCTCCCCAGGTGTAGCAAGTAAGTCAGTTGAAGAATTAGGGAGAACCAATGAAAAGTAAACCAATTACATGTTATGTTGTGCATTTGTGTTGGTTATTCGTCTCCCCAGGTGTAGCAAGTAATTCATTTGAAGAATTAGAGAGAACCAATGAACAATAAACCAATTACATGTTATGTTGTGCATTTGTGTTTGTTATTAGTCTCCCCAGGTGTAGCAAGTAAGTCAGTTGAAGAATTAGAGAGAACCAATGAATAGTAAACCAATTACATGTTATGTTATGCATTTGTGTTGGTTATTAGTCTCCCCAGGTGTAGCAAGTAATTCATTTGAAGAATTAGAGAGAACCAATGAACAATAAACCAATTACATGTTATGTTGTGCATTTGTGTTTGTTATTAGTCTCCCCAGCTGTAGCAAGTAAGTCAGTTGAAGAATTAGAGAGAACCAATGAACAGTAAACCAATTACATGTTATCTTGTGCATTTGTGTTGGTTATTCGTCTCCCCAGGTGTAGCAAGTAAGTCAGTTGAAGAATTAGAGAGAACCAATGAACAGTAAACCAATTACATGTAATGTTATGCATTTGTGTTGGTTATTAGTCTCCCCAGGTGTAGCAAGTAAGTCAGTTGAAGAATTAGAGAGAACCAATGAATAGTAAACCAATTACATGTTTTGTTGTGCATTTGTGTTCGTTATTCGTCTCCCCAGGTGTAGCAAGTAAGTCAGTTGAAGAATTAGAGAGAACCAATGAACAGTAAACCAATTACATGTTATGTTATGCATTTGTGTTTGTTATTAGTCTCCCCAGGTGTAGCAAGTAAGTCGGTTGAAGAATTAGTGAGAACCAATGAACAGTAAACCAATTACATGTTATGTTGTGCATTTGTGTTTGTAATTAGTCTCCCCAGGTGTAGCAAGTAAGTCAGTTGAAGAATTAGGGAGAACCAATGAACAGTAAACCAATTACATGTTATGTTGTGCATTTGTGTTGGTTATTCGTCTCCCCAAGTGTAGCAAGTAAGTCAGTTGAAGAATTAGGGAGAACCAATGAACAGTAAACCAATTACATGTTATGTTGTGCATTTGTGTTGGTTATTCGTCTCCCCAAGTGTAGCAAGTAAGTCAGTTGAAGAATTAGAGAGAACCAATGAACAGTAAACCAATTACATGTTATCTTGTGCATTTGTGTTGGTTATTCGTCTCCCCAGGTGTAGCAAGTAAGTCAGTTGAAGAATTAGAGAGAACCAATGAACAGTAAACCAATTACATGTAATGTTATGCATTTGTGTTGGTTATTAGTCTCCCCAGGTGTAGCAAGTAAGTCAGTTGAAGAATTAGAGAGAACCAATGAATAGTAAACCAATTACATGTTTTGTTGTGCATTTGTGTTTGTTATTAGTCTCCCCAGGTGTAACAAGTAAGTCAGTTGAAAAATTAGAGAGAGCCAATGAACAGTAAACCAATTACATGTTATCTTGTGCTTTTGTGTTTGTAATTAGTCTCCCCAGGTGTAGTAAGTAAGTCAGTTGAAGAATTAGAGAGAACCAACGAGCAGTAAACCAATGACATCTTATGTTGTGCATTTGTGTTGGTTATTAGTCTCCCCAGGTGTAGCAAGTAAGTCAGTTGAAGAATTAGGGAGAACCAATGAACAGTAAACCAATTACATGTTATGTTGTGCATTTGTGTTTGTTATTAGTCTCCCCAGGTGTAACAAGTAAGTCAGTTGAAGAATTAGAGAGAACCAACGAGCAGTAAACCAATGACATCTTATGTTGTGCATTTGCGTTGGTTATTATTCTCCCCAGGTGTAGCAAGTAAGTCAGTTGAAGAATTCGAGAGAACCAATGAACAGTAAACCAATTACATGGTATGTTGTGCATTTGTGTTGGTTATTAGTCTCCCCAGGTTTAGCAAGTAAGTCATTTGAAAAATTAGAGAAAACCAATGAACAGTAAACCAATTACATGTTATGTTGTGCATTTGTGTTTGTTATTAGTCTCCCCAGGTGTAACAAGTAAGTCAGTTGAAGAATTACAGAGAAGCAATGAACAGTAAACCAATTACATGTTATGTTGTGCATTTGGGTTGGTTATTAGTCTCCCTAGGTGTAACAAGTATGTTAGTTGAAGAATTAGGGAGAACCAATGAATAGTAAACCAATTACATGATATGTTGTGCATTTGTGTTTGTTATTAGTCTCCCCAGGTGTAACAAGTAAGTCAATTGAAGAATTAGAGAGAACCAACGAGCAGTAAACCAATTACATGTTATGTTGTGCATTTGTGTTGGTTATTAGTCTCCCCAGGTTTAGCAAGTAAGTCATTTGAAAAATTAGAGAAAACCAATGAACAGTAAACCAATTACATGTTATGTTGTGCATTTGTGTTTGTTATTAGTCTCCCCAGGTGTAACAAGTAAGTCAGTTGAAGAATTACAGAGAACCAATGAACAGTAAACCAATTACATGTTATGTTATGCATTTGGGTTGGTTATTAGTCTCCCCAGGTGTAGCAAGAAAGTCGGTTGGAGAATTAAAGAGAACCAATTACATGTTATGTTGTGCATTTGTGTTTGTTATTAGTCTCCCCAGGTGTAGCAAGAAAGTCGGTTGAAGAATTAGAGAGAACCAAAGAACAATAAACCAATTACATGTTATGTTGTGCATTTGTGTTTGTAATTAGTCTCCCCAGGTGTAGCAAGTAAGTCAGTTGAAGAATTAGGGAGAACCAATGAAAAGTAAACCAATTACATGTTATGTTGTGCATTTGTGTTCGTTATTTGTCTCCCCAGGTGTAGCAAGTAAGTCAGTTGAAGAATTAGAGAGAACCAATGAACAGTAAACCAATTACATGTTATGTTATGCATTTGTGTTTGTTATTAGTCTCCCCAGGTGTAGCAAGTAAGTCGGTTGAAGAATTAGTGAGAACCAATGAACAGTAAACCAATTACATGTTATGTTGTGCATTTGTGTTTGTAATTAGTCTCCCCAGGTGTAGCAAGTAAGTCAGTTGAAGAATTAGGGAGAACCAATGAACAGTAAACCAATTACATGTTATGTTGTGCATTTGTGTTGGTTATTCGTCTCCCCAAGTGTAGCAAGTAAGTCAGTTGAAGAATTAGAGAGAACCAATGAACAGTAAACCAATTACATGTAATGTTATGCATTTGTGTTGGTTATTAGTCTCCCAGGTGTAGCAAGTAATTCATTTGAAGAATTAGAGAGAACCAATGAACAATAAACCAATTACATGTTATGTTGTGTATTTGTGTTTGTTATTAGTCTCCCCAGGTGTAGCAAGTAAGTCAGTTGAAGAATTAGAGAGAACCAATGAACAGTAAACCAATTACATGTTATGTTGTGCATTTGTGTTGGTTATTAGTCTCCCCAGGTGTAGCAAGTAAGTCAGTTGAAGAATTAGAGAGAACCAATGAATAGTAAACCAATTACATGTTATGCTGTGCATTTGTGTTGGTTATTAGTCTCCCCAGGTTTAGCAAGTAAGTCAGTTGAAAAATTAGAGAAAACCAATGAACAGTAAACCAATTACATGTTATGTTGTGCATTTGTGTTTATAATTAGTCTCCCCAGGTGTAGCAAGTAAGTCATTTGAAGAATTAGGGAGAACCAATGAAAAGTAAACCAATTACATGTTATGTTGTGCATTTGTGTTTGTAATTAGTCTCCCCAGGTGTAGCAAGTAAGTCAGTTGAAGAATTAGGGAGAACCAATGAAAAGTAAACCAATTACATGTTATGTTGTGCATTTGTGTTGGTTATTCGTCTCCCCAGGTGTAGCAAGTAATTCATTTGAAGAATTAGAGAGAACCAATGAACAATAAACCAATTACATGTTATGTTGTGCATTTGTGTTTGTTATTAGTCTCCCCAGGTGTAGCAAGTAAGTCAGTTGAAGAATTAGAGAGAACCAATGAACAGTAAACCAATTACATGTTATGTTATGCATTTGTGTTGGTTATTAGTCTCCCCAGGTGTAGCAAGTAATTCATTTGAAGAATTAGAGAGAACCAATGAACAATAAACCAATTACATGTTATGTTGTGCATTTGTGTTTGTTATTAGTCTCCCCAGGTGTAGCAAGTAAGTCAGTTGAAGAATTAGAGAGAACCAATGAACAGTAAACCAATTACATGTAATGTTATGCATTTGTGTTGGTTATTAGTCTCCCCAGGTGTAGCAAGTAAGTCAGTTGAAGAATTAGAGAGAACCAATGAATAGTAAACCAATTACATGTTTTGTTGTGCATTTGTGTTTGTTATTAGTCTCCCCAGGTGTAACAAGTAAGTCAGTTGAAAAATTAGAGAGAGCCAATGAACAGTAAACCAATTACATGTTATCTTGTGCTTTTGTGTTTGTAATTAGTCTCCCCAGGTGTAGTAAGTAAGTCAGTTGAAGAATTAGAGAGAACCAACGAGCAGTAAACCAATGACATCTTATGTTGTGCATTTGTGTTGGTTATTAGTCTCCCCAGGTGTAGCAAGTAAGTCAGTTGAAGAATTAGGGAGAACCAATGAACAGTAAACCAATTACATGTTATGTTGTGCATTTGTGTTTGTTATTAGTCTCCCCAGGTGTAACAAGTAAGTCAGTTGAAAAATTAGAGAGAGCCAATGAACAGTAAACCAATTACATGTTATCTTGTGCTTTTGTGTTTGTAATTAGTCTCCCCAGGTGTAGTAAGTAAGTCAGTTGAAGAATCAGAGAGAACCAACGAGCAGTAAACCAATGACATCTTATGTTATGCATTTGTGTTTGTTATTAGTCTCCCCAGGTGTAGCAAGTAAGTCAGTTGAAGAATTAGGGAGAACCAATGAAAAGTAAACCAATTACATGTTATGTTGTGCATTTGTGTTCGTTATTCGTCTCCCCAGGTGTAGCAAGTAAGTCAGTTGAAGAATTAGAGAGAACCAATGAACAGTAAACCAATTACATGTTATGTTATGCATTTGTGTTTGTTATTAGTCTCCCCAGGTGTAGCAAGTAAGTCGGTTGAAGAATTAGTGAGAACCAATGAACAGTAAACCAATTACATGTTATGTTGTGCATTTGTGTTTGTAATTAGTCTCCCCAGGTGTAGCAAGTAAGTCAGTTGAAGAATTAGGGAGAACCAATGAACAGTAAACCAATTACATGTTATGTTGTGCATTTGTGTTGGTTATTCGTCTCCCCAAGTGTAGCAAGTAAGTCAGTTGAAGAATTAGAGAGAACCAATGAACAGTAAACCAATTACATGTAATGTTATGCATTTGTGTTGGTTATTAGTCTCCCAGGTGTAGCAAGTAATTCATTTGAAGAATTAGAGAGAACCAATGAACAATAAACCAATTACATGTTATGTTGTGTATTTGTGTTTGTTATTAGTCTCCCCAGGTGTAGCAAGTAAGTCGGTTGAAGAATTAGTGAGAACCAATGAACAGTAAACCAATTACATGTTATGTTGTGCATTTGTGTTTGTAATTAGTCTCCCCAGGTGTAGCAAGTAAGTCAGTTGAAGAATTAGGGAGAACCAATGAACAGTAAACCAATTACATGTTATGTTGTGCATTTGTGTTGGTTATTCGTCTCCCCAAGTGTAGCAAGTAAGTCAGTTGAAGAATTAGAGAGAACCAATGAACAGTAAACCAATTACATGTAATGTTATGCATTTGTGTTGGTTATTAGTCTCCCAGGTGTAGCAAGTAATTCATTTGAAGAATTAGAGAGAACCAATGAACAATAAACCAATTACATGTTATGTTGTGTATTTGTGTTTGTTATTAGTCTCCCCAGGTGTAGCAAGTAAGTCAGTTGAAGAATTAGAGAGAACCAATGAACAGTAAACCAATTACATGTTATGTTGTGCATTTGTGTTGGTTATTTGTCTCCCCAGGTGTAGCAAGTAAGTCAGTTGAAGAATTAGAGAGAACCAATGAATAGTAAACCAATTACATGTTATGCTGTGCATTTGTGTTGGTTATTAGTCTCCCCAGGTTTAGCAAGTAAGTCAGTTGAAAAATTAGAGAAAACCAATGAACAGTAAACCAATTACATGTTATGTTGTGCATTTGTGTTTATAATTAGTCTCCCCAGGTGTAGCAAGTAAGTCATTTGAAGAATTAGGGAGAACCAATGAAAAGTAAACCAATTACATGTTATGTTGTGCATTTGTGTTTGTAATTAGTCTCCCCAGGTGTAGCAAGTAAGTCAGTTGAAGAATTAGGGAGAACCAATGAAAAGTAAACCAATTACATGTTATGTTGTGCATTTGTGTTGGTTATTCGTCTCCCCAGGTGTAGCAAGTAATTCATTTGAAGAATTAGAGAGAACCAATGAACAATAAACCAATTACATGTTATGTTGTGCATTTGTGTTTGTTATTAGTCTCCCCAGGTGTAGCAAGTAAGTCAGTTGAAGAATTAGAGAGAACCAATGAACAGTAAACCGATTACATGTTATGTTATGCATTTGTGTTGGTTATTAGTCTCCCCAGGTGTAGCAAGTAATTCATTTGAAGAATTAGAGAGAACCAATGAACAATAAACCAATTACATGTTATGTTGTGCATTTGTGTTTGTTATTAGTCTCCCCAGGTGTAGCAAGTAAGTTAGTTGAAGAATTGGAGAGAACCAACGAGCAGTAAACCAATTACATCTTATGTTATGCATTTGTGTTGGTTATTAGTCTCCCTAGGTGTAGCAAGTAAGTCAGTTGAAGAATTAGAGAGAACCAATGAACAGTAAACCAATTCCATGTTATGTTATGCATTTGTGTTGGTTATTAGTCTCCCCAGGTGTAGCAAGTAATTCATTTGAAGAATTAGAGAGAACCAATGAACAATAAACCAATTACATGTTATGTTGTGCATTTGTGTTTGTTATTAGTCTCCCCAGGTGTAGCAAGTAAGTCAGTTGAAGAATTAGAGAGAACCAATGAACAGTAAACCAATTACATGTTATGTTGTGCATTTGTGTTCGTTACTAGTCTCCCCAAGTGTAGCAAGTAAGTCAGTTGAAGAATTAGAGAGAACCAATGAACAGTAAACCAATTACATGTTATGTTGTGCATTTGTGTTCGTTACTAGTCTCCCCAAGTGTAGCAAGTAAGTCAGTTGAAGAATTAGAGAGAACCAATGAACAGTAAACCAATTACATGTTATGTTGTGCATTTGCGTTTGTTATTAGTCTCCCCAGATGTAGCAAGTAAGTCAGTTGAAGAATTTGAGAGAACCAATGAGCAGTAAACCAATTACATGTTATGTTGTGCATTTGTGTTGGTTATTAGTTTCCCTAGGTGTAGCAAGTAAGTCAGTTGAAGAATTAGAGAGAACCAATGAATAGTAAACCAATTACATGTTACGCTGTACATTTGTGTTTGTTATTAGTCTCCCCAGGTGTAGCAAGTAAGTCAGTTGAAGAATTAGAGAGAACCAATGAACAGTAAACCAATTACATGTTATGTTGTGCATTTGCATTTGTTATTAGTCTCCCCAGGTGTAGCAAGTAAGTCAGTTGAAGAATTAGAGAGAACCAATGAACAGTAAACCAATTACATGTTATGTTGTGCATTTGTGTTTGTTACTAGTCTCCCCAGGTGTAGCAAGTAAGTCAGTTGAAGAATTAGAGAGAACCAACTAACAGTAAACCAATTACATGTGATGTTGTGCATTTGTGTTGGTTATTAGTCTCCCCAGGTGTAGCAAGTAAGTCAGTTGAAGAATTAGAGAGAACCAATGAACAGTAAATCAATTACATGTTATGTTATGCATTTGTGTTGGTTATTAGTCTCCCCAGGTGTAGCAAGTAATTCATTTGAAGAATTAGAGAGAACCAATGAACAATAAACCAATTACATGTTATGTTGTGCATTTGTGTTTGTTATTAGTCTCCCCAGGTGAAGCAAATAAGTCAGTTGAAGAATTAGAGAGAACCAATGAACAGTAAACCAATTACATGTTATGTTGTGCATTTGTGTTTGTTACTAGTCTCCCCAGGTGTAGCAAGTAAGTCAGTTGAAGAATTAGAGAGAACCAATGAACAGTAAACCAATTACATGTAATGTTATGCATTTGTGTTGGTTATTAGTCTCCCCAGGTGTAGCAAGTAATTCATTTGAAGAATCAGAAAAAACCAATGAACAGTAAACCAATTACATGTTCTGTTGTGCATTTGTGTTTGTTATTAGTCTCCCCAGGTGTAGCAAGAAAGTCGGTTGAAGAATTAGAGAGAACCAATGAACAATAAACCAATTACATGTTATGTTATGCATTTGTGTTTGTAATTAGTCTCCCCAGGTGTAGCAAGTAAGTCAGTTGAAGAATTAGGGAGAACCAATGAACAGTAAACCAATTACATGTTATGTTGTGCATTTGTGTTGGTTATTCGTCTCCCCAGGTGTAGCAAGTAAGTCAGTTGAAGAATTAGAGAGAACCAATGAACAGTAAACCAATTACATGTTATGTTGTGCATTTGCATTTGTTATTAGTCTCCCCAGGTGTAGCAAGTAAGTCAGTTGAAGAATTAGAGAGAACCAATGAACAGTAAACCAATTACATGTTATGTTGTGCATTTGTGTTCGTTACTAGTCTCCCCAAGTGTAGCAAGTAAGTCAGTTGAAGAATTAGAGAGAACCAATGAACAGTAAACCAATTACATGTAATGTTATGCATTTGTGTTGGTTATTAGTCTCCCCAGGTGTAGCAAGTAATTCATTTGAAGAATTAGAGAGAACCAATGAACAATAAACCAATTACATGTTATGTTGTGCATTTGTGTTTGTTATTAGTCTCCCCAGGTGTAGCAAGTAAGTCAGTTGAAGAATTAGAGAGAACCAATGAACAGTAAACCAATTACATGTTATGTTGTGCATTTGTGTTTGTTACTAGTCTCCCCAGGTGTAGCAAGTAAGTCAGTTGAAGAATTAGAGAGAACCAATGAACAATAAACCAATTACATGTTATGTTATGCATTTGTGTTTGTAATTAGTCTCCCCAGGTGTAGCAAGTAAGTCAGTTGAAGAATTAGGGAGAACCAATGAACAGTAAACCAATTACATGTTATGTTGTGCATTTGTGTTGGTTATTCGTCTCCCCAGGTGTAGCAAGTAAGTCAGCTGAAGAATTAGAGAGAACCAATGAACAGTAAACCAATTACATGTAATGTTATGCATTTGTGTTGGTTATTAGTCTCCCCAGGTGTAGCAAGTAATTCATTTGAAGAAATAGAGAGAACCAATGAACAGTAAACCAATTACATGTTATGTTGTGTATTTGTGTTTGTTATTAGTCTCCCCAGGTGTAGCAAGAAAGTCGGTTGAAGAATTAGAGAGAACCAATGAACAGAAAACCAATTACATGTTATGTTGTGCATTTGTGTTTGTTACTAGTCTCCCCAGGTGTAGCAAGTAAGTCAGTTGAAGAATTAGAGAGAACCAATGAACAGTAAACCAATTACATGTTATGTTGTGCATTTGCGTTTGTTATTAGTCTCCCCAGATGTAGCAAGTAAGTCAGTTGAAGAATTTGAGAGAATCAATGAGCAGTAAACCAATTACATGTTATGTTGTGCATTTGTGTTGGTTATTAGTTTCCCTAGGTGTAGCAAGTAAGTCAGTTGAAGAATTAGAGAGAACCAATGAACAGTAAACCAATTACATGTTACGCTGTACATTTGTGTTTGTTATTAGTCTCCCCAGGTGTAGCAAGTAAGTCAGTTGAAGAATTAGAGAGAACCAATGAACAGTAAACCAATTACATGTTATGTTGTGCATTTGCATTTGTTATTAGTCTCCCCAGGTGTAGCAAGTAAGTCAGTTGAAGAATTAGAGAGAACCAATGAACAGTAAACCAATTACATGTTATGTTGTGCATTTGTGTTTGTTACTAGTCTCCCCAGGTGTAGCAAGTAAGTCAGTTGAAGAATTAGAGAGAACCAACTAACAGTAAACCAATTACATGTTATGTTGTGCATTTGTGTTGGTTATTAGTCTCCCCAGGTGTAGCAAGTAAGTCAGTTGAAGAATTAGAGAGAACCAATGAACAGTAAACCAATTACATGTTATGTTATGCATTTGTGTTGGTTATTAGTCTCCCCAGGTGTAGCAAGTAATTCATTTGAAGAATTAGAGAGAACCAATGAACAATAAACCAATTACATGTTATGTTGTGCATTTGTGTTTGTTATTAGTCTCCCCAGGTGTAGCAAGTAAGTCAGTTGAAGAATTAGAGAGAACCAATGAACAGTAAACCAATTACATGTTATGTTGTGCATTTGTGTTTGTTACTAGTCTCCCCAGGTGTAGCAAGTAAGTCAGTTGAAGAATTAGAGAGAACCAATGAACAGTAAACCAATTACATGTAATGTTATGCATTTGTGTTGGTTATTAGTCTCCCCAGGTGTAGCAAGTAATTCATTTGAAGAATTAGAAAAAACCAATGAACAGTAAACCAATTACATGTTCTGTTGTGCATTTGTGTTTGTTATTAGTCTCCCCAGGTGTAGCAAGAAAGTCGGTTGAAGAATTAGAGAGAACCAATGAACAATAAACCAATTACATGTTATGTTATGCATTTGTGTTTGTAATTAGTCTCCCCAGGTGTAGCAAGTAAGTCAGTTGAAGAATTAGGGAGAACCAATGAACAGTAAACCAATTACATGTTATGTTGTGCATTTGTGTTGGTTATTCGTCTCCCCAGGTGTAGCAAGTAAGTCAGTTGAAGAATTAGAGAGAACCAATGAACAGTAAACCAATTACATGTAATGTTATGCATTTGTGTTGGTTATTAGTCTCCCCAGGTGTAGCAAGTAATTCATTTGAAGAATTAGAGAGAACCAATGAACAGTAAACCAATTACATGTTATGTTGTGTATTTGTGTTTGTTATTAGTCTCCCCAGGTGTAGCAAGAAAGTCGGTTGAAGAATTAGAGAGAACCAATGAACAGTAAACCAATTACATGTTATGTTGTGCATTTGTGTTTGTTACTAGTCTCCCCAGGTGTAGCAAGTAAGTCAGTTGAAGAATTAGAGAGAACCAATGAACAGTAAACCAATTACATGTTATGTTGTGCATTTGCGTTTGTTATTAGTCTCCCCAGATGTAGCAAGTAAGTCAGTTGAAGAATTTGTGAGAACCAATGAGCAGTAAACCAATTACATGTTATGTTGTGCATTTGTGTTGGTTATTAGTTTCCCTAGGTGTAGCAAGTAAGTCAGTTGAAGAATTAGAGAGAACCAATGAATAGTAAACCAATTACATGTTATGCTGTACATTTGTGTTGGTTATTAGTCTCCCCAGGTTTAGCAAGTAAGTCAATTGAAAAATTAGAGAAAACCAATGAACAGTAAACCAATTACATGTTATGTTGTGCATTTGTGTTTGTTATTAGTCTCCCCAGGTGTAGCATGTAAGCCAGTTGAAGAATTAGAGAGAACCAATGAACAGTAAACCAATTACATGTTATGTTATGCATTTGTGTTGGTTATTAGTCTCCCCAGGTGTAGCAAGTAATTCATTTGAAGAATTAGAGAGAACCAATGAACAATAAACCAATTACATGTTATGTTGTGCATTTGTGTTTGTTATTAGTCTCCCCAGGTATAGCAAGTAAGTCAGTTGAAGAATTTGAGAGAACCAATGAGCAGTAAACCAATTACATGTTATGTTGTGCATTTGTGTTGGTTATTAGTCTCCCTAGGTGTAGCAAGTAAGTCAGTTGAAGAATTAGAGAGAACCAATGAATAGTAAACCAATTACATGTTATGCTGTGCATTTGTGTTGGTTATTAGTCTCCCCAGGTTTAGCAAGTAAGTCAGTTGAAAAATTAGAGAAAACCAATGAACAGTAAACCAATTACATGTTATGTTGTGCATTTGTGTTTGTTATTAGTCTCCCCAGGTGTAGCAAGTAAGTCGGTTGAAGAATTAGAGAGAACCAATGAACAGTAAACCAATTACATGTTTTGTTGTGCATTTGTGTTTGTAATTAGTCTCCCCAGGTGTAGCAAGTAAGTCAGTTGAAGAATTAGGGAGAACCAATGAACAGTAAACCAATTACATGTTATAATGTGCATTTGTGTTGGTTATTCGTCTCCCCAAGTGTAGCAAGTAAGTCAGTTGAAGAATTAGAGAGAACCAATGAACAGTAAACCAAATACATGTAATGTTATGCATTTGTGTTGATTATTAGTCTCCCAGGTGTAGCAAGTAATTCATTTGAAGAATTAGAGAGAACCAATGAACAATAAACCAATTACATGTTATGTTGTGTATTTGTGTTTGTTATTAGTCTCCCCAGGTGTAGCAAGTAAGTCAGTTGAAGAATTAGAGAGAACCAATGAACAGTAAACCAATTACATGTTATGTTGTGCATTTGTGTTGGTTATTAGTCTCCCCAGGTGTAGCAAGTAAGTCAGTTGAAGAATTAGAGAGAACCAATGAACAGTAAACTAATTACATGTTATGTTGTGCATTTGCGTTTGTTATTAGTCTCCCCAGGTGTAGCAAGTAAGTCAGTTGAAGAATTTGAGAGAACCAATGAGCAGTAAACCAATTACATGTTATGTTGTGCATTTGTGTTGGTTATTAGTCTCCCTAGGTGTAGCAAGTAAGTCAGTTGAAGAATTAGAGAGAACCAATGAACAGTAAACCAATTACATGTTATGTTGTGCATTTGCATTTGTTATTAGTCTCCTCAGGTGTAGCAAGTAAGTCAGTTGAAGAATTAGAGAGAACCAATGAACAGTAAACCAATTACATGTTATGTTGTGCATTTGTGTTTGTTACTAGTCTCCCCAGGTGTAGCAAGTAAGTCAGTTGAAGAATTAGAGAGAACCAAATAACAGTAAACCAATTACATGTTATGTTTTGCATTTGTGTTGGTTATTAGTCTCCCCAGGTGTAGCAAGTAAGTCAGTTGAAGAATTAGAGAGAACCAATGAATAGTAAACCAATTACATGTTTTGTTGTGCATTTGTGTTTGTTATTAGTCTCCCCAGGTGTAACAAGTAAGTCAGTTGAAAAATTAGAGAAAACCAATGAACAGTAAACCAATTACATGTTATGTTGTGCATTTGTGTTGGTTATTAGTCTATCTAGGTGTAGTAAGTAATTCATTTGAAGAATTAGAGAGAACCAATGAACAATAAACCAATTACATGTTATGTTGTGCATTTGTGTTTGTTATTAGTCTCCCCAAGTGTAGCAAGTAAGTCAGTTGAAGAATTTGAGAGAACCAATGAGCAGTAAACCAATTACATGTTATGTTGTGCATTTGTGTTGGTTATTAGTCTCCACAGGTGTAGCAAGTAAGTCAATTGAAGAATTAGAGAGAACCAATGAACAGTAAACCAATTACATGTTATGTTGTGCATTTGTGTTGGTTATTAGTCTATCTAGGTGTAGCAAGTAATTCATTTGAAGAATTAGAGAGAACCAATGAACAATAAACCAATTACATGTTATGTTGTGCATTTGTGTTTGTTATTAGTCTCCCCAAGTGTAGCAAGTAAGTCAGTTGAAGAATTTGAGAGAACCAATGATCAGTAAACCAAATACATGTTATGTTGTGCATTTGTGTTGGTTATTAGTCTCCCTAGGTGTAGCAAGTAAGTCAGTTGAAGAATTAGAGAGAACCAATGAACAGTAAACCAATTACATGTTATGTTATGCATTTGTGTTGGTTATTAGTCTCCCCAGGTGTAGCAAGTAATTCATTTGAAGAATTAGAGAGAACCAATGAACAATAAACCAATTACATGTTATGTTGTGCATTTGTGTTTGTTATTAGTCTCCCCAGGTATAGCAAGTAAGTCAGTTGAAGAATTTGAGAGAACCAATGAGCAGTAAACCAATTACATGTTATGTTGTGCATTTGTGTTGGTTATTAGTCTCCCTAGGTGTAGCAAGTAAGTCAGTTGAAGAATTAGAGAGAACCAATGAATAGTAAACCAATTACATGTTATGCTGTGCATTTGTGTTGGTTATTAGTCTCCCCAGGTTTAGCAAGTAAGTCAGTTGAAAAATTAGAGAAAACCAATGAACAGTAAACCAATTACATGTTATGTTGTGCATTTGTGTTTGTTATTAGTCTCCCCAGGTGTAGCAAGTAAGTCGGTTGAAGAATTAGAGAGAACCAATGAACAGTAAACCAATTACATGTTTTGTTGTGCATTTGTGTTTGTAATTAGTCTCCCCAGGTGTAGCAAGTAAGTCAGTTGAAGAATTAGGGAGAACCAATGAACAGTAAACCAATTACATGTTATAATGTGCATTTGTGTTGGTTATTCGTCTCCCCAAGTGTAGCAAGTAAGTCAGTTGAAGAATTAGAGAGAACCAATGAACAGTAAACCAAATACATGTAATGTTATGCATTTGTGTTGATTATTAGTCTCCCAGGTGTAGCAAGTAATTCATTTGAAGAATTAGAGAGAACCAATGAACAGTAAACCAATTACATGTTATGTTATGCATTTGTGTTGGTTATTAGTCTCCCCAGGTGTAGCAAGTAATTCATTTGAAGAATTAGAGAGAACCAATGAACAATAAACCAATTACATGTTATGTTGTGCATTTGTGTTTGTTATTAGTCTCCCCAGGTGTAGCAAGTAAGTCAGTTGAAGAATTAGAGAGAACCAATGAACAGTAAACCAATTACATGTTATGTTGTGCATTTGTGTTTGTTACTAGTCTCCCCAGGTGTAGCAAGTAAGTCAGTTGAAGAATTAGAGAGAACCAATGAACAGTAAACCAATTACATGTAATGTTATGCATTTGTGTTGGTTATTAGTCTCCCCAGGTGTAGCAAGTAATTCATTTGAAGAATTAGAAAAAACCAATGAACAGTAAACCAATTACATGTTATGTTGTGCATTTGTGTTTGTTATTAGTCTCCCCAGGTGTAGCAAGTAAGTCAGTTGAAGAATAAGAGAGAACCAATGAACAGTAAACCAAATACATGTTATATTGTGCATTTGTGTTGGTTATTCGTCTCCCTAGGTGTATCAAGTAGGTCAGTTGAAGAATTAGAGAGAACCAATGAACAGTAAACCAATTACATGTTATGTTGTGCATTTGTGTTGGTTATTAGTCTATCTAGGTGTAGTAAGTAATTCATTTGAAGAATTAGAGAGAACCAATGAACAATAAACCAATTACATGTTATGTTGTGCATTTGTGTTTGTTATTAGTCTCCCCAAGTGTAGCAAGTAAGTCAGTTGAAGAATTTGAGAGAACCAATGAGCAGTAAACCAAATACATGTTATGTTGTGCATTTGTGTTGGTTATTAGTCTCCCTAGGTGTAGCAAGTAAGTCAGTTGAAGAATTAGAGAGAACCAATGAATAGTAAACCAATTACATGTTATGCTGTGCATTTGTGTTGGTTATTAGTCTCCCCAGGTGTAGCAAGTAAGTCAGTTGAAGAATTAGAGAGAACCAATGAACAGTAAACCAATTACATGTTATGTTGTGCATTTGTGTTGGTTATTAGTCTCCACAGGTGTAGCAAGTAAGTCAATTGAAGAATTAGAGAGAACCAATGAACAGTAAACCAATTACATGTTATGTTGTGCATTTGTGTTGGTTATTAGTCTATCTAGGTGTAGCAAGTAATTCATTTGAAGAATTAGAGAGAACCAATGAACAATAAACCAATTACATGTTATGTTGTGCATTTGTGTTTGTTATTAGTCTCCCCAAGTGTAGCAAGTAAGTCAGTTGAAGAATTTGAGAGAACCAATGATCAGTAAACCAAATACATGTTATGTTGTGCATTTGTGTTGGTTATTAGTCTCCCTAGGTGTAGCAAGTAAGTCAGTTGAAGAATTAGAGAGAACCAATGAACAGTAAACCAATTACTTGTTAGTTTGTGCATTTGTGTTTGTTATTAGTCTCCCCAGGTGTAGCAAGTAAGTCAGTTGAAGAATTAGAGAGAACCAATGAACAGTAAACCAATTACATGTTATGTTGTGCATTTGTGTTGGTTATTAGTCTCCACAGGTGAAGCAAGTAAGTCAGTTGAAGAATTAGAGAGAACCAATGAACAGTAAACCAATTACATGTTATGTTGTGCATTTGTGTTTGTTATTAGTCTCCCCAGGTGTAGCAAGTAAGTCAGTTGAAGAATTAGAGAGAACCAATGAACAGTAAACCAATTACATGTTACGTTGTGCATTTGTGTTTGTTATTAGTCTCCCCAGGTGTAGCAAGTAAGTCAGTTGAAGAATTAGAGAGAACCAATGAACAGTAAACCAATTACATGTTATGTTATGCATTTGTGTTGGTTATTAGTCTCCCCAGGTGTAGCAAGTAATTCATTTGAAGAATTAGAGAGAACCAATGAACAATAAACCAATTACATGTTATGTTGTGCATTTGTGTTTGTTATTAGTCTCCCCAGGTGTAGCAAGTAAGTCAGTTGAAGAATTAGAGAGAACCAATGAACAGTAAACCAATTACATGTTATGTTGTGCATTTGTGTTTGTTACTAGTCTCCCCAGGTGTAGCAAGTAAGTCAGTTGAAGAATTAGAGAGAACCAATGAACAGTAAACCAATTACATGTAATGTTATGCATTTGTGTTGGTTATTAGTCTCCCCAGGTGTAGCAAGTAATTCATTTGAAGAATTAGAAAAAACCAATGAACAGTAAACCAATTACATGTTATGTTGTGCATTTGTGTTTGTTATTAGTCTCCCCAGGTGTAGCAAGTAAGTCAGTTGAAGAATAAGAGAGAACCAATGAACAGTAAACCAAATACATGTTATATTGTGCATTTGTGTTGGTTATTCGTCTCCCTAGGTGTATCAAGTAGGTCAGTTGAAGAATTAGAGAGAACCAATGAACAGTAAACCAATTACATGTTATGTTGTGCATTTGTGTTGGTTATTAGTCTATCTAGGTGTAGTAAGTAATTCATTTGAAGAATTAGAGAGAACCAATGAACAATAAACCAATTACATGTTATGTTGTGCATTTGTGTTTGTTATTAGTCTCCCCAAGTGTAGCAAGTAAGTCAGTTGAAGAATTTGAGAGAACCAATGAGCAGTAAACCAAATACATGTTATGTTGTGCATTTGTGTTGGTTATTAGTCTCCCTAGGTGTAGCAAGTAAGTCAGTTGAAGAATTAGAGAGAACCAATGAATAGTAAACCAATTACATGTTATGCTGTGCATTTGTGTTGGTTATTAGTCTCCCCAGGTGTAGCAAGTAAGTCAGTTGAAGAATTAGAGAGAACCAATGAACAGTAAACCAATTACATGTTATGTTGTGCATTTGTGTTGGTTATTAGTCTCCACAGGTGTAGCAAGTAAGTCAATTGAAGAATTAGAGAGAACCAATGAACAGTAAACCAATTACATGTTATGTTGTGCATTTGTGTTGGTTATTAGTCTATCTAGGTGTAGCAAGTAATTCATTTGAAGAATTAGAGAGAACCAATGAACAATAAACCAATTACATGTTATGTTGTGCATTTGTGTTTGTTATTAGTCTCCCCAAGTGTAGCAAGTAAGTCAGTTGAAGAATTTGAGAGAACCAATGATCAGTAAACCAAATACATGTTATGTTGTGCATTTGTGTTGGTTATTAGTCTCCCTAGGTGTAGCAAGTAAGTCAGTTGAAGAATTAGAGAGAACCAATGAACAGTAAACCAATTACTTGTTAGTTTGTGCATTTGTGTTTGTTATTAGTCTCCCCAGGTGTAGCAAGTAAGTCAGTTGAAGAATTAGAGAGAACCAATGAACAGTAAACCAATTACATGTTATGTTGTGCATTTGTGTTGGTTATTAGTCTCCACAGGTGTAGCAAGTAAGTCAGTTGAAGAATTAGAGAGAACCAATGAACAGTAAACCAATTACATGTTATGTTGTGCATTTGTGTTTGTTATTAGTCTCCCCAGGTGTAGCAAGTAAGTCAGTTGAAGAATTAGAGAGAACCAATGAACAGTAAACCAATTACATGTTACGTTGTGCATTTGTGTTTGTTATTAGTCTCCCCAGGTGTAGCAAGTAAGTCAGTTGAAGAATTAGAGAGAACCAATGAACAGTAAACCAATTACATGTTATGTTGTGCATTTGTGTTGGTTATTAGTCTCCACAGGTGTAGCAAGTAAGTCAGTTGAAAAATTAGAGAAAACCAATGAACAGTAAACCAATTACATGTTATGTTGTGCATTTGTGTTTGTTATTAGTCTCCCCATTTGTAGCAAGTAAGTCAGTTGAAGAATTAGAGAGAACCAATGAACAATAAACCAATTACATGTTATGTTGTGCATTTGTGTTGGTTATTAGTCTATCTAGGTGTAGCAACTAAGTCAGTTGAAGAATTAGAGAGAACCAATGAACAGTTAACCAATTACAAGTTATGTTGTGCATTTGTGTTGGTTATTAGTCTCCCTATGTGTATCAAGTAGGTCAGTTGAAGAATTAGAGAGAACCAATGGACAGTTAACCAATTACATGTTATGTTATGCATTTGTGTTGGTTATCAGTCTCCCTAGGTGTAGCAAGTAGGTCAGTTGAAGAATTAGAGAGAACCAATGAACAGTTAACCAATTACATGTTATGTTGTGCATTTGTGTTAGTTATTAGTCTCCCCAGGTGTAGCAAGTAATTCATTTGAAGAATTAGAGAGAACAAATGAACAGTAAACCAATTACATGTTATGTTGTGCATTTGTGTTTGTTATTAGTCTCCCCAGGTGTAGCAAGTAAGTCAGTTGAAGAATTAGAGAGAACCAATGAACAGTAAACCAATTACATGTTAGGTTGTGCATTTGTGTTTGTTATTAGTCTCCCCAGGTGTAGCAAGTAAGTCAGTTGAAGAATTAGAGAGAACCAATGAACAGTAAACCAATTACATGTTATGTTGTGCATTTGTGTTGGTTATTAGTCTCCACAGGTGTAGCAAGTAAATCAGTTGAAAAATTAGAGAAAACCAATGAACAGTAAATCAATTACTTGTTATGTTGTGCATTTGTGTTGGTTATTAGTCTATCTAGGTGTAGCAAGTAATTCATTTGAAGAATTAGAGAGAACCAATGAACAGTAAACCAATTACATGTTATGTTGTGCATTTGTGTTTGTTATTAGTATCCCCAAGTGTAGCAAGTAAGTCAGTTGAAGAATTTGAGAGAACCAATGATCAGTAAACCAAATACATGTTATTTTGTGCATTTGTGTTGGTTATTAGTCTCCCCAGGTGTAGCAAGTAAGTCAGTTGAAGAATTAGGGAGAACCAATGAACAGTAAACCAATTACATGTTATCTTGTGCATTTGTATTTGTTATTAGTCTCCCCAGGTGTAGCAAGTAAGTTAGTTGAAGAATTAGAGAGAACCAACGAGCAGTAAACCAATTACATCTTATGTTATTCATTTATGTTGGTTATTAGTCTCCCCAGGGGTAGCAAGTAAGTCAGTTGAAGAATTAGAGAGAACCAATGAACAGTAAACCAATTACATGTTATGTTATGCATTTGTGTTGGTTATCAGTCTCCCTAGGTGTAGCAAGTAGGTCAGTTGAAGAATTAGAGAGAACCAATGAACAGTTAACCAATTACATGTATTGTTGTGCATTTGTGTTGGTTATTAGTCTCCCCAGGTGTAGCAAGTAATTCATTTGAAGAATTAGAGAGAACCAATGAACAGTAAACCAATTACATGTTATGTTGTGCGTTTGTGTTTGTTATTAGTCTCCCCAGGTGTAGCAAGTAAGTCAGTTGAAGAATTAGAGAGAACCAATGAACAGTAAACCAATTACATGTTAGGTTGTGCATTTGTGTTTGTTATTAGTCTCCCCAGGTGTAGCAAGTAAGTCAGTTGAAGAATTAGAGAGAACCAATGAACAGTAAACCAATT
The DNA here is from genome assembly GCF_000230855.2 of Cajanus cajan. NCBI lineage: Eukaryota > Viridiplantae > Streptophyta > Magnoliopsida > Fabales > Fabaceae > Cajanus > Cajanus cajan. The sequence continues at coordinate 43,286,121 of NC_138525.1, forward strand.
ACATGTTATGTTGTGCATTTGTGTTGGTTATTAGTCTCCACAGGTGTAGCAAGTAAGTCAGTTGAAAAATTAGAGAAAACCAATGAACAGTAAACTAATTACATGTTATGTTGTGCATTTGTGTTTGTTATTAGTCTCCCCATTTGTAGCAAGTAAGTCAGTTGAAGAATTAGGGAGAACCAATGAACAGTAAACCAATTACATGTTATCTTGTGCATTTGTATTTGTTATTAGTCTCCCCAGGTGTAGCAAGTAAGTTAGTTGAAGAATTAGAGAGAACCAACGAGCAGTAAACCAATTACAAGTTATGTTATTCATTTATGTTGGTTATTAGTCTCCCCAGGGGTAGAAAGTAAGTCAGTTGAAGAATTAAAGAGAACCAATGAACAGTAAACCAATTACATGTTATGTTATGCATTTGTGTTGGTTATCAGTCTCCCTAGGTGTAGCAAGTAGGTCAGTTGAAGAATTAGAGAGAACCAATGAACAGTTAACCAATTACATGTTATGTTGTGCATTTGTGTTGGTTATTAGTCTCCCCAGGTGTAGCAAGTAATTCATTTGAAGAATTAGAGAGAACCAATGAACAGTAAACCAATTACATGTTATGTTGTGCATTTGTGTTTGTTATTAGTCTCCCCAGGTGTAGCAAGTAAGTCAGTTGAAGAATTAGAGAGAACCAATGAACAGTAAACCAATTACATGTTAGGTTGTGCATTTGTGTTTGTTATTAGTCTCCCCAGGTGTAGCAAGTAAGTCAGTTGAAGAATTAGAGAGAACCAATGAACAGTAAACCAATTACATGTTATGTTGTGCATTTGTGTTGGTTATTAGTCTCCACAGGTGTAGCAAGTAAGTCAGTTGAAAAATTAGAGAAAACCAATGAACAGTAAACTAATTACATGTTATGTTGTGCATTTGTGTTTGTTATTAGTCTCCCCAGGTGTAGCAAGTAAGTCAGTTGAAGAATTAGAGAGAACCAATGAACATTAAACCAATTACATGTTAGGTAGTGCATTTGTGTTTGTTATTAGTCTCCACAGGTGTAGCAAGTAAGTCAGTTGAAAAATTAGAGAAAACCAATGAACAGTAAACTAATTACATGTTATGTTGTGCATTTGTGTTTGTTATTAGTCTCCCCAGGTGTAGCAAGTAAATCAGTTGAAGAATTAGAGAGAACCAATGAACATTAAACCAATTACATGTTAGGTAGTGCATTTGTGTTTGTTATTAGTCTCCCCAGGTGTAGCAAGTAAGTCAGTTGAAGAATTAGAGAGAACCAATGAACAGTAAACCAATTACATGTTATGTTGTGCATTTGTGTTGGTTATTAGTCTCCACAGGTGTAGCAAGTAAGTCAGTTGAAAAATTAGAGAAAACCAATGAACAGTAAACTAATTACATGTTATGTTGTGCATTTGTGTTTGTTATTAGTCTCCCCATTTGTAGCAAGTAAGTCAGTTGAAGAATTAGGGAGAACCAATGAACAGTAAACCAATTACATGTTATCTTGTGCATTTGTATTTGTTATTAGTGTCCCCAGGTGTAGCAAGTAAGTTAGTTGAAGAATTAGAGAGAACCAACGAGCAGTAAACCAATTACAAGTTATGTTATTCATTTATGATGATTATTAGTCTCCCCAGGGGTAGAAAGTAAGTCAGTTGAAGAATTAAAGAGAACCAATGAATAGTAAACCAATTACATGTTATGTTATGCATTTGTGTTGGTTATCAGTCTCCCTAGGTGTAGCAAGTAGGTCAGTTGAAGAATTAGAGAGAACCAATGAACAGTTAACCAATTACATGTTATGTTGTGCATTTGTGTTGGTTATTAGTCTCCCCAGGTGTAGCAAGTAATTCATTTGAAGAATTAGAGAGAACCAATGAACAGTAAACCAATTACATGTTATGTTGTGCATTTGTGTTTGTTATTAGTCTCCCCAGGTGTAGCAAGTAAGTCAGTTGAAGAATTAGAGAGAACCAATGAACAGTAAACCAATTACATGTTAGGTTGTGCATTTGTGTTTGTTATTAGTCTCCCCAGGTGAAGCAAGTAAGTCAGTTGAAGAATTAGAGAGAACCAATGAACAGTAAACCAATTACATGTTATGTTGTGCATTTGTGTTGGTTATTAGTCTCCACAGGTGTAGCAAGTAAGTCAGTTGAAAAATTAGAGAAAACCAATGAACAGTAAACCAATTACATGTAATGTTATGCATTTGTGTTGGTTATTAGTCTCCCCAGGTGTAGCAAGTAATTCATTTGAAGAATTAGAGAGAACCAATGAACAGTAAACCAATTACGTGTTATGTTGTGCGTTTGTGTTTGTTATTAGTCTATCTAGGTGTAGCAACTAAGTCAGTTGAAGAATTAGAGAGAACCAATGAACAGTTAACCAATTACAAGTTATGTTGTGCATTTGTGTTGGTTATTAGTCTCCCTAGGTGTATCAAGTAGGTCAGTTGAAGAATTAGAGAGAACCAATGAACAGTTAACCAATTACATGTTTTGTTGTGCATTTGTGTTGGTTATTAGTCTATCTAGGTGTAGCAACTAAGTCAGTTGAAGAATTAGAGAGAACCAATGAACAGTTAACCAATTACAAGTTATGTTGTGCATTTGTGTTGGTTATTAGTCTCCCTAGGTGTATCAAGTAGGTCAGTTGAAGAATTAGAGAGAACCAATGAACAGTTAACCAATTACATGTTTTGTTGTGCATTTGTGTTGGTTATTAGTCTCCCTAGGTGTAGCAAGTAGGTCAGTTGAAGAATTAGAGAGAACCAATGAACAGTAAACCAATTACATGTTATGTTGTGCATTTGTGTTGGTTATTAGTCTCCCCAGGTGTAGCAAGTAATTCATTTGAAGAATTAGAGAGAACCAATGAACAGTAAACCAATTACATGTTATGTTGTGCATTTGTGTTTGTTATTAGTCTCCCCAGGTGTAGCAAGTAAGTCAGTTGAAGAATTAGAGAGAACCAATGAACAGTAAACCAATTACATGTTATGTTGTGCATTTGTGTTTGTTATTAGTCTCCCCAGGTGTAGCAAGTAAGTCAGTTGAAGAATTAGAGAGAACCAATGAACAGTAAACCGATTACATGTTAGGTTGTGCATTTGTGTTTGTTATTAGTCCCCCCAGGTGTAGCAAGTAAGTCAGTTGAAGAATTAGAGAGAACCAATGAACAGTAAACCAATTACATGTTATGTTGTGCATTTGTGTTGGTTATTAGTCTCGACAGGTGTAGCAAGTAAGTCAGTTGAAAAATTAGAGAAAACCAATGAACAGTAAACCAATTACATGTTATGTTGTGCATTTGTGTTTGTTATTAGTCTCCCCATTTGTAGCAAGTAAGTCAGTTGAAGAATTAGAGAGAACCAATGAACAGTAAACCAATTACATGTTATGTTGTGCATTTGTGTTGGTTATTAGTCTATCTAGGTGTAGCAACTAAGTCTGTTGAAGAATTAGAGAGAACCAATGAACAGTTAACCAATTACAAGTTATGTTGTGCATTTGTATTGGTTATTAGTCTCCCTAGGTGTATCAAGTAGGTCAGTTGAAGAATTAGAGAGAACCAATGGACAGTTAACCAATTACATGTTATGTTGTGCATTTGTGTTGGTTATTAGTCTCCCTAGGTGTAGCAAGTAGGTCAGTTAATTAGAGAGAACTAATGAACAGTTAACCAATTACATGTTATGTTGTGCATTTGTGTTGGTTATTAGTCTCCCCAGGTGTAGCAAGTAAGTCAGTTGAAGAATTAGAGAGAACCAATGAACAGTAAACCAATTACATGTTATGTTGTACATTTGTGTTTGTTATTAGTCTCCCCAGGTGTAGCAAGTAAGTCAGTTGAAGAATTAGAGAGAACCAATGAACAGTAAACCAATTACATGTTACGTTGTGCATTTGTGTTTGTTATTAGTCTCCCCAGGTGTAGCAAGTAAGTCACTTGAAGAATTTGAGAGAATCAATGAGCAGTAAACCAATTACATGTTATGTTATGCATTTGTGTTGGTTATTAGTCTCCCTAGGTGTAGCAAGTAAGTCAGTTGAAAAATTAGAGAGAACCAATGAACAGTAAACCAATTACATGTTATCTTGTGCTTTTGTGTATGTAATTAGTCCCCCCATGCGTAGCAAGTAAGTCAGTTGAAGAATTAGAGAGAACCAATGAACAGTAAACCAATTATATGTTATGTTGTGTATTTGTGTTGGTTATTAGTCTCCCCAGGAGTAGCAAGTAAGTCAGTTGAAAAATTAGAGAAAACCAATGAACAGTAAACGAATTACATGTTATGTTGTGCATTTGTGTTTGTTATTAGTCTCCCCAGGTGTAGCAAGTAAGTTAGTTGAAGAATTAGAGAGAACCAACGAGAAGTAAACCTATTACATCTTATGTTATGCATTTGTGTTGGTTATTAGTCTCCCCAGGTGTAGCAAGTAAGTCAGTTGAAGAATTAGAGAGAACCAATGAACAGTAAACCAATTACATGTTATGTTGTGCATTTGTGTTGGTTATTAGTCTCCCTAGGTGTAGCAAGTAGGTCAGTTGAAGAATTAGAGAGAACCAATGAACAGTTAACCAATTACATGTTATGTTGTGCATTTGTGTTGGTTATTAGTCTCCCTAGGTGTAGCAAGTACGTCAGTTGAAGAATTAGAGAGAACCAATGAACAGTTAACCAATTACATGTTATGTTGTGCATTTGTGTTGGTTATTAGTCTCCCCAGGTGTAGCAAGTAAGTCAGTTGAAGAATTAGAGAGAACCAATGAACAGTAAACCAATTACATGTTATGTTGTACATTTTTGTTTGTTATTAGTCTCCCCAAGTGTACCAAGTAAGTCAGTTGAAGAATTAGAGAGAACCAATGAACAGTAAACTAATTACATGTTATGTTGTGCATTTGTGTTGGTTATTAGTCTCCCCAGGTGTAGCAAGTAAGTCAGTTGAAGAATTAGAGAGAACCAATGAATCGTAAACCAATTACATGTTATGTTGTGCATTTTTGTTTGTTATTAGTCTCCCCAGGTGTACCAAGTAAGTCAGTTGAAGAATTAGAGAGAACCAATGAACAGTAAACCAATTACATGTTATGTTGTGCATTTGTATTGGTTATTATTCTCCGCAGGTATAGCAAGTAAGTCAGTTGAAGAATTAGAGAGAACCAATGAACAGTAAACCAATTACATGTTATGTTGTGCATTTGTGTTGGTTATTAGTCTCCCCAGGTGTAGCAAGTAAATCAGTTGAAGAATTAGAGAGAACCAATGAACAATAAACCAATTACATGTTATGTTGTGCATTTGTGTTTGTTATTAGTTTCCCCAGGTGTAGCAAATAAGTCAGTTGAAGAATTAGAGAGAACCATTGAACAATAAACCAATTACATGTTATGTTGTGCATTTGTGTTGGTTATTATTCTCCCCAGGTGTAGCAAGTAAGTCAGTTGAAGAATTTGAGAGAATCAATGAGCAGTAAACCAATTACATGTTATGTTATGCATTTGTGTTGGTTATTAGTCTCCCTAGGTGTAGTAAGTAAGTCAGTTGAAGAATTAGAGAGAACCAATGAACAGTAAACCAATTACATGTTATCTTGTGCATTTGTGTTGGTTATTAGTCTCCCCAGGTGTAGCAAGTAATTCAGTTGAAGAATTAGAGAGAATCAATGAACAATAAACCAATTACATGTTATGTTGTGCATTTGTGTTTCTTATTAGTCTCCCCAGGTGTAGCAAATAAGTCAGTTGAAGAATTAGAGAGAACCATTGAACAATAAACCAATTACATGTTATGTTGTGCATTTGTGTTTGTTATTAGTCTCCCCAGGTGTAGCAAGTAAGTCAGTTGAAGAATTAGAGAGAACCAATGAACAATAAACCAATTACATGTTATGTTTTGCATTTGTGTTTGTTATTAGTCTCCCCAGGTGTAGCAAATAAGTCAGTTGAAGAATTAGAGAGAACCATTGAGCAGTAAACCAATTACATATTATGATGTGCATTTGTGTTGGTTATTAGTCTCCCCAGGTGTAGCAAGTAAGTTGTTGAAGAATTAGAGAGAACCAATGAACAGTAAACCAATTACATGTTATGTTGTGCATTTGTGTTGGTTATTAGTCTCCCCAGGTGTAGCAAGTAAGTCAGTTGAAGAATTAGAGAGAACCAACGAGCAGTAAAACAATTACATGTTATGTTGAGCATTTGTGTTGGTTATTAGTCTCCCCAGGTGTAGCAAGTAAGTCAGTTCAAGAATTAGAGAGAACCAATGAACAGTAAACCAATTACATGTTATGTTGTGCATTTGTGTTGGTTATTAGTCTCCCTAGGTGTAGCAAGTAAGTCAAATGAAGAATTAGAGAGAACCAATGAATAGTAAACCAATTACATGTTATGCTGTGCATTTGTGTTTGTTATTAGTCTCCCCAGGTGTAGCAAGTAAGTCAATTGAAGAATTAGAGAGAACCAATTAACAGTAAACGAATTACATGTTATGTTGAGCATTTGTGTTGGTTATTAGTCTCCCCAGCTGTAGCAAGTAAGTCAGTTGAAGAATTAGAGAGAACCAATGAACAGTAAACCAAATACATGTTATGTTGTGCATTTGTGTTGGTTATTAGTCTCCCGAGGTGTAGCAAGTACGTCAGTTGAAGAATTAGAGAGAACCAATGAATAGTAAACCAATTACATGTTATGTTGTGCATTTGTGTTTGTTATTAGTCTCCCCAGGTGTAGCAAGTAAGTCAGTTGAAGAATTTGAGAGAACCAATGAGCAGTAAACCAATTACATGTTATGTTGTGCATTTGTGTTGGTTATTAGTCTCCCCAGGTGTAGCAAGTAAGTCAGTTGAAGAATTAGAGAGAACCAATGAACAGTAAACCAATTACATGTTATGTTGTGCATTTGTGTTTGTTATTAGTCTCCCCAGGTGTAGCAAGTAAGTCAGTTGAAGAATTAGAGAGAACCAATGAACAGTAAACCAATTACATGTTATGTTGTGCATTTGTGTTGGTTATTAGTCTCCACAGGTGTAGCAAGTAAGTCAGTTGAAAAATTAGAGAAAACCAATGAACAGTAAACTAATTACATGTTATGTTGTGCATTTGTGTTGGTTATTAGTCTCCACAGGTGTAGCAAGTAAGTCAGTTGAAAAATTAGAGAAAACCAATGAACAGTAAACTAATTACATGTTATGTTGTGCATTTGTGTTTGTTATTAGTCTCCCCAGGTGTAGCAAGTAAGTCAGTTGAAGAATTAGAGAGAACCAATGAACATTAAACCAATTACATGTTAGGTAGTGCATTTGTGTTTGTTATTAGTCTCCACAGGTGTAGCAAGTAAGTCAGTTGAAAAATTAGAGAAAACCAATGAACAGTAAACTAATTACATGTTATGTTGTGCATTTGTGTTTGTTATTAGTCTCCCCAGGTGTAGCAAGTAAATCAGTTGAAGAATTAGAGAGAACCAATGAACATTAAACCAATTACATGTTAGGTAGTGCATTTGTGTTTGTTATTAGTCTCCCCAGGTGTAGCAAGTAAGTCAGTTGAAGAATTAGAGAGAACCAATGAACAGTAAACCAATTACATGTTATGTTGTGCATTTGTGTTGGTTATTAGTCTCCACAGGTGTAGCAAGTAAGTCAGTTGAAAAATTAGAGAAAACCAATGAACAGAAAACTAATTACATGTTATGTTGTGCATTTGTGTTTCTTATTAGTCTCCCCATTTGTAGCAAGTAAGTCAGTTGAAGAATTAGGGAGAACCAATGAACAGTAAACCAATTACATGTTATCTTGTGCATTTGTATTTGTTATTAGTGTCCCCAGGTGTAGCAAGTAAGTTAGTTGAAGAATTAGAGAGAACCAACGAGCAGTAAACCAATTACAAGTTATGTTATTCATTTATGATGATTATTAGTCTCCCCAGGGGTAGAAAGTAAGTCAGTTGAAGAATTAAAGAGAACCAATGAACAGTAAACCAATTACATGTTATGTTATGCATTTGTGTTGGTTATCAGTCTCCCTAGGTGTAGCAAGTAGGTCAGTTGAAGAATTAGAGAGAACCAATGAACAGTTAACCAATTACATGTTATGTTGTGCATTTGTGTTGGTTATTAGTCTCCCCAGGTGTAGCAAGTAATTCATTTGAAGAATTAGAGAGAACCAATGAACAGTAAACCAATTACATGTTATGTTGTGCATTTGTGTTTGTTATTAGTCTCCCCAGGTGTAGCAAGTAAGTCAGTTGAAGAATTAGAGAGAACCAATGAACAGTAAACCAATTACATGTTAGGTTGTGCATTTGTGTTTGTTATTAGTCTCCCCAGGTGTAGCAAGTAAGTCAGTTGAAGAATTAGAGAGAACCAATGAACAGTAAACCAATTACATGTTATGTTGTGCATTTGTGTTGGTTATTAGTCTCCACAGGTGTAGCAAGTAAGTCAGTTGAAAAATTAGAGAAAACCAATGAACAGTAAACCAATTACATGTAATGTTATGCATTTGTGTTGGTTATTAGTCTCCCCAGGTGTAGCAAGTAATTCATTTGAAGAATTAGAGAGAACCAATGAACAGTAAACCAATTACATGTTATGTTGTGCGTTTGTGTTTGTTATTAGTCTATCTAGGTGTAGCAACTAAGTCAGTTGAAGAATTAGAGAGAACCAATGAACAGTTAAGCAATTACAAGTTATGTTGTGCATTTGTGTTGGTTATTAGTCTCCCTAGGTGTATCAAGTAGGTCAGTTGAAGAATTAGAGAGAACCAATGAACAGTTAACCAATTACATGTTTTGTTGTGCATTTGTGTTGGTTATTAGTCTATCTAGGTGTAGCAACTAAGTCAGTTGAAGAATTAGAGAGAACCAATGAACAGTTAACCAATTACAAGTTATGTTGTGCATTTGTGTTGGTTATTAGTCTCCCTAGGTGTATCAAGTAGGTCAGTTGAAGAATTAGGGAGAACCAATGAACAGTTAACCAATTACATGTTTTGTTGTGCATTTGTGTTGGTTATTAGTCTCCCTAGGTGTAGCAAGTAGGTCAGTTGAAGAATTAGAGAGAACCAATGAACAGTAAACCAATTACATGTTATGTTGTGCATTTGTGTTGGTTATTAGTCTCCCCAGTTGTAGCAAGTAAGTCAGTTGAAGAATAAGAGAGAACCAATGAACAGTAAACCAATTACATGTTATGTTGTGCATTTGTGTTGGTTATTAGTCTCCCCAGGTGTAGCAAGTAAGTCAGTTGAAGAACTAGAGAGAACCAATGAACAGTAAACCAATTACATATTATGTTGTGCATTTGTGTTTCTTATTAGTCTCCCCAGGTGTAGCAAATAAGTCAGTTGAAGAATTAGAGAGTACCAATGAACAGTAAACCAATTACATGTTATGTTGTGCATTTGTGTTGGTTATTAGTCTATCTAGGTGTAGCAACTAAGTCAGTTGAAGAATTAGAGAGAACCAATGAACAGTTAACCAATTACAAGTTATGTTGTGCATTTGTGTTGGTTATTAGCCTCCCTAGGTGTACCAAGTAAGTCAGTTGAAGAATTAGAGAGAACCAATAACAGTAAACCAATTACATGTTATGTTGTGCATTTTTGTTTATTATTAGTCTCCCCAGGTGTAGCAAGTAAGTCAGTTGAAGAATTAGAGAGAACCAATGAACAGTAAACCAATTACATGTTATGTTGTGCATTTGTGTTGGTTAATAGTCTCCCCATGTGTAGCAAGTAAGTCAGTTAAAGAATTAGGGAGAACCAATGAATACTAAACCAATTACATGCTATGTTGTGCATTTGTGTTGGTTATTAGTCTCCCTAGGTGTAGCAAGTAGGTCAGTTGAAGAATTAGAGAGAACCAATGAACAGTTAACCAATTACATGTTATGTTGTGCATTTGTGTTGGTTATTAGTCTCCCCAAGTGTAGCAAGTAAGTCAGTTGAAAAATTAGAGAAAACCAATGAACAGTAAACCAATTACATGTTATGTTGTGCATTTGTGTTTGTTATTAGTCTCCCCAGGTGTAGCAAGTAAGTCAATTGAAGAATTAGAGAGAACCAATTAACAGTAAACGAATTACATGTTATGTTGAGCATTTGTGTTGGTTATTAGTCTCCCCAGCTGTAGCAAGTAAGTCAGTTGAAGAATTAGATAGAACCAATGAACAGTAAACCAAATACATGTTATGTTGTGCATTTGTGTTGGTTATTAGTCTCCCGAGGTGTAGCAAGTACGTCAGTTGAAGAATTAGAGAGAACCAATGAATAGTAAACCAATTACATGTTATGTTGTGCATTTGTGTTTGTTATTAGTCTCCCCAGGTGTAGCAAGTAAGTCAGTTGAAGAATTTGAGAGAACCAATGAGCAGTAAACCAATTACATGTTATGTTGTGCATTTGTGTTGGTTATTAGTCTCCCCAGGTGTAGCAAGTAAGTCAGTTGAAGAATTAGAGAGAACCAATGAACAGTAAACCAATTACATGTTATGTTGTGCATTTGTGTTGGTTATTAGTCTCCCCAGGTGTAACAAGTAAGTCAGTTGCAGAATTAGAGAGAACCAATAAACACTAAACCAAATACATGTTATCTTGTGCTTTTGTGTTTGTAATTAGTCTCCCCAGGTGTAGCAAGTAAGTCAGTTGAAGAATTAGGGAGAACCAATGAACAGTAAACCAATTACATGTTATGTTGTGCATTTGTACTTGTTATTAGTCTCCCCAGGTGTAGCAAGTAAGTTAGTTGAAGAATTAGAGAGAACCAACGAGCAGTAAACCAATTACATGTTATCTTGTGCTTTTGTGTATGTAATTAGTCCCCCCATGCGTAGCAAGTAAGTCAGTTGAAGAATTAGGGAGAACCAATGAACAGTAAACCAATTACATGTTATGTTGTGCATTTGTACTTGTTATTAGTCTCCCCAGGTGTAGCAAGTAAGTTAGTTGAAGAATTAGAGAGAACCAACGAGCAGTAAACCAATTACATCTTATGTTATTCATTTATGTTGGTTATTAGTCTCTCCAGGTGTAGCAAGTAAGTCAGTTGAAGAATTAGAGAGAACCAATGAACAGTAAACCAATTACATGTTATGTTGTGCATTTGTGTTGGTTAGTAGTCTCCCTAGGTGTAGCAAGTAGGTCAGTTGAAGAATTAGAGAGAACCAATGAACAGTTAACCAATTACATGTTATGTTGTGCATTTGTGTTGGTTATTAGTCTCCCTAGGTGTAGCAAGTAGGTCAGTTGAAGAATTAGAGAGAACCAATGAACAGTTAACCAATTACATGTTATGTTGTGCATTAGTTGATGTGAATTTGATGGGAGCACTCAAAGGACTTGGAGGACCAATGACTAGGGTTTTCTTAGTGGCTGTTTTTAGTACTTGTAATTAGTAAATAAAGGCCTAAAACTCTTGTTAAAGTGGCTGCCAACTCTTGTTTGGGCTGCACCACTTATTGGGCTAGTTATTAGGCAAGTTGTTTTTAGTTAAATAAGGTCCAAAACCTTTGGGATGAATCAGCCATGAGGCATACCAAAGGGTGCACGAATTTAGCATGTGTTTTTAATGTTTTGTCATTAGTGGTCATAATTGTTAGGCTTAGTGGAGTTCAACAATTGCCCACTAAAGTGATTTTTTTTAATGTTTTGTCATTAGTGGTCATAATTGATAGGCTTAGTGGAGTCCATTAATTGCCCACTAATGTAAGTGAAAGGTGTTGGTTGTAAGCTATATATGCTGCCCATTGGGATGAATAAAAAACAGATCAGAATTTGAGTTTTATTAACTGAGAGTGATTCTCCAATTGTTCTTGAGTGATTCAAGAATTTGGGCATATCAAAGGATCATCCACAATTCTTTGTGTGAAGCCTTCCTTGGAAGAGTGATTCTTCCTCCATTCCTTTACCGTTTCCTTCCCTCCATTTCTAGCATCTAATTTCAATCCATATTTTTTTATTTTAATTTATTAATTATGAGGTTTCAAACCTAGATAGATCCGTAAAACGAATCCATCCCTCTGGGTTCATATCATTTGGTATCAGAGCTTCGGCTCTGGGTTTGAATGGAAATGGAAATTTACTATACAAGATGTTTGGTTGACGACTCTCTGTTTTTGGTCGCAGTAGGGCGGTTGAGAAATTATCAAAAATGGAAATTTTCAAAAATGTTGTGAGCAGCAGGGCGGTTGAGAAATTATGTCTGCCCACTACAAATGGACAAGCAATGATTAAATTCTCTATTGGAAAATATGAAGATGAAGTTCTTTATGATATTGCCCCCATGGAGACATGCCATATGTTATTAGGGAGGCCATGGTTGTACAATAAAATTATAAATCCTGAACGACCTTCTATTTCTTTTGTGCATGGTGGACGAAGGATTAAGTTGATATGTCTATCATCCGACGCTGTACATGAGGATCAACTGAAATTGAAAATAAAGATAGCAAAAGAAAGAGAAGAGAAAATGAGAGAAGAAGATGAGATACATAGAGAGGAATATGACAACTCTAACGTTACATTTTCTTCTTTTGATGTGTCAAATATACAGGAACAGGAACACAAGTTTTCTTGTTTGAAGAAGCATGTCAACATCATTCCTAATGCACCTTTATACATTCTGCCCACCTCTCAAAATAAAATTCAAGAGACCTTGGACCTGGAAGATGAAGTTGATTTATTGTTTGAAGTTACTATTTTCCAAAGCTGCCACTTGAATGGGATTCAATTCCTATTCATTGAGTATGTTTGTGGTTATGAGTTTGAAGAGGTTTTATTTGTTTCGTCGATGATTAATAACTTACCAACAGGTGAAGCTAGAGATGGATACAAGCGAGATGTCTTCGACCCAGGAGGAAGCATTTGTGTTTCGGCAGTAGTTACTGAATTAAATAAATTAGGAAATAAATAAAGTTTTAAGATTCGGGACGAATCTCCTCAAAGAAGGAGGGTATGATGTGAATCTGATGGGAGCACTCAAAGGACTTGGAGGACCAATGACTAGGGTTTTCTTAGTGGGTGTTTTTAGTACTTGTAATTAGTAAATAAAGGCCTAAAACTCTTGTTAAAGTGGCTGCCAACTCTTGTTTGGGCTGCACCACTTATTGGGCTAGTTATTAGGCAAGTTGTTTTTAGTTAAATAAGGTCCAAAAACCTTTGGGATGAATCAGCCATGAGGCATACCAAAGGGTGCACGAATTTAGCATGTGTTTTTAATGTTTTGTCATTAGTGGTCATAATTGTTAGGCTTAGTGGAGTTCAACAATTGCCCACTAAAGTGATTTTTTTTAATGTTTTGTCATTAGTGGTCATAATTGATAGGCTTAGTGGAGTCCATTAATTGCCCACTAATGTAAGTGAAAGGTCTTGGTTGTAAGCTATATAAGCTGCCCATTGGGATGAATAAAAACAGATCAGAATTTGAGTTTTATTAACTGAGAGTGATTCTCCAAATGTTCTTGAGTGATTCAAGAATTTGGGCATATCAAAGGATCATCCACAATTCTTTGTGTGAAGCCTTCCTTGGAAGAGTGATTCTTCCTCCATTCCTTTACCGTTTCCTTCCCTCCATTTCTTGCATCTAATTTCAATCCATATTTTTTTATTTTAATTTATTAATTATGAGGTTTCAAACCTAGATAGATCCGTAAAACGAATCCATCCCTCTGGGTTCATATCATTATACCAATGAACTGTCAGTTGAAGAATTAGAGAGAACCAATGAACAGTAAACCAATTACATGTTATGTTGTGCATTTTTGTTTGTTATTAGTCTCCCCAGGTGTACCAAGTAAGTCAGTTGAAGAATTAGAGAGAACCAATAAACAGTAAACCAATTACATGTTATGTCGTGCATTTGAATTGGTTATTATTCCCCGCAGGTATAGCAAGTAAGTCAGTTGAAGAATTAGAGAGAACCAATGAACAGTAAACCAATTACATGTTATGTTGTGCATTTGTGTTGGTTATTAGTCTCCCCAGGTGTAGCAAGTAAGTCAGTTGAAGAATTAGAGAGAACAAATGAACAATAAACCAATTACATTTTATGTTGTGCATTTGTGTTTGTTATTAGTCTCCCCAGGTGTAGCAAATAAGTCAGTTGAAGAATTAGAGAGAACCATTGAGCAGTAAACCAATTACATGTTATGATGTGCATTTGTGTTGGTTATTAGTCTCCCGAGGTGTAGCAATAAGTCAGTTGAAGAATTAGAGAGAACCAATGAACAGTAAACGAATTACATGTTATGTTGTGCATTTGTGTTTGTTATTAGTCTCCCCAGGTGTAGCAAGTAAGTCAGTTGAAGAATTTGAGAGAACCAATGAGCAGTAAACCAATTACATGTTATGTTGTGCATTTGTGTTGGTTATTAGTCTCCCCAGGTGTAGCAAGTAAGTCAGTTGAAGAATAAGAGAGAACCAATGAACAGTAAACCAATTACATGTTATGTTGTGCATTTGTGTTGGTTATTAGTCTCCCCAGGTGTAGCAAGTAAGTCAGTTGAAGAATTAGAGAGAACCAATGAACAGTAAACCAATTACATGTTATGTTGTGCATTTGTGTTGGTTATTAGTCTCCCCAGGTGTAACAAGTAAGTCAGTTGCAGAATTAGAGAGAACCAATGAACAGTAAACCAAATACATGTTATCTTGTGCTTTTGTGTTTGTAATTAGTCTCCCCAGGAGTAGCAAGTAAGTCAGTTAAAGAATTAGGGGGAACCAATGAACAGTAAACCAATTACATGTTATGTTGTGCATTTGTACTTGTTATTAGTCTCCCCAGGTGTAGCAAGTTAGTTAGTTGAAGAATTAGAGAGAACGAACGAGCAGTAAACCAATTACATCTTATGTTATGCATTTATGTTGGTTATTAGTCTCTCCAGGTGTAGCAAGTAAGTCAGTTGAAGAATTAGAGAGAACCAATGAACTGTAAACCAATTACATGTTATGTTGTGCATTTGTGTTGGTTATTAGTCTCCCTAGGTGTAGCAAGTAGGTCAGTTGAAGAATTAGAGAGAACCAATGAACAGTTAACCAATTACATGTTATGTTGTGCATTTGTGTTGGTTATTAGTCTCCCTAGGTGTAGCAAGTAGGTCAGTTGAAGAATTAGAGAGAACCAATGAACAGTTAACCAATTACATGTTATGTTGTGCATTAGTGTTGGTTATTAGTCTCCCCAGGTGTAGCAAGTAAGTCAGTTGAAGAATTAGAGAGAACCAATGAACAGTAAACCAATTACATGTTATGTTGTGCATTTGTGTTGGTTATTAGTCTCCCCAGATGTAGCAAGTAAGTCTGTAGAAGAATAAGCGAGAACCAATGAACAGTAAACCAATTACATGTTATGTTGTGCATTTGTGTTGGTTATTAGTCTCCCCAGGTGTAGCAAGTAAGTCAGTTGAAGAATTAGAGAGAACCAATGAACAGTAAACCAATTACATGTTATGTTGTGCATTTGTGTTGGTTATTAGTCTCCCCAGGTGTAGCAAGTAAATCATTTGAAGAATTAGAGAGAACCAATGAACAGTAAACCAATTACATGTTATGTTGTGCATTTGTGTTTGTTATTAGTCTCCCCAGGTGTAGCAAGTAAGTCAGTTGAAGAATTAGAGAGAACCAATGAACAGTAAACCAATTACATGTTATGTTGTGCATTTGTGTTTGTTATTAGTCTCCCCAGGTGTAGCAAGTAAGTCAGTTGAAGAATTAGAGAGAACCAATGAACAGTAAACCAATTACATGTTATGTTGTGCATTTATGTTTGTTATTAGTCTCCCCAGGTGTAGCAAGTAAGTCAGT
Source organism: Cajanus cajan (assembly GCF_000230855.2). Taxonomy (NCBI): domain Eukaryota; kingdom Viridiplantae; phylum Streptophyta; class Magnoliopsida; order Fabales; family Fabaceae; genus Cajanus; species Cajanus cajan. The sequence continues at coordinate 43,301,930 of NC_138525.1, forward strand.
TGAAGAATTTGAGAGAATCAATGAGCAGTAAACCAATTACATGTTATGTTGTGCATTTGTGTTGGTTATTAGTCTCCCTAGGTGTAGCAAGTAAGTCAATTGAAGAATTAGAGAGAACCAAAGAATAGTAAACCAATTACATGTTATGTTGTGCATTTGTATTGGTTATTAGTCTCCCCAGGTATAGCAAGTAAGTCAGTTGAAGAATTAGAGAGAACCAATAACAGTAAACCAATTACATGTTATGTTGTGCATTTGTGTTGGTTATTAGTCTCCCCAGGTGTAGCAAGTAAGTCAGTTGAAGAATTAGAGAGAACCAATGAACAGTAAACCAATTACATGTTATGTTGTGCATTTTTGTTTGTTATTAGTCTCCCCAGGTGTACCAAGTAAGTCAGTTGAAGAATTAGAGAGAACCAATGAACAGTAAACCAATTACATGTTATGTTGTGCATTTGAATTGGTTATTATTCTCCGCAGGTATAGCAAGTAAGTCAGTTGAAGAATTAGAGAGAACCAATGAACAGTAAACCAATTACATGTTATGTTGTGCATTTGTGTTGGTTATTAGTCTCCCCAGGTGTAGCAAGTAAGTCAGTTGAAGAATTAGAGAGAACAAATGAACAATAAACCAATTACATGTGTATGTTGTGCATTTGTGTTTGTTATTAGTCTCCCCAGGTGTAGCAAATAAGTCAGTTGAAGAATTAGAGAGAACCATTGAGCAGTAAACCAATTACATGTTATGATATGCATTTGTGTTGGTTATTAGTCTCCCCAGGTGTAGCAAGTAAGTTAGTTGAAGAATTAGAGAGAACCAATGAACAGTAAACCAATTACATGTTATGTTGTGCATTTGTGTTGGTTATTAGTCTCCCCAGGTGTAGCAAGTAAGTCAGTTGAAAAATTAGAGAAAACCAATGAACAGTAAACCAATTACATGTTATGTTGTGAATTTGTGTTTGTTATTAGTCGCCCCAGGTGTAGCAAGTAAGTCAGTTGAAGAATTAGAAAGAACCAATTAACAGTAAACCAATTACATGTTATGTTGAGCATTTGTGTTGGTTATTAGTCTCCCCAGCTGTAGCAAGTAAGTCAGTTGAAGAATTAGAGAGAACCAATGAACAGTAAACCAATTACATGTTATGTTGTGCATTTGTGTTGGTTATTAGTCTCCCAAGGTGTAGCAATAAGTCAATTGAAGAATTAGAGAGAACCAATGAACAGTAAACCAATTACATGTTATGTTGTGCATTTGTGTTTGTTATTAGTCTCCCCAGGTGTAGCAAGTAAGTCAGTTGAAGAATTTGATAGAACCAATGAGCAGTAAACCAATTACATGTTATGTTGTGCATTTGTGTTGGTTATTAGTCTCCCCAGGTGTAGCAAGTAAGTCAGTTGAAGCATAAGAGAGAGCCAATGAACAGTAAACCAATTACATGTTATGTTGTTCATTTGTGTTGGTTATTTGTCTCCCCAGGTGTACCTAGTAAGTCAGTTGAAGAATAAGCGAGACCAATGAACAGTAAACCAATTACATGTTATGTTGTGCATTTGTGTTGGTTATTAGTCTCCCTAGGTGTAGCAAGTAAGTCAGTTGAAGAATTAGAGAGAACCAATGAACAGTAAACCAATTACATGTTATGTTGTTCATTTGTGTTGGTTATTAGTCTCCCCAGATGTAGCAAGTAATTCATTTGAAGAATTAGAGAGAACCAATGAACAGTAAACCAATTACATGTTATGTTGTGCATTTGTGTTTGTTATTAGTCTCCACAGGTGTAGCAAGTAAGTCAGTTGAAGAATTAGAGAGAACCAATGAACAGTAAACCAATTACATGTTATGTTGTAAATTTGTGTTTGTTATTAGTCTCCCTAGGTGTAGCAACTAAGTCAGTTGAAGAATTGGAGAGAACCAATGAACAGTTAACCAATTACATGTTATGTTGTGCATTTGTGTTGGTTATTAGTCTCCCCAGGTGTAGCAAGTAAGTCAGTTGAAGAATTAGAGAGAACCAATGAACAATAAACCAATTACATGTTATGTTATGCATTTGTGTTAGTTATTAGTCTCCCCAGGTGTAGCATGTAAGTCAGTTGAAGAATTAGAGAGAACCAATGAACAGTAAACCAATTACATGTTATGTTGTGAATTAGTGTTGGTTATTAGTCTCCCCAGGTGTAGCAAGTAAGTCAGTTGAAGAATTAGAGAGAACCAATGAACAGTAAACCAATTACATGTTATGTTGTGCATTTGTGTTGGTTATTAGTCTCCCCAGATGTAGCAAGTAAGTCTGTAGAAGAATAAGCGAGAACCAATGAACAGTAAACCAATTACATGTTATGTTGTGCATTTGTACTTGTTATTAGTCTCCCCAGGTGTAGCAAGTTAGTTAGTTGAAGAATTAGAGAGAACGAACGAGCAGTAAACCAATTACATCTTATGTTATGCATTTATGTTGGTTATTAGTCTCTCCAGGTGTAGCAAGTAAGTCAGTTGAAGAATTAGAGAGAACCAATGAACTGTAAACCAATTACATGTTATGTTGTGCATTTGTGTTGGTTATTAGTCTCCCTAGGTGTAGCAAGTAGGTCAGTTGAAGAATTAGAGAGAACCAATGAACAGTTAACCAATTACATGTTATGTTGTGCATTTGTGTTGGTTATTAGTCTCCCTAGGTGTAGCAAGTAGGTCAGTTGAAGAATTAGAGAGAACCAATGAACAGTTAACCAATTACATGTTATGTTGTGCATTAGTGTTGGTTATTAGTCTCCCCAGGTGTAGCAAGTAAGTCAGTTGAAGAATTAGAGAGAACCAATGAACAGTAAACCAATTACATGTTATGTTGTGCATTTGTGTTGGTTATTAGTCTCCCCAGATGTAGCAAGTAAGTCTGTAGAAGAATAAGCGAGAACCAATGAACAGTAAACCAATTACATGTTATGTTGTGCATTTGTGTTGGTTATTAGTCTCCCCAGGTGTAGCAAGTAAGTCAGTTGAAGAATTAGAGAGAACTAATGAACAGTAAACCAATTACATGTTATGTTGTGCATTTGTGTTGGTTATTAGTCTCCCCAGGTGTAGCAAGTAAATCATTTGAAGAATTAGAGAGAACCAATGAACAGTAAACCAATTACATGTTATGTTGTGCATTTGTGTTTGTTATTAGTCTCCCCAGGTGTAGCAAGTAAGTCAGTTGAAGAATTAGAGAGAACCAATGAACAGTAAACCAATTACATGTTATGTTGTGCATTTGTGTTTGTTATTAGTCTCCCCAGGTGTAGCAAGTAAGTCAGTTGAAGAATTAGAGAGAACCAATGAACAGTAAACCAATTACATGTTATGTTGTGCATTTATGTTTGTTATTAGTCTCCCCAGGTGTAGCAAGTAAGTCAGTTGAAGAATTTGAGAGAATCAATGAGCAGTAAACCAATTACATGTTATGTTGTGCATTTGTGTTGGTTATTAGTCTCCCTAGGTGTAGCAAGTAAGTCAATTGAAGAATTAGAGAGAACCAAACAATAGTAAACCAATTACATGTTATGTTGTGCATTTGTATTGGTTATTAGTCTCCCCAGGTATAGCAAGTAAGTCAGTTGAAGAATTAGAGAGAACCAATAACAGTAAACCAATTACATGTTATGTTGTGCATTTGTGTTGGTTATTAGTCTCCCCAGGTGTAGCAAGTAAGTCAGTTGAAGAATTAGAGAGAACCAATGAACAGTAAACCAATTACATGTTATGTTGTGCATTTTTGTTTGTTATTAGTCTCCCCAGGTGTACCAAGTAAGTCAGTTGAAGAATTAGAGAGAACCAATGAACAGTAAACCAATTACATGTTATGTTATGCATTTGAATTGGTTATTATTCTCCGCAGGTATAGCAAGTAAGTCAGTTGAAGAATTAGAGAGAACCAATGAACAGTAAACCAATTACATGTTATGTTGTGCATTTGTGTTGGTTATTAGTCTCCCCAGGTGTAGCAAGTAAGTCAGTTGAAGAATTAGAGAGAACAAATGAACAATAAACCAATTACATGTGTATGTTGTGCATTTGTGTTTGTTATTAGTCTCCCCAGGTGTAGCAAATAAGTCAGTTGAAGAATTAGAGAGAACCATTGAGCAGTAAACCAATTACATGTTATGATATGCATTTGTGTTGGTTATTAGTCTCCCCAGGTGTAGCAAGTAAGTTAGTTGAAGAATTAGAGAGAACCAATGAACAGTAAACCAATTACATGTTATGTTGTGCATTTGTGTTGGTTATTAGTCTCCCCAGGTGTAGCAAGTAAGTCAGTTGAAAAATTAGAGAAAACCAATGAACAGTAAACCAATTACATGTTATGTTGTGAATTTGTGTTTGTTATTAGTCTCCCCAGGTGTAGCAAGTAAGTCAGTTGAAGAATTAGAAAGAACCAATTAACAGTAAACCAATTACATGTTATGTTGAGCATTTGTGTTGGTTATTAGTCTCCCCAGCTGTAGCAAGTAAGTCAGTTGAAGAATTAGAGAGAACCAATGAACAGTAAACCAATTACATGTTATGTTGTGCATTTGTGTTGGTTATTAGTCTCCCAAGGTGTAGCAATAAGTCAATTGAAGAATTAGAGAGAACCAATGAACAGTAAACCAATTACATGTTATGTTGTGCATTTGTGTTTGTTATTAGTCTCCCCAGGTGTAGCAAGTAAGTCAGTTGAAGAATTTGATAGAACCAATGAGCAGTAAACCAATTACATGTTATGTTGTGCATTTGTGTTGATTATTAGTCTCCCCAGGTGTAGCAAGTAAGTCAGTTGAAGAATAAGAGAGAGCCAATGAACAGTAAACCAATTACATGTTATGTTGTTCATTTGTGTTGGTTATTTGTCTCCCCAGGTGTACCTAGTAAGTCAGTTGAAGAATAAGCGAGAACCAATGAACAGTAAACCAATTACATGTTATGTTGTGCATTTGTGTTGGTTATTAGTCTCCCTAGGTGTAGCAAGTAAGTCAGTTGAAGAATTAGAGAGAACCAATGAACAGTAAACCAATTACATGTTATGTTGTTCATTTGTGTTGGTTATTAGTCTCCCCAGATGTAGCAAGTAATTCATTTGAAGAATTAGAGAGAACCAATGAACAGTAAACCAATTACATGTTATGTTGTGCATTTGTGTTTGTTATTAGTCTCCACAGGTGTAGCAAGTAAGTCAGTTGAAGAATTAGAGAGAACCAATGAACAGTAAACCAATTACATGTTATGTTGTAAATTTGTGTTTGTTATTAGTCTCCCCAGGTGTAGCAAGTAAGTCAGTTGAAGAATTAGAGAGAACCAATGAACAGTAAACAAATTACATGTTATGTTGTGCATTTGTGTTTGTTATTAGTCTCCCCAGGTGTAGCAAGTAAGTCAGTTGAAGAATTTGAGAGAATCAAAGAGCAGTAAACCAATTACATGTTATGTTGTGCATTTGTGTTGGTTATTAGTCTCCCTAGGTGTAGCAAGTAAGTCAATTGAAGAATTAGAGAGAACCAATGAATAGTAAACCAATTACATGTTATGCTGTGCATTTGTGTTGGTTATTAGTCTCCCCAGGTTTAGCAAGTAAGTCAGTTGAAAAATTTGAGAAAACCAATGAACAGTAAACCAATTACATGTTATCTTGTGCTTTTGTGTATGTAATTAGTCTCCCTAGGTGTAGCAAGTAAGTTAGTTGAAGAATTAGAGAGAACCAATAACAGTAAACCAATTACAAGTTATGTTGTGCATTTTTGTTTGTTATTAGTCTCCCTAGGTGTAGCAAGTAGGTCAGTTGAAGAATTAGAGAGAACCAATGAACAATTAACGAATTACATGTTATGTTGTGCATTTGTGTTGGTTATTAGTCTCCCCAGGTGTAGCAAGTAAGTCAGTTGAAGAATTAGAGAGAACCAATGAACAGTAAACCAATTACATGTTATGTTGTGCATTTTTGTTTGTTATTAGTCTACCCAGGTGTACCAAGTAAGTCAGTTGAAGAATTAGAGAGAACCAATGAACAGTAAACCAATTACATGTTACGTTGTGCATTTGTATTGGTTATTAGTCTCCCCAGGTATAGCAAGTAAGTTAGTTGAAGAATTAGAGAGAACCAATAACAGTAAACCAATTACAAGTTATGTTGTGCATTTTTGTTTGTTATTAGTCTCCCCAGGTGTAGCAAGTAAGTCAGTTGAAGAATTAGAGAGAACCAATGAACAATAAACCAATTACATGTTATGTTGTGCATTTGTGTTTGTTATTAGTCTCCCCAGGTGTAGCAAATAAGTCAGTTGAAGAATTAGAGAGAACCATTGAGCAGTAAACCAATTACATGTTATGATGTGCATTTGTGTTGGTTATTAGTCTCTCCAGGTGTAGCAAGTAAGTTAGTTGAAGAATTAGAGAGAACCAATGAACAGTAAACCTATTACATGTTATGTTGTGCATTTGTGTTGGTTATTAGTCTCCCCAGGTGTATCAAGTAAGTCAGTTGAAGAATTAGTGAGAACCAACGAGCAGTAAACCAATTACATGTTATGTTGAGCATTTGTGTTGGTTATTAGTCTCCCCAAGTGTAGCAAGTAAGTCAGTTCAAGAATTAGAGAGAACCAATGAACAGTAAACCAATTACATGTTATGTTGTGCATTTGTGTTGGTTATTAGTCTCCCTAGGTGTAGCAAGTAAGTCAAATGAAGAATTAGAGAGAACCAATGAACAGTAAACCAATTACATGTTATGTTGTGCATTTGTATTGGTTATTAGTCTCCCCAGGTGTACCAAGTAAGTCATTGAAGAATTAGAGAGAACCAATGAACAATAAACCAATTACATATTATGTTGTGCATTTGTGTTTCTTATTAGTCTCCCCAGGTGTAGCAAATAAGTCAGTTGAAGAATTAGAGAGTACCATTGAGCAGTAAACCAATTACATGTTATGTTGAGCATTTGTGTTGGTTATTAGTCTCCCCAGCTGTAGCAAGTAAGTCAGTTGAAGAATTAGAGAGAACCAATGAACAGTAAACCAATTACATGTTATGTTGTGCATTTGTGTTGGTTATTAGTCTCCCGAGGTGTAGCAAGTACGTTAGATGAAGAATTAGAGAGACCAATGAACAGTAAACCAATTACATGGTATGTTGTGCATTTGTGTTTGTTATTCGTCTCCCCAGGAGTAGCAAGTAAGTCAGTTGAAGAATTTGAGAGAACCAATGAGCAGTAAACCAATTACATGTTATGTTGTGCATTTGTGTTGGTCATTAGTCTCCCCAGGGGTAGCAAGTAAGTCAGTTGAAGAATTAGAGAGAACCAATGAACAGTAAACCCATTACATGTTATGTTGTGCATTTGTGTTGGTTATTAGTCTCCCCAGGTGTAGCAAGTAAGTCAGTTGAAGAATAAGAGAGAACCAATGAACAGTAAACCAATTACATGTTATGTTGTGCATTTGTGTTCGTCATTAGTCTCCCCAGGGGTAGCAAGTAAGTCAGTTGAAGAATTAGAGAGAACCAATGAACAGTAAACCAATTACATGTTATGTTGTGCATTTGTGTTGGTTATTAGTCTCCCCAGGTGTAGCAAGTAATTCATTTGAAGAATTAGAGAGAACCAATGAACAGTAAACCAATTGCATGTTATGTTGTGCATTTGTGTTTGTTATTAGCCTCCCCAGGTGTAGCAAGTAAGTCAGTTGAAGAATTAGAGAGAACCAACGAACAGTAAACCAATTACATGTTATGTTGTGCATTTGTGTTTGTTATTAGTCTCCCCAGGTGTAGCAAGTAAGTCAGTTGAAGAATTAGAGATAACCAACGAATAGTAAACCAATTACATGTTATGCTTTGCATTTGTGTTGGTTATTAGTCTCCCCAGGTTTAGCAAGTAAGTCAGTTGAAAAATTACAGAAAACCAATGAACAGTAAACCAATTACATGTTATCTTGTGCTTTTGTGTATGTAATTAGTCTACCCAGGTGTAGCAAGTATGTCAGTTGAAGAATTAGGGAGAACCAATGAACAGTAAACCAATTACATGTTATGTTGTGCATTTGTGTTTGTTATTAGTCTCCCCAGGTGTAGCAAGTAAGTTAGTTGAAGAATTGGAGAGAACCAACGAGCAGTAAACCAATTACATCTTATGTTATGCATTTGTGTTGGTTATTAGTCTCCCTAGGTGTAGCAAGTAAGTCAGTTGAAGAATTAGAGAGAACCAATGAACAGTAAACCAATTACATGTTATGTTGTGCATTTGTGTTGGTTATTAGTCTCCCTAGGTGTAGCAAGTAGGTCAATTGAAGAATTAGAGAGAACCAATGAACAGTTAACTAATTACATGTTATGTTGTGCATTTGTGTTGGTTATTAGTCTCCCCAGGTGTAGCAAGTAAGTCAGTTGAAGAATTAGAGAGAACCAATGAACAGTAAACCAATTACATGTTATGCTGTGCTTTTGTGTTGGTTATTAGTCTCCCCAGGTGTAGCAAGTAAGTCAGTAGAAGAATAAGCGAGAACCAATGAACAGTAAACCAATTACATGTTATGTTGTGCATTTGTGTTGGTTATTAGTCTCCCCAGGTGTAGCAAGTAAGTCAGTTGAAGAATTAGAGAGAACCAATGAACAGTAAACCAATTACATGTTATGTTGTGCATTTGTGTTTGTTATTAGTCTCCCCAGGTGTAGCAAGTAAGTCAGTTGAAGAATTAGAGAGAACCAATGAACAGTAAACCAATTACATGTTATGTTGAGCATTTGTGTTGGTTATTAGTCTCCCTAGGTGTAGCAAGTAAGTCAAATGAAGAATTAGAGAGAACCAATGAACTGTAAACCAATTACATGTTATGCTGTGCATTTGTATTGGTTATTAGTCTCCCCAGGTGTACCAAGTAAGTCAGTTGAAGAATTAGAGAGAACCAATAACAGTAAACCAATTACATGTTATGTTGTGCATTTTTGTTTATTATTAGTCTCCCCAGGTGTAGCAAGTAAGTCAGTTGAAGAATTAGAGAGAACCAATTAACAGTAAACCAATTACATGTTATGTTGAGCATTTGTGTTGGTTATTAGTCTCCCCAGCTGTAGCAAGTAAGTCAGTTGAAGAATTAGAGAGAACCAATGAACAGTAAACCAATTACATGTTATGCTGTGCATTTGTGTTGGTTATTAGTCTCCCTAGGTATAGCAAGTAAGTCAAATGAAGAATTAGAGAGAACCAATGAACAGTAAACCAATTACATGTTATGTTGTGCATTTGTATTGGTTATTAGTCTCCCCAGGTGTACCAAGTAAGTCAGTTGAAGAATTAGAGAGAACCAATGAACAATAAACCAATTACATGTTATGTTGTGCATTTGTGTTTCTTATTAGTGATGAGGACATGGGCAAGGATTTAGGAGCACTCAAAGGACTTGGAGGACCAATGACTAGGGCAAGGACTAAAAGGGCCAAGGATGCTTTGCAACAAGTTGCGGCCCTTATTCTTGAAGAAATGCCCAATGATGAAGACAAGGCCAAGATGGTGAATTGTATCAAGGATTATGAAGACTAATTACGCCATTTTCTTAGTGAGTGTTTTTTTAGTACTTGTAATTAGTAAATAAAGGCCTAAAACTCTTGTTAAAGTGGCTGCCAACTCTTGTTTGGGCTGCACCACTTATTGGGCTAGTTATTAGGCAAGTTGTTTTTAGTTAAATAAGGTCCAAAAACCTTTGGGATGAATCAGCCATGAGGCATACCAAAGGGTGCACGAATTTAGCATGTGTTTGTTTTGCATTAGTGGTCATAATTGTTAGGCTTAGTGGAGTTCATTAATTGCCCACTAATGGAGTTCATTAATTGCCCACTAATGTAAGTGAAAGGTCTTGGTTGTAAGCTATATAAGCTGCCCATTGGGATGAATAAGAACAGATCAGAATTTGAGTTTTATTAACTGAGAGTGATTCTCCAATTGTTCTTGAGTGATTCAAGAATTTGGGCATATCAAAGGATCATCCACAATTCTTTGTGTGAAGCCTTCCTTGGAAGAGTGATTCTTCCTCCATTCCTTTACCGTTTCCTTCCCTCCATTTCTTGCATCTAATTTCCTTACCCACATTCCAGAAATTAAGTCCAAGATTTTAACCCAAAAGATCCTTCCCTACATTCCAGAAATTAAGTCTAAGATTTTGAACCCAAAAGATCCTTTTTCAACTCTGGTGCAATTAGGAATCATATCATTTGGTATCAAGAGCTCCGGTTTTTTGGGTTCATCCACATCATTTGCTGGAATTTCTTTGGGTAACATCCTTCCTTGTTATTTCTCATTACCATTAATATTACCTTAGTGTTCTTTCTTTATTTGCTGAACCATTGCAAAAATTAGGCCTTAATAGTGTTAAAAAATATTTAAAATAAAATTCGTGCATAATAAAAAAAAAAAAAAAAAAAAAAAAAAGAAGAAGAAAGAGTTGTGGCTGAATGGTTCATGCGTTTAGAACACTTGAAACTCAATCTTTAAGGTAATATTTTGGTTTGGTTGAAGGTTGTTACTAACTTATCTAAATTCCAGTTTTTGATTCCTAAATTTCCTTGTTTTTTTTTGAATTTTTGGTGGCTGTTTTGTATTCCTTTTTAAGCCTACCCTAAACCTTGCTTTCAACACAAAAAATTGTGGTTTGTTCTTTGTGTTGTCTATTTTTTTTTTGAATTGCTTTAAAAAAAAATAATAATAAAAAAAAAGCCATTAAGAGTGACATACACGAGTGTTCATTTTACGAGTGTAAACAAGTGAGAAGAGTGGTGAGGTCCTATTTTCTTTGTGTTTGTTATTACTCTTGTTTTTGAAGTATGGCAGATGGAAATCATTTGGATGGAACACAAAGACTCTTGTTCGACGCTATTAATGCTCAAATGCAAAGATTATTGAGAGAAAACAATGAAGAGTTGTATGGAAGAATTGAGCGATTAGAGAATCGTGATCATCATGAAGAAGAAAGGAGAGGAAGAAATGGTGGTGCTCCTAGGCAAAACAGAATTGAAGGTGTTAAACTTAATGTTCCTCCATTTAAGGGGAAGAGTGATCCGGAAGCCTATGTGGAATGGGAACTCAAAATAGAACATATTTTCACTTGTAACAATTATGATGAAGAGCAAAAGGTGAAACTTGCAGCAGCGGAGTTCTCGAACTATGCACTTGTGTGGTGGAATAAGTTGAAAAGAGAAAGGTTGAGAAATGAATAGCCTTTGGTGGAAACATGGGCTGAAATGAAAAGGCTCATGAGGAAACGTTATGTGCCGGCTAGCTATGCTAGAGATGTGAAATTTAAACTTCAAAAATTGTCACAAGGCACCAAAGGAGTTGAAGAGTATTACAAGGAATTGGACTTGCTCATAATGCAAGCCAATATTGAAGAAGATCCAGAACTAACCATGGCTCGTTTTATTAATGGCTTGAATAACGATATTCGTGATGTTGTTGAATTGCAGGAATTTGTTGAGATAGAAGACTTGCTGCACAAATCCATTCAAGTGGAACAACAACTCAAAAGAAAAAGTGTGACCAAGAAGAGTTCTTCTAATTATAATTCCTATAGTTGGAAGGACAAAAATAAGAAGGAGGTGGCTGCCACTCCAAGCAATCTAGCATCTACTTCTCATGGAAAATCATCCTCTAAGTCCTTAGAACAGCCTCAAAAGAAGAGTAAAGACATAAAATGCTTTAAGTGTCAAGGCATGGGTCATGTAGACCCCTAAAATTGTCCGGGTCGGAAATAAAACTCGAAGACCCTCAAAGATCGAAGGAAAAGTCAGCCAGAAGGACTCCTAGAAGACCATAGGATGGCTATCTGTAGATTTAGAGGTCTTAGAGTAGCTTAAAATAAGGAAGTGGAGGGAATGAAGCCCAATACGGCCGTACTACACTTAATACGGCCGTATTGAAGCTTCAACACGGCCGCAGCGAACTCAATACGGCGTATTGAAGTTTCTGAAACTTCAATACGGCCGTACTGAAATCAATACGGTCGTATTGAAGCTTCAATACAGCCGCAGTGAACTCAATACGGGCGCATTGAAATTTCTGAATTTCAATACGGCCGTATTGAACTTCAATACGACCGTATTGAAGTTCAAAAATTTCAATACGGCCGTATTGATTCTGTAGACCGTATTGCGCCTATTCCCTATAAATATGACGTCAATTGGACGTCATTCCACATTTTCACAGTCAGTTTTGACTCCCTCCTTGAGTATTCTGGGGTTTTTGAGCAGTGTTCTGCCCTAGAAATCTCTCTGGGAGTCGATCCGACGAAGTTCTGGAATTCCGAGCACTTAGCTTGGAGATTCGAACCTAGTCGAAGGGAAATCCTCCGGATTTCCGTAGTTAAAAGTTTTTAGGAAGGAGCGAGCGAGCTTGTAGAGCGAGGGAACGCCAAAAAGCTTCCCAGTTTTACGAAATATATAAAAGCACGCTTCAAAGGTTTCTTCTTAAAGTCCTTCCTTTTACTGCTTTCTGTGTGCATATTTAAACTGTCATCATGTAGATAGTTAATTTATAATTGCTTAGAATAAATAGGGGTAATTTAGTAATTTTGTACTATTATTTTTAGAAATAATCTGTCATAGGGAACCCGAAAGGGGCGTTGTGGGGTGCTAACACCTTCCTCACACGTAACCGACTCCCTTACCCAACTCTGGTTGTAATGGCCGAAGTTGATTTATAAAATCAATTGCCTTATCCCTTTTTCCAATGTTTTGAGTAAAACATTGGTGGCGACTCCACGAACCCTCCTTTTGCGAAAACCACTAATCCATGGAGGGTCCCGCTTGGGATTAATATGGATTGGTGAGACATTTAATAAATAAATTGGATAAGATCGACAAGGTCTCAGTTTGAGAAAAAGTCGTTCTAATAATCCAATACATTTTCAAAACTAAAATAAAAGCGAGCTCGACCGTCTTCGCGACCGCCGAGGCCCGTTTGGGCCGGTGGCGACAGATGGCGACTCCACTGGGGAAGCCTCGAGAGTCAGTCCCATTTAGTGACAGATTATTTTAACAAATAAAAGTTAAAATTACTTCATTACCCCTTTGTTTGTATGATAACATGTTTATCTATTTGGCTTTAATAACTGTTGTATGTTTAAATTCCGCAATTGTTTGAAATACAAACTGTACACAAACCTTTGCACACAACAGTTCCCTCTATACCCGGGGGCATGAGTGATTAACCATAGGGAGTGGATGTTAGTACGGCCGGTTGTCGAATGGGTCTATAGGTGCCCGTAGACCGTTGTCGGAAAGCATCACTCAAGGTGATAACCATGAACTTAAGTCCGACGGTGCGTTGGAACTTTCCATCGACCCACGACGAGAGGAATTGGGTCCCTATAATGGGGGCACCTTGGGGGCCTCAGACCGGTGAGAACAGTTAGATCCACCTTGAATATGCACTTTTCTGCAGGATACCCCTACCTCGTGATTCGCTCGTGACTGTTCGTGGATGAGTGAATTGTTTGTGCATTGATTATGTGACATTGTATGAGCATACATTGCATTATTTAAACATACAACATTCCCTTTTTTAAAAAAAAGAATAAATGGGAATAAGAATCTTCCATTACATGGTGTTAACATCTACCTTCATCACATTCATATAGGTAGTTTCCCTTTTCACCCAAAAAAATAAATACAAAAAAGATACAAAATACCCAAAGAAAAAAAAAAAGAAAAAAGGGTTATTTATCCAAACCAAGCAATATCATGCATCATTTTAGGAACATCCTAAAAACATGATAATGCTTAGTTGAATAAACACAATGCATGCATATTCAACATCATCATCTCATATCATGCATATAGATCATGGAGGGATCTAGGAGTCATTCATTTCATACATCCCTCCTAGTAATTCATTAATAAAACATTAATAAAAAGAAAGAATTAAGCGATGCGTATGTTCAAAAGATGGGTCGCACGCCGTTCGTTATTAAATGCAAGCCAACAACCGCGTCAAGCGAACACACGTCAACTACGTTGTTGGTAATCAAGACGAACAAAGGGGAAGGTCCGACACCATTAAGGATCACAGTTCCAAGGCCTTTCCCTTACAAATCAAATAAGGCTGTGCCGTGGATATACGACATCCACTCTTCTGCCGACAGCGATATCTCCAACATCGCTGGACTTGGGGGCATGACTAGGAGTGGCAGGATCTACACTCCCGAAGATCTTCATGACAAAGCTCCCAAGAATAAAGGAAAAACCGAGGAAAATAAGGAATCCGAGAAGGAGACAGACAAGCTGTTAAAATTTATCCGACAGAGCGAGTACTCCATCATGGATCAACTTCATAGGACGCCAGCAAAGATTACGCTGTTGTCGTTGATCCTATGCTCCGAACCGCATCGGCAAGCTCTGTTGAAAGTCTTGAACGAGGCATACGTGTCGCACACTATCCCCCAAGACGAGTTTGAGGGGATTGTTAGTCACATCAAGGCTAATGATCACCTCACCTTCATCGATGAAGAAATCCCCGCCGAGGGATCAAATCATAACAAGCCCTTGCACATCTCTGTAAAGTGCAAGGAGTATCACATCGCTAAAGTCTTGGTAGATAATGGATCTTCCTTGAATGTGATGCCAAAAAGAACGCTCAAGCAATTGGCAATCAAGGGAGTCCAAATGCGCCCGAGCAACATGATCGTTCGAGCCTTCGATGGATCTAAAAGAGAAGTGGTGGGAGAGATCAATCTTCCAATCCAAATTGGACCCACTATCTTCAACGTCGAATTTCAAGTGATGGAAATCACTCCCGCATACAGCTGTCTCCTCGGCCGACCTTGGATTCATGATGCAAAAGCTGTACCTTCTACGCTCCACCAGAAAGTCAAATTCATTGTGGATGACAAGCTGGTGACTGAACAAGCTGAAGATGATATACTCATCAGTAAGCCATCCACCATACCTTACGTGGATGCAGCGGAGGAAGCTTTAGAAACCGCCTTCCAAGCATTGGAAATCGCCAATGTTGAAACGTTTCCCCGAGAAATGAAGGAGGTAGCCCATATGTTCACTAAGAACGGATACTTGCCAGGATAAGGATTAGGCAAGGACTCCCAAGGAATCCCGGAGCTACCCATTATCAAGGACAATCCGGGGAAACAAGGGTTAGGATACAACCCTAACAAAGATCAAAGAACGAAGAAGAATCAAGATCCTTCTCGACGTTCTTTAAGCCAGATCTTTAGGAAGGCCGGTTCACAAGCGTCAAGGCCGGTCGTCGTCGTCAAAATGTTTTTCTCCTTCCGATAGGGATGTATAGACTCAGTGACTATTAGAGATCACTCCTCAGGGACAGCCCGACCCCCGAGCCTCGATAGGGCACATGTTTCCGCTGCGATTATAATAAAATCATTCTTCATTATTTCTTTATTGCTTCTTTTCTTGCTCGCAATAAAAATCTAAACCACGTTATTTAACCCTGTTTGAATAAACATGAATGAGGTTAAAATCATCTTAATAAACCCGCATCATTTTTATGTGGAAATGTGCATAACGACTTGGAGCACCTTTTCTTGGCCTCAATAAGTGCCGTCATGGATAAAAGAAATCCATTCAGGACAAAAATCCTAAAAAACAAAAAGCTCGGCAGGAAACCCAAAAAGGGGGCTGCACAAAAATAAGAGCAAAAGACCCGCTAGGAATCCCACAAAAGGGTGACCTAGGCAAAAATTAGGGTTACAAAATAATGAACAAAAACAAAAGCCCGCTAAGACATCACAAATGGGTGTTTTAGGCAAAAGTTAGGGCCGTCAAAAAAAGAAAAAAAAAAAAAACAAAATAAATCCATGATGGTACCATCAATTGAATTCAACAAGGGGCTCAAGAAAAGCTATCCAAGTTGTCAAAACACAATCATTAATAACAAAGATGTGCTTAACCTCATAAGTGTTTAATCGAACAAGCCTAAACACATAAGCCTACCATGGCCAGCCATTCTTACAAAAACCATTTTTCAAAAATAAAATAATCCCCTCTAAAACACAAACCTTTGAAAATATATCCTTTCCTTCTTTTCTCTCTTGTCCCAAACGATTTTTGAATAATCTTGTGGAAACATGGAGATATAGTGGTCAATAGGAGGGTTGACACATCTTCTAAAGAAAGGGAAGAATCATTTGGTTGATGACACCAAAATCAAATATGCATCATTCCTCGGTAACAGAAATCGGCAGAGCACAGTCCGTCTGGAGGAATGGCAAAATCCAAACACAAAAACGCATCGGTTAATTCTTTTGAAAAAAGAATCAAATAGAATTAGGTGCATCATACTGCATACATGCATACAGATGATAGGTGTACTGGAAGATCGCTTATTCTCTGTTTATTGAAAAAACAAAAAAATATAAACTTCAGAAAAACAATACGCCCGTATCATGTTCAGTACGCCCGTACCAAAATTAGGGTTATGAACAAATTTTCAATTCAATACGGGCATACTGAAATGAATAACGGCCGTATTGGCAATAACAGAAATCCTCCCTCACATCAATGACAAAATTCCTCCAAGAAGAAGAGGATAGGGGGAGCCATTCATTTTTTCCAAAAATAAAATAATTAAACTTGCATTTTGTGCATCGCGCACATTAATTGCACATTCAAAGACCTCGTCATGAGGCAATTGCATAAAATAGAAAAAATAGAAAAAATTGCTTGTGTATGACAGCAGCAAACAAAATGCAAAGATTCAGAAAATCAACAGCGTCATACAGAATAACTGAGCCTGGAGAGGCTCGCCGAAATAATACTCTCTCAGAATAATTGAGCCTGGAGAGGCTCGCCGAAATAATACTCTCTCAGACTAACTGAGACATTTCTATACAGAAAAAGCCAAAACCAACAAAAAAGGCAAAAATACAGAAATCAACAAAAATACAGAAAAAGCCGAACTCAACAAAAAAGGCAAAAACACAGAAAAAGCCAAAATCAACAAAAAAGGCAAAAACACAGAAAAAGCCAAAATCGAAAAAAGGGCAAAATACAGAAAATCCAACAAATCATACAGAATAACTGAGCCTGGAGAGGCTTGCCGAAAAAATACTCGTACAGAATAATTGAGCCTGGAGAGGCTCGCCGAAATAATACTCTCTCAAAATAACTGAGCCTGGAGAGGCTTGCCGAAATAATACTCCCGCAAAATAATTGAGCCTGGAGAGGCTTGCCTAAATAATACTCCCGCAGGATAATTGAGCCTGGAGAGGCTTGCCGAAATAATACTCCTTCAGAATAATTGAGCCTGGAGAGGCTTGCTGAAATAATACTCTCATCAGAATAACTGAGCCTGGAGAGGCTTACTGAAATAATACTCTCTCAGAAATAACTGAGCCTGGAGAGGCTTGCCGAAACAATACTCATTCAGAATAATTGAGCCTGGAGAGGCTCGCCAAAATAATACTCCACATCAAAGAATAATTGAGCCTGGAGAGGCTCGCAGAAATAATACTCCCCAGAGAAACCTCAACTCAAGCTCACGGAACGAATCCCCAGCGAGAGCTATCAAAGCAAAATCGACGCAATCCCCAATGGAAGTGCGATCACCCAAGCAGTATATCTAGTCAAAGGACTTAAAACTTCCTCAGTGGAAGATAGCTCTCTGACTCAAGCGCTGAGTGAGGCTAAGCCTGCAGAGGCTTCCTAAATAATACTCTGGGATACATAAGATCCCACATTCCCCAGTCGCCTACTCAAGAGGCATCCCTGCAAAAGGAGAAAAATCAAAAAATATCAATAAATATTCCCCAAGAGGAATCCGGCACTCAGCCGAACACTGAACATCAAGATAATTCGCCTACTTAGAGGCACTTCTTCAAAAAGAGAAAATCCAAAAAAGATCAATAATCATTCCCCAAGCGGAATTCGGCATTCAGCCAATCATCAAACATCAAGATAATTCGCCTACTCAGAGGCACTCTTTCAAAAAAGAGAAAAAATCGAAAAGATCAATAATCATTCCCCAAGCGGAATCTGGCTCTTCAGCCAATCATTGAACGTCAAGCTGATACGCCTAACAGAAGAGGCTAATCAAAATCAACATCCAGAATCCCCAGCGGATAACAGCCTACACAGAGGCAGCAAAAAATCAGAAAATCAAAAAGAGTCACCCGAATAAGGATAACCGGGATACTCCACCAACGTCGAAAGGACGTCAGCCAATCATAAGGCATCGCTCAACTCAGAGAGAGAGCATCTGTGTCTATACCCCAAGGAGTCAGAAATTCCCCATGGGTACCAACAATGCAATGCAAGTTGGGGCACAGGAATCTATGAATGACTGCACATCCCCTAGACGGATCCCTGCGTTATCCAGCCCTCAGTGGCACAAGAATAAAAAAAAACAATCGTCGAAGCAGCATTGTGGACTGTGGAGACAAAATCAACATCCAGAATCCCCAGCGGATAACAGCCTACACAGAGGCAGCGAAAATCAGAAAATCAAAAAGAGATACCCGAATAAGGATAAACCGGGATACTCCACCAACGTCAAAGGACGTCAGCCAAACATAAGGCATCGCTCAACTCAGAGAGAAAGAGCATCTTTGTGTCTGCACCCCAAAGGAATCAGAAATTCCCCAGTGGGCACCAACTACGCAATGGAAAGTTGGGACACAAGAACCTATGAGTAACTGCACATCCCCTAGACGGATCCCTGCGTTATCCAGCCCTCAGTGGCACAAAAATCGAAAAAACAACCGTCGAAGCAGCATCGTGGACTGTGGAGACAAAATCATCACAAATCCCTGAAAAGGAGATATTCACGCTACCCCCGTCGTCACAAACACGGAGGTATGCAGCTTCCGGCTCGAGCAATGAGCGAAGCTATCTCTGGAAAGGAGGTACTCACTGCTTACCGTTGTCACAAGGGTACTTAGCTTCCGGCTCGAACAAAGAGTGAAGCTAAGCCTGGAGAGGCGGTACTCATAGCTTCCAGCTTGGGCAGCAAGCGAGACAAAGCCTGGAGAGGCGAAACTCACACTGCTCACCGTCGTCACAAAGGTGCTTAGTTTCCGGCTCGAACAAAGAGCGAGACTAAGCCTGGAGAGGCGAAACTCACACTGCTCACCGTCGTCACAAAGGTGCTTAGTTTCCGGCTCGAACAAAGAGCGAGACTAAGCCTGGAGAGGCGAAACTCACACTGCTACCGTTGTCACAAGGGTACTTAGCTTCCGGCTCGAACAAAGAGTGAAGCTAAGCCTGGAGAAGCGGTACTCACAGCTTCCAGCTTGGGCAGCAAGCAAAGCAAAACCTGGAGAGGCTACTCGACAATTTTCCACCGGAAGACGCTACAAGTCAGAAGGTCGGCGCATCACCCGGACAATTGGGTCAACTCCTTTACTTGTCAGCCGGTACACCAAAAGGCCGTCCGACTAAGTAAAGGGGGGGCAGCTGTAGACCCCTAAAATTGTCCGGGTCGGAAATAAAACTCGAAGACCCTCAAAGATCGAAGGAAAAGTCAGCCAGAAGGACTCCTAGAAGACCATAGGATGGCTATCTGTAGATTTAGAGGTCTTAGAGTAGCTTAAAATAAGGAAGTGGAGGGAATGAAGCCCAATACGGCCGTACTACACTTAATACGGCCGTATTGAAGCTTCAACACGGCCGCAGCGAACTCAATACGGCGTATTGAAGTTTCTGAAACTTCAATACGGCCGTACTGAAATCAATACGGCCGTATTGAAGCTTCAATACAGCCGCAGTGAACTCAATACGGGCGCATTGAAATTTCTGAATTTCAATACGGCCGTATTGAACTTCAATACGACCGTATTGAAGTTCAAAAATTTCAATACGGCCGTATTGATTCTGTAGACCGTATTGCGCCTATTCCCTATAAATATGACGTCAATTGGACGTCATTCCATATTTTCACAGTCAGTTTTGACTCCCTCCTTGAGTATTCTGGGGTTTTTGAGCAGTGTTCTGCCCTAGAAATCTCTCTGGGAGTCGATCCGACGAAGTTCTGGAATTCCGAGCACTTAGCTTGGAGATTCGAACCTAGTCGAAGGGAAATCCTCCGGATTTCCGTAGTTAAAAGTTTTTAGGAAGGAGCGAGCGAGCTTGTAGAGCGAGGGAACGCCAAAAAGCTTCCCAGTTTTACGAAATATATAAAAGCACGCTTCAAAGGTTTCTTCTTAAAGTCCTTCCTTTTACTGCTTTCTGTGTGCATATTTAAACTGTCATCATGTAGATAGTTAATTTATAATTGCTTAGAATAAATAGGGGTAATTTAGTAATTTTGTACTATTATTTTTAGAAATAATCTGTCATAGGGAACCCGAAAGGGGCGTTGTGGGGTGCTAACACCTTCCTCACACGTAACCGACTCCCTTACCCAACTCTGGTTGTAATGGCCGAAGTTGATTTATAAAATCAATTGCCTTATCCCTTTTTCCAATGTTTTGAGTAAAACATTGGTGGCGACTCCACGAACCCTCCTTTTGCGAAAACCACTAATCCATGGAGGGTCCCGCTTGGGATTAATATGGATTGGTGAGACATTTAATAAATAAATTGGATAAGATCGACAAGGTCTCAGTTTGAGAAAAAGTCGTTCTAATAATCCAATACATTTTCAAAACTAAAATAAAAGCGAGCTCGACCGTCTTCGCGACCGCCGAGGCCCGTTTGGGCCGGTGGCGACAGGTCATTATGCCTATGAGTGTCCTACCAAAAGGACCATGGTTCTCAAGGAGAATGGAGATTACACTAGCCAATCTGATGTTAGTGAGGAAGAAGAAGGTGACATTGAGGAGGAAGAGGAGGCCCTTGAGGGAGATTTATTGATGATTAGGAGAATGATGGGTAGTCAAATGAGTCCTTTAGAAAGAAGTCAAAGGGAGAATATTTTCCACACAAGATGTTCCATCAATGGAAAGGTTTGCATGGTGATTATTGATGGAGGGAGTTGCGCTAATGTGGCTAGTGCTAGATTAGTGTCAAAGCTAAATTTAGACACTAAACCACATCCTAGGCCATATAAACTTCAGTGGCTTAGTGAGGATGGAGAGGTGCAAGTGAGGCAGCAAGTAGAAGTGGATATTTCCATTGGAAAATACAAAGATAAGGTGCTATGTGATGTAGTTCCAATGGAGGCCAGCCACATACTTTTGGGAAGGCCTTGGCAATTTGACACTAAAGCCGTCCATGATGGCTATTCCAATAAGATCTCTTTTGTGCACCAAAATAAAAAGATTGTCCTCAAGCCTTTGAGTCCTAAAGAGGTGTGTGAGGATCAAATGAGGATGAGAGAAAAGATTTCTTTGGAGAGAAAAGAAAGTGATCTTGAGAAAAAGAGTGAACAAAAACTTGAGAAAAAAAAAAGTGGAAAGAAAAGGAGCGAAACACTTGAGAGAAAAGAGAGTCTTTTAGCAACAAAGGGTGAGGTGAAGAGGTTGTTCCTTGCTAAACAGCCCCTTTATCTAATGTATTGCAAAAATCAGATTTTAAACACTAACACTTTTGATGAATTGGAAATACCTTCTAGTGTTAAATCTCTTTTGCAGGAATTTCATGACGTTTTTCCATCAAGTGTACCAAGTGGATTACCACCTTTGAGGGGAATTGAACACCAAATTGATCTCATTCCAGGAGCTTCCTTACCCAATAGGCCAGCTTATAGGAGCAATCCACAAGAAACGCAAGAAATTCAAAAGCAAGTGGATGAACTCATGACCAAAGGATGGGTAAGAGATAGCATGAGTCCTTGTGCTGTTCCGGTAATTTTGGTCCCTAAAAAAGATGGGACATGGAGAATGTGTTCTGATTGTAGGGCTCTAAATAACATCACCATAAAATATAGGCACCCAATTCCTAGACTTGATGATTTGCTTGATGAATTGCATGGTGCAAGTATTTTCTCTAAAATTGATTTGAAAAGTGGATATAATCAAATTAGAATTAGAGAGGGTGATGAATGGAAAACTGCTTTTAAAACAAAATATGGTTTGTATGAGTGGTTGGTTATGCCTTTTGGCTTAACTAATGCACCAAGTACTTTTATGAGATTGATGAACCATGTTTTGAGGGAATTTATTGGCAAATTTGTTGTGGTATATTTTGATGATATTCTTGTCTATAGCACTTCTCTTGAATTGCATGTGGAACATTTGAAATCTGTTTTGAAGGTGCTTAAGGAAGAACAATTGTTTGCCAATCTTGAAAAATGTGTGTTTTGTACTGATCATGTTGTATTCCTTGGTTTTGTTGTAAGTTCTAAAGGAGTACAAGTAGATGAGGAAAAGGTTAAGGCCATCCAAGAATGGCCCACACCTAAATCCGTGAGTGAAGTGAGAAGTTTCCATGGTTTGGCAAGTTTTTATAGGAGGTTTGTTAAGGACTTTAGCACCTTGGCAGCACCTCTTAATGAAGTAGTAAAGAAACATGTGGTTTTTAAGTGGGGAGGGAAACAAGAGGAAGCCTTTGTTGCTCTTAAGCAAAGGCTAACCAATGCTCCCATTCTTGCCTTACCAAACTTTGCTAAATCTTTTGAAATTGAATGTGATGCTTCCAATGTTGGGATTGGGGCTGTGTTGTTACAAGAAGGCCATCCAATTGCTTATTTTAGTGAGAAGTTAAGTGGAGCTGCCCTTAATTTTTCCACTTATGATAAGGAATTGTATGCCTTGGTAAGAGCTTTGAAAACATGGCAACACTACCTTTTTCCCAAAGAGTTTGTAATACATAGTGACCATGAGTCCCTAAGGTATTTGAAGGGACAAGGCAAGCTTAACAAGAGGCATGCCAAGTGGGTGGAGTTTTTGGAACAATTTCCCTATGTCATAAAACATAAAAGGGGAAAAGGGAACATTGTGGCTGATGCTTTATCAAGGAGACATATATTGCTTTCCACTCTTGAAACTAAATTGCTTGGATTTGAATCTTTGAAAGAAATGTATGCTTCTGATGAAACTTTTGGTGAAATATATGCTGCATGTGAGAAACTATCTCAATATGGGTATTTTAAGCACAATGGGTTTTTATTTAAAGAAAACAAATTGTGTGTGCCTACATGTTCCATTAGAGAATTGCTTGTTAGTGAATCACATGGTGGTGGTTTGATGGGGCACTTTGGGATTAAAAAGACTTTGGAAATTTTACAAGAACATTTCTTTTGGCCTCATATGAAACGTGATGTGCAAAAATTTTGTGAACATTGTGTTGTGTGCAAAATGGCTAAATCTAAATCATTGCCACATGGATTGTATACTCCTTTGCCTACTCCTGAATATCCTTGGATTGACATATCTATGGACTTTGTTTTGGGACTGCCTAGAACAAAGAATGGCAAAGATTCTATTTTTGTGGTTGTTGACAGGTTTTCAAAAATGGCACATTTCATACCTTGCAAAAAGGTAGATGATGCGTGTCATGTGGCTGATTTGTTTTTCAAAGAAGTTGTGAGGCTTCATGGTGTGCCAAGGAGTATTGTAAGTGATAGGGATGCTAAATTCCTTAGTCATTTTTGGAGGACTTTGTGGGGCAAGTTAGGTACTAAATTATTATTTTCAACAACTTGTCACCCACAAACCGATGGACAAACTGAGGTAGTCAATAGAACTTTGGGGACCTTGCTTAGGACTGTTTTAAAAAAAAATATTAAGTCCTGGGAAGCAAGTTTGCCTCATGTTGAATTTGCATATAATAGGGCTGTCCATAGCACAACAAATTGTTCACCTTTTGAGGTTGTGTATGGTTTTAACCCTTTGACTCCTCTTGATTTATTGCCTATGCCTAACATTTCTGTTTTTAAGCATAAAG
This sequence comes from Cajanus cajan, assembly GCF_000230855.2. NCBI lineage: Eukaryota > Viridiplantae > Streptophyta > Magnoliopsida > Fabales > Fabaceae > Cajanus > Cajanus cajan. The sequence continues at coordinate 43,325,718 of NC_138525.1, forward strand.
AAGGGCAGGCCAAAGCGGACTATGTGAAGAAGTTACACGAACGTGTGAAGGCTCAAATTGAGAAGAAAAATGAGAGCTACGCGAAACATGCTAACAAAGGGCGAAAGAAAGTTGTGTTCCAACCTGGTGATTGGGTTTGGGTACACATGAGGAAGGAAAGATTTCCGGAACAAAGGAAATCAAAGCTTTTGCCAAGAGGGGATGGTCCATTTCAAGTACTAGAAAGAATAAATGACAATGCTTACAAGATTGAATTGCCCGGTGAGTACAATGTTAGTTCCACTTTCAATGTTTCTGATTTATCTCTCTTTGATGTAGATGATGGAGACTTTGATTTGAGGACAAATTCTTCTCAAGAGGGAGGGAATGATGAGGACATGGGCAAGGATTTAGGAGCACTCAAAGGACTTGGAGGACCAATGACTAGGGCAAGGACTAAAAGGGCCAAGGATGCTTTGCAACAAGTTGCGGCCCTTATTCTTGAAGAAATGCCCAATGATGAAGACAAGGCCAAGATGGTGAATTGTATCAAGGATTATGAAGACTAATTACGCCATTTTCTTAGTGGGTGTTTTTTTAGTACTTGTAATTAATAAATAAAGGCCTAAAACTCTTGTTAAAGTGGCTGCCAACTCTTGTTTGGGCTGCACCACTTATTGGGCTAGTTATTAGGCAAGTTGTTTTTAGTTAAATAAGGTCCAAAAACCTTTGGGATGAATCAGCCATGAGGCATACCAAAGGGTGCACGAATTTAGCATGTGTTTGTTTTGCATTAGTGGTCATAATTGTTAGGCTTAGTGGAGTTCATTAATTGCCCACTAATGGAGTTCATTAATTGCCCACTAATGTAAGTGAAAGGTCTTGGTTGTAAGCTATATAAGCTGCCCATTGGGATGAATAAGAACAGATCAGAATTTGAGTTTTATTAACTGAGAGTGATTCTCCAATTGTTCTTGAGTGATTCAAGAATTTGGGCATATCAAAGGATCATCCACAATTCTTTATGTGAAGCCTTCCTTGGAAGAGTGATTCTTCCTCCATTCCTTTACCGTTTCCTTCCCTCCATTTCTTGCATCTAATTTCCTTACCCACATTCCAGAAATTAAGTCCAAGATTTTAACCCAAAAGATCCTTCCCTACATTCCAGAAATTAAGTCTAAGATTTTGAACCCAAAAGATCCTTTTTCAACTCTGGTGCAATTAGGAATCATATCAATTAGTCTCCCCAGGTGTAGCAAATAAGTCAGTTGAAGAATTAGAGAGAACCATTGAGCAGTAAACCAATTACATGTCATGTTGAGCATTTGTGTTGGTTATTAGTCTCCCCAGCTGTACCAAGTAAGTCAGTTGAAGAATTAGAGAGAACCAATGAACAGTAAACCAATTACATGTTATGTTGTGCATTTGTGTTGGTTATTAGTCTCCCAAGGTGTAGCAAGTATGTTAGATGAAGAATTAGAGAGACCAATGAACAGTAAACCAATTACATGGTATGTTGTGCATTTGTGTTTGTTATTCGTCTCCCCAGGTGTAGCAAGTAAGTCAGTTGAAGAATTTGAGAGAACCAATGAGCAGTAAACCAATTACATGTTATGTTGTGCATTTGTGTTGGTTATTAGTCTCCCCAGGTGTAGCAAGTAAGTCAGTTGAAGAATAAGAGAGAACCAATGAACAGTAAACCAATTACATGTTATGTTGTGCATTTGTGTTGGATATTAGTCTCCCCAGGTGTAGCAAGTAAGTCAGTTGAAGAATTAGAGAGAACCAATGAACAGTAAACCAATTACATGTTATGTTGTGCATTTGTGTTGGTTATTAGTCTCCCTAGGTGTAGCAAGTAAGTCAGTTGAAGAATAAGAGAGAACCAATGAACAGTAAACCAATTACATGTTATGTTGTGCATTTGTGTTGGTCATTAGTCTCCCCAGGGGTAGCAAGTAAGTCAGTTGAAGAATTAGAGAGAACCAATGAACAGTAAACCAATTACATGTTATGTTGTGCATTTGTGTTGGTTATTAGTCTCCCCAGGTGTAGCAAGTAATTCATTTGAAGAATTAGAGAGTACCAATGAACAGTAAACCAATTGCATGTTATGTTGTGCATTTGTGTTTGTTATTAGTCTCCCCAGGTGTAGCAAGTAAGTCAGTTGAAGAATTAGAGAGAACCAACGAACAGTAAACCAATTACATGTTATGTTGTGCATTTGTGTTGGTTATTAGTCTCCCCAGGTGTAGCAAGTAAGTCAGCAGAAGAATAAGCGAGAACCAATGAACAGTAAACCAATTACATGTTATGTTGTGCATTTGTGTTGGTTATTAGTCTCCCCAGGTGTAGCAAGTAAGTCAGTTGAAGAATTAGAGAGAACCAATGAACAGTAAACCAATTACATGTTATGTTGTGCATTTGTGTTTGTTATTAGTCTCCCCAGGTGTAGCAAGTAAGTCAGTTGAAGAATTAGAGAGAACCAATGAACAGTAAACCAATTACATGTTATGTTGAGCATTTGTGTTGGTTATTAGTCTTCCTAGGTGTAGCAAGTAAGTCAAATGAAGAATTAGAGAGAACCAATGAACAGTAAACCAATTACATGTTATGCTGTGCATTTGTATTGGTTATTAGTCTCCCCAGGTGTACCAAGTAAGTCAGTTGAAGAATTAGAGAGAACCAATAACAGTAAACCAATTACATGTTATGTTGTGCATTTTTGTTTGTTATTAGTCTCCCCAGGTGTAGCAAGTAAGTCAGTTGAAGAATTAGAGAGAACCAATTAACAGTAAACCAATTACATGTTATGTTGAGCATTTGTGTTGGTTATTAGTCTCCCCAGCTGTAGCAAGTAAGTCAGTTGTAGAATTAGAGAGAACCAATGAACAGTAAACCAATTACATGTTATGTTGTGCATTTGTGTTGGTTTTTAGTCTCCCGAGGTGTAGCAAGTACGTCAGTTGAAGAATTAGAGAGAACCAATGAATAGTAAACCAATTACATGTTATGATGTGCATTTGTGTTTGTTATTAGTCTCCCCAGGTGTAGCAAGTAAGTCAGTTGAAGAATTTGAGAGAACCAATGAGCAGTAAACCAATTACATGTTATGTTGTGCATTTGTGTTGGTTATTAGTCTCCCTAGGTGTAGCAAGTAAGTCAGTTGAAGAATAAGAGAGAACCAATGAACAGTAAACCAATTACATGTTATGTTGTGCATTTGTGTTGGTTATTAGTCTCCCCAGGTGTAGCAAGTAAGTCAGTTGAAGAATTAGAGAGAACCAATGAACAGTAAACCAATTACATGTTATGTTGTGCATTTGTGTTGGTTATTAGTCTCCCCAGGTGTAACAAGTAAGTCAGTTGCAGAATTAGAGAGAACCAATGAACAGTAAACCAAATACATGTTATCTTGTGCTTTTGTGTTTGTAATTAGTCTCCCCAGGTGTAGCAAGTAAGTCAGTTGAAGAATTAGGGAGAACCAATGAACAGTAAACCAATTACATGTTATGTTGTGCATTTGTACTTGTTATTAGTCTCCCCAGGTGTAGCAAGTAAGTTAGTTGAAGAATTAGAGAGAACCAACGAGCAGTAAACCAATTACATCTTATGTTATGCATTTATGTTGGTTATTAGTCTCTCCAGGTGTAGCAAGTAAGTCAGTTGAAGAATTAGAGAGAACCAATGAACAGTAAACCAATTACATGTTATGTTGTGCATTTGTTTTGGTTATTAGTCTCCCTAGGTGTAGCAAGTAGGTCAGTTGAAGAATTAGAGAGGACCAATGAACAGTTAACCAATTACATGTTATGTTGTGCATTTGTGTTGGTTATTAGTCTCCCTAGGTGTAGCAAGTATGTCAGTTGAAGAATTAGAGAGAACCAATGAACAGTTAACCAATTACATGTTATGTTGTGCATTTGTGTTGGTTATTAGTCTCCCCAGGTGTAGCAAGTAAGTCAGTTGAATAATTAGAGAGAACCAATCAACAGTAAACCAATTACATGTTATGTTGTGCATTTGTGTTTGTTATTAGTCTCCCCAGGTGTAGCAAGTAAGTCAGTTGAAGAATTAGAGAGAACCAATGAACAGTTAACCAATTACATGTTATGTTGTGCATTTGTGTTGGTTATTAGTCTCCCCAGGTGTAGCAAGTAAGTCAGTTGAAGAATTAGAGAGAACCAATGAACAGTAAACCAATTACATGTTATGTTGTGCATTTGTGTTGGTTATTAGTCTCCCCAGGTGTAGCAAGTAAGTCAGTAGAAGAATAAGCGAGAACCAATGAACAGTAAACCAATTACATGTTATGTTGTGCATTTGTGTTGGTTATTAGTCTCCCCAGGTGTAGCAAGTAAGTCAGTTGAAGAATTAGAGAGAACCAATGAACAGTAAAGCAATTACATGTTATGTTGTGCATTTGTGTTGGTTATTAGTCTCCCCAGGTGTAGCAAGTAATTCATTTGAAGAATTAGAGAGAACCAATGAACAGTAAACCAATTACATGTTATGTTGTGCATTTGTGTTTGTTATTAGTCTCCCCAGGTGTAGCAAGTAAGTCAGTTGAAGAATTAGAGAGAACCAATGAACAGTAAACCAATTACATGTTATGTTGTGCATTTGTGTTTGTTATTAGTCTCCCCAGGTGTAGCAAGTAAGTCAGTTGAAGAATTAGAGGGAACCAATGAACAGTAAACCAATTACATGTTATGTTGTGCATTTGTGTTTGTTATTAGTCTCCCCAGGTGTAGCAAGTAAGTCAGTTGAAGAATTTGAGAGAATCAATGAGCAGTAAACCAATTACATGTTATGTTGTGCATTTGTGTTGGTTATTAGTCTCCCTAGGTGTAGCAAGTAAGTCAATTGAAGAATTAGAGAGAACCAATGAATAGTAAACCAATTACATGTTATGCTGTGCATTTGTGTTTGTTATTAGTCTCCCCAGGTGTAGCAAGTAAGTCCGTTGAAGAATTAGAGAGAACCAATGAACAGTAAACCAATTACATGTTATGTTGAGCATTTGTGTTGGTTATTAGTCTCCCTAGGTGTAGCAAGTAAGTCAAATGAAGAATTAGAGAGAACCAATGAACAGTAAACCAATTACATGTTATGCTGTGCATTTGTATTGGTTATTAGTCTCCCCAGGTGTACCAAGTAAGTCAGTTGAAGAATTAGAGAGAACCAATAACAGTAAACCAATTACAAGTTATGTTGAGCATTTGTGTTGGTTATTAGTCTCCCCAGGTGTAGCAAGTAAGTCAGTTGAAGAATTAGAGAGAACCAATGAGCAGTAAACCAATTACATGTTATGTTGTGCATTTGTGTTGGTTATTAGTCTCCCTAGGTGTAGCAAGTAAGTCAGTTGAAGAATAAGAGAGAACCAATGAACAGTAAACCAATTACATGTTATGTTGTGCATTTGTGTTGGTTATTAGTCTCCCCAGGTGTAGCGAGTAAGTCAGTTGAAGAATTAGTGAGAACCAATGAACAGTAAACCAATTACATGTTATGTTGAGCATTTGTGTTGGTTATTAGTCTCCCCAGCTGTAGCAAGTAAGTCAGTTGTAGAATTAGAGAGAACCAATGAACAGTAAACCAATTACATGTTATGTTGTGCATTTGTGTTGGTTTTTAGTCTCCCGAGGTGTAGCAAGTACGTCAGTTGAAGAATTAGAGAGAACCAATGAATAGTAAACCAATTACATGTTATGATGTGCATTTGTGTTTGTTATTAGTCTCCCCAGGTGTAGCAAGTAAGTCAGTTGAAGAATTTGAGAGAACCAATGAGCAGTAAACCAATTACATGTTATGTTGTGCATTTGTGTTGGTTATTAGTCTCCCTAGGTGTAGCAAGTAAGTCAGTTGAAGAATAAGAGAGAACCAATGAACAGTAAACCAATTACATGTTATGTTGTGCATTTGTGTTGGTTATTAGTCTCCCCAGGTGTAGCAAGTAAGTCAGTTGAAGAATTAGAGAGAACCAATGAACAGTAAACCAATTACATGTTATGTTGTGCATTTGTGTTGGTTATTAGTCTCCCCAGGTGTAACAAGTAAGTCAGTTGCAGAATTAGAGAGAACCAATGAACAGTAAACCAAATACATGTTATCTTGTGCTTTTGTGTTTGTAATTAGTCTCCCCAGGTGTAGCAAGTAAGTCAGTTGAAGAATTAGGGAGAACCAATGAACAGTAAACCAATTACATGTTATGTTGTGCATTTGTACTTGTTATTAGTCTCCCCAGGTGTAGCAAGTAAGTTAGTTGAAGAATTAGAGAGAACCAACGAGCAGTAAACCAATTACATCTTATGTTATGCATTTATGTTGGTTATTAGTCTCTCCAGGTGTAGCAAGTAAGTCAGTTGAAGAATTAGAGAGAACCAATGAACAGTAAACCAATTACATGTTATGTTGTGCATTTGTTTTGGTTATTAGTCTCCCTAGGTGTAGCAAGTAGGTCAGTTGAAGAATTAGAGAGGACCAATGAACAGTTAACCAATTACATGTTATGTTGTGCATTTGTGTTGGTTATTAGTCTCCCTAGGTGTAGCAAGTATGTCAGTTGAAGAATTAGAGAGAACCAATGAACAGTTAACCAATTACATGTTATGTTGTGCATTTGTGTTGGTTATTAGTCTCCCCAGGTGTAGCAAGTAAGTCAGTTGAATAATTAGAGAGAACCAATCAACAGTAAACCAATTACATGTTATGTTGTGCATTTGTGTTTGTTATTAGTCTCCCCAGGTGTAGCAAGTAAGTCAGTTGAAGAATTAGAGAGAACCAATGAACAGTTAACCAATTACATGTTATGTTGTGCATTTGTGTTGGTTATTAGTCTCCCCAGGTGTAGCAAGTAAGTCAGTTGAAGAATTAGAGAGAACCAATGAACAGTAAACCAATTACATGTTATGTTGTGCATTTGTGTTGGTTATTAGTCTCCCCAGGTGTAGCAAGTAAGTCAGTAGAAGAATAAGCGAGAACCAATGAACAGTAAACCAATTACATGTTATGTTGTGCATTTGTGTTGGTTATTAGTCTCCCCAGGTGTAGCAAGTAAGTCAGTTGAAGAATTAGAGAGAACCAATGAACAGTAAAGCAATTACATGTTATGTTGTGCATTTGTGTTGGTTATTAGTCTCCCCAGGTGTAGCAAGTAATTCATTTGAAGAATTAGAGAGAACCAATGAACAGTAAACCAATTACATGTTATGTTGTGCATTTGTGTTTGTTATTAGTCTCCCCAGGTGTAGCAAGTAAGTCAGTTGAAGAATTAGAGAGAACCAATGAACAGTAAACCAATTACATGTTATGTTGTGCATTTGTGTTTGTTATTAGTCTCCCCAGGTGTAGCAAGTAAGTCAGTTGAAGAATTAGAGGGAACCAATGAACAGTAAACCAATTACATGTTATGTTGTGCATTTGTGTTTGTTATTAGTCTCCCCAGGTGTAGCAAGTAAGTCAGTTGAAGAATTTGAGAGAATCAATGAGCAGTAAACCAATTACATGTTATGTTGTGCATTTGTGTTGGTTATTAGTCTCCCTAGGTGTAGCAAGTAAGTCAATTGAAGAATTAGAGAGAACCAATGAATAGTAAACCAATTACATGTTATGCTGTGCATTTGTGTTTGTTATTAGTCTCCCCAGGTGTAGCAAGTAAGTCCGTTGAAGAATTAGAGAGAACCAATGAACAGTAAACCAATTACATGTTATGTTGAGCATTTGTGTTGGTTATTAGTCTCCCTAGGTGTAGCAAGTAAGTCAAATGAAGAATTAGAGAGAACCAATGAACAGTAAACCAATTACATGTTATGCTGTGCATTTGTATTGGTTATTAGTCTCCCCAGGTGTACCAAGTAAGTCAGTTGAAGAATTAGAGAGAACCAATAACAGTAAACCAATTACAAGTTATGTTGAGCATTTGTGTTGGTTATTAGTCTCCCCAGGTGTAGCAAGTAAGTCAGTTGAAGAATTAGAGAGAACCAATGAGCAGTAAACCAATTACATGTTATGTTGTGCATTTGTGTTGGTTATTAGTCTCCCTAGGTGTAGCAAGTAAGTCAGTTGAAGAATAAGAGAGAACCAATGAACAGTAAACCAATTACATGTTATGTTGTGCATTTGTGTTGGTTATTAGTCTCCCCAGGTGTAGCGAGTAAGTCAGTTGAAGAATTAGAGAGAACCAATGAACAGTAAACCAATTACATGTTATGTTGTGCATTTGTGTTGGTTATTAGTCTCCCCAAGTGTAGCAAAGAATTCATTTGAAGAATTAGAGAGAACCAATGAACAGTAAACCAATTACATGTTATGTTGTGCATTTGTGTTTGTTATTACTCTCCCCAGGTGTAACAAGTAAGTCAGTTGAAGAATTAGAGAGAACCAATGAACAGTAAACCAATTACATGTTATGTTGTGCATTTGTGTTTGTTATTAGTCTCCCCAGGTGTAGCAAGTAAGTCAGTTGAAGAATTAGAGAGAACCAATGAGCAGTAATCCAATTACATGTTATGTTGAGCATTTGTGTTGGTTATTAGTCTCCCCAGGTGTAGCAAGTAAGTCAGTTGAAGAATTAGAGAGAACCAATGAACAGTAAACCAATTACATGTTATGTTGTGCATTTGGGTTGGTTATTAGTCTCCCTAGGTGTAGCAAGTAAGTCAAATAAAGAATTAGAGAGAACTAATGAATAGTAAACCAATTACATGTTATGCTGTGCATTTGTGTTGGTTATTAGTCACCCCAGGTGTAACAAGTAAGTCAGTTGAAAAATTAGAGAAAACCAATGAACAGTAAACCAATTACATGTTATGTTGTCCATTTGTGTTTGTTATTAGTCTCCCCAGGTGTAGCAAGGAAGTCAGTTGAAGAATTTGAGAGAACCAATGAGCAGTCAACCAATTACATGTTATGTTGTGCATTTGTGTTTGTTATTAGTCTCCCAAGGTGTAGCAAGTAGGTCAGTTGAAGAATTAGAGAGAACCAATGAATAGTAAACCAATTACATGTTATGTTGTGCACTTGTGTTGGTTATTAGTCTCCCCAGGTGTAGCAAGTAAGTCAGTTGAAGAATTAGAGAGAACCAATGAACAGTAAACCAATTACATGTTATGTTGGGCATTTGTGTAGTCTCCCCAGGTGTAGCAAGTAAGTCAATTGAAGAATTAGAGAGAACCAATGAACAGTAAACCAATTACATGTTATGTTGTGCATTTGTGTTGGTTATTGGTCTCCCCAGGTGTAGCAAGTAAGTCAGTTGAAGAATTAGAGAGAACCAATGAACAGTTAACCAATTACATGTTATGTTGTGCATTTGTGTTGGTTATTAGTCTCCCCTGGTGTAGCAAGTAAGTCAGTTGAAGAATTAGAGAGAACAAATGAACAGTAAACCAATTACACGTTATGTTGTGCATTTGTGTTTGTTCCTAGTCTCCCCAAGTGTAGCAAGCAAGTCAGTTGAAGAATTAGAGAGAACTAATGAACAGTTAACCCATTACATGTTATGTTGTGCATTTGTGTTGGTTATTAGTCTCCCCAGGTGTAGCAAGTAAGTTAGTTGAAGAATTAGAGAGAACCAATGAACAGTAAACCAATTACATGTTATGTTGTGCATTTGTGTTGGTTATTAGTCTCCCAGGTGTAGCAAGTAAGTCAGTTGAAGAATTAGAGAGAACCAATGAACAGTAAACCAATTACATGTTATGTTGTGCATTTGTGTTGGTTATTAGTCTCCCCAGGTGTAGCTAGTAAGTCAGTTGAAGAATAAGTGAGAACCAATGAACAGTAAACCAATTACATGTTATGTTGTGCATTTGTGTTGGTTATTAGTCTCCCCAGGTGTAGCAAGTAAGTCAGTTGAAGAATTAGAGAGAACCAATGAACAGTAAACCAATTACATGTTATGTTGTGCATTTGTGTTGGTTATTAGTCTCCCCACGTGTAGCAAGTAATTCATTTGAAGAATTAGAGAGAACCAACGAACAGTAAACCAATTACATGTTATGTTGTGCATTTGTGTTTGTTATTAGTCTCCCCAGGTGTAACAAGTAAGTCAATTGCAGAATTAGAGAGAACCAATGAACAGTAAACCAAATACATGTTATCTTGTGCATTTGTGTTGGTTATTTGTCTCCCCAGGTTTAGCAAGTAAGTCAATTGAAGAATTAGAGAGAACCAATGAGCAGTAAACCAATTACATGTTATGTTGTGCATTTGTGTTGGTTATTAGTCTCCCCAGGTGTAGCATGTAAGTCAGTTGAAGAATTAGAGAGAACCAATGAATAGTAAACCAATTACATGTTATGTTGTGCATTTGTGTTGGTTATTAATCTCCCTAGGTGTAGCAAGTAAGTCAGTTCAAGAATTTGAGAGAACCAATGAACACTAAACCAATTACATGTTATGTTGTGCATTTGTGTTTGTTATTAGTCTCCCCAAGTGTAGTAAGTACGTCAGTTGAAGAATTAGAGAGAACCAAAGAACAGTAAACCAATTACATGTTATGTTGTGCATTTTTGTTTGTTATTAGTCTGCCCAGGTGTAGCAAGTAAGTCAGTTGAAGAATTAGAGAAAACCAATGAATAGTAAACCAATTACATGTTATGCTGTGCATTTGTGTTGGTTATTAGTCTCCCTAGGAGTAGCAAGTAAGTCAGTTGAAGAATTAGAGAGAACCAATGAACAGTAAATCAATTACATGTTATGTTACGCATTTGTGTTGGTTATTAGTCTCCCCAGGTGTAGCAAGTAAGTCAGTTGAAGAATTAGAGAGAATCAATGAACAGTAAACCAATTACATGATAGGTTGTGAATTTGTGTTGGTTATTAGTCTCCCTAGGTGTAGAAAGTAAGTCAGCTGAAGAATTAGAGAAAACCAATGAATAGTAAACCAATTACATGTTATGCTATGAATTTGTGTTGGTTATTAGTCTCCCCAGGTGTAGCAAGTAAGTCAGTTGAAGAATTAGAGAGAACCAATGAGCAGTAAACCAATTACATGTTATGTTGTGCATTTGTGTTGGTTATTTGTCTCCCCAGGTTTAGCAAGTAAGTCAATTGAAGAATTAGAGAGAACCAATGAGCAGTAAACCAATTACATGTTATGTTGTGCATTTGTGTTGGTTATTAGTCTCCCCAGGTGTAGCAAGTAAGTCAGTTGAAGAATTAGAGAGAACCAATGAACAGTAAACCAATTACATGTTATGTAGTGCATTTTTGTTTGTTATTAGTCTGCCCAGGTGTAGCAGGTAAGTCAGTTGAAGAATTAGAGAAAACCAATGAATAGTAAACCAATTACATGTTATGTTGTGCATTTGTGTTGGTTATTAGTCTCCCCAGGTTTAGCAAGTAAGTCAATTGAAGAATTAGAGAGAACCAATGAGCAGTAAACCAATTACATGTTATGTTGTGCATTTGTGTTGGATATTAGTCTCCCCAGGTGTAGCAAGTAAGTCAGTTGAAGAATTAGAGAGAGCCAATGAACAGTTAACCAATTACATGTTAGGTTGTGCATTTGTGTTGGTTATTAGTCTCCCCAGGTGTAGCAAGTAAGTCAGTTGAAGAATTAGAGAGAACCAATGAACAGTAAACCAATTACATGTTATGTTGTGCATTTTTGTTTGTTATTAGTCTGCCCAGCTGTAGCAGGTAAGTCAGTTGAAGATTTAGAGAAAACCAATGAATAGTAAACCAATTACATGTTATGCTGTGCATTTGTGTTGGTTATCAGTCCTCCCAGGAGTAGCAAGTAAGTCAGTTGAAGAATTAGAGAGAACCAATGAACAGTAAATCAATTACATGTTATGTTATGCATTTGTGTTGGTTATTAGTCTCCCTAGGTGTAGCAAGTAAGTCAGTTGAAGAATTAGAGAGAACCAATGAACAGTAAACCAATTACATGTTATGTTGTGCATTTGTTTTGGTTATTAGTCTCCCTAGGTGTGGCAAGTAAGTCAGTTGAAGAATTAGAGAGAACCAATGAACAATTAACCAATTACATGTTATGTTGTGCATTTGTGTTGGTTATTAGTCTCCCTAGGTGTAGCAAGTAAGTCAGTTGAAGAATTAGAGAGAGCCAATGAACAGTTAACCAATTACATGTTAGGTTGTGCATTTGTGTTGGTTATTAGTCTCCCCAGGTGTAGCAAGTAAGTCAGTTGAAGAATTAGAGAGAACCAATGAACAGTTAACCAATTACATGTTAGGTTGTGCATTTGTGTTGGTTATTAGTCTCCCCAGGTGTAGCAAGTAAGTCAGTTGAAGAATTAGAGAGAACCAATGAACAGTAAACCAATTACATGTTATGTTGTGCATTTTTGTTGGTTATTAGTCTCCCAGGTGTAGCAAGTAAGTCAGTTGAAGAATTAGAGAGAACCAATGAATAGTAAACCAATTACATGTTATGTTGTGCATCTGTGTTGGTTATTAATCTCCCTAGGTGTAGCAAGTAAGTCAGTTGAAGAATTTGAGAGAACCAATAAACAGTAAACCAATTACATGTTATGTTGTGCATTTGTGTTTGTTATTAGTCTCCCCAGGTTTAGCAAGTAAGTCAATTGAAGAATTAGAGAGAACCAATGAGCAGTAAACCAATTACATGTTATGTTGTGCATTTGTGTTGGTTATTAGTCTCCCCAGGTGTAGCAAGTAAGTCAGTTGAAGAATTAGAGAGAGCCAATGAACAGTTAACCAATTACATGTTAGGTTGTGCATTTGTGTTTGTTATTAGTCTCCCCAGGTGTAGCAAGTAAGTCAGTTGAAGAATTAGAGAGAACCAATGAGCAGAAATCCAATTACATGTTATGTTGAGCATTTGTGTTGGTTATTAGTCTCCCAGGTGTAGCAAATAAGTCAGTTGAAGAATTAGAGAGAACCAATGAATAGTAAACCAATTACATGTTATGTTGTGCATCTGTGTTGGTTATTAGTCTCCCTAGGTGTAGCAAGTAAGTCAGTTGAAGAATTTGAGAGAACCAATAAACAGTAAACCAATTACATGTTATGTTGTGCATTTGTGTTTGTTATTAGTCTCCCCAGGTTTAGCAAGTAAGTCAATTGAAGAATTAGAGAGAACCAATGAGCAGTAAACCAATTACATGTTATGTTGTGCATTTGTGTTGGTTATTAGTCTCCCCAGGTGTAGCAAGTAAGTCAGTTGAAGAATTAGAGAGAGCCAATGAACAGTTAACCAATTACATGTTAGGTTGTGCATTTGTGTTGGTTATTAGTCTCCCCAGGTGTAGCAAGTAAGTCAGTTGAAGAATTAGAGAGAACCAATGAACCGTAAACCAATTACATGTTATGTTGTGCATTTTTGTTTGTTATTAGTCTGCCCAGCTGTAGCAGGTAAGTCAGTTGAAGAATTAGAGAAAACCAATGAATAGTAAACCAATTACATGTTATGCTGTGCATTTGTGTTGGTTATTAGTCCTCCCAGGTGTAGCAAGTAAGTCAGTTGAAAAATTAGAGAAAACCAATGAATAGTAAACCAATTACATGTTATGCTGTGAATTTGTGTTGGTTATTAGTCCTCCCAGGAGTAGCAAGTAAGTCAGTTGAAGAATTAGAGAGAACCAATGAACAGTAAATCAATTACATGTTATGTTATGCATTTGTGTTGGTTATTAGTCTCCCCAGGTGTGGCAAGTAAGTCAGTTGAAGAATTAGAGAAAGCCAATGAACAGTAAACCAATTACATTTTATGTTGTGCATTTGTGTTGGTTATTAGTCTCCCTAGGTGTAGCAAGTAAGTCAGTTGAAGAATTAGAGAGAACCAATGAACAGTAAACCAATTACATGTTATGTTGTGCATCTGTGTTGGTTATTAATCTCCCTAGGTGTAGCAAGTAAGTCAGTTGAAGAATTTGAGAGAACCAATAAACAGTAAACCAATTACATGTTATGTTGTGCATTTGTGTTTGTTATTAGTCTCCCCAGGTTTAGCAAGTAAGTCAATTGAAGAATTAGAGAGAACCAATGAGCAGTAAACCAATTACATGTTATGTTGTGCATTTGTGTTGGTTATTAGTCTCCCCAGGTGTAGCAAGTAAGTCAGTTGAAGAATTAGAGAGAGCCAATGAACAGTTAACCAATTACATGTTAGGTTGTGCATTTGTGTTTGTTATTAGTCTCCCCAGGTGTAGCAAGTAAGTCAGTTGAAGAATTAGAGAGAACCAATGAACAGTAAACCAATTACATTTTATGTTGTGCATTTGTGTTGGTTATTAGTCTCCCTAGGTGTAGCAAGTAAGTCAGTTGAAGAATTAGAGAGAACCAATGAACAGTAAACCAATTACACGTTATGTTGTGCATTTGTGTTGGTTATTAGTCTCCCTAGGTGTAGCAAGTAAGTCAGTTGAAAAATTAGAGAGAACCAATGAACAGTTAACCAATTACATGTTATGTTGTGCATTTGTGTTGGTTATTAGTCTCCCTAGGTGTAGCAAGTAAGTCAGTTGACGAATTAGAGAGAACCAATGAACAGTTAACCAATTACATGTTATGTTGTGCATTTGTGTTGGTTATTAGTCTCCCTAGGTGTAGCAAGTAAGTAAGTTGAAGAATTAGAGAGAACCAATGAACAGTAAACCTAGTACATGTTAGGTTGTGAATTTGTGTTGGTTATTAGTCTCCCTAGGTGTAGAAAGTAACTTAGTTGAAGAATTAGAGAGAGCCAATGAGCAGTAAACCAATTACATGTTATGTTGTGCATTTGTGTTGGTTATTAGTCTCTCCAGGTGTAGTAAGTCAGTTGAAGAATTAGAGAGAATCAATGAACAGTAAACCTATTACATGTTAGGTTGTGAATTTGTGTTGGTTATTAGTCTCCCCAGGTGTAGAAAGTAAGTCAGTTGAAGAATTAGAGAAAGCCAATGAACAGTAAACCAATTACATTTTATGTTGTGCATTTGTGTTGGTTATTAGTCTCCCTAGGTGTAGCAAGTAAGTCAGTTGAAGAATTAGAGAGAACCAATGAACAGTAAACCAATTACATGTTATGTTGTGCATTTGTGTTGGTTATTAGTCTCCCTAGGTGTAGCAAGTAAGTCAGTTGAAGAATTAGAGAGAACCAATGAGCAGTAAACCAATTACAAGTTATGTTGTGCATTTGTGTTGGTTATTAGTCTCCCCAGGTGTAGCAAGTAAGTCAATTGAAGAATTAGAGAGAACCAATGAGCAGTAAACCAATTACATGTTATGTTGTCCATTTGTGTTGGTTATTAGTCTCCCCATGTGTAGCAAGTAAGTCAGTTGAAGAATTAGAGAGAATTAATGAACAGTAAACCTATTACATGTTAGGTTGTGAATTTGTGTTGGTTATTAGTCTCCCCAGGTGTAGAAAGTAAGTCAGTTGAAGAATTAGAGAAAACCAATGAACAGTAAACCAATTACATTTTATGTTGTGCATTTGTGTTGGTTATTAGTCTCCCTAGGTGTAGCAAGTAAGTCAGTTGAAGAATTAGAGAGAACGAATGAACAGTAAACCAATTACATGTTATGTTGTGCATTTGTGTTGGTTATTAGTCTCCCTAGGTGTAGCAAGTAAGTCAGTTGAAGAATTAGAGAGAACCAATGAACAGTAAACCAATTACACGTTATGTTGTGCATTTGTGTTGGTTATTAGTCTCCCTAGGTGTAGCAAGTAAGTCAGTTGAAGAATTAGAGAGAACCAATGAACAGTTAACCAATTACATGTTATGTTGTGCATTTGTGTTGGTTATTAGTCTCCCTAGGTGTAGCAAGTAAGTCAGTTGACGAATTAGAGAGAACCAATGAACAGTTAACCAATTACATGTTATGTTGTGCATTTGTGGTGGTTATTAGTCTCCCTAGGTGTAGCAAGTAAGTAAGTTGAAGAATTAGAGAGAACCAATGAACAATAAACCAATTACATGTTATATTGTGCATTTTTGTTGGTTATTAGTCTCCCAGGTGTAGCAAGTAAGTCAGTTGAAGAATTAGAGAGAACCAATGAATAGTAAACCAATTACATGTTATGTTGTGCATTTGTGTTGGTTATTAATCTGCCTAGGTGTAGCAAGTAAGTCAGTTGAAGAATTTGAGAGAACCAATGAACAGTAAACCAATTACATGTTATGTCGTGCATTTGTGTTTGTTATTAGTCTCCCCAAGTGTAGTAAGTACGTCAGTTGAAGAATTAGAGAGAACCAATGAACAGTAAACCAATTACATGTTATGTTGTGCATTTGTGTTTGTTATTAGTCTCCCTAGGTGTAGCAAGTAAGTCTGTTGAAGAATTAGAGAGAACCAATGAGCAGAAATCCAATTACATGTTATGTTGAGCATTTGAGTTGGTTATTAGTCTCCCCAGGTGTAGCAAGTAAGTCAGTTGAAGAATTAGAGAGAACCAATGAACAGTAAACCGATTACATGTTAGGTTGTGCATTTGTGTTGGTTATTAGTCTCCCCAGGTGTAGCAAGTAAGTTAGTTGAAGAATTAGAGAGACCCAATGAACAGTAAACCAATTACATGTTATGTTGTCCATTTTTGTTTGTTATTAGTCTGCCCAGGTGTAGCAAGTAAGTCAGTTGAAGAATTAGAGAAAACCAATGAATAGTAAACCAATTACATGTTATGCTGTGAATTTGTGTTGGTTATTAGTCCTCCCAGGAGTAGCAAGTAAGTCAGTTGAAGAATTAGAGAGAACCAATGAACAGTAAATCAATTACATGTTATGTTATGCATTTGTGTTGGTTATTAGTCTCCTAAGGTGTAGCAAGTAAGTCAGTTGAAGAATTAGAGAGAACCAATGAGCAGTAAACCAATTACATGTAATGTTGTGCATTTGTGTTGGTTATTAGTCTCCCCAGGTGTAGCAAGTAAGTCAATTGAAGAATTAGAGAGAACCAATGAGCAGTAAACCAATTACATGTTATGTTGTGCATTTGTGTTGGTTATTAGTCTCCCCATGTGTAGCAAGTAAGTCAGTTGAAGAATTAGAGAGAATTAATGAACAGTAAACCTATTACATGTTAGGTTGTGAATTTGTGTTGGTTATTAGTCTCCCCAGGTGTAGAAAGTAAGTCAGTTGAAGAATTAGAGAAAACCAATGAACAGTAAACCAATTACATTTTATGTTGTGCATTTGTGTTGGTTATTAGTCTCCCTAGGTGTAGCAAGTAAGTCAGTTGAAGAATTAGAGAGAACGAATGAACAGTAAACCAATTACATGTTATGTTGTGCATTTGTGTTGGTTATTAGTCTCCCTAGGTGTAGCAAGTAAGTCAGTTGAAGAATTAGAGAGAACCAATGAACAGTAAACCAATTACATGTTATGTTGTGCATTTGTGTTGGTTATTAGTCTCCCTAGGTGTAGCAAGTAAGTCAGTTGAAGAATTAGAGAGAACCAATGAACAGTTAACCAATTACATGTTATGTTGTGCATTTGTGTTGGTTATTAGTCTCCCTAGGTGTAGCAAGTAAGTAAGTTGAAGAATTAGAGAGAACCAATGAACAATAAACCAATTACATGTTATGTTGTGCATTTTTGTTGGTTATTAGTCTCCCTAGGTGTAGCAAGTAAGTCAGTTGAAGAATTAGAGAGAACCAATGAACAGTAAACCAATTACACGTTATGTTGTGCATTTGTGTTGGTTATTAGTCTCCCTAGGTGTAGCAAGTAAGTCAGTTGAAGAATTAGAGAGAACCAATGAACAGTAAACCAATTACATGTTATGTTGTGCATTTGTGTTTGTTATTAGTCTCCCTAGGTGTAGCAAGTAAGTCTGTTGAAGAATTAGAGAGAACCAATGAGCAGAAATCCAATTACATGTTATGTCGAGCATTTGTGTTGGTTATTAGTCTCCCCAGGTGTAGCAAGTAAGTCAGTTGAAGAATTAGAGAGAACCAATGAACAGTAAACCGATTACATGTTAGGTTGTGCATTTGTGTTGGTTATTAGTCTCCCCAGGTGTAGCAAGTAAGTTAGTTGAAGAATTAGAGAGAACCAATGAACAGTAAACCAATTACATGTTATGTTGTGCATTTTTGTTTGTTATTAGTCTGCCCAGGTGTAGCAAGTAAGTCAGTTGAAGAATTAGAGAAAACCAATAAATAGTAAACCAATTACATGTTATGCTGTGAATTTGTGTTGGTTATTAGTCCTCCCAGGAGTAGCAAGTAAGTCAGTTGAAGAATTAGAGAGAACCAATGAACAGTAAATCAATTACATGTTATGTTATGCATTTGTGTTGGTGATTAGTCTCCTAAGGTGTAGCAAGTAAGTCAGTTGAAGAATTCGAGAGAATCAATGAACAGTAAACCAATTACATGATAGGTTCTGAATTTGTGTTGGTTATTAGTCTCCCTAGGTGTAGAAAGTAAGTTAGCTGAAGAATTAGAGAAAACCATCGAATAGTAAACCAATTACATGTTATGCTATGAATTTGTGTTGGTTATTAGTCTCCCCAGGTGTAGCAAGTAAGTCAGTTGAAGAATTAGAGAGAACCAATGAGCAGTAAACCAATTACATGTTATGTTGTGCATTTGTGTTGGTTATTAGTCTCCCCAGGTGTAGCAAGTAAGTCAATTGAAGAATTAGAGAGAACCAATGAGCAGTAAACCAATTACATGTTATGTTGTGCATTTGTGTTGGTTATTAGTCTCCCCAAGTGTAGCAAGTAAGTCAGTTGAAGAATTAGAGAGAATCAATGAACAGTAAATCTATTACATGTTAGGTTGTGAATTTGTGTTGGTTATTAGTCTCCCCAGGTGTAGAAAGTAAGTCAGTTGAAGAATTAGAGAAAACCAATGAGCAGTAAACCAACTACATGTTAGGTTGTGCATTTGTGTTGGTTATTAGTCTCCCCAGGTGTAGCAAGTAAGACAGTTGAAGAATTAGAGAGAACCAATGAACAGTAAACCAACTACATGTTATGTTGTGCATTTTTGTTTGTTATTAGTCTGCCCAGGTGTAGCAAGTAAGTCACTTGAAGAATTAGAGAAAACCAATGAATAGTAAACCAATTACATGTTATGTTGTGCATTTGTGTTGGTTATTAGTCTTCCCAGGAGTAGCAAGTAAGTCAGTTGAAGAATTAGAGAGAACCAATGAACAGTAAATCAATTACATGTTATGTTATGCATTTGTGTTGGTTATTAGTCTCCCCAGGTGTAGCAAGTAAGTCAGTTTAAGAATTAGAGAGAATCAATGAACTGTAAACCAATTACATGATAGGTTGTGAATTTGTGTTGGTTATTAGTCTCCCTAGGTGTTGAAAGTAAGTCAGCTGAAGAATTAGAGAAAACCAATGAATAGTAAACCAATTACATGTTATGCTATGAATTTGTGTTGGTTATTAGTCTCCCCAGGTGTAGCAAGTAAGTCAGTTAAAGAATTAGAGAGAACCAATGAGCAGTAAACCAATTACATGTTATGTTGTGCATTTGTGTTGGTTATTAGTCTCCCCAGGTGTAGCAAGTAAGTCAATTGAAGAATTAGAGAGAATCAATGAACAGTAAACCTATTTGATGTTAGGTTGTGAATTTGTGTTGGTTATTAGTCTCCCCAGGTGCAGAAAGTAAGTCAGTTGAAGAATTAGAGAAGGCCAATGAACAGTAAACCAATTACATTTTATGTTGTGCATTTGTGTTGGTTATTAGTCTCCCTAGGTGTAGCAAGTAAGTCAGTTGAAGAATTAGAGAGAACCAATGAACAGTAAACCAATTACATGTTATGTTGTGCATTTGTGTTGGTTATTAGTCTCCCTAGGTGGAGCAAGTAAGTCAGTTGAAGAATTAGAGAGAACCAATGAGCAGTAAACCAATTACATGTTATGTTGTGCATTTGTGTTGGTTATTAGTCTCCACAGGTGTAGCAAGTAAGTCAATTGAAGAATTAGAGAGAACCAATGAGCTGTAAACCAATTACACGTTATGTTGTGCATTTGTGTTGGTTATTAGTCTCCCCAAGTGTAGCAAGTAACTCAGTTGAAGAATTAGAGAGAATCAATGAACAGTAAACCTATTACATGTTAGGTTGTGAATTTGTGTTGGTTATTAGTCTCCCCAGGTGTAGAAAGTAAGTCAGTTGAAGAATTAGAGAAAACCAATGAACAGTAAACCAATTACATGTTATGTTGTGCATTTGTGTTGGTTATTAGTCTCCCTAGGTGTAGCAAGAAAGTCAGTTGAAGAATTAGAGAGAACCAATGAACAATAAACCAATTACATGTTATGTTGTGCATTTTTGTTGGTTATTAGTCTCCCAGGTGTAGCAAGTAAGTCAGTTGAAGAATTAGAGAGAACCAATGAATAGTAAACCAATTTCATGTTATGTTGTGCATTTGTGTTGGTTATTAATCTCCCTAGGTGTAGCAAGTAAGTCAGTTGAAGAATTTGAGAGAACCAATGAACAGTAAACCAATTACATGTTATGTTGTGCATTTGTGTTTGTTATTAGTCTCCCCAAGTGTAGTAAGTACGTCAGTTGAAGAATTAGAGAGAACCAATGAACAGTAAACCAATTACATGTTATGTTGTGCATTTGTGTTTGTTATTAGTCTCCCCAGGTGTAGCAAGTAAGTCAGTTGAAGAATTAGAGAGAACCAATGAGCAGAAATCCAATTACATGTTATGTTGAGCATTTGTGTTGGTTATTAATCTCCCCAGGTGTAGCAAGTAAGTCAGTTGAAGAATTAGAGAGAACCAATGAACAGTAAACCGATTACATGTTAGGTTGTGCATTTGTGTTGGTTATTAGTCTCCTCAGGTGTAACAAGTAAGTCAATTGAAGAATTAGAGAGAACCAATGAGCAGTAAACCAATTACATGTTATGTTGTGCATTTGTGTTGGTTATTAGTCTCCCCAGGTGTAGCAAGTAAGTCAGTTGAAGAATTAGAGAGAATCAATGAACAGTAAACCTATTACATGTTAGGTTGTGAATTTGTGTTGGTTATTAGTCTCCCCAGGTGTAGAAAGTAAGTCAGTTGAAGAATTAGAGAAAACCAATGAACAGTAAACCAATTACATTTTATGTTGTGCATTTGTGTTGGTTATTAGTCTCCCTAGGTGTAGCAAGTAAGTCAGTTGAAGAATTAGAGAGAACCAATGAACAGTAAACCAATTACATGTTATGTTGTGCATTTGTGTTGGTTATTAGTCTCCCTAGGTGTAGCAAGTAAGTCAGTTGAAGAATTAGAGAGAACCAATGAACAGTTAACCAATTACATGTTATGTTGTGCATTTGTGTTGGTTATTAGTCTCCCTAGGTGTAGCAAGTAAGACAGTTGAAGAATTAGAGAGAACCAATGAACAGTTAACCAATTACATATTATGTTGTGCATTTGTGTTGGTTATTAGTCTCCCTAGTGTCGCCACCCGCCGAAACGGACGTTGGCATTCGCGACGATGGTCGGACTCTTCTTTTAGTTTTGAAAAATGATGGATTGTTAGAACGACTTATTCTCAAACTGAGACCTCATCGGACTAACAATTTTGTTAAATGATTCTCACCAACCCATGTTAATCCCAAACGGGACGCTCCATGGATTAGTGGTTTTCGCAAAAAAGGGGTTCTTGGAGTCCCCACCAATGTTTTACTCAAATCATTGGAAAAAGACATAAGGCAATTGATTTTCGCAAATCAACCTTGGCCATTACAACCAGAGTTGGGTAAGGGAGTCGATTACGTGTGGGGAAGGTGTTAGCACCCCACAACACCACTTTCGGGTTCCCTATGACGGATTATTTCATAAATAAAAGCGTAAAATTACTAAACTACCCCTATTTATTAGAACGATTATAGGTAAACTATCTACATGATGAAAGCTTTAAACGTGCAATGCAACAATCAAAAAGCGGTAAAAGAAAGGATTTGGAAAGAAACCTTCGAAGCGGGCTTTTATATACTCAAAAAGGAGTTAGGAGGCTTTTTGGCGCTCCTTCCCACTACACGTTCGCTCGCTCCTTTCCCTAAAAATAATATTTACTATGGAAATCAAAGAGATTTCCCTTCAACTTGTTCGAGTCTCAAGCTAAAGGCTCATGAACTCAAGAACTTAGTCGGATCAGCTTTCGGAGAGATTTCTAGGGCAGAGAATAGCTCAAAAACCCAAGAATACTCAGCCAGAGAGTGGAGAAATGCTCCAAATGTGTGGAAGGACGAGCCAATGACGTCCTATTTATAGGATTGAGGCGCAGTACAGCCTAGGGGGTCAATACGGCCCGTACTGAGTTTTTGAACTACAGTACGGCCGTATTGAATTTGGTACGGCCGTACTGAAGTTCAAAAACTTCAGTACGGCCGTATTGATTTCATTACGGCCGTATTGTAGTTTAAATGGCTCAGTACGGCCGTACTGAACCTCTAGGAGGGTGTATTGAGCTCCAATCCTCACACACCCTTATTCTAAGCTACTCTAAGACTTCTAGACCTACAAAGAATCATCCTAGGGTCTTCCAGGAGTCCTTCCGGCTGACTTTCCTTCGGTCTTCGAGAGTCTTTGAGTCTTATTTCCGACCCGGACAATTTTAGGGGTCTACAGCTGCCCCCCCTTTACTTAGTCGAACTGCTTTTTTTTTTTTGGTGTACCGGTTGACAAGTAAAGGAGTTGACCCAATTGTCCGGGGAGTAAGCCATCCTTCCGACTTGTAGTGTCTTCAGGTGAGAAAATTGTTGAGTAGTCTCTCCAGGTTGAGTTTGTCCTCTCCAGGGTGAGTATTAGTCGTCGCCTCTCCAGGCTCGTGCATACCTCGGTGTTTCTGACGACCTCGGTAGCGTGAGTTTGCCCTCTCCAGGGTCTGCATGCCTCCGTGTTTCTGACGACGTTGGCAGCTGCATACCTCCGTGTTTCTGACGACGTCGGTAGCTGAGTATTAGTCGTCGCCTCTCCAGGCTCGTGCATACCTCGGTGTTTCTGACAACCTCGGTAGCGTGAGTTTGCCCTCTCCAGGGTCTGCATGCCTCCGTGTTTCTGACGACGTTGGCAGCTGCATACCTCCGTGTTTTTGACGACGTCGGTAGCTGAGTATTAGTCGTCGCCTCTCCAGGCTCGTGCATACCTCGGTGTTTCTGACGACCTCGGTAGCGTGAGTTTGCCCTCTCCAGGGTCTGCATGCCTCCGTGTTTCTGACGACGTTGGCAGCTGCATACCTCCGTGTTTCTGACGACGTCGGTAGCTGAGTATTAGTCGTCGCCTCTCCAGGCTCGTGCATACCTCGGTGTTTCTAACGACCTCGGTAGCGTGAGTTTGCCCTCTCCAAGGTCTGCATGCCTCCGTGTTTTTGACGACGTTGGCAGCTGCATACCTCCGTGTTTCTGACGACGTCGGTAGCTGAGTATTAGTCGTCGCCTCTCCAGGCTCGTGCATACCTCGGTGTTTCTGACGACCTCGGTAGCGTGAGTTTGCCCTCTCCAGGGTCTGCGGTTTGCCCTCCCCAGGGTTGCATACCTCCGTGCTTCTGGTCACTTTGGTAGCGTGAGTTTGCCCTCTCCAGGGATTTGTGATGATTTTGTCTCCATAGTCCACGATGCTGCTTCGACGGTTGTTTTTGATTTTGGTGCCGCTGAGGGCTGGATAACGCAGGGATCCGTCTAGGGGATGTGCAGTTACTCATAGGTTCTTGTGTCCCAACTTTCCATTGCGTAGTTGGTGCCCACTGGGGAAATTCTGATTCCTTGGGGATGCAGACACAAAGATGCTCTTTCTGAGGTGAGCGATGCCTTATGATTGGCTGACGTCCTTTCGACGTTGGTGGAGTATCCCGGTTATCCTTATTCGGGTGACTTTTTTGATTTTCTGGTTTTGTTGCCTCTGCGTAGGCTGTTATCCGCTGGGGGATTCTGTCGTATTGATCTTGATTGGCCTCTTCTGTTAGGCGGATTATCTTGACGTTCGGTGTTTAGCTGAATACCGAATTCCGCTTGGGGAATGGTTATTGATCTTTTCGGATTTTCTCTTTTTGAAGGAGTGCCTCTGAGTAGGCGAATGGGGATTGAGGATCTTATGTATCCCAGAGTATTATTTAGAAAGCCTCTTCAGGCTTAGCTTCACTCATCGCTCGAGTTGGAAAGCTATCTTCCACTGAGGAAGTCTAAGTCCTTTGACTCGGATATTTTGTTTGGATGATCATGCTTCCATTGGGGAATCTTGCTGATCTTGCTCTGATAGCTTTCACCGGGAATTCGGCCCAAGAGTGCAAGCTGAGATGTCTCTGGGGAGTATTATTTCGGCAAGCCTCTCCAGGCTCAGTTATTCTGTACGATTGTTGGATTTTCTGAATTTTATTTTGTCTCAAAAATACTAGGGGCCCTCAAGGTGGTCCAGATTTGGAGATACAAAAATTTGTGAGCCTAGATTTTTGCAAAACTTCAAACGGCCATAACTTTTACTTTGGTTACCAGAATTGGACAAATTATATATGCTTTTTGTGTAGAAAAATGAGATCTATCCAACCCAAACCCAATATTTTGTGTGAAAAATACTAGGGGCCCTCAAGGTGGTCCAGATTTGGAGATACAAAAATTTGTGAGCCTAGATTTTTGCAAAACTTCAAACGGCCATAACTTTTGCTTTGGTTATGAAAATTGGACAAATTCTATATGCTTTTTGTGTAGAAAAGCTAGATCTATCGAACCTATACCCCATATTTTTTGTGAAAATTGCCAGGGGCCCTCAAGGTGGTCCAGATTTGGATATACAAATATTTCTGAGCCTAGATTTTTGCAAAACATCAAACGACCTTATCCTTTTCTCTAGTCATCAGAATTGGACAAATTATATATGCTTTTTGTGTAGAAAAATGAGATATATCAAACCCAAACCCCATATTTTGTGTGAAAAGAACCAGGAGCCCTAAGGTGGTCTAGATTTAGAGATACAGTAATTTGTGAGCCCAGATTTTTGCAAAACTTCAAACGGCCATAACTTTTGCTTTGGTTATCATAATTGGACAAATTATATAAGCTTTTTGTGTAGAAAAATGAGATCTATCAAACCGAGAGCCCATATTTTGTGTGAAAAATACCAAGGGCCCTCAAGGTGGTCCAGATTTTGATATACAAAAATTTTTGAGCCTAGATTTTTGCAAAACTTCATACAGCCATAACTTTTGCTTTGGTTATGTGATGGAAGAGCATGGACCAAGGGTCCAGCCACTAGAGCGATGGCTAGGAGATTACTAGAAGACATGATTGCTTCAGAGCTTAGTGGGCCCAATGGGCTTGGTCGGCCTAGGGTGCTTCTCACTTGGGCTCTTATTGATTGACATCATGTGTTCATTGCAAATTCATAGAGTATGAATTTACTTTGTTTTTGGTCTTGTATTTTGACCATAGATTAGGGTTTGTAAATTTTGGGCTTGTAATTGGGCTTCATGGGCTTTAGGCTTTTGGTACCCAATATTGGGCTCATTTTCTTTCTTGTTATTTTTCCTTTTCATTGTATTTCATTGACCATTGTATTTAGGTCATTAGTTTAGGAATTGATGGAGAAGGTAAGGAGGAGTGATGAATGTTCTTCTCCTTAGCTCTCCTTATGCACGGATCTTCTTCAAGGAAATAGAAACCAAAGTGATGAACACTAGATGGAGGAGATTCTCGGATAGGAAGAAGGCTTAAGCCTTGGATGGAAGCATCCAAGCTTAAGGTGCAAGGGAAAGCTCACTTCAAAGAGGAGGAAATCCTAGAAGGGTTCCTAAGGTGAAGCTTTCTCTCATGGTGACTCTTGAACGAAATTTGGCTGAATAAGCTCTCAAATTTCATTATTCTCAAAATTGAATACAAAGAGTGGAAGAATCACTTAAGTAGGGTTCCAAGTGTGCAACTTTGGGCGCCTAAATCCAAGGCTACATGTGGCGCCCAAAATTTGAATTCAAACTTGAAATTTGAATTCAAATTTTGGCTCCCATGTGCTAGTCCGAAAATTTAGGTGCCTAGATGAATTTAGGTTTGATTTGAGAGTTATTTAGGGTTAATTTGAGTGGCACATGTTCAGCCACCCATGGTGCTAAACATGTGACTCAAATGTAACTTAAATGACTTCCAAATTAAACCTAGTTTAACCTAATTTACCTATTTAAGTAATTCTTGTATATTCCTAATCTAATGACCTAAATACAATGGTCAAACAAATACAATGGAAAGGAAAAATTACAAGAATGAAAATGAGCTCAATATTGGGTACCAAAAGCCCAAAGGCCCAACAAGCCTAAAACCTAAAATGCTACTCTATGTGATCCAAAATACAAGACCAAAATATATGATACCTATACTAACATGATGTATACAAAACATATGAAAATAACTATAACAAAATATGGCCCATGAAAAGTTCAACTTGGGCCTTCCCAGGCCCATCAGGCCCATTGGGCCCTGACTGGCCCAAACCTTCATGTCTAGCCAACTCCTCTTGGCTCCTTCAATATGTAACCTCTTGCCTTCCTAGGCATGATTCCATCATCCCCTCCCTCTTGAAAAGGATTTGTCCTCAAATCACGAGGATGCATGGAATAAGAATCATCACCTACATACACAACAAACCATGTATAAGAGGTGACATGTTTATGATGAAAAAATGGATTATGGATCCTAAGAGGAGTCCTTATATCTAGCCTAAGAAAGAAAAATAAACTATCAAAATTAGACTCCCTAAAAGTAGAAATAGGCTCCTCTCCTAAGCATAACCTAGAAGTAAAACCTAAGAATGTAATAACACTATGACTAAGACAATGAAAAGAATGATTTTTAAACACTACAATATCTTGCCTAAAGTACCCTAAATGGTAGCCTAGGCTTTTCCTAAAATATAAAGAAAAGAATACTAGAAAACGTCCTAAACAATTTTGAATCATATTGTTTGGTAGATAAAATGTCTTGGAAAATCTTGAAAACTTATATAAACTATTTTTGTCTTGTAGGGTAGGGTGAAAATTAAGTTCAAATAAAGATGAACTTCCCATAAGATCAAAAATAGAATATGAAATATGACAAGATGTATCTATCAAACAATATATTCCAAAATTTGGGTGCTTTATTAGAACAACTATGGTAGAACGATTCCTAAAGAGAGGAAGGCTATCTTCCTTGGGCACCTCCAAGGAAGTAGCACAAGAAGTGGAACTAAATGTAGTCCACTCCTTCTTCACTACATTTTGAAGTTGAGATTCATTTTTCTTTAGAATGATTTGTTCTTGAATCTCTACTTCATGACTAGTGGTAAGATTAGGGTAAGAGTTAAGGTCTTTATTTATGAAGAGAGTATTTTGTAAATGATTTTTAGTGGTAGAACAACTCTCTTCACTCACAAGTCCTTTAGAGGAATTATTTTCCTCCTTACTCTTCCCTAAGAGCAATGCCTTTTTTCTTTCTTTTTCTCTTGTTTTTCTCAATTTTTCTTTTGCTAAAAGTTTTTCTCTATTTTGTTTAATAATGTGAATTTCTTCCTCTAAAATTGCAATTTATGCTTTTTTTTCAAGTTTTTCTTTTTCTTTTTTTAAAGCTTCTTGCTTTGTCCAAGGTGTTAGTGATTTAAGCCTTTGAGTAGAATGTGAAAAACCTTTTGGAGAGCTTAATTCACTACCACTTGAGAAATATTTTCTCATGATTAAACAAAAGAATTTTTTTGTATATGCTATGCAAAAAGTTATAAAATGTTTTTGGTATTTTCTAGGAATGAAAATAACACTTGGAAGTCTAAGTGTACAAGTTGCACTATCAAGGGAGGTGAGCTACAAAGAGCCACTTAATAACCAAGCCTTTTCAAGTGGAAATCACTAAACTCCTTTGTGATATCTCCAATTCCCCAAAACTTTTCACAAAATTTTTGAATGCTTTTTCACAATTTGTTTGTTTTTGAGACTAAACTAAACGTGAGCAAGTAAATCTACACAAGTCTAGACGTTTCAAGGCAGCAAAATAAAGCATTTAAAAGGCAAAGAACTTAAAGGAAACAATGTAAGCAACTAGTCGGATATCCTAAGTGGAAGCTTGAAACATATGAAATTTCCAAGCCACTTCCACTAGCACTACACGTGAGGATGCTAACAAGGAGTTAGATATACCTGACCAGCTTCTTAATACTCCCTCCAAGCTTTACAAATTGATTTTAAAATACAAGAGAGATTGCAAAATTTAAACTAGCCTAGAAAGCAATAAATGGCGGTTTTGGTGACCAACTTAGTGACGGTTTTTGTGTTCAACTTTTCTAACACTTGTTTAAGTGTCTTAATCCGCCACTAATCCTTCAAATTTGATGCTCCTGGACCTGCAAAGAATCACAACAAAAGAGGTTAATGGTGGCTGCCTCACAAGGTGAAAGGAATGGTCACTCAAGTAAAGGAAGTTTAGGAGAAGTTTTGGTCACTAATTTAGGTCACATTTTTTAGGTCTTAGTGTCCAAACTTTTCCTACTCTTTGTTGAGCAATGCTTGATCCTTGAGCAAGGATTTGAGGCCACTTCCAGCACAGGGAAGTTATTGAAAGAAAACTAGACAAGCAATAGAAGCACAATTTGAAAAGCTTATACCAAAAGTTAAGAGTAATATGTATATATGACAAGACTCAAAGAGGTTCAACAAGTAAAACTGGAAAATAAGACTCCAAATAAAGCTAGCACTCAGTTAGGAATGTTCCTAGATAGGTACTAGAGTAGATGAACAAAACAAAAAAAATTTGAAAGCAATTGGATAAGTATAGCAAAAGTAGTAGTCAAAACAATAACAAGGAATCAAGTGAATTTTCTCCAAAAACACCTCACGGCTTTTGCATTTTAAATTGTCTTATATATTTTTTTTTAATTCTTTCTTTTTCAAGTCTCAAATTAAGACTCCAGAGAAGGTGTTTGCCTTTTTTTTCAAATTTTTCTATGATTCCAAGCTATAGAAACCGAGATTACAAAAATTAGGTCAAAATCCAAGTGAAAATGAGAAACTAGTGCACTAGTCTTAGGTTTTTGTATTGAATTCTTTTTGCACACTTTTCTTTTGAACTTTAAGACTTTTCTTTTGTTTTAGGCTCTGTTTTATCTCTGTTTTCAGCCTCTAATTTTTTTAAAATTGAATCCACAAGAAAGAGTGCACTAGAAGTAGAATTAAGCACTTGAAATTTTGAGTCAAAAATTTTTATAAGATTTTCAATGGAAAGTGATTTGAAAACTTAAGAACACAATGGAAACCTAACTCTAAAGAAACTTGCTAGGACTAATAGCAAATTATGAACACAATAAGGTAAAAGAAAAAGCACATATAGGTAGGCACAAATGAACACAAACTGAAAGCAAAATATGAACAATGTACTCAAAGAAAAAATTAGGTCAACATGCTATTCAAGGAATTTTGTGACATAGAAAGACTACACACAAACTCTAAGACAAAACATGGATTAAAAACCAAAATCTAATGCAAATGCATGAAGTCCAATCACGGACACATACAAGAATGGAGAGACTCAAATTAAATCAAAACAAGCACAAGCTAATAGGTCCTAAACATGTTGATTGTGGAAGAAAATTCAAAAACAATCAACCAATGGATCTATGGAACAAAATGTGATTCAAAACATATAGATCCGAAAATAAACTCAAACAAGACAAGAAGAACACAATGAACAACACAAGAACAAAAAGAAACGGACTCAAAAGTGAAACAACTTATCTCCTTGAAGAACCTTGCTTTGATACCAAAAATGATGGAGAAGGTAAGGAGGAGTGATGAATGTTCTTCTCCTTAGCTCTCCTTATGCACGGATCTTCTTCAAGGAAATAGAAACCAACGTGATGAACACTAGATGGAGGATATTCTCGGATAGGAAGAAGGCTTAAGCCTTGGATGGAAGCATCCAAGCTTAAGGTGCAAGGGAAAGCTCACTTCAAAGAGGAGGAAATCCTAGAAGGGTTCCTAAGGTGAAGCTTTCTCTCATGGTGACTCTTGAACGAAATTTGGCTGAATAAGCTCTCAAATTTCATTATTCTCAAAAGTGAATACAAAGAGTGGAAGAATCACTTAAGTAGGGTTCCAAGTGTGCAACTTTGGGCGCCTAAATCCAAGGCTACATGTGGCGCCCAAAATTTGAATTCAAACTTGAAATTTGAATTCAAATTTTGGCTCCCATGTGCTAGTCCGAAAATTTAGGTGCCTAGATGCATTTAGGTTTGATTTGAGAGTTATTTAGGGTTAATTTGAGTGGCACATGTTCAGCCACCCATGGTGCTAAACATGTGACTCAAATGTAACTTAAATGACTTCCAAATTAAACCTAGTTTAACCTAATTTACCTATTTAAGTAATTCTTGTATATTCCTAATCTAATGACCTAAATACAATTGTCAAACAAATACAATGGAAAGGAAAAATTACAAGAATGAAAATGAGTCCAATATTGGGTACCAAAAGCCCAAAGGCCCATGAAGCCCAAAACTAGGCCCAACAAGCCTAAAACCTAAAATGCTACTCTATGTGGTCCAAAATACAAGACCAAAATATATGATACCTATACTAACATGATGTATACAAAACATATGAAAATAGCTATAACAAAATATGGCCCATGAAAGGTTCAACTTGGGCCTTCCCAGGCCCATCAGGCCCATTGGGCCCTGACTGGCCCAAACCTTCATGTCTAGCCAACTCCTCTTGGCTCTTTCAATATGTAACCTCTTGCCTTCCTAGGCATGATTCCATCAGGAATTAGGAGGAAAAACATGATTAATAGGATTAGGTTAAACCAGGTTTAATTTAGCTTGCATTTAAGTTGCATTTTGAGTCACATGGATGGCGCCACCTTGGCTGAACATGTGTGACTCAAATTCAACCCTAAATGCAAACTAAATCAAACCTAAATTCACTTAGCCTCCTTGTGAACCGGTGACACACATGTGAGTTGAGATTTGAATTCAAATTTCGGCGCCACATGTGAAGCCTTCACATTGGCGCCAAGTGGCTTCCAAATCCGGTCCTATAAATGTTTCCCTCCAAGCTCCTTGTACTATTTTTTGATATATGAAATTTGAGAGCAAATCTTCTGCCAAGTTTCTTCCAAAAGTCACTGAAACATTGCCTTCAAAAACCCTAGGAAACTTACCTAGTTCCTACCTTTTGAAGTGAGCAATCCTTTGAGCCTTAAGCTAGGGTACTTCCTTCCTTAGTCTAGGCTATTCTCATCCGAGAACCTCCTCCATTTCAAGTGTTCATCCATTCAGTTTCATTCTCCATTGAAAAGGTCCAAGCTTTGGTGAAGATAAGGATTAGTTCATCATTCACTTCTCCTTCCTTTACCATCATTATGAGAATTGGAAAAATTATATATGCTTTTTGTGTAGAAAAAAAAAAGATCTATAGAACCCATACCCCATATTTTGTGTGAAAAATACCAGGGACCCTCAAGGTTGTCCAGATTTGGAGATACAAGAATTTGTGAGCCTAGATTTTTATAAAACTTCAAACAGCCATAACTTTTGCTCTGGTTAACAGAATTGGACAAATTATATATGCTTTTTATGTATAAAAATGAGATCTATCGAACCTAGACCCTAAATTTTGTTTGAAAAATACCAAGGGTCCTCAAGGTGGTCCAGATTTGGAGATACAAAACCTTGTGAGCGTAGATTTTTGCAAAACTTCAAACGGCCATAACTTTTGTTGTGGTTATTAGAATTGGACAAGTTATATATGCTTTTTTGTGTAGAAAAGTGAGATTTATCAAATCCAGAACCCATATTTTGTGTGAAAAATACCAGGGGCCCTCAAGGTGGTCCAGATTTGGAGCTACAAAAATTTGTGAGCCTAGATTTTTGCAAAGCTTCAAACGGCCATGACTTTTGCTCTAGTTATCAGAATGATGGAAGAGCATGGACCAAGGGTCCAACCATTAGAGCTATAGCTAGTAGACTACTTGAAGATTTGATTGCTTCAGAACTTAGTGGGCCTAATGGGCTTGGTGGGCCTAGGGTGTTACTCACTTGGGCTTTATTTGAATAACCACCTCGTTATTGCATGTCTGTAGTATAGGAACTCATTTTGTTTTGGTCTTGTATTATGGACCTTAGATTAGGATTTTTGGGCTTTAGGCTTATTGGGCCTAGTTTTTGGCTTCATGGGCCTTTGGGCTTTTGATACCCAATATTGGGCTCATTTTCATTCTTGTAATTTTTCCTTTCCATTGTATTTGATTGACCATTGTATTTAGGTCATTAGAATAGGAATATTGGAGCAATACTTAACTAGGGTGATTAGGCTAAACTAGGTTTAATTTGACTTGCATTTGAGTCACATGGATGACGCCACTTATGGCTGAACATGTGTGACTCAAATTCAACCCTAAATGTTTCTTAAATTAAATGGAGATTCATGTTAGCACCTAGGTTTACGGAAATGCACATGGGAGTGGAGATTTGAATTCAAATTTCAAATTTGAATTCAAATCTTAGCGCCACATGTGATGCTTAAACATTGGCGCCAATTTGCTTCTTGGCCGACCATATATAAGCTTGACTCCTCCCTTCTTGTAATCACTTTTGAATGCTAAGAGAATTTCTGAAAAAATTTTAGCCTTATTCTCTCTCAAAGGTCACCGGAGTTGCCTCACCCTAGTCTTAGGAAAACCTACCTTTCCTACACTTGAAGTGATCCCTTGCTTCTTTTGCTTGGATGCTTCCATCCATTGCTTAGGAGTTTCTATCCATTGAATCCAGTTCGTTCCTTCCTTCATTTTAATCGGCTCCACACTCAAGAAGATGGATCCTTGTGTTCGGTGAAGATCCAAGACGAACTACTATCACTTCTCCAATCTTTCACCATCACAGAATTAGACAAATTAAATACGGTTATTGTGTAGAAAAGTGAGATCTATCAAATCGAGACCCCATATTTTGTGTGAAAAATACCAGTGGACCTCGAGGTGGTCCAGATTTTGAGATACAAATATTCCTGATCCTAGATTTTTGTAAAACTTCAAACGACAATAACTTTTGCTCTGGTTTATAAAATAGGACAAATTATATATGCTTTTTGTGTAGAAAAGTCAGATCTATCGAACCCAGACCCCATATTTTGTGTGCAAAATACCAGGGGACCTTAAGGTGGTCCAGATTTGGAGATACAAAAATTTGTGAGCCTATATTTTTGCAAAACTTCAAACGGCCATAACTTTTGCCATGGTTATCAGAATTGGTCAAATTATATATGCTTTTTGTGTAAAAAAGTGAGATCTATCAAACCCAGACCCAATATTTTGTGTGAAAATTACCAGGGGACCTCAAGGTGATCCTAATTTGGAGATACAAATATTTCTGAGCCTAGATTTTTGCAAAACCTCAAACGGCGATAACTTTTGCAATGGTTATCAGAATTGGACAAATTATATATGCTTTTTGTGTAGAAAAGTGAGATCTATTGAACCTAGACCCCATATTTTGTGTGAAAATACCAAGGGCCCTTAATGAGGTCCAGATTTGGAGATACAAAAATTTGTGAGCCTAGATTTTTGCCAAACTTGGCCATAACTTTTGCTCTAGTTATCAGTATTGGACAAATTATATATGCTTTTTGTGTAGAAAAGTGAGATCTAATGAACCTCCACCACATATTTTTTGTGAAAAATACCAGGTGACCTCAAGGTGGTCCAAATTCGGAGATACAAAAATTTGTGAGCCTATATTTTTGCAAAATGTCAAACGGCCATAACTTTTGCTCTGGTTATAAGAATTGGACAAATTATATATGCTTTTGATGAGATTCCTCTTGGAAATCTCAAGAATACTTCAAGCTTCTCGGAAATCCTTGGAAGAAGATCACGGCACAAGACTCCAATGAAGCTTTAATGTGACCTAGGCTTGCATAAAGCTATGTCCGAAGAAGAGTGAGAGGTCCTAGCTCTACAAGAGAAACTCTCAAGTAGGGTAGATTCTAGGAGTAAGGTGACTTCGGAGGAGGTGAATTCAAAGAGAGAAAACTCATCAAATATATCCAAAGTGAAGTACACGGATGGGTCATAAGGATTTATAGGTGAAAATTAGGTCAAGGTAACCATGGGTTAGCCTAAGGTTAAGTGGAACCATGGTATGGTTCACTTAACCTTAGGCGCCCAAAATTTGAATTCAAAATTTCAAATTTTGGAGCTTAAACCGGATCACCCATGTGCAAGGCATTTGGAATGTCATTAAACTTCCATTTGGATTTCATTTCGGATCACACCATGTGCATGTGTTGCACATGGCCGAAATGCACTCCAAATGTGAACCTAATTACATTCTAATGCAACTACACATGCAACCTAAATAACCCTAAATTCAAATGACCTCTAAATGAAAATCCTAATCTAAATGGTCGTGAATACAAGGCCCAAAGAAATACAAGACACTAAGGCCCAATCCTACACTAACCTTAATCTACTTGGGCTTGAGTCAAAACCCAACAAAACAAAGAGATGGGCTTTCCTTGGGCTTGGGCCCACTCCTCATGTATCCTTCTTGCCATTGCCCTAGTAGTTGGGCCCTTGGCCCATGGGCTTCCTCCATCGTACCCTCCCTCTTGGAGAGGATTTGCCCTCAAATCCAAAACATCCTCCTCTTGGGTAGCTAGTCCTGTAAAGAGAGATAAATCAGGAACATTAAAACTAGGACTAACACCATATTCAGAGGGGAGATCTAGGACATAGGCATTATTATTTGTTTTCCTAAGGACTTGAAAGGGTCCATCTCCTCTAGGACTAAGCTTTGACTTTCTTTTGGAAGGAAACCTATCCTTCCTAAGGTGTAGCCAAACCCAGTCACCTTCCTTGAAGACAACTTCCTTTATACCCTTATTATTATATTTTTGATATTTTTCTGTTTGGGATTGAATATGATCTCTAACCCTCTCATGTAACTTTTTAACAAACTCAGCCCTAGATGTGCCTTCTTTATGAATAAAGGAAGCAACATCTGGTAGGGGCAAAAGATCTAAAGGAGTAAGAGGATTGAAACCATAGACAATCTCAAAAGGAGACATGTTAGTGGTTTTGAGGACCACTCTATTATAGGCAAACTCCACATGAGGAAGATAGTCATCCCATGACTTTTTATTGCCTTTGAGGATTGCCCTCAACATAGTCCCTAGAGACCTATTTACTACCTTAGTTTGCCCATCAGTTTGGGGATGACATGTGGTAGAAAATAGAAGTTTAGTTCCTAGCCTTGCCTAAAGAGTTTTCCAAAAATGGCTCAGGAACTTAACATCTCTATCTAAGACTATAGTTTTGAGTAACCCATGTAGTCTCACAATTTCTTGAAAGAATAATTTAGCAATGTTACTTGCATCATCCATTTTGTGGCATGGAATAAAATGTGTCATTTTGCTAAAACGGTCCACAACCACAAAGATGGAATCCTTTCCTCTTTGGGTTCTAGGCAAACCAAGGATAAAATCCACAGAAATGTCTACCCAAGGAGAAGTGGATATTGGCAAGGGGGTGTATAGTCCATGAGGTTTAGTGGTAGACTTTGCTTGTAAACAAGCAATGCAACTACTACAAAACCGTTGAACATCTCTTTTAATATGAGGCCAAAAGAATTTCTCTCTCAAAAGTGAAAGAGTTTTCTCAATCCCAAAATGCCCCATGAGCCCACCCTCATGGCTCTCCTTTACCAAGAGTTTCCTAATAGATCCTTAGGGTATACAAAGTTTATTTTCTTTAAAAAGATACCCCTCAGAAATATAGTACCCTTAATAAGGTTTTTGAAGACATAAAGAATAAAAGTTAGCAAAATCAAGGTCTTTATCATACAACTCCTTGATGTCATCAAACCCTAGTATTTGAGAACCTAGGATGTTCAATAAAACATGTCTTCTTGAAAAAACATCAGCTACTACATTTGTAGAGCCCTTTTTATATTTGATGACATAAGGAAATTGCTCAAGATACTGAACCCATTTTGCATGCCTCTTATTTAATTTATGTTGACCCTTCAAGTATTTAAGTAATTCATGATCACTATGGATAACAAATTCCTTGGTTACAAGGTAATGCTCCCAAGTTGGAAGGGCACGAACTAAAGCATATAACTCCTTGTCATAGGTAGGGTAGTTCAAGGTAGCCCCATGAAGTTTTTCACTGAAATAAGCTATGGGGTGACCAAAGGTTTGCCTAGAACCTAAAGCATATAACTCCTTGTCATAGGTAGGGTAGTCCAAGACCTGAAGCATCACATTCTAGCTCAAAGGTTTTGGGAAAATCAGGCAAAGCTAGAACAGGTGCTTGAGTGAGTTTTTGCTTTTAAGTTCTTGAAAAGCTAAATTATGTTTTTCTTGCCATTCAAAGACCACATCCTTTTTCACCAACTCATTGAGAGGTGAAGCTAATGTAGAGAAGTTAGGAACAAATCTTATATAAAAGCTTGCCAAACCATGGAAGCTCCTAACTTCACTAACATTAGTAGGAATAGGCAATTCTTGGATGACTTTGATTTTCTCGGGGTCCACATGAACCCCCTTTTTGCTTACCACAAACCCTAGAAAAATAAATTTATCCACACAAAAAGTGCACTTGTCTACATTGGCAAACAAGTGATTGTCTTTAAGAAAAAGTAGAACTTGTCTTAGGTGATCCACATGATCACTTAGACTTTGGCTATAAATTAAGATATCATCAAAATAAACAACTACAAACCTACCAATACAATCCCTAAGCGAATGATTCATCAACCTCATGAATGTGCTAGGTGCATTAGTAAGCCCAAATGGCATTACCAACCATTCATATAGTCCAAATTTAGTCTTAAAAGCAGTTTTCCATTCATCACCTTCCTTGATTCTAATTTGGTGATATCCACTTTTAAAATCAATTTTGAAAAATATGGATGACCCATGC
Source organism: Cajanus cajan (assembly GCF_000230855.2). NCBI lineage: Eukaryota > Viridiplantae > Streptophyta > Magnoliopsida > Fabales > Fabaceae > Cajanus > Cajanus cajan. The sequence continues at coordinate 43,362,495 of NC_138525.1, forward strand.
AATTCATCAAGCATGTCATAAAGCCTAGGAATTGGGTGCCTATATTTTATGGTGATGTTGTTGACGGATCTACAGTCACAACACATCCTCCATTTTCCATCTTTTTTTTACACCAAGATGACAGGCACAGCACAAGGGCTTAGACGCTTTTGAATCCAACCCTTATCCAACAAATCTTGTACTTGCTTCTCTATCTCTTTAGTCTCTTGTGGGTTGGTCCTATAGGCTGGTCTATTGGGAAGACTAGCCCCAGGCACAAGATCTATTTGATGCTCTATTCCCCTAAAAGGTGGAAGTCCCACTAGGTCTTCACTAGGGAATACATCATCAAATTCTTTCAAAAGATTTTTACCCTCAAGAGGTAGAGAAGTTTCCAAAGAAGGTGTGGCAGTGCATGTGAGTGTTCCTCTACACATGAGGATATGAGAAGATGGTTCAAGGAAGAGAGAAGTTTTGTGTAAAGGTTTTGAATCAACAATCTCTTCTTGGACTATCTCTAGAGAGGGAACACTATTCTCTCTAGAATCCTTTTTTTCACTACTTTTTAGAGCTTTTTTTTTTCTTTCAATTTTTTTTGTTTTTCTTTTTCTTGCTCACGTTTGGTCTTCATTTGTACTTGATCTTCCATCACTTGTGAAGGTGATAGAGGATGAAGTACAAACTTCTTACCCTTGTGAGTGAAAGTTATTTTATTAGTTAGGCCACCATGATGAGTTTGTTTGTCAAATTGCCATGGCCTACTTAATAGAATATGGCAAGCTTCCATGGGAACTACATCACATTTAACTTTATTTTGATAATTCCCAATGGAAAACTCTACTTCCACTTGTTGGTTGACCACCATATCCCCATCATCATTAAGCCAATGAAGTTGATAAGGTTTGGGATGGGGTGTGGTAGTCAAGCCCAACTTTTCAACCATCCTAGTGCTACAACAATTACACCAAGATCCACTATCCACTATGAGAGAACAAGCTTTATTTGAAATATTACATCTTGTGTGAAAGATGTTCTCTCGTTAGGATTGTGTATCACTAGGTTGGTTATTGAGGACCCTTCTCATCATAAGAAGTTCCCCATTGTAAGGGTAAATGACCTCACATGACTCTCCCTCACTTGCTTCTTCTTCATCTTCACTTGAAGATGAAGAAGTAGTAGCTTCATCATGGCTACTATAAATGTCTTGGCCCCTTAGAATCATCACCTTCTTGTTAGGGCATTGAGAAGCAATGTGGCCTCTCCCAAGACACTTAAAGCACTTTATATCACTAGACTTGGTGCTAGTGTGTGAGGTGTTTGTTTTTTTGTCTTTTTCTTTTTCTTTACCCTTGTCTAGATTTTTGGAGGGAAAAATATTTTTCTTTTCAAAATCAGTTTTCTTGCCCTCCCTGATATGAACCCAGAGGGATGGATTCGTTTTACGGATCTATCTAGGTTGGAAAACTCATAATTAAGAAATTAAAAGAAAAAGATATGGATTGAGGTAAGAAATGGAAGAACAACGCCACAATCCCTAAAGATTGATAAGTTGAGGAAGATTCGCCACTTTGAATTAGGAAATTCAAGGATAAGAATCAAAAGTAGTTCCTAAGAACCTAGAGAGAGAAAATCCTCTCAATTGGAAAAATATCCAAATTCTGAATAATTCATTTTTTCTCCCCAAACTTTTACAAATGGTTCCTATTTATAAGCTTAGATGGGCAAGATGACATAAATTCCCACTAACACTTAATATTGACTCTTCACTAGCCCACTAACTAAGCAATAAATTCCCACTAGCATTTATTTCCCCTTAGCAACCTAAAAGGCAAGGCAACCTATCATATTTATTTAATAAAATAAAATAAAACGAAAATTACATTAAAAATAAGATAATGAACTTATTAATTATTCAGTCCCAAACTACTTAAATTCCTAGTCCATTATTGCTTCTTCTTGATTCACATCATACCCTCCTTCTTTGAGAAGATTCGTCCCGAATCTTTAGACTTTATTTATTTCCTAATTTATTTAATTCACTAACTACTGCCGAAACGTAAATGCTTCCTCCTAGGTCGAAGACATCTCGCTTGTATCCATCTCTAGCTTCACCTGTTGGTAAGTTATTAATCATCAATGAAACAAATAAAACCTCTTCAAACTCATAACCACAAACGTACTCAATGAATAGGAATTGAATCCCATTCAAGTGGCAGCTTTGGAAAATAGTAACTTCAAACAACAAATCAACTCCATTTTCCAGGTGCAAGGTCTCTTGAATTTTATTTTGAAAGGTGGACTGAATGTATAAAGGTGCATTAGGAATGATGTTTACATGCTTCTTCAAACAAGAAAACTTGTCCTCTTGTTCCTGTAAATTTGACACATCAAAAGAAGAAAATGTAACGTTAGAGTTGTCATCTTCCTCTCTATGTATCTCATCTTCTACTCTCCTCTTCTCTTCTCTTTCTTTTTCTATCTTTATTTTCAATTTCAGTTGATCCTCATGTACATCGTCGGATGATAGACATATCAACTTAATCCTTCGTCCACCATGCACAAAAGAAATAGAAGGTCGTTCAGGATTTATAATTTTATTATACAACCATGGCCTCCCTAATAACATATGGCATGTCTCCATGGGGGCAATATCACAAAGAACTTCATCTTCATATGTTCCAATAGAGAATTTAATCATTGCTTGTCCATTTGTAGTGGGCAGACATAATTTCTCAACCGCCCTACTGCTCACGACATTTCTGAAATTAAATTCATATACTGCAACCAAGAATAGAGAGTCGTCAACCAAACATCTTGTATAGTAAATTTCCATTTCCATTCCAAACCCAGAGCCGAAGCTCTGATACCAAATGATATGAACCGAGAGGGATGGATTCGTTTTACGGATCTATCTAGGTTGGAAAGCTCATAATTAAGAAATTAAAAGAAAAAGATATGGATTGAGGTAAGAAATGGAAGAACAACGCCACAATCCCTAAAGATTGATAAGTTGAGGAAGATTCGCCACTTTGAATTAGGAAATTCAAGGATAAGAATCAAAAGTAGTTCCTAAGAACCTAGAGAGAGAAAATCCTCTCAATTGGAAAAATATCCAAATTCTGAATAATTCATTTTTTCTCCCCAAACTTTTACAAATGGTTCCTATTTATAAGCTTAGATGGGCAAGATGACATAAATTCCCACTAACACTTAATATTGACTCTTCACTAGCCCACTAACTAAGCAATAAATTCCCACTAGCATTTATTTCCCCTTAGCAACCTAAAAGGCAAGGCAACCTATCATATTTATTTAATAAAATAAAATAAAACGAAAATTACATTAAAAATAAGATAATGAACTTATTAATTATTCAGTCCCAAACTACTTAAATTCCTAGTCCATTATTGCTTCTTCTTGATTCACATCACTCCCTCTTGTAGTCAACCTTAGAGTAAGAAGATGAGTATGAGCTTGTTTTGAAACCTTTTCTCAAATTTTGTTGTTCAACCTTGATACAAAGTCGAACCAAATCATTTAAATCTCTATAAGGAAGAAGCTCAACCTTATCTCTTATCTCAAAAGTTAAACCACTCAAAAACCTAGCAAAAGAGAGTTCACGGTCAAGCATATGAGAGAAGATTTTCCTAGAACTAAAACCAAGGCTCTTGGTGTCTTTTGGGAGAGAATATGGCTGAAGCCAATTTCAAAAATTCTCATATATTCAAAAGTGACTACAAGAATGGAGGGATTAAGCATATATAGGCTCGACTAGCAAGCAAAATGGCGCCAATGTTCAAGCATCACATTTGGCGCCTAGATTTGAATTCAAACTCAAATTTGAATTCAAATCTCCACTCCCATGTGCATTGCCATGAACCTAGGTGCTCTAATGCATCTAAATTTAATTTAGGAGGCATTTAGGGTTGATTTGAAAGTGCACATGTTCAGCCACAAGTGGCGCCAACCATGTGACTCAAATGCAACTTAAATGCATTCCAAATTAAATCTAGTTTAGCTTAATTAACCTATTTAAGTAATCCTCCAATATTCCTATTCTAATTTCCTAAATACAATGGCCAATCAAATACAACGGAAAGGAAAAATTGCAAGAATGAAAATGAGCCCAATATTGGGTACCAAAAGCTTAAAGGCCCATGAAGCCCAAAACTAGGCCCACTAAGCCTATGGCCCAAAATGCTATCCTATGTGGTCCAAAATACAAGACCAAAATATGTGTAATATATACTAACATGATATATACAAAACATAAGAAAATGGCTATAACAAGATATGGCCCATGTAAAGCTCAACTTGGGCCTTTAAAGCCCATCGGGCTAATTGGGCCTTGGCTGGCCCAAACCTTTCTGTCTAACCCATTCCTCTAGGATCCTTCAAGGTGTCACCCCTTGCCTTCCTAGGCATGATTCCATCATAAATACTATGTCTCCATCCTTATTGAGCCATTGTAAATGATAAGTTTGAGGATGTGGCATAGTAATTAAACTCAACTTTTTAACCAACCTAGTGGTACAACAGTTGCACCATTAACCACTATCTACAATGAGATAACATGCTTTATTTAAAAAATTACATCTAGTATGAAAAATGATCTCTCTTTGAGATAGAGTACCACTAGGTTGACTATTAAGGATTCTCCTAAGCATTAGGAGTTCTCCTTCATAAGGATAAACTGACTCCATATTGGACACTTGATGCTTTGTTTCATCCTCACTCTCACTTGAAGAAGAGGTAGTAATCTCTTTTTGACTACTATAAGTGTCATGCCCTCTTAAAATCATGACTTTCTTTTTAGGGCATTGAGAAGTAATGTAGCCTCTCCTTAGACACTTGAAACATTTTATATCACTAGTCTTTGTGCTAGTGTGTGGAGTGATGGCACCTTTACCCTTATCTCTACACTTGTCTTTATTCTTAGCTAATTCCTTGGAGGGTTATACAATTTTTTTCTTTTCAAAAGGTTTTTCCTCCTCTATATAGTCTTTCTTATGTGATCTAGAGTGAGAGCTTTCTCTTTTAGAAGAAGATTTTCTCAACATTTGTTGTTCTACCCTTACACAAAGTTGAACTAAATCATTTAAGTCCCTGTAGGGTAGTAGCTCCACTTGGTCTCTAATCTCTAAGTTAAGACCACTTAGGAATCTATCTACAGTGGTGGCTTCCTTTTCTCTAATACATGCCCTCATCATGTATAGCTCTATTTGTTGCCTATATTGTTCAATAGTCATATCTTTTTTTGGAGCCTTTGGAGCTTATTCATAAGCTCCCAACCATAATAAGAAGGAATGTTTCTCCTCCTCAATGCCCTCCTAAGATCATTCCAAAGAGGTCCACCAATACATTGCATGCCCTTGAAAGCTAAAGGTTGCAAGGGGCACCTTCCTCTCTTCACTAACCCTATGGAAAGCAAAGAGTTGTTCTACCTTCACCTCCCAATAAAGGTAGGCTTACACATCATCCTTCCCAAAAAATTGAGGGAGATCCACCTTGGATTCCCTAGGTTTAATAGTTCTTCTAGGGGAAGGTTGATAATGGTCACCTACATTAAAGCTTTAATTAGGAGAAGAATATTGTGAGTGGGTGCTCCTACTCCTTCTCTTTTGTTTTCTCATATCTTCTTTGATTTTTTCTTCTTCTTGCTTAAGAATTCTCAAATCCTTTTCAAGGATAGCAAGTTGATACTCTCTTTCAATTTTATCCTTCTCCTTTTGAATGCCTTCTTGCTTCCTCCATAGTTTAAGTGATTTTAGCTTTTTAGTTATATAAGAATGACTTTTTGGAAAGCCATCACTTTCACTCAAATGAAAATAATGAAAATTTACAAGAAATGAAATGCAAATTTACACCAAATGAAATGTAAATTCACACTTAAATGAAATGTAAATTCACACTAAATGACAAGTAGTGGCTGTTGAGATTCATGGAATAGTGAATCAACTCATACTTGGAGTATGAGAGTTTTGATGATAACAAAGGAGTTCAAGCTGACCAAGGACACAAACCAGTCAAGAAAGGAAGATATGAATATCATGATGTGTAATAGGAATAGCTTATGAGTTGTATTGTTTTGATTAGCTTATTTTGCATGTGTATGCTTTGTGCATGAGTTAATTTTAATCTAAATTGACTGAGAGTGAGTATGATGATGATTTAAAATACTTGGAAAGATTTTTTTTAATTATAAAATTGAGTTTTTGAGAGCTAACTCAAAATAATCGATTATCATTAAGTGCAAGAGATTATTCCAACAACAGGTGAAAAGACCCTTGCTGTAATAATCGATTATCTGAGAAATAATCGATTATTTCAGGAAGCACTCTCTGGAATAATCAATTATCCTGCAAAATAATCGATTATTCTGTTCTTGAGTGGTTTCCAAATGATGGAATCATGCCTAGGAAGGCAAGGGGTGACACATTGAAGGAGCCAAGAGGAGTTGGCTAGACATGAAGGTTTGGGCCAGTCAAGACCCAATGGGCTTGATGGGCCTGGAAGGCCCAATTTGAGCTTCACATGGGCCATCTCTTAATAAATCCATTTTTCTTATATTTTGTACATATTATATTAGTATAGGTTTCACATATTTTGGTCTTGTATTTTGGACCACATAGAGTAGCATTTTTTGGCCATAGGCTTATTGGGCCTAGTTTTGGGCTTCATGGGCCTTTGGGCTTTTGCTACCCAATATTGGGCTCATTTTCATTCTTGTAATTTTTCCTATTCATTGTATTTGATTGACCATTGTATTTAGGTCATTAGATTAGGATTTAAGGAGGATTATTAGTTTAAGTTAATTAGGCAAAAGTAGGTTTAATTTAGCATGCATTTAAGTTGCATTTTGAGTCACATGGATGGTGCCACCTTGGCTGAACATGTGTGACTCAAATTCAAGCCTAAATGCAAACTAAATCAAACCTAAATACACTTATCATCAATGTGAACCGGACTTGTACGTGTGAGTTAAGTTTTGAATTCAAAACTTGGCGCCACATGTGAAGCCTCCACATTGGCGCCAAGTGTCCATAATTCCGGATCCATTTAAGCTACCTCTGTCACACATTGTAATCACTTTTGAGATATATGAAATTTGAGAGCATTTTCTGCCAAGTTTCTACCAAAAGTCACCAAGAGAGAGCCATTACTTTTTAGGAAACCTAGCTAGGTTTCCTACCTTTTGAAGTGAGCTTTCCTTTGTTCCTTAAGATTGGATGCTTCCATCCATAGTCTAGGAACCCTAAGTCTGAAATCTTTCCTCCATTCAAGTGTTCATACATTCAGATTTCAAGCTCCATTGAAGAGGTCGAAGCTTTGGTGAATCCGAGGAGAAGACACCTATCACTTCTCCTAGTTTTTGCCATCATTTTTGGTATCAAGAGCAAGGTTCTTCTTGGAGATAAGTTTCCTTATTTTTTTTGGTTCGTTTGTATTGTTGTCTTTGTGTTCTTGTGTGTCTTTTTTGAGTTTCATTTCGGATCTATTTGTTTTTGAAAAACAATTTCTATCCATAGATCCATTGATTGATTGTATTTTGATTTTCTTTCACAATCAATATGTTTATGACCTATTTACTTGTGCTTCTTTTTTTGTTTTTGTTTGAGTCTATCATTTGCTAGCATGTGCCCGTGATTGGACTTCATCCATTGCATTAGATTTTTGTTTTTGAATCCTTGTTTTGTCTTAGAAAGTTATGTGTAGTTCTTTATATGTTGATATTTCCTAGAATGGCTTGTTTAGCCTAATTTGTTTGTGTCCGAAATTTTTTGCATATTTTCTTATTGAATCTGAACCTTACCTATATGTGCTTTTGTTTTACATGTTTGAGTTCATGATTTTCTATTAGTTCTAGCAAATTTCTTAGAGTTAGGTTTCCTTTATGTCTTGTTAAAAGTTTTGTCAAAAAAAAAATTACTAAACACTTTTTCCTATTAGGTCTCCTTGAGTCTTATTGTGTGGCTGAAACTTTTAACAAATCTTATACACTTAAAACAGATGCTAAAAGGAGGTGTAAGTGTTCTAAATGCATGAGAAAAGCAAAAGGATGAGTGCTTAAAAATTTGACCTAAAAACACTACAAAATTGTGAAGCACTAGTTACAAAATGCATGTGAACACCTCTTGTTTTATGTGAAATTTTTGCTGCAGTTTTTAGTAGCCTAAACCCGAGACTTATATGTGTTAAAAAGGCATTTGAACTCCTGATCATTAAAATAAAAATAAGTGAAAAATAATTAGCAAAAAGAAAATAAAGAAAATAGCAAAAGAAAAAGCCAAAAAGGAGTGAAAAATCTTGTTTACATAGCTCTCGATTTTGGTGTGTTCTTGTCTATTTTTTTCAGTCCAGCCACATATTTGTGTTTTATTTTTTTTTTTAATCTTAGATTTATTTTTGTAATCTACTCTAGTGCCTTTGATAGGTGATTCTTTGTGTGCTAGCTTCTTTTAATTTTTGGCTAATCTTTGAGTCTTGTCTTAAATACCTTACTCTTCAATTTTTGGTATAAGCTTTATAAATTGTGCTTTTGTTGCTTGTCTTTTTTTCTTTGACTAAACATTCTGTGCTGGAAGTGGCCTCAAATCTTTGCTTAAGAATCAAACATTGACTCAACAAAAAGTAGGAAAGAATTGGTTACAAAAGACTTTGAAATTTGACCTAATTCAGTGACCAAAACTTTCCTAAACTACCTTCACAAGAGTGATCATTCCCTTAACCTTGTGAGCAGCCTACATTAATCACATTATTGTGTTCTTTGTGCAGGGTCCAGGAGCAAGCAAAAACAAAGATTAGTGGCGGATTGAAACACTTAAACAAGTGTTAGAAAAATTGGACAACAAATCCGTCACTAATTTGGTCACTAAAGCCGCCATTTATTGTTTTCTAGGCTAGTTTAAATTTTTGCAATCTCTCTTGTATTTTAAACCAATTTGTAAATCTTGGAGGGAGTATTAAGAATCTGGTTAGGTATATCTAACCCTTGGTAGCCTACTTACGTGTAGTACTAGTGGAAGTGGCTTGGAAATGTCATATGTTTCAAGCTTCCACTTAGGGCAAACCGACTAGTTGATTATCCTTGCTTCCTTTAAGTTGTTTGAACTTTAATTTGTTTACTTTGCTGCCTTAATTCGACTAGCATTGTGTAGAGTTTATTGTTCACGTTTAGTAAGCATTCAAAAACACTTGTGAAAATCATAAATCATTAAACATTTGTGAAAAGTTTTGTGGAATTGAGATTACCATAAGGAAGTTCAGTGATTTCCACTTGAAAAGGCTTGGTTATTAAGTGGCTCTTAGTAGCTCACCTCCCTTGATAGTGCAACTTGTACACTTAGACTTCCAAGTGCTAGTCTTATTCCTAGAAAAGACCCAAAAAAAATATTTTCTTTTTGCATTGCATTTTAAAAATTCTTGAAACTTAACTAGTTTGCTTAACATTTTCTCTTGTTTTTAATCTTTTAAATTCAATGTGTTTAATTGTCAAGTTTGCTATATGCTTGCTTGTGGACGTTTAAGGGAAACAATTTCTAAGTTCCAAAGGCTTAGTGTTGTTTAGAACCACGTTTAGCTAGTAATCTTTATCCAACTTTTCTTTAGGAATTTTTTAAAACTTATTTTGGAAAATTCTTTTTGTTTAATTATGAGAAAATATTCCTCAAGTGGTAGGGACTTAAGCTCCCCAAAAAAATTTTCACATCCTACTCAAGAGCTTAAATCACTAACACTTTGGACAAAGCAAGAAGTGTTAACAAGAGAAAAAGAAAAACTTGAAAGAAAAGCACGACTTGCAATTTTAGAGGAAGAAATTCAAATTCTTAAACAAAAGGAAGAAAAACTTTTAGCATAAATAAAATTGAGAAAAATAAGGAAAAAGGAAATAAAAAAGGCATGTGATGGAGTAGTTCTTTCCATGGATGATGATAGTGGTTGAAAGGAGACTCCTTGCCCTTGATCTAGGTTCACCAAGGGGTAGACAAAGGAAGGCTTTTGTGGGACAAAAGGGAGATGGGCGTGAAAAGGAGGTGTTGGGCGGAAGTGTTTATGGAAGGCAGAAGCATATGGTGTTTGGTGCTCACAAGGTTGGCTCACTCCAAGTGTAGATGGAGGCCAATCTAGGGTTTCACTCTCCAAGGGTGGAGAATGAAGGTGGCTAGCCGAAACTAACCTAGTGACTAAGGAAGAGGATTTGAGGCACAAAAGGCTCACTCAAATTCATATAATCCAAAGTATTTACAAGTGGTGGGGTGTTGGGTATTTATAGGAGGGGAGGCATCTAGGGTTGCATTTGGAGTGTGCATGGCCGAAATTCACAAGGCAAATGCACTCCAAATGACATGCCAAATGAACCCTAGATGCTACTTGGTGACCAAGTTTGGAATCTATGGGTCTAGATTGGCTACATCAAGGTGTATGATATGATCATGCAACCTTTGCCCTCCACTTGGGCCTAAGCCTTTCTATCACCAAAAATAGATCCAAAACTCACCAAAAATGTGTCACCCTTCTAGTGTAATACCCTAGCCCAAATTAAAAACCTAATCATCTAAAGCACCCCATAATACAAGGGTAAAATAGGAAATACAAAGAAAATAAATCCTATGACTAAAATACCCCAAAATACAAGGGTAAAATAGGAAATAAAATAAATGCTAAAAAAACATAGGAGCTAAGGTCCAAAAATGGCCTCACTATCCCATTCCTTTTGCCTCCTTTAGTATATCACCTCTTGGTCTTCTCGGCCTTAGTGTTATTCCATCAGCATGTATCTTAGGGAAGAGTAAAGAGGAAAATATCTCCTTTAAAGGACTTGTGAGTGAAGAGAGTTTTTCTATCACTGAAAACCATTTTCCAAATACTCTCTTCTTACATAAAGACCTTAACTCTTACCCTTATGCTACCACTAGTCATGAAGTAGAGATTCTAGAACAAAATATTTTAAAGAAAAATGAATATCAACTTCAAGATATAGTGAAGAAGGAGTGGACTATTCCTAGTTTTACTCCTTATACTACTTCCTTGAAGGTGCACAAGGGAGGAAGTATTTCTGTGGTCTTAATAAAGCACCCAATTTTTGGTTTACATTGTTTGGTGGATACAATTTTTAATAATCTATATTCTATGATTGCTCTTATGGGAAGATCTTACTCTTTTGAACTTAATATGATTCCTTCTTTACAAGACAAATATAGTTTATATTATTATAAGTATCTAATAAGCAATCAAATCCAAAAATTTTTAGGGCATTTTCTAGTAGTCTTTTCTTTATATTCTAGGAAAAGCCTAGGTTACCATTTAGGGTACTTTAGGCAAGATGTTGTAGTTTTTAAGAAGCACTCTTTTCATTATCTTAGCCATAGTGTCATTACATTTTTAGGATTTCATTCTAGGTTATACTTAGAAGAGGATCCAATTTCTACTTTTAGGGAGTCTAATTTTGATAGTTTATTTTTCTTTCTTAGGCTAGATAGAAGGAATCCTCTTAGGATCCACATTCCATTTTCTTTTCATGAACATGTCACCTCTTATACATGGTTTGTTGTGCATGTAGGTGATGATTTTTCTCCCATGGATCCTCGTGATTTGAGGAAAAATCCTTTTCAAGAGGCAGGGGATGATGGAATCATGCCTAGGAAGGCAAGGGGTGACACATTGAAGGAGCCAAGAGGAGTTGGCTAGACATGAAGGTTTGGGCCAGTCAAGGCCCAATGGGCCCGATGGGCTTGGAAGGCCCAATTTGAGCTTCACATGGGCCATCTCTTAATAAATCCATTTTTCTTATATTTTGTACATATTATATTAGTATAGGTTTCACATATTTTGGTCTTGTATTTTGGACCACATAGAGTAGCATTTTTGGGCCATAGGCTTATTGGGCCTAGTTTTGGGCTTCATGGGCCTTTGGGCTTTTGCTACCCAATATTGGGCTCATTTTCATTCTTGTAATTTTTCCTATTCATTGTATTTGATTGACCATTGTATTTAGGTCATTATATTAGGATTTAAGGAGGATTATTAATGTAAGTGAATTAGGCAAAACTAGGTTTAATTTAGCATGCATTTAAGTTGCATTTTGAGTCACATGGATGGTGCCACCTTGGCTGAACATGTGTGACTCAAATTCAACCCTAAATGCACACTAAATCAAACCTAAATACACCTAGCATCAATGTGAACCGGACTTGTACATGTGAGTTAAGTTTTGAATTCACATTCAAAATTTGAATTCAAAACTTAGCGCCACATGTGAAGCCTCCACATTGGCGCCAAGTGTCCCTAATTCCATATCCATTTAAGCTACCTCCTTCACACATTGTAATCACTTTTGAGATATATGAAATTTGAGAGCATTTTCTACCAAGTTTCTTCCAAAAGTCACCAAGAGAGAGCCATCACTTTTTAGGATCCCTAGCTAGGTTTCCTACCTTTTGAAGTGAGCTTTCCTTTGTTCCTTAAGCTTGGATGCTTCCATCCATAGTCTAGGAACCCTAAGTCCGAAATCTTTCCTCCATTCAAGTGTTCATACATTTAGATTTCAAGCTCCATTGAAGAGGTCCAAGCTTTGGTGAATCCGAGGAGAAGACACCTATCACTTCTCCTAGTTTTTGCCATCACCAAAAATCATGAAGAAAAAAATAATCGATTATCCTTTAAAATAATCGATTATCTGGTTCTGAAATTTTTATAAATAGCTTTCACACTTTGCAACTTCAGAACAGAGAATGAATTAAGAATCAAAAAGAGAAAAACTGTATTGTGAAGTCTTTGTGACCTTCTTGGAGTGTTTTCTTTGTGAAACAAAGAAGTAAAATATTTTGGAATGCTTTGAAAAAGATCATCATCATCATTACATTCTCGGGAGAGAAAGATTAAGATTTGCTTTTGGAACTCACTGTCTGATTTGTTTAGCTTCCAGGTGAATAGTTCCTTTAATTCTTTGTGAAAAGTGTAAGGGAAATCTTGAGTAGGTGTCTCAAGTGGTAAGGAGTTCTTGTAGTGGGTTTCTACAAGAAGTGCTTTCTTGGGGGCAAGAAAGTGGTTATCTTGAATGTAGAAGTATATGCATGTGTTGTATGCTTGTAAAACTTCTTCATTGAGATAGTGGAAAAAATCTTGATCAGGTTATGATTGAGGACTGGATGTAGGTCACATGTGGAGTGGCTGGACCAGGATAAAAGACTTGTGCATTCTTCTCTCTCACTTTTATCTTTTACATTGAGCAAAATCTTGGTTGAGTGTTAAAGTGGATAATCTTGATTAATATGTTTGTATGCACAACATTACCTTAAAATAAATCAAACTGTTGCACATTAAGTGTTATTAACATTGAACTTTATCAAGATTAATCAAGAAAGCATATAAGACTCATCCCCATTAGCAAATCTTTCAAGGAACTTCTTTGAGAATTCATATTAGAAAAGTTTAAGTTGAAATAAAGATCCTTAGAACTCTAAAAAAATTTTAAGTGTCATAGAATCCAATTCACCCCCCTTTCGGATTGAGCCATTCTTTTCTAACAATTGATATCTAGAGCAAGGTTCTTGAGTGTTAATCAAGATTTCAAAAATGGCCAATAGCAACCTACCTTATGGTGAGGGTGTGTCTATTCATAGACCTCCTATTTTTAATGGTGAAAACTATGTCTATTCAAAAATTAGGATGAGAATTTTCATTGAAGTAATTGACATTGCTGTGTGGCATGCAATTAAAAATGGAACTTATATCCCTATGACCAAAGATGGTGATGGAAAGAAAGAAAAACATTGGAGTGAGTCGAGTGATGATGAGAAAAAGAGAGCTCAATATGACTATAGAGCAAAGAACATTATTACATCTGCATTGTCTATTGATGAGTTTTTTTTAGAATTTCTCAATGCAAATCTGCTAAAGAAATGTGGGACGCTTTACAAGTTACTCATGAAGGAACAAGTGATCTAAAAAGATCTAGAAAGCATACTCTTATAAAGGAATATGAATTGTTGAGAATTAATCATGGTGAATCAATTTCTAATTTTTAAAAAAGGTTTACACACTTGATAAATCACCTTGTTGATGTTGGCAGGAAATTTGAAGAAGAAGAACTAAATTTGAAAGTGCTACAATGCTTGGATAGATCTTGGCAAGCAAAGGTTACTACAATAGAAAATCAAAGGACTTAACTTCATTGACCCTTGCAACTTTCTTTGGAAAGCTAAGAGAGCATGAGCAAAAGCTGCACATTTTTTAGGAAAATGAACAGTAAGACAAAAAAGGTAAAGGAGTGTCTCTAAGAGGCTTGAAATTAGTTAAAGGCAAAGAAATATGTGAAGACTCAAGCTTTGAAGATTTCTATTTAGAGAACTTCAACTTGCTAGTGAAGAAGTTCAGAAAGTTCCTAAGAAAGAAGAGGAGTTCCCCCTACAAGTTCAACAAGAAGGCTAACAAGAAAGAGGAAGGAAGCACATCCTCTTACAATTGTTTTGAGTGTGGAAAATCAGGCCACATAAAAGCTGAATGCCCCAACTTTCTAAAGAAGCAACAAGAGGAAAAGAAAGGGAAGAAAAATTATAAAAGAAAAAGAGTATTCATTGCTTGGGAAGACAATGACTCAAGCACAACAAGTGATGAATATGAATTTGAGGAAAATAACTTATGTTTGATGGCTAGAGCTGATTAAGACACAATAGTAAGTGATTCTGATCTTGAATCTAATCCAGATTATGATCAACTTCAAGAAGCTTTCATTCAAATTCACAAAGAGGCTGTGAAGTTAGATGCCTTAAATTCAAAGCTTAAAAACAAGCTGTCATGGTATGAAAATGCTTTAATTAGAGCTGAACAAGAGCTTGAAATTTTGAAAAATGAACATGAAAATATTCAAACAATTTTCAACTTCAATGAAGCTCATTGAGAAACCTCCCCTTCTTTAAAAGTTGATTGTGAAAATTACAAGGTTTTCGAAAAGGAAAATGATTATTTGAAAAACTCTCTTGCAAAGTTCACAAATGGAAATGCAAATTTGAATGTCATTTTGGGAAAGCAAAGACATGCTTTTGATAGATGTGGACTTGGTTTTAATGAAAGCATGAACATGCCATTAAAATCAAAGGAAAGAGTTTTTAATAGGAACCAATCGTTTAGAAAATCTAAAGGCAATTTCATAAAACAAACTACTTGCTTTTATTGTTGTAAGAAAGGACATACAATAAGAAATTGCTATTCTAAGAAATATGGTGTTTCAAATGGAGAAATGATTTGGATTAATAAGAGCCAAGGGCTGAGAACTAACCATCAAGGACCCTTCAAATGGGTACCTAAATCAATTTTCTGATTTTTGTTGTAGGAACGCTTGAGAGCCAAAAACTTATTATGGTATCTTGATAGTGGCTGCTCAAGGCATATGACTGGAGATCCTTCAAAATTCTCAAGTCTGAAATTAAAGAATGAAGGATTTGTTACTTATGGTGACAACAACAAAGGGAAGATTATTGGTCATGGAAACATTAGAAACTCTTCCTCCTCAACATTGATTGAAAATGTATTGCTTGTTGAAGGGCTAAAACATTACTTGCTTAGTATAAGCCAACTTAGTGACAAAGGATTTAAAATTGAATTTGATAACACTTGTTGTTTAATCTGTCATAAATTGACAAAAGAAATTAGATTCATTAGAAAAAGAATTGACAACATTTACATGCTAGATTTAGAACACTCAATTACAATTTATAACACCAAGTGTTTAATAACCAAAGAAGACAATATTTGGCTTTGGCATAGAAGAGCTGCACATATACACATGGATCACTTAAACAAACTTAGTAGAAAGGAGTTAGTGATTGGATTACCTAAACTCAAATTTAGCAAGGACAAACTATGTGATCCTTGTCAAAAGGGCAAACAAGTAAAGGCTAGCTTTAAAAGAAAAATTCAGATTTCAACTTCTAAACCTTTACAATTAATTCACATGGATTTGTTTGGTCCTTCAAGAACCATGAGTCTAGGAGGGAATTACTATGGGATAGTTATAGTAGATGACTATTCAAGATTCACTTGGGTTATGTTTCTTGCAAATAAAAGTGAAGCTTTTAATTCTTTTAAGAAATTTGCTAAGCTTGTTCAAAATGAGAAAAACACAAATATCACCTTAATTAGAAGTGATCATGGAGGTGAATTCCAAAACTTTTTTGTTCTAAAAATTCTGTGAGGAGCATGGCATTAATCATTTTTCAGCACCTAGGACACCTCAACAAAATGGGGGTGTGGAAAGGAAAAATAGGTCTCTTGAGGAATTAGCTAGGACTATGTTGAATGAGACCAAACTACCTAAATACTTTTGGGCTGATGCAATTATAAGACAACATGTCATGTGTTAAATAAGGTTCTAATTAGGCCTATTCTAAAAAGAACACCCTATGAGATTTATAATGGAAGGAAGCCTAATATCTCATACATTAGAGTATTTGGGTGTAAATGTTTTGTGCTGAATAATGGTAAGGAACAACTTGGAAAATTTGATGTTAAAGTTGATGAAGCAATTTTCTTAGGTTATTCTACTAATAGCAAAGCCTATAGAGTATATAACAAGAGAACTTTAATTGTTGAAGAATCAGTACATGTTGTGTTTGTTGAGACTAACAAGTAAGAAACAAAGCAAACTAAAATAGAGGACTTGACTGATTTGCTTAATCAACCACCATTAGAAAGTGAACCTAGTGAAAAGCCTAAAGAGAGTGAATCAATTGAAACCACTAAAAAGACAAGTGAACAATTGCCTAAGGAATGGAAAACTTCTAAAGACTTATCAATTGAAAATATAATTAGAAACATTGGTAAAAGAGTGTCAACTAGAAGATCCATCAAGAATATTTGTAACACTATGGCTTTTGTTTCACAAGTTGAACCCAAAACAATAGATGAAGCACTACATGATGAACATTGGTTAATGGCTATGCAAGAGGAACTAAATCAATTTGAAAGAAATGAAGTTTGGGATTTAGTTCCATTACCAAGTGATTATCCAATTATTGGAACCAAATGGGTTTTTAGGAATAAGCTTGATGAATCTGGAATCATTATAAGAAATAAGGCAAGGTTAGTGGCTAACGGGTATAATCAAGAAGAGGGAATTTATTATGATGAGATTTTCGCCCCTGTACCAAGGATAGAAGCCATTAGATTACTTCTTGCTTATGCTTCAATAATGAATTTTAAGCTTTACCAAATGGATGTGAAAAGTTCTTTTCTAAATGGTACAATGTATGTTCAAATCTATGTGGATGACATTTTTTTGGATCTACTAATTCTTGTCTATGCAAAGAATTTGCTAAAACCATGCAAGGTGAATTTGAGATGTCAATGACGGGAGAGCTTACATTTTTCTTGGGATTGCAAATCAAACAAATGAGTGATGAAATCTTTATAAGTCAAAACAAGTATTGCAATGAATTGTTGAAAAAGTTTGGTATGGAAGGGTGTAAGGAGGCTGCAACACCAATATCAAACTCATGCAATCTTGACTTGGATGAGAAAGGGATAGCAGTTGGTAACTCAAAATATAGAGGTATCATTGGATCACTTTTATATTTGACAGCTAGTAGACCTGATATAATATTTGTTGTGTGCTTGTGTGCAAGATTTCAGGCAAATCCAAAAGAGTCTCATATGAAATCTGTCAAAAGCATCCTTAAGTATCTAAGAGGAACAACAAATGTAGGTATATGGTATCCAAAAGGAGTCTCACTAAGTATGATAGATTATTCAGATTCAGACTATGCTGGGTGTAGACTTGATAGGAAGAGCACAAGTGGTACTTGTCACCTACTTGGAAATGCACTTGTCTCATGGCATAACAAAAAGCAAGCATGTGTTGCTTTAAGTACAGCTGAGGATGAATATATAGTTGCTAGCAGTTTTTGTGCACAAATCCTCTGGATGAAACAACAACTAAAATATTATGGAACTGAGTTGAACAAAACTCCTTTAAGATGTGATAACACAAGTGCAATCAATCTAACCAAAAATCCAATCTTACACTCTAGGACAAAACATATAGAAATGAGACATCATTTTTTAAGGGATCATGTACAAAATAATGATTTTGTAGTAAAGTTTGTTGAAACAAATAAACAATTAGTTGATATATTTACAAAACCTCTACCAAAAGAAAGATTTAATCAATTAAGAATTAAACTTGAAATTATCAATTACTCTTGTTTGAATTGATTGTGAGTGTGCACTTGAGTGTGATTGTTTGAATAAAATTTGGTTGATGTGTGTATAGAACATTGAAATATGGTGCATAAAAGAATGGTTTAAAAGTTGAAATGGATCAGGGATGGTTTAAAAGGTTTAAACTAAGAGGAACAAAACTTCACTAAAATAATCGAGTATTATAAAATTTAATTGATTATTGTAAGTAAGCCTAGGAAAATAATCGATTATTTGGGAAACAATTAATTATTTGGGAGAAGTAAAATTCAAGAAGTCTTTGGAATAATCGATTATTTGGGCAATAATCGATTATTTGGATAACAAGAAAACTTGGAGCCCTTGTAATAATCGATTATTTGGGCAACAATCGATTATCTGGGCAAGTTAGAGGAAATGACCCTCTGGAATAATCTATTATTCCAAAAATAATTGATTATTTAGTGTAGAAAAGGTTTTTCAAGAGATTTTACTGATACTAATAATCGGTTATTTGTATAGATAATCGATTATTTTCACGACTCTTGGTTTTCCATACGATTTTTGAATGGTTTTATTCGCGCCAACTCCCAATCTCCCACTTTCCTTCATAAGTGGCACCTCTATTCTACCCAATCCAGTGTCTAGGGCTTTAATAACCCCTAACCCTTTTATTCTACAAATAACCCACACATTCTCTCAACTCTCACACACAAACCCTAACCCCTCTACCTCACATTCTTCTTCATCTTCTCTTCTCCAACCAAGAACCCATCTTTAATCATAAAATGGTCTCATCTTCCAAGAGAATCAAGAAGCCTAAAGTTAGGGGGAGCAAAAGACGCCTACAGGAGCTGAGCAATTGATCTCCAAGTGGTTTACTGACAAAGAGACCCAAGACTACTACTTTGAGTGGTATGCGGGTACAAGAATCATTCCTCTGAAGACTTTGAAGCTGGAGTGGTTTAAGAGTGAGGGTTTCAGTTTTCCTCCTCTCTTGGATCATCAAGAGCTTGGGAAGTTCTTGGAGTTGGAAGGTCCATATTACCCAGAACTCATTAGGCTGTTCTTGTGTTTTGTCTCGAGCAATGAGGCGATAATGCAATCTTTGGTAAAAGGCAAGCTCATAAAGCTTGATGGACCAACATTGAAGGAAGCGGTTGGGCTAAGCGGAACTGAAAGTATGAAGCCCCAACCCCTTCAATTTTTGTGACTTTGAAGAGTTGATAACTTTTAAAGATTTTCAAAGGAACCTGGAGACCACAAATTACAATAAATTTCTAGCTGGAGGTATGAAGAAAAACTTTAGGTTGATTTCTTTTATAATAGCTTGGATGCTTAAGCCTAGACTTAATAACGATGCTCAAATGTCTAGAGATGATGTTTGGCTTATGCATATCATTGAGAAAAAGATAAAGATAGATTGGGTGTCTGTTGTGAATGATTGTATCTGGAAGGCTAGGAGAAAGGAGGATGGTCCAATACCATATGCTTTATTGCTATCTAGGATTTTTGAGAAAGCTGGTGTGGATCTTAAAGGGGAGAAAAAGATAATTCTCCATGCCTCAAACAAGATTGAAAAATCTTCTTTGCATCATATGAGGATGGTAAACCAAGAAGACAAATGGGTATTTAAAGGTGATGTTCCTCCAACATCTGAACCGGCAACGGATGAAGATGGTGTTCCATCTCATGATGAGGAACAACCACCGCAAATGAAAATTGAACCTGAACAAGAGCAAGAATCGGAGCCTAAGGCATTTTCTCCGTTTGAACAAATTATGATCAACAAGCTGGATATTGTGATGGAAATGTCAAGGAAGCATGAGTCATATTATTCTGGCATTCTTGATCGGTTTGATAACCTTGATCATGAGATTGCAAGGATTAAGGCTCAGCTTGGAATGCAAGAGGACTCGAAGTGATGCGTTTAGGAGTTTTAGTGTTCTTTTTTAGAAGTTTTAGTTTTAAATTGCAATTGGGTTGTAATCATTTTAATTTATGAACAATTTGCTTATTTTGGTTTTATCTTGGTTTGAACAATTTCAATTCTGGTGCAATATGAATTTAATTGTGGTTATATTGTGTTTGGTATGATTTGGTTATGATAACATTGATTTGAATGATTGATACTGCTATGTTCTAGTTTGAACATTGATATGTGATAGTGTTGATGTATATATGTTGATTTTTGCTGGTATCTTTGAGATGTTGCTTATTGTAGTTGATGCATCCTGTGGATTAAATTGTGTATGAAGTACATATGTGTTCATGATGTATCAAAATCTCTGATAAAAATTTTGAATTTAAATTGGATTAATTGGAACAATGCCTATTGTGATATTGCTTAACTAATTTTTTGGTATTAAGTTAGTCTTGTGGCATTGATTTTGAGCAAAATTTATACATATGCAATCAGCAAAATTTATTTCTCTACAACTGCACATATATATATACCTGTTAGTTTTTTATGTTGTCCAAAGGGGGAGAAAGGTTTTGAGTTTGTTTTTCAGGACTAAATATGAACAAGGTATGATAAGCTCATATGATAGGCTCATATCTAAAAATATGAAGTGCTGGTTTGCAAAACATAGTGGCTTGTATGGTTTGTCATCATCAAAAAGGGGGAGATTATTGAGATTCATGGAATAGTGAATCAACTCAGACTTGGAGTATGAGAGTTTTGATGATAACAAAGGAGTTAAAGCTGACCAAATGTGAATAACCAATTTTATCCAGACCCACCAACACGATGAAATGAACGTCTACTATGAATAGGAAGAGCTCCCAAAGAATGAAGTCATTACCATATGACAACAAGGAGGTTTGAAGCCTAAACAAGCTGGTTTTAGGACCTAGGAACAAACTGTTGCAAAATCAGAACGGGTCGTTCTCAAATTGGAACGGGCCGTTCCAAGGTTTTAAAAGGGCCTAAAACCCTAATTTGGAATGGGCCATTCCAATCTCCTGAAAAAGGGCTAAAACCTATGCTTGAAATGGACCATTCCTAAAATAGAACGAGTAGTTCCTAAACTGGAACGGGCCGTTCTAACTTATTAAAAAGGACTAACAATCTTCGTTTGGAACAACCATTCTAGAGTATCCAGTTATGTGTTAAACTCATCTCTGGAATGGGCTATTCTAGTTTTAGAACGGGCCGTTCTAGTTACAAAATTAACACATAACGACTATTTTCAGAACTGGCCGTTCTAATTTTGGAATTGGCCGTTCTGGTAACTTTTGACGTCTATAAACACATGACTCGGGCACAGTTTTCGGGGCCAGAAAATTTTGACCAAGGCTCCTTAGAGCTCGAAATTTCTCTTTCTCTCTCCTCTATATTTCTTGAGATTCTGTGAGGAGCATTGTAGTGTGTTAGGTCCCCAAAAAGCACATAATAGATCATCATATTTGAAGATTCAGCAAGTTAAAGTCTCTCATTTGGTATCATTTTTTTATTCTTTATTTTTTATTTATTTAATAATTATATGTACATAGTGAATATGATTTGTTGTCTTTAAAATTATTGTTTAAAAAGTATTTAATATACAACAAATAATAATGTTAATTGAATAACATTTTATCTTTAACATTATTTGGTTCTAGGAGTTTAATGACTAGTCAATTGCTAGCTTAAACTCTTCTGTGCAAAATTTCTTTTTAAAGAATAAAGATGTTGCAACCAATAAAGTTAATTAAGTAGCACTTCTATTTTTAACGTTATTGGAGGGACTTATTGATTAGCCATTTGCTAACTTGAATCCTTATGCAAAATCTATTTCTTTAGATAAAAAATGTAAGCATAATTTTGCTTCATATATACTTATTTTTATGGTCAATGATATTAATGGAGGAGCACTTCTACCCTTTAATATCATGTAAATAATAAAATTTAATAGAATAATTATTCATTGTCCTAAGCTTTAAGCATGTTTATTGATTATCCATTTGCTAACCCAAATCCCTATAATTTTCTAATAAAAATACAAAAAAAAGAAGCATCTCACATACATTTCTGAGGAGTAAATTAAATATTTATAAATTTATATAATTTTGTGCAATTAATTAAAGGTACTATTTTTACAAGCGTCGTAGGGTGCTAATACCTTCCATACACGTAATCGACTCCCGAACCCAACTTTAATTTTAAATATTATCTTTTAAAGGGTTTTCCAATGTTTTCCTTTAAAATCGACTCCCGAACCCAACTTGTACCTCACACACTTTGGGCTCTATACCTGAGCCTGTGCGAGCCTAAGAAGAAAAAGTGGCTTGATGACTGTTATTGAGGGGCTTGATGCTCACTTGACCGTTGTTGAGTTACTGCTCAGGTTGTTACTAGTAGCATGGGTTAATCATATTGAGAGGTTATGTTCCCGACTTGTGATTGATTCATGCGCTAGGTCCTTATTTATATGATAAGGGCAACTTGGGGACCAATGAATCTTGAGGAGTTTTTAGATCCACCCACAAAACCATGCACTAATAGGTGGACTTAATGACCTTCCAAAGTATGGTGTTAACCTTAGAAATTTCCTACCCTAGGTTTACCGTAATAGGTCACATTGTACTACTCTTTATCCCTCCTTTTATATGTTCATACTAACAAAAAAAACACGTTAATACACTCATGCATCATACATTCATATCCAATATCATTTTAGTATCTAGATTATTTTTCTTGCCCAAAATAATTTTTTTTAATAAACAAATAAAAGATAAAAATGATGGAAGGCCATGCATACATGCATATTAGGGGCATATTAGGTTGCATGTTTTTTTTTTTCATTTAACTAAGTCTTTGTTTCATTAACACTTTAAAACAATTGATAGTATTCAATATGGGGGAGATTCAAGAGCATAGTAGCAATGCATCAGGGTTAAACAAGAGTATCAGGATAAATGTGCTAAAAAATGATCTCGAAAGGGTAGATAAGATCTGCCAAAATAATAGCACATTTTGACTTGATATATAACTTGTTTTAGACATCATTTGTTGAGGAGAGAATTCTCCCTTGAGTGATTGTTAATCACATTTTGATCTTGAGATGATTGATCCTTGTTTGAAAATGTGGTTTGTACTGCTGCATTGCTAGTAAGATGACCTTATCCATTGAGGAGTGAATGCTCCCTTGAAATAAGTGTCAACCATTGTATGACCTAAGGGGTTTTTGCCTCTAGCATTGAGATGTGGGGAGTCGCTCTTCAATTTGAATACAAAAATCAATTTTTTCCAAAATTCGTTTCTTCTTCCTTTTCTTTTATACTCATAAAATTCACTTTGTATTCAAAAAGTAATAAAGCAAAAAAACAAAGTGTTTCCTCGACATCGTTATAGAACACGTTCTCAGGCCAGGATCATGGATGAGATGGAGGAACGCAATGAAGAACTGAGAAATGATATCAATCAATTGAAGGAACAAATGACCCAAATTCTAGAGATGTTGCAGTCTATAAAAGCGAAAAATGTTGAAGGGACCCCTCCAGTAGCTAGATGAGAATCGTGAACTTCTCCTGTGTATCCACCTGGCTCTACCCAACCCCAGCATAACCATTAACTCTACATCTTAACAATCCCAGCCAACATGTTGATCCTCCAGAGGTCCAATGGCCACCATATGGCCTTCTGCCCAACTACACGCCTCCAACAATCATGGATCCTCCGGATAAACACCAACCATTGGTGAATCAACCGCCTACACAAATGCAACCTACCCAACCTGAGGTTTCATCCATGAATGTCACCTCTTATAAACATCAAGTTCCCTACCAACCCCAAAATTCTAATTTTATCAACCAAGGGAATCCTCACCAAACTTCAGGGGTATATCAACCAACCTCTGGGATTGAGCATGTTCAATCTAGTGAGAAGTTACAAATTCTAGAAGAGAGGTTAAAGGTTATGGAAGGAGGTAGTTATGATGTCGGTGAATCTTTCAATCTTTGTTTGGTTCCAGATATAGAGTTTCCCCCGAAATTCAAAGTGCCTGAATTTGATAAATATAAAGGAACAAGCTGTCCAAAGAATCACATAACCATATATTACAAAAAGATGGTAGTATATGCTCGCAATGATAAGTTTCTTATTCATTGTTTTTAGGATTCGTTAACTGGGGCAACTTTGAATTGGTATATGCATCTTGAAAGGGCCTATATCCGCTCTTGGAAAGATTTAGCTGATGCTTTCCTTAAACAATATAAATATAATCTTGACATGGTTCCAGATAGGTTTGAACTACGCAACATGTCTAAAAAAGATGGTGAAACATTTAAGGAATATGCTCAGAGGTGGAGAGAAGTGGCAATACAAGTGGACCCTCCTTTGTCCGATAGAGAAGCGTTAGCCCTGCTCATTGATACTTTACGAGCACCGTTCTATGATAAGATGATTGGGAATATTTCATCAAATTTCTCTAATATAGTCATCATCGGGGAAAGGATTGAGAATGGCATGAGGAGTGGGAAGATCGCGGTTGACTTTAGTGAAATAGCTGGTTCAAGAAAATTTTCAAATGAAGCAAGAAAGAAAAAGGAAGGAGATACAAATGCAGTGACATTCAACTCTCCTAGGTTACCTAACAATCAACCTCCTTATTTCTATACCCCTCACATGGTCTACCCAAATATCACTGCCATCTCACCATATCCTCATCAACCTATCCATCAAGCTTTGCAAGTTTCACCTGTAACACCTACCGCACAACCACCTCAATCTACTCAGCCATGGAACCAAAATTCTAGCCATGTGAGGTCACAAAATACCCAAGATTAAAAACCAATTGAGTTTGACCCTATCCCTATGTCCTATACTGAGTTGTTCCCTCTCTTACTACAAAATTCACTAGTAGTACCTTGCCCGATGAAGCCCATAGAACCACCATACCCTAGGGGATACGATGTTAATGCCAAATGTGATTATCATGCAGGAGCTATTGGTCACTCCCTTGAAAATTTCTGATCACTAAAAATTAAGGTACAAAGTTTGACTAAGGCTGGGTGGTTAAACTTTAAAGAGGATAATCCTAATATTGGGAACAACCCTCTACCAGGTCATGGAGGGACGACAGTTAATTTTGTTGAGGAGACTAGATGGGGTCCCTATCAGTGATCTGCGAGAAAGCTTTTGGAGTGCTGGGTTTGAGTTTCCAAACTCAATAGTTGTTGTTGAGGAAGACCCTCGTGAGGATGAACATGTTAGTCATGTTAGTCTGGTTCACGCTTGTCCACCGAACATGAAGCTTAATAATCGAGAGATTGTCAAATTACCTGTGGTTTTTATTTCAAATTTAAAGTTAATTTTCTTGGTAATACCAATCTTATTGCTCTGCCCAAGGCTTTAAGATTTATTTCTTTGAATAAGGGCTCATGTATTTCCTTTTAAATATTAATTATAAATGCATTCATTCTTCCTTCATCTCTTACCTCTTCCTTTCTCCTTAATATTTTTACCAATCTTTTCCTAACTTTAAAGAATGCAGAAAAATGTGCTTGAAAGTGACAATGCTAGTGTTGCATCAAATAATTTTGATTGTGCAGTTAATCAGACTTGTGAGGACATGGAAAATGATTGCTTTAAATATGTGAAGAAATGTCATGAATGCCAGATATATGCTGATAACATCAATGATCCGCCAAATTCTCTTAATGTTTTGTCACCACCTTGGCCATTTTCAATGTGGGGAATGGATGTTATTGGCCCTATTGAGCCGAAATCGTCAAATGGACATCGCTTCATTCTGGTTGCTATTGACTATTTCACCAAATGGATTGAAGCCGCTTCATATGCCCATGTGACTCGAAATGTGGTTGCAAAGTTCATCAAAAGGGAATTAATTTGTCGTTACGGTGTGCCAAGCAGAATCATTACTAATAATGGAACCAACTTGAACAACAAGATGATGACAAAATTATGTGTTGACTTCAAAATTCAGCACCATAACTCTTCCCCATACCTCCCAAAGATGAACGGGGCAGTTGAAGCAGCAAACAAGAACATCAAGAAGATCATTTAGAAAATGTTGGTGACATACAAAAATTGGCATGAGATGCTTCCATTTGCTTTACATGGGGATCGTACCTCAGTTCGAACCTCAACTGGGGCAACCTCATTTTCTTTAGTTTATGGAATGGAAGCAGTCCTTCCAATTGATGTTGAAGTTCCATCTTTGAGAGTATTAACGGAACCAAATTGGGATAAACAGAACGGGTCCAAACCCGTTTGGATCAATTAAATCTCATTAAGGAGAAAAGGTTGAACAATTTGTCATGGCCAATTATACAAAAAAAAATGCTCGCTAGATTAAAAACCTGAAAGGACGATCTAGGCAAAAATTAGAGCGACTCGCTAGATTGAAAACTTGAAAGAGAAATCTAGGCAAAAATTAGGGTCGACAAAAAAAAGGAGGCTCACTAGATTGAAAACCCGAAAGCGCAATCTAGACAAAAGTTAGAGCGGCCCGCTAGGTTGAAAACTTAAAAGAGAATCTAGGCAAAAATTAGGCTAAAAAACACAAAAAAAAAGAGCTGGTTAGATTGAAAACATGAAAAGGAGATCTAAGCAAAATTAGCGCGACATGCTAGGTTGAAAACTTGAAAAAGCAATCTAGTAGATAAGCATCATGCCAAATTTCAAGGTATCAATTGGGGCCAGACATGGCAGAGCTAAAAAACTGGGGCAAAATACATTGAATTATCCTCTTAAGTTTATTGGCAAGCAATCAAGGTTATTGAAGTGATGAGGTTCCACTTGGTGAATCCTCAATGAACACAATCAAATCCTTCTCGGTTCCTTGGAAATATGGCAAGGAAGGAAGTTCCAAGAAGCATCAATGTTTCCTAAGCTTGACCATGCCAAGTCCGGAAGAAGAAAGGGATAACCTAGCTCTACAAAGAGAGGAGCTCAAGGAGGGTAGAGGTAGGCTATGAGTGACTTTCGGAGGGAGAGA
The DNA here is from genome assembly GCF_000230855.2 of Cajanus cajan. NCBI lineage: Eukaryota > Viridiplantae > Streptophyta > Magnoliopsida > Fabales > Fabaceae > Cajanus > Cajanus cajan. The sequence continues at coordinate 43,389,593 of NC_138525.1, forward strand.
ATTCAATGTGAGAAATCTCATTCATCAATCCAAAAGTGAGGTACATGGCTCGGTCATATGAATTTATAAGAGTAAATTAGGTTTAGGTAACCATGGGTTAGCCTAAGGTTAAGTGAAACCATGGTATGGTTCACTTAACTTTAGGCGCCCAAAATTTGAATTCAAAATTCAAATTTTGGTGCCTTAAACCGGATCACCCATGTGCAAGCTCATTTGAAATGTAATTAGAGTTCCATTTGAGTTGCATTTCGGATCACACCATGTGCATGTGTTGCACATGGCCGAAATGCACACCAAATGTGATTCTAATTACATTCTAATGTAACTACACATGTAACCTAAATAACCCTAAATTCAAATGACCTTTAAATGAAAAAGCTAAGCTACATGGCCGGAAATACAATGCCCAAAAGAAATACAAGGCACTAAGGCCCAATCCTATACTAACCCTAATCTAATGGGCTTGAGACAAAGCCCAACAAAATAAAGTGGTGGGCTTTCCTTGGGCTTGGGCCCACTCTTCATGTATCATCCTTGCCATAGCCCTAGTAGTTGGGCCCTTAGCCCATGGGCCTCCTCCATCATCCCCTCCCTCTTGAAGAGGATTTGTCCTCAAATCTAAATCATCCTCCTCTTGGGTAGCTAGTCCTGTAAAAAGAGACAAGTCAGAAACATTGAAACTAGAACTAACACCATACTCAGAAGGGAGATCTAGGACATAGGCATTATTATTGATTTTCTTAAGGATTTGGAAAGGACCATCCCCTCTAGGACTAAGTTTTGACTTTCTTTTGGAAGGAAACCTATCCTTCCTAAGGTGTAGCCAAACCCAGTCACCTTCCTTGAAGATAACCTCTTTCCTACCCTTATTATTATATTTTTGGTATTTTTCTGTTTAGGATTGAATATGATCTCTAACCCTCTCATGTAATTTCTTGACAAACTCAGCCCTAGATGTGCCTTCTTTATGAATAAAGGAAACAACATCGGGAAGAGGTAATAAATCCAATGGAGTAAGAGGATTAAAGCCATAAACAATCTCAAATGGAGACATGTTAGTGGTCTTGTGAACCACCCTATTGTAGGCAAACTCCACACGAGGAAGATAGTCATCCCATGACTTCTTATTGCCTTTGAGGATTTCCCTCAACATAGTCCCTAGAGACCTATTTACTACCTCAGTTTGCCCATCAGTTTGGGGATGACATGTGGTAGAAAATAGTAGTTTAGTTCCTAACCTGGCCCAAAGAGTTTTCCAAAAATGGCTTAGGAACTTAACATCTCTATCTGAGACTATAGTTTTAGGTAACCCATGTAGTCTCACAATTTCTTGAAAGAATAATTTAGCAATGTTACTTGCATCATCCACTTTGTGGCAGGGAATGAAGTGTGCCATTTTGCTAAAACGGTCCACAACCACAAAGATGGAATCCTTTCCTCTTTGGGTTCTAGGCAATCCAAGGATAAAATCCATGGAAATGTCTACCCAAGGAAAAGAGGATATGGGTAAGGGGGTGTAGAGCCCATGAGGTTTTGTGGTAGACTTTGCTTGTAAACAAGCAATGCAACTACTACAAAACCTGTGGACATCTCGTTTCATATGAGGCCAAAAGAATTTCTCTTTCAAAAGTGAAAGAGTTTTCTCAATTCCAAAATGCCCCATGAGCCCACCCTCATGGCTCTCCCTAACCAAAAGTTTTCTAATAGATCCTTGGGGTATACAAAGTTTGTTTTCTTTAAAAAGAAACCCCTTAGAAATATAGTAACCTTGGTAAGGTTTTTGAATACATAAAGAATAAAAGTTAGCAAAATCAAGGTCTTTCTCATACAACTCCTTGATGTCATCAAACCCTAGTATTTGAGAACCTAGGGTGTTCAATAAAACATGTCTTCTTGATAAAGCATCAGCTACTACATTTGTAGAGCCCTTTTATATTTGATGACATAAGGAAATTGTTCTAAATACTCAACCCATTTTGCATGCCTCTTATTTAATTTATGTTGACCCTTCAAATATTTAAGTGATTCATGATCACTATGTATGAAAAATTCCTTGGTCACAAGATAATGTTCCCAAGTTTGAAGGGCACGAACTAAAGCATATAACTCCTTGTCATAGGTAGGGTAGTTCAAGGCAGCCCCATGAAGTTTTTCACTGAAATAAGCTATAGGGTGGCCACCTTGTAACAACACAGCTCCTATGCCAAGTCCTGAAGCATCACATTCTAGCTCAAAGGTTTTAGAAAAATCAGGCAAAGCTAGAACAGGTGCTTGAGTAAGTTTATGCTTTAGATCTTGAAAAGCTAAGTTATGTTTTTCCTTCCATTCAAAGACCACATCCTTTTTCACCAACTCATTGAGAGGTGAAGCTAATGTAGAGAAGTTAGGAACAAATCTCCTATAAAAGCTTGCCAAACCATGGAAGCTCCTAACTTCACTTACATTAGTAGGAATAGGCCATTCTTGGATGGCTTTGATTTTCTCGGGGTCGACATGAACCCCATTTTTGCTTACCACAAACCCTAGAAAAATAACATTATCTACACAAAAAGTGCACTTGTCCACATTGGCAAACAAGTGATTGTCTCTAAGGACAAAAAAGACTTGCCTTAGGTGATCCACATGATCACTTAGACATTTGCTATAGATTAAGATATTATCGAAATAAACAACTACAAACCTACCAATGCAATCCCTAAGGGCATGATTCATCAACCTCATGAATGTGCTAGGTGCATTAGTAAGCCCAAATGGCATTACTAACCATTCATATAATCCAAACTTAGTCTTAAAAGCAGTTTTCCACTCATCACCTTCTTTGATTCTAATTTGGTGATATCCACTCTTAAGATCTACCTTGGAAAATATGGATGACCCATGCAATTCGTCAAGCATGTCATCAAGCCTAGGAATTGGGTGCCTATATTTTATGGTGATGTTGTTGATGGCTCTACAGTCACAACACATCCTCCATTTTCCATCTTTTTTTGGCACCAAGATGACAGGTACAACACAAGGACTTAAACTCTTTTGAATCCAACCCTTCTCCAACAATTCTTGTACTTGCTTCTCTATCTCCTTGGTTTCTTGTGGATTAGTCCTATAGGCTGGTCTATTCGGAAGACTAGCCCCAGGCACAAGATCTATTTGATGTTCTATTCCCCGAAAAGGAGGAAGTCCAATTGGGCCTTCCTTTGGAAATATATCATCAAATTCTTTTAAAAGATTTTTAACCACAAGAGGTAGAGAAGTTTCCAAAGAAGATGTGGCAGTGCAAGTTAATGTTCCTCGACACATGAGGATATGAGAAGATGGTTCAATAAAGAGAGAAGTTTTGTGTAAAGGTTTTGGTTGAAAACTCTCTTCTTGAACTATCTCTAGAGAGGGAACATTAATCTCTCTAGAATCCTCTTTTTCATCAATTTTTAGAAGTTCTTTTTTTTTCAACCTTTTTTTGTTTTCCTTTTTCTTGCTCACGTTTGGCCTTCATTTGTACTTGATCTTCTATCACTTGTGAAGGTGACAAAGGATGAAGCACAAACTTTTTACCCTTATGAGTGAAAGTTATTTTATTAGTTAGGCCATCATGATGAGTTTGTTTATCAAATTGCCATGGCCTACCCAATAAAATATGACAAGCCTCCATAGGAACTACATCACATTTAACATTATCTTGATAGTTCCCTATAGAAAACTCTACTTCCACTTGTTGGTTGACCACCATATCCCCATCATCATTAAGCCAATGAAGTTGATAAGGTTTTGGGTGGGGAGTGGTAGTCAAACCCAACTTTTCAACCATACTAGTGCTACAACAATTGCACCAAGATCCACTATCCACTATGAGAGAACAAGCTTTGTTTGAAATATTACATCTTGTATGAAAGATGTTCTCTCTTTGGGATTGTGTATCACTTGGTTGGTTATTGAGGACCCTTCTCATCATAAGAAGTTCTCCATTATAAGGATAAGTGACCTCACATGATTCTCCTTCACTTGCTTCTTCTTCATCCTCACTTGAAGATGAAGAAGCAGTAGCTTCATCTTGGCTACTATAAATGTCTTGGCCCCTTAAAATCATCACTTTTTTGTTAGGGCATTGAGAAGCAATGTGGCCTCTCCCAAGACACTTAAAGCATTTTATGTCACTAGACTTGGTGCTAGTGTATGAGGTGTTTGTTTTTTTATCTTTTTCTTTACCTTTATCTAGATTTTTGGAGAAAGAAGTATTTTTCTTGTCAAAATCATTTTTCTTACCCTCCCTCTTGTAGTTATCCTTAGAAAAAGAAGATGAGTATGAGCTTACTTTAAAACCTTTTCGTAAATTTTGTTGTTCAACCTTTATGCAAAGTTGAACCAAATCATCCAAATCCCTATAAGGGAGAAGCTCAACCTTATCTCTTATTTCATAGGATAATCCACTCAAAAACCTAGCAATGGTAATATTTTCCTCTTCTCTAATGCCAGCCCTCATGATGTACAACTCCATCGTTTGTCTATATTCTTCCACAGTCATATTTTTTTGATGGAGTCTTTGGAGCTTGTTGATAAGCTCCCTAGTGTAGTAAGAGGGTATATGCCTCCTCCTCAAGGCACTCCTTAATTCATTCCAATATTGAATTGGAGGTTCATTATGGAGACGCCTATCTCTCACAAGAGAGGTCCACCAATACATGGCATGACCTTGTGATGGAAATACTAGGAGAAGTGAAGGATGTTCTTCTCCTTAGATTTGCCTAGGCTTGGATCTCTTCAAAGGAGACTTGAATCCGCAGCTAAGAACACTTGAAGAAGGATGATTCTCGGTTGGAATAAGGCTTAAGCCTTGGATGGAAGCATCCAAGCTTAAGGTGCAAGGGAAAGCTCACTTCAAAGAGGAGGAAATCCTAGAAGGGTTCCTAAGGTGAAGCTTTCTCTCATGGTGACTCTTGAACGAAATTTGGCTGAATAAGCTCTCAAATTTCATTATTCTCAAAAGTGAATACAAAGAGTGGAAGAATCACTTAAGTAGGGTTCCAAGTGTGCAACTTTGGGCGCCTAAATCCAAGGCCACATGTGGCGCCCAAAATTTGAATTCAAACTTGAAATTTGAATTCAAATTTTGGCTCCCATGTGCTAGTCCGAAAATTTAGGTGCCTAGATGCATTTAGGTTTGATTTGAGAGTTATTTAGGGTTAATTTGAGTGGCACATGTTCAGCCACCCATGGTGCTAAACATGTGACTCAAATGTAACTTAAATGACTTCCAAATTAAACCTAATTTAACCTAATTTACCTATTTAAGTAATTCTTGTATATTCCTAATCTAATGACCTAAATACAATGGTCAAACAAATACAATGGAAAGGAAAAATTACAAGAATGAAAATGAGCCCAATATTGGGTACCAAAAGCCCAAAGGCCCATGAAGCCCAAAACTAGGCCCAACAAGCCTAAAACTTAAGATGCTACTCTATGTGGTCCAAAATACAAGACCAAAATATATGATACCTATACTAACATGATGTATATAAAGCATATGAAAATAGCTATAACAAAATATGGCCCATGAAAAGTTCAACTTGGGCCTTCCCAAGCCCATCGGGCCCATTGGGCCTTGACTGGCCCACACCTTCATGTCTAACCAACTCCTCTTGGCTCCTTCAATATGTCACCTCTTGCCTTCCTAGGCATGATTCCATCATCCCCTCCCTCTTGAAAAGGATTTGTGCTCAAATCACGAGGATGCATGGAATAAGAATCATCACCTACATACACAACAAACCATGTATAAGAGGTGACATGTTTATGATAAAAAAATGGATTATGGATCCTAAGAGGAGTCCTTATATCTAGCCTAAGAAAGAAAAATAAACTATCAAAATTAGACTCCCTAAAAGTAGAAATAGACTCCTCTCCTAAGCATAACCTAGAAGTAAAACCTAAGAATGTAATAACACTATGACTAAGACAATGAAAAGAACGATTTTTAAACACTACAATATCTTGCCTAAAGTACCCTAAATGGTAGCCTAGGCTTTTCCTAAAATATAAAGAAAAGAATACTAGAAAATGTCCTAAACAATTTTGAATCATATTGTTTGGTAGATAAAATGTCTTGGAAAATCTTGAAAACTCATATAAACTATTTTTGTCTTGTAGGGAAGGGTGCAAATTAAGTTCAAATAAAGATGAACTTCCCATAAGATCAAAAATAGAATATGAAATATGACAAGATGTATCTATCAAACAATATATTCCAAAATTTGGGTGCTTTATTAGAACAACTATGGTAGAAGGATTCCTAAAGAGAGGAAGGCTATCTTCCTTGGGCACCTCCAAGGAAGTAGCACAAGAAGTGGAACTAAATGTAGTCCACTCTTTCTTCACTACATTTTGAAGTTGAGATTCATTTTTCTTTAGAATGATTTGTTCTTGAATCTCTACTTCATGACTAGTGGTAAGATTAGGGTAAGAGTTAAGGTCTTTATTTATGAAGAGAGTATTTTGTAAATGATTTTTAGTGGTAGAACAACTCTCTTCACTCACAAGTCCTTTAGAGGAATTATTTTCCTCCTTACTCTTCCCTAAGAGCAATGCCTTTTTTCTTTCTTTTTCTCTTGTTTTTCTCAATTTTTCTTTTGCTAAAAGTTTTTCTCTATTTTGTTTAATAATGTGAATTTCTTCCTCTAAAATTGCAATTTGTGCTTTTTTTTCAAGTTTTTCTTTTTCTTTTTTTAAAGCTTCTTGCTTTGTCCAAGGTGTTAGTGATTTAAGCCTTTGAGTAGAATGTGAAAAACCTTTTGGAGAGCTTAATTCACTACCACTTGAGAAATATTTTCTCATGATTAAACAAAAGAATTTTTTTGTATATGCTATGCAAAAAGTTATAAAATGTTTTTGGTATTTTCTAGGAATGAAAATAACACTTGGAAGTCTAAGTGTACAAGTTGCACTATCAAGGGAGGTGAGCTACAAAGAGCCACTTAATAACCAAGCCTTTTCAAGTGGAAATCACTAAACTCCTTTGTGGTACTTCCAATTCCCCAAAACTTTTCACAAAAATTTTGAATGCTTTTACACAATTTGTTTGTTTTTGAGACTAAACTAAACGTGAGCAAGTAAATCTACACAAGTATAGACGTTTCAAGGCAGCAAAATAAAGCAATTAAAAGACAAAGAACTTAAAGGAAGCAAGATAAGTAACTAGTCGGGTTCCCTAAGTGGAAGCTTGAAACATATGAAATTTCCAAGCCACTTCCACTAGCACTACACGTGAGGATGCTAACAAGGATTTAGATATACCTGACCAGCTTCTTAATACTCCCTCCAAGCTTTACAAATTGGTTTAAAATACAAAAGATTTGGCAAAAATGTAAACTAGTCTAGGAAAGCAATAAAGTGGCGGCTTTAGCAACCAACTAGTGACGGATTGTTGTGCAAATTTTCCAACACTTAATCAAGTGTTTAATCCGCCACTAATCCTTCAATATGATGCTACTGGACCTGCAAAAGAAACACAACAAAGAGGTTAATGGTGGCTGCCTCACAAGGTGAAAGGAATGGTCACTCAAGTGAAGGAAGTTTAGGAGAAGTTTTGGTCACTAAATTAGGTCAAATTTTTAGGTCTTAGTGTCCAAACTTTTCCTACTCTTTGTTGAGCAATGCTTGATCCTTGAGCAAGGATTTGAGGCCACTTCCAGCACAGGGAAATTATTGAAAGAAAACTAGACAAGCAATAGAAGCACAATTTGAAAAGCTTATACCAAAAGTTAAGAGTAATATGTATATATGACAAGACTCAAAGAGGTTCAACAAGTAAAACTGGAAAATAAGACTCCAAATAAAGCTAGCACTCAGTTAGGAATGTTCCTAGATAGGTACTAGAGTAGATGAACAAAACAAAAAAAATTTGAAAGCAATTGGATAAGTATAGCAAAAGTAGTAGTCAAAACAATAACAAGGAATCAAGTGAATTTTCTCCAAAAACACCTCACGGCTTTTGCATTTTAAATTGTCTTATATATATATTTTTTTTAATTCTTTTTTTTTAGTCTCAAATTAAGACTCCAGAGAAGGTGTTTGCCTTTTGTTTCAAATTTTTCTATGATTCCAAGCTATAGAAACCGAGATTACAAGAATTAGGTCAAAATCCAAGTGAAAATGAGAAACTAGTGCACTAGTCTTAGGTTTTTGTATTGAATTCTTTTTGCACACTTTTCTTTTGAACTTTAAGACTTTTCTTTTGTTTTAGGCTCTGTTTTATCTCTGTTTTCAGCCTCTAATTTTTTTTTTAAAATTGAATCCACAAGAAAGAGTGCACTAGAAGTAGAATTAAGCACTTGAAATTTTGAGTCAAAAATTTTTATAAGATTTTCAATGGAAAGTGATTTGAAAACTTAAGAACACAATGGAAACCTAACTCTAAAGAAACTTGCTAGGACTAATAGCAAATTATGAACACAATAAGGTAAAAGAAAAAGCACATATAGGTAGGCACAAATGAACACAAACCGAAAGCAAAATATGAACAATGTACTCAAAGAAAAAAATAGGTCAACATGCTATTCAAGGAATTTTGTGACATAGAAAGACTACACACAAACTCTAAGACAAAACATGGATTAAAAACCAAAATCTAATGCAAATGCATGAAGTCCAATCACGGACACATACAAGAATGGAGAGACTCAAATTAAATCAAAACAAGCACAAGCTAATAGGTCCTAAACATGTTGATTGTGGAAGAAAATTCAAAAACAATCAACCAATGGATCTATGGAACAAAAAGTGATTCAAAACATATAGATCCGAAAATGAAACTCAAATTAAGACACAAGAACACACAAGAACAGCACAAAACACGGACACAAAAATGGAAGCAACTTATCTCCTTGAAGAACCTTGCTCTTGATACCAAAAATGATGGAAATACTAGGAGAAGTGAAGGATGTTCTTCTCCTTAGATTTGCCTAGGCTTGGATCTCTTCAAAGGAGACTTGAATCCGCAGCTAAGAACACTTGAAGAAGGATGATTCTCGGTTGGAATAAGACTTAAGCCTTGGATGGAAGCATCCAAGCTTAAGGTGCAAGGGAAAGCTCACTTCAAAGAGGAGGAAATCCTAGAAGGGTTCCTAAGGTGAAGCTTTCTCTCATGGTGACTCTTGAACGAAATTTGGCTGAATAAGCTCTCAAATTTCATTATTCTCAAAAGTGAATACAAAGAGTGGAAGAATCACTTAAGTAGGGTTCCAAGTGTGCAACTTTGGGCGCCTAAATCCAAGGCTACATGTGGCGCCCAAAATTTGAATTCAAACTTGAAATTTGAATTCAAATTTTGGCTCCCATGTGCTAGTCCGAAAATTTAGGTGCCTAGATGCATTTAGGTTTGATTTGAGAGTTATTTAGGGTTAATTTGAGTGGCACATGTTCAGCCACCCATGGTGCTAAACATGTGACTCAAATGTAACTTAAATGACTTCCAAATTAAACCTAATTTAACCTAATTTACCTATTTAAGTAATTCTTGTATATTCCTAATCTAATGACCTAAATACAATGGTCAAACAAATACAATGGAAAGGAAAAATTACAAGAATGAAAATGAGCCCAATATTGGGTACCAAAAGCCCAAAGGCCCATGAAGCCCAAAACTAGGCCCAACAAGCCTAAAACCTAAAATGCTACTCTATGTGGTCCAAAATATATGATACCTATACTAACATGATGTATATAAAACATATGAAAATAGCTATAACAAAATATGGCCCATGAAAAGTTCAACTTGGGCCTTCCCAAGCCCATAGGGCCCATTGGGCCTTGACTGGCCTACACCTTCATGTCTAACCAACTCCTCTTGGCTCCTTCAATATGTCACCTCTTGCCTTCCTAGGCATGATTCCATCACCTTGAAAACTCAAAGTGGCTAGGGAAACTTTTCTTTCTTCACTTACTTGGTGGCAAGTGAAGATTTGTTCTACTTTCGTTTCCCAGTCTAGGTAACCCTCCACATCATCTTTTCCATGAAAATAAGGGAGATCTACCCTAGATTCCCTTGTCTTGGAGTTCCTATGGATTCTCCTAGGAGGTGGTTGATAATGATCTCCTAAAGCTAGGCTGTTATGTATTGACTCTCCTAGTGTGGAACTATGAGTGTAGGAACTATGTTGACCATGGTGATGTTTTCTTTTATCTTTCTCCTTTAATAAACGAATTTCCTCCTCCATTAGAGCAAATTGAGCTTCTTTTTCAAGTTTTTGTTGTAATTCTTGCTCTTTCCATAGTTTTAGTGATCTTAATTCACGTGACAATTTAGTAAAACTTTTGTTGTCACTTGAATTAGTATCACTATGAGGAGTAGAAAATTCTTCCATGATAGGTGAAAGATTATTTTTTATGAATGAACTTTGAAAAGCAATTGTTTTTATGCAAGGTTAAGACTAAGTACTTAGAGGATTATGTATACAAATTGAACTTTGGAGGGAGGTGAGCTACTAAGAGCCACTTAAAAACCAAGCCTCTTCAAGTAAAAATTACTAATCCCCTTTGTAGTTAATCTCTACCAAATTCTTTTCAATGAAAATGATTTTTGATGTTTTTTTGTGATTTATGACAAACTAGACGTATGAAAGCAAATAAAAACAAGTATTAAGCCACAAATTAAACTACCTAAACGTGTCCTAGGGTGAGAGCTTGAGAGATACCAAAGATCAATCAAGGACCACTCCCACCAAGTACTAACGAAAATTGACTAACTAAGGAGAGATGGTTGTGTACCAAAGACACTTCCAAGACACTCCTTGAAATGGCCAAATACAAGGTAATTACAAAGCTAAACAACAATGAAACAAGTGGCTTTTTAAGAGAAATTAAAACAGCCACCAAAAATTAGTGAGGAATTAATGACCAAATTTTGCAACAAAATTCAAATTAGTAAGGAAAAAAGTGGTCTCTAATCCGTCACTAATGCTCTGTTTTTTTTTTTTTTTTAAATTCAAATACAATTTCCAATTGATTCTCCAAGAGGTCTTCACGGAAATTCTGGTCCAGCAACATCAAAAAAAAATTCAGCCACAAGTGTTTGGTGTTTGATCTTTTGAATTTTGATAGCCAAATCCGAGAGTCTCCTTTTTCCTTTCCTCCTCCTTTTCTTAGTCCTCTTTTGATGACCCTTGTAGAACTAGCTTCTAAGGAGATAGGCTAGGTCAAGCATAGGTCACATTTGAGTTCCATAATGAATACAAACAGCAAAGGTATTTAAGAGTTAAAGAAAACAAGATTAGAGTAGGAGAAGATAATATGGATGACAATAGACAAGATTAGGCTAGGTCAAGGAAGAATAACCCTAAGAAAAAGGTTCTAGAATTGATTTATAAAACCAAAACACTCAAGAAGAATGTGAGCTGAAAATTTTAAGGTGCAATTTCACATCCAAGCCGAGAAGACAACAATGTAGATTCAACTCCTTAATTGGCTTTTTCCTTTCAAATTTAGGTTTAGCACTTTTTTTTTTTAATCAAATTTCTTTTGCATATTTTTTTTTTATAATCCTAGGAGTTGCCTTTTTTTCTTTTAATCAAAAAGTCACACAAGTCTCGGTCACACCTTAATTGAAGCTCCAAAACCGGATTCAAATTGTAATTCAAATGCCACTCAAATTAGGTTAAAATGTAATGAACATGTGACATGCTTTTGATGCTTGGTTGTTTTATGTAGCACATGCACGGTTTTGGCTCCAATTTTAAAATTCAAATTGCAATTTAAACACAATTTTCCAGCACACACCAATGAAACAAGATCAAACCTCACGGATTTAAAATTTTTGTGTAAGACATTTCAAGATTTTAGAAACCTAAAAAATTTATAAGAAAACTACTAATGATCTAGTAGTAGTTTATGAACTCAAACAAAACCAAAATGATGAGCTTATACCAAAGAAAAATAGATCTCGGCCAAATCCAGAAAATGATTCAAAATTCACTCAAAACAAATTTCAAATGGATTACTCAACATAACTAGGAAATATGAACATAATAAGAACTACACATGAATACTAAACATTGATTCAAAATAAAAATGACTCAAATACACATGGACCGAATAAAATTTCAAATATGACTCAAAGAAAACAAAAAGATCATAGGCAGAATTTTCCTAATAAGCACAAAGAATTGGAGCATGATTCATGGAGCATATAATCAAAGACGCATATATGAACCATTCAAGCACAAGAAACTAGATCCATCAAATTTTCAAGGCAAAATTAGATCTAGGAAGGAATCAACTCAATAGTGACAAAAACTCAAGATGAACAATATGAACATAAGATGAACACAAGAACAAGTTGAACCATGGATCAAAATTCAAGAAGATGAACTTATCTCTTGAAGACCGAAGTTCTTGATACCACTTGATGAGGTTCCACTTGGTGAATCCTCAATGAACACAATCAAATCCTTCTCGGTTCCTTGGAAATATGGCAAGGAAGGAAGTTCCAAGAAGCATCAATGTTTCCTAAGCTTGACCATGCCAAGTCCGGAAGAAGAAAGGGATAACCTAGCTCTACAAAGAGAGGAGCTCAAGGAGGGTAGAGGTAGGCTATGAGTGACTTTCGGAGGGAGAGAATTCAATGTGAGAAATCTCATTCATCAATCCAAAAGTGAGGTACATGGCTCGGTCATATGAATTTATAAGAGTAAATTAGGTTTAGGTAACCATGGGTTAGCCTAAGGTTAAGTGAAACCATGGTATGGTTCACTTAACTTTAGGCGCCCAAAATTTGAATTCAAAATTCAAATTTTGGTGCCTTAAACCGGATCACCCATGTGCAAGCTCATTTGAAATGTAATTAGAGTTCCATTTGAGTTGCATTTCGGATCACACCATGTGCATGTGTTGCACATGGCCGAAATGCACACCAAATGTGATTCTAATTACATTCTAATGTAACTACACATGTAACCTAAATAACCCTAAATTCAAATGACCTCTAAATGAAAAAGCTAAGCTACATGGCCGGAAATACAATGCCCAAAAGAAATACAAGGAACTAAGGCCCAATCCTATACTAACCCTAATCTAATGGGCTTGAGACAAAGCCCAACAAAATAAAGTGGTGGGTTTTCCTTGGGCTTGGGCCCACTCTTCATGTATCATCCTTGCCATAGCCCTAGTAGTTGGGCCCTTAGCCCATGGGCCTCCTCCATCATGAAGTGTAGTACTAGCATTGTTCATCTGGAAAGTGTCACTCACATAACAACTACCTCCCATTGCTACCGTTGTATATATTTTTCATTCTTGTCAGAAGATGACTTCCTTTGTATACACCTTTTTTGCTCTCTTAAATAAGATTATCCTACCTCTTTGTTGACCAATTCTTTTTGCATTTTATGATAATATACTGAAAGGAAATGCATGTTACATCTAAAAAAGAAAATTCAAGGCATTTCAAATTATTTTTATGAGTTTTAAAAGTCACATTATGCTTGATAATTTCTTGATAAAGCGCAACCAACAGGATAACGTTTCAACTCATAAGTACTTACAACAGCTTAAGGGTAACCCAAGAGAATAACCGACTATCATTCAAGTCAAAAGTATCCAAAGACCTCACTCATCCATGATCCTTGACTGCGTGTCACGATGAGGAATTTCTGAAAAATAAAGCAAAAGCAAAAACAAAATGGGAAATAGACAAAAGTTTAAGCCTTGAAAGTTCTGCCTCATAACATTTTGCTTTGCATCACATTTCATTTGCATCTCTTGCTTCCTAGAATTTATGACGTAGAGTTTTTAGGCTAAGCACTTACTTCACATATGACTTTCTATTTAAGTCCAGTACTTACCTGGCACAAGTTACATTTTTCTTTTGTATAAGCCCAATATCTACCTGGCATAAGTTGCATTTTTCTTTTGTATAAGCCCAGTATCTACCTGGCACAAGTTTCATTTTTCTTTTGTATAAGCCCAGTTCCTACCTGGCACAAGTTGCATTTTTCTTTTGTATAAGCCCAGTACTTACCTGGCACAAGTTACATTTTTCTTTTGTATAAGCCCAATATCTACCTGGTACAAATATTCGATCGATACACCACAAGCATTCAACCACTTCAGCATTAGTATTCAGTCCATCAACATTCAATCAATCTAGCACCAGCATTTGATTGAATTGGCACCAACATTTAGTCGATACAACACAACCATTTGACCACTCCATCACAACCATTTTGCATTAATATTCGGTTGATCAAAAACAAGCATTCAACTATTTCAGCATAAGCATTCGGTATATCCAGCACAAGCTTTCGACCACTCCATCAAGCACAAATATTCGGTTGATCAAGTACAACCATTCAACTACTTCAACATAAGCATTCAGTCGATCCAACACAAGCATTCGACCACTCCATCAAACATTGGCATTCGGTTGATCAAGCACAAGCATTCAACCACTTTAGCATTGGCATTCGGTTGATCAAGCACAAGCATTCAACATTAACATTCGGTTGATCCAACACTAGTACTTGATGATCCCAACACAACATTCTAGCATTGGACTATTCAAGCAAAAGCATTGAAGCTTTCAAGAACTTACTCCATCAACAATAAGAACTATGTCTTGGGTAGCTAGATAAAATTAATTCACATCTTTATTTATTTCTTATCACAAATGATCTAAATTACCTTATTTAGATTATTTAATAAGAAATAAATAAATAGGGGAAACTGTGAATAACCAATTTTATCCAGACCCACCAACACAATGAAATGAACGTCTACTATGAAGAGGAAGAGCTTCCAAAGTATTAAGTCATTACCATATGACAACAAGGAAGTTTGAAGCCCAAACAAGTTGGTTTTAGGACCCAGGAACAGACCGTTGCAAAATCGGAATGGGTAGTTCCCAAATTGGAACGGGCCGTTCCAAGTTTTTAAAAGGGCCTAAAACCCTAGTTTGGAACGGGCCGTTCCTAAACTGGAATGGGCCGTTCCAATCTCCTAAAAAAAGGGTTAAAACCTATGCTTGAAACGAACCGTTCCTAAAATAGAACGGGCCGTTCCTAAATTGGAACGGGCCGTTCTAACTTATTAAAAAGGACTAACAATCTTCGTTTCGAACGACCATTCTAAAGTATCCAGTTATGTGTTAAAGTCATCTCTAGAACGGGTCGTTCCAGTTACAAAATTAACACATAACGACTATTTTCAGAACGGGCCGTTCCGATTTTGGAACGGCCGTTCTGGTAACCTTTGACATCTATAAATACACGACTCGGACATAGTTTTCAGGGCCAGAAAATTTCGTCCAAGGCTCCTTAGAGCTCGAAATTTCTATTTCTCTCTCCTCTATATTTCTTGAGATTTTGTGAGGAGCATTGTAGTGTGTTAGGTCGCCAAAAAACGCCTAATAGATCATCATATTTGAAGATTCAGCAAGTTAAAGTCTCTCATTTGGTATCATTTTTTTTATTCTTTATTTTTATTTATTTAATAATTGTATGTACATAGTGAATACGATTTGTTGTCTTTAAAATTATTGTTTAAAAAGTATTTAATATACGACAAATAATAATGTTAATTGAATAACATTTTATCTTTAACATTATTTGGTTCTAGGAGTTTAATGACTAGTCATTTGCTAGCTTAAACTCTTCTGTACAAAATTTCTTTTTAAAGAATAAAGATGTTGCAACCAATAACGTTAATTAAGTAGCACTTCTATTTTTAATATTATTGGAGGGACTTATTGATTAGCCATTTGCTAACTTGAATCATTATGCAAAATCTATTTCTTTCGATAAAAAATGTAAACATAATTTTGCTTCATATATACTTATTTTTATGGTTAATGATATTAATTAAGAAGCACTTCTACCCTTTAATATCATGTAAATCATAAAAGTTAATAGAATAATTATTCATTGTCCTAAGATTTAAGCATAATTTAGTATCAACAAATAAAAATCAATAACATTGATTGAATAGCAATTCTATCTTTCATGTTATTGGAAGGGTTTATTGATTAGCCATTTGCTAACCCAAATCCCTATAGTTTTCTAATAAAAATACAAAAAAAAGAAGCATCTCACATACATTTATGAGGAGTAAAGTAAATATTTATAAATTTATATTATTTTGCACAATTAATTAAAGGTACTATTTTTACAGGCGTCGTAGGGTGCTAATACCTTCCCTACACGTAATCGACTCCCGAACAAAACTTTAATTTTAAATATTATCTTTTAAAGGGTTTTCCAATGTTTTTCCCATAAAATAAAATATTGGTGGCAGCTCAATTGAAAAGAAATGTTACCGTGATGGAGCTACTTGGAGAAGATTGATGAATCTTCAAGTGCTCCATTCCAAGACCTTTAAACTCTTGCGGTTGACCACGAATTTGGATGAGGAACTCCTTTGAAGAAGCTTCAATGGAGAAGAATCACCAAGGAGGTTCGGTTACTCCATGAAAGAGTGATGAAGCTTGTTAAACAAGCTAAAAGGTTGGAAACCTTTGAGAGAAACTTAGAGAGAAAGTTTCTCCACGAAATTTAGGACTTTAAGAGGAGAGAATTTAAGTCAAATTATGATTTCATATCTCAAAAAGTGAAGTACAATGAGCAATTTAGAAATATATAGGGAGAGGTAGCTTGTAGAGGAAGCTAACCTTAACCATGGTTCACTAGGAACGATGGTAAGGTATAGCTAACCATCCATAGTTTCTAAAACTTGTAGGAGAAGCTAACCTTGAACATGGTTCACTTAAGAACCATGGTAAGGTCAGCCAAACCTACTATGGTTTAGAAGCTTGGAAGGCAAGCTTCAAAGCTTGTAAGAGAAGCTAGAAATTTCGGCCAAGAATAAAAGGAATGAGCTAGGTGGCCAAGGCTCAAAAATGCTCCATGATTTATTTCAAAAATATTTGATTTGGTTTAGTTAGGTTCATCATATGATGATGAGACCTAGCTAAATCAAATCTATGAAAAATTAGGAGCAAAATGATTCTAATATGCAAAATTTTGCCTAGGCCCAGTTCTGGCCCAATTACTAGTCACACCCTCAAGCATTGCTAAATGCCACCCTTTTTCCCTACTGAAAAAATATATAATGAATGTATTAACAAAGGAGGTTAAATGGAGTTAAACTCTCCGAGTAACCCACCCTAAAATCAGTATACAATCACTAGTTAAACGCAAGTAAAGTGCCTCACAAATACAAAGGCAAAAATAAGCCTATACAAAGAGACTACTATATGTACAAACATATGAAAGGTCTTTAATATCACCCCATTCCTCTTGGTTCTTTTAAGATATCACCTCTTGGATTCCTTGGCCTTGGCCATAGTCTATCATACCGTCATCCCGTCGTGATCCCGGTAACGACACCAAGGACACAAACCAGTTAAGAAAGGAGGATATTAATATTATGATGTGTAATAGGAATAGCTTGGGAGTTGTATTGTTTTGATTAGCTTGTTTTGCATGTGTTTGTTTTGTGCATGAGTTAATTTTTATCTAAATTGACTGAGAGTGAGTTTTATGATGATTTAAAATACTTGGAAAGTTTTTTTTAAGTATAAATTTGAGTTTTTGAGAGCTAACTCAAAATAATCGATTATCATTAAGTGTAATCGACTATTCTAGCAACAGGTGAAAAGAGCCTTGCTGTTATAATCGATTATCTGAGAAATAATCGATTATTCTAGGAAGCACTCTCTGGAATAATCAATTTTCCTGCAAAATAATCGATTATTCTGTTCTTGAGTGGTTTCCAGAAATCATGAAGAAAAAAATAATCGATTATCCTTTAAAATAATCGATTATCTGGTTCTAAAATTTTTATAAATAGCTTTTACACTTTGCAACTTCTGAACAAAAAATGAATTAAGAATCAAAAAGATAAACACTATATTGTGAAGTCTTTGTGACCTTCTTGGAGTGTTTTCTTTGTGAAACCAAGTAAAACATTTTGGAATTCCTTGAAAGAGATCATCATCATCATTACATTCTTGGGAGAGAAAGATTAAGATTCGAGTTTGGAATTCCAAGTTTGATTTGCTTCCAGGTGAATTCGTTCCTTTAATTCTCTGTGAAAAGTGTAAGGGGAATCTTGAGTAGGTGTCTCAAGTGGTAAGGAGTTCTTGTAGTGGGTTTCTACAAGAAGTGCTCTCTTGGGGTAAGAAAGTGGTTATCTTGAATGTAGGAGTATATGCATGTGTTGTATGCTTGTAAAACTTCTTCATTGAGATAGTGGAAAAAATCTTGATCAGGTTATGATTGAGGACTGGATGTAGGTCACATGAGGAGTGGCTGAACCAGGATAAAAGACTTGTGCATTCTTCTCCCTCACTCTTATCTTTTACATTGAGCAAAATCTTGGCTGAGTGTTAAAGTGGATAATCTTGATTAATATGTTTGTATGCACAGCATTGCCTTAAACTGAATCAAAGTGTTGCATATTAAGTGTTCTTAACATTGAACTTTATCAAGATTAATCAAGAAAGAATATAGGACTCATTCCCATTAGCAAGTCTTTCAAGGAACTTCTTTGAGAATTCATATTAGAAAAGTTTAAGTTGAAATAAAGATCCTTAGAACCCTGAAAAAATTTTAAGTATCATAGAATCCAATTCACCCCCCTCTTGGATTGAGCCATTCTTTTCTAACAGTGGCTGCACCAAATTTTTAGAAAACAAAATTCAGCCACTAAAATAGTGACAAATTTAGAGACAGATTTTTCAAGGGAAATTTTGTAACAAAAATTTCCATCTCTAAACTAGTCACCAATTTCACAAAATTGATTGCTCCCTCAATTCAGGTTCAGCCACCAACTCCTTGCATCCCTCACAAGTGTGTCACTCCTCTCTTAGGAATAACCTTGATGTTGGTTATTCCTAGGTGTTTGGACTCCCAAAGCCTTCCTCCAATGGAGAAGCAAGATTCCTAGGCCACCAAAAAACCTTCCAATGTTGGCGCTTCCTTTGTAACTTGGCCTTCCACACCTTCGAGAAGCACTCAACACACCTTAAGTTGCTGGAATATTTATGCTAAAACTGAAAGGAACAATTAGGAGAAGCTACACAAATGGTGCAAAGAGATAAGACAAGACTAGAAAGAATTCCAATAAAATGACAAGCAAAAATTAAGGCACCAAAGAAAGGCTAGCACACAAAGGAAAACCTATCAATGGAACTAGAATAGATAAAAAAAAATAAAATCTAAGATTACAACACAAATTAAGACTCAACAACAAGTGATATGTGGCTGGACAGATTTCAATACACTTTATACAAATTAAAACCGAGAGCACATCACACACAATTTTCTACTCCTTGGCTTTTTCTTGAACTCTTTTTTTTTGTAATTCTTTTTATAACTTATTTTTCACTTTTTCTTTTTATTTTTTACATGAGTTTAATGCCTTTTAAACATGTATAAGTCTCGGATTTAATGAGGTAAAAATGCTGCCAAAAATTTCACAAAACAAGAGGTTTTCAAGTGAAATTGTTTTTCTAGTGCTTCACAATTTTTGTACAATTTTTAGGTCAATTTTCAAGCACTCTTTTCTTTTGTTTTTCCAATGTTTTTAGAACACTAATACCTCTGTTTTTATTCTTTAAAATGTGATATAAGTTTCAGCCACAAAAACAAAACTCAAGGAAACCTAATAGGAATAGTGTTTAGTAAATTTTTTAACAAACTTTTTAACAAGACATAAAGGAAACCTAACTCTAGGAAATGTGCTAGAACTAATAGAAAATTAAGAACACAATGATGTAAAGAAAAAGCACATATAGGTAGGTACAAGATTAGAAAGCAAAAACCGCACCAATGTAGACACAAAAATAACACAAACAAATAATGTTCAACAAGCTAGTCTAGGAATCAATGACATGTAAAAGGACTACACATGACTCTAGACAAAACATGAGATTCAAAACCAAAACACATGCTAAAAATTATGAATGTCCAATCATGGACTCATGTTATAGGAATGAAGAAGACTCAAGCAAAAACAAAAATGCACAAGTACAAAAGCACCTAAAGTATACAAACCGGATTGATTCAAGATTAAAAGGAACAAGCAAAATATGAATCAATCACTTCTCATGTGACATATAGGATCCATCAAAGTATGAATTAAACCTAGATCCATTCAGAAAACAAAAGAAGACATGTAATAGAAGGAAGATACAACATGGATTCACACAAAAAGTTTGGAACACATAACCTCAAGAGCACCAAGGCTCTAGATACCAAGAATGATGGAAGTGAGTAGAAGTGGTTGATGTTCTTCTTCACTCTCCACCTTCAATCCCTTTCTTCTCTTGAGGTTGACATGCCAATAAAGAGAGAAACACCTT
This sequence comes from Cajanus cajan, assembly GCF_000230855.2. NCBI lineage: Eukaryota > Viridiplantae > Streptophyta > Magnoliopsida > Fabales > Fabaceae > Cajanus > Cajanus cajan. Next base: position 43,409,931 of record NC_138525.1, read on the forward strand.
CAAGAAGTTTTAATGGTGGAGAAGCAACAAGGAGGTTCGGTAGCTTCTTCAAGAAGCTAGAAGATTGAGGCACCAAGGCACAAAGGTTGGAAACCTTTGTGAAGGAACCCAGGGGAGAAAGTTCTCCACGAAATTGTAAGGCTTTGGAAGAGAGAATTTGAGAGAAAATTCTGATTATTATTCATCCAAAGTGAGGGAAAAGGTTAGAGTTATAAATATATAGAAGGAGGTAGCTTAGGGAGCAAGCTAACTTTAACCATGGTTCAAGTGAACCATGGTTGAGTTTCTTGACCATCCAAGCTAGATAAGAAGCTTGTGGAGCAAGCTTCTCACTTAGCTTTCTTGGGAATCAAGCTAAGGAGAAGCTTATGAAACAAGCCTCTCAAGGCTTCCAAGTGTGAGAAGCAATTCGGCCAAAGGTAGAAGCTAAGGCAAGCTAGGCGGCCTTAGTTCCATTTTGCTCCTTGAATTAATTTCAAAAATGTTTGGTTTGGTCTAGTTAGGTCCATCCAAAGATGATGAGACCTAGCTAGATCAAACCTATGAAAAATTAGGAGCCAAATGAGTCCAATATATAAAATTTTGCCTAGGCCCAATTCTGGCCCAACTACTAGTCACAAACTCAAGCATTGTTAAATGCCACCCCACTTCTACTAATGAAAAAATAGAAAATGAGTGTACTTCAAAATAAGGTTAAATAGAGTCAAAGTCTCCAAGTAACCTATCCTAGAAACAATATACAATGGTCTATAAAATGAAATAAAGTGTCTCACAAATACAAAGGAAAAAATAAGCCTATACAGGGAAACTATGTACAAGTTTATACACAAAATATGAAAAGGTCTTCAACATCATCCCATTCCTCTTGGTTCTTTTAAAGTATCACCTCTTGGATTCCTTGGCCTTGGCATATTTCCATCAGAATTGGACAAATTATATATGCTTTTTGTGTAGAAAAATGAGATCTATCGAACCCAGACCCCATATTTTGTGTGAAAAATACCAGGGGCCCTCAAGGTGGTCCAGATTTGGAGATACAAAAATTTGTGAGCCTAGATTTTTGCAAAACTTCAAACGGCCATAAATTTTGCTCTAGTTATCTGAATTGGACAAATTAGCTATGCATTTTGTGTAGAAAAATGAGATCTATCGAACCCAGATCCCATATTTTGTGTGAAAAATACCAGGGGCCCTCAAGGTGGTCCAGATTTGGAGATCCAAAAATTTTGTGAGCCTAGATTTTTGCAAAACTTCAAACGGCCATAACTTTTGCTCTGGTTATCAGAATGATGGAGTCAAGTAGGTGAGATGGAGAAGATAATCTTCCTTGCTTGAATCTATAGTGGATCTTGCCTTTGAGACCTTGGTTCTAGCAAAATGAAGAAATGAAGAAGACAAGGTTTGGAGTTCCAAATCTTAGAAGGAAGCACTCAAGCTAGGAGTGCAAAGGATGGCTCACGGTTTGGCTTTAGAAAGTGAAGGATTCCTAATGCTAAACTAAGAACCTAGGTGACTTTGGGGAGAGAAATCTGAAATGTATTCAGAAGAATTCTTAATTATGCTCAAAGTGTTTACAAAGAGTGAAGGAACAAGTACTTATAGATCCTAGAAGCAAGCTAGGTGGCGCCAACTTCACTAGCCAATATTGGAGCCAAAAATTCAAATTTCAAATGGAAATTTGAATTCAAATTCAAGTCTCCATGTGCTTAGACCGTGAATATGGGGCTGCCATGCATCTAAATTTCATTTAGGGAACATTTAAAGTGTATTTGGAGCTGCACATGTTGATGGAATCATGCCTAGGAAGGCAAGAGGTTACATATTGAAGGAGCCAAGAGGAGTTGGCTAGACATGAAGGTGTGGGCCAGTCAAGGCCCAATGTGCTCGATGGGCCTGGGAAGGCCCAAGTTGAACTTCTCATGGGCCATATTTTGTTATAGCTATTTTCTTATGTTTTGTATACATCATGTTAGTATAGGTATCATATATTTTGGTCTTGTATTTTGGACCACATAGAGTAGCATTTTAGGTTTTAGGCTTGTTGGGCCTAGTTTTGGGCTTCATGGGCCTTTGGGCTTTTGGTACCCAATATTGGGCTCATTTTCATTCTTGTAATTTTTCCTTTCCATTGTATATGTTGGACCATTGTATTTAGGTCATTAGTTTAGGATTTAAGGAGGATTACTTGTTTATTTGAAATAGGAAAAATTAGGTTTAATTTAGCATGCATTTAAGTTGCATTTTGAGTCACATGGATGGAGCCACCTTGGCTGAACATGTGTGACTCAAATTCAACCCTAAATGCACACTAAATCAGACCTAAATGCATTTAGTACCCATGGGATTCGGACTTGCACATGTGAGTTAAGTTTTGAATTCAAAATTCAAAACTAGGTTTAATTTAGCATGCATTTAAGTTGCATTTTGAGTCACATGGATGGTGCCTCCTTGGCTGAACATGTGTGACTCAAATTCAACCCTAAATGCACACTAAATCAAACCTAAATACACCTAGCATCAATGTGAACCAGACTTGCACATGTGACTTAAGTTTTGAATTCAAAATTCAAAATTTGAATTCAAAACTTGGCGCCACATGTGAAGCCTCCACATTGGCGCCAAGTGTCCCTAATTCCGGATCCATTTAAGCCTCCTCCTTCACTCATTGTAATCACTTTTGATATATGAAATTTGAGAGCAAATATTCTGCCAAATTTCGTCCAAAAGTCACCAAGAGAGAGCCATCACTTTTTAGGAACCCTATCTAGGTTTCCTACCTTTTGAAGTGAGCTTTCCTTTGTTCCTTAAGCTTGGATGCTTCCATCCAAGGCTTAAGCTCCTTGAAGAAGATCCGAGCAAAGGAGAAGCTAAGGAGAAGTCATCTACCACTCCTCCTAACCTTCTCCATCACATGTTCAGCCATGCTTGGCAAGAAACATGTGATCCAAATGCATCTGAAATGACTACTAAATGAAACCTAGATTTTAGCTTCTTGGTTTATTTTAGTATTCCTTCAATATTCCTATGCTAATGGCATAAATACAATGGCCAAACATATACAAACATTAGGAAATAATAAAAGAAACAAAATGAGCCCAATATTGGGTACCAAAAGCCCAAAGGCCCATGAAGCCCAAAACTAGGCCCAATAAGCCTATGGCCAAAAAATGAAAATCTATGTGGTCCAAAATACAAGACCAAAATATGTGAAACCTATACTAATATAATATGTACAAAATATAAGCAAAATGGATTTATCAAGAGATGGTCCATGTGAAGCTCAAATTGGGCCTTCCAAGCCCATCGGGCCCATTGGGCCTTGACTGGCCCAAAACTTCGTGTCTAGCCCATTCCTCTTGGTTCCTTCAAGATGTCACCTCTTGGCATCCTTGGCATGATTCCATCATTCCCTCCCTCTTGAAAAGGATTTTCCCTCAAATCATGAGGGTTTCTATGATAAACATCATCACCTATAATAATAAAATACCATGCATGAGAGATGACATGTTCAATGGTTGGAAATGAAGGATATACCTTTATATGAATAATCTTAGCAAAGAAATTTACACTAAAAACACTAGACTCTCTAAAGGTAGAGATAGGATCCTTACCTAAGCAAAGTCTATGTGTGTAGCTAAAACCTAGAAATGTAATGAAACTAAGACTATAACAATTGAAAGAGTTATCTCTAACAACTAAAACATCTTGCCTAAGGTTCCCTAAATGGTGACCTAGGCATGCCCTAGAGAATAAAGAAAATACTACATGAAAACTTCCTAAACAATTATGGATTATATTGTTTGTTAGATAGTGATGAAAAGATAATGTCCCGTGGAATCTTGAAAAGTCATATAAACTATTTTTGTCTTGTAAGGAAGGAAGCAAATTAAGTTCAAATAAAGATGAACTTCCCATAAGATCAAAAATAGAATATGAAACATGGAAAGATGTATCAATCAAACAATATATTCCAAAATTTGGGTGCTTTATTAGAACAACTAAAGTAGAAGGAGTCCTAAAGAGAGGGAAGCTGATAAAAGAAGTAGGAGAAGTGAAGATTGAACTCCTCCTAAGCTCCTCCTAAGCATGGATCCACTTCAATGGAGATGACACCAAATTGATGAACACTTTGGAAGGTGAAGAACTCGCGGATTGAAAGGCTTAAGCCTAGAAGGAAGTATCCAAGCTTAACAATCAAGAGATTGCTCACTTCAAAGGGAAGGAAATTAGGGTTTCCTATGGTGTTTGAAGGCACTCTCTAGCTTTCTCTCCCACTTCGGTGACTCTTGAAGAATTGCTGAATATGAAATCAGAAATTCAATATATGTTCAAAAGTGTTTGTACAAGGTGGGAGAGCTACATTTATAGGTGAAAACTAGGTCAAGTTGGCGCCAATCCTAGTAAACATAATTGGCGCCAAGTTTGAATTTCAAATTCAAATTTGAAATTCAAACTTTGGCCAATTAGATGACTAATCCAGATGGTACCTTCATCCTAATGTCATTTGGTAGACATTTGATGTGAATTTAGAGCTCACATGGCCGGAACCTCTCCATGCCATCCATGTGACTCAAATTCAAATCAAATTACTACTAAATGACATAAAAATGAACCCTAATGCACCTATTAATGTATACTTCATATAAACCTATTCTAATGACCCAAATACATTGGTATAATGAATACAATGAATAGAAAAAATTACAAGAAGAAGAATGAGCCTAATATTGGGTATCAAAAGCCCAAAGCTCAAGAAGCCCAAAAATAAGCCCAAGTACAATAAACCTAATCTATGGTCAAAATACAAGACCAAAATAAGAGTAACTTCATAAGCTAATAAAATGCAATTAAACACGATGTTTATTCAAGTAAGATCCATGTGAGAAGCACCCTAGGCCCACCAAGCCCATTGGGCCCACTAAGCTCTGAAGCAGACAAGTCTTCAAGTAATCTTTGGCCATAGCTCTAGTGGTTGGGCCTTTAGCCCGTGCTCTTCCATCATTCCCTCCCTCTTGAGAAGGATTCATCCTCAAATCTGAAGACACTTCCTCATCATCACTAGCACCTACAAAAAGTTTAAGATCACTAACATTAAAAGTAGGGCTTACTCCATAATCAGAGGGTAAATCAAGTCTATAAGTGTTATCATTGATACGCTGTAAGACCTGAAAGGGACCATCTCCTCTAGGACTGAGTTTGGACTTCCTCTGTTTTGGAAAACTTTCTTTTCTTAAATGAAGCCAAACCCAATCACCTTCCTCGAAGATCATAGGTTTCTTGCCTTTACTTCCTTGTTGGGCATACTTCTCATTTTGAAATTGAATATGATTTTTAATCCTTTCATGAAGTTTCTTAACAAAATCAGCCCTTGAAGCCCCTTCCTTATGAATGAAATGTTCAACATTAGGAAGAGGTATCAAGTCTAAGGGAGTCAAAGGATTAAACCCATACACAGCTTCAAAAGGAGAAATATTGGTAGTTTTGTGAACTACCCTATTGTAGGCAAATTCAATATGAGGCAAATACTCATCCCAAGATTTGTGATTGCCCTTTAGGACTGCCCTAAGCATAGTAGACAGAGACCTATTCTCTACCTCAGTTTGGCCATCTGTTTGAGGATGACAAGTAGTTGAAAAGAGGAGTTTAGTTCCTAGTCTTGACCATAAGACACGCCAAAAATGGCTTAGGAACTTAGTATCTCTATCTGAAACTATTGTCCTAGGAAGTCCATGGAGTTTAACCACATCTCTAAAGAAGAGTTTTGCAATGTTGCTTGCATCATCTACTTTGTGGCATGGAATAAAATGAGCCATTTTACTGAAACAGTCCACAACCACAAAGATAGAATCCATTCCCCTTTGGGTTCTAGGTAAACCTAGCACAAAATCCATGTTAATATCTACCCAAGGGGAAGAAGCAACAGGCAAAGGTGTGTATGTACCATGAGGCATCACTTTAGACTTGGCTTGTAGACAAGCCAAACATCTAAAACAATGCCTTTGGACATCCTTTCGCATATGGGGCCAATAAATTTTTTCTTTTAGAAAACTAAGGGTTTTATCAACACCAAAGTGCCCCACAAGCCCACCTTCATAACTCTCTTTAATTAATAGTTTCCTAATGGATCCTTGGGGTATACATAACCTTCCTTCCTTGTACAAATACCCCTCAGCCATATAGAAACCATTAAAAGCTTTTTGTTGGCATTTTTTATACTTATCACCAAAATCAAGATCTTCCTCATACAATTCCCTAATATTATCAAATCCAAGAATTTGAGTACCTAGAGACATAAGCAAAGTATGCCTTCTAGATAATGCATCAGCTACAATATTTGATTTTCCTTTCTTGAATTTAATAATATATGGAAATTGTTCAAGGAACTCTAGCCATTTGGCATGCCTCTTATTTAACTTACCTTGACCTCTTAAATACTTAAGTGACTCATGGTCACTATGGATGACAAACTCTTTGGACACAAGATAGTGTTCCCAAGTTTGTAAAGCTCTAACCAATGCATACAACTCCTTGTCATAGGTAGGGTAATTGAGGGAGGCACCTTTTAGTTTTTCACTAAAATATGCAATGGGGTGTCCTCCTTGCAATAACACAACTCCTATGCCAACTCCTGATGCATCACATTCTAGCTCAAAAGTCTTTTCAAATTTGGTAGAGCTAAAATGAGTGCATTAGTAAGTTGATCCTTAAGAAGTTGAAATGCTTGGTCATGCTTTGAAGTCCATTCAAATAACACATCTTTTTTGACAAGCTCATTCAATGGTGAAGCAATGCTAGAGAAGTTAGGAACAAATCTTCTATAAAAACTTGCAAGTCCATGAAAACTCCTAACTTCACTAACATTTTTAGGCTTTGGCCACTCTTGAATGGCTTTGATTTTCTCGGGGTCCAGGCGAACCCCTTCCTTGCTTACAATGAACCCTAGGAAAACCACATGGTCCACACAAAAAGTACATTTTTCAAAATTTGCAAACAAGTGATTTTGCCTAAGTGATGGAGGACCATCCTTGGTACTTCACTTCATGTGAGACCCATCACATGGTTCATGGCTATGGCCAATTTGAGTAGTATAGAATTTATTGCCTTATTCCAATTTTATCCTTGTATTTTGGGGTATTTTAGTCATAGGATTTATTTTCCTTGTATTTCCCATTTTACCCTTGTATTATGGGGTGCTTTAGATGATTAGGTTTTTAATTTGGGCTAGGGTATCACATTAGGAGGTGAAGCCTATTTTTTTGGTGAGCATTGGATGTATTTTTGGTGATAGAAAGGCTTAGGCCCAAGTGGAGGGCAAAGGTTGCATGGTCTTATCATGCACCTAGATATAGCCAATCTAAACCCATAGATTCCATCCTTGGCCACCAAGTTGCATCTAGGGTTTATTTACATTTCATTTGGAGTGCATTAGCCATATGAATTTCGGCCATGCACATCTCAAATGAAACCCTAGATGCCTCCCCTCCTATAAATACCCAACACCCCACCACTTGTAAATACTTTGGATTATATGAATTTGAGAGAGCATTTTCTTGCCTCAAATCCTATCCTTAGTCCCTAGGTTAGTTTCGGCTAGCTTCCTTCATTCTCCACCCTTGGAGAGTGAAACCCTAGAGTGGCCTCCACCTACACTTGGAGTGAGCCAACTTGAGCAACCATACACCAACCCCTCTAAACACTTCCGCCCAAACACCTCCTATTCACGCCTATCTTCATTCCTTCACCATAACCCTCCCTTTGTCTACCCTTTGGTGAGCTTAGATCAAGGGCAAGGTCTCCTCCCTTCACACTCTACATCAATCATGGAAGGAGGAAGCCATCACTAAGGATCATCAAAATTTCTCTAAGATGTCCTATGTGATCATCTTGAGACCTACTATAGATTAAGATGTCATCAAAATGAACAACAACAAATTTACCCATACACTCTCTCAAGACATGATTCATAAGCCTCATGAATGTACTTGGTGCATTAGTTAAACCAAAAGGCATAACAAGCCACTCATACAATCCAAATTTGGTCTTAAAAGCAGTTTTCCACTCATCACCCTCTTTGATTCTTATTTGGTGATAACCACTTTTAAGATCAATTTTAGAAAAATAATAGCACCATGTAATTCATCAAGCATATCATCAAGTCTAGGGATTGGGTGCCTGTACTTGATTGTGATATTGTTAATGGCCCTACAATCACTACACATTCTCCATTTTCCATCTTTCTTGGGCACTAACAATACAGGCACAGCACAGGGACTCAAACTCTTTTGCACCCACCCCTTGTTCAATAATTCTTGAACTTGGTTTTCTATCTCCTTAGTTTCTTGAGGATTTGTCCTATAGGCTGGTCTATTGGGTAGACTAGCCCCAGGCACAAAATCAATTTGATGTTCTATACCCCTAAAAGGAGGAAGGCCCTTTGGACCATCACTAGGGAATATATCATCAAATTCTTTTAATAATTGAGAAACTTGAGGAGGTAAAGAACCAATCTCAATGCTTAAATTATGACAATGAAGCATACTTCTACAAAGAAGAAGGTAAGAAGACTTTTCAACAATTAAGATTTGTTTTAAAGTTTCTTGTTGAATTCCTTCTATTGGAAGAGGTTTCTCTTCCTTCTTCTTCTTTAAAGACTTATGCTTATTTTCCTTTTTTTTAATCAAGTTTTTTTTATTCTTCTCTTTTCATTTTGATTTGTACTTGATCCTCTATCACTTGTGAAGGAGACAAAGGATGAAGTACAAACTTCTTTTCTTTATGGGTGAAAGTGATTTCATTGGTAAGGCCATTATGCATGGTTTTTTTTGTAAAATTGCCATGGCCTTCCCAACAAAATATGGCAAGCTTCCATTGGAACTATGTCACAAACCACTTGATCTTCATAGTTACCAATAGAAAACTTGACTTTCACTTGTTTATCAACAATGATATCCCCATCTTCATTAAGCCAATGAAGTTGATATGGTTTCGGATGGGGAATAGGAATAAGATCAAGCTTCTCCACCAACCTCGTGCTACAACAATTGCAACAAGACCCACTATCCACAATGAGAGAACAAGCATTATCAAGAATTTTACACCTTGTGTGGAAAATATTCTCTCTTTGTGAAAGGTGAGACTCATGAGGTTGACTTCCTAAAAGCCTTCTAATCATTAGAAGTTGACCATCACAAGGATATGCACTTTCAATTGGATGGTCTTCCTCACTTGTTTCATTATCACTTGAAATAGTGGAACTAGATTCATCAACACTACTATAAACATCTTGCCCTCTCAAAATCATAACCTTTTTAGTTGGGCATTGAGAAGCTATATGGCTTCTCCCAAGACATTTAAAGCATTTGATGTCACTAGTCTAACCACTAGAAGTGACAACTTTTTTATTTTTTTCTTTTTCATTTTCTTTTTATTTTTCTAGACCTTTGCCAAATTTCTTAGAGGAATCATATTGAACCCCCCTCTTGTAGTCCTTCTTGATATAAGAGCTAGATTGAGTTTTGCCTTTAAAAGAGCTTTTTCTCAAATTTTGTTGTTCCACCCTTATACAAAGTTGGACCAAATCATCAAGGTCCTTATAAGGGAGTAACTCAACCCTATCTCTTATATCAAATTTAAGACCACTTAGAAATCTAGCAATGGTCAATCTTTCCTCTTCCCTTATCCCAGCCCTCATGAGATATAACTCCATTTTCTGTCTATACTCCTCCACACTCATGTTCTTTTGTTGGAATCTTTGGAGCTTATCCATAAGCTCCCTACTATAATAAGAAGGTATGTGCCTTCTTCTCATAGCACTCCTCAACTCATTCCAATAAGTGATGGGAGGATCATTGTGAAGTCTTCTCTCTCTTTCCAAGGATGTCCACCAATACATAGCTTGTCCTTGGAAAGCTAAGGTGGCCAAGGGAACTTTTCTTTCCTCACCTACTTGATGACAAGTGAATATTTGCTCCACTTTCATCTCCCAATCCAAGTAGGCGTCCACATTTTCTTTTCCATGAAAGTAAGGGAGATCAACCCTTGATTCCCTCACTTTGGGTTCCTTAATGACTCTTTTAGGGTGGGGTTGGTAATAAGCATCCATATGCAAACTACCATCATGGTCTTGGCTTTGAGAGTCATTGGAACTCTTGGTTGAACTTTTTGAGGAGTTTTTTTGACTTTTGTTTTTATGTATTTTTTTCAAAAGTTTTGCTTCTCGTTGCTTAATCTTTTGTATCTCTTCCTCTAAAGCAAGAAGTTGTACTTCCCTTTGAATCTTTTCTTTTTCTTTTTGAAGTACTTCTTCATGCTTCCAAAGTTTTAGTGCTTCAACCTCCTTAACAATTCTTTTAAAACTTTTAGGAGATTCAAAGTCACTACTACTTCGAGAAATATGACTCATGATTAAGCAATGAGAATTTTATATGCTATGCAAAAGATATAAAATGCTTTTTGGGATTTTCTAGGGACAAAAATAGCACTTGGAAGTCTAAGTGTACAAGTTGCACTATCAAGGGAGGTGAGCTACTAAGAGCCACTTAATAACCAAGCCTTTTCAAGTGGAAATCACTAAACTCCTTTGTGGTATCTTTGATTCCCCAAAACTTTTCACAAAAATTTTGTATGCTTTTCACAATTTGTTTATTTTTGAAACTAACTAAACGTGAACAAATAAAACTACACAATTCTAGACGTATTAAAGCAGCAAAGTAAACACAATTATGGACAAGAAACTTAAAGGAAGCAAGAACAAGTAGCAAGTCGGATAACCCTAAGTGGAAGCTTGAAACATATGAAATTTCCAAGCCACTTCCACTAGTACTACACGTGAGTAGGCTATCAAGGAGTTAGATATACCTGACCAGCTTCTTAATACTCCCTCCAAGCTTTACAAATTGGTTTAAAAATACAAGAGAATTGACAAAAATTAAACTAAACTAGAAAGCAAATATTGGCGGCTTTGGTGACCAATTAGTGACGGATTTGTTGTTCAACTTTTCTAACACTTGTTCAAGTGTTTTAATCCGCCACTAACCCTTGAAATAAAATGTTCCTGGACCTGCACAATGAACACAACAAAATGATTAATGGTGGCTGCTCACAAGGTGAAAGGAATGGTCACTCAAGTGAAGGAAGTTTAGGAGAAGTTTGGTCACTAAATTAGGTCAAACTTTATGGTATTAGTGTCCAAAACTTTCCTACTCTTTGTTGAGTCAATGCTTGATCCTTAAGCAAGGATTTGAGGCCACTTCCAGCACATGGAATTTAAGGAAAGAAAACAAGACAAGCAACAAAGCACAATTTGAAAAGCTTATACCAAAAATGAAGAGTAATAGGTATATATGACAAGACTCAAAGAGGTTCAACAAATAAAACTGAAAATTAAGACTCCAAATAAAGCTAGCACATAGTTAGGAAGGTTCCTAGATAGGCACTAGAGTAGATGAACAAAACCAAAAAAAAATTGAAAGCAATTGGAGAAGTATAAACCAAATAGTAGTCAAAACAAGCTAAGGAATCAAGTGGATTTTTACCAATGTACACCTCTCGGATTTTTCTATTTAAATTGCTTTAACTATTTTTTTTTATTCTTTCTTTTTCTATATTCAAATTAATATTCCAAAGAGGGTATTTACCTTTTGTTTCAAATTTTTCTAAGATTCCAAGCTATAGAAACCGAGACTACAAGTTAACCAAAAATTCAAGTGAAAGTGATGAAACTAGTGCACTAGTTTATAGGATTTGTGTTGGATTCCTTTTTGTACTATTTTCTTTTGAATTTTTCAAACTTAGGCTCTGTATTTTCCTCTGTTTTCAAGCCTCTTTACTCTTTTTTTTTTTTTTTAAATTTGAATCCACAAAAATTAGTGCACTAGAAGTAGGATTAAGCACTTGAAATTTTAAGTAACACAAAATTTCTTCAAGAATTTTCAATGGAAAGTGATTTGAAAACTTAAGTACACAAAGGAAACCTAACTCTAAAGAAATTTGCTAGAACTAATAGCAAATTATGAACACAATAAGGTAAAGAAAAAGCACATATAGGTAGGTAACAATGAGAACAAACCAAAAGCAAAATAATGAACAATGTATTCAAAGAAAAAAATTAGGTCAACATGCTATTCAAGGAATTTTTAAACATATAAGGACTAAACAAACATTCTAAGACAAAACATAGATTCAAAACCAAAATCTAATGCAATGCATGAAGTCCAATCACGGACACATACTAGAATGGAGAGACTCAAAGAAAAATTAAAAAAATAAGCACAAGCTAATAGGTCCTAAAACATTGATTGTTGAAGAAAATAAAAAACAATCAATAATGGATCTATGAAACACAAGAACACCATAACAATATAGATCCGAAAAATGAAACTCAAATAAGACACAAAAACACACAAGAACAGCACAAGACACGGACACAAAAGTTAAAGCAACTTATCTCCTTGAAGATCTTGCTCTGATACCAAAAATGATAGAAGAAGTAGGAGAAGTGAAGATTGAACTCCTCCTAAGCTCCTCCTAAGCACGGATCCACTTCAATGGAGATGACACCAAATTGATGAACACTTTGGAAGGTGAAGAACTCGCGGATTGAAAGGCTTAAGCCTAGAAGGAAGTATCCAAGCTTAACAATCAAGAGATTGCTCACTTCAAAGGGAAGGAAATTAGGGTTTCCTATGGTGTTTGAAGGCACTCTCTAGCTTTCTCTCCACTCCAGTGACTCTTGAAGAATTGCTGAATATGCAATTAGAAATTCAATATATGTTCAAAAGTGTTTGTACAAGGTGGGAGAGCTACATTTATAGGTGAAAACTAGGTCAAGTTGGCGCCAATCCTAGTAGACATAATTGGCGCCAAGTTTAAATTTCAAATTCAAATTTGAAATTCAAACTTTGGCCAATTAGATGACTAATCCGGATGGTACCTTCATCCTAATGTCATTTGGTAGACATTTGATGTGAATTTAGAGCTCACATGGCCGGAACCTCTCCATGCCATCCATGTGACTCAAATTCAAATCAAATTACTACTAAATGACATAAAAATGAACCCTAATGCACCTATTAATGTATAGTTCATATAAACCTATTCTAATGACCGAAATACATTGGTCTAATGAATACAATGAATAGAAAAAATTACAAGAAGAAGAATGAGCCTAATATTGGGTATCAAAAGCCCAAAGCTCAAGAAGCCCAAAAATAAGCCCAAGTACAATAAACCTAATCTATGGTCAAAATACAAGACCAAAATAAGAGTAACTTCATAGGCTAATAAAATGCAATTAAACACGGTGTTTATTCAAGTAAGATCCATGTGAGAAGCACCCTAGGCCCACCAAGCCCATTAGGCTCACTAAGCTCTGAAACAGACAAGTCTTCAAGTAATCTCCTGGCCATAGCTCTAGTGGTTGCGCCTTTAGCCCATGCTCTTCCATCAGAAGCTATCTTCCTTGGGCACATCCAAGGAAGTAGAACAAGAAGTAGAACTAAGTGTAGTCCACTCCTTCTTCACTACATCTTGAAGTTGAGATTCATTTTTCTTTAAAATATTTTGTTCTAGAATCTCTACTTCATGACTAGTGGTAGCATAAGGGTAAGAGTTAAGGTCTTTATGTAGGAAGAGAGTATTTTGCAAATGGATTTTAGTGATAGAACAACTCTCTTCACTCACAAGTCCTTGAGAGAAGATATTTTCCTCCTTACTCTTCCCTAAGGGAAATGCCTTTTTTCTTTATTTTTCTCTTGTTTTTCTCAATTTTATTTTTGCCAAAAGTTATTCTTCCTTTTGTTTAATAATGCGAATTTCTTCCTCCAAAATTGCAAGTTGTGTTTTTCTTTCAAGTTTTTCTTTTTCTCTTGTTAACACTTCTTGCTTAGTCCAAAGTTTTAATATTCACTACCACTTGAGGAATATTTTCTCATGATTAAATAAAAAGAATTTTATATGCTATGCAATATTGGGTACCAAAAGCCCAAAGGCCCATGAAGCCCAAAACTAGGCCTAATAAGCCTATGGCCAAAAAATGCTAATATATGTGGTCCAAAATACAAGACCAAAATATGTGAAACCTATACTAATATAATATGTACAAAATATAAGAAAAATGGATTTATCAAGAGATGGCCCATGTGAAGCTCAAATTGGGCCTTCCAGGCCGATTGGGCCTTGACTGGCCCAAAACTTCATGTCTAGCCCATTCCTCTTGGTTCCTTCAAGATGTCATCTCTTGGCATGATTCCATCACAGAATTGGACAAATTATGTATGCTTTTTGTGTAAAAAAATGAGATCTATCGAACCCAGACCCCATATTTTTGTGAAAAGTACCAAGGGCCCTCAAGGTGGTCCAAATTTGGAGATACAAATATTTGTGAGCCTAGATTTTTGCAAAACATCAAATGGCCATAAGTTTTGCTTTGGTTATCAGGATTGGACAAATTATGTATGCTTTTTGGGTAGAAAATAAAGATCTATCGAACTTAGACCCCATATTTTGTGTGCAAAATACCAAGGACCCTCAAGGTGGCCTAGATTTGGAGATACAAAAATTTATGAGCCTAGCTTTTTGCAAAACTTCAAATGGCCATAACTTTTGCTCTAGTTATCAGAATTGGACAAATTATGTATGCTTTTGTTGTAGATAAATGAGATCTATCGAACCCAGACCCCATATTGTGTGTGAAAAATAATAAGGGCCCTCAAGGTGGTCCAGATTTGGAGATACAAAATTTTGAGAGCCTAGATTTTTGCAAAACTTAAAACGGCCATAACTTTTGCACTAGTTATCAGAATTCGACAAATTATGATTTTTGTGTAGAAAAATGAGATCTATCGAACATAGACCCAATATTTTGTGTGAAAAATACCAGGGGCCCTCAAGGTTGTCCAGATTTGGAGATACAAAAATTTGTGAACCTAGATTTTCACAAAAATTCAAACAGCTATAACTTTTGCTCTAGTTATCAGAATTGGACAAATTATGTATGCTTTTTATGCAAAAAATGAGATCTATCGAACCCAAACACCATATTTTGTGTGAAAAGTACCAGGGGTCCTCAAGGTTGTCCAGATTTGGAGATACAAAAATTTGTGAGCCTAGATGTTTGTGAAACTTCAAACAGCCATAACTTTCGCTCTAGTTATCAGAATTGGACAAATTATATATGCTTTTTGTGTTGAAAAATGAGATATATCAAATCTAGGCCCCATATTTTGTGTGAAAAGTACCAGGGTCCCTCAAGGTGGTTCAGATTATGATATACAAAAAATTTGTGAGCCTAGATTTTTGCAAAACTTCAAACGGCCATAACTTTTGCTATGTTTTTAAGAATTGGACAAATTATGTATGCTTTTTATGTAGAAAAATGAGGTCTATCGAACCCAGACCCCATATTTTGTGTGAAAAATACCAGGGATCCTCAAGGTGGTCCAGATTTGGAGATAAAAAAGTTGTGAACCTAGATATTTGTAAAACTTCAAACGACCATAACTTTTGCTCTGGTTATTAGAATTGGATAAATTATGTGATGGCAAACCTAGGCGAGGAGGATGAATGTTATTCACCTTAAGTTTGATCCAGCCACTTGATCTTCTCCTTGATGGTTGCTGGACTAAATTTCTAGCTAGGAAGAGCCTTGTTGGTGGAAAGAAAAAGGAAGAATGAAGAAGAAGGGAGCACCAAAGCAAGGTGACTAATGGATTGCTCACAAAGGTGCTAAACCTAGAGAAAGTTCAAAGGAACCTAGGCTAGGTGAGAGTGATTTTCACGAGAGACTTGGCTGAAATGATTTTAGAAATCTCATTAATATTCAAAGTGCTGAAATGTGAAGAGAAAAGTCCAATTTATAGGCTAAGGAACCAAGCATAATGGTGCCAACTCAAGGAGCAAAATTGGCGCAAAAAATTTGAATTTCAAATGGCATTTGAAATTCAAATTTCTTGGCAGCCCCATGTGCACGTCCAAGAGTTGATTCCATGTGCATTAAGGTTGCATTTAGAGTTAATTTGATGTTGATTTCGGTGGTCCATGTGCAGCACCATGTGGGTTAGCCCATGTGCACCAAATGCAACTCAAATTACTCCTAAATGTGACCTTAATTTTAGCTAACATTACCTAATTAAAATTTCCCTTCATAATCCTATTCTAATGGCCTAAATACAATGGCCAACCAAATACAATCCAAAGGAAAAATTACAAGAATCAAAATGAGCCAATATTAGCTACCAAAACCTCAAAGGCCCATGAAGCTCAAAACTAGGCCCAATAAGCCTATGGCCCAAAATGCTACTCTATGTGGTCCAAAAATACAAGACCAAAATATATGAAACCTATACTAATATAATATATACAAAATATAAGAAAATGGATACATCAAGGTATGGCCCATGTGAAGCTCAACTTGGGCCTTCGAAGCCCATCGGGCCCATTGGGCCTTAACTGGCCCAAATCTTCATGTCTATCCCATTCCTCTTTGTTCTTTCAAGGTATCACCTCTTGCTCTCCTAGGCATGACTCCATCATCCCCTCCCTCTTGAAAAGAATTTGTCCTCAAATCAGGAGGGTCTCTATGATAGATATCATTACCTACATTAATAAAATACCATGTATGGGAGGTGATATGTTCAGATGGTGGAAATGGAGGTTGTACCCTAAGAGGAATCCATCTATAAATCCTAGCAAGGGAGTTTATACTAATGAAACTAGACTCTCTAAAAAGAGGGATAGGATCCTCTCCTAAACAAAGTTTATGAGTGTAACTAAATCCTAAAAATGTGATAAAACTAATAGTATAACAATTGAAAATGTTATTCCTAAAAACTAAAACATCTTGTCTAAGGTACCCTAAATAGTGACCTAGACGTTTCCTAGAAAATAAATAAAGTATTACTAGAAAACTTCCTAAACAATTTTAGAGTATATTATTTGTTAGATATGTATGAGAAGAAAGTGTCAAAAAGAGCCTTGAAGACTCATAATCTAAGTTTGTCTTCTAAGGAAGTAGTCAAATTAAGTTCAAGTGAATGTGAACTTCCCTTAAGATCAAACATAGAATATAAGACATTATATATCAAACAATACAATCCAAAGTTTGGGTGCTTTATTAGAACTACTAATGTAGAAGGAATCCTAAAGAGAGGGGTGTTATCTTCCTTGGGCACCTCTAAGAAAGTAGCACAAGAAGTAGTACTAAGTGTAGTCCACTCGTTCTTCACTACATCTTGAAGTTGAGATTCTTTTTCATTTAAAATATTTTGTTCTAGAATCTCTACTTTATGACTAGTGGTAGCATAAGGATAAGAGTTAAGGTCTTTATGTAGGAAGAGAGTATTTTGCAAATGGTTTTTAGTGATGGAACAACTCTCTTCACTCATAAGTCCTTCAGAGGAGATATTTTCCTCCATACTCTTCCCTAAAAGAAATGTCTTTTTTCCTTTTTTTTGCTCAATTTTATTTTTTCCAAAAGTTCCTCTTCTTTTTGTTTAATAATGTGAATTTCTTCCTCCAAAATTGCAATTCGTGCTTCTCTTTCAAGTTTTTCTTTTTCTTTTGTTAACACTTCTTGCTTTGTCCAAAGTTTTAGTGACAGTCCTTGAGTAGGATGTGAAATTTTTTTTGGAGAGTTTAAGTCACTACCACTTGAGGATTGTTTTCTCATGATTAAACAAAAAGAGTTTTAAAAAAAAAAACAAGTTTTCAAAAAAATTCCTAAACAAAAATGGGCTAAAGTTTACTAGTTAACCGTGGTTCTAAACAACACTAAGCCTTTGGAGGTTAGAAATTGTTTCCCCTAAATGTCAACGAGCAAGCATACAACAAACTTAACAATTAAAACTTTCAATTTGAGAGCTTAAAAACAAGAGAAAATGTTAAACAAACTAGTTAAATTTCAAGAAGTTTTAAAATGCAATGCAAAAAGAAAATGCATTTTTTTGTTTTCAAGGAACAAAACTAGAACAAAACTAAACAGTTGGAGGTCTAAGAGCCACTTAATAACCAAGCCTTTTCAAGTGGAAATTACTAAACCCTCTTATGTTAGCTTCAATTCCACAAATCTTTAATGCTTTATGATTTTTTTTTTCAAAATTTTTGCATGAAATTTCTCTAAACGTGAGCAAGATATACTAGTCGAATTTACAAAGGTACAACAATAAAAGAAATTAAACAATAGCAAAGAACAAGGATTAACAAGCTAGTCGGTTTCCTAAGTGGAAGCTTGAAATCATATGAAATTTTCAAGCCACTTCCACTAGATCTACTCGTGAGTGAGCTATAGATTTAGATATACATGACCAGCTTCTTAATACTCCCTCCAAGCTATTACAATTGAATTAAAACAGAGAAAATTGCAAGAAAATGCAAACTAGCATAAAATATATTTAGTGACCGAATTAGTGACGGAATTAGAGACGGATTTTTGTGATAGATTTTTCCGGCAACCAAATTTTGGTCTCTAAATCCGTCTCTATTCTGAAAATTCTTCTTGAAGCCTTGTACCTGCACAGTGAAAAAAATTAGTCCAGAAAAATGAAGGCCACCTCACAATGAGAATGGTAGGTTCACTCTTGTGAAGGTTGTTTAGGAGGTTCAATGGTTCTAGTGTTGTTAACTTTCCAAAATCTCCTAGCCTTAAACTCCCTTGCCTTCCTCTAAGCTTTGTGGGACAATGCTTACTCTTATTGCAATGGTTTGATGCAGCTCCCAGCCAAAGAATCCAAGGATAAAATAGAAAAAGCTCAATTAGGATTAGCTAAACCAAAGTAGAGTAAGAATGTGACAAACCAAAGAGTTCCAATCAAGACCAAAAGACTAAAAATTAAGACACACCTAAAGGTTGGCACACAAAAGGAAAATTCTAAGATTAGCTCTAGAGTGGATTAAGAAAACTAAAATTTAAAAGAAAAGGAGATTAAGCAAGGAATCAATTTAAGTTGCAAACCGGATTCAAAATTAGTGGCAAAATTTCAATGTTCTTTAACTCTCCTTGGCTTTTTCTGCTTTTGTAACAACCCGCCATGGTCTCTACACTTAGTGGAATCGCACTACTACTAGTAAATTAAGAGAAATATTAAGTTGGATAACTCATACATACAGGTATAGATAAGAATAAAATAACTAAATTTCTTAAATACAAAATAAAACGTCATATATGTACAGTTATCCCAAAAATAATATTCCCTAGTGCCGGTCAAGCACAGACAAAACCGTTACCCAAAATGGTAACCCTAACACGAGGATCAAACTCCTCGTCTTGCAGCGGTCACCTCAACTCCAAGCTAGCCCTGACCTGCTCCCATGCCAACTATGATCATCGTAGTTCCACCACATGGAAACAGAAGGGTAAGCTAGAATTCACAAATCAGTCATACAAGTATAGAACAATAATCTATACTACACAATCGTCTAACTATCAATCATATTCATAGAGTCACACCATACACTCTATCCAATACTACTCATGCATAAAATACAATCCACCAATCATGGAGTCAAACGCCAGACTTCATCATATTAATAATCATGCAATAAATGCATCTCATGACAGATATCAATGCATATCAATCATCTAATGCGTTGTCACGCATACATCTAGGAGATCTCCATAACAATAGAGCTGTATAAGTGACATCCCATCCTACCAAAACCACCCCAACCGTTTTCACACCCAATGCGCCCCCTCGGTCACAGCTAAACAGGATATAATCCTCACTGGGATTTACTCGGATGATGTCACTTACACACTTGGAAGTCCAAATCCACTGTCAGGTATAACACAGCTGGTTACGGGCTTACCACGACCTTGGCATGCATAACCAAGTCAATTGTGAAGTTCGCCCACCGACTATCCGCAAGGATCCATGCACCTTCCCGAGTACTTGGTTAAGGGAATAACCCTCGACCTCATACCCCGCTCCAACACTAGCTAAGGACTTAGAGGAGACTCACCCAACCCAGTGGCCTATCTGAGCACCACTCTCCCAAATCTAGTGGCCTCCCTGAGCACCACTCTCATATATCAGTGGCCTATCCAAGCACCACTCTCAAGAGACTCTATGTGAGCTCTTCCAGTTCGAAAAATATTTTTCCTCTCCTCAAGTCCTAGGCTAGACTCATGCCATAAGGCATCACATGCAATCATGCATCATACATCATACATGGTTTGCCCACCATCATGATCAACAATCATACACATGTCATAAGACATCACATGCAATAATGCATCATACATCATACATGATCTACCACCATTATGATCAATAAACATACCCATATGAATATATACACATGTCATATCATATTCAACCATTCATACGTATCATCAGAAGCATACATATGAATCATACCTCACCATACATCATATATCATACATACATGATCTAAAACTTTGACTTTAAACATGCATAAGCATCAATTTAAGCTCTAAGCTCTTCAACGCCTGGCGCGCTCAACCTGTGCCCGGCCTAATCCTAGTTAGAGAGTTTCAAAAATCTCATCCAAACCAACACATCCAGCCACATGCAGACACAAAACACAATGCATAGGCTCCATACAACATAAAAACAAACTCAAAATCTACATGCATCCATCCGATGCATCAATTCCACCAAAAAACCCCATTTTTCCCAAAACCTCAAAAAATGAGCGAATTCTCCGATCCATCCATGGATCCTCAACTTTCATGCATCAATTGAGTTTCTAAATTCACATGCAACTTAAATAACAAACATTCTAGCTTCCCTCACCTGAAGATTGGCTCAAAATAGCTAATAACTGAGAAGAAGTATAACTCCCTTTCGAAGCTTAACTCAGAACTTCAATCCTCCCAAAGGAAGCTTTCTAATCTGAATTTCAAAAAAAGACAACAGACATTAGTGGTCTAGAGGAGAAAAGAAATCTTATAGAGAAATTTAGGAGAGAAAGGAGCTCACAAACCCAGAGACCTTCTCTCTAAAACTTCTCTCTAAAAACTCACATTTTCCTCAAGGCCCCCAACCCCTATTTATAGACATTCCGGAGTGGCCAGAATGGCCTGTACCGAATCCGGAACGGCCTGTTCTGCACTCCCTCAACACGCACAAAAATCTCATGCAGAACGTGTTGAGCTTAGAGAAGCTTGAAGCTTAAAAGAGTTTTGATGATCACAAGATATAAGTTAACAACAAACAACTTGGAAACACAAAAACAAAGTCAGACAAAGTCAAGAAAATATTATGTAATAGAGTTTAGAAAATAAATTGGTTCGCATAAGTTTTTATGTTGTGTATGTTGTGTGCATGAGCAAATCTATATCTAAGCTGAGTAGAGAGTATATGATGACGAGTTAAAAGATTGAAAAAGTTATTTTGAGACTTAAAACGAATTTTTAAGAACCAACTCAAAATAATTGATTATTGTTAAATATAATCAATTATTCCAGCAACAGGCAAAATGGGATGCCTTGCTGCAATAATCAATTATTTGCCAAAATAATCGATTATCCCAGAAATGACTCTCTGGAATAATCGATTATTCAGCAAAATAATCGATTATATTGTTCTTGGTTGGTTTCTAGAAAACTTGAAGAACAAAATAATCGATTATTCTTTAAAATAATCGATTATCTGTGTCTGAGACTTTTATAAATAAATTGAACTTTTAGAAACTTCAGACATTGAGTGAGAACTGATAATCAAACTGAGAAAAAGCGTTTTGTGGAGTCTTTGTGACCATATTGGAGAGTTTTCTTTCTGAAATCCAAGAGTGAAAACATTTGTAAAAAACTTTGTTAGAAGATCATCATCATCATATTCTTGAAAGGGGAAGATTAAGATTTGCTTCTAAATTCCAGGTGAATTTGTTCCTTTATTCTTTGTGAATTTTTGCAAAATCTTGATAAGGGTTTCTCAAGTGGTGAGGTTTCTTGTAGTGGGTTTGATGGAGTAGTTCCTTCCATGGGTGATGACAATGGTTGAAAGGAGACTCCTTGCCCTTGATCTAGGTTCACCAAGGGGTAGACAAAAGGAAGCTTATGGAACAATAAGGGAGATGGGCGAAAAAGGGAGTAGGGTGGCGGAAGTGTTTATGGTATGGTGTTTGGTGCTCACAAGGTTGGCTCACTCCAAAGTAAGATGGAGGCCACTCTAGGGTTCCCACTCTCCAATGGTGGAGATAGGAGGAGGTTAGCCAAAGATAACCTAATGACTAAGGAGAGGATTTGAGGCACAAAAGGCTCACTCAAATTCATATAATCCAAAGTATTTACAAGTGGTGGGGTGTTGGGTATTTATAGGAGGGGAGGCATCTAGGGTTTCATTTGGATCATGCATGGCCGAAATTCATAAGGCAAATGGACTCCAAATGAAATGCCAAATGAACCCTAGATGCAACTTGGTGGCCAAGGATGGAATCTTTGGGTCTAGATTGGCTACATCAAGGTGCATGATAAGACCATGCAACCTTTGCCCTCCACTTGGGCCTAAGCCTTTCTATCACCAAAAATAGGTCCAATAATCACCAAAAATGTGTCACCCTTCTAGTGTAATACCCTAGCCCAAATTTAAAAAAACCTAATCATCTAAAACACCACATAATACAAGGGTAAAATGGGAAATACAAAGAAAATAAATCCTATGACTAAAATACCCCAAAATACAAGGGTAAAATTGGCAACTAAAATAAACCCTATACTAATGATGTTTAGGAGAGAACTAATACTCTATGATCATGAGGAGAGTGTCTCTTGGTGTGTGAACATCCTCCTCCTCTTCAACTCTCCTAGCCATGGACCTAGTGATGGGGCCCACATGTGTCTTCAAGGATGGTCCTCCATCATCCCCTCCTTCTTGAGAAGCATCTGTCCTCAGATGAGAATCTTCATCCAAATCCTCAGCTCCTAAAAATGGTGTGAGATCACATACATTAAAATATGAGCTAGTGCCATATTCAGAAGGAAGGTCTAATTTATATGCATTGTCATTTATTTTGTGAAGGACTTGGAATGGTCCATCTCCCCTAGGGTTTAGTTTTGACATCCTTTGAGTAGGAAATCTATCCTTCCTCAACTGAAGCCAAACCCAATCCCCAACTTCAAAAGTGAGTTTCTTCCTTCCTTTGTTGTTGTTGTATTTGGCATATTTTTGAGTTTGTTGTTCAATTTGACTCTTGATCTTTTCATGGTATTTCTTAATGAAATCCGCCCTAGATACTCCTTCTTTGTGAAACAAGGAAGGGGTATTAGGGAGGGGTAAAAGATCAAGAGGAGTGATTGGGTTAAAGCCATAGACAACTTCAAAGGGGGAAAGATTAGTAGTCTTATGGACTACTCTGATGTATGCAAATTCTAAATGGGGGAGACAATCATCCCAAGTTTTCTTATTTCCTTTGAGGAGTACCCTCAACAACGTGGATAGGGATCTATTTACTACTTCGGTTTGGCCATCAGTTTGAGGATGACAAGTAGTAGAATAGAGGAGCTTAGCTCCTAGTTTTTCCCATAAAACTTTCCAAAAGTGACTAAGGAACTTAGCATCCCTATCGGACACAATTGTTTTGGGTAGACCATGCAAACGGACCACTTCCCTAAAGAAAAGTTTAGCTATATAGCTAGCATCATCCACTTTGTGGAATGGTATAAAATGAGCCATTTTGCTAAAACGGTCCACTACCAAAAAGATGGAGTCAAATCCCCTTTGAGTCCTTGGAAGCCCAAGCACAAAGTCCATGCTAATATCTACCCAAGGGGAGCTAGCTATAGGAAGGGGGTATAGAGTCCATGAGGCATTACTCTTGATTTAGCTTTCAAACAAGTAATGCATTTGGAGCAATGCCTTTGGACATCTATTCTCATGTGTGGCCAATAAAATTTAGCCTTTAAGAAACTTAGGGTTTTATCAACCCCAAAATGGCCCATGAGACCTCCTTCATGACTCTCTTTGATCAAAAGTTTTCTAATGGATCCTTGGGGTATGCAAAGTTTGCCCATTCTAAAAAGATACCCCTCAAGAAGATAGAATCCATCAAAAGGATTTTGGAGACATTTGGCATAAGTGGCTTGGAAGTCTAAATCAAGTTCATACAATTCCTTTACATCATCAAAGCCAAGAATTTGTGTTCCTAAGGTGGAGAGCAAGGTGTGCCTCCTTGAAAGAGCGTCGGCTACCACATTGTTCTTTCCCTTTTTATATTTGATGATGTAGGGGAATTGTTCAAGGTATTCCACCCACTTTGCATGCCTTTTATTCAACTTCCCTTGCCCTCTAAGATACTTGAGTGAGTCATGATCGGTGTGAATAACAAATTCCTTAGTCACCAAGTAATGCTCCCAAACTTGTAGAGCTCTTATGAGGGCATAGAGTTCCTTGTCATAGGTGGGATAATTCAAGGTGGCCCCATGAAGTTTTTCACTAAAGTAAGCAATGGGGTGACCTCCTTGAAGTAACACAGCACCTATTCCTAAACCGGATGCATCACATTCTAGCTCAAAGGTTTGTTCAAAATTGGGTAGAGCTAGAATGGGTGCATTGGTAAGTTTCTCTTTTAGGGTTTTGAATGCTTTTTCTTGGGCTTCACCCCAAAGGAATGGTACATCCTTCTTAACAAGCTCATTAAGAGGGGATGCAGGTGTGGAGAAGTCTTTTACAAACCTTCTATAAAAGCTAGCTAAGCCATGAAAACTTCTAACTTCTCCAACACTCTTTGGGGTGGGCCATTCTTGGATAGCCTTTATTTTCTCGGAGTCAACTTGTACTCCCTCCTTGCCAACAATGAAGCCCAAAAATTTTACTTGTTCTTGACAGAAAGTACATTTTTCAAGGTTGGCATAGAGGTGGTTGACTCTAAGAATTATTAAGATTTGCCTTAGATGTCCAAGATGTTCATCTAAGGTCTTACTATACACAAGGATGTCATCAAAGTAGACAACCACAAAGTTACCTATGCAATCCCTAAGAATATGATTCATTAGGCGCATGAAAGTACTAGGGGCATTAATGAGGCCAAAAGGCATCACTAACCACTCATATAAACCAAATTTGGTCTTAAAAGCGGTTTTCCACTCATCACCTTCCTTGATTCGAATTTGGTGATAACCACTTTTAAGGTCAATCTTGGAAAATATGATGGCCCCATGCAATTCATCTAACATATCATCTAACCTAGGGATTGGGTGCCTATACTTTATTGTAATGTTATTGATGGCCCTACAATCCGTGCACATCCTCCATTTGCCATCTTTCTTTGGCACCAAAAGAACGGGGACAACACAAGGGCTAAGGCTCTTTTGAACCCAACACTTTTTCAACAAGTCATCAACTTGAGACTCTATCTCTTTGGTCTCTTGGGGATTAATCCTATAGGCGGGCCTATTAGGAAGACTAGCCCCTGGTATGAGGTCTATTTGATGTTTTATTCCTCTCAAAGGTGGAAGCCCACTTGGAACTTCTTGAGGAAATAAATCATCAAATTCTTTCAAAAGTTGTTGAACTTTTTGAGGTAGAGACTCAAGTTCGTGACTAGTGGCAGCGAGTGTCTCTTTGAAGTAGAGAAGGTATAAAGGTTGTTTACACAAAAGGGTTTCCTTGATAGCATTTTTGAGGGACAAATGACTTTTGTGCACAACTTCCTTAGAGGAGACACTAGCCTCTAAGCTTGATACCTTCTCTTCCCTTTCTTCATTCAAGGGAGTATTTTTCTTTTGTTTTTGTTTTTGTTTTTTTTTTTGTTTTCTCTTCTTCTTCTCTCTTGGCTTTCATTTTCATTTGGTCCTCATTCACTTGTGAAGGTGATAGAGGACACAAGACAATTTTCTTACCTAGGTGATGAAAACTTATCTTATTAGTGAGGCCATCATGCATGGTTTTTTTTATCAAATTGCCAAGGCCTCCCAAGTAAAATATGGCTAGCATCCAATGGCACTATATCACATAAAATTTCATCTTTATACTTGCCAATGGAGATAGGAATATTTACTTGTTGGTCAACTACAATCCCTCCTTCCTCATTGATCCATTGCAACTTGTAAGGTTTAGGATGAGGGAGAGTAGTCAAAGCTAGCTTGTTAACCAATCTAGTACTACAACAATTACAGCTAGATCCACTATCCACAATGAGAGAACAAGTGTTGTCTAAAACTTTGCATCTTGTGTGAAATAAGTTCTCTCTTTGGGATTGATCTAAGTCACTAGATTGATTACCAAGGAGCCTTCTTACCATTAATAAGTCTCCTTCACATGGGTAAGTCTCTTCCTCGGATGCTAAAACTTCTTCTTCATCACTTGAAGATGAGGAAGTAGCTTCATCAAGTGATATGAACCCAGAGGGATGGATTCGTTTTACGGATCTATCTAGGTTTGAAACCTCATAATTAATAAATTAAAATAAAAAAATATGGATTGAAATTAGATGCTAGAAATGGAGGGAAGGAAACGGTAAAGGAATGGAGGAAGAATAACTCTTCCAAGGAAGGCTTCACACAAAGAATTGTGGATGATCCTTTGATATGCCCAAATTCTTGAATCACTCAAGAACAATTGGAGAATCACTCTCAGTTAATAAAACTCAAATTCTGATCTGTTCTTATTCATCCCAATGGGCAGCTTATATAGCTTACAACCAAGACCTTTCACTTACATTAGTGGGCAATTAATGAACTCCACTAAGCCTATCAATTATGACCACTAATGACAAAACATTAAAAAAAATCACTTTAGTGGGCAATTAATGAACTCCACTAAGCCTAACAATTATGACCACTAATGACAAAACATTAAAAAAACATGCTAAATTCGTGCACCCTTTGGTATGCCTCATGGCTGATTCATCCCAAAGGTTTTGGACCTTATTTAACTAAAAACAACTTGCCTAATAACTAGCCCAATAAGTGGTGCAGCCCAAACAAGAGTTGGCAGCCACTTTAACAAGAGTTTTAGGCCTTTATTTACTAATTACAAGTACTAAAAACAGCCACTAAGAAAACCCTAGTCATTGGTCCTCCAAGTCCTTTGAGTGCTCCCATCAGATTCACATCATACCCTCCTTCTTTGACAAGATTCGTCCCGAATCTTAAGGCTTTATTTATTTCCTAATTTATTTAATTGACTAACTACTGCCGAAACACAAATGCTTCCTCCTGGGTCGAAGACATCTCGCTTGTATCCATCTCTAGCTTCACCTGTTGGTAAGTTATTAATCATCAACGAAACAAATAAAACCTCTTCAAACTCATAACCACAAACATACTCAATGAATAGGAATTGAATCCCATTCAAGTGGCAGCTTTGGAAAATAGTAACTTCAAACAATAAATCAACTTCATCTTCCAGGTGCAAGGTCTCTTGAATTTTATTTTGAGAGGTGGGCAGAATGTATAAAGGTGCATTAGGAATGATGTTGACATGCTTCTTCAAACAAGAAAACTTGTGTTCCTGTTCCTGTATATTTGACACATCAAAAGAAGAAAATGTAACGTTAGAGTTGTCATATTCCTCTCTATGTATCTCATCTTCTTCTCTCATTTTCTCTTCTCTTTCTTTTGCTATCTTTATTTTCAATTTCAGTTGATCCTCATGTACAGCGTCGGATGATAGACATATCAACTTAATCCTTCGTCCACCATGCACAAAAGAAATAGAAAGTCGTCAGGATTTATAATTTTATTGTACAACCATGGCCTCCCTAATAACATATGGCATGTCTCCATGGGGGCAATATCACAAAGAACTTCATCTTCATATTTTCCAATAGAGAATTTAATCATTGCTTGTTCATTTGTAGTGGGCAGACATAATTTCTCAACCGCCCTGCTACTCACAACATTTTTGAAATTGAATTCATCTACTGCGACCAAAAACAGAGAGTCGTCAACCAAACATCTTGTATAGTAAATTTCCATTTCCATTCAAACCCAGAGCCGAAGCTCTGATACCAAATGATATGAACCCAGAGGGATGGATTCGTTTTACGGATCTATCTAGGTTTGAAACCTCATAATTAATAAATTAAAATAAAAAAATATGGATTGAAATTAGATGCTAGAAATGGAGGGAAGGAAACGGTAAAGGAATGGAGGAAGAATCACTCTTCCAAGGAAGGCTTCACACAAAGAATTGTGGATGATCCTTTGATATGCCCAAATTCTTGAATCACTCAAGAACAATTGGAGAATCACTCTCAGTTAATAAAACTCAAATTCTGATCTGTTCTTATTCATCCCAATGGGCAGCTTATATAGCTTACAACCAAGACCTTTCACTTACATTAGTGGGCAATTAATGAACTCCACTAAGCCTATCAATTATGACCACTAATGACAAAACATTAAAAAAAATCACTTTAGTGGGCAATTAATGAACTCCACTAAGCCTAACAATTATGACCACTAATGACAAAACATTAAAAACACATGCTAAATTCGTGCACCCTTTGGTATGCCTCATGGATGATTCATCCCAAAGGTTTTGGACCTTATTTAACTAAAAACAACTTGCCTAATAACTAGCCCAATAAGTGGTGCAGCCCAAACAAGAGTTGGCAGCCACTTTAACAAGAGTTTTAGGCCTTTATTTACTAATTACAAGTACTAAAAACAGCCACTAAGAAAACCCTAGTCATTGGTCCTCCAAGTCCTTTGAGTGCTCCCATCAGATTCACATCATCAAGGCTACTATAGTGATCTTGGCTCCTTAAAATCATGGTTTTCTTGGTGGGACATTGTGAAGCAATGTGCTCACGGCCAAGGCACTTGAAACACTTGATGTCACTTGTTTTAGTGTCCTTAGAAGGTGCCTTAAGAGAAGGTCTTTCTTTTTCTTTGGTTTTGTCATTAGGGAAAGGTGTGGAAGAGGGGCCCTCCTTCTTGAAATTCTTGGGATAAGAGAGAGTGGAGTCTTTTCTAAAAGGTTTTCTCTTAAGTTGGTGTTCCACTCTAGAACAAAGTTGAACTAGTTCATTCAAATCCCTATAAGGTAGAAGTTCAACTTTGTCTCTTATCTCAAGATTAAGACCACTTTGAAATCTAGAGATTGTGGTCCTCTCTTCCTCCCTAATCCCAGCCCTCATCATGAGCAACTCCATAGATTGCCTATATTCTTCCACACTAGATGACCCTTGTTTCAATCTTTGAAGCTTATCCATAAGCTCTCGATCATAGTATGGAGGAATATGCCTCCTTCTCAAGGCACTACGGAGTTCATTCCAATATTGGATTGGGGGCTCATGATTTATTCTTCTTTCTCTTTCTAAGGAGGTCCACCAATACATGGCATGCCCTTGGAAGCTAAGGGTTGCTAAAGAAACCTTCCTATCTTCACTTATTCCATGGCAAGAGAAAAGTTGTTCAACTTTCATTTCCCAATCCAAATAATTTTCAACATTATCTTTTCCATGGAATGGGGGAAGATTGATGTTGGGTTCCCTATTGGAAGACTCCCTATGTCTATGGTGCCTTGGGAGTCTTTGATAGTAATCATCATTGTGATGACTACTAAAGAAGATATCACTTGGAGGTTGGGTATGATGCCCTTCCTCCTCATGAACACTTGAATACATATGCCCCTTACCTTTTGAGGATTTAGGAGAAGTGACTCTTGGTTTTGGACCACTAGCCTCTCCTCCCACAACGAGTCTTTCAAGCAATTTTTTTATTTCTTCATTATTTCTTTCAAACAATGAGAAGGAAAATTGGATTTTTCGGGGAACATTTGGTTGTTAGGGTTTTGATACTTTTGTTTTGTACGAGTTGCCTCAGAGTCACTCAGCACTCAGCAATGAAAGCAATCACCGAGGGAGTGAATAACATCAACATCTCTGATTCTTATAAGAAAAACCGCATTCAGGTTTCCAACACCAAAAAGCCCCTTTTTTTCTACGTTAATCTCGCCAAGGTAGCCATTTTCCTTTCGATTTCAAACACATTAACTTTTCCCACTTATGAGCCATTTCTAATTGGTGCGCGCACGTTGGATTTTGTGTGATTTTGTTGTTATTTGTTTCAGAGGTATATGCAACAACATAATGAGGTTGAGCTCTCAGCACTAGGAATGGGTATCAAATCTTGCAACTAATTATTATTTATTCATTTACTGCATACCTTTTAATCGTTTTGAGACTTGTATCCAAACTCCCTTGCTCCTTGAAGCCGGGTTCGTAACACCAATCTCCTCTTTTTTTTTTCTCTTTTCAACAAAATCAAACAATGATTCAAATTCATTTGTTGCTTTTTCATTCTAAAAGATATTTTAGTATGATGAATGAGAGGATTTTGTTGACCAGGCCTGTTTTTTATAGCACTTTGAACATGTCTTTGGAATTTTTCCAACACAAAGGAATGAACTAGAGATCTTAGTAGTTACTACCTTAAGCCTAAAAAGCGCTTTGTCGTTTGAAAAGGATGGATAGTCAAGTCTCCCTTTGATCTGGACAGTTAATTGCAAAACACTTTTCTTAATCTCCATATTTTCCACTGCCAATGGACTCCACATGCCTTTATAAAAAATTTAAATTTTGACCGACTTTTGGTTCATTGTCTCTTGCTGGTCTTGATCTGTTAGGAACTCATTATCTACTTGAGATTAAATTATTTATAAATCTAAACTCATTAGTACCTGAATTTAAGTTGCAACTGGTCTGGTTTTACATTTCACACGAGTAATCTGCTTTAACATAAACTGGCAATGAATACTTTTCCTTGGATCAAGATATTTAGGCTTCCTTTGCCTTGAACTTTGAATGCCTATTTTTCATTCAATATTGTTGCAGATTGTTGTGATGAGAGTGATGAATATGATGGAAACATTTGTTGCCCCAACACTTGTGTCATGGGTGGGAATGCTAAGTACACGATTGGCAATTGCAAGCCAAAAGCAAGTCAAAATGGAGTGAAGTCAGAGGAATCAATTTATAACCTTATTGGTAACTTATTATCCAACAACTTTTTTTCATGTGTTTACAAACTCATTGGTAAATATAAATTGAAACTTCCTTGTGTAGGTTTGAAATTGGCAATTATTCTACAAGTAAGTCTGGTTATTTTCCTGGTATTTCTCTGGAGTTTTCGTCGCCGCACCAAATCTAGAAGGAGGCATTACCATTGAGTTTAAAGATACCTTGTTTACTGGAAAGATACGTAAGAAACCATAATTTTATACCTATGTGCATAAGGAAAATTTATTTCATGGCAAAGTTCTTGTGGTAACTGTAACCTTAGTCTTTTAGATTCTTTAATTTATGTATCTCAGTGAGCTCTCCTCCATTACCTTAATTAGGATGGCCTTTTAGAGTTGAATATGTGAATAATACATTTCAAGAAATACCATTTCCAGTGGCATAAATTACTTGTAACTTTCACTATTGTGGAAATTGAGAAATAATAGATCAACAGAGCCTGTATTAATGAGTCACTTGTTTGATTCGGAATTTGATTGGAATGAGATGGAATTTTTGATAAAATGGAAAGGGCAGTTTCATTTGCGCTAGTATTCAGTATGTTTTCTACTATCTTTTGTATTTTATTAGGCAATAACCATTTTCTACGTTTAAGGTTTGAAAATCATTGAGTTTCATCAATGACCTTTGTTGGGTTTTATTTCTTACTTTTAAGAACTATGGGTGAGTTCTATGACATCTACCTGAATATATACCCAGAATGGTCATTGATATGTGACTCGGGATTTTTTATGATCTTGATGTATAAAATGAATTTTGTTTATTCCAATGTTGATTTACGTGAGAAACTTATCCAAAAGACATAGTGGCATGCTATGCTGAATCTCTGAGTTTTTCTAATCAAAACAAAAAACAATTAAAGTATACATTTTAAACTTTCTTTAAACACAATAATAACTTGAGATAAATATTAGAAGGTATCAATATATTGTAAACCAAAAAATATTTAGTTATGTTTTGTAAAAAGTACCACTGCCGCCCATGTTTAAAAATTACTTATTTTAGGAAAGTTACTTTTGTTTGTGATATTGCTGTTTAAGTTTATAAAAATGGTGAATGGGAAGTGGCTATGTTGCTTCTGATGTAGTTATCTTGAGTTCACTGAATGAAAATGAATTTTATTTTTCACATCCGGAGCTGTGCTAAGCTCAGTAGCTGATTTACAATATTCACATGCTTGTGAGTTGTGTAGAATCAATATACTTACATACTGTTTACTGTGGGAATTGATATTTGATTGCTTTGGCTGCTGTTATCATTCATCTGTGGTCTACTGGCCTTTACTATAATTTCCTGGCAGCCCTGATTTTTTTTTAAAAATACACAACTATTTATCCTTGAAGTTAAGCTTATAATTTTGTTTGTTTTTTCTCCCTATTTAATATATGAATTGTGGGGTATAATATCTCGGCCTCTAAATTATATTTTAATTCATTTCATTTACATATACCAAACCAGTTACGAAAGTTTTCTTGTGTATAACTAGCTTTAACTCATGTTAATTGTTGGACATTGATTGGGGATTAATTCTATAAGTTTTCTAAGTGAAAAAATATATTTATGTGCAGGAAAGACTTGATAATGAAGATCAGCCTTATGATGATGAAGAGACTGAATGATGTTACTTACATGGATGGATGACTAGCTATGCATAATATTACTAGATGACACTTTATATTGAAATTTAGAAATTCTATGTAAAGTTTGACATCTTTGGATGATTTTATTTAGACTTTTATGCTTTTGAATTGTCATATACTTGGAACTAATTAATGCAAGTGAATTTTACATGTGTTTGGATTTCATTTTATAATTTGTTTTATTATTTTTTGAGGGTGAAATCAATTCTTTATTGAGCACATGAGAAACGTCTTCTTGAAGAAGAGGATGTAGAAGAGGATTATCAATCCAAAATAATGTATAGTTCTTCTTATTAATATGAGTTGTTTAATATACTATTTGTATTATAATTATAGGTACGTATTACATATATATGATTTCACAGGATAAAGTAAAATTTAATATATATATATATATATATAATTTAGTATATGGTGAAGATTATTGTTTAAATAATGGTGTGTTATGACTAATATTATAAGTCAATATAAAAATAATCGTTGGGCGTTTATTTAGACAATATTTACAAAATTGTAGCTTAAATTTAGTCTAAATTGTTACCTATATTATCTCATAAACAACCTTTAAAAAATGTTCCTGATGTCACTAGCAACGGTCATAAAAGTGTTGCCTATAAAAATAGACTACATTTCTAAAACCGTTCTTTAAAAATTAATAGTGTTGCCTTAAATAAAAAAAACCATTGCCAATGAAGATCATGAAAACCGTTCTTGGAAGTTTAGGTAACGGTTTTTTTGACATCGTGGGCACAGGCCAAAAAACCGTTGCATATTGAAATAGGCAACGGTTGATAAATCCACGCTTAAAAAACCGTTGCCAAACCGTTCCCTAAACTTTTAGGAACGGTTTTTTGGCTTTCAACAACGATTTTTTATCGTTGCCATAGATAACAAATGTTGTAGTGTAGTACTACAAGAATTATGACCATGGACACTAGAATGATCACTCATCTTTGATCAAGGAAAAAGGTTTTCACAAATGCTTTGTGATGTGAATCAAGAAGAAGCAATAATGGACTAGGAATTTAAGTAGTTTGGGACTGAATAATTAATAAGTTCATTATCTTATTTTTAATGTAATTTTCGTTTTATTTTATTTTATTAAATAAATATGATAGGTTGCCTTGCCTTTTAGGTTGCTAAGGGGAAATAAATGCTAGTGGGAATTTATTGCTTAGTTAGTGGGCTAGTGAAGAGTCAATATTAAGTGTTAGTGGGAATTTATGTCATCTTGCCCATCTAAGCTTATAAATAGGAACCATTTGTAAAAGTTTGGGGAGAAAATGAATTATTCAGAATTTGGATATTTTTCCAATTGAGAGGATTTTCTCTCTCTAGGTTCTTATGAACTACTTTTGATTCTTATCCTTGAATTTCCTAATTCAAAGTGGCGAATCTTCCTCAACTTATCAATCTTTAGGGATTGTGGCGTTGTTCTTCCATTTCTTACCTCAATCCATATTTTTTTTCTTTTAATTTCTTAATTATGAGCTTTCCAACCTAGATAGATCCGTAAAACGAATCCATCCCTCTGGGTTCATATCATTTGGTATCAGAGCTTCGGCTCTGGGTTTGGAATGGAAATGGAAATTTACTATACAAGATGTTTGGTTGACGACTCTCTATTCTTGGTTGCAGTAGATGAATTTAATTTCAGAAATGTCGTGAGCAGCAGGGCGGTTGAGAAATTATGTCTGCCCACTACAAATGGACAAGCAATGATTAAATTCTCTATTGGAACATATGAAGATGAAGTTCTTTGTGATATTGCCCCCATGGAGACATGCCATATGTTATTAGGGAGGCCATGGTTGTATAATAAAATTATAAATCCTGAACGACCTTCTATTTCTTTTGTGCATGGTGGACGAAGGATTAAGTTGATATGTCTATCATCTGACGATGTACATGAGGATCAACTGAAATTGAAAATAAAGATAGAAAAAGAAAGAGAAGAGAAGAGGAGAGTAGAAGATGAGATACATAGAGAGGAAGATGACAACTCTAACGTTACATTTTCTTCTTTTGATGTGTCAAATTTACAGGAACAAGAGGACAAGTTTTCTTGTTTGAAGAAGCATGTAAACATCATTCCTAATGCACCTTTATACATTCAGTCCACCTTTCAAAATAAAATTCAAGAGACCTTGCACCTGGAAAATGGAGTTGATTTGTTGTTTGAAGTTACTATTTTCCAAAGCTGCCACTTGAATGGGATTCAATTCCTATTCATTGAGTACGTTTGTGGTTATGAGTTTGAAGAGGTTTTATTTGTTTCATTGATGATTAATAACTTACCAACAGGTGAAGCTAGAGATGGATACAAGCGAGATGTCTTCGACCCAGGAGGAAGCATTTACGTTTCGGCAGTAGTTAGTGAATTAAATAAATTAGGAAATAAATAAAGTCTAAAGATTCGGGACGAATCTTCTCAAAGAAGGAGGGTATGATGTGAATCAAGAAGAAGCAATAATGGACTAGGAATTTAAGTAGTTTGGGACTGAATAATTAATAAGTTCATTATCTTATTTTTAATGTAATTTTCGTTTTATTTTATTTTATTAAATAAATATGATAGGTTGCCTTGCCTTTTAGGTTGCTAAGGGGAAATAAATGCTAGTGGGAATTTATTGCTTAGTTAGTGGGCTAGTGAA
Organism: Cajanus cajan; assembly: GCF_000230855.2. Lineage (NCBI taxonomy): Eukaryota > Viridiplantae > Streptophyta > Magnoliopsida > Fabales > Fabaceae > Cajanus > Cajanus cajan. The sequence goes on from NC_138525.1 coordinate 43,445,149, forward strand.
GAGTCAATATTAAGTGTTAGTGGGAATTTATGTCATCTTGCCCATCTAAGCTTATAAATAGGAACCATTTGTAAAAGTTTGGGGAGAAAATGAATTATTCAGAATTTGGATATTTTTCCAATTGAGAGGATTTTCTCTCTCTAGGTTCTTAGGAACTACTTTTGATTCTTATCCTTGAATTTCCTAATTCAAAGTGGCGAATCTTCCTCAACTTATCAATCTTTAGGGATTGTGGCGTTGTTCTTCCATTTCTTACCTCAATCCATATTTTTTTCTTTTAATTTCTTAATTATGAGCTTTCCAACCTAGATAGATCCGTAAAACGAATCCATCCCTCTGGGTTCATATCACTTTGTTAAAAGGGTTTGGAAAAGATTTTCACAAAGAGTGAGTGATGAAAGGTTTTCACGAAAGGTTTTCAAAGTGCAAGATAGGTAGAAAAGGCCTAAGTGTACAAAGTGAACTTTCAAAGGGAGGTGGACTACTAGGAATCACTTAAAAACCAAGCCTTCTCAAGTAAAAATCACAAAGCCCTTTCCACTTTTCTCACAAAAACAAGTTGCCACAACAATAAGGTGTGTGTGTGCACGTTACCCCTAGTAGGCAAAAGGCCTTCTAAACGTAAATTGGAGCAAAGATAAAAACCCTAACAATTATACTACCAAAAACTATAAAGCATGCAAAAGAAAAGCACTTAAAACATATTCTAGTCGAGGTCCTAGGTGAAGGTTTTCAAATCCCCTTCAACTACACGAACTAAAACCAAGTTGAAGAGGTTTATGAATGGCCAAATTACAAACCAAAGGAAAGAAACCAAGGCCCAAAAACACAAGAGGCCGAAAGCAAAGAAATCAAGTAAAGCTTATGAAAAACTAAAAATTTAGGTCTTCAAACTCCTCCACTTGGGTTCCTTCACAAAGAGCAAATTTGTTAGTCCTCTCCTAGTGTTTAGACACTCCTTTTGTTTTGGTGTATCTCCCTCCAAAGGTTAGGTTTGAATTCGGTTCACTCCTCCACTCAAATCCACCAAAGGTGTGAAAGTTTGCTAGAGTGGTTCTTCACCTACAAACAAAATGAAACTAACCCAAAGAGCAAGAGTCCAAGAAATAAATACTAAAAAAGCACAATTAGGAAAGGCTAAACTCAGAGAGAATTGATTGAGACAATACAAAAGAGGCCAAAGAAAAGACAAAATAAAATTAAGACAATTAAAAAGGAAGCACACAAAAGAGTAATCCTAGAATGGCACTAGAATGGATTAGTGTTTAGTCCACTTGCTTAAGTCCTTTAAGTGTTTCGGTCTAGCCACTCTTAAGGTCTCAAAATAGGTTCAATAAGGTCAATAAGGTCTTAAGTCCAACTCCCAAATGCATAGGTAAAAGTCCAAGTCCACAAGTTTAGCAACAAGTCCTTTTTTGGTCAAATTTTTTTTTTGTTCTTTCTTTTCTTCCTTTTCTTTCACGTCAATTTTTTTTTATATTCCTTGGGTCCAATTTTTTTTTAAATGTTCAGCCCATTTGTTGCTTAGGTTTTACACTTGTGGGTGGAAAAATTAGGTCAAATTTAGGAGAAAGAGAAAGGAGACAAGTGGCAAGTTCTTAGAGGGTTTTAGAGAATCTTTGTAGTGGAATTGGTCTTGTACTATTTAGGACAAGTTGTTTTGTACTAAATTTCCAGCACACCTCTTAGATTCTTTTAGGGTTATTAAGCATCAAATAAAGACCATAGCAAGTGGAATGCAAGGGAAAAGTGGGCAGCAAGTTATATGCATGTGCAAGGAAGCATTTCACACATGGAAACTCAAAAATACAAAGAACATGCTAGGACTAAGTAGCATGCATGAATGACCCCTAGAAAGCTTCTACATGTCACGCCCACTATCATATATTTTTGATTCATGCATTCATGCAAAGTGTTTGGCATACATACATGGAGTTTTTTTGACAAAATATAGGAAACATAAAATGACAAAACTTAGGTGGATTCAAAAAATCAAAGCATGTTCATATGAGACTCATCCTAAAAAAATAGAAAAGCATGACAACACCTAACAATGGAAACCTATAATACTCAAGGAAGGCTCACAAGGAACAAATAATGATCCCTAAACTATTCGGCCACACAAGAAATGAGAAGGAGAGGAGAAATGACCGAATAAGAAAAACAAGCAAAAGACAAGGAAGACAACATTTTACCCTTGATGATCCTTGGCTCTAGATACCACTTGATGGAGTAGTTCCTTCCATGGGTGATGACAATGGTTGAAAGGATACTCCTTGCCCTTGATCTAGGTTCACCAAGGGGTAGACAAAAGGAAGCTTATGGAACAATAAGGGAGATGGGCGAAAAAGGGACTAGGGTGGCGGAAGTGTTTATGGTATGGTGTTTGGTGCTCACAAGGTTGGCTCACTCCAAAGTAAGATGGAGGCCACTCTAGGGTTCCCACTCTCCAATGGTGGAGATAGGAGGAGGTTAGCCAAAGATAACCTAATGACTAAGGAGAGGATTTGAGTCACAAAAGGCTCACTCAAATTCATATAATCCAAAGTATTTACAAGTGGTGGGGTGTTGGCTATTTATAGGAGGGGAGGCATCTAGGGTTTCATTTGGATCATGCATGGCCGAAATTCATAAGGCAAATGCACTCCAAATGAAATGCCAAATGAACCCTAGATGCAACTTGGTGGCCAAGGATGGAATATTTGGGTCTGGATTGGCTACATCAAGGTGCATGATAAGACCATGCAACCTTTGCCCTCCACTTGGGCCTAAGCCTTTCTATCACCAAAAATAGGTCCAATGATCACCAAAAATGCATCACCCTTCTAGTGTAATACCCTAGCCCAAATTTAAAAAAGCCTAATCATCTAAAACACCCCATAATACAAGGGTAAAATGGGAAATACAAAGAAAATAAATCCTATGACTAAAATACCCCAAAATACAAGGGTAAAATTGGCAACTAAAATAAACCCTATACTAATGATGTTTAGGAGAGAACTAATAGTCTATGATCATGAGGAGAGTGTCTCTTGGTGTGTGAACATCCTCCTCCTCTTCAACTTCCTAGCCATGGACCTAGTGATGGGGCCCACATGTGTCTTCAAGGATGGTCCTCCATCAGGGTTTCTACAAGGGGTGCTTTCTTGGGGTCAAGAAAGTGGTTATCTTTAGTGTTGAAGTATATGCATGTGTGTGTGCTTGTAAACCTTCTTCCTTGAGATAGTGGAACAAATCTTGATCAGGTGTTGATTGAGGACTGGATGTAGGTCACATGTGGAGTGGCTGAACCAGTATAAAAGACTTGTGCAATCTTCTTCTACCTTATCTTTTACTTTGATTAATTTCTTGGTTGAACATTAAAGAAGATAATTCTTGATTAACATGTGTGTGTGAATATTGATGGTCTAATCTGAATTAAAGCGTTGCATTTGAACCTCATTGTTTTGTAATCAAGAAAACATATTGCACTCATACTTTCATAACAAGTCTTTAAAGGAACTTCATTTGAAAATTCAGTCTTAGAAAAGTTTAAGTGAAATAAAGATCCTAAATACTCTGAAAATTTTTAAAGGGTCATAGAATCCAATTCACCCCCTGTAGACCCCTAAAATTGTCCGGGTCGGAAATAAGACTCAAAGACTCTCGAAGACCGAAGGAAAGTCAGCCGGAAGGACTCCTGGAAGACCCTAGGATGATTCTTTGTAGGTCTAGAAGTCTTAGAGTAGCTTAGAATAAGGGTGTGTGAAGATTGGAGCTCAATACACCCTCCTAGAGGTTCAGTACGGCCGTACTGAGCCATTTAAACTACAATACGGCCGTAATGAAATCAATACGGCCGTACTGAAGTTTTTGAACTTCAGTACGGCCGTACCAAATTCAATACGGCCGTACTGTAGTTCAAAAACTCAGTACGGGCCGTATTGACCCCCTAGGCCGTACTGCGCCTCAATCCTATAAATAGGACGTCATTGGCTCGTCCTTCCACACATTTGGAGCATTTCTCCACTCTCTGGCTGAGTATTCTTGGGTTTTTGAGCTATTCTCTGCCCTAGAAATCTCTCCGAAAGTTGATCCGACTAAGTTCTTGAGTTCATGAGCCTTTAGCTTGAGACTCGAACAAGTCGAAGGGAAATCTCTTTGATTTCCATAGTAAATATTATTTTTAGGGAAAGAAGCGAGCGAACGTGTAGTGGGAAGGAGCGCCAAAAAGCCTCCTAACTCCTTTTTGAGTATATAAAAGCCCGCTTCGAAGGTTTCTTTCCAAATCCTTTCTTTTACCGCTTTTTGATTGTTGCATTGCACGTTTAAAGCTTTCATCATGTAGATAGTTTACCTATAATTGTTCTAATAAATAGGGGTAGTTTAGTAATTTTACGCTTTTATTTATGAAATAATCCGTCATAGGGAACCCGAAAGGGGCGTTGTGGGGTGCTAACACCTTCCCCACACGTAATCGACTCCCTTACCCAACTCTGGTTGTAATGGCCAAGGTTGATTTGCGAAAATCAATTGCCTTATGTCTTTTTCCAATGTTTTGAGTAAAACATTGGTGGCGACTCCAAGAACCCTTTTTTTGCGAAAACCACTAATCCATGGAGGGTCCCGTTTGGGATTAACATGGGTTGGCGAGAATCATTTAACAAAATTGTTAGTCCGATGAGGTCTCAGTTTGAGAATAAGTCGTTCTAACAATCCATTATTTTTCAAAACTAAAAGAAGAGTCCGACCATCGTCGCGAATGCCAACGTCCGTTTCGGCGGGTGGCGACAGATGGCGACTCCACTGGGGAAGCCTCGAGAGTCAGTCCCATTTAGTGATGGATTATTTCTAAAATGATAGTTTAAAATTACTTCATTACCCCTCGCTTGTATGATAATATGTTTTTCCTAATTGGCTTTAATAACTGTTGGATGTTTAAATTTTCGCAATTGTTTGAAATATAAACTGCACACGAACCTTTGCACACAACAGTTCCCTCTATACCCGGGGGCATGAGTGGAAAGCCATAGGGAGTGGATGTTAGTACGGCCGGTTGTCGAATGGGTCTATAGGTGCCCGTAGACCGTTGTCGGAAAGCATCACTCAAGGTGAAAACCATGAACTCAAGTCCGACAGTGCGTTGGAGCTTTCCATCGACTTACGACGAAAGGGATTGGGTCCCTATAATGGGGGCACCTTGGGGGCCTTAGACCGGTGAGAACAGATAGAACCTCCTTGAATATGCACTTGTCTGCAGGATACCCCTACCTCGTGATTCGCTCGTGACTGTTCGTGGATGAGTGAATTGTTTGTGTATAGGTCTATGTGACATTGTTTGTGCATTAATAATAAACCTCGTGATAAGGTCTAAGAATAACCCCCATGCATGAAAAATGTCATGACATGAGAGGAAAGACCATGTGTGAAAATATAAAGTGAGTAGCATGTGCATCATTACCAATAAGACATCATGCATCCTTATAACCATTCATTTTAGGCTCACCAATACCCCTTGACATGAGTGAAAGAGACCCATGACTATTGAGATTCTCTGTTAGGGGAGAGATCATAAGTCAAGGAGGGTGGTAAACCTCCGTCTTAAAAAGGTAGCACCTTAAAGATGGAAGGTTACCAAGCTCATGTCAAGAGTGTATTCATTCCATAAATAAACTAATTAGATTAAGCATTCATTTTAGAAAGTGGCTGGTCATCTCTCTGTCCTCACGCGCGCACAGAAACTCAAGAAGATGGACGCGTTGGAGGAACAAAATAGGAAGCTTACAGCCGAGCTCTCACAGCTCAAGGAGCAAATGGCGCAAATGATGGAACTCATGCGTCACCAAAACGTACACGGGGCTCAACACAGTGACCATGAATCCCATCATGAGGAGGAGCAAGAGCAAGAGCCTCCGCAAGCTGTACCCCCTAGGGCGGGGATTACAATTAGAGAGCCCGAGATTTCAAAGGAGCAATTCCACGCTCTCGAGAACCGGTTGAGGGCTATGGAGGGGCATGATTTTGATATCAAAGATGCCGCCGACATGTGCTTAGTGAGGGACATCCAATTCCCTCCCAAATTTAAAGTGCCCGATCTCCCAAAGTATGTGGGATCGACTTGCCCCAAAAGTCATCTCACCATGTATTGCCGAGAGATGGCTGCATATGCCACTAATGAAAAGCTCTTAATCCATTACTTCCAAGAAAGCTTGGCTGACACCGCACTCAACTGGTATATGCAGCTGGATGGGAATCAGGTGCTTACATGGAAGCAGTTGGCCGACGCATTTCTCAAGCGCTACAAGTATAACATCGACCTAACACCCGATAGGTTCGATCTTCAAGCCTTGAGTAAGAAAAGTGATGAATCTTTTAAGGCGTACGCCCAACGACGGAGGGAGTTGGCGGCACAAATAGAGCCCCCGCTGTCGGATAAGGAGACGGTGTCCCTATTTATAAACTCGTTGACCGGTCCCTATTATGACAAGATGATAGGGAACACGACAACGCTCTTCTCGGACATCATCACCATTGGAGAAAGAGTGGAACAAGGGCTGAAAAGTGGGAAGCTAGCTAAGCCTTCCCAATCATTTGAAGCTAAGAAGACCTTTGGGAAGAAGAAGGAGGGAGGAGTCAACGCCATAACTATTTCTTCATTTTCCTCCGCTTCGAAGTCGGGAAAGTCGCAGTACAACCCTGTGAAGAAGTTTGATAAACTTCCGACCACATATAGCGACCTCCTACCGAAGCTAGTGCAAGCTCATCTTCTAGCTTACATTCCTCCAAGGAAAATTGATCCACCTTACCCCGATTGGTACAATCCGCAAGACAAATGTCTATACCATTCGGGGGCACCGGGGCATTCAACGGAGAACTGTAGAGCTCTCAAATATAAGGTCCAAGACCTTATCGATGCCGGGTGGATCACTTTTGATTCGACAGCGCCCGACGTGAGCAAGAATCCTCTGCTGAAGCAGGAGTAGAGAGAAGAGCAAGCCACGATAGGGCCCCTCCACATTTTTCTTTTCTTTTTGGGACTCATGATCAGTACCCGAGATCATGAGATCTTTTTCATGTAAATAAGGGTTTTTTTTGTACAGTTTTTCATACATATCAATAAAGAGGCATTTTTCACACATCATTCTCTCATTTATTCTTTTCTCTCTTTCTCTCATTAACATTAATAATTCTAAACCAAAAACAGAACCAATAAAACAATTATGTCTATGATTGTTCACTCCGACCGGGATCCGAAAGTTGAGGATGAATGGGTTGAGTTGGACAGTGATGAGGAGACCATCTCTCCGGATCTGCAAAGACTGCTAGATCAAGAAGCTCGTCTACTCCAACCGTACCAAGAGAAATTGCAGACCGTGAATTTGGGGCAGGGCCAAGAGATAAAAGAGGTCAACATTGGGACCCATATCAGTGATGAAATTAGAGCGCAATTGATCAAATTGTTAAGGGAATATAAGGACGTATTTGCATGGTCGTATCATGATATGCCCGGTTTGGACTCTAACATTGTCGAGCACAAGTTACCGTTGAAAGAAGGGTTTCGACCCGTCAAACAAAAGCTCCGACGAATCAAGCCCGAGTGGTCTTTAAAGATCAAGGAGGAGGTAGAAAAGCAATTAGATGCGGGATTCTTGGTTGTATCTCAGTATCCCGAATGGCTGGCTAACATCGTGCCAGTCATTAAAAAGAATGGAAAGGTTAGAGTTTGTGTTGACTACAGGGATCTGAATCGTGCCAGTCCAAAGGACGATTTTCCCTTACCTCACATCGATACACTAGTGGATCATACAGCCACGAACACACTCTATTCCTTTATGGATGGGTACTCTGGGTACAACCAAATCAAGATGAATGAGGAAGACCGCGAGAAAACTTCCTTCATTACACCCTGGGGCACTTTCTGCTACAGGGTGATGCCTTTTGGACTCAAAAATGCGGGTGCCACCTACCAACGAGCGATGGTGATGTTATTCCACGACATGATTCATAAAGAAATCGAAGTATACGTGGACTGACACGTGCAAACCAATATTCAGGCTGTTGCGCAAGAATCATTCCGAATCTTGGGATGAGGATTGTCAACAAGCTTTTGATAAGATCAAACAGTGCTTGGCCAATCCACCAGTATTGGTGCCACCTGTCGAGGGAAGACCATTAATCCTCTACTTAACCGTGCTTGATGAGTCCATGGGAGGTGTGCTAGGACAACAAGATGAAACGGGAAAGAAAGAACGAGCCATCTACTACCTGAGCAAGAAATTTCTTGACTATGAGACCCGCTACACGCCGTTAGAAAAGACGTGTTGTGCGTTAGCATGGGCAACACAACGGCTCAGGCAGTATATGATTAGGCATACTACTTGGTTGGTTTCCAAAATGGATCCAATTAAGTACGTGTTCGAAAAACCAATAATCACTGGGAAGATTGCCCGATGGCAAGTACAGTTATCAGAATTTGACATCATACATGTCACACAAAAGGCCATCAAGGGCAGTACCCTAGCTGATTACCTAGCACACGGGCCGACCAACGACTACCAATCCCTTCAGGATAATTTCCCCGATGAGGATATAATGAATCTACAACATGAAGAGCCTAAAGATGATGCGTGGACCATGTATTTTGATGGAGCCTCCAACATGCTTGGACGAGGGATTGGCACAGTGCTAATCTCTCCACAAGGAAAATACATTCCCATAACGGCAAGACTCAACTTCAATTGTACAAACAACATGGCTGAATACGAGGCTTGCGCGTTGGGAATCCAAGCAGCCATCAACAATGGTATCCTAAAACTCAAAGTGTTTGGTGATTCGGCCCTAGTCATCTACCAACTACGAGGTGATTGGGAAGTCCGAAATCCTAAACTGATACCATATGTTGAGCACATCAAAGATTTGACACATTTCTTCCAAAGTGTCGTCTTTGAATACATTCCAAGGGAGGAGAATCAGTTTGCCGACGCTCTTGCTACGCTCTCGTCGATGTTCGCCTTGGATAGTGAGCATGAAATGCCCATCATCAATATCCGGCGGCACGATAAGCAAGCGTTCTGCCTTCTGATAGATAAAGTTGTCGATGATCGTCCATGGTTCCATGACATCAAGCAATATTTAACAAAAGAGGAATATCCTGATGCGGCCAACGATAATGACAAGAAGCATATCCGAAGAAGGGCCAGGGGATTTCTGCTAGTCGGTGAAACCCTCTACAAGAAAAATTATGACTCGATCTTGTTGAGATGTATAGACCAAGTCGAAGCTCAAAATATGATCAAAGAAGTACATGAGGGGGTTTTCGGTACCCATATCCCCGGGCCTGCAATGGCTAAAAAGATCCTCAGGGCGGGATACTATTGGTCGACCATGGAAAGGGATTGTTACCAGTACGTGCGAAAATGCCATAAGTGTCAAGCATACGCCGACAACATTCATGTCCCACCGACTCCACTCAATGTATTGGCTTCACCTTGGCCATTCGCGATGTGGGGCATGGATGTTATTGGACCCATCGAGCCGAAAGCATCCAATGGACATAGATTCATCCTTGTGGCCATTGACTACTTCACCAAATGGGTAGAAGCGGCATCGTATGCTCATGTGACCCGAAAGGTGGTAACATCCTTCATCAAGAAGAACATTATATGCAGATACGGTATTCCCGATAAAATCATCACTGATAATGGATCTAATTTGAATAACAAAATGGTGGAAGAACTGTGACAAGAATTCAAGATCCAACACCACAACTCTTCCCCATATGGCCAAAGATGAATGGGGCAGTCGAGCCAGCCAATAAAAACATTAAGAAAATAGTGCAAAAGATGGTTGTCTCATTTAAAGACTGGCATGAGATGTTACCCTTCGCTCTTCATGGTTATAGGACTTCAGTACGTACATCTACAGGAGCTACTCCATTCTCCCTCGTCTATGGGATGGAGGCAGTTCTACCTGTCGAAGTCGAGATACCTTCTCTAAGGGTAATCATAGAAGCAAAACTTTTCGAGGCAGAATGGGTTCAAAGCTGATACGACCAGTTGAATCTTATCGAAGAGAAACGGCTGAACGCCATATGCCATGGTCAAGCCTATCAGAGGAAGATCAAAAAGGCTTTTGACAAGAAAGTCCACCCTCGAGTCTACCATGAGGGAGAGCTGGTAATGAAGAAGTTGCTACCAGCTCAAAAGGACAAAATCGGAAAGTGGGCCCCGAATTACGAAGGACCATACGTGGTGAAGCGAGCCTTCTCAGGAGGAGCATTGATCCTCACGGACATGGATGGAGAAGAACTTCGATACCCAGTCAACGCTGACGTGGTAAAGAAGTACTATGCTTGAAGACGTTGCTTGCATAGGCCCGCTAGGATGAAAACCCGAAAAGGGCGTCCTAGGCAAAAGTTAGGGCAAAATAAAAAGCCCGCCAGTACAAGGGTACTAGGCAAAACAAAGGCGAATTTATCCCCGCTAGGATACGTCCTAGGCAAAAATTAGGGGCAAAAGAATAAGACACAAAAACAAAGCAAGCAACAATCACTTGAACCGAAAACCGAAAGGCGGTTCAAGTGATTATCTTCTAGAAGCAAGCGTCTTGCAGTGTCTACACTCCTGGCTCAGGCATCTCACCCGAAGCAATTAGGGAAACGTAAGAGCAACAATTACAGATATAATTGTTAAGCCTAATGCATATAGCCTACCCTGGCCAGCCATTCTTCAGAAATTCCTTTTGTATATCTTTCTGTAAAAACATTTGTGAATATCAATAAAATATCTATTCATTTCTCTTCTCTTGACCATGTGATTATGCCTCTAAATTGGTATTCCTTAAAAATTGTATGAAATTCCTTTAATAATCGGTCAATAAAGAAAGTTGGAGGGGTTCCTATAAAATCCGTAATCTCCTGCGTAAGAGGCTCATAGAAATCCTCCCTCACGTCAACGACAGAAATTCCTCCAAGAAGAGGAGGATAGGGAGAGCCATTCATTTTTCTAAAAAAACATCAACGAAATGATTAAACTTGCATTTTACGCATCACACACACATTAGTTGCACATTCAAAGACCTTATCATGAGGCAGTCGCATAAAATAGAAAAAATAGGAAAAATTTCTTGTGTATGACAGCAGCCAACAGAAAAAGCCGGAAAATCGACAAAAAGGCAAAAATTCAGAAAATCCAACAAATCATACAGAATAACTGAGCCTGGAGAGGCTTGCCGAAATAATACTCCCCAGAGACATCTCAGCTTGCACTCTTGGGCCGAATTCCCAGTGAAAGCTATCAAAGCAAGATCGGCAAGATTCCCCAATGGAAGCATGATCATCCAAACAAAATATCCGAGTCAAAGGACTTAGACTTCCTCAGTGGAAGATAGCTTTCCAACTCGAGCGACGAGTGAAGCTAAGCCTGAAGAGGCTTTCTAAATAATACTCTGGGATACATAAGATCCTCAATCCCCATTCGCCTACTCAGAGGCACTCCTTCAAAAAGAAAAAATCCGAAAAGATCAATAACCATTCCCTAAGCGGAATTCGGTATTCAGCTAAACACCGAACGTCAAGATAATCTGCCTAACAGAAGAGGCCAATCAAGATCAATACGACAGAATCCCCCAGCGGATAACAGCCTACGCAGAGGCAACAAAACCAGAAAATAAAAAAAAAAAGTCACCCGAATAAGGATAACCGGGATACTCCACCAACGTCGAAAGGACGTCAGCCAATCATAAGGCATCGCTCACCTCAGAAAGAGCATCTTTGTGTCTGCATCCCCAAGGAATCAGAATTTCCCCAGTGGGCACCAACTACGCAATGGAAAGTTGGGACACAAGAACCTATGAGTAACTGCACATCCCCTAGACGGATCCCTGCGTTATCCAGCCCTCAGCGGCACCAAAATCAAAAACAACCGTCGAAGCAGCATCGTGGACTGTGGAGACAAAATAATCACAAATCCCTGGAGAGGGCAAACTCACGCTACCAAAGTGACCAGAAGCACGGAGGTATGCAACCCTGGAGAGGGCAAACCGCAGACCCTGGAGAGGGCAAACTCACGCTACCGAGGTCGTCAAAAACACCAAGGTATGCACGAGCCTGGAGAGGCGACGACTAATACTCAGCTACCGACGTCGTCAGAAACACGGAGGTATGCAGCTGCCAACGTCGTCAGAAACACGGAGGCATGCAGACCTTGGAGAGGGCAAACTCACGCTACCGAGGTCGTCAGAAACACCGAGGTATGCACAAGCCTGGAGAGGCGACGACTAATACTAAGCTACCGACGTCGTCAGAAACACGGAGGTATGCAGCTGCCAACGTCGTCAGAAACACGGAGGCATGCAGACCCTGGAGAGGGCAAACTCATGCTACCGAGGTCGTCAGAAACACCGAGGTATGCACGAGCCTGGAGAGGCGACGACTAATACTCAGCTACCGACGTCGTCAGAAACACGGAGGTATGCAGCTGCCAACGTCGTCAGAAACACGGAGGCATGCAGACCCTGGAGAGGGCAAACTCACGCTACCGAGGTTGTCAGAAACACCGAGGTATGCACGAGCCTGGAGAAGCGACGACTAATACTCAGCTACCGACGTCGTCAGAAACACGGAGGTATGCAGCTGCCAACGTCGTCAGAAACACGGAGGCATGCAGACCTTGGAGAGGGCAAACTCACGCTACCGAGGTCGTCAGAAACACCGAGGTATGCACGAGCCTGGAGAGGCGACGACTAATACTCACCCTGGAGAGGACAAACTCAACCTGGAGAGGCTACTCAACAATTTTCTCACCTGAAGACACTACAAGTCGGAAGGATGGCTTACTCCCCGGACAATTGGGTCAACTCCTTTACTTGTCAACCGGTACACCAAAAAAAAAAAAAAAAAAAAAAAAAAAAGCCGTTCGACTAAGTAAAGGGGGGGCAGCTATAGACCCCTAAAATTGTCCGGGTCGGAAATAAGACTCAAAGACTCTCGAAGACCGAAGCAAAGTCAGCCGGAAGGACTCCTGGAAGACCCTAGGATGATTCTTTGTAGGTCTAGAAGTCTTAGAGTAGCTTAGAATAAGGGTGTGTGAGGATTGGAGCTCAATACACCCTCCTAGAGGTTCAGTACGGCCGTACTGAGCCATTTAAACTACAATACGACCGTAATGAAATCAATACGGCCATACTGAAGTTTTTGAACTTCAGTACGGCCGTACCAAATTCAATACGGCCGTACTGTAGTTCAAAAACTCAGTACGAGCCGTATTGACCCCCTAGGCCGTACTGCGCCTCAATCCTATAAATAGGACGTCATTGGCTCGTCCTTCCACACATTTGGAGCATTTCTCCACTCTCTGGCTGAGTATTCTTGGGTTTTTGAGCTATTCTCTGCCCTAGAAATCTCTCCGAAAGCTGATCCGAATAAGTTCTTGAGTTCATGAGCCTTTAGCTTGAGACTCGAACAAGTCGAAGGGAAATCTCTTTGATTTCCATAGTAAATATTATTTATAGGGAAAGGAGCGAGCGAACGTGTAGTGGGAAGGAGCGCCAAAAAGCCTCCTAACTCCTTTTTGAGTATATAAAAGCCCGCTTCGAAGGTTTCTTTCCAAATCCTTTCTTTTACCGCTTTTTGATTGTTGCATTGCACGTTTAAAGCTTTCATCATGTAGATAGTTTACCTATAATCGTTCTAATAAATAGGGGTAGTTTAGTAATTTTACGCTTTTATTTATGAAATAATCCGTCATAGTGATGGAAATGGTAAGGAGGAGTGATGGATGTTCTTCTCCTTAGCTCTCCTTATGCTCGGATCAACTTCAATGGAGATAAACCGAATGTAGAACACCTCTAGAAGATGTAGAACCTGCGGATGAGGATTCCTAATCCATAGAAGGAAGCATCCAAGCTCAAGCCTCAAGGGATTGCACACTTCAAAGAGAAGGAAAATAGGTTTTCCTAGGGTATTTTGAAGGCACTCTCTAAGACTTTCTCTTTTGGAATTTCGGTGACTTTGAGGGAGAAACTTGGCTCAATGGCTCTCAAATTTCTGAATATTCAAAGTGAATACAAAATGGTGAAGGAAACACTTTAGTAAGCAAGGTTTTGCACACTTTGGGTGCCTAAATCAAAAGGTGACATGTGGCGCCCAAAATTTGAATTCAAATTTGAAATTTGAATTCAAATTTTGGCTCCCATGTGCTACTCCGAAAATTCAGGTACCTAAGGTGCATCTAAGTGTAATTTGGAGTGTCATTTAGGGTTAATTTGAGGTCACATGTTCAGCCACCAAAGGTGCAAAACATGTGACTCAAATGTAACTTAAATGGCTTTCAAATTAAACCTAATTTAACCTAATTAGCCTACTTTAGTATTCCTTGTATTTTCCTAATCTAATGACCTAAATACAATGGTCAAACAAATACAATGGAAAGGAAAAATTACAAGAATGAAAATGAGCCCAATATTGGGTACCAAAAGCCCAAAGGCCCATGAAGCCCAAAACTAGGCCCAACAAGCCTAAAACCTAAAATGCTACTCTATGTGATCCAAAATACAAGACCAAAATATATGATACCTATACTAACATGATGTATACAAAACATATGAAAATAGCTATGACAAAATATGGCCCATGAAAAGTTCAACTTGGGCCTTCCTAGGCCCATTGGGCCCGATGGGCCCTGACTAGCCCAAACCTTCATGTCTAGCCAACTCCTCTTGGTTCTTTGAGTATGTCACCTCTTGCACTCCAAAGCATGATTCCATCATCCCCTCCCTCTTGAAAAGGATTTGTCCTCAAATCTCGAGGATGAATGGAAGAAGAAAAATTAACACCTACATATAAAACATGCAAGGAATAAGAAGTAACATTGTAAGAGAAAAGATCATGGATCCTAAGAGGAGTCCTAGTATCTAACCTAACAAAGAAAGATAAAATATTAGACTCTCTAGAAATAGGTTCCTCTTCTAAGCATAACCTAGAAGTAAAACCTAAAAATGTAAGAACACAATGACTAAGACAATGAAAAGACTGATTTTTAAACACTATAACATCTTGCCTAAAGTACCCTAAATGGTATCCTAGGCTTTTCCTAAAATATAAAGAAAATACTACTAAAAAACGTCCTAAACAATTTTGGATTTGATTGTTTATTAGATACTCATAGTCATATAATCTATTTTTGTCTTGTAGGGAAGGAAACATATTAAGTTCAAAAAAATAAGAACTTCCCATAAGATCAAACATAGAATATAGATTATTACAAGTTAGATCTACTAAACAATGTAAACCGAAAATTGGGTGCTTTAGAAAATCCAAAGAAATACTTCCTTCCTTGTGCACCTTCAAGGAAGTAGTATAAGGAGTAACACTAGGAATAGTCCACTCCTTCTTCACTATATCTCTAAGTTGAGAATTCTTGGTTTGAAATTTATTTTGTTTTTCATTCTCAACTCTAAGATAAGTGGCAGCATTAGGACAAGAGTCAAAACTTTTATGAATAAAGAGAGTTCTTTTCAAGTCTTGTTTGGTCATAAAATAACTCTCTTTTGTCACAAATGTCTTAGTGGAGTCCCCTTTATCCACACTCTGTCCTTCTTTCTTTTCTTTGTTTCTTTTCTTTTTCATTTGCTTTTGATCCTCAAACACTTGGGGTGGTGTTAAAGGATTAAAAACAATTTCCTTCATGCTTTGGAGTGCAAGAGGTGACATACTCAAAGAACCAAGAGGAGTTGGCTAGACATGAAGGTTTGGGCTAGTCAGGGCCCATCGGGCCCAATGGGCCTAGGAAGGCCCAAGTTGAACTTTTCATGGGCCATATTTTGTCATAGCTATTTTCATATGTTTTGTATACATCATGTTAGTATAGGTATCATATATTTTGGTCTTGTATTTTGGACCACATAGAGTAGCATTTTAGGTTTTAGGCTTGTTGGGCCTAGTTTTGGGCTTCATGGGCCTTTGGGCTTTTGGTACCCAATATTGGGCTCATTTTCATTCTTGTAATTTTTCCTTTCCATTGTATTTGTTTGACCATTGTATTTAGGTCATTAGATTAGGAAAATACAAGGAATACTAAAGTAGGCTAATTAGGTTAAATTAGGTTTAATTTGAAAGCCATTTAAGTTACATTTGAGTCACATGTTTTGCACCTTTGGTGGCTGAACATGTGACCTCAAATTAACCCTAAATGACACTCCAAATTACACTTAGATGCACCTTAGGTACCTGAATTTTCGGAGTAGCACATGGGAGCCAAAATTTGAATTCAAATTTCAAATTTGAATTCAAATTTTGGGCGCCACATGTCACCTTTTGATTTAGGCGCCCAAAGTGTGCAAAACCTTGCTTACTAAAGTGTTTCCTTCACCATTTTGTATTCACTTTGAATATTCAGAAATTTGAGAGCCATTGAGCCAAGTTTCTCCCTCAAAGTCACCGAAATTCCAAAAGAGAAAGTCTTAGAGAGTGCCTTCAAAATACCCTAGGAAAACCTATTTTCCTTCTCTTTGAAGTGTGCAATCCCTTGAGGCTTGAGCTTGGATGCTTCCTTCTATGGATTAGGAATCCTCATCCGCAGGTTCTACATCTTCTAGAGGTGTTCTACATTCGGTTATCTCCATTGAAGTTGATCCGTGCATAAGGAGAGCTAAGGAGAAGAACATCCATCACTCCTCCTTACCATTTCCATCACATAGGGAACCCGAAAGGGGCGTTGTGGGGTGCTAACACCTTCCCCACACGTAATCGACTCCCTTACACAACTCTGGTTGTAATGGCCAAGGTTGATTTGCGAAAATCAATTGCCTTATGTCTTTTTCCAATGTTTTGAGTAAAACATTGGTGGCGACTCCAAGAACCCCTTTTTTGCGAAAACCACTAATCCATGGAGGGTCCCGTTTGGGATTAACATGGGTTGGTGAGAATCATTTAACAAAATTGTTAGTCCGATGAGGTCTCAGTTTGAGAATAAGTCGTTCTAACAATCCATCATTTTTCAAAACTAAAAGAAGAGTCCGACCATCGTCGCGAATGCCAACGTCCGTTTCGGCGGGTGGCGACACCCCCCCTCTTGGATTGTGTCATTCGTTTCTAACAGAACGGCCCATTCTGAAATCAGAATGGCTCGTTCTGGGACTCATCCAGAACGACCCGTTCTCCATCTAGAACAACCCGTACTCCCTCCGGAACGGTCCGTACTCCTTCCAGAACAGTCCATTTTGAGTTTTGGAATGGCCCGTTCTGCCTCCGGAATGGCCCGTTCTCAGCTACGTTTTACAGGTTAATTTAATAGCTTGGAACGGCCCGTTCCAGATTGGGAACGGCCCGTTCTGGGCTACTAAATCAGCCATTTTTTTTATACTACGTTACAACTTTTGTTCTTTTTTCTTTTTTTTTTTAATCTTTCTTTTTCAAATTTCTTTTATAATTCAAGGATAAGTATATTTTTCTTTTTCCAGAATTTTTCCAGCCACACTAATTAAAAGATTGAATCTGAATTGCTCAAAAAATTTCAAGCTAGAATTAGTTCAAAATTTATAAGGAATTTGGTGCATGTTCTTTGCAAACACTTGCTTGTTTTCATTTCAAATTCACTTGCAAATTTCTTTTCAATAATGGTTCTGTTTTTCCTCTATTTTACAAGCAATTTTTCCAGATTCATAAACTCCAATTCATGAACCAATTTTGAACTACTTCAACTAACCAAAATTTTAGAAAATATGATCACAATTTTTAGAAGATTTTTCTTGGAATTGAAATCAATACAAAAACATCAAGACATAATGGAATCCGAACTCTAAGAATCCATCAATGAATTAGTGATGGATATGAACTCAAAATTGCAAATCAAAAAGCACATATGAAGGCACACAAAGTATATCTCTCAGCCAAAGCAATTTTAGTAGAAAATGAATCAAACAAAAAGTTTAAACTAAGCACATCTTGAATCAATTGACAAACAAATAAATGACTACACATAACTTCTAGACATTTATAAGATTCAAAAATCAAAATCACATGCAATACTCAAAGATGACTGAATCAAAATTAAAAAACAAGACTCAAACAATTCAAAACCGGACAAGATAGAAACCTAGACTCCATGTGATTTTCGGATTGAACAAAATGCAATCACATCAATTGGATCCATCAAATATCAACCAAAATATTAGATCCAAAAAGCGAGACACGTAAGAGACATATAAGAACAAAAAACACAAAAATTAAATGGTGAAAGAATGCACAAAACCTCAAGGAGGGAACCAATGCTCTTGATACCAAAAATGATGGCAAACCTAGGTGAGGAGGATGAATGTTCTTCACCTTAAGCTTGGTCCGTCCACTTGATCTTCTCCTTGAAGGTTGCTGGACGAAATGTACAGCTAGGAAGAGCCTTGATGGCGAAAAGAAAAAGGAAGAATGAAGAAGAAGGGACCTAGGCTAGGTGAGAAAGTTCAAAGGAACCTAGAGAAAGTTGAGAGTGACTTTGAGGAGAGACTTGGCTGAAATGATTTCAGAAATCTCATTAATATTCAAAGTGCTGAAATGTGAAGAGAAAAGTCCAATTCATAGGCTAAGGAAGCAAGAATAATGGTTCCAACTCAAAGAGCAAAAATGGCGCAAAAAATTTTAATTTCAAATGGGATTTGAAATTCAAATTTCTTGGCAGCCCCATGTGCACGTCCAAGAGCTGATTCCATGTTCATTAAGGTTGCATTTAGAGTTAATTTGATGTTGATTTGGGTGGTCCATGTGCAGCACCATGTGGGTTAGCCCATGTGCACCAAATGCAACTCAAATTACTCCTAAATGTGACCTTAATTTTAGCTAACATTACCTAATTAAAATTTCCCTTCATAATCCTATTCTAATGGCCTAAATACAATGGCCAACCAAATACAATCCAAAGGAAAAATTACAAGAATCAAAATGAGCCCAATATTAGGTACCAAAAGCTGAAAGGCCCATGAAGCTCAAAACTAGGCCCAATAAGCATATGGCCCAAAATGTTACTCTATGTGGTCCAACATACAATACCAAAATATATGAAACCTATACTCATATAATATATACAAAATATAAGAAAATGGATACATCAAGATATGGCCCATGTGAAGCTCAACTTGGGCCTTCCAACCCCATCGGGCCCATTGGGCCTTGATTGGCCCAAATCTTCATGTTTATCCCATTCCTCTTGGTTCCTTCAAGGTATCACCTCTTGCTCTCCTAGGCATGATTCCATCATCCCCTCCCTCTTGAAAAGAATTTGTCCTCAAATCATGAGGGATAGGAAATACCATGTATGACAGGTGATATGTTCAGATGGTGGAAATGGAGGTTGTACCCTAAGAGGAATCCATCTATAAATCCTAGCAAGGGAATTTATACTAATGAAACTAGACTCTTTGAAAAGAGGGATAGGATCCTCTCTTAAACAAAGTTTATGAGTGTAACTAAATCCTAAAAATGTGATAAAACTAAGAGTATAACAATTCAAAATGTTATTCCTAAAAACTAAAACATCTTGCCTAAGGTACCCTAAATACCAGGGGCCCTCAAGGTGATCCAGATTTGGAGATACAAAAATTTGTGAGCCTAGATTTTTGCAAAACTTTAAACGGCCATAACTTTTGCTTTGGTTATCAGAATTGGACTAATTATATATACTTTTTGATTAGAAAAATGAGATCTATCAAACCTAGACCCCATTATTTTTGTGAAAAATACCAGTGGCCCTCAAGGTGGTCCAAATTTGGAGATACAATAATTTGTGAGGCTAGATTTTTCCAAAACTTCAAACGGCCATAAATTTTGCTCTGGTTATCAGAATTGGAAAAATTATGTATGCTTTTTGTGTAGAAAAATGATATTTATCGAACCCAGACCCCATATTTTGTGTGAAAAATACCAGGGGCCCTGATGAAGCTCCTATATGGCAAGCTCCATGACCGAATTGAGAAGAATTCTCAAGCTTGAACCAAGAGGATCTTCAAGGCCAAAACTAGCTTGAGAATCAATGATGATCCAACGATGCTAGCAATTCTAGCTAGAACTCCTAAGCTCTAAAGAGGAAATCTCAAGGAGATGAGAAGGAGTGAGTTCTCCTTGGAGGAGAGAAAAGGTGACTTTCAATGGGGATTCAAGTTTAGAAGAAATAAATCTCATAAATGCTAAAAGTGAGAGTTTACACGGACCTAAGGGAAATATATAGTGATGGAGGTGAGTAGTAGGAGTGAAGCTCAAACTCTTCCTAAACTCCTCCTAGGCTCGGATCTTCTTCAATGGAGATAGAAACACACTAGAAGAACTCGTGAAGATGAAGAACACTTGCAGAAATGGAAGAAGGAAGCATCCAAGCTCATGAACTCAAGGGATTGCACACTTCAAAGGGAAGGAAACTAGGTTTTCCTAAGGATTTTGAAGGCATTCTCTTAGGTTTTCTCTCTTGGAATTTTCAGTGACTCTTGAGGGAATTAGCTGAAGTAAATGTTCAGAAATTCTCATATATTCAAAAGTGTCTTTACAAGGAGGGAAGAGATACAATTATAGGAGGAAAATTAGGTCAAGCTTGGCGGCAACCAAGTAGGCATAGTTGACGCCAAGTTTGAATTTCAAATTTTGAATTTGAAATTCAAACTTTGGCCACTCACATGCTTAAACCGGATTGCTACCTTCATTTAGGTGTCATTTAGGAGTGATTTGAAGTGAATTTGAGCTCACATGGCCGGAACTACTACATGCCATCCATGTGACTCAAATTCATCTCAAATTACTTCTAAATGATGCATAAATGAAACCTAATTCTCCTATTAATGTATTCTTCATATAATCCTAATCTAATGACCGAAATACATTGGTCTAATGAATACAATGAATAGGAAAAAATACAAGAATGAAAATGAGCCCAATATTGGGTACCAAAAGCCCAAAGACCCATGAAGCCCAAAACTAGGCCCAACTAGCCTATAACCTAAAATGCTACTCTATATGGTCCAAAATACAAGACCAAAATATATTCAAACTAGGTTAACAAAAATATAATAAGGATGTTAATAACAAGATAGGCCCATGTTGAAACTTGGTTTAGGCCTTCCAAGCCCATAGGGCCCATTGGGCCTGGACTGGCCCAATCTTCCATGTCTAGCCCACTCCTCTTGGATCTTTGAGTATGTCACCTCTTGCACTCCAAAGCATGATTCCATCATATAGGCTAAGGAAGTGTGTGAGGCACCAAAATTTGAAGGTTTAAATTCAAATTTTGGTGCCAAACCGGTCACTCCCCATGTGCTACTCAATTTGAATGTGATTTAGCATGCATTTGAGAGTGAATTTTGGTCACACTATGTGCATGAGTGCACATGGCCAAAATGCTCTCTGAATGTGATGCTAATGACATTTAAATTGAGATGCACATGAAACTCCTCTTTAACCTAAATTCAAATTACAATGAAATGAAATTCCTAGACTACTTGGCCAAAATACAAGGCCCACAAAATACAAGCCCATTGGGCCCAAACCTAATCTACATGGGCTTTAGGTTATAGCCCATTCTTCATGTATCCTCTTGGCCATAACCCTGGTAGTTGGGCCTTTGGCCCATGGGCCTCCATCCTCTCTTCCCTCTTGAAGAGGATTTGACCTAAAATCCAAATAATCCCCCTCTTAATCAACAGCCCCTGTAAAAAGAGATAAATCATAAATATTGAAACAAGGGCTGACTCCATATTCAGAAGGAAGGTCTAAGACATAGGCATTATTATTGATTTTCTTAAGAATTGGAAAGGGTCCATCTCCTCTAGGACTAAGTTTGGACTTTCTTTTGGAAGGAAATCTATCCTTCCCAAGGTGGAGCCAAACCCAATCTCCTTCATTGAAGACAACCTCCTTTCGACCCTTATTACTATATTTTGTATACTTTTCTGTTTGGGATTGAATATGATCTCGAACCCTCTCATGCAACTTCTTAAAAAATTCATCCCTAGATGTTCCTTCTTTATGAATAAAAGAAGCAACATCAGGAAGGGGTAATAAATCCAACGGAGTGAGAGGATCGCCCTCAACATAGTTCCAAGAGACTTATTGATGAGCCATCGCAACTCAACCAAAAATAAACACAATTAAGTGATAGCAAACTTAGGAGAAGTGAAGGATGTTCTTCTCCACGGATTTGCTTAGGCCGGATCTTCTTCAATGGAGAATGAATTCTTCAACTCAAGAACACTTGCAAGCTATGAACTCACGGATGAACTCAACCTAGGACTAGGAGCGAAGCATCCAAGCTCAAGCATCAATGGAGAGCACACTTCAAAGAGAAGGATTCTAGGTGAATTCCTAAGGTTTTTGAAGATGAACTCTAGGAGACTTTGAGAGAGAAACTCGGCACTATGGCTCACAAATTTCATTAATGATTCAAAGTGAGTACAATAGGTGAAAGGAGAGCTTAAGTATGCACGGAAATGAAGCACATAGGCGCCTAAACCAAAGCTACACAAATTGGCGCCTAAAGTTTGAATTCAAATTTGAAATTTGAATTCAAACTTTGGTGCACATGTGTAAGTCCGAAAATTTAGGTAGCAAGGTGCATTTAGGTCTGATTTGAGAGTCATTTAGGGTTAATTTGAGTGTCACATGTTCAACCACCAATGGTGCAAAACATGTGACTCAAATGTAACTTAAATGGCTTCCAAATTAAACCTAGTTTAACCTAATTAGAATACTTTAGTATTCCTTGTATTTTCCTATTCTAATGACCTAATTACATTGGTAAAACAATTACAATGGAAAGGAAAAATTACAAGAATTAAAATGAGCCCAATATTGGGTACCAAAAGCCCAAAGGCCAATGAAGCCCAAAACTAGGCCCAACAAGCCTAAAACCTAAAATACTACTCTATGTGGTCCAAAATACAAGACCAAAATATATTCAAACTATATTAGCAAAACAAGAAAAGAATGTTCATAATAAGATAGGCCCATGTTGAAACTTGGTTTGGGCCTTTCAAGCCCATAGGGCCTATTGGGCCTTGACTAGCCCAATCTTCCATGTCTAGCCCACTCCTCTTGGATCTTTGAGTGTGTCACCTCTTGCATTCCCAAGTATGATTCCATCAATTAAGTGCAGCTAGGGGTTAACCTAGGTCGTTCTCTCAAGGAATAATGCATTTAAGCCATAGGATTCAAGCAACGGAAATTAAAATAGAGTGGGGGGGTTTGATTGAAAAAGAAACAAATAAATGGTAACCAAACGGTAACAAACAATAAACTAAACAGTTGGATTCCTTAACTAGATAGCTTGACCTCTTATCCTCAATTAATCTAAACATGCAAGTTACTGAGTTAAATCACATTCGAGCTCCTAATTAACCAACTAAGCGAAGATTAATTAAGAATTAAACAAAGTAAGTTGCAGTTAAGCACTTACACAACCCACTTCAATTCTCTATTTGTAAATCTCATCACAATTCACATAATCTCGTTAACTAAGCGAAACCCCAATTATATGACTTGTGAAATTAATAATGATTCGTCAATTAACTAAGCGAAAATATAAGAACCATTCATTAAGAACTTAATTAGAGATTATGGAACATAATTCAACTCAAAAACAATATTACAATACCATTAACCTCAAAGAGACGTTGCTATCCACATTAAGAAATCCAACCAAAGCTACTTAGCTACTCATAGCACTAGCTAGTAAATTAAACCCTAAGCTAATCAACATTAAAGCCATAAATTTGAAATTAAATTCGTGTGCAACAGCAAAATAACAGTAGCAACAACCACAAGGCATGAATGAGAAGCTAGAATCGCAATAAATTTCAACCAAAGCAAGAAGCATGAAACTAAAGACAGATTGAACTTGAAATTCTAAATTAAAAGAGGGGAAAGTGAATAACAACTGAAATTAAAGATTACATTCCTAACCCATGGAGAAATTCGCATCATAGGAGTCCCAAGAAGTGTTGAAAATGAAGGAAAAAGAAAGAAGAACAAGAAAGAAGAAGAAACCCTAAACTAAACCTAAGAAAAACTAAAAACGGAAGAGAAGGTGGAAGTGGGAGCCAGCCCCGTGAGTGTGCCTCTAGCCCCTCTCTTCTGCTCTCTTTTAGGGTTTCTTAAATTACCCTTTTGCCCTTCTAGAAGGCTTGTGTCAAATTGGGCCCAAATTTGAACATTGCAAAACAAGGCCCAAAACGTTTCCAGATTCCGTGGATCATTTTCGGGCTCCATTTTGACCATCTTAGGCTTCGAATTAGGAGATGCACATTAGTGATACATTTGTAGATTTTTCTCTTAGCTTTCCAACGCCACTAAGATTTCTCAATTCGGAGTCCTGTACCTCCAGATATGGCCAAAACACCGAGCAAAGGTCAAACTGTCTAGAAACAGAAATTTGATTAGTTTTGCAATTAAGCCCATAATTCAAATGACAATTAGCAAACATGATAAAACCACGAAATTAACCCTAAATGTGAGAAGTAATCAATGCCATAATGATATGAATTGAAGCACTAAATTACGGCTCATCAAATACCCCCACACTTAGCCTTTTGCACTCCTGGGCAAAATCAAATCACGAAACAACCCAACAAGAGAAACATAAGGAAGAGAAGATTTTATTAACCAGCACGAATCCAAGGAAAATGTAATGAACAAATAACTTGTACACTTTCAGTCAAAGCAACCAAATATCCATGAACATCATTGGAATACCTCAAAACATGATAAGCACATCAATCAGTTCAAGAGGCGAATCAAAAGCAACCAAACCTCACAAGATCACTCAAGTGTATCTCTCAAGTGTATAGTGTATAAGGTAAATGAAATTCTGCTCAATGCACTCAAGAAAGCAAGCAACACGCAAGACTTGGCAAGCCTCTACAATCAAACACTCGAAAACATATACATATTCAGATCAAAAGGACTTTTCAGGGTTGTAATGGGGCCAAGGATAAGGGAGGATAAAATATGGATGAGAAGCTCAAAGCCAAAGAGAATAGAAGAGCAATGGGGAACAAGTGAAAATACAATAAAAACACACCCAAAACCCCTAATTCTAATCCTCTTCTTGACTCCACCAAACACTTTTATTTACTATTTTTTTTTTCTTTTCTTATCTTGTCTCTTTTTTTTTTCATTTTTCTTTTTTTTTTTCCGAATTTGATAATGATTTTTTTTCTATATATATATATATATATTTTTTTTTTTTTTTTTTTGCAAGAGACAAGATATTAAACATATTTACACAACAAAATGTACAAGGAGCCAATGAAATCAACTAGCCAATTCACATGAATCCAATGAGCACACACACCCCCACACTTGTTCCCAAAACAATTCCAAAGCTCCAAAATTCCCTAAGGTTAAGTTAATCATGGTTTTTCACTTAAGGCTAATGATGAGCTTCAAAACAAAGAAAAGGGATAAACATAGGCTCAAAGGGGCTATCAAGGGATTAAATTAAGGTAAGCTTATTTGGCTAGAGGCTCAAGAACAAAATTGCCTTTATCACTTCCAAACATGCATATCAATCAAGAATCGTCAAAAAGAGTCAAGCCAAGGCACATGTGCAAGCAGTCAAGAGGCATAAAATTCCCAAGAAAGAATCATGAAGGCTCCAATCCTCACACAGGGTATATAAGGCACTTTCAAAACAACCTCTCAAACCTCAAGATAAACTCAACATGCCAAGAAATACAAGAATTCAGTCCATGAAATATTCGGAAACTCAAAACCAAGATTGAAACAAGTATTTATTACCTATACAGATCCAGGAATTCACAAGGAAAACTGTAAACATAAAAAATAACAAAAGACCAAAAGCAAAAGGTCTCCCCCCCACACTTAAACTACACATTGTCCCAATGTGACGCAAACATATCAGTCTAAATAATCTAGAATCAGACATATGCAGTGACACTGAAGGAATGAGAGAAAAAGAAAACTCCCTAAATCATGGAGGATGCCAAGACACTGCAGAGATGGCATTGGGAATAACATCAGGTGAAAGATGGGAATGGGACTGGAGTGGCGGGTGAGAAATCTCCAACAGCCAATCATCATAGGGTGGTGGATAATGATCCTTCCTCAATGGAGGTGGTGGCACAAAATAAGAACCTGCAAAAAGAAAGTGTGCTTGTGCAGAATGCACCTCACTAAAGGGGTTAGATGTATCAATTAAAATAGAACCGCCCTCAATATCCATGGATACAAGTATATCTAAAGAATGTGGATGCAAAGCATTTTCAATTTCAACACAGATAGCGCATCTCATGGAATCAGAACAAACATGATGAGTGTCTATCAAAGATGGAAAATCAATATCAAGTGCAAAATCAGATATACACTCATCTTCAACGAAATCAAGGAATTCAAGAAAATCAATGTAATCAGGATGAGAAAGTAATTCAGCTCAGAAAACATAATGATCCTCAAATGGAGATTTCGAATCAAGAATATTGAACCGAACTACTATGTCACCCACTTCCATAGAAAGTGTACCAGCATGGACATCAATCTTGGTTCGAGCTGTTTTCAAGAATGGTCTGCCTAAAATAATTGGAACGGAAGAACCACGGGAGAAATCCTCTTCCATATCCAATATATAAAAGTCAGCAGGAAAAATTAACTCACCAACTCGAACTAAGACATCCTCAATGAAACCTTTGGGGTGGGCAAGACTTCTATTAGCTAACTGAATAACAAGCCCCGTAGGTTTCAAGGGTCCAAGCAATAAAGATTCAAAAACGGACAATGGCATCACATTTATGGAAGCACCTAAATCAAGCATGGAATTCTTAAATTTGAAATTACCAATGATACAAGGAATGCAGAAAGTACCTGGATCTGTGCATTTCTCAGGAATCTGAGGAACAGATTTCCCTATTAGTGCAGATACATTTCTGCCCATGCTCACTCTCTTAGTACCCTTCAACTTCCTCTTATGTGTGCATAGGTCCTTCAGGAACTTGGAGTACTTTGGAATCTGTCTGATAGCATCAAGTAGAGGTATGTTCACCTCCACTTTCCTAAAGGTCTCCAAGATCTCTGGATCAAGCTCTTCCATCCTCTTGCTATGGATCTGTCTAAATGGGAATGGAATAGGAATATGGGACTGTTGGTGGTGACTGGTAGGTGCACTGGAAGAAGGTGAATCAACTGTATTAGAATGGTCCGAATCAATAATGGTGTGTTGCTGCTCAGGCTGGACAGACTCAGATGGAGAACCAGAATGTGGGACTGTTGGATCTGAAGGTGGTATAGCAGTTTGCTTCCCGGACCTCAAGGTAATGGCACTAACATTAGCTGGATTCGGCACAGTTTGAGATGGAAGTTTATCTAAATTGCGTGACTATGTTTGATTCAACTGAGTGGCCATCTGTCCCACTTGGTTTGTTAAACTTTGTATGGAAGCACGAGTCTCCTGCTGAAATTGCATGTTTTGCACAGTTATCTGCCTAAGCAACTCCTCTAATGATGGTGATGACTGAGAAGGAGGGGGAGTAGCGACTGGTACATGCAATTCAACGGACTGTTGTCTAAACTGCTGAATAGGTGGTGGCATCTGATGCTGCGGTGGCTGCAATGAAGGACACGGATCTGAGGACATATGCCAAAAACTCTGGCAATTGGGGAGGATTTCTGCTGAATTGCGAGCTGGGTAACCAGATTAACCAAGGCATCAAGCTTCTCTTCTAATTTCTTCGTGTTTGTTGAGGCTGAAGCACTACTGGCACTCATATCATGAACTCCTCTGGTAACTATGGCATCACTATGTCTAGCACTGAACTGCTGAGAATTAGAAGCCATCTTCTCCTTATCTTGTCTCTTTTTTTTTTTTGAATTTAGAACATTCAGAATACAAAAAAAAATATAGGTTGCTGGATGAATGATGTATCAGGACTAGCCAAGCAAAAAAAAAAATCAAATGACAGATTGCACACACTTGGCTGCTACTGTATGGCTACTACTTCACTGTCCAGAATTCGCTCCAATGATGCCAGAACAGAATTAGTCATCGAAGCATTAGTGTGCTTCAAGGTGAAACTCAGCCAAGTAGGTCTAATTGAAAACACATGGTTCCAAATCAAAATTTCAGCAACCTAGACCAGCCAATTTGCTCCAGTCAATTTGCTCCAATTCAGATTGCTTGCTCTCACAATGACCTATTCAACCTGCAACTTAACACTTCCAGAATGCAGACCAGAACCAGACCAGATTGAGATGCAAAAGCTGATGCAGAACAAAACCTGAACAATGCAGAATAGAACCTGAACACAAACAGAATTTCATGTGGAAAATAGATTAACGGGTCTACAACTGATGTAGAACTGAAGTTCGAACCAGATTTTTCTTGTTATTTTAACATAACTAGAAACTAACTAAATGCAAAAACCATAACAAAAACTAGATGCAAAAAAAAATATGCAGAATTTGAATGCAGGACCAGCACAGCAAAGCGAACCCACAATTAGAACCAGCAAGTTAAATTCAGAACCAGCAAATTTAGAACCTGCACTGCAATGACCAACAGCAAAATAAATCCCCAATGCTCAAGTGATATGAAACTCACACAACAGCAAGTTATTCAAATGGAAACCAATGTTAATGCTATGTCCATGTTACTGTTAAGTGCCACTCATAACCAGAACATGATTCAAACTAAAACAGGGCACTAAAATAGGGCAGTACATAAGCAATAACAAAACATAACAGAACACTAAAATTATTTACTCCAGACTAAAATAGAACACAATTGAACACACAAACATATTGAGAATTTATTCCACTCAACGCACACACACAAACTAAAATCCTAAGACAAAAACCATTATTCCCCGGCAACGGCGCCAAATTTTTGAAGAGCCGTCGCAACTCAACAAAAAATAAACACAATTAAGTGCAGCTAGGGGTTAACCTAGGTCGTTCTCTCAAGGAATAATGCATTTAAGCCATAGGATTCAAGCAACGGAAATTAAAATAGAGTGGGGGGGGGGTTTGATTGAAAAAGAAACAAATAAATGGTAACCAAACGGTAACAAACAATAAACTAAATAGTTAGATTCCTTAACTAGATAGCTTGACCTCCTCTTATCCTCAATTAATCTAAACATGCAAGTTACTGAGTTAAATCACATTCGAGCTCCTAATTAACCAACTAAGCGAAGATTAATTAAGAATTAAACAAAGTAAGTTGCAATTAAGCACTTACACAACCTACTTCAATTCTCTATTTGTAAATCTCATCACAATTCACATAATCTCGTTAACTAAGCGAAACCCCAATTATATGACTTGTGAAATTAATAATGGTTCGTCAATTAACTAAGCGAAAATATAAGAACCATTCATTAAGAACTTAATTAGAGATTATGGAACATAATTCAACTCAAAAACAATATTACAATACCATTAACCTCAAAGAGACGTTGCTATCCACATTAAGAAATCCAACCAAAGCTACTTAGCTACTCATAGCACTAGCTAGTAAAGTAAACCCTAAGCTAATCAACATTAAAGCCAAAATATTGAAATTAAATTCGTGTGCAGCAGCAAAATAACAGTAGCAACAACCACAAGGCATGAATGAGAAGCTAGAATCGCAATAAATTTCAACCAAAGCAAGAAGCATGAAACTAAAGACAAATTGAACTTGAAATTCTAAATTAAAAGAGGGGAAAGTGAATAACAACTGAAATTAAAGATTACATTCCTAACCCATGGAGAAATTCGCATCATAGGAGTCCCAAGAAGTGTTGAAAATGAAGGAAAAAGAAAGAAGAACAAGAAAGAAGAAGAAACCCTAAACTAAACCTAAGAAAAACTAAAAACGGAAGAGAAGGTGGAAGTGGGAGCCAGCCCCGTGAGTGTGCCTCTAGCCCCTCTCTTTTGCTCTCTTTTACGGTTTCTTAAATTACCCTTTTGCCCTTCTAGAAGGCTTGGGTCAAATTGGGCCCAAACTGATTTGAACATTGCAAAACAAGGCCCAAAACGTTTCCAGATTCCGTGGGTCATTTGCGGGCTCCATTTTGACCATCTTAGGCTTCTAATTAGGAGATGCACATTAGTGAGACATTTGTATATTTTGCTCTTAGCTTTCCAACGCCACTAAGATTGCTCAATTCGGAGTCCAGTAGCTCCAGATATGGCCAAAACACCGAGCAAAGGTCAAACTGTCCAGAAACAGAAATTTGATTAGTTTTGCAATTAAGCCCATAATTCAAATGACAATTAGCAAACATGATAAAACCACGAAATTAACCCTAAATGTGAGAAGTAATCAATGCCATAATGATATGAATTGAAGCACTAAATTATGGCTCATCACTTATTAACTACTTTAGTTTTCCCATCAGTTTGTGGGTGACATGTAGTAGAAAACAGGAGTTTAGTTCCTAGCCTAGACCAAAGGGTTTTCCAAAAGTGGCAAAGGAACTTAACATCTCAATCAGACACTATAGTTTTGGGTAACCCATGTAGCCTTACTACCTCTTGGAAGAATAATTTAGCAATGTTACTTGCATCATCCACTTTGTGGCATGGAATAAAGTGTGCCGTTTTACTAAAATGATCCACTGCCACAAATATGGAATCCTTGCCTCTTTGGGTTCGAGGCAATCCAAGGATAAAATCCATGGAAATATCAACCCAAGGAGCATTGGATATTGGTAAGGGGGTGTATAATCCATGAGGTTTAGTTGCAGATTTAGCTTGAAGACAAGCTATGCATCTAGAACAAAACTTTTGGACATCTCTCTCATATAAGGCCGAACGAATTTCTCTTTAAAAAGTAAAAGAGTTTTCTCAATTCCAAAATGCCCTACGAGTCCACCCTCATAACTCACTTTTACCAAAAGTTTCCTAATAGATCCTTGGGGTATGCAAAGTTTGTTTTCTTTAAAAAGAAACCCCTCATAAATATAGTAACCTTGGTAAGGTTTTTGAATACATAAGAGATAAAAATTAGCAAAATCAGGATCTTTCTCATACAACTCCTTGATGTCATCAAATCCTAGTAATTGAGAACCTAGGATGTTCAATAAAACATGCCTTCTTGATAAAGCATCAACTACTACATTTGTAGAGCCCTTTTTATATTTGATGACATAAGGAAATTGTTCTAAATACTCAACCCATTTCGCATGCCTTTTATTTAATTTACCTTGGCCCCTCAAATACTTAAGTGATTCATGATCACTATGAATGAAAAATTCCTTGGTCACAAGATAATGTGACCAAGTTTGAAGAGCACGAACCAAAGCATAAAGCTCCTTGTCATAGGTTGGATAGTTCAAGGCAGCCCCATGAAGTTTTTCACTGAAATATGCTATAGGGTGACCACCTTGCAACAATACAGCTCCTATGCCAATTCCTAAAGCATCATATTCTAGCTCAAAAGTTTTATTAAAATAAGGAAGAGCTAAAATAGGTTCTTGCCAAAGAAAGACCATATCCTTCTTCATTAACTCATTGAGTGGTGAAGCTAAGGTAGAGAAGTTAGGAACAAGACGTCTATAAAAGCTTGTCAAACCATGGAAGCTCCTAACTTCACTTACATTAGTAGGAATATTCCATTCTTGAATGGCTTTGATTTTCTCGGGGTCTGATGGAAGAGCATGGGCTAAAGGCCCAACCACTAGAGCTATGGCTAGGAGATTACTTGAAGACTTGTCTGCTTCAAAGCTTAGTGGGCCCAATGGGCTTGGTGGGCCTAGGGTGCTTCTCACTTGGACCTTACTTGATTGAACACCATGTTTTATTGCATTTTCTTAGCATAGGAAGTTACTATGATTTTGGTCTTGTATTATGACCATAGATTAGGGTTTTTGTGTTTGGGCTTATATTTGGGCTTCTTGGGCTTTGGGCTTTTGATACCCAATATTAGGCTCATTCTTCTTCTTGTATTTTTTCCTATTCATTGTATTTTTTTGACCATTGTATTTAGGTCATTAGATTAGGGTTTAAGGAGGATTAGTAGTTTAATTGGATTAGGTTAAACTAGGTTTAATTTAGGATACATTTAAGTTGCATTTTAAGTCACGTGTTTCACGCCACCTTGGCTGAACATGTGTGACTTAAATTAACCCTAAATGCATCCTAAATCACACCTAAGTTCACCTAGCCTAATGTGACAGGACATGACATGTGTGTGTGAAGTTTTGAATTCAAAATTTTTGAATTTTGAATTCAAAACTTGGCGCCACATGTGACTCCTTCACATTGGCGCCAAGTGCCTTGTAACCGGATCCTTTATATTGCCTCCTTCACATCTTGTAGCTCACTTTCACATATTCAGAAATTTGAGAGCCATTGAGCCAAGTTTCTCCCTAAAGTCACCGAGTGAATTCTCTTCTAGCATTAGGAGTTCACCATTTTTCCTTCTTTTTGAAGTGAGGAATCCTTTGCTCCTTAAGCTTGGATGCTTCCATCCAAGGTTTAAGCCTATTCCAACCGAGAATCATCCTCCAACTTGTGTTCATCATCTTCAGTATCAAACTCCTTGAAGAAGATCCGAGTCTAAGGAGAAGCTAAGGAGAAGTCATCTTTCACTCCTCCTAACCTTCTTCTATCATTTTTGGTATCAAGAGCAAGGTTCTTCTTGGAGATAAGTTTCCTTAATTTTTGTGTCCGTGTCTTGTGTTGTTTGTGTTCTTATTGTCTTGTTTGAGTTTATTTTCGGATCTATATGCTTTGAATCATCTTGTGTTCCATAGATCCATTGTTTGATTGTTTTTGAATTTCTTCCACAATCAACATGTTTAGGACCTATTAGCTTGTGCTTTATTTTTGTTTTTCTTTGAGTCTCTTCATTCCTTGTATGTGTCCGTGATTGGACCTCATGCATGTGCATTAGATTTTGGTTTTGAATCTATGTTTTGTCTTAGAGTGTTTTTTTAGTCCTTATATGTTTAAGAATTCCTTGAATAGCATGTTGACCTAATTTTTTTTCTTTGAGTACATTGTCTCATATTTTGGTCTCGGTTTGTGTTCATTTGTGCCTACCTATATGTGCTTTTTCTTTTGCCTTATTGAGTTCATAATTTGCTATTAGTTCTAGCAAATTTCTTTAGAGTTAGGTTTCCATTGTGTACTTAAGTTTTCAAATCACTTTCTATTAAAAAAAAAATTCTCAAAAAAAATTGTGTTACTCAAAATTTCAAGTGCTTAATCCTACTTCTAGTGCACTATCTTTTGGATTCAAAATTTTAAAAGAGTAAAGAGGCTGAAAACAGAGGAAAATACAGAGCCTAAAACAAAAGAAATGTTCGAAAGTATAAAAGAAAAGTGTACAAAAAGAATCCAACACAAAACCTAAAAACTAGTGCACTAGTTTCATCATTTTTCACTTGATTTTTGACTAACTTGTAGTCTCGGTTTCTATAGCTTGGAATCTTGAAAAATATTGAAACAAAAGGCAAATACCTTCTCTGGAATCTTAATTTGAATTTAGAAAAAGAAATAATAAAAAAAAAATAGGTAAAGCAATTTAAATAGAAAAAGCCGAGAGGTGTACATTGACAAAAATCTACTTGATTCTTTAGCTTGTTTTGACTACTATTTGGTTTATACTTATCCAATCGCTTTCATTTTTTTTTTGTGTTGTTAATCTACTCTAGTACCTATCTAGGAACCTTCCTAATTGAGTGCTATCCTTCTTTGGAGTCTTAATTTTCAGTTTTACTTGTTGAACATCTTTGAGTCTTGTCATATACACATATTACTCTTTACTTTTGGTATAAGATTTTCAAATTGTGCTTTTATTGCTTGTCTTGTTTTGTTTCCTTAAAATTCTTGTGCTGGAAGTGGCCTCAAATCCTTGCTTAAGGATCAAGCATTGACTCAACAAAGAGTAGGAAAGTTTTGGACACTAAGATTACAAAGTTTGACCTAATTTAGTGACCAAACTCTTCCTAAACTTCCTTCACTTGAGTGACCATTCCTTTCACCTTGTAAGGAGCCTCCATTAATCACTTTTGTTGTGTTCATTGTGCAGGTCCAGGAGGATCTTTATTGAAGGGTTGGTGACGGATTAAAACACTTAAACAAGTGTTAGAAAATTGGACAACAAAATCCGTCACTAACTTAGTCACTAAAACTGCCATTTATTGCTTTCTAGGCTAGTTTAAATTTTGCAATCTCTTTTGTATTTTTAAACCAATTTGTAAAGCTTGGAGGGAGTATTAAGAAGCTGGTCAGGTATATCTAAATCCTTCCACTTAGGGTTTTTCGACTAGCTACTTATCCTTGCTTCTTTTAAGTTTCTTGTTTTTAATTGTGTTTACTTTGCTGCCCTAATTCGTCTATAATTGTGTAGTTTAATTGCTCACGCTTAGTTTAGTTTCAAAAATAAACAAATTGTGAAAAGCATACAAAAAAATTTTGTGAAAAGTTTTGGGGAATCAAAGATACCACAAAGGAGTTTAGTGATTTCAACTTGAAAAGGCTTGGTTATTAAGTGGCTCTTAGTAGCTCAGCTCCCTTGATAGTGCAACTTGTACACTTAGACTTCCAAGTGCTATTTTTGTTCCTAGAAAATCCCAAAAAACATTTTATATCTTTTGCATAGCATATAAAATTCTTATTGCTTAATCATGAGTAATACTTCTCAAAGTAATAGTGAATTTGAATCTCCTAAAAGTTTTAAAAGAATAGTTAAGGAGGTTGAAGCACTAAAACTTTGGAAGCAACAAGAGGTACTTCAAAAAGAAAAAGAAAAGATTGAAAGAGAAGTACAACTTATAGCTTTAGAGGAAGAGATAAACAAGATTAAGCAACAAGAAGAAAAACTTTTGAAAAAAATAAATAAAAGTAAAAGTCAAAAAAGTTCCTCAAGGAGCTCAACCAAGAGTTCCAATGACTCTCAAAGCCAAGAGAATGATGGTAGTTTGAATATGAATGCATACTACCAACCTAAACCTAGGAGAGTCATTAAGGAAACCAAAGTGAGGAAATCAAGGGTTGATCTCCCTTACTTTCATGGGAAACAAAATGTGGATGCCTACTTAGATTGGGAAATGAAAGTGGAGCAAATCTTCACTTGTCATAAAGTAGGTGAGGAAAGAAAGGTTCTCTTGGCCACCTTAGCTTTCCAAGGACAAGCCATGTATTGGTGGACATCCTTGGAGAGAGAGAGAAGACTTCACAATGACCCTCCAATCACTTATTGGAATGAGTTGAGGAGTGCTATGAGAAGAAGGCACATACATTCTTATTATAGTAGGGAGCTTATGGATAAGCTCCAAAGACTCCAACAAAAGAACATGAGTGTGGAGGAGTATAGACAGAAAATGGAGTTATATCTCATGAGGGCTGGCATAAGGG
This sequence comes from Cajanus cajan, assembly GCF_000230855.2. Taxonomy (NCBI): domain Eukaryota; kingdom Viridiplantae; phylum Streptophyta; class Magnoliopsida; order Fabales; family Fabaceae; genus Cajanus; species Cajanus cajan. The sequence goes on from NC_138525.1 coordinate 43,480,451, forward strand.
AGGAAGAAAGATTGACCATTGCTAGATTTTTGAGTGGTCTAAATTTTGATATTAGAGATAGAGTTGAGTTACTCCCTTATAGGGACCTTGATGATTTGGTCCAACTTTGTATAAGGGTGGAACAACAAAATTTGAGAAAAAGTTCTTTTAAAGGTAAAACTCAATCTAGCTCATATATCAAAAAGGACTACAAGAAGGAGGGTCAATATGACTCCTCTAAGAAATTTAGCAAGGGTCAAGAAAAAGAAAATGAAAAAGAGAAAAATAAAAATGTTGTCACTTCTAGTAGTAAGACTAGTGACATCAAATGCTTTAAATGTCTTGGGAGAGGCCACATAGCTTCTTAATGCCCTACTAAAAAGGTGATGATTTTGAAAGGGCAAGACATTTATAGTAGTGTTGATGAATCTAGTTCTACCACTTCAAGTGATAGTGAGACAAGTGAGGAAGACAATCCAATTGAAAGTGCATATCCTTATGATGGTCAACTTCTTATGATTAGAAGGTTTCTAGGAAGCCCACCTCATGAGTCTCACCTTTCACAAAGAGAGAATATTTTTCATACAAGGTGTAAAATTTTTGATAATGCTTGTTCTCTTATTGTGGATAGTGGGTCTTGTTGCAATTGTTGTAGCACAAGGTTGGTTGAGAAGCTTGGTCTTACTCCTATTCCCCATCCGAAACCATATCAACTTCATTGGATTAATGAAGATGGGGATATCAATGTAAATAAACAAGTGAAAATCAAGTTTTCTATTGGTAACTATGAAGATCAAGTGGTTTGTGACATAGTTCCAATGGAAGCTTGTCATATTTTGTTGGGAAGGCCATGGAAATTTGACAAGAAAACCATGCATAATGGCCTTACCAATGAAATTACTTTCACCCATAAAGAAAAGAAATTTGTACTTCATCCTTTGTCTCCTTCACAAGTGATAGAGGATCAAGTACAAATGAAAATGAAAAGAGAAGAAAAAAAACTTGATTAAAAAAAAAAGGAAAAGAAGCATAAAGCTTCAAAGGAGAAGAAGGAAGAGAAACCTCTTTCAATAGAAGGAATTCAACAAGGAACTTTAAAACAAACCCTAATTGTTAAAAAACCTTCTTATCTTCTTCTTTGTAGAGGTATGCTTAACTGTCATAATTTAAGTCTTGAGCCTAGTTCTTTACCTCTTGAAGTTTCTCATTTATTAAAAGAATTTGATGATATATTCCCTAGTGAAGGTCCAAAGGGCCTTGCTCCTTTTAGGGGTATAGAATATCAAGTTGATTTTGTGCCTGGGGCTAGTCTACCCAATAGACCAGCCTATAGGACAAATCCTCAAGAAACTAAGGAGATAGAGAACCAAGTCCAAGAGTTATTGGATAAGGGGTGGGTGCAAAAGAGTTTGAGTCCCTGTGCTGTGCCTGTATTGTTAGTGCCCAAGAAAGATGGAAAATGGAGAATGTGTTGTGATTGTAGGGCCATTAACAATATCACAATCAAGTATAGGCACCCAATCCTTAGACTTGATGATATGCTTGATGAATTACATGGTGCTACTATATTTTCTAAAATTGATCTTAAGAGTGGTTATCACCAAATAAGACTCAAAGAGGGTGATGAGTGGAAAACTACTTTTAAGACCAAATTTGGATTATATGAGTGGTTAGTTATGCCTTTTGGTTTAACTAATGCACCAAGTACATTCACGAGGCTTATGAATCATGTCTTGAGAGAGTGTATAGGTAAATTTGTTGTTGTTTATTTTGATGACATCTTAATCTATAGTAGGTCTCAAGATGATCATTTAGGACATCTTAGAGAAGTTTTGATGATCCTTAGGAAAAATCACTTATTTTCAAATCTTGAAAAATGTACTTTTTGTGTGGATCATGTGGTTTTCCTAGGGTTCATTGTAAGCAAAGATGGGGTTCGTGTGGACCCCGAGAAAATCAAAACCATTCAAGAGTGGCCCAAGCCTAAAAATGTTAGTGAAGTTAGGAGTTTTCATGGACTAGCAAGTTTTTATAGAAGATTTGTGCCTAACTTCTCTAGCATTGCTTCACCCTTGAATGAGCTTGTTAAAAAAGATATTTTATTTGAATGGACTTCAAAGCATGACCAAGCATTTCAACTTCTTAAGGATCAACTTACTAATGCAGCCATACTAGCTCTACCAAATTTTGAAAAGACTTTTGAGCTAGAATGTGATGCATCAAGAGTTGGCATAGGGGTTGTGTTATTACAAGGAGGACACCCCATTGCATATTTTAGTGAAAAACTAAAAGGTGCCTCCCTCAATTACCCCACCTATGACAAGGAGTTATATGCCTTGGTTAGGGCTTTACAAACTTGGGAACACTATCTAGTGTCCAAAGAGTTTGTCATCCATAGTGACCATGAGTCACTTAAATATTTAAGAGGTCAAGGTAAGTTAAATAAGAGGCATGCCAAATGGTTAGAGTTCCTTGAACAATTTCCATATATTATTAAATTCAAGAAAGGAAAATCAAATATTGTAGCTGATGCTTTATCTAGAAGACATACTTTGCTTGTGTTTCTAGGTACTCAAATTCTTGGATTTGATAATATTAGGGAGTTGTATGAGGAAGATCTTGAGTTTGGTGATAATTATAAAAAATGCCAACAAAAAGCTTTTGATGGTTTCTATATGGCTGAGGGGTATTTGTACAAAGAAGGAAGGTTATGTATACCCCAAGGATCCATTAGGAAACTATTAACTAAAGAGAGTCATGAAGGTGGGCTTATGGGGCACTTTGGTGTTGACAAAACCCTTAGTTTGCTAAAAGAAAAATTTTATTGGCCCCATATGCGAAAGGATGTCCAAAGGCATTGTTTTAGATGTTTGGCTTGTTTACAAGCCAAGTCTAAAGTGATGCCTCATGGTACATACACACCTTTGCCTGTTGCTTCTTCCCCTTGGGTAGATATTAGCATGGATTTTGTGCTAGGTTTACCTAGAACCTAAAGGGGAATGGATTCTATCTTTGTGGTTGTGGACCGTTTCAGTAAAATGGCTCATTTTATTTCATGCCACAAAGTAGATGATGCAAGCAACATTGCAAAACTCTTCTTTAGAGATGTGGTTAAACTCCATGGGCTTCCTAGGACAATAGTTTCAGATAGAGATACTAAGTTCCTAAGCCACTTTTGGCGTGTCTTATGGTCAAGACTAGGAACTAAACTCCTCTTTTCAACTACTTGTCATCCTCAAACAGATGGCCAAACTGAGGTAGTGAATAGCTCTCTGTCTACTATGCTTAGGGCAATCCTAAAGGGCAATCACAAATCTTGGGATGAGTATTTGCCTCACATTGAATTTGCCTACAATAGGGTAGTTCACAAAACTACCAATATTTCTTCTCCTTTTGAAGCTATTTATGGGTTTAATCCTTTGACTCCCTTAGACTTGATACCTCTTCCTAATGTTGAAGATTTCATTCATAAGGAAAGGGCTTCAAGAGTTGAGTTTGTTAAGAAACTTCATGAACGGATTAAAACTCATATTCAACTCCAAAATGAGAAATATGCCCAACAAGGAAATAAAGGCAAAAGATCTATGATCTTCGAGGAAGGAGATTGGGTTTGCCTTCATTTAAGTAAAGAACGTCTTCCAAAACAAAGGAAGTCCAAACTCAGTCCTAGAGGAGATGGTCCCTTTCAGGTCTTACAGCGTATCAATGGTAACGCTTATAAACTTGATTTACCCTCTGATTATGGAGTAAGCCCTACTTTTAATGTTAGTGATCTCAAACCTTTTGTAGGTGCTAGTGATGATGAGGAAGAGTCTTCGGATTTGAGGACGAATCCTTCTCAAGAGGGAGGGAATGATGGAAGAGCATGGGCTAAAGGCCCAACCACTAGAGCTATGGCCAGGAGATTACTTGAAGACTTGTCTGCTTCAAAGCTTAGTGGGCCCAATGGGCTTGGTGGGCCTAGGGTGCTTCTCACTTGGACCTTACTTGATTGAACACCATGTTTTATTGCATTTTCTTAGCATAGGAAGTTACTATGATTTTGGTCTTGTATTATGACCATAGATTAGGGTTTTTGTGTTTGGGCTTATATTTGGGCTTCTTGGGCTTTGGGCTTTTGATACCCAATATTAGGCTCATTCTTCTTCTTGTATTTTTTCCTATTCATTGTATTTTTTTGACCATTGTATTTATGTCATTAGATTAGGGTTTAATGAGGATTAGTAGTTTAATTGGATTAGGTTAAACTAGGTTTAATTTAGGATACATTTAAGTTGCATTTTAAGTCACGTGTTTCACGCCACCTTGGCTGAACATGTGTGACTTAAAATTAACCCTAAATGCATCCTAAATCACACCTAAATTCACCTAGCCTAATGTGACCGGACATGACATGTGTGTGTGAAGTTTTGAATTCAAAATTTTTGAATTTTGAATTCAAAATTTTTGAATTTTGAATTCAAAATTTTTGAATTTTGAATTCAAAACTTGGCGCCACATGTGACTCCTTCACATTGGCGCTAAGTGCCTTGTAACCGGATCCTTTATATTGCCTCCTTCACATCTTGTAGCTCACTTTGACATATTCAGAAATTTGAGAGCCATTGAGCCAAGTTTCTCCCTCAAAGTCACCGAGTGAATTCTCTTCTAGCATTGGGAGTTCACCATTTTTCCTTCTCTTTGAAGTGAGGAATCCTTTGGTCCTTAAGCTTGGATTCTTCCATCCAAGGTTTAAGCCTATTCAAACTGAGAATCATCCTCCAACTTGTGTTCATCATCTTCGGTATCAAACTCCTTGAAGAAGATCCGAGTCTAAGGAGAAGCTAAGGAGAAGTCATCTTTCACTCCTCCTAACCTTCTTCTATCAGGGTCCATATGAACCCCTTGTTTGATAACCACAAACCCTAATAATATAACATTATCGACACAAAAGGTACACTTGTCTACATTGGCAAACAAGTGATTTTCTCTAAGCACAATCAACACTTGTCTTACGTGATCCACATGGTCATCAAAATAGACAACTACAAATCTACCAATGCAATCCCTTAGAACATGATTCATCAACCTCATGAACTTACTTGGTGCATTAGTAAGCCCAAAAGGCATTATTAGCCATTCATATAATCCAAATTTAGTCTTAAAATCAGTTTTCCACTCATCACCTTCTTTGATACAAATTTGGTGATATCCACTTTTAAGATCTATTTTGGAAAATATGGATGAACCATGTAACTCATCAAGCATATCATCAAGCCTAGGAATTGGGTACCTATATTTAATAGTGATGTTGTTGATGGCTCTATAGTCACAACACATCCTCTATTTTCCATCTTTTTTTTTGCACCAATAAAACAGGCACAACACAAGGACTTAGACTCTTTTGAACCCAGCCCTTCTCTAACAAATATTGTACTTGCTTCTCTATCTCTTTACTTTCCTGTGAGTTTGTCCTATAGGTTGGTCTATTGGGAAGACTAGCTCCTAGGACAAAATATATTTGATGTTCTATACCCCTAAAAGGTTGAAGACCAATGGATCCATCACTAGGGAATGCATCATCAAATTTAACTAAAAGATTTTGAATTTCAAGAGGAAGAGAAGTTTCTACATTATTTGTGGCAGTGCATGTAAGTGTTCCTCTACACATGAGGATATATGACGATGGTTCAAGCAAGAGAGATGTTTTTGATAAAGTTTTAGAATCAAGATGCTCTCCTTGTTGAACTATCTCTAGAGAGGGAACACTAGTCTCTCTAGAGAGGGAACACTAGTCTCTCTAGAGAGGGAACACTAGTCTCTCTAGAATCCTCTTGTTTCCTACTTTTTAGGAGTTCTTTTTTCTCTATTTTTTTTCTTCCCTTTCTTGGTCACGTTTGGCCTTCATTTGTACTTGATCCTCATCCACTTGTGAAGGTGAGAGAGGATGAAGTACAGACTTTTTACCCTTATGAGTGAAAGTGATTTTGTTAGTAAGGCCATCATGTTTTGTTTGCTTGTCAAAATGCCATGGCCTTCCTAACAAAATATGACATGCTTCCATGGGAACTACATCACATGTAACTTTATCTTTATAGTTCCCAATGGAAAACTCCACTTCCACTTGTTGGTTAACCACCATATCCCCATAATCATTAAGCCAATGAAGTTGATAAGGTTTTGGATGGAGTGTGGTAGTTAATCCCAACTTTTCAACCATCCTATTGCTACAATAGTTGCACCAAGAGCCACTATCCACAATGAGAGAACAAGCATTGTTTGAAATATTACATCTTGTATGAAAGATGTTTTCTCTTTGTGAATGTGTATCACTAAGTTGGTTACTAAGGAGCCTTCTTAACATAAGAAGTTCCCTATTATAAGGGTAAGTGACCTCACATTTTTCTTCCTCACTTGTTTCCTCTTCATCCTCACTTGAAGATGAAGAAGTAATAGCTTCATCTTGGCTACTATAAATGTCTTGGCCTCTTAGAATCATAACCTTTTTATTAGGTCATTGAGAAGCAATATGGCCTCTCCCAAGACATTTAAAACATTTTATCTCACAAGATTTGGTGCTAGTGTGTGAGGTGTACTTTCCTTTTTATTTTTCTTTTTCTTTACCCTTGTCTAGGTTTTTGGAGGAATCAAAATTTGTTTTCTTTTCAAAGGTTTTACCCTCCCTCTTGTGATCTATCTTGTAATAAGAAGATGAAAATGAGTTTTCCTTTTTGAAACTTTTTCTCAAAACTTGTTGTTCAACCTTAATGCAAAGTTGAATTAAATCATTTAAATCTCTATATGGTAAAAGCTCAACTTTATCCCTTATTTCCAAATTGAGACCACTTAAAAACCTACCAATGGTAATATTTTGTTCTTCTCTATTCCCAGCCCTCATCATATATAACTCTATTGTTTGCCTATACCGTTCAACACTCATGTGTCTTTGTTGGAGTCTTTGGAGCTTGTTCATAAGCTTCCTAGTGTAATATGAGGGTATGTGTCTCTTCCTTAATGCACTCCTCAATTCATTCTAATATTTAATTGGAGAATCATTATGGAGACGCCTATCCCTAACAAGGGATGTCCACCAATACATGGCGTGGCTTTGAAAGCTTAATATGGAAAGAGACACCTTTCTCTCTTCACTTACTTGATAGGAAGCAAAGATTTGTTCAACCTTCATTTCCCAATCAAGGTACCCTTCTACATCATTTTTCCCATGAAAGTAAGCGAGATCCACTTTAGATTCCCTCACCCTAGGTGCCCTGTGAGTCCTTCTAGGAGGTGGTTGGTAATGATCACCTAAAGCTAGGCTATCCTCATGAATAGATACCCCTAAGGCTGAACTTTGGGATAGAGAACTTTCATGTCTACTTCGGTGCTTCATGTGTAATTTTTCTTCCTTTTGCTTCAAAATTCAAATTTCTTCCTCTCAGATTGCAATTTGGGCCTCTCTTTCAATTTTCTCCTTAAGCTTTTGTTTGGCCTCTTGCTCTTTCCAAAGTTTTAGTGATTTCAAGTCATGTGCTACTTTTGAAAGATCTTTGTAATCACTTACATCACTATCACTTTGATGAGGAGAAAATTCTTCCATTATAGGCAAAAGTTTTTCTCTTATAAAAGATTTTTGGAAAGAAATTTTGAAGGCTTAGACTAAGTACTTGATGGACTAAGTATACAAATTGAACCTTGGAGGGAGGTGAGCTACTAAGAGCCACTTAATAACCAAGCCTCTTCGAGTAAGAATTACTAATCCACCTTGTAGTTAATCTTAACCAAAACAATTGTTTTATGAAAAAATTTTGTGTTCTTTTGTGCTAGTGAACTGTCTACTCTTTCATGAAATAAATTGCAATTTAAATGACACATTTAAAGGCTATCTAAATGAGTCCCTAAGATGAAAGCTTGAGAGGTACCAAAGACCTTCAAGGACCACTTTCACCAAGTACTAACGCAACTAGAAATCCTATAGAGAGATGGTTGTGTACCCAAGACACTTTCAAGACACTCCAATTGTCCAATTACAATAAAGAAATTTAAACACAAATGCTTAAATGAATTCAAAAAAGTGGCTTTGAGACTTAAGAAAACTAGCCAACGAATTTACAAAGAAATTTAGTGACGGATTTAGCAACTAAAAAAAATTTGTAATGAAAATTTTCGTCACGAATTTCGTTTCTAAATCTTGTTTTTCAAATTTTGTTACGAATTCTCTCAAGATTTTGGTTGAACAATTTCTGGCCGAGAGTCCTCTTCCTCCAATGCACAAATTGCTTATTGTTTTTTTTTTTAAGTTGTGTGAAGGTCTTCTGAGAGATATTTCTTTGGTATAGAATCCGAAACTCCTTCAATTCAAACACTTCCTTCAAAGTTACCTTAGCTTCCTTTTGATGACCCTTGGAGCCTTAGTTTCTAGCAAGAAGAATTAGCATTCTCTTGGATCACCATTTAGATTTCAAATGGCAAAATGGATAGCCAAGTCAATTTGAGAGATCAAGGAAAGTCATGAGTAGAATAGAGATATGTATTTGAGTGAAAGAATTTTAGCTAGCTTTAAGAAAGAATTTACCTAAGAATGGTGCTAGATTACATTAACAAAAACCAAAAGAATAAGAATAAAACAAAAGAAACAACAGGATGATTCACACAAGAGTTGCAATCTGGATTCAAACTAGTGACTCAATATCAATGTTCTTTTAATTCTCCTTGCCTTTTTCTATTTGTGTTCTTTTCTTTTCCTTTTTTTTATAAATTTTTCTTGTTCAATTTCTTTTTGAATCAAAGGAGAAACTATTGTCTTTCTCCAGAAAAATATTCTAGCCACAACAACATTCAAATTGAATCTGAATTGGTTAAAACTTTTCAGCCAAAAGTAATCAATATTACTTGAATTTTCAATGCATGTTCTTAATCAAACTTTTGCTTGTTTTCTTTTAAATTTTTTTTTACTCAATTATTCTGTTTTTCCTATGTTTTTCCAGCAACTTTTCCAGATTCAACAAGCAAGTTTATGCATCACAATTGATCTACTAAATTTGGCCAAAAATTTGAAGAAAGTTGACCACAAATTTTTTTATGGAATTTTTTTTTTCTTGGAATCAAATCAATACAAACAATATAGACACAATGGAAACTTAACTCTAAGGAATAATGATCTAATAATAATTCATGAACTCAATGATTTAAAAACAAAAGCACCAAAGCACAAGTATCATTCGGTCAAAAGAAAAGATCAAAGTTTAATAAGCACATACTAGGAATTGTGAGACAATTAAGAACTACACATGACTTCTAATGACAATTTAAATGGATTTAAAAATTTAAATGACTCAAACTCAAGCATATGACTGAATCAAAATTCAAAATGTGGAAGACAAAAAAAAAATTTAAAAACACACTCACGTTGGAAGCCTAACATTTTTTATGGCTTATGATTCATACGGATCAATTAAACAACATGATATGAATCACTTTTTTTTTAACAAAAGAAAGCTAGATCTATCATGAGATGAAAGAATTAGATCTAGGAAGAAACTCTACTCATGGACATGTGAAGCGAAGATGTAGGATCAAGAAAGAAAAACATTCATCAAAATATTAAGTACTTATCTCTTGATGAAACCAATGCTCTAGATACCATTTGATGAAGCTCCTATATGGCAAGCTCCATGACCGATTTGAGAAGAATTCTCAAGCTTGAACCAAGAGGATCTTCAAGGCCAAAACTAGTTTGAGAATCAATGATGATCCAAGGATGCTAGCAATTCCGGCTAGAACTCTTAAGCTCAAAAGAGGAAATCTCAAGGAGATGAGAAGGAGTGAGTTCTCCTTGGAGGAGAGAAAAGGTGACTTTCGATGGGGATTCAAGTTTAGAATAAATGAATCTCATAAATGCCAAAAGTGAGAGTTTACACGGACCTAAGGGAAATATATAGGCTAAGAAAGTGTGTGAGGCAAGTTTGGCTAACCTAAGGTTTAATTAAACCATGGTATGGTTAACTAAACCTTAGGCACCAAAATTTTAATGTTTAAATTCAAATTTTGGTGCCAAACCGGTCACCCCCCATGTGCTACTCAATTTGAATGTGATTTAGCATGCATTTGAGAGTGAATTTCGGTCACACCATGTGCATGAGTGAACATGGCCGAAATGCTCTCTAAATGTGATGCTAATGACATTTAAATTGAGATGCACATGAAATTCCTCTTTAACCTAAATTCAAATTACAATGAAATGAAATTCCTAGACTACTTGGCCAAAATACAAGGCCCACAAAATACAAGCCCATTAGGCCCAAACCTAATCTACATGGGCTTTAGGTTATAGCCCATTCTTCATGTATCCTCTTGGCCATAGCCCTAGTAGTTGGGCCTTTTTCCCATGGGCCTCCATCAGGCCCTCAAGGTGGTCCAGATTTGAAGATACAAAAATTTGTGAGCCTAGATTTTTGCAGAACTTCAAACGGCCTGATGGCATCCTAGCTTGCATGAACATGAAGTGATGAGCAAGGGTGAGGATGCCTACTCTAAGGATCAAGTTCTTCAAAGGTGGCACAAGGTTTTGGGTGGAGGATGATAGAATGGGCGAATAGGAAGTAGGGTAGAAGGTGTTTGATGAAAGGCTTGAAAGGTGCACTCTAGGGTTGTGATGGAGTCCCTCCTTGATGGAATCATGCTTTGGAGAGCAAGAGGTGACATACTCAAAGATCCAAGAGGAGTGGGCTAGATATGGAAGATTGGGCCCGTCAAGTCCCAATGGGCCCTATGGGCTTGGAAGGCCCAAACCAAGTTTTCAACATGGGCCTATCTTGCTATGAACATTCCTTTCTTGTTTTGCTAATATAGTTTGAATATATTTTGGTCTTGTATTTTGGACCACATAGAGTAGTATTTTAGGTTTTAGGCTTGTTGGGCCTAGTTTTGGGCTTCATTGGCCTTTGGGCTTTTGGTACCCAATATTGGGCTCATTTTCATTCTTGTAATTTTTCCTATTCATTGTATTTGTTTGACCATTGTATTTAGGTCATTAGATTAGGAAAATACAAGAAATACTAAAGTAGGCTAACTAGGTTAAATTAGGTTTAATTTGGAAGCCATTTAAGTTACATTTGAGTCACATGTTTTGCACCAATTGGTGGCTGAACATGTGACACTCAAATTAACCCTAAATGACTCTCAAATCAGACCTAGATTCAAAGGTTCACCTAAACTCACGGCCACACCCATGTTCACCAAAATTTGAATTCAAATTTCAAATTTGAATTCAAATTTTAGGCGCCAACTTTGTGTAGCTAAGTTTAGGCGCCAATGCCACTCAAAACCGTCCCTACTTAAGTGTTTCTTCTACACTTTGTATTCACTTTTGAATATATGAGAATTTCTGAATTCAATCTTCAGCTAATTCCTTCAAGAGTCACCGAAAATTCCAAGAGAGAAACCAAAGAGAGTGCCTTCAAATCCCTTAGGAAAACCTAGTTTCCTTCTCTTTGAAGTGAGCAATCCTTTGAGTGCTTGAGCTTGGATGCTTCCATCTACTATTTCCGCAAGTGTTCTTCCTTCTAAAGGTGTTCATCAACTTGATCTCATCTCCATTGAAGAGGATCCGTGCCTAGAAGGAGCTTAGGAGGAGCTTCACTTCTTCTACTTCCTTCTATCATTTTTGGTATCAAGAGAAAGGTCTTCAAGGAGATAAGTTCTTCATATTTGTGTCCGTGTTCTTTTTGTGTTTATGTGTTCTTCTTGTCTTGATTGAGTTTCTTTGTGGATCTATACATTTTGATTCATCTTGTTCCATAGATCCATTGGTTGATTGTTTTTGAATTTCTTCTTCAATCAACTTGTTTAGGAACTATTTGCTTGTGCTATTTTGATTTTATTTTTTGAGTCTCTTCATTCCTTGTATGTGTCCGTGATTGGACCTCATGCATATGCATTAGATTTTGTTTTTGAATCTTTGTTTTGTCTTAGAAGTTTGTGTTTAGTCCTTATATGTTGCAAATTCCTTGAATAGCATGTTTAACCTAGTTTTATTTTGAATTTTGTGTCTACATTTTGCTCTCGGTTTGTGTTCATTGTTGCCTACCTATATGTGCTTTTTCTTTTGCCTTATTGTGTTCATAATTTGCTATTAGTCCTAGCAAGTTTCTTTAGAGTTACGTTTCCATTGTGTACTTAAGTTTTCAAATCACTTTCCATTGAAAATCTTATAAAAAAATTTGTGACATCAAAATTTCAAGTGTAATCCTACTTCTAGTGCACTAATTTTGTGGATTCAAATTTTTAAAAAAAAGTGAGTTAAGAGGCTGAAAAACAGAGTTTAAAACAGAGCCTAAAGACCTAAAGTTCAAAAGAAAAGAGTTCAAAAGGAATCCAAACCAAAACCTAAAGACTAGTGCACTAGTTTCTCATTTTCACTTGGATTTTGACCTAATTTTGTAGTCTCGGTTTCTATAGCTTGGAATCATAGAAAAATTTGAAACAAAAGGCAAACACCTTCTATGGAGTCTTAATTTGAGACTGGAAAAAGAAAGAATTAAAAAAATATATATATATAAGACAATTTAAATTGAAAAAGCCGTGAGGTGTTCTTGGATAGAAATTCACTTGATTCCTTGTTATTGTTTTGACTACTACTTGTTCTATACTTATCCAATTGCTTTCAATTTTTTTTTGTTTTGTTCATCTACTCTAGTACCTATCTAGGAACCTTCCTAACTGAGTGCTAGCTTTATTTGGAGTCTTAATTTTCAGTTTTACTTGTTGAACATCTTTGTGTCTTGTCATATACACCTATTATTCTTTACTTTTGGTATAAGCTTTTCAAATTGTGCTTTTATTGCTTGTCAAGTTTTCTTTCATTAAATTCCTTGTGCTGGAAGTGGCCTCAAATCCTTGCTCAAGGATCAAGCATTGCTCAACAAAGAGTAGGAAAAGTTTGGACACTAAGACCAAAAAATTTGACCTAATTTAGTGACCAAACTTCTCCTAAATTCCCTTCACTTGTGATGGACTCCTTCCACCAAGGGGTTGATCATGGACGTCCAAGGTGGGAAGAATCTCCTAGCTAAGGCCAAAATACCTTAAGGGTGGATGTTCCTTCAAGGGTGAGGCAATAAAGAAAGGTGGGCGTGTAGGGTGATGGTTGGGCGAATAGGAGAAAAGGGAGGAGGAAGGTGTCTAGGTGGTTCTAAGTTGGCTCACTTCACCAAGTGGAGATGAAGGCCACTCAATAAACCCTAAACTCACTCAAGGGAGGAGATAGGAGGGGTAGGCCGTGTAGACCTAGTGACTAAGGAGAGGATTTGAGGCACAAAAGGCTCACTCAAATTCTATATAATCCAAAGTATTTACAAGGTGTGGAGCATTGGGTATTTATAGGAGGGGAGGCATCTAGGGTTGCATTTCATAAGGCAAATGCACTCCAAATGAAATGCAAATGAACCCTAGATGCAACTTGGTGGCCAAGGATGGAATCTTTGGGTTTAGATTGGCTATATCTAGGTGCATGATAAGACCATGCAACCTTTGCCCTCCACTTGAGCCTAAGCCTTTTTAACACCAAAAATAGATCCAATGAACACGAAAAATGCGTCACCCTTCTAATGTTAAACCCTAGCCCAAAATTAAAATCCTAATCATCTAGAGCACCCCATAATACAAGGGCAAAATGGGAAATACAAAAGAAAATAAATCATATGACTAAGATACCCCAAAATACAAGGGTAAAATTGGAAATACAAGTAAAATAAATTCTATGACTAAAATACCCCAAGATACAAGGGTAAAATAGGAAATCAAAGATAAGGGCAAAATAAGAATAAAAATAAATATTATGCTAATAAAAACTTAGGAGCTAAGGTCCAAAAGTGGTCTCACTCCTCCTATGGTTCTTCAACACTAACTCATTCCTCTTGCTTCCTTCAATACATCACCTCTTGGACTTCTTGGCCTTAGTGTTATTCCATCATTCCCTCCCTCTTGAAAAGGATTTGACCTCTGTAGACACCCAATTTCGTCCGGGGGCATACAAACAAGGACGGGGACCTCTGTTGTGAAGGGAAGGAGCTCCCGAAACATGCAAACAAGAAGACAGGGTTTTAAAAGGCCCAAAAATTTTCTTGGCCCAGAACGGGCCGTTCCAAGGTCCAGAACGGGCCGTTCCAAGTTTTTTAAAGGGGCCAAAAAACCCAAATTGGAACTGGTCGTTCCAACTGAAAACGGACCGTTCCAGTCTCCTAAAGATTGGCTAAAATCGTACCCTAGAACGGGCCGTTCTGACACCAGAACGGGCCGTTCTGGCTCCCTGGAACGAGCCGTTCTGGTTTCAGAATGGGCCATTCCAAGGCTCCAAATCCAACCTGAATTGGTACCCCCCAGAACGGGCCGTTCTGGTTCCCCGGAACGGGCCGTTCTGGTTTCAAAACGGGCTGTTCCAGGGTTCCAATTTCAGGCATAACGGCCATATCCAGAACGGCCGTTTCGATTTTGGAACGGGTCGTTCTGGACCCCCTCCCCGAAGTCTATAAATAGACAGTTGGGCTCATTTTTCAATACTCCGAAATTTCGTCCAGACTTCCTATAGCTCGAAATTTCTCTCTTTTTCTCTCTTCCCCTCTCTTACTGTATTTCTTGAGATTTTTGTGAGGCATTGTAGTGTGAAGGGTTGCCAAAAAGCACCCAAATCTCCATCTTTGAAGATTAATAGAGCTCGTTCAAGAGGTATTTCAATTAATCTCTTTTTATTTATTTATTTATTTATTTATTTATTTATTTATTTCTTATTTATAATTAATATTATTTTTTAATAAAAATAATCATGTAGACATTTTAGGGATAATCGTATAATTTAAATATTGAACATGTAAATAATAATTAATAAAAGGGGATTTAATATTTCTATTATTATTATTTATAATTTTAACCTCATCATAGGGTACCGATTTAGGGCGTTGTAGGGGTGCTTAATACCTTCCCTACACGTAACCGACCCCCGAACCCAATTCTGGTTATCAAGGCTATTATTGGATTTTTTAAAAAAAAATCTTTTCTTTTTCCAATGTTTTGAGTAAAACATTGGTGGCGACTCCATAAACTCATTTTTCAAAACCATTAATTAAGGATTAGTCTGGTGTCCGGGCATTCCTTAATTAATGAGACTTTTAAAAGGATGTCTAAACCATTAGTCGAAAGATCGGAAATTTTCGGGTTGCGACAACCTCAAATCAAGAGGTTCCTCATGGTGGGCATCATGACCAACAAAAACATAAAAATAAGCATTAGAGGTAATAGTATATGATAGAAATAGAAAGTGTATCCTAAGAGAAGTTCTACTAAAAATGCTAAAAAGATTGTCTAAATTAAAAGGACTAGACTCTCTAATGCGAAAGATAGGATTCTCCCCATGAAGTCTAGATGTATAACCAAAACCTAAAAAGGTAAAAAAACTAAAACTATAGCACACTAATGTATTAGTCCTAAAATCTAAAATATCTTGTTGGAAGTGCCCAATGTAATGACCTAGGTATGTATTGGAAAATAAAGAAAGCTTAACTAAAAAATTACCTAAACAACTTTGTATTGCATAATTTGTTAGATACATATGAGAAAAAGGTGTTAAGAGGAGTTTAGAAAACTCATATAATCTAAGTTTGTCTTGTAGGGAAGTATCCAAGTTAAGTTCAAATAAGTTTGAACTTCCCTCAAGATCAAAAATAGAAAATAGGACACCATGAGTTGTATCCAACAAATCATACAAATCTAAAGTTGGGTGCTTTATGAAGGGAACTAAAGTGGAGAAAGTCTTAAAGAAGGAAGGCTTATCTTTCTTGGGCACCACCAAGGAAGTAGCACAAGAAGTGGAACTAGATGAAGTCCACTTCTTCTTCACTAAATCTTGAAGTTGAGATTCTTTTTCTTTAAAAAGGACTTGTTTTTGAATCTCCACTTCATGACTAGTGGCAATGTGAGAGAAAGAGTTAAGGTCTTGATGAATAAAGAGAGTTTCTTTTAAATCATTTTCAATGGGAAAGTGACTCTCTTCAAGCATAAGCCCTTTGGAGGAAACATTATCCTCCTTACTCTTCTCTAAGAGTGTTGGTTATGTTTCATTTTCTAACCACTCTTGAACTTTCTCTATACTTTTCTTCATTTTTTCTCTCTTTTCTATTTTCTTTTCTTGTTCTTTTCTTCTAAGTTCTTCCTCTTTTTTTGTATTTTCTTCCTCATGCATACTCGTAGGGATTCTAACCTCTTTGGAATTTTGATACCTAGTTGAGACAACCCTAGGTTTGGATCCACTAGTTTCTCTCCTCTCAACTAATTTTGCAAGTAACCTTTTTATTTTCGCATTATTTTTTTCAAACTCTTTTTCTTTTCTTCTCAATTCTTCCTCTCTTTTTATATTTTCCTCTTCTTTTCTTCTTAAGTACTCTTTGAGTTTCCTAAGTTCATCCCTAAAACTAGTCCTAGTACTACAAGAGTTATGACCATGGACACTAGAATGATCACTCATCTTTGATCCAAAAAGGTTTTCACAAAGTGTTTTCAAAAGGGTTGAAAAGGTTTTCACAAAGAGTGAGTGATAAAAAGGTTTTCACAAAAGGTTTTCAAAGTGCAAGATAGGTAGGAAAGGCCTAAGTGTACAAAGTGAACTTTCAAAGGGAGGTGGACTACAAAGAATCACTTAATAACCAAGCCTTATCAAGTAAAAATCACTAAGCCTTTTCCACTTTTCTCACAAAACAAGTTGGCACAACAATAAGGTGTGTGTGTGCACGGACCCTTAGTAGGCAATTGTAAGCCTTCTAAACGAAAATTGAGGCAAAATAAAGACCTAAGCAATTATACTACTAAAAGCTTTAAAACATGCATAAGGAAAGCACTTAAAGCATATACTAGTCGAATGCCTAGGTGAAGGTTTTCAAATCACCTTCAACTACACGAAACTACCACCAAAATGAAGAGGTTTAAAATGGCCAATTACAAACCAAAATAAAGAAACAAGGCCCAATTACAAGTGGCCAAAAATTGAGCAAAATGAGCAAGTAAGAAAGAAAAGAAATTAAAGGTCTTCAACTCCTCCAATTTGGTTCCCCTTCACAAGGAACAAACAAAGTTAGTCCTCTCCTTTGGTGTTTGCACTCTTTGAGATATGATATCCTTCTCCAAAGCACTTGGGACCTCACAGATTTAGTCTCCACTCAATCCCCCAAAGAAGTTTTGCTAAGGGTTTCTTGGAGGTAGTACTTCACCTACACCCAAAGATAACAAACCAACCAAGAACAAGAAGGAGGCCAAAGGAATAAAACTGAAAATGCTCAATTAAAAGGCTAAACTCAAAGAGAGATTAATGAGACAAACATAAGAATTCCAAAGAAGACAAGCAAAAAATTAAGACACATTAAAAAGGCTAGCACACAAAGGAAAAGTCCTAGAATGGCACTAGAATGGAGTTAAAACTTTAATGGTTTTCACTTGTGAAATTTTTTTTTTTAAAGTCCTTTTTGGTAGAGGTCCAGCCACGGTTTTGTGTCTCAAAATGGTCCAATAAGGTCCAAAAATTCAGTCCAAGTCTAACTCCAATGTGCAAGGGTAATTAGGTCAATGTCCACAAGTCTAGCAACAAGTCTTTTTTGTTTTTCTTTCTTTTCTTTTAGTCTTTTTTGGTCACGTTTTTTTTTAATATTTTTTTCCAGATTTTGTTTCTATTTTTATTTTAAATATTGCTTGGTTTTTACACTTGTGGGTGATTAAAATTTCAGCACATATAAGCAGTCAAAAATAGAGAGACAAGTGGCAACACATGAGTGGGTATAGAAGCATTTGTGAGTGGAGTGTGTCTTGTACTATTTTCTTTTTGGTGCAGACTTTTTTCAAAGATTCCAGCACTCACACACAAAACTTATCACTCACACATGTGCATAAAAGGAAAAAAGAATAATCATGTAATGATATGCATGGAAAGGTGGCCAATCATGTATGTGTAGGAAGGAAATAACACATAGATTTCAACACAAATTTGGAGCATGCCAAGGACTAATCAACATGCATGAATGACTTCTAAATGGTGCAATAAATTTTCAGCCACCTCATGGAAAAGCACATACATCAAATATTTTCATTTTTCTTATACATGAAATGGGTGCATCATACATATAGATTTTTGTCTTTTTGAAATGGGTGAGATAAACACAACTTTTGACAAAACTTTAAAGGTAAAAAGATCAAAAAGAGATGGAAGACATGTTCTTGATGTTCATAATATATTTTTCCAGCAACAAGTGTAAATACAAAAAATGGCACACAAGAACCTAAAACTCAAGAAAAACTCTAAAGCACAAAAGGAAGCTCATGAATAAGCAATGAACCATAGAATAATATGATGAGACCTTATGGCAAAAATTTCATGGATGACAAGGAGACACAAAGATGACGCAAATAAAGATTCAAAGAAAATGGAAAGGAAGCTAGTTACCCTTGAAGATAACCTAAGCTTTGATACCAAATGATGGACTCCTTCCACCAAGGGATTGATCATGGACGTCCAAGGTGGGAAGAATCTCCTAGCTAAGGACAAAATGATGACCTTAAGGGTGGATGTTCCTTCAAGGGTGAGGCAATAAAGGAAGGTGGGCGTGTAGGGTGATGGTTGGGCGAATAGGAGAAAAGGGAGGAGGAAGGTGTCTAGGTGGTTCTAAGTTGGCTCACTTCACCAAGTGGAGATGAAGGCCACTCAATAAACCCTAAACTCACTCAAGGGAGGAGATAGGAGGGGTAGGCCGTGTAGACCTAGTGACTAAGGAGAGGATTTGAGGCACAAAAGGCTCACTCAAATTCTATATAATCCAAAGTATTTACAAGGTGTGGAGCATTGGGTATTTATAGGAGGGGAGGAATCTAGGGTTGCATTTCATAAGGCAAATGCACTCCAAATGAAATGCAAATGAACCCTAGATGCAACTTGGTGGCCAAGGATGGAATCTTTGGGTTTAGATTGGCTATATCTAGGTGCATGATAAGACCATGCAACCTTTGCCCTCCACTTAGGCCTAAGCCTTTCTAACACCAAAAATAGATCCAATGAACACCAAAAATGCGTCACCCTTCTAATGTTAAACCCTAGCCCAAAATTAAAATCCTAATCATCTAGAGCACCCCATAATACAAGGGCAAAATGGGAAATACAAAAGAAAATAAATCCTATGACTAAGATACCCCAAAATACAAGGGTAAAATTGGAAATACAAGTAAAATAAATTCTATGACTAAAATACCCCAAGATACAAGGGTAAAATAGGAAATCAAAGATAAGGGCAAAATAAGAATAAAAATAAATATTATGCTAATAAAAACTTAGGAGCTAAGGTCCAAAAGTGGCCTCACTCCTCCTATGGTTCTTCAACACTAACCCATTCCTTTTGCTTCCTTCAACACATCACCTCTTGGACTTCTTGGCCTTAGTGTTATTCCATCAACTTGAGTGACCATTCCTTTCACCTTGTGAGCAGCCACCATTAACATCTTTGTTGTGTTTCTTTTGCAGGTCCATGAGCATCATATTTGAAGGATTAGTGGCGGATTAAACACTTGAATAAGTGTTGGAAATTTGTACATTCAAATCCGTCACTAATTAGTCACTAAAGCCATCAGTTACTTGCTTTCTAGGCTAGTTTACATTTTTGCAAAATCTCTTGTATTTTAAACTAATTTGTAAAGCTTGGAGGGAGTATTAAGAAGCTGGTCAGGTATATCTAACTCCTTGGTAGCCTACTCACGAGTAGTACTAGTGGAAGTGGCTTGGAAATTTCATATGTTTCAAGCTTCCACTTAGGGAATCCGACTAGTTACGTATCTTGCTTCCTTTAAGTTCCTTGTCTTTTAATTGCTTTATTTTGTTGCCTTGAAATGTCTAGAATTGTGTAATTCTTAATTGTTCACGTTTAGCTTAGCTTTCAAAGCAAACCAATTGTGAAAAGCATACAAAAAGTTTTGTGAAAAGTTTTGGGGAATTGAAAATACCACAAAGGAGTTTAGTGATTTCCACTTGAAAAGGCTTGGTTATTAAGTGGCTCTTTGTAGCTCACCTCCCTTAATAGTGCAACTTGTACACTTAGACTTCCAAGTGTTGTTTTCATTCCTAGAAAATACCAAAAACATTTTATAACTTTTTGCATAGCATATAAAATTCTCTTTGCTTAATCATGAGTCATATTTCTCAAAGTAGTAGTGACTTTGAATCTCCTAAAAGTTTTAAAAGAATTGTTAAGGAGGTTGAGGCACTAAAACTTTGGAAGCAACAAGAGGTACTTCAAAAAGAAAAAGAGAAAATTGAAAGAGAAGTACAACTAGTTGCTTTAGAGGAAGAGATAAACAAGATCAAGCTAAGAGAAGAAAAACTTTTGAAAAAAATACATAAAAGCAAAAGTAAAAAGAGTTCAATCAAGAGTTCCAATGACTCTTCTAGCCAAGAAGATATGGGTAGCTTAAAAATTGATGATTACTGCCAACCCATACCTACAAAAGTCATTAAGGAACCTAAAGTGAGGGAATCAAGGGTTGATCTCCCTTACTTTCATGGAAAGGAAGATGTGGATGCCTACTTGAATTGGGAAATGAAAGTGGAGCAAATATTCACTTGTCACCAAGTAGGTGAAGAAAGAAAAGTTCCCTTGGCCACCTTAGCTTTCCAAGGACAAGCTATGTATTGGTGGACATCTTTAGAGAGAGAGAGAAGACTTCACAATGACCCTCCAATCACTTATTGGAATGAGTTAAGGAGTGCTATGAGAAGAAGGCACATACATTCTTATTATAGTAGGGAGCTTATGGATAAGCTCCAAAGACTCCAACAAAAGAACATGAGTGTGGAGGAGTATAGACAAAAGATGGAGTTGTATCTCATGAGGGCTGGCATAAGGGAAGAGGAAAGATTGACCATTGCTAGATTTTTGAGTGGTCTAAATTTTGATATAAGAGATAGAGTTGAGTTACTCCCTTATAGGGACCTTGATGATTTGTTCCAACTTTGTATAAGGGTGGAACAACAAAATTTGAGAAAAGGAAAAACTCAAACTAACTCTTATATCAAGAAAGACTACAAGGGGGAGGGTCAATATGACTCTTCTAAAAATTCTAGTAAGGGTCAAGAAAAAGAGACAGAAAAAGAAAATAAAAATAAAAATGTTGTCACTTCTAGTAGTAAAACTAGTGACATCAAATGCTTTAAATGTCTTGGGAGAGGCCATATAGCTTCTCAATTTCCAACTAAAAAGGTCATGATTTTGAGAGGACAAGACATTTATAGTAGCCTTGATGAATCTAGTTCTACCACTTCAAGTGATAGTGAGACTAGTAAGGAAGACCCTCAAATTGAAAAGCTATATCCTGTTGATGGTGATCTTCTTATGGTCAAAAGGCTTCTTGGAAGTCAACCTTGTCCCACTTCACTATCACAAAGAGAGAACATCTTTCACACAAGATGTTTAGTTTCTAAAAGAACTTGTTCTCTCATTGTTGATAGTGGATCATGTTCAAATTGTTGTAGTACAAGGTTGGTTAACAAGTTAGCCCTTACCACCATTCCTCACCCTCACCCTTATAAACTTCATTGGCTCAATGAAGGTGAGGAATTAGAGGTAAATCAACAAGTGAAGGTCAAGTTTTCTATAGGGGATTATAAAGACAAAGTTTTATGTGATGTGATCCCTATGGAAGCTTGTCATATTTTTCTTGGTAGGCCATGGCAATTTGATAAACAAACTATTCATGATGGCCTCACTAACAAAATAACCTTCACTCATAAAAATAAAGAAATTGTTTTTAATCCTTTAAGACCACCCCAAGTGTTTGAGGATCAAAAGCAAATGAAAAGAAAAAGAAACAAAGAATGGAAAGAAGGAAAGAGTGTGGATAAAGGGGACTCCACTAAGACCTTAGTGACAAAAGAGAGTTATTTTATGACCAAACAAGACTTGAAAAGAACTCTCTTTATTCATAAGAGTTTTGACTCTTGTCCTAATGCTGCCACTTATCTTAGAGTTGAGAATGAAAAACAAAATAAATTTTAAACCAATAATTCTCAACTTAGAGATATAGTGAAGAAGGAGTGGACTATTACTAGTGTTACTCCTTATACTACTTTCTTGAAGGTGCACAAGGAAGGAAGTATTTCTTTGGATTTCATAAAGCACCCAATTTTTGGTATACATTGTTTAGTAGATACAACTTGTTATAATCTATACTCTATGTTTTATCTTATGGGATGTTTTTACTCTTTTGAACTTAATATGTTTCCCTCCCTACAAGATAAATATAGCTTATATGATTATGAGTATCTATTAAACAATCAAATCCAAAATTGTTTAGGACGTTTTCTTGTAGTTTTTCCTTTATATTTTAGGAAAAGCCTAGGTTACCATTTAGGGTACTTTAGGCAAGATGTTGTAGTGTTTAAAAATCAATCTTTTCATTGTCTTAGTCATAGTGTTTTTACATTTTTAGGTTTTACTTCTAGGTTGTGCTTAGAAGAGGAGCCTATTTCTATTTTTAGGAGTCTAATTTTGATAGTTTATTTTTCTTTCTTAGGCTAGATAGAAGGACTCCTCTTAGGTTTAATGAAAATGTCATTTCTTATCCCTTGTATGATTTACATGTAGGTAATGAATTTTCTTCCATTCATCCTCGAGATTTGAGGACAAATCCTTTTCAAGAGGGAGGGGATGATGGAATCATGCTTTGGAGAGCAAGAGGTGACATACTCAAAGATCTAAGAGGAGTGGGCTAGATATGGAAGATTGGGCCCGTCAAGGCCCAATGGGCCCTATGGGCTTGGAAGGCCCAAACCAAGCTTTCAACATGGGCCTATCTTATTATGAACATTCTTTCCTTGTTTTGCTAATATAGTTTGAATATATTTTGGTCTTGTATTTTGGACCACATAGAGTAGTATTTTAGGTTTTAGGCTTGTTGGGCCTAGTTTTGGGCTTCATTGGCCTTTGGGCTTTTGGTACCCAATATTGGGCTCATTTTAATTCTTGTAATTTTTCCTATTCATTGTATTTGTTTGACCATTGTATTTAGGTTATTAGATTAGGAAAATACAAGAAATACTAAAGTAGGCTAACTAGGTTAAATTAGGTTTAATTTGGAAGCCATTTAAGTTACATTTGAGTCACATGTTTTGCACCAATTGGTGGCTGAACATGTGACACTCAAATTAACCCTAAATGACTCTCAAATCAGACCTAGATGCAAAGGTTCACCTAAAATCACGGCCACACCCATGTGCACCAAAATTTGAATTCAAATTTCAAATTTGAATTCAAATTTTAGGCGCCAACTTTGTGTAGCTAAGTTTAGGCACCAATGCCACTCAAAACCGTCCCTACTTAAGTGTTTCTTCTACACTTTGTATTCACTTTTGAATATATGAGAATTTCTGAATTCAATCTTCAACTAATTCCTTCAAGAGTCACCGAAAATTCCAAGAGAGAAACCAAAGAGAGTGCCTTCAAATCCCTTAGGAAAACCTAGTTTCCTTCTCTTTGAAGTGAGCAATCCTTTGAGTGCTTAAGCTTGGATGCTTCCTTCTACTATTTCCGCAAGTGTTCTTCCTTCTAAAGGTTTTCATCAACTTGGTCTCATTTCTATTGAAGAGGATCCGTGCCTAGAAGGAGCTTAGGAGGAGATTATTCTTCACTTCTTCTACTTCCTTCTATCACTCCTTCCATGATTGATGATGGTGTGTTGATGGAAGACACCTTGCCCATGATCTAGGATCACCAAAGGTTAGGCAAAGGAAAGTTTATGGTGGACAAAGGGGAGTTAGGCGTGAATGGGTGTAGGGTGGCGGAAGTGTTTGGCTTATGGTGTAGAGTTGCTCAAGGTTGGCTCACTCCAAGTGTAGGTGGAGGCCACTCTAGGTTTCCTACTCTCCAAGGGTGGAGATAGGAGGAGGTTAGACGAATCAAACCTAGTGACTAAGGAAGAGATGTTGAGGCATGAAATGCTCACTCAATATCAATATATTCCAAAGTATTTACAAGGTGTGGTGCATTGGGTATTTATAGGAGGGGAGACATCTAGGGTTGCATTTGGAGTAGGCAAATGCACTCCAAATGAAATGCAAATGAACCCTAGATGCAACTTGGTGGCCAAGTGATGGAAATCTAATCCCCAAGGATCCCTTTGGAAGAAGTAAGACCAAGAAGGGTGAAGGGTGATCCAAGGATGCTCACACTTGAAGACCATTGGGCTTTTAACTAGGTTCATGGTTAGGAAGCTAGGAGAGGCTTCTAAAGAGGAGGTGCTTCTTAGACCTTTGCTCTTCATGAGCATTGATTATGATTCCTCTTATTAGTCTCTTGAGTTTTCATTGTACATACTTGTATAGTTGATTTCTTGTACCTTGTATATAGTAGATACTTGTATAGGTGTATTTTTGCCTTTGTATTTGTGAGGCACTTTATTTCCTTTCTAGTAGCTATTGTATATTGTTCTAGGGTAGGTTACTTGGGCACTTTGACTCCATTTAACCTAACCTAGAAATACATTCTTTTCTTATTTTTTCTAGTAGGAGTGGCATTAGCAAATTTGAGAGTGTCCATAGTAAGCTAAAGAGTGTTTCTAGCAATTTAGCCAAAAGGTGGTCCTAGGCTAAAATTTACATATTGGACTCATTTTACTCCTAATTTTTCATAGATTTGATTTAGCTAGGTTCCATTCACATTGGATGAACCTAACTAAACCAAATTAACCATTTTCAAACCGGATGGAGTAAATTAATTCCAAGGAGCCGCCCACCTAGGTGTGTTCACACTTGTGTTCACACTTGTACTTACCTTTGGCCGAATTGCTTGATGCTTCTCAAGCTTGGAAGCTTGAAGCACAAGCTTCTCCTTAGCAAGCTTACCAAGCAAGCTAAGTGAGAAGCTTGCTCTCCAAGCCTCTTAACTTGGACGGTTTAGCTAGACTCAACCATGGTTCCTAGTGAACCATGGTTAAAGCTAGCTTGCTCTCTAAGCTTCCTACTCCTATATACTTGTAAACCTTACCTTGTAAAACACTTTTGATGTATTTGAGATTGCATATTCTGAATAGAGTTCAGATTTCTCTCTTCCAAAAGTCCCTAAACCTCTTTGAGTGCATCCAATTCTCTTATCCCTTCCATAGAAGAGTGTGGTGAGAATTGAAGGGGCTTATCTCTTCTTCAAGGAGTGGCGCCTCTTGGGAGAGTTTCTCCACCAACCGTGGTGGTCTTAAGGCCTCCTCCTCCATAGAAGACCTTAACCAAGCATAGGAAGAATCAAGGAGTTCAAGATCTAGGGAGGAGCTTGAAGGAAACTCAACATCAATCTGGGTTTCACAACAAGTCTTCCATCACCAAGGATGGAATCTTTGGGTTTAGATTGGCTATATCTAGGTGCATGATAAGACCATGCAACCTTTGCCCTCCACTTGGGCCTAAGCCTTTCTAACACCAAAAATAGACCCAATAACACCAAAAACATGCGTCACCCTCTAATTAACACCCTAGCCCAAAATTAAAAACCCTAATCATCTAGAGCACCCCACAATACAAGGGTAAAATCGAAAATACAAAAGAAAATAAATTCTGAGTCCTAAACACCCCAAAATACAAGGGTAAAATTGGCAAATAAAATAAACCCTATACTAATGAGGCTTAGGAGAGAACTAATACTTTATAATCATGAGGAGAGTGTCCCTTGGTGTGTGAGCTCCCTCCTCCTCTTCAACTCTCCTAGCCATGGACCTAGTGATGGGGCCCACATGTATCTTTAAGGATGGTCCTCCATCAGGTTGGCTCACTTCATTGATGATGAAGGCCACTTCTAGGGTTGTTTCTCTCAAGGTGGAGATGGTAGGGTGGTGGCCGAAAATAGCCAAGGGGACAAAGGAAAATATTAAGGCACAAAGGCTCACTCAATATTATAATTTTCAAAGTATTTACAAGGTGTGGTGCCTATGGTATTTATAGGAGTGGGAGGCATCTAGGGTTGCATGGCCGAAATTCACAATGCCAAATGCACACCAAATGAAACCCGAATTAACCCTAGATGCAACTTGGTGGCCAAGGATGGAATCTTTGTGTTTGTTTAGGCTACATCTAGGTGCATGATAAGATCCAGCTCCAAAAGCAAAGGTAATGGGTCCAAGTCCACAAGTCTAGCAACAAGTCCTTTTTGGTCCAATTTTTTTTTATACTTTTTTTTTTGTTCTATTTTTCACGTCACTTTTGTTTGATGTTCCTTGGGTCCAAGTTCTTTTCTTTAATATTCAGCCCAATGTTGCTTAGGTTTTGCACTTGTGGGTGGTGAAAATTAGGTCAAATTTTAGAAGAGAGAGAGGAGGACAAGTGGCGTGATTTTAGTGGTGTTTAGGGTATCTTTGAGTGGAAAATGATTTGTACTATCTAGTACAAGTTGTTTTGCACAAAAATTTCAGCACACCACTTAGATTCTTTTAGGGTTTCTTTAGGCATACAATGTTGACTAAACCAAGTGAGAATGCAAGGAAAGTGGGCTGCAATTTACATGCATGTGCAAGGAAGCATTTTTACACATGGAAACTTCAAAGAAATTCAAGGAACATGCTAGAACTAAATAGCATGCATGAATGACTCCTAGATAGCTCCTATATGTCACGCCCACTTAGAATGATGCATCATGGTATTTTGTTCATGTGTTTCATGCAAAGTGTTTGGCACATACATGGAAATTATGTAGACAAAAATATAGGAAACATAGAATGACAAAACTTAGGTGGATTTAAAAATCAAAAAGCATGTTCATGGCATTTTCATATGATACTCAACCTAAAAATTAGAAAAGCATGGCAACCCTAACAATGGAAACCTAAAATGGCAAGGAAGGCTTTCAAGGAACAAAGTGTGAACCCAAAACTATTCGGCCACACAAAAGAAACAAGGAGGAGAAAATGACCGAATAGAAAAAAGACAACAAAAATGACAAGAAAGACAAGATATTACCCTTGATGAACCTTGGCTCTTGATACCACTTGATGGCTTCCTCCTTCCATGGATGATGTAGAGTATGAAGGGGAAGACCTTGCCCTTGATCTAGTTCACCAAAGGGAAGACACAAAGGAAGATTTAGGGTGGAAAAAGGGAAGGTAGGCGTGAAGGTGTTTAGGGTGGCGGAAGTGATTATGGGATGGTGTTTGGTGCTCACAAGGTTGGCTCACTCCAAAAGTAAATGGAGGCCACTCTAGGGTTCCCACTCTCCAAGGGTGGAGATAGGAGAAGGTTAGCCAAAGTTAACCTAGTGACTAAGGAGAGGATTTGAGGCACAAAAGGCTCACTCAAATTCTATATAATCCAAAGTATTTACAAGTGGTGGGGTGTTGGGTATTTATAGGAGGGGAGGCATCTAGGGTTGCATTTGGAGTGTGCATGGCCGAAATTCACAAGGCAAATGCACTCCAAATGACATGCCAAATGAACCCTAGATGCTACTTGGTGACCAAGTTTGGAATCTATGGGTCTAGATTGGCTACATCAAGGTGTATGATATGATCATGCAACCTTTGCCCTCCACTTGGGCCTAAGCCTTTCTATCACCAAAAATAGATCCAAAACTCACCAAAAATGTGTCACCCTTCTAGTGTAATACCCTAGCCCAAATTAAAAACCTAATCATCTAAAGCACCCCATAATACAAGGGTAAAATAGGAAATACAAAGAAAATAAATCCTATGACTAAAATACCCCAAAATACAAGGGTAGAATAGGAAATAAAATAAATGCTAAAAAAAACATAGGAGCTAAGGTCCAAAAATGGCCTCACTATCCCATTCCTCTTGCCTCCTTTAGTATATCACCTCTTGGTCTTCTCGGCCTTAGTGTTATTCCATCACTCCCCCCATGACTAGCTTTGCTAGCATCTCTTTTATTTCCTTATTATTTTTCTCATTTTCTCTCTCTTTTCTCTTATATTCTTCCTCTCTTTTTTCATTTTCTTCTTCTTTTCTTTTTATGTATTCCCTAAGTTTTCTTAGTTCGTCCCTAAGACTATGTCTACTACTATGAGTATTTTGACCCCTTACACTTGAATGATCACTCATCTTTGATCAAGAAAGGTTTTCACAAAGAGGTTCTTGAAAATATTTTCACAAAGAGTGAGTGATAAAAGGTTTTCACAAAAGCTTTTAAGTGCAAGAGTAGTGATAGGAGGCCTAAGTGCACAAATTGAACTATCAAGGGAGGTGGAGTACAAAGAGTCTCTTAAAAACCAAGCCTTTTCAAGTAGAAATCACTAAGCCCTTTTTCACTTTTCTCACAAAAACAATTTTAGCACAAGAGTGAGTGTGTGTTCAGACCCTTAGTAGGAAACTTTGGAAGCCTCTAAACGAACATACAACAATCTAAGGAATTATGCTAACAACTAAGAGAATTAAAGGAAAGCAATAAAGCATATACTAGTCGGAAGTCCTAGGGTGGAAGCTTGAAGTGACCATGGGGGTTTTCAAGACACTTCCACAAGTACTAAACGAAACTACTCCTAAAAACTAATTAATTTAAGAGGCCAATTTACAAACCAATTGAATGAATAAGGACCAAGACACAAGTTGCCCAATCAGAACAACACAAAATTGGCACAAAAGAAAAAGTAAAGAAACAAAACAAGAAAATTCTTCAAGCTCCAATTTGGTGTTCCCTTCATAATGAGAAAACTTGGTTAGTTTCCTCCCAATGTGTTTGGCACTCTATGTTTGTGATGGTTCCCTCCCAAAGCTCTTTGGATCTCATGGCCAACTCCTCCAACTCAATCTTCCCCAAAATTGCATGGAAGTGTGGAAGTAGGCTTCATCTACACCAAGTGAAACAAACCAACCAAGAGCAAGAAAGGAGGCCAAGAAATAAAAACTAAAAATACTCAATTAGGAAGGCTAAACTCAAGAGGAATATTGATGAGACAAAACACAAGGAATTCCAAGAAAGACAAGCAAAAAATTAAGGCACATTTAAGAAGGCAAGCACTCAAAGGAAAATCCTAGAAGGGTTCTAGAATAGAATTAAGTGTTTAATGTTCCTTGTCCTTAAATGAAATCAATTAGTGTAAGGTCCTTTCCTTAATGTCCAGCCACGGTTTTTGTCATAAAATGGGTCCAAATATGGGTACAAAAAATGGTCCAAGTCCACTCCAATTGTGCAAGGGTAAAATGGTAATTGTCCACAAGTCTAGCAATAATTTCCTTTTGAATTTTTTTTTCTCTTGTATTTTTCCAGCCAGCTTTTGGTGCAGCCCCTTGGTCAGTTTTTTTTCAATTTTAACCTTGTTATGTTGCTTGGTTTTTACACTTATGGGTG
This sequence comes from Cajanus cajan, assembly GCF_000230855.2. NCBI lineage: Eukaryota > Viridiplantae > Streptophyta > Magnoliopsida > Fabales > Fabaceae > Cajanus > Cajanus cajan. The sequence goes on from NC_138525.1 coordinate 43,509,756, forward strand.
AATTAAAAGTAACACAAAAAAGTAGGAGACGAAAATGACAAGTGGCATGCAAAAAGCAACTTTTGTAAGGTGGAATGTGTCTTGTACTATGTACTAATTTGGTGCAGTTTTTTTCAGCAAACAAACACACATTCTTGGCAGATTTTTCAGCAACAAGACACTATTTGGTTGTCATACAAAGGACAAGGGACAATCATGTGATGATGAGCATGTAAGGGTGGCTAACCATGCATGTATAGGAGACAAATTCACATGGAATTCAACAAACTTTTAGAACATGTCATGAACTAAATAACATGCATGAATGACCTCTAAGAACATGCAAAATGTTTGGCCAGCCACTTAGGAGAGGAAACATGCATCATTCATTTCCATATTACATGCATCAAGTGAAGGTATCATGCATATACTTGGTATTTGGGTGAAAAAGTGAGAGAAACACAAACTTGAGACAAAACTTGGACAAATAAAGATTAAAATGGGGTTCATAAAGTGTTCATCATGTTCTTGACAAAATTTTCCAGCAAAGGTGAAAATGGAGAAAAGCACACAAGAACCTATTTTAAAGGAAACCTAGAGCACAACAAAGGAAGGCTCATGAACCAACAATGAACCACTCAACAAGAAGACAACATTTTAAGCAATATTTTAGAGGATAACATCAAGAAATATGAGAAGACATAGACATGACAAGAAACATTTAGAAGACACAAAAGAGAAGAGACAAGTTACCCTTGAAGACAACCATGGCTCTTGATACCACATGATGGAACCAACTTCTCCATGAGAGTTAGTGGTTGATTCCTTCTCTTCTCCAAGGTTGATATGATGTGAAGGATGATCTCTTCAAGGGTATGGAAGTGGAAGATTTGGTGTTTGGGAAGGTGGAAGGTGACGCACAAAATGAAGGAGAGAAATGGATGGTGTTTGGTGGTGAAGCTTCTTTAGACTAGCTCATTTCACTTAGGATGATGAAGGCCAACCAAGGAAGACCCAAGCTCACTCTAGGTAGAGAGGAGAGGATAGGGGGCCATGGAGTTCTTAGGGGACTAAGGAAGGAATGAAGAGGCACAAAGGCTCACTCAAATTCAATAATTTCCAAAGTGGCTACAAGGTGGGTTACCTAGAGTACTTATAGGGAAAGAAAGGCATCTAGGGTTTCTTGGGAGCATTTGAACGAAATTTTGGTGTCCAAATGCCCCATAAATGAACCCTAAATGCATCCCAAATGAAATGGGTCTCATCCCTCCTAAAAGACTAAAGTACCCTTAGGTCAAAAAAAAGAAAGAAATGGACTTTTGACCTTAAAAATAAGGCTTAAGTCCTAAAATAAATCCTAAGACTAATTTTGCCCCATAATACAAAGGCTAAATAAAAATACAAAATAAAATCCTAATATCTAATATACCCCAAAATACAAGGGCAAAATGGGAAAAGGAAGCAACAAATTAAGGAGATGTCTAAAATTCCACACACATGATGATCATGGCCTTTGGTATGGTGTGTTCTTCATCTTTCTCTACTCTCCTAGCCATGGACCTTGGGATAGGCCCTATATGATGCTTCAAGGATGGTCCTCCATCACTTAGATGCAAATCTTCCTTATTGATGAAACCTTTGTGAAAGACTTCGTCCAATGTTCATATATATTTAAAACAACATTTAGACGAAGACCCTAACTTTGCTTGACAGACTTATTACACTGAGTGTTTCATCTGCCACTTGTTCCTAAATGAAACTATCTTGAAAAGGAAAATGTAAGAACTTCAATTAATATTCTTACAAAACATTTTCCCTAGTGGACGATAAATCCTTCAAACGCATTGATCGTAAGTTAAGTAAATTTTGCATAACTGTCTGATATTCAAAAGTACAGTGGACGAAGAGCACTACTCTTGCGAAAGCATTTTCAAAATACCTTTTTTCACAGACACACATATTCAATCCCCCCTTCTATGTGTTTTTCCGCTAACCTCAATTGGTATCAAAGCTTGACCCCTTGGGTTGAGCATCTAACAATGCAGGGGAATATGACGATCCATAGAAGAACAAAGGATGAAGGAGTGCTGAAAAGACGGTAGACGAATGTCGCCACCCGCCGAAACGGACATTGGCATTCACGACGATGGTTGGACTCTTCTTTAGTTTTGAAAAATGATGGATTGTTAGAACGACTTATTCTCAAACTGAGACCTCATCGAACTAACAATTTTGTTAAATGATTCTCACCAATCCGTGTTAATCCCAAACGGGACCCTCCATGGATTAGTGGTTTTCGCAAAAAGGGGTTCTTGGAGTCGCCACCAATGTTTTACTCAAAACATTGGAAAAAGACACAAGGCAATTGATTTTCACAAATCAACTTTGGCCATTACAACCAGAGTTGGGTAAGGGAGTCGATTACGTGTGTGGAAGGTGTTAGCACCCCACAACGCCCCTTTCGGGTTCCCTATGACGGATTATTTCATAAATAATAGCGTAAAATTACTAAACTACCCCTATTTATTAGAACGATTATAAGTAAACTATCTACATGATGAAAGCTTTAAACGTGCAATGCAACAATCAAAAAGCGATAAATGAAAGCGGTAAAAGAAAGGATTTGGAAAGAAACCTTCGAAGCGGGCTTTTATATATTCAAAAAGGAGTTAGGAGGCTTTTTGGCGCTCCTTCCCACTACACGTTCGCTCGCTCCTTTCCCTAAAAATAAATATTAACTATGGAAATCAAAGAGATTTCCCTTCGACTTGTTCGAGTCTCAAGCTAAAAGCTCGTGAACTCAAGAACTTAGTCGGATCAGCTCTCGGAGAGATTTCTAGGGCAGAGAATAGCTCAAAAACCCAAAAATACTCAGCCAGAGGGTGGAGAAATGCTCCAAATGTGTGGAAGGACGAGCCAATGACGTCCTATTTATAGCATTGAGGCGCAGTACGGCCTAAGGAGTCAATACGGCCCGTACTGAGTTTTTGAACTACAGTACGGCCGTACTGAATTCAGTACGGCCGTATTGATTTCATTATGGCCGTATTGTAGTTCAAATGGCTCAGTACGGCCTTACTGAACCTCTAGGAGGGCGTATTGAGCTCCAATCCTCACACACCCTTATTCTAAGCTACTCTAAGACTTCTAGACCTACAAAGAATCATCCTAGGGTCTTCCAGGAGTCCTTCCGGCTGACTTTCCTTCGGTCTTCGAGAGTCTTTGAGTCTTATTTCTGACCCGGACAATTTTAGGGGTCTACAGCTGCCCCCCCTTTACTTAGTCGAACGGCTTTTTTTTTTTTGGTGTACCGGTTGACAAGTAAAGGAGTTGACCCCATTGTCCGGGGAGTAAGCCATCCTTCCGACTTGTAGTGTCTTCAGGTGGGAAAATTGTTGAGTAGCCTCTCCAGGTTGAGTTTTCCCTCTCCAGGGTGAGTATTAGTCGTCGCTTCTCCAGGCTCGTGCATACCTCGGTGTTTCTGACGACCTCGGTAGCGTGAGTTTGCCCTCTCCAGGGTCTGCATGCCTCCGTGTTTCTGACGACGTTGGTAGCTGCATACCTCCGTGTTTCTGACGACGTCGGTAGCTGAGTATTAGTCGTCGCCTCTCCAGGCTCGTGCATACCTCGGTGTTTCTGACGACCTCGGTAGCGTGAGTTTGCCCTCTCCAGGGTCTGCATGCCTCCGTGTCTCTGACGACGTTGGCAGCTGCATACCTCCGTGTTTCTGACGACGTCGGTAGCTGAGTATTAGTCGTCACCTCTCCAGGCTCGTGCATACCTCGTTGTTTCTGACGACCTCGGTAGCGTGAGTTTGCCCTCTCCAGGGTCTGCATGCCTCCGTGTTTCTGACGACGTTGGCAGCTGCATACCTCCGTGTTTCTGACGACGTCGGTAGCTGAGTATTAGTCGTCGCCTCTCCAGGCTCGTGCATACCTCGGTGTTTCTGACGACCTCGGTAGCGTGAGTTTTCCCTCTCCAGGGTCTGCATGCCTCCGTGTTTCTGACGACGTTGGCAGCTGCATACCTCCGTGTTTCTGACGACGTCGGTAGCTGAGTATTAGTCGTCGCCTCTCCAGGCTCGTGCATATCTCGGTGTTTCTGACGACCTCGGTAGCGTGAGTTTGCCCTCTCCAGGGTCTGCGGTTTGCCCTCCCCAGGGTTGCATACCTCCGTGCTTCTGGTCACTTTGGTAGCGTGAGTTTGCCCTCTCCAGGGATTTGTGATGATTTTGTCTCCACAGTCCACGATGCTGCTTCGACGGTTGTTTTTGATTTTGGTGCCGCTGAGGGCTGGATAACGCAGGGATCCGTCTAGGGGATGTGCAGTTACTCATAGGTTCTTGTGTCCCAACTTTCCATTGCATAGTTGGTGCCCACTGGGGAAATTCTGATTCCTTGGGGATGCAGACACAAAGATGCTCTTTCTGAGGTGAGCGATGCCTTATGATTGGCTGACGTCCTTTCGACGTTGGTGGAGTATCCCGGTTATCCTTATTCGGGTGACTTTTTTGATTTTCTGGTTTGTTGCCTCTGCGTAGGCTGTTATCCGCTGGGGGATTCTGTCGTATTGATCTTGATTGGCCTCTTCTGTTAGGCGGATTATCTTGACGTTCGGTGTTTAGCTGAATACCGAATTCCGCTTGGGGAATGGTTATTGATCTTTTCGGATTTTCTCTTTTTGAAGGAGTGCCTCTGAGTAGGCGAATGGGGATTGAGGATCTTATGTATCCCAGAGTATTATTTAGAAAGCCTCTTCAGGCTTAGCTTCACTCGTCGCTCGAGTTGGAAAGCTATCTTCCACTGAGGAAGTCTAAGTCCTTTGACTCGGATATTTTGTTTGGATGATCATGCTTCCATTGGGGAATCTTGCTGATCTTGCTCTGATAGCTTTCACTGGGAATTCAGCCCAAGAGTGCAAGCTGAGATGTCTCTGGGGAGTATTATTTCGGCAAGCCTCTCCAGGCTCAGTTATTCTGTACGATTGTTGGATTTTCTGAATTTTTTTTTTTGCCTTTTTTGTCGATTTCGGCTTTTTCGGCTTTTTCTGTACAGAAATTAAAGTGCTAAAGAATTTTGAACTCGAAAGTGGAAAATTTCATTAATCGAACGGAACGAAATTTGTACAATGATGATAAAAAGAGTGGGGCACGGCCCGATCAATCAAAATAAACAAAAAGCAGGAAAACACAGCAAATGGCCGGTCTTCATTCCTCTGCCGGCGGATCCTGTGGAGGGTCTAGGAAGCGACGATGCAGCCAGACTGACAGGTTGTCAAAATCCTGTCTCAGGGCGTCAATGCTGTGCTGCGCATTGTCGAATCGGGCGTCGATGCTCTGCTGCAACGCGTCGAAACGAGCATCAAAGTAGGCCCTGTCTTGCTGCGAGGTGTCGGCCTCTGTCTGCGGGTCCCCTTCACCCGGGAGCTCGATGTTCTCGAAAAGCTCACTGAAGGTGTCGTGGGTGGTCGCACGTACATATTGCCTCCCTGCCTTAGCAATGATCTTCATATTGAGCAGGGTGGCAGCATTGATAGGCTTGGGCGCCAACTCCCCCGCATCTACGCCATCAGGGCACCCCCAAGTCTCGGCGAGTCGTGAAAGAAGCGTAGAGATCAAAATGTATCCTCGCCGAGCGTCGCTGCCCTCTCTTGCCCCCAGATTCTTTATATGCTCGAGAAAAAAGAATCCGGGGTTGGCCTTCTGCCTGGTGGCCATGCAGTAAAGAGCTAGCAGATCCTGCCGCGTTATTGACTCTAGACTCTTCAGTCTGGCGTGGGTGGAGCCGGTGATCAGCTTGTGGCAAATCCGGAGCGCAGTTGGGAGCCGGGTACCCTTTACTCCAGCGTGATAATCCATCTGACCCGTGACCTCTCTCCACATCTCGGTCGGGGTCAGATTATCAGGGCACTCACAGACGGCGTCCCGATATTCCAACTGATCGGCTCGTCGAAAGAAACCAGCCTGGACGTTGAATTCATCCAGTGTCAGGGAGCGGTATCCTCCCTTCATCCAGAAGTCTACAGAGTAGACCGTTGCGCCATAGCTGTTCGTCGACTCTGTGACACCGACGGTAGCCAGAAATTCCTTTGTCGCGGTCGGATAGACTTAGGGTGGGGATCAAGGAGGAACCCCCATCCTATGGCATCGATGTAGCCTCTAACCTCATCTTCCCATTCCATTGCCCGAAGGATGCTGAAGTCGAGCACCCTCGACGGCTGGAAGACGAATGACTCGAGGAAATCCAACCTCTCTTGGTGTCGCGCGGTCATTTCAAGTTGCGCAGGGACCCTCTGCCTCTTCCTTGAAGACTCGGCCATTTTTTCGGAATCGGAGGGATCTCAAACACACTCACAGATAAAGTATGCATAGGAATGAAGATGTTGTGATGAATGAGAGGAGGAGGGACGTATTTATAGAAAAAATTAGGTCAGTACGGCCCGTACTGAATTCAGTACGGCCGTACTGATCTTACTGTTGATGTACAAAAGAATGGGCCAATACGGGCCGTATTGAATTCAATACGCCCGTATTGGTGTGGACGTTATGGCCAATACGGCCGTATTCATTTCAGTACGCCCGTATTGAGTTGAAAATTTGTTCATAACCCTAATTTTAGTACGGGCGTACTGAACATGGTACGGGCGCATTGTTTTTTCTGAAGTTCATTTTTTTTTTTTCAATAAACAGAGAATAAGTGATCTTCCAGTACACCTATCATCTGTATGCATGTATGCGGTATGATGCACCTAATTCTATTTGATTTATTTTTCAAAAGAGTTAACCGATGCGTTTCTTTGCTTGGATTTTTGCCATTCCTCTAGACGGGCTGTGCGCTGCCGATTTCTGTAACCGAGGAATGATGCGTGTTATATCGAGATTGGTGTCATCAACCCAGTGATCCTTCCCTTCCTTTAGAAGACGTATCAACCTTCCTATTGACCACTATATCTCCATGTTTCCACTAGATTATTCTAAAATCGTTTGGGACAAGAGAAAAGAAAGGAAAGATATTTTTGTTCAAAAGTTTGTGTTTTAGAGGGGATTATTATTGTTTTGAAAACGGTTTTTGTAAGAATGGCTGGCCAAGGTAGGCTCATGTGTTTAGGCTTGTTTGATTAAACACTTATGAAGTTAAGAAAGTCTTGTTATTGACGTTGTGATTCGACAACTTAGATAGTTTCCCTTGAACCTTTCTTTTTGAATTCAGCTCATGGTACCATCATGGATTTCTTTTGCTTTTTGATTGTCCTTATTTTTGCCTAAAACACCCCTTTGTGGCGTCTCAGCGGACCTTTGTTTTTGTTCATTTTTGCAACCCTAATTTTTGCCTAGGTCACCCTTTCGTGGGATTCCTAGCGGGTTCTTTGCTCTTATTTTTGCGCAGCCCCCTTTTTGGGTTTCCTGCCGAGCTTTTTTGTTTTTAGGATTTTGTCCTTAAAAGATTTCTTTTTTATCCATGATGGCACTTGTCGAGGCCAAGGAAAGGTGCTCCAAGTTGTCACACACACTTCCACATAAAAATGATGCGGGTTTATTGTTATTAAGACGATTTTAACCTCATTCATGCTTATTCAAACAGGTTTAAAAATAATGTGGTCTAGAAATTTATTGCAAGCAAGAAAAGAAGCAATAAGAACTAATAAAGAACGATTTTATTATAATTCTAGCGGAAACATGTGCCCTATCGAGGCTCGGGGGTCGGGCTGTCCCCGAGGAGTGATCTCTAACAGTCATCAGGTCTATACATCCCTATCGGAAGAAGAAGAGCACTTGATGACGACGACCGGCCTTGACGCTTGTGAACCAACCTTCCTAAAGATCTGGCTTAAAGAACGTCGAGAAGGATCTTGGTTCCTCTTCGTCCTTTGATCTTTATTAGGGTTGTATCCTAACCCTTGTTTCCCCGGATTATCCTTAATAATGGGTAGCTCGGGAATTCCTTGGGAATCCTTGCCAAGTCCTTGTCCAGGCAAGTATCCGTTCTTGGTGAGCATGTAGGCTACCTTCTTCATTTCTCGGGGAAACGTTTCGACATTGGCAATCTCCAATGCTTGGAAGGCGGTCTCTAGAGCTTCCTCTGCTGCATCCACGTAAGGTATGGCAGATGGCTTGCTGATGAGTATGTCATCTTCGGCTTGTACGGTCACCAGCTTGTCACCCACTATGAATTTGACTTTCTGGTGGAGCGTAGAGGGAACAGCTTTCGCATCATGAATCCACGGTCGGCTGAGGAGACAGCTGTACGCGGGAGTAATGTCCATCACTTGAAACTCGACATTAAAGATGGTGGGTCCAATTTGGATTGGAAGATTGATTTCTCCCACCACTTCTCTTTTAGAACCGTCGAAAGCTCGGACGATCATGTTGCTCGGGCGCATTTGGATTCCCTTGATTGCCACTTGATCAAACGTTCTTTTTGGCATCACATTCAAGGAAGATCCATTATCCACCAAGACTTTAGCGATGTGATATTCCTTGCACTTTATAGAGATGTGCAAGGGCTTGTTGTGATTCGGTCCCTCAGCGGGGATTTCTTCATCGGTGAAAGTGAGGTGATCATTAGTCGTGATGTGACTAACAATCCCCTCAAACTTGTCTTGGGAGATAGTGTGCGACACGTATGCCTCGTTCAAGACTTTCAACAGAGCTTGCCGATGCGGTTCGGAGCTTAGGATCAACGACAACAGAGTAATCTTTGCTGGCGTCCTATGAAGTTGATCCACGATGGAGTACTCGCTCTGTCGGATATATTTTAACAGCTCGTCAGTCTCCTCCTCGGATTCTTTATTTTCCTCGGTTTTCTCTTTTTCTTTTTCCTTTCCTTTATTCTTGGGAGCTTTATCATGAAGATCTTCGGGAGTGTAGATCCTGCCACTCCTAGTCATGCCCCCAAGTCCAGCGATGTTAGAGATATCGCTGTCGGCAGAAGAATGGATGTCGTATATCCATGGCACAGCTTTATTCGATTCGTAGGGAAAAGGTCTTGGAGCAGTGATCTTCAACGGTGTCGGACCTTCCCCTTTATTCGTCTTGATTACCAACAACGGAGTTGATGTGCGTTCGCTTGGCGCAGTTGTTGGCTTACACTTAATAACAAACGGCGTGTGATCCATTCTGAACATACGCATCGATTAATCCTTTCTTTTTATTAATGTTATTAATGAATTACTAGGAGAGATGTATGCAAATGAATGACTATGAAATGCAAAGGCAATTGAAAGATTTCATAGATCTCAAAAATTCGATTTATTAATCAAAGAAAGTGTACAACTCATTATACAATGCTTCGAAGCAAATTTTTACAAAATGAGAAAAGCCGATAGAAACCCACAGGCGGGTTCATGTTTCTTCTCCATTCAACTTCGGCTTCCTCTACATGACGGGCCATTGCTTCGGCTTGCGTATGGACCGCTTGGCTCATATGCGAAGAAAGCATCCATAGCGGCATGGTCCACTGTGTTAGCGTGAAAGGGGAATAGGACTGTCCCAAACACGGCTAACGCTAGAGTCTTGTTGAAAGCTAACCAATCTCCCTCACCAGCTAAGGAAGAAAGGTGATCCTCAATCATAGCGAGCTTCCAACCTTTGATACTTCCGTTCCCCACTAAGGCAGATGATCGTGATGGTAGTTTGACTTGAGTAGCGACCCTCTCCACGGCCACATAATTACCATGAAAAACATAGACCCCTGCTGATTTGGGCCATCGCAGCATGAGCTCGTACTCCTCGAGAGTAGGAACTAAGTCAAACTGGGGGAACTCGAAGCAATGCAAATCGAGACTCTAAAAGTGAACCAATGCTCTCAGAAAGGCCGGATCCACACATATCTTCATCAAATCGAGGACTTGTCCATATGATTTCTCGAACTCAACACGAGCCTCATGTGGCATCAAAGAACAGAGGTGGTCCAACCTCTCGGCACGGTATAACAAGAAGTCCACTTTCTTCAACTGCCCTTGCACTCCCCTAGATCCCTCCATGATCTTCGATAAGAATGCATGATATGAGATGATGGCGTTGAATATGCATGCATTGTGTTTATTCAACTAAGCATTATCATGTTTTCAGGATGCTAAAGATGATGCATGATATTGCTTGGTTTGGATAAATAACTTTTTTTTGGTATTTTGTTTTTTGTATTTTTTGGGTGAAAAGGGAAACTACCTACATGAATGTGATGAGGGTAGATGTTAACACCATGTAATGGAAGATTCTTATTCCTATTTATTCTTATTCTAAAAGGGGAATGTTGTATGTTTAAAGAATGCAATGTATGCTCAAACAATGTCACATAAACAATGCACACACAATTCACTCATCCGCGAACAGTCACGAGCGAATCACGAGGTAGGGGTATCCTGCAGACAAGTGCATATTCAAGGAGGTTCTAACTGTTCTCACCGGTCTAAGGCCCCCAAGGTGCCCCCATTATAGGGACCCAATCCCTCTCGTCGTAAGTCGATGGAAAGCTCCAACGTACTGTCGGACTTGAGTTCATGGTTTTCACCTTGAGTGATGCTTTCCGACAACGGTCTACGGGCACCTATAGACCCATTCGACAACCGGCCGTACTAACATCCACTCCCTATGGCTTTCCACTCATGCCCCTGGGTATAGAGGGAACTGTTGTGTGCAAAGGTTCGTGTTATATTTCAAACAATTGCGAAAATTTAAACATCCAACAGTTATTAAAGCCAATTAGGTAAAACATATTATCATACAAGCGAGGGGTAATGAAGTAATTTTAAACTATCATTTTAGAAATAATCCATCACTAAATGGGACTGACTCTCGAGGCTTCCCCAGTGGAGTCGCCATCTGTCGCCACCCGCCGAAACGGACATTAGCATTCGCGACGATGGTTGGACTCTTCTTTAGTTTTGAAAAATGATGGATTGTTAGAACGACTTATTCTCAAACTGAGACCTCATCGAACTAACAATTTTGTTAAATGATTCTCACCAATCTGTGTTAATCCCAAACGGGACCCTCCATGGATTAGTGGTTTTCGCAAAAAGGGGTTCTTGGAGTCGCCACCAATGTTTTACTCAAAACATTGGAAAAAGACATAAGGCAATTGATTTTCGCAAATCAACTTTGGCCATTACAACCAGAGTTAGGTAAGGGAGTCGATTACGTGTGTGGAAGGTGTTAGCACCCCACAACGCCCCTTTCGGGTTCCCTATGACGGATTATTTCATAAATAATAGCGTAAAATTACTAAACTACCCCTATTTATTAGAACGATTATAAGTAAACTATCTACATGATGAAAGCTTTAAACGTGCAATGCAACAATCAAAAAGCGATAAATGAAAGCGGTAAAAGAAAGGATTTGGAAAGAAACCTTCGAAGCGGGCTTTTATATATTCAAAAAGGAGTTAGGAGGCTTTTTGGCGCTCCTTCCCACTACACGTTCGCTCGCTCCTTTCCCTAAAAATAAATATTAACTATGGAAATCAAAGAGATTTCCCTTCGACTTGTTCGAGTCTCAAGCTAAAGGCTCGTGAACTCAAGAACTTAGTCGGATCAGCTCTCGGAGAGATTTCTAGGGCAGAGAATAGCTCAAAAACCCAAAAATACTCAGCCAGAGGGTGGAGAAATGCTCCAAATGTGTGGAAGGACGAGCCAATGACGTCCTATTTATAGGATTGAGGCGCAGTACGACCTAAGGAGTCAATACGGCCCGTACTGAGTTTTTGAACTACAGTACGGCCGTACTGAAGTTCAAAAACTTCAGTACGGCCGTATTGATTTCATTATGGCCGTATTGTAGTTCAAATGGCTCAGTACGGCCGTACTGAACCTCTAGGAGGGCGTATTGAGCTCCAATCCTCACACACCCTTATTCTAAGCTACTCTAAGACTTCTAGACCTACAAAGAATCATCCTAGGGTCTTCCAGGAGTCCTTCCGGCTGACTTTCCTTCGGTCTTCGAGAGTCTTTGAGTCTTATTTCCGACCCGGACAATTTTAGGGGTCTACAACGAACAACTAGTGTAGGAAAATCTAGTATCAAAACTTTTATCTCAACTGTGCATAATTCCTAAATTGTGCATAAATTATATTTGCTAGATTAAGACATTATGTGTGTCTATGCAAATTTTTCTGAAACATTCTAGAACAATAGTTGTAGCAAGACACTACAATAGTTATCCTTAAAAAAAAATACTGTCTGAAAATCATCCCTTGATGCCACACTATTGTTTGTGATCATCTGAGTCTCGGAAAACCCTATCGACTGTATCCAAATCTGATAACAATCATCATTAGAAAGTGTGTCTATCACGCATACTCAAATATCCCCGAATAAATTGGCAGATATGCTTGTCAATCAATAGGCAACATGACCGTCACTCTTGCACCAGTAGGAAAAGACGACTCCCTTATCCACAAATTAAATGTAACTGGACGTTACTCTGCACGAGGAGATAAATAGGCGCCACGTAATGTATATATTTAAAAAATAATTAAGAATCTCATGGCCTTCTCCGGCTATAAAAACCCATAGAGCTTCTAGGAATCACAACACAACTCATACCCTAGAATCTCAAAAGCTCTCCTAAATTCCTATACTCCACACTCTCTCAAATGATCGACATCCATCACAATGGATGAACGTAGCAACCCTGCTAAAACACATAAATCCATAACTTGCACTTATACCTTCACCTCGAGGGAAAAGTCAGTAAAATATCTGGAGCGTCATCCAACATCAACTAGATGAAGGAAAGTGGGATACTCTGGCATATCCACACTAGTAGTTTCATCTACATTGACTTGGTGCTGATGCACTATGTTCCTTCAAATGTTCCTCAAAGAATCATGGAAGGAATGGTGTTTGGAACACCCCAACCTTCTCAAAGCAAGGGTTCTACATCAGAAGAGGCAGAGGAAGAAGCAACTTGGAACGGACAAATAAGTGAAAACAATTGTTCCAGAGTCGGTGATGTCGAAGCACAAGAAGAATAAGGAGTAGGCTTTAGCAGAAGAGAGAAGAGGCAAGTTCATCTAGAGGAAAAACTCAATGAACGTGCCACTTCCATAAAAATGACCTTCTGCTAGAAATCAAGTAGAAGTTCCCTCATTCTCGCCCTAAAAAGGCTTCCCTGCTCCAATAGATCCTCACTTGGGAGAAGAGCCTTAGGTTCACCGTAGGAGGAATAGGAAAATAGGGTTAATCTGGCTAAAAGCCTCTATGTGCATATTTCTCATAATGTAAATCTAAGACTAGTCAATAATACATTTATTTCTTGTTGTCTAGAATTATTGACTGATATTTGAATAATCTTCTTAATGTTATTTTCCTTCTTAACTGAATATAATAACTCCTCGGGTATCAAACTACGTCTTAAAACTTATCCATCTGAATAATTACAGTAGGAGAGACCAAATAATAAGAATAATCACAATAGAAAAAGGGGTTCCGCCTGACTATACAGACTCTTTATGTGAAACATATTTCTGATCTAGATTAATACATTTTTTTAATTGATATGATCATGGGTACAAGTTCTCTTGCTCTCTGAGCATCTCGCTCTCTGTAGAAATCTTTATGATGTCTGAATACTCGTAGAAACTCATCTACCTTGATGAATACAAATAAAAATTAATGATAAGCATTTATTGTACGAATGTCTCTCCTATTATCTACGTCTAAAAATTAAATCTTGATAACTAAGTGAACATAACTCATGCATAGTGATCTTAATAGAATGAATGTTAAGAAGTCTTTACTCTCACATCATTGTATGATTATAATAATTAATCTTGATAACTACTCTGGCATATAATTCTTTTTGATGATTACAAAGGGGGAGAAATAGAAATGAATTGATTAGTTTATCAAACTTGGCTAAGAGACAACCTAGTAAGGGGGAGTGCATAAACTAAGGGGGAGAAAACCTACTAACTTGCACATATCTCTGATTTAGTATATATGGAACCCACTTGATCAATTATATTTGTCATCATCAAAACATTGCTAGGAAGTCCTATCACTTCGTCTGACTTAACACTAAGACCCAAAAGTAATCTCACTCCTCTTATGATTTTCAAAACTAACTCATTCCTCTTACCTCCTTCAATATATCACCTCTTGGTATTCTTGACCTTAGTGTAATTCCATCACATGACTTTACCATAAAAAAGTCGTAATCATGTAGACATTTTATTTTCGAACGTATAGGGTCTAAACCCTTTTTTTTTGCATATAAGTAATCGTAATTTAAAAATAACTTGTAAATAATTAATAAAAGGGGATGTGAATATTCAAACATTTATTCTTTATTACACTAATTTTATTCTCTCTCTCTCTCTCTCTCTCTATATATATATATATATATATATATATATATATATATATATATATATATATATATATATATAATGTACTCATTCAATATGTAAAATTCTGCTTAAACATGCTGCATTAAACACGTCCTAAGTGTTACATAATACAGTTCTCATATCAAACAAGAAAATGAATGAAAGTGTGTAATTTGTAACTGACATAAAAATGTAAAATATCTCCGGAAATTCTTAAATTGCAAGTGAAGGAACATTGACATTGAAATAGAACAGATATAACGCGAGATGAAGCAACATACAGAGTAGATGTACACTGGCGGACCATGAAATTCATTTGCAGGGCCTTTAAAGTGTAACTAGGTACAAACCAAAAGTATCAAAGCAAGTTAAACAACCACGAGTTGTGTTCAACACTGAACCGTATTTCAAGGAATTTGCGTTACACAAACACTTGAAAAAGAAATGTCTTGGTGAAAGAATATACAAATTTCTGATGATATACTTCGAACATTTGAACCTGTCACCCGTGAATGCGCTTTCCTTGATGACAACAAACACAATTTTCAGACCAAGATACATTCTATCAAGTCATGAGAACCTCACAGAAAGTACGAGCCAAATTTGGGTTCCAGTCTCATTCTAATGAAGCAAATTTAGAGGTAGACAATCATGTGTCTCACATATATAGCCTGGGAAAAATGAAAATTTCAAAAGTCATCTCAGTGCCTTACAATATTACAACATACACAAAGCTGGTGTAGTAGATACAGCTGCAGTGTCACAACACAAACACTAAAAGTGCCCTCCAAATTAAACTAGCTGCAAAGATTTGGTATGTACACCCCAGCATCAGGATTCTGTTGTTCCTTCCATATTCTTCCTGTGACTCTTAGTTTCAGCTCCTTCTTATCCCCACCAGAGAAAAACAAGGCCATGTTCCGTTGAATAATGAGACCATCGTGGCTGTCCCTGACTTTGCGGTGGCTATCACGAATACTTCGTGGTGTACCCTCCCAAATGAGCTTCCGGCCATTTGCCCCAACCTCAAGGCTATAACTGTAGTTCCGAGCCTCGTTCTCGTCACCCATAAAACGAAGGAATGCCATGTAAACAGGTGCCATGCCAAGCTGGAAAGCTTCAAAGTGAAGGCAGAAGTATTGGCCAAAACAATGAAATACCTAAAAAAGTAGATGAAAGTTGGCAAACTGGAAAATCAAACAGTGAGGAGAGGATATTGAATCGTGAGATAATACTACAGTTGCAACTAAATGGAGTACTTCCAAAATCATTCTTTAATAGGTAAAAAAGAAATAGAAATTCTATAACTAATCATCTGCAAAACCTATAGTCAACCAGGTGTAAAAGTGGTTTAAGTGAATAAATAGAAAATCACTTCCCAAAAGAAGCATTTAAAGGGATTTCAGACAGCATCATCCCCCACAAGTTGAGTGTTCCCACCAAAAGACATTTGAGTTTGATGAGCAATGGGTTATGTCACAAACTGAAAATAAATATTTGACCATACTCCTGTAAAATGCAACACTTACAGTGAGCATCCAAGTTGCATTCTCTACTTCACGTGGATTTGATTTCACATAACGATGGTTGAAGGTGCATCCTGTGTGCATGTCCACCTTATGATCATCCCTCAAATGTGCAACAAGAAAGGGAATGTCCCCCACAACAGAGCACTCTGATCCAGCATAAGGACAATTGTATGGTCTAAAATTGCATACTGTCTCATGCTTAAGCTTGCTGTAGTATGGAAAGATTTCAGGACATCCAAGGGAGTAGTACTTGCATGGTAACTCTAGTGATTCAGCCACTTTCTCCAGTGCCAGACACCTAATATCACCAAGCTCTTGTCTACAAGTGGGACATCGATTGTGCACCCTTGTTTTGCATGTGGAACACAATGTATGCCCATTGTGACACTGCAAGAAAGATATTTGTTACTTCCCTTGATTAAATTTCAAAGACCACATAGGCACATATGAGGAAATTAATATCACATCAAATTTGACAGGTTTTTGGGAAATAGTTGGCAAACATTCTAAGAAAAGAAGTTTTGGCCCATAGAATCACAAATCCCATCGTTTACACTAATACCAAGATCACATCAAATTTTAAAGGTTTTTGAGTGCATTTAAATTTGAAATATAGTCATGCAAGAGAGCATGGAATGATAACCCTGAACAGACACCAATACTAATACCTCGTCAAATTATCTCTCCTTTTAATTGTTTTACAGCATCATTGCCGTTAGAAGATGATAATATCGAAAAGACCAAACTAGGTTTTGGCATTATTTTTTAGCTATAACTCAAGTTGTTAGGTGAAAAAATTGAAACAGTACAGAGGGCAAAAAAAGTTTACTGGAATTTTTACAGGTTAAAGTGACTTTTTAAGCTGAAAGTCACTTGGCATTTAGAAAATATCCAGATTTTTTTTCCCTCACAAATAGTGAAAATAAAGTCCAAAAGTATTAGCAGCATAATCATTAAAGTCCAAAAGAAAAGAAAAGAAAAAGTAAATGTAACATATAACATTTTCTTCTTAATTTTCCATTGGCAGGAGGGGACAAGTTTCTGTTAGTCTGAACTATTTGTAACTAAAGAGAAGACATTGTGATAAGTTTTAATTTGCTATGTTACTCCAACAATACCAGATCAACTATAGCAATTAATACTATACAGTCACCCAGTGCGCATATGCAAAAGTGGTACTGCACCTAACAACAATTTTGTAATTCCAAAAGTACTATGAAACTGAGACCCGTAAATTTCATCTCAAGATGCTTATAGCTTCAAATTTAACCATCAAAGACACAAGTGAATTACAAAGAAAACAAACTCATCAAGGGTCATGTAACGTGATCTGGAGCATGTTTGGATACAAGTCTAAAAGGGCTTTTAAAAGCTTCTCAACAGAAAAATTCTCTATTTTTAGTAGAAAAGCTTTCAAATGCCATCTAAATTGTATCCAAACAGGTTCCTATTACAATTGATGAACACCATCCATGCATGTGATGTGACTCTTATTGAAGATTAACAGCCCATAACATACAATTTAAATTAGGACGAAAGGCAACAACTATAACCACAGACTTTCTATTATAAAAACCTTCATTATAGCATGTTTTGTTTCTACAGGTTGTTAGATTCCATCTTAAAACCAAATTAGCATTAAGTAAAGTTGTCCAACAGATATATAAGTTGCACCCTAAGAATTGAGGTAATCCACCCCCCCCCCCCCTTTCCCTCCTCTCAACATGCCTGCTAGAATAGGTGATGCCTACCAAAATGGGCAACCCATGAAAATGGCTTGTTGGCTATGGTACCACATTAGATTCCATCTTAAAACCAAATTGGCAATAAATAACAAATATATAAGTTGCATCCTACGAATTGAGGCAGCTGATGATACTATGTTAAATCTTAAAACCAATTGGCAATAAATGAAGTTGTCCAAATATAAGTTGCACCCTAAGAATTGAGGGAGAAGACGTGGAACCCTCCAACACAAGTCACAGGTGCAGTTGCTCTACAAGCATCGATCATAGTCATAGGACATGCTTTGGGAAGAGGCGTGGGGCAGGAAAAGGGAGAATCAAGTCAACAGTGATAGTCACCACTGGCTGAGTAAAAGCCTCTACAAGGATAGATGGCCTAAAAAGATTGAAGGCTCATTGCATCAAGCAAAGTTTGCTTCAACATCCATCATATCTAATATCAAGATTCCTGGCCCCAGCATCATATTCAACCCAAGTAATTCCAATTCTTTGTTTATTTAATAAAAAATGTAGATTTTCAGAGAAGAGAAAGAGAAAATGATTTTGTTGTTATAGATATTCTGATCTCCTCAATAAAAGAGATCAGATTATATAGTTATAAAGAAAGGGACTCATAAAAAAAAAGTGTACAGAAGAAGCCAATCAGCATACAGGCTAACAAACAGTTTAACTAACTATGCATGCATGGCAAACAGCCACTCAGCTTACAACCAAAGGAGAAGAAATCTCTACTACTCCCCTACAAATTCAGCCTGAGAGGAACTCAAAACCTTGAGTTTGTCTCTGAAATAACAAAACTGAATCTTGGGAAGTGGCTTGGTGAGAATGTCAGAAACTTGAGCCTGAGCTGGAACATTGGAAACAATCAAGGAGCCATCTTATTGCCTTACACTATTACAACATACACAAGTTGGCGTAGCTGCAGTGTCCCAAAACACAAACATTAACAGTGTCCCCCAAATTAAATTAGCTGAAATGATTTGGTATTCACACCCCAGCATCAGGATTCTGTTGTTCCTTCCATATTCTTCTTGTAACTCTAAGTTTCAGCTCCTGATCCCCACTAGAGAAAAACAAGGCCATGTTCCATTGAATAATGGGACCATCGTAGCTGTCCCTGACTTTATGGAGGCTATCACAAATATTTCGTGGTGTACCCTCCCAAATGAGCTTCCTGCCAACCTCAAGGTTATAACTGTAATTCTGAGCCTCATTCTCGTCACCATAAATCGAAGGAATGCCATGTAAACAGGACATCAAAGTAATTCCAAAGTCTTTGTTTATTCAACCATAGAATATTCTAAGGTTTTATGCACCTGTGAATATTCAACCCAAGTAATTCCAATTCTTTGCTTATTTAATAAAAAAGTAAAACTTAGAATTTGATTTATGCATAAAACCTTGAATTAGAGTCAGTTATTTTATTCTTTAAACCAACCAATATGAATTATTTAGCTTTTGTTATTGGCTCAATACTATTTATTGCACTCAGAATTGAGTAAATGGTATCTTTATAAACAAAAAAAAAAAAAAAATTTATCCTATTCAATTGTATATAATTCCTTAGAAAACATAGAACGTTACTATCTTATAGTATACAACATGTTAAGATATTATCATACCAAACACAACATATTTTCAAAATAAAATGATGATATATTATAATTTATAATCATTTTGTAGTATAAGACCTGATAGTATATATTAGATTGGTCTAACTCATCCTTACAAAACTAACTTTAAAGGTGAGAGATAACTAAGCTTTATAAGCTTTTATCAAGCACCATGTCTATGAGTCTAGGGTTTTTCCCAATAAACCCCTTCACACCTAGTGATATTGAGTTTGGTACGTGAATAATATGGTAAGTGAGCCAATAATAGATTGAGGATAGAGTTTGATACCATTCTAGATTTTGGGCCTAAATCATCCTTACAAAACTAGCTAGTAAGGTGAGGGGTGCTTATGTTTTATCAGCTCTTATCAAGCAATATCTCTAATTAATGTGGAACTTGGGGGTTTTCATAGTAATAGAATGTTAGTTACAATTAATTAACTAGTGTTAGTTGGTATACTAACCAGAGGAGGTTGTTATAAAAAGGAGGGAAATCATTCCCCCTTTTATCTTTGATTGAAACCATTCCCCCTTCTTTCTTACCCACCTTGCCACATAGGTTTCGGTTTTACAATCCAAATTCGTCTTCTTCCCCATACTCACATTTCCCATCTGGTCTAGCATAGGAGTGTCTAATATGTTGCAGGTCCGGAGGCCACAGAATGCTCTTTCCAACTATATGTTTATTGCATGTGGTGCTTGTTCAGAACTAGTTCCACGTCTGTTCTCATTTGGGTCTGCTACAGTCTCTTTAAGGAATACACTTCAGGACTGTTTGGCTTTGACCGATTTCTTTTCACTAGCTTTAGTAATTTTAGTAGAAAGAAAAGAGTTTAAAATTGTGTGGCAATGCACAATGTATGCTAATATTTGGAGTACCATATTTGAGATTCCTTACCCTCCAGATTCCTGGTAATCTTAATTCTTAAAAGATTTTCTTAAGAAGAATAAAGAACCAAATTTTGGTGAGCCATTTCTGAATGTCATGTAATTATAAACAGTCACATAGGTCCACTTTAAACATTGTCCACAAATGATGTCAAGCTATTAAAAGCTTAAATTGTTAGGTAGGCACTCAAAAATTGTTCCATATCTAAAATGACCTAACACACAAAAGCCTCTTCGGGTACAAACAATGCACAAGCCCAACCAAATTTATGGTGAAATTCACCTTTTTTTTTATTGAAAGATTGAGAACAACAATGATCGAACTCTTGATCACTTGGACCAAGAAGCTCTAATACCATGTCAATGACCAACTCTATCACTAATTTACTATTAAAGGTTTAAACTGTTGGGTGAAAGCTCAAATGGAGTAGTATCATAAATATGTCAACCCAAGCCAAACAATACATCTAAAACAATATATAACAGGGATACAGAATTCTGATTTCCACTTTTCAAAAGCAAATTTTACCCCTTAATATCATAATCATCTATTCTAATTACTTTGTTATTTAATTCCAAAAATGACCTTAACTTAAATTTTAGTTTCTACTCACTAGAACCCTATCATCATAAGTCAACCACGATTCTTCTTCTATATCGATAAATGGTTACTTTTCCATCTTAACATTCTATCTTTTTTACTTTTGGTTATTTATCAATTATCTTCTATTTTAGTTATTGTACATTTTATCTTTTATTTAAATAAAACATATAGAGGCACAAAATATCTCAACCACACTAGTCATTTAGAATGATACTGGCATGACATGTGCATCATAGGTATTACTTATAGACATCCAACAACACTGAAACATAGGAAAACATGCACAAGTCTATGAAGCCAAGATTTACTACAATTTTAGCACTTCCCCTCACGAGAAATTATGTTATGGAGATCAGAGCATCCTCCATTACTACATACAATAACTTGAACACGTGATTCTTTGGTTGCTTCAGTGAATACAAAAATAATCTAAAAGCCTAGATATCAACCTATCTCTCCAATTCATGATATTACAGAACAGGAAACACATGCTAAACATTAGCACTATGTCAACCGATCAATTTGCAATTATTACACAAAAAATGAAACATTAAACAGCAAAAACAAGCTTTCCGCTGACAAAATATATCTATGTAAATAACAAAGGTCGGATCAAAATACATTGCCATGTCAAATTCCTTAAAACAACATCTTACTACCAATACAAGTATTGCTATAACTCTAAACTCGTCAATCAAGTGTTATCAATTCCCGTCAACCAGACCCAGATATGCTCCTTAGAAAGTAACGCTTTCCTAGATGGAATGAAAACCTAAAACTCTTAAACCAAATCCAAGAAGCCCACAAACCCCAAGAGAAAGACTAACCAATGCTCAAAATCCACTGAATTCCACTCCAAACAAATCAAATTCACCAAACAATGAAACAAGCCACAATAAACATAAAGAACAAAACCGACCCTTTTCTGCCCTCCCCACCCCGCAACCCAATATGCAATCACATACCAAATTACACAAGACAAAGACGCAAACAAGCTGAAAAGGGTGCAAGAGGTGACCTGGTGAATTGGGGGGTACATTGAATTGGTGCAAACAGGGCATTCTAGCAACTCATGAACGCCGGTTGCAGGAGCAATGGCCGTGGCTCCCATAACATTGTTGTTGTTAGCACCGCCATTGCGAGGCTTGTTAGAAGAAAACTCAGAGTGGAAATGAGGATGTAGAGTATGGTGTTGGATCTCATCCTCGTCCGTGCCATCAGAGAACGACACACAGTCAATGCTGTCCATATCCATCGATTCACCAAAACCCACTAAACAAATAAACAGCCACTGCTCAAAATAGAATCTTTGACCAATTTAATTACCTGGGCACTTCCACTTTTTTCTTTTCTCAATCTTCTCCTTCCCTCTCCAACCCTTTGTTTATCTCTCACACTCTCGTTTTCTTCCCTCACTTTCCTGGAAAAGCTTTTCTCAGGAAAAAGAAGAGGATGAGGAAAAAGAGAAGAGGAGAAGGAAGATGGGGATGGTGGTCATGGATCGATGAGATGGGTGGACTCCGACAAAACAAAACACCTTTCCGAGGAAGAACAGGTTCTTTTCTTCTCTCTCTCATACCGAGGTTGAGGTTGTCTCGTGTGTAAAGTGGACAGAGAGAAAGAAATGAGAATCGTTGGATTTGGAAAATTGGATAGGTCATTGATTGATCCGACGGTAATGACTTAAATTTTAGTTTTTCTTTATTTTATTTTTCGTGAGAGTTGAACCAAATGGACAAGAAACAGTATCGAAAATGAATTCGTAACAATTCTCATACAATTTCAACCAAATTGTCGATGATCGTTCCCATTCTCATAACAATGAATATTTTTTCAAGTAATTATTTTTGGTCCACTAGCGAGTGAATAGATTTTTATTTGGTTTTGTTTTTTTTTTTTTAAGAATGCATCGAGGATTTTGAAACATTATTCAAGCATATAAAAAGTCGAGAGAATTTAAAAAAATAAATAAATAAAAATAGAAATGTAATGACTAGGGTATGAACTTATCCATTGTTCATTCTATGTTCTTATATTTCTATGAAAATCGGAACTCAATAGAATTGCTTATTTATATGACCTACTTTGTATTCGGAACAAGGTTTTGTGTGACATTGTTTAATTTGATGTATGTTTTATTCTTATTAGTATGATTAGTTATGTGTATAAATTGTGATTTTCTATGAGAATTGTTTCTGTTAGAAACATTCCTCTTGTCGCTCCTGCTGACTACTCTTTTAAATCCTAAGTGTTGACCGAATCTTCTCTCCGAAAGATGGGGGAAGGTACCTGCAAAGGCACTCCAACGCTCAAGTCAGTGTTCGGTCTAGAGCAATAAATGTTATAGTATTAAATAATCATACCTGTCTTTTTGTCCCATCAATATTGTATTTATAGTGACTTATGTGAGCCTAGTGGACCTTTTTGATTAAGGGATTAATAACTTGAGTTTTATACCTTAATTTGGGCTAACGTGGACCTCTATTATCTAACCAAGATTAATGTAATGTGGCTTCAATAATAGGGAGTATTTGGCTTGTCTTATGACCGAATACCCTTTCAGGTTATGCACTAGTCGAACTAGTACCTGACCTTCAGCCTTCGTGATTTCTGGGTGTCTGCTAGGCTTAGGGTAACGTGATTTTGGTAGTGATGAGTATCCGACTTTCCTTGTAGCCGAATACCCTATCGGGTTATGCACTAGTTGAAGGGGTATTTGATTCCCTAGTTCACATCCCCCCAAGCCCAAGGAGGCACGACGAAGGGGTTTGACAAAGAATTACGAGGAACGGGATCCATTGGTATCATTCCTTTATCACATTGTGGCTTACCTGTGAGGTGCGTTTAAGGAATTTTACGAGTGCTAGCCGGATGGGGTATACGGGCTTTACTAATTATTAGTAGTGGCATTTGTGGCATGTTAAAATATGCGTGGCATTCTACAAGTTATAAATATTGTATGGGTCACGGCGTTCGGCCACTGCATAGCCGAAACCCTATCGGCCACCAAATGGCCGAATCTGGTGACCGACACCTGATCGGCCACCAAAATCGACCTACACTCAAAATATCATCCTTAATCAGGAATTAAGGATTAATCGCACCAATAAACCGATTAGGACGTATTACCTAATACGGTAATAACATTACAGGGCCCATGGGGATTTGATGGAGTAGTTCCTTCCATGGGTGATGACAATGGTTGAAAGGAGACTACTTACCCTTGATCTAGGTTCACCAAGGGGTAGACAAAAGGAAGTTTATGGGACAATAAGGGAGATAGGCGAGAAAGGGAGTAGGGTGGCGGAAGTGTTTAAGTTATGGTGTTTGGTGCTCACAAGGTTGGCTCACTCCAAAGGTAAATGGAGGCCACTCTAGGGTTCTCACTCTCCAATGGTGGAGATAGGAGAAGGTTAGCCAAAGGTAACCTAGTGACTAAGGAGAGGATTTGAGGCACAAAAAGGCTCACTCAAATTCATATATTCCAAAGTATTTACAAGGTGTGGGGTGTTGGGTATTTATAGGAGGGGAGGCATCTAGGGTTGCATTTGGAGTGTGCATGGCCGAAATTCACAAGGCTAATGCACTCCAAATGAAATGCCAAATGAACCCTAGATGCTACTTGGTGGCCAAGGATGGAATCTATGGGTTTAGATTGGCTATATCTAGGTGCATGATAAGACCATGCAACCTTTTCCCTCCACTTGGGCCTAAGCCTTTCTAATACCAAAAATAGATCCAATGGACACCAAAAATGCGTCACCCTTCTAATGTAATACCCTAGCCCAAAATTAAAACCCTAATCATCTAAAGCACCCCATAATACAAGGGTAAAATAGGAAATACAAGGGAAAATAAATTCTAAGTCTAAAACACCCAAAATACAAGGGTAAAAATGGAAAATAAAATAAATCCTAAATTAATGAGGCTTAGGAGAGCACTAATACTCTATGATCATGAGGAGAGTGTCTCTTGGTGTGTGAACACCCTCCTCCTCTTCAACTCTCCTAGCCATGGACCTAGTGATGGGGCCCACATGTGTCTTCAAGGATGGTCCTCCATCATCCCCTCCTTCTTGAGAAACATCTGTCCTCAGATTAGAATCTTCATCCAAATCCTCAGCTCCTAAAAATGGTGTGAGATCACATACATTAAAAGATGAGCTAGTGCCATAATTAGAAGGAAGGTCTAATTTATATGCATTGTCATTTATTTTGTGAAGGACTTGGAATGGTCCATCTCCCCTAGGGTTTAGTTTTGACATCCTTTGAGTGGGAAATCTATCCTTCCTCAAATGAAGCCAAACCCAATCCCCAACTTTAAAAGTGAGTTTCTTTCTTCCTTTGTTGTTGTATTTGGCATATTTTTGAGTTTGTTGTTCAATTTGACTCTTGATCTTTTCATGGTATTTCTTAATGAAATCCGCCCTAGATACTCCTTCTTTGTGAAACAAGGAAGGGGTATTAGGGAGGGGTAAAAGATCAAGAGGAGTTATTGGGTTAAAGCCATATACAACTTCAAAGGGGGAAAGATTAGTAGTCTTATGGACTACTCTATTGTATGCAAATTCTAAATGGGGGAGACAATCATCCCAAGTTTTCTTATTCCCTTTGAGGAGTACCCTTAACAAAGTGGAGAGGGATCTATTTACTACTTCGGTTTGGCCATCGGTTTGAGGATGACAAGTAGTAGAATAGAGGAGCTTAGTTCTTAGTTTTTCCCATAAAACTTTTCAAAAGTGACTAAGGAACTTAGCATCCCTATCGGACACAATTGTTTTGGGTAGACCCTGCAAACGGACCACTTCCCTAAAGAAAAGTTTAGCTATATAGCTAGCATCATCCACTATGTGGCATGGTATGAAATGAGCCATTTTTCTAAAACGGTCCACTACCACAAAGATGAAGTCAAATCCCCTTTGAGTCCTTGGAAGCCCAAGCACAAAGCCCAAGCACAAAGTCCTTCTCCAACACTCTTTGGGGTGGGCCATTCTTGGATAGCCTTTATTTTC
Source organism: Cajanus cajan (assembly GCF_000230855.2). NCBI lineage: Eukaryota > Viridiplantae > Streptophyta > Magnoliopsida > Fabales > Fabaceae > Cajanus > Cajanus cajan. The sequence continues at coordinate 43,535,453 of NC_138525.1, forward strand.
TCAGAGTCAACTTGTACTCCCTCCTTGCCAACAATGAAGCCCAAAAATTTTACTTGTCCTTGACAAAAAGTACATTTTTCAAGGTTGGCATAGAGGTGGTTGACTCTAAGAATTATTAGGACTTGCCTTAGATGCCCAAGATGTTCATCTAAGGTTTTGCTATACACTAAAATGTCATCAAAGTAGACGACTACAAACTTTCCTATGCAATCCCTAAGAACATGATTCATTAGACGCATGAAAGTGCTAGGAGCATTAGTGAGCCCAAAGGGCATCACTAGCCATTTATACAAACCAAATTTGGTCTTAAAAGCGGTTTTCCACTCATCACCTTCTTTAATTCTAATTTGGTGATAACCACTTTTAAGGTCAATTTTGGAGAATATAACAGCTCCATGTAGTTCATCCAACATATCATCTAACCTAGGGATTGGGTGCCTATACTTTATTGTAATGTTATTGATGGCCCTACAATCCGCGCACATCCTCCATTTGCCATCTTTCTTTGGCACCAAAAGAACGGGGATAGCACAAGGGCTAAGGCTCTTTTGAACCCAACCCTTCTTCAACAAGTCATCAACTTGAGACTCTATCTCTTTGGTCTCTTGGGGATTAGTCCTATAGGCGGGCCTATTAGGAAGACTAGCCCCCGGTATGAGGTCTATTTGATGTTCTATTCCTCTCAAAGGTGGAAGCCCACTTGGAATTTCTTGAGGAAATAAATCATCAAATTCTTTCAAAAGTTGTTGAACCTTTTGAGGTAGAGACTCAAGTTCCTGACTAGTGGCAGCTAATGTCTCTTTGAAGTAGAGAAGGTATAAAGGTTGTTCACACAAAAGAGTTTTCTTGATATCATTTTTGAGGGACAAATGACTTTTGAGCACAACTTTCTTAGAGGAGACACTAGCCTCTAAGCTTGATACCTTCTCTTCCCTTTCTTCATTCAAGGGAGGATTTTTCTTTTGTTTTTGTTTTTGTCTTTTTTTTGTTTTCTCTTCTTCTTCTCTCTTGGCTTTCATTTTTATTTGGTCTTCATTCACTTGTGAAGGTGATAGAGGACACAAAACAATTTTCTTACCTAGGTGATGAAAACTTATCTTATTAGTGAGGCCATTATGCATGGTTTTTCTATCAAATTGCCAAGGCCTCCCAAGTAAAATATGGCTAGCATCCAATGGCACTATATCACATAAAATTTCATCTTTATACTTGCCAATGGAGATAGGAATATTTACTTGTTGGTCAACTACAATCCCTCCTTCCTCATTGATCCATTGCAACTTGTAAGGTTTAGGATGAGGTAGAGTAGTCAAGGCTAACTTGTTAATCAATCTAGTACTACAACAATTACATCTAGATCCACTATCCACAATGAGAGAACAAGTGTTGTCTAAAACTTTGCATCTTGTGTGAAATAAGTTCTCTCTTTAGGATTGATCCAAGTCACTAGATTGATTACCAAGGAGCCTTCTTACCATTAATAAGTCTCCTTCACATGGGTAAGTCTCTTCCTCAGATGCTAAAACTTCTTCTTCATCACTTGAAGATGAGGAAGTAGCTTCATCAAGGCTACTATAGTGATCTTGGCCCCTTAAAATCATGGTTTTCTTGGTGGGACATTGTGAAGCAATGTGCTCACGGCCAAGACACTTGAAACACTTCATGTCACTTGTTTTAGTGTCCTTAGAAGGTGCCTTAAGAGAAGGTCTTTCTTTTTCTTTGTTTTTGTCATTAGGGAAAGGTGTGGAAGAGGGGCCCTCCTTCTTGAAATTCTTGGAATAAGAGAGAGTGGAGTCTTTTCTAAAAGGTTTTCTCTTAAGTTGGTGTTCCACTCTAGAACAAAGTTGAACAAGCTCATTTAAATCCTGTAGACCCCTAAAATTGTCCGGGTCAGAAATAAGACTCAAAGACTCTCGAAGACCGAAGGAAAGTCAGCCGGAAGGACTCCTGGAAGACCCTAGGATGATTCTTTGTAGGTCTAGAAGTCTTAGAGTAGCTTAGAATAAGGGTGTGTGAGGATTGGAGCTCAATACGCCCTCCTAGAGGTTCAGTACGGCCGTACTGAGCCATTTGAACTACAATACGGCCATAATGAAATCAATACGGCCGTACTGAAGTTTTTGAACTTCAGTACGGCCGTACTGAATTCAGTACGGCCGTACTGTAGTTCAAAAACTCAGTACGGGCCGTATTGACCCCCTAGGCCGTATTGCGCCTCAATCCTATAAATAGGACGTCATTGGCTCGTCCTTCCACACATTTGGAGCATTTCTCCACTCTCTGGCTGAGTATTCTTGGGTTTTTGAGCTATTCTCTGCCCTAGAAATCTCTCCGAAAGCTGATCCGACTAAGTTCTTGAGTTCATGAGCCTTTAGCTTGAGACTCGAACAAGTCGAAGGGAAATCTCTTTGATTTCCATAGTAAATATTATTTTTAGGGAAAAGAGCGAGCGAACGTGTAGTGGGAAGGAGCGCCAAAAAGCCTCCTAACTCCTTTTTGAGTATATAAAAGCCCGCTTCGAAGGTTTCTTTCCAAATCCTTTCTTTTACCGCTTTTTGATTGTTGCATTGCACGTTTAAAGCTTTCATCATGTAGATAGTTTACCTATAATCGTTCTAATAAATAGGGGTAGTTTAGTAATTTTACGCTTTTATTTATGAAATAATCCGTCATAGGGAACCCGAAAGGGGCGTTGTGGGGTGCTAACACCTTCCCCACACGTAATCGACTCCCTTACCCAACTCTGGTTGTAATGGCCAAGGTTGATTTGCGAAAATCAATTGCCTTATGTCTTTTTCCAATGTTTTGAGTAAAACATTGGTGGCGACTCCAAGAACCCCTTTTTTGCGAAAACCACTAATCCATGGAGGGTCCCGTTTGGGATTAACATGGGTTGGTGAGAATTATTTAACAAAATTGTTAGTCCGATGAGGTCTCAGTTTGAGAATAAGTCGTTCTAACAATCCATCATTTTTCAAAACTAAAAAAGAGTCCAACCATCGTCGCGAATGCCAATGTCCGTTTCGGCGGGTGGCGACAGATGGCGACTCCACTGGGGAAGCCTCGAGAGTCAGTCCCATTTAGTGATGGATTATTTCTAAAATGATAGTTTAAAATTACTTCATTACCCCTCGCTTGTATTATAATATGTTTTTCCTAATTGGCTTTAATAACTGTTGGATGTTTAAATTTTCGCAATTGTTTGAAATATAAACTGCACACGAACCTTTGCACACAACAGTTCCCTCTATACCCGGGGGCATGAGTGGAAAGCCATAGGGAGTGGATGTTAGTACGGCCGGTTGTCGAATGGGTCTATAGGTGCCCGTAGACCGTTGTCGGAAAACATCACTCAAGGTGAAAACCATGAACTCAAGTCCGACAGTGCGTTGAAGCTTTCCATCGACTTACGACGAGAGGGATTGGGTCCCTATAATGGGGGCACCTTGGGGGCCTTAGACCAGTGAGAACAGTTAGAACCTCCTTGAATATGCACTTGTCTGCAGGATACCCCTACCTCGTGATTCGCTCGTGACTGTTCGTGGATGAGTGAATTGTTTGTGCATTGTTTATGTGACATTGTTTGAGCATACATTGCATTCTTTAAACATACAACATTCCCCTTTTAAAATAAGAATAAATAGGAATAAGAATCTTCCATTACATGGTGTTAACATCTACCCTCATCACATTCATGTAGGTAGTTTTCCTTTTCACCCAAAAATACAAAAATAACAAAATACCCAAAAAAGAAAAAGGGTTATTTATCCAAAGCAAGCAATACCATGCATCATCTTAGGAGCATCTTGAAAACATGATAATGCTTAGTTGAATAAACACAATGCATGCATATTCAACGCCATCATCTCATATCATGCATTCTTATCGAAGATCATAGAGGGATCTAGAGGAGTGCAAGGGCAGTTGAAGAAAGTGGACTTCTTGTTATACCGTGCCGAGAGGTTGGACCACCTCTGTTCTTTGATGCCACATGAGGCTCGTGTTGAGTTCGAGAAATCATATGGACAAGTCCTCGATTTGATGAAGATATGTGTGAATCCGGCCTTTGTGAGAGCATTGGTTCACTTTTGGAGTCTCGATCTGCATTGCTTCGAGTTCCCCCAGTTTGACTTAGTTCCTACTCTCGAGGAGTACGAGCTCATGCTGCGATGGCCCAAATCAGCAAGAGTCTATGTTTTTCATGGTAATTATGTGGCCGTGGAGAGGGTCGCTACTCAAGTCAAACTACCATCACGATCATCTGCCTTAGTGGGGAACGGCAGTATCAAAGGTTGGAAGCTCGCTATGATTGAGGATCACCTTTCTTCCTTAGCTGGTGAGGGAGATTGGTTAGCTTTCAACAAGACTCTAGCGTTAGCCGTGTTTGGGACAGTCCTATTCCCCTTTCACGCTAACACAGTGGACCATGCCGCTATGGATGCTTTCTTCGCATGGGACGTGCACATGAAGAGTCCCGTGCCTGCCATTCTTGCCGACACCTTGCTTTCTGTCAACATATCTCAGCAGAAGCAAGGGAAGATTATCCGATGCTGCACCTCCTTGTTATATGTGTGGAGCATCACACACTTCTACGCCTCTAGTCACATGGGGACTTTCCCCGATCCGTTGAGGAGCTTTTCGAAGATCCCCGTATGCCGCCGTTATGCTTCCGAATGGAAGGAAGAGATGGAACAGTGGAGCATCGAGCACTTCACATGGGTTTGTCCTTGGTTCTGTCCGAGCAACGTATTGATGAGATGCGGCAGTTACCCAAGCGTACCTTTGATGGGCCTCAGAGGTTGAATAGCTTATTCATCTAGATTGGCTATGAGGCAACTTATGAGGACTTAAATTGTTCCTACTAAAGAGGAGCTTGGAGGATTGTGTTTCTCCTTTGATTCCGAGCATCAAAGGGACATGCACACTGTCGTTAGAGCGTGGGAGAGACCAATCTACGAGGGAGATCGAGAGCTTGGAAAGCCTCGGGTATCCGTCTCCACCGACTACGAGACTTGGAGGAGCGAGAGGGGAGTGCCCCAACCATCCACCTCTTGCGCAACCGCAGTTACGAGGAGGTTGCTGCAAGAACAAGTCGATGCCTTGACCAAGAAGCTGGAAATCATGGGAGCTCAGATGAGAGTTCTTGAGGAGAAAAACGAAGAATCCAGTTTCGCCATTGACGGTCTACAAAGGCAGTGCAAGAAAAAAGACCATGAGATAGAGCGGCTCAAGGACGAGTGTGCTAACCTTAATGAGAAGGCTATTCGGGCATCCAAAATGCCAAAGGTCGAACCGAGTAGTCAACTCCGAGATGTCGATGCAAAGATAGCACGCCTTGAAGTTGAGTACGCAAGGCAGGCACAGTTGATCAAGGATATGCAAGATGATCTACTCTCGACTCGATCCGATGCGCAGCAATGGTGGGAAGTTGCTCAACAACAAACCGCAAGCCTTTCCGATTTTCGCAAGAAGGAAAGGGAAGGATTAGCACATATGGCTAAGCTCCGAGAGGAGAAGGATCGAGCCGAAGACGAGCTTAATGAGCTGCAAGCCATGATCAACTACTATATTCAAAAAGCGAAGGACGCTCAAAAGATTAGTGATAATATGAGCCAAGCGGTCCATACGCAAGCCGAAGCAATGGCCCGTCATGTAGAGGAAGCCGAAGTTGAATGGAGAAGAAACATGAACCCGCCTGTGGGTTTCTATCGGCTTTTCTCATTTTGTAAAAATTTGCTTCGAAGCATTGTATAATGAATTGTACACTTTCTTTGATTAATAAATCGAATTTTTGAGATCTATGAAATCTTTCAATTGCCTTTGCATTTCATAGTCATTCATTTGCATACATCTCTCCTAGTAATTCATTAATAACATTAATAAAAAGAAAGGATTAATCGATGCGTATGTTCAGAATGGATCGCACGCCGTTTGTTATTAAGTGTAAGCCAACAACCGCGCCAAGCGAACGCACATCAACTCCGTTGTTGGTAATCAAGACGAATAAAGGGGAAGGTCCGACACCGTTGAAGATCACTGCTCCAAGACCTTTTCCCTACGAATCGAATAAAGCTGTGCCATGGATATACGACATCCATTCTTCTGCCGACAGCGATATCTCTAACATCGCTGGACTTGGGGGCATGACTAGGAGTGGCAGGATCTACACTCCTGAAGATCTTCATGATAAAGCTCCCAAGAATAAAGGAAAGGAAAAAGAAAAGGAGAAAACCGAGGAAAATAAAGAATCCGAGGAGGAGACTGACGAGCTGTTAAAATATATCCGACAGAGCGAGTACTCCATCGTGGATTAACTTCATAGGACGCCAGCAAAGATTACTCTGTTGTCGTTGATCCTAAGCTCCGAACCGCATCGGCAAGCTCTGTTGAAAGTCTTGAACGAGGCGTACGTGTCGCACACTATCTCCCAAGACAAGTTTGAGGGGATTGTTAGTCACATCACGGCTAATGATCACCTCACTTTCACCGATGAAGAAATCCCCGTTGAGGGACCGAATCACAACAAGCCCTTGCACATCTCTGTAAAGTGCAAGGAATATCACATCGCTAAAGTCTTGGTGGATAATGGATCTTCCTTGAATGTGATGCCAAAAAGAACGTTTGATCAAGTGGCAATCAAGGGAATCCAAATGCGCCCGAGCAACATGATCGTCCGAGCTTTCGACGGTTCTAAAAGAGAAGTGGTGGGAGAAATCAATCTTCCAATCCAAATTGGACCCACCATCTTTAATGTCGAATTTCAAGTGATGGACATTACTCCCGCGTACAGCTATCTCCTCGGCCAACCTTGGATTCATGATGCGAAAGCTGTTCCCTCTACGCTCCACCAGAAAGTCAAATTCATAGTGGGTGACAAGCTGGTGACTGTACAAGCCGAAGATGACATACTCATCAGCAAGCCATCTGCCATACCTTACGTGGATGCAGCAGAGGAAGCTCTAGAGACCGCCTTCCAAGCATTGGAGATTGCCAATGTCGAAACGTTTCCCCGAGAAATGAAGAAGGTAGCCTACATGCTCACCAAGAACGGATACTTGCCTGGACAAGGACTTGGCAAGGATTTCCAAGGAATTCCCGAGCTACCCATTATTAAGGATAATCCGGGGAAACAAGGGTTAGGATACAACCCTAATAAAGATCAAAGGACGAAGAGGAACCAAGATCCTTCTCGACGTTCTTTAAGCCAGATCTTTAGGAAGGTCGGTTCACAAGCGTCAAGGCCGGTCGTCGTCATCAAGTGCTCTTCTTCTTCCGATAGGGATGTATAGACCTGATGACTGTTAGAGATCACTCCTCGGGGACAGCTCGACCCCCGAGCCTCGATAGGGCACATGTTTCCGCTAGAATTATAATAAAATCGTTCTTTATTAGTTCTTATTGCTTCTTTTCTTGCTTGCAATAAATTTCTAGACCACATTATTTTTAACCCTATTTGAATAAGCATGAATGAGGTTAAAATCGTCTTAATAACAATAAACCCGCATCATTTTTATGTGGAAGTGTGTGTGACAACTTGGAGCACCTTTCCTTGGCCTCGACAAGTGCCATCATGGATAAAAAAGAAATCCTTTAAGGACAAAATCCTAAAAACAAAAAAAGCTCGGCAGGAAACCCAAAAAGGGGGCTGCGCAAAAATAAGAGCAAAGAACCCGCTAGGAATCCCACGAAAGGGTAACCTAGGCAAAAATTAGGGTTGCAAAAATGAACAAAAACAAAGGTCCGCTGAGACGCCACAAAGGGGTGTTTTAGGCAAAAATAAGGACAATCAAAAAGCAAAAGAAATCCATGATGGTACCACGAGCTGAATTCAAAAAGAAAGGTTCAAGGGAAACTATCTAAGTTGTCGAATCACAACGTCAATAACAAGACTTTCTTAACTTCATAAGTGTTTAATCAAACAAGCCTAAACACATGAGCCTACCTTGGCCAGCCATTCTTACAAAAACCGTTTTCAAAACAATAATAATCCCCTCTAAAACACAAACTTTTGAACAAAAATATCTTTCCTTTCTTTTCTCTTGTCCCAAACGATTTTAGAATAATCTAGTGGAAACATGGAGATATAGTGGTCAATAGGAAGGTTGATACGTCTTCTAAAGGAAGGGAAGGATCACTGGGTTGATGACACCAATCTCGATATAACACGCATCATTCCTCGGTTACAGAAATCGGCAGCGCACAGCCCGTCTAGAGGAATGGCAAAAATCCAAGCAAAGAAACGCATCGGTTAATTCTTTTGAAAAATAAATCAAATAGAATTAGGTGCGTCATACCGCATACATGCATACAGATGATAGGTGTACTGGAAGATCACTTATTCTCTGTTTATTGAAAAAAAAAAAATGAACTTCAGAAAAAACAATGCGCCCGTACCATGTTCAGTACGCCCGTACTAAAATTAGGGTTATGAACAAATTTTCAACTCAATACGGGCGTACTGAAATGAATACGGCCGTATTGGCCATAACGTCCACACCAATACGGGCGTATTGAATTCAATACGGCCCGTATTGGCCCATTCTTTTGTACATCAACAGTAAGATCAGTACGACCGTACTGAATTCAGTACGGGCCGTACTGACCTAATTTTTTCTATAAATACGTCCCTCCTCCTCTCATTCATCACAACATCTTCATTCCTCTGCATACTTTATCTGTGAGTGTGTTTGAGATCCCTCCGATTCCGAAAAATAGGAAAATAGGAAAAATTTCTTGTGTATGACAGCAGCCAACAGAAAAAGCCGAAAAATCGACAAAAAAGGAAAAAATTCAGAAAATCCAACAATCGTACAAAATAACTGAGCCTGGAGAGGCTTGCCGAAATAATACTCCCCAGAGACATCTCAGCTTGCACTCTTGGGCCGAATTCCCAGTGAAAGCTATGAGAGCAAGATCAGCAAGATTCCCCAATGGAAGCATGATCATCCAAACAAAATATCCGAGTCAAAGGACTTAGACTTCCTCAGTGGAAGATAGCTTTCCAACTCGAGCGACGAGTGAAGCTAAGCCTGAAGAGGCTTTCTAAATAATACTCTGGGATACATAAGATCCTCAATCCCCATTCGCCTACTCAGAGGCACTCCTTCAAAAAGAGAAAATCCGAAAAGATCAATAACCATTCCCCAAGCAGAATTCGGTATTCAGCTAAACACCGAACGTCAAGATAATCCGCCTAACAGAAGAGGCCAATCAAGATCAATATGACAGAATCCACCAGCGGATAACAGCCTACGCAGAGGCAACAAAACCAGAAAATCAAAAAAGTCACCCGAATAAGGATAACCGGGATACTCCACCAACGTCGAAAGGACGTCAGCCAATCATAAGGCATCGCTCACCTCAGAAAGAGCATCTTTGTGTCTGCATCCCCAAGGAATCAGAATTTCCCCAGTGGGCACCAACTACACAATGGAAAGTTGGGACACAAGAACCTATGAGTAACTGCACATCCCCTAGACGGATCCCTGCGTTATCCAGCCCTCAGCGGCACCAAAATCAAAAACAACCGACGAAGCAGCATCGTGGACTGTGGAGACAAAATCATCACAAATCCCTGGAGAGGGCAAACTCACGCTACCAAAGTGACCAGAAGCACGGAGGTATGCAACCCTGGGGAGGGCAAACCGCAGACCCTGGAGAGGGCAAACTCACGCTACCGAGGTCGTCAGAAACACCGAGGTATGCATGAGCCTGGAGAGGCGACGACTAATACTCAGCTACCGACGTCGTCAGAAACACGGAGGTATGCAGCTGCCAATGTCGTCAGAAACACGGAAGCATGCAGACCCTGGAGAGGGCAAACTCACGCTACCGAGGTCGTCAGAAACACCGAGGTATGCACAAGCCTGGAGAGGCGACGACTAATACTCAGCTACCGACGTCGTCAAAAACACGGAGGTATGCAGCTGCCAACGTCGTCAGAAACACGGAGGCATGCAGACCCTGGAGAGGGCAAACTCACGCTACCGAGGTCGTCAGAAACACCGAGGTATGCACGAGCCTGGAGAGGCGACGACTAATACTCAGCTACCGACATCGTCAGAAACACGGAGGTATGCAGCTGCCAACGTCGTCAGAAACACGGAGGCATGCAGACCCTGGAGAGGGCAAACTCACGCTACCGATGTCGTCAGAAACACCGAGGTATGCACGAGCCTGGAGAGGCGACGACTAATACTCAGCTACCGACGTCGTCAGAAACACGGAGGTATGCAGCTGCCAACGTCGTCAGAAACACGGAGGCATGCAGACCCTGGAGAGGGCAAACTCACGCTACCGAGGTCATCAGAAACACCGAGGTATGCACGAGCCTGGAGAGGCGACAACTAATACTCAGCTACCGACGTCGTCAGAAACACGGAGGTATGCAGCTGCCAACGTCGTCAGAAACACGGAGGCATGCAGACCCTGGAGAGGGCAAACTCACGCTACCGAGGTCGTCAGAAACACCGAGGTATGCACGAGCCTGGAGAGGCGACGACTAATACTCAGCTACCGACGTCGTCAGAAACACGGAGGTATGCAGCTGCCAACGTCGTCAGAAACACGGAGGCATGCAGACCCTAGAGAGGGCAAACTCACGCTACCAAGGTCATCAGAAACACCGAGGTATGCACGAGCCTGGAGAGGCGACGACTAATACTCACCCTGGAGAGGGCAAACTCAACCTGGAGAGGCTACTCAACAATTTTCCCACCTGAAGACACTACAAGTCGGAAGGATGGCTTACTCCCCGGACAATTGGGTCAACTCCTTTACTTGTCAACCGGTACACCAAAAAAGCCGTTTGACTAAGTAAAGGGGGGGCAGCTGTAGACTCCTAAAATTGTCCGGGTCGGAAATAAGACTCAAAGACTCTCGAAGACCGAAGGAAAGTCAGCCGGAAGGACTCCTGGAAGACCCTAGGATGATTCTTTGTAGGTCTAGAAGTCTTAGAGTAGCTTAGAATAAGGGTGTGTGAGGATTGGAGCTCAATACGCCCTCCTAGAGGTTCAGTACGGCCGTACTGAGCCATTTGAACTACAATACGGCCATAATGAAATCAATACAGCCGTACTGAAGTTTTTGAACTTCAGTACGGCCGTACTGAATTCAGTACGGCCGTACTGTAGTTCAAAAACTCAGTACGGGCCGTATTGACCCCCTAGGCCGTATTGCGCCTCAATCCTATAAATAGGACGTCATTGGCTCGTCCTTCCACACATTTGGAGCATTTCTCCACTCTCTGGCTGAGTATTCTTGGGTTTTTGAGCTATTCTCTGCCCTAGAAATCTCTCCGAAAGCTGATCCGACTAAGTTCTTGAGTTCATGAGCCTTTAGCTTGAGACTCGAACAAGTCGAAGGGAAATCTCTTTGATTTCCATAGTAAATATTATTTTTAGGGAAAGGAGCGAGCGAACGTGTAGTGGGAAGGAGCGCCAAAAAGCCTCCTAACTCCTTTTTGAGTATATAAAAGCCCGCTTCGAAGGTTTCTTTCCAAATCCTTTCTTTTACCGCTTTTTGATTGTTGCATTGCACGTTTAAAGCTTTCATCATGTAGATAGTTTACCTATAATCGTTCTTATAAATAGGGGTAGTTTAGTAATTTTACGCTTTTATTTATGAAATAATCCGTCATAGGGAACCCGAAAGGGGCGTTGTGGGGTGCTAACACCTTCCCCACACGTAATCGACTCCCTTACCCAACTCTGGTTGTAATGGCCAAGGTTGATTTGCGAAAATCAATTGCCTTATGTCTTTTTCCAATGTTTTGAGTAAAACATTGGTGGCGACTCCAAGAACCCCTTTTTTGCGAAAACCACTAATCCATGGAGGGTCCCGTTTGGGATTAACATGGGTTGGTGAGAATCATTTAACAAAATTGTTAGTCCGATGAGGTCTCAGTTTGAGAATAAGTCGTTCTAACAATCCATCATTTTTCAAAACTAAAAAAGAGTCCAACCATCGTCGCGAATGCCAATGTCCGTTTCGGCGGGTGGCGACAAATCCCTATATGGTAAGAGTTTAACTTTGTCTCTTATTTCAAGGTTAAGGCCACTTTGAAATCTTGAGATGGTGGTCCTCTCTTCTTCCCTTATCCCAGCCCTCATCATGATAACTCCATAGTTTGCCTATATTCTTCCACACTAGATGACCCTTGTTTCAATCTTTGAAGCTTATCCATAAGCTCTCGGTCATAGTATAGAGGAATATGCCTCCTTCTCAAGGCACTACGGAGCTCATTCCAATATTGGATTGGGGGCTCATGATTTATTCTTCTTTCTCTTTCTAAGGAGGTCCACCAATACATGGCATGCCCTTGGAAGCTAAGGGTTGCCAAAGAAACCTTTCTCTCTTCACTCACTCCATGGCAAGAAAATAGTTGTTCTACTTTCATTTCCCAATCCAAATAAGTTTCAATGTTGTCTTTGCCATGAAATGAGGGAAGAATGATGTGGGGTTCCTGTAGACCCCTAAAATTGTCCGGGTCGGAAATAAAGCTCAAAGACTCTCAAAGACCGAAGGAAAGTCAGCCGGAAGGACTCCTGGAAGACCCTAGGATGATTCTTTGTAGGTCTAGAAGTCTTAGAGTAGCTTAGAATAAGGGTGTGTGAGGATTGGAGCCCAATACGCCCTCCCAGAGGTTCAGTACGGCCGTACTGAGCTATTTGAACTACAATACGGCCATACTGAAACCAATACGGCCGTATTGAAGTTTTTGAACTTCAATACGGCCGTATTGAATTCAATACGGCCGTACTGTAGTTCAAAAACCCAGTACGGGCCGTATTGACCTCCCAGGCCGTATTGCACCTCAATCCTATAAATAGGACGTCATTTGCACGTCATTCCACACTTTTTCCACACTTCTGGACCCTCGTGCTGAGTATTCTTGGGTTTTTGAGCTATTCTCTGCCCTAGAAGTCTCTCCGAGAGCCAATCCGACGAAGTTCTTGAGTCATGAGCCATTAGCTTGAGACTCGAACAAGTCGAAGGGAAATCTCTTTGATTTCCATAGTAAAAATTATCTTTAGGGAAAGGAGCGAACGAACGTGTAGTGGGAAGGAGCGCCAAAAAGCCTCCTAAACTTCGTTTTGAATATATAAAAGTCCGCTTCGAAGGTTTCTTTCCAAATCCCTTCTTTTACCGCTTTTATTTATTGCTTTTTGATTGTTGTATTGCATGTTTAGAGTTTTCATCATGTAAATATTTTACTCATAATCGTTTCTAATAAATAGGGGTAATTTAGTAACTTTACACTATTATTTATGAAATAATCCGTCATAGGGAACCCGAAAGGGGCGTTGTGGGGTGCTAACACCTTCCTCGCACGTAACCGACTCCCTTACCCGACTCTGGTTGTAATGGCCAAAGTTGATTTGTGAAAATCAATTGCCTTGTGTCTTTTTCCAATGTTTTGAGTAAAACATTGGTGGCGACTCCAAGAACCCCTTCTTTTTGCGAAAACCACTAATCCATGGAGGGTCCCGCTTGGGATTAACATGGATTGGTGAGAATCATTTAACAAAATTGTTAGTCCGATGAGGTCTCAGTTTGAGAATAAGTCGTTCTAACAATCCATCATTTTTCAAAACTAAAAAGAGTCCGACCATCGTCGCGAATGCCAACGTCCGTTTCGGCGGATGGCGACAGATGGCGACTTCACTGGGGAAGCCTCGAGAGTCAGTCCCATTTAGTGATGGATTATTTCTAAAATGATAGTTTAAAATTACTTCATTACCCCTCGCTTGTATGATAATATGTTTTTCCTAATTGGCTTTAATAACTGTTGAATGTTTAAACTTTCGCAATTGTTTGAAATATAAACTGCACACGAACCTTTGCACACAACAATTCCCTCTATACCCGGGGGCATGAGTGGAAAGCCATAGGGAGTGGATGTTAGTACGGCCGGTTGTCGAATGGGTCTATAGGTGCCCGTAGACCGTTGTCGGAAAACATCACTCAAGGTGAAAACCATGAACTCGAGTCCGACAGTGCGTTGGAGCTTTCCATCGACTTACGACGAGAGGGATTGGGTCCCTATAATGGGGGCACCTTGGGGGCCTTAGACCAGTGAGAATAGTTAGAACCTCCTTGAATATGCACTTGTCTGCAGGATACCCCTACCTCGTGATTCGCTCGTGACTGTTCGTGGATGAGTGAATTGTTTGTGCATTGTTTATGTGACATTGTTTGAGCATACATTGCATTCTTTAAACATACAACATTCCCTTTTAAAATAAGAATAAATAGGAATAAGAATCTTCCATTACATGGTGTTAACATCTACCTTCATCACATTCATATAGGTAGTTTCCCTTTTCACCCAAAAAAATACAAAAAACAAAATACCCAAAAAAAGATATTTATCCAAACCAAGCAATACCATGCATCATCTTAGGAGCATCCTGAAAACATGATAATGCTTAGTTGAATAAACACAATGCATGCATATTCAACGCCATCATCTCATATCATGCATTCTTATCGAAGATCATGGAGGGATCTAGGGGAGTGCATTGCATACATCTCTCCTAGTAATTCATTAATAAACATTAATAAAAAGAAAGAATTAACCGATGCGTATGTTCAGAATGGATCGCACGCCGTTTGTTATTAAGTGTAAGCCAACAACTACGCCAAGCGAACGCACATCAACTCCGTTGTTGGTAATCAAGACGAATAAAGGGGAAGGTCCGACACCGTTAAGGATCACTACTCCAAAACCTTTTCCCTACGAATTGAATAAGGTTGTGCCATGGATATACGACATCCATTCTTCTGCCGACAGTGATATCTCTAACATCGCTGGACTTGGGGGCATGACGAGGAGTGGCAGGATCTACACTCCCGAAGATCTTCATGATAAAGCTCCCAAGAATAAAGGAAAGGAAAAAGAAAAAGAGAAAATCGAGGAAAATAAAGAATCCGAGGAGGAGACTGACGAGCTGTTAAAATATATCCGATAGAGCGAGTACTCCATCGTGGATCAACTTCATAGGACGCCGCCAGCAAAGATTACTCTGTTGTCGTTGATCCTAAGCTCCGAACCGCATCGACAAGCTCTGTTGAAAGTCTTGAACGAGGCATACGTGTCGCACACTATCTCCCAAGACAAGTTTGAGGGGATTGTTAGTCACATCACGGCTAATGATCACCTCACTTTCACCGATGAAGAAATCCCCGCTGAGGAACCGAATCACAACAAGCCCTTGCACATCTCTGTAAAGTGCAAGAAATACCACATCGCTAAAGTCTTGGTGGATAACGGTTCTTCCTTGAATGTGATTCCAAAAAGAACGTTCGATCAAATGGTAATCAAGGGAATCCAAATGCGCCCGAGCAACATGATCGTCCGAGCTTTCGACGGTTCTAAAAGAGAAGTGGTGGGAGAAATCAATCTTCCAATCCAAATTGGACCCACCATCTTTAATGTCGAATTTCAAGTGATGGACATTACTCCTGCATACAGCTGTCTCCTCGGCCGACCTTGGATTCATGATGCGAAAGCTGATCCCTCTACGCTCCACCAGAAAGTCAAATTCATAGTGGGTGACAAGCTGGTGACCGTACAAGCCGAAGATGACATACTCATCAGCAAGCCATCTGCCATACCTTACGTGGATGCAGCAGAGGAAGCTCTAGAGACCGCCTTCCAAGCATTGGAGATTGCCAATGTCGAAACGTTTCCCCGAGAAATGAAGAAGGTAGCCTACATGCTCACCAAGAACGGATACTTGCCTGGACAAGGACTTGTCAAGGATTCCCAAGGAATGCCCGAGCTACCCATTATTAAGGATAATCCGGGGAAACAAGGGTTAGGATACAACCCTAATAAAGATCAAAGGACGAAGAGGAACCAAGATCCTTCTCGACGTTCTTTAAGCCAGATCTTTAGGAAGGCCGGTTCACAAGCGTCAAGGCCGGTCGTCGTCATCAAGTGCTCTTCTCCTTCCGATAGGGATGTATAGACCTGATGACTGTTAGAGATTACTCCTCGGGGACAGCCCGACCCCCGAGCCTCGATAGGGCACATGTTTCCACTAGAATTATAATAAAATCGTTCTTTATTAGTTCTTATTGCTTCTTTTCTTGCTTGCAATAAATTTCTAGACCACATTATTTTTAACCCTGTTTGAATAAACATGAATGAGGTTAAAATCGTCTTAATAACAATAAACCCGCATCATTTTTATGTGGAAGTGTGTGTGACAACTTGGAGCACCTTTCCTTGGCCTCGACAAGTGCCATCATGGATAAAAAAAGAAATCCTTTAAGGACAAAATCCTAAAAACAAAAAAAGCTCGGCAGGAAACCCAAAAAGGGGGCTGCGCAAAAATAAGAGCAAAGGACCCGCTAGGAATCCCACGAAAGGGTGACCTAGGCAAAAGTTAGGTTGCAAAAATGAACAAAAACAAAGGTCCGCTGAGACGCCACAAAAGGGTGTTTTAGGCAAAAATAAGGACAATCAAAAAAGCAATCCATGATGGTACCATGAGCTGAATTCAAAAAGAAAGGTTCAAGGGAAACTATCTAAGTTGTCGAATCACAACATCAATAACAAGACTTTCTTAAACTTCATAAGTGTTTAATCAAACAAAGCCTAAACACACGAGCCTACCTTGACCAGCCATTCTTACAAAAACCATTTTCAAAAATAATCCCCTCTAAAACACAAACTTCTGAACAAAAATATCTTTCCCTTCTTTTCTCTTGTCCGAAACGATTTTAGAATAATCTAGTGGAAACATGGAGATATAGTGATCAATAGGAGGGTTGATACGTCTTCTAAAGGAAGGGAAGGATCACTAGGTTGATGACACCAATCTCGATATAACACGCATCATTCCTCGGTTACAAAAATCGGCAGCGCACAGTCCGTCTAGAGGAATGGCAAAAATCCAAGCAAAGAAACGCATCGGTTAATTCTTTTGAAAAATAAATCAAATAGAATTAGGTGCATCATACCGCATACATGCATACAGATGATAGGTGTACTGGAAGATCACTTATTCTCTGTTTATTATTAAAAAAAATCAAAAAAATCAAAAAAATCAAAAAAATCAAATCAATACGGGCGTACCATGTTCAGTACGCCCGTACTCAAATTAGGGTTAGGAATACATTTTCAACCCAATACGGGCGTACTGAATTGAATACGCCCGTATTGGCCATAACGGTCACACCAATACGGGCGTATTGAATTCAATACGGCCCGTATTGGCCCCTCCTTTTGTACATTAACGGGAAGGTCAGTACGGCCGTATTAAATTCAATACGGGCCGTACTGACCTACTTTTTTCTATAAATACGTCCCTTCCCCCTCTCATTCTTCACAGCATTCTCATCCCTCTGCATACTTTGTCTGTGAGTGTGTCTGAGATCCCCCCAATTCCGAGAAATGGCCGAGTCATCAAGAAAGAGACAGAGGGTCCCCGCGCAACTCGAAATGACCGCGCGGCATCAAGAGAGGCTGGAGTTCCTCGAGTCGTTCATCTTCCATTCGTCGAGGGTGCTCGACTTCAACATCCTCCGGGCAATGGAATGGGAGGATGAGGTCAGAGGCTACATCGCCGCCATAGGATGGGGGTTCCTCCTTGATCCCCACCCTAAGATCTATCCGACTGCGACGAAGGAGTTTCTGGCTACCGTCAGCGTCACAGAGTCGACGAACAGTTACGGCGCGACGGTCTACTCTATGGACTTCTGGATGAAGGGAGGATACCGCTCCCTGACACTGGACGAATTCAACGTACAGGCTGGCTTCTTTTAGCGAGCCGATCAGCTGGAATATCGGGACGCCGTCTGTAAGTGCCCCGATAATCTGACCCCGACCGAGATGTGGAGAGAGGTCACGGGTCAGATGGATTACCACGCTGGAGTGAAGGGTACTCGGCTCCCGACTGCGCTCCGGATTTGCCACAAGCTGATCACCGGCTCCATCCATGCCAGACTGAAGAGTCCAGAGTTAGTGACGCGGCAGGATCTGCTGGCTCTTTACTGCATGGCCACCGGACAGAGGGCCAACCCCGGATTCTTTTTCCTCGAGCATATAAAGAATCTGGGGGCAAGAGAGGGTAGCGACGCTCGGCGAGGATACATTATGGTCTCCACGCTCCTTTCACGACTCGCCGAGACTTGGGGGTGCCCCGATGGCGTAGATGCGGGGGAGTTGGCGCCCAAGCCCATCAATGCTGCCACCCTGCTCAACATGAAGATCATTGCCAGGGCAGGGAGGCAATATGTACGAGCGACCACCCACGACACCTTCAGCGAGCTCTTCGAGAACATCGAGCTCCCGGGTGATGTGGACCCGCAGCCAGAGGCCGACACCTCGCAGCAGGACATGGCCTACTTTGATGCTCGTTTCGACGCGTTGCAGCAGAGCATCGACGCTCGATTCGACACTGCTCAGCACAGCATAGACGCCCTGAGACAGGATTTTGACAGCCTGTCAGTCTGGCTGCATCGTCGCTTCCCAGACCCTCCACAGGATCCGCCGGCAGAGGAGTGAAGACCGGCTATTTTTCTTGCTTTTTGTTTATTTGATTGATCGGGCTGTGCCCCACTCTTTTCATTACCATTGTACAAATTTCATTCCATTTAATAAATGAAATTTTCCACTTTTGAATCCAAAATTCTTTAGCACTTTAATTTCTGTACAGAAAAAGCCGAAAATCGACAAAAAAGGCAAAAATTCAGAAAATCCAACAATCGTACAGAATAACTGAGCCTGGAGAGGCTTGCCGAAATAATACTCCCCAGAGACATCTCAGCTTGCACTCTTGGGCCGAATTCCCAAGTGAAAGCTATCAGAGCAAGATCAGCAAGATTCCCCAATGGAAGCATGATCATCCAAACAAAATATCCGAGTCAAAGGACTCAGACTTCCTCAGTGGAGGATAGCTTTCCAACTCGAGCGACGAGTGAAGCAAAGCCTAAAGAGGCTTTCTAAATAATACTCTGGGATACACAAGATCCTCAATACCCATTCGCCTACTCAGAGGCACTCCTCCAAAAAAGGAAAATCCAAAAAGATCAATACCCATTCCCCAAGCGGAATTCGGTATTCAACCAAAAAACCGAACGTCAAGATAATCCGCCTAACAGAAGAGGCCAATCAAGATCAATACGACAGAATCCCCCAACGGATAACAGCCTACGCAGAGGCAACAAAACCAAAAAGCAAAAAGTCACCCGAATAAGGATAACCGGGATACTCCACCAACGTCGAAAGGACGTCAGCCAATCATAAGGCATCGCTCACCTCAGGAAGAGCATCTTTGTGTCTGCATCCCCAAGGAATCAGAATTTCCAGTGGACACCAACTACGCAATAGAAAGTTGGGACAGAAGAACCTATGAGTAACTGCACATCCCCTAGATGGATCCCTGCGTTATCCAGCCCTCAGCGGCACCAAAATCAAAAACAACCGTCGAAGCAGCATCGTGGACTGTGGAGACAAAATCATCACAAATCCCTGGAGAGGGCAAACTCACGCTACCAACGTGACCAGAAGCACGGAGGTATGCAACCCTGGGGAGGGCAAATCGCAGACCCTGGAGAGGGCAAACTCACGCTACCGAGGTCGTCAGAAACACCGAGGTATGCACGAGCCTGGAGAGGCGACGACTAATACTCAGCTACCCCGTCGTCAGAAACACGGAGGTATGCAGCTACCAAGGTTGTCAGAAACACCAAGGTATGCACGAGCCTGGAGAGGCGACGACTAATACTCAGCTACCCCGTCGTCAGAAACACGGAGGTATGCAGCTACCGAGGTTGTCAGAAACACCGAGGTATGCACGAGCCTGGAGAGGCGACGACTAATACTCAGCTACCCCGTCGTCAGAAACACGGAGGTATGCAGCTACCGAGGTTGTCAGAAACACCGAGGTATGCACGAGCCTGGAGAGGCGACGACTAATACTCAGCTACCCCGTCGTCAGAAACACGGAGGTATGCAGCTACCGAGGTTTTCAGAAACACCGAGGTATGCACGAGCCTGGAGAGGCGACGACCAATACTCAGCTATCGACGTCGTCAGAAACACGGAGGTATGCAGCTGCCAACATCGTCAGAAACACGGAGGCATGCAGACCCTGGAGAGGGAAAACTCACGCTACCGAGGTTGTCAGAAACACCGAGGTATGCACGAGCCTGGAGAGGCGACGACTAATACTCAACCTGGAGAGGCCACTCAACAATTTTCCCACCGGAAGACACTACAAGTCGGAAGGATGGCTTACTCCCCGGACAATTGGGTCAACTCCTTTACTTGTCAACCGGTACACCAAAAAGCCGTTCGACTAAGTAAAGGGGGGCAGCTGTAGACCCCTAAAATTGTCCGGGTCAAAAATAAAGCTCAAAGACTCTCAAAGACCGAAGG
The DNA here is from genome assembly GCF_000230855.2 of Cajanus cajan. NCBI lineage: Eukaryota > Viridiplantae > Streptophyta > Magnoliopsida > Fabales > Fabaceae > Cajanus > Cajanus cajan. Next base: position 43,555,845 of record NC_138525.1, read on the forward strand.
AAAGTCAGCCGGAAGGACTCCTGGAAGACCCTAGGATGATTCTTTGTAGGTCTAGAAGTCTTAGAGTAGCTTAGAATAAGGGTGTGTGAGGATTGGAGCCCAATACGCCCTCCCAGAGGTTCAGTACGGCCGTACTGAGCTATTTGAACTACAATACGGCCATACTGAAACCAATACGGCCGTATTGAAGTTTTTGAACTTCAATACGGCCGTATTGAATTCAATACGGCCGTACTGTAGTTCAAAAACCCAGTACGGGCCGTATTGACCTCCCAGGCCGTATTGCGCCTCAATCCTATAAATAGGACGTCATTTGCACGTCATTCCACACTTTTTCCACACTTCTGGACCCTCGTGCTGAGTATTCTTGGGTTTTTGAGCTATTCTCTGCCCTAGAAGTCTCTCCGAGAGCCAATCCGACGAAGTTCTTGAGTCATGAGCCATTAGCTTGAGACTCGAACAAGTCGAAGGGAAATCTCTTTGATTTCCATAGTAAAAATTATCTTTAGGGAAAGGAGCGAGCGGACGTGTAGTGGGAAGGAGCGCCAAAAAGCCTCCTAAACTTCGTTTTGAATATATAAAAGTCCGCTTCGAAGGTTTCTTTCCAAATCCCTTCTTTTACCGCTTTTATTTATTGCTTTTTGATTGTTGCATTGCATGTTTAGAGTTTTCATCATGTAAATATTTTACTCATAATCCCTTCTTTACACTATTATTTATGAAATAATCCGTCATAGGGAACCCGAAAGGGGCGTTGTGGGGTGCTAACACCTTCCTCGCACGTAACCAACTCCCTTACCCGACTCTGGTTGTAATGGCCAAAGTTGATTTGTGAAAATCAATTGCCTTATATCTTTTTCCAATGTTTTGAGTAAAACATTGGTGGCGACTCCAAGAACCCCTTCTTTTTGCGAAAACCACTAATCCATGGAGGGTCCCGCTTGGGATTAACATGGATTGGTGAGAATCATTTAAAAAAATTGTTAGTCCGATGAGGTCTCAGTTTGAGAATAAGTCGTTCTAACAATCCATCATTTTTCAAAACTAAAAAGAGTCCGACCATCGTCGCGAATGCCAACGTCTGTTTCGGCGGGTGGCGACAGTTCCTTATTGGAAGACTCCCTATTTCTATGATGCCTTGGGGGTCTTTGATAGTAATCATCATTGTGATGACTACTAAAGAAGGTTTCACTTGGAGGTTGGGTATGATGCCCTTCCTCCTCATGAACACTTACATGCATATGCCCCTTTCCTCTTGAGGGTTGAGGAGAAGTGACTCTTGGTCTTGAACCACTAGCCTCTCCTCCCACAACTAGTCTTTCAAGCAATCTTTTTATTTCTTCATTATTTCTTTCAAACTCTTTTTCTTTTCTTCTTAATTCTTCCTCTCTTTTTATATTTTCCTCTTCTTTTTTTCTTAGGTACTCCTTGAGTTGCCTAAGTTCATCCCTAACACTAGAACTAGTACTATGAGAATTATGACCATGAACACTAGAATGATCACTCATCTTTGATCAAGAAAAGGTTTTCACAAATTGTTTTCAAAGGGGTTTGGAAAAGCTTTCACAAATAGTGAGTGATAAAATGGTTTTCACAAAGGGATTTCAATGTGCAAGATAGGTAGGAAAAGGCCTAAGTGTACAAAGTGAACTTTCAAAGGGAGGAGGACTACAAAGAATCACTTAATAACCAAGCCTTATCTAGTAAAAAAGCATTTTTCCACTTTTCTTACAAAAACAAGTTGGCACAATCAATAAGGTGAGTGTGTGCACGGTCCCCCTAGTAGGCAAAAGCCTTCTAAACATAAATTGGAGCAAAGATAAAAACCCTAACAATTATACTACCAAAAACTATAAAGCATGCAAAAGAAAAACACTTAAAACATATTCTAGTCGAGGTCCTAGGTGAAGGTTTTCAAATCACCTTCAACTACACGAACTAAAACCAAATTGAAGAGGTTTAGGAATGGCCAAATTACAAACCAAAAGAATGAAACCAAGGCCTAAAAAACACAAGAGGCCGAAAGCAAAGAAACCAAGTAAAATTATGAAAAACAAAAAAAAGTCTAGGTCTTCAAACTCCTCCACTTGGGTTCCTTCACAAAGAGCAAACTTGTTAGTCCTCTCCAAGTGTTTAGACACTCCTTTTGTTTTGGTGTATCTCACTCCAAAGACTAGGTTTAGATTCGGTTCACTCCTCCACTCAAATCCACCAAAGGTGTGAAAGTTTGCTAGAGTGGTTCTTCACCTACAAACAAAATGAAACCAACCCAAGAGCAAGAGTAGAAGAAAATAAAACTGAAAAGGCACAATTAGGAAGGCTAAACTCAGAGGGAAATGATTAAGACAAAACAAAAGAGGCCAAAGAAAAGACAAACTAAAATTAAGACTCAATCACAAAAAGGAAGCACACAAAAGAGTAATCCTATAAAGGCACTAGAATGGATTAGTGTTTAAGCTCACTTGATTAAGTCTTTTAAAGGATTCGGTCCAGCCAATATTAAGGTCCCAAAATAAGGTCAAAATGTCACAAGTCCAACTCCCAAATGCTTAGGTAAAGGGTCCAAGTCCACAAGTCTAGCAACAAGTCCTTTTTGGTCCAAAATGTTTTTTGATACTTTTTGTTTTGTTCTATTTTCACGTCAACTTTTTTTGAAGTTCCTTGGGTCCAATTTCTTTTCTTTAATATTCAGCCCATTGTTTCTTAGGTTTTGCACTTGTGGGTGGTGAAAATTAGGTCAAATTTTAGGAGAAGGAGAAGAAGACAAGTGGCGTGATTTTAGAGGTGATTAGGGTATCTTTGAGTGGAAAAAAGTTTTGTACTATCTAGTACAAGTTGTTTGCACAAAATTTTTCAGCACACCTCTTAGATTCTTTTTGGGTTTCTTTAGGCATACAATGTTGACTAAACCAAGTGAGAATGCAAGGAAAGTGAGCGGTTATGCATGTGCAAGGAAATGTTTACACATGGAAATCAAAGATCACATAGAACATGCTAGGACTAGGTAGCATGCATAAATGACTCCTAGAAAGATTATTATATGTCACGCCCACTATGTCATGCAATATGGTATATAGTTTTTTTGTTCATGTAGTCATGCAAAGTGTTTGGCACATACATGGAAATTTTTTTTGTAGACAAAATATAGGAAACATAAAATGACAAAACTTAGGTGGATTCAAAAATCAAAAGCATGTTCATGGCATGTTCATGTGAGACTCAACCTAAAAATTTGAAAAGCATGGCAAAAACCTAACAATGGAAACCTAAAATGTTCAAGGAAGGTTCACAAGAAGCAAGAATATGAACCCAAACATTTGGTCATACAAAGAAAGCAAAAGAGAGACAAAGACCGAATGGAAAGAAGACAAAGGAGACAAGGAAAATAACGTTTACCCTTGATGATCCTTGGCTCTAATACCACTTGATGGAGTAGTTCCTTCCATGGGTGATGACAATGGTTGAAAGGAGACTCCTTGCCCTTGATCTAGGTTCACCAAGGGGTAGACAAAAGGAAGTTTATGGGACAATAAGGGAGATAGGCAAGAAAGGGAGTAGGGTGGCGGAAGTGTTTAAGGTATGGTGTTTGGTGCTCACAAGGTTGGCTCACTCCAAAGGTAAATGGAGGCCACTCTAGGGTTCTCACTCTCCAATGGTGGAGATAGGAGAAGGTTATCCAAAGGTAACCTAGTGACTAAGGAGAGGATTTGAGGCACAAAAAGGCTCACTCAAATTCATATATTCCAAAGTATTTACAAGGTGTGGGGTGTTGGGTATTTATAGGAGGGGAGGCATCTAGGGTTGCATTTGGAGTGTGCATGGCCGAAATTCACAAGGCTAATGCACTCCAAATGAAATGCCAAATGAACCCTAGATGCTACTTGGTGGCCAAGGATGGAATCTATGGGTTTAGATTGGCTATATCTAGGTGCATGATAAGACCATGCAACCTTTGCCCTCCACTTGGGCCTAAGCCTTTCTAACACCAAAAATAGATCCAATGGGCACCAAAAATGCGTCACCCTTCTAATGTAATACCCTAGCCTAAAATTAAAACCCTAATCATCTAAAGCACCCCATAATACAAGGGTAAAATAGGAAATACAAGGGAAAATAAATTCTAAGTCTAAAACACCCAAAATACAAGGGTAAAAATGGAAAATAAAATAAATCCTAAATTAATGAGGCTTAGGAGAGCACTAATACTCGATGATCACGAGGAGAGTGTCTCTTGGTGTGTGAACACCCTCCTCCTCTTCAACTCTCCTAGCCATGGACTTAGTGATGGGGCCCACATGTGTCTTCAAGGATGGTCCTCCATCAGGATCAGGGCCCATAAATGTCAGTATAAATAGCTCATGTCACGAGATAACGTTACTGTTCATTAATTACTATCGATATCTGTGTTTGTCCTGACTTGAGCGTCGGAGTGCCTTTTGTAGGTGCCCTCCCTCTCACTAGAATATTCGATCGGAGCTCTCATTCAGCCTTTAGAGTACGAGAAGCTTGATTTCGTTTGATCATTTGATCTCCTCATTAGACGTCTTGTTAGCTTTTGCCCTTCATCTTGGTTGCTCATGCTCTGTTCTTTATTTCCTTTGTGTCTGCGTTTGTGGGTGTCTTTGTCTGATATATTTCCTTTAATTTTCCTGTACTTATGTCTTTATCTGAAACACTAACATACTTGTTAGATATAACAATATGCATTATATTTGTCTCATTCAAAACCTTACTGGGAGTTGCTTCGTTTGACTTAACAAGAGAAAGAGAGAATTTTTTAGCTATATGGAATTCTGGACAAATTTTTTTGGCCCCTAAAGTAGTGCCCAATTCTACTATTTATATACGTCAAAACTGATTGGAACGGCTTGTTCCAATTTCAGAATGACCCATTTTGAGTTAGCTCATTGTGTGTTAAATTTTGAATCTGGAATGACCCATTTTGATTCTAGAACAGTCCGTTCCAGACTTGGACTTAACTCATAACAGCCTATGCTGGAACAGCCCATTCTGGCCTATTCTCAACTAGGTTTTTCAAGTCTTTTTAGTAGTTTGGAATGGCCTGTTCTAGTTTTAGAACAGCCCGTTCCGATTTTGGAACAACCCGTTCTAGGCTACTAAACCAAACTTTTTGGGCTTCAAGCCCCTTTGTTGTCATATCATGTTGTTTCCATGCTTTTAGAGCTCCTTCCTTTCATAATAGAAGTTTATTTCCTTATTTACAGGTCTGAACAAAATTGGGTGTCTACAGTGAGAAGGCCAAAATATATAAACCTCAGGTTCAAGAAGCAAAGCTTGAAATGAATTCGACATGGCTAAAGGCTAACAATCTATGCCAATAATTAATGCGCATAGATTAATTTCTTGAAAGTAAAATCAATCTCCATTTAGGCATGAGCATAGAGGCATCATTGCATAACATGCATATGGCACAAGTGTGCACAAAAGGGTACAAGTTCACTTTCAATAAATAAAATATAATAAAAAAATTCAAAAAAAGAAAATCCAATCCATTCCTGTATTGCATTTTCTTTTGCATTCTTGCATTCTTTGTTTGTGTCTACCTGGTACATGCGAATCTAGAGGCCGAAGCAGTTGTAAAAAGCTCAACAACCGGACAAGGCCTTAAGAGCCAAAATCATGTCAAGAAGCCTAGCCCCAACAAGGGCACTCCCTACAAGTGGTTCCGTATAGCCACCAAGCAAAGAAAAACACATTAACAACAAGTTGGAGTATGATCGAAGCCGTATCTGGTCAAATAAAAACAAGTAAATATAGTACTAGGAAGCTTTCCTAGGTCGTCTCCCAAGGACCAATCTTTTCTATCAAAGGTTTAAACACGTAGTGGGGGGTTTGGTTTAGATTTATCAAAGTTTAAAATGCAATAAAATGCAAAGTAGGATTGACTTCTTGTTAAGATTATAACTCTCTTATCCCTTGTTCACAAGAGATTTCCCTATCAAGTCAATCGTTGTTCCATCCGAGTTAACCAACAAAGCAAAGATTAACTTGAGACTTCACTACATGAATTAAGCAAACTTATACAACATTAAACTTCTCCACAGGATTAAGCAAATTGTGGCATTAAACACAAGCAACCCAGATTCATTAAACATGAACAGATGTTGAAAATGTATTAACAGAAAAATCCAACAAAGAAGAAGAAAGTGGAACATAGATGCATAATACAAATAAAACCTCAAAGAGAGATTACAATCTGCTAAAGGAGCCATCCCCAAGGGTTTTTAGCCTTCCATTAAAACAGAAATGCAGAAACAACAAGGTAAAAGAGAAGGAAACAAAGCATTTGTATTCATTCAAATGTAAAATGCAGTCTCAAATACAAGCAGAGAGCAAAACGTGAAAGAAGAAGAAGTAGAACAGAAAATGTGAAGGCAAAAGCAAAAACAAGAGAAAAGCTCAAAGAAAAAAGTAACAGCCAAATGGAAAACGTGGTCACATTAGGTGATGGCTGCATGGTCAGCCCCCCTAGGTCCTAAAAACCCTAGAAACGTAAATGGGCCCCCTGCCCATGTGTCTGGCCCAAAATTACAAAAATAAGGTTAACAAAAATGTAAATATGTTGCTGATGTGGCGATGTGGTGCTGATGTGGCACTGACGTGGCACTTTATCTCTTAAAGTCCAAAAATAAATCCAAGCCCAAAAATGCTTCACAATTAACTTGAAAATAATTAATAGACAAAAATTAGACCAAGTGAATTGGAATTAATTAAAATTCAAATTACTGGCCCAATGAAGCCCAAATAGTTAAACTGTGCAGTTAATAAGCAATTAAGCCCAAATAACCAATTAAAATAAGTACAGCAAGATAAATAAATAAGGGAAAATAATGACCCATCAAATTCCCCCACACTTAGCCTTTTGCACTCTTGGGAAAAATATTAAGCAGAGCAATGGACAAATCCAGAACAACAAAGAGAGTGACACAAAGGAGAAAAATAGAAACAAAAACAGCAACACACAAACAAACAAAGTTATATACTCCTCAATGAATCATGTGAAAAGAATGGAATAGACAACATCCAACACACAAAGAGTCAAAGAAACTAGATACCTATGAACATCATCCAAGTATTTCAAAACATGGCAAGAAAATCAGCCAGTTCAAGAGGTGAATCAAAAGCAACAAAACCTCACAAGATATGCATTGTATCATTATATCTCTCAAGTGTCTAGGCTACTATATACTCTCAAAGCACTTATGAAAAACAAGTGACAGATATACTTGGCAAGACTATAAAATCAACACCCAATACACAAGCACACAAGGATCAAAAGGTCTTTTTAAGTTTGTAGTAAGGCCAAGGACAGGGTAGAGGATAATATATGGGATATGTAACTACAAACCAGAGGAACTAGAGAAGCAATGTCTAACGACCTGTCGTAGGCCATCACATCAATAACCAATATGACAACTAAAATAAAATAATATATAATTAAGAAAAGAGAGCAAAGGCCAGCTACACTAGAGTGTAAATATACAATAATGTATAAATTGTTTCCATAATATAAAACAATTTTTATAAAAGGGTCATTATCAGCAAGGTTATATAGTAATCCAAAAAGATAATATAATTACAATATCATGAAAGTATCAAAATAAGACACCCTAGGTGCTGCTCAAGCTCTAAGTCTAGCCACTTCTCAAAGCAGCTACCCAAAAATACTCCTTGTCATCCCAAAGTCTCACACCTGATCTGCTCCCCCCACATAGTGAGATCATCACAGTCCACATCATGGAAATATAAGGGTTAGCACGTATAAAACCAACCATAGTACAATAAAATGAAATATCATTAAACTAGATATTCATCAAAAGTATGTATCCATACCAAGGGAATGACAACATTATAACAAGTCATTTCCATGCCAAATATAAACCAATTCAAAGTCCAATGTATACACATCCATGCCAATGCATACATATTATATGATAATAAAGAATCCATAACCAATGTATACAATCCATACCAAATGCATACATATTCCACATCCAAACCAAAGTTACACCACTGTATAATCCCATGAAGTAGCCAACACATCCAAACCAAATGTTGGCCTCAACACATCCAAACCAAGTGTTGAATTTGTGAACATGTCACCTGCCCATGTCACACACCTAACCTCTCATGGAAAATATACAATTGGGTTACGTCGTCACGTAATCCTGGTGATCGCGGCCACTTCATCCATCGGTATGACTCGGTCTTGCCCCCATACTGGTAGCAAATAGAATACTTAGAAGAGTACTTTAGAATCCACCTAACATCTGAAGTGGTTTATTATATAATCTTTAGAAAAGTTCCATATTGGAATCCTCACCATGGGACTCCCAAATTCCATATTTTTCCAAAGATTATATCCTGATCTCACCAAGAGATCGCCTAATCATACCATAACCTTACTCCTCTAAGTCCTATTAGCTTTCCAAACCATACACACATAGCATATTCCATAATTACATACAAAATTTTCCATAACCATTCCAAATTACTAAATATAACAACATAAATAATTAAACACCCAAAACAACTATCAATTTAACCAAATTACCCTTTGTGAAATGGCAATCTTCATATAAAATAGCATATTAAGAGTTATACTACTCCTATCATGCTCATACTTATTCCATATGAAAGATAAGAAGATTTCATATAACTCTTATGAAGACATCATGTCCTAAATCCATCATCTACTTTGTTAAATATTCTAAAAACTACAACAGCTATAACCAATGCTGGCAGCTTGACCTCTGTTCACTAAAATAGTCATATCTGGAGTTATAGACCTCCTTTTTGGGTGATTCAAACTCCATTGGAAAGCTAACATCCAAGGCTACAACTTTAATGAAGACTACAATGTCAAATTCGGAAAGCACAAAAGCCCTCAGCGCCTAGAAAGTGCTCGGCGCTTTACCTCCACGGATTCTCCTCTGGCTCTCTGCCCCCAAAGGGCTCAACCGTTTCAAAAGCGCTAAGCGCTTTAAAATGGCTCATCCATTTGGTTCCAGAAACTCTCCCCTGTCACGCAGCCCTTAAAGAGCTCAGTCGTTCAAAATGGCTCAGCCGTTTGTGACAGAAACACAGTCCCTCCTCCATAATTTAACAACAACCTGTAGCAGAGAATTCCCAACACATGCAAACCAGCCCAAAATGCCACATTTAATCAATCAACACAAAAACCCCTTCTTTTTCGACATGCAACCATAAATCACCAAGAACCCCAAAATTTTCATCAATCCCCGAAACCCCGAAAACGAAAATCTTTCAAACACAGCCATCAATCTTCAAGAAATCAACCAAGTGAGTCTTTAACTCACTACCAAACAACCAGCACGAATCTAGCTACCCTTACCTTTGAAACCTCAGAATTTCAAGGTTTGAACAAAGCCCTCAAATTCCCAGTTCAAACTTCAATCTAACTTTTCAAGGTTTTAAAGGTTGAATCTCTTGAAACTCTAGTTGTGAAGATTGATCCTGACTTGATAAGCTTCCCAAATGTGTCCTCAGCTTCCCTCCAGACTAGAGCCCCTCTCTCTACTTTCTCTCTCTAGAACTGTCCCTGTCTGACAAATGAGACCCTCCGGTTCTAAGTACCTATATATAGTCATTTTCCAAAATTTCCAAATTTCACCTTTAGCACCTATTCACCTTAAACATCCTATTCCTTGAAGTATTTCAACTCCCTAAGCTCTAAAACAACTTCAAATTCACTTAGAAAGACCAGATTTATCTTATATTCCTATCCTTTAATCTCCTACCTGTCCTATTCTTTTCTATTACATTGTCCACAACCCAACACCATATGAAATGAAACACGTATCAACACACAAACAAACATCACTTTCAGATACACGTGCTTAAAATAATGAGTTGCATGTCATACTACTTCACTTAACCAAGATGAGAAGAAGGTGATCAATCTTCTTCCCTCTCAGTAGCAATTCAGTATAATGGTGTACAATGCATCATTCACCAAACTCATGCACACACATGCCTATATAAACCTCTCAAAACATCAACCTCTCATCTCATACTACAAAATCACTACTATGCTTAAACAACTAATCAAAACCACATCAACATACAACATGCACAGAGGTAAGTACATTTCAAATCCACATCTCCATAATCCAATTCAAATCCATATAAACAACATATACATACATGCATACATACATACATATATATATAGAGTATATCTACCAAATAGCTCTGTATTTCCATGGTTGTCCCTAAGAATGAGTAAGACATCTCTAAGGTGTCCTAGATGGTCTTTAAGGCTTTTACTATAGATAAGGATGTCATCAAAATAAACAACTACAAATCTACCTATACAATCCCTTAAGACATGGTTTATTAATCTCGTAAATGTTTTAGGAGCATTGGTCAAGCCAAAAGGCATGACTAACCACTCATACAGTCCAAACTTGGTCTTAAAAGCAGTTTTCCATTCGTCTCCTTCCTTAATCTTTATTTGATGATAACCACTTTTAATATCAATTTTAGAAAATATGAGTGCTCCATGCAACTCATCTATCATATCATCTAGTCTAGGGATTGGATGCCTATACTTAACAGTAATATTATTAATAGCTCTACAATCCGTGCACATTCTCCAAGTTCTATCTTTCTTTGGAACTAGAAGAACAGGCACAGCACAAGGGCTTAGACTCTTTTGAACCCATCCCTTATTCATCAAATTTTCAACTTGGGTCTCTATTTCTTTGGTTTCTTAGGGGTTGGTCCTATAGGCGGGCCAATTGGGTAGGCTTGCCCCGAGAACCAAGTCAATTTGATGATCTATTTCCCTTAAAGGGGGAATTCCACTTGGAACTTCCTTGGGAAATAGGTCATCAAATTCTTTCAAAATATTTTTTTATCCCTTTAGGTAGAGACTCAAATTCAAAATTTGTGGCAGCAAGTGTCTCTTTAACATAGAGAAGGTAAAGAGGTTGTTCAACTAGAAGACATTGCTTGAGTGAATGGTTTATTGAAAATTGACTTCTAGGAACAACTTCATTGGAACAGACACTTCCTTCCAACTCTATAACCTTCTCTCACTCCTTTTCAAGACTTAGGAGGTTTTTTTTCTTCTAATTTTTCTTCTTTTTTTTCTTCCTCAAAATTTTTTTTCATAAATATTTGATCCTCCAACACTTGGGAAGGTGTAAGAGGAATCAAAGTATGTTTCTTGCTTAGATGGACTAGGCGGATTTTGTTGGTAAAACCATTATGAATGGCCTTCCTATCATGTTGTCGAGGCCTTCCAAGTAAGATGTGGCTTGCATCCATTGGAATGATATCACATAAAATTTCATCCTTGTATTTTCCAATGGAGAAAGGAACATTTACTTGATCCTTAACATCTATAGGTCCATCCTCATTAAGCCATTGAAGTTTATAAGATTTAGGATTGGCTATAGTAGTTAAGTGAAGCTTATCAACCAACCTTTGACTTACAAAATTATTACAAGATCCACTATCAATAATGAAAGAACATGTTTTCTTAAAAAAATTTCATCTTGAATGAAAGAGGTTTTCCCTTTGTAATTGATCTTGTTCCTTTGGTTGATTAGTAAGCAACCTTTGGCCAATTAATAGGTCACCTTCACATGGTGCTTCCTCACTAGAACTAAGGTTTTCATCTTCTTCACTTGAGGAGGATGAAGAAGATGAAGTGCTTTCCTCACTTAGGATTTCATTGCCCCTAATGATCATGGTCTTTTTTGTGGGGCATTGGGAAGCTATGTGTCCCTTCCCTAAGCACTTAAAACACTTAATTGAATTAGTCCTAGTTTCATTGGAAGGCTTTTTTTGTTTTTATTTTAGTGACCTTTCTTTTGAATAGGAGGGGTGATCCTCCTTCTTAAAGTCCTTTCTAGGGTATGAGGTAGATTCCTTCCTAAGGGTAGGCTTTCTTCTAAGTTGTTGTTCTACCCTCACACAAATTTGAACTAGTTCATTAAGGTCTCTATAGGGTATTAGTTCAACCTTGTCCCTAATCTCTAGGTTTAGGCCACTTTGAAACCTAGCAATGGTGGTTCTCTCCTCTTCCCTAATTCTAGCCCTCATCATAAGCAACTCCATTTGTTGCCTATATTCCTTCACACTAAGGCTTCTTTGTTGGAGTCTTTGTAGCTTGTCCATTAACTCCCTCTCAAAATAAGGAGGAATATGCCTTCTCCTTAAGGTACTTCTAAGCTCATTCCAATATTGAATTGGAGGCTCATGATGAGTTCTTCTTTCACTTTCAAGGGAAGTCCACCAATACATGGAATACCCTTGAAAGCATAGGGTAGCCATGGGAACCCTTCTTTCTTCACTCACATTGTGGCAAGTGAAGAGTTGTTCAACCTTCACCTCCTAATTTAAGTAATCATCAACATTGTCTTTTCCATGGAAGGGAGGAAGGTCAACTTTAGGTTCTCTAAGAGAGGTTGTTTCATGCCTAGGCATATGTTGCCTAGGGGGTCTTTGATAGTAGCCATTGATCGAAGCCGTATCCGGTCAAATAAATACAAGTAAATGTAGTACTACGAAGTGACTCCTAGGTCATCTCCCAAGGACCGTCTTTTATTGTTAAAGGCTTAAACACAAAAAAATGGGGGGTTTGGTTCAGAAATTCAGTTTGTAACACAATAAATGCAGATAACAGAGTAAGTAAAATGGATTGGCTCCTTGTTCGGATTATAACTCTCTTATCCCTGGTTTCTCAAGAGATTACTCTATTAACCACTTAATCCTTGTTCCATCCGAGTTAACCAACTAAGCAAAGATTAACTCAAGATTTCCCTACACGAATTAAGCAAACGTATACAACATCAACCTCCTCTTCACAGATTAAGCAACTGTGGCATTTATACAGAGGTTAAATGGAGAAGAACAAGCAAAACAGAGATGAACACACATACCCAACCTCAAACAGAGATTATAATCCACAACAAGAAGCCAACCCAATGGTTTTAGCCTTCCATTAAATCAAAACGCAACACAGAAACGAAAATGCAAGGAGAAGAACGAAAACGAAATTGCAAGGTAGAGAATGAGAATGAGAACGAAAGTAATCTGTATTCAAACGTAAATGGAGTCTCACATTACAACCAGTAAAACTTAAAGGAAGCAAAACGTGAATAACAATGGATTTTTTGAGCAGAGAAAGAAAAACAAAACGTTTTTGCACCTCCAGAGACCAAAACATAAAAACTAAAAGAAAGAGAAGCTCAAACGTTAGAATAATCAAGGGGGCTACTGTTCACGTGGTCACTTCAGAATATTCAAACTAGTGGCTGCCAAGTCAGCCCTACCCTAGACCTATGACCTAAAAAACGAGATTGGGCCCAAATAAAAATACAAGTCTGACCCAATAAACTACAATAAAATAAATATAAAATGAAAATAAATGTTGAGGTGGAAAATGGTGCTGAGGTGGAAAACGACGTGGCAGCTCCACTTGAAGTCCTAAATTAATTCCAAGCTCAAATAATTATTAAACTGCCCTGAAAATAAAATTTGGAATAATTAGATTCAGAAAATTCAAATTAGCTAAAATATGAATTACCGGTCCAATTACAGCCCAAATAGAAAACAATGCAGAATATAAGCAATTAGGCACAAATCAAAGATTAAAATAAGTACAAAAAGGTAAGAAAATAGGGGAAAATATTGACTTATCAAATTCCCCCACACTTAGCCTTTTGCACTCCTGGGCAAAATCGAAAAACAGAGCAAGGAATAATTACAGAGACATCAAAGAGAGTGACACAACAAGAAGAAACAGAAACAAGAACACACACAACAAAACAAACAGATTTACACAATCCTCAATGAATCCTGGGGAAAAGAAAAGGAGTAGACAACATCCAACACAAAAAGAGTCAGAGAAACCAGATACTTATGGAAATCATCCAAGCATTTCAAAACATGGAAAGACAATCAATAAGCTCAAGAGGTGAATCAAAAGCAACAGAACCTCACAAGATGCACTGTATCACTGTATCTCTCAAGTGTTTAGGCAACTGTATACTCTCAAAGCACTCATGAAAAACAAACAACAGATAGACTTGGCAAGCCTCTAAAATCAACACCCAATAAACATTCACATAAGGATCAAAAGGTCTTTTTAGGGTTGTAATGAGGCCAAGGATGATGTGAATCTGATGGGAGCACTCAAAGGACTTGGAGGACCAATGACTAGGGTTTTCTTAGTGGGTGTTTTTAGTACTTGTAATTAGTAAATAAAGGCCTAAAACTCTTGTTAAAGTGGCTGCCAACTCTTGTTTGGGCTGCACCACTTATTGGGCTAGTTATTAGGCAAGTTATTTTTATCAAATAAGGCCCAAAACCTTTGGGATGAGTCAGCCATGAGGCATACCAGAGGGGTGCACGAATTTAGCATGTGTTTTATTTAAAGTTTTAGTGGTCATAATTGTTAGGCTTAGTGGAAGTTCAATAATTGCCCACTAAAGTGTTTTTTTATAATATTTTGTCATTAGTGGTCATAATTCAGGCTTAGTGGAGTCCATTATTTGTCCACTAATGTAAGTGAAGGTTGTTGATGTAAGCTATATAAGCTGCCCATGGGAATGAACAAAAGAATATCAGAATTTGAGTTTTAATTACTGAGAGTAATTCTCTAATTATTCTTGAGTGATTCAAGAGTTTGGGCATATCAAAGGATAAACCACAATTCTTTGTGTGAAGCCTTTTCCTTGGAAGAGTGATTCTTCCTTCATTCATTTTTTTTACTGTATCCTTTTACCTTCATTTCTAGCATTCTAATTCCAGAAAATTAAGTTCCAGATTTTTGAACCCAAAAGATCCTTCTTCATTCCTTGTGCAAATTAGGAATCCTATCATTTGGTATCAGAGCCTGGTTCTGGGTTTGAATGGAAATGGAAATTTACTATACAAGATGTTTGGTTGACGACTCTCTGTTTTTGGTCGCAGTAGATGAATTCCATTTCAAAAATGTTGTGAGCAGCAGGGCGGTTGAGAAATTATGTCTGCCCACTACAAATGGACAAGCAATGATTAAATTCTCTATTGGAAAATATGAAGATGAAGTTCTTTGTGATATTGCCCCCATGGAGACATGCCATATGTTATTAGGGAGGCCATGGTTGTACAATAAAATTATGAATCCTGAACGACCTTCTATTTCTTTTGTGCATGGTGGACGAAGGATTAAGTTGATATGTCTATCATCCGACGCTGTACATGAGGATCAACTGAAATTGAAAATAAAGATAGCAAAAGAAAGAGAAGAGAAAATGAGAGAAGAAGATGAGATACATAGAGAGGAATATGACAACTCTAACGTTACATTTTCTTCTTTTGATGTGTCAAATATACAGGAACAGGAACACAAGTTTTCTTGTTTGAAGAAGCATGTCAACATCATTCCTAATGCACCTTTATACATTCTGCCCACCTCTCAAAATAAAATTCAAGAGACCTTGGACCTGGAAGATGAAGTTGATTTATTGTTTGAAGTTACTATTTTCCAAAGCTGCCACTTGAATGGGATTCAATTCCTATTCATTGAGTATGTTTGTGGTTATGAGTTTGAAGAGGTTTTATTTGTTTCGTTGATGATTAATAACTTACCAACAGGTGAAGCTAGAGATGGATACAAGCGAGATGTCTTCGACCCAGGAGGAAGCATTTGTGTTTCGGCAGTAGTTACTGAATTAAATAAATTAGGAAATAAATAAAGTTTTAAGATTCGGGACGAATCTCCTCAAAGAAAGAGGGTATGATGTGAATCTGATGGGAGCACTCAAAGGACTTGGAGGACCAATGACTAGGGTTTTCTTAGTGGGTGTTTTTAGTACTTGTAATTAGTAAATAAAGGCCTAAAACTCTTGTTAAAGTGGCTGCCAACTCTTGTTTGGGCTGCACCACTTATTGGGCTAGTTATTAGGCAAGTTATTTTTATCAAATAAGGCCCAAAACCTTTGGGATGAGTCAGCCATGAGGCATACCAGAGGGGTGCACGAATTTAGCATGTGTTTTATTTAAAGTTTTAGTGGTCATAATTGTTAGGCTTAGTGGAAGTTCAATAATTGCCCACTAAAGTGTTTTTTTATAATATTTTGTCATTAGTGGTCATAATTCAGGCTTAGTGGAGTCCATTATTTGTCCACTAATGTAAGTGAAGGTTGTTGATGTAAGCTATATAAGCTGCCCATGGGAATGAACAAAAGAATATCAGAATTTGAGTTTTAATTACTGAGAGTAATTCTCTAATTATTCTTGAGTGATTCAAGAGTTTGGGCATATCAAAGGATAAACCACAATTCTTTGTGTGAAGCCTTTTCCTTGGAAGAGTGATTCTTCCTTCATTCATTTTTTTTACTGTATCCTTTTACCTTCATTTCTAGCATTCTAATTCCAGAAAATTAAGTTCCAGATTTTTGAACCCAAAAGATCCTTCTTCATTCCTTGTGCAAATTAGGAATCCTATCAAAGGACAGGGTAGAGGATAATATACGGGATAAGTAACTACAAACCAGAGGAACCAGGGGAGCAATGGGGAATAAGTCAAGAATACGCACAAGAAACAAACCCAAAATCCTCTAATGACCTCTATGATAATTAATCCTCTTTCTCTTGCCTCAAACAACAAAAACAACTTCTCTTTTTTTGTTTATTTTTTTTTGTTTATTTTTTTTGTTTGTTTTTTGTTTTTTTTAAGCATGAACAGTACATAGTGAACAATACACTGTCGCCACCCGCCGAAACGGACATTGGCATTCGCGACGATGGTTGGACTCTTTTTTAGTTTTGAAAAATGATGGATTGTTAGAACGACTTATTCTCAAACTGAGACCTCATCGAACTAACAATTTTGTTAAATGATTCTCACCAATCCGTGTTAATCCCAAACGGGACCCTCCGTGGATTAGTGGTTTTCGCAAAAAGGGGTTCTTGGAGTCGCCACCAATGTTTTACTCAAAACATTGGAAAAAGACATAAGGCAATTGATTTTCGCAAATCAACTTTGGCCATTACAACCAAAGTTGGGTAAGGGAGTCGATTACGTGTGGGGAAGGTGTTAGCACCCCACAACGCCCCTTTCGGGTTCCCTATGACGGATTATTTCATAAATAATAGCGTAAAATTACTAAACTACCCCTATTTATTAGAACGATTATAAGTAAACTATCTACATGATGAAAGCTTTAAACGTGCAATGCAACAATCAAAAAGCGATAAATGAAAGCGGTAAAAGAAAGGATTTGGAAAGAAACCTTCGAAGCGGGCTTTTATATATTCAAAAAGGAGTTAGGAGGCTTTTTGGCGCTCCTTCCCACTACACGTTCGCTCGCTCCTTTCCCTAAAAATAAATATTAACTATGGAAATCAAAGAGATTTCCCTTCGACTTGTTCGAGTCTCAAGCTAAAGGCTCGTGAACTCAAGAACTTAGTCGGATCAGCTCTCGGAGAGATTTCTAGGGCAGAGAATAGCTCAAAAACCCAAGAATACTCAGCCAGAGGGTGGAGAAATGCTCCAAATGTGTGGAAGGACGAGCCAATGACGTCCTATTTATAGGATTGAGGCGCAGTACGGCCTAAGGAGTCAATACGGCCCGTACTGAGTTTTTGAACTACAGTACGGCCGTACTGAATTCAGTACGGCCGTACTGAAGTTCAAAAACTTCAGTACGGCCGTATTGATTTCATTATGGCCGTATTGTAGTTCAAATGGCTCAGTACGGCCGTACTGAACCTCTAGGAGGGCGTATTGAGCTCCAATCCTCACACACCCTTATTCTAAGCTACTCTAAGACTTCTAGACCTACAAAGAATCATCCTAGGGTCTTCCAGGAGTCCTTCCGGCTGACTTTCCTTCGGTCTTCGAGAGTCTTTGAGTCTTATTTCCGACCCGGACAATTTTAGGGGTCTACAGCTGCCCCCCCTTTACTTAGTCGAACGGCTTTTTTTGGTGTACCGGTTGACAAGTAAAGGAGTTGACCCAATTGTCCGGGGAGTAAGCCATCCTTCCGACTTGTAGGGTCTTCAGGTGGGAAAATTGTTGAGTAGCCTCTCCAGGTTGAGTTTGCCCTCTCCAGGGTGAGTATTAGTCGTCGCCTCTCCAGGCTCGTGCATACCTCGGTGTTTCTGACGACCTCGGTAGCGTGAGTTTGCCCTCTCCAGGGTCTGCATGCCTCCGTGTTTCTGACGACGTTGGCAGCTGCATACCTCCATGTTTCTGACGACGTCGGTAGCTGAGTATTAGTCGTCGCCTCTCCAGGCTCGTGCATACCTCGGTGTTTCTAACGACCTCGGTAGCGTGAGTTTGCCCTCTCTAGGGTCTGCATGCCTCCGTGTTTCTGACGACGTTGGCAGCTGCATACCTCCGTGTTTCTGACGACGTCGGTAGCTGAGTATTAGTCGTCGCCTCTCCAGGCTCGTGCATACCTCGGTGTTTCTAACGACCTCGGTAGCATGAGTTTGCCCTCCCCAGGGTCTGCATGCCTCCGTGTTTCTGACGACGTTGGCAGCTGCATACCTTCGTGTTTCTGACGACGTCGGTAGCTGCGTATTAGTCG
Source organism: Cajanus cajan (assembly GCF_000230855.2). Taxonomy (NCBI): domain Eukaryota; kingdom Viridiplantae; phylum Streptophyta; class Magnoliopsida; order Fabales; family Fabaceae; genus Cajanus; species Cajanus cajan. Next base: position 43,574,423 of record NC_138525.1, read on the forward strand.
TCGCCTCTCCAGGCTCGTGCATACCTCGGTGTTTCTGACGACCTCGGTAGCGTGAGTTTGCCCTCTCCAAGGTCTGCATGCCTCCGTGTTTTTGACGACGTTGGCAGCTGCATACCTCCGTGTTTCTGACGACGTCGGTAGCTGAGTATTAGTCGTCGCCTCTCCAGGCTCGTGCATACCTCGGTGTTTCTGACGACCTCGGTAGCGTGAGTTTGCCCTCTCCAGGGTCTGCATGCCTCCGTGTTTCTAACGACGTTGGCAGCTGCATACCTCCATGTTTCTGACGACGTCGGTAGCTGAGTATTAGTCGTCGCCTCTCCAGGCTCGTGCATACCTCGGTGTTTCTGACGACCTCGGTAGCGTGAGTTTGCCCTCCCCAGGGTCTGCATGCCTCCGTGTTTCTGACGACGTTGGCAGCTGCATACCTCCGTGTTTCTGACGACGTCGGTAGCTGAGTATTAGTCGTCGCCTCTCCAGGCTCGTGCATACCTCGGTGTTTCTGACGACCTCGGTAGCGTCCAGGGTCTGCGGTTTGCCCTCCCCAGGGTTGCATACCTCTGTGCTTCTGGTCACTTTGGTAGCGTGAGTTTGCCCTCTCCAGGGATTTGTGATGATTTTGTCTCCACAGTCCACGATGCTGCTTCGACGGTTGTTTTTTATTTTGGTGCCGCTGAGGGCTGGATAACGCAGGGATCCGTCTAGGGGATGTGCAGTTACTCATAGGTTCTTGTGTCCCAACTTTCCATTGCGTAGTTGGTGCCCACTGGGGAAATTCTGATTCCTTGGGGATGCAGACACAAAGATGCTCTTTCTGAGGTGAGCGATGCCTTATGATTGGCTGACGTCCTTTCGACGTTGGTGGAGTATCCCGGTTATCCTTATTCGGGTGACTTTTTTGATTTTCTGGTTTTGTTGCCTCTGCGTAGGCTGTTATCTGCTGGGGGATTCTGTCGTATTGATCTTGATTGGCCTCTTCTGTTGGGTGGATTATCTTGACGTTCGGTGTTTAGCTGAATACCGAATTCCGCTTGGGGAATGGTTATTGATCTTTTCGGATTTTCTCTTTTTGAAGGAGTGCCTCTGAGTAGGCGAATGAGGATTGAGGATCTTATGTATCCCAGAGTATTATTTAGAAAGCCTCTTCAGGCTTAGCTTCACTCGTCGCTCGAGTTGGAAAGCTATCTTCCACTGAGGAAGTCTAAGTCCTTTGACTCGGATATTTTGTTTGGATGATCATGCTTCCATTGGGGAATCTTGCTGATCTTGCTCTGATAGCTTTCACTGGGAATTCGGCCCAAGAGTGCAAGCTGAGATGTCTCTGGGGAGTATTATTTCGGCAAGCCTCTCCAGGCTCAGTTATTTTGTACGATTGTTGGATTTTCTGAATTTTTGCCTTTTTTGTCGATTTTTCGGCTTTTTCTGTTGGCTGCTGTCATACACAAGAAATTTTTCCTATTTTTCTATTTTATGCGACTGCCTCATGATAAGGTCTTTGAATGTGCAACTAATGTGTGTGTGATGCATGTGAATAATCAATTTTATCCGGACTCACAAAAGTGATGAAATAGACATCTACTATGAAGAGAAGGAGCTCCCGAAACATGCCGACAAGAAGACAGGACTTTAGAGGGCCCAAAAGCACAAATTAAGTATTTTTTGGGCCCGGAACGGGCCGTTCCAGAATCGGAACGGGCCGTTCCAAGGTCCAGAACGGGCCGTTCTAAGATCCAGAACGGGCCGTTCTAAGGCTCCAAAAAGGCCAAAAACCCTAATTTGGAACGGGCTGTTCCGAAATTGGAACGGGTCGTTCCAATATTGGAACGGCCGTTCCTAAAAAGGAACGGGCCGTTCCTGCATCTGGAACGGGGCGTTCCAAGGCTGTTCCGGTCAAAAAAATTGGGTGTTATTCTCAATACTGGAACGGGCCGTTCTGATTTCAGAACGGGCCGTTCCAGTATACGAATTTTTCACACAACGGCCATGTCCAGAACGGCCGTTCCGATTTTGGAACGGGCCGTTCTGGACCCCTTCCCGAAGTCTATAAATAGACGTCTGGAGCACAGTTTTCATGGCCCCGAAAAATTTCGTCCAGTACTCTTCAGAGCTCGAAATTTTTTCTCTCTCTCTTCCCCCTCTCTTTTGTATTTCTTAAGATCTGTGAGACACCTTCTTTTTTAAATAAAGATATGTTGCAACCAATAACGTTAATTAAGTAGCACTTCTATTTTTAACGTTATTGGAGGGATTTATTGTTTAGTCATTTATTAACTTGAATCCTTATGCAAAATCTATTTCTTTAGATAAAAATATAAAAATATAAATATAATGTTGCTTTAATGATATTAATTGCGTAGCATTTCTACCCCTTAATATCATGTAAATCATAAAAGTTAATAGAATAATTATTTGTTGTTCTAACCTTTAAGCCTATTTTATTATCAACAAATAAAAATCAATAACATTGATTGAATAGCAATTCTATCTTTCATGTTATTGGGAGAGTTTATTGATTAGCCATGTGCTAACCTAAATCCTCATGATTTTTTTTTTAATAAAAAAAATACAAAAGAAACATCTCTCATATTAAAAAAAAAGATATATGTATGTATACACACTTTCGAGGAATAAAATAAATGTTTATAAATTTATATAATTTTGCGCAATTAATTAAAGGTACTGTTTTTACGGGCGTTGTAGGATGCTAATACCTTCCCTACACGTAATCGACTCCCGAACCCAACTTTAATTTTAAAGATTATCCTTTAAAGGGTTTTCCAATGTTTTTCCCTTAAATTAAAATATTGGTGGCGGCTCCATTGAATATAAAAATGTTAGCGTCATCCCGTCGTGATCCCGGTTACGACAATGCACAAAATGCAAGTTTAATCATTTTGTTAATGTTTTTAGAAAAATGAATGGCTCTCCCTATCCTCCTCTTCTTGGAGGAATTTCTGTCGTCGACGTGAGGGAGGATTTCTGTGAGCCTCTTACGCAGGAGATTACGGATTTTATAGGAACCCCTCCAACTTTCTTTATTGACCGATTATTAAAGGAATTTCGTACAATTTTTTAAGAAACACCAATTTAGAGGCATAATCACATGGTCAAGAGAAGAGAAATGAATAGATATTTTATTGATATTCACAAATGTTTTTACAGAAAGATACACAAAAGGAATTTCTGAAGAATGGCTGGCCAGGGTAGGCTATATACATTAGGCTTAACAATTATATCTGTAATTGTTGCTCTTACGTTCCCCTAATTGCTTCGGGTGAGATGCCTGAGCCAGGAGTGTAGACACTGCAAGACGCTTGCTTCTAGAAGATAATCACTTGAACCGCCTTTCGGTTTTCGATTCAAGTGATCGTTGCTTGCTTTATTTTTGTGTCTTATTCTTTTGCCCCTAATTTTTGCCTAGGACGTATCCTAGCGGGGATAAATTCGCCTTTATTTTGCCTAATACCCTTGTACTGGCGGGCTTTTTATTTTGCCCTAACTTTTGCCTAGGACGCCCTTTTCGGGTTTTCATCCTAGCGGGCCTATGCAAGCAACGTCTTCAAGCATAGTACTTCTTTACCACGTCAGCGTTGACTGGGTATCGAAGTTCTTCTCCATCCATGTCCATGAGGATCAATGCTCCTCCTGAGAAGGCTCGCTTCACCACGTATGGTCCTTCGTAATTCGGGGCCCACTTTCCGATTTTGTCCTTTTGAGCTGGTAGCAACTTCTTCATTACCAGCTCTCCCTCATGGTAGACTCGAGGGTGGACTTTCTTGTCAAAAGCCTTTTTGATCTTCCTCTGATAGGCTTGACCATGGCATATGGCGTTCAGCCGTTTCTCTTCGATAAGATTCAACTGGTCGTATCGGCTTTGAACCCATTCTGCCTCGGAAAGTTTTGCTTCCATGATTACCCTTAGAGAAGGTATCTCGACTTCGACAGGTAGAACTGCCTCCATCCCATAGACGAGGGAGAATGGAGTAGCTCCTGTAGATGTGCGTACTGAAGTCCTATAACCATGAAGAGCGAAGGGTAACATCTCATGCCAGTCTCTAAATGAGACAACCATCTTTTGCACTATTTTCTTGATGTTTTTATTGGCTGCCTCGACTGCCCCATTCATCTTTGGCCGATATGGGGAAGAGTTGTGGTGTTGGATCTTGAATTCTTGGCACAGTTCTTCCACCATTTCGTTATTCAAATTAGATCCATTATCAGTGATGATTTTATCGGGAATACCGTATCTGCATATAATGTTCTTCTTGATGAAGGATGTTACCACCTTTCGGGTCACATGAGCATACGATGCCGCTTCTACCCATTTGGTGAAGTAGTCAATGGCCACAAGGATGAATCTATGTCCATTGGATGCTTTCGGCTCGATGGGTCCAATAACATCCATGCCCCACATTGCGAATGGCCAAGGTGAAGCCAATACGTTGAGTGGAGTCGGTGGGACATGAATGTTGTCGGCGTATGCTTGACACTTATGGCATTTTCGCACGTACTGGTAACAATCCCTTTCCATGGTCGACCAATAGTATCCCGCCCTGAGGATCTTTTTAGCCATTGCAGGCCCGGGGATATGGGTACCGAAAACCCCCTCATGTACTTCTTTGATCATATTTTGAGCTTCGACTCGGTCTATACATCTCAACAAGACCGAGTCATAATTTTTCTTGTACAGGGTTTCACCGACTAGCAGAAATCCCATGGCCCTTCTTCGGATATGCTTCTTGTCATTATCGTTGGCCGCATCAGGATATTCCTCTTTTGTTAAATATTGCTTGATGTCATGGAACCATGGACGATCATCGACAGCTTTATCTATCAGAAGGCAGAACGCTTGCTTATCGTGCCGCCGGATATTGATGATGGGCATTTCATGCTCACTATCCAAGGCGAACATCGACGAGAGCGTAGCAAGAGCGTCGGCAAACTGATTCTCCTCCCTTGGAATGTATTCAAAGACGACACTTTGGAAGAGATGTGTCAAATCTTTGATGTGCTCAACATATGGTATCAGTTTAGGATTTCGGACTTCCCAATCACCTCGTAGTTGGTAGATGACTAGGGCCGAATCACCAAACACTTTGAGCTTTAGGATACCATTGTTGATGGCTGCTTGGATTCCCAACGCGCAAGCCTCGTATTCAGCCATGTTGTTTGTACAATCGAAGTTGAGTCTTGCCGTTATGGGAATGTATTTTCCTTGTGGAGAGATTAGCACTGTGCCAATCCCTCGTCCAAGCATGTTGGAGGCTCCATCAAAATACATGGTCCACGCATCATCTTTAGGCTCTTCATGTTGTAGATTCATTATATCCTCATCGGGGAAATTATCCTGAAGGGATTGGTAGTCGTTGGTCGGCCCGTGTGCTAGGTAATCAGCTAGGGTACTGCCCTTGATGGCCTTTTGTGTGACATGTATGATGTCAAATTCTGATAACTGTACTTGCCATCGGGTAATCTTCCCAGTGATTATTGGTTTGTCGACCACGTACTTAATTGGATCCATTTTGGAAACCAACCAAGTAGTATGCCTAATCATATACTGCCTGAGCCGTTGTGTTGCCCATGCTAACGCACAACACGTCTTTTCTAACGGCGTGTAGCGGGTTTCATAGTCGAGAAATTTCTTGCTCAGGTAGTAGATGGCTCGTTCTTTCTTTCCCGTTTCATCTTGTTGTCCTAGCACACCTCCCATGGACTCATCAAGCACGGTTAAGTAGAGGATTAATGGTCTTCCCTCGACAGGTGGCACCAATACTGGTGGATTGGCCAAGCACTGTTTGATCTTATCAAAAGCTTGTTGACAATCCTCATCCCAAGATTCGGAATGATTCTTGCGCAACAGCCTGAATATTGGTTTGCACGTGTCAGTCAACTGTGCGATGAACCTTGCGACATAGTTCACCCTGCCGAGGAATCCTCTTATCTCTTTCTCGGTCTTAGGAGGAGGCATTTCCATTATTGCCTTCACTTTATCGGGGTCCACCTCTATGCCTTTTTTACTGACGATGAACCCGAGAAGCTTACCCGACCGAACTCCAAAAGTACACTTAGCCGGATTTAGCTTAAGTTGATACTTGCGAAGCCGGTTGAATAATTTTCTCAAATATTCGATATGGTCCATTTCGTCCTTCGACTTTGCGATCATGTCGTCCACGTATACTTCGATTTCTTTGTGGATCATGTCGTGGAATAACATCACCATCGCTCGTTGGTAGGTGGCACCCGCATTTTTGAGTCCAAAAGGCATCACCCTGTAGCAGAAAGTGCCCCAGGGTGTAATGAAGGAAGTTTTCTCGCGGTCTTCCACATTCATCTTGATTTGGTTGTACCCAGAGTACCCATCCATAAAGGAATAGAGTGTGTTCGTGGCTGTATGATCCACTAGTGTATCGATGTGCGGTAAGGGAAAATCGTCCTTTGGACTGGCACGATTCAGATCCCTGTAGTCAACACAAACTCTAACCTTTCCATTCTTTTTAATGACTGGCACGATGTTAGCCAGCCATTCGGGATACTGAGATACAACCAAGAATCCCGCGTCTAATTGCTTTTCTACCTCCTCCTTGATCTTTAAAGACCATTCGGGCTTGATTCGTCGGAGCTTTTGTTTGATGGGTCGAAACCCTTCTTTCAACGGTAACTTGTGCTCGACGATGTTAGAGTCCAAACCGGGCATATCATGATACGACCATGCAAATACGTCCTTATATTCCCTTAACAATTGGATCAATTGCGCCCTTATTTCATCACTGATATGGGTCCCAATGTTGACCTCTTTTATCTCTTGGCCCTGCCCCAAATTCACGGTCTCCAATTTCTCTTGATACGGTTGGAGTAGACGAGCTTCTTGATCTAGCAGTCTTTGCAGATCCGGAGAGATGGTCTCCTCATCACTGTCCAACTCAACCCATTCATCCTTAACTTTCGGATCCTGGTCGGAGCGAACAATCACAGACATAATTGTTTTATCGGTTCTGTTTTTGGTTTAGAATTATTAATGTTAATGAGAGAAAGAGAGAAAAGAATAAATGAGAGAATGATGTGTGAAAAATGCCTCTTTATTGATATGTATAAAAAACTGTACAAAAAACCCTTATTTATATGAAAAGGATCTCATGATCTCGGGTACTGATCATGAGTCCCAAAAAGAAAAGAAAAATGTGGAGGGGCCCTATCGTGGCTTGCTCTTCTCTCTACTCCTGCTTCGACAGAGGATTCTTGCTCACGTCGGGCGCTGTCGAATCAAAAGTGATCCACCCAGCATCGATAAGGTCTTAGACCTTATATTTGAGAGCTCTACAGTTCTCCGTTGAATGCCCCGGTGCCCCCGAATGGTATAGACATTTGTCTTGCGGATTGTACCAATCGGGGTAAGGTGGATCAATTTTCCTTGGTGGAATGTAAGCTAGAAGATGAGCTTGCACTAGCTTCAGCAGGAGGTCGCTATATGTGGTCGGAAGTTTATCAAACTTCTTCACAGGGTTGTACTGTGACTTTCCCGACTTCGAAGCGGAGGAAGATGAAGAAATAGTTACGGCGTTGACTCCTCCCTCCTTCTTCTTCCCATAGGTCTTGTTAGCTTCAAATGATTGGGAAGGCTTAGCTAGCTTCCCACTTTTCAGCCCTTGTTCCACTCTTTCTCCAATGGTGATGATGTCCGAGAAGAGCGTTGTCGTGTTCCCTATCATCTTGTCATAATAGGGACCGGTCAACGAGTTTATAAACAGGGACACCATCTCCTTATCCAACAGCGGGGGCTCTATTTGTGCCGCCAACTCCCTCCATCATTGGGCGTACGCCTTAAAGGATTCATCACTTTTCTTACTCAAGGCTTGAAGATCGGACCTATCGGGTGTTAGGTCGATGTTATACTTGTAGCGCTTGAGAAATGCGTCGGCCAACTGCTTCCATGTAAGCACCTGATTCCCATCCAGCTGCATATACCAGTTGAGTGCGGTGTCAGCCAAGCTCTCTTGGAAGCAATGGATTAAGAGCTTTTCATTAGTAGCATATGCAGCCATCTTTCGGCAATACATGGTGAGATGACTTTTGGGGCAAGTCGATCCCACATACTTTGGGAGATCGGGCACTTTAAATTTGGGAGGGAATTGGATGTCCCTCACTAAGCACATGTCGGCGGCATCTTTGATATCAAAATCATGCCCCTCCATAGCCCTCAGCCGGTCCTCGAGAGCGTGGAATTGCTCCTTTGAAATCTCGGGCTCTCTAATTGTAATCCCCGCCCCAAGGGGTACAGCTTGCGGAGGCTCTTGCTCTTGCTCCTCCTCATGATGGGATTCATGGTCACTGTGTTGAGCCCCGTGTATGTTTTGGTGACGCATGAGTTCCATCATTTGCGCCATTTGCTCCTTGAGCTGTGAGAGCTCGGCTGTAAGCTTCCTATTTTGTTCCTCTAACGCGTCCATCTTCTTGAGTTTTTGCGCGCGCGTGAGGACAGAGAGATGACCAGCCACTTTCTAAAATGAATGCTTAATCTAATTAGTTTATTTATGGAATGAATACACTCTTGACATGAGCTTGATAACCTTCCATCTTTCAGGTGCTACCCTTTTAAGACGGAGGTTTACCACCCTCCTTGACTTATGATCTCTCCCCTAACGGAGAATCTCAATAGTCATGGGTCTCTTTCACTCATGTCAAGGGGTATTGGTGAGCCTAAAATGAATGGTTATGAGGATGCATGATGTCTTATTGGTAATGATGCACATGCTCCTCACTTTCATTATATTTTCACACATGGTCTTTCCTCTCATGTCATGACATTTTTCATGCATGGGGGTTATTCTTAGACCTCATCACGAGGTTTATTATTAATGCACAAACAATGTCACATAGACCTATACACAAACAATTCACTCATCCACGAACAGTCACGAGCGAATCACGAGGTAGGGGTATCCTGCAGACAAGTGCATATTCAAGGAGGTTTTAACTGTTCTCACCAGTCTAAGGCCCCCAAGGTGCCCCCATTATAGGGACCCAATCCCTCTCGTCGTAAGTCGATGGAAAGCTCCAACGCACTGTCGGACTTGAGTTCATGGTTTTCACCTTGAGTGATGCTTTCCGACAACGGTCTACGGGCACCTATAGACCCATTCGACAACCGGCCGTACTAACATCCACTCCCTATGGCTTTCCACTCATGCCCCCGGGTATAGAGGGAACTGTTGTGTGCAAAGGTTCGTGTGCAGTTTATATTTCAAACGATTGCGAAAATTTAAACACCCAACAGTTATTAAAGCCAATTAGTTAAAACATATTATCATACAAGCGAGGGGTAATGAAGTAATTTTAAACTATCATTTTAGAAATAATCCATCACTAAATGGGACTGACTCTCGAGGCTTCCCCAGTGGAGTCGCCATCTGTCGCCACCCGCCGAAACGGACATTGGCATTCGCGACGATGGTTGGACTCTTTTTTAGTTTTGAAAAATGATGGATTGTTAGAACGACTTATTCTCAAACTGAGACCTCATCGAACTAACAATTTTGTTAAATGATTCTCACCAATCCGTGTTAATCCCAAACGGGACCCTCCATGGATTAGTGGTTTTCGCAAAAAGGGGTTCTTGGAGTCGCCACCAATGTTTTACTCAAAACATTGGAAAAAGACATAAGGCAATTGATTTTCGCAAATCAACTTTGGCCATTACAACCAGAGTTGGGTAAGGGAGTCGATTACGTGTGGGGAAGGTGTTAGCACCCCACAACGCCCCTTTCGGGTTCCCTATGACGGATTATTTCATAAATAATAGCGTAAAATTACTAAACTACCCCTATTTATTAGAACGATTATAAGTAAACTATCTACATGATGAAAGCTTTAAACGTGCAATGCAACAATCAAAAAGCGATAAATGAAAGCGGTAAAAGAAAGGATTTGGAAAGAAACCTTCGAAGCGGGCTTTTATATATTCAAAAAGGAGTTAGGAGGCTTTTTGGCGCTCCTTCCCACTACACGTTCGCTCGCTCCTTTCCCTAAAAATAAATATTAACTATGGAAATCAAAGAGATTTCCCTTCGACTTGTTCGAGTCTCAAGCTAAAGGCTCGTGAACTCAAGAACTTAGTCGGATCAGCTCTCGGAGAGATTTCTAGGGCAGAGAATAGCTCAAAAACCCAAGAATACTCAGCCAGAGGGTGGAGAAATGCTCCAAATGTGTGGAAGGACGAGCCAATGACGTCCTATTTATAGGATTGAGGCGCAGTACGGCCTAAGGAGTCAATACGGCCCGTACTGAGTTTTTGAACTACAGTACGGCCGTACTGAATTCAGTACGGCCGTACTGACGTTCAAAAACTTCAGTACGGCCGTATTGATTTCATTATGGCCGTATTGTAGTTCAAATGGCTCAGTACGGCCGTACTGAACCTCTAGGAGGGCGTATTGAGCTCCAATCCTCACACACCCTTATTCTAAGCTACTCTAAGACTTCTAGACCTACAAAGGATCATCCTAGGGTCTTCCAGGAGTCCTTCCGGCTGACTTTCCTTCGGTCTTCGAGAGTCTTTGAGTCTTATTTCCGACTCGGACAATTTTAGGGGTCTATATACACCCAAAAATTTGAAATGAGATAAGATAACATGCAGAGAAGTAAAGTGTACAACATAAGGGATCAACTAGCCAATGTACATCATCCAATGAAACATACACACACCCCCACACTTATTCAAAAACTTATTCCCAAAACAATTCCAAAGCTCCAAAACTCCCTAAGGTTAAGGTAATCATGGTTTTTCGCTTAAGGCTTGTAATGAGCTTCAAACAAAAAAGGGAAACAGGCTCAGCAGGGGTTATCAGAGGAGTTAATTCAAGGTAGGTTTATTTGGCCAGAGGCTTATCAGAACAAAAATGCCTTAATCATATCCAAACATGCATGTGAATCAAGAAGTATCAAACAGAGTCAAGACAAGGCAACTGTGCTAGCAATCAAGAGGCATAACACACAAGAAAGAACAGAGAGTGGCTTAAATCCTCACACAGGGTATATCTGTCACAATTAAACCAACCTCTCAAACCTCAAAATCATCTTTCCAAGCAGAGAAAAACAGGGATTTCAAACCATATAGTATCAAGAAACTCCTATCCAAGAATGAAGTAAGTGCCTACAAACTATCGATACCTAGAAATCAAAGAGAAACATGCAAAACTGCACAGAACACCTAAACATAAAACCTAAAATAACAATTAAACCCTAAAAGCATGTAACCAAAACAATTCCTCCCCATACTTAAATCACACATTGTCCCAATGTGGCCCAAACAGAAGATCAGAGCAATCAGAACAATCAATAAATCTGGACAAGTGCAATAAAAGTAAAGAAGGAGAAGGGGAAAGAAAACTCCCTAAGTCATGATGGGAGAGTAGCAGGGTTGAGCAGAGACATCTCCTCTTCAACTGCATTCAACAGGGATGGATTGCTGAGGAAGGGCTTCAGACGGTGCCCATTTCTTTGAAGCTCTTGTTTATGGATTCACTTTTGACCTCAACTGTACCATAAGGAAAAACATTAGTAATAACAAAAGGTCCAATCCACTTAGAATGTAACTTACCACCCATGAGTCTGAGCCGAGAATTGTACAAGAGAACTTTCTGGCCAACCACGAAGTCCTTCCGAGCTATCAAGCTGTCATGGAACTTCTTGGTTTTCTCCTTGTAGAACTTAGAGTTCTCATAGGCTTCAAGGCGGATCTCATCAAGCTCACTCAGTTGCAACTTTCTTTCCTCTCTAGCCTGATCAATGGAGAAGTTACAGGTCTTCACAGCCCAGTAGGCCTGATGCTCAATCTCCACAGGTAAATGACATGCCTTGCCAAAGACAACCCGATAAGGAGACATTCCTATGGGTGCTTTGTAGGTAGTCCTATGCACCCAAAGAGTATCCTCCAACCTGTTACTCTAATCTTTTCTGTTGGGCTGCACAATCTTCTCTAAGATCCTCTTGATCTCCCTATTTGAAATCTCAGCTTCCCCATTAGTCTAGGGGTGGTAGGGTGTAGAAATTATGTGCACTACCCTATACTTCTTGAGCAAAGCCTGCATGGATCTGTTACAAAAATGGGTGCCATGATCACTAATAATAGCTCTGGGTACTCCAAACTTGTAGAATATGTTAGATCTGACAAAATCCACAATAACCCGAGCATCATTAGTTCTAGTGGATTTGGCTTCCACCCATTTTGAAACATAATCAACAGTTAGGAGAATGTAGGAAAAACCAAAAGAAATAGGGAAGGGACCCATGAAATCAATACCCCAGACATTAAACACCTCACAGAATAGCATGGGCTGTTGAGGCATCTGCTGTCTCCATGTAAGGGATCCTCCTACTCTCTGACACTGCTCACAAGTGCTGCAAATCTTCCACGCATCCTTGAAGATGGTGGGCCAGTAAAAACCACAGTCAAGCACCTTGCGAGTTTTCCTCTGAATGCTAAGATGACCACTAGATGTAGAAGAATGACAGAACTGCAGGACGAAGTCAACCTCATGGTCCGGCAAGCATCTCCTGATTACATGATCACTGCAAAACTTCCACAAATAGGGGTCATCCCAAACATAATGTTTAGCATCACTCTTGAGTTTATCAATCTGAGCTCTAGATGCTAAAAGAGGAAAAACAGAAGCAACTAAATAATTAACAATGTTCGCAAACCAAGGGGTGGGGGAAGGAACAGAAACAGAAGAAACAATCATCAAATTTTCATCAGGAAAGTTATCCTGGATGGGCAAGACATCAGCACTGTTATCAGCTCTCTCAATCCTACTAAGATGGTCTGCCACTAAGTTTTGTGCTCCGCTCCTGTCACGGATGTCCAAGTCAAACTCTTGAAGCCAGAGCATCCATCTGATCAGCCTAGGCTTTGAGTCTGCCTTCTTCAACAGGTACTTTAGAGCTGCATGATCTGTAAAAACAACGACACGAGAACCAAGCAAATATGATCAAAATTTATCAAGTGCAAAAACAATAGCTAAAAATTCCTTTTCTGTGGTCGTGTAATTTGATTGAGCAGCATCCAGTGTCTTGGAAGCATAGTATATCACCCTAGGTAATCTGTCAACCCTCTGTGCTAGGACAACCCCTAGTGCATAATTTGAAGCATCACACATCAGCTCAAAGGGAACTGTCCAGTCTAGTGTCTGAATGATAGGCGTGGTGGTCAAGGCTCTCTTGAGGCAATCAAACGCCTCCTTGCACCTGTCATCAAAATCAAATTCAATATCCTTCTGAAGCAAGCTGGATAGTGGAAGGGCTTTCTTGCTGAAGTCATTAATGAAACGCTTGTAGAAACCTGCATGGCCAAGAAAAGATCGCACCTCTAGCACACAAGAGGGGTAAGGCAATTATGCAATGACAAATATCTTTGCAGGGTCAACCTGTATGCCCTGACTGGAAATGATATGCCCTAAAACTATACCCTGCTCTACCATAAAATGACATTTCTCAAAATTAAGAACAAGGTTAGTCTCAATGCATCTATTCAAAACTCTATCCAAACTATCCAAACATGCATCAAAAGAGGATCCATAAACAGTAAAATCATCCATAAACACCTCTATGCAATTTTCAAGAAAATCACTAAAAATACTGAGCATGCACCGCTGGAATGTGCCAGGGGCATTGCATAGGCCAAAAGGCATCCTCCTATAGGCAAAAGTACCAAAAAGGCAGGTGAATGTGGTCTTTTCCTGATCCTCAGGAGCAATATGAATCTGAAAATAACCAGAGAACCCATCAAGAAAACAGTAATGAGATTTACCTGCCAGATGCTCAAGCATCTGATCAATGAAGGGCAGAGGAAAATGATCCTTCCTTGTTGCTTGGTTGAGCCTCTGATAGTCAATACAGACCCTCCAACTGTTTTGCACTCTAGTGGGGATGAGCTCATCCCTCTCATTTTTCACAATAGTGAGGCCTGTCTTCTTGGGGACCACCTGGACCGGACTCACCCACTGACTATCTGATATAGGATAAATGATCCCAGCTTGAAGAAGCTTGGTCACCTCCTTCTTCACTACATCCAAAATGACGGGGTTGAGTCGCCTCTAGGGATGTCTCACTGGTTTAGCTCCATCCTCCAGTAATATCCTACGCATGCATGTGGATGGACTGATACCAGGAATGTCTGCCAGGGTCCAACCGATGGCTTTCTTATGCTTTTTTAGAACCTGCAACAATTTCTCCTCTTGAATAGCATCAAGGGAGGTGGAAATGATCACTGGCAACTTCTCATTATCCTCTAAGTAAGCATACTTGAGGTTCTCTGGAAGAGGCTTCAACTCTGGTGTGGGTGCTGGCTGAACATCAAAAGAAACCAAATAAGGGAGAAGGGGTTCCGCAGCCTGTACCTCAACCTGCAAGTCAGATTCTTTTGTACTTCCTGCAAAATGGTTAGTGCATTCTGACTGTATAAAAACAAGAGCAAGAGGTACAACACCCAAAGTGTCAAATTCAAATTCAGATGCCTCATAATCAGTTTCACATTCAGATTGATATTCAGATTCAGACTCAATGCATGGAAGATAGCTATACAAATCAGATGAAAATGAATGCTTCTTAGCATGAGAAGAATCTAAACCATGAATGTGCTCATCAACTAGATCATCAATCAATTCAGCACGAAAAACAGAATGAGCTTCAGAAGGAAATTTCATGGCATCCAAAATATTAAAATGAACAACAATATCACCAAATTCCATAGACAAGGTGCCAACATAAACATCAATCTTGGTCCGGGCCATTTTCAAAAATGGTCTGCCTAGAATGATTGGGACAAAATCATGGGAGAATCCATCCTCCATATCAAGCACATAAAAATCAGCAGGAAAAATTAGTTCACCAACCCGAACCAAGACATCCTCTATAAAACCTGTGGGGTGGGCAACACTCCTATTGGCCAACTGAATGACCACACCCGTAGGTTGCAAAGTACCAAGAGACAAAGAATTGAAAATAGACAGAGGCATGACATTAATTGAAGCTCCTAAATCAAGCATGACATTTTAATTGTTACCAATAATGCAAGGTACACAAAATGTACCTAGGTCCTTACACTTCTCAAGAATGTGTGGAACAGATTTACCTATGAGTGTTGAGACGTTTCTGCCCATGATGATTCGCTCATTGCCCTTCAGCTTCCTCTTGTGGGTGCACAAGTCTTTCAGGAACTTAGCATATCTGGGAATTTGCTTGATGGCATCCAGCAAAGGTATGTTCACCTCCACCTTCCTGAAAGTCTCCAATATCTCCTTATCCACCTCTTCCATCTTTTCGGTTGGAATTTCTTGGAGGCTGATGTAGGCACTGGAAGAAGGTCCACCTGCATGGAAATTTTTGCTACTACCTGTATGGCCCTCCTTCTCAAGTGTAGGCTCAGGTGGAGGTACAACAGCTGTAGGTGGTGGTATGTCAACTTGTTTGCCAGACCTCAAGGTGATGGCACTCACATTCTTTGGATTTTGCACAGTTAGTGAAGGTAGCTTGTCTGAATTTTGGGACTGTGCCTGATTAAGCTGAGTAGCCATCTGACCCATTTCATTTGTCAAACTTTGAATGGAAGCTCTGGTCTCTTGTTGGAACTGCATGTTTTAAAGAGTCATCTGCCTCACTAACTCCTCCAATGAAGGTTCAGAAGTAGAAGGTTGAGGAGCTGGTGGTGCAGGAGCTTCGTGTTGTCTTTGCTGCTGTTGTTGGATAGGAGGAGGTACATATTTGTTAGGACCAGCATTGTTTTGGAAGGGAGGGGATGGTTGTTGGAACTGTTGTTGCTGCTGCTGGTTAGACCATTTGAGATTAGGATGATTTCTCCAACCTGGATTGTACCTATTGCTGGAGAGGTCATAACTTTGCTGCTGTTGTTGCTGCACTGGTCTGTTATTGTAGATATTTGCAGCATAGGCTTGTGGGGGCATCAGGACTTGTAGAAGGGTCTTGCAAGGAGGGACAAGCATCTGTTGGATGATTAATTGAAGTGCAGATGCCACATACTTTTGCTGGTGGTGGAGCTGATTTTTGATTTGCAGCCAGTAGTGAAACCAAGGTGGTGAGAGCATCAATCTTACTCTCCAGCTTCTTATGTTCAGTGGAATCTGAGGCTACCACATCATGCACACCCCTCACAACTATGGCATCACTCCTCATATTGAATTGTTGTGAGTTGGACGCCATTTTTTCAATCAGCCCTCTAGCAGAAGCAGGTGTCATATCTCCTAAAGCTCCTCCACTAGCTGCATCAATCATGCTTCTATCCATCATGTTCAACCTCTCATAGAAATACTGCAATATTAGCTGCTCAGAAATTTGATGGTGAGGGCAGCTAGCACACAGCCTCTTGAATCTTTCCCAGTACTCGTATAAGCTCTCCCTCATGAGTTGCCTAATTCCAGATATGTCCTTCCGGATTGCAGTGGTCCTGGATGCAGGGAAGAATTTTTCGAGGAACACTCTCTTCAAGTCATCCCAGCTTGTTATTGAACCAGGAGCTAGATAGTACAACCAGTCCTTGGCAAGATCCTCCAATGAAAAAGGGAATGCCTTCAGGTAGATGTGATCTTCAGGGACATTAGGTGGCCTCATGGTGGAACAAACTATGTGGAACTCCTTGAGATGCTTGTGTGGATCCTCACCTACACGGCCATGAAACTTAGGCAACAAATGGATTAGTCCAGTTTTAAGCACAAAAGGAACATCTTCCTCAGGATATTGAATGCATAGACTCTCATATGTGAAATCAGGTGCAGCCATCTCCCTAAGATTCCTCCATGAGGTCCATTATGTTCACCCATGGTTTGTGGTTGACTTGAATCAAGTTCAGATGCAACACTTACACTAAGACTATCACTAACATTATCACTATGGTTATGACTAAAACTATCTAAAGATGGAATGATATGCTCTCTAATTAATCTATGGAATGTCCTATCAATCTCAGGATCAAATGGATGCGAAAAATTAGGGTTGCTCCTAGTCATGCACTACATGAAACACATGCATGAATAGTAACCGTGAATAGTAAAAACTACCACAAAATTCGTTAGAATTTTCATGCCAATTTCTAAACCCTTAAAACTAATGCACCAACATCAACCTAAAATCATAAGACACTACCACAAAAAAGTTGAGAACAAAATTCAAAGTCTAGCTATTTTAAAAAAAAATTGAAAAATATGGAAAAATAGGGACATAAAACTTCAAAATTAGGAAAAAAATAGTAAAATAGCTTTTTATGGCCCTTTGAAGTTTTGCTGAATTTTTTTTAAAAAAAAATTGTATCTCCAAATTTTGACCAAACTGGGTGCCCTAGCTATTTTTCACACAAAATATAGGTTGAAAGAAGTTACCACAAAAAATTTGAAGCAAAAATAACAAGTCTAACTATCAAAACCAAAAATCACAATTAATTAGAAAATTGCTACTGTTCATCACTATTCACATGCACCAAAAATGCACCAGCATGTAACACGAAATGCACCAGAATTCAAACTCAACACAACACTTAGCACACCAAATGGAATCAATATAAATTGGTCAATGAATGAACTATGGAATGCAATAGATATCAGACACCAAATGCACCAAAAACCAAATTCGAGTTACTGTTCCATTGGATTACTGTTCATCAGACTTAACAACATGAATTGAATTCTTCAGCTGGCTCACTATTCACTAAAACTAACACTGAAACTGATACATTGATACATTGATTACACTACACACATAACATAACAGAGCTCTAAAACACAAAACACACCACAGAACACAACAAGAACAAACAACACACAACACACAGCCTCTAACAGGAACTGATGGTCCCCGGCAACGGCGCCAAATTTGATCGGAGCCGTATCCGGTCAAATAAATACAAGTAAATGTAGTACTAGGAAGTGACTCCTAGGTCGTCTCCCAAGGACCGTCTTTTACTATTAAAGGCTTAAACACTAAAAAAAATGGGAGGTTTGGTTCAGAAATTCAGTTTGTAACACAATAAATGCAGATAACACAGTAAGTAAAATAGATTGGCTCCTTGTTCGGATTATAACTCTCTTATCCCTGGTTTCTCAAGGGATTACTCTACTAACCACTTAATCCTTGTTCCATCCGAGTTAACCAACTAAGCGAAGATTAACTCAAGATTTCCCTACACGAATTAAGCAAACGTATACAACATCAACCTCCTCTTCACAGATTAAGCAACTGTGGCATTTATACAGAGGTTAAATGGAGAAGAACAAGTAGAACAGAGATGAACACACATACCCAACCTCAAACAGAGATTACAATCCACAACAAGAAGCCAACCCAGTGGTTTTTAGCCTTCTGTTAAATCAAAACGCAACACAGAAACGAAAATGCAAGAAGAAGAACGAAAACGAAATTGCAAGGCAGAGAATGAGAATGAGAACGAAAGTAATCTATATTCAAACGTAAATGGAATCTCACATTACAACCAGTAAAACTTAAAGGAAGCAGAACAGGAAGCAAAACGTGAATAACAATGGAGTTTTTGAGCAGAGAAAGAAAAACAAAACGTTTTTGCACCTCCAGAGACCAAAACATAAAAACTAAAAGAAAGAGAAGCTCAAACGTCAGAATAATCAAGGGGGCTACTGTTCACGTGGTCACTTCAGAATATTCAAACTAGTGGCTGCCAAGTCAGCCCTACCCTAGACCTATGACCTAAAAAACTAAATTGGGCCCAAATAAAAATACAAGTCTGACCCAATAAACTACAATAAAATAAAATATAAAATGAAAATAAATGTTGAGGTGGAAAATGGTGCTGAGGTGGAAAACGACGTGGTAGCTCCACTTGAAGTCCTAAATTAATTCCAAGCTCAAATAATTATTAAACTGCCCTGAAAATAAAATTTGGAATAATTAGATTCAGAAAATTCAAATTAGCTAAAATATGAATTACCGGTCCAATTACAGCCCAAATAGAAAATAATGCAGAATATAAGCAATTAGGCACAAATCAAAGATTAAAATATGTACAGAAAGATAAGAAAATAGGGGAAAATATTGACTTATCAGCCATCATCATGGTGACTACTATAAAACCCTTCACTTGAAGATGAGTGAGTATGTGAATGGTGACTCTCGGGCCGTGATTGTTCTTCTTCATGTTTGCCTCTATGAGGCTTAGAAGGCCCTTCACCATCATGTCTTTTGGGCCTAGAAGGCCCATGACCCTCATTGGCATGGGGTTTGCTAGACTCACCCCCACCACAAGTTTGCTCAACAACTCTCTAATGGTTTCATTATTTTTTTCATTTTCTATTTCTTTTTTCCTAATATAATCCCTAAGTTCCCTAAGTTCATCTTTAATACTCCTATGACTTCTAGGAGCATGATGACCATGCATACTACTTTCATGAGAATGATCACTCATTTTTGCAAAGTAAAGATTTTCACAAATTTTCAAATGTTTTTGCAAATTGAGTGATAAAAGATTTTCACAAATGGTTTTCTCTTTTTAGTGCAAGACTAAGTACTTGGAGGTCTAAGTATACAAGTTGCACTATAAAGGGAGGTGAGCTACAAGGAGCCACTTAATAACCAAGCCTTTTCAAGTGGAAACTACTAAACCCCCTTATACATATCTTACAAAACAACTTTTTCACACAAGCAAGTCAAGTAGTTGTGTGTGAGCACGAAACCCCTAGTAGGCAAAGGAAGCCTTCTAACAAACTTGGAATTTAAAATAAGTAAATGAAAGCTAATAAAGCATATACTAGTCGAAATGTCCTAGGGTGGAAGTCCAAGTGACACTTAGAATCCCTTAGATCACTTCCACAAGTACTATACGTCCTATGAAAGCAATAAAGCTAGGCGAATCCTAGTGGAAGCCCAAATGACAGTTAAAGCCTTTTGGGGACGCTTCCACAAGTGCTAAACAAATCTAAGAATCTTTATTTGGAACTATTTAGGGAGTGGTGGGACTTAATCAAAGAGTTTTCCAAAACAAACACCCCTAACTATGAGTTTGACTTAAAAAAAGAAAGTTTAGAGTTAACCTAAGGGTAGGGTTAAGGAATTACAAACAAGAAACTAATGCAATTCAAGGAAATTGAAGAGTTTCTTCAAAGAAGGTTGGTGACGGAATTTGGAACAGCCCTTGTATCAAGTTTAGTGACCAATTTGAGGGTAGGTAGGTGGTCTCCACAAATCCGTCTCTAATCTCCACAATCCGTCACTAGTTTCTTTCAAAATTCGTCACTAGTTCCTTTCAAAATTCGTCTCCAATCTTCAACCTAAAATAAGAAAAATTCTTGGCTGCAAAATGATAAAATAAGTGAGCCTTTCCAAAGTGTATCACTCAAGGATTTTCGTACCTCAATCTTCCTCAAGTGGTGGCCTCTTTGAGATGATCCAATATGTCTCAATTAACCTTTCCTTCCAAGTGTAATGGCTTGAAAAAGAATTATCTTCACCAAGGCTTAACAATCATCAAGAGAAAGTAGAGGCCAAAGAAATCAAAACTGAATATGCACAATTAGAATAGACTACACTCTAATAGGCACTACTAGAAAGTTGTTGTTTAACATCGTCAATTCTACATCGGTTTAAGTGAATGAAGATGTTCCTCTCCTTAGCTTCACCTATGCTCGGATCCTCTTCAAGGAGACTTGAACCAAAGGTAAGAACACTTGATTGGAGGAATATTTTCGGATCTAAGGTTTCCTAGGCTATGGATGGAAGCATCCAAGCTTAAGGAACAAAGGAAAGCTCACTTCAAAAGGAAGAAAACCTAGCTAGGGTTTCTAAAAAGTTTTGATGGCTCTCTCTTGGTGACTTTTGGACGAAATTTGGCTGAAGTAAGCTCTCAAATTTCATATATGTCAAAAGTGAATACAATGTGTGAGGAGGGAGCTTTTAAATTTTCAGAATTTAGGTTACACTTGGCGCCACATGTGAGGCCTCCACATTGGCGCCAAGATTTGAATTCAAATTTTGTATTTGAATTCAAATCTTGTCACACATGTACAAGTCCGGTTCCCATGAGTGCTAGGTGTATTTAGGTTTGATTTAGTGTGCATTTAGGGTTGAATTTGAGTCACACATGTTCAGCCAAGGTGGTGCCATCCATGTGACTCAAAATGCAACTTAAATGCATGCTAAATTAAACCTAGTTTTGCCTAATTCATTTAAACTAATAATCCTCCTTAAATCCTAATCTAATGACCTAAATACAATAGTCAATCAAATACAATGAATATGAAAAATTACAAGAATGAAAATGAGCCCAATATTGGGTACCAAAAGTCCAAAGGCCCATGAAGCCCAAAATTAGGCCCAATAAGCCTATGTGATGAGGTTCCACCTAGTGAATCCTCATGAACACCTTCAAATTCTCCTTGGATCCTTGGAAGAATGTCAAGGGCGGAAGCTCCAAGAAGAACCAATGTGACCTAGGAGTGCTTCTAGCTAAATCCGGAAAAGATTAGAGAATCCTAACTCTACAAAGAGAGGAGCTCAAGTAGGGTAGAGATTAGGAGAGTGACTTTCGGAGGGAATTTTCTAGAGAGAAGAAACTCATTCAATTATTTCCAAAAGTGGCTTACAAACTCTCGGCCATCTAAAATATATAGGGAAAATTAGGTTAAAGGATTACTTGGGTTAGCCTAAGGTTAAGTAAAACCATGGTGTGGTTACTTAACCTTAGGCGCCCAAAATTTGAATTCAAATTCAAATTTTGGGAGCCAAGTCCGGAACCGACCATGTGCTTGTCATTTGGCATGTGATTAGCTTCTCATTTGAATTGCATTTAGGTCACACCATGTGCATGTGTGCACATGGCCGAAATGCTAGTCAAATGCAAAGCTAATTACATGCTAATGACAATGAACATGCAACCTTAATTAACCCTAAATTCTAATGACCTTTAAATGCACATCCTATGCTACAAGGCCGGAAATACAAGGCCCAAACAAAATACAAGGAACTAAGGCCCAAATCCTATACTACTCTAAGCTACTTGGGCTTGAACTAAAGCCCAACAAAATAAAGTGATGGGCCTTTCTTGGGCTTGGGCCCACTCTTAATGCATCCTTCTTGCCATTGCCCTAGTAGTTGGGCCCTTAGCCCATGGGCCTCCTCCATCATCCCCTCCCTCTTGAAGAGGATTTGTCCTCAAATCCAATGCATCCTCCTCATGGGTAGCTAGTCCTGTAAACAAAGAGAGATCAGAAACATTGAAACTAGAACTAACACCATACTCAGAAGGGAGATCTAGGACATAGGCATTGTTATTGATTTTCTTAAGGATTTGGAAGGGTCCATCTCCTCTAGGACTAAGCTTTGACTTTCTTTTGGAAGGAAACCTATCCTTCCTAAGGTGTAGCCAAACCCAGTCACCTTCCTTGAAGATAACTTCCTTCCTACCCTTATTATTGTATTTTTGGTATTTTTCTGTTTGGGATTGAATATGATCTCTAACCCTCTCATGTAATTTCCTAACAAACTCAACCCTAGATGTACCTTCTTTAAGAATAAAAGAAGTCACATCAGGGAGAGGTAATAAATCCAAAGGGGTAAGAGGATTAAAGCCATAAACAATCTCAAAGGGAGACATGTTAGTGGTTTTGTGAACCACCCTATTATAGGCAAACTCCACATGAGGGAGATAGTCATCCCACGACATTTTATTGCCTTTGAGGATTGCCCTCAACATAGTCCCTAGAGACCTATTGACTACCTCAGTTTGCCCATCAGTTTGGGGATGACATGTGGTAGAAAATAGAAGTTTAGTTCCTAACCGTGCCCAAAGAGTTTTCCAAAAGTGGCTTAGGAACTTAACATCTCTATCTGAGACTATAGTCTTAGGTAACCCATGTAGTCTCACAATTTCTTGAAAGAATAATTTAGCAATGTGACTTGCATCATCCACTTTGTGACATGGAATAAAGTGTGCCATTTTGCTAAAACGGTCCACTACCACAAATATGGAATCCTTTCCTCTTTGGGTTCTAGGCAAGCCAAGGATAAAATCCATGGAAATGTCTACCCAAGGAGAAGAGGATATAGGCAAGGGGGTATATAGCCCATGAGGTTTAGTGGTAGACTTTGCTTGTAAACAAGCAATGCAACTACTACAAAACCTTTGGACATCTCTCTTCATATGAGGCCAAAAGAATTTTTCTCTCAAAAGTGAAAGAGTCTTCTCAATTCCAAAATGCCCCATGAGCCCACCCTCATGGCTCTCCCTAACCAAAAGTTTTCTAATAGATCCTTGGGGTATACAAAGTTTGTTTTCTTTAAAAAGAAACCCCTCAGAAATATAGTAACCTTGGTAAGGTTTTTGAATACATAAAGAATAAAAGTTAGCAAAATCAAGGTCTTTCTCATACAACTCCTTGATGTCATCAAACCCTAGTATTTGAGAACCTAGGTGTTCAATAAAACATGTCTTCTTGACAAAGCATCAGCTACTACATTTGTAGAGCCCTTTTTATATTTGATGACATAAGGAAATTGTTCTAAATACTCAACCCATTTTGCATGCCTCTTATTTAATTTATGTTGACCCTTCAAATATTTAAGTGATTCATGATCACTATGTATGACAAATTCCTTGGTCACAAGATAATGTTCCCAAGTTTGAAGGGCACGAACTAAAACATATAACTCTTTGTCATAGGTAGGGTAGTTCAAGGCAGCCCCATGAAGTTTTTCACTGAAATAAGCTATGGGGTGGCCACCTTGTAACAACACAGCTCCTATGCCAAGTCCTGAAGCATCACATTCTAGCTCAAAGGTTTTAGAAAAATCAGGCAGAGCTAGAACAGGTACTTGAGTAAGTTTATGCTTTAGATCTTGAAAAGCTAAGTTATGTTTTTCCTTCCATTCAAAGACCACATCCTTCTTCACCAACTCATTGAGAGGTGAAGCTAATGTAGAGAAGTTAGGAACAAATCTCCTATAAAAGCTTGCCAAACCATGGAAGATCCTAACTTCACTTACATTAGTAGGAATAGGCAATTCTTGGATGGCTTTGATTTTCTGGGGGTCGACATGAACCCCATTTTTGCTTACCAAAAACCCTAGAAAAATAACATTATCTACACAAAAAGTGCACTTGTCCACATTGGCAAACAAGTGATTGTCTCTAAGGACAAGAAAGACTTGCCTTAGGTGATCCACATGATCACTTAGACATTTGTTATAGATTAAGATATCATCGAAATAAACAACTACAAACCTACCAATGCAATCCCTAAGGGCATGATTCATCAACCTCATGAATGTGCTAGGTGCATTAGTAAGCCCAAATGGCATTACTAGCCATTCATATAATCCAAACTTAGTCTTAAAAGCGGTTTTCCACTCATCACCTTCTTTGATTCTAATTTGGTGATATCCACTCTTAAGATCTACCTTGGAAAATATGGATGACCCGTGCAATTCGTCAAGCATGTCATCAAGCCTAGGAATTGGGTGCCTATATTTTATGGTGATGTTGTTGATGGCTCTACAGTCACAACATATCCTCCATTTTCCATCTTTTTTTGGCACCAAGATGATAGGTACAGCACAAGGACTTAGACTCTTTTGAATCCAGCCCTTCTCCAACAACTCTTGTACTTGCTTCTCTATCTCCTTGGTTTCTTGTGGATTAGTCCTATAGGCTAGTCTATTTGGAAGACTAGCCCCAGGCACAAGATCTATTTGATGTCCCCTAAAAGGAGGAAGTCCAATTGGGCCTTCCTTGGGAAATATATCATCAAATTCTTTTAAAAGATTTTTAACCACAAGAGGTAGAGAAGTTTCCAAAGAAGATGTGGCAGTGCAAGTTAATGTTCCTCTACACATGAGGATATGAGAAAATGGTTCAATAAAGAGAGAAGTTTTGTGTAAAGGTTTCGGTTGAAAACTCTCTTCTTGAACTATCTCTAGAGAGGGAACACTGGTCTCTCTAGAATCCTCTTTTCCACTATTTTTTAGAACTTTTTTTTTTCAATTTTTTTTTTGTTTTCCTGCTCACGTTTGGTCTTCATTTGAACTTGATCTTCCATCACTTGTGAAGGTGATAGAGGATGAAGTACAAACTTCTTACCCTTATGTGTGAAAGTTATTTTATTAGTTAGACCATCATGATGAGTTTGTTTATCAAATTGCCATGGTCTACCCAATAAAATATGACAAGCCTCCATAGGAACTACATCACATTTAACTTTATTTTGATAGTTCCCTATAGAAAACTCTACTTCCACTTGTTGGTTGACCACCATATCCCCATCATCATTAAGCCAATGAAGTTGATAAGGTTTTGGGTGGGGAGTGGTAGTCAAACCCAACTTTTCAACCATCCTAGTTCTACAACAATTGCACCAAGATCCACTATCCACTATGAGAGAACAAGCTTTGTTTGAAATGTTACATCTTGTATGAAAGATGTTCTCTCTTTGGGATTGTGTATCACTAGGTTGGTTATTGAGGACTCTTCTCATCATAAGAAGTTCCCCATTATAAGGATAAGTGACCTCACATGATTCTCCTTCACTTGCTTCTTCTTCATCCTCACTTGAAGATGAAGAAGTGATGGAAGAGCATGGGCTAAAGGCCCAACCACTAGAGCAATGGCCAGGAGGTTACTTGAAGATTTGACTGCTTCAGAGCTTAGTGGGCCCAATGGGCTTGGTGGGCCTAGGGTGCTTCTCACTTGGGCTTTGATTGATTGAACACCATGTTTAATTGTATTTTTCTTAGTATAGGAATTTACTTTGATGTTGGTCTTGTATTTTGACCATAGATTAGGGTTTAGGTGTCTTGGGCTTAATTTTGGGCTTCTTGGGCTTTGGGCTTTTGATACCCAATATTGGGCTCATTCTTCTTCTTATATTTTTCCTATTCATTATATTCATTAGACCAATGTATTTGGGTCATTAGATTAGGGTTATAAGAAGAATACATTAATAGGAAAATTAGGATTCATTTAGGCATCATTTAGAAGTAATTTGAGTTGAATTTGAGTCACATGGATGGCATGGGATGGGTCCGGCCATGTGAGCTCCAAATGCACCTCAAATCACTCCTAAATGACTCCTAAATGAGGTTGGCATCTGAATTAGTCATGTTGGAAGCCAAAGTTTAAATTTCAAATTCAAAATTGAAATTTAAACTTGGCGCCAATTTGAATGATTCAAATTGCCGCCCAAGTTAACCTAGTTCTTTCCCTATTGTCGCCACCGGCCCGAAACGGGCTTTCGGCATTCGCGAAGGATGGTTGGACTCTTTTATTTGTTAAAAAATATGGATTGCTAGAATGACTTATTCTCAAACTGAGACCTTGTCAAACGAGCAATTTTATTAAAAGGCTCACCAATCCATGTTAATCCCAAGCGGGACCCTCCATGGATTAGCGGTTTTCATAAAAAGGAAGGGTTCATGGAGTCGCCACCAATGTTTTACTCAAAACATTGGAAAAAGAAGTTTAAGGCAATCGATTCAAAAATCGACTTCGGCCATTACAACCAGAGTCGGGTAAGGGAGTCGGTTACGCGTGGGGAAGGTGTTAGCACCCCACAGCACCCCTTTCGGGTTCCCTATGACAGATTATTTAAAAATAATAGTGCGAAATTACTAAATTACCCCTATTTATTCTAAGCAATTATAAATTAACTATCTACATGATGACAGTTTAAATATGTACACACAGAAAGCGGTAAAAGAAGGGACTTTAAAGAGATAAACCTTTGAAGCGTGCTTTCTTATATATCTTGACAGAAATTGGGAAGCGTTTTGGCGTTCCCTCCCTCTACAAGACCGCTCGCTCCCTCCTATAAAATTTTAACTATGGAAATCCGGAGGATTTCCCTTCGACTAGGTTCGAGACTCAAGCAAATGGCTCGTGACTCAAGAACTTCGTCGGATCAACTCTCCGAGTGATTTCTAGGCAGAGCACTGCTCAAAAAAACCCAGAATACTCAAGAAGAGGGTTAAAACTGTGTGTGAAAGTGTCAAATGACGTCCCATTGACGTCATATTTATAGGGAAGAGGCTCAATACGGTTTCTGGGGGTCAATACGGTCCGTATTGAAGTTTTGAACTACAATACGGCCGTATTGAATTCAATACGGCCGTATTGAAGTTCAAAAACCTCAATACGGCCGTATTGAAATTCAGTGCAGCCGTATTGAGTTCAATGCAGCCGTATTGAACTTCAATACGGCCGTATTGAGTTCAGTGCGGCCGTATTGTAGTTTAAAATGTTCAATACGGCCGTACTGAACTCTTGGGAGGCCGTATTGGGCTTCATTCCCTCCACTTTCTTATTTTTTGCTACTCTAAGACCTCTAAACCTACAGATAATCATCCTAGGGTCTTCCAGGGTCTTCCAGGAGTCCTTCCGGCTGACTTTCCTTTAGTCTTCGAGAGTCTTCAAGCTTTATTTCCGACCCGGACAATTTTAGGGGTCTACACCTATAAATGTATCTTCTCCCACCTATTGTAAACACTTTTGAATATATGAGATATCTGAATTGAATTCAGCCATTCAAGAGTCACCGAAATTCCAAGAGAGAGAGCTTTAGAGAGTGCCTTCAAAATTCCTTAGGAAAACCTAGTTTCCTTCCCTTTGAAGTGTGCAATCCCTTGTAGTTTGAGCTTGGATACTTCCTTCTATGGATTAGGTCTTCTAATCCGCAATTTCTCATCCATTTTGAGCTTCCATCCATTCGGTCTACATCTCCTTTGAAGAAGATCCGTGCCTAGAAGAAGCTTGGAGGAGTTCACATCTTCATTTCTCCTACTTCTTCTATCAAGAAGCAGTAGCTTCATCTTGGCTACTATAAATGTCTTGGCCCCTTAAAATCATAACTTTCTTAGTAGGGCATTGAGAAGCAATGTGGCCTCTCCCAAGACACTTAAAGCACTTTATGTCACTAGTCTTAGTGCTAGTGTGTGAAGTGTTTGTTTTTTTCTCTTTTTCCTTTTCTTTACCCTTGTCTAGGTTTTTAGAGGGAAAAGTGTTTTTGTCAAAATCATTTTTCTTGCCCTCCCTCTTGTAGTCAACCTTAGAATAAGATGATGAGTATGAGCTTTTAAAACCTTTTCTCAAATTTTGTTGTTCAACCTTGATGCAAAGTTGAACCAAATCATTCAAATCCCTATAAGGGAGAAGCTCTACTTTATCTCTTATTTCAAAAGTCAAACCACTTAAAAACCTAGCAATGGTAATGTTTTCCTCCTCCCTAATTCCAGCCCTCATTAATAAGCTTATTGATAAGCTCCCTAGTGTAGTAAGAGGGAATATGTCTCCTCCTCAAGGCACTCCTTAATTCATTCCAATATTGAATTGGAGGGTCATTATGGAGACGCCTATCTCTCACTAGAGAAGTCCACCAATACATGGCGTGACCTTGAAAACTTAAAGTGGCTAGGGAGACTTTTCTTTCTTCACTCACTTGATGGCAAGTGAAGATTTGTTCCACCTTCATTTCCCAATCTAGGTACCCCTCAACATCATCCTTTCCATGAAAATAAGGGAGATCTACCCTAGATTCCCTTGGCTTGGGGGTCCTATGCACCCTTCTAGGAAGTGGTTGATCATTATCTCCTAAAGTAAGGCTATCATCATTCATTGACTCTCCTAGGGTTGAACTATGTTGGGAGCTATGTCTACTTCGGTGCTTGTGGTGTAATTTTTCTTCTTTCTCCTTTAATAAATGAATCTCTTCCTCTAAGGTAGCAAGTTGAGCCTCTCTTTCAAGTTTTTCTTTAAGTTTTTGCTTGGCTTCTTGCTTCTTCCAAAGCTTAAGTGATCTTAATTCATGTGTTACTTTTGACAAGTCATTGTAATCACTTGAATTACTATCACTTTGAGGAGTAGAAAACTCTTCCATTATAGGAGAAAGTTGCTTTTTGAAGAATGATCTTTGAAAATCAATTGTTTTTAAGACTAAGTACTTAGAGGATTATGTATACAAATTGAACTTTAGAGGGAGGTGAGCTACTAAGAGCCACTTAAAAACCAAGCCTCTTCAAGTAAAAATTACTAATCCCCTTTGTAGTTAATCTCTACCAAATTCTTTTCAATGAAAATTGTTTTGGATGTTTTTGTGAACTATGATAAACTAGATGTATGAAAGAAAATAAAACAAGTATTAAGCAACAAATTAAACTGCCTAAACGTGTCCTAGGGTGAGAGCTTGAGAGATACCAAAGATCAATCAAGGATCACTCCCACCAAGTACTAACGAAAATTGTAAACTTAAGGAGAGATGGTTGTGTACCAAAGACACTCCCAAGACACTCCTTGAAATGGCCAAATACAAAATATAAACAACAAAGAACAAGTGGCTTAAAGTAAGGTATGAAAAACAGCCACCAAGAATTAGTGATGGATTAGTGACCAAATTTGCAACAAAATTTTCAAATTAGTAAGGAAAATTGGTCTCTAAAATCCGTCACTAATACTTATGTATTTTTTTTTTAAATTCAAATACAATTTCAAATGAAACTCCAAGGATTCTTCTCGGCAATTCAAGTCCAGCAAATGCAAAATTCCAGCCACAAGTGTTTGGTGTTTGTTCTTTGTTTTGATAGCCAAATCCGAGAGTCTCCTTTGTCCTTTCCTCCTCCTTTTCTTAGTCCTCTTTTGATGACCCTTGTAGAACTAGCTTCTAAGGAGATAGGCTAGGTCAAGCATAGGTCACATTTGAGTTCCATAATGAATACAAACAGCAAAGGTATTTAAGAGTTAAAAGAAAACAAGATTAGAGTAGGAGAAGACACTATAGATGACAAAAGACAAGATTAGGCTAGGTCAAGGAAGAACAATCCTAAGAAAGGTTCTAGAATTGATTCCCAAAACCAAAACACTCAAGGAAAATGTAAGCTGAAAAATATTATGTATATAAAGATCAATGTCAAACTGAGAAGAAGAAATTGAAAACAAAACTCCCTTTGATGGCTTTTTCTTTTGGAAATTAGGTTTAGCACCTTTTTTTTTTTTAATCAAATTTTCTTTTGCACTATTCTTTTGAACTTTGTTCTATATATATATATTTTTTTTTCTTAGGAGTTGCCTTTTTCTTTCAAGCAAAATGACACACACAACTCTCGGTCACACTTTAATTGAAGCACCAAAACCGGATTCAATTTGAATTTCAAATATCAACCAAATTAGGCTAAAATGTAATGAACATGCAACATGCTTTTGATGCTTGTTTGGTTACTTAACATATGCTCGGTTTTGGCTCCAAATTTAAATTTCAAAATGAGACTAAAACACAAATTTCAGCAAACAACAAATCACACAAGATTAAACTCACGGATAAGGAGAAACATTTTCAAGACATTTTCTAGAATAGGAAACCTAAAAATTCTAAGAAAACTACTAATGAACTAATAGTAGTTTATGAACTCAAATTCAAACAAAAATTATGAGCACACCAATATAATAAGGATCTTGGCCAAATCCACAAAAAAAAATTTATTTCAAGACGCAAAAACAAAATCAAAAGGTTCAAACAAACATAGCTAAGAATGATTAACAAGAAATGAACTACACATGACTACTAGACATGGATTCAAAATAAAATGACTCAAACATGTAATTGACCGAATAAAATTTCAAATATGACTCAAGAAAAACCAAAACGTTCTTAGGCAGAAAATCCCTATTAAGCACAAGAAGAGAGCATGATTCATGGAAGCATATAACATAGGCGCATATATGAATCATTCAAGCAACAAGAAACTAGATCCATCAAATTTAAGGCAAAATTAGATCTAGGAAAGAGTAAACTCAAAAGTGACAAAAAACTCAAGATGAACACAATGAACAAGATGAACCACGGATCAAATTCAAAAGACAAAATGATGCACTTATCTCTTGAAGACCGAAGCTCTTGATACCACTTGATGAGGTTCCACCTAGTGAATCCTCATGAACACCTTCAAATTCTCCTTGGATCCTTGGAAGAATGTCAAGGGCGGAAGCTCCAAGAAGAACCAATGTGACCTAGGAGTGCTTCTAGCTAAATCCGGAGAAGATTAGAGAATCCTAACTCTACAAAGAGAGGAGCTCAAGTAGGGTAGAGATTAGGAGAGTGACTTTCGGAGGGAGTTTTCTAGAGAGAAGAAACTCATTCAATTATTTCCAAAAGTGGCTTACAAACTCTCGGCCATCTAAAATATATAGGGAAAATTAGGTTAAAGGATTACTTGGGTTAGCCTAAGGTTAAGTAAAACCATGGTGTGGTTACTTAACCTTAGGCGCCCAAAATTTGAATTCAAATTCAAATTTTGGGAGCCAAGTCCGGAATCGACCATGTGCTTGTCATTTGGCATGTGATTAGCTTCTCATTTGAATTGCATTTAGGTCACACCATGTGCATGTGTGCACATGGCCGAAATGCTAGTCAAATGCAAAGCTAATTACATGCTAATGATAATGAACATGCAACCTTAATTAACCCTAAATTCTAATGACCTTTAAATGCACATCCTATGCTACAAGGCCGGAAATACAAGGCCCAAACAAAATACAAGGCACTAAGGCCCAAATCCTATACTACTCTAAGCTACTTGGGCTTGAACTAAAGCCCAACAAAATAAAGTGATGGGCCTTTCTTGGGCTTGGGCGCACTCTTCATGCATCCTTCTTGCCATTGTCCTAGTAGTTGGGCCCTTAGCCCATGGGCCTCCTCCATCACTATGGCCCAAAAAATGCTACTCTATGTGAACCAAAATATGTGAAACCTATACTAATATAATATGTACAAAATATAAGAAAAATGGATTTATCAAGAGATGGCCCATGTGAAGCTCAAATTGGGCCTTCCAGGCCCATCGGGCCCATTGGGCCTTGACTGACCCAATCCTCCATGCCTAGCCCACTCCTCTTGGATCTTTTAGGTTTTCACCTTTTGCCTTCCTAAGCATGATTCCATCATCCCCTCCCTCTTGAAAAGTATTTGTCCTCAAATCTCGAGGATGCATGGAATAAGAATTATCACCTACATACACAACATGCGAAGTATAAGAGGTAAAATTTTCATGATGAGAAAATTGATTATGGATCCTAAGAGGAGTCCTTATATCTAGCCTAAGAAAGAAAAATAAACTATCAAAATTAGACTCCCTAAAAATAGAAATTGGATCCTCTTCTAAGTATAACCTATAATGAAATCCTAAAAATGTAATGACACTATGGCTAAGACAATGAAAAGAGTGCTTCTTAAAAACTACAACATCTTGCCTAAAGTACCCTAAATGGTAACCTAGGCTTTTCCTAGAATATAAGAAAAGACTACTAGAAAACGCCCTAAACAATTTTGGATTTGATTGCTTATTAGATACTTATAATCATATAAACTATATTTGTCTTGTAAGGAAGGAATCATATTAAGTTCAAAATAGTAAGATCTTCCCATAAAAGCAAACATAGAATATAGATTATTAAAAGTTGTATCCACCAAACAATGTAAACCAAAAATTGGGTGCTTTATTAAGACCACATAAATACTTCCTCCCTTGTGCACCTTCAAGGAAGTAGTATAAAGAGTAAAACTAGGAATAGTCCACTCCTTCTTCACTATATCTTTAAGTTGAGATTCATTTTTCTTTAAAATATTTTGTTCTAGAATCTCTACTTCATGACTAGTGCTAGCATAAGGGTAAGAGTTAAGGTCTTTATGTAAGAAGAGAGTATTTGGCAAATGGTTTTCAGTGATAGAAAAACTCTCTTCACTCACAAGTCCTTTAGAGGAGATATTTTCCTCTTTACTCTTCCCTAAGATAGATGCATTTTTTATTTCCTTTTTCCTTGTTTTTCTCAATTTTATTTTTGCTAAAAGTTTTTCTTCCTTTTGTTTAAGAATTTGAATTTCTTCCTCTAAAATTGCAAGTCGTGCTTTTCTTTCAAGTTTTTCTTTCTCTCTTGTTAACACTTCTTGCTTTGTCCAAAGTGTTAGTGATTTAAGCTCTTGAGTAGGATGTGAAAAACTTTTTGGGGAGCTTAAGTCACTACCACTTGAGGAATGTTTTCTCATAATTAAACAAAAATAGTTTTCCAAAATAAGTTTTTAAAAATTCCTAAAGAAAAGTTGGCTAAAGATTACTAGATAAACGTGGTTCTAAACAACACTAAGCCTTTGGAACTTAGAAATTGTTTACCTTAAACGTCCACAAGCAAGCATATAGCAAACTTGACAATTAAACACATTGAATTTAAAAGCTTAAAAACAAGAGAAAATATTAAGCAAACTAGTAAAGTTTCAAGAATTTTAAAAATGCAATGCAAAAAGAAAATATTTTTGGTCTTTTCTAGGAATAAGACTAGTACTTGGAAGTCTAAGTGTACAAGTTGCACTATCAAGGGAGGTGAGCTACTAAGAGCCACTTAATAACCAAGCCTTTTCAAGTGGAAATCACTAAACTTCCTTATGGTAATCTCAATTCCACAAAACTTTTCACAAATGTTTAATGATTTATGATTTTCACAAGTGTTTTTAAATGATAACTAAACATGAACAGTTAATTCTACACAAAGCTAGTCGAATTAAGACAGTAAAACAAAGCAATTAAAGTTCAAACAACTCAAAGGAAGCAAGGTTAAGCAACTACTCGTTTTGCTCTAAGTGGAAGCTTGAAACATATGAAATTTCCAAGCCACTTCCACTAGTACTACACGTGAGTGAGCTACCAAGGGATTAGATATACCTGACCAGCTTCTTAATACTCCCTCCAAGCTTTACAAAATTGATTTAAAATACAAAAGAAATTGCAAAAATTTAAACTACACTAGAAAACAATTTGTGGCGGCTTTAGTGACCAATTAGTGACAGATTTGTTGTCCAATTTTTCTAACACTTGTTTAAGTGTTTCAATCCGCCACTAATCTTTGTTTTTGCTTGCTCCTGGACCCTGCACAAAGAACACAACAATGTGATTAATGTAGGCTGCTCACAAGGTTAAGGGAATGATCACTCTTGTGAAGGTAGTTTAGGAAAGTTTTGGTCACTAAATTAGGTCAAATTTGAATGTCTTTTGTGTCCAAATCTTTCCTACTTTTTGTTGAGTCAATGTTTGATCATTAAGCGAGGATTTGAGGTCACTTCCAGCACATAATTTTTAATCAAAGAAAATAAGACAAGCAACAAAAGCACAACTTAAAAAGCTTATACCAAAATTAAAGAGTAAGGTGTTTAAGACAAGACTCAAAGATTAGCCAAAAATTAAAAGAAGCTAGCACACAAAAGATAACCTATCAAAGGCACTAGAGTGGATTACAAAAACAAATCTAAGATTAGAAACAAAATTAAGACACAAAATATGTGGCTGGACTGAAAAAAATTATAGACAAGAACACACCAAAACCGAGAGCTAGGTATACAAGATTTTTCACTCCTTTTGGCTTTTTCTTTTGCTATTTTCTTTCTTTTATTTTTACAAAATATTTTTCACTTCTTTTTCTTTGATTAATCAGGAGTTTAAATGCCTTTTTAACACTTATAGGTCTTGGCCTTAGGCTATAAAAACTGCAGCAAAATTTTTCACACAAAACAAGAGGTGTTCACTTGCATTTTGTAACTAGTGCTTCACAATTTTATAGTGTTTTTAGGTCAAATTTTTAAGCACTCATTCTTTTGTTTTTCTCATGCATTTTGAACACTTACACCTCTGTTTTGCCTCTGTTTTAAGTGTATAATATTTGTTAAAAGTTTCAGCCACACAATAAGACTCAAGGAAACCTAATAGGAAAACGTGTTTAGTATTTTTTTTTTTTGACAAAACTTTTAACAAGACATAAAGGAAGCCTAACTCTAAGAAATTTGCTAGAACTAATAGCAAATCATGAACTAAAATATGTAAAACAAAAGCACATATAGGTAAGGTTCAGATTCAATAAGAAAATATGCAAAAAAATTTGGACACAAACAACACACAAACAATTAGGCTAAACAAGCTATTCTAGGAATTATCAACATATAAACAACTACACATAACTTTCTAAGAAAAAACAAGGATTCAAGAACAAAAATCTAATGCAATGGATGAAGTCCAATCACAGAAACATGCTAGGAAATGACAGACTCAAACAAAAACAAAAAGAAGCACAAGCAAATAGGTCCTAAACATATTGATTATGAAAGAAAATCAAAATACAATCAATCAATGGATCTATGGATAGAAATTTTTTTCAAAAAAAAAAAAGATCTGAAATGAAACTCAAACAAGACACACAAGAACACAAAGACAACAATACGAACGGACCAAAAAAATTAAGGAAACTTATCTCCAAGAAGAACCTTGCTCTTGATACAAAAAATGATGGCAAAGGAAGAAGAAGTGAATGAAGATGTTCCTCTCCTTAGCTTCACCTATGCTTGGATCCTCTTCAAGGAGACTTGAACCAAAGGTAAGAACACTTGATTGGAGGAATATTTTCGGATCTAAGGTTTCCTAGGCTATGGATGGAAGCATCCAAGCTTAAGGAACAAAGGAAAGCTCACTTCAAAAGGTAGAAAACCTAGCTAGGGTTTCTAAAAAGTGATGGCTCTCTCTTGGTGACTTTTAGACGAAATTTGGCTGAAGTAAGCTCTCAAATTTCATATATGTCAAAAGTGAATACAATGTGTGAGGAAGGATCTTTTGAATTTTCGGAATTTAGGTTACACTTGACGCCACATGTGAGGCCTCCACATTGGCGCCAAGATTTGAATTCAAATTTTGTATTTGAATTCAAATCTTGTCAAACATGTACAAGTCCGGTTCCCATGAGTGCTAGGTGTATTTAGGTTTGATTTAGTGTGCATTTAGGGTTGAATTTGAGTCACACATGTTCAGCCAAGGTGATGCCATCCATGTGACTCAAAATGCAACTTAAATGCATGCTAAATTAAACCTAGTTTTGCCTAATTCATTTAAACTAATAATCCTCCTTAAATCCTAATCTAATGACCTAAATACAATGGTCAATCAAATACAATAAATAGGAAAAATTACAAGAATGAAAATGAGTCCAATATTGGGTACCAAAAGCCCAAAGGCCCATGAAGCCCAAAACTAGGCCCAATAAGCCTATGGCCCAAAAAATGCTACTCTATGTGGTCCAAAATACAAGACCAAAATATGTGAAACTTATACTAATATAATATGTACAAAATATAAGAAAAATGGATTTATCAAGAGATGGCCCATGTGAAGCTCAAATTGGGCCTTCCAGGCCCATCGGGCCCATAGGGCCTTGACTGGCCCAATCCTCCATGCCTAGCCCACTCCTCTTGGATTTTTTAGGTTGTCACCTCTTGCCTTCCTAAGCATGATTCCATCAATAGGGAACCTACCTCAAACCCTAGAAAACCTCAAATATGGCCTCGGATGACTCAGTGAAGTTTCATAATCTCAAAAACCTCAACGCCATCCTTCTCAAAGAAACCACACACCACCGCCAGCAGATTGACTCTCTTAACTCCGCCCTCTACCGCTCCACCGTTGCCTCCGACATCGTCTTCGCCTTCTTCTAGAGCTATGCCAGGGAACTCACCCTCCGCCTCGATGATCTTCTCGCTGATAACCAATCGTAGATTGCGCATCTCCGAAGCGAGACCAAGCTCTTGGAGGAAAATGCCGATACGAGAAGGAACTCGCTGCTCTTGACGCATTTGAATGAGTGTTTGAAGAAGGACAAGCATGGCCACAAGATCCTCCGTATTATCGCCAAATTCCTCCCAGGTCAAATCCCTAATTCCTCTTAATTTCCCTATTTTTATTATTTATTATTTATTATAACTCACTAAATCATGAACAGATTCAACGCGTTTGGTGAGCGTCGATGTTCTCAACAAGTACCTGGAAGAGAGGATTTTCCCCAAGCTGGGCAAGAGGAAATTCGCGGTGCTCTATGTTCACATCGGCTTCTAGAGGAGAAAGAATTTCCCCGGAATCTCCAGTCTCCTGTGGATCTACAACGCGATTCCGGCAGCCATGAAGGACAGTTTGGTAGTCGTCTATTTCATTCACCCCGGCCTCCAGGCTCGCCTCTTCCTCGCTAGCTTTGGTTGTTTCCTCTTCAACGCTGGGTATGTGAATTTTAGATCCGGTATTGAACAATTTTTGTAACAAGTGTGTCATGTTGGGGTTTGGTTGCGTGTGGTAGGCTCTATGGGAAGCTGTGCTACGTGAGCAGGGTGGATTACCTGTGGGAGAGTGTTCGTGGGAACGCATTTGAACTCGCTACTCCTGCAATAAATTCCTTAGTAACTTGGAACTAATGATGGGGTTGTTTAATTGCTATGTTCGAGAGTACTCACTTGTGAATCAACAAAAGGTTTGTGCTTATATGTGTGGATGTCTGTTGTTGTGATTTTATTTATTTTAACAAATCAACATTTTGCTATTGTCTAATTGGCAGACGACCATCAAAATCTACAAACTTGTTGGAGAAGAGAGGTTTCTTCTTTGGGCAGTTTGTAGCATACAATTACAGGTTCTCCCTAGTTCTCTTCTTTTTATCTGAAAGTGAAATGCCATGATATGATGAATAGATTAGAAAGTAAGTTGTTTGGCATAGAACCTACACAAATGCTATTAGGTTAATGGTGATTCAATTATGAACATATTGCATTGCTGGGATAACAAAAAATATGACTAAAAGGTCTTTGAAATATAAAATTAACTTCATTCATTGGTTTTTTAGAGAAATACTAGTAACACTCCCTAACACTATCATTTGAACTTTAAAATTTATTGGAAATTACAAATTTTTGTGGGTCCACTTATTATTTAATGACTTTGATTTTGTAGTTTTTAATAAATTTTAACCAATGATAGAGTGTGTATTAAAAAAGGAGTGTGTTACTTTGCAATGGGATAGTCTTCAGTTGGGAATGATAATTATTTTTTCTAGAACATATTGTAATGATTTATTTTATGGGCACTCTTGATAGGTACTTTGTGGCAATGGAGAAGACAAACTTTTATTTCTAGCCGAAAGCTTACTTAAAAAACATGTTGCTTCTCATAGCTTACACGAACCTGAAGGTGATGTTATTCTTTCTTATTTGTTATTAATTATTTGGATAAAAATAAATTTGTCTAGATATAAAAGGAAATTATAGTAAGATTTGAGAATAAAAGACCTTCTTCAAGAATGAAAATATAAACAAAAGAGATTTAAAAACATCAATGAAGCAAAGCTTACACGTGTCTAATAAGAGAAACCTCTAACAAAACCACCAGATTTACATCAAGTAGAAGCCAAATATCTTCTCCTTTACCAAAGGCATAATAATGCATGATATAAGCGTATACTGCATCTTTCCAGAGATGTTTGGCTTTTTAACTAAAACTAAAAGTCCTCATTGAATACTGGGCCAAGGAAAATCTGTTGTGATTTTTTATGCTTACTTGTGATTATTGGTTTAAAGTTCAACCTATATTTCTTTTTCTGAAGTTTTTTTTTTTAAAAAATAAAATCTATTGTCTTGTTATTGTAAGTTTGATTGGTTAGTATTGAGGTTTTGGTTCAATATACTATACACATTGTAGTCCTACCTTCTCTTCATTGTTTTGTCAATCTGCTGCATGAAATGCAGAATGTGAAGCTTGCTAAAATTGCTCTCATACCTAGGGCTGGCAACATGGTCAATGGAATCCTCCGAAAGCTAGTTGTGCTTAAGGTTTTACTTTTCTGATTGCAATAGTCTTAATTGTGATAGTGGCAAATTATGAAGAATTTATGAAATCCATTGATGTTTGGTTTGCAGGAGAATGAAACTCTTCCTTTGCCCAAAGTGGAGGGTGATGACCGCGCTCAAGCACCAGATTTGGTAAGCCTGTAAGTATCAGCTACTCTTCAATTTGATACTGATTGTGAATTTTTAATTAAGTTTTGCAATTTTAATTTATTTACTTTCGTTTATTTATAATTAAATATTAATTGACATACTTATTATTTAGTTAATTACACTTTTGGAAGGCCTTTTTTATTAACATGATTTAGAAAAAAAGCCAATTTTTTTTTGCTCAACTGATGTTAATAAAACTATGGAGATAAATGATTGGGTTTAGTTTTTTATAGTGATCCTTCTTTGGAAGTCACCTGGAAGTCCTTTAATCCCAATTCAATGCTGGCAGGGCATGGAATTGGGCAATCCTCTCTCCCTCCTAAAACTTGCCACGAAAAATAATTCAAACACAATGCATTATTTAAAAATCCTTTTTCCAATAAAGGTTTCTAAGTATATGATTCTATATTGCAAGTCTGCTAACACCTCGATTTATGGTGACTCTGTTTGATTCTTTCATGAAATTGTTAGTGGATTTTATGCTTTTGTTTAGAAAATGTAATATGTAAAATTAATGTTTCAGGTTGATTTTATGATTCTTTATCTTGTTATTTGTGTAAAAGTAGTTTTTTTCCTCTGCAATCTGAACTTGATGCTGATATTTATAGTGGTTGTTCTGACTTTTTATTTTTACAATATTAGATTGTGTCCCTCTACCTTGCATTCCTAGTGGTACTTGGTATTGTAAATATTGCTAGAATGTTTTCTAGAAAGATAGGCATGGGCAGCATAATTTGAATGCTTTGGTAGTTGGAAGGATTGCAGGCACTGATATTTTTGAACAGATGAACCCAAGATGTATTCATGTTGTCAAAAATGTAGAAGTTGATCATGGTGGATGTGCCTTGGGCAGGCAATTCTGTGTTATTTATTTATTTATTGGCAAGCTTTTTAATGACAAAAAGTAAATTTTGTTT
Source organism: Cajanus cajan (assembly GCF_000230855.2). NCBI lineage: Eukaryota > Viridiplantae > Streptophyta > Magnoliopsida > Fabales > Fabaceae > Cajanus > Cajanus cajan. Next base: position 43,614,174 of record NC_138525.1, read on the forward strand.
ATATTTTAATTCCTCTGGCTCTTCTGTGGGTTGTTATGACTTCAACAACCAACTTAAAACTGGCTGGTATAACATATGGCTTTTCTATGGATTGATATGATGAGCATGTGTCAGCCATTTTTTTTCTGTTGCTTTTGAAATATTTCTTCTGGATCCAATTTTCTGGGTTCTAAAATAAGCATTTTTTTTTTTTTAAAATGCAATCTACATCGGTTCTCAAGAAAATCGATGTAGATTTATGCTTAAATATACATCGGTTTCAGAACGAATGTAAAAATGTATACATTTTCTACGTCGCTCTATTCTACATCGGTTTTACAACCGATGTAGATGACTTTAGAGAACCGATGTAGAATATGCATCTTGTATTAGTGAGGAAGTAATATGACAAAACCAAAGAGAGCCAAGAAAGACACAAAGCAACAATTAAAGGTTTATTTTCAACACTAGCACTCAAAGGAATAGTCCTAGGAATGGCTCTAGAATTGATTATAAAACCAAAACAAAATTTGTGCTAATATCTTGAGTATCTTAAAGTCCTTTTCCAGCCACTGGACATCAATCAAACCTCAAGAAAAATCACACAAAAATTCAAGGCCAAGTGCTCCTGATAGTTTCTTGTTTTCACTTTTCTTTTTCTAGGTTTTTCTCTTTTGTTTTCTTTTCTTTTTCTTGTCTTTTTGTCTCTTTATTTTCTTTTTCCTTTGAATACAGAATATGGTCACTTAAAAAAGAGGCCAAACAATTAACAAAGAAGTTTCCAAGTGGTGGAGAAAAGAAGAGCAAGAAGTGTAGGTATACTAGTAAAAAGTTTATTCACAAATGTTACTAGTTGTGGTACTAGTTTGTTCTTCTTTTTTGTACACTTTTATTTTCGTTTTTAATACACTTCTTACTCTGTTTTGTTTTTTAAAATAAGCACACAAAAGACACAAGGAATTTCTGGCCAAAAATTGCTAAGAAACTAATAGCAATTGAAGTTCACAAAAATTGACTCTAGAACATGTTAGGACTAATAACATGCATTAGAATCATTTTATGAGCACACTAAGATTTCATATATGTCCAGCCAGCAATAACACCATACAAGAACAGAGATGAATGAATATAGATTCAAAAAAAAAGGGCACACAAAGGATTTAATGACAAGCAAAACAACTACACATGACTCTAAGACAAAACTAGAAGATTAAGAAATGAAAAATGCTTGTATTCTTGTTTCTTTTTAGGAATTTCATTTTGACCGAATTATTAGGAGTCCAATGGAAGATAAAACCAATCCTAAAACATTAAAAAGAACATACAAAGAATACCTAAAGTCACACACAAAGATTGATTCATAAGAGGTAGTGCATGAATCAAAAACAAGCAAGACAATGTAGGTTTGTTCTATAGATTTATTAATGTGACACATGAACAACTCAAGGCACACAAACACAAGACAATGGAAGGAAATACATGTAGGAACACTTTAGACACAATATTACATGTTTTTGACCGAACAAAATTGAAAGAAAAAGCTCAAGAACGAATTTACCAAGGAAACCTGGCTCTGATACCAAATGATGAAAATCTTGTTGAGAAACCGGATTGATGTTGATTCCTCTTCAAGTTCCTCCCTAGACCTTTGGCTCCTTGATTCTTCTTAAGCTTCTCCAAGGTCTCTAATGGAGAAAGAGACCTTGGAAGCACCACAGTTTGGTAGAAACTCTCTCAAGAGACGCCACTCCTTGGAGAAGAGATAAGTCTCTTCAATTCTCACCACACTCTTCTATGGAAGGGATAAGAGAATTGGATGAATATCAAAGAGGTTAGGACTTTTAGAAGAGAGAAAAATTTCTGAAATTTTTTTGGATTTCACTATTAAATATTCCAAAAGTTGATTACAAGTGAAAGGAAAAGAGTTATATAGGGTGAGGGAAACTTATGGTGCAAGCTAGGCTAACTATGGTTCAAGAGAACCATGGTTAGCTTAGCCTGACCGGTCTAGTTAGCCTTGGGAGGCTTGTGGAGCAAGCTTCTAACTTAGAAGCTTGGAAAGCAAGATAATTTAGAAGCTTGGGCTACAAGTTTTCCAAGTGTACAAGTGAGACTAGGAATTCCGGCCAAGGCTCCAAGCTAGGTGGCTAAGCTTGTTTCTCCATGTTTAGTCCAATCAAGAATTTTGGAATTGGTTTAGTTAGGTTCACCATATGATGGTGAGGCCTAGCTAAATAAATTCCTTGAAAAATATGGAGCAAAACAAGCCCAATATGTAAAATTTGGCTTAGGCCCAGTCCTGGCCAATTACTAGTTGCACCTTCACACCTTCTATTTGTCACCTCATTTTCACTAATGAAAAATACAAAAATGGATGACCCAGAATACAAGGTCAAATGGAGCAAAAGTCTCCAAGTAATATACCTTAAATTCTAAAAGGATAACCTAAAATAAAAGAAAGAAAGTGCCTTACAAATACAAAGGCAAAATACAACTATACAAGGATTACTATGTACAAGTATCATACAATGTATATACAATGGAAGCTTATAAGACTAATAAGAGGAATCATACTCAATGCTCATGAAGAGCAAAGGTCTGAGAAGCACCTCCTCTGTAGAAGTCTCTTCTAGCTTCCTAACCATGGACCTAGTTAAAGGTCCAATGGCCTTCATGCATGCCTCCTCCTTGGATGGTCCTCCATCACCCTTAGTATGTGCTCTCCCCCTTACTTGATTATTTCTACTTCTCCCTGAGATAGGTTTAATAGATTCATTCAAATTTCTCCCCCTTTGTAATCATCAAAAGGAATAGGGGTTGACAAACAGTAGTTTATTTTTCACCTATCAGTTCCATTCCTAGCCTATCTCTCAGCCAGATATATCTATCTTCTTAAAGAGGCTTGGTAAGATATCAGCTAATTGTTCCTCTGTTTTAACATATACTAGATTGAAGGTTCCTTTTTGCACATGTTCTCTAATAAAATGATGTTTAATATGTTTAGTCCTAGAATGAAAAATAGGGTTTTTAGAAATGTTAATTGCAGCAATGTTATCACAAAGTACAGGAATACTACTTTCATAAATGTCGTAGTCTTCCAACTGATGTTTGATCAAAAGCAGTTGCGTAAGGCATTGTCCTACGGTGACATACTCAGCTTTGCAAGTTGATAAGATAATCGTGCTTTGTCTTTTGCTGGTTCATGAAACTAAGCAGCGTTCGAGAAAGTGACATCCTCTACTAGTGCTTTTTCTCTCCTATTTGTCCCCTACGTAATCTGCATCACAATATCCTAATAGGGAAAAATTCTGGCTTCTATAAAAGCTAATTCCTAGGTTAGCTGTTCCTTTAAGATATCCCAAAATACGTTTAACAGCTTGTAAATGTATCTTCTTAAGTCTCACTTGAAAAATCTGGTGCAGACACTGAACATAATGTCAAGTTTGGATACTGTTAGGTACAAAAGTGAGCCTACTATTCCTTGGTACATGGTGCTATCCACGTTTGGTGAGTCTTCGTCCAGACCAAGAGTTGTAGATGGATGCTTTGGAGTCTTCATTAGTTTTGCATCTTCCATCTTATACTTCTTCAGTAGCTCTTTCGTATATTTTGTTTGATGAATTTTGATTCCTTCGTCTGATTGGACGATTTGGAGTCCTAGAAAGAACTTCATTTCTCCCTTCATCCTCATTTCAAATTCATCCTGCATAAGCTTGGAAAAATCTTGACAGAGATTGTCATTTGTAGCTCCAAATATTATGTCATCAATATAAATTTGAACTATTATGAAATCATCTTTCAGTTCTTTTCAAAATAGGGTGCTATCAATTTTCCTCTTATAAAGTTGCTGCTTATTAGAAAAGAACTTAAGTTTTCGTACCATGCTCGTGGTGCTTGTTTTAGTCCATACAAGGCTTTGTTTAGTTTGAAAACATGGGTTGGAAGCAAGTCGCTTTCAAAACCAGAGGGTTGGTTTACGTAAACTTCTTCTGAAATTGTTCCATTTAAAAATGCGCTTTTAACATCCATTTGATACAATTTCATACCAGTGCATGCAACAAAAGAAAGTAGTATTCTAATAGCCTCTATTCTAGCAACAGGTGCAAAAGTTTCAATAAAGTCTATACCTTCCTGTTGTGAGTATCCTTTTGCGACTAACCTTGCTTTGTTCCTTACCACATTTCCTTATTCTTCTTTCTTGTTTCTATACACCCATTTCCAGACATCATTCTTTTGGAATTGGGTGAGTTTTTCTTGCATGGCTTGGACCCAGCTATCGTCTGATAAGGCTTCGTCCGTGGTTTTTGGTTCCACTTATGACAACAGTGCAATTTGTGCTTGGGTTTTCAATGAACTTCTCATTCTTACTGCATCTTTTGCCTCGCTAATGATCTGTTCTTGCGAATGATGAGCCATCATCTTCTAGTTTTGATTGACAGGCTCTCTTTCCTCTCTATCATCCTGTTGATCTTCAGTTTCTTTAGACTCATCTTCCTTTGACTGATTTTTATTTACTTTTATTCTCAAAGAAATTTCCTAGCTCTGATATTTCTTTATCAGGCTTGTTTTTGTCAAACTTAACATGAATGACTTCTTCAATAGTTATGGTTCTATTGTTGAAGACTCTATTGAAGACTCTATAGGCTCTTGACCTTTAAGAGTATGCAAGTAGGATACCTTTGTCTATTTTTGAAACTGTTCATTTTCAAATTCCATTTTCTTCACAAAAATCTTGAAACTGTTCGTTTTCAAATTCTCCCCTATGATCATTTCTTATAAACGCAATTGATATTCCTTTTTCATTTTGAACCCTTTTACAAAATACATGGAATACCTTGAAGGACTCATCCTCGTGGGTTATGAACAACACCCATGTCCATCTAGTGTAGTCATCAACAATGACTAGTCCATATCTTTTACCACTAACAGATGCAGTCCTAGTGGGATGGAATAGATCCATGTGGAGCAGTTAAAGAGGTCTTGAGGTGGAAACATGATTTTTACTTTCGAATGAACCTTTAACTTGTTTCCCCTTTTGACATGCTTCACATAAGCTATTTGACTGGTACACAAGACTCGATAGAGCTCTTACGAGGTTATGCCTTTTTAGCTTTGAGATTAATCTCAAGCTTGCATGACCAAGCTTCTTGTGCCACAACCATTGGTTTTCATAGGATACTAGACAATCAACATTTTGATTTTCTAGTTCATTAAGCATTATTTTGTGCAAGTTATTGCATCTGTTAGCCGTAAATAATATAGATGAATTAGTTTGACTAACAGTACATTTATTTTTATTGAAGGATACTTCGTAACCACTGTCACATAATTGGCTTATGCTCAGCAAGTTATGTGTTAATCCTTTAACATATAAGACGTTATCAATGGTGATAGAGAAATTGATACCTATTTTACCTATCCCCATGATTTGTCATTTCTATCCTCCGCCAAATGTGACTAGGCTTCCTTTCTTGGACCTGAGGTCTAGGAACATAGACCTTTCGCCTGTCATGTGTCGCAAGTAGCCACTGTTTAGGTACCATGACTGGACACTTCCTTTTCTTGTTGAACAGATCTGTAACAAGTATTATTTTAGTCTTTGGGTCCATAAATGTTAGCATTCGAGGTTTTGGAATACCCCTTCTTATGCATGTGACTGCACTTAGGCATGAAATGCCCATGCTTCCCATAAGTAGGATATGCAGATGTACTTGATTTGTTTTCTGATTTAGAATCAACATATCCTAATCCAGACTTATCATTTCTATTCCTAGAATATTTTAAAAGATTTTCAAGATTCTTAGTTCCTAGGGTGAACTTTGATAAATCTGATTCTAGTGATTCATTTTCTTTGTTTAGCAATTTTGCTTCTTCAAGACCTATTTTTGATTCTCTTAAAAATTTTGCATTTTCATTTTTGAGTAAAAGATTTTCTTCAAGTAGTTCTGAAATTTTTTTTCTTTTGTCCTTTATATGCTGTAGAGATCTTTGCTGAATCAATTAAAAGTTGATTATATGCATGCTGAAGATCCTTGAAATCAGATTCACTATCCTCTTCATCATTAGATTCTGATGATGAGTCTGTGTCTGTCATGAGACATATGTTCGCTTGTTCATCATCGTCAGATGATATCGTGTCTAGGTCTTCCCAAGTGGCCATGATGGCCTTCTTATTCTTTTCTTTCTCCTTTTCCTTTTCTAGTTCTGGACATTTTGTTTTGTAATGTCTTGGTTTCTTGCATTCATAACATAGTGGCTATGCTTTGTCTCTTAGAGTTCTGTTGTATTTTATCTAGTGTGACCCTCCCTTTTTCTTCATCATACAGTATATATTTCTAGACAAGAAGGATATCTCATTATCTGAGTCACACGTCTCTTCGTCCCAGCTCTCATCGGACGCTTTTTCTACTTTTAAGGCTTTTTGAGGATGATACACTTAGTGTAATGGACTTTTGTTTTCTTCCTGCTTCATCTTGTTGTAGCTCCATCTCATGGACTTTGAGTAGTCCTATGAGTTCTTCCAGTGAGAGCTTTTCAAGATTCTTGGATGCTCTCAAGGCTGTGACTTGGGGTCTCCACTTCCTGGGTAGACTACGAAGCAATTTGTCAATATGATCAAAATTATCAAAAGTCCTACCTAGAAAAGAGAGTTCATTTATAATAGTTTGAAATCTTTCAAACATAGTTTGGATAGATTCGTTCTCTTCCATCTCAAAGAGTTCATACCTATGGACCAACAAGCTTAGCTTGTTCCGTTTTACCTCCAAGGATCCCTCATAAGTTATGGCTAGGGTATCCCACATCTGTTTAGCACTTTTGAAGCTGTGCACTTTGGTGTATTCTTCCTCAGTCAAAGCACACATGAGCGCATTTCGGGCTTTAGAGTTCAGTATGAACCTTTTTTTTGTCCATCATTTTAGCATGCCTTGGGTATCTCCCTACCAGCCTCGTTCAACGGAATGTAATCTCCCTGTTCTACAACCTCCCACATGTTTATGTGACATGCATCAAAGAATGCAATCATTCTTTATTTTTAGTAGTCGTAGTTGGTGCCTCTAAAGAGAGGTGGGCAGTTCACCTCCTGTCCTTCGTTTTCCATTGATCTTACCCCTGTAGTGTTAGATGCTCAACCCTAAGGGTCAAGTTCTCATACCAATTGAAGTTTAGTGGAAAACACACAAAAGGGGGGTTGAATGTGTATTAACGAATGATTTCAAAAACATTTTTGCAAAGGGACTTATTTCTGTCTGAAAATAATATTTCAACCACTTAGAGAATGTACAAGATTGGTTAAAAGAAACTTTGCATCTGAAAATCTATTATCTGCTCAAAAATAGTTTCTTAAGTCAAACAAATATAATTTCATCTAAATATTGTTTAAAAAATAAGTAGTAGTGGATGAAGCTTTTCAGTGTAATATATCAATATAGGTAAAACTGTGTTTGTAAATCAAATAACAATGCACAGAGTTTTATACTAGTTCACTTCTGGTTCATCAACTTCACTTGCTGACGCTAGTATTCTTAAACCACTTTTGGTTGCCCGAGTATTCTCAACCACTCCTGGTTCATCAAATTCACTCACTGACGCTAGTATTCTTAAATCACTTTTGGTTTTTCAAGTATTCTTTTGCTAGCCTCTTCAAGCTTTACAGACGATAGATATTTTGAGTGTGTATTTAACTCTCAAAGAGAGGATAGTATGGTTTCTACACTCGCTAAGGTATTCAAGCTTAGTCTTACAAGGATATGTGTTTAGAGTGTGTATGTAACTCTCATAGAGAGGATGGGGTAATTTCTACACTCACTAAGATAAACTATCTTAGTTTTACATTGATATTCAAATCTGAACAAGAAGAGATGTTTGATTGTTTTGACGCTTGCTTTTGCTTATATTGCTTGTTGCTTCTCTCCTAATCGTTTCTTCTCTAGTCTTGATATTTATAGCCCTTGTGATAAATCTTTCCGTTTGAATTTGAATGTATCCGTTAAGGCAAAGCTTTCCATTGGTGTTGATAATCATTTGTTCATGGCTACACAGATCTTTTTTATTTAATGTGTTTGATCTTGCATTAAATGCTTGCTTGTTGAATTTGTGTTACAAGAAGTCCTTTGCGTAATTTGTTCCTATTTATTTTTTACTTCAATCATGACCTAGGTATGTTTGTCCTTTTTCTGTCATTGTAGCTGCGGAGGCATTGCCTTTTTCTAAAAAGTAGATGTACTTGCCTTGACACATGCAACTTTGACTTGTGAATTCATGTGCTTTTCTTATAACTGAAAATGATATATGATCTTCTTCGTTGTGACTAGTTGACTTCAGACACTTTTCAACATGTTTTGTTTGTGTCTGGAAATTTGAGTCTTCATCTAAAAGTTGGACTTTGACTTTTTCATCTTGTCTGATCAGTCATGAAGATGGATGACTTTTATTCCATCTAGAGTATTTCTTCATCTTACATTATCCAACAACTGATGTTTGTTTTGTTGACCTTTATGTGGTTGACTATTGAGCTTCATCTGATGTTTATTTGGTGCTGAGCTAACTTTTTCTTGGTCTAGTTTTGCTCTTGTTTTGATTTCTTATATTGCGCTCTAGATTGTCCTTGACATATCTTCGTTTGATATTCGTTATCGTCTGGTGCGTAATTCATGACGCTTCTATCATTTGTCTTGATTTGTTTTTTTCGACCATGCTTCATGCTTTAGTTTTTCCTATTCTTATATGTATCTGGAAATTTAATTCTTCGTCTAAAAGTTGGACTTTTACTTTTTCATCTCATCTGATCAGTCGTGAAGATGGATGACTTTTATTCCGTCTGGAATATTTCTTCATCCTGTGTTATCCAACGATTGATGCTTGTTTTGTTGACCTTTGCGTGGTTGACTATTGAGCTTCATCTGATGTTTATTTGGTGCTGAGCTAACTTTTTCTTGGTCTAGTTTTGCTTTTGTTTCTAATTTCTTATGTTGCGCTCTGGATTGTCCTTGACATATTTTCGTTTGATATTCGTTATCGTCTGGTGCGCAATTCATGATGCTTATATCATTTGGCTTGATTTTTTTTGTTCGACCATGCTTCATGCTTTAGTTTTGCCTGTTCTTATATGTATTTGGAAATTTGAGTCTTTGTCTAAAAGTTGGACTTTGACTTTTTCATCTCGTCTGATCAGTCATGAAGATAAATAACTTTTATTCCGTCTGGAATATTTCTTCATCTTGTGTTATCCAATGACTAATGCTTGTTTTGTTGACCTTTGTGTGGTTGACTATTGAGCTTTATCTATTGTTTATTTTGTGCTGAGCTAACTTTGTCTTGGTCTAGTTTTACTCTTGTTTCTGATTTCTTATGCTGCGCTCTGGATTTTCCTTGACATATCTTTGTTTGATATTCATTATTGTCTGGTGCGCAATTCATGATGCTTCTATCATTCGGCTTGATTTGTTTTGTTCGACCATGCTTCATGCTTTAGTTTTGCCTGTTCTTATATGTATCTAAAACACTACTACATAGGTTAGTATAACAATATGTCTTATATTTGTCATATTCAAAACCTCGCTAGGAATTGCTTCGTCTGACTTAACAATCTTCCCTTTTTTGATGATGACAAATATAATCTATCAATTCGTTTTAGATATAATATGGCTGATATACAAATTCATGCCAATCAAGCAGTTTATGCATTTCATACATACATCGGATCAATCAGTAGGTATTTAAGATTTTTAGGGTACTAAGGCTTTCCCCCTTAGTATGTGCTATCCCCCTTACTTGATTATTTCTACTTCTCCCTGAGATAGGTTTTATAGATTTATTCCAATTTCTCCCTCTTTGTAATCATCAAAAGGAATAGGGGTTACTAAAGTCCTTAATGAAGCGCTTTTAGAAATCTGCATGGCCAAGAAAAGATCACACCTCTTCCCCGCAAGAGGGGTAAGGCAATCGTGCAATAACAAATACCTTTGGTAATTTGGTCTCATTCAACATAGTCCTAGCTAATTCCTTAAGAGACCTATTTTTCCTCTCAACTCACAGAATTTTTGAAACAAAATATTTTGGAATTCACCTCCATGGTCACTTCTAATTGAGGTGATGTTTGTGTTCTTTTCATTTTGAAAAAGCTTGGCAAATTTCTTAAAGACATGAAAAGCTTCATTTTTGTTTGCAAGAAACATAACCCATGTGAATCTTGAATAGTCATCTACAATAATTAACCCATAGTAGTTCCCACCTAGACTTATGGTTTTTGAAGGACCAAACAAATTCATGTGAATTAATTGTAAAGGTCTAGTGGTTGAAATCTGATTTTTGCTTTTAAAGCTAGCCTTTACTTACTTGTCCTTTTGACAAGTATCACATAGTTTGTCCTTACTAAACTTGAGTTTATGTAATCCTATCACTAACTCCTTTCTAATGAGTTTGTTTAAGTGATCCATGTGAATATGTGCAGCTTTCCTATGCCAAATCCAAATATTGTCTTCTTTGGTTATTAAGCACTTGGTGTTGGAAATTTCTATTGAGTGCTTTAAGTTTAGGATGTATATGTTGCCAATTCTTTCTCCAATGAATCTAATTTCTTTTGTCTTTTTATCACATATTAAGCAACAAGTATTATCAAATTCAATTTTAAAGCCTTTATCACTAAGTTGACTTATACTCAGCAAATTATGTTTCAGCCCTTCAACAAGTAATACATTCTCAATCAATGTTAAGGAGGAGGAGTTACCAATGTTTCCATAATCAAGAATCCTCCCTTTGTTGTTGTCACAGTAAGTAACAAACCCTTCATTCTTCAATTTTAGACTTGAGAATTTTAAAGGATCTCCAGTCATATGCCTTGAGCAGCCATTATCAAGATACCATAATAAGCTTTTGGCATGTTTATGCTTTGATTAAAATCAACTCCACTTCTATCAAAAGTATTTCTTTGTCTTCCCAAAATGATATTCAAATTTGCATTTCCATTTGTAAACTTTGCAAGAGTAATTTTCAAACCATCATTTTCCTTTTCCAAAGTCTTGCAATTTTCCCAAACACCTTTTGAAGAAGGGGAGGTTTCACAATGAGCTTCATTGAAGTTCAAAATAGTTTGAAGATTGTCATGCTCATTTTTCAAATCCTCAAGCTCTTGTTCAACTTTAATTAAAGCATTTTCATACCATGATAGCTTGTTTTTAAGCTTTGAATTTAAAGCATCTAATTTCACATCCTTTTTGTGAATTTGAATGAAGGCTTCTTGAAGTTGATCATAGTCCGGATTAGATTCAAGGTCAGAATCACTTACTATTGTGTCTTGATCAGCTCCAGCCATCAAACACAAATTGTTCTCTTCCAATTCAGATTCATCACTTGTTGTGCTTGAGTTATTGTCTTCCCAAGCAATGTAGGTTCTCTTTCCTTTGCCATTTTTCTTCACTTTCTTTTCCTCTTGTTGCTTCTTTAAGAGGTTTGGACATTCAGCTTTTATGTGTCTGGTTTCCCACACTCAAAAAAATTGTAGGACGATGTACTTGTTTCCTCTTTCTTATTAGTCTTCTTGTTGAACTAGTAGGGAGAATTCATCTTTTTTCTTAGGAATTTTCTGAACTTCTTCACCAGCAAGTTGAAGTTCTCTGTTTCAGAATCATTGGAGCTTGATTCTTCACACACTTCTTTGCCTTTGACTGATTTCAAGGCTCTTAGTGACACTCCCTTGCCCTTTTTGTCCTGCTGTTCATTTTTCTCAAATATATGCAACTTTTTCTCATGCTCTCTAAGCCTTCCAAAGAGAGTAGCAAGGGTCAATGAAGTTAAGTCCTTTGATTCTTGATGGAAAACTTGATGGAGAATCCGGATTGATGTGAATCCTCTTGAAGTTCCTCCCTAGACCTTTGGCTCCTTGATTCTTCTTAAGCTTCTATAAGGTCTCCAATGGAGGAAGAGACCTTAGAAGCACCACGGTTTGGTGGGGAACTCTCTCAAGAGACGCCACTCCTTGGTGAAGAGATAAGTCTCTTCAATTCTCACCACACTCTTCTATAGAAGGGATAAGAGAATTGGATGAATATCAAAGAGGTTAAAGACTTTTGGAAGAGAGAATTTTCGTGCAAATTCTAATCTCACTCAAAAATATCATCCAAAAGTATTTTACAATGAAGGAAAAACGAAAATATAGGAGTAGGAAGCTTGGAGAGCAAGCTAGCCTTAACCATGGTTCACTAGGAACCATGGTAAGGTCTAGCTAACCTTCCATGGTCTAAAGGCTTAGAGAGCAAGCTACTCACTTAGCTTGCTAAGCTTGTGCTTCAAGCTTCTAAGCTTGAGTGTGAACAAGCAATGTGAACACAAATCAAGGTGGGCGGCTCATGGACTTTATTTTACTCCAACCGGTTTTGAAAAATGATGATTTGGTTTAGTTAGGTTCATCCAATGTGAATGAAACCTAGCTAAATCAAATCCATGAAAAATTAGGAGTAAAATGAGTCTAATATGTAAAATTTTGCCTAGGCCCAATTGCTAGTAACACTCTCTAGCTTGCTAGTTACACTCTCTAGCTTGCTAATGCCACTCCCAATCCTACTACTAGAAAAATAAGGAAAGAGTGTATTTCTAGATTAGGTTAAATGGAGTCAAAGTTCCCAAGTAACCTACCCTAGAAACAATATACAATAGCTACTAAAAGGAAATAAAGTGCCTATCAAATATAAAGGCAAAAATACACCTATACAAGTATCTACTATATACAAGATACAAGAAAACAAACTATACAATGTATGTACAATGGAAACTCAAGAGACTACTAAGAGGAATCATACTCAATACTCATATTGAGCATAGGTCTAAGAAGCACCTCCTCTGTAGAAGCCTCCTAACCATGGACCTAGTTAAAGGCCTAATGGTCTTCAAGGGTGAGCCTCCTTAGATCAACCTTCACCCTTTTTGGTCTTACCTCATCCAAAGGGATCCTTGGGGATTAGATTTCCATCATACCCTCCCCTTTCGAAAGGATTTGTCCTCAAATACAGTGGTCCTTCCACAAAGATAGCATCACCTACAATGGAAACAAGAAACAAAGCATTAGGGATGACATATTCATATAACATATGTGGAAAGTGCACCCTATGAGGAATTCCTTCTATAGTCCTAGCAAGGGTCCTTAGACTAGGAAGGATGGGTTCTCTAAGCATAAGAATAGGATCCTCACTATAGTGTATTCTTAGTGTAAAACTAAATCCTAAAAATGTGAAAGTGCTAAAACTATAAGAAACTAATGAAGTAGTCTTACATACTAAGATATCTTGCCTAAAGTACCCTATGTAGTAACGTAGGCTTCTATAAGAAAACAAAGTGAATATAACAAGGAAACTACCTAGACAATCCTTGATCATATTAAATATTAGATACATCATGGAAGAGGGTGTAAAGAGTTTAAGGAAAGTCATAGAATCTAATTTGGTCTTGAAAGGAAGTAGTAAAGTTATGTTCAAAGAAGTTTGAACTTCCCTTAAGATCAAAAATAGAAAATAAGACACCATGAGATATATCTAATAAACAATATAAACCAAAGGTTGGGTGCTTTATTAGAACAACTAAAGTAAGAGAAGTCCTAAATAGACAATGGCTGTCTACTTTGGGCACCACCAAAGTAGTAGCATAAGAAGTAGAACTAGGTGAAGTCCACTTCTTCTTCACAAGACTAAGAACTTGAGATCCTTTATTTTCAAAATTATTTAGGTTATGGATCTTAAGCTCTAAGTCTGTGGCAGCAATAGAAAAAGAGCTAAAATCTTTGTGAAGAAGAAAAGTCTTTTTGCAATCATTTTGAATTAAAAAGTGACTTTCCTTTTGCACAAGATTTTTGGAGGAGACACTATCCTCCTTACTCTTTTCCAAGAGTAGTGTCTTTTTAGTATTAAGAAGGTGAAGAGGTTGTTCAACTATAAGACATGATGGAATAACACTAAGGCCAAGAAGACCAAGAGGTGATATATTGAAGGAAGCAAGAGGAATGGGTTAGTGTTGAAAAACCATAGAAGGAGTAAGCCTACTTTTGGGCCTTAGCTCCTAAGTTTTTATAGCATTTATTTTTATTCCTATTTTTGTCCTTATCTTTAATTTCCTATTTTACCCTTGTATTTTGGGGTGCTTAGGACTTAGAACTTATTTTCCTTGTATTTCTCATTTTGCCTTTGTATTATGGGGTGCTCTAGATAATTAGGTTTTTAATTTTGGGCTAGGGTGTTAATTAGAGGGTGATGCATGTTTTTTGGTGTCATTGGGTCTATTTTTGGTGTTAGAAAAGCTTAGGTCCAAGTGGAGGGCAAAGGTTGCATGGTCTTATCATGCACCTAGATATAGCCAATCTAAACCCAAAGATTCCATCTTTGGCCACCAAGTTGCATCTAGGGTTCATTTGCATTTCATTTGGAATGCATTTGCCTACTCCAAATGCAACCCTAGATGCCTCCCCTCCTATAAATACCCAACACCCCACACCTTGTAAATACTTTGGAATTTATGATATTAAGAGAGCCTTTGTGCCTTAATATTCTTCCTTAGTCCCCTTGGTCATTTCGGCCACCTATCCTTCTCATCTTCACCGTGAGTGTTCTCACCTTTAGGAGTGGCCTTCATCCATCAATGAAGTGAGCCAAAACCCTAGAGTACCACCTTAGCATTTCATCAAACACCTAGCCTCCATAAACACCATTCGCCCATCTCCATCTCCAAGGCTAGAAACCTTGAGTTCCATGATCCAAGGAGTCCGGTCATCCCTCTTTCACGCTCTTAACTCAATCCATGCAAGGAGGGTTGCCATCAAGACATTTCTTAATAGAATGTTTTATTAAAAATTGACTTCTAGGAACAACTTCCTTGGAGGAGACACTACCCTCCAACTTTAGAACCTTCTTTTTCTCCTTTTTTTTTTTTTTTTTTTTTTGATTTCATAAATACTTGATCCTCCAACACTTGTGAAGGTGAAAGAGGAGTCAAGGTGTGTTTCTTGCCTAGGTGGACTAGGCAAATTTTGTTTGTAACACCATCATGAATGGCCTTCCTATCATGTTGCCAAGGCCTTCCAAGTAAAATGTGGCTTGCATCCATTGGAATTATATCACACAAAATTTTATCTTTATATTTTCCAATGGAGAAAGGAACATTTACTTGATCCTTAACTTCTATAGGTCCATCCTCATTAAGCCATTGAAGTTTATAAGATTTAGGATGGGCTATAGTAGTTAGGTTGAGCTTATCAACCAACCTTTGGCTTACAAAGTTATTACAAGATCCACTATCAACAATGAGAGAACAAGTTTTCTTAAAAATTTTGCATCTAGAATGGAAAAGGTTCTCTCTTTGTGATTGGTCTTGATCATTGGGTTGGTTAGTAAGTAACCTTTGAGCAATGAATAGGTCACCTTCACATGGTGCTTCCTCACTAGAACTAAGGTTTTCTTTTTCTTCACTTGAGGAGCATGAAGAAGATGAAGTGCTTTCCTCACTCAGGATCTCATTGCCCCTAATGATCATGGTCTTTTTTGTGGGGAATTGGGAAGCTATGTGTCCCCTCCCTAAGCATTTAAAGCACTTTATGAAACTAGTCCTAGTTTCATCGGAAGATTTTTCTTTTTCTTTTTCTTTTAGTGGCCTTTCTTTTGAATAGGAGGGTTGAACCTCCTTCTTGAAGTCCTTTCTAGGGTATGAGGTTGATTCCTTCCTAAGGGTAGGCTTTCTCTTAAGTTGTTCTACTCTCACATAAAGTTGAACTAGTTCATTTAGGTCTCTATAGGGTAATAGTTCAACTTTATCCCTAATCTCTAGGTTTAGGCCACTTTGAAACCTAGCTATGATGGTTCTTTCTTCTTCTCTAATTCCAGCCCTCATCATAAGCAACTCCATTTGTTGCCTATATTCCTCAACACTAAGGTTTCTTTGTCGGAGTCTTTGGAGCTTGTCCATCAACTCCCTCTCAAAATATGGAGGAATGTGCCTTCTCCTTAAGGCACTTCTAAGCTCATTCCAATATTGAATTGGAGACTCATGATGAGTTTTTCTTTCCCTTTCAAGGGAAGTCCACCAATACATGGCATACCCTTGAAAGCTTAGGGTAGCCATGGGAACCTTTCTCTCTTCACTCACATTGTGGTAAGTGAAGAGTTGTTCAACCTTCATCTCTCAATCTAGATAATCATCAACATTGTCTTTTCCATGGAAGGGAGGAAGGTCAAACCTAGGTTCTCTAGAAGATGTTGTTTCATGCCTAGGCCTATGTTGCCTAGGGGGTCTTTGATAGTAGCCATCATCATGGTGACTACTATAAAACCCTTCACTTCAGGATGAGTGAGTGTGTGAATGGTGACTATTGGACTTAGATGTTTCTTCTTCATGTTTATGCCTATGGGACCTAGAAGGCCCTTCACCATCATGTCTTTTGGGCCTAGTAGGCCCATGACCCTCATTGCCGTGGGGTTTGCTAGTCTCACCCCCACCACAAGCTTATTCAACAACTCTTTTATTGTTTCATTATTTTTTTTATTTTCTATCTCTTTTTTCCTAATATAATTCCTAAGTTCTCTAAGTTCATCTTTAGTGCTTTTATGACTCCTAGGAGAATAATGACCATGCACACTACTTTCATGAGAATGATCACTCATTTTTGCCGGAAAGGTTTTCACAAATCTTAAAGAATTTTGCAAAGTGAGTGATAAAGATTTTTACAAAAGATTTTCTCTTTTTGGTGCAATACTAAGTACTTGGAGGTCTAAGTATACAAGTTGCACTATCAAGGGAGGTGAGTTACAAGGAGCCACTTAATAACCAAGCCTTTTCAAGTGGAAATTACTAAACCCCCTTATACATTTATTACAAAACAAATTTTTCACACAAGCAAGTAAAGTAATTGTGTATGTGTGCACGAAAACCCTAGTAGGCAAAGGAAGCCTTCTAAACAAACTTAGAAATTAAACAAGTAGAAAACGTAAAGCATACACTAGTCGTAGGGTCCTGGGGTGGAAGTCCAAGTGACACTTGAAGCCTTTTGGGACACTTCCACAAGTCCTAAACGTATTATGAAAGCAAGTAAACTAGGCGTATCCTAGTGGAAGCCCAAATGGCACTTGAAGCCTTTGGGGATCCTTCCACAAGTACTAAACGTATCTAGGAATCTTTATTTAAGACTATTTAGGAAGTGGTGGAACTTAATCAAAAGTTTTCCCAAACAACCACTCCTAAATGTAAGTTTGTTTTCAACAAAAGAAAGTTAAAAATTAACCCAAGGGTAGGGTTAAGGAATTACAACAAGAAATTAATACAAATCAAAAGAAATTGGAGAGTCTCTTCAAAGGTCTTGAGGGCTGAATTTGGAACAGCTTTTGCAACAAGTTTAGTGACCAAAATGTTTGAAAATGAGGAACTCCACAAATCTGTCACAACCTTCCAAATCCGTCTCTAATTCCCTTCCAAAATTCATCTCCGACCTTCAACCTAAAATAAGAAAAATGTGTTGGCTGCAAAATGAACAAACAAGTGAGCCTTTCCAAGGTGTTTCACTCAAGTAATATGTACCTCAATCTCCTTCAAGTGTTGACCCCTTTGAGATTAACCCAATATGTCTCAATTAGCCCTTCCTTCCAAGTGTAATGGCTTGAAAAAGAATTATATCTCACCAAGGATTAACAATCAATCAAGAGAGAGTAGAGGCCAAGAAATTAAAACTGAAAAGCACAATTAGAATAGGCTACACTCTTATAGGAATTAATGTGACAAAACAAAGAGAGCCAAGAAGACACAAAGCAACAATTAAAGGCTAATTTCAAAAGCTAGCACACAAAAGATTAGTCCTAGGAATGGCACTAGAATGGATTACAAAAAACCAAAACAAAATTTGTGCAATTGTTTTGAGTGTTTAAAAGTATTTTTCCAACCACTGGACAGCAAGCAAACTTCAAGAAAAATCACACAAAAATTCAAGGCCAAGTGCTACTATAGTGATGTTTTGTTTTCACTTTGCTTTTTCTAGGTTTTTCTCTTTTGTTTTCTTTTCTTTTTCTTGTATTTTTTTCTCATTTCTTTCTTTCTTTTCTTTGAATAGAGAGAGTAAGCACTTAAAACATAGGCCACACAATTAATAAAGAGGTTTCCAAGTGGTGAAGAAAAGAGAAGTAAGAAGAGTATAAGTGTAAGTGTATTAGTCAAAATTTTCAACACAAAATGTTACTAGTTTTGGTACTAGTTTGTTCTCATTTTTTGTACACTTTGATTTTCGTTTTTAATACACTTCAAACTCTGTTTTATTTTTCAAAACAAGCACAAAAAGACACAAAGAATTGCTGGTCACAAATTGCTAAGAAACAAATAGCAATTGAAGTTCACAAAAATTGACTCTAGAACATGTTAGGTCTAACAACATGCATTGGAATCATTTTATGAGCACTCTAAGAATTTTTAATGTTCAACCAGAAATGACACCATATATGAACATAGGTTAACACATTTAGATTTAAAAATGAAAAGGAACAACAAGGATTTAATGACAAGTAAAACAACTACACATGACTCTAAGACAAAACTAGAAGATTAAGAAATGTAAAATGCTTGTATTCTTGTTTCTTTTTGGGAATTTCTTTTTAGTCCGAAATTAATAGGAGTCCAATGGAAGATAAAAGCAGTCCTAAAACATTTAAAAAGACATACAAAGAATACTTAAGGCACACACAAAGATTGATTCACAAGAATTTAGAACATGAACCAAAATCAAACATGACAAGGTGAGTGTGTTCTATAGATTGATGGATGTGACACAAGAACCACTCAAGGCACACAAACTCAAGAAAATAAAAGCAAACACTTATAGGAACAGTTTAGACACAATATAAGATGTATTTGACCGAACAAAATGGAAGAAGAAAGCTCAAGAATGAATTTACCAAGGAGACCTAGCTCTTGATACCAAATGATGGAAAACTTGATGGAGAATCCGGATTGATGTGAATCCTCTTGAAGTTCCTCCCTAGACCTTTGGCTCCTTGATTCTTCTTAAGCTTCTATAAGGTCTCTAATGGAGGAAGAGACCTTAGAAGCACCACGGTTTGGTGGGGAACTCTCTCAAGAGACGCCACTCCTTGGTGAAGAGATAAGTCTCTTCAATTCTCACCACACTCTTCTATAGAAGGGATAAGAGAATTGGATGAATATCAAAGAGGTTAAAGACTTTTGGAAGAGAGAATTTTCGTGCAAATTCTAATCTCACTCAAAAATATCATCCAAAAGTATTTTACAATGAAGGAAAAACGAAAATATAGGAGTAGGAAGCTTGGAGAGCAAGCTAGCCTTAACCATGGTTCACTAGGAACCATGGTAAGGTCTAGCTAACCTTCCATGGTCTAAAGGCTTAGAGAGCAAGCTACTCACTTAGCTTGCTTGGTAAGCAAGCTAAGGAGAAGCTTGTGCTTCAAGCTTCTAAGCTTGAGTGTGAACAAGCAATGTGAACACAAATCAAGGTGGGCGGCTCATGGACTTTATTTTACTCCAACCGGTTTTGAAAAATGATGATTTGGTTTAGTTAGGTTCATCCAATGTGAATGAAACCTAGCTAAATCAAATCCATGAAAAATTAGGAGTAAAATGAGTCTAATATGTAAAATTTTGCCTAGGCCCAATTGCTAGTAACACTCTCTAGCTTGCTAGTTACACTCTCTAGCTTGCTAATGCCACTCCCAATCCTACTACTAGAAAAATAAGGAAAGAGTGTATTTCTAGATTAGGTTAAATGGAGTCAAAGTTCCCAAGTAACCTACCCTAGAAACAATATACAATAGCTACTAAAAGGAAATAAAGTGCCTCTCAAATATAAAGGCAAAAATACACCTATACAAGTATCTACTATATACAAGATACAAGAAAACAAACTATACAATGTATGTACAATGGAAACTCAAGAGACTAATAAGAGGAATCATACTCAGTACTCATATTGAGCATAGGTCTAAGAAGCACCTCCTCTGTAGAAGCCTCCTCTTGCCTCCTAACCATGGACCTAGTTAAAGGCTCAATGGTCTTCAAGGGTGAGCCTCCTTAGATCATGATGGAATAACACTAAGGCCAAAAAGACTAAGAGGTGATATATTGAAGGAAGCAAGAGGAATGAGTTAGTGTTGAAAAACCATAGGAGGAGTAAGCCTACTTTTGGGCCTTAGCTCCTAAGTTTTTATAGGATTTATTTTTATTCCTATTTTGCCATTGTCTTTAATTTCCTATTTTACCCTTGTATTTTGGGGTATCTTAGTCATAGGATTTATTTTCTTTTGTATTTCTCATTTTACCCTTGTATTATGGGGTGGTTTAGATCATAGGTTTTTATTTTTGGGCTAAGGTATTTAATTAGGGAGCTAGACACATTTTTGGTGGTGTTTGGACCTATTTTTGGACTTAGAAAGGCTTAGGCCCAAGTGGAGGGCAAAGGTTGCATGGTCTTATCATGCACCTAGATATAGCCAATCTAAACCCAAAGATTACATCTTTGGCTACCAAGTTGCATCTAGGGTTCATTTGCATTTCATTTGGAATGCATTTGCCTACTCCAAATGCAACCCTAGATGCCTCCCCTCCTATAAATACCCAACACCCCACACCTTGTAAATACTTTGGATATTGAATATAAAGAGAGCCTTTTGTGCCTTTATATCTTTCCTTAGTCACCCTTGGCTATTTTCGGCCAAACCCTACCATCTCCACCTTGAGAGAAAAACCCTAGAAGTGGCCTTCATCATCAATGAAGTGAGCCAACCCTAGAGTGCACCTTTCAAGCCTTTCATCAAACACCTTCTACCCAACCTCCATTTTCATCCATTCCATCATCATCCATCCTAAAACCTTGTACCACCTTTGAAGAACTTGATCCTTGGAGAAGGCGTCCTCTTCCTTTCTCATCACCTCATGTTCATGCAAGTAAGGATGCCATGAGATCAATCTTCACCCTTCTTGGTCTTACCTCTTCCAAAGGGATCCTTGGGGATTAAATTTCCATCAATTCTTCTATGGCAGTAACCTTTGCTTGCCATGATCTATCCAAGCATTGCAGAACTTTCAGATTTAATTTTTCTTCTTCAAATTTCCTGTCAAGATCAACAAAGTGATTTATCAAGTGTGTAAATCTCTTTCGAAAATCAGAAATTGATTCACCATTTTTCATTCTCAACAATTCATATTCTCTTATTAGAGTATGCTTTCTAGATCTCTTTATATCACTTGTTCCTTCATGAGTGACTTGCAAAGTGTCCCACATTTCTTTAGCAGATTTGTATTGAGAAATTCTGAAAAATTCATCAATAGACAATGCATATGTAATTATGTTTTTTGCTCTATAGTCATATTGAGCTCTTTTCCTCTCATCATCACTCCACTCAGTCCAATGTTTTTCTCTCTTCCCATCATCATCTTTGGTCATAGGGATATAGGATCCATTTTCAATTGCATCTCACACAGCAATGTCAATTGCTTCAATGAAAATTCTCATCCTAATTTTCTAGTAGACATAGTTTTCACCATTGAAAACAGGAGGTCTATGAATATAGAAACACCCTTACCTTAAGGTAGGTTGCTATTGGCCATTTTTGAAATCTAGAATAACACTCAAGAACCTTGCTCTAGATACCAATTGTTAGAAAAGAATGGCTCAATTCAAGAGGGGGGTGAATTGGATTCTGTGACACTTTAAAAATTTTCAGAGTTCTTAGGATCTTTATTTCAATTCAAACTTTTCTAATATGAATTTTCAAAGAAGTTCCTTAAAGACTTGTTAATGAAAAATGAGTCATATATGCTTTCTTGATTAACCTTTGATAAACTTCAAAGTTAAGAGCAATCAATATACAACACTTTGATTTAGTTTAAAGCAATGTTGTGCATACAAACATGTTAATCAAGAATAATCTCTTTAACACATAACCAAGTTATTACTCAAAGTAAAAGATAAGGGTAATAGAAGATTGCACAAGTCTTTTATCCTGGTTCAGTCACTCCACATGTGACCTACATCCAGTCCTTAATCATAACCTGATCAAGATTTGTTCCACTATCTTAATGAAGAAGTTTTACAAGCATACCACACATGCATACAATCCTACATTCAAGATAATCACTTTCTTGACCCCAAGAAAAAACCTCTTGTAGAAACCCACTACAAGAATTCCTTACCACTTGAGGCACCTACTCAAGATTTACAATTATTCACAAAGAATTAAAGGAATGAATTCACCTGAAAACAGAACAAATCAGATAGTGAACTCAGAAGCAAATCTCAATCTTTCTTTTCAAGAATGTGATGATGATGATGATCTTCTCTCAAAGCATTTCAAAAACGTTTTACTTCTTGGTTTCATAAAGAAATCTCTCCAAGAAGGTCACAAAGACTTCACAATAACATTTTTCTCTTTTTGATTCTCAGTTCTATATTGTTCTGAAGTTTCAAAAATGTGAAAACTATTTATAACATTTTCAGAACTAGATAATCGATTATTTTAAAGGATAATTGATTATTTTGTTCTTCATGATTTCTAGAAATCAACAAAGAATAGATTAATCGATTATTTTACAGGATAATCGATTATTCCAGAGAGTGATTCCTAGGATAATTGATTATTTCACAAATAATTGATTATTACAGCAAGGCATCCTTTTCACCTGTTGCTAGAATAATCGATTATATTTTATGATAATCGATTATTTTGAGTCAGTTTTCAAAAGCTCTATTTTATGTCTCAAAATAACTTTTCAAGTTTCTAACTCATCATCATACTCATTCTTAATCAAATTAGATAAAGATTAACCTATGCACAAAGCACACGCATGAAAAAATAAGCTCAACAAACAATACAACTTATGAGCTACTCCTATTACACATCATAATAGCTATATTTTCTTCTTGACTTTGTTTTTGACTTGTTGATGTCCTTGGTCAACCTTGATTCTCAGAATCAACACTTTGTTATCATCTAAACCTTCATTCTCCAAGTTTGAGCTGATTCACCACTCCGTGAATCTCAACACTATAGTGATCTTGGGCTTTCAAAACCATAGTTTTCTTTGTAGGACATTAAGAAGCAATATGTCCTCTTCCAAGATACTTGAAGCACTTAATTTCACTTAACTTAGATTCTTTGAAAGTTGATTTTTATTTTTCTTTTTTCTTTTTCTTCTTTGGGATAAGGTTGTGAAAAGTGACCCTCCTTCTTAAAACTCTTGGAATAAGAGGGAGTGGAGTCTTTTCGAAAATATTTTCTTTAGAGTTGATGCTCCACCCTTGAACAAAGTTGAACAAGTTCATTTAAATCTCTATAAGGAAAAAGTTCAAATTTGTCTCTTATCTCAAGGTTAAGATCACTTTGAAATCTAGAGGTTGTGGTCCTCTCTTCCTCCCTAATCCCAGCTCTCATCATGAGTAACTCAATAGTTTTCCTATATTCTTCCACACTAGATGACCCTTGTTTCAATCTTTGAATGTGGAAGAAAATATGCACAAAAGTTTTGATGATGCCAAAGTGATTATAAAAGCATTGAAGAAGAATCAAGGTTGAGTTAAAGTAAGTTGATGCAAGAACAAGATTTCAAATGTTACATAGATAAGTCTTGTTCTAACCTCCTCTCCAGATTACATATGCTAATTATAACTAATTATTTATGGTTAATAATATTTATATTATTATAATGTGTAGAAAAGATACTTAAACAAATGAATTAAATTTATCTAATTAAAGTTTTATTCAATAAAAGTCACTAGATATTACAAACCATTTTATAACAACTTAGTAAAACAAAACTCCCAATCCTATACTCTGGCTTTTTTGCATCTGACCTTCTAACCGCACATTCAATTTTTTTTTTTTTTTGCATTATGAGATCTCCAATATCTAGGTTTAAAAATATTTATGGGGTTAGACATTTAATTTCATTCATATCTTACACAAACAAATCAAACAAGCACATAATAAATTCATACAATTATCAACACACACAACAATCTGATAATATTTTTCATTAATAATAGCCCAAATAATGCAATATGCTTATGAGAATGAGATACAATTTTTGATTGAAAATATACTTTTAAAAATCATTTTGACTCAATACTCCATGGAGATTTTCCCTTTCGAGTGTTTAGTGAATGATGGAGGACCATCCATGGAACTTCATGTGGGACCCATCAGTAATCCATGGCTAGGAGATTGGAAGAGGATAAGGAAGTCAAAAATCCTAGAAGACATGTTTCTTAAGATTAAAATACACTAATCATTCTCCTAAGCTTTGGTAGCCTACAATTTATGTTTATGCCTATTGTGCCCTTGTCTTTGATTTTCCATTTTTACCCTTGTATTTTGGGGTATCTTAGACATAGGATCTATTTTACTTGTATTTCTAATTTTACCCTTGTATTTTGGGGTATTTTAGTCATAGGGTTTATTTTCTTTGTATTTCCCATTTTACCCTTGTATTATGGGGTGCTTTAGATCATAGGTTTTTATTTTTGGGCTAAGGTATTTGATTAGGGTGGGAACAAAAACCTAGACATATTTTTTGTGGCTATTGGACCTATTTTTGGTGTTAGAAAGGCTTAGGCCTAAGTGGAGGGCAAAGGTTGCATGGTCTTATCATGCACCTAGATGTAGCCTAACTAATCTCAAAGATTTCATCCTTGGCCACCAAGTTGCATCTAGGGTTAATTTGCATTTCATTTAGTGTGCATTTGGCTTGTGAATTTCAGCTATGCACTCTCCAAATGCAACCCTAGATGCCTCCCACTCCTATAAATACCTTAGGCTATGCATCATGTAAATACTTTGGAATATATGAATTTGAGTGAGCATTTTTGCCTCAAATCCTCTCCTTAGTCACTAGGTCAATTCGGCCCACCTCTCTTATATCCTCCTTAGAGTGAGTTTAGGGATACCTTGAATGCCCTTCACCTCTACTTAGTGAAGAGAGCCAACTAGAACACCCAAAACACCATCCTCCCTTCATTTTTCATATTCGCCTAAGCCATCACCATCTACGCCCACCTTCCTTTTTGCCTCACCCTTGAAGGAAATCCACCCCCTAAGGTCACAATTTTGGCCTTGGCAAGGAGCTCCTCTTCACCATTGATGTTTGTTCATCCCGTTGGTGGAAGGAGTCCATCATTTGGTATCAGAGCCTAAAGCACAAAAGGAGGTTCATGAATAAGTAATGAACCATGGAGCAATATAAGAAGACATTTTTAACAAGGTTTTCATGGATGACAATGAACTCAAAGATGATGCAAATCAAGACTCAAAAAAAAAAGAAAAAAAAGAAGAAAAAGAAAAACCATCTTTTAAGGCATCTTCCTAAGACACTAAAACAAGTGATATCAAGTGTTTCAAGTGTCTTGGCCGTGGGCACATTGCTTCACAATGTCCCACCAAGAAAACTATGTTTTTAAAGGGCCAAGATCACTATAGTAGCCTTGATGAAGCTACTTCCTCATCTTCAAGTGATGAAGAAGAAGTTTTAGAATCCGAGGAAGAAATCTTACCTTGTGAAGGAGACTTATTGTTGGTTAGAAGGCTCCTTAACAATCAATCTAGTGAAATTGACCAATCACAGAGAGAACTTGTTTCAAACAAAATGCAAGGTCTTAGAAAGCACTTGTTCTCTCATTGTAGATAGTGGGTCAACTTCCAATTGTTGTAGCACTAGATTGGTTGATAAGCTAGCCTTAACTACAAAACCTCATCCTAAACCTTACAAAATGCAATGGATCAATGAGGAAATAGGTGTTGTAGTTAACCAACAAGCAAGCATACCAATATCTATTGGCAAGTATAAAGAAGAAGTTTTGTGTGACATATTGCCATTAGAGGTTAGTCATGTCTTGCTTGGTAAACCATGGCAATTTGACAAGCAAACAATCCATGATGGCCTCACAAATAAAATAAGTTTCCAACACTTAGGTAAGAAGTTTGTGTGGTGTCCTCTATCACCCTCTCAAGTGAATGAAGACCAACTCAAACTAAAAGCTAAGAAAGATGAAGAAGAGAAAATTAAAAACAAAAACAAAAAGAAAAGAAAAGAAAAAAAGAATTTTTCTTTTGAAGAAAAAGGGCTAGAACCTTAACCCTTGTGTCATCCTCATTCTTTTGGTGCCAAAGAAAGATGGCAATAGAGGATGTGCACCAATTTAGAAAGCCATCATTGAATAAAAGGCACTCAATCCCTAAGATAGATGATTTAGTGAATGAATTGCATGGGGGCCATAACTTTTTCAATAATAGTGATGCCTCTTTGGCTTTCTCCTTCCCCTAGCACTTTCATTCAACAAATTGTGTACCTAAGGATTGCATAGCTAAGTTTTAAGTAGTTTCTTTCCCTAATTGTGGTCTCACATCTCTTGAAGGTACCAAATGGAATGATTGAGCTTGAAGATTTGTGGTCAAATTCTTCTCAAGAAGGAGGGGATGATGGAGGACCATCCATGAAACTTCATGTGGGACCCATCACTAATCCATGACTAGGAGATTGGAAGAGGATAAGGAAGTCAAAAATCCTAGAAGACATGTTTCTTAAGATTAAAATACATTAATCATTCTCCTAAGCTTTGGTAGCCTACAATTTATGTTTATGCCTATTGTGCCCTTGTCTTTGATTTTCCATTTTTACCCTTGTATTTTGGGTATCTTAGACATAGGATCTATTTTACTTGTATTTCTAATTTTACCCTTGTATTTTGGAGTATTTTAGTCATAGGGTTTATTTTCTTTGTATTCCCATTTTACCTTTGTATTATGGGGTGCTTTAGATCATATGTTTTTATTTTTGGGCTAAGGTATTTGATTAGGGTGGCAACAAAAACCTAGACATATTTTTTGTGGCTATTGGACCTATTTTTGGTGTTAGAAAGGCTTAGGCCCAAGTGGAGGGAAAAAGTTGCATGGTCTTATCATGCACCTAGATGTAGCCTAACTAATCCCAAAGATTCCATCATTGGCCACCAAGTTGCATCTAGGGTTAATTTGCATTTCATTTGGTATGCATTTGGCTTGTGAATTTCAGCCATGCACTCTCCAAATGCAATCCTAGATGCCTCCCACTCCTATAAATACCCTAGGCTATGCATCATGTAAATACTTTGGAATATATGAATTTGAGTGAGCATTTTTGCCTCAACTCCTCTCCTTAGTCACTAGGTCAATTCGGCCTACCTCTCTTATCTCCTCTTTAGAGTGAGTTTAGGGATACCTTGAATGCCCTTCACCTCCACTTAGTGAAGAGAGCCAACTAGAACACCCAAAACACCATCTTCCCTTCATTTTTCATATTCGCCTAAGCCATCACCATCTACGCCCACCTTCCTTTTTTCCTCACCCTTGAAGGAAATCCACCCCCTAAGGTCACTATCTTGGCCTTGGCAAGGAGCTCCTCTTCACCATTGACATTTGTTCATCCCCTTGGTGGAAGGAGTCCATCAGTGAAGCTAAAGCTTAACATCACTCTGTCCAGTGATTCGGCAATGCCCCACTAAACGCGAACAAGTAGACAGTAGTCAGAGTGTTAGTGCACCTGGCAGGCTACCACGACACAGAATCAATAAAGATTGGACATCTATGGGATTGTCCATGCCCAAACACTCCTTAGACCAAAGGTCTATCCCCCAGACCAGAGGTCTCGTCTTACCCATTCTACTCAAACTACATTTACTATCTTCTGACTTTGGTAGCATAAAACAAATACCTTAGTCAAACTTTCACAACTATATGAAGCTCTCTGTAACTTTATCCTTTTCTTTATCCATCTCGTACTGCCAACTGTCCTTGACAGTACCCACTATCACAATCAATCTCTTGTCACCAATGTCTCAGCTAGTAAAACATAAAGAAAAGAATTTACGTAAAAAGTATCATTTCAAAATTACAAAACTCGTTCTTTTTCTATCAAATATCCTTGGTACAAAATTCATTTATCAAATATTTATTTATTAAAATTCTTTTCTTTTCCCCCCAAAAATCTTTTTACTAAAAAATGACATTATGCAATATGCAATATGAAATATGCAATAAGCATCACTATTAATCTATCACTTCAAAAATTATTCTCAATCAAACTCTTTAAATACAATTCAAACAATTTTAATAGAAACATTCAATCATAAACAATCAACCACTTCAAGATTCAACTTTAAAACATCAAATTTGTCAAAAAAGTACAATAAAAAACCATATCAACTAACCTAAGGTTCCATGAATCAAAACTTATAAGTAAAGATCAATATTTATTCTACAACTATATGGACATGAATAAAATTAAACATCTAACTCATACCTATTTCTCCAAGCTTGCTAGTTTTCTCCTAATATCCTTGATTTCTTCTTTTCATACTTCTTTTTCTTTCTCTTATCTTCTTCCTTTCTTCCCTTTTTCTTGAAATTTTAGTTGTTTACTCCTTGTTTTCCTTCTTGGTTGTGGAAAAGATGGAGTATTTTTTTGGGTGTTTCTTTGGCATTGGTTTATGTCTAGTTGTTAAGGGTTGTTGGTGAGCTTTTTGGTATGTGGTTTCTCCTATTTATACTAGTCTCCACCTCTATTCTCCAATATTTTAAATGTTGAGATATTTCTTGATATTTCCTAAGATATTTTAATAACATAGTGATTAGGTGTCCATTTTGTAGATATTTATAGGACTTTCTAGAATTTCCTTGAATTATTTAAGAATCTTAATGATTAAGTTTCCAATTTATTTAATAATTTGGTGATGAGATGTCCACTTTCTAGAATTTTGTAGAGTTATTTAAATATCTTAATGGTTAAGCATCTAATCCATTCTAGATTTCTATTATGTAGAATTTTATAGAACTTTCTTGAGTTATTTGAATATCTTAATAGTTAATTTTCCAACCCATTTAATCATTTGGTAATTAGATATCTACTTCGGAGAGTTCTGTAGAACTTTCTAGAACATTGTAGAATTATTAAAATATCTTGCAAATTAATTATAATTTTGAGAAACTAATATCATCATTAGAATCTTGATCATTAAAAATATAAACTTTTGTCTCTTGATCATCTCTTAATTATGTTAATTAATATTAATTAAATAAATTAGGATTTGCTTTTGTGTCATAATTTAATTGGTTGAGACTTGCATTTTAATTTCACCTAACTATACATTTTTATTAATAATTCTAAGCATACTATATCGATGATAAAATTATTATATCCTTTTGAACATTTTTCCACAATTTTCTAGCTTAAGGTTTTAGCAGAATATTTTTATCTAGTTAAATTCTTAGAGAATTTCTATAAATTTTAATTTAGAAATTTTCTCTCTTAACTGTATTTATTCTTAATCTACACTCAATAAATTATTATTTAAGTTATAGATTACTTAAATTTTCTCAAATTGAGTTTTTCATATTTTATAGCGTGCTCTCAACGCTGTCCGAGAAACAGTCAAATTAGATAATAAAATACATGTTATTAAATTTAGAAAATTTGGTTAAATAATGTTACATAAATTTCATTCACAGTAACTTACATAATATTTAATATATATATATATATAATAATAATTTGCAGAAAGTTATAGATAAATAGTTACAAAATTTAGGATGTTACACTTGTCAACTTAGCTAAGTATGTAAAAGAATCTTTTAGAATTGCAAGTATGCTTGGCCTTGAGAATAAGTTTTCAAATATCTCAAATTAATCTCTTTAAATTTAAGCAAGTTTTAAATTTTTTGAAAGTAGGTAAATATGTTTTCAAAAGACTTAACAAAATCTTTAAAGAATAGTTCAAATCATTTCTAAAAAGAGATTTTTGAAAGAAATTATTGATATAAAGTTTTCTACATAGAAGTTTTTGAAACAATGCAAAAATATGTTCTGGTAATCCATTACCAGACCTTGTAATCCATTACCAGAACAAGGAAACTTCAAAGTTCATAGTCTGAATACAAAATGTGTTCTGGTAATCGATTACCAGACCTTGTAATCGATTACTAGAAGAGAAAACTTCAAAAAATTTGAATTTAAAAGTTACAACGTTTCAAATTTTTTGAACTTAAAACTGTTGTAATCGATTACCAAGTCTTGTAATTGATTACTAGAGTATCTTTTCTGAAAAATTATAAAGAGTTACAACTCTTCATGAAAAGACATAACCTAAGAAACAATTGTTTATAAATACATATAATTTTTCAGAAATAGGTTACGAACTCTATTATGAAAAATTCATATACAAAAACATCTTGGCCAAATTCATTTGCATTATTCTAAAAGAGTTTATTAATATCATAAAAGTGTATATCTACTCTTTGTCGCCACCCGCCGAAACGGACGTTGGCATTCGCGACGATGGTCGGACTCTTCTTTTAGTTTTGAAAAATGATGGATTGTTAGAACGACTTATTCTCAAACTGAGACCTCATCGGACTAACAATTTTGTTAAATGATTCTCACCAACCCATGTTAATCCCAAACGGGACCCTCCATGGATTAGTGGTTTTCGCAAAAAAGGGGTTCTTGGAGTCGCCACCAATGTTTTACTCAAAACATTGGAAAAAGACATAAGGCAATTGATTTTCGCAAATCAACCTTGGCCATTACAACCAGAGTTGGGTAAGGGAGTCGATTACGTGTGGGGAAGGTGTTAGCACCCCACAACGCCCCTTTTGGGTTCCCTATGACGGATTATTTCATAAATAAAAGCGTAAAATTACTAAACTACCCCTATTTATTAGAACGATTATAGGTAAACTATCTACATGATGAAAGCTTTAAACGTGCAATGCAACAATCAAAAAGCGGTAAAAGAAAGGATTTGGAAAGAAACCTTCGAAGCGGGCTTTTATATACTCAAAAAGGAGTTAGGAGGCTTTTTGGCGCTCCTTCCCACTACACGTTCGCTCGCTCCTTTCCCTAAAAATAATATTTACTATGGAAATCAAAGAGATTTCCCTTCGACTTGTTCGAGTCTCAAGCTAAAGGCTCATGAACTCAAGAACTTAGTCGGATCAGCTTTCGGAGAGATTTCTAGGGCAGAGAATAGCTCAAAAACCCAAGAATACTCAGCCAGAGAGTGGAGAAATGCTCCAAATGTGTGGAAGACGAGCCAATGACGTCCTATTTATAGGATTGAGGCGCAGTACGGCCTAAGGAGTCAATATGGCCCGTACTGAGTTTTTGAACTACAGTACGGCCGTACTGAAGTTCAAAAACTTCAGTACGGCCGTATTGATTTCATTATGGCCGTATTGTAGTTCAAATGGCTCATTATGGCCGTACTGAACCTCTAGGAGGGTGTATTGAGCTCCAATCCTCACACACCCTTATTCTAAGCTACTCTAAGACTTCTAGACCTACAAAGAATCATCCTAGGGTCTTCCAGGAGTCCTTCTGGCTGACTTTCCTTCGGTCTTCGAGAGTCTTTGAGTCTTATTTCCGACCCGGACAATTTTAGGGGTCTACAGCTGCCCCCCCTTTACTTAGTCGATCGGCTTTTTTTGTGTACCGGTTGACAAGTAAAGGAGTTGACCCAATTGTCCGGGGAGTAAGCCATCCTTCCGACTTGTAGTGTCTTCAGGTGGGAAAATTGTTGAGTAGCCTCTCCAGGTTGAGTTTGCCCTCTCCAGGGTGAGTATTAGTCGTCGCCTCTCCAGGCTCGTGCATACCTCGGTGTTTCTGACGACTTCGGTAGCGTGAGTTTGCCCTCTCCAGGGTCTGCATGCCTCCGTGTTTCTGACGACGTTGGCAGCTGCATACCTCCGTGTTTTTGACGACGTCGGTAGCTGAGTATTAGTCGTCGCCTCTCCAGGCTCGTGCATACCTCGGTGTTTCTGACAACCTCGGTAGCGTGAGTTTGCCCTCTCCAGGGTCTGCATGCCTCCGTGTTTTTGACGACGTTGGCAGCTGCATACCTCCGTGTTTCTGACGACGTCGGTAGCTGAGTATTAGTCGTCGCCTCTCCAGGCTCGTGCATACCTCGGTGTTTCTGACGACCTCGGTAGCGTGAGTTTGCCCTCTCCAGGGTCTGCGGTTTGCCCTCCCTAGGGTTGCATACCTCCGTGCTTCTGGTCACTTTGGTAGCGTGAGTTTGCCCTCTCCAGGGATTTGTGATGATTTTGTCTCCACAGTCCACGATGCTGCTTCGACGGTTGTTTTTGATTTTGGTGCCGCTGAGGGCTGGATAACGCAGGGATCCATCTAGGGGATGTGCAGTTACTCATAGGTTCTTGTGTCCCAACTTTCCATTGCGTAGTTGGTGCCCACTGGGGAAATTCTGATTCCTTGGGGATGCAGACACAAAGATGCTCTTTCTGAGGTGAGCGATGCCTTATGGTTGGCTGACGTCCTTTCGACGTTGGTGGAGTATCCCGGTTATCCTTATTCGGGTGACTTTTTTTGATTTTCTGGTTTTGTTGCCTCTGCGTAGGCTGTTATCCGCTGGGGGATTCTGTCGTATTGATCTTGATTGACCTCTTCTGTTAGGCGGATTATCTTGACGTTCGGTGTTTGGATGAATACCGAATTCCGCTTGGGGAATGGTTATTGATCTTTTCGGATTTTCTCTTTTTGAAGGAGTGCCTCTGAGTAGGCGAATGGGGATTGAGGATCTTATGTATCCCAGAGTATTATTTAGAAAGCCTTTTCAAGCTTAGCTTCACTCGTCGCTCGAGTTGGAAAGCTATCTTCCACTGAGGAAGTCTAAGTCCTTTGACTCGGATATTTTATTTGGATGATCATGCTTCCATTGGGGAATCTTGCTGATCTTGCTCTGATAGCTTTCACTGGGAATTCGGCCCAAGAGTGCAAGCTGAGATGTCTCTGGGGAGTATTATTTCGGCAAGCCTCTCCGGGCTCAGTTATTCTGTACGATTGTTGGATTTTCTGAATTTTTGCCTTTTTTGTCGATTTTTTGGCTTTTTCTGTTGGCTGCTGTCATACACAAGAAATTTTTCCTATTTTTTTTATTTTATGCAACTGCCTCATGATAAGGTCTTTGAATGTGCAACTAATGTGTGTGATGCACAAAATGCAAGTTTAATCATTTTGTTAATGTTTTTAGAAAAATGAATGGCTCTCCCTATCCTCCTCTTCTTTGAGGAATTTCTATCGTCGACGTGAGGGAGGATTTCTGTTAGCCTCTTACGCAGGAGATTACGGATTTTATAGGAACCCCTCCAACTTTCTTTATTGACCGATTATTAAAGGAATTTCGTATAATTTTTTTTTTTTAAGAAACACCAATTTAGAGGCATAATCACATGGTCAAGAGAAGAGAAATGAATAGATATTTTATTGATATTCACAAATGTTTTTACAGAAAGATACACAAAAGGAATTTCTGAAGAATGGCTGGCCAGGGTAGGCTATATACATTAGGCTTAACAATTATATCTGTAATTGTTGCTCTTACGTTCCCCTAATTGCTTCGGGTGAGATGCCTGAGCCAGGAGTGTAGACACTGCAAGACGCTTGCTTCTAGAAGATAATCACTTGAACCGCCTTTCGGTTTTCGATTCAAGTGATCGTTGCTTGCTTTATTTTTGTGTCTTATTCTTTTGCCCCTAATTTTTGCCTAGGACGTATCCTAGCGGGGATAAATTCGCCTTTATTTTGCCTAATACCCTTGTACTGGCAGGCTTTTTATTTTGCCCTAACTTTTGCCTAGGACGCCCTTTTCGGGTTTTCATCCTAGCGGGCCTATGCAAGCAACGTCTTCAAGCATAGTACTTCTTTACCACGTCAGCGTTGACTGGGTATCGAAGTTCTTCTCCATCCATGTCCGTGAGGATCAATGCTCCTCCTGAGAAGGCTCGCTTCACCACGTATGGTCCTTCGTAATTCGGGGCCCACTTTCCGATTTTGTCCTTTTGAGCTGGTAGCAACTTCTTCATTACCAGCTCTCCCTCATGGTAGACTCGAGGGTGGACTTTCTTGTCAAAAGCCTTTTTGATCTTCCTCTGATAGGCTTGACCATGGCATATGGCGTTCAGCCGTTTCTCTTCGATAAGATTCAACTGGTCGTATCGGCTTTGAACCCATTCTGCCTCGGAAAGTTTTGCTTCCATGATTACCCTTAGAGAAGGTATCTCGACTTCGACAGGTAGAACTGCCTCCATCCCATAGACGAGGGAGAATGGAGTAGCTCCTGTAGATGTGCGTACTGAAGTCCTATAACCATGAAGAGCGAAGGGTAACATCTCATGCCAGTCTTTAAATGAAACAACCATCTTTTGCACTATTTTCTTGATGTTTTTATTGGCTGCCTCGACTGCCCCATTCATCTTTGGCCGATATGGGGAAGAGTTGTGGTGTTGGATCTTGAATTCTTGGCACAGTTCTTCCACCATTTTGTTATTCAAATTAGATCCATTATCAGTGATGATTTTATCGGGAATACCGTATCTGCATATAATGTTCTTCTTGATGAAGGATGTTACCACCTTTCGGGTCACATGAGCATACGATGCCGCTTCTACCCATTTGGTGAAGTAGTCAATGGCCACAAGGATGAATCTATGTCCATTGGATGCTTTCGGCTCGATGGGTCCAATAACATCCATGCCCCACATTGCGAATGGCCAAGGTGAAGCCAATACGTTGAGTGGAGTCGGTGGGACATGAATGTTGTCGGCGTATGCTTGACACACGTACTGGTAACAATCCCTTTCCATGGTCGACCAATAGTATCCCGCCCTGAGGATCTTTTTAGCCATTGCAGGCCCGGGGATATGGGTACCGAAAACCCCCTCATGTACTTCTTTGATCATATTTTGAGCTTCGACTCGGTCTATACATCTCAACAAGACCGAGTCATAATTTTTCTTGTAGAGGGTTTCACCGACTAGCAGAAATCCCATGGCCCTTCTTCGGATATGCTTCTTGTCATTATCGTTGGCCGCATCAGGATATTCCTCTTTTGTTAAATATTGCTTGATGTCATGGAACCATGGACGATCATCGACAGCTTTATCTATCAGAAGGCAGAACGCTTGCTTATCGTGCCACCGGATATTGATGATGGGCATTTCATGCTCACTATCCAAGGCGAACATCGACGAGAGCGTAGCAAGAGCGTCGGCAAACTGATTCTCCTCCCTTGGAATGTATTCAAAGACGACACTTTGGAAGAGATGTGTCAAATCTTTGATGTGCTCAACATATGGTATCAGTTTAGGATTTCGGACTTCCCAATCACCTCGTAGTTGGTAGATGACTAGGGCCGAATCACCAAACAATTTGAGCTTTAGGATACCATTGTTGATGGCTGCTTGGATTCCCAACGCGTAAGCCTCGTATTCAGCCATGTTGTTTGTACAATCGAAGTTGAGTCTTGCCGTTATGGGAATGTATTTTCCTTGTGGAGAGATTAGCACTGTGCCAATCCCTCGTCCAAGCATGTTGGAGGCTCCATCAAAATACATGGTCCACGCATCATCTTCAGGCTCTTCATGTTGTAGATTCATTATATCCTCATCGGGGAAATTATCCTGAAGGGATTGGTAGTCGTTGGTCGGCCCGTGTGCTAGGTAATCAGCTAGGGTACTGCCCTTGATGGCCTTTTGTGTGACATGTATGATGTCAAATTCTGATAACTGTACTTGCCATCGGGCAATCTTCCCAGTGATTATTGGTTTGTCGAACACGTACTTAATTGGATCCATTTTGGAAACCAACCAAGTAGTATGCCTAATCATATACTGCCTGAGCCGTTGTGTTGCCCATGCTAACGCACAGCACGTCTTTTCTAACGGCGTGTAGCGGGTTTCATAGTCGAGAAATTTCTTGCTCAGGTAGTAGATGGCTCGTTCTTTCTTTCCCGTTTCATCTTGTTGTCCTAGCACACCTCCCATGGACTCATCAAGCACGGTTAAGTAGAGGATTAATGGTCTTCCCTCGACAGGTGGCACCAATACTGGTGGATTGGCCAAGCACTATTTGATCTTATCAAAAGCTTGTTGACAATCCTCATCCCAAGATTCGGAATGATTCTTGCGCAACAGCCTGAATATTGGTTTGCACGTGTCAGTCAACTGTGCGATGAACCTTGCGACATAGTTCACCCTGCCGAGGAATCCTCTTATCTCTTTCTCGGTCTTAGGAGGAGGCATTTCCATTATTGCCTTCACTTTATCGGGGTCCACCTCTATGCCTTTTTTACTGACGATGAACCCGAGAAGCTTACCCGACCGAACTCCGAAAGTACACTTAGCCGGATTTAGCTTAAGTTGATACTTGCGAAGCCGGTTGAAGAATTTTCTCAAATATTGGATATGGTCCATTTCGTCCTTCGACTTTGCGATCATGTCTTCCACGTATACTTCGATTTCTTTGTGGATCATGTCGTGGAATAACATCACCATCACTCGTTGGTAGGTGGCACCCGCATTTTTGAGTCCAAAAGGCATCACCCTGTAGCAGAAAGTGCCCCAGGGTGTAATGAAGGAAGTTTTCTCGCGGTCTTCCACATTCATCTTGATTTGGTTGTACCCTGAGTACCCATCCATAAAGGAATAGAGTGTGTTCGTGGCTGTATGATCCACTAGTGTATCGATGTGCGGTAAAGGAAAATCGTCCTTTGGACTGGCACGATTCAGATCCCTGTAGTCAACACAAACTCTAACCTTTCCATTCTTTTTAATGACTGGCACGATGTTAGCCAGCCATTCGGGATACTGAGATACAACCAAGAATCCCGCGTCTAATTGCTTTTCTACCTCCTCCTTGATCTTTAAAGACCATTCGGGCTTGATTCGTCAGAGCTTTTGTTTGATGGGTCGAAACCCTTCTTTCAACGGTAACTTGTGCTCGACGATGTTAGAGTCCAAACCGGGCATATCATGATACGACCATGCAAATACGTCCTTATATTCCCTTAACAATTGGATCAATTGCGCCCTTATTTCATCACTGATATGGGTCCCAATGTTGACCTCTTTTATCTCTTGGCCCTGCCCCAAATTCACGGTCTCCAATTTCTCTTGATACGGTTGGAGTAGACGAGCTTCTTGATCTAGCAGTCTTTGCAGATCCGGAGAGATGGTCTCCTCATCACTGTCCAACTCAACCCATTCATCCTCAACTTTCGGATCCCGGTCGGAGCGAACAATCACAGACATAATTGTTTTTATCGGTTCTGTTTTTGGTTTAGAATTATTAATGTTAATGAGAGAAAGAGAGAAAAGAATAAATGAGAGAATGATGTGTGAAAAATGCCTCTTTATTGATATGTATAAAAAACTGTACAAAAAACCCTTATTTATATGAAAAGGATCTCATGATCTCGGGTACAGATCATGAGTCCCAAAAAGAAAAGAAAAATGTGGAGGGGCCCTATCGTGGCTTGCTCTTCTCTCTACTCCTGCTTCGGCAGAGGATTCTTGCTCACGTCGGGCGCTGTCGAATCAAAAGTGATCCACCCAGCATCGATAAGGTCTTGGACCTTATATTTGAGAGCTCTACAATTCTCCGTTGAATGCCCCGGTGCCCCCGAATGGTATAGACATTTGTCTTGCGGATTGTACCAATCGGGGTAAGGTGGATCAATTTTCCTTGGTGGAATGTAAGCTAGAAGATGAGCTTGCACTAGCTTCGGCAGGAGGTCGCTATATGTGGTCGGAAGTTTATCAAACTTCTTCACAGGGTTGTACTGTGACTTTCCCGAGTTCGAAGCGGAGGAAGATGAAGAAATAGTTACGGCGTTGACTCCTCCCTCCTTCTTCTTCCCATAGGTCTTGTTAGCTTCAAATGATTGGGAAGGCTTAGCTAGCTTCCCACTTTTCAGCCCTTGTTCCACTCTTTCTCCAATGGTGATGATGTCCGAGAAGAGCGTTGTCGTGTTCCCTATCATCTTGTCATAATAGGGACCGGTCAACGAGTTTATAAACAGGGACACCGTCTCCTTATCCGACAGCGGGGGCTCTATTTGTGCCGCCAACTCCCTCCATCGTTGGGCGTACGCCTTAATGGATTCATCACTTTTCTTACTCAAGGCTTGAAGATCGGACCTATCGGGTGTTAGGTCGATGTTATACTTGTAGCGCTTGAGAAATGCGTCGGCCAACTGCTTCCATGTAAGCACCTGATTCCCATCCAGCTGCATATACCAGTTGAGTGCGGTGTCAGCCAAGCTCTCTTGGAAGCAATGGATTAAGAGCTTTTCATTAGTGGCATATGCAGCCATCTTTCGGCAATACATGGTGAGATGACTTTTGGGGCAAGTCGATCCCACATACTTTGGGAGATCGGGCACTTTAAATTTGGGAGGGAATTGGATGTCCCTCACTAAGCACATGTCGACGGCATCTTTGATATCAAAATCATGCCCCTCCATAGCCCTCAGCCGGTCCTCGAGAGCGTGGAATTGCTCCTTTGAAATCTCGGGCTCTCTAATTGTAATCCCCGCCCTAAGGGGTACAGCTTGCGGAGGCTCTTGCTCTTGCTCCTCCTCATGATGAGATTCATGGTCATTGTGTTGAGCCCCGTGTATGTTTTGGTGACGCATGAGTTCCGTCATTTGCGCCATTTGCTCCTTGAGCTGTGAGAGCTCGGCTGTAAGCTTCCTATTTTGTTCCTCCAACGCGTCCATCTTCTTGAGTTTCTGCGCGCGCGTGAGGACAGAGAGATGACCAGCCACTTTCTAAAATGAATGCTTAATCTAATTAGTTTATTTATGGAATGAATACACTCTTGACATGAGCTTGATAACCTTCCATCTTTAAGGTGCTACCCTTTTAAGACGAAGGTTTACCACCCTCCTTGACTTATGATCTCTCCCCTAACAGAGAATCTCAATAGTCATGGGTCTCTTTCACTCATGTCAAGGGGTATTGGTGAGCCTAAAATGAATGGTTATGAGGATGCATGATGTCTTATTGGTAATGATGCACATGCTCCTCACTTTCATTATATTTTCACACATGGTCTTTCCTCTCATGTCATGACATTTTTCATGCATGGGGGTTATTCTTAGACCTCATCACGAGGTTTATTATTAATGCACAAACAATGTCACATAGACCTATACACAAACAATTCACTCATCCACGAACAGTCACGAGCGAATCACGAGGTAGGGGTATCCTGCAGACAAGTGCATATTCAAGGAGGTTCTAACTGTTCTCACCGGTCTAAGGCCCCCAACGTGCCCCCATTATAGGGACCCAATCCCTCTCGTCGTAAGTCGATGGAAAGCTCCAACGCACTGTCAGACTTGAGTTCATGATTTTCACCTTGAGTGATGCTTTTCGACAACGGTCTACGGGCACCTATAGACCCATTCGACAACCGGCCGTACTAACATCCACTCCCTATGGCTTTCCACTCATGCCCCCGGGTATAGAGGGAACTGTTGTGTGCAAAGGTTTGTGTGCAGTTTATATTTCAAACAATTGCGAAAATTTAAACACCCAACAGTTATTAAAGCCAATTAGGTAAAACATATTATCATACAAGCGAGGGGTAATGAAGTAATTTTAAACTATCATTTTAGAAATAATCCATCACTAAATGGGACTGACTCTCGAGGCTTTCCCAGTGAAGTCGCCATCTGTCGCCACCAGCCGAAACGGACGTTGGCATTCGCGACGATGGTCGGACTCTTCTTTTAGTTTTGAAAAATGATGGATTGTTAGACCGACTTATTCTCAAACTGAGACCTCATCGGACTAACAATTTTGTTAAATGATTCTCACCAACCCATGTTAATCCCAAACGGGACCCTCCATGGATTAGTGGTTTTCGCAAAAAAGGGGTTCTTGGAGTCGCCACCAATGTTTTACTCAAAACATTGGAAAAAGACATAAGGCAATTGATTTTCGCAAATCAACCTTGGCCATTACAACCAGAGTTGGGTAAGGGAGTCGATTACGTGTGGGGAAGGTGTTAGCACCCCACAACGCCCCTTTTGGGTTC
Source organism: Cajanus cajan (assembly GCF_000230855.2). Lineage (NCBI taxonomy): Eukaryota > Viridiplantae > Streptophyta > Magnoliopsida > Fabales > Fabaceae > Cajanus > Cajanus cajan. The sequence continues at coordinate 43,654,053 of NC_138525.1, forward strand.
CCTATGACGGATTATTTCATAAATAAAAGCGTAAAATTACTAAACTACCCCTATTTATTAGAACGATTATAGGTAAACTATCTACATGATGAAAGCTTTAAACGTGCAATGCAACAATCAAAAAGCGGTAAAAGAAAGGATTTGGAAAGAAACCTTCGAAGCGGGCTTTTATATACTCAAAAAGGAGTTAGGAGGCTTTTTGGCGCTCCTTCCCACTACACGTTCGCTCGCTCCTTTCCCTAAAAATGATATTTACTATGGAAATCAAAGAGATTTCCCTTCGACTTGTTCGAGTCTCAAGCTAAAGGCTCATGAACTCAAGAACTTAGTCGGATCAGCTTTCGGAGAGATTTCTAGGGCAGAGAATAGCTCAAAAACCCAAGAATACTCAGCCAGAGAGTGGAGAAATGCTCCAAATGTGTGGAAGGACGAGCCAATGACGTCCTATTTATAGGATTGAGGCGCAGTACGGCCTAAGGAGTCAATACGGCCCGTACTGAGTTTTTGAACTACAGTACGGTCGTACTGAATTCAGTACGGCCGTACTGAAGTTCAAAAACTTCAGTACGGCCGTATTGATTTCATTATGGCCGTATTGTAGTTCAAATGGCTCAGTACGGCCGTACTGAACCTTTAGGAGGGTGTATTGAGCTCCAATCCTCACACACCGTTATTCTAAGCTACTCTAAGACTTCTAGACCTACAAAGAATCATCCTAGGGTCTTCCAGGAGTCCTTCCGGCTGACTTTCCTTCGGTCTTCGAGAGTCTTATTTCTGACCCGGACAATTTTAGGGGTCTACACTCTTAAAAGAGAGTTATTCTGTATTTCCAAATTGATCATTGGATCTGTGAAGAAGAAATGATTTTTCTCCTTGTTGGTTTTTGAATCTCAACACAAGGAAAGGGAGTTCCGAGGTTTTGGAGGATTCAAGTCTTGTAAGGTTTACAAGAATAGTGGAAATCTCAAGTGGGAGACTTGAGGACTGGACGTAGGCAGGATTGGCCAAACTAGTATAAAATTGAGTTTGCAATTCTTCTTTCCCTACACTTTTAATTACTTGTTATTAATTGTGATTGAGTAGTTTGAATCATCAGTCATTCTTTACATATAAATTTATCTAAGGAATTGAATTTGTAAGAAAGTAATTTAGAAAAAAATTTATAAGAGGAAAATTTGGAAAACTTAATTCATCCCCCCTCTTAAGTTATACGAGGCTATTTGACTAACACTGAAGCTTGTCCATAAGCTCTCGATCATAGTATGAAGGAATATGCCTCCTTCTCAAGGCACTACGGAGCTCATTCCAATATTGAATTGGGGGCTCATGATTTATTCTTCTTTCTTTTTCTAAAGAGGTCCACCAATACATGGCATGCCCTTAGAAGCTAAGGGTGGCCAAAGAAACTTTCCTTTCTTCTCTCACTCCATGGCAAGAGAAAAGTTGTACAACTTTCATTCCCCAATCCAAATATGTTTTAACATTGTCTTTGCCATGAAATGAGGGAAGAGTAATGTTGGGTTCCTTATTGGAGGACTCCCTATGTCTAGGTTGTCTTGGGGGTCTTTGATAATAATCAACATTGTGATGACTACTATAAAGGCTCCCACTTGGAGGTTGGGTATGATGCCCTTCCTCCTCATGTATACTTGTAGGTATCCTAACCCCTTTTCCCTTTGAGGACTTAGGGGGAGGGACTCTTGCTCTAGATCCACTAGCTTCCCCCACAACCAATTTCGCAAGTAGTTGCCTTATTTCTTCAATATATTTGGCATTTTCTTTTTCTCTTTTTCTAATTTCTTCCTATCTTTTTATGTTTTCCTCTTCTTTTTTTCTTATGTACTCTTTCAACTCTCTAATCTCATCCCTAACACTAGGTATACTACTATAGAAGTTATGACCATGTACACTAGAGTGATCACTCATCTTTGGCACAAAAAGGTTTTCACAAAGAGTGAGTGATGAAAAGGTTTTCATAAAAAGTTTTTAAGGTGTAAGAGTGGTATAAAAAGGCTTAAGTGTACAAAGTGAACTATCAAGGGAGGTGGACTACTAAGAATTACTTAAAAACCAAGCCTTTTCAAGTGAAACTCCATGGAACTTGTTCAAGCCTTCATGAGGAAAACTCCATGGAACTTTTTCAAGCCTTCTTCGCGGATCCTTGAGATTGATGCAAGGATGAGGAAAAAATCCGGAGAAGCAAATGTAACCAAAGATGAGCCAAGAGTCTCGAATAGAAGTAGGGATTCCTAAATCTACAAAGAGAAAGGCTCAAGGTGAATTAGAGAAGAGTTTTCTCCTAGGTGACTTCGGTGAAGAGAATTGATTCAAATGATGAATTTTCATATATGCCAAAGTCAAAATAAGAATGTTTAAATTCAAATTTTGGTGCCAAGGCCGGTCACCCCCATGTGCTACTCCATTTGCATGTGATTTAGCATGCATTTGAGAGTAAATTTCGGTCACCCCATGTGCATGAGTGCACATGGCCAAAATGCCCTCTAAATGCAGTGTTAATTACATGTAAATTGAGATGCACATGAAACTCCTTTTTAATCTAAATCATGCCTAGACTACTTGGCCCAAAATACAAGGTCAAAAACAAAAATACAAGCTCATTAGGCCCAAACCTAATCTACATGGGCTTGAGTTAAAGCCCAACTAAAAAGTACTATGGGCTTCTCCTGAGCATTGTCCCATTCTTCATGCATCCTCTTGACCATAGCCCTAGTAGTTGGGCCCTTGGCCCATGGACCTTCATCATCCCCTCCCTCTTGAAGAGGATTTGACCACAAATCCAAAGAAGATTCCTCTTGATCAGCAAGTCCTGTAAAAAGAGATAAATAAGAAATATTGAAACAAGGACTAACCCCATACTCAGAAGGAAGATCTAGGACATAAGAATTATTGTTGATGCGCTTAAGGACTTGAAAGGGTCCATCTCCTCTAGGACTAAGTTTAGACTTTCTTTTGGAAGGAAATCTATCCTTCCTAAGGTGGAGCCAATCCAAATCCCCTTCATTGAAGACAACCTCATTTCTACCCTTATTATTATATTTTATGTATTTTTCTGTTTGGGATTGAATATGATTTTTAACCCTCTCCTAGCCTTTCTCACAAAGTTTTCCAAAAGTGGCTAAGGAACTTAACATCTCTATCAGAAACTATGGTGATGGAGGAAGCCCATGGGCCAAGGGCCCAACTACTTGGGCTATGGCAAGAAGGATGCATGAAGAGTGGGCCCAAGCCCAAGGGTAGCCCATCACTTTATTTTGTTGGGCTTTGTCTCAAGCCCAAGTAGATTAGGGTTAGTATAGGATTAGGCCTTAGTGCCTTGTATTTCTGGCCATGTTGCTTAGGATTTGCATTTAGAGGTCATGTGAATTTAGTGTTATTTTAGGTTACATGTGAAGTTGCATTACCATGTAATTAGAAACACATTTGGTGTGCATTTCGGCCATGTGCAACACATGCACATGGTGTGATCCGAAATTCAACTCAAATGGACTTCTAATTACATGCCAAATGAACTAGCACATGGGTGATCCAGGTTTTAGGCACCAAAATTTGAATTTTGAATTCAAATTTTGGGCGCCTAAGGTTAAGTGAACCTTACCATGGTTCCACTTAACCTTAAGCTAACCCAAGGTCACCTTAACCTAATTTTATCCTATAAATCACTATGGCTGAGACTTGTAAGGTTACTTTGGATTATATTGATGAGTTTTCCTCTCTTGAAATTCATCCCTCTGAAGTCACCTAGTTTCCTAAACTCTACCCTCCTTGAGTGCTTCTCTTTGTAGAGCTAGGAACCCTAGTCTTCTCCAGACTTAGCTTGTATGCAAGCTTAGGTCACATTGAGCTTTTGTGGAGCCTCCATCCTTGAAGCTTTTTCCAAGGATTTCTATGAAAGCTTGACGCATCCGTGTGCATTCTAAGTGGAAGCACATCAAGTGGTATCAAGAGCATCCGGTTTTCTTCAAGAGATAAGTCTTGATCTTTGTCTTTTGATGTTGTGATCCGTGGTTCATTATTTTCATTTTTGTTCATCTTTTTTTGAGTTCTTGTCACATGAGAGTTTCTTCATTCCTGGATCTAATTTTAACCGTAAAATTTGATGGATCTAGTTTCTTGTTTGCTTGAATGATTCATTATGCTTTTGAAATATTATGCTTCCATGAATCATGCTCTATTCGTGTGTCTTTTAGGAAATTTTCTGCCTATGAACTTTTTAATTTCTTTGAGTCATACTTGAAATCTTTTTCGGTCATTAAATGCTTGAGTCTTGTTGTTTTTATTTTTGAATCCATGTCTAGTAGGTTTGTGTAGTCCTTTGTATGTTCATCACTCTTAGCTTTGCTTGTTGATTCGTTTGAAATTTTTTTTTTTAAGTGAATCTTGAACTATTTTCTGGATTTGGCCGAGATCCATAATCATTGGTATAAGCTCATACGTTTTGTTTGATTTTAGAGTTCTTAAACTACTATTAGATCATTAGTAGTTTTCTTAGAAATTTTAGGTTTCCTAAATTTTGAAAATGTCTTAAAAAAAATTTTTCCTATCCGTGAGTGTTTGATCTTATTTTAATTGTGTGTGCTGAAAATTTGTGTTAGTAGTTCAATTTTGAATTTGAATTTTGGAGCCTAAAAACCGTGCATGTGCCATTCAAATTAGTAAGCAACAAAAGCATGTCAGATTTGCCTTGAATTTGAACCTAATTTGGTTTGTCATTTGGCATTTCTTTTGAATCTGGTTTTTAGTGCTATCTAAGAGTGACCGAGACTTATATGCTACATAAATTTTGGACAAAAAAAGGCAACTCCTAAAGATTAAAAAAAAAATTAGAAGAAAAAAGATCAAAAGAAAATTCAAAACAAATTGATTTTAAAAAAAAGGTGCTAAACCTAATTTGAAAAGCAAAAGCCGATTAAGGAGTTTGGTTTATCAATTGTTTTCTTCTCGGTTTGTATTTGTTCTTGAATCATAAGATTTTCAGCTCACATATCTTTGAGTGTTTTGGTTTTGTGCATCCATTCTAGAACTAATCTTAGGTCAATTCTTTCTTGTTCTAGTCAACTACTTGTTTGTGTCATCTAAATTGTCATCTCCTATTCTACTCTTATTTTCCTTACTTCTTCAATCCTCTTTGTTGTTCTTATAATTGATTAAACTCAAGTGTGGCCTAAGTTTGACCTAACCTATCTTCCTAGAAGCTAGTTCTACAAGGGTCATCAAAAGAAGCCTAAGAAAAGGAGGAGGAAAGGACATAGGTGTCTCGGATTTGGCAACTCAATTACACAAACACTAAACACTCTTGGCTGGAAATTTGGTGGTGGCTGGACTGGATCACTAGGACCCGTTTAGGTAGTTTAAATTCTTGCTTAATACTTGTCTTTAATTGCTTTCATACGTCTAGTATATCTTAGTTCACAAAACATCAAAAATAATTTTCATTGAAAAGAATTTGGTAGAGATTAACTACAAAGGGGATTAGTAATTTTTACTTGAAGAGGCTTGGTTTTTAAGTGACTTAGTAGCTCACCTCCCTCCAAAGTTCAATTTGTATACATAATCCTCCAAGTACTTAGTCTTAACCTTGCATAAAAATTGCTTTTCAAATTTCTTTCATCAAAAATAACCTTTCTCCTATAATGGAAGACTTTTCTACTCTACAAATGGATACTAATTCAAGTGATTACAATGACATGTCAAAAGTAACACATGAATTAAGATCACTTAAACTTTGGAAAGAGCAAGAGTCCAAACAAAGACTCAAAGAAAAACTTGAAAGGGAGGCTCAACTAGCTCTTTTAGAGGAGGAAATTCGGATATTAAAAGAGAAAGAAGAAAAATTACACCACAAGCACCGTAGTAGACATAACTCCCAACATAGTTCAACCCTAGGGGAATCAATGCATGATGATAGCCTAGCTTTAGGAGATCATTATCAACAACCTCCTAGAAGGGTTCATAGGACCCCCAAGCCAAGGGAATCTAGGCTAGATCTCCCTTATTTTCATGGAAAGGATGATGTAGAGGGGTACCTAGATTGGGAGATGAAGGTGGAACAAATCTTCACTTGCCACCAAGTGAGTGAAGAAAGAAAAGTCTCCTTAGCCACTCTAAGCTTCCAAGGTCACGCCATGTATTGGTGGACTTCTCTTGTGAGAGATAGGCGTCTCCATAATGACCCTCCAATTCAATATTGGAATGAATTAAGGAGTGCCTTGAGGAGGAGGCATATTCCCTCTTATTACACTAGGGAGCTTATCAACAAACTCCAAAGACTCCATCAAAAAAATATGACTGTTGAAGAGTATAGGCAAACGATGGAGTTATATTTGATGAGGGCTGGCATTAGGGAGGAAGAAAACATCACCATTGCTAGGTTTTTGAGTGGTTTAACTTTTGAGATAAGAGATAAGGTTGAGCTTCTCCCTTATAGGGATTTGAATGATTTGGTTCAACTTTGCATCAAAGTTGAACAACAAAATTTGAGAAAAGGTTTAAAACAAGCTCATACTCATCTTCTTTCTCTAAGGTTGATTACAAGAGGGAGGGTAAGAACAATGATTTTGAAAAGAAAAATACTTTTCCCTCCAAAAATCTATACAAAGGTAAAGAAAAGGAAAAAGACAAAAAAACAAACACCTCACACACTAGCACTAAGTCTAGTGATATAAAGTGCTTTAAGTGTCTTGGGAGAGACCACATTGCTTCTCAATGCCCTAACAAGAAAGTGATGATTTTAAGGGGCCAAGACATTTATAGTAGCCATGATGAAGCTACTACTTCTTCATCTTCAAGTAAGGATGAAGAAGCAAGTGAGGGAGAGTCATGTGAGGTCACTCACCCTTATAATGGGGAACTTCTTATGATGAGAAGGGTCCTCAACAACCAACCTAGTGATACACAATCCCAAAGAGAGAACATCTTTCATACAAGATGTAACATTTCAAACAAGGCTTGTTCTCTCATAGTGGATGGTGGATCTTGGTGCAATTGTTGTAGCACTAGGATGGTTGAGAAGTTGGGCTTGATTACCACACCTCACCCCAAACCTTATCAACTTCATTGGCTTAATTATGATGGGGATATGGTGGTCAACCAACAAGTGGAAGTAGAGTTTTCTATTGGGAACTATCAAGATAAAGTTAAATGTGATGTAATTCCCATGGAAGCTTGTCATATTTTATTAGGAAGGCCATGACAATTTGATAAACAAACTCATCATGATGGCCTAACTAATAAAATAACTTTCACTCATAAGGGTAAGAAGTTTGTGCTTCATCCTCTTTCACCTTCACAAGTGAAGGAAGATCAAGTGCAAATGAAGGCCAAACGTGAGCAAGAAAAAGGAAAACAAAAAAAAGTTAAAAAAAAATCCTAAAAATTAGTGAAAAAGAGGATTCTAGAGAGACTAGTGTTCCCTCTCTAGAGATAGTTCAAGGGGAGAATTTTGAATCAAAACCTTTATACAAAACCTCTCTCTTCCTTGAACCATCTTCTCATATCCTTATGTGTAAAGGAACACTAACTTGCACTACCACATCTTCTTTGGAAACTTTTCTACCTCTTGAGGTCAAAAATATTTTGAAAGAATTTGGTGATGTATTCCCTAATGAAGGTCCAATTGGACTTCCACCTTTTAGGGGAATAGAACATCAAATAGATCTTGTGCCTGGGGCTAGTCTTCCAAATAGGCCAGCCTATCGGACTAACCCACACGAAACAAAAGAGATAGAGAAGCAAGTACAAGAGTTGTTGGAGAAGGGTTGGATTCAAAAGAGTCTAAGCCCTTGTGTTGTACCAGTCATTTTGGTTCCAAAAAAAGATGGAAAATGGAGGATGTGTTGTGACTGTAGAGCCATCAAAAACATAACCATAAAATATAGGCACCCAATTCCTAGGCTTGATGACATGCATGATGAATTGCATGGGTCATCCAAATTTTCCAAAATTGATCTTAAAAGTGGATATCACCAAATTAGAATCAAGGAAGGTGATGAGTGGAAAACCGCTTTCAAGACTAAATTTGGACTATATGAATGGTTGGTAATGCCTTTTGGGCTTACTAATGCACCTAGTACATTCTTGAGGTTGATGAATCATGCCCTTAGGGATTGTATTGGTAGGTTTGTAGTTGTTTATTTTGATGATATTTTAATATATAGCAAGAGTCTAAGTGATCATGTGGATCACCTAAGACAAGTTCTACTTGTTCTTAGAGACAATGATGGAAGAGCATGGGCTAAAGGCCCAACCACTAGAGCAATGACCAGGAGGTTACTTGAAGATTTGACTGCTTCAGAGCTTAGTGGGCCCAATGGGCTTGGTGGGCCTAGGGTGCTTCTCACTTGGGTTTTAATTGATTGAACACCATGTTTAATTGTATTTTCTTAGTATAGGAATTTACTTTGTTGTTGGTCTTGTATTTTGACCATAGATTAGGGTTTAAGTGTCTTGGGCTTAATTTTGGGCTTCTTGAGCTTTGGGGTTTTGATACCCAATATTGGGCTCATTCTTCTTCTTATATTTTTTCCTATTCATTGTATTCATTAGACCAATGTATTTCGGTCATTAGATTAGGATTATATGAATAATACATTAATAGGAGAATTAGGTTTCATTTATGCATCATTTAGAGGTAATTTGAGATGAATTTGAGTCACATGGATGGCATGTAGTAGTTCTGGCCATGTGAGCTCAAATCCACTTCAAATCACTCCTAAATGACACCTAAATGAAGGTAGCAATCCGGTTTAAGCATGTGAGTGGCCAAAGTTTGAATTTCAAAATCCAAAATTTGAAATTCAAACTTGGCGCCAACTTTGCCTACTTGGTTGCCGCCAAGCTTGACCTAATTTTCCTCCTATAATTGTATCTCTTCCCTCCTTGTAAAGATACTTTTGAATATATGAGAATTTCTGAACAATTACTTCAGCTAATTCCCTCAAGAGTCACCGAAAATTCCAAGAGAGAAAACCTAAGAGAATGCCTTCAAAAACCTTAGGAAAACCTAGTTCTCCTTCCCTTTGAAGTGTGCAATCCTTTGAGTTCATGAGCTTGGATGCTTCCTTCTTTCATTTCCGCAGATTGTTCTTCATCTTCACGAGTCTTCAAGTGTGTTTCTATCTCCATTGAAGAAGATCCGAGCCTAGGAGGAGTTTAGGAAGAGTTTGAGCTTCACTCATACTACTCACCTCCATCAGACAATCACTTGTTTGCCAATGTAGACAAGTGCACTTTTTGTGTGGATAATGTTATTTTCCTAGGGTTTGTGGTAAGCAAAAATGGGGTTCATGTAGACCCCGCAAAAATCAAAGCCATCCACGAATGGCCTATTCCTATTAATGTTAGTGAAGTTAGGAGCTTCCATGGATTGGCAAGCTTTTATAGAAGGTTTGTTCCTAACTTCTCTACATTAGCTTCACCTCTCAATGAGTTGGTGAAGAAGGATGTGGTCTTTGAATGGCAAGAAAAACATAACTTAGCTTTTCAAGAACTTAAGCATAAACTTACTCAAGCACCTGTTCTAGCTTTACCTGATTTTTCTAAAACCTTTGAGCTAGAATGTGATGCTTCAGGTCTTGGCATAGGAGCTGTGTTGTTACCAGGTGGTCACCCCATAGCTTATTTCAATGAAAAACTTCATGGGGCTGCCTTGAACTACCCTACCTATGACAAGGAGTTATATGCTTTAGTTCGTGCCTTTCAAACTTGGGAACATTACCTTGTGACCAAGGAATTTGTTATCCATAGTGATCGTGAATCACTTAAATACTTGAAGGGTCAACATAAGTTAAATAAGAGGCATGCAAAATAGGTTGAGTACCTTGAGCAATTTCCTTATGTCATCAAATATAAAAAGGGCTCTACAAATGTAGTAGCTGATGCTTTGTCAAGAAGGCATGTTTTATTGAATATCCTAGGTTCCCAAATACTAGGGTTTGATGACATCAAGGAGTTGTATGAAACAGACCTTGATTTTGCTAATTTTTATTCTTTATGTATTCAAAAACCTTATCAAGGGTACTATATTTCTGAGGGGTATCTTTTTAAAGAAAATAAACTTTGTATACCCCAGGGATCTATTAGAAAATTGTTGGTCAAGGAGAGCCATGAGGGTGGGCTCATGGGGCATTTTGGGATTGAGAAAACTCTTTCACTTTTGAGAGAGAAATTCTTTTGACCTCATATGAAAAGAGATGTTCAAAGGTTTTGTAGTAGTTGCATTGCTTGTTTACAAGCAAAGTCAACCACTAAATCTCATGGACTATACACCCCCTTGCCGATATCCACTTCTCCTTGGGTAGACATTTCCATGGATTTTATCCTTGGTTTGCCTAGGACCCAAAAAGGAAGAGATTCCATTTTTGTGGTTGTCGACCATTTTAGCAAAATGGCATATACTTTATTCCATGCCACAAAGTGGATGATGCAAGTAACATTGCTAAGTTATTCATTCAAGAAATTGTGAGACTACATGGTGATGTGAATCAAGAAGAAGCAATAATGGACTAGGAATTTAAGTAGTTTGGGACTGAATAATTAATAAGTTCATTATCTTATTTTTAATGTAATTTTCGTTTTATTTTATTTTATTAAATAAATATGATAGGTTGCCTTGCCTTTTAGGTTGCTAAGGGGAAATAAATGCTAGTGGGAATTTATTGCTTAGTTAGTGGGCTAGTGAAGAGTCAATATTAAGTGTTAGTGGGAATTTATGTCATCTTGCCCATCTAAGCTTATAAATAGGAACCATTTGTAAAAGTTTGGGGAGAGAAAATGAATTATTCAGAATATGGATATTTTTCCAATTGAGAGGATTTTCTCTCTCTAGGTTCTTAGGAACTACTTTTGATTCTTATCCTTGAATTTCCTAATTCAAAGTGGCGAATCTTCCTCAACTTATCAATCTTTAGGGATTGTGGCGTTGTTCTTCCATTTCTTACCTCAATCCATATTTTTTTCTTTTAAATTTCTTAATTATGAGCTTTCCAACCTAGATAGATCCGTAAAACGAATCCATCCCTCTGGGTTCATATCACATGGGTTACCCAAAACTATAGTCTCCGATAGAGATGTTAAGTTCCTTAGCCATTTTTGGAAAACTCTTTGGGCAAGGCTAGGAACTAAACTTCTATTCTCTACCACATGTCATCCCTAAACTGATGGATAAACTGAGGTAGTGAATAGGTCTCTAGGGACTGTGTTGAGGGCAATCCTCAAAGGCAATAAAAAGTCATGGGATGACTATGATGGAAGACTTGTTGAGAAACCGGATTGATGTTGATTCCCCTTCAAGCTTCTCCCTATATATTTGGCTCCTTGATTCTTCCTAGGCTTGGCTAAGGTCTCCAAGGGAGGAGGAGACCTTAGAACCACCACGGTTTGGTGGAGAAACTCTCCCAAGAGGCGTCACTCCTTGAAGAAGAGATAAGCCCCTTCAATTCTCACCACACTCTTCTATGGAAGGGATAAGAGAATTGGATGCACTCAAAGAAGTTTAGGGACTTTTGGAAGAGAGAAATCTGAACTCAACTCAGAAATACAATCTCTAATTCATCAAAAGTGTCTTACAAGGTTAGGTTTACAAGTATATAGGAGTAGGAAGCTTAGAGAGCAAGCTAGTCTTAACCATGGTTCACTAGGAACCATGGTTGAGTCTAGCTACAACCGTCCAAGTTAAGAAGGCTTGGAGAGCAAGCTTCTCACTTGGCTTGCTTGGTAAGCTAACCAAGGAAAAGCTTGTGCTTCAAGCTTCCAAGCTAAGAAGGCCTCAAGCAATTCGGCCAAGTAACCAAGTGTGAACACAAATCCGGCCAAGTGTGAACACACTCCAAGGTGGGCGGCCTTTTGGTCTTAAGTTACTCCATCCATTTCTAAAAAGGTTAATTTGGTTTAGTTAGGTTCATCCAATGTGAATGAAACCTAGCTAAATCAAATCTATGAAAAATTAGGAGTAAAATGAGCCCAATATTAAAATTTTAGCCTAGGACCACCTTTGGCTAAATTGCTAGGAGCACACTCTAGCTTACTAAGGACACTCTCTATTTTGCTATTGCCACTCCTACTAGAAAACTAAAAAGGAATGTATTTCTAGGTTAGGTTAAATGGAGTCAAAGTGTCCAAGTAACCTACCCTAGAATCCATGTACAAAAGCTACTAGAAAAGAAAACAAAGTGCCTTACAAATACAAAGGCAAAAATGCACCTATACAAGTATCTACTATATACAATGTACAAGAAATCAAACTATACAATGTATTTACAATAGAGACTATGAGACTAACAAGAGGAATCATACTCAATACTCATATTGAGCATAGGTCTAAGAAGCACCTCCTCTCTAGAAGCCTCCTCTAGCCTCCTAACCATGGACCTAGTTAAAGGCCCAATGGTCTTCAAGTGTGAGCATCCTTGGATCACCCTTCACCCTTCTTGGTCTTACCTCTTCCAAAGGGATCCTTGGGGATTAGATTTCCATCAGACTATCTCCCTCATATGGAGTTTGCCTATAATAGGGTGGTTCACAAAACCACTAACATGTCTCCATTTGAGATTGTCTATGGTTTCAACCCTCTTACTCCATTGGATTTATTACCCCTACCCGATGTTGCTTCCTTTATTCATAAAGAAGGAACATCTAGGGCTGAGTTTCTCAAGAAATTACATGAGAGGGTTAGAGATCATATTCAATCCCAAACTGAAAAATACCAAAAATATAATAATAAGGGTAGAAAGGAAGTTATCTTCAAGGAAGGTGACTGGGTTTGGCTACACCTTAGGAAGGATAGGTTTCCTTCCAAAAGAAAGTCAAAGCTTAGTCCTAGAGGAGATGGCCCCTTTCAAATCCTTAAGAAAATCAATAATAAAGCCTATGTCCTAGATCTACCTTCTGAATATGGTGTTAGTCCTAGTTTTAATATTTCTGATCTATCTCTTTTTACAGGACTGGCTACCCAAGAGGAGGATGCTTTGGATTTGAAGACAAATCCTCTTCAAGAGGGAGGGGATGATGGAGGAAGCCCATGGGCTAAGGGCCCAACTACTAGGGCTATGGCAAGAAGGATGCATGAAGAGTGGGCCCAAGCCCAAGGGAAGCCCATCACTTTATTTTGTTGGGCTTTGTCTCAAGCCCAAGTAGATTATGGTTAGTATAGGGTTGGGCCTTAGTGCCTTGTATTTCTTTCGGCCTTGTATTTCCGACCATGTAGCTTAGGATTTGCATTTAGAGGTCATGTGAATTTAGGGTTATTTTAGGTTACATGTGAAGTTGCATTACCATGTAATTAGAAATACATTTGGTGTGCATTTCGGCCATGTGCAACAAGTGCACATGGTGTGATCCGAAATGCAACTCAAATGGACTTCTAATTACATGCCAAATGAACTAGCACATTGGTGATCCGGGTTTTAGGCACCAAAATTTGAATTTTGAATTCAAATTTTGGGCGCCTAAGGTTAAGTGATCCTTACCATGGTTCCACTTAACCTTAAGCTAACCCAAGGTCACCTTAACCTAATTTTATCCTATAAATCACTATGGCCGAGACTTGTAAGGTTACTTTGGATTATATTGATGAGTTTTCCTCTCTTGAAATTCATCCCTCCGAAGTCACCTAGTTTCCTAAACTCTACCCTCCTTGAGTGCTTCTCTTTGTAGAGCTAGGAACCCTAGTCTTCTCCGGACTTAGCTTGTATGCAAGCTTAGGTCACATTGAGCTTTTGTGGAGCCTCCATCCTTGAAGCTTTTTCCAAGGATTTCTATGAAAGCTTGACGCATCCGTGTGCATTCCAAGTGGAAGCACATCATATGGTTTTAGGTAACCCATGTAGTCTCACTACTTCTTGAAAGAATAATTTAGCAATGTTACTTGCATCATCCACTTTGTGGCATTGAATAAAATGTGCCATTTTACTAAAACTGTCCACTACCACAGATATGGAATACTTTCCTCTTTGGGTTCGAGGAAAATCATGGACAAAGTCCATAGAAATATCAACCCAAGGAGCATTTGATATAGGCAAGAGGGTGTATAATCCATGAGGTTTTGTTGTAGATTTAACTTGAAGATAAGCTAGTACAAAACCTTTGGACATCTCTTTTCATATGGGGCCAAAAGGATTTCTCTTTTAGAAGTAATAGAGTTTTCTCTATTCCAAAATGCCCCATGAGCCTACCCTCATGGCTCTCCTTTACCAAAATTTTCCTAATAGAACCTTGGGGTATGCAAAGTTTGTTTTTCTTAAAAGGAAATGATGGAAATCTAATCCCCAAGGATCCATTTGGAAGAGGTAAGACCAAGAAAGGTGAAAGTTGATCCAAGGAGGCTCACCCATGAAGACCATTGGGCCTTTAACTAGGTGCATGGTTAGGAAGCTAGAGGAGACTTCTAAGAAGGAGGTGCTTCAAAGATCTTTGCTCATCATGAGCATTGATTATAGTTCCTCTTATTAGTCTCTTAAGTATCCATTGTACATACTTGTATAGTTGTTTTCTTGTACCTTGTATATAGTAGATACTTGTATAGGTGTATTTTTGCCTTTGTATTTGTGAGGCACTTTATTTCCTTTTTAGTAGCTATTGTATATTGTTTCTAGGGTAGGTTACTTGGACACTTTGACTCCATTTAACCTTACCTAGAAATACATTCTTTTCTTAGTTTTTCTAGTAGGAGTGGCATTAGCAAACTAGAGAGTGTCACTAGTAAGCTAGAGAGTGTTTCTAGCAATTTAGCCAAAGGTGGTCCTAGGCTAAAATTTTCATATTGGACTCATTTTACTCCTAATTTTTCATAGATTTGATTTAGCTAGGTTCCATTCACATTGAATGAACCTAACTAAACCAAATTAACAATTTTCAAACCTAATGGAGTAAAATAATTCCAAAGAGCCGCCACCTAGGATGTGTTCACACTTGTGTTCACACTTGGCCGAAATGCTTGGTGCTTCTCAAGCTTGGAAGCTTGAAGCACAAGCTTCTCCTTGTAGACCCCTAAAATTGTCCGGGTCGGAAATAAGACTCAAAGACTCTCGAAGACCGAAGGAAAGTCAGCCGGAAGGACTCCTGGAAGACCCTAGGATGATTCTTTGTAGGTCTAGAAGTCTTAGAGTAGCTTAGAATAAGGGTGTGTGAGGATTGGAGCTCAATACGCCCTCCTAGAGGTTCAGTACGGCCGTACTGAGCCATTTGAACTACAATACGGCCATAATGAAATCAATACGGCCGTACTGAAGTTTTTGAACTTCAGTACGGCCATACTGAATTCAGTACGGCCGTACTGTAGTTCAAAAACTCAGTACGGGCCGTATTGACCCCCTAGGCCGTATTGTGCCTCAATCCTATAAATAGGACGTCATTGGCTCGTCCTTCCACACATTTGGAGCATTTCTCCACTCTCTGGCTGAGTATTCTTGGGTTTTTGAGCTATTCTCTGCCCTAGAAATCTCTCCGAAAGCTGATCCGACTAAGTTCTTGAGTTCATGAGCCTTTAGCTTGAGACTCGAACAAGTCGAAGGAAAATCTCTTTGATTTCCATAGTAAATATTATTTTTAGGGAAAGGAGCGAGCGAACGTGTAGTGGGAAGGAGCGCCAAAAAGCCTCCTAACTCCTTTTTGAGTATATAAAAGCCCGCTTCGAAGGTTTCTTTCCAAATCCTTTCTTTTACCGCTTTTTGATTGTTGCATTGCACGTTTAAAGCTTTCATCATGTAGATAGTTTATCTATAATCGTTCTAATAAATAGGGGTAGTTTAGTAATTTTACGCTTTTATTTATGAAATAATCCGTCATAGGGAACCCGAAAGGGGCGTTGTGGGGTGCTAACACCTTCCCCACACGTAATCGACTCCCTGATGGAGGAGGCCCATGGGCTAAGGGCCCAACTACTAGAGCAATGGCAAGAAGGATGCATGAAGAGTGGGCCCAAGCCCAAGGAAAGCCCACCACTTTATTTTGTTGGGCCTTGAATCAAGCCCAATTAGATTAGGGCTAGTATAGGAGTAGGCCTTAGTGCCATGTATTTCTTTTGGGCCTTGTATTTTCGGCCTAGTAGCATAGGAGTTTCATTTGAAGGTCATTTGAATTTAGGTTAATTAGAGTTACATGTGGAATTACATTAGCATTTAATTAGTAGCACATTTGGTGTGCATTTCGGCCATGTGCAACACATGCACATGGTGTGATCCGAAATGCAACTCAAATGGCTTCCTAATTACATGCCAAATGTGTGCACATGGGAGGGTGACCGGTTGGCACCAAAATTTGAATTTTAGAATTCAAATTTTGGCGCCTAGAGTTAAGATAACCATACCATGGTTTTACTTAACTCTAGGTAAACCCAACTTAAACCCTTAACCTAATTTAGCCTATAAATTTCCTTATGACCGAGTTTTGTAGACACTTTGGACATTATTGAATGAGTATTCTTCTCAAAGAAATCTCTCCTCCGAAGTCACTTTGCTCCTAGCCTCTACCCTCCTTGAGAGCTTCTCCTTGTAGAGCTAGGACACCTTACCTTCTTAGGACTTAGCTTGTATGCAAGCCTAGGTCACCTTGCTCCTTTGAGGCGTCTCTAATCCTTGAAGAATCATCTAAGGAATCCGAGAAGGAGTGAAGAATCCATGTGCATCCAAGTGGAAGCACATCAAGTGGTATCAAAGCTTCGGTCTTCAAGAGATAAGTTCATCTTCTTGAATTTTGATCCGTGGTTCCAAATTGTTCTTGAGTTCATCTTGAGTTCATCTTGTTAAATTTTTGAGTTCATGTCACAATTGAGTTGATTCTTTCCTAGATCTAGTTTTTGTTTCAAAATTTGATGGATCTAGTTTGTATTGCTTGAATGATTCATATGCGCCTATGTTATATGCTTTCATGAATCATGCTAATTTCTTCTTGTGTTCAATTAGGAATTTTCTGCCTATTAGCTTTTGATTTTGTTTGAGTCTTCTTTGCATCTTATTCGGTCAATTAAATGCTTGAGTCTTTTATTTTTAAATCCATGTCTAGTAGGTTTGTGTAGTTCTTATATGTTCATCTATCTTAGCTATGCTTGTTGATCCTTGTTAATTTTTGATTTGCATCTTGAAACAATTTTCTGGATTTGGCCGAGATCCATTTCTTTTCTTTGGTATAAGCTCATGAATTTTGTTTCATTTTTGAGTTCATAAACTACTACTAGATCATTAGTAGTTTTCTTAGAATTTTAGGCTTCCAAAATTTTATTGAAAATGTCTTACACAAAAATTTTAAATCCGTGAGGTTTGATTTTGTATGAGTTGGAGTGTGCTGAAATTGGTGTTTGGAAATTCAAATTTGAATTTGAGTTGGAGCCTAAAAACCGTGCATGTGCAATTCTAAATTACAAGCATAAAAAGCATGTCACATGTCACTTGAATTTGCACTTAATTTCACTAGTATTTGGCAACTAGTTTAAACCGGTTTTTAGTGCTAATATTAAGGGTGACCGAGAATCATTGGTGACCAATTTTTGTGAGCAACAAAAGGCAACTCCTATTTGATAAAAAAAAATTAGAAGAAAGATCAAAAGAAATTCAAAACAACATTAAAAAAAAAATGTGCTAAACCTAATTTGAAAAGGAAAAAGCCATTAAGGAGTTAGTTTCTCTATGTGTTTCTTCTCGGTTGCTAGTTGAATTTGATTCATAAAAAGAATTTTTCAACTCATCTATTTTGAGTGTTTTGGTTTTGTGCATCTACTCTAGAACTATTCCTAGGTCAATTCCTTCTAGTTCTAGTCAACTATTTCATTGGTGTCATATAAGCTTGTCACTACTTAATCTACTCTTGTCTTCTTTTCCTTCCATATTGTCTTTTGCTGTTCTAATCTTGTGCTAATCAAAGAGTGACCTAAGCTTGACCTAGCCTATCTTCTTGGAAGCTAGTTCTACAAGGGTCATCAAAAGAAGCCTAAGGAAAGGAGGAGGAAGGAAGATAAAAGTGGCTTGCGGTTTTTGACCCCTTAAACACAAAACATAAACACTTCTTGGCTGGAAATTTGGTGGATGCTGGACTGGAAAACCGTGAAGCAGCTTGGAGTTTAATTTCAATTGTATTTGAATTTAAAAAAAAAAATGTATAAGCATTAGTGACCGATTTTTAGTGACCGATTTTTACCTTACTAAATTTGAATTTTGTTGCAAAATTTGGTCACTAATCCATCACTAATTCTTTGTGGCTGTTTTTAATACTTCATTTCAGCCACTTGTTCTTTGTTGTTATACTTTGTATTTGGCCTTTACAAGGAGTGTCTTGGGAGTGTCTTTGGTACACAACCATCTCTCCTTAAGTTTACAATTTTCGTTAGTACTGGTGGGAGTGGTCCTTGATTGATCTTTGGTATCTCTCAAGCTCTCACCTTAGGATACGTTAGGTAGTTTAATTTTTGTTGTTTAATCCTTGTTTTAATTGCTTTTATACGTCTAGCTTATCATATTTCACAAAAACATCAAAAATCATTTTCATTGAAAAGAATTTGGTAGAGATTAACTACAAAGGGGATTAGTAATTTTTACTTGAAGAGGCTTGGTTTTTAAGTGGCTCCTAGTAGCTCACCTCCCTCCAAAGTTCAATTTGTATACATAATCCTCTAAGTACTTAGTCTTAACCTTGCATAAAAACAATTGATTTTCAAAAATCATTTCTCAAAAAGCCCCTTTCTCCTATAATGGAAGAGTTTTCTACTCCTCAAAGTGATAGTAATTCAAGTGATTACAATGACTTGTCAAAAGTAACACATGAATTAAGATCACTTAAGCTTTGGAAGAAGCAAGAAGCCAAGCAAAAACTTAAAGAAAAACTTGAAAGAGAGGCTCAACTTGCTACTTTAGAGGAAGAGATTCGAATATTAAAGGAGAAAGAAGAAAAATTACATCACAAGCACCGAAGTAGACATAGCTCCCACCATAGTTCTACTCTAGGAGAGTCAATGAATGATGATAGTCTTGCTTTAGGAGATCATTATCAACCACCTCCTAGAAGAGTGCATAGGGCCCCCAAGCCAAGGGAATCTAGGGTAGATCTCCCTTATTTTCATGGGAAAGATGATGTTGAGGGGTACCTAGATTGGGAAATGAAGGTGGAACAAATTTTCACTTGTCATCAAGTGAATGAAGAAAGAAAAGTCTCCTTAGCAACCCTAAGTTTTCAAGGTCACGCCATGTATTGGTGGACTTCTTTAGTGAGAGATAGGCGTCTCCATAATGACCCTCCAATTCAATATTGGAATGAATTAAGGAGTGCCTTGAGGAGGAGACATATTCCCTCTTACTATACTAGGGAGCTTATCAATAAGCTCCAACGACTCCATCAAAAAAATATGACTGTGGAAGAGTATAGACAAACAATGGAGTTGTACTTAATGAGGGCTGGTATTAGGGAGGAAGAAAATATTACAATTGCTAGGTTTTTGAGTGGGTTGATTTTTGACATAAGAGATAAAGTAGAACTTCTCCCTTATAGGGATTTAAATGATTTGGTTCAACTTTGCATCAAGGTTGAACAACAAAATTTGCGAAAAGGTTCTAAAAGCTCATACTCATCATCTTTTTCAAAAGTTGACTACAAGAGGGAGGGCAAGAAAAATGATTTCGAAAAAAATACTTTTCCCTCTAAAAACCTAGACAAAGGTAAAGAAAAAGAAAAAGAGAAGAAAACAAACACTTCACACACTAGCACTAAGACTAGTGACATAAAATGCTTTAAGTGTCTTGGGAGAGGCCACATTGCTTCTCAATGCCCTACTAAGAAAGTTATGATTTTAAGGGGCCAAGATATTTATAGTAGCCAAGATGAAGCTACTACTTCTTCATCTTCCAGTGAGGATGAAGAAGAAGCAAGTGAAGAAGAGTCATGTGAGGTTACTTACCCTTATAATGGGGAACTTCTTATGATGAGAAGGATCCTCAATAACCAACCTAGTGATACACAATCCCAAAGAGAGAACATCTTTCATACAAGATGTAACATTTAAAACAAGGCTTGTTCTCTCATAGTGGATAGTGGATCTTGGTGCAATTGTTGTAGCACTAGGATGGTTGAAAAGTTGGGTTTGACTACCACACCCCACCCAAAACCTTATCAACTTCATTGGCTTAATGATGATGGGGATATGGTGGTCAACCAACAAGTGGAAGTAGAGTTTTCCATAGGGAACTATCAAGATAAAGTTAAATGTGATGTAGTTCCTATGGAGGCTTGTCATATTTTATTAGGTAGGCTATGGCAATTTGATAAACAAACTCATCATGATGGCCTAACTAATAAAATAACTTTCACACATAAGGGTAAAAAGTTTGTGCTTCATCCTTTATCACCTTCACAAGTGAAAGAAGATCAAGTACAAATGAAGGCCAAACGTGAGCAAGAAAAAGGAAAACAAAAAAAAGTTGAAAAAAAAAAAAACTTTTAAAAATTGATGAAAAGGAGGATTCTAGAGAGATTAATGTTCCCTCTCTAGAGATAGTTCAAGAAGAGAGTTTTCAATCAAAACCTTTACACAAAACTTCTCTCTTTCTTGAATCATCATCTCATATCCTCATGTGTAGAGGAACATTAACTTGCACTGCCACATCTTCTTTGGAAACTACTCTACCTCTTAAGGTGAAAAATCTTTTAGATGAATTTGATGATATATTTCCCAAAGAAGGTCCAGTTGGACTTCCACCTTTTAGGGGAATAGAGCATCAAATAGATCTTGTGCCTGGGGCTAGTCTTCCAAATAGACCAGCTTATAGGACTAATCCACAAGAAACCAAAGAGATAGAGAAGCAAGTACAAGAGTTGTTGGAGAAGGGCTGGATTCAAAAGAGTCTAAGTCCTTGTGTTGTACCTGTCATTTTGGTGCCAAAAAAAGATGGAAAATGGAGGATGTGTTGTGACTGTAGAGCCATCAACAACATTACCATAAAATATAGGCACCCAATTCCTAGGCTTGATGACATGCTTGATGAATTGCATGGGTCATCCATATTTTCCAAGGTAGATCTTAAGAGTGGATATCACCAAATTAGAATCAAAGAAGGTGATGAGTGGAAAACCGCTTTTAAGACTAAGTTTGGATTATATGAATGGTTAGTAATGCCTTTTGGGCTTACTAATGCACCTAGCACATTCATGAGGTTGATGAATCATGCTCTTAGGGATTGCATTGGTAAGTTTGTCGTTGTTTATTTTGATGATATTCTAATCTATAGCCAAGTGATCATGTGGATCACCTAAGACAAGTTTTTCTTGTTCTTAGAAACAATCACTTGTTTGCCAATGTAGACAAGTGTACTTTTTGTGTAGATAATGTTATTTTTTTAGGGTTTGTGGTGAGTAAAAGTGGGGTTCATGTGGACCCCGAGAAAATCAAAGCCATCCAAGAATGACCTATTCCTACTAATGTAAGTGAAGTTAGGAGCTTCCATGGATTGGCAAGCTTTTATAGGAGATTTGTTCCTAACTTCTCTACATTAGCTTCACCTCTCAATGAGTTGGTGAAGAAGGATGTGGCCTTTGAATGGAAGGAAAAACATAACTTAGCTTTCCAAGATCTAAAGCATAAGCTCACTCAAGCACCTGTTCTAGCTCTGCCTGATTTTTCTAAAACTTTTGAGCTAGAATGTGATGCTTCAGGACTTGGCATAGGAGCTGTGTTGTTACAAGGTGGCCACCCAATAGCTTATTTCAGTGAAAAACTTCATGGGGCTACCTTGAACTACCCTACCTATGACAAAGAGTTATATGCTTTAGTTCGTGCCCTTCAAACTTGGGAACATTATCTTGTGACCAAGGAATTTGTCATACATAGTGATCATGAATCACTTAAATATTTGAAGGGTCAACATAAATTAAATAAAAGGCATGCAAAATGGGTGGAGTATTTAGAACAATTTCTTTATGTCATCAAATACAAAAAGGGCTCTACTAATGTAGTAGCTGATGCTTTGTCACGGAGACATGTTTTATTGAACACCCTAGGTTCTCAAATACTAGGTTTTGATGACATCAAGGAGTTGTATGAGAAAGACCTTGATTTTGCTAACTTTTATTCTTTATGTATTCAAAAACCTTACCAAGGTTACTATATTTCTGAGGGGTTTCTTTTTAAAGAAAATAAACTTTGTATACCCCAAGGATCTATTAGAAAACTTTTGGTTAGGGAGAGCCATGAGGGTGGGCTCATGGGGCATTTTGGAATTGAGAAGACTCTTTCTCTTTTGAGAGAGAAATTCTTTTGGCCTCATATGAAGCGAGATGTCCAACGGTTTTGTAGTAGTTGCATTGCTTGTTTACAAGCAAAGTCTACCACTAAACCTCATGGGCTATACACACCCCTGCCTATATCCTCTTCTCCTTGGGTAGACATTTCCATGGATTTTATCCTTGGTTTTCCTCGAACCCAACGAGGAAAGGATTCCATATTTGTGGTTGTGGACCGTTTTAGCAAACTGGCACATTTTATTCCATGCCACAAAGTGGATGATGCAAGTAACATTGCTAAGTTATTCTTTCAAGAGATTGTGCGACTCCATGGGTTACCCAAAACTATAGTCTCTGATAGAGATGTTAAGTTCTTAAGCCATTTTTGGAAAACTCTTTGGGCAAGGCTTGGAACTAAACTACTATTTTCTACCACATGTCATCCCCAAACTGATGGGCAAACTGAGGTAGTAAATAGGTCTCTCGGGACTATGTTGAGGGCAATCCTCAAAGGCAATAAAAAGTCATGGGATGACTATCTTCCTCATGTGGAGTTTGCCTACAATAGGGTGGTTCACAAGACCACTAACATGTCTCCATTTGAGATTGTTTATGGCTTTAATCCTCTTACTCCATTGGATTTATTACCTCTTCCGGATGTTGCTGCCTTTATTCATAAAGAAGGCACATCTAGGGCTGAGTTTGTCAAGAAATTACATGAGAGGGTTAGAGATCATATTCAATCTCAAACAGAAAAATACCAAAAATACAATAATAAGGGTAGGAAGGAAGTTATCTTCAAGGAAGGTGACTGGGTTTGGCTTCACCTTAGGAAGGATAGGTTTCCTTCCAAAAGAAAGTCCAAGCTTAGTCCTAGAGGAGATGGACCCTTCCAAATCCTTAGGAAAATCAATAACAATGCCTATGTTCTAGATCTCCCTTCTGAGTATGGTGTTAGTTCTAGTTTCAATGTTTCTGATCTCTCTTTGTTTACAGGACTAGCTACCCTAGAGGAGCATGCTCCGGATTTGAGGTCAAATCCTCTTCAAGAGGGAGGGGATGATGGAGGAGGCCCATGGGCTAAGGGCCCAACTACTAGAGCAATGGCAAGAAGGATGCATGAAGAGTGGGCCCAAGCCCAAGGAAAGCCCACCACTTTATTTTGTTGGGCCTTGAATCAAGCCCAATTAGATTAGGGCTAGTATAGGAGTAGGCCTTAGTGCCATGTATTTCTTTTGGGCCTTGTATTTTCGGCCTAGTAGCATAGGAGTTTCATTTGAAGGTCATTTGAATTTAGGTTAATTAGAGTTACATGTGGAATTACATTAGCATTTAATTAGTAGCACATTTGGTGTGCATTTCGGCCATGTGCAACACATGCACATGGTGTGATCCGAAATGCAACTCAAATGGCTTCCTAATTACATGCCAAATGTGTGCACATGGGAGGGTGACCGGTTGGCACCAAAATTTGAATTTTAGAATTCAAATTTTGGCGCCTAGAGTTAAGATAACCATACCATGGTTTTACTTAACTCTAGGTAAACCCAACTTAAACCCTTAACCTAATTTAGCCTATAAATTTCCTTATGACCGAGTTTTGTAGACACTTTGGACATTATTGAATGAGTATTCTTCTCAAAGAAATCTCTCCTCCGAAGTCACTTTGCTCCTAGCCTCTACCCTCCTTGAGAGCTTCTCCTTGTAGAGCTAGGACACCTTACCTTCTTAGGACTTAGCTTGTATGCAAGCCTAGGTCACCTTGCTCCTTTGAGGCGTCTCTAATCCTTGAAGAATCATCTAAGGAATCCGAGAAGGAGTGAAGAATCCATGTGCATCCAAGTGGAAGCACATCACTCCCTTACCCAACTCTGGTTGTAATGGCCAAGGTTGATTTGCGAAAATCAATTGCCTTATGTCTTTTTCCAATGTTTTGAGTAAAACATTGGTGGCGACTCCAAGAACCCCTTTTTTGCGAAAACCACTAATCCATGGAGGGTCCCGTTTGGGATTAACATGGGTTGGTGAGAATCATTTAACAAAGTTGTTAGTCCGATGAGGTCTCAGTTTGAGAATAAGTCGTTCTAACAATCCATCATTTTTCAAAACTAAAAAAAGAGTCCGACCATCGTCGCGAATGCCAATGTCCGTTTCGGCGGGTGGCAACAGATGGCGACTCTGCTGGGGAAGCCTCGAGAGTCAGTCCCATTTAGTGATGGATTATTTCTAAAATGATAGTTTAAAATTACTTCATTACCCCTCGCTTGTATGATAATATGTTTTACCTAATTGGCTTTAATAACTGTTGGGTGTTTAAATTTTCGCAATTGTTTGAAATATAAACTACACACGAACCTTTGCACACAACAGTTCCCTCTATACCCGGGGGCATGAGTGGAAAGCCATAGGGAGTGGATGCTAGTACGGCCGGTTGTCGAATGGGTCTATAGGTGCCCGTAGACCGTTGTTAGAAAGCATCACTCAAGGTGAAAACCATGAACTCAAGTCCGACAGTGCGTTGGAGCTTTCCATCGACTTACGACGAGAGGGATCGGGTCCCTATAATGGGGGCACCTTGGGGGCCTTAGACTGGTGAGAACAGTTAGAACCTCCTTGAATATGCACTTGTCTGCAGGATACCCCTACCTCGTGATTCGCTCGTGACTGTTCGTGGATGAGTGAATTGTTTGTGCATTGTTTATGTGACATTGTTTGAGCATACATTGCATTCTTTAAACATACAACATTCCCCTTTTAAAATAAGAATAAATAGGAATAAGAATCTTCCATTACATGGTGTTAACATCTACCCTCATCACATTCATGTAGGTAGTTTCCCTTTTCACCCAAAAATACAAAAAAATAAAATACCCAAAAAAGAAAAAGGGTTATTTATCCAAACCAAGCAATACCATGCATCATCTTAGGAGCATCTTGAAAACATGATAATGCTTAGTTGAATAAACACAATGCATGCATATTCAACGTCATCATCTCATATCATGCATTCTTATCGAAGATCATAGAGGGATCTAGGGGAGTGCAAGGGCAGTTGAAGAAAGTGGACTTCTTGTTATACCGTGCCGAGAGGTTGGACCACCTCTGTTCTTTGATGCCACATGAGGCTCGTGTTGAGTTCGAGAAATCATATGGACGAGTCCTCGATTTGATGAAGATATGTGTGAATCCGGCCTTTCTGAGAGCATTGGTTCACTTTTGGAGTCTCGATCTGCATTGCTTCGAGTTCCCCCAGTTTGACTTAGTTCCTACTCTCGAGGAGTACGAGCTCATGCTGCGATGGCCCAAATCAGCAGGAGTCTATGTTTTTCATGGTAATTATGTGGCCGTGGAGAGGGTCGCTACTCAAGTCAAACTACCATCACGATCATCTGCCTTAGTGGGGAACGGCAGTATCAAAGGTTGGAAGCTCGCTATGATTGAGGATCACCTTTCTTCCTTAGCTGGTGAGGGAGATTGGTTAGCTTTCAACAAGACTCTAGCGTTAGCCGTGTTTGGGACAGTCCTATTCCCCTTTCACGCTAACACAGTGGACCATGCCGCTATAGATGCTTTCTTCGCATGGGACGTGCACATGAAGAGTCCCGTGCCTGCCATTCTTGCCGACACCTTGCTTTCTGTCAACATATCTCAACAGAAGCAAGGGAAGATTATCCGATGCTGCACCTCCTTGTTATATGTGTGGAGCATCACACACTTCTACGCCTCTAGTCACATGGGGACTTTCCCCGATCCGTTGAGGAGCTTTTCGAAGATCCCCGTATGCCGCCGTTATGCTTCCGAATGGAAGGAAGAGATGGAACAGTGGAGCATCGAGCACTTCACATGGGTTTGTCCTTGGTTCCGTCCGAGCAACGTATTGATGAGATGCGGCAGTTACCCAAGCGTACCTTTGATGGGCCTCAGAGGTTGCATAGCTTATTCACCTAGATTGGCTATGAGGCAACTTATGAGGACTCAGATTGTTCCTACTAAAGAGGAGCTTGGAGGATTGTGTTTCTCCTTTGATTCCGAGCATCAAAGGGACATGCACACTGTCGTTAGAGCGTGGGAGAGACCAATCTACGAGGGAGATCGAGAGCTTGGAAAGCCTCGGGTATCCGTCTCCACCAACTACGAGACTTGGAGGAGCGAGAGGGGAGTGCCCCAACCATCCACCTCTTGCGCAACCGCAGTTACGAGGAGGTTGCTGCAAGAACAAGTCAATGCCTTGACCAAGAAGCTGGAAATCATGGGAGCTCAGATGAGAGTTCTTGAGGAGAAAAACGAGCCATTGACGGTCTACAAAGGCAGTGCAAGAAAAAAGACCATGAGATAGAGAGGCTCAAGGACGAGTGTGCTAACCTTAATGAGAAGGCTATTCGGGCATCCAAAATGCCAAAGGTCGAACCGAGTAGTCAACTCCGAGATGTCGACGCAAAGATAGCACGCCTTGAAGCCGAGTACGCAAGGCAGGCACAGTTGATCAAGGATATGCAAGATGATCTACTCTCGACTCGATCCGATGCGCAGCAATGGCGGGAAGTTGCTCAACAACAAACCGCAAGCCTTTCCGATTTTCGCAAGAAGGAAAGGGAAGGATTAGCACATATGGCTAAGCTCCGAGAGGAGAAGGATCGAGCCGAAGACGAGCTTAATGAGCTGCAAGCCATGATCAACTACTATATTCAAAAAGCGAAGGACGCTCAAAAGATTAGTGATAATATGAGCCAAGCGGTCCATACGCAAGCCGAAGCAATGGCCCGTCATGTAGAGGAAGCCGAAGTTGAATGGAGAAGAAACATGAACCCGCCTGTGGGTTTCTATCGGCTTTTCTCATTTTGTAAAAATTTGCTTCGAAGCATTGTATAATGAGTTGTACACTTTCTTTGATTAATAAATCGAATTTTTGAGATCTATGAAATCTTTCAATTGCCTTTGCATTTCATAGTCATTCATTTGCATACATCTCTCCTAGTAATTCATTAATAACATTAATAAAAAGAAAGGATTAATCGATGCGTATGTTCAGAATGGATCGCACGCCGTTTGTTATTAAGTGTAAGCCAACAACCGCGCCAAGCGAACGCACATCAACTCCGTTGTTGGTAATCAAGACGAATAAAGGGGAAGGTCCGACACCGTTGAAGATCACTGCTCCAAGACCTTTTCCCTACGAATCAAATAAAGCTGTGCCATGGATATACGACATCTATTCTTCTGCCGACAGCGATATCTCTAACATCGCTGGACTTGGGGGCATGACTAGGAGTGGCAGGATCTACACTCCCGAAGATCTTCATGATAAAGCTCCCAAGAATAAAGGAAAGGAAAAAGAAAAGGAGAAAACCGAGGAAAATAAAGAATCCGAGGAGGAGACTGACGAGCTGTTAAAATATATCCGACAGAGCGAGTACTCCATCGTGGATCAACTTCATAGGACGCCAGCAAAGATTACTCTGTTGTCGTTGATCCTAAGCTCCGAACCGCATCGGCAAGCTCTGTTGAAAGTCTTGAACGAGGCGTACGTGTCGCACACTATCTCCCAAGACAAGTTTGAGGGGATTGTTAGTCACATCACGGCTAATGATCACCTCACTTTCACCGATGAAGAAATCCCCGTTGAGGGACCGAATCACAACAAGCCCTTGCACATCTCTGTAAAGTGCAAGGAATATCACATCGCTAAAGTCTTGGTGGATAATGGATCTTCCTTGAATGTGATGCCAAAAAGAACGTTTGATCAAGTGGCAATCAAGGGAATCCAAATGCGCCCGAGCAACATGATCGTCCGAGCTTTCGACGGTTCTAAAAGAGAAGTGGTGGGAGAAATCAATCTTCCAATCCAAATTGGACCCACCATCTTTAATGTCGAATTTCAAGTGATGGACATTACTCCCGCGTACAGTTGTCTCCTCGGCCGACCTTGGATTCATGATGCGAAAGCTGTTCCCTCTACGCTCCACCAGAAAGTCAAATTCATAGTGGGTGATAAGTTGGTGACTGTACAAGCCGAAGATGACATACTCATCAGCAAGCCATCTGCCATACCTTACGTGGATGCAGCAGAGGAAGCTCTAGAGACCGCCTTCCAAGCATTGGAGATTGCCAATGTTGAAACGTTTCCCCGAGAAATGAAGAAGGTAGCCTACATGCTCACCAAGAACGGATACTTGCCTGGACAAGGACTTGGCAAGGATTCCCAAGGAATTCCCGAGCTACCCATTATTAAGGATAATCCGGGGAAACAAGGGTTAGGATACAACCCTAATAAAGATCAAAGGACGAAGAGGAACCAAGATCCTTCTCAACGTTCTTTAAGCCAGATCTTTAGGAAGGTCGGTTCACAAGCGTCAAGGCCGGTCGTCGTCATCAAGTGCTCTTCTTCTTCCGATAGGGATGTATAGACCTGATGACTGTTAGAGATCACTCCTCGGGGACAGCCCGACCCCCGAGCCTCGATAGGGCACATGTTTCCGCTAGAATTATAATAAAATCGTTCTTTATTAGTTCTTATTGCTTCTTTTATTGCTTGCAATAAATTTCTAGACCACATTATTTTTAACCCTGTTTGAATAAGCATGAATGAGGTTAAAATCGTCTTAATAACAATAAACCCGCATCATTTTTATGTGGAAGTGTGTGTGACAACTTGGAGCACCTTTCCTTGGCCTCGACAAGTGCCATCATGGATAAAAAAGAAATCCTTTAAGGACAAAATCCTAAAAACAAAAAAAAGCTCGGCAGGAAACCCAAAAAGGGGGCTGCGCAAAAATAAGAGCAAAGAACCCACTAGGAATCCCACGAAAGGGTGACCTAGGCAAAAATTAGGGTTGCAAAAATGAACAAAAACAAAGGTCCGCTGAGACGCCACAAAGGGGTGTTTTAGGAAAAAATAAGGACAATCAAAAAGCAAAAGAAATCCATGATGGTACCATGAGCTGAATTCAAAAAGAAAGGTTCAAGGGAAACTATCTAAGTTGTCGAATCACAACGTCAATAACAAGACTTTCTTAACTTCATAAGTGTTTAATCAAACAAGCCTAAACACATGAGCCTACCTTGGCCAGCCATTCTTACAAAAACCGTTTTCAAAACAATAATAATCCCCTCTAAAACACAAACTTTTGAACAAAAATATCTTTCCTTTCTTTTCTCTTGTCCCAAACGATTTTAGAATAATCTAGTGGAAACATGGAGATATAGTGGTCAATAGGAAGGTTGATACGTCTTCTAAAGGAAGGGAAGGATCACTGGGTTGATGACACCAATCTCGATATAACACGCATCATTCCTCGGTTACAGAAATCGGCAGCGCACAGCCCGTCTAGAGGAATGGCAAAAATTCAAGCAAAGAAACGCATCGGTTAATTCTTTTGAAAAATAAATCAAATAGAATTAGGTGCATCATACCGCATACATGCATACAGATGATAGGTGTACTGGAAGATCACTTATTCTCTGTTTATTGAAAAAAAAAAAAATGAACTTCAGAAAAAACAATGCGCCCGTACCATGTTCAGTACGCTCGTACTAAAATTAGGGTTATGAACAAATTTTCAACTCAATACAGGCGTACTGAAATGAATACGACCGTATTGGCCATAACGTCCACACCAATACAGGCGTATTGAATTCAATACGGCCCGTATTGGCCCATTCTTTTGTACATCAACAGTAAGATCAGTACGGCCGTACTGAATTCAGTACGGGCCGTACTGACCTAATTTTTTCTATAAATACGTCCCTCCTCCTCTCATTCATCACAACATCTTCATTCCTCTGCATACTTTATCTGTGAGTGTGTTTGAGATCCCTCCGATTCCGAAAAAATGGCCGAGTCTTCAAGGAAGAGGCAGAGGGTCCCTGCGCAACTTGAAATGACCGCGCGGCACCAAGAGAGGTTGGATTTCCTCGAGTCATTCGTCTTCCAGCCGTCGAGGGTGCTCGACTTCAGCATCCTTCGGGCAATGGAATGGGAAGATGAGGTCAGAGGCTACATCGATGCCATAGGATGGGGGTTCCTCCTTGATCCCCACCCTAAGATCTATCCGACCGCGACAAAGGAATTTCTGGCTACCGTCGGTGTCACAGAGTCGACGAACAGCTACGACGCAACGGTCTACTCTGTAGACTTCTGGATGAAGGGAGGATACCGCTCCCTGACACTGGATGAATTCAACGTCCAGGCTGGTTTCTTTCGGCGAGCCGATCAGTTGGAATATCGGGACGCCGTCTGTGAGTGCCCTGATAATCTGACCCCGACCGAGATGTGGAGAGAGGTCACGGGTCAGATGGATTATCACGCTGGAGTAAAGGGTACCCGGCTCCCGACTGCGCTCCGGATTTGCCACAAGCTGATCACCGGCTCCATCCACGCCAGACTGAAGAGTCCAGAGTCAGTAACGTGGCAGGATCTGCTAGCTCTTTACTGCATGGCCACCAGGCAGAAGGCCAACCCCGGATTCTTTTTTCTCGAGCATATAAAGAATCTGGGGGCAAGAGAGGGCAGCGACGCTCGGCGAGGATACATTTTGGTCTCTACGTTTCTTTCACGACTCGCCGAGACTTGGGGGTGCCCTAATGGCGTAGATGCGGGGGAGTTGGCGCCCAAGCCTATCAATGCTGCCACCCTGCTCAATATGAAGATCATTGCTAAGGCAGGGAGGCAATATGTACGTGCGACCACCCACGACACCTTCAGTGAGCTTTTCGAGAACATCGAGCTCCCAGGTGAAGGGGACCCGCAGACAGAGGCCGACACCTCGCAGCAAGACAGGGCCTACTTTGATGCTCGTTTCGACGCGTTGCAGCAGAGCATCGACGCCCGATTCGACAATGCGCAGCACAACATTGACGCCCTGAGACAAGATTTTGACAACCTGTCAGTCTGGCTGCATCGTCGCTTCCCAGACCCTTCACAGGATCCGCCGGCAGAGGAATGAAGACCGGCCATTTGCTGTGTTTTCCTGCTTTTTGTTTATTTTGATTGATCGGGCTGTGCCCCACTCTTTTTATCATCATTGTACAAATTTCATTCCGTTTGATTAATGAAATTTTCCACTTTCGAGTTCAAAATTCTTTAGCACTTTAATTTCTGTACAGAAAAAGCCGAAAAAGCTGAAATCGACAAAAAAGGCAAAAAATTCAGAAAATCCAACAATCGTACAGAATAACTGAGCCTGGAGAGGCTTGCCGAAATAATACTCCCCAGAGACATCTCAGCTTGCACTCTTGGGCCGAATTCCCAGTGAAAGCTATCAGAGCAAGATCAGCTAGATTCCCCAATGGAAGCATGATCATCCAAACAAAATATCCGAGTCAAAGGACTTAGACTTCCTCAGTGGAAGATAGCTTTCCAACTCGAGCGACGAGTGAAGCTAAGCTTGAAGAGGCTTTCTAAATAATACTCTGGGATACATAAGATCCTCAATCCCCATTCGCCTACTCAGAGGCACTCCTTCAAAAAGAGAAAATCCAAAAAGATCAATAACCATTCCCCAAGCGGAATTCGGTATTCAGCTAAACACCGAACGTCAAGATAATCCGCCTAACAGAAGAGGCCAATCAAGATCAATACGACAGAATCCCCCAGCGGATAACAGCCTACGCAGAGGCAACAAAACCAGAAAATCAAAAAAGTCACCCGAATAAGGATAACCGGGATACTCCACCAACGTCGAAAGGACGTCAGCCAATCATAAGGCATCGCTCACCTCAGAAAGAGCATCTTTGTGTCTGCATCCCCAAGGAATCAGAATTTCCCCAGTGGGCACCAACTACGCAATGGAAAGTTGGGACACAAGAACCTATGAGTAACTGCACATCCCCTAGACGGATCCCTGCGTTATCCAGCCCTCAGCGGCACCAAAATCAAAAACAACCGTCGAGCAGCATCGTGGACTGTGGAGACAAAATCATCACAAATCCCTGGAGAGGGCAAACTCACGCTACCAAAGTGACCAGAAGCACGGAGGTATGCAACCCTGGGGAGGGCAAACCGTAGACCCTGGAGAGGGCAAACTCACGCTACCGAGGTCGTCAGAAACACCGAGGTATGCACGAGCCTGGAGAGGCGACGACTAATACTCAGCTACCGACGTCGTTTGAAACACGGAGGTATGCAGCTGCCAACGTCGTCAGAAACACGGAGGCATGCAGACCCTAAAGAGGGCAAACTCACGCTACCGAGGTCGTCAGAAACACCGAGGTATGCACGAGCCTGGAGAGGCGACGACTAATACTCAGCTACCGACGTCGTCAGAAACACGGAGGTATGCAGCTGCCAACATCGTCAGAAACACGGAGGCATGCAGACCCTGGAGAGGGCAAACTCACGCTACCGAGGTCGTAAAAAACACCGAGGTATGCACGAGCCTGGAGAGGCGACGACTAATACTCAGCTACCGACGTCGTCAGAAACACGGAGGTTGCAGCTGCCAACGTCGTCAGAAACACGGAGGCATGCAGACCCTGGAGAGGGCAAACTCACGCTACCGAGGTCGTCAGAAACACCGAGGTATGCACGAGCCTGGAGAGGCGACGACTAATACTCAGCTACCGACGTCGTCAGAAACACGGAGGTATGCAGCTGCCAACGTCGTCAGAAACACGGAGGCATGCAGACCCTGGAGAGGGCAAACTCACGCTACCGAGGTCGTCAAAAACACCGAGGTATGCACGAGCCTGGAGAGGCGACGACTAATACTCAGCTACCGACGTCGTCAGAAACACGGAGGTATGCAGCTGCCAACGTCGTCAGAAACACGGAGGCATGCAGACCCTGGAGAGGGCAAACTCACGCTACCGAGGTCGTCAGAAACACCGAGGTATGCACGAGCCTGGAGAGGCGACGACTAATACTCACCCTAGAGAGGGCAAACTCAACCTGGAGAGGCTACTCAACAATTTTCCCACCTGAAGACACTACAAGTCGGAAGGATGGCTTACTCCCCGGGCAATTGGGTCAACTCCTTTACTTATGAACCGGTACACCAAAAAATCCGTTCGACTAAGTAAAGGGGGGGCAGTTGTAGACCCCTAAAATTGTCCGGGTCGGAAATAAGACTCAAAGACTCTCGAAGACCGAAGGAAAGTCAGCCGGAAGGACTCCTGGAAGACCCTAGGATGATTCTTTGTAGGTCTAGAAGTCTTAGAGTAGCTTAGAATAAGGGTGTGTGAGGATTGGAGCTCAATACGCCCTCCTAGAGGTTCAGTACGGCCGTACTGAGCCATTTGAACTACAATACGGCCATAATGAAATCAATACGGCCGTACTGAAGTTTTTGAACTTCAGTACGGCCGTACTGAATTCAGTATGGCCGTACTGTAGTTCAAAAACTCAGTACGGGCCGTATTGACTCCTTAGGCCGTATTGCGCCTCAATCCTATAAATAGGACGTCATTGGCTCGTCCTTCCACACATTTGGAGCATTTCTCCACTCTCTGGCTGAGTATTCTTGTGTTTTTGAGCTATTCTCTGCCCTAGAAATCTCTCCGAAAGCTGATCCGACTAAGTTCTTGAGTTCATGAGCCTTTAGCTTGAGACTCGAACAAGTCGAAGGGAAATCTCTTTGATTTCCATAGTAAATATTATTTTTAGGGAAAGGAGCGAGCGAACGTGTAGTGGGAAGGAGCGCCAAAAAGCCTCCTAACTCCTTTTTGAGTATATAAAAGCCCGCTTCGAAGGTTTCTTTCCAAATCCTTTCTTTTACCGCTTTTTAATTGTTGCATTGCACGTTTAAAGCTTTCATCATGTAGATAGTTTACCTATAATCGTTCTAATAAATAGGGGTAGTTTAGTAATTTTACGCTTTTATTTATGAAATAATCCGTCATAGGGAACCCGAAAGGGGCGTTGTGGGGTGCTA
This sequence comes from Cajanus cajan, assembly GCF_000230855.2. Taxonomy (NCBI): domain Eukaryota; kingdom Viridiplantae; phylum Streptophyta; class Magnoliopsida; order Fabales; family Fabaceae; genus Cajanus; species Cajanus cajan. The sequence continues at coordinate 43,688,129 of NC_138525.1, forward strand.
ACACCTTCCCCACACGTAATCGACTCCCTTACCCAACTCTGGTTGTAATGGCCAAGGTTGATTTGCGAAAATCAATTGCCTTATGTCTTTTTCCAATGTTTTGAGTAAAACATTGGTGGCGACTCCAAGAACCCCTTTTTTGCGAAAACCACTAATCCATGGAGGGTCCCGTTTGGGATTAACATGGGTTGGTGAGAATCATTTAACAAAGTTGTTAGTCCGATGAGGTCTCAGTTTGAGAATAAGTCGTTCTAACAATCCATCATTTTTCAAAACTAAAAGAAGAGTCCGACCATCGTCGCGAATGCCAACGTCCGTTTCGGCGGGTGGCGACACTCCTTAGCTAGCTTACCAAGCAAGCTAAGTGAGAAGCTTGCACTTCAAGCCTCTTGACCATAGATGGTTAGCTAGACCTTACCATGGTTCCTAGTGAACCATGGTTAAGGCTAGCTTGCTCTCCAAGCTTCCTACTCCTATATTTTCGTTTTTCCTTCATTGTAAAACACTTTTGATGTAATTGAGATTGTATATTCTGAATAGAGTTCAGATTTCTCTCTTCCAAAAGTCCCTAAACCTCTTTGAGTTCATCCAATTCTCTTATCCCTTCATAGAAGAGTGTGGTGAGAATTGAAGGGACTTATCTCTTCAACAAGGAGTGGCGCCTCTTGGGAGAGTTTGATGGCATCCTTACTTGCATGAACTTGAGATGATGAGCAAGGAGGAGGACGCCTTCTCCAAGGATCAAGTTCTTCAAAGGTGGACCAAGGTTTTAGGGTGGATGATGATGGAATGGACAAAAATGAAGGTTGGGTAGAAGGTGTTTGAGGAAATGCTTGAGAATGGTACTCTAGGGTTGGCTCACTTCATGATGATGAAGGCCACTTCTAGGGTTGTTTCTCTCAAGGTGGAGATGGTAGGGTTTGGCCGAAAATAGCCAAGGGTGACTAAAGGAAAGATATAAAAGCACTAAAGGCTCTCTTTATATTCAATATCCAAAGTATTTACAAGGTGTGGTGCATTGGGTATTTATAGGAGGGGAGGCATCTAGGGTTGCATTTGGAGTAGGCAAATGCATTCCAAATGAAATGCAAATGAACCCTAGATGCAACTTGGTGGCCAAGGATGGAATCTTTGGGTTTAGATTGGCTATATATAGGTGCATGATGAGACCATGCAACCTTTGCCCTCTACTTGGGCCTAAGCCTTTCTAACACCAAAAATAGACCCAATAGGCACCAAAAATATGTGTCACCCTCTAATTAACACCCTAGCCCAAAATTAAAAACCCTAATCATCTAGAGCACCCCATAATACAAGGGTAAAATGGGAAATACAAGGGAAAATAAATTCTAAGTCCTAAACACCCCAAAATACAAGGGTAAAATTGGAAATACAAGTAAAATAAATTCTATGACTAAAATACCCCAAAGTACAAGGGTAATTTTGGAATCAAAGATAAGGGAAAAAATAGGAATAAAAATAAATGCTATGCTAATAAGAACTTAGGAGCTAAGGTCCAAAAATGGCCTCACTCCTCCTATGATTTTTTTTCAACACTAACCCATTCCTTTTGCTTCCTTCAATACATCACCTCTTGGACTTCTTGGCCTTAGTGTTATTCCATCAGAGTTTCTCCACCAACCGTGGTGGTCTTAAGGCCTCCTCCTCCTTAGGAGACCTTAACCAAGCCTAGGAAGAAGCTTGAAGGGAAATCAACATCAATCCGGGTTTCTCAACAAGTCTTCCATCAGGAAACCCCTCGGGGTATGCAAAGTTTCCTTACCACTTGAGAAACCTACTCAAGATTTTTACCACAACACACAAAACGATTAAAGGAACGAATTCACCTAGAAGCTGAACAAATAAGATTGTGAATTATAGACCAATCTTAATTCCTTTATCCAATAATGTAGTGATGATGATGATGATTCCTCTCAAAGCATTTCACAAAATGATTTACTTGGTTTCACAAAAAAAAAACTCCATGAAGATCACAAAGATCAAAAGTTTATCACAATCACTTCAAAATATTACTTGGTTTCTTCTCTCTTTGTTTTTGAATGTGAGAACTATTTTTATAAAGTTTTTAAACCTAGATAATCGATTATTTTTAAGGATAATCTATTATTCTAGAGAGCACTTTCTGGAATAATCGATTATTTCACAAATAATTGATTATTACAACAAGGTTTCTCAACCTCTTGAAAAACAAAGCTGAGATAATCGATTATAGTTAGTAATAATCGATTATTTTGAGTTAGTTTTTTCAAAATTCGATTTCACACATTCAAAACCTTTCCAAGTTACTTATCATCATCATACTCACTGTTAGACAATTTGGAATTAAGATTCAACTCATGCACAAAGCACAAACATGCATAGAAAATAAAATTGACAAACAAAGCGACTCAACACATAAGAACACATAAACTACTCCTATTACATTTGGTATTCATTCATGGTCTTCATGTCTTATCTTTGATTCATATCCTTTGTCATCATCAAAACTCTCAGAACTTGATTCACCATCCATGAATCTCAACAAAGTGATGTGAAATAAAGGAAACATGGCATTAAGAATAAAATCTTGATATACACGTGCCCTTTTTAATGTAGCTCGAAGGCTTAGGGCTTGCCCCGATTTCGTGATTCATACATAAGAATACGAGAAAAACATCCTTTCAAAGGGGCCTAGTTGATCTAATCACTAAGGTTGTTCCTCTGCTTGCTCGGATACCAGCGCCTTGAAAGATTTCATATAAAGTAGGGGTGATTGGCTTTTCCTTTTTGAGATCTGTTATTGGTTCATATCCCAAACCTTGTCACCTTGGATTGCTTATGTAGTTTGGTAACTCTTTTATTCCTTGGGTGCTCTTACTGAGCCCCTGCCCTGGTCGGTAGCCATTTTTGAACAAAATTTGTGCTACTGGGTTCTTTTTGTTTGGAATTTTTTGCACATGAGTGATTTCCAATGCATAAAAGGTCATTTCTAACGCTTCTTCAGTCGTATCTACATACAAAATGGTCAATGGCGTACTGATAATCATATCCTCCTCGGCTTGAACGACTACCAGCTTGTCATCCACTATGAACTTGACCTTTTGATGGAGCATGGAAGGTATTGCCTTATCTTGATGTATCCATGAACTTTTGAGGAGACAACTATAAGAGGGAGCGATATCCATTACTTGGAATTCCACATTGAAGATGGTTGGTCCTACTTGGATGGGTAAGATGACTTCTCCCATTATCAGTGAAGGTTAAGTGATTGTTAGCCATGATGTGGCTTACAATCCTATCAAATTTGTCTTGGTATATGTGATGTGCAACGTAGGCTTCATTCAAGATTTCAAAATAGCCTTTTTTTGTGGTTCCGAGCTCAAGATCAATGAAAGCAATGTGATCTTTGCAGGAGTATGATTAAGTTGATCGATGATGGAGTATTTGCTTTGTTGAATGAATTTGAGGAATTCGTATTCCTTGTCGAGTTCTGTTCTTCTTTCCTCTTTGTCTTTTCCTTTTGGGGACTTGTTCTCTGAGTCTATGGAAGTATAATTGCGTCCACTCCTAGTCATTCCCCCGATCCCGATAATATTTGATGAATCCAATGATGGAGGGTTTTGCACGTCACAGATCCATGGCATTTCCTTGTCACTTTCATAAAGGAAAGGACTTGGTACTCAGATGGTCAGCTTGGGCACGTTTTCCTCTTCATTTTCTTGTGTGCCTGTAGACCTTTCATGGAGCATTTCCTGATGTGATGTTTCGAGTTTGCATTTGATCACAAGTGATTTCATTATCTAAATGACATACACAGATTACATTTCCCTTTTTATTCTTTGTTAGCATACTAGAAAGGCGTATGTTCTAAATGAAATGCATTATAGGATGCAAAAACAATTGAGGAATTCAACAAATATCATTCTTATTGATTTGTTTGTTTAGTGAATATTCTTCATACAATGCTTTTCAATATTGATAAATCATAATTTTCGTGCATTTTCTTACCTTTATAATCCCCTATTAAGTATTATCAGTGCTTAATTGTTCTCTCTTGCCATATTTTACTATCTTGAGGTTTATTGGGCTATTAATTCATAATTTTAGTTAATTGGATTTATTATCCTAATTAATTTCATAACTATTTTGTAGAGGATTTGGAATCACTTATTGGACTGGGATCACTACCAAAAGGGCCTGCCACGTGGACCAACTTCAGCACAATTTTGATTTTAATTGTAATCTCATTTTTTGTTGCTGGATGGGCCAACTAGGCCATCCCATTCTCTTAACCTAGTGCACTCAAACTCGTAGGGAGACAAGATGCACACTAGGCATCAATATTAGGTCAGACTTGGAGAGGACATGAGATACACAGCCACCACCCCCTTTTGGTTAAAAACCGAGATAGAGAAAAACACCATTTTTTTACTGCATTTGTGCTTGCTTTTGCTGTAGCTTATTCTCTTTAGTTCTTCCATTTCTCTTTTCTTTTTTCTTCTTTTTTGTCTTCCTTCATGGAAGGCTAGATTGTAATACTCTCTTACGTTTTAATCCTTATGAATTTGTTGTGTTGGTCTTGTTTCCATGCTTGATGGTTTCGTTTTCAACTTAATTGGTTCACCTTGCTTTACTCATGGTTTGCTTAATCCTATGAGTAAAGATGTGTACTAATGCTTCGTTCGTATGTATGGGTTCAATGATAGTAATGATGCTTAGTGGTTACTCGGATTTGAACAGAGGGTTAGGCTAGTGAGAAATTTCAAACCAAGGATATGATGCTACAACTAAGTTAGAGAGTTACTATAAGTGGTTCTCTCTAATTCTTCAACTGACTTAGTTGCTACACCTGAGGAGACTAATAACCAACACAAATGCACGACATAACATGTAATTGGTTTACTGTTCATTGGTTCTCTTTAAGTCTTCAACTGACTTACTTGGTACACCTAGGGAGCCTAATAACCAACACAATTGCACAACATAACATGTAATTTGTTTACTGTTCATTGCTTCTTTCTAATTCTTTAACTTACTTACTTACTAGCTACACCTGGGGAGCCTAATAACCAACACAAATGCACGAAATAACATGTAATTGGTTTACTGTTCATTGGTTCTCTCTAATTCTTCAACTGACTTACTTGCTACACTAGGGGAGACTAATAATCAATACAAATGCACGACATAACATGTAATTGGTTTACATTCATTAGTTCTATTTAATTCTTCAACTGACTTAATTGCTACACCTGGGGAGACTAATAACCAACACAAATGCATGACATAACATGTAACTGGTTTACTGTTCATTGGTTCTCTCTAATTCTTCAACTGACTTACTTGCTACACCTGGGGAGACTAATAACAAACACAAATGCACGACATAACATGTAATTGGTTTACTGTTCATTGGTTCTCTCTAATTCTTCAACTGACTTACTTGCTGCACCTGGGGAGCCTAATAACCAACGCAAATGCACGACATAACATGTAATTGGTTTACTGTTCATCGGTTCTCTCTAATTCTTCGACTGACTTACTTGCTGCACCTGGGGAGCCTAATAACCAACACAAATGCACGACATAACATGTAATTGGTTTACTGTTCATTAGTTCTCTCTAATTCTTCAACTGACTTACTTGCTACACCTGGGGAGACTAATAACCAACATAAATGCACGATATAACATGTATTTGGTTTACTGTTCATTGGTTCTCTCTAATTCTTCAACTGACTTAGTTGCTACACCTGAGGAGACTAATAACAAACACAAATGCACGACATAACATGTAATTGGTTTACTGTTCATTGGTTCTCTTTAAGTCTTCAACTGACTTACTTGCTACACCTAGGGAGCCTAATAACCAACACAAATGCACGACATAACATGTAATTGGTTTACTGTTCATTGGTTCTCTCTAATTCTTCAACTGAGTTACTTGCTACACTTGGGGAGCCTAATAACCAACATAAATGCACGACGTAACATGTAATTGGTTAACTGTTTATTGGTTCTCTCTAATTCTTCAATTGACTTACTTGCTACACCTGGAGAGCCTAATAACCAACCCAAATGCACGACATAACATGTAATTGGTTTACTGTTCATTGGTTCTCTCTAATTCTTCAACTGACTTACTTGCTGCACCTGGGGAGCCTAATAACCAACACAAATGCACGACATAACATGTAACTGGTTTACATTCATTAGTTTTATTTAATTCTTCAACTTACTTAATTGCTACTCCTGGGGAGACTAATAACGAACACAAATGCATGACATAACATGTAACTGGTTTACTGTTCATTGGTTCTCTCTAATTCTTCAATTGACTTACTTGCTGCACCTGGAGAGCCTAATAACCAACACAAATGCACGACATAACATGTAATTGGTTTACTGTTCATTAGTTCTCTCTAATTCTTCAACTGACTTACTTGCTACACCTGGGGAGACTAATAACCAACATAAATGCACGATATAACATGTAATTGGTTTACTATTCATTGGTTCTCTCTAATTCTTCAACTGACTTACTTGCTACACCTGGGGAGCCTCATAACCAACCCACATGCACGACATAACATGTAATTGGTTTACTGTTCATGGGTTCTCTCTAATTCTTCAACTGACTTACTTGCTGCACCTGGGGAGCCTAATAACCAACACAAATGCACGACATAACATATAATTGGTTTACTGTTCATCGGTTCTCTCTAATTCTTCAACTGACTTACTTGCTGCACCTGGGGAGCCTAATAACCAACACAAATGCACGACATAACATGTAGTTTGTTTACTGTTCATTAGTTCTCTCTAATTCTTCAACTGACTTACTTGCTACACCTGGGGAGACTAATAACCAACATAAATGCACGACATAACATGTAATTGGTTTACTGTTCATGGGTTCTCTCTAATTCTTCAATTGACTTACTTGCTACACCTGGGGAACCTAATAACCAACACAAATGCACGACATAACATGTAATTGGTTTACTGTTCATCGGTTCTCTCTAATTCTTCAACTGACTTACTTGCTGCACCTGGGGAGCCTAATAACCAACACAAATGCATGACATAACATGTAATTGGTTTACTTTTCATTAGTTCTCTCTAATTCTTCAACTGACTTTCTTGCTACACCTGGGGAGCCTAATAACCAAAACAAATGCACGAAATAACATGTAATTGGTTTACTGTTCATTGGTTCTCTCTAATTCTTCAACTGACTTACTTGCTACACCAGGGGAGACTAATAACCAACACAAATGCACGACATATCATGTAACTGGTTTACATTCATTAGTTCTATCTAATTCTTCAACTGACTTAATTGCTACACCTTGGGAGACTAATAACCAACAGAAATGCATGACATAACATGTAACTGGTTTACTGTTCATTGGTTCTCTCTAATTCTTCAACTGACTTACCTGCTACACCTAGGGAGACTAATAACCAACACAAATGCACGACATAACATGTAATTGGTTTACTGTTCAATTGTTCTCTCTAATTCTTCAACTGACTTACTTGCTACACCTAGGGAACCTAATAACCAACACAAATGCACGACATAACATGTAATTGGTTTACTGTTCATCGGTTCTCTCTAATTCTTCAACTGACTTACTTGCTGCACCTGGGGAGCCTAATAACCAACACAAATGCACGACATAACATGTAATTGGTTTACTGTTCATTAGTTCTCTCTAATACTTCATTTGACTTACTTGCTACACCTGGGGAGTCTAATAACCAACATAAATGCACGATATAACATGTATTTGGTTTACTGTTCATTGGTTCTCTTTAAGTCTTCAACTGACTTACTTGCTACACCTAAGGAGCCTAATAACCAAGACAAATGCACGAAATAACATGTAATTAGTTTACTGTTCATTGCTTCTCTCTAATTCTTCAACTGACTTACTTGCTACACCAGGGGAGACTAATAACCAATAGAAATGCACGACATAACATGTAACTGGTTTACATTCATTAGTTCTATTTAATTATTCAACTAACTTAATTGCTACACCTGGGGAGACTAATAACCAACACAAATGCATGACATAACATGTAACTGGTTTACTGTTCAATGGTTCTCTCTAATTCTTCAACTGAGTTACTTGCTGCACCTGGGGAGCCTAATAACCAACACAAATGCACGATATAACATGTAATTGGTTTACTGTTCTTTGGTTCTCTCTAATTCTTCAACTGACTTAGTTACTACACCTGAGGAGATTAATAACCAACACAAATGCACGACATAATATGTAATTGGTTTACTGTTCATTGGTTCTCTTTAATTCTTCAACTGGCTTACTTGCTACACCTGGGGAGCCCAATAACCGACACAAATGCATGACATAACATGTAATTGGTTTACTGTTCATTGGTTCTCTCTAATTCTTCAACTGACTTACTTGCTACACCTGGCGAGCCTAATAACCAACACAAATGCACGACGTAACATGTAATTTGTTTACTGTTCATTGGTTCTCTCTAATTCTTCAACTGACTTACTTGCTGCACCTGGGGAGCCTAATAACCAACACAAATGCACGACATAACATGTATTTGGTTTACTGTTCATTAGTTCTCTCTAATTCTTGAACTGACTTACTTGCTACACCTGCGGAGCCTAATAACCGACACAAATGCACGACATAACATGTAATTGGTTTACTGTTCATTGGTTCTTTCTAATTCTTCAATTGACTTACTTGCTACACCTGGCGAGCCTAATAACCAACACAAATGCACGACATAACATGTAATTAGTTTACTGTTCATTGGTTCTCTCTAATTCTTCAACTTACTTACTTGCTACACCTGGGGCGCCTAATAACCAACACAAATGCACGACATAACATGTAATTGGTTTACTGTTCATTGGTTCTCTCTAATTCTTCAACTAACTTACTTGCTACACCTGGGGAGCCTAATAACCAACACAAATGCACAACATAACATGTAATTGGTTTATTGTTCATTGGTTCGCTCTAATTCTTCAACTGACTTAGTTGCTACACCTGAGGAGACAAATAACCAACACAAATGCACGACATAACATGTAATTGGTTTACTGTTCATTGGTTCTCTCTAATTCTTCAACTGACTTACTTGCTACACCTGGGGCGCCTGATAACCAACACAAATGCACGACATAACATGTACTTGGTTTACTGTTCATTGGTTCTCTCTAATTCTTCAACTAACTTACTTGCTACACCTGGGGCGCCTAATAACCAACACAAATGCACAACATAACATGTAATTGGTTTACTGTTCATTGGTTCTCTCTAATTCTTCAACTGACTTACTTGCTGCACCTGGGGAGCCTAATAACCAACACAAATGCAGAACATAACATGTTATTGGTTTCCTGTTAATTACTTCTCTCTAATTCTTCAACTGACTTACTTGCTACCACTGGGGAGACTAATAACCAACACAAATGCACGACATAACATGTAATTGGTTTACTGTTCATTGGTTCTCTCTAATTCTTCAACTGACTTACTTGCTACACCTGGGGCGCCTAATAACCAACACAAATGCACGACATAACATGTAATTGGTTTACTGTTCATTGGTTCTCTCTAATTCTTCAACTAACTTACTTGCTACACCTGGGGAGCCTAATAACCAACACAAATGCACGACATAACATGTAATTGGTTTATTGTTCATTGGTTCGCTCTAATTCTTCAACTGACTTAGTTGCTACACCTGAGGAGACAAATAACCAACACAAATGCACGACATAACATGTAATTGGTTTACTGTTCATTGGTTCTCTCTAATTCTTCAACTGACTTACTTGCTACACCTGGGGCGCCTAATAACCAACACAAATGCACGACATAACATGTAATTGGTTTACTGTTCATTGGTTCTCTCTAATTCTTCAACTAACTTACTTGCTACACCTGGGGAGCCTAATAACCAACACAAATGCACGACATAACATGTAATTGGTTTATTGTTCATTGGTTCGCTCTAATTCTTCAACTGACTTAGTTGCTACACCTGAGGAGACAAATAACCAACACAAATGCACGACATAACATGTAATTGGTTTACTGTTCATTGGTTCTTTCTAATTCTTCAACTGACTTACTTGCTACACCTGGGGCGCCTAATAACCAACACAAATGCACGACATAACATGTAATTGGTTTACTGTTCATTAGTTCTCTCTAATTCTTGAACTGACTTACTTGCTACACCTGGGGAGCCTAATAACCGACACAAATGCACGACATAACATGTAATTGGTTTACTGTTCATTGGTTCTTTCTAATTCTTCAATTGACTTACTTGCTACACCTGGCGAGCCTAATAACCAACACAAATGCACGACATAACATGTAATTAGTTTACTGTTCATTGGTTCTCTCTAATTCTTCAACTGACTTACTTGCTACACCTGGGGCGCCTAATAACCAACACAAATGCACGACATAACATGTAATTGGTTTACTGTTCATTGGTTCTCTCTAATTCTTCAACTAACTTACTTGCTACACCTGGGGAGCCTAATAACCAACACAAATGCACGACATAACATGTAATTGGTTTACTGCTCATTACTTCTCTCTAATTCTTCAACTGACTTACTTGCCACACCTGGGGAGACTAATAACTAACACAAATGCACGACATAACATGTAATTGGTTTACTGTTCAATTGTTCTCTCTAATTCTTCAACTGACTTACTTGCTACGCCTGGGGAACCTAATAACCAACACAAATGCACGACATAACATGTAACTGGTTTACATTCATTAGTTTTATTTAATTCTTCAACTGACTTAATTGCTACACCTGGGGAGACTAATAACCAACTCAGATGCATGTCATAACATGTAACTGGTTTACTGTTCACTGGTTCTTTGTAATTCTTCAACTGACTTACTTGCTACACATGGGGAGACTAATAACCAACACAAATGCACGACATAAGATTTAACTGGTTTACTGTTCATTGGTTCTCTCTAATTCTTCAACTGACTTACTTGCTACACCAGGGGAGACTAATAACGAACACAAATGCACGACATAACATGTATTTGGTTTACTGTGCCTAAGTGTTCCATTAGAGAGCTACTTGTGAGTGAATCACATGAGGGGGGATTGATGGGTCATTTTGGGGTTCAAAAGACGTTGGAAAGTTTGCAAGAACATTTCTATTGGCCCCATATGAAGCATGATATACATAAATTTTGTGATCATTGTATTGTTTGTAAAAAGGCTAAATCTAAAGTTAAGCCTCATGGATTGTATACCCCTTTGCCTGTTCCTGATTTTCCTTGGATTGATATATCTATGGACTTTGTTTTGGGGTTGCCTAGAACAAAGAATGGAAAAGATTCTATTTTTGTTGTTGTTGACAGGTTTTCAAAAATGGCACATTTTATACCATGTAAAAAGGTTAATGATGCTTGCCATGTAGCTGACTTATTTTTTAGGGAAGTTGTGCGACTCCACGGGCTACCTAGGAGCATTGTAAGTGATAGGGACACCAAGTTCCTAAGTCATTTTTGGAGAACGTTGTGGGGTAAGTTGGGTACTAAATTACTTTTCTCTACTACTTGTCACCCACAAACCGATGGACAAACTGAGGTAGTGAATAGAACTTTAGGCACTTTGCTTAGGACTGTTTTAAAGAAAAATATTAAATTTTGGGAAGAACATTTGCCTCATGTAGAGTTTGCATATAATAGGGCTGTCCATAGCACAACTAAATGTTCACCATTTGAAATTGTGTATGGATTTAATCCTCTAACACCACTTGACTTGTTACCTATGCCTAACATTTCTGAATTTAAGCATAAAGATGCACAGGCTAAGGCTGAATATGTGAAGAAGTTGCATGAGCAAGTGAAAGCTCAAACTGAAAAGAAAATTGAGAGTTATGCCAAACAAGCCAACAAGGGCAGAAAGAAAGTTATTTTTGAACTTGGTGATTGGGTTTGGGTACATATGAGAAAAGAGAGGTTCCCTGAACAAAGGAAGTCTAAACTTCAACCTAGAGGAGATGAGCCTTTCCAAGTCCTAGAAAAGATCAATGATAATGCTTACAAAATTGATCTACCAGGTGAGTATGGTGCAAGTTCTTCTTTTAATGTTGCTGATTTGACTCATTTTGATGCAGGAGATGAATTCATAGCTTTGAGGACAAATGCTGCCCAAGAAGGAGAGAATGATGTGGACATAAAAGCCCAAACTCAAGAGGCCCATGACCAGAAGGCCCAAGTCCACGACGAAGAGGACAAAGATCAAGATCCAATTCAAATCTTAAGTGGGCCTATGACTAGAGGGATGCTTAAAAAAACCCAAGAGGCATTGCAGCACAAAGTGGCCCATTTACTAGAGACCCAACAATCGACTCAACACATGGAGGAGGCTAGACTTATTACATGCATAGCTTGCTTGGGAAGCTAGGAGGCCAACTGGAAGATTTCGTTTTTATTTTATTATTATTATCTTTTTATGTCTTAAGTTTTAAAGTTGTGTTAGTTTTGTTTTGTAAAAGGCAGTATTAAAAATAAAAATAATAAACTACTACATTTCAGGATTTGAACCCAAGACCTTAAGCTTATAATGCCTTCATCAAACCACTTGGGCATATTAGCTTCTGTTGGGATATTAATATTTTAATTTTCTTTATTTACTTCCAAATGAGGCAAACTCAAACAAAAGTTGTATTAAACATTTTGAGAATTGAGAAAAGGACAGATTATTCAGATTACAAATTTTTGTGAGTTTTAGCTCTGCTAGGGTTTTTCCTTGCATCATTTGATCTTATCAAGAATTCTCCAATTCTTGTGGCGATCTTTCTTGGCTTATCAAATAATCATATTTGTGGCGCCTTCCTTATAATCGATTAATTCACATCATTTGGTATTCAGAGCTAGGTTGGGGGTACTGTTCACACAACACCGTCCTGGTACTGTTCATCGATACTGTTCACGCGCACTGTTCATCGTCACTGTTCCTGGTATTGTTCATCGATACTGTTCACGCGCACTGTTCATCGTCACTGTTCCTGGTACTGTTCATCGATACTATTCACGCGCACTGTTCATCATCACTGTTCACGGTACTGTTCAAATCCTGTTTTAAATTTTTTTTTCTTTCCTTGTTTCATTTCTTCTTGTTATTGTGTATCCACATATTTCTTTAGTGATTCTCTTTCATTCTGGAACATAAATTCTGCCAACAAAAAAAAAAGTTTTCTAAAAAAAAAAAAAATCTGCAGCAAAAGAAGTTAAAAAAAAAATATATATATATATATATATATATATATATATACAAATATATGGCAGTTGTTCTTCCTTAAATTTTGTGCACATTACCTGTTTGATAAAATTCCTAAGTGTCAAGTGTCTTCCTTGTTCGTTGCTACTTGTCCTTTGTGGGTACTACAATTCTATTTTATTCCTTATGATTGCTATCCTTGAAGGTGATTCTTGATTATAGATTATTTGATTCTTGTAAGAACCTTAAGTCAGAGATTGAGTGGAAAAAGGCAAGAGTGAATATTTACACAAAAGCCAAGTTGAGAGTAAACACGAGTGGTACATCTTTGAGTGCAAACACGTGAGAAGAGTGGTAAGGTCCTATTACTTCACATTTTTTTTTGTTTTCGGTTCTTTTAGTTGAACAATGGCAGGAGCGGGAGGTGGTGGTCCTCATTTAGATGGAGCTCAAAGATTGTTACTTGAAGCTATGACTGCACAAATGCAAAGATTGATGACACAAAATAATCAAGAGCTCTATGAGAGGATTGAAGGAATTGAAAATCAACTAAATCAAGATGATGGAGGTCCTAAATAGGGGAGGTAGAGGCGGCAATGGAGGTCCTAGACAAAACAGACTTGAAGGAGTGAAGTTGAATGTTCCCCCATTCAAAGGTAGGAGTGATCCAGATGCCTATCTAGAGTGGGAGATGAAGATTGAACATGTGTTTTCATGCAATGACTATACTGAAGCACAAAAGGTCAAGTTGGCTGCAGCTGAATTCTCAGACTATGCCCTCATTTGGTGGAACAAATATCAAAAGGAAATGCAAAGAGATGAGGAACGGGAAATAGATACATGGGCTGAAATGAGGAGAGTCATAAGGAAGAGATACGTGCCAACCAGTTATAGTAGAACTTTGCGTTTAAAACTTCAAAAATTAACTCAAGGTAGCATGACTGTTGAAGAATACTATAAGGAGATGGAGATGGCATTGATGAGAGCCTGCATAGAGGAAGAAAATGAAGCAACAATGGTTCGTTTTCTGAATGGCCTAAACACTGATATTAGGGATGTTGTGGAATTGCAGGAATATGTGGAGATGGAAGATTTGTTGCACAAGGCTGTACAGGTTGAACAACAACTCAAGAGGAAAGGTATAGCAAGGAAGAATTCTTCCAGTTCTTATAATCCAAACTGGAGGGATAGATTTAAGAAGGAAGGAGGAAATTCATCTAGTTCAGCAGTGACTCCTCCACAAGGGAAATCACCAACAAATCCAAATACATCTGTCTTTCCTACTGGAACTAGAAACATCAAATGCTTCAAATGCTTGGGAAGAGGACATATTGCTTCTGAATGCCCAACTAGGAGGATCATGATCATGAAGGAGGATGGGCAAATCACTAGTGAATCTGAACCTGATGGAGAAGAAGTGGAGAAAGAAGAGGAAGCATTGCAGGGTGATATACTAATGGTAAGGAGGTTGTTGGGAAGTCAGATACAACCACTTGAGCAAACCCAAAGAGAAAATATTTTCCACACTAGATGTTCCATCAAAGGTAAATTATGCTCTTTAATAGTTGATGGTGGAAGTTGTACTAATGTGGCTAGTTCCAGATTAGTATCTAAGTTAAATTTGGGAACCAAACCACATCCTAGGCCATACAAACTTCAATGGCTTAGTGAAGATGGAGAGATGAAAGTAACTCAGCAGGTTGAGGTGTGCTTCTCAATTGGAAGGTATAATGATAAGGTGTTGTGTGATGTGGTTCCAATGGAGGCAACTCATCTCCTCCTAGGGAGGCCATGACAGTATGACACAAAAGCACTACATGATGGATTCACCAACAAAATTTCTTTCATGCACAATGACCAGAAAATTATTCTCAAACCATTATCTCCTAGAGATGTGTGTGAGGATCAAATAAAAATGAGAGAAAAAATAATGCAAGAGAAAAGAGAGAAGAGTGAAACACCTATCAAAAGTAGAAAGAAGAAGAGTGAAACACTTGAGGGAAAGAGTGAAACACTTGAGGGAAAGAGTGAAACACTTGAGAGAAAAATGAGTTGTTTAGCAAAAGAAAGTGAGGTGAAAAAGATGTTTCTTGCTCACAAACCACTTTACTTGATGTACTGCAAAAATAATATTTTTGTTGCTGACAATTCAAATAAAATTGCTATTCCTCCTAGTGTTGAATTTATTTTGCAGGAATATAAAGATGTGTTTCCGAAGGAGTTACCAAAGGGACTACCACCTTTGAGGGGAATTGAACACCATATTGATCTCATTCCAGGAGTGTCATTGCCCAACCGACCAGCATATAGAAGTAATCCCCAAGAGACCAAAGAGATCCAAAGGCAAGTCGAAGAATTGATGAGCAAAGGATGGGGTACAAGAAAGCATGAGCCCATGTGCAGTTCCAGTCATTTTAGTCCCTAAGAAGGATGGAACATGGAGGATGTGCACTGATTGTAGAGCCATCAACAACATCACAGTTAAGTATAGGCATCCTATTCCTAGGTTAGATGACTTATTGGATGAATTGCATGGTGCCTGTATTTTTTTCAAAAATTGACTTGAAAAGTGGGTACCATCAAATTAGGATTAGGGAAGGGGATGAATGGAAAACTGCCTTTAAAACTAAGTATGGTTTGTATGAGTGGCTAGTGATGCCCTTTGGGTTAACTAATGCCCCAAGCACTTTTATGAGATTGATGAACCATGTCTTAAAGGAATTTTTAGGCAAATGTGTTGTGGTATACTTTGATGATATTCTGATATATAGCACTAACTTTGATTTGCATGTTGAACATTTAAGTGATGTCATGAATGTGCTCAGAAAGGAAAAATTGTTTGCTAATATTGAAAAATGTACCTTTTGCACTGATCATGTTGTGTTTTTGGGATTTGTTGTGAGTTCTAAAGGGGTACAAGTTGATGAGGAAAAGATTAGAGCCATCCAAGAGTGGCCTACCCCTAAGAATGTGAGTGAAGTGAGAAGTTTTCATGGGTTAGCTAGTTTCTATAGGAGGTTTGTTAAGGATTTTAGTACTTTGGCTGCACCTCTTAATGAAATAGTTAAAAAGCATGTTGGGTTTAAATGGGGTGAAAAACAAGAGAAGGCATTTTCTGAACTTAAGCACAAACTAACTAATGCCCCCATTCTTGCATTACCAAATTTTGCAAAATCTTTTGAAATTGAATGTGATGCATCTAATGTGGGTATTGGGGCTGTTTTGATGCAAGAAGGTCATCCAATTGCTTATTTTAGTGAGAAGTTGAATGGGGCTGCCCTAAACTATCCCACTTATGATAAGGAATTGTATGCCTTGGTGAGAGCTTTAAGGACTTGGCAACATTACCTTTTGCCCAAAGAGTTTGTCATCCATAGTGATCATGAGTCCTTAAAGTACTTAAAAGGACAAGGTAAGCTTAATAAGAGGCATGCTAAGTGGGTAGAGTTTCTAGAGCAATTTCCATATGTCATCAAGCATAAAAAGGGAAAAGGGAATGTAGTGGCTGATGCTTTGTCTAGGAGACATAATTTGCTCTCTATGCTTGAAACTAAACTATTTGGTCTTGAATCTTTGAAAGACATGTATATGCATGATGTGGACTTTGCTGAAAATTTTGCTGCATGTGAAAAGTTTTCTGAAAATGGTTACTATAGGCATAATGGGTTCTTGTTTAAAGCAAATAGATTGTGTGTGCCTAAGTGTTCCATTAGAGAGCTACTTGTGAGTGAATCACATGAGGGGGGATTGATGGGTCATTTTGGGGTTCAAAAGACGTTGGAAATTTTGCAAGAACATTTCTATTGGCCCCATATGAAGCATGATGTACATAAATTTTGTGATCATTGTATTGTTTGTAAAAAGGCTAAATCTAAAGTTAAGCCTCATGGATTGTATACCCCTTTGCCTGTTCCTGATTTTCCTTGGATTGATATATCTATGGACTTTGTTTTGGGGTTGCCTAGAACAAAGAATGGAAAAGATTCTATTTTTGTTGTTGTTGACAGGTTTTCAAAAATGGCACATTTTATACCATGTAAAAAGGTTAATGATGCTTGCCATGTAGCTGACTTATTTTTTAGGGAAGTTGTGCGACTCCACGGGCTACCTAGGAGCATTGTAAGTGATAGGGACACCAAGTTCCTAAGTCATTTTTGGAGAACGTTGTGGGGTAAGTTGGGTACTAAATTACTTTTCTCTACTACTTGTCACCCACAAACCGATGGACAAACTGAGGTAGTGAATAGAACTTTAGGCACTTTGCTTAGGACTGTTTTAAAGAAAAATATTAAATTTTGGGAAGAACATTTGCCTCATGTAGAGTTTGCATATAATAGGGCTGTCCATAGCACAACTAAATGTTCACCATTTGAAATTGTGTATGGATTTAATCCTCTAACACCACTTGACTTGTTACCTATGCCTAACATTTCTGAATTTAAGCATAAAGATGCACAGGCTAAGGCTGAATATGTGAAGAAGTTGCATGAGCAAGTGAAAGCTCAAACTGAAAAGAAAATTGAGAGTTATGCCAAACAAGCCAACAAGGGCAGAAAGAAAGTTATTTTTGAACCTGGTGATTGGGTTTGGGTACATATGAGAAAAGAGAGGTTCCCTGAACAAAGGAAGTCTAAACTTCAACCTAGAGGAGATGGGCCTTTCCAAGTCCTAGAAAAGATCAATGATAATGCTTACAAAATTGATCTACCAGGTGAGTATGGTGTAAGTTCTTCTTTTAATGTTGCTGATTTGACTCATTTTGATGCAGGAGATGAATTCATAGCTTTGAGGACAAATGCTGCCCAAGAAGGAGAGAATGATGTGGACATAAAAGCCCAAACTCAAGAGGCCCATGACCAGAAGACCCAAGTCCACGACGAAGAGGACAAAGATCAAGATCCAATTCAAATCTTAAGTGGGCCTATGACTAGAGGGATGCTTAAAAAAACCCAAGAGGCATTGCAGCACAAAGTGGCCCATTTACTAGAGACCCAACAATCGACTCAACACATGGAGGAGGCTAGACTTATTACATGCATAGCTTGCTTGGGAAGCTAGGAGGCCAACTGGAAGATTTCGTTTTTATTTTATTATTATTATCTTTTTATGTCTTAAGTTTTAAAGTTGTGTTAGTTTTGTTTTGTAAAAGGCAGTATTAAAAATAAAAATAATAAACTACTACATTTCAGGATTTGAACCCAAGACCTTAAGCTTATAATGCCTTCATCAAACCACTTGGGCATATTAGCTTCTGTTGGGATATTAATATTTTAATTTTCTTTATTTACTTCCAAATGAGGCAAACTCAAACAAAAGTTGTATTAAACATTTTGAGAATTGAGAAAAGGACAGATTATTCAGATTACAAATTTTTGTGAGTTTTAGCTCTGCTAGGGTTTTTCCTTGCATCATTTGATCTTATCAAGAATTCTCCAATTCTTGTGGCGATCTTTCTTGGCTTATCAAATAATCATATTTGTGGCGCCTTCCTTATAATCGATTAATTCACATCAACTAATAACCAACACAAATGCACGACATAACATGTAATTGGTTTACTGTTCATTGGTTCTCTTTAAGTCTTCAACTGACTTACTTGCTACACCTAGGGAGCCTAATAACCATCACAAATGCACAACATAACATGTAATTTGTTTATTGTTCATTGGTTCTCTCTAATTCTTTAACTTACTTACTAGCTACACCAGGGGAGACTAATAACCAACACAAACGCACGACATAACATGTAACTGGTTTACATTCATTAGTTCTATTTAATTCTTCAACTGACTTAATTGCTACACCTGGAGAGACTAATTACTAACACAAATGCATGACATAACATGTAACTGGTTTACTGTTCATTAGTTCTCTCTAATTCTTCAACCGACTTACTTGCTACACCTACGGAGACTAATAACCAACACAAATGCACGACATAACATGTAATTGGTTTACTGTTCAATTGTTCTCTCTAATTCTTCAACTGACTTACTTGCTACACCTGGGGAACCTAATAACCAACACAAATGCACGACATAACATGTAACTGGTTTACATTCATTAGTTTTATTTAATTCTTCAACTGACTTAATTGCTACACCTGGGGAGACTAATAACCAACACAAATGCACTACATAACATGTAATTTGTTTACTGTTCATTGGTTCTCTCTAATTCTTCAACTGACTTACTTGCTACACCTGGGGACACTAATAACCAACACAAATGCACAACATAACATGTAATTGGTTTACTGTTCATTGGTTCTGTCTAATTCTACAACTGACTTACTTCCTCCACCTTGGGAGACTAATAACCAACACAAATGCACGACATAATATTTAACTGGTTTACTGTTCATTGGTTCTCTCTAATTCTTCAACTGAATTACTTGCTACACCTGGGGAGCCTAATAACCAACACAAATGCACGACATAACATGTAATTGGTTTACTGTTCATTGGTTCTCTCTAATTCTTCAACTGACTTACTTGCTACACCTGGGAAGCCTAATGACCAACACAAATGCACGACATAACATGTAATGGGTTTATTGTTCATTGGTTCTCTCTAATTCTTCAACTGACTTACTTGCTACACATGGGGAGCATAATAACCAACTCAAATGCACGACATAACATGTAATTGGTTTACTGTTCATTGGTTCTCTCTAATTCTTCAACTGACTTACTTGCTACACCTGGGGAGCGTAATAACCAACACAAATGCACGACATAACATGTAATTGGTTTACTGTTCATTGGTTCTCTCTAATTCTTCAACTGACTTACTTTCTACACCTGGGGAGCCTATAACCAACACAAATGCACGACATAACATGTAATTGGTTTACTGTTCATTGGTTCTCTGTAACTCTTCAACTAACTTACTTGCTACACCTGGGGAGCCTAATAACCAACACAAATGCACGACATAACATGTAATCGGTTTACTGTTCATTGGTTCTCTCTAATTCTTCAACTGACTTACTTGCTGCACCTGGGGAGCCTAATAACCAACACAAATGCACGACATAACATGTAATTGGTTTACTGTTCATTACTTCTCTCTAATTCTTCAACTGACTTACTTGCTACACCTGGGGAGCATAATAACCAACTCAAATGCACGACATAACATGTAATTGGTTTACTGTTCATTGGTTCTCTCTAATTCTTCAACTAACTTACTTGCTACACCTGGGGAGCGTAATAACCAACACAAATGCACGACATAACATGTAATTGGTATACTGTTCATTGGTTCTCTCTAATTCTTCAACTGACTTACTTTCTACACCTGGGGAGCCTATAACCAACACAAATGCACGACATAACATGTAATTGGTTTACTGTTCATTGGTTCTCCGTAACTCTTCAACTAACTTACTTGCTACACCTGGGGAGCCTAATAACCAACACAAATGCACGACATAACATGTAATCGATTTACTGTTCATTGGTTCTCTCTAATTCTTCAACTGACTTACTTGCTGCACCTGGGGAGCCTAATAACCAACACAAATGCACGACATAACATGTAATTGGTTTACTGTTCATTACTTCTCTCTAATTCTTCAACTGACTTACTTGCTACACCTGGGGAGCATAATAACCAACTCAAATGCACGACATAACATGTAATTGGTTTACTGTTCATTGGTTCTCTCTAATTCTTCAAGTAACTTACTTGCTACACCTGGGGAGCGTAATAACCAACACAAATGCACGACATAACATGTAATTGGTTTACTGTTCATTGGTTCTCTCTAATTCTTCAATTGACTTACTTTCTACACCTGGGGAGCCTAATAACCAACACAAATTCTCGACATAACATGTAATTGGTTTACTATTCATTGGTTCTCTCTAACTCTTCAACTAATTACTTGCTACACCTGGGGAGCCTAATAACCAACACAAATGCACGACATAACATGTAATTGGTTTACTGTTCATTGGTTCTCTCTAATTCTTCAACTGACTTACTTGCTACACATGGGGAGCATAATAACCAATTCAAATGCACGACATAACATGTAATTGGTTTACTGTTCATTGGTTCTCTCTAATTCTTCAACTGACTTACTTGCTACACCTGGGGAGCGTAATAACCAACACAAATGCACGACATAACATGTAATTGGTTTACTGTTCATTGGTTCTCTCTAATTCTTCAACTGACTTACTTTCTACACCTGGGGAGCCTAATAACCAACACAAATGCACGACATAACATGTAATTGGTTTACTGTTCATTGGTTCTCTCTAACTCTTCAACTAACTTATTTGCTAGACCTGGGGAGCCTAATAACCAACACAAATGCACGACATAACATGTAATTGGTTTACTGTTCATTGGTTCTCTCTAATTCTTCAACTGACTTACTTGCTGCACCTGGGGAGCCTAATAACAAACACAAATGCACGACATAACATGTAATTGGTTTACTGTTCATTACTTCTCTCTAATTCTTCAACTGACTTACTTGCTACACCTGGGGAGACTAATAACCAACATAAATGCACGATATAACATGTAATTGGTTTACTGTTCATTGGTTCTCTCTAATTCTTCAACTGACTTAGTTGCTACACCTGAGGAGACTAATAACCAACACAAATGCACGACATAACATGTAATTGGTTTACTGTTCATTGGTTCTCTTTAAGTCTTCAACTGACTTACTTGCTACACCTAGGGAGCCTAATAACCATCACAAATGCACAACATAACATGTATTTTGTTTACTGTTCATTGGTTCTCTCTAATTCTTTAACTTACTTACTAGCTACACCTGGGGAGCCTAATAACCAACACAAATGCACGAAATAACATGTAATTGGTTTACTGTTCATTGGTTCTCTCTAATTCTTCAACTGACTTAATTGCTACTCCTGGGGAGACTAATAACCAACACAAATGCACGACATAACATATAATTGGTTTACTGTTCACTGGTTCTCTCTAATTCTTCAACTGACTTACTTGCTACACATGGGGAGACTAATAACCAACACAAATGCACGACATAATATTTAACTGGTTTACTGTTCATTGGTTCTCTCTAATTCTTCAACTGACTTACTTGCTACACCTGGGGGGCCTAATAACCAACACAAATGCACGACATAACATGTAATTGGTTTACTGTTCATTGGTTCTCTCTAATTCTTCAACTGACTTACTTGCTACACCTGGGGAGCCTAATGACCAACACAAATGCACGACATAACATGTAATTGGTTTACTGTTCATTGGTTCTCTCTAATTCTTCAACTGACTTACTTGCTACACATGGGGAGCATAATAACCAACTCAAATGCACGACATAACATGTAATTGGTTTACTGTTCATTGGTTCTCTCCAATTCTTCAACTGACTTACTTGCTACACCTGGGGAGCGTAATAACCAACACAAATGCACGACATAACATGTAATTGGTTTACGGTTCATTGGTTCTCTCTAATTCTTCAACTGACTTACTTTCTACACCTGGGGAGCCTAATAACCAACAATAATGCACGACATAACATGTAATTAGTTTACTGTTCATTGGTTCTCTGTAACTCTTCAACTAACTTACTTGCTACACCTGGGGAGCCTAATAACCAACACAAATGCACGACATAACATGTAATTGGTTTACTGTTCATTGGTTCTCTCTAATTCTTCAACTGACTTACTTGCTGCACCTGGGGAGCCTAATAACCAACACAAATGCACTACATAACATGTAATTGGTTTACTGTTCATTACTTCTCTCTAATTCTTCAACCGACTTACTTGCTACACCTGGGGAGCATAATAACCAACTCAAATGCACGACATAACATGTAACTGGTTTACTGTTCATTTGTTCTCTCTAATTCTTCAACTGACTTACTTGCTACACCTGGGGAGCCTAATACCAACACAAATGCACGACATAACATGTAATTGGTTTACAGTTCATTGGTTCTCTCTAATTCTTCAACTGACTTACTTGCTACACCTGGGGAGCCCAATGACCAACACAAATGCACCACATAACATGTAATTGGTTTACTGTTCATTGGTTCTCTCTAATTCTTCAACTGACTTACTTGCTACACATGGGGAGCATAATAACCAACTCAAATGCACGACATAACATGTAATTGGTTTACTGTTCATTGGTTCTCTCTAATTCTTCAAGTGACTTACTTGCTACACCTGGGGAGTGTAATAACCAACACAAATGCACGACATAACATGTAATTGGTTTACTGTTCATTGGTTCTCTCTAATTCTTCAACTGACTTACTTTCTACACCTGGGGAGCCTAATAACCAACACAAATGCACGACATAACATGTAATTGGTTTACTGTTCATTGGTTCTCTGTAATTCTTCAACTGACTTACTTGCTACACCTGGGGAGGCTAATAACCAACACAAATGCACGACGTAACATGTAATTGGTTTACTATTCATTGATTCTCTCTAATTCTTCAACTGACTTACTTGCTACATCTAGGGAGACTAATAACCAACACAAATGCATGACGTAACATGTAATTGATTTACTGTTCTTTGGTTCTCTCTAATTCTTCAACTGACTTACTTGCTACTCCTGGGGAGACTAATAACCAACACAAATGCACGACATAACATGTAATTGGTTTACTATTCATTGGTTCTCTCTAATTCTTCAACTGACTTACTTGCTACACCTAGGGAGACTAATAACCAACACAAATGCACTACATAACATGTAATTTGTTTACTGTTCATTGGTTCTCTCTAATTCTTCAACTGACTTACTTGCTACACCTGGGGACACTAATAACCATCACAAATACACAACATAACATGTAATTGGTTTACTGTTCATTGGTTCTGTCTAATTCTACAACTGACTTACTTCCTTCACCTTAGGAGACTAATAACCAACACAAATGCACGACATAACATGTAATTGGTTTACTGTTCATTGGTTCTCTCTAATTCTTCAACTGACTTAGTTGCTACACCTGGGGAGACTAATAACCAACACTAATGCACGACATAACATGTAATTGGTTTACTGTTCATTTGTTCTGTCTAATTCTACAACTGACTTATTTGCTACACCTAGGGAGAGTAATAATCAACACAAATGCACGACAAAACATCTAATTGGTTTACTGTTCATTGGTTCTCTCTAATTCTTCAACTGACTTACTTGGTACATTTGGGGAGACTAATAACCAACACAAATGCACGACATAACATGTAATTGGTATACTGTTCATTGGTTCTCACTAATTATTCAACTGACTTACTTGCTACACCTGGGGAGACTAATAACCAACACAAATGCACGACATAACATGTAATTGGTTTACTGTTCATTGGTTCTCTCTAATTCTTCAACTGACTTACTTGCTACACCTGGGGAGCCTAATAACCAACACAAATGCACAACCTAACATGTAATTGGATTACTGTTCATTGGTTCACTCTAACTCTTCAACTGACTTACTTGCTACACCTGGGGAGCCAAATAACCAACACAAATGCACGACATAACATGTAATTGGTTTATTGTTCATTGGTTCTTTCTAATTCTTCAACTGCCTTACTTGCTACACTTGGGGAGCCTAATAACCAACACAAATGCACGACATAACATGTAATTGGTTTACTGTTCAATGGTGCTCTCTAATTCTTCAACTGACTTACTTGCTACACCTAGGGAGACTAATAACCAACACAAATGCACGACATAACATGTAGTTGGTTTACTGTTCATTGGTTCTCTCTCATTCTTCAACTGCTTACTTGCTACACCTGGGAGACTAATAGCCAACACAAACGCACGACATAACATGTAATGGGTTTATTGTTCATTGGTTCTCACTAATTCTTCAACTGACTCACTTGCTACACCTGGGGAGCCTAATAACCAACACAAATGCACGACATAACATGTAATTGGTTTACTGTTCATTGGTTCTCTCTAATTCTTCAACTGACTTACTTGCTACACCTGGGAAGCCTAATGACCAACACAAAGGCACGACATAACATGTAATGGGTTTATTGTTCATTGGTTCTCTCTAATTCTTCAACTGACTTACTTGCTACACATGGGGAGCATAATAACCAACTCAAATGCACGACATAACATGTAATTGGTTTACTATTCATTGGTTCTCTCTAATTCTTCAACTGACTTACTTGCTACACATGGGGAGCATAATAACCAACTCAAATGCACGACATAACATGTAATTGGTTTACTGTTCATTGGTTCTCTCTAATTCTTCAACTGACTTACTTGCTACACCTGGGGAGCGTAATAACCAACACAAATGCACGACATAACATGTAATTGGTTTACTGTTCATTGGTTCTCTCTAATTCTTCAACTGACTTACTTTCTACACCTGGGGAGCCTAATAACCAACAATAATGCACGACATAACATGTAATTGGTTTACTGTTCATTGGTTCTCCGTAACTCTTCAACTAACTTACTTGCTACACCTGGGGAGCCTAATAACCAACACAAATGCACGACATAACATGTAATCGATTTACTGTTCATTGGTTCTCTCTAATTCTTCAACTGACTTACTTGCTGCACCTGGGGAGCCTAATAACCAACACAAATGCACGACATAACATGTAATTGGTTTACTGTTCATTACTTCTCTCTAATTCTTCAACTGACTTACTTGCTACACCTGGGGAGCATAATAACCAACTCAAATGCACGACATAACATGTAATTGGTTTACTGTTCATTGGTTCTCTCTAATTCTTCAAGTAACTTACTTGCTACACCTGGGGAGCGTAATAACCAACACAAATGCACGACATAACATGTAATTGGTTTACTGTTCATTGGTTCTCTCTAATTCTTCAATTGACTTACTTTCTACACCTGGGGAGCCTAATAACCAACACAAATTCTCGACATAACATGTAATTGGTTTACTATTCATTGGTTCTCTCTAACTCTTCAACTAATTACTTGCTACACCTGGGGAGCCTAATAACCAACACAAATGCACGACATAACATGTAATTGGTTTACTGTTCATTGGTTCTCTCTAATTCTTCAACTGACTTACTTGCTACACATGGGGAGCATAATAACCAACTCAAATGCACGACATAACATGTAATTGGTTTACTGTTCATTGGTTCTCTCTAATTCTTCAACTGACTTACTTGCTACACCTGGGGAGCGTAATAACCAACACAAATGCACGACATAACATGTAATTGGTTTACTGTTCATTGGTTCTCTCTAATTCTTCAACTGACTTACTTTCTACACCTGGGGAGCCTAATAACCAACACAAATGCACGACATAACATGTAATTGGTTTACTGTTCATTGGTTCTCTCTAACTCTTCAACTAACTTATTTGCTAGACCTGGGGAGCCTAATAACCAACACAAATGCACGACATAACATGTAATTGGTTTACTGTTCATTGGTTCTCTCTAATTCTTCAACTGACTTACTTGCTGCACCTGGGGAGCCTAATAACAAACACAAATGCACGACATAACATGTAATTGGTTTACTGTTCATTACTTCTCTCTAATTCTTCAACTGACTTACTTGCTACACCTGGGGAGACTAATAACCAACATAAATGCACGATATAACATGTAATTGGTTTACTGTTCATTGGTTCTCTCTAATTCTTCAACTGACTTAGTTGCTACACCTGAGGAGACTAATAACCAACACAAATGCACGACATAACATGTAATTGGTATACTGTTCATTGGTTCTCTTTAAGTCTTCAACTGACTTACTTGCTACACCTAGGGAGCCTAATAACCATCACAAATGCACAACATAACATGTATTTTGTTTACTGTTCATTGGTTCTCTCTAATTCTTTAACTTACTTACTAGCTACACCTGGGGAGCCTAATAACCATTACAAATGCACGAAATAACATGTAATTGGTTTACTGTTCATTGGTTCTCTCTAATTCTTCAACTGACTTAATTGCTACTCCTGGGGAGACTAATAACCAACACAAATGCACGACATAACATATAATTGGTTTACTGTTCACTGGTTCTCTCTAATTCTTCAACTGACTTACTTGCTACACATGGGGAGACTAATAACCAACACAAATGCACGACATAATATTTAACTGGTTTACTGTTCATTGGTTCTCTCTAATTCTTCAACTGACTTACTTGCTACACCTGGGGGGCCTAATAACCAACACAAATGCACGACATAACATGTAATTGGTTTACTGTTCATTGGTTCTCTCTAATTCTTCAACTGACTTACTTGCTACACCTGGGGAGCCTAATGACCAACACAAATGCACGACATAACATGTAATTGGTTTACTGTTCATTGGTTCTCTCTAATTCTTCAACTGACTTACTTGCTACACATGGGGAGCATAATAACCAACTCAAATGCACGACATAACATGTAATTGGTTTACTGTTCATTGGTTCTCTCTAATTCTTCAACTGACTTACTTGCTACACCTGGGGAGCGTAATAACCAACACAAATGCACGACATAACATGTAATTGGTTTACGGTTCATTGGTTCTCTCTAATTCTTCAACTGACTTACTTTCTACACCTGGGGAGCCTAATAACCAACAATAATGCACGACATAACATGTAATTAGTTTACTGTTCATTGGTTCTCTGTAACTCTTCAACTAACTTACTTGCTACACCTGGGGAGCCTAATAACCAACACAAATGCACGACATAACATGTAATTGGTTTACTGTTCATTGGTTCTCTCTAATTCTTCAACTGACTTACTTGCTGCACCTGGGGAGCCTAATAACCAACACAAATGCACGACATAACATGTAATTGGTTTACTGTTCATTACTTCTCTCTAATTCTTCAACCGACTTACTTGCTACACCTGGGGAGCATAATAACCAACTCAAATGCACGACATAACATGTAACTGGTTTACTGTTCATTTGTTCTCTCTAATTCTTCAACTGACTTACTTGCTACACCTGGGGAGCCTAATACCAACACAAATGCACGACATAACATGTAATTGGTTTACAGTTCATTGGTTCTCTCTAATTCTTCAACTGACTTACTTGCTACACCTGGGGAGCCCAATGACCAACACAAATGCACCACATAACATGTAATTGGTTTACTGTTCATTGGTTCTCTCTAATTCTTCAACTGACTTACTTGCTACACATGGGGAGCATAATAACCAACTCAAATGCACGACATAACATGTAATTGGTTTACTGTTCATTGGTTCTCTCTAATTCTTCAAGTGACTTACTTGCTACACCTGGGGAGCGTAATAACCAACACAAATGCACGACATAACATGTAATTGGTTTACTGTTCATTGGTTCTCTCTAATTCTTCAACTGACTTACTTTCTACACCTGGGGAGCCTAATAACCAACACAAATGCACGACATAACATGTAATTGGTTTACTGTTCATTGGTTCTCTGTAATTCTTCAACTGACTTACTTGCTACACCTGGGGAGGCTAATAACCAACACAAATGCACGACGTAACATGTAATGGGTTTATTGTTCATTGGTTCTCACTAATTCTTCAACTGACTCACTTGCTACACCTGGGGAGCCTAATAACCAACACAAATGCGCGACATAACATGTAATTGGTTTACTGTTCATTGGTTCTCTCTAATTCTTCAACTGACTTACTTGCTACACCTGGGAAGCCTAATGACCAACACAAATGCACGACATAACATGTAATGGGTTTATTGTTCATTGGTTCTCTCTAATTCTTCAACTGACTTACTTGCTACACATGGGGAGCATAATAACCAACTCAAATGCACGACATAACATGTAATTGGTTTACTGTTCATTGGTTCTCTCTAATTCTTCAACTGACTTACTTGCTACACCTGGGGAGCGTAATAACCAACACAAATGCACGACATAACATGTAATTGGTTTACTGTTCATTACTTCTCTCTAATTCTTCAACCGACTTACTTGCTACACCTGGGGAGCATAATAACCAACTCAAATGCACGACATAACATGTAACTGGTTTACTGTTCATTTGTTCTCTCTAATTCTTCAACTGACTTACTTGCTACACCTGGGGAGCCTAATACCAACACAAATGCACGACATAACATGTAATTGGTTTACAGTTCATTGGTTCTCTCTAATTCTTCAACTGACTTACTTGCTACACCTGGGGAGCCCAATGACCAACACAAATGCACCACATAACATGTAATTGGTTTACTGTTCATTGGTTCTCTCTAATTCTTCAACTGACTTACTTGCTACACATGGGGAGCATAATAACCAACTCAAATGCACGACATAACATGTAATTGGTTTACTGTTCATTGGTTCTCTCTAATTCTTCAAGTGACTTACTTGCTACACATGGGGAGCGTAATAACCAACTCAAATGCACGACATAACATGTAATTGGTTTACTGTTCATTGGTTCTCTCTAATTCTTCAAGTGACTTACTTGCTACACCTGGGGAGCGTAATAACCAACACAAATGCACGACATAACATGTAATTGGTTTACTGTTCATTGGTTCTCTCTAATTCTTCAACTGACTTACTTTCTACACCTGGGGAGCCTAATAACCAACACAAATGCACGACATAACATGTAATTGGTTTACTGTTCATTGGTTCTCTGTAATTCTTCAACTGACTTACTTGCTACACCTGGGGAGGCTAATAACCAACACAAATGCACGACGTAACATGTAATTGGTTTACTATTCATTGATTCTCTCTAATTCTTCAACTGACTTACTTGCTACGTCTAGGGAGACTAATAACCAACACAAATGCATGACGTAACATGTAATTGATTTACTGTTCTTTGGTTCTCTCTAATTCTTCAACTGACTTACTTGCTACTCCTGGGGAGACTAATAACCAACACAAATGCACGACATAACATGTAATTGGTTTACTATTCATTGGTTCTCTCTAATTCTTCAACTGACTTACTTGCTACACCTAGGGAGACTAATAACCAACACAAATGCACTACATAACATGTAATTTGTTTACTGTTCATTGGTTCTCTCTAATTCTTCAACTGACTTACTTGCTACACCTGGGGACACTAATAACCATCACAAATGCACAACATAACATGTAATTGGTTTACTGTTCATTGGTTCTGTCTAATTCTACAACTGACTTACTTCCTTCACCTTAGGAGACTAATAACCAACACAAATGCACGACATAACATGTAATTGGTTTACTGTTCATTGGTTCTCTCTAATTCTTCAACTGACTTAGTTGCTACACCTGGGGAGACTAATAACCAACACTAATGCACGACATAACATGTAATTGGTTTACTGTTCATTTGTTCTGTCTAATTCTACAACTGACTTATTTGCTACACCTAGGGAGAGTAATAATCAACACAAATGCACGACAAAACATCTAATTGGTTTACTGTTCATTGGTTCTCTCTAATTCTTCAACTGACTTACTTGGTACATTTGGGGAGACTAATAACCAACACAAATGCACGACATAACATGTAATTGGTATACTGTTCATTGGTTCTCACTAATTATTCAACTGACTTACTTGCTACACCTGGGGAGACTAATAACCAACACAAATGCACGACATAACATGTAATTGGTTTACTGTTCATTGGTTCTCTCTAATTCTTCAACTGACTTACTTGCTACACCTGGGGAGCCTAATAACCAACACAAATGCACAACCTAACATGTAATTGGATTACTGTTCATTGGTTCACTCTAACTCTTCAACTGACTTACTTGCTACACCTGGGGAGCCAAATAACCAACACAAATGCACGACATAACATGTAATTGGTTTATTGTTCATTGGTTCTTTCTAATTCTTCAACTGCCTTACTTGCTACACTTGGGGAGCCTAATAACCAACACAAATGCACGACATAACATGTAATTGGTTTACTGTTCATTGGTGCTCTCTAATTCTTCAACTGACTTACTTGCTACACCTAGGGAGACTAATAACCAACACAAATGCACGACATAACATGTAGTTGGTTTACTGTTCATTGGTTCTCTCTCATTCTTCAACTGCTTACTTGCTACACCTGGGAGACTAATAGCCAACACAAACGCACGACATAACATGTAATGGGTTTATTGTTCATTGGTTCTCACTAATTCTTCAACTGACTCACTTGCTACACCTGGGGAGCCTAATAACCAACACAAATGCACGACATAACATGTAATTGGTTTACTGTTCATTGGTTCTCTCTAATTCTTCAACTGACTTACTTGCTACACCTGGGAAGCCTAATGACCAACACAAATGCACGACATAACATGTAATGGGTTTATTGTTCATTGGTTCTCTCTAATTCTTCAACTGACTTACTTGCTACACATGGGGAGCATAATAACCAACTCAAATGCACGACATAACATGTAATTGGTTTACTGTTCATTGGTTCTCTCTAATTCTTCAACTGACTTACTTGCTACACCTGGGGAGCGTAATAACCAACACAAATGCACGACATAACATGTAATTGGTTTACTGTTCATTGGTTCTCTCTAATTCTTCATCTGACTTACTTTCTACACCTGGGGAGCCTATAACCAACACAAATGCACGACATAACATGTAATTGGTTTACTGTTCATTGGTTCTCTCTAATTCTTCAACTGACTTACTTTCTACACCTGGGGAGCCTATAACCAACACAAATGCACGACATAACATGTAATCGGTTTACTGTTCATTGGTTCTCTCTAATTCTTCAACTGACTTACTTGCTGCACCTGGGGAGCCTAATAACCAACACAAATGCACGACATAACATGTAATTGGTTTACTGTTCATTACTTCTCTCTAATTCTTCAACTGACTTACTTGCTACACCTGGGGAGCATAATAACCAACTCAAATGCACGACATAACATGTAATTGGTTTACTGTTCATTGGTTCTCTCTAATTCTTCAACTAACTTACTTGCTACACCTGGGGAGCGTAATAACCAACACAAATGCACGACATAACATGTAATTGGTATACTGTTCATTGGTTCTCTCTAATTCTTCAACTGACTTACTTTCTACACCTGGGGAGCCTATAACCAACACAAATGCACGACATAACATGTAATTGGTTTACTGTTCATTGGTTCTCCGTAACTCTTCAACTAACTTACTTGCTACACCTGGGGAGCCTAATAACCAACACAAATGCACGACATAACATGTAATCGGTTTACTGTTCATTGGTTCTCTCTAATTCTTCAACTGACTTACTTGCTGCACCTGGGGAGCCTAATAACCAACACAAATGCACGACATAACATGTAATTGGTTTACTGTTCATTACTTCTCTCTAATTCTTCAACTGACTTACTTGCTACACCTGGGGAGCATAATAACCAACTCAAATGCACGACATAACATGTAATTGGTTTACTGTTCATTGGTTCTCTCTAATTCTTCAAGTAACTTACTTGCTACACCTGGGGAGCGTAATAACCAACACAAATGCACGACATAACATGTAATTGGTTTACTGTTCATTGGTTCTCTCTAATTCTTCAATTGACTTACTTTCTACACCTGGGGAGCCTAATAACCAACACAAATTCTCGACATAACATGTAATTGGTTTACTATTCATTGGTTCTCTCTAACTCTTCAACTAATTACTTGCTACACCTGGGGAGCCTAATAACCAACACAAATGCACGACATAACATGTAATTGGTTTACTGTTCATTGGTTCTCTCTAATTCTTCAACTGACTTACTTGCTACACATGGGGAGCATAATAACCAACTCAAATGCACGACATAACATGTAATTGGTTTACTGTTCATTGGTTCTCTCTAATTCTTCAACTGACTTACTTGCTACACCTGGGGAGCGTAATAACCAACACAAATGCACGACATAACATGTAATTGGTTTACTGTTCATTGGTTCTCTCTAATTCTTCAACTGACTTACTTTCTACACCTGGGGAGCCTAATAACCAACACAAATGCACGACATAACATGTAATTGGTTTACTGTTCATTGGTTCTCTCTAACTCTTCAACTAACTTATTTGCTAGACCTGGGGAGCCTAATAACCAACACAAATGCACGACATAACATGTAATTGGTTTACTGTTCATTGGTTCTCTCTAATTCTTCAACTGACTTACTTGCTGCACCTGGGGAGCCTAATAACAAACACAAATGCACGACATAACATGTAATTGGTTTACTGTTCATTACATCTCTCTAATTCTTCAACTGACTTACTTACTACACCTGGGGAGACTAATAACCAACATAAATGCACGATATAACATGTAATTGGTTTACTGTTCATTGGTTCTCTCTAATTCTTCAACTGACTTAGTTGCTACACCTGAGGAGACTAATAACCAACACAAATGCACGACATAACATGTAATTGGTTTACTGTTCATTGGTTCTCTTTAAGTCTTCAACTGACTTACTTGCTACACCTAGGGAGCCTAATAGCCATCACAAATGCACAACATAACATGTATTTTGTTTACTGTTCATTGGTTCTCTCTAATTCTTTAACTTACTTACTAGCTACACCTGGGGAGCCTAATAACCAACACAAATGCACGAAATAACATGTAATTGGTTTACTGTTCATTGGTTCTCTCTAATTCTTCAACTGACTTAATTGCTACTCCTGGGGAGACTAATAACCAACACAAATGCACGACATAACATATAATTGGTTTACTATTCACTGGTTCTCTCTAATTCTTCAACTGACTTACTTGCTACACATGGGGAGACTAATAACCAACACAAATGCACGACATAATATTGAACTGGTTTACTGTTCATTGGTTCTCTCTAATTCTTCAACTGACTTACTTGCTACACCTGGGGGGCCTAATAACCAACACAAATGCACGACATAACATGTAATTGGTTTACTGTTCATTGGTGCTCTCTAATTCTTCAACTGACTTACTTGCTACACCTAGGGAGACTAATAACCAACACAAATGCACGACATAACATGTAGTTGGTTTACTGTTCATTGGTTCTCTCTCATTCTTCAACTGCTTACTTGCTACACCTGGGAGACTAATAGCCAACACAAACGCACGACATAACATGTAATGGGTTTATTGTTCATTGGTTCTCACTAATTCTTCAACTGACTCACTTGCTACACCTGGGGAGCCTAATAACCAACACAAATGCACGACATAACATGTAATTGGTTTACTGTTCATTGGTTCTCTCTAATTCTTCAACTGACTTACTTGCTACACCTGGGAAGCCTAATGACCAACACAAATGCACGACATAACATGTAATGGGTTTATTGTTCATTGGTTCTCTCTAATTCTTCAACTGACTTACTTGCTACACATGGGGAGCATAATAACCAACTCAAATGCACGACATAACATGTAATTGGTTTACTGTTCATTGGTTCTCTCTAATTCTTCAACTGACTTACTTGCTACACCTGGGGAGCGTAATAACCAACACAAATGCACGACATAACATGTAATTGGTTTACTGTTCATTGGTTCTCTCTAATTCTTCATCTGACTTACTTCTACACCTGGGGAGCCTATAACCAACACAAATGCACGACATAACATGTAATTGGTTTACTGTTCATTGGTTCTCTCTAATTCTTCAACTGACTTACTTTCTACACCTGGGGAGCCTATAACCAACACAAATGCACGACATAACATGTAATCGGTTTACTGTTCATTGGTTCTCTCTAATTCTTCAACTGACTTACTTGCTGCACCTGGGGAGCCTAATAACCAACACAAATGCACGACATAACATGTAATTGGTTTACTGTTCATTACTTCTCTCTAATTCTTCAACTGACTTACTTGCTACACCTGGGGAGCATAATAACCAACTCAAATGCACGACATAACATGTAATTGGTTTACTGTTCATTGGTTCTCTCTAATTCTTCAACTAACTTACTTGCTACACCTGGGGAGCGTAATAACCAACACAAATGCACGACATAACATGTAATTGGTATACTGTTCATTGGTTCTCTCTAATTCTTCAACTGACTTAGTTTCTACACCTGGGGAGCCTATAACCAACACAAATGCACGACATAACATGTAATTGGTTTACTGTTCATTGGTTCTCCGTAACTCTTCAACTAACTTACTTGCTACACCTGGGGAGCCTAATAACCAACACAAATGCACGACATAACATGTAATCGGTTTACTGTTCATTGGTTCTCTCTAATTCTTCAACTGACTTACTTGCTGCACCTGGGGAGCCTAATAACCAACACAAATGCACGACATAACATGTAATTGGTTTACTGTTCATTACTTCTCTCTAATTCTTCAACTGACTTACTTGCTACACCTGGGGAGCATAATAACCAACTCAAATGCACGACATAACATGTAATTGGTTTACTGTTCATTGGTTCTCTCTAATTCTTCAAGTAACTTACTTGCTACACCTGGGGAGCGTAATAACCAACACAAATGCACGACATAACATGTAATTGGTTTACTGTTCATTGGTTCTCTCTAATTCTTCAATTGACTTACTTTCTACACCTGGGGAGCCTAATAACCAACACAAATTCTCGACATAACATGTAATTGGTTTACTATTCATTGGTTCTCTCTAACTCTTCAACTAATTACTTGCTACACCTGGGGAGCCTAATAACCAACACAAATGCACGACATAACATGTAATTGGTTTACTGTTCATTGGTTCTCTCTAATTCTTCAACTGACTTACTTGCTACACATGGGGAGCATAATAACCAACTCAAATGCACGACATAACATGTAATTGGTTTACTGTTCATTGGTTCTCTCTAATTCTTCAACTGACTTACTTGCTACACCTGGGGAGCGTAATAACCAACACAAATGCACGACATAACATGTAATTGGTTTACTGTTCATTGGTTCTCTCTAATTCTTCAACTGACTTACTTTCTACACCTGGGGAGCCTAATAACCAACACAAATGCACGACATAACATGTAATTGGTTTACTGTTCATTGGTTCTCTCTAACTCTTCAACTAACTTATTTGCTAGACCTGGGGAGCCTAATAACCAACACAAATGCACGACATAACATGTAATTGGTTTACTGTTCATTGGTTCTCTCTAATTCTTCAACTGACTTACTTGCTGCACCTGGGGAGCCTAATAACAAACACAAATGCACGACATAACATGTAATTGGTTTACTGTTCATTACATCTCTCTAATTCTTCAACTGACTTACTTACTACACCTGGGGAGACTAATAACCAACATAAATGCACGATATAACATGTAATTGGTTTACTGTTCATTGGTTCTCTCTAATTCTTCAACTGACTTAGTTGCTACACCTGAGGAGACTAATAACCAACACAAATGCACGACATAACATGTAATTGGTTTACTGTTCATTGGTTCTCTTTAAGTCTTCAACTGACTTACTTGCTACACCTAGGGAGCCTAATAGCCATCACAAATGCACAACATAACATGTATTTTGTTTACTGTTCATTGGTTCTCTCTAATTCTTTAACTTACTTACTAGCTACACCTGGGGAGCCTAATAACCAACACAAATGCACGAAATAACATGTAATTGGTTTACTGTTCATTGGTTCTCTCTAATTCTTCAACTGACTTAATTGCTACTCCTGGGGAGACTAATAACCAACACAAATGCACGACATAACATATAATTGGTTTACTATTCACTGGTTCTCTCTAATTCTTCAACTGACTTACTTGCTACACATGGGGAGACTAATAACCAACACAAATGCACGACATAATATTGAACTGGTTTACTGTTCATTGGTTCTCTCTAATTCTTCAACTGACTTACTTGCTACACCTGGGGGGCCTAATAACCAACACAAATGCACGACATAACATGTAATTGGTTTACTGTTCATTGGTTCTCTCTAATTCTTCAACTGACTTACTTGCTACACCTGGGGAGCCTAATGACCAACACAAATGCACGACATAACATGTAATTGGTTTACTGTTCATTGGTTCTCTCTAATTCTTCAACTGACTTACTTGCTACACATGGGGAGCATAATAACCAACTCAAATGCACGACATAACATGTAATTGGTTTACTGTTCATTGGTTCTCTCTAATTCTTCAACTGACTTACTTGCTACACCTGGGGAGCGTAATAACCAACACAAATGCACGACATAACATGTAATTGGTTTACGGTTCATTGGTTCTCTCTAATTCTTCAACTGACTTACTTTCTACACCTGGGGAGCCTAATAACCAACAATAATGCACGACATAACATGTAATTAGTTTACTGTTCATTGGTTCTCTGTAACTCTTCAACTAACTTACTTGCTACACCTGGGGAGCCTAATAACCAACACAAATGCACGACATAACATGTAATTGGTTTACTGTTCATTGGTTCTCTCTAATTCTTCAACTGACTTACTTGCTGCACCTGGGGAGCCTAATAACCAACACAAATGCACGACATAACATGTAATTGGTTTACTGTTCATTACTTCTCTCTAATTCTTCAACCGACTTACTTGCTACACCTGGGGAGCATAATAACCAACTCAAATGCACGACATAACATGTAACTGGTTTACTGTTCATTTGTTCTCTCTAATTCTTCAACTGACTTACTTGCTACACCTGGGGAGCCTAATACCAACACAAATGCTTGACATAACATGTAATTGGTTTACAGTTCATTGGTTCTCTCTAATTCTTCAACTGACTTACTTGCTACACCTGGGGAGCCCAATGACCAACACAAATGCACCACATAACATGTAATTGGTTTACTGTTCATTGGTTCTCTCTAATTCTTCAACTGACTTACTTGCTACACATGGGGAGCATAATAACAAACTCAAATGCACGACATAACATGTAATTGGTTTACTGTTCATTGGTTCTCTCTAATTCTTCAACTGACTTACTTGCTACACCTGGGGAGCGTAATAACCAACACAAATGCACGACATAACATGTAATTGGTTTACTGTTCATTGGTTCTCTCTAATTCTTCAACTGACTTACTTTCTACACCTGGGGAGCCTAATAACCAACACAAATGCACGACATAACATGTAATTGGTTTACTGTTCATTGGTTCTCTGTAATTCTTCAACTGACTTACTTGCTACACCTGGGGAGGCTAATAACCAACACAAATGCACGACGTAACATGTAATTGGTTTACTATTCATTGATTCTCTCTAATTCTTCAACTGACTTACTTGCTACATCTAGGGAGACTAATAACCAACACAAATGCATGACGTAACATGTAATTGATTTACTGTTCTTTGGTTCTCTCTAATTCTTCAACTGACTTACTTGCTACTCCTGGGGAGACTAATAACCAACACAAATGCACGACATAACATGTAATTGGTTTACTATTCATTGGTTCTCTCTAATTCTTCAACTGACTTACTTGCTACACCTAGGGAGACTAATAACCAACACAAATGCACTACATAACATGTAATTTGTTTACTGTTCATTGGTTCTCTCTAATTCTTCAACTGACTTACTTGCTACACCTGGGGACACTAATAACCATCACAAATGCACAACATAACATGTAATTGGTTTACTGTTCATTGGTTCTGTCTAATTCTACAACTGACTTACTTCCTTCACCTTAGGAGACTAATAACCAACACAAATGCACGACATAACATGTAATTGGTTTACTGTTCATTGGTTCTCTCTAATTCTTCAACTGACTTAGTTGCTACACCTGGGGAGACTAATAACCAACACTAATGCACGACATAACATGTAATTGGTTTACTGTTCATTTGTTCTGTCTAATTCTACAACTGACTTATTTGCTACACCTAGGGAGAGTAATAATCAACACAAATGCACGACAAAACATCTAATTGGTTTACTGTTCATTGGTTCTCTCTAATTCTTCAACTGACTTACTTGGTACATTTGGGGAGACTAATAACCAACACAAATGCACGACATAACATGTAATTGGTATACTGTTCATTGGTTCTCACTAATTATTCAACTGACTTACTTGCTACACCTGGGGAGACTAATAACCAACACAAATGCACGACATAACATGTAATTGGTTTACTGTTCATTGGTTCTCTCTAATTCTTCAACTGACTTACTTGCTACACCTGGGGAGCCTAATAACCAACACAAATGCACAACCTAACATGTAATTGGATTACTGTTCATTGGTTCACTCTAACTCTTCAACTGACTTACTTGCTACACCTGGGGAGCCAAATAACCAACACAAATGCACGACATAACATGTAATTGGTTTATTGTTCATTGGTTCTTTCTAATTCTTCAACTGCCTTACTTGCTACACTTGGGGAGCCTAATAACCAATACAAATGCACGACATAACATGTAATTGGTTTACTGTTCATTGGTGCTCTCTAATTCTTCAACTGACTTACTTGCTACACCTAGGGAGACTAATAACCAACACAAATGCACGACATAACATGTAGTTGGTTTACTGTTCATTGGTTCTCTCTCATTCTTCAACTGCTTACTTGCTACACCTGGGAGACTAATAGCCAACACAAACGCACGACATAACATGTAATGGGTTTATTGTTCATTGGTTCTCACTAATTCTTCAACTGACTCACTTGCTACACTTGGGGAGACTAATAGCCAACACAAATGCACGACATAACATGTAATTGGTTTACTATTCATTGGTTCTCTCTAATTCTTCAACTGACTTACTTGCTACACCTGGGGAGACTAATAACCAACACAAATGCACTACATAACATGTAATTGGTTTACTGTTCATTGGTTCTCTCTAATTCTTCAACTGACTTACTTGCTACACCTAGGGAGACTAATAACCAACACAAATGCACGACATAACATGTAGTTGGTTTACTGTTCATTGGTTCTCTCTAATTCTTCAACTGCTTACTTGCTACACCTGGGATCTATCTAGGTTGGAAAGCTCATAATTAAGAAATTAAAAGAAAAAAATATGGATTGAGGTAAGAAATGGAAGAACAACGCCACAATCCCTAAAGATTGATAAGTTGAGGAAGATTCGCCACTTTGAATTAGGAAATTCAAGGATAAGAATCAAAAGTAGTTCCTAAGAACCTAGAGAGAGAAAATCCTCTCAATTGGAAAAATATCCAAATTCTGAATAATTCATTTTCTCCCCAAACTTTTACAAATGGTTCCTATTTATAAGCTTAGATGGGCAAGATGACATAAATTCCCACTAACACTTAATATTGACTCTTCACTAGCCCACTAACTAAGCAATAAATTCCCACTAGCATTTATTTCCCCTTAGCAACCTAAAAGGCAAGGCAACCTATCATATTTATTTAATAAAATAAAATAAAACGAAAATTACATTAAAAATAAGATAATGAACTTATTAATTATTCAGTCCCAAACTACTTAAATTCCTAGTCCATTATTGCTTCTTCTTGATTCACATCATACCCTCCTTCTTTGAGAAGATTCGTCCCGAATCTTTAGACTTTATTTATTTCCTAATTTATTTAATTCACTAACTACTGCCGAAACGTAAATGCTTCCTCCTGGGTCGAAGACATCTCGCTTGTATCCATCTCTAGCTTCACCTGTTGGTAAGTTATTAATCATCAATGAAACAAATAAAACCTCTTCAAACTCATAACCACAAACGTACTCAATGAATAGGAATTGAATCCCATTCAAGTGGCAGCTTTGGAAAATAGTAACTTCAAACAACAAATCAACTCCATTTTCCAGGTGCAAGGTCTCTTGAATTTTATTTTGAAAGGTGGACTGAATGTATAAAGGTGCATTAGGAATGATGTTTACATGCTTCTTCAAACAAGAAAACTTGTCCTTTTGTTCCTGTAAATTTGACACATCAAAAGAAGAAAATGTAACGTTAGAGTTGTCATCTTCCTCTCTATGTATCTCATCTTCTACTCTCCTCTTCTCTTCTCTTTCTTTTTCTATCTTTATTTTCAATTTCAGTTGATCCTCATGTACATCGTCGGATGATAGACATATCAACTTAATCCTTCGTCCACCATGCAAAAGAAATAGAAGGTCGTTCAGGATTTATAATTTTATTATACAACCATGGCCTCCCTAATAACATATGGCATGTCTCCATGGGGGCAATATCACAAAGAACTTCATCTTCATATGTTCCAATAGAGAATTTAATCATTGCTTGTCCATTTGTAGTGGGCAGACATAATTTCTCAACCGCCCTGCTGCTCACGACATTTCTGAAATTAAATTCATCTACTGCAACCAAGAATAGAGAGTCGTCAACCAAACATCTTGTATAGTAAATTTCCATTTCCATTCCAAACCCAGAGCCGAAGCTCTGATACCAAATGATATGAACCCAGAGGGATGGATTCGTTTTACGGATCTATCTAGGTTGGAAAGCTCATAATTAAGAAATTAAAAGAAAAAAATATGGATTGAGGTAAGAAATGGAAGAACAACGCCACAATCCCTAAAGATTGATAAGTTGAGGAAGATTCGCCACTTTGAATTAGGAAATTCAAGGATAAGAATCAAAAGTAGTTCCTAAGAACCTAGAGAGAGAAAATCCTCTCAATTGGAAAAATATCCAAATTCTGAATAATTCATTTTCTCCCCAAACTTTTACAAATGGTTCCTATTTATAAGCTTAGATGGGCAAGATGACATAAATTCCCACTAACACTTAATATTGACTCTTCACTAGCCCACTAACTAAGCAATAAATTCCCACTAGCATTTATTTCCCCTTAGCAACCTAAAAGGCAAGGCAACCTATCATATTTATTTAATAAAATAAAATAAAACGAAAATTACATTAAAAATAAGATAATGAACTTATTAATTATTCAGTCCCAAACTACTTAAATTCCTAGTCCATTATTGCTTCTTCTTGATTCACATCATACCCTCCTTCTTTGAGAAGATTCGTCCCGAATCTTTAGACTTTATTTATTTCCTAATTTATTTAATTCACTAACTACTGCCGAAACGTAAATGCTTCCTCCTGGGTCGAAGACATCTCGCTTGTATCCATCTCTAGCTTCACCTGTTGGTAAGTTATTAATCATCAATGAAACAAATAAAACCCCTTCAAACTCATAACCACAAACGTACTCAATGAATAGGAATTGAATCCCATTCAAGTGGCAGCTTTGGAAAATAGTAACTTCAAACAACAAATCAACTCCATTTTCCAGGTGCAAGGTCTCTTGAATTTTATTTTGAAAGGTGGACTGAATGTATAAAGGTGCATTAGGAATGATGTTTACATGCTTCTTCAAACAAGAAAACTTGTCCTCTTGTTCCTGTAAATTTGACACATCAAAAGAAGAAAATGTAACGTTAGAGTTGTCATCTTCCTCTCTATGTATCTCATCTTCTACTCTCCTCTTCTCTTCTCTTTCTTTTTCTATCTTTATTTTCAATTTCAGTTGATCCTCATGTACATCGTCGGATGATAGACATAT
The DNA here is from genome assembly GCF_000230855.2 of Cajanus cajan. NCBI lineage: Eukaryota > Viridiplantae > Streptophyta > Magnoliopsida > Fabales > Fabaceae > Cajanus > Cajanus cajan. The sequence continues at coordinate 43,730,938 of NC_138525.1, forward strand.
CAACTTAATCCTTCGTCCACCATGCAAAAGAAATAGAAGGTCGTTCAGGATTTATAATTTTATTATACAACCATGGCCTCCCTAATAACATATGGCATGTCTCCATGGGGGCAATATCACAAAGAACTTCATCTTCATATGTTCCAATAGAGAATTTAATCATTGCTTGTCCATTTGTAGTGGGCAGACATAATTTCTCAACCGCCCTGCTGCTCACGACATTTCTGAAATTAAATTCATCTACTGCAACCAAGAATAGAGAGTCGTCAACCAAACATCTTGTATAGTAAATTTCCATTTCCATTCCAAACCCAGAGCCGAAGCTCTGATACCAAATGATATGAACCCAGAGGGATGGATTCGTTTTACGGATCTATCTAGGTTGGAAAGCTCATAATTAAGAAATTAAAAGAAAAAAATATGGATTGAGGTAAGAAATGGAAGAACAACGCCACAATCCCTAAAGATTGATAAGTTGAGGAAGATTCGCCACTTTGAATTAGGAAATTCAAGGATAAGAATCAAAAGTAGTTCCTAAGAACCTAGAGAGAGAAAATCCTCTCAATTGGAAAAATATCCAAATTCTGAATAATTCATTTTCTCCCCAAACTTTTACAAATGGTTCCTATTTATAAGCTTAGATGGGCAAGATGACATAAATTCCCACTAACACTTAATATTGACTCTTCACTACCCCACTAACTAAGCAATAAATTCCCACTAGCATTTATTTCCCCTTAGCAACCTAAAAGGCAAGGCAACCTATCATATTTATTTAATAAAATAAAATAAAACGAAAATTACATTAAAAATAAGATAATGAACTTATTAATTATTCAGTCCCAAACTACTTAAATTCCTAGTCCATTATTGCTTCTTCTTGATAAGAATCAAAAGTAGTTCCTAAGAACCTAGAGAGAGAAAATCCTCTCAATTGGAAAAATATCCAAATTCTGAATAATTCATTTTCTCCCCAAACTTTTACAAATGGTTCCTATTTATAAGCTTAGATGGGCAAGATGACATAAATTCCCACTAACACTTAATATTGACTCTTCACTAGCCCACTAACTAAGCAATAAATTCCCACTAGCATTTATTTCCCCTTAGCAACCTAAAAGGCAAGGCAACCTATCATATTTATTTAATAAAATAAAATAAAACGAAAATTACATTAAAAATAAGATAATGAACTTATTAATTATTCAGTCCCAAACTACTTAAATTCCTAGTCCATTATTGCTTCTTCTTGATTCACATCACCTAGGGAGACTAATAGCCAACACAAATGCACGACATAACATGTAATTAGTTTACTATTCACTAGTTCTCTCTAAATCATCAACTGACTTACTTACTACACCTGGGGAGACTAATAGCCAACTCAAATGCATCACATAACATGTAATTGGTTTACTGTTCATTGGTTCTCTCTAATTTTTCAACTCACTTACTTGCTACACCTGGGGAGACTAATAGCACACACAAATGTACGACATAACATGTAATTGGTTTACTGTTCATTGGTTCTCTCTAATTCTTCAACTGACTCACTTGCTACACTTGGGGAGACTAATAACCAACACAAATGGACGACGTAACATGCAATTGGTTTACTGTTCATTGGTTCTCTCTAATTCTTCAATTGACTTACTTGCTACACTTGGGGAGACTAATAGCCAACAGAAATGCACGACATATCATGTAATTGGTTTACTCTTCGTTGGTTCTCTCTAATTCTTCAACTGACTTACTTGCTAGGTCTGGGGAGACTAATAGCCAACACAAATGCACGACACAACATGTAATTGGTTTACTGTTCGTTGGTCCTCTCTAAGTCTTCAATTGACTTACTTACTACACCTAGGGAGACTAATAGCCAACACAAATGCACGACATAACATGTAATTGGTTTACTGTTCATTGGTTCTCTCTAATTCTTCAACTAACTTACTTGCTACACCTGAGGAGACTAATAACCAACACAAATCCACGACATAGCATGTAATTGGTTTACTGTTCATTGTTTCTCTCTAATTCTTCAACTAACTTACTTGCTACACCTGGGGAGACTAATAGCCAACACAAATGCACGACATAACATGTAATTTGTTTACTGTTCATCGATTCTCTCTAATTCTTCAATTGACTTACTTACTACACCTAGGGAGGCTAATAGCCAACACAAATGCACGACATAACATGTAATTGGTTTACTGTTCATTGGTTCTCTCTAATTCTTTAACTAACTTACTTGCTACACCTGGGGAGACTAATAACCTACACAAATGCACGACATAACATGTAATTGGTTTACTGTTCATTGGTTCTCTCTAATTCTTCAACTGACTCACTTGCTACAGCTGGGGAGACTTATAACCAACACAAATGCACGACATAACATGTAATTGGTTTACTGTTCATTGGTTCTCTCTAATTCTTCGATTGACTTACTTGCTACACCTGGGGAGACTAATAACCAACCCAAATGCACGACATAACATGTAATTGGTTTACTGTTCATTGGTTCTCTCTAATTCTTCAACTGACTTACTTGCTACACCTGGGGAGACTAATAACCAACACAAATGCACGACATAACATGTAATTGGTTCTCTCTAATTCTTCAACAGACTTACTTGCTACACTTGGGGAGACTAATAACCAACACAAATGCACGACATAACATGTAACTGGTTTACTGTTCATTTTTTCTCTCTAATTCTTCAACTGACTTACTTGGCACACCTGGGGAGACTCATAACCAACAAAAATGCGCGACATAACACGTAATTGGTTTACAGTCCATTGGTTCTCTCTAATTCCACAACTAACTTACTTGCTACACCTGAGGAGACTAATAGCCAACGTAAACGCACGGCATAACATGTAGTTGGTTTACTGTTCATTGGTTCTCTCTAATTCTTCAACTGACTTACTTGCTACACCTTGGGATACTAATAGCCAACATAAATGCATGACATAACATGTAATTGGTTTACTGTTCGTTGGTTCTCTATAATTCTTCAACAAACTTTCTTGCTACACCTGGGGAGACTACTAGCCAACTCAAATGCACGACATAACATCTAATTGGTTTACTGTTCGTTAGTTCTCTCTAATTCTTCAACTGACTTACTTGCTACACCTGGGGAGACTAATAGCCAACACAAATGCACGACATAACATGTAATTGGTTTACTGTTCAATGGTTCTCTGTAATTATTTAACTAACTTACTTGCTACACCTGGGGAGACTAATAACCTACACAAATGCATGACATAACATGTAATTGGTTTACTGTTCGTTGGTTCTCTCTAATTATTCAACTGACTTACTTGCTACACATGGGGAGACTAATAACCAACCCAAATGCACGACATAACGTGTAATTTGTTTACTAACCATTGGTTCTCTCTAATTCTTTAACTGACTTACTTGTTACACCTGGGGAGACTAAGAACCAACAGAAATGCACGACATAACATGTAATTGGTTTACTGTTCATTGGTTCTCTCTAATTCTTCAACTGACTTACTTGCTACACCTGGGGAGACTAATAACCAACACAAATGCACGACATAACATGTAATTGGTTTACTGTTCATTGGTTCTCTCTAATTCTTCAACTGACTTAGTTGCTACACCTGGGGAGACTAATAACCAACACAAATGCACGACGTAACATGTAATTTGTTTACTGTTCATTGCTTCTCTCTAATTCTACAACTGACATACTTGCAACACTTGGGGAGACTAATAACTAACACAAATGCACGACATAACATGTAATTGGTTTACTGTTCGTTGGTTCTCTCTAATTCTTCAACTGACTTACTTGCTACACTTGGGGAGACTAATAACCAACACAAATGGACGACATAACATGCAATTGGTTTATTGTTCATTGGTTCTCTCTAATTCTTCAACTGACTTACTTGCTACACCTAGGGAGACTAATAGCCAACACAAATGCATGACATAACATGTAATTGGTTTACTGTTCATTGGTTCTCTCTAATTCTTCTATTGACTTGCTTGCTACTCTTGGGGAGACTAATAGCCAACACAAATGCACGACATATCATGTAATTGGTTTACTCTTCATTGGTTGATGGAAAACTTGTTGAGAAACCCGGATTGATGTTGATTTCCCTTCAAGCTCCTCCCTAGATCTTTGGCTCCTTGATTCTTCCTAGGCTTTGTTAAGGTCCCCAATGGAGGAGGAGACCTTAGAACCAGCACGGTTTGGTGGAGAAACTCTCCCAAGAGGCGCCACTCCTTGTTGAAGAGATAAGCCCCTTCAATTCTCACCACACTCTTCTATGAAGGGATAAGAGAATTGGATGCTATCAAAGAGGTTTAGGGACTTTTAGAAGAGAGAAATCTGAACTCAATTTCAGAAATGAAATCTCAATACATCCAAAAGTGTTTTACAATGAAGGAAAAACGAAAATATAGGAGTAGGAAGCTTGGAGAGTAAGGTAGTCTTAACCATGGTTCACTAGGAACCATGGTAAGGTCTAGCTAACCACTCATGGTCTAGAGGCTTGGAGTGCAAGCTACTCACTTAGCTTGCTTAGTAAGCAAGCTAAGGAGAAGCTTGTGCTTCAAGCTTCCAAGCTTGAGAAGAACCAAGCAATTTGGCCAAGTGTGAACACATCTAGGTGGGCGGCCTTTTGGACTTATTTTACTCCAATCACGTTTGAAAATGGTTAATTTGGTTTAGTTAGGTTCATTCAATGTGAATGGAACCTAGCTAAATCAAATCTATGAAAAATTAGGAGTAAAATGAGTCCAATATGTAAATTTTAGCCTAGGACCACCTTTGGCTAAATTGCTAGGAGCACTCTCTAGCTTACTAAGGACACTCTCTATTTTGCTAATGCCACTCCTACTAGAAAAACTAAGAAAAGAATGTATTTCTAGGTTAGGTTAAATGGAGTCAAAGTGTCCAAGTAACCTACCCTAGAAACAATATACAATAGCTACTAAAAAGGAAATAAAGTGCCTCACAAATACAAAGGCAAAAATACACCTATACAAGTATCTACTATATACAAGGTACAAGAAATCAAACTATACAATGTATTTACAATAGAGACTATGAGACTAACAAGAGGAATCATACTCAATACTCATATTGAGCATAGGTCTAAGAAGCACCTCTTCTCTAGAAGCTTCCTCTAGCCTCCTAACCATGGACCTAGTTAAAGGCCCAACGGTCTTCAAGTGTGAGCATCCTTGGATCACCCTTCACCCTTCTTGGTCTTACCTCTTCCAAAGGGATCCTTGGGGATTAGATTTCCATCATTGGTTCTCTCTAATTCTTCAACTGACTTACTTGCTAGGTCTGGGGAGACTAATAGCCAACACAAATGCACGACATAACATGTAATTGGTTTACTGTTCATTGGTTCTCTCTAAGTCTTCAATTGACTTACTTACTACACCTAGGGAGACTAATAGCCAACACAAATGCACGACATAACATGTAATTGGTTTACTGTTCATTGGTTCTCTCTAATTCTTCAACTAACTTACTTGCTACACCAGAGGAGACTAATAACCAACACAAATGCACGACATAACATGTAATTGGTTTACTGTTCATAGGTTCTCCTCTAATTCTTCAACTGACTTACTTGCTACACCTGGGGAGACTAATAGCCAACACAAATGCACGACATAACATGTAATTGGTTTACTGTTCATCGGTTCTCTCTAATTCTTCAATTGACTTACTTACTACACCTAGGGAGACTAATAGCCAACACAAATGCACGACATAACATGTAACTGGTTTACTGTTCATTTTTTCTCTCTAATTCTTCAACTGACTTACTTGCCACACCTGGGGAGACTAATAACCAACACAAATGCGCGACATAACATGTAATTGGTTTACAGTCCATTGTTTCTCTCTAATTCCACAACTGACTTACTTGCTACACCTGAGGAGACTAATAGCCAACGTAAACGCACGGCATAACATGTAGTTGGTTTACTGTTCATTGGTTCTCTCTAATTCTTCAACTGACTTACTTGCTACACCTTGGGATACTAATAGCCAACATAAATGCATGACATAACATGTAATTGGTTTACTGTTCGTTGGTTCTCTATAATTCTTCAACAAACTTTCTTGCTACACCTGGGGAGACTAATAGCCAACACAAATGCACGACATAACATGTAATTGGTTTACTGTTCATTGGTTCTCTCTAATTCTTCAACTAACTTACTTGCTACACCTGGGGAGACTAATAACCTACACAAATGCATGACATAACATGTAATAGGTTTACTATTCATTGGTTCTCTCTAATTCTTCCACTGACTCACTTGCTACAGCTGGGGAGACTTATAACCAACACAAATGCACGACATAACATGTAATTGGTTTACTGTTCATTGGTTCTCTCTAATTCTTCAACTGACTTACTTGCTAGACCTGAGGAGACTAATAACCAACCCAAATGCACGACATAACATGTAATTGGTTTACTGTTCATTAGTTCTCTCTAATTCTTCAACTGACTTACTTGCTACACCTGGGGAGACTAATAACCAACACAAATGCACGACATAACATGTAATTGGTTTACTGTTCATTGGTTCTCTCTAATTCTTCAACAGACTTACTTGCTACACCTGGGGAGACTAATAACCAACACAAATGCACGACATAACATGTAACTGGTTTACTGTTCATTTGTTCTATCTAATTCCACAACTGACTTACTTGCTACACCTGGGTAGGATAATAACCAACTCAAATGCACGACATAACATGTAATTGGTTTACTATTCATTTTTTCTTTCTATTTCTTCAACTGACTTACTTGCCACACCTGGGGAGACTAATAACCAACACAAATGCGCGACATAACATGTAATTGGTTTACAGTCCATTGGTTCTCTCTAATTCCACAACTGACTTACTTGCTACACCTGAGGAGACTAATAGCCAACATAAACGCACGACATAACATGTAGTTGGTTTACTGTTCATTGGTTCTCTCTAATTCTTCAATACACTTACTTGCTACACCTTGGGATACTAATAGCCAACATAAATGCATGACATAACATGTAATTGGTTTACTGTTCGTTGGTTCTCTCTAATTCTTCTATTGACTTGCTTGCTACTCTTGGGGAGACTAATAGCCAACACAAATGCACGACATAACATGTAATTGGTTTACTGTTCGTTGGTTCTCTCTAATTCTTCAACTGACTTACTTGCTACACCTGGGGAGACTAATAGTGAACACAAATGCACGACATAACATGTAATTGGTTTACTGTTCAATGGTTCTCTGTAATTATTTAACTAACTTACTTGCTACACCTGGGGAGACTAATAACCTACACAAATGCCCGACATAACATGTAATTGGTTTACTGTTCATTGGTTCTCTCTAATTATTCAACTGACTTACTTGCTACACCTGGCGAGACTAATAACCAACCCAAATGCACGACATAACGTGTAATTTGTTTACTAACCATTGGTTCTCTCTAATTCTTTAACTGACTTACTTGTTACACCTGGGGAGACTAATAACCAACCCAAATGCACGACATAACATGTAATTGGTTTACTGTTCATTGGTTCTCTCTAATTCTTCAACTGACTTACTTGCTACACCTGGGGAGACTTATAACCAACACAAATGCACGACATAACATGTAATTGGTTTACAGTTTATTGGTTCTCTCTGATTCTTAAACTGACTTACTTGCTACACTTGGGGAGACTAATAACCAACAAAAATGCACGACATAACATGTAATTGGTTTATTGTTCATTGGTTCTCACTAATTCTTCAACTAACTTACTTGCTACACCTGGGGAGACTAATAACCAACACAAATGCACGACATAACATGTAATTGGTTTACTGTTCATTGGTTCTCTCTAATTCTTCAACTGACTTACTTGCTACAGCTAGGGAGACTAATAACAAACACAAATGCATGACATAACATGTAATTGGTTTACTGTTCATTGGTTCTCTCTAATTCTTCACCTGACTTACTTGCTACACCTAGGGAGCCTAATAACCAACGCAAATGCATGACATAACATGTAATTGGTTTACTGTTCATTGGTTCTCTCTAATTCTTCAAATGACTTACTTGCTACACCTGGGGAGCCTAATAACCAACACAAATGCACGACATAACATGTAATTGGATTGCTGTTCATTGGTTCTCTCTAATTCTTCAACTGAGTTACTTGCTACACCTGGAGAGACTAATAACCAAAAAAAATGTAGGACATAACATGTAATTGGTTTACTGTTAATTTTTTCTCTCTAATTCTTCAACTGACTTACTTGCTACACCTGGGGAGACTAATAACCAACACAAATGCACGACATAACATGTAATTGGTTTATTGTTCATTGGTTCTCTCTAATTCTTCAACTGACTTACTTGCTACACCAGGGAAGACTAATAACCAACACAAATGCACGACATAGCATGTAATTGGTTTACTGTTCATTGGTTCTCTCTAATTCTTCAACTGACTTACTTGCTACACCTAGGGAGACTAATAACCAACACAAATGCACGACATAACATGTAATTGGTTTACTGTTCATTGGTTCTCTCTAATTCTTCAACTGACTTACTTGCTACACCTGGGGAGACTTATAACCAACACAAATGCACGACATAACATGTAATTGGTTTACAGTTTATTGGTTCTCTTTGATTCTTAAACTGACTTACTTGCTACACTTGGGGAGACTAATAACCAACAAAAATGCACGACATAACATGTAATTGGTTTATTGTTCATTGGTTCTCACTAATTCTTCAACTAACTTACTTGCTACACCTGGGGAGACTAATAACCAACACAAATGCACGACATAACATGTAATTGGTTTACTGTTCATTGGTTCTCTCTAATTCTTCAACTGACTTACTTGCTACAGCTAGGGAGACTAATAACAAACACAAATGCATGACATAACATGTAATTGGTTTACTGTTCATTGGTTCTCTCTAATTCTTCACCTGACTTACTTGCTACACCTAGGGAGCCTAATAACCAACGCAAATGCATGACATAACATGTAATTGGTTTACTGTTCATTGGTTCTCTCTAATTCTTCAAATGACTTACTTGCTACACCTGGGGAGCCTAATAACCAACACAAATGCACGACATAACATGTAATTGGATTGCTGTTCATTGGTTCTCTCTAATTCTTCAACTGAGTTACTTGCTACACCTGGAGAGACTAATAACCAAAAAAAATGTAGGACATAACATGTAATTGGTTTACTGTTAATTTTTTCTCTCTAATTCTTCAACTGACTTACTTGCTACACCTGGGGAGACTAATAACCAACACAAATGCACGACATAACATGTAATTGGTTTATTGTTCATTGGTTCTCTCTAATTCTTCAACTGACTTACTTGCTACACCAGGGAAGACTAATAACCAACACAAATGCACGACATAGCATGTAATTGGTTTACTGTTCATTGGTTCTCTCTAATTCTTCAACTGACTTACTTGCTACACCTAGGGAGACTAATAACCAACACAAATGCACGACATAACATGTAATTAGTTTACTGTTCATTGGTTCTTTCTAATTCTTCAACTGACTTACTTGTTACACCTAATAACAACACAAATGCATGACATAACATGTAATTGGTTTACTGTTCATTGGTTCTCTCTAATTCTTCAACTGACTTAATTGCTACACTTAGGGAGACTAATAACCAACACAAATGCACAACATAACATGTAATTAGTTTACTGTTCATTGGTTCTCTCTAATTCTTCAACTGACTTACTTGCTACAGCTAGGGAGACTAATAACCAACACAAATGCATGACATAACATGTAATTGGTTTACTGTTCATTGGTTCTCTCTAGTTCTTAAACTGACTTACTTGCTACACCTGGGGAGACTAATAACCAACACAAATGCACGACATAACATGTAATTGGTTTGTTGTTCATTGGTTCTCTCTGATTCTTCAACTGACTTACTTACTACACCTGGGGAGACTAATAACCAACACAGATGCACGACATAACACGTAATTGGTTTACTGTTTATTAGTTCTCTCTAGTTCTTCAACTGAATCACTTGCTACACCTGGGTAGACTAAAAACGAACACAAATGCGCGACATAACATGTAATTGGTTTACAGTTCATTGGTTCTCTCTAATTCTTCAACTGACTTACTTGCTACACCTGGCGAGCCTAATAACCAACACAAATGCACGACATAACATGTAATTTGATTACTGTTCATTGGTTCTCTCTAATTCTTCAACTGACTTACTTGCTACACCTAGGGAGCCAAATAACCAACACAAATGCACGACATAACATGTAATTGGTTTATTGTTCATTAGTTCTTTCTAATTCTTCAAATGACCTACTTGCTACACCTAGGGAGCCTAATAGCCAACACAAACGCACAACATAACATGTAATTGGTTTACTGTTCATTAGTTCTCTCTACTTCTTCAATTGACTAACTTGCTACACCTGGGGAGACTAATAGCCAACACAAATGCACGACATAACATGTAATTGGTTTATTGTTCGTTGGTTCGCTCAAATTCATAACATGTAATTTGTTTATTGTTCATTGGTTCTCTCTAATTCTTTAACTTACTTACTAGCTACACCAGGGGAGACTAATAACCAACACAAACGCACGACATAACATGTAACTGGTTTACATTCATTAGTTCTATTTAATTCTTCAACTGACTTAATTGCTACACCTGGAGAGACTAATTACTAACACAAATGCATGACATAACATGTAACTGGTTTACTGTTCATTAGTTCTCTCTAATTCTTCAACTGACTTACTTGCTACACCTACGGAGACTAATAACCAACACAAATGCACGACATAACATGTAATTGGTTTACTGTTCAATTGTTCTCTCTAATTCTTCAACTGACTTACTTGCTACACCTGGGGAACCTAATAACCAACACAAATGCACGACATAACATGTAACTGGTTTACATTCATTAGTTTTATTTAATTCTTCAACTGACTTAATTGCTACACCTGGGGAGACTAATAACCAACACAAATGCACTACATAACATGTAATTTGTTTACTGTTCATTGGTTCTCTCTAATTCTTCAAATGACTTACTTGCTACGCCTGGGGACACTAATAACCAACACAAATGCACAACATAACATGTAATTGGTTTACTGTTCATTGGTTCTGTCTAATTCTACAACTGACTTACTTCCTTCACCTTGGGAGACTAATAACCAACACAAATGCACGACATAATATTTAACTGGTTTACTGTTCATTGGTTCTCTCTAATTCTTCAACTGAATTACTTGCTACACCTGGGGAGCCTAATAACCAACACAAATGCACGACATAACATGTAATTGGTTTACTGTTCATTGGTTCTCTCTAATTCTTCAACTGACTTACTTGCTACACCTGGGAAGCCTAATGACCAACACAAATGCACGACATAACATGTAATGGGTTTATTGTTCATTGGTTCTCTCTAATTCTTCAACTGACTTACTTGCTACACATGGGGAGCATAATAACCAACTCAAATGCACGACATAACATGTAATTGGTTTACTGTTCATTGGTTCTCTCTAATTCTTCAACAGACTTACTTGCTACACCTGGGGAGCGTAATAACCAACACAAATGCACGACATAACATGTAATTGGTTTACTGTTCATTGGTTCTCTCTAATTCTTCAACTGACTTACTTTCTACACCTGGGGAGCCTATAACCAACACAAATGCACGACATAACATGTAATTGGTTTACTGTTCATTGGTTCTCTGTAACTCTTCAACTAACTTACTTGCTACACCTGGGGAGCCTAATAACCAACACAAATGCACGACATAACATGTAATCGGTTTACTGTTCATTGGTTCTCTCTAATTCTTCAACTGACTTACTTGCTGCACCTGGGGAGCCTAATAACCAACACAAATGCACGACATAACATGTAATTGGTTTACTGTTCATTACTTCTCTCTAATTCTTCAACTGACTTACTTGCTACACCTGGGGAGCATAATAACCAACTCAAATGCACGACATAACATGTAATTGGTTTACTGTTCATTGGTTCTCTCTAATTCTTCAACTAACTTACTTGCTACACCTGGGGAGCGTAATAACCAACACAAATGCACGACATAACATGTAATTGGTATACTGTTCATTGGTTCTCTCTAATTCTTCAACTGACTTACTTTCTACACCTGGGGAGCCTATAACCAACACAAATGCACGACATAACATGTAATTGGTTTACTGTTCATTGGTTCTCCGTAACTCTTCAACTAACTTACTTGCTACACCTGGGGAGCCTAATAACCAACACAAATGCACGACATAACATGTAATCGGTTTACTGTTCATTGGTTCTCTCTAATTCTTCAACTGACTTACTTGCTGCACCTGGGGAGACTAATAACCAACACAAATGCACGACATAACATGTAATTGGTTTATTGTTCATTGGTTCTCTCTAATTCTTCAACTGACTTACTTGCTACACCTGGGGAGACTAATAACCAACACAAATGCACGACATAACATGTAATTGGTTTACTGTTCATTGGTTCTCTCTAATTCTTCAACTGACTTAGTTGCTACACCTGGGGAGACTAATAACCAACACAAATGCACGACGTAACATGTAATTTGTTTACTGTTCATTGCTTCTCTCTAATTCTACAACTGACATACTTGCAACACTTGGGGAGCATAATAACCAACTCAAATGCACGACATAACATGTAATTGGTTTACTGTTCATTGGTTCTCTCTAATTCTTCAACTAACTTACTTGCTACACCTGGGGAGCGTAATAACCAACACAAATGCACGACATAACATGTAATTGGTATACTGTTCATTGGTTCTCTCTAATTCTTCAACTGACTTACTTTCTACACCTGGGGAGCCTATAACCAACACAAATGCACGACATAACATGTAATTGGTTTACTGTTCATTGGTTCTCCGTAACTCTTCAACTAACTTACTTGCTACACCTGGGGAGCCTAATAACCAACACAAATGCACGACATAACATGTAATTGGTTTACTGTTCATTGGTTCTCTCTAATTCTTCAACTAACTTACTTGCTACACCTGGGGAGCGTAATAACCAACACAAATGCACGACATAACATGTAATTGGTTTACTGTTCATTGGTTCTCTCTAATTCTTCAACTGACTTACTTTCTACACCTGGGGAGCCTATAACCAACACAAATGCACGACATAACATGTAATTGGTTTACTGTTCATTGGTTCTCTGTAACTCTTCAACTAACTTACTTGCTACACCTGGGGAGCCTAATAACCAACACAAATGCACGACATAACATGTAATCGGTTTACTGTTCATTGGTTCTCTCTAATTCTTCAACTGACTTACTTGCTGCACCTGGGGAGCCTAATAACCAACACAAATGCACGACATAACATGTAATTGGTTTACTGTTCATTACTTCTCTCTAATTCTTCAACTGACTTACTTGCTACACCTGGGGAGCATAATAACCAACTCAAATGCACGACATAACATGTAATTGGTTTACTGTTCATTGGTTCTCTCTAATTCTTCAACTAACTTACTTGCTACACCTGGGGAGCGTAATAACCAACACAAATGCACGACATAACATGTAATTGGTATACTGTTCATTGGTTCTCTCTAATTCTTCAACTGACTTACTTTCTACACCTGGGGAGCCTATAACCAACACAAATGCACGACATAACATGTAATTGGTTTACTGTTCATTGGTTCTCCGTAACTCTTCAACTAACTTACTTGCTACACCTGGGGAGCCTAATAACCAACACAAATGCACGACATAACATGTAATCGGTTTACTGTTCATTGGTTCTCTCTAATTCTTCAACTGACTTACTTGCTGCACCTGGGGAGACTAATAACCAACACAAATGCACGACATAACATGTAATTGGTTTATTGTTCATTGGTTCTCTCTAATTCTTCAACTGACTTACTTGCTACACCAGGGAAGACTAATAACCAACACAAATGCACGACATAGCATGTAATTGGTTTACTGTTCATTGGTTCTCTCTAATTCTTCAACTGACTTACTTGCTACATCTAGGGAGACTAATAACCAACACAAATGCATGACGTAACATGTAATTGATTTACTGTTCTTTGGTTCTCTCTAATTCTTCAACTGACTTACTTGCTACTCCTGGGGAGACTAATAACCAACACAAATGCACGACATAACATGTAATTGGTTTACTGTTCAATGGTTCTCTGTAATTATTTAACTAACTTACTTGCTACACCTGGGGAGACTAATAACCTACACAAATGCATGACATAACATGTAATTGGTTTACTGTTCGTTGGTTCTCTCTAATTATTCAACTGACTTACTTGCTACACATGGGGAGACTAATAACCAACCCAAATGCACGACATAACGTGTAATTTGTTTACTAACCATTGGTTCTCTCTAATTCTTTAACTGACTTACTTGTTACACCTGGGGAGACTAAGAACCAACAGAAATGCACGACATAACATGTAATTGGTTTACTGTTCATTGGTTCTCTCTAATTCTTCAACTGACTTACTTGCTACACCTGGGGAGACTAATAACCAACACAAATGCACGACATAACATGTAATTGGTTTACTGTTCATTGGTTCTCTCTAATTCTTCAACTGACTTAGTTGCTACACCTGGGGAGACTAATAACCAACACAAATGCACGACGTAACATGTAATTTGTTTACTGTTCATTGCTTCTCTCTAATTCTACAACTGACATACTTGCAACACTTGGGGAGACTAATAACTAACACAAATGCACGACATAACATGTAATTGGTTTACTGTTCGTTGGTTCTCTCTAATTCTTCAACTGACTTACTTGCTACACTTGGGGAGACTAATAACCAACACAAATGGACGACATAACATGCAATTGGTTTATTGTTCATTGGTTCTCTCTAATTCTTCAACTGACTTACTTGCTACACCTAGGGAGACTAATAGCCAACACAAATGCATGACATAACATGTAATTGGTTTACTGTTCATTGGTTCTCTCTAATTCTTCTATTGACTTGCTTGCTACTCTTGGAGAGACTAATAGCCAACACAAATGCACGACATATCATGTAATTGGTTTACTCTTCATTGGTTGATGGAAAACTTGTTGAGAAACCCGGATTGATGTTGATTTCCCTTCAAGCTCCTCCCTAGATCTTTGGCTCCTTGATTCTTCCTAGGCTTTGTTAAGGTCCCTAATGGAGGAGGAGACCTTAGAACCAGCACGGTTTGGTGGAGAAACTCTCCCAAGAGGCGCCACTCCTTGTTGAAGAGATAAGCCCCTTCAATTCTCACCACACTCTTCTATGAAGGGATAAGAGAATTGGATGCTATCAAAGAGGTTTAGGGACTTTTAGAAGAGAGAAATCTGAACTCAATTTCAGAAATGAAATCTCAATACATCCAAAAGTGTTTTACAATGAAGGAAAAACGAAAATATAGGAGTAGGAAGCTTGGAGAGTAAGGTAGTCTTAACCATGGTTCACTAGGAACCATGGTAAGGTCTAGCTAACCACTCATGGTCTAGAGGCTTGGAGTGCAAGCTACTCACTTAGCTTGCTTAGTAAGCAAGCTAAGGAGAAGCTTGTGCTTCAAGCTTCCAAGCTTGAGAAGAACCAAGCAATTTGGCCAAGTGTGAACACATCTAGGTGGGCGGCCTTTTGGACTTATTTTACTCCAATCACGTTTGAAAATGGTTAATTTGGTTTAGTTAGGTTCATTCAATGTGAATGGAACCTAGCTAAATCAAATCTATGAAAAATTAGGAGTAAAATGAGTCCAATATGTAAATTTTAGCCTAGGACCACCTTTGGCTAAATTGCTAGGAGCACTCTCTAGCTTACTAAGGACACTCTCTATTTTGCTAATGCCACTCCTACTAGAAAAACTAAGAAAAGAATGTATTTCTAGGTTAGGTTAAATGGAGTCAAAGTGTCCAAGTAACCTACCCTAGAAACAATATACAATAGCTACTAAAAAGGAAATAAAGTGCCTCACAAATACAAAGGCAAAAATACACCTATACAAGTATCTACTATATACAAGGTACAAGAAATCAAACTATACAATGTATTTACAATAGAGACTATGAGACTAACAAGAGGAATCATACTCAATACTCATATTGAGCATAGGTCTAAGAAGCACCTCTTCTCTAGAAGCTTCCTCTAGCCTCCTAACCATGGACCTAGTTAAAGGCCCAACGGTCTTCAAGTGTGAGCATCCTTGGATCACCCTTCACCCTTCTTGGTCTTACCTCTTCCAAAGGGATCCTTGGGGATTAGATTTCCATCATTGGTTCTCTCTAATTCTTCAACTGACTTACTTGCTAGGTCTGGGGAGACTAATAGCCAACACAAATGCACGACATAACATGTAATTGGTTTACGGTTCATTGGTTCTCTCTAAGTCTTCAATTGACTTACTTACTACACCTAGGGAGACTAATAGCCAACACAAATGCACGACATAACATGTAATTGGTTTACTGTTCATTGGTTCTCTCTAATTCTTCAACTAACTTACTTGCTACACCAGAGGAGACTAATAACCAACACAAATGCACGACATAACATGTAATTGGTTTACTGTTCATAGGTTCTCTCTAATTCTTCAACTGACTTACTTGCTACACCTGGGGAGACTAATAGCCAACACAAATGCACGACATAACATGTAATTGGTTTACTGTTCATCGGTTCTCTCTAATTCTTCAATTGACTTACTTACTACACCTAGGGAGACTAATAGCCAACACAAATGCACGACATAACATGTAACTGGTTTACTGTTCATTTTTTCTCTCTAATTCTTCAACTGACTTACTTGCCACACCTGGGGAGACTAATAACCAACACAAATGCGCGACATAACATGTAATTGGTTTACAGTCCATTATTTCTCTCTAATTCCACAACTGACTTACTTGCTACACCTGAGGAGACTAATAGCCAACGTAAACGCACGGCATAACATGTAGTTGGTTTACTGTTCATTGGTTCTCTCTAATTCTTCAACTGACTTACTTGCTACACCTTGGGATACTAATAGCCAACATAAATGCATGACATAACATGTAATTGGTTTACTGTTCGTTGGTTCTCTATAATTCTTCAACAAACTTTCTTGCTACACCTGGGGAGACTAATAGCCAACACAAATGCACGACATAACATGTAATTGGTTTACTGTTCATTGGTTCTCTCTAATTCTTCAACTAACTTACTTGCTACACCTGGGGAGACTAATAACCTACACAAATGCATGACATAACATGTAATAGGTTTACTATTCATTGGTTCTCTCTAATTCTTCCACTGACTCACTTGCTACAGTTGGGGAGACTTATAACCAACACAAATGCACGACATAACATGTAATTGGTTTACTGTTCATTGGTTCTCTCTAATTCTTCAACTGACTTACTTGCTACACCTGAGGAGACTAATAACCAACCCAAATGCACGACATAACATGTAATTGGTTTACTGTTCATTAGTTCTCTCTAATTCTTCAACTGACTTACTTGCTACACCTGGGGAGACTAATAACCAACACAAATGCACGACATAACATGTAATTGGTTTACTGTTCATTGGTTCTCTCTAATTCTTCAACAGACTTACTTGCTACACCTGGGGAGACTAATAACCAACACAAATGCACGACATAACATGTAACTGGTTTACTGTTCATTTGTTCTATCTAATTCCACAACTGACTTACTTGCTACACCTGGGTAGGATAATAACCAACTCAAATGCACGACATAACATGTAATTGGTTTACTATTCATTTTTTCTTTCTATTTCTTCAACTGACTTACTTGCCACACCTGGGGAGACTAATAACCAACACAAATGCGCGACATAACATGTAATTGGTTTACAGTCCATTGGTTCTCTCTAATTCCACAACTGACTTACTTGCTACACCTGAGGAGACTAATAGCCAACATAAACGCACGACATAACATGTAGTTGGTTTACTGTTCATTGGTTCTCTCTAATTCTTCAATAGACTTACTTGCTACACCTTGGGATACTAATAGCCAACATAAATGCATGACATAACATGTAATTGGTTTACTGTTCGTTGGTTCTCTATAATTCTTCAACAGACTTTCTTCCTACACCTGGTGAGACTAATTGCCAACTCAAATGCACGACATAACATGTAATTGGTTTACTGTTCGTTGGTTCTCTCTAATTCTTCAACTGACTTACTTGCTACACCTGGGGAGACTAATAGTGAACACAAATGCACGACATAACATGTAATTGGTTTACTGTTCAATGGTTCTCTGTAATTATTTAACTAACTTACTTGCTACACCTGGGGAGACTAATAACCTACACAAATGCCCGACATAACATGTAATTGGTTTACTGTTCATTGGTTCTCTCTAATTATTCAACTGACTTACTTGTTACACCTGGCGAGACTAATAACCAACCCAAATGCACGACATAACGTGTAATTTGTTTACTAACCATTGGTTCTCTCTAATTCTTTAACTGACTTACTTGTTACACCTGGGGAGACTAATAACCAACCCAAATGCACGACATAACATGTAATTGGTTTACTGTTCATTGGTTCTCTCTAATTCTTCAACTGACTTACTTGCTACACCTGGGGAGACTTATAACCAACACAAATGCACGACATAACATGTAATTGGTTTACAGTTTATTGGTTCTCTCTGATTCTTAAACTGACTTACTTGCTACACTTGGGGAGACTAATAACCAACAAAAATGCACGACATAACATGTAATTGGTTTATTGTTCATTGGTTCTCACTAATTCTTCAACTAACTTACTTGCTACACCTGGGGAGACTAATAACCAACACAAATGCACGACATAACATGTAATTGGTTTACTGTTCATTGGTTCTCTCTAATTCTTCAACTGACTTACTTGCTACAGCTAGGGAGACTAATAACAAACACAAATGCATGACATAACATGTAATTGGTTTACTGTTCATTGGTTCTCTCTAATTCTTCACCTGACTTACTTGCTACACCTAGGGAGCCTAATAACCAACGCAAATGCATGACATAACATGTAATTGGTTTACTGTTCATTGGTTCTCTCTAATTCTTCAAATGACTTACTTGCTACACCTGGGGAGCCTAATAACCAACACAAATGCACGACATAACATGTAATTGGATTGCTGTTCATTGGTTCTCTCTAATTCTTCAACTGAGTTACTTGCTACACCTGGAGAGACTAATAACCAAAAAAAATGTAGGACATAACATGTAATTGGTTTACTGTTAATTTTTTCTCTCTAATTCTTCAACTGACTTACTTGCTACACCTGGGGAGACTAATAACCAACTCAAATGCACGACATAACATGTAATTGGTTTATTGTTCATTGGTTCTCTCTAATTCTTCAACTGACTTACTTGCTACACCAGGGAAGACTAATAACCAACACAAATGCACGACATAGCATGTAATTGGTTTACTGTTCATTGGTTCTCTCTAATTCTTCAACTGACTTACTTGCTACACCTAGGGAGACTAATAACCAACACAAATGCACGACATAACATGTAATTGGTTTACTGTTCATTGGTTCTCTCTAATTCTTCAACTGACTTACTTGCTACACCTGGGGAGACTTATAACCAACACAAATGCACGACATAACATGTAATTGGTTTACAGTTTATTGGTTCTCTCTGATTCTTAAACTGACTTACTTGCTACACTTGGGGAGACTAATAACCAACAAAAATGCACGACATAACATGTAATTGGTTTATTGTTCATTGGTTCTCACTAATTCTTCAACTAACTTACTTGCTACACCTGGGGAGACTAATAACCAACACAAATGCACGACATAACATGTAATTGGTTTACTGTTCATTGGTTCTCTCTAATTCTTCAACTGACTTACTTGCTACAGCTAGGGAGACTAATAACAAACACAAATGCATGACATAACATGTAATTGGTTTACTGTTCATTGGTTCTCTCTAATTCTTCACCTGACTTACTTGCTACACCTAGGGAGCCTAATAACCAACGCAAATGCATGACATAACATGTAATTGGTTTACTGTTCATTGGTTCTCTCTAATTCTTCAAATGACTTACTTGCTACACCTGGGGAGCCTAATAACCAACACAAATGCACGACATAACATGTAATTGGATTGCTGTTCATTGGTTCTCTCTAATTCTTCAACTGAGTTACTTGCTACACCTGGAGAGACTAATAACCAAAAAAAATGTAGGACATAACATGTAATTGGTTTACTGTTAATTTTTTCTCTCTAATTCTTCAACTGACTTACTTGCTACACCTGGGGAGACTAATAACCAACACAAATGCACGACATAACATGTAATTGGTTTACTGTTCATTGTTTCTCTCTAATTCTTCAACTGACTTACTTGCTACACCTGGGGAAACTAATAACCAACACAAATGCATGACATAACATGTAATTGGTTGATTGTTCATTGGTTCTTTCTAATTCTTCAACGGACTTACTTGCTACACCTAGGGAGCCTAATAACGAACACAAATGCATGACATAACATGTAATTGGTTTACTGTTCATTGGTTCTCTCTAATTCTTCAACTGACTTACTTGTTACACCTGGGAAGACTAATAACCAACACAAATGCACGACATAACATGTAATTGGTTTACTGTTCATTGGTTATCTCTAATTCTTCAACTGATGTACTTGCTACACCTGGGGAGACTAATAACCAACACAAATGCACGACATAACATGTAATTGGTTTACTGTTCATTGGTTCTCTCTAATTCTTCAACTGACTTACTTGCTACACCTGGGGAGACTAATAGCCAACACAAATGCACGACATAACATGTAATTGGTTTACTGTTAATTTTTTCTCTCTAATTCTTCAACTGACTTACTTGCTACACCTGGGGAGACTAATAACCAACACAAATGCACGACATAACATGTACTTGGTTTATTGTTCATTGGTTCTCTCTAATTATTCAACTGACTTACTTGCTACACCTGGGGAGACTAATAACCAACACAAATGCACGACATAACATTTTATTGGTTTACTGTTCATTTTTTCTCTCTAATTCTTCAACTGACTTACTTGCTACACCTGGGGAGACTAATAACCAACACAAATGCACGACATAACATGTAATTGGTTTATTGTTCGTTGGTTCTTTCTAATTCTTCAACTGACTTACTTGCTACACCTGGGGAGACTAATAACCAACACAAATGCACGGCATAACATGTAATTGGTTTACTGTTCATTGGTTCTCTCTAATTCTTCAACTGACTTACTTGCTACACCTACGGAGACTAATAACCAACACAAATGCACGACATAACATGTAATTGGTTTATTGTTCATTGGTTCTTTCTAATTCTTCAACTGACTTACTTGTTACCCCTAATAACCAACACAAATGCATGACATAACATGTAATTGGTTTACTATTCATTGGTTCTCTCTAATTCTTCAATTGACTTACTTGCTACACCTAGGGAGACTAATAACCATCACAAATGCACGACAAAACATGTAATTGGTTTACTGTTCATTGGTTCTCTCTAATTCTTCAACAGACTTACTTGCTACACCTGGGGAAACTAATAACCAACACAAATGCACGACATAACATGTAATTGGTTTACTGTACATTGGGTCTCTCTAATTCTTCAACAGACTTACTTGCTACACCTGGGGAAACTAATAACCAACACAAATGCACGACATAACATGTAATTGGTTTACTGTTCATTGGTTCTCTCTAATTCTTCAACTGACTTACTTGCTACACCTAGGGAGCATAATAACGAACACAAATGCACGACATAACATATAATTCGATTACTGTTCAGTGGTTCTCTCTAATTCTTCAACTGACTTACTTGCTACACCTGGAAAGACTAATAACCAACACAAATGCACGACATAACATGTAATTCGATTACTGTTCAGTGGTTCTCTCTAATTCTTCAACTGACTTACTTGCTACACCTGGGAAGATAATAACCAACACAAATGCACGACATAACATGTAATTGGTTTACTATTCATTGGTTCTCTCTAATTCTTCAACAGACTTACTTGCTACACCTGGGGAAACTAATAACCAACACAAATACACGACATAACATGTAATTGGTTTACTGTTCATTGGTTCTCTCTAATTCTTCAATTGACTTACTTGCTACACCTAGGGAGCATAATAACGAACACAAATGCACGACATAACATGTAATTCGATTACTGTTCAGTGGTTCTCTCTAATTCTTCAACTGACTTACTTGCTACACCTGGGAAGACTAATAACCAACACAAATGCACGACATAACATGTAATAGGTTTACTGTTCATTGGTTCTCTCTAATTCTTCAACTGATGTACTTGCTACACCTGGGGAGACTAATAACTAACACAAATGCACTACATAACATGTATTTGGTTTACTGTTCATTGGTTCTCTCTAAGTCTTCAACTGACTTACTTGCTACACCTGGGGAGACTAATAACCAACACAAATGCACGACATAATATGTAATTGGTTTACTGTTCATTGGTTCTCTCTAATTCTTCAACTAACTTACTTGCTACACCTACGGAGACTAATAACCAACACAAATGCATGACATAACATGTAATTGATTTATTGTTCATTGGTTTTTTCTAATTCTTCAACTGACTTACTTGCTACACCTGCAGAGACTAAAAACCAACACAAATGCGCGACATAACATGTAATTGGTTTACAGTTCATTGGTTCTCTCTAATTCTTCAACTGACTTACCTGCTACACTTGGGGAGACTAATAACCAACAAAAATGCACGACATAACATGTAATTGGTTTATTGTTCACTGGTTCTTTCTAATTCTACAACTGACTTACTTGTTAAACCTAATAACCAACACAAATGCACGACATAACATGAAATTGGTTTACTGTTCATTGGTTCTCTCTAATTCTTCAACTGATGTACTTGCTACACCTGGGGAGACTAATAACCAACACAAATGCACGACATAACATGTAATTGGTTGACTGTTTATTGGTTCTCTCTAATTCTTCAACTGACTTACTTGCTACACCTGGGGAGACTAATAAATGCACGACATAACATGTAATTGGTTTACTGTTCATTGGTTCTCTCTAATTCTTCAACTGACTTACTTGCTACACCTAGGGAGACTAAAAACCAACACAAATGCGCGACATAACATGTAATTGGTTTACTGTTCATTTGTTCTCTCTAAATATTCAACTGACTTACTTGCTACACCTGGAGAGACTAATAACCAACACAAAGGCACGACATAACATGTACTTGGTTTACTGTTCATTGGTTCTCTCTAATTCTTAAACTGACTTACTTGCTACACCTGGAGAGACTAATAACCAACACAAATGCACGACATAACATGTAATTGGTTTACTGTTCATTGTTCTCTATAATTCTTCAACTGATGTACTTGCTACACCTGGGGAGACTAATAAGCAACACAAATGGACGACATAACATGTAATTGGTTTATTGTTCATTGGTTCTCTCTAATTCTTCAACTGACTTACTTGCTACACCTGGGGAGACTAATAACCAACACAAATGCACGACATATCATGTAATTGGTTTACGGTTCATTTTTTCTCTCTAATTCTTCAACTGACTTACTTGCTACACCTGGGGAGACTAATAACCAACACAAATGCACGACATAACATGTAATTGGTTTATTGTTCATTGGTTCTCTCTAATTCTTCAACTGACTTACTTGCTACACCTGGGAAGGCTAATAACCAACACAAATGCACGACATAATATGTAATTGGTTTACTGTTCATTGGTTCTCTCTAATTCTTCAACTGACTTACTTGCTACACCTACGGAGACTAATAACCAACACAAATGCATGAAATAACATGTAATTGATTTATTGTTCATTGGTTTTTTCTAATTCTTCAACTGACTTACTTGCTACACCTGCAGAGACTAAAAACCAACACAAATGCGCGACGTAACATGTAATTGGTTTACAGTTCATTGGTTCTCTCTAATTCTTCAACTGACTTACCTGCTACACTTGGGGAGACTAATAACCAACAAAAATGCACGACATAACATGTAATTGGTTTATTGTTCACTGGTTCTTTCTAATTCTACAACTGACTTACTTGTTAAACCTAATAACCAACACAAATGCACGACATAACATGAAATTGGTTTACTGTTCATTGGTTCTCTCTAATTCTTCAACTGATGTACTTGCTACACCTGGGGAGACTAATAACCAACACAAATGCACGACATAACATGTAATTGGTTTACTGTTCATTGGTTCTCTCTAATTCTTCAACTGACTTACTTGCTACACCTGGGGAGACTAATAACCAACACAAATGCACGACATAACATGTAATTGGTTTACTGTTCATTGGTTCTCTCTAATTCTTCAACTGACTTACTTGCTACACCTGGGGAGACTAAAAACCAACACAAATGCGCGACATAACATGTAATTGGTTTACTGTTCATTTGTTCTCTCTAATTCTTCAACTGACTTACTTGCTACACCTGGAGAGACTAATAACCAACACAAATGCACGACATATCATGTACTTGGTTTACTGTTCATTGGTTCTCACTAATTCTTAAACTGACTTACTTGCTACACCTGGAGAGACTAATAACCAACACAAATGCACGATATAACATGTAATTGGTTTACTGTTCATTGTTCTCTCTAATTCTTCAACTGATGTACTTGCTACACCTGGGGAGACTAATAAGCAACACAAATGGACGACATAACATGTAATTGGTTTACTGTTCATTGGTTTTCTCTAAGTTTTCAACTGACTTCCTTGGTACACCTGGGGAGACTAGTAACCAACACAAATGCGCGACATGACAAGTAATTGGTTTACTGTTCATTGGTTTTCTCTAATTTTTCAACTGACTTACTTGCTACACCTGGAGAGACTAAAAACCAACACAAATGCGCGACATAACATGTAATTGGTTTACAGTTCATTGGTTCTCTCTAATTCTTCAACTGACTTACCTGCTACACTTGGGGAGACTAATAACCAACAAAAATGCACGACATAACATGTAATTGGTTTACGGTTCATTGGTTCTCTCTAATTCTTAAACTGACTTACTTGCTACACCTGGGGAGACTAATAACCAACACAAATGCACGACATAACATGTAATCGGTTTGCTGTTCATTGGTTCTCTCTAATTCTTTAACTGACCTACTTGCTACACCTGGGGAGACTAATAACCAACACAAATGCACGACATAACATGTAATTGGTTTACTGTTCATTGGTTCTCTGTAATTCTTCAACTGACTTACTTGCTACACCTGGAGAGACTAATAACCAAAACAAATGCACGACATATCATGTAATTGGTTTGCTGTTCATTTTTTCTCTCTAATTCTTCAACTGACTAACTTGCTACACCTGGGAAGACTAATAACCAACACAAATGCACGACATAACATGTAATTGGTTTACTGTTCATTGGTTCTCTGTAATTCTTCAACTGACTTACTTGCTACACCTGGAGAGACTAATAACCAAAACAAATGCACGACATATCATGTAATTGGTTTGCTGTTCATTTTTTCTCTCTAATTCTTCAACTGACTAACTTGCTACACCTGGGAAGACTAATAACCAACACAAATGCACGACATAACATGTAATTGGTTTACTGTTCATTATTCTCTCTAATTCTTCAACTGATTTACTTGCTACACCTGGGGAGGCTAATAACCAACACAAATGCACGTCATAACATATAGTTGGTTTACTGTTCATTGTTCTCTCTAATTCTTCAACTGATGTACTTGCTACACCTGGGGAGACTAATAACCAACACAAATTGATGACATAACATGTAATTGGCTTACTGTTCAATTGTTCTCTCTAAGTCTTCAACTGATTTACTTGCTACACCTGGGGACACTAATAACCACCACAAATGCGTGACATAACATGTAATTGGTTTACTGTTCATTGGTTCTCTCTAATTCTTCAACTGACTTACTTGCTACATCTGGGAGACTAATAACCAACACAAATCCACTACATAACATGTAATTGGTTTACTGTTCGTTGGTTCTCTCTAATTCTTCAACTGACTTACTTGCTACACCTTGGCAGACTAATAACCAACACAAATGCACGACATAACATGTAATTGGTTTATTGTTCATTGGTTCTCTCTAATTCTTCAACTGACTTACTTGCTACACCTGGGGAGACTAAAAACCAACACAAATGCACGACATAACATGTAATTGGTTTACTGTTCATTGGTTCTCTCTAATTCTTCAACTGACTTACTTGCTACACCTACGGAGACTAATAACCAACACAAATGCGAGACATAACATGTAATTGGTTTATAGTTCATTGGTTCTCTCAAATTATTCAACTGACTTACTTGCTACACCTAGGAAGACTAATAACCAACACAAATGCACGACATAACATGTAATTGGTTTACTGTTCATTGGATCTCTCTAATTCTTCAACTGATGTACTTGCTACACCTGGGGAGACTAATAACCAACACAAATGCACGACATAACATGTAATTGGTTTACTGTTCATTGGTTCTCTCTAATTCTTCAACTGACTTACTTGCTACACCTGGGGAGACTAATAACCAACACAAATGCACGACATAACATGTAATTGGTTTACTGTTCATTGGTTCTCTCTAATTCTTCAACTGACTTACTTGCTACACCTGGGGAGACTAATAACCAACACAAATGCACGACATAACATGTAATTGGTTTACTGTTCATTGGTTCTCTCTAATTCTTCAACTGACTTACTTGCTACACCTGGGGAGACTAAAAACCAACACAAATGCGCGACATAACATGTAATTGGTTTACTGTTCATTTGTTCTCTCTAATTCTTCAACTGACTTACTTGCTACACCTGGAGAGACTAATAACCAACACAAATGCACGACATATCATGTACTTGGTTTACTGTTCATTGGTTCTCACTAATTCTTAAACTGACTTACTTGCTACACCTGGAGAGACTAATAACCAACACAAATGCACGATATAACATGTAATTGGTTTACTGTTCATTGTTCTCTCTAATTCTTCAACTGATGTACTTGCTACACCTGGGGAGACTAATAAGCAACACAAATGGACGACATAACATGTAATTGGTTTACTGTTCATTGGTTTTCTCTAAGTTTTCAACTGACTTCCTTGGTACACCTGGGGAGACTAGTAACCAACACAAATGCGCGACATGACAAGTAATTGGTTTACTGTTCATTGGTTTTCTCTAATTTTTCAACTGACTTACTTGCTACACCTGGAGAGACTAAAAACCAACACAAATGCGCGACATAACATGTAATTGGTTTACAGTTCATTGGTTCTCTCTAATTCTTCAACTGACTTACCTGCTACACTTGGGGAGACTAATAACCAACAAAAATGCACGACATAACATGTAATTGGTTTACGGTTCATTGGTTCTCTCTAATTCTTAAACTGACTTACTTGCTACACCTGGGGAGACTAATAACCAACACAAATGCACGACATAACATGTAATCGGTTTGCTGTTCATTGGTTCTCTCTAATTCTTTAACTGACCTACTTGCTACACCTGGGGAGACTAATAACCAACACAAATGCACGACATAACATGTAATTGGTTTACTGTTCATTGGTTCTCTGTAATTCTTCAACTGACTTACTTGCTACACCTGGAGAGACTAATAACCAAAACAAATGCACGACATATCATGTAATTGGTTTGCTGTTCATTTTTTCTCTCTAATTCTTCAACTGACTAACTTGCTACACCTGGGAAGACTAATAACCAACACAAATGCACGACATAACATGTAATTGGTTTACTGTTCATTGGTTCTCTGTAATTCTTCAACTGACTTACTTGCTACACCTGGAGAGACTAATAACCAAAACAAATGCACGACATATCATGTAATTGGTTTGCTGTTCATTTTTTCTCTCTAATTCTTCAACTGACTAACTTGCTACACCTGGGAAGACTAATAACCAACACAAATGCACGACATAACATGTAATTGGTTTACTGTTCATTATTCTCTCTAATTCTTCAACTGATTTACTTGCTACACCTGGGGAGGCTAATAACCAACACAAATGCACGTCATAACATATAGTTGGTTTACTGTTCATTGTTCTCTCTAATTCTTCAACTGATGTACTTGCTACACCTGGGGAGACTAATAACCAACACAAATTGATGACATAACATGTAATTGGCTTACTGTTCAATTGTTCTCTCTAAGTCTTCAACTGATTTACTTGCTACACCTGGGGACACTAATAACCACCACAAATGCGTGACATAACATGTAATTGGTTTACTGTTCATTGGTTCTCTCTAATTCTTCAACTGACTTACTTGCTACATCTGGGAGACTAATAACCAACACAAATCCACTACATAACATGTAATTGGTTTACTGTTCGTTGGTTCTCTCTAATTCTTCAACTGACTTACTTGCTACACCTTGGCAGACTAATAACCAACACAAATGCACGACATAACATGTAATTGGTTTATTGTTCATTGGTTCTCTCTAATTCTTCAACTGACTTACTTGCTACACCTGGGGAGACTAAAAACCAACACAAATGCACGACATAACATGTAATTGGTTTACTGTTCATTGGTTCTCTCTAATTCTTCAACTGACTTACTTGCTACACCTACGGAGACTAATAACCAACACAAATGCGAGACATAACATGTAATTGGTTTATAGTTCATTGGTTCTCTCAAATTATTCAACTGACTTACTTGCTACACCTAGGAAGACTAATAACCAACACAAATGCACGACATAACATGTAATTGGTTTACTGTTCATTGGATCTCTCTAATTCTTCAACTGATGTACTTGCTACACCTGGGGAGACTAATAACCAACACAAATGCACGACATAACATGTAATTGGTTTACTGTTCATTGGTTCTCTCTAATTCTTCAACTGACTTACTTGCTACACCTGGGGAGACTAAAAACCAACACAAATGCACGACATAACATGTAATTGGTTTACTGTTCATTGGTTCTCTCTAATTCTTCAACTGACTTACTTGCTACACCTGGGGAGACTAATAACCAACACAAATGCACGACATAACATGTAATTGGTTTACTGTTCATTGGTTCTCTCTAATTCTTCAACTGACTTACTTGCTACACCTGGGGAGACTAAAAACCAACACAAATGCGCGACATAACATGTAATTGGTTTACTGTTCATTTGTTCTCTCTAATTCTTCAACTGACTTACTTGCTACACCTGGAGAGACTAATAACCAACACAAATGCACGACATATCATGTACTTGGTTTACTGTTCATTGGTTCTCACTAATTCTTAAACTGACTTACTTGCTACACCTGGAGAGACTAATAACCAACACAAATGCACGATATAACATGTAATTGGTTTACTGTTCATTGTTCTCTCTAATTCTTCAACTGATGTACTTGCTACACCTGGGGAGACTAATAAGCAACACAAATGGACGACATAACATGTAATTGGTTTACTGTTCATTGGTTTTCTCTAAGTTTTCAACTGACTTCCTTGGTACACCTGGGGAGACTAGTAACCAACACAAATGCGCGACATGACAAGTAATTGGTTTACTGTTCATTGGTTTTCTCTAATTTTTCAACTGACTTACTTGCTACACCTGGAGAGACTAAAAACCAACACAAATGCGCGACATAACATGTAATTGGTTTACAGTTCATTGGTTCTCTCTAATTCTTCAACTGACTTACCTGCTACACTTGGGGAGACTAATAACCAACAAAAATGCACGACATAACATGTAATTGGTTTACGGTTCATTGGTTCTCTCTAATTCTTAAACTGACTTACTTGCTACACCTGGGGAGACTAATAACCAACACAAATGCACGACATAACATGTAATCGGTTTGCTGTTCATTGGTTCTCTCTAATTCTTTAACTGACCTACTTGCTACACCTGGGGAGACTAATAACCAACACAAATGCACGACATAACATGTAATTGGTTTACTGTTCATTGGTTCTCTGTAATTCTTCAACTGACTTACTTGCTACACCTGGAGAGACTAATAACCAAAACAAATGCACGACATATCATGTAATTGGTTTGCTGTTCATTTTTTCTCTCTAATTCTTCAACTGACTAACTTGCTACACCTGGGAAGACTAATAACCAACACAAATGCACGACATAACATGTAATTGGTTTACTGTTCATTGGTTCTCTGTAATTCTTCAACTGACTTACTTGCTACACCTGGAGAGACTAATAACCAAAACAAATGCACGACATATCATGTAATTGGTTTGCTGTTCATTTTTTCTCTCTAATTCTTCAACTGACTAACTTGCTACACCTGGGAAGACTAATAACCAACACAAATGCACGACATAACATGTAATTGGTTTACTGTTCATTATTCTCTCTAATTCTTCAACTGATTTACTTGCTACACCTGGGGAGGCTAATAACCAACACAAATGCACGTCATAACATATAGTTGGTTTACTGTTCATTGTTCTCTCTAATTCTTCAACTGATGTACTTGCTACACCTGGGGAGACTAATAACCAACACAAATGGATGACATAACATGTAATTGGCTTACTGTTCAATTGTTCTCTCTAAGTCTTCAACTGATTTACTTGCTACACCTGGGGACACTAATAACCACCACAAATGCGTGACATAACATGTAATTGGTTTACTGTTCATTGGTTCTCTCTAATTCTTCAACTGACTTACTTGCTACATCTGGGAGACTAATAA
Organism: Cajanus cajan; assembly: GCF_000230855.2. Lineage (NCBI taxonomy): Eukaryota > Viridiplantae > Streptophyta > Magnoliopsida > Fabales > Fabaceae > Cajanus > Cajanus cajan. The sequence goes on from NC_138525.1 coordinate 43,761,991, forward strand.
CCAACACAAATCCACTACATAACATGTAATTGGTTTACTGTTCGTTGGTTCTCTCTAATTCTTCAACGGACTTACTTGCTACACCTTGGCAGACTAATAACCAACACAAATGCACGACATAACATGTAATTGGTTTATTGTTCATTGGTTCTCTCTAATTCTTCAACTGACTTACTTGCTACACCTGGGGAGACTAAAAACCAACACAAATGCACGACATAACATGTAATTGGTTTACTGTTCATTGGTTCTCTCTAATTCTTCAACTGACTTACTTGCTACACCTACGGAGACTAATAACCAACACAAATGCGAGACATAACATGTAATTGGTTTATAGTTCATTGGTTCTCTCAAATTATTCAACTGACTTACTTGCTACACCTAGGAAGACTAATAACCAACACAAATGCACGACATAACATGTAATTGGTTTACTGTTCATTGGATCTCTCTAATTCTTCAACTGATGTACTTGCTACACCTGGGGAGACTAATAACCAACACAAATGCACGACATAACATGTAATTGGTTTACTGTTCATTGGTTCTCTCTCTCTCTTCAACTGACTTACTTTCTACACCTGGGGAGACTAATAACCAACACAAATGCACGACATAACATGTAATTGGTTTACTGTTCGTTGGTTCTCTCTAAGTCTTCAACTGACATACTTGCTACACCTGGGGAAACTAATAACCAACACAAATGCACGACATAACATGTAATTGGTTTACTGTTCATTGGTTCTCTCTCTCTCTTCAATTGACTTACTTTCTACACCTGGGGAGACTAATAACCAACACAAATGCACGACATAACATGTAATTGGTTTACTGTTCATTGGTTCTCTCTAATTCTTCAACTGACTTACTTGCTACACCTGGGGAGACTATTAACCAATAAAAATGCACGACATAACATGTAATTGGTTTACTGTTCATTGGTTCTCTCTAATTCTTCAACTGACTTACTTGCTACACCTGGGAAGACTAATAACCCACACAGATGCACAACATAACGTGTAATTGGTTTACTGTTTATTGGTTCTCACTAATTCTTCAACTGACTTACTTGCTACACCTGGGGAGCCTAATAACCAACACAAATGCACGACATAACATGTAATTGGTTTACTGTTCATTGGTTCTCTCTGTTTTCAACTGACATACTTGCTACACCTAGGGAGACTAATAACCAACACAAATGCACGACATAACATGTAATTGGTTTACTGTTCATTGGTGCCCTCTAATTCTTCAACTGATGTACTTGCTACACCTGGGGAGACTAATAACCATCACAAATGCACGACATAACATGTAATTTGTTTACTGTTCATTGGTTCTCTCTAAGTCTTCAACTGACTTACTTGCTACACCTGGGGAGACTAATAACCAACACAAATGCACGACATAACATGTAATTAGTTTACTGTTCATTGGTTCTCTCTAATTCTTCAACTGATGTACTTGCTACACCTGAGGAGACTAATAACCAACACAAATGCACGACATAACATGTAATTAGTTTACAGTTCATTGGTTCTCTCTAAGTCTTCAACTGACTTACTTGCTACACCTGGGGAGACTAATAACCAACACAAATGCACGACATAACATGTAATTGGCTTACTGTTTATTGGTTCTCTCTAATTCTTCAACTGACTTACTTGCTACACCTGGGGAGACTAATAACCAACAAAAATGCATGACATAACACGTAATTGGTTTACTGTTCATTGGTTCTCTCTAATTCTTCAACTGACTTACTTGCTACACCTGGAAAGACTAATAACCAACACAAATGCACGACATAACAAGTAATTGGTTTACTGTTCAATGGTTCTCTCTAAGTCTTCAACTGACTTACTTGCTACACCTGGGGAGACTAATAACCAACACAAATGTACGACATAACATGTAATTGGTTTACTGTTCATTGGTTCTCTCTGTCTTCAACTAACTTACTTGCTACACCTAGGGAGACTAATAACCAACACAAATGCACGACATAACATGTAGTTGGTTTATTGTTCATTGGTTCTGCCTAATTCTTCAACTGACTTACTTGCTACACCTGGGGAGACTAATAACCAACAAAAATGCACGACATAATATGTAATTGGTTCACTGTTCATTGGTTCTGTCTAATTCTTCAACTGACGTACTTGCTACACCTAGGGAGACTAATAACTAACACAAATGCACGACATAACATGTAATTGGTTTATTGTTCATTGGTTCTCTCTACTTATTCAACTGACTTACTTGCTACACCTGGGGAGACTAATAACCAACACAAAAGCACGACATAACATGTAATTGGTTTACTGTTCATTGGTTCTCTCTAATTCTTCAACTGACTTACTTGCTACACCTGGGGAGACTAATAACCAACACAAATGCGCGACAAAGATGTAATTGGTTTACAGTTCATTAGTTCTCTCTAATTCTTCAACTGACTTACTTGCTACGCCTGGGGAGACTAATAACCAACAAAAATGCACGACATAACATGTAATTGGTTCACTGTTCATTGGTTCTATCTAATTCTTCAACTGACTTACTTGCTACACCTAGGGAGACTAATAACTAACACAAATGCACGACATTACATGTAATTGGTTTATTGTTCATTGGTTCTCTCTAATTATTCAACTGACTTACTTGCTACACTTGGGGAGACTAATAACCAACAAAAATGCCCGACATAACATGTAATTGGTTGACTGTTCATTGGTTCTCTCAAATTCTTCTACTGGCTTACTTGGTACACCTGGTGATGTGAATCAAGAAGAAGCAATAATGGACTAGGAATTTAAGTAGTTTGGGACTGAATAATTAATAAGTTCATTATCTTATTTTTAATGTAATTTTCGTTTTATTTTATTTTATTAAATAAATATGATAGGTTGCCTTGCCTTTTAGGTTGCTAAGGGGAAATAAATGCTAGTGGGAATTTATTGCTTAGTTAGTGGGCTAGTGAAGAGTCAATATTAAGTGTTAGTGGGAATTTATGTCATCTTGCCCATCTAAGCTTATAAATAGGAATCATTTGTAAAAGTTTGGGGAAAAAATGAATTATTCAGAATTTGGATATTTTACCAATTGAGAGGATTTTCTCTCTCTAGGTTCTTAGGAACTACTTTTGATTCTTATCCTTGAATTTCCTAATTCAAAGTGGCGAATCTTCCTCAACTTATCAATCTTTAGGGATTGTGGCGTTGTTCTTCCATTTCTTACCTCAATCCATATTTTTTTCTTTTAATTTCTTAATTATGAGCTTTCCAACCTAGATAGATCCGTAAAACGAATCCATCCCTCTGGGTTCATATCACTAGGTGTAGCACGTAAGTCAGTTGAAGAATTAGAGAGAACCAATGAACAGGAAACCAATTTCATGTTATGTCGTGGATTTGTGTTGGTTATTAGGCTCCCCAGGTGTAGCAAGTAAGTCAGTTGATGAATTAGAGAGAACCAATGAACAGTAAACCAATTATATGTTATGTCATGCATTTGTATTGGTTATTAGGCTCCCCAGGTGTAGCAAGTAAGTCAGTTGAAGAATTAGAGAGAACCAATGAACAGTAAAGCAGTTACATGTTATGTTGTGCATTTGTGTTGGTTATTAGTCTCCCCATGTGTAGAAAGTAAGTCAGTTGAAGAATTAGAGAGAACCAATAAAGAGTAAACCACTCGTGTTACGTCATGCATTAGGGTTGGTTATTAGTCTCCCCAGGTGTAGCAAGTAAGTAAGTTGAAGAATTAGAGAGAACCAACGAACAGTAAACCAGTTACATGTTATGTCATGCATTTGTGTTAGCTATTAGTCTCCCCAGGTGTAGCAAGAAAGTCAGTTGAAGAATTTGAGAGAACCAATGAACGGTAAACCAATTACATGTTATGTTGTGCATTTGTGTTGGCTATTAGTCTCGTCAGGTGTAGCAAGTAAGTCAGTTGTGGAATTAGAGAGAACCAATGAACAGTAAACCAGTTACATGTTATGTCGTGCATTTGTGGTGGTTATTAGTCTCCCCAGGAGTAGTAAGTAAGTTAGTTGAAGAATTAGAGAGAACCAATGAACAGTAAACCAATTACATGTTATGTCGTGCATTTGTGTTGGCTATTAGTCTCCCTAGGTGTAGTAAGTAAGTCAGTTGAAGAATTAGAGAGAACCAATGAACAATAAACCAATTACATGTTATGTCGTGCATTTGTGTTGGCTATTTTCTCCCCAGGTGTAGCAAGTAAGTCAGTTGAAGAATTAGAGAGAACCAATGAACAGTAAACCAATTACATGTTATGTCGTGCATTTGTGTTGGCTATTAATCTCCCGAGGTGTAGCAAGTAAGTCAGTTGAAGATTTAGAGAGAACCAATGAATAGTAAACCAATTACATGTTATGTCGTGCATTTGTGTTGGCTATTAGTCTCCGTAGGTGTAGCAAGTAAGTCAGTTGAAGAATTAGAGAGAACCTATGAACAGTAAACCAATTACATGTTATGTTATGCATTTGTGTTGGTTATTAGTCTCCCCAAGTGTAACAAGTGAGTCAGTTGAAGAATTAGTGAGAACTAATGAACAATAAACCCATTACATGTTATGTCGTGCGTTTGTGTTGGCTATTAGTCTCCCAGGTGTAGCAAGTAAGTCAGTTGAAGAATTAGAGAGAACCAATGAACAGTAAACCAACTACATGTTATGTCGTGCATTAGTGTTGGTTATTAGTCTCCCTAGGTGTAGCAAGTAAGTCAGTTGAAGAATTAGAGAGAACCAATGAACAGTAAACCAATTACATGTTATGTCGTGCATTTGTGTTGGTTATTAGGCTCCCCAGGTGTAGTAAGTAAGGCAGTTGAAGAATTAGAAAGACCCAATGAACAATATACCAATTACATGTTATGTCGTGCATTTGTGTTGGTTATTTGGCTCCCCATGTGTAGCAAGTATGTCAGTTGAAGAGTTAGAGTGAACCAATGAACAGTAATCCAATTACATGTTAGGTTGTGCATTTGTGTTGGTTATTTGGCTCTCCAGGTGTAGCAAGTAAGTCAGTTGAAGAATTAGAGAGAACCAATGAACAGTAAACCAATTACATGTTATGTCGTGCATTTGTGTTGGTTAATAGTCTCCCCAGGTGTAGCAAGTAAGTCAGTTGAAGAATTAGAGAGAACTAATGAACTGTAAACCAATTACATCTTTGTCGCGCATTTGTGTTGGTTATTAGGCTCTCCAGGTGTAGCAAGTAAGTCAGTTGAAGAATTAGAGAGAACCAATGAACAGTAAACCAATTACATGTTATGTCGTGCATTTGTGTTGGTTAATAGTCTCCCCAGGTGTAGCAAGTAAGTCAGTTGAAGAATTAGAGAGAACCAATGAACAGTATACCAATTACATGTTATGTCTTGCATTTGTAATTGGTTTACTGTTCATTGGTTCTCTCTAAGTCTTCAACTGACTTACTTGCTACACCTGGGGAGACTAATAACCAACACAAATGTACGACATAACATGTAATTGGTTTACTGTTCATTGGTTCTCTCTGTCTTCAACTATCTTACTTGCTACACCTAGGGAGACTAATAACCAACACAAATGCACGACATAACATGTAGTTGGTTTATTGTTCATTGGTTCTGCCTAATTCTTCAACTGACTTACTTGCTACACCTGGGGAGACTAATAACCAACACAAATGCACAACATAACATGTAATTAGTTTACTGTTCATTGGTTCTCTGTAATTCTTCTACTAACTTACTTGCTACACCTGGGGAAACTAATAACCAACACAAATGCACGACATAACATGTAATTGGTTTACTGTTCATTGGTTCTTTCTAGTTCTTCAACTGACTTACTTGCAACACTTGGGGAGACTAATAACCAACACAAATGCACGACATAACATGTAATTGGTTTACTGTTCATTGGTTCTCCCTAATTGTTCAACTGACTTACTTGCTACACCTGGGGAGACTAATAACCAACACAAATGCACGACATAACATGTAATTGGTTTATTGTTCATCGGTTCTTTCTAATTCTTCAACTGACTTACTTGCTACACCTAGGGAGCCTAATAACCAACACAAATGCATGACATAACATGTAATTGGTTTATTGTTCATTGGTTCTCTCTAATTCTTCAACTGACTTACTTGCTACACCTAGGGAGCCTAATAACCAACACAAATGCACGACATAACATGTAATTGGTTTACTGTTGATTGGTTCTCTCTAAGTCTTCAACAGACTTACTTGCTACACCTGGGGAGACTAATAACCAACACAAATGCACGACATAACATGTAATTGGTTTACTGTTCATTGGTTCTCTCTAATTCTTCAACTGACATACTTGCTACACCTGGGGAGACTAATGACCAACACAAATGCACGACATAACATGTAATTGGTTTACAGTTCATTGGTTCTCTCTAACTCTTCAACTAATTACTTGCTACACCTGGGGAGCCTAATAACCAACACAAATGCACGACATAACATGTAATTGGTTTACTGTTCATTGGTCCTCTCTAAATCTTCAACTGACGTACTTGCTACACCTGGGGAGACTAATAACCAACACAAATAACGACATAACATGTAATTGGTTTACTGTTCATTGGTTCTCTCTGTTTTCAACTGACTTACTTGGTACACCTAGGGAGACTAATAACCAACACAAATGTACGACATAACATGTAATTGGTTTACTGTTCATTGGTTCTCTCTAATTATTCAACTGACTTATTTGCTTCACCTGGGAAGACTAATAACCAACACAAATGCACGACATAACATGTAATTGGTTTACTGTTCATTGGTTCTCTCTAATTCTTCAACTGACTTACTTGCTACACCTGGGGAGACTAATAACCAACACAAATGCGCGACAGAACATGTCATTGTTTTACAGTTCATTGGTTCTCTCCAATTCTTCAAATGACTTACTTGCTACACCTGGGAAGACTAATAACCAACACAAATGCACGACATAACATGTAATTGGTTTACTGTTCATTGGTTCTCTCTAATTCTTCTACTGACTCACTTGCTACACCTGGGGAGACTAATAACCAACAAAAATGCACGACATAACATGTAATTGGTTGACTGTTCATTGGTACTCTCTAAGTCTTCAACTGGCTTACTTGTTACACCTGGGGAGACTAATAACCAACACAAATGCATGACATAACATGTAATTGGTTTACTATTTATTGGTTCTCTTTAATTCTTCAACTGACTTACTTGCTACACCTAGGGAGACTAATAACCATCACAAATGCACGACATAACATGTAATTCGTTTATTGTTCATTGGTTCTTTCTAATTCTTCAACTGACTTACTTGCTACACCTAGGGAGCCCAATAACCAACATAAATGCATGGCATAACATGTAATTGGTTTACTGTTCATTGGTTCTCTCTAATTCTTCAAATGACTTACTTGCTACACCTGGGGAGCCTAATAACCAACACAAATGCACGACATAAGATGTAATTGGTTTACTGTTCATTAGTTCTCTCAAATTCTTCAACTGACTTACTTGCTACACCTGGAGAGACTAATAACCAACACAAATGCACGACATAACATGTAATTGGTTTACTGTTCATTGGTTCTTTCTAATTCTTCAACTGACTTACTTGCTACACCTAGGGAGCCCAATAACCAACATAAATGCATGGCATAACATGTAATTGGTTTACTGTTCATTGGTTCTCTCTAATTCTTCAACTAACTTACTTGCTACACCTAGGGAGCCTAATAACCAATACAAATGCATGACATAACATGTAATTGCTTGACTGTTCATTGGTTCTCTCAAATTCTTGTACTGGCTTATTTGTTACACTTGGGGAGACTAATAACCAACACAAATGCACGACATAACATGTAACTGGTTTTCTGTTCATGGGTTCTCTCTAATTCTTCTACTAACTTACTTGCTACACCTGGGGAGACTAATAACCAACACAAATGCAGGACATAACATGTAATTGGTTTACTGTTCATTGGTTCTCTCTAATTCTTCAACTGACTTACTTGCTACACCTGGGGAGACTAATATCCAACACAAATGCACGACATAACATGTAATTGGTTTACTGTTCATTGGTTATCTCTAATTCCTCAACTGACTTACTTGCTACACCTAGCGAGACTAATAGCCAACACAAACGCACGACATAACATGTATATGGTTTACTGTTCATTGGCTCTCTCAAATTCTTCTATTGGCTTACTTGCTACACCTGGGGAATCTAATAACCAACACAAATGCACGACATAACATGTAATTGGTTTACTATTCATTGGTTCTCGTTAATTCTTCTACTGACTTACTTGCTACACCTGGGAACACTAATAACCAGCACAAATGCACGACATAACATGTGATTGGTTTACTGTTCATTGGTTCTCTCTATATCTTCAACTGACTTACTTGCTACACCTGGGGAGCCTAATAACCAACATAAATGCACGACATAACATGTAATTGGATTACTGTTCATTGGTTCTCTCTAATTCTTCAACTGATGTACTTGCTACACCTAGCGAGACTAATAACCAACACAAATGCACGACATAATATGTAATTGGTTCACTGTTCATTGGTTCTGTCTAATTCTTCAACTGACGTACTTGCTACACCTAGGGAGACTAATAACTAACACAAATGCACGACATAACATGTAATTGGTTTATTGTTCATTGGTTCTCTCTACTTATTCAACTGACTTACTTGCTACACCTGGGGAGACTAATAACCAACACAAAAGCACGACATAACATGTAATTGGTTTACTGTTCATTGGTTCTCTCTAATTCTTCAACTGACTTACTTGCTACACCTGGGGAGACTAATAACCAACACAAATGCGCGACAAAGATGTAATTGGTTTACAGTTCATTAGTTCTCTCTAATTCTTCAACTGACTTACTTGCTACACCTGGGAAGACTAATAACCAACACAAATGCACGACATAACATGTAATTGGTTTACTGTTCATTGGTTCTCTCTAATTCTTCAACTGATGTACTTGCTACACCTGAGGAGACTAATAACCAACACAAATGCACGACATAACATGTAATTGGTTGACTGTTCATTGGTACTGTCTAAGTCTTCAACTGGCTTACTTGTTCCACCTGGGGAGACTAATAACCAACACAAATGCACGACATAACATGTAATTGGTTTACTATTTATTGGTTCTCTTTAATTCTTCAACTGACTTACTTGCTACACCTAGGGAGACTAATAACCATCACACATGCACGACATAACATGTAATTCGTTTATTGTTCATTGGTTCTTTCTAATTCTTCAACTGACTCACTTGCTACACCTAGGGAGCCCAATAACCAACACAAATGCATGGCATAACATGTAATTGATTTACTGTTCATTGGTTCTCCCTAATTCTTCAACTAACTTACTTGCTACACCTAGGGAGCCTAATATCCAATATAAATGCATGACATAACATGTAATTGGTTGACTGTTCATTGGTTCTCTCAAATTCTTCTTCAACTGGCTTACTTTTACACCTGAGGAGACTAATAACCAACACAAATGCACGACATATCATGTAATTGCTTGACTGTTCATTGGTTCTCTCAAATTCTTGTACTGGCTTATTTGTTACACTTGGGGAGACTAATAACCAACACAAATGCACGACATAACATGTAACTGGTTTTCTGTTCATTGGTTCTCTCTAATTCTTCTACTAACTTACTTGCTACACCTGGGGAGACTAATAACCAACACAAATGCACGACATAACATGTAATTGGTTTACTGTTCATTGGTTCTCTCTAATTCTTCAACTGACTTACTTGCTACACCTGGGGAGTGATAGGATTCCTAATTTGCACAAGGAATGAAGAAGGATCTTTTGGGTTCAAAAATCTGGAACTTAATTTTCTGGAATAAGAATGCTAGAAATGAAGGTAAAAGGATACAGTAAAAAAAATGAATGAAGGAAGAATCACTCTTCCAAGGAAAAGGCTTCACACAAAGAATTGTGGTTTATCCTTTGATATGCCCAAACTCTTGAATCACTCAAGAACAATTAGAGAATTACTCTCAGTAATTAAAACTCAAATTCTGATCTGATTTTGTTCATCCCCATGGGCAGCTTATATAGCTTACAATCAACAACCTTCACTTACATTAGTGGACAAATAATGGACTCCACTAAGCCTGAATTATGACCACTAATGACAAAATATTATAAAAAAACACTTTACTGGGCAATTATTGAACTTCCACTAAGCCTAACAATTATGACCACTAAAACATTAAATAAAACACATGCTAAATTCGTGCACCCCTCTGGTATGCCTCATGGCTGACTCATCCCAAAGGTTTTGGGCCTTATTTGATAAAAATAACTTGCCTAATAACTAGCCCAATAAGTGGTGCAGCCCAAACAAGAGTTGGCAGCCACTTTAACAAGAGTTTTAGGCCTTTATTTACTAATTACAAGTACTAAAAACACCCACTAAGAAAACCCTAGTCATTGGTCCTCCAAGTCCTTTGAGTGCTCCCATCAGATTCACATCATACCCTCCTTCTTTGAGGAGATTCGTCCCGAATCTTAAAACTTTATTTATTTATTGAAGGTAAAAGGATACAGTAAAAAAAATGAATGAAGGAAGAATCACTCTTCCAAGGAAAAGGCTTCACACAAAGAATTGTGGTTTATCCTTTGATATGCCCAAACTCTTGAATCACTCAAGAACAATTAGAGAATTACTCTCAGTAATTAAAACTCAAATTCTGATCTGATTTTGTTCATCCCCATGGGCAGCTTATATAGCTTACAATCAACAACCTTCACTTACATTAGTGGACAAATAATGGACTCCACTAAGCCTGAATTATGACCACTAATGACAAAATATTATAAAAAAACACTTTAGTGGGCAATTATTGAACTTCCACTAAGCCTAACAATTATGACCACTAAAACATTAAATAAAACACATGCTAAATTCGTGCACCCCTCTGGTATGCCTCATGGCTGACTCATCCCAAAGGTTTTGGGCCTTATTTGATAAAAATAACTTGCCTAATAACTAGCCCAATAAGTGGTGCAGCCCAAACAAGAGTTGGCAGCCACTTTAACAAGAGTTTTAGGCCTTTATTTACTAATTACAAGTACTAAAAACACCCACTAAGAAAACCCTAGTCATTGGTCCTCCAAGTCCTTTGAGTGCTCCCATCAGATTCACATCAGGGAGACTAATATCCAACACAAATGCACGACATAACATGTAATTGGTTTACTGTTCATTGGTTATCTCTAATTCTTCAACTGACTTACTTGCTACACCTAGGGAGACTAATAACCATCACAAATGCACGACATAACATGTAATTCGTTTATTGTTCATTGGTTCTTTCTAATTCTTCAACTGACTTACTTGCTACACCTAGCGAGACTAATAGCCAACACAAACGCACGACATAACATGTATATGGTTTACTGTTCATTGGCTCTCTCAAATTCTTCTACTGGCTTACTTGCTACACCTGGGGAATCTAATAACCAACACAAATGCACGACATAACATGTAATTGGTTTATTGTTCATTGGTTCTCTCTACTTATTCAACTGACTTACTTGCTACACCTGGGGAGACTAATAACCAACACAAAAGCACGACATAACATGTAATTGGTTTACTGTTCATTGGTTCTCTCTAATTCTTCAACTGACTTACTTGCTACACCTGGGGAGACTAATAACCAACACAAATGCGCGACAAAGATGTAATTGGTTTACAGTTCATTAGTTCTCTCTAATTCTTCAACTGACTTACTTGCTACACCTGGGAAGACTAATAACCAACACAAATGCACGACATAACATGTAATTGGTTTACTGTTCATTGGTTCTCTCTAATTCTTCAACTGATGTACTTGCTACACCTGGGGAGACTAATAACCAACACAAATGCACGACATAACATGTAATTAGTTTACTGTTCATTGGTACTCTCTAAGTCTTCAACTGACTTACTTGCTACACCTGGGGAGACTAATAACCAACAGAAATGCACGACATAACATGTAATTAGTTTACTATTTATTGGTTCTCTTTAATTCTTCAACTGACTTACTTGCTGCACCTAGGGAGACTAATAACCATCACAAATGCACGACATAACATGTAATTCGTTTATTGTTCATTGGTTCTTTCTAATTCTTCAACTGACTTACTTGCTACACCTAGGGAGCCTAATAACCAACACAAATGCATGGCATAACATGTAATTGGTTTACTGTTCATTGGTTCTCTCTAATTCTTCAACTAACTTACTTGCTACACCTAGGGAGCCTAATAACCAATACAAATGCATGACATAACATGTAATTGGTTGACTGTTCATTGGTTCTCTCAAATTCTTCTTCAACTGGCTTACTTGTTACACCTGGGGAGACTAATAACCAACACAAATGCACGACATAACATGTAATTGGTTGACTGTTCATTGGTTCTCTCAAATTCTTGTACTGGCTTATTTGTTACACTTGGGGAGACTAATAACCAACACAAATGCACGACATAACATGTAACTGGTTTTCTGTTCATTGGTTCTCTCTAATTCTTCTACTAACTTACTTGCTACACCTGGGGAGACTAATAACCAACACAAATGCACGACATAACATGTAATTGGTTTACTGTTCATTGGTTCTCTCTAATTCTACAACTGACTTACTTGCTACACCTGGGGAGACTAATATCCAACACAAATGCACGACATAACATGTAATTGGTTTACTGTTCATTGGTTATCTCTAATTCTTCAACTGACTTACTTGCTACACCTAGCGAGACTAATAGCCAACACAAACGCACGACATAACATGTATATGGTTTACTGTTCATTGGCTCTCTCAAATTCTTCTACTGGCTTACTTGCTACACCTGGGGAATCTAATAACCAACAAAAATGCACGACATAACATGTAAGTGGTTTACTATTCATTGGTTCTCGTTAATTCTTCTACTGACTTACTTGCTACACCAGGGAAGACTAATAACCAGCACAAATGCACGACATAACATGTGATTGGTTTACTGTTCATTGGATCTCTCTATATCTTCAACTGACTTACTTGCTACACCTGGGGAGACTAATAACAAACACAAATGCACGATATAAAATGTAATTGGTTTACTGTTCATTAGTTCTCTCTAATTCTTGAACTGACTTACTTGAAACACCTGGGAAGACTAATAACCAACACAAGTGCACGACATAACATGTAATAGGTTTACTGTTCATTAGTTCTCTCTAATTCTTCAACTGATGTACTCGCTACACCTGGGGAGACTAATAACCAACACAAACGCACGACATAACATGTAATTGGTTTACTGTTCATTGGTTCTCTCTGTCTTAAACTGACTTACTTGCTACACCTAGGGAGACTAATAACCAACACAAATGCATGACATAACATGTAATTGGTTTACTGTTCATTGGTTCTTTCTAATTCTTCAACTGACTTACTTGCTACACCTGGGGAGACTAATAACCAACAAAAATGAACGACATAACATGTAATTGGTTTACTGTTCATTGGTTCTTTATAATTCTTCAACTGACTTACTTGCTACACCTGGGGAGACTAATAACCAACACAAATGTACGACATAACATGTAATGGTTTTACTGTTCATTAGTTCTCTCAAATTCTTCAACTGACTTACTTGCTACAGCTAGGGAGCCTAATAACCGACACAAATGCATGACATAACATGTAATTGGTTTATTGTTCACTGGTTCTTTCTAATTCTTCAACTGACATACTGGCTACACCTAGGGAACCTAGTAACCAACACAAATGCATGACATAACATGTAATTGGTTTACTGTTCATTGGTTCTCTCTAATTCTTCAACTGACTTACTTGCTACACCTGGGAAGACTAATAACCAGCACAAATGCACGACATAACATGTGATTGGTTTACTGTTCATTGGTTCTCTCTATATCTTCAACTGACTTACTTGCTACACCTGGGGAGACTAATAACCAACACAAATGCACGATATAAAATGTAATTGGTTTACTGTTCATTAGTTCTCTCTAATTCTTGAACTGACTTACTTGAAACACCTGGGAAGACTAATAACCAACACAAGTGCACGACATAACATGTAATTGGTTTACTGTTCATTAGTTCTCTCTAATTCTTCAGCTGATGTACTCGCTACACCTAGGGAGACTAATAACCAACACAAACGCACGACATAACAAGTAATTGGTTTACTGTTCATTGGTTCTCTCTGTCTTAAACTGACTTACTTGCTACACCTAGGGAGACTAATAACCAACACAAATGCATGACATAACATGTAATTGGTTTACTGTTCATTGGTTCTCTCTAATTCTTCAACTGACTTACTTGCTACACCTGGGGAGACTAATAACCAACAAAAATGAACGACATAACATGTAATTGGTTTACTGTTCATTGGTTGTTTCTAATTCTTCAACTGACTTACTTGCTACACCTGGGGAGACTAATAACCAACACAAATGTACGACATTACATGTAATGGTTTTACTGTTCATTAGTTCTCTCAAATTCTTCAACTGACTTACTTGCTACACCTAGGGAGCCTAATAACCGACACAAATGCATGACATAACATGTAATTGGTTTATTGTTCACTGGTTCTTTCTAATTCTTCAACTGACATACTTGCTACACCTAGGGAACCTAGTAACCAACACAAATGCATGACATAACATGTAATTGGTTTACTGTTCATTGGTTCTCTCTAATTCTTCAACTGACTTACTTGCTACACCTGGGGAGACTAATAACCAACACAAATGCACGACATAATATGTAATTGGTTTACTGTTCATTGGTTCTCTCTAATTCTTCAACTGACTTTCTTGCTGCACCTAGGGAGACTAATAACCAACACAAATGCACGACATAACATAAAATTGGTTTACTGTTCATTGGTTCTCTCTAATTCTTCAACTGACTTACTTGCTACACCTGGGGAGACTAATAACCAACAAAAATGCACGACATAACATGTAATTGGTTTACTGTTGATCGAAGCCGTATCCGATCGAATAATTTCAATTAAGTGTAGTACTAGGAAGTGACTCCTAGGTCGTCTCCCAAGGACCTTCTTTTACTGTTAAAGGCTTAAACACACAGTGGGGGGTTTGTTTTCGAATTTTCAGTTCGTAACACAATAAAACGAAATAAAACAGCAAGTAAAAACGGATTGGCTCCTTGTTCGGATTGTAACTCTTTTATCCCTGGTTCTCAAACATTACTCTATTAACCACTTAATCCTTGTTCCATCCGAGTTAACCAACTAAGCAAAGATTAACTCAAGATTTCCCTACACGAATTAATCAAACGTATACAACATCAACCTCTTCACAGATTAAGCAACTGTGGCTTTGGAGCACAGCCCATTAAGCATGGACAGAGAGGTTAAATGGAGAAGAACAAGCAGAACAGAGACATACAAACATACCCAACCTCAAAGTGAGTTTACAATCCACAACAAGAACCCAACCCAGGGGTTTTTAGCCTTCCATATTAAAATGAAAACAAAAAACGAAAATGCAAGGCAGAGAAGAGAAAGAAAACGGAAATGGTAAGGAAGAAACAACAGAAAACGAAAATGGAAGACAAGCAAAACGAATATGGCAGACAAGGAAAACGAAAATGAGTAATCTGTAAATATTCAAGTTCTACAACCAAAAATGGCCGCTCAAAGACAATAAACGAAAATGGAAGCAACAGGGAACCAAAAACCTAAAAACACTGTAGCTGCATGAAAGAAAAACGTTCAGAAAAATTAAAGAGGCAGCCCCAACGTGGTCACATCAACTCTGAAGGTTGGTGGCTGCCCTAGGACCCTAAAATAAACCTAAAAGAGTCAACATGGGCCCTAGCTTAGGTCTGACCCGAAAATTACAAATAAAACAGAATAAAAAAAATGAAATTAAATGCTGAGGTGGAAAAATGACGTGGTAGATGATGTGGCAGCTCCACTTGAAGTCCAGAAATTAATTCCAAGCCCAGATAATTACTAAACTGCCCGGGAAATAAAATTTTGGAATAATTAGATTCAGAAAACTCAAATTAGTTAAAACATGAATTACCGGTCCAATTAAAGCCCAAATAGAAAATAGTGGAGATAATCAACAGTTAAGCGCAAATCAGAGATTAAAATAAGTACAGAAAGGTAAGAAAATAGGGGAAAATAATGACTCATCAACTTTTCATTGGTTCTCTCTAATTCTTCAACTGACTTACTTGCTACACCTGGGGAGACTAATGACCAACACAAATGCACGACATAAGATGTAATTGGTTTACTGTTCATTAGTTCTCTCAAATTCTTCAACTGACTTACTTGCTACACCTGGAGAGACTAATAACCAACACAAATGCACGACATAACATGTAATTGGTTTATTGTACATTGGTCCTCTCTAATTCTTCAACTGACTTACTTGCTACACCTAGGGAGACTAATAACCAATACAAATGCACGACATAACATGTAATTGGTTTACTGTTCATTGGTTCTCTCTAATTCTTTATTTCACTTACTTGCTACACCTGGGGAGACTAATAATCAACACAAATGCACGACATAACATGTAATTGGATTACTGTTCATTGGTTCTTTCTAATTCTTCAACTGACTTACTTGCTACACCTAGGGAGCCTAATAACCAACAAAAATGCATGACATAACATGTAATTGGTTTACTGTTCATTGGTTCTCTCTAATTCTTCAACTGACCTACTTGCTACACCTGAGGAGACTAATAAGCAACAAAAATCCACGACATAACATGTAATTGGTTGACTGTTCATTGGTTCACTCTAATTCTTCAACTAACTTACTTGCTACACCTAGGGAGACTAATAGCCAAAACAAACGCACGACATAACATGTAATTGGTTTACTGTTCATTGGTTCTCTCTAATTCTTCAACTGACTTACTTGCTAAACCTGGGGAGACTAATAACCAACACAAATGCACGACATAACATGTAATTGGTTTACCGTTAATTGGTTCTCTCAAATTCTTGTACTGGCTTACATACTACAACTGGGGAGACTAATAACCAACAAAAATGCATGACATAACATGTAATTGGTTTACCGTTCATTAATTCTCTCTAATTCTTCTACTGACTTACTTGCTACACATGGGGAGACTAATAACCAACACAAATGCACGGCAAAACATGTAATTGGTTTACTGTTTATTGGTTCTCTCTAATTCTTCAACTGACTTACTTGCTACACCTGGGGAGACTAATAACCAACGCAAATGCACAACATAACATGTAATTGGTTTAATGTTCATTGGTTCTCTCTAATTCTTCAACTGACTTACTTGCTACACCTGGGGAGAGTAATAACCAACACAAATGCGCGACATAACATGTAATTGGTTTACAGTTTATTGGTTCTCTGTAAATCTTCAACTGACTTACTTGCTAAACCTGGGAAGACTAATAACCAACACAAATGCACGACATAACATGTAATTGGTTTACTGTTCATTGGTTCTCTCTAATTCTTCAACTGGTAGACTTGCTACACCTGGGGAGACTGATAACCAACACAAATGCACGACATAACATGTAATTGGTTTACTGTTCATTGGTTCTCTCTAAGTCTTCAACTGACTTACTTGCTACACCTGGGGAGACTAATAACCAACACAAATGCACGACATAACATGTAATTGGTTTACTATTTATGGGTTCTCTCTAATTCTTCAACTGGCTTACTTGCTACACCTAGGGAGACTAATAACCAACAAAAATGCACGACATAACATGTAATTGGTTTACTGTTCATTGGTTTTCTCTAATTCTTCAACTGACTTACTTGCTACACCTGCGGAGACTAATAACCAACACAACTGCACGACATAACATGTAGTTGGTTTACTATTCATTGGTTCTCTCTAATTCTTCAACTGACGTACTTGCTACACTTGGGGAGACTAATAACCAACACAAATGCACGACATAACATGTACTTGGTTTACCGTTCATTGGTTCTCTCTAATTCTTCAACTGACTTACTTGCTACACTTGGGGAGACTATTAACCAACACAAATGCACGACATAACATGTAATTGGTTTACTGTTCATTGGTTCTCTCTAATTCTTCAACTGACTTACTTGCTACACCGGGGGAGACTAATAACCAACACAAACGCACGACATAACATGTAATTGGTTTACGGTTCATTGCTTCTCTCTAATTCTTCAACTGACTTACTTGCTACACCCGGGGAGACTAATAACCAACACAAATGCATGACATAACATGTAATTGGTTTACAGTTCATTGGTTCTCTCTAATTCTTCAACTGACTTACTTGCTTCACCTGGGAAGACTAATAACCAACACAAATCTACGACATAACATATAATTGGTTTACTATTCATTGGTTATCTTTATTTCTTGAACTGACGTACTTGCTACACCTACGGAGACTAACAACCAACAGAAATGCACGACATAACATGTAATTGGTTTACTGTTCATTGCTTCTCTCTAAGTCTTCAACTGACTTACTAGCTACACCTGGGGAGACTAATAACCAACAAAAATGCATGACATAACATGTATTTGGTTTACTATTCATTGATTCTCTCTAATTCTTCAACTGATTTACTTGCAAAACCTGCAGAGACTAACAACCAACAAAAATGCACGATATAACATGTAATTGGTTTACTGTTCATTGGTTCTCTCTAATTCTTCAACTGACTTACTTGCTACACCTAGGGAGACTAATAACCAACACAAATGCATGACATAACATGTAATTGGTTTACTGTTCATTGGTTCTGTCTAATTCTTCAACTGACGTACTTGCTACACCTAGGGAGACTAATAACTAACACAAATGCACGACATAACATGTAATTGGTTTATTGTTCATTGGTTCTCTCTACTTATTCAACTGACTTACTTGCTACACCTGGGGAGACTAATAACCAACACAAAAGCACGACATAACATGTAATTGGTTTACTGTTCATTGGTTCTCTCTAATTCTTCAACTGACTTACTTGCTACACCTGGGGAGACTAATAACCAACACAAATGCGCGGCAAAGATGTAATTGGTTTACAGTTCATTAGTTCTCTCTAATTCTTCAACTGACTTACTTGCTACACCTGGGAAGACTAATAACCAACACAAATGCACGACATAACATGTAATTGGTTTACTGTTCATTGGTTCTCTCTAATTCTTCAACTGATGTACTTGCTACACCTGAGGAGACTAATAACCAACACAAATGCACGACATAACATGTAATTGGTTGACTGTTCATTGGTACTCTCTAAGTCTTCAACTGGCTTACTTGTTACACCTGGGGAGACTAATAACCAACACAAATGCACGACATAACATGTAATTGGTTTACTATTTATTGGTTCTCTTTAATTCTTCAACTGACTTACTTGCAACACCTAGGGACACTAATAACCATCACAAATGCACGACATAACATGTAATTCGTTTATTGTTCATTGGTTCTTTCTAATTCTTCAACTGACTCACTTGCTACACCTAGGGAGCCCAATAACCAACACAAATGCATGGCATAACATGTAATTGATTTACTGTTCATTGGTTCTCCCTAATTCTTCAACTAACTTACTTGCTACACCTAGGGAGCCTAATAACCAATATAAATGCATGACATAACATGTAATTGGTTGACTGTTCATTGGTTCTCTCAAATTCTTCTTCAACTGGCTTACTTGTTACACCTGAGGAGACTAATAACCAACACAAATGCACGACATAACATGTAATTGCTTGACTGTTCATTGGTTCTCTCAAATTCTTGTACTGGCTTATTTGTTACACTTGGGGAGACTAATAACCAACACAAATGCACGACATAACATGTAACTGGTTTTCTGTTCATTGGTTCTCTCTAATTCTTCTACTAACTTACTTGCTACACCTGGGGAGACTAATAACCAACACAAATGCACGACATAACATGTAATTGGTTTACTGTTCATTGGTTCTCTCTAATTCTTCAACTGACTTACTTGCTACACCTGGGGAGACTAATATCCAACACAAATGCACGACATAACATGTAATTGGTTTACTGTTCATTGGTTATCTCTAATTCTTCAACTGACTTACTTGCTACACCTAGGGAGACTAATAACCATCACAAATGCACGACATAACATGTAATTCGTTTATTGTTCATTGGTTCTTTCTAATTCTTCAACTGACTTACTTGCTACACCTAGGGAGACTAATAGCCAACACAAACGCACGACATAACATGTATATGGTTTACTGTTCATTGGCTCTCTCAAATTCTTCTACTGGCTTACTTGCTACACCTGGGGAATCTAATAACCAACACAAATGCACGACATAACATGTAATTGGTTTATTGTTCATTGGTTCTCTCTACTTATTCAACTGACTTACTTGCTACACCTGGGGAGACTAATAACCAACACAAAAGCACGACATAACATGTAATTGGTTTACTGTTCATTGGTTCTCTCTAATTCTTCAACTGACTTACTTGCTACACCTGGGGAGACTAATAACCAACACAAATGCGCGACAAAGATGTAATTGGTTTATAGTTCATTAGTTCTCTCTAATTCTTCAACTGACTTACTTGCTACACCTGGGAAGACTAATAACCAACACAAATGCACGACATAACATGTAATTGGTTTACTGTTCATTGGTTCTCTCTAATTCTTCAACTGATGTACTTGCTACACCCGGGGAGACTAATAACCAACACAAATGCACGACATAACATGTAATTAGTTTACTGTTCATTGGTACTCTCTAAGTCTTCAACTGACTTACTTGCTACACCTGGGGAGACTAATAACCAACAGAAATGCACGACATAACATGTAATTAGTTTACTATTTATTGGTTCTCTTTAATTCTTCAACTGACTTACTTGCTACACCTAGGGAGACTAATAACCATCACAAATGCACGACATAACATGTAATTCGTTTATTGTTCAATGGTTCTTTCTAATTCTTCAACTGACTTACTTGCTACACCTAGGGAGCCTTATAACCAACACAAATGCATGGCATAACATGTAATTGGTTTACTGTTCATTGGTTCTCTCTAATTCTTCAACTAACTTACTTGCTACACCTAGGGAGCCTAATAACCAATACAAATGCATGACATAACATGTAATTGGTTGACTGTTCATTGGTTCTCTCAAATTCTTCTTCAACTGGCTTACTTGTTACACCTGGGGAGACTAATAACCAACACAAATGCACGACATAACATGTAATTGGTTGACTGTTCATTGGTTCTCTCAAATTCTTGTACTGGCTTATTTGTTACACTTGGGGAGACTAATAACCAACACAAATGCACGACATAACATGTAACTGGTTTTCTGTTCATTGGTTCTCTCTAATTCTTCTACTAACTTACTTGCTACACCTGGGGAGACTAATAACCAACACAAATGCACGACATAACATGTAATTGGTTTACTGTTCATTGGTTCTCTCTAATTCTACAACTGACTTACTTGCTACACCTGGGGAGACTAATATCCAACACAAATGCACGACATAACATGTAATTGGTTTACTGTTCATTAGTTATCTCTAATTCTTCAACTGACTTACTTGCTACACCTAGCGAGACTAATAGCCAACACAAACGCACGACATAACATGTATATGGTTTACTGTTCATTGGCTCTCTCAAATTCTTCTACTGGCTTACTTGCTACACCAGGGGAATCTAATAACCAACAAAAATGCACGACATAACATGTAAGTGGTTTACTATTCATTGGTTCTCGTTAATTCTTCTACTGACTTACTTGCTACACCAGGGAAGACTAATAACCAGCACAAATGCACGACATAACATGTGATTGGTTTACTGTTCATTGGATCTCTCTATATCTTCAACTGACTTACTTGCTACACCTGGGGAGACTAATAACCAACACAAATGCACGATATAAAATGTAATTGGTTTACTGTTCATTAGTTCTCTCTAATTCTTGAACTGACTTACTTGAAACACCTGGGAAGACTAATAACCAACACAAGTGCACGACATAACATGTAATTGGTTTACTGTTCATTAGTTCTCTCTAATTCTTCAACTGATGTACTCGCTACACCTGGGGAGACTAATAACCAACACAAACGCACGACATAACATGTAATTGGTTTACTGTTCATTGGTTCTCTCTGTCTTAAACTGACTTACTTGCTACACCTAGGGAGACTAATAACCAACACAAATGCATGACATAACATGTAATTGGTTTACTGTTCATTGGTTCTCTCTAATTCTTCAACTGACTTACTTGCTACACCTGGGGAGACTAATAACCAACAAAAATGAACGACATAACATGTAATTGGTTTACTGTTCATTGGTTCTTTCTAATTCTTCAACTGACTTACTTGCTACACCTGGGGAGACTAATAACCAACACAAATGTACGACATAACATGTAATGGTTTTACTGTTCATTAGTTCTCTCAAATTTTTCAACTGACTTACTTGCTACAGCTAGGGAGCCTAATAACCGACACAAATGCATGACATAACATGTAATTGGTTTATTGTTCACTGGTTCTTTCTAATTCTTCAACTGACATACTGGCTACACCTAGGGAACCTAGTAACCAACACAAATGCATGACATAACATGTAATTGGTTTACTGTTCATTGGTTCTCTCTAATTCTTCAACTGACTTACTTGCTACACCTGGGAAGACTAATAACCAGCACAAATGCACGACATAACATGTGATTGGTTTACTGTTCATTGGTTCTCTCTATATCTTCAACTGACTTACTTGCTACACCTGGGGAGACTAATAACCAACACAAATGCACGATATAAAATGTAATTGGTTTACTGTTCATTAGTTCTCTCTAATTCTTGAACTGACTTACTTGAAACACCTGGGAAGACTAATAACCAACACAAGTGCACGACATAACATGTAATTGGTTTACTGTTCATTAGTTCTCTCTAATTCTTCAACTGATGTACTCGCTACACCTAGGGAGACTAATAACCAACACAAACGCACGACATAACAAGTAATTGGTTTACTGTTCATTGGTTCTCTCTGTCTTAAACTGACTTACTTGCTACACCTTGGGAGACTAATAACCAACACAAATGCATGACATAACATGTAATTGGTTTACTGTTCATTGGTTCTCTCTAATTCTTCAACTGACTTACTTGCTACACCTGGGGAGACTAATAACCAACAAAAATGAACGACATAACATGTAATTGCTTTACTGTTCATTGGTTCTTTCTAATTCTTCAACTGACTTACTTGCTACACCTGGGGAGACTAATAACCAACACAAATGTACGACATTACATGTAATGGTTTTACTGTTCATTAGTTCTCTCAAATTCTTCAACTGACTTACTTGCTACACCTAGGGAGCCTAATAACCGACACAAATGCATGACATAACATGTAATTGGTTTATTGTTCACTGGTTCTTTCTAATTCTTCAACTGACATACTTGCTACACCTAAGGAACCTAGTAACCAACACAAATGCATGACATAACATGTAATTGGTTTACTGTTCATTGGTTCTCTCTAATTCTTCAACTGACTTACTTGCTACACCTGGGGAGACTAATAACCAACACAAATGCACGACATAATATGTAATTGGTTTACTGTTCATTGGTTCTCTCTAATTCTTCAACTGACTTACTTGCTGCACCTAGGGAGACTAATAACCAACACAAATGCACGACATAACATAAAATTGGTTTACTGTTCATTGGTTCTCTCTAATTCTTCAACTGACTTACTTGCTACACCTGGGGAGACTAATAACCAACAAAAATGCACGACATAACATGTAATTGGTTTACTGTTGATCGAAGCCGTATCCGATCGAATAATTTCAATTAAGTGTAGTACTAGGAAGTGACTCCTAGGTCGTCTCCCAAGGACCTTCTTTTACTGTTAAAGGCTTAAACACACAGTGGGGGGTTTGTTTTCGAATTTTCAGTTCGTAACACAATAAAACGAAATAAAACAGCAAGTAAAAACGGATTGGCTCCTTGTTCGGATTGTAACTCTTTTATCCCTGGTTCTCAAACATTACTCTATTAACCACTTAATCCTTGTTCCATCCGAGTTAACCAACTAAGCAAAGATTAACTCAAGATTTCCCTACACGAATTAATCAAACGTATACAACATCAACCTCTTCACAGATTAAGCAACTGTGGCTTTGGAGCACAGCCCATTAAGCATGGACAGAGAGGTTAAATGGAGAAGAACAAGCAGAACAGAGACATACAAACATACCCAACCTCAAAGTGAGATTACAATCCACAACAAGAACCCAACCCAGGGGTTTTTAGCCTTCCATATTAAAATGAAAACAAAAAACGAAAATGCAAGGCAGAGAAGAGAAAGAAAACGGAAATGGTAAGGAAGAAACAACAGAAAACGAAAATGGAAGACAAGCAAAACGAATATGGCAGACAAGGAAAACGAAAATGAGTAATCTGTAAATATTCAAGTTCTACAACCAAAAATGGCCGCTCAAAGACAATAAACGAAAATGGAAGCAACAGGGAACCAAAAACCTAAAAACACTGTAGCTGCATGAAAGAAAAACGTTCAGAAAAATTAAAGAGGCAGCCCCAACGTGGTCACATCAACTCTGAAGGTTGGTGGCTGCCCTAGGACCCTAAAATAAACCTAAAAGAGTCAACATGGGCCCTAGCTTAGGTCTGACCCGAAAATTACAAATAAAACAGAATAAAAAAAATGAAATTAAATGCTGAGGTGGAAAAATGACGTGGTAGATGATGTGGCAGCTCCACTTGAAGTCCAGAAATTAATTCCAAGCCCAGATAATTACTAAACTGCCCGGGAAATAAAATTTTGGAATAATTAGATTCAGAAAACTCAAATTAGTTAAAACATGAATTACCGGTCCAATTAAAGCCCAAATAGAAAATAGTGGAGATAATCAACAGTTAAGCGCAAATCAGAGATTAAAATAAGTACAGAAAGGTAAGAAAATAGGGGAAAATAATGACTCATCAACTTTTCATTGGTTCTCTCTAATTCTTCAACTGACTTACTTGCTACACCTGGGGAGACTAATGACCAACACAAATGCACGACATAAGATGTAATTGGTTTACTGTTCATTAGTTCTCTCAAATTCTTCAACTGACTTACTTGCTACACCTGGAGAGACTAATAACCAACACAAATGCACGACATAACATGTAATTGGTTTATTGTACATTGGTCCTCTCTAATTCTTCAACTGACTTACTTGCTACACCTAGGGAGACTAATAACCAATACAAATGCACGACATAACATGTAATTGGTTTACTGTTCATTGGTTCTCTCTAATTCTTTATTTCACTTACTTGCTACACCTGGGGAGACTAATAATCAACACAAATGCACGACATAACATGTAATTGGATTACTGTTCATTGGTTCTTTCTAATTCTTCAACTGACTTACTTGCTACACCTAGGGAGCCTAATAACCAACAAAAATGCATGACATAACATGTAATTGGTTTACTGTTCATTGGTTCTCTCTAATTCTTCAACTGACCTACTTGCTACACCTGAGGAGACTAATAAGCAACAAAAATCCACGACATAACATGTAATTGGTTGACTGTTCATTGGTTCACTCTAATTCTTCAACTAACTTACTTGCTACACCTAGGGAGACTAATAGCCAAAACAAACGCACGACATAACATGTAATTGGTTTACTGTTCATTGGTTCTCTCTAATTCTTCAACTGACTTACTTGCTAAACCTGGGGAGACTAATAACCAACACAAATGCACGACATAACATGTAATTGGTTTACCGTTCATTGGTTCTCTCAAATTCTTGTACTGGCTTACATACTACAACTGGGGAGACTAATAACCAACACAAATGCACGACATAACATGTAATTGGTTTACCGTTCATTAATTCTCTCTAATTCTTCTACTGACTTACTTGCTACACATGGGGAGACTAATAACCAACACAAATGCACGGCAAAACATGTAATTGGTTTACTGTTTATTGGTTCTCTCTAATTCTTCAACTGACTTACTTGCTACACCTGGGGAGACTAATAACCAACGCAAATGCACAACATAACATGTAATTGGTTTAATGTTCATTGGTTCTCTCTAATTCTTCAACTGACTTACTTGCTACACCTGGGGAGAGTAATAACCAACACAAATGCGCGACATAACATGTAATTGGTTTACAGTTTATTGGTTCTCTGTAAATCTTCAACTGACTTACTTGCTAAACCTGGGAAGACTAATAACCAACACAAATGCACGACATAACATGTAATTGGTTTACTGTTCATTGGTTCTCTCTAATTCTTCAACTGGTAGACTTGCTACACCTGGGGAGACTGATAACCAACACAAATGCACGACATAACATGTAATTGGTTTACTGTTCATTGGTTCTCTCTAAGTCTTCAACTGACTTACTTGCTACACCTGGGGAGACTAATAACCAACACAAATGCACGACATAACATGTAATTGGTTTACTATTTATGGGTTCTCTCTAATTCTTCAACTGGCTTACTTGCTACACCTAGGGAGACTAATAACCAACAAAAATGCACGACATAACATGTAATTGGTTTACTGTTCATTGGTTCTCTCTAATTCTTCAACTGACTTACTTGCTACACCTGCGGAGACTAATAACCAACACAACTGCACGACATAACATGTAGTTGGTTTACTATTCATTGGTTCTCTCTAATTCTTCAACTGACGTACTTGCTACACTTGGGGAGACTAATAACCAACACAAATGCACGACATAACATGTACTTGGTTTACCGTTCATTGGTTCTCTCTAATTCTTCAACTGACTTACTTGCTACACTTGGGGAGACTATTAACCAACACAAATGCACGACATAACATGTAATTGGTTTACTGTTCATTGGTTCTCTCTAATTCTTCAACTGACTTACTTGCTACACAGGGGGAGACTAATAACCAACACAAACGAACGACATAACATGTAATTGGTTTACTGTTCATTGCTTCTCTCTAATTCTTCAACTGACTTACTTGCTACACCCGGGGAGACTAATAACCAACACAAATGCATGACATAACATGTAATTGGTTTACAGTTCATTGGTTCTCTCTAATTCTTCAACTGACTTACTTGCTTCACCTGGGAAGACTAATAACCAACACAAATCTACGACATAACATATAATTGGTTTACTATTCATTGGTTATCTTTATTTCTTGAACTGACGTACTTGCTACACCTACGGAGACTAACAACCAACAGAAATGCACGACATAACATGTAATTGGTTTACTGTTCATTGCTTCTCTCTAAGTCTTCAACTGACTTACTAGCTACACCTGGGGAGACTAATAACCAACAAAAATGCATGACATAACATGTATTTGGTTTACTATTCATTGATTCTCTCTAATTCTTCAACTGATTTACTTGCAAAACCTGCAGAGACTAACAACCAACAAAAATGCACGATATAACATGTAATTGGTTTACTGTTCATTGGTTCTCTCTAATTCTTCAACTGACTTACTTGCTACACCTAGGGAGACTAATAACCAACACAAATGCATGACATAACATGTAATTGGTTTACTGTTCATTGGTTCGCTCAAATTCTTCTACTGGCTTACTTGCTACACCTAGGGAGACTAATAACCAACACAAATGCACGACATAACATGTAATTGGTTTACTGTTCATTAGATCTCTCTAATTCTTCTACTGACTTACTTGCTACACCTGGGAAGACTAATAACCAACATAAATGCACGACAAAACATGTAATTGGTTTACTGTTCATTGGTTCTCACTAATTCTTCAATTGACTTACTTGCTTTACCTAGGGAGACTAATAACCAACACAATTGCACGACATAACATGTAATTGGTTTACTGTTCATTGGTTCTCTCTAATTCTTCAACTGACTTACTTGCTACACCTGGGGAGACTAATAACCAACACAAATGCGCGACATAACATGTAATTGGTTTACAGTTCATTGGTTCTCTCTAATTCTTCAACTGACTTACTTGCCACACCTGGGAAGACTAATAACCAACACAAATGCACGACATAACATGTAATTGGTTTACTGTTCATTGGTTCTCTCTAATTCTTCCATTGACGTACTTGCTACACCTGGGGAGACAAAAAACCAACACAAATGCATGACATAACATGTAATTGGTTTACTGTTCATTGGTTCTCTCTAAGTCTTCAAATGACTTACTTGCTACACCTGGGGAGACTAATAACCAACACAAATGCACAACATAACATGTAATTGGTTTACTGTTCATTGGTTCTCTCTAATTCTTCAACTGACTTACTTGCTACAACTGGGGACACTAATATCCAACAAAAATGCACGACATAACATGTAATGGGTTTACTGTTCATTAGTTCTCTCTAATTCTTTAACTGACGTTCTTGCTACACCTAGAGAGACTAATAACCAACACAAATGCACGACATAGCATGTAATTGGTTTACTGTTCATTCGTTCTCTCTAATTCTTCAACTGACTTTCTTGCTACACCTGGAGAGACTAATAACCAACACAAATGCACGACATAACATGTAATTGGTTTACAGTTCATTGGTTCTCTCTAATTCTTCAACTGACTTACTTGCTACACCTGAGGAGACTAATAACCAACAAAATTTCACGACATAACATGTAATTGGTTTACTGTTCATTAGTTCGCTCTAATTCTTCAACTGACTTACTTGCTACAGCTGGGGAGACTAATAACCAACAAAAATGCATGACATAACATGTAATTGGTTTACTATTCATTGGTTCTCTCTAATTCTTCAACTGACTTACTTGCTACACCTCGGGAGACTAATAACCAATACAAATGCACGACATAATATGTAATTGGTTTACTGTTCATTGGTTCTCTATAATTCTTAAACTGACTTACTTGCTACACTTGGGGAGACTAATAACCAACACAAATGCACGACATAACATGTAATTGGTTTATTGTTCATTGGTTCTCTCTAATTCTTCAACTGACTTACTTGCTACACCTAGGGAGACTAATAACCAACACAAATGCACGACATAACATGTAATTGGTTTACTGTTCATTCGTTCTCTCTAATTCTTCAAATGACTTACTTCGTACACCTGGGGAGACTAATAACCAACACAAATGCATGACATAACATGTAATTGGTTTACTGTTCATTGGTTCGCTCAAATTCTTCTACTGGCTTACTTGCTACACCTGGGGAGACTAATAACCAACACAAATGCACGACATAACATGTAATTGGTTTACTGTTCATTAGATCTCTCTAATTCTTCTACTGACTTACTTGCTACACCTGGGGACACTAATAACCAACATAAATGCACGACAAAACATGTAATTGGTTTACTGTTCATTGGTTCTCTCTAATTCTTCAATTGACTTACTTGCTACACCTGGGGAGACTAATAACCAACAAAAATGCATGATATAACATGTAATTGGTTTACTGTTCATTGGTTCTCTCTAATTCTTCAACTAACTTACTTGCTACACCTCGGGAGACTAATAACCAATACAAATGCACGACGTAATATGTAATTGGTTTACTGTTCATTGGTTCTCTATAATTCTTAAACTGACTTACTTGCTACACTTGGGGAGACTAATAACCAACTCAAATGCACGACATAACATGTAATTGGTTTATTGTTCATTGGTTCTCTCTAATTCTTCAACTAACTTACTTGCTACACTTAGGCAGACTAATAACCAACACAAATGCACAACATAACATGTAATTGGTTTACTGTTCATTGGTTCTCTCTAATTCTTCAATTGACGTACTTGCTACACCTGCGGAGACAAATAACCAACACAAATGCATGACATAACATGTAATTGGTTTACTGTTCATTGGTTCTCTCTAATTCTTCAATTGACTTACTTGCTACACCTGGGGAGACTAATAACCAACAAAATTGCACGACATAACATGTAATTGGTTTATTGTTCATTGGTTCTCTCTAATTCTTCAACTAACATACTTGCTACACTTAGGCAGACTAATAACCAACACAAATGCACGACATAACATGTAATTGGTTTACTGTTCATTGGTTCTCTCTAATTCTTCAACTGACTTACTTGCTACAACTGGGAAGACTAATAACCAACACAAATGCGCGACATAACATGTAATTGGTTTACAGTTCATTGGTTCTCTCTAATTCTTCAACTGACTTACTTGCTACACTTAGGCAGACTAATAACCAACACAAATGCACAACATAACATGTAATTGGTTTGCTGTTCATTGGTTCTCTCTAATTCTTCAATTGACGTACTTGCTACACCTGGGGAGACAAATAACCAACACAAATGCATGACATAACATGTAATAGGTTTACTGTTCATTGGTTCTCTCTAAGTCTTCAACTGACTTACTTGCTACACCTAGGGAGACTAATAACCAACACAAATGCACGACATAACATGTAATTGGTTTACTGTTCGTTGGTTTTCCCTAATTCTTCAACTGACTTACTTTCTACAACTGGGGAGACTAATTGATGGAATCATGCTTTGGAGTGCAAGAGGTGACATACTCAAAGAACCAAGAGGAGTTGGCTAGACATTAAGGTTTGGGCCAGTCAGGGCCCAATGGGCCTTATGGGCCTGGGAAGGTCCAAGTTGAACTTTTCATGGGCCATAGTTTGTTATAGCTATTTTCATATGTTTTGTATACATCATGTTAGTATAGGTATCATATATTTTGGTCTTGTATTTTGGACCACATAGAGTAGCATTTTAGGTTTTAGGCTAGTTGGGCCTAGTTTTGGGCTTCATGGGCCTTTGGGCTTTTGGTACCCAATATTGTGCTCATTTTCATTCTTGTAATATTTCCTATTGATTGTATTCATTAGACCATTGTATTTTGGTCATTAGTTTAGGGTTTAAGGAGGATTAATAGTTCATTTGAATTAGGACAAAATTAGGTCAAATTTAGATGAATTTAAGTTGCATTTAGGTCACACTTTTGGCACCACCTTGGTTGCACAAGTGTGACACCGAAATGCAACCCTAAATTCACTCTAAATTCAACCTAATCTTTCATTTAGCTCTACATGACCGGTCATGAGCATGTGACACAAGGTTTGAATTCAAATTTGAATTTGAATTCAAATCTTGGCGCCAACATGTGACCAATCATGTGGCGCCAAGTGTTCTCCTCAAATTCGGATGCTATATGTTTCCCTCCTCTCATCTATTGTACTCACTTTGAATATTGAATGAAATTTGAGAGCCTTTGGCCGAGTTTCTCCCTTTCAAAGTCACCTTGAGAGTTCTCCTTCAAACCTTAGGATTTCACCTTTCTTCCTTCTCTTTGAAGTGAGCACTCCATTGATGCTTGAGCTTGGATACTTCCATCCAAGGCTTAGGCCTATTCCAATCCGTGATTCATCCTTCTCAAGTGCTTGAAGTGCAGTTCCAAGTCTCCTTTGAAGAAGATCCGAGTTAGAGAGAATTTTAGGAGAAGTTCATCTTTCACTTTTCCTAGTGTTCTCCATCATTTTTGGTATCAAGAGCAAGGTTCTTCAAAGAGATAAGTGTTTCATCTTTTTGTGTCCGAATTTGTGTTGTTCATTGTGTTCTTCTTGTCTTCTTTGAGTTTTTATTCAGATCTAAGTGTTTTGAATCAAATTTGTTCCATAGATCCATTGTTGATTGTTCTTGATTTTCTTCCACAATCAATGTTTTAGGAACTATTTGCTTGTGCTTATTTTGAGTTTATTTTGAGTCTCTCCATTCCTTGTATGTGTCCGTGATTGGACCTCATGCATTGCATTTAGATTTTGGTTTTGAATCTATGTTTTGTCTTAGAAGTTTGTGTTTAGTCTTTATATGTTGCAAATTCCTTGAATAGCATGTTTAACCTAGTTTTATTTTGAACTTTGTGTCTACATATTGCTCTCGGTTTTGCTTCTCTTTTGCCTACCTATATGTGCTTTTTCTTTTACCTTATTGTGTTCATAATTTGCTATTAGTCCTAGCAAGTTTCTTTAGAGTTAGGTTTCCATTGTGTTCTTAAGTTTTCAAATCACTTTCCATTGAAAATCTTATAAAAAATTTTGACTCAAAATTTCAAGTGCTTAATTCTACTTCTAGTGCACTCTTTCTTGTGGATCAATTTTAAAAAAATTAGAGGCTGAAAACAGAGATAAAACAGAGCCTAAAACAAAAGAAAAGACCTAGAGTTCAAAAGAAAAAGAGTTCAAAAGGAATCCAAACCAAAACCTAAAGACTAGTGCACTAGCTTCTCAAATTTACTTGAATTTTGACCTAATTTTTGTCTAACTTGTAGTCACGGTTTCTATAGCTTGGAATCTTAGAAAAATTTGAAACAAAAGGCAAATATACTCTCTGGACTCTTAACTTGAATATAGAAAAATAAATAATTAAAAAAAAAATAGAGAAAGCATTTTAAAGTGAAAAAGCCGAGAGGTGTTCATTGATAAAAATTCATTTGATTCCTTGTTATTGTTTTGACTACTATTTGTTCTATACTTATCCAATTGCTTTCAAATTTTTTTTGTTTTGTTCATCTACTCTAGTACCTATCTAGGAACATTCCTAACTGAGTGCTAGCTTTATTTGGAGTCTTATTTTCCAGTTTTACTTGTTGAACCTCTTTGAGTCTTGTCATATATACATATTACTCTTAACTTTTGGTATAAGCTTTCCAAATTGTGCTTTATTGCTTGTCTAGTTTTCTTTCAATAATTTCCCTGTGCTGGAAGTGGCCTCAAATCCTTGCTCAAGGATCAAGCATTGCTCAACAAAGAGTAGGAAAAGTTTGGACACTAAGACCTAAAAATTTGACCTAATTTAGTGACCAAAATCCTCCTAAATCTCCTTCACTTGAGTGACCAATTCCTTCACCTTGTGAGGCAGCCACCTTAACCTCTTTGTTGTGTTTCTTTTGCAGGTCCAGGAGCAGCATATTGAAGGATTAGTGGCGGATTAAACACTTGGTTAAGTGTTAGAAAAGTTGAACACAAAACCGCCACTAATTGGTCACCAAAGCCGCCACTTTATTGCTTTTTAGGCTAGTTTAATTTTTGTCAATTCTCTTGTATTTTTAAACCAATTTGTAAAGCTTGGAGGGAGTATTAAGAAGCTGGTCAGGTATATCTACATCCTTGATAGACTCTCACGTGTAGTACTAGTGGAAGTGGCTTGGAAATTTCAGATGTTTCAAGCTTCCACTTAGGATATCCGACTAGTTGCTTAACTTGCTTCTTTTAAGTTTTCTTGTACTTAATTGCTTTACTTTGTTGCCTATAAACGTCTAGAATTGTGTAGTCTTATTTGCTCACGCTTAGTTAAGTGTCAAAAACAAACAAAGTTGTAAAAAGCATACAAAAATTTTTGTGAAAAGTTTTGGGGAATTGGAAATACCACAAAGGAGTTTAGTGATTTCCACTTGAAAAGGCTTGGTTATTAAGTGGCTCTTTGTAGCTCACCTCCCTTGATAGTGCAACTTGTACACTTAGACTTCCAAGTGCTATTTTCATTCCTAGAAAATACCAAAAACATTTTATAACTTTTTGCATAGCATACAAATTCTTTTTGCTTAACCATGAGTCATCATTCTCAAGGTAGTAGTGACTTTGATACTCCTAAAAGTTTTGAAAGAATTGTCAAGGAGGTTGAAGCACTAAAACTTTGAAAAAATGATGAGATGCTTCAAAAACAAAAAGAGAAACTTGAAAAAGAAGTACAAATCATGGCTTTGGAACAAGAAATCCAAAAGATTAAGCAAAGGGAAGAAAAACTTTTAAAAAGATTAAATAAAAATAAAAGTCCAAAAGGTTCTTCTAGGAGCTCAACCAAGAGCTCCAATGATTCTCAAAGCCAAGATAATGATGGTAGTATGCATATGGATGCTTACTATCAACCAACACCTAGGAGAGTCATTAAAGAACACAAAGTGAGGGAATCAAGGGTAGATCTCCCTTACTTTCATGGAAAAGATAATGTGGACACCTACTTAGATTGGGAGATGAAAGTGGAGCAAATTTTCACTTGTCATAAAGTAGGTGAGGAAAGAAAAGTTCCTTTAGCCACCCTAGCTTTTCAAGGACAAGCCATGTATTGGTGGACATCCTTGGAAAGAGAGAGAAGACTTCATAATGATCCTCCCATCACTTATTGGAATGAATTAAGGAGTGCTATGAGAAGAAGGCACATACCTTCTTATTATAGTAGGGAGCTTATGGATAAGCTCCAAAGACTCCAACAAAAGGGTATGAGTGTTGAGGAGTATAAGCAAAAGATGGAGTTATATCTCATGAGGGCTGGGATAAGGGAAGAAGAAAGATTGACCATTGCTAGATTTTTAAGTGGTCTAAATTTTGATATAAGAGATAGAGTTGAGTTACTCCCTTATAGGGACCTTGATGATTTGGTCCAACTTTGTATAAGGGTGGAACAACAAAATTTAAGGAAAAATTCTTTAAAAGGAAAAACTCAAGCTAACTCTTATATCAAGAATGACTACAAGAGGGAGGGTCAATATGACTCTTCTAAAAGCTCTAGTAAGGGTCAAGAAAAAGAAAAAGAAAAAGAAAATGATAAAAATGTTGTCACTTCTAGTAGTAAAACTAGTGACATCAAATGCTTTAAATGTCTTGGGAGAGGCCATATAGCTTCTCAATGTCCAACTAAAAAGGTCATGATTTTGAGAGGACAAGACATTTATAGTAGTCTTGATGAATCTAGTTCTACCACTTCAAGTGATAGTGAGACTAGTAAGGAAGATCCTCAAATTGAAAAGCTATATCCTGTTGATGGTGATCTTCTTATGGTCAAAAGGCTTCTTGGAAGTCAACCTTGTCCCACTTCACTATCACAAAGAGAGAACATCTTTCACACAAGATGTTTAGTTTCCAAAAGAACTTGTTCTCTCATTGTTGATAGTGGATCATGTTCAAATTGTTGTAGTACAAGGTTGGTTAACAAGTTAGCCCTTACCACCATTCCTCACCCTCACCCTTACAAACTTCATTGGCTCAATGAAGGTGAGGAATTGGAGGTGAATCAACAAGTGAAGGTCAAGTTTTCTATAGGGGATTATAAAGATAAAGTTTTATGTGATGTGATCCCTATGGAAGCTTGTCATATTTTGCTTGGTAGGCCATGGCAATTTGATAAACAAACTATACATAATGGCCTCACTAACAAAATATCCTTCATTCATAAAAATAAGGAAATTGTTTTTAATCCTTTAACACCACCCCAAGTGTTTGAGGATCAAAAGCAAATGAAAAAGAAAAGAAACAAAGAAAAGAAAGAAGGACAGAGTGTGGATAAAGGGGACTCCACTAAGACATTTGTGACAAAAGAGAGTTATTTTATGACCAAACAAGACTTGAAAAGAACTCTCTTTATTCATAAAAGTTTTGACTCTTGTCCTAATGCTGCCACTTATCTTAGAGTTGAGAATGAAAAACAAAATAAATTTCAAACCAAGAATTCTCAACTTAGAGATATAGTGAAGAAGGACTGGACTATTCCTAGTGTTACTCCTTATACTACTTCCTTGAAGGTGCACAAGGAAGGAAGTATTTCTTTGGATTTTCTAAAGCACCCAATTTTCGGTTTACATTGTTTAGTAGATCTAACTTGTAATAATCTATATTCTATGTTTGATCTTATGGGAAGTTCTTATTTTTTTGAACTTAATATGTTTCCTTCCCTACAAGACAAAAATAGATTATATGACTATGAGTATCTAATAAACAATCAAATCCAAAATTGTTTAGGACGTTTTTTAGTAGTTTTTTCTTTATATTTTAGGAAAAGTCTAGGGTACCATTTAGGGTACTTTAGGCAAGATATTATAGTGTTTAAAAATCAGTCTTTTCATTGTCTTAGTCATAGTGTTCTTACATTTTTAGGTTTTACTTCTAGGTTATGCTTAGAAGAGGAACCTATTTCTAGAGAGTCTAATATTTTATCTTTCTTTGTTAGGTTAGATACTAGGACTCCTCTTAGGATCCATGATCTTTTCTCTTACAATGTTACTTCTTATTCCTTGCATGTTTTATATATAGGTGTTAATTTTTCTTCTTCCATTCATCCTCGAGATTTGAGGACAAATCCTTTTCAAGAGGGAGGGGATGATGGAATCATGCTTTGGAGTGCAAGAGGTGACATACTCAAAGAACCAAGAGGAGTTGGCTAGACATGAAGGTTTGGGCCAGTCAGGGCCCAATGGGCCTTATGGGCCTGGGAAGGCCCAAGTTGAACTTTTCATGGGCCATAGTTTGTTATAACTATTTTCATATGTTTTGTATACATCAT
This sequence comes from Cajanus cajan, assembly GCF_000230855.2. Taxonomy (NCBI): domain Eukaryota; kingdom Viridiplantae; phylum Streptophyta; class Magnoliopsida; order Fabales; family Fabaceae; genus Cajanus; species Cajanus cajan. The sequence goes on from NC_138525.1 coordinate 43,798,551, forward strand.
GTTAGTATAGGTATCATATATTTTGGTCTTGTATTTTGGACCACATAGAGTAGCATTTTAGGTTTTAGGCTAGTTGGGCCTAGTTTTGGGCTTCATGGGCCTTTGGGCTTTTGGTACCCAATATTGGGCTCATTTTCATTCTTGTAATATTTCCTATTGATTGTATTCATTAGACCATTGTATTTTGGTCATTAGTTTAGGGTTTAAGGAGGATTAATAGTTCATTTGAATTAGGACAAAATTAGGTCAAATTTAGATGAATTTAAGTTGCATTTAGGTCACACTTTTGGCACCACCTTGGTTGCACAAGTGTGACACCGAAATGCAACCCTAAATTCACTCTAAATTCAACCTAATCTTTCATTTAGCTCTACATGACCGGTCATGAGCATGTGACACAAGGTTTGAATTCAAATTTGAATTTGAATTCAAATCTTGGCGCCAACATGTGACCAATCATGTGGCGCCAAGTGTTCTCCTCAAATTCGGATGCTATATGTTTCCCTCCTCTCATCTATTGTACTCACTTTGAATATTGAATGAAATTTGAGAGCCTTTGGCCGAGTTTCTCCCTTTCAAAGTCACCTTGAGAGTTCTCCTTCAAACCTTAGGATTTCACCTTTCTTCCTTCTCTTTGAAGTGAGCACTCCATTGATGCTTGAGCTTGGATACTTCCATCCAAGGCTTAGGCCTATTCCAATCCGTGATTCATCCTTCTCAAGTGCTTGAAGTGCAGTTCCAAGTCTCCTTTGAAGAAGATCCGAGTTAGAGAGAATTTTAGGAGAAGTTCATCTTTCACTTTTCCTAGTGTTCTCCATCATTTTTGGTATCAAGAGCAAGGTTCTTCAAAGAGATAAGTGTTTCATCTTTTTGTGTCCGAATTTGTGTTGTTCATTGTGTTCTTCTTGTCTTCTTTGAGTTTTTATTCAGATCTAAGTGTTTTGAATCAAATTTGTTCCATAGATCCATTGTTGATTGTTCTTGATTTTCTTCCACAATCAATGTTTTAGGAACTATTTGCTTGTGCTTATTTTGAGTTTATTTTGAGTCTCTCCATTCCTTGTATGTGTCCGTGATTGGACCTCATGCATTGCATTTAGATTTTGGTTTTGAATCTATGTTTTGTCTTAGAAGTTTGTGTTTAGTCTTTATATGTTGCAAATTCCTTGAATAGCATGTTTAACCTAGTTTTATTTTGAACTTTGTGTCTACATATTGCTCTCGGTTTTGCTTCTCTTTTGCCTACCTATATGTGCTTTTTCTTTTACCTTATTGTGTTCATAATTTGCTATTAGTCCTAGCAAGTTTCTTTAGAGTTAGGTTTCCATTGTGTTCTTAAGTTTTCAAATCACTTTCCATTGAAAATCTTATAAAAAATTTTGACTCAAAATTTCAAGTGCTTAATTCTACTTCTAGTGCACTCTTTCTTGTGGATCAATTTTAAAAAAATTAGAGGCTGAAAACAGAGATAAAACAGAGCCTAAAACAAAAGAAAAGACCTAGAGTTCAAAAGAAAAAGAGTTCAAAAGGAATCCAAACCAAAACCTAAAGACTAGTGCACTAGCTTCTCAAATTTACTTGAATTTTGACCTAATTTTTGTCTAACTTGTAGTCACGGTTTCTATAGCTTGGAATCTTAGAAAAATTTGAAACAAAAGGCAAATATACTCTCTGGACTCTTAACTTGAATATAGAAAAATAAATAATTAAAAAAAAAATAGAGAAAGCATTTTAAAGTGAAAAAGCCGAGAGGTGTTCATTGATAAAAATTCATTTGATTCCTTGTTATTGTTTTGACTACTATTTGTTCTATACTTATCCAATTGCTTTCAAATTTTTTTTGTTTTGTTCATCTACTCTAGTACCTATCTAGGAACATTCCTAACTGAGTGCTAGCTTTATTTGGAGTCTTATTTTCCAGTTTTACTTGTTGAACCTCTTTGAGTCTTGTCATATATACATATTACTCTTAACTTTTGGTATAAGCTTTCCAAATTGTGCTTTATTGCTTGTCTAGTTTTCTTTCAATAATTTCCCTGTGCTGGAAGTGGCCTCAAATCCTTGCTCAAGGATCAAGCATTGCTCAACAAAGAGTAGGAAAAGTTTGGACACTAAGACCTAAAAATTTGACCTAATTTAGTGACCAAAATCCTCCTAAATCTCCTTCACTTGAGTGACCAATTCCTTCACCTTGTGAGGCAGCCACCTTAACCTCTTTGTTGTGTTTCTTTTGCAGGTCCAGGAGCAGCATATTGAAGGATTAGTGGCGGATTAAACACTTGGTTAAGTGTTAGAAAAGTTGAACACAAAACCGCCACTAATTGGTCACCAAAGCCGCCACTTTATTGCTTTTTAGGCTAGTTTAATTTTTGTCAATTCTCTTGTATTTTTAAACCAATTTGTAAAGCTTGGAGGGAGTATTAAGAAGCTGGTCAGGTATATCTACATCCTTGATAGACTCTCACGTGTAGTACTAGTGGAAGTGGCTTGGAAATTTCAGATGTTTCAAGCTTCCACTTAGGATATCCGACTAGTTGCTTAACTTGCTTCTTTTAAGTTTTCTTGTACTTAATTGCTTTACTTTGTTGCCTATAAACGTCTAGAATTGTGTAGTCTTATTTGCTCACGCTTAGTTAAGTGTCAAAAACAAACAAAGTTGTAAAAAGCATACAAAAATTTTTGTGAAAAGTTTTGGGGAATTGGAAATACCACAAAGGAGTTTAGTGATTTCCACTTGAAAAGGCTTGGTTATTAAGTGGCTCTTTGTAGCTCACCTCCCTTGATAGTGCAACTTGTACACTTAGACTTCCAAGTGCTATTTTCATTCCTAGAAAATACCAAAAACATTTTATAACTTTTTGCATAGCATACAAATTCTTTTTGCTTAACCATGAGTCATCATTCTCAAGGTAGTAGTGACTTTGATACTCCTAAAAGTTTTGAAAGAATTGTCAAGGAGGTTGAAGCACTAAAACTTTGAAAAAATGATGAGATGCTTCAAAAACAAAAAGAGAAACTTGAAAAAGAAGTACAAATCATGGCTTTGGAACAAGAAATCCAAAAGATTAAGCAAAGGGAAGAAAAACTTTTAAAAAGATTAAATAAAAATAAAAGTCCAAAAGGTTCTTCTAGGAGCTCAACCAAGAGCTCCAATGATTCTCAAAGCCAAGATAATGATGGTAGTATGCATATGGATGCTTACTATCAACCAACACCTAGGAGAGTCATTAAAGAACACAAAGTGAGGGAATCAAGGGTAGATCTCCCTTACTTTCATGGAAAAGATAATGTGGACACCTACTTAGATTGGGAGATGAAAGTGGAGCAAATTTTCACTTGTCATAAAGTAGGTGAGGAAAGAAAAGTTCCTTTAGCCACCCTAGCTTTTCAAGGACAAGCCATGTATTGGTGGACATCCTTGGAAAGAGAGAGAAGACTTCATAATGATCCTCCCATCACTTATTGGAATGAATTAAGGAGTGCTATGAGAAGAAGGCACATACCTTCTTATTATAGTAGGGAGCTTATGGATAAGCTCCAAAGACTCCAACAAAAGGGTATGAGTGTTGAGGAGTATAGGCAAAAGATGGAGTTATATCTCATGAGGGCTGGGATAAGGGAAGAAGAAAGATTGACCATTGCTAGATTTTTAAGTGGTCTAAATTTTGATATAAGAGATAGAGTTGAGTTACTCCCTTATAGGGACCTTGATGATTTGGTCCAACTTTGTATAAGGGTGGAACAACAAAATTTAAGGAAAAATTCTTTAAAAGGAAAAACTCAAGCTAACTCTTATATCAAGAATGACTACAAGAGGGAGGGTCAATATGACTCTTCTAAAAGCTCTAGTAAGGGTCAAGAAAAAGAAAAAGAAAAAGAAAATGATAAAAATGTTGTCACTTCTAGTAGTAAAACTAGTGACATCAAATGCTTTAAATGTCTTGGGAGAGGCCATATAGCTTCTCAATGTCCAACTAAAAAGGTCATGATTTTGAGAGGACAAGACATTTATAGTAGTCTTGATGAATCTAGTTCTACCACTTCAAGTGATAGTGAGACTAGTAAGGAAGATCCTCAAATTGAAAAGCTATATCCTGTTGATGGTGATCTTCTTATGGTCAAAAGGCTTCTTGGAAGTCAACCTTGTCCCACTTCACTATCACAAAGAGAGAACATCTTTCACACAAGATGTTTAGTTTCCAAAAGAACTTGTTCTCTCATTGTTGATAGTGGATCATGTTCAAATTGTTGTAGTACAAGGTTGGTTAACAAGTTAGCCCTTACCACCATTCCTCACCCTCACCCTTACAAACTTCATTGGCTCAATGAAGGTGAGGAATTGGAGGTGAATCAACAAGTGAAGGTCAAGTTTTCTATAGGGGATTATAAAGATAAAGTTTTATGTGATGTGATCCCTATGGAAGCTTGTCATATTTTGCTTGGTAGGCCATGGCAATTTGATAAACAAACTATACATAATGGCCTCACTAACAAAATATCCTTCATTCATAAAAATAAGGAAATTGTTTTTAATCCTTTAACACCACCCCAAGTGTTTGAGGATCAAAAGCAAATGAAAAAGAAAAGAAACAAAGAAAAGAAAGAAGGACAGAGTGTGGATAAAGGGGACTCCACTAAGACATTTGTGACAAAAGAGAGTTATTTTATGACCAAACAAGACTTGAAAAGAACTCTCTTTATTCATAAAAGTTTTGACTCTTGTCCTAATGCTGCCACTTATCTTAGAGTTGAGAATGAAAAACAAAATAAATTTCAAACCAAGAATTCTCAACTTAGAGATATAGTGAAGAAGGACTGGACTATTCCTAGTGTTACTCCTTATACTACTTCCTTGAAGGTGCACAAGGAAGGAAGTATTTCTTTGGATTTTCTAAAGCACCCAATTTTCGGTTTACATTGTTTAGTAGATCTAACTTGTAATAATCTATATTCTATGTTTGATCTTATGGGAAGTTCTTATTTTTTTGAACTTAATATGTTTCCTTCCCTACAAGACAAAAATAGATTATATGACTATGAGTATCTAATAAACAATCAAATCCAAAATTGTTTAGGACGTTTTTTAGTAGTTTTTTCTTTATATTTTAGGAAAAGTATAGGGTACCATTTAGGGTACTTTAGGCAAGATATTATAGTGTTTAAAAATCAGTCTTTTCATTGTCTTAGTCATAGTGTTCTTACATTTTTAGGTTTTACTTCTAGGTTATGCTTAGAAGAGGAACCTATTTCTAGAGAGTCTAATATTTTATCTTTCTTTGTTAGGTTAGATACTAGGACTCCTCTTAGGATCCATGATCTTTTCTCTTACAATGTTACTTCTTATTCCTTGCATGTTTTATATATAGGTGTTAATTTTTCTTCTTCCATTCATCCTCGAGATTTGAGGACAAATCCTTTTCAAGAGGGAGGGGATGATGGAATCATGCTTTGGAGTGCAAGAGGTGACATACTCAAAGAACCAAGAGGAGTTGGCTAGACATGAAGGTTTGGGCCAGTCAGGGCCCAATGGGCCTTATGGGCCTGGGAAGGCCCAAGTTGAACTTTTCATGGGCCATAGTTTGTTATAACTATTTTCATATGTTTTGTATACATCATGTTAGTATAGGTATCATATATTTTGGTCTTGTATTTTGGACCACATAGAGTAGCATTTTAGGTTTTAGGCTAGTTGGGCCTAGTTTTGGGCTTCATGGGCCTTTGGGCTTTTGGTACCCAATATTGGGCTCATTTTCATTCTTGTAATATTTCCTATTGATTGTATTCATTAGACCATTGTATTTTGGTCATTAGTTTAGGGTTTAAGGAGGATTAATAGTTCATTTGAATTAGGACAAAATTAGGTCAAATTTAGATGAATTTAAGTTGCATTTAGGTCACACTTTTGGCACCACCTTGGTTGCACAAGTGTGACACCGAAATGCAACCCTAAATTCACTCTAAATTCAACCTAATCTTTCATTTAGCTCTACATGACCGGTCATGAGCATGTGACACAAGGTTTGAATTCAAATTTGAATTTGAATTCAAATCTTGGCGCCAACATGTGACCAATCATGTGGCGCCAAGTGTTCTCCTCAAATTCGGATGCTATATGTTTCCCTCCTCTCATCTATTGTACTCACTTTGAATATTGAATGAAATTTGAGAGCCTTTGGCCGAGTTTCTCCCTTTCAAAGTCACCTTGAGAGTTCTCCTTCAAACCTTAGGATTTCACCTTTCTTCCTTCTCTTTGAAGTGAGCACTCCATTGATGCTTGAGCTTGGATACTTCCATCCAAGGCTTAGGCCTATTCCAATCCGTGATTCATCCTTCTCAAGTGCTTGAAGTGCAGTTCCAAGTCTCCTTTGAAGAAGATCCGAGTTAGAGAGAATTTTAGGAGAAGTTCATCTTTCACTTTTCCTAGTGTTCTCCATCATTTTTGGTATCAAGAGCAAGGTTCTTCAAAGAGATAAGTGTTTCATCTTTTTGTGTCCGAATTTGTGTTGTTCATTGTGTTCTTCTTGTCTTCTTTGAGTTTTTATTCAGATCTAAGTGTTTTGAATCAAATTTGTTCCATAGATCCATTGTTGATTGTTCTTGATTTTCTTCCACAATCAATGTTTTAGGAACTATTTGCTTGTGCTTATTTTGAGTTTATTTTGAGTCTCTCCATTCCTTGTATGTGTCCGTGATTGGACCTCATGCATTGCATTTAGATTTTGGTTTTGAATCTATGTTTTGTCTTAGAAGTTTGTGTTTAGTCTTTATATGTTGCAAATTCCTTGAATAGCATGTTTAACCTAGTTTTATTTTGAACTTTGTGTCTACATATTGCTCTCGGTTTTGCTTCTCTTTTGCCTACCTATATGTGCTTTTTCTTTTACCTTATTGTGTTCATAATTTGCTATTAGTCCTAGCAAGTTTCTTTAGAGTTAGGTTTCCATTGTGTTCTTAAGTTTTCAAATCACTTTCCATTGAAAATCTTATAAAAAATTTTGACTCAAAATTTCAAGTGCTTAATTCTACTTCTAGTGCACTCTTTCTTGTGGATCAATTTTAAAAAAATTAGAGGCTGAAAACAGAGATAAAACAGAGCCTAAAACAAAAGAAAAGACCTAGAGTTCAAAAGAAAAAGAGTTCAAAAGGAATCCAAACCAAAACCTAAAGACTAGTGCACTAGCTTCTCAAATTTACTTGAATTTTGACCTAATTTTTGTCTAACTTGTAGTCACGGTTTCTATAGCTTGGAATCTTAGAAAAATTTGAAACAAAAGGCAAATATACTCTCTGGACTCTTAACTTGAATATAGAAAAATAAATAATTAAAAAAAAAATAGAGAAAGCATTTTAAAGTGAAAAAGCCGAGAGGTGTTCATTGATAAAAATTCATTTGATTCCTTGTTATTGTTTTGACTACTATTTGTTCTATACTTATCCAATTGCTTTCAAATTTTTTTTGTTTTGTTCATCTACTCTAGTACCTATCTAGGAACATTCCTAACTGAGTGCTAGCTTTATTTGGAGTCTTATTTTCCAGTTTTACTTGTTGAACCTCTTTGAGTCTTGTCATATATACATATTACTCTTAACTTTTGGTATAAGCTTTCCAAATTGTGCTTTATTGCTTGTCTAGTTTTCTTTCAATAATTTCCCTGTGCTGGAAGTGGCCTCAAATCCTTGCTCAAGGATCAAGCATTGCTCAACAAAGAGTAGGAAAAGTTTGGACACTAAGACCTAAAAATTTGACCTAATTTAGTGACCAAAATCCTCCTAAATCTCCTTCACTTGAGTGACCAATTCCTTCACCTTGTGAGGCAGCCACCTTAACCTCTTTGTTGTGTTTCTTTTGCAGGTCCAGGAGCAGCATATTGAAGGATTAGTGGCGGATTAAACACTTGGTTAAGTGTTAGAAAAGTTGAACACAAAACCGCCACTAATTGGTCACCAAAGCCGCCACTTTATTGCTTTTTAGGCTAGTTTAATTTTTGTCAATTCTCTTGTATTTTTAAACCAATTTGTAAAGCTTGGAGGGAGTATTAAGAAGCTGGTCAGGTATATCTACATCCTTGATAGACTCTCACGTGTAGTACTAGTGGAAGTGGCTTGGAAATTTCAGATGTTTCAAGCTTCCACTTAGGATATCCGACTAGTTGCTTAACTTGCTTCTTTTAAGTTTTCTTGTACTTAATTGCTTTACTTTGTTGCCTATAAACGTCTAGAATTGTGTAGTCTTATTTGCTCACGCTTAGTTAAGTGTCAAAAACAAACAAAGTTGTAAAAAGCATACAAAAATTTTTGTGAAAAGTTTTGGGGAATTGGAAATACCACAAAGGAGTTTAGTGATTTCCACTTGAAAAGGCTTGGTTATTAAGTGGCTCTTTGTAGCTCACCTCCCTTGATAGTGCAACTTGTACACTTAGACTTCCAAGTGCTATTTTCATTCCTAGAAAATACCAAAAACATTTTATAACTTTTTGCATAGCATACAAATTCTTTTTGCTTAACCATGAGTCATCATTCTCAAGGTAGTAGTGACTTTGATACTCCTAAAAGTTTTGAAAGAATTGTCAAGGAGGTTGAAGCACTAAAACTTTGAAAAAATGATGAGATGCTTCAAAAACAAAAAGAGAAACTTGAAAAAGAAGTACAAATCATGGCTTTGGAACAAGAAATCCAAAAGATTAAGCAAAGGGAAGAAAAACTTTTAAAAAGATTAAATAAAAATAAAAGTCCAAAAGGTTCTTCTAGGAGCTCAACCAAGAGCTCCAATGATTCTCAAAGCCAAGATAATGATGGTAGTATGCATATGGATGCTTACTATCAACCAACACCTAGGAGAGTCATTAAAGAACACAAAGTGAGGGAATCAAGGGTAGATCTCCCTTACTTTCATGGAAAAGATAATGTGGACACCTACTTAGATTGGGAGATGAAAGTGGAGCAAATTTTCACTTGTCATAAAGTAGGTGAGGAAAGAAAAGTTCCTTTAGCCACCCTAGCTTTTCAAGGACAAGCCATGTATTGGTGGACATCCTTGGAAAGAGAGAGAAGACTTCATAATGATCCTCCCATCACTTATTGGAATGAATTAAGGAGTGCTATGAGAAGAAGGCACATACCTTCTTATTATAGTAGGGAGCTTATGGATAAGCTCCAAAGACTCCAACAAAAGGGTATGAGTGTTGAGGAGTATAGGCAAAAGATGGAGTTATATCTCATGAGGGCTGGGATAAGGGAAGAAGAAAGATTGACCATTGCTAGATTTTTAAGTGGTCTAAATTTTGATATAAGAGATAGAGTTGAGTTACTCCCTTATAGGGCTCTTGATGATTTGGTCCAACTTTGTATAAGGGTGGAACAACAAAATTTAAGGAAAAATTCTTTAAAAGGAAAAACTCAAGCTAACTCTTATATCAAGAATGACTACAAGAGGGAGGGTCAATATGACTCTTCTAAAAGCTCTAGTAAGGGTCAAGAAAAAGAAAAAGAAAAAGAAAATGATAAAAATGTTGTCACTTCTAGTAGTAAAACTAGTGACATCAAATGCTTTAAATGTCTTGGGAGAGGCCATATAGCTTCTCAATGTCCAACTAAAAAGGTCATGATTTTGAGAGGACAAGACATTTATAGTAGTCTTGATGAATCTAGTTCTACCACTTCAAGTGATAGTGAGACTAGTAAGGAAGATCCTCAAATTGAAAAGCTATATCCTGTTGATGGTGATCTTCTTATGGTCAAAAGGCTTCTTGGAAGTCAACCTTGTCCCACTTCACTATCACAAAGAGAGAACATCTTTCACACAAGATGTTTAGTTTCCAAAAGAACTTGTTCTCTCATTGTTGATAGTGGATCATGTTCAAATTGTTGTAGTACAAGGTTGGTTAACAAGTTAGCCCTTACCACCATTCCTCACCCTCACCCTTACAAACTTCATTGGCTCAATGAAGGTGAGGAATTGGAGGTGAATCAACAAGTGAAGGTCAAGTTTTCTATAGGGGATTATAAAGATAAAGTTTTATGTGATGTGATCCCTATGGAAGCTTGTCATATTTTGCTTGGTAGGCCATGGCAATTTGATAAACAAACTATACATAATGGCCTCACTAACAAAATATCCTTCATTCATAAAAATAAGGAAATTGTTTTTAATCCTTTAACACCACCCCAAGTGTTTGAGGATCAAAAGCAAATGAAAAAGAAAAGAAACAAAGAAAAGAAAGAAGGACAGAGTGTGGATAAAGGGGACTCCACTAAGACATTTGTGACAAAAGAGAGTTATTTTATGACCAAACAAGACTTGAAAAGAACTCTCTTTATTCATAAAAGTTTTGACTCTTGTCCTAATGCTGCCACTTATCTTAGAGTTGAGAATGAAAAACAAAATAAATTTCAAACCAAGAATTCTCAACTTAGAGATATAGTGAAGAAGGACTGGACTATTCCTAGTGTTACTCCTTATACTACTTCCTTGAAGGTGCACAAGGAAGGAAGTATTTCTTTGGATTTTCTAAAGCACCCAATTTTCGGTTTACATTGTTTAGTAGATCTAACTTGTAATAATCTATATTCTATGTTTGATCTTATGGGAAGTTCTTATTTTTTTGAACTTAATATGTTTCCTTCCCTACAAGACAAAAATAGATTATATGACTATGAGTATCTAATAAACAATCAAATCCAAAATTGTTTAGGACGTTTTTTAGTAGTTTTTTCTTTATATTTTAGGAAAAGTCTAGGGTACCATTTAGGGTACTTTAGGCAAGATATTATAGTGTTTAAAAATCAGTCTTTTCATTGTCTTAGTCATAGTGTTCTTACATTTTTAGGTTTTACTTCTAGGTTATGCTTAGAAGAGGAACCTATTTCTAGAGAGTCTAATATTTTATCTTTCTTTGTTAGGTTAGATACTAGGACTCCTCTTAGGATCCATGATCTTTTCTCTTACAATGTTACTTCTTATTCCTTGCATGTTTTATATATAGGTGTTAATTTTTCTTCTTCCATTCATCCTCGAGATTTGAGGACAAATCCTTTTCAAGAGGGAGGGGATGATGGAATCATGCTTTGGAGTGCAAGAGGTGACATACTCAAAGAACCAAGAGGAGTTGGCTAGACATGAAGGTTTGGGCCAGTCAGGGCCCAATGGGCCTTATGGGCCTGGGAAGGCCCAAGTTGAACTTTTCATGGGCCATAGTTTGTTATAACTATTTTCATATGTTTTGTATACATCATGTTAGTATAGGTATCATATATTTTGGTCTTGTATTTTGGACCACATAGAGTAGCATTTTAGGTTTTAGGCTAGTTGGGCCTAGTTTTGGGCTTCATGGGCCTTTGGGCTTTTGGTACCCAATATTGGGCTCATTTTCATTCTTGTAATATTTCCTATTGATTGTATTCATTAGACCATTGTATTTTGGTCATTAGTTTAGGGTTTAAGGAGGATTAATAGTTCATTTGAATTAGGACAAAATTAGGTCAAATTTAGATGAATTTAAGTTGCATTTAGGTCACACTTTTGGCACCACCTTGGTTGCACACGTGTGACACCGAAATGCAACCCTAAATTCACTCTAAATTCAACCTAATCTTTCATTTAGCTCTACATGACCGGTCATGAGCATGTGACACAAGGTTTGAATTCAAATTTGAATTTGAATTCAAATCTTGGCGCCAACATGTGACCAATCATGTGGCGCCAAGTGTTCTCCTCAAATTCGGATGCTATATGTTTCCCTCCTCTCATCTATTGTACTCACTTTGAATATTGAATGAAATTTGAGAGCCTTTGGCCGAGTTTCTCCCTTTCAAAGTCACCTTGAGAGTTCTCCTTCAAACCTTAGGATTTCACCTTTCTTCCTTCTCTTTGAAGTGAGCACTCCATTGATGCTTGAGCTTGGATACTTCCATCCAAGGCTTAGGCCTATTCCAATCCGTGATTCATCCTTCTCAAGTGCTTGAAGTGCAGTTCCAAGTCTCCTTTGAAGAAGATCCGAGTTAGAGAGAATTTTAGGAGAAGTTCATCTTTCACTTTTCCTAGTGTTCTCCATCATTTTTGGTATCAAGAGCAAGGTTCTTCAAAGAGATAAGTGTTTCATCTTTTTGTGTCCGAATTTGTGTTGTTCATTGTGTTCTTCTTGTCTTCTTTGAGTTTTTATTCAGATCTAAGTGTTTTGAATCAAATTTGTTCCATAGATCCATTGTTGATTGTTCTTGATTTTCTTCCACAATCAATGTTTTAGGAACTATTTGCTTGTGCTTATTTTGAGTTTATTTTGAGTCTCTCCATTCCTTGTATGTGTCCGTGATTGGACCTCATGCATTGCATTTAGATTTTGGTTTTGAATCTATGTTTTGTCTTAGAAGTTTGTGTTTAGTCTTTATATGTTGCAAATTCCTTGAATAGCATGTTTAACCTAGTTTTATTTTGAACTTTGTGTCTACATATTGCTCTCGGTTTTGCTTCTCTTTTGCCTACCTATATGTGCTTTTTCTTTTACCTTATTGTGTTCATAATTTGCTATTAGTCCTAGCAAGTTTCTTTAGAGTTAGGTTTCCATTGTGTTCTTAAGTTTTCAAATCACTTTCCATTGAAAATCTTATAAAAAATTTTGACTCAAAATTTCAAGTGCTTAATTCTACTTCTAGTGCACTCTTTCTTGTGGATCAATTTTAAAAAAATTAGAGGCTGAAAACAGAGATAAAACAGAGCCTAAAACAAAAGAAAAGACCTAGAGTTCAAAAGAAAAAGAGTTCAAAAGGAATCCAAACCAAAACCTAAAGACTAGTGCACTAGCTTCTCAAATTTACTTGAATTTTGACCTAATTTTTGTCTAACTTGTAGTCACGGTTTCTATAGCTTGGAATCTTAGAAAAATTTGAAACAAAAGGCAAATATACTCTCTGGACTCTTAACTTGAATATAGAAAAATAAATAATTAAAAAAAAAATAGAGAAAGCATTTTAAAGTGAAAAAGCCGAGAGGTGTTCATTGATAAAAATTCATTTGATTCCTTGTTATTGTTTTGACTACTATTTGTTCTATACTTATCCAATTGCTTTCAAATTTTTTTTGTTTTGTTCATCTACTCTAGTACCTATCTAGGAACATTCCTAACTGAGTGCTAGCTTTATTTGGAGTCTTATTTTCCAGTTTTACTTGTTGAACCTCTTTGAGTCTTGTCATATATACATATTACTCTTAACTTTTGGTATAAGCTTTCCAAATTGTGCTTTATTGCTTGTCTAGTTTTCTTTCAATAATTTCCCTGTGCTGGAAGTGGCCTCAAATCCTTGCTCAAGGATCAAGCATTGCTCAACAAAGAGTAGGAAAAGTTTGGACACTAAGACCTAAAAATTTGACCTAATTTAGTGACCAAAATCCTCCTAAATCTCCTTCACTTGAGTGACCAATTCCTTCACCTTGTGAGGCAGCCACCTTAACCTCTTTGTTGTGTTTCTTTTGCAGGTCCAGGAGCAGCATATTGAAGGATTAGTGGCGGATTAAACACTTGGTTAAGTGTTAGAAAAGTTGAACACAAAACCGCCACTAATTGGTCACCAAAGCCGCCACTTTATTGCTTTTTAGGCTAGTTTAATTTTTGTCAATTCTCTTGTATTTTTAAACCAATTTGTAAAGCTTGGAGGGAGTATTAAGAAGCTGGTCAGGTATATCTACATCCTTGATAGACTCTCACGTGTAGTACTAGTGGAAGTGGCTTGGAAATTTCAGATGTTTCAAGCTTCCACTTAGGATATCCGACTAGTTGCTTAACTTGCTTCTTTTAAGTTTTCTTGTACTTAATTGCTTTACTTTGTTGCCTATAAACGTCTAGAATTGTGTAGTCTTATTTGCTCACGCTTAGTTAAGTGTCAAAAACAAACAAAGTTGTAAAAAGCATACAAAAATTTTTGTGAAAAGTTTTGGGGAATTGGAAATACCACAAAGGAGTTTAGTGATTTCCACTTGAAAAGGCTTGGTTATTAAGTGGCTCTTTGTAGCTCACCTCCCTTGATAGTGCAACTTGTACACTTAGACTTCCAAGTGCTATTTTCATTCCTAGAAAATACCAAAAACATTTTATAACTTTTTGCATAGCATACAAATTCTTTTTGCTTAACCATGAGTCATCATTCTCAAGGTAGTAGTGACTTTGATACTCCTAAAAGTTTTGAAAGAATTGTCAAGGAGGTTGAAGCACTAAAACTTTGAAAAAATGATGAGATGCTTCAAAAACAAAAAGAGAAACTTGAAAAAGAAGTACAAATCATGGCTTTGGAACAAGAAATCCAAAAGATTAAGCAAAGGGAAGAAAAACTTTTAAAAAGATTAAATAAAAATAAAAGTCCAAAAGGTTCTTCTAGGAGCTCAACCAAGAGCTCCAATGATTCTCAAAGCCAAGATAATGATGGTAGTATGCATATGGATGCTTACTATCAACCAACACCTAGGAGAGTCATTAAAGAACACAAAGTGAGGGAATCAAGGGTAGATCTCCCTTACTTTCATGGAAAAGATAATGTGGACACCTACTTAGATTGGGAGATGAAAGTGGAGCAAATTTTCACTTGTCATAAAGTAGGTGAGGAAAGAAAAGTTCCTTTAGCCACCCTAGCTTTTCAAGGACAAGCCATGTATTGGTGGACATCCTTGGAAAGAGAGAGAAGACTTCATAATGATCCTCCCATCACTTATTGGAATGAATTAAGGAGTGCTATGAGAAGAAGGCACATACCTTCTTATTATAGTAGGGAGCTTATGGATAAGCTCCAAAGACTCCAACAAAAGGGTATGAGTGTTGAGGAGTATAGGCAAAAGATGGAGTTATATCTCATGAGGGCTGGGATAAGGGAAGAAGAAAGATTGACCATTGCTAGATTTTTAAGTGGTCTAAATTTTGATATAAGAGATAGAGTTGAGTTACTCCCTTATAGGGACCTTGATGATTTGGTCCAACTTTGTATAAGGGTGGAACAACAAAATTTAAGGAAAAATTCTTTAAAAGGAAAAACTCAAGCTAACTCTTATATCAAGAATGACTACAAGAGGGAGGGTCAATATGACTCTTCTAAAAGCTCTAGTAAGGGTCAAGAAAAAGAAAAAGAAAAAGAAAATGATAAAAATGTTGTCACTTCTAGTAGTAAAACTAGTGACATCAAATGCTTTAAATGTCTTGGGAGAGGCCATATAGCTTCTCAATGTCCAACTAAAAAGGTCATGATTTTGAGAGGACAAGACATTTATAGTAGTCTTGATGAATCTAGTTCTACCACTTCAAGTGATAGTGAGACTAGTAAGGAAGATCCTCAAATTGAAAAGCTATATCCTGTTGATGGTGATCTTCTTATGGTCAAAAGGCTTCTTGGAAGTCAACCTTGTCCCACTTCACTATCACAAAGAGAGAACATCTTTCACACAAGATGTTTAGTTTCCAAAAGAACTTGTTCTCTCATTGTTGATAGTGGATCATGTTCAAATTGTTGTAGTACAAGGTTGGTTAACAAGTTAGCCCTTACCACCATTCCTCACCCTCACCCTTACAAACTTCATTGGCTCAATGAAGGTGAGGAATTGGAGGTGAATCAACAAGTGAAGGTCAAGTTTTCTATAGGGGATTATAAAGATAAAGTTTTATGTGATGTGATCCCTATGGAAGCTTGTCATATTTTGCTTGGTAGGCCATGGCAATTTGATAAACAAACTATACATAATGGCCTCACTAACAAAATATCCTTCATTCATAAAAATAAGGAAATTGTTTTTAATCCTTTAACACCACCCCAAGTGTTTGAGGATCAAAAGCAAATGAAAAAGAAAAGAAACAAAGAAAAGAAAGAAGGACAGAGTGTGGATAAAGGGGACTCCACTAAGACATTTGTGACAAAAGAGAGTTATTTTATGACCAAACAAGACTTGAAAAGAACTCTCTTTATTCATAAAAGTTTTGACTCTTGTCCTAATGCTGCCACTTATCTTAGAGTTGAGAATGAAAAACAAAATAAATTTCAAACCAAGAATTCTCAACTTAGAGATATAGTGAAGAAGGAGTGGACTATTCCTAGTGTTACTCCTTATACTACTTCCTTGAAGGTGCACAAGGAAGGAAGTATTTCTTTGGATTTTCTAAAGCACCCAATTTTCGGTTTACATTGTTTAGTAGATCTAACTTGTAATAATCTATATTCTATGTTTGATCTTATGGGAAGTTCTTATTTTTTTGAACTTAATATGTTTCCTTCCCTACAAGACAAAAATAGATTATATGACTATGAGTATCTAATAAACAATCAAATCCAAAATTGTTTAGGACGTTTTTTAGTAGTTTTTTCTTTATATTTTAGGAAAAGTCTAGGGTACCATTTAGGGTACTTTAGGCAAGATATTATAGTGTTTAAAAATCAGTCTTTTCATTGTCTTAGTCATAGTGTTCTTACATTTTTAGGTTTTACTTCTAGGTTATGCTTAGAAGAGGAACCTATTTCTAGAGAGTCTAATATTTTATCTTTCTTTGTTAGGTTAGATACTAGGACTCCTCTTAGGATCCATGATCTTTTCTCTTACAATGTTACTTCTTATTCCTTGCATGTTTTATATATAGGTGTTAATTTTTCTTCTTCCATTCATCCTCGAGATTTGAGGACAAATCCTTTTCAAGAGGGAGGGGATGATGGAATCATGCTTTGGAGTGCAAGAGGTGACATACTCAAAGAACCAAGAGGAGTTGGCTAGACATGAAGGTTTGGGCCAGTCAGGGCCCAATGGGCCTTATGGGCCTGGGAAGGCCCAAGTTGAACTTTTCATGGGCCATAGTTTGTTATAACTATTTTCATATGTTTTGTATACATCATGTTAGTATAGGTATCATATATTTTGGTCTTGTATTTTGGACCACATAGAGTAGCATTTTAGGTTTTAGGCTAGTTGGGCCTAGTTTTGGGCTTCATGGGCCTTTGGGCTTTTGGTACCCAATATTGGGCTCATTTTCATTCTTGTAATATTTCCTATTGATTGTATTCATTAGACCATTGTATTTTGGTCATTAGTTTAGGGTTTAAGGAGGATTAATAGTTCATTTGAATTAGGACAAAATTAGGTCAAATTTAGATGAATTTAAGTTGCATTTAGGTCACACTTTTGGCACCACCTTGGTTGCACAAGTGTGACACCGAAATGCAACCCTAAATTCACTCTAAATTCAACCTAATCTTTCATTTAGCTCTACATGACCGGTCATGAGCATGTGACACAAGGTTTGAATTCAAATTTGAATTTGAATTCAAATCTTGGCGCCAACATGTGACCAATCATGTGGCGCCAAGTGTTCTCCTCAAATTCGGATGCTATATGTTTCCCTCCTCTCATCTATTGTACTCACTTTGAATATTGAATGAAATTTGAGAGCCTTTGGCCGAGTTTCTCCCTTTCAAAGTCACCTTGAGAGTTCTCCTTCAAACCTTAGGATTTCACCTTTCTTCCTTCTCTTTGAAGTGAGCACTCCATTGATGCTTGAGCTTGGATACTTCCATCCAAGGCTTAGGCCTATTCCAATCCGTGATTCATCCTTCTCAAGTGCTTGAAGTGCAGTTCCAAGTCTCCTTTGAAGAAGATCCGAGTTAGAGAGAATTTTAGGAGAAGTTCATCTTTCACTTTTCCTAGTGTTCTCCATCATTTTTGGTATCAAGAGCAAGGTTCTTCAAAGAGATAAGTGTTTCATCTTTTTGTGTCCGAATTTGTGTTGTTCATTGTGTTCTTCTTGTCTTCTTTGAGTTTTTATTCAGATCTAAGTGTTTTGAATCAAATTTGTTCCATAGATCCATTGTTGATTGTTCTTGATTTTCTTCCACAATCAATGTTTTAGGAACTATTTGCTTGTGCTTATTTTGAGTTTATTTTGAGTCTCTCCATTCCTTGTATGTGTCCGTGATTGGACCTCATGCATTGCATTTAGATTTTGGTTTTGAATCTATGTTTTGTCTTAGAAGTTTGTGTTTAGTCTTTATATGTTGCAAATTCCTTGAATAACATGTTTAACCTAGTTTTATTTTGAACTTTGTGTCTACATATTGCTCTCGGTTTTGCTTCTCTTTTGCCTACCTATATGTGCTTTTTCTTTTACCTTATTGTGTTCATAATTTGCTATTAGTCCTAGCAAGTTTCTTTAGAGTTAGGTTTCCATTGTGTTCTTAAGTTTTCAAATCACTTTCCATTGAAAATCTTATAAAAAATTTTGACTCAAAATTTCAAGTGCTTAATTCTACTTCTAGTGCACTCTTTCTTGTGGATCAATTTTAAAAAAATTAGAGGCTGAAAACAGAGATAAAACAGAGCCTAAAACAAAAGAAAAGACCTAGAGTTCAAAAGAAAAAGAGTTCAAAAGGAATCCAAACCAAAACCTAAAGACTAGTGCACTAGCTTCTCAAATTTACTTGAATTTTGACCTAATTTTTGTCTAACTTGTAGTCACGGTTTCTATAGCTTGGAATCTTAGAAAAATTTGAAACAAAAGGCAAATATACTCTCTGGACTCTTAACTTGAATATAGAAAAATAAATAATTAAAAAAAAAATAGAGAAAGCATTTTAAAGTGAAAAAGCCGAGAGGTGTTCATTGATAAAAATTCATTTGATTCCTTGTTATTGTTTTGACTACTATTTGTTCTATACTTATCCAATTGCTTTCAAATTTTTTTTGTTTTGTTCATCTACTCTAGTACCTATCTAGAAACATTCCTAACTGAGTGCTAGATTTATTTGGAGTCTTATTTTCCAGTTTTACTTGTTGAACCTCTTTGAGTCTTGTCATATATACATATTACTCTTAACTTTTGGTATAAGCTTTCCAAATTGTGCTTTATTGCTTGTCTAGTTTTCTTTCAATAATTTCCCTGTGCTGGAAGTGGCCTCAAATCCTTGCTCAAGGATCAAGCATTGCTCAACAAAGAGTAGGAAAAGTTTGGACACTAAGACCTAAAAATTTGACCTAATTTAGTGACCAAAATCCTCCTAAATCTCCTTCACTTGAGTGACCAATTCCTTCACCTTGTGAGGCAGCCACCTTAACCTCTTTGGTTCTCTCTAATTCTTCAACTGAAGTACTTGCTACACCTGCGGAGACTAATAACCAACACAAACGCACGACATAACATGTAATTGGTTTACAGTTCATTGCTTCTCTCTAATTCTTCAACTGACTTACTTGCTACACCCGGGGAGACTAATAACCAACACAAACGCATGACATAACATAATTGGTTTACTGGTCATTGGTTGTCTCTAATTCTTCAACTGACTTACTTGCTACACCTTGGGAGACTAATAACCAACAAAACTGCACGACATAACATGTAATTGGTTTATTGTTCATTGGTTCTCTCTAATTCTTCAACTGACGTACTTGCTACACCTGGGGAGACTAATAACCAACACAAATGCACGACATAACATGTAATTGGTTTACTGTTCATTGGTTCTCTCTAATTCTTGAACTGACTTACTTGCAACACCTGGGAAGACTAATAACCAACACAAATGCACGACATAACATGTAATTGGTTTACTGTTCATTAGTTCTCTCTAATTCTTCAACTGACGTTCTTGCTACACCTGGAGAGACTAATAACCAACACAAATGCACGACATAACATGTAATTGGTTACTGTACATTGGTTCTCTCTAATTCTTCAACTGACGTACTTGCTACACCTGGGGAGACTAATAACCAACACAAATGCACGACATATCATGTAATTGGTTTACAGTTCATTGGTTCTCTTTAATTCTTCAACTGTCTTACTTGCCACACCTGCGAAGACTAATAACCAACACAAATGCACAACATGACATGTAATTGGTTTACTGTTCATTGGTTCTCTCTAATTCTTCAACTGACTTACTTGCTTCACTGGGGAGACTAATAACCAACACAGATGCACAACATAACGTGTAATTGGTTTACTGTTTATTGGTTCTCACTAATTCTTCAACTAACTTACTTGCTATACCTGGGGAGACTAATAACCCACACAGATGCACAACATAACATGTAATTGGTTTACTGTTCATTGCTTCTCTCTAATTCTTCAACTGACTTACTTGCTACACCCAGGGAGACTAATAACCAACACAAACGCATGACATAACATATAATTCGTTTACGGTTCATTGGTTGTCTCTAATTCTTCAACTGACTTTCTTGCTACACTTGGGGAGACTAATAACCAACACAACTGCACGACATAACATGTAATTGGTTTACTGTTCATTGGTTCTTTCTAATTCTTCAACTGACGTACTTGCTACACCTGGGGAGACTAATAACCAACACAATTGCACGACATAACATGTAATTGGTTTACTGTTCAATAGTTCTCTCTAATTCTTCAACTGACTTACTTGCTACACCTGGGGAGACTAATAACCAACACAAAAGCACGACATAACATGTAATTGGTTTACTGTTCAATAGTTCTCTCTAATTCTTCAACTGACTTACTTGCTACACCTGGGAAGACTAATAACCAACACAAATGCACGACATAACATGTAATTGGTTTACTGTTCATTGGTTCTCTCTAATTTTTCTACTGAAGTTCTTGCTACACCTGGGGAGACTAATAACCAACACAAATGCACGACATAACATGTAATTGGTTTACTGTTCATTGGTTCTCTCTAAGTCTTGAACTGACTTACTTGTTACACCTAGGAAGACTAATAACCAACACAAATGCACGACATAACATGTAATTGGTTTACTGTTCATTGCTTCTCTCTAATTCTTCAACTGACTTACTTGCTACACCCGGGGAGACTAATAACCAACACAAACGCATGACATAACATCTAATTGGTTTACTGTTCCTTGGTTGTCTCTAATTCTTCAACTGACTTACTTGCTACACTTGCGGAGACTAATAACCAACACAACTGCATGACATAACATGTAATTGGTTTACTGTTCATTGGTTCTGTCTAATTCTTGAACTGACGTACTTGCTACACTTGGGGAGACTAATAACCAACAGAAATGCACGACATAACATGTAGTTGGTTTACTATTCATTGGTTCTCTCTAAGTCTTCAACTGACTTACTTGCTACACCTGGGGAGACTAACAACCAACACAAATGCACGACATAAAATGTAATCGGTTTACTGTTCATTGGTTCTCTCTAATTCTTCAACTGACTTACTTGCTACACCTGGGGAGACTAATAACCAACACAAATGCATGACATAACATGTAATTGGTTTATTGTTCATTGGTTCTCTCTAATTCTTCAACTGACTTACTTGCTACACCTGGGGAGACTAATAACCAACACAAATGCACGACATAACATGTAATTGGTTTACTGTTCATTGGTTCTTTCTAATTCTTCAACTGACTTACTTGCTACACCTGGGGAGACTAATAACCAATAAAAAAGCACGACATCACATGTAATTGGTTTACTGTTCATTGGTTCTCTCTAATTCTTCAACTGACTTACTTGCTACACCTGGGGAGACTAATAACCAACACAAACGCACGACATAACATGTAATTGGTTTACTGTTCATTGCTTCTGATGGAGGTGAGTAGTAGGAGTGAAGCTCAAACTCTTCCTAAACTCCTCCTAGGCTCGGATCTTCTTCAATGGAGTTAGAACACACTTGAAGAACTCGTGAAGATGAAGAACAATCTGCGGAAATGGAAGAAGGAAGCATCCAAGCTCATGAACTCAAAGGATTGCACACTTCAAAGGGAAGGAAAACTAGGTTTTCCCAAGGGTTTTGAAGGCATTCTCTTAGGTTTTCTCTCTTGGAATTTTCGGTGACTCTTGAGGGAATTGGCTGAAGTATTTGTTCAGGAATTCTCATATATTCAAAAGTGTCTTTACAAGGAGGGAAGAGATACAATTATAGGAGGCAAATTAGGTCAAGCTTGGTGGCAACCAAGTAGGCAAAGTTGGCGCCAAGTTTGAATTTCAAATTTTGAAATTCAAACTTTGGCCACTCACATGCTTAAACTAGATTGCTACCTTCATTTAGGTGTCATTTAGGAGTGATTTGAAGTGGATTTGAGCTCACATGGACGGAACTACTACATGCCATCCATGTGACTCAAATTCATCTCAAATTACCTCTAAATGATGCATAAATGAAACCTAATTCTCCTATTAATGTATTCTTCATATAATCCTAATCTAATGACCGAAATACATTGGTCTAATGAATACAATGAATAGGAAAAAATATAAGAAGAAGAATGAGCCCAATATTGGGTATCAAAAGCCCAAAGCTCAAGAAGCCCAAAATTAAGCCCAAGACACCTAAACCCTAATCTATGGTCAAAATACAAGACCAACAACAAAGTAAATTCCTATACTAAGAAAATACAATTAAACATGGTGTTCAATCAATTAAAACCCAAGTGAGAAGCACCCTAGGCCCACCAAGCCCATTGGGCCCACTAAGCTCTGAAGCAGTCAAATCTTCAAGTAACCCCCTGGCCATTGCTCTAGTGGTTGGGCCTTTAGCCCATGCTCTTCCATCAGCTTCTCTCTAATTCTTCAACTGACTTACTTTGTACACCCGGGGAGACTAATAACCAACCCAAACGCATTACATAACATATAATTGGTTTACTGGTTATTGGTTGTCTCTAATTCTTCAACTGACTTACTTGCTACACCTGGGGAGACTAATAACCAACACAACTGCATGAGATAACATGTAATTGGTTTACTGTTCATTGGTTCTCTCTAATTCTTCAACTGACGTACTTGCTACACCTGGGGAGACTAATAACCAACACAAATGCACGACATAACATGTAATTGGTTTACTGTTCATTGGTTCTCTCTAATTCTTGAACTGACTTACTTGCTACACCTAGGAAGACTAATAACCAACACAAATGCACGACATAACATGTAATTGGTTTACTGTTCATTGGTTCTCTCCAATTCTTCAATTGACGTTCTTGCTACACCTGGGGAGACTAATAACCAACACAAACGCACGACATAACATGTAATTGGTTTACTGTTCATTGGTTCTCTCTAATTCTTCAACTGACTTACTTGCTACACCTGGGGAGACTAATAACCAACACAAATGCACGACATAACATGTAATTGGTTTATTGTTCATTGGTTCTCTCTAATTCTTCAACTGACTTACTTGCTACACCTGGGGAGACTAATAACCAACACAAATGCACGACATAACATGTAATTGGTTTACTGTTCATTAGTTCTCTCTAATTCTTCAACTGACTTACTTGCTACACCTGGGGAGACTAATAACCAACACAAATGCACGACATAACATGTAATTGGTTTATTGTTAATTGGTTCTCTCTAATTCTTCAACGGACTTACTTGCTACACCTGGGGAGACTAATAACCAACACAAACGCACGACATAACATGTAATTGGTTTACTGTTCATTAGTTCTCTCTAATTCTTCAACTGACTTACTTGCTACACCTGCGGAGACTAATAACCAACACAAATGCACGACATAACATGTAATTGGTTTATTGTTCATTGGTTCTCTCTAATTCTTCAACTGACTTACTTGCTACACCTACGGAGACTAATAACCAACACAAATGCACGACATAACATGTAATTGGTTTACTGTTCATTGGTTCTCTCTAATTCTTCAACTTACTTACTTGCTACACCTAGGGAGACTAATAGCCAACACAAACGCATGACATAACATGTAATTGGTCTACTGTTCATTGGTTCTCTCTAATTCTTCAACTATCTTACTTGCTACACCTGGGGAGACTAATAACCAACACAAATGCGCGACATAACATGTAATTGGTTTACAGTTCATTGGTTCTCTCTAATTCTACAACTGACTTACTTGCTACACCTGGGAAGACTAATAACCAACACAAATGCGCGACACAACATGTAATTGGTTTATTGTTCATTGGTTCTCTCTAATTCTTCAACTGACTTACTTGCTACACCTGGGGAGACTAATCACCAACACAAATCCACGACATAACATGTAATTGGTTTACTGTTCATTGGTTCTCTCTAATTCTTCAACTGACTTACTTGCTCCACCTGGGGAGACTAATAACCAACACAAATGCACGACATAACATGTAATTGGTTTATTGTTCATTGGTTCTCTCTAATTCTTCAACTGACTTACTTGCTACACCTGGGGAGACTAAAAACCAACACAAATGCACAACATAACATGTAATTGGTTTACTGTTCGTTGGTTCTCTCTAATTCTTCAACTGTCTTACTTGCTACCCCTGGGGAGACTAATAACCAACACAAATGCACGACATAACATGTAATTGGTTTATTGTTCATTGGTTCTCTCTAATTCTTCAACTGACTTACTTTCTACACCTGGGGAGCCTAATAACCAACACAAATGCACGACATAACATGTAATTAGTTTACTGTTCATTGGTTCTCTGTAACTCTTCAACTAACTTACTTGCTACACCTGGGGAGACTAACAACCAACACAAATGCACAACATAGCATGTAATTGGTTTATTGTTCGTTGGTTCTCTCTAATTCTTCAACTGACTTACTTGCTACACCTGGGAAGACTAATAACCAACACAAATGTACAACATAACATGTAATTGGTTTACTGTTCATTGGTTCTCTCTAATTCTTCAACTGACTTACTTGCTACACCTGGGGAGACTAATAACCAGCACAAATGCACGACATAACATGTAATTGGTTTATTGTTCATTGGTTCTCTCTAATTCTTCAACTGACTTACTTGCTACACCTGGGGAGACTAAAAACCAACACAAATGCACAACATAACATGTAATTGGTTTACTGTTCGTTGGTTCTCTCTAATTCTTCAACTGACTTACTTGCTACCCCTAGGAAGACTAATAACCAACACAAATGCACGACATAACATGTAATTGGTTTATTGTTCATTGGTTCTCTCTAATTCTTCAACTTACTTACTTGATACACCTAGGGAGACTAATAGCCAACACAAACGCATGACATAACATGTAATTAGTTTACTATTCATTGGTTCTCTTTAATTCTTCAACTGACTTACTTGCTACACCTGGGGAGACTAACAACCAACACAAATGCACAACATAACATGTAATCGGTTTACTGTTCGTTGGTTCTGTCTAATTCTTCAACTGACTTACTTGCTACACCTGGGGAGTCTAATAACCAACACAAATGCACAACATAACATGTAATTGGTTTACTGTTCATTGGTTGTCTCTAATTCTTCAACTGACTTACTTGCTATATCTGGGGAGACTAATAACCAACACAAATGCACGACATAACATGTAATTGGTTTATTGTTCATTGGTTCTCTCTAATTCTTCAACTGAAGTACTTGTTACACCTGGGGAGACTAATAACCAACACAAATGCACGACATTACATGTAATTGGTTTACTGTTCATTAGTTCCCTCTAATTCTTCAACTGACTTACTTGCTACACCTGGGGAAACTAATAACCAACACAAATGCACGACATAACATGTAATTGGTTTATTGTTCATTGGTTCTCTCTAATTCTTCAACTGACTTACTTGCTACTCCTGGGGAGACTAATAACCAACACAAACGCACGACATAACATGTAATTGGTTTACTGTTCATTAGTTCTCTCTAATTCTTCAACTGACTTACTTGCTACACCTGCGGAGACTAATAACCAACACAAATGCACGACATAACATGTAATTGGTTTATTGTTCATTGGTTCTCTCTAATTCTTCAACTGACTTACTTGCTACACCTGCGGAGACTAATAACCAACACAAATGCACGACATAACATGTAATTGGTTTACTGTTCACTGGTTCTCTCTAATTCTTCAACTTACTTACTTGCTACACCTAGGGAGACTAATAGCCAACACAAACGCATGACATAACATGTAATTGATTTACTGTTCATTGGTTCTCTCTAATTCTTCAACTAACTTACTTGCTACACCTGGGGAGACTAATAACCAACACAAATGCGCGACATAACATGTTATTGGTTTACAGTTCATTGGTTCTCTCTAATTCTACAACTGAATTACTTGTTACTCCTGGGAAGACTAATAACCAACAAAAATGCGCGACATAAAATGTAATTGGTTTATTGTTCATTGGTTCTCTCTAATTCTTCAACTGACTTACTTGCTACACCTGGGGAGACTAATAACCAACACAAATCCACGACATAACATGTAATTAGTTTACTGTTCATTGGTTCTCTCTAATTCTTCAACTGACTTACTTGCTACACCTGGGGAGACTAATAGCCAACACAAATGCACGACATAACATGTAATTGGTTTATTGTTCATTGGTTCTCTCTAATTCTTCAACTAACTTACTTGCTACACCTGGGGAGACTAAAAACCAACACAAATGCACAACATAACAAGTAATTGGTTTACTGTTCGTTGGTTCTCTCTAATTCTTTAACTGACTTACTTGCTACACCTGGGGAGACTAATAACCAACACAAATGCACGACATAACATGTAATTGGTTTATTGTTCATTGGTTCTCTCTAATTCTTCAACTTACTTACTTGCTACACGTAGGGAGACTAATAGCCAACACAAACGCATGACATAACATGTAATTAGTTTACTATTCATTGGTTCTCTTTAATTCTTCAACTGACTTACTTGCTACACCTGGGGAGACTAATAACCAACACAAATGCACAACACAACATGTAATTGGTTTACTGTTCATTGGGTCTCTCTAATTCTTCAACTGACTTACTTGCTGTACCTTGGGAGACTAATAACCGACACAAATGCACAACTCAACAGGTAATTAGTTTACTATTTATTGGTTCTCTCTAATTCTTCAACTGACTTACTTGAAACACTTGGGGAGTCTAATAACCAACACAAATGCACAACATAACATGTAATTGGTTTACTGTTCATTGGTTTTCTCTAATTCTTCAACTGACTTACTTTCTATACCTAGGGAGACTAATAACCAACAAAAATGCACAACATAACATGTAATTTGTTTATAGTACATTGGTTCTCTCTAATTCTTCAACTGACTTACTTGCTACACCTGGCGAGACAAATAACCAACATAAATGCACAACATAACATGTAATTGGTTTACTGTTCATTGGTTCTCTCTAATTCTTCAACTGACTTACTTGCTACACCTGGGGAGACTAATAACCAACACAAATGCACAACATAACATGTTATTGGTTTACTGTTCATTGGTTCTTTCTAATTCATCAACTAACTTACTTGCTACACCTGGGGAGACTAATAACAAATACAAATGCACAACGTAACATGCAATTGGTTTACTGTTCATTGGTTCTTTCTAATTCATCAACTGACTTACTTGCTACACCTGGGAAGACTAATAACCAGCACAAATGCACAACACAACATGTAATTGGTTTACTGTTCATTGGTTCTCTCTAATTCTTCAACTGACTTACTTGCTACTCCTGGGGAGACTAATAACCAACATAAATGCACAACATAACATGCAATTGGTTTACTGTTCATTGGTTCTTTCTAATTCATCAACTAACTTACTTGCTACACCTGGGGAGACTAATAACAAATAAAAATGCACAACATAACATGCAATTGGTTTACTGTTCGTTGGTTCTTTCTAATTCATCAACTGACTTACTTGCTACACCTGGGGAGACTAATAACCAGCACAAATGCACAACACAACATGTAATTGGTTTACTGTTCATTGGTTCTCTCTAATTCTTCAACTGACTTACTTACTACACCTGGGGAGACGAATAACCAACACAAATGCACGACACAACATGTAATTGGTTTACTGTTCATTGGGTCTCTCTAATTGTTCAACTGACTTACTTGCTATACCTGGGGAGACGAATAACCAACACAAATGCACAACACAACATGTAATTAGTTTACTGTTCATTAGTTCTCTCTAATTCTTCAACTGACATATTTGCTACACCTTGGGAGACTAATAACCAACACAAATGCACAACATAACATGCAATTGGTTTGCTGTTCATTGGTTATCTCTAATTCTTCAACTGACTTACTTGGTACACCTGGGGAGACTAATAACCAACACAAATGCACAACACAACATGTAATTGGTTTACTATTCATTGGTTCTCCCGAATTCTTCAACGACTTACTTGCTACACCTGGGGAGACTAAAAACCAACACAAATGCACAACACAACAAGTAATTGGTTTACTTTTCATTGGTTCTCTCTAATTCTTCAACTGACTTACTTGCTACACCTGGGGAGACTAATAACCAACACAAATGCACAACACAACAAGTAATTGGTTTACTGTTTATTCGTTCTCTCTAATTCTTAAACTGACTTACTTGCTACTCCAGGGGAGACTAATAACCAACACAAATGCACAACACAACAAGTGATTGGTTTATTGTTCATTGGTTCTCTCTAATTCTTCAACTGACTTACTTGCTACACCTGGGGAGACTAATAACCAACACAAATGCACAACACAACATGTAATTGGTTTACTGTTCATTGGTTCTCTCTAATTCTTCAACTGACTTACTTGCTACACCAGGGGAGACTAATAACCAACACAAAAGCACAACATAACATGTAATTGGTTTACTGTTCATTGGTTTTCGCTAATTCTCCAACTGACAGACTTGCTACACCTGGGGAGACTAATAACCAACATAAATGCACAACATAACATGTAATTTGTTTATTGTTCATTGGTTCTCTCTAATTCTTCAAGTGACTTACTTGCTACACCTGGGGAGACTAATAACCAACACAAATGCACAACATAACATGCAATTGGTTTACTGTTGATTGGTTCTTTCTAATTCTTCAACTAACTTACTTGCTACACCTGGGGAGACTGATAACCAACACAAATGCACAACATAATATGCAATTGGTTTACTGTTGATTGGTTCTTTCTAATTCATCAACTGACTTACTTGCTACACCTGGGGAGACTAATAACCAGCACAAATGCACAACACAACATGTAATTGATTTACTGTTCATTGGTTCTCTCTAATTCTTCAACTGACATACTTGCTACACCTGGGGAGACTAATAACCAACATAAAGGCACAACATCACATGTAATTTGTTTATTGTTCATTGGTTCTCTCTAATTCTTCAAGTGACTTACTTGCTACACCTGGGGAGACTAATAACCAACACAAATGCACAACATAACATGCAATTGGTTTACTGTTGATTGGTTCTTTCTAATTCTTCAACTGACTTACTTGCTACACCTGGGGAGACTGATATCCAACACAAATGCACAACACAACATGTAATTGGTTTACTGTTCATTGGTTATCTCTAATTCTTCAACTGACTTACTTGCTACACCTGGGGAGACTGATAGCCAACACAAATGCACAACACAACATGTAATTCGTGTACTGTTCATTGGGTCTCTCTAATTCTTTAACTGACTTACTTGCTATACCTGGGGAGACGAATAACCAACACAAATGCACAACACAAAAAGTAATTAGTTTACTGTTCATTGGTTATCTCTAATTCTTCAACTGACTTACTTGCTACACCTGAGGAGACTAATAGCCAACACAAATGCACAACATAACATGCAATTGGTTTACTGTTCATCGGTTCTTTCTAATTCTTCAACTGACTTACTTGCTACACCTGGGGAGACTGATAACCAACACAAATGCACAACACAACATGTAATTGGTTTACTGTTCATTGGTTATCTCTAATTCTTCAACTGACTCACTTGCTACACCTAGGGAGATTAATAACCAACACAAATGCACAACACAACAAGTAATTGGTTTACTGTTTATTCGATCTCTCTAATTCTTCAACTAACATACTTGCTACTCTAGGGGAGACTAATAACCAACACAAATGCACAACACAACAAGTAATTGGTTTACTGTTCATTGGTTATCTCTAATTCTTCAACTGACTTACTTGCTACACCTGGGGAGACTGATAGCCAACACAAATGCACAACACAACATGTAATTCGTGTACTGTTCATTGGGTCTCTCTAATTCTTTAACTAACTTACTTGCTATACCTGGGGAGACGAATAACCAACACAAATGCACAACACAAAAAGTAATTAGTTTACTGTTCATTGGTTATCTCTAATTCTTCAACTGACTTATTTGCTACACCTGGGGAGACTAATAACCAACACAAATGCACAACATAACATGCAATTGGTTTACTGTTCATCGGTTCTTTCTAATTCTTCAACTGACTTACTTGCTACACCTGGGGAGACTGATAACCAACACAAATGCACAACACAACATGTAATTGGTTTACTGTTCATTGGTTATCTCTAATTCTTCAACTGACTCACTTGCTACACCTGGGGAGATTAATAACCAACACAAATGCACAACACAACAAGTAATTGGTTTACTGTTTATTCGTTCTCTCTAATTCTTCAACTAACATACTTGCTACTCTAGGGGAGACTAATAACCAACACAAATGCACAACACAACAAGTAATTGGTTTACTGTTTATTCGTTCTCTCTAATTCTTCAACTGACATACTTGCTACTCCAGGGGAGACTAATAACCAACACAAATGCACAACACAACAAGTAATTGGTTTATTGTTCATTGGTTCTCTCTAATTTTTCAACTGACTTACTTGCTACACCTGGGGAGACTAATAACCAACACAAATGCACAACACAACATGTAATTGGTTTACTGTTCATTGGTTCTCTCTAATTCTTCAACTGACTTACTTGCTACACCTGGGGAGACTAAGAACCAACATAAATGCACAACATAACATGTAATTGGTTTACTGTTCGTTGGTTCTCTCTAATTCTTCAACTGTCTTACTTGCTACACCTGGGGAGACTAATAACCACAACAAATGCACAACACAACATGTAATTGGTTTACTGTTCATTGGTTCTCTCTAATTCTTCAACTGACTTACTTGCTACACCTGGGGAGACTAAGAACCAACACAAATGCACAACATAACATGTAATTGGTTTACTGTTCGTTGGTTCTCTCTAATTCTTCAACTGTCTTACTTGCTACCCCTGGGGAGACTAATAACCAACACAAATGCACGACATAACATGTAATTGGTTTATTGTTCATTGGTTCTCTCTAATTCTTCAACTGACTTACTTTCTACACCTGGGGAGCCTAATAACCAACACAAATGCACGACATAACATGTAATTAGTTTACTGTTCATTGGTTCTCTGTAACTCTTCAACTAACTTACTTGCTACACCTGCGGAGACTAATAACCAACACAAATGCACGACATAACATGTAATTGGTTTACTGTTCACTGGTTCTCTCTAATTCTTCAACTTACTTACTTGCTACACCTAGGGAGACTAATAGCCAACACAAACGCATGACATAACATGTAATTGATTTACTGTTCATTGGTTCTCTCTAATTCTTCAACTAACTTACTTGCTACACCTGGGGAGACTAATAACCAACACAAATGCGCGACATAACATGTTATTGGTTTACAGTTCATTGGTTCTCTCTAATTCTACAACTGACTTACTTGTTACTCCTGGGAAGACTAATAACCAACAAAAATGCGCGACATAACATGTAATTGGTTTATTGTTCATTGGTTCTCTCTAATTCTTCAACTGACTTACTTGCTACACCTGGGGAGACTAATAACCAACACAAATCCACGACATAACATGTAATTAGTTTACTGTTCATTGGTTCTCTCTAATTCTTCAACTGACTTACTTGCTACACCTGGGGAGACTAATAGCCAACTCAAAAAATGCACGACATAACATGTAATTGGTTTATTGTTCATTGGTTCTCTCTAATTCTTCAACTAACTTACTTGCCACACCTGGGGAGACTAAAAACCAACACAAATGCACGACATAAAATGTAATTGGTTTACTGTTCGTTGGTTCTCTCTAATTCTTCAACTGACTTACTTGCTACACCTGGGGAGACTAATAACAAATACAAATGCACAACGTAACATGCAATTGGTTTACTGTTCATTGGTTCTTTCTAATTCATCAACTGACTTACTTGCTACACCTGGGAAGACTAATAACCAGCACAAATGTACAACACAACATGTAATTGGTTTACTGTTCATTGGTTCTCTCTAATTCTTCAACTGACTTACTTGCTACTCCTGGGGAGACTAATAACCAACATAAATGCACAACATAACATGCAATTGGTTTACTGTTCATTGGTTCTTTCTAATTCATCAACTAACTTACTTGCTACACCTGGGGAGACTAATAACAAATAAAAATGCACAACATAACATGCAATTGGTTTACTGTTCGTTGGTTCTTTCTAATTCATCAACTGACTTACTTGCTACACCTGGGGAGACTAATAACCAGCACAAATGCACAACACAACATGTAATTGGTTTACTGTTCATTGGTTCTCTCTAATTCTTCAACTGACTTACTTACTACACCTGGGGAGACGAATAACCAACACAAATGCACGACACAACATGTAATTGGTTTACTGTTCATTGGGTCTCTCTAATTGTTCAACTGACTTACTTGCTATACCTGGGGAGACGAATAACCAACACAAATGCACAACACAACATGTAATTAGTTTACTGTTCATTAGTTCTCTCTAATTCTTCAACTGACATATTTGCTACACCTTGGGAGACTAATAACCAACACAAATGCACAACATAACATGCAATTGGTTTGCTGTTCATTGGTTATCTCTAATTCTTCAACTGACTTACTTGGTACACCTGGGGAGACTAATAACCAACACAAATGCACAACACAACATGTAATTGGTTTACTATTCATTGGTTCTCCCGAATTCTTCAACGACTTACTTGCTACACCTGGGGAGACTAAAAACCAACACAAATGCACAACACAACAAGTAATTGGTTTACTTTTCATTGGTTCTCTCTAATTCTTCAACTGACTTACTTGCTACACCTGGGGAGACTAATAACCAACACAAATGCACAACACAACAAGTAATTGGTTTACTGTTTATTCGTTCTCTCTAATTCTTAAACTGACTTACTTGCTACTCCAGGGGAGACTAATAACCAACACAAATGCACAACACAACAAGTGATTGGTTTATTGTTCATTGGTTCTCTCTAATTCTTCAACTGACTTACTTGCTACACCTGGGGAGACTAATAACCAACACAAATGCACAACACAACATGTAATTGGTTTACTGTTCATTGGTTCTCTCTAATTCTTCAACTGACTTACTTGCTACACCAGGGGAGACTAATAACCAACACAAATGCACAACATAACATGTAATTGGTTTACTGTTCATTGGTTTTCGCTAATTCTCCAACTGACAGACTTGCTACACCTGGGGAGACTAATAACCAACATAAATGCACAACATAACATGTAATTTGTTTATTGTTCATTGGTTCTCTCTAATTCTTCAAGTGACTTACTTGCTACACCTGGGGAGACTAATAACCAACACAAATGCACAACATAACATGCAATTGGTTTACTGTTGATTGGTTCTTTCTAATTCTTCAACTAACTTACTTGCTACACCTGGGGAGACTGATAACCAACACAAATGCACAACATAATATGCAATTGGTTTACTGTTGATTGGTTCTTTCTAATTCTTCAACTAACTTACTTGCTACACCTGGGGAGACTGATAACCAACACAAATGCACAACATAATATGCAATTGGTTTACTGTTGATTGGTTCTTTCTAATTCATCAACTGACTTACTTGCTACACCTGGGGAGACTAATAACCAGCACAAATGCACAACACAACATGTAATTGATTTACTGTTCATTGGTTCTCTCTAATTCTTCAACTGACATACTTGCTACACCTGGGGAGACTAATAACCAACATAAAGGCACAACATCACATGTAATTTGTTTATTGTTCATTGGTTCTCTCTAATTCTTCAAGTGACTTACTTGCTACACCTGGGGAGACTAATAACCAACACAAATGCACAACATAACATGCAATTGGTTTACTGTTGATTGGTTCTTTCTAATTCTTCAACTGACTTACTTGCTACACCTGGGGAGACTGATATCCAACACAAATGCACAACACAACATGTAATTGGTTTACTGTTCATTGGTTATCTCTAATTCTTCAACTGACTTACTTGCTACACCTGGGGAGACTGATAGCCAACACAAATGCACAACACAACATGTAATTCGTGTACTGTTCATTGGGTCTCTCTAATTCTTTAACTGACTTACTTGCTATACCTGGGGAGACGAATAACCAACACAAATGCACAACACAAAAAGTAATTAGTTTACTGTTCATTGGTTATCTCTAATTCTTCAACTGACTTATTTGCTACACCTGGGGAGACTAATAACCAACACAAATGCACAACATAACATGCAATTGGTTTACTGTTCATCGGTTCTTTCTAATTCTTCAACTGACTTACTTGCTACACCTGGGGAGACTGATAACCAACACAAATGCACAACACAACATGTAATTGGTTTACTGTTCATTGGTTATCTCTAATTCTTCAACTGACTCACTTGCTACACCTGGGGAGATTAATAACCAACACAAATGCACAACACAACAAGTAATTGGTTTACTGTTTATTCGTTCTCTCTAATTCTTCAACTAACATACTTGCTACTCTAGGGGAGACTAATAACCAACACAAATGCACAACACAACAAGTAATTGGTTTACTGTTTATTCGTTCTCTCTAATTCTTCAACTGACATACTTGCTACTCCAGGGGAGACTAATAACCAACACAAATGCACAACACAACAAGTAATTGGTTTATTGTTCATTGGTTCTCTCTAATTTTTCAACTGACTTACTTGCTACACCTGGGGAGACTAATAACCAACACAAATGCACAACACAACATGTAATTGGTTTACTGTTCATTGGTTCTCTCTAATTCTTCAACTGACTTACTTGCTACACCTGGGGAGACTAAGAACCAACATAAATGCACAACATAACATGTAATTGGTTTACTGTTCGTTGGTTCTCTCTAATTCTTCAACTGTCTTACTTGCTACACCTGGGGAGACTAATAACCACAACAAATGCACAACACAACATGTAATTGGTTTACTGTTCATTGGTTCTCTCTAATTCTTCAACTGACTTACTTGCTACACCTGGGGAGACTAAGAACCAACACAAATGCACAACATAACATGTAATTGGTTTACTGTTCGTTGGTTCTCTCTAATTCTTCAACTGTCTTACTTGCTACCCCTGGGGAGACTAATAACCAACACAAATGCACGACATAACATGTAATTGGTTTATTGTTCATTGGTTCTCTCTAATTCTTCAACTGACTTACTTTCTACACCTGGGGAGCCTAATAACCAACACAAATGCACGACATAACATGTAATTAGTTTACTGTTCATTGGTTCTCTGTAACTCTTCAACTAACTTACTTGCTACACCTGCGGAGACTAATAACCAACACAAATGCACGACATAACATGTAATTGGTTTACTGTTCACTGGTTCTCTCTAATTCTTCAACTTACTTACTTGCTACACCTAGGGAGACTAATAGCCAACACAAACGCATGACATAACATGTAATTGATTTACTGTTCATTGGTTCTCTCTAATTCTTCAACTAACTTACTTGCTACACCTGGGGAGACTAATAACCAACACAAATGCGCGACATAACATGTTATTGGTTTACAGTTCATTGGTTCTCTCTAATTCTACAACTGACTTACTTGTTACTCCTGGGAAGACTAATAACCAACAAAAATGCGCGACATAACATGTAATTGGTTTATTGTTCATTGGTTCTCTCTAATTCTTCAACTGACTTACTTGCTACACCTGGGGAGACTAATAACCAACACAAATCCACGACATAACATGTAATTAGTTTACTGTTCATTGGTTCTCTCTAATTCTTCAACTGACTTACTTGCTACACCTGGGGAGACTAATAGCCAACTCAAAAAATGCACGACATAACATGTAATTGGTTTATTGTTCATTGGTTCTCTCTAATTCTTCAACTAACTTACTTGCCACACCTGGGGAGACTAAAAACCAACACAAATGCACGACATAAAATGTAATTGGTTTACTGTTCGTTGGTTCTCTCTAATTCTTCAACTGACTTACTTGCTACACCTAGGGAGACTAATAACAAATACAAATGCACAACGTAACATGCAATTGGTTTACTGTTCATTGGTTCTTTCTAATTCATCAACTGACTTACTTGCTACACCTGGGAAGACTAATAACCAGCACAAATGTACAACACAACATGTAATTGGTTTACTGTTCATTGGTTCTCTCTAATTCTTCAACTGACTTACTTGCTACTCCTGGGGAGACTAATAACCAACATAAATGCACAACATAACATGCAATTGGTTTACTGTTCATTGGTTCTTTCTAATTCATCAACTAACTTACTTGCTACACCTGGGGAGACTAATAACAAATAAAAATGCACAACATAACATGCAATTGGTTTACTGTTCGTTGGTTCTTTCTAATTCATCAACTGACTTACTTGCTACACCTGGGGAGACTAATAACCAGCACAAATGCACAACACAACATGTAATTGGTTTACTGTTCATTGGTTCTCTCTAATTCTTCAACTGACTTACTTACTACACCTGGGGAGACGAATAACCAACACAAATGCACGACACAACATGTAATTGGTTTACTGTTCATTGGGTCTCTCTAATTGTTCAACTGACTTACTTGCTATACCTGGGGAGACGAATAACCAACACAAATGCACAACACAACATGTAATTAGTTTACTGTTCATTAGTTCTCTCTAATTCTTCAACTGACATATTTGCTACACCTTGGGAGACTAATAACCAACACAAATGCACAACATAACATGCAATTGGTTTGCTGTTCATTGGTTATCTCTAATTCTTCAACTGACTTACTTGGTACACCTGGGGAGACTAATAACCAACACAAATGCACAACACAACATGTAATTGGTTTACTATTCATTGGTTCTCCCGAATTCTTCAACGACTTACTTGCTACACCTGGGGAGACTAAAAACCAACACAAATGCACAACACAACAAGTAATTGGTTTACTTTTCATTGGTTCTCTCTAATTCTTCAACTGACTTACTTGCTACACCTGGGGAGACTAATAACCAACACAAATGCACAACACAACAAGTAATTGGTTTACTGTTTATTCGTTCTCTCTAATTCTTAAACTGACTTACTTGCTACTCCAGGGGAGACTAATAACCAACACAAATGCACAACACAACAAGTGATTGGTTTATTGTTCATTGGTTCTCTCTAATTCTTCAACTGACTTACTTGCTACACCTGGGGAGACTAATAACCAACACAAATGCACAACACAACATGTAATTGGTTTACTGTTCATTGGTTCTCTCTAATTCTTCAACTGACTTACTTGCTACACCAGGGGAGACTAATAACCAACACAAATGCACAACATAACATGTAATTTGTTTATTGTTCATTGGTTCTCTCTAATTCTTCAAGTGACTTACTTGCTACACCTGGGGAGACTAATAA
Organism: Cajanus cajan; assembly: GCF_000230855.2. Classification (NCBI taxonomy): domain Eukaryota; kingdom Viridiplantae; phylum Streptophyta; class Magnoliopsida; order Fabales; family Fabaceae; genus Cajanus; species Cajanus cajan. The sequence goes on from NC_138525.1 coordinate 43,836,145, forward strand.
CCAACACAAATGCACAACATAACATGCAATTGGTTTACTGTTGATTGGTTCTTTCTAATTCTTCAACTAACTTACTTGCTACACCTGGGGAGACTGATAACCAACACAAATGCACAACATAATATGCAATTGGTTTACTGTTGATTGGTTCTTTCTAATTCTTCAACTAACTTACTTGCTACACCTGGGGAGACTGATAACCAACACAAATGCACAACATAATATGCAATTGGTTTACTGTTGATTGGTTCTTTCTAATTCATCAACTGACTTACTTGCTACACCTGGGGAGACTAATAACCAGCACAAATGCACAACACAACATGTAATTGATTTACTGTTCATTGGTTCTCTCTAATTCTTCAACTGACATACTTGCTACACCTGGGGAGACTAATAACCAACATAAAGGCACAACATCACATGTAATTTGTTTATTGTTCATTGGTTCTCTCTAATTCTTCAAGTGACTTACTTGCTACACCTGGGGAGACTAATAACCAACACAAATGCACAACATAACATGCAATTGGTTTACTGTTGATTGGTTCTTTCTAATTCTTCAACTGACTTACTTGCTACACCTGGGGAGACTGATATCCAACACAAATGCACAACACAACATGTAATTGGTTTACTGTTCATTGGTTATCTCTAATTCTTCAACTGACTTACTTGCTACACCTGGGGAGACTGATAGCCAACACAAATGCACAACACAACATGTAATTCGTGTACTGTTCATTGGGTCTCTCTAATTCTTTAACTGACTTACTTGCTATACCTGGGGAGACGAATAACCAACACAAATGCACAACACAAAAAGTAATTAGTTTACTGTTCATTGGTTATCTCTAATTCTTCAACTGACTTATTTGCTACACCTGGGGAGACTAATAACCAACACAAATGCACAACATAACATGCAATTGGTTTACTGTTCATCGGTTCTTTCTAATTCTTCAACTGACTTACTTGCTACACCTGGGGAGACTGATAACCAACACAAATGCACAACACAACATGTAATTGGTTTACTGTTCATTGGTTATCTCTAATTCTTCAACTGACTCACTTGCTACACCTGGGGAGATTAATAACCAACACAAATGCACAACACAACAAGTAATTGGTTTACTGTTTATTCGTTCTCTCTAATTCTTCAACTAACATACTTGCTACTCTAGGGGAGACTAATAACCAACACAAATGCACAACACAACAAGTAATTGGTTTACTGTTTATTCGTTCTCTCTAATTCTTCAACTGACATACTTGCTACTCCAGGGGAGACTAATAACCAACACAAATGCACAACACAACAAGTAATTGGTTTATTGTTCATTGGTTCTCTCTAATTTTTCAACTGACTTACTTGCTACACCTGGGGAGACTAATAACCAACACAAATGCACAACACAACATGTAATTGGTTTACTGTTCATTGGTTCTCTCTAATTCTTCAACTGACTTACTTGCTACACCTGGGGAGACTAAGAACCAACATAAATGCACAACATAACATGTAATTGGTTTACTGTTCGTTGGTTCTCTCTAATTCTTCAACTGTCTTACTTGCTACACCTGGGGAGACTAATAACCACAACAAATGCACAACACAACATGTAATTGGTTTACTGTTCATTGGTTCTCTCTAATTCTTCAACTGACTTACTTGCTACACCTGGGGAGACTAAGAACCAACACAAATGCACAACATAACATGTAATTGGTTTACTGTTCGTTGGTTCTCTCTAATTCTTCAACTGTCTTACTTGCTACCCCTGGGGAGACTAATAACCAACACAAATGCACGACATAACATGTAATTGGTTTATTGTTCATTGGTTCTCTCTAATTCTTCAACTGACTTACTTTCTACACCTGGGGAGCCTAATAACCAACACAAATGCACGACATAACATGTAATTAGTTTACTGTTCATTGGTTCTCTGTAACTCTTCAACTAACTTACTTGCTACACCTGCGGAGACTAATAACCAACACAAATGCACGACATAACATGTAATTGGTTTACTGTTCACTGGTTCTCTCTAATTCTTCAACTTACTTACTTGCTACACCTAGGGAGACTAATAGCCAACACAAACGCATGACATAACATGTAATTGATTTACTGTTCATTGGTTCTCTCTAATTCTTCAACTAACTTACTTGCTACACCTGGGGAGACTAATAACCAACACAAATGCGCGACATAACATGTTATTGGTTTACAGTTCATTGGTTCTCTCTAATTCTACAACTGACTTACTTGTTACTCCTGGGAAGACTAATAACCAACAAAAATGCGCGACATAACATGTAATTGGTTTATTGTTCATTGGTTCTCTCTAATTCTTCAACTGACTTACTTGCTACACCTGGGGAGACTAATAACCAACACAAATCCACGACATAACATGTAATTAGTTTACTGTTCATTGGTTCTCTCTAATTCTTCAACTGACTTACTTGCTACACCTGGGGAGACTAATAGCCAACTCAAATGCACGACATAACATGTAATTGGTTTATTGTTCATTGGTTCTCTCTAATTCTTCAACTAACTTACTTGCTACACCTGGGGAGACTAAAAACCAACACAAATGCACGACATAAAATGTAATTGGTTTACTGTTCGTTGGTTCTCTCTAATTCTTCAACTGACTTACTTGCTACACCTGGGGGGACTAATAACCAACACAAATGCACGACATAACATGTAATTGGTTTATTGTTCATTGGTTCTCTCTAATTCTTCAACTTACTTACTTGCTACACCTAGGGAGACTAATAGCCAACACAAACGCATGACATAACATGTAATTAGTTTACTATTCATTGGTTCTCTTTAATTCTTCAACTGACTTACTTGCTATACCTGGGGAGACGAATAACCAACACAAATGCACAACACAACATGTAATTAGTTTACTGTTCATTGGTTCTCTCTAATTCTTCAACTGACATATTTGCTACACCTTGGGAGACTAATAACCAACACAAATGCACAACATAACATGCAATTGGTTTGCTGTTCATTGGTTATCTCTAATTCTTCAACTGACTTACTTGGTACACCTGGGGAGACTAATAACCAACACAAATGCACAACACAACATGTAATTGGTTTACTATTCATTGGTTCTCTCGAATTCTTCAACGACTTACTTGCTACACCTGGGGAGACTAATAACCAACACAAATGCACAACACAACAAGTAATTGGTTTACTTTTCATTGGTTCTCTCTAATTCTTCAACTGACTTACTTGCTACACCTGGGGAGACTAATAACCAACACAAATGCACAACACAACAAGTAATTGGTTTACTGTTTATTCGTTCTCTCTAATTCTTAAACTGACTTACTTGCTACTCCAGGGGAGACTAATAAGCAACACAAATGCACAACACAACAAGTGATTGGTTTATTGTTCATTGGTTCTCTCTAATTCTTCAACTGACTTACTTGCTACACCTGGGGAGACTAATAACCAACACAAATGCACAACACAACATGTAATTGGTTTACTGTTCATTGGTTCTCTCTAATTCTTCAACTGACTTACTTGCTACACCAGGGGAGACTAATAACCAACACAAATGCACAACATAACATGTAATTGGTTTACTGTTCATTGGTTTTCTCTAATTCTTCAACTGACAGACTTGCTACACCTGGGGAGACTAATAACCAACATAAATGCACAACATAACATGTAATTTGTTTATTGTTCATTGGTTCTCTCTAATTCTTCAAGTGACTTACTTGCTACACCTGGGGAGACTAATAACCAACACAAATGCACAACATAACATGCAATTGGTTTACTGTTGATTGGTTCTTTCTAATTCTTCAACTAACTTACTTGCTACACCTGGGGAGACTGATAACCAACACAAATGCACAACATAATATGCAATTGGTTTACTGTTCATTGATTCTTTCTAATTCATCAACTGACTTACTTGCTACACCTGGGGAGACTAATAACCAGCACAAATGCACAACACAACATGTAATTGATTTACTGTTCATTGGTTCTCTCTAATTCTTCAACTGACATACTTGCTACACCTGGGGAGACTAATAACCAACATAAAGGCACAACATCACATGTAATTTGTTTATTGTTCATTGGTTCTCTCTAATTCTTCAAGTGACTTACTTGCTACACCTGGGGAGACTAATAACCAACACAAATGCACAACATAACATGCAATTGGTTTACTGTTGATTGGTTCTTTCTAATTCTTCAACTGACTTACTTGCTACACCTGGGGAGACTGATATCCAACACAAATGCACAACACAACATGTAATTGGTTTACTGTTCATTGGTTATCTCTAATTCTTCAACTGACTTACTTGCTACACCTGGGGAGACTGATAGCCAACACAAATGCACAACACAACATGTAATTCGTTTACTGTTCATTGGGTCTCTCTAATTCTTTAACTGACTTACTTGCTATACCTGGGGAGACGAATAACCAACACAAATGCACAACACAAAAAGTAATTTGTTTACTGTTCATTGGTTATCTCTAATTCTTCAACTGACTTACTTGCTACACCTAAGGAGACTAATAGCCAACACAAATGCACAACATAACATGCAATTGGTTTACTGTTCATCGGTTCTTTCTAATTCTTCAACTGACTTACTTGCTACACCTGGGGAGACTGATAACCAACACAAATGCACAACACAACATGTAATTGGTTTACTGTTCATTGGTTATCTCTAATTCTTCAACTGACTCACTTGCTACACCTAGGGAGATTAATAACCAACACAAATGCACAACACAACAAGTAATTGGTTTACTGTTTATTCGATCTCTCTAATTCTTCAACTAACATACTTGCTACTCTAGGGGAGACTAATAACCAACACAAATGCACAACACAACAAGTAATTGGTTTACTGTTTATTCGTTCTCTCTAATTCTTCAACCGACATACTTGCTACTCCAGGGGAGACTAATAACCAACACAAATGCACAACACAACAAGTAATTGGTTTATTGTTCATTGGTTCTCTCTAATTTTTCAACTGACTTACTTGCTACACCTGGGGAGACTAATAACCAACACAAATGCACAACACAACATGTAATTGGTTTACTGTTCATTGGTTCTCTCTAATTCTTCAACTGACTTACTTGCTACACCTGGGGAGACTAAGAACCAACACAAATGCACAACATAACATGTAAGTGGTTTACTGTTCATTGGTTCTCTCTTCTTCTTCAACTGACTTACTTGCTACACCTGGGAAGACTAATAACCAACACAAATGTACAACACAACATGTAAGTGGTTTACAGTTCATCGGTTCTCTCTAATTCTTTAACTGACTTACTTGCTATACCTGGGGAGACGAATAACCAACACAAATGCACAACACAAAATGTAATTAGTTTACTGTTCATTGGTTATCTCTAATTCTTCAACTGACTTATTTGCTACTCCAGGGGAGACTAATATCCAACACAAATGCACAACACAACATGTAATTGGTTTACTGTTCATTGGTTATCTCTAATTCTTCAATTGACTTACTTGCTACACCTGGGGAGACTAATAACCAACACAAATGCACAACACAACATGTAACTGGTTTACTGTTCATTGGTTCTCTCTAATTCTTCAACTGTCTTACTTTCTACACCTGGGGAGACTAGTAACCAACACAAATGCACAACACAACATGTAGTTGGTTTACTGTTTATTCGTTCTCTCTAATTCTTCAACTAACATACTTGCTACTCCAGGGGAGACTAATAACCAACACAAATGCACAACACAACAAGTAATTGGTTTACTGTTTATTCGTTCTCTCTAATTCTTCAACTGACATACTTGCTACTCCAGGGGAGACTAATAACCAACACAAATGCACAACACAACAAGTAATTGGTGTACTGTTCATTGGTTCTCTCTAATTCTTCAACTGACTTACTTACTTCACCTGGGGAGACTAATAACCAACACAAATGCACAACACAACATGTAATTGGTTCACTGTTCATTGGTTCTCTCGAATTCTTCAAATGACTTACTTGCTACACCTGGGGAGACTAAGAACCAACACAAATGCACAACATAACATGTAAGTGGTTTACTGTTCATTGGTTCTCTCTACTTCTTCAACTGACTTACTTGCTACACCTGGGAAGACTAATAACCAACACAAATGTACAACATAACATGTAATTGGTTTACTGTTCATTGGTTCTCTCTAATTCTTCAACTGACTTACTTGCTTCACCTGGGAAGACTAATAACCAGCACAAATGCACAACACAACATGTAATTGGTTTACTGTTCATTGGTTATCTCTAATTCTTCAACTGACTTACTTGCTACACCTGGGGAGATTAATAACCAACACAAATGCACAACACAACAAGTAATTGGTTTACTGTTTATTCTTTCTCTCTAATTCTTCAACTAACATACTTGCTACTCTAGGGGAGACTAATAACCAACACAAATGCACAACACAACAAGTAATTGGTTTACTGTTTATTCGTTCTCCCTAATTCTTCAACTGACATACTTGCTACTCCAGGGGAGACTAATAACCAACACAAATGCACAACACAACAAGTAATTGGTTTATTGTTCATTGGTTCTCTCTAATTTTTCAACTGACTTACTTGCTACACCTGGGGAGACTAATAACCAACACAAATGCACAACACAACATGTAATTGGTTTACTGTTCATTGGTTCTCTCTAATTCTTCAACTGACTTACTTGCTACACCTGGGGAGTCTAAGAACCAACACAAATGCACAACATAACATGTAAGTGGTTTACTGTTCATTGGTTCTCTCTTCTTCTTCAACTGACTTACTTGCTACACCTGGGGAGACTAATAACCAACACAAATGTACAACATAACATGTAATTGGTTTACTGTTCATTGGTTCTCTCTAATTCTTCAACTGACTTACTTACTTCACCTGGGGAGACTAATAACCAACACAAATGCACAACACAACATGTAATTGGTTCACTGTTCATTGGTTCTCTCGAATTCTTCAAATGACTTACTTGCTACACCTGGGGAGACTAAGAACCAACACAAATGCACAACATAACATGTAAGTGGTTTACTGTTCATTGGTTCTCTCTACTTCTTCAACTGACTTACTTGCTACACCTGGGAAGACTAATAACCAACACAAATGTACAACATAACATGTAATTGGTTTACTGTTCATTGGTTCTCTCTAATTCTTCAACTGACTTACTTGCTTCACCTGGGAAGACTAATAACCAGCACAAATGCACAACACAACATGTAATTGGTTTACTGTTCATTGGTTATCTCTAATTCTTCAACTGACTTACTTGCTACACCTGGGGAGATTAATAACCAACACAAATGCACAACACAACAAGTAATTGGTTTACTGTTTATTCTTTCTCTCTAATTCTTCAACTAACATACTTGCTACTCTAGGGGAGACTAATAACCAACACAAATGCACAACACAACAAGTAATTGGTTTACTGTTTATTCGTTCTCCCTAATTCTTCAACTGACATACTTGCTACTCCAGGGGAGACTAATAACCAACACAAATGCACAACACAACAAGTAATTGGTTTATTGTTCATTGGTTCTCTCTAATTTTTCAACTGACTTACTTGCTACACCTGGGGAGACTAATAACCAACACAAATGCACAACACAACATGTAATTGGTTTACTGTTCATTGGTTCTCTCTAATTCTTCAACTGACTTACTTGCTACACCTGGGGAGACTAAGAACCAACACAAATGCACAACATAACATGTAAGTGGTTTACTGTTCATTGGTTCTCTCTTCTTCTTCAACTGACTTACTTGCTACACCTGGGAAGACTAATAACCAATACAAATGTACAACACAACATGTAATTGGTTTACTGTTCATTGGTTCTCTCTAATTCTTCAACTGACTTACTTGCAACACCTAGGAAGACTAATAACTAACACAAATGCACAACACAACATGTAATTGGTTTACTGTTCATTGGTTATCTCTAATTCTTCAACTGACTTATTTGCTACTCCAGGGGAGACTAATATCCAACACAAATGCACAACACAACATGTAATTGGTTTACTGTTCATTGGTTATCTCTAATTCTTCAATTGACTTACTTGCTACACCTGGCGAGACTAATAACCAACACAAATGCACAACACAACATGTAACTGGTTTACTGTTCATTGGTTCTCTCTAATTCTTCAACTGTCTTACTTGCTACACCTGGGGAGACTAATAACCAACACAAATGCACAACACAACATGTAATTGGTTTACTGTTTATTCGTTCTCTCTAATTCTTCAACTAACATACTTGCTACTCTAGGGGAGACTAATAACCAACACAAATGCACAACACAACAAGTAATTGGTTTACTGTTTATTCGTTCTCTCTAATTCTTCAACTGACATACTTGCTACTCCAGGGGAGACTAATAACCAACACAAATACACAACACAACATGTAATTGGTTTACTGTTCATTGGTTCTCTCTAATTCTTCAAATGACTTACTTGCTACACCTGGGGAGACTAAGAACCAACACAAATGCACAACATAACATGTAAGTGGTTTACTGTTCATTGGTTCTCTCTACTTCTTCAACTGACTTACTTGCTACACCTGGGAAGACTAACCAACACAAATGTACAACATAACATGTAATTGGTTTACTGTTCATTGGTTCTCTCTAATTCTTCAACTGACTTACTTGCTTCACCTGGGAAGACTAATAACCAGCACAAATGCACAACACAACAAGTAATTGGTTTACTGTTCATTAGTTCTCTCTAATTCTTCAACTGACTTACTTGCTACACCTAGGGAGACTAATAACCAACACAAATGCACAACACAACAAGTAATTGGTTTACTGTTCATTGGTTCTCTTTAATTCTTGAACTGACTTACTTCCTACACCTGGGGAGACTAATAACCAACACAAATGCACAACACAACAAGTAATTGGTTTACTGTTTATTCGTTCCCTCTAATTCTTCAACTGACCTTCTTGCTACTCCAGGGGCGACTAATAACCAACACAAATGCACAACACAACAAGTAATTAGTTTACTGTTTATTCGTTCTCTCTAATTCTTCAACTGACATACTTGCTACTCAAGGGGAGACTAATAACCAACACAAATGCACAACACAACAAGTAATTGGTTTACGGTTCATTGGTTCTCTCTAATTCTTCAACTGACTTATTTGCTACTCCAGGGGAGACTAATATCCAACACAAATGCACAACACAACATGTAATTGGTTTACTGTTCATTGGTTATCTCTAATTCTTCAATTGACTTACTTGCTACACCTGGGGAGACTAATAACCAACACAAATGCACAACACAACATGTAACTGGTTTACTGTTCATTGGTTCTCTCTAATTCTTCAACTGTCTTACTTGCTACACCTGGGGAGACTAATAACCAACACAAATGCACAACACAACATGTAATTGGTTTACTGTTTATTCGTTCTCTCTAATTCTTCAACTAACATACTTGCTACTCTAGGGGAGACTAATAACCAACACAAATGCACAACACAACAAGTAATTGGTTTACTGTTTATTCGTTCTCTCTAATTCTTCAACTGACATACTTGCTACTCCGGGGGAGACTAATAACCAACACAAATGCACAACACAACAAGTAATTGGTTTACTGTTTATTCGTTCTCTCTAATTCTTCAACTAACATACTTGCTACTCTAGGGGAGACTAATAACCAACACAAATGCACAACACAACAAGTAATTGGTTTACTGTTTATTCGTTCTCCCTAATTCTTCAACTGACATACTTGCTACTCCAGGGGAGACTAATAACCAACACAAATGCACAACACAACAAGTAATTGGTTTATTGTTCATTGGTTCTCTCTAATTTTTCAACTGACTTACTTGCTACACCTGGGGAGACTAATAACCAACACAAATGCACAACACAACATGTAATTGGTTTACTGTTCATTGGTTCTCTCTAATTCTTCAACTGACTTACTTGCTACACCTGGGGAGACTAAGAACCAACACAAATGCACAACATAACATGTAAGTGGTTTACTGTTCATTGGTTCTCTCTTCTTCTTCAACTGACTTACTTGCTACACCTGGGAAGACTAATAACCAATACAAATGTACAACACAACATGTAATTGGTTTACTGTTTATTGGTTCTCTCTAATTCTTCAACTGACTTACTTGCAACACCTAGGAAGACTAATAACTAACACAAATGCACAACACAACATGTAATTGGTTTACTGTTCATTGGTTATCTCTAATTCTTCAACTGACTTATTTGCTACTCCAGGGGAGACTAATATCCAACACAAATGCACAACACAACATGTAATTGGTTTACTGTTCATTGGTTATCTCTAATTCTTCAATTGACTTACTTGCTACACCTGGGGAGACTAATAACCAACACAAATGCACAACACAACATGTAACTGGTTTACTGTTCATTGGTTCTCTCTAATTCTTCAACTGTCTTACTTGCTACACCTGGGGAGACTAATAACCAACACAAATGCACAACACAACAAGTAATTGGTTTACTGTTTATTCGTTCTCTCTAATTCTTCAACTGACATACTTGCTACTCCAGGGGAGACTAATAACCAACACAAATACACAACACAACATGTAATTGGTTTACTGTTCATTGGTTCTCTCTAATTCTTCAAATGACTTACTTGCTACACCTGGGGAGACTAAGAACCAACACAAATGCACAACATAACATGTAAGTGGTTTACTGTTCATTGGTTCTCTCTACTTCTTCAACTGACTTACTTGCTACACCTGGGAAGACTAACCAACACAAATGTACAACATAACATGTAATTGGTTTACTGTTCATTGGTTCTCTCTAATTCTTCAACTGACTTACTTGCTTCACCTGGGAAGACTAATAACCAGCACAAATGCACAACACAACATGTAATTGGTTTACTGTTTATTCGTTCTCTCTAATTCTTCAACTAACATACTTGCTACTCCAGGGGAGACTAATAACCAACACAAATGGACAACACAACAAGTAATTGGTTTACTATTTATTCGTTCTCTCTAATTCTTCAACTGACATACTTGCTACTCCAGGGGAGACTAATAACCAACACAAATGCACAACACAACAAGTAATTGGTTTACTGTTCATTGGTTCTCTCTAATTCTTCAACTGACTTACTTACTACACCTGGGGAGACTAATAACCAACACAAATGCACAACACAACATGTAATTGGTTTACTGTTCATTGGTTCTCTCTAATTCTTCAAATGACTTACTTGCTACACTTGGGGAGACTAAGAACCAACACAAATGCACAACATAACATGTAAGTGGTTTACTGTTCATTGGTTCTCTCTACTTCTTCAACTGACTTACTTGCTACACCTGGGAAGACTAATAACCAACACAAATGTACAACATAACATGTAATTGGTTTACTGTTCATTGGTTCTCTCTAATTCTTCAACTGACTTACTTGCTTCACCTGGGAAGACTAATAACCAGCACAAATGCACAACACAACATGTAATTGGTTTACTGTTCATTGGTTATCTCTAATTCTTCAACTGACTTACTTGCTACACCTGGGGAGATTAATAACCAACACAAATGCACAACACAACAAGTAATTGGTTTACTGTTTATTCGTTCTCTCTAATTCTTCAACTAACATACTTGCTACTCTAGGGGAGACTAATAACCAACACAAATGCACAACACAACAAGTAATTGGTTTACTGTTTATTCGTTCTCCCTAATTCTTCAACTGACATACTTGCTACTCCAGGGGAGACTAATAACCAACACAGATGCACAACACAACAAGTAATTGGTTTATTGTTCATTGGTTCTCTCTAATTTTTCAACTGACTTACTTGCTACACCTGGGAAGACTAATAACCAACACAAATGCACAACACAACATGTAATTGGTTTACTGTTCATTGGTTCTCTCTAATTCTTCAACTGACTTACTTGCTACACTTGGGGAGACTAAGAACCAACACAAATGCACAACATAACAAGTAAGTGGTTTACTGTTCATTGGTTCTCTCTTCTTCTTCAACTGACTTACTTGCTACACCTGGGAAGACTAATAACCAATACAAATGTACAACACAACATGTAATTGGTTTACTGTTTATTCGTTCTCTCTAATTCTTCAACTAACATACTTGCTACTCCAGGGGAGACTAATAACCAACACAAATGCACAACACAACAAGTAATTGGTTTACTGTTTATTCGTTCTCTCTAATTCTTCAACTGACATACTTGCTACTCCAGGGGAGACTAATAACCAACACAAATGCACAACACAACAAGTAATTGGTTTACTGTTCATTGGTTCTCTCTAATTCTTCAACTGACTTACTTACTACACCTGGGGAGACTAATAACCAACACAAATGCACAACACAACATGTAATTGGTTTACTGTTCATTGGTTCTCTCTAATTCTTCAAATGACTTACTTGCTACACCTGGGGAGACTAAGAACCAACACAAATGCACAACATAACATGTAAGTGGTTTACTGTTCATTGGTTCTCTCTACTTCTTCAACTGACTTACTTGCTACACCTGGGAAGACTAATAACCAACACAAATGTACAACATAACATGTAATTGGTTTACTGTTCATTGGTTCTCTCTAATTCTTCAACTGACTTACTTGCTTCACCTGGGAAGACTAATAACCGGCACAAATGCACAACACAACATGTAATTGGTTTACTGTTCATTGGTTATCTCTAATTCTTCAACTGACTTACTTGCTACACCTGGGGAGATTAATAACCAACACAAATGCACAACACAACAAGTAATTGGTTTACTGTTTATTCGTTCTCTCTAATTCTTCAACTAACATACTTGCTACTCTAGGGGAGACTAATAACCAACACAAATGCACAACACAACAACTAATTGGTTTACTGTTTATTCGTTCTCCCTAATTCTTCAACTGACATACTTGCTACTCCAGGGGAGACTAATAACCAACACAAATGCACAACACAACAAGTAATTGGTTTATTGTTCATTGGTTCTCTCTAATTTTTCATCTGACTTACTTGCTACACCTGGGGAGACTAATAACCAACACAAATGCACAACACAACATGTAATTGGTTTACTGTTCATTGGTTCTCTCTAATTCTTCAACTGACTTACTTGCTACACCTGGGGAGACTAAGAACCAACACAAATGCACAACATAACATGTAAGTGGTTTACTGTTCATTGGTTCTCTCTTCTTCTTCAACTGACTTACTTGCTACACCTGGGAAGACTAATAACCAATACAAATGTACAACACAACATGTAATTGGTTTACTGTTCATTGGTTCTCTCTAATTCTTCAACTGACTTACTTGCAACACCTAGGAAGACTAATAACTAACACAAATGCACAACACAACATGTAATTGGTTTACTGTTCATTGGATATCTCTAATTCTTCAACTGACTTATTTGCTACTCCAGGGGAGACTAATATCCAACACAAATGCACAACACAACATGTAATTGGTTTACTGTTCATTGGTTATCTCTAATTCTTCAATTGACTTACTTGCTACACCTGGGGAGACTAATAACCAACACAAATGCACAACACAACATGTAACTGGTTTACTGTTCATTGGTTTTCTCTAATTCTTCAACTGTCTTACTTGCTACACCTGGGGAGACTAATAACCAACACAAATGCACAACACAACATGTAATTGGTTTACTGTTTATTCGTTCTCTCTAATTCTTCAACTAACATACTTGCTACTCTAGGGGAGACTAATAACCAACACAAATGCACAACACAACAAGTAATTGGTTTATTGTTCATTGGTTCTCTCTAATTTTTCAACTGACTTACTACCTACACCTGGGGAGACTAATAACCAGCACAAATGCACAACACAACATGTAATTGATTTACTGTTCATTGGTTCTCTCTAATTCTTCAACTGACATACTTGCTACACCTGGGGAGACTAATAACCAACATAAAGGCACAACATCACATGTAATTTGTTTATTGTTCATTGGTTCTCTCTAATTCTTCAAGTGACTTACTTGCTACACCTAGGGAGACTAATAACCAACACAAATGCACAACATAACATGCAATTGGTTTACTGTTGATTGGTTCTTTCTAATTCTTCAACTGACTTACTTGCTACACCTGGGGAGACTGATATCCAACACAAATGCACAACACAACATGTAATTGGTTTACTGTTCATTGGTTATCTCTAATTCTTCAACTGACTTACTTGCTACACCTGGGGAGACTGATAGCCAACACAAATGCACAACACAACATGTAATTCGTTTACTGTTCATTGGGTCTCTCTAATTCTTTAACTGACTTACTTGCTATACCTGGGGAGACGAATAACCAACACAAATGCACAACACAAAAAGTAATTTGTTTACTGTTCATTGGTTATCTCTAATTCTTCAACTGACTTACTTGCTACACCTGAGGAGACTAATAGCCAACACAAATGCACAACATAACATGCAATTGGTTTACTGTTCATCGGTTCTTTCTAATTCTTCAACTGACTTACTTGCTACACCTGGGGAGACTGATAACCAACACAAATGCACAACACAACATGTAATTGGTTTACTGTTCATTGGTTATCTCTAATTCTTCAACTGACTCACTTGCTACACCTGGGGAGATTAATAACCAACACAAATGCACAACACAACAAGTAATTGGTTTACTGTTTATTCGATCTCTCTAATTCTTCAACTAACATACTTGCTACTCTAGGGGAGACTAATAACCAACACAAATGCAAAACACAACAAGTAATTGGTTTACTGTTTATTCGTTCTCTCTAATTCTTCAACCGACATACTTGCTACTACAGGGGAGACTAATAACCAACACAAATGCATAACACAACAAGTAATTGGTTTATTGTTCATTGGTTCTCTCTAATTTTTCAACTGACTTACTTGCTACACCTGGGGAGACTAATAACCAACACAAATGCACAACACAACATGTAATTGGTTTACTGTTCATTGGTTCTCTCTAATTCTTCAACTGACTTACTTGCTACACCTGGGGAGACTAAGAACCAACACAAATGCACAACATAACATGTAAGTGGTTTACTGTTCATTGGTTCTCTCTTCTTCAACTGACTTACTTGCTACACCTGGGAAGACTAATAACCAACACAAATGTACAACATAACATGTAATTGGTTTACTGTTCATTGGTTCTCTCTAATTCTTCAACTGACTTACTTGCTTCACCTGGGAAGACTAATAACCAGCACAAATGCACAACACAACATGTAATTGGTTTACTGTTCATTGGTTATCTCTAATTCTTCAACTGACTTACTTGCTACACCTGGGGAGATTAATAACCAACACAAATGCACAACACAACAAGTAATTGGTTTACTGTTTATTCGTTCTCTCTAATTCTTCAACTAACATACTTGCTACTCTAGGGGAGACTAATAACCAACACAAATGCACAACACAACAAGTAATTGGTTTACTGTTTATTCGTTCTCCCTAATTCTTCAACTGACATACTTGCTACTCCAGGGGAGACTAATAACCAACACAAATGCACAACACAACAAGTAATTGGTTTATTGTTCATTGGTTCTCTCTAATTTTTCAACTGACTTACTTGCTACACCTGGGAAGACTAAGAACCAACACAAATGCACAACACAACATGTAATTGGTTTACTGTTCATTGGTTCTCTCTAATTCTTCAACTGACTTACTTGCTACACCTGGGGAGACTAAGAACCAACACAAATGCACAACATAACATGTAAGTGGTTTACTGTTCATTGGTTCTCTCTTCTTCTTCAACTGACTTACTTGCTACACCTGGGAAGACTAATAACCAATACAAATGTACAACACAACATGTAATTGGTTTACTGTTCATTGGTTCTCTCTAATTCTTCAACTGACTTACTTGCAACACCTAGGAAGACTAATAACTAACACAAATGCACAACACAACATGTAATTGGTTTACTGTTCATTGGTTATCTCTAATTCTTCAACTGACTTATTTGCTACTCCAGGGGAGACTAATATCCAACACAAATGCACAACACAACATGTAATTGGTTTACTGTTCATTGGTTATCTCTAATTCTTCTATTGACTTACTTGCTACACCTGGCGAGACTAATAACCAACACAAATGCACAACACAACATGTAACTGGTTTACTGTTCATTGGTTCTCTCTAATTCTTCAACTGTCTTACTTGCTACACCTGGGGAGACTAATAACCAACACAAATGCACAACACAACATGTAATTGGTTTACTGTTTATTCGTTCTCTCTAATTCTTCAACTAACATACTTGCTACTCTAGGGGAGACTAATAACCAACACAAATGCACAACACAACAAGTAATTGGTTTACTGTTTATTCGTTCTCTCTAATTCTTCAACTGACATACTTGCTACTCCAGGGGAGACTAATAACCAACACAAATACACAACACAACATGTAATTGGTTTACTGTTCATTGGTTCTCTCTAATTCTTCAACTGACTTACTTGCAACACCTAGGAAGACTAATAACTAACACAAATGCACAACACAACATGTAATTGGTTTACTGTTCATTGGTTATCTCTAATTCTTCAACTGACTTATTTGCTACTCCAGGGGAGACTAATATCCAACACAAATGCACAACACAACATGTAATTGGTTTACTGTTCATTGGTTATCTCTAATTCTTCAATTGACTTACTTGCTACACCTGGGGAGACTAATAACCAACACAAATGCACAACACAACATGTAACTGGTTTACTGTTCATTGGTTCTCTCTAATTCTTCAACTGTCTTACTTGCTACACCTGGGGAGACTAATAACCAACACAAATGCACAACACAACAAGTAATTGGTTTACTGTTTATTCGTTCTCTCTAATTCTTCAACTGACATACTTGCTACTCCAGGGGAGACTAATAACCAACACAAATACACAACACAACATGTAATTGGTTTACTGTTCATTGGTTCTCTCTAATTCTTCAAATGACTTACTTGCTACACCTGGGGAGACTAAGAACCAACACAAATGCACAACATAACATGTAAGTGGTTTACTGTTCATTGGTTCTCTCTACTTCTTCAACTGACTTACTTGCTACACCTGGGAAGACTAACCAACACAAATGTACAACATAACATGTAATTGGTTTACTGTTCATTGGTTCTCTCTAATTCTTCAACTGACTTACTTGCTTCACCTGGGAAGACTAATAACCAGCACAAATGCACAACACAACAAGTAATTGGTTTACTGTTCATTAGTTCTCTCTAATTCTTCAACTGACTTACTTGCTACACCTAGGGAGACTAATAACCAACACAAATGCACAACACAACAAGTAATTGGTTTACTGTTCATTGGTTCTCTTTAATTCTTGAACTGACTTACTTCCTACACCTGGGGAGACTAATAACCAACACAAATGCACAACACAACAAGTAATTGGTTTACTGTTTATTCGTTCCCTCTAATTCTTCAACTGACCTTCTTGTTACTCCAGGGGCGACTAATAACCAACACAAATGCACAACACAACAAGTAATTGGTTTACTGTTTATTCGTTCTCTCTAATTCTTCAACTGACATACTTGCTACTCAAGGGGAGACTAATAACCAACACAAATGCACAACACAACAAGTAATTGGTTTACGGTTCATTGGTTCTCTCTAATTCTTCAACTGACTTATTTGCTACTCCAGGGGAGACTAATATCCAACACAAATGCACAACACAACATGTAATTGGTTTACTGTTCATTGGTTATCTCTAATTCTTCAATTGACTTACTTGCTACACCTGGGGAGACTAATAACCAACACAAATGCACAACACAACATGTAACTGGTTTACTGTTCATTGGTTCTCTCTAATTCTTCAACTGTCTTACTTGCTACACCTGGGGAGACTAATAACCAACACAAATGCACAACACAACATGTAATTGGTTTACTGTTTATTCGTTCTCTCTAATTCTTCAACTAACATACTTGCTACTCTAGGGGAGACTAATAACCAACACAAATGCACAACACAACAAGTAATTGGTTTACTGTTTATTCGTTCTCCCTAATTCTTCAACTGACATACTTGCTACTCCAGGGGAGACTAATAACCAACACAAATGCACAACACAACAAGTAATTGGTTTATTGTTCATTGGTTCTCTCTAATTTTTCAACTGACTTACTTGCTACACCTGGGGAGACTAATAACCAACACAAATGCACAACACAACATGTAATTGGTTTACTGTTCATTGGTTCTCTCTAATTCTTCAACTGACTTACTTGCTACACCTGGGGAGACTAAGAACCAACACAAATGCACAACATAACATGTAAGTGGTTTACTGTTCATTGGTTCTCTCTTCTTCTTCAACTGACTTACTTGCTACACCTGGGAAGACTAATAACCAATACAAATGTACAACACAACATGTAATTGGTTTACTGTTCATTGGTTCTCTCTAATTCTTCAACTGACTTACTTGCAACACCTAGGAAGACTAATAACTAACACAAATGCACAACACAACATGTAATTGGTTTACTGTTCATTGGTTATCTCTAATTCTTCAACTGACTTATTTGCTACTCCAGGGGAGACTAATATCCAACACAAATGCACAACACAACATGTAATTGGTTTACTGTTCATTGGTTATCTCTAATTCTTCAATTGACTTACTTGCTACACCTGGGGAGACTAATAACCAACACAAATGCACAACACAACATGTAACTGGTTTACTGTTCATTGGTTCTCTCTAATTCTTCAACTGTCTTACTTGCTACACCTGGGGAGACTAATAACCAACACAAATGCACAACAAAACAAGTAATTGGTTTACTGTTTATTCGTTCTCTCTAATTCTTCAACTGACATACTTGCTTCTCCAGGGGAGACTAATAACCAACACAAATACACAACACAACATGTAATTGGTTTACTGTTCATTGGTTCTCTCTAATTCTTCAAATGACTTACTTGCTACACCTGGGGAGACTAAGAACCAACACAAATGCACAACATAACATGTAAGTGGTTTACTGTTCATTGGTTCTCTCTACTTCTTCAACTGACTTACTTGCTACACCTGGGAAGACTAACCAACACAAATGTACAACATAACATGTAATTGGTTTACTGTTCATTGGTTCTCTCTAATTCTTCAACTGACTTACTTGCTTCACCTGGGAAGACTAATAACCAGCACAAATGCACAACACAACATGTAATTGGTTTACTGTTTATTCGTTCTCTCTAATTCTTCAACTAACATACTTGCTACTCCAGGGGAGACTAATAACCAACACAAATGCACAACACAACAAGTAATTGGTTTACTATTTATTCGTTCTCTCTAATTCTTCAACTGACATACTTGCTACTCCAGGGGAGACTAATAACCAACACAAATGCACAACACAACAAGTAATTGGTTTACTGTTCATTGGTTCTCTCTAATTCTTCAACTGACTTACTTACTACACCTGGGGAGACTAATAACCAACACAAATGCACAACACAACATGTAATTGGTTTACTGTTCATTGGTTCTCTCTAATTCTTCAAATGACTTACTTGCTACACTTGGGGAGACTAAGAACCAACACAAATGCACAACATAACATGTAAGTGGTTTACTGTTCATTGGTTCTCTCTACTTCTTCAACTGACTTACTTGCTACACCTGGGAAGACTAATAACCAACACAAATGTACAACATAACATGTAATTGGTTTACTGTTCATTGGTTCTCTCTAATTCTTCAACTGACTTACTTGCTTCACCTGGGAAGACTAATAACCAGCACAAATGCACAACACAACATGTAATTGGTTTACTGTTCATTGGTTATCTCTAATTCTTCAACTGACTTACTTGCTACACCTGGGGAGATTAATAACCAACACAAATGCACAACACAACAAGTAATTGGTTTACTGTTTATTCGTTCTCTCTAATTCTTCAACTAACATACTTGCTACTCTAGGGGAGACTAATAACCAACACAAATGCACAACACAACAAGTAATTGGTTTACTGTTTATTCGTTCTCCCTAATTCTTCAACTGACATACTTGCTACTCCAGGGGAGACTAATAACCAACACAAATGCACAACACAACAAGTAATTGGTTTATTGTTCATTGGTTCTCTCTAATTTTTCAACTGACTTACTTGCTACACCTGGGGAGACTAATAACCAACACAAATGCACAACACAACATGTAATTGGTTTACTGTTCATTGGTTCTCTCTAATTCTTCAACTGACTTACTTGCTACACCTGGGGAGACTAAGAACCAACACAAATGCACAACATAACATGTAAGTGGTTTACTGTTCATTGGTTCTCTCTTCTTCTTCAACTGACTTACTTGCTACACCTGGGAAGACTAATAACCAATACAAATGTACAACACAACATGTAATTGGTTTACTGTTCATTGGTTCTCTCTAATTCTTCAACTGACTTACTTGCAACACCTAGGAAGACTAATAACTAACACAAATGCACAACACAACATGTAATTGGTTTACTGTTCATTGGTTATCTCTAATTCTTCAACTGACTTATTTGCTACTCCAGGGGAGACTAATATCCAACACAAATGCACAACACAACATGTAATTGGTTTACTGTTCATTGGTTATCTCTAATTCTTCAATTGACTTACTTGCTACACCTGGGGAGACTAATAACCAACACAAATGCACAACACAACATGTAACTGGTTTACTGTTCATTGGTTCTCTCTAATTCTTCAACTGTCTTACTTGCTACACCTGGGGAGACTAATAACCAACACAAATGCACAACAAAACAAGTAATTGGTTTACTGTTTATTCGTTCTCTCTAATTCTTCAACTGACATACTTGCTTCTCCAGGGGAGACTAATAACCAACACAAATACACAACACAACATGTAATTGGTTTACTGTTCATTGGTTCTCTCTAATTCTTCAAATGACTTACTTGCTACACCTGGGGAGACTAAGAACCAACACAAATGCACAACATAACATGTAAGTGGTTTACTGTTCATTGGTTCTCTCTACTTCTTCAACTGACTTACTTGCTACACCTGGGAAGACTAACCAACACAAATGTACAACATAACATGTAATTGGTTTACTGTTCATTGGTTCTCTCTAATTCTTCAACTGACTTACTTGCTTCACCTGGGAAGACTAATAACCAGCACAAATGCACAACACAACATGTAATTGGTTTACTGTTTATTCGTTCTCTCTAATTCTTCAACTAACATACTTGCTACTCCAGGGGAGACTAATAACCAACACAAATGCACAACACAACAAGTAATTGGTTTACTATTTATTCGTTCTCTCTAATTCTTCAACTGACATACTTGCTACTCCAGGGGAGACTAATAACCAACACAAATGCACAACACAACAAGTAATTGGTTTACTGTTCATTGGTTCTCTCTAATTCTTCAACTGACTTACTTACTACACCTGGGGAGACTAATAACCAACACAAATGCACAACACAACATGTAATTGGTTTACTGTTCATTGGTTCTCTCTAATTCTTCAAATGACTTACTTGCTACACTTGGGGAGACTAAGAACCAACACAAATGCACAACATAACATGTAAGTGGTTTACTGTTCATTGGTTCTCTCTACTTCTTCAACTGACTTACTTGCTACACCTGGGAAGACTAATAACCAACACAAATGTACAACATAACATGTAATTGGTTTACTGTTCATTGGTTCTCTCTAATTCTTCAACTGACTTACTTGCTTCACCTGGGAAGACTAATAACCAGCACAAATGCACAACACAACATGTAATTGGTTTACTGTTCATTGGTTATCTCTAATTCTTCAACTGACTTACTTGCTACACCTGGGGAGATTAATAACCAACACAAATGCACAACACAACAAGTAATTGGTTTACTGTTTATTCGTTCTCTCTAATTCTTCAACTAACATACTTGCTACTCTAGGGGAGACTAATAACCAACACAAATGCACAACACAACAAGTAATTGGTTTACTGTTTATTCGTTCTCCCTAATTCTTCAACTGACATACTTGCTACTCCAGGGGAGACTAATAACCAACACAAATGCACAACACAACAAGTAATTGGTTTATTGTTCATTGGTTCTCTCTAATTTTTCAACTGACTTACTTGCTACACCTGGGGAGACTAATAACCAACACAAATGCACAACACAACATGTAATTGGTTTACTGTTCATTGGTTCTCTCTAATTCTTCAACTGACTTACTTGCTACACCTGGGGAGACTAAGAACCAACACAAATGCACAACATAACATGTAAGTGGTTTACTGTTCATTGGTTCTCTCTTCTTCTTCAACTGACTTACTTGCTACACCTGGGAAGACTAATAACCAATACAAATGTACAACACAACATGTAATTGGTTTACTGTTTATTCGTTCTCTCTAATTCTTCAACTAACATACTTGCTACTCCAGGGGAGACTAATAACCAACACAAATGCACAACACAACAAGTAATTGGTTTACTGTTTATTCGTTCTCTCTAATTCTTCAACTGACATACTTGCTACTCCAGGGGAGACTAATAACCAACACAAATGCACAACACAACAAGTAATTGGTTTACTGTTCATTGGTTCTCTCTAATTCTTCAACTGACTTACTTACTACACCTGGGGAGACTAATAACCAACACAAATGCACAACACAACATGTAATTGGTTTACTGTTCATTGGTTCTCTCTAATTCTTCAAATGACTTACTTGCTACACCTGGGGAGACTAAGAACCAACACAAATGCACAACATAACATGTAAGTGGTTTACTGTTCATTGGTTCTCTCTACTTCTTCAACTGACTTACTTGCTACACCTGGGAAGACTAATAACCAACACAAATGTACAACATAACATGTAATTGGTTTACTGTTCATTGGTTCTCTCTAATTCTTCAACTGACTTACTTGCTTCACCTGGGAAGACTAATAACCAGCACAAATGCACAACACAACATGTAATTGGTTTACTGTTCATTGGTTATCTCTAATTCTTCAACTGACTTACTTGCTACACCTGGGGAGATTAATAACCAACACAAATGCACAACACAACAAGTAATTGGTTTACTGTTTATTCGTTCTCTCTAATTCTTCAACTAACATACTTGCTACTCTAGGGGAGACTAATAACCAACACAAATGCACAACACAACAAGTAATTGGTTTACTGTTTATTCGTTCTCCCTAATTCTTCAACTGACATACTTGCTACTCCAGGGGAGACTAATAACCAACACAAATGCACAACACAACAAGTAATTGGTTTATTGTTCATTGGTTCTCTCTAATTTTTCATCTGACTTACTTGCTACACCTGGGGAGACTAATAACCAACACAAATGCACAACACAACATGTAATTGGTTTACTGTTCATTGGTTCTCTCTAATTCTTCAACTGACTTACTTGCTACACCTGGGGAGACTAAGAACCAACACAAATGCACAACATAACATGTAAGTGGTTTACTGTTCATTGGTTCTCTCTTCTTCTTCAACTGACTTACTTGCTACACCTGGGAAGACTAATAACCAATACAAATGTACAACACAACATGTAATTGGTTTACTGTTCATTGGTTCTCTCTAATTCTTCAACTGACTTACTTGCAACACCTAGGAAGACTAATAACTAACACAAATGCACAACACAACATGTAATTGGTTTACTGTTCATTGGTTATCTCTAATTCTTCAACTGACTTATTTGCTACTCCAGGGGAGACTAATATCCAACACAAATGCACAACACAACATGTAATTGGTTTACTGTTCATTGGTTATCTCTAATTCTTCAATTGACTTACTTGCTACACCTGGGGAGACTAATAACCAACACAAATGCACAACACAACATGTAACTGGTTTACTGTTCATTGGTTCTCTCTAATTCTTCAACTGTCTTACTTGCTACACCTGGGGAGACTAATAACCAACACAAATGCACAACACAACATGTAATTGGTTTACTGTTTATTCGTTCTCTCTAATTCTTCAACTAACATACTTGCTACTCTAGGGGAGACTAATAACCAACACAATTGCACAACACAACAAGTAATTGGTTTACTGTTTATTCGTTCTCTCTAATTCTTCAACTGACATACTTGCTACTCCAGGGGAGACTAATAACCAACACAAATACACAACACAACATGTAATTGGTTTACTGTTCATTGGTTCTCTCTAATTCTTCAAATGACTTACTTGCTACACCTGGGGAGACTAAGAACCAACACAAATGCACAACATAACATGTAAGTGGTTTACTGTTCATTGGTTCTCTCTACTTCTTCAACTGACTTACTTGCTACACCTGGGAAGACTAACCAACACAAATGTACAACATAACATGTAATTGGTTTACTGTTCATTGGTTCTCTCTAATTCTTCAACTGACTTACTTGCTTCACCTGGGAAGACTAATAACCAGCACAAATGCACAACACAACATGTAATTGGTTTACTGTTCATTGGTTATCTCTAATTCTTCAACTGACTTACTTGCTACACCTGGGGAGATTAATAACCAACACAAATGCACAACACAACAAGTAATTGGTTTACTGTTTATTCGTTCTCTCTAATTCTTCAACTAACATACTTGCTACTCTAGGGGAGACTAATAACCAACACAATTGCACAACACAACAAGTAATTGGTTTACTGTTTATTCGTTCTCTCTAATTCTTCAACTGACATACTTGCTACTCCAGGGGAGACTAATAACCAACACAAATACACAACACAACATGTAATTGGTTTACTGTTCATTGGTTCTCTCTAATTCTTCAAATGACTTACTTGCTTCACCTGGGAAGACTAATAACCAGCACAAATGCACAACACAACAAGTAATTGGTTTACTGTTCATTAGTTCTCTCTAATTCTTCAACTGACTTACTTGCTACACCTAGGGAGACTAATAACCAACACAAATGCACAACACAACAAGTAATTGGTTTACTGTTCATTGGTTCTCTTTAATTCTTGAACTGACTTACTTCCTACACCTGGGGAGACTAATAACCAACACAAATGCACAACACAACAAGTAATTGGTTTACTGTTTATTCGTTCCCTCTAATTCTTCAACTGACCTTCTTGCTACTCCAGGGGCGACTAATAACCAACACAAATGCACAACACAACAAGTAATTGGTTTACTGTTTATTCGTTCTCTCTAATTCTTCAACTGACATACTTGCTACTCAAGGGGAGACTAATAACCAACACAAATGCACAACACAACAAGTAATTGGTTTACGGTTCATTGGTTCTCTCTAATTCTTCAACTGACTTATTTGCTACTCCAGGGGAGACTAATATCCAACACAAATGCACAACACAACATGTAATTGGTTTACTGTTCATTGGTTATCTCTAATTCTTCAATTGACTTACTTGCTACACCTGGGGAGACTAATAACCAACACAAATGCACAACACAACATGTAACTGGTTTACTGTTCATTGGTTCTCTCTAATTCTTCAACTGTCTTACTTGCTACACCTGGGGAGACTAATAACCAATACAAATGCACAACACAACATGTAATTGGTTTACTGTTTATTCGTTCTCTCTAATTCTTCAACTAACATACTTGCTACTCTAGGGGAGACTAATAACCAACACAAATGCACAACACAACAAGTAATTGGTTTACTGTTTATTCGTTCTATCTAATTCTTCAACTGACATACTTGCTACTCTAGGGGAGACTAATAACCAACACAAATGCACAACTCAACAAGTAATTGGTTTACTGTTTATTCGTTCTCTCTAATTCTTCAACGAACATACTTGCTACTCTAGGGGAGACTAATAACCAACACAAATGCACAACACAACAAGTAATTGGTTTACTGTTTATTCGTTCTCCCTAATTCTTCAACTGACATACTTGCTACTCCAGGGGAGACTAATAACCAACACAAATGCACAACACAACAAGTAATTGGTTTATTGTTCATTGGTTCTCTCTAATTTTTCAACTGACTTACTTGCTACACCTGGGGAGACTAATAACCAACACAAATGCACAACACAACATGTAATTGGTTTACTGTTCATTGGTTCTCTCTAATTCTTCAACTGACTTACTTGCTACACCTGGGGAGACTAAGAACCAACACAAATGCACAACATAACATGTAAGTGGTTTACTGTTCATTGGTTCTCTCTTCTTCTTCAACTGACTTACTTGCTACACCTGGGAAGACTAATAACCAATACAAATGTACAACACAACATGTAATTGGTTTACTGTTCATTGGTTCTCTCTAATTCTTCAACTGACTTACTTGCAACACCTAGGAAGACTAATAACTAACACAAATGCACAACACAACATGTAATTGGTTTACTGTTCATTGGTTATCTCTAATTCTTCAACTGACTTATTTGCTACTCCAGGGGAGACTAATATGCAACACAAATGCACAACACAACATGTAATTGGTTTACTGTTCATTGGTTATCTCTAATTCTTCAATTGACTTACTTGCTACACCTGGGGAGACTAATAACCAACACAAATGCACAACACAACATGTAACTGGTTTACTGTTCATTGGTTCTCTCTAATTCTTCAACTGTCTTACTTGCTACACCTGGGGAGACTAATAACCAACACAAATGCACAACACAACAAGTAATTGGTTTACTGTTTATTCGTTCTCTCTAATTCTTCAACTGACATACTTGCTACTCCAGGGGAGACTAATAACCAACACAAATACACAACACAACATGTAATTGGTTTACTGTTCATTGGTTCTCTCTAATTCTTCAAATGACTTACTTGCTACACCTGGGGAGACTAAGAACCAACACAAATGCACAACATAACATGTAAGTGGTTTACTGTTCATTGGTTCTCTCTACTTCTTCAACTGACTTACTTGCTACACCTGGGAAGACTAACCAACACAAATGTACAACATAACATGTAATTGGTTTACTGTTCATTGGTTCTCTCTAATTCTTCAACTGACTTACTTGCTTCACCTGGGAAGACTAATAACCAGCACAAATGCACAACACAACAAGTAATTGGTTTACTGTTCATTAGTTCTCTCTAATTCTTCAACTGACTTACTTGCTACACCTAGGGAGACTAATAACCAACACAAATGCACAACACAACAAGTAATTGGTTTACTGTTCATTGGTTCTCTTTAATTCTTGAACTGACTTACTTCCTACACCTGGGGAGACTAATAACCAACACAAATGCACAACACAACAAGTAATTGGTTTACTGTTTATTCGTTCCCTCTAATTCTTCAACTGACCTTTTTGCTACTCCAGGGGCGACTAATAACCAACACAAATGCACAACACAACAAGTAATTGGTTTACTGTTTATTCGTTCTCTCTAATTCTTCAACTGACATACTTGCTACTCCAGGGGAGACTAATAACCAACACAAATGCACAACACAACAAGTAATTGGTTTACGGTTCATTGGTTCTCTCTAATTCTTCAACTGACTTATTTGCTACTCCAGGGGAGACTAATATCCAACACAAATGCACAACACAACATGTAATTGGTTTACTGTTCATTGGTTATCTCTAATTCTTCAATTGACATACTTGCTACACCTGGGGAGACTAATAACCAACACAAATGCACAACACAACATGTAACTGGTTTACTGTTCATTGGTTCTCTCTAATTCTTCAACTGTCTTACTTGCTACACCTGGGGAGACTAATAACCAACACAAATGCACAACACAACATGTAATTGGTTTACTGTTTATTCGTTCTCTCTAATTCTTCAACTAACATACTTGCTACTCTAGGGGAGACTAATAACCAACACAAATGCACAACACAACAAGTAATTGGTTTACTATTTATTCGTTCTCTCTAATTCTTCAACTGACATACTTGCTACTCCAGGGGAGACTAATAACCAACACAAATGCACAACACAACAAGTAATTGGTTTACGGTTCATTGGTTCTCTCTAATTCTTCAACTGACTTACTTACTACACCTGGGGAGACTAATAACCAACA
Organism: Cajanus cajan; assembly: GCF_000230855.2. Lineage (NCBI taxonomy): Eukaryota > Viridiplantae > Streptophyta > Magnoliopsida > Fabales > Fabaceae > Cajanus > Cajanus cajan. The sequence goes on from NC_138525.1 coordinate 43,864,426, forward strand.
CAAATGCACGACATAACATGTAATTGGTTTATTGTTCATTGGTTCTCTCTAATTCTTCAACTGACTTACTTGCTACACCTGGGGAGACTAAAAACCAACACAAATGCACGACATAACATGTAATTGGTTTACTGTTCATTGGTTCTCTCTAATTCTTCAACTGACTTACTTGGTACCCCTGGGGAGACTAATAACCAACACAAATGCACGACATAACATGCAACTGGTTTATTGTTCATTGGTTCTCTCTAATTCTTCAACTTACTTACTTGATACACCTAGGGAGACTAATAGCCAACACAAACGCATGACATAACATGTAATTAGTTTACTATTCATTGGTTCTCTTTAATTCTTCAACTGACTTACTTGCTACACCTGGGGAGACTAACAACCAACACAAATGCACAACATAGCATGTAATCGGTTTACTGTTCGTTGGTTCTCTCTAATTCTTCAACTGACTTACTTGCTACACCTGGGGAGTCTAATAACCAACACAAATGCACAACATAACATGTAATTGGTTTACTGTTCATTGGTTCTCTCTAATTCTTCAACTGACTTACTTGCTACATCTGGGGAGACTAATAACCAACACAAATGCACGACATAACATGTAATTGGTTTATTGTTCATTGGTTCTCTCAAATTCTTCAACTGAAGTACTTGTTACACCTGGGGAGACTAATAACCAACACAAATGCACGACATAACATGTAATTGGTTTACTGTTCATTAGTTCTCTCTAATTCTTCAACTGACTTACTTGCTACACCTGGGGAGACTAATAACCAACACAAATGCACGACATAACATGTAATTGGTTTACTGTTCATTGGGTCTCTCTAATTCTTCAACTGACTTACTTGCTGTACCTTGGGAGACTAATAACCGACACAAATGCACAACTCAACATGTAATTAGTTTACTATTCATTGGTTCTCTCTAATTCTTCAACTGACTTACTTGAAACACTTGGGGAGGCTAATAACCAACACAAATGCACAACATAACATGTAATTGGTTTACTGTTCATTGGTTTTCTCTAATTCTTCAACTGATTTACTTGCTATACCTAGGGAGACTAATAACCAACAAAAATGCACAACATAACATGTAATTTGTTTATAGTTCATTGGTTCTCTCTAATTCTTCAACTGACTTACTTGCTACACCTGGCGAGACAAATAACCATCATAAATGCACAACATAACATGTAATTGGTTTACTGTTCATTGGTTCTCTCTAATTCTTCAACTGACTTACTTGCTACACCTGGGGAGACTAATAGCCAACACAAATGCACGACATAACATGTAATTGGTTTATTGTTCATTGGTTCTTTCTAATTCTTCAACTGACTTACTTGCTACACCTGGGCAGACTAAAAACCAACACAAATGCACGACATAACATGTAATCGGTTTACTGTTCGTTGGTTCTCTCTAATTCTTCAACTGACTTACTTGCTACACCTGGGGAGACTAATAACCAACACAAATGCACGACATAACATGTAATTGGTTTATTGTTCATTGGTTCTCTCAAATTCTTCAACTTACTTACTTGCTACACCTAGGGAGACTAATAGCCAACACAAACGCATGACATAACATGTAATTAGTTTACTATTCATTGGTTCTCTTTAATTCTTCAACTAACTTACTTGCTACACCTGGGGAGACTAATAACCAACACAAATGCACAACACAACATGTAATTGGTTTACTGTTCATTGGGTCTCTCTAATTCTTCAACTGACTTACTTGCTGTACCTTGGGAGACTAATAACCGACACAAATGCACAACTCAACATGTAATTAGTTTACTATTCATTGGTTCTCTCTAATTCTTCAACTGACTTACTTGAAACACTTGGGGAGGCTAATAACCAACACAAATGCACAACATAACATGTAATTGGTTTACTGTTCATTGGTTTTCTCTAATTCTTCAACTGATTTACTTGCTATACCTAGGGAGACTAATAACCAACAAAAATGCACAACATAACATGTAATTTGTTTATAGTTCATTGGTTCTCTCTAATTCTTCAACTGACTTACTTGCTACACCTGGCGAGACAAATAACCATCATAAATGCACAACATAACATGTAATTGGTTTACTGTTCATTGGTTCTCTCTAATTCTTCAACTGACTTACTTGCTACACCTGGGGAGACTAATAACCAACACAAATGCACAACATAACATGTTATTGGTTTACTATTCATTGGTTCTTTCTAATTCATCAACTAACTTACTTGCTACACCTGGGGAGACTAATAACAAATACAAATGCACAACATAACATGCAATTGGTTTACTGTTCATTGGTTCTTTCTAATTCATCAACTGACTTACTTGCTACACCTGGGGAGACTAATAACCAACACAAATGCACAACACAACATGTAATTGGTTTACTGTTCATTGGTTCTCTCTAATTCTTCAACTGACTTATTTTCTACTCCTGGGGAGACTAATAACCAACATAAATGCACAACATAACATGCAATTGGTTTACTGTTCATTGGTTCTTTCTAATTCATCAACTAACTTACTTGCTACACCTGGGGAGACTAATAACAAATAAAAATGCACAACATAACATGCAATCGGTTTACTGTTCATTGGTTCTTTCTAATTCATCAACTGACTTACTTGCTACACCTGGGGAGACTAATAACCAGCACAAATGCACAACACAACATGTAATTGGTTTACTGTTCATTGGTTCTCTCTAATTCTTCAACTGACTTACTTACTGCACCTGGGGAGACGAATAACCAACACAAATGCACGACACAACATGTAATTGGTTTACTGTTCATTGGGTCTCTCTAATTGTTCAACTGACTTACTTGCTATACCTGGGGAGACGAATAACCAACACAAATGCACAACACAACATGTAATTAGTTTACTGTTCATTGGTTCTCTCTAATTCTTCAACTGACATATTTGCTACACCTGGGGAGACTAATAACCAACACAAATGCACAACATAACATGCAATTGGTTTACTGTTCATCGGTTCTTTCTAATTCTTCAACTGACTTACTTTCTACTCCTGGTGAGACTAATAACCAACATAAAGGCACAACATAACATGCAATTGGTTTACTGTTCATTGGTTCTTTCTAATTCATCAACTAACTTACTTGCTACACCTGGGGAGACTAATAACAAATAAAAATGCACAACATAACATGCAATTGGTTTACTGTTCATTGGTTCTTTCTAATTCATCAACTGACTTACTTGCTACCCCTGGGGAGACTAATAACCAACACAAATGCACGACATAACATGTAATTGGTTTATTGTTCATTGGTTCTCTCTAATTCTTCAACTTACTTACTTGATACACCTAGGGAGACTAATAGCCAACACAAACGCATGACATAACATGTAATTAGTTTACTATTCATTGGTTCTCTTTAATTCTTCAACTGACTTACTTGCTACACCTGGGGAGACTAACAACCAACACAAATGCACAACATAGAATGTAATCGGTTTACTGTTCGTTGGTTCTCTCTAATTCTTCAACTGACTTACTTGCTACACCTGGGGAGTCTAATAACCAACACAAATGCACAACATAACATGTAATTGGTTTACTGTTCATTGGGTCTCTCTAATTCTTCAACTGACTTACTTGTTGTACCTTGGGAGACTAATAACCGACACAAATGCACAACTCAACATGTAATTAGTTTACTATTCATTGGTTCTCTCTAATTCTTCAACTGACTTACTTGAAACACTTGGGGAGGCTAATAACCAACACAAATGCACAACATAACATGTAATTGGTTTACTGTTCATTGGTTTTCTCTAATTCTTCAACTGATTTACTTGCTATACCTAGGGAGACTAATAACCAACAAAAATGCACAACATAACATGTAATTTGTTTATAGTTCATTGGTTCTCTCTAATTCTTCAACTGACTTACTTGCTACACCTGGCGAGACAAATAACCATCATAAATGCACAACATAACATGTAATTGGTTTACTGTTCATTGGTTCTCTCTAATTCTTCAACTGACTTACTTGCTACACCTGGGGAGACTAATAACCAACACAAATGCACAACATAACATGTTATTGGTTTACTATTCATTGGTTCTTTCTAATTCATCAACTAACTTACTTGCTACACCTGGGGAGACTAATAACAAATACAAATGCACAACATAACATGCAATTGGTTTACTGTTCATTGGTTCTTTCTAATTCATCAACTGACTTACTTGCTACACCTGGGGAGACTAATAACCAACACAAATGCACAACACAACATGTAATTGGTTTACTGTTCATTGGTTCTCTCTAATTCTTCAACTGACTTACTTTCTACTCCTGGGGAGACTAAAAACCAACATAAATGCACAACATAACATGCAATTGGTTTACTGTTCATTGGTTCTTTCTAATTCATCAACTAACTTACTTGCTACACCTGGGGAGACTAATAACAAATAAAAATGCACAACATAACATGCAATTGGTTTACTGTTCATTGGTTCTTTCTAATTCATCAACTGACTTACTTGCTACACCTGGGGAGACTAATAACCAGCACAAATGCACAACACAACATGTAATTGGTTTACTGTTCATTGGTTCTCTCTAATTCTTCAACTGACTTACTTACTACACCTGGGGAGACGAATAACCAACACAAATGCACGACACAACATGTAATTGGTTTACTGTTCATTGGGTCTCTCTAATTGTTCAACTGACTTACTTGCTATACCTGGGGAGACGAATAACCAACACAAATGCACAACACAACATGTAATTAGTTTACTGTTCATTGGTTCTCTCTAATTCTTCAACTGACATATTTGCTACACCTGGGGAGACTAATAACCAACACAAATGCACAACATAACATGCAATTGGTTTACTGTTCATCGGTTCTTTCTAATTCTTCAACTGACTTACTTTCTACTCCTGGGGAGACTAATAACCAACATAAATGCACAACATAACATGCAATTGGTTTACTGTTCATTGGTTCTTTCTAATTCATCAACTAACTTACTTGCTACACCTGGGGAGACTAATAACAAATAAAAATGCACAACATAACATGCAATTGGTTTACTGTTCATTGGTTCTTTCTAATTCATCAACTGACTTACTTGCTACCCCTGGGGAGACTAATAACCAACACAAATGCACGACATAACATGTAATTGGTTTATTGTTCATTGGTTCTCTCTAATTCTTCAACTTACTTACTTGATACACCTAGGGAGACTAATAGCCAACACAAACGCATGACATAACATGTAATTAGTTTACTATTCATTGGTTCTCTTTAATTCTTCAACTGACTTACTTGCTACACCTGGGGAGACTAACAACCAACACAAATGCACAACATAGCATGTAATCGGTTTACTGTTCGTTGGTTCTCTCTAATTCTTCAACTGACTTACTTGCTACACCTGGGGAGTCTAATAACCAACACAAATGCACAACATAACATGTAATTGGTTTACTGTTCATTGGGTCTCTCTAATTCTTCAACTGACTTACTTGCTGTACCTTGGGAGACTAATAACCTAAACAAATGCACAACTCAACATGTAATTAGTTTACTATTCATTGGTTCTCTCTAATTCTTCAACTGACTTACTTGAAACACTTGGGGAGGCTAATAACCAACACAAATGCACAACATAACATGTAATTGGTTTACTGTTCATTGGTTTTCTCTAATTCTTCAACTGATTTACTTGCTATACCTAGGGAGACTAATAACCAACAAAAATGCACAACATAACATGTAATTTGTTTATAGTTCATTGGTTCTCTCTAATTCTTCAACTGACTTACTTGCTACACCTGGCGAGACAAATAACCATCATAAATGCACAACATAACATGTAATTGGTTTACTGTTCATTGGTTCTCTCTAATTCTTCAACTGACTTACTTGCTACACCTGGGGAGACTAATAACCAACACAAATGCACAACATAACATGTTATTGGTTTACTATTCATTGGTTCTTTCTAATTCATCAACTAACTTACTTGCTACACCTGGGGAGACTAATAACAAATACAAATGCACAACATAACATGCAATTGGTTTACTGTTCATTGGTTCTTTCTAATTCATCAACTGACTTACTTGCTACACCTGGGGAGACTAATAACCAACACAAATGCACAACACAACATGTAATTGGTTTACTGTTCATTGGTTCTCTCTAATTCTTCAACTGACTTACTTTCTACTCCTGGGGAGACTAATAACCAACATAAATGCACAACATAACATGCAATTGGTTTACTGTTCATTGGTTCTTTCTAATTCATCAACTAACTTACTTGCTACACCTGGGGACACTAATAACAAATAAAAATGCACAACATAACATGCAATTGGTTTACTGTTCATTGGTTCTTTCTAATTCATCAACTGACTTACTTGCTACACCTGGGGAGACTAATAACCAGCACAAATGCACAACACAACATGTAATTGGTTTACTGTTCATTGGTTCTCTCTAATTCTTCAACTGACTTACTTACTACACCTGGGGAGACGAATAACCAACACAAATGCACGACACAACATGTAATTGGTTTACTGTTCATTGGGTCTCTCTAATTGTTCAACTGACTTACTTGCTATACCTGGGGAGACGAATAACCAACACAAATGCACAACACAACATGTAATTAGTTTACTGTTCATTGGTTCTCTCTAATTCTTCAACTGACATATTTGCTACACCTGGGGAGACTAATAACCAACACAAATGCACAACATAACATGCAATTGGTTTACTGTTCATCGGTTCTTTCTAATTCTTCAACTGACTTACTTTCTACTCCTGGGGAGACTAATAACCAACATAAATGCACAACATAACATGCAATTGGTTTACTGTTCATTGGTTCTTTCTAATTTATCAACTAACTTACTTGCTACACCTGGGGAGACTAATAACAAATAAAAATGCACAACATAACATGCAATTGGTTTAGTGTTCATTGGTTCTCTCTAATTCTTCAACTGACTTACTTGCTACCCCTGGGGAGACTAATAACCAACACAAATGCACGACATAACATATAATTGGTTTATTGTTCATTGGTTCTCTCTAATTCTTCAACTTACTTACTTGATACACCTAGGGAGACTAATAGCCAACACAAACGCATGACATAACATGTAATTAGTTTACTATTCATTGGTTCTCTTTAATTCTTCAACTGACTTACTTGCTACACCTGGGGAGACTAACAACCAACACAAATGCACAACATAGCATGTAATCGGTTTACTGTTCGTTGGTTCTCTCTAATTCTTCAACTGACTTACTTGCTACACCTGGGGAGTCTAATAACCAACACAAATGCACAACATAACATGTAATTGGTTTACTGTTCATTGGTTCTCTCAAATTCTTCAACTGACTTACTTGCTACATCTGGGGAGACTAATAACCAACACAAATGCACGACATAACATGTAATTGGTTTATTGTTCATTGGTTCTCTCTAATTCTTCAACTGAAGTACTTGTTACACCTGGGGAGACTAATAACCAACACAAATGCACGACATAACATGTAATTGGTTTACTGTTCATTAGTTCTCTCTAATTCTTCAACTGACTTACTTGCTACACCTGGGGAGACTAATAACCAACACAAATGCACGACATAACATGTAATTGGTTTATTGTTCATTGGTTCTCTCTAATTCTTCAACTGACTTACTTGCTACACCTGGGGAGACTAATAACCAACACAAACGCACGACATAACATGTAATTGGTTTACTGTTCACTGGTTCTCTCTAATTCTTCAACTTACTTACTTGCTACACCTAGGGAGACTAATAGCCAACACAAACGCATGACATAACATGTAATTGGATTACTGTTCATTGGTTCTCTCTAATTCTTCAACTAACTTACTTGCTACACCTGCGGAGACTAATAACCAACACAAATGCGCGACATAACATGTTATTGGTTTACAGTTCATTGGTTCTCTCTAATTCTACAACTGACTTACTTGCTACTCCTGGGAAGACTAATAACCAACACAAATGCGCGACATAACATGTAATTGGTTTAGTGTTCATTGGTTCTCTCTAATTCTTCAACTGACTTACTTGCTACACCTGGGGAGACTAATAACCAACACAAATCGACGACATAACATGTAATTAGTTTACTGTTCATTGGTTCTCTCGAATTCTTCAACTGACTTACTTGCTACACCTGGGGAGATTAATAGCCAACACAAATGCACGACATAACATGTAATTGGTTTATTGTTCATTGGTTCTCTCTAATTCTTCAACTGACTTACTTGCTACACCTGGGGAGACTAAAAACCAACACAAATGCACGACATAACATGTAATCGGTTTACTGTTCGTTGGTTCTCTCTAATTCTTCAACTGACTTACTTGCTACACCTGGGGAGACTAATAAACAACACAAATGCACGACATAACATGTAATTGGTTTATTGTTCATTGGTTCTCTCTAATTCTTCAACTGACTTACTTGCTACACCTGGGGAGACTAAAAACCAACACAAATGCACGACATAACATGCAATCGGTTTACTGTTCGTTGGTTCTCTCTAATTCTTCAACTGACTTACTTGCTACACCTTGGGAGACTAATAACCAACGCAAATGCACGACATAACATGTAATTGGTTTATTGTTCATTGGTTCTCTCTAATTCTTCAACTGAAGTACTTGTTACACCTGGGGAGACTAATAACCAACACAAATGCACGACATAACATGTAATTGGTTTACTGTTCATTAGTTCTCTCTAATTCTTCAACTGACTTACTTGCTACACCTGGGGAGACTAAAAACCAACACAAATGCACGACATAACATGTAATCGGTTTACTGTTCGTTGGTTCTCTCTAATTCTTCAACTGACTTACTTGCTACACCTGGGGAGACTAATAACCAACACAAATCCACGACATAACATGTAATTGGTTTATTGTTCATTGGTTCTCTCTAATTCTTCAACTTACTTACTTGCTACACCTAGGGAGACTAATAGCCAACACAAACGCATGACATAACATGTAATTAGTTTACTATTCATTGGTTCTCTTTAATTCTTCAACTAACTTACTTGCTACACCTGGGGAGACTAATAACCAACACAAATGCACAACACAACATGTAATTGGTTTACTGTTCATTGGGTCTCTCTAATTCTTCAACTGACTTACTTGCTGTACCTTGGGAGACTAATAACCGACACAAATGCACAACTCAACATGTAATTAGTTTACTATTCATTGGTTCTCTCTAATTCTTCAACTGACTTACTTGAAACACTTGGGGAGGCTAATAACCAACACAAATGCACAACATAACATGTAATTGGTTTACTGTTCATTGGTTTTCTCTAATTCTTCAACTGATTTACTTGCTATACCTTGGGAGACTAATAACCAACAAAAATGCACAACATAACATGTAATTTGTTTATAGTTCATTGGTTCTCTCTAATTCTTCAACTGACTTACTTGCTACACCTGGCGAGACAAATAACCATCATAAATGCACAACATAACATGTAATTGGTTTACTGTTCATTGGTTCTCTCTAATTCTTCAACTGACTTACTTGCTACACCTGGGGAGACTAATAACCAACACAAATGCACAACATAACATGTTATTAGTTTACTATTCATTGGTTCTTTCTAATTCATCAACTAACTTACTTGCTACACCTGGGGAGACTAATAACAAATACAAATGCACAACATAACATGCAATTGGTTTACTGTTCATTGGTTCTTTCTAATTCATCAACTGACTTACTTGCTACACCTGGGGAGACTAATAACCAACACAAATGCACAACACAACATGTAATTGGTTTACTGTTCATTGGTTCTCTCTAATTCTTCAACTGACTTACTTTCTACTCCTGGGGAGACTAATAACCAACATAAATGCACAACATAACATGCAATTGGTTTACTGTTCATTGGTTCTTTCTAATTCATCAACTAACTTACTTGCTACACCTGGGGAGACTAATAACAAATAAAAATGCACAACATAACATGCAATTGGTTTACTGTTCATTGGTTCTTTCTAATTCATCAACTGACTTACTTGCTACACCTGGGGAGACTAATAACTAGCACAAATGCACAACACAACATGTAATTGGTTTACTGTTCATTGGTTCTCTCTAATTCTTCAACTGACTTACTTACTACACCTGGGGAAACGAATAACCAACACAAATGCACGACACAACATGTAATTGGTTTACTGTTCATTGGGTCTCTCTAATTGTTCAACTGACTTACTTGCTATACCTGGGGAGACGAATAACCAACACAAATGCACAACACAACATGTAATTAGTTTACTGTTCATTGGTTCTCTCTAATTCTTCAACTGACATATTTGCTACACCTGGGGAGACTAATAACCAACACAAATGCACAACATAACATGCAATTGGTTTACTGTTCATCGGTTCTTTCTAATTCTTCAACTGACTTACTTGCTACACCTGGGGAGACTGATAACCAACACAAATGCACAACACAACATGTAATTGGTTTGCTGTTCATTGGTTATCTCTAATTCTTCAACTGACTTACTTGGTACACCTGGGGAGACTAATAACCAACACAAATGCACAACACAACATGTAATTGGTTTACTATTCATTGGTTCTCTCGAATTCTTCAACGACTTACTTGCTACACCTGGGGAGACTAATAACCAACACAAATGCACAACACAACAAGTAATTGGTTTACTTTTCATTGGTTCTCTCTAATTCTTCAACTGACTTACTTGCTACACCTGGGGAGACTAATAACCAACACAAATGCACAACACAACAAGTAATTGGTTTACTGTTTATTCGATCTCTCTAATTCTTAAACTGACTTACTTGCTACTCCAGGGGAGACTAATAACCAACACAAATGCACAACACAACAAGTGATTGGTTTATTGTTCATTGGTTCTCTCTAATTCTTCAACTGACTTACTTGCTACACCTGGGGAGACTAATAACCAACACAAATGCACAACACAACATGTAATTGGTTTATTGTTCATTGGTTCTCTCTAATTCTTCAACTGACATACTTGCTACTCCAAGGGAGACTAATAACCAACACAAATGCACAACACAACAAGTAATTGGTTTACTGTTCATTGGTTTTCTCTAATTCTTCAACTGACTTACTTACTACACCTGGGGAGACTAATAACCAACACAAATGCACGACATAACATGTAATTGGTTTATTGTTCATTGGTTCTCTCTAATTCTTCAACTGACTTACTTGCTACACCTGGGGAGACTAAAAACCAACACAAATGCACAACATAACATGTAATTGGTTTACTGTTCGTTGGTTCTCTCTAATTCTTCAACTGACTTACTTGCTACCCTTGGGGAGACTAATAACCAACACAAATGCACGACATAACATGTAATTGGTTTATTGTTCATTGGTTCTTTCTAATTCATCAACTGACTTACTTGCTACACCTGGGGAGACCAATAACCAGCACAAATGCACAACACAACATGTAATTGATTTACTGTTCATTGGTTCTCTCTAATTCTTCAACTGACATACTTGTTACACCTGGGGAGACTAATAACCAACATAAAGGCACAACATCACATGTAATTTGTTTATTGTTCATTGGTTCTCTCTAATTCTTCAAGTGACTTACTTGCTACACCTGGGGAGGCTAATAACCAACACAAATGCACAACATAACATGCAATTGGTTTACTGTTGATTGGTTCTTTCTAATTCTTCAACTGACTTACTTGCTACACCTGGGGAGACTGATATCCAACACAAATGCACAACACAACATGTAATTGGTTTACTGTTCATTGGTTATCTCTAATTCTTCAACTGACTTACTTGCTACACCTGGGGAGACTAAGAACCAACACAAATGCACAACATAACATGTAAGTGGTTTACTGTTCATTGGTTCTCTCTTCTTCTTCAACTGACTTACTTGCTACACCTGGGAAGACTAATAACCAACACAAATGTACAACACAACATGTAATTGGTTTACTGTTCATTGGTTCTCTCTAATTCTTCAACTGACTTACTTGCAACACCTAGGAAGACTAATAACCAACACAAATGCACAACACAACATGTAATTGATTTACTGTTCATTGGTTCTCTCTAATTCTTTAACTGACTTACTTGATATACCTGGGGAGACGAATAACCAACACAAATGCACAACACAAAATGTATTTAGTTTACTGTTCATTGGTTATCTCTAATTCTTCAACTGACTTATTTGCTACTCCAGGGGAGACTAATATCCAACACAAATGCACAACACAACATGTAATTGGTTTACTGTTCATTGGTTATCTCTAATTCTTCAATTGACTTACTTGCTACACCTGGGGAGACTAATAACCAACACAAATGCACAACACAACATGTAACTGGTTTACTGTTCATTGGTTCTCTCTAATTCTTCAACTGACTTACTTGCTACACCTGGGGAGACTAATAACCAACACAAATGCACAACACAACATGTAATTGGTTTACTGTTTATTCGTTCTCTCTAATTCTTCAACTAACATACTTGCTACTCCAGGGGAGACTAATAACCAACACAAATGCACAACACAACAAGTAATTGGTTTACTGTTTATTCGTTCTCTCTAATTCTTCAACTGACATTCTTGCTACTCCAGGGGAGACTAATAACCAACACAAATGCACAACACAACAAGTAATTGGTTTACTGTTCATTGGTTCTCTCTAATTCTTCAACTGACTTACTTACTACACCTAGGGAGACTAATAACCAACACAAATGCACAACACAACATGTAATTGGTTTACTGTTCATTGGTTCTCTCTAATTCTTCAAATGACTTACTTGCTACACCTGGGGAGACTAAGAACCAACACAAATGCACAACATAACATGTAAGTGGTTTGCTGTTCATTGGTTCTCTCTACTTCTTCAACTGACTTACTTGCTACACCTGGGGAGACTGATATCCAACACAAATGCACAACACAACATGTAATTGGTTTACTGTTCATTGGTTATCTCTAATTCTTCAACTGACTTACTTGCAACACCTGGGGAGACTGATAGCCAACACAAATGCACAACACAACATGTAATTCGTTTACTGTTCATTGGGTCTCTCTAATTCTTTAACTGACTTACTTGCTATACCTGGGGAGACGAATAACCAACACAAATGCACAACACAAAATGTATTTAGTTTACTGTTCATTGGTTATCTCTAATTCTTCAACTGACTTATTTGCTACTCCAGGGGAGACTAATATCCAACACAAATGCACAACACAACATGTAATTGGTTTACTGTTCATTGGTTCTCTCAAATTCTTCAACTGACTTACTTGCTACATCTGGGGAGACTAATAACCAACACAAATGCACGACATAACATGTAATTGGTTTATTGTTCATTGGTTCTCTCTAATTCTTCAACTGAAGTACTTGTTACACCTGGGGAGACTAATAACCAACACAAATGCACGACATAACATGTAATTGGTTTACTGTTCATTAGTTCTCTCTAATTCTTCAACTGACTTACTTGCTACACCTGGGGAGACTAATAACCAACACAAATGCACGACATAACATGTAATTGGTTTATTGTTCATTGGTTCTCTCTAATTCTTCAACTGACTTACTTGCTACACCTGGGGAGACTAATAACCAACACAAACGCACGACATAACATGTAATTGGTTTACTGTTCACTGGTTCTCTCTAATTCTTCAACTTACTTACTTGCTACACCTAGGGAGACTATTAGCCAACACAAACGCATGACATAACATGTAATTGGATTACTGTTCATTGGTTCTCTCTAATTCTTCAACTAACTTACTTGCTACACCTGCGGAGACTAATAACCAACACAAATGCGCGACATAACATGTTATTGGTTTACAGTTCATTGGTTCTCTCTAATTCTACAACTGACTTACTTGCTACTCCTGGGAAGACTAATAACCAACACAAATGCGCGACATAACATGTAATTAGTTTAGTGTTCATTGGTTCTCTCTAATTCTTCAACTGACTTACTTGCTACACCTGGGGAGACTAATAACCAACACAAATCGACGACATAACATGTAATTAGTTTACTGTTCATTGGTTCTCTCGAATTCTTCAACTGACTTACTTGCTACACTTGGGGAGATTAATAGCCAACACAAATGCACGACATAACATGTAATTGGTTTATTGTTCATTGGTTCTCTCTAATTCTTCAACTGACTTACTTGCTACACCTGGGGAGACTAAAAACCAACACAAATGCACGACATAACATGTAATCGGTTTACTGTTCGTTGGTTCTCTCTAATTCTTCAACTGACTTACTTGCTACACCTGGGGAGACTAATAACCAACACAAATGCACGACATAACATGTAATTGGTTTATTGTTCAGTGGTTCTCTCTAATTCTTCAACTGACTTACTTGCTACACCTGGGGAGACTAAAAACCAACACAAATGCACGACATAACATGTAATCGGTTTACTGTTCGTTGGTTCTCTCTAATTCTTCAACTGACTTACTTGCTACACCTTGGGAGACTAATAACCAACGCAAATGCACGACATAACATGTAATTGGTTTATTGTTCATTGGTTCTCTCTAATTCTTCAACTGAAGTACTTGTTACACCTGGGGAGACTAATAACCAACACAAATGCACGACATAACATGTAATTGGTTTACTGTTCATTAGTTCTCTCTAATTCTTCAACTGACTTACTTGCTACACCTGGGGAGACTAAAAACCAACACAAATGCACGACATAACATGTAATCGGTTTACTGTTCGTTGGTTCTCTCTAATTCTTCAACTGACTTACTTGCTACACCTGGGGAGACTAATAACCAACACAAATGCACGACATAACATGTAATTGGTTTATTGTTCATTGGTTCTCTCTAATTCTTCAACTTACTTACTTGCTACAGCTAGGGAGACTAATAGCCAACACAAACGCATGACATAACATGTAATTAGTTTACTATTCATTGGTTCTCTTTAATTCTTCAACTAACTTACTTGCTACACCTGGGGAGACTAATAACCAACACAAATGCACAACACAACATGTAATTGGTTTACTGTTCATTGGGTCTCTCTAATTCTTCAACTGACTTACTTGCTGTACCTTGGGAGACTAATAACCGACACAAATGCACAACTCAACATGTAATTCGTTTACTATTCATTGGTTCTCTCTAATTCTTCAACTGACTTACTTGAAACACTTGGGGAGGCTAATAACCAACACAAATGCACAACATAACATGTAATTGGTTTACTGTTCATTGGTTTTCTCTAATTCTTCAACTGATTTACTTGCTATACCTTGGGAGACTAATAACCAACAAAAATGCACAACATAACATGTAATTTGTTTATAGTTCATTGGTTCTCTCTAATTCTTCAACTGACTTACTTGCTACACCTGGCGAGACAAATAACCATCATAAATGCACAACATAACATGTAATTGGTTTACTGTTCATTGGTTCTCTCTAATTCTTCAACTGACTTACTTGCTACACCTGGGGAGACTAATAACCAACACAAATGCACAACATAACATGTTATTAGTTTACTATTCATTGGTTCTTTCTAATTCATCAACTAACTTACTTGCTACACCTGGGGAGACTAATAACAAATACAAATGCACAACATAACATGCAATTGGTTTACTGTTCATTGGTTCTTTCTAATTCATCAACTGACTTACTTGCTACACCTGGGGAGACTAATAACCAACACAAATGCACAACACAACATGTAATTGGTTTACTGTTCATTGGTTCTCTCTAATTCTTCAACTGACTTACTTTCTACTCCTGGGGAGACTAATAACCAACATAAATGCACAACATAACATGCAATTGGTTTACTGTTCATTGGTTCTTTCTAATTCATCAACTAACTTACTTGCTACACCTGGGGAGACTAATAACAAATAAAAATGCACAACATAACATGCAATTGGTTTACTGTTCATTGGTTCTTTCTAATTCATCAACTGACTTACTTGCTACACCTGGGGAGACTAATAACTAGCACAAATGCACAACACAACATGTAATTGGTTTACTGTTCATTGGTTCTCTCTAATTCTTCAACTGACTTACTTACTACACCTGGGGAGACGAATAACCAACACAAATGCACGACACAACATGTAATTGGTTTACTGTTCATTGGGTCTCTCTAATTGTTCAACTGACTTACTTGCTATACCTGGGGAGACGAATAACCAACACAAATGCACAACACAACATGTAATTAGTTTACTGTTCATTGGTTCTCTCTAATTCTTCAACTGACATATTTGCTACACCTGGGGAGACTAATAACCAACACAAATGCACAACATAACATGCAATTGGTTTACTGTTCATCGGTTCTTTCTAATTCTTCAACTGACTTACTTGCTACACCTGGGGAGACTGATAACCAACACAAATGCACAACACAACATGTAATTGGTTTGCTGTTCATTGGTTATCTCTAATTCTTCAACTGACTTACTTGGTACACCTGGGGAGACTAATAACCAACACAAATGCACAACACAACATGTAATTGGTTTACTATTCATTGGTTCTCTCGAATTCTTCAACGACTTACTTGCTACACCTGGGGAGACTGATAACCAACACAAATGCACAACACAACATGTAATTGGTTTGCTGTTCATTGGTTATCTCTAATTCTTCAACTGACTTACTTGGTACACCTGGGGAGACTAATAACCAACACAAATGCACAACACAACATGTAATTGGTTTACTATTCATTGGTTCTCTCGAATTCTTCAACGACTTACTTGCTACACCTGGGGAGACTAATAACCAACACAAATGCACAACACAACAAGTAATTGGTTTACTTTTCATTGGTTCTCTCTAATTCTTCAACTGACTTACTTGCTACACCTGGGGAGACTAATAACCAACACAAATGCACAACACAACAAGTAATTGGTTTACTGTTTATTCGATCTCTCTAATTCTTAAACTGACTTACTTGCTACTCCAGGGGAGACTAATAACCAACACAAATGCACAACACAACAAGTGATTGGTTTATTGTTCATTGGTTCTCTCTAATTCTTCAACTGACTTACTTGCTACACCTGGGGAGACTAATAACCAACACAAATGCACAACACAACATGTAATTGGTTTATTGTTCATTGGTTCTCTCTAATTCTTCAACTGACATACTTGCTACTCCAAGGGAGACTAATAACCAACACAAATGCACAACACAACAAGTAATTGGTTTACTGTTCATTGGTTTTCTCTAATTCTTCAACTGACTTACTTACTACACCTGGGGAGACTAATAACCAACACAAATGCACGACATAACATGTAATTGGTTTATTGTTCATTGGTTCTCTCTAATTCTTCAACTGACTTACTTGCTACACCTGGGGAGACTAAAAACCAACACAAATGCACAACATAACATGTAGTTGGTTTACTGTTCGTTGGTTCTCTCTAATTCTTCAACTGACTTACTTGCTACCCTTGGGGAGACTAATAACCAACACAAATGCACGACATAACATGTAATTGGTTTATTGTTCATTGGTTCTTTCTAATTCATCAACTGACTTACTTGCTACACCTGGGGAGACCAATAACCAGCACAAATGCACAACACAACATGTAATTGATTTACTGTTCATTGGTTCTCTCTAATTCTTCAACTGACATACTTGTTACACCTGGGGAGACGAATAACCAACACAAATGCACAACACAACATGTAATTCGTTTACTGTTCATTGGGTCTCTCTAATTCTTTAACTGACTTACTTGCTATACCTGGGGAGACGAATAACCAACACAAATGCACAACACAAAAAGTAATTAGTTTACTGTTCATTGGTTATCTCTAATTCTTCAACTGACTTATTTGCTACACCTGGGGAGACTAATAACCAACACAAATGCACAACATAACATGCAATTGGTTTACTGTTCATCGGTTCTTTCTAATTCTTCAACTGACTTACTTGCTACACCTGGGGAGACTGATAACCAACACAAATGCACAACACAACATGTAATTGGTTTACTGTTCATTGGTTATCTCTAATTCTTCAACTGACTTACTTGGTACACCTGGGGAGATTAATAACGAACACAAATGCACAACACAACAAGTAATTGGTTTACTGTTTATTCGTTCTCTCTAATTCTTCAACTAACATACTTGCTACTCTAGGGGAGACTAATAACCAACACAAATGCACAACACAACAAGTAATTGGTTTACTGTTTATTCGTTCTCTCTAATTCTTCAACTGACATACTTGCTACTCCAGGGGAGACTAATAACCAACACAAATGCACAACATAACATGTAAGTGGTTTACTGTTCATTGGTTCTCTCTACTTCTTCAACTGACTTACTTGCTACACCTGGGAAGACTAATAACCAACACAAATGTACAACACAACATGTAATTGGTTTACTGTTCATTGGTTCTCTCTAATTCTTCAACTGACTTACTTGCTTCACCTGGGAAGACTAATAACCAGCACAAATGCACAACACAACATGTAATTGGTTTACTGTTCATTAGTTCTCTCTAATTCTTCAACTGACTTACTTGCTACACCTAGGGAGACTAATAACCAACACAAATGCACAACACAACAAGTAATTGGTTTATTGTTCATTGGTTCTCTTTAATTCTTGAACTGACTTACTTCCTACACCTGGGGAGACTAATAACCAACACAAATGCACAACACAACAAGTAGTTGGTTTACTGTTTATTCGTTCTCTCTAATTCTTCAACTGACCTTCTTGCTACTCCAGGGGCGACTAATAACCAACACAAATGCACAACATAACATGTAAGTGGTTTGCTGTTCATTGGTTCTCTCTACTTCTTCAACTGACTTACTTGCTACACCTGGGGAGACTGATATCCAACACAAATGCACAACACAACATGTAATTGGTTTACTGTTCATTGGTTCTCTCTAATTCTTCAAATGACTTACTTGCTACACCTGGGGAGACTAAGAACCAACACAAATGCACAACATAACATGTAAGTGGTTTACTGTTCATTGGTTCTCTCTACTTCTTCAACTGACTTACTTGCTACACCTGGGAAGACTAATAACCAACACAAATGTACAACATAACATGTAATTGGTTTACTGTTCATTGGTTCTCTCTAATTCTTCAACTGACTTACTTGCTTCACCTGGGAAGACTAATAACTAGCACAAATGCACAACACAACATGTAATTGGTTTACTGTTCATTAGTTCTCTCTAATTCTTCAACTGACTTACTTGCTACACCTAGGGAGACTAATAACCAACACAAATGCACAACACAACAAGTAATTGGTTTATTGTTCATTGGTTCTCTTTAATTCTTGAACTGACTTACTTCCTACACCTGGGGAGACTAATAACCAACACAAATGCACAACACAACAAGTAGTTGGTTTACTGTTTATTCGTTCTCTCTAATTCTTCAACTGACCTTCTTGCTACTCCAGGGGCGACTAATAACCAACACAAATGCACAACACAACAAGTAATTGGTTTATTGTTCGTTGGTTTTCTCTAATTCTTCAACTGACTTACTTGCTACACCTGGGGAGACTAATATCCAACATAAATGCACAACACAACATGTAATTGGTTTACTGTTGATTGGTTATCTCTAATTCTTCAACTGACTTACTTGGTACACCTGGGGAGACTGATAGCCAACACAAATGCACAACACAACATGTAATTCGTTTACTGTTCATTGGGTCTCTCTAATTCTTTAACTGACTTACTTGCTATACCTAGGGAGACGAATAACCAACACAAATGCACAACACAAAAAGTAATTAGTTTACTGTTCATTGGTTATCTCTAATTCTTCAACTGACTTATTTGCTACATCTGGGGAGACTAATAACCAACACAAATGCACAACATAACATGCAATTGGGTTACTGTTCATCGGTTCTTTCTAATTCTTCAACTGACTTACTTGCTACACCTGGGGAGACTGATAACCAACACAAATGCACAACACAACATGTAATTGGTTTACTGTTCATTGGTTATCTCTAATTCTTCAACTGACTTACTTGCTACACCTGGGGAGACTAATAACGAACACAAATGCACAACACAACATGTAATTGGTTTACTATTCAATGGTTCTCTCTAATTCTTCAACTGACTTACTTGCTACACCTGGGAGACTAATAACCAACACAAATGCACAACACAACAAGTAATTGGTTTACTGTTTATTCGTTCTCTCTAATTCTTCAACTAACATACTTGCTACTCTAGGGGAGACTAATAACCAACACAAATGCACAACACAACAAGTAATTGGTTTACTATTTATTCGTTCTCTCTAATTCTTCAACTGACATACTTGCTACTCCAGGGGAGACTAATAACCAACACAAAAGCACAACACAACAAGTAATTGGTTTATTGTTCATTGGTTCGCTCTAATTCTTCAACTGACTTACTTGCTACACCTGGAGAGACTAATAACCAACACAAATGCACAACACAACATGTAATTGGTTTACTGTTTATTGGTTCTCTCTAATTCTTCAACTGACTTACTTGCTACACCTGGGGAGACTAAGAACCAACACAAATGCACAACATAACATGTAAGTGGTTTACTGTTCATTGGTTCTCTCTACTTCTTCAACTGACTTACTTGCTACACCTGGGAAGACTAATAACCAACACAAATGTACAACATAACATGTAATTGGTTTACTGTTCATTGGTTCTCTCTAATTCTTCGACTGACTTACTTGCTACACCTGGGAAGACTAATAACCAACACAAATGCACAACACAACATGTAATTGGTTTACTGTTCATTGGTTCTCTCTAATTCTTTAACTGACTTACTTGCTATACCTGGGGAGACGAATAACCAACACAAATTCACAACACAAAATGTAATTAGTTTACTGTTCATTGGTTATCTCTAATTCTTCAATTGACTTATTTGCTACACCTGGGGAGACTAATAACCAACACAAATGGACAACATAACATGCAATTGGTTTACTGTTCATCGGTTCTTTCTAATTCTTCAACTGACTTTCTTGCTACACCTGGGGAGACTGATAACCAACACAAATGCACAACACAACATGTAATTGGTTTACTGTTCATTGGATATCTCTAATTTTTCAACTGACTTACTTGCTACACCTGGGGAGACTAATAACCAACACAAATGCACAACATAACATGCAATTGGTTTACTGTTCATCGATTCTTTCTAATTCTTCAACTGACTTACTTGCTACACCTGGGGAGACTGATAACCAACACAAATGCACAACACAACATGTAATTGGTTTACTGTTCATTGGATATCTCTAATTCTTCAACTGACTTACATGCTACACCTGGGCAGACTAATAACCAACACAAATGCACAACATAACATGTAATTGGTTTACTGTTCATTGGTTCTCTCTAAATCTTCAACTGACTTACTTGGTACGCATGGGCAGACAAATAACCAACAAAAATGCACACCATAACATGTAATTGGTTTCCTGTTCATTGGTTCTCTCTAATTCTTCATCTGACTTACTTGCTACACCTGGGGAGACTAATAACCAACCCAAATGGACAACATAACATGTAATTGGTTTACTGTTCATTGGTTCTCTCTAATTCTTCATCTGACATACTTGCTACACCTGGGGAGACTAATAACCAACACAAATGCACAACATAACATGTAATTGGTTTAATGTTCATTGGTTTTCTCCAATTCTTCAACTAACTTACTTGCTACACCTGGAGAGACTAATAACCAACATTAAATGCACAACATAACATGTAATTGGTTTACTGTTCATTGGTTCTCTCTAATTCTTCAACTCACTTACTTGCTACACCTGCGGAGACTAATAACCAACACAAATGCACAACATAACATGTAATTGGTTTACTGTTCATTGGTTTTCTCTATATATTCAATTGAGTTACTTGCTACAGCTGGGGAGACTAATAACCAACACAAATGCACAACATAACATGTAATTGGTTTCCTGTTCATTGGTTCTATTTAATTCTTGAACTGACTTACTTGTCACACCTGGGGAGACTAATAACAAACACAAATGCACAACATAACATGTAATTGGTTTACTGTTCATTGGTTCTATTTAATTCTTTAACTGACTTACTTGCTACACCTGGGCAGACTAATAACCAACACAAATGCACAACATAACATGTAATTGGTTTACTGTTCATTGGTTCCCTCTAATTCTTCAACTGACTTACTTGCTACTCCTGGGAGACTAATAATCAACACAAAAGCACAACATAACATGCAATTGGTTTAATGTTCATTGGTTCTCTCTAATTCTTCAACTAACTTACTTGTTACACCTAGGGAGACTAATAACCAACACAAATGCACAACATCACATGTAATTGGTTTAATGTTCATTGGTTCTCTCCAATTCTTCAACTAACTTACTTGCCACACCTGGGGAGACTAATAACCAACACCATTTCATAACATAACATGTAATTGGTTTACTGTTAAATGGTTCTCTCTAATTCTACATTTCACTTACTTGCTACACCTGGGCAGACTAATAACCAACACAAATGCACAACATAACATGTAATTGGTTTACTGTTCATTGGCTCTCTCTAAATCTTCAACTGACTTACTTGGTACGCATGTGCAGACTAATAACCAACAAAAATGCACACCATAACATGTAATTGGTTTCCTGTTCATTGGTTCTCTCTAATTCTTCATCTGACTTACTTGCTACACCTGGGGAGACTAATAACCAACCCAAATGGACAACATAACATGTAATTGGTTTACTGTTCATTGGTTCTCTCTAATTCTTCATCTGACATACTTGCTACACCTGGGGAGACTAATAACCAACACAAATGCACAACATAACATGTAATTGGTTTAATGTTCATTGATTTTCTCCAATTCTTCAACTAACTTACTTGCTACACCTGGGGAGACTAATAACCAACACAAATGCACAACATAACATGTAATTGGTTTACTGTTCATTGGTTCTCTCTAATTCTTTAACTGACTTACTTGCTATACCTGGGGAGACGAATAACCAACACAAATGCACAACACAAAATGTAATTAGTTTACTGTTCATTGGTTATCTCTAATTCTTCAACTGACTTATTTTCTACTCCAGGGGAGACTAATATCCAACACAAATGCACAACACAACATGTAATTGGTTTACTGTTCATTGGTTATCTCTAATTCTTCAATTGACTTACTTGCTACACCTGGGGAGACTAATAACCAACACAAATGCACAACACAACATGTAACTGGTTTACTGTTCATTGGTTCTCTCTAATTCTTCAACTGACTTACTTGCTACACCTGGGGAGACTAATAACCAACACAAATGCACAACACAACATGTAATTGGTTTACTGTTTATTCGTTCTCTCTAATTCTTCAACTAACATACTTGCTACTCCAGGGGAGACTAATAACCAACACAAATGCACAACACAACAAGTAATTGGTTTACTGTTTATTCGTTCTCTCTAATTCTTCAACTGACATACTTGCTACTCCAGGGGAGACTAATAACCAACACAAATGCACAACACAACAAGTAATTGGTTTACTGTTCATTGGTTCTCTCTAATTCTTCAAATGACTTACTTGCTACACCTGGGGAGACTAAGAACCAACACAAATGCACAACACAACATGTAATTGGTTTACTGTTCATTGGTTCTCTCTAATTCTTCAAATGACTTACTTGCTACACCTGGGGAGACTAAGAACCAACACAAATGCACAACATAACATGTAAGTGGTTTACTGTTCATTGGTTCTCTCTACTTCTTCAACTGACTTACTTGCTACACCTGGGAAGACTAATAACCAACACAAATGTACAACATAACATGTAATTGGTTTACTGATCATTGGTTCTCTCTAATTCTTCAACTGACTTACTTGCTTCACCTGGGAAGACTAATAACCAGCACAAATGCACAACACAACATGTAATTGGTTTACTGTTCATTAGTTCTCTCTAATTCTTTAACTGACTTACTTGCTATACCTGGGGAGACGAATAACCAACACAAATGCACAAAACAAAATATAATTAGTTTACTGTTCATTGGTTATCTCTAATTCTTCAATTGACTTATTTGCTACACCTGGGGAGACTAATAACCAACACAAATGCACAACATAACATGCAATTGGTTTACTGTTCATCGGTTCTTTCTAATTCTTCAACTGACTTTCTTGCTACACCTGGGGAGACTGATAACCAACACAAATGCACAACACAACATGTAATTGGTTTAATGTTCATTGGATATCTCTAATTTTTCAACTGACTTACTTGCTACACCTGGGGAGACTAATAACCAACACAAATGCACAACATAACATGCAATTGGTTTACTGTTCATCGATTCTTTCTAATTCTTCAACTGACTTACTTGCTACACTTGGGGAGACTGATAACCAACACAAATGCACAACACAACATGTAATTGGTTTACTGTTCATTGGTTCTCTCTAAATCTTCAACTGACTTACTTGGTACGCATGGGTAGACAAATAACCAACAAAAATGCACACCATAACATGTAATTGGTTTCCTGTTCATTGGTTCTCTCTAATTCTTCATCTGACTTACTTGCTACACCTGGGGAGACTAATAACCAACCCAAATGGACAACATAACATGTAATTGGTTTACTGTTCATTGGTTCTCTCTAATTCTTCATCTGACATACTTGCTACACCTGGGGAGACTAATAACCAACACAAATGCACAACATAACATGTAATTGGTTTAATGTTCATTGGTTTTCTCCAATTCTTCAACTAACTTACTTGCTACACCTGGGGAGACTAATAACCAACATTAAATGCACAACATAACATGTAATTGGTTTACTGTTCATTGGTTCTCTCTAATTCTTCAACTCACTTACTTGCTACACCTGCGGAGACTAATAACCAACACAAATGCACAACATAACATGTAATTGGTTTACTGTTCATTGGTTTTCTCTATATATTCAATTGAGTTACTTGCTACAGCTGGGGAGACTAATAACCAACACAAATGCACAACACAACAAGTAATTGGTTTATTGTTCATTGGTTCTCTTTAATTCTTGAACTGACTTACTTCCTACACCTGGGGAGACTAATAACCAACACAAATGCACAACACAACAAGTAGTTGGTTTACTGTTTATTCGTTCTCTCTAATTCTTCAACCGACCTTCTTGCTACTCCAGGGGCGACTAATAACCAACACAAATGCACAACATAACATGTAAGTGGTTTGCTGTTCATTGGTTCTCTCTACTTCTTCAACTGACTTACTTGCTACACCTGGGGAGACTGATATCCAACACAAATGCACAACACAACATGTAATTGGTTTACTGTTCATTGGTTCTCTCTAATTCTTCAAATGACTTACTTGCTACACCTGGGGAGACTAAGAACCAACACAAATGCACAACATAACATGTAAGTGGTTTACTGTTCATTGGTTCTCTCTACTTCTTCAACTGACTTACTTGCTACACCTGGGAAGACTAATAACCAACACAAATGTACAACATAACATGTAATTGGTTTACTGTTCATTGGTTCTCTCTAATTCTTCAACTGACTTACTTGCTTCACCTGGGAAGACTAATAACCAGCACAAATGCACAACACAACATGTAATTGGTTTACTGTTCATTAGTTCTCTCTAATTCTTCAACTGACTTACTTGCTACACCTAGGGAGACTAATAACCAA
Source organism: Cajanus cajan (assembly GCF_000230855.2). Lineage (NCBI taxonomy): Eukaryota > Viridiplantae > Streptophyta > Magnoliopsida > Fabales > Fabaceae > Cajanus > Cajanus cajan. The sequence continues at coordinate 43,890,421 of NC_138525.1, forward strand.
CACAAATGCACAACACAACAAGTAATTGGTTTATTGTTCATTGGTTCTCTTTAATTCTTGAACTGACTTACTTCCTACACCTGGGGAGACTAATAACCAACACAAATGCACAACACAACAAGTAGTTGGTTTACTGTTTATTCGTTCTCTCTAATTCTTCAACTGACCTTCTTGCTACTCCAGGGGCGACTAATAACCAACACAAATGCACAACACAACAAGTAATTGGTTTATTGTTCGTTGGTTTTCTCTAATTCTTCAACTGACTTACTTGCTACACCTGGGGAGACTAATATCCAACATAAATGCACAACACAACATGTAATTGGTTTACTGTTGATTGGTTATCTCTAATTCTTCAACTGACTTACTTGGTACACCTGGGGAGACTGATAGCCAACACAAATGCACAACACAACATGTAATTCGTTTACTTTTCATTGGGTCTCTCTAATTCTTTAACTGACTTACTTGCTATACCTAGGGAGACGAATAACCAACACAAATGCACAACACAAAAAGTAATTAGTTTACTGTTCATTGGTTATCTCTAATTCTTCAACTGACTTATTTGCTACATCTGGGGAGACTAATAACCAACACAAATGCACAACATAACATGCAATTGGCTTACTGTTCATCGGTTCTTTCTAATTCTTCAACTGACTTACTTGCTACACCTGGGGAGACTGATAACCAACACAAATGCACAACACAACATGTAATTGGTTTACTGTTCATTGGTTATCTCTAATTCTTCAACTGACTTACTTGCTACACCTGGGGAGACTAATAACGAACACAAATGCACAACACAACATGTAATTGGTTTACTATTCAATGGTTCTCTCTAATTCTTCAACTGACTTACTTGCTACACCTGGGGAGACTAATAACCAACACAAATGCACAACACAACAAGTAATTGGTTTACTGTTCATTGGTTCTCTCTAATTCTTCAAATGACTTACTTGCTACACCTGGGGAGACTAAGAACCAACACAAATGCACAACACAACATGTAATTGGTTTACTGTTCATTGGTTCTCTCTAATTCTTCAAATGACTTACTTGCTACACCTGGGGAGACTAAGAACCAACACAAATGCCCAACATAACATGTAAGTGGTTTACTGTTCATTGGTTCTCTCTACTTCTTCAACTGACTTACTTGCTACACCTGGGAAGACTAATAACCAACACAAATGTACAACATAACATGTAATTGGTTTACTGATCATTGGTTCTCTCTAATTCTTCAACTGACTTACTTGCTTCACCTGGGAAGACTAATAACCAGCACAAATGCACAACACAACATGTAATTGGTTTACTGTTCATTAGTTCTCTTTAATTCTTTAACTGACTTACTTGCTATACCTGGGGAGACGAATAACCAACACAAATGCACAAAACAAAATATAATTAGTTTACTGTTCATTGGTTATCTCTAATTCTTCAATTGACTTATTTGCTACACCTGGGGAGACTAATAACCAACACAAATGCACAACATAACATGCAATTGGTTTACTGTTCATCGGTTCTTTCTAATTCTTCAACTGACTTTCTTGCTACACCTGGGGAGACTGATAACCAACACAAATGCACAACACAACATGTAATTGGTTTAATGTTCATTGGATATCTCTAATTTTTCAACTGACTTACTTGCTACACCTGGGGAGACTAATAACCAACGCAAATGCACAACATAACATGCAATTGGTTTACTGTTCATCGATTCTTTCTAATTCTTCAACTGACTTACTTGCTACACTTGGGGAGACTGATAACCAACACAAATGCACAACACAACATGTAATTGGTTTACTGTTCATTGGTTCTCTCTAAATCTTCAACTGACTTACTTGGTACGCATGGGTAGACAAATAACCAACAAAAATGCACACCATAACATGTAATTGGTTTCCTGTTCATTGGTTCTCTCTAATTCTTCATCTGATTTACTTGCTACACCTGGGGAGACTAATAACCAACCCAAATGGACAACATAACATGTAATTGGTTTACTGTTCATTGGTTCTCTCTAATTCTTCATCTGACATACTTGCTACACCTGGGGAGACTAATAACCAACACAAATGCACAACATAACATGTAATTGGTTTAATGTTCATTGGTTTTCTCCAATTCTTCAACTAACTTACTTGCTACACCTGGGGAGACTAATAACCAACATTAAATGCACAACATAACATGTAATTGGTTTACTGTTCATTGGTTCTCTCTAATTCTTCAACTCACTTACTTGCTACACCTGCGGAGACTAATAACCAACACAAATGCACAACATAACATGTAATTGGTTTACTGTTCATTGGTTTTCTCTATATATTCAATTGAGTTACTTGCTACAGCTGGGGAGACTAATAACCAACACAAATGCACAACATAACATGTAATTGGTTTCCTGTTCATTGGTTCTATTTAATTCTTGAACTGACTTACTTGTCACACCTGGGGAGACTAATAACAAACACAAATGCACAACATAACATGTAATTGGTTTACTGTTCATTGGTTCTATTTAATTCTTTAACTGACTTACTTGCTACACCTGGGCAGACTAATAACCAACACAAATGCACAACATAACATGTAATTGGTTTACTGTTCATTGGTTCCCTCTAATTCTTCAACTGACTTACTTGCTACTCCTGGGAGACGAATAATCAACACAAATGCACAACATAACATGCAATTGGTTTAATGTTCATTGGTTCTCTCTAATTCTTCAACTGACTTACTTGTTACACCTAGGGAGACTAATAACCAACACAAATGCACAACATCACATGTAATTGGTTTAATGTTCATTGGTTCTCTCCAATTCTTCAACTAACTTACTTGCCACACCTGGGGAGACTAATAACCAACACAATTTCATAACATAACATGTAATTGGTTTACTGTTAAATGGTTCTCTCTAATTCTTCATTTGACTTACTTGCTACACCTGGGCAGACTAATAACCAACACAAATGCACAACATAACATGTAATTGGTTTACTGTTCATTGGCTCTCTCTAAATCTTCAACTGACTTACTTGGTACGCATGTGCAGACTAATAACCAACAAAAATGCACACCATAACATGTAATTGGTTTCCTGTTCATTGGTTCTCTCTAATTCTTCATCTGACTTACTTGCTACACCTGGGGAGACTAATAACCAACCCAAATGGACAACATAACATGTAATTGGTTTATTGTTCATTGGTTCTCTCTAATTCTTCATCTGACATACTTGCTACACCTGGGGAGACTAATAACCAACACAAATGCACAACATAACATGTAATTGGTTTAATGTTCATTGGTTTTCTCCAATTCTTCAACTAACTTACTTGCTACACCTGGGGAGACTAATAACCAACATTAAATGCACAACATAACATGTAATGGGTTTACTGTTCATTGGTTCTCTCTAATTCTTCAACTCACTTACTTGCTACACCTGCGGAGACTAATAACCAACACAAATGCACAACATAACATGTAATTGGTTTACTGTTCATTGGTTTTCTCTATATATTCAATTGAGTTACTTGCTACAGCTGGGGAGACTAATAACCAACACAAATGCACAACATAACATGTAATTGGTTTCCTGTTCATTGGTTCTATTTAATTCTTGAACTGACTTACTTGTCACACCTGGGGAGACTAATAACAAACACAAATGCACAACATAACATGTAATTGGTTTACTGTTCATTGGTTCTATTTAATTCTTTAACTGACTTACTTGCTACACCTGGGCAGACTAATAACCAACACAAATGCACAACATAACATGTAATTGGTTTACTGTTCATTGGTTCCCTCTAATTCTTCAACTGACTTACTTGCTACTCCTGGGAGACTAATAACCAACCCAAATGGACAACATAACATGTAATTGGTTTACTGTTCATTGGTTCTCTCTAATTCTTCATCTGACATACTTGCTACACCTGGGGAGACTAATAACCAACACAAATGCACAACATAACATGTAATTGGTTTAATGTTCATTGATTTTCTCCAATTCTTCAACTAACTTACTTGCTACACCTGGGGAGACTAATAACCAACACAAATGCACAACATAACATGTAATTGGTTTACTGTTCATTGGTTCTCTCTAATTCTGATGTGAATCAAGAAGAAGCAATAATGGACTAGGAATTTAAGTAGTTTGGGACTGAATAATTAATAAGTTCATTATCTTATTTTTAATGTAATTTTCGTTTTATTTTATTTTATTAAATAAATATGATAGGTTGCCTTGCCTTTTAGGTTTCTAAGGGGAAATAAATGCTAGTGGGAATTTATTGCTTAGTTAGTGGGCTAGTGAAGAGTCAATATTAAGTGTTAGTGGGAATTTATGTCATCTTGCCCATCTAAGCTTATAAATAGGAACCATTTGTAAAAGTTTGGGGAAAAAATGAATTATTCAGAATTTGGATATTTTTCCAATTGAGAAGATTTTCTCTCTCTAGGTTCTTAGGAACTACTTTTGATTCTTATCCTTGAATTTCCTAATTCAAAGTGGCGAATCTTCCTCAACTTATCAATCATTAGGGATTGTGGCGTTGTTCTTCCATTTCTTACCTCAATCCATATTTTTTTCTTTTAATTTCTTAATTATGAGCTTTCCAACCTAGATAGATCCGTAAAACGAATCCATCCCTCTGGGTTCATATCAGAGAACCAATGAACAATAAACCAATTACATGTTATGTTGTGCATTTGTATTGGTTATTAGTCTCCCTAGGTGTAACAAGTAAGTCAATTGAAGAATTAGAGAGAACCAACGAACAGTAAACCAATTACATGTTTTGTTGTGCATTTGTGTTGGATATTTTTCAGAATTATTCAGAATTTCTTTAAGCCAGATCTTTAGGAAGGTCGGTTCACAAGCGTCAAGGCCGGTCGTCGTCATCAAGTGCTCTTCTTCTTCCAATAGGGATGTATAGACCTGATGACTGTTAGAGATCACTCCTCGGGGACACACGTAATCGACTCCCTTACCCAACTCTGGTTGTAATGGCCAAGGTTGATTTGCGAAAATCAATTGCCTTATGTCTTTTTCCAATGTTTTGAGTAAAACATTGGTGGCGACTCCAAGAACCCCTTTTTTTGCGAAAACCACTAATTCATGGAGGGTCCAGTTTGGGATTAACATGGGTTGGTGAGAATCATTTAACAAAATTGTTAGTCCGATGAGGTCTCAGTTTGAGAATAAGTCGTTCTAACAATCCATCATTTTTCAAAATTAAAAGAAGAGTCCGACCATCATCGCGAATGCCAACGTCCGTTTCGGCGGGTGGCGACAGATGGCGACTCCACTGGGGAAGCCTCGAGAGTCAGTCCCATTTAGTGATGGATTATTTCTAAAATGATAGTTTAAAATTACTTCATTACCCCTCGCTTGTATGATAATATGTTTTTCCTAATTGGCTTTAATAACTGTTGGATGTTTAAATTTTCGCAATTGTTTGAAATATAAACTGCACACGAACCTTTGCACACAACAGTTCCCTCTATACCCGGGGGCATGAGTGGAAAGCCATAGGGAGTAGATGTTAGTACGGCCGGTTGTCGAATGGGTCTATAGGTGCCCGTAGACCGTTGTTGGAAAGCATCACTCAAGGTGAAAACCATGAACTCAAGTCCGATAGTGCGTTGGAGCTTTCCATCGACTTACGACGAGAGGGATTGGGTCCCTATAATGGGGGCACCTTGGGGGCCTTAGACCGGTGAGAACAGTTAGAACCTCCTTGAATATGCACTTGTCTGCAGGATACCCCTACCTCGTGATTCGCTCGTGACTGTTCGTGGATGAGTGAATTGTTTGTGCATTGTTTATGTGACATTGTTTGAGCATACATTGCATTCTTTAAACATACAACATTCCCCTTTTAGAATAAGAATAAATAGGAATAAGAATCTTCATTACATGGTGTTAACATCTACCCTCATCACATTCATGTAGGTAGTTTCCCTTTTCACCCAAAAAAATACAAAAAACAAAATACCCAAAAAAAAGTTATTTATCCAAACCAAGCAATATCATGCATCATCTTAGGAGCATCCTGAAAACATGATAATGCTTAGTTGAATAAACACAATGCATGCATATTCAACGCCATCATCTCATATCATGCATTCTTATCGAAGATCATGGAGGGATCTAGGGGAGTGCAAGGGCAGTTGAAGAAAGTGGACTTCTTGTTATACCGTGCCGAGAGGTTGGACCACCTCTGTTCTTTGATGCCACATGAGGCTCGTGTTGAGTTCGAGAAATCATATGGACGAGTCCTCGATTTGATGAAGATATGTGTGGATCCGGCCTTTCTGAGAGCATTGGTTCACTTTTGGAGTCTCGATTTGCATTGCTTCGAGTTCCCCCAGTTTGACTTAGTTCCTACTCTCGAGGAGTACAAGCTCATGCTGCGATGGCCCAAATCAGCAGGGCTCTATGTTTTTCATGGTAATTATGTGGCCATGGAGAGGGTCGCTACTCAAGTCAAACTACCATCGCGATCATCTGCCTTAGTGGGGAACGGCAGTATCAAAGGTTGGAAGCTCGCTATGATTGAGGATCACCTTTCTTCCTTAGTTGGTGAGGGAGATTGGTTAGCTTTCAACAAGACTCTAGCGTTAGCCGTGTTTGGGACAGTCCTATTCCCCTTTCACGCTAACACAGTGGACCATGCCGCTATGGATGCTTTCTTCGCATATGAGCCAAGCGGTCCATACGCAAGCCGAAGCAATGGCCCGTCATGTAGAGGAAGCCGAAGTTGAATGGAGAAGAAACATGAACCCGCCTGTGGGTTTCTATCGGCTTTTCTCATTTTGTAAAAATTTGCTTTGAAGCATTGTATAATGAGTTGTACACTTTCTTTGATTAATAAATCGAATTTTTGAGATCTATGAAATCTTTCAATTGCCTTTGCATTTCATAGTCATTCATTTGCATACATCTCTCCTAGTAATTCATTAATAACATTAATAAAAAGAAAGGATTAATTGATGCGTATGTTCAGAATGGATCACACGCCGTTTGTTATTTGTAAGCCAACAACCGCGCCAAGCGAACGCACATCAACTCCGTTGTTGGTAATCAAGACGAATAAAGGGGAAGGTCCGACACCGTTGAAGATCACTGCTCCAAGACCTTTTCCCTACGAATCGAATAAAGCTGTGCCATGGATATACGACATCCATTCTTCTACCGACAGCGATATCTCTAACATCGCTGGACTTGGGGGCATGACTAGGAGTGGCAGGATCTACACTCCCAAAGATCTTCATGATAAAGCTCCCAAGAATAAAGGAAAGGAAAAAGAAAAAGAGAAAACCGAGGAAAATAAAGAATCCGAGGAGGAGACTGACGAGCTGTTAAAATATATCCGACAGAGCGAGTACTCCATCGTGGATCAACATCATAGGACGCCAGCAAAGATTACTCTGTTGTCGTTGATCCTAAGCTCCGAACCGCATCGGCAAGCTCTGTTGAAAGTCTTGAACGAGGCGTACGTGTCGCACACTATCTCCCAAGACAAGTTTGAGGGGATTGTTAGTCACATCACGGCTAATGATCACCTCACTTTCACCGATGAAGAAATCCCCGCTGAGAGACCGAATCACAACAAGCCCTTGCACATCTCTGTAAAGTGCAAGGAATATCACATCGCTAAAGTCTTGGTGGATAATGGATCTTCCTTGAATGTGATGCCAAAAAGAACGTTTGATCAAGTGGCAATCAAGGGAATCCAAATGCGCCCGAGCAACATGATCTTCCGAGCTTTCGACGGTTCTAAAAGAGAAGTGGTGGGAGAAATCAATCTTCCAATCCAAATTGGACCCACCATCTTTAATGTCGAATTTCAAGTGATGGACATTACTCCCGCGTACAGCTGTCTCCTCGGCCGACCTTAGATTCATGATGCGAAAGCTGTTCCCTCTACGCTCCACCAGAAAGTCAAATTCATAGTGGGTGACAAGCTGGTGACTGTACAAGCCGAAGATGACATACTCATCAGCAAGCCATCTGCCATACCTTACGTGGATGCAGCAGAGGAAGCTCTAGAGACCACCTTCCAAGCATTGGAGATTGCCAATGTCGAAACGTTTCCCCGGGAAATGAAGAAGGTAGCCTACATGCTCACCAAGAACGGATACTTGCCTGGACAAGGACTTGGCAAGGATTCCCAAGGAATTCCCGAGCTACCCATTATTAAGGATAATCCAGGGAAACAAGGGTTAGGATACAACCCTAATAAAGATCAAAGGACGAAGAGGAACCAAGATCCTTCTCGATGTTCTTTAAGCCAGATCTTTAGGAAGGTCAGTTCACAAGCGTCAAGGCCGGTCGTCGTCATCAAGTGCTCTTCTTCTTCCAATAGGGATGTATAGACCTGATGACTGTTAGAGATCACTCCTCGGGGACAGCCCGACCCCCGAGCCTCGATAGGGCACATGTTTCCGCTAGAATTATAATAAAATCGTTCTTTATTAGTTCTTATTGCTTCTTTTCTTGCTTGCAATAAATTTCTAGACCACATTATTTTTAACCCTGTTTGAATAAGCATGAATGAGGTTAAAATCGTCTTAATAACAATAAACCCGCATCATTTTTATGTGGAAGTGTGTGTGACAACTTGGAGCACCTTTCCTTGGCCTCGACAAGTGCCATCATGGATAAAAAAGAAATCCTTTAAGGACAAAATCCTAAAAACAAAAAAGCTCGGCAGGAAACCCAAAAAGGGGGCTGCGCAAAAATAAGAGCAAAGAACCCGCTAGGAATCCCACGAAAGGGTGACCTAGGCAAAAATTAGGGTTGCAAAAATGAACAAAAACAAAGGTCCGCTGAGACGCCACAAAGGGGTGTTTTAGGCAAAAATAAGGACAATCAAAAAGCAAAAGAAATCCATGATGGTACCATGAGCTGAATTCAAAAAGAAAGGTTCAAGGGAAACTATCTAAGTTGTCGAATCACAACGTCAATAACAAGACTTTCTTAACTTCATAAGTGTTTAATCAAACAAGCCTAAACACATGAGCCTACCTTGGCCAGCCATTCTTACAAAAACTGTTTTCAAAACAATAATAATCCCCTCTAAAACACAAACTTTTGAACAAAAATATCTTTCCTTTCTTTTCTCTTGTCCCAAAACGATTTTAGAATAATCTAGTGGAAACATAGAGATATAGTGGTCAATAGAAAGGTTGATACGTCTTCTAAAGGAAGGGAAGGATCACTGGGTTGATGACACCAATCTTGATATAACACGCATCATTCCTCGGTTACAGAAATCTTGATCACTGGGTTGTTCTTCCATTTCTTACCTCAATCCATATTTTTTTAGGGATTTGTCATCTTCCTCTCTATGTATCTCATCTTCTACTCTCCTCTTCTCTTCTCTTTCTTTTTCTATCTTTATTTTCAATTTCAGTTGATCCTCATGTACATCGTCGGATGATAGACATATCAACTTAATCCTTCGTCCACCATGCACAAAAGAAATAGAAGGTCGTTCAGGATTTATAATTTTATTATACAACCATGGCCTCCCTAATAACATATGGCATGTCTCCATGGGGGCAATATCACAAAGAACTTCATCTTCATATGTTCCAATAGAGAATTTAATCATTGCTTGTCCATTTGTAGTGGGCAGACATAATTTCTCAACCGCCCTGCTGCTCACGACATTTCTGAAATTAAATTCATCTACTGCAACCAAGAATAGAGAGTCGTCAACCAAACATCTTGTATAGTAAATTTCCATTTCCATTCCAAACCCAGAGCCGAAGCTCTGATACCAAATGATATGAACCCAGAGGGATGGATTCGTTTTACGGATCTATCTAGGTTGGAAAGCTCATAATTAAGAAATTAAAAGAAAAAAATATGGATTGAGGTAAGAAATGGAAGAACAACGCCACAATCCCTAAAGATTGATAAGTTGAGGAAGATTCGCCACTTTGAATTAGGAAATTCAAGGATAAGAATCAAAAGTAGTTCCTAAGAACCTAGAGAGAGAAAATCCTCTCAATTGGAAAAATATCCAAATTCTGAATAATTCATTTTTTCCCCAAACTTTTACAAATGATTCCTATTTATAAGCTTAGATGGGCAAGATGACATAAATTCCCACTAACACTTAATATTGACTCTTCACTAGCCCACTAACTAAGCAATAAATTCCCACTAGCATTTATTTCCCCTTAGCAACCTAAAAGGCAAGGCAACCTATCATATTTATTTAATAAAATAAAATAAAACGAAAATTACATTAAAAATAAGATAATGAACTTATTAATTATTCAGTCCCAAACTACTTAAATTCCTAGTCCATTATTGCTTCTTCTTGATTCACATCAAATTCTTTAACTGACTTACTTGCTATACCTGGGGAGACGAATAACCAACACAAATGCACAACACAAAATGTAATTAGTTTACTGTTCATTGGTTATCTCTAATTCTTCAACTGACTTATTTTCTACTCCAGGGGAGACTAATATCCAACACAAATGCACAACACAACATGTAATTGGTTTACTGTTCATTGGTTATCTCTAATTCTTCAATTGACTTACTTGCTACACCTGGGGAGACTAATAACCAACACAAATGCACAACACAACATGTAACTGGTTTACTGTTCATTGGTTCTCTCTAATTCTTCAACTGACTTACTTGCTACACCTGGGGAGACTAATAACCAACACAAATGCACAACACAACATGTAATTGGTTTACTGTTTATTCGTTCTCTCTAATTCTTCAACTAACATACTTGCTACTCCAGGGGAGACTAATAACCAACACAAATGCACAACACAACAAGTAATTGGTTTACTGTTCATTGGTTCTCTCTAATTCTTCAAATGACTTACTTGCTACACCTGGGGAGACTAAGAACCAACACAAATGCACAACATAACATGTAAGTGGTTTACTGTTCATTGGTTCTCTCTACTTCTTCAACTGACTTACTTGCTACACCTGGGAAGACTAATAACCAACACAAATGTACAACATAACATGTAATTGGTTTACTGTTCATTGGTTCTCTCTAATTCTTCAACTGACTTACTTGCTTCACCTGGGAAGACTAATAACCAGCACAAATGCACAACACAACATGTAATTGGTTTACTGTTCGTTAGTTCTCTCTAATTCTTCAACTGACTTACTTGCTACACCTAGGGAGACTAATAACCAACACAAATGCACAACACAACAAGTAATTGGTTTACTGTTCATTGGTTCTCTTTAATTCTTGAACTGACTTACTTCCTACACCTGGGGAGACTAATAACCAACACAAATGCACAACACAACAAGTAATTGGTTTTCTGTTTATTCGTTCTCTCTAATTCTTCAACTGACCTTCTTGCTACTCCAGGGGCGACTAATAACCAACACAAATGCACAACACAACAAGTAATTGGTTTATTGTTCGTTGGTTTTCTCTAATTCTTCAACTGACTTACTTGCTACACCTGGGGAGACTAATATCCAACACAAATGCACAACACAACATGTAATTGGTTTACTGTTCATTGGTTATCTCTAATTCTTCAACTGACTTACTTGGTACACCTGGGGAGACTGATAGCCAACACAAATGCACAACATAACATGTAATTGGTTTACTGTTCATTGGTTCTCTCTAAATCTTCAACTGACTTACTTGGTACGCATGTGCAGACTAATAACCAACAAAATTTCATAACACAACATGTAACTGGTTTACTGTTCATTGGTTCTCTCTAATTCTTCAACTGACTTACTTGCTACACCTGGGGAGACTAATAACCAACACAAATGCACAACACAACATGTAATTGGTTTACTGTTTATTCGTTCTCTCTAATTCTTCAACTAACATACTTGCTACTCCAGGGGAGACTAATAACCAACACAAATGCACAACACAACAAGTAATTGGTTTACTGTTTATTCGTTCTCTCTAATTCTTCAACTGACATACTTGCTACTCCAGGGGAGACTAATAACCAACACAAATGCACAACACAACAAGTAATTGGTTTACTGTTCATTGGTTCTCTCTAATTCTTCAAATGACTTACTTGCTACACCTGGGGAGACTAAGAACCAACACAAATGCACAACATAACATGTAAGTGGTTTACTGTTCATTGGTTCTCTCTACTTCTTCAACTGACTTACTTGCTACACCTGGGAAGACTAATAACCAACACAAATGTACAACATAACATGTAATTGGTTTACTGTTCATTGGTTCTCTCTAATTCTTCAACTGACTTACTTGCTTCACCTGGGAAGACTAATAACCAGCACAAATGCACAACACAACATGTAATTGGTTTACTGTTCGTTAGTTCTCTCTAATTCTTCAACTGACTTACTTGCTACACCTAGGGAGACTAATAACCAACACAAATGCACAACACAACAAGTAATTGGTTTACTGTTCATTGGTTCTCTTTAATTCTTGAACTGACTTACTTCCTACACCTGGGGAGACTAATAACCAACACAAATGCACAACACAACAAGTAATTGGTTTTCTGTTTATTCGTTCTCTCTAATTCTTCAACTGACCTTCTTGCTACTCCAGGGGCGACTAATAACCAACACAAATGCACAACACAACAAGTAATTGGTTTATTGTTCGTTGGTTTTCTCTAATTCTTCAACTGACTTACTTGCTACACCTGGGGAGACTAATATCCAACACAAATGCACAACACAACATGTAATTGGTTTACTGTTCATTGGTTATCTCTAATTCTTCAACTGACTTACTTGGTACACCTGGGGAGACTGATAGCCAACACAAATGCAGAACACAACATGTAATTCGTTTACTGTTCATTGGTTCTCTCTAATTCTTTAACTGACTTACTTGCTATACCTGGGGAGACGAATAACCAACACAAATGCACAACACAAAAAGTAATTAGTTTACTATTCATTGGTTATCTCTAATTCTACAACTGACTTATTTGCTACACCTGGGGAGACTAATAACCAACACAAATGCACAACATAACATGCAATTGGTTTACTGTTCATCGGTTCTTTCTAATTCTTCAACTGACTTACTTGCTACACCTGGGGAGACTGATAACCAACACAAATGCACAACACAACATGTAATTGGTTTACTGTTCATTGGTTATCTCTAATTCTTCAACTGACTTACTTGCTACACCTGGGGAGACTAATAACGAACACAAATGCACAACACAACATGTAATTGGTTTACTGTTCATTGGTTCTCTCTAATTCTTCAACTGACTTACTTGCTACACCTGGGGAGACAAATAACCAACACAAATGCACAACACAACAAGTAATTGGTTTACTGTTTATTCGTTCTCTCTAATTCTTCAACTAACGTACTTGCTACTCTATGGGAGACTAATAACCAACACAAATGCACAACACAACAAGTAATTGGTTTACTATTTATTCGTTCTCTCTAATTCTTCAACTGACATACTTGCTACTCCAGGGGAGACTAATAACCAACACAAAAGCACAACACAACAAGTAATTGTTTTATTGTTCATTGGTTCGCTCTAATTCTTCAACTGACTTACTTGCTACACCTGGAGAGACTAATAACCAACACAAATGCACAACACAACATGTAATTGGTTTACTGTTCATTGGTTCTCTCTAATTCTTCAACTGACTTACTTGCTACACCTGGGGAGACTAAGAACCAACACAAATGCACAACATAACATGTAAGTGGTTTACTGTTCATTGGTTCTCTCTACTTCTTCAACTGACTTACTTGCTACACCTGGGAAGACTAATAACCAACACAAATGTACAACATAACATGTAATTGGTTTACTGTTCATTGGTTCTCTCTAATTCTTCAACTGACTTACTTGCTACACCTGGGAAGACTAATAACCAACACAAATGCACAACACAACATGTAATTGGTTTACTGTTCATTGGTTCTCTCTAATTCTTTAACTGACTTACTTGCTATACCTGGGGAGACGAATAACCAACACAAATGCACAACACAAAATGTAATTAGTTTACTGTTCATTGGTTATCTCTAATTCTTCAATTGACTTATTTGCTACACCTGGGGAGACTAATAACCAACACAAATGCACAACATAACATGCAATTGGTTTACTGTTCATCGGTTCTTTCTAATTCTTCAACTGACTTTCTTGCTACACCTGGGGAGACTGATAACCAACACAAATGCACAACACAACATGTAATTGGTTTACTGTTCATTGGATATCTCTAATTTTTCAACTGACTTACTTGCTACACCTGGGGAGACTAATAACCAACACAAATGCACAACATAACATGCAATTGGTTTACTGTTCATCGATTCTTTCTAACTCTTCAACTGACTTACTTGCTACACCTGGGGAGACTGATAACCAACACAAATGCACAACACAACATGTAATTGGTTTACTGTTCATTGGATATCTCTAATTCTTCAACTGACTTACTTGCTACACCTGGGCAGACTAATAACCAACACAAATGCACAACATAACATGTAATTGGTTTACTGTTCATTGGTTCTCTCTAAATCTTCAACTGACTTACTTGGTACGCATGGGCAGACAAATAACCAACAAAAATGCACACCATAACATGTAATTGGTTTCCTGTTCATTGGTTCTCTCTAATTCTTCATCTGACTTACTTGCTACACCTGGGGAGACTAATAACCAACCCAAATGGACAACATAACATGTAATTGGTTTACTGTTCATTGGTTCTCTCTAATTCTTCATCTGACATACTTGCTACACCTGGGGAGACTAATAACCAACACAAATGCACAACATAACATGTAATTGGTTTCCTGTTCATTGGTTCTATTTAATTCTTGAACTGACTTACTTGTCACACCTGGGGAGACTAATAACAAACACAAATGCACAACATAACATATAATTGGTTTACTGTTCATTGGTTCTATTTAATTCTTTAACTGACTTACTTGCTACACCTGGGCAGACTAATAACCAACACAAATGCACAACATAACATGTAATTGGTTTACTGTTCATTGGTTCCCTCTAATTCTTCAACTGACTTACTTTCTACTCCTGGGAGACTAATAACCAACCCAAATGGACAACATAACATGTAATTGGTTTACTGTTCATTGGTTCTCTCTAATTCTTCATCTGACATACTTGCTACACCTGGGGAGACTAATAACCAACACAAATGCACAACATAACATGTAATTGGTTTAATGTTCATTGGTTTTCTCCAATTCTTCAACTGACTTACTTGCTACACCTGGGCAGACTAATAACCAACACAAATGCACAACATAACATGTAATTGGTTTACTGTTCATTGGTTCTCTCTAAATCTTCAACTGACTTACTTGGTACGCATGTGCAGACTAATAACCAACAAAAATGCACACCATAACATGTAATTGGTTTCCTGTTCATTGGTTCTCTCTAATTCTTCATCTGACTTACTTGCTACACCTGGGGAGACTAATAACCAACCCAAATGGACAACATAACATGTAATTAGTTTACTGTTCATTGGTTCTCTCTAATTCTTCATCTGACATACTTGCTACACCTGGGGAGACTAATAACCAACACAAATGCACAACATAACATGTAATTGGTTTAATGTTCATTGGTTTTCTCCAATTCTTCAACTAACTTACTTGCTACACCTGGGGAGACTAATAACCAACACAAATGCACAACATAACATGTAATTGGTTTACTGTTCATTGGTTCTCTCTAATTCTTCAACTAACTTACTTGCTACACCTGGGGAGACTAATAACCAACACAAATGCACAACATAACATGTAATTGGTTTACTGTTCATTGGTTTTCTCTATATCTTCAACTGAGTTACTTGCTACAGCTGGGGAGACTAATAACCAACACAAATGCACAACATAACATGTAATTGGTTTCCTGTTCATTGGTTCTATTTAATTCTTGAACTGACTTACTTGTCACACCTGGGGAGACTAATAACAAACACAAATGCACAACATAACATGTAATTGGTTTACTGTTCATTGGTTCTATTTAATTCTTTAACTGACTTACTTGCTACACCTGGGCAGACTAATAACCAACACAAATGCACAACATAACATGTAATTGGTTTACTGTTCATTGGTTCCCTCTAATTCTTCAAATGACTTACTTGCTACACATGGGCAGACTAATAACCAACAAAAATGCACAACATAACATGTAATTGGTTTACTGTTCGTTGGTTCTCTCTAATTGTTCATCTAACTTAGTTGCTACACCTTGGGAGACTAATAATCAACACAAATGCACAACATAACATGTAATTGGTTTAATGTTCATTGGTTCTCTCTAATTCTTCAACTGACTTACTTGTTACACCTAGGGAGACTAATAACCAACACAAATGCACAACATCACATGTAATTGGTTTAATGTTCATTGGTTCTCTCCAATTCTTCAACTAACTTACTTGCTACACCTGGGGAGACTAATAACCAACACAAATGCACAACATAACATGTAATTGGTTTAATGTTCATTGGTTCTCTCCAATTCTTCAACTAACTTACTTGCTACACCTGGGGAGACTAATAACCAACACAAATGCACAACATAACATGTAATTGGTTTAATGTTCATTAGTTCTCTCTAACTCTTCAACTGACTTTCTTGCTACACCTGGGGAGACTAATAACCAACACAAATGCACAACATAACATGTAATTGGTTTACTGTTCATTGGTTCTCTCTAATTCTTCAACTGACTTACTTGTTACACCTAGGGAGACTAATAACCAACACAAATGCACAACATCACATGTAATTGGTTTAATGTTCATTGGTTCTCTCCAATTCTTCAACTAACTTACTTGCTACACCTGGGGAGACTAATAACCAACACAAATGCACAACATAACATGTAATTGGTTTAATGTTCATTGGTTCTCTCCAATTCTTCAACTAACTTACTTGCTACACCTGGGGAGACTAATAACCAACACAAATGCACAACATAACATGTAATTGGTTTAATGTTCATTAGTTCTCTCTAACTCTTCAACTGACTTACTTGCTACACCTGGGGAGACTAATAACCAACACAAATGCACAACATAACATGTAATTGGTTTACTGTTCATTGGTTCTCTCTAATTCTTCAACTGACTTACTTGCTACACCTATGGAGACTAATAACCAACATAAATGCACCACATAACATGTAATTGCTTTACTGTTCTTTGGTTCTCTCTAATTCTTCAACTGACTTATTTGCTACACTTGGGAGACTAATAACCAACACAAATGCACAACATAACATGTAATTGGTTTACTGTTCATTGGTTCTCTCTAATTCTTCAACTGACTTACTTGCTGCACCTGGGGAGACTAATAACCAACACAAATTCACAACATAACATGTAATTGGTTTACTGTTCATTGGTTCTCTCTAATTCTTCATTTGACTTACTTGCTACACCTAGGCAGACTAATAACCAACACAAATGCACAACATTGTCGCCACCCGCCGAAACGGATGTTGGCTTTCGCGACGATGGTCGGACTCTTCTTTTAGTTTTGAAAAATGATGGATTGTTAGAACGACTTATTCTCAAACTGATACCTCATCGGACTATCAATTTTGTTAAATGATTCTCACCAACCCATGTTAATCCCAAACGGGACCCTCCATGGATTAGTGGTTTTCGCAAAAAAAGGGGTTCTTGGAGTCGCCACCAATGTTTTACTCAAAACGTTGGAAAAAGACATAAGGCAATTGATTTTCGCAAATCAACCTTGGCCATTACAACCAGAGTTGGGTAAGGGAGTCGATTACGTGTGGGGAAGGTGTTAGCACCCCACAACGCCCCTTTCGGGTTCCTTATGACGGATTATTTCATAAATAAAAGCGTAAAATTACTAAACTACCCCTATTTATTAGAACGATTATAGGTAAACTATTTACATGATGAAAGCTTTAAACGTGCAATGCAACAATCAAAAAGCGGTAAAAGAAAGGATTTGGAAAGAAACCTTCGAAGCGGGCTTTTATATACTCAAAAAGGAGTTAGGAGGCTTTTTGGCGCTCCTTCCCACTACACGTTCGCTCGCTCCTTTCCCTAAAAATAATATTTACTATGGAAATCAAAGAGATTTCCCTTCGACTTGTTCGAGTCTCAAGCTAAAGGCTCATGAACTCAAGAACTTAGTCGGATCAGCTTTCGGAGAGATTTCTAGGGCAGAGAATAGCTCAAAAACCCAAGAATACTCAGCCAGAGAGTGGAGAAATGCTCCAAAATGTGTGGAAGGACGAGCCAATGACGTCCTATTTATAGGATTGAGGCGCAATACGGCCTAGGGGGTCAATACGGCCCGTACTGAGTTTTTGAACTACAGTACGGCCGTATTGAATTTAATACGGCCGTACTGAAGTTCAAAAACTTCATTACGGCCGTATTGTAGTTTAAATGGCTCAGTACGGCCGTACTGAACCTCTAGGAGGGTGTATTGAGCTCCAATCCTCACACACCCTTATTCTAAGCTACTCTAAGACTTCTAGACCTACAAAGAATCATCCTAGGGTCTTCCAGGAGTCCTTCCGGCTGACTTTCCTTCGGTCTTCGAGAGTCTTTGAGTCTTATTTCCGACCCGGACAATTTTAGGGGTCTACAGCTGCCCCCCCTTTACTTAGTCGAACGACTCTTTTTTTTGGTGTACCGGTTGACAAGTAAAGGAGTTGACCCAATTTCCGGGGAGTAAGCCATCCTTCCGACTTGTAGTGTCTTCAGGTGAGAAAATTGTTGAGTAGCCTCTCCAGGTTGAGTTTGTCCTCTCCAGGCTCGTGCATACCTCGGTGTTTCTGACGACCTCGGTAGCGTGAGTTTGCCCTCTTCAGGGTCTGCATGCCTCCGTGTTTCTGACAACGTTGGCAGCTGCATACCTCCGTGTTTCTGACGACGTCGGTCGCTGAGTATTAGTCGTCACCTCTCCAGGCTCGTGCATACCTCGGTGTTTCTGACAACCTCGGTAGCGTGAGTTTGCCCTCTCCAGGGTCTGCATGCCTCCGTGTTTCTGACGATGTTGGCAGCTGCATACCTCCGTGTTTCTGACGACGTCGGTAGCTGAGTATTAGTCGTCGCCTCTCCAGGCTCGTGCATACCTCGGTGTTTCTGACGACTTCGGTAGCGTGAGTTTACCCTCTCCAGGGTCTGCATGCCTCCGTGTTTCTGACGACGTTGGCAGCTGCATACCTCCGTGTTTCTAACGACGTCGGTAGCTGAGTATTAGTCGTCGCCTCTCCAGGCTCGTGCATACCTCGGTGTTTCTGACGACCTCGGTAGCGTGAGTTTGCCCTCTCCAGGGTCTGCATGCCTCCGTATTTCTGACGACGTTGGCAGCTGCATACCTCCGTGTTTCTGACGACGTCGGTAGCTGAGTATTAGTCGTCGCCTCTCCAGGCTCGTGCATACCTCGGTGTTTCTGACGACCTCGGTAGCGTGAGTTTGCCCTCTCCAGGGTCTGCGGTTTTCCCTCACCAGGGTTGCATACCTCCGTGCTTCTGGTCACTTTGGTAGCGTGAGTTTGCCCTCTCCAGGGATTTGTGATGATTTTGTCTCCACAATCCACGATGCTGCTTCGACGGTTGTTTTTGATTTTGGTGCCGCTGAGGGCTGGATAACGTAGGGATCCGTCTAGGGGATGTGCAGTTACTCATAGGTTCTTGTGTCCCAACTTTCCATTGCGTAGTTGGTGCCCACTGGGGAAATTCTGATTCCTTGGGGATGCAGACACAAAGATGCTCTTTCTGAGGTGAGCGATGCCTTATGATTGGCTGACGTCCTTTCGACGTTGGTGGAGTATCCCGGTTATCCTTATTCGGGTGACTTTTTTTGATTTTCTGGTTTTGTTGCCTCTGCGTAGGCTGTTATCCGCTGGGGGATTCTGTCGTATTGATCTTGATTGGCCTCTTCTGTTAGGCGGATTATCTTGACGTTCGGTGTTTAGCTGAATACCGAATTCCGCTTGGGGAATGGTTATTAATCTTTTCGGATTTTCTCTTTTTGAAGGAGTGCCTCTGAGTAGGCGAATGGGGATTGAGGATCTTATGTATCCCATAGTATTATTTAGAAAGCCTCTTCAGGCTTAGCTTCACTCGTCGCTCGAGTTGGAAAGCTATCTTCCACTGAGGAAGTCTAAGTCCTTTGACTCGGATATTTTGTTTGGATGATCATGCTTCCATTGGGGAATCTTGCTGATCTTGCTCTGATAGCTTTCACTGGGAATTCGGCCCAAGAGTGCAAGTTGAGATGTCTCTGGGGAGTATTATTTCGGCAAGCCTCTCCAGGCTCAGTTATTCTGTACGATTGTTGGATTTTCTGAATTTTTTGCCTTTTTTGTCGATTTCGACTTTTTCGGCTTTTTTTGTACAGAAATTAAAGTGCTAAAGAATTTTGAACTCGAAAGTGGAAAATTTCATTAATCAAACGGAATGAAATTTGTACAATGATGATAACAAGAGTGGGGCACAGCCCGATCAATCAAAATAAACAAAAAGCAGGAAAACACAGCAAATGGCTGGTCTTCATTCCTCTACTGGCGGATCCTGTGGAGGGTCTGGGAAGCGACGATGCAGCCAGACTGACAGGTTGTCAAAATCTTGTCTCAGGGCGTCAATGCTGTGCTGCGCATTGTCGAATCGGGCGTCGATGCTCTGCTGCAACGCGTCGAAATGAGCATCAAAGTAGGCCCTGTCTTGCTGTGAAGTGTCGGCCTCTATCTGCGGGTCCGCGTCACCCGGGAGCTCGATGTTCTCGAAAAGCTCACTGAAGGTGTCGTGGGTGGTCGCACGTACATATTGCCTCCCTGCCTTAGTAATGATCTTCATATTGAGCAGGGTGGCAGCATTGATAGGCTTGGGCGCCAACTCCCCCGCATCTACGCCATCAGGGCACCCCCAAGTCTCGGCGAGTCGTGAAAGGAGCGTAGAGACCAAAATGTATCCTCGCTAAGCGTCGCTGCCCTCTCTTGCCCCCAGATTCTTTACATGCTCGAGAAAAAAGAATCCGGGGTTGGCCTTCTGCCCGGTGGCCATGCAGTAAAGAGCTAGCAGATCCTGCCGCGTTACTGACTCTGGACTCTTCAGTCTGGCGTGGATGGAGCCGGTGATCAGCTTGTGGCAAATCCGGAGCGCAGTCGGGAGCCGGGTACCCTTCACTCCAGCGTGATAATCCATCTGACCCGTGACCTCTCTCCACATCTCGGTCGGGGTCAGATTATCAGGGCACTCACAGACGGCGTCCCGATATTCCAACTGATCGGCTCACCGAAAGAAACCAGCCTGGACGTTGAATTCATCCAGTGTCAGGGAGCGGTATCCTCCCTTCATCCAGAAGTCCACAGAGTAGACCGTTGCACCATAGCTGTTCGTCGACTCTGTGACACCGACGGTAGCCAGAAATTCCTTTGTCGCGGTCGGATAGATCTTAGGGTGGGGATCAAGGAGGAACCCCCATCCTATGGCATCGATGTAGCCTCTGACCTCATCTTCCCATTCTATCGCCCAAAGGATGCTGAAGTCGAGCACCCTCGACGGCTGGAAGACGAATGAGTCGAGGAAATCCAACCTCTCTTGGTGCCGCGCGGTCATTTCAAGTTGCGCAGGGACCCTCTGCCTCTTCCTTGAAGACTCGGCCATTTTTCGGAATCGGGGGGATCTCAAACACACTCACAGATAAAGTATGCAGAGGAATGAAGATGTTGTGATGAATGAGAGGAGGAGGGACGTATTTATAGAAAAAATTAGGTCAGTACGGCCCGTACTGAATTCAGTACGGCCGTACTGATCTTACTGTTGATGTACAAAAGAATGGGTCAATACGGGCCGTATTGAATTCAATACGCCCGTATTGGTGTGGACGTTATGGCCAATACGGCCGTATTCATTTCAGTATGCCCGTATTGAGTTGAAAATTTGTTCATAACCCTAATTTTAGTACGGGCGTACTGAACATGGTACGGGCGCATTGTTTTTTCTGAAGTTCATTTTTTTTTTCGATAAACAGAGAATAAGTGATCTTCCAGCACACCTATCATCTGTATGCATGTATGCGGTATGATGCACCTAATTCTATTTGATTTATTTTTCAAAAGAATTAACCGATGCGTTTCTTTGCTTGGATTTTTGCCATTCCTCTAGACGGGCTGTGCGCTGCCGATTTCTGTAACCGAGGAATGATGCGTGTTATATCAAGATTGGTGTCATCAACCCAGTGATCCTTCCCTTCCTTTAGAAGACGTATCAACCTTTCTATTGACCACTATATCTCTATGTTTCCACTAGATTATTCTAAAATCGTTTTGGGACAAGAGAAAAGAAAGGAAAGATATTTTTGTTCAAAAGTTTGTGTTTTAGAGGGGATTATTATTGTTTTGAAAACAGTTTTTGTAAGAATGGCTGGCCAAGGTAGGCTCATGTGTTTAGGCTTGTTTGATTAAACACTTATGAAGTTAAGAAAGTCTTGTTATTGACGTTGTGATTCGACAACTTAGATAGTTTCCCTTGAACCTTTCTTTTTGAATTCAACTCATGGTACCATCATGGATTTCTTTTGCTTTTTGATTATCCTTATTTTTGCCTAAAACACCCCTTTGTGGCGTCTCAGCGGACCTTTGTTTTTGTTCATTTTTGCAACCCTAATTTTTGCCTAGGTCACCCTTTCGTGGGATTCCTAGCGGGTTCTTTGCTCTTATTTTTGCGCAGCCCCCTTTTTGGGTTTCCTGCCGAGCTTTTTTGTTTTTAGGATTTTGTCCTTAAAGGATTTCTTTTTTATCCATGATGGCACTTGTCGAGGCCAAGGAAAGGTGCTCCAAGTTGTCACACACACTTCCACATAAAAATGATGCGGGTTTATTGTTATTAAGACGATTTTAACCTCATTCATGCTTATTCAAACAGGGTTAAAAATAATGTGGTCTAGAAATTTATTGCAAGCAAGAAAAGAAGCAATAAGAACTAATAAAGAACGATTTTATTATAATTCTAGCGGAAACATGTGCCCTATCGAGGCTCGGGGGTCGGGCTGTCCCCGAGGAGTGATCTCTAACAGTCATCAGGTCTATACATCCCTATTGGAAGAAGAAGAGCACTTGATGACGACGACCGGCCTTGACGCTTGTGAACCGACCTTCCTAAAGATCTGGCTTAAAGAACGTCGAGAAGGATCTTGGTTCCTCTTCGTCCTTTGATCTTTATTAGGGTTGTATCCTAACCCTTGTTTCCCTGGATTATCCTTAATAATGGGTAGCTCGGGAATTCCTTGGGAATCCTTGCCAAGTCCTTGTCCAGGCAAGTATCCGTTCTTGGTGAGCATGTAGGCTACCTTCTTCATTTCCCGGGGAAACGTTTCGACATTGGCAATCTCCAATGCTTGGAAGGTGGTCTCTAGAGCTTCCTCTGCTGCATCCACGTAAGGTATGGCAGATGGCTTGCTGATGAGTATGTCATCTTCGGCTTGTACAGTCACCAGCTTGTCACCCACTATGAATTTGACTTTCTGGTGGAGCGTAGAGGGAACAGCTTTCGCATCATGAATCTAAGGTCGGCCGAGGAGACAGCTGTACGCGGGAGTAATGTCCATCACTTGAAATTCGACATTAAAGATGGTGGGTCCAATTTGGATTGGAAGATTGATTTCTCCCACCACTTCTCTTTTAGAACCGTCGAAAGCTCGGAAGATCATGTTGCTCGGGCGCATTTGGATTCCCTTGATTGCCACTTGATCAAACGTTCTTTTTGGCATCACATTCAAGGAAGATCCATTATCCACCAAGACTTTAGCGATGTGATATTCCTTGCACTTTACAGAGATGTGCAAGGGCTTGTTGTGATTCGGTCTCTCAGCGGGGATTTCTTCATCGGTGAAAGTGAGGTGATCATTAGCCGTGATGTGACTAACAATCCCCTCAAACTTGTCTTGGGAGATAGTGTGCGACACGTACGCCTCGTTCAAGACTTTCAACAGAGCTTGCCGATGCGGTTCGGAGCTTAGGATCAACGACAACAGAGTAATCTTTGCTGGCGTCCTATGATGTTGATCCACGATGGAGTACTCGCTCTGTCGGATATATTTTAACAGCTCGTCAGTCTCCTCCTCGGATTCTTTATTTTCCTCGGTTTTCTCTTTTTCTTTTTCCTTTCCTTTATTCTTGGGAGCTTTATCATGAAGATCTTTGGGAGTGTAGATCCTGCCACTCCTAGTCATGCCCCCAAGTCCAGCGATGTTAGAGATATCGCTGTCGGTAGAAGAATGGATGTCGTATATCCATGGCACAGCTTTATTCGATTCGTAGGGAAAAGGTCTTGGAGCAGTGATCTTCAACGGTGTCGGACCTTCCCCTTTATTCGTCTTGATTACCAACAACGGAGTTGATGTGCGTTCGCTTGGCGCGGTTGTTGGCTTACAAATAACAAACGGCGTGTGATCCATTCTGAACATACGCATCAATTAATCCTTTCTTTTTATTAATGTTATTAATGAATTACTAGGAGAGATGTATGCAAATGAATGACTATGAAATGCAAAGGCAATTGAAAGATTTCATAGATCTCAAAAATTCGATTTATTAATCAAAGAAAGTGTACAACTCATTATACAATGCTTCGAAGCAAATTTTTACAAAATGAGAAAAGCCGATAGAAACCCACAGGCGGGTTCATGTTTCTTGTCCATTCAACTTCGGCTTCCTCTACATGACGGGCCATTGCTTCGGCTTGCGTATGGACCGCTTGGCTCATATGCGAAGAAAGCATCCATAGCGGCATGGTCCACTGTGTTAGCGTGAAAGGGGAATAGGACTGTCCCAAACACGGCTAACGCTAGAGTCTTGTTGAAAGCTAACCAATCTCCCTCACCAGCTAAGGAAGAAAGGTGATCCTCAATCATAGCGAGCTTCCAACCTTTGATACTGCCGTTCCCCACTAAGGCAGATGATCGCGATGGTAGTTTGACTTGAGTAGCGACCCTCTCCATGGCCACATAATTACCATGAAAAACATAGAGCCCTGCTGATTTGGGCCATCGCAGCATGAGCTTGTACTCCTCGAGAGTAGGAACTAAGTCAAACTGGGGGAACTCGAAGCAATGCAAATCGAGACTCCAAAAGTGAACCAATGCTCTCAGAAAGGCCGGATCCACACATATCTTCATCAAATCGAGGACTCGTCCATATGATTTCTCGAACTCAACACGAGCCTCATGTGGCATCAAAGAACAGAGGTGGTCCAACCTCTCGGCACGGTATAACAAGAAGTCCACTTTCTTCAACTGCCCTTGCACTCCCCTAGATCCCTCCATGATCTTCGATAAGAATGCATGATATGAGATGATGGCGTTGAATATGCATGCATTGTGTTTATTCAACTAAGCATTATCATGTTTTCAGGATGCTCCTAAGATGATGCATGATATTGCTTGGTTTGGATAAATAACTTTTTTTTGGGTATTTTGTTTTTTGTATTTTTTTGGGTGAAAAGGGAAACTACCTACATGAATGTGATGAGGGTAGATGTTAACACCATGTAATGAAGATTCTTATTCCTATTTATTCTTATTCTAAAAGGGGAATGTTGTATGTTTAAAGAATGCAATGTATGCTCAAACAATGTCACATAAACAATGCACAAACAATTCACTCATCCACGAACAGTCACGAGCGAATCACGAGGTAGGGGTATCCTGCAGACAAGTGCATATTCAAGGAGGTTCTAACTGTTCTCACCGGTCTAAGGCCCCCAAGGTGCCCCCATTATAGGGACCCAATCCCTCTCGTCGTAAGTCGATGGAAAGCTCCAACGCACTATCGGACTTGAGTTCATGGTTTTCACCTTGAGTGATGCTTTCCAACAACGGTCTACGGGCACCTATAGACCCATTCGACAACCGGCCGTACTAACATCTACTCCCTATGGCTTTCCACTCATGCCCCCGGGTATAGAGGGAACTGTTGTGTGCAAAGGTTCGTGTGCAGTTTATATTTCAAACAATTGCGAAAATTT
This sequence comes from Cajanus cajan, assembly GCF_000230855.2. Lineage (NCBI taxonomy): Eukaryota > Viridiplantae > Streptophyta > Magnoliopsida > Fabales > Fabaceae > Cajanus > Cajanus cajan. The sequence goes on from NC_138525.1 coordinate 43,916,522, forward strand.
AAACATCCAACAGTTATTAAAGCCAATTAGGAAAAACATATTATCATACAAGCGAGGGGTAATGAAGTAATTTTAAACTATCATTTTAGAAATAATCCATCACTAAATGGGACTGACTCTCGAGGCTTCCCCAGTGGAGTCGCCATCTGTCGCCACCCGCCGAAACGGACGTTGGCATTCGCGACGATGGTCGGACTCTTCTTTTAATTTTGAAAAATGATGGATTGTTAGAACGACTTATTCTCAAACTGAGACCTCATCGGACTAACAATTTTGTTAAATGATTCTCACCAACCCATGTTAATCCCAAACGGGACCCTCCATGAATTAGTGGTTTTCGCAAAAAAAGGGGTTCTTGGAGTCGCCACCAATGTTTTACTCAAAACATTGGAAAAAGACATAAGGCAATTGATTTTCGCAAATCAACCTTGGCCATTACAACCAGAGTTGGGTAAGGGAGTCGATTACGTGTGGGGAAGGTGTTAGCACCCCACAACGCCCCTTTCGGGTTCCCTATGACGGATTATTTCATAAATAAAAGCGTAAAATTACTAAACTACCCCTATTTATTAGAACAATTATAGGTAAACTATTTACATGATGAAAGGTTTAAACGTGCAATGCAACAATCAAAAAGCGGTAAAAGAAAGGATTTGGAAAGAAACCTTCGAAGCGGGCTTTTTATACTCAAAAAGGAGTTAGGAGGCTTTTTGGCGCTCCTTCCCACTACACGTTCGCTCGCTCCTTTCCCTAAAAATAATATTTACTATGGAAATCAAAGAGATTTCCCTTCGACTTGTTCGAGTCTCAAGCTAAAGGCTCATGAACTCAAGAACTTAGTCGGATCAGCTTTCGGAGAGATTTCTAGGGCAGAGAATAGATCAAAAACCCAAGAATACTCAGCCAGAGAGTGGAGAAATGCTCCAAAATGTGTGGAAGGACGAGCCAATGACGTCCTATTTATAGGATTGAGGCGCAATACGGCCTAGGGGGTCAATACGGCCCGTACTGAGTTTTTGAACTACAGTACGACCGTATTGAATTTAATACGGCCGTACTGAAGTTCAAAAACTTCAGTACGGCCGTAATGATTTCATTACGGCCGTATTGTAGTTTAAATGGCTCAGTACGGCCGTACTGAACCTCTAGGAGGGTGTATTGAGCTCCAATCCTCACACACCCTTATTCTAAGCTACTCTAAGACTTCTAGACCTACAAAGAATCATCCTAGGGTCTTCCAGGAGTCCTTCCGGCTGACTTTCCTTCGGTCTTCGAGAGTCTTTGAGTCTTATTTCCGACCTGGACAATTTTAGGGGTCTACAAACATAACATGTAATTGGTTTACTGTTCATTGGTTCTCTCTAATTCTTCAACTGACTTACTTGCTACACATGGGCAGACTAATAACCAACAAAAATGCACAACATAACATGTAATTGGTTTACTGTGCATTGGTTCTCTCTAATTCTTCATCTGACTTACTTGCTACACCTAGGGAGACTAATAATCAACACAAATGCACAACAAAACATGTAATTGGTTTAATGTTCATTGGTTCTCTCTAATTCTTCAACTGACTTACTTGCTACACCTAGGGAGACTAATAACCAACGAAAATGCACAACATCACATGTAATTGGTTTAATGTTCATTGGTTCTCTCCAATTCTTCAACTAACTTACTTGCTACACCTGGGGAGACTAATAACCAACACAATTTCATAACATAACATGTAATTGGTTTACTGTTCAATGGTTCTCTCTAATTCTTCATTTGACTTACTTGCTACACCTGGGCAGACTAATAACCAACACAAATGCACAACATAACATGTAATTGGTTTACTGTTCATTGGTTCTCTCTAAATCTTCAATTGACTTACTTGCTACACATGGGCAGACTAATAACCAACAAAAATGCACACCATAACATGTAATTGGTTTCCTGTTCATTGGTTCTCTCTAATTCTTCATCTTACTTACTTGCTACTCCTGGGGAGACTAATAATCAACCCAAATGCACAACATAACATGTAATTGGTTTACTGTTCATTGGTTCTCTCTAATTCTTCAACTAACTTACTTGCTACACCTGGGGAGACTAATAACCAACACAAATGCACAACATAACATGTAATTGGTTTACTGTTCATTAGTTTTCTCTATATCTTCAACTGACTTACTTGCTACAGCTGGGGAGACTAATAACCAACACAAATGCACAACATAACATGTAATTGGTGTACTGTTCATTGGTTCTATTTAATTCTTGAACTGACTTACTTGTCACACCTGGGGAGACTAATAACAAACACAAATGCACAACATAACATGTAATTGGTTTACAATTCATTGGTTCTATTTAATTCTTCAACTGACTTACTTGCTACACCTGGGCAGACTAATAACCAACACAAATGCACAACATAACATGTAATTGGTTTACTGTTCATTGGTTCCCTCTAATTCTTCAACTGACATACTTGCTACTCCTGGGGAGACTAATAACCAACACAACTGCACAACATAACATGTAATTGGTTTACTGTTCATTGGTTCTCTCTAATTCTTCATTTGACTTACTGGCTACACGTGGGCAGACTAATAACTAACACAAATGCACAACATAACATGTAATTGGTTTACAGTTCATTGGTTCTCTCTAATTCTTCAACTGACTTACTTGCTACACCTGGGGAGACTAATAACCAACACAAAAGCACAACATAACATTTAATTGGTTTACTGTTCATTGGTTCTCTCTAATTCTTCAGCTGACTTACTTGCTACTCCTGGGGAGACTAATAACCAACACAAATGCACAACATAACATGTAATTAGTTTACTGTTCATTGGTTCTCTCTAATTCTTCATTTGACTTACTTGCTACACCTGGGGAGACTAATAACCAACACAAATGCACAACATAGCATGTAATTGGTTTAGTGTTTTTTGGTTCTCTCTAATTCTTCATTTGACTTACTTGCTACACCTGGGCAGACTAATAACCAACACAAATGCACAACATAACATGTAATTGGTTTACTGTTCATTGGTTCTCTCTAATTCTTCATTTGACTTACTTGCTACTCCTGGGGAGATTAATAACCAACACAAATGCACAACATAACATGTAATTAGTTTACTGTTCACTGGTTCTCTCTAATTCTTCATTTGACTTACTTGCTACACCTGGGGAGACTAATAACCAACACAAATGCACAACATAGCATGTAATTGGTTTAGTGTTTTTTGGTTCTCTCTAATTCTTCAACTGACTTACTTGCTATACCTGGGGAGACTAATAATCAACACAAAAGCACAACATAACATTTAATTGGTTTACTGTTCATTGGTTCTCTCTAATTCTTCAACTGACTTACTTGCTACTCCTGGGGAGACTAATAACCAACACAAATGCACAACATAACATGTAATTAGTTTACTGTTCATTTGTTCTCTCTAATTCTTCATTTGACTTACTTGCTACACCTGGGGAGACTAATAACCAACACAAATGCACAACATAGCATGTAATTGGTTTAGTGTTTTTTGGTTCTCTCTAATTCTTCATTTGACTTACTTGCTACACCTGGGCAGACTAATAACCAACACAAATGCACAACATAACATGTAATTGGTTTACTGTTCATTGGTTCTCTCTAATTCTTCATCGGACTTAGTTGCTACACCTGGGGAGACTAATAATCAACACAAATGCACAACATAACATGTAATTGGTTTAATGTTCATTGGTTCTCTCTAATTCTTCAACTGACTTACTTGCTACACCTAGGGAGACTAATAACCAACACAAATGCACAACATCACATGTAATTGGTTTAATGTTCATTGGTTCTGTCCAATTCTTCAACTAACTTACTTGCTACACTTGGGGAGACTAATAACCAACACAATTTCATAACATAACATGTAATTGGTTTACTGTTCAATGGTTCTCTCTAATTCTTCATTTGACTTACTTGCTACACCTGGGCAGACTAATAACCAACACAAAAGCACAACATAACATGTAATTGGTTTACTGTTCATTGGTTCTCTCTAAATCTTCAACTGACTTACTTGGTACACATGGGCAGACTAATAACCAACAAAAATGCACACCATAACATGTAATTGCTTTCCTGTTCATTGGTTCTCTCTAATTCTTCATCTGACTTACTTGCTACACCTGGGGAGACTAATAACCAACACAAATGGACAACATATGATGTGAATCAAGAAGAAGCAATAATGGACTAGGAATTTAAGTTGTTTGGGACTGAATAATTAATAAGTTCATTATCTTATTTTTAATGTAATTTTCGTTTTATTTTATTTTATTAAATAAATATGATAGGTTGCCTTGCCTTTTAGGTTGCTAAGGGGAAATAAATGCTAGTGGGAATTTATTGCTTAGTTAGTGGGCTAGTGAAGAGTCAATATTAAGTGTTAGTGGGAATTTATGTCATCTTGCCCATCTAAGCTTATAAATAGGAACCATTTGTAAAAGTTTGGGAAGAAAATGAATTATTCAGAATTTGGATATTTTTCCAATTGAGAGGATTTTCTCTCTCTAGGTTCTTAGGAACTACTTTTGATTCTTATCCTTGAATTTCCTAATTCAAAGTGGCGAATCTTCCTCAACTTATCAATCTTTAGGGATTGTGGCGTTGTTCTTCCATTTCTTACCTCAATCCATATTTTTTTCTTTTAATTTCTTAATTATGAGCTTTCCAACCTAGATAGATCCGTAAAACGAATCCATCCCTCTGAAAAATATCCAACACAAATGCACAACAAAACATGTAATTGGTTTCCTGTTCATTGGTTCTCTCTAATTCTTCATCTGACTTACTTGCTACACCTGGGGAGACTAATAACCAACACAAATGGACAACATAACATGTAATTGGTTTACTGTTCATAATTCTTCATCTGACATACTTGCTACACCTGGGGAGACTAATAACCAACACAAATGCACAACATAACATGTAATTGGTTTAATGTTCATTGGTTCTCTCCAATTCTTCAACTAACTTACTTGCTACACCTGGGGAGACTAATAACCAACACAAATGCACAACATAACATGTAATTGGTTTACTGTTCATTGGTTCTCTCTAATTCTTCAACTAACTTACTTGCTACACCTGGGGAGACTAATAACCAACACAAATGCACAACATAACAAGTAATTGGTTTACTGTTCATTGGTTTTCTCTATATCTTCAACTGACTTACTTGCTACAGCTGGGTGTAGACCCCTAAAATTGTCCGGTTCAGAAATAAGACTCTAAGACTCTCGACGACCGAAGGAAAGTTAGCCGGAAGGACTCCTGGAAGACCCTAGGATGATTCTTTGTAGGTCTAGAAGTCTTAGAGTAGCTTAGAATAAGGGTGTGTGAGGATTGGAGCTCAATACGCCCTCCTAGAGGTTCAGTACGGCCGTACTGAGCCATTTGAACTACAATACGGCCATAGTGAAATCAATAGAGCCGTACTGAAGTTTTTTGAACTTCAGTACGACCGTACTCAATTCAATACGGCCGTACTGTAGTTCAAAAACTCAGTACGGGCCGTACTGAAATCAATACGGGCGTGCTGAAGTTTTTGAACTTCAGTACGGGCCGTACTGATTTCAATACGGCCGTACTGTAGTTCAAAAACTCAGTACGGGCCGTATTGACCCCCTAGGCCGTACTGCGCCTCAATCCTATAAATAGGACGTCATTGGCTCGTCCTTCCACACATTTTTGACACATTTGGAGCATTTCTCCACCCTCTGGCTGAGTATTCTTGGGTTTTTGAGCTATTTTTTGCCCTAGAAATCTCTCCGAGAGCTGATCCGACTAAGTTCTTGAGTTCACGAGCCTTTAGCTTGAGACTCGAACAAGTCGAAGGGAAATCTCTTTGATTTTCATAGTAAATATTATTTTTAGGGAAAGGAGCGAGCGAACGTGTAGTGGGAAGGAGCGCCAAAAAGCCTCCTAACTCCTTTTTGAGTATATAAAAGCCCGCTTCGAAGGTTTCTTTCCAAATCCTTTCTTTTACCGCTTTTTGATTGTTGCATTGCACGTTTAAAGCTTTCATCATGTAGATAGTTTACCTATAATAGTTCTAATAAATAGGGGTAGTTTAGTAATTTTACGCTTTTATTTATGAAATAATCCGTCATAGAGAACCCGAAAGGGGCGTTGGGGGTGCTAACACCTTCCCCACACGTAATCGACTCCCTTACCCAACTCTGGTTGTAATGGCCAAGGTTGATTTGCGAAAATCAATTGCCTTACGTCTTTTTCCAATGTTTTGAGTAAAACATTAGTGGCGACTCCAAGAACCCCTTTTTTGCGAAAACCACTAATCCATGGAGGGTCCCGTTTGGGATTAACATGGGTTGGTGAGAATCATTTAACAAAATTGTTAGTCCGATGAGGTCTCAGTTTGAGAATAAGTCGTTCTAACAATCCATCATTTTTCAAAACTAAAAGAAGAGTCCGACCATCGTCGCGAATGCCAACGTCCGTTTCGGCGGGTGGCGACACTGGGGAGACTAATAACCAACACAAATGCACATCATAACATGTAATTGGTTTACTGTTCATTGGTTCTTTTTCATTCTTGACCTGACTTACTTGTCACACCTGGGGAGACTAATAACCAACACAAATGCACAACATAACATGTAATTGGTTTACTGTTCATTGGTTCTATTTAATTCTTCAACTGACTTACTTGCTACACCTGGGCAGACTAATAACCAACACAAATGCACATCATAACATGTAATTGGTTTACTGTTCATTGGTTCTTTTTCATTCTTGACCTGACTTACTTGTCACACCTAGGCAGACTAATAACCAACACAAATGCACAACATAACATGTAATTGGTTTACTGTTCATTGGTTCCCTCTAATTCTTCAACTGACTTACTTGCTACTCCTGGGAGACTAATAACCAACACAAATGCACAACATAACATGTAATTGGTTTAATGTTCATTGGTTCTCTCTAATTCTTCAACTAACTTACTTGCTACACCTAGGGAGACTAATAACCAACACAAATGCACAACATCACATGTAATTGGTTTAATGTTCATTGGTTCTCTCCAATTCTTCAACTAACTTACTTGCTACACCTGGGGAGACTAATAACCAACACAATTTCATAACATAACATGTAATTGGTTTACTGTTCAATGGTTCTCTCTAATTCTTCATTTGACTTACTTGCTACACCTGGGCAGACTAATAATCAACACAAATGCACAACATAACATGTAATTAGTTTACTGTTCATTGGTTCTCTCCAATTCTTCAACTAACTTACTTGCTACACCTGGGGAGACTAATAACCAACACAATTTCATAACATAACATGTAATTGGTTTACTGTTCAATGGTTCTCTCTAATTCTTCATTTGACTTACTTGCTACACCTGGGCAGACTAATAACCAACACAAATGCACAACATAACATGTAATTGGTTTACTGTTCACTGGTTCTCTCTAAATCTTCAACTGACTTACTTGGTACACATGGGCAGACTAATAACCAACAAAAATGCACACCATAACATGTAATTGGTTTCCTGTTCATTGGTTCTCTCTAATTCTTCATCTGACTTACTTGCTACACTTGGGTAGACTAATAACCAACACAAATGGACAACATAACATGTAATTGGTTTACTGTTCATTGGTTCTCTCTAATTCTTCATCTGACATACTTGCTACACCTGGGGAGACTAATAACCAACACAAATGCACAACATAACATGTAATTGGTCTAATGTTCTTTGGTTCTCTCCAATTCTTCAACTAACTTACTTGCTACACCTGGGGAGACTAATAACCAACACAAATGCACAACATAACATGTAATTGGTTTACTGTTCATTGGTTCCCTCTAATTCTTCAACTGACATACTTGCTACTCCTGGGGAGACTAATAACCAACACAACTGCACAACATAACATGTAATTGGTTTACTGTTCATTGGTTCTCTCTAATTCTTCATTTGACTTACTGGCTACACGTGGGCAGACTAATAACTAACACAAATGCACAACATAACATGTAATTGGTTTACAGTTCATTGGTTCTCTCTAATTCTTCAACTGACTTACTTGCTACACCTGGGGAGACTAATAACCAACACAAATGCACAACATAACATGTAATTGGTTTACTGTTCATTGGTTCTCTCTAAATCTTCAACTGACTTACTTGGGACACATGGGCAGACTAATAACCAACAAAAATGCACACCATAACATGTAATTGGTTTCCTGTTCATTGGTTCTCTCTAATTCTTCATCTGACTTACTTGCTACACTTGGGTAGACTAATAACCAACACAAATGGACAACATAACATGTAATTGGTTTACTGTTCATTGGTTCTCTCTAATTCTTCATCTGACATACTTGCTACACCTGGGGAGACTAATAACCAACACAAATGCACAACATAAAATGTAATTGGTCTAATGTTCTTTGGTTCTCTTCAATTCTTCAACTAACTTACTTGCTACACCTGGGGAGACTAATAACCAACACACATGCACAACATAACATGTAATTGGTTTACTGTTCATTGGTTCTCTCTAATTCTTCAACTAACTTACTTGCTACACCTGGCGAGACTAATAACCAACACAAATGCACAACATAACATGTAATTGGTTTACTGTTCATTGGTTCTATTTAATTCTTGAACTTACTTACTTGTCACCCCTGGGGAGACTAATAACCAACACAAATGCACAACATAACATGTAATTGGTTTACTGTTCATTGGTTCTATTTAATTCTTCAACTGACTTACTTGCTACACCTGGGCAGACTAATAACCAACACAAATGCACAACATAACATGTAATTGGTTTACTGTTCATTGGTTCCCTCTAATTCTTCAACTGACTTACTTGCTACTCCTAGGAGACAAATAACCAACACAAATGCACAACATAACATGTAATTGGTTTACTGTTCATTGGTTCTCTCTAATTCTTCATTTGACTTACTTGCAACACCTGGGCAGACTAATAACCAACACAAATGCACAACATAACATGCAATTGGTTTACTGTTCATTGGTTCTCTCTAATTCTTCAACTGACTTACTTGCTACACCTGGGTAGACTAATAACCAACAAAAATGCACAACATAACATGTAATTGGTTTACTGTTCATTGGTTCTCTCTAATTCTTCATTTGACTTACTTGCTACACCTAGGGAGACTAATAACCAACACAAATGCCCAAGATAACATGTAATTGGTTTACTGTTCAATGGTTCTCGCTAATTCTTCAACTAACTTACTTGCTACACCTGGGGAGACTAATAACCAACACAAATGCACAACATAACGTGTAATTGGTTTACTGTTCGTTGGTTCTATTTAATTCTTCAACTGACTTACTTGCTATGCCTGGGGAGACTAATAACCAACACAAATGCACAACATAACCTGTAATTGGTTTACTGTTCATTAGTTCTCTCTAATTCTTCAACTGACTTACTTGTTGCACCTGGGGAGACTAATAACCAACACAAATGCACAACATAACATGTAATTGGTTTACTGTTCATTGGTTCTCTCTAATTCTTCATTTGACTTACTTGCTACACATGGGCAGACTAATAACCAACACAAATGCACAACATAACATGTAATTGGTTTACTGTTCATTGGTTCTCTCTAATTCTTCAACTGACATACTTGCTACGCATGGGCAGACTAATAACCAACAAAAATGCACAACTTAACATGTAATTGGTTTACTGTTCATTGGTTCTCTCTAATTCTTCATTTGACTTACTTGCTACACCTGGGGAGACTAATAACCATCACAAATGCACAACATAGCATGTAATTGGTTTAGTGTTCATTGGTTCTCTCTAATTCTTCAACTGACTTACTTGCTACACCTGGGGAGACAAATAACCAACACAAATGTACAACATAACATGTAATTGGTTTGCTGTTCATTGGTTCTCTTTAATTCTTGAACTGACTTACTTGTCACACCTAGGGAGACTAATAACCAACACAAATTCACAACATAACATGTAATTGGTTTACTGTTCATTGGTTCTATTTAATTCTTCAACTGACTTACTTGCTACACTTAGGGAGACTACTAACCAACACAAATGCACAACATAACATGTAATTGGTTTACTGTTCATTGGTTCTCTCTAATTCTTCAACTGACTTACTTGCTACTCCTTGGGAGATTAATAACAAACACAAATGCACAACATATCATGTATTGGTTTACTGTTATTTGGTTCTTTCTAATTCTTCATTTGACTTATTTGCTACACCTGGGGAGATTAATAACCAACACAGATGCCCAACATAACATGTAATTGGTTTACTGTTCATTGGTTCTATTTAATTCTTGAACTGACTTACTTGTCACACCTTGGGAGACTAATAACCAACACAAATGCACAACATAACATGTAATTGGTTTACTGTTCGTTGGTTCTATTTAATTCTTCAACTGACTTACTTGCTACACTTGGGGAGACTAATAACCAACACAAATGCACAACATAAGATGTAATTGGTTTACTGTTCATTGGTTCCCTCTAATTCTTCAACTGACTTACCTGCTACTCCTGGGGCGACTAATGACCAACACAAATGCACAACATAACATGTAATTGGTTTACTGTTCATTGGTTCTTTCTAATTCTTCATTTGACTTACTTGCTACACCTGGGGAGACTAATAACCAACACAAATGCCCAACATAACATGTAATTGGTTTACTGTTCATTGGTTCTCTATAATTCTTCAACTGACTTACTTGCTACGCATGGGCAGACTAATAACCAACAAAAATGCACAACATAACATGTAATTGGTTTATTGTTCATTGGTTCTCTCTAATTCTTCATCTGACTTACTTGCTACACCTAGGGAGACTAAGAACCAACACAAATGCACAACATAACATGAAATTGGTTTACTGTTCATTGGTTCTCTCTAATTCATCATTTGACTTACTTGCTACACATGGGGAGACTAATAACCAACACAAATGCACAACATAGCATGTAATTGGTTTAGTGTTCATTGGTTCTCTCTAATTCTTCAACTGACTTACTTGCTACACCTGGGCAGACTAATAACCAACACAAATGCACAACATAACATGTAATTGGTTTACTGTTCAGTGGTACTATTTAATTCTTGAACTGACTTACTTGCTACACCTAGGGAGACTAATAACCAACACAAATGCCCAAGATAACATGTAATTGGTTTACTGTTCAATGGTTCTCTCTAATTCTTCAACTAACTTACTTGCTACACCTGGGGAGACTAATTACCAACACAAATGCACAACATAACATGTAATTGGTTTACTGTTCATTGGTTGTCTCTAATTCTTCATTTGACTTACGTGCTACACCTGGGCAGACTAATAACCACCACAAATGCGCAACATAACATGCAATTGATTTACTGTTCATTGGTTCTCTCTAATTCTTCAACTGACTTACTTACGACGCATGGGCAGACTAATAACCAACAAAAATGCACAACATCTCATGTAATTGGTTTACTGTTCATTGGTTCTCTCTAATTCTTCACCTGACTTACTTGCTACAGTTGGGGAGACTAATAACCAACACAAATGCACAACATAACATGTAATTGGTTTACTGTTCATTGGTTTTCTCTAATTCTTCATTTCACTTACTTGCTACACCTGGGGAGACTAATAACCAACACAAATGCACAACATAACATGTAATTGGTTTACTGTTCATTGGTTCTCTCTAATTCTTCAACTGACTTACTTGCTACACCTGGGGAGACTAATAACCAACACAAATGCACAACATAACATGTAATTGGTTTACTGTTCATTGGTTCTCTCTAATTCTTCAACTGACTTACTTGCTACTTCTGGGGAGACTAATAACCAACACAGATGCACAACATAACATGTAATTAGTTTACTGTTCATTGGTTCTATTTAATTCTTGAACTGACTTACTTGTCACACCTGGGGAGACTAATAACCAACACAAATGCACAACATAACATGTAATTGGTTTATTGTTCATTGGTTCTATTTAATTCTTCAACTGACTTACTTGCTACACATGGCGAGACTAATAACCAACACAAATGCACAACATAACATGTAATTGGTTTCTGTTCATTGGTTCTCTCTAATTCTTCAACCGACTTACTTGCTACTCTTGGGGAGACTAATAACCAACACAAATGCACAACATAACATGTAATTGGTTTACTATTTGTTGGTTCTTTCAAATTCTTCATTTGACTTACTTGCTACACCTGGGGAGACTAATAACCAACACAAATGCCCAACATAACATGTAATTGGTTTATTGTTCATTGGTTCTCTCTAATTCTTCACCTGACTTACTTGCTACAGTTGGGGAGACTAATAACCAACACAGAGGCACAACATAACATGTAATTGGTTTACTGTTCATTGGTTTTTTCTAATTCTTCATTTCACTTACTTGCTACACCTGGGAAGACTAATAACCAACACAAATGCCCAACATAACATGTAATTGGTTTATTATTCATTGGTTCTCTCTAATTCTTCAACTGACTTACTTGCTACACCTGGGGAGACTAATAACCAACACAAATGCACAACATAACATGTAATTGGTTTACTGTTCATTGGTTCTCTCTAATTCTTCAATTGACTTACTTGCTACTTCTGGGGAGACTAATAACCAACACAGATGCACAACATAACATGTAATTAGTTTACTGTTCATTGGTTCTATTTAATTCTTCAACTGACTTACTTGCTACACATAGCGAGACTAATAACCAACACAAATGCACAACATAACATGTAATTGGTTTCTGTTCATTGGTTCTCTCTAATTCTTCAACCGACTTACTTGCTACTCTTGGGGAGACTAATAACCAACACAAATGCGCAACATAACATGTAATTGGTTTACTGTTTGTTGGTTCTTTCTAATTCTTCATTTGACTTACTTGCTACACCTGGGAAGACTAATAACCAACACAAATGCCCAACATAACATGTAATTGGTTTATTGTTCATTGGTTCTCTCTAATTCTTCAACTAACTTACTTGCTACACCTGGGGAGACTAATAACCTACACAAATGCACAACATAACATGTAATTGGTTTCCTATTCATTGGTTCTCTCTAATTCTTCATTTGACTTACTTGCTACACCTGGGCAGACTAATAAGCAACACAAATTCACAACATAACATGTAATTGATTCTGTTCATTGGTTCTCTCTAATTCTTCAACTGACTTAATTGCTACGCATGGGCAGACTAATAACCAACAAAAATACACAACATCTCATGTAATCGGTTTACTGTTCATTGGTTCTCTCAAATTCTTCAACTGACTTACTTGCTACAGTTGGGGAGACTAATAACCAACACAAATGCACAACATAACATGAAATTGGTTTACTGTTCATTGGTTTACTCTCCAGGCTCGTGCATACCTCGGTGTTTCTGACGACCTCGGTAGCGTGAGTTTGCCCTCTCCAGGGTCTGCGGTTTGCCCTCCCCAGGGTTGCATACCTCCGTGCTTCTGGTCACTTTGGTAGCGTGAGTTTGCCCTCTCCAGGGATTTGTGATGATTTTGTCTCCACAATCCACGATGCTGCTTCGACGGTTGTTTTTGATTTTGGTGCCGCTGAGGGCTGGATAACGTAGGGATCCGTCTAGGGGATGTGCAGTTACTCATAGGTTCTTGTGTCCCAACTTTCCATTGCGTAGTTGGTGCCCACTGGGGAAATTCTGATTCCTTGGGGATGCAGACACAAAGATGCTCTTTCTGAGGTGAGCGATGCCTTATGATTGGCTGACGTCCTTTCGACGTTGGTGGAGTATCCCGGTTATCCTTATTCGGGTGACTTTTTTTGATTTTCTGGTTTTGTTGCCTCTGCGTAGGCTGTTATCCGCTGGGGGATTCTGTCGTATTGATCTTGATTGGCCTCTTCTGTTAGGCGGATTATCTTGACGTTCGGTGTTTAGCTGAATACCGAATTCCGCTTGGGGAATGGTTATTAATCTTTTCGGATTTTCTCTTTTTGAAGGAGTGCCTCTGAGTAGGCGAATGGGGATTGAGGATCTTATGTATCCCATAGTATTATTTAGAAAGCCTCTTCAGGCTTAGCTTCACTCGTCGCTCGAGTTGGAAAGCTATCTTCCACTGAGGAAGTCTAAGTCCTTTGACTCGGATATTTTGTTTGGATGATCATGCTTCCATTGGGGAATCTTGCTGATCTTGCTCTGATAGCTTTCACTGGGAATTCGGCCCAAGAGTGCAAGTTGAGATGTCTCTGGGGAGTATTATTTCGGCAAGCCTCTCCAGGCTCAGTTATTCTGTACGATTGTTGGATTTTCTGAATTTTTTGCCTTTTTTGTCGATTTCGGCTTTTTCGGCTTTTTTTGTACAGAAATTAAAGTGCTAAAGAATTTTGAACTCGAAAGTGGAAAATTTCATTAATCAAACGGAATGAAATTTGTACAATGATGATAACAAGAGTGGGGCACAGCCCGATCAATCAAAATAAACAAAAAGCAGGAAAACACAGCAAATGGCTGGTCTTCATTCCTCTACTGGCGGATCCTGTGGAGGGTCTGGGAAGCGACGATGCAGCCAGACTGACAGGTTGTCAAAATCTTGTCTCAGGGCGTCAATGTTGTGCTGCGCATTGTCGAATCGGGCGTCGATGCTCTGCTGCAACGCGTCGAAATGAGCATCAAAGTAGGCCCTGTCTTGCTGTGAAGTGTCGGCCTCTGTCTGCGGGTCCGCGTCACCCGGGAGCTCGATGTTCTCGAAAAGCTCACTGAAGGTGTCGTGGGTGGTCGCACGTACATATTGCCTCCCTGCCTTAGTAATGATCTTTATATTGAGCAGGGTGGCAGCATTGATAGGCTTGGGCGCCAACTCCCCCGCATCTACGCCATCAGGGCACCCCCAAGTCTCGGCGAGTCGTGAAAGGAGCGTAGAGACCAAAATGTATCCTCGCTAAGCGTCGCTGCCCTCTCTTGCCCCCAGATTCTTTACATGCTCGAGAAAAAAGAATCCGGGGTTGGCCTTCTGCCCGGTGGCCATGCAGTAAAGAGCTAGCAGATCCTGCCGCGTTACTGACTCTGGACTCTTCAGTCTGGCGTGGATGGAGCCGGTGATCAGCTTGTGGCAAATCCGGAGCGCAGTCGGGAGCCGGGTACCCTTCACTCCAGCGTGATAATCCATCTGACCCGTGACCTCTCTCCACATCTCGGTCGGGGTCAGATTATCAGGGCACTCACAGACGGCGTCCCGATATTCCAACTGATCGGCTCACCGAAAGAAACCAGCCTGGACGTTGAATTCATCCAGTGTCAGGGAGCGGTATCCTCCCTTCATCCAGAAGTCCACAGAGTAGACCGTTGCACCATAGCTGTTCGTCGACTCTGTGACACCGACGGTAGCCAGAAATTCCTTTGTCGCGGTCGGATAGATCTTAGGGTGGGGATCAAGGAGGAACCCCCATCCTATGGCATCGATGTAGCCTCTGACCTCATCTTCCCATTCTATCGCCCAAAGGATGCTGAAGTCGAGCACCCTCGACGGCTGGAAGACGAATGAGTCGAGGAAATCCAACCTCTCTTGGTGCCGCGCGGTCATTTCAAGTTGCGCAGGGACCCTCTGCCTCTTCCTTGAAGACTCGGCCATTTTTCGGAATCGGGGGGATCTCAAACACACTCACAGATAAAGTATGCAGAGGAATGAAGATGTTGTGATGAATGAGAGGAGGAGGGACGTATTTATAGAAAAAATTAGGTCAGTACGGCCCGTACTGAATTCAGTACGGCCGTACTGATCTTACTGTTGATGTACAAAAGAATGGGTCAATACGGGCCGTATTGAATTCAATACGCCCGTATTGGTGTGGACGTTATGGCCAATACGGCCGTATTCATTTCAGTACGCCCGTATTGAGTTGAAAATTTGTTCATAACCCTAATTTTAGTACGGGCGTACTGAACATGGTACGGGCGCATTGTTTTTTCTGAAGTTCATTTTTTTTTTTCGATAAACAGAGAATAAGTGATCTTCCAGCACACCTATCATCTGTATGCATGTATGCGGTATGATGCACCTAATTCTATTTGATTTATTTTTCAAAAGAATTAACCGATGCGTTTCTTTGCTTGGATTTTTGCCATTCCTCTAGACGGGCTGTGCGCTGCCGATTTCTGTAACCGAGGAATGATGCGTGTTATATCAAGATTGGTGTCATCAACCCAGTGATCCTTCCCTTCCTTTAGAAGACGTATCAACCTTTCTATTGACCACTATATCTCTATGTTTCCACTAGATTATTCTAAAATCGTTTTGGGACAAGAGAAAAGAAAGGAAAGATATTTTTGTTCAAAAGTTTGTGTTTTAGAGGGGATTATTATTGTTTTGAAAACAGTTTTTGTAAGAATGGCTGGCCAAGGTAGGCTCATGTGTTTAGGCTTGTTTGATTAAACACTTATGAAGTTAAGAAAGTCTTGTTATTGACGTTGTGATTCGACAACTTAGATAGTTTCCCTTGAACCTTTCTTTTTGAATTCAGCTCATGGTACCATCATGGATTTCTTTTGCTTTTTGATTGTCCTTATTTTTGCCTAAAACACCCCTTTGTGGCGTCTCAGCGGACCTTTGTTTTTGTTCATTTTTGCAACCCTAATTTTTGCCTAGGTCACCCTTTCGTGGGATTCCTAGCGGGTTCTTTGCTCTTATTTTTGCGCAGCCCCCTTTTTGGGTTTCCTGCCGAGCTTTTTTGTTTTTAGGATTTTGTCCTTAAAGGATTTCTTTTTTATCCATGATGGCACTTGTCGAGGCCAAGGAAAGGTGCTCCAAGTTGTCACACACACTTCCACATAAAAATGATGCGGGTTTATTGTTATTAAGACGATTTTAACCTCATTCATGCTTATTCAAACAGGGTTAAAAATAATGTGGTCTAGAAATTTATTGCAAGCAAGAAAAGAAGCAATAAGAACTAATAAAGAACGATTTTATTATAATTCTAGCGGAAACATGTGCCCTATCGAGGCTCGGGGGTCGGGCTGTCCCCGAGGAGTGATCTCTAACAGTCATCAGGTCTATACATCCCTATTGGAAGAAGAAGAGCACTTGATGACGACGACCGGCCTTGACGCTTGTGAACCGACCTTCCTAAAGATCTGGCTTAAAGAACGTCGAGAAGGATCTTGGTTCCTCTTCGTCCTTTGATCTTTATTAGGGTTGTATCCTAACCCTTGTTTCCCTGGATTATCCTTAATAATGGGTAGCTCGGGAATTCCTTGGGAATCCTTGCCAAGTCCTTGTCCAGGCAAGTATCCGTTCTTGGTGAGCATGTAGGCTACCTTCTTCATTTCCCGGGGAAACGTTTCGACATTGGCAATCTCCAATGCTTGGAAGGTGGTCTCTAGAGCTTCCTCTGCTGCATCCACGTAAGGTATGGCAGATGGCTTGCTGATGAGTATGTCATCTTCGGCTTGTACAGTCACCAGCTTGTCACCCACTATGAATTTGACTTTCTGGTGGAGCGTAGAGGGAACAGCTTTCGCATCATGAATCTAAGGTCGGCCGAGGAGACAGCTGTACGCGGGAGTAATGTCCATCACTTGAAATTCGACATTAAAGATGGTGGGTCCAATTTGGATTGGAAGATTGATTTCTCCCACCACTTCTCTTTTAGAACCGTCGAAAGCTCGGAAGATCATGTTGCTCGGGCGCATTTGGATTCCCTTGATTGCCACTTGATCAAACGTTCTTTTTGGCATCACATTCAAGGAAGATCCATTATCCACCAAGACTTTAGCGATGTGATATTCCTTGCACTTTACAGAGATGTGCAAGGGCTTGTTGTGATTCGGTCTCTCAGCGGGGATTTCTTCATCGGTGAAAGTGAGGTGATCATTAGCCGTGATGTGACTAACAATCCCCTCAAACTTGTCTTGGGAGATAGTGTGCGACACGTACGCCTCGTTCAAGACTTTCAACAGAGCTTGCCGATGCGGTTCGGAGCTTAGGATCAACGACAACAGAGTAATCTTTGCTGGCGTCCTATGATGTTGATCCACGATGGAGTACTCGCTCTGTCGGATATATTTTAACAGCTCGTCAGTCTCCTCCTCGGATTCTTTATTTTCCTCGGTTTTCTCTTTTTCTTTTTCCTTTCCTTTATTCTTGGGAGCTTTATCATGAAGATCTTTGGGAGTGTAGATCCTGCCACTCCTAGTCATGCCCCCAAGTCCAGCGATGTTAGAGATATCGCTGTCGGTAGAAGAATGGATGTCGTATATCCATGGCACAGCTTTATTCGATTCGTAGGGAAAAGGTCTTGGAGCAGTGATCTTCAACGGTGTCGGACCTTCCCCTTTATTCGTCTTGATTACCAACAACGGAGTTGATGTGCGTTCGCTTGGCGCGGTTGTTGGCTTACAAATAACAAACGGCGTGTGATCCATTCTGAACATACGCATCAATTAATCCTTTCTTTTTATTAATGTTATTAATGAATTACTAGGAGAGATGTATGCAAATGAATGACTATGAAATGCAAAGGCAATTGAAAGATTTCATAGATCTCAAAAATTCGATTTATTAATCAAAGAAAGTGTACAACTCATTATACAATGCTTCGAAGCAAATTTTTACAAAATGAGAAAAGCCGATAGAAACCCACAGGCGGGTTCATGTTTCTTGTCCATTCAACTTCGGCTTCCTCTACATGACGGGCCATTGCTTCGGCTTGCGTATGGACCGCTTGGCTCATATGCGAAGAAAGCATCCATAGCGGCATGGTCCACTGTGTTAGCGTGAAAGGGGAATAGGACTGTCCCAAACACGGCTAACGCTAGAGTCTTGTTGAAAGCTAACCAATCTCCCTCACCAGCTAAGGAAGAAAGGTGATCCTCAATCATAGCGAGCTTCCAACCTTTGATACTGCCGTTCCCCACTAAGGCAGATGATCGCGATGGTAGTTTGACTTGAGTAGCGACCCTCTCCATGGCCACATAATTACCATGAAAAACATAGAGCCCTGCTGATTTGGGCCATCGCAGCATGAGCTTGTACTCCTCGAGAGTAGGAACTAAGTCAAACTGGGGGAACTCGAAGCAATGCAAATCGAGACTCCAAAAGTGAACCAATGCTCTCAGAAAGGCCGGATCCACACATATCTTCATCAAATCGAGGACTCGTCCATATGATTTCTCGAACTCAACACGAGCCTCATGTGGCATCAAAGAACAGAGGTGGTCCAACCTCTCGGCACGGTATAACAAGAAGTCCACTTTCTTCAACTGCCCTTGCACTCCCCTAGATCCCTCCATGATCTTCGATAAGAATGCATGATATGAGATGATGGCGTTGAATATGCATGCATTGTGTTTATTCAACTAAGCATTATCATGTTTTCAGGATGCTCCTAAGATGATGCATGATATTGCTTGGTTTGGATAAATAACTTTTTTTTGGGTATTTTGTTTTTTGTATTTTTTTGGGTGAAAAGGGAAACTACCTACATGAATGTGATGAGGGTAGATGTTAACACCATGTAATGAAGATTCTTATTCCTATTTATTCTTATTCTAAAAGGGGAATGTTGTATGTTTAAAGAATGCAATGTATGCTCAAACAATGTCACATAAACAATGCACAAACAATTCACTCATCCACGAACAGTCACGAGCGAATCACGAGGTAGGGGTATCCTGCAGACAAGTGCATATTCAAGGAGGTTCTAACTGTTCTCACCGGTCTAAGGCCCCCAAGGTGCCCCCATTATAGGGACCCAATCCCTCTCGTCGTAAGTCGATGGAAAGCTCCAACGCACTATCGGACTTGAGTTCATGGTTTTCACCTTGAGTGATGCTTTCCAACAACGGTCTACGGGCACCTATAGACCCATTCGACAACCGGCCGTACTAACATCTACTCCCTATGGCTTTCCACTCATGCCCCCGGGTATAGAGGGAACTGTTGTGTGCAAAGGTTCGTGTGCAGTTTATATTTCAAACAATTGCGAAAATTTAAACATCCAACAGTTATTAAAGCCAATTAGGAAAAACATATTATCATACAAGCGAGGGGTAATGAAGTAATTTTAAACTATCATTTTAGAAATAATCCATCACTAAATGGGACTGACTCTCGAGGCTTCCCCAGTGGAGTCGCCATCTGTCGCCACCCGCCGAAACGGACGTTGGCATTCGCGACGATGGTCGGACTCTTCTTTTAATTTTGAAAAATGATGGATTGTTAGAACGACTTATTCTCAAACTGAGACCTCATCGGACTAACAATTTTGTTAAATGATTCTCACCAACCCATGTTAATCCCAAACGGGACCCTCCATGAATTAGTGGTTTTCGCAAAAAAAGGGGTTCTTGGAGTCGCCACCAATGTTTTACTCAAAACATTGGAAAAAGACATAAGGCAATTGATTTTCGCAAATCAACCTTGGCCATTACAACCAGAGTTGGGTAAGGGAGTCGATTACGTGTGGGGAAGGTGTTAGCACCCCACAACGCCCCTTTCGGGTTCCCTATGACGGATTATTTCATAAATAAAAGCGTAAAATTACTAAACTACCCCTATTTATTAGAACAATTATAGGTAAACTATTTACATGATGAAAGGTTTAAACGTGCAATGCAACAATCAAAAAGCGGTAAAAGAAAGGATTTGGAAAGAAACCTTCGAAGCGGGCTTTTTATACTCAAAAAGGAGTTAGGAGGCTTTTTGGCGCTCCTTCCCACTACACGTTCGCTCGCTCCTTTCCCTAAAAATAATATTTACTATGGAAATCAAAGAGATTTCCCTTCGACTTGTTCGAGTCTCAAGCTAAAGGCTCATGAACTCAAGAACTTAGTCGGATCAGCTTTCGGAGAGATTTCTAGGGCAGAGAATAGATCAAAAACCCAAGAATACTCAGCCAGAGAGTGGAGAAATGCTCCAAAATGTGTGGAAGGACGAGCCAATGACGTCCTATTTATAGGATTGAGGCGCAATACGGCCTAGGGGGTCAATACGGCCCGTACTGAGTTTTTGAACTACAGTACGACCGTATTGAATTTAATACGGCCGTACTGAAGTTCAAAAACTTCAGTACGGTGTATTGTAGTTTAAATGGCTCAGTACGGCCGTACTGAACCTCTAGGAGGGTGTATTGAGCTCCAATCCTCACACACCCTTATTCTAAGCTACTCTAAGACTTCTAGACCTACAAAGAATCATCCTAGGGTCTTCCAGGAGTCCTTCCGGCTGACTTTCCTTCGGTCTTCGAGAGTCTTTGAGTCTTATTTCCGACCTGGACAATTTTAGGGGTCTACAAACATAACATGTAATTGGTTTACTGTTCATTGGTTCTCTCTAATTCTTCAACTGACTTACTTGCTACACATGGGCAGACTAATAACCAACAAAAATGCACAACATAACATGTAATTGGTTTACTGTGCATTGGTTCTCTCTAATTCTTCATCTGACTTACTTGCTACACCTAGGGAGACTAATAATCAACACAAATGCACAACAAAACATGTAATTGGTTTAATGTTCATTGGTTCTCTCTAATTCTTCAACTGACTTACTTGCTACACCTAGGGAGACTAATAACCAACGAAAATGCACAACATCACATGTAATTGGTTTAATGTTCATTGGTTCTCTCCAATTCTTCAACTAACTTACTTGCTACACCTGGGGAGACTAATAACCAACACAATTTCATAACATAACATGTAATTGGTTTACTGTTCAATGGTTCTCTCTAATTCTTCATTTGACTTACTTGCTACACCTGGGCAGACTAATAACCAACACAAATGCACAACATAACATGTAATTGGTTTACTGTTCATTGGTTCTCTCTAAATCTTCAATTGACTTACTTGCTACACATGGGCAGACTAATAACCAACAAAAATGCACACCATAACATGTAATTGGTTTCCTGTTCATTGGTTCTCTCTAATTCTTCATCTTACTTACTTGCTACTCCTGGGGAGACTAATAACCAACCCAAATGCACAACATAACATGTAATTGGTTTACTGTTCATTGGTTCTCTCTAATTCTTCAACTAACTTACTTGCTACACCTGGGGAGACTAATAACCAACACAAATGCACAACATAACATGTAATTGGTTTACTGTTCATTAGTTTTCTCTATATCTTCAACTGACTTACTTGCTACAGCTGGGGAGACTAATAACCAACACAAATGCACAACATAACATGTAATTGGTGTACTGTTCATTGGTTCTATTTAATTCTTGAACTGACTTACTTGTCACACCTGGGGAGACTAATAACAAACACAAATGCACAACATAACATGTAATTGGTTTACAATTCATTGGTTCTATTTAATTCTTCAACTGACTTACTTGCTACACCTGGGCAGACTAATAACCAACACAAATGCACAACATAACATGTAATTGGTTTACTGTTCATTGGTTCCCTCTAATTCTTCAACTGACATACTTGCTACTCCTGGGGAGACTAATAACCAACACAACTGCACAACATAACATGTAATTGGTTTACTGTTCATTGGTTCTCTCTAATTCTTCATTTGACTTACTGGCTACACGTGGGCAGACTAATAACTAACACAAATGCACAACATAACATGTAATTGGTTTACAG
This sequence comes from Cajanus cajan, assembly GCF_000230855.2. NCBI lineage: Eukaryota > Viridiplantae > Streptophyta > Magnoliopsida > Fabales > Fabaceae > Cajanus > Cajanus cajan. The sequence goes on from NC_138525.1 coordinate 43,939,260, forward strand.
TTCATTGGTTCTCTCTAATTCTTCAACTGACTTACTTGCTACACCTGGGGAGACTAATAACCAACACAAAAGCACAACATAACATTTAATTGGTTTACTGTTCATTGGTTCTCTCTAATTCTTCAGCTGACTTACTTGCTACTCCTGGGGAGACTAATAACCAACACAAATGCACAACATAACATGTAATTAGTTTACTGTTCATTGTTTCTCTCTAATTCTTCATTTGACTTACTTGCTACACCTGGGGAGACTAATAACCAACACAAATGCACAACATAGCATGTAATTGGTTTAGTGTTTTTTGGTTCTCTCTAATTCTTCATTTGACTTACTTGCTACACCTGGGCAGACTAATAACCAACACAAATGCACAACATAACATGTAATTGGTTTACTGTTCATTGGTTCTCTCTAATTCTTCATTTGACTTACTTGCTACTCCTGGGGAGACTAATAACCAACACAAATGCACAACATAACATGTAATTAGTTTACTGTTCACTGGTTCTCTCTAATTCTTCATTTGACTTACTTGCTACACCTGGGGAGACTAATAACCAACACAAATGCACAACATAGCATGTAATTGGTTTAGTGTTTTTTGGTTCTCTCTAATTCTTCAACTGACTTACTTGCTATACCTGGGGAGACTAATAATCAACACAAAAGCACAACATAACATTTAATTGGTTTACTGTTCATTGGTTCTCTCTAATTCTTCAACTGACTTACTTGCTACTCCTGGGGAGACTAATAACCAACACAAATGCACAACATAACATGTAATTAGTTTACTGTTCATTTGTTCTCTCTAATTCTTCATTTGACTTACTTGCTACACCTGGGGAGACTAATAACCAACACAAATGCACAACATAGCATGTAATTGGTTTAGTGTTTTGTGGTTCTCTCTAATTCTTCATTTGACTTACTTGCTACACCTGGGCAGACTAATAACCAACACAAATGCACAACATAACATGTAATTGGTTTACTGTTCATTGGTTCTCTCTAATTCTTCATCGGACTTAGTTGCTACACCTGGGGAGACTAATAATCAACACAAATGCACAACATAACATGTAATTGGTTTAATGTTCATTGGTTCTCTCTAATTCTTCAACTGACTTACTTGCTACACCTAGGGAGACTAATAACCAACACAAATGCACAACATCACATGTAATTGGTTTAATGTTCATTGGTTCTCTCCAATTCTTCAACTAACTTACTTGCTACACTTGGGGAGACTAATAACCAACACAATTTCATAACATAACATGTAATTGGTTTACTGTTCAATGGTTCTCTCTAATTCTTCATTTGACTTACTTGCTACACCTGGGCAGACTAATAACCAACACAAAAGCACAACATAACATGTAATTGGTTTACTGTTCATTGGTTCTCTCTAAATCTTCAACTGACTTACTTGGTACACATGGGCAGACTAATAACCAACAAAAATGCACACCATAACATGTAATTGCTTTCCTGTTCATTGGTTCTCTCTAATTCTTCATCTGACTTACTTGCTACACCTGGGGAGACTAATAACCAACACAAATGGACAACATATGATGTGAATCAAGAAGAAGCAATAATGGACTAGGAATTTAAGTTGTTTGGGACTGAATAATTAATAAGTTCATTATCTTATTTTTAATGTAATTTTCGTTTTATTTTATTTTATTAAATAAATATGATAGGTTGCCTTGCCTTTTAGGTTGCTAAGGGGAAATAAATGCTAGTGGGAATTTATTGCTTAGTTAGTGGGCTAGTGAAGAGTCAATATTAAGTGTTAGTGGGAATTTATGTCATCTTGCCCATCTAAGCTTATAAATAGGAACCATTTGTAAAAGTTTGGGAAGAAAATGAATTATTCAGAATTTGGATATTTTTCCAATTGAGAGGATTTTCTCTCTCTAGGTTCTTAGGAACTACTTTTGATTCTTATCCTTGAATTTCCTAATTCAAAGTGGCGAATCTTCCTCAACTTATCAATCTTTAGGGATTGTGGCGTTGTTCTTCCATTTCTTACCTCAATCCATATTTTTTTCTTTTAATTTCTTAATTATGAGCTTTCAAACCTAGATAGATCCGTAAAACGAATCCATCCCTCTGGGTTCATATCATTTGGTATCAGAGCTTCGGCTCTGGGTTTGAATGGAAATGGAAATTTACTATACAAGATGTTTGGTTGACGACTCTCTGTTTTTGGTCGCAGTAGATGAATTCAATTTCAAAAATGTTGTGAGCAGCAGGGCGGTTGAGAAATTATGTCTGCCCACTACAAATGGACAAGCAATGATTAAATTCTCTATTGGAACTTTTACGGATCTATCTAGGTTGGAAAGCTCATAATTAAGAAATTAAAAGAAAAAAATATGGATTGAGGTAAGAAATGGAAGAACAACGCCACAATCCCTAAAGATTGATAAGTTGAGGAAGATTCGCCACTTTGAATTAGGAAATTCAAGGATAAGAATCAAAAGTAGTTCCTAAGAACCTAGAGAGAGAAAATCCTCTCAATTGGAAAAATATCCAAATTATGAATAATTCATTTTCTTCCCAAACTTTTACAAATGGTTCCTATTTATAAGCTTAGATAGGCAAGATGACATAAATTCCCACTAACACTTAATATTGACTCTTCACTAGCCCACTAACTAAGCAATAAATTCCCACTAGCATTTATTTCCCCTTAGCAACCTAAAAGGCAAGGCAACCTATCATATTTATTTAATAAAATAAAATAAAACGAAAATTACATTAAAAATAAGATAATGAACTTATTAATTATTCAGTCCCAAACTACTTAAATTCCTAGTCCATTATTGCTTCTTCTTGATTCACATCAACATAACATGTAATTGGTTTACTGTTCATTGGTTCTCTCTAATTCTTCATCTGACATACTTGCTACACCTGGGGAGACTAATAACCAACACAAATGCACCACATAACATGTAATTGGTTTAATGTTCATTGGTTCTCTCCAATTCTTCAACTAACTTACTTGCTACACCTGGGGAGACTAATAACCAACACAAAAGCACATCATAACATGTAATTGGTTTACTGTTCATTGGTTCTCTCTAATTCTTCAACTAACTTACTTGCTACACCTGGGGAGACTAATAACCAACACAAATGCACAACATAACATGTAATTGGTTTACTGTTCATTGGTTTTCTCTATATCTTAAACTGACTTACTTGCTACAGCTGGGGAGACTAATAACCAACACAAATGCACAACATAACATGTAATTGGTTTACTGTTCATTGGTTCTATTTAATTCTTGAACTGACTTCCTTGTCACACCTGGGGAGACTAATAACCAACACAAATGCACAACATAACATGTAATTGGTTTACTGTTCATTGGTTCTATTTAATTCTTCAACTGACTTACTTGCTACACTTGGGCAGACTAATAACCAACACAAATGCACAACATAACATGTAATTGGTTTACTGTTCATTGGTTCCCTCTAATTCTTCAACTGACTTACTTGCTACTCCTGGGAGACTAATAACCAACACAAATGCACAACATAACATGTAATTGGTTTAATGTTCATTGGTTCTCTCTAATTCTTCAACTGACTTACTTGCTACACCTAGGGAGACTAATAACCAACACAAATGCACAACATCACATGTAATTGGTTTAATGTTCATTGGTTCTCTCCAATTCTTCAACTAACTTACTTGCTACACCTGGGGAGACTAATAACCAACACAAATGCACATCATAACATGTAATTGGTTTACTGTTCATTGGTTCTCTCTAATTCTTCAACTAACTTACTTGCTACACCTGGGGAGACTAATAACCAACACAAAAGCACATCATAACATGTAATTGGTTTACTGTTCATTGGTTCTCTCTAATTCTTCAACTAACTTACTTGCTACACCTGGGGAGACTAATAACCAACACAAATGCACAACATAACATGTAATTGGTTTACTGTTCATTGGTTTTCTCTATATCTTAAACTGACTTACTTGCTACAGCTGGGGAGACTAATAACCAACACAAATGCACAACATAACATGTAATTGGTTTACTGTTCATTGGTTCTATTTAATTCTTGAACTGACTTCCTTGTCACACCTGGGGAGACTAATAACCAACACAAATGCACAACATAACATGTAATTGGTTTACTGTTCATTGGTTCTATTTAATTCTTCAACTGACTTACTTGCTACACTTGGGCAGACTAATAACCAACACAAATGCACAACATAACATGTAATTGGTTTACTGTTCATTGGTTCCCTCTAATTCTTCAACTGACTTACTTGCTACTCCTGGGAGACTAATAACCAACACAAATGCACAACATAACATGTAATTGGTTTAATGTTCATTGGTTCTCTCTAATTCTTCAACTGACTTACTTGCTACACCTAGGGAGACTAATAACCAACACAAATGCACAACATCACATGTAATTGGTTTAATGTTCATTGGTTCTCTCCAATTCTTCAACTAACTTACTTGCTACACCTGGGGAGACTAATAACCAACACAAATGCACATCATAACATGTAATTGGTTTACTGTTCATTGGTTCTCTCTAATTCTTCAACTAACTTACTTGCTACACCTAGGGAGACTAATAACCAACACAAATGCACAACATAACATGTAATTGGTTTAATGTTCATTAGTTCTCTCCAATTCTTCAACTAACTTACTTGCTACACCTGGGGAGACTAATAACCAACCCAAATGCACAACATAACATGCAATTGGTTTACTGTTCAATTGTTCTATTTAATTCTTCAACTGACTTACTTGCTACACTTAGGAAGACTAATAACCAACACAAATGCACAACATAACATGTAATAGGTTTACTGTTCATTGGTTCTCTCTAATTCTTCAACTGACTTACTTGCTACGCCTGGGGAGACTAATAACCAACACAAATGCACAACATAACATGTATTAATTTACTGTTCATTGGTTCTATTTAATTCTTGAACTGACTTACTTGTCACACCTGGGGAGACTAATAACCAACACAAATGCACAACATAACATGTAATTGGTTTACTGTTCATTGGTTCTATTTAATTCTTCAACTGACTTACTTGCTATACCTGGGGAGACTAATAACCAACACAAATGCACAACATCACATGTAATTGGTTTACTATTCATTGGTTCTATTTAATTCTTGAACTGACTTACTTGTCACACCTGGGGAGACTAATAACCAACACAAATGCACAACATAACCTGTAATTGGTTTACTGTTCATTGGTTCTCTCTAATTCTTCAACTGACTTACTTGCTGCACCTGGGGAGACTAATAACCAACACAAATGCACAACATAACATGTAATTGGTTTACTGTTCATTGGTTCTCTCTAATTCTTCATCTGACATACTTGCTACACCTGGGGAGACTAATAACCAACATAAATGCACAACATAACATGTAATTGGTTTAATATTCATTGGTTCTCTCCAATTCTTCAACTAACTTACTTGCTACACCTGGGGAGACTAATAACCAACACAAATGCACAACATAACATGCAATTGGTTTACTGTTCATTAGTTCTCCCTAATTCTTCATCTGACTTACTTGCTACACCTGGGGAGACTAATAACCAACACAAATGCACAACATAACCTGTAATTGGTTTACTGTTCATTGGTTCTCTCTAATTCTTCAACTGACTTAGTTGCTGCACCTGCGGAGACTAATAACCAACACAAATGCACAACATAACAAGTAATTGGTTTACTGTTCATTGGTTCTCTCTAATTCTTCATCTGACGTACTTGCTACACCTAGGGAGACTAATAACCAACACAAATGCACAACATAACATGTAATTGGTTTAATGTTCATTGGTTCTCTCCAATTCTTCAACTAACTTACTTGCTACACCTGGGGAGACTAATAACCAACCCAAATGCACAATATAACATGCAATTGGTTTACTGTTCATTGGTTCTATTTAATTCTTCAACTGACTTACTTGCTACACTTAGGGAGACTAATAACCAACACAAATGCACAACATAACATGTAATTGGTTTACTGTTCATTCGTTCTCTCTAATTCTTCAACTGACTTACATGCTACTCCTGGGGAGACTAATAACCAACACAAATGCACAACATAACATGTATTGGTTTACTGTTCATTGGTTCTTTCCAATTCTTCAACTAACTTACTTGCTACACCTGGGGAGACTAATAACCAACCCAAATGCACAATATAACATGCAATTGGTTTACTTTTCATTGGTTCTATTTAATTCTTCAACTGACTTACTTGCTACACTTAGGGAGACTAATAACCAACACAAATGCACAACATAACATGTAATTGGTTTACTGTTCATTGGTTCTCTCTAATTCTTCAACTGACTTACTTGCTACTCCTGGGGAGACTAATAACCAACACAAATGCACAACATAACATGTATTGGTTTACTGTTCATTGGTTCTCTCCAATTCTTCAACTAACTTACTTGCTACACCTGGGGAGACTAATAACCAACACAAATGCACAACATAACATGTAATTGGTTTACTGTTCATTGGTTCTCTCTAATTCTTCAACTGACTTTCTTGCTACTCCTGGGGAGACTAATAACCAACACAAATGCACAACATAACATAAATTGGTTTACTGTTTATTGGTTCTTTCTAGTTCTTCATTTGACTTACTTGCTACACCTGGGGAGACTAATAACCAACACAGATGCCCAACATAACATGTAATTGGTTTACTGTTCATTGGTTCTATTTAATTCTTGAACTGACTTACTTGTCACACCTGAGGAGACTAATAACCAACACAGATGCCCAATATAACATGTAATTGGTTTACTGTTCATTGGTTCTCTCTAATTCTTCATTTGACTTACTTGCTACACCTAGGCAGACTAATAACCAACACAAATGCACAACATCACATGTAATTGGTTTACTGTTCATTGGTTCTATTTAATTCTTGAACTGACTTACTTGTCACACCTGGGGAGACTAATAACCAACACAAATGCACAACATATCGTGTAATTGGTTTACTGTTCATCGGTTCTCTCTAATTCTTCAACTGACTTACTTGCTACACCTGGGGAGACTAATAATCAACACAAATGCACAACATAACATGTAATTGGTTTGTTGTTCATTAGTTCTCTTTAATTCTTGAACTGATTTACTTGTCACACCTGGGGAGACTAATAACCAACACAAATGCACAACATAACATGTAATTGGTTTACTATTCATTGGTTCTATTTAATTCTTCAACTGACTTACTTGCTACACTTAGGGAGAATAATAACCAACACAAATGCACAACATAACATGTAATTGGTTTACTGTTCATTGGTTCTCTCTAATTCTTCAACTGACTTACTTGCTACACATGGGCAGACTAATAACCAACAAAAATGCACAACATAACATGTAATTGGTTTACTGTTCATTGGTTCTCTCTAATTCTTCAACTGGCTTACTTGCTACTCCTGGGGAGACTAATAACCAACACAATTGCACAACATAACATGTAATTGGTTTACTGTCATTGGTTCTCTCTAATTCTTCAACTGACTTACTTGCTACACATGGGCAGACTAATAACCAACAAAAATGCACAACATAACATGTAATTGGTTTACTGTTCATTGGTTCTCTCTAATTCTTCATTTGACTTACTTGCTACACCTGGGGATACTAATAACCAACACAAATGCAAAACATAACATGTACTTGGTTTACTGTTTATTAGTTCTCCCTAATTCTTCAACTGACTTACTTGCTACACATGGGCAGACTAATAACCAACACAAATGCACAACATAACATGTAATTGGTTTACTGTTCATTGGTTCTCTCTAATTCTTCATCTGACATACTTGCTACACCTGGGGAGACTAATAACCAACACAAATGCACAACATAACATGTAATTGGTTTACTGTTCATTGGTTCTCTCCAATTCTTCAACTAACTTACTTGCTACACCTGGGGAGACTAATAACCAACCCAAATGCACAACATAACATGCAATTGGTTTACTGTTCATTGGTTCTCTCTAATTCTTTAACTGACTTACTTGCTACACCTGGGGAGACTAATAACCAACACAAATGCACAACATAACATGTAATTGGTTTAATGTTCATTAGTTCTCTCCAATTCTTCAACTAACTTACTTGCTACACCTGGGGAGACTAATAACCAACCCAAATGCACAACATAACATGCAATTGGTTTACTGTTCATTGGTTCTATTTAATTCTTCAACTGACTTACTTGCTACACTTAGGAAGACTAATAACCAACACAAATGCACAACATAACATGTAATAGGTTTACTGTTCATTGGTTCTCTCTAATTCTTCAACTGACTTACTTGCTACTCCTGGGGAGACTAATAACCAACACAAATGCACAACATAACATGTATTAATTTACTGTTCATTGGTTCTATTTAATTCTTGAACTGACTTACTTGTCACACCTGGGGAGACTAATAACCAACACAAATGCACAACATAACATGTAATTGGTTTACTGTTCATTGGTTCTATTTAATTCTTCAACTGACTTACTTGCTATACCTGGGGAGACTAATAACCAACACAAATGCACAACATCACATGTAATTGGTTTACTATTCATTGGTTCTATTTAATTCTTGAACTGACTTACTTGTCACACCTGGGGAGACTAATAACCAACACAAATGCACAACATAACCTGTAATTGGTTTACTGTTCATTGGTTCTCTCTAATTCTTCAACTGACTTACTTGCTGCACCTGGGGAGACTAATAACCAACACAAATGCACAACATAACATGTAATTGGTTTACTGTTCATTGGTTCTCTCTAATTCTTCATCTGACATACTTGCTACACCTGGGGAGACTAATAACCAACATAAATGCACAACATAACATGTAATTGGTTTAATATTCATTGGTTCTCTCCAATTCTTCAACTAACTTACTTGCTACACCTGGGGAGACTAATAACCAACACAAATGCACAACATAACATGCAATTGGTTTACTGTTCATTAGTTCTCCCTAATTCTTCATCTGACTTACTTGCTACACCTGGGGAGACTAATAACCAACACAAATGCACAACATAACCTGTAATTGGTTTACTGTTCATTGGTTCTCTCTAATTCTTCAACTGACTTAGTTGCTGCACCTGCGGAGACTAATAACCAACACAAATGCACAACATAACAAGTAATTGGTTTACTGTTCATTGGTTCTCTCTAATTCTTCATCTGACGTACTTGCTACACCTAGGGAGACTAATAACCAACACAAATGCACAACATAACATGTAATTGGTTTAATGTTCATTGGTTCTCTCCAATTCTTCAACTAACTTACTTGCTACACCTGGGGAGACTAATAACCAACCCAAATGCACAATATAACATGCAATTGGTTTACTGTTCATTGGTTCTATTTAATTCTTCAACTGACTTACTTGCTACACTTAGGGAGACTAATAACCAACACAAATGCACAACATAACATGTAATTGGTTTACTGTTCATTCGTTCTCTCTAATTCTTCAACTGACTTACATGCTACTCCTGGGGAGACTAATAACCAACACAAATGCACAACATAACATGTATTGGTTTACTGTTCATTGGTTCTTTCCAATTCTTCAACTAACTTACTTGCTACACCTGGGGAGACTAATAACCAACCCAAATGCACAATATAACATGCAATTGGTTTACTGTTCATTGGTTCTATTTAATTCTTCAACTGACTTACTTGCTACACTTAGGGAGACTAATAACCAACACAAATGCACAACATAACATGTAATTGGTTTACTGTTCATTGGTTCTCTCTAATTCTTCAACTGACTTACTTGCTACTCCTGGGGAGACTAATAACCAACACAAATGCACAACATAACATGTATTGGTTTACTGTTCATTGGTTCTCTCCAATTCTTCAACTAACTTACTTGCTACACCTGGGGAGACTAATAACCAACACAAATGCACAACATAACATGTAATTGGTTTACTGTTCATTGGTTCTCTCTAATTCTTCAACTGACTTTCTTGCTACTCCTGGGGAGACTAATAACCAACACAAATGCACAACATAACATAAATTGGTTTACTGTTCATTGGTTCTTTCTAGTTCTTCATTTGACTTACTTGCTACACCTGGGGAGACTAATAACCAACACAGATGCCCAACATAACATGTAATTGGTTTACTGTTCATTGGTTCTATTTAATTCTTGAACTGACTTACTTGTCACACCTGAGGAGACTAATAACCAACACAGATGCCCAATATAACATGTAATTGGTTTACTGTTCATTGGTTCTCTCTAATTCTTCATTTGACTTACTTGCTACACCTAGGCAGACTAATAACCAACACAAATGCACAACATCACATGTAATTGGTTTACTGTTCATTGGTTCTATTTAATTCTTGAACTGACTTACTTGTCACACCTGGGGAGACTAATAACCAACACAAATGCACAACATAACGTGTAATTGGTTTACTGTTCATCGGTTCTCTCTAATTCTTCAACTGACTTACTTGCTACACCTGGGGAGACTAATAATCAACACAAATGCACAACATAACATGTAATTGGTTTGTTGTTCATTAGTTCTCTTTAATTCTTGAACTGATTTACTTGTCACACCTGGGGAGACTAATAACCAACACAAATGCACAACATAACATGTAATTGGTTTACTATTCATTGGTTCTATTTAATTCTTCAACTGACTTACTTGCTACACTTAGGGAGAATAATAACCAACACAAATGCAAAACATAACATGTAATTGGTTTACTGTTCATTGGTTCTCTCTAATTCTTCAACTGACTTACTTGCTACACATGGGCAGACTAATAACCAACAAAAATGCACAACATAACATGTAATTGGTTTACTGTTCATTGGTTCTCTCTAATTCTTCAACTGGCTTACTTGCTACTCCTGGGGAGACTAATAACCAACACAATTGCACAACATAACATGTAATTGGTTTACTGTCATTGGTTCTCTCTAATTCTTCAACTGACTTACTTGCTACACATGGGCAGACTAATAACCAACAAAAATGCACAACATAACATGTAATTGGTTTACTGTTCATTGGTTCTCTCTAATTCTTCATTTGACTTACTTGCTACACCTGGGGATACTAATAACCAACACAAATGCAAAACATAACATGTACTTGGTTTACTGTTTATTAGTTCTCCCTAATTCTTCAACTGACTTACTTGCTACACATGGGCAGACTAATAACCAACACAAATGCACAACATAACATGTAATTGGTTTACTGTTCATTGGTTCTCTCCAATTCTTCAACTAACTTACTTGCTACACCTGGGGAGACTAATAACCAACCCAAATGCACAACATAACATGCAATTGGTTTACTGTTCATTGGTTCTCTCTAATTCTTTAACTGACTTACTTGCTACATTTGGGGAGACTAATAACCAACACAAATGCACAACATAACATGTAATTGGTTTAATGTTCATTGGTTCTCTCTAATTCTTCATTTGACTTACTTGCTACACCTGGGGATACTAATAACCAACACAAATGCAAAACATAACATGTACTTGGTTTACTGTTCATTGGTTCTCCCTAATTCTTCAACTGACTTACTTGCTACACATGGGGAGACTATTAACCAACACAAATGCACAACATAACATGTAATTGGTTTACTATTCATTGGTTCTCTCTAATTAATCAACTGACTCACTTGCTACACCTGGGGAGACTAATAACTAACACAAATGCACAACATAACGTGTAATTGGTTTACTATTCATTGTTTCTCTCTAATTCTTCAACTGACTTAGTTGCTGCACCTGCGGAGACTAATAACCAACACAAATGCACAACATAACATGTAATTGGTTTACTGTTCATTGGTTCTCTCTAATTCTTCATCTGACATACTTGCTACACCTGGGGAGACTAATAACCAACACAAATGCACAACATAACATGTAATTGGTTTACTGTTCATTGGTTCTCTCCAATTCTTCAACTAACTTACTTGCTACACCTGGGGAGACTAATAACCAACCCAAATGCACAACATAACATGCAATTGGTTTACTGTTCATTGGTTCTCTCTAATTCTTTAACTGACTTACTTGCTACACCTGGGGAGACTAATAACCAACACAAATGCACAACATAACATGTAATTGGTTTAATGTTCATTAGTTCTCTCCAATTCTTCAACTAACTTACTTGCTACACCTGGGGAGACTAATAACCAACCCAAATGCACAACATAACATGCAATTGGTTTACTGTTCATTGGTTCTATTTAATTCTTCAACTGACTTACTTGCTACACTTAGGAAGACTAATAACCAACACAAATGCACAACATAACATGTAATAGGTTTACTGTTCATTGGTTCTCTCTAATTCTTCAACTGACTTACTTGCTACTCCTGGGGAGACTAATAACCAACACAAATGCACAACATAACATGTATTAATTTACTGTTCATTGGTTCTATTTAATTCTTGAACTGACTTACTTGTCACACCTGGGGAGACTAATAACCAACACAAATGCACAACATAACATGTAATTGGTTTACTGTTCATTGGTTCTATTTAATTCTTCAACTGACTTACTTGCTATACCTGGGGAGACTAATAACCAACACAAATGCACAACATCACATGTAATTGGTTTACTATTCATTGGTTCTATTTAATTCTTGAACTGACTTACTTGTCACACCTGGGGAGACTAATAACCAACACAAATGCACAACATAACCTGTAATTGGTTTACTGTTCATTGGTTCTCTCTAATTCTTCAACTGACTTACTTGCTGCACCTGGGGAGACTAATAACCAACACAAATGCACAACATAACATGTAATTGGTTTACTGTTCATTGGTTCTCTCTAATTCTTCATCTGACATACTTGCTACACCTGGGGAGACTAATAACCAACATAAATGCACAACATAACATGTAATTGGTTTAATGTTCATTGGTTCTCTCCAATTCTTCAACTAACTTACTTGCTACACCTGGGGAGACTAATAACCAACACAAATGCACAACATAACATGCAATTGGTTTACTGTTCATTAGTTCTCCCTAATTCTTCATCTGACTTACGTGCTACACCTGGGGAGACTAATAACCAACACAAATGCACAACATAACCTGTAATTGGTTTACTGTTCATTGGTTCTCTCTAATTCTTCAACTGACTTAGTTGCTGCACCTGCGGAGACTAATAACCAACACAAATGCACAACATAACAAGTAATTGGTTTACTGTTCATTGGTTCTCTCTAATTCTTCATCTGACGTACTTGCTACACCTAGGGAGACTAATAACCAACACAAATGCACAACATAACATGTAATTGGTTTAATGTTCATTGGTTCTCTCCAATTCTTCAACTAACTTACTTGCTACACCTGGGGAGACTAATAACCAACCCAAATGCACAATATAACATGCAATTGGTTTACTGTTCATTGGTTCTATTTAATTCTTCAACTGACTTACTTGCTACACTTAGGGAGACTAATAACCAACACAAATGCACAACATAACATGTAATTGGTTTACTGTTCATTGGTTCTCTCTAATTCTTCAACTGACTTACATGCTACTCCTGGGGAGACTAATAACCAACACAAATGCACAACATAACATGTATTGGTTTACTGTTCATTGGTTCTCTCCAATTCTTCAACTAACTTACTTGCTACACCTGGGGAGACTAATAACCAACCCAAATGCACAATATAACATGCAATTGGTTTACTGTTCATTGGTTCTATTTAATTCTTCAACTGACTTACTTGCTACACTTAGGGAGACTAATAACCAACACAAATGCACAACATAACATGTAATTGGTTTACTGTTCATTGGTTCTCTCTAATTCTTCAACTGACTTACTTGCTACTCCTGGGGAGACTAATAACCAACACAAATGCACAACATAACATGTATTGGTTTACTGTTCATTGGTTCTCTCCAATTCTTCAACTAACTTACTTGCTACACCTGGGGAGACTAATAACCAACACAAATGCACAACATAACATGTAATTGGTTTACTGTTCATTGGTTCTCTCTAATTCTTCAACTGACTTTCTTGCTACTCCTGGGGAGACTAATAACCAACACAAATGCACAACATAACATAAATTGGTTTACTGTTCATTGGTTCTTTCTAATTCTTCATTTGACTTACTTGCTACACCTGGGGAGACTAATAACCAACACAGATGCCCAACATAACATGTAATTGGTTTACTGTTCATTGGTTCTATTTAATTCTTGAACTGACTTACTTGTCACACCTGAGGAGACTAATAACCAACACAGATGCCCAATATAACATGTAATTGGTTTACTGTTCATTGGTTCTCTCTAATTCTTCATTTGACTTACTTGCTACACCTAGGCAGACTAATAACCAACACAAATGCACAACATCACATGTAATTGGTTTACTGTTCATTGGTTCTATTTAATTCTTGAACTGACTTACTTGTCACACCTGGGGAGACTAATAACCAACACAAATGCACAACATAACGTGTAATTGGTTTACTGTTCATCGGTTCTCTCTAATTCTTCAACTGACTTACTTGCTACACCTGGGGAGACTAATAATCAACACAAATGCACAACATAACATGTAATTGGTTTGTTGTTCATTAGTTCTCTTTAATTCTTGAACTGATTTACTTGTCACACCTGGGGAGACTAATAACCAACACAAATGCACAACATAACATGTAATTGGTTTACTATTCATTGGTTCTATTTAATTCTTCAACTGACTTACTTGCTACACTTAGGGAGAATAATAACCAACACAAATGCACAACATAACATGTAATTGGTTTACTGTTCATTGGTTCTCTCTAATTCTTCAACTGACTTACTTGCTACACATGGGCAGACTAATAACCAACAAAAATGCACAACATAACATGTAATTGGTTTACTGTTCATTGGTTCTCTCTAATTCTTCAACTGGCTTACTTGCTACTCCTGGGGAGACTAATAACCAACACAATTGCACAACATAACATGTAATTGGTTTACTGTCATTGGTTCTCTCTAATTCTTCAACTGACTTACTTGCTACACATGGGCAGACTAATAACCAACAAAAATGCACAACATAACATGTAATTGGTTTACTGTTCATTGGTTCTCTCTAATTCTTCATTTGACTTACTTGCTACACCTGGGGATACTAATAACCAACACAAATGCAAAACATAACATGTACTTGGTTTACTGTTTATTAGTTCTCCCTAATTCTTCAACTGACTTACTTGCTACACATGGGGAGACTATTAACCAACACAAATGCACAACATAACATGTAATTGGTTTACTGTTCATTGGTTCTATCTAATTAATCAACTGACTCACTTGCTACACCTGGGGAGACTAATAACTAACACAAATGCACAACATAACGTGTAATTGGTTTACTATTCATTGGTTCTCTCTAATTCTTCAACTGACTTAGTTGCTGCACCTGCGGAGACTAATAACCAACACAAATGCAGAACATAACATGTAATTGGTTTACTGTTCATTGGTTCTCTCTAATTCTTCATCTGACATACTTGCTACACCTGGGGAGACTAATAACCAACACAAATGCACAACATAACATGTAATTGGTTTACTGTTCATTGGTTCTCTCCAATTCTTCAACTAACTTACTTGCTACACCTGGGGAGACTAATAACCAACCCAAATGCACAACATAACATGCAATTGGTTTACTGTTCATTGGTTCTCTCTAATTCTTTAACTGACTTACTTGCTACATTTGGGGAGACTAATAACCAACACAAATGCACAACATAACATGTAATTGGTTTAATGTTCATTGGTTCTCTCTAATTCTTCATTTGACTTACTTGCTACACCTGGGGATACTAATAACCAACACAAATGCAAAACATAACATGTACTTGGTTTACTGTTCATTGGTTCTCCCTAATTCTTCAACTGACTTACTTGCTACACATGGGGAGACTATTAACCAACACAAATGCACAACATAACATGTAATTGGTTTACTGTTCATTGGTTCTCTCTAATTAATCAACTGACTCACTTGCTACACCTGGGGAGACTAATAACTAACACAAATGCACAACATAACGTGTAATTGGTTTACTATTCATTGTTTCTCTCTAATTCTTCAACTGACTTAGTTGCTGCACCTGCGGAGACTAATAACCAACACAAATGCACAACATAACATGTAATTGGTTTACTGTTCATTGGTTCTCTCTAATTCTTCAACTGACTTACTTGCTACACATGGGCAGACTAATAACCAACAAAAATGCACAACATAACATGTAATTGGTTTACTGTTCAT
Source organism: Cajanus cajan (assembly GCF_000230855.2). Lineage (NCBI taxonomy): Eukaryota > Viridiplantae > Streptophyta > Magnoliopsida > Fabales > Fabaceae > Cajanus > Cajanus cajan. The sequence goes on from NC_138525.1 coordinate 43,955,735, forward strand.
TGGTTCTCTCTAATTCTTCAACTGGCTTACTTGCTACTCCTGGGGAGACTAATAACCAACACAATTGCACAACATAACATGTAATTGGTTTACTGTCATTGGTTCTCTCTAATTCTTCAACTGACTTACTTGCTACACATGGGCAGACTAATAACCAACAAAAATGCACAACATAACATGTAATTGGTTTACTGTTCATTGGTTCTCTCTAATTCTTCATTTGACTTACTTGCTACACCTGGGGATACTAATAACCAACACAAATGCAAAACATAACATGTACTTGGTTTACTGTTTATTAGTTCTCCCTAATTCTTCAACTGACTTACTTGCTACACATGGGGAGACTATTAACCAACACAAATGCACAACATAACATGTAATTGGTTTACTGTTCATTGGTTCTCTCTAATTAATCAACTGACTCACTTGCTACACCTGGGGAGACTAATAACTAACACAAATGCACAACATAACGTGTAATTGGTTTACTATTCATTGTTCTCTCTAATTCTTCAACTGACTTAGTTGCTGCACCTGCGGAGACTAATAACCAACACAAATGCACAACATAACATGTAATTGGTTTACTGTTCATTGGTTCTCTCTAATTCTTCATCTGACATACTTGCTACACCTGGGGAGACTAATAACCAACACAAATGCACAACATAACATGTAATTGGTTTACTGTTCATTGGTTCTCTCCAATTCTTCAACTAACTTACTTGCTACACCTGGGGAGACTAATAACCAACCCAAATGCACAACATAACATGCAATTGGTTTACTGTTCATTGGTTCTCTCTAATTCTTTAACTAACTTACTTGCTACATTTGGGGAGACTAATAACCAACACAAATGCACAACATAACATGTAATTGGTTTAATGTTCATTGGTTCTCTCTAATTCTTCATTTGACTTACTTGCTACACCTGGGGACACTAATAACCAACACAAATGCAAAACATAACATGTACTTGGTTTACTGTTCATTGGTTCTCCCTAATTCTTCAACTGACTTACTTGCTACACATGGGGAGACTATTAACCAACACAAATGCACAACATAACATGTAATTGGTTTACTGTTCATTGGTTCTCTCTAATTAATCAACTGACTCACTTGCTACACCTGGGGAGACTAATAACTAACACAAATGCACAACATAACGTGTAATTGGTTTACTATTCATTGTTTCTCTCTAATTCTTCAACTGACTTAGTTGCTGCACCTGCGGAGACTAATAACCAACACAAATGCACAACATAACATGTAATTGGTTTACTGTTCATTGGTTCTCTCTAATTCTTCATCTGACATACTTGCTACACCTGGGGAGACTAATAACCAACACAAATGCACAACATAACATGTAATTGGTTTACTGTTCATTGGTTCTCTCCAATTCTTCAACTAACTTACTTGCTACACCTGGGGAGACTAATAACCAACCCAAATGCACAACATAACATGCAATTGGTTTACTGTTCATTGGTTCTCTCTAATTCTTTAACTGACTTACTTGCTACACCTGGGGAGACTAATAACCAACACAAATGCACAACATAACATGTAATTGGTTTAATGTTCATTAGTTCTCTCCAATTCTTCAACTAACTTACTTGCTACACCTGGGGAGACTAATAACCAACCCAAATGCACAACATAACATGCAATTGGTTTACTGTTCATTGGTTCTATTTAATTCTTCAACTGACTTACTTGCTACACTTAGGAAGACTAATAACCAACACAAATGCACAACATAACATGTAATAGGTTTATTGTTCATTGGTTCTCTCTAATTCTTCAACTGACTTACTTGCTACTCCTGGGGAGACTAATAACCAACACAAATGCACAACATAACATGTATTAATTTACTGTTCATTGGTTCTATTTAATTCTTGAACTGACTTACTTGTCACACCTGGGGAGACTAATAACCAACACAAATGCACAACATAACATGTAATTGGTTTACTGTTCATTGGTTCTATTTAATTCTTCAACTGACTTACTTGCTATACCTGGGGAGACTAATAACCAACACAAATGCACAACATCACATGTAATTGGTTTACTATTCATTGGTTCTATTTAATTCTTGAACTGACTTACTTGTCACACCTGGGGAGACTAATAACCAACACAAATGCACAACATAACCTGTAATTGGTTTACTGTTCATTGGTTCTCTCTAATTCTTCAACTGACTTACTTGCTGCACCTGGGGAGACTAATAACCAACACAAATGCACAACATAACATGTAATTGGTTTACTGTTCATTGGTTCTCTCTAATTCTTCATCTGACATACTTGCTACACCTGGGGAGACTAATAACCAACACAAATGCACAACATAACATGTAATTGGTTTAATGTTCATTGGTTCTCTCCAATTCTTCAACTAACTTACTTGCTACACCTGGGGAGACTAATAACCAACACAAATGCACAACATAACATGCAATTGGTTTACTGTTCATTGGTTCTCCCTAATTCTTCATCTGACTTACTTGCTACACCTGGGGAGACTAATAACCAACACAAATGCACAACATAACCTGTAATTGGTTTACTGTTCATTGGTTCTCTCTAATTCTTCAACTGACTTAGTTGCTGCACCTGCGGAGACTAATAACCAACACAAATGCACAACATAACATGTAATTGGTTTACTGTTCATTGGTTCTCTCTAATTCTTCATCTGACGTACTTGCTACACCTAGGGAGACTAATAACCAACACAAATGCACAACATAACATGTAATTGGTTTAATGTTCATTGGTTCTCTCCAATTCTTCAACTAACTTACTTGCTACACCTGGGGAGACTAATAACCAACCCAAATGCACAATATAACATGCAATTGGTTTACTGTTCATTGGTTCTATTTAATTCTTCAACTGACTTACTTGCTACACTTAGGGAGACTAATAACCAACACAAATGCACAACATAACATGTAATTGGTTTACTGTTCATTGGTTCTCTCTAATTCTTCAACTGACTTACTTGCTACTCCTGGGGAGACTAATAACCAACACAAATGCACAACATAACATGTATTGGTTTACTGTTCATTGGTTCTCTCCAATTCTTCAACTAACTTACTTGCTACACCTGGGGAGACTACTAACCAACCCAAATGCACAATATAACATGCAATTGGTTTACTGTTCATTGGTTCTATTTAATTCTTCAACTGACTTACTTGCTACACTTAGGGAGACTAATAACCAACACAAATGCACAACATAACATGTAATTGGTTTACTGTTCATTGGTTCTCTCTAATTCTTCATCTGACATACTTGCTACACCTGGGGAGACTAATAACCAACACAAATGCACAACATAACATGTAATTGGTTTACTGTTCATTGGTTCTCTCCAATTCTTCAACTAACTTACTTGCTACACCTGGGGAGACTAATAACCAACCCAAATGCACAACATAACATGCAATTGGTTTACTGTTCATTGGTTCTCTCTAATTCTTTAACTGACTTACTTGCTACACCTGGGGAGACTAATAACCAACACAAATGCACAACATAACATGGAATTGGTTTAATGTTCATTGGTTCTCTCCAATTCTTCAACTAACTTACTTGCTACACCTGGGGAGACTAATAACCAACACAAATGCACAACATAACATGCAATTGGTTTACTGTTCATTGGTTCTATTTAATTCTTCAACTGACTTACTTGCTACACTTAGGGAGACTAATAACCAACACAAATGCACAACATAACATGTAATTGGTTTACTGTTCATTGGTTCTCTCTAATTCTTCAACTGACTTACTTGCTACTCCTGGGGAGACTAATAACCAACACAAATGCACAACATAACATAAATTGGTTTACTGTTCATTGGTTCTTTCTAATTCTTCATTTGACTTACTTGCTACACCTGGGGAGACTAATAACCAACACAGATGCCCAACATAACATGTAATTGGTTTATTGTTCATTGGTTCTATTTAATTCTTGAACTGACTTACTTGTCACACCTGAGGAGACTAATAACCAACACAAATGCCCAATATAACATGTAATTCGTTTACTGTTCATTGGTTCTCTCTAATTCTTCATTTGACTTACTTGCTACACCTAGGCAGACTAATAACCAACACAAATGCACAACATCACATGTAATTGGTTTACTGTTCATTGGTTCTATTTAATTCTTGAACTGACTTACTTGTCACACCTGGGGAGACTAATAACCAACACAAATGCACAACATAACGTGTAATTGGTTTACTGTTCATCGGTTCTCTCTAATTCTTCAACTGACTTACTTGCTACACCTGGGGAGACTAATAATCAACACAAATGCACAACATAACATGTAATTGGTTTGTTGTTCATTAGTTCTCTTTAATTCTTGAACTGATTTACTTGTCACACCTGGGGAGACTAATAACCAACACAAATGCACAACATAACATGTAATTGGTTTACTATTCATTGGTTCTATTTAATTCTTCAACTGACTTACTTGCTACACTTAGGGAGAATAATAACCAACACAAATGCACAACATAACATGTAATTGGTTTACTGTTCATTGGTTCTCTCTAATTCTTCAACTGACTTACTTGCTACACATGGGCAGACTAATAACCAACAAAAATGCACAACATAACATGTAATTGGTTTACTGTTCATTGGTTCTCTCTAATTCTTCAACTGGCTTACTTGCTACTCCTGGGGAGACTAATAACCAACACAATTGCACAACATAACATGTAATTGGTTTACTGTCATTGGTTCTCTCTAATTCTTCAACTGACTTACTTGCTACACATGGGCAGACTAATAACCAACAAAAATGCACAACATAACATGCAATTGGTTTACTGTTCATTGGTTCTATTTAATTCTTCAACTGACTTACTTGCTACACTTAGGAAGACTAATAACCAACACAAATGCACAACATAACATGTAATAGGTTTACTGTTCATTGGTTCTCTCTAATTCTTCAACTGACTTACTTGCTACTCCTGGGGAGACTAATAACCAACACAAATGCACAACATAACATGTATTAATTTACTGTTCATTGGTTCTATTTAATTCTTGAACTGACTTACTTGTCACACCTGGGGAGACTAATAACCAACACAAATGCACAACATAACATGTAATTGGTTTACTGTTCATTGGTTCTATTTAATTCTTCAACTGACTTACTTGCTATACCTGGGGAGACTAATAACCAACACAAATGCACAACATCACATGTAATTTGTTTACTATTCATTGGTTCTATTTAATTCTTGAACTGACTTACTTGTCACACCTGGGGAGACTAATAACCAACACAAATGCACAACATAACCTGTAATTGGTTTACTGTTCATTGGTTCTCTCTAATTCTTCAACTGACTTACTTGCTGCACCTGGGGAGACTAATAACCAACACAAATGCACAACATAACATGTAATTGGTTTACTGTTCATTGGTTCTCTCTAATTCTTCATCTGACATACTTGCTACACCTGGGGAGACTAATAACCAACACAAATGCACAACATAACATGTAATTGGTTTAATGTTCATTGGTTCTCTCCAATTCTTCAACTAACTTACTTGCTACACCTGGGGAGACTAATAACCAACACAAATGCACAACATAACATGCAATTGGTTTACTGTTCATTGGTTCTCCCTAATTCTTCATCTGACTTACTTGCTACACCTGGGGAGACTAATAACCAACACAAATCCACAACATAACCTGTAATTGGTTTACTGTTCATTGGTTCTCTCTAATTCTTCAACTGACTTAGTTGCTGCACCTGCGGAGACTAATAACCAACACAAATGCACAACATAACATGTAATTGGTTTACTGTTCATTGGTTGTATTTAATTCTTCAACTGACTTACTTGCTACACTTAGGGAGACTAATAACCAACACAAATGCACAACATAACATGTAATTGGTTTACTGTTCATTAGTTCTCTCTAATTCTTCAACTGACTTACTTGCTACTCCTGGGGAGACTAATAACCAACACAAATGCACAACATAACATGTATTGGTTTACTGTTCATTGGTTCTTTCTAATTCTTCATTTGACTTACTTGCTACATCTGGGGAGACTAATAACCAACACAGATGCCCAACATAACATGTAATTGGTTTACTGTTCATTGGTTCTATTTAATTCTTGAACTGACTTACTTGTCACACCTGAGGAGACTAATCACCAACACAGATGCCCAAAATAACATGTAATTGGTTTACTGTTCATTGGTTCTCTCTAATTTTTCATTTGACTTACTTGCTACACCTAGGCAGACTAATAACCAACACAATTGCACAACATCACATGTAATTGGTTTACTGTTCATTGGTTCTCTCCAATTCTTGAACTGACTTACTTGTCACACCTGGGGAGACTAATAACCAACACAAATGCACAACATAACATGTAATTGGTTTACTGTTCATTGGTTCTATTTAATTCTTCAACTGACTTACTTGCTATACCTGGGGAGACTAATAACCAACACAAATGCACAACATAACATGTATTGGTTTACTGTTCATTGGTTCTTTCTAATTCTTCATTTGACTTACTTGCTACACCTGGGGAGACTAATAACCAACACAGATGCCCAACATAACATGTAATTGGTTTACTGTTCATTGGTTCTATTTAATTCTTGAACTGACTTACTTGTCACACCTGAGGAGACTAATAACCAACACAGTTGCCCAACATAACATGTAATTGGTTTACTGCTCATTGGTTCTATTTAATTCTTGAACTGACTTACTTGTCACACCTATCAGTCTAATAACCAACACAAATGCACAACATAACGTCTAATTGGTTTAGTGTTCATTGGTTCTATTTAGTTCTTCAACTAACTTACTTGCTATACTTGGGGAGACTAATAACCAACACAAATGCACAACATAACCTGTAATTGGTTTACTATTCATTGGTTCTCTCTAATTCTTCAACTGACTTACTTGCTGCACCTAGGGAGACTAATAACCAACACAAATGAACAACATAACATGTAATAGGTTTACTGTTCATTGGTTCTCTCTAATTCTTCATTTGACATGCTTGCTACACCTGGGCAGACTAATAACCAACACAAATGCACAACATAACATGTAATTCGTTTACTGTTCATTGGTTCTCTCTAATTCTTCAACTGGCTTACTTGCTACTCCTGGGGGGACTAATAACCAACACAATTGCACAACATAACATGTAATTGGTTTACTGTTCATTGGTTCTCTCTAATTCTTCAACTGACTTACTTGCTACACATGGGCAGACTAATAACCAACCAAAATGCACAACATAACATGTAATTGGTTTACTGTTCATTGGTTCTCTCTAATTCTTCATTTGACTTACTTGCTAAGCTGGGGATACTAATAACCAACACAAATGCAAAACATAACATGTAATTGGTTTACTGTTCATTCGTTCTCCCTAATTCTTCAACTGACTTACTTGCTACACATGGGGAGACTATTAACCAACACAAATGCACAACATAACATGTAATTGGTTTACTGTTCATTGGTTCTCTCTAATTCATCAACTGACTCACTTTCTACACCTGGGGAGACTAATAACCAACACAAATGCACAACATAACGTGTAATTGGTTTACTATTCATTGGTTCTATTTAATTCTTCATCTGACTTACTTGCTACACCTGGGGAGACTAATAACCAACACAAATGCACAACATAACCTGTAATTGGTTTACTGTTCATTGGTTCTCTCTAATTCTTCAACTGACTTTGTTGCTGCACCTGCGGAGACTAATAACCAACACAAATGCACAACATAACATGTAATTGGTATACTGTTCATTGGTTCTCTCTAATTCTTCATTTGACTTACTTGCTACACCTGGGCAGACTAATAACCAACACAAATGCACAACATAGCATGTAATTGGTTTACTGTTCATTGGTTCTCTCTAATTCTTCAACTGACTTACTTGGTACGCATGGACAGACTAATAACCAACAAAAATGCACAACATAACATGTAATCGGATTACTGTTTATAGGTTCTCTCTAATTCTTCATCTGACTTACTTTCTACACCTGGGGAGACTAAGAACCAACACAAATGCACAACATAACATGTAATTGGTTTACTGTTCATTGGTTCACTCTAATTCTTCATTTGACTTACTTGCTACACCTGGGGAGACTAATAACCAACACAAATGCACAACATAGCATGTAATTGGTTTAGTGTTCATTGGTTCTCTCTAATTCTTCAACTGACTTATTTGCTACACCTGGGGAGACTAATAACCAACACAAATGCACAACATAACATGTAATTGGTTTACTGATCATTGGTTCTCTCTAATTCTTCAACTGACTTACTTGCTACAGCTGGGGAGACTAATAACCAACACAAATGCACAACATAACATGTAATTGGTTTACTGTTCATTGGTTCTATTTAATTCTTGAACTGACTTACTTGTCACACCTGGGGAGACTAATAACCAACACAAATGCACAACATAACATGTAATTGGTTTACAGTTCATTGGTTCTATTTAATTCTTCAACTGAGTTACTTGCTACACCTGGGAGACTAATAACCAATACTAATGCACAACATAACATGTAATTGGTTTACTGTTCATTGGTTCTCTCTAATTCTTCAACTTACTTACTTGCTACTCCTAGGAGACTAATAACCAACACAAATGCACAACCTAACATGTAATTGGTTTACTGTTCATTGGTTCTCTCTAATTCTTCAACTGGCTTACTTGCTACACCTGGGGAGACTAATAACCAACACAATTGCACAACATAACATGTAATTGGTTTACTGTTCATTGGTTTTGTCAAATTCTTCAACTGACTTACTTGCTACACCAGGGGAGACTAATAACCAACACAAATGCACAACATAACATGTAATTGGTTTACTGTTCATTGGTTCTCTCTAATTCTTCATTTGACTTACTTGCTACACCTGGGGATACTCATAACCAACACAAATGCAAAACATAACATGTAATTGGTTTACTGTTCATTGGTTCTCCCTAATTCTTGAACTGACTTACTTGCTACACATGGGGAGACTATTAACAAACACAAATGCACAACATAACATGTAATTGGTTTACTGTTCATTGGTTCTCTCTAATTCATCAACTGACTTACTTGCTACACCTGGGGAGACTAATAACCAACACAAATGCACATCATAACATGTAATTGGTTTACTGTTCATTGGTTCTCTCTAATTCTTCAAATGGCTTACTTGCTACACCTGAGGAGACTAAGAACCAACACAAATGCACAACATAACATGTAATTGGTTTACTGTTCAATGGTTCTCTCTAATTCTTCATTTGACTTACTTGCTACACCTGGGCAGACTAATAACCAACACAAATGCACAACATAACATGTAATTGGTTTACTGTTCATTGGTTCTCTCTAAATCTTCAACTGACTTACTTGGTACACATGGGCAGACTAATAACCAACAAAAATGCACACCATAACATGTAATTGCTTTCCTGTTCATTGGTTCTCTCTAATTCTTCATCTGACTTACTTGCTACACCTGGGGAGACTAATAACCAACACAAATGGACAACATAACATGTAATTGGTTTACTGTTCATTGGTTCTCCCTAATTCTTTAACTGACTTACTTGCTACACATGGGGAGACTATTAACAAACACAAATGCACAACATAACATGTAATTGGTTTACTGTTCATTGGTTCTCTCTAATTCTTCAACTGACTTACTTGCTACACCTGGGGAGACTAATAACCAACACAAATGCACAACATAACATGTAATTGGTTTACTGTTCATTGGTTCTCCCTAATTCTTTAACTGACTTACTTGCTACACATGGGGAGACTATTAACCAACACAAATGCACAACATAACATGTAATTGGTTTACTGTTCATTGGTTCTCTCTAATTCTTCAACTGACTTACTTGCTACACCTGGGGAGACTAATAACCAACACAAATGCACAACATAACATGTAATTGGTTTACTGTTCATTGCTTCTCTCTAATTCTTCAACTGGCTTACTTGCTACACCTGGGGAGACTAATAACCAACACAATTGCACAAGATAACATGTAATTGGTTTACTGTTCATTGGTTCTCTCTAATTCTTCAACTGACTTACTTGCTACACCTGGGGAGACTAATAACCAACACAAATGCACAACATAACATGTAATTGGTTTACTGTTCATTGGTTCTCTCTAATTCTTCATTTGACTTACTTGCTACACCTGGGGATACTAATAACTAACACAAATGCAAAACATAACATGTAATTGGTTTACTGTTCATTGGTTCTCCCTAATTCTTCAACTGACTTACTTGCTACACATGGGGAGACTATTAACAAACACAAATGCACAACATAACATGTAATTGGTTTACTGTTAATTGGTTCTCTCTAATTCTTCAACTGACTTACTTGCTACACCTGGGGAGACTAATAACCAACACAAATGCACATCATAACATGTAATTGGTTTACTGTTCATTGGTTCTCTCTAATTCTTCAACTGGCTTACTTGCTACACCTGGGGAGACTAATAACCAACACAATTGCACAACATAACATGTAATTGGTTTACTGTTCAATGGTTCTCTCTAATTCTTCATTTGACTTACTTGCTACACCTGGGCAGACTAATAACCAACACAAATGCACAACATAACATGTAATTGGTTTACTGTTCATTGGTTCTCTCTAAATCTTCAACTGACTTACTTGGTACACATGGGCAGACTAATAACCAACAAAAATGCACACCATAACATGTAATTGCTTTCCTGTTCATTGGTTCTCTCTAATTCTTCATCTGACTTACTTGCTACACCTGGGGAGACTAATAACCAACACAAATGGACAACATAACATGTAATTGGTTTACTGTTCATTGGTTCTCCCTAATTCTTTAACTGACTTACTTGCTACACAGGGGGAGACTATTAACAAACACAACTGCACAACATAACATGTAATTGGTTTACTGTTCATTGGTTCTCTCTAATTCTTCAACTGACTTACTTGCTACACCTGGGGAGACTAATAACCAACACAAATGCACAACATAACATGGAATTGGTTTACTGTTCATTGGTTCTCCCTAATTCTTTAACTGACTTACTTGCTACACATGGGGAGACTATTAACCAACACAAATGCACAAGATAACATGTAATTGGTTTACTGTTCATTGGTTCTCTCTAATTCTTCAACTGACTTACTTGCAACACCTGGGGAGACTAATAACCAACACAAATGCACAACATAACATGTAATTGGTTTACTGTTCGTTGGTTCTCTCTAATTCTTCAACTGGCTTACTTGCTACACCTGGGGAGACTAATAACCAACACAATTGCACAACATAACATGTAATTGGTTTACTGTTCATTGGTTCTCTCTAATTCTTCAACTGACTTACTTGCTACACCTGGGGAGACTAATAACCAACACAAATGCACAACATAACATGTAATTGGTTTACTGTTCATTGGTTCTCTTTAATTCATCATTTGACTTACTTGCTACACCTGGGGATACTAATAACCAACACAAATGCAAAACATAACATGTAATTGGTTTACTGTTCATTGGTTCTCCCTAATTCTTCAACTAACTTACTTGCTACACATGGGGAGACTATTAACAAACACATATGCACAACATAACATGTAATTGGTTTACTGTTCATTGGTTCTCTCTAATTCTTCAACTGACTTACTTGCTACACCTGGGGAGACTAATAACCAACACAAATGCACATCATAACATGTAATTGGTTTACTGTTCATTGGTTCTCTCTAATTCTTCAACTGGCTTACTTGCTACACCTGGGGAGACTAATAACCAACACAATTGCACAACATAACATGTAATTGGTTTACTGTTCAATGGTTCTCTCTAATTCTTCATTTGACTTACTTGCTACACCTGGGCAGACTAATAACCAACACAAATGCACAACATAACATGTAATTGGTTTACTGTTCATTGGTTCTCTCTAAATCTTCAACTGACTTACTTGGTACACATGGGCAGACTAATAACCAACAAAAATGCACACCATAACATGTAATTGCTTTCCTGTTCATTGGTTCTCTCTAATTCTTCATCTGACTTACTTGCTACACCTGGGGAGACTAATAACCAACACAAATGGACAACATAACATGTAATTGGTTTACTGTTCATTGGTTCTCCCTAATTCTTTAACTGACTTACTTGCTACACAGGGGGAGACTATTAACAAACACAACTGCACAACATAACATGTAATTGGTTTACTGTTCATTGGTTCTCTCTAATTCTTCAACTGACTTACTTGCTACACCTGGGGAGACTAATAACCAACACAAATGCACAACATAACATGGAATTGGTTTACTGTTCATTGGTTCTCCCTAATTCTTTAACTGACTTACTTGCTACACATGGGGAGACTATTAACCAACACAAATGCACAAGATAACATGTAATTGGTTTACTGTTCATTGGTTCTCTCTAATTCTTCAACTGACTTACTTGCTACACCTGGGGAGACTAATAACCAACACAAATGCACAACATAACATGTAATTGGTTTACTGTTCGTTGGTTCTCTCTAATTCTTCAACTGGCTTACTTGCTACACCTGGGGAGACTAATAACCAACACAATTGCACAACATAACATGTAATTGGTTTACTGTTCATTGGTTCTCTCTAATTCTTCAACTGACTTACTTGCTACACCTGGGGAGACTAATAACCAACACAAATGCACAACATAACATGTAATTGGTTTACTGTTCATTGGTTCTCTTTAATTCATCATTTGACTTACTTGCTACACCTGGGGATACTAATAACCAACACAAATGGACAACATAACATGTAATTGGTTTACTGTTCATTGGTTCTCCCTAATTCTTCAACTGACTTACTTGCTACACATGGGGAGACTATTAACAAACACAAATGCACAACATAACATGTAATTGGTTTACTGTTCATTGGTTCTCTCTAATTCTTCAACTGACTTACTTGCTACACCTGGGGAGACTAATAACCAACAAAAATGCACACCATAACATGTAATTGCTTTCCTGTTCATTGGTTCTCTCTAATTCTTTATCTGACTTACTTGCTACACCTGGGGAGACTAATAACCAACAAAAATGCACACCATAACATGTAATTGCTTTCCTGTTCATTGGTTCTCTCTAATTCTTCATCTGACTTACTTGCTACACCTGGGGAGACTAATAACCAACACAAATGGACAACATAACATGTAATTGGTTTACTGTTCATTGGTTCTCCCTAATTCTTCAACTGACTTACTTGCTACACATGGGGAGACTATTAACAAACACAAATGCACAACATAACATGTAATTGGTTTACTGTTCATTGGTTCTCTCTAATTCTTCAACTGACTTACTTGCTACACCTGGGGAGACTAATAACCAACACAAATGCACATCATAACATGTAATTGGTTTACTGTTCATTGGTTCTCTCTAATTCTTCAGCTGGCTTACTTGCTACACCTGGGGAGACTAATAACTGTCGCCACCAATGTTTTACTCAAAACATTGGAAAAAGACATAAGGCAATTGATTTTCGCAAATCAACTTTGGCCATTACAACCAGAGTTGGGTAAGGGAGTCGATTACGTGTGGGGAAGGTGTTAGCACCCCACAACGCCCCTTTCGGGTTCCCTATGACGGATTATTTCATAAATAATAGCGTAAAATTACTAAACTACCCCTATTTATTAGAACGATTATAAGTAAACTATCTACATGATGAAAGCTTTAAACGTGCAATGCAACAATCAAAAAGCGATAAATGAAAGCGGTAAAAGAAAGGATTTGGAAAGAAACCTTCGAAGCGGGCTTTTATATATGCAAAAAGGAGTTAGGAGGCTTTTTGGCGCTCCTTCCCACTACACGTTCGCTCGCTCCTTTCCCGAAAAATAAATATTAACTATGGAAATCAAAGAGATTTCCCTTCGACTTGTTCGAGTCTCAAGCTAAAGGCTCGTGAACTCAAGAACTTAGTCGGATCAGCTCTCGGAGAGATTTCTAGGGCAGAGAATAGCTCAAAAACCCAAGAATACTCAGCCAGAGGGTGGAGAAATGCTCCAAATGTGTGGAAGGACGAGCCAATGACGTCCTATTTATAGGATTGAGGCGCAGTACGGCTTAGGGGGTCAATACGGCCCGTACTGAGTTTTTGAACTACAGTACGGCCGTATTGAATTTGGTACGGCCGTACTGAAGTTCAAAAACTTCAGTACGGCCGTATTGATTTCATTACGGCCGTATTGTAGTTTAAATGGCTCAGTACGGCCGTACTGAACCTCTAGGAGGGTGTATTGAGCTCCAATCCTCACACACCCTTATTCTAAGCTACTCTAAGACTTCTAGACCTACAAAGAATCATCCTAGGGTCTTCCAGGAGTCCTTCCGGCTGACTTTCCTTCGGTCTTCGAGAGTCTTTGAGTCTTATTTCCGACCCGGACAATTTTAGGGGTCTACAACTGCCCCTCCTTTACTTAGTCGAACGGCTTCTTTTTTTTTTTTTTTTTTTTGGTGTACCGGTTGACAAGTAAAGGAGTTGACCCAATTGTCCGGGGAGTAAGCCATCCTTCCGACTTGTAGTGTCTTCAGGTGAGAAAATTGTTGAGTAGCCTCTCCAGGTTGAGTTTGTCCTCTCTAGGGTGAGTATTAGTTGTCGCCTCTCCAGGCTCGTGCATACCTCGGTGTTTTTGACGACCTCGGTAGCGTGAGTTTGCCCTCTCCAGGGTCTGCATGCCTCCGTGTTTCTGACGACGTTGGCAGCTGCATACCTCCGTGTTTTTGACGACGTCGGTAGCTGAGTATTAGTCGTCGCCTCTCCAGGCTCGTGCAGACCTCGGTGTTTCTGACAACCTCGGTAGCGTGAGTTTGCCCTCTCCAGGGTCTGCATGCCTCCGTGTTTCTGACGACGTTGGCAGCTGCATACCTCCGTGTTTCTGACGACGTCGGTAGCTGAGTATTAGTCGTCGCCTCTCCAGGCTCGTGCATACCTTGGTGTTTCTGACGACCTCGGTAGCGTGAGTTTGCCCTCTTCAGGGTCTGCATGCCTCCGTGTTTCTGACGACGTTGGCAGCTGCATACCTCCGTGTTTCTGACGACGTCGGTAGCTGAGTATTAGTCGTCGCCTCTCCAGGCTCGTGCATACCTCGGTGTTTCTGACGACCTCGGTAGCGTGAGTTTGCCCTCTCCAGGGTCTGCGGTTTGCCCTCCCCAGGGTTGCATACCTCCGTGCTTTTGGTCACTTTGGTAGCGTGAGTTTGCCCTCTCCAGGGATTTGTGATGATTTTGTTTCCACAGTCCACGATGCTGCTTCGACGGTTGTTTTTGATTTTGGTGCCGCTGAGGGCTGGATAACGCAGGGATCCGTCTAGGGGATGTGCAGTTACTCATAGGTTCTTGTGTCCCAACTTTCCATTGCGTAGTTGGTGTCCACTGGGGAAATTCTGATTCCTTGGGGATGCAGACACAAAGATGCTCTTTCTGAGGTGAGCGATGCCTTATGATTGGCTGACGTCCTTTCAACGTTGGTGGAGTATCCCGGTTATCCTTATTCGGTTGACTTTTTTGATTTTCTGGTTTTGTTGCCTCTGCGTAGGCTGTTATCCGCTGGGGGATTTTGTCGTATTGATCTTGATTGCCCTCTTCTATTAGGCGGATTATCTTGACGTTCGGTGTTTAGCTGAATACCGAATTCCGCTTGGGGAATGGTTATTGATCTTTTCGGATTTTCTCTTTTTGAAGGAGTGCCTCTGAGTAGGCGAATGGGGATTGAGGATCTTATGTATCCTAGAGTATTATTTAGAAAGCCTCTTCAGGCTTAGCTTCACTCGTCGCTCGAGTTGGAAAGCTATCTTCCACTGAGGAAGTCTAAGTCCTTTGACTCGGATATTTTGTTTGGATGATCATGCTTCCATTGGGGAATCTTGCTGATCTTGCTCTGATAGCTTTCACTGGGAATTCGGCCCAAGAGTGCAAGCTGAGATGTCTCTGGGGAGTATTATTTCGGCAAGCCTCTCCAGGCTCAGTTATTCTGTACGATTGTTGGATTTTCTGAATTTTTTGCCTTTTTTGTCGATTTCGGCTTTTTCGGCTTTTTCTGTACAGAAATTAAAGTGCTAAAGAATTTTGAACTCGAAAGTGGAAAATTTCATTAATCAAACGGAATGAAATTTGTACAATGATGATAACAAGAGTGGGGCACAGCCCGATCAATCAAAATAAACAAAAAGCAGGAAAACACAGCAAATGGCCGGTCTTCATTCCTCTGCCGGCGGATCCTATGGAGGGTCTGGGAAGCGACGATGTAGCCAGACTGACAGGTTGTCAAAATCCTGTCTCAGGGCGTCAATGTTGTGCTGCGCATTGTCGAATCGGGCGTCGATGCTCTGCTGCAACGCGTCGAAACGAGCATCAAAGTAGGCCCTGTCTTGCTGCGAGGTGTCGGCCTCTGTCTGCGGGTCCCCTTCACCCGGGAGCTCGATGTTCTCGAAAAGCTCACTGAAGGTGTCGTGGGTGGTCGCACGTACATATTGCCTCCCTGCCTTAGCAATGATCTTCATATTGAGCAGGGTGGCAGCATTGATAGGCTTGGGCGCCAACTCCCCCGCATCTACGCCATCAGGGCACCCCCAAGTCTCGGCGAGTCGTGAAAGAAACGTAGAGACCAAAATGTATCCTCGCCGAGCGTCGCTGCCCTCTCTTGCCCCCAGATTCTTTACATGCTCGAGAAAAAAGAATCCGGGGTTGGCCTTCTGCCCGGTGGCCATGCAGTAAGGAGCTAGCAGATCCTGCCGCGTTACTGACTCTGGACTCTTCAGTCTGGCGTGGATGGAGCCGGTGATCAGCTTGTGGCAAATCCGGAGCGCAGTCGGGAGCCGGGTACCCTTCACTCCAGCGTGATAATCCATCTGACTCGTGACCTCTCTCCACATCTCGGTCGGGGTCAGATTATCAGGGCACTCACAGACGGCGTCCCGATATTCCAACTGATCGGCTCGCCGAAAGAAACCAGCCTGGACCTTGAATTCATCCAGTGTCAGGGAGCGGTATCCTCCCTTCATCCAGAAGTCCACAGAGTAGACCGTTGCACCGTAGCTGTTCGTCGACTCTGTGACACCGACGGTAGCCAGAAATTCCTTTGTCGCGGTCGGATAGATCTTAGGGTGGGGATCAAGGAGGAACCCCCATCCTATGGCATCGATGTAACCTCTGACCTCATCTTCCCATTCCATCGCCCGAAGGATGCTGAAGTCGAGCACCCTCGACGGCTGGAAGACGAATGACTCGAGGAAATCCAACCTCTCTTGGTGCCGCGCGGTCATTTCAAGTTGCGCAGGGACCCTCTGCCTCTTCCTTGAAGACTCGGCCATTTTTCGGAATCGGGGGGATCTCAAACACACTCACAGATAAAGTATGCAGAGGAATGAGAGGAGGAGGGACGTACTTATAGAAAAAATTAGGTCAGTACGGCCCGTACTGAATTCAGTACGGCCGTATTGACCTTACTGTTGATGTACAAAAGAATGGGCCAATACGGGCTGTATTGAATTCAATACGCCCGTATTGGTGTGGTCGTTATGGCCAATACGGCCGTATTCATTTCAGTACGCCCGTATTGAGTTGAAAATTTGTTCATAACCTTAATTTTAGTACGGGCGTACTGAACATGGTACGGGCGCATTGTTTTTTCTGAAGTTCATTTTTTTTTTTTTTGGAATAAACAGAGAATAAGTGATCTTTCAGTACACCTATCATCTGTATGCATGTATGCGGTATGATGCACCTAATTCTATTTGATTTATTTTTCAAAAGAATTAACCGATGCGTTTCTTTGCTTGGATTTTTGCCATTCCTCTAGACGGGCTGTGCGCTGCCGATTTCTGTAACCGAGGAATGATGCGTGTTATATCGAGATTGGTGTCATCAACCCAGTGATCCTTCCCTTCCTTTAGAAGACGTATCAACCTTCCTATTGACCACTATATCTCCATGTTTGCACTAGTTTATTCTAAAATCGTTTGGGACAAGAGAAAAGAAAGGAAAGATATTTTTGTTCAAAAGTTTGTGTTTTAGAGGGGATTATTATTGTTTTGAAAACGGTTTTTGTAAGAATGGCTGGCCAAGGTAGGCTCATGTGTTTAGGCTTGTTTGATTAAACACTTATGAAGTTAAGAAAGTCTTGTTATTGACGTTGTGATTCGACAACTTAGATAGTTTCCCTTGAACCTTTCTTTTTGAATTCAGCTCATGGTACCATCATGGATTTCTTTTGCTTTTTGATTGTCCTTATTTTTGCCTAAAACACCCCTTTGTGGCGTCTCAGCGGACCTTTGTTTTTGTTCATTTTTGCAACCCTAATTTTTGCCTAGGTCACCCTTTCGTGGGATTCCTAGCGGGTTCTTTGCTCTTATTTTTGCGCAGCCCCCTTTTTGGGTTTCCTGCCGAGCTTTTTTTTGTTTTTAGGATTTTGTCCTTAAAGGATTTCTTTTTTATCCATGATGGCACTTGTCGAGGCCAAGGAAAGGTGCTCCAAGTTGTCACACACACTTCCACATAAAAATGATGCGGGTTTATTGTTATTAAGACGATTTTAACCTCATTCATGCTTATTCAAACAGGGTTAAAAATAATGTGGTCTAGAAATTTATTGCAAGCAAGAAAAGAAGCAATAAGAACTAATAAAGAACGATTTTATTATAATTCTAGCGGAAACATGTGCCCTATCGAGGCTCGGGGGTCGGGCTGTCCCCGAGGAGTGATCTCTAATAGTCATCAGGTCTATACATCCCTATCGGAAGAAGAAGAGCACTTGATGACGACAACTGGCCTTGACGCTTGTGAACCGACCTTCCTAAAGATCTGGCTTAAAGAACGTCGAGAAGGATCTTGGTTCCTCTTCGTCCTTTGATCTTTATTAGGGTTGTATCCTAACCCTTATTTCCCTGGATTATCCTTAATAATGGGTAGCTCGGGAATTCCTTGGGAATCCTTGCCAAGTCCTTGTCCAGGCAAGTATCCGTTCTTGGTGAGCATGTAGGCTACCTTCTTCATTTCTCGGGGAAACGTTTCGACATTGGCAATCTCCAATGCTTGGAAGGCGGTCTCTAGAGCTTCCTCTGCTGCATCCATGTAAGGTATGGCAGATGGCTTGCTGATGAGTATGTCATCTTCAGCTTGTACGGTCACCAGCTTGTCACCCACTATGAATTTGACTTTCTGGTGGAGCGTAGAGGGAACAACTTTCGCATCATGAATCCAAGGTCGGCCGAGGAGACAGCTGTACGCGGGAGTAATGTCCATCACTTGAAATTCGACATTAAAGATGGTGGGTCCAATTTGGATTGGAAGATTGATTTCTCCCACCACTTCTCTTTTAGAACCGTCGAAAGCTCGGACGATCATGTTGCTCGGGCGCATTTGGATTCCCTTGATTGCCACTTGATCAAACGTTCTTTTTGGCATCACATTCAAGGAAGATCCATTATCCACCAAGACTTTAGCGATGTGATATTCCTTGCACTTTACAGAGATGTGCAAGGGCTTGTTGTGATTCGGTCCCTCAGCGGGGATTTCTTCATCGGTGAAAGTGAGGTGATCATTAGCCGTGATGTGACTAACAATCCCCTCAAACTTGTCTTGGGAGATATTGTGCGACACGTACGCCTCGTTCAAGACTTTCAACAGAGCTTGCCGATGCGGTTCGGAGCTTAGGATCAACGACAACAGAGTAATCTTTGCTGGCGTCCTATGAAGTTGATCCATGATGGAGTACTCGCTATGTCGGATATATTTTAACAGCTCGTCAGTCTCCTCCTCGGATTCTTTATTTTCCGCGGTTTTCTCTTTTTCTTTTTCCTTTCCTTTATTCTTGGGAGCTTTATCATGAAGATCTTCGGGAGTGTAGATCCTGCCACTCCTAGTCATGCCCCCAAGTCCAGCAATGTTAGAGATATCGCTGTCGGCAGAAGAATGGATGTCGTATATCCATGGCACAGCTTTATTCGATTCGTAGGGAAAAGGTCTTGGAGCAGTGATCTTCAACGGTGTCGGACCTTCCCCTTTATTCGTCTTGATTACCAACAACGGAGTTGATGTGCATTCGCTTGGCGCGGTTGTTGGCTTACACTTAATAAAAAACGGCGTGCGATCCATTCTGAACATACGCATCTATTAATCCTTTCTTTTTATTAATGTTATTAATGAATTACTAGGAGAGATGTATGCAAATGAATGACTATGAAATGCAAAGGCAATTGAAAGATTTCATAGATCTCAAAAATTCGATTTATTAATCAAAGAAAGTGTACAACTCATTATACAATGCTTCGAAGCAAATTTTTACAAAATGAGAAAAGCCGATAGAAACCCACAGGCGGGTTCATGTTTCTTCTCCATTCAACTTCGGCTTCCTCTACATGACGGGCCATTGCTTCGGCTTGCGTATGGACCGCTTGGCTCATATGCGAAGAAAGCATCCATAACGGCATGCTCCACTGTGTTAGCGTGAAAGGGGAATAGGACTGTCCCAAACACGGCTAACGCTAGAGTCTTGTTGAAAGCTAACCAATCTCCCTCACCAGCTAAGGAAGAAAGGTGATCCTCAATCATAGCGAGCTTCCAACCTTTGATACTGCTGTTCCCCACTAAGGCAGATGATCGTGATGGTAGTTTGACTTGAGTAGCGACCCTCTCCACGGCCACATAATTACCATGAAAAACATAGACCCCTGCTGATTTGGGCCATCGCAGCATGAGCTCGTACTCCTCGAGAGTAGGAACTAAGTCAAACTGGGGGAACTCGAAGCAATGCAAATCGAGACTCCAAAAGTGAACCAATGCTCTCAGAAAGGCCAGATCCACACATATCTTCATCAAATCGAGGACTCGTCCATATGATTTCTCGAACTCAACACGAGCCTCATGTGGCATCAAAGAACAGAGGTGGTCCAACCTCTCGGCACGGTATAACAAGAAGTCCACTTTCTTCAACTGCCCTTGCACTCCCCTAGATCCCTCCAGGATCTTCGATAAGAATGCATGATATGAGATGATGGCGTTGAATATGCATGCATTGTGTTTATTCAACTAAGCATTATCATGTTTTCAGGATGCTCCTAAGATGATGCATGATATTGCTTGGTTTGGATAAATAACTTTTTTTTTTTTTATTTTTGGGTGAAAAGGGAAACTACCTACATGAATGTGATGAGAGTAGATGTTAACACCATGTAATGGAAGATTCTTATTCCTATTTATTCTTATTCTAAAAGGGGAATGTTGTATGTTTAAAGAATGCAATGTATGCTCAAACAATATCACATAAACAATGCACAAACAATTCACTCATCTACGAACAGTCACGAGCGAATCACAAGGTAGGGGTATCCTGCAGACAAGTGCATATTCAAGGAGATTCTAACTGTTCTCACCGGTCTAAGGCCCCCAAGTTGCCCCCATTATAGGGACCCAATCCCTCTCGTCGTAAGTCGATGGAAAGCTCCAACGCACTGTCGGACTTGAGTTCATGGTTTTCACCTTGAGTGATGCTTTCCGACAACGGTCTACGGGCACCTATAGACCCATTCGACAACCGGCCGTACTAACATCCACTCCCTATGGCTTTCCACTCATGCCCCCGGGTATAGAGGGAACTGTTGTGTGCAAAGGTTCGTGTGCAATTTATATTTCAAACGATTGCGAAAATTTAAACACCCAATAGTTATTAAAGCCAATTAGGTAAAACATATTATCATACAAGCGAGGGGTAATGAAGTAATTTTAAACTATCATTTTAGAAATAATCCATCACTAAATGGGACTGACTGTCGAGGCTTCCCCAGTGGAGTCGCCATCTGTCGCCACCCGCCGAAACGGACATTGGCATTCGCGACGATGGTTGGACTCTTTTTTTTAGTTTTGAAAAATGATGGATTGTTAGAACGACTTATTCTCAAACTGAGACCTCATCGAACTAACAATTTCGTTAAATGATTCTCACCAATCCGTGTTAATCCCAAACGGGACCCTCCATGGATTAGTGGTTTTTGCAAAAAGGGGTTCTTGGAGTCGCCATCAATGTTTTACTCAAAACATTGGAAAAAGACATAAGGCAATTGATTTCGCAAATCAACTTTGGCCATTACAACCAGAGTTGGGTAAGGGAGTCGATTACGTGTGGGGAAGGTGTTAGCACCCCACAACGCCCCTTTCGGGTTCCCTATGACGGATTATTTCATAAATAATAGCGTAAAATTACTAAACTACCCCTATTTATTAGAACGATTATAAGTAAACTATCTACATGATGAAAGCTTTAAACGTGCAATGCAACAATCAAAAAGCGATAAATGAAAGCGGTAAAAGAAAGGATTTGGAAAGAAACCTTCGAAGCGGGCTTTTATATATTCAAAAAGGAGTTAGGAGGCTTTTTGGCGCTCCTTCCCACTACACGTTCGCTCGCTCCTTTCCCTAAAAATAAATATTAACTATGGAAATCAAAGAGATTTCCCTTCGACTTGTTCGAGTCTCAAGCTAAAGGCTCGTGAACTCAAGAACTTAGTCGGATCAGCTCTCGGAGAGATTTCTAGGGCAGAGAATAGCTCAAAAACCCAAGAATACTCAGCCAGAGGGTGGAGAAATGCTCCAAATGTGTGGAAGGACGAGCCAATGACGTCCTATTTATAGGATTGAGGCGCAGTACGGCCTAGGGGGTCAATACGGCCCGTACTGAGTTTTTGAACTACAGTACGGCCGTATTGAATTTGGTACGGCCGTACTGAAGTTCAAAAACTTCAGTATGGCCGTATTAATTTCATTACGGCCGTATTGTAGTTTAAATGGCTCAGTACGGCCATACTGAACGTCTAGGAGGGTGTATTGATCTCCAATCCTCACACACCCTTATTCTAAGCTACTCTAAGACTTCTAGACCTACAAAGAATCATCCTAGGGTCTTCCAGGAGTCCTTCCGGCTGACTTTCCTTCGGTCTTGGAGAGTCTTTGAGTCTTATTTCCGACCCGGACAATTTTAGGGGTCTACAATAACCAACACAAATGCACAACATAACATGTAATTGGTTTACTGTTCATTGGTTCTCTCTAATTCTTCAACTGGCTTACTTGCTACACCTGGGGAGACTAATAACCAACACAATTGCACAACATAACATGTAATTGGTTTACTGTTCATTGGTTCTCTCTAATTCTTCAACTGACTTACTTTCTACACCTGGGGAGACTAATAACCAACACAAATGCACAACATAACATGTAATTGGTTTACTGTTCATTGGTTCTCTCTAATTCTTCAACTGACTTACTTGCTACACCTGGGGAGACTAATAACCAACACAAATGCACGACATAACATGTAATTGGTTTAGTGTTCATTGGTTCTCTCTAATTCTTCAACTGACTTACTTGCTACACCTGGGGAGACTAATAACCAACACAAATGCACAACATAATATGAAATTGGTTTACTGTTCATTGGTTGTATTTAATTCTTGAACTGACTTACTTTTCACACCTGGGGACATTAATAACCAACACAAATGCACAACATAACATGTAATTGGTTTACTGTTCATTGGTTCTATTTAATTCTTCAAATGACTTACTTGCTACACTTGGGGAGACTAATAACCAACACAAATGCACAACATAACATGTATTTGGTTTACTGTTCATTAGTTCTCTCTAATTCTTCAACTGACTTACTTGCTACACCTGGGGAGACTAATAACCAACACAAATGCATAACATAACATGTAATTGGTTTACTGTTCATTGGTTCTCTCTAATTCTTCATTTGACTTACTTGCTACACCTGGGGAGAGTAATAACAAACACAAATGCACAACATAACATGTAATTGGTTTACTGGTCATTGGTTCTCTCTAATTCTTCAACTGACTTACTTGCTACACCTGGGCAGACTAATAACCAACACAAATGCCCAACATAACATGTAATTGTTTTACTGTTCATTGGTTCTCTCTAATTCTTCATTTGACTTACTTGCTACACGTGGGGAGACTAATAACCAACACAAATCCACAACATAACATGTAATTGGATTACTGTTCATTGGTTCTCTCTAATTCTTCAACTGACTTACTTGCTACACCTGGGGACACTAATAACCAACACAAATGCACAACATAACATGTAATTGCTTTACTACTCATTGGTTCTCTCTAATTCTTTAACTGACTTACTTACTACACCTAGGAGACATAACCAACACAAATGCACAACATAACATGTAATTGGTTTACTGTTAATTGGTTCTCTCTAATTCTTCATTTGACTTACTTGCTACACCTGGGGAGACTAATAACCAACACAAATGCACAACATAGCATGTAATTGGTGTAGTGTTCATTGGTTCTCCCTAATTCATTAACTGGCTTACTTGCTACACATGGGGAGACTATTAACCAACACAAATGCACAACATAACAGGTAATTGGTTTACTGTTCATTGGTTCTCTCTAATTCTTCAACTGACTTACTTGCTACACCTGGGGAGACTAATAACCAACACAATTGCACAACATAACATGTAATTGGTTTACTGTTCATTGGTTCTCTCTAATTCTTCAACTGGCTTACTTGCTACACCTGGGGAGACTAATAACCAACACAATTGCACAACATAACATGTAATTGGTTTACTGTTCATTGGTTCTCTCTAATTCTTCAACTGACTTACTTGCTACACCTGGGGAGACTAATAACCAACACAAATGCACGACATAACATGTAATTGGTTTAGTGTTCATTGGTTCTCTCTAATTCTTCAACTGACTTACTTGCTACACCTGGGGAGACTAATAACCAACACAAATGCACAACATAATATGAAATTGGTTTACTGTTCATTGGTTGTATTTAATTCTTGAACTGACTTACTTTTCACACCTGGGGAGATTAATAACCAACACAAATGCACAAAATAACATGTAATTGGTTTACTGTTCATTGGTTCTATTTAATTCTTCAAATGACTTACTTGCTACACTTGGGGAGACTAATAACCAACACAAATGCACAACATAACATGTATTTGGTTTACTGTTCATTAGTTCTCTCTAATTCTTCAACTGACTTACTTGCTACACCTGGGCAGACTAATAACCAATACAAATGCCCAACATAACATGTAATTGTTTTACTGTTCATTGGTTCTCTCTAATTCTTCATTTGACTTACTTGCTACACGTGGGGAGACTAATAACCAACACAAATCCACAACATAACATGTAATTGGTTTACTGTTCATTGGTTCTCTCTAATTCTTCAACTGACTTACTTGCTACACCTGGGGACACTAATAACCAACACAAATGCACAACATAACATGTAATTGCTTTACTACTCATTGGTTCTCTCTAATTCTTTAACTGACTTACTTACTACACCTAGGGAGACATAACCAACACAAATGCACAACATAACATGTAATTGGTTTACTGTTAATTGGTTCTCTCTAATTCTTCATTTGACTTACTTGCTACACCTGGGGATACTAATAACCAACACAAATGCAAAACATAACATGTAATTGGTTTAGTGTTCATTGGTTCTCTCTAATTCATTAACTGACTTACTTGCTACACATGGGGAGACTACTAACCAACACAAATGCACAACATAACATGTAATTGGTTTACTGTTCATTGGTTCTCTCTAATTCTTCAACTGACTTACTTGCTACACCTGGGGAGACTAATAACCAACACAATTGCACAACATAACATGTGATTGGTTTACTGTTCATTGGTTCTCTCTAATTCTTCAACTGGCTTACTTGCTACACCTGGGGAGACTAATAACCAACACAATTGCACAACATAACATGTAATTGGTTTACTGTTCATTGGTTCTCTCTAATTCTTCAACTGACTTACTTGGTACACCTGGGGAGACTAATAACCAACACAAATGCACAACATAACATGTAATTGGTTTACTATTCATTGGTTCTCTCTAATTCTTCATTTGACATACTTGCTACACCTGGGGATACTAATAACCAACACAAATGCAAAACATAACATGTAATTGGTTTACGGTTCATTGGTTCTCCCTAATTCTTCAACTGACTTACTTGCTACACATGGGGAGACTATTAACAAACACAAATGCACAACATAACATGTAATTGGTTTACTGTTCATTGGTTCTCCCTAGTTCTTCAACTGACTTACTTGCTACACATGGGGAGACTAATAACCAACACAAATGCACATCATAACATGTAATTTGTTTACTGTTCATTGGTTCTCTCTAATTCTTCAACTGGCTTACTTGCTAGACCTGGGGAGACTAATAACCAACACAATTGCACAACATAACATGTAATTGGTTTACTGTTCATTGGTTCTCTCTAATTCTTCATTTGACTTACTTGCTACACCTGGGGATACTAATAACCAACACAAATGCAAAACATAACATGTAATTGGTTTACTGTTCATTGATTCTCCCTAATTCTTCAACTGACTTACTTGCTACACATGGGGAGACTATTAACAAACACAAATGCACAACATAACATGTAATTGGTTTACTGTTCATTGGTTCTCTCTAATTCTTCAACTGACTTACTTGCTACACCTGGGGAGACTAATAACCAACACAAATGCACAACATAACATGTAATTGGTTTACTGTTCATTGGTTCTCTCTAATTCTTCAACTGACTTACTTGCTACACCTGGGGAGACTAATAACCAACACAAATGCACAACATAACATGTAATTGGTTTACTGTTCATTGGTTCTCTCTAATTCTTCATTTGACATACTTGCTACACCTGGGGATACTAATAACCAACACAAATGCAAAACATAACATGTAATTGGTTTACTGTTCATTGGTTCTCCCTAATTCTACAACTGACTTACTTGCTACACATGGGGAGACTATTAACTAACACAAATGCACAACATAACATGTAATTGGTTTACTGTTCATTGGTTCTCTCTAATTCTTCAACTGACTTACTTGCTACACCTGGGGAGACTAATAACCAACACAAATGCACATCATAACATGTAATTTGTTTACTGTTCATTGGTTCTCTCTAATTCTTCAATTGGCTTACTTGCTAGACCTGGGGAGACTAATAACCAACACAATTGCACAACATAACATATAATTGGTTTACTGTTCATTGGTTCTCTCTAATTCTTCATTTGACTTACTTGCTACACCTGGGGATACTAATAACCAACACAAATGCAAAACATAACATGTAATTGGTTTACTGTTCATTGGTTCTCCCTAATTCTTCAACTGACTTACTTGCTACACATGGGGAGACTATTAACAAACACAAATGCACAACATAACATGTAATTGGTTTACTGTTCATTGGTTCTCTCTAATTCTTCAACTGACTTACTTGCCACACCTGGGGAGACTAATAACCAACACAAATGCACAACATAACATGTAATTGGTTTACTGTTCTTTGGTTCTCTCTAATTTTTCAACTGGCTTACTTGCTACACCTGGGGAGACTAATAACCCACACAATTGCACAACATAACAAGTAATTGGTTTATTGTTCATTGGTTCTCTCTAATTCTTCAACTGACTTACTTTCTACACCTGGGGAGACTAATAACCAACACAAATGCACAACATAACATGTAATTGGTTTACTGTTCATTGGTTCTCTCTAATTCTTCATTTGACTTACTTGCTACACCTGGGGATACTAATAACTAACAGAAATGCACAACATAACAAGTAATTGGTTTACTATTCATTGGTTCTCTCTAATTCTTCAACTAACTTACCTGCTACACCTGGGGAGACTAATAACCAACAAAAATGCACAACATAACATGTAATTGGTTTACTGTTCATTGGTTCTCCCTAATTCTTCAACTGACTTACTTGCTACACCTAGGGAGACTAATAACCAACACAAATGCGCAACATAACATGTAATTGGTTTACTGTTCATTGGTTCTCTCTAATTCTTCAACTAACTTACTTGCTACAACTGGGGAGACTAATAACCAACACAAATGCACAACATAACATGTAATTGGTACACCTAGGGAGACTAATAACCAACACAAATGCACAACATAACATGTAATTGGTTTACTGTTCATTGGTTCTCTCCAATTCTTCAACTGACTTACTTGCTACACCTAGGGAGACTAATAACCAACACAAATGCACAGCATATCATGTAATTGGTTTACTGTTCATTGGTTCTCTCTAGTTCTTCAACTGACTTACTTGCTACTCATGGGCAGACTAATAACCAACAAAAATGCACAACATAACATGTAATTGGTTTACTGTTCATTCGTTCTCTCTAATTCTTCATCTGACTTACTTGCTACACCTGGGGAGACTAAGAACCAACACAAATGCACAACATAACATGAAATTGGTTTACTGTTCATTGGTTCTCTCTAATTCTTCATTTGACTTACTTGCTACACCTGCGGAGACTAATAACCAATACAAATGCACAACATAGCATGTAATTGGTTTAGTGTTCATTGGTTCTCTCTAATCTTCAACTGACTTACTTGCTACACCTGGGGAGACTAATAACCAACACAAATGTACAACATAATATGAAATTGGTTTACTGTTCGTTGGTTGTATTTAATTCTTGAACTGACTTACTTGTCACACCTGGGGAGATTAATAACCAACACAAATGCACAACATAACATGTAATTGGTTTACTGTTCATTGGTTCTATTTAATTCTTCAAATGACTTACTTGCTACACTTGGGGAGACTAATAACCAACACAAATGCACAACATAACATGTATTTGGTTTACTGTTCATTGGTTCTCTCTAATTCTTCAACTGACTTACTTGCTACACCTGGGGAGACTAATAACCAACACAAATGCATAACATAACATGTAATTGGTTTACTGTTCATTGGTTCTCTCTAATTCTTCATTTGACTTACTTGCTACACATGGGGAGACTATTAACCAACACAAATGCACAACATAACATGTAATTGGTTTACTGTTCATTGGTTCTCACTAATTCTTCAACTGACTTACTTGCTACACCTGGGGAGACTAATAACCAACACAAATGCCCAACATAACATGTAATTGATTTACTGTTCATTGGTTCTCTCTAATTCTTCATTTGACTTACTTGCTACACGTGGGGAGACTAATAACCAACACAAATGCACAACATAGCATGTAATTGGTTTAGTGTTCATTGGTTCTCTCTAATTCTTCAACTGACTTACTTGCTACACCTGGGGACACTAATAACCAACACAAATGCAGAACATAACATGTAATTGCTTTACTACTCATTGGTTCTCTCTAATTCTTCAACTGACTTACTACACCTAGGCAGACATAACCAACACAAATCCACAACATAACATGTAATTGGTTTACTGTTCATTGGTTCTCTCTAATTCTTCAACTGACTTACTTGCTACACCTGGGGACACTAATAACCAACACAAATGCAGAACATAACATGTAATTGCTTTACTACTCATTGGTTCTCTCTAATTCTTCAACTGACTTACTTACTACACCTAGGCAGACATAACCAACACAAATGCACAACATAACATGTAATTGGTTTACTGTTCATTGGTTCTCTCTAATTCTTCATTTGACTTACTTGCTACACCTGGGGAGACTAATAACCAACACAAATGCACAACATAGCATGTAATTGGTTTAGTGTTCATTGGTTCTCCCTAATTCTTTAACTGACTTACTTGCTACACATGGGGAGACTATTAACCAACACAAATGCACAACATAACATGTAATTGGTTTACTGTTCATTGGTTCTCCCTAATTCTTTAACTGACTTACTTGCTACACATGGGGAGACTATTAACCAACAAAAATGCACAACATAACATGTAATTGGTTTACTGTTCATTGGTTCTCTCTAATTCTTCAACTGACTTACTTGCTACACCTGGGGAGACTAATAACCAACACAAATGCATAACATAACATGTAATTGGTTTACTGTTCATTGGTTCTCTCTAATTCTTCATTTGACTTACTTGCTACACCTGGGGAGAGTAATAACAAACACAAATGCACAACATAACATGTAATTTGTTTATTGTTCATTGGTTCTCTCTAATTCTTCAACTGACTTACTTGCTACACCTGGGCAGACTAATAACCAACACAAATGCCCAACATAACATGTAATTACTTTACTGTTCATTGGTTCTCTCTAATTCTTCATTTGACTTACTTGCTACACGTGGGGAGACTAATAACCAACACAAATCCACAACATAACATGTAATTGGTTTACTGTTCATTGGTTCTCTCTAATTCTTCAACTGACTTACTTGCTACACCTGGG
Organism: Cajanus cajan; assembly: GCF_000230855.2. Lineage (NCBI taxonomy): Eukaryota > Viridiplantae > Streptophyta > Magnoliopsida > Fabales > Fabaceae > Cajanus > Cajanus cajan. Next base: position 43,986,266 of record NC_138525.1, read on the forward strand.
GACACTAATAACCAACACAAATGCACAACATAACATGTAATTGCTTTACTACTCATTGGCTCTCTCTAATTCTTCAACTGACTTACTTACTACACCTAGGGAGACATAACCAACACAAATGCACAACATAACATGTAATTGGTTTACTGTTCATTGGTTCTCTCTAATTCTTAATTTGACTTACTTGCTACACCTGGGGAGACTAATAACCAACACAAATGCACAACAAAGCATGTAATTGGTTTAGTGTTCATTGGTTCTCCCTAATTCTTTAACTGACTTACTTGCTACACATGGGGAGACTATTAACCAACACAAATGCACAACATAACATGTAATTGGTTTACTGTTCATTGGTTCTCTCTAATTCTTCATTTGACTTACTTGCTACACCTGGGGAGAGTAATAACAAACACAAATGCACAACATAACATGTAATTGGTTTACTGTTCATTGGTTCTCTCTAATTCTTCAACTGACTTACTTGCTACACCTGGGCAGACTAATAACCAACACAAATGCCCAACATAACATGTAATTGGTTTATTGTTCATTGGTTCTCTCTAATTCTTCATTTGACTTACTTGCTACACGTGGGGAGACTAATAACCAACGCAAATCCACAACATAACATGTAATTGGTTTACTGTTCATTGGTTCTCTCTAATTCTTCAACTGACTTACTTGCTACACCTGGGGACACTAATAACCAACACAAATGCACAACATAACATGTAATTGCTTTACTACTCATTGGTTCTCTCTAATTCTTCAACTGACTTACTTACTACACCTAGGGAGACATAACCAACACAAATGCACAACATAAAATGTAATTGGTTTACTGTTCATTGGTTCTCTCTAATTCTTCATTTGACTTACTTGCTACACCTGGGGAGACTAATAACCAACACAAATGCACAACATAGCATGTAATTGGTTTAGTATTCATTGGTTCTCCCTAATTCTTTAACTGACTTACTTGCTACACATCGGGAGACTATTAACCAACACAAATGCACAACATAACATGTAATTGGTTTACTGTTCATTGGTTCTCTCTAATTCTTCAACTGACTTACTTTCTACACCTGCGGAGACTAATAACCAACATAAATGCACAACATAACATGTAATTGGTTTACTGTTCATTGGTTCTCTCTAATTCTTCAACTGACTTACTTGCTACACCTGGGGAGACTAATAACCAACACAAATGCACAACATAACATGTAATTGGTTTACTGTTCATTGGTTCTCTCTAATTCTTCAACTGACTTACTTGCTACACCTGGGGAGACTAATAACCAACACAAATGCACAACATAACATGTAATTGGTTTACTGTTCATTGGTTCTCTCTAATTCTTCATTTGACTTACTTGCTACACCTGGGGATACTAATAACCAACACAAATGCAAAACATAACATGTAATTGGTTTACTGTTCATTGGTTCTCTCTAATTCTTCAACTGACTTACTTTCTACACCTGGGGAGACTAATAACCAACACAAATGCACAACATAACATGTAATTGGTTTACTGTTCATTGGTTCTCTCTAATTCTTCATTTGACTTACTTTCTACACCTGGGGATACTAATAACCAACAGAAATGCACAACATAACAAGTAATTGGTTTACTATTCATTGGTTATCTCTAATTCTTCAACTGACTTACTTGCTAGACCTGGGGAGACTAATAACCAACAAAAATGCACAACATAACATGTAATTGGTTTACTGTTCATTGGTTCTCTCTAATTCTTCAACTGACTTACTTGCTACACCTAGGGAGACTAATAACCAACACAAATGCACAACATAACATGTAATTGGTTTACTGTTCATTGGTTCTCTCTAATTCTTCAACTGACTTACTTGCTACAACTGGGGAGACTAATAACCAACACAAATGCACAACATAACATGTAATTGGTTTACTGTTCATTGGTTCTCACTAGTTCTTTAACTGACTTACTTGCTACTCATGGGCAGACTAATAACCAATAAAAATGCACAACATAACATGAAATTGGTTTACTGTTCATTGGTTCTCACTAATTCTTCAACTGACTTACTTGCTACACTTGGGGAGACTAATAACCAACACAAATGCATAACATAATATGAAATTGGTTTACTGTTCATTGGTTGTATTTAATTCTTGAATTGACTTACTTGTCACACCTGGGGAGATTAATAACCAACAGAAATGCACAACATAACATGTAATTGGTTTACTGTTCATTGGTTCTATTTAATTCTTCAAATGACTTACTTGCTACACTTGGGGAGACTAATAACCAACACAAATGCACAACATAACATGTATTTGGTTTACTGTTCATTGGTTGTCTCTAATTCTTCATTTGACTTACTTGCTACACGTGGGGAGACTAATAACCAACACAAATCCACAACATAACATGTAATTGGTTTACTGTTCATTGGTTCTCTCTAATTCTTCAACTGACTTACTTGCTACACCTGGGGACACTAATAACCACCACAATTCCACAACATAACATGTAATTGCTTTACTACTCATTGGTTCTCTCTAATTCTTCAACTGACTTACTTATTACACCTAGGGAGAGATAACCAACACAAATGCACAACATAACATGTAATTGGTTTACTGTTCATTGGTTCTCTCTAATTCTTCATTTGACTTACTTGCTACACCTGGGGAGACTAATAACCAACACAAATGCACAACATAGCATGTAATTGGTTTAGTGTTCATTGGATCTCCCTAATTCTTTAACTGACTTACTTGCTACACATGGGGAGACTATTAACCAACACAAATGCACAACATAACATGTAATTGGTTTACTGTTCATTGGTTCTCTCTAATTCTTCAACTGACTTACTTGCTACACTTGGGGAGACTAATAACCAACACAAATGCACAACATAACATGTTATTGGTTTACTGTTCGTTGGTTCTCTCTAATTCTTCAACTGGCTTACTTGCTACACCTGGGGAGACTAATAACCAACACAATTGCACAACATAACATGTAATTGGTTTACTGTTCATTGGTTCTCTCTAATTCTTCAACTGACTTACTTGCTACACCTGGGGAGACTAATAACCAACACAAATGCACAACATAACATGTAATTGGTTTACTGTTCATTGGTTCTCTCTAATTCTTTATTTGACTTACTTGCTACACCTGGGGATACTAATAACCAACACAAATGCAAAACATAACATGTAATTGGTTTACTGTTCATTGGTTCTCCCTAATTCTTCAACTGACTTACTTGCTACACATGGGGAGAATATTAACAAACACAAATGCACAACATAACATGTAATTGGTTTACTGTTCATTGGTTCTCTCTAATTCTTCAACTGACTTACTTGCTACACCTGGGGAGACTAATAACCAACACAAATGCACATCATAACATGTAATTGGTTTACTGTTCATTGGTTCTCTCTAATTCTTCAACTGGCTTACTTGCTAGACCTGGGGAGACTAATAACCAACACAATTGCACAACATATCATGTAATTGGTTTACTGTTCATTGGTTCTCTCTAATTCTTCATTTGACTTACTTGCTACACCTGGGGATACTAATAACCAACACAAATGCAAAACATAACATGTAATTGGTTTACTGTTCATTGGTTCTCCCTAATTCTTCAACTGACTTACTTGCTACACATGGGGAGACTATTAACAAACACAAATGCACAACATAACATTTAATTGGTTTACTGTTCATTGGTTCTCTCTAATTCTTCAACTGACTTACTTGCTACACCTGGGGAGACTAATAACCAACACAAATGCACAACATAACATGTAATTGGGTTACTGTTCATTGGTTCTCTCTAATTCTTCAACTGGCTTACTTGCTACACCTGGGGAGACTAATAACCAACACAAATGCACAACATAACATGTAATTGGTTTACTGTTCATTGGTTCTCTCTAATTCTTCAACTGACTTACTTTCTACACCTGCGGAGACTAATAACCAACATAAATGCACAACATAACATGTAATTGGTTTACTGTTCATTGGTTCTCTCTAATTCTTCAACTGACTTACTTGCTACACCTGGGGAGACTAATAACCAACACAAATGCACAACATAACATGTAATTGGTTTACTGTTCATTGGTTCTCTCTAATTCTTCAACTGACTTACTTGCTACACCTGGGGAGACTAATAACCAACACAAATGCACAACATAACATGTAATTGGTTTACTGTTCATTGGTTCTCTCTAATTCTTCATTTGACTTACTTGCTACACCTGGGGATACTAATAACCAACACAAATGCAAAACATAACATGTAATTGGTTTACTGTTCATTGGTTCTCTCTAATTCTTCAACTGACTTACTTTCTACACCTGGGGAGACTAATAACCAACACAAATGCACAACATAACATGTAATTGGTTTACTGTTCATTGGTTCTCTCTAATTCTTCATTTGACTTACTTTCTACACCTGGGGATACTAATAACCAACAGAAATGCACAACATAACAAGTAATTGGTTTACTATTCATTGGTTATCTCTAATTCTTCAACTGACTTACTTGCTACACCTGGGGAGACTAATAACCAACAAAAATGCACAACATAACATGTAATTGGTTTACTGTTCATTGGTTCTCTCTAATTCTTCAACTGACTTACTTGCTACACCTAGGGAGACTAATAACCAACACAAATGCACAACATAACATGTAATTGGTTTACTGTTCATTGGTTCTCTCTAATTCTTCAACTGACTTACTTGCTACAACTGGGGAGACTAATAACCAACACAAATGCACAACATAACATGTAATTGGTTTACTGTTCATTGGTTCTCACTAGTTCTTTAACTGACTTACTTGCTACTCATGGGCAGACTAATAACCAATAAAAATGCACAACATAACATGAAATTGGTTTACTGTTCATTGGTTCTCACTAATTCTTCAACTGACTTACTTGCTACACTTGGGGAGACTAATAACCAACACAAATGCATAACATAATATGAAATTGGTTTACTGTTCATTGGTTGTATTTAATTCTTGAATTGACTTACTTGTCACACCTGGGGAGATTAATAACCAACAGAAATGCACAACATAACATGTAATTGGTTTACTGTTCATTGGTTCTATTTAATTCTTCAAATGACTTACTTGCTACACTTGGGGAGACTAATAACCAACACAAATGCACAACATAACATGTATTTGGTTTACTGTTCATTGGTTCTCTCTAATTCTTCATTTGACTTACTTGCTACACGTGGGGAGACTAATAACCAACACAAATCCACAACATAACATGTAATTGGTTTACTGTTCATTGGTTCTCTCTAATTCTTCAACTGACTTACTTGCTACACCTGGGGACACTAATAACCACCACAATTCCACAACATAACATGTAATTGCTTTACTACTCATTGGTTCTCTCTAATTCTTCAACTGACTTACTTATTACACCTAGGGAGAGATAACCAACACAAATGCACAACATAACATGTAATTGGTTTACTGTTCATTGGTTCTCTCTAATTCTTCATTTGACTTACTTGCTACACCTGGGGAGACTAATAACCAACACAAATGCACAACATAGCATGTAATTGGTTTAGTGTTCATTGGATCTCCCTAATTCTTTAACTGACTTACTTGCTACACATGGGGAGACTATTAACCAACACAAATGCACAACATAACATGTAATTGGTTTACTGTTCATTGGTTCTCTCTAATTCTTCAACTGACTTACTTGCTACACTTGGGGAGACTAATAACCAACACAAATGCACAACATAACATGTTATTGGTTTACTGTTCGTTGGTTCTCTCTAATTCTTCAACTGGCTTACTTGCTACACCTGGGGAGACTAATAACCAACACAATTGCACAACATAACATGTAATTGGTTTACTGTTCATTGGTTCTCTCTAATTCTTCAACTGACTTACTTGCTACACCTGGGGAGACTAATAACCAACACAAATGCACAACATAACATGTAATTGGTTTACTGTTCATTGGTTCTCTCTAATTCTTTATTTGACTTACTTGCTACACCTGGGGATACTAATAACCAACACAAATGCAAAACATAACATGTAATTGGTTTACTGTTCATTGGTTCTCCCTAATTCTTCAACTGACTTACTTGCTACACATGGGGAGAATATTAACAAACACAAATGCACAACATAACATGTAATTGGTTTACTGTTCATTGGTTCTCTCTAATTCTTCAACTGACTTACTTGCTACACCTGGGGAGACTAATAACCAACACAAATGCACATCATAACATGTAATTGGTTTACTGTTCATTGGTTCTCTCTAATTCTTCAACTGGCTTACTTGCTAGACCTGGGGAGACTAATAACCAACACAATTGCACAACATATCATGTAATTGGTTTACTGTTCATTGGTTCTCTCTAATTCTTCATTTGACTTACTTGCTACACCTGGGGATACTAATAACCAACACAAATGCAAAACATAACATGTAATTGGTTTACTGTTCATTGGTTCTCCCTAATTCTTCAACTGACTTACTTGCTACACATGGGGAGACTATTAACAAACACAAATGCACAACATAACATGTAATTGGTTTACTGTTCATTGGTTCTCTCTAATTCTTCAACTGACTTACTTGCTACACCTGGGGAGACTAATAACCAACACAAATGCACAACATAACATGTAATTGGGTTACTGTTCATTGGTTCTCTCTAATTCTTCAACTGGCTTACTTGCTACACCTGGGGAGACTAATAACCAACACAAATGCACAACATAACATGTAATTGGTTTACTGTTCATTGGTTCTCTCTAATTCTTCAACTGACTTACTTGCTACAACTTGGGAGACTAATAACCAACACAAATGCACAACATAATATGAAATTGGTTTACTGTTCATTGGTTGTATTTAATTCTTGAATTGACTTACTTGTCACACCTGGGGAGATTAATAACCAACACAAATGCACAACATAACATGTAATTGGTTTACTGTTCATTGGTTCTATTTAATTCTTCAAATGACTTACTTGCCACACTTGGGGAGACTAATAACCAACACAAATGCACAACATAACATGTAATTGGTTTACTGTTCATTGGTTCTCTCTAATTCTTCATTTGACTTACTTGCTACACCTGGGGATACTAATAACCAACACAAATGCAAAACATAACATGTAATTGGTTTACTGTTCATTGGTTCTCTCTAATTCTTCAACTGACTTACTTTCTACACCTGGGGAGACTAATAACCAACACAAATGCACAACATAACATGTAATTGGTTTACTGTTCATTGGTTCTCTCTAATTCTTCATTTGACTTACTTTCTACACCTGGGGATACTAATAACCAACAGAAATGCACAACATAACAAGTAATTGGTTTACTATTCATTGGTTCTCTCTAATTCTTCAACTGACTTACTTGCTACACCTGGGGAGACTAATAACCAACAAAAATGCACAACATAACATGTAATTGGTTTACTGTTCATTGGTTCTCTCTAATTCTTCAACTGACTTACTTGCTACACCTAGGGAGACTAATAACCAACACAAATGCACAACATAACATGTAATTGGTTTACTGTTCATTGGTTCTCTCTAATTCTTCAACTGACTTACTTGCTACAACTGGGGAGACTAATAACCAACACAAATGCACAACATAACATGTAATTGGTTTACTGTTCATTGGTTCTCACTAGTTCTTTAACTGACTTACTTGCTACTCATGGGCAGACTAATAACCAATAAAAATGCACAACATAACATGAAATTGGTTTACTGTTCATTGGTTCTCACTAATTCTTCAACTGACTTACTTGCTACACTTGGGGAGACTAATAACCAACACAAATGCATAACATAATATGAAATTGGTTTACTGTTCATTGGTTGTATTTAATTCTTGAATTGACTTACTTGTCACACCTGGGGAGATTAATAACCAACAGAAATGCACAACATAACATGTAATTGGTTTACTGTTCATTGGTTCTATTTAATTCTTCAAATGACTTACTTGCTACACTTGGGGAGACTAATAACCAACACAAATGCACAACATAACATGTATTTGGTTTACTGTTCATTGGTTCTCTCTAATTCTTCATTTGACTTACTTGCTACACGTGGGGAGACTAATAACCAACACAAATCCACAACATAACATGTAATTGGTTTACTGTTCATTGGTTCTCTCTAATTCTTCAACTGACTTACTTGCTACACCTGGGGACACTAATAACCACCACAATTCCACAACATAACATGTAATTGCTTTACTACTCATTGGTTCTCTCTAATTCTTCAACTGACTTACTTATTACACCTAGGGAGAGATAACCAACACAAATGCACAACATAACATGTAATTGGTTTACTGTTCATTGGTTCTCTCTAATTCTTCATTTGACTTACTTGCTACACCTGGGGAGACTAATAACCAACACAAATGCACAACATAGCATGTAATTGGTTTAGTGTTCATTGGATCTCCCTAATTCTTTAACTGACTTACTTGCTACACATGGGGAGACTATTAACCAACACAAATGCACAACATAACATGTAATTGGTTTACTGTTCATTGGTTCTCTCTAATTCTTCAACTGACTTACTTGCTACACTTGGGGAGACTAATAACCAACACAAATGCACAACATAACATGTTATTGGTTTACTGTTCGTTGGTTCTCTCTAATTCTTCAACTGGCTTACTTGCTACACCTGGGGAGACTAATAACCAACACAATTGCACAACATAACATGTAATTGGTTTACTGTTCATTGGTTCTCTCTAATTCTTCAACTGACTTACTTGCTACACCTGGGGAGACTAATAACCAACACAAATGCACAACATAACATGTAATTGGTTTACTGTTCATTGGTTCTCTCTAATTCTTTATTTGACTTACTTGCTACACCTGGGGATACTAATAACCAACACAAATGCAAAACATAACATGTAATTGGTTTACTGTTCATTGGTTCTCCCTAATTCTTCAACTGACTTACTTGCTACACATGGGGAGAATATTAACAAACACAAATGCACAACATAACATGTAATTGGTTTACTGTTCATTGGTTCTCTCTAATTCTTCAACTGACTTACTTGCTACACCTGGGGAGACTAATAACCAACACAAATGCACATCATAACATGTAATTGGTTTACTGTTCATTGGTTCTCTCTAATTCTTCAACTGGCTTACTTGCTAGACCTGGGGAGACTAATAACCAACACAATTGCACAACATATCATGTAATTGGTTTACTGTTCATTGGTTCTCTCTAATTCTTCATTTGACTTACTTGCTACACCTGGGGATACTAATAACCAACACAAATGCAAAACATAACATGTAATTGGTTTACTGTTCATTGGTTCTCCCTAATTCTTCAACTGACTTACTTGCTACACATGGGGAGACTATTAACAAACACAAATGCACAACATAACATGTAATTGGTTTACTGTTCATTGGTTCTCTCTAATTCTTCAACTGACTTACTTGCTACACCTGGGGAGACTAATAACCAACACAAATGCACAACATAACATGTAATTGGGTTACTGTTCATTGGTTCTCTCTAATTCTTCAACTGGCTTACTTGCTACACCTGGGGAGACTAATAACCAACACAAATGCACAACATAACATGTAATTGGTTTACTGTTCATTGGTTCTCTCTAATTCTTCAACTGACTTACTTGCTACAACTTGGGAGACTAATAACCAACACAAATGCACAACATAATATGAAATTGGTTTACTGTTCATTGGTTGTATTTAATTCTTGAATTGACTTACTTGTCACACCTGGGGAGATTAATAACCAACACAAATGCACAACATAACATGTAATTGGTTTACTGTTCATTGGTTCTATTTAATTCTTCAAATGACTTACTTGCTACACTTGGGGAGACTAATAACCAACACAAATGCACAACATAACATGTATTTGGTTTACTGTTCATTGGTTCTCTCTAATTCTTCATTTGACTTACTTGCTACACGTGGGGAGACTAATAACCAACACAAATCCACAACATAACATGTAATTGGTTTACTGTTCATTGGTTCTCTCTAATTCTTCAACTGACTTACTTGCTACACCTGGGGACACTAATAACCAACACAAATGCACAACATAACATGTAATTGCTTTACTACTCATTGGTTCTCTCTAATTCTTCAACTGACTTACTTACTACCCCTAGGGAGACATAACCAACACAAATGCACAACATAACATGTAATTGGTTTACTGTTCATTGGTTCTCTCTAATTCTTCATTTGACTTACTTGCTACACTTGGGGAGACTAATAACCAACACAAATGCACAACATAGCATGTAATTGGTTTAGTGTTCATTGGATCTTCCTAATTCTTTAACTGACTTACTTGCTACACATGGGGAGACTATTAACCAACACAAATGCACAACATAACATGTAATTGGTTTACTGTTCATTGGTTCTCTCTAATTCTTCAACTGACTTACTTGCTACACTTGGGGAGACTAATAACCAACACAAATGCACAATATAACATGTTATTGGTTTACTGTTCGTTGGTTCTCTCTAATTCTTCAACTGGCTTACTTGCTACACCTGGGGAGACTAATAACCAACACAATTACACAACATAACATGTAATTGGTTTACTGTTCATTGGTTCTCTCTAATTCTTCAACTGACTTACTTGCTACACCTGGGGAGACTAATAACCAACACAAATGCACAACATAACATGTAATTGGTTTACTGTTCATTGGTTCTCTCTAATTCTTCAACTGACTTACTTGCTACACCTGGGGAGACTAATAACCAACACAAATGCACATCATAACATGTAATTGGTTTACTGTTCATTGGTTCTCTCTAATTCTTCAACTGGCTTACTTGCTACACCTGGGGAGACTAATAACCAACACAATTGCACAACATAACATGTAATTGGTTTACTGTTCATTGGTTCTCTCTAATTCTTCATTTGACTTACTTGCTACACTTGGGGATACTAATAACCAACACAAATGCCAAACATAACATGAAATTGGTTTACTGTTCATTGGTTCTCCCTAATTCTTCAACTGACTTACTTGCTACACATGGGGAGACTATTAACAAACACAAATGCACAACATAACATGTAATTGGGTTACTGTTCATTGGTTCTCTCTAATTCTTCAACTGGCTTACTTGCTACACCTGGGGAGACTAATAACCAACACAATTGCACAACATAACATGTAATTGGTTTACTGTTCATTGGTTCTCTCTAATTCTTCAACTGACTTACTTTCTAAACGTGGGGAGACTAATAACCAACACAAATGCACAACATAACATGTAATTGGTTTACTGTTCATTGGTTCTCTCTAATTCTTCATTTGACTTACTTGCTACACGTGGGGATACTAATAACCAACAGAAATGCACAACATAACAAGTAATTGGTTTACTATTCATTGGTTCTCTCTAATTCTTCAACTGACTTACTTGCTACACCTGGGGAGACTAATAACCAACAAAAATGCACAACATAACATGTAATTGGTTTACTGTTCATTGGTTCTCTCTAATTCTTCAACTGGCTTACTTGCTACACCTAGGGAGACTAATAACCAACACAAATGCACAACATTACATGTAATTGGTTTACTGTTCATTGGTTCTCTCTAATTCTTCAACTAACTTACTTGCTACAACTGGGGAGACTAATAACCAACACAAATGCACAACATAACATGTAATTGGTTTACTGTACATTGGTTCTCTCTAGTTCTTTAACTGACTTACTTACTACTCATGGGCAGACTAATAACCAATAAAAATGCACAACATAACATGTAATTGGTTTACTGTTCATTGGTTCTCTCTAATTCTGCATCTGACTTACTTGCTACACCTGGGGAGAGTAAGAACCAACACAAATGCACAACATAACATGAAATTGGTTTACTGTTCATTGGTTCTCTCTAATTCTTCATTTGACTTACTTGCTACACCTGGGGAGACTAATAACCAACACAAATGCACAACATAGCATGTAATTGGTTTAGTGTTCATTGGTTCTCTCTAATTCTTCAACTGACTTACTTGCTACACCTGGGGAGACTAATAACCAACACAAATGCACAACATAATATGAAATTGGTTTACTGTTCATTGGTTGTATTTAATTCTTGAACTGACTTACTTGTCACACCTGGGGAGATTAATAACCAACACAAATGCACTACATAACATGTAATTGGTTTACTGTTCATTGGTTCTATTTAATTCTTCAAATGACTTACTTGCCACACTTGGGGAGACTAATAACCAACACAAATGCACAACATAACATGTATTTGGTTTACTGTTCATTGGTTCTCTCTAATTCTTCAACTGACTTACTTGCTACACCTGGGGAGACTAATAACCAACACAAATGCATAACATAACATGTGATGTGAATTAATCGATTATAAGGAAGGCGCCACAAATATGATTATTTGATAATCCAAGAAAGATCGCCACAAGAATTGGAGAATTCTTGATAAGATCAAATGATGCAAGGAAAAACCCTAGCAGAGCTAAAACTCACAAAAATTTGTAATCTGAATAATCTGTCCTTTTCTCAATTCTCAAAATGTTTAATACAACTTTTGTTTGAGTTTGCCTCATTTGGAAGTAAATAAAGAAAATTAAAATATTAATATCCCAACAGAAGCTAATATGCCCAAGTGGTTTGATGAAGGCATTATAAGCTTAAGGTCTTGGGTTCAAATCCTGAAATGTAGTAGTTTATTATTTTTATTTTTAATACTGCCTTTTACAAAACAAAACTAACACAACTTTAAAACTTAAGACATAAAAAGATAATAATAATAAAATAAAAACGAAATCTTCCAGTTGGCCTCCTAGCTTCCCAAGCAAGCTATGCATGTAATAAGTCTAGCCTCCTCCATGTGTTGAGTCGATTGTTGGGTCTCTAGTAAATGGGCCACTTTGTGCTGCAATGCCTCTTGGGTTTTTTTAAGCATCCCTCTAGTCATAGGCCCACTTAAGATTTGAATTGGATCTTGATCTTTGTCCTCTTCGTCGTGGACTTGGGCCTTCTGGTCATGGGCCTCTTGAGTTTGGGCTTTTATGTCCACATCATTCTCTCCTTCTTGGGCAGCATTTGTCCTCAAAGCTATGAATTCATCTCCTGCATCAAAATGAGTCAAATCAGCAACATTAAAAGAAGAACTTACACCATACTCACCTGGTAGATCAATTTTGTAAGCATTATCATTGATCTTTTCTAGGACTTGGAAAGGCCCATCTCCTCTAGGTTGAAGTTTGGACTTCCTTTGTTCAGGGAACCTCTCTTTTCTCATATGTACCCAAACCCAATCACCAGGTTCAAAAATAACTTTCTTTCTGCCCTTGTTGGCTTGTTTGGCATAACTCTCAATTTTCTTTTCAGTTTGAGCTTTCATTTGCTCATGCAACTTCTTCACATATTCAGCCTTAGCCTGTGCATCTTTATGCTTAAATTCAGAAATGTTAGGCATAGGTAACAAGTCAAGTGGTGTTAGAGGATTAAATCCATACACAATTTCAAATGGTGAACATTTAGTTGTGCTATGGACAGCCCTATTATATGCAAACTCTACATGAGGCAAATGTTCTTCCCAAAATTTAATATTTTTCTTTAAAACAGTCCTAAGCAAAGTGCCTAAAGTTCTATTCACTACCTCAGTTTGTCCATCGGTTTGTGGGTGACAAGTAGTAGAGAAAAGTAATTTAGTACCCAACTTACCCCACAACGTTCTCCAAAAATGACTTAGGAACTTGGTGTCCCTATCACTTACAATGCTCCTAGGTAGCCCGTGGAGTCGCACAACTTCCCTAAAAAATAAGTCAGCTACATGGCAAGCATCATTAACCTTTTTACATGGTATAAAATGTGCCATTTTTGAAAACCTGTCAACAACAACAAAAATAGAATCTTTTCCATTCTTTGTTCTAGGCAACCCCAAAACAAAGTCCATAGATATATCAATCCAAGGAAAATCAGGAACAGGCAAAGGGGTATACAATCCATGAGGCTTAACTTTAGATTTAGCCTTTTTACAAACAATACAATGATCACAAAATTTATGTACATCATGCTTCATATGGGGCCAATAGAAATGTTCTTGCAAAATTTCCAACGTCTTTTGAACCCCAAAATGACCCATCAATCCCCCCTCATGTGATTCACTCACAAGTAGCTCTCTAATGGAACACTTAGGCACACACAATCTATTTGCTTTAAACAAGAACCCATTATGCCTATAGTAACCATTTTCAGAAAACTTTTCACATGCAGCAAAATTTTCAGCAAAGTCCACATCATGCATATACATGTCTTTCAAAGATTCAAGACCAAATAGTTTAGTTTCAAGCATAGAGAGCAAATTATGTCTCCTAGACAAAGCATCAGCCACTACATTCCCTTTTCCCTTTTTATGCTTGATGACATATGGAAATTGCTCTAGAAACTCTACCCACTTAGCATGCCTCTTATTAAGCTTACCTTGTCCTTTTAAGTACTTTAAGGACTCATGATCACTATGGATGACAAACTCTTTGGGCAAAAGGTAATGTTGCCAAGTCCTTAAAGCTCTCACCAAGGCATACAATTCCTTATCATAAGTGGGATAGTTTAGGGCAGCCCCATTCAACTTCTCACTAAAATAAGCAATTGGATGACCTTCTTGCATCAAAACAGCCCCAATACCCACATTAGATGCATCACATTCAATTTCAAAATATTTTGCAAAATTTGGTAATGCAAGAATGGGGGCATTAGTTAGTTTGTGCTTAAGTTCAGAAAATGCCTTCTCTTGTTTTTCACCCCATTTAAACCCAACATGCTTTTTAACTATTTCATTAAGAGGTGCAGCCAAAGTACTAAAATCCTTAACAAACCTCCTATAGAAACTAGCTAACCCATGAAAACTTCTCACTTCACTCACATTCTTAGGGGTAGGCCACTCTTGGATGGCTCTAATCTTTTCCTCATCAACTTGTACCCCTTTAGAACTCACAACAAATCCCAAAAACACAACATGATCAGTGCAAAAGGTACATTTTTCAATATTAGCAAACAATTTTTCCTTTCTGAGCACATTCATGACAGCACTTAAATGTTCAACATGCAAATCAAAGTTAGTGCTATATATCAGAATATCATCAAAGTATACCACAACACATTTGCCTAAAAATTCCTTTAAGACATGGTTCATCAATCTCATAAAAGTACTTGGGGAATTAGTTAACCCAAAGGGCATCACTAGCCACTCATACAAACCATACTTAGTTTTAAAGGCAGTTTTCCATTCATCCCCTTCCCTAATCCTAATTTGATGGTACCCACTTTTCAAGTCAATTTTTGAAAAAATACAGGCACCATGCAATTCATCCAATAAGTCATCTAACCTAGGAATAGGATGCCTATACTTAACTGTGATGTTGTTGATGGCTCTACAATCAGTGCACATCCTCCATGTTCCATCCTTCTTAGGGACTAAAATGACTGGAACTGCACATGGGCTCATGCTTTCTTGTACCCATCCTTTGCTCATCAATTCTTCGACTTGCCTTTGGATCTCTTTGGTCTCTTGGGGATTACTTCTATATGCTGGTCGGTTGGGCAATGACACTCCTGGAATGAGATCAATATGGTGTTCAATTCCCCTCAAAGGTGGTAGTCCCTTTGGTAACTCCTTCGGAAACACATCTTTATATTCCTGCAAAATAAATTCAACACTAGGAGGAATAGCAATTTTATTTGAATTGTCAGCAACAAAAATATTATTTTTGCAGTACATCAAGTAAAGTGGTTTGTGAGCAAGAAACATCTTTTTCACCTCACTTTCTTTTGCTAAACAACTCATTTTTCTCTCAAGTGTTTCACTCTTTCCCTCAAGTGTTTCACTCTTTCCCTCAAGTGTTTCACTCTTCTTCTTTCTACTTTTGATAGGTGTTTCACTCTTCTCTCTTTTCTCTTGCATTATTTTTTCTCTCATTTTTATTTGATCCTCACACACATCTCTAGGAGATAATGGTTTGAGAATAATTTTCTGGTCATTGTGCATGAAAGAAATTTTGTTGGTGAATCCATCATGTAGTGCTTTTGTGTCATACTGCCATGGCCTCCCTAGGAGGAGATGAGTTGCCTCCATTGGAACCACATCACACAACACCTTATCATTATACCTTCCAATTGAGAAGCACACCTCAACCTGCTGAGTTACTTTCATCTCTCCATCTTCACTAAGCCATTGAAGTTTGTATGGCCTAGGATGTGGTTTGGTTCCCAAATTTAACTTAGATACTAATCTGGAACTAGCCACATTAGTACAACTTCCACCATCAACTATTAAAGAGCATAATTTACCTTTGATGGAACATCTAGTGTGGAAAATATTTTCTCTTTGGGTTTGCTCAAGTGGTTGTATCTGACTTCCCAACAACCTCCTTACCATTAGTATATCACCCTGCAATGCTTCCTCTTCTTTCTCCACTTCTTCTTCATCAAGTTCAGATTCACTAGTGATTTGCCCATCCTCCTTCATGATCATGATCCTCCTAGTTGGGCATTCAGAAGCAATATGTCCTCTTCCCAAGCATTTGAAGCATTTGATGTTTCTAGTTCCAGTAGGAAAGACAGATGTATTTGGATTTGTTGGTGATTTCCCTTGTGGAGGAGTCACTGCCGAACTAGATGAATTTCCTCCTTCCTTCTTAAATCTATCCCTCCAGTTTGGATTATAAGAACTGGAAGAATTCTTCCTTGCTATACCTTTCCTCTTGAGTTGTTGTTCAACCTGTACAGCCTTGTGCAACAAATCTTCCATCTCCACATATTCCTGCAATTCCACAACATCCCTAATATCAGTGTTTAGGCCATTCAGAAAACGAACCATTGTTGCTTCATTTTCTTCCTCTATGCAGGCTCTCATCAATGCCATCTCCATCTCCTTATAGTATTCTTCAACAGTCATGCTACCTTGAGTTAATTTTTGAAGTTTTAAACGCAAAGTTCTACTATAACTGGTTGGCACGTATCTCTTCCTCATGACTCTCCTCATTTCAGCCCATGTATCTATTTCCCGTTCCTCATCTCTTTGCATTTCCTTTTGATATTTGTTCCACCAAATGAGGGCATAGTCTGAGAATTCAGCTGCAGCCAACTTGACCTTTTGTGCTTCAGTATAGTCATTGCATGAAAACACATGTTCAATCTTCATCTCCCACTCTAGATAGGCATCTGGATCACTCCTACCTTTGAATGGGGGAACATTCAACTTCACTCCTTCAAGTCTGTTTTGTCTAGGACCTCCATTGCCGCCTCTACCTCCCCTATTTCGGTTAGGACCTCCATCATCTTGATTTAGTTGATTTTCAATTCCTTCAATCCTCTCATAGAGCTCTTGATTATTTTGTGTCATCAATCTTTGCATTTGTGCAGTCATAGCTTCAAGTAACAATCTTTGAGCTCCATCTAAATGAGGACCACCACCTCCCGCTCCTGCCATTGTTCAACTAAAAGAACCGAAAACAAAAAAAAATGTGAAGTAATAGGACCTTACCACTTTTCTCACGTGTTTGCACTCAAAGATGTACCACTCGTGTTTACTCTCAACTTGGCTTTTGTGTAAATATTCACTCTTGCCTTTTTCCACTCAATCTCTGACTTAAGGTTCTTACAAGAATCAAATAATCTATAATCAAGAATCACCTTCAAGGATAGCAATCATAAGGAATAAAATAGAATTGTAGTACCCACAAAGGACAAGTAGCAACGAACAAGGAAGACACTTGACACTTAGGAATTTTATCAAACAGGTAATGTGCACAAAATTTAAGGAAGAACAACTGCCATATATATATATATATATATATATATATATATATATATATTTTTTAACTTCTTTTGCTGCAGATTTTTTTTTTTTTTTAAACTTCTTTTGCTGCAGATTTTTTATTTTTTATTTTTTTTTTCTTTTTAGAAAACTTTTTTTTTTTTTTGGCAGAATTTATGTTCCAAAATGAAAGAGAATCACTAAAGAAATATGTGGATACACAATAACAAGAAGAAATGAAACAAGGAAAGAAAAAAAAATTTAAAACATGAATTTGAACAGTACCGTGAACAGTGATGATGAACAGTGCGCGTGAATAGTATCGATGAACAGTACCAGGACAGTGACGATGAACAGTGCCCCCAACCTAGCTCTGAATACCAAATGATGTGAATTAATCGATTATAAGGAAGGCGCCACAAATATGATTATTTGATAAGCCAAGAAAGATCGCCACAAGAATTGGAGAATTCTTGATAAGATCAAATGATGCAAGGAAAAACCCTAGCAGAGCTAAAACTCACAAAAATTTGTAATCTGAATAATCTGTCCTTTTCTCAATTCTCAAAATGTTTAATACAACTTTTGTTTCAGTTTGCCTCACATGGAAGTAAATAAAGAAAATTAAAATATTAATATCCCAACAGAAGCTAATATGCCCAAGTGGTTTGATGAAGGCATTATAAGCTTAAGGTCTTGGGTTCAAATCCTGAAATGTAGTAGTTTATTATTTTTATTTTTAATACTGCCTTTTACAAAACAAAACTAACACAACTTTAAAACTTAAGACATAAAAAGATAATAATAATAAAATAAAAACGAAATCTTCCAGTTGGCCTCCTAGCTTCCCAAGCAAGCTATGCATGTAATAAGTCTAGCCTCCTCCATGTGTTGAGTCGATTGTTGGGTCTCTAGTAAATGGGCCACTTTGTGCTGCAATGCCTCTTGGGTTTTTTTAAGCATCCCTCTAGTCATAGGCCCACTTAAGATTTGAATTGGATCTTGATCTTTGTCCTCTTCGTCGTGGACTTGGGCCTTCTGGTCATGGGCCTCTTGAGTTTGGGCTTTTATGTCCACATCAACATGTAATTGGTTTACTGTTCATTGGTTCTCTCTAATTCTTCATTTGACTTACTTGCTACACCTGTGGAGAGTAATAACAAACACAAATGCACAACATAACATGTAATTGGTTTACTGTTCATTGGTTCTCTCTAATTCTTCAACTGACTTACTTGCTACACCTGGGCAGACTAATAACCAACACAAATGCCAAACATAACATGTAATTGGTTTACTGTTCATTGGTTCTCTCTAATTCTTCATTTGACTTACTTGCTACACGTGGGGAGACTAATAACCAACACAAATCCACAACATAACATGTAATTGGTTTACTGTTCATTGGTTCTCTCTAATTCTTCAACTGACTTACTTGCTACACCTGGGGAGACTAATAACCAACACAAATGCACAACATAACATGTAATTGGTTTACTGTTCATTGGTTCTCTCTAATTCTTCATTTGACTTACTTGCTACACCTGGGGAGACTAATAACCAACACAAATGCACAACATTGCATGTAATTGGTTTAGTGTTCATTGGATCTCCCTAATTCTTTAACTGACTTACTTGCTACACATGGGGAGACTATTAACCAACACAAATGCACAGCATAACATGTAATTGGTTTACTGTTCATTGGTTCTCTAATTCTTCAACTGACTTACTTGCTACACTTGGGGAGACTAATAACCAACACAAATGCACAACATAACATGTTATTGGTTTACTGTTCGTTGGTTCCCTCTAATTCTTCAACTGGCTTACTTGCTACACCTGGGGAGACTAATAAGCAACACAATTGCACAACATAACATGTAATTGGTTTACTGTTCATTGGTTCTCTCTAATTCTTCAACTGACTTACTTGCTACACCTGGGGAGACTAATAACCAACACAAATGCAAAACATAACATGTAATTGGTTTACTGTTGATTGGTTCTCTCTAGTTCTTTAACTGACTTACTTGCTACTCATGGGCAGACTAATAACCAATAAAAATGCACAACATAACATGAAATTGGTTTACTGTTCATTGGTTCTCTCTAATTCTTCAACTGACTTACTTGCTACACTTGGGGAGACTAATAACCAACACAAATGCACAACATAATATGAAATTGGTTTACTGTTCATTGGTTGTATTTAATTCTTGAATTGACTTACTTGTCACACCTGGGGAGATTAATAACCAACACAAATGCACAACATAACATGTAATTGGTTTACTGTTCATTTGTTCTATTTAATTCTTCAAATGACTTACTTGCTACACTTGGGGAGACTAATAACCAACACAAACGCACAACATAACATGTATTCGGTTTACTGTTCATTGGTTCTCTCTAATTCTTCATTTGACTTACTTGCTACACCTGGGGAGACTAATAACCAACACAAATCCACAACATAACCTGTAATTGGTTTACTGTTCATTGGTTCTCTCTAATTCTTCAACTGACTTACTTGCTACACCTGGGGACACTAATAACCAACACAAATGCACAACATAACATGTAATTGCTTTACTACTCATTGGTTCTCTCTAATTCTTCAACTGACTTACTTACTACACCTAGGGAGACATAACCAACACAAATGCACAACATAACATGTAATTGGTTTACTGTTCATTGGTTCTCTCTAATTCTTCATTTGACTTACTTGCTACACCTGGGAGACTAATAACCAACACAAATGCACAACATAGCATGTAATTGGTTTAGTGTTCATTGGTTCTCTCTAATTCTTCAACTGACTTACTTGCTACACCTGGGGAGACTAATAACCAACACAAATGCACAACATAATATGAAATTGGTTTACTGTTCATTGGTTGTATTTAATTCTTGAACTGACTTACTTGTCACACCTGGGGAGATTAATAACCAACACAAATGCACTACATAACATGTAATTGGTTTACTGTTCATTGGTTCTATTTAATTCTTCAAATGACTTACTTGCCACAATTGGGGAGACTAATAACCAACACAAATGCACAACATAACATGTATTTGGTTTACTGTTCATTGGTTCTCTCTAATAGTTCAACTGACTTACTTGCTACACCTGGGGAGACTAATAACCAACACAAATGCATAACATAACATGTAATTGGTTTACTGTTCATTGGTTCTCTCTAATTCTTCATTTGACTTACTTGCTACACCTGTGGAGAGTAATAACAAACACAAATGCACAACATAACATGTAATTGGTTTACTGTTCATTGGTTCTCTCTAATTCTTCAACTGACTTACTTGCTACACCTGGGCAGACTAATAACCAACACAAATGCCAAACATAACATGTAATTGGTTTACTGTTCATTGGTTCTCTCTAATTCTTCATTTGACTTACTTGCTACACGTGGGGAGACTAATAACCAACACAAATCCACAACATAACATGTAATTGGTTTACTGTTCATTGGTTCTCTCTAATTCTTCAACTGACTTACTTGCTACACCTGGGGAGACTAATAACCAACACAAATGCACAACATAACATGTAATTGGTTTACTGTTCATTGGTTCTCTCTAATTCTTCATTTGACTTACTTGCTACACCTGGGGAGACTAATAACCAACACAAATGCACAACATTGCATGTAATTGGTTTAGTGTTCATTGGATCTCCCTAATTCTTTAACTGACTTACTTGCTACACATGGGGAGACTATTAACCAACACAAATGCACAGCATAACATGTAATTGGTTTACTGTTCGTTGGTTCCCTCTAATTCTTCAACTGGCTTACTTGCTACACCTGGGGAGACTAATAAGCAACACAATTGCACAACATAACATGTAATTGGTTTACTGTTCATTGGTTCTCTCTAATTCTTCAATTGACTTACTTGCTACACCTGGGGAGACTAATAACCAACACAAATGCAAAACATAACATGTAATTGGTTTACTGTTCATTGGTTCTCTCTAGTTCTTTAACTGACTTACTTGCTACTCATGGGCAGACTAATAACCAATAAAAATGCACAACATAACATGAAATTGGTTTACTGTTCATTGGTTCTATTTAATTCTTCAAATGACTTACTTGCTACACTTGGGGAGACTAATAACCAACACAAATGCACAACATAACATGTATTTGGTTTACTGTTCATTGGTTCTCTCTAATTCTTCATTTGACTTACTTGCTACACCTGGGGAGACTAATAACCAACACAAATCCACAACATAACCTGTAATTGGTTTACTGTTCATTGGTTCTCTCTAATTCTTCAACTGACTTACTTGCTACACCTGGGGACACTAATAACCAACACAAATGCACAACATAACATGTAATTGCTTTACTACTCATTGGTTCTCTCTAATTCTTCAACTGACTTACTTACTACACCTAGGGAGACATAACCAACACAAATGCACAACATAACATGTAATTGGTTTACTGTTCATTGGTTCTCTCTAATTCTTCATTTGACTTACTTGCTACACCTGGGGAGACTAATAACCAACACAAATGCACAACATAGCATGTAATTGGTTTAGTGTTCATTGGTTCTCTCTAATTCTTCAACTGACTTACTTGCTACACCTGGGGAGACTAATAACCAACACAAATGCACAACATAATATGAAATTGGTTTACTGTTCATTGGTTGTATTTAATTCTTGAACTGACTTACTTGTCACACCTGGGGAGATTAATAACCAACACAAATGCACTACATAACATGTAATTGGTTTACTGTTCATTGGTTCTATTTAATTCTTCAAATGACTTACTTGCCACACTTGGGGAGACTAATAACCAACACAAATGCACAACATAACATGTATTTGGTTTACTGTTCATTGGTTCTCTCTAATTCTTCAACTGACTTACTTGCTACACCTGGGGAGACTAATAACCAACACAAATGCATAACATAACATGTAATTGGTTTACTGTTCATTGGTTCTCTCTAATTCTTCATTTGACTTACTTGCTACACCTGTGGAGAGTAATAACAAACACAAATGCACAACATAACATGTAATTGGTTTACTGTTCATTGGTTCTCTCTAATTCTTCAACTGACTTACTTGCTACACCTGGGCAGACTAATAACCAACACAAATGCCAAACATAACATGTAATTGGTTTACTGTTCATTGGTTCTCTCTAATTCTTCATTTGACTTACTTGCTACACGTGGGGAGACTAATAACCAACACAAATCCACAACATAACATGTAATTGGTTTACTGTTCATTGGTTCTCTCTAATTCTTCAACTGACTTACTTGCTACACCTGGGGAGACTAATAACCAACACAAATGCACAACATAACATGTAATTGGTTTACTGTTCATTGGTTCTCTCTAATTCTTCATTTGACTTACTTGCTACACCTGGGGAGACTAATAACCAACACAAATGCACAACATTGCATGTAATTGGTTTAGTGTTCATTGGATCTCCCTAATTCTTTAACTGACTTACTTGCTACACATGGGGAGACTATTAACCAACACAAATGCACAACATAACATGTAATTGGTTTACTGTTCATTGGTTCTCTCTAATTCTTCAACTGACTTACTTGCTACACTTGGGGAGACTAATAACCAACACAAATGCACAACATAACATGTTATTGGTTTACTGTTCGTTGGTTCTCTCTAATTCTTCAACTGGCTTACTTGCTACACCTGGGGAGACTAATAACCAACACAATTGCACAACATAACATGTAATTGGTTTACTGTTCATTGGTTCTCTCTAATTCTTCAACTGACTTACTTGCTACACCTGGGGAGACTAATAACCAACACAAATGCAAAACATAACATGTAATTGGTTTACTGTTCATTGGTTCTCCCTAATTCTTCAACTGACTTACTTGCTACACATGGGGAGACTATTAACAAACACAAATGCACAACATAACATGTAATTGGTTTACTGTTCATTGGTTCTCTCTAATTCTTCAACTGACTTACTTGCTACACCTGGGGAGACTAATAACCAACACAAATGCGCATCATAACATGTAATTGGTTTACTGTTCATTGGTTCTCTCTAATTCTTCAACTGGCTTACTTGCTACACCTGGGGAGACTAATAACCAACACAATTGCACAACATAACATGTAATTGGTTTACTGTTCATTGGTTCTCTCTAATTCTTCATTTGACTTACTTGCTACACCTGGGGATACTAATAACCAACACAAATGCAAAACATAACATGTAATTGGTTTACTGTTCATTGGTTCTCCCTAATTCTTCAACTGACTTACTTGCTACACATGGGGAGACTATTAACAAAGACAAATGCACAACATAACATGTAATTGGTTTACTGTTCCTTGGTTCTATTTAATTCTTCAAATGACTTACTTGCTACACTTGGGGAGACTAATAACCAACACAAATGCACAACATAACACGTAATTGGGTTACTGTTCATTGGTTCTCTCTAATTCTTCAACTGGCTTACTTGCTACACCTGGGGAGACTAATAACCAACACAATTGCACAACATAACATGTAATTGGTTTACTGTTCATTGGTTCTCTCTAATTCTTCAACTGACTTACTTTCTACACCTGGGGAGACTAATAACCAACACAAATGCACAACATAACATGTAATTGGTTTACTGTTCATTGGTTCTCTCTAATTCTTCATTTGACTTACTTGCTACACGTGGGGATACTAATAACCAACAGAAATGCACAACATAACAAGTAATTGGTTTACTATTCATTGGTTCTCTCTAATTCTTCAACTGACTTACTTGCTACACCTGGGTTGACTAATAACCAACAAAAATGCACAACATAACATGTAATTGGTTTACTGTTCATTGGTTCTCTCTAATTCTTCAACTGGCTTACTTGCTACACCTAGGGAGACTAATAACCAACACAAATGCACAACATTACATGTAATTGGTTTACTGTTCATTGGTTCTCTCTAATTCTTCAACTGACTTACTTGCTACAACTGGGGAGACTAATAACCAACACAAATGCACAACATAACATGTAATTGGTTTACTGTACATTGGTTCTCTCTAGTTCTTTAACTGACTTACTTACTACTCATGGGCAGACTAATAACCAATAAAAATGCACAACATAACATGTAATTGGTTTACTGTTCATTGGTTCTCTCTAATTCTTCATCTGACTTACTTGCTACACCTGGGGAGACTAAGAACCAACACAAATGCACAACATAACATGAAATTGGTTTACTGTTCATTGGTTCTCTCTAATTCTTCATTTGACTTACTTGCTACACCTGGGGAGACTAATAACCAACACAAATGCACAACATAGCATGTAATTGGTTTAGTGTTCATTGGTTCTCTCTAATTCTTCAACTGACTTACTTGCTACACCTGGGGAGACTAATAACCAACACAAATGCACAACATAATATGAAATTGGTTTACTGTTCATTGGTTGTATTTAATTCTTGAACTGACTTACTTGTCACACCTGGGGAGATTAATAACCAACACAAATGCACTACATAACATGTAATTGGTTTACTGTTCATTGGTTCTATTTAATTCTTCAAATGACTTACTTGCCACACTTGGGGAGACTAATAACCAATACAAATGCACAACATAACATGTATTTGGTTTACTGTTCATTGGTTCTCTCTAATTCTTCAACTGACTTACTTGCTACACCTGGGGAGACTAATAACCAACACAAATGCATAACATAACAGGTAATTGGTTTACTGTTCATTGGTTCTCTCTAATTCTTCATTTGACTTACTTGCTACACCTGTGGAGAGTAATAACAAACACAAATGCACAACATAACATGTAATTGGTTTACTGTTCATTGGTTCTCTCTAATTCTTCAACTGACTTACTTGCTACACCTGGGCAGACTAATAACCAACACAAATGCCAAACATAAAATGTAATTGGTTTACTGTTAATTGGTTCTCTCTAATTCTTCATTTGACTTACTTGCTACACGTGGGGAGACTAATAACCAACACAAATCCACAACATAACATGTAATTGGTTTACTGTTCATTGGTTCTCTCTAATTCTTCAACTGACTTACTTGCTACACCTGGGAAGACTAATAACCAACACAAATGCAAAACATAACATGTAATTGGGTTACTGTTCATTGGTTCTCTCTAATTCTTCAACTGGCTTACTTGCTACCCCTGGGAAGACTAATAACCAACACAAATGCACAACATAACATGTAATTGGTTTACTGTTCATTGGTTCTCTCTAATTCTTCAACTGACTTACTTGCTACAACTGGGGAGACTAATAACCAACACAAATGCACAACATAACATGTAATTGGTTTACTGTTCATTGGTTCTCTCTAGTTCTTTAACTGACTTACTTGCTACTCATGGGCAGACTAATAACCAATAAAAATGCACAACATAACATGAAATTGGTTTACAGTTCATTGGTTCTCTCTAATTCTTCAACTGACTTACTTGCTACACTTGGGGAGACTAATAACCAACACAAATGCACAACATAACATGTAATTGGTTTACTGTACATTGGTTCTCTCTAGTTCTTTAACTGACTTACTTACTACTCATGGGCAGACTAATAACCAATAAAAATGCACAACATAACATGTAATTGGTTTACTGTTCATTGGTTCTCTCTAATTCTTCATCTGACTTACTTGCTACACCTGGGGAGACTAAGAACCAACACAAATGCACAACATAACATGAAATTGGTTTACTGTTCATTGGTTCTCTCTAATTCTTCATTTGACTTACTTGCTACACCTGGGGAGACTAATAACCATCACAAATGCACAACATAGCATGTAATTGATTTAGTGTTCATTGGTTCTCTCTAATTCTTCAACTGACTTACTTGCTACACCTGGGGAGACTAATAACCAACACAAATGCACAACATAATATGAAATTGGTTTACTGTTCATTGGTTGTATTTAATTCTTGAACTGACTTACTTGTCACACCTGGGGAGATTAATAACCAACACAAATGCACTACATAACATGTAATTGGTTTACTGTTCATTGGTTCTATTTAATTCTTCAAATGACTTACTTGCCACACTTGGGGAGACTAATAACCAATACAAATGCACAACATAACATGTATTTGGTTTACTGTTCATTGGTTCTCTCTAATTCTTCAACTGACTTACTTGCTACACCTGGGGAGACTAATAACCAACACAAATGCATAACATAACAGGTAATTGGTTTACTGTTCATTGGTTCTCTCTAATTCTTCATTTGACTTACTTGCTACACCTGTGGAGAGTAATAACAAACACAAATGCACAACATAACATGTAATTGGTTTACTGTTCATTGGTTCTCTCTAATTCTTCAACTGACTTACTTGCTACACCTGGGCAGACTAATAACCAACACAAATGCCAAACATAACATGTAATTGGTTTACTGTTCATTGGTTCTCTCTAATTCTTTATTTGACTTACTTGCTACACGTGGGGAGACTAATAACCAACACAAATCCACAACATAACATGTAATTGGTTTACTGTTCATTGGTTCTCTCTAATTCTTCAACTGACTTACTTGCTACACCTGGGGAGACTAATAACCAACACAAATGCACAACATAACATGTAATTGGGTTACTGTTCATTGGTTCTCTCTAATTCTTCAACTGGCTTACTTGCTACCCCTGGGAAGACTAATAACCAACACAAATGCACAACATAACATGTAATTGGTTTACTGTTCATTGGTTCTCTCTAATTCTTCAACTGACTTACTTGCTACAACTGGGGAGACTAATAACCAACACAAATGCACAACATAACATGTAATTGGTTTACTGTTCATTGGTTCTCTCTAGTTCTTTAACTGACTTACTTGCTACTCATGAGCAGACTAATAACCAATAAAAATGCACAACATAACATGAAATTGGTTTACAGTTCATTGGTTCTCTCTAATTCTTCAACTGACTTACTTGCTACACTTGGGGAGACTAATAACCAACACAAATGCACAACATAATATGAAATTGGTTTACTGTTCATTGGTTGTATTTAATTCTTGAATTGACTTACTTGTCACACCTGGGGAGATTAATAACCAACACAAATGCACAACATAACATGTAATTGGTTTACTGTTCATTGGTTCTATTTAATTCTTCAAATGACTTACTTGCTACACTTGGGGAGACTAATAACCAACACAAATGCACAACATAACATGTATTTGGTTTACTGTTCATTGGTTCTCTCTAATTCTTCATTTGACTTACTTGCTACACCTGGGGAGACTAATAACCAACACAAATGCACAACATTGCATGTAATTGGTTTAGTGTTCATTGGATCTCCCTAATTCTTTAACTGACTTACTTGCTACACATGGGGAGACTATTAACCAACACAAATGCACAACATAACATGTAATTGGTTTACTGTTCATTGGTTCTCTCTAATTCTTCAACTGACTTACTTGCTACACTTGGGGAGACTAATAACCAACACAAATGCACAACATAACATGTTATTGGTTTACTGTTCGTTGGTTCTCTCTAATTCTTCAACTGGCTTACTTGCTACACCTGGGGAGACTAATAACCAACACAATTGCACAACATAACATGTAATTGGTTTACTGTTCATTGGTTCTCTCTAATTCTTCAACTGACTTACTTGCTACACCTGGGGAGACTAATAACCAACACAAATGCAAAACATAACATGTAATTGGTTTACTGTTCATTGGTTCTCCCTAATTCTTCAACTGACTTACTTGCTACACATGGGGAGACTATTAACAAACACAAATGCACAACATAACATGTAATTGGTTTACTGTTCATTGGTTCTCTCTAATTCTTCAACTGACTTACTTGCTACACCTGGGGAGACTAATAACCAACACAAATGCGCATCATAACATGTAATTGGTTTACTGTTCATTGGTTCTCTCTAATTCTTCAACTGGCTTACTTGCTACACCTGGGGAGACTAATAACCAACACAATTGCACAACATAACATGTAATTGGTTTACTGTTCATTGGTTCTCTCTAATTCTTCATTTGACTTACTTGCTACACCTGGGGATACTAATAACCAACAGAAATGCACAACATAACAAGTAATTGGTTTACTATTCATTGGTTCTCTCTAATTCTTCAACTGACTTACTTGCTACACCTGGGTTGACTAATAACCAACAAAAATGCACAACATAACATGTAATTGGTTTACTGTTCATTGGTTCTCCCTAATTCTTCAACTGACTTACTTGCTACACATGGGGAGACTAATAACCAACACAAATGCGCATCATAACATGTAATTGGTTTACTGTTCATTGGTTCTCTCTAATTCTTGAACTGGCTGACTTGCTACACCTGGGGAGACTAATAACCAACACAATTGCACAACATAACATGTAATTGGTTTACTGTTCATTGGTTCTCTCTAATTCTTCATTTGACTTACTTGCTACACCTGGGGATACTAATAACCAACACAAATGCAAAACATAACATGTAATTGGTTTACTGTTCATTGGTTCTCCCTAATTCTTCAACTGACTTACTTGCTACACATGGGGAGACTATTAACAAAGACAAATGCACAACATAATTGTAATTGGTTTACTGTTCTTTGGTTCTATTTAATTCTTCAAATGACTTACTTGCTACACTTGGGGAGACTAATAACCAACACAAATGCACAACATAACACGTAATTGGGTTACTGTTCATTGGTTCTCTCTAATTCTTCAACTGGCTTACTTGCTACACCTGGGGAGACTAATAACCAACACAATTGCACAACATAACATGTAATTGGTTTACTGTTCATTGGTTCTCTCTAATTCTTCAACTGACTTACTTGCTACACCTGGGGAGACTAATAACCAACACAAATGCAAAACATAACATGTAATTGGTTTACTGTTCATTGGTTCTCCCTAATTCTTCAACTGACTTACTTGCTACACATGGGGAGACTATTAACAAACACAAATGCACAACATAACATGTAATTGGTTTACTGTTCATTGGTTCTCTCTAATTCTTCATTTGACTTACTTGCTACACGTGGGGATACTAATAACCAACAGAAATGCACAACATAACAAGTAATTGGTTTACTATTCATTGGTTCTCTCTAATTCTTCAACTGACTTACTTGCTACACCTAGGTTGACTAATAACCAACAAAAATGCACAACATAACATGTAATTGGTTTACTGTTCATTGGTTCTCTCTAATTCTTCAACTGGCTTACTTGCTACACCTAGGGAGACTAATAACCAACACAAATGCACAACATTACATGTAATTGGTTTACTGTTCATTGGTTCTCTCTAATTCTTCAACTGACTTACTTGCTACAACTGGGGAGACTAATAACCAACACAAATGCACAACATAACATGTAATTGGTTTACTGTACATTGGTTCTCTCTAGTTCTTTAACTGACTTACTTACTACTCATGGGCAGACTAATAACCAATAAAAATGCACAACATAACATGTAATTGGTTTACTGTTCATTGGTTCTCTCTAATTCTTCATCTGACTTACTTGCTACACCTGGGGAGACTAAGAACCAACACAAATGCACAACATAACATGAAATTGGTTTACTGTTCATTGGTTCTCTCTAATTCTTCATTTGACTTACTTGCTACACCTGGGGAGACTAATAACCAACACAAATGCACAACATAGCATGTAATTGGTTTAGTGTTCATTGGTTCTCTCTAATTCTTCAACTGACTTACTTGCTACACCTGGGAAGACTAATAACCAACACAAATGCAAAACATAACATGTAATTGGGTTACTGTTCATTGGTTCTCTCTAATTCTTCAACTGGCTTACTTGCTACCCCTGGGAAGACTAATAACCAACACAAATGCACAACATAACATGTAATTGGTTTACTGTTCATTGGTTCTCTCTAATTCTTCAACTGACTTACTTGCTACAACTGGGGAGACTAATAACCAACACAAATGCACAACATAACATGTAATTGGTTTACTGTTCATTGGTTCTCTCTAGTTCTTTAACTGACTTACTTGCTACTCATGGGCAGACTAATAACCAATAAAAATGCACAACATAACATGAAATTGGTTTACAGTTCATTGGTTCTCTCTAATTCTTCAACTGACTTACTTGCTACACTTGGGGAGACTAATAACCAACACAAATGCACAACATAACATGTAATTGGTTTACTGTACATTGGTTCTCTCTAGTTCTTTAACTGACTTACTTACTACTCATGGGCAGACTAATAACCAATAAAAATGCACAACATAACATGTAATTGGTTTACTGTTCATTGGTTCTCTCTAATTCTTCATCTGACTTACTTGCTACACCTGGGGAGACTAAGAACCAACACAAATGCACAACATAACATGAAATTGGTTTACTGTTCATTGGTTCTCTCTAATTCTTCATTTGACTTACTTGCTACACCTGGGGAGACTAATAACCAACACAAATGCACAACATAGCATGTAATTGGTTTAGTGTTCATTGGTTCTCTCTAATTCTTCAACTGACTTACTTGCTACACCTGGGGAGACTAATAACCAACACAAATGCACAACATAATATGAAATTGGTTTACTGTTCATTGGTTGTATTTAATTCTTGAACTGACTTACTTGTCACACCTGGGGAGATTAATAACCAACACAAATGCACTACATAACATGTAATTGGTTTACTGTTCATTGGTTCTATTTAATTCTTCAAATGACTTACTTGCCACACTTGGGGAGACTAATAACCAATACAAATGCACAACATAACATGTATTTGGTTTACTGTTCATTGGTTCTCTCTAATTCTTCAACTGACTTACTTGCTACACCTGGGGAGACTAATAACCAACACAAATGCATAACATAACAGGTAATTGGTTTACTGTTCATTGGTTCTCTCTAATTCTTCATTTGACTTACTTGCTACACCTGTGGAGAGTAATAACAAACACAAATGCACAACATAACATGTAATTGGTTTACTGTTCATTGGTTCTCTCTAATTCTTCAACTGACTTACTTGCTACACCTGGGCAGACTAATAACCAACACAAATGCCAAACATAACATGTAATTGGTTTACTGTTCATTGGTTCTCTCTAATTCTTTATTTGACTTACTTGCTACACGTGGGGAGACTAATAACCAACACAAATCCACAACATAACATGTAATTGGTTTACTGTTCATTGGTTCTCTCTAATTCTTCAACTGACTTACTTGCTACAACTGGGGAGACTAATAACCAACACAAATGCACAACATAACATGTAATTGGTTTACTGTTCATTGGTTCTCTCTAGTTCTTTAACTGACTTACTTGCTACTCATGGGCAGACTAATAACCAATAAAAATGCACAACATAACATGAAATTGGTTTACAGTTCATTGGTTCTCTCTAATTCTTCAACTGACTTACTTGCTACACTTGGGGAGACTAATAACCAACACAAATGCACAACATAATATGAAATTGGTTTACTGTTCATTGGTTGTATTTAATTCTTGAATTGACTTACTTGTCACACCTGGGGAGATTAATAACCAACACAAATGCACAACATAACATGTAATTGGTTTACTGTTCATTGGTTCTATTTAATTCTTCAAATGACTTACTTGCTACACTTGGGGAGACTAATAACCAACACAAATGCACAACATAACATGTATTTGGTTTACTGTTCATTGGTTCTCTCTAATTCTTCATTTGACTTACTTGCTACACCTGGGGAGACTAATAACCAACACAAATCCACAACATAACATGTAATTGGTTTACTGTTCATTGGTTCTCTCTAATTCTTCAACTGACTTACTTGCTACACCTGGGGACACTAATAACCAACGCAAATGCACAACATAACATGTAATTGCTTTACTACTCATTGGTTCTCTCTAATTCTTCAACTGACTTACTTACTACACCTAGGGAGACATAACCAACACAAATGCACAACATAACATGTAATAGGTTTACTGTTCATTGGTTCTCTCTAATTCTTCATTTGACTTACTTGCTACACCTGGGGAGACTAATAACCAACACAAATGCACAACATAGCATGTAATTGGATTAGTGTTCATTGGATCTCCCTAATTCTTTAACTGACTTACTTGCTACACATGGGGAGACTATTAACCAACACAAATGCACAACATAACATGTAATTGGTTTACTGTTCATTGGTTCTCTCTAATTCTTCAACTGACTTACTTGCTACACTTGGGGAGACTAATAACCAACACAAATGCACAACATAACATTTTATTGGTTTACTGTTCGTTGGTTCTCTCTAATTCTTCAACTGGCTTACTTGCTACACCTGGGGAGACTAATAACCAACACAATTGCACAACATAACATGTAATTGGTTTACTGTTCATTGGTTCTCTCTAATTCTTCAACTGACTTACTTGCTACACCTGGGGAGACTAATAACCAACACAAATGCAAAACATAACATGTAATTGGTTTACTGTTCATTGGTTCTCCCTAATTCTTCAACTGACTTACTTGCTACACATGGCGAGACTATTAACAAACACAAATGCACAACATAACATGTAATTGGTTTACTGTTCATTGGTTCTCTCTAATTCTTCAACTGACTTACTTGCTACACCTGGGGAGACTAATAACCAACACAAATGCGCATCATAACATGTAATTGGTTTACTGTTCATTGGTTCTCTCTAATTCTTGAACTGGCTGACTTGCTACACCTGGGGAGACTAATAACCAACACAATTGCACAACATAACATGTAATTGGTTTACTGTTCATTGGTTCTCTCTAATTCTTCATTTGACTTACTTGCTACACCTGGGGATACTAATAACCAACACAAATGCAAAACATAACATGTAATTGGTTTACTGTTCATTGGTTCTCCCTAATTCTTCAACTGACTTACTTGCTACACATGGGGAGACTATTAACAAACACAAATGCACAACATAACATGTAATTGGTTTACTGTTCATTGGTTCTCTCTAATTCTTCAACTGACTTACTTGCTACACCTGGGGAGACTAATAACCAACACAAATGCACAACATAACATGTAATTGGGTTACTGTTCATTGGTTCTCTCTAATTCTTCAACTGGCTTACTTGCTACACCTGGGGAGACTAATAACCAACACAATTGCACAACATAACATGTAATTGGTTTACTGTTCATTGGTTCTCTCTAATTCTTCAACTGACTTACTTTCTACACCTGGGGAGACTAATAACCAACACAAATGCAAAACATAACATGTAATTGGTTTACTGTTCATTGGTTCTCTCTAATTCTTCAACTGACTTACTTGCTACACCTGGGGAGACTAATAACCAACACAAATGCACAACATAACATGTAATTGGTTTACTGTTCATTGGTTCTCTCTAATTCTTCATTTGACTTACTTGCTACACCTGGGGAGACTAATAACCAACACAAATGCACAACATTGCATGTAATTGGTTTAGTGTTCATTGGATCTCCCTAATTCTTTAACTGACTTACTTGCTACACATGCGGAGACTATTAACCAACACAAATGCACAACATAACATGTAATTGGTTTACTGTTCATTGGTTCTCTCTAATTCTTCAACTGACTTACTTGCTACACTTGGGGAGACTAATAACCAACACAAATGCACAACATAACATGTTATTGGTTTACTGTTCGTTGGTTCTCTCTAATTCTTCAACTGGCTTACTTGCTACACCTGGGGAGACTAATAAGCAACACAATTGCACAACATAACATGTAATTGGTTTACTGTTCATTGGTTCTCTCTAATTCTTCAACTGACTTACTTGCTACACCTGGGGAGACTAATAACCAACACAAATGCAAAACATAACATGTAATTGGTTTACTGTTCATTGGTTCTCCCTAATTCTTCAACTGACTTACTTGCTACACATGGGGAGACTAATAACCAACACAAATGCACATCATAACATGTAATTGGTTTACTGTTCATTGGTTCTCTCTAATTCTTCAACTGGCTTACTTGCTACACCTGGGGAGACTAATAACCAAAACAAATGCAAAACATAACATGTAATTGGTTTACTGTTCATTGGTTCTCCCTAATTCTTCAACTGACTTACTTGCTACACATGGGGAGACTATTAACAAACACAAATGCACAACATAACATGTAATTGGTTTACTGTTCATTGGTTCTCTCTAATTCTTCAACTGGCTTACTTGCTACACCTGGGGAGACTAATAACCAACACAATTGCACAACATAACATGTAATTGGTTTACTGTTCATTGGTTCTCTCTAATTCTTCAACTGACTTACTTTCTACACCTGGGGAGACTAATAACCAACACAAATGCACAACATAACATGTAATTGGTTTACTGTTCATTGGTTCTCTCTAATTCTTCATTTGACTTACTTGCTACACCTGGGGATACTAATAACCAACAGAAATGCACAACATAACAAGTAATTGGTTTACTATTCATTGGTTCTCTCTAATTCTTCAACTGACTTACTTGCTACACCTGGGGAGACTAATAACCAACAAAAATGCACAACATAACATTTAATTGGTTTACTGTTCACTGGTTCTCTCTAATTCTTCAACTGGCTTACTTGCTACACCGGGGAGACTAATAAGACAACACAAATGCACAACATTACATGTAATTGGTTTACTGTTCATTGGTTCTCTCTAATTCTTCAACTGACTTACTTGCTACAACTGGGGAGACTAATAACCAACACAAATGCACAACATAACATGTAATTGGTTTACTGTACATTGGTTCTCTCTAGTTCTTTAACTGACTTACTTACTACTCATGGGCAGACTAATAACCAATAAAAATGCACAACATAACATGTAATTGGTTTACTGTTCATTGGTTCTCTCTAATTCTTCATCTGACTTACTTGCTACACCTGGGGAGACTAAGAACCAACACAATTGCACAACATAGCATGTAATTGGTTTAGTGTTCATTGGTTCTCTCTAATTCTTCAACTGACTTACTTGCTACACCTGGGGAGACTAATAACCAACACAAATGCACAACATAATATGAAATTGGTTTACTGTTCATTGGTTGTATTTAATTCTTGAACTGACTTACTTGTCACACCTGGGGAGATTAATAACCAACACAAATGCACTACATAACATGTAATTGGTTTACTGTTCATTGGTTCTATTTAATTCTTCAAATGACTTACTTGCTACACTTCGGGAGACTAATAACCAACACAAATGCACAACATAACATGTATTTGGTTTACTGTTCGTTGGTTCTCTCTAATTCTTCAACTGACTTACTTGCTACACCTGGGGAGACTAATAACCAACACAAATGCATAACATAACATGTAATTGGTTTACTGTTCATTGGTTCTCTCTAATTCTTCATTTGACTTACTTGCTACACCTGGGGAGACTAATAACCAACAGAAATGCACAACATAACATGTAATTGGGTTACTGTTCATTGGTTCTCTCTAATTCTTCAACTGGCTTACTTGCTACACCTGGGGAGACTAATAACCAACACAAATGCAAAACATAACATGTAATTGGTTTACTGTTCATTGGTTGTATTTAATTCTTGAACTGACTTACTTGTCACACCTGGGCAGATTAATAACCAACACAAATGCACTACATAACATGTAATTGGTTTACTGTTCATTGGTTCTATTTAATTCTTCAAATGACTTACTTGCTACACTTGGGGAGACTAATAACCAACACAAATGCACAACATAACATGTAATTGGTTTACTGTTCATTGGTTCTCCCTAATTCTTCAACTGACTTACATGCTACACATGGGGAGACTATTAACAAACACAAATGCACAACATAACATGTAATTGGTTTACTGTTCATTGGTTCTCTCTAATTCTTCAACTGGCTTACTTGCTACACCTGGGGAGACTAATAACCAACACAATTGCACAACATAACATGTAATTGGTTTACTGTTCATTGGTTCTCTCTAATTCTTCAACTGACTTACTTTCTACACCTGGGGAGACTAATAACCAACACAAATGCACAACATAACATGTAATTGGTTTACTGTTCATTGGTTCTCTCGAATTCTTCATTTGACTTACTTGCTACACCTGGGGATACTAATAACCAACAGAAATGCACAACATAACAAGTAATTGGTTTACTATTCATTGGTTCTCTCTAATTCTTCAACTGACTTACTTGCTACACCTGGGGAGACTAATAACCAACAAAAATGCACAACATAACATTTAATTGGTTTACTGTTCATTGGTTCTCTCTAATTCTTCAACTGGCTTACTTGCTACACCTAGGGAGACTAATAACCAACACAAATGCACAACATTACATGTAATTGGTTTACTGTTCATTGGTTCTCTCTAATTCTTCAACTGACTTACTTGCTACAACTGGGGAGACTAATAACCAACACAAATGCACAACATAACATGTAATTGGTTTACTGTACATTGGTTCTCTCTAGTTCTTTAACTGACTTACTTACTACTCATGGGCAGACTAATAACCAATAAAAATGCACAACATAACATGTAATTGGTTTACTGTTCATTGGTTCTCTCTAATTCTTCATCTGACTTACTTGCTACACCTGGGGAGACTAAGAACCAACACAATTGCACAACATAGCATGTAATTGGTTTAGTGTTCATTGGTTCTCTCTAATTCTTCAACTGACTTACTTGCTACACCTGGGGAGACTAATAACCAACACAAATGCACAACATAATATGAAATTGGTTTACTGTTCATTGGTTGTATTTAATTCTTGAACTGACTTACTTGTCACACCTGGGGAGATTAATAACCAACACAAATGCACTACATAACATGTAATTGGTTTACTGTTCATTGGTTCTATTTAATTCTTCAAATGACTTACTTGCTACACTTCGGGAGACTAATAACCAACACAAATGCACAACATAACATGTATTTGGTTTACTGTTCGTTGGTTCTCTCTAATTCTTCAACTGACTTACTTGCTACACCTGGGGAGACTAATAACCAACACAAATGCATAACATAACATGTAATTGGTTTACTGTTCATTGGTTCTCTCTAATTCTTCATTTGACTTACTTGCTACACCTGGGGAGACTAATAACCAACAGAAATGCACAACATAACATGTAATTGGGTTACTGTTCATTGGTTCTCTCTAATTCTTCAACTGGCTTACTTGCTACACCTGGGGAGACTAATAACCAACACAAATGCAAAACATAACATGTAATTGGTTTACTGTTCATTGGTTGTATTTAATTCTTGAACTGACTTACTTGTCACACCTGGGCAGATTAATAACCAACACAAATGCACTACATAACATGTAATTGGTTTACTGTTCATTGGTTCTATTTAATTCTTCAAATGACTTACTTGCTACACTTGGGGAGACTAATAACCAACACAAATGCACAACATAACATGTAATTGGTTTACTGTTCATTGGTTCTCCCTAATTCTTCAACTGACTTACATGCTACACATGGGGAGACTATTAACAAACACAAATGCACAACATAACATGTAATTGGTTTACTGTTCATTGGTTCTCTCTAATTCTTCAACTGGCTTACTTGCTACACCTGGGGAGACTAATAACCAACACAATTGCACAACATAACATGTAATTGGTTTACTGTTCATTGGTTCTCTCTAATTCTTCAACTGACTTACTTTCTACACCTGGGGAGACTAATAACCAACACAAATGCACAACATAACATGTAATTGGTTTACTGTTCATTGGTTCTCTCGAATTCTTCATTTGACTTACTTGCTACACCTGGGGATACTAATAACCAACAGAAATGCACAACATAACAAGTAATTGGTTTACTATTCATTGGTTCTCTCTAATTCTTCAACTGACTTACTTGCTACACCTGGGGAGACTAATAACCAACAAATATGCACAACATAACATTTAATTGGTTTACTGTTCATTGGTTCTCTCTAATTCTTCAACTGGCTTACTTGCTACACCTAGGGAGACTAATAACCAACACAAATGCACAACATTACATGTAATTGGTTTACTGTTCATTGGTTCTCTCTAATTCTTCAACTGACTTACTTGCTACAACTGGGGAGACTAATAACCAACACAAATGCACAACATAACATGTAATTGGTTTACTGTACATTGGTTCTCTCTAGTTCTTTAACTGACTTACTTACTACTCATGGGCAGACTAATAACCAATAAAAATGCACAACATAACATGTAATTGGTTTACTGTTCATTGGTTCTCTCTAATTCTTCATCTGACTTACTTGCTACACCTGGGGAGACTAAGAACCAACACAATTGCACAACATAGCATGTAATTGGTTTAGTGTTCATTGGTTCTCTCTAATTCTTCAACTGACTTACTTGCTACACCTGGGGAGACTAATAACCAACACAAATGCACAACATAATATGAAATTGGTTTACTGTTCATTGGTTGTATTTAATTCTTGAACTGACTTACTTGTCACACCTGGGGAGATTAATAACCAACACAAATGCACTACATAACATGTAATTGGTTTACTGTTCATTGGTTCTATTTAATTCTTCAAATGACTTACTTGCTACACTTCGGGAGACTAATAACCAACACAAATGCACAACATAACATGTATTTGGTTTACTGTTCGTTGGTTCTCTCTAATTCTTCAACTGACTTACTTGCTACACCTGGGGAGACTAATAACCAACACAAATGCATAACATAACATGTAATTGGTTTACTGTTCATTGGTTCTCTCTAATTCTTCATTTGACTTACTTGCTACACCTGGGGAGACTAATAACCAACAGAAATGCACAACATAACATGTAATTGGGTTACTGTTCATTGGTTCTCTCTAATTCTTCAACTGGCTTACTTGCTACACCTGGGGAGACTAATAACCAACACAAATGCAAAACATAACATGTAATTGGTTTACTGTTCATTGGTTCTCCCTAATTCTTCAACTGACTTACTTGCTACACATGGGGAGACTATTAACAAACACAAATGCACAACATAACATGTAATTGGTTTACTGTTCATTGGTTCTCTCTAATTCTTCAACTGACTTACTTGCTACGCCTGGGGAGACTAATAACCAACACAAATGCACATCATAACATGTAATTGGTTTACTGTTCATTGGTTCTCTCTAATTCTTCAACTGGCTTACTTGCTACACCTGGGGAGACTAATAACCAAAACAAATGCAAAACATAACATGTAATTGGTTTACTGTTCATTGGTTCTCCCTAATTCTTCAACTGACTTACTTGCTACACATGGGGAGACTATTAACAAACACAAATGCACAACATAACATGTAATTGGTTTACTGTTCATTGGTTCTCTCTAATTCTTCAACTGGCTTACTTGCTACACCTGGGGAGACTAATAACCAACACAATTGCACAACATAACATGTAATTGGTTTACTGTTCATTGGTTCTCTCTAATTCTTCAACTGACTTACTTTCTACACCTGGGGAGACTAATAACCAACACAAATGCACAACATAACATGTAATTGGTTTACTGTTCATTGGTTCTCTCTAATTCTTCATTTGACTTACTTGCTACACCTGGGGTTGCTAATAACCAACAGAAATGCACAACATAACAAGTAATTGGTTTACTATTCATTGGTTCTCTCTAATTCTTCAACTGACTTACTTGCTACACCTGGGGAGACTAATAACCAACAAAAATGCACAACATAACATTTAATTGGTTTACTGTTCACTGTTTCTCTCTAATTCTTCAACTGGCTTACTTGCTACACCTAGGGAGACTAATAAGACAACACAAATGCACAACATTACATGTAATTGGTTTACTGTTCATTGGTTCTCTCTAATTCTTCAACTGACTTACTTGCTACAACTGGGGAGACTAATAACCAACACAAATGCACAACATAACATGTAATTGGTTTACTGTACATTGGTTCTCTCTAGTTCTTTAACTGACTTACTTACTACTCATGGGCAGACTAATAACCAATAAAAATGCACAACATAACATGTAATTGGTTTACTGTTCATTGGTTCTCTCTAATTCTTCATCTGACTTACTTGCAACACCTGGGGAGACTAAGAACCAACACAAATGCACAACATAGCATGTAATTGGTTTAGTGTTCATTGGTTCTCTCTAATTCTTCAACTGACTTACTTGCTACACCTGGGGAGACTAATAACCAACACAAATGCACAACATAATATGAAATTGGTTTACTGTTCATTGGTTGTATTTAATTCTTGAACTGACTTACTTGTCACACCTGGGGAGATTAATAACCAACACAAATGCACTACATAACATGTAATTGGTTTACTGTTCATTGGTTCTATTTAATTCTTCAAATGACTTACTTGCTACACTTCGGGAGACTAATAACCAACACAAATGCACAACATAACATGTATTTGGTTTACTGTTCGTTGGTTCTCTCTAATTCTTCAACTGACTTACTTGCTACACCTGGGGAGACTAATAACCAACACAAATGTATAACATAACATGTAATTGGTTTACTGTTCATTGGTTCTCTCTAATTCTTCATTTGACTTACTTGCTACAGCTGGGGAGACTAATAACCAACACAAATGCACAACATAACATGTAATTGGGTTACTGTTCATTGGTTCTCTCTAATTCTTCAACTGGCTTACTTGCTACACCTGGGGAGACTAATAACCAACACAAATGCACAACATAACATGTAATTGGTTTACTGTTCATTGGTTCTCTCTAATTCTTCAACTGACTTACTTGCTACACCTGGGGAGACTAATAACCAACACAAATGCACAACATAACATGTAATTGATTTACTGTTCATTGGTTCTCTCTAATTCTTCAACTGACTTACTTGCTACAACTGGGGAGACTAATAACCAACACAAATGCACAACATAACATGTAATTGGTTTACTGTTCATTGGTTCTCTCTAGTTCTTTAACTGACTTACTTGCTACTCATGGGCAGACTAATAACCAATAAAAATGCACAACATAACATGAAATTGGTTTACTGTTCATTGGTTCTCTCTAATTCTTCATCTGACTTACTTGCTACACCTGGGGAGACTAAGAACCAACACAAATGCACAACATAGCATGTAATTGGTTTACTGTTCATTGGTTCTCTCTAATTCTTCATTTGACTTACTTGCTACACTTGGGGAGACTAATAACCAACACAAATGCACAACATAATATGAAATTGGTTTACTGTTCATTGGTTGTATTTAATTCTTGAACTGACTTACTTGTCACACCTGGGGAGATTAATAACCAACACAAATGCACTACATAACATGTAATTGGTTTACTGTTCATTGGTTCTATTTAATTCTTCAAATGACTTACTTGCTACACTTCGGGAGACTAATAACCAACACAAATGCACAACATAACATGTATTTGGTTTACTGTTCATTGGTTCTCTCTAATTCTTCAACTGACTTACTTGCTACACCTGGGGAGACTAATAACCAACACAAATGCATAACATAACATGTAATTGGATTACTGTTCATTGGTTCTCTCTAATTCTTCATTTGACTTACTTGCTACACCTGTGGAGAGTAATAACAAACACAAATGCACAACATAACATGTAATTGGTTTACTGTTCATTGGTTCTCTCTAATTCTTCAACTGACTTACTTGCTACACCTGGGCAGACTAATAACCAACACAAATGCCAAACATAACATGTAATTTGTTTACTGTTCATTGGTTCTCTCTAATTCTTCATTTGACTTACTTGCTACACGTGGGGAGACTAATAACCAACACAAATCCACAACATAACATGTAATTGGTTTACTGTTCATTGGTTCTCTCTAATTCTTCAACTGACTTACTTGCTACACCTGGGGAGACTAATAACCAACACAAATGCACAACATAACATGTAATTGGGTTACTGTTCATTGGTTCTCTCTAATTCTTCAACTGGCTTACTTGCTACACCTGGGGAGACTAATAACCAACACAAATGCACAACATAACATGTAATTGGTTTACTGTTCATTGGTTCTCTCTAATTCTTCAACTGACTTACTTGCTACAACTGGGGAGACTAATAACCAACACAAATGCACAACATAACATGTAATTGGTTTACTGTTCATTGGTTCTCTCTAGTTCTTTAACTGACTTACTTGCTACTCATGGGCAGACTAATAACCAATAAAAATGCACAACATAACATGTAATTTGTTTACTGTTCATTGGTTCTCTCTAATTCTTCAACTGACTTACTTGCTACACCTGGGCAGACTAATAACCAATACAAATGCCAAACATAACATGTAATTGGTTTACTGTTCATTGGTTCTCTCTAATTCTTCATTTGACTTACTTGCTACACGTGGGGAGACTAATAACCAACACAAATCCACAACATAACATGTAATCGGTTTACTGTTCATTGGTTCTCTCTAATTCTTCAACTGACTTACTTGCTACACCTGGGGAGACTAATAACCAACACAAATGCACAACATAATATGAAATTGGTTTACTGTTCATTGGTTGTATTTAATTCTTGAACTGACTTACTTGTCACACCTGGGCAGATTAATAACCAACACAAATGCACTACATAACATGTAATTGGTTTACTGTTCATTGGTTCTATTTAATTCTTCAAATGACTTACTTGCTACACTTGGGGAGACTAATAACCAACACAAATGCACAACATAACATGTAATTGGTTTACTGTTCATTGGTTCTCCCTAATTCTTCAACTGACTTACATGCTACACATGGGGAGACTATTAACAAACACAAATGCACAACATAACATGTAATTGGTTTACTGTTCATTGGTTCTCTCTAATTCTTCAACTGGCTTACTTGCTACACCTGGGGAGACTAATAACCAACACAATTGCACAACATAACATGTAATTGGTTTACTGTTCATTGGTTCTCTCTAATTCTTCAACTGACTTACTTTCTACACCTGGGGAGACTAATAACCAACACAAATGCACAACATAACATGTAATTGGTTTACTGTTCATTGGTTCTCTCGAATTCTTCATTTGACTTACTTGCTACACCTGGGGATACTAATAACCAACAGAAATGCACAACATAACAAGTAATTGGTTTACTATTCATTGGTTCTCTCTAATTCTTCAACTGACTTACTTGCTACACCTGGGGAGACTAATAACCAACAAAAATGCACA
Organism: Cajanus cajan; assembly: GCF_000230855.2. Classification (NCBI taxonomy): domain Eukaryota; kingdom Viridiplantae; phylum Streptophyta; class Magnoliopsida; order Fabales; family Fabaceae; genus Cajanus; species Cajanus cajan. The sequence goes on from NC_138525.1 coordinate 44,030,593, forward strand.
ACATAACATTTAATTGGTTTACTGTTCATTGGTTCTCTCTAATTCTTCAACTGGCTTACTTGCTACACCTAGGGAGACTAATAACCAACACAAATGCACAACATTACATGTAATTGGTTTACTGTTCATTGGTTCTCTTTAATTCTTCAACTGACTTACTTGCTACAACTGGGGAGACTAATAACCAACACAAATGCACAACATAACATGTAATTGGTTTACTGTACATTGGTTCTCTCTAGTTCTTTAACTGACTTACTTACTACTCATGGGCAGACTAATAACCAATAAAAATGCACAACATAACATGTAATTGGTTTACTGTTCATTGGTTCTCTCTAATTCTTCATCTGACTTACTTGCTACACCTGGGGAGACTAAGAACCAACACAAATGCACAACATAGCATGTAATTGGTTTAGTGTTCATTGGTTCTCTCTAATTCTTCAACTGACTTACTTGCTACACGTGGGCAGACTAATAACCAACACAAATGCCAAACATAACATGTAATTGGTTTACTGTTCATTGGTTCTCTCTAATTCTTCAACTGACTTACTTGCTACACCTGGGGAGACTAATAACCAACACAAATGCACAACATAATATGAAATTGGTTTACTGTTCATGATGTGAATCAAGAAGAAGCAATAATGGACTAGGAATTTAAGTAGTTTGGGACTGAATAATTAATAAGTTCATTATCTTATTTTTAATGTAATTTTCGTTTTATTTTATTTTATTAAATAAATATGATAGGTTGCCTTGCCTTTTAGGTTGCTAAGGGGAAATAAATGCTAGTGGGAATTTATTGCTTAGTTAGTGGGCTAGTGAAGAGTCAATATTAAGTGTTAGTGGGAATTTATGTCATCTTGCCCATCTAAGCTTATAAATAGGAACCATTTGTAAAAGTTTGGGGAGAAAATGAATTATTCAGAATTTGGATATTTTTCCAATTGAGAGGATTTTCTCTCTCTAGGTTCTTAGGAACTACTTTTGATTCTTATCCTTGAATTTCCTAATTCAAAGTGGCGAATCTTCCTCAACTTATCAATCTTTAGGGATTGTGGCGTTGTTCTTCCATTTCTTACCTCAATCCATATTTTTTTCTTTTAATTTCTTAATTATGAGCTTTCCAACCTAGATAGATCCGTAAAACGAATCCATCCCTCTGGGTTCATATCATTTGGTATCAGAGCTTCGGCTCTGGGTTTGGAATGGAAATGGAAATTTACTATACAAGATGTTTGGTTGACGACTCTCTATTCTTGGTTGCAGTAGATGAATTTAATTTCAGAAATGTCGTGAGCAGCAGGGCGGTTGAGAAATTATGTCTGCCCACTACAAATGGACAAGCAATGATTAAATTTTCTATTGGAACATATGAAGATGAAGTTCTTTGTGATATTGCCCCCATGGAGACATGCCATATGTTATTAGGGAGGCCATGGTTGTATAATAAAATTATAAATCCTGAACGACCTTCTATTTCTTTTGTGCATGGTGGACGAAGGATTAAGTTGATATGTCTATCATCCGACGATGTACATGAGGATCAACTGAAATTGAAAATAAAGATAGAAAAAGAAAGAGAAGAGAAGAGGAGAGTAGAAGATGAGATACATAGAGAGGAAGATGACAACTCTAACGTTACATTTTCTTCCTTTGATGTGTCAAATTTACAGGAACAAGAGGACAAGTTTTCTTGTTTGAAGAAGCATGTAAACATCATTCCTAATGCACCTTTATACATTCAGTCCACCTTTCAAAATAAAATTCAAGAGACCTTGCACCTGGAAAATGGAGTTGATTTGTTGTTTGAAGTTACTATTTTCCAAAGCTGCCACTTGAATGGGATTCAATTCCTATTCATTGAGTACGTTTGTGGTTATGAGTTTGAAGAGGTTTTATTTGTTTCATTGATGATTAATAACTTACCAACAGGTGAAGCTAGAGATGGATACAAGCGAGATGTCTTCGACCCAGGAGGAAGCATTTACGTTTCGGCAGTAGTTAGTGAATTAAATAAATTAGGAAATAAATAAAGTCTAAAGATTCGGGACGAATCTTCTCAAAGAAGGAGGGTATGATGTGAATCAAGAAGAAGCAATAATGGACTAGGAATTTAAGTAGTTTGGGACTGAATAATTAATAAGTTCATTATCTTATTTTTAATGTAATTTTCGTTTTATTTTATTTTATTAAATAAATATGATAGGTTGCCTTGCCTTTTAGGTTGCTAAGGGGAAATAAATGCTAGTGGGAATTTATTGCTTAGTTAGTGGGCTAGTGAAGAGTCAATATTAAGTGTTAGTGGGAATTTATGTCATCTTGCCCATCTAAGCTTATAAATAGGAACCATTTGTAAAAGTTTGGGGAGAAAATGAATTATTCAGAATTTGGATATTTTTCCAATTGAGAGGATTTTCTCTCTCTAGGTTCTTAGGAACTACTTTTGATTCTTATCCTTGAATTTCCTAATTCAAAGTGGCGAATCTTCCTCAACTTATCAATCTTTAGGGATTGTGGCGTTGTTCTTCCATTTCTTACCTCAATCCATATTTTTTTCTTTTAATTTCTTAATTATGAGCTTTCCAACCTAGATAGATCCGTAAAACGAATCCATCCCTCTGGGTTCATATCAGTTCATTGGTTGTATTTAATTCTTGAACTGACTTACTTGTCACACCTGGGGAGATTAATAACCAACACAAATACACTACATAACATGTAATTGGTTTACTGTTCATTGGTTCTATTTAATTCTTCAAATGACTTACTTGCTACACTTGGGGAGACTAATAACCAACACAAATGCACAACATAACATGTATTTGGTTTACTATTCATTGGTTCTCTCTAATTCTTCAACTGACTTACTTGCTACACCTGGGGAGACTAATAACCAACACAAATGCATAACATAACATGTAATTGGTTTACTGTTCATTGGTTCTCTCTAATTCTTCATTTGACTTACTTGCTACACCTGGGGAGAGTAATAACAAACACAAATGCACAACATAACATGTAATTGGTTTACTGTTCATTGGTTCTCTCTAATTCTTCAACTGACTTACTTGCTACACCTGGGCAGACTAATAACCAACACAAATGCCAAACATAACATGTAATTGGTTTACTGTTCATTGGTTCTCTCTAATTCTTCATCTGACTTACTTGCTACACCTGGGGAGACTAAGAACCAACACAAATGCACAACATAACATTAAATTGGTTTACTGTTCATTGGTTCTCTCTAATTCTTCATTTGACTTACTTGCTACACCTGGGGAGACTAATAACCAACACAAATGCACAACATAGCATGTAATTGGTTTAGTGTTCATTGGTTCTCTCTAATTCTTCAACTGACTTACTTGCTACACCTGGGGAGACTAATAACCAACACAAATGCACAACATAATATGAAATTGGTTTACTGCTCATTGGTTGTATTTAATTCTTGAACTGACTTACTTGTCACACCTGGGGAGATTAATAACCAACACAAATGCACTACATAACATGTAATTGGTTTACTGTTCATTGGTTCTATTTAATTCTTCAAATGACTTACTTGCTACACTTCGGGAGACTAATAACCAACACAAATGCACAACATAACATGTATTTGGTTTACTGTTCATTGGTTCTCTCTAATTCTTCAACTGACTTACTTGCTACACCTGGGGAGACTAATAACCAACACAAATGCATAACATAACATGTAATTGGTTTACTGTTCATTGGTTCTCTCTAATTCTTCATTTGACTTACTTGCTACACTTGGGGAGAGTATTAACAAACACAAATGCACAACATAACATGTAATTGGTTTACTGTTCATTGGTTCTCTCTAATTCTTCAACTGACTTACTTGCTACACCTGGGCAGACTAATAACCAACACAAATGCCAAACATAACATGTAATTGGTTTACTGTTCATTGGTTCTCTCTAATTCTTCATTTGACTTACTTGCTACACGTGGGGAGACTAATAACTAACACAAATCCACAACATAACATGTAATTGGTTTACTGTTCATTGGTTCTCTCTAATTCTTCAACTGACTTACTTGCTACACCTGGGGACACTAATAACCATCACAAATGCACAACATAACATGTAATTGCTTTACTACTCATTGGTTCTCTATAATTCTTCAACTGACTTACTTACTACACCTGGGGAGACATAACAAACACAAATGCACAACATAACATGTAATTGGTTTACTGTTCATTGGTTCTCTCTATTTCTTCATTTGACTTACTTGCTACACCTGGGGAGACTAATAACCAACACAAATGCACAACATAACATGTAATTAGTTTACTGTTCATTGGTTCTCTCTAATTCTTCAACTGACTTACTTGCTACACCTGGGGAGACTAATAACCAACACAAATGCACAACATAACATGTAATTGGTTTACTGTTCATTGGTTCTCTCTAATTCTTCAACTGACTTACTTGCTACACCTGGGGAGACTAATAACCAACACAAATGCACAACATAACATGTAATTGGTTTACTGTTCATTGGTTCTCTCTAATTCTTCATTTGACTTACTTGCTACACCTAGGGAGACTAATAACCAACACAAATGCACAACATAGCATGTAATTGGTTTAGAGTTCATTGGTACTCTCTAATTCTTCAACCGACTTACTTGCTACACCTGGGGAGACTAATAACCAACACAAATGCACAACATAACATGTAATTGGTTTATTGTTCATTGGTTCTCTCTAATTCTTCATTTGACTTACTTGCTACTCGTGGGGAGACTAATAACCAAGACAAATCCACAACATAACATGTAATTGGTTTATTGTTCATTGGTTCTCTCTAATTCTTCAACTGAGTTACTTGCTACAGCTGGGGAGACTAATAACTAACACAAATGCACAACATAACATGTAATTAGTTTACTGTTCATTGGTTCTCTCTAATTCTTCAACTGACTTACTTGCTACGCATGGGCAAACTAATAACCAACAAAAATGCACAACATAACATGTAATTGGTTTACTGTTCATTGGTTCTCTCTAATTCTTCATCTAACTTACTTGCTACACCTGGGGAGACTAAGAACCAACACAAATGGACAACATAACATGAAATTGGTTTACTGTTCATTGGTTCTCTCTAATTCTTCATTTGACTTACCTGCTACACCTGGGGAGACTAATAACCAACACAAATGCACAACATAACATGTAATTGGTTTAGTGTTCATTATTACTCTCTAATTCTTCAACTGACTTACTTGCTACACCTGGGGATACTAATAACCAACACAAATGCACAACATAACATGAAATTGGTTTACTGTTCATTGGTTGTGTTTAATTATTGAACTGACTTACTTGTCACACCTGGGGAGACTAATAACCAACACAAATGCACAACATAACATGTAATTGGTTTTATGTTCATTGGTTCTATTTAATTCTTCAACTGACTTACTTGCTACACTTGGGGAGACTAATAACCAACACAAATGCACAACATAACATGTATTTGGTTTACTGTTCATTGGTTCTCTCTAATTCTTCAACTGACTTACTTGCTACACCTGGGGAGACTAATAACCAACACAAATGCATAACATAACATGTAATTGGTTTACTGTTCATTGGTTCTCTCTAATTCTTCATTTGACTTACTTGCTACACCTGGGGAGAGTAATAACCAACACAAATGCACAACATAACATGTAATTGGTTTACTGTTCATTGGTTCTCCCTAATTCTTCAACTGACTTACTTGCTACACCTGGGCAAACTAATAACCAACACAAATGCACAACATAACATGTAATTGGTTTGCTGGTTATTGGATCTCTCTAATTCTTCATTTGATTTACTTGCTACACTTGGGGAGACTAACAACCAACACAAATGCACAACATAACATGTAATTGGTTTACTATTCATTGGTGCTCTCTAATTCTTCAACTAACTTACTTGCTACACCTGGGCAGACTAATAACCAACACAAATGCACAACATAACATGTAATTGGTTTACTCTTCATTGGTTCTCTCTAATTCTTCATTTGACTTACTTGTTACACCTGGGCAGACTAATAACCAACACAAATGCACAACATGTAATTGGTTTACTGTTCATTGGTTCTCTCTAATTCTTCATTTGACTTACTTGCTACAGCTGGGGAGACTAACAACCAACAGAAATGCAAAACATAACATGTAATTGGTTTACTGTTCATTGGTTCTCTCTAGTTCTTTAACTGACTTACTTGCTACTCATGGGTAGACTAATAACCAGTAAAAATGCACAACATAACATGTAATTGGTTTACTGTTCATTGGTTATCACTAATTCTTCATCTAACTTACTTGCTACACCTGGAGAGACTAAGAACCAATACAAATGCACAACATAACATGAAATTGGTTTACTGTTCATTGGTTCTCTCTAATTCTTCATTTGACTTACTTGCTACTCCTGGGGAGACTAATAACCAACACAAATCCACAACATAGCATGTAATTGGTTTAGTGTTCATTGGTTCTCTCTAATTCTTCAACTGACTTACTTGCTACACCTGGGGAGACTAATAACCAACACAAATGCACAACATAATATGAAATTGGTTTACTGTTCATTGGTTGTGTTTAATTCTTGAACTGACTTACTTGTCACACCTGGGGAGATTAATACCCAACACAAATGCACAACATAACATGTAATTGGTTTACTGTTCATTGGTTCTATTTAATTCTTCAAATGACTTACTTGCTACACTTGGGGAGACTAATAACCAACACAAATGCACAACATAACATGTATTTGGTTTACTGTTCATTAGTTCGCTCTAATTCTTCAACTGACTTACTTGCTACACCTGGGCAGACTAATAACCAACACAAATGCCCAACATAACATGTAATTGATTTACTATTCATTGGTTCTCTCTAATTCTTCATTTGACTTACTTGCTACACGTGGGGAGACTAATAACTAACACAAATCCACAACATAACATGTAATTGGTTTACTGTTCATTGGTTCTCTCTAGTTCTTTAACTGACTTACTTGCTACACCTGGGGACACTAATAACCAACTAAAATGCACAACATAACATGTAATTGGTTTACTGTTCATTGGTTCTCTCTAATTCTTCATTTGACTTACTTGCTACACCTAGGGAGACTAATAACCAACACAAATGCACAACATAGCATGTAATTGGTTTAGTGTTCATTGGTTCTCCCTAATTCTTTAACTGACTTACTTGCTACACATGGGGAGACTATTAACCAACACAAATGCACAACATAACATGTAATTGGTTTACTGTTCATTGGTTCTCTCTAATTCTTCAACTGACTTACTTGCTACACTTGGGGAGGCTAATAACCAACACAAATGCACAACATAACGTGTAATTGGTTTACTGTTCATTGGTTCTCTGTAATTCTTCAACTAGCTTACTTGCTACACCTGGGGAGACTAATAACCAACACAATTGCACAACATAACATGTAATTGGTTTACTGTTCATTGGTTCTCTCTAATTCTTCAACTGACTTACTTGCTACACCTGGGGAGACTAATAACCAACACAAATGCACAAGATAACATGTAAATGGTTTACTGTTCATTGGTTCTCTCTAATTCTTCATTTGACTTACTTGCTACACCTGGGGATACTAATAACCAACACAAATGCAAAACATAACATGTAATTGGTTTACTGTTCATTGGTTCTCCCTAATTCTTCAACTGAGTTACTTGCTACACATGGGGAGACTATTAACAAACACAAATGCACAACGTAACATGTAATTGGTTTACTGTTCATTGGTTCTCTCTAATTCTTCAACTGACTCACTTGCTACACCTGGGGAGACTAATAACCAACACAAATGCATATCATAACATGTAATTGGTTTACTGCTCATTGATTCTCTCGAATTCTTCAACTGGCTTACTTGTTACACCTGGGGAGACTAATAACCAACAAAATTGCACAACATAACATGTAATTGGTTTACTGTTCATTGGTTCTCTCTAATTCTTCATTTGACTTACTTGCTACACCTGGAGATACTAATAACCAACACAAATGCAAAACATAACATGTAATTGGTTTACTGTTCATTGGTTCTCCCTAATTCTTCAACTGACTTACTTGCTACACATGGGGAGACTATTAACAAATACAAATGCACAACATAACATGTAATTGGTTTACTGTTCATTGGTTCTCTCTAATTCTTCATTTGACTTACTTGCTACACCTGGGGAGACTAATAACCAACACAAATGCACAACATAGCATGTAATTGGTTTAGTGTTCATTGGTTCTCCCTAATTCTTTAACTGACTTACTTGCTACACCTAGGGAGACTAATAACCAACACAATTGCACAACATAACATGTAATTGGTTTACTGTTCATTGGTTCTCTCTAATTCTTCAACTGACTTACTTGCTACACCTGGGGAGACTAATAACCAACACAAATGCACAACATAACATGTAATTGGTTTACTGTTCATTGGTTCTCTCTAATTCTTCATTTGACTTACTTGCTACACCTGGGGATACTAATAACCAACACAAATGCAAAACATAACATGTAATTGGTTTACTGTTCATTGGTTCTCCCTAATTCTTCAACTGAGTTACTTGCTACACATGGGGAGACTATTAACAAACACAAATGCACAACATAACATGTAATTGGTTTACTGTTCATTGGTTCTCTCTAATTCTTCAACGGACTCACTTGCTACACCTGGGGAGACTAATAACCAACACAAATGCATATCATAACATGTAATTGGTTTACTGTTCATTGGTTCTCTCGAATTCTTCAACTGGCTTACTTGCTACACCTGGGGAGACTAATAACCAACACAATTGCACAACATAACATGTAATTGGTTTACTGTTCATTGGTTCTCTCTAATTCTTCATTTGACTTGCTACACCTGGAGATACTAATAACCAACACAAATGCAAAACATAACATGTAATTGGTTTACTGTTCATTGGTTCTCCCTAATTCTTCAACTGACTTACTTGCTACACATGGGGAGACTATTAACAAATACAAATGCACAACATAACATGTAATTGGTTTACTGTTCATTGGTTCTCTCTAATTCTTCATTTGACTTACTTGCTACACCTGGGGAGACTAATAACCAACACAAATGCACAACATAGCATGTAATTGGTTTAGTGTTCATTGGTTCTCCCTAATTCTTTAACTGACTTACTTGCTACACATGGCGAGACTATTAACCAACACAAATGCACAACATAACATGTAATTGGTTTACTGTTCATTGGTTCTCTCTAATTCTTCAACTAACTTACATGCTACACTTGGGGAGGCTAATAACCAACACAAATGCACAACATAACGTGTAATTGGTTTACTGTTCATTGGTTCTCTGTAATTCTTCAACTAGCTTACTTGCTACACCTGGGGAGACTAATAACCAACACAATTGCACAACATAACATGTAATTGGTTTACTGTTCATTGGTTCTCTCTAATTCTTCAACTGACTTACTTGCTACACCTGGGGAGACTAATAACCAACACAAATGCACAACATAACATGTAATTGGTTTACTGTTCATTGGTTCTCTCTAATTCTTCATTTGACTTACTTGCTACACCTGGGGATACTAATAACCAACACAAATGCAAAACATAACATGTAATTGGTTTACTGTTCATTGGTTCTCCCTAATTCTTCAACTGAGTTACTTGCTACACATGGGGAGACTATTAACAAACACAAATGCACAACATAACATGTAATTGGTTTACTGTTCATTGGTTCTCTCTAATTCTTCAACTGACTTACTTGCTACACCTGGGGAGACTAATAACCAACACAAATGCATATCATAACATGTAATTGGTTTACTGTTCATTGGTTCTCTCGAATTCTTCAACTGGCTTACTTGCTACACCTGGGGAGAGTAATAACAAACACAAATGCACAACATAACATGTAATTGGTTTACTGTTCATTGGTTCTCTCTAATTCTTCAACTGGCTTACTTGCTACACCTGGGGAGACTAATAACCAACACAATTGCACAACATAACATGTAATTGGTTTACTGTTCATTGGTTCTCTCTAATTCTTCATTTGACTTACTTGCTACACCTGGGGATACTAATAACCAACACAAATGCAAAACATAACATGTAATTGGTTTATTGTTCATTGGTTCTCTCTAATTCTTCAACTGAGTTACTTGCTACACCTGGGGAGACTAATAACCAACACAAATGCATATCATAACATGTAATTGGTTTACTGTTCATTGGTTCTCTCGAATTCTTGAACTGGCTTACTTGCTACACCTGGGGAGACTAATAACCAACACAAATGCACAACATAACATATAATTGGTTTACTGTTCATTGCTTCTCTCTAATTCTTCAACTGACTTACTTGCTACACCTGGGGAGACTAATAACCAACACAAATGCACAACATAACATGTAATTGGTTTACTGTTCATTGGTTCTCTCTAATTCTTCATTTGACTTACTTGCTACACCTAGGGAGACTAATAACCAACACAAATGCACAACATAGCATGTAATTGGTTTAGTGTTCATTGGTACTCTCTAATTCTTCAACTGACTTACTTGCTACACCTCGGGAGACTAACAACCAACACAAATGCACAACATAACATGTAATTGGTTTATTGTTCATTGGTTCTCTCTAATTCTTCATTTGACTTACTTGCTACACGTGGGGAGACTAATAACCAAGACAAATCCACAACATAACATGTAATTGGTTTATTGTTCATTGGTTCTCTCTAATTCTTCAATTGAGTTACTTGCTACAGCTGGGGAGACTAATAACCAACACAAATGCACAACATAACATGTAATTGGTTTACTGTTCATTGGTTCTGTCTAATTCTTCAACTGACTTACTTGCTACGCATGGGCAGACTAATAACCAACAAAAATGCACAACATAACATGTAATTGGTTTACTGTTCATTGGTTCTCTCTAATTCTTCATCTAACTTACTTGCTACACCTGGGGTGACTAAGAACCAACACAAATGGACAACATAACATGAAATTGGTTTACTGTTCATTGGTTCTCTCTAATTCTTCATTTGACTTACTTGCTACACCTGGGGAGACTAATAACCAACACAAATGCACAACATAACATGAAATTGGTTTAGTGTTCATTGTTACTCTCTAATTCTTCAACTGACTTACTTGCTACACCTGGGGATACTAATAACCAACACAAATGCACAACATAACATGAAATTGGTTTACTGTTCATTGGTTGTGTTTAATTATTGAACTGACTTACTTGTCACACCTGGGGAGACTAATAACCAACACAAATGCACAACATAACATGTAATTGGTTTTATGTTCATTGGTTCTATTTAATTCTTCAACTGACTTACTTGCTACACTTGGGGAGACTAATAACCAACACAAATGCACAACATAACTTGTATTTGGTTTACTGTTCATTGGTTATCTCTAATTCTTCAACTGACTTACTTGCTACACCTGGGGAGACTAATAACCAACACAAATGCATAACATAACATGTAATTGGTTTACTGTTCATTGGTTCTCTCTAATTCTTCATTTGACTTACTTGCTAAACCTGGGGAGAGTAATAACCAACACAAATGCACAACATAACATGTAATTGGTTTACTGTTCATTGGTTCTCCCTAATTCTTCAACTGACTTATTTGCTACACCTGGGCAGACTAATAACCAACACAAATGCACAACATAACATGTAATTGGTTTGCTGGTTATTGGATCTCTCTAATTCTTCATTTGATTTACTTGCTACACTTGGGGAGACTAACAACCAACACAAATGCACAACATAACATGTAATTGGTTTACTATTCATTGGTGCTCTCTAATTCTTCAACTAACTTACTTGCTACACCTGGGCAGACTAATAACCAACACAAATGCACAACATAACATGTAATTGGTTTACTCTTCATTGGTTCTCTCTAATTCTTCATTTGACTTACTTGTTACACCTGGGCAGACTAATAACCAACACAAATGCACAACATGTAATTGGTTTACTGTTCATTGGTTCTCTCTAATTCTTCATTTGACTTACTTGCTACAGCTGGGGAGACTAACAACCAACAGAAATGCAAAACATAACATGTAATTGGTTTACTGTTCATTGGTTCTCTCTAGTTCTTTAACTGACTTTCTTGCTACTCATGGGCAGACTAATAACCAATAAAAATGCACAACATAACATGTAAGTGGTTTACTGTTCATTGGTTCTCTCTAATTCTTCATCTGACTTACTTGCTACACCTGGAGAGACTAAGAACCAACACAAATGCACAACATAACATGAAATTGGTTTACTGTTCATTGGTTCTCTCTAATTCTTCATTTGACTTACTTGCTACACCTGGGGAGACTAATAACCAACACAAATCCACAACATAGCATGTAATTGGTTTAGTGTTCATTGGTTCTCTCTAATTCTTCAACTGACTTACTTGCTACACCTGGGGAGACTAATAACCAACACAAATGCACAACATAATATGAAATTGGTTTACTGTTCATTGGTTCTCCCTAATTCTTCAACTGACTTACTTGCTACACATGGGGAGACTATTAACAAATACAAATGCACAACATAACATGTAATTGGTTTACTGTTCATTGGTTCTCTCTAATTCTTCATTTGACTTACTTGCTACACCTGGGGAGACTAATAACCAACACAAATGCACAACATAACATGTAATTGGTTTACTGTTCATTGGTTCTCTCTAGTTCTTTAACTGACTTTCTTGCTACTCATGGGCAGACTAATAACCAATAAAAATGCACAACATAACATGTAAGTGGTTTACTGTTCATTGGTTCTCTCTAATTCTTCATCTGACTTACTTGCTACACCTGGAGAGACTAAGAACCAACACAAATGCACAACATAACATGAAATTGGTTTACTGTTCATTGGTTCTCTCTAATTCTTCATTTGACTTACTTGCTACACCTGGGGAGACTAATAACCAACACAAATCCACCACATAGCATGTAATTGGTTTAGTGTTCATTGGTTCTCTCTAATTCTTCATTTGACTTACTTGCTACACCTGGGGATACTAATAACCAACACAAATGCAAAACATAACATGTAATTGGTTTACTGTTCATTGGTTCTCCCTAATTCTTCAACTGAGTTACTTGCTACACATGGGGAGACTATTAACAAACACAAATGCACAACATAACATGTAATTGGTTTACTGTTCATTAGTTCTCTCTAATTCTTCAACTGACTTACTTGCTACACCTGGGGAGACTAATAACCAACACAAATGCATATCATAACATGTAATTGGTTTACTGTTCATTGGTTCTCTCGAATTCTTCAACTGGCTTACTTGCTACACCTGGGGAGACTAATAACCAACACAAATGCACAACATAACATGTAATTGGTTTACTGTTCATTGGTTCTCTCTAATTCTTCAACTGACTTACTTGCTACACCTGGGGAGACTAATAACCAACACAAATGCACAACATAACATGTATTTGGTTTACTGTTCATTGGTTCTCTCTAATTCTTCAACTGACTTACTTGCTACACCTGGGGAGACTAATAACCAACACAAATGCATAACATAACATGTAATTGGTTTACTGTTCATTGGTTCTCTCTAATTCTTCATTTGACTTACTTGCTACACCTGGGGAGAGTAATAACCAACACAAATGCACAACATAACATGTAATTGGTTTACTGTTCATTGGTTCTCCCTAATTCTTCCACTGACTTACTTGCTACACCTGGGCAGACTAATAACCAACACAAATGCACAACATAACATGTAATTGGTTTGCTGGTTATTGGATCTCTCTAATTCTTCATTTGATTTACTTGCTACACTTGGGGAGACTAACAACCAACACAAATGCACAACATAACATGTAATTGGTTTACTATTCATTGGTACTCTCTAATTCTTCAACTAACTTACTTGCTACACCTGGGCAGACTAATAACCAACTCAAATGCACAACATAACATGTAATTGGTTTACTCTTCATTGGTTCTCTCTAATTCTTCATTTGACTTACTTGTTACACCTGGGCAGACTAATAACCAACACAAATGCACAACATGTAATTGGTTTACTGTTCATTGGTTCTCTCTAATTCTTCATTTGACTTACTTGCTACAGCTGGGGAGACTAACAACCAACAGAAATGCAAGACATAACATGTAATTGGTTTACTGTTCATTGGTTCTCTCTAGTTCTTTAACTGACTTTCTTGCTACTCATGGGCAGACTAATAACCAATAAAAATGCACAACATAACATGTAATTGGTTTACTGTTCATTGGTTCTCTCTAATTCTTCATCTGACTTACTTGCTACACCTGGAGAGACTAAGAACCAACACAAATGCACAACATAACATGAAATTGGTTTACTGTTCATTGGTTCTCTCTAATTCTTCATTTGACTTACTTGCTACACCTGGGGAGACTAATAACCAACACAAATGCACAACATAGCATGTAATTGGTTTAGTGTTCATTGGTTCTCCCTAATTCTTTAACTGACTTACTTGCTACACATGGGAAGACTATTAACCAACACAAATGCACAACATAACATGTAATTGGTTTACTGTTCATTGGTTCTCACTAATTCTTCAACTGACTTACTTGCTACACTTGGGGAGGCTAATAACCAACACAAATGCACAACATAACGTGTAATTGGTTTACTGTTCATTGGTTCTCTGTAATTCTTCAACTAGCTTACTTGCTACACCTGGGGAGACTAATAACCAACACAATTGCACAACATAACATGTAATTGGTTTACTGTTCATTGGTTCTCTCTAATTCTTCAACTGACTTACTTGCTACACCTGGGGAGACTAATAACCAACACAAATGCACAACATAACATGTAATTGGTTTACTGTTCATTGGTTCTCTCTAATTCTTCATTTGACTTACTTGCTACACCTGGGGATACTAATAACCAACACAAATGCAAAACATAACATGTAATTGGTTTACTGTTCATTGGTTCTCCCTAATTCTTCAACTGAGTTACTTGCTACACATGGGGAGACTATTAACAAACACAAATGCACAACATAACATGTAATTGGTTTACTGTTCATTGGTTCTCTCTAATTCTTCAACTGACTTACTTGCTACACCTGGGGAGACTAATAACCAACACAAATGCATATCATAACATGTAATTGGTTTACTGTTCATTGGTTCTCTCGAATTCTTCAACTGGCTTACTTGCTACACCTGGGGAGACTAATAACCAACACAAATGCATATCATAACATGTAATTGGTTTACTGTTCATTGGTTCTCTCTAATTCTTCATTTGACTTACTTGCTACACCTGGGGAGAGTAATAACAAACACAAATGCACAACATAACATGTAATTGGTTTACTGTTCATTGGTTCTCTCTAATTCTTCAACTGGCTTACTTGCTACACCTGGGGAGACTAATAACCAACACAATTGCACAACATAACATGTAATTGGTTTACAGTTCATTGGTTCTCTCTAATTCTTCATTTGACTTACTTGCTACACCTGGGGATACTAATAACCAACACAAATGCAAAACATAACATGTAATTGGTTTACTGTTCATTGGTTCTCTCTAATTCTTCAACTAACTTACTTGCTACACCTGGGGAGACTAATAACCAACACAAATGCACAACATAACATGTAATTGGTTTACTGTTCATTGGTTCTCTCTAATTCTTCAACTGGCTTACTTGCTACACCTGGGGAGACTAATAACCAACACAATTGCACAACATAACATGAAATTGGTTTACTGTTCATTGGTTCTCTCTAATTCTTCAACTGACTTACTTTCTACACCTGGGGAGACTAATAACCAACACAAATGCACAACATAACATGTAATTGGTTTACTGTTCATTGGTTCTCTCTAATTCTTCATTTGACTTACTTGCTACACCTGGGGATACTAATAACCAACAGAAATGCACAACATAAAAAGTAATTGGTTTACTATTCATTGGTTCTCTCTAATTCTTCAACTGACTTACTTGCTACACCTGGGGAGACTAATAACCAACAAAAATGCACAACATAACATGTAATTGGTTTACTGTTCATTGGTCCTCTCTAATTCTTCAACTGACTTACTTGCTACACCTAGGGAGACTAATAACCAACACAAATGCACAACATAACATGTACTTAGTTTACTGTTCATTGGTTCTCTCTAATTCTTCATTTGACTTACTTGCTACACCTGGGGATACTAATAACCAACACAAATGCACAACATAACATGTAATTGGTTTACTGTTCATTGGTTCTCTCTAATTCTTCAACTAACTTACTTGCTACACCTGGGGAGACTAATAACCAACACAAATGCACAACATAACATGTAATTGGTTTACTGTTCATTGGTTCTCACTAATTCTTCAACTGACTTACTTGCTACACCTGGGGAGACTAATAACCAACACAATTGCACAACATAACATGTAATTGGTTTACAGTTCATTGGTTCTCTCTAATTCTTCATTTGACTTACTTGCTACACCTGGGGATACTAATAACCAACACAAATGCAAAACATAACATGTAATTGGTTTACTATTCATTGGTTCTCTCTAATTCTTCAACTGACTTACTTGCTACACCTGGGGAGACTAATAACCAACAAAAATGCACAACATAACATGTAATTGGTTTACTATTCATTGGTTCTCTCTAATTCTTCAACTGACTTACTTGCTACACCTGGGGAGACTAATAACCAACACAATTGCACAACATAACATGTAATTGGTTTACAGTTCATTGGTTCTCTCTAATTCTTCATTTGACTTACTTGCTACACCTGGGGATACTAATAACCAACACAAATGCAAAACATAACATGTAATTGGTTTACTGTTCATTGGTTCTCTCTAATTCTTCAACTAACTTACTTGCTACACCTGGGGAGACTAATAACCAACACAAATGCACAACATAACATGTAATTGGTTTACTGTTCATTGGTTCTCTCTAATTCTTCAACTGGCTTACTTGCTACACCTGGGGAGACTAATAACCAACACAATTGCACAACATAACATGTAATTGGTTTACAGTTCATTGGTTCTCTCTAATTCTTCATTTGACTTACTTGCTACACCTGGGGATACTAATAACCAACACAAATGCAAAACATAACATGTAATTGGTTTACTGTTCATTGGTTCTCTCTAATTCTTCAACTAACTTACTTGCTACACCTGGGGAGACTAATAACCAACACAAATGCACAACATAACATGTAATTGGTTTACTGTTCATTGGTTCTCACTAATTCTTCAACTGACTTACTTGCTACACTTGGGGAGGCTAATAACCAACACAAATGCACAACATAACGTGTAATTGGTTTACTGTTCATTGGTTCTCTGTAATTCTTCAACTAGCCTACTTGCTACACCTGGGGAGACTAATAACCAACACAATTGCACAACATAACATGTAATTGGTTTACTGTTCATTGGTTCTCTCTAATTCTTCAACTGACTTACTTGCTACACCTGGGGAGACTAATAACCAACACAAATGCACAACATAACATGTAATTGGTTTACTGTTCATTGGTTCTCTCTAATTCTTCATTTGACTTACTTGCTACACCTGGGGATACTAATAACCAACACAAATGCAAAACATAACATGTAATTTGTTTACTGTTCATTGGTTCTCCCTAATTCTTCAACTGAGTTACTTGCTACACATGGGGAGACTATTAACAAACACAAATGCACAACATAACATGTAATTGGTTTACTGTTCATTGGTTCTCTCTAATTCTTCAACTGACTCACTTGCTACACCTGGAGAGACTAATAACCAACACAAATGCATATCATAACATGTAATTGGTTTACTGTTCATTGGTTCTCTCGAATTCTTCAACTGGCTTACTTGCTACACCTGGGGAGACTAATAACCAACACAATTGCACAACATAACATGAAATTGGTTTACTGTTCATTGGTTCTCTCTAATTCTTCATTTGACTTACTTGCTACACCTGGGGAGACTAATAACCAACACAAATGCACAACATAGCATGTAATTGGTTTAGTGTTCATTGGTTCTCCCTAATTCTTTAACTGACTTACTTGCTACACATGGGAAGACTATTAACCAACACAAATGCACAACATAACATGTAATTGGTTTACTGTTCATTGGTTCTCACTAATTCTTCAACTGACTTACTTGCTACACTTGGGGAGGCTAATAACCAACACAAATGCACAACATAACGTGTAATTGGTTTACTGTTCATTGGTTCTCTGTAATTCTTCAACTAGCTTACTTGCTACACCTAGGGAGACTAATAACCAACACAATTGCACAACATAACATGTAATTGGTTTACTGTTCATTGGTTCTCCCTAATTCTTCAACTGACTTACTTGCTACACATGGGGAGACTATTAACAAATACAAATGCACAACATAACATGTAATTGGTTTACTGTTCATTGGTTCTCTCTAATTCTTCATTTGACTTACTTGCTACACCTGGGGAGACTAATAACCAACACAAATGCACAACATAGCATGTAATTGGTTTAGTGTTCATTGGTTCTCCCTAATTCTTTAACTGACTTACTTGCTACACATGGGGAGACTATTAACCAACACAAATGCACAACATAACATGTAATTGGTTTACTGTTCATTGGTTCTCTCTAATTCTTCAACTGACTTACTTGCTACACTTGGGGAGGCTAATAACCAACACAAATGCACAACATAACGTGTAATTGGTTTACTGTTCATTGGTTCTCTGTAATTCTTCAACTAGCTTACTTGCTACACCTGGGGAGACTAATAACCAACACAATTGCACAACATAACATGTAATTGGTTTACTGTTCATTGGTTCTCTCTAATTCTTCAACTGACTTACTTGCTACACCTGGGGAGACTAATAACCAACACAAATGCACAACATAACATGTAATTGGTTTACTGTTCATTGGTTCTCTCTAATTCTTCATTTGACTTACTTGCTACACCTGGGGATACTAATAACCAACACAAATGCAAAACATAACATGTAATTGGTTTACTGTTCATTGGTTCTCCCTAATTCTTCAACTGAGTTACTTGCTACACATGGGGAGACTATTAACAAACACAAATGCACAACATAACATGTAATTGGTTTACTGTTCATTGGTTCTCTCTAATTCTTCAACTGACTTACTTGCTACACCTGGGGAGACTAATAACCAACACAAATGCATATCATAACATGTAATTGGTTTACTGTTCATTGGTTCTCTCGAATTCTTCAACTGGCTTACTTGCTACACCTGGGGAGACTAATAACCAACACAAATGCATATCATAACATGTAATTGGTTTACTGTTCATTGGTTCTCTCTAATTCTTCATTTGACTTACTTGCTGCACCTGGGGAGAGTAATAACAAACACAAATGCACAACATAACATGTAATTGGTTTACTGTTCATTGGTTCTCTCTAATTCTTCAACTGGCTTACTTGCTACACCTGGGGAGACTAATAACCAACACAATTGCACAACATAACATGTAATTGGTTTACAGTTCATTGGTTCTCTCTAATTCTTCATTTGACTTACTTGCTACACCTGGGGATACTAATAACCAACACAAATGCAAAACATAACATGTAATTGGTTTACTGTTCATTGGTTCTCTCTAATTCTTCAACTAACTTACTTGCTACACCTGGGGAGACTAATAACCAACACAAATGCACAACATAACATGTAATTGGTTTACTGTTCATTGGTTCTCTCTAATTCTTCAACTGGCTTACTTGCTACACCTGGGGAGACTAATAACCAACACAATTGCACAACATAACATGAAATTGGTTTACTGTTCATTGGTTCTCTCTAATTCTTCAACTGACTTACTTTCTACACCTGGGGAGACTAATAACCAACACAAATGCACAACATAACATGTAATTGGTTTACTGTTCATTGGTTCTCTCTAATTCTTCATTTGACTTACTTGCTACACCTGGGGATACTAATAACCAACAGAAATGCACAACATAAAAAGTAATTGGTTTACTATTCATTGGTTCTCTCTAATTCTTCAACTGACTTACTTGCTACACCTGGGGAGACTAATAACCAACAAAAATGCACAACATAACATGTAATTGGTTTACTGTTCATTGGTTCTCTCTAATTCTTCAACTGACTTACTTGCTACACCTAGGGAGACTAATAACCAACACAAATGCACAACATAACATGTACTTAGTTTACTGTTCATTGGTTCTCTCTAATTCTTCATTTGACTTACTTGCTACACCTGGGGATACTAATAACCAACACAAATGCAAAACATAACATGTAATTGGTTTACTGTTCATTGGTTCTCCCTAATTCTTCAACTGACATACTTGCTACACATGGGGAGACTATTAACAAACACAAATGCACAACATAACATGTAATTGGTTTACTGTTCATTGGTTCTCTCTAATTCTTCAACTGACTTACTTGCTACACCTGGAGAGACTAATAACCAACACAAATGCACAACATAACATGTAATTGGTTTACTGTTCATTGGTTCTCTCTAATTCTTTAACTGGCTTACTTGCTACACCTGGGGAGACTAATAACCAACACAAATGCACAACATAACATGTAATTGGTTTTCTCTAATTCTTCAACTGAGTTACTTGCTACAGCTGGGGAGACTAATAACCAACACAAATGCACAACATAACATGTAATTGGTTTACTGTTCATTGGTTCTGTCTAATTCTTCAACTGACTTACTTGCTACGCATGGGCAGACTAATAACCAACAAAAATGCACACCATAACATGTAATTGGTTTACTGTTCATTGGTTCTCTCTAATTCTTCATCTGACTTACTTGCTACACCTGGGGAGACTAAGAACCAACACAAATGGACAACATAACATGAAATTGGTTTACTATTCATTGGTTCTCTCTAATTCTTCATTTGACTTACTTGCTACACCTGGGGAGACTAATAACCAACACAAATGCACAACATAACATGTAATTGGTTTAGTGTTCATTGTTACTCTCTAATTCTTCAACTGACTTACTTGCTACACCTGGGGATACTAATAACCAACACAAATGCACAACATAACATGAAATTGGTTTACTGTTCATTGGTTGTGTTTAATTATTGAACTGACTTACTTGTCACACCTGGGGAGACTAATAACCAACACAAATGCACAACATAACATGTAATTGGTTTTATGTTCATTGGTTCTATTTAATTCTTCAACTGACTTACTTGCTACACTTGGGGAGACTAATAACCAACACAAATGCACAACATAACATGTATTTGGTTTACTATTCATTGGTGCTCTCTAATTCTTCAACTAACTTACTTGCTACACCTGGGCAGACTAATAACCAACACAAATGCACAACATAACATGTAATTGGTTTACTCTTCATTGGTTCTCTCTAATTCTTCATTTGACTTACTTGTTACACCTGGGCAGACTAATAACCAACACAAATGCACAACATGTAATTGGTTTACTGTTCATTGGTTCTCTCTAATTCTTCATTTGACTTACTTGCTACAGCTGGGGAGACTAACAACCAACAGAAATGCAAAACATAACATGTAATTGGTTTACTATTCATTGGTTCTCTCTAATTCTTCATCTGACTTACTTGCTACACCTGGAGAGACTAAGAACCAACACAAATGCACAACATAACATGAAATTGGTTTACTGTTCATTGGTTCTCTCTAATTCTTCATTTGACTTACTTGCTACACCTGGGGAGACTAATAACCAACACAAATGCACAACATAGCATGTAATTGGTTTAGTGTTCATTGGTTCTCCCTAATTCTTTAACTGACTTACTTGCTACACATGGGGAGACTATTAACCAACACAAATGCACAACATAACATGTAATTGGTTTACTGTTCATTGGTTCTCACTAATTCTTCAACTGACTTGCTTGCTACACTTGGGGAGGCTAATAACCAACACAAATGCACAACATAACGTGTAATTGGTTTACTGTTCATTGGTTCTCTGTAATTCTTCATTTGACTTACTTGCTACACCTGGGGAGACTAATAACCAACACAAATGCACAACATAACATGTAATTGGTTTACTGTTCATTGGTTCTCTCTAGTTCTTTAACTGACTTACTTGCTACACCTGGGGAGACTAATAACCAACACAATTGCACAACATAACATGTAATTGGTTTACTGTTCATTGGTTTTCTCTAATTCTTCAACTGACTTACTTGCTACACCTGGGGAGACTAATAACCAACACAAATGCACAACATAACATGTAATTGGTTTACTGTTCATTGGTTCTCAATAATTCTTCATTTGACTTACTTGCTACACCTGGGGATACTAATAACCAACACAAATGCAAAACATAACATGTAATTGGTTTACTGTTCATTGGTTCTCCCTAATTCTTCAACTGAGTTACTTGCTACACATGGGGAGACTATTAACAAACACAAATGCACAAGATAACATGTAATTGGTTTACTGTTCATTGGTTCTCTCTAATTCTTCAACTGACTCACTTGCTACACTTGGGGAGACTAATAACCAACACAAATGCATATCATAACATGTAATTGGATTACTGTTCATTGGTTCTCTCGAATTCTTCAACTGGCTTACTTGCTACACCTGGGGAGACTAATAACCAACACAATTGCACAACATAACATGTAATTGGTTTACTGTTCATTGGTTCTCTCTAATTCTTCATTTGACTTACTTGCTACACCTGGAGATACTAATAACCAACACAAATGCAAAACATAACATGTAATTGGTTTACTGTTCATTGGTTCTCCCTAATTCTTTAACTGACTTACTTGCTACACATGGGGAGACTATTAACAAATACAAATGCACAACATAACATGTAATTGGTTTACTGTTCATTGGTTCTCTCTAATTCTTCATTTGACTTACTTGCTACACCTGGGGAGACTAATAACCAACACAAATGCACAACATAGCATGTAATTGGTTTAGTGTTCATTGGTTCTCCCTAATTCTTTAACTGACTTACTTGCTACACATGGGGAGACTATTAACCAACACAAATGCACAACATAACATGTAATTGGTTTACTGTTCATTGGTTCTCTCTAATTCTTCAACTGACTTACTTGCTACACTTGGGGAGGCTAATAACCAACACAAATGCACAACATATTGTGTAATTGGTTTACTGTTCATTGGTTCTCTGTAATTCTTCAACTAGCTTCCTTGCTACACCTGGGGAGACTAATAACCAACACAATTGCACAACATAACATGTAATTGGTTTACTGTTCATTGGTTCTCTCTAATTCTTCAACTGACTTACTTGCTACACCTGGGGAGACTAATAACCAACAAAAATGCACAACATAACATGTAATTGGTTTACTGTTCATTGGTTCTCTCTAATTCTTCATTTGACTTACTTGCTACACCTGGGGATACTAATAACCAACACAAATGCAAAACATAACATGTAATTGGTTTGCTGTTCATTGGTTCTCCCTAATTCTTCAACTGAGTTACTTGCTACACATGGGGAGACTAATAACAAACACAAATGCACAACATAACATGTAATTGGTTTACTGTTCATTGGTTCTCTCGAATTCTTCAACTGGCTTACTTGCTACACCTGGGGAGACTAATAACCAACACAAATGCATATCATAACATGTAATTGGTTTATTGTTCATTGGTTCTCTCTAATTCTTCATTTGACTTACTTGCTACACCTGGGGAGAGTAATAACAAACACAAATGCACAACATAACATGTAATTGGTTTACTGTTCATTGGTTCTCTCTAATTCTTCAACTGGCTTACTTGCTACACCTGGGGAGACTAATAACCAACACAATTGCACAACATAACATGTAATTGGTTTACAGTTCATTGGTTCTCTCTAATTCTTCATTTGACTTACTTGCTACACCTGGGGATACTAATAACCAACACAAATGCAAAACATAACATGTAATTGGTTTACTGTTCATTGGTTCTCTCTAATTCTTCAACTAACTTACTTGCTACACCTGGGGAGACTAATAACCAACACAAATGCACAACATAACATGTAATTGGTTTACTGTTCATTGGTTCTCTCTAATTCTTCAACTGGCTTACTTGCTACACTTGGGGAGACTAATAACCAACACAATTGCACAACATAACATGAAATTGGTTTACTGTTCATTGGTTCTCTCTAATTCTTCAACTGACTTACTTTCTACACCTGGGGAGACTAATAACCAACACAAATGCACAACATAACATGTAATTGGTTTACTGTTTATTGGTTCTCTCTAATTCTTCATTTGACTTACTTGCTACACCTGGGGATACTAATAACCAACAGGAATGCACAACATAAAAAGTAATTGGTTTACTATTCATTGGTTCTCTCTAATTCTTCAACTGACTTACTTGCTACACCTGGGGAGACTAATAACCAACAAAAATGCACAACATAACATGTAATTGGTTTACTGTTCATTGGTTCTCTCTAATTCTTCAACTGACTTACTTGCTACACCTAGGGAGACTAATAACCAACACAAATGCACAACATAACATGTAATTGGTTTACTGTTCATTGGTTCTCTCTAATTCTTCATTTGACTTAATTGCTACACCTGGGGAGACTAATAACCAACACAAATCCACAACATAACATGTAATTGGTTTACTGTTCATTGGTTCGCTCTAATTCTTCAACTGCTTACTTGCTACACCTGGGGAGACTAATAACCAACACAAATGCACAACATAACATGTAATTGCTTTACTGTTCATTGGTTCTCTCTAATTCTTCAACTGACTTACTTGCAACACCTAGGGAGACATAACCAACACAAATGCACAACATAACATGTACTTAGTTTACTGTTCATTGGTTCTCTCCAATTCTTCATTTGACTTACTTGCTACACCTGGGGATACTAATAACCAACACAAATGCAAAACATAACATGTAATTGGTTTACTGTTCATTGGTTCTCCCTAATTCTTCAACTGACATACTTGCTACACATGGGGAGACTATTAACAAACACAAATGCACAACATAACATGTAATTGGTTTACTGTTCATTGGTTCTCTCTAATTCTTCAACTGACTTACTTGCTACACCTGGGGAGACTAATAACCAACACAAATGCACAACATAACATGTAATTGGTTTACTGTTCATTGGTTCTCTCTAATTCTTTAACTGGCTTACTTGCTACACCTGGGGAGACTAATAACCAACACAAATGCACAACATAACATGTAATTGGTTTACTGTTCATTGGTTCTCTCTAATTCTTCAACTGACTTACTTGCTACACCTGGGGAGACTAATAACCCACACAAATGCACAACATAACATGTAATTGGTTTATTGTTCATTGGTTCTCTCTAATTCTTCATTTGACTTACTTGCTACACGTGGGGAGACTAATAACCAACACAAATCCACAACATAACATGTAATTGGTTTTCTTTAATTCTTCAACTGAGTTACTTGCTACAGCTGGGGAGACTAATAACCAACACAAATGCACAACATAACATGTAATTGCTTTACTGTTCATTGGTTCTGTCTAATTCTTCAACTGACTTACTTGCTACGCATGGGCAGACTAATAACCAACAAAAATGCACACCATAACATGTAATTGGTTTACTGTTCATTGGTTCTCTCTAATTCTTCATCTGACTTACTTGCTACACCTGGGGAGACTAAGAACCAACACAAATGGACAACATAACATGAAATTGGTTTACTATTCATTGGTTCTCTCTAATTCTTCATTTGACTTACTTGCTACACCTTGGGAGACTAATAACCAACACAAATGCACAACATAACATGTAATTGGTTTAGTGTTCATTGGTACTCTCTAATTCTTCAACTGACTTACTTGCTACACTTGGGGAGACTAATAACCAACACAAATGCACAACATAACATGAAATTGGTTTACTGTTCATTGGTTGTATTTAATTATTGAACTGACTTACTTGTCACACCTGGGGAGACTAAGAACCAACACAAATGCACAACATAACATGTAATTGGTTTTATGTTCATTGGTTCTATTTAATTCTTCAACTGACTTACTTGCTACTCTTGGGGAGACTAATAACCAACACAAATGCACAACATAACATGTATTTGGTTTACTGTTCATTGGTTCTCTCTAATTCTTCAACTGACTTACTTGCTACACCTGGGGAGACTATTAACCAACACAAATGCATAACATAACATGTAATTGGTTTACTGTTCATTGGTTCTCTCTAATTCTTCATTTGACTTACTTGCTACACCTGGGGAGAGTAATAACCAACACAAATGCACAACATAACATGTAATTGGTTTACTGTTCATTGGTTCTCCCTAATTCTTCAACTGACTTACTTCCTACACCTGGGCAGACTAATAACCAACACAAATGCACAACATAACATGTAATTGGTTTGCTGGTTATTGGATCTCTCTAATTCTTCATTTGACTTACTTGCTACACTTGGGGAGACTAACAACCAACACAAATGCACAACATAACATGTAATTGGTTTACTATTCATTGGTGCTCTCTAATTCTTCAACTAACTTACTTGCTACACCTGGGCAGACTAATAACCAACACAAATGCACAACATAACATGTAATTGGTTTACTGTTCATTGGTTCTCTCTAATTCTTCATTTGACTTACTTGCTACAGCTGGGGAGACTAATAACCAACAGAAATGCAAAACATAACATGTAATTGGTTTACTATTCATTGGTTCTATTTAATTCTTGAACTGAATTACTTGTCACACCTGGGGAAACTAATAACCAACATAAATGCACAACATAACATGTAATTGGTTTATTGTTCATTGGTTCTATTTAATTCTTCAACTGATTTACTTGCTACACCTGGGGAGACTAATAACCAACACAAATGCACAACATAGCATGTAATTGGTTTAGTGTTCATTGGTTCTCCCTAATTCTTTAACTGACTTACTTGCTACACATGGGGAGACTATTAACCAACACAAATGCACAACATAACATGTAATTGGTTTACTGTTCATTGGTTCTCTCTAATTCTTCAACTGACTTACTTGCTACACTTGGGGAGGCTAATAACCAACACAAATGCACAACATAACGTGTAATTGGTTTACTGTTCATTGGTTCTCTGTAATTCTTCAACTAGCTTACTTGCTACACCTGGGGAGACTAATAACCAACACAATTGCACAACATAACATGTAATTGGTTTACTGTTCTTTGGTTCTCTCTAATTCTTCAACTGACTTACTTGCTACACCTGGGGAGACTAATAACCAACACAAATGCACAACATAACATGTAATTGGTTTACTGTTCATTGGTTCTCTCTAATTCTTCATTTGACTTACTTGCTACTCCTGGGGATACTAATAACCAACACAAATGCAAAACATAACATGTAATTGGTTTACTGTTCATTGGTTCTCCCTAATTCTTCAACTGAGTTACTTGCTACACATGGGGAGACTATTAACAAACACAAATGCACAACATAACATGTAATTGGTTTACTGTTCATTGGTTCTCTCTAATTCTTCAACTGACTTACTTGCGACAGCTGGGGAGACTAATAACCAACACAAATGCACATCATAACATGTAATTGGTTTACTGTTCATTGGTTCTATTTAATTCTTCAACTGACTTACTTGCTACACTTGGGGAGACTAATAACCAACACAAATGCACAATATAACTTGTATTTGGTTTATTGTTCATTGGTTCTCTCTAATTCTTCAACTTACTTACTTGCTACACCTGGGGAGACTCGTAACCAACACAAATGCATAACATAACATGTAATTGGTTTACTGTTCATTGGTTCTCTCTAATTCTTCATTTGACTTACTTGCTACACCTGGGGAGAGTAATAACCAACACAAATGCACAACATAACATGTAATAGGTTTACTGTTCATTGGTTCTCTCTAATTCTTCAACTGATTTACTTGCTACACCTGGGGAGACTAATAACCAACACAAATGCACATCATAACATGTAATTGGTTTACTGTTCATTGGTTCTATTTAATTCTTCAACTGACTTACTTGCTACACTTGGGGAGACTAATAACCAACACAAATTCACAATATAACATGTATTTGGTTTATTGTTCATTGGTTCTCTCTAATTCTTCAACTTACTTACTTGCTACACCTGGGGAGACTCGTAACCAACACAAATGCATAACATAACATGTAATTGGTTTACTGTTCATTGGTTCTCTCTAATTCTTCATTTGACTTACTTGCTACACCTGGGGAGAGTAATAACCAACACAAATGCACAACATAACATGTAATTGGTTTACTGTTCATTGGTTCTCTCTAATTCTTCAACTGACTTACTTGCTACACCTGGGGAGACTAATAACCAACACAAATGCACAACATAACATGTAATTGGTTTACTGTTCATTGGTTCTCTCTAATTCTTCAACTGACTTACTTGCTACACCTGGGGAGACTAATAACCAACACAAATGCACAACATAACATGTAATTGGTTTACTGTTCATTGGTTCTCTCTAATTCTTCATTTGACTTAGTTGCTACACCTGGGGAGACAAATAACCAACACAAATGCACAACATACCATGTAATTGGATTATTATTCATCGGTTCTCTCTAATTCTTCAACTGACTTACTTGCTACACCTGGGGAGACTAATAACCAACACAAATGCACAACATAACATGTAATTGGTTTACTGTTCATTGGTTCTCTCTAATTCTTCATTTGACTTACTTGCTACACCTGGGCAGACTAATAACCAACACAAATACTAAACATAACATTTAATTGGTTTACTGTTCATTGGTTCTCTCTAATTCTTCAACTTACTTACTTGATACACATGGGCAGACTAATAACCAACACAAATGCACAACATAACATGTAATTGGTTTATTTTTCATTGGTTCTCTCAAATTCTTCAAATGACTTGCTTGCTACACCTAGGGAGACTAACAACCAACATAAATGCACAACATAACATGTAATTGGTTAACTGTTCATTAGTTCCTCTCTAATTCTTCAACTGACTTACTTGCTACACCTGGGGAGACTAATAACCAACACAAATGCACAACATAACAAGTAATTGGTTTACTGTTCATTGGTTCCCCCTAATTCTTCTACTGAATTACTTGCTACACCTGGGGAGACTAATAACCAACACAAATGCACAACATAACATGTAATTGGTTTACTATTCAATGGTTCTCTCTAATTCTTCAACTGACTTACTTGCTACACCTGGGGAGACTAATAACCAACACAAATGCACAACATAACATGAAATTGGTTTACTGTTCGTTGGTTGTATTTAATTCTTGAACTGACTTACTTGTCACACCTGGGGAGACTAATAACCAACACAAATGCACAACATAACATGTAATTGGTTTACTGTTCATTGGTTCTATTTAATTCTTCAACTGACTTACTTGCTACACTTGGGGAGACTAATAACCAACACAAATGCACAACATAACATGTATTTGGTTTACTGTTCATTGGTTCTCCCTAATTCTTCAACAGACTTACTTGCTACACCTGGGGAGACTAATAACCAACACAAATGCACAACATAACATGTAATTGGTTTACTGTTCATTAGTTCTCTCTGACTCTTCAACTGACTTACTTGCTACACCTGGAGAGAGAAATAACCAACACAAATGCACAACATAACATGTAATTGGTTTACTGTTCATTGGTTCACTCAAATTCTTCAAACGACATGCTAGCAACACCTGGGGAGACTAATAACCAACATAAATGCACAACATAACATGTAATTGGTTAACTGTTCGTTGGTTCCTCTCTAATTCTTCAACTGACTTACTTGCTACACCTGGGGAGACTAATAACCAACACAAATGCACAACATAACATGTAATTGGTTTACTGTTCATTGGTTCTCCCTAATTCTTCTACTGACTTACTTGCTACACCTGGGGAGACTAATAACCAACACAAATGCACAACATAACATGTAATTGGTTAACTTTTCATTGGGTCTCTCTAATTCTTCAACTGACTTACTTGCTACACCTGGGGAGACTAATAACCAACACAAATGCACAACATAACATGTAATTGGTTTACTGTTCATTGGTTCTCTCTAATTCTTCATTTGACTTACTTGCTACAGCTGGGGAGACTAATAACCAACAGAAATGCACAACATAACATGTAATTGGTTTACTATTCATTGGTTCTATTTAATTCTTGAACTGACTTACTTGTCACACTTGGGGAGACTAATAACCAACACAAATGCACAACATAACATGTAATTGGTTAACTTTTCATTGGTTCTCTCTAATTCTTCAACTGACTTACTTGCTACACCTGGGGAGACTAATAACCAACACAAATGCACAACATAACATGTAATTGGTTTACTGTTCATTGGTTCTCTCTAATTCTTCATTTGACTTACTTGCTACAGCTGGGGAGACTAATAACCAACAGAAATGCACAACATAACATGTAATTGGTTTACTATTCATTGGTTCTATTTAATTCTTGAACTGACTTACTTGTCACACTTGGGGAGACTAATAACCAACACAAATGCAAAACATAACATGTAATTGGTTTACTGTTCATTAGTTCTCTCTGACTCTTCAACTGACTTACTTGCTACACCTGGGGAGAGTAATAACCAACACAAATGCACAACATAACATGTAATTGGTTTACTGTTCATTGGTTCTCTCAAATTCTTCAAATGACTTGCTTGCTACACCTGGGGAGACTAATAACCAACATAAATGCACAACATAACATGTAATTGGTTTACTGTTCATTGGTTCCTCTCTAATTCTTCAACTGACTTACTTGCAACACCTGGGGAGACTAATATCCAACACAAATGCACAACATAACATGTAATTGGTTTACTGTTCATTGGTTCTCCCTAATTCTTCTACTGACTTAGTTGCTACACCTGGGGAGACTAATAACCAACACAAATGCACAACATAACATGTAATTGGTTTACTATTCATTGGTTCTCTCTAATTCTTCAACTGACTTACTTGCTACACCTGGGGAGACTAATAACCAACACAAATGCACAACATAACGTGTAATTGGTTTACTGTTCATTGGTTCTCTCTAATTCTTCAGTTGACTTACTTGTTACACCTGGGGAGACTAATAACCAACACAAATGCACAACATAACATGTAATTGCTTTACTGATGAGGTTCCACTTGGTGAATCCTGAATGAACACAATCAAATCCTTCTCGGTTCCTTGGAAATATGGCAAGGAAGGAAGTTCCAAGAAGCATCAATGTTTCCTAAGCTTGACCATGCCAAGTCCGGAAGAAGAAAGGGGTAACCTAGCTCTACAAAGAGAGGAGCTCAAGGAGGGTAGAGGTAGGCTATGAGTGACTTTCGGAGGGAGAGAATTCAATGTGAGAAATCTCATTCATCAATCCAAAAGTGAGGTACATGGCTCGGTCATATGAATTTATAAGAGTAAATTAGGTTTAGGTAACCATGGGTTAGCCTAAGGTTAAGTGAAACCATGGTATGGTTCACTTAACTTTAGGCGCCCAAAATTTGAATTCAAAATTCAAATTTTGGTGCCTTAAACCGGATCACCCATGTGCAAGCTCATTTGAAATGTAATTAGAGTTCCATTTGAGTTGCATTTCGGATCACACCATGTGCATGTGTTGCACATGGCCGAAATGCACACCAAATGTGATTCTAATTACATTCTAATGTATCTACACATGTAACCTAAATAACCCTAAATTCAAATGACCTCTAAATGAAAAAGCTAAGCTACATGGTCGGAAATACAATGCCCAAAAGAAATACAAGGCACTAAGGCCCAATCCTATACTAACCGTAATCTAATGGGCTTGAGACAAAGCCCAACAAAATAAAGTGGTGGGCTTTCCTTGGGCTTGGGCCCACTCTTCATGTATCATCCTTGCCATAGCCCTAGTAGTTGGGCCCTTAGCCCATGGGCCTCCTCCATCATCCCCACCCTCTTGAAGAGGATTTGTCCTCAAATCTAAATCATCCTCCTCTTGGGTAGCTAGTCCTGTAAAAAGAGACAAGTCAGAAACATTGAAACTAGAACTAACACCATACTCAGAAGGGAGATCTAGGACATAGGCATTATTATTGATTTTCTTAAGGATTTGGAAAGGACCATCCCCTCTAGGACTAAGTTTTGACTTTCTTTTGGAAGGAAACCTATCCTTCCTAAGGTGTAGCCAAACCCAGTCACCTTCCTTGAAGATAACCTCTTTCCTACCCTTATTATTATATTTTTGGTATTTTTTTGTTTGGGATTGAATATGATCTCTAACCCTCTCATGTAATTTCTTGACAAACTCAGCCCTAGATGTGCCTTCTTTATGAATAAAGGAAACAACATCGGGAAGAGGTAATAAATCCAATGGAGTAAGAGGATTAAAGCCATAAACAATCTCAAATGGAGACATGTTAGTGGTCTTGTGAACCACCCTATTGTAGGCAAACTCCACATGAGGAAGATAGTCATCCCATGACGTCTTATTGCCTTTGAGGATTGCCCTCAACATAGTCCCTAGAGACCTATTTACTACCTCAGTTTGCCCATCAGTTTGGGGATGACATGTGGTAGAAAATAGTAGTTTAGTTCCTAACCTGGCCCAAAGAGTTTTCCAAAAATGGCTTAGGAACTTAACATCTCTATCTGAGACTATAGTTTTAGGTAACCCATGTAGTCTCACAATTTCTTGAAAGAATAATTTTGCAATGTTACTTGCATCATCCACTTTGTGGCAGGGAATGAAGTGTGCCATTTTGCTAAAACGGTCCACAACCACAAAGATGGAATCCTTTCCTCTTTGGGTTCTAGGCAATCCAAGGATAAAATCCATGGAAATGTCTACCCAAGGAGAAGAGGATATGGGCAAGGGGGTGTAGAGCCCATGAGGTTTTGTGGTAGACTTTGCTTGTAAACAAGCAATGCAACTACTACAAAACCTGTGGACATCTCGTTTCATATGAGGCCAAAAGAATTTCTCTCTCAAAAGTGAAAGACTTTTCTCAATTCCAAAATGCCCCATGAGCCCACCCTCATGGCTCTCCCTAACCAAAAGTTTTCTAATAGATCCTTGGGGTATACAAAGTTTGTTTTCTTTAAAAAGAAACCCCTTAGAAATATAGTAACCTTGGTAAGGTTTTTGAATACATAAAGAATAAAAGTTAGCAAAATCAAGGTCTTTCTCATACAACTCCTTGATGTCATCAAACCCTAGTATTTGAGAACCTAGGGTGTTCAATAAAACATGTCTTCTTGACAAAGCATCAGCTACTACATTTGTAGAGCCCTTTTTATATTTGATGACATAAGGAAATTGTTCTAAATACTCAACCCATTTTGCATGCCTCTTATTTAATTTATGTTGACCCTTCAAATATTTAAGTGATTCATGATCACTATGTATGACAAATTCCTTGGTCACAAGATAATGTTCCCAAGTTTGAAGGGCACGAACTAAAGCATATAACTCCTTGTCATAGGTAGGGTAGTTCAAGGCAGCCCCATGAAGTTTTTCACTGAAATAAGCTATAGGGTGGCCACCTTGTAACAACACAGCTCCTATGCCAAGTCCTGAAGCATCACATTCTAGCTCAAAGGTTTTAGAAAAATCAGGCAAAGCTAGAACAGGTGCTTGAGTAAGTTTATGCTTTAGATCTTGAAAAGCTAAGTTATGTTTTTCCTTCCATTCAAAGACCACATCCTTTTTCACCAACTCATTAAGAGGTGAAGCTAATGTAGATAAGTTAGGAACAAATCTCCTATAAAAGCTTGCCAAACCATGGAAGCTCCTAACTTCACTTACATTAGTAGGAATAGGCCATTCTTGGATGGCTTTGATTTTCTCGGGGTCGACATGAACCCCATTTTTGCTTACCACAAACCCTAGAAAAATAACATTATCTACACAAAAAGTGCACTTGTCCACATTGGCAAACAAGTGATTGTCTCTAAGGACAAAAAAGACTTGCCTTAGGTGATCCACATGATCACTTAGACATTTGCTATAGATTAAGATATCATCGAAATAAACAACTACAAACCTACCAATGCAATCCCTAAGGGCATGATTCATCAACCTCATGAATGTGCTAGGTGCATTAGTAAGCCCAAATGGCATTACTAACCATTCATATAATCCAAACTTAGTCTTAAAAGCGGTTTTCCACTCATCACCTTCTTTGATTCTAATTTGGTGATATCCACTCTTAAGATCTACCTTGGAAAATATGGATGACCCATGCAATTCGTCAAGCATGTCATCAAGCCTAGGAATTGGGTGCCTATATTTTATGGTGATGTTGTTGATGGCTCTACAGTCACAACACTTCCTCCATTTTCCATCTTTTTTTGGCACCAAGATGACAGGTACAGCACAAGGACTTAAACTCTTTTGAATCCAGCCCTTCTCCAACAATTCTTGTACTTGCTTCTCTATCTCCTTGGTTTCTTGTGGATTAGTCCTATAGGCTGGTCTATTCGGAAGACTAGCCCCAGGCACAAGATCTATTTGATGTTCTATTCCCCGAAAAGGAGGAAGTCCAATTGGGCCTTCCTTGGAAATATATCATCAAATTCTTTTAAAAGATTTTTAACCACAAGAGGTAGAGAAGTTTCCAAAGAAGATGTGACAGTGCAAGTTAATGTTCCTCGACACATGAGGATATGAGAAGATGGTTCAATAAAGAGAGAAGTTTTGTGTAAAGGTTTTGGTTGAAAACTCTCTTCTTGAACTATCTCTAGAGAGGGAACATTAATCTCTCTAGAATCCTCTTTTTCATCAATTTTTAGAAGTTTTTTTTTTTTCAACCTTTTTTTGTTTTCCTTTTTCTTGCTCACGTTTGGCCTTCATTTGTACTTGATCTTCTATCACTTGTGAAGGTGACAAAGGATGAAGCACAAACTTTTTACCCTTATGAGTGAAAGTTATTTTATTAGTTAGGCCATCATGATGAGTTTGTTTATCAAATTGCCATGGCCTACCCAATAAAATATGACAAGCCTCCATAGGAACTACATCACATTTAACTTTATCTTGATAGTTCCTTATAGAAAACTCTACTTCCACTTGTTGGTTGACCACCATATCCCCATCATCATTAAGCCAATGAAGTTGATAAGGTTTTGGGTGGGGAGTGGTAGTCAAACCCAACTTTTCAACCATCCTAGTGCTACAACAATTGCACCAAGATCCACTATCCACTATGAGAGAACAAGCTTTGTTTGAAATATTACATCTTGTATGAAAGATGTTCTCTCTTTGGGATTGTGTATCACTAGGTTGGTTATTGAGGACCTGATGTGGACATAAAAGCCCAAACTCAAGAGGCCCATGACCAGAAGGCCCAAGTCCACGACGAAGAGGACAAAGATCAAGATCCAATTCAAATCTTAAGTGGGCCTATGACTAGAGGGATGCTTAAAAAAACCCAAGAGGCATTGCAGCACAAAGTGGCCCATTTACTAGAGACCCAACAATCGACTCAACACATGGAGGAGGCTAGACTTATTACATGCATAGCTTGCTTGGGAAGCTAGGAGGCCAACTGGAAGATTTCGTTTTTATTTTATTATTATTATCTTTTTATGTCTTAAGTTTTAAAGTTGTGTTAGTTTTGTTTTGTAAAAGGCAGTATTAAAAATAAAAATAATAAACTACTACATTTCAGGATTTGAACCCAAGACCTTAAGCTTATAATGCCTTCATCAAACCACTTGGGCATATTAGCTTCTGTTGGGATATTAATATTTTAATTTTCTTTATTTACTTCCAAATGAGGCAAACTCAAACAAAAGTTGTATTAAACATTTTGAGAATTGAGAAAAGGACAGATTATTCAGATTACAAATTTTTGTGAGTTTTAGCTCTGCTAGGGTTTTTCCTTGCATCATTTGATCTTATCAAGAATTCTCCAATTCTTGTGGCGATCTTTCTTGGCTTATCAAATAATCATATTTGTGGCGCCTTCCTTATAATCGATTAATTCACATCATTTGGTATCAGAGCTTCGGCTCTGGGTTTGGAATGGAAATGGAAATTTACTATACAAGATGTTTGGTTGACGACTCTCTATTCTTGGTTGCAGTAGATGAATTTAATTTCAGAAATGTCGTGAGCAGCAGGGCGGTTGAGAAATTATGTCTGCCCACTACAAATGGACAAGCAATGATTAAATTCTCTATTGGAACATATGAAGATGAAGTTCTTTGTGATATTGCCCCCATAGAGACATGCCATATGTTATTAGGGAGGCCATGGTTGTATAATAAAATTATAAATCCTGAACGACCTTCTATTTCTTTTGTGCATGGTGGACGAAGGATTAAGTTGATATGTCTATCATCCGACGATGTACATGAGGATCAACTGAAATTGAAAATAAAGATAGAAAAAGAAAGAGAAGAGAAGAGGAGAGTAGAAGATGAGATACATAGAGAGGAAGATGACAACTCTAACGTTACATTTTCTTCTTTTGATGTGTCAAATTTACAGGAACAAGAGGACAAGTTTTCTTGTTTGAAGAAGCATGTAAACATCATTCCTAATGCACCTTTATACATTCAGTCCACCTTTCAAAATAAAATTCAAGAGACCTTGCACCTGGAAAATGGAGTTGATTTGTTGTTTGAAGTTACTATTTTCCAAAGCTGCCACTTGAATGGGATTCAATTCCTATTCATTGAGTACGTTTGTGGTTATGAGTTTGAAGAGGTTTTATTTGTTTCATTGATGATTAATAACTTACCAACAGGTGAAGCTAGAGATGGATACAAGCGAGATGTCTTCGACCCAGGAGGAAGCATTTACGTTTCGGCAGTAGTTAGTGAATTAAATAAATTAGGAAATAAATAAAGTCTAAAGATTCGGGACGAATCTTCTCAAAGAAGGAGGGTATGATGTGAATCAAGAAGAAGCAATAATGGACTAGGAATTTAAGTAGTTTGGGACTGAATAATTAATAAGTTCATTATCTTATTTTTAATGTAATTTTCGTTTTATTTTATTTTATTAAATAAATATGATAGGTTGCCTTGCCTTTTAGGTTGCTAAGGGGAAATAAATGCTAGTGGGAATTTATTGCTTAGTTAGTGGGCTAGTGAAGAGTCAATATTAAGTGTTAGTGGGAATTTATGTCATCTTGCCCATCTAAGCTTATAAATAGGAACCATTTGTAAAAGTTTGGGGAAAAAATGAATTATTCAGAATTTGGATATTTTTCCAATTGAGAAGATTTTCTCTCTCTAGGTTCTTAGGAACTACTTTTGATTCTTATCCTTGAATTTCCTAATTCAAAGTGGCGAATCTTCCTCAACTTATCAATCATTAGGGATTGTGGCGTTGTTCTTCCATTTCTTACCTCAATCCATATTTTTTTCTTTTAATTTCTTAATTATGAGCTTTCCAACCTAGATAGATCCGTAAAACGAATCCATCCCTCTGGGTTCATATCAGAGAACCAATGAACAATAAACCAATTACATGTTATGTTGTGCATTTGTATTGGTTATTAGTCTCCCTAGGTGTAACAAGTAAGTCAATTGAAGAATTAGAGAGAACCAATGAACAGTAAACCAATTACATGTTTTGTTGTGCATTTGTGTTGGTTATTAGTGTCCCCAGGTATAGCAAGTAAGTCAGTTGAAGAATTACAGGGAACCAATGAATAGTAAACCAATTACATGTTATGTTGTGGATTTGTGTTGGTTATTAGTCTCCCTAGGTGTAGGAAGTAAGTCAGTTGAAGAATTAGAGAGAACCAATGAATATTAAACCAATTACATGTTATGTTGTGCATTTGTGTTGGTTATTAGTCTCCCCAGGTGTAGCAAGTAAGTCAAATGAAGAATTAGAGAGAACCAATAAACAGTAAACCAATTACATGTTATGTTGTGCATTTGTGTTTGTTATTAGTCTACCAGGTGTAGCAAGTAAGTCAGTTGAAGAATTAGAGAGAACCAATGAACAATAAACCAATTACATCTTATGTTGTGCATTTGTGTTGGTTATTACACTAGTGGAAAAAACGCTTTTAAAATCGGTTATTTTGGACTTTTAAAATCGGTTATGGAACCGATTTTAAAAGAGCCAATTTTGAAAAGGTAGACTTTTAAAATCGGTTATTAACTGATTTTAAAAGTAGACTTTTAAGATCGGTTGATTTATAACCGATTTTAAAAGTAGACTTTTAAGATCGGTTGATTTATAACCGATCTTAAAAGTCAAGACTTTTAAGATCGGTTGTGGTTTTAACCGATCTTAAAAGTCAAGACTTTTAAGATCGGTTGTGGTTTTAATCGATCTTAAAAGTCAAGACTTTTAAGATCGGTTATGTAGTAACCGATTTTAAAACCGATTTTAAAAGTCTACTTTTAAAATCGGTTATGGCATAACCAATTTTAAAAGTAGTGATTTTTTTTTGTATGTTTGATTTGTTTTGGGAGCACTTCAGAACAAAAAACCTGTAGAAAAATCAGACAGTTCAAAATATTTTCTCAATGAAGCACAAATCGCATTCAAATGACAAGATGATAAATGTTAATCATATATATATATAATTGAATAGTTTTAAATACATCTAATACATAAATGGACTACATTGCTCAATGAAATGTAAGTTCTAACTAGTTAAAGCAATACTATAAAACATAAGCCCAAACTAATTAAGGTAATGGTCAATAAAAAATGTGGCCCATTGCTCCCTAATGATGTTTATGTCTTCTAACGGCAATGGTGATCGATCTATAAATATCTGTTAAAAAAAATTAAAATAATTATTAATAATTCATAAAATATATAGAATGAGAACTTAAAACAAAAACTTTCAAAATTGTAAAACTTACTTCAGTCCACCCAGATACTATTTGTGAATCGACAATAGTATGCATTGTCTTCATTACATAGTATCCGCACTCATAATTTCCTTTTTGTTTATGAGACTACAAAAAGAATATAAAATCAATTTCAATAGAATAGTAATTAAAAAAATTAATAAATTACTTAAAAAATATATCATTGCTAGAATTAAAATCTTACTTTAGGAGAGACCCAACTTTTTTTTTTTTTCATCTTTGAACCCTTAAGTATATGATATCCTTCCATGGCCCTAATGATAAAATGACATTATGATTAGTGTAAAGTCAAATGTAATGATAATCAATAAAAGAAATTAGATATTTTTAAACAATTTACCTATCTAATAATTGTCTAAAATCCATAGGAGGAGGTTTATGCAACGAGCAAATGCATACAGCTATGTTGTCCATAGGACAAATAACTAAAAGTTGCCAATGAGCACTGCATTAAGAAATTATGAGTAATAGAAAAAATAGTTTTTATAAAAAATTATATTTAATTATATAAAATTAAACTTACTCAGAAAAATAAGGGGCCAAGTAAACTTTTTTATTTGAGTCGAACATCCAATTTTGAATGTAAGCTTGTATTTCTTCGACTTTGTTTCCACTTTTTTGGATTGACTCAGGCTCCAAAAATCCATATATGTGATCATTTCCCTTATCCATGCTCAATTTATGGATAAATCTACAACGTTAGAAATAATGTTAGAAACAATGTTAGAAAAAATCAACAAAATATAATTAAAAATAATTTAAATACTTACAACAACCATAACTGCAAAATTGATATGTTTAGCATACAATGACCATTTGTAATCTCTGATATATCACTCTGACTTATATATAGGGGTACTTTACTAGACATGTTAAACACTTCAGGAGGCCAAGGGAGTTGTTTGGGTTGCTCGTTATCTTCCATATCTGCAACTAATCTCCATAGCCTTTTTATTGGAGGAAGATTTCTAGAAGGGGTAACAATGACCGTCCCTTTACCCTTTGGTGAGGTAACAATATCCTACTCCACAAAGTACAAAGCTAATATTATACAATATTATAATAAAATTACACCAACTTAAAATTAAATATTATTTAAATAACATACCTTCGTAGATATCACCTTTACTAACTTATAAGGCCACTGAAGGAAGGTGTTCAAGGCTTGTCCCATTGTCTGAACCTCCACTGTGGGCATAGGAACTCTAGCCTCTGGTTGTCTCACATCCAACACTGAAACCCTAACCATATCATCTCCCATGACTTGATGGTGTACAGTGGACCCTAATATGTGAATCTGCCCTATACCCACAGGATCGAGTGTTCCATCCACAAACAACTCACATTTATTAGATGTACCTGGGCCAGTGGCAGTAACAGGGGGATCAATAGAAGCACATGATCCCTTTGTACTCACACGTGCAATAAATGGTTCTACTATTGGAGTACTTTGTTGAAATTGTTGGCTGAGTGATTGCATGTGCTCTTGTAGTTGCTTTTGCATGTCCTCTTGTAGCCGCTTATGAATGTCCTCCTGCATCTGAATAAATTTTTGCTCATAAGTTGCTATAACTTGAGAGACCTTCAGTTCCACTAACTGGTCCATCGTGCCAGATGTCTGTGAAGATGAGCGTGATCCAAAGTATGTTTGTAAACTATGACCTCCACTAGCAGCCCGAACCCGACCTGGGTGCTCAGGCTTTCCAATTGCAACTGTGAGTATATCCTGGCGTCCATGGGAAACAAAAGATCCCTCTGTGGACTGTTGTTCCAATATATTCTACAATACAAGACACAAAAACAATTTAATAAACATCTATTGATCCATATCTTAATTAGCATCATATGTACAAAACAATTATACTTACTATCTTGTTAGCAATTTCTTTTGCTGCCTCAGTTGTAAACTCGCCCATTTTTTTTTATGCGACCATGCTTCCATAATTCATGACGTGTGGGTGGAGAAGGAGGATTACTAACTGTAGTCTCATCTTGGCTAGCTTGACGCTTCATAGCCTTCTCTTTCATCAACTTTTTCTTAAGCCATGGATAACCCCCACGAGACATCACAACAATGGTGTCATTGTTTGCCTGAATCTCTTGTGCCTTCTTTCTTTTCTCCTACAAAAGTACCATATAATGAGATTAAAGGTAAAAACATAATATTCTGAACAATACAAATAACAATGCATGTAATCCTAACTTACCAAAAACTCTTTAGTCATTCTAGACTCTACAAATGCGTTCCATGTCTCTTGATCTATGGTGGGGTTCTTATAACCAGGAAATTCACCTTTCTTTTTTCCAAAAATGTAATTGTTCGTGAGGCTGGTCTTATATGCCCTCCACCTCTCAGCCACAATAGAGAGGGTTTTCCTTCTCATGTCCTCTGTCCTAGGAATGTCCCAAGTTTCCTACATTTATGATAACAATGAGTTAGTACATGTTATATCCTAATGAAGTTTAATAATGAAAATTGTTGAGTATAAATGAAATTTTACCGTAATATCTGCCCAAATATGGTTCTTGACAACCTCCTCTACATGATCCCAACTAGGCAACAAAATAGAAACCTTGGTTCTAGCAAGAACCCCCATGGTACTCATAAATTGGGTAGCTGAGTCCCCCGTAGGTCTCTTAGTTATCTCATCAATATCAACATGCAATCTCTCCTCATGAAGGCGTTTGGATGTGACATTCTTCATTCTAGTGGGACCTCTGACTTTCTTCTTGGCTGTAGTCTGTGTAGAGTCTAAAGGAGAGTCTTGATGTTCATCCATATTTATCTGTTGACAGAAACAAAATAAATTACAAGTCATTAGTATAAAATTAAATTTATAATAAATAATACTTAAAGTGATAACAAAAATAAAAGTATAAATAGAAGTAACTAACAAAAAAAAACTATAATAACCTATTTTGGAAGTATGATCAAGTTTGAATGTTCTCCCATATTCCTTCCTGATGATCATCACGAGTGGCATGTACATTATCAACATCATCTTCTTCATTAATAGTTGGCACCCGTTTGCACAAAGAAGGAGTATCCATAATATCAATTGAATCTCCAAATTCATCACCTATATTATTACTCTTACCTTGTAGAACAATTGACCACCTATTGTTAGATGGATCAGTGACATAAAATACTTGCTTTACTTGCATAGCCATGATAAAAGGCTCTTCCTTATGACCAACTTTATTGAGGTCAACCAAAGTAAATCCAAGTTCATCAATTTTGACACCATTGTTACTATCAACCCACTTGCATTTAAATACAGGTACTCAGAATGGACCATAATCAACCTCCCATATGTCTTCAATAACTCCAAAATAACACATGGATGCTGTGATGGGGTTCTTAT
Organism: Cajanus cajan; assembly: GCF_000230855.2. Taxonomy (NCBI): domain Eukaryota; kingdom Viridiplantae; phylum Streptophyta; class Magnoliopsida; order Fabales; family Fabaceae; genus Cajanus; species Cajanus cajan. Next base: position 44,073,146 of record NC_138525.1, read on the forward strand.
CATTTCTGGTTGAAAAATGCATAGATTGAGCAACTAACATAACACCACTATTTTGCATAGTGCTTTTGTCATCTTGTGCCTTTGTATAAAATGAGTAATTGTTAATGTCATATCCACAGAAAGTAAACACATCAAAGTTAGGTCCTTGAGCTAGCCGTTGTAAAGTTTCAGAAACATTTAAATTTGTCCCAAAATTCTTTTTGAACCACTCTATGAAAGTCTTATTATGCTCGTTTAACACCCATTTCTCAGGCATGCGAGGGTTGTTTCTCTTCACTAAGTCTTTGTGGGCATTTAAATAAGGAAGAACCTCATCAGTATTGTTTAATATATACAAATGCGCTTGAAGCACTTCTTCTCGCATCATGCTTTTTAGTTTTGTGCCTATTGTACCCTTCCCAGCACTTCGTCCCTCATGACGAGTCTTAGGAATGCCTATTGATTCAGCTTGATACATGTATTCAGTACAAAACTCAATTGCTTCCTCTGCAATGTACCTTTCTATGATGGATGCTTCTGGACGATATTGGTTCTTCACATACCCTTTTAGTATCTTCATGTATCGCTCAATTGGGTACATCCACCTCAAAAAGACAGGTCCACACAATCTAACCTTCCTAACCAAGTGGATGATTAAGTGAACCATAATGTCAAAAAATGAAGGAGGAAAATACATCTCTAATTGACACAATATAAGAACAGCTTCATCTTCTAGTTCATCCAATTTCTGAGGATCAATTACTTTGTTGCAAATGCCATTGAAAAATAAGCAAAGCCTAGTTATGACTTGTCTCACATTTTTAGGTAAAACATCGCGTATAGCGATAGGAAGAAATTGTTGCATCAGTACATGACAATCGTGAGACTTCAAGCCAACTAATTTCAAATCTTTCATTGATACTAGACTTTTTACATTGGAAGAGTAACCGTGCGGCACTTTGACACCATGTAAACACTCACAAAAACTTGTTTTCTCCTTTTTTGACAAAGTGTGACATGCTGGGGGCAAATATGTCCTCTTACCCTTAGATTGTGGATATAATTGTTGTCGTATCCCCATGAGTTGCAAATCTAGACGGGAGTTGAGCCCATCTTTTGTCTTGCCCTGAATATTGAGAAGCGTGCCGATTACACTATCACATACATTTTTCTCAACATGCATGACATCAATGCAATGTCTAACATCAAGAACCTTCCAATATGGAAGATCAAATAATATCGACTTCTTCTTCCATATGTTTGTATCTTTTGATTGTTTTTTAGTCTTACCAAGTACCACATTTAAATTTTTCACTCGTTCATAAACTTCGTCACCAGTTAATGCAGTAGGAGCAATGTCATATTCTTGAGATCCATTAAAAGCTTTCTTTAACCTTCGATATGGATGGTTAGGTTTAAGAAACCTTCGATGGCCAAGGTAAACTATCTTCTTCCAATTATGCAATTGATGATAACAAGTTCCCTCTTCACAAATAGGGCAAGCTTTATGCCCCTTAACACTATACCCGCACAAGTTTCCATATGCTGGGAAGTCATTAATTGTGCAGAACAACATGGCATGCAACTTGAATGATTCACTTGAATACCCATCAAACACATCAATTCCCTCGTCCCACAACATCTTTAAGTCTTCGACCAACGGACTTAAATAAACATCAATGTCATTTCCTGGTTGCCTTGGACCAGAAATCATCATAGATAACATCACATATTTGCGTTTCATGCATAACCATGGAGGTAAGTTGTAAATTATCAACAAAACAGGCCATGAACTATGCTTTGTGCTTAAATTACCAAACGGATTCATTCCATCTGTAGCTAGTCCAAGCCTAACATTTCTTGGCTCCTTTCCAAAATTTGGAAACATAGAATTAATTTTTTTCCATTGCAAACAATATGCTGGATGCCTAAGTTGTCCATCACATTTCCTTTCATCTTCGTGCCATCTCATCAACTTTGCATCATCTGCATTAGCAAACAAACGCTTCAATCTTGGAACAATTGGCAAATACCATAAAACCTTTGCCGGAGGACCCTTACTGCTAATCTCATAATCAAAATCACCTTGCTTCTTTTTATATCGTGACAACCCACACCTTGGACATTCATGCAAGCCTTCAAACTCACCATGATATAGCATACAATCATTTGGGCATGCATGTATCTTCTTATACTCTAAACCCATGGGACACAACACTTTTTTTGCCTCGTAGTTACGACTAGGCAATGTGTTACCTTCTGGAAGCATTTCTTTTAGCAACTCTAACAATTCTGTGAAACTTTTATCACTCCACCCATGTCTCGCCTTCAAATTAAACAATCTCAATACCGCTGACAATCTTGTGAATTTTGTGCAATTTGGATATAACGTCTTCTCTGAATCTTTGCATAAAGTTTCATACATATGTGCTCTCTTGAATGATTCTGGACCAACATCACGAATCATCTCCTCAAGCCGATCATCCATATCTACCTCTTGTGTAAAATTTTGAGTTTGAGTTTCAGCTGACACATTTGGAATGTCAATATTTTCACCATGCCATATCCAACGTGTATAATTCTTAAGAAACCCATCACATAGAAGATGTTCCCTTATAACATCAAGTTCTAAACGACTCCCATTACAACAATTAACACAAGGACAAAAAAACTTTCCATTCATATCATCAATACCATTCCGTATTACATATTCAATAAAATATTCAACTCCAGTCTCATATTGCTCACTTATGCGTGGTGCTCGTATCCAACTTCGATCCAATAACCAACTTCGATCCATAAGTTATGTTCTCTATCAAAAAGATAGACCATGGATGTCAATCTCACTATTTTTATACAAGGTGTGACCCTATCCCATTCAAGATTTTATTTTATACTTGATCAATATGTACTAGTACAATCCATTTTCTTAAACTTGACAAAATTTTGACAGCATTTTGTATTGGTCTCTAAGTACATGAAATGAAAGTGGTGACATCAAATTATATACACCACAATCAAATATGCACTCAAAGAACAACACAAAATGCAATAACCAAAATTTAATCAAATTTAAGATGAGACTTAACTTGTACGTATCAAACAAGTATAAAGAAAATCACTCATCCCAAACTGTCCAACAAGACAATTCAAGATTAAATATAAATGATTAAATAAATTTAATCATTTGTATTTAATCTCAAACGAGAAACTAAGGTTCACTATCCATAAACTAAATATATAATAGACAAGAATTATAAAGAAAAAAAGTACATGCGTTTCAAAGCTTCAAATAATAAATCAAGTATGTTTATTTATAATCTTTTTTTATAAACTAAAAACCTGCCATATATTTTTTTATAATTTTTTATTCTATTTCTATTTTTTTATTTTAGTAAATTTTACCGATCACCGTGACGATCCTCCCGCACTCTAGGTTCTTCAGAATGAGAAGGTCCTGATTGATGTTGCTCCCTGAACAAATACCCATCAAGATATTAAGCACCTCATACATATAGAATGTCATAACAATTAACATTTTCAGTTAACTTTTGATTTTTTTCTACACCTCATACATATTATAGAATATCGTAATAATTAACATTTAATTTTTTATGTTCAACAGTGATATATGTAACAAGGAATTGAATTGAAGCTTGTATGGTTATTTGAGATGGGAATGAATTTTCTTTATAAGGTTTTTGTTGTATTAAATTTGATTAGTATTTTAGTAATTTAAATGATGTGATTGGAGTTTTTTAACAACAATTTTAATGAATATAATAATTAGTCATTTAATTCCGTAGAATACTATAGATCAAATAATTATGATATAATTAATTTATAAAACCCATACAACGAAATAGGTAATTACCAAAAAATGCAACAAAGTAGATAATGCATTGCAAATTTTTAAAAATATATTTATTGATAAAAATAAATACATTTATAAACTATTATTATGATTATTTTAGTTTAAATGTTTAATTAATTACGAGATTGATGGAGGTGATTTAATTATTTAATATTGTTCTCAAAATTGTAATCTTCGATGTGAATTATCGATCAACAATACGTATGCAATTGAAAAAGAATAATTTGTTAAAAATATACTAATAATTATATATTAACTTAAAAATAATTTAAAATTATTCTAATAAATGAGGTAAAATTATAAAATTCAAGGTACAGGAATAAAATTAACAACACTAAGACTCCCAAAATAATAACAAGACCTCGTCTAGCCACAGTTAATAATGTAGTTATATAATAATATCAATTTTTTTCATGTTACAATTCTGAATATCGATTAACTATATAGATAATAATTATCGTAAGAATCCAAGCTTATCCAATTATTAAAAAAAACATGGTTAAGATCCATGACAGAGAAGCAAAGAATTATAAGGTTGTTACCTTGGAAACTGCGATTTCATCTCAGACTGGTTTGGTAAAGACACTAAAATCAGAAGAAAAGTGCTAACATGGTACTTTACAAGAAGAAAAGTGCTGCTGAACTTGTCGACAATAAAGGATGAGGATGATAACAAGTCCAATTTGAGTGATAGAACTTTAAGTGTTCAGAAGCTGGTACAACCAGATAAGGATGATTTATCTGATACAGTGAGCAACCTTGACTCTGAATCACATGATTTGGAAGCTAGTGAGGAAGATCAACCTAATTGGAGCCAGATGTTTATAAGTGGATTAGATGACAGAGAAAAGATTCTGCTGGAGGAGTACACTTCGGTCTTAGTGAATTATAAGGATGTCAGGGTGAAGCTCAATGATGTGGAAAAGAAAAATCGGGACAACAATTTTGAGTTGACACTTCAGGTAAGCAATGATCAATCTATAACGTTTACTTAATATGTATAATTTAAATTATTGGTTAAAATAATTATACAATTAACTTTATATCTGTACAGAAGAAAGCAAGATGAAATTCCAAAACAAGTATAGAATATATTAAATACTCTAGCATGATTTTATTATTATTCACAATTTTAAGTATAAAACAAACATCCACTTGCATAAATATTCTTAGATTAAGAAAGAAAAGGTCCATTTATTTTAAAAGAGAATAGTAGTTATAAAACAAAAGTATAATGTTTTGATATTATTGTCTAAACAATACAAGAACTTCTCCTTATAAATAGAGTACATTGATGGCTTTGGTATTAAATAGCGAGGACAATGACCTCCACTCTTATATAGAATTTCCCATGCAGCTAAGGGAAATGAGGAATGCTCTTGTGACAAAGGATAAAGAGATACAGATTTTACATCAGAAGATGAACTGTCCAGATGGAAATCCGGATGAAAGTCCCTACACCACCACCACAGAATACAAATACACACCACATGAAGGGCTTCTTCAAAAAGCAGGTCAAGAAGCGGAGTCAAAAATTTCATCTTCAAATTTAGATGCAAAATCCCATTTTGCAGAACAAGTTGAATTTGAGAGAACAGGAAATAATGCCTTATCATCTATGAGAATGACACTAAAGAAGCTAATGGCACATCAAGATAAGTGCCATGATCTTTCAGATTTGGAAAAGAAATTTCGTTCTCACATTGACGATTTGCTAGAAGAGAACCTGGAGTTTTGGCTGAGGTTTAGCACTTCAGTTCATCAGATTCAAAAGTTCCAAAACTCTATTCAGGACTTAAAAGCTGAGCTAAAATTGATAAGGGAAAAAAACAAGAAGTCTGAAGGGTACTCATATTCTAAACCACAGCCTATACAATCTCAACTCAAGCCAATATTCAGACACCTAAGAGAGATAAGAACTGAGTTATCACTGTGGGTGGAACACAATGCAGTGTTGCAGGATGAACTGGTTCAATTATTAGACTTGATAAATGTTCAGGATATTAAATATGAATTTTAATTTATTTTTTAGAAAAACTATCTGGTTTTATATAAATCTGTAAGGAACATTAGCAGACCAAATAGAAAAAATAACTTTATTTTATTCCAAAAGATGAATGCATGGTTTACAGTAATGATCCAGCAAAAACCTTTATACATCAATCCCCAGATATCAGCTATAAATCTGTTGGCAACCTTAGCTGTACTAGAAAGAAAAAATAACTTTATTTTAGTTCAAAAGATGAATACAACTGTTCTTAATTGCCCTAAAAATTTAAGATTTGTGACAAAGCATGTCATAGGCTCATAGCAAAATTCACATTCTAAATGTCTAGTCTTGAATGTGAGGGGTGGATGCTAAGATGTCCCACATTAATTAATTAGGAATATAGCCAAAGCACTTCCTCTAACCCAGACCATTTTAATAGATAGCAACTATCCTGTGAAAGTCAAATAGCACTAGAAAGGACACAAAAATCAAAACCAAACAATTTTGAATAGGACTTTTCCAATACGGCATAAGGGATGGAAAATTTCAAAACCAAAGAACATGTTTTATTAAGTGGAACTGAAAAAAAAATGAGAAACAACAACTTACCAAAGAATTGTATCGTAGTGCTTTCCTGGTGGGTGTCGACTCTGAACAAAATTTTCTCGTTTAAATGAAACTACATTTGACAGATCAATTTGGTCTGAAAAAGAATGCTCCTTTGAAACAGTTTTTCTGAGATTCCAATATGCATCCTGAACTCGAAAAGAGACAAATCCCATTTAAAAGCCAAGTTAAAGCACCAAACTCTAAAACAGAAAAATGAATAACAAATCCTGAACTCTAAAAGAGACATTGTTAAAGAAATAGGGAGAAAAATACCAATCTGTATGGTGATTATCCCATTGTTGCAGCCAATACCAAGATACTCCTTGCCTTCAAACCATTCCTTCCTCAGCACTACGCAATCTGAAACAGAGATAAAATAGAGATAACGGTAAACCTAACAAAATGGCAACAAATGTTCGATCCATGTAACGCAACGAATGAGGGAAAATAAGAACGCAACAATGGCGGTGAAGACTTGCTTCCGCTTTTTACTATTCTGTTTCTACTTATGGTTCTGGTTCTGGTTACGGCGTCACGGGAGGCAACGACTCGCGACAATGGCGGTGAAGACGAAAGGGAACTCGAATGGAGGCAAATCGTAACTCTGAACGCAAAGCGCGACAATGGCGGTGAAGACGAAAGGGAACTCGAATGGAGACAAATCGTAACTCTGAACTCAAAGCGCGACAATGGCGGTGAAGACGAAAGGGAAGAGGCAAATGGTAACCCTGAACGCAAAGCTGAGACAATGAAGAGTGAAGGAGGTGAGGAAGAACGCACATAGTTAAAATCGGTTATCACTTACCCGATTTTAAAAGGTCCCTTAGTTACTACTTTTTTAAATCGGTTATTTTAGAACCGATTTTGTATACTATATACAAAATCGGTTCTAAAACAACCGATTTTAAAAGTAGTAACAAAGCCACCTTTTAAAATCGGGTAAATAACAACCGATTTTAAAATACCATTTAATATCGGTTAAATTTTAACCGATTTTAAAAGTGGTGATTTTAATTACAAAAATGCCACCGGCCCCCTTTTAAAATCGGTTCCCCCTTAACCGATTTTAAAACCCCGATCTTAAAAGCTATTTTTGCACTAGTGTTAGTCTCCCCAGGTGTAGCAAGTAAGTCAGTTGAAGAATTAGAGAGAACCAATGAACAGTTAACTAATTACATGTTATGTTGTTCATTTTTGTTGTTTATTAGTCTCCCCAGCTGTAGCAAGTTAGTCAGTTGAAGAATTAGAGAGAACCAATGAACAGTAAACCAATTACATGTTATATTGTGCATTTGTGTTGGTTATTATTCTCCCCAGGTGTGACAAGTAAGTAAGTTCAAGAATTAAATAGAACCAATGAACAGTAAACCAATTACATGTTATGTTGTGCATTTGTGTTGCTTATTAGTCTCCCCAGGTGTAGCAAGTAAGTCAACTGAAGAATAAGAGAGAACCAATGAACAGTAAACCAATTACATGTTATGTTGTGGATTTGTGTTGTTTATTAGTCTCCCCAGGTGTAGCAAGTAAGTCAGTTGAAGAATTAGAGAGAACCAATGAACAATAAACCAATTACATGTTATGTTGTGCATTTGTATTGGTTATTAGTCTCCCTAGGTGTAACAAGTAAGTCAATTGAAGAATTAGAGAGAACCAATGAACAGTAAACCAATTACATGTTATGTTGTGCATTTGTGTTGGTTATTAGTGTCCCAAGGTGTAGCAAGTAAGTCAGTTGAAGAATTACAGAGAACCAATGAATAGTAAACCAATTACATCTTATGTTGTGAATTTGTGTTGGTTATTAGTCTCCCCAGGTGTAGGAAGTAAGTCAGTTGAAGAATTAGAGAGAACCAATAAATAGTAAACCAATTACATGTTATGTTGTGCATTTGTGTTGGTTATTAGTCTCGCCATGTGTAGCAAGTAAGTCAGTTGAAGAATAGGAGAGAATCAATGAACAGTAAACCAATTACATGTTATGTTGTGCATTTGTGTTGGTTATTAGTCTCCCCAAGTGTAGCATGTAAGTCAGCTGAAGAATTAGAGAGAACCAATGAATAGTAAACCAATTACATGTTATGTTGTGCATTTGTGTTGGTTATTAGTCTCCTAGGTGTAGCAAGAAAGTCAGCTGAAGAATTAGAGTGAACTAATGAACAGTAGACCAATTACATGTTATGTTGTGCATTTGTCTTGGTTATTAGTCTCCCCAGGTGTGACAAGTGATATGAATCCAGAGGGATGGATTCGTTTTACGGATCTATCTAGGTTTGAAACCTCATAATTAATAAATTAAAATAAAGAAATTAGATGCAAGAAATGGAGGGAAGGAAACGGTAAAGGAATGGAGGAAGAATCACTCTTCCAAGGAAGGCTTCACACAAAGAATTGTGGATGATCCTTTGATATGCCCAAATTCTTGAATCACTCAAGAACAATTGGAGAATCACTCTCAGTTAATAAAACTCAAATTCTGATCTGTGCTTATTCATCCCAATGGGCAGCTTATATAGCTTACAACCAAGACCTTTCACTTACATTAGTGGGCAATTAATGGACTCCACTAAGCCTATCAATTATGACCACTAATGACAAAACATTAAAAAAAAAAAATCACTTTAGTGGGCAATTGTTGAACTCCACTAAGCCTAACAATTATGACCACTAATGACAAAACATTAAAAACACATGCTAAATTCGTGCACCCTTTGGTATGCCTCATGGCTGATTCATCCCAAAGGTTTTGGACCTTATTTAACTAAAAACAACTTGCCTAATAACTAGCCCAATAAGTGGTGCAGCCCAAACAAGAGTTGGCAGCCACTTTAACAAGAGTTTTAGGCCTTTATTTACTAATTACAAGTACTAAAAACACCCACTAAGAAAACCCTAGTCATTGGTCCTCCAAGTCCTTTGAGTGCTCCCATCAGATTCACATCAACAAGTAAGTCAGTTCAAGAATTAAATAGAACTAATGAACAGTAAATCAATTACATGTTATGTTGTGCATTTATGTTGGTTATTAGTCTCCCTAGCTGTAGCAAGTAAGTCAGTTGAAGAATTAGAGAGAACCAATGAACAGTAAACAAATTACATGTTATGTTGTGCATTTGTGTTGGTTATTAGTCTCCCCAGGTGTAGCAAGTAAGTCAGTTGAAGAATTAGAGAGAACCAATGAACAATAAACCAATTACATGTTATGTTGTGCATTTGTATTGGTTATTAGTCTCCCTAGGTGTAACAAGTAAGTCAGTTGAAGAATTAGAGAGAACCAATGAACAGTAAACCAATTACATGTTATGTTGTGCATTTGTATTTGTTATTAGTGTCCCCAGGTGTAGCAAGTAAGTTAGTTGAAGAATTACAGAGAACCAATGAATAGTAAACCAATAACATGTTATGTTGTGGATTTGTGTTGGTTATTAGTCTCCCCAGGTGTAGGAAGTAAGTCAGTTGAAGAACTAGAGACAACCAATGAATAGTAAACCAATTACATGTTATGTTGTGCATTTGTGTTGGTTATTAGTCTCCCCAGGTGTAGCAAGTAAGTCAGTAGAAGAATTGGAGAGAATCAATGAACAGTAAACCAATTACATGTTATGTTGTGCATTTGTGTTGGTTATTAGTCTCCCCAGGTGTAGCAAGTAAGTCAGTTGAAGAATTAGAGAGAACCAATGAATAGTAAACCAATTACATGTTATGTTGTGCATTTGTGTTGGTTATTAGTCTCCCAAGTGTAGCAAGAAAGTCAGTTGAAGAATTAGTGAGAACCAATGAACAGTAGACCAATTACATGTTATGTTGTGCATTTGTGTTGGTTATTAGTCTCCCAGGTGTAGCAAGTAAGTCAGTTGAAGAATTAGAGAGAACCAATGAACAGTAAACTAATTACATGTTATGTTGTTCGTTTTTGTTGTTTATTAGTCTCCCCAGCTGTAGCAAGTTAGTCAGTTGAAGAATTAGAGAGAACCAATGAACAGTAAACCAATTACATGTTATATTGTGCATTTGTGTTGGTTATTAGTATGCCCGGGTGTCGCACGTAAGTCAGTTGAAGAATTAGAGAGAACCAATGAACAGTAGACTAATTACATGTTATGTTGTGCATTTGTGTTGGTTATTAGTCTCCCCAGGTGTGACAAGTAAGTCAGTTCAAGAATTAAATAGAACCAATGAACAATAAACCAATTACATGTTATGTTGTGCATTTGTGTTGGTTATTAGTCTCCCCAGCTGTAGCAAGTAAGTCAGTTGAAGAATTACAAAGAACCAATGAACAGTAATCTAATTACCTGTTATGTTGTGCATTTGTGTTGGTTGTTTGATGGAGAAGATTAGGAGGAGTGAAGAATGTTCTTCTCCTTAGCTCTCCTTAAGCACGGATCTTCTTCAAGGAAATGGAGTCCGAAACTTTGAAGACTTGATGGAGGAAGATTTACGGATTGGAAGTAGGCTTAAGCCTTGGATGGAAGCATCCAAGCTCAAGGTGCAAGGGAAAGCTCTCTTCAAAGAGGAGGAAACCTAGTAGGGTTCCTAAGGAAGTTCACTTTCTCTCACGGAGACTTTGATAGGAAACTCGGCACAAGGCTCTCAAATTTCATATAATGATCAAAGTGATACAAAAGACTAAGGAGGTAGCATATATAGCATCCGGAATTGGCTCACACTTGGCGCCAATGTGCTAGTCCAAGGTGGCGCCAAGTTTTTGAATTCAAATTTGAATTTGAATTCATAAACTTAACTCACCTATAGGATCCGGTCACATGAGTGCTTAGTGTTCATTTAGGTGGAGTTTGATTAGCATTTAGGGTTGAATTTGTGTCACACTTGTTCAGCCAAGGTGGCGCAAACAATGTGACTCTAAATTCAACTTAAATGCAAATCAAATTTAACCTAATGTTGCCTAATTCTCAACGTTTAATAATTCCTCCTTAAAACCTAATCTAATGACCTAAATACATTGGTCAAACAAATACAATGAAAAGGAAAAATTACAAGAAGAAGAATGAGCCTAATATTGGGTATCAAAAGCCCAAAGCCCAAGAAGACCAAAATTAAGCCCAAAAGCATCAAACCTAGTCTATGGTCAAAATACAAGACCAAAAATCAAAGTAAATTTCTATACTAACAAATCATGGTGTTTATTCAAGTAAGGTCCATATGAAAAGCACCCTAGGCCCACGAAGCCCATTGGGGCCACTAATCTTTGAAGCAGTCAAATCCTCAAGTAGTCTCCTGGCCATAGCTATAGTGGTTGGGCCTTTAGCCCATGCTCTTCCATCATTCCCTCCCTCTTGAGAGGGATTCGTCCTCGAATATGAAGAGTCCTCCTTATCATCACTAGCACCTACAAAAGGTTTAAGATCACTAACATTAAAAGTAGTGCTGACTCCATATTCAGAGGGTAAATCAAGTCTATAAGCGTTATCATTGACACGCTGTAAGACTTGAAAGGGACCATCTCCTCTAGGACTGAGTTTGGACTTCCTTTGATTTGGAAAACGTTCTTTTCTTAAGTGAAGCCAAACCCAATCACCTTCCTCGAAGATCATAGGTTTCTTGCCTTTACTTCCTTGTTTTGCATATTTCTCATTTTGATTTTGGATATGAGTCTTAATCCTTTCATGAAGTTTCTTAACAAAATCAGCCCTTGAAGCCCCTTCCTTATGAATGAAGTGCTCAACATTAGGAAGAGGTATCAAGTCCAAAGGAGTTAAAGGATTAAACCCATATACTGCCTCAAAAGGAGAAATATTGGTAGTCTTGTGAACTACCCTATTGTAGGCAAATTCAATATGAGGCAAAAACTCATCCCAAGATTTGTGACTGCCCTTTAGGACTGCCCTAAGCATAGTAGACAGAGATCTATTCACTACCTTAGTTTGGCCATCTGTTTGAGGATGACAGGTAGTTGAAAAGAGGAGTTTGGTTCCTAGTCTTGACCATAAGACACGCCAAAAGTGGCCTAGGAACTCTGTATCTCTATCTGAAACTATAGTCCTAGGAAGCCCATGGAGTTTAACCACATCTCTAAAGAAGAGTTTTGCAATGTTGCTTGCATCATCTACTTTGTGGCATGGAATGAAATGAGCCATTTTACTGAAACGGTCCACTACCACAAAGATAGAATCCATTCCCCTTTGGGTTCTAGGTAAACCTAGCACAAAATCCATGCTAATATCTACCCAAGGGGAAGAAGCAAGAGGCAAAGGTGTGTATGTTCCATGAGGCATTACTTTAGACTTAGCTTGTAGACAAGCTAAACATCTAAAATAATGCCTTTGGACATCTTTTCGCATATGGGGCCAATAAGCCCACCTTCATGACTCTCTTTAATTAATAGTTTCCGAATGGATCCTTGAGGTATACACAATCTTCCTTCTTTGTATAAATACCCCTCAGCCATATAGAAACCATCAAAAGCTTTTTGTTGACATTTTTTATAATTAATACCAAATTCAAGATCTTCCTCATACAACTCCCTAATATTATCAAATCCAAGAATTTGAGTTCCTAGAGACACAAGCAAAGTATGTCTCCTAGATAAAGCATCAGCTACAATATTTGATTTTCCCTTCTTGAATTTAATAATATATGGAAATTGTTCAAGGAACTCTAACCATTTGGCATGTCTCTTATTTAATTTACCTTGACCTCTTAAATATTTAAGTGACTCATGGTCACTATGGATGACAAACTCTTTGGACACTAGATAGTGTTCCCAAGTTTGTAAAGCTCTAACCAATGCATACAACTCTTTATCATAGGTAGGGTAATTGAGGGAGGCACCTTTTAGTTTTTCACTAAAATAGGCAATGGGGTGTCCTCCTTGCAATAACACAGCTGCTATGCCAACTCCTGATGCATCACATTCTACCTCAAAAGTCTTTTCAAAATTTGGTAGAGCTAGTATGGGTGCATTAGTAAGTTGATCTTTAAGAAGTTGAAATGCTTGATCATGCTTTGAAGTCCATTCAAATAAAGTATCTTTTTTAACAAGCTCATTCAAGGGTGAAGCAATGCTAGAGAAGTTAGGCACAAATCTTCTATAAAAACTTGCTAGTCCATGAAAACTCCTAACTTCACTAACATTTTTAGGCTTGGGCCACTCTTGAATGGCTTTGATTTTCTCGGGATCCACTTGAACCCCATTTTTGCTTACAATGAACCCTAGGAAAACCACATGATCCACACAAAAAGTACATTTTTCAAGGTTTGCAAATAATTGGTTTTCCCTAAGGATCATCATAACTTCTCTAAGATGTCCTAAATGATCATCTTGAGATCTACTATAGATTAAAATATCATCAAAATATACAACCACAAACTTACCTATACATTCTCTTAAGACATGATTCATAAGCCTCATGAATGTACTTGGTGCGTTAGTTAAACCAAAAGGCATAACTAACCATTCATACAATCCAAATTTGGTCTTAAAAGCAGTTTTCCACTCATCACCCTTTTTGATTCTTATTTGGTGATAACCACTCTTAAGATCAATTTTAGAAAATATAGAAGCTCCATGTAATTCATCAAGCATATCATCAAGTCTAGGGATTGGGTGCCTGTACTTGATTGTGATATTGTTAATAGCCCTACAATCACAACACATTCTCCATTTTCCATCTTTCTTGGGCACTAACAATACAGGCACAGCACAGGGACTCAAACTCTTTTGCACCCACCCCTTATCCAAAAGTTCTTGGACTTGGTTCTCTATCTCCTTAGTTTCTTGAGGATTTGTCCTATAGGCTGGTCTATTGGGTAGACTAGCCCTAGGCACATAATTAATTTGATGTTCTATACCCCTAAAAGGAGGAAGGCCCTTTGGACCATCAAGAGGGAATACATCATCAAATTCTTTTCATAAATGAGAAACTTGAGGAGGTAAAGAACTAAGCTCAATGCTTAAATTATAACACTTAAGCACACCTCTACAAAGAAGAAGGTAAGAAGGTTTTTCAACAATTAGGGTTTGTTTTAAAGTTTCTTATTGAACCCCTTCTATAGATTTCTCTTCCTTCTTCTTTGAAGCTTTATGCTTTTTTTCTTTTTTTTTTCAATTAAGTTTTTTTTTCTTCTTCTCTTTTCTTTTTCATTTGTACTTGATCCTCTATCACTTGTGAAGGAGACAAAGGATGAAGTACAAATTTCTTCTCTTTATGAGTGAAAGTGATTTCATTGGTAAGGCCATTGTGCATGGTTTTCTTGTCAAATTGCCATGGCCTTCCCAACAAAATATGGCAAAGCCTCCATTGGAACTATGTCACAAACCACTTGATCTTCATAGTTACCAATAGAGAACTTGACTTTCACTTGCTTATCAACATTGATATCCCCATCTTCATTAATCCAATGAAGTTGATATGGTTTCGGATGGGGAATAATAGTAAGACCAAGCTTCACCACCAACCTTGTGCTACAACAGTTGCAACAAGATCCACTATCCACAATGAGAGAACAAGCATTGTTTAAAACTTTACACCTTGTGTGAAAAATGTTCTCCCTTTGTGAAAGATGGGACTCATGAGGTTGGCTTCCTAGAAGCCTTCTAATCATTAGAAGTTGACCATCACAAGGATATGCACTTTCAATTGGATGGTCTTCCTCACTAGTTTCACTATCACTTGAAGTGGTAGAACTAGATTCATCAACACTACTATAAATGTCTTCCCCTTTCAAAATCATAACCTTTTTGGTGGGGCATTGAGAAGCTATATGGCCTCTCCCAAGACATTTTAAGCATTTGATGTCACTAGTCTTTCTACTAGAAGTGACAACATTTTTATTTTTCTCTTTTTCATTTTCATTTTCTTTTTCAAAACCTTTGCCAAATTTCTTAGAAGAATCAAATTGACCCTCCCTCTTGTAGTCCTTCTTAACATAAGAGCTAGATTGAGTTTTGCCTTTAAAAGAGCTTTTCCTCAAGTTTTGTTGTTCCACCCTTATACAAAGTTGGACCAAATCATCAAGGTCCCTATAAGGGAGTAACTCAACCCTATCTCTTATGTCAAAGTTAAGACCACTTAGAAATCTAGCAATGGTCAATCTTTCTTCTTCCCTTATCCCAACCCTCATGAGATACAACTCCATCTTTTGCCTATACTCCTCAACACTCATATTCTTTTGTTGGAGTCTTTGGAGCTTATCCATAAGCTCCCTACTATAATAAGAAGGAATATGCCTTCTTCTCATAGAACTCCTCAATTCATTCCAATAAGTGATGGGAGGATCATTGTGAAGTCTTCTCTCTCTTTCCAAGGATGTCCACCAATACATGGCTTGTCCTTGAAAAGCTAGGGTGGCCAAAGGAACCTTTCTTTCCTCACCTACTTGATGACAAGTGAAGATTTGCTCCACTTTCATCTCCCAATCCAAGTAGGTGTCCACATTATCTTTTCCATGAAAGTAAGGGAGATCAACCCTTGATTCCCTCACTTTGTGTTCTTTAATGACTCTCCTAGGTGTAGGTTGGTAGTATGCATCCATGTTCAAACTACCATCATTATCTTGACTTTGAGAATCATTGGAGCTCTTGGTTGAGCTCCTTGAAGAACCTTTTTGACTTTTATTTTTATTTAATTTTTTCAAAATTTTTTCTTCTCGTTGCTTAATCTTTTGAATCTCTTGTTCTAAAGCCATGATTTGTACTTCCTTTTCAAGCTTTTCTTTTTGTTTTAGAAGTATCTCATCATTTTTCCAAAGTTTTAGTGCTTCAATCTCCTTGACAATTCTTTTAAAACTTTTAGGAGATTCAAAGTCACTACTACTTTGAGAATGTTGACTCATGATTAAGCAATAAGAATTTATATGTTATGCAAAAAGATATAAAATGTTTTTGGTATTTTCTAGGAATGAAAATAGCACTTGGAAGTCTAAGTGTACAAATTGCACTATCAAGGGAGGTGAGCTATAAAGAGCCACTTAATAACCAAGCCTTTTCAAGTGGAAATCACTAAACTCCTTTGTGGTACTTCCAATTCCCCAAAACTTTTCACAAAAATTTTGAATGCTTTTTCACAATTGGTTTGTTTTGAATGCTAAGCTAAACGTGAACAATTAAGAACTACACAATTCTAGACGTTTCAAGGCAACAAAAATAAAGCAATTAAAAGACAAGGAACTTAAAGGAAACAATGTAAGCAACTAGTCGGATATCCTAAGTGGAAGCTTGAAACATATGAAATTTCCAAGCCACTTCCACTAGCACTACACGTGAGGATGCTAACAAGGATTTAGATATACCTGACCAGCTTCTTAATACTCCCTCCAAGCTTTACAAATTGGTTTAAAATACAAAAGATTTGACAAAAATGTAAACTAGCCTAGGAAAGCAATAAAGTGGCGGCTTTGGCAACCAATTAGTGACAGATTGATGTTCAAGTTTTCCAACACTTATTCAAGTGTTTAATCCGCCACTAATCCTTTAATATGATGCTCCTGGACCTGCAAAAGAAACACAACAAAGAGGTTAATGTGGCTGCCTCACAAGGTGAAGGAATTGGTCACTCAAGTGAAGGAAGTTTAGGAGGATTTTGGTCACAAAAATTAGGTCAAATTTTGTGATTGTAGTGTCCAAAATTTTCCTACTCTTTGTTGAGAAATGCTTGATCCTTGAGCAAGGATTTAAGGCCACTTCCAGCACAGGAAAATTATTGAAAGAAAACTAGACAAGCAATAGAAGCACAATTTGAAAAGCTTATACCAAAATTAAGAGTAATATGTGTAAGACAAGACTCAAAGAGGTTCAACAATTAAAACTGAAAATTAAGACTCCAAAATAAAGCTAGCACTCAGATAGGAATGTTCCTAGATAGGTACTAGAGTAGATGAACAAAACAAAAAAAAATTTGAAAGCAATTGGATAAGTATAGAACAAGTAGTAGTCAAAACAATAACAAGGAATCAAGTAGGTTTTTCAACTTGTACACCTCTCGGCTTTTTCCTTTTAAATTGTTTTCTCTATATTTTTTTTATTCTTTCTTTTTCTATATTCAATTTAAGATTCCAGAGAAGGTAAATGCCTTTTGTTTCAAAATTTTTTTATGATTCCAAGCTATAGAAACTGATGGAATAACACTAGGGTCGAGAAGACCAAGAGGTGATATATTAAAGGAGGCAAGAGGAATGGGTTAGTGAGGCCACTTTTGGACCTTAGCTCCTAAGTTCTTTTTAATCATAGAATTTATTTTACTTGTATTTCCAATTTTACCCTTGTATTTTGGGGTGTTTAGGACTTAGAATTTATTTTCCCTTGTATTTCCCTTTTTACCCTTGTATTATAGGGTGCTCTAGATGATTAGGGTTTTTAATTTTGGGCTAGGGTGTTAACTAGAAGGGTGACGCATTTTTTTGGTGTTCATTGGATCTATTTTTGGTGTTAGAAAGGCTTAGGCCCAAGTGGAGGGCAAAGGTTGCATGGTTTTATCATGCACCTAGATATAGCCAATCTAAACCCAAAGATTCCATCCTTGGCCACCAAGTTGCATCTAGGGTTCATTTGCATTTCATTTGGAATGCATTTGCCTACTCCAAATGCAACCCTAGATGCCTCCCCTCCTATAAATACCCAACACCCCACACCTTGTAAATACTTTGGAAATTAATGAATTTGAGTGAGCCTTTGTGCCTCTTCATTCCTTCCTTAGTCCCCTAGGAACTCCATGGCCCCCTATCCTCTCCTCTCTACCTAGAGTGAGCTTGGGTCTTCCTTGGTTGGCCTTCATCATCCTAAGTGAAGTGAGCTAGCCTAAAGGAGCTACACCACCAAACACCATCCATTTCTCTCCTTCATTTTGTGCGTCACCCTTCACCTTCCCAAACACCAAATCCTCCACTTCCATACCCTTGAAGAGATCATCCTTCACATCATATCAACCTTGGAGAAGAGAAGGAATCAACCACTAACTCTCATGGAGAAGTTGGTTCCATGGCTTCCTCCTTCCATGGATGACGTAGAGTATGAAGGGGAAGACCTTGCCCTTGATCTTGTTCACCAAAGGGAAGACACAAAGGAAGATTTAGGGTGGAAAAGGGGAGATAGGCGTGAAGGTGCTTTAGGGTGGCGGAAGGGTTTTAGAATGGTGGTGTATGGTTGCTCAAGTTGGCTCACTCCAAGTGTAGGTGGAGGCCACTCTAGGTTTCCTATTCTCCAAGGGTGGAGATAGGAGGAGGTTAGCCGAAACTAACTAGTGACTAAGGATGGATTTTGAGGCACAAAAGGCTCACTCAATATCATATAATCCAAAGTATTTACAAGGTGTGGGGTGTTGGGTATTTATAGGAGGGGAGGCATCTAGGGTTGCATTTGGAGTAGGCAAATGCATTCCAAATGAAATGCAAATGAACCCTAGATGCAACTTGGTGGCCAAGGATGGAATCTTTGGGTTTAGATTGACTATATCTAGGTGCATGATAAGACCATGCAACCTTTGCCCTCTACTTGGGCCTAAGCCTTTCTAACACCAAAAATAGATCCAATGAACACCAAAAAAATGCGTCACCCTTCTAGTTAACACCCTAGCCCAAAATTAAAAACCCTAATCATCTAGAGCACCCTATAATACAAGGGTAAAAAGGGAAATACAAGGGAAAATAAATTCCAAGTCCTAAACACCCCAAAATACAAGGGTAAAATTGGAAATACAAGTAAAATAAATTATATGATTAAAAATAACTTAGGAGCTAAGGTCCAAAAGTGGCCTCACTAACCCATTCCTCTTGCCTCCTTTAATATATCACCTCTTGGTCTTCTCGGCCTTAGTGTTATTCCATCAAAAACCGAGACTACAAGTTAGGTCAAAATTCAAATGAAAACAAGGGAACTAGTGCACTAGTTTTTAGGTTTTGTTTTTGGATTCTTTTTGTACTCTTTTTCTTTTGAAATTTGGAACTCTTCTTTTGTTTTAGGCTCTGTATTTCCTCTGTTTTCAGCCTCTCTTTTTTTTTAAAAAAAAAATTTGAATCCACAAGAAAAGTGCACTAGAAGTAGGTTAAACACTTGAAATTTTAGGTCACAAATTTTTAGAAGATTTTCAATGGAAGGTGATTTGAAAACACAAGTACACAATGGAAACCTAACTCTAAAGAAACTTGCTAGGACTAATAGCAAATTATGAACACAATAAGGTAAAAGAAAAAGCACATCTAGGTAGGCACAAAAAGAGACAAACCGAGAGCAAAATTAATGAACAAAGAACTCAAAAACAAAAAAATTAGGTCAACATGTTATTCAAGGAATTTTGTGACATATAAGGACTACACACAAACTCTAAGACAAAACAAGATTAAGAACCAAAAAATCTAATGCATATGCATGAGGTCCAATCACGGACACATACAAGGAATGGAGAGACTCAAAATAAAATCAAAAATTAGCACAAGCAAATAGTTCCTAAACAAGTTGATTGAGGAATAAAATCAAGAACAATCAACCAATGGATCTATGAACACAAGAACATCAACAATATAGATCCAAACATTGAAACTCAAATTAAGACAAGACAAACACAAGAACAGAAGAACGCAGACACAAAAATGAAGAACACTTATCTCCTTGAAGACCTTGCTCTTGATACCAAAAATGATTGAGAAGATTAGGAGGAGTGAAGAATGTTCTTCTCCTTAGCTCTCCTTATGCACGGATCTTCTTCAAGGAAATGGAGTCCGAAACTTTGAACACTTGATGGAGGAAGATTTACAGATTGGAAGAAGGATTAAGCCTTGGATGGAAGCATCCAAGCTCAAGGTGCAAGGGAAGGCTCACTTCAAAGAGGAGGAAACCTAGTAGGGTTCCTAAGGAAGTTCACTTTCTCTCACGGAGACTTTGATAGGAAACTTGGCAAAAGGCTCTCAAATTTCATATAATGATCAAAATGATACAAAAGACTAAGGAGGTAGCATATATAGCATCCAGAATTGGCTCACACTTGGCGCCAATGTGCTAGTCCAAGGTGGCGCCAAGTTTTTGAATTCAAATTTGAATTTGAATTCATAAACTTAACTCACCTATAGGATCCGGTAACATGAGTGCTTAGTGTTCATTTAGGTGGAATTTGATTAGCATTTAGGGTTGAATTTGTGTCACACTTGTTCAGCCAAGGTGGCGCAAACAATGTGACTCTAAATTCAACTTAAATGCAAATCAAATTTAACCTAATGTTGCCTAATTCTCAACGTTTAATAGTTCCTCCTTAAAACCTAATCTAATGACCTAAATACATTGGTCAAACAAATACAATGAAAAGGAAAAATTACAAGAAGAAGAATGAGCCTAATATTGGGTATCAAAAGCCCAAAGCCCAAGAAGCCCAAAATTAAGCCCAAAAGCATTAAACCTAGTCTATAGTCAAAATACAAGACCAAAAATCAAAGTAAATTTCTATACTAACAAATCATGGTGTTTATTCAAGTAAGGTCCATATGAAAAGCACCCTAGGCCCACCAAGCCCATTGGGCCCACTAATCTCTGAAGCAGTCAAATCCGCAAGTAGTCTCCTGGCCATAGCTCTAGTGGTTGGGCCTTTAGCCCATACTCTTCCATCATTATTAGTCTCCCCAGGTGTAGCAAGTAAGTCAGTTGAAGAATTAGAGAGAACCAATAAACAGTAAACCAATTACATGTTATGTTGTGCATTTGTGTTGGTTATTAGTCTCCCCAGGTGTATCAAGTAAGTCAAATGATGAATTAGAGAGGACCAATGAACATTAAACCAATTACATGTTATGTTGTGCATTTGTGTTGGCTATTAGTCTCCCTAGGTGTAGCAAGTAAGTCAAATGAAGAATTAGAGAGAACCAATGAACAGTAAACCAATTACATGTTATGTTGTCCATTTATGTTGGATATTAGTCTCCCTAAGTGTAGCAAGTAAGTCAGCTGAAGAATTAGAGAGAACCAATAAACAGTAAACCAATTAAATGTTATGTTCTGCATTTGTGTTGGTTATTAGTCTCCCCAAGTGTAGCAAGTAAGTCAGTTGAAGAATTAAATAGAACCAATGAACAGTAAACCAATTACATGTTATGTTGTCCATTTGTGTTGGTTATTAGTCTCCCTAGGTGTGACAAGTAAGTCAGTTCAAGAATTAAATAGAACCAACGAACAGTAATCCAATTACATGTTATGTTGTGCATTTGTGTTGGTTATTAGACTCCCCAGCTGTAGCAAGTAAGTCAGTTGAAGAATTAGAGAGAACTAATGAACAGTAAACCAATTACATGTTATGTTGTGCATTTGTGTTGGTTATTAGACTCCCTAGGTGTAGCAAGTAAGTCAGTTGAAGAATTAGAGAGAACCAATGAACAGTAAACCAATTACATGTTATGTTGTGCATTTGTGTTGGTTATTAGTCTCCCTAGGTGTAGCAAGTAAGTCAGTTGAAGAATTAGAGAGAACCAATGAACAGTACACCAATTACATGCTATGTTGTCCATTTGTATTGGTTATTAGTGTCCCTAGGTGTGACAAGTAAGTCAGTTCGAGAATTAAATAGAACCAATGAACAGTAAACCAATTACATGTTATGTTGTGCTTTCGTGTTGGTTATTAGTCTTCCCAGCTGTAGCAAGTAAGTCAGTTGAAGAATTACAAAGAACCAATGAACAGTAAACCAATTACATGTTATGTTATGCATTTGTGTTGTTTATTAGTCTCCCCAGGTGTGACAAGTAAGTCAGTTCAAGAATTAAATAGAACCAATGAACAGCAAACGAATTACATGTTATGTTGTGCATTTGTGTTGGTTACTAGTTTCCCCAGCTGTAGCAAGTAAGTCAGTTGAAAAATTACAAAGAACCAATGAACAGTAAACCAATTACATGTTATGTTGTGCATATGTGTTGGTTATTAGTCTCCCCAGCTGTGGCAAGTAAGTCAGTTGAAGAATTACAGAGAACCAATGAACAGTATACCAATTACATGTTATGTTGTGCATTTGTGTTGGTTATTAGTCTCCCCAGGTGTAGCAAGTAAGTCAGTTGAAGAATTAAATAGAACCAGTGAACAGTAAACCAATTACATGTTATGTTGTGCATTCTGTTGGATATTAGTCTCCCCAGCTGTAGCAAGTAAGTCAGTTGAAGAATTAGAAAGAACCAATGAACCGTAAAGCAATTACATGTTATGTTGTGCATTTGTGTTGGTTATTAGTCTCCCCAGGTGTAGCAAGTAAGTCAACTGAAGAATTAGAGAGAACCAATGAACAGTAAACAAATTACATGTTATGTTGTGCATTTGTGTTGGTTAATAGTCTCCCCAGGTGTAGCAAGTAAGTCAGTTGAAGAATTAGAGAGAACCAATGAACAGTACACCAATTACATGCTATGTTGTGCATTTGTGTTGGTTATTAGTGTCCCTAGGTGTGACAAGTAAGTTAGTTCGAGAATTAAATAGAACCAATGAACAATAAACCAACTACATGTTATGTTGTGCATTTGTGCTGATTATTAGTGTCCCCAGCTGTAGCAAGTAAGTCAGTTGAAGAATTAGAGAACCAATGAACAGTAAACCAATTACATGTTATGTTGTGCATGTGTGTTGGTTATTAGTCTCCCTTGGTGTAGCAAGTAAGTTAGTTGAAGAATTAGAGAGAACCAATGAACAGTAAACCAATTACATGTTATGTTGTGCATTTGTGTTGGTTATTAGTCTCCCCAGGTGTAGCAAGTAAGTCAGTTGAAGAATTAGAGAGAACCAATGAACAGTAGACCAATTACAAATTATGTTGTGCATTTGTGTTGGTTATTAGTCTCCCCAGGTGTGACAAGTAAGTCAGTTCAAGAATTAAATAAAACCAATGAACAGTAAACCAATTACATGTTATGTTGTGCATTTGTGTTGGTTATTAGTGTTCCCAGCTGTAGCAAGTAAGTCAGTTGAAGAATTACAGAGAACCAATGAACAGTAAACCAATTACATGTTATGTTGTGCATTTGTGTTGGTTATTAAACTCCCCAGGTGTGACAAGTAAGTCAGTTCCAAAATTAAATAGAACCAATAAACAGCAAACGATTTACATGTTATGTTGTGCATTTGTGTTGGTTACTAGTTTCCCCAGCTGTAGCAAGTAAGTCAGTTGAAAAATTACAGAGAACCAATGAACAGTAAACCAATTACATGTTATGTTGTGCATTTGTGTTGGTTATTAGTCTCCCCAGCTGTGGCAAGTAAGTCAGTTGAAGAATTACAGAGAACTATTGAACAGTAAACCAATGTCATGTTATGTTGTGCATTTGTGTTGGTTATTAGTCTCCCCAGGTGTAGCAAGTAAGTCAGTTGAAGAATTAAATAGAACCATTGAACAGTAAACCAATTACATGTTATGTTGTGCATTTCTGTTGGTTATTAGTCTCCCCAGCTGTAGCAAGTAAGTCAGTTGAAGAATTAGAAAGAACAATGATGGAGGAGGCCCATGGGCTAAGGGCCCAACTACTAGGGCTATGGCAAGGATGATACATGAAGAGTGGGCCCAAGCCCAAGAAAGCCCACCACTTTATTTTGTTGGGCTTTGTCTCAAGCCCATTAGATTAGGGTTAGTATAGGATTGGGCCTTAGTGCCTTGTATTTCTTTTGGGCATTGTATTTCCTGCCATGTGGCTTAGCTTTTTCATTTAGAGGTCATTTGAATTTAGGGTTATTTAGGTTACATGTGTAGTTACATTAGAATGTAATTAGAATCACATTTGGTGTGCATTTCGGCCATGTGCAACACATGCACATGGTGTGATCCGAAATGCAACTCAAATGGAACTCTAATTACATTTCAAATGAGCTTGCACATGGGTGATCCGGTTTAAGGCACCAAAATTTGAATTTTGAATTCAAATTTTGGGCGCCTAAAGTTAAGTGAACCATTCCATGGTTTCACTTAACCTTAGGCTAACCCGTGGTTACCTAAACCTAATTTACTCTTATAAATTCATATGACCGAGCCATGTACCTCACTTTTGGATTGATGAATGAGATTTCTCACATTGAATTCTCTCCCTCCGAAAGTCACTCATAGCCTACCTCTACCCTCCTTGAGCTCCTCTCTTTGTAGAGCTAGGTTATCCCTTTCTTCTTCCGGACTTGGCATGGTCAAGCTTAGGAAACATTGATGCTTCTTGGAACTTCCTTCCTTGCCATATTTCCAAGGAACAGAGAAGGATTTGATTGTGTTCATTGAGGATTCACCAAGTGGAACCTCATCAAGTGGTATCAAGAGCTTCGGTCTTCAAGAGATAAGTTCATCTTCTTGAATTTTGATCCGTGGTTCAACTTGTTCTTGTGTTCATCTTATGTTCATATTGTTCATCTTGAGTTTTTGTCACTATTGAGTTGATTCCTTCCTAGATCTAATTTTGCCTTGAAAATTTGATGGATCTAGTTTCTCGTGCTTGAATGGTTCATATATGCGTCTTTGATTATATGCTCCATGAATCATGCTCCAATTCTTTGTGCTTATTAGGAAAATTCTGCCTATGATCTTTTTGTTTTCTTTGAGTCATATTTGAAATTTTATTCGGTCCATGTGTATTTGAGTCATTTTTATTTTGAATCAATGTTTAGTAGTCATGTGTAGTTCTTATTATGTTCATATTTCCTAGTTATGTTGAGTAATCCATTTGAAATTTGTTTTGAGTGAATTTTGAATCATTTTCTGGATTTGGCCGAGATCTATTTTTCTTTGGTATAAGCTCATCATTTTGGTTTTGTTTGAGTTCATAAACTACTACTAGATCATTAGTAGTTTTCTTAGAAATTTTTTAGGTTTCTAAAATCTTGAAATGTCTTACACAAAAATTTTAAATCCGTGAGGTTTGATCTTGTTTCATTGGTGTGTGCTGGAAAATTGTGTTTAAATTGCAATTTGAATTTTAAAATTGGAGCCACAACCGTGCATGTGCTACATAAAACAACCAAGCATCAAAAGCATGTCACATGTTCATTACATTTTAACCTAATTTGAGTGGCATTTGAATTACAA
This sequence comes from Cajanus cajan, assembly GCF_000230855.2. Lineage (NCBI taxonomy): Eukaryota > Viridiplantae > Streptophyta > Magnoliopsida > Fabales > Fabaceae > Cajanus > Cajanus cajan. The sequence goes on from NC_138525.1 coordinate 44,098,572, forward strand.
TTTGAATCCGGTTTTGGAGCTTCAATTAAGGTGTGACCGAGACTTGTGTGACTTTTTGATTAAAAGAAAAAAAGGCAACTCCTAGGATTATAAAAAAAAAATATGCAAAAGAAATTTGATTAAAAAAAAAAAGTGCTAAACCTAAATTTGAAAGGAAAAAGCCAATTAAGGAGTTGAATCTACATTGTTGTCTTCTCGGCTTGGATGTGAAATTGCACCTTAAAATTTTCAGCTCACATTCTTCTTGAGTGTTTTGGTTTTATAAATCAATTCTAGAACCTTTTTCTTAGGGTTATTCTTCCTTGACCTAGCCTAATCTTGTCTATTGTCATCCATATTATCTTCTCCTACTCTAATCTTGTTTTCTTTAACTCTTAAATATCTTTGCTGTTTGTATTCATTATGGAACTCAAATGTGACCTATGCTTGACCTAGCCTATCTCCTTAGAAGCTAGTTCTACAAGGGTCATCAAAAGAGGACTAAGAAAAGGAGGAGGAAAGGAAAAAGGAGACTCTCGGATTTGGCTATCAAAATTCAAAAGATCAAACACCAAACACTTGTGGCTGAATTTTTTTTTTGAAGTTGCTGGACCAGAATTTCCGTGAAGACCTCTTGGAGAATCAATTGGAAATTGTATTTGAATTTAAAAAAAAAAAAAAAAAAAACAGAGCATTAGTGACGGATTAGAGACCACTTTTTTCCTTACTAATTTGAATTTTGTTGCAAAATTTGGTCACTAATTCCTCACTAATTTTTGGTGGCTGTTTTAATTTCTCTTAAAAAGCCACTTGTTTCATTGTTGTTTAGCTTTGTAATTACCTTGTATTTGGCCATTTCAAGGAGTGTCTTGGAAGTGTCTTTGGTACACAACCATCTCTCCTTAGTTAGTCAATTTTCGTTAGTACTTGGTGGGAGTGGTCCTTGATTGATCTTTGGTATCTCTCAAGCTCTCACCCTAGGACACGTTTAGGTAGTTTAATTTGTGGCTTAATACTTGTTTTTATTTTCTTTCATACGTCTAGTTTGTCATAAATCACAAAAAAAACATCAAAAATCATTTTCATTGAAAAGAATTTGGTAGAGATTAACTACAAAGGGGATTAGTAATTTTTACTTGAAGAGGCTTGGTTTTTAAGTGGCTCTTAGTAGCTCACCTCCCTCCAAAGTTCAATTTGTATACATAATCCTCTAAGTACTTAGTCTTAACCTTGCATAAAAACAATTGCTTTTCAAAGTTCATTCATAAAAAATAATCTTTCACCTATCATGGAAGAATTTTCTACTCCTCATAGTGATACTAATTCAAGTGACAACAAAAGTTTTACTAAATTGTCACGTGAATTAAGATCACTAAAACTATGGAAAGAGCAAGAATTACAACAAAAACTTGAAAAAGAAGCTCAATTTGCTCTAATGGAGGAGGAAATTTGTTTATTAAAGGAGAAAGATAAAAGAAAACATCACCATGGTCAACATAGTTCCTACGCTCATAGTTCCACACTAGGAGAGTCAATACATAACAGCCTAGCTTTAGGAGATCATTATCAACCACCTCCTAGGAGAATCCATAGGAACTCCAAGACAAGGGAATCTAGGGTAGATCTCCCTTATTTTCATGGAAAAGATGATGTGGAGGGTTACCTAGACTGGGAAATGAAAGTAGAACAAATCTTCACTTGCCACCAAGTAAGGGAAGAAAGAAAAGTTTCCCTAGCCACTTTGAGTTTTCAAGGTCATGCCATGTATTGGTGGACCTCTCTTGTGAGAGATAGGCGTCTCCATAATGAACCTCCAATTCAATATTGGAATGAATTAAGGAGTGCCTTGAGGAGGAGGCATATACCCTCTTACTACACTAGGGAGCTTATCAACAAGCTCCAAAGACTCCATCAAAAAAATATGAATGTGGAAGAATATAGACAAACGATGGAGTTGTACATCATGAGGGCTGGCATTAGAGAAGAGGAAAATATTACCATTGCTAGGTTTTTGAGTGGATTATCCTATGAAATAAGAGATAAGGTTGAGCTTCTCCCTTATAGGGATTTGGATGATTTGGTTCAACTTTGCATAAAGGTTGAACAACAAAATTTACGAAAAGGTTTTAAAGTAAGCTCATACTCATCTTCTTTTTCTAAGGATAACTACAAGAGGGAGGGTAACAAAAATGATTTTGACAAGAAAAATACTTCTTCCTCCAAAAATCTAGATAAAGGTAAAGAAAAAGATAAAAAAACAAACACCTCATACACTAGCACCAAGTCTAGTGACATAAAATGCTTTAAGTGTCTTGGGAGAGGCCACATTGCTTCTCAATGCCCTAACAAAAAAGTGATGATTTTAAGGGGCCAAGACATTTATAGTAGCCAAGATGAAGCTACTGCTTCTTCATCTTCAAGTGAGGATGAAGAAAAAGCAAGTGAAGGAGAATCATGTGAGGTCACTTATCCTTATAATGGAGAACTTCTTATGATGAGAAGGGTCCTCAATAACCAACCTAGTGATACACAATCCCAAAGAGAGAACATCTTTCATACAAGATGTAATATTTCAAACAAAGCTTGTTCTCTCATAGTGGATAGTGGATCTTGGTGCAATTGTTGTAGCACTAGGATGGTTGAAAAGTTGGTTTTGACTACCACTCCCCACCCAAAACCTTATCAACTTCATTGGCTTAATGATGTTGGGGATATGGTGGTCAACCAACAAGTGGAAGTAGAGTTTTCTATAGGGAACTATCAAGATAAAGTTAAATGTGATGTAGTTCCTATGGAGGCTTGTCATATTTTATTGGGTAGGCCATGGCAATTTGATAAACAAACTCATCATGATGGCCTAACTAATAAAATAACTTTCACTCATAAGGGTAAAAAGTTTGTGCTTCATCCTTTGTCACCTTCACAAGTGATAGAAGATCAAGTACAAATGAAGGCCAAACGTGAGCAAGAAAAAGGAAAACAAAAAAGGTTGAAAAAAAAAAAACTTCTAAAAATTGATGAAAAAGAGGATTCTAGAGAGATTAATGTTCCCTCTCTAGAGATAGTTCAAGAAGAGAGTTTTCAACCAAAACCTTTACACAAAACTTCTCTCTTTATTGAACCATCTTCTCATATCCTCATGTGTCGAGGAACATTAACTTGCACTGTCACATCTTCTTTGGAAACTTCTCTACCTCTTGTGGTTAAAAATCTTTTAAAAGAATTTGATGATATATTTCCAAAGGAAGGCCCAATTGGACTTCCTCCTTTTCGGGGAATAGAACATCAAATAGATCTTGTGCCTGGGGCTAGTCTTCCGAATAGACCAGCCTATAGGACTAATCCACAAGAAACCAAGGAGATAGAGAAGCAAGTACAAGAATTGTTGGAGAAGGGCTGGATTCAAAAGAGTTTAAGTCCTTGTGCTGTACCTGTCATCTTGGTGCCAAAAAAAGATGGAAAATGGAGGAAGTGTTGTGACTGTAGAGCCATCAACAACATCACCATAAAATATAGGCACCCAATTCCTAGGCTTGATGACATGCTTGACGAATTGCATGGGTCATCCATATTTTCCAAGGTAGATCTTAAGAGTGGATATCACCAAATTAGAATCAAAGAAGGTGATGAGTGGAAAACCGCTTTTAAGACTAAGTTTGGATTATATGAATGGTTAGTAATGCCATTTGGGCTTACTAATGCACCTAGCACATTCATGAGGTTGATGAATCATGCCCTTAGGGATTGCATTGGTAGGTTTGTAGTTGTTTATTTCGATGATATCTTAATCTATAGCAAATGTCTAAGTGATCATGTGGATCACCTAAGGCAAGTCTTTTTTGTCCTTAGAGACAATCACTTGTTTGCCAATGTGGACAAGTGCACTTTTTGTGTAGATAATGTTATTTTTCTAGGGTTTGTGGTAAGCAAAAATGGGGTTCATGTCGACCCCGAGAAAATCAAAGCCATCCAAGAATGGCCTATTCCTACTAATGTAAGTGAAGTTAGGAGCTTCCATGGTTTGGCAAGCTTTTATAGGAGATTTGTTCCTAACTTATCTACATTAGCTTCACCTCTCAATGAGTTGGTGAAAAAGGATGTGGTCTTTGAATGGAAGGAAAAACATAACTTAGCTTTTCAAGATCTAAAGCATAAACTTACTCAAGCACCTGTTCTAGCTTTGCCTGATTTTTCTAAAACCTTTGAGCTAGAATGTGATGCTTCAGGACTTGGCATAGGAGCTGTGTTGTTACAAGGTGGCCACCCTATAGCTTATTTCAGTGAAAAACTTCATGGGGCTGCCTTGAACTACCCTACCTATGACAAGGAGTTATATGCTTTAGTTCGTGCCCTTCAAACTTGGGAACATTATCTTGTGACCAAGGAATTTGTCATACATAGTGATCATGAATCACTTAGGTGTAGCAAGTAAGTCAGTTGAAGAATTAGAGAGAACCAATGAACAGTAAACCAATTACATGTTATGTTGTGCATTTGTGTTTGTTATTACTCTCCCCAGGTGTAGCAAGTAAGTCAAATGAAGAATTAGAGAGAACCAATGAACAGTAAACTAATTACATGTTATGTTATGCATTTGTGTTGGTTATTAGTCTCCCCAGGTGTAGCAAGTAAGTCAGTTGAAGAATTAGAGAGAACCAATGAACAGTAAACCAAATACATGTTATGTTGTGCATTTGTGTTGGTTATTAGTCTCCCCAAGTGTAGCAAGTAAGTCATTTGAAGAATTAAATAGAACCAATGAACAGTAAACCAATTACATGTTATGTTGTGCATTTGTGTTGGTTATTAATCTCCCCAGGTGTGACAAGTAAGTCAGTTCAAGAATTAAATACAACCAATGAACAGTAAAATAATTTCATATTATGTTGTGCATTTGTGTTGGTTATTAGTCTCCCCAGGTGTAGCAAGTAAGTCAGTTGAAGAAATAGAGAGAACCAATGAACACTAAACCAATTACATGCTATGTTGTGGATTTGTGTTGGTTATTAGTCTCCCCAGGTGTAGCAAGTAAGTCAAATGAAGAATTAGAGAGAACCAATGAACAGTAAACCAATTTCATGTTATGTTGTGCATTTGTTTTGGTTCTTAGTCTCCCCAGGTGTAGCAAGTAAGTCAGATGAAGAATTAGAGAGAACCAATGAACAGTAAACCAATTACATGTTATGTTGTGCATTTTTATTGGTTATTAGTCTGCCCATGAGTAGCAAGTAAGTCAGTTAAAGAACTAGAGAGAACCAATGAACAGTAAACCAATTACATGTTATGTTTTGCATTTCTGTTGGTTATTAGTCTCCCCAGCTGTAGCAAGTAAGTCAAATGAAGAATTAGAGAGAACCTATGAACAGTAAACCAATTACATGTTTTGTTGTGCATTTGTGTTGGTTATTAGTCTCCCCAGGTGTAGCAAGTAAGTCAGTTGAAGAATTAGAGAGAACCAATGAACAGTAAACCAATTACATGTTATGTTGTGCAATTGTGTTGGTTATTAGTCTCCCCAGGTGTAGCAAGTAAGCCAGTTGAAGAATTAGAGAGAACCAATGGACAGTAAACCAATAACATGTTATGTTGTGCATTTGTGTTGGTTATTAGTCTCCACAAGTGTAGCAAGTAAGTCAGTTGAAGAATTAGAGAGAACCAATGAACAGTAAACCAATTACATGTTATGTTGTGGATTTGGGTTGGTTATTAGTCTCCCCACGTGTAGCAAGTAAGTCAAATGAAGAATTAGAGAGAACCAATGAACAGTAAACCAATTACATGTTATGTTGGGCATTTGTGTTGGTTATTAATCTGCCCAGCTATAGCAAGTAAGTCAGTTGAAGAATTAGAGAGAACCAATGAACAGTAAACCAATTATATGTTATGTTGTGCATTTGTATTTGTTATTACTCTCCCCAGGTGTAGCAAGTAAGTCAAATGAAGAATTAGAGAGAACCAATGAACAGTAAACCAATTACATGTTATGTTATGCATTTGTGTTGGTTATTAGTCTCCCCAGGTGTAGCAAGTAATTCAGTTGAAGAATTAGAGAGAACCAATGAACATTAAACCAAATACATGTTATGTTGTGCATTTGTGTTGGTTATTAATCTCCCCAGGTGTGACAAGTAAGTCAATTCAAGAATTAAATACAACCAATGAACATTAAACCAATTTCATATTAGGTTGTGCATTTGTGTTGGTTATTAGTCTCCCCAGGTGTAGCAAGTAAGTCAGTTGAAGAATTGGAGAGAACCAATGAACACTAAACCAATTACATGCTATGTTGTGGATTTGTGTTGGTTATTAGTCTCCCCAGGTGTAGCAAGTAAGTCAAATGAAGAATTAGAGAGAACCAATGAACAGTAAACCAATTTCATGTTATGTTGTGCATTTGTGTTGGTTCTTAGTCTCCCCAGGTGTAGCAAGTAAGTCAGATGAAGAATTAGAGAGAACCAATGAACAGTAAACCAATTACATCTTATGTTGTGCATTTTTATTGGTTATTAGTCTGCCCATGAGTAGCAAGTAAGTCAGTTAAAGAACTAGAGAGAACCAATGAACAGTAAACCAATTACATGTTATGTTGTGCATTTGTGTTGGTTATTAGTCTCCCCAGTTGTAGCAAGTAAGTCAGTTGAAGAATTAGAGAGAACCAATGAACAGTAAACCAATTACATGTTATGTTGTGCATTTGTGTTGGTTATTAGTCTCCCTAGGTGTAGCAAGTAAGTCAGTTGAAGAATTAGAGAGAACCAATGAACAGTAAACCAATTACATGTTATGTTGTGCATTTTTGTTGGTTATTAGTCTCCCCAGGTGTAGCAAGTAAGTCAGTTGAAGAATTAGAGAGAACTAATGAATAGTAAACCAATTACTTGTTATGTTGTGCATTTCTGTTGGTTATTAGTATCCCCAGGTGTAGAAAGTAAGTCAAATGAAGAATTCGAGAGAACCAATGAACAGTAAACCAATTACATGTTATGTTGTGCATTTGTGTTGGTTATTAGCCTCCCCAGGTGTAGAAAGTAAGTCAGTTGAAGAATTAGAGAGAACCAATGAACAGTAAACCAATTACATGTTATGTTTTGCATTTGTGTTGGTTATTAGTATCCCCAGGTGTAGCAAGTATGCCAAATGAAGAATTAGAGAGAACCAATGAACAGTAAACCAATTACATGTTATGTTGTGCATTTGTGTTGGTTATTAGTCTCCCCAGGTGTAGCAAGTAAGTCAGTTGAAGAATTAGAGAGAACCAATGAATAGTAAACCAATTACTTGTTATGTTGTGCATTTCTGTTGGTTATTAGTATCCCCTGGTGTAGCAAGTAAGTCAAATGAAGAATTAGAGAGAACCAATGAACAGTAAACCAATTACATATTATGTTGTGCATTTGTGTTGGTTATTAGTCTCCCCAGGTGTAGAAAGTAAGTCAGTTGAAGAATTAGAGAGAACCAATGAACAGTAAACCAATTACATGTTATGTTGTGCAATTGTGTTGGTTATTAGTCTCCCCAGGTGTAGCAAGTAAGCCAGTTGAAGAATTAGAGAGAACCAATGAACAGTAAACCAATTACATGTTATGTTGTGCATTTGTGTTGGTTATTAGTCTCCCCAGGTGTAGCAAGTAAGTCAGTTGAAGAATTAGAGAGAACCAATGAATAGTAAACCAATTACATGTTATGTTGTGCATTTGTGTTTGTTAATAGTCTCCCCATGTGTAGCAAGTAAGTCAGTTGAAGAATTAGGGAGAACCAATGAACAGTAAACCAATTACATGTTATGTTTTGCATTTGTGTTGGTTATTAGTATCCCCAGGTGTAGCAAGTATGCCAAATGAAGAATTAGAGAGAACCAATGAACAGTAAACCAATTACATGTTATGTTGTGCATTTGTGTTGGTTATTAGTCTCCCCAGGTGTAGCAAGTAAGTCAGTTGAAGAATTAGAGAGAACCAATGAATAGTAAACCAATTACTTGTTATGTTGTGCATTTCTGTTGGTTATTAGTATCCCCTGGTGTAGCAAGTAAGTCAAATGAAGAATTAGAGAGAACCAATGAACAGTAAACCAATTACATATTATGTTGTGCATTTGTGTTGGTTATTAGTCTCCCCAGGTGTAGAAAGTAAGTCAGTTGAAGAATTAGAGAGAACCAATGAACAGTAAACCAATTACATGTTATGTTGTGCAATTGTGTTGGTTATTAGTCTCCCCAGGTGTAGCAAGTAAGCCAGTTGAAGAATTAGAGAGAACCAATGAACAGTAAACCAATTACATGTTATGTTGTGCATTTGTGTTGGTTATTAGTCTCCCCAGGTGTAGCAAGTAAGTCAGTTGAAGAATTAGAGAGAACCAATGAATAGTAAACCAATTACATGTTATGTTGTGCATTTGTGTTTGTTAATAGTCTCCCCATGTGTAGCAAGTAAGTCAGTTGAAGAATTAGGGAGAACCAATGAACAGTAAACCAATTACATGTTATGTTTTGCATTTGTGTTGGTTATTAGTATCCCCAGGTGTAGCAAGTAAGTCAAATGAAGAATTAGAGAGAACCAATGAACAGTAAACCAGTTACATGTTATGTTGTGCAATTGTGTTGGTTATTAGTGATGTGAATCTGATGGGAGCACTCAAAGGACTTGGAGGACCAATGACTAGGGTTTTCTTAGTGGGTGTTTTTAGTACTTGTAATTAGTAAATAAGGGCCTAAAACTCTTGTTAAAGTGGCTGCCAACTCTTGTTTGGGCTGCACCACTTATTGGGCTAGTTATTAGGCAAGTTGTTTTTAGTTAAATAAGGTCCAAAACCTTTGGGATGAATCAGCCATGAGGCATACCAAAGGGTGCACGAATTTAGCATGTGTTTGTTTTGCATTAGTGGTCATAATTGTTAGGCTTAGTGGAGTTCATTAATTGCCCACTAATGGAGTTCATTAATTGCCCACTAATGTAAGTGAAAGGTCTTGGTTGTAAGCTATATAAGCTGCCCATTGGGATGAATAAGAGGAGATCAGAATTTGAGTTTTATTAACTGAGAGTGATTCTCCAATTGTTCTTGAGTGATTCAAGAATTTAGGGCATATCAAAGGATCATCCACAATTCTTTGTGTGAAGCCTTCCTTGGAAGAGTGATTCTTCCTCCATTCCTTTACCGTTTCCTTCCCTCCATTTCTAGCATCTAATTTCAATCCATATTTTTTTTATTTTAATTTATTAATTATGAGGTTTCAAACCTAGATAGATCCGTAAAACGAATCCATCCCTCTGGGTTCATATCATTTGGTATCAGAGCTTCGGCTCTGGGTTTGAATGGAAATGGAAATTTACTATACAAGATGTTTGGTTGACGACTCTCTGTTTTTGGTCGCAGTAGATGAATTCAATTTCAAAAATGTTGTGAGCAGCAGGGCGGTTGAGAAATTATGTCTGCCCACTACAAATGGACAAGCAATGATTAAATTCTCTATTGGAAAATATGAAGATGAAGTTCTTTGTGATATTGCCCCCATGGAGACATGCCATATGTTATTAGGGAGGCCATGGTTGTACAATAAAATTATAAATCCTGAACGACCTTCTATTTCTTTTGTGCATGGTGGACGAAGGATTAAGTTGATATGTCTATCATCCGACGCTGTACATGAGGATCAACTGAAATTGAAAATAAAGATAGCAAAAGAAAGAGAAGAGAAAATGAGAGAAGAAGATGAGATACATAGAGAGGAATATGACAACTCTAACGTTACATTTTCTTCTTTTGATGTGTCAAATATACAGGAACAGGAACACAAGTTTTCTTGTTTGAAGAAGCATGTCAACATCATTCCTAATGCACCTTTATACATTCTGCCCACCTCTCAAAATAAAATTCAAGAGACCTTGGACCTGGAAGATGAAGTTGATTTATTGTTTGAAGTTACTATTTCCCAAAGCTGCCACTTGAATGGGATTCAATTCCTATTCATTGAGTATGTTTGTGGTTATGAGTTTGAAGAGGTTTTATTTGTTTCGTTGATGATTAATAACTTACCAACAGGTGAAGCTAGAGATGGATACAAGCGAGATGTCTTCGACCCAGGAGGAAGCATTTGTGTTTCGGCAGTAGTTACTGAATTAAATAAATTAGGAAATAAATAAAGTTTTAAGATTCGGGACGAATCTCCTCAAAGAAGGAGGGTATGATGTGAATCTGATGGGAGCACTCAAAGGACTTGGAGGACCAATGACTAGGGTTTTCTTAGTCGGTGTTTTTAGTACATGTAATTAGTAAATAAGGGCCTAAAACTCTTGTTAAAGTGGCTGCCAACTCTTGTTTGGGCTGCACCACTTATTGGGCTAGTTATTAGGCAAGTTGTTTTTAGTTAAATAAGGTCCAAAACCTTTGGGATGAATCAGCCATGAGGCATACCAAAGGGTGCACGAATTTAGCATGTGTTTGTTTTGCATTAGTGGTCATAATTGTTAGGCTTAGTGGAGTTCATTAATTGCCCACTAATGGAGTTCATTAATTGCCCACTAATGTAAGTGAAAGGTCTTGGTTGTAAGCTATATAAGCTGCCCATTGGGATGAATAAGAACAGATCAGAATTTGAGTTTTATTAACTGAGAGTGATTCTCCAATTGTTCTTGAGTGATTCAAGAATTTGGGCATATCAAAGGATCATCCACAATTCTTTGTGTGAAGCCTTCCTTGGAAGAGTGATTCTTCCTCCATTCCTTTACCGTTTCCTTCCCTCCATTTCTAGCATCTAATTTCAATCCATATTTTTTTTATTTTAATTTATTAATTATGAGGTTTCAAACCTAGATAGATCCGTAAAACGAATCCATCCCTCTGGGTTCATATCAATTAGTCCCCCCAGGTGTAGCAAGTAAGCCAGTTGAAGAATTAGAGAGAACCAATGAACAGTAAACCAATTACATGTTATGATGTGCATTTGTGTTGGTTATTAGTCTCCCCAGGTGTAGCAAGAAAGTCAGTTGAAGAATTAGAGTGAACCAATGAACAGTAAACCAATTACATGTTATGTTGTGCATTTGTGTTTGTTAATAGTCTCCCCATGTGTAGCAAGTAAGTCAGTTGAAGAATTAGGGAGAAGCAATGAACAGTAAACCAATTACATGGTATGTTTTGCATTTGTGTTGGTTATTAGTATCCCCAGGTGTAGCAAGTAAGTCAAATGAAGAATTAGAGAGAACCAATGAACAGTAAACCAATTACATGTTTTGTTGTGCATTTGTGTTGGTTATTAGTCTCCCAAAGTGTAGCAAGTAAGTCAGTTGAAGAATTAGAGAGAACCAATGAACAGTAAACAATTACATGTTATGTTGTGCAATTGTGTTGGTTATTAGTCTCCCCAGGTGTAGCAAGTAAGCCAGTTGAAGAATTAGAGAGAACCAATGGACAGTAAACCAATAACATGTTATGTTGTGCATTTGTGTTGGTTATTAGTCTCCCCAAGTGTAGCAAGTAAGTCAGTTGAAGAATTAGAGAGAACCAATGAACAGTAAACCAATTACATGTTATGTTGTGCATTTGTGTTGGTTAATAGTCTCCCCATGTGTAGCAAGTAAGTCAGTTAAAGAATTTGGGAGAACCAATGAACACTAAACCAATTACATGCTATGTTGTGCATTTGTGATGGTTATTAGTCTCCCCAGGTGTAGCAAGTAAGTCAAATGAAGAATTAGAGAGAACCAATGAACAGTAAACCAATTACATGTTATGTTGTGCATTTGTGTTGGTTATGTCTCCCTAGGTGTAGTAAGTAAGTCAGTTTAAGAATTAGAGAGAACCAATGAGTAGTAAAGCAATTACATGTTATGTTGTGCATTTGTGTTGGTTATTAGTGTCCCCAGGTGTAGCAAGTAAGTCAGTTGAAGAATTAGAGAGAACCAATGAACAGTAAACCAATTACATGTTATGTTGTGCATTTGTATTTGTTATTACTCTCCCCAGGTGTAGCAAGTAAGTCAAATGAAGAATTAGAGAGAACCAATGAACAGTAAACCAATTACATGTTATGTTATGCAGTTGTGTTGGTTATTAGTCTCCCCAGGTGTAGCAAGTAAGTCAGTTGAAGAATTAGAGAGAACCAATGAACAGTAAACCAAATACATGTTATGTTGTGCATTTGTGTTGGTTATTAGTCTCCCCAAGTGTAGCAAGTAAGTCATTTTAAGAATTAAATAGAACCAATGAACAGTAAACCAATTACATGTTATGTTGTGCATTTGTGTTGGTTATTAAGCTCCCCAGGTGTGACAAGTAAGTCAATTCAAAAATTAAATACAACCAATGAACATTAAACCAATTTCATATTAGGTTGTGCATTTGTGTTGGTTATTAGTCTCCCCAGGTGTAGCAAGTAAGTCAGTTGAAGAATTAGAGAGAACCAATGAACACTAAACCAATTACATGCTATGTTGTGGATTTGTGTTGGTTATTAGTCTCCCCAGGTGTAGCAAGTAAGTCAAATGAAGAATTAGAGAGAACCAATGAACAGTAAACCAATTTCATGTTATGTTGTGCATTTGTGTTGGTTCTTAGTCTCCCCAGGTGTAGCAAGTAAGTCAGATGAATAATTAGAGAGAACCAATGAACAGTAAACCAACTTCATGTTATGTTGTGCATTTGTGTTGGTTATTAGTCTCCCCTGTTGTAGCAAGTAAGTCAGTTGAAGAATTAGAGAGAACCAATGAACAGTAAACCAATTACATGTTATGTTGTGCATTTGTGTTGGTTATTAGTCTCCCCAGATGTAGAAAGTAAATCAGTTGAAGAATTAGAGAGAACCAATGAACAGTAAACCAATTACATGTTATGTTTTGCATTTGTGTTGGTTATTAGTATCCCCAGGTGTAACAAGTAAGCCAAATGAAGAATTAGAGAGAACCAATGAACAGTAAACCAATTTCATATTAGGTTGTGCATTTGTGTTGGTTATTAGTCTCCCCAGGTGTAGCAAGTAAGTCAGTTGAAGAATTAGAGAGAACCAATGAACACTAAACCAATTACATGCTACGTTGTGGATTTGTGTTGGTTATTAGTCTCCCCAGGTGTAGCAAGTAAGTCAAATGAAGAATTAGAGAGAACCAATGAACAGTAAACCAATTTCATGTTATGTTGTGCATTTGTGTTGGTTCTTAGTCTCCCCAGGTGTAGCAAGTAAGTCAGATGAATAATTAGAGAGAACCAATGAACAGTAAACCAACTTCATGTTATGTTGTGCATTTGTGTTGGTTATTAGTCTCCCCTGTTGTAGCAAGTAAGTCAGTTGAAGAATTAGAGAGAACCAATGAAGAGTAAACCAATTACATGTTATGTTGTGCAATTGTGTCGGTTATTAGTCTCCCCAGGTGTAGCAAGTAAGCCAGTTGAAGAATTAGAGAGAACCAATGAACAGTAAACCAATTACATGTTATGTTGTGCATTTGTGTTGGTTATTAGTCTCCCCAGGTGTAGCAAGTAAGTCAGTTGAAGAATTAGAGAGAACCAATGAACAGTAAACCAATTACATGTTATGTTGTGCATTTGTGTTTGTTAATAGTCTCCCCATGTGTAGCAAGTAAGTCAGTTGAAGAATTAGGGAGAACCAATGAACAGTAAACCAATTACATGTTATGTTTGGCATTTGTGTTGGTTATTAGTATTCCCAGGTGTAGCAAGTAAGTCAAATGAAGAATTAGAGAGAACCAATGAACAGTAAACCAGTTACATGTTATGTTGTGCAATTGTGTTGGTTATTTGTCTCCCCAGGTGTAGCAAGTAAGCCAGTTGAAGAATTAGAGAGAACCAATGAACAGTAAACCAATTACATGTTTTGTTGTGCATTTGTGTTGGTTATTAGTCTCCCCAGGTGTAGCAAGTAAGCCAGTTGAAGAATTAGAGAGAACCAATGGACAGTAAACCAATAACATGTTATGTTGTGCATTTGTGTTGGTTAATAGTCTCCCCATGTGTAGCAAGTAAGTCAGTTAAAGAATTAGGGAGAACCAATGAACACTAAACCAATTACATGCTATGTTGTGCATTTGTGTTGGTTATTAGTATCCCCAGGTGTAGCAAGTAAGTCAAATGAAGAATTAGAGAGAACCAATGAACAGTAAACCAATTACATGTTTTGTTATGCATTTGTGTTGGTTATTAGTCTCCCCAGGTGTAGCAAGTAAGTCAGTTGAAGAATTAGAGAGAACCAATGAACAGTAAACCAATTACATGTTTTGTTGTGCATTTGTGTTGGTTATTAGTCTCCCCAGGTGTAGCAAGTAAGCCAGTTGAAGAATTAGAGAGAACCAATGGACAGTAAACCAATAACATGTTATGTTGTGCATTTGTGTTGGTTATTAGTCTCCCCAAGTGTAGCAAGTAAGTCAGTTGAAGAATTAGAGAGAACCAATGAACAGTAAACCAATTACATGTTATGTTGTGCATTTGTGTTTGTTAATAGTCTCCCCATGTGTAGCAAGTAAGTCAGTTGAAGAATTAGGGAGAACCAATGAACAGTAAACCAATTACATGTTATGTTGTGCATTTGTGTTGGTTAATAGTCTCCCCATGTGTAGCAAGTAAGTCAGTTAAAGAATTAGGGAGAACCAATGAACACTAAACCAATTACATGCTATGTTGTGCATTTGTGTTGGTTATTAGTCTCCCCAGGTGTAGCAAGTAAGTCAAATGAAGAATTAGAGAGAACCAATGAACAGTAAACCAATTACATGTTATGTTGTGCATTTGTGTTGGTTATGTCTCCCTAGGTGTAGTAAGTAAGTCAGTTGAAGAATTAGAGAGAACCAATGAGTAGTAAAGCAATTACATGTTATGTTGTGCATTTGTGTTGGTTATTAGTGTCCCCAGGTGTAGCATGTAAGTCAGTTGAAGAATTAGAGAGAACCAATGAACAGTAAACCAATTACATGTTATGTTGTGGATTTGGGTTGGTTATTAGTGTCCCCACGTGTAGCAAGTAAGTCAAATGAAGAATTAGAGAGAACCAATGAACAGTAAACCAATTACATGTTATGTTGGGCGTTTGTGTTGGTTATTAGTCTGCCCAGGTATAGCAAGTAAGTCAGTTGAAGAATTAGAGAGAACCAATGAACAGTGAACCAATTATATGTTATGTTGTGCATTTGTATTTGTTATTACTCTCCCCAGGTGTAGCAAGTAAGTCAAATGAAGAATTAGAGAGAACCAATGAACAGTAAACCAATTACATGTTATGTTATGCATTTGTGTTGGTTATTAGTCTCCCCAGGTGTAGCAAGTAAGTCAGTTGAAGAATTAGCGAGAACCAATGAACAGTAAACCAAATACATGTTATGTTGTGCATTTGTGTTGGTTATTAGTCTCCCCAAGTGTAGCAAGTAAGTCATTTGAAGAATTAAATAGAACCAATGAACAGTAAACCAATTACATGTTATGTTGTGCATTTGTGTTGGTTATTAATCTCCCCAGGTGTGACAAGTAAGTCAATTCAAGAATTAAATACAACCAATGAACATTAAACCAATTTCATATTAGGTTGTGCATTTGTGTTGGTTATTAGTCTCCCCAGGTGTAGCAAGTAAGTCAGTTGAAGAATTAGAGAGAACCAATGAACACTAAACCAATTACATGCTATGTTGTGGATTTGTGTTGGTTATTAGTCTCCCCAGGTGTAGCAAGTAAGTCAAATGAAGAATTAGAGAGAACCAATGAACAGTAAACCAATTTCATGTTATGTTGTGCATTTGTGTTGGTTCTTAGTCTCCCCAGGTGTAGCAAGTAAGTCAGATGAAGAATTAGAGAGAACCAATGAACAGTAAACCAAATACATGTTATGTTGGGCATTTTTATTGGTTATTAGTCTGCCCATGAGTAGCAAGTAAGTCAGTTAAAGAACTAGAGAGAACCAATGAACAGTAAACCAATTACATGTTATGTTGTGCATTTGTGTTGGTTATTAGTCTCCCCAGGTGTAGCAAGTAAGTCAGTTGAAGAATTAGAGAGAACCAATGAACACTAAACCAATTACATGCTATGTTGTGGATTTGTGTTGGTTATTAGTCTCCCCAGGTGTAGCAAGTAAGTCAAATGAAGAATTAGAGAGAACCAATGAACAGTAAACCAATTTCATGTTATGTTGTGCATTTGTGTTGGTTCTTAGTCTCCCCAGGTGTAGCAAGTAAGTCAGATGAAGAATTAGAGAGAACCAATGAACAATAAACCAATTACATGTTATGTTGTGCATTTTTATTGGTTATTAGTCTGCCCATGAGTAGCAAGTAAGTCAGTTAAAGAACTAGAGAGAACCAATGAATAGTAAACCAATTACGTGTTATGTTGTGCATTTGTGTTGGTTATTAGTCTCCCCAGTTGTAGCAAGTAAGTCAGTTGAAGAATTAGAGAGAACCAATGAACAGTAAACCAATTACATGTTATGTTGTGCATTTTTGTTGGTTATTAGTCTCCCCAGGTGTAGCAAGTAAGTCAATTGAAGAATTAGAGAGAACCAATGAATAGTAAACTAATTACTTGTTATGTTGTGCATTTCTGTTGGTTATTAGTATCCCCAGGTGTAGAAAGTAAGTCAAATGAAGAATTCGAGAGAACCAATGAACAGTAAACCAATTACATGTTATGTTGTGCATTTGTGTTGGTTATTAGTCTCCCCAGGTGTAGAAAGTAAGTCAGTTGAAGAATTAGAGAGAACCAATGAACAGTAAACCAACTACATGTTATGTTTTGCATTTGTGTTGGTTATTAGTATCCCCAGGTGTAGCAAGTATGTCTCCATGGGGGCAATATCACAAAGAACTTCATCTTCATATTTTCCAATAGAGAATTTAATCATTGCTTGTCCATTTGTAGTGGGCAGACATAATTTCTCAACCGCCCTGCTGCTCACAACATTTTTGAAATTGAATTCATCTACTGCGACCAAAAACAGAGAGTCGTCAACCAAACATCTTGTATAGTAAATTTCCATTTCCATTCAAACCCAGAGCCGAAGCTCTGATACCAAATGATATGATTCCTAATTGCACCAGAGTTGAAAAAGGATCTTTTGGGTTAAAATCTTGGACTTAATTTCTGGAATGTAGGGAAGGATCTTTTGGGTTAAAATCTTGGACTTAATTTCTGGAATGTGGGTAAGGAAATTAGATGCAAGAAATGGAGGGAAGGAAACTGATGTGAATTAATCGATTATAAGGAAGGCGCCACAAATATGATTATTTGATAAGCCAAGAAAGATCGCCTCAAGAATTGGAGAATTCTTGATAAGATCAAATGATGCAAGGAAAAACCCTAGCAGAGTTAAAACTCACAAAAATTTGTAATCTGAATAATCTGTCCTTTTCTCAATTCTCAAAATGTTTAATACAACTTTTGTTTGAGTTTGCCTCATTTGGAAGTAAATAAAGAAAATTAAAATATTAATATCCCAACAGAAGCTAATATGCCCAAGTGGTTTGATGAAGGCATTATAAGCTTAAGGTCTTGGGTTCAAATCCTGAAATGTAGTAGTTTATTATTTTTATTTTTAATACTGCCTTTTACAAAACAAAACTAACACAACTTTAAAACTTAAGACATAAAAAGATAATAATAATAAAATAAAAACGAAATCTTCCAGTTGGCCTCCTAGCTTCCCAAGCAAGCTATGCATGTAATAAGTCTAGCCTCCTCCATGTGTTGAGTCGATTGTTGGGTCTCTAGTAAATGGGCCACTTTGTGCTGCAATGCCTCTTGGGTTTTTTTAAGCATCCCTCTAGTCATAGGCCCACTTAAGATTTGAATTGGATCTTGATCTTTGTCCTCTTCGTCGTGGACTTGGGCCTTCTGGTCATGGGCCTCTTGAGTTTGGGCTTTTATGTCCACATCATTCTCTCCTTCTTGGGCAGCATTTGTCCTCAAAGCTATGAAGAATCTCCTGCATCAAAATGAGTCAAATCAGCAACATTAAAAGAAGAACTTACACCATACTCACCTGGTAGATCAATTTTGTAAGCATTATCATTGATCTTTTCTAGGACTTGGAAAGGCCCATCTCCTCTAGGTTGAAGTTTAGACTTCCTTTGTTCAGGGAACCTCTCTTTTCTCATATGTACCCAAACCCAATCACCAGGTTCAAAAATAACTTTCTTTCTGCCCTTGTTGGCTTGTTTGGCATAACTCTCAATTTTCTTTTCAGTTTGAGCTTTCACTTGCTCATGCAACTTCTTCACATATTCAGCCTTAGCCTGTGCATCTTTATGCTTAAATTCAGAAATGTTAGGCATAGGTAACAAGTCAAGTGGTGTTAGAGGATTAAATCCATACACAATTTCAAATGGTGAACATTTAGTTGTGCTATGGACAGCCCTATTATATGCAAACTCTACATGAGGCAAATGTTCTTCCCAAAATTTAATATTTTTCTTTAAAACAGTCCTAAGCAAAGTGCCTAAAGTTCTATTCACTACCTCAGTTTGTCCATCGGTTTGTGGGTGACAAGTAGTAGAGAAAAGTAATTTAGTACCCAACTTACCCCACAACGTTCTCCAAAAATGACTTAGGAACTTGGTGTCCCTATCACTTACAATGCTCCTAGGTAGCCCGTGGAGTCGCACAACTTCCCTAAAAAATAAGTCAGCTACATGGCAAGCATCATTAACCTTTTTACATGGTATAAAATGTGCCATTTTTGAAAACCTGTCAACAACAACAAAAATAGAATCTTTTCCATTCTTTGTTCTAGGCAACCCCAAAACAAAGTCCATAGATATATCAATCCAAGGAAAATCAGGAACAGGCAAAGGGGTATACAATCCATGAGGCTTAACTTTAGATTTAGCCTTTTTACAAACAATACAATGATCACAAAATTTATGTACATCATGCTTCATATGGGGCCAATAGAAATGTTCTTGCAAAATTTCCAACGTCTTTTGAACCCCAAAATGACCCATCAATCCCCCCTCATGTGATTCACTCACAAGTAGCTCTCTAATGGAACACTTAGGCACACACAATCTATTTGCTTTAAACAAGAACCCATTATGCCTATAGTAACCATTTTCAGAAAACTTTTCACATGCAGCAAAATTTTCAGCAAAGTCCACATCATGCATATACATGTCTTTCAAAGATTCAAGACCAAATAGTTTAGTTTCAAGCATAGAGAGCAAATTATGTCTCCTAGACAAAGCATCAGCCACTACATTCCCTTTTCCCTTTTTATGCTTGATGACATATGGAAATTGCTCTAGAAACTCTACCCACTTAGCATGCCTCTTATTAAGCTTACCTTGTCCTTTTAAGTACTTTAAGGACTCATGATCACTATGGATGACAAACTCTTTGGGCAAAAGGTAATGTTGCCAAGTCCTTAAAGCTCTCACCAAGGCATACAATTCCTTATCATAAGTGGGATGGTTTAGGGCAGCCCCATTCAACTTCTCACTAAAATAAGCAATTGGATGACCTTCTTGCATCAAAACAGCCCCAATACCCACATTAGATGCATCACATTCAATTTCAAAAGATTTTGCAAAATTTGGTAATGCAAGAATGGGGGCATTAGTTAGTTTGTGCTTAAGTTCAGAAAATGCCTTCTCTTGTTTTTCACCCCATTTAAACCCAACATGCTTTTTAACTATTTCATTAAGAGGTGCAGCCAAAGTACTAAAATCCTTAACAAACCTCCTATAGAAACTAGCTAACCCATGAAAACTTCTCACTTCACTCACATTCTTAGGGGTAGGCCACTCTTGGATGGCTCTAATCTTTTCCTCATCAACTTGTACCCCTTTAGAACTCACAACAAATCCCAAAAACACAACATGATCAGTGCAAAAGGTACATTTTTCAATATTAGCAAACAATTTTTCCTTTCTGAGCACATTCATGACAACACTTAAATGTTCAACATGCAAATCAAAGTTAGTGCTATATATCAGAATATCATCAAAGTATACCACAACACATTTGCCTAAAAATTCCTTTAAGACATGGTTCATCAATCTCATAAAAGTGCTTGGGGCATTAGTTAACCCAAAGGGCATCACTAGCCACTCATACAAACCATACTTAGTTTTAAAGGCAGTTTTCCATTCATCCCCTTCCCTAATCCTAATTTGATGGTACCCACTTTTCAAGTCAATTTTTGAAAAAATACAGGCACCATGCAATTCATCCAATAAGTCATCTAACCTAGGAATAGGATGCCTATACTTAACTGTGATGTTGTTGATGGCTCTACAATCAGTGCACATCCTCCATGTTCCATCCTTCTTAGGGACTAAAATGACTGGAACTGCACATGGGCTCATGCTTTCTTGTACCCATCCTTTGCTCATCAATTCTTCGACTTGCCTTTGGATCTCTTTGGTCTCTTGGGGATTACTTCTATATGCTGGTCGGTTGGGCAATGACACTCCTGGAATGAGATCAATATGGTGTTCAATTCCCCTCAAAGGTGGTAGTCCCTTTGGTAACTCCTTCGGAAACACATCTTTATATTCCTGCAAAATAAATTCAACACTAGGAGGAATAGCAATTTTATTTGAATTGTCAGCAACAAAAATATTATTTTTGCAGTACATCAAGTAAAGTGGTTTGTGAGCAAGAAACATCTTTTTCACCTCACTTTCTTTTGCTAAACAACTCATTTTTCTCTCAAGTGTTTCACTCTTTCCCTCAAGTGTTTCACTCTTTCCCTCAAGTGTTTCACTCTTCTTCTTTCTACTTTTGATAGGTGTTTCACTCTTCTCTCTTTTCTCTTGCATTATTTTTTCTCTCATTTTTATTTGATCCTCACACACATCTCTAGGAGATAATGGTTTGAGAATAATTTTCTGGTCATTGTGCATGAAAGAAATTTTGTTGGTGAATCCATCATGTAGTGCTTTTGTGTCATACTGCCATGGCCTCCCTAGGAGGAGATGAGTTGCCTCCATTGGAACCACATCACACAACACCTTATCATTATACCTTCCAATTGAGAAGCACACCTCAACCTGCTGAGTTACTTTCATCTCTCCATCTTCACTAAGCCATTGAAGTTTGTATGGCCTAGGATGTGGTTTGGTTCCCAAATTTAACTTAGATACTAATCTGGAACTAGCCACATTAGTACAACTTCCACCATCAACTATTAAAGAGCATAATTTACCTTTGATGGAACATCTAGTGTGGAAAATATTTTCTCTTTGGGTTTGCTCAAGTGGTTGTATCTGACTTCCCAACAACCTCCTTACCATTAGTATATCACCCTGCAATGCTTCCTCTTCTTTCTCCACTTCTTCTTCATCAGGTTCAGATTCACTAGTGATTTGCCCATCCTCCTTCATGATCATGATCCTCCTAGTTGGGCATTCAGAAGCAATATGTCCTCTTCCCAAGCATTTGAAGCATTTGATGTTTCTAGTTCCAGTAGGAAAGACAGATGTATTTGGATTTGTTGGTGATTTCCCTTGTGGAGGAGTCACTGCTGAACTAGATGAATTTCCTCCTTCCTTCTTAAATCTATCCCTCCAGTTTGGATTATAAGAACTGGAAGAATTCTTCCTTGCTATACCTTTCCTCTTGAGTTGTTGTTCAACCTGTACAGCCTTGTGCAACAAATCTTCCATCTCCACATATTCCTGCAATTCCACAACATCCCTAATATCAGTGTTTAGGCCATTCAGAAAACGAACCATTGTTGCTTCATTTTCTTCCTCTATGCAGGCTCTCATCAATGCCATCTCCATCTCCTTATAGTATTCTTCAACAGTCATGCTACCTTGAGTTAATTTTTGAAGTTTTAAACGCAAAGTTCTACTATAACTGGTTGGCACGTATCTCTTCCTCATGACTCTCCTCATTTCAGCCCATGTATCTATTTCCCGTTCCTCATCTCTTTGCATTTCCTTTTGATATTTGTTCCACCAAATGAGGGCATAGTCTGAGAATTCAGCTGCAGCCAACTTGACCTTTTGTGCTTCAGTATAGTCATTGCATGAAAACACATGTTCAATCTTCATCTCCCACTCTAGATAGGCATCTGGATCACTCCTACCTTTGAATGGGGGAACATTCAACTTCACTCCTTCAAGTCTGTTTTGTCTAGGACCTCCATTGCCGCCTCTACCTCCCCTATTTCGGTTAGGACCTCCATCATCTTGATTTAGTTGATTTTCAATTCCTTCAATCCTCTCATAGAGCTCTTGATTATTTTGTGTCATCAATCTTTGCATTTGTGCAGTCATAGCTTCAAGTAACAATCTTTGAGCTCCATCTAAATGAGGACCACCACCTCCCGCTCCTGCCATTGTTCAACTAAAAGAACCGAAAACAAAAAAAAATGTGAAGTAATAGGACCTTACCACTCTTCTCACGTGTTTGCACTCAAAGATGTACCACTCGTGTTTACTCTCAACTTGGCTTTTGTGTAAATATTCACTCTTGCCTTTTTCCACTCAATCTCTGACTTAAGGTTCTTACAAGAATCAAATAATCTATAATCAAGAATCACCTTCAAGGATAGCAATCATAAGGAATAAAATAGAATTGTAGTACCCACAAAGGACAAGTAGCAACGAACAAGGAAGACACTTGACACTTAGGAATTTTATCAAACAGGTAATGTGCACAAAATTTAAGGAAGAACAACTGCCATATATTTGTATATATATATATATATATATATATATATTTTTTTTTTTTTTTATTTTTTTTTTTAACTTCTTTTGCTGCAGATTTTTTTTTTTTTTTTTAAACTTCTTTTGCTGCAGATTTTTTTTTTTTTTTTTTTTTTTAGAAAACTTTTTTTTTTTTTTGGCAGAATTTATGTTCCAAAATGAAAGAGAATCACTAAAGAAATATGTGGATACACAATAACAAGAAGAAATGAAACAAGGAAAGAAAAAAAAAATTTAAAACAGGAATTTGAACAGTACCGTGAACAGTGATGATGAACAGTGCGCGTGAACAGTATCGATGAACAGTCAGGGAACTGTGTGTGAACAGTACCGATGAACAGTACCAGGACGGTGTTGTGTGAACAGTACCCCCAACCTAGCTCTGAATACCAAATGATGTGAATTAATCGATTATAAGGAAGGCGCCACAAATATGATTATTTGATAAGCCAAGAAAGATCGCCACAAGAATTGGAGAATTCTTGATAAGATCAAATGATGCAAGGAAAAACCCTAGCAGAGCTAAAACTCACAAAAATTTGTAATCTGAATAATCTGTCCTTTTCTCAATTCTCAAAATGTTTAATACAACTTTTGTTTGAGTTTGCCTCATTTGGAAGTAAATAAAGAAAATTAAAATATTAATATCCCAACAGAAGCTAATATGCCCAAGTGGTTTGATGAAGGCATTATAAGCTTAAGGTCTTGGGTTCAAATCCTGAAATGTAGTAGTTTATTATTTTTATTTTTAATACTGCCTTTTACAAAACAAAACTAACACAACTTTAAAACTTAAGACATAAAAAGATAATAATAATAAAATAAAAACGAAATCTTCCAGTTGGCCTCCTAGCTTCCCAAGCAAGCTATGCATGTAATAAGTCTAGCCTCCTCCATGTGTTGAGTCGATTGTTGGGTCTCTAGTAAATGGGCCACTTTGTGCTGCAATGCCTCTTGGGTTTTTTTAAGCATCCCTCTAGTCATAGGCCCACTTAAGATTTGAATTGGATCTTGATCTTTGTCCTCTTCGTCGTGGACTTGGGCCTTCTGGTCATGGGCCTCTTGAGTTTGGGTTTTTATGTCCACATCAGAAACGGTAAAGGAATGGAGGAAGAATCACTCTTCCAAGGAAGGCTTCACACAAAGAATTGTGGATGATCCTTTGATATGCCCAAATTCTTGAATCACTCAAGAACAATTGGAGAATCACTCTCAGTTAATAAAACTCAAATTCTGATCTCTTTTTTATTCATCCCAATGGGCAGCTTATATAGCTTACAACCAACACCTTTCACTTACATTAGTGGGCAATTAATGGACTCCACTAAGCCTATCAATTATGACCACTAATGACAAAACATTAAAAAAAATCACTTTAGTGGGCAATTGTTGAACTCCACTAAGCCTAACAATTATGACCACTAATGACAAAACATTAAAAACACATGCTAAATTCGTGCACCCTTTGGTATGCCTCATGGCTGATTCATCCCAAAGGTTTTGGACCTTATTTAACTAAAAACAACTTGCCTAATAACTAGCCCAATAAGTGGTGCAGCCCAAACAAGAGTTGGCAGCCACTTTAACAAGAGTTTTAGGCCTTTATTTACTAATTACAAGTACTAAAAACACCCACTAAGAAAACCCTAGTCATTGGTCCTCCAAGTCCTTTGAGTGCTCCCATCAGATTCACATCATACCCTCCTTCTTTGAGGAGATTCGTCCCGAATCTTAAAACTTTATTTATTTCCTAATTTATTTAATTCAGTAACTACTGCCGAAACACAAATGCTTCCTCCTGGGTCGAAGACATCTCGCTTGTATCCATCTCTAGCTTCACCTGTTGGTAAGTTATTAATCATCAACGAAACAAATAAAACCTCTTCAAACTCATAACCACAAACATACTGAATGAATAGGAATTGAATCCCATTCAAGTGGCAGCTTTGGAAAATAGTAACTTCAAACAATAAATCAACTTCATCTTCCAGGTCCAAGGTCTCTTGAATTTTATTTTGAGAGGTGGGCAGAATGTATAAAGGTGCATTAGGAATGATGTTGACATGCTTCTTCAAACAAGAAAACTTGTGTTCCTGTTCCTGTATATTTGACACATCAAAAGAAGAAAATGTAACGTTAGAGTTGTCATATTCCTCTCTATGTATCTCATCTTCTTCTCTCATTTTCTCTTCTCTTTCTTTTGCTATCTTTATTTTCAATTTCAGTTGATCCTCATGTACAGCGTCGGATGATAGACATATCAACTTAATCCTTCGTCCACCATGCACAAAAGAAATAGAAGGTCGTTCAGGATTTATAATTTTATTGTACAACCATGGCCTCCCTAATAACATATGGCATGTCTCCATGGGGGCAATATCACAAAGAACTTCATCTTCATATTTTCCAATAGAGAATTTAATCATTGCTTGTCCATTTGTAGTGGGCAGACATAATTTCTCAACCGCCCTGCTGCTCACAACATTTTTGAAATTGAATTCATCTACTGCGACCAAAAACAGAGAGTCGTCAACCAAACATCTTGTATAGTAAATTTCCATTTCCATTCAAACCCAGAGCCGAAGCTCTGATACCAAATGATATGATTCCTAATTGCACCAGAGTTGAAAAAGGATCTTTTGGGTTCAAAATTTAGACTTAATTTCTGGAATGTAGGGAAGGATCTTTTGGGTTAAAATCTTGGACTTAATTTCTGGAATGTGGGTAAGGAAATTAGATGCAAGAAATGGAGGGAAGGAAACGGTAAAGGAATGGAGGAAGAATCACTCTTCCAAGGAAGGCTTCACACAAAGAATTGTGGATGATCCTTTGATATGCCCAAATTCTTGAATCACTCAAGAACAATTGGAGAATCACTCTCAGTTAATAAAACTCAAATTCTGATCTCTTTTTTATTCATCCCAATGGGCAGCTTATATAGCTTACAACCAACACCTTTCACTTACATTAGTGGGCAATTAATGGACTCCACTAAGCCTATCAATTATGACCACTAATGACAAAACATTAAAAAAAATCACTTTAGTGGGCAATTGTTGAACTCCACTAAGCCTAACAA
Organism: Cajanus cajan; assembly: GCF_000230855.2. Taxonomy (NCBI): domain Eukaryota; kingdom Viridiplantae; phylum Streptophyta; class Magnoliopsida; order Fabales; family Fabaceae; genus Cajanus; species Cajanus cajan. The sequence goes on from NC_138525.1 coordinate 44,124,279, forward strand.
TTATGACCACTAATGACAAAACATTAAAAACACATGCTAAATTCGTGCACCCTTTGGTATGCCTCATGGCTGATTCATCCCAAAGGTTTTGGACCTTATTTAACTAAAAACAACTTGCCTAATAACTAGCCCAATAAGTGGTGCAGCCCAAACAAGAGTTGGCAGCCACTTTAACAAGAGTTTTAGGCCTTTATTTACTAATTACAAGTACTAAAAACACCCACTAAGAAAACCCTAGTCATTGGTCCTCCAAGTCCTTTGAGTGCTCCCATCAGATTCACATCACAGTGACTCCTCCACAAGGGAAATCACCAACAAATCCAAATACATCTGTCTTTCCTACTGGAACTAGAAACATCAAATGCTTCAAATGCTTGGGAAGAGGACATATTGCTTCTGAATGCCCAACTAGGAGGATCATGATCATGAAGGAGGATGGGCAAATCACTAGTGAATCTGAACCTGATGAAGAAGAAGTGGAGAAAGAAGAGGAAGCATTGCAGGGTGATATACTAATGGTAAGGAGGTTGTTGGGAAGTCAGATACAACCACTTGAGCAAACCCAAAGAGAAAATATTTTCCACACTAGATGTTCCATCAAAGGTAAATTATGCTCTTTAATAGTTGATGGTGGAAGTTGTACTAATGTGGCTAGTTCCAGATTAGTATCTAAGTTAAATTTGGGAACCAAACCACATCCTAGGCCATACAAACTTCAATGGCTTAGTGAAGATGGAGAGATGAAAGTAACTCAGCAGGTTGAGGTGTGCTTCTCAATTGGAAGGTATAATGATAAGGTGTTGTGTGATGTGGTTCCAATGGAGGCAACTCATCTCCTCCTAGGGAGGCCATGGCAGTATGACACAAAAGCACTACATGATGGATTCACCAACAAAATTTCTTTCATGCACAATGACCAGAAAATTATTCTCAAACCATTATCTCCTAGAGATGTGTGTGAGGATCTGATATGAACCCAGAGGGATGGATTCGTTTTACGGATCTATCTAGGTTGGAAAGCTCATAATTAAGAAATTAAAAGAAAAAAATATGGATTGAGGTAAGAAATGGAAGAACAACGCCACAATCCCTAAAGATTGATAAGTTGAGGAAGATTCGCCACTTTGAATTAGGGAATTCAAGGATAAGAATCAAAAGTAGTTCCTAAGAACCTAGAGAGAGAAAATCCTCTCAATTGGAAAAATATCCAAATTCTGAATAATTCATTTTCTCCCCAAACTTTTACAAATGGTTCCTATTTATAAGCTTAGATGGGCAAGATGACATAAATTCCCACTAACACTTAATATTGACTCTTCACTAGCCCACTAACTAAGCAATAAATTCCCACTAGCATTTATTTCCCCTTAGCAACCTAAAAGGCAAGGCAACCTATCATATTTATTTAATAAAATAAAATAAAACGAAAATTACATTAAAAATAAGATAATGAACTTATTAATTATTCAGTCCCAAACTACTTAAATTCCTAGTCCATTATTGCTTCTTCTTGATTCACATCACCTGGGGAGACTAATAACCAACACAAATGCACAACATAACATGTAATTGGTTTACTGTTCATTGGTTCACTCTAATTCTTCAACTGGCTTACTTGCTACACCTGGGGAGACTAATAACCAACACAATTGCACAACATAACATGTAATTAGTTTACTGTTCATTGGTTCTCTCTAATTCTTCAACTGACTTACTTGCTACACCTGGGGAGACTAATAACCAACACAAATGCACAACATAACATGTAATTGGTTTACAGTTCATTGGTTCTCTCTAATTCTTCATTTGGCTTACTTGCTACACTTGGGGATACTAATAACCAACACAAATGCAAAACATAACATGTAATTGGTTTACTGTTCATTGGTTCTCTCTAATTCTTCAACTGACTTACTTTCTACACCTGGGGAGACTAATAACCAACACAAATGCACAACATAACATGTAATTGGTTTACAGTTCATTGGTTCTCTCGAATTCTTCATTTGACTTACTTTCTACACCTGGGGATACTAATAACCAACAGAAATGCACAACATAACAAGTAATTGGTTTACTATTCATTGGTTCTCTCTAATTCTTCAACTGACTTACTTGCTACACCTGGGGAGACTAATAACCAACAAAAATGCACAACATAACATGTAATTGGTTTACTGTTCATTGGTTCTCTTTAATTCTTCAACTGACTTACTTGCTACACCTAGGGAGACTAATAACCAACACAAATGCACAACATAACATGTAATTGGTTTACTGTTCATTGGTTCTCTCTAATTCTTCAACTGACTTACTTGCTACAACTGGGGAGACTAATAACCAACACAAATGCACAACATAACATGTAATTGGTTTACTGTTCATTGGTTCTCTCTAGTTCTTTAACTGACTTACTTGCTACTCATGGGCAGACTAATAACCAATAAAAATGCCCAACATAACATGTATTTGGTTTACTGTTCATTGGTTCTCTCTAATTCTTCATCTGACTTACTTGCTACACCTGGGGAGACTAAGAACCAACACAAATGCACAACATAACATGAAATTGGTTTACTGTTCATTGGTTCTCTCTAATTCTTCATTTGACTTACTTGCTACACCTGGGGAGACTAATAACCAACACAAATCCACAACATAGCATGTAATTGGTTTAGTGTTCATTGGTTCTCTCTAATTCTTCAACTGACTTACTTGCTACACCTGGGGAGACTAATAACCAACACAAATGCACAACATAATATGAAATTGGTTTAATGTTCATTGGTTGTATTTAATTCTTGAATTGACTTACTTGTCACACCTGGGGAGATTAATAACCAACACAAATGCACAACATAACATGTAATTGGTTTACTGTTCATTGGTTCTATTTAATTCTTCAAATGACTTACTTGCTACACTTGGGGAGACTAATAACCAACACAAATGCACAACATAACATGTATTTGGTTTACTGTTTATTGGTTCTCTCTAATTCTTCAACTGACTTACTTGCTACACCTGGGGAGACTAATAACCAACACAAATGCATAACATAACATGTAATTGGTTTACTGTTCATTGGTTCTCTCTAATTCTTCATTTGACTTACTTGCTACACCTGGGGAGAGTAATAACAAATACAAATGCACAACATAACATGTAATTGGTTTACTGTTCATTGGTTCTCTCTAATTCTTCAACTGACTTACTTGCTATACCTGGGCAGACTACTAACCAACACAAATGCCCAACATAACATGTAATTGGTTTACAGTTCATTGGTTCTCTCTAATTCTTCATTTGACTTACTTGCTACACGTGGGGAGACTAATAACCAACCCAAATACACAACATAACATGTAATTGGTTTACTGTTCATTGGTTCTCTCAAATTCCTCAACTGACTTACTTGCTACACCTGGGGACACTAATAACCAACACAAATGCACAACATAACATGTAATTGCTTTACTACTCATTGGTTCTCTCTAATTCTTCAACTGACTTACTTACTACACCTAGGGAGACATAACCAACACAAATGCACAACATCACATGTAATTGGTTTACTGTTCATTGGTTCTCTCTAATTCTTCATTTGACTTACTTGCTACACCTGGGGAGACTAATAACCAACACAAATGCACAACATAGCATGTAATTGGTTTAGTGTTCATTGGTTCTCTCTAATTCTTTAACTGACTTACTTGCTACACATGGGGAGACTATTAACCAACACAAATGCACAACATAACATGTAATTGGTTTACTGTTCATTGGTTCTCTCTAATTCTTCAACTGACTTACTTGCTACACCTGGGGAGACTAATAACCAACACAAATGCACAACATAGCATGTAATTGGTTTAGTGTTCATTGGTTCTCCCTAATTCTTCAACTGACTTACTTGCTACACCTGGGGAGACTAATAACCAACACAAATGCACAACATAGCATGTAATTGGTTTAGTGTTCATTGGTTCTCCCTAATTCTTCAACTGACTTACTTGCTACACATGGGGAGACTATTAACAAACACAAATGCACAACATAACATGTAATTGGTTTACTATTCATTGGTTCTCTCTAATTCTTCAACTGACTTACTTGCTACACCTGGGGAGACTAATAACCAACACAAATGCACATCATAACATGTAATTGGTTTACTGTTCATTGGTTCTCTCTAATTCTTCAACTGGCTTACTTGCTACACCTGGGGGGACTAATAACCAACACAATTGCACAACATAACATGTAACTGGTTTACTGTTCATTGGTTCTCTCTAATTCTTCATTTGACTTACTTGCTACACCTAGGGATACTAATAACAAACACAAATGCAAAACATAACATGTAATTGGTTTACTGTTCATTGGTTCTCCCTAATTCTTCAACTGACTTACTTGCTACACATGGGGAGACTATTAACAAACACAAATGCACAACATAACATGTAATTGGTTTACTGTTCATTGGTTCTCTCTAATTCTTCAACTGACTTACTTGCTACACCTGGGGAGACTAATAACCAACACAAATGCACAACATAACATGTAATTGGTTTACTGTTCATTGGTTATCTCTAATTCTTCAACTGGCTTACTTGCTACACCTGGGGAGACTTATAACCAACACAATTGCACAACATAACATGTAATTGGTTTACTGTTCATTGGTTCTCTCTAATTCTTCAACTGACTTACTTTCTACACCTGGGGAGACTAATAACCAACACAAATGCACAACATAACATGTAATTGGTTTACTGTTCATTGGTTCTCTCTAATTCTTCATTTGACTTACTTGCTACACTTGGGGATACTAATAACCAACAGAAATGCACCATTAACAAGTAATCGGTTTACTATTCATTGGTTCTCTCTAATTCTTCAACTGACTTACTTGCTACACCTGGGGAGACTAATAACCAACACAAATGCACAACATAACATGTAATTGGTTTACTGTTCATTGGTTCTCTCTAATTCTACATTTGACTTACTTGCTACAGCTGGGGAGACTAATAACCAACAGAAATGCAAAACATAACATGTAATTGGTTTACTGTTCATTGGTTCTCTCTAGTTCTTTAACTGACTTACTTGCTACTCATGGGCAGACTAATAACCAATAAAAATGCACAACATAACATGTAATTGGTTTACTGTTCATTGGTTCTCTCTAATTCTTCATCTGACTTACTTGCTACACCTGGGGAGACTAAGAACCAACACAAATGCACAACATAACATGAAATTGGTTTACTGTTCATTGGTTCTCTCTAATTCTTCATTTGACTTACTTGCTACACCTGTGGAGACTAATAACCAACACAAATCCACAACATAGCATGTAATTGGTTTAGTGTTCATTGGTTCTCTCTAATTCTTCAACTGACTTACTTGCTACACCTGGGGAGACTAATAACCGACACAAATGCACAACATAATATGAAATTGGTTTACTGTTCATTGGTTGTATTTAATTCTTGAACTGACTTACTTGTCACACCTGGGGAGATTAATAACCAACACAAATGCACAACATAACATGTAATTGGTTTACTGTTCATTGGTTCTATTTAATTCTTCAAATGACTTACTTGCTACACTTGGGGAGACTAATAACCAACACAAATGCACAACATAACATGTAATTGGTTTACTGTTCATTGGTTCTCTCTAATTCTTCATTTGACTTACTTGCTACACCTGGGGAGAGTAATAACAAACACAAATGCACAACATAACATGTAATTGGTTTACTGTTCATTGGTTCTCTCTAATTCTTCAACTGACTTACTTGCTACACCTGGGCAGACTAATAACCAATAAAAATGCACAACATAACATGTAATTGGTTTACTGTTCATTGGTTCTATTTAATTCTTAAAATGACTTACTTGCTACACTTGGGGAGACTCATAACCAACACAAATGCACAACATAACATGTTATTGGTTTACTGTCCCTTGGTTCTCTCTAATTCTTCAACTGGCTTACTTGCTACACCTGGGGAGACTAATAACCAACACAATTGCACAACATAACATGTAATTGGTTTACTGTTCATTGGTTCTCTCTAATTCTTCAACTGACTTACTTGCTACACCTGGGCAGACTAATAACCAACAAAAATGCACAACATAACATGTAATTGGTTTACTGTTCATTGGTTCTCTCTAATTCTTCAACTGACTTACTTGCTACACCTAGGGAGACTAATAACCAACACAAATGCACAACATAACATGTAATTGGTTTACTGTTCATTGGTTCTCTCTACTTCTTCATTTGACTTACTTGCTACACGTGGGGAGACTAATAACCAATACAAATCCACAACATAACATGTAATTGGTTTACTGTTCATTGGTTCTCTCTAGTTCTTTAACTGACTTACTTGCTACACCTGGGGACACTAATAACCAACACAAATGCATAACATAACATGTAATTGCCTTACTACTCATTGATTCTCTCTAATTCTTCAACTGACTTACTTACTACACCTAGGGAGACTTAACCAACACAAATGGACAACATAACATGTAATTGGTTTACTGTTCATTGGTTCTATCTAATTCTTCATTTGACTTACTTGCTGCACGTGGGGAGACTAATAACCAACACAAATCCACAACATAACATGTAATTGGTTTACTGTTCATTGGTTCTCTCTAATTCTTCAACTGACTTACTTGCTACACCTGGGGACACTAATAACCAACACAAATGCACAACATAACATGTAATTGCTTTACTACTCATTGGTTCTCTATAATTCTTCAACTGACTTACTTACTACACCTAGGGAGACTTAACCAACACAAATGCACAACATAACATGTAATTGGTTTACTGTTCATTGGTTCTCTCTAATTCTTCATTTGACTTACTTGCTACACGTGGGGAGACTAATAACCAACACAAATCCACAACATAACATGTAATTGGTTTACTGTTCATTGGTTCTCTCTAATTCTTCAACTGACTTACTTGCTACACCTGGGGACACTAATAACCAACACAAATGCACAACATAACATGTAATTGCTTTACTACTCATTGGTTCTCTATAATTCTTCAACTGACTTACTTACTACACCTGGGGAGACATAACAAACACAAATGCACAACATAACATGTAATTGGTTTACTGTTCATTGGTTCTCTCTAATTCTTCATTTGACATACTTGCTACACCTGGGGAGACTAATAACCAACAAAAATACACAACATAGCATGTAATTGGTTTAGTGTTCATTGGTTCTCCCTAATTCTTTAACTGACTTACTTGCTACACATGGGGAGACTATTAACCAACACAAATGCACAACATAACATGTAATTGGTTTACTGTTCATTGGTTCTCTCTAATTCTTCAACTGACTTACTTGCTACACTTGGGGAGACTAATAACCAACACAAATGCACAACATAACGTGTAATTGGTTTACTGTTCATTGGTTCTCTGTAATTCTTCAACTAGCTTACTTGCTACACCTGGGGAGACTAATAACCAACACAATTGCACAACACAACATGTAATTGGTTTACTGTTCATTGGTTATCTCTAATTCTTCATTTGACTTACTTGCTACACCTGGGGAGAGTAATAACAAACACAAATGCACAACATAACATGTAATTGGTTTACTGTTCATTGGTTCTCTCTAATTCTTCAACTGACTTACTTGCTACACCTGGGCAGACTAATAACCAATAAAAATGCACAACATAACATGTAATTGGTTTACTGTTCATTGGTTCTATTTAATTCTTCAAATGACTTACTTGCTACACTTGGGGAGACTCATAACCAACACAAATGCACAACATAACATGTTATTGGTTTACTGTCCCTTGGTTCTCTCTAATTCTTCAACTGGCTTACTTGCTACACCTGGGGAGACTAATAACCAACACAATTGCACAACATAACATGTAATTGGTTTACTGTTCATTGGTTCTCTCTAATTCTTCAACTGACTTACTTGCTACACCTGGGCAGACTAATAACCAACAAAAATGCACAACATAACATGTAATTGGTTTACTGTTCATTGCTTCTCTCTAATTCTTCAACTGACTTACTTGCTACACCTAGGGAGACTAATAACAAACACAAATGCACAACATAACATGTAATTGGTTTATTGTTCATTGGTTCTCTCAAATTCTTCAACTGACTTACTTGCTACACCTAGGGAGACTAATAACCAACACAAATGCACAACATAACATGTAATTGGTTTACTGTTCATTGGTTCTCTCTAATTCTTCAACTGACTTACTTGCTACAACTGGGGAGACTAATAACCAACACAAATGCACAACATAACATGTAATTGGTTTACTGTACATTGGTTCTCTCTAGTTCTTTAACTGACTTACTTGCTACTCATGGGCAGACTAATAACCAATAAAAATGCACAACATAACATGTTATTGGTTTACTGTTCATTGGTTCTCTCTAATTCTTCATCTGACTTACTTGCTACACCTGGGGAGACTAAGTGATATGAACCCAGAGGGATGGATTCGTTTTACGGATCTATCTAGGTTGGAAAGCTCATAATTAAGAAATTAAAAGAAAAAAATATGGATTGAGGTAAGAAATGGAAGAACAACGCCACAATCCCTAAAGATTGATAAGTTGAGGAAGATTCGCCACTTTGAATTAGGAAATTCAAGGATAAGAATCAAAAGTAGTTCCTAAGAACCTAGAGAGAGAAAATCCTCTCAATTGGAAAAATATCCAAATTCTGAATAATTCATTTTTCTCCCCAAACTTTTACAAATGGTTCCTATTTATAAGCTTAGATGGGCAAGATGACATAAATTCCCACTAACACTTAATATTGACTATTCACTAGCCCACTAACTAAGCAATAAATTCCCACTAGCATTTATTTCCCCTTAGCAACCTAAAAGGCAAGGCAACCTATCATATTTATTTAATAAAATAAAATAAAACGAAAATTACATTAAAAATAAGATAATGAACTTATTAATTATTCAGTCCCAAACTACTTAAATTCCTAGTCCATTATTGCTTCTTCTTGATTCACATCATACCCTCCTTCTTTGAGAAGATTCGTCCCGAATCTTTAGACTTTATTTATTTCCTAATTTATTTAATTCACTAACTACTGCCGAAACGTAAATGCTTCCTCCTGGGTCGAAGACATCTCGCTTGTATCCATCTCTAGCTTCACCTGTTGGTAAGTTATTAATCATCAATGAAACAAATAAAACCTCTTCAAACTCATAACCACAAACGTACTCAATGAATAGGAATTGAATCTCATTCAAGTGGCAGCTTTGGAAAATAGTAACTTCAAACAACAAATCAACTCCATTTTCCAGGTGCAAGGTCTCTTGAATTTTATTTTGAAAGGTGGACTGAATGTATAAAGGTGCATTAGGAATGATGTTTACATGCTTCTTCAAACAAGAAAACTTGTCCTCTTGTTCCTGTAAATTTGACACATCAAAAGAAGAAAATGTAACGTTAGAGTTGTCATCTTCCTCTCTATGTATCTCATCTTCTACTCTCCTCTTCTCTTCTCTTTCTTTTTCTATCTTTATTTTCAATTTCAGTTGATCCTCATGTACATCGTCGGATGATAGACATATCAACTTAATCCTTCGTCCACCATGCACAAAAGAAATAGAAGGTCGTTCAGGATTTATAATTTTATTATACAACCATGGCCTCCCTAATAACATATGGCATGTCTCCATGGGGGCAATATCACAAAGAACTTCATCTTCATATGTTCCAATAGAGAATTTAATCATTGCTTGTCCATTTGTAGTGGGCAGACATAATTTCTCAACCGCCCTGCTGCTCACGACATTTCTGAAATTAAATTCATCTACTGCAACCAAGAATAGAGAGTCGTCAACCAAACATCTTGTATAGTAAATTTCCATTTCCATTCCAAACCCAGAGCCGAAGCTCTGATACCAAATGATATGAACCCAGAGGGATGGATTCGTTTTACGGATCTATCTAGGTTGGAAAGCTCATAATTAAGAAATTAAAAGAAAAAAATATGGATTGAGGTAAGAAATGGAAGAACAACGCCACAATCCCTAAAGATTGATAAGTTGAGGAAGATTCGCCACTTTGAATTAGGAAATTCAAGGATAAGAATCAAAAGTAGTTCCTAAGAACCTAGAGAGAGAAAATCCTCTCAATTGGAAAAATATCCAAATTCTGAATAATTCATTTTTCTCCCCAAACTTTTACAAATGGTTCCTATTTATAAGCTTAGATGGGCAAGATGACATAAATTCCCACTAACACTTAATATTGACTATTCACTAGCCCACTAACTAAGCAATAAATTCCCACTAGCATTTATTTCCCCTTAGCAACCTAAAAGGCAAGGCAACCTATCATATTTATTTAATAAAATAAAATAAAACGAAAATTACATTAAAAATAAGATAATGAACTTATTAATTATTCAGTCCCAAACTACTTAAATTCCTAGTCCATTATTGCTTCTTCTTGATTCACATCACTAAGAACCAGCACAAATGCACAAGATAACATGAAATTGGTTTACTGTTCATTGGTTCTCTCTAATTCTTCAACTGGCTTACTTGCTACACCTGGGGAGACTAATAACCAACACAAATGCACAACATAATATGAAATTGGTTTACTGTTCGTTGGTTGTATTTAATTCTTGAACTGACTTACTTGTCACACCTGGGGAGATTAATAACCAACACAAATGCACTACATAACATGTAATTGATTTACTGTTCATTGGTTCTATTTAATTCTTCAAATGACTTACTTGCTACACTTGGGGAGACTAATAACAAACACAAATGCACAACATAACATGTATTTGGTTTACTGTTCATTGCTTCTCTCTAATTCTTCAACTGACTTACTTGTTACACCTGGGGAGACTAATAACCAACACAAATGCATAACATAACATCTAATTGGTTTACTGTTTATTGGTTCTCTCTAATTCTTCATTTGACTTACTTGCTACACCTGGGGAGAGTAATAACAAACACAAATGCACAACATAACATGTAATTGGTTTACTGTTCATTGGTTCTCTCTAATTCTTCAACTGACTTACTTGCTACACCTGGGCAGACTAATAACCAACACAAATGTCAAACATAACATGTAATTGGTTTACTGTTCATTGGTTCTCTCTAATTCTTCATTTGACTTACTTGCTACACGTGGGGAGACTAATAACCAACACAAATCCACAACATAACATGTAATTGGTTTACTGTTCATTGGTTCTCTCTAATTCTTCAACTGACTTACTTGCTACACCTGGGGACACTAATAACCAACACAAATGCACAACATAACATGTAATTGCTTTACTACTCATTGGTTCTCTATAATTCTTCAACTGACTTACTTACTACACCTGGGGAGACATAACAAACACAAATGCACAACATAACATGTAATTGGTTTACTGTTCATTGGTTCTCTCTAATTCTTCATTTGACTTACTTGCTACACCTGGGGAGACTAATAACCAACAAAAATACACAACATAGCATGTAATTGGTTTAGTGTTCATTGGTTCTCCCTAATTCTTTAACTGACTTACTTGCTACACATGGGGAGACTATTAACCAACACAAATGCACAACATAACATGTAATTGGTTTACTGTTCATTGGTTCTCTCTAATTCTTCAACTGACTTACTTGCTACACTTGGGGAGACTAATAACCAACACAAATGCACAACATAACGTGTAATTGGTTTACTGTTCATTGGTTGTATTTAATTCTTGAACTGACTTACTTGTCACACCTGGGGAGATTAATAACCAACACAAATGCACTACATAACATGTAATTGATTTACTGTTCATTGGTTCTATTTAATTCTTCAAATGACTTACTTGCTACACTTGGGGAGACTAATAACAAACACAAATGCACAACATAACATGTATTTGGTTTACTGTTCATTGCTTCTCTCTAATTCTTCAACTGACTTACTTGTTACACCTGGGGAGACTAATAACCAACACAAATGCATAACATAACATCTAATTGGTTTACTGTTTATTGGTTCTCTCTAATTCTTCATTTGACTTACTTGCTACACCTGGGGAGAGTAATAACAAACACAAATGCACAACATAACATGTAATTGCTTTACTACTCATTGGTTCTCTATAATTCTTCAACTGACTTACTTACTACACCTAGGGAGACTTAACCAACACAAATGCACAACATAACATGTAATTGGTTTACTGTTCATTGGTTCTCTCTAATTCTTCATTTGACTTACTTGCTACACGTGGGGAGACTAATAACCAACACAAATCCACAACATAACATGTAATTGGTTTACTGTTCATTGGTTCTCTCTAATTCTTCAACTGACTTACTTGCTACACCTGGGGAGACTTATAACCAACACAATTGCACAACATAACATGTAATTGGTTTACTGTTCATTGGTTCTCTCTAATTCTTCAACTGACTTACTTTCTACACCTGGGGAGACTAATAACCAACACAAATGCACAACATAACATGTAATTGGTTTACAGTTCATTGGTTCTCTCTAATTCTTCATTTGACTTACTTGCTACACTTGGAGATACTAATAACCAACAGAAATGCACCATTAACAAGTTATTGGTTTACTATTCATTGGTTCTCTCTAATTCTTCAACTGACTTACTTGCTACACCTGGGGAGACTAATAACCAACACAAATGCACAACATAACATGTAATTGGTTTACTGTTCATTGGTTCTCTCTAATTCTACATTTGACTTACTTGCTACAGCTGGGGAGACTAATAACCAACAGAAATGCAAAACATAACATGTAATTGGTTTACTGTTCATTGGTTCTCTCTAGTTCTTTAACTGACTTACTTGCTACTCATGGGCAGACTAATAACCAATAAAAATGCACAACATAACATGTAATTGGTTTACTGTTCATTGGTTCTCTCTAATTCTTCATCTGACTTACTTGCTACACCTGGGGAGACTAAGAACCAACACAAATGCACAACATAACATGAAATTGGTTTACTGTTCATTGGTTCTCTCTAATTCTTCATTTGACTTACTTGCTACACCTGTGGAGACTAATAACCAACACAAATCCACAACATAGCATGTAATTGGTTTAGTGTTCATTGGTTCTCTCTAATTCTTCAACTGACTTACTTGCTACACCTGGGGAGACTAATAACCGACACAAATGCACAACATAATATGAAATTGGTTTACTGTTCATTGGTTGTATTTAATTCTTGAACTGACTTACTTGTCACACCTGGGGAGATTAATAACCAACACAAATGCACAACATAACATGTAATTGGTTTACTGTTCATTGGTTCTATTTAATTCTTCAAATGACTTACTTGCTACACTTGGGGAGACTAATAACCAACACAAATGCACAACATAACATGTAATTGGTTTACTGTTCATTGGTTCTCTCTAATTCTTCATTTGACTTACTTGCTACACCTGGGGAGAGTAATAACAAACACAAATGCACAACATAACATGTAATTGGTTTACTGTTCATTGGTTCTCTCTAATTCTTCAACTGACTTACTTGCTACACCTGGGCAGACTAATAACCAATAAAAATGCACAACATAACATATAATTGGTTTACTGTTCATTGGTTCTATTTAATTCTTCAAATGACTTACTTGCTACACTTGGGGAGACTCATAACCAACACAAATGCACAACATAACATGTTATTGGTTTACTGTCCCTTGGTTCTCTCTAATTCTTCAACTGGCTTACTTGCTACACCTGGGGAGACTAATAACCAACACAATTGCACAACATAACATGTAATTGGTTTACTGTTCATTGGTTCTCTCTAATTCTTCAACTGACTTACTTGCTACACCTGGGCAGACTAATAACCAACAAAAATGCACAACATAACATGTAATTGGTTTACTGTTCATTGGTTCTCTCTAATTCTTCAACTGACTTACTTGCTACACCTAGGGAGACTAATAACCAACACAAATGCACAACATAACATGTAATTGGTTTACTGTTCATTGGTTCTCTCTACTTCTTCATTTGACTTACTTGCTACACGTGGGGAGACTAATAACCAATACAAATCCACAACATAACATGTAATTGGTTTACTGTTCATTGGTTCTCTCTAGTTCTTTAACTGACTTACTTGCTACACCTGGGGACACTAATAACCAACACAAATGCATAACATAACATGTAATTGCCTTACTACTCATTGGTTCTCTCTAATTCTTCAACTGACTTACTTACTACACCTAGGGAGACTTAACCAACACAAATGGACAACATAACATGTAATTGGTTTACTGTTCATTGGTTCTATCTAATTCTTCATTTGACTTACTTGCTACACGTGGGGAGACTAATAACCAACACAAATCCACAACATAACATGTAATTGGTTTACTGTTCATTGGTTCTCTCTAATTCTTCAACTGACTTACTTGCTACACCTGGGGACACTAATAACCAACACAAATGCACAACATAACATGTAATTGCTTTACTACTCATTGGTTCTCTATAATTCTTCAACTGACTTACTTACTACACCTAGGGAGACTTAACCAACACAAATGCACAACATAACATGTAATTGGTTTACTGTTCATTGGTTCTCTCTAATTCTTCATTTGACTTACTTGCTACACGTGGGGAGACTAATAACCAACACAAATCCACAACATAACATGTAATTGGTTTACTGTTCATTGGTTCTCTCTAATTCTTCAACTGACTTACTTGCTACACCTGGGGACACTAATAACCAACACAAATGCACAACATAACATGTAATTGCTTTACTACTCATTGGTTCTCTATAATTCTTCAACTGACTTACTTACTACACCTGGGGAGACATAACAAACACAAATGCACAACATAACATGTAATTGGTTTACTGTTCATTGGTTCTCTCTAATTCTTCATTTGACTTACTTGCTACACCTGGGGAGACTAATAACCAACAAAAATACACAACATAGCATGTAATTGGTTTAGTGTTCATTGGTTCTCCCTAATTCTTTAACTGACTTACTTGCTACACATGGGGAGACTATTAACCAACACAAATGCACAACATAACATGTAATTGGTTTACTGTTCATTGGTTCTCTCTAATTCTTCAACTGACTTACTTGCTACACACGGGGAGACTAATAACCAACACAAATGCACAACATAACGTGTAATTGGTTTACTGTTCATTGGTTCTCTGTAATTCTTCAACTAGCTTACTTGCTACACCTGGGGAGACTAATAACCAACACAATTGCACAACACAACATGTAATTGGTTTACTGTTCATTGGTTCTCTCTAATTCTTCATTTGACTTACTTGCTACACCTGGGGAGAGTAATAACAAACACAAATGCACAACATAACATGTAATTGGTTTACTGTTCATTGGTTCTCTCTAATTCTTCAACTGACTTACTTGCTACACCTGGGCAGACTAATAACCAATAAAAATGCACAACATAACATGTAATTGGTTTACTGTTCATTGGTTCTATTTAATTCTTCAAATGACTTACTTGCTACACTTGGGGAGACTCATAACCAACACAAATGCACAACATAACATGTTATTGGTTTACTGTCCCTTGGTTCTCTCTAATTCTTCAACTGGCTTACTTGCTACACCTGGGGAGACTAATAACCAACACAATTGCACAACATAACATGTAATTGGTTTACTGTTCATTGGTTCTCTCTAATTCTTCAACTGACTTACTTGCTACACCTGGGCAGACTAATAACCAACAAAAATGCATAACATAACATGTAATTGGTTTACTGTTCATTGCTTCTCTCTAATTCTTCAACTGACTTACTTGCTACACCTAGGGAGACTAATAACCAACACAAATGCACAACATAACATGTAATTGGTTTACTGTTCATTGGTTCTCTCTAATTCTTCAACTGACTTACTTGCTACACCTAGGGAGACTAATAACCAACACAAATGCACAACATAACATGTAATTGGTTTACTGTTCATTGGTTCTCTCTAATTCTTCAACTGACTTACTTGCTACAACTGGGGAGACTAATAACCAACACAAATGCACAACATAACATGTAATTGGTTTACTGTACATTGGTTCTCTCTAGTTCTTTAACTGACTTACTTGCTACTCATGGGCAGACTAATAACCAATAAAAATGCACAACATAACATGTTATTGGTTTACTGTTCATTGGTTCTCTCTAATTCTTCATCTGACTTACTTGCTACACCTGGGGAGACTAAGAACCAGCACAAATGCACAAGATAACATGAAATTGGTTTACTGTTCATTGGTTCTCTCTAATTCTTCAACTGGCTTACTTGCTACACCTGGGGAGACTAATAACCAACACAAATGCACAACATAATATGAAATTGGTTTACTGTTCGTTGGTTGTATTTAATTCTTGAACTGACTTACTTGTCACACCTGGGGAGATTAATAACCAACACAAATGCACTACATAACATGTAATTGATTTACTGTTCATTGGTTCTATTTAATTCTTCAAATGACTTACTTGCTACACTTGGGGAGACTAATAACAAACACAAATGCACAACATAACATGTATTTGGTTTACTGTTCATTGCTTCTCTCTAATTCTTCAACTGACTTACTTGTTACACCTGGGGAGACTAATAACCAACACAAATGCATAACATAACATCTAATTGGTTTACTGTTTATTGGTTCTCTCTAATTCTTCATTTGACTTACTTGCTACACCTGGGGAGAGTAATAACAAACACAAATGCACAACATAACATGTAATTGGTTTACTGTTCATTGGTTCTCTCTAATTCTTCAACTGACTTACTTGCTACACCTGGGCAGACTAATAACCAACACAAATGTCAAACATAACATGTAATTGGTTTACTGTTCATTGGTTCTCTCTAATTCTTCATTTAACTTACTTGCTACACGTGGGGAGACTAATAACCAACACAAATCCACAACATAACATGTAATTGGTTTACTGTTCATTGGTTCTCTCTAATTCTTCAACTGACTTACTTGCTACACCTGGGGACACTAATAACCAACACAAATGCACAACATAACATGTAATTGCTTTACTACTCATTGGTTCTCTATAATTCTTCAACTGACTTACTTACTACACCTGGGGAGACATAACAAACACAAATGCACAACATAACATGTAATTGGTTTACTGTTCATTGGTTCTCTCTAATTCTTCATTTGACTTACTTGCTACACCTGGGGAGACTAATAACCAACAAAAATACACAACATAGCATGTAATTGGTTTAGTGTTCATTGGTTCTCCCTAATTCTTTAACTGACTTACTTGCTACACATGGGGAGACTATTAACCAACACAAATGCACAACATAACATGTAATTGGTTTACTGTTCATTGGTTCTCTCTAATTCTTCAACTGACTTACTTGCTACACTTGGGGAGACTAATAACCAACACAAATGCACAACATAACGTGTAATTGGTTTACTGTTCATTGGTTGTATTTAATTCTTGAACTGACTTACTTGTCACACCTGGGGAGATTAATAACCAACACAAATGCACTACATAACATCTAATTGATTTACTGTTCATTGGTTCTATTTAATTCTTCAAATGACTTACTTGCTACACTTGGGGAGACTAATAACAAACACAAATGCACAACATAACATGTATTTGGTTTACTGTTCATTGCTTCTCTCTAATTCTTCAACTGACTTACTTGTTACACCTGGGGAGACTAATAACCAACACAAATGCATAACATAACATCTAATTGGTTTACTGTTTATTGGTTCTCTCTAATTCTTCATTTGACTTACTTGCTACACCTGGGGAGAGTAATAACAAACACAAATGCACAACATAACATGTAATTGCTTTACTACTCATTGGTTCTCTATAATTCTTCAACTGACTTACTTACTACACCTAGGGAGACTTAACCAACACAAATGCACAACATAACATGTAATTGGTTTACTGTTCATTGGTTCTCTCTAATTCTTCATTTGACTTACTTGCTACAGGTGGGGAGACTAATAACCAACACAAATCCACAACATAACATGTAATTGGTTTACTGTTCATTGGTTCTCTCTAATTCTTCAACTGACTTACTTGCTACACCTGGGGACACTAATAACCAACACAAATGCACAACATAACATGTAATTGCTTTACTACTCATTGGTTCTCTATAATTCTTCAACTGACTTACTTACTACACCTGGGGAGACATAACAAACACAAACGCACAACATAACATGTAATTGGTTTACTGTTCATTGGTTCTCTCTAATTCTTCATTTGACTTACTTGCTACACCTGGGGAGACTAATAACCAACAAAAATACACAACATAGCATGTAATTGGTTTAGTGTTCGTTCCCTAATTCTTTAACTGACTTACTTGCTACACATGGGGAGACTATTAACCAACACAAATGCACAACATAACATGTAATTGGTTTACTGTTCATTGGTTCTCTCTAATTCTTCAACTGACTTACTTGCTACACTGGGAGACTAATAACCAACACAAATGCACAACATAACGTGTAATTGGTTTACTGTTCATTGGTTCTCTGTAATTCTTCAACTAGCTTACTTGCTACACCTGGGGAGACTAATAACCAACACAATTGCACAACACAACATGTAATTGGTTTACTGTTCATTGGTTCTCTCTAATTCTTCATTTGACTTACTTGCTACACCTGGGGAGAGTAATAACAAACACAAATGCACAACATAACATGTAATTGGTTTACTGTTCATTGGTTCTCTCTAATTCTTCAACTGACTTACTTGCTACACCTGGGCAGACTAATAACCAATAAAAATGCACAACATAACATGTAATTGGTTTACTGTTCATTGGTTCTATTTAATTCTTCAAATGACTTACTTGCTACACTTGGGGAGACTCATAACCAACACAAATGCACAACATAACATGTTATTGGTTTACTGTCCCTTGGTTCTCTCTAATTCTTCAACTGGCTTACTTGCTACACCTGGGGAGACTAATAACCAACACAATTGCACAACATAACATGTAATTGGTTTACTGTTCATTGGTTCTCTCTAATTCTTCAACTGACTTACTTGCTACACCTGGGCAGACTAATAACCAACAAAAATGCACAACATAACATGTAATTGGTTTACTGTTCATTGGTTCTCTCTAATTCTTCAACTGACTTACTTGCTACACCTAGGGAGACTAATAACCAACACAAATGCACAACATAACATGTAATTGGTTTACTGTTCATTGGTTCTCTCTAATTCTTCAACTGACTTACTTGCTACACCTAGGGAGACTAATAACCAACACAAATGCACAACATAACATGTAATTGGTTTACTGTTCATTGGTTCTCTCTAATTCTTCAACTGACTTACTTGCTACAACTGGGGAGACTAATAACCAACACAAATGCACAACATAACATGTAATTGGTTTACTGTACATTGGTTCTCTCTAGTTCTTTAACTGACTTACTTGCTACTCATGGGCAGACTCATAACCAATAAAAATGCACAACATAACATGTTATTGGTTTACTGTTCATTGGTTCTCTCTAATTCTTCATCTGACTTACTTGCTACACCTGGGGAGACTAAGAACCAGCACAAATGCACAAGATAACATGAAATTGGTTTACCGTTCATTGGTTCTCTCTAATTCTTCAACTGGCTTACTTGCTACACCTGGGGAGACTAATAACCATCACAAATGCACAACATAATATGAAATTGGTTTACTGTTCGTTGGTTGTATTTAATTCTTGAACTGACTTACTTGTCACACCTGGGGAGATTAATAACCAACACAAATGCACTACATAACATGTAATTGATTTACTGTTCGTTGGTTCTATTTAATTCTTCAAATGACTTACTTGCTACACTTGGGGAGACTAATAACAAACACAAATGCACAACATAACATGTATTTGGTTTACTGTTCATTGCTTCTCTCTAATTCTTCAACTGACTTACTTGTTACACCTGGGGAGACTAATAACCAACACAAATGCATAACATAACATCTAATTGGTTTACTGTTTATTGGTTCTCTCTAATTCTTCATTTGACTTACTTGCTACACCTGGGGAGAGTAATAACAAACACAAATGCACAACATAACATGTAATTGGTTTACTGTTCATTGGTTCTCTCTAATTCTTCAACTGACTTACTTGCTACACCTGGGCAGACTAATAACCAACACAAATGTCAAACATAACATGTAATTGGTTTACTGTTCATTGGTTCTCTCTAATTCTTCATTTGACTTACTTGCTACACGTGGGGAGACTAATAACCAACACAAATCCACAACATAACATGTAATTGGTTTACTGTTCATTGGTTCTCTCTAATTCTTCAACTGACTTAGTTGCTACACCTGGGGACACTAATAACCAACACAAATGCACAACATAACATGTAATTGCTTTACTACTCATTGGTTCTCTATAATTCTTCAACTGACTTACTTACTACATTTGGGGAGACATAACAAACACAAATGCACAACATAACATGTAATTGGTTTACTGTTCATTGGTTCTCTCTAATTCTTCATTTGACTTACTTGCTACACCTGGGGATACTAATAACCAACAGAAATGCACAACATAACATGTAATTAGTTTACTATTCATTGGTTCTCTCTAATTTCTTCAACTGACTTACTTGCTACACCTGGGGAGACTAATAACCAACACAAATGCACAACATAACATGTAATTGGTTTACTGTTCATTGGTTCTCTCTAATTCTTCAACTGACTTACTTGCTACACCTGGGGAGACTAATAACCAACACAAATGCACAACATAACTTGTAATTGGTTTACTGTTCATTGGTTCTCTCTAATTCTTCATTTGACTTACTTGCTACACCTGGGGAGACTAATAACCAACACAAATGCACAACATAGCATGTAATTGGTTTAGTGTTCATTGGTACTCTCTAATTCTTCAACTGACTTACTTGCTACACCTGGGGAGACTAATAGCCAACACAAATGCACAACATAACATGTAATTGGTTTATTGTTCATTGGTTCTCTCTAATTCTTCATTTGACTTAGTTGCTACACGTGGGCAGACTAATAACCAACACAAATCCACAACATAACATGTAATTGGTTTATTGTTCATTGGTTCTCTCTAATTCTTCAACTGAGTTACTTGCTACAGCTGGGGAGACTAATAACCAACACAAATGCACAACATAACATGTAATTGGTTTACTGTTCATTGGTTCTGTCTAATTCTTCAACTGACTTACTTGCTACGCATGGGCAGACTAATAACCAACAAAAATGCACAACATAACATGTAATTGGTTTACTGTTATTGGTTCTCTCTAATTCTTCATCTGACTTACTTGCTACACCTGGGGAGACTAAGAACCAACACAAATGGACAACATAACATGAAATTGGTTTACTGTTCATTGGTTCTCTCTCATTCTTCATTTGACTTACTTGCTACACCTGGGGAGACTAATAACCAACACAAATGCACAACATAACATGTAATTGGTTTAGTGTTCATTGGTACACTCTAATTCTTCAACTGACTTACTTGCTACACCTGGGGAGACTAATAACCAACACAAATGCACAACATAACATGAAATTGGTTTACTGTTCATTGGTTGTATTTAATTATTGAACTGACTTACTTGTCACACCTGGGGAGACTAATAACCAACACAAATGCACAACATAACATGTAATTGGTTTTATGTTCATTGGTTCTATTTAATTCTTCAACTGACTTACTTGCTACACTTGGGGAGACTAATAACCAACACAAATGCACAACATAACATGTATTTGGTTTACTGTTCATTGGTTCTCTCTAATTATTCAACTGACTTACTCTCTACACCTGGGGAGACTAATAACCAACACAAATACATAACATAACATGCAATTGGTCTACTGTTCATTGGTTCTCTCTAATTCTTCATTTGACTTACTTGCTACACCTGGGGAGAGTAATAACCAACACAAATGCACAACATAACATGTAATTGGTTTACTGTTCCTTGGTTCTCCCTAATTCTTCAACTGACTTACTTGCTACACCTGGGCAGACTGATAACCAACACAAATGCACAACATAACACGTAATTGGTTTGCTGGTTATTGGATCTCTCTAATTCTTCATTTGACTTACTTGCTACACTTGGGGAGACTAACAACCAACACAAATGCACAACATATCATGTAATTGGTTTACTCTTCATTGGTTCTCTCTAATTCTTCATTTGACTTACTTGTTACACCTGGGCAGACTAATAACCAACACAAATGCACAACATGTAATTGGTTTACTGTTCATTGGTTCTCTCTAATTCTCCATTTGACTTACTTGCTACAGCTGGGGAGACTAATAACCAACAGAAATGCAAAACATCACATGTAATTGGTTTACTGTTCATTGGTTCTCTCTAGTTCTTTAACTGACTTACTTGCTACAGCTGGGGAGACTAATAACCAACAGAAATGCAAAACATAACATGTAATTGGTTTACTGTTCATTGGTTCTCTCTAATTCTTCATCTGACTTACTTGCTACACCTGGGGAGACTAAGAACCAACACAAATGCACAACATAACATGAAATCGGTTTACTGTTCATTGGTTCTCTCTAATTCTTCTTTTGACTTACTTCTACACCTGGGGAGACTAATAACCAACACAAATCCACAACATAGCATGTAATTGGTTTAGTGTTCATTGGTTCTCTCTATTTCTTCAACTGACTTACTTGCTACACCTGGGGAGACTCATAACCAACACAAATGCACAACATAATATGAAATTGGTTTACTGTTCATTGGTTGTATTTAATTCTTGAACTGACTTAATTGTCACACCTGGGGAGATTAATAACCAACACAAATGCACAACATAACATGTAATTGGTTTACTGTTCATTGGTTCTATTTAATTCTTCAAATGACTTACTTGCTACACTTGGGGAGACTAATAACCAACACAAATGCACAACATAACATGTAATTGGTTTACTCTTCATTGGTTCTCTCTAATTCTTCATTTGACTTACTTGTTACACCTGGGCAGACTAATAACCAACACAAATGCACAACATGTAATTGGTTTACTGTTCATTGGTTCTCTCTAATTCTTAATTTGACTTACTTGCTACAGCTGGGGAGACTAATAACCAACAGAAATGCAAAACATAACATGTAATTGGTTTACTGTTCATTGGTTCTCTCTAGTTCTTTAACTGACTTAATTGCTACTCATGGGCAGACTAATAACCAATAAAAATGCACAACATAACATGTAATTGGTTTACTGTTCATTGGTTCTCTCTAATTCTTCATCTGACTTACTTGCTACACCTGGGGAGACTAATAACCAACACAAATGCACAACATAACATGAAATTGGTTTACTGTTCATTGGTTCTCTCTAATTCTTCATTTGACTTACTTGCTACACCTGGGGAGACTAATAACCAACACAAATCCACAACATAGCATGTAATTGGTTTAGTGTTCATTGGTTCTCTCTAATTCTTCATTTGACTTACTTGCTACACCTGGGGAGAGTAATAACAAACACAAATGCACAACATAACATGTAATTGGTTTACTGTTCATTGGTTCTCTCTAATTCTTCAACTGACTTACTTGCTACACCTGGGCAGACTAATAACCAACACAAATGTCAAACATAACATGTAATTGGTTTACTGTTCATTGGTTCTCTCTAATTCTTCATTTGACTTACTTGCTACACGTGGGGAGACTAATAACCAACACAAATCCACAACATAACATGTAATTGGTTTACTGTTCATTGGTTCTCTCTAATTCTTCAACTGACTTAGTTGCTACACCTGGGGACACTAATAACCAACACAAATGCACAACATAACATGTAATTGCTTTACTACTCATTGGTTCTCTATAATTCTTCAACTGACTTACTTACTACATTTGGGGAGACATAACAAACACAAATGCACAACATAACATGTAATTGGTTTACTGTTCATTGGTTCTCTCTAATTCTTCATTTGACTTACTTGCTACACCTGGGGATACTAATAACCAACAGAAATGCACAACATAACATGTAATTAGTTTACTATTCATTGGTTCTCTCTAATTTCTTCAACTGACTTACTTGCTACACCTGGGGAGACTAATAACCAACACAAATGCACAACATAACATGTAATTGGTTTACTGTTCATTGGTTCTCTCTAATTCTTCAACTGACTTACTTGCTACACCTGGGGAGACTAATAACCAACACAAATGCACAACATAACTTGTAATTGGTTTACTGTTCATTGGTCTCTCTAATTCTTCATTTGACTTACTTGCTACACCTGGGGAGACTAATAACCAACACAAATGCACAACATAGCATGTAATTGGTTTAGTGTTCATTGGTACTCTCTAATTCTTCAACTGACTTACTTGCTACACCTGGGGAGACTAATAACCAACACAAATGCACAACATAACATGTAATTGGTTTATTGTTCATTGGTTCTCTCTAATTCTTCATTTGACTTAGTTGCTACACGTGGGCAGACTAATAACCAACACAAATCCACAACATAACATGTAATTGGTTTATTGTTCATTGGTTCTCTCTAATTCTTCAACTGAGTTACTTGCTACAGCTGGGGAGACTAATAACCAACACAAATGCACAACATAACATGTAATTGGTTTACTGTTCATTGGTTCTGTCTAATTCTTCAACTGACTTACTTGCTACGCATGGGCAGACTAATAACCAACAAAAATGCACAACATAACATGTAATTGGTTTACTGTTATTGGTTCTCTCTAATTCTTCATCTGACTTACTTGCTACACCTGGGGAGACTAAGAACCAACACAAATGGACAACATAACATGAAATTGGTTTACTGTTCATTGGTTCTCTCTCATTCTTCATTTGACTTACTTGCTACACCTGGGGAGACTAATAACCAACACAAATGCACAACATAACATGTAATTGGTTTAGTGTTCATTGGTACACTCTAATTCTTCAACTGACTTACTTGCTACACCTGGGGAGACTAATAACCAACACAAATGCACAACATAACATGAAATTGGTTTACTGTTCATTGGTTGTATTTAATTATTGAACTGACTTACTTGTCACACCTGGGGAGACTAATAACCAACACAAATGCACAACATAACATGTAATTGGTTTTATGTTCATTGGTTCTATTTAATTCTTCAACTGACTTACTTGCTACACTTGGGGAGACTAATAACCAACACAAATGCACAACATAACATGTATTTGGTTTACTGTTCATTGGTTCTCTCTAATTATTCAACTGACTTACTCTCTACACCTGGGGAGACTAATAACCAACACAAATACATAACATAACATGCAATTGGTTTACTGTTCATTGGTTCTCTCTAATTCTTCATTTGACTTACTTGCTACACCTGGGGAGAGTAATAACCAACACAAATGCACAACATAACATGTAATTGGTTTACTGTTCCTTGGTTCTCCCTAATTCTTCAACTGACTTACTTGCTACACCTGGGCAGACTGATAACCAACACAAATGCACAACATAACACGTAATTGGTTTGCTGGTTATTGGATCTCTCTAATTCTTCATTTGACTTACTTGCTACACTTGGGGAGACTAACAACCAACACAAATGCACAGCATAACATGTAATTGGTTTACTCTTCATTGGTTCTCTCTAATTCTTCATTTGACTTACTTGTTACACCTGGGCAGACTAATAACCAACACAAATGCACAACATGTAATTGGTTTACTGTTCATTGGTTCTCTCTAATTCTCCATTTGACTTACTTGCTACAGCTGGGGAGACTAATAACCAACAGAAATGCAAAACATAACATGTAATTGGTTTACTGTTCATTGGTTCTCTCTAGTTCATTAACTGACTTACTTGCTACAGCTGGGGAGACTAATAACCAACAGAAATGCAAAACATAACATGTAATTGGTTTACTGTTCATTGGTTCTCTCTAATTCTTCATCTGACTTACTTGCTACACCTAGGGAGACTAAGAACCAACACAAATGCACAACATAACATGAAATCGGTTTACTGTTCATTGGTTCTCTCTAATTCTTCTTTTGACTTACTTCTACACCTGGGGAGACTAATAACCAACACAAATCCACAACATAGCATGTAATTGGTTTAGTGTTCATTGGTTCTCTCTATTTCTTCAACTGACTTACTTGCTACACCTAGGGAGACTCATAACCAACACAAATGCACAACATAATATGAAATTGGTTTACTGTTCATTGGTTGTATTTAATTCTTGAACTGACTTAATTGTCACACCTGGGGAGATTAATAACCAACACAAATGCACAACATAACATGTAATTGGTTTACTGTTCATTGGTTCTATTTAATTCTTCAAATGACTTACTTGCTACACTTGGGGAGACTAATAACCAACACAAATGCACAACATAACATGTAATTGGTTTACTCTTCATTGGTTCTCTCTAATTCTTCATTTGACTTACTTGTTACACCTGGGCAGACTAATAACCAACACAAATGCACAACATGTAATTGGTTTACTGTTCATTGGTTCTCTCTAATTCTTAATTTGACTTACTTGCTACAGCTGGGGAGACTAATAACCAACAGAAATGCAAAACATAACATGTAATTGGTTTACTGTTCATTGGTTCTCTCTAGTTCTTTAACTGACTTAATTGCTACTCATGGGCAGACTAATAACCAATAAAAATGCACAACATAACATGTAATTGGTTTACTGTTCATTGGTTCTCTCTAATTCTTCATCTGACTTACTTGCTACACCTGGGGAGACTAATAACCAACACAAATGCACAACATAACATGAAATTGGTTTACTGTTCATTGGTTCTCTCTAATTCTTCATTTGACTTACTTGCTACACCTGGGGAGACTAATAACCAACACAAATCCACAACATAGCATGTAATTGGTTTAGTGTTCATTGGTTCTCTCTAATTCTTCATTTGACTTACTTGTCACACCTGGGGAGATTAATAACCAACACAAATGCACAACATAACATGTAATTGGTTTACTGTTCAATGGTTCTATTTAATTCTTCAAATGACTTACTTGCTACACTTGGGGAGACTAATAACCAACACAAATGCACAACATAACATGTAATTGGTTTACTCATCATTGGTTCTCTCTAATTCTTCATTTGACGTACTTGTTACACCTGGGCAGACTAATAACCAACACAAATGCACAACATGTAATTGGTTTACTGTTCATTGGTTCTCTCTAGTTCTTTAACTGACTTACTTGCTACTCATGGGCAGACTAATAACCAATAAAAATGCACAACATAACATGTAATTGGTTTACTGTTCATTGGTTCTCTCTAATTCTTCATCTGACTTACTTGCTACACCTGGGGAGACTAAGAACCAACACAAATGCACAACATAACATGAAATTGGTTTACTGTTCATTGGTTCTCTCTAATTCTTCATTTGACTTACTTGCTACACCTGGGGAGACTAATAACCAACACAAATCCACAACATAGCATGTAATTGGTTTAGTGTTCATTGGTTCTCTCTAATTCTTCATTTGACTTACTTGTCACACCTGGGGAGATTAATAACCAACACAAATGCACAACATAACATGTAATTGGTTTACTGTTCAATGGTTCTATTTAATTCTTCAAATGACTTACTTGCTACACTTGGGGAGACTAATAACCAACACAAATGCACAACATAACATGTAATTGGTTTACTCATCATTGGTTCTCTCTAATTCTTCATTTGACGTACTTGTTACACCTGGGCAGACTAATAACCAACACAAATGCACAACATGTAATTGGTTTACTGTTCATTGGTTCTCTCTAATTCTTAATTTGACTTACTTGCTACAGCTGGGGAGACTAATAACCAACAGAAATGCAAAACATAACATGTAATTGGTTTACTGTTCATTGGTTCTCTCTAGTTCTTTAACTGACTTACTTGCTACTCATGGGCAGACTAATAACCAATAAAAATGCACAACATAACATGTAATTGGTTTACTGTTCATTGGTTCTCTCTAATTCTTCATCTGACTTACTTGCTACACCTGGGGAGACTAAGAACCAACACAAATGCACAACATAACATGAAATTGGTTTACTGTTCATTGGTTCTCTCTAATTCTTCATTTGACTTACTTGCTACACCTGGGGAGACTAATAACCAACACAAATCCACAACATAGCATGTAATTGGTTTAGTGTTCATTGGTTCTCTCTAATTCTTCATTTGACTTACTTGTCACACCTGGGGAGATTAATAACCAACACAAATGCACAACATAACATGTAATTGGTTTACTGTTCATTGGTTCTATTTAATTCTTCAAATGACTTACTTGCTACACTTGGGGAGACTAATAACCAACACAAATGCACAACATAACATGTAATTGGTTTACTCTTCATTGGTTCTCTCTAATTCTTCATTTGACTTACTTGTTACACCTGGGCAGACTAATAACCAACACAAATGCACAACATGTAATTGGTTTACTGTTCATTGGTTCTCTCTAATTCTTAATTTGACTTACTTGCTACAGCTGGGGAGACTAATAACCAACAAAAATGCAAAACATAACATGTAATTGGTTTACTGTTCATTGGTTCTCTCTAGTTCTTTAACTGACTTACTTGCTACTCATGGGCAGACTAATAACCAATAAAAATGCACAACATAACATGTAATTGGTTTACTGTTCATTGGTTCTCTCTAATTCTTCATCTGACTTACTTGCTACACCTGGGGAGACTAAGAACCAACACAAATGCACAACATAACATGAAATTGGTTTACTGTTCATTGGTTCTCTCTAATTCTTCATTTGACTTACTTGCTACACCTGGGGAGACTAATAACCAACACAAATCCACAACATAGCATGTAATTGGTTTAGTGTTCATTGGTTCTCTCTAATTCTTCATTTGACTTACTTGTCACACCTGGGGAGATTAATAACCAACACAAATGCACAACATAACATGTAATTGGTTTACTGTTCATTGGTTCTATTTAATTCTTCAAATGACTTACTTGCTACAC
Source organism: Cajanus cajan (assembly GCF_000230855.2). Classification (NCBI taxonomy): domain Eukaryota; kingdom Viridiplantae; phylum Streptophyta; class Magnoliopsida; order Fabales; family Fabaceae; genus Cajanus; species Cajanus cajan. The sequence goes on from NC_138525.1 coordinate 44,153,550, forward strand.
TTGGGGAGACTAATAACCAACACAAATGCACAACATAACATGTAATTGGTTTACTCTTCATTGGTTCTCTCTAATTCTTCATTTGACTTACTTGTTACACCTGGGCAGACTAATAACCAACACAAATGCACAACATGTAATTGGTTTACTGTTCATTGGTTCTCTCTAATTCTTAATTTGACTTACTTGCTACAGCTGGGGAGACTAATAACCAACAGAAATGCAAAACATAACATGTAATTGGTTTACTGTTCATTGGTTCTCTCTAGTTCTTTAACTGACTTACTTGCTACTCATGGGCAGACTAATAACCAATAAAAATGCACAACATAACATGTAATTGGTTTACTGTTCATTGGTTCTCTCTAATTCTTCATCTGACTTACTTGCTACACCTGGGGAGACTAAGAACCAACACAAATGCACAACATAACATGAAATTGGTTTACTGTTCATTGGTTCTCTCTAATTCTTCATTTGACTTACTTGCTACACCTGGGGAGACTAATAACCAACACAAATCCACAACATAGCATGTAATTGGTTTAGTGTTCATTGGTTCTCTCTAATTCTTCATTTGACTTACTTGTCACACCTGGGGAGATTAATAACCAACACAAATGCACAACATAACATGTAATTGGTTTACTGTTCATTGGTTCTATTTAATTCTTCAAATGACTTACTTGCTACACTTGGGGAGACTAATAACCAACACAAATGCACAACATAACATGTAATTGGTTTACTCTTCATTGGTTCTCTCTAATTCTTCATTTGACTTACTTGTTACACCTGGGGAGACTAATAACCAACACAAATGCACAACATGTAATTGGTTTACTGTTCATTGGTTCTCTCTAATTCTTAATTTGACTTACTTGCTACAGCTGGGGAGACTAATAACCAACAGAAATGCAAAACATAACATGTAATAGGTTTACTGTTCATTGGTTCTCTCTAGTTCTTTAACTGACTTACTTGCTACTCATGGGCAGACTAATAACCAATAAAAATGCACAACATAACATGTAATTGGTTTACTGTTCATTGGTTCTCTCTAATTCTTCATCTGACTTACTTGCTACACCTGGGGAGACTAAGAACCAACACAAATGCACAACATAACATGAAATTGGTTTACTGTTCATTGGTTCTCTCTAATTCTTCATTTGACTTACTTGCTACACCTGGGGAGACTAATAACCAACACAAATCCACAACATAGCATGTAATTGGTTTAGTGTTCATTGGTTCTCTCTAATTCTTCATTTGACTTACTTGTCACACCTGGGGAGATTAATAACCAACACAAATGCACAACATAACATGTAATTGGTTTACTGTTCATTGGTTCTATTTAATTCTTCAAATGACTTACTTGCTACACTTGGGGAGACTAATAACCAACACAAATGCACAACATAACATGTAATTGGTTTACTCTTCATTGGTTCTCTCTAATTCTTCATTTGACGTACTTGTTACACCTGGGCAGACTAATAACCAACACAAATGCACAACATGTAATTGGTTTACTGTTCATTGGTTCTCTCTAATTCTTAATTTGACTTACTTGCTACAGCTGGGGAGACTAATAACCAACAGAAATGCAAAACATAACATGTAATTGGTTTACTGTTCATTGGTTCTCTCTAGTTCTTTAACTGACTTACTTGCTACTCATGGGCAGACTAATAACCAATAAAAATGCACAACATAACATGTAATTGGTTTACTGTTCATTGGTTCTCTCTAATTCTTCATCTGACTTACTTGCTACACCTGGGGAGACTAAGAACCAACACAAATGCACAACATAACATGAAATTGGTTTACTGTTCATTGGTTCTCTCTAATTCTTCATTTGACTTACTTGCTACACCTGGGGAGACTAATAACCAACACAAATCCACAACATAGCATGTAATTGGTTTAGTGTTCATTGGTTCTCTCTAATTCTTCATTTGACTTACTTGTCACACCTGGGGAGATTAATAACCAACACAAATGCACAACATAACATGTAATTGGTTTACTGTTCATTGGTTCTATTTAATTCTTCAAATGACTTACTTGCTACACTTGGGGAGACTAATAACCAACACAAATGCACAACATAACATGTAATTGGTTTACTCTTCATTGGTTCTCTCTAATTCTTCATTTGACGTACTTGTTACACCTGGGCAGACTAATAACCAACACAAATGCACAACATGTAATTGGTTAACTGTTCATTGGTTCTCTCTAATTCTTAATTTGACTTACTTGCTACAGCTGGGGAGACTAATAACCAACAGAAATGCAAAACATAACATGTAATAGGTTTACTGTTCATTGGTTCTCTCTAGTTCTTTAACTGACTTACTTGCTACTCATGGGCAGACTAATAACCAATAAAAATGCACAACATAACATGTAATTGGTTTACTGTTCATTGGTTCTCTCTAATTCTTCATCTGACTTACTTGCTACACCTGGGGAGACTAAGAACCAACACAAATGCACAACATAACATGAAATTGGTTTACTGTTCATTGGTTCTCTCTAATTATTCATTTGACTTACTTGCTACACCTGGGGAGACTAATAACCAACACAAATCCACAACATAGCATGTAATTGGTTTAGTGTTCATTGGTTCTCTCTAATTCTTCATTTGACTTACTTGTCACACCTGGGGAGATTAATAACCAACACAAATGCACAACATAACATGTAATTGGTTTACTGTTCATTGGTTCTATTTAATTCTTCAAATGACTTACTTGCTACACTTGGGGAGACTAATAACCAACACAAATGCACAACATAACATGTAATTGGTTTACTCTTCATTGGTTCTCTCTAATTCTTCATTTGACGTACTTGTTACACCTGGGCAGACTAATAACCAACACAAATGCACAACATGTAATTGGTTTACTGTTCATTGGTTCTCTCTAATTCTTAATTTGACTTACTTGCTACAGCTGGGGAGACTAATAACCAACAGAAATGCAAAACATAACATGTAATTGGTTTACTGTTCATTGGTTCTCTCTAGTTCTTTAACTGACTTACTTGCTACTCATGGGCAGACTAATAACCAATAAAAATGCACAACATAACATGTAATTGGTTTACTGTTCATTGGTTCTCTCTAATTCTTCATCTGACTTACTTGCTACACCTGGGGAGACTAAGAACCAACACAAATGCACAACATAACATGAAATTGGTTTACTGTTCATTGGTTCTCTCTAATTCTTCATTTGACTTACTTGCTACACCTGGGGAGACTAATAACCAACACAAATCCACAACATAGCATGTAATTGGTTTAGTGTTCATTGGTTCTCTCTAATTCTTCATTTGACTTACTTGTCACACCTGGGGAGATTAATAACCAACACAAATGCACAACATAACATGTAATTGGTTTACTGTTCATTGGTTCTATTTAATTCTTCAAATGACTTACTTGCTACACTTGGGGAGACTAATAACCAACACAAATGCACAACATAACATGTAATTGGTTTACTCTTCATTGGTTCTCTCTAATTCTTCATTTGACGTACTTGTTACACCTGGGCAGACTAATAACCAACACAAATGCACAACATGTAATTGGTTAACTGTTCATTGGTTCTCTCTAATTCTTAATTTGACTTACTTGCTACAGCTGGGGAGACTAATAACCAACAGAAATGCAAAACATAACATGTAATAGGTTTACTGTTCATTGGTTCTCTCTAGTTCTTTAACTGACTTACTTGCTACTCATGGGCAGACTAATAACCAATAAAAATGCACAACATAACATGTAATTGGTTTACTGTTCATTGGTTCTCTCTAATTCTTCATCTGACTTACTTGCTACACCTGGGGAGACTAAGAACCAACACAAATGCACAACATAACATGAAATTGGTTTACTGTTCATTGGTTCTCTCTAATTATTCATTTGACTTACTTGCTACACCTGGGGAGACTAATAACCAACACAAATCCACAACATAGCATGTAATTGGTTTAGTGTTCATTGGTTCTCTCTAATTCTTCATTTGACTTACTTGTCACACCTGGGGAGATTAATAACCAACACAAATGCACAACATAACATGTAATTGGTTTACTGTTCATTGGTTCTATTTAATTCTTCAAATGACTTACTTGCTACACTTGGGGAGACTAATAACCAACACAAATGCACAACATAACATGTAATTGGTTTACTCTTCATTGGTTCTCTCTAATTCTTCATTTGACGTACTTGTTACACCTGGGCAGACTAATAACCAACACAAATGCACAACATGTAATTGGTTTACTGTTCATTGGTTCTCTCTAATTCTTAATTTGACTTACTTGCTACAGCTGGGGAGACTAATAACCAACAGAAATGCAAAACATAACATGTAATTGGTTTACTGTTCATTGGTTCTCTCTAGTTCTTTAACTGACTTACTTGCTACTCATGGGCAGACTAATAACCAATAAAAATGCACAACATAACATGTAATTGGTTTACTGTTCATTGGTTCTCTCTAATTCTTCATCTGACTTACTTGCTACACCTGGGGAGACTAAGAACCAACACAAATGCACAACATAACATGAAATTGGTTTACTGTTCATTGGTTCTCTCTAATTCTTCATTTGACTTACTTGCTACACCTGGGGAGACTAATAACCAACACAAATCCACAACATAGCATGTAATTGGTTTAGTGTTCATTGGTTCTCTCTAATTCTTCATTTGACTTACTTGTCACACCTGGGGAGATTAATAACCAACACAAATGCACAACATAACATGTAATTGGTTTACTGTTCATTGGTTCTATTTAATTCTTCAAATGACTTACTTGCTACACTTGGGGAGACTAATAACCAACACAAATGCACAACATAACATGTAATTGGTTTACTCTTCATTGGTTCTCTCTAATTCTTCATTTGACGTACTTGTTACACCTGGGCAGACTAATAACCAACACAAATGCACAACATGTAATTGGTTAACTGTTCATTGGTTCTCTCTAATTCTTAATTTGACTTACTTGCTACAGCTGGGGAGACTAATAACCAACAGAAATGCAAAACATAACATGTAATAGGTTTACTGTTCATTGGTTCTCTCTAGTTCTTTAACTGACTTACTTGCTACTCATGGGCAGACTAATAACCAATAAAAATGCACAACATAACATGTAATTGGTTTACTGTTCATTGGTTCTCTCTAATTCTTCATCTGACTTACTTGCTACACCTGGGGAGACTAAGAACCAACACAAATGCACAACATAACATGAAATTGGTTTACTGTTCATTGGTTCTCTCTAATTATTCATTTGACTTACTTGCTACACCTGGGGAGACTAATAACCAACACAAATCCACAACATAGCATGTAATTGGTTTAGTGTTCATTGGTTCTCTCTAATTCTTCATTTGACTTACTTGTCACACCTGGGGAGATTAATAACCAACACAAATGCACAACATAACATGTAATTGGTTTACTGTTCATTGGTTCTATTTAATTCTTCAAATGACTTACTTGCTACACTTGGGGAGACTAATAACCAACACAAATGCACAACATAACATGTAATTGGTTTACTCTTCATTGGTTCTCTCTAATTCTTCATTTGACGTACTTGTTACACCTGGGCAGACTAATAACCAACACAAATGCACAACATGTAATTGGTTTACTGTTCATTGGTTCTCTCTAATTCTTAATTTGACTTACTTGCTACAGCTGGGGAGACTAATAACCAACAGAAATGCAAAACATAACATGTAATTGGTTTACTGTTCATTGGTTCTCTCTAGTTCTTTAACTGACTTACTTGCTACTCATGGGCAGACTAATAACCAATAAAAATGCACAACATAACATGTAATTGGTTTACTGTTCATTGGTTCTCTCTAATTCTTCATCTGACTTACTTGCTACACCTGGGGAGACTAAGAACCAACACAAATGCACAACATAACATGAAATTGGTTTACTGTTCATTGGTTCTCTCTAATTCTTCATTTGACTTACTTGCTACACCTGGGGAGACTAATAACCAACACAAATCCACAACATAGCATGTAATTGGTTTAGTGTTCATTGGTTCTCTCTAATTCTTCATTTGACTTACTTGTCACACCTGGGGAGATTAATAACCAACACAAATGCACAACATAACATGTAATTGGTTTACTGTTCATTGGTTCTATTTAATTCTTCAAATGACTTACTTGCTACACTTGGGGAGACTAATAACCAACACAAATGCACAACATAACATGTAATTGGTTTACTCTTCATTGGTTCTCTCTAATTCTTCATTTGACGTACTTGTTACACCTGGGCAGACTAATAACCAACACAAATGCACAACATGTAATTGGTTTACTGTTCATTGGTTCTCTCTAATTCTTAATTTGACTTACTTGCTACAGCTGGGGAGACTAATAACCAACAGAAATGCAAAACATAACATGTAATTGGTTTACTGTTCATTGGTTCTCTCTAGTTCTTTAACTGACTTACTTGCTACTCATGGGCAGACTAATAACCAATAAAAATGCACAACATAACATGTAATTGGTTTACTGTTCATTGGTTCTCTCTAATTCTTCATCTGACTTACTTGCTACACCTGGGGAGACTAAGAACTAACACAAATGCACAACATAACATGAAATTGGTTTACTGTTCATTGGTTCTCTCTAATTCTTCATTTGACTTACTTGCTACACCTGGGGAGACTAATAACCAACACAAATCCACAACATAGCATGTAATTGGTTTAGTGTTCATTGGTTCTCTCTAATTCTTCATTTGACTTACTTGTCACACCTGGGGAGATTAATAACCAACACAAATGCACAACATAACATGTAATTGGTTTACTGTTCATTGGTTCTATTTAATTCTTCAAATGACTTACTTGCTACACTTGGGGAGACTAATAACCAACACAAATGCACAACATAACATGTAATTGGTTTACTCTTCATTGGTTCTCTCTAATTCTTCATTTGACTTACTTGTTACACCTGGGCAGACTAATAACCAACACAAATGCACAACATGTAATTGGTTTACTGTTCATTGGTTCTCTCTAATTCTTAATTTGACTTACTTGCTACAGCTGGGGAGACTAATAACCAACAGAAATGCAAAACATAACATGTAATAGGTTTACTGTTCATTGGTTCTCTCTAGTTCTTTAACTGACTTACTTGCTACTCATGGGCAGACTAATAACCAATAAAAATGCACAACATAACATGTAATTGGTTTACTGTTCATTGGTTCTCTCTAATTCTTCATCTGACTTACTTGCTACACCTGGGGAGATTAAGAACCAACACAAATGCACAACATAACATGAAATTGGTTTACTGTTCATTGGTTCTCTCTAATTCTTCATTTGACTTACTTGCTACACCTGGGGAGACTAATAACCAACACAAATCCACAACATAGCATGTAATTGGTTTAGTGTTCATTGGTTCTCTCTAATTCTTCATTTGACTTAGTTGTCACACCTGGGGAGATTAATAACCAACACAAATGCACAACATAACATGTAATTGGTTTACTGTTCATTGGTTCTATTTAATTCTTCAAATGACTTACTTGCTACACTTGGGGAGACTAATAACCAACACAAATGCACAACATAACATGTAATTGGTTTACTCTTCATTGGTTCTCTCTAATTCTTCATTTGACGTACTTGTTACAACTGGGCAGACTAATAACCAACACAAATGCACAACATGTAATTGGTTTACTGTTCATTGGTTCTCTCTAATTCTTAATTTGACTTACTTGCTACAGCTGGGGAGACTAATAACCAACAGAAATGCAAAACATAACATGTAATTGGTTTACTGTTCATTGGTTCTCTCTAGTTCTTTAACTGACTTACTTGCTACTCATGGGCAGACTAATAACCAATAAAAATGCACAACATAACATGTAATTGGTTTACTGTTCATTGGTTCTCTCTAATTCTTCATCTGACTTACTTGCTACACCTGGGGAGACTAAGAACCAACACAAATGCACAACATAACATGAAATTGGTTTACTGTTCATTGGTTCTCTCTAATTCTTCATTTGACTTACTTGCTACACCTGGGGAGACTAATAACCAACACAAATCCACAACATAGCATGTAATTGGTTTAGTGTTCATTGGTTCTCTCTAATTCTTCATTTGACTTACTTGTCACACCTGGGGAGATTAATAACCAACACAAATGCACAACATAACATGTAATTGGTTTACTGTTCAATGGTTCTATTTAATTCTTCAAATGACTTACTTGCTACACTTGGGGAGACTAATAACCAACACAAATGCACAACATAACATGTAATTGGTTTACTCATCATTGGTTCTCTCTAATTCTTCATTTGACGTACTTGTTACACCTGGGCAGACTAATAACCAACACAAATGCACAACATGTAATTGGTTTACTGTTCATTGGTTCTCTCTAATTCTTAATTTGACTTACTTGCTACAGCTGGGGAGACTAATAACCAACAGAAATGCAAAACATAACATGTAATTGGTTTACTGTTCATTGGTTCTCTCTAGTTCTTTAACTGACTTACTTGCTACTCATGGGCAGACTAATAACCAATAAAAATGCACAACATAACATGTAATTGGTTTACTGTTCATTGGTTCTCTCTAATTCTTCATCTGACTTACTTGCTACACCTGGGGAGACTAAGAACCAACACAAATGCACAACATAACATGAAATTGGTTTACTGTTCATTGGTTCTCTCTAATTCTTCATTTGACTTACTTGCTACACCTGGGGAGACTAATAACCAACACAAATCCACAACATAGCATGTAATTGGTTTAGTGTTCATTTGTTCTCTCTAATTCTTCATTTGACTTACTTGTCACACCTGGGGAGATTAATAACCAACACAAATGCACAACATAACATGTAATTGGTTTACTGTTCATTGGTTCTATTTAATTCTTCAAATGACTTACTTGCTACACTTGGGGAGACTAATAACCAACACAAATGCACAACATAACATGTAATTGGTTTACTCTTCATTGGTTCTCTCTAATTCTTCATTTGACTTACTTGTTACACCTGGGCAGACTAATAACCAACACAAATGCACAACATGTAATTGGTTTACTATTCATTGGTTCTCTCTAATTCTTAATTTGACTTACTTGCTACAGCTGGGGAGACTAATAACCAACAGAAATGCAAAACATAACATGTAATTGGTTTACTGTTCATTGGTTCTCTCTAGTTCTTTAACTGACTTACTTGCTACTCATGGGCAGACTAATAACCAATAAAAATGCACAACATAACATGTAATTGGTTTACTGTTCATTGGTTCTCTCTAATTCTTCATCTGACTTACTTGCTACACCTGGGGAGACTAAGAACCAACACAAATGCACAACATAACATGAAATTGGTTTACTGTTCATTGGTTCTCTCTAATTCTTCATTTGACTTACTTGCTACACCTGGGGAGACTAATAACCAACACAAATCCACAACATAGCATGTAATTGGTTTAGTGTTCATTGGTTCTCTCTAATTCTTCATTTGACTTACTTGTCACACCTGGGGAGATTAATAACCAACACAAATGCACAACATAACATGTAATTGGTTTACTGTTCATTGGTTCTATTTAATTCTTCAAATGACTTACTTGCTACACTTGGGGAGACTAATAACCAACACAAATGCACAACATAACATGTAATTGGTTTACTCTTCATTGGTTCTCTCTAATTCTTCATTTGACGTACTTGTTACACCGGGGCAGACTAATAACCAACACAAATGCACATGTAATTGGTTTACTGTTCATTGGTTCTCTCTAATTCTTAATTTGACTTACTTGCTATAGCTGGGGAGACTAATAACCAACAGAAATGCAAAACATAACATGTAATTGGTTTACTGTTCATTGGTTCTCTCTAGTTCTTTAACTGACTTACTTGCTACTCATGGGCAGACTAATAACCAATAAAAATGCACAACATAACATGTAATTGGTTTACTGTTCATTGGTTCTCTCTAATTCTTCATCTGACTTACTTGCTACACCTGGGGAGACTAAGAACCAACACAAATGCACAACATAACATGAAATTGGTTTACTGTTCATTGGTTCACTCTAATTCTTCATTTGACTTACTTGCTACACCTGGGGAGACTAATAACCAACACAAATCCACAACATAGCATGTAATTGGTTTAGTGTTCATTGGTTCTCTCTAATTCTTCATTTGACTTACTTGTCACACCTGGGGAGATTAATAACCAACACAAATGCACAACATAACATGTAATTGGTTTACTGTTCATTGGTTCTATTTAATTCTTCAAATGACTTACTTGCTACACTTGGGGAGACTAATAACCAACACAAATGCACAACATAACATGTAATTGGTTTACTCTTCATTGGTTCTCTCTAATTCTTCATTTGACTTACTTGTTACACCTGGGCAGACTAATAACCAACACAAATGCACAACATGTAATTGGTTTACTGTTCATTGGTTCTCTCTAATTCTTAATTTGACTTACTTGCTACAGCTGGGGAGACTAATAACCAACAGAAATGCAAAACATAACATGTAATTGGTTTACTGTTCATTGGTTCTCTCTAGTTCTTTAACTGACTTACTTGCTACTCATGGGCAGACTAATAACCAATAAAAATGCACAACATAACATGTAATTGGTTTACTGTTCATTGGTTCTCTCTAATTCTTCATCTGACTTACTTGCTACACCTGGGGAGACTAAGAACCAACACAAATGCACAACATAACATGAAATTGGTTTACTGTTCATTGGTTCTCTCTAATTCTTCATTTAACTTACTTGCTACACCTGGGGAGACTAATAACCAACACAAATCCACAACATAGCATGTAATTGGTTTAGTGTTCATTTGTTCTCTCTAATTCTTCATTTGACTTACTTGTCACACCTGGGGAGATTAATAACCAACACAAATGCACAACATAACATGTAATTGGTTTACTGTTCATTGGTTCTATTTAATTCTTCAAATGACTTACTTGCTACACTTGGGGAGACTAATAACCAACACAAATGCACAACATAACATGTAATTGGTTTACTCTTCATTGGTTCTCTCTAATTCTTCATTTGACTTACTTGTTACACCTGGGCAGACTAATAACCAACACAACTGCACAACATGTAATTGGTTTACTATTCATTGGTTCTCTCTAATTCTTAATTTGACTTACTTGCTACAGCTGGGGAGACTAATAACCAACAGAAATGCAAAACATAACATGTAATTGGTTTACTGTTCATTGGTTCTCTCTAGTTCTTTAACTGACTTACTTGCTACTCATGGGCAGACTAATAACCAATAAAAATGCACAACATAACATGTAATTGGTTTACTGTTCATTGGTTCTCTCTAATTCTTCATCTGACTTACTTGCTACACCTGGGGAGACTAAGAACCAACACAAATGCACAACATAACATGAAATTGGTTTACTGTTCATTGGTTCTCTCTAATTCTTCATTTGACTTACTTGCTACACCTGGGGAGACTAATAACCAACACAAATCCACAACATAGCATGTAATTGGTTTAGTGTTCATTGGTTCTCTCTAATTCTTCATTTGACTTACTTGTCACACCTGGGGAGATTAATAACCAACACAAATGCACAACATAACATGTAATTGGTTTACTGTTCATTGGTTCTATTTAATTCTTCAAATGACTTACTTGCTACACTTGGGGAGACTAATAACCAACACAAATGCACAACATAACATGTAATTGGTTTACTCTTCATTGGTTCTCTCTAATTCTTCATTTGACGTACTTGTTACACCTGGGCAGACTAATAACCAACACAAATGCACAACATGTAATTGGTTTACTGTTCATTGGTTCTCTCTAATTCTTAATTTGACTTACTTGCTATAGCTGGGGAGACTAATAACCAACAGAAATGCAAAACATAACATGTAATTGGTTTACTGTTCATTGGTTCTCTCTAGTTCTTTAACTGACTTACTTGCTACTCATGGGCAGACTAATAACCAATAAAAATGCACAACATAACATGTAATTGGTTTACTGTTCATTGGTTCTCTCTAATTCTTCATCTGACTTACTTGCTACACCTGGGGAGACTAAGAACCAACACAAATGCACAACATAACATGAAATTGGTTTACTGTTCATTGGTTCACTCTAATTCTTCATTTGACTTACTTGCTACACCTGGGGAGACTAATAACCAACACAAATCCACAACATAGCATGTAATTGGTTTAGTGTTCATTGGTTCTCTCTAATTCTTCATTTGACTTACTTGTCACACCTGGGGAGATTAATAACCAACACAAATGCACAACATAACATGTAATTGGTTTACTGTTCATTGGTTCTATTTAATTCTTCAAATGACTTACTTGCTACACTTGGGGAGACTAATAACCAACACAAATGCACAACATAACATGTAATTGGTTTACTCTTCATTGGTTCTCTCTAATTCTTCATTTGACTTACTTGTTACACCTGGGCAGACTAATAACCAACACAAATGCACAACATGTAATTGGTTTACTGTTCATTGGTTCTCTCTAATTCTTAATTTGACTTACTTGCTACAGCTGGGGAGACTAATAACCAACAGAAATGCAAAACATAACATGTAATTGGTTTACTGTTCATTTGTTCTCTCTAGTTCTTTAACTGACTTACTTGCTACTCATGGGCAGACTAATAACCAATAAAAATGCACAACATAACATGTAATTGGTTTACTGTTCATTGGTTCTCTCTAATTCTTCATCTGACTTACTTGCTACACCTGGGGAGACTAAGAACCAACACAAATGCACAACATAACATGAAATCGGTTTACTGTTCATTGGTTCTCTCTAATTCTTCTTTTGACTTACTTCTACACCTGGGGAGACTAATAACCAACACAAATCCACAACATAGCATGTAATTGGTTTAGTGTTCATTGGTTCTCTCTATTTCTTCAACTGACTTACTTGCTACACCTGGGGAGACTCATAACCAACACAAATGCACAACATAATATGAAATTGGTTTACTGTTCATTGGTTGTATTTAATTCTTGAACTGACTTAATTGTCACACCTGGGCAGACTAATAACCAACACAAATGCACAACATGTAATTGGTTTACTGTTCATTGGTTCTCTCTAATTCTTAATTTGACTTACTTGCTATAGCTGGGGAGACTAATAACCAACAGAAATGCAAAACATAACATGTAATTGGTTTACTGTTCATTGGTTCTCTCTAGTTCTTTAACTGACTTACTTGCTACTCATGGGCAGACTAATAACCAATAAAAATGCACAACATAACATGTAATTGGTTTACTGTTCATTGGTTCTCTCTAATTCTTCATCTGACTTACTTGCTACACCTGGGGAGACTAAGAACCAACACAAATGCACAACATAACATGAAATTGGTTTACTGTTCATTGGTTCACTCTAATTCTTCATTTGACTTACTTGCTACACCTGGGGAGACTAATAACCAACACAAATCCACAACATAGCATGTAATTGGTTTAGTGTTCATTGGTTCTCTCTAATTCTTCATTTGACTTACTTGTCACACCTGGGGAGATTAATAACCAACACAAATGCACAACATAACATGTAATTGGTTTACTGTTCAATGGTTCTATTTAATTCTTCAAATGACTTACTTGCTACACTTGGGGAGACTAATAACCAACACAAATGCACAACATAACATGTAATTGGTTTACTCTTCATTGGTTCTCTCTAATTCTTCATTTGACTTACTTGTTACACCTGGGCAGACTAATAACCAACACAAATGCACAACATGTAATTGGTTTACTGTTCATTGGTTCTCTCTAATTCTTAATTTGACTTACTTGCTACAGCTGGGGAGACTAATAACCAACAGAAATGCAAAACATAACATGTAATTGGTTTACTGTTCATTTGTTCTCTCTAGTTCTTTAACTGACTTACTTGCTACTCATGGGCAGACTAATAACCAATAAAAATGCACAACATAACATGTAATTGGTTTACTGTTCATTGGTTCTCTCTAATTCTTCATCTGACTTACTTGCTACACCTGGGGAGACTAAGAACCAACACAAATGCACAACATAACATGAAATCGGTTTACTGTTCATTGGTTCTCTCTAATTCTTCTTTTGACTTACTTCTACACCTGGGGAGACTAATAACCAACACAAATCCACAACATAGCATGTAATTGGTTTAGTGTTCATTGGTTCTCTCTATTTCTTCAACTGACTTACTTGCTACACCTGGGGAGACTCATAACCAACACAAATGCACAACATAATATGAAATTGGTTTACTGTTCATTGGTTGTATTTAATTCTTGAACTGACTTAATTGTCACACCTGGGGAGATTAATAACCAACACAAATGCACAACATAACATGTAATTGGTTTACTCATCATTGGTTCTCTCTAATTCTTCATTTGACGTACTTGTTACACCTGGGCAGACTAATAACCAACACAAATGCACAACATGTAATTGGTTTACTGTTCATTGGTTCTCTCTAATTCTTAATTTGACTTACTTGCTACAGCTGGGGAGACTAATAACCAACAGAAATGCAAAACATAACATGTAATTGGTTTACTGTTCATTGGTTCTCTCTAGTTCTTTAACTGACTTACTTGCTACTCATGGGCAGACTAATAACCAATAAAAATGCACAACATAACATGTAATTGGTTTACTGTTCATTGGTTCTCTCTAATTCTTCATCTGACTTACTTGCTACACCTGGGGAGACTAAGAACCAACACAAATGCACAACATAACATGAAATTGGTTTACTGTTCATTGGTTCTCTCTAATTCTTCATTTGACTTACTTGCTACACCTGGGGAGACTAATAACCAACACAAATCCACAACATAGCATGTAATTGGTTTAGTGTTCATTGGTTCTCTCTAATTCTTCATTTGACTTACTTGTCACACCTGGGGAGATTAATAACCAACACAAATGCACAACATAACATGTAATTGGTTTACTGTTCATTGGTTCTATTTAATTCTTCAAATGACTTACTTGCTACACTTGGGGAGACTAATAACCAACACAAATGCACAACATAACATGTAATTGGTTTACTCTTCATTGGTTCTCTCTAATTCTTCATTTGACTTACTTGTTACACCTGGGCAGACTAATAACCAACACAAATGCACAACATGTAATTGGTTTACTGTTCATTGGTTCTCTCTAATTCTTAATTTGACTTACTTGCTACAGCTGGGGAGACTAATAACCAACAGAAATGCAAAACATAACATGTAATTGGTTTACTGTTCATTGGTTCTCTCTAGTTCTTTAACTGACTTACTTGCTACTCATGGGCAGACTAATAACCAATAAAAATGCACAACATAACATGTAATTGGTTTACTGTTCATTGGTTCTCTCTAATTCTTCATCTGACTTACTTGCTACACCTGGGGAGACTAAGAACCAACACAAATGCACAACATAACATGAAATTAGTTTACTGTTCATTGGTTCACTCTAATTCTTCATTTGACTTACTTGCTACACCTGGGGAGACTAATAACCAACACAAATCCACAACATAGCATGTAATTGGTTTAGTGTTCATTGGTTCTCTCTAATTCTTCATTTGACTTACTTGTCACACCTGGGGAGATTAATAACCAACACAAATGCACAACATAACATGTAATTGGTTTACTGTTCATTGGTTCTATTTAATTCTTCAAATGACTTACTTGCTACACTTGGGGAGACTAATAACCAACACAAATGCACAACATAACATGTAATTGGTTTACTCTTCATTGGTTCTCTCTAATTCTTCATTTGACTTACTTGTTACACCTGGGCACACTAATAACCAACACAAATGCACAACATGTAATTGGTTTACTGTTCATTGGTTCTCTCTAATTCTTAATTTGACTTACTTGCTACAGCTGGGGAGACTAATAACCAACAGAAATGCAAAACATAACATGTAATTGGTTTACTGTTCATTGGTTCTCTCTAGTTCTTTAACTGACTTACTTGCTACTCATGGGCAGACTAATAACCAATAAAAATGCACAACATAACATGTAATTGGTTTACTGTTCATTGGTTCTCTCTAATTCTTCATCTGACTTACTTGCTACACCTGGGGAGACTAAGAACCAACACAAATGCACAACATAACATGAAATTGGTTTACTGTTCATTGGTTCTCTCTAATTCTTCATTTGACTTACTTGCTACACCTGGGGAGACTAATAACCAACACAAATCCACAACATAGCATGTAATTGGTTTAGTGTTCATTGGTTCTCTCTAATTCTTCATTTGACTTACTTGTCACACCTGGGGAGATTAATAACCAACACAAATGCACAACATAACATGTAATTGGTTTACTGTTCATTGGTTCTATTTAATTCTTCAAATGACTTACTTGCTACACTTGGGGAGACTAATAACCAACACAAATGCACAACATAACATGTAATTGGTTTACTCTTCATTGGTTCTCTCTAATTCTTCATTTGACTTACTTGTTACACCTGGGCAGACTAATAACCAACACAAATGCACAACATGTAATTGGTTTACTATTCATTGGTTCTCTCTAATTCTTAATTTGACTTACTTGCTACAGCTGGGGAGACTAATAACCAACAGAAATGCAAAACATAACATGTAATTGGTTTACTGTTCATTGGTTCTCTCTAGTTCTTTAACTGACTTACTTGCTACTCATGGGCAGACTAATAACCAATAAAAATGCACAACATAACATGTAATTGGTTTACTGTTCATTGGTTCTCTCTAATTCTTCATCTGACTTACTTGCTACACCTGGGGAGACTAAGAACCAACACAAATGCACAACATAACATGAAATTGGTTTACTGTTCATTGGTTCTCTCTAATTCTTCATTTGACTTACTTGCTACACCTGGGGAGACTAATAACCAACACAAATCCACAACATAGCATGTAATTGGTTTAGTGTTCATTGGTTCTCTCTAATTCTTCATTTGACTTACTTGTCACACCTGGGGAGATTAATAACCAACACAAATGCACAACATAACATGTAATTGGTTTACTGTTCATTGGTTGTATTTAATTCTTGAACTGACTTAATTGTCAACCTGGGGAGATTAATAACCAACACAAATGCACAACATAACATGTAATTGGTTTACTCATCATTGGTTCTCTCTAATTCTTCATTTGACGTACTTGTTACACCTGGGCAGACTAATAACCAACACAAATGCACAACATGTAATTGGTTTACTGTTCATTGGTTCTCTCTAATTCTTAATTTGACTTACTTGCTACAGCTGGGGAGACTAATAACCAACAGAAATGCAAAACATAACATGTAATTGGTTTACTGTTCATTGGTTCTCTCTAGTTCTTTAACTGACTTACTTGCTACTCATGGGCAGACTAATAACCAATAAAAATGCACAACATAACATGTAATTGGTTTACTGTTCATTGGTTCTCTCTAATTCTTCATCTGACTTACTTGCTACACCTGGGGAGACTAAGAACCAACACAAATGCACAACATAACATGAAATTGGTTTACTGTTCATTGGTTCTCTCTAATTCTTCATTTGACTTACTTGCTACACCTGGGGATACTAATAACCAACACAAATCCACAACATAGCATGTAATTGGTTTAGTGTTCATTGGTTCTCTCTAATTCTTCATTTGACTTACTTGTCACACCTGGGGAGATTAATAACCAACACAAATGCACAACATAACATGTAATTGGTTTACTGTTCATTGGTTCTATTTAATTCTTCAAATGACTTACTTGCTACACTTGGGGAGACTAATAACCAACACAAATGCACAACATAACATGTAATTGGTTTACTCTTCATTGGTTCTCTCTAATTCTTCATTTGACTTACTTGTTACACCTGGGCAGACTAATAACCAACACAAATGCACAACATGTAATTGGTTTACTATTCATTGGTTCTCTCTAATTCTTAATTTGAGTTACTTGCTACAGCTGGGGAGACTAATAACCAACAGAAATGCAAAACATAACATGTAATTGGTTTACTGTTCATTGGTTCTCTCTAGTTCTTTAACTGACTTACTTGCTACTCATGGGCAGACTAATAACCAATAAAAATGCACAACATAACATGTAATTGGTTTACTGTTCATTGGTTCTCTCTAATTCTTCATCTGACTTACTTGCTACACCTGGGGAGACTAAGAACCAACACAAATGCACAACATAACATGAAATTGGTTTACTGTTCATTGGTTCTCTCTAATTCTTCATTTGACTTACTTGCTACACCTGGGGAGACTAATAACCAGCACAAATCCACAACATAGCATGTAATTGGTTTAGTGTTCATTGGTTCTCTCTAATTCTTCATTTGACTTACTTGTCACACCTGGGGAGATTAATAACCAACACAAATGCACAACATAACATGTAATTGGTTTACTGTTCATTGGTTCTATTTAATTCTTCAAATGACTTACTTGCTACACTTGGGGAGACTAATAACCAACACAAATGCACAACATAACATGTAATTGGTTTACTCTTCATTGGTTCTCTCTAATTCTTCATTTGACGTACTTGTTACACCTGGGCAGACTAATAACCAACACAAATGCACAACATGTAATTGGTTTACTGTTCATTGGTTCTCTCTAATTCTTAATTTGACTTACTTGCTATAGCTGGGGAGACTAATAACCAACAGAAATGCAAAACATAACATGTAATTGGTTTACTGTTCATTGGTTCTCTCTAGTTCTTTAACTGACTTACTTGCTACTCATGGGCAGACTAATAACCAATAAAAATGCACAACATAACATTTAATTGGTTTACTGTTCATTGGTTCTCTCTAATTCTTCATCTGACTTACTTGCTACACCTGGGGAGACTAAGAACCAACACAAATGCACAACATAACATGAAATTGGTTTACTGTTCATGGGTTCACTCTAATTCTTCATTTGACTTACTTGCTACACCTGGGGAGACTAATAACCAACACAAATCCACAACATAGCATGTAATTGGTTTAGTGTTCATTGGTTCTCTCTAATTCTTCATTTGACTTACTTGTCACACCTGGGGAGATTAATAACCAACACAAATGCACAACATAACATGTAATTGGTTTACTGTTCATTGGTTCTATTTAATTCTTCAAATGACTTACTTGCTACACTTGGGGAGACTAATAACCAACACAAATGCACAACATAACATGTAATTGGTTTACTCTTCATTGGTTCTCTCTAATTCTTCATTTGACTTACTTGTTACACCTGGGCAGACTAATAACCAACACAAATGCACAACATGTAATTGGTTTACTGTTCATTGGTTCTCTCTAATTCTTAATTTGACTTACTTGCTACAGCTGGGGAGACTAATAACCAACAGAAATGCAAAACATAACATGTAATTGGTTTACTGTTCATTGGTTCTCTCTAGTTCTTTAACTGACTTACTTGCTACTCATGGGCAGACTAATAACCAATAAAAATGCACAACATAACATGTAATTGGTTTACTGTTCATTGGTTCTCTCTAATTCTTCATCTGACTTACTTGCTACACCTGGGGAGACAAAGAACCAACACAAATGCACAACATAACATGAAATTGGTTTACTGTTCATCGGTTCTCTCTAATTCTTCATTTGACTTACTTGTTACACCTGGGGAGACTAATAACCAACACAAATCCACAACATAGCATGTAATTGGTTTAGTGTTCATTGGTTCTCTCTAATTCTTCATTTGACTTACTTGTCACACCTGGGGAGATTAATAACCAACACAAATGCACAACATAACATGTAATTGGTTTACTGTTCATTGGTTCTATTTAATTCTTCAAATGACTTACTTGCTACACTTGGGGAGACTAATAACCAACACAAATGCACAACATAACATGTAATTGGTTTACTCTTCATTGGTTCTCTCTAATTCTTCATTTGACTTACTTGTTACACCTGGGCAGACTAATAACCAACACAAATGCACAACATGTAATTGGTTTACTGTTCATTGGTTCTCTCTAATTCTTAATTTGACTTACTTGCTACAGCTGGGGAGACTAATAACCAACAGAAATGCAAAACATAACATGTAATTGGTTTACTGTTCATTGGTTCTCTCTAGTTCTTTAACTGACTTACTTGCTACTCATGGGCAGACTAATAACCAATAAAAATGCACAACATAACATGTAATTGGTTTACTGTTCATTGGTTCTCTCTAATTCTTCATCTGACTTACTTGCTACACCTGGGGAGACTAAGAACCAACACAAATGCACAACATAACATGAAATTGGTTTACTGTTCATTGGTTCTCTCTAATTCTTCATTTGACTTACTTGCTACACCTGGGGAGACTAATAACCAACACAAATCCACAACATAGCATGTAATTGGTTTAGTGTTCATTGGTTCTCTCTAATTCTTCATTTGACTTACTTGTCACACCTGGGGAGATTAATAACCAACACAAATGCACAACATAACATGTAATTGGTTTACTGTTCATTGGTTCTATTTAATTCTTCAAATGACTTACTTGCTACACTTGGGGAGACTAATAACCAACACAAATGCACAACATAACATGTAATTGGTTTACTCTTCATTGGTTCTCTCTAATTCTTCATTTGACGTACTTGTTACACCTGGGCAGACTAATAACCAACACAAATGCACAACATGTAATTGGTTTACTGTTCATTGGTTCTCTCTAATTCTTAATTTGACTTACTTGCTATAGCTGGGGAGACTAATAACCAACAGAAATGCAAAACATAACATGTAATTGGTTTACTGTTCATTGGTTCTCTCTAGTTCTTTAACTGACTTACTTGCTACTCATGGGCAGACTAATAACCAATAAAAATGCACAACATAACATGTAATTGGTTTACTGTTCATTGGTTCTCTCTAATTCTTCATCTGACTTACTTGCTACACCTGGGGAGACTAAGAACCAACACAAATGCACAACATAACATGAAATTGGTTTACTGTTCATGGGTTCACTCTAATTCTTCATTTGACTTACTTGCTACACCTGGGGAGACTAATAACCAACACAAATCCACAACATAGCATGTAATTGGTTTAGTGTTCATTGGTTCTCTCTAATTCTTCATTTGACTTACTTGTCACACCTGGGGAGATTAATAACCAACACAAATGCACAACATAACATGTAATTGGTTTACTGTTCATTGGTTCTATTTAATTCTTCAAATGACTTACTTGCTACACTTGGGGAGACTAATAACCAACACAAATGCACAACATAACATGTAATTGGTTTACTCTTCATTGGTTCTCTCTAATTCTTCATTTGACTTACTTGTTACACCTGGGCAGACTAATAACCAACACAAATGCACAACATGTAATTGGTTTACTGTTCATTGGTTCTCTCTAATTCTTAATTTGACTTACTTGCTACAGCTGGGGAGACTAATAACCAACAGAAATGCAAAACATAACATGTAATTGGTTTACTGTTCATTGGTTCTCTCTAGTTCTTTAACTGACTTACTTGCTACTCATGGGCAGACTAATAACCAATAAAAATGCACAACATAACATGTAATTGGTTTACTGTTCATTGGTTCTCTCTAATTCTTCATCTGACTTACTTGCTACACCTGGGGAGACAAAGAACCAACACAAATGCACAACATAACATGAAATTGGTTTACTGTTCATCGGTTCTCTCTAATTCTTCATTTGACTTACTTGTTACACCTGGGGAGACTAATAACCAACACAAATCCACAACATAGCATGTAATTGGTTTAGTGTTCATTGGTTCTCTCTAATTCTTCATTTGACTTACTTGTCACACCTGGGGAGATTAATAACCAACACAAATGCACAACATAACATGTAATTGGTTTACTGTTCATTGGTTCTATTTAATTCTTCAAATGACTTACTTGCTACACTTGGGGAGACTAATAACCAACACAAATGCACAACATAACATGTAATTGGTTTACTCTTCATTGGTTCTCTCTAATTCTTCATTTGACTTACTTGTTACACCTGGGCAGACTAATAACCAACACAAATGCACAACATGTAATTGGTTTACTGTTCATTGGTTCTCTCTAATTCTTAATTTGACTTACTTGCTACAGCTGGGGAGACTAATAACCAACAGAAATGCAAAACATAACATGTAATTGGTTTACTGTTCATTGGTTCTCTCTAGTTCTTTAACTGACTTACTTGCTACTCATGGGCAGACTAATAACCAATAAAAATGCACAACATAACATGTAATTGGTTTACTGTTCATTGGTTCTCTCTAATTCTTCATCTGACTTACTTGCTACACCTGGGGAGACTAAGAACCAACACAAATGCACAACATAACATGAAATTGGTTTACTGTTCATTGATTCACTCTAATTCTTCATTTGACATACTTGCTACACCTGGGGAGACTAATAACCAACACAAATCCACAACATAGCATGTAATTGGTTTAGTGTTCATTGGTTCTCTCTAATTCTTCATTTGACTTACTTGTCACACCTGGGGAGATTAATAACCAACACAAATGCACAACATAACATGTAATTGGTTTACTGTTCATTGGTTCTATTTAATTCTTCAAATGACTTACTTGCTACACTTGGGGAGACTAATAACCAACACAAATGCACAACATAACATGTAATTGGTTTACTCTTCATTGGTTCTCTCTAATTCTTCATTTGACTTACTTGTTACACCTGGGCAGACTAATAACCAACACAACTGCACAACATGTAATTGGTTTACTATTCATTGGTTCTCTCTAATTCTTAATTTGACTTACTTGCTACAGCTGGGGAGACTAATAACCAACAGAAATGCAAAACATAACATGTAATTGGTTTACTGTTCATTGGTTCTCTCTAGTTCTTTAACTGACTTACTTGCTACTCATGGGCAGACTAATAACCAATAAAAATGCACAACATAACATGTAATTGGTTTACTGTTCATTGGTTCTCTCTAATTCTTCATCTGACTTACTTGCTACACCTGGGGAGACAAAGAACCAACACAAATGCACAACATAACATGAAATTGGTTTACTGTTCATCGGTTCTCTCTAATTCTTCATTTGACTTACTTGTTACACCTGGGGAGACTAATAACCAACACAAATCCACAACATAGCATGTAATTGGTTTAGTGTTCATTGGTTCTCTCTAATTCTTCATTTGACTTACTTGTCACACCTGGGGAGATTAATAACCAACACAAATGCACAACATAACATGTAATTGGTTTACTGTTCATTGGTTCTATTTAATTCTTCAAATGACTTACTTGCTACACTTGGGGAGACTAATAACCAACACAAATGCACAACATAACATGTAATTGGTTTACTCTTCATTGGTTCTCTCTAATTCTTCATTTGACTTACTTGTTACACCTGGGCAGACTAATAACCAACACAAATGCACAACATGTAATTGGTTTACTGTTCATTGGTTCTCTCTAATTCTTAATTTGACTTACTTGCTACAGCTGGGGAGACTAATAACCAACAGAAATGCAAAACATAACATGTAATTGGTTTACTGTTCATTGGTTCTCTCTAGTTCTTTAACTGACTTACTTGCTACTCATGGGCAGACTAATAACCAATAAAAATGCACAACATAACATGTAATTGGTTTACTGTTCATTGGTTCTCTCTAATTCTTCATCTGACTTACTTGCTACACCTGGGGAGACTAAGAACCAACACAAATGCACAACATAACATGAAATTGGTTTACTGTTCATTGATTCACTCTAATTCTTCATTTGACATACTTGCTACACCTGGGGAGACTAATAACCAACACAAATCCACAACATAGCATGTAATTGGTTTAGTGTTCATTGGTTCTCTCTAATTCTTCATTTGACTTACTTGTCACACCTGGGGAGATTAATAACCAACACAAATGCACAACATAACATGTAATTGGTTTACTGTTCATTGGTTCTATTTAATTCTTCAAATGACTTACTTGCTACACTTGGGGAGACTAATAACCAACACAAATGCACAACATAACATGTAATTGGTTTACTCTTCATTGGTTCTCTCTAATTCTTCATTTGACTTACTTGTTACACCTGGGCAGACTAATAACCAACACAACTGCACAACATGTAATTGGTTTACTATTCATTGGTTCTCTCTAATTCTTAATTTGACTTACTTGCTACAGCTGGGGAGACTAATAACCAACAGAAATGCAAAACATAACATGTAATTGGTTTACTGTTCATTGGTTCTCTCTAGTTCTTTAACTGACTTACTTGCTACTCATGGGCAGACTAATAACCAATAAAAATGCACAACATAACATGTAATTGGTTTACTGTTCATTGGTTCTCTCTAATTCTTCATCTGACTTACTTGCTACACCTGGGGAGACAAAGAACCAACACAAATGCACAACATAACATGAAATTGGTTTACTGTTCATCGGTTCTCTCTAATTCTTCATTTGACTTACTTGTTACACCTGGGGAGACTAATAACCAACACAAATCCACAACATAGCATGTAATTGGTTTAGTGTTCATTGGTTCTCTCTAATTCTTCATTTGACTTACTTGTCACACCTGGGGAGATTAATAACCAACACAAATGCACAACATAACATGTAATTGGTTTACTGTTCATTGGTTCTATTTAATTCTTCAAATGACTTACTTGCTACACTTGGGGAGACTAATAACCAACACAAATGCACAACATAACATGTAATTGGTTTACTCTTCATTGGTTCTCTCTAATTCTTCATTTGACTTACTTGTTACACCTGGGCAGACTAATAACCAACACAAATGCACAACATGTAATTGGTTTACTGTTCATTGGTTCTCTCTAATTCTTAATTTGACTTACTTGCTACAGCTGGGGAGACTAATAACCAACAGAAATGCAAAACATAACATGTAATTGGTTTACTGTTCATTGGTTCTCTCTAGTTCTTTAACTGACTTACTTGCTACTCATGGGCAGACTAATAACCAATAAAAATGCACAACATAACATGTAATTGGTTTACTGTTCATTGGTTCTCTCTAATTCTTCATCTGACTTACTTGCTACACCTGGGGAGACTAAGAACCAACACAAATGCACAACATAACATGAAATTGGTTTACTGTTCATTGATTCACTCTAATTCTTCATTTGACATACTTGCTACACCTGGGGAGACTAATAACCAACACAAATCCACAACATAGCATGTAATTGGTTTAGTGTTCATTGGTTCTCTCTAATTCTTCATTTGACTTACTTGTCACACCTGGGGAGATTAATAACCAACACAAATGCACAACATAACATGTAATTGGTTTACTGTTCATTGGTTCTATTTAATTCTTCAAATGACTTACTTGCTACACTTGGGGAGACTAATAACCAACACAAATGCACAACATAACATGTAATTGGTTTACTCTTCATTGGTTCTCTCTAATTCTTCATTTGACTTACTTGTTACACCTGGGCAGACTAATAACCAACACAACTGCACAACATGTAATTGGTTTACTATTCATTGGTTCTCTCTAATTCTTAATTTGACTTACTTGCTACAGCTGGGGAGACTAATAACCAACAGAAATGCAAAACATAACATGTAATTGGTTTACTGTTCATTGGTTCTCTCTAGTTCTTTAACTGACTTACTTGCTACTCATGGGCAGACTAATAACCAATAAAAATGCACAACATAACATGTAATTGGTTTACTGTTCATTGGTTCTCTCTAATTCTTCATCTGACTTACTTGCTACACCTGGGGAGACTAAGAACCAACACAAATGCACAACATAACATGAAATTGGTTTACTGTTCATTGGTTCTCTCTAATTCTTCATTTGACTTACTTGCTACACCTGGGGAGACTAATAACCAACACAAATCCACAACATAGCATGTAATTGGTTTAGTGTTCATTGGTTCTCTCTAATTCTTCATTTGACTTACTTGTCACACCTGGGGAGATTAATAACCAACACAAATGCACAACATAACATGTAATTGGTTTACTGTTCATTGGTTCTATTTAATTCTTCAAATGACTTACTTGCTACACTTGGGGAGACTAATAACCAACACAAATGCACAACATAACATGTAATTGGTTTACTCTTCATTGGTTCTCTCTAATTCTTCATTTGACGTACTTGTTACACCTGGGCAGACTAATAACCAACACAAATGCACAACATGTAATTGGTTTACTGTTCATTGGTTCTCTCTAATTCTTAATTTGACTTACTTGCTATAGCTGGGGAGACTAATAACCAACAGAAATGCAAAACATAACATGTAATTGGTTTACTGTTCATTGGTTCTCTCTAGTTCTTTAACTGACTTACTTGCTACTCATGGGCAGACTAATAACCAATAAAAATGCACAACATAACATGTAATTGGTTTACTGTTCATTGGTTCTCTCTAATTCTTCATCTGACTTACTTGCTACACCTGGGGAGACTAAGAACCAACACAAATGCACAACATAACATGAAATTGGTTTACTGTTCATTGATTCACTCTAATTCTTCTTTTGACTTACTTGCTACACCTGGGGAGACTAATAACCAACACAAATCCACAACATAGCATGTAATTGGTTTAGTGTTCATTGGTTCTCTCTAATTCTTCATTTGACTTACTTGTCACACCTGGGGAGATTAATAACCAACACAAATGCACAACATAACATGTAATTGGTTTACTGTTCATTGGTTCTATTTAATTCTTCAAATGACTTACTTGCTACACTTGGGGAGACTAATAACCAACACAAATGCACAACATAACATGTAATTGGTTTACTCTTCATTGGTTCTCTCTAATTCTTCATTTGACTTACTTGTTACACCTGGGCAGACTAATAACCAACACAAATGCACAACATGTAATTGGTTTACTGTTCATTGGTTCTCTCTAATTCTTAATTTGACTTACTTGCTACAGCTGGGGAGACTAATAACCAACAGAAATGCAAAACATAACATGTAATTGGTTTACTGTTCATTGGTTCTCTCTAGTTCTTTAACTGACTTACTTGCTACTCATGGGCAGACTAATAACCAATAAAAATGCACAACATAACATGTAATTGGTTTACTGTTCATTGGTTCTCTCTAATTCTTCATCTGACTTACTTGCTACACCTGGGGAGACTAAGAACCAACACAAATGCACAACATAACATGAAATCGGTTTACTGTTCATTGGTTCTCTCTAATTCTTCTTTTGACTTACTTCTACACCTGGGGAGACTAATAACCAACACAAATCCACAACATAGCATGTAATTGGTTTAGTGTTCATTGGTTCTCTCTATTTCTTCAACTGACTTACTTGCTACACCTGGGGAGACTCATAACCAACACAAATGCACAACATAATATGAAATTGGTTTACTGTTCATGGGTTCACTCTAATTCTTCATTTGACTTACTTGCTACACCTGGGGAGACTAATAACTAACACAAATCCACAACATAGCATGTAATTGGTTTAGTGTTCATTGGTTCTCTCTAATTCTTCATTTGACTTACTTGTCACACCTGGGGAGATTAATAACCAACACAAATGCACAACATAACATGTAATTGGTTTACTGTTCATTGGTTCTATTTAATTCTTCAAATGACTTACTTGCTACACTTGGGGAGACTAATAACCAACACAAATGCACAACATAACATGTAATTGGTTTACTCTTCATTGGTTCTCTCTAATTCTTCATTTGACTTACTTGTTACACCTGGGCAGACTAATAACCAACACAAATGCACAACATGTAATTGGTTTACTGTTCATTGGTTCTCTCTAATTCTTAATTTGACTTACTTGCTACAGCTGGGGAGACTAATAACCAACAGAAATGCAAAACATAACATGTAATTGGTTTACTGTTCATTGGTTCTCTCTAGTTCTTTAACTGACTTACTTGCTACTCATGGGCAGACTAATAACCAATAAAAATGCACAACATAACATGTAATTGGTTTACTGTTCATTGGTTCTCTCTAATTCTTCATCTGACTTACTTGCTACACCTGGGGAGACAAAGAACCAACACAAATGCACAACATAACATGAAATTGGTTTACTGTTCATCGGTTCTCTCTAATTCTTCATTTGACTTACTTGTTACACCTGGGGAGACTAATAACCAACACAAATCCACAACATAGCATGTAATTGGTTTAGTGTTCATTGGTTCTCTCTAATTCTTCATTTGACTTACTTGTCACACCTGGGGAGATTAATAACCAACACAAATGCACAACATAACATGTAATTGGTTTACTGTTCATTGGTTCTATTTAATTCTTCAAATGACTTACTTGCTACACTTGGGGAGACTAATAACCAACACAAATGCACAACATAACATGTAATTGGTTTACTCTTCATTGGTTCTCTCTAATTCTTCATTTGACTTACTTGTTACACCTGGGCAGACTAATAACCAACACAAATGCACAACATGTAATTGGTTTACTGTTCATTGGTTCTCTCTAATTCTTAATTTGACTTACTTGCTACAGCTGGGGAGACTAATAACCAACAGAAATGCAAAACATAACATGTAATTGGTTTACTGTTCATTGGTTCTCTCTAGTTCTTTAACTGACTTACTTGCTACTCATGGGCAGACTAATAACCAATAAAAATGCACAACATAACATGTAATTGGTTTACTGTTCATTGGTTCTCTCTAATTCTTCATCTGACTTACTTGCTACACCTGGGGAGACTAAGAACCAACACAAATGCACAACATAACATGAAATTGGTTTACTGTTCATTGGTTCTCTCTAATTCTTCATTTGACTTACTTGCTACACCTGGGGAGACTAATAACCAACACAAATCCACAACATAGCATGTAATTGGTTTAGTGTTCATTGGTTCTCTCTAATTCTTCATTTGACTTACTTGTCACACCTGGGGAGATTAATAACCAACACAAATGCACAACATAACATGTAATTGGTTTACTGTTCATTGGTTCTATTTAATTCTTCAAATGACTTACTTGCTACACTTGGGGAGACTAATAACCAACACAAATGCACAACATAACATGTAATTGGTTTACTCTTCATTGGTTCTCTCTAATTCTTCATTTGACGTACTTGTTACACCTGGGCAGACTAATAACCAACACAAATGCACAACATGTAATTGGTTTACTGTTCATTGGTTCTCTCTAATTCTTAATTTGACTTACTTGCTATAGCTGGGGAGACTAATAACCAACAGAAATGCAAAACATAACATGTAATTGGTTTACTGTTCATTGGTTCTCTCTAGTTCTTTAACTGACTTACTTGCTACTCATGGGCAGACTAATAACCAATAAAAATGCACAACATAACATGTAATTGGTTTACTGTTCATTGGTTCTCTCTAATTCTTCATCTGACTTACTTGCTACACCTGGGGAGACTAAGAACCAACACAAATGCACAACATAACATGAAATTGGTTTACTGTTCATGGGTTCACTCTAATTCTTCATTTGACTTACTTGCTACACCTGGGGAGACTAATAACCAACACAAATCCACAACATAGCATGTAATTGGTTTAGTGTTCATTGGTTCTCTCTAATTCTTCATTTGACTTACTTGTCACACCTGGGGAGATTAATAACCAACACAAATGCACAACATAACATGTAATTGGTTTACTGTTCATTGGTTCTATTTAATTCTTCAAATGACTTACTTGCTACACTTGGGGAGACTAATAACCAACACAAATGCACAACATAACATGTAATTGGTTTACTCTTCATTGGTTCTCTCTAATTCTTCATTTGACTTACTTGTTACACCTGGGCAGACTAATAACCAACACAAATGCACAACATGTAATTGGTTTACTGTTCATTGGTTCTCTCTAATTCTTAATTTGACTTACTTGCTACAGCTGGGGAGACTAATAACCAACAGAAATGCAAAACATAACATGTAATTGGTTTACTGTTCATTGGTTCTCTCTAGTTCTTTAACTGACTTACTTGCTACTCATGGGCAGACTAATAACCAATAAAAATGCACAACATAACATGTAATTGGTTTACTGTTCATTGGTTCTCTCTAATTCTTCATCTGACTTACTTGCTACACCTGGGGAGACAAAGAACCAACACAAATGCACAACATAACATGAAATTGGTTTACTGTTCATCGGTTCTCTCTAATTCTTCATTTGACTTACTTGTTACACCTGGGGAGACTAATAACCAACACAAATCCACAACATAGCATGTAATTGGTTTAGTGTTCATTGGTTCTCTCTAATTCTTCATTTGACTTACTTGTCACACCTGGGGAGATTAATAACCAACACAAATGCACAACATAACATGTAATTGGTTTACTGTTCATTGGTTCTATTTAATTCTTCAAATGACTTACTTGCTACACTTGGGGAGACTAATAACCAACACAAATGCACAACATAACATGTAATTGGTTTACTCTTCATTGGTTCTCTCTAATTCTTCATTTGACTTACTTGTTACACCTGGGCAGACTAATAACCAACACAAATGCACAACATGTAATTGGTTTACTGTTCATTGGTTCTCTCTAATTCTTAATTTGACTTACTTGCTACAGCTGGGGAGACTAATAACCAACAGAAATGCAAAACATAACATGTAATTGGTTTACTGTTCATTGGTTCTCTCTAGTTCTTTAACTGACTTACTTGCTACTCATGGGCAGACTAATAACCAATAAAAATGCACAACATAACATGTAATTGGTTTACTGTTCATTGGTTCTCTCTAATTCTTCATCTGACTTACTTGCTACACCTGGGGAGACTAAGAACCAACACAAATGCACAACATAACATGAAATTGGTTTACTGTTCATTGATTCACTCTAATTCTTCATTTGACATACTTGCTACACCTGGGGAGACTAATAACCAACACAAATCCACAACATAGCATGTAATTGGTTTAGTGTTCATTGGTTCTCTCTAATTCTTCATTTGACTTACTTGTCACACCTGGGGAGATTAATAACCAACACAAATGCACAACATAACATGTAATTGGTTTACTGTTCATTGGTTCTATTTAATTCTTCAAATGACTTACTTGCTACACTTGGGGAGACTAATAACCAACACAAATGCACAACATAACATGTAATTGGTTTACTCTTCATTGGTTCTCTCTAATTCTTCATTTGACTTACTTGTTACACCTGGGCAGACTAATAACCAACACAACTGCACAACATGTAATTGGTTTACTATTCATTGGTTCTCTCTAATTCTTAATTTGACTTACTTGCTACAGCTGGGGAGACTAATAACCAACAGAAATGCAAAACATAACATGTAATTGGTTTACTGTTCATTGGTTCTCTCTAGTTCTTTAACTGACTTACTTGCTACTCATGGGCAGACTAATAACCAATAAAAATGCACAACATAACATGTAATTGGTTTACTGTTCATTGGTTCTCTCTAATTCTTCATCTGACTTACTTGCTACACCTGGGGAGACAAAGAACCAACACAAATGCACAACATAACATGAAATTGGTTTACTGTTCATCGGTTCTCTCTAATTCTTCATTTGACTTACTTGTTACACCTGGGGAGACTAATAACCAACACAAATCCACAACATAGCATGTAATTGGTTTAGTGTTCATTGGTTCTCTCTAATTCTTCATTTGACTTACTTGTCACACCTGGGGAGATTAATAACCAACACAAATGCACAACATAACATGTAATTGGTTTACTGTTCATTGGTTCTATTTAATTCTTCAAATGACTTACTTGCTACACTTGGGGAGACTAATAACCAACACAAATGCACAACATAACATGTAATTGGTTTACTCTTCATTGGTTCTCTCTAATTCTTCATTTGACTTACTTGTTACACCTGGGCAGACTAATAACCAACACAAATGCACAACATGTAATTGGTTTACTGTTCATTGGTTCTCTCTAATTCTTAATTTGACTTACTTGCTACAGCTGGGGAGACTAATAACCAACAGAAATGCAAAACATAACATGTAATTGGTTTACTGTTCATTGGTTCTCTCTAGTTCTTTAACTGACTTACTTGCTACTCATGGGCAGACTAATAACCAATAAAAATGCACAACATAACATGTAATTGGTTTACTGTTCATTGGTTCTCTCTAATTCTTCATCTGACTTACTTGCTACACCTGGGGAGACTAAGAACCAACACAAATGCACAACATAACATGAAATTGGTTTACTGTTCATTGATTCACTCTAATTCTTCATTTGACATACTTGCTACACCTGGGGAGACTAATAACCAACACAAATCCACAACATAGCATGTAATTGGTTTAGTGTTCATTGGTTCTCTCTAATTCTTCATTTGACTTACTTGTCACACCTGGGGAGATTAATAACCAACACAAATGCACAACATAACATGTAATTGGTTTACTGTTCATTGGTTCTATTTAATTCTTCAAATGACTTACTTGCTACACTTGGGGAGACTAATAACCAACACAAATGCACAACATAACATGTAATTGGTTTACTCTTCATTGGTTCTCTCTAATTCTTCATTTGACTTACTTGTTACACCTGGGCAGACTAATAACCAACACAACTGCACAACATGTAATTGGTTTACTATTCATTGGTTCTCTCTAATTCTTAATTTGACTTACTTGCTACAGCTGGGGAGACTAATAACCAACAGAAATGCAAAACATAACATGTAATTGGTTTACTGTTCATTGGTTCTCTCTAGTTCTTTAACTGACTTACTTGCTACTCATGGGCAGACTAATAACCAATAAAAATGCACAACATAACATGTAATTGGTTTACTGTTCATTGGTTCTCTCTAATTCTTCATCTGACTTACTTGCTACACCTGGGGAGACTAAGAACCAACACAAATGCACAACATAACATGAAATTGGTTTACTGTTCATTGGTTCTCTCTAATTCTTCATTTGACTTACTTGCTACACCTGGGGAGACTAATAACCAACACAAATCCACAACATAGCATGTAATTGGTTTAGTGTTCATTGGTTCTCTCTAATTCTTCATTTGACTTACTTGTCACACCTGGGGAGATTAATAACCAACACAAATGCACAACATAACATGTAATTGGTTTACTGTTCATTGGTTCTATTTAATTCTTCAAATGACTTACTTGCTACACTTGGGGAGACTAATAACCAACACAAATGCACAACATAACATGTAATTGGTTTACTCTTCATTGGTTCTCTCTAATTCTTCATTTGACGTACTTGTTACACCTGGGCAGACTAATAACCAACACAAATGCACAACATGTAATTGGTTTACTGTTCATTGGTTCTCTCTAATTCTTAATTTGACTTACTTGCTATAGCTGGGGAGACTAATAACCAACAGAAATGCAAAACATAACATGTAATTGGTTTACTGTTCATTGGTTCTCTCTAGTTCTTTAACTGACTTACTTGCTACTCATGGGCAGACTAATAACCAATAAAAATGCACAACATAACATGTAATTGGTTTACTGTTCATTGGTTCTCTCTAATTCTTCATCTGACTTACTTGCTACACCTGGGGAGACTAAGAACCAACACAAATGCACAACATAACATGAAATTGGTTTACTGTTCATTGATTCACTCTAATTCTTCTTTTGACTTACTTGCTACACCTGGGGAGACTAATAACCAACACAAATCCACAACATAGCATGTAATTGGTTTAGTGTTCATTGGTTCTCTCTAATTCTTCATTTGACTTACTTGTCACACCTGGGGAGATTAATAACCAACAGAAATGCACAACATAACATGTAATTGGTTTACTGTTCATTGGTTCTATTTAATTCTTCAAATGACTTACTTGCTACACTTGGGGAGACTAATAACCAACACAAATGCACAACATAACATGTAATTGGTTTACTCTTCATTGGTTCTCTCTAATTCTTCATTTGACTTACTTGTTACACCTGGGCAGACTAATAACCAACACAAATGCACAACATGTAATTGGTTTACTGTTCATTGGTTCTCTCTAATTCTTAATTTGACTTACTTGCTACAGCTGGGGAGACTAATAACCAACAGAAATGCAAAACATAACATGTAATTGGTTTACTGTTCATTGGTTCTCTCTAGTTCTTTAACTGACTTACTTGCTACTCATGGGCAGACTAATAACCAATAAAAATGCACAACATAACATGTAATTGGTTTACTGTTCATTGGTTCTCTCTAATTCTTCATCTGACTTACTTGCTACACCTGGGGAGACTAAGAACCAACACAAATGCACAACATAACATGAAATCGGTTTACTGTTCATTGGTTCTCTCTAATTCTTCTTTTGACTTACTTCTACACCTGGGGAGACTAATAACCAACACAAATCCACAACATAGCATGTAATTGGTTTAGTGTTCATTGGTTCTCTCTATTTCTTCAACTGACTTACTTGCTACACCTGGGGAGACTCATAACCAACACAAATTCACAACATAATATGAAATTGGTTTACTGTTCATTGGTTGTATTTAATTCTTGAACTGACTTAATTGTCACACCTGGGGAGATTAATAACCAACACAAATGCACAACATAACATGTAATTGGTTTACTGTTCATTGGTTCTCTCTAATTCTTAATTTGACTTACTTGCTACAGCTGGGGAGACTAATAACCAACAGAAATGCAAAACATAACATGTAATTGGTTTACTGTTCATTGGTTCTCTCTAGTTCTTTAACTGACTTACTTGCTACTCATGGGCAGACTAATAACCAATAAAAATGCACAACATAACATGTAATTGGTTTACTGTTCATTGGTTCTCTCTAATTCTTCATCTGACTTACTTGCTACAACTGGGGAGACTAAGAACCAACACAAATGCACAACATAACATGAAATTGGTTTACTGTTCATTGGTTCTCTCTAATTCTTCATTTGACTTACTTGCTACACCTGGGGAGACTAATAACCAACAGAAATGCAAAACATAACATGTAATTGGTTTACTGTTCATTGGTTCTCTCTAGTTCTTTAACTGACTTACTTGCTACTCATGGGCAGACTAATAACCAACAAAAATGCACAACATAACATGTAATTGGTTTACTGTTCATTGGTTCTATTTAATTCTTCATCTGACTTACTTGCTACACCTGGGGAGACTAAGAACCAACACAAATGCACAACATAGCATGTAATTGGTTTAGTGTTCATTGGTTCTCTCTAATTCTTCATTTGACTTACTTGCTACACCTGGGGAGATTAATAACCAACACAAATGCACAACATAACATGTAATTGGTTTACTGTTCATTGGTTCTATTTAATTCTTCAAATGACTTACTTGCTACACTTGGGGAGACTAATAACCAACACAAATGCACAACATAACATGTAATTGGTTTACTCTTCATTGGTTCTCTCTAATTCTTCATTTGACTTACTTGTTACACCTGGGCAGACTAATAACCAACACAAATGCACAACATGTAATTGGTTTACTGTTCATTGGTTCTCTCTAATTCTTAATTTGACTTACTTGCTACAGCTGGGGAGACTAATAACCAACAGAAATGCAAAACATAACATGTAATTGGTTTACTGTTCATTGGTTCTCTCTAGTTCTTTAACTGACTTACTTGCTACTCATGGGCAGACTAATAACCAATAAAAATGCACAACATAACATGTAATTGGTTTACTGTTCATTGGTTCTCTCTAATTCTTCATCTGACTTACTTGCTACACCTAGGGAGACTAAGAACCAACACAAATGCACAACATAACATGAAATTGGTTTACTGTTCATTGGTTCTCTCTAATTCTTCATTTGACTTACTTGCTACACCTGGGGAGACTAATAACCAACACAAATCCACAACATAGCATGTAATTGGTTTAGTGTTCATTGGTTCTCTCTAATTCTTCATTTGACTTACTTGTCACACCTGGGGAGATTAATAACCAACACAAATGCACAACATAACATGTAATTGGTTTACTGTTCATTGGTTCTATTTAATTCTTCAAATGACTTACTTGCTACACTTGGGGAGACTAATAACCAACACAAATGCACAACATAACATGTAATTGGTTTACTCTTCATTGGTTCTCTCTAATTCTTCATTTGACTTACTTGTTACACCTGGGCAGACTAATAACCAACACAAATGCACAACATGTAATTGGTTTACTGTTCATTGGTTCTCTCTAATTCTTAATTTGACTTACTTGCTACAGCTGGGGAGACTAATAACCAACAGAAATGCAAAACATAACATGTAATTGGTTTACTGTTCATTGGTTCTCTCTAGTTCTTTAACTGACTTACTTGCTACTCATGGGCAGACTAATAACCAATAAAAATGCACAACATAACATGTAATTGGTTTACTGTTCATTGGTTCTCTCTAATTCTTCATCTGACTTACTTGCTACACCTGGGGAGACTAAGAACCAACACAAATGCACAACATAACATGAAATTAGTTTACTGTTCATTGGTTCACTCTAATTCTTCATTTGACTTACTCGCTACACCTGGGGAGACTAATAACCAACACAAATCCACAACATAGCATGTAATTGGTTTAGTGTTCATTGGTTCTCTCTAATTCTTCATTTGACTTACTTGTCACACCTGGGGAGATTAATAACCAACACAAATGCACAACATAACATGTAATTGGTTTACTGTTCATTGGTTCTCTCTAATTCTTAATTTGACTTACTTGCTACAGCTGGGGAGACTAATAACCAACAGAAATGCAAAACATAACATGTAATTGGTTTACTGTTCATTGGTTCTCTCTAGTTCTTTAACTGACTTACTTGCTACTCATGGGCAGACTAATAACCAATAAAAATGCACAACATAACATGTAATTGGTTTACTGTTCATTGGTTCTCTCTAATTCTTCATCTGACTTACTTGCTACACCTGGGGAGACTAAGAACCAACACAAATGCACAACATAACATGAAATTGGTTTACTGTTCATTGGTTCTCTCTAATTCTTCATTTGACTTACTTGCTACACCTGGGGAGACTAATAACCAACACAAATCCACAACATAGCATGTAATTGGTTTAGTGTTCATTGGTTCTCTCTAATTCTTCATTTGACTTACTTGTCACACCTGGGGAGATTAATAACCAACACAAATGCACAACATAACATGTAATTGGTTTACTGTTCATTGGTTCTATTTAATTCTTCAAATGACTTACTTGCTACACTTGGGGAGACTAATAACCAACACAAATGCACAACATAACATGTAATTGGTTTACTCTTCATTGGTTCTCTCTAATTCTTCATTTGACGTACTTGTTACACCTGGGCAGACTAATAACCAACACAAATGCACAACATGTAATTGGTTTACTGTTCATTGGTTCTCTCTAATTCTTAATTTGACTTACTTGCTATAGCTGGGGAGACTAATAACCAACAGAAATGCAAAACATAACATGTAATTGGTTTACTGTTCATTGGTTCTCTCTAGTTCTTTAACTGACTTACTTGCTACTCATGGGCAGACTAATAACCAATAAAAATGCACAACATAACATGTAATTGGTTTACTGTTCATTGGTTCTCTCTAATTCTTCATCTGACTTACTTGCTACACCTGGGGAGACTAAGAACCAACACAAATGCACAACATAACATGAAATTGGTTTACTGTTCATTGATTCACTCTAATTCTTCTTTTGACTTACTTGCTACACCTGGGGAGACTAATAACCAACACAAATCCACAACATAGCATGTAATTGGTTTAGTGTTCATTGGTTCTCTCTAATTCTTCATTTGACTTACTTGTCACACCTGGGGAGATTAATAACCAACAGAAATGCACAACATAACATGTAATTGGTTTACTGTTCATTGGTTCTATTTAATTCTTCAAATGACTTACTTGCTACACTTGGGGAGACTAATAACCAACACAAATGCACAACATAACATGTAATTGGTTTACTCTTCATTGGTTCTCTCTAATTCTTCATTTGACTTACTTGTTACACCTGGGCAGACTAATAACCAACACAAATGCACAACATGTAATTGGTTTACTGTTCATTGGTTCTCTCTAATTCTTAATTTGACTTACTTGCTACAGCTGGGGAGACTAATAACCAACAGAAATGCAAAACATAACATGTAATTGGTTTACTGTTCATTGGTTCTCTCTAGTTCTTTAACTGACTTACTTGCTACTCATGGGCAGACTAATAACCAATAAAAATGCACAACATAACATGTAATTGGTTTACTGTTCATTGGTTCTCTCTAATTCTTCATCTGACTTACTTGCTACACCTGGGGAGACTAAGAACCAACACAAATGCACAACATAACATGAAATCGGTTTACTGTTCATTGGTTCTCTCTAATTCTTCTTTTGACTTACTTCTACACCTGGGGAGACTAATAACCAACACAAATCCACAACATAGCATGTAATTGGTTTAGTGTTCATTGGTTCTCTCTATTTCTTCAACTGACTTACTTGCTACACCTGGGGAGACTCATAACCAACACAAATGCACAACATAATATGAAATTGGTTTACTGTTCATTGGTTGTATTTAATTCTTGAACTGACTTAATTGTCACACCTGGGGAGATTAATAACCAACACAAATGCACAACATAACATGTAATTGGTTTACTGTTCATTGGTTCTCTCTAATTCTTAATTTGACTTACTTGCTACAGCTGGGGAGACTAATAACCAACAGAAATGCAAAACATAACATGTAATTGGTTTACTGTTCATTGGTTCTCTCTAGTTCTTTAACTGACTTACTTGCTACTCATGGGCAGACTAATAACCAATAAAAATGCACAACATAACATGTAATTGGTTTACTGTTCATTGGTTCTCTCTAATTCTTCATCTGACTTACTTGCTACAACTGGGGAGACTAAGAACCAACACAAATGCACAACATAACATGAAATTGGTTTACTGTTCATTGGTTCTCTCTAATTCTTCATTTGACTTACTTGCTACACCTGGGGAGACTAATAACCAACAGAAATGCAAAACATAACATGTAATTGGTTTACTGTTCATTGGTTCTCTCTAGTTCTTTAACTGACTTACTTGCTACTCATGGGCAGACTAATAACCAACAAAAATGCACAACATAACATGTAATTGGTTTACTGTTCATTGGTTCTATTTAATTCTTCATCTGACTTACTTGCTACACCTGGGGAGACTAAGAACCAACACAAATGCACAACATAGCATGTAATTGGTTTAGTGTTCATTGGTTCTCTCTAATTCTTCATTTGACTTACTTGCTACACCTGGGGAGATTAATAACCAACACAAATGCACAACATAACATGTAATTGGTTTACTGTTCATTGGTTCTATTTAATTCTTCAAATGACTTACTTGCTACACTTGGGGAGACTAATAACCAACACAAATGCACAACATAACATGTAATTGGTTTACTCTTCATTGGTTCTCTCTAATTCTTCATTTGACTTACTTGTTACACCTGGGCAGACTAATAACCAACACAAATGCACAACATGTAATTGGTTTACTGTTCATTGGTTCTCTCTAATTCTTAATTTGACTTACTTGCTACAGCTGGGGAGACTAATAACCAACAGAAATGCAAAACATAACATGTAATTGGTTTACTGTTCATTGGTTCTCTCTAGTTCTTTAACTGACTTACTTGCTACTCATGGGCAGACTAATAACCAATAAAAATGCACAACATAACATGTAATTGGTTTACTGTTCATTGGTTCTCTCTAATTCTTCATCTGACTTACTTGCTACACCTAGGGAGACTAAGAACCAACACAAATGCACAACATAACATGAAATTGGTTTACTGTTCATTGGTTCTCTCTAATTCTTCATTTGACTTACTTGCTACACCTGGGGAGACTAATAACCAACACAAATCCACAACATAGCATGTAATTGGTTTAGTGTTCATTGGTTCTCTCTAATTCTTCATTTGACTTACTTGTCACACCTGGGGAGATTAATAACCAACACAAATGCACAACATAACATGTAATTGGTTTACTGTTCATTGGTTCTATTTAATTCTTCAAATGACTTACTTGCTACACTTGGGGAGACTAATAACCAACACAAATGCACAACATAA
The DNA here is from genome assembly GCF_000230855.2 of Cajanus cajan. Taxonomy (NCBI): domain Eukaryota; kingdom Viridiplantae; phylum Streptophyta; class Magnoliopsida; order Fabales; family Fabaceae; genus Cajanus; species Cajanus cajan. Next base: position 44,194,004 of record NC_138525.1, read on the forward strand.
CATGTAATTGGTTTACTCTTCATTGGTTCTCTCTAATTCTTCATTTGACTTACTTGTTACACCTGGGCAGACTAATAACCAACACAAATGCACAACATGTAATTGGTTTACTGTTCATTGGTTCTCTCTAATTCTTAATTTGACTTACTTGCTACAGCTGGGGAGACTAATAACCAACAGAAATGCAAAACATAACATGTAATTGGTTTACTGTTCATTGGTTCTCTCTAGTTCTTTAACTGACTTACTTGCTACTCATGGGCAGACTAATAACCAATAAAAATGCACAACATAACATGTAATTGGTTTACTGTTCATTGGTTCTCTCTAATTCTTCATCTGACTTACTTGCTACACCTGGGGAGACTAAGAACCAACACAAATGCACAACATAACATGAAATTAGTTTACTGTTCATTGGTTCACTCTAATTCTTCATTTGACTTACTCGCTACACCTGGGGAGACTAATAACCAACACAAATCCACAACATAGCATGTAATTGGTTTAGTGTTCATTGGTTCTCTCTAATTCTTCATTTGACTTACTTGTCACACCTGGGGAGATTAATAACCAACACAAATGCACAACATAACATGTAATTGGTTTACTGTTCATTGGTTCTCTCTAATTCTTAATTTGACTTACTTGCTACAGCTGGGGAGACTAATAACCAACAGAAATGCAAAACATAACATGTAATTGGTTTACTGTTCATTGGTTCTCTCTAGTTCTTTAACTGACTTACTTGCTACTCATGGGCAGACTAATAACCAATAAAAATGCACAACATAACATGTAATTGGTTTACTGTTCATTGGTTCTCTCTAATTCTTCATCTGACTTACTTGCTACACCTGGGGAGACTAAGAACCAACACAAATGCACAACATAACATGAAATTGGTTTACTGTTCATTGGTTCTCTCTAATTCTTCATTTGACTTACTTGCTACACCTGGGGAGACTAATAACCAACACAAATCCACAACATAGCATGTAATTGGTTTAGTGTTCATTGGTTCTCTCTAATTCTTCATTTGACTTACTTGTCACACCTGGGGAGATTAATAACCAACACAAATGCACAACATAACATGTAATTGGTTTACTGTTCATTGGTTCTATTTAATTCTTCAAATGACTTACTTGCTACACTTGGGGAGACTAATAACCAACACAAATGCACAACATAACATGTAATTGGTTTACTCTTCATTGGTTCTCTCTAATTCTTCATTTGACGTACTTGTTACACCTGGGCAGACTAATAACCAACACAAATGCACAACATGTAATTGGTTTACTGTTCATTGGTTCTCTCTAATTCTTAATTTGACTTACTTGCTATAGCTGGGGAGACTAATAACCAACAGAAATGCAAAACATAACATGTAATTGGTTTACTGTTCATTGGTTCTCTCTAGTTCTTTAACTGACTTACTTGCTACTCATGGGCAGACTAATAACCAATAAAAATGCACAACATAACATGTAATTGGTTTACTGTTCATTGGTTCTCTCTAATTCTTCATCTGACTTACTTGCTACACCTGGGGAGACTAAGAACCAACACAAATGCACAACATAACATGAAATTGGTTTACTGTTCATTGATTCACTCTAATTCTTCTTTTGACTTACTTGCTACACCTGGGGAGACTAATAACCAACACAAATCCACAACATAGCATGTAATTGGTTTAGTGTTCATTGGTTCTCTCTAATTCTTCATTTGACTTACTTGTCACACCTGGGGAGATTAATAACCAACAGAAATGCACAACATAACATGTAATTGGTTTACTGTTCATTGGTTCTATTTAATTCTTCAAATGACTTACTTGCTACACTTGGGGAGACTAATAACCAACACAAATGCACAACATAACATGTAATTGGTTTACTCTTCATTGGTTCTCTCTAATTCTTCATTTGACTTACTTGTTACACCTGGGCAGACTAATAACCAACACAAATGCACAACATGTAATTGGTTTACTGTTCATTGGTTCTCTCTAATTCTTAATTTGACTTACTTGCTACAGCTGGGGAGACTAATAACCAACAGAAATGCAAAACATAACATGTAATTGGTTTACTGTTCATTGGTTCTCTCTAGTTCTTTAACTGACTTACTTGCTACTCATGGGCAGACTAATAACCAATAAAAATGCACAACATAACATGTAATTGGTTTACTGTTCATTGGTTCTCTCTAATTCTTCATCTGACTTACTTGCTACACCTGGGGAGACTAAGAACCAACACAAATGCACAACATAACATGAAATCGGTTTACTGTTCATTGGTTCTCTCTAATTCTTCTTTTGACTTACTTCTACACCTGGGGAGACTAATAACCAACACAAATCCACAACATAGCATGTAATTGGTTTAGTGTTCATTGGTTCTCTCTATTTCTTCAACTGACTTACTTGCTACACCTGGGGAGACTCATAACCAACACAAATGCACAACATAATATGAAATTGGTTTACTGTTCATTGGTTGTATTTAATTCTTGAACTGACTTAATTGTCACACCTGGGGAGATTAATAACCAACACAAATGCACAACATAACATGTAATTGGTTTACTGTTCATTGGTTCTCTCTAATTCTTAATTTGACTTACTTGCTACAGCTGGGGAGACTAATAACCAACAGAAATGCAAAACATAACATGTAATTGGTTTACTGTTCATTGGTTCTCTCTAGTTCTTTAACTGACTTACTTGCTACTCATGGGCAGACTAATAACCAATAAAAATGCACAACATAACATGTAATTGGTTTACTGTTCATTGGTTCTCTCTAATTCTTCATCTGACTTACTTGCTACAACTGGGGAGACTAAGAACCAACACAAATGCACAACATAACATGAAATTGGTTTACTGTTCATTGGTTCTCTCTAATTCTTCATTTGACTTACTTGCTACACCTGGGGAGACTAATAACCAACAGAAATGCAAAACATAACATGTAATTGGTTTACTGTTCATTGGTTCTCTCTAGTTCTTTAACTGACTTACTTGCTACTCATGGGCAGACTAATAACCAACAAAAATGCACAACATAACATGTAATTGGTTTACTGTTCATTGGTTCTATTTAATTCTTCATCTGACTTACTTGCTACACCTGGGGAGACTAAGAACCAACACAAATGCACAACATAGCATGTAATTGGTTTAGTGTTCATTGGTTCTCTCTAATTCTTCATTTGACTTACTTGCTACACCTGGGGAGATTAATAACCAACACAAATGCACAACATAACATGTAATTGGTTTACTGTTCATTGGTTCTATTTAATTCTTCAAATGACTTACTTGCTACACTTGGGGAGACTAATAACCAACACAAATGCACAACATAACATGTAATTGGTTTACTCTTCATTGGTTCTCTCTAATTCTTCATTTGACTTACTTGTTACACCTGGGCAGACTAATAACCAACACAAATGCACAACATGTAATTGGTTTACTGTTCATTGGTTCTCTCTAATTCTTAATTTGACTTACTTGCTACAGCTGGGGAGACTAATAACCAACAGAAATGCAAAACATAACATGTAATTGGTTTACTGTTCATTGGTTCTCTCTAGTTCTTTAACTGACTTACTTGCTACTCATGGGCAGACTAATAACCAATAAAAATGCACAACATAACATGTAATTGGTTTACTGTTCATTGGTTCTCTCTAATTCTTCATCTGACTTACTTGCTACACCTAGGGAGACTAAGAACCAACACAAATGCACAACATAACATGAAATTGGTTTACTGTTCATTGGTTCTCTCTAATTCTTCATTTGACTTACTTGCTACACCTGGGGAGACTAATAACCAACACAAATCCACAACATAGCATGTAATTGGTTTAGTGTTCATTGGTTCTCTCTAATTCTTCATTTGACTTACTTGTCACACCTGGGGAGATTAATAACCAACACAAATGCACAACATAACATGTAATTGGTTTACTGTTCATTGGTTCTATTTAATTCTTCAAATGACTTACTTGCTACACTTGGGGAGACTAATAACCAACACAAATGCACAACATAACATGTAATTGGTTTACTCTTCATTGGTTCTCTCTAATTCTTCATTTGACTTACTTGTTACACCTGGGCAGACTAATAACCAACACAAATGCACAACATGTAATTGGTTTACTGTTCATTGGTTCTCTCTAATTCTTAATTTGACTTACTTGCTACAGCTGGGGAGACTAATAACCAACAGAAATGCAAAACATAACATGTAATTGGTTTACTGTTCATTGGTTCTCTCTAGTTCTTTAACTGACTTACTTGCTACTCATGGGCAGACTAATAACCAATAAAAATGCACAACATAACATGTAATTGGTTTACTGTTCATTGGTTCTCTCTAATTCTTCATCTGACTTACTTGCTACACCTGGGGAGACTAAGAACCAACACAAATGCACAACATAACATGAAATTAGTTTACTGTTCATTGGTTCACTCTAATTCTTCATTTGACTTACTCGCTACACCTGGGGAGACTAATAACCAACACAAATCCACAACATAGCATGTAATTGGTTTAGTGTTCATTGGTTCTCTCTAATTCTTCATTTGACTTACTTGTCACACCTGGGGAGATTAATAACCAACACAAATGCACAACATAACATGTAATTGGTTTACTGTTCATTGGTTCTATTTAATTCTTCAAATGACTTACTTGCTACACTTGGGGAGACTAATAACCAACACAAATGCACAACATAACATGTAATTGGTTTACTCTTCATTGGTTCTCTCTAATTCTTCATTTGACTTACTTGTTACACCTGGGCAGACTAATAACCAACACAAATGCACAACATGTAATTGGTTTACTGTTCATTGGTTCTCTCTAATTCTTAATTTGACTTACTTGCTACAGCTGGGGAGACTAATAACCAACAGAAATGCAAAACATAACATGTAATTGGTTTACTGTTCATTGGTTCTCTCTAGTTCTTTAACTGACTTACTTGCTACTCATGGGCAGACTAATAACCAATAAAAATGCACAACATAACATGTAATTGGTTTACTATTCATTGGTTCTCTCTAATTCTTCATCTGACTTACTTGCTACACCTGGGGAGACTAAGAACCAACACAAATGCACAACATAACATGAAATTAGTTTACTGTTCATTGGTTCACTCTAATTCTTCATTTGACTTACTTGCTACACCTGGGGAGACTAATAACCAACACAAATCCACAACATAGCATGTAATTGGTTTAGTGTTCATTGGTTCTCTCTAATTCTTCATTTGACTTACTTGTCACACCTGGGGAGATTAATAACCAACACAAATGCACAACATAACATGTAATTGGTTTACTGTTCATTGGTTCTATTTAATTCTTCAAATGACTTACTTGCTACACTTGGGGAGACTAATAACCAACACAAATGCACAACATAACATGTAATTGGTTTACTCTTCATTGGTTCTCTCTAATTCTTCATTTGACTTACTTGTTACACCTGGGCAGACTAATAACCAACACAAATGCACAACATGTAATTGGTTTACTGTTCATTGGTTCTCTCTAATTCTTAATTTGACTTACTTGCTACAGCTGGGGAGACTAATAACCAACAGAAATGCAAAACATAACATGTAATTGGTTTACTGTTCATTGGTTCTCTCTAGTTCTTTAACTGACTTACTTGCTACTCATGGGCAGACTAATAACCAATAAAAATGCACAACATAACATGTAATTGGTTTACTGTTCATTGGTTCTCTCTAATTCTTCATCTGACTTACTTGCTACACCTGGGGAGACTAAGAACCAACACAAATGCACAACATAACATGAAATTGGTTTACTGTTCATTGGTTCTCTCTAATTCTTCATTTGACTTACTTGCTACACCTGGGGAGACTAATAACCAACACAAATCCACAACATAGCATGTAATTGGTTTAGTGTTCATTGGTTCTCTCTAATTCTTCATTTGACTTACTTGTCACACCTGGGGAGATTAATAACCAACACAAATGCACAACATAACATGTAATTGGTTTACTGTTCAATGGTTCTATTTAATTCTTCAAATGACTTACTTGCTACACTTGGGGAGACTAATAACCAACACAAATGCACAACATAACATGTAATTGGTTTACTCATCATTGGTTCTCTCTAATTCTTCATTTGACGTACTTGTTACACCTGGGCAGACTAATAACCAACACAAATGCACAACATGTAATTGGTTTACTGTTCATTGGTTCTCTCTAATTCTTAATTTGACTTACTTGCTACAGCAGGGGAGACTAATAACCAACAGAAATGCAAAACATAACATGTAATTGGTTTACTGTTCATTGGTTCTCTCTAGTTCTTTAACTGACTTACTTGCTACTCATGGGCAGACTAATAACCAATAAAAATGCACAACATAACATGTAATTGGTTTACTGTTCATTGGTTCTCTCTAATTCTTCATCTGACTTACTTTCTACACCTGGGGAGACTAAGAACCAACACAAATGCACAACATAACATGAAATTGGTTTACTGTTCATTGGTTCTCTCTAATTCTTCATTTGACTTACTTGCTACACCTGGGGAGACTAATAACCAACACAAATCCACAACATAGCATGAAATTGGTTTACTGTTCATTGGTTCTCTCTAATTCTTCATTTGACTTACTTGCTACACCTGGGGAGACTAATAACCAACACAAATCCACAACATAGCATGTAATTGGTTTAGTGTTCATTGGTTCTCTCTAATTCTTCATTTGACTTACTTGTCACACCTGGAGAGATTAATAACCAACACAAATGCACAACATAACATGTAATTGGTTTACTGTTCATTGGTTCTATTTAATTCTTCAAATGACTTACTTGCTACACTTGGGGAGACTAATAACCAACACAAATGCACAACATAACATGTAATTGGTTTACTCTTCATTGGTTCTCTCTAATTCTTCATTTGACTTACTTGTTACACCTGGGCAGACTAATAACCAACACAAATGCACAACATGTAATTGGTTTACTATTCATTGGTTCTCTCTAATTCTTAATTTGACTTACTTGCTACAGCTGGGGAGACTAATAACCAACAGAAATGCAAAACATAACATGTAATTGGTTTACTGTTCATTGGTTCTCTCTAGTTCTTTAACTGACTTACTTGCTACTCATGGGCAGACTAATAACCAATAAAAATGCACAACATAACATGTAATTGGTTTACTGTTCATTGGTTCTCTCTAATTCTTCATCTGACTTACTTGCTACACCTGGGGAGACTAAGAACCAACACAAATGCACAACATAACATGAAATTGGTTTACTGTTCATTGGTTCTCTCTAATTCTTCATTTGACTTACTTGCTACACCTGGGGAGACTAATAACCAACACAAATCCACAACATAGCATGTAATTGGTTTAGTGTTCATTGGTTCTCTCTAATTCTTCATTTGACTTACTTGTCACACCTGGGGAGATTAATAACCAACACAAATGCACAACATAACATGTAATTGGTTTACTGTTCATTGGTTCTATTTAATTCTTCAAATGACTTACTTGCTACACTTGGGGAGACTAATAACCAACACAAATGCACAACATAACATGTAATTGGTTTACTCTTCATTGGTTCTCTCTAATTCTTCATTTGACGTACTTGTTACACCTGGGCAGACTAATAACCAACACAAATGCACAACATGTAATTGGTTTACTGTTCATTGGTTCTCTCTAATTCTTAATTTGACTTACTTGCTATAGCTGGGGAGACTAATAACCAACAGAAATGCAAAACATAACATGTAATTGGTTTACTGTTCATTGGTTCTCTCTAGTTCTTTAACTGACTTACTTGCTACTCATGGGCAGACTAATAACCAATAAAAATGCACAACATAACATGTAATTGGTTTACTGTTCATTGGTTCTCTCTAATTCTTCATCTGACTTACTTGCTACACCTGGGGAGACTAAGAACCAACACAAATGCACAACATAACATGAAATTGGTTTACTGTTCATTGGTTCTCTCTAATTCTTCATTTGACTTACTTGCTACACCTGGGGAGACTAATAACCAACACAAATCCACAACATAGCATGTAATTGGTTTAGTGTTCATTGGTTCTCTCTAATTCTTCATTTGACTTACTTGTCACACCTGGGGAGATTAATAACCAACACAAATGCACAACATAACATGTAATTGGTTTACTGTTCAATGGTTCTATTTAATTCTTCAAATGACTTACTTGCTACACTTGGGGAGACTAATAACCAACACAAATGCACAACATAACATGTAATTGGTTTACTCATCATTGGTTCTCTCTAATTCTTCATTTGACGTACTTGTTACACCTGGGCAGACTAATAACCAACACAAATGCACAACATGTAATTGGTTTACTGTTCATTGGTTCTCTCTAATTCTTAATTTGACTTACTTGCTACAGCTGGGGAGACTAATAACCAACAGAAATGCAAAACATAACATGTAATTGGTTTACTGTTCATTGGTTCTCTCTAGTTCTTTAACTGACTTACTTGCTACTCATGGGCAGACTAATAACCAATAAAAATGCACAACATAACATGTAATTGGTTTACTGTTCATTGGTTCTCTCTAATTCTTCATCTGACTTACTTGCTACACCTGGGGAGACTAAGAACCAACACAAATGCACAACATAACATGAAAGTGGTTTACTGTTCATTGGTTCTCTCTAATTCTTCATTTGACTTACTTGCTACACCTGGGGAGACTAATAACCAACACAAATCCACAACATAGCATGTAATTGGTTTAGTGTTCATTGGTTCTCTCTAATTCTTCATTTGACTTACTTGTCACACCTGGGGAGATTAATAACCAACACAAATGCACAACATAACATGTAATTGGTTTACTGTTCAATGGTTCTATTTAATTCTTCAAATGACTTACTTGCTACACTTGGGGAGACTAATAACCAACACAAATGCACAACATAACATGTAATTGGTTTAGTCATCATTGGTTCTCTCTAATTCTTCATTTGACGTACTTGTTACACCTGGGCAGACTAATAACCAACACAAATGCACAACATGTAATTGGTTTACTGTTCATTGGTTCTCTCTAATTCTTAATTTGACTTACTTGCTACAGCTGGGGAGACTAATAACCAACAGAAATGCAAAACATAACATGTAATTGGTTTACTGTTCATTGGTTCTCTCTAGTTCTTTAACTGACTTACTTGCTACTCATGGGCAGACTAATAACCAATAAAAATGCACAACATAACATGTAATTGGTTTACTGTTCATTGGTTCTCTCTAATTCTTCATCTGACTTACTTGCTACACCTGGGGAGACTAAGAACCAACACAAATGCACAACATAACATGAAATTGGTTTACTGTTCATTGGTTCTCTCTAATTCTTCATTTGACTTACTTGCTACACCTGGGGAGACTAATAACCAACACAAATCCACAACATAGCATGTAATTGGTTTAGTGTTCATTGGTTCTCTCTAATTCTTCATTTGACTTACTTGTCACACCTGGGGAGATTAATAACCAACACAAATGCACAACATAACATGTAATTGGTTTACTGTTCATTGGTTCTATTTAATTCTTCAAATGACTTACTTGCTACACTTGGGGAGACTAATAACCAACACAAATGCACAACATAACATGTAATTGGTTTACTCTTCATTGGTTCTCTCTAATTCTTCATTTGACTTACTTGTTACACCTGGGCAGACTAATAACCAACACAAATGCACAACATGTAATTGGTTTACTGTTCATTGGTTCTCTCTAATTCTTAATTTGACTTACTTGCTACAGCTGGGGAGACTAATAACCAACAGAAATGCAAAACATAACATGTAATTGGTTTACTGTTCATTGGTTCTCTCTAGTTCTTTAACTGACTTACTTGCTACTCATGGGCAGACTAATAACCAATAAAAATGCACAACATAACATGTAATTGGTTTACTGTTCATTGGTTCTCTCTAATTCTTCATCTGACTTACTTGCTACACCTGGGGAGACTAAGAACCAACACAAATGCACTACATAACATGAAATTAGTTTACTGTTCATTGGTTCACTCTAATTCTTCATTTGACTTACTTGCTACACCTGGGGAGACTAATAACCAACACAAATCCACAACATAGCATGTAATTGGTTTAGTGTTCATTGGTTCTCTCTAATTCTTCATTTGACTTACTTGTCACACCTGGGGAGATTAATAACCAACACAAATGCACAACATAACATGTAATTGGTTTACTGTTCATTGGTTCTATTTAATTCTTCAAATGACTTACTTGCTACACTTGGGGAGACTAATAACCAACACAAATGCACAACATAACATGTAATTGGTTTACTCTTCATTGGTTCTCTCTAATTCTTCATTTGACGTACTTGTTACACCTGGGCAGACTAATAACCAACACAAATGCACAACATGTAATTGGTTTACTGTTCATTGGTTCTCTCTAATTCTTAATTTGACTTACTTGCTATAGCTGGGGAGACTAATAACCAACAGAAATGCAAAACATAACATGTAATTGGTTTACTGTTCATTGGTTCTCTCTAGTTCTTTAACTGACTTACTTGCTACTCATGGGCAGACTAATAACCAATAAAAATGCACAACATAACATGTAATTGGTTTACTGTTCATTGGTTCTCTCTAATTCTTCATCTGACTTACTTGCTACACCTGGGGAGACTAAGAACCAACACAAATGCACAACATAACATGAAATTGGTTTACTGTTCATTGGTTCTCTCTAATTCTTCATTTGACTTACTTGCTACACCTGGGGAGACTAATAACCAACACAAATCCACAACATAGCATGTAATTGGTTTAGTGTTCATTGGTTCTCTCTAATTCTTCATTTGACTTACTTGTCACACCTGGGGAGATTAATAACCAACACAAATGCACAACATAACATGTAATTGGTTTACTGTTCAATGGTTCTATTTAATTCTTCAAATGACTTACTTGCTACACTTGGGGAGACTAATAACCAACACAAATGCACAACATAACATGTAATTGGTTTACTCATCATTGGTTCTCTCTAATTCTTCATTTGACGTACTTGTTACACCTGGGCAGACTAATAACCAACACAAATGCACAACATGTAATTGGTTTACTGTTCATTGGTTCTCTCTAATTCTTAATTTGACTTACTTGCTACAGCTGGGGAGACTAATAACCAACAGAAATGCAAAACATAACATGTAATTGGTTTACTGTTCATTGGTTCTCTCTAGTTCTTTAACTGACTTACTTGCTACTCATGGGCAGACTAATAACCAATAAAAATGCACAACATAACATGTAATTGGTTTACTGTTCATTGGTTCTCTCTAATTCTTCATCTGACTTACTTGCTACACCTGGGGAGACTAAGAACCAACACAAATGCACAACATAACATGAAATTGGTTTACTGTTCATTGGTTCTCTCTAATTCTTCATTTGACTTACTTGCTACACCTGGGGAGACTAATAACCAACACAAATCCACAACATAGCATGTAATTGGTTTAGTGTTCATTGGTTCTCTCTAATTCTTCATTTGACTTACTTGTCACACCTGGGGAGATTAATAACCAACACAAATGCACAACATAACATGTAATTGGTTTACTGTTCAATGGTTCTATTTAATTCTTCAAATGACTTACTTGCTACACTTGGGGAGACTAATAACCAACACAAATGCACAACATAACATGTAATTGGTTTACTCATCATTGGTTCTCTCTAATTCTTCATTTGACGTACTTGTTACACCTGGGCAGACTAATAACCAACACAAATGCACAACATGTAATTGGTTTACTGTTCATTGGTTCTCTCTAATTCTTAATTTGACTTACTTGCTACAGCTGGGGAGACTAATAACCAACAGAAATGCAAAACATAACATGTAATTGGTTTACTGTTCATTGGTTCTCTCTAGTTCTTTAACTGACTTACTTGCTACTCATGGGCAGACTAATAACCAATAAAAATGCACAACATAACATGTAATTGGTTTACTGTTCATTGGTTCTCTCTAATTCTTCATCTGACTTACTTGCTACACCTGGGGAGACTAAGAACCAACACAAATGCACAACATAACATGAAATTGGTTTACTGTTCATTGGTTCTCTCTAATTCTTCATTTGACTTACTTGCTACACCTGGGGAGACTAATAACCAACACAAATCCACAACATAGCATGTAATTGGTTTAGTGTTCATTGGTTCTCTCTAATTCTTCATTTGACTTACTTGTCACACCTGGGGAGATTAATAACCAACACAAATGCACAACATAACATGTAATTGGTTTACTGTTCATTGGTTCTATTTAATTCTTCAAATGACTTACTTGCTACAATTGGGGAGACTAATAACCAACACAAATGCACAACATAACATGTAATTGGTTTACTCTTCATTGGTTCTCTCTAATTCTTCATTTGACTTACTTGTTACACCTGGGCAGACTAATAACCAACACAAATGCACAACATGTAATTGGTTTACTGTTCATTGGTTCTCTCTAATTCTTAATTTGACTTACTTGCTACAGCTGGGGAGACTAATAACCAACAGAAATGCAAAACATAACATGTAATTGGTTTACTGTTCATTGGTTCTCTCTAGTTCTTTAACTGACTTACTTGCTACTCATGGGCAGACTAATAACCAATAAAAATGCACAACATAACATGTAATTGGTTTACTGTTCATTGGTTCTCTCTAATTCTTCATCTGACTTACTTGCTACACCTGGGGAGACTAAGAACCAACACAAATGCACTACATAACATGAAATTAGTTTACTGTTCATTGGTTCACTCTAATTCTTCATTTGACTTACTTGCTACACCTGGGGAGACTAATAACCAACACAAATCCACAACATAGCATGTAATTGGTTTAGTGTTCATTGGTTCTCTCTAATTCTTCATTTGACTTACTTGTCACACCTGGGGAGATTAATAACCAACACAAATGCACAACATAACATGTAATTGGTTTACTGTTCATTGGTTCTATTTAATTCTTCAAATGACTTACTTGCTACACTTGGGGAGACTAATAACCAACACAAATGCACAACATAACATGTAATTGGTTTACTCTTCATTGGTTCTCTCTAATTCTTCATTTGACTTACTTGTTACACCTGGGCAGACTAATAACCAACACAAATGCACAACATGTAATTGGTTTACTGTTCATTGGTTCTCTCTAATTCTTAATTTGACTTACTTGCTACAGCTGGGGAGACTAATAACCAACAGAAATGCAAAACATAACATGTAATTGGTTTACTGTTCATTGGTTCTCTCTAGTTCTTTAACTGACTTACTTGCTACTCATGGGCAGACTAATAACCAATAAAAATGCACAACATAACATGTAATTGGTTTACTGTTCATTGGTTCTCTCTAATTCTTCATCTGACTTACTTGCTACACCTGGGGAGACTAAGAACCAACACAAATGCACAACATAACATGAAATTGGTTTACTGTTCATTGGTTCTCTCTAATTCTTCATTTGACTTACTTGCTACACCTGGGGAGACTAATAACCAACACAAATCCACAACATAGCATGTAATTGGTTTAGTGTTCATTGGTTCTCTCTAATTCTTCATTTGACTTACTTGTCACACCTGGGGAGATTAATAACCAACACAAATGCACAACATAACATGTAATTGGTTTACTGTTCAATGGTTCTATTTAATTCTTCAAATGACTTACTTGCTACACTTGGGGAGACTAATAACCAACACAAATGCACAACATAACATGTAATTGGTTTACTCATCATTGGTTCTCTCTAATTCTTCATTTGACGTACTTGTTACACCTGGGCAGACTAATAACCAACACAAATGCACAACATGTAATTGGTTTACTGTTCATTGGTTCTCTCTAATTCTTAATTTGACTTACTTGCTACAGCAGGGGAGACTAATAACCAACAGAAATGCGAAACATAACATGTAATTGGTTTACTGTTCATTGGTTCTCTCTAGTTCTTTAACTGACTTACTTGCTACTCATGGGCAGACTAATAACCAATAAAAATGCACAACATAACATGTAATTGGTTTACTGTTCATTGGTTCTCTCTAATTCTTCATCTGACTTACTTGCTACACCTGGGGAGACTAAGAACCAACACAAATGCACAACATAACATGAAATTGGTTTACTGTTCATTGGTTCTCTCTAATTCTTCATTTGACTTACTTGCTACACCTGGGGAGACTAATAACCAACACAAATCCACAACATAGCATGAAATTGGTTTACTGTTCATTGGTTCTCTCTAATTCTTCATTTGACTTACTTGCTACACCTGGGGAGACTAATAACCAACACAAATCCACAACATAGCATGTAATTGGTTTAGTGTTCATTGGTTCTCTCTAATTCTTCATTTGACTTACTTGTCACACCTGGGGAGATTAATAACCAACACAAATGCACAACATAACATGTAATTGGTTTACTGTTCATTGGTTCTATTTAATTCTTCAAATGACTTACTTGCTACACTTGGGGAGACTAATAACCAACACAAATGCACAACATAACATGTAATTGGTTTACTCTTCATTGGTTCTCTCTAATTCTTCATTTGACGTACTTGTTACACCTGGGCAGACTAATAACCAACACAAATGCACAACATGTAATTGGTTTACTGTTCATTGGTTCTCTCTAATTCTTAATTTGACTTACTTGCTATAGCTGGGGAGACTAATAACCAACAGAAATGCAAAACATAACATGTAATTGGTTTACTGTTCATTGGTTCTCTCTAGTTCTTTAACTGACTTACTTGCTACTCATGGGCAGACTAATAACCAATAAAAATGCACAACATAACATGTAATTGGTTTACTGTTCATTGGTTCTCTCTAATTCTTCATCTGACTTACTTGCTACACCTGGGGAGACTAAGAACCAACACAAATGCACAACATAACATGAAATTGGTTTACTGTTCATTGGTTCTCTCTAATTCTTCATTTGACTTACTTGCTACACCTGGGGAGACTAATAACCAACACAAATCCACAACATAGCATGTAATTGGTTTAGTGTTCATTGGTTCTCTCTAATTCTTCATTTGACTTACTTGTCACACCTGGGGAGATTAATAACCAACACAAATGCACAACATAACATGTAATTGGTTTACTGTTCAATGGTTCTATTTAATTCTTCAAATGACTTACTTGCTACACTTGGGGAGACTAATAACCAACACAAATGCACAACATAACATGTAATTGGTTTACTCATCATTGGTTCTCTCTAATTCTTCATTTGACGTACTTGTTACACCTGGGCAGACTAATAACCAACACAAATGCACAACATGTAATTGGTTTACTGTTCATTGGTTCTCTCTAATTCTTAATTTGACTTACTTGCTACAGCTGGGGAGACTAATAACCAACAGAAATGCAAAACATAACATGTAATTGGTTTACTGTTCATTGGTTCTCTCTAGTTCTTTAACTGACTTACTTGCTACTCATGGGCAGACTAATAACCAATAAAAATGCACAACATAGCATGTAATTGGTTTACTGTTCATTGGTTCTCTCTAATTCTTCATCTGACTTACTTGCTACACCTGGGGAGACTAAGAACCAACACAAATGCACAACATAACATGAAATTGGTTTACTGTTCATTGGTTCTCTCTAATTCTTCATTTGACTTACTTGCTACACCTGGGGAGACTAATAACCAACACAAATCCACAACATAGCATGTAATTGGTTTAGTGTTCATTGGTTCTCTCTAATTCTTCATTTGACTTACTTGTCACACCTGGGGAGATTAATAACCAACACAAATGCACAACATAACATGTAATTGGTTTACTGTTCAATGGTTCTATTTAATTCTTCAAATGACTTACTTGCTACACTTGGGGAGACTAATAACCAACACAAATGCACAACATAACATGTAATTGGTTTACTCATCATTGGTTCTCTCTAATTCTTCATTTGACGTACTTGTTACACCTGGGCAGACTAATAACCAACACAAATGCACAACATGTAATTGGTTTACTGTTCATTGGTTCTCTCTAATTCTTAATTTGACTTACTTGCTACAGCTGGGGAGACTAATAACCAACAGAAATGCAAAACATAACATGTAATTGGTTTACTGTTCATTGGTTCTCTCTAGTTCTTTAACTGACTTACTTGCTACTCATGGGCAGACTAATAACCAATAAAAATGCACAACATAACATGTAATTGGTTTACTGTTCATTGGTTCTCTCTAATTCTTCATCTGACTTACTTGCTACACCTGGGGAGACTAAGAACCAACACAAATGCACAACATAACATGAAATTGGTTTACTGTTCATTGGTTCTCTCTAATTCTTCATTTGACTTACTTGCTACACCTGGGGAGACTAATAACCAACACAAATCCACAACATAGCATGTAATTGGTTTAGTGTTCATTGGTTCTCTCTAATTCTTCATTTGACTTACTTGTCACACCTGGGGAGATTAATAACCAACACAAATGCACAACATAACATGTAATTGGTTTACTGTTCATTGGTTCTATTTAATTCTTCAAATGACTTACTTGCTACACTTGGGGAGACTAATAACCAACACAAATGCACAACATAACATGTAATTGGTTTACTCTTCATTAGTTCTCTCTAATTCTTCATTTGACTTACTTGTTACACCTGGGCAGACTAATAACCAACACAAATGCACAACATGTAATTGGTTTACTGTTCATTGGTTCTCTCTAATTCTTAATTTGACTTACTTGCTACAGCTGGGAGACTAATAACCAACAGAAATGCAAAACATAACATGTAATTGGTTTACTGTTCATTGGTTCTCTCTAGTTCTTTAACTGACTTACTTGCTACTCATGGGCAGACTAATAACCAATAAAAATGCACAACATAACATGTAATTGGTTTACTGTTCATTGGTTCTCTCTAATTCTTCATCTGACTTACTTGCTACACCTGGGGAGACTAAGAACCAACACAAATGCACAACATAACATGAAATTAGTTTACTGTTCATTGGTTCACTCTAATTCTTCATTAGACTTACTCGCTACACCTAGGGAGACTAATAACCAACACAAATCCACAACATAGCATGTAATTGGTTTAGTGTTCATTGGTTCTCTCTAATTCTTCATTTGACTTACTTGTCACACCTGGGGAGATTAATAACCAACACAAATGCACAACATAACATGTAATTGGTTTACTGTTCATTGGTTCTATTTAATTCTTCAAATGACTTACTTGCTACACTTGGGGAGACTAATAACCAACACAAATGCACAACATAACATGTAATTGGTTTACTCTTCATTGGTTCTCTCTAATTCTTCATTTGACTTACTTGTTACACCTGGGCAGACTAATAACCAACACAAATGCACAACATGTAATTGGTTTACTGTTCATTGGTTCTCTCTAATTCTTAATTTGACTTACTTGCTACAGCTGGGGAGACTAATAACCAACAGAAATGCAAAACATAACATGTAATTGGTTTACTGTTCATTGGTTCTCTCTAGTTCTTTAACTGACTTACTTGCTACTCATGGGCAGACTAATAACCAATAAAAATGCACAACATAACATGTAATTGGTTTACTGTTCATTGGTTCTCTCTAATTCTTCATCTGACTTACTTGCTACACCTGGGGAGACTAAGAACCAACACAAATGCACAACATAACATGAAATTAGTTTACTGTTCATTGGTTCACTCTAATTCTTCATTTGACTTACTTGCTACACCTGGGGAGACTAATAACCAACACAAATCCACAACATAGCATGTAATTGGTTTAGTGTTCATTGGTTCTCTCTAATTCTTCATTTGACTTACTTGTCACACCTGGGGAGATTAATAACCAACACAAATGCACAACATAACATGTAATTGGTTTACTGTTCATTGGTTCTATTTAATTCTTCAAATGACTTACTTGCTACACTTGGGGAGACTAATAACCAACACAAATGCACAACATAACATGTAATTGGTTTACTCTTCATTGGTTCTCTCTAATTCTTTATTTGACTTACTTGTTACACCTGGGCAGACTAATAACCAACACAAATGCACAACATGTAATTGGTTTACTGTTCATTGGTTCTCTCTAATTCTTAATTTGACTTACTTGCTACAGCTGGGGAGACTAATAACCAACAGAAATGCAAAACATAACATGTAATTGGTTTACTGTTCATTGGTTCTCTCTAGTTCTTTAACTGACTTACTTGCTACTCATGGGCAGACTAATAACCAATAAAAATGCACAACATAACATGTAATTGGTTTACTGTTCATTGGTTCTCTCTAATTCTTCATCTGACTTACTTGCTACACCTGGGGAGACTAAGAACCAACACAAATGCACAACATAACATGAAATTGGTTTACTGTTCATTGGTTCTCTCTAATTCTTCATTTGACTTACTTGCTACACCTGGGGAGACTAATAACCAACACAAATCCACAACATAGCATGTAATTGGTTTAGTGTTCATTGGTTCTCTCTAATTCTTCATTTGACTTACTTGTCACACCTGGGGAGATTAATAACCAACACAAATGCACAACATAACATGTAATTGGTTTACTGTTCAATGGTTCTATTTAATTCTTCAAATGACTTACTTGCTACACTTGGGGAGACTAATAACCAACACAAATGCACAACATATCATGTAATTGGTTTACTCATCATTGGTTCTCTCTAATTCTTCATTTGACGTACTTGTTACACCTGGGCAGACTAATAACCAACACAAATGCACAACATGTAATTGGTTTACTGTTCATTGGTTCTCTCTAATTCTTAATTTGACTTACTTGCTACAGCTGGGGAGACTAATAACCAACAGAAATGCAAAACATAACATGTAATTGGTTTACTGTTCATTGGTTCTCTCTAGTTCTTTAACTGACTTACTTGCTACTCATGGGCAGACTAATAACCAATAAAAATGCACAACATAACATGTAATTGGTTTACTGTTCATTGGTTCTCTCTAATTCTTCATCTGACTTACTTGCTACACCTGGGGAGACTAATAACCAACACAAATCCACAACATAGCATGAAATTGGTTTACTGTTCATTGGTTCTCTCTAATTCTTCATTTGACTTACTTGCTACACCTGGGGAGACTAATAACCAACACAAATCCACAACATAGCATGTAATTGGTTTAGTGTTCATTGGTTCTCTCTAATTCTTCATTTGACTTACTTGTCACACCTGGAGAGATTAATAACCAACACAAATGCACAACATAACATGTAATTGGTTTACTGTTCATTGGTTCTATTTAATTCTTCAAATGACTTACTTGCTACACTTGGGGAGACTAATAACCAACACAAATGCACAACATAACATGTAATTGGTTTACTCTTCATTGGTTCTCTCTAATTCTTCATTTGTCTTACTTGTTACACCTGGGCAGACTAATAACCAACACAAATGCACAACATGTAATTGGTTTACTATTCATTGGTTCTCTCTAATTCTTAATTTGACTTACTTGCTACAGCTGGGGAGACTAATAACCAACAGAAATGCAAAACATAACATGTAATTGGTTTACTGTTCATTGGTTCTCTCTAGTTCTTTAACTGACTTACTTGCTACTCATGGGCAGACTAATAACCAATAAAAATGCACAACATAACATGTAATTGGTTTACTGTTCATTGGTTCTCTCTAATTCTTCATCTGACTTACTTGCTACACCTGGGGAGACTAAGAACCAACACAAATGCACAACATAACATGAAATTGGTTTACTGTTCATTGGTTCTCTCTAATTCTTCATTTGACTTACTTGCTACACCTGGGGAGACTAATAACCAACTCAAATCCACAACATAGCATGTAATTGGTGTAGTGTTCATTGGTTCTCTCTAATTCTTCATTTGAGTTACTTGTCACACCTGGGGAGATTAATAACCAACACAAATGCACAACATAACATGTAATTGGTTTACTGTTCATTGGTTCTATTTAATTCTTCAAATGACTTACTTGCTACACTTGGGGAGACTAATAACCAACACAAATGCACAACATAACATGTAATTGGTTTACTCTTCATTGGTTCTCTCTAATTCTTCATTTGACGTACTTGTTACACCTGGGCAGACTAATAACCAACACAAATGCACAACATGTAATTGGTTTACTGTTCATTGGTTCTCTCTAATTCTTAATTTGACTTACTTGCTACAGCTGGGGAGACTAATAACCAACAGAAATGCAAAACATAACATGTAATTGGTTTACTGTTCATTGGTTCTCTCTAGTTCTTTAACTGACTTACTTGCTACTCATGGGCAGACTAATAACCAATAAAAATGCACAACATAACATGTAATTGGTTTACTGTTCATTGGTTCTCTCTAATTCTTCATCTGACTTACTTGCTACACCTGGGGAGACTAAGAACCAACACAAATGCACAACATAACATGAAATTGGTTTACTGTTCATTGGTTCACTCTAATTCTTCATTTGACTTACTTGCTACACCTGGGGAGACTAATAACCAACACAAATCCACAACATAGCATGTAATTGGTTTAGTGTTCATTGGTTCTCTCTAATTCTTCATTTGACTTACTTGTCACACCTGGGGAGATTAATAACCAACACAAATGCACAACATAACATGTAATTGGTTTACTGTTCATTGGTTCTATTTAATTCTTCAAATGACTTACTTGCTACACTTGGGGAGACTAATAACCAACACAAATGCACAACATAACATGTAATTGGTTTACTCTTCATTGGTTCTCTCTAATTCTTCATTTGACTTACTTGTTACACCTGGGCAGACTAATAACCAACACAAATGCACAACATGTAATTGGTTTACTATTCATTGGTTCTCTCTAATTCTTAATTTGACTTACTTGCTACAGCTGGGGAGACTAATAACCAACAGAAATGCAAAACATAACATGTAATTGGTTTACTGTTCATTGGTTCTCTCTAGTTCTTTAACTGACTTACTTGCTACTCATGGGCAGACTAATAACCAATAAAAATGCACAACATAACATGTAATTGGTTTACTGTTCATTGGTTCTCTCTAATTCTTCAACTGACTTACTTGCTACACCTGGGGAGACTAATAACCAACACAAATGCACAACATAACATGTAATTGGTTTACTGTTCATTGGTTCTCTCTAATTCTTCATTTGACTTACTTGCTACACCTGGGAGACTAATAACCAACACAAATGCACAACATAGCATGTAATTGGTTTAGTGTTCATTGGTACTCTCTAATTCTTCAACTGACTTACTTGCTACACCTGGGCAGACTAATAACCAACACAAATGCACAACATAACATGTAATTGGTTTACTGTTCATTGGTTCTCTCTAAATCTTCAACTGACTTACTTGGTACGCATGGGCAGACAAATAACCAACAAAAATGCACACCATAACATGTAATTGGTTTCCTGTTCATTGGTTCTCTCTAATTCTTCATCTGACTTACTTGCTACACCTGGGGAGACTAATAACCAACCCAAATGGACAACATAACATGTAATTGGTTTACTGTTCATTGGTTCTCTCTAATTCTTCATCTGACATACTTGCTACACTTGGGGAGACTAATAACCAACACAAATGCACAACATAACATGTAATTGGTTTACTGTTCATTGGTTCTATTTAATTCTTCAAATGACTTACTTGCTACACTTGGGGAGACTAATAACCAACACAAATGCACAACATAACATGTATTTGGTTTACTGTTCATTGGTTCTCTCTAATTCTTCAACTGACTTACTTGCTACACCTGGGGAGACTAATAACCAACACAAATGCATAACATAACATGTAATTGGTTTACTGTTCATTGGTTCTCTCTAATTCTTCATTTGACTTACTTGCTACACCTGGGGAGAGTAATAACAAACACAAATGCACAACATAACATGTAATTGGTTTACAGTTCATTGGTTCTCTCTAATTCTTCAACTGACTTACTTGCTACACCTAAGTGATTCATGATCACTATGTATGACAAATTCCTTGGTCACAAGATAATGTTCCCATGTTTGAAGGGCACGAACTAAAGCATATAACTCCTTGTCATAGGTAGGGTAGTTTAAGGCAGCCCCATGAAGTTTTTCACTGAAATAAGCTATAGGGTGGCCACCTTGTAACAACACAGCTCCTATGCCAAGTCCTGAAGCATCACATTCTAGCTCAAAGGTTTTAGAAAAATCAGGCAAAGCTAGAACAGGTGCTTGAGTAAGTTTATGCTTTAGATCTTGAAAAGCTAAGTTATGTTTTTCCTTCCATTCAAAGACCACATCCTTTTTCACCAACTCATTGAGAGGTGAAGCTAATGTAGATAAGTTAGGAACAAATCTCCTATAAAAGCTTGCCAAACCATGGAAGCTCCTAACTTCACTTACATTAGTAGGAATAGGCCATTCTTGGATGGCTTTGATTTTCTCGGGGTCGACATGAACCCCATTTTTGCTTACCACAAACCCTAGAAAAATAACATTATCTACACAAAAAGTGCACTTGTCCACATTGGCAAACAAGTGATTGTCTCTCTAAGGACAAAAAAGACTTGCCTTAGGTGATCCACATGATCACTTAGACATTTGCTATAGATTAAGATATCATCGAAATAAACAACTACAAACCTACCAATGCAATCCCTAAGGGCATGATTCATCAACCTCATGAATGTGCTAGGTGCATTACTAAGCCCAAATGGCATTACTAACCATTCATATAATCCAAACTTAGTCTTAAAAGCGGTTTTCCACTCATCACCTTCTTTGATTCTAATTTGGTGATATCCACTCTTAAGATCTACCTTGGAAAATATGGATGACCCATGCAATTCGTCAAGCATGTCATCAAGCCTAGGAATTGGGTGCCTATATTTTATGGTGATGTTGTTGATGGCTCTACAGTCACAACACTTCCTCCATTTTCCATCTTTTTTTGGCACCAAGATGACAGGTACAGCACAAGGACTTAAACTCTTTTGAATCCAGCCCTTCTCCAACAATTCTTGTACTTGCTTCTCTATCTCCTTGGTTTCTTGTGGATTAGTCCTATAGGCTGATCTATTCGGAAGACTAGCCCCAGGCACAAGATCTATTTGATGTTCTATTCCCCGAAAAGGAGGAAGTCCAATTGGGCCTTCCTTTAGAAATATATCATCAAATTCTTTTAAAAGATTTTTAACCACAAGAGGTAGAGAAGTTTCCAAAGAAGATGTGACAGTGCAAGTTAATGTTCCTCGACACATGAGGATATGAGAAGATGGTTCAATAAAGAGAGAAGTTTTGTGTAAAGGTTTTGGTTGAAAACTCTCTTCTTGAACTATCTCTAGAGAGGGAACATTAATCTCTCTAGAATCCTCTTTTTCATCAATTTTTAGAAGTTTTTTTTTTTTCAACCTTTTTTGTTTTCCTTTTTCTTGCTCACGTTTGGCCTTCATTTGTACTTGATCTTCTATCACTTGTGAAGGTGACAAAGGATGAAGCACAAACTTTTTACCCTTATGAGTGAAAGTTATTTTATTAGTTAGGCCATCATGATGAGTTTGTTTATCAAATTGCCATGGCCTACCCAATAAAATATGACAAGCCTCCATAGGAACTACATCACATTTAACTTTATCTTGATAGTTCCCTATAGAAAACTCTACTTCCACTTGTTGGTTGACCACCATATCCCCATCATCATTAAGCCAATGAAGTTGATAAGGTTTTGGGTGGGGAGTGGTAGTCAAACCCAACTTTTCAACCATCCTAGTGCTACAACAATTGCACCAAGATCCACTATCCACTATGAGAGAACAAGCTTTGTTTGAAATATTACATCTTCTATGAAAGATGTTCTCTCTTTGGGATTGTGTATCACTAGGTTGGTTATTGAGGACCCTTCTCATCATAAGAAGTTCTCCATTATAAGGATAAGTGACCTCACATGATTCTCCTTCACTTGCTTCTTCTTCATCCTCACTTGAAGATGAAGAAGCAGTAGCTTCATCTTGGCTACTATAAATGTCTTGGCCCCTTAAAATCATCACTTTTTTGTTAGGGCATTGAGAAGCAATGTGGCCTCTCCCAAGACACTTAAAGCATTTTATGTCACTAGACTTGGTGCTAGTGTATGAGGTGTTTGTTTTTTTATCTTTTTCTTTACCTTTATCTAGATTTTTGGAGGAAGAAGTATTTTTCTTGTCAAAATCATTTTTCTTACCCTCCCTCTTGTAGTTATCCTTAGAAAAAGAAGATGAGTATGAGCTTACTTTAAAACCTTTTCGTAAATTTTGTTGTTCAACCTTTATGCAAAGTTGAACCAAATCATCCAAATCCCTATAAGGGAGAAGCTCAACCTTATCTCTTATTTCATAGGATAATCCACTCAAAAACCTAGCAATGGTAATATTTTCCTCTTCTCTAATGCCAGCCCTCATGATGTACAACTCCATCGTTTGTCTATATTCTTCCACAGTCATATTTTTTTGATGGAGTCTTTGGAGCTTGTTGATAAGCTCCCTAGTGTAGTAAGAGGGTATATGCCTCCTCCTCAAGGCACTCCTTAATTCATTCCAATATTGAATTGGAGGTTCATTATGGAGACGCCTATCTCTCACAAGAGAGGTCCACCAATACATGGCATGACCTTGAAAACTCAAAGTGGCTAGGGAAACTTTTCTTTCTTCACTTACTTGGTGGCAAGTGAAGATTTGTTCTACTTTCATTTCCCAGTCTAGGTAACCCTCCACATCATCTTTTCCATGAAAATAAGGGAGATCTACCCTAGATTCCCTTGTCTTGGAGTTCCTATGGATTCTCCTAGGAGGTGGTTGATAATGATCTCCTAAAGCTAGGCTGTTATGTATTGACTCTCCTAGTGTGGAACTATGAGCGTAGGAACTATGTTGACCATGGTGATGTTTTCTTTTATCTTTCTCCTTTAATAAACAAATTTCCTCCTCCATTAGAGCAAATTGAGCTTCTTTTTCAAGTTTTTGTTGTAATTCTTGCTCTTTCCATAGTTTTAGTGATCTTAATTCACGTGACAATTTAGTAAAACTTTTGTTGTCACTTGAATTAGTATCACTATGAGGAGTAGAAAATTCTTCCATGATAGGTGAAAGATTATTTTTTATGAATGAACTTTGAAAAGCAATTGTTTTTATGCAAGGTTAAGACTAAGTACTTAGAGGATTATGTATACAAATTGAACTTTGGAGGGAGGTGAGCTACTAAGAGCCACTTAAAAACCAAGCCTCTTCAAGTAAAAATTACTAATCCCCTTTGTAGTTAATCTCTACCAAATTCTTTTCAATGAAAATGATTTTTGATGTTTTTTTTGTGATTTATGACAAACTAGACGTATGAAAGAAAATAAAAACAAGTATTAAGCCACAAATTAAACTACCTAAACGTGTCCTAGGGTGAGAGCTTGAGAGATACCAAAGATCAATCAAGGACCACTCCCACCAAGTACTAACGAAAATTGACTAACTAAGGAGAGATGGTTGTGTACCAAAGACACTTCCAAGACACTCCTTGAAATGGCCAAATACAAGGTAATTACAAAGCTAAACAACAATGAAACAAGTGGCTTTTTAAGAGAAATTAAAACAGCCACCAAAAATTAGTGAGGAATTAGTGACCAAATTTTGCAACAAAATTCAAATTAGTAAGGAAAAAAGTGGTCTCTAATCCGTCACTAATGCTCTGTTTTTTTTTTTTTTTTTTTTTTTAAATTCAAATACAATTTCCAATTGATTCTCCAAGAGGTCTTCACGGAAATTCTGGTCCAGCAACTTCAAAAAAAAAATTCAGCCACAAGTGTTTGGTGTTTGATCTTTTGAATTTTGATAGCCAAATCCGAGAGTCTCCTTTTTCCTTTCCTCCTCCTTTTCTTAGTCCTCTTTTGATGACCCTTGTAGAACTAGCTTCTAAGGAGATAGGCTAGGTCAAGCATAGGTCACATTTGAGTTCCATAATGAATACAAACAGCAAAGATATTTAAGAGTTAAAGAAAACAAGATTAGAGTAGGAGAAGATAATATGGATGACAATAGACAAGATTAGGCTAGGTCAAGGAAGAATAACCCTAAGAAAAAGGTTCTAGAATTGATTTATAAAACCAAAACACTCAAGAAGAATGTGAGCTGAAAATTTTAAGGTGCAATTTCACATCCAAGCCGAGAAGACAACAATGTAGATTCAACTCCTTAATTGGCTTTTTCCTTTCAAATTTAGGTTTAGCACTTTTTTTTTTTTAATCAAATTTCTTTTGCATATTTTTTTTTTATAATCCTAGGAGTTGCCTTTTTTTCTTTTAATCAAAAAGTCACACAAGTCTCGGTCACACCTTAATTGAAGCTCCAAAACCGGATTCAAATTGTAATTCAAATGCCACTCAAATTAGGTTAAAATGTAATGAACATGTGACATGCTTTTGATGCTTGGTTGTTTTATGTAGCACATGCACGGTTGTGGCTCCAATTTTAAAATTCAAATTGCAATTTAAACACAATTTTCCAGCACACACCAATGAAACAAGATCAAACCTCACGGATTTAAAATTTTTGTGTAAGACATTTCAAGATTTTAGAAACCTAAAAAATTTCTAAGAAAACTACTAATGATCTAGTAGTAGTTTATGAACTCAAACAAAACCAAAATGATGAGCTTATACCAAAGAAAAATAGATCTCGGCCAAATCCAGAAAATGATTCAAAATTCACTCAAAACAAATTTCAAATGGATTACTCAACATAACTAGGAAATATGAACATAATAAGAACTACACATGACTACTAAACATTGATTCAAAATAAAAATGACTCAAATACACATGGACCGAATAAAATTTCAAATATGACTCAAAGAAAACAAAAAGATCATAGGCAGAATTTTCCTAATAAGCACAAAGAATTGGAGCATGATTCATGGAGCATATAATCAAAGACGCATATATGAACCATTCAAGCACAAGAAACTAGATCCATCAAATTTTCAAGGCAAAATTAGATCTAGGAAGGAATCAACTCAATAGTGACAAAAACTCAAGATGAACAATATGAACATAAGATGAACACAAGAACAAGTTGAACCACGGATCAAAATTCAAGAAGATGAACTTATCTCTTGAAGACCGAAGCTCTTGATACCACTTGATGAGGTTCCACTTGGTGAATCCTCAATGAACACAATCAAATCCTTCTCTGTTCCTTGGAAATATGGCAAGGAAGGAAGTTCCAAGAAGCATCAATGTTTCCTAAGCTTGACCATGCCAAGTCTGGAAGAAGAAAGGGATAACCTAGCTCTACAAAGAGAGGAGCTCAAGGAGGGTAGAGGTAGGCTATGAGTGACTTTCGGAGGGAGAGAATTCAATGTGAGAAATCTCATTCATCAATCCAAAAGTGAGGTACATGGCTCGGTCATATGAATTTATAAGAGTAAATTAGGTTTAGGTAACCACGGGTTAGCCTAAGGTTAAGTGAAACCATGGAATGGTTCACTTAACTTTAGGCGCCCAAAATTTGAATTCAAAATTCAAATTTTGGTGCCTTAAACCGGATCACCCATGTGCAAGCTCATTTGAAATGTAATTAGAGTTCCATTTGAGTTGCATTTCGGATCACACCATGTGCATGTGTTGCACATGGCCGAAATGCACACCAAATGTGATTCTAATTACATTCTAATGTAACTACACATGTAACCTAAATAACCCTAAATTCAAATGACCTCTAAATGAAAAAGCTAAGCCACATGGCAGGAAATACAATGCCCAAAAGAAATACAAGGCACTAAGGCCCAATCTTATACTAACCCTAATCTAATGGGCTTGAGACAAAGCCCAACAAAATAAAGTGGTGGGCTTTCTTGGGCTTGGGCCCACGCTTCATGTATCATCCTTGCCATAGCCCTAGTAGTTGGGCCCTTAGCCCATGGGCCTCCTCCATCATTGTTCTTTCTAATTCTTCAACTGACTTACTTGCTACAGCTGGGGAGACTAATAACCAACAGAAATGCACAACATAACATGTAATTGATTTACTGTTCAATGGTTCTATTTAATTCTTCAACTGACTTACTTGCTACACCTGGGGAGACTAATAACCAACACAAATGCACAACATAACATGTAATTGGTTTACTGTTCATTAGTTCTCTGTAATTCTTCAACTGACTTACTTGCCACAGCTGGGGAGACTAATAACCAACACAAATGCACAACATAACATGTAATTGGTTTACTGTTCATTGGTTCTCTGTAATTTTTCAACAGACTTACTTGCTACAGCTGGGGAAACTAGTAACCAACACAAATGCACAACATAACATGTAAATCGTTTGCTGTTTATTGGTTCTATTTAATTTTGGAACTGACTTACTTGTCACACCTGGGGAGTCTAATAACCAACACAAATGCACAACATAACATGTAATTGGTTTATTGTTCATTGGTTCTCTGTAATTCTTCAACTGACTTACTTGCTACAGCTGGGAAGACTAATAACCAACACAAATGCACAACATAACATGTAATTGGTTTACTGTTCATTGGTTTTATTTAATTCTTGAACTGACTTACTTGTCACACCTGGGGAGACTAATAACCAACACAAATGCACAACATAATTTGTAATTGGTCTACTGTTCATTGGTTCTCTCTAATTCTTCAACTGACTTACTTGCTACACCTGGGGAGACTAATAACCAACACAAATGCACAACATAACATGTAATTGGTTTACTGTTCATTGGTTCTCTCTAATTCTTCAACTGACTTACTTGCTACACCAAGGGAGACTAATAACCAACACACATGCACAACATAACATGTAATTGGTTTACTGTTCATTGGTTCTCCCTAATTCTTCAACTGACTTACTTGCTACAGCTGGGGACACTAATAATCAGCACAAATGCACAACATAACATGTAGTTGGTTTATTGTTCATTGGTTCTATTTAATTCTCGAACTAACTTACTTGTCACACCTAGGGACACTAATAACCAACACAAATGCACAACATAGCATGTAATTGGTGTACTGTTCATTGGTTCTCTCTAATTCTTCAACTGACTTACTTGCTACACCTGGGGAGACTAATAACCAACACAAATGCACAACATAACATGTAATTGGTTTACTATTCATTGATTCTCTCTAATTCTTCAACTTACTTACTTGCTACACCTGGGGAGACTATTAACCAACACAAATGCACAACATAACATGTAATTTGTTTACTATTCATTGGTTCTCTCTAATTCTTCAGTTGACTTACTTGCTACACCTGGGGAGACTAATAACCAACACAAATGCACAACATAACATGTAATTGGTTTACTGTTCATTGGTTCTCTCTAATTCTTCAACTAACTTACTTGCTACACCTGGGGAGACTAATAATGATGGAAGAGCATGGGCTAAAGGCCCAACCACTAGAGCTATGGCCAGGAGACTACTTGCGGATTTGACTGCTTCAGAGATTAGTGGGCCCAATGGGCTTGGTGGGCCTAGGGTGCTTTTCATATGGAACTTACTTGAATAAACTTCTCAAATCTCTCATTTTCTCTCATTCTCTCTCAAACCCACAAACCCTAACCCTCTCAAAACCTCTCAAATCTCTCATTTTCTTCATCTTTCTCAATACCCATCCATGGCATCTTCATCAAAGAGACCAAAGAAGCTTGAAGTGAGGGGGGAGCAAACGTCCTCTACCCTCTGGGCAACTGATTACAAAATGGTTTGCTGATGAGAAGGCTAAAGAGTACTATTTTGAGTGGTATGCCGGGTGGAGAATCATTCCTCCGAAAACTCTTAAGCTTGAATGGTTTAAGAATGAGGGCTTTAGTTTTCCAACCCTTCTGGAGCACCAAGAACTGGGCAAGTTTTTGGAAATGGAAGGTCCCTACTATCCTAAGTTAATTAGGTTATTTCTCTGTTTCGCCTCGAGTAACGACGGTATTATGCAATCGATGGTGAAAGGAAAGCTGATTAAGTTGGACGGGCCATATTTGAAGGCTACTACGGGACTGAGCGGCACTGGATGGGAGAAACCCCAACCTTTCAATTTTGGGATTTTGAAGAGATGATTACCTTCCGAGATTGTCAAAGGAACCCGGTGAACACAAACTATGACAAATTTTTGGCGGGAGGTATGAAAAAGAATTCTCGTTTAATTTCTTTCATTATTGCTTGGATGTTGAAACCTAGGTTGCATAATCATGCTCAAATTTCAAGGGATGACATTCTGTTGATGAATGTTATTAAAAAGAAAATCAAGATTAATTGGGTATCAGTCGTAAATGATTGTATATGGAAAGCAAGGCGGAAGGAAGATGGTCTGATTCCGTATGCTTTGTTATTGTCTAAGATTTTTGAGAATGCTGGTGTGGATTTATCTGGGGAGAGAAAAATAATTTTGCATGCTTCGAACAAAATAGAGAAGTCTTCTTTGCATCACATGGGGATGCTTAAACAAGAAGACAAATTGGTGTTCAAAGGCGATGTACCCCCTACCCCGGAGTCGGCAACTGATGAAGACGGTGTTCCGTCACACGATGAGGATCAGCCACCACAGGTGGAAGCTAAACCTGACAGGGAGGCCGAGGCGGAGCCAAAACCGTTTTCACCTTTTGAGCAAATAATGATCAACAAGATTGATGCGGTAATGGAAATGTCAAGGAGACATGAATCTTTATTTTCTGGTATTCTTGACGGGTTTGATGATCTGGATCATGAAGTGAGGCTGCTCAAGACTCATCTTGGCATACCAGAGGATGAAGATTGATTTCTATTTTGATGTTTGATAACTAGTTTTAATTAGGATTTTCAATTCCGTTTTGGAACAATGATTTTCGATCTGGTTGTAATAGTCTAAGTTTGGAACAATTTTATCTGCTTTATGGTGTTGAACAATTAATTTCTGGTGAAATATGGAGTTTATTTTGCTGATTTGTTGTTTTGGATTTGGCATCATATTCTGTTGTACTTGGCTAGTGCTGCAATATTCTGTTTCTTGAGAGCATGTGTGAATGTTCTGTTTTTGAAGTTTGATGTCTTATGAGCAAACTGAGTCATGGTTGATTGTTGCTTATAATACTCTGTTTTGAGTATTGATAGTTCTGATTTTGCTGGTTGGAATGCTCTATTTTTAATATTGTGTTAATGTTTTTCTTGGCTTGACTTGTTCTGAATTGTGATTAAATGCTGCACAAATAATTTTGAATTGTGAAGCATGGCTTACTCTGTTTTTGATAATGCCAAAGGGGGAGAAAAGGTTGTTGTGTGTGTACAATTGTATGTGTACAATTGTATTGTTGTTTTGCAAATATTGTGCTTGTGTGTGTGTGTATTGTGCAGGTTTTGTATGTTGAAATTAACGGCACAATGGTTGGAAAAGATGGAGCACAATAGCTTGGATTAACATGATTTGAGTCATAGGTTGTCATCATCAAAAAGGGGGAGATTGTTGAGCTTAGAGGAGCTTGAATCATAAAAGAGTTTTGATGATCACAACGTATGTGTGTACAACAACAACTTGGAAGCACAAAAACAAAGTCAGAGAAAAGTCAAGAAAATGCTATGTAATAAAACTATGTAATAGAGTTTAGAAAATAAATTGTCTTGAATGAGTTTTTTTTGTTGTGTGTGCTTAGTATGCTTTGTGTATAAGCAAATTCTATATCTGAACTAAGTAGAGAGTGTATGATGATGAATTAAGAAGATTAGAAACTTATTTTGAGGAATAAAATGAAGTTTTAAAAACTAACTCAAAATAATCGATTATCGTTAAATATAATCGATTATTCCAGCAATAGGAAAAATGGGATGCCTTGCTGCAATAATCGATTATTTTCCAAATAATCGATTATCCCAGGAAAAACTCTCTGGAATAATCGATTATCCAGAAAAATAATTGATTATATTGTTCTTGCTTGGTTTCCAGAAAACCTGAAGAACAAAATAATTGATTATTCTTTAAAATAATCGATTATCTGCGTCTAAGACTATTATAAATAGTTTGAACTTTGAGAAACTTCAAACAAGAGTTAGAACTGATAATCAAATTGAGAAAAGCGTTTTTGTAGAGTCTTCGTGACATCTTGGAGAGTATTCTTTGTGAATCCAAGAAGAGAAACGTTTTTTTTTTGAAAAACTTTGAAAGAAGATCATCATCATCATATCATTCTTGAAAGGGGAAGATTAAGATTTGCTTCAAGAATTCCAGGTGAATTCTTTCCTTTATTCTATGTGACTCTTTGTAAAATCTTGGGAATGGTTTCTCAAGTGATAAGGTTTCTTGTAGTGGGTTTCTACAAGGGGTGCTTTCTTGGGGTCAAGAAAGTGATTATCTTTTGTGTTGAAGTATATGCATGTGTGTGTGCTTGTAAACCTTCTTACTTAAGATAGTGGAACAAATCTTAATCAGGTGGTGATTAAGGACTGGATGTAGGTCACATGTGGAGTGGCTGAACCAGTATAAAAGACTTGTGCAATCTTCTTCTACCCTATCTTTTACTTTAAGTAATTTCTTGGTTGAATATTAGAGAAGATAATTCTTGATTAACAAGTGTGTATGAACATTGTTGGTTTAAATCTGAATTAGAGCATTACATTTGAACCTCATTATTTTGTAATCACGAAAGCATATTGCATTCATACTTTCATAACAAGTATTTAGAAGAGTTTCATTTGAAAATTCAGTCTTAGAAAAGTTTAAGTGAAATAAAGATCGTAAATACTCTGATAAATTTTTAAAGGGTTATTGAATCCAATTCACCCCCTCTTGGATTGTGCCATTCTTTTCTATCAGTAATCCCTATGGAAACTTGTCATATTTTGCTTGGTAGGCCGTGGCAATTTGATAAACACATTATACATGATGACCTCACTAACAAAATATCCTTCACTCATAAAAATAAGGAAATTCTTTTTAATCCTTTAACACCACCCCAAGTGTTTGAGGATCAAAAACAAATGAAAAGAAAAAGGAATAAAGAAAGAAAAGAAGGAAAGAGTGTGGATGAAGGGGACTCCACTAAAACCCTTGTGACCAAGGAGAGTTATTTTATTACCAAACAAGCCTTGCAAAGAACTCTCTTTATTCATAAAAGTTTTGACTCTTATCCTCATGCTGCCACTAATCTTAAAGTTGAGAATGAGAAACAAAATGAATTCCAAGTAAAGAATTCTCAACTTCGAGATATAGTGAAGAAGGAGTAGACTATTCCTAGTATTACTCCTTATACTACTTCCTTGAAGGTGCACAAGGAAGGAAGTATTTCTTTGGATTTAATAAAGCACCTAATTTTTGGTTTACATTGTTTAGTAGATACAACTTGTAATAATCTATATTCTATGTTTAATCTTATGGGAAGTTCTTACTCTTTTGAACTTAACATGTTTCCTTCCCTACAAGACAAATATAGCTTATATGATTATGAGTATCTATTAAACAATCAAATCCAAAATTGTTTAGGGCGTTTTATAGTAGTTTTTTCTTTATATTTTAGGAAAGGCCTAGGTTACCATTTAGGGTACTTTAGGCAAGATATTGTAGTGTTTAAAAAACATTCTTTTCATTGTCTTAGTCATAGTGTCCTTACATTTTTACGGTTTACTTCTAGGTTATGCTTAGAAGAGGAGCCTATTTCTACTTTTAGGGAGTCTAATTTTGATAGTTTATTTTTCTTTCTTAGGCTATATAGAAGGACTCCTCTTAGGATTTATGAAGATTTCATCTCTTATCCATTGTATGTTATACATGTAGGTATTGATTTTTCTTCCATTCATCCTCGAGATTTGAGGACAAATCCTTTTCAAGAGGGAGGGGATGATGGAATCATGCTTTCGAGTGCAAGAGGTGACATACTCAAAGATCCAAGAGGAGTGAGCTAGACATGGAAGATTGGGCCAGTCAAGGCCCAATGGGCTCTATGGGCTTGGAAGGCCCAAACCAAGTTTCAACATGGGCCTATCTTGTTATTAACATTCTTATTATATTTTTGTTAGCGTAGTTTGAATATATTTTGGTCTTGTATTTTGGACCACATAGAGTAGCATTTTAGGTTTTAGGCTAGTTGGGCCTAGTTTTGGGCTTCATGGGCCTTTGGGCTTTTGGTACCCAATATTGGGCTCATTTTCATTCTTGTAATTTTTCATTTCCATTGTAATTGTTTGACCAATATAATTAGGTCATTAGAATAGGAAAATACAAGGAATACTAAAGTATGCTAATTAGGTTAAATTAGGTTTAATTTGGAAGTCATTACATGTTTAGCACCATGGGTGGCTGAACATGTGCCACCCAAAGTAACCCTAAATAACTCTCAAATCAAACCTAAATACACCTTGGTACCTAAATTTTCGGACTTACACATGTGCACCAAAGTTTGAATTCAAATTTCAAATTTGAATTCAAACTTTAGGCGCCAATTTGTGTAGCTTTAGTTTAGGCGCCTATGTGCTTCAATTCCGTGCATACTTAAGCCCTTCCTTCACATTTTTGTATTCACTTTGATGCATATTGAAATTTGAGAGCCATCGAGCCGAGTTTCCCTATCAAAGTCTTCGAGTTTCTCACCTCAAAAACCCTAGGAGAGTTCCATTCTTTTCTTCTCTTTGAAGTGAGTGGTGCATTGCTTCTTAAGCTTGGATACTTCCATCCAAGGCTTAAGCCTTCTTCCTTCCGAGAACCTCATTCTTCCAAGTGAATTTGCTTCGGTTTACATCTCCTTTTGAAGAAGATCCGAGCTAGGAGAAGCAAAGGAGAAGAACTCCAATCACTCATCCTTACCTCCTCCATCAGAGTCGCCACCAATGTTTTACTCAAAATATTGGAAAAAGAAAAGATTTTTTTTAAGTCCAATAATGGCCTTGATAACCAGAATTGGGTTCGAGGGTCGGTTACGTGTAAGGACCCCTACAACGCCCTTAATTAGTACCCTATGACGAAGTTAACATTATAAACAATAATAATATAAATATTAAATCCCTTTTTATTAATAACTATTTACATGCTTGAAATTTAAATTAAACAATTGACTCTAAAATATCTACATTATTGTTTTTGTTATAACAATGTCTATTAGAGATGAAAAATAAAAGATAGGGAAGAAGATAAAGATAAGAAATAAAAGATAGAGTGGAAGATTGATTAAAATACCTCGTAACAAGCCTTTTAGATCTTCACATATGAAAAATCAAGGTGCTTTGTGGCAACCTTTCACACTACAATTGCCTCACTGAATCTCAAGAAAGAAATACAATAGGAAAGAGAGAAATAGGGAATTTTCGTGCTCAAAGGAGTCTTATTCAAAATATCCTTGGCAGCCTTGAGAACTGTGCCTGATTCTTCTATTTATATGCATTAGAAGGGGGCTAGAACGGCCCGTTCTGGATTCGGAACGGCCCGTTCTGGGCTAGTCCGTTATGGGTAAAATAAGAATCTGGAACGACATGTTCTGGGTTTGAATTTTACTTACAATAAGTTGTTCCGGAATGGCCCGTTCCAAACTAGGGTTTTAGGCCCATTTGATGATTTGGAACGGCCGGTTCTGGGCAAGTCTGTTATGAGTAAAATAAGAATCTGGAATGGCCCATTCCTAAAGTGAAACGACCCGTTCTAGGTTCAAATCTTGCTTATAACAACCTGTTTTGGAACGGGACGTTCTATTTTGGGAACAGCCCGTTCTGATTGATCTTGGAACAACCCGTTCTGGGCTACCAAAACTAGCTTATTTAGGCTTTAGGCCTTCTGATGTCATGTCCTGTTGTTTCCATGCTTCGGGAGCCCCCTTCCTTGATAATAGACATCTATTTCATTGCTTTTGTGAGCCTAGTTGAAATTGGGTGTCTATAGGGACTATAGACTAAGGATTTGAACGTGACTGTTCGTGGGTGTACGTTGATTAAGCATGTGTGTGTGCATTTGTTTGTATTATTTTGTTCTATTAAGATGGATTGGAATTTTAAAATAAGAAAACAGATAATAAAGAAATAAAAAAAAATAAAAATACAAATTTTATACCCTTTTATACATGCTTAGGTCATTATTCCATTAACATCATATAAGTAGTTTCCTTTTTTTTAAAAAAAAATGAATAAAAGAAATCTCATCTCCATGCATCATTCCCCTTTTGATAATAGAAACATGATAAAGATTAGGCAAAAAAAATGACATGTATTCTATATTAGCTCATTAATTTCATTCATTTTATTTTATAAGCTAAGGAGGATTAGGTTGTAGTACATATAGAAAGTTAAGAAAGGTGAATCCTCTAATATATGATAGTATCTGCGCTCTAAAGAAAAGCCCAAATTAATTTAAAAAAAATACTATGGTTAGGCCCTTGCTTTGATATGTTTGTTAAAGTAAGTCTTCTTAGAATCTAATATAGATTCTCACTTAATACTGTCAAAATATATTTGAGCATTCATGGATAAACAAATCAATGAGACTGATATTTATTATTCTCTACATTCTGCATTACATTCATTTAGAACATATGCATCCTTGTAAAAGAATAAATGAGAATAAAAAGAGAAATTAATCTAGGTGCGTTAGTCGTAAGTAATGGAAAGTAAGCCATGCATAAAGAGTTTAGGGTAAAGAACTCCACAATCATTAAGACGCCAACTCTTGCCCCAAGAGGAAAAGCCGTGTCGTGCAACTGTGAAATCCAAACGGAATAGGAGAAACGAATAGGAATGGATGGATCCACACTCCTAACGAGTTGCAAGCTAATAAAAAGAACCTGAGGAGGACGAATCCCTTAAACATTAAGGCAAAGTGAATAGAGCTTTCTCGAAAGGTGATTTCAACAAGAGAAGCATTGCTTATTAAGAAGATGCTGGAATGAAAACCCGCAAAGGGCATTCTAGGCAAAAAAAAATTGAGAAGCAATGTTTGTTCGAGCTAAAAATCGAGAGACAGCTTGAATGTTCCTCTTGAGAAGCAAAACTCCATGGAAAGCTCTATCATCGCTTCTACCCATTCCTACTTCTTAGGAAAGGCTTAGGATATGAGCTGAAGAACTTAAGAGTTTTGATGATCACAACAACTTGGAGACAACAAGTGTACAACAACAACATTGAACACAAAAACAAAGTCAAGGAAGAGTCAAGAAAAATACCTTGAAGTGTAGCTATGTAATAGAGCTTAGGAAGCAAATTGTTATATTTGTGTCTGTGTGTGCTTTGTGCATTGAGCAAATCTTGTCTAGAATCAAGTAAGGAGTGGATGATGATGAGTTGAACATTGGAAAATTATTTTGAGACTTAAAATGAAGTTTTAAGAACTGACTCAAAATAATCGATTATTGTTAAATATAATCGATTATTTCAGCAAGTGGGCTAAGTGGAATGCCTTGCTGTAATAATCGATTATTTGCCAAAATAATCGATTATTTCAGGAACAACTCTCTGGAATAATCGATTATCTAGCTAAATAATCGATTAAATTGCTCTTGATTGATTTCCAGAAATCTGAAGAACAAAATAATCGATTATTCTTTAAAATAATCGATTATCTGGGTTTGAATTTTTATAAATAGTTTGAACTCTTTTGAAACTTCATAACATTGAGTAAAAACTGATAATCAACTGAAAAAAATGTTTTAGAGAGTCTGTGTGACATCTTGGAGAGTTTTCTTTGTGAAATCCAAGAGAAAAACGTTTATGAAAAGCTTGTGAGGAAATCATCATCATCATCATACTCTTGAAAGAGGAAGACAAAGATTTGTTCAAGAATTCCAGGTGAATTCGTTTCATTTTATTCTTTGTGAATCTTTGTGAAAAATCTTGAGAAGGGTTTCTCAAGTGGTGAAGTTTCTTGTAGTGGGTTCTACAAGGGTTACTTTCTTGGGGTCAAGAAAGTGGTTATCTTTTTGTAGTGAAGTATATGCATGTGTGTGTGCTTGTAAACCTTCTTGCTAAAAGATAGTGGATCAAATCTTAATCAGGTGGTGATTAAGGACTGGATGTAGGTCACATGTGGAGTGGCTGAACCAGTATAAAAGACTTGTGCAATCTTCTTCAACCTTATCTCTTATTTTGTAACTTCTTGGTTGTGCTTTAAAGAAGATAAAACTTGACTAACATGTGTATGTGAATTTTGATGGTTTAAATCTATAATTGGATATTATATTTGAACTTCATTGTCTTGTAATCAAGTTGCACATTGCATTCATATCATAGTAACAAGTCTTTAAGAGTGCTTCATTTGAAAATTCTGTCATAGAAAAGTTTTGATTGAATATAAGATCCAAAAACTCTGATAAATTTTTAAAGGGTCATTGAATCCAATTCACCCCCCTCTTGGATTGGGCCATTCTTTTCTAACAATTGGTATCTAGAGCAAGGTTCTTGAGAGTTATTCAAGATTTAAAAATGGCCAACAACAACCTACCCTATGGTGAGGGTGTCTCTATACATAGACCTCCTGTTTTCAATGGTGAAAATTATGTCTATTGGAAGATTAGGATGAGGATTTTCATTGAAGCTATTGATATTGCTGTATGGGATGCTATAGAAAATGGACCCTATATCCCTATGAAAAAGAATGATGATGGTGAGCTTAAGGAAAAACATTGGAGTGAGTGGAGTGATGAGGAAAAGAGAAGAGCCCAACATGACAAGAGAGCCAAAAGCATCATAACATCTGCATTGTCTATTGATGAATTTTTCAGAATTTCACAATGCTTATCTGCTAAAGAAATGTGGGACACTTTGCAAGTCACTCATGAAGGAACAAGCGATGTAAAGAGATCAAGAAAGCATACTCTCATTAGAGAATATGAGCTGTTTAGAATGCAAAATGGTGAATCTATTTCTGATTTCCAAAAAAGATTTACACACTTGATAAATCACCTTGTTGACCTTGGCAGGAAATTTGAAAAGGAAGAGTTGAATCTAAAAGTGCTGCAATGCTTGGATAGATCATGGCAAGCAAAGGTGACAGCCATTGAAGAATCAAAGGATTTGACCTCCTTGACATTAGCTACTCTCTTTGGGAAATTAAGGGAGCATGAGCAAAAGCTGCACATATTTGATGAACATGAGCAGCAAGATAAGAAAGGCAAAGGAGTGTCATTGAAAGCCCTGAAATCTGCTAAAGGTAAAGAAGTGTGTGAAGAAACAAGCTCCGATGATTCCGAAACCGAGAACTTCAATCTGCTGGTAAAGAAGTTCAGAAAGTTCATGAGAAGAAAGAAGAATTCCCCCTACAAATTCAATAAGAAGTCAAACAAGAAAGAGGAAGCAAGCACATCCTCCTTTAATTGCTTTGAATGTGGTAAACCGGGACACATGAAGGCTGAGTGTCCAAATCTCTTGAAGAAGCAACAAGAGGAGAAGAAAATTAAGAAAAATGCAAAAGGAAAGAGAGCCTACATTGCTTGGGAAGATAATGACTCAAGCACATCAAGTGATGAATCTGAATGTGAGGAGAACAACCTGTGCTTGATGGCTGGAACTGATCATGACACAATTGTAAGTGACTCTGACCTTGAATCCAATCTGGATTATGATCAGCTTCAAGAAGCGTTTATACAAATTCATGAAGAAGCTGTCAAATTAGGGGCCTTAAATTCAAAGTTGAAAAACAAGCTGAAATGGTATGAAAATGCTTTAATTGAAGCTGAACAAGAGCTTGAAGATTTGAAGAATGAGCATGAAAATCTTCAAACTATGTTTAACTTTAGTGAAGCTCATTCCTCAAAAGATGCTTGTGAACATTGCAAAGTTTTTGAAAAAGAAAATGCTGACTTAAAATCCACACTTGCAAGGTTCACAAAGGGAAATGCAAATTTGAATATTCTTTTGGGAAAACAAAGAAACACTTTTGATAGGAGTGGACTTGGCTTTAATCCAAGTACAAGCATACCAATTGTGTCAAAGAAAGTAGCTTTTGTGAAAGGTCAAAATTTTAGAAAACTCAAAAGCAACTTTTCTAGACAAGCAACTTGTTTTTATTGTTGTAAAAAAGGTCATACAATTAGGAACTGCTATTCAAGAAAATATGGAGTTCCAAGTGGAAAAATGATTTGGGTTGAGAAGAGTCAAAGGCTGAGAACTAACCAACAAGGACCCTCCACATGGGTACCTAAAATTTTCCTCTAAATTTGTGTTGTAGAAATGCTTGAGGGCCAAAAATTTACTGTGGTATCTTGATAGTGGCTGCTCAAGGCACATGACTGGGGATCCCTCCAAATTCTCAAGTCTGAAATTGAAGAATGAAGGGTATGTTACCTATGGTGACAACAATAAAGGCAAAATTCTTGGCCATGGCAATGTTGGTAATTCCTCCTCTCAAACATTGATTGAAAATGTTTTGCTTGTTGATGGCTTGAAACATAATTTGCTGAGTATTAGTCAATTGAGTGATAAAGACTTTAAAATTGAATTTGATAATACATGTTGCTTGATATGTGATAAAAAGAGTAAAGAAATCAGATTCATTGGTAAAAGAATTGACAATATATACATGCTTGACTTAGAACACTCTATAACAATGTCAAACACTAAGTGTCTAATAACTCAAGAAGAAAACATATGGCTTTGGCATAGGAGAGCTGCACACATTCATATGGATCACCTAAATAAACTGTGTAGGAAAGAATTAGTGGTTGGTCTACCTAAACTCAAGTTTGGAAAAGACAAACTATGTGATGCTTGTCAAAAAGGCAAGCAAGTGAAGGCTAGCTTTAAAAGTAAAAATCATATTTCAACATCTAGGCCTTTGCAATTAATTCACATGGATTTGTTTGGTCCATCAAGAACAATGAGCTTAGGCGGAAACTACTATGGCTTAGTAATTGTTGATGACTATTCTAGATATACATGGGTTATGTTTCTTGCAAACAAAAATGATGCTTATAATGCCTTTAGAAAATTTGCAAAACTTGTTCAAAATGAGAAGTATTCAAACATCACCTCTATAAGAAGTGATCATGGAGGTGAGTTTCAAAACATAATGTTTCAAAAATTCTGTGAGGAACATGGTATAAACCATAATTTCTCAGCACCTAGGACACCTCAACAAAATGGGGTTGTTGAGAGAAAGAATAGGTCCTTAGAAGAACTTGCTAGAACAATGTTGAATGAAACAAACTTGCCAAAATATTTTTGGGCTGATGCTATTAACACTGCTTGTCATGTGTTAAACAAAGTTCTGATTCGGCCTATATTAAAGAAAACACCCTATGAAATCTATAAAGGAAAGAAGCCTAACATTTCCTATTTTAGAGTGTTTGGATGTAAGTGCTATGTGCTGAACAATGGGAAAGAACAACTTGGAAAGTTTGATGCAAAGGCTGATGAGGCAATCTTTCTAGGATACTCTACAAATAGTAAGGCTTATAGAATTTATAATAAGAGAACTCTAGTTGTAGAAGAATCTGTCCATGTGGTATTTGATGAGTCAAATAAGCAAGAGACTAGACAAACTGAAGTTGAGGATTTAACTGAGTTGCTTGATCAATCCCTATTGGAGAATGAACCTAATGATGTGTCTAAGGAGAGTGAGTCACATGTGAAACAAAAGGAAACATGTGAACAATTGCCAAAGGAATGGAAAACCACAAGAGACTTATCAATGGACAATATAATTGGAAGCATTGGTAAGGGTGTTTCAACTAGAAGTGCAATTAAAAATATTTGCAACACTATGGCATTTGTGTCACAAGTTGAACCTAAGAACATTGATGAAGCACTTAAAGATGAACATTGGTTAATGGCTATGCAAGAGGAACTAAATCAGTTTGAAAGAAATGAAGTGTGGGATTTAGTGCCATTACTAAAAGATTATCCAATCATTGGAACCAAGTGGGTTTTCAGAAATAAGCTTGATGAATCTGGAATAATTCTTAGAAATAAGGCAAGACTAGTGGCTAAGGGGTATAATCAAGAAGAAGGAATTGACTATGATGAGACTTTTTCCCCTGTAGCAAGGATTGAAGCAATTAGACTACTTCTTGCTTATTCTACCATAAAGAATTTCAAGCTTTATCAAATGGACGTAAAAAGTGCTTTCCTCAATGGGCTGATACAAGAGGAAGTGTATGTGGAACAGCCACCTGGATTTGTGGATTTCAAAAATCCTAATCATGTGTACAAGCTCAAAAAGGCACTCTATGGCTTGAAGCAAGCTCCTAGATCTTGGTATGACAGGTTAAGCAAATTTCTAATTGAGAATGATTATGAAAGAGGAAAGGTGGATAACACATTGTTTGTCAAGAAGTTTAAAAATGATACAATGTATGTGCAAATATATGTGGATGATATTGTGTTTGGATCTACAAATATCTCTCTCTGTAAAGAATTTGCTAAAACCATGCAAGGAGAATTTGAGATGTCAATGATGGGAGAACTTACCTTCTTTTTGGGATTACAAGTCAAACAAATGCATGATGGAACTTTCATAAGTCAAAGTAAGTATTGCAATGAACTTTTGAAAAAGTTTGGTATGGAAGGGTGTAAGGAGGCTGCTACACTAATATCAAACAATTGCAATCTTGACTTAGATGAGAATGGAATTGCTGTTGAAAATTCAAAATATAGAGGTATCATAGGATCACTCTTGTACTTGACAGCAAGTAGGCCTGATATAATGTTTGTTGTGTGCCTATGTGCAAGATTCCAAGCTAGTCCTAAAGAATCTCATATGAAAAGTGTAAAGAGAATCCTTAAGTATTTGAAAGGTACAACTAATGTTGGTTGTGGTATCCAAAGGGAGTCTCACTAAGTCTGATAGGCTACTCAGATTCAGACTATGCTGGGTGTAGACTAGATAGAAAGAGCACAAGTGGAACTTGTCACTTGTTAGGTAGTGCACTTGTTTCATGGCATAGCAAAAAGCAAGCTTGTGTTGCTTTAAGTACAGCTGAGGCTGAGTATATTGCAGCTGGAAGTTGTTGTGCTCAAATTCTTTGGATGAAGCAACAATTAAGAGACTATGGAGTTGAGTTGAACAAAATTCCTTTGAGGTGTGATAACACTAGTGCAATAAATCTGCCCAAGAATCCAATTTTGCACTCTAGGACTAAGCATATTGAGATAAGACACCACTTTTTGAGAGATCATGTTCAAAGAAATGATTGTGTTGTGGAGTTTGTAGAGACAAGTAAACAACTTGCTGATATTTTTACAAAACCTCTACCTAGAGAAAGGTTCAATCAATTGAGAATTGAATTGGGAATAATTAATGAATCAAGTTTGAATTGA
Source organism: Cajanus cajan (assembly GCF_000230855.2). Lineage (NCBI taxonomy): Eukaryota > Viridiplantae > Streptophyta > Magnoliopsida > Fabales > Fabaceae > Cajanus > Cajanus cajan. The sequence continues at coordinate 44,237,467 of NC_138525.1, forward strand.
TTGTGTTGTGAGAATGAAAGTAAGAGATGTGTGAAAGATTATATTTGAAAGTGGCAAACAAGTCTTGGTAAAATTTGAGAAGTTAAAATTTTTCAGAGAAACAAATCCTCACTGGAATAATCGATTATCTTAAGATATAATCGATTATCTTAAGTGATTTATGGAAACAATCGATTATCTTGGGAAATAATCGATTATCTGGAACATGAAGAATTCCAAGAGTTTCTGAAATAATCGATTATTTGAGTAATAATCGATTATCTGGTAAGAAGGAACTCAAGAGTCACTGTAATAATCGATTATCTTGGGAAATAATCGATTATCTAAGTAGTGGAATCTGAAAGGCCACTGGAATAATCGATTATTCTGTAAATAATCGATTATCTGGGTTGTGTTAGGAGAAACTACCCTCTGTAATAATCGATTATCCTTAAAATAATCGGTTATCCATATCAGATTTCGTTTTTAAAAGATTTTTCTGATGCAAATAATCGATTATTTGCCAAAATAATCGATTATCTGGGCGGTTTTTTGAAATTTCCTGAAACGGTTATCTACGCGCCAACCCTTAAAACTACCCATTACCCTTATACCCAGAATGTGCTAGGGCTTCAAAAACACTCTCATTTTCTCATTCTCTCATTTTCCCCCAAACCCTCAAAACCCTAACTCTCTCAAATCCTTCCACAATTCTTCATCTTCTCCATCTTTCTCCAAGACCCAACCATGGCATCTTCTTCCAAAAGGCCCAAGAAGCTTGAAGTGAGGGGGAGCAAACGTCCTCTTCCCTCAGAGCAACTGATTTCGAAGTGGTTCGCGGATGAGAAACCGCAAGAATATTACTTCGAGTGGTACGCTGGTCAGAGAATCATTCCTCCGAAGACCCTGAAGCTTGAATGGTTCAAGAATGAAGGGTTTAGCTTTCCAACCCTTTTGGAGCATCAGGAGTTGAAGGTGTTCCTGGAGATGGAAGGACCCTACTACCCAGAACTGATCAGGTTATTTCTATGTTTCGCCACTACTAACGGAGGAGTTATGCAATCAGTGGTGAAGGGCAAACTGATCAAGTTGGACGGACCAACTCTAAGAGCGGCTGCGGGTCTGAGCGGGACAGGAGCAGAGAAACCCCAGCCATTCAACTTTGGAGATTTTGAAGAACTGACCACATTTCGGGACTGTCAAAGGGTTCCGTCAAACACCAATTACGAGAAATTTTTAGCGGGAGGTATGAAGAAAAACTCTCGTTTAATTTCTTTCATTATTGCCTGGATGTTAAAACCAAGGTTGCACAACCATGCACAAATGTCTCGGGATGACATTTTATTAATGCATGTGATTAAGAAGAAAATTAAGATTGATTGGGTGTCAGTTGTGAACGATTGTATCTGGAAGGCAAGGAGAAAGGAAGATGGACCGATTCCTTATGCTTTACTCTTGTCTAAAATTTTTGAAAATGCTGGAGTAGATTTGACAGGTGAAAGAAAGATTGTTCTACAAACGTCAAATAAAATTGAGAAATCTTCTTTGCACCACATGGGTATGCTGAAGCAAGAAGATAAGTGGGTTTTTAAAGGAGATGTTCCTCCTACCCCGGAACCAGCTACAGATGAGGACGATGTTCCTTCTCATGATGAGGATCAGCCACCACAGGTGGAAGCTGAGCCTAGAGAAGCTGAGCCGGAGCTGAAGCCGTTCTCACCGTTTAAACAGATCATGATCAACAAAATGGATGCTATGATGGAGATGTCACGGAGACATGAATCCATGTTCTCTGGAATTCTTGATAGGTTTGACGACCTAGATCATGAAGTCAGAATCATCAAGACGCAGTTTGGTATTCCGGACGATGAGGAGTGATTTCTGTTTTTGTTATTTTGTTTAGTTTTTAAATTCAAGTTTGGAACAATTTTTAAGTTCATCTGGGTTGTAATGGTTTTAATTCCTAAACACTTTTATTGCTTTTGATGTTGAACAATTTAAATTTGATGAATTTGAAGTTAGTTTTTAAATGTGTTGGTTCAATTTTGATTCCAAAGCTTGGTTTGGATTGCTGATGCAAAATGCTCTGTTTTTTGGTGAGCATATATGTTGGAATGTGATTATTTGTGCTTTGGAATACTCTGTTTTTGTACTGTGAAAATGACTATCTTGACTTGATTTGGTTTGGTTTGTGATATGGTGCACAATTGGCATCACAAATTGGTTAAAATTTGGTTTGAGTTGCAGAACCAAAATTGGTTCATTTATGATAATATTGCTGGAGAGAATCTATACATGGCAATTCTTTGTTAACCTTGGCTTACTTTGTTTTTGATAATGCCAAAGGTATTTAATTTGTTTACTTTGTTTTTGTGAAATGGTATTGTGTATTGTGTGTTTAGTTGTTGTTTGCAGGTATTGTGCTTGTGTGTGTGTGTTGTGCAGGTGGTTCGTAGCACAATATGGCACAATAAGAAGTTAAGTGAATATTGGTTCATGGATTAGTTCATGGGTTGTCATCATCAAAAAGGGGGAGATTGTTGAGCTTAGGGGAGCTGAAGACCTTAAGAGTTTTGATGATCACAACAACTTGGAGACAACAAGTGTACAACAACAACATTGAACACAAAAACAAAGTCAAGGAAGAGTCAAGAAAAATACCTTGAAGTGTAGCTATGTAATAGAGCTTAGGAAGCAAATTGTTATAAATGAATTGTTATATTTGTGTCTGTGTGTGCTTTGTGCATTGAGCAAATCTTGTCTAGAATCAAGTAGGGAGTGGATGATGATGAGTTGAACATTGGAAAATTATTTTGAGACTTAAAATGAAGTTTTAAGAACTGACTCAAAATAATCGATTATTGTTAAATATAATCGATTATTTCAGCAAGTGGGCTAAGTGGAATGCCTTGCTGTAATAATCGATTATTTGCCAAAATAATCGATTATTTCAGGAACAACTCTCTGGAATAATCGATTATCCAGCTAAATAATCGATTAAATTGTTCTTGATTGATTTCCAGAAATCTGAAGAACAAAATAATCGATTATTCTTTAAAATAATCGATTATCTGGGTTTGAATTTTTATAAATAGTTTGAACTCTTTTGAAACTTCATAACATTGAGTAAAAACTGATAATCAACTGAAAAAAATGTTTTAGAGAGTCTGTGTGACATCTTGGAGAGTTTTCTTTGTGAAATCCAAGAGAAAAACGTTTGTGAAAAGCTTGTGAGGAAATCATCATCATCATCATACTCTTGAAAGAGGAAGACAAAGATTTGTTCAAGAATTCCAGGTGAATTCGTTTCATTTTATGCTTTGTGAATCTTTGTGAAAAATCTTGAGAAGGGTTTCTCAAGTGGTGAAGTTTCTTGTAGTGAGTTCTACAAGGGTTACTTTCTTGGGGTCAAGAAAGTGGTTATCTTTTTGTAGTGAAGTATATGCATGTGTGTGTGCTTGTAAACCTTCTTGCTAAAATATAGTGGATCAAATCTTAATCAGGTGGTGATTAAGGACTGGATGTAGGTCACATGTGGAGTGGCTGAACCAGTATAAAAGACTTGTGCAATCTTCTTCAACCTTATCTCTTATTTTGTAACTTCTTGGTTGTGCTTTAAAGAAGATAAAACTTGACTAACATGTGTATGTGAATTTTGATGGTTTAAATCTATAATTGGATATTATATTTGAACTTCATTGTCTTGTGATGAGGACATGGGCAAGGATTTAGGAGCACTCAAAGGACTTGGAGGACCAATGACTAGGGCAAGGACTAAAAGGGCCAAGGATGCTTTGCAACAAGTTGCGGCCCTTATTCTTGAAGAAATGCCCAATGATGAAGACAAGAATTTGAGTTTTATTAACTGAGAGTGATTCTCCAATTGTTCTTGAGTGATTCAAGAATTTGGGCATATCAAAGGATCATCCACAATTCTTTGTGTGAAGCCTTCCTTGGAAGAGTGATTCTTCCTCCATTCCTTTACCGTTTCCTTCCCTCCATTTCTTGCATCTAATTTCCTTACCCACATTCCAGAAATTAAGTCCAAGATTTTAACCCAAAAGATCCTTCCCTACATTCCAGAAATTAAGTCTAAGATTTTGAACCCAAAAGATCCTTTTTCAACTCTGGTGCAATTAGGAATCATATCATTTGGTATCAAGAGCTCCGGTTTTTTGGGTTCATCCACATCATTTGCTGGAATTTCTTTGGGTAACATCCTTCCTTGTTATTTCTCATTACCATTAATATTACCTTAGTGTTCTTTCTTTATTTGCTGAACCATTGCAAAAATTAGGCCTTAATAGTGTTAAAAAATATTTAAAATAAAATTCGTGCATAATAAAAAAAAAAAAAAAAAAAAAAGAAGAAAGAGTTGTGGCTGAATGGTTCATGCGTTTAGAACACTTGAAACTCAATCTTTAAGGTAATATTTTGGTTTGGTTGAAGGTTGTTACTAACTTATCTAAATTCCAGTTTTTGATTCCTAAATTTCCTTGTTTTTTTGAATTTTTGGTGGCTGTTTTGTATTCCTTTTTAAGCCTACCCTAAACCTTGCTTTTAACACAAAAAATTGTGGTTTGTTCTTTGTGTTGTCTACTTTTTTTGAATTGCTTTAAAAAAAAATAATAATAATAAAAAAAAAGCCATTAAGAGTGACATACACGAGTGTTCATTTTACGAGTGTAAACAAGTGAGAAGAGTGGTGAGGTCCTATTTTCTTTGTGTTTGTTATTACTCTTGTTTTTGAAGTATGGCAGATGGAAATCATTTGGATGGAACACAAAGACTCTTGTTCGACGCTATTAATGCTCAAATGCAAAGATTATTGAGAGAAAACAATGAAGAGTTGTATGGAAGAATTGAGCGATTAGAGAATCGTGATCATCATGAAGAAGAAAGGAGAGGAAGAAATGGTGGTGCTCCTAGGCAAAACAGAATTGAAGGTGTTAAACTTAATGTTCCTCCATTTAAGGGGAAGAGTGATCCGGAAGCCTATGTGGAATGGGAACTCAAAATAGAACATATTTTCACTTGTAACAATTATGATGAAGAGCAAAAGGTGAAACTTGCAGCAGCGGAGTTCTCGGACTATGCACTTGTGTGGTGGAATAAGTTGAAAAGAGAAAGGTTGAGAAATGAAGAGCCTTTGGTGGAAACATGGGCTGAAATGAAAAGGCTCATGAGGAAACGTTATGTGCCGGCTAGCTATGCTAGAGATGTGAAATTTAAACTTCAAAAATTGTCACAAGGCACCAAAGGAGTTGAAGAGTATTACAAGGAATTGGACTTGCTCATAATGCAAGCCAATATTGAAGAAGATCCAGAACTAACCATGGCTCGTTTTATTAATGGCTTGAATAACGATATTCGTGATGTTGTTGAATTGCAGGAATTTGTTGAGATAGAAGACTTGCTGCACAAATCCATTCAAGTGGAACAACAACTCAAAAGAAAAAGTGTGACCAAGAAGAGTTCTTCTAATTATAATTCCTATAGTTGGAAGGACAAAAATAAGAAGGAGGTGGCTGCCACTCCAAGCAATCTAGCATCTACTTCTCATGGAAAATCATCCTCTAAGTCCTTAGAACAGCCTCAAAAGAAGAGTAAAGACATAAAATGCTTTAAGTGTCAAGGCATGGGTCATTATGCCTATGAGTGTCCTACCAAAAGGACCATGGTTCTCAAGGAGAATGGAGATTACACTAGCCAATCTGATGTTAGTGAGGAAGAAGAAGGTGACATTGAGGAGGAAGAGGAGGCCCTTGAGGGAGATTTATTGATGATTAGGAGAATGATGGGTAGTCAAATGAGTCCTTTAGAAAGAAGCCAAAGGGAGAATATTTTCCACACAAGATGTTCCATCAATGGAAAGGTTTGCATGGTGATTATTGATGGAGGGAGTTGCGCTAATGTGGCTAGTGCTAGATTAGTGTCAAAGCTAAATTTAGACACTAAACCACACCCTAGGCCATATAAACTTCAGTGGCTTAGTGAGGATGGAGAGGTGCAAGTGAGGCAGCAAGTAGAAGTGGATATTTCCATTGGAAAATACAAAGATAAGGTGCTATGTGATGTAGTTCCAATGGAGGCCAGCCACATACTTTTGGGAAGGCCTTGGCAATTTGACACTAAAGCCGTCCATGATGGCTATTCCAATAAGATCTCTTTTGTGCACCAAAATAAAAAGATTGTCCTCAAGCCTTTGAGTCCTAAAGAGGTGTGTGAGGATCAAATGAGGATGAGAGAAAAGATTTCTTTGGAGAGAAAAGAAAGTGATCTTGAGAAAAAGAGTGAACAAAAACTTGAGAAAAAAAAAAGTGGAAAGAAAAGGAGCGAAACACTTGAGAGAAAAGAGAGTCTTTTGGCAACAAAGGGTGAGGTGAAGAGGTTGTTCCTTGCTAAACAACCCCTTTATCTAATGTATTGCAAAAATCAGATTTTAAACACTAACACTTTTGATGAATTGGAAATACCTTCTAGTGTTAAATCTCTTTTGCAGGAATTTCATGACGTTTTTCCATCAAGTGTACCAAGTGGATTACCACCTTTGAGGGGAATTGAACACCAAATTGATCTCATTCCAGGAGCTTCCTTACCCAATAGGCCAGCTTATAGGAGCAATCCACAAGAAACGCAAGAAATTCAAAAGCAAGTGGATGAACTCATGACCAAAGGATGGGTAAGAGATAGCATGAGTCCTTGTGCTGTTCCGGTAATTTTGGTCCCTAAAAAAGATGGGACATGGAGAATGTGTTCTGATTGTAGGGCTCTAAATAACATCACCATAAAATATAGGCACCCAATTCCTAGACTTGATGATTTGCTTGATGAATTGCATGGTGCAAGTATTTTCTCTAAAATTGATTTGAAAAGTGGATATAATCAAATTAGAATTAGAGAGGGTGATGAATGGAAAACTGCTTTTAAAACAAAATATGGTTTGTATGAGTGGTTGGTTATGCCTTTTGGCTTAACTAATGCACCAAGTACTTTTATGAGATTGATGAACCATGTTTTGAGGGAATTTATTGGCAAATTTGTTGTGGTATATTTTGATGATATTCTTGTCTATAGCACTTCTCTTGAATTGCATGTGGAACATTTGAAATCTGTTTTGAAGGTGCTTAAGGAAGAACAATTGTTTGCCAATCTTGAAAAATGTGTGTTTTGTACTGATCATGTTGTATTCCTTGGTTTTGTTGCAAGTTCTAAAGGAGTACAAGTAGATGAGGAAAAGGTTAAGGCCATCCAAGAATGGCCCACACCTAAATCCGTGAGTGAAGTGAGAAGTTTCCATGGTTTGGCAAGTTTTTATAGGAGGTTTGTTAAGGACTTTAGCACCTTGGCAGCACCTCTTAATGAAGTAGTAAAGAAACATGTGGTTTTTAAGTGGGGAGGGAAACAAGAGGAAGCCTTTGTTGCTCTTAAGCAAAGGCTAACCAATGCTCCCATTCTTGCCTTACCAAACTTTGCTAAATCTTTTGAAATTGAATGTGATGCTTCCAATGTTGGGATTGGGGCTGTGTTGTTACAAGAAGGCCATCCAATTGCTTATTTTAGTGAGAAGTTAAGTGGAGCTGCCCTTAATTTTTCCACTTATGATAAGGAATTGTATGCCTTGGTAAGAGCTTTGAAAACATGGCAACACTACCTTTTTCCCAAAGAGTTTGTAATACATAGTGACCATGAGTCCCTAAGGTATTTGAAGGGACAAGGCAAGCTTAACAAGAGGCATGCCAAGTGGGTGGAGTTTTTGGAACAATTTCCCTATGTCATAAAACATAAAAGGGGAAAAGGGAACATTGTGGCTGATGCTTTATCAAGGAGACATATATTGCTTTCCACTCTTGAAACTAAATTGCTTGGATTTGAATCTTTGAAAGAAATGTATGCTTCTGATGAAACTTTTGGTGAAATATATGCTGCATGTGAGAAACTATCTCAATATGGGTATTTTAAGCACAATGGGTTTTTATTTAAAGAAAACAAATTGTGTGTGCCTACATGTTCCATTAGAGAATTGCTTGTTAGTGAATCACATGGTGGTGGTTTGATGGGGCACTTTGGGATTAAAAAGACTTTGGAAATTTTACAAGAACATTTCTTTTGGCCTCATATGAAACGTGATGTGCAAAAATTTTGTGAACATTGTGTTGTGTGCAAAATGGCTAAATCTAAATCATTGCCACATGGATTGTATACTCCTTTGCCTACTCCTGAATATCCTTGGATTGACATATCTATGGACTTTGTTTTGGGACTGCCTAGAACAAAGAATGGCAAAGATTCTATTTTTGTGGTTGTTGACAGGTTTTCAAAAATGGCACATTTCATACCTTGCAAAAAGGTAGATGATGCGTGTCATGTGGCTGATTTGTTTTTCAAAGAAGTTGTGAGGCTTCATGGTGTGCCAAGGAGTATTGTAAGTGATAGGGATGCTAAATTCCTTAGTCATTTTTGGAGGACTTTGTGGGGCAAGTTAGGTACTAAATTATTATTTTCAACAACTTGTCACCCACAAACCGATGGACAAACTGAGGTAGTCAATAGAACTTTGGGGACCTTGCTTAGGACTGTTTTAAAAAAAAATATTAAGTCCTGGGAAGCAAGTTTGCCTCATGTTGAATTTGCATATAATAGGGCTGTCCATAGCACAACAAATTGTTCACCTTTTGAGGTTGTGTATGGTTTTAACCCTTTGACTCCTCTTGATTTATTGCCTATGCCTAACATTTCTGTTTTTAAGCATAAAGAAGGGCAGGCCAAAGCGGACTATGTGAAGAAGTTACACGAACGTGTGAAGGCTCAAATTGAGAAGAAAAATGAGAGCTACGCGAAACATGCTAACAAAGGGCGAAAGAAAGTTGTGTTCCAACCTGGTGATTGGGTTTGGGTACACATGAGGAAGGAAAGATTTCCGGAACAAAGGAAATCAAAGCTTTTGCCAAGAGGGGATGGTCCATTTCAAGTACTAGAAAGAATAAATGACAATGCTTACAAGATTGAATTGCCCGGTGAGTACAATGTTAGTTCCACTTTCAATGTTTCTGATTTATCTCTCTTTGATGTAGATGATGGAGACTTTGATTTGAGGACAAATTCTTCTCAAGAGGGAGGGAATGATGAGGACATGGGCAAGGATTTAGGAGCACTCAAAGGACTTGGAGGACCAATGACTAGGGCAAGGACTAAAAGGGCCAAGGATGCTTTGCAACAAGTTGCGGCCCTTATTCTTGAAGAAATGCCCAATGATGAAGACAAGAATTTGAGTTTTATTAACTGAGAGTGATTCTCCAATTGTTCTTGAGTGATTCAAGAATTTGGGCATATCAAAGGATCATCCACAATTCTTTGTGTGAAGCCTTCCTTGGAAGAGTGATTCTTCCTCCATTCCTTTACCGTTTCCTTCCCTCCATTTCTTGCATCTAATTTCCTTACCCACATTCCAGAAATTAAGTCCAAGATTTTAACCCAAAAGATCCTTCCCTACATTCCAGAAATTAAGTCTAAGATTTTGAACCCAAAAGATCCTTTTTCAACTCTGGTGCAATTAGGAATCATATCATCTTGTAATCAAGTTGCACATTGCATTCATATCATAGTAACAAGTCTTTAAGAGTGCTTCATTTGAAAATTATGTCATAGAAAAGTTTTGATTGAATTTAAGATCCAAAAACTCTGATAAATTTTTAAAGGGTCATTGAATCCAATTCACCCCCCCTCTTGGATTGGGTCATTCTTTTCTAACAAAAGGACCTCCCTCTACACGAGATCTTCTGAAACGCCCTTCCTCTACACAAGATCTTCTGAAGCGCCACATCCAAGCAAGTGGAGGACTAGCTCTACAGTTATATGACCTAGGCCTCTCTAAGGGGAAAACTCCTTTTTTTCTTTATGTACGAATCACGAACTTGGGGCATGCTCGAGCCCTCAAGCTACATAAATGGACACGTGTAAATTGAAAATTCTATTTTAATGCCATACACTTTTCTACTTCATTTCTCTTCTCTATTTTATCTACTCTAAGCCTCGTCAACAAACCTCAAATGAACAAGTACATTTAAAATAAGGACATCATTAGAAACAATGGTTTAATACGCAATAAAAAACACATAAAGATCAATCAAATTGGGCATGACTTATGGATAAAAGTCCAAATGAAATCAGTGCTAGGGGCATCCCCCTTTAATGAAGGAATGAAAGATGATCACAAATGCTGGAAAGATAAAAGCCCGACAAGAAATCCACTGATAGGGCAACGTCAAAATTAGGGCAAGGTCCGCTAGGAGACCCACAAACAAAAAAGGTAGCCTAAGCAAAAGTGAGGATAAAAAAAAATGTCTGCTAGAGAACACATCTCAAGTAACCTAGGAAAAAGTTAGGACAAAGCAACATCCCGAGCTGAAAACTGAAAGGCGGCTCAGGAAGATCATTTAATCAATATGCAATCCTAAGTCATCGCTTAACTTTGAAGGAAATAATAAGCTAACGTGGAAAATGATTTCCTCACTTTGAATGTGCTTGTTCATCAGCCTAAACCACTAGCCTACCTCGGCCATCCATTCTTCTATAAACCATTTTAAAAAAAAATCCTTTCTACCAAAACTTTTACAAAAAAAAATATATGTATATATCCCCTTCCTCTCTTTCCTCTTGACCTATATGGCATTAAGATAAATTTGAGAGATACACAGAATATGCACAGTGATTACTCACAAGGAAAAGATGGAGGTGTCCTCGAACAGATTCTAGGTACACCTGATCTAAGAGCTAACATATCATATCCGATACAAGCAAAAGGGCTGAACTACACAAACCTCAGGTTCAAGAATCAATACTGAATTCGACAAGGCTAGATGATGGAAAACATGATTGAGAAACCCGGATTGATGTTGAGTTTCCTTCAAGCTCCTCCCTAGATCTTGAACTCCATGATTCTTCCTATGCTTGGTTAAGGTCTCCTATGGAGGAGGAGGCCTTAATACCACCACGGTTGGTGGAGAAACTCTCCCAAGAGGCGCCACTCCTTGAAGAAGAGATAAGCCCCTTCAATTCTCACCACACTCTTCTATGGAAGGGATAAGAGAATTGGATGCACTCAAAGAGGTTTAGGGACTTTTGGAAGAGAGAAATCTGAACTCTATTCAGAATATACAATCTCAATTACATCAAAAGTGTTTTACAATGAAGGAAAAACGAAAATATAGGAGTAGGAAGCTTGGAGAGTAAGCTAGTCTTAACCATGGTTCACTAGGAACCATGGTAAGGTCTAGCTAACCACTCATGGTCTAGAGGCTTGGAGTGCAAGCTACTCACTTAGCTTGCTTGGTAAGCAAGCTAAGGAGAAGCTTGTGCTTCAAGCTTCCAAGCTTGAGAAGAACCAAGCAATTTGGCCAAGTGTGAACACAAGTGTGAACACATCTAGGTGGGCGGCCTTTTGGACTTATTTTACTCCAATCACGTTTTAAAATTGTTAATTTGGTTTAGTTAGGTTCATCCAATGTGAATGGAACCTAGCTAAATCAAATCTATGAAAAATTAGGAGTAAAATGAGTCCAATATGTAAATTTTAGCCTAGGACCACCTTTTGGCTAAATTGCTAGTAACACTCTCTAGCTTACTAATGGCACTCTCTAGCTTGCTAATGCCACTCCCAATCCTACTACTAGAAAACTAAGAAAAGAATGTATTTCTAGGTTAGGTTAAATGGAGTCAAAGTGCCCAAGTAACCTACCCTAGAAACAATATACAATAGCTACTAAAAAGGAAATAAAGTGCCTCACAAATACAAAGGCAAAAATACACCTATACAAGTATCTACTATATACAAGGTACAAGAAATCAAACTATACAATGTATTTACAATAGAGACTATGAGACTAACAAGAGGAATCATACTCAATACTCATATTGAGCATAGGTCTAAGAATCACCTCCTCTCTAGAAGCCTCCTCTAGCCTCCTAACCATGGACCTAGTTAAAGGCCCAATGGTCTTCAAGTGTGAGCATCCTTGGATCACCCTTCACCCTTCTTGGTCTTACCTCTTCCAAAGGGATCCTTGGGGATTAGATTTCCATCATACCCTCCCCCTTCGAAAGGATTTGTCCTCAAATCCAGTGGTCCTTCCACAAAGATAGCATCACTTACAATGAAAATAAGAAACAAAGCCTTAGGGATAACATATTCATATAGCATATGTGGAAAGTGAACCCTATGAGGAATTCCTTCTATAGTCCTAGCAAGGGTCCTTAGACTAGGAAGGATGGGTTCTCTAAGCATAAAAATAGGATCCTCACTATAGTGTATTCTAAGTATAGAACTAAATCCTAAAAATGTGATAGTGCTAAAACTATAATAAACTAATGAAGTAGTCCTATATACTAAGATATCTTGCCTAAAGTACCCTATGTAGTAACCTAGGCTTCTACAAGAAAACAAAGTGAATATAATAAGGAAACTACCTAGACAACCCTTGATCATATTATATGTTAGATACATCATGGAACAGGGTGTAAAGAGTTTAGAAAAGTCATAGAATCTAATTTGGTCTTGAAGGGAAGTAGTAAAGTTAAGTTCAAAGAAGTTTGAACTTCCCTTAAGATCAAAAATAGAAAATAAGACACCATGAAATGTATCTAATAAACAATATAAACCAAAGGTTGGGTGCTTTATTAGAACAACCAAAGTAAGAGAAGTCCTAAATAAACAATGGTTGTCTACTTTGGGCACCACCAAAGTAGTAGCATAAGAAGTAGAACTAGGTGAAGTCCACTTCTTCTTCACAAAACTAAGAACTTGAGATCCTTTATTTTCAAAAATATTTAGGTTGTGGATCTTAAGCTCTAAGGTTGTGGCAGTAGTAGAAAAAGAGCTAAAATCTTTGTGAAGAAGAAAAGTTTTTTTACAATCATTTTCATTAGAAAAGTGACTTTCCTTTATCACAAGATTTTTGAAGGAGACACTATTCTCCTTACCCTTTTCCAAGAGTAGTGTCTTTTTAGTATTAAGAAGGTGAAGAGGTTGTTCTACTAGAAGACATTTCTTGATAGAATGTTTTATTAAAAATTGACTTCTAGGAACAACTTCCTTGGAGGAGACACTATCCTCCAACTCTAGAACCTTCATTTTCTCCTCTTTTATTCTTTTTGATTTCATAAATACTTGATCCTCCAACACTTGTGAAGGTGTAAGAGGAGTCAAGGTGTGTTTCTTGCCTAGATGGACTAGGCGAATTTTATTGGTGACACCGTCATGAATGGCTTTTCTATCATGTTGCCATGGTCTCCCAAGTAAAATGTGGCTTGCTTCCATTGGAATGATATCACATAAAACTTCATCTTTGTATTTTCCAATGGAAAAATGCACATTTACTTGATCCTTAACTTCTATAGGTCCATCCTCATTAAGCCATTGAAGTTTATAAGATTTAGGATGGGCTATAGTAGTTAAGTGAAGTTTATCAACCAACCTTTGACTTACAAAATTGTTACAAGACCCACTATCAATAATGAGAGAACATGTTTTCTTGAAAATTTTACATCTAGAATGAAAAAGGTTCTCTCTTTGTGATTGATCTTGTTCTTTTAATTGGTTGGTTAATAACCTTTGGGCAATTAATAGATCACCCTCACATGGTGCGTCCTCACTAGAACTAAGAATTTTGTCTTCTTCATTTGAGGAGGATGAAGAAGATGAAGTGCTCTCTTCACTTAGGATTTCATTGCCCCTAATGATCATGGTCTTTTTTGTGGGGCATTGGGAAGCTATGTGTCCCCTCCCTAAGCACTTAAAGCACTTAATGGAACTAGTTCTAGGCTCATTGGAAGGTTTTTGTTTTTGTTTTTCTTTTTCTAGTGGTATATCCTTTGAATAAGAGGAGCGACCCTCCTTCTTGAAGTCCTTCTTAGGGTAGGGAGTAGTTTCTTTCCTAAAGCTAGGCTTTCTTCTAAGTTGTTGCTCTACCCTCACACAAAGTTGAACTAGTTCATTAAGGTCTCTATAAGGTAGTAGTTCAACCTTGTCCATAATTTCTAGGTTTAGACCACTTTGAAACCTAGAAATGGTGGTTCTCTCTTCTTCCCTAATTCCAGCCCTAAGCATAAGAAACTCCATTTTTTGCCTATATTCCTCCACACTAAGGTTCCTTTGTTGGAGTCTTTGGAGCTTGCCCTCTCAAAATAAGGAGGAATGTGCCTTCTCCTTAAGGCACTCCTAAGTTCATTCCAATATTTAATGGAGGGCTCTCTCATAATTTGTTTTTCTCTCATTAGGGAAATCCACCAATGCATGGCACTCACTTGAAAACTAAGGGTGGCCATAGGAACTCTTTTCTCTTCACTCACATTGTGGCAAGTGAAGAGTTGTTCAACCTTCATCTCCCAATCCAAGTAATCATCAACATTGTCTTCGCCATGAAAGGGAGGAAGATCAAACCTAGGTTCTCTAAGAGATGTTGTTTCATGCCTAGGCCTATGTTGCCTAGGGGGTCTTTGATAGTAGCCATTGTAGACACCCAATTTCGTCCGGGGGTATACAAATAACAAGATAGGACATCAGAGGGCCCAAAAGCCCAAACTAATTTTTAGTGGCCCGGAACGGGCCGTTCCAAAATCGGAACGGGCCGTTCCTAAGTCCAGAACGGGCCATTCTCAATCAGAACGGGCCGTTCTGGGCTTCCAAAAAAGCCTAAAAAATTTAGGTTGGAACGGGCCGTTCTAGACCAGAACGGGCCGTTCCAAACTAATCAAGGAGGCTAAAATGTGTAACTCAGAATGGCCATTCTGAAATCAGAACGGGCCGTTCCAGGGTACATGTATACTGCACAACGTTCGGATCCGGAACGGGCCGTTCCGAATCCAGAACGGGCCGTTCCGACCCACAGCTGATGCCTATAAATAGAGAATCTCGGCCAACAGTAAATGGGACTCCAAAATTTCGTCCAGAGCTCGAAATTTCTCTCTTCTTCTCTCTTTTTCTCTCTCTTTCTCTCTCTTGTATTTCTTGAGAGTTTGTGAGGTATTGTAGTGTGAAAAGGTCGCCACAAAGCACCTAGAATCACCATTAACAAAGCTTGATACGAGGTATTTCAGTCAATCTTCTTCTCTCTCCTTTATTTTTATCTTTGTTTCTTATTTCTGATAAACATCATTATAATAAAAATAATCATGTAGATATTTTAGAGTCAATTGTTTAATTTAAATTTCAAGCATGTAAATAGTCATCAATAAAAGGGGATTTAATATTTATATTATTATTATTTATAATGTTAACTTCGTCATAGGGTACCAATTAAGGGCGTTGTAGGGGTGCTTAATACCTTCCCTACACGTAACCGACCCCCGAACCCAATTCTGGTTATCAAGGCCATTATTGGACTTTTAAAAACCTTTTCTTTTTCCAATGTTTTGAGTAAAATATTGGTGGCGACTCCATGAACCTATTTTCAAAACCATTAATTAAGGATTAGTCTGGTGTCCGGGCATTCCTTAATTGATGAGATCTTTAAAAGGATGTCTAAACCATAGGTCGCAAGATCAGAAATTTTCGGGTTGCGACAGATGGCGACTTCACTGGGGAAGTTTAAAGAGGGTCAGGCCCATTTAATTGATGAAGTTAATAAAATAAAAATAATAATTTAAATATTTTTTCCCCTTTACCTTGTTTATTTTTTTTGTTTGACTTTAATATTTGTTTGCCTGTTTAAATTCAGCATTTGTTTGAAATAAAAATTGTACACAAACCTTTGCACACAACAATTCCCCCTACACCCGGGGGCATGAGGGTAATAAACATAGGGAGTGGTTGATGTACGACCGGCCCAAGTTTGGCCTTGGAGCCTGTGAGCCTTGTCGGAAATCACACTCAAGGTGATAACCGGTTACTCTAGCCCGAAATACTGCGACAAACCTTAGAGTTTGCCAGGTGACGGCGACAGAGATACTGGGTCCCTATAATGGGGCACCTTGGGGGCCTTAAGACCAGTGAGATTAGAACCGTCCTATACAATGCACTTTTCTTGCAGGGACCACAGACCAAGGATTTAAACGTGACTGTTTGCGGGTGTACATTTGTTTGAGCATATGCGTGTTGCATTTGTTTGTGTTTATTTATTTCAAATAGATAAAAATTACAAACAAACAGATATCAATAAAAAAAACTAAAACTAACGCTCTTCTGTATACCCTAACTCTAAAGCATCATATAGGGTAGTTTATTTTAAAAAAAAATATATAGCAAAAATCATGCATCATTCCCCTTTAGTAACAAAAAAAATGATAAAATTTAGGCAAAAACAAATATCATGCATTTTTTAGTTTAGCATATGCATTCATTAGAAATGGAAGGCACATATAATAGTATGCAAAGATGTTCTCTAAACAAAAATCAATGAGAATGATATTCATTGAATCTCTCAAGTGACCTTGTATCCTATTCTAGGTTTCATATAGATAACACACCTTCTTTGTAAATAATAAATAAGAATAAAAAGGGAAATCTAATTTGTGCATGTTAGTCGGATAATGGAAATTACTGTAATGAAACGTGAGCCTGACACATCAAATCGGGGAACACTTATCAGTAATTGGGGGCATCACACGCCCAAATTGACGATTCAAACATCGAGACTTTCTCATACAGAAACAACGATTGTCGGGATAAGAGGAATGGTCAAGAATGGACGAATCCTTGCCTTTTAGGGAATTACATGACAAAACCCAATTGAAGAATAAAGACATTGCATACAAAAAACTCGTTAGGATGAAAACTCGTAAAGGGCGTCCTAGGAAAAAATTAGGGTGAAAAAAAAAATCAAAATCCCGATAGGATACGTCCTATGCAAAAGTAGGGATATATAAAAATAAGAAATGTCTATCTGAGTTGGAATTGAAAGGTGGCTCGAGTATTCCCTTCGAAAGCAAGTTCAAACAAGTGGAAAGGTTTTCTTTTGGAAATTATCAAATCATTCATGACTCTCTAGGGGGCAACTTCTATCTATCTCTCTGTGTATGAATCACGAACTCGGGGCATGCCCGGGCCTTCGAGCTTTGCTAAAGGGGCACGTGTAAATTGGAAGTACTATTTTAAATGCCATTACATTCTTTCATTTCTCTTCTCCCTACAAATATTCACTCTAGACCTCATCCATCAACCCTTAATAAACAAGTTGTATTTGCGACAAAGATGTTACTCGATAATAGCATGGAAAGGATAACAAAGTAATCACATGAATCCAGACATGACTAGGTCCCATACCTCACAAACGCTGCAAAAATGAAAGCCTGGCAGGAAACCCACCAAGGGGGCTGCGCAAAAGTTAGGGCAAGATCTGCTAGGCAACCCACAATCAAAAAAGGGTAACCTAGGCAAAAGTAATGATAAAAAAATGTCCGCTAGGGAACGCATCTCAAGTAACCTAGGCAAAAGTTAGGACGTCAAAGCAGTGACCTGAATTTGAAAACTGAAAGGCAGCTCAAGGGATCATCTAAACAAAGCACAAACCCAAGTCATCACTCCACTTTCTAAAAAGGCTAAAACACAATAATAGCTTCCTTGCAGCAAATACGTTTGTTTAATAACCCTAAACACCAAAGCCTACCTTGGCCAGCCCTTCTTCTAAAAACCCCTTTTTTGAAAAATCCTTTCTAACAACCCCTTTGAAAAAAGATAAATAAATACAAACATCCCTTCTTTTTCTCTTAACCCTTATGGCATTAAAATGGTACCGAAAAGATACACGGAAAATGCACAGTGAATACTCACGGAGGGAAGGCCGAGATGTCCTCAAATAGAGGTTAGAGACGCTTGACCACACATCGACTGGATAGTCAAGGAGCCATTGAAGCTTGGGCTCAAAAGAACATATCCCGACGATAATCACAAACGACATGGATAAAAAGGAATCGTCACCATTAACCTTAACACGTACAGGTTAATTTCCCGACAAAAATAAATTCCATCTTAAGGAACAAACCATGAGCATAAACTGCATCGCATGCATATGAGTTAGGGGCATATGGAAGGGCGTTACACAAAAAATAAAAGAATCATTCCTGTCTTGGATTTTCATTGCATCCATGCATCCATGCATTCTCCTTGTTATGGGTCAAAAGGAGCCATCAGGACAAAACACTCGTCAAAGTAAAATAGCCGAGCATGAGCCAAGCAGTGGCAAACGACAACATGAAGTGATTCTATGTGCCCACTAAGCAAAGACATATCAATAGTGGAATAGAATCAACCAAATAAGCAGACTCATAAGCATGAAGAGGCCATCGCGCCCTACTCCTCAACCGAATAATGGAAGATTCATGAAAGTGCCAAGACCTGGAATGTTTTCCTACCAAAGCCAGGAGTGGCTTCCAAAATAATACTCATCAATAAAGATTCAGCAGATAACAACATCATAGGAATAGATTCCTCCATTAATGATGACAATAAAAAAAAAAGAAGCAACATGAGAAAAAGGCAAGCTTCGAAAATGTCAAAAAAGCCGAAGCATTCAAAAAATGATAGCAAAAAAGGCAAGCTTCAAACACGAAAGAGCCGAAGCTAAATAAAAATGAAATTCAGAAAAAATGCTACCACAAGCAGACGCCTGGAGAGGCATCACAATACTCACCTTGACAAGAACAACACCAAAAACTTACCAGCCATCCCACAATAAAGGCGCCTGGAGAGGCATCACAATACTCATGTGGCAGGGGTAACACTGGAATCCCTACTAGCCATCCACTTCTCTGCCCATCAACACAGAGGCATCACGACACACCTCCTGCCCAACATCCTTGGGGCAATATCTACCAAAATTCAAGCAAGCCAATGAGGGCACCGACAGTTTCCTCAAAATACAACAAAGGTCTGGAGAGACTGTACTCGCATCCCAATACGGTATACGACAAAGCCGTGAGGGAAAGGTCTGGAGAGACCGTACTCGCATCCCAATCCGGTATACGACAAAGTCGTGAGGGAAAGGTCTGGAGAGACTGTACTCGCCTCCCAATTCGGTATACGACAAAGCCGTGAGGGAAAGGTTTGGAGAGACTGTACTCGCATCCCAATCCGGTACACGACAAAGCCGTGAGGGAAAGGTCTGGAGAGACTGTACTCGCATCCCAATCTGGTATACGACAAAGCCGTGAGGGAAAGGTCTGCAGAGACTGTACTCGCCTCCCAATTCGGTATACGACAAAGCCGTGAGGGAAAGGTCTGGAGAGACTGTACTCGCATCCCAATCCGGTATATGACAAAGCCGTGAGGGAAAGGTCTGGAGAGACTGTACTCGCATCCCAATCCGGTATACGACAAAGCCGTGAGGGAAAGGTCTGGAGAGACTATACTCGCATCCCAATCTGGTATACGACAAAGCCGTGAGGGAAAGGTCTGGAGAGACTGTACTCGCATCCCAATCCGGTATACAACAAAGCCGTGAGGGAAAGGTCTGGAGAGACTGTACTCGCATCCCAATCCGGTATACGACAAAGCCGTGAGGGAAAGGCCGGGACAGGCTACGAAAATACTGTGGCCTGGAGAGGCTACGAAAATACTACGGCCTGCAGAGGCTACAAAAATACTACGGCCTGGAAAGGCTACGAAAATACTACGGCCTGGAGAGGCTACGAAAATACTACGGCCTGAAGAGGCTACGAAAATACTACCACGACAACGAGGGTACCGCCAAGTTCCTTGAAGTCAAAATCGGGACCGCCGTCGAGCTCCCACCATAGGTCCGTTGAAGCCTTAAAAATCAGCACAACATGATCGAGAGCCGCCGTCGAGCCTCTCAAATCAGTGAATGACAATGAGGGTACCGCCGAGTTCTTCAAAGTCAAAATCGGGATTGTCGTCGAGCTCCCACCCGTGGGCCGGCTGAAGTCCTAAATATCAGTCCAGCCTGGAGAGGCTGAGCTCATAATATACTCCCTCTTCGACAAGCAACAAATAAAGGAACATTATCACAAGAGAGACAATGGAGCTTCTACTCAAAGACTGAAGACCAGGTGTACAGTTTGTCAGCCTTATTACCCAATAGAGTAAACAACTGCTTTAAAGGGTGAGGATGCGAACAAATGCACCTATCTAAGGGAAACAGCGAAGAAGCACCAATACCCAAGAGACGAAGAGAAGATCCGAACGAAATGTCTACGTCTTTACTTGCCTTTGGAAAAGCAATACAGCTATTCCAAAGGACAAGTAAAGAGGGGCAGCTGTAGACACCCAATTTCGTCCGGGGGTATACAAATAACAAGATAGGACATCAGAGGGCCCAAAGGCCCAAACTAATTTTTAGTGGCCTGGAACGGGCCGTTCCAAAATCGGAACGGGCCGTTCCTAAGTCCAGAACGGGCCATTCTCAATCAGAACGGGCCGTTCTGGGCTTCCAAAAAAGGCTAAAAAATTTAGGTTGGAACGGGCCGTTCTAGACCAGAACGGGCCGTTCCAAACTAATCAAGGAGGCTAAAATGTGTATCTCAGAACGGCCGTTCTGAAATCAGAACGGGCCATTCTGGTTCCCCAGAACGGGCCGTTCTGATTTCAGAACGGGCCGTTCCAGGGTACATGTATACTGCACAACGTTTGGATCCGGAACGGGCCGTTCTGAATCCAGAACGGGCCGTTCCGGCCCACAGCTGATGCCTATAAATAGAGAATCTTGGCCAACAGTAAAGGGGACTCCAAAATTTCGTCCAGAGCTCGAAATTTCTCTCTTCTTCTCTCTTTTTCTCTCTCTTTCTCTCTATTGTATTTCTTGAGAGTTTGTGAGGTATTGTAGTGTGAAAAGGTCGCCACAAAGCACCTAGAATCACCATTAACAAAGCTTGATACGAGGTATTTCAGTCAATCTTCTTCTCTCTCCTTTATTTTTATCTTTGTTTCTTATTTCTGATAAACATCATTATAATAAAAATAATCATGTAGATATTTTAGAGTCAATTGTTTAATTTAAATTTCAAGCATGTAAATAGTCATCAATAAAAGGGGATTTAATATTTATATTATTATTATTTATAATGTTAACTTCGTCATAGGGTACCAATTAAGGGCGTTGTAGGGGTGCTTAATACCTTCCCTACACGTAACCGACCCCCGAACCCAATTCTGGTTATCAAGGCCATTATTGGACTTTTAAAAACCTTTTCTTTTTCCAATGTTTTGAGTAAAATATTGGTGGCGACTCCATGAACCTATTTTCAAAACCATTAATTAAGGATTAGTCTGGTGTCCAGGCATTCCTTAATTGATGAGATCTTTAAAAGGATGTCTAAACCATAGGTCGCAAGATCAGAAATTTTCGGGTTGCGACAGCCATCATCATGGTGACTACTATAAAACCCTTCACTTGAGGATGAGTGAGTGTGTGAATGGTGACTATTGGACCTAGATGGTTCTTCTTCATGTTTATGTCTATGCGACCTAGAAGGCCCTTCACCATCATGTCTTTTGGGCTTAGAAGGCCCATGACCCTCATTGGCATGGGGTTTGCTAGTCTCACCCCCCACCACAAGCTTACTCAACAACTCTCTTATTGATTCATTATTTTTTTCATTTTCTCTCTCTTTTTTCCTAATATAATTCCTAAGTTCTCTAAGTTCTTCTTTAGTGCATTTATGACTTCTAGGAGAATGATGACCATGCACACTACTCTCATGAGAATGATCACTCATTTTTGCAAGAGAAAAGGTGTTCACAAATTTTAAAAGAATTTGCAAAGTGAGTGATAAAGATTTTCACAAAGAGTTTTTCTTTTTGGTAGAATACTAAGTACATGGAGGTCTAAGTATACAAGTTGCACTATCAAGGGAGGTGAGCTACAAGGAGCCATTTAATAACCAAGCCTTTTCAAGTGGAAATTACTAAACCCCCTTATACCTTTCTTACAAAACAAATTTTCACACAAACAAGCAAAGTAGTGGTGTGTGTGTGCACGAAACCCCTAGTAGGCAAAGGAAGCCTTCTAAAACGAACTTAGAAGCTAAACAAAAAAAAAGGAAAGCAAGTAAAGCATATACTAGTCGTAGGGTCCTAATGTGGAAGTCCAAGTGGCACTTGAAGCTTTTTGGGACACTCCCACAAGTCTAAACGAAGTATGAAAGCAATAAAGCTAGCTGTGTCCTAATGGAAGCCCAAATGGCACTTAAAGCCTTTGGGGACCCTTCCACGTGTACTAACCGAGTCTAATAGTATTTATTTAGAACTATTTAGGAAGTGGTGGAACTTAAACAATGTCCCAAACAACCACTCCTAAATGTAGGTTTGAATACACAAGTAAATTTTAAACAAAGCTAACCCAAGTAGGGTTAAAGAGTTACAAGATGAAGGAAACAATCTAAATCAAGTCTTCTTGAGGAATTTTCCACCAAGGGCAGTGAGGACAGGTCTGGAACAGCCTTGAAGTCAATAGGAAACGTCCCAAGTTGGTCTCCACCAAGCCTTCACCAAGCCCTCCAAATCCGTCACTAATTTCCTCAAAATCCGTCACTAGTTTGTCTCCAAATCTGTCTCTATTGTTAACCTAAAATCAAACAATTTCTTGGCTGCAAAATTAACAAACAAGTGAGCCTATCCAAAGGTGTTTCACTCAATTTATGTGTACCTCAATCTCCTTCAAGTATAAACTCCTTTGAGATTAGCCAATATGTCTCAATTATTCCTTCCTTCCAAGTGTGATGGCTTGAAAAAGAATTATGGCTTCACCAAGGCTTAACAACCAAAACAAGAGAGAGTAGAGACCAAAGAAAGAAAACTGAAAAGCACAATTTAGAAAGGCTACACTCTAATAGGAATTTAAGATGACAAAACCAAAGAAAGCCAAGAAGACACAAAGCAACAATTAAGGCAAATTTTAAAAAGCTAGCACACAAAAGATTATACCTAGGAATGGTACTAGAATGGATTACAAAAACCAAAATAAAATTTGTGCTATTGTTTTGATGATTTTAAAGTCTTTTTCCAGCCACTGGACAGCAAGCAAACCTCACAAAAATTCACACAAAAAATTCAAGGCCAAGTGCTACTAAATTTGTTTTGTTTTCACTTTGATTTTTTCTAGGTTTTCTCTTTTGTTTTCTTTTCTTTTTGTCTCTTTTCTTTCTTTCTTTTCTTTCAATACAGAGAGTAAGCACTTCAAACAGAGGCCAAACAATTAATAAAGAGGTTTCCAAGTGGTGGAGAAAAGAAGAGCAAGAAGAGTAGAAGTGTAAGTGTACTTAGTCAAAATTTCAACACAAATTGTTACTAGTTTTAGTACTAGTTTGTTCACTTCTTTTGTACACTTTAATTTTCGTTTTCAATACACTTCTACCTCTGTTTTCTTTTTTTAAAACAAGCACAAGACACACAAGGAATTGCTGGTCACAAATTGCTAAGAAACAAATAGCAATTGAAGTTCACAAAAATTGACTCTAGAACATGTTAGGTCTAATAACATGCATTGGAATCTTTTATGAGCACACTAAGATTTATTTAATGTTCAACCAGCAATGACACAATATAGGAACAGAGATTACCAAATTTAGATTCAAAAATAAAAAAGGCACAACAAGGATTTAATGACAAGTAAAACAACTACACATGACTCTAAGACAAAACTAGAAGATTAAGAAACGAAAAATGCTTGTATTCTTGTTTCTTTTTAGGAGTTTCTTTTTAGTCCGAATTTATAGGAGTCCAATGGAAGATAAAAGAAGTCCTAAAACAATTAAAAAGACATACAAAGAATACCTAAGGCACATACAAAGATTGATTCATAAGAAATTATAAAATGAATCAAGAAAAGCAAGACAAGGTGAGTGTGTTCTATAGATTTATGGTTGTGACACAAGAACCACTCAAGGCACACAAACTCAAGACTAAAAAAGGAAATACATGTGAGAACAGTTTAGACACAATACAAGATGATATGAACCAAACAAAACAAGACAAAGAAGCATAGGAACGAATTTACCAAGGAGACCTTGCTCTTGATACCAAATGATGGAAAACTTGATGGAGAAACCCGGATTGATGTTGAGTTTCCTTCAAGCTCCTCCCTAGATCTTGAACTCCTTGATTCTTCCTATGCTTGGTTAACCACTCATGGTCTAGAGGCTTAACCATGGTTCACTAGGAACCATGGTAAGGTCTAGCTAACCACTCATGGTCTAGAGGCTTGGAGTGCAAGCTACTCACTTAGCTTGCTTGGTAAGCAAGCTAAGGAGAAGCTTGTGCTTCAAGCTTCCAAGCTTGAGAAGAACCAAGCAATTTGGCCAAGTGTGAACACAAGTGTGAACACATCTAGGTGGGTGGTCTTTTGGACTTATTTTACTCCAATCACGTTTTAAAATTGTTAATTTGGTTTAGTTAGGTTCATCCAATGTGAATGGAACCGAGCTAAATCAAATCTATGAAAAATTAGGAGTAAAATGAGTCCAATATGTAAATTTTAGCCTAGGACCACCTTTTGGCTAAATTGCTAGTAACACTCTCTAGCTTACTAATGGCACTCTCTAGCTTGCTAATGCCACTCCCAATCCTACTACTAGAAAACTAAGAAAAGAATGTATTTCTAGGTTAGGTTAAATGGAGTCAAAGTGCCCAAGTAACCTACCCTAGAAACAATATACAATAGCTACTAAAAAGGAAATAAAGTGCCTCACAAATACAAAGGCAAAAATACACCTATACAAGTATCTACTATATACAAGGTACAAGAAATCAAACTATACAATGTATTTATTATAGAGACTATGAGACTAACAAGAGGAATCATACTCAATACTCATATTGAGCATAGGTCTAAGAAGCACCTCCTCTCTAGAAGCCTCCTCTAGCCTCCTAACCATGGACCTAGTTAAAGGCCCAATGGTCTTCAAGTGTGAGCATCCTTGGATCACCCTTCACCCTTCTTGGTCTTACCTCTTCCAAAGGGATCCTTGGGGATTAGATTTCCATCACTAGAGACTAACAATCCATGTCATTGATCAATGCGCATAGATTAATTTCTTGAAAATAAGAATAAATTTTCATTTTAAGTATTAGCATAAAAGCATCATTGCATAACATGCATATGGCATAAGTGTGCACAAAAGATTCAAATCCATTCTTGCTTTGCATTTTCTTTTGCATTCTTGCATTCTTTGTGTGTGTCTATCCATCACTTATTCGAGGTATCAAGAGGTCAAAGCACTCGTAAAAAAGATTAATAGCTAGACAGTGTGATGTGCTTCCACTTGGATGCACATAGGAAGAACTTCAAATCTCCACAGATCCTTGGAAGAGGCATCAAGGATTGGAGCTCCAAGGAGACTCAAGGTGGCCGAAGCTTGCTTCTAGCTAAATGCCAAGGAAGAAAGGTGACCTAGCTCTACAAAGAGAAGCACTCAAGGAGGGTAGAGATAGGTGACCAAAGGACTTTCGGAGGGAGAGGTTTCAAATGCAGAAATCTCATTCAATTAATTCCAAAAGTACCACAAGAATCGGCCATAGGAAGCTTTATAGGTGAAATTAGGTTAAGGGTTTAAGTTGGGTTCACCTAGAGTTAAGTAAAACCATTGTATGGTTAACTTAACTCTAGGCGCCAAAATTTGAATTCTAAAATTCAAATTTTGGTGCCAACCGGCCACCCCCTCCATGTGCACTCATTTGGCATGTAATTAGGAGGCCATTTGAGTTGCATTTCGGATCACACCATGTGCATGTGTTGCACATGGCCGAAATGCACACCAAATGTGCTTTTAATTAGATGCTAATGTAAATTCACATGGAACCTAAATAACCCTAAACTCACATGACCTCTAAATGAAACTCCTACACTACAAGGCCGAAAATACAAGGCCCAAAAGAAATACAAGGCACTAAGGCCCAATCCTATACTAACCCTAATCTAATGGGCTTGATACAAAGCCCAACAAAATAAAGTGGTGGGCTTCCCTTGGGCTTGGGCCCACTCTTCATGTATCATTCTTGCCATAGCCCTAGTAGTTGGGCCCTTAGCCCATGGGCCTCCTCCATCATCCCCTCCCTCTTGAAGAGGATTTGTCCTCAAATCCAATGCATCCTCCTCATGGGTAGCTAGTCCTGTAAATAAAGAGAGATCAGAAACATTAAAGCTAGAACTAACACCATATTCAGAAGGGAGATCTAGGATATAAGCATTGTTATTGATTTTCTTAAGGATTTGGAAGGGTCCATCTCCTCGAGGACTAAGCTTGGACTTTCTTTTAGAAGGAAACCTATCCTTCCTAAGGTGGAGCCAAACCCAGTCACCGTCCTTAAAGATAACTTCCTTCCTACCCTTATTATTATATTTTTGGTATTTTTCTGTTTGGGATTGAATGTGATCTCTAACCCTCTCATGTAATTTCTTAACAAACTCAGCCCTAGATGTACCTTCTTTATGAATAAAAGAAGCCACATCAGGGAGAGGTAATAAATCCAAAGGAGTAAGAGGATTTAAGCCATATACAATCTCAAAAGGAGACATGTTAGTGGTCTTGTGAACCACTCTATTATAGGCAAACTCCACATGAGGGAGGTAGTCATCCCATGACTTTTTATTGCCCTTGAGGATTGCCCTCAACATAGTCCCTAGAGACCTATTAACTACCTCGGTTTGCCCATCAGTTTGGGGATGACACGTGGTAGAAAATAGAAGTTTAGTTCCTAACCTTGCCCAAAGAGTTTTCCAAAAGTGGCTTAGGAACTTAACATCTCTATCTGAGACTATAGTCTTAGGTAACCCATGTAGTCTCACAATTTCTTGAAAGAATAATTTAGCAATGTGACTTGCATCATCCACTTTGTGGCATGGAATAAAGTGTGCCATTTTGCTAAAACGGTCCACTACCACAAATATGGAATCCTTTCCTCTTTGGGTTCGAGGTAATCCAAGGATAAAATCCATGGAGATATCTACCCAAGGAGAAGAGGATATAGGCAAGGGGGTGTAGAGCCCATGAGGTTTTGTGGTAGACTTTGCTTGTAAACAAGCAATGCAACTACTACAAAACCTTTGGACATCTCGTTTCATATGAGGCCAAAAGAATTTCTCTCTCAAAAGTGAAAGAGTTTTCTCAATTCCAAAATGCCCCATGAGCCCACCCTCATGGCTCTCCCTAACCAAAAGTTTTCTAATAGATCCTTGGGGTATACAAAGTTTGTTTTCTTTAAAAAGAAACCCCTTAGAAATATAGTAACCTTGGTAAGGTTTTTGAATACATAAAGAATAAAAGTTAGCAAAATCAAGGTCTTTCGCATACAACTCCTTGATGTCATCAAACCCTAGTATTTGAGAACCTAGGGTGTTCAACAAAACATGTCGTCTTGACAAAGCATCAGCTACTACATTGGTAAAGCCCTTTTTATATTTGATGACATAAGGAAATTGTTCTAAATACTCAACCCATTTTGCATGCCTCTTATTTAATTTATGTTGACCCTTCAAATATTTAAGTGATTCATGATCACTATGTATGACGAATTCCTTGGTCACAAGATAATGTTCCCAAGTTTGAAGGGCACGAACTAAAGCATATAACTCCTTGTCATAGGTAGGGTAGTTCAAGGCAGCCCCATGAAGTTTTTCACTGAAATAAGCTATAGGGTGGCCACCTTGTAACAACACAGCTCCTATGCCAAGTCCTGAAGCATCACATTCTAGCTCAACGGTTTTAGAAAAATCAGGCAAAGCTAGAACAGGTGCTTGAGTAAGTTTATGCTTTAGATCTTGAAAAGCTAAGTTATGTTTTTCCTTCCATTCAAAGACCACATCCTTCTTCACCAACTCATTGAGAGGTGAAGCTAATGTAGAGAAGTTAGGAACAAATCTCCTATAAAAGCTTGCCAAACCATGGAAGCTCCTAACTTTAGTAGGAATAGGCCATTCTTGGATGGCTTTGATTTTCTCGGGGTCGACATGAACCCCATTTTTGCTTACCACAAACCCTAAAAAAATAACATTATCTACACAAAAAGTGCACTTGTCCACATTGGCAAACAAGTGATTGTCTCTAAGGACAAAAAAGACTTGCCTTAGGTGATCCACATGATCACTTAGACATTTGCTATAGATTAAGATATCATCGAAATAAACAACTACAAACCTACCAATGCAATCCCTAAGGGCATGATTCATCAACCTCATGAATGTGCTAGGTGCATTAGTAAGCCCAAATGGCATTACTAACCATTCATATAATCCAAACTTAGTCTTAAAAGCGGTTTTCCACTCATCACCTTCTTTGATTCTAATTTGGTGATATCCACTCTTAAGATCTACCTTGGAAAATATGGATGACCCATGCAATTCGTCAAGCATGTCATCAAGCCTAGGAATTGGGTGCCTATATTTTATGGTGATGTTGTTGATGGCTCTACAGTCACAACACATCCTCCATTTTCCATCTTTTTTTGGCACCAAGATGACAGGTACAGCACAAGGACTTAAACTCTTTTGAATCCAGCCCTTCTCCAACAATTCTTGTACTTGCTTATCTATCTCCTTGGTTTCTTGTGGATTAGTCCTGTAGGCTGGTCTATTTGGAAGACTAGCCCCAAGCACAAGATCTATTTGATGTTCTATTCCCCGAAAAGGAGGAAGTCCAATTGGGCCTTCCTTGGGAAATATATCATCAAATTCTTTTAAAAGATTTTTAACCACAAGAGGTAGAGAAGTTTCCAAAGAAGATGTGGCAGTGCAAGTTAATGTTCCTCTACACATGAGGATATGAGAAGATGGTTCAATAAAGAGAGAAGTTTTGTGTAAAGGTTTTGGTTGAAAACTCTCTTCTTGAACTATCTCTAGAGAGGGAACACTGGTCTCTCTAGAATCCTCTTTTCCACTATTTTTTAGAACTTCTCTTTTTTTTTTTGTCAATTTTTTCTTTGTTTTCCTGCTCACGTTTGGTCTTCATTTGAACTTGATCTTCCATCACTTGTGAAGGTGATAGAGGATGAAGTACAAACTTCTTACCCTTATGTGTGAAAGTTATTTTATTAGTTAGACCATCATGATGAGTTTGTTTATCAAATTGCCATGGTCTACCCAATAAAATATGACAAGCCTCCATAGGAACTACATCACATTTAACTTTATCTTGATAGTTCCCTATAGAAAACTCTACTTCCACTTGTTGGTTGACCACCATATCCCCATCATCATTAAGCCAATGAAGTTGATAAGGTTTTGGGTGGGGAGTGGTAGTCAAACCCAACTTTTCAACCATCCTAGTGCTACAACAATTGCACCAAGATCCACTATCCACTATGAGAGAACAAGCTTTGTTTGAAATGTTACATCTTGTATGAAAGATGTTCTCTCTTTGGGATTGTGTATCACTAGGTTGGTTATTGAGGACCCTTCTCATCATAAGAAGTTCTCCATTATAAGGATAAGTGACCTCACATGATTCTCCTTCACTTGCTTCTTCTTCATCCTCACTTGAAGATGAAGAAGCAGTAGCTTCATCTTGGCTACTATAAATGTCTTGGCCCCTTAAAATCATCACTTTTTTGTTAGGGCATTGAGAAGCAATGTGGCCTCTCCCAAGACACTTAAAGCATTTTATGTCACTAGACTTGGTGCTAGTGTATGAGTTGTTTGTTTTTTTATCTTTTTCTTTACCTTTATCTAGATTTTTGGAGGAAGAAGTATTTTTCTTGTCAAAATCATTTTTCTTACCCTCCCTCTTGTAGTTATCCTTAGAAAAAGAAGATGAGTATGAGCTTGCTTTAAAACCTTTTCGTAAATTTTGTTGTTCAACCTTTATGCAAAGTTGAACCAAATCATCCAAATCCCTATAAGGGAGAAGCTCAACCTTATCTCTTATTTCATAGGATAATCCACTCAAAAACCTAGCAATGGTAATATTTTCCTCTTCTCTAATGCCAGCCCTCATGATGTACAACTCCATCGTTTGTCTATATTCTTCCACAGTCATATTTTTTTGATGGAGTCTTTGGAGCTTGTTGATAAGCTCCCTAGTGTAGTAAGAGGGTATATGCCTCCTCCTCAAGGCACTCCTTAATTCATTCCAATATTGAATTGGAGGTTCATTATGGAGACGCCTATCTCTCACAAGAGAGGTCCACCAATACATGGCATGACCTTGGAAACTCAAGGTGGCTAGGGACACTTTTCTTTCTTCACTCACTTGGTGGCAAGTGAATATTTGTTCCACTTTCATTTCCCAGTCTAGATAACCCTCCACATCATCTTTTCCATGAAAATAAGGAAGATCTACCCTAGATTCCCTTGTCTTGGAGGTCCTATGGATTCTCCTAGGAGGTGGTTGATAATGATCTCCTAAAGCTAGGCTATCATGCATTGACTCTCCTAGTGTGGAACTATGAACGTAAGAACTATGATGATGTTTCCTTTTATCTTTCTCCTTTAATAAACGAATTTCCTCCTCCATTAGAGCAAATTGAGCTTCTTTTTCAAGTTTTTGTTGTAATTCTTGCTCTTTCCATATCTTTAGTGATCTTAATTCTCGTGACAATTTAGTAAAACTTTTGTTATCACTTGAATTATTATCACTATGAGGAGTAGAAAATTCTTCCATTATAGGTGAAAGATTATTTTTTATGAATGAACTTTGAAAAGCAATTGTTTTTGTACAAGGTTAAGACTAAGTACTTAGAGGATTATGTATACAAATTGAACTTTGGAGGGAGGTGAGCTACTAAGAGCCACTTAAAAACCAAGCCTCTTCAAGTAAAAATTACTAATCCCCTTTGTAGTTAATCTTTACCAAATTCTTTTCAATGAAAATTATTTTTGATGTTTTATGAGCTATGGCATACTAGTCGTAGGAAAGCAATTAAACAAAAGATAAACAAGAGAAATAAGCTATCTAAACGTGTCCTAGGGTGAGAGCTTGAGAGATACCAAAGATCAATCAAGGACCACTCCCACCAATGCACTAACGAAAATTGAAAAATTAAGGAGAGATGGTTGTGTACCAAAGACACTCCCAAGACACTCCTTGAAATGGCCAATTACAAAGTATGAACAACAAAGAACAAGTGGCTGGAATGAAGAATTAAAAACAGCCACAAAGAATTAGTGATGAATTAGAGACCAAATTTGCAACAAAATTTCAAATAGGTAAGGAAAAATCGGTCACTAAAATCCGTCACTAATACTTATATTTTTTTTTTAAAATGCAAATACAATTCAAATTGAATCTCCTTCAATCTTCACGGTTTAATCCAGTCCAGCAGCCACACCAATCCAGCCAATAAGGTGTTTATGGTTTGTGTTTAAGTAGTCAAAACCGAGAGTTCTCTAGCTTCCTTTCTCCTCCTTTCCTTAGGCTTCTTTTGATGACCCTTGTAGAACTAGCTTCTAGGAAGATAGGCTAGGTCAAACTTAGGCCACACTTTGATTAAATCAAATATAGGAACAGCAAAGGATAGTGAGGACAAACAAAGAACAAGAGTAGATTAAGAGATGACAAGACTATATGACACAAACAAGTAGTTGACTAGAACAAGAAGGAGTTGACCTAGGAATAGTTCTAGATTAGATGCACAAAACCAAAAACACTCAAAAGAAATAGGTGAGCTGAAAATGTTATGATGCCAAAAGACATATACAACCGAGAAGCAACAATTTAGATTTCAAACTCCTTAATTGGCTTTTGCTTTTCAAATTAGGTTTAGCTATTTTTTTTTAATGCACTTTTGTTTTGAATTTCTTTTGATCTTTCTTCTAATATATTTTTTTTTTACAAACTTAGGAGTTGCCTTTTTCTTTCAATACTTAGAAATCATATAAGTCTCGGTCACCTTATGGAACTCTAAAAACCGGATTTCAAATTTGAATTGCCAAATGACAAGCCAAATAAAATTCAAATTCAAGATAAATGGAACATGCTTTTCATGCTTGTATTTTGGAATGGCACATGCTCACGGTTTTAGGCTCCAAGATTCAAATTCAAATTTGAATTAGTAACACAAATTTTTCAGCACACACCACAAAATTAAGATCAAACACTCACGGCTACACAAATTATTTAAGACATTTTCAAAATTTGGAAAACCTAAAATTCTAAGAAAACTACTAATGATCTAATAGTAGTTCATGAACTCAATTCAAAACAAAATTTGATGAGCTTATACAAACACTTATGGATCTCTGCCAAATCCAGAAAAAATTGATTCAACTTTCAAAAGAAAAAATTCAAAAGGATCAACAAGCAATGCTAGGAATGATGAACATATAAAGAACTACACAACCTTACTAAACATGGATTCAAAACAAAAATTAAGACTCAAACAATTTTCAATGACCGAATAAAATTCAAGAAGACTCAAACAAATCAAAAAGCTAATAGGTAGAAAATTCCTAATTAAGCACAAGGAGAGAGCATGATTCATGGAAGCATATAACATAGGCGCACATATGAATCATTCAAGCAACAAGAAACTAGATCCATCAAATTTTAAGGCTCAAATTAGATCTAGGAAGGAAGCAACTCTCAAATGACATAAACACAAAAATGAACAAGATGAACATGAGATGAAGAAACCACGGATCAAAAATTTCAAAAGATAAGGATCAAAACTTATCTCTTGAAGACAAAACCGGATGCTCTTGATACCACTTGATGTGCTTCCACTTGGATGCACATAGGAAGAACTTCAAATCTCCACGGATCCTTGGAAGAGGCGTCAAGGATTGGAGCTCCAAGGAGACTCAAGGTGGCCGAAGCTTGCTTCTAGCTAAATGCCAAGGAAGAAAGGTGACCTAGCTCTACAAAGAGAAGCACTCAAGGAGGGTAGAGATAGGTGACCAAAGGACTTTCGGAGGGAGAGGTTTCAAATGCAGAAATCTCATTCAATTAATTCCAAAAGTACCACAAGAATCGGCCATAGGAAGCTTTATAGGTGAAATTAGGTTAAGGGTTTAAGTTGGGTTCACCTAGAGTTAAGTAAAACCATGGTATGGTTAACTTAACTCTAGGCGCCAAAATTTGAATTCTAAAATTCAAATTTTGGTGTCAACCGGCCACCCCCTCCATGTGCACTCATTTGGCATGTAATTAGGAGGCCATTTGAGTTGCATTTCGGATCTCACCATGTGCATGTGTTGCACATGGCCGAAATGCACACCAAATGTGCTTCTAATTAGATGCTAATGTAAATTCACATGGAACCTAAATAACCCTAAACTCACATGACCTCTAAATGAAACTCCTACACTACAAGGCCGAAAATAGAAGGCCCAAAAGAAATACAAGGCACTAAGGCCCAATCCTATACTAACCCTAATCTAATGGGCTTGATACAAAGCCCAACAAAATAAAGTGGTGGGCTTCCCTTGGGCTTGGGCCCACTCTTCATGTATCATTCTTGCCATAGCCCTAGTAGTTGGGCCCTTAGCCCATGGGCCTCCTCCATCACAGTGCCTTAAAAGCCAAGATCATGCTAGAAAGCCTATCCCCAAAAAGGGCATTCCATACAAGTGGTTTCATATAGCAACCAAGAAAAGAAAGACACATCAATAACAAGACAGGATAGAACCGAAAGAGGAAGAATAAGAAAGTCTATAAGCATAAAAGGCCATCGCGCCCTACTCCTCAGCCGAATGAAGGATGATCCAAGAGATTGCCAATACCAAGAATGGCTTCCAAAATAATACTCGTCAATAAAGATTCAGCAAATAACATCATCATGGGATGGGATCCCTCCACCAATGATGACAAAAAAATATCAAACCAAAAAAGGCAAGCTTCATAAATGTTGAAAAAGCCAAAGCATTTAGGAAAATAGCAGAAAAAGGCAAGCTTCAAACATGAAAGAGCTGAAGCTAAACAAAAACTAAAATTTAGAAAAAAAACCTACCACAAGCAGGCGCCTGGAGAGGCATCACAATACTCACATGGCAGGGGCAACATTGGAATCCCTGCTAGCCATCCACTTCTCTGCCCACCAACACAGTAGCACATCAAACATCTCCTACCCATCCACATGGGGGCAGTCTTCCATCCCACAACGCCAATAAGAAGACATCAAGTACAAGCACGGAAAGGGTTGCTAGATCCCCAAAACTAGTACAAGATCAAAGAGGGTTGGTTACCTGACCTTAGCATTGGGCCGGCTAAAGCCTTAAAATATCAGTCCAGCTTGGAGAGGTTGAGCTACGAAACTACTTCAACAACAAAGAGAGTTACCTGACCTTAGCAGTGGGCCGGCTGAAGCCTTAAAATATCAGTCCAACTTGGAGAGGTTGAGCTACGAAACTACTTCAACAACAAAGAGGGTTACCTGACCTTAGTAGTGGGCTGGCTGAAGCCTTAAAATATCAGTCCAGCTTGGAGAGGCTGAGCTACGAAACTACTTCAACAACAAAGGGGTTACCTGACCTTAGTAGTGAGTCGGCTGAAGCCTTAAAATATCAGTCCAGCCTCGAGAAGCTGAGCTACAAAAATACTACAACAACAAAGAGGGTTACCTGACCTTAGAACTAGTAGTGGGCCGGCTGAAGCCTTAAAATATCAATCCAGCCTGGAGAGGCTGAGCTACGAAAATACTCTCTCTTCAACAAGCTACAAATAAAGAAACATATTATCACAAGAGAAACAATGGAGCTTTTACTCGAAGATTGAAGATCAGGTGTACAGTTTGTCAGCCTTGTTACCTAATAGAGTATGCAACCAACACTCAACTGCTCTAAAGGGTGAGGAGACAAGCAAATACACCTATCCAAGGGAAACAACGCAGAAGCGCTAGCATCAAAGAGACGAAGATAAGACCCAGACGAAATGTCTACGTCTTTACTTGCCTTTGGAAAAGCAACACATAGCTATTCCAAAGGACAAGTAAATAGGGGAAGTTATAGACACCCAATTTCATCCGAACCAACAAGAGCAATGAAATGGAAGTCTATCATTAAAGAAATAGAGCTCCCAAGCATGGAAATAACAGGACATGACATCAGAAGGCCTAAAAGCCCAACAAGCTGGTTTTAGTAGCCCAGAACGGGTTGTTCCAAAATCGGAACGGGTCGTTCCCAAAACTAGAACGGGTCGTTCCTAAGCTGGAATGGGTCGTTCCAAGTTCCTAAAAGGGCCTAAAACCCTAATTTGGAATGGGTCATTCCTAAACTGGAACGGGCCGTTCCAAACTCCTAAATTGGAACAGGTTGTTCCAAGTTATTAAAAAGGCCTAAAAACCCTTGTTTGGAACGGTCGTTCCAGTCTAGTCAATTATGTGTTAATCTCATCTTTGGAAAGGGCCGTTCTAGTTTCAGAACGGGTCGTTCCGGTTACAAAATTAACATAGAACGGTCAGATCCAGAACAGGCCGTTCTGATTTTGGAACGGGCCATTCTGGTAACTTTTTGATGTCTATAAATAGATAGCTCAAGCATAGTTCTCAAGGCCCCAAAAATTTTGTCCAAGACTCCTTAGAGCTCGAAAATTCTCTCTCTCTTCTTCTTATTGTATTTCTTGATTTTTGTGAGGCATATTGTAGTGTGAAAGGTAGCCAAAAAGCACCTAAAAGTCCCTATATTTGAAGATTCAATAGAGCTCATTCAAGAGGTATTTCAATCAATCTTCTTCTCTCCCTTTTATTTCTTATCCATGTTCGAAGCATGTAAAATTATGTTTCTTTCCCCTATCAAGTCTACACCTGCGTTTTCAAAATTTTTTGACAACAACAGAGCATACAGAATCGGTCCATCTTCCTTCCATCTTGCTTTCCACATACAATCATTAACGACTGATACCCAATCAATCTTGATTTTCTTTTTAATGACATGCATCAACAGAATGTCATCTCTTGACATTTGAGCATGGTTATGTAAACGAGATTTCAACATCCAAGCAATAATGAAAGAAATTAAACAGGAATTCTTTTTCATACCTCCCGCCAGGAATTTCTCATAGTTGGTATTCACCGGATTCCTCTGACAATCCCGGAAGGTCGTCAATTCTTCAAAATCCCCAAAATTGAAGGGTTGGGATTTTTCACGTCCCGTGCCGCTCAGCCCCGCAGCAGCCTTCAACATTGGTCGTCCAGCTTAATCATTTTCCCTTTCACTACTGATTGCATGATACCCTCATTGCTTGTAGCAAAGCAGAGGAATAACCTGATCAGTTCAGGGTAATAGGGTCCCTCTATTTCCAAAAACTTTCCCAGTTCTTGGTGTTCCAGCAGGGTTGGGAAACTGAAGCCTTCATTCTTGAACCACTCAAGCTTGAGGGTCTTAGGAGGAATGATTCTCTGCCCCGCATACCACTCAAAATAGTACTCTTGAGTCTTCTCATCAGGGAACCATTTTGAAATCAGTGGCCCAGAGGGTAGAGGACGCTTGCTCCCCCTCACTTCAAGCTTCTTGGGTCTCTTTGATGAAGATTCCATGAGTGGGTCTTGAAGAAGAAGAAGAGAATGAGAGAGTTGAGAGGGTTAGGGTTTGTGGGTTTGAGAGAATGTGAAAAAATGAGAGAAATAGAGGTTTTGAGAGGTTTTGCCCTAGCACCTTCTGAGTGGGAGAGGTTTTAAGAGTAATGGGAGGTTTTAAGAGTTTGGCGCGTTTATAACCGTTCAAACATTTCAGAAATTTCAAAAAACTGTCCAGATAATCGATTTTTATACAGATAATCGATTATTTGTATCAGTAAAACCCCTTAAAAACTCAATCTGATGTGAATAATCGATTATTTTCAAGATAATCGATTATTATAGAGAGTAGTTTCCCCTAACTTTGCCCAGATAATCGATTATTTACAAGATAATCAATTATTACAGAGGCCTTTCAAATTCCTCTTCCCAGATAATCGATTATTTCCCAAGATAATCGATTATTCCAGAGACTCTTGAGATTCTTTATACCAGATAATCGATTATTGCCCAAATAATTGATTATTTCAGAGGCTCTTGGAATTCTTCATCTCCCAGATAATCGATTATTACCCAAATAATCGATTACTTTCATGGGTTTACTTAAAATAATCGATTATATTTTAAGATAATCGATTATTCCATAGAAGTTTTGCTTCTCAGAAATTTTAACCTTTCAAATTGCACCAAGTCTAATTGTTCCTTGAATGCTTTCTTTTATTGCTTCAATATTTCATACTCATTCCACATAATCATCCAATCACTCTCAATTCAAACATGATTCATTGATTATCCCAAACTCAATTCTTAATTGGTTGAATCTTTCCCTTGGTAGAGGTTTTGTAAATATATCAGCTAATTGTTTGCTAGTCTCTACAAACTCTACAACACAATCATTTCTTTGAACATGATCTCTCAAAAAGTGGTGTCTTATCTCAATATGTTTTGTCCTAGAGTGCAAAATTGGATTCTTGGTTAAATTTATTGCACTTGTGTTGTCACACCTCAAAGGTATTTTATTTAGCTCAACTCCATAATCTCTTAATTGTTGCTTCATCCAAAGAATTTGAGCACAACAACTTCCAGCAACTATATACTCAGCCTCAGCTGTACTTAAAGCAACACAAGCTTGCTTTTTGCTATGCCATGAGACAAGTGCACTACCTAGTAGGTGACAAGTACCACTTGTACTCTTTCTATCTAGTCTACACCCAGCATAATCTGAATCTGAGTAGCCTATCAGATTTAGTGAGACTCCCTTTGGATACCACAAACCTACATTGGTTGTACATTTCAAATATTTAAGAATTCTCTTCACACTCTTCATGTGAGATTCTTTTGGATTAGCCTAAAATCTTGCACAAAGACACACAACAAACATTATATCAGGCCTACTAGCTGTCAAATATAAGAGTGATCCAATGATACCTCTATACTTTGAGCTATCAACAGCTATTCCTTTCTCATCTAAATCAAGATTGCAATTGTTTGATATTGGTGTGGCAGCCTCCTTACACCCTTCCATACCAAACTTTTTCAGAAGTTCATTGCAATACTTGCTTTGACTTATGAAAATTCCATCATTCATTTGTTTGATTTGCAACCCCAAAAAGAATGTAAGCTCCCCCATCATTGACATTTAAAATTCTCCTTGCATGGTTTTAGCAAATTCTTTGCATAGAGAGGTATTTGTAGATCCAAATACAATATCATCCACATAGATTTGTACATACGTTGTATCATTTTTAAACTTCTTGACAAACACTGTATTATCCACCTTCCCTCTTTCATAGTCATTCTCAATCAAAAATTTGCTCAACCTGTCATACCATGATCTTGGAGCTTGCTTCAAGCCATAGAGTGCCTTTTTGAGTTTGTACACATGATTAGGATTCTTAAAGTCCACAAGCCTGGTGGTTGTTCAACATACACTTCCTCTTGTATCAACCCATTGAGGAAAGCACTTTTCACATCCATTTGATAAAGCTTGAAATTCATTATAGAGGAATAAGCAAGAAGTAATCTAATGGCCTTTATCCTTGCTACAGGGGCAAAAGTCTCATCATAGTCAATTCCCTCTTCTTGATTATACCTCTTAGCCACTAGTCTTGCCTTATTTCTTAGAATTATCCTAGATTCATGAAGCTTATTTCTAAAAACCCACTTGGTTCCTATAAATGGATAATCTTTTGGTAATGGCACTAAATCCCATACTTCATTCCTTTCAAACTGATTTAGTTCCTCTTGCATGGCCATTAACCAATGTTCATCTTTTAGTGCTTCATCAATGCTCTTAGGTTCAACTTGTGACACAAATGCCATAGTGTTGCAAATATTCTTGATGGCACTTCTAGTTGAGACTCCCTTACCAATATTTCCAATTATGTTAGCCATTGATAAGTCCCTAGAAGTTTTCCATTCCTTGGGCAATTGTTCACTTGTTTCCTTTGTTTTCTCATGTGATACACTCTCCTTAGGCTTTTCATTTGGTTCATTCTCCAATAGAGGTTGATCAAGCAAATCAGTTAAATCTTCAATTTTAGTTTGCCTTGTCTCTTGTTTGTTAGATTCATCAAATACCACATGGATAGACTCTTCTACAACCAGGGTTCTCTTGTTATAGATTCTATAGGCTTTACTATTTGTAGAGTATCCTAGCAAGATTGCCTTATCATCCTTTGCATCAAATTTTCCAAGTTACTCTTTTCCTTTGTTCAGCACA
This sequence comes from Cajanus cajan, assembly GCF_000230855.2. Classification (NCBI taxonomy): domain Eukaryota; kingdom Viridiplantae; phylum Streptophyta; class Magnoliopsida; order Fabales; family Fabaceae; genus Cajanus; species Cajanus cajan. The sequence continues at coordinate 44,276,496 of NC_138525.1, forward strand.
TAGCACTTATACCCAAACACTCTAAAATATGAAATGTTAGGCTTCCTTCCATTGTAAATTTCATAGGGTGTTTTCTTTAATATAGGCTGGATCAGAACTTTGTTTAACACATGACAAGCTGTGTTAATAGCATCAGCCCAAAAGTATTTTGGCAATTTTGTTTCATTTAACATTGTCCTAGCTAGTTCTTCTAAGGACCTATTTTTCCTCTCAACAACCCCATTTTGTTGAGGTGTCCTAGGTGCTGAGAAATTATGGTTTATACCATGTTCCTCATAGAACTTTTGAAACATTATGTTTTGAAACTCACCTCCATGGTCACTTCTTATAGAGGTAGTATTTGAACTCTTTTCATTTTGAACAAGCTTGGTAAATTTTCTAAAGGCATTAAAAGCATCATTTTTGTTTGCAAGAAACATAACCCATGTGTATCTTGAGTAGTCATCAACAATCACTAAACCATAGTAGTTTCCACCTAAGCTCATGTGATGGCAAACACTAGGAGAAGTGGAAGATGATCTTCTCCTTGAATTCACCAATGCTAGGACCTCTTCAAAGGAGACTTGAATCCGCAGCTATGAACACTTGAAGAAAGGAGATTCTCGGAAATAGGTTTCCTAAGCTATGGAGGGAAGTATCCAAGCTTAAGAAGCAATGGATTGCTCACTTCAAAGAAAGGAAGAAGATGAACTCCTAAGGTTTTGAGGTGAGAAATCTTTGTGACTTTGAAGGAGAAACTCGGCACTAAAGGCTTTCAAATTTCAATAATCTCAAAGTGAATACAAAATGGGAAGGAGGGAGCTTATAATGAATCCGGAATGGCTCACACTTGGCGCCAATGTGAAAGCCTCACATGTGGCGCCAAGTTTTGAATTCAAATTTGAATTTGAATTCAAAACTTAACTCACATGTTAAGGTCCGGTCACATTAGAGCTAAGTATACATTTAGGTTGGATTTAAGTTGCATTTAGGGTTGAATTTGAGTCACACATGTTCAGCCAAGGTGGCGCAAACAATGTGACTCCAAATTCAACTTAAATGCAAGTTAAATTTAACCTAATGTTGCCTAATCCTTTGAATTAATAACTCCTCCTTAAATCCTAAACTAATGACCTAAATACAATGGTCAATGAAATACAATGAAAAGGAAAAATTACAAGAAGGAGAATGAGCCCAATATTGGGTATCAAAAGCCCAAAGCCCATGAAGCCCAAATACAAGCCCAAAAGCAAAAACCCTAATCTATGGTCAAAATACAAGACCAAAAATCAAAGTAACTTCCTATGCTAAGAATATGCAATAGAACATGGTGTCAATCTATTAAAGCCCAAGTGAGGAGCACCCTAGGCCCACCAAGCCCATTGGGCCCACTAAGCTCTGAAGCAGACAAGTCTTCAAGTAATCTCTTGGCCATAGCTCTAGTGGTTGGGCCTTTAGCCCATGCTCTTCCATCATCATGGTTCTTGAAGGACCAAACAAATCCATGTGAATTAATTGCAAAGGTCTAGTTGTGGAAATCTGATTTTTGCTTTTAAAACTAGCCTTCACTTGCTTGCCCTTTTGACAAGCATCACATAGTTTGTCCTTACTAAACTTGAGTTTAGGTAAACCAACCACTAATTCTTTCCTACTTAGTTTATTCAAATGATCCATATGAATATTTGCAGCTCTCCTATGCCAAAGCCATATGTTTTCTTCTTGAGTTATTAAGCACTTAGTGTTTAAAATTGCTATAGAGTGTTCTAAGTCAAGCATGTATATATTGTCAATTCTTTTTCCAATGAATCTAATTTCTTTAGTCTTTTTATCACATATCAAGCAAAATGTATTATCAAATTCAGTTTTAAAACCTTTGTCACTTAGTTGACTTATACTCAGCAAATTATGTTTCAATCCATCAACAAGCAATACATTCTCAATCAATGTTTGAGAGGAGAGATTACCAACATTGTCGTGACCAAGAATTCTTCCTTTGTTGTTGTCACCATAGGTAACATACCCTTCATTCTTCAATTTCAGACTTGAGAATTTTGAAGGATCCCCAATCATATGCCTTGAGCAGCCACTATCAAGATACCAAAGTAGATTCTTGGCCCCCAAGCATTCGTACAACAAAGATTCATAGTAAAAATTTAGGTACCCATGTGAAGGGTCCTTGTAGGTTAGTTCTCAGCCTTTGGCTCTTTTCAATCCAAACCATCTCTCCATTTGGAACTCCATATTTTCTAGAGTAGCAGTTCCTTATTGTGTGACCTCTTTTACAGCAATAAAAACAAGTTGTTTGTCTAGAGAAATTGCTTTTAAATTTTCTAAAATTTTGGTTTTTCTTAAAAGCTTCTTTATTTGACTTAAATGGCATGCTCATGCTTTGATTAAAACCAAGTCCACTCCTATCAAAAGTGTTTCTTTGTTTTCCCAAAAGAATATTTAAATTTGCATTTCCATTAGTAAACTTTGCAAGAGTGGATTTTAAATCAGCATTTTCTTTTTCAAAAGTCTTGCAATTTTCACAAACATCTTTTGAGGAGGTGGGGTTTTCACAATGAGCTTCATTAAAGTTGAAAATAGTTTGAAGATTTTCATGCTCATGTTTTAAATTCTCAAGCTCTTGTTTAGCTTTAATTTAAAGCATTTTCATACCATTTCAGCTTGTTTTTGAGCTTTGAATTCAAGGCATCTAATTTCACAGCCTCTTCATGAATTTGTATGAAAGCTTCTTGGAGTTGATCATAGTTCGGATTAGATTCAAGGTTAGAATCACTTACAATTGTGTCTTGGTCAGCTCTAGCCATCAAACACAAGTTGTTCTCCTCACATTCGGATTCATCACTTGTTGTGCTTGAGTCATTATCTTCCCAAGCAATGTAGGCTCTCTTCCCTTTTCCATTTCTCTTGCTTTACTTCTCCTCTTGTTGCTTCTTCAAGAGGTTTGGACACTCAGCATTCATGTGTCTCGGTTTTCCACATTCAAAGCAATTGAAGGAGGATGTGCATGCTTCTTTCTTGTTTGTCTTTCTATTGAATTTGTAGGGGGAATTTTTCTTTCTCCTTATGAATTTTCTGAACTTCTTCACCAGAAAATTGAAGTTCTCAGTTTCAGAATCATCGGAGCTTGATTCTTCACACACCTCTTTTCCTTTGGCAGATTTCAAGGCTTTCAATGACACTCCTTTGTCCTTCTTGTCCTGCTGTTCATTTTCTTCAAATATGTGCAGCTTTTGCTCATGCTCTCTTAGCTTCCCAAAGAGAGTAGCAAGTGTGAAGGAGGTCAAATCCTTTGATTCTTCAATGGTTGTCACCTTTGCTTGCCATGATCTGTCCAAGCATTGCAGCACTTTCAAATTCAGCTCTTCTTTCTCAAATTTCCTGTCAAGGTCAACAAGGTGATTTATCAAGTGTGTGAATCTCTTTTGAAAATCAGAAATAGATTTACCATTATGCATTCTAAACAGCTTATATTCTCTTATGAGAGTATGCTTTCTTGATCTCTTAACACCACTTGTTCCTTCATAAGTGACTTGTAAAGTATCCCATATTTCTTTAGCAGATATGCATTGTGAAATTCTAAAAAATTCATCAATTGACAATGCAAATGTTATGATGTTTTTGGCTCTCTTGTCATGTTGGGCTCTTTTCTTTTCCTCATCACTCCACTCACTCTAATGTTTTTCTTTGATCTCATCACCATCTTTTTTCATAGGGATATAGGGTCCATTTTCTATTGCATCCCATACAGCAATATCAATAGCTTCAATGAAAATTCTCATCCTAATTTTCTAGTAGACATAGTTTTCACCATTGAAAACAGGAGGCCTATGAATAGACACACCCTCACCAGAGGGTAGGTTGTTATTGGCCATTTTTGAAATCTTGAATAACTCTCAAGAACCTTGCTCTAGATACCAATTGTTAGAAAAGAATGGAACAATCCAAGAGGGGGGTGAATTGGATTCGATGACCCTTTAAAAAATTTCAGAGTATTTAGGATCTTTATTTCACTTAAACTTTTCTAAGACTGAATTTTCAATTAAGTTTTTCCAAAGACTTGTTATAGAAGAATGAATTTTATATGACTTCTTGATTACAAAATAATGAGGTTCAAATGTAATGCTTTTATTTCAAATTAAACCATCAATATTCACACACACATGTTAATCAAGAATTATCTTCTTTAATGTTCAACCAAGATATTACTCAAAGTAAAAGATAAAGGTAGAAGAAGATTGCACAAGTCTTTTATACTGGTTCAGCCACTCCACATGTGACCTCCAGTCCTCAATCAGCACCCGATCAAGATTTGTTCCACTATCTCAATGAAGAAGGTTTACAAGAATACCACACATGCATATACTTCAATACTAAAGATAACCACTTTCTTGACCCCAAGAAAGCACCCCTTGTAGAAACCCACTACAAGAATCTTTTCCACTCGAGAAACCCTTCTCAAGATTTTACAAGTATTCACAAAGAATAAAGGAACGAATTCACCTGGAATTCAGAAGCAAATCTTAATCTTCCCCTTTCAAGAATGTGATGATGATGATGATCTCTTTCAAAGTTTTTTCACAAAAGTTTTTCTTCTTGGATTCACAAAGAAATCTCTCCAAGATTGTCACAAAGACTCCACAAAAATGCTTTTCTAAATTTGATTATCAATTCTAACTCTGTTTTTAAGTTTCAAAATGTTCAAACTATTTATAAAAGTTTCAGAACCAGATAATTGATTATTTTAAAGAATAATCAATTATTTTGTTCTTCAGGTTTTTTGGAAACCCACCAAGAACAATATAATCGATTATTTTGCTGGATAATCGATTATTCTATAGAGTCATTTTTGGGATAATCGATTATTTCACAAATAATCGATTATTGCAGCAAGGCATCCCATTTTGCCTGTTGCTGGAATAATCGATTATATTTGACGATAATCGATTATTTTGAGTCAGTTTTCAAAACTTCATTTTAAGTCTCAAAATTAACTCATCATCATACACTCTCTAATTAGTTTAGATATAGATTTAGCTTATGCACACAGCACACACAACACATAAAATCATTTAAAACAATTTATATACTAATTCCTATTACATAGCACTTTCTTTGACTTTGTTTTTGTCTTTTAAGTTGTTGTTGTTTGTTTGTTGTCCTTGACACACATTTTGTGATCATCAAAACTCCTTTAAGCTTTAGCGATAATCTTGAACTCATCAAGTTCAGACTCCTCTAAGCTCAACATTAAGGACGTTGTAGGGCTGCTTAATACCTTTCCTACACGTAACTGACTGCCGAACCCAATTCTGGTTATCAAGGCCATTATTGGACCTTTAAAAACCTTTTATTTTCCAATGTTTTGAGTAAAAACCATTAATTAAGGATTAGTCTGGCATCCAGGCATTCCTTAATTGATGAGATTTTTAAAAGGATGTCTAAACCATAGGTCGCGAGATCAGAAATTTTTGGGTTGCGACAACCCCTTAGAGAGACCAAGGTTGTCTGACTACAGGGCTAGTCCTACACTTGCTTGGATGTAGCACTTTAGAAGATCTCGTGTAGTGGGAGGTCCTTTGGCTTCTTCTTTCATGAAGGTGTTGTCAACCCATATCTTGAGACTTTCCTAAAAAGTTGGAATGGGTAGAAGCGATGGTAGAGCTTTCCATGGAGTCTTGCTTCTCAAGAGGAACATTCAAGCTATCTCTTGATTTTCAACTTGAACAAACATTGCTTTTTTTTCCTAGAATGCCCTTTGCGGGTTTTCATTCTAACACCTTCTTAACAAGCAATGCTTCTCTCTTGAAATCACCTTTCGAGAAAGCTCTATTCACTTTGCCTTAGTGTTTGAGGGATTCATCCTCCTCAGGTTCTCTTTATTAGCTTGCAACTCGTTAGGAGTTTGGATCCTCCATTCCTAGTCGTTTCTCCTATTACGCTTGGATTCACGGTTGCACGACACGGCTTTATCCTCTTGGGGCAAGAGTTGGCGTCTTAATGATTGTGAAGTTCTTTACCCTAAACTCTTTATGCATGGCTTACTTTCCATTACTTTCGACTAACACACATAGGTTAATTTCCGTTTTTATTCTCATTTATTCTTTTACAAGGAGGGATATGTTGTAAATAAATGTAATGCAGAATGTAGAGAAAGTTGAGAATAATAAATTTCAGTCTCATTCATTTGTTTATCTATGAATGCTCAAATAGATTTTTACAGTATTAAGTGAGAATCTATATTAGATTCTAAGAAGACTTTAACAAATATATCAAAGTAAGAGCCCAACCATAGTATTTTTTAAAAAAATTGATTTGGGCTTTTCTTTAGAGGGCAGATATTATCGTATATTAGAGCATTCACTTTTCTTAACTTTCTATACGTACTACAACCTAATCCTCCTTAGCTAATAAAATAAAATTAATGAAATTAATGAGTTAATCTAGAATGCATGTCATTTATTTTTGCCTAATTTTTATCATGTTTCTATTATCTAAAGGGGAATGATACATGGAGATGAGATTTCTCTTATTCATTTTTTTTTAAAAAAAGAACTACCTATATGATGTTAATAGAATGATCACCTAAGAATGTACAAAGGGTTATAAAATTGTTATTATTTTTTATTATTTCTTTATTATCTGTTTGCTTATTTTAAAATTCCAATCCATCTTATTAGAAAAAAAAATAATACAAAAAAATGTACACACATATGCTCAATCAACGTACACCCACGAACGATCATGTTCAAATCCTTGGCCCGTGGTCCCTATCGAGAAAAGTGTGTTGTATAGGATGATTCTAATCTCACTAGTCTTTAAGGCCCCCAAGGTGCCCCCATTATAGGGACCTAGTATCTCTGTTGCTGTCACCTAACAAACTCTAAGATTTGTGGTAGTGTTCCGGGCTAGAGTAACAGGTTATCACCTTGAGTGTGATTTTCAACAAGGCTCGCAAGCTCCAAGGCCAAACTTGGGCTGGTCGTAGGTCAACCACTCCCTATGTTTAATACCCTCATGCCCCCGGGTGTAGGGGAACTATTGTGTGCAAAGGTTTGTGTACAATTTTTATTCAAATAGGTATAGCATTTAAACAAGAAAACAGATATTGAAGCCAAACAAATAAAACAAACAAAGTAAAGGGGAAAAATATTTAAATTATTATTCTTATTTATTAATTTCATCATTTATATGGACCTGAACCTCTTTAAACTTCCCTAGTGAAGTCACCATTTGTCGTAACCCAAAAATTTCCAATCTCGCGACTAATGGTTTAAAGATCCTTTCGAAGATCTCATCAATTAAAGAATGCCCAGATACCAGACTAATCCCTAATTAATAGTTTTGAAAATAGGTCTATGGAGTCGCCACCAATGTTTTACTCAAAACATTAGAAAAAGAAAAGGTTTTTAAAAGTCTAATAATGGCCTTGATAACCAGAATTGGGTTCGGGAGTCAGTTACGTGTAGGGAAGGTATTAAGCACCCCTACAACGCCCTTAATCGTTACCCTATGATGAATTTAGCATTATAAACAATAATAATATAAATATTAAATCCCCTTTTTTTGATGACTATTTACATGCTTGAAATTTAAATTAAGCGATTGACCCTAAAATGTCTACATATTTGCTTTTATTATAACAATATTTAAAATAAAAAAGTGAACGATGGAGCAAGAGATTGATGAGCAATACCTCGTAGCAAGCTTTATTAGATCTTCAAGTATGAAGACTTTTAGGCGCTTTTTGGCTACCTTTCACACTATAATATGCCTCACGAAACTCAAGAAATACAATAGGAGGGAGAGAGAGAGAAATTTCAAGCTCTAAGGAGTCTTGGACGAAATTTTGTGACACTGAGAATTGTGCCTGAGTTTGCTATTTATAGACATCAGAAAATGGCCAGAATGGCCCATTCCAAAATCGGAACGACCCGTTCTGGATTTGTACGTTGTGTGTTAATTTCGTATCTTGGAACGACCCATTTTGAAACTAGAACGGCCCGTTCCAGAGGTGAGTTTAACACATAACTGCCTATTCTGGAAGGGACCATTCCAAACTAAGGTTTTAGGCCTTTTTTGTAACTTGGAACAGCCCGTTCCAGTTTAGGAATGACCCGTTCCAAACTTAGGTTTTAGCCTTTTTTTAGGGGCTTGGAACGGCCCGTACCAAACTAGGGTTTTAGGCCCCTTTTTGTAACTTGGAACGCCCATTTCAGTTTAGGAACGACCCGTTTCAGTTTGGGAACGGCTCGTTCTGTGCTACTAAAACCATCTTATTTGGGCTTTAGGCTTTCTGATGTCATGTCCTATTGTTTCCATGCTTTGGGAGCTTCTTTCCTTGATAATAGACGTTTATTTCATTTTTTTGGGGGGTACGAACGAAATTGGGTGTCTACAAGGTGATAGATGATCCTATCCAAGCTCCACCTTCATTGTCCTTCTTCTCTTGAGGGTTGACTCATCAATGGAGGAAGCAAAGGTTTAAAGCTCCAAAGCTTGAGAAGCAACTTGAGGTGGTTCGATTTCTTCCTTGAAGAGGAAGAAACTTAAGGAACCAAGAACAAAGGAGGAATTCCTTTGTTGAGAAGCTTAGAGGATAAGCTTTTCTCCAAGGCCTAGGACTCTCTCGAGAGAACTTTAGAGAAAATTCTGATTTCATAAACTCAAAAGTGATTACAAATAAGAGGTTTAGGCTAATATAGAAGTAGGTAGCTTGTGGATCAAGCTAAGCTTAACCATGGTTCCCAAAGGTGCCAAGGGAAACAAGTAAATTCGGCCAAGGAGAGGGTGGGCGGCCATGGGCTTGGTTCCGTACTAAGTTCAATCCAAAAATCACTAGTGCAAAAATTGGATTTAAAATCAGAGTTTTAAGATCAGTTACAAGGTAACCGATCTTAAAAGTGAGCGGTGGCAATTTCGTAAATAAAACGAACACTTTTAAGATCGGTTATTTTATGACCGATTTTAAAAGTAATACTTTTAAAATCGGTTATTTCATAACCGATTTTAAAAGTTCTACTTTTAAAATCGGTTATTTCAGAACTGATTTTGTATGTAGTATACAAAATGGGTTCTTAAATAATCGATTTTAAAAGTATCATTTGAAACCTTTTATATTTCCCTCCAATCTCATTCTCTTTAATCTTTCCTTTCATTCCTTGTTTTAATCTCTCGCACTCTCATTTTCTAAAGTCTCGAATAAGTTAAATTTCGTTATCATTTTCGTTTTCGTCTTTTCATGCTCTTCTTGTGTCTCTTTTCGTTTTCTCGTGCTTTTCTCGTCTCTATTTTTGTTGTAGGTTCATTTTGGGTAAATTTTGAATCTGGAATGGCCCGTTCTCCATGGAGAACGACCCATTCTACAAGTAGAACGGCCCGTTCTCCTTGCAAGACGGCCCGTACTGCAAGGAGAACTGGTTGTTCTGATTTCCGTTCTTCAAGTAGTCCTTTTCACAACCTGGAACGGCCCATTCCAATTTAATTTTTTTTCATAGCCAGCATTTTTAAGATCGGTTATAAAACAACCGATCTTAAAAGTTAACTTTTAAAATCGATTACGTAACCGATTTTAAAAGTTGAAAATAATCGATTTTAAAAGCATTTTTTCCACTAGTGCATTGAATTGGTTTAGTTAGGTTCAACAAATGATGGTGAGACCTAGCTAAATCAATTCCTTGAAAAATATGGAACAAAGCAAGCCCAATATGTAAAATTTGGTCTAGGTCAACTTTGACCCGTTTCCTAGTTACACCGTTAGACCTTGTTAATTGCCACCCCACGTCTACTTTCTTCGTAACTCGAGAAAGTTAGATTTTCATCTCCTCATATAAATGTTTTTATAAAAAAATGAGATAAAAATAATTCCTCTAGAAAACTACATTCCTGAGAATTATTTTTTTAATTAGCTAGATAACATGAGAAATTAAGATTTCCCATTTAAGATTCTTAGAAAATTAAAAATATTTTGTGTACTAAACATCCCTTTAAAATTTTATAATAACTATAAATATAACAATTCAACATTTAAATATAATTTATCATATAATTGAATAATATATAAATATGTAGCGTTACATCAAACAAATGAGTTTGATGAGATGAATCGTGTTCTTGAGCGGTAGAACCAGCAGGAATAGGGAGTTGGAGTTAAAACTTGCGAGTGGTGATGCAGTTGGGCAACCCAAGATGTTTTAAGGAAAATAATGATATATAAAAATATTTTATATTAAGATCTTGTACGCCTACTCAATCTTCCGGTAGAAAATAAAAATTATAGTTAATCACGGTAAACCACTTGTTTGATTATGATTGTACACGCTAGTCATCATCTTTATGCACATGTGTTGAGATCCACATTAAACGGAATATGTTCTATAGTCAATATACTCGTAAAGGGATTAGTTTATATATAATAAAATTATTCTTGCATGTATCCATTTGTGATTCTTTTTCCCATCACATTGACATCTTCCTAATTTTAGGGTAGACAAAATGAACTAAACTTATAAAAACTATATTAAATTAAATATTAATTCAGACGAACTGAACTGAGCAATTTTTTTTTGTCATTGAACTGAATTTAATTATATTATAAAAATTTGAACTGAACTGCAATTTAAACTGCACTAAATTGTTATGATATTTTGAATTGAACAATTTTAACTCATTAATCTATCCAAATAGGACATATTTGCCAACTTTATTTTATTTTTCATTTTATTTAAATTTTTCAAAGAAAAAAAATATAAAATTAAGTCAAACAAACTCAGTAAATTTTAAGCCTAAAAATAAATACTCCAACATAACTCAATTGATCCGTTAGGTTCGATAAAATTGATATAATTTTTTTTATCACTTTTTTTTTCTAAAGTTTTGGTTATTAGACTATCGAGTTAATCCATTAAGACATAACATGCTAGACACATTTAATTTTTATCCTTTTATAAAAATAGTTTAATTTTTATAATTCAGTACAGTTAACTTTCCAACAGTTCAGTTTAGTTCAGTTTTTTTAAACAGTTCAGTTCAATTTTTTTTTACAAACAGTTCAGTTTTTTATAGTACAATTCAGTTCAGTTCACCACCAGTTCAGTTCAATTCAGTTTTTTTTGCCTACCCCTACCTAATTTCATGCAATGATTAGCTTCTTTCTTTGTTAACTTAGCAAGATCTTTACGTTTACAAGAAAAACCAAAAGCCGTAGCTTTTTAAGTTAAATAAACAGTTTTATTATCAGAAGAAAAGAAGTACCACACATACGTTTTATATATATATATATATATATATATATATATATATATATATATATATATATATATATATATATATATATGTATGTATATATATATATACTACTACTATTATTATAAAAGTGTTATTTTTCAGCAAATTTTCCTGTAAAAAGAAAATATTAATTTGCAAGAATTTTTTTGTGAATTTTCCTGCAAAAAAATATTCGTAGAAATTTTTTACGAATTTTCTTGCAAAAATACTATTTGTAGGAACTTTTTTCCGAATTTGCGAAAAATAATTTACAGATATTTCTTACAAATTTTGCTACAATTTTAATAATTATAGAAATTTTTTTTCATGGTAAAAATTTATAGAAAATATTGTCAGAATTTTATTTTGTTTCTTGCAGATTTTCTTGCAAAAATAAATTCGCAAGTAATGTTTACTAAATAGTTGAAAAATTTTGTAAGTAACTTTTCTTGCAAATTTTTTTACAAATTTTAATCCGCAAGAAAAATAAAAAAATATTTAAATTTATAAGTTTAATATTTTAAAAAAGCTTGAAATCGCATATCGATTGAAAATAAAACAATTAAAGAGTATATAAGTTGAGACAACACTTACCTTACAAGTTGATTTGTATGGTTGAGTGTTAGACTTATAATCTACAATCTTATAATTTAAAAGATTATGTATTACATGTTGAAGGCATGGAAACAAATACTTCGAATGAATTCATTGTCAGCATTTGAAAGTTGAAAAATTATTGATAGAATTTATAGTAATATCTTTTAATTTTTTCGTAAAAATATTCTTGCAAAATTTCTTATGAAAAAATTCGCAGGAAACTTTCTTGCAAATTTTTTTTTGCACGAAACTTTCTTGCGAATTTTTTTCGCAAGAAATTTCGCAGGAAAATTTCCTGCGATTTTTAAAATTCGCAAAAATATATTATCCACGAAGGTATTACTTACAGATAAAATTTCTCAGAAAAATTTGTAGGAACAACGTTTCTTGCGAATTTTTCATAAAAATTTGCAGGAAAAGTCGCATGTAATAAGAGAAATTTTAGTAGTGATTTGTTTACTTTAAGAATAAGTCTATTGTTCAATAATTCATATTTTACATTAAATTTCAATAATTCAACCATTGAATTTAAAATTTTTGATACAATTGTAAATTTTTAAAAAAATTCAAAAATTATTGAATAATTTGCTTCATTATTTCAAATTCTCGAATAATCATAAAATTATTTTATATGTTAATTTAAATTAACGAAATAAAGTGTCAAATAGTCTTCAAATTTTTTAAAAATTTGCAAACTTTATATATATATATATATATATATATATATATATATATATATTAAAGTTTAAGGTTTTATACTGTCAAATTTAAAATATAAATAAAAAATAGAAATATTGGGTGTATAACAATGATTTTTTTTTATAAACACGTATTTGATAGGTTCTTATCACATGAAATATTATGTCAAAAATATTCGATCATGAAAGTTATTGTAATAAATCAAAGTAAAACTTATTTTAATAAATTTCAAAGGAAATAAACGGAAATTTAAAAAGTTTAAAATTTTAAAATAAAATTCGTTAAAATCTTCTTAATGATCTCTAACCTAAGTGGCTTATTTAATTATAAGAAGTTTAGGGATTTATTAGATATATCGTTTCATTTGACAGTTTTACGTACTAGTAATACATTGGCTTTATGCTTGTTATACAAAACTGAGATTTTAAAAAATGATTATAGTGTTCGAATATATAAGTTATATTTAAAATTTATATATTTATATTTTAGATATACAATAAATATTTATATAAAAAAATAAAATTATTTTTATTTATTTATAATTTTAAGACATTTATAATTGATTTTTAAAATATTAGAATTTAATTTTTTAATAATTATGATATATAAAAATTAAATTAAATAAAAATTTAAAAGAATTTTAAAAAATTCTATTATTGGAAAAAAAATCTTTAAAATTACTCTGAAATAATTTTTCGTATTTAATATATAACAATTGATGATCAAAATTCTGAAAATTTCTAACAAATTTGCATGGTGCAGTTGCACAATTTGATGTGTTATATTTCTTATTGAGCTAAAAGGAAGTACAAGAAAGTCATTTACGTGAATACCAATTCACTTCGATGGAACTGGAAGCACATCCACACACATGATCATAAATAAGATAATTTTAACAAAAAGGAGACACTGCATACTTCTTAAAATTTTCAAATATTTCAACTTTTTAACTTGTATTATAATTCGCTATCCATCATGATTTTCAGCGCATTTTATGAAAAAAATAATATATATATATATATATATATATATATATATTTTTTTTTTTACGGATCCAGATATTTTAGATAATGACAGAAATATTTATTCATATATTTGTAATATTAAAAATTTTATATATAATTTTTAAAAATTTACAAATATATCATAATTATTTTTTTATAAGTTTTTATATTCATGATTACAATTAAGGATGAAAATAAATTAGGTCAAATCAGGTTATATATATTATAATTTAGTAAGGTTTGAATCTAACTTTTTTTTTTAAAAAAATATATGTTCTAAATATGACTTATTTATTTATCATAGACATTTTTTAAATGTTTAGTTAGAACTACAATCCTAAAGACCTACTTTATAATAATTTAATACTAATAAAAATATAAAAAAAATATGTTAAATTGTATAAAAATTAAGTTTAATTTAGTTATGAAATAAACATATTTTTAATATCTAATATAAATTTTTAGATGATAATTTATTTGAAAATATATTTTATAATAAAATTATAAATAGAACATAAATATTTTAATATTTTTTATTTTGATTTTTTTTAATCAACGTATATAATCTTACAATCTTTACTATTTTGATTTTTTTAATCAATATATACAATAAATTGAAAACATAAATGATAAACATACATGCTGCAATTTTTATTTCTTCAAAAACTAATTTTTTTTAATACATTACATTATATATTTGAGCATCAATATATATATATATATATATATATATATATATATATATATATATATATATATATAGATAGATAGATAGATAGATAGATAGATAAATAGAAAGATAGATAAATATTATAATTAAACTTTTTAAAAGGATTGATTTATTATTAAAGAGTATTTTTTTTTATCACATATGAGAACTAATCTCCTTTAAAAGTTTGATAAATGTCAAATAAATCAACAACTTTTTCAAATTTATATTTTATAATTTGATAATTTAAATATATATATATATATATATATATTATTAAAATTAGAATATAATTTTTATTTTTAAAATATATGTTTTCTTTACCCCACTCTTATCTAAATAGATCCGTCCATGTGTGTATATATATATATATATATATATATATATATATATATATATATATATATATATATATACACTAATATATAAAGAGGATACCATTTTTAGTAATTATCTTGGTTTCTATTTTTTTGGACCATTATACCATTTTATGTTAAAAAATTAGAAAAAATATTTTTTAATCAAATTTAAGAATTTCAAACTAATAAATTATTCTTACAATAATTACTTTTAGTTTTCATTTTTACATGAATCATTTTATCCTTTATTTATTTTTTAATAACTATTTTTTTATGAGTAATTTTTCATTTTTAAATTTTTTTTTAATAAATACAGATACAAAGTACCTTTTTCCTGCTAGTATATTATAAAAGAGATACTAAAAATAAGTAATAATTTTTTGTCTATACATCTTAATAGATCATTATACCTCTTAAATTAAAAAAATATCTTTAATAAATAATTACATACAACATTTATAAATATTAAAGACACAAAATGTCTTAATCTATATTTTTATAGTGAAATTTCAATATTTTTTACTCCATTAATAATAAGTAATAACTTTATATATATATATATAATAAATCACACGACAAGCCTTATTCATAATTTAATTGTTGTCAAGTGACATATATGTATATATATATATATATATATAATAAATCACACGACAAGTCTTATTCATAATTTAATTGTTGTCAAGTGTCACATGAAAGATGTAGAAATTCAAAGGTACGTAGAAAATATATTCCCCATAATAATGGTCCGACAGAGCCAAAAGGAGTGTTACACGAATTTTTAACGTAAATAATATTTTTTTAAAAAAAATTTACCAAAATAACACTTGTACAACTTTATTTACATAACTAGAACCATTTACTGTTCACACTCAGAATTCGGTTCCCCGGGAACCGAATTCTGAGCTTCAATTTTTTTTTTCTTTTTTTTGTGCTCAGAATTCGGTTCCCGGGGAACCGAATTCTGAGTTGTTTTTAATTTTATTTTTTTTTGCGTTTTCTGCTAGTTTGCGCAAGTCTGGGAAGCAAAACGGCCCGTTCCGGAAGCAGAACGGCCCGTTCTGCTTAAACACATAGAGTGTTGTTTTTTAAATTGGAACGGCCCGTTCTAATGTTAAAAAAAATACTCCATGTGTTTAAGCAGAACGGGCCGTTCTGCTTCCAGAACGGCCCGTTCCACTTCTGATGTGAATCAAGAAGAAGCAATAATGGACTAGGAATTTAAGTAGTTTGGGACTGAATAATTAATAAGTTCATTATCTTATTTTTAATGTAATTTTCGTTTTATTTTATTTTATTAAATAAATATGATAGGTTGCCTTGCCTTTTAGGTTGCTAAGGGGAAATAAATGCTAGTGGGAATTTATTGCTTAGTTAGTGGGCTAGTGAAGAGTCAATATTAAGTGTTAGTGGGAATTTATGTCATCTTGCCCATCTAAGCTTATAAATAGGAACCATTTGTAAAAGTTTGGGGAGAAAATGAATTATTCAGAATTTGGATATTTTTCCAATTGAGAGGATTTTCTCTCTCTAGGTTCTTAGGAACTACTTTTGATTCTTATCCTTGAATTTCCTAATTCAAAGTGGCGAATCTTCCTCAACTTATCAATCTTTAGGGATTGTGGCGTTGTTCTTCCATTTCTTACCTCAATCCATATTTTTTTCTTTTAATTTCTTAATTATGAGCTTTCCAACCTAGATAGATCCGTAAAACGAATCCATCCCTCTGGGTTCATATCATTTGGTATCAGAGCTTCGGCTCTGGGTTTGGAATGGAAATGGAAATTTACTATACAAGATGTTTGGTTGACGACTCTCTATTCTTGGTTGCAGTAGATGAATTTAATTTCAGAAATGTCGTGAGCAGCAGGGCGGTTGAGAAATTATGTCTGCCTACTACAAATGGACAAGCAATGATTAAATTCTCTATTGGAACATATGAAGATGAAGTTCTTTGTGATATTGCCCCCATGGAGACATGCCATATGTTATTAGGGAGGCCATGGTTGTATAATAAAATTATAAATCCTGAACGACCTTCTATTTCTTTTGTGCATGGTGGACGAAGGATTAAGTTGATATGTCTATCATCCGACGATATACATGAGGATCAACTGAAATTGAAAATAAAGATAGAAAAAGAAAGAGAAGAGAAGAGGAGAGTAGAAGATGAGATACATAGAGAGGAAGATGACAACTCTAACGTTACATTTTCTTCTTTTGATGTGTCAAATTTACAGGAACAAGAGGACAAGTTTTCTTGTTTGAAGAAGCATGTAAACATCATTCCTAATGCACCTTTATACATTCAGTCCACCTTTCAAAATAAAATTCAAGAGACCTTGCACCTGGAAAATGGAGTTGATTTGTTGTTTGAAGTTACTATTTTCCAAAGCTGCCACTTGAATGGGATTCAATTCCTATTCATTGAGTACGTTTGTGGTTATGAGTTTGAAGAGGTTTTATTTGTTTCATTGATGATTAATAACTTACCAACAGGTGAAGCTAGAGATGGATACAAGCGAGATGTCTTCGACCCAGGAGGAAGCATTTACGTTTCGGCAGTAGTTAGTGAATTAAATAAATTAGGAAATAAATAAAGTCTAAAGATTCGGGACGAATCTTCTCAAAGAAGGAGGGTATGATGTGAATCAAGAAGAAGCAATAATGGACTAGGAATTTAAGTAGTTTGGGACTGAATAATTAATAAGTTCATTATCTTATTTTTAATGTAATTTTCGTTTTATTTTATTTTATTAAATAAATATGATAGGTTGCCTTGCCTTTTAGGTTGCTAAGGGGAAATAAATGCTAGTGGGAATTTATTGCTTAGTTAGTGGGCTAGTGAAGAGTCAATATTAAGTGTTAGTGGGAATTTATGTCATCTTGCCCATCTAAGCTTATAAATAGGAACCATTTGTAAAAGTTTGGGGAGAAAATGAATTATTCAGAATTTGGATATTTTTCCAATTGAGAGGATTTTCTCTCTCTAGGTTCTTAGGAACTACTTTTGATTCTTATCCTTGAATTTTCTAATTCAAAGTGGCGAATCTTCCTCAACTTATCAATCTTTAGGGATTGTGGCGTTGTTCTTCCATTTCTTACCTCAATCCATATTTTTTTCTTTTAATTTCTTAATTATGAGCTTTCCAACCTAGATAGATCCGTAAAACGAATCCATCCCTCTAGGTTCATATCAACTTCCCACACTCGCGAAAAATCAGCCATAAACCAAAAAAAAAAATAATTAAAAATAACTCAGAATTCGGTTTTCCGGGAACCGAATTCTGAACACAAAAAAAAGAAAAAAATAATTTTTGAAGCTCAAAATTTGGTTCCCGGGGAACCGAATTCTGAGTGTGAACAGTAAATGGTTCTAGTTGTGTAAATAAAGTTGCACAGGTGTTATTTGGGTAAAAAAATTTTAAAAAAATATTATTTACGTTAAAAATTCGTGTTACAGACAGGAATGAAGAAAACAACTCAAGTGTGAATGGCGTGGCGTTGCGTTGTTTTCGCCATTAATCATGTTCAGTCGGTGGATACTTTGTATTTACTGATCACATTACTTTTATTTTTATTTGTTATTATAAGAACTTAATAATTGAATTAATTATGTAAGAATATAAGAAAAGAAAATCGGATCTGAGTCTTCTATCGAACAAAAGCGACCACAAACCAATGATTTGGGCGCATTTGTTCTTTGCATTACTTTTCTTTCTCCTCTTTTGTTAATGAGTTTACTTCGTTTTTTATTATTTATTTACTCGCAATCAATTATCCAAAACAACTATCAAATCACCAGGTGTTTTATTATTAAAAAAATCATTAGTTTCTTGCAGATAGTTTGATAAATTTTTTTATTTTCTTTAAGATTTTTATTTTTAATTTACTGTGCCCAAAGATCTCTCTGACCAGCAAAAGTCACATTAGCTATTAAGTTTTGGATACTACATGGACATTCCATGAAGAAAAAAAAAGCACCCAAAGATGCGTATGCATGCTGCGAGATAGCCTTTGATTCCGGGCAAATGTTATCATTGTTAAACATTAGTACATTAGGACATTTTGGAGATGGTGCAAATTAGAGTCTGGCATTGCCTCAAAGCAAAATGTAAAGGATTCATTCTCTCTATTCAGGATTGGTGTTCAAACCCTATTCCATGCTTTAATTCTCTTAAAGACTTTTAATTGAATTGAGATTATTACAAAATGATTAATCTAAGTCACTCAATCTAAGATAGTTTATTAAAAACTAATGTAGAATAAGAAGTGGTGGCAATTTTATAAATAAAAGTAACATAATCTACGACGATTTAGATAATAACCATAGTAAAATAGCTTACACGAACATATTTACGCCGGTTTATTGTAAAACCGACTTAGATGATAAATGATCTACGATGGTTTTTGTTTAAAACCGACTTAGATGGAGGAGACCCAAAATTAGCTCGCGCCTTTCTCTCCCACTTCGTGCGCACCCTTCAGTCTCCCACCACAACCCTCGTCGTCGTCTCCCGCAATTCTGAACATCATCTACTCTCTTTGTTCTCAACCACAGTCATCGTCGTCGTCTCCCACCCTAAACCCTGCAACTCTCAACGACGGCACCGTTAAGTCTCCCACCTACAGCCATCGTCTTCTTTCTTTGTTCTACCCACAGCCATCATCGTTTCCCGCAACTCTCAACGACAACGCCATTCAGTGTTCTCACAAGATCTCATCGTCGTCTTCTCTCTCTATTCTCACCGACAGGCAACTCTCAACATTCCATTTGCAGTCATGCGGGAACAGAGAGGTATTATTTTCAGTTTGTATCCCTAATTGGCTTCTATTGCAATTTGCTACGCCAATTGTGAAGCAATTTTTACATTCTTTATATTTATACTGAAGCATTAGCTTTGATTCTGATTGAACTGGGTTGCAGTGTTACACCCAGAATTCACAGCCTGATTTGACACTCATGGTTTTAGGTATTCAGTAATTGCTCCTGGTAGTACAGAATGATTTGCATATATTGGAGCATTTTTTATTGGCTGTTTTTGGAACATTAACATTCTAATTTATAATTATAACTACCTAATTTGGCCTATAGATTAACATTGTTATTTCTAGGCTTTCTTATATATTTGCTTAAATCAATTTTCTTTGTAATCACAGGCTCTTGAGTTGAATAATTTTGTATTGTTGCAACGTCGTATTGCAATTGGTATAGCTCGAGAAAGGGGAGAATATACCTCCAATAGAAGGTAATGTTCATATATAATGAAACTGCAATTACTTGCCTCTTACAAGGTCACTTGTTTAACTACCATGTTAGAAATTCTTAATTGACTAGGATTTAGAGGAGGCTAGAATTAGAGATTTGGTAGTTTGTGTCATTGTGATTTAATATTTTATTTTGGTATTATTTTTACATTTTGGTCGTCAATTTTGTTTGCCAAAATCTGTTTGCTATTGTTTGTACTATTTGCTTTCTGATTCACTAGGTTCGTGTGTCTTGTAGACGATTTGGATCCTGTAATGGAAGCTGTAGCTTTTGCTGGCTTTAATTATATATTTGATTTGATTTGATATTTGATTCTTGCAGCTGCAAAAGGAGTTGTCATTGCTACAGAGAAAAAACTGCCATCTATATTGGTTGATGAAGCATCAGTGAGTTTATTTTCTGTTTGATCCCTTTTTGTTCATTATTCATGTAAAAAATTATCAAATTGTCCTATCCAAGTTAAAAAGGTTAGGCTGAAGGTTGAACTTACGATGTTTATGTTTTTGTAAACTTATAGGAAAAATCCATAGTTGCCCTACTGTGTGTTTGTGCATGGTTTTAATGAAGTCAATCACACATATCCTTGACTGAAGGTCCCAATTGTAAGCTACATTGCTTCATAGTTCATCCTTGAAAAAAATAAATAGAGGTTCAAAACAATTTTGTCCATTCAAATGACTCAAACCCACAAAATCTCCTTGTAAATTCCTTCTTGTGTTGCAAGGCTGGATTTCCAGGTTGGGTCACCCTACGTGTACGCTGAATAATATATAAATGCACACATATCCATGTCTATATCTTTGTTTGGATACATCTGTGTACTATACTGTCTTCTAATTTATATGACTCGTAGTTTATTTTTATTGGATATTTAATGAATTTAGTACCTCACGACAATCTGATGCTTACTTTGTATGGAGCAATTCATTGTGTTAAACTGTCCTCTCTTCCTAGTACTCAAAGTAAAAAGTATAATATATAGCATTGTTTTGTTTTACTTTTTTCTTTGAAAAACATTTGCTTAGTGGAATGAGGTTCTTGTTATCTTTGGGTAGTTAAGGACGTTTCAAACTTTGGTCATTGATAATATAATCCTTTATGTAGTATTTGCAAGCCGTTTGTCAATTTAACTCATGACTCATGAAGTATTCTGTGTATTTATTCTTTGTTTTATTTGCTTACAGGTTTAGAAAATTCAGTTATTAACACCAAATATAGGAGTGGTATATAGGTTTGTTTCTTTGTAAATATTTAAATCATTTTATGGTTATTATATTTCATAATGTCACTAATTCATTGTATCTTTTGCCTAATGGCATTTGGTGGTTTAGCTTTGAATGTGTTCTTAAACTTGATTTTCCATTTAAGTTACCTAGACATCAAGAATTGATGTGAGAGGCATTAGGGATGTGGCATAACTATTTTGTGATTAGATTATGCATGTAAGTTTGCTCTGCCAAGTGACCTATGTATGACTTTAAATTTGACCTTGATTTTTCAACAGCATATCCTGATTGTTGGAAAGAATAATTATATGGGCCTGTAGAACAATATTGCACCTGCATATTGACTTCTAATGGAGAACTAAAGAGATGATTATGATTTTCCTGTAGTTCATTGCTCTGTTCATGCAGGTCATGGGAAGTGAGCAAATCCTTACTATTTTTGTTGTCAAGAATAAGCAATGGGGTCTGTTTACTCTCTACTGAGGAAAATGCAGTAGTTGGCTCATTCTTTTTGCCCAAACAAGAGACAGACCCGCATCCTAGGAAAGTTATCCTCTTTGGTATGTCGTTTATCAAGCTATGCTTCTTCCCACATTTGCTTCTTTAAAGCATTTGCTGCTTCTAGACGTTCTTGAAACATTGCTCATCAGAAAATCCCATGCACACACACATTTTAGTTGTTTTAAGGCCACCCACAATCAAGATAAAAGAAACTACAAATCTAAGAAAATACCTCAAGTGCAACAGAAATTGAATTTTCTTATATGTACAATACTTTTTCTGTCCCATAATAAGTGACATATTTTAAAAAGTAAATTTTAAGATAAATGTCATGTTAACTTTTCAATGTAAAAATAATGAGTTCTTTTTCATTTATATTTTTCATAATATTTTCTAGAAAATAATTAATATTATATTGTTTTTAATAAAAAATATTAATTAGAAATTAATTTTATAAAAAATTTATTCTTATTTATTCATTTATTTTAATCCTTGTATTCGAATATTACTATGGGTAAAAGAATTATTGTATTTCCTATTCTAACACAGGAGTTGGATTAAGAGAATATAAACCCGCTTTTATGACTCAAATGTCAAACAAAATATTTAAGGTGGGGCTACCACAGTTAGTTGGAAGCTCCTCTTGGGCTTGAACAATAATAGGGCCTTTCTCAATTAAGATGGTAAAGAAAGTCTAAAGTAAACAATAGAGATGTTCATAAAAGGGTTGCCATTGGTTACAATTTCAAAACTCAGAAATTCTGAAATTGAATTTTTAGCTTCTATAACTTCAACTTTCAAAAGGATAATTATAATTCTAAAACTCTAAGTTCCAATGTTAAAAAAAAAAGTTGAAAGTTGGACCTATGTGTACTAACCGTACTTCGCATCCGGGCTCCGAGCCCGGATTAGCAATACAAAATAACCCCGGGGACGCGCTGCGCGACGTCAGCCCGGTATTTGAACAAATCACACTCGAACCCGAGGATCTCGCCCCGGACCAGATCTGCCCTTCAACTATAACATATCTTATCTCAGGCCCAAGGCCCAAGGCAAACCTAAACCATCCTAAGGTACGTACATTATATATATGAGACTATTATTCATGCAAACCCTAACTTTGACATCGGAGTCTCTTTGCAGGTACCTCCCCCATCTTGGAGCACCAATACATCAAGCAAAGGAGGCTCACCGATCTTACTGGACGGATCACCCCTACGGTCAAATTCCGGTAAGAACATTTGGCGCCCACCGTGGGGCCGATCAAGACAACTCTTATCGGCCACCTGCATGGTTTCTACTAGAAGCCACATCAGACGAGCAACAGACGACGCAAGCCACTCAACTACCATGGACAGCGACGCTGTAACCCTGAGGCGGCTGATCGACCAAGTCGAGCAGATGCGACAATAACGCGACGCCGACCTCCAGAAAATGCATGCCCAGCATGAGAATGACCTCGCAGCAATGCGAACTGCTAATGAAGCAGACCTCGCAGCGTTACGCGCCGAGAATGAGCGCATTCGCGCCCAGCTCCCTCGACATCACTCCAATCAACCTCCGCACGACAGTGACGATCATGAGGAGGAGACATATTCAGCCTCCCAATCCCGAGTGACGACTAAGGCATCGACTTCACGACCTGCCATGCACCAGTCTCATGCATCAACGCACAGATCAGGGCAGGGTACCAGCAGGGCCCCCACCCACGTCCCCGAGGGCCAAGAACCCTTCCGCCGTCATCCCTTTGTGGATGGCATCATGGAGACCCCGCTACCTCGCGGGTGGAAGCCCCTCCACCTTGACCGCTACGACGGCACCACGGACCCCGACGAGCACATAGACTCGTAGACAACCTAGGTAAACCTTTACACTAACAGCGACGCTATATTGTGTAGGGTTTTTCCGACCTCACTCAAGGGACCCGCGCTTCATTGGTACACCCAACTACCAGTCGGATCCATCGACAGCTTTGCCACCTTGGTGCGGCGATTCATGGCACAATACGCCACCAGTCGGCCTCACCACACAACCTCGGCCGCCTTGGCCAACCTCCGGTAGAACGAAGATGAACCTCTACGAGCTTTCATGGAGCGCTTCTCCAACATCTTGGTTCGGATCCGGAATCTAAACCCGGAGGTCGCCCTGCACGCCATGCCCATGGCGCTGAAACCCGGATCGTTCGTCGACAGCCTATGCCGTGACGCCCCCCGCGACATGGATGAACTGCGTGCCCGCGCCGCCGGCTACATTCAGATGGAAGAGCACTCGGCCTTCCGCGACCAAATTCGCGGGAAGGGCCCCGCAAAACCAGAACAGGGCCACAAAGATAAGCTAAAAGTCAATAATGACAGCCAATTCAAGAAGCCGGCCAAAGCCAACAGAAGCGGGAGGTATGACTTCTACACGCCCCTGAACGCCCCGAGATTCCACATCCTGGAAGAAGCCAGTAACAGTAACCTACTAGCCCTTCCACCACCCGGCCACACCCCCAATAGCGCCGATAAGTCCAAACACTGCCGGTACCACAGGAACTACGGCCACACCATTGACGAGTGCCGCACGCTCTGGGACCGCATCGAAGAACTCATCCAGGCAGGCCACCTCGGCCACTACATCCAGCGACAGCCAGGTTCCTGAGGTGGCTCTGGAGGTTGGGGACGCGGGAGAGGCCACGGGTCAGGAGCTCGTACAGACTTACCCACAGGGTCCCAGCAAAATGCTAATGGCGCGGTACAGGCCAAAATAAATCAGGAAACAGACTCAGCCCCCTTGCGGGGAATAATCAACACAATCGCAGGCGACTTCGCTGGAGGAGGCGCCAGCAGCTCGGCCCAGAAAAGACACCTTCAAAGCATCAACTACGCCCACTCCACCGCCTCGATCTCGCAGAAGAGCTCGCCACCGATCTCTTTTTCCGATGAGGACTATGCGGGAATCAGTCCTAACCAAGATGACCCCATGGTCATCGTGGTAGAGATCGCCAACTGGGAAGTGCAAAAGACACTTATCGACCAAGGGAGCTCGACCGACGTCCTGTACTGGCCAACATTCCTCAGGCTCGACGTCCCCCATTCTCTAATTCAGCCACACACCGAGCCCCTAGTTGGCTTTGCCGGCGAACGGGTCCACACCCGAGGATACGTGGACCTGCTGACAACCTTCGACACACCTCCGGATACAAGGAGGATCATGGTTCGATACCTCCTCGTGGAGGCCAACACCTCCTACAACATCATCATCGGGAGGCCGACCCTAAACCACCTCGGTGCGGTCGTATCCACTCCGCACCTCACCATGAAGTTCCCAGGGAATGACGGAAAGATTATCTCCGTTAGAGTAAACCAGAAGACAGCTCGGCAATGCTACGCCGAAAGCCTGAGGATCTCCTCATCCGGCAAGGAAAGTAAGGGGAGTCCCTCCACCGCTCCCCGTTAGATTCTGCTCCCCCATTTGTACAAACGAAACCGTGCACTCTTTTCCCGCCTTAGTCCCAAACTGAGAGGGTTTTTAACGAGGCACACAGAATCATTTAATAACATTCTCCATTTTGCTCACCTATTGCTTTCTTACTTACTGTAAAAGTCAAAATTGAACCACCATCATTCACGCAAATCTAAGGTCTAGCACGAACCCCAGCATTCTCGTTGAAGGTCGAGTACGAACCTTAAACCAACCATTCGCGCAAATCTGAGGTCGAGCACGAACCCCGGTATTCTCGTTGAAGGTCGAGTACGAACCTTAATCCAATCATTCACGTAAATCTGAGGTCGAGTACGAACCCCGGCATTCTCGTTGAAGGTCGAGTACAAACCTTAAACCAACCATTCGCGCAAATTTGAGGTCGAGCACGAACCCCAGTATTCTCGTTGAAGGTCGAGTACGAACCTTAATCCAATCATTCACGTAAATCCGAGGTCGAGTACGAACCCCGACATTCTCGTTGAAGGTCGAGTACGAACCTTAAACCAACCATTCGCGCAAATCCGAGGTCGAGCACGAACCTCGGTATTCTCGTTGAAGGTCGAGTACGAACCTTAATCCAATCATTTGCGCAAATCCGAAGTCGAGTACGAACCCCAGCATTCTCGTTGAAGGTCGAGTACGAACCTTAATCCAATCATTTGCGCAAATCCGAAGTCGAGCACGAACCCCGGTATTCTCGTTGAAGGTCGAGTACGAACCTTAATCCAATCATTCACGTAAATCTGAGGTCGAGTACGAACCCCAGCATTCTCGTTGAAGGTCGAGTACGAACCTTAATCCAATCATTTGCGCAAATCCGAAGTCGAGCACGAACCCCGGTATTCTCGTTGAAGGTCGAGTACGAACCTTAATCCAACCATTCGCGCAAATCCGAGGTCGAGCACGAACCCCGGCATTCTCGTTGAAGGTCGATTACGAACCTTAAACCAACCATTCACGCAAATTCGAGGTCGAGCACGAACCCCTGTATTCTCGTTGAAGGTCGAGTACGAACCTTAATCCAATCATTCGCGCAAATCCGAGGTCGAGCACGAACCTCGGTCTTCTCGTTGAAGGTCGAGTACGAACCTTAACTCAATCATTCGCGTAAATCCGAGGTCGTGTACGAACCCAGGTATTCTCATTCAAGGTCGAATATGAACCTTAAATCAAACACGTAAACCCGAGGTCGGACCCGAACCCCGGCACTCTCGTTAAGGACCAAGTACGAACCTCGAACACGCAAATCCGAGGTCGAATACGAACCCCGGTATTCTCGTTGAAGGTCGAGTACGAACCTTAATCCAATCGCTCACAAACCCTAGTCAAATCAAACATGTAAAACCGGGGTCGATTATGAACCTCAGTATTCTTACCTAAGGCCGAGTCCGAACCATAACCAAATCAGTTTGCTTGAAGAACCCGAGGCCGAGGTCGACAACAAACCTCGACGCCTTCGTAAAAAGTCGAGTCCGCACTTTCACCCACCTGAGTTTGAGGTCGAGCACGAACCTCAATATCCCCACTTAAAGGATGGAGTTGAACCTTCGTTAACCAGTTCACCACAAAGTGAAGACAAATGCGAACCCCCAACACATAACCCGGAGACGAGCACGAGCCTCAATATCCCCACTTAAAGGTCGAATTCGAACCTTCATTATATCGCTCACCTCACACCGAGGTTGAAGTACAAACCTCAAGCATGAAAATCCGAGGTCGGATACGAACCTCAAACATGTCACTCCGGGGTCGAATATGAACCCCAATATCATCACCTAAGGTCGAGTTCGAACCATAACTGAATCGTCCACTCAAATCCAAGCCAAGCTGCGATACACCCCAAGTCAAGCATAAACCAAAACCGAGGTCACGCACGGACCTCAGAACCTTCGTGAGCGGTCAAGTCCGTTTAAACAAATACGAGGTCGAAGGCAAACCTCAAGCAAGTAAAGCAGAAATCAAGTGTGAACCCTGACGATCACGTCAAAGGTCGGATACGAACCTTAATGAAGTCGACCCACTCAAAGTTACAAAAGGAATACAAGCCATAAGTGCACCTAAGGCCAAGACTAGAGCCATCACCAATCCGCTTCACTTAAAGCCGAGGTCGATCTCTAACCCCGACCTGACCAACGCAAGGCAAAGACACCACCATGCACAAAAAACACACAACAGACGCCAAGCGAAGGCCTGAAAACAAACAAATAAGTAAAACACAAGACAAGTCCAGAGCACACCAGATGCCTTAAAACACACAAGTGTCGAAAAGTCAAACGTAGCCGCGAAGGAAGAAGAACACATACATATATAAATTCAAATTTACAACCAGTTCGGCACATGAAACAAAGGAAAAGGAAACAAAAATTACAAAGACAGCCTAGGCGGAGGCATTTTCACTAGAACTGTCGTTCACATCGTCCTCCTGAACTAGCCTCCCAAAGTGGACCACCTTCTCCACATGCATGGAAGAAAAGTCGAACCCGGGAGCAAGAAGCCGTGCCTGACGAGCAGCCTTCTAAAAGCCCCTCTTATGCTCCGCCACGACGGAGCGCTCCACCTCGGTGAGCTGCCCTTCCACGGCTGCCTTCCCCGCTGCCAGCTCCGCGAGCTCTACCCTTAGGGCAACAATCTCGTCCTCCCGACCGCCCAGAACGACCTCACTGCAGAGACGCTCCTCAGTCGCCGCTGCCAACTCTCCCTTGAGAGAGGTCACAGCATCCTCCAGGGTCCGCACCTGGTCATAGGAGGATGTCACCTCATCCTCCAGAGAGCGGGCCCGCGCCCGGGAGAAAGCCGCGAGCTCCTGTAGCTCCCCCACCTGAGAAGCATAAGTCTCATTAGATCGCAACGCAATCTCAAGAGACTTCTACACCTGCGCAAGGTCACTACGCGCAGTCCAAAGCTCGGCCTCCCGCCGCTTCGCCTCATCAAGGGCCGCGCTAAGAGCCTTGTTATCCTCCCTCAGGATCTTATTAGCCTCTTTCCACGGCTGGAGCCGGCCTCTCACCTTAGCCAGCTCCTGCTGTTGCTTGGCCAGGTCTTCTTGCTGCTGACCCCACTTGGGCTTCCAATGGCTCATTATGCCCATCACGCTCTGCAGCATGACCTGAGCAACATCGAAACTGTCCTCAGGATCGACCCTGTCAATCAATCCCCGGTCCTCGAAGCTCAGCGAACCCTGAGGGAGGAACCTCTCCGCAGTCACCCCCGCGCTCCACAACGAATCCATGTCGACGGAGGCACTCACGTGATCCAACCGCACCTTATCCATCCCCTTCCCAAAACGATGGGATAGGTATTGGGTCCGCGTAGCCCATGCGACGAGCCCGCCTGCGGCGTTGAATTCGCGGCAGAGGACGGAGCTCCCTGCTCAGCACCCAAAGAATCTACTTTAGGGACCCCGGCCCCGCCTGCAAAAAACAAATCCTACGTCAAAAAATAAACAACGTGACATACGAAACCATGGAAACAAGAAGACAAAACTCACCTCAGCAGCATGGGCGACCAGCCCGGCAGCCTGCACCTCAGCCCGGGACAGACGATACTCACCACCTTGGCAACTCGGACAGCCTGCCCGGCAGCCCGGGACTCCACCTTGGCAACGCCAGCCCCGCCCTGCAAGGGAATCCGTACCGTCTCAGCAAGCTAAAACGAAGCTAATATGGAAAATGCGGGAAAATAGACAGAATACTTACCTCGGCGTCCCGCGCGGCAGCCCCAACACTCTGCGACGCCTTCCCCATAACCACCGGAGAAGCCTCTGTAGCTGGAGGACTCTCGATGAGATCCACCGCATCCACAACCCTGGAAGTTACCTCCTCGGCATCACAAGGGGCGGAGGTCCCTCCGACTTCCTTCTCCCCCATTTTCCTCTTTTGGTGGGTCTTCAGGGGGGTGGCATCCTCCTCCGAAGGCTCGGGAACCTCGAGCTCAGCAACATTGTAGCGATGCTTAAGCTGATGCCACAAGTTTGTCCCCATAATGCCTGCAGAAAAGAAAGCAAAGCACATCAATAAGAGGCAACCACACAAGCCCCAACAACCTACCAGAACGCGTAATACTCACTCTCTAGGCCCCTCTCCCTGTAAGGCGAATTCGCAAGCGACAAAACAAGCTTGCAATCCAACGGACGAGGGAGCACGACAAGATTTTTAATGGTGGCCGCCTCCGCGGCCGTCACCTTCAGATCCCCCAAACCGTGAAACCTAGATGGCTTGGGACACCAATAGAACGGAAACCTCGACGAACCGCCAAAATAGAACACCTCATCTTTCAAAGGGTCCACACCCACAAGGGCGACCCGGAAAAACTCGGACTTCAAATTTTTATACGATTGGGAGTAGGGAGTAAACAAACCCCCATCCCTACTCCCGCTCAAAGACAGAATACCGTAAGGCAGAGCGCCCATCTTTAACTGATAAAAATGAAGAAAGACGCGAAGTGATAGACCATGGGCCAAGGGCCCAGTGACCAGAGCTATGGCTAGGAGGATACAGGAAGAGCTGGATCTTGAGAAGACTAATGGGCTTGTCAGGCCCAAGATAATCTTCACTTGGAATGCTCTATCATGAAGAGAAGGCCTTAGTTCTATTTGTTTATATTGTACAGTTTATGCATAGTCTTTTGTATAGGTTATTTTTGCCTTTGTATTGTGAGGCACTTTAGTTTCTTTTTCCTAGTGATTGTATATTGTTTTTAAGGTAGGTTACTTGGAGAGTTTAGCTCCATTTAACCTCCCTAGTTGATACTTTCATTTTGTATTTTTTCAGTAGGAAAAAGGGGGTGACATTTAGCAATGCTTGAGGGTGTGCTTAGAAATTGGGCATGAGTTGGGCCTAGGTAAAATTTTACATATTGGACTCATTTTGCTCCTAATTTTTTATAGATTTGATTTAGCTAGGTCTCATCATCATATGATGAACCTAACTAAACCAAATCAAGGATTTTCAAAATAAATCATGGAGCCATTTGAGACCAAGGTCGCCTAGCTCCAAGTGTTCTTCTTGGCCGAATTTCTCAAGCTTCTCCTCTTGGTTTTTGAAGCTTGCCTTGCAAGCTTCTAAACCAAGGGAGGTTAAGCCTACCTTACCATGGTTCTTAAGTGAACCATAGTCAAGGTTAGCTTCTCCTACAAGCTAGCTAAACCGTGGGAGTTTAAGTTAATCCTACCATAGTTCCTAGTGAACCATGGTTAAGGTTAGCTTCTCCTACAAGCTACCTTCCCCTATATATTTGATTTTCCTACTCTTGTACTCACTTTTGACAAATTTGAGAAATATAATCTGAATTTCTCTCCCACTCAAGAGTCATAAAAACCGAAGAGAACCCTCACTCTAAGGATTCTCTCAAAGTGCTTCTACTTTTGGCTTGGTTCCTAAAGCTTCCTTCACAAGCTTAAGGAGTGGCCGAACCTCCTTCATAGACTTCACCTCCATTGAAGCTTATTCAAAGGAGATTTCAGAGATCTTAAGGAGTAAACCTCAAGGCATTTTAGTCCTTAGCATGGAACTCTTGAAGAAACATCAATCTACTTCAACTAGTTCCATCATTTTTGGTATCTAGAGCCTAGTGCTCTTGAGGTTTTGTTCTAATTTTTTCTTCATTGAATCCGTGTTGTTCCTTCCTTATTTTGTCTTGAAATTGAGTTTGCTGTATGGATCTATGTTTTCTAAAATTTTTGATGGATCCTTATGTCACATGTGAAGTAATTGATTCATGATTTTTGCTTGTTCCTAATTCCTTGAATCAATTCGGTTTGTGCTTTAGGTTCATGTGCTTGTGCTTTTATTTTTGCTTGAGTCTCTCTATTCCTATAAGCATGAGTCCGTGATTGGACATTGACAATACTTAGTGTATGTTTTTGTTTTTGAATCATATGTTTTGTCTAGAGTCATGTGTAGTGCTTTGAATGTCATTGAATCCTAGACTAGCTTGTTTTAACCTAATTTTTGTTTTGTGTTGATTGTGTCCGAATTTGTTGTGTCTTTTGCTTATTAAATCTGTACCTTACCATATGTGCTTTTGATTTACATGTTTGAGTTCTTAATTTGCTATTAGTTCTAGCAAATTTCCTAGAGTTAGGTTTCTATTATGTCATATTAAAAGTTTTGTCAAGATAAGTTCATAAACACTTTCCTATTAGGTTCCTTTGTGTTTTGTTGTGTGGCTGAACCTTATTGAAATTCTTTGAACTATAAAACAGAGGCAAAACAGAGATGTATGTGTCCTAATTGCATGAGAAAAACAAAGAAAAATAGTGCTTAAAAATTTGACCTAAAAATCCTACAAAATAGTGAAGCACTAGTGAAAACATGCTTGTTGACACCTCTTGTTTTGTGTAAAATTTTTACTGCAGTTTTTCTACCTTGAAACCGAGACTCCTAAGTGTTCAAAAGGCATTAAAACTCCTGAACATCAAAAGAAAAATAAGTGAAAAATATTTTTCTAAAAAGAAAAGAAAGAAAAAGAAAAAGAAAAAGCCAAATAGGAGTGAAAACTTGTTTGTATTGCTCTCGGTTTTGGTATGGTTTTGGCATTAAAATTTTGTGACCAGCCACATTAATTGAGTCTTATTTTTATTTCTAATCTTAGCTTTTAATTTTGTAATCCATTCTAGTGCCTTTCCTAGGATAATCTTTGTGTGCTAGCTTTCAAAATTTCCTTTAATTGTTGCTTGTCATTTTTGTGGAACTCTTTCTAGTTTGTCACATTCTTTTCTACCATTTGGTGTAGCTATTCTAAATTGTTCTTTTTCAGTTTTAGCACTAATATTATAGTCTTGAAGGTGGTTGAGTGCTTCTTAAAAGGTGTAGGAGGCCAAGGCAAAGGACATCCACTTGAAAGCTTTGGTGGTTGCTTAGGGAGTTTGTTCTCTCTTGGTGGCTAGGCTCTTGAAAACACCTAGAAGTGACTAACATCAAAGTTGCTTCTAAAGAGAGGAGTGAAACACCTTGTGAGGCTGCAGTTGGTGGCTGAATTGGAGCAACAAGAAACTAAACCATTTGTGAAAGTTTGTGAAAATTTAGAACAAATTTTAGTGACGGAAATTTTTGATTCTAAAACTAGTTTCCTTACAAAATCCGTGACTAAAATTTGCTTCTAATTAGTGGCAAATTTGTTTTACTTAAATTAGGTGCAGCCACTAAATTCATTTGATTGTGAATTTACATTTCATTTGGAGTGTGAATTTGCATTTCATTTGAAGAAAATTTGAATTTCATTTTCTTGTAATTTTTGATTTCCAAATTTTTGTACAAGGCCTTTATTAAGGAGTGTCTTGGAGTGCCTTTGGTGTATCTCCATCTCTCCTTAAGAATTTCTCATAGTAAATTTCGTTTAGTACTTGTGAGAGGGTCCTTGAAGGTCTTTGGTACCTCTCAAGCTCTCACTTAGGTTTAAATTGCTTACCACGCCTAGTTTATGTTTTCGGTCATTTAAGTTTTCAAGCAATTTATGTTTTAAGCAATTTATGTTTTAAGCAATTTATGTTTTCAGTCATTTAAGTTTCCAAGCAATTTATGTTTTCTTGCTCTTTATGTTTTCAAGCATCTTATAAACTGTACACATAGGCACTTGTTTGTTATTTTTCTTTAAGAAAAGTTCTTTGTGAAAATTGTTTTGTGCAAGACAAAAGTACAAGGGGGTTTAGAGATTTTTACTTGAAGAGGCTTGGTTATTAAGTGGCTCTTTAGTAGCTCACCTCCCTCCAAAGTTCAATTTGTACTCTTAGACCTCCAAGTGCCAAGTCTAAGCACTTCAAAAAAAAAAATCTTATTTTCATAAAAACTATTTTTGTATGGAAAAATCTCTTGAATTAAAATGTCTCAAAATTCCTCCAATAGTGAAAGTGATGGCTCTCCAAAAAGTCTTTCTTACATCACTAAAGAGTTCAAATCACTTAAACTATGGAAAAAGCAAGAGTCCATTCAAAGAGAGAAGGAAAGAATTGAAAGAGAAGGACAACTTGCTTATTTAGAGGAAAAATTGAGAATTTTAAGGCAAGAGGAAGAAAAATTGAAAGAAAATATGAAGAAACATAGGAAAAAGAGTAGGAGCTCACATTCCCAATATACATTCCCTAATGAAAGCATGAATCAATGGGATCACTACCAACATACTCCTAGGAGAACTACTAGGCCAAGGGAAGTCAAAGTTGACCTCCCACAATTCTTTGGCAAAGATGATGTAGAGTCTTATCTAGATTGGGAAATGAAGGTTGAGCAACTCTTTGCTTGCCATAGGGTAAGTGAAGAGAGGAAAGTCCCTTTGGCTGCCTTTAGCTTCCAAAGGCATGCCATGTATTGGTGGATAGCCCTAGAGAGAGAGAGACGCCTCCACAATGATCCTCCAATTCAATATTGGAATGATCTTAAAAGTACAATGAGAAGGAGGCACATTCCCATCTACTATGGGAGGGAGCTTATGAATAAGTTCCAAAGGCTCCAACAAAGAGACATGTCTGTAGAACAGTACAGGCAACAAATACAGCTTTTAATGATGAGGGCTTGTATTAGGGAAGAAGAAGCAACAACTGTAGCTAGGTTCTTAAGTGGTCTTAATTTAGAAATAAGAGATCAAGTGGAGCTACTACCCTACAAGGACCTAAATGACTTGGTCCAACTTTGTGTAAGGGTAGAACAACAAAGAATGAGAAACTCTTACAAAAAAGATAGCTCCCACTCTTCATTTCTAAAGAAAGATTCCAAGAAGGAGGGAAAAACTTTTGAAAAGAAGAAAACTTTTGAACCCTCCAAGAATCTAGCCATAGAAAAAGACAAAGGAAAGGGAAAGGACACTACACACACTAGTTCTAGGACTAGTGATATTAAATGCTTTAAATGTTTAGGGAGAGGCCACATTGCCTCCCAATGCCCCACAAAGAAAGTCATGATCATGAGGGGGCATGACATTTATATTAGCCAAGATGAGGCTACTACTTCCTCTAGTAATAGTGAGGAAGAAGCAAGTGAACAAGAGGAAGGTGTAGAGTCTACTTTTCCTTATGAAGGGGAGCTCTTAATGATTAGGAGACTCCTCAACAACCAACCTAGTGATACTCTATCACAAAGAGAGAACATATTTCATACTAGATGCAAAGTTTTCAAACAGTGCATGTTCTCTCATTGTTGATAGTGGCTCATGGTGCAATTGTTGTAGCACTAGGCTGGTTGAGAAGTTGGGCTTAACTACTAGTCCCCATCCTAAACCTTATAAACTCCATTGGATTAATGAGGATGGTGACTTAACAGTTGACCAAAAAGTAAAGGTCAAGCTTTCTATTGGGAACTATGAAGATGAGGTGCTATGTGATGTAGTACCAATGGAAGCTTGTCACATCTTATTAGGAAGGCCATGACAATTTGATAAGAAAACCATGCATAATGGCCTTACTAACGAGATTACCTTTACACATAAAGAAAAGAAATTTGTGTTTCATCCTCTTACTCCTCAACAGGTGGCTGAGGATCAAAGCACAAATGAAACTCAAAAGAGATAGAGAAAAAAGATTTAAAAAAAAAAAGGAAAAAAGAGAAAAAAAAAAGTCCGTGAAAACTAAGGATAGAGAGGAATCTAGGGAGAAAGGAGTTCCCTCCCTAGAGGTTGTTACTCAAGAAAATGCAATTTCCAAACAAACCCTCTTGATTCAACAACCCTCTTATATCCTTCTCTGTAAAGGAACTCTTTCTTGCACTGCCACATCTAGTGGACATGAGACTTTACCTAAAGGGGTAAAAACACTTTTAAAAGAATTTGATGATCTATTTCCTCCCGAGGGTCCAATGGGCCTTCCTCCTTCTAGAGGAATAGAGCATCAAATTGATTTGGTGCCTGGGGCTAGCCTACCTAATAGGCCTGCCTATAGGACCAACCCCCAAGAAACAAAAGAAATTGAGTCTCAGGTCCAAGAGTTGTTGGAGAAGGGCTGGGTTCGAAAGAG
This sequence comes from Cajanus cajan, assembly GCF_000230855.2. NCBI lineage: Eukaryota > Viridiplantae > Streptophyta > Magnoliopsida > Fabales > Fabaceae > Cajanus > Cajanus cajan. The sequence goes on from NC_138525.1 coordinate 44,311,512, forward strand.
CTTAAGTCCTTTTGCTGTTCCAGTGTTGTTGGTTCCCAAGAAGGATGGCAAGTGGAGAATGTGTTGTGATAGTAGAGCCATCAACAACATCACTGTGAAATATAGGCATCCTATCCCTAGACTTGATGATATGTTAGATGAACTTCATGGAGCCATCATATTTTCCAAAGTTGATCTTAAAAGTGGTTATAATCAAATAAGAATTAAAGAAGGTGATGAATGGAAAATCGCTTTCAAGACCAAGTTTGGATTGTATGAATGGTTGGTGATGCCTTTTGGACTCACCAATGCTCCTAGCACTTTTATGCGTCTAATGAATCATGTTCTAAGGGATTGTATAGGTAGATTTGTAGTAGTTTATTTTGATGATATTCTCATATATAGTAGGTGCCTAAGTGATCACATAGGACACTTAAGGCAAGTATTTGACATTCTTAGGAAAAATCAACTTTTTGGTAACCTAGAAAAATGTACTTTTTGTGTAGATAGTGTTGTTTTCTTAGGTTTTATCATTAGTAAAAAAGGGGTTCATGTGGACCCCGAGAAAATCAAGGCCATCCAAGAATGGCCCACTCCTAAAAGTGTTGGAGATAGTAGGAGCTTCCATGGTTTGGCAAGCTTTTATAGGAGGTTTGTTCCTAATTTCTCCACACTTGCCTCCCCATTAAATGATTTAGTCAAGAAAAATGTGGAATTTATATGGGGTGAGAAACAAGAAAATGCCTTCACTCCCTTAAAGCATAAGCTTACCCATGCACCACTTCTAGCTCTACCAGATTTTTCAAAAACTTTTGAGTTAGAATGTGATGCCTCTGGAGTTGGCATAGGGGCAGTTTTGTTACAGGGTGGGCACCCCGTTGCATATTTTAGTGAAAAACTCAAGGGTGCCTCTCTTAACTACCCTACCTATGACAAAGAGCTCTATGCTTTGGTTAGGGCCCTTCAAACGTGGGAACACTACCTTATTCCCAAAGAGTTTGTCATTCATAGTGACCATGAGTCACTTAAATACTTGAAGGGTCAAGGCAAATTAAATAAAAGGCATGCTAAATGGGTAGAGTTCTTAGAACAATTCCCATATGTGATTAAATACAAGAAAGGGAAAAATAATGTGGTGGCTGATGCCCTTTCTAGGAGACATACTTTGTTAGTCTCCATTGGATCTCAAATCTTGGGATTTAATCACATTAAGGAGTTGTACACTAATGATCTCGAATTTAAGGAAAATTATACTCAATGCTTAGTAAAGCCTCAAGGAGGGTTCTATATTTCTGAGGGGTACTTATATAAAGAAGGAAGAATTTGTATACCCCAAGGATCTATAAGAAAACTCCTTGTTAAAGAAAGTCATGAGGGTGGTCTCATGGGGCACTTTGGAGTTGAAAAGACTCTAAGCTTTTTAAAAGAAAAATTCTTTTGGCCCCATATGAGAAGGGATGTTGAGAGGTTTTGCTCTAGATGTATAGCTTGTTTACAAGCAAAGTCTAAAGTAATGCCTCATGGCATCTATACACCCTTGCCTGTTGCTAACTCTCCATGGGTTGATATCAGTATGGACTTTATTTTGGGCTTGCCCAAGACCCAGAGAGGCATGGATTCTATTTTTGTGGTAGTGGACAGATTTAGTAAAATGGCCCACTTTATACCCTGCCACAAAATAAATGATGCAAGCAACATTGCAAGACTCTTTTTCAAGGAAGTGGTTAGACTTCATGGTCTACCCAAAACCATTGTTTCAGATAGGGATACTAAGTTCCTTAGCCATTTCTGGAAAATTCTTTGGAGTAGGCTAGGAACTAAATTGCTTTTCTCTACTACTTGTCACCCACAGACTGATGGGCAAACAGAAGTAGTTAATAGATCCCTATCTACAATGTTAAGGGCAGTCCTTAAGGGTAACCATAAGTCTTGGGATGAGTACTTGCCCCGCATTGAATTTGCTTATAACAGGGTAGTCCATAAGACTACCAAAATCTCACCTTTTGAGGTTGTGTATGGTTTTAACCCTCTCACTCCTTTAGACCTAATACCTCTACCAGATTCTTCTCATTACTTTCATAAAGAAGGGGTATCTAGGGCTGACTTTATTAAGAAATTACATGAGAAGGTTAAAACTCATATACAACAACAAAATGAGAGAACTGCTTTAGAGAGAAGCAATGGAAAGAAAACCCTCATCTTTGAGGAAGGGGATTGGGTTTGGCTTCATTTGAGAAAGGAAAGGTTTCCTTTTCAAAGGAAGTCTAAACTCAACCCAAGAGGAGATGGTCCCTTCCAAGTCCTCCAAAGAATAAATGATAATGCTTATAGGTTAGATCTTCCCAGTGATTATGGAGTGAGTAACACTTTTAATGTGAGTGATCTTATTACCTTTACAGGCTATGATGAGGAAGATGAACCTACAGATTTGAGGACAAATCCTTCTCAAGAAGGAGGGGATGATAGACCATGGGCCAAGGGCCCAGTGACCAGAGCTATGGCTAGGAGGATACAGGAAGAGCTGGATCTTGAGAAGACTAATGGGCTTGTCAGGCCCAAGATAATCTTCACTTGGAATGCTCTATCATGAAGAGAAGGCCTTAGTTCTATTTTTTTATATTGTACAGTTTATGCATAGTCTTTTATATAGGTTATTTTTGCCTTTGTATTATGAGGCACTTTAGTTGCTTTTTCCTAGTGATTGTATATTGTTTTTAAGGTAGGTTACTTGGAGAGTTTAGCTCCATTTAACCTCCCTAGTTGATACTTTCATTTTGTATTTTTTCAGTAGGAAAAAGGGGGTGACATTTAGCAATGCTTGAGGGTGTGCTTAGAAATTGGGCCTGAGTTGGGCCTAGGCAAAATTTTACATATTGGACTCATTTTGCTCTTAATTTTTTATAGATTTGATTTAGCTAGGTCTCATCATCATATGATGAACTTAACTAAACCAAATCAAGGATTTTTAAAATAAATCATGGAGCCATTTGAGACCAAGGCCGCCTAGCTCCAAGTGTTCTTCTTGGCCGAATTTCTCAAGCTTCAGCCTACCTTACCATGGTTCTTAAGTGAACCATGGTCAAGGTTAGCTTCTCCTACAAGCTAGCTAAACCGTGGGAGTTATATAACCCTACCATAGTTCCTAGTGAACCATGGTTAAGGTTAGCTTCTCCTACAAGCTACCTTCCCCTATATATTTGATTTTCCTACTCTTGTACTCACTTTTGACAAATTTGAGAAATATAATCTGAATTTCTCTCCCACTCAAGAGTCATAAAAACCGAAGAGAACCCTCACTCTAAGGATTCTCTCAAAGTGCTTCTACTTTTGGCTTGGTTCCTAAAGCTTCCTTCACAAGCTTAAGGAGTGGCCGAACCTCCTTCATAGACTTCACCTCCATTGAAGTTTCTTCAAAGGAGATTTCAGAGATCTTAAGGAGTAAACCTCAAGGCATTTCGGTCCTTAGCATGGAACTCTTGAAGAAACATCAATCTACTTCAACTAGTTCCATCACGAAGGGACACCTCTATACCCATAACTGTACATAGGACCTGAAAAGCCCTCAAAAAACCCCAACTATTGGGATGCAACTGGCAAGGAGCCGAGTTGATGAAATTCAAAAAATCACACTCAAACTGAGTGAAGAGAAGACAGACACCCAAATCCCTAAAAAAACATTGATACACATAGAAATGGGGGGGATCAGTAGACCTCCCCATGTACACGCCCTCATCGGCCTGACAGGGCTCCAGCCGAATCATATGGGAGATGGAAGAATCGCAAACCCTATGCGTCCTCTGAAACGCATTTACCTCAAGGAAAGAGCGAAAAATGCTCTGAACCTCAGCCACCTCGCGTTTAACCCAGTCGTAACCAAGAACGCCTGGCTCCAGGCCTCTAGGCGGTGGCGGGTCTTTCTTCTCAACAGTGACCCTTCCTGCGGCTACCGCCTTGCCACGCGCCTTGCCCCCGGCAGGCGCAGAAGATCCGACATAACTTCCACCAGCCATAAAGAAAAAAGAGAGGAACACCCAGAAAGGTTCCGAGAAAAAGAGAGAAGAAACGAATAAAAAGGAAGTACCTGGTACTCCTCCTCAGAAAATAACCCTAACGAGAAAGGGGTTACCGGAAACAACGACGGAAGCACAAAGGAGAAGGGTGATGAAAGGAAGCAAGAAACCAAGAAAAACTCTCTCGTACTCGGGAAATCAGAAGGAAAGCAAAGAGTAAAGACGAAAAGGCACGAGCAAAAGAAAAGAAAAAGCTTTCCCCCAAAATTCAAAACTGACGCGACACGTGTCGGTCGAAGGGCACACCTAACGACACATTTATGGCAAAACCATCATTACACAACCGTCACTGCCCTTAATGCATCATTCAAACGTCTCTAGGACACAAATAGTTGCGACACGTGGTAGACCTTCAGTTAGCGTATGCGCAAAAGCCACTCCCCCCTTAGCGAGCCCGAACTTAGCTCCTCGGCCTACAGCCTTCAGAGCTCGGGGGGCTAGTGTACTAACCGTACTTCGCATCCGGGCTCCGAGCCCGGATTAGCAATACAAAACAACCCCAAGGACGCGCTGCGCGACGTCAGCCCGGTATTTGAACAAATCACACCCGAACCCGAGGATCTCGCCCTAGACCAGATCCGCCCTTCAACTATAACATATCTTATCTCAGGCCCAAGGCCCAAGGCAAACCTAAACCACTCTAAGGTACGTACATTATATATATGAGACTATTATTCATGCAAACCCTAACTTTGGCATCGAAGTCTCTTTTGCAGGTACCTCCCCCATCTTGGAGCACCAATACATCAAGCAAAGGAGGCTCCCCAATCTTACTGGACGGATCACCCCTACGGTCAAATTCCGGTAAGAACAGAAATTATAAAATCATACAAATTAACAGCATACTTTTGGAAATCAAAGTTCTGGAATTAATTTTACTTTTTCTTTCATTTTTTCTTTCCTTTTTTCTTTGATACTCTTAACGTGGTATTTGGTTGGAAAAAAAATGAAAGAAAAAACATTTTTGTAAACTCTTTTTGTTTGAGGATAAGAATGAAATAAAATAAAACCTTTTTCTCAGATTAATTTTAGTTCCTTTTAACATTAGAGAGATTAATTTAGAGACAGAGGAGACTCTTAAAATATTTATAGTTATTTTATCCCTATATTAATTAACAAATAGATTATTGACGATCATATTTTAATGCAAATAGATTATCATAGGGCCACTTTATGAAGGACAACAAGTTCAAATTAAGGATTCAACTACTGCATCCTTATCATGGGATATCTCAATCAAAAGAAAAAAAACTCCCCCCGCCAAACAATGGCTGCCTTAAGATGAGCTTTCAATATCTCAATCAAAAGAACCATTACCAAACCATAAGCAGAAAATTATGAATCTAGTCAATCAACAGTGCAAGATGTTAAAAATCTAATCAATCAACGAACATGCATCTATAAAGTGGTTTAGCTTATGCTTGGTAGTAATTAAATTCGGGTGGTAAAAAATAATTTTGTATTAAGTGTAGACCCCTAAAATTGTCCGGGTCGGAAATAAAACTCGAAGACCCTCAAAGATCGAAGGAAAGTCAGCCAGAAGGACTCCTAGAAGACCATAGGATGGCTATCTGTAGGTTTAGAGGTCTTAGAGTAGCTTAAAATAAGGAAGTGGAGGGAATGAAGCCCAATACGGCCGTACTAAACTTAATACGGCCGTATTGAAGCTTCAATACGGCCGCAGTGAACTCAATACGGCGTATTGAAGTTTCTGAAACTTCAATACGGCCGTACTGAAATCAATACGGCCGTATTGAAGCTTCAATACAGCCGCAGTGAACTCAATACGGGCGTATTGAAATTTCTGAATTTCAATACGGCCGTATTGAACTCAATACGGCCGTATTGAAGTTCAAAAATTTCAATACGGCCGTATTGATTCCATAGCCCGTATTGCGCCTGTTCCCTATAAATATGACGTCAATTGGACGTCATTTGACACTTTGGAACATAGTTTCAACCCTCTCCTTGAGTATTCTAGGGTTTTTGAGCAGTGTTCTGCCCTAGAAATCACTCGGAGAGTTGATCCGACGAAGTTCTTGAGCCCCGAGCCATTTTGCTTGAGGATCGAACCTAGTCGAAGGGAAATCCTCCGGATTTCCATAGTTAAAATTTTATAGGAGGGAGCGAGCGGGCTTGTAGAGCGAGGGAACGCCAAAAAGCTTCCCAGTTTTACGAAATATATAAAAGCACGCTTCAAAGGTTTCTTCTTAAATCCTTCCTTTTACTGCTTTCTGTGTGCATATTTAAACTGTCATCATGTAGATAGTTAATTTATAATTGCTTAGAATAAATAGGGGTAATTTAGTAATTTTACGCTATTATTTTAGAAATAATCTGTCATAGGGAACCCGAAAGGGGCGCTGTGGGGTGCTAACACCTTCCCCACGCGTAACCGACTCCCTTACCCGACTCTGGTTGTAATGGCCGAAGTCGATTTTTGAATCGATTGCCTTATCCCTTTTTCCAATGTTTTGAGTAAAACATTGGTGGCGACTCCAAAGAACCCTCCTTTTGCGAAAACCACTAATCCATGGAGGGTCCCGCTTGGGATTAATATGGATTGGTGAACCATTTTAATAAAATTGCTCGTTTGACGAGGTCTCAGTTTGAGAATAAGTCATTCTAGCAATCCATATTTTTTAAACGAATAATCGAGTCCAACCATCCTTCGCGAATGCCGAAAGCCCGTTTCGGGCCGGTGGCGACAGATGGCGACTCCACTGGGGAAGCTTCGAGAGTCAGTCCCATTTAGTGACAGATTGTTTTTAACAAATAATAGTTAAAAATTACTTCGTTACCCCTTGCTTGTATGATAACATGATTTATTATATGGCTTTAAATAACTGTTGTATGTTTAAATTCCGCAATTGTTTGAAATACAAACTGTACACAAACCTTTGCACACAACAGTTCCCTCTATACCCGGGGGCATGAGTGATTAACCATAGGGAGTGGATGTTAGTACGGCCGGTTGTCGAATGGGTCTATAGGTGCCCGTAGACCGTTGTCGGAAAACATCACTCAAGGTGATAACCATGAACTTGAGTCCGACGGTGCGTTGGAGCTTTCCATCGACCTACGATGAGAGGAATTGGGTCCCTATAATGGGGGCACCTTGGGGGCCTTGGACTGGTGAGAACAGTTAGAACCTACCTTGAATATGCACCATTTCTGCAGGATACCCCTACCTCGTGATTCGCTCGTGACTGTTCGTGGATGAGTGAATTGTGTGTGCATTTTTTATGTGACATTGTATGAGCATATATTTGCACCTTTTAAACATACAACATTCTTGTTTACAATAAAAAAATAAGAATAAATAGAAATAAAGATTTTCTAGTACATGGTGTTAACATCTGCCTCCATTGCATTCATATAGGTAGTTTCCCTTTTCACCCAAAATATACAAAAACAAAATACCCAAAAAAAGAAAAATGATATTTACCCAAAACCAAGCAATATCATGCATCATCTTAGGGACATCCCGAAAACATGATAATGCTTAGTTCAATAAACACAATGCATGCATATTCAACATCATCATCTCATATCATGCATATAGATCATGGAGGGATCTAGGAGTCATGCATTTCATACATCCCTCCTAGTAATTCATTAATAAACATAAATAAAAAGAAAGGATTTAATCGATGCGTATGTTCAAGATGGATCGCACGTCATTTGTTATTAAGTGTAAGCCAACAACCGCGCCAAGCGAGCGCACATCAACTCCGTTGTTGGTAATCAAGACGAATAAAGGGGAAGGTCCAACACCATTAAGGATCACTGCTCCAAGACCTTTCCCCTACGAATCAAATAAGGCTGTGCCGTGGATATACGACATCCATTTTTCTGCCGACAGCGATATCTCTAACATCGCTGGGCTTGGGGGCATGACTAGGAGTGGCAGGATCTACACTCCCGAAGATCTTCATGATAAAGCCCCCAAGAATAAAGAAAAAGAAGAAAAGAAAACCGAGGAAAATAAAGAATCCGAGGAGGAGACAGACGAGCTGTTAAAATATATCTGACAGAGCGAGTACTCCATCGTGGATCAACTTCATAAGACGCCAGCAAAGATTACGCTGTTGTCTTTGATCCTAAGCTCCGAACCGCATCGGCAAGCTCTGTTAAAAGTCTTGAACGAGGCATATGTGTCGCACACTATCTCCCAAGACAAGTTTGAGGGGATTGTTAGTCACATCACGGCTAGTGATCACCTCACCTTCACCGATGAAGAGATCCCCGCTGAGGGACCAAATCACAACAAGCCCTTGCACACCTCTGTAAAGTGCAAGGAGTATCACATCGTTAAAGTCTTGGTAGATAATGGATCTTCCTTGAATGTAATGCCAAAAAGAACGCTCAAGCAATTGGCAATCAAGGGAGTCCAAATGCGCCCGAGCAACATGATCGTTCGAGCTTTCGACGGTTCAAAAAGAGAAGTGGTGGGAGAAGTCAATCTCCCAATCCAAATTGGACCCACCATCTTCAACGTCGAATTTCAAGTGATGGACATTACTCCCGCATACAGCTGTCTCCTCGGCCGACCTTGGATTCATGATGCGAAAGCTGTACCCTCTACGCTCCACCAGAAAGTCAAGTTCATAGTGGGTGACAAACTGGTGACCGTGCAAGCTGAAGATGACATACTCATCAGCAAGCCATCCAACATACCTTATGTGGATGCAGCAGAGGAAGCTTTGGAAACCGCCTTCCAAGCATTGGAAATCGCCAATGTTGAGATATTTCCCCGAGAAATGAAGAAGGTAGCTCATATGCTCACAAAGAACGGATACTTGCCAGGACAAGGATTAGGCAAGGACTCCCAAGGGATCCCGGAGCTACCTATTATCAAGGACAATCCGGGGAAACAAGGGTTAGGATACAACCCTGTTAATGATCAAAGAACGAAGAGGAATCAAGATCCTTCTCGACGTTCTTTAAGCCAGATCTTTAGGAAGGCCGGTTCACAAGCGTCAAGGCCGGTCGTCGTCGTCAAAATGTTTTTCTCCTTCCGATAGGGATGTATAGACTCAGTGACTATTAGAGATCACTCCTCGGGGACAGCCCGACCCCCGAGCCTCGATAGGGCACATGTTTCCGCTGCGATTATAATAAAATCATTCTTCATTAATTCTTTATTGCTTCTTTTCTTGCTTGCAATAAAATTCTAGACCACATTATTTTAACCCTGTTTGAATAAGCATAAATGAGGTTAAAATCATCTTGATAACAATAAACCCGCATCATTTTTATGTGGAAATGTGCATGACAGCTTGGAGCACCTTTTCTTGGCATCAATAAGTGCCATCATGGATAAAAGAAATCCTAAAGATAATAAGCTCGGCAGGAAACCCAAAAAAGGGACTGCGCAAAAATAAGAGCAAAAGACCCGCTAGGAATCCCACGAAAAGGGTGACCTAGGCAAAAGTTAGGGTTACAAAATGAATACAAAAGCCCACTAAGACATCACAAAAGGGTGTTTTAGGCAAAAGTTAGGGCCGTCAAAAAAAGAAAAAAAAACAAAATAAATCCATGATGGTACCATCAATTGAATTCAACAAGGGGCTCAAGAAAAGCTATCCAAGTTGTCAAAACACAATCATTAATAACAAAGATGTGCTTAACCTCATAAGTGTTTAATCGAACAAGCCTAAACACATAAGCCTACCATGGCCAGCCATTCTTACAAAAACCATTTTTCAAAAATAAAATAATCCCCTCTAAAACACAAACCTTTGAAAATATATCCTTTCCTTCTTTTCTCTCTTGTCCCAAACGATTTTTGAATAATCTTGTGGAAACATGGAGATATAGTGGTCAATAGGAGGGTTGACACATCTTCTAAAGAAAGGGAAGAATCATTTGGTTGATGACACCAAAATCAAATATGCATCATTCCTCGGTAACAGAAATCGGCAGAGCACAGTCCGTCTGGAGGAATGGCAAAATCCAAACACAAAAACGCATCGGTTAATTCTTTTGAAAAAAGAATCAAATAGAATTAGGTGCATCATACTGCATACATGCATACAGATGATAGGTGTACTGGAAGATCACTTATTCTCTGTTTATTGAAAAAACAAAAAAAATAAAAAATATAAATTTCAAAAAAAACAATGCGCCCGTACCATGTTCAGTACACCCGTACTAAAATTGGGGTTATGAACAAATTTTTAACTCAAACATGGGCGTACTGAAATGGATGCGGCCGTATTGGCCATAAAGAAATTTTCAAAGACCTCGTCATGAGGCAATTGCATAAAATAAAAAAAATAGAAAAAATAGAAAAAATTGCTTGTGTATGACAGCAGCAAACAAAATGCAAAGATTCAGAAAATCAACAGCGTCATATAGAATAACTGAGCCTGGAGAGGCTTGCCGAAAGAATACTCTCAGAATAACTGAGCCTGGAGAGGCTTGCCGAAATAATACTCTCTCAAAATAACTGAGCCTGGAGAGGCTTGCCGAAATAATACTCTCTCAAAATAATTGAGCCTGGAGAGGCTCGCCGAAATAATACTCTCTCATAATAACTGAGACATTTCTGTACAGAAAAAGCCGAAAAACAACAGAAAAGGCAAAAATACAGAAAAAGCCAAAAAATGACAAAAAAGGCAAAAATACAGAAAAAGCCAAAAAAATGACAAAAAAGGCAAACATACAGAAAAAGTCAAAAGTCGACAAAAAAAGACAAAGATTTCACATCTTTCAGAATAACTGAGCCTGGAGAGGCTCGCCGAAATAATACTCTCAGAATAATTGAGCCTGGAGAGGCTTGCTGAAATAATACTCTTTCAGAATAATTGAGCCTGGAGAGGCTTGCAGAAATAATACTTCCTCAGAATAACTAAAGCCTGGAGAGGCTTGCAGAAATAATACTCCCCCAACTGTACAGAGTAAATGAGCCTGGAGAGGCTCGCAGAAATAATACTCCCCAGAGAAACCTCAACTCAAGCTCACGGAACAAATCCTCAGCGAGAGCTATCAAAGCAAAATCGTCAAAATCCCCAATGGAAGTACGATCTCCCAAGCAGAATATCCAAGTCAAAGGACTTAAACTTCCTCAGTGAAGATAGCTCTCCAGCTCAAGTGTTGAGTGAGGCTAAGCCTGCAGAGGCTTCCTAAATAATACTCTGGGATACATAAGATCCCTCATTCCCCAATCGCCTACTCAAGAGGCACTCCTTCAAAAAGAGGAAAAATAAAAAAAAAGATCAATAACCATTCCCCAAGAGGAATCCGGCACTCAGCCGAACACTGAACATCAAGATAATTCGCCTATTCAGAGGCACTCTTTCAAAAAAAAAAAAAAAAAAAAAAAAAATCATCAATAACAATTCCCCAAGCGGAATTTGGCTTTTCAGCCAATCATTGAACGTCAAGCTGATACGCCTAACAGAAGAGGCTAATCAAAATCAACGACAAAATCCCCCAGCGGATAACAGCCTACACAGAGGCAGTAAAAAATCAGAAAATCAAAAAGAGATACCCGAATAAGGATAACCGGGATACTCCACCAACGTCAAAGGACGTCAGCCAAACATAAGGCATCGCTCAATTCAAGAAGAGCATCTGTGTCTACACCCCAAGGAAACAGAAATTCCTCAATGGGTACCAACAATGCAATGCAAGTTGGGACATAAGAACCTATGAATGACTGCACATCCCCTAGACGGATCCCTGCGTTATCCAGCCCTCAGTGGCACAAAATCAGAAAAACCGTCGAAGCAGCATCGTGGACTGTGGAGACAAAATCATATCAAAGCCTAAAAGGCAATACCCAGCTACCCAGTTGTCGAGAGCACCGAGGTATGCACAAGCCTGGAGAGGCAGTACTCAGCTACCCAGTTGTCGAGAGCACCGAGGTATGCACAAGCCTGGAGAGGCAATACTCAGCTACCCAGTTGTCGAGAGCACCGAGGTATGCACAAGCCTAAGAGGCGCTACTCAGCTACCCAGTTGTCGAGAGCACCGAGGTATGCACAAGCCTAAGAGGCGCTACTCAGCTACCCAGTTGTCGAGAGCACCGAGGTATGCACAAGCCTGGAGAGGCGGTACTCAGCTACCCAGTTGTCGAGAGCACCGAGGTATGCACAAGCCTGGAGAGGCGGTACTCAGCTACCCAGTTGTCGAGAGCACCGAGGTATGCAATGAGCCTGGAGAGGCGACGACTAATACTCAACCTGGAGAGGCTACTCAACAATTTTCCACCGGAAGACGCTACAAGTCAGAAGGTTGGCACATCACCCGGACAATTGGGTCAACTCCTTTACTTGTCAGCCGGTACACCAAAAAGCCGTTTGACTAAGTAAAGGGGGGGCAGCTGTAGACCCCTAAAATTGTCCGGGTCGGAAATAAAACTCGAAGACCCTCAAAGATCGAAGGAAAGTCAGCCAGAAGGACTCCTAGAAGACCATAGGATGGCTATCTGTAGGTTTAGAGGTCTTAGAGTAGCTTAAAATAAGGAAGTGGAGGGAATGAAGCCCAATACGGCCGTACTAAACTTAATACGGCCGTATTGAAGCTTCAATACGGCCGCAGTGAACTCAATACGGCGTATTGAAGTTTCTGAAACTTCAATACGGCCGTACTGAAATTAATACGGCCGTATTGAAGCTTCAATACAGCCGCAGTGAACTCAATACGGGCGTATTGAAATTTCTGAATTTCAATACGGCCGTATTGAACTCAATACGGCCGTATTGAAGTTCAAAAATTTCAATACGGCCGTATTGATTCCATAGCCCGTATTGCGCCTGTTCCCTATAAATATGACGTCAATTGGACGTCATTTGACACTTTGGAACATAGTTTCAACCCTCTCCTTGAGTATTCTGGGGTTTTTGAGCAGTGTTCTGCCCTAGAAATCACTCGGAGAGTTGATCCGACGAAGTTCTTGAGCCCCGAGCCATTTTGCTTGAGGATCGAACCTAATCGAAGGGAAATCCTCCGGATTTCCATAGTTAAAATTTTATAGGAGGGAGCGAGCGGGCTTGTAGAGCGAGGGAACGCCAAAAAGCTTCCCAGTTTTACGAAATATATAAAAGCACGCTTCAAAGGTTTCTTCTTAAATCCTTCCTTTTACTGCTTTCTGTGTGCATATTTAAACTGTCATCATGTAGATAGTTAATTTATAATTGCTTAGAATAAATAGGGGTAATTTAGTAATTTTACGCTATTATTTTAGAAATAATCTGTCATAGGGAACCCGAAAGGGGCGCTGTGGGGTGCTAACACCTTCCCCACGCGTAACCGACTCCCTTACCCGACTCTGGTTGTAATGGCCGAAGTCGATTTTTGAATCGATTGCCTTATCCCTTTTTCCAATGTTTTGAATAAAACATTGGTGGCGACTCCAAAGAACCCTCCTTTTGCGAAAACCACTAATCCATGGAGGGTCCCGCTTGGGATTAATATGGATTGGTGAACCATTTTAATAAAATTGCTCGTTTGACGAGGTCTCAGTTTGAGAATAAGTCATTCTAGCAATCCATATTTTTTAAACGAATAATCGAGTCCAACCATCCTTCGCGAATGCCGAAAGCCCGTTTCGGGCCGGTGGCGACATTAAGGCATAATATCTATATATATATTCGGCTGGTAATGCTAGCAAGGTTTATTTTTCAGTCACCTTTCTTTTTTTCCAATAATTCATCATAAGTTATATAATATCTAGGACCCGTGACTTTGGCATAACACATTCTTGAATCTTCTTTGCAGAACCCATGACATAAACAGAATTTGGCCACGTACATGTTTTGAATAGTAGCGAAAGCACTACACAATATCTAGGAGTCTGATCTAGCGATAAAATCTCAAAGACCTTCGCCAGGTATCTAATATTCTACTATTGTAGATATTTTATTAATCTTTGACTATCTAGTTGACGATGAATAATTCTATTTAGATGTGATCATGTGAATCTATCAACTGAGATCTAACAAGTAATTATCTTATATTTAATAACATGTTTAGATATTACTATATTTATCATAATTGATTTATTTTGATTATATCATTAGTGATGTGAAAATTTTAATAAAAGAATTTCACTAATGAGTAAGGGTGTGTTTTAGGGATTTATGTTGGCATATTAAGTAAACTATTAGTTGGGGCATATTAACTATATCTTCATATTAACTAAAAATATTGTTAATTTCTTTTAATGCTTATTATGATGTAACTAATATATGATGTATATATGTTGCAGCTTTTTGAAGATGCTACACCATTGGAGGAAACCAAATTGGAAGACATTCGGATTCATTGGGGAAATTTCTTTTTAGAAAAATTTAGAAATAGATCATGTTGAAAGGTTTAGTATTACATGTAAAATTTAGAAATAGGTGAATGTGGCTTTAGCATTAGGCGGCTAAGTACATGTCTAATGTAGTATGACCTAATTTTTTTGAGCTTCTCTTCTCTTTGTAAGAAAATACTCTTCTTTTTGGATCTTAGATAGGTCTGTCTTGATTTTTGAGTATATGGCGTCTTTAGTATTATTTATTATATAATGATAATGATGTAATTGAGTCATTCTTATAATGATAAGGATCTCATATTGGCCTCTTTTGGTTTATGTTGGATTTTGATGTGGCTTCTCTCACATTGGATAATTGGATTAGTTATATTGAATCAGTTTTTACATATTTATAATTTAGTCAGTTTTATTTTAAAAATTAACCTGATTAAAAAAATATAATCTACAACGGTTCTACAAAAAAACTGACTTAGATGTATGTGTTAATCTAAGTCGGTTTTTGAGAAAAATCGACTTAGATTTACACATACATCTAAGTCAGTTTTTGTCGAAAACTGACTTAGATCATCACATACATCTAAGACTGTTTTATGAAAACTAACTTAGATCAATACATACGTCTATGACTGTTTTATGAAAACTGACTTAGATCAACACATACATCTACGACTGTTTTATGAAAACTGACTTAGATGAACACATACATCTAAGTCGGTTTTTACATAACCGTCGTAAATATGTTCATTCATCTACGACGCCTTCATCTAAGTCAGTTTTAGAACTGATGTAGATATGACAAAATAAATGACTTAGAATATAATCTTTCTAGTAGTAATTTGTACTACGACTAAGACACTTCAATTCTGTTAATGTAAAAGGTCCTCTTAAATTTTAACTATGGAGGTACAAGCTAAGTAATTCATAGTAGGTTATTATTTAGGCTTGCTTTGTGATTTTTTACATATGTAATTGAGTACCTCTGGTACTTCCATATTATATATAATACTTATTGCTTGGCTGATAAAAAGAAAATTAGTACATTACATTATGTTATTACGATAATGACGTACAATATGGAATTAATAAATTAATTTTCTTATAATTAATCTTATTTTGTTTTATTTTATCTTTTATAGAATAATGACAACAACCTTTCCATAAATATGTCTTATTTATATTAATTATACATATACATAAAGGGTACATGGATTTAAAACTGATTTTTTCTCTCCACATTTTTTAAAACATTTTTATCCTTAAAAATTTTTAGAAAATAATATTAGGAATTCACTAAAATAAATGTTAGCCATCAAGAAGTGAGTTGTGTTAAGTCAGATGAAACAATTGCCAGTAAGGTTTTGAATGAGACAAATATAATACATGTTATTTTTAACAAGTGTCTTAGTGTTTCAGAAAAACATAAGTACATGCAAGTTGAAGAATAGAGAATGTGCATATGTCAAGATAAAGGAAGAAAAGCTTCAAGCTAGACGAAAAGACAACAAATACAAGATGAAGCATACAATCAGTCGAAGTCTCGAAGTATCAAATACAACATAAAGATCAAAAGAAGCAAAGTCGTATGATAGATGAAAACCCACATGTGCGTAAGAAGAATTGGTCAAAAATCAGAAGAAAGTCAACTACACATCAGACAAAGGACAGCATAGACTAAAAAGCATTCCAAACGAAAACAAAGTCTTTCCATTCACAATGTTGACTAGACCAAAAAAAGTCAAAGCATCAAGTTCAAATTCTCAGAAGAATGTTAAAGACTTGAGACGCATAGGACTAAGAGACGTAAACGAAGACTGCCACACAAGCACTTAAAGAATCAAGTCTCAAAGGACTACTTATGCATCGTCTATGATCAAATGAAAGCTCTCAACATAATCACGTGACTAAAGGAAGAGAAGAAGAAGAAGAAAAACACGCAAAAATAAAAGCATGCATGTGTCAGAAAAAGTACATTACTTTTTTAGATAAGGACAACACTCTACAACTACATGACTGGAAAAGGAAAAAAAGGTTCCTAGCTCAACTAAGGTCAGACACAATAGCTAAAAAATGAAGAAAACTACATGCAATGTCTATGAACGGGAAGAAACATTTAATGCAAGATCTCGAGCATTAAATGAAAGATCAAACTAGTCATGAATGACTACATTTGCTTCAACGGACACTTGCAACGGGAAAATCTCCAAGACCATATATACATCACTACCTCAAACGTTGAAAGGTTGGGTTTTGCTTAAATAAGTAAAAAGTGATATCAAGCCCACAAAGCAATGAAACCAGAGAAAGAGCATTTACCGTCAAATCTACCATAGTGTATTCATCTCTGTAGACTAAGGAGTTCTAAGTGTAATTGAGGAACTTGAACCTTAGTGAGTGTAGAAATCTTTGTATCCTCTCTGTGAGAGTAAACCACACTCAACTCTTGTAAGACTAAGGTTGCATACCTTAGTGAGTGTACAAACATATGTATCCTCTCTATGAGAGTAACCCAAATACTCAAACTAAACCTATTTAGTTACCATATATAAATCCTGAAGAGGCTAGGGAAAGAATACTTGTAAAAGCTTGGAGAGGCTTGTCAAAGAATACTCACTACAAGCCAGAAGTGACTGATTAAAGAATACTAGCGCTAGTGGTGAAGCTAGCGGGCCAGGAGTTGGTCGACAATACTCACTGAGAGCCAAAAGTGGTTGAACAAAGAATACTAGCGCTAATGGTGAAGTTAACGGGCCAGGAGTTGGTCGATAATACTCACTAAGAGAAAAACTGGTTGAGCAAAGAATACTAGCGTCGACGAGTGAAGTTGACGAACTAGGAGTGGTTGAGAATACTTGGGATCAGGAGTGGTCGTGACCTGGGTGGTCTAGAATACTCACTGCTAGCCTAAAGAGCCTGATAAAAGAATACTAGGACCAATGAGTAAAGTTGGCCGACCAGGAGTGGTCGTGACCTAGGTGGTCTATAATACTCACTACGAGCCTGAAGAGGCTAAATAAATAGTACTTGTACTTCATTGAACATCTAATGGAACCCTTCAATTGAAGGAGACTAGACGTAGCTCAGTTTGAGCGAACCAGTATAAAAATACTTGATTATTTTTCAATGCTTTATACGTACTTTTATTCAGATGATTTATTATACTAAAAACTTTGTCCAATGCTCATCGTCCATTATAACCATCTTCAGATGAAAATCACGCTTGTTCAAATTACTTTATTAAAAGAACAGTTTTCGTTTAAGAAGCATTTTCCATGTGTAGACGATAATTTGTCAGATGCAAAGTTTTTTTTGTTGAACCAATCATGCACAACTTCAATTAAGCATTTAAAGTAATATTTTTATTGGACGAAGAAAGAGTCCGTTGCGAATTTTTTTTTAAAATTCCTTTGTTCACACATATATTCAAACCCCCCTTCTATGTGTTTTTTCACTCACTTCAATTGGTATCAGAGCTTAACCCCTTGAGTTGAGCATCTGACAATGCAGGGGTACATAACGACCCATGGAAGAACGAAGGACAAATGGTAGTTGAAGAGCAAGGAAGACGAACAACTGGTACAGGTAAAACAAGTATCAACTTATCTACTTCAATAAAGCATGTTATATAGGTTATAGGTGTAGATCACATCTGATACATTAGGATGACAATATACTCACCGTCCAGTTTAGTCTAAAACACAGTAGGAACACAAATACAGTAAACCACTACATCTGGATATCCCTTAGAGTGTAGTAAGAAATTACTGCGTTTGAGAGTCTACGTCCAATGAAGTGTCTAGGTAACTTCTCTTGCGACTGAATATTCAACTCAAGCATCTGAAAAATCAGTCTGGCATGTTCGTATTAAATGATCTTCATCATTAAACACAGTCCAGTCAGAGACAAACATTTTCCACATTCAAAGTTTAAATTATTGAATGACAAAACCGTCGTTTGAGGTTTTTATTTGAAAAGACAGATCCTTTACCCTAAATTAAAATGCAAGCTGCATGTTTCTCTGCACGAGGAAGACAAAAGGGCATCACGTCATAATGAGAAAATAAAAACAAAAACATTTTTCTGTTTTCAAAAATCCTTATATCTTCCCTCATACTCATTAGGTTACTCCTTACAATGCATATCCTCGAAACTTAGAACTCCCAAGCTCTCTCTCTGAACTCATAAACCCTAAATCTCTCAAAACCTCTTCTTCCATTACAATGGTCGCACAAGCAGGAGACGCTTCCACTGTAATCATCCCTGCTGAAATGCGCAAAGTTACACTACGCTCACCCCTTCTCCACAGAGGTGAAGCCAGTCATGTACTTCGAGCATCATTTCAATATCAGTTAGATGAATGACTAAGGAATACCCATCTATGAAGATTTGGCTAACTGTGGAATCTTTGGATATTTCAACATCAAGGAGGTTGTATACCCTGGCTTAATAAAAAATTTCTACGACTCCTTGAAGGTTTCTCAAGGATCTTTTGAAGGAAAGGTGCTCAATGTAACTGTCAAGGTCTTTCCTACCACCATCGCACAAGCCATTGGGTGCGAGAGGGCCGACAACATCTACTATAAGGAGTCGATGTCTGATCTTGATGGCCTGACCAAGGTCACCAAGACTCTTCACATAGAGGGTGAAGACGGACCTATTTCCTACAACAAGCTTGAAAACAAGGCCAAGGTCTTTTAGTAAATCCTGAACAAGTCAATCCTTCATAAGATACGCGGCAAGGATAGCATCTCAAACATGCACAAGTTCTGTATGTTCCAGATGATGACTAGAACCGCCTTCAACCTACCCCAAACACTCTTTCAGCATTAGAAAGGATGTTTGAAAGACAACAAGGAGTTCATGGTTCACACCATGCTCCTAAGAAAATCCTCTAGGATCCAAACATCTATCACACCTTCCATACACTTGAAAGAGAAGAGGAGAAGCAGAGGATCATGGATATGGGAAGGAAAAAATGACTCCACCCCATTGTCTTTGGGAGGGCTAACCTAGGGAAGATGCCTGTAAGCTACACCATCCCTGACCCCACGATGGCCTTAAAGGTCAAGAAGGAGATCGAAGGAGAACAACCAGTGACGCGCTCAACCAGGAAGCGCCAACCATATCTGTCTCCCAACAGGACTAAACCATTGGTTGTTGTAGGACCAACAACTAAGAGGAAAATGGTTCTTCATGTTGAGATTCATGGAGTGGTGAATCAACTCAAACTTGGAGAATGAAGGTTTTGATGATAACAAAGTGTGGATTCTGGGAATCAAAGCTGACCAAGGGCATCAACAAGTCAAAAACAAAGTCAAGAAGAAAATATGGCTATTATGATGTGTAATAGGAGTAGCTCATAAGTTGTATTGTTTTGTTGAGCTTATATTGCATGTGTGTGCTTTGTGCATGGGTTAATCTTTATCTAATCTGACTAAGAGTGAGTATGATGATGAGTTAGAAACTTGAAAAGTTATTTTGAGACATAAAACAAAGTTTTTGAAAATTGACTCAAAATAATCGATTATCATTAAATATAATCGATTATTCCAACAACAGGTGAAAAGGATGCCTTGCTATAATAATCGATTATTTGTGAAATAATCGATTATCCCAGGAATCACTTTTTGGAATAATCGATTATCCTGCAAAATAATTGATTAATTTGTTCTTGGTTGATTTCCAGAAACCATGAAGAACAAAAAATCGATTATCCTTTAAAATAATTGATTATCTAGTTCTAAAAATGTTATAAATAGTTTTCACATTTTGAAACTTCAGAACAAGAGAGAACAGGATAGAATAGAGAATGAGTTAACATTGAAAAAGAGAAAAACGTCATTATGAAGTCTTTGTGACCTTCTTGGAGTGTCTTCTTTGTGAAACCAAGAAGTAAAACGTTTTTGAAATGCTTTGAGAAAAGATCATCATCATCATCACATTCTTGAAAGAGAAAGATTGAGATTGGCTTCTGAATTCACAGTCTGATTTGTTCAACTTCCAGGTGAATTCGTTCCTTTAATTCTGTGAATAATTGTAAATCTTGAGTAGGTGTCTCAAGTGGTAAGGAATTCTTGTAGTGGGTTTCTACAAGAGGTGTTTCCTTGGGGTTAAGAAAGTGGTTATCTTGAATGTAGGAGTGTATGCATGTGTGGTATGCTTGTAAAACTTCTTCATTGAGATAGTGGAACAAATCTTGATCAGATTATGATTGAGGACTGGATGTAGGTCACATGTGGAGTGGCTGAACCAGAACAAAAGACTTGTGCAATCTTCTCTTACCCTTATCTTTTACTTTGAGTAATATCTTGGTTGTGTGTTAAAGAGAATAATCTTGATTAACATGTTTGTATGCACAACATTGCATTAAATTGAATCAAAGTGTTGCATATTGATTGCTCTTAACTTTGAAGTTTATCAAAGATTAATCAGGAAAGAATATAGGACTCATTTTCATTAACAAGTCTTTTAAGGAACTTCTTTGAAAATTCATATTAGAAAAGTTTGAATTGAAATAAAGATCCTAAGAACTCTGAAAATTTTTAAAGTGTCATAAAATCCAATTCTCCCACCCTCTTGGATTGAGCCATTCTTTTCTAACAATTGGTATCTAGAGCAAGTTTCTTAAGTGTTATTCAAGATTTCAAAAATTCCCAATAGCAACCTACCTTATGGTGAGGGTGTGTCTATTCATAGACCTCCTGTTTTCAATGGTGAAAACTATGTCTGTTGGAAAATTAGGACGAGAATTTTCATTGAAGCAATTGACATTGCTGTGTGGGATGCAATTGAAAATGGATCCTATATCCCTATGACCAAAGATGATGATGGGAAGAGAGAAAAACATTGGAGTGAGTGGAGTGATGATGAGAGAAAAAGAGCCCAATATGATTATAAAGCAAAGAACATCATTACATCTGCAATGTCTATTGTTGAATTTTTTATAATTTCTCAATGTAAATCTGCTAAAGAAATGTGGGAAACTTTGCAAGTCACTCATGAAGGAACAAGTGATGTAAAGAGATCTAGAAAGCATACTCTCATAAGAGAATATGAATTGTTGAGAATGAACAATGGTGAATCAATTTCTGATTTTGAAAAGAGATTTACACACTTGATATATCATCTTGTTGATCTTGGCAGAAAATTTGAAGAAGAAGAATTAAATTTGAAAGTGTTGCAATGCTTGGATAGATCATGGCAAGCAAAGGTTACTGCCATAGAAGAATCAAATGACTTGACTTCATTGACCCTTGCTGCTCTCTTTGGAAAGCTAAGAGAGCATGAGCAAAAGCTACATATATTTGAGGAAAATGAACAAAAAGAAGAAAAAGGCAAGGGAGTGTCACTAAGAGCCTTGAAATCAGTCAAAGGCAAAAAAGTGTGTGAAGAATCAAGCTCCGAAGATTCTAAAACAGAGAACTTCAACTTGCTGGTGAAAAGGTTTAGAAAATTCCTAAGAAAGAAGAGGAATTCCCCCTACAAGTTCAACAAGAAGACTAATAAGAAAGAGGAAGCAAGTACATCCTCTTACACTTTTTTTGAGTGTGGAAAACTAGGACACATAAAAGCTGAATGCCCAAACCTATTAAAGAAGAAACAAGAGGAAAATAAAGTGAGGAAAAATGGCAAAGGAAAAAGAGCCTACATTGCTTGGGAAGACAATGGCTCAAGCATAACAAGTGATGAATCTGAATTTGAAGGGAACAATTTATGTTTGATGGCTGGAGCTGATCAAGACACAATAGTAAGTGATTCTGACCTTGAATCTAATCCGGATTATGATCAACTTCAAGAAGCTTTCATTCAAATTCACAAAGAGGCTATGAAACTAGATGCTTTAATTAAAGCTAAACAAGAGCTTGAAGATTTGAAAAATGAGCATGACAATCTTCAAAATATTTTAAACTTTAATGAAGCTCATTGTGAAACCTCCCCTTCTACAAAAGTTGTTTGTGAAAATTGCAAGGCTTTGGAAAAGGAAAAGACTGATTTGAAAGTTACTCTTGCAAAGTTCACAAATGGAAATGCAAATTTGAATATCATTTTAGGAAAGCAAAGAAATACTTTTGATAGAAGTGGACTTGGTTTTAATCAAAGCATAAACATGCCATTAAAAACAAAGGAAAGAGTTTCTAAGAAAAACCAATTTTTCAGAAAATACAAAGGCAATTTCATTAAACAAACAACTTGCTATTATTGTTGTAAGAAAGGTCATACAATAAGGAATTGCTATTCTAGGAAGTATGGAGTTCCAAATGGAGAAATGGTTTGGATTAAAAAGAGCCAAAGGCTGAGAACTAGCCATCAAGGACCCTTCACATGGGTACCTAAATCAATTTTTTGCTCTTTGTTGTAGAAATGCTTGAGAGCCAAAAACTTATTATGGTATCTTGATAGTGGCTGCTCAAGGCATATGACTGGAGATCCTTCAAAATTCTCAAGTCTAAAATTAAAAGATGAAGGGTTTGATACTTATGGTGACAACAATAAAGGGAGGATTCTTGGTCATGGAAACATTGGTAACTCTTCCTCCTTAACATTGATTGAGAATGTATTGCTTGTTGAAGGGTTGAAACATAACTTGCTTAGTATAAGTCAACTTAGTGACAAAGGTTTTAAAATTGAATTTGATAACACTTGTTGCTTGATCTGTGATAAAAAGACAAAAGAAATTAGATTCATTGGAAAAAGAATTGACAACATATACATGCTAGATTTAGAACACTCAATAGCAATTTCCAACACCGTGTTTAATAACCAAAGAAGACAATATTTGGCTTTGGCATAGAAGAACTGCACATATTCACATGGATCACTTAAACAAACTTATTAGAAAGGAGTTAGTGATAGGATTACCTAAACTCAAGTTTAGTAAGGAAAAACTTTGTGATGCTTGTCAAAAGGGCAAGCAAGTGAAGGCTAGCTTTAAAAGCAAAAATCAGATTTCAACTACTAGACCTTTACAATTAATTCACATGGATTTGTTTGGTCCTTCAAGAACCATGAGTCTAGGTGGGAACTACGATGGGTTAGTTATTGTAGATGACTATTCAAGATTCACATGGGTTATGTTTCTTGCAAATAAAAATGAAGCTTTTAATGCCTTTAAGAAATTTGCCAAGCTTGTTCAAAATGAAAAGAACACAAATATCACCTTAATTAGAAGTGACCATGGAGGTGAATTCCAAAATATTTTGTTCCAAAAATTCTGTGAGGAGCATGGTATTAATCATAATCTTTCAGCACCTAGGAAACCTCAACAAAATGGGGTTGTTGAAAGGAAAATAGGTTTCTTGAGGAATTAACTAGGACTATGTTGAATGAGACTAAACTACCAAACTATTTTTGGGTTGATGCTATTAACACAGCTTTTCATGTGTTAAACAAGGTTCTGATTCAACCTATTCTAAAGAAAACAACACCCTATGAGATTTATAATGAGAGGAAGCCTAATATTTCATACTTTAGAGTATTTGGGTGTAAGTGTTTTGTGCTGAACAATGGCAAAGAACAACTTGAAAAATTTGATGCAAAAGCTGATGAGGCAATCTTCTTAGGATATTCTATAAATAGAAAAGCCTATAGAGTATATAACAAGAGAACTCTAATTTTTGAAGAATCAGTTCATGTTGTGTTTGATGAGACTAACAAACAAGAGATAAAGGAAACTGAAATAGAGGACTTGACTAATTTGCTTGATCAACCTCCATTAGAAAGTGAACCTAATGAAAAGCCTAAAGAGAGTGAATCAAATGAAACCACTGAGAATAGAAGTGAACAATTGCCTAAGGAATGGAAAACTTCTAGGGACTTATCAATGGAAAATATAATTGGAAATATTGGTAAAGGAGTGTCAATTAGAAGATACATCAAGAATATTTGTAATACTATGGATTTTGTTTCACAAGTTGAACCTAAGACAATAGATGAATCACTACAAGATGAAAATTGGTTAATGGCAATGCAAGAGGAACTAAATCAATTTGAAAGAAATAAAGTATGGGATTTAGTGCCATTTCCAACTGATTATCCAATTATAGGAACCAAGTGGGTTTTTAGAAATAAGCTTGATGAATCTGGAAAATGAATTTCAAGCTTTATCAAGTGGATGTGAAAAGTTCTTTTCTTAATGGTTTAATACAAGAAGAAGTGTATGTGGAGCAACCACCAGGTTTTGTTGATTTTAAGTATCCTAATCATGTGTACAAGCTTAAAAAGGCACTTTATGGCTTGAAACAAGCTCCAAGGTCATGGTATGACAGGTTGAACAAATTTTTGATTGAGAATGACTATGTAAGAGGGAAAATAGATAATAAATTATTTGTGAAGAAGTTTAAAAATGATACAATGTATGTTCAAACCTATGTGGATGACATTGTTTTTGGATCTACTAATGTCTCTCTATGTAAAGAATTTGCTAAGACCATGCAAGGTGAATTTGAAATGTCAATGATGGGAGAGCTTACATTCTTCTTGGGGTTGCAAATCAAAAAAATGAGTGATGAAATCTTTATAACTCAAAGCAAGTATTGCAATGAACTGTCGAAGAAGTTTGGCATGGAAGGGTGTAAGGAGGCTGCAACACCAATATCAAACACATGCAATCTTGACTTGGATGAGAAAGGGATAGTTGTTGACAACTCAAAATATAGAGGTATCATTGGATCACTTTCATATTTGATAGCTAGTAGGCCTGATATAATGTTTGCTGTGTGCTTGTGTGCAAGATTGCAAGCAAATCCAAAATAATCTCACATGAAATCTGTAAACATGATATAAGGAATTCTTTAAGTAGGTTTCTACAAAAGGTGCTTTCTTGGGGTCAAGAAAGTGGTTATCTTGAATGTAGGAGTGTAAGCAATATGTCTCTATTGAGACATTCAACAAGTTCAAAGCAGATCTGGACAACAAGTTGGACTGCTTGTTCAACTTGATGGCTTCTAAGCTCTCCAAGGATCCACCTCTATCTTCTTGATCATTCTAGGAGACTAGCATAGGAATAATTAAGTTAGGGAGAGAATAATCTAATGTATTTTCTTTCTTTCTTATGGTTGTACAAATTTATCTCATTATATACAATTTATGATCAACTCAATTCAATCTTCACTTTTCACCCAAAGTTATTATCTTGATATATGACATGGTCTGATGAATATTGTGATATCCATGCTCTGATCAATGTTACAATATTACTATATATGATCCTACTTGGTATCTCGCATGTAATAATACTTATCTTAGTATCAATTCTCTCTGAAGCAATATTTCCCTTGGGTTCTATTTCTTTTTGATGATTGTAGACCCCTAAAATTGTCCGGGTCGGAAATAAAGCTCAAAGACTCTCGAAGACCGAAGGAAAGTCAGCCGGAAGGACTCCTGGAAGACCCTAGGATGATTCTTTGTAGGTCTAGAAGTCTTAGAGTAGCTTAGAATAAGGGTGTGCGAGGATTGGAGCTCAATACACCCTCCCAGAGGTTCAGTACGGCCGTACTGAGCCATTTGAACTGCAATACGGCCGTAGTGAACTCAATACGGCCGTACTGAAGTTTTTGGCCGTACCAAATTCAATACGGCCGTACTGTAGTTCAAAAAACTTCAGTACGGGCCGTAGTGAAATCAATACGGCCGTACTGAAGTTTTTGAACTTCAGTACGGCCGTACCAAATTCAATACGACCGTACTGTAGTTCAAAAACCCAGTACGGGCCTTATTGACCTCCCAGGCCGTATTGCGCCCCAATCCTATAAATAGAACGTCATTTGCACGTCCTCCCACACTTTTTCCATACTTTTGGACCCTCTGGCTGAGTATTCTGGGGTTTTTGAGCAGTGTTCTGCCCTAGAAATCTCTCCGAGAGCCGATCCGACGAAGTTCTTGAGTTCTGAGCATTTAGCTTGAGGATTCGAACTAGTCGAAGGGAAATCTCTTCGATTTCCGGAGTAAAAATTATTTTTAGGGAAGGAACGAGCGAGCGTGTAGTGGGAAGGAGCGCCAAAAAGCCTCCTAAC
This sequence comes from Cajanus cajan, assembly GCF_000230855.2. Lineage (NCBI taxonomy): Eukaryota > Viridiplantae > Streptophyta > Magnoliopsida > Fabales > Fabaceae > Cajanus > Cajanus cajan. The sequence goes on from NC_138525.1 coordinate 44,337,839, forward strand.
GTCTGTTTAAATATATAAAAGCACGCTTCAAAAGTTTCTTTTCCAAATCCCTTCTTTTACCGTTTTCTGATTGTTGCATTGCATATTTAGAATTTTCATCATGTAAATATTCCGCTTATAATCGTTTCTAATAAATAGGGGTAATTTAGTAATTTTACACTGTTATTTATGAAATAATCCGTCATAGGGAACCCGAAAGCGGCGTTGTGGGGTGCTAACACCTTCCCCGCACGTAACCGACTCCCTTACCCAACTCTGGTTGTAATGGCCAAGGTTGATTTGCGAAAATCAATTGCCTTATCCCTTTTTCCAATGTTTTGAGTAAAACATTGGTGGCGACTCCAAGAACCCTTCTTTTTGCGAAAACCACTAATCCATGGAGGGTCCCGCTTGGGATTAACATGGATTGGTGAATCATTTAATAAAATTGTTAGTTCGATGAGGTCTCAGTTGGAGAATAAGTCGTTCTAACAATCCATCATTTTTCAAAACTTAAAAAGAGTCCGACCATCGTCGCGAATGCCAATGTCCGTTTCGGCAGGTGGCGACAGATGGCGACTCCACTGGGGATGCCTCGAGAGTCAGTCCCATTTAGTGATGGATTATTTCTAAAATAATAGTTTAAAATTACTTCGTTACCCCTCGCTTGTATGATAATATGTTTTATCTAGCTGGCTTTAATAACTGTTGCGTGTTTAAATTTTCGCAATTGTTTGAAATATAAACTGCACACAAACCTTTGCACACAACAGTTCCCTCTATACCCGGGGGCATGAGTGGAAAGCCATAGGGAGTGGATGTTAGTACGGCCGGTTGTCGAATGGGTCTATAGGTGCCCGTAGACCGTTGTCGGAAAACATCACTCAAGGTGAAAACCATGAACTCAAGTCCGACAGTGCGTTGGAGCTTTCCATCGACTTACGACGAGAGGAATTGGGTCCCTATAATGGGGGCACCTTGGGGGCCTTGGACCGGTGAGAACAGTTAGAACCTCCTTGAATATGCACTTTTCTGCAGGATACCCCTACCTCGTGATTCGCTCGTGACTGTTCGTGGATGAGTGAATTGTTTGTGCATTGTTTATGTGACATTGTTTGAGCATACATTGCATTCTTTAAACATACAACATTCCCTTTTAAAATAAGAATAAATAGGAATAAGAATCTTCCATTACATGGTGTTAACATCTACCTTCATCACATTCATATAGGTAGTTTCCATTTTCACCCAAAAAAATATAAAAAACAAAATACCCAAAAAAAAGAAAAAGGGTTATTTATCCAAACCAAGCAATATCATGCATCATCTTAGGAGCATCCCGAAAACATGATAATGCTTAGTTGAATAAACACAATGCATGCATATTCGACGCCATCATCTCATATCATGCATTCTTATCAAAGATCATGGAGGGATCTAGGTTTGCATTTCATACATCCCTCCTAGTAATTTACTAATAACAGTAATAAAAAGAAAGGATTAAGTGATGCGTATGTTCAGAATGGATTGCACGCCATTTGTTATTAAGTGTAAGCCAATAACCGCACCAAGCGAATGCACATCAACTCCGTTGTTGGTAATCAAGACGAATAAAGGGGAAGGTCCGACACCGTTAAGGATCACTGCTCCAAGACCTTTCCCCTACAAATCGAATAAGGCTGTGCCATGGATATACGACATCCATTCTTCTGCCGACAGCGATATCTCTAACATTGCTGGACTTGGGGGCATGACTAGGAGTGGCAGGATCTACACTCCCGAAGATCTTCATGATAAAGCTCCCAAGAATAAAGAAAAAGAAAAAACGAGGAAAATAAAGAATCCGAGGAGGAGACTAACGAGTTGTTAAAATATATCCGACAGAGCGAGTACTCCATCATGGATCAACTTCATAAGACGCCAGCAAAGATTACTCTGTTGTCGTTGATCCTAAGCTCCGAACCGCATCGGCAAGCTCTGTTGAAAGTCTTGAACGAGGCATACGTGTCGCACACTATCTCCGAAGACAAGTTTGAGGGGATTGTTAGTCACATCACGGCTAATGATCACCTCACTTTCACCGATGAAGAAATCCCCGCTGAGGGACCGAACCACAACAAGCCCTTGCACATCTCTGTAAAGTGCAAGGAATACCACATCGCTAAAGTCTTGGTGGATAACGGATCTTCCTTGAATGTGATGCCAAAAAGAACGTTCGATCAAGTGGCAATCAAGGGAATCCAAATGCGCCCGAGCAACATGATCGTCCGAGATTTCGACGGTTCTAAAAGAGAAGTGGTGGGAGAAATTAATCTTCCAATCCAAATTGGACCCACCATCTTTAATGTCGAATTTCAAGTGATGGACATTACTCCCGCGTACAGCTGTCTCCTCGGCCGACCTTGGATTCATGATGCGAAAGCTGTTCCCTCTACGCTCCACCAGAAAGTCAAATTCATAGTGGGTGACAAGCTGGTGACTGTACAAGCCGAAGATGACATACTCATCAGCAAGCCATCTGCCATACCTTACGTGGATGCAGCAGAGGAAGCTCTAGAGACCGCCTTCCAAGCATTGGAGATTGCCAATGTCGAAACGTTTCCCCGAGAAATGAAGAAGGTAGCCTACATGCTCACCAAGAATGGATACTTGCCTGGACAAGGACTTGGCAAGGATTCCCAAGGAATTCCCGAGCTACCCATTATTAAGGATAATCCGGGGAAACAAGGGTTAGGATACAACCCTAATAAAGATCAAAGGACGAAGAGGAACCAAGATCCTTCTCGACGTTCTTTAAGCCAGATCTTTAGGAAGGCCGGTTCACAAGCGTCAAGGCCGGTCGTCGTCATCAAGTGCTCTTCTCCTTCCGATAGAGATGTATAGACCTGATGACTGTTAGAGATTACTCCTCGGGGACAGCCCGACCCCCGAGCCTCGATAGGGCACATGTTTCCGCTATAATTATAATAAAATCGTTCTTTATTATTTCTTATTGCTTCTTTTCTTGCTTGCAATAAATCTCTAGACCACATTATTTTAACCCTGTTTGAATAAGCATGAATGAGGTTAAAATCGTCTTAATAAATAATAAACCCGCATCATTTTTATGTGGAAGTGTGTATGACAACTTGGAGCACCATTCCTTGGCCTCGACAAGTGCCATCATGGATAAAAAAGAAATCCTTTAAAAACAAAAAATCATAAAAACAAAAAAGCTCGGCAGGAAACCCGAAAAGGGGGCTGCGCAAAAATAAGAGCAAAGAACCCGCTAGAAATCCCAGGAAAGGGTGACCTAGGCAAAAGTTAGGGTTGCGAAAATAAACAAAAACAAAGGTCCGCTAAGACGCTACAAAAGGGTGTTTTAGGCAAAATAAGGACAATCAAAAAGCGAAAATAAATCCATGATGGTACCATGAGCTGAATTCAAAAAGAAAGGTTCAAGGAAACTATCTAAGTTGTCGAACCACAACGTCAATAACAAGACTTCCTTGACTTCGTAAGTGTTTAATCAAACAAGCCTAAACACATAAGCCTACCTTGGCCAGCCATTCTTACAAAAACCATTTTCAAAACAATAATAATCCCCTCTAAAACACAAACTTCCGAACAAAAAATATCTTTCCCTTCTTTTCTCTTGTCCCAAACGATTTTAGAATAATCTAGTGGAAACATGGAGATATAGTGGTCAATAGGAAGGTTAATACATCTTCTAAAGGAAGGGAAGGATCACTGGGTTGATGACACCAATCTCGATATAACACGCATCATTCCTCGGTTACAGAAATCGGCAGCGCACAGCCCGTCTAGAGGAATGGCAAAAATCCAAGCAAAGAAACGCATCGGTTAATTCTTTTGAAAAATAAATCAAATAGAATTAGGTGCATCATACCGCATACATGCATACAGATGATAGGTGTACTGGAAGATCACTTATTCTCTGTTTATTGCTGTAGACCCCTAAAATTGTCCGGGTCGGAAATAAGACTCGAAGACTCTCAAAGACCGAAGGAAAGTCAGCCGGAAGGACTCCTGGAAGACCCTGGAAGACCCTAGGATGATAATTCGTAGGTTTAGAAGTCTTAGAGTAGCTTAAAATAAAGATGTGGGAGGATTGAAGCTCAATACGACCTCCTAGAAGTTCAGTACGGCCGTACTGAACAATTTGAACTACAATACGGCCGTACTGAAACCAATACGGCCATACTGAAGTTTTTGAACTTCAGTACGGCCGTACTGAAACCAATACGGCCGTACTGTAGTTCAAATCTTCAGTACGGGCCGTATTGATGTCAGAGGCCGTACTGCGCCTCACTCCTATATATAGGATGTCATTTGGACGTCATTCCACACTTTTTCCAGACTTCTGGACCCTCTTGCTGAGTATTCTGGGGTTTTTGAGCAGTGTTCTGCCCTAGAAGTCTCTTCGAGAGCCGATCTGACGAAGTTCTTGAGTTCTGAGCATTTAGCTTGAGAATTCGAACTAGTCGAAGGGAAATCTTTTTGATTTCCATAGTAAAGATTAATTTTTAGGGAAGGAGCGAGCGAGCGTGTAGTGGGAGGGAGCGCCAAAAAGCCTCCTAACATTTGAATATATAAAAGCACGCTTCAAAGGTTTCTTCTTCAAAATCCTTCCTTTTACTGCTTTCTGATTGTTGCATCGCATGTTTAATTTATTCATCATGTAGATATCTTATTCATAGCCGTTTATAATAAATAGGGGTAATTTAGTAATTTTACACTGTTATTTATGAAATAATTCGTCATAGGGAACCCGAAAGGGGCGTTGTGGGGTGCTAACACCTTCCCCGCACGTAACCGACTCCCTTACCCGACTCTGGTTGTAATGGCCAAAGTTGATTTATGAAATCAATTGCCTTATATCTTTTTCCAATGTTTTGAGTAAAACATTGGTGGCGACTCCAAGAACCCTCCTTTTGCGAAAACCACTAATCCATGGAGGGTCCCGCTTGGGATTAACATGGATTGGTGAATCATTTAATAAAATTGTTAGTTCGATGAGGTCTCAGTTTGAGAATAAGTCGTTCTAACAATCCACCACTTTTAAAAACTTTAAAAAGAGTCCGACCATCGTCGCGAATGCCAATGTCCGTTTCGGCGGGTGGCGACAGATGGCGACTCCACTGGGGATGCCTCGAGAGTCAGTCCCATTTAGTGGTGGATTATTTCTAAAAATAATAGTTTAAAATTACTTCATTACCCCTCGCTTGTATGATAATATGTTTTATCTATGTGGCTTTTAATAACTGTTGAATGTTTAAATTTTTGCAATTGTTTGAAATAAAAACTGCACACAAACCTTTGCACACAACAGTTCCCTCTATACCCGGGGGCATGAGTGGAAAGCCATAGGGAGTGGATGTTAGTACGGCCGGTTGTCGAATGGGTCTATAGGTGCCCGTAGACCGTTGTCGGAAAGCATCACTCAAGGTGATAACCATGAACTCAAGTCCGACAGTGCGTTGGAACTTTCCATCGACTTACGACGAGAGGGATTGGGTCCCTATAATGGGGGCACCTTGGGGGCCTCAGACCAGTGAGAACAGTTAGAACCTCCTTGAATATGCACTTTTCTGCAGGATACCCCTACCTCGTGATTCGCTCGTGACTGTTCGTGGATGAGTGAATTGTTTGTGCATTGTTTATGTGACATTGTTTGAGCATACATTGCATTCTTTAAACATACAACATTCCTTTTTAAAATAAGAATAAATAGGAATAAGAATCTTCCATTACATGGTGTTAACATCTACCTTCATCACATTCATATAGGTAGTTTCCCTTTTCACCCAAAAAAATACAAAAAACAAAATACTCAAAGAAAAATAAAGAAAGGGTTATTTATCCAAACCAAGCAATATCATGCATCATCTTAGGAACATCCTGAAAACATGATAATGCTTAGTTGAATAAACACAATGCATGCATATTCAACGCCATCATCTCATATCATGCATTCTTATCAAAGATCAGGGAGGGATCTAGGTTTGCATTTCATACATCCCTCCTAGTATTTCATTAATAAACATTAATAAAAAGAAAGAATTAATCGATGCGTATGTTCAAGATGGATCGCACGCCATTTGTTATTAAGTGTAAGCCAACAACCGCGCCAAGTGAGCGCACATCAACTCCATTGTTGGTAATCAAGACGAATAAAGGGGAAGGTCCGACACCGTTAAGGATCACTGCTCCAAGACCTTTTCCCTACAAATCAAATAAGGCTGTGCCATGGATATACGACATCCATTCTTCTGCCGACAGCGATATCTTTAACATCGCTGGACTTGGGGGCATGACTAGGAGTGGCAGGATCTACACTCCCGAAGATCTTCATGATAAAGCTCCCAAGAATAAAGGAAAAGAAAAGGAGAAAACCGAGGAAAATAAAGAATCCGAGGAGGAGACAGACGAGCTGTTAAAATATATCCGACAGAGCGAGTACTCCATCGTGGATCAACTTCATAAGACGCCCGCAAAGATTACTCTGTTGTCGTTGATCCTATGTTCCGAACCGCATCGACAAGCTCTGTTGAAAGTCTTGAACGAGGCATATGTGTCGCACACTATCTCCCAAGACAAATTTGAGGGGATTGTTAGTCACATCACGGCTAATGATCACCTCACTTTCACCGATGAAGAAATCCCCGCTGAGGGACCGAACCACAACAAGCCCTTGCACATCTCTGTAAAGTGCAAGGAATATCACATCGCTAAAGTCTTGGTGGATAATGGATCTTCCTTGAATGTGATGCCAAAAAGAACGTTTGATCAAATGGCAATCAAGGGAATCCAAATGCGCCCGAGCAACATGATCGTTCGAGCTTTCGATGGTTCTAAAAGAGAAGTGGTGGGAGAGATCAATCTTCCAATCCAAATTGGACCCACCATCTTTAATGTTGAATTCCAAGTGATGGACATTACTCCCGCATACAGCTATCTCCTCGGCCAACCTTGGATTCATGATGCGAAAGTTGTTCCCTCTACGCTCCACCAGAAAGTCAAAATCATAGTGGGTGACAAGCTGGTGACCGTACAAGCTGAAGATGACATACTCATCAGCAAGCCATCCGCCATACGTGGATGCAGCAGAGGAAGCTCTAGAGACCGCCTTCCAAGCATTGGAAATTTCCAATGTTGAAACGTTTCCCCGAGAAATGAAGAAGGTAGCCTCCATGCTCACCAAGAACGGATACTTGCCAGGACAAGGACTTGGCAAGGATTCCCAAGGAATTCCCGAGCTACCCATTATCAAGGATAATCCGGGGAAACAAGGGTTAGGATACAACCCTAATAAAGATCAAAGGACGAAGAGGAACCAAGATCCTTCTCGACGTTCTTTAAGCCAGATCTTTAGGAAGGCCGGTTCACAAGCGTCAAGGCCGGTCGTCGTCATCAAGTGCTCTTCTCCTTCCGATAGGGATGTATAGACCTGATGACTATTAGAGATTACTCCTCGAGGACAGCCCGACCCCCGAGCCTCGATAGGGCACATGTTTCCATTATGATTATAATAAAATCATTCTTTATTATTTCTTACTGCTTCTCTTCTTGCTTATAATAAAATTCTAAACCACATTATTTTTAACCCTGTTTGAATAAACATGAATGAGGTTAAGATCGTCTTAATAACAATAAACCCGCATCATTTTTATGTGGAAGTGTGTGTGACAACTCGGAGCACCTTCCCTTGGCCTCGACAAGTGCCATCATGGATAAAAAGAAATCCTTTAAAATAAAAGAAGCTCGGCAGGAAACCCAAAAAGGGGGCTGCGCAAAAATAAGAGCAAAAGACCCGCTAGGAATCCCACGAAAGGGTGACCTAGGCAAAAGTTAGGGTTGCAAAAATGAACAAAAACAATAGTCCGCTAAAACGCCACAAAAGGGTGTTTTAGGCAAAAATAAGGACAATCAAAAAACAAAAGAAATCCATGATGGTACCATGAGCCGAATTCAAAAAAGGTTCAAGGGAAGCTATCTAAGTTGTCAAAATCACAACGTCAATAACAAGATTTTCTTAACTTCATAAGTGTTTAATCAAACAAGCCTAAACACATGAGCCTACCTTGGCCAGCCATTCTTACAAAAACCATTTTCAAAATAATAATAATCCCCTCTAAAACACAAACTTTTGAACAAAAAGAATATCTTTCCTTTCTTTTCTCTCTTGTCCCAAACGATTTTAGAATAATCTAGTGGAAACATGGAGATATAGTGGTCAATAGGAGGGTTGACATGTCTTCTAAAGGAAGGGAAGGATCACTTGGTTGATGACACCAATCTCGATATAACACGCATCATTCCTCGGTTACAGAAATCGGCATCGCACAGCCCGTCTGGAGGAATGGCAAAATTCAAACAGAGAAACGCATCGGTTAATTCTTTTGAAAAATGAATCAAATAGAATTAGGTGCATCATACCGCATACATGCATACAGATGATAGGTGTACTGGAAGATCACTTATTCTCTGTTTATTGAAAAAACAAACAAAAAAAAAAACAAAAAATAACAAAAAAACAAAAAAACAAAAAAACAAAAAATATAAACTTCAGAAAAAACAATGCGCCCGTACCATGTTCAGTACACCCGTACTAAAATCAGGGTTATGAACAAATTTTCAACTCGATACGGGCGTACCGAAATGAATACGGCAGCATTGGCCATAACGTCCACACCAATACGGGCGTATTGAATTCAATACGGCCCGTATTGGCCCATTCTCATTCATCACAACATCTTCATTCCTCTGCATACTTCATCTGTGAGTGTGTTTGAGATCCCTCCAACAGAAAAAGCCGAAATCAACGAAAAAAGGCAAAATTCAGAAAATCCAACAAATATACAGAATAATTGAGCCTGGAGAGGCTTGCCGAAATAATACTCCCGCATCATACAGAATAACTGAGCTTGGAGAGGCTTGCCGAAATAATACTCCCCAAGAAACATCTCAGCTTGCATTCTTGGGCTGAACAGAAAATCAACAAATTGTACAGAATAACTGAGCCTGGAGAGGCTTGCTGATGTGAATCAAGAAGAAGCAATAATGGACTAGGAATTTAAGTAGTTTGGGACTGAATAATTAATAAGTTCATTATCTTATTTTTAATGTAACTTTCGTTTTATTTTATTTTATTAAATAAATATGATAGGTTGCCTTGCCTTTTAGGTTGCTAAGGGGAAATAAATGCTAGTGGGAATTTATTGCTTAGTTAGTGGGCTAGTGAAGAGTCAATATTAAGTGTTAGTGGGAATTTATGTCATCTTGCCCATCTAAGCTTATAAATAGGAACCATTTGTAAAAGTTTGGGGAGAAAATGAATTATTCAGAATTTGGATATTTTTCCAATTGAGAGGATTTTCTCTCTCTAGGTTCTTAGGAACTACTTTTGATTCTTATCCTTGAATTTCCTAATTCAAAGTGGCGAATCTTCCTCAACTTATCAATCTTTAGGGATTGTGGCGTTGTTCTTCCATTTCTTACCTCAATCCATATTTTTTTCTTTTAATTTCTTAATTATGAGCTTTCCAACCTAGATAGATCCGTAAAACGAATCCATCCCTCTGGGTTCATATCACTTGCCGAAATAATACTCCCCAAGAAACATCTCAGCTTGCATTCTTGGGCTGAATAGAAAATCAACAAATTGTACAGAATAACTGAGCCTGGAGAGGCTTGCCGAAATAATACTCCCCAAGAGACATCTCAACTTGCACTCTTGGGCTGAACAGAAAATCCAAAAATTATACAGAATAATTGAGCCTGGAGAGGCTTGCCGAAATAATACTCCCCAGAGACTTCTCAGCTCACACTCTTGGACCAAATTCCCAGTAAGAGCTATCAAAGCAAGATCAGTAAGATCCCCCAATGGAAGCAATGATCATCCAAACGAAATATCCAAGTCAAAGGACTCAGACTTCCTCAGTGGAAGATAGCTGTCCAACTCGAGCGACGAGTGAAGCTAAGCCTGAAGAGGCTTTCTAAATAATACTCTGGGATACATAAGATCTTCAATCCCCATTCGCCTACTCAGAGGCACCCCTTCAAAAAGCAAAAAAATCAAAAAACATCAATAACCATTCCCCAAGCGGAATCCGGCACTCAGCCGAACACTGAACATCAAGATCATTCGCCTACTCAGAGGCACTCCTTCAAAAAGAGAAAATCAAAAAAGATCAATAATCATTCCCCAAGCGGAATTCGGCATTCAGCCAATCATTGAACGTCAAGATGATCCGCCTAACAGAAGAGGCTAATCAAAATTAACGACAGAATCCCCCAGCGGATAACAGCCTACGCAGAGGCAACAAAACCAAGAAAATCAAAAGAGTCACCCGAATAAGGATAACCGGGATACTCCACCAACGTCGAAAGGACGACAGCCAATCATAAGGCATCGCTCACCTCAGGAAGAGCATCTTTGTGTCTGCATCCCCACAGAATCAGAATTTTTCAGTGGGCACCAACTACGCAATGGAAAGTTGGGACACAAGAACCTATGAGTAACTGCACATCCCCTAGACGGATCCCTGCGTTATCCAGCCCTCAGTGGCACAAAAATCAAAAACAATCGTCGAAGCAGCATCGTGGACTGTGGAGACAAAATCATCACAAATCCTTGGAGAGGGCAAACTCACACTGCTAACGTCGTCAGAAACACGGAGGCAGACCCTGGGGAGGGCAAACCGCAGACCCTGGAGAGGGCAAACTCACGCTACCAAAGTGACCAGAAACACGGAGGTATGCAACCCTGGGGAGGGCAAACCGCAGACCCTGGAGAGGGCAAACTCACGCTACTGAGGTTGTCAGAAACACCGAGGTATGCACGAGCCTGGAGAGGCGACGACTAATACTCAGCTACCCCGTCGTCACAAACACGGAGGTATGCAGCTTCCGGCTCGAAGGACGAGCGAAGCTAAGCCTGGAGAGGCGGTACTCACGCTACCCCCGTCGTCACAAACACGGAGGTATGCAGCTTTCGGCTCGAAGGACGAGCGAAGCTAAGCCTGGAGAGGCGGTACTCACGCTACCCCGTCGTCACAAACACGGAGGTATGCAGCTTCCGGCTCGAAGGACGAGCGAAGCTAAGCCTGGAGAGGCAGTACTCACGCTACCCCGTCGTCACAAACACGGAGGTATGCAACTTCCGGCTCGAAGGACGAGCGAAGCTAAGCCTGGAGAGGCGGTACTCACGCTACCCCCGTCGTCACAAACACGGAGGTATGCAGCTTCTGGCTCGAAGGACGAGCGAAGCTAAGCCTGGAGAGGCGGTACTCACGCTACCCTGTCGTCACAAACACGGAGGTATGCAGCTTCCAGCTCGAGCGACGAGCGAAGCTAAGCCTGGAGAGGCGGTACTCAGCTACCGAGGTTGTCAGAAGCACCGAGGTATGCACGAGCCTGGAGAGGCGACGACTAATACTCAACCTGGAGAGGCTACTCAACAATTTTCCACCAGAAGACACTACAAGTCGGAAGGATGGCTTATTCCCTGGACAATTGGGTCAACTCCTTTACTTGTCAACCGGTACACCAAAAAGCCATTTGACTAAGTAAAGGGGGGGCAGCTGTAGACCCCTAAAATTGTCCGGGTCGGAAATAAGACTCGAAGACTCTCAAAGACCGAAGGAAAGTCAGCCGGAAGGACTCCTGGAAGACCCTGGAAGACCCTAGGATGATTATTCGTAGGTTTAGAAGTCTTAGAGTAGCTTAAAATAAAGATGTGGGAGGATTGAAGCTCAATACGGCCTCCTAGAAGTTCAGTACGACCGTACTGAACAATTTGAACTACAATACGGCCGTACTGAAACCAATACGGCCATACTGAAGTTTTTGAACTTCAGTACGGCCGTACTGAAACCAATACGGCCGTACTGTAGTTTAAATCTTCAGTACGGGCCGTATTGATGTCAGAGGCCGTACTGCGCCTCACTCCTATATATAGGACGTCATTTGGACGTCATTCCACACTTTTTCCAGACTTCTGGACCCTCTTGCTGAGTATTTTGGGGTTTTTGAGCAGTGTTCTGCCCTAGAAGTCTCTCCGAGAGCCGATCCGACGAAGTTCTTGAGTTCTGAGCATTTAGCTTGAGAATTCGAACTAGTCGAAGGGAAATCTTTTTGATTTCCATAGTAAAGATTAATTTTTAGGGAAGGAGCGAGCGAGCGTGTAGTGGGAGGGAGCGCCAAAAAGCCTCCTAACATTTGAATATATAAAAGCACGCTTCAAAGGTTTCTTCTTCAAAATCCTTCCTTTTACTGCTTTCTGATTGTTGCATTGCATGTTTAATTTATTCATCATGTAGATATCTTATTCATAGCCGTTTATAATAAATAGGGGTAATTTAGTAATTTTACACTGTTATTTATGAAATAATCCGTCATAGGGAACCCGAAAGGGGCGTTGTGGGGTGCTAACACCTTCCCCGCACGTAACCGACTCCCTTACCCGACTCTGGTTGTAATGGCCAAAGTTGATTTATGAAATCAATTGCCTTATATCTTTTTCCAATGTTTTGAGTAAAACATTGGTGGCGACTCCAAGAACCCTCCTTTTGCGAAAACCACTAATCCATGGAGGGTCCCGTTTGGGATTAACATGGATTGGTGAATCATTTAATAAAATTGTTAGTTCGATGAGGTCTCAGTTTGAGAATAAGTCGTTCTAACAATCCACCACTTTTCAAAACTTTAAAAAGAGTCCGACCATCGTCGCGAATGCCAAGGTCCATTTCGGCGGGTGGCGACAATTGAAACAACAAAAACTAAAAAAAAAAACAAAAAAACAAAAAAACAAAAAAACAAAAAAACTTCAGAAAAAACAATGCGCTCGTACCATGTTCAGTACGCCCGTACTAAAATTAGGGTTATAAACAAATTTTCAACTCAATACGGGCGTACTGAAATGAATACGGCCGTATTGGCCATAACGTCCACACCAATACGGGCGTATTGAATTCAATACGGCCCGTATCGGCCCATTCTTTTGTACATCAACAATAAGATCAGTACGGCCGTACTGAATTCAGTATGGGCCGTACTTTTTTCTATAAATACGTCCCTCCTCCTCTCATTCATCACATCTTCATTCCTCTGCATACTTTATCTATGAGTGTGTTTGAGATCCCTCTGTACAGAAAAAGCCGAAAATCGACAAAAAAGGCAAAAATTCAGAAAATCCAACAATCGGACAGAATAACTGAGCCTGGAGAGGCTTGCCGAAATAATACTCCCCAGAGACATCTCAGCTTGCACTCTTGGGCCGAATTCCCAGTGAAAGCTATCAGAGCAAGATCAGCAAGATTCCCCAATGGAAGCATGATCATCCAAACAAAATATCAGAGTCAAAGGACTTAGACTTCCTCAGTGGAAGATAGCTTTCCAACTCGAGCGACGATTGAAGCTAAGCCTGAAAAGGCTTTCTAAAAAATACTCTGGGATACATAAGATCCTCAATCCCCATTCGCCTACTCAGAGGCACTCCTTCAAAAATTCAGAAAATCCAGCAAATTGTACAGAATAACTGAGCCTGGAGAGGCTTGCCGAAATAATACTCCCCAGAGACATCTCAGCTTGCACTCTTGGGCCGAATTCCCAGTGAAAGCTATCAGAGCAAGATCAGCAAGATTCCCCAATGGAAGCATGATCATCCAAACAAAATATCCGAGTCAAAGGACTCAGACTTCCTCAGTGGAAGATAGCTTTCCAACTCAAGCGACGAGTGAAGCTAAGCCTGAAGAGGCTTTCTAAATAATACTCTGGGATACATAAGATCCTCAATCCCCATTCGCCTACTCAGAGGCACTCCTCCAAAAAAAGGGAAAATCCAAAAAGATCAATACCCATTCCCCAAGCGGAATTCGGTATTCAACCAAACACCGAACGTCAAGATAATCCGCCTAACAGAAGAGGCCAATCAAGATCAACACGACAGAATCCCCCAGCGGATAACAGCTTACACAGAGGCAACAAAATCAGAAAATCAAAAGAGTCACCCGAATAAGGATAACCGGGATACTCCACCAACGTCGAAAGGACGTCAGCCAATCATAAGGCATCGCTCACCTCAGAAAGAGCATCTTTGTGTCTGCATCCCCAAGGAATCAGAATTTCCCTAGTGGGCACCAACTACGCAATGGAAAGTTGGGACACAAGAACCTATGAGTAACTGCACATCCCCTAGACGGATCCCTGCGTTATCCAGCCCTCAGCGGCATCAAAATCAAAAACAACCGTCGAAGCAGCATCGTGGACTGTGGAGACAAAATCATCACAATAGAATCCCCTAGCGGATAACAGCCTACGCAGAGGCAATAAAACCAGAAAATCAAAAAGAGTCACCCGAATAAGGATAACCGGGATACTCCACCACCGTCGAAAGGACGTCAGCCAACCATAAGGCACCGCTCACATCAGAAAGAGCATCTTTGTGTCTACATCCCCAAGGAATCAGAATTTCCCCAGTGGGCACCAACTACGCAATGGAAAGTTGGGACACAAGAACCTATGAGTAACTGCACATCCCCTAGACGGATCCCTGCGTTATCCAGCCCTCAGCGGCATCAAAATCAAAAACAACCGTCGAAGCAGCATCGTGGACTGTGGAGACAAAATCATCACAATAGAATCCCCCAGCGGATAACAGCCTACGCAGAGGCAATAAAACCAGAAAATCAAAAAGAGTCACCCGAATAAGGATAACCGGGATACTCCACCACCGTCGAAAGGACGTCAGCCAACCATAAGGCACCGCTCACATCAGAAAGAGCATCTTTGTGTCTACATCCCCAAGGAATCAGAATTTCCCCAGTAGGCACCAACTAGGCAATGGAAAGTTGGGACACAAGAACCTATGAGTAACTGCACATCCCCTAGACGGATCCCTGCGCTATCCAGCCCTCAGCGGCACCAAAATCAAAAACAACCGTCGAAGCAGCATCGTGGACTGTGGAGACAAAATCATCACAAATCCCTGGAGAGGGCAAACTCACGCTACCAAAGTGACCAGAAGCACGGAGGTATGCAACCCTGGGGAGGGCAAACCGCAGACCCTGGAGAGGGCAAACTCACGCTACCGAGGTTGTCAGAAACACCGAGGTATGCACGAGCCTGGAGAGGCGACGACTAATACTCAGCTACCCCGTCGTCAGAAACACGGAGGTATGCAGCTATCGAGGTTGTCAGAAACACCGAGGTATGCATGAGCCTGGAGAGGTGGTACTCAGCTACCCCGTCGTCAGAAACACGGAGGTATGCAGCTACCGAGGTTGTCAGAAACACCGAGGTATGCACAAGCCTGGAGAGGCGGTACTCAGCTACCCCGTCGTCAGAAACATGGAGGTATGCAGCTACCGAGGTTGTCAGAAACACCAAGGTATGCACGAGCCTGGAGAGGCGACGACTAATACTCAGCTACCCCGTCGTCAGAAACACGGAGGTATGCAGCTGCCAACATCGTCAGAAACATGGAGGCATGCAGACCCTGGAGAGGGCAAACTCACGCTACCGAGATTGTCAGAAACACCGAGGTATGCAACGAGCCTGGAGAGGCGACGACTAATACTCAACCTGGAGAGGCCACTCAACAATTTTCCCACCGGAAGACACTACAAGTCGGAAGGATGGCTTACACCCCGGACAATTGGGTCAACTCCTTTACTTGTCAACCGATACACCAAAAAGCCGTTCGACTAAGTAAAGGGGGGGCAGCTGTAGACCCCTAAAATTGTCCGGGTCGGAAATAAAGCTCAAAGACTCTCGAAGACCGAAGGAAAGTCAGCCGGAAGGACTCCTGGAAGACCCTAGGATGATTCTTTGTAGGTCTAGAAGTCTTAGAGTAGCTTAGAATAAGGGTGTGCGAGGATTGGAGCTCAATACACCCTCCCAGAGGTTCAGTACGGCCGTACTGAGCCATTTGAATTGCAATACGGCCGTAGTGAACTCAATACGGCTGTACTGAAGTTTTTGAACTTCAGTACAGCCGTACCAAATTCAATACGGCCGTACTGTAGTTCAAAAAACTTCAGTACGAGCCGTAGTGAAATCAATACGGCCGTACTGAAGTTTTTGAACTTCAGTACGGCCTACCAAATTCAATACGGCCGTACTGTAGTTCAAAAACCCAGTACGGGCCGTATTGACCTCCCAGGCCGTATTGCGCCCCAATCCTATAAATAGGACGTCATTTGCACGTCCTCCCACACTTTTTCCATACTTTTGGACCCTCTGGCTGAGTATTCTGGGGTTTTTGAGCAGTGTTCTGCCCTAGAAATCTCTCCGAGAGCCGATCCGACGAAGTTCTTGAGTTCTGAGCATTTAGCTTGAGGATTCGAACTAGTCGAAGGGAAATCTCTTCGATTTCTGGAGTAAAAATTATTTTTAGGGAAGGAACGAGCGAGCGTGTAGTGGGAAGGAGCGCCAAAAAGCCTCCTAACGTCTGTTTAAATATATAAAAGCACGCTTCAAAGGTTTCTTTTCCAAATCCCTTCTTTTACCGCTTTCTGATTGTTGCATTGCATATTTAGAATTTTCATCATGTAAATATTCCGCTTATAATCGTTTCTAATAAATAGGGGTAATTTAGTAATTTTACACTGTTATTTATGAAATAATCCGTCATAGGGAACCCGAAAGGGGCGTTGTGGGGTGCTAACACCTTCCCCGCACGTAACCGACTCCCTTACCCAACTCTGGTTGTAATGGCCAAGGTTGATTTGCGAAAATCAATTGCCTTATCCCTTTTTCCAATGTTTTGAGTAAAACATTGGTGGCGACTCCAAGAACCCTTCTTTTTGCGAAAACCACTAATCCATGGAGGGTCCCGCTTGGGATTAACATGGATTGGTGAATCATTTAATAAAATTGTTAGTTCGATGAGGTCTTAGTTTGAGAATAAGTCGTTCTAACAATCCATCATTTTTCAAAACTTAAAAAGAGTCCGACCATCATCGCGAATGCCAATGTCCGTTTCGGCGGGTGGCGACAATGACAACAAAGAGGGAAAAATGGAAAAATTAATCAAATATGTTATCTGAATCCTAACAAATCCTAAGAGACAATCTAGTAAGGGGGAGAGTCACAAGGCAATCTAGTAAGGGGGAGAGTCGCAACACATTAATGATATGCGAACTTACTATAAACTACTCTGACTTAGTTTTATCTAAAACAATTTGATCAATTATATTTGTCATCATCAAAAAGGGGGAGATTCTTAAGTTAGATGAAGCAATTATCAATAAGGTTTCGAATGAGACAAATATAATACATGTTGTTATTTCTAACAAGTGTGTTAGTGTTTCAGAAAAACATAAGTACAGGCAAGTTGAAGAATAGAGAATGTGCATATGCCATGATAAAGGAAGAAAAGCTTCAAGTCAGACGAAAAGACAACAAATACAAGGTGAAGTGTAGTATCAGTCAAAGTCTCGAAGTATCAAATACAACATAAAGATCAGAAGAAGCAAAGTCATATGATAGATGAAAACCCACATGTGCATCAAAAGAATTGGTCAAAATTAAGAAGAAAGTCAATTGCACATCAGGCGAAGGACAAAACAAACTAAAAAACATTCCAGACGAAAACAAAGTCTGTCCATTCACAATATTGACCAGACCAAAAGAAGTCAAAGCATCAATGTCAAATGCTCAAACGAAGGTTAAGACTTGAGACGCATAGGACTAACAGATGCAAACGAAGACACCCACACAAGCACTTAAATAATCAAGTCTCAAAGGACTACTCAGCATCATCTACGATCAAATGAAAGCTCTCAACATAATTTCGTGATTAAAGGAAGAGAAAAAGAAGAAGAAAAGCATGCATGTGTTATAAAAAGTACATTACTTTTTCAGATAAAGACAACGCTCTATAGTTACGTGACTGAAAAAGGACAAAAAGGTTCCTAGGTCTCAGCTAAGGTCAGACACAGCAGCTAACAAACGAAGAAAACTACACGCAATGTCTATGAACGGGAAGCAACATTTAATGCAAGATCTTGAGCATTAAATGAAAGATCAAACTTGTCATGAACGACTATATTTGCTTCAATGGACACTTGCAACGGGTAAATTCTACAAGACAATATATACATCACTACCTGAAACATTGAAAGGTTGGTTTTTGCTTAAACAAGAAAAAAGTGATAACAAGCCCACGAAGCAATGAAACTAGAGAAAGAGCGTTTACCGTCAAATCTACCATAGTGTATTCATCTTTGTAGACTAAGGAGTTCTAAGTGTAACTTAGGAACACGAACCTTAGTGAGTGTAGAAATCTTTGTATCCTCTCTATGAGAGTAAGCCACACTCAACTTTTATAAGACTAAGGTTGCATACCTTAGTGTGTACAAACATATGTATCCTCTCTGTGAGAGTAACCCAGACACTCAAACCAAACCTATTTAGTTACCATATGTAAAGCCTGAAGAGGCTAGGGAAAGAATACTTGTAAAAGACTGGAGAGGTTTGTCAAAGAATACTCACGACGAGCTTGAAGTGGCTGATTAAAGAATACTAGCGCTAGTGGTGAAGCTAGCGGGCCAGGAGTTGGTCGATAATACTCACTGAGAGCCAGAACTAGCTAAACAAAGAATACTAGCGCTAATGGTGAAGTTAGCGGACTAGGAGTTGGTCGATAATACTCATTGAGATCGAAAAGTGGCTGAGCAAAGAATACTAGCACCGATGAGTGAAGTTGTGAAACCAGGTGATGGAAAACTTGTTGGAGAATCTAGATTGATGTGAATCCTCTCCAAGTTCCTCCCTAGATCTTCAGCTCCTTGATTCTTCTTAAGCTTTGCTAAGGTCTCTAATGGAGGTAGAGACCTTAGAACCACCACGGTTTGGTGGAGAACTCTCCCAAGAGACGCCACTCCTTGATGAAGAGATAAGTCTCTTCAATTCTCACCACACTCTTCTAGGGAATGGTTAAGAGAATTGGATGAATATCAAAGAGGTTTAGGGACTTTTAGAAGAGAGAAATCAGAACAACCTCTGAATTATCTCTCAAATATATGCCAAAAGTGTTTTACAAAGAAGGAAAAACAAATATATAGGAGTAGGAAGCTTGGAGAGCAAGCTAGCCTTAACCATGGTTCACTAGGAACCATGGTAAGGTCTAGCTAACCGTCCATGGTCTAGAGGCTTGGAGAGCAAGCTACTCACTTAGCTTTCTTGGTAAGAAAGCTAAGGAGAAGCTTGTGCTTCAAGCTTCTAAGCTTGAGAGGAGACAAGCAATTCGGCCAATGTGAACACAAACCAAGGTGGGCAGCTCTTTGGACTTTATTTTACTCCAATAGGTTTTCAAAATGTTGATTTAGTTTAGTTAGGTTCATCCAATGTGAATGGAACATAGCTAAATCAAATCTATGAAAAATTAGGAGTAAAATGAGTCTAATATGTAAAATTTTGCTTAGGCCCACCTCTAGGCCCAATTGCTAGTAACACTCTCTAGCTTGCTAATGCCACTCCTAATCCTACTACTAGAAAAATAAGAAAAGAGTGTATTTCTAGATTAGGTTAAATGGAGTCAAAGTGCCCAAGTAACCTACCCTATAAACAATATACAATAGCTACTAAAAGGAAACAAAGTGCCTCTCAAATACAAAGGCAAAAATACTCCTATACAAGTATCTACTATCTACAAGGTACAAGAAATCTAACTATACAATGTATGTACAATAGAGACTATGAGACTAAAAAGAGGAATCATACTCAATACTCATATTGAGCATAGGTCTAAGAAGCTCTTCCTCTTTAGGAGCCTCCTCTAGCCTCCTAACCATGGACCTAGTTAAAGGCCCAATGGTCTTCAAGGGTGAGCCTCCATGGATCAACATTCACCCTTCTTGGTCTTACCTCTTCCAAAGGGATCCTTGGGGATTAGATTTCCATCATACCCTCCCCCTTCGAAGGGATTTATCCTCAAATCCAGTGGTACTTCCACAAAGATAGCATCACCTACAATGAAAACAAGAAACAAAGCATTACGGATGACATATTCGTATAACATATGTGGAAAGTGCGCTCTATGAGGAATTCTTTCTATAGTCCTAGCAAGGGTCCTTACTCTAGGAAGGATGGGTTCTCTAAGCATAAGAATAGGATCCTCACTATAGTGTATTCTAAGTGTAAAACTAAATCCTAAAAATGTGAAAGTCCTAAAACTATAAGAAACTAATGAAGTAGTCCTACATTCTAAAATATCTTGCCTAAAGTACCCTATGTAGTAACCTAGAAACCTACAAGAAAACAAAGTGAATATAATAAAACTACCTAGACAACCCTTGATCATATTATATGTTAGATACATCATGGAAGAGGGTGTAAAGAGTTTAGAAAAGTCATAAAATCTAATTTGGTCTTGAAGGGAAGTAGTCAAGTTAAGTTCAAAGAAGTTTGAACTTCCCTTAAGATCAAAAATAAAAAATAAGACACCATAAGATATATCTAATAAATAATATAAGCCAAAGGTTGGGTGCTTTATTATAACAACTAAAGTAAGAGAAGTCCTAAATAGACAATGGTTGTCTACTTTGGGCACCACCAAAGTAGTAGCATAAGAAGTAGAATCCACTTCTTCTTCACTAGACTAAGAACTTGAGATCCTTTCTTTTCAAAATTATTTAGGTTGTGGATCTTAAGCTCTAAGTCCGTTGCAACAATAGAAAAAGAGCTAAAATCTTTGTGAGGAAGAAAAGTCTTTTTGCAATCATTTTTAATTGAAAAGTGACTTTCCTTTATCACAAGATTTTTGGAGAAGACACTATCCTCCTTACTCTTTTCCAAGAGTAGTGTCTTTTTAGCATTGAGAAGGTAAAGAGGTTGTTCAACTAGAAGACATTTTTTAATAGAATTTTCTATTAAAAATTGACTTCTAGGAACAACTTCCTTGGAGGAGACACTACCCTCCAACTCTAGAACCTTCTTTTTCTGCTCTTTTCTTTTTTTTGATTTCATAAATACTTGATCCTCAAACACTTGTGAAGGTGAAAGAGGAGTCAAGGTATGTTTCTTGCCTAGGTGGACTAGGAAAATTTTGTTTGTAACACCATCATGAATGGCCTTCCTATCATGTTGCCAAGGCCTTCCAAGTAAAATGTGGCTTGCATCCATTAGGATTATATCACATAAAATTTGATCTTTATATTTTCCAATGGAGAAAGGAACATTTACTTGGTCTTTAACTTCTATAGGTCCATCCTTATTAAGCCGAAGTTTATAAGATTTAGGATGGGCTATAGTAGTTAGGTTAAGCTTATCAACCAACCTTTGGCTTACAAAGTTATTACAAGAACCACTATCAACAATGAGAGAACAAGTTTTCTTAAAAATTTTGCATCTAGAATGGAAAAGGTTCTCTCTTTGTGATTGGTCTTGATCATTGGGTTGGTTGGTAAGTAACCTTTGAGCAATGAATAGGTCACCTTCACAAGGTGCTTCCTCACTAGAACTAAGGCTTTCATCTTCTTCATTTGAAGAGGATGAAGAAGGTGAAGTGCTTTCCTCACTTAGGATCTCATTGCCCCTAATGATCATGGTCTTTTTTGTGGGGCATTGGAAAGCTATGTGTCCCCTCCCTAAGCACTTAAAGCACTTTATAGAACTAGTCCTAGTTTCATTGGAAGGTTTTTCTTTTTCTTTTTCTTTTAGTGGTCTTTCTTTTGAATAGGAGGGTTGACCCTCCTTCTTGAAGTCCTTTTTAGGGTATGAGGTAGATTCCTTCCTAAGGGTAGGCTTTCTCCTAATTTGTTGTTCTACTCTCACACAAAGTTGAACTAATTCATTAAGGTCTTTATAGGTAGTAGTTCAACCCTGTCCTTAATCTCTAGGTTTAGGCCACTTTGAAACCTAGCAATGGTGGTTCTCTCCTCTCCCCTAATTCCAGCCCTTAGCATAAGCAACTCCATTTGTTGCCTATATTCCTCCACACTAAGGTTCCTTTGTTGGAGTCTTTGGAGGTTGTCCATTAACTCCCTCTCAAAATAAGGAGGAATGTGCCTTCTCCTTAAGGCAATCCTAAGTTGATTCCAATATTTAATGGAGGGCTCTCTCATAATTTGTTTTTCTCTCATTAGGGAAGTCCACCAATGCATGGCACTCCCTTGAAAACTAAGGGTGGCCATAGGAACTCTTTTCTCTTCACTCACATTGTGGCAAGTGAAGAGTTGTTCAACCTTCATCTCCCGATCTAAGTAATCATCAACATTATCTTTTACATGGAAGGGAGGAACGTCAAACCTAGGTTCTCTAAGAGTAGTTGCTTCATTCCTAGGCCTATGTTGCCTAGGGGGTATTTGATAGTAGCCATCATCATGGTGACTACTATAAAACCCTTCACTTGATGAGTGAGTGTGTGAATATTGGCTCTTGGGCCATGATGGTTCTTCATCATGTTTGTTTCTATGAGGCCTAAAAGGCCTTTCACCATCTTGTATTTTGGGCCTAGAAGGCCCATGACCCTCATTGGCATGGGGTTTGCTAGTCTCACCCCCCACCACAAGTTTACTCAACAACTCTCTTATCGTTTCATTGTTTTTTTTCCTTTTCTATGTCTTTTCTTCTAATATATTCCTTAAGTTCTCTAAGCTCATTTTTAGTACTTCTATGACTCTTAGGAGAATGATGACCATGCACACTACTTTCATGAGAATGATCACTCATTTTTGCAAGGGAAAGGTTTTCACAAATCCTAAAGAATTTTCCTAATTGAGTGATAAAGATTTTCACAAAAGGTTTTCTCTTTTAGGTGTGAGACTAAGTACTTGGAGGTCTAAGTATACAAGTTGCACTATCAAGGGAGGTGAGCTACAAGGAGCCACTTAATAACCAAACCTTTTCAAGTGGAAATTACTAAACCCCCTTATATATTTCTCACAAAACAACTTTTCACACAAACAATTCAAGTAGCTATGTGTGTGTGCACGCAACCCCTATTAGGCAAAGGAAGCCTTCTAAGGTGGAAGTCCAAGTAACACTTGAAGCCTTTTGGGACACTTCCACAAGTCCTAAACGTATTATGAAAGCAAGTAAACTAGGCGTATCCTAGTGGAAGCCCAAATGACACTTGAAGTTTTTGGGGACCCTTCCACAAGTACTAAACGTATCTAAGAATCTTTATTTAGAACTATTTAGGAAGTGGTGGGACTTAATCAAAAGTTTTCCCTAACAACCACTCCTAAATGTGAGTTTAACAAAAGGAAACTAATAGTTAACCCAAGGTAGGGTTAGAGAGTTACAAACAAGGAAACAATCAATTCAAGAATACTTGAAGAACTTCCACCAAGAGTGCTTGGAAGTAAGCTTGGACAGCCTTGGAGTCAAGTGAAATGTCCCAAATTGGTCTCCACCAATCCATCTCTAAGTGTCCAAATCCGTCACTAAGTTCTTCAAATCCGTGTCTAAATTGCTTTCAAAATCCGTCTCTAACTTTGACCTAAAATTTAAAACAAGTCTTGGCTGCAAAAAGGAACAAACAAGTGAGCCTTTCCAAGGTATTTCACACAAGTAATCTGTACCTCAATCTTCTTCAAGTGTTGACCCCTTTGAGATTAATCCAATGTGTCTCAATTAACTCTTCCTTCCAAGTGTAATGGCTTGAAAAAGAGTTATATCCCACCAAGGCTGATGTGAATCTGATGGGAGCACTCAAAGGACTTGGAGGACCAATGACTAGGGTTTTCTTAGTGGGTGTTTTTAGTACTTGTAATTAGTAAATAAAGGCCTAAAACTCTTGTTAAAGTGGCTGCCAACTCTTGTTTGGGCTGCACCACTTATTGGGCTAGTTATTAGGCAAGTTGTTTTTAGTTAAATAAGGTCCAAAACCTTTGGGATGAATCAGCCATGAGGCATACCAAAGGGTGCACGAATTTAGCATGTGTTTTTAATGTTTTGTCATTAGTGGTCATAATTGTTAGGCTTAGTGGAGTTCAACAATTACCCACTAAAGTGATTTTTTTTAATGTTTTGTCATTAGTGGTCATAATTGATAGGCTTAGTGGAGTCCATTAATTGCCCACTAATGTAAGTGAAAGGTGTTGGTTGTAAGCTATATAAGCTGCCCATTGGGATGAATAAAAAACAGATCAGAATTTGAGTTTTATTAACTGAGAGTGATTCTCCAATTGTTCTTGAGTGATTCAAGAATTTGGGCATATCAAAGGATCATCCACAATTCTTTGTGTGAAGCCTTCCTTGGAAGAGTGATTCTTCCTCCATTCCTTTACCGTTTCCTTCCCTCCATTTCTTGCATCTAATTTCCTTACCCACATTCCAGAAATTAAGTCCAAGATTTTAACCCAAAAGATCCTTCCCTACATTCCAGAAATTAAGTCTAAGATTTTGAACCCAAAAGATCCTTTTTTCAACTCTGGTGCAATTAGGAATCATATCATTTGGTATCAGAGCTTCGGCTCTGGGTTTGAATGGAAATGGAAATTTACTATACAAGATGTTTGGTTGACGACTCTCTGTTTTTGGTCGCAGTAGATGAATTCAATTTCAAAAATGTTGTGAGTAGCAGGGCGGTTGAGAAATTGTCTGCCCACTACAAATGGACAAGCAATGATTAAATTCTCTATTGGAAAATATGAAGATGAAGTTCTTTGTGATATTGCCCCCATGGAGACATGCCATATGTTATTAGGGAGGCCATGGTTGTACAATAAAATTATAAATCCTGAACGACCTTCTATTTCTTTTGTGCATGGTGGACGAAGGATTAAGTTGATATGTCTATCATCCGACGCTGTACATGAGGATCAACTGAAATTGAAAATAAAGATAGCAAAAGAAAGAGAAGAGAAAATGAGAGAAGAAGATGAGATACATAGAGAGGAATATGACAACTCTAACGTTACATTTTCTTCTTTTGATGTGTCAAATATACAGGAACAGGAACACAAGTTTTCTTGTTTGAAGAAGCATGTCAACATCATTCCTAATGCACCTTTATACATTCTGCCCACCTCTCAAAATAAAATTCAAGAGACCTTGGACCTCGAAGATGAAGTTGATTTATTGTTTGAAGTTACTATTTTCCAAAGCTGCCACTTGAATGGGATTCAATTCCTATTCATTCAGTATGTTTGTGGTTATGAGTTTGAAGAGGTTTTATTTGTTTCGTTGATGATTAATAACTTACCAACAGGTGAAGCTAGAGATGGATACAAGCGAGATGTCTTCGACCCAGGAGGCAGCATTTGTGTTTCGGCAGTAGTTACTGAATTAAATAAATTAGGAAATAAATAAAGTTTTAAGATTCGGGACGAATCTCCTCAAAGAAGGAGGGTATGATGTGAATCTGATGGGAGCACTCAAAGGACTTGGAGGACCAATGACTAGGGTTTTCTTAGTGGGTGTTTTTAGTACTTGTAATTAGTAAATAAAGGCCTAAAATTCTTGTTAAAGTGGCTGCCAACTCTTGTTTGGGCTGCACCACTTATTGGGCTAGTTATTAGGCAAGTTGTTTTTAGTTAAATAAGGTCCAAAACCTTTGGGATGAATCAGCCATGAGGTATACCAAAGGGTGCACGAATTTAGCATGTGTTTTTAATGTTTTGTCATTAGTGGTCATAATTGTTAGGCTTAGTGGAGTTCAACAATTGCCCACTAAAGTGATTTTTTTTTAATGTTTTGTCATTAGTGGTCATAATTGATAGGCTTAGTGGAGTCCATTAATTGCCCACTAATGTAAGTGAAAGGTGTTGGTTGTAAGCTATATAAGCTGCCCATTGGGATGAATAAAAAAACAGATCAGAATTTGAGTTTTATTAACTGAGAGTGATTCTCCAATTGTTCTTGAGTGATTCAAGAATTTGGGCATATCAAAGGATCATCCACAATTCTTTGTGTGAAGCCTTCTTTGGAAGAGTGATTCTTCCTCCATTCCTTTACCGTTTCCTTCCCTCCATTTCTTGCATCTAATTTCCTTACCCACATTCCAGAAATTAAGTCCAAGATTTTAACCCAAAAGATCCTTCCCTACATTCCAGAAATTAAGTCTAAGATTTTGAACCCAAAAGATCCTTTTTCAACTCTGGTGCAATTAGGAATCATATCATTTGGACGAATCTCCTCAAAGAAGGAGGGTATGATGTGAATCTGATGGGAGCACTCAAAGGACTTGGAGGACCAATGACTAGGGTTTTCTTAGTGGGTGTTTTTAGTACTTGTAATTAGTAAATAAAGGCCTAAAACTCTTGTTAAAGTGGCTGCCAACTCTTGTTTGGGCTGCACCACTTATTGGGCTAGTTATTAGGCAAGTTGTTTTTAGTTAAATAAGGTCCAAAACCTTTGGGATGAATCAGCCATGAGGCATACCAAAGGGTGCACGAATTTAGCATGTGTTTTTAATGTTTTGTCATTAGTGGTCATAATTGTTAGGCTTAGTGGAGTTCAACAATTACCCACTAAAGTGATTTTTTTTAATGTTTTGTCATTAGTGGTCATAATTGATAGGCTTAGTGGAGTCCATTAATTGCCCACTAATGTAAGTGAAAGGTGTTGGTTGTAAGCTATATAAGCTGCCCATTGGGATGAATAAAAAACAGATCAGAATTTGAGTTTTATTAACTGAGAGTGATTCTCCAATTGTTCTTGAGTGATTCAAGAATTTGGGCATATCAAAGGATCATCCACAATTCTTTGTGTGAAGCCTTCCTTGGAAGAGTGATTCTTCCTCCATTCCTTTACCGTTTCCTTCCCTCCATTTCTTGCATCTAATTTCCTTACCCACATTCTAGAAATTAAGTCCAAGATTTTAACCCAAAAGATCCTTCCCTACATTCCAGAAATTAAGTCTAAGATTTTGAACCCAAAAGATCCTTTTTTCAACTCTGGTGCAATTAGGAATCATATCAAAGGCTTAACAGTCAACAAGAGAGAGTAGAGGCCAAGAAATTAAAACTGAAAATGCACAATTAGAATAGGCTACACTCTTATAGGAATTGATGTGACAAAACAAAGAAAGTCAAGAAGACACAAAGCAACAATTAAGGGTTTATTTCAAAGCTAGGACACAAAAGAATAATCCTAGGAATGGCTCTAGAATTGATTACAAAAACCAAAACAAAATTTCTGCTAATATTTTGATGGTTTAAAAGTCTTTTTCCAACCACTAGACAGCAAACAAACCTCAAGAAAAATCACACGAAAATTCAAGGCCAAGTGCTACTAGTGATGTTTTGTTTTCACCTTTCTTTTTCTATGTTTTTCTCTTTTGTTTTCTTTTCTTTTTCTTGTATTTTTGTCTCTTTATTTTCTTTTAATACAGAGAAAGCATTTAAAAACAGAGGCCACACAATTAATAAAGAGGTTTCCAAATGGTGGAGAAAAGAGAAGTAAGAAGAGTAGAAGTGTAAATGTACTAGTCAAAATTTTCAACACAAATTGTTACTAGTTTTGGTGTTGTTCTCATCTTTTATACACTTTGATTTTCGTTTTTAATACACTTCTAACTCTGTTTTCTTTTTTCAAAACAAACACAAGACACAGAAGGAATTGCTGGCCACAAATTGCTAAGAAACTAATAGCAAATGAAGTTCACAAAAAATTGACTCTAGAACATGTTAGGACTAATAACATGTATTGGAATCATTTTATGAGCACTCTATGAGTATTAATGTTCAGCCAGAAATGAAAACATACAAGAATAGAGATCAATTCATATAGATTCAAAAATAAAAAGGCACAACAAGGATTTAATGAAAAGCAAAACAACTAAACATGACTCTAACACAAAACTAGTATATTAAGAAATGTAAAATGCTTGTATTCTTGTTTCTTTTTGGGAATTTCTTTTTAGTCCGAAATTAATAGGAGTCCAATGGAAGATAAAAGCAATCCTAAAACATTTAAAAAGACATACAAAGAATACCTAAGGCACACACAAAGATTGATTCACAAGAATTTAGAACATGAACCAAAAACAAACAAGACAAAGTGAGTGTGTTCTATAGATTTATGGATGTGACACAAAAACCACTCAAGGAACACAAACACAAGACAATAAAAGGAAACACATGTAGGAACAGTTTAGACACATTTACACATGTTTTTTTACCGAACAAAATTGGAAGAAAAAAGCTCAAGAACGAAATTACCAAGGAGGAATAGCTCTTGATACCAAATGATGGAAAACTTGTTGGAGAATCCGGATTGATGTGAATCCTCTTCAAGTTCCTCCCTAGATCTTCAGCTCCTTGATTCTTCTTAAGCTTTGCTAAGGTTTCTAATGGAGGTAGAGACCTTAGAACCACCATGGTTTGGTGGAGAACTCTCCCAAGAGATGCCACTCTTTGATGAAGAGATAAGTCTCTTCAATTTTCACCACACTCTTCTAGGGAAGGGATAAGAGAATTGGATGAATATCAAAGAGGTTTAGGGACTTTTAGAAGAGAGAAATATGAAAAATCTCTGAATTATCTCTCAAATATATGCCAAAAGTGTTTTACAAAGAAGGAAAAACAAATATATAGGAGTAGGAAGCTTGGAGAGCAAGCTAGCCGTAACCATGGTTCACGAGGAACCATGGTAAGGTCTAGCTAACCGTCCATGGTCTAGAGGCTTGGAGAGAAAGCTACTCACTTAGATTTCTTGGTAAGCAAGCTAAGGAGAAGCTTGTGCTTCAAGCTTCTAAGCTTGAGAGGAGACAAGCAATTCGGCCAATGTGAACATAAACCAAGGTGGGCGGCTCTTTGGACTTTATTTTACTCCAACCAGTTTTGAAAATGTTGATTTGGTTTAGTTAGGTTCATCCAATATGAATGGAACCTAGCTAAATCAAATCTATGAAAAATTAGGAGTAAAATGAGTCCAATATGTAAAATTTTTCTTAGGCCCACATCTAGGCCCAATTGCTAGTAACACTCTCTAGCTTGCTAATGCTACTCCCAATCTTACTACTAGAAAAATAAGAAAAGAGTGTATTTCTAGATTAGGTTAAATGGAGTCAAAGTGCCCAAGTAAACTACCCTATAAATAATATACAATAGCTACTAAAAGGAAACAGAGTGCCTCTCAAATACAAAGGCAAAAATACACCTATACAAGTATCTACTATATACAAGGTACAAGAAATCAAACTATACAATGTATGTACAATGGAGACTATGAGACTAAAAAGAGGAATCATACTCAATACTCATATTGATCATAGGTATAAGAAGCACTTCCTCTGTAGAAGCCTCCTCTAGCCTCCTAACCATGGACCTAGTTAAAGGCCCAATGGTCTTCAAGGGTGAGCCTCCATGGATCAACCTTCACCCTTCTTGGTCTTACCTCTTCCAAAGGGATCCTTGGAGATTAGATTTCCATCACCAGGAAAGGTTGAGAATGCTTGGGACCAGGAGTGGTCGTGACTTGGGTGGTCTAGAATACTCACTGTTAGCCTGAAGAGGCTGATTAAAGAATACTAGAACCAATGAGTAAAGTTGGCCGACCATGAGTGGTCGTGACCTGGGTGGTCTATAATACTCACTACAAGCCTAAAGTGGCTGAATATATAATACTTGTACTTCATTGAACATTTAGTGGAACCCTTCAATTGAAGGAGACTGGACATAGCTCAGTTTGAGCGAACCAGTATAAAAGTGCTTGCATTATTTTTCAATGCTTTAGACGTACTTTTATTTAGTTGATTTATTATAGTGAAAACTTTGTCCAATGCTCATCATCCATTATAACCATCTTCAGACGAAAATCACGCTTGTTGAAATTACTTTTTTAAAAGAACAATTTTTGTTTAAGAAGCATTTTCCATGTGCAAACGATAAATTATTAGATGCAAATTTTTTTTGTTGAACCAATCATGCACAACTTTAGTTAAGCATTTAAAGTAATATTTATATTGGACGAAGAAAGAGTCCTCTGCAAAAATGTTTTTAAAATTCCTTTGTTCACACACATATTCAACCCCCCTTCTATGTGTTTTTCCGCTCACTTCAAGTTGAATTGTTGTGTTACTTAAAAATCAAGTATTTAAAAAATTCTGATACTCGAAAATAGGTGTTTCTAAAGGTTCTTCAAACTTACTTTTATCAAAGTTTGCTTCTGAATGATTTTCTATAAAACAATTCTTAAGAAACTAATTCTTCCGATTCCATAAACTTCATTCTTTCTTGATAAAATATTTTAACAGATTTTAACACGATAGTTGAGTGTTCAACACATATTTAATTAATTATAAACAATTGAAGAATGTAAAGGAGATTAGGTAAGAGAAATTGCAAACAGAGATTTTTCTTGGTTCACCTAACTTTGGGCTGTCCAGTCTTGACACATTGTGATATTTTTTCACTATGATCAACAATAACTACACAATCACCAACCACCTACTAGATTTTCCCTACACAAACTAGCCTCTTGCTATTTTTATATAACCCTTATGCTAGAAACCTTCTAGAGAATCCAGATTGGTGTTGGCTTCTCCTTCAAGTTTCTCCCTAGACCTTTGGCTTCTTGACACTCCTTAAGTTTCTCCAAAGCCTCCAATGGATGAGGAAGCCTTGGTGTTCACCTTAGAAGGTGAAATAAACTCTTCAAGTGGTGCCACTCATTGGAGGAAGATGAACCACTTCGATCCTCATCACGCTCTTTATGAAGAGGATAAGAGAATTAGATCAAGATTAAGGAGATTTAGGACTTTTAGGGAGAGAGAACTCAGATAAAAAACTTGACAATCTCACATATATCATCGAAAAGTGTCTACAAAGTAATGGAAAGGCTTTATATAGAGAATAGGTAGCTTATGGTGTTAGCTAGTCTAACCATTGTTCAAGTAAAACCATAGTTAGCCTTCTTACACTTAAACTAACTATTCCTAGTTACCTTCATAGAAGCTTGTGGAGCAAGCTAAGCTAACCTTAGTTTAAAGATGACTTAGGTTAGCTTATTTTAACTCCAATTAACAATCCTAATGATTACTTTTAGTAGTTAGTTGAGATGTCACTTTCAAGGACAAATGAAAGCTTCTTCTACAAGTTTGGACATTGGATGGCTCCCTCACCAAGCTTGGACGTCCAAACCACTTGCCTAGGAAAGTGGATGTCCAACCTTAATGTATTTTAGAAATCCATTTGGGCCATCCAAGCCCAAACAATCCCATGTTTTTTCTAGTGACACCTCTCCTAAACTACTAATTATACCAAAATACAAGGAACAAAAATCCTACACTAGTTGACCCAAAATACAAGGTCAAAAAAATATCATATACAATATGTACAATGTATTTACAATAAAGACTAACAAAATACTAAGAGGAATCATACTGAATACTTAAGTAAAGCATAGGTCTAAAATGCACCTTCTCCGTAGAAGCTTCTTCTAGCCTCCTAACCATGGACCTAGTTAAAGGCCCAATGGTCTTCATGTGTGAGCTTTCCTATGGATCAACCTTCACCTTTCTTGGTCTTACCTCTTCCAAAGGAATCCTTGTGGATTAGGTTTCCATCACCTTAGCTACCTGCCAAGTTACTCCCTCAACACTGTTAAAAACCTCACCCTCGCAACCTCCTACTATGAGTAACCTTAACCAATTGGTTGAAAAATTTTTCCACCTCCCTGACCCTCTATATGCCAGAGCTGGGTAGGACAAGCTAATGTAATTTTAGGTTTTGAATTCTAGCAACTACTAAGATTTTAGTAAACTCTCCTTGTTCAGTAGTTTTCACTAATGAAGTATTCTCATTTCTTTGTCTGTAGAAGATGAGATCTCTGGAAAAATAGAGTATGAAGCAAGTATAAAAACTATGCTAATTTGTATGTTGGTGCCTTTTAATAATCCAACTTACCTTTAAAAAATTCTCTTGGTCTTCCTTTTATAGGCTCCAAAATAGGTTCGTTCGAGTTGGCTTAACTTTTAAGTAGTGTTCACATCATCTTGTACTTTTATTCTAGTTTTGTTAGCATATCCTTTAGAAGTAGTTTGTTTTCAAGCTTCTGGTGGTAGAAGTCGATCGCGATCAGGGTATCAGCGAGGATGGAAGGTACAGGACTATTTGAGTGAGTGTCCCAAGCAAAGAAAGCATCAATTGAAGCTAGATCTATCACCTTCTCATGAAAGGGGAAGAGGATTATTCCAAACAAGATTAAGGCTAATGATGGGCTCCTTCCTTTCATGGTGTGTTCTTTGGCTTCCAAGGAGGAGCTCCCTCTTTCTCCATGGGCTAGGAAGAAGGATGATGGCTGGATGTTCCTCAAGGGTGGTGGAAACAAAGTTGGAAGTGTGAAGGGTGGAGGTGGGCGAATAGGGTGGAGGAGAGGTGGAAGGGGTTTTTGATGCTCTTGGCTAGCTCTCTCCACCAAGGGATGGTGGAGGCCACTAAAGGGAGCTCTAGTTTACTCTAGCAAGAGAGGAGAAGAGAATGTCCATGGAGACCTAAGAGACTAAGGAAGGCTTTTTGAGGCAACAAGGCTCACTCAAAATGCATATATTCCAAAGTGGGTACAAGTTAGAGGAACTAGAGTACTTATAGAGAGAGGAGAACATCTAGGGTTTCTTGGGAGCATTTGGCCAAAAATTTCAAGCCCAAATGCACCCTAAATGAGCCCTAGATACAACCTAAATGAAATGGCTCTCATCTCTCCAAAAAGTCTAAAGTACCCTTAGTCCTGAAAAATAAAAGAAATCGACTTTTGACCTCACAAATCAAGGTTAAGTCCCTAAATAAATCCTAAGACTAATTTTTCTCCATAATAAAAAGGCTAAAGAAAAATACAAAATAAAATCCTAGTATCTAATTTACCCCAAAATACAAGGGCAAAATAGGAAAAGAAAGGAACAAGCTAAGGAGAGGGCCCAAAATCAACACCCATGATGATTATGGCTTTTGGTGTGGTGTGTTCTTCATCATCCTCTACTCTCCTAGCCATGGACCTTGTGATAGGCCCTATATGATGTCTCAAGGATGGTCCTCCATCACCTAAGGTCTTGTTGGAAGTCATCCAGTTCCCTTAGTGAATCAGAAGGGAAAGATGTTCATTTCGTATCAAGAGCTTAGGTTGTCTTCAAGGGTAACTAGCTTCCTATTCATTTCTTTGAGTCTTTATCTCTTTTGAGTCATCATTTGCGCCTTCTTGAGTCTCATTGTCATCCATGAAAACCTTATTAAAAATTTCTTCTTATGTTGCTCCATGGTTCATTACTTGTTTTTGAGCCTCCTTTTGTGCTTTAGGGTTTTTCTCGAGTTTTAGGTTCTTGTGTGCCATTTTTGTTTTTGCTCGAGTGCTGGAAAAATATATTATGAACATCAAGAACATCTTTTGCATCTCTTTTTGATCTTTTTACCCTTTAAGTTTTGTCAAAAGTGTGTTTCTCTCACCCATCTCAAAAAGACAAAAAACTATAAGTATGATGCACCAACTTGATGTATGAGAAAATGAAAACATGAATGTATTTGTTTTTTTTCCATGAGGTGGCCAAAATTTCCTGCACCATTTTAGAGGTCATTCATGCATGTTGATTAGTCCTTGGCATGCTCCAAATTTGTGTTGAAATCTGTGTTATTTGCTTCCTACACATACATGATTGGCCACCTTTCCATACAAATCATTACATGATTATTACTTTGTCCTTTGTGTACATGTGTGAGTGATAAATTTTGTGTGTGAGTGCTGGAATCTTTAAAAAAAATCTGCACCAAAAAGAAATAGTACAAGACACACTCCACTCACAAAATGCTTCTATACCCACTCACGTGTTGCCACTTGTCTATCTATTTTTTACTCCTTATATGTGCTGCATTTTTAATCACCCACAAGTGTAAAAACCAAGCAACATTTAAAAATAAAATAGAAACAAAAATCTGGACAGAAATATTAAAAGAAATGTAACCAAAAAGGCCAAAAGGAAACAAAACAAAACAAAAAGATTTGTTACTAGACTTATCGACATTTGACCTAATTACCCTTGCACATTGGAGTTGGACTTGGACTGAATTTTTGGACCTTATTGGACCCTTTTGAGAAACAAAAATGTGTCTGGACTTTACCAAAAAGGACATAAAATTTTACAAGTGCTAAACCATTAAGTTTCAATTCCGTTCTTGTGCCATTCTAGGACTTTTCCTTTGTGTGCTAGCCTTTTTTTATTGTCTTAATTTTTTCTTGTCTTATTTCGAACTCTTAAGTTTGTGTCATTAATCTCTCTTTGAGTTTAGCTTTTAAATTGAGCAATTTCAGTTTTTATTCCTTTGACCTCTTTCTTGTTATTGGTTGGTTTGTTATCTTTGGGTGTAGGTGAAGTACTACCTCCAAGAAACCCTTAGCAAAATTTCTTTAGGGGATTGAGTGGAGATTAAAACCGTGGGAACCAAAGTACTTTGGAGAAGGATACCATATCTCAAAGAGTGCAAACACCAAAGAAGAGGACTAACCTAGTTTTTTCCTTGTGAAGGGGAGCCAAATTGGAAGAGTCGAAGACTTTTAATTTGTTTTCTTTCTTACTTGTTCTTTCTTGCTTAATTTTTGGCCTCTTGTATTTTGGGCCTTGATTTTCGTTATTTTTGGGTTGTAATTGGCCATTTTTAAACCTTATTAGTTGTAGGGTAACTTGAGTAGTGCTTGTGGGATTGGCTTGAACACCACCAAGGTCACTTCAAGCTCCCACCCTAGGGAATTCGACTAGAATATGCTTTAAGTTGCTTTCCTTTGCATGTTTTATAGCTTTTATAGTATAAGTGTTTAGGCTCTTTGTTCTTTTTTTTTGTTTAGAAGGCTACAATTTGCCTACTAGGGGGGCCGTGCACACATACACTTAATTCTTGTGGAAAATTGTTTTGTAAAAAAAGTGTGAAAGAGCTTAGTGATTTTTACTTGAAAAGACTGGTTTTTAAGTAATTCTTAGTAGTCCACCTCCCTTTATAGTTCAATTTGTACACTTAGGCCTTTTCATATAATCTTACACCTTTTAAAACCTTTTGTGAAAGCCTCTTATCACTCACTCTTTGTGAAAACCTTTTTGTGCCAATCTTTTGATTTCAATTTGTGAAAACCTTTTCTTGATCAAAGATGAGTGATCATTCTAGTGTACATGGTCATAATTCATATAGTAGTAGGCCTAGTGTTAGGGATGATCTTAGAGAGTTAAAGGGATATTTGAGAAAAAAAAGAGGAAGAAAACATAAAAAGAAAGGAAGAGTTAAGAAAAAGAGAAAAAGAAAAAGAGAAAAATAATGAGGAAATAAGAAGGTTGCTTGCTAGGCTAGTTGTGGGGGGGGGGGGGGGAAGGGGAACCTAGTGGATCTAGACCAAGAGTCTCCTCCCCTAATTCCTCAAAGGGCAAGGGGGTTAGAATAGCTTCAAGTGTTTATGAGGAGGAAGGGCATCATACCCAACCTCCAAGTGATAACTTTTATAGTAGTCATCACAATGATGATTGCTATCAAAGACCCCCAAGACAGCCAAGACTTAGGGATTCTTCCAACAGGGAACCTGTAACGACCTACCTTAGGCCGTCACAAACAAAACCAACCAATTTAAAATAATATATAATAAGGAAAATAGAACAAGGGTCAGCTACGCTAGAGTGTAAATATACAACAATATATACATTGTTTTCCAAAATATATAAAATGTTTTTATAGTATAGTCATCATCCTTAGTAAGATTATACAGTAATCCAAAAAGATAATATAATTACAATGTCATGAAGACATCAAAATAAGACACCCTAGGTGCTGGTCAAGCTCTAAGCCTAGCCACTTCTCAAAGCAGCTACCCAAAAAGACTCCTTGTTATCCCAAAACATCACACTTGATCTGCTCCCCCACATAGTGAGATCATCACAGTCCACATCATGGAAATATAAGGGTTAACACATATAAAACCAACCATAGTATAATAAAATGAAATATCATTAAACTAGATATTCATCAACAGTATGTATCCATACTAAGGGAATGAACATTATAAACAGTTATTTCCATGCCAAATATAAACCAATCCAGAATCTAATGTATACACATCCATGCCAATGCATACATATTTTATGATAATAAAGAATCCATAACCAATGTATACAATCCATACCATACGTATACATATTCCACATCCAAAACAAAGTCACACCTCTGTATAATGCATGATGTAACCAACACATCCAAACCAAATGTTGGCCTCAACACATCCAAACCAAGTGTTGATACGATGAAACATGTCATCAACCCATGTCACACACCTAACCTCTCATGGAAAATATACAGTTGGATTACGTCGTCACGTAACCCTGGTGATTGTGGCCACTTCATCCATCGGTATGACTCGGCCTTGCCCCCATAGCAAATAGAATACTTAGAGGAGTATTTCAGAATCCAGCTAACATTTGAAGTGGTTTATTATACAATCTTTGGAAAAACTTCATATTGAAATCCTCACAATGGGACTCCCAAATTCAATATTTTCCCAAAGATTATATCCTGATCTCACCAAGAGATCTCCCAATCCATACCATAACCTTACTACTCTAAGTCCTATTAGCTTTCCAAACCAAACACACATAGTATATTCCATAATTACATACAAAGTTTTTCCATAACCATGCCAAATTACTCAGTATAACAACAAAATTAATTAAACACCCAAAACAACTATCAACTTAACCAAATTACCATTTGTGAAATGACAATCTTCACATAAAATAGAATATTAGGAGTATTACTACTCTTATCATGCTCATACTTATCTCATATTAAAGAAAAGAAGATTTCCTACAACTCTTATGAAGACAACAAGTCCTAATTTCATCATCTACTTTGTTAAAAATTCTAAAAACCGTAACAGCTATAACCAATGCTGGCAACTTGACCCCTATTCACTAAAATAGTCATATCTGGAGTTCTAGACCTCATTTTTGAGTGATTCCAACGCCATTGGAAAGATAACATCCAAGGCTTCAACTTTTATGCAGACTAAAAAATGAAATTCTGAAAACATAAAAGTGCTCAGCGTCTCCAAAGCGCTCAGCGCTTTGCCTCCAGGGATTCTCCTCTAGCTCTCTGCCCCCAAAGCGCTCAGCCTTTTAAACGGCTCAGCCGTTTGGTTCCAGAAACCCTCCCCTGTCACGCAGACCCTAAAGGTCTCAGCCGTTCAAAATGGCTCAGCCGTTTGTGACAGAAATCCTCCATTTTTGAAAAAAAACCTACAAATAGAGAATTCCCAACACATGCAAACCAGCCCAAAATGCCACAATAAGTAATAAAAACAAGTTTTAATCATTAATCCATGAAAATCATAGGAAATCATGAAGAACCCTAACCAAAACCTTTCCAGCTCAATCCAACCTCAACCATATGTAAAACATGGAATCAATGTGATATTTCAACTCCATACATACTAGATTAAGTCTTATAAGTACTACCCTTACCTCAGAGACTTCCGAAATGAAGATTTGAACAAAACCCTCAAATTCCCAATTCAAACTTCAATCTCACTTTTCAAGGTTTTAGAGGCCAAATCTCTTAAAACTCCAGTTTTGAAGATTGATCTTAGCTTGATAAGCTTCCTAAATGTGTCCTCAACTTCCCTCCGGACCAGAGCTCCTCTCTCTACTTCCTCTCTCTAGAAATTGTCTCTCTCTGACAAATGAAATCCTCCGGTCCTAAGTCCCTATATATAGTCATTTTCCAAAATTTCCAAATTTCACCCTTAGCACCTATTCACTTAACCAAGATGAGAAGGAAGGTAATCAGTCTTCTTCCCTCTTAGTACAAGTTCAGTATAATGGTGTACAATGCATCATTCACCAAATTCATTCACACACATGCCTAGACAAACCTCTCAAAACATCAACCTCTCATCTCATACTATAAAATCACTGCCAAGCTTAAACAACTATTCAAAACCACATCAACATACAACATGCACAGAGGTAAGTACATTTCAAATCCACATCTCCATAATCCAATCCAAATCCATATAAACAGCATATATATAACACACATATATATATATATATATA
Source organism: Cajanus cajan (assembly GCF_000230855.2). Lineage (NCBI taxonomy): Eukaryota > Viridiplantae > Streptophyta > Magnoliopsida > Fabales > Fabaceae > Cajanus > Cajanus cajan. The sequence continues at coordinate 44,375,784 of NC_138525.1, forward strand.
TATAGTATTTCTATCAAATAGCTCAGTATTTTCATGGTGTTACAACTCTCCCCAACAACAAAAATTTTCGTCCCTGAAAATTCACTTACTCAAAAAGAGATATGGGTATTGATCCTTCATCCTGTCTTCCAACTCCCAAGTGGCTTCATTAGTAACCTCATCCCAAATAACCTTCATTATTTTTCTTCATAAAGCACCCAACTTTTGGTTTGTATGGTTTGTTGGATACATCTCATGGTATTGTATCTTCTATTTTTGATCTTGAAGGAAGTTCAAACTTATTTGAACTTAACTTGAATACTTTCCTACAAGACAAACTTAGATTATATGAGTTTCCTAGACTCCTCTTAACACCTTTTTCTCATATGTATCTAACAAATTATGCAATACAAAGTTGTTTAGGTAATTTTTTAGTTAAGTTTTCTTTATTTTCCAATACATACCTAGGTCATTACATTGGGCACTTCCAACAAGATATTTTAGTTTTTAGGACTAATACATTAGTGTGCTATAGTTTTAGTCTTTTTACCTTTTTAGGTTTTAGTTATACACCTAGACTTCACCGTGGGGAGGATCCTATCCTTAACATTAGAAAGTCTAGTCCTTTTAATTTAGAGAATCTTTTTAGCATTTTTAGTAGAACTCCTCTTAGGATACACTTTCCATTTCTATCATATACTATTACCTCTAATGCTTATTTTTATGTTTTTGTTGGTCATGATGCCCACCATGAGGAACCTCTTGATTTGAGGTCAAATCCTTTTCAAGAGGGAGGGAATGATGGAATAACACTAAGGCCGAGAAGACCAAGAGGTGATATATTAAAGGAGGCAAGAGGAATGGGTTAGTGAGGCCACTTTTGGACCTTAGCTCCTAAGTTCTTTTTAATCATAGAATTTATTTTACTTGTATTTCCAATTTTACCCTTGTATTTTGGGGTGTTTAGGACTTAGAATTTATTTTCCCTTGTATTTCCCTTTTTACCCTTGTATTATGGGGTGCTCTAGATGATTAGGGTTTTTAATTTTGGGCTAGGGTGTTAACTAGAAGGGTGACGCATTTTTTTGGTGTTCATTGGATCTATTTTTGGTGTTAGAAAGGCTTAGGCCCAAGTGGAGGGCAAAGGTTGCATGGTCTTATCATGCACCTAGATATAGCCAATCTAAACCCAAAGATTCCATCCTTGGCCACCAAGTTGCATCTAGGGTTCATTTGCATTTCATTTGGAATGCATTTGCCTACTCCAAATGCAACCCTAGATGCCTCCCCTCCTATAAATACCCAACACCCCACACCTTGTAAATACTTTTGGATATTGAATATAAAGAGAGCCTTTAGTGCCTTTATATCTTTCCTTAGTCACCCTTGGCTATTTTCGGCCAAACCCTACCATCTCCACCTTGAGAGAAACAACCCTAGAAGTGGCCTTCATCATCATGAAGTGAGCCAACCCTAGAGTACCATTCTCAAGCATTTCCTCAAACACCTTCTACCCAACCTTCATTTTCGTCCATTCCATCATCATCCACCCTAAAACCTTGGTCCACCTTTGAAGAACTTGATCCTTGGAGAAGGCGTCCTCCTCCTTGCTCATCATATCAAGTTCATGTAAGTAAGGATGCCATCAAGTGGTATCTAGAGCCTTGGTTCTTCAAGGGTAACAATCTCTTTATCTCAAAAAAAATATTCGGTCATGTCATGTCTTCCTTACATGTCTCCTAAGTGTGCCTAAATGAATCATATTAATTGCCATATTTTGATGATCCATAAATCTCTTCTCATCTGTTGATTCATACCATATGTTCTTTGTGAATCATCTTGGCATTTTAGGCTTTCTTATTTAGGTTCTTGCTTTTTTTCTTTAAATTTTTGAGTTGCTGGAAATTTTGGGCTGCATGTTATACATTAATGTTTTTATTTTTTTAATCCATCCGGTTTTGTCATAAGCTTGTCTCTTTGAACTACCTTGAAAGAAATTCCAAGTTTTTTATGCTTAGCCTTTGAAATGAACAAAAAATGACATGCATGCCACTAGTTTGATAAAATGGCCGTGAGTCCTTGATGTGCTTTAGAGAGTCAATCATGCATGCTAATTAGTTCTAGCATGTTCTACATCACTTAAAATATCATGTGTGATTAATTCCTTTACACATACTTACTTCAAATTTTCGGCCAATTTTTTGTGTATTCCTTGGTGAACTTGTATGCCTACATGATGTTTGATAATTTGAGTGTGAAATTGATTTCAATATGCCTATCTTTGCTGCTGGACGTGGGCTATTAAAAACTTAAGAAAAACACTCAAATTTTGTCTCATTGAGCTAGTGTAAGTTGCTAAAAGAATACTCCAAAAAGTTGCTAACAAAACCACCAAAAACAAGTGTAAAACCCAAGCAAAGGAATAGTATAAAATTCAAAAGAAAAAAAGAGAAAAGTGGCTGGACTTTGAACAAAAAAAAACATAAAAGCCAAGACTTGGACAAGCCCAAAAAGAACAAAGAAACCAAAAATAAGAAAAAGGGAACCTTTGCTAGACTTGTGGAGTTTTGGACCAACTTTCATACCATAGCACTTGGAGTTAATTCTTGGACCATTGGACAATACTTAATGGCCGAATGAGACAATAAATCAAACATGTTAAGTGCATAATTTTTCTTTTAAGCCTACTTGCTAAATTCTATTCTAGTGCCATTCTAGGAATTACTCTTTTGTGTGCTTTCCTTTTATTAATGTGCCTTAATTTCAGTTTTTGAGTCTTTCTTCTACTCTTAAGTTTGTCTCATAAATTCCATTTGAGTTTAGCCTTTTCTTAATTGTGCCTTTTTAGTTTTTCTTTCTTGGCCTCTTGTACTCTTGGGTTGTGTTTTCTTCTTGATCTAGGTGGGGAAAACTTCTAAAACACTACACACTTTCTTGGTGGATTGAGTGGAGGGGTTGTCCGATTGGAGTTCAAGGAACTTTGGAGGATCACACCAATTCAAAGAGTGCAAACACCATTTCAAGACTAACATTGGGTGTTCATTGTGAAGGGGTGGAGAATTGAAGACTTGGAGACTTCCTTTTTTTTTCTTCTACTTATTTCTTTCTTGTTAAATTTCGGCCTCTTGTGTTTTTGGCCTTGGTTTCATTCATTTTTGGTTTGTAATTGGCTATTTTTAAACCTTTTCAATTTGGTGGTAGTTTCGTGTAGTTTGAAGGTGATTTGAAAACCTTCACCTAGGAAACCGACTAGCATATGCTTTAAGTGTTTTCCTTTGCATGCTTTAAAGCTTTGGTAGTATATTTGCCTAGGACTTTACATTGTTTATTTGTTTCGTTTAGAAGGCTTCATTTGCCTACTAGGGGGGCGTGCACATCACACACCTTAGTATTGTGAAAATTGTTTTTGTGAGAAAAGTGTGAAAAGGCTTAGTGATTTTTACTTGAAAAGGCTTGGTTTTTAAGTGTTTCTTAGTAGTCCACCTCCCTTGATAGTTCACTTTGTACACTTAGGCCTTTTCATACCTATCTTGCACCTTGAAAATCCTTTTTTGTGAAAACCCTTTTATCACTCACTCTTTGTGAAAACTTTTTTTCAAACCTTTTTGGAAACACTTTGTGAAAACCATTTTTGGATCAAAGATGAGTGATCATTCTAGTGTCCATGGTCATAACTCTTGTAGTACTAGGTCTAGTGTTAGGGAAGAAATTAGGCAACTTAAAGAGTACCTAAGAAAAAAAGAAGAGGAAAATATAAAAAGAGAGGAAGAATTGAGAAGAAAAGAAAAAGAGTTTGAAAAAAATAATGAGGAAATAAAACAACTACTTGCAAAATTAGTTGAGAGGAGAGAACCTAGTGGATCCCAACCTAGGATTGTTCCAACTAGATCTCAAAAAGGCAAAGAAGTTAGAGTTCCTAGGAGTATGCATGAGCAAGAAAATACAACAAGAGAGGAGGAACTTAGAAGGAAAGAAAAAGAAAAGAAAATAGAAAAGAAAGAAAAAATAAAGAAAAGTATAGAGAAGGTTAAAAGAGTGGCTAGAAAATGAAAAACAACAACCAACACTCTTAGAGAAGAGTAAGGAGGATAATGTTTCTTCCAAAGGGCTTATGCTTGAAGTGAGTCACTTTCCCATTGAAAATGATTTTAAAAAGACTTTCTTCATTCATCAAGACCTTAACTCTTTCTCTCACGTTGCCACTAGTCATGAAGTGGAGATTCAAAAACAAATCCTTTTTAGAGAAAAAGAATCTCAACTTCAAGATTTAGTGAAGAAGAAGTGGACTTCACTTAGTCCCACTTCTTGTGCTACTTCCTTGGTGGTGCCCAAGGAAGATAAGCCTTCTTTCTTTAAGACTCTTTCTACTTTAGTTTTCTTCATAAAGCACCCAACTTTTGGTTTGTATGGTTTGTTGGATACATCTCATGGTATTGTATCTTCTATTTTTGATCTTGAAGGAAGTTCAAAATTATTTGAACTTAACTTGAATACTTTCCTACAAGACAAACTTAGATTATATGAGTTTCCTAGACTCCTCTTAACACCTTTTTCTCATATGTATCTAACAAATTATGCAATACAAAGTTGTTTAGGTAATTTTTTAGTTAAGTTTTCTTTATTTTCCAATACATACCTAGGTCATTACATTGAGCACTTCCAACAAGATATTTTAGTTTTTAGGACTAATACATTAGTGTGCTATAGTTTTAGTCTTGTTACCTTTTTAAGTTTTAGTTATACACCTAGACTTCACCGTGGGGAGGATCCTATCCTTAACATTAGAAAGTCTAGTCCTTTTAATTTAGAGAATCTTTTTAGCATTTTTAGTAGAACTCCTCTTAGGATACACTTTCCATTTCTATCATATACTATTACCTCTAATGCTTATTTTTATGTTTTTGTTGGTCATGATGCCCACCATGAGGAACCTCTTGATTTGAGGTCAAATCCTTTTCAAGAGGGAGGGAATGATGGAATAACACTAAGGCCGAGAAGACCAAGAGGTGATATATTAAAGGAGGCAAGAGGAATGGGTTAGTGAGGCCACTTTTGGACCTTAGCTCCTAAGTTCTTTTTAATCATAGAATTTATTTTACTTGTATTTCCAATTTTACCCTTGTATTTTGGGGTGTTTAGGACTTAGAATTTATTTTCCCTTGTATTTCCCTTTTTACCCTTGTAAGCTCTAGATGATTAGGGTTTTTAATTTTGGGCTAGGGTGTTAACTAGAAGGGTGACGCATTTTTTTGGTGTTCACTGGATCTATTTTTGGTGTTAGAAAGGCTTAGGCCCAAGTGGAGGGCAAAGGTTGCATGGTCTTATCATGCACCTAGATATAGCCAATCTAAACCCAAAGATTCCATCCTTGGCCACCAAGTTGCATCTAGGGTTCATTTGCATTTCATTTAGAATGCATTTGCCTACTCCAAATGCAACCCTAGATGCCTCCCCTCCTATAAATACCCAACACCCCACACCTTGTAAATACTTTTGGATATTGAATATAAAGAGAGCCTTTAGTGCCTTTATATCTTTCCTTAGTCACCCTTGGCTATTTTCGGCCAAACCCTACCATCTCCACCTTGAGAGAAACAACCCTAGAAGTGGCCTTCATCATCATGAAGTGAGCCAACCCTAGAGTACCATTCTCAAGCATTTCCTCAAACACCTTCTACCCAACCTTCATTTTCGTCCATTCCATCATCATCCACCCTAAAACCTTGGTCCACCTTTGAAGAACTTGATCCTTGGAGAAGGCGTCCTCCTCCTTGTTCATCATCTCAAGTTCATGCAAGTAAGGATGCCATCAAGAGATCTCCCAAACACACATAGTATATTCCATAATTACATAAAAAAAATTTCAATAACCATTCCAAATTACTCAATATAACAACAAAATTAATTAAACACCCAAAACAACTATCAACTTAACCAAATTACCATTTGTGAAATGACAATCTTCACATAAAATAGCATATTAAGAGTTATACTACTCCTATCATGCTCATACTTATCTCATATGAAAGAAAAGAAGATTTCCTACAACTCTTATGAAGACATCAAGTCCTAATTTCATCATCTACATTGTTAAAAATTCTAAAAACCGCAATAGCTATAACCAACGCTGGCAGCGTGACCCCTGTTCACTAAAATAGTCATATATGGAGTTCTAGACCTCATTGTTGAGTAATTCCAACGCCATTGGAAAGCTAACATCCAAGGCTACAACTTTCATGAAGACTAAAAAATGAAATTCTGAAAACATAAAAGCGCTCAGCGTATCCAAAGCGCTCGGCGCTTTGCCTCTAGGGATCCTCCTCTAGCTCTCTGCCCCCATAGCGCTCAGCGCTTTTAAACGGCTCAGCAGTTTGGTTCTAGAAACCCTCCCCTGTCACGCAGACCCTAAAGGGCTCAGCCGTTCAAAACAGCTCAGCCGTTTGTGACAGAAATCCTCCATTTTTGAACAAAAACCTGCAAATAGAGAATTCCCAACACATGCAAACCAGCCCAAAATGCCACAATAAGTGATAAAAACAAGTATTAATCATTAATCCATGAAAATCATAGGAAATCATGAAGAACCCTAACCAAACCCTTTCCAGGTCAATCCAACCTCAACCATATGTAAAACATGGAATCAATGTGATATTTCAACTCCATAGATACTAGATTAAGTCTTATAAGTACTACCCTTACCTCAAAGACTTCCGAAATGAAGATTTGAACAAAACCCTCAAATTCCCAATTCGAACTTCAATCTCACTTTTCAAGGTTTTAGAGGCCAAATCTCTTAAAACTCCAGTTTTGAAGATTGATGCTAGCTTGATAAGCTTCCTAAATGTGTCTTCAACTTCCCTCCGGACCAGAGCTCCTCTCTCTACTTTTGCTCTCTAGAAATTGTCTCTGTCTGACAAATGAAATCCTCCGGTCCTAAGTTCGTATATATAGTCATTTTCCAAAATTTCCAAATTTCACCCTTAGCACCTATTCACCTCAAATATCCTATTCCTTGAAGTATTTCAACTCCCTAAGCTCTAAAAAACCTCAAATTCACTCAAAAAGACTAGATTTATCTTATGTTCCTATCCCTCAATCTCTTATTCATCTTATTTCTTTCCTTGTAATACTCACAACTCACCACCATATGAAATGCAACATGTATCAACACACAAACAAACATCACTTTCAGATACACATGCTTGGAATAATGAGTTGCATGCCATAATACTTCACTTAACCAAGATAAGAAGGAAGGTGATCAGTCTTCTTCCCTCTTAGTACCAGTTCAGTATAATGGTGTACAATGCATCATTCACAAAATTCATTCACACACATGCCTAGACAAGCCTCTCAAAACATCAACCTCTCATCTCATACTATAAAATCACTGCCAAGCTTAAACAACTTTTCAAAACCACATCAACATACAACATGCACAGAGGTAAGTACATTTCAAATCCACATCTCCATAATCCAATCCAAATCCATATAAACAGCATATATATACATGCATACATACATACATATATACATATATATATACATATATATATATATATAGAGTATTTCTATCAAATAGCTCAGTATTTTCATGGTGTTACAGAACCTAGCATTACTCTTCTCCCATTCCATGGCAAAGATAATGTTGAAACCTATTTAGATTAGGAAATGAAATTTGAACAACTTTTCTCTTGCCATGGAGTAAGTGAAGAAAGGAAGGTTTCTTTGGCAACCCTTAGCTTCCAAGGGCATGCCATGTATTGGTGGACCTCCTTAGAAAAAGAAAGGAGAATAAACCATGAGCCCCCAATTCAATATTGGAATGAGCTCCGTAGTGCCTTAAGGAGGAGGCATATTCCTCCATACTATGACCATGAGCTTATGGATAAGCTACAAAGATTGAAACAAGGGTCATCTAGTGTGGAAGAATATAGGCAGTCTATGGAGTTACTCATGATGAGGGCTGGGATAAGGGAAGAAGAGAGGACCACCATCTCAAGGTTTCAAAGTGGTCTTAACCTGGAAATAAGAGACAAAGTTGAACTCTTACCATATAGAGATTTGAATGAGCTTGTTCAACTTTGTTCTAGAGTGGAACATCAACTTAAGAGAAAATCTTTTAGAAAAGACTCCACTCTCTCTTACTCCAAGAATTTTAAGAAGGAGGGCCCATCTTCCAAACCTTATCTTAGAGGGCAAGGGAAATTAAATAAAAGGCATGCAAAGTGGGTGGAATATCTTGAACATATCCTCTACATCATAAAATATAAAAAGGGTAAGAGAAATGTTGATGAGGTTCCACCTAGTGAATCCTCATGAACACCTTCAAATTCTCCTTGGATCCTTGGAAGAATGTCAAGGGCGGATGCTCCAAGAAGAACCAATGTGACCTAGGAGTGCTTCTAGCTAAATCCGGAGAAGATTAGTGAATCCTAACTCTACAAAGAGAGGAGCTCAAGTAGGGTAGAGGTTAGGGAAGGTGACTTTCGGAGGGAGTTTTCTAGAGAGAAGAAACTCATTCAATTATTATCCAAAAGTATCTACAAACTCTCGGCCATCTAAAATATATAGGGAAAATTAGGTTAAAGGATTACTTGGGTTAGCCTAAGGTTAAGTAAAACCATGGTATGGTTACTTAACCTTAGGCACCCAAAATTTGAATTCAAATTCAAATTTTGGGAGCCAAGTCCGGAACCACCCATGTGCTTGTCATTTGGCATGTGATTAGCTTCTCATTTGAATTGCATTTAGGTCACACCATGTGCATGTGTGCACATGGCCGAAATGCTAGTCAAATGCAAAGTTAATTACATGCTAATGACAATGAACATGCAACCTTAATTAACCCTAAATTCTAATGACCTTTAAATGCACATCCTATGCTATAAGGCCGGAAATACAAGGCCCAAACAAAATACAAGGCACTAAGGCCCAAATCCTATACTACTCTAAGCTACTTGGGCTTGAACTAAAGCCCAACAAAATAAAGTGATGGGCCTTTCTTGGGCTTGGGCCCACTCTTCATGCATCCTTCTTGCCATTGCCCTAGTAGTTGGGTCCTTAGCCCATGGGCCTCCTCCATCAAATGTAGTAGCTGATGCTCTTTCAAGAAGGCATACATTACTCTCCACCTTAGGAACACAAATACTTGGTTTTGATGATGTAAAGGAATTGTATGAGCTTGATTTAGACTTCCAAGCCACTTATGCCAAATGTCTTCAAAAGCATTTTGATGGATTCTATCTTCTTGAGGGTTATCTCTTTAGAATGGGCAAACTTTGCATACCCCAAGGATCCATTAGAAAGCTTTTGGTCAAAGAAAGCCATGAAGGGGGTCTCATAGGCCATTTTGGGGTTGACAAAACCCTAAGTTTCTTAAAAGCAAAATTTTATTGGCCACATATGAGAATAGCTATCCAAGGCATTTCTCCAAATGCATTACTTGTCTAAAGGCTAAATCAAGAGTAATGCCTCATGGACTCTATACCCCCTTCCCAAAGCTAGCTCCCCTTGGGTAGATATTAGCATGGACTTTGTGCTTAGACTTCCAAGGACTCAAAGGGTATTTGACTCCATCTTTGTGGTAGTGGATCGTTTTAGCAAAATGGCTCATTTCATACCATGCCACAAAGTGGATGATGATAGCTATATAGCTAAATTATTCTTTAGGGAAGTGGTCCACTTGCATGGTCTACCCAAGACAATTGTGTTCGATAGGGATTCTAAGTTCCTTAGTCACTTTTGGAAAGTACTATGGGAAAAACTAGGAACAAAGCTCCTCTATTCTACTACTTGTCATCTCCAAACCGATGGCCAAACCGAAGTAGTAAATAGGTCCCTATCCACTTTGTTCAGGGTACTCCTCAAAGGGAATAAGAAAACTTGGGATGATTGTCTCCTCCACCTAGAATTTTCATACAATAGAGTATTTCATCAGACTACTAATCTTTCACCCTTTGAAGTTATATATGGCTTTAATCCAATAACCCCTCTTGATCTACTACCCCTTCCTAATACTCCTTCCTTGTTTCACAAAGAAAGTGTATCTAGGGCGGATTTTATTAAGAAATATCATGAGAAGATCAAGAGTCAAATTGAAAACCAAACACAAAAATATGCTAAATACAACAACAAAGGAAGAAAGAAAATCACCTTTGAGGTTGGGGATTGGGTTTGACTTCATTTGAGGAAGGATAGATTTCCCACTCAAAGGATGAAAAAACTAAACCCTAGGGGAGATGAACCATTCCAAGTCCTTCAAAAAATAAATGACAATGCATATAAATTAAATCTTCCTTTTGAGTATGGCATTAGCTCATCTTTTAATGTATGTGATCGCACACCATATCTAGGAGCTAAGGATATGGATGAAGATCTTAATTTGAGGACAAATGCTTCTCAAGAAGGAGGGGATGATGGAGGACCATCTTTTAAGAACCATGTGGGCCCTATCACAAGGTCCATGGCTAGGAGAGTAGAAGAGGAGGAGGAAGCTCACCCACCAAAGGATACCCTCCTCATGGTCATAGAGTACTAATTACTCTCCTAAGTCTCATTAATATAGGGTTTATTTTTTTACCCTTGTATTTTGGGGTATTATAATCATACGATTTATTTTTACTTGTATTTCCCATTTTACCCTTGTATTACGGGGTGCCTTAGATTATAGAATTTTTTTTGGACTAGGGTATTTATTTAGGGCCTAGACGTATTTTTGGGTGAACATTGATCTATTTTTGGACTTGGAAAGGCTTAGGCCCAAGCGGAGGGCACCTAGGTTCCATGGTCTTATCATGCACCTAGTTGTAGCTTAGCCAAACCCAAAGATTCCATCGTTGGCCACCAAGTGGTATCTACGGTTAATTTGGGTTTCATTTGAAGTGCATTTGGCATGCAAATTTTGGCCATGCATTCCCAAATGCAACCCTAGATGCTCCTGCCCCTATAAATACCCTAAACCATGCATCTTGTAAATACTTTGGAATATATGAATTTGAGTGAGAATTTTTTGCCTCAAATCTTCTCCTTAGTCACTAGAACACCACGACCTAGACCTTCCCTCTCCTCCCTTGAGTGAGTTTAGGGTTTATTGAGTGGCTTTCATCCCCACTTGGTGAAGTGAGCCAACCTAGAACCACCTACACACATTTCCATTCCACTTCCTCCTATTCGCTCACTATAAACACCTCACGCACATCATCCTTATTTCTCCACCCTTGAAGGAACATCCATCATTGAGGTCATCACCTTGGCCTTAGCAAGGAGTGTCTCTACCATCTTGGACGTCTTGGTCTCTCCTATGGTGGAAGGAGTCCATCAGAATGCATTTTTGTCACACCATGTGAGCACTGCACATAGGACTGAAATTCACATCGAAATGAATGATAAATTACATTCAAATTGGGAGAGCACATGCGAGGTTCAGTGGCTAGGAGTTTAGATCTAAAATTTGAATTCAAACATTCAAATTTTGGCGCCTAAGGTTTAATTAACCATACCATGGTTTAATTAAACCTTAGGTTAAGCCTAGCTTCCCTAGCACACTTCCTTAGCCTATAAATTCAAGCTGGACGTGTAGATTCACTACTTTGGAAATTGAATGAGAAAATTTTTCTTCTTAGAATCCTTTTCTCTAGACTGAAGTCACCAAAGGAGAGTTCTATCTCTAAGTCACCTTGAGCTATCCTTTTTGTAGTTTTAGGTGAGATCACTTCTTCTACTCAAGGAGCTTAGTTCTCCTTGTTCTTCATTGGTGTCTCAACTTTGCTGGTTCTCCTCCTTGAAGAAATTCTCAAAGACATTCAAGAAAATACGTTGAAGGTTCCATGGAGTTGACACCAATCAAGACTCCATCAATTTTGAGCTAGAGTAACTAGTTATCACCTTGAGTGTGATTTTCGACAAGGCTCACAGGCTCCAAGGCCAAACTTGGGCTGGTTGTATGTCAACTACTCCCTATGTTTATACACTCATGCCCCCGGGTGTAGAGGGACTATTGTGTCCTATGGTTTATGTGCAGTTTTTATTTCAAACATGTGCCGAATTTAAACAAGTAAAAAAATATTAAATCCATACAAGTAAAACACACAATTAAAGGGGAAAATATTTTAAACTACTATTCTTATCTTGTTAACTTCATCATTTATTTGGGCCCGACTCTCTTTAAACCTCCCTAGTGGAGTCGCCATCTATCATAACCCAAAAAATTTTCGATCTCACGACCAATGGTTTAGAGTACCCCTTTTTTAAAAATCTCATCAATTTGGGAATGCCCAGAGACCAGAATAATCCCTAATTAATGGTTTTGAAAATGAGTTCATGGAGTCGCAACCAATGTTTTACTCAAAACATTGGAAAAAGAAAAGTTTTCCAAAAATCCAATAATGGCCTTGACAACCAAAATCAGGTTCGGGGGTCGATTACGTGTAGGGAAGGTATTAAGCACCCTCACAACGCCCTAAATCGGTACCCTATGATGGATCCAAGTAGAAGAGATGGAGTAATGTGTCTCCCTAGCTTAAATCCACACTTGCTCTTTTCCTTGAGACCTCGAATCCGAAAGGAAGAATTGAAGAAGAAAAGTAGATTTGGTGATCCAAATCTTAGAAGGAAGCACTCAAGCTAGGAGTGACAAAGAAGGCTCATGGTTAGCCTTAGAAGGAGACAGATTCCTAAAGCTAAGTCAAGAATCTTTGGTGACTCTTGGAGAGAAAATGACTAAAGATAATTTTCAGATATCTCTATATGCAAAAGTGATTACACAAGAGTAAAAATAGACTTATATAGGCCATGGATGGAATGAGAAATAGCGTCAATCAAGAGAAGCCAAAGTCAGTGCCAAGTTTGAATTCAAATTTGAAATTTGAATTCAAACTTGGACGTCCAAACTTGGTGCCCTATGTGACTGGTTCTCATCTAGAAGCTTAATTACATTTTGATGAAATTTAGGGTTCATATGAGTCATCACATGTACAACCACCTTTGGTACAAAACATGTGACTCAAATGCAACTCTAATTACTCTTAAATGTAATTAAGTTCCTATGGTCCATGCCTATTATATATTCCTTTAAAATTCCTGATCTAATGGCCCAAATACAATGGCCAAACAAAAAAAATGGAAAGGAAAAATTACAAGAATTAAAATGAGCCCAATATTGGGTACCAAAAACCCAAAAGCCCATGAAGCCCAAAACTAGGCCCAATAAGCCTAAGGCCCAAAATTCCTATACTAGAGGTCCATAATACAAGACCAAATAATATGAAATCCTACACTATTGATGATAGAATAAAAGGTGGTACTCCATGTAAAGCCCAAGTGAAGAGTACCCTGGGCCCACTAAGCCTATTGGGCCCACTAAGCTCTAAAGCATTCAAATTTTCTAGTAATCTTCTGGTCAAAGCTCTAGTGGTTGGACCTTTGGTCCATACTCTTCCATCATCCCCTCCCTCTTGAAAAGGATTTGTCATCAAATCTAAAGACTCATCCTCATCATCACTAGCCCCTACAAAAGGTTTCAAATCACTAACATTAAAAGTAGGGCTAACACTATAGTCAGAGGGTAAATCAAGCCTATAAGCGTTATCATTGATACATAGTAGCACTTGAAAGGGTCCATCTCCTTGGAGACTAAGTTTTGACTTCCTTTTTTGTGGGAAACATTCTTTTCTAAGATGAAGCCAAACCCAGTCACCTTCCTCAAAGATCATATCTCTTTTGCCCTTGTTATTAGCTGTGGCATATCTCTTATTTTGTTGCTATATGTGAGATCTAACCCTTTCATGTAGTTTTTTAACAAACTTGACCCTTAAAGCCTCGTCCTTATGAATAAAATGATTAAAATCAGGTAGGGGTATCAAGTCCATAAGAGTTAAAGGGTTAAATCCATACACAGCCTCAAAAGGGGAGATATTGGTACTCTTATAGACTACCCTATATATTGTAGGCAAATTCAATATGTGGGAGATACTGATCCCAAGATCTATGGTTACCCTTCAAAACTGCCCTAAGCATAGTGGATAAAGACCTATTAACTACCTCAGTTTGACCATCAGTTTGAGGATGGTAAATAGTAGAAAAGAGGAGTTAGTTTCTATTCTTGACCATAAGACACACCGAAAATGGCTTAGGAACTTAGTGTCTCTATTTGACACTATGGACTTAGGAAGTCCATGAAGTTTAACCACATCTCTAAAGAAGAGTTTAGCAATGTTGCTTGCATCATCTATTTTGTGGCATGGAATAAAATGGGTCATTTTACTAAAGCGGTCCACTACCAAAAAAATAGAATCCATGCCCTTTTGGGTACTGGGTAACCCTAGCACAAAGTCCATGCTAATATCTACCCAAGGGGATGAAGCAACAGGTAAAAGTGTATATGTGCCATGAGGCATAATCTTAGATTTAGCTTGTAAACAAGCTAAGCACCTAAGACAATGCCTTTGGACATCTTTTTGCATATAGGGCCAAAAGAATTTTTCTTTAAGCAAACTTAGAATTTTATCAAATCCAAAATGCCCCATAAGTCCACCTTCATGATTCTTTTTTATCAATAGTTTTCTCATGGATCCTTGGGGTATGCATAGCTTGCCCTCTTTATACAAGTACCCCTCAGCATGTAAAAACCACTAGAGGCTTTTTGTTGACAATTTGAATAAATACTAACAAAATCTAGATCTTTCTCATACATTTCCCTAATATTATTAAATCCAAGAATTTGGGTTCCCAAAGACACAAATAAAGTATGTCTTCTAGATAAGGCATCAGTCACAACATTAGCGTTACCCTTCTTGTATTTGATAATATAAGGAAAATGTTCAAGAAACTCTAACCATTTTGCATGCCTTTTATTTAATTTACCTTGGCCTCTTAAATACTTTAGTGATTCATGATCATTATGTATCATAAACTCCTTGGACACTAGACAGTGTTCCCAAGTTTGTAAGGCCCTGACCAATGCATATAACTCCTTATCATAGGTTGGGTAATTGAGGGAGACACCTTTTAGTTTTTCACTAAAATAGGCAATGGGGTGTCCTCCTTGCAATAACACAACTCCTATGCCAATTCTAGATGCATCACATTCTAGCTCAAAAGTCTTTTCAAAATTGGGTAGAGCTAGTATGGGTGTATTTGTAAGTTGGTTTTTCAAGAGTTGAAATGCATGATCATGTTTATATCCCCACTCAAAGGGAATATCTTTTTTGACAAGCTCATTCAAGGGTGAGGCAATGGTAGAGAAGTTAGGTACAAATCTTCTATAAAAGCTTGCTAACCCATGAAAACTCCTAACTTTATAACATTCCTTGGTTTTGGCAACTCTTGAATGGCTTTGATTTTCTCGGGGTCAACCTGAACCCCATTTTTACTAACAATGAATCCTAGGAAAATCACATGGTCCACAAAATTACATTTTTCAACATTAGAAAACAAGTGGTTTTGCCTAAGAATCATCAAAACTTCTCTACGATGTCATAAATGATCATCTTGAGAGCTACTATAGATTAATATGTCATCAAAATAAACAACCACAAATTTTCCTATACACTTTCTCAAGACATGATTCATAAGCCTCATGAATGTACTTGGTGCATTAGTTAAACCAAAAGGCATAACCAACCACTCATACAATCCAAACATAGTCTTAAAAATAGTCTTCGACTCATCACCCTCTTTGATTCTTATTTGGTGATAACCACTTTTAAGATCTATTTTGGAAAATATGTTAGCACCATGTAACTCATCAAACATATCATAAAGTCTAGGGATTGGGTGCCTATACTTTATTGTGATGTTTTTAATAGCCCTATAGTCACAACACATTCTCCATTTTCCATCCTTTTTAGGGACTAACAACACAGGGACTCAAACTCTTTTGTACCCAACCCTTATCTGATAATTCTTGAACTTGGTTCTCTATTTCCTTAGTTTCTTGGGGCTTTGTCCTATAAGCGGGCCTATTTGGTAGGCTTGCCCCAGGCACAAAATCAATTTCATGTTTTATACCCCTAAAAGGTGCAAGGCCTTTTGGAGTTTTACTAAGGAATACATCATCAAATTCTTGTAAAAGCTCTTTTACCCCACTTGGTAGAGAACTAGATTGAAGATTTAAATTATGACATTTGAGCACACTTCTACAAAAAAGAATATAAGAAGGCTTTTCAACAAGAAGTGTTTGTTTTAAATTATCTTCTTGTTGAAGTCCTTCTAAAGGAAGAATGACTTCTTCCTTCTTCTTCTTTATGGATTTATGCTTTTTTTCTTTAATTTATTTCCTCCTCTCTTTTTAATTTCATTTGTACTTGATATTCTATCACCTTAGAAGGAGACAAAGGATGAAGTACAAACTTCTTTTCTTTGTGAGTGAAAGTTATTTCATTAGTGAGATCATTATGCATAGTTTTCTTATCAAATTGCCATGTTCTCTCTAACAAGATATGACAAGCCTCCATAGGAACTATGTCACAAACCACTTGGTCTTCATAATTGCCTATTGAAAACTTTACTTTCACTTGTTTATCTACAATGATGTCCCCATCTTTATTTAGCCAATGAAGTTGATATGGTTTTGGATGGGGATTTGGTGTTAGGTTTAGCTTCTCAACCAACTTAGTGCTACAACAATTGCAACACGAACCACTATCCACAATTAGAGAACAAGCATTATCCAAAATTTTACATCTTGTGTTAAAATTGTTCTCTGTTTGTGAAATATGTGATTCATTAGGTTGACTTCCTAGAAGTCTCCTGATCATCAATAGTTGACCATCATATGGATAAGCCTTCTCAACTTGATGATCTTCATCACTAGAATCACTATCACTTGAAGTACTAGAACTAGTTTCATCATGGCTACTATAAATGTCTTGTCCCCTTAAAATCATGACTTTTTTTGTTTGGACATTGAGAAACTATATGACGTCTCCCAAGACATTTAAAGTACTTGATATCACTATTTTGACTACTAGAAGTGATAGCACTCTTTCCTTTCTCTTTTTCATTTTCTTGGCTCTTGGCCAAGTTCTTGAAGGAGTTTTTATCATATTTTGAAAATTGACCCTCCCTCTTGTAGTCCTTCTTGATATAAGAGTTAGATTGAGTTTTGTCTTTTTTGAAAGAAATTTTCCTCAAATGTTGTTGCTTCACCCTTATACAAAGTTGGACCAAGTCATCAAGGTCCCTATAAGGGAGTAACTTGGTGGAAGAGTATAGACAAAAGATGGAGTTGTATTTAATAAGGGTTGGAATAAGGGAAAAGGAAAGGTTGACCATTGCAAGGTTCTCGAGTGATCTAAATTTTGATAAAAGAGATAGGGTTGAGTTGGTCCCTATAAAAAGCTAAGAGGAAAAGAATTTCTTTCTTCCCCTACTTGGTGACAAGTGAAAATTTGTTCCACTTTCATTTCTCAATCTAAGTAGGCATCCACATCCTCTTTACCATGGAAGGAAAGGAGATCAACTAATGATTCCCTAACATTTGGCTCTCTAATGACTCTTCTAGGGGTAGGTTGGTAATATTCATCTATTTTTAGACTTCCTACCTCTTCAAGGCTTGTGGAGCTATGAGACCATTTACTACTTTTCTTTTTTTGTTTTAGCTTTGCTAAAAGATTTTCTTCTTGTTGCTTAACCTTTTGTATTTCTTCTTCAAGAATAAGAAGTTGTACTTCCCTTTCAATTCTTTCCTTTTCTTTGGCAAGTACTCCTTGCTTTCTCCAAAGTTTTAGTAATTTTAGCTCGTTAAGAAGATGAGAAAAACTTTTTGGAGAGCCCGAATCACTACCACTTTGAGAATGCCTAATCATGGTTAAGTTTTAAGAAAACTTTTTTATAAGCAATGCAAAAAGAAAATGTTTTTGAGTTTTCTAGGAACAAAACTAAACACCTGGAGGTCTAAGTATACAAATTGCATTATCAAGGGAGGTGAGCTACTAAGAGCCATTTAATAACCAAGCCTTTTCAAGTGAAAATTACTAAACCCCCTTATGTTAGCTTCAATTCCACAAATCTTTTCACAAATCTTTAATTCTTTATGATTTAATTTTTTTTTCTTCTTGAGTTCTATCTAAACATGAGCAAGATATAAACTACACAAAACTAGTCAAAATTACAAAAATACAGTACGAAAAGAAATTAAACAATAACAAAGAACAAGGATTCATAAGCTAGTCGATTTCCTAAGTGGAAGCTTGAAATCATATGAAATTTTTCAAGCCACTTCCAATAGATCTACACGTGAGTGAGCTATAAGGGTTTAGAAATACTTGACTAGCTTCTTAATACTCCCTCCAAGGTATTACAATTGATTTAAACAAAGAAAAATTGCAAGAAAATGTAAACTAGCCTAAAACAGAATTAATGTCGAAGTAGTGATGAAATTAGAGACGGATTTTCTTGTGACAGATTTTCCAGCAACCAGAATTGGTCTCTAAATCTGTCTCTAATATGAATTTCTTTGCCTTAGTATTAGCAATCTTTTCTTCTTAGATTTTTATAAGCAATGTTGGAACTCCTTGCAAGAGTTTAGCAGAACTTCCAGCACTGGATATTTTGAATTGAAAACTTGACAAACACAACAATAAAGAATTAGGAAGCTTATACCAACAAAGAATATGTAATATTGAAAAAACTACAAAGAAAGCCAACAAAGAGACAAAGCAAGAAATTAAGACTCCCAATGAAAGCTAGCACTCAAAAAGGAATGTCTTAGAAAGGAACTAGAGTAGTGATGGCATCCTTGCTTCCATTAAAGAAAAGATGATGAACAATGGCAAGGGATGCTTTGGACTCCTTGGATCAAGTTCCTCAAGGAACATCTTTAATGGAGGAATGTGCAGAAATGAGAGGTGTGGAGGAAATGTTTGATGAAATGTTTGAGAGGTACACTCTAGGGTTGGCTCACTCCAAGGTAGTTGAAGACCACTTCTAAGATTTTTCTCTCAAGGTGGAGATAGGTGGGGAGGTGATCGAAAATAGCTAAGGGGACTAAGGAAAATATAAAAGCTCAAAGGCTCTCTCTATATTCAATTTCCAAAGTGATTACAAGTTGCATAGCCTAGGGTATTTATAGAAGGGAGGGATAATTTAGGGGTTTCATTTGAGAGTGTATTGGCCGAAAATGCAATGCCAAATGCACTTCAAATGAAACCTAAATTAACCCTAGATTCTAATTGGTGGCCAAGGATGGAATCTTTGGGTTTGACTAAGCTACAACTAGGTGCATGATAAGACCATGCAACCTAGGTGCCCTCCATTTGGGCCTAAGCCTTACCAAGTCCAAAAATAATTCCAAGACTACCAAAAAATACGTCTAGGCCTTTTTCCTAACCCTAATAAAATATGCTAGCTATAAAATAAAATCCTATAATCTAAGACACCCTATAATACAAGGGTAAAATGAGAAATACAAGTAAAAATAATTCTTATGACTTAGATACCCCAAAATACAAGTGTAAAATGGGAAATACAAGTAAAATAAATCCTATGTCTATGATACCCAAAAATACAAGGGTAAAAATGGGAAAATTAAAGACAAGGGCAAAATAGGCATAAAAGATAAATTCTAGGCTAACAAGGCTTAGGAGAATGATTAGTATACTTTAATCATGAGAAGCATCTCTCTAGGGTGTTAGCCCCCCTATCTTCTTCCAATCTCCTAGCCATGGACCTAGTGATGGGTCCCACATGAAGGTCCAAGGATGGTCCTCCATCATCCCTTCCTTCTTGAGAAGGATTTGACATCAAATCTTTAAGCTCATCCATTCCATTAGTACCTTCAAAAAATGTGAGACCACAATTAGGAAAATAAACTACTTAAAACATAGCTATGCAATGCTTAAGTACATAATTTGTTGAATGAAAGTGTTAGGGGCATTGAGGAAGCCAAAAGGCATCACCATCCAAGCGCATAAGAAAATTTTGAAAAAAGTTAGTGACCCCATGCATTTCATTCATCAAATCATCTATCTTAGGGATTGGGTGCCTATATTTTATTTATTGATGGCTTTCTAAAATTGGTGCACATCCTCCAATGCCATCTTTGTTTGGCACCAAAAGAATGAGGATGGCACAAGGGTTAAGGTTCTCTTGAACCTAGCTCTTCTTTCTTTCCTAGCACTAAGAGAGAATTCTTTTCTTTTCTTTTCTTTTTATTTTGTTTTTGCTTTTCTCCTCTTCATCTTTCTTGGCTTGTAATTTGAGTTGGTCCTCATTCACTTGAAAAGGTGATAGAGGACACCACACAAATATCTTACCTAAGTGTTGGAAACTTATTTTATTTGTGAGGCCATCATGGATTGTTTTCTTGTCAAATTGCCATAGCCTCCCAAGCAAAACATGACTAGACTCCAATTGTACTATGTCACACAAAACCTCTTCTTGATATTTACCAATGGAGATTGGTATGCTTGCTTGTTGGTTAACTACAATACCTCTTTCCTCATTGATCCATTGCATTTTGTAAGGTTTAGGATGAGGTCTTGTAGTTAAGGCTAGTGATGAGTCATTAATTTCCCTTATTTATTCATCTTTTTGTACTTATTTTAATTGTTAATTTGGGGTTAATCACTTATTAATTGCACGGTTTCACTATTTTGGCTTCATTAGGCCAATAATTCAAATTTTAATTAATTCCATTTCACTTGGTCTAATTTTTGTCTATTAATTATTTTCAGGTTAATTGTGAAGCATTTTTGGGCTTGGATATTATTTTTGGACTTTAAGAGATAAATGCCATGTCAGCACCATTTCACCACATCAATGCCACATCAATATTTTGTTTTATTTTATTTTGTTTCATTTATTTAATTGTATTTTTGGGTCAAACTTGGATTGCGGGCCCATTTTGACTTTTCTAGGGTTTCTAGGGACCTAGGAGGGCTGACCATGAGTAGACTTGATGTGACTACGTTTTAGGTTTTAGTTCTTCTTCTTCCTTGAGTTTTTCTCTATTTTTGGCTTCTATCTTCCTATTTTTCTGTTATGTTATTTTTCCTTTTCACGTTTTTCTTCATTGCTTGTATTGGAGACCCAAATTTTGATATTGAAGTTAATACAGATTCTCAGTTTTCTTTTCTTCTCACTGGCTGTTTATGTTTCTATTATTTTCATTTTATCTACTGCATTTTTGTTTTAATGGAAGGCTAAAACCCCTGGAGTTGGCTCCTTGCTGTGGATTGTAATCTCTGTTTTGAGGTTGGGTACGTTTTGTAAATCTCTTTTCTACTTGGTCATTCTTCATTTAATCTCTATATTAATGTGTTCATGCTTAATGGGCTGTCCTTAATGCCACATTTGCTTAATCTGTGATGAGGTTCAATGTTGTATATGTTTGCTTAATTCGTGTAGGGAAGTCTTGAGTTAATCTTCACTTAGTTGGTAAACTCGGATGGAACAAGGATTAAGTGGTTGATAGAGTACTCTCTTGTGAACCAGGGATAAGAGAGTTACAATCCGAACAAGGAGTCAACTTGCTTTACTTACTATTTTACTTGCATTTTATTGTTTTTTAAACCTTTATAAAACTGAACCAAACCACCCCCCCACTTCTTGTGTGAACCTTTGACAAAGACAAATGGTCCTTGGGAGACGACCTAGGAAAGCTTCCTAGTATTGCATTTAACTATTTTTATTTGACTGGGTACGACCTCGATCAAATTTGGCACTATTGCCGGGGACCATCGGTTCCTGTTAAAGGGTGTGTGTTCTTTTTTTTGGTTTTTAACGTGTCCTATTATGTGTTTTGTGTTTTTGTTAGTAGTGTAGTGTTTTAGAGTCTCTGTTATGTTATGTGTGTTTTTGGTGTAGTGTCTTAGTGTATGAGTTTTATGTATCAGTTTCAGTTTTGTGTATCAGTTTTATAAACCAGTTGGTGTATCAGTTGTGTGTTTGTGTTTTTGTGTCGCACTACATGTTATATTGTGTATTTATGTTTTTTATTAGCCCCCCCAGGTGTAGCAAGTAAGCTAATTGAAGAATTCGTGTTATTCATGCAACTAAGAGAAACAATGGAACACTAATGCAATGGAGCAGTAAATTTGAATTTTGAGTTGTATATTGCATGGTATACTCTATTTTCAATTCGTGCATACTCTATTTCAATTAGGGGTGCTCTTTTTTCTCTCCCTACTACTCCTCTGTTCATGATGGAAAACTTGTTGTGACACCCGGATTGATGTTGAGTTTCCTTCAAGCTCCTCCCTAGATCTTGAACTCCTTGATTCTTCCTATGCTTGGTTAAGGTCTCCTATGGAGGAGGAGGCCTTAAGACCACCACGGTTGGTGGAGAAACTCTCCCAAGAGGCGCCACTCCTTGAAGAAGAGATAAGCCCCTTCAATTCTCACCACACTCTTCTATGGAAGGGATAAGAGAATTGGATGCACTCAAAGAGGTTTAGGGACTTTTGGAAGAGAGAAAATCTGAACTCAATTTCAGAAAATGAATTCTCAATACATCAAAAGTGTCTTACAAGGTAAGGTTTACAAGTATATAGGAGTAAGAAGCTTAGAGAGCAAGCTAGCCTTAACCATGGTTCACTAGGAACCATGGTTGAGTCTAGCTAAACTGTCCAAGTTAAGAGGCTTGGAGAGCAAGCTTCTCACTTAGCTTGATTGGTAAGCTTGCTAAGGAGAAGTTTGTGCTTCAAGCTTCCAAACTTAAGAGACTTCAAACAATTCGGCCAAGTATGCAAGTGTGAACACAAATCCGGCCATGTGTGAACACACTCCAAGGTGGGCGGCTCTTTGGACTTAAATTACTCCATCCGGTTCTAAAATGGTTAATTTGGTTTAGTTAGGTTCATTCAATGTGAATGGAACCTAGCTAAATCAAATCTATGAAAAATTATGAGTAAAATGAGTCCAATATGTAAATTTTAGCCTAGGACCACCTTTGGCTAAATTGCTAGGAGCACTCTCTAGCTCACTAAGGACACTCTCTATATTGCTAATGCCACTCCTACTAGAAAAACTAAGAAAAGAATGTATTTCTAGGTTAGGTTAAATGGAGTCAAAGTGTCCAAGTAACCTACCCTAGAAACAATATACAAAAGCTACTAAAAAGGAAATAAAGTGCCTCACAAATACAAAGGCAAAAATACACCTATACAAGTATCTACTATATACAAGGTACAAGAAAACAACTATACAAGTATATACAATGGAAACTTAGGAGACTAATAAGAGGAACTATAATCAATGCTCATGATGAGCAAAGGTCTAAGAAGCACCTCTTCTTTAGAAGCCTCTTCTAGCTTCCTAACCATGGACCTAGTCAAAGGTCCAATGGTCTTCAAGTGTGAGCTTCCTTGGATCAACCTTCACCCTTCTTGGTCTTACCTCTTTCAAAGGGATCCTTGGGCATTAGATTTCCATCATACCCTCCCCCTTCGAAAGGATTTGTCCTCAAATCCAGTGGTCCTTCCACAAAGATAGCATCACCTACAATGAAAATAAGAAACAAAGCATTAGGGATGACATATTTATATAACATATGTGGAAAGTGCACCCTATGAGGAATTCTTTCTATAGTCCTAGCAAGGGTCCTTAGACTAGGAAGGATGGGTTCTCTAAGCATAAGAATAGGATCCTCACTATAGTGTATTCTAATTGTAAAACTAAATCCTAAAAATGTGAAAGTGCTAAAACTATAAGAAACTAATGAAGTAGTCCTATATACTAAGATATCTTGCCTAAAGTACCCTATGTAGTAACCTAGGCTTCTATAAGAAAACAAAGTGAATATAATAAGGAAACTACCTAGACAACCCTCAATCATATTATATGTTAGATACATCATGGAAGAGGGTGTAAAGAGTTTAGAAAAGTCAGAATCTAATTTGGTCTTGAAGGGAAGTAGTAAAGTTAAGTTCAAAGAAGTTTGAACTTCCCTTAAGATCAAAAATAGAAAATAAGACACCATGAGATGTATCTAGTAAACAATATAAATCAAAGGTAGTAGCATAAGAGAAAATAAGAGAAGTAGCATAAGAGAATTAGAACAACTAAAGTAAGAGAAGTCCTAAATAGACAATGGATGTCTACTTTGGGCACCACCAAAGTAGTAGCATAAGAAGTAGATCTAGGTGAAGTCCACTTCTTCTTCACTAGACTAAGAACTTGAGATCCTTTCTTTTCAAAAATATTTAGGTTTTGGATCTTAAGCTCTAAGTCTGTGGCAGCAATAGAAAAAGAGCTAAAATCTTTGTGAATAAGAAAAGTCTTTTTACAATCATTTTTAATAGAAAAGTGACTTTCCTTTATCCCAAGATTTTTGGAGGAGACACTATCCTCCTTAGTCTTTTCCAAGAGTAGTGTCTTTTTAGTTTTAAGAAGGTGAAGAGGTTGCCCAACCAGAAGACATTTCTTGATAGAATGTTTTATTAAAAATTGACTTCTAGGAACAACTTCCTTGGAGGAGACACTACCCTCCAACTCTAGAACCTTCTTTTTCTCATCTTTTTTTTTTTTTTTTTGATTTCATAAATACTTGATCCTCCAACACTTGTGAAGGTGAAAGAGGAGTCAAGGTGTGTTTCTTGCCTAGGTGGACTAGGCGAATTTTGTTTGTAACACCATCATGAATGGCCTTCCTATCATGTTGCCAAGGCCTTCCAAGTAAAATGTGGCTTGCATCCATTGGAATTATATCACATAAAATTTCATCTTTATATTTTCCAATGGAGAAAGGAACATTTACTTGATCCTTAACTTCTATAGGTTCATCCTCATTAAGCCATTGAAGTTTATAAGATTTAGGATGGGCTATAGTAGTTAGGTTAAGCTTATCAACCAACCTTTGGCTTACAAAGTTATTACAAGATCCACTATCAACAATGAGAGAACAAGTTTTCTTAAGAATTTTGCATCTAGAATGGAAAAGGTTCTCTCTTTGTGATTGATCATTGGGTTGGTTGGTAAGTAACCTTTGAGCAATGAATAAGTCACCTTCACATGGTGCTTCCTCACTAGAACTAAGACTAACATCTTCTTCACTTGAGGATGATGAAGAAGATGAAGTGCTTTCCTCACTTAGGATCTCATTGCCCCTAATGATCATGGTCTTTTTTGTTGGGCATTGGGAAGCTGTGTGTCCCTTCCCTAAGCACTTAAAGCACTAAATGGAACTAGTTCTAGGTTCATCGGAAGGCTTTTCTTTGTTTTTCTTTTAGTGGCCTTTCTTTTGAATAGGAGGGTGTACCCTCCTTCTTGAAGTCCTTCTTAGGGTAAGTTGTTGTTCTACTCTCACACAAAGTTGAACTAACTCATTAAGGTCTCTATAGCGTAGTAGTTCAACTTTATCCCTAATCTCTAGGTTTACGCCACTTTGAAACCTAGCTATGGTGGTTCTTTCCACTTCCCTAATTCTGGCCCTCATCATAAGAAACTCCATTTGTTGCCTATATTCCTCAACACTAAGGGTTCTTTGTTGAAGTCTTTGGAGCTTGTCCATCAACTCCCTCTCAAAATATGGAGGAATGTGCCTTCTCCTTAAGGCACTTATAAGCTCATTCCAATATTGAATTGGAGGCTCATGATGAGTTCTTCTTTCCCTCTCAAGGGAAGTCCACCAATACATGGCATACCCTTGAAAGCTTAGGGTAGCCATGGGAACCTTTCTCTCTTCACTCACATTGTGGCAAGTGAAGAGTTGTTCAACCTTCATCTCCCAATCTAAGTAATCATCAACATTATCTTTTCCATGGAAGGGAGGAAGGTCAAACCTAGGTTCTCTAGAGGTTGTATCATGCCTATGCCTATGATGCCTAGGGGGTCTTTGATAGTAGCCATCATCATGGTGACTACTATGAAACCCTTCACTTGTGGATGAGTGAGTGTGTGAGTGATGGCTTTTGGGCCTAGATGACCCATCATCATGTGTATATTTATGGGACCTAGAAGGCCCCTCTCCATCATGTCTTTTGGGCCTAGAATGCCCATGTCCCTCATTGGCATGGGGTTTGCTAGTCTCACCCCCCACCACAAGCTTACTTAACAACTCTCTAATGGTTTCATTATTTTTTTCATTTTCTAAGTCCTTTTTCCTAATATATTCCCTAAGTTTTCTAAGCTCATCTTTAGTGCTCTTATGACTCTTAGGAGAATGATGACCATGCACACTACTCTGATGAGAATGATCACTCATTTTTGCAAGGTAAAAGGTTTTCACAAGTCTTTAAAGAATTTTGCAAAGTGAGTGATAAAAAAAAATTTTCACAAAGAGTTTTTCTTTTTTGTGTAATACTAGGTACTTGGAGGTCTAAGTATACAAGTTGCACTATCAAGGGAGGTGAGCTACAAGGAGCCACTTAATAACCAAGCCTTTTCAAGTGGAAATTACTAAACCCCCTTATACTTTTCTTACAAAATAAATTTTTCACACAAGTAAGCAAAGTAGTTGTGTGTGTGCACGAAACCCCTAGTAGGCAAGGAAGCCTTCTAAAACGAACTTAGAAGCTAAACAAGTAAAAGGAAAGCAAGTAAAGCATATACTAGTCGTAGGGTCCTAATGTGGAAGTCCAAGTGGCACTTGAAGCTTTTTGGGACACTTCCACAAGTCTAAACGAAGTATGAAAGCAATAAAGCTAGGCGTGTCCTAATGGAAGCCCAAATGGCACTTAAAGCCTTTGGGGACCCTTTCACATGTACTAACCGAGTCTAATAGTCTTTATTTAGAACTATTTAGGAAGTGGTGGAACCTAAACAATGTCCCAAACAACCACTCCTAAATGTAGGTTTGTATACATAGCAAATTTAAACAAAACTAACCCAAGGTAGGGTTAATGAGTTACAAGACAAGGAAACTAAACCAAATCAAAATCTTCTTGAAGAATTTCCTCCAAGGGTAGTTAGGACAGGTCTGGAACAACCTTGAAGTCAAGAGAAAACGACCCAAATTGGTCTCCACCAAGCCTTCACCAAGCCCTCCAAATCCGTCACTAATTTCCTCAAATTCCGTCACTAGCTTGTCTCCAAATCCGTCTCTAATTGTAACCTAAAAATCAAAACAATTCTTGGCTGCAAAAACAACAAACAAGTGAGCCTATCCAAGGTGTTTCACTCAGGTTGGATGTACCTCAATCTCCTTCAAGTATAAACCCTTTTGAGATTAGCCAATATGTCTCAATTATTCCTTCCTTCCAAGTGTGATGGCTTGAAAAAGGATTATGGCTTCACCAAGGCTTAACAACCAAAACAAGAGAGAGTAGAGGCCAGAGAATGAAAACTGAAAAGCACAATTTAGAAAGGCTACAATCTAATAGGAATTTAATATGACAAAACCAAAGAGAGCCAAGAAGACACAAAGCAACAATTAAGGCAAATTTTAAAAAGCTAGCACACAAAAGATTATACCTAGGAATGGTACTAGAATGGATTACAAAAACCAAAATAAAATTTTTTCAATTATTTTGATGATTTAAAAGTCTTTTTCCAACCACTGGACAGTAAGCAAACCTCAAGAAAAAGAACACAAAAATTCAAGGCCAAGTGCTACTAAATTTGTTTTGTTTTCACTTTGATTTTTCTAGGTTTTCTCTTTTGTTTTCTTTTCTTTTTCTTTTCTTTTTGTCTCTTTTATTTCTTTCTTTTCTTTCAATAAAGAGAGTAAGCACTTCACACAGAGGCCAAACAATTAATAAAGAGGTTTCCAAGTGGTGGAGAAAAGAAGAACAAGAAGAGTAGAAGTGTAAGTGTACTAGTCAAAAATTTCAACACAAATTGTTACTAGTTTTAGTACTAGTTTGTTCACTTCTTTTGTACACTTTAATTTTCGTTTTCAATACACTTCTACCTCTATTTTCTTTTGTCAAAACAAGAACAAGAGACACAAGGAATTGCTGGTCACAAATTGCTAAGAAACTAATAGCAAAAGAAGTTCACACAAAATTGACTCTAGAACATGTTAGGTCTAATAACATGCATTAGACTCTTTTATGAACACACTAAGATTTATTTAATGTTCAACCAGAAATGACACAATATAGGAACAGAGATTAACACATTAAGATTCAAAAAGAAAAAGGCACAACAAGGATTTAATGACAAGTAAAACAACTACACATGACTCTAAGACAAAACTAGTAGATTAAGAAATGTAAAAAGCTTGTATTCTTGTTTCTTTTTAGGAATTTCTTTTTAGTCCGAATTTATAGGAGTCCAAAGGGAGATAAAAGCAATCCTAAAACAATCAAAAAGACATACAAAGAATACCTAAAGGAACATACAAAGATTGATTCACAAGAAATTATAAAATGAATCAAGAAAAGCAAGACAAAGTGAGTGTGTTCTATAGATTTATATATGTGACACAAGAACCACTCAAGGCACACAAACTCAAGACTCAAAAAGGAAATACATGTGAAAACAGTTTAGACACAATACAAGATGATATGAACCGAACAAAACAAGACAAAGAAGCATAGGAACGAATTTACCAAGGAGACCTAGCTCTAGATACCAAATGATGGAAAACTTATTGTGAAACCCGGATTGATGTTGAGTTTCCTTCAAGCTCCTCCCTAGATCTTGAACTCCTTTATTCTTCCTATGCTTGGTTAAGATCTCCTATGGAGGAGGAGGCCTTAAGACCACCACGGTTGGTGGAGAAACTCTCCCAAGAGGCGCCACTCCTTGAAGAAGAGATAAGCCCCTTCAATTCCCACCACACTCTTCTATTGAAGGGATAAGAGAATTGGATGCACTCAAAGAGGTTTAGGGACTTTTGGAAGAGAGAAAATTTGAACTAAATTTCATAAAATGAATTCTCAATACATCAAAAGTGTCTTACAAGGTAAGGTTTACAAGTATATAGGAGTAAGAAGCTTAGAGAGCAAGCTAGCCTTAACCATGGTTCACTAGGAACCATGGTTGAGTCTAGCTAAACCGTCCAAGTTAAGAGGCTTGGAGAGCAAGCTTCACACTTAGCTTGCTTGGTAAGCTTGCTAAGGAGAAGCTTGTGCTTCAAGCTTCCAAGCTTAAGAGACTTCAAACAATTTGGCCAAGTATGCAAGTGTGAACACAAATCCGACCATGTGTGAACACACTCCAAGGTGGGCGGCTCTTTGGACTTAAATTACTCCATCCGGTTCTAAAATGGTTAATTTGGTTTAGTTAGGTTCATTCGATGTGAATGGAACCTAGCTAAATCAAATCTATGAAAAATTAGGAGTAAAATGAGTCCAATATGTAAATTTTAGCCTAGGACCATCTTTGGCTAAATTGCTAGGAGCACTCTCTAGCTCACTAAGGACACTCTCTATATTGCTAATGCCACTCCTACTAGAAAAACTAAGAAAAGAATGTATTTCTAGGTTAGGTTAAATGGAGTCAAAGTGTCCAAGTAACCTACCCTAGAAACAATATACAAAAGCTACTAAAAAGGAAATAAAGTGCCTCACAAATACAAAGGCAAAAATACACCTATACAAGTATCTACTATATACAAGGTACAAGAAAACAACTATACAAGTATATACAATGGAAACTTAGGAGACTAATAAGAGGAACTATAATCAATGCTCATGATGAGCAAAGGTCTAAGAAGCACCTCTTCTTTAGAAGCCTCTTCTAGCTTCCTAACCATGGACCTAGTCAAAGGTCCAATGGTCTTCAAGTGTGAGCTTCCTTGGATTAACCTTCACCCTTCTTGGTCTTACCTCTTCCAAAGGGATCCTTGGGGATTAGATTTCCATCAGTTCGGGTTCTAAAATTGTGGGAAATGGTGTGAAAATGTTGCAAATCTGGTACATTTCATGGGCGGTGAATAGTGCTAAATAGTGCCAAAATTTTCCAATTAATTGTGAATTTGGTTTTGATAGCTAGACTTTTTATTTTTGCCTCAAATTTTTGTGGTAACTTTTTTCAACTTATATTTTGAGTGAAAAAAACCAGAAACCCAAAAGGTGGTCTAGATTTGAAGATACAAAAATTTTTGAAACTACATTTTTCCAAAACTTCAAACAACCTTAACTTTTGCTTTGGTTATCATAATTGGGCAAACTTTTTTTTTTCAAATTGTGTAGAAAAAGGCCGTTTACTATTTTTTTTTCTTCGAATTTTGAAGTTTCATTTCCCTTTTTTTCAAAACTTTTCATAGGTGGTTCATATAGTTAGGCTTTGAATTTTGCTCTCAAATTTTTTGTGGTAGTTTCTAATGATTTTAAGATGATATTGGTGCATTAGTTTTGATGTTTTCTGAGTTGTCATGGAAATTCCCATTTTACCCCTACTGTTCACATGTCCTGATGCATGTGTTGCATGTAGTGCATGACTAAGCGCAACCCAAGTTTTTTGCATCCATTTGATCCTAAGATTAATAAGACATTCCATAGACTAATTAGAGAGAATATCATTCCATCTTTAGATAGTAATAGTCATAGTGATAGTCATAGTGTAAGTGTTGCATCTAAGTTTGATTTAGTTCAAATAGAAAACATGGGTGAACAACCTTATAATGGACCCCGTGAGAGGACTCTTAGGGAGATGGCTGCACCTGATTTCATATACGAGAGTTTGTGCATTCAATATCCTGAAGAGGATGTTCCTTTTGTGCTTAAAACTGGACTAATCCATTTGTTACCCAAGTTTCATGGTCATGCAGGTGAGGTCCACATAAACATCTGAAGGAGTTCCATATTGTTTATTCTACCATTAAGCCTCCTGATGTTCAAGAGGACCACATTTACTTGAAGGCATTTCCACACTCATTGGAGGGAGTTGCTAATGATTGGCTTTATTATTTAGCTCCCAGGTCCATCACTAGCTAGGATGATCTGAAAAGAATGTTTCTGGAGAAATTCTTCCCTGTCTCAAAGACCACTGCAATCAGAAAAGATATATCAGGGATCAGGCAACTTGGTGGAGAAAGTTTGTATAAGTACTGGCAGAGATTCAAGAAATTGTTTGCAAGCTTTCCTCACCATCAGATTTCTGAGCAGTTATTGCTGCAATATTTTTATGAGGGGCTGAATAACATGGAAAGGAGTATGATAGATGCTGCAAGTGGTGGAGCACTTGGTGACATGACCCCAGTTGAAGCCAGACACTTGATAGAAAAGATGGCCTCGAACTCTCAAAAATTTAGTACCAGAAACAATAATGAAATTGTCATCAGAGGAGTTCATGATGTGGCCACTGATGTAGATAAAAAGCTAGAGAGTAAACTTGATGCATTGGTCAACCTGGTAACTCAACTTGCTACAAATAAAAAATCTACATCTGTAGCAAGGGTCTGTGGCATCTATACTTCAATTAATCATCCAACAGATGCTTCTCCCTCCTTGCAAGACTCTTTTACAGGTCCTGAGGCGCCCCAAGCATATGCTGCCAATATTTACAACAATAGACCTCCACACCAGCAACAACAGAATTATGACCTGTCTTTTAATAGATACATTCCTGTTTGGAGGAATCATCCCAACTTGAGGTGGGGAAATTCTCAGCAGCAACAAAATCAAGCACCTTTCCAAAACCATCCCTCAAGTTCTTCATACCAGCCT
This sequence comes from Cajanus cajan, assembly GCF_000230855.2. Lineage (NCBI taxonomy): Eukaryota > Viridiplantae > Streptophyta > Magnoliopsida > Fabales > Fabaceae > Cajanus > Cajanus cajan. Next base: position 44,407,259 of record NC_138525.1, read on the forward strand.
CCTCAATAGAGACCTCCTCTTGCACCTGCAGCCCAACCAGCTCAACCTTCTACTTCCTCTAAGCTTTCATTGGAGGAGTTGGTGAGGCAGATGACCATTCAAAACATGCAATTTGAGCAAGAAACCAGAGCCTCCATCCAGATTTTAACAAATTAGATGGGGTAGATGGCCACTCAGCTCAATCAGGCATAGTCTCAAAACTTGGATAAGTTGCCTTTAAAGACTGTGCAGAATCTAAAGAACATGAGTGCCATCACCTTGAGGTATAGAAAATAGGTTGACGTACCAGCACCAATGCCTATACCTGCATCTAAGCCTACACTTGACAAAGAGGCCCCTACAGGTAGTGGCAAAAAATTTCATACAGGTGGACCTTTTTCCAATGCACATAGTGGTGACTTGCAGCCTCCTATCCCTCTTCCATTTCCACCAAAATCAATTCCAAGCAAAAATATGGAAGAGGTGGATAAGGAGATATTGGAGACCTTCAGGAAAGTGGGGGTGAACATACCTCTACTGGATGCCATCAAGCAAATTCCGAGATATGCCAAGTTCTTGAAGGAGTTGTGCACCCACAAGAGGAAGCTGAAGGGTAATGAGCGAATCAACATGGGCAGAAATGTCTCAGCACTTATAGGTAAAGTTGTTCCACACATTCCTAAAAAATGTAAAGACCCAAGTACATTCTGTATACCTTGCATTATTGGTAACAATAAATTTGAAAATGCCATGCTTGATTTAGGATCTTCAATTAATGTCATGCCTCTGTCTATCTTTAATTCACTGTCTCCTGGACCTTTGTAACCTACGGGTGTGGTCATTCAGTTGGCCAATAGGAATGTTGCCCACCCCACAGGTTTTGTAGAAGATGTCTTGGTTCGGGTTGGTGAACTTATTTTCCCTGTAGATTTTTATGTTCTTGATATGGAAGAGGGATTCTCCCATGGTTCCGCCGTAATCATTTTAGGTAGACCATTTTTGAAAACAACCCGGACCAAGATTGATATTTATGTTGGCACCTTGTCTATGGAATTTGGTGATATTGTTGTTCATTTTAATATTTTGGATGCCATGAAATTTCCTTCTGGAGCTCATTCTATCTGATGGAGGAAGCCCATGGGCCAAAGGCCCAACTACTAGGGCTATGGCAAGAAGGCTGCATAAAGAGTGGGCCCAAGCTCAAAGGAAGCCCATCACTTTATTTTGTTGGGCTTTGTCTCAAGCCCAAGTAGATTAGGGATAGTGTAGGAATGGGCCTTAGTGCCTTGTATTTCTTTTGGGCCTTGTATTTCTGGCCATGTAGCTAGGATTTGCATTTAGAGGTCATTTGAATTTAGGGTTATTTAGATTACATGTGAAGTTACATTAGCATGTAATTAGAAACACATTTGGTGTGCATTTCGGCCATAAGCGCGGCTGATAAGAGCTGTCTTGATCGGCCCCATGGTGGGCGCCAAATGTTCTTACCAGAGATCTATTGTGGAGATGATCCGCCGAGTAAGATTGGTAAGCCTCCTTCACTGGTAGGTTGATGCTCCAAGATGGGGGTGGTACCTACAAAAGAGACTCCGATGCCAAAGTTAGCGTTTGTATGAGTATGAGTCTGGTATAAGTAATGCATGTACCTTAGTATGAATTAGGGTTGTTCTGGGCCTTGGGCCCGAGATAAGATATGATATGATTAGATAACGGGTCTCATCTGGGGCGAGATCTCCTGAGATCAGTGATGATCTAGTTAGATTACGGATCTCGTCTAGGCCGAGGCCTCCAAGTGCGTGTTCCGAGGTCAATCCATGTTGTGATGCCGAGCTCGAGCTTGGCATGGCGGTACGGATAGTACACCATCCAAGGAGGATGTATACATGAAGGCCATTGGACCTTTGACTAGGTCCATGGTTAGGAAGCTAAAGGAGGCTTCTACAGAGGAGGTGCTTCTTAGACCTATGCTCTTCATGAGCATTGATTATGATGCCTCTTATTAGTCTCTTGAGTTTCCATTGTACATACTTGTATAGTTGATTTCTTGTACTTTGTATATAGTAGATACTTGTATAGGTATATTTTTGCCTTTGTATTTGAGAGGCACTTTATTTCCTTTACTAGCTATTGTATATTGTTTCTAGGATAGGTTACTTGGACACTTTGACTCCATTTAACCTAATATAGAATACACTCTTTTCTTAGTTTTCTAGTAGTAGGATTGGGAGTGGCATTAGCAAGCTAGAGAGTGTCACTAGCAAGCTAGAGCGTGTTACTAGCAATTGGGCCTAGAGGTGGGCCTAGGCAAATTTTTACATATTGGACTCATTTTACTCCTAATTTTTCATAGATTTGATTTAGCTAGATTCCATTCACATTGGATGAACCTAACTAAACCAAATAAACATTTTCAAAACCGGTTGGAGTAAAATAAAGCCCAAAGAGCCACCCACCTTGGTTTGTGTTCACATTAGCCGAATTGCTTGTCTCCTCTCAAGCTTAGAAGCTTGAAGCACAAGCTTCTCTTTAGCTTGCTTACCAAGCAAGCTAAGTGAGTATCTTGCTCTCCAAGCCTCTAGACCATGGATTGTTAGCTAGACCTTACCATGGTTCCTAGTGAACCATGGTTAAGGCTAGCTTGCTCTCCAAGCTTCCTACTCCTATATACTTGTTTTCCTTTCATTGTAAGACACTTTTGGATGATATTTTTGAGTGAGATCAGAATTTGCACGAAAATTCTCTCTTTCAAAAGTCTTTAACCTCTTTGATATTCATCCAATTCTCTTATCCATTCCATAGAAGAGTGTGGTGAGAATTGAAGAGACTTATCTCTTCTCCAAGGAGTGACGTCTCTTGAGAGAGTTTTCTACCAAACAGTGATGCTTCCATGGTCTCTTTCTCCATTGGAGATCTTCGAGAAGCTTAAGAAGAATCAAGGAGCCAAAGGTCTAGGGAGGAACTTGAAGAAGAATCAACATCAATCCGGTTTCTCAATAAGGTTTCCATCATAACCACTTTTAAGGTCAATCTTGGTAAATACGATGGTTCCATGCAATTCATCCAACATATCATCTGACCTAGGGATTGGGTGCCTATACTTTATTGTAATGTTATTGATGGCCCTACAATCAGTGCACATCCTCCATTTGCCATCTTTCTTGGGCACCAAAAGAATGGGGACGACACAAGGGCTAAGGCTCTTTTGAACCTAACCCTTCTTTAACAAGTCATCAACTTGAGACTCTATCTTTTTCGTCTCTTGAGGGTTAGTCCTATAGGCGGGCCTATTTGGAAGACTAGCACCCGATATGAGGTCTATTTGATGTTCTATCCCTCTTAAAGGTGGAAATCCACTTGGAAATTTGTAAGGAAATAGGTCGTCAAACTCTTTCAAAAGTTTTTGAACCTCTTGAGGTAGAGACTCAAGCTCATGACTAGTGGCAGCTAGTGTCTCTTTGAAGTAGGGAAGGTACAAAGGTTGTTCAATCAAAAGTGTTTTCTTAATGTCATTCTCAAGGGATAAATGACTTTTGTGAACAACTTCTTTAGAGGGGACACTTGCCTCTAAACTTGGTACCTTCTCTTCCCCTTCTTTATTCTTTAGGGGAAGGTCTTTCTTTTCTTTCTTTTGTTTTCTCCTTTTTTTTCTTCATCCTCTCTTTTGACTCTCATTTTGAGTTGGTCCTCACTCACTTGAGAAAGTGATAGAGGGCACAACATAATTTTCTTGCCTAAGTGATGGAAACTTATTTTGTTGGTAAGGCCATCATGAATAGTTTTTTTGACAAATTGCCAAGGCCTTCCAATTAGAATATGACTAGCATCCAATGGCACTATGTCACATAAAACTTCATCTTTGTATTTTCCAATGGAGATAGGTATATTCACTTGTTGATTAACTACAATACCTCTCTCCTCATTGATCCATTGTAATTTGTAAGGTTTTGGATGGGGTATAGTAGTTAAGGCTAACTTATCCACTAATCTAATGCTACAATAATTACAACTAGATCCACTATCCATAATGAGAGAACAAGTATTTTCTAAAACTTTTCACCTTGTATGAAACAAGTTCTCTTTTTGGGATTGATCTAGATCACTAGATTGGTTTCCAAGAAGCCTTCTAACCATTAACAAGTCTCCTTCACAAGGGCAGGTTTCTTCCTCGGACTCTAAGATTTCTTCCTCATCACTTGAAGAAGAAGAAGTAGCTTCATCAAGGCTACTATAGTGGTCTTGGACCCTTAAAATCATGGTTTTCTTTGTTGGGCATTGAGAGGCAATGTGCCCTCGACCAAGACACTTAAAGCACTTGATGTCACTTATCTTAGTTTCTTTGGAAGATGTCCTATGAGAGGTTTTATCTTTTCTTTTTCTTTTTCTTTTTCATTAGGAAAAGGTTTGGAAGAGGGGCCCTCCTTCTTGAAACTCTTGGAATAAGAGAGAGTGGAGTCTTTTCCAAAAGTTTTTCTCTTAAGTTGATGTTTCACTCTAGAACAAAGTTGATCAAGCTCATTCAAATATTTATATGGTAAGAGTTCAACTTTGTCTCTTATTTCAAGGTTAAGACCACTTTGAAACCTTGAGATGGTGGTCCTCTCTTCTTCCCTTATCCCAACCCTCATCATTAGTAACTCCAAAGATTTCCTATATTCTTCCACACTAGATGACCCTTGTTTTAATCTTTGTAGCTTGCCCATAAAAGCTCACCATGATAGTATGAAGGAATATGCCTCTTCCTCAAGGCACTACGGAGCTCATTCCAATATTGAATTGGGGGCTCATGGGTTATTCTTCTATCTTTTTCTAAGGAGGTCCACCACATGGCATGCCCTTGGAAGCTAAGGGTTGCCAAAGAAACTTTTCTTTCTTCACTCACTCCATGGCAAGAGAACAATTGTTCCACTTTCATTTCCCAATCTAAATAATTTTCTGTTGAGCTTAGGAGAGCTGAAAAAGAGTTTTGATGATCACAACAGCCGGAGACAACAAGTGTGCAACAACAACATTGAACACAAAAACAAAGTCAAGGAAGTTCAAGAAAAATGCTTTGAAGTATAGCTATGTAATAGTGTTTAGGAAATAAAGTGTTAAAAGAATTGTTATATTTGTGCTTGTGTGTGTGCTTTGTGCATTAAGCAAATCTTGTCTAAAATCAAGTAGGGAGTAGATGATGATGAGTTGAGAACATTGGAAAATTATTTTGAGACTTAAAATGAAGTTTTAAGAACTGACTCAAAATAATCGATTATTGTTAAATATAATCGATTATTTCAGCAAATGGGCTAAGTGGAATGCCTTGCTGTAATAATCGATTATTTGCCAAAATAATCGATTATTTCAGAAACAACTCTCTGGAATAATCGATTATCCAGCTAAATAATCGATTAAATTGTTCTTGGTTGATTTCCAGAAATCTGAAGAACAAAATAATCGATTATTCTTTAAAAATAATCGATTATCTGGGTTTGAACTTTTATAAATAGACTTGAACTATTTTGAAACATAAGACAATTGAGTGAGAACTGATAATCAACTTCTAAAAGCACTTTAGAGAGTCTGTGTGACATCTTGGAAAGGTTTCTTTGTGAAATTCCAAGAAGAAAAACATTTGTGAAAGAACTTGTGAAAATCATCATCATCATCATACTCTTGAAAGAGAAGGACAAAGAATCGTTCAAGAATTCCAGGTGAATTCGTTTCATTTTTGTTTCTTTGTGAATCTTTGTGGAAAATCTTGAGAAGGGTTTCTCAAGTGATTAAGGTTCTTGTAGTGGGATCTACAAGGGGTACTTTCTTGGGGTCAAGAAAGTGATTATCTTTTAGTAGTGAAGTATATGCATGTGTGTTTGCTTGTAAACCTTCTTGCTTAAAGATAGTGGAAAAATCTTAATCAGGTGGTGATTAAGGACTGGATGTAGGTCACATGTGGAGTGGCTGAACCAGTATAAAAGACTTGTGCAATCTTCTTCAACCTTATCTCTTGTTTTGTAATTTCTTGATTGAGTTTTAAGGAAGATAAAATTTGATTAACAAGTGAATGTAATTCTTGATGTTTTAAATCTGTAAATTGAACATTGTTGATGAACCTCATGATGTTGTAATCAAGTTAGCATATTGCAGTCATATTATCATAACAAGTCTTGAGAAGTGCTTCAAGTGAGAATTCTGTCATAGAAAAGTTTGTAATTGAAAGTGAAGATCCAAAAACTCTGATAAATTTTTAAAGGGTCATTGAATCCAATTCACCCCCCCTCTTGGATTTGGCCATTCTTTTCTAACAATTGGTATCTAGAGCAAGGTTCTTGAGAGTTGTTCAAGACTTAAAAATGGCCAACAACAACCTACCCTATGGTGAGGGTGTCTCTATACATAGACCTCCTGTTTTCAATGGTGAAAATTATGTCTATTGGAAAATTAGGATGAGAATTTTCATTGAAGCTATTGATATTGCTGTATGGGATGCTATAGAAAATGGACCCTATGTTCCAATGAAAAAGAATGATGATGGTGAGCTTAAGGAGAAACATTGGAGTGAGTGGAGTGATGAGGAAAGGAGAAGAGCCCAACATGATAAGAGAGCAAAAAATATAATCACATCTGCATTGTCTATTGATGAATTTTTCAGGATTTCACAATGCTCATCAGCTAAAGAAATGTGGGACACCTTGCAAGTCACTCATGAAGGAACAAGTGATGTCAAAAGATCAAGAAAACATACTCTCATTAGAGAATATGAATTGTTTAGAATGTAAAATGGTGAATCCATCTCTGATTTTCAAAAAAGATTTACACATTTGATAAATCACCTTGTTGATCTTGGCAGGAAATTTGAAAAGGAAGAGCTGAATCTAAAAGTGCTGCAATGCTTGGATAGAACATGGCAAGCAAAGGTGACAGCCATTGAAGAATCAAAGGACTTGACCTCCTTAACATTAGCTACTCTCTTTGGAAAATTAAGGGAGCATGAACAAAAGCTGCACATATTTGATGAACATGAGCAGCAAGACAAGAAAGGTAAAGGAGTGTCATTGAAGGCCTTAAAAACTGCCAAAGGAAAAGAGGTATATGAAGAAACAAGCTCCGATGACTCTGAAACCGAAAATTTCAACTTGCTAGTGAAGAAATTCAGAAAGTTTATAAGAAGAAAAAGAAACTCTCCCTATAAGTTCAAAAAAAAGCCAAACAAGAAAGAGGAAGCATCCTCCTCCTCCTTCAATTGCTTTGAATGCGGAAAGCCTGGACACATGAAAGCTGAGTGTCCAAATATCTTAAAGAAGCAACAAGAGGAGAAGAAGTTTAAGAAAAATGCAAAAGGAAAAAGAGCCTATATTGCTTGGGAAGACAATGACTCAAGCACAACAAGTGGAGAATCTGAAAGTGAGGAAAACAATTTGTGTTTGATGGCTGGAACTACACAAGACACAATAGTAAGTGACTCAGACCTTGAATCAAATCCTGATTATGACCAACTTCAAGAAGCTTTCATTCAAATTCATGAAGAGGCTGTCAAGTTAGGTGCCTCAAATTTAAAATTGAAAAACAAGCTGAAATGGTATGAAAATGCTTTAATTAAAGCTGAACAAGAACTTGAAGATTTGAAGCATGAGCATGAAAATCTTCAAACAATGTTTAACTTTAGTGAAGCTCATTCCTCAAAAGATGTTTGTGAACATTGCAAGGTTTTTGAAAAAGAAAATGCTGATTTAAAATTCACACTTGCAAGGTTCACAAAGGGAAATGCAAATTTGAACATTCTTTTGGGAAAACAAAGAAACACTTTTGATAGGAGTGGACTTGGCTTTAATCCAAGTACAAGCATACCAATTGTGTCAAAGAAAGTAGCTTTTGTGAAAAGTCAAAATTTTAGAAAACTCAAAAGCAACTTTTCTAGACAAGCAACTTGTTTTTATTGTTGTAAAAGGGGTCATACAATTAGGAACTGCTATTCAAGAAAATATGGAGTTCCAAGTGGAAAAATGATTTGGGTTGAGAAGAGTCAAAGGCTGAGAACTAACCAACAAGGACCCTCCACATGGGTACCTAAATTTTTCCTCTGAATTTATTTTGTAGGAATGCTTGAGGGCCAAAAATTTGCTGTGGTATCCTGATAATGGCTGCTCAAGGCACATGACCGGGGATCCCTCCAAATTCTCAAGTCTGAAATTGAAGAATGAAGGGTATGTTACCTATGGTGACAACAATAAAGGCAAAATTCTTGGCCATGGAAATATTGGTAATTCCTCCTCTCAAACATTGATTGAAAATGTTTTGCTTGTTGATGGATTGAAACATAATTTGCTGAGTATTAGTCAATTGAGTGATAAAGGCTTTAAAATTGAATTTGACAATACATGTTGCTTAATTTGTGATAAAAAGAGTAAAGAAATCAGATTCATAGGAAAAAGGATTGACAACATATATATGCTAGACTTAGAGCATTCTATATCAATGTCAAACACTAAATGTCTAATAACTCAAGAAGAAAGCACATGGCTTTGGCATAGGAGAGCTGCACACATTCACATGGATCACTTGAATAAATTGAGTAGGAAAGAATTGGTGGTTGGTCTACCTAAACTCAAGTTTGGAAAAGACAAATTATGTGATGCTTGTCAAAAGGGCAAGCAAGTGAAGGCTAGCTTTAAAAGCAAAAATCAGATTTCAACATCTAAACCTTTGTAATTAATTCACATGGATTTGTTTGGTCCATCAAGAACAATGAGCTTAGGTGGAAACTACTATGGCTTAGTAATTGTTGATGACTACTCAAGATATACATGGGTTATGTTTCTTGCAAATAAAAATGATGCTTTCACTGCCTTTAGAAAATTTGCTAAGCTTGTTCAAAATGAGAAGTGTTCAAACATCACCTCTATAAGAAGTGATCATGGAGGTGAATTCCAAAACATCATGTTTCAAAAATTCTGTGAGGAACATGGTATAAACCATAATTTCTCAGCACCTAGGACACCTCAACAAAATGGAGTTGTTGAGAGGAAAAATAGGTCCTTAGAAGAACTTGCAAGAACAATGTTAAATGAAACAAACCTACCAAAATACTTTTGGGCTGATGCTATTAACACAGCTTGTCATGTGTTAAATAGAGTTCTAATTCGGCCTATTTTAAAGAAAAAATCCTATGAAATCTATAAAGGGAAGAAGCCTAACATTTCCTATTTTAGAGTGTTTGGTTGCAAGTGTTATGTGCTGAACAATGGGAAAGAACAACTTGGGAAGTTTGATGCAAAGGCTGATGAAGCAATATTTCTAGGATACTCTACAAATAGTAAAGTCTTATAGAATTTACAATAAGAGAACTTTAGTGGTAGAGGAATCTGTTCATGTAGTATTTGATGAAGTAAATAAGCAAGAGACAAGGCAAACAGAAATTGAAGATTTAAATGAATTGCTTGATCAACTGATATGAACCCAGAGGGATGGATTCGTTTTACGGATCTATCTAGGTTGGAAAGCTCATAATTAAGAAATTAAAAGAAAAAAATATGGATTGAGGTAAGAAATGGAAGAACAACGCCACAATCCCTAAAGATTAATAAGTTGAGGAAGATTCGCCACTTTGAATTAGGAAATTCAAGGATAAGAATCAAAAGTAGTTCCTAAGAACCTAGAGAGAGAAAATCCTTTCAATTGGAAAAATATCCAAATTCTGAATAATTCATTTTTTTCCCAAACTTTTACAAATGGTTCCTATTTATAAGCTTAGATGGGCAAGATGACATAAATTCCCACTAACACTTAATATTGACTCTTCACTAGCCCACTAACTAAGCAATAAATTCCCACTAGCATTTATTTCCCCTTAGCAACCTAAAAGGCAAGGCAACCTATCATATTTATTTAATAAAATAAAATAAAACGAAAATTACATTAAAAATAAGATAATGAACTTATTAATTATTCAGTCCCAAACTACTTAAATTCCTAGTCCATTATTGCTTCTTCTTGATTCACATCATACCCTCCTTCTTTGAGAAGATTCGTCCCGAATCTTTAGACTTTATTTATTTCCTAATTTATTTAATTCACTAACTACTGCCGAAACGTAAATGCTTCCTCCTGGGTCGAAGACATCTCGCTTGTATCCATCTCTAGCTTCACCTGTTGGTAAGTTATTAATCATCAATGAAACAAATAAAACCTCTTCAAACTCATAACCACAAACGTACTCAATGAATAGGAATTGAATCCCATTCAAGTGGCAGCTTTGGAAAATAGTAACTTCAAACAACAAATCAACTCCATTTTCCAGGTGCAAGGTCTCTTGAATTTTATTTTGAAAGGTGGACTGAATGTATAAAGGTGCATTAGGAATGATGTTTACATGCTTCTTCAAACAAGAAAACTTGTCCTCTTGTTCCTGTAAATTTGACACATCAAAAGAAGAAAATGTAACGTTATAGTTGTCATCTTCCTCTCTATGTATCTCATCTTCTACTCTCCTCTTCTCTTCTCTTTCTTTTTCTATCTTTATTTTCAATTTCAGTTGATCCTCATGTACATCGTCGGATGATAGACATATCAACTTAATCCTTCGTCCACCATGCACAAAAGAAATAGAAGGTCGTTCAGGATTTATAATTTTATTATACAACCATGGCCTCGCTAATAACATATGGCATGTCTCCATGGGGGTCAATATCACAAAGAACTTCATCTTCATATGTTCCAATAGAGAATTTAATCATTGCTTGTCCATTTGTAGTGGGCAGACATAATTTCTCAACCGCCCTGCTGCTCATGACATTTCTGAAATTAAATTCATCTACTGCAACCAAGAATAGAGAGTTGTCAACCAAACATCTTGTATAGTAAATTTCCATTTCCCTTCCAAACCCAGAGCCGAAGCTCTGATACCAAATGATATGAACCCAGAGGGATGGATTCGTTTTACGGATCTATCTAGGTTGGAAAGCTCATAATTAAGAAATTAAAAGAAAAAAATATGGATTGAGGTAAGAAATGGAAGAACAACGCCACAATCCCTAAAGATTGATAAGTTGAGGAAGATTCGCCACTTTGAATTAGGAAATTCAAGGATAAGAATCAAAAGTAGTTCCTAAGAACCTAGAGAGAGAAAATCCTCTCAATTGGAAAAATATCCAAATTCTGAATAATTCATTTTCTCCCCAAACTTTTACAAATGGTTCCTATTTATAAGCTTAGATGGGCAAGATGACATAAATTCCCACTAACACTTAATATTGACTCTTCACTAGCCCACTAACTAAGCAATAAATTCCCACTAGCATTTATTTCCCCTTAGCAACCTAAAAGGCAAGGCAACCTATCATATTTATTTAATAAAATAAAATAAAACGAAAATTACATTAAAAATAAGATAATGAACTTATTAATTATTCAGTCCCAAACTACTTAAATTCCTAGTCCATTATTGCTTCTTCTTGATTCACATCATCATCATACTCTTGAAAGAGAAGGACAAAGAATCGTTCAAGAATTCCAGGTGAATTCGTTTCATTTTTGTTTCTTTGTGAATCTTTGTGGAAAATCTTGAGAAGGGTTTCTCAAGTGATTAAGGTTCTTGTAGTGGGATCTACAAGGGGTACTTTCTTGGGGTCAAGAAAGTGATTATCTTTTAGTAGTGAAGTATATGCATGTGTGTTTGCTTGTAAACCTTCTTGCTTAAAGATAGTGGAAAAATCTTAATCAGGTGGTGATATGAACCTAGAGGGATGGATTCGTTTTACGGATCTATCTAGGTTGGAAAGCTCATAATTAAGAAATTAAAAGAAAAAAATATGGATTGAGGTAAGAAATGGAAGAACAACGCCACAATCCCTAAAGATTGATAAGTTGAGGAAGATTCGCCACTTTGAATTAGGAAATTCAAGGATAAGAATCAAAAGTAGTTCCTAAGAACCTAGAGAGAGAAAATCCTTTCAATTGGAAAAATATCCAAATTCTGAATAATTCATTTTTTTTCCCAAACTTTTACAAATGGTTCCTATTTATAAGCTTAGATGGGCAAGATGACATAAATTCCCACTAACACTTAATATTGACTCTTCACTAGCCCACTAACTAAGCAATAAATTCCCACTAGCATTTATTTCCCCTTAGCAACCTAAAAGGCAAGGCAACCTATCATATTTATTTAATAAAATAAAATAAAACGAAAATTACATTAAAAATAAGATAATGAACTTATTAATTATTCAGTCCCAAACTACTTAAATTCCTAGTCCATTATTGCTTCTTCTTGATTCACATCAGATGATGATGATGATTTTCACAAGTTCTTTCACAAATGTTTTTCTTCTTGGAATTTCACAAAGAAACCTTTCCAAGATGTCACACAGACTCTCTAAAGTGCTTTTAGAAGTTGATTATCAGTTCTCACTCAATTGTCTTATGTTTCAAAATAGTTCAAGTCTATTTATAAAAGTTCAAACCCAGATAATCGATTATTTTTAAAGAATAATCGATTATTTTGTTCTTCAGATTTCTGGAAATCAACCAAGAACAATTTAATCGATTATTTAGCTGGATAATCGATTATTCCAGAGAGTTGTTTCTGAAATAATCGATTATTTTGGCAAATAATCGATTATTACAGCAAGGCATTCCACTTAGCCCATTTGCTGAAATAATCGATTATATTTAACAATAATCGATTATTTTGAGTCAGTTCTTAAAACTTCATTTTAAGTCTCAAAATAATTTTCCAATGTTCTCAACTCATCATCATCTACTCCCTACTTGATTTTAGACAAGATTTGCTTAATGCACAAAGCACACACACAAGCACAAATATAACAATTCTTTTAACACTTTATTTCCTAAACACTATTACATAGCTATACTTCAAAGCATTTTTCTTGAACTTCCTTGACTTTGTTTTTGTGTTCAATGTTGTTGTTGCACACTTGTTGTCTCCGGCTGTTGTGATCATCAAAACTCTTTTTCAGGTCTCCTAAGCTCAACAATCTCCCCCTTTTTGATGATGACAACCCATGACAACCCACGGACAATGATATCAATCCATAATGCACTTTGTGCCTGCTTCTTATTGTGTCATGAACCAAAACCTGTACAACACACACACACACAAAGCACAATACCTGCAACAAAAACTCAACACACAATACCATTTCTCCCCCTTTGGCATTATCAAAAACAAAGTAAGCCAAGGTTAACAATTATAAGCCATGTATAGAATTTTTCAGCAGCTCAAACCAAATCAGTTGCTCATTATTCAACCATACTTCAAACCAAAATAAACCAATGTGTGATGCCAATTGTGCACCATACCACAAACCAAATCAAATCAAGTCAAGATATCCATTATCTCAGTACAAAAACAGAGTATTTCAAATAATCACATTACAACATATATGTTCACCAAAAACAGAGCATTGTGCACCAGCATTCCAAAATAACCTTTGGAATCAAAATCAAGCCAATCACATAAGCAAACCAAACTTCAAATTCAACAAACTTAAATTGTTCAACATCAAAAACAATAAACTTGTTCAGGAATTAAAATCATTACAACCCAATTGAACTTATAAATTGTTCCAAACGTAAATTTAAAAACGACACAGAATAACAAAAACAGAAATCACTCCTCATCCTCCGGAATACCAAGCTGTGTCTTGATGATTCTAACTTCGCGATCCAGATCATCAAACCTGTCAAGCAAACCAGAAAACAAAGTCTCATGTCTCCTTGACATGTCCATAACAGCATCAATCTTGTTAATCATGATCTGCTCAAAAGGTGAGAACGGCTTTAGTTCCGGCTCAGCTTCTCCAGGCTCAGCTTCCACCTGTGGTGGCTGATCCTCATCATGAGAAGGCACACCGTCCTCATCTGTAGCTGGCTCCGGGGTAGGAGGAACATCTCCTTTAAACACCCACTTGTCTTCTTGCTTTAGCATCCCCATATGATGCAAAGAAGACTTCTCTATTTTGTTCGATGCGTGCAGAACAATCTTTCTTTCACCTGTTAAATCTACACCAGCAATCTCAAAAAATTTTGACAGAAGCAAAGCATAAGGAATTGGACCGTCTTCCTTTCTCCTTGCCTTCCAAATACAATCATTCACAACCGCCACCCAATCAATCTTAATTTTCTTCTTAATTACATGCATTAACAAAATGTCATCCCGAGACATCTGAGCATGGTTGTGCAACCTAGGTTTTAACATCCAGGCAATAATGAAGGAAATCAAGCGAGAGTTCTTTTTCATACCTCCCGCCAAGAACTTTTCATAGTTTGTGTTGGATGGGTTCCGTTGACAATCCCGGAATGTGATCAGTTCTTCAAAATCTCCAAAGTTGAATGGCTGGGGTTTCTCTGCTCCAGTTCCGCTCAGACCTGCAGCAGCTCTCAATGTGGGTCCGTCCAGCCTGATTAACTTCCCCTTAACCACCGATTGCATAACCCCATTATTAGTGGTAGCAAAACAGAGGAATAATCGGATGAGCTCCGGATAATAGGGTCCGTCCATCTCGAGAAACGCCTTCAACTCTTGGTACTCTAGGAGGGTTGGAAAGCTAAACCCCTCATTCTTGAACCAATCAAGCTTTAGGGTCTTCGGAGGGATGATTCTCCGACCGGCATACCATTCGAAGTAGTATTCTTGGGCCTTCTCATCGGCGAACCACTTCGAGATGAGTTGCTCCGAGGGAAGAGGGCGCTTGCTCCCCCTCACTTCCAGCTTCTTGGGTCTCTTGGAGGAAGATGCCATGGTTGGGTCTTGGAGAAAGATGAAGAAGAAGAGGGATTTGAGAGGTTTTGAGAGAGTTAGGGTTTGGAGGGTTTGGGAAATAATGAGAGAATGAGAGAATGAGATAATGAGAGGTTCTGAGAAGATTTTAAGGTGTTTGCACGTTCTGGGTATGGAAAAAGTGGGTAGTTTTATGAGTTGGCGCGGAGTTAACCGTTTTAAGAAAATTTAAAAAAAAACCGCCCAAATAATCGATTATTTGCATCAGTAAACTCAGTTTAAACCACTTTCTGATATGGATAATCGATTATTTTAAGGATAATCGATTATTACAGAGGGTTCATTTTCCTTATACTCCCCAGATAATCGATTATTGACTGAAATAATCGATTATTTCAGTGACCTTTGAGTTTCTTCTTATCAAATAATCGATTATTACCCAAATAATCGATTATTCTAGTGACTTTTGAGTTTTTTGCTTACCAGATAATCGATTATTACCCAAATAATCGATTATTTCCGAAACTCTTGGAATTCTTCATGTTCCAGATAATCGATTATTTCCTCAGATGATCGATTATTTTCATGAGTCACTTTAAGATAATCGATTATATCTTAAGATAATCGATTATTCCAGTGATGATTTGTTTCACTGAAAATTTTAACTTCTCAAATTTCACCAAGTCTTGTTTGCAACTTCCAAATATTATCTTCCACACATCTCTTGTATTCATTCTCACAACATAATCAATTCAAACTTGTTTCACTAATTATTCCCAACTCAATCCTCAATTGATTGAACCTCTCTCTAGGTAGAGGTTTTGTGAAAATATCAGCTAGTTGTTTGGTTGTCTCTACAAACTCCACAACACAATCATTCCTTTGAACATGATCTCTCAAAAAGTGGTGTCTTATCTCAATATGCTTAGTCCTAGAGTGCAAAATTGGATTTTTGGTCATATTTATTGCACTTGTGTTATCACACCTCAAAGGAATCTTGTTCAACTCAATTCCATAGTCTCTTAATTGTTGCTTCATCCAAAGGATTTGAGCACAACAACTTCCAGCTGCTATATACTCAGCTTCAGCTGTACTTAAAGCAACACAAGCTTGCTTTTTGCTATGCCATGAAACAAGTGCACTACCTAACAAGTGACATGTTCCACTTGTGCTCTTTCTGTCTAGCCTGCACCCAGCAAAATCTGAATCTGAGTAGCCAATTAGACTCAATGATACTCCTTTTGGATACCACAAACCAACATTAGTTGTACCCTTCAAATACTTAAGGATTCTCTTTACACTTTTCATATGAGATTCTTTAGGATTTGCTTGAAATCTTGCACATAGGCACACAACAAACATTATATCAGGCCTTCTTGTTGTCAAGTATAAGAGTGATCCTATGATACCTCTATATTTTGAATTATCAACAGCAATTCCTTTCTCATCTAAGTCAAGATTGCAATTGTTTGATATTGGTGTGGCAGCCTCCTTACACCCTTCCATACCAAACTTTTTCAAAAGTTCATTGCAATACTTGCTTTGACTTATGAAAGTTCCATCATGCATTTGTTTGATTTGTAATCCCAAAAAGAAGGTAAGTTCTCCCATCATTGACATCTCAAATTCTCCTTGCATTGTTTTGGCAAATTCTTTACAAAGAGAGGAATTTGTAGATCCAAACACAATATCATCCACATATATTTGCACATACATTGTATCATTTTTAAATCTCTTAACAAACAATGTATTGTCCACCTTTCCTCTTTCATAATCATTCTCAATTAGAAATTTGCTCAACCTATCATACCAAGATCTAGGAGCTTGCTTCAAGCCATAGAGTGCCTTTTTGAGCTTGTACACATGATTAGGATTTTTGAAGTCCACAAATCCAGGTGGCTGTTCCACATACACTTCCTCTTGTATCAGCCCATTGAGGAAAGCACTTTATACATCCATTTGATAAAGCTTGAAATTCTTAATTGATGAATAAGCAAGAAGTAGTCAAATAGCTTCAATCCTTGCTACAGGGGCAAAAGTCTCATCATAGTCAATTCCTTCTTCTTGATTATACCCCTTAGCCACTAGTCTTGCCTTATTTCTAAGAATTATTCCAGATTCATCAAGCTTATTTCTGAAAACCCACTTGGTTCCAATTATTGGATAATCTTTTGGTAATGGCACTAAATCCCACACTTCATTTCTTTCAAACTGATTTAGTTCCTCTTGCATAGCCATTAACCAATGCTCATCTTTAAGTGCTTCATCAATGTTCTTAGGTTCAACTTGTGAAACAAATGCCATAGTGTTGCAAATAATTTTGATAGCACTCCTAGTTGTAACACCTTTACCAATATTTCCAATTATGTTATCTATTGATAATTCTCTAGAAGTCTTCCACTCTTTTGGCAATTGTTCACATGTTACCTTTTCTTTCTCATGTGATACACTCTCCTTAGATTTTTCATTTGGTTCACTCTCCAATAGGGGTTGATGATATGAACCCAGAGGGATGGATTCGTTTTACAGATCTATCTAGGTTGGAAAGCTCATAATTAAGAAATTAAAAGAAAAAAATATGGATTGAGGTAAGAAATGGAAGAACAACGCCACAATCCCTAAAGATTGATAAGTTGAGGAAGATTCGCCACTTTGAATTAGGAAATTCAAGGATAAGAATCAAAAGTAGTTCCTAAGAACCTAGAGAGAGAAAATCCTCTCAATTGGAAAAATATCCAAATTCTGAATAATTCATTTTCTCCCCAAACTTTTACAAATGGTTCCTATTTATAAGCTTAGATGGGCAAGATGACATAAATTCCCACTAACACTTAATATTGACTCTTCACTAGCCCACTAACTAAGCAATAAATTCCCACTAGCATTTATTTCCCCTTAGCAACCTAAAAGGCAAGGCAACCTATCATATTTATTTAATAAAATAAAATAAAACGAAAATTACATTAAAAATAAGATAATGAACTTATTAATTATTCAGTCCCAAACTACTTAAATTCCTAGTCCATTATTGCTTCTTCTTGATTCACATCATACCCTCCTTCTTTGAGAAGATTCGTCCCGAATCTTTAGACTTTATTTATTTCCTAATTTATTTAATTCACTAACTACTGCCGAAACGTAAATGCTTCCTCCTGGGTCGAAGACATCTCGCTTGTATCCATCTCTAGCTTCACCTGTTGGTAAGTTATTAATCATCAATGAAACAAATAAAACCTCTTCAAACTCATAACCACAAACGTACTCAATGAATAGGAATTGAATCCCATTCAAGTGGCAGCTTTGGAAAATAGTAACTTCAAACAACAAATCAACTCCATTTTCCAGGTGCAAGGTCTCTTGAATTTTATTTTGAAAGGTGGACTGAATGTATAAAGGTGCATTAGGAATGATGTTTACATGCTTCTTCAAACAAGAAAACTTGTCCTCTTGTTCCTGTAAATTTGACACATCAAAAGAAGAAAATGTAACGTTAGAGTTGTCATCTTCCTCTCTATGTATCTCATCTTCTACTCTCCTCTTCTCTTCTCTTTCTTTTTCTATCTTTATTTTCAATTTCAGTTGATCCTCATGTACATCGTCGGATGATAGACATATTAACTTAATCCTTCGTCCACCATGCACAAAAGAAATAGAAGGTCGTTCAGGATTTATAATTTTATTATACAACCATGGCCTCCCTAATAACATATGGCATGTCTCCATGGGGGCAATATCACAAAGAACTTCATCTTCATATGTTCCAATAGAGAATTTAATCATTGCTTGTCCATTTGTAGTGGGCAGACATAATTTCTCAACCGCCCTGCTGCTCACGACATTTCTGAAATTAAATTCATCTACTGCAACCAAGAATAGAGAGTCGTCAACCAAACATCTTGTATAGTAAATTTCCATTTCCATTCCAAACCCAGAGCCGAAGCTCTGATACCAAATGATACGAACCCAGAGGGATGGATTCGTTTTACGGATCTATCTAGGTTGGAAAGCTCATAATTAAGAAATTAAAAGAAAAAAATATGGATTGAGGTAAGAAATGGAAGAACAACGCCACAATCCCTAAAGATTGATAAGTTGAGGAAGATTCGCCACTTTGAATTAGGAAATTCAAGGATAAGAATCAAAAGTAGTTCCTAAGAACCTAGAGAGAGAAAATCCTCTCAATTGGAAAAATATCCAAATTCTGAATAATTCATTTTTTTCCCAAACTTTTACAAATGGTTCCTATTTATAAGCTTAGATGGGCAAGATGACATAAATTCCCACTAACACTTAATATTGACTCTTCACTAGCCCACTAACTAAGCAATAAATTCCCACTAGCATTTATTTCCCCTTAGCAACCTAAAAGGCAAGGCAACCTATCATATTTATTTAATAAAATAAAATATAACGAAAATTACATTAAAAATAAGATAATGAACTTATTAATTATTCAGTCCCAAACTACTTAAATTCCTAGTCCATTATTGCTTCTTCTTGATTCACATCAGGTGGTGATTAAGGACTGGATGTAGGTCACATGTGGAGTGGCTGAACCAGTATAAAAGACTTGTGCAATCTTCTTCAACCTTATCTCTTGTTTTGTAATTTCTTGATTGAGTTTTAAGGAAGATAAAATTTGATTAACAAGTGAATGTAATTCTTGATGTTTTAAATCTGTCAATTGAACATTGTTGATGAACCTCATGATGTTGTAATCAAGTTAGCATATTGCAGTCATATTATCATAACAAGTCTTGAGATGTGCTTCAAGTGAGAATTCTGTCATAGAAAAGTTTGTAATTGAAAGTGAAGATCCAAAAACTCTGATAAATTTTTAAAGGGTCATTGAATCCAATTCACCCCCCCTCTTGGATTTGGCCATTCTTTTCTAACATTTTCAACATTGTGTTTGCCATGAAATGGGGGAAGAGTGATGTTGGGTTCCCTATTAGAAGTCTCCCTATGTCTCTCTTTTTATATTTTCCTCTTCTTTTTTTCTTAGGTACTCTTTTAATTCCCTAAGTTCATCCCTAACACTAGACCTAGTACTACAAGAATTATGACCATGTACACTAGAATGATTACTCATCTTTGATCAAAAAGGTTTTAACAAATTTGTTTTCAAAAAGGTTGGTAAAAAGGTTTTCACAAAGAATGAGTGATAAAAAGGTTTTCACAAAAAGGTTTTCAAGGTGCAAGGTTGGTATGAAAAGGCCTAAGTGTACAAAGTGAACTATCAAGGGAGGTGGACTACTAAGAATCACTTAAAAACGAAGCCTTTTCAAGTAAAAATCACTAAGCCTTTTCACACTTTTCTCACAGAAAACAATTTTGCACAAGAATAAAGTGTGTGGTGTGCATGGCCCCCTAGTAGACAAAATGAAGCCTTCTAAACGCAACAACTAGATAAAATAAGTCCTAGGCAATTATACTACAAAAGTTATAAAGCATGCAAAGGAAAGCACTTAAACATATACTAGTCGAATTTCCTAGGTGAAGGTTTTCAAATCACCTTCAATCTACACGAAACTACCACAAAAAATGAAGAGGTTTAAAAATGGCCAATTACAACCCAAAATAATGAAAAACAAGGCCCAAATTATAAGAAGCCAAAAATTGAGCAAAAGGAACAAGTAAGAAAGAAAGAAAATTAAAGGTCCTCAACTCCTCCAATTTGGCTTCCTTCACAAAGAACAAACTTGGTTAGTCCTCTCCTTTAGTGTTTACACTCCTTGAAGTATGGTAACCTTTCCAAGATACTTGGGACCTGTCGCAACCTGAAAATTTCTGATCTTTCGACCTATGGTTTAGACATCCTTTTAAAGATCTCATCAATTAAGGAATGCCCGGACACCAGACTAATCCTTAATTAATGGTTTTGAAAATAGGTTCTCAGAGTCGCCACCAATATTTTACTCAAAAAATTGGAAAAAGAAAAGGTTTTTAAAAATTTAATAATGGCCTTGATAACTAGAATTTGGTTCGGGGGTCAGTTACGTGTAGGGAAGGTATTAAGCACCCCTACAATGCCCTCAATCAATACCCAATGACGAAGTTAATGTGATAAGAAATAATAAATTAAATATTAGATCCCCTTTGTGAATTACTATTTACATGCTTGAAATTTAAATTACACAGTTGACCCTAAAACGTCTACATGATTGCTTTTGTAATAACAATGTATATTAAAAATAAGAAATAAAAGAGAGAGAAAAAGATTAAATGAAATAACTTACGGAAAACTTTGTTAGATCTTCAGATATGGAAAATCTAGGTGCTTTGTGGAAACCTTTCACACTACAATTGCCTCACAATACTCAAGAAATACAATAAAAGAGAGAAAGAAATTCCAAGCTCTAAAGAGTCCTGGACAAAATTTTTGAGGTCCTGAGAACTATGCCCAAGCTGTCTATATATAGGCATCAGAAAGTGGCTAGAACGGCCCGTTCCAAAACTGGAACGACCCGTTTTGGATCCGAACGTTGTGTGTTAATTTTGTTACTGGAACGGCCCGTTCTGAAACTAGAATGGCCCGTTCCAGAAGTGAGATTAACACATAATTGCCTAGACTGGAACGACCGTTCCAAACAAGGGTTTGTAGGCCATTTTAATAACTTGGAACGGCCCGTTCTAGTTTAGGAATGACCTATTCCAGTTAAGGTTTTAGCCTTTTTTTATTGAGTTTGGAACGGCCCGTTTCAATCTTGGAACACACAATTCTAAACTAGGGTTTTAGGCCCTTTTACGAACTTGGAACGGCCCGTTCCAAATTGGGAACGTCCCGTTCCGATTTTGCAACAGCTCGTTCCAGGCTACTAAAATCATCTTCTTTGGGCTTTTAGCCTCCTGATGTCTTGCCCTGTTATTTCCATGCTTCGGGAGCTCCTTTCATTGATAATAGACGTCCATTTCATTGCTTGTATTCCCCTAAATGAAATTGGATGTCTACAGCTGCCCCTCTTTACTTGTCCTTTGGAATAGTTATGTGTTGCTTTTTCAAAGGCAAGTAAAGACGTAGACATTTCATTCGAGTCTTCTCTTTATCTTTTTGGTGCTTCTGCGTTGTTTCCCTTGGATAGGTGTATTTGCTCGTATCCTCACCCTTTAGAGCAATTGAGCATTGATTGCGTACTCTATTTGGTAACAAGGTTGAAAAACTATACACCTGATCTTCAATCATTGAGTAAAAGCTCCATTGTTTCCCTTGTGATAATGTGCCCATTTACTTGTAGCTTGTTAAAGAAGGAGTATTGTTATGCCTAGCCTCTCCAGGTTGCCTGCTAAACGGTGAGTATTATTATGCCTGACCTCTCCAGGTTGCCTCCTGAACGATGAGTATTATTATGCCTGGCCTCTCCAGGCTGCCTGCTAAACGGTGAGTATTATTATGCCTGGCTTCTCCAGGCTGCCTACTGATGCTGAGCATTATTATGCCTGACCTCTCCAGGCTGCCTGTTGATGCTGAGTATTATTATGCCTAGCCTCTCCAGGCTGCCTGTTGATGCTAAGTATTATTATGCCTAGCCTCTCTAAGCTGCCTGTTGAATGTTGAGTATTATTATGCCTGGCCTCTCCAGGCTACCTGCTGAATGCTGAGTATTATTATGTCTGGCCTCTCCGGGATGCCTGCTGATGCTGAGTATTATTATGCTTAGCCTCTCTAGGCTACCTGCTGAATGTTAAGTATTATTATGTCTGGCCTCTCCAGGCTGCCTGCTGATGTTGATGATGTGATTGCCCTTTTTTTATGGGAGAACATCTAATGAAGACAAGGATTGCTGGTAGGTGGTGCCCTTGTGATGGTGGGCAAAAGAGTAAATGTTAAGTATTATTATGTTTGGCCTTTCTAGGCTACCTGTGATGATGATGATGTGATGGCCCCTTTTCTTTGGGAGGACATCTAATGAAGACGAGGATTTCTGGTAGGTGGTGCCCTTGTGATGGTGGGCAAAGGAGTTGATGGGTGACAGGGATTCTAGTGTTGCCCCTGCCATGTGAGTATTGTAATGCCTCTCCAGGCGTCTGCTTGTGGTAGGTTTTTTTTTTCTGAATTTCATTTTTTTGTTTAACTTTGGCTCTTTCATGTTTGAAACTTGCCTTTTTTTGCTATTTTTCTAAATGCTTCGAATTTTTCAACATTTGTGAAGCTTGCCTTTTTCTCATGTTGTTTTTTGCTTTTTTATTCTCATCGTTGGTGGAGGGATCTATTTCCATGATGTTATTTGCTGAATCTTTATTGATGAGTATTATTTTGGAAGCCACTCCTGGCTTTGGTTAGGAAGTCATTCCTGGTCTTGGAATTCTCTTAGATCATCCTTCATTCAGTTGAGGAGTAAGGCGTGATGGCCTCTTCATGCTTATGGGCTTGCTTATTCGATCGATTCCGGTTCTATCTCGTCTTGCTATTGATGTGTCTTTTTTCTTGGTGGCTATATGAAACCACTTGTATGAAATGCCCTTGTTGGGGCTATGCTTTTTGACATGATCTTGGCTCTTAAGGCACTGTCTAGTTGTTGATCTTTTTTACGAGTGCTTCGGCCTCTTGATTCCTCCAACAAGTGATGGATAGACACACACAAAGAATGCAAGAATGCAAAAGAAAATGCAAAGCAGGAATGGATTGGATTTTAAAAAAAAATTTAAAAGTGAAGTTATATCCTTTTGTGCACACTTGTGCCCTATCCATGCTATGCAATGATGCCTCTATACTAATGCTTAAAATGAAAATTTATTTTTACTTTCAAGAAATTAATCTATTCGCATTGATCAATGACATGGATTGTTATCCTTTAGTCGTGTCGAATTTAGTGTTGCTTCTTGAACTTGAGGTTTGTGTAGTTCGGCTTTCTCGCTTGTACCGAATATGATATGTTAGCCTTTAGATCAGGTGTACCTAGACTCTGTTCTAGGATGTCGCCACCCGCCGAAATGGACGTTGGCATTCGCGACGATGGTCGGACTCTTTTTAGTTTTGAAAAATGATGGATTGTTAGAACGACTTATTCTCAAACTGAGACCTCATCGAACTAACAATTTTGTTTAAATGGCTCTCACCAATCCATGTTAATCCCAAGCGGGACCCTCCATGGATTAGTGGTTTTCGCAAAAAGAAGGGGTTCTTGGAGTCGCCACCAATGTTTTACTCAAAACATTGGAAAAAGATATAAGGCAATTGATTTTCACAAATCAACTTTGGCCATTACAACCAGAGTCGGGTAAGGGAGTCGGTTACGTGCGAGGAAGGTGTTAGCACCCCACAACGCCCCTTTCGGGTTCCCTATGACGGATTATTTCATAAATAATAGTGTAAAGTTACTAAATTACCCCTATTTATTAGAAACGATTATGAGTAAAATATTTACATGATGAAAACTCTAAACATGCAATGCAACAATCAAAAAGCAATAAATAAAAGCGGTAAAAGAAGGGATTTGGAAAGAAACCTTCGAAGCGGGCTTTTATATATTCAAAACGAAGTTTAGGAGGCTTTTTGGCGCTCCTTCCCACTACAAGTCCGCTCGCTCCTTTCTCTAAAGATAATTTTTACTATGGAAATCAAAGAGATTTCCCTTCGACTTGTTCGAGTCTCAAGCTAATGGCTCATGACTCAAGAACTTCGTTGGATTGGCTCTCGGAGAGACTTCTAGGGCAGAGAATAGCTCAAAAACCCAAGAATACTCAGCACGAGGGTCCAGAAGTGTGGGAAAAGTGTGGAATGACGTGCAAATGACGTCCTATTTATAGGATTGAGGCGCAATACGGCCTGGGAGGTCAATACGGCCCGTACTGGGTTTTTGAACTACAGTACGGCCGTATTGAATTTGGCACGGCCGTACTGAAGTTCAAAAACTTCAGTACGGCCGTATTGAGTTCACTACGGCCGTATTGCAGTTCAAATGGCTCAGTACGGCCGTACTGAACCTCTGGGAGGGTGTATTGAGCTCCAATCCTCGCACACCCTTATTCTAAGCTACTCTAAGACTTCTAGACCTACAAAGAATCATCCTAGGGTCTTCCAGGAGTCCTTCCGGCTGACTTTCCTTCGGTCTTCGAGAGTCTTTGTGATGGAAGAGCATGGGCTAAAGGCCCAACCACTAGAGCTATGGCCAGGAGGTTACTTGAAGATTTGACTGCTTCAGAGCTTGGTGGGCCCAATGGGCTTGGTGGGCCTAGGGTGCTTCTTACTTGGGCTTAATTGATTATACACCATGTTTATTTGTACTTTCTTAGTTTAGGAATCTATTTTCATGTTGCTCTTGTATTTTGACCATAGATTAGGGTTTAGGCTAGTTGGGCCTAGTTTTGGGCTTCATGAGCCTTTGGGCTTTTGGTACCCAATATTGGGCTCATTATTTTCCTTGTAATATTTCCTATTGATTGTATTCATTAGACCATTGTATTTAGGTCATTAGATTAGGTTTTAAGGAGGAATTATTAAAATTGAGGATTAGGCAACATTAGGTTAAATTTGACTTGCATTTAAGTTGAATTTGGAGTCACATTGTTTGCGCCACCTTGGCTGAACAAGTGTGACACGAATTCAACCCTAAATGCTAATCAAATTCAACCTAAATGGACACTAAACACCCATGTGACCGGACCTTGCATGTGAGTTAAGTTTTTGAATTCAAATTCAAATTTGAATTCAAAAACTTGGCGCCACATTAGGCTAGCACATTGGCGCCAAGTGTGAGCCATTTCCGGATATTATATATGCTACCTCCTTAACCATCTGTACTACTTTGATTCATATTGAAATTTGAGAGCCATTGGCCGAGTTTCTTCCTCAAAGTCTTCTAGCTTCTCACCTCAAAACCCTAGGAGAGTTCCATTCTTTCCTTCTCTTTGAAGTGAGTAGTCCATTGTTTCTTGAGCTTGGATACTTCCCTCCATAGCTTAGGAACCTCAAGTCCGAGAATCATTCTTCCTTAAGTGTACATCTTAGTGGAATCCAATCTCTTTGAAGAAGATCCTAGCATTGGCGAATTCAAGGAGGAGAGCAACGTCCACTTCTCCTAGTTTTCTCCATCATTTTTGGTATCAAGAGCAAGGTCTTCAAGGAGATAAGTTCTTCATCTTGTTTGGTCCGAATATTTTGTGTTCTTTGTGTTCTTATGTTTGTCTTAATTGAGTTTCAATTCGGATCTATATTGTGATGTTATTGAGTTCATAGATCCATTGTTGATTGTCTTGAATTTTCTTCCATAATCAACTTGTAGGAACTATTTGCTTTGTGCTAATTTTGAGTTTATTTTGAGTCTCTCCATTCCTTGTATGTGTCCGTGATTGGACCTCATGCATTGCATTTAGATTTTGTTTTTAAATCTTTGTTTTGTCTTAGAAGTTTGTGTTTAGTCCTTACTTGTTGCAAATTCCTTGAATAGCATGTTTAACCTAGTTTTATTTTGAGTTTTGTGTCCATATATTGCTTTCGGTTTACCTATTGTTCTTGCCTCCTATATGTGCTTTTTCTTTTGCCTTTTTGTGTTCATAACTTGCTATTAGTTCTAGTAAGTTTCCTTAGAGTTAGGTTTCCTTTGTGTTCTTAAGTTTTCAAATCACCTTCCATTAAAAATCTTCTAAAAAAAAATTTCAAGTGTAATCCTATTTCTAGTGCACTTTCTTGTGGATTCAAATTTAATAAAAAAAATTTAGAGGCTGAAAAACAGAGATAAAACAGAGCCTAAACAAAAGAAAAGACCTAAAGTTCAAAAGAAAAATAGTTCAAAAAGAATCCAAACCAAAACCTAAAACTAGTGCACTAGTTTATCATTCTCACTTGAAATTTGACCTAATTTTTGGCTGATTTGTATTCTCGGTTTCTATAGCTTGGAATCTCTAAAAATTTTGAAACAAAAGGCAAATATACTCTCTGGACTCTTAATTTGATACTGGAAAAAGAAAGAATTAAAAAAAAATAGAGAAATAAAATTAAAAGGAAAAAGCCGAGAGGTATACAAGTTGAAAAACCTACTTGATTCCTTGTTATTATTTTGGCTACTACTTTTGCTATACTTGTCCAATTGTCTTCAAATTTTTTTTGTTTTGTTCATCTATTCTAGTACCTATCTAGGAACTCTTCTCTCTGAGTGCTAGCTTTTATTTGGAGTCTTAATTTTCAGTTTTACTTGTTGAACTTCTTTGAGTCTTGTCATATACACATATTACTCTTAATTTTGGTATAAGCTTTCCAAATTGTGCTTTGTTGCTTGTCTAGTTTTCTTTCAATAATTTCCTGTGCTGGAAGTGGCCTTAAATCCTTGCTCAAGGATCAAGCATTGCTCAACAAAGAGTAGGAAAAATTTTGGACACTATAATCACCAAATTTGACCTAATTTAGTGACCAAAATCATCCTAAATCTCCTTCACTTGAGTGACCAATTCCTTCACCTTGTGAGGCAGCCACCTTAACCTCTTTGTTGTGTTTCTTTTGCAGGTCCAGGAGCAGCATATTGAAGGATTAGTGGTGGATTAAACACTTGGTTAAGTGTTAGGAAAGTTGAACACAAAACCGCCACTAATTGGTCACCAAAGCCGCCACTTTATTGCTTTTTAGGCTAGTTTAATTTTTGTCAATTCTCTTGTATTTTTAAACCAATTTGTAAAGCTTGGAGGGAGTATTAAGAAGCTGGTCAGGTATATCTACATCCTTGATAGACTCTCACGTGTAGTACTAGTGGAAGTGGCTTGGAAATTTCATATGTTTCAAGCTTTCACTTAGGATATCCGACTAGTTGCTTAACTTGCTTCTTTCAAGTTTTTCTTGTACTTAATTGCTTTACTTTGTTGCCTATAAACGTCTAGAATTGTGTAGTTTTATTTGTTCACGTTTAGTTAAGTGTTAAAAACAAACCAATTGTGAAAAAGCATACAAAATTTTTGTGAAAAGTTTTGAGGAATTGGAAAGACCACAAAGGAGTTTAGTGATTTCCACTTGAAAAGGCTTGGTTATTAAGTGGCTCTTTGTAGCTCACCTCCCTTGATAGTGCAACTTGTACACTTAGACTTCCAAGTGCTATTTTCATTCCTAGAAAATACCAAAAACATTTTATAACTTTTTGCATAGCATACAAATTCTTTTGCTTAACCATGAGTCATCATTCTCAAGGTAGTAGTGACTTTGATACTCCTAAAAGTTTTGAAAGAATTGTCAAGGAGGTTGAAGCACTAAAACTTTGGAAAAATGATGAGATGCTTCAAAAACAAAAAGAGAAACTTGAAAAAGAAGTACAAATCATGGCTTTGGAACAAGAAATCCAAAAGATTAAGCAAAGAGAAGAAAAACTTTTAAAAAGTTTAAATAAAAATAAAAGTCCAAAAGGTTCTTCTAGAAGCTCAACCAAGAGCTCCAATGATTCTCAAAACCAAGATAATGATGGTAGTATGCATATGGATGCTTACTATCAACCAACACCTAGGAGAGTCATTAAAGAACACAAAGTGAGGGAATCAAGGGTTGATCTCCCTTACTTTCATGGAAAAGATAATGTGGACACCTACTTGGATTGGGAGATGAAAGTGGAGCAAATCTTCACTTGTCATCAAGTAGGTGAGGAAAGAAAAGTTCCTTTGGCCACCCTAGCTTTTCAAGGACAAGCCATGTATTGGTGGACATCCTTGGAAAGAGAGAGAAGACTTCACAATGATCCTCCCATCACTTATTGGAATGAATTGAGGAGTGCTATGAGAAGAAGGCACGTTCCTTCTTATTATAGTAGGGAGCTTATGGATAAGCTCCAAAGACTCCAACAAAAGGGTATGAGTGTTGAGGAGTATAGGCAAAAGATGGAGTTATATCTCATGAGGGCTGGGATAAGGGAAGAAGAAAGATTGACCATTGCTAGATTTCTAAGTGGTCTTAATTTTGACATAAGAGATAGAGTTGAGTTACTCCCTTATAGGGACCTTGATGATTTGGTCCAACTTTGTATAAGGGTGGAACAACAAAATTTGAGAAAATCCTCTTTTAAAGGTAAAACTCAATCTAGCTCTTATGTTAAGAAAGATTACAAGAGGGAGGGTCACTTTGATTCCTCTAAGAAATTTGGCAAAGAAAAAGAAAAAGAAAAAGAAAATGATAAAAATAAAAATATTGTCACTTCTAGTAGCAAAACTAGTGATATCAAATGCTTTAAGTGTCTTGGGAGAGGACACATAGCCTCTCAATGCCCAACTAAAAAGGTGATGATTTTGAAGGGGCAAGACATTTATAGTAGTGTTGATGAATATAGTTCCACTACTTCAAGTGATAGTGAATCAAGTGAGGAAGACCATTCCATTGAAAGTGCATATCCTTGTGATGGTCAACTTCTCATGATTAGAAGGCTTCTAGGAAGCCAACCTAATGAGTCTCATCTTTCACAAAGGGAGAACATTTTTCACACAAGGTGTAAAGTTTTAGACAATGCTTGTTCTCTCATTGTAGATAGTGGGTCTTGTTGCAACTGTTGTAGCACAAGGTTGGTGGAGAAGCTTGGTCTTACTATTATTCCTCATCCGAAACCATATCAACTTCATTGGATTAATGAAGATTCTGTTGCCACCGGCCCGAAACGGGCTTTCGGCATTCGCGAAGGATGGTTGGACTCTTTTATTTGTTTAAAAATATGGATTGCTAGAATGACTTATTCTCAAACTGAGACCTTGTCAAACGAGCAATTTTATTAAAAGGCTCACCAATCCATGTTAATCCCAAGCGGGACCCTCCATGGATTAGTGGTTTTCATAAAAGGAAGGGTTCATGGAGTCGCCACCAATGTTTTACTCAAAACATTGGAAAAAGAGGTTTAAGGCAATCGATTCAAAAATCGACTTCGGCCATTACAACCAGAGTCGGGTAAGGGAGTCGGTTACGCGTGGGGAAGGTGTTAGCACCCCACAGCGCCCCTTTCGGGTTCCCTATGACAGATTATTTAAAAATAATAGTACAAAATTACTAAATTACCCCTATTTATTCTAAGCAATTGTAAATTAACTATCTACATGATGACAATTTAAATATGTACACACAGAAAGCGGTAAAAGAAGGGACTTTAAAGAGATAAACCTTTGAAGCGTGCTTTCTTATATATCTTGACAGAAATTGGGAAGCGTTTTGGCGTTCCCTCCCTCTACAAGACCGCTCGCTCCCTCCTAAAAAATAATTTTTGACTTGGAAATCCGATGGATTTCCCTTCGACTTAGTTTGAGACTCAAGCAAAATGCTCAGAACTCAAAAACTTCGTCGGATCAACTCTCCGAGTGATTTCTAGGCAGAGCACTGCTCAAAAAAACCCAGAATACTCAAGAAGAGGGTTAAAACTCAGTCCAAAAGTGTAAAATGACGTCCCATTGACGTCATATTTATAGGGAAAAGGCTCAATACGGTTTATGAGGGTCAATACGGTCAACATTGAAATTTTGAACTAATACGGCCGTATTGAATTCAATACGGCCGTATTGAAGTTCAAAAAACCTCAATACGGCCGTATTGACGTTCAGTGCGGCCGTATTGAAGTTCAGTGCAGCCGTATTGAATTCAATGCAGCCGTATTGAAGTCCAGAAACTTCAATACGGCCGTATTGAGTTCAGTGCGGCCGTATTGAAGTTCAAAATGTTCAATACGGCCGTACTGAACCTCTGGGAGGCCGTATTGGGCTTCATTCCTCCCACTTTTCTTATTTTAGCTATCCTAAGACCTCTAAACCTATAGAGAACCCTCCTTGGGCCTTCTGGAAGTCCTTCTGGCTGATCTTCCTTCAGTCTTCGAGAGTCTTCAAGCTTTATTTCCGACCCGGACAATTTTAGGGGTCTACAGCTGCCCCCCCTTTACTTAGTCGGACGGCCTTTTGGTGTACCGGCTGACAAGTAAAGGAGTTGACCCAATTGTCCGGGTGATGTGCCAACCTTCTGACTTGTAGCGTCTTCCGGTGGAAAATTGTTGAGTAGCCTCTCCAGGTTGTTGCATACCTCGGCGCTTCTGACAACCTCGGTAGCTAAGTTTACCCTCTCCAGGGTCAACTTCACTCGACGCCCGAGCCGGAAGTTGAACACCAACGTGCCTCTGACGACGCTGATGGTTGAGTACTGTCTCTCCAGACCTTGAGTACTGTCCCTCCAGACTTTGAGTATCGTCTCTCCAGACTTTGAGTACCGTCTCTCCAGACTTTGATTGAGTACCGTCGCTCCAGACTTTCTTTGAGTACCGTCTCTCCAGACTTTGTTTGAGTACCGTCTCTCCAGACCTTGTTTGAGTACCGTCTCTCCAGACCTTGTTTGAGTACCGTCTCTCCAGACCTTGTTTGAGTACCGTCTCTCCAGACCTTGTTTGAGTACCGTCTCTCCAGACTTTGTTTGAGTACCGTCTCTCCAGACTTTGTTTGAGTACCGTCTCTCCAGACCTTGTTTGAGTACCGTCTCTCCAGACTTTCTTTGAGTACCGTCTCTCCAGACTTTGTTTGAGTACCGTCTCTCCAGACCTTGAGTACCGTCTCTCCAGACCTTGTTTGAGTACCGTCTCTCCAGACCTTGTTTGAGTACCGTCTCTCCAGACCTTGTTTGAGTACCGTCTCTCCAGACTTTGTTTGAGTACCGTCTCTCCAGACCTTGTTTGAGTACCGTCTCTCCAGACTTTGTTTGGTCTCTGACGACCTAGGCAACTGAGTTTGCCCTCTCCAGGGTCTGCGTCCGTGTCTTCTGATCACTTCGGCAATGCGAGTTTACCCTCTCCAGGGATCTGAGATGATTTTTTTTTTGTCTCCACAGTCCACTATGCTGCTTCGACATTTTTCTGATTTTGTGCCACTGAGGGCTGGATAACGCAGGGATCCGTCTAGGGGATGTGCATTCATTCATAGGTTCTTGTGCCCCAACTTGCATTTGCATAGTTGGTACCCATGGGGAATTTCTGACTCCTTGGGGTGTAGACACAGATGCTCTTCTTGATTTGAGCGATGCCTTATGTTTGGCTGACGTCCTTTTGACGTAAGTGGAGTATCCCGGTTATCCTTATTCGGGTGTCTCTCTTTGAATTTTCTGATTTTTGTAGCCTCTGTGTAGGCTATTATCCACTGAGGGTTCTGGATGTTGATTTTGATTTTGTCTCCACAGTCCACGATGCTGCTTTGACGATTGTTTTTGATTTTTGTGCCACTGAGGGCTGGATAACGCAGGGATCCGTCTAGGGGATGTGCAGTTACTCATAGGTTCTTGTGTCCCAACTTTCCTTTGCATAGTTGGTGCCCATTGAGGAATTTCTGTTTCCCTGGGGTGTAGACACGAAGATGCTCTTTCTGAGATGAGCGGTGCCTTATGATTGGCTGACGTCTTTTCGACGATGGTGGAGTATCCCGGTTATCCTTATTCGGGTGACTCTTTTTGTTTTTCTGGTTTTGTCGCCTCTGTGTAGGCTGTTATCCGCTGGGGGATTTTGTCATTGATTGTGATTAGCCTCTTCTGTTAGGCAGATCATCTTGACGCTTGATGTTTGGCCAAGAGCCGGATTCCACTTGGGGAATGATTATTGATCTTTTGATTTTTTTCCTTTTTGTAGGAATGCCTCTTGAGTAGGCGACTGGGGATTTGGGGATCTTATGTATCCCAGAGTATTATTTAGGAAGCCTCTACAGGCTTAGACTCACTCAACGCCTGAGTTGGAGAGCTATCTTCCACTGAGGAAGTTTTAAGTCCTTTGACTAGATATACTGCTTGGGTGATCGTGCTTCCATTGGGAATTTTCTCGATCTTGCTTTGATAGCTCTCGCTGGGGAATTTGGCCCGTGAGTGGAAGCTGAGATATCTCTGGGGAGTATTATTTCGGCGAGCCTCTCCAGGCTCAATTATTCTGTACAGTTGGGGAGTATTATTTCAGCAAGCCTCTCCAGGCTCAGTTATTCTGAGAGAGTATTATTTCGGCGAGCCTCTCCAGGCTCAATTATTCTGAGAGAGTATTATTTCGGCGAGCCTCTCCAGGCTCAGTTATTCTGAGAGTATTATTTCAGCAAGCCTCTCCAGGCTCAGTTATTTTGTATGAGTATTATTTCGGCAAGCCTCTCCAGGCTCAATTATTCTGAGAGAGTATTATTTCGGCGAGCCTCTCCAGGCTCAATTATTCTGAGAGTATTATTTCGACAAGCCTCTCCAGGCTCAGTTATTTTGTATGAGTATTATTTCGGCAAGCCTCTCCAGGCTCAGTTATTCTGTACGAGGCGATCGATTTTCTAAATCTTTTGCCTTTTTTGTCGTTTTTGGCTTTTTCTGTATTTTTGCCTTTTTTGTTGATTTTGGCTTTTTCTGTGTTTTTGCCTTTTTTGGTTGATTTCGGCTTTTTCTGTACAGAAATGTCTCTGAGAAGTATTATTTTGGCAAGCCTCTTCAGGCTCAGTTATTCTGAGAGAGTATTATTTCGGCGAGCCTCTCCAGGCTCAATTATTCTGTGAGAGTATTATTTCGGCGAGCCTCTCCAGGCTCAATTATTCTGAGAGAGTATTATTTCGGCAAGCCTCTCCAGGCTCAGTTATTCTGAGAGTATTATTTCGGCGAGCCTCTCCAGGCTCAGTTATTCTGTATGGTGAGAGAGTATTGTTTCTGCAAGCCTCTCCAGGCTTAATTATTCTGAGGAAGTATTTTTTTCAGCAAGCCTCTCCAGGCTCAATCATTCTGTACAAACTGAGGAGTACTGTTTGTATCCTTGCCTTCTTTCGTTTTCGGCTTTTGTTGACTGCTGTCATACACAAGCAATTTTCTATTTTTTCTATTTTATGCAATTGCCTCATGATGAGGTCTTTGAATGTGCAATTAATGTGCGCGATGCACAAAATGCAAGTTTAATTATTTTATTTTTGGAAAAAATGAATGGCTCCCCCTATCCTCTTCTTCTTGGAGGAATTTTGTCATTGATGTGAGGGAGGATTTCTGTTATTGCCAATACGGCCGTTATTCATTTCAGTATGCCCGTATTGAATTGAAAATTTGTTCATAACCCTAATTTTGGTACGGGCATACTGAACATGATACGGGCGTATTGTTTTTCTGAAGTTTATATATATATTTTTTTTGTTTTTTTTTTTTTTCAATAAACAGAGAATAAGTGATCTTCCATTACACCTATCATCTGTATGCATGTATGCAGTATGATGCACCTGATTCTATTTGATTCACTTTTCAAAAGAATTAACCGATGCGTTTCTCTGTTTGGATTTTTGCCATTCCTCTAGACGGGCTGTGTGCTGCCGATTTCTGTAACCGAGGAATGATGCATGTTATATTGAGATTTGGTGTCATCAACCAAATGATTTTCCTTTCCTTTAGAAGATGTGTCAACCCTCCTATTGACTACTATATCTCCATGTTTCCACTAGATTATTCAAAAATCGTTTAGGACAAGAGAGAAAAGAAGGAAAGGATATATTTTTTTCGAAAGTTTGTGTTTTAGAGGGGATTATTTATTTTTTGAAAAATGGATTTTGTAAGAATGGCTTGGCCAATGGTAGGCTTAAGTGTTTAGGCTTGTTTGATTAAACACTTATGAAGTTAAGCACGTCTTGGTTATTAACGTTTGTGATTTGACAACTTGGATAGCTTTTCTTGAGCCCCTTTGTTGAATTCAGTTGGTGGTACCATCATGGATTTATTCTGTTTTTCGATTGCCCTAACTTTTGCCTAAAACACCCATTTGTGGAGTTTTAGCGGGCTTTTGTTTTTGTTCATTATTTTGTAACCCTAATTTTTGCCTAGGTCACCCTTTTGTGGGATTCCTAGCGGGTCTTTTGCTCTTATTTTTGCGCAGTCCCCTTTTTGTGTTTCCTGCCGAGCTTCTTTTATTTTAAAGGATTTCTTTTTATCCATGATGGCACTTGTCGAGGCCAAGGGAAGGTGTTCCAAGTTGTCACACACACTTCCACATAAAAATGATGTGGGTTTATTGATTATTAAGACGATTTTAACCTCACTTTTGTTCATTCAAACAGGGTTAAATAATGTGGTTTAGAATTTTATTGCAAGCAAGAAAAGAAGCAATAAGAAATAATGAAGAATGATTTTATTATAATCATAGTGGAAAACATGTGCCCTATCAAGGCTCGGGGGTCGGGCTGTCCCCGAGGAGTAATCTCTAATAGTCATCAGGCCTATACATCTCTATCGGAA
Organism: Cajanus cajan; assembly: GCF_000230855.2. NCBI lineage: Eukaryota > Viridiplantae > Streptophyta > Magnoliopsida > Fabales > Fabaceae > Cajanus > Cajanus cajan. Next base: position 44,442,082 of record NC_138525.1, read on the forward strand.
GGAGAAGAGCACTTGATGACGACGACCGGCCTTGACGCTTGTGAACCGGCCTTCCTGAAGATCTGGCTTAAAGAACGTCGAGAAGGATCTTGATTCCTCTTCGTTCTTTGATCTTTGTTAGGGTTGTATCCTAACCCTTGTTTCCCCGGATTATCCTTGATAATAGGTAGCTCGGGAATTCCTTGGGAATCCTTGCCAAGTCCTTGTCCCGGCAAGTATCCATTCTTGGTGAGCATATGGGCTACCTTCTTCATTTCTCGGGGAAACGTCTCAACATTGGCGATTTCCAATGCTTGGAAGGCGGTTTCTAAAGCTTCCTCTGCTGCATCCACATAAGATATGTTGGATGGCTTGCTGATGAGTATGTCATCTTCAGCTTGTACAGTCACCAGTTTGTCACCCACTATGAACTTGACTTTCTGGTGGAGCGTAGAGGGTACAGCTTTCGCATCATGAATCCAAGGTCGGCCGAGGAGACAGCTGTATGCGGGAGTAATGTCCATCACTTGGAATTCGACATTAAAGATAGTGGGTCCAATTTGGATTGGAAGATTGATCTCTCCCACCACTTCTCTTTTAGAACCATCGAAGGCTCGAACAATCATGTTGCTCGGGCGCATTTGGACTCCCTTCATTGCCAATTGCTTGAGCGTTCTTTTTGGCATCACATTCAAGGAAGATCCATTATCTACCAAGACTTTAGCGATGTGATACTCCTTGCACTTTACAGAGATGTGCAAGGGCTTGTTATGATTCGGTCCCCCAGCGGGGATTTCTTCATCGGTGAAGGTGAGGTGATCACTAGCCGTGATGTGACTAACAATCCCCTCAAACTTGTCTTGGGAGATAGTGTGCGACACATATGCCTCGTTCAAGACTTTCGACAGAGCTTGCCGATGCGGTTCGGAACTTAGGATCAACGACAACAGCGTAATCCTTGCTGGCGTCCTATGAAGTTGATCCACGATGGAGTACTCGCTCTGTCGGATAAACTTTAACAGCTCGTCTGTCTCCTCCTCGGATTCTTTTTCCTCGGTTTTCTTTTCTTTTTTTTCTTTATTCTTGGGGGCTTTATCATGAAGATCTTCGGGAGTGTAGATCCTGCCACTCCTAGTCATGCCCCCAAGTCCAGCGATGTTAGAGATATCGCTGTCGGCAGAAAAATGGATGTCGTATATCCACGGCACAGCCTTATTCGATTCGTAGGGAAAAGGCCTTGGAGTAGTGATCCTTAACGGTGTCGGACCTTCCCCTTTATTCGTCTTAATTACCAACAACGGAGTTGACGTGTGTTCGCTTGGCGCGGTTGTTGGCTTACACTTGATAACGAACGACGTGCGATCCATTCTTTGAACATACGCATCGATTTAATCCTTTCTTTTTATTTACGTTTATTAATGAATTACTAGGAGGGATGTATGAAATGCAAACCTAGATCCCTCCATAATCTTTGATAAGAATGCATGATATGAGATGATGACGTTGAATATGCATGCATTGTGTTTATTCAACTAAGCATTATCATGTTTTTAGGATGTCCCTAAGATGATGCATGATATTGCTTGGTTTGGATAAATATTCCTTTTTTCCTTTTTTGGGTATTTTTTATTTTATATATTTTGTATTTTTTGGGTGAAAAGGGAAACTACCTATATGAATGTGATGAAGGTAGATGTTAACACCATGCAATGGAAGATTCTTATTCCTATTTATTCTTATTTTAAAAAGGAATAGGAATGTTGTATGTTTAAAGAAATGCAATGTATGCTCAAACAATTTCACATAATCAATGCACAAACAATTCACTCATCCACGAACAGTCACGAGCGAATCACGAGGTAGGGGTATCCTGCAGAAAAGTGCATATTCAAGGTGGATCTAACTGTTCTCACCGGTCTGAGGCCCCCAAGGTGCCCCCATTATAGGGACCCAATTCCTCTCGTCGTAAGCCGATGGAAAGCTCCAACGCACTGTTGGACTCGAGTTCATGGTTATCACCTTGAGTGATGCTTTCCGACAACGGTCTACGGGCACCTATAGACCCATTCGACAACCGGCTGTACTAACATCCACTCCCTATGGCTTACCACTCATGCCCCCGGGTATAGAGGGAACTGTTGTGTGCAAAGGTTTGTGTGCAATTTATATTTCAAACAATTGCAGAAAATTAAACAAACAACAGTTATTAAAGCCATATAAATAAACATGTTATCATACAAGCAAGGGGTAATGAAGTAATTTTAACTATTATTTGTTAAAAATAATCTGTCACTAAATGGGACTGACTCTCGAGGCTTCCCCAGTGGAGTCGCCATCTGTCGCCACCGGTCCGAAACGGGCTTTCGGCATTCGCGAAGGATGGTTGGACTCTTTTATTTGTTTAAAAATATGGATTGCTAGAATGACTTATTCTCAAACTGAGACCTTGTCAAACGAGCAATTTTATTAAAAGGCTCACCAATCCATGTTAATCCCAAGCGGGACCCTCCATGGATTAGTGGTTTTCATAAAAGGAAGGGTTCATGGAGTCGCCACCAATGTTTTACTCAAAACATTGGAAAAAGAGGTTTAAGGCAATCGATTCAAAAATCGACTTCGGCCATTACAACCAGAGTCGGGTAAGGGAGTCGGTTACGCGTGGGGAAGGTGTTAGCACCCCACAGCGCCCCTTTCGGGTTCCCTATGACAGATTATTTAAAAATAATAGTACGAAATTACTAAATTACCCTTATTTATTCTAAGCAATTGTAAATTAACTATCTACATGATGACAATTTAAATATGTACACACAGAAAGCGGTAAAAGAAGGGACTTTAAAGAGATAAACCTTTGAAGCGTGCTTTCTTATATATCTTGACAGAAATTGGGAAGCGTTTTGGCGTTCCCTCCCTCTACAAGACCGCTCGCTCCCTCCTAAAAAATAATTTTTGACTTGGAAATCCGATGGATTTCCCTTCGACTTAGTTTGAGACTCAAGCAAAATGCTCAAAACTCAAAAACTTCGTCGGATCAACTCTCCGAGTGATTTCTAGGCAGAGCACTGCTCAAAAAAACCCAGAATACTCAAGAAGAGGGTTAAAACTCAGTCCAAAAGTGTAAAATGACGTCCCATTGACGTCATATTTATAGGGAAAAGGCTCAATACGGTTTATGAGGGTCAATACGGTCAACATTGAAATTTTGAACTAATACGGCCGTATTGAATTCAATACGGCCGTATTGAAGTTCAAAAAACCTCAATACGGCCGTATTGAAGTTCAGTGCGGCCGTATTGAAGTTCAGTGCAGCCGTATTGAATTCAATGCAGCCGTATTGAAGTCCAGAAACTTCAATACGGCCGTATTGAGTTCAGTGCGGCCGTATTGAAGTTCAAAATGTTCAATACGGCCGTACTGAACCTCTGGGAGGCCGTATTGGGCTTCATTCCTCCCACTTTTCTTATTTTAGCTATCCTAAGACCTCTAAACCTATAGAGAACCCTCCTTGGGCCTTCTGGAAGTCCTTCTGGCTGATCTTCCTTCAGTCTTCGAGAGTCTTCAAGCTTTATTTCCGACCCGGACAATTTTAGGGGTCTACAGGGGATATTAATGTTAATCAACAAGTGAAAGTCAAGTTCTCTATTGGTAACTATGAAGACCAAGTGGTTTGTGACATAGTTCCAATGGAAGCTTGTCATATTTTGTTGGGAAGGCCATGGCAATTTGACAAGAAAACCATGCACAATGGCCTTACCAATGAAATTACTTTCACCCATAAAGAAAAGAAATTTGTACTTCATCCTTTGTCTCCTTCACAAGTGATAGAGGATCAAGTACAAATGAAAAAGAAAAGAGAAGAAGAAAAAAAAACGAATAAAAAAAAAGAAAAGAAGGAAAAGAAGCATAAATTTTCAAAGAAAGATGAAGAGAAACCTTTTCCAAAAGAAGGAATTCAACAAGAACCTTTTAAAAAAAAAAACACTTTGATTGTTGAAAAACCTTCTTACATTCTTCTTTGTAAAGGTATGCTTCAGTGTCATAATTTAAGTATTGAACTTAATTCTTTATCTCCTCAAGTTTCTCATTTAATAAAAGAATTTGATATATTCCCTAGTGAAGGTCCACAAGGCCTTCCTCCTTTTAGGGGTATAGAACATCAAATTGATTTTGTGCCTGGGGTTAGTCTACCCAATAGACCAGCCTATAGGACAAATCCTCAAGAAACTAAGGAGATCGAGAATCAAGTCCATGAATTATTGAATAAGGGTTGGGTACAAAAGAGTTTGAGTCCCTGTGCTGTGCCTGTATTGTTAGTGCCCAAGAAAGATGGAAAATGGAGAATGTGTTGTGATTGTAGGGCCATTAACAATATCACAATCAAGTACAGGCACCCAATCCCTAGACTTGATGATATGCTTGATGAGTTACATGGTGCTTCCATATTTTCTAAAATTGATCTTAAAAGTGGTTATCACCAAATAAGAATTAAAAAGGGTGATGAGTGGAAAACTGCTTTTAAAACCAAATTTGGATTATATAAGTGGTTAGTTATGCCTTTTGGTCTAACTAATGCACCAAGTACATTCATGAGGCTTATGAATCATGTCTTGAGAGAATGTATAGGAAAATTTGTGGTTGTTTATTTTGATGATATATTAATCTATAGTAGGTCTCAAGATGATCATTTAGGACATCTTAGAGAAGTTATGATGATCCTTAGGGAAAACCAATTATTTGCAAATTTTGAAAAATGTACTTTTTGTGTGGATCATGTGGTTTTCCTAGGGTTCATTGTAAGCAAAAATGGGGTTCAAGTGGATCCCGAGAAAATTAAAGTCATTCAAGAGTGGCCAAAGCCTAAAAATGTTAGTGAAGTTAGGAGTTTTCATGGTTTAGCAAGTTTTTATAGAAGATTTGTACCTAACTTCTCTAGCATTGCTTCACCCTTGAATGAGCTTGTCAAAAAAGATATTTTATTTGAATGGACTGCCAAGCATGACCAAGCATTTCAATTACTTAAAGATCAACTTACTAATGCACCCATTTTAGCTCTACCTAATTTTGAAAAGACTTTTGAGCTAGAATGTGATGCATCAGGAGTTGGCATAGGAGCTGTGTTATTGCAAGGAGGACACCCCATTGCATATTTTAGTGAAAAACTAAAAGGTGCCTCCCTCAATTACCCTACCTATGATAAGGAGTTGTATGCCTTGGTTAGAGCTTTACAAACTTGGGAGCACTATCTTGTGTCCAAAGAGTTTGTCATCCATAGTGACCATGAGTCACTTAAATATTTAAGAGGTCAAGGTAAATTAAATAAGAGACATGCCAAATGGTTAGAGTTTCTTGAACAATTTCCATATATTATTAAATTCAAGAAAGGAAAATCCAATGTTGTAGCTGATGCTTTATCTAGGAGACATACTTTGCTTGTGTCCCTAGGAACTCAAATTCTTGGATTTGATAATATTAGGGAATTGTATGAAGAAGATCTTGACTTTGGTGTTAATTATAAAAAATGTCAACAAAAAGCTTTTGATGGTTTCTATATGGCTGAGGGGTATTTATACAAAGAAGGAAGATTGTGTATACCCCAAGGATCCATTAGGAAACTATTAATTAAAGAAAGTCATGAAGGTGGGCTTATGGGGCACTTTGGTGTTGATAAAACCCTTAGTTTGCTAAAAGAAAAATTTTATTGGCCCCATATTCGAAAAGATGTCCAAAGGCATTGTTTTAGATGTTTAGCTTGTTTACAAGCTAAGTCTAAAGTAATGCCTCATGGAACATACACACCTTTGCCTGTTGCTTCTTCTCCTTGGGTGGATATTAGCATGGATTTTGTGCTAGGTTTACCTAGAACCCAAAGGGGAATGGATTCTATTTTTGTGGTAGTGGACCGTTTTAGTAAAATGGCTCATTTTATTCCATGCCACAAAGTAGATGATGCAAGCAACATTGCAAAACTCTTCTTTAGAGATGTGGTTAAACTTCATGGGCTTCCTAAAACTATAGTTTCAGATAGAAATACAAAGTTTCTAAGCCATTTTTGGCGTGTCTTATGGTCAAGACTAGGAACTAAACTCCTCTTTTCAACTACTTGTCATCCTCAAACAGATGGCCAAACTGAGGTAGTGAATAGATCTCTGTCTACTATGCTTAGGGCAGTCCTAAAGGGTAATCACAAATCTTGGGATGAGTTTTTACCTCATATTGAATTTGCCTACAATAGGGTAGTTCATAAAACTACCAATATTTCTCCTTTTGAGGCTGTTTATGGGTTTAATCCTTTAACTCCTTTGGACTTGATACCTCTTCCTAATGTTGAACATTTCATTCATAAGGAAGGGGCTTCAAGGGCTGATTTTGTTAAGAAACTTCATGAAAAGATTAAAATTCATATTCAAAATCAAAATGAGAAATATGCAAAACAAGGAAGTAAAGGCAAGAAGTCTATGATCTTCGAGGAAGGTGATTGGGTTTGGCTTCATTTAAGAAAAGAACGTTTTCCAAATCAAAGGAAGTCTAAACTCAGTCCTAGAGGAGATGGTCCCTTTCAGGTCTTACAGCGTATCAATGATAACGCCTATAGACTTGATTTACCCTCTAACTATGGGGTCAGCACCACTTTTAATGTCAGTGATCTTAAACCTTTTGTAGGTGCTAGTGATGATGAGGAAGAGTCTTCAGATTCGAGGACGAATCCTTCTCAAGAGGGAGGGAATGATGGAAGAGCATGGGCTAAAGGCCCAACCACTAGAGCTATGGCCAGGAGGTTACTTGAAGATTTGACTGCTTCAGAGCTTGGTGGGCCCAATGGGCTTGGTGGGCCTAGGGTGCTTCTTACTTGGGCTTAATTGATTATACACCATGTTTATTTGTACTTTCTTAGTTTAGGAATCTATTTTCATGTTGGTCTTATATTTTGACCATAGATTAGGGTTTAGGCTAGTTGGGCCTAGTTTTGGGCTTCATGGGCCTTTGGGCTTTTGGTACCCAATATTGGGCTCATTATTTTCCTTGTAATATTTCCTATTGATTGTATTCATTAGACCATTGTATTTAGGTCATTAGATTAGGTTTTAAGGAGGAATTATTAAAATTGAGGATTAGGCAACATTAGGTTAAATTTGACTTGCATTTAAGTTGAATTTGGAGTCACATTGTTTGCGCCACCTTGGCTGAACAAGTGTGACACGAATTCAACCCTAAATGCTAATCAAATTCAACCTAAATGGACACTAAACACCCATGTGACCGGACCTTGCATGTGAGTTAAGTTTTTGAATTCAAATTCAAATTTGAATTCAAAAACTTGGCGCCACATTAGGCTAGCACATTGGCGCCAAGTGTGAGCCATTTCCGGATATTATATATGCTACCTCCTTAACCATTTGTACTACTTTGATTCATATTGAAATTTGAGAGCCATTGGCCGAGTTTCTTCCTCAAAGTCTTCTAGCTTCTCACCTCAAAACCCTAGGAGAGTTCCATTCTTTCCTTCTCTTTGAAGTGAGTAGTCCATTGTTTCTTGAGCTTGGATACTTCCCTCCATAGCTTAGGAACCTCAAGTCCGAGAATCATTCTTCCTTAAGTGTACATCTTAGTGGAATCCAATCTCTTTGAAGAAGATCCTAGCATTGGCGAATTCAAGGAGGAGAGCAACGTCCACTTCTCCTAGTTTTCTCCATCACTTTGAGTCTTATTTCCGACCCGGACAATTTTAGGGGTCTACAGCTGCCCCCCTTTACTTAGTCGAACAGCTTTTTGGTGTAGCGGTTGACAAGTAAAGGAGTTGACCCAATTGTCCGGGGAGTAAGCCATCCTTCCGACTTGTAGTGTCTTCCGGTGCGAAAATTGTTGAGTGGCCTCTCCAGGTTGAGTATTAGTCGTCGCCTCTCCAGGCTCGTGCATACCTCGGTGTTTCTGACAACCTCGGTAGCGTGAGTTTTCCCTCTCCAGGGTCTGCATGCCTCCGTGTTTCTGACGACGTTGGCAGCTGCATACCTCCGTGTTTCTGACGATGTCGGCAGCTGAGTATTGGTCGTCGCCTCTCCAGGCTCGTGCATACCTCGGTGTTTCTGACAACCACGGTAGCTGCATACCTCCGTGTTTCTGACGACGGGGTAGCTGAGTATTAGTCATCGCCTCTCCAGGCTCGTGCATACCTCGGTGTTTCTGACAACCTCGATAGCTGCATACCTCCGTGTTTCTGACGACGGGGTAGCTGAGTATTAGTCGTCGCCTCTCCAGGCTCGTGCATACCTCGGTGTTTCTGACAACCTTGGTAGCGTGAGTTTGCCCTCTCCAGGGTCTGCATGCCTCCGTGTTTCTGACGACGTTGGCAGCTGCATACCTCCGTGTTTCTGACGACGTCGGTAGCTGAGTATTGGTCGTCGCCTCTCCAGGCTCATGCATACCTCGGTGTTTCTGACAACCTCGGTAGCTGCATACCTCCGTGTTTCTGACGACGGGGTAGCTGAGTATTAGTCGTCGCCTCTCCAGGCTCGTGCATACCTCGGTGTTTCTGACAACCTCGGTAGCTGCATACCTCCGTGTTTCTGACGACGGGGTAGCTGAGTATTAGTCGTCGCCTCTCCAGGCTCGTGCATACCTCGGTGTTTCTGACAACCTTGGTAGCGTGAGTTTGCCCTCTCCAGGGTCTGCATGCCTCCGTGTTTCTGACGACGTTGGCAGCTGCATACCTCCGTGTTTCTGACAACGTCGGTAGCTGAGTATTAGTCGTCGCCTCTCCAGGCTCGTGCATACCTCGGTGTTTCTGACAACCTTGGTAGCTGCATACCTCCGTGTTTCTGACGACGGGGTAGCTGAGTATTAGTCGTCGCCTCTCCAGGCTCGTGCATACCTCGGTGTTTCTGACAACCTCAGTAGCTGCATACCTTCGTGTTTCTGACGACGGGGTAGCTGAGTATTAGTCGTCGCCTCTCCAGGCTCGTGCATACCTCGGTGTTTCTGACGACCTCGGTAGCGTGAGTTTGCCCTCTCCAGGGTCTGCGGTTTGCCCTCCCCAGGGTTGCATACCTCCGTGCTTCTGGTCACTTTGGTAGCGTGAGTTTGCCCTCTCCAGGGATTTGTGATGATTTTGTCTCCACAGTCCACGATGCTGCTTCGACGGTTGTTTTTGATTTTGGTGCCGCTGAGGGCTGGATAGCGCAAGGATCCGTCTAGGGGATGTGCAGTTACTTATAGGTTCTTGTGTCCCAACTTTCCATTGCGTAGTTGGTGCCCACTGGGGAAACTCTGATTCCTTGGGGATGCAGACACAAAGATGCTCTTTCTGAGGTGAGCGATGCCTTATGATTGGCTGACGTCCTTTCGACGTTGGTGGAGTATCCCGGTTATCCTTATTCGGGTGACTCTTTTGATTTTCTGGTTTTGTTGCCTCTGCGTAGGCTGTTATCCGCTGGGGGATTCTGTTGTGATGATTTTGTCTCCACAGTCCACGATGCTGCTTCGACGGTTGTTTTTGATTTTGGTGCCACTGAGGGCTGGATAACGCAGGGATCCGTCTAAGGAATGTGCAGTTACTCATAGGTTCTTGTGTCCCAACTTTCCATTGCGTAGTTGGTGCCCACTGGGGAAATTCTGATTCCTTGGGGATGCAGACACAAAGATGCTCTTTCTGAGGTGAGCGATGCCTTATGATTGGCTGACGTCCTTTCGACGTTGGTGGAGTATCCCGGTTATCCTTATTCGGGTGACTCTTTTGATTTTCTGGTTTTGTTGCCTCTGCGTAGGCTGTTATCCGCTGGGGGATTCTGTCGTATTGATCTTGATTGGCCTCTTCTGTTAGGCGGATTATCTTGACGTTCGGTTTTTTGGTTGAATACCGAATTCCGCTTGGGGAATGGGTATTGATCTTTTTGGATTTTCCTTGAGTGCCTCTGAGTAGGCGAATGGGGATTGAGGATCTTGTGTATCCCAGAGTATTATTTAGAAAGCCTCTTTAGGCTTTGCTTCACTCGTCGCTCGAGTTGGAAAGCTATCTTCCACTGAGGAAGTCTGAGTCCTTTGACTCAGATATTTTGTTTGGATGATCATGCTTCCATTGGGGAATCTTGCTGATCTTGCTCTGATAGCTTTCACTGGGAATTCGGCCCAAGAGTGCAAGCTGAGATGTCTCTGGGGAGTATTATTTCGGCAAGCCTCTCCAGGCTCAGTTATTCTGTACGATTTGTTGGATTTTCTGAATTTTTGCCTTTTTTGTCGATTTTCCGCTTTTTTCGGAATCGGAGGGATCTCAAACACACTCACAGATAAAGTATGCAGAGGAATGAAGATGTTGTTGATGTACAAAAGAATGGGCCAATACGGGCCGTATTGAATTCAATACGCCCGTATTGGTGTGGACGTTATGGCCAATACGGCCGTATTCATTTCAGTACGCCCATATTGAGTTGAAAATTTGTTCATAACCCTAATTTTTGTACGGGCGTACTGAACCTGGTACGGGCGCATTGTTTTTTCTGAAGTTTATATATATATATATATATATATTTTTTTTTTCAATAAACAGAGAATAAGTGATCTTCCAGTACACCTATCATCTGTATGCATGTATGCGGTATTGTAGACCCCTAAAATTGTCCGGGTCGGAAATAAGACTCGAAGACCGAAGGAAAGTCAGCCAGAAGGACTCCTGGAAGACCCTAGGATGATTATCTGTAGGTTTAGAGGTCTTAGAGTAGCTTGAAATAAGGAAGTGGAAGGATTGGAGCTCAATACGGCCTCCTAGAAGTTCAGTACGGCCGTACTGAACATTTTGAACTACAATACGGCCGTACTGAACCCAATACGGCCGTACTGAATTCAATACGGCCGTACTGTAGTTCAAAACTTCAGTACGGGCCGTATTGACCCCAGAGGCCGTACTGCGCCTCACTCCTATATATAGGACGTCATTTGGACGTCATTCCACACTTTTGGCACACATTTGGACCTTCTTGTTGAGCACTCTGGGGTTTTTGAGCAGTGTTCTGCCCTAGAATTCTCTCCGAGAGCCGATCCGACGAAGTTCTTGAGTTCTGAGCATTTAGCTTGAGAATTCGAACTAGTCGAAGGGAAATCTTTTTGATTTCCATAGTAAAGATTAATTTTTAGGGAAGGAGCGAGCGAGCGTGTAGTGGGAGGGAGCGCCAGAAAGCCTCCTAACATTTGAATATATAAAAGCATCGGATTCTTTATTTTCCTCGGTTTTCTCTTTTTCTTTTTCCTTTCCTTTATTCTTGGGAGCTTTATCATGAAGATCTTCGGGAGTGTAGATCCTGCCACTCCTAGTCATGCCCCCAAGTCCAGCGATGTTAGAGATATCGCTGTCGGCAGAAGAATGGATGTCGTATATCCATGGCACAGCCTTATTCGATTCGTAGGGAAAAGGTCTTGGAGCAGTGATTCTTAACGGTGTCGGACCTTCCCCTTTATTCGTCTTGATTACCAACAACGGAGTTGATGTGCGTTCGCTTGGCGCGGTTGTTGGCTTACACTTAATAACAAACGGCGTGCGATCCATTCTGAACATATGCATCGATTAATCCTTTCTTTTTATTACTGTTATTAATGAATTACTAGGAGAGATGTATGCAATGCACTCCCCTAGATCCCTCCATGATCTTTGATAAGAATGCATGATATGAGATGATGGCGTTGAAGATGCATGCATTGTGTTTATTCAACTAAGCATTATCATGTTTTCAGGATGCTCCTAAGATGATGCATGATATTGCTTGGTTTGGATAAATAATTTTTTTCTTTTTTTGGGTATTTTGTTTTTTTGTATTTTTGGGTGAAAAGGGAAACTACCTACATGAATGTGATGAGGGTAGATGTTAACACCATGTAATGGAAGATTCTTATTCCTATTTATTCTTTATTCTAAAAGGGGAATGTTGTATGTTTAAAGAATGCAATGTATGCTCAAACAATGTCACATAAACAATGCACAAACAATTCACTCATCCACGAACAGTCACGAGCGAATCACGAGGTAGGGGTATCCTGCAAAAAAGTGCATATTCAAGGAGGTTCTAACTGTTCTCACCGGTCTAAGGCCCCCAAGGTGCCCCCATTATAGGGACCCAATCCCTCTCGTCGTAAGTCGATGGAAAGCTCCAACGCACTGTCGGACTTGAGTTCATGGTTTTCACCTTGAGTGATGCTTTCCGACAACGGTCTACGGGCACCTATAGACCCATTCGACAACCGGCCGTACTAACATCCACTCCCTATGGCTTTCCCCTCATGCCCCCGGGTATAGAGGGAACTGTTGTGTGCAAAGGTTTGTGTGCAGTTTATATTTCAAACAATTGCAAAAATTTAAACATCCAACAGTTATTAAAGCCAATTAGGTAAAACATATTATCGTACAAGCGAGGGGTAATGAAGTAATTTTAAGCTATCATTTTAGAAATAATCCATCACTAAATGGGACTGACTCTCGAGACTTCCCCAGTGAAGTCGCCATCTGTCGCCACCCGCCGAAACGGACGTTGGCATTCGCGACGATGGTCGGACTCTTTTTAGTTTTGAAAAATGATGGATTGTTAGAACGACTTATTCTCAAACTGAGACCTCATCGAACTAACAATTTTGTTTAAATGGCTCTCACCAATCCATGTTAATCCCAAGCGGGACCCTCCATGGATTAGTGGTTTTCGCAAAAAGAAGGGGTTCTTGGAGTCGCCACCAATGTTTTACTCAAAACATTGGAAAAAGATATAAGGCAATTGATTTTCACAAATCAACTTTGGCCATTACAACCAGAGTCGGGTAAGGGAGTCGGTTACGTGCGAGGAAGGTGTTAGCACCCCACAACGCCCCTTTCGGGTTCCTTATGACGGATTATTTCATAAATAATAGTGTAAAGTTACTAAATTACTCCTATTTATTAGAAACGATTATGAGTAAAATATTTACATGATGAAAACTCTAAACATGCAATGCAACAATCAAAAAGCAATAAATAAAAGCGGTAAAAGAAGGGATTTGGAAAGAAACCTTCGAAGCGGGCTTTTATATATTCAAAACGAAGTTTAGGAGGCTTTTTGGCGCTCCTTCCCACTACACATCCGCTCGCTCCTTTCCCTAAAGATAATTTTTACTATGGAAATCAAAGAGATTTCCCTTCGACTTGTTCGAGTCTCAAGCTAATGGCTCATGACTCAAGAACTTCGTCGGATTGGCTCTCGGAGAGACTTCTAGGGTAGAGAATAGCTCAAAAACCCAAGAATACTCAGCACGAGGGTCCAGAAGTGTGGGAAAAGTGTGGAATGACGTGAAAATGACGTCCTATTTATAGGATTGAGGCGCAATACGGCCTGGGAGGTCAATACGGCCCGTACTGGGTTTTTGAACTACAGTACGGCCGTATTGAATTTGGTACGGCCGTACTGAAGTTCAAAAACTTCAGTACGGCCGTATTGTAGTTCAAATGGCTCAGTACGGCCGTACTGAACCTCTGGGAGGGTGTATTGAGCTCCAATCCTCGCACACCCTTATTCTAAGCTACTCTAAGACTTCTAGACCTACAAAGAATCATCCTAGGGTCTTCCAGGAGTCCTTCCGGCTGACTTTCCTTCGGTCTTCGAGAGTCTTTGAGTCTTATTTTCGACCCGGACAATTTTAGGGGTCTACATAGGACACCTCCAACTTTTTCCTGTGAGTGTTCACTGTGCATATTCCGTGTATCTCTCTGATAGAAGTAAGAAGGAGAAGTAAGAAGGAGAAGTGATGAATGAACTCCTCCAAGCTCCTTCTAGGCACGGATCCTCTTCAATGGAGATGAGACCGAGGTGTTGAACACCTTAGAATGAAGAACACTTGCGGAAGGTAAGGTCTAAACCTTAGAGGGAAGTATCCAAGCTCAAAACTCAAGGGATTGCTCACTTCAAAGATAAGGAAACTAGGTTTTCCTAAAGGATTTTTGAAGGCACTCTCTAGGGTTTTCTCTTGGAATTCGGTGACTCTTGAAAGATGGCTGAAATGTATTCAGAAATCTCATATAATCAAAAGTGTATTACAAGGTGAGAAAAGTTACATTTATAGGAGAAAATTAGGGTAACTTGGCGGCACCTTTAGTGAACCAAAGTGGCGCCAAGTTTGAATTTCAAATTTGAATTTGAAATTCAAACTTTGGCCACCTCACATGATCACACGGATGCTACCCTCATCTAAGTGTCATTTAAGAGTGATTTGGATTGAATTTGAAGCTCACATGGCCGGATCCACCCCATGCCATCCATGTGACTCAAATTCAATTCAAATTACTTCTAAATGATGCTTAAATGTAGCCTACTTCTCCTATTAATGTATTCTTCATATATTCCTAATCTAATGACCGAAATACATTGGTCTAATGAATACAATGAATAGGAAAAATTACAAGAAGAAGAATGAGCCCAATATTGGGTATCAAAAGCCCAAAGCCCAAGAAGCCCAAAATTAAGCCCAATACACCTAAACCCTAATCTATGGTCAAAATACAAGACCAACAACAAAGTAAATTCCTATACTAAGAAAGTACAATTAAACATGGTGTTCAATCAATCAAAGCCCAAGTGAGAAGCACCCTAGGCCCACCAAGCCCATTGGGCCCACTAAGCTCTGAAGCAGTCAAATCTTCAAGTAACCTCCTGGCCATTGCTCTAGTGGTTGGGCCTTTAGCCCATGCTCTTCCATCACTCTCAAATTTATCTTAATGCCATTAGGCCAAGAGGAAAGAGAAGAAGGGGATTATATAATATTTTTTTGTAAAAGTTTTTTTAGAAAGGATTTTTTCAAAAATGGCATATAGAAGAATGGTTGGCCGAGGTAGGCTGGTGGTTTAGGCTGATGAACAAGCACATTCAAAGTGAGGAAATCATTTTCTGCGTTAGCTTATTATTTTCTTCAAAGTTAAGCGATGACTTGGGATTGCATATTGATTAAATTATCTTCTTGAGCCGCCTTTCGATTTTCAGCTTGGGATGTTGCTTTTTCCAAACTTTTGCCTGGGTTACTTGAGATATGTTCCCTAGCAGACATTTTCTTTTTTTTTATTGTTTTTTTTTATCCTTAATTTTGCCTAGGCTACCCATTTTGTTTGTGAGTCTCCTAGCGGACCTTGTCCTAATTTTTGCGCTGCCCTCTCGGTGGATTTCTTGCCGGGCTTTTGTCTTTGCACCATTTGTGATCATCTTTCATTCCTTCAATAAAGGGGGGTGCCACTTGCACTGATTTCTCTTGGACTTTTATCCACAAGTCATGCCAAATTTGATTGATCTTTATGTGTTCCTTATTGCGTATTAAGGCATTGTTTCTAATGACGTCCTTATTTCAAATGTACTTGTTCACTTAAGGTTTGTTAATGAGGCTTAGAGTAGATAAGACGAAGTAGAAAAATGTATGGCATTAAAATAGAATTTTCAATCTACACGTGCCCATTTAATGTAGCTCGATGGCCCGGGCATGCCCCGAGTTCGTGATTCATACACAGAGAAATAGATGGAGATTGCCCCTTAGAGAGGCCTAGGTCATTTGACTGTAGAGCTAGTCCTCCACGTGCTTAGATGTGGCACTTTAGAAGATCTCGTGTAGAGGGGAGGTCCTTTGGCTTCTTCTCTCATGAAGGTGTTGTCAACCCATACCCTGAGACTTTCCCAAGAAGTAGGAATGGGTAGAAGCGATGATAGAGCTTTCCATGGAGTCTTGCTTCTCAAGAAGAACATTCAAGCTATCTCTCGATTTTCAGCTTGAACAAACATTGCTCTTTTTTTTTCCTAGAATGCCCTTTGCGGGTTTTCATTCTAGCAGCTTCTTAACAAGCAATGCTTCTCTCTTGTAAAGCATCTTTCAAGAAAACTCTATTCACTTTGCCTTAGTGTTTGAGGGATTCATCCTCCTCAAGTTCTTTTTATTAGCTTGCAACTCGTTAGGAGTGTGGATCCATCCATTTATAGTCGTTTCTCCTATTCCGCTTGGATTTCACGGTTGCACGACACGGCTTTATCCTTTTGGGGCAAGAGTTGGCGTCTTGATGATTATGGAGTTCTTTACCTTAAACTCTTTGATGGAATCATGCCTAGGAAGGCAAGAGGTGACATATTGAAGGAGCCAAGAGGAGTTGGTTAGACATGAAGGTGTGGGCCAGTCAAGGCCCAATGGGCCTGGGAAGGCCCAAGTTGAACTTTTCATGGGCCATATTTTGTTATAGCTAATTTCACATGTTTTGTATACATGATGTTAGTATAGGTATCATATATTTTGGTCTTGTATTTTGGACCACATAGAATAGCATTTTAGGTTTTAGGCTAGTTAGGCCTAGTTTTGGGCTTCATGGGCCTTTGGGCTTTTGGTACCCAATATTGGGCTCATTTTCATTCTTGTAATTTTTCCTTTCCATTGTAATTGTTTGACCAATGTAATTAGGTCATTAGAATAGGAAAATACAAGGAATACTAAAGTATGCTAATTAGGTTAAACTAGGTTTAATTTGGAAGCCATTTAAGTTACATTTGAGTCACATGTTTTGCACCATTGGTGGCTGAACATGTGACACTCAAATTAACCCTAAATGACTCTCAAATCAGACCTAAATGCACCTTGGTACCTAAATTTTCGGACTTACACATGTGCACCAAAGTTTGAATTCAAATTTCAAATTTGAATTCAAACTTTAGGCGCCAATTTGTGTAGCTTTGGTTTAGGTGCCTATGTGCTTCATTTCCGTGCATACTTAAGTCCTCCCTTCACATTTTTGTACTCACTTTTGAGAATAATGAAATTTGAGAGCTTATTCAGCCAAATTTCTTCAAGAGTCGCCAAATTTAGAGAGCTACACTTTTAGGAACCCTTTTAGGTTTCCTCCTCTTTGAAGTGAGCTTTCCCTTGAACCTTAAGCTTGGATGCTTCCATCCAAGGCTTAAGCCTTCTTCCAATCCGTGAATCATCCTCCATCTAGTGTTCATCATTATGGTTTCCATCTCCTTGGAGAAGATCCGAGCAAAGGAGAAGCTAAGGAGAAATCATCTACCACTCCTCCTAACCTTTTCCATCAATTTTGGTATCAGAGCAAGGTCTTCAAGGAGATAAGTTCTTCATCTTGTTTTTGTGTTCGTGCTTGTGTTCTTGTATTTCTCCTTTTCTTGTTTGAGTTTCTCTTCGGATCTATATGTTTTAAGTCATATTTTGTGTTCATAGATCCATGGTTGATTGTTCTTGATTTTCTTCCACAATCAATGTTTTAGGAACTATTTACTTGTGCTTATTTTGAGTTTATTTTGAGTCTCTCCATTCCTTGTATGTGTCCGTGATTGGACCTCATGCATTGCATTTAGATTTTGGTTTTGAATCTATGTTTTGTCTTAGAAGTTTGTGTTTAGTCCTTATATGTTGCAAATTCCTTGAATAGCATGTTTAACCTAGTGTTATTTTGAATTTTGTGTCTACATTGTTGTTTCGGTCATACTTCATTTGTGCTTACCTATATGTGCTTTTTCTTTTACCTTATTGTGTTCATGATTTTCTATTAGTCCTAGCAAGTTTCCTTAGAGTTAGGTTTCCTTTGTGTTCTTAAGTTTTCAAATCACATTCCATTGAAAATCTTATAAAAAAATTTTGACTCAAAATTTCAAGTGTAATCCTACTTCTAGTGCACTAATTTTGTGGATTCAAATTTTAAAAAAAAAGTGAGTTAAGAGGCTGGAAAACAGAGTTTAAAACAGAGCCTAAAGACCTAATGTTCAAAAGAAAAAGAGTTTAAAAGAAATCCAAACCAAAACCTAAAGACTAGTGCACTAGTTTCTCAAATTTACTTGAATTTTGATCTAATTTTTGGCTAACTTGTAGTCTCGGTTTCTATAGCTTGGAATCATAGAAAAATTTGAAACAAAAGGAAAACACCTTCTCTGGAGTCTTAATTTGAGACTAGAAAAAGAAAAAATTAAAAAAAAATATATAAGACATTTTAAATTGAAAAAGCCGTGAGGTGTGTATTGATAGAAAATCATTTGATTCCTTGTTATTGTTTTGACTACTACTTTTGCTATACTTATCCAATTGCTTTCAAATTTTTTTTGTTTTGTTCATCTACTCTAGTACCTATCTAGGAACATTCCTAACTGAGTGCTAGCTTTATTTGGAGTCTTATTTTCCAGTTTTACTTGTTGAACCTCTTTGAGTCTTGTCATATATACATATTACTCTTAACTTTTGGTATAAGCCTTTCAAATTGTGCTTCTATTGCTTGTCTAGTTTTCTTTCAATAATTTCCCTGTGCTGGAAGTGGCCTCAAATCCTTGCTCAAGGATCAAGCATTGCTCAACAAAGAGTAGGAAAAGTTTGGACACTAAGACCTAAAAATTTGACCTAATTTAGTGACCAAAACTTCTCCTAAACTTCCTTCACTTGAGTGACCATTCCTTTCACCTTGTGAGGCAGCCACCATTAACCTCTTTTGTTGTGATTCTTTGCAGGTCCAGGAGCATCAAATTTGAAGGATTAGTGGCGGATTAAGACACTTAAACAAGTGTTAGAAAAGTTGAACACAAAAACCGTCACTAAATTGGTCACCAAAACCGCCATTTATTGCTTTCTAGGCTAGTTTAAATTTTGCAATCTCTCTTGTATTTTAAAATCAATTTGTAAAGCTTGGAGGGAGTATTAAGAAGCTGGTCAGGTATATCTAACTCCTTGTTAGCATCCTCACGTGTAGTGCTAGTGGAAGTGGCTTGGAAATTTCATATGTTTCAAGCTTCCACTTAGGATATCCGACTAGTTGCTTACATTGTTTCCTTTAAGTTCTTTGTCTTTTAATTGCTTTATTTTGCTGCCTTGAAACATCTAGACTTGTGTAGATTTACTTGCTCACGTTTAGTTTAGTCTCAAAAAACAAACAAATTGTGAAAAAGCATTCAAAATTTTTGTGAAAAGTTTTGGGGAATTGGAGATACCACAAAGGAGTTTAGTGATTTCCACTTGAAAAGGCTTGGTTATTAAGTGGCTCTTTGTAGCTCACCTCCCTTGATAGTGCAACTTGTACACTTAGACTTCCAAGTGTTATTTTCATTCCTAGAAAATACCAAAAACATTTTATAACTTTTTGCATAGCATATACAAAAAAATTCTTTTGTTTAATCATGAGAAAATATTTCTCAAGTGGTAGTGAATTAAGCTCTCCAAAAGGTTTTTCACATTCTACTCAAAGGCTTAAATCACTAATACCTTGGACAAAGCAAGAAGCTTTAAAAAAAGAAAAAGAAAAACTTGAAAAAAAAGCACAAATTGCAATTTTAGAGGAAGAAATTCACATTATTAAACAAAAGAGAGAAAAACTTTTAGCAAAAGAAAAATTGAGAAAAACAAGAGAAAAAGAAAGAAAAAAGGCATTGCTCTTAGGGAAGAGTAAGGAGGAAAATAATTCCTCTAAAGGACTTGTGAGTGAAGAGAGTTGTTCTACCACTAAAAATCATTTACAAAATACTCTCTTCATAAATAAAGACCTTAACTCTTACCCTAATCTTACCACTAGTCATGAAGTAGAGATTCAAGAACAAATCATTCTAAAGAAAAATGAATCTCAACTTCAAGATGTAGTGAAGAAGGAGTGGACTACATTTAGTTCCACTTCTTGTGCTACTTCCTTGTAGGTGCCCAAGGAAGATATCCTTCCTCTCTTTAGGAATCCTTCTACCATAGTTGTTCTAATAAAGCACCCAAATTTTGGAATATATTGTTTGATAGATACATCTTGTCATATTTCATATTCTATTTTTGATCTTATGGGAAGTTCATCTTTATTTGAACTTAAATTACACCCTTCCCTACAAGACAAAAATAGTTTATATGAGTTTTCAAGATTTTCCAAGACATTTTATCTACCAAACAATATGATTCAAAATTGTTTAGGACGTTTTCTAGTATTCTTTTCTTTATATTTTAGGAAAAGCCTAGGCTACCATTTAGGGTATTTTAGGCAAGATATTGTAGTGTTTAAAAATCATTCTTTTCATTGTCTTAGTCATAGTGTTATTACATTCTTAGGTTTTACTTCTAGGTTATGCTTAGGAGAGGAGCCTATTTCTACTTTTAGGGAGTCTAATTTTGATAGTTTATTTTTTCTTAGGCTAGATATAAGGACTCCTCTTAGGATCCATAATCCATTTTCTCATCATAAACATGTCACCTCTTATACATGGTTTGTTGTGTATGTAGGTGATGTTTCTTATTCCATGCATCCTCGTGATTTGAGGACAAATCCTTTTCAAGAGGGAGGGGATGATGGAATCATGCCTAGGAAGGCAAGAGGTGACATATTGAAGGAGCCAAGAGGAGTTGGTTAGACATGAAGGTGTGGGCCAGTCAAGGCCCAATGGGCCCGATGGGCCTGGGAAGGCCCAAGTTGAACTTTTCATGGGCCATATTTTGTTATAGCTAATTTCACATGATTTGTATACATGATGTTAGTATAGGTATCATATATTTTGGTCTTGTATTTTGGACCACATAAAATAGCATTTTAGGTTTTAGGCTAGTTAGGCCTAGTTTTGGGCTTCATGGGCCTTTGGGCTTTTGGTACCCAATATTGGGCTCATTTTCATTCTTGTAATTTTTCCTTTCCATTGTAATTGTTTGACCAATGTAATTAGGTCATTAGAATAGGAAAATACAAGGAATACTAAAGTATGCTAATTAGGTTAAACTAGGTTTAATTTGGAAGCCATTTAAGTTACATTTGAGTCACATGTTTTGCACCATTGGTGGCTGAACATGTGACACTCAAATTAACCCTAAATGAATCTCAAATCAGACCTAAATTCACCTTGGTACCTAAATTTTCAGACTTACACATGTGCACCAAAGTTTGAATTCAAATTTCAAATTTGAATTCAAACTTTAGGTGCCAATTTGTGTAGCTTTGGTTTAGGTGCCTATGTGCTTCATTTCCGTGCATACTTAAGTCCTCCCTTCACATTTTTGTATTCACTTTTGAGAATAATGAAATTTGAGAGCTTATTCAGCCAAATTTCTTCAAGAGTCGCCAAATTTAGAGAGCTACACTTTTAGGAACCCTTTTAGGTTTCCTCCTCTTTGAAGTGAGCTTTCCCTTGAACCTTAAGCTTGGATGCTTCCATCCAAGGCTTAAGCCTTCTTCCAATCCGTGAATCATCCTCCATCTAGTGTTCATCATTATGGTTTCCATCTCCTTGAAGAAGATCCGAGCAAAGGAGAAGCTAAGGAGAAATCATCTACCACTCCTCCTAACCTTTTCCATCACTCTTTATGCATGGCTTACTTTCCATTATTTTCGACTAATGCACATAGGTTAATTTCCCTTTTTATTCTCATTTATTCTTTTACAAGGAGGGATATGTTCTAAATGAATGTAATGTAAAATGTAGAGAAATTTGAGAATAATAAATATCAGTCTCATTGATTTGTTTATTTGTGAATGCTCAAATAGATTTTGACAGTATTAAGCGAGAATCTATATTAGATTCTAAGAAGACTTACTTTAACAAACATATCAAAGCAAGGGTCAAACCATAGTATTTTAAAGATGATTTGGGTTTTTCTTTAAAGCGCAGATACTATTGTATATTAAAGCATTCACTTTTCTTAACTTTCTATACATACGACAACCTAATCCTCCTTAGCTAATAAAATAAAATGAATGAAATTAATGAGCTAATATAGAATGCATGTCATTTATTTTGCCTAATCTTTATCATGTTTCTATTATCTAAAGGGGAATGATGCATGGTAAAGATGAAATTTCTTTTATTGATTTTTTTTTACAAAAAGGAAACTACCTATATGATGTTAATGGAATGCTGACCCAAGAATGTACAAAGGGGTATAAATTTTTTATTATTATTTTTTTTATTTTGTATTATATGTGTTTGCTTTTTTTAAAATTCCAATCCATCTTATTAGAACAAAATAATACAAACAAATGCACACACACATGCTTAATCAACGTACACCCACGAATGATCGTATTTAAATCTTTGGTTTATCGTCCCTGTCAAGAAAAGTGCATTGTATAAGATGGTTCTAATCTCACTGGTTCTCAAGGCTCCCAAGGTGGCCCCATTATAAGGACCTAGTATCTCTGTCGTCGTCACCTGGCAAACTCTAAAGTTTATCGCAGTATTTCGGGCTAGAGTAACTAGTTATCTCCTTGAGTATGATTTTCGACAAGGCTCGCAGGCTCCAAGGCCAAACTTGGGTCGGTCGTATGTCAACCTCTTCCTATGTTTAATACCCTCATTCCCCAGGGTGTAGGGGGAATTGTTGTGTGCAAAGTTTCGTGTACAATTTGTACTCAAACAAACTCATAATTTAAACAGGCAAACAAATATTAAAGCTAAACAAATAAAACAAAGTAAAGGGGAAAAATATTTGAATTATAATTTTATTTTATTAATTCATCATTTATATGGGCCTGACCATCTTAAATCGTCCCCAGCAGAGTCACCATCTGTCACAACCCGAAAATTTTTGATCTGGCGACCTTTGGTTCAGACATCCTTTTAAAGATCTCATCAATTAAGGAATGCCCGAACACCAGACTAATCCTTAATTAATGGTTTTGAAAATTGGTTCTTGGAGTTGCCACCAATGTTTTACTCAAAACATTGGAAAAAGAAAAGGTTTTTAAAAATTCAATAATAGCCTTGATAACCAGAATTGGGTTTGGGGGTTGGTTACGTGTAGGGAAGGTATTAAGCACCCCTATAGCACCCTCAATCGGTACCCTGTGATGAAGTTAATGTGATAAGAAATAATAAATTAAATATTAGATCCCCTTTATGAATTACTATTTACATGCTTGAAATTTAAATTACACGGTTGACCCTAAAACAACTACATGATTGATTTTGTAATAGCAATGTATATTAAAAATAAGAAATAAAAGAGAGAGAAGAAGATTAAATGAAATACCTCGTGGCAAGCTTTATTAGATCTTCAGATATGGAAAATCTAGGTGCTTTGTGGCAACCTTTCACACTACAATTGCCTCACAATACTCAAGAAATACAATAGAAGAGAGAGAGATAAATTCCGAGCTCTAAAGAGTCTTGGACAAAATTTATGAGGTCCTGAGAACTATGCCCAAGCTGTCTATTTATAGGCATCAGAAAGTTGCCAGAACGCCCCGTTCCAAAACCGGAACGACCCGTTTTGGATCTGAACATTGTGTGTTAATTTTTTTACTGGAACGGCCCGTTCTGAAACTAGAATGGCCCGTTCCAGAAGTGAGATTAACACATAATTGCCTAGACTGGAACGACTGTTCCAAACAAGGGTTTGTAGGCCATTTTAATAACTTGGAACGGCCCATTCCAATTTAGGAACGACCCATTCCAGTTAAGGTTTTAGCCCTTTTTTAATGAGTTTGGAACGGCCCGTTCAAATCTTGGAACAACCCGTTTTAAACTAGGGTTTTAGGCCCTTTTAGGAACTTGGAACGGGCCGTTCCAAATTAGGAATGGCCCGTTCCGGTTTCGCAACAGCCCGTTCCAGCTTCTAAAATCATCTTCTTTGGGCTTTTAGCCTCCTGATGTCTTGTCCTATTATTTCCATGCTTCTAGAGCTCCTTTCATTGATAATAGACATCCATTTCAATGCTTGCATGCCCCTGGATGAAATTGGGTGTCTACAGGACCTTCACGAATTTAATCTCCTCTCAATCCCCCAAAAAACTTTGCTAAGGGGTTTTGAGGTAGTGCTTCATCTACACCCAATGGCAACAAACCAACCAAGAGCAAGAAGGAGGCCAAAGGTATAAAATTGAAAAAGGTCAATTAGAAAGCTAAACTCAAAGAGAGATTAATGAGACAAACATAAGAATTCCAAGGAAGACAAGCAAAAATTAAGACACATTAAAAAGACTAGCACTCAAAAGGAAGATCCTAAAATGGCACTAGAATGGAATTGAAACTTAATGGTTTAGCACTTGTAATTTTTTTTTAAGTCTTTGTTTGGGTAAAGTCCAGCCATAGTTTTGAGTCTCAAATGGGTCCAATAAGGTCCAAAAATTCAGTCCAAGTCCAACTCCAATGTGCAAGGGTAATTAGGTCAAATGTCCACAAGTCTAGCAACAAATCCTTTTGTTTTCTTTTGGCCTTTTTGGTCACTTTTTTTTCTTTCAATTTTTCTGTCCAGATTTTGTTTCTATTTTCCTTTTAAATGTTGCTTGGTTTTTACACTTGCGGGTGATTAAAAATGCAGCACATAAAGGAGTCAAATTTAGAGAGACAAGTGGCAACACATGAGTGGGTGATGAGGCATATTGTGAGTGGAGTGTGTCTTGTACTATTTTTTTCTTTTTGTGCAGATTTTGTCAAAGATTCCAGCACTCACACACAACATTTTATCACTTCACACATGTGCACAAAGGACAAAGGAATAATCATGTAATGATGTGTATGGAAAGGTGGCCAATCATGTATGTGTAGGAAGCAAATAACACATAGATTTTAACACAAATTTGGAGCATGCCAAGGACTAATCAACATGCATGAATGACTCTAGATGGTGCAGTATAACATTCGGCCACCTCATGGAAAAATACATACATTTCATATTTTCATTGTTTCTTACATCAAATGGGTACAACATACATATATATTTTTTTCTTTTTGAGATGGGTGAGAGAAACACAACTTTTGACAAAACTTTAAAGGTAAAAAAATCAAAAAGAGATGCAAGACATGTTCTTGATGTTCATAATATATTTTTCCAACAACAAGAATGAAAGCAAAAATGGCACACAAAACCCTAAAACTCAAGAAAAACCCTAAAGCACAAAAGGAGGCTCATGAATAAGCAATGAACCATGGAGCAACATAAGAATACATTTTTAACAAGGTTTTCATGGATGACAATGAACTCAAAGATGAGCCAATCAAAACTAAAAAAGAAAAAAAAGAAAAGACTCAAAGAAATGGAAAGGAAGCTAGTTACCCTTGAAGATAACCTAAGCTCTTGATACCAAATGATGGACTCCTTCCACCATGGGGTTGATCAATGACGTCCAAGGTGGGGAGAAGCTCCTTGCAAAGGCCAAGATGATGACCTTAAGGGTGAATATTCCTTCAAGGGTGGAGAATTTAGGGAGGTGGACGTGAAAGGGGAAGGTTGGGCGAATAAGGAAAATGAAGGGAGGGAGGTGTTTTGGGTGCTTCTAGGTTGGCTTTCTTCACTAAGTGGAGGTGAAGGCCACTCAAGGAACCCTAAACTCACTCGAGGGAGGAGAAAAGAGAAGTAGGTTGTGAAGACCAAGTGACTATGGAAAGGATTTGAGGAAAAATGCTCTCTCAAATTCATGTAATCGAAAGTGTGTACAAGGTGCTAGGCTAAGGGTACTTATAGGAGTGTGAAAGCTATTTATAAAAATTTCTAAACCAGATAATCGATTATTTTAAAGAATAATCGATTATTTTGTTCTTCATAATTTCTGGAAATCACTCAAGAACAACATAATGGATTATTTTGCAAGATAATCGATTATTCTAGAGAGTGCTTCCTGGAATAATCGATTATTTCACAGATAATCGATTATTACAACAAGGTTGTTTTCACCTATTGCTAGAATAATCGATTACATTTAATGATAATCGATTATTTTCAGTTAGTTTTCAAAAACTCAATTTTATACTTCAAAAATCTTTCCAAGTATTTTAAATCATCATCATACTCACTCTCAGTCAATTTAGATTAAAATTAACTCATGCACAAAGCACACACATGCAAAATAAGCTAATCAAACCAATACAACTCATAAGAACTTATAAACTATTCCTATTACACATCATAATAGTCATATCTTCTTCTTGACTTGTTTTTGACTTATTGATGTCCTTGGTCAGCTTTGATTCTCAGAATCCACCTTTTGTTATCATCAAAACTTTCATACTCCAAATATGAGTAGATTCAGTACTCCATGAATCTCAACAGAAAGGAGTCTCTCTCCTACCTTGGACATCTTGGTCTCTCCCATGGTGGAAGGAGTCCATCAATGTCCTAGGAAAAAGTTGGGGTTTCCAAAGCGACAAGCAAAAAAGGAGCAAAGGGAAGCCACATATTGAAAAACAAATCAAAATATCACTACAAGAAAAATGAAAATTTTCGACAGACATAATTCGTCAGTAAAAAAGATATCTATCGGGAATTTTCTATTTCTGATAGATTTCCAACAAATTTGCATCTGTCAGAAAAAGAGACCTCGAAAAAAAATTCGTTGAAAACAATTTAATCTGTCAGAAATTTTTGACGAATATATTTGTCGGTAATTATCTGTCAGAAATTTCTGACGGATACATCCATCGAAAATTATTTGAAAATCTTTATATGATTTTGACGAATAAATTTGTCTACATTTTTTTATTTAATTTTAATAAATTTATTAATGTGACAACCCTTATATTTGGCCTCTCAAGGATTATATTTTACAACACTTCACTTTTCAGTGTGTTTTGTCCTTAATTACTTGCATAATTTTTGGGAAACTTCCTAGAAAATTACCTATCCCTATATTACTCCAAGTCAAGAGCGCTTAACTATGAAATTCTGATGAGATAAGCTACCAAAAAGTATATGCATGTTGTCAATATAGGTAGTACAAATTAATTCATTTAAGTCATCCTCAACTATACAATCTCATACTTATACTATCTTTGGATCCCTCTCATTTCGGTATGTCCGGACTATTATCAAAATATAATAATATATATAATAATTATATTACTAATAATAATAATTATATTATATTTAATTAATCTTTATTTATATATATTCTTACTTTTATAATTAACAATCGACTTATTTCTATTTAAAATTAACATTATCATACAATTTGAATTATTATTATACATTTAAAAGTTTAAATAATAATTTATATATTTTAAAATGAGAAAGGTTATAATAACACCACTGTAACTTTTACTAAGTATTACACCGCTTAATAACTTTATATTCAATGTGAATTTTGTAAATCCAACAGTTAGATTAAAAGTTCATATCACTTTTATATGTTTATATCAAATTTTGTTAAAATTGAACAACCACTTGAAGGTAATTAAAATGTTCATATTTTAGTATATTTTGAAATGTATATATTACGTCAATTTTGTTTAACAAGAATGAAGTATCAAATCATCTTGAATTAATATAAAATTTTGTATATATGATCTAAGAGTAAAAAACTTTCAATCTAACAGTTGAATTTATAAAATTGACATTTAATATAAAGTTATTGAGCGGTATAATACTTTGTAAAAGTTACACTGGTATTATTATAACCCTTCCCTTTTAAAATATTATTTCTATAAATTAAATTTTAATATTTTAAATAAATTATTAATTAACTTAATATATTTATTCATCTTAAATCTAAGATATAAAATTCAAAAAATGTATTTATCCTTGTTTTATTTTCTAATTATCAGCCATTAATAAAATACTAATAAAATCTTATCTAATTATATCATAATATTTTCATATCAAATTTAAAACTAGATATTAATTATACAAAAATATCAAGATCATATAGTAAATTGTCAATAATATTCTAGTTAAACAATTTAAAATAATTAATTTTTCATCTATATTGTTTGCAAATAATTTATTCCAAAGCTAATCAATTTTTTCTATATTAAATATTAGTAAAATTTAATAACTTTTAATTTAATAATTGGATCGATAAAATTCAACATACACCATGAGTTATTAAACAGAGTAACGTTACTCAGAGTTACTTTGTGAGTCATTCGATTCTTCCTCCCCCCCTCTCTCTCTTTCTCTCTCTCTCTCTCTCTCTCTCTATATATATATATATATATATATATATATATATTAGAATAATATATATATATATATATATATATATATATATATTTCAAATTTTATTGATGATCTTTTTAATATATGATTGTCAATTTTTGTAAAAAATTCTTACATTTTCTATAAATATAACTTTGTCAAAAATGTTCCATCAATAATATAACTTTTCCTATGAATTTTTTTCCATCAAAAATAAAAATTTTCCAACAGATTTATATCTGTAAAAAATTATCGACGAATATATCTGTCAAAAATATCAATTTTTTGACAGATTTGTATCTGTCAGAAATTACGGACGGATATATCTATCAGAAATATAAATTTTCTGACAAATTTATATCTGTCAAAAATTACCCAGCGATAATATAACTTTTCCTATGAATTTTTTTCTATTGGTAAAATCGTCGAATATATAAATTTTCTAATGGATTTGTGTCCGTCGATAATTTGCATTTTCTTGTAGTGTATGCATCAAATGAAGTCGAAAGCATTTCACACACTTAGAGCATTTTCTTTCTTTATTCTAGGGGAATTATTCGGAATATAATAAAACTACCATTCTGCATAAATAACCAATTCAACATCTTTGCATGACCTGCATGAATAGGGCATTCAAAAAAAAGGAGCAAAACAGGTCGTTCCCAAGGTAGAATGGGTCGTTCCTGGCAAGTTAATTAGAATGGGTTGTTCCAAAATAGAAACGCCCTGTTTTGGTTGCATTAAAACATGATTGCCCCATTTCGAAAGTACAACTGGTCATTCCAGTTTAATGTTAACCAGAACGCCTCGTTACACTAGCAGAACAGGGTGTTCCACTTATAGAACGGGCCACTTCGAGGTTTTTTTGCCTATAAAAAGAGTTGCTTCGCTTGTAATCCTTATCCTTTTTCCAAAACCCTCACATCCATTCTACAACATTGCTAGGCATATTTCATCTCTCAACATGCATAAAGGTGGCAATTCATCTCATGCTCGAGGCAAGAGCTTCGGTTGCCATCCTTGCCAGCACCTCTAGTACCACTAGTGTAAACCCTAAACCCTAAACCTACACAACTTCTAGTTCAAGTTTGGACGAAAACTAGACTTCCCTATCTTAGAGTAGGTAGGCCTTTCGGGGAGGGTCCAAGATCTACTTACGGCGATCAGATGAGAGATCTTTCTCGAGTCGTTGGGTCAAGCATATAGGGGGGCGAGCCTCGATTTCCTAACATCTACCATATAGTACAAGGCTTAGGCGCCTGAGGGGCCAGGAGTCCCCATGGTCATATTTTCGATGGGTGGAGCTCTTCACACCATTATGCTGTCAGAGTTCAATTAGATAGCTAGTTTTGTCCTAGAGGTACAGTTGGGGACAACAGAGTATAGTGTCAGCCACCTTTTCCCTACCTCCATCACCTTTATCATCGACATGTGGCTGGAGCTCATAGGCGAGGAGGTTATGCTGAGGATCACCAAGGCCTTAAAAATCAGGGATCCTACACTCCGGGTGGACCACAAGCTCATGATGGCGACCATTCACGAATGCTACCAAAGCCTAGGCTTTGTTACATAGAGGGACCTCTTCCCTCTATATTGCATGACCCATGGGATTCACTGTAATCCTAGAGCCTTCTTCCTTTACCACGTTTAGGACTATGGTGAGAGCTCAGGCATAGCAAGCTGCTACAACTACATAGTGGTCAGGTCCATGCTTGCACACGTAGCCGAGCACTACAGGATCGTGGCCAAGGATTTAGAGATCGATCCAGAGGCGCGACCTCTCGACGCACTCACCCTCAGAGCCATGGGCATTATTGAGATGACCCCATAGGGATATGTTGCCATGAAGGCATTCGACATGAGCGATATGTATTTTGGAGACACGTCCATTCAGTAGGGGATACAACCACCATAGTAAGAGCCATAGCCATAGTAGGAGTAGGAGCAGGAGCAGCAGGCTCCCCCTTGTCGCCACCGGCCCAAACGGGCCTCGGCGGTCGCGAAGACGGTCGAGCTCGCTTTTATTTTAGTTTTGAAAATGTATTGGATTATTAGAACGACTTATTCTCAAACTGAGACCTTGTCGATCTTATCCAATTTATTTATTAAATGTCTCACCAATCCATGTTAATCCCAAGCGGGACCCTCCATGGATTAGTGGTTTTCGTAGTAAAAGGGTTCGTGGAGTCGCCACCAATGTTTTACTCAAAACATTGGAAAAAGGGATAAGGCAATTGATTTTATAAATCAACTTCGGCCATTACAGCCAGAGTTGGGTAAGGGAGTCGGTTACGTGTGGGGAAGGTGTTAGCACCCCACAGCGCCCCTTTCGGGTTCCCTATGACAGATTATTTCTAAAATAACAGTGTAAAATTACTAAATTACCCCTATTTATTCTAAGCAATTATAAATTAACTATCTACATGATGACAGTTTAAATATGCACACAGAAAGCAGTAAAAGGAAGGATTTAAGAAGAAACCTTTGAAGCGTGCTTTTATATATTTCGTAAAACTGGGAAGCTTTTTGGCGTTCCCTCGCTCTACAAGCCCGCTCGCTCCCTCCTATAAAATTTTGACTACGGAAATCCGGAGGATTTCCCTTCGACTAGGTTCGATCCTCAAGCAAAATGGCTCGGGGCTCAAGAACTTCGTCGGATCAACTCTCCGAGTGATTTCTAGGGCAGAACACTGCTCAAAAACCCCAGAATACTCAAGGAGAGGGTTGAAACTATGTTCCAAAGTGTGGAATGACGTCCAATTGACGTCATATTTATAGGGAATAGGCGCAATACGGGCTACAGAATCAATACGGCCGTATTGAAATTTTTGAACTTCAATACGGTCGTATTGAAGTTCAATACGGCCGTATTGAAATTCAGAAATTTCAATGCGCCCGTATTGAGTTCACTGCGGCTGTATTGAAGCTTCAATACGGCCGTATTGATTTCAGTACGGCCGTATTGAAGTTTCAGAAACTTCAATACGCCGTATTGAGTTCACTGCGGCCATATTGAAGCTTCAATACGGCCGTATTAAGTTTAGTACGGCCGTATTGGGCTTCATTCCCTCCACTTCCTTATTTTAAGCTATTCTAAGACCTCTAGACCTACAGAGAATCCTCCTAGGGCCTTCCAGGAGTCCTTCTGGCTGATCTTCCTTCAGTCTTCGAGAGTCTTCAAGCTTTATTTCCGACCCGGACGATTTTAGGGGTCTACAGCTGCCCCCCCTTTACTTAGTCAAATGGTCTTTTGGTGTACCGGCTGACAAGTAAAGGAGTTGACCCAATTGTCCGGGTGATGTGCCAACCTTCTGACTTGTAGCGTCTTCCGGTGGAAAATTGTTGAGTAGCCTCTCCAGGTTGTTGCATACCTCGGCGCTTCTGACAACCTTGGTAGCTAAGTTTAACACCAACGTGCTTCTGACGACGCTGATGGCTGAGTATTGTCTCTCCAGACCTTGAGTACTGTCTCTCCAGACCTTGAGTACTGTCTCTCCAGACCTTGTTTGAGTACCGTCTCTCCAGACTTTGTTTGAGTATCGTCTCTCCAGACTTTGTTTGAGTACTGTCTCTCCAGACTTTGTTTGAGTACTGTCTCTCCAGACTTTGTTTGAGTATCGTCTCTCCAGACTTTGTTTGAGTACTGTCTCTCCAGACTTTGTTTGAGTATCGTCTCTCCAGACTTTGTTTGAGTATTGTCTCTCCAGACTTTGTTTGAGTACTGTCTCTCCAGACTTTGAGTACTGTCTTTTAGGCTTTGAGATAATTTTGGTGCCACTGAGGGCTGGATAACGCAGGGATCCGTCTAGGGGATGTGCAGTCATTCACAGGTTCCTGTGCCCCAACTTGCATTGCGTTGTTGGTACCCATGGGGAATTTCTGACTCCTTGGGGTGTAGACACAGATGCTCTTTCTCTCTGAGTTGAGCGATGCCTTATGTTTGGCTGACGTCCTTTGACGTTGGTGGAGTATCCCGGTTTATCCTTATTCGGGTATCTCTTTTTGATTTTCTGATTTTTGCTGCCTCTGTGTAGGCTGTTATCCGCTGGGGATTCTGAATTTTGTCTCCACAGTCCACGATGCTGCTTCGACGATTGTTTTTGATTTTTGTGCCACTGAGGGCTGGATAACGCAGGGATCCGTCTAGGGGATGTGCAGTTACTCATAGGTTCTTGTGTCCCAACTTTCCATTGAGTAGTTGGCGCCCATTGAGGAATTTCTGTTTCCTTGGGGTGTAGACACGAAGATGCTCTTTCTGAGATGAGCAGTGCCTTATGATTGGCTGACGTCCTTTGGACGTTGGTGGAGTATCCCGGTTATCCTTATTCGGGTAACTCTTTTTAATTTTTGGATTTTGTTGCCTCTGTGTAGGCTGTTATCCGCCAGGGGATTTTGTCATTGGTTGTGATTGGCCTCTTCTGTTAGGCAGATCATCTTGATGTTCAATGATAGGCTGAGAGCCGGATTCCGCTTGGGGAATGATTATTGATCTTTTCGATTTTTTCTCTTTTTGAAAGAGTGCCTCTGAATAGGCGAATTATCTTGATGTTTGATGATTGGCCGAATGCCGAATTCCTCTTGGGGAATGGTTATTGATCTTTTTGATTTTTTCTCTTTTTGAAGGGGTGCCTCTTGAGTAGGCGACTGGGGAATGTGGGATCTTATGTATCCCAGAGTATTATTTAGGAAGCCTCTGCAGGCTTACCCTCACTCAGCGCTTGAGTCAGAGAGCTATCTTCCACTGAGGAAGTTTTAAGTCCTTTGAATAGATATACTGCTTGGGCGATCGTGCTTCCATTGGGAATTTAGTCGATCTTGCTTTGATAGCTCTCGCTGGGGATTTGTTCCGTGAGCTTGAGTTGAGGTTTCTCTGGGGAGTATTATTTCTGCGAGCCTCTCCAGGCTCAGTTATTCTGTACAGTTGGGGAGTATTATTTCAGCAAGCCTCTCCAGGCTCAATTATTCTGAGAGAGTATTATTTCGGCGAGCCTCTCCAGGCTCAGTTATTCTGAAAGAGTATTATTTCGGCGAGCCTCTCCAGGCTCAGTTATTCTGTACGATGAATTGATATTTTTTGTTCAGCCCGAGAATGCGAGCTGAGACGTCTTTTGGAGAGTATTATTTCGGCAAGCCTCTCCAGGCTCAGTTATTCTGAAAGAGTATTATTTCGGCGAGCCTCTCCAGGCTCAATTATTCTGAAGGAGTATTATTTCGGCAAGCCTCTCCAGGCTCAATTATTCTGCGGGAGTATTATTTAGGCAAGCCTCTCCAGGCTCAATTATTTTGCGGGAGTATTATTTCGGCAAGCCTCTCCAGGCTCAATTATTTTGAGGGAGTATTATTTCGGCAAGCCTCTCCAGGCTCAGTTATTTTGAGAGAGTATTATTTCGGCAAGCCTCTCCAGGCTCAGTTATTTTGAGAGTATTATTTCGGCAAGCCTCTCCAGGCTCAGTTATTTTGAGAGAGTATTATTTCGGCGAGCCTCTCCAGGCTCAATTATTCTGTATGATTTGTTGGATTTCCTGTATTTTGCCCTTTTTTCGATTTTGGCTTTTTCTGTGTTTTTGCCTTTTTTGTTGATTTTGGCTTTTTCTGTATTTTTGTTGATTTTTGCCTTTTTTGTTGGTTTTGGCTTTTTCTGTACAGAAATGTCTCAGTTATTCTGAGAGAGTATTATTTCGGCGAGCCTCTCCAGGCTCAATTATTCTGAGAGTATTATTTCGGCGAGCCTCTCCAGGCTCAATTATTCTGTATGAGTATTGTTTCGGCAAGCCTCTCCAGGCTCAGTTATTTTGAGAGTATTCTTTCGGCAAGCCTCTCCAGGCTCAGTTATTCTGAGAGTATTCTTTCGGCAAGCCTCTCCAGGCTCAGTTATTCTGTATGACGCTGTTGATTTTCTGAATCTTTGCATTTTGTTTGCTGCTGTCATACACAAGCAATTTTTCTATTTTTCTATTTTATGTGGTTGCCTCATGACGAGGTCTTTGAAAATTTCTTTATGGCCAATACGGCCGCATCCATTTCAGTATGCCCGTATTGAATTGAAAATTTGTTCATAACCCTAATTTTGGTACGGGCGTACTGAACATGATACGGGCGTATTGTTTTTCTGAAGTTTATATTTTTTATTATTATTTTTTTTGTTTTTTCAATAAACAGAGAATAAGTGATCTTCCAGTACACCTATCATCTGTATGCATGTATGCAGTATGATGCACCTAATTCTATTTGATTCTTTTTTTCAAAAGAATTAACCGATGCGTTTTTGTGTTTGGATTTTGCCATTCCTCCAGACGGACTGTGCTCTGCCGATTTCTGTTACCGAGGAATGATGCATATTTGATTTTGGTGTCATCAACCAAATGATTCTTCCCTTTCTTTAGAAGATGTGTCAACCCTCCTATTGACCACTATATCTCCATGTTTCCACAAGATTATTCAAAAATCGTTTGGGACAAGAGAGAAAAGAAGGAAAGGATATATTTTCAAAGGTTTGTGTTTTAGAGGGGATTATTTTATTTTTGAAAAATAGTTTTTGTAAGAATGGCTGGCCATGGTAGGCTTATGTGTTTAGGCTTGTTCGATTAAACACTTATGAGGTTAAGCACATCTTTGTTATTAATGATTGTGTTTTGACAACTTGGATAGCTTTTCTTGAGCCCCTTGTTGAATTCAATTGATGGTACCATCATGGATTTATTTTGTTTTTTTTTCTTTTTTTGACGGCCCTAACTTTTGCCTAAAACACCCTTTTGTGATGTCTTAGCGGGCTTTTGTATTCATTTTGTAACCCTAACTTTTGCCTAGGTCACCCTTTTCGTGGGATTCCTAGCGGGTTTTTGTCTTCATTTTGTAACCCTAACTTTTGCCTAGGTCACCCTTTTGTGGGATTCCTAGCGGGTCTTTTGCTCTTATTTTTGCGCAGTCCCCTTTTTGGGTTTCCTGCCGAGCTTATTATCTTTAGGATTTCTTTTATCCATGATGGCACTTATTGATGCCAAGAAAAGGTGCTCCAAGCTGTCATGCACATTTCCACATAAAAATGATGCGGGTTTATTGTTATCAAGATGATTTTAACCTCATTTATGCTTATTCAAACAGGG
This sequence comes from Cajanus cajan, assembly GCF_000230855.2. Lineage (NCBI taxonomy): Eukaryota > Viridiplantae > Streptophyta > Magnoliopsida > Fabales > Fabaceae > Cajanus > Cajanus cajan. The sequence continues at coordinate 44,476,983 of NC_138525.1, forward strand.
TTAAAATAATGTGGTCTAGAATTTTATTGCAAGCAAGAAAAGAAGCAATAAGAAATAATAATGAATGATTTTATTATAATCATAGTGGAAACATGTGCCCTATCGAGGCTCGGGGGTCGGGCTGTCCCCGAGGAGTGATCTCTAATAGTCACTGAGTCTATACATCCCTATCGGAAGGAGGAGAGCACTTGATGACGACGACCGGCCTTGATGCTTGTGAACCGGCCTTCCTAAAGATCTGGCTTAAAGAACGTCGAGAAGGATCTTGTTTCCTCTTCATTCTTTGATCTTTAACAGGGTTGTATCCTAACCCTTGTTTTCCCGGATTGTCCTTGATAATGGGTAGCTCCGGGATTCCTTGGGAGTCCTTGCCTAATCCTTGTCCTGGCAAGTATCCGTTCTTTGTGAGCATATGAGCTACCTTCTTCATTTCTCGGGGAAACGTTTCAACATTGGCAATTTCCAATGCTTGGAAGGCGGTTTCCAAAGCTTCCTCTGCTGCATCCACATAAGGTATGTTGGATGGCTTACTGATGAGTATGTCATCTTCAGCTTGCACGGTCACCAGTTTGTCACCCACGATGAACTTGACTTTCTGGTGGAGCGTAGAGGGTACAACTTTCGCATCATGAATCCAAGGTCGGCCGAGGAGACAGCTGTATGCAGGAGTAATGTCCATTATTTGAAATTCGACGTTAAAGATAGTGGGTCCGATTTGGATTGGAAGACTGACTTCTCCCACCACTTCTCTTTTAGAGCCGTCGAAAGCTCGAACGATCATGTTGCTTGGGCGCATTTGGACTCCCTTGATTGCCATCTGATCGAACGTTCTTTTTGGCATCACGTTCAAGGAAGATCCATTATCCACCAAGACCTTCGCGATGTGATACTCCTTGCACTTTACAGAGATATGCAAGGGCTTGTTATGGTGCGGTCCCTCGGTGGGGATCTCTTCATCTGTGAAGGTGAGGTGATCATTAGCCGTGATGTGACTAACAATCCCCTCAAATTTGTCTTGGGATATGGTGTGTGATACATACGCCTCGTTCAAGACTTTCAACAGAGCTTGCCGATGCGGTTCGGAGCTTAGGATCAACGACAACAAAGTGATCTTCGCTGGTGTCTTGTGAAGTTGATCCACAATGGAGTACTCGCTTTGTTTGATGAATTTTAACAGCTCATCAGTCTCCTCCTCGGATTCCTTATTTTCCTCGGTTTTTTCTTCTTTTTCTTTCCCTTTATTCTTGGGAGCTTTATCATGAAAATCATCGGGAGTGTAGATCCTACCACTCCTAGTCATGCCCCCAAGTCCAGCGATGTTGGAGATATCGCTGTCGGCAGAAGGGTGGATGTCGTATATCCACGGCACAGCCTTATTTGATTTGTAAGGGAAAGGCCTTGGAACTGTGATCCTTAATGGTGTCGGACCTTCCCCTTTATTCGTCTTGATTACCAACAACGGAGTTGATGTGCGCTCGCTTGGCGCGGTTGTTGGCTTACACTTAATAACAAATGGCGTGCGATCCATCTTGAACATACGCATCGATTATTTCTTTCTTTTTATTAATGTTTATTAATGAATTACTAGGAGGGATGTATGAAATGAATGACTCCTAGATCCCTCCATGATCTATATGCATGATATGAGATGATGACGATGAATATGCATGCATTGTGTTTATTCAACTAAGCATTATCATGTTTTTAGGATGTCCCTAAGATGATGCATGATATTGCTTGGTTTGGATAAATAACCCTTTTTCTTTTTTGGGTATTTTTTATTATTATTTTTTTTTTTGGGTGAAAAGGGAAACTACCTATATGAATGTGATGAAGGTAGATGTTAACACCATGCAATGGAAGATTCTTATTCCTATTTATTTTTATTTTAAAAGAATAGGAATGTTGTATGTTTAAAGAAATGCAATGTATGCTCAAACAATGTCACATAAAAAATGCACACACAATTCACTCATCCACGAACAGTCACGAGCGAATCACGAGGTAGGGGTATCCTGCAGAAGTGGTGCATATTCAAGGTAGGTTCTAACTGTTCTCACCAGTCCAAGGCCCCCAAGGTGCCCCCATTATAGGGACCCAATTCCTCTCATTGTAGGTCGATGGAAAGCTCCAACGCACCGTCGGACTCAAGTTCATGGTTATCACCTTGAGTGATGTTTTCCGACAACGGTCTACGGGCACCTATAGACCCATTCGACAACCGGCCGTACTAACATCCACTCCCTATGGTTAATCACTCATGCCCCCGGGTATAGAGGGAACTGTTGTGTGCAAAGGTTTGTGTGCAGTTTTTATTTCAAACAATTGCGTAAATTTAAACATACAACAGTTATTAAAGCCAAATAGATAAACATGTTATCATACAAGTAAGGGGTAATAAAGTAATTTTTAACTATTATTTGTTAAAAATAATCTGTCACTAAATGGGACTGACTCTCGAGGCTTCCCCAGTGGAGTCGCCATCTGTCGCCACCGGCCCAAACGGGCCTCGGCGGTCGCGAAGACGGTCGAGCTCGCTTTTATTTTAGTTTTGAAAATGTATTGGATTATTAGAACGACTTGTTCTCAAACTGAGACCTTGTCGATCTTATCCAATTTATTTATTAAATGTCTCACCAATCCATGTTAATCCCAAGCGGGACCCTCCATGGATTAGTGGTTTTCGTAGTAAAAGGGTTCGTGGAGTCGCCACCAATGTTTTACTCAAAACATTGGAAAAAGGGATAAGGCAATTGATTTTATAAATCAACTTCGGCCATTACAACCAGAGTTGGGTAAGGGAGTCGGTTACGTGTGGGGAAGGTGTTAGCACCCCACAGCGCCCCTTTCGGGTTCCCTATGACAGATTATTTCTAAAATAACAGTGTAAAATTACTAAATTACCCCTATTTATTCTAAGCAATTATAAATTAACTATCTACATGATGACAGTTTAAATATGCACACAGAAAGCAGTAAAAGGAAGGATTTAAGAAGAAACCTTTGAAGCGTGCTTTTATATATTTCGTAAAACTGGGAAGCTTTTTGGCGTTCCCTCGCTCTACAAGCCCGCTCGCTCCCTCCTATAAAATTTTGACTACGGAAATCCGGAGGATTTCCCTTCGACTAGGTTCGATCCTCAAGCAAAATGGCTCGGGGCTCAAGAACTTCGTCGGATCAACTCTCCGAGTGATTTCTAGGGCAGAACACTGCTCAAAAACCCCAGAATACTCAAGGAGAGGGTTGAAACTATGTTCCAAAGTGTGGAATGACGTCCAATTGACGTCATATTTATAGGGAATAGGCGCAATACGGGCTACAGAATCAATACGGCCGTATTGAAATTTTTGAACTTCAATACGGTCGTATTGAAGTTCAATACGGCCGTATTGAAATTCAGAAATTTCAATGCGCCCGTATTGAGTTCACTGCGGCTGTATTGAAGCTTCAATACGGCCGTATTGATTTCAGTACGGCCGTATTGAAGTTTCAGAAACTTCAATACGCCGTATTGAAGTTTCAGAAACTTCAATACGCCGTATTGAGTTCACTGCGGCCATATTGAAGCTTCAATACGGCCGTATTAAGTTTAGTACGGCCGTATTAAGTTTAGTACGGCCGTATTGGGCTTCATTCCCTCCACTTCCTTATTTTAAGCTATTCTAAGACCTCTAGACCTACAGAGAATCCTCCTAGGGCCTTCCAGGAGTCTTTCTGGCTGATCTTCCTTCAGTCTTCGAGAGTCTTCAAGCTTTATTTCCGACCCGGACGATTTTAGGGGTCTACAGCCCTAAAGAACAAGGAAGGATGGATATCTAGGCACTCTGACAGTAGATGGAGAGGTGGCATCAAAGCTTCTATAGTCGCCTCACTAGCTTATAAGAGGAGATGCGCAGCAACATCATCAATAACGATAACAACATGAGTAGATGATGGGATGGCTATAGAGGCGATTCCCCGATCCCCTGACTAAGGGATAAACTAGGATGTTTTCACTATGTATTTGTATTTGTATATGCTTTTTTATTGTATTCCAAAAGCTATATATATACGAGATTAGATTTTGTTGCCACCTTCGCACTTTTACTTGACTTATGACTTAAGAAAAAACAAAACACGACAAAAGACAAATAGTAAAGGCAACATAGAAAAAGGCAAAGCTTCTACACTAGAAAATGTTGAAGCTAAATAATAAAGTAAACTTTAGAAAGCCCTCAGTCCAAGGAACCCCTACAAAGGGGCAGAGTTATCTACAACAAGCCATCTTACAATGACTGAGACAACAACTTGACAAGAGCAAAACCATCTAAATGTTAATCATAACATAAGAATGTTCTTACCCCCACAAAAAGGACCATCAAGAAAGAATTCCCAAAGGTGCTACCTGATGGACTCCTTCTCTGCATGGGATGATCAATGGTGTATAAGGATGAAAGGAGCTTCTTCTCCACGGTCACAATAGAGTGTAAGCGGCTGGATGCTTCTTTAAGGGTGAAGAAATGGACCAAGGTGGGCATGAGGTGATGATGAAGGGCGAATATGAAAGATGAAGGGTGGAAGCTGTTTAGGTGCTCTAGGTTGGCTCACTTCACCAAGGATGGATGAAGGCCACTCAATGGAAACCTAATACTCACTGTAGGAGGATAGGAGAGGTTTAGGTCGTGGAACCCTAGATGACTAAGGAAAGCTTTTGAGGCAAAATGCTAACTCAAATGCATATAATCCAAAGTATTTACAAGGTAAGTGTCCTAGGGTATATATAGGGGATTGAAAGCATCTAGGGTTGTATTTGGAGGTGCTTGGCTTCGAAATGCAAGCCAAATGCACCCTAAATTAACCCTAAATGTGGTGTGGGTTGCTTTCCTCCTAAAAGACTAAAATACTCTTTGACAAAAAAAAAATTGGACTTTGACCTCACAAGTTAAGGTTTAAGTTTAACAATAAATCCTAAGCTAATTTGCCCCATAATACAAATGTTAAGTGAAGATACAAAATAAAATCTTATCATCTAAAGTACCCCAACATACAAGGATAAAATGGGAATAAAAGCAATAAGACCTATACTACTCAAAATAGGCCTAGAAGGTCAATACTCCACACATATGATGAGCATAGTCCTAGGCATGGTGTCTCTTCCATCCTCCTCCATTCTCCTAGCCATGGACCTAGTAATAGGTCAAACATGAAGCTCCAAGGGTGGTTCTCCATCACTACCATCACCAGAAGACACTTGGAGAGGCATCAAAATACTCATCTTGGTAGGAGCAACACTAGATTCTTGCCAACCAAATCCCAGAAGACACCTAGAGAGGCATCATAATACTCACATGCCAAGAATAACACTATAATCCCTGTCACGCATCTCATTCCCCAACAAAGATGCCTAGAGAGGCGTCACAATACTCACACAACACAGTACAAGAGCAGAAAAAGGTTGTTGGACCCTCAAAACTAGTACAAGAGCAGAAAAGGTTATTGGACCCTCAAAACCAATACAAATGCGAAAAAGGTTGTTGGACCCTTAAAACCGGTAAAAGAGCAAAAAAGGTCGGTTGGAGCCTTAATACCATTCCAACTTGGAGAGGCTGGAATAAGTAACACTCACCATAGGCTGGTTGAAGCCTTAATATCAGTCCAACCTGGAGAGGCTGAGCTTAGAATATACTCCCTCTTCAGTGAGCAATAAATAAAAATCACACTATCACAAAATAAGTAGAAATAACATGGAGCATCTACATTGAACCAAATGCCTAGATGGTACAATCTACCACCCTTGTCACCTAATGGATCATGCAACTCAACACTCAAGCACTCCAAAGGGCAAGGATACAGGTCAACCTATCTACCCGAAGGAAATGATGCGGGAGTACCTACATTGTCGAAGAAAAAGAGAACACCTGGAACTTCACCTCACTATCACAGAAAAACAACTAGAGGAAATGATATGGAGCATTTACACGATGTCAAAATATCAGGTGGTATAGTTTGCCATCCTTAATTACCCAACAGAGTATGCAACCCAACAAATAACTACTTTAAGGAATTGGAATATAGGCAAACCCATATGTCTAAAGGAAACAACGTGGAAGCGCCTACATGGAGAGACAAAGAGAAGACCTAGACAAAATATTTACGTCTTTACTTGCCTTTGGAAAAGTAACACCCAGAGAAGGCTAGCAAGACATTAAAAGATCTAAAAAGAAAGTACCAAAATTAGTATCCCGGAACGGGCCATTCGCAAATCGAAATGGGTCGTTCCAAACTTACAATAAGGCTTGTAACCCTAGGTCAGAATACCTCATTCTAACCTAGTCTGTTATGAATAAAATCCAAATCCAAAATGGGCCGTTTGACATAGAGAACGGGCCATTCCATATTCAAATTTTGCACATAACAAAAAGGTCCAGAATGGCTCGTTCTAGTGGATTTTTGTGCCTATAAATAGTAAACTCAGGCACAATACTCGTGGTCAGAGATTTTTAGATCTGATTAGTCTCTTTAAATTCTAGCATTCCTTTCTCTTTCTCTATTGTATTTCTTGAAATTTAGTGAGGTATTGTAGAGCGAAGGTAGTTGAAAAGTGCCTCAAGATCTCCGTATTCAAACTATCTATAAAAGCTTGTTCTAAGAGGTATTTCATCAAATCTTCCCTTTATTGTTTATTATTACTACCATAAATAAAAGCAATCATGTAGACGTTTTAAGGCTAACTGTGTAAATATGTAAATAGTCACTAATAAAAGGGAATCTAATATTTAAACTATCGTTTCTTTATCATGTTAGTTTCATCATAGGGTACCAATTCAGGGCGTAGTAGGATGCTTAACACCTTCCTTACACGTAAACGAACCCCCAAATCTAACTCTGGTTGTAAAGGCCATTTTGGTATTTTAAAGCTCTTTTCTTCTTTTTCCAATGTTTTAGTAAAATATCAGTGGTGTCTCCATGAACTCATTTCAAAACCATTAGTTAGGCATTATTCTAGTATCCAAGAATTTCCTAGTTGATGAGATTTTCAAAAAGGAATTCTAAACCATTTGTGGGAAAGATCAGAATTTTTAAGATTTCGATAGGAGGCTTTTACAGAGGAGGTGCTTCTTAGACTTTTAGATGTTTTTAGTGAGAGTTTTTGAGTTTCTATTCAGAATTCTCTCCCCTTAAAAGTCTCAAGCTCTATTTCAATCTAATTCTCTTATAATCTTCATACAAGAGTGTGGTGATTTTTGAAGTGATTCATCTTCTTCCAAGAAGTGGCATCACTTGAAGAGTGTTATTCACCTCTTAAGGTGAAAAAACCAAAGCCTTTTCTTCCTTAGGAGGCTTTGGAGAAGCTTGAGAAGATCCACGGAGCCAAAGGTCTAGGGAGGATCTTGAAGGAGAAACCAACACCAACCCTGTTCTTCAACAAGTTTTCCATCAAAAGCACTTAAAGAATCATGGTCCTTGGAGTCAAGGAGACCTTCCAATGGTAGTTCTTCATCCATCAATGCTAGAAGGGTTTACATCACTATATCAAACTCACCAAAAGTCATTGACATTTCTTATGGGTAGGCAATTTGTTCCTAGACTATTTCATGAGCTATTGTTGGTATAACATGGAATTTGGAGTAGAGTTTGGATGGCATTGCATTACAAGTAAACATGCATGGTTGATCATACTTGTTAAGTATACTACTAGTGGTAATAAAGATTAAGGGAGTATGTGTATGTTTGGCCAACAAAAGTTGCATCTCTCGAATGTTGATTAGTCATTAGTTGTCATCACTTTAAAATATTATATGGACTATTCATGTTAACTTTATAATGTAATTTAATACTTCCAATAAGGAATTAATTTCAACTTTTTAATATCATAAATTTAGAAAGAGAAAAGTCAAGATCGCTAATATCAAATCAATTAACACTCTCTAAAATCAAAATATTTTTTTTAGATCAATATATATATATATATATATATATATATATTATATTATTTTATTTTTTGAAAGAAGATGGATATGCTAATGCATCACTATGTGGACAAGAGATCCTCCCACACCATTCATCTGCCGCATATCAAAAAGAACTAAAATATAAAAGAATGTAAAAGTACAGACGGGGACCATACCAAAACCCATCAAGCAAAGTAAAGAAAAGAGAAAACTAAGTAGCTAAACAGTGCCACAACAATATGCATATTTCGAGAAACAAATCATTCAAACTATAACAGTGTATTAAAGTAGGATTCCTAAATGTTCCAATTTAAGAGAATTTAGCAGGCTTGACGGCCTTAGCTTTGGACCTTAGCTGATAATCAGCATAGGTTTGCTTGGGCTTGCCTGGGGGTGCTTTCAATTTCTGTTGCTGTTCCAACACTACTCGTGACTGTTGCAGCCCCCTTGACCTTGTTTGCAGATTTTGTTGAGGCACTAGCTTGACTGCCAGCCTCTGTCGCAGCTGAGTTATTTTGGCGATCCATAAATGTAGCATCAGCCTCAAAAGCTTTGTACCATAGCACCTGAGCAGCTTTTAAGCCAGCTGTTCTTCCTTTTGCAGCGTCACGAGCTTGTCTATACTTGATCCAATTAGCATTAAGTGTTTCCATCTCGGCTGCATCAATAACTGATTGTAAATCAGCTGGATCAGCAGCTGGGGCTAATGCAGCATCCGTGACCAGCAAGGCACCAGATGCATCATGAAGATCTTCTTTAACAGATGCGGTCATTAAAGTTACAACAGCAGCTGCATCAGCTGCTTTGTTATTAGTGGCATCACCGCCAAAATGAGAGGGGACATCACCTGCTGTGGTGCCTTCACGTACATCAACTTCCAATGCACCGACCAGCCTAGTAGCTGGTTCTATCACAGGAGAACCATCTCCGTCTTTCCCATGCACCCGTGAATTGGGGTTTAATGCATCATCACCAATATGCTGAACTGATCCTGCATGATTGGGACTCGGATTATGTGCAAAGCCAGCACCTGCAACAACCCCTAACGGTGTAGTGGCTGCCACGGTTAGTGCAAATGCGTGAAGCTCAGCAGTTGCTGCATCAGCACCTTGCTTCGATATCAAATTTGCGGCATCAACTGCCTTCTTCTTTTTCCTTGGAGTTTTAACGTTGATCAAAGGCCCAGGAGCTTCACGTGGTGCTGCCCAGGAGCTTCAGTGCCAGCACCAGCTGTATCACATGCAGCTGTCTCGGCCAGTGCAGGTGCATCAAAAGCAACAGCTGTTGCATTACGTTGCTTTAGTGTATCAACCGTGACCACCAAGGCACCAACTGTAGGAAAATTTAACACAGTAGCTGCGTCAGCTACTTTAATAAGTGTGGCAGCACCGCCTGGGCCAGCACCTGCTTGTGTATCATCATGATCATGTCTAGCAGCAGCTGCTGCATCATTTTTAGGACCAGCAGACTCATTCCCGGCTGCACCAGTATCATCCATGTCAAATGCTACATGCGTTCCAGCCATTGCAGCAAGTTTACGTGGCTCCTTTTTTGATTTGTCTTGGCTATGTGCTTCAATTCCTGCATCACCTGGACGTGATTCCCCTCCTGCATGCATGCATGCAACTTCCTCATGGCCAATGCAATTACATTTAGAGCAAAACAATGGCAATCTATCAAATTCAAAGGACACGTAAAACGCAAAACCTTCCCTTTCAACCATCAACTGTGTGGGGATCGTTTTTGAGAGGTCTACTTCAACCAAGATTCTTGCAAAATGACCATAGATCCAGTTCAACGTAGCCTTATCCACAGAGATAGGCGTTCCTATAGTGGAGGCAATAGCAAGAAGTATTCTTGAATGCCAATATTCTTGGGGAAGATCTAATACACGTAACCACACTTGAGCAAAGGTGTTCTTGTAGGTTCTTGGGTTGAAGTCTTGCTTCCAAACGGAGAGCCTTAGCAGCCCCGGATCTAGGCTCCATGGACCAGCAGCAAGAACCATTCCAATGTCATGGTCATTCTTGAATTCAAGCTCAAAGGATCCCCTCCCTAGGGAGATGATAGACCAGCCATCAAGATGACTCCATAGCTTAGAAAGTTTGGGTATGATATCCACGGTTTTGAGTGGTTTTTGGCCTTTAGCCAAGAGGACACGCCCATGCAAGTGTTTAGAGCACCTTCGAAGCCCCTCTTGGTAAGCATCTTCGGGTATCTTGATTGCAAGGGACTCTCCTTTCCAGCAAGGTTTAGGTAGTGAGGTGATGCATGGATTCACCGAGGATGACACCACCTTTGCAAAAGGAAGACTTGGAGGGATTGTTCTGGCTTGGTGGCTGACCAAGGCAAGGCCACGGACAACAAACCATGTCTACCATGCCTAAGCATGAGTGTGGAGGGAAACCCCTACGTTCTTGGAGAGTTTCTTGGAGAGTTTCAAAAGTGAATTTTACAAAAACTTCAAAAGTAATTTCATATATTTCAAATTTTGTCAACTAAACTATTATTTTCAATAAATGTTATATTTAAATTAATAGGTAAAATGTGTTGTAAATTTATATTTCTTTTTTTTAATGTGGTCTCATATTTTAATGATAATTATATAGATATTTATATTTAGTGGGCTACATTTATAGTGATACCAAAATATTAGTTATGAATGGATATTTTTATTTGCCCATTTTGACATAATGGGAAACCTAGTGATGTCAATAAATATAAACTAGAGTTATGGTCCCCCAATATACCAAGGCACATAATTATCTTCCTTTCTCCCTTAATAGTTAGGAAGCTTGAGGAATTTAGAGGCTTTGATCGAAGAACTAAGATGTTTTGGTTGTGAAAAAAAGTATAAAACCATCATATCTCTTGGTTTGTGACTTAGGTTGCTTCAAGTTTTTCAAACTAGTAAAGTAATTAAAGATTGTTGATCTAGTTATTTTTTTAATTATTAATAATCAAGCATGTTGTAAACCTAAGGGATTTTGATGAATTATTCTAAGTTATAAACTAGTAAATTTTTTGGCTTCCGCATAAGAAATAAAGAATAATATATAAAGACTAAAATAACAACGTTTAGTTTTTGTAAAATTCACCAAATTTGATTCTAGTCTTCCAAAAAACAATTCATCCTTGTTTTTTTCCTCAAAATACAAAACATTTTATTTTTTATTCAAGTGTTTAATTTCATTAACTTAGTGCAAACATAGCTGATGATATTTTATGTCAACCTATACATGTAGATATTTTTTCAAATCTAATTTTAATACTTACAAAATTTCAAGTCTGGTTGTAGTATTCATAAATTTCAAATATTTAATTATAGTTCCCATAAAGTTGATGAAACTAGTGAGGAGATGTCACTATCTTATATCTAGAAGAACCAATAGAAACTTGTCACATGACAAGGCACAAAAAGTATGCCTCATGTTAATATCCTAAATCTAAAAGAGTCAATGGAGGTTTGCCACATGACAAGGTGCTAAAGGTATGACTAAACAAGGCCGTATGACTTTGTTAGAGCTTGAACAACTATGAGACAACTTGTCCTCTCTTCAAGTTGATATCCAACTACTTGTTCCCTCGAAGTGGATGTCCCACTTCGAGGGCCATGGATCCAAGAGATACTTTACTTTTATGGGTTATTCAAGCCCAACAAATCCATATCTCATTTTCTAGTTACACCCCCGTAAAATAATATATACACCCTTAAGAATAAAAATTATAAAGAAATAATTTCCTATACTAATTGACCTAAAAATACAAGGTCAAAAATAAGAAAATATTTACAATGAAAAATATATGCAAAAGAAAGTAAGCTACTAAAAGTGGTCGAAAGCTTAATAAATCTTGGCCTTCTTCCTTCAAGCCTAGTCAACGCCTCTCAATTCCTTTTGGGAACCCCTTAGAGGAAGAATATGCAGTCACCTCTTGATTACTATAAGGCCTTAGACCCTTTATGATCATGGTCTTTCTAGTGGAGTATTGAATGATGATGTGACCTCTCCTTAAACACTTAAAGCATTTAATGCTACTACTCCTAAAAGAAGTGTTAAGAGTTTCCTTCTCACATGAGAGTTTGTTTTTCTCTTTTTTTTTTTGATGGTTCACCCTTGGAGTAATTGTCAGAAGAGTACTCCTCCTTTCTATGATCCTTTCTAGGATATGAAGATGATGATGAGGAATTCTTCTTGTTAGAAGTTTTCCTCAATAATTGGTGCTCAACTTGGATGTACAATTGGACCAAGTCATAAAGGTTCCTATATGGTATGAACTTAACTTTAGCCTAACACAATGCTCAAGCCATTAGAAACCTTGTTATGGTGATTCTTTTCTCCTTTTTTATACCCACCCTCGTAATGTGCGACTCCATCTTTTGTCTATATTCTTCTACACTAATGTTCTTTTGATGCATTCTTTGGAACCTATCCATAAGCTCCATTCATAATAGAAGGGTATATGCCTCCTTCTCATGGAACTCTTAATGTCATTTCAATATCTTACACTAGTCTCATTGTGGCGCCTTCTCTCTTCTCTAGGGAGGTCTCTAATACATAGCATACACTTAAAAGCTAAGGGTTGCTAGTGAAACTTTTCTCTCTTCACTCACTTAGTGGCACGAAAAGAATTTTTCCACTTTCATCTCATAATCAAGATAAGCCTCAATATTGTCCTTCCCATGGATGTGAGGGAGATCCACCTTGGATTCCCTTAATTTATGCTTTCTCTTAGGCTTATGATTTCTAAGCTCTTGTTGGTAGTAGTCACTTATGTTAAGTCAGACGAAGACGAAAGCAATACCCAACAAGGTTTTGAATGAGACAAATATAATACATATTGTTATTAATAACAAGTGTGTTAGTGTTTTAGATACAAGTACAGGTAAAATACTGAATAGAGAATATACATCCATACTAGAATCAAGAGATATGAGGCAGGCATTGGATAAAGGATAAGCAAACGAAGGAAATACATTAGAAGAAGACTCAGACGATACAAGATCATAGACGATGGGAAAATCCTAGCAAGAGCAACCTAGATGGAGTCAAGTACTTACAATTAATAGCCAACTAGACGGAGACTCGAATACATAGATGAAGATCAAGAAAGTTGTATTGCGTCTAAAGACACAACGAGACGAACTACCTAACATCCACACCTTCAAAAGAATACATAAAGACATCAAAATAGAAGAAGGAAGATAAGACAAATGGGCAAGCATTTATCCACAAATCAAAATAGTGTGTGTCAGAGCAAGTACACCTACCAGTCAGCAAAGGATAATGCCTGTGTCGCTACAATACCAACAAAGTACAGAAATATCTTAATGTCAGTCAAAAAAGCACATAACTGGCACAAAAGATCTCGAGAAGCATAGATTTAGCAAGCAAACATTAAATGCAAAGTCAGAAGCATTAAATGTCACAATCCATGAAGATTGTACAAACCAGATGAAAGAATCAGATGATAGGTAATCAAGCAGGAGAAATGAAGTTTACTTGATGGAATCATGCTTTGGAGTGCAAGAGGTGACATACTCAAAGAACCAAGAGGAGTTGGCTAGACATGAAGGTTTGGGCCAGTCAGGGCCCAATGGGCCTGATGGGCCTGGGAAGGCCCAAGTTGAACTTTTCATGGGCCATATTTTGTTATAGCTATTTTCATATGTTTTGTATACATCATGTTAGTATAGGTATCATATAATTTGGTCTTGTATTTTGGACCACATAGAGTAGCATTTTAGGTTTTAGGCTAGTTGGGCCTAGTTTTGGGCTTCATGGGCCTTTGGGCTTTTGGTACCCAATATTGGGGTCATTTTCATTCTTATAATTTTTCCTTTCCATTGTAATTGTTTGACCAATGTAATTAGGTGATATGAACCCAGAGGGATGGATTCGTTTTACGGATCTATCTAGGTTTGAAACCTCATAATTAATAAATTAAAATAAAAAAATATGGATTGAAATTAGATGCTAGAAATGGAGGGAAGGAAACGATAAAGGAATGGAGGAAGAATCACTCTTCCAAGGAAGGCTTCACACAAAGAATTGTGGATGATCCTTTGATATGCCCAAATTCTTGAATCACTCAAGAACAATTGGAGAATCACTCTCACTTAGTTTTTTTTTATTATTAAAACTCAAATTCTTGTCTATTTTTTATTCATCCCAATGGGAAGCTTATATAGCTTACAACCAACACCTTTCACTTACATTAGTGGGCAATTAATGGACTCCACTAAGCCTATCAATTATGACCACTAATGACAAAACATTAAAAAAAATCACTTTAGTGGACAATTGTTGAACTCCACTAAGCCTAACAATTATGACCACTAATGACAAAACATTAAAAACACATGCTAAATTCGTGCACCCTTTGGTATGCCTCATGGCTGATTCATCCCAAAGGTTTTGGACCTTATTTAACTAAAAACAACTTGCCTAATAACTAGCCCAATAAGTGGTGCAGCCCAAACAAGAGTTGGCAGCCACTTTAACAAGAGTTTTAGGCCTTTATTTACTAATTACAAGTACTAAAAACACCCACTAAGAAAACCCTAGTCATTGGTCCTCCAAGTTCTTTGAGTGCTCCCATCAGATTCACATCATACCCTCCTTCTTTGAGGAGATTCGTCCCGAATCTTAAAACTTTATTTATTTCCTAATTTATTTAATTCAGTAACTACTGCCGAAACACAAATGCTTCCTCCTGGGTCGAAGACATCTCGCTTGTATCCATCTCTAGCTCCACCTGTTGGTAAGTTATTAATCATCAACGAAACAAATAAAACCTCTTCAAACTCATAACCACAAACATACTCAATGAATAGGAATTGAATCCCATTCAAGTGGCAGCTTTGGAAAATAGTAACTTCAAACAATAAATCAACTTCATCTTCCAGGTCCAAGGTCTCTTGAATTTTATTTTGAGAGGTGGGCAGAATGTATAAAGGTGCATTAGGAATGATGTTGACATGCTTCTTCAAACAAGAAAACTTGTGTTCCTGTTCCTGTATATTTGACACATCAAAAGAAGAAAATGTAACGTTAGAGTTGTCATATTCCTCTCTATGTATCTCATCTTCTTCTCTCATTTTCTCTTCTCTTTCTTTTGCTATCTTTATTTTCAATTTCAGTTGATCCTCATGTACAGCGTCGGATGATAGACATATCAACTTAATCCTTCGTCCACCATGCACAAAAGAAATAGAAGGTCGTTCAGGATTTATAATTTTATTGTACAACCATGGCCTCCCTAATAACATATGGCATGTCTCCATGGGGGCAATATCACAAAGAACTTCATCTTCATATTTTCCAATAGAGAATTTAATCATTGCTTGTCCATTTGTAGTGGCCAGACATAATTTCTCAACCGCCCTGCTACTCACGACATTTCTGAAATTGAATTCATCTACTGCGACCAAGAACAAATGGCTGTCAACCAAACATCTTGTATAGTAAATTTCCATTGCCATTCCAAACCTAGAGCCGAAGCTCTGATACCAAATGATATGATTCCTAATTGCACCAGAGTTGAAAAAAGGATCTTTTGGGTTCAAAATCTTAGACTTAATTTCTGGAATGTAGGGAAGGATCTTTTGGGTTAAAATCTTGGACTTAATTTCTGGAATGTGGGTAAGGAAATTAGATGCAAGAAATGGAGGGAAGGAAACGGTAAAGGAATGGAGGAAGAATCACTCTTCCAAGGAAGGCTTCACACAAAGAATTGTGGATGATCCTTTGATATGCCCAAATTCTTGAATCACTCAAGAACAATTGGAGAATCACTCTCACTTAGTTTTTTTTTATTATTAAAACTCAAATTCTTGTCTATTTTTTATTCATCCCAATGGGAAGCTTATATAGCTTACAACCAACACCTTTCACTTACATTAGTGGGCAATTAATGGACTCCACTAAGCCTATCAATTATGACCACTAATGACAAAACATTAAAAAAAATCACTTTAGTGGGCAATTGTTGAACTCCACTAAGCCTAACAATTATGACCACTAATGACAAAACATTAAAAACACATGCTAAATTCGTGCACCCTTTGGTATGCCTCATGGCTGATTCATCCCAAAGGTTTTGGACCTTATTTAACTAAAAACAACTTGCCTAATAACTAGCCCAATAAGTGGTGCAGCCCAAACAAGAGTTGGCAACCACTTTAACAAGAGTTTTAGGCCTTTATTTACTAATTACAAGTACTAAAAACACCCACTAAGAAAACCCTAGTCATTGGTCCTCCAAGTCCTTTGAGTGCTCCCATCAGATTCACATCATTAGGTCATTAGAATAGGAAAATACAAGGAATACTAAAGTATGCTAATTAGGTTAAATTAGGTTTAATTTGGAAGTCATTTAAGTTACATTTGAGTCACATGTTTAGCACCATGGGTGGCTGAACATGTGCCACTCAAATTAACCCTAAATGAATCTCAAATCACACCTAAATGCACCTTGGTACCTAAATTTTCGGACTTACACATGTGCACCAAAGTTTGAATTCAAAATTCAAATTTGAATTCAAACTTTAGGCGCCATTTTGTGAGGCTTTAGTTTAGGCACCTATGGGTCACAATTCCGTGCATACTTAAGCCATTCTTTCACCTTTTGTATTCACTTTGAACCTTATATGAAATTTGAGAGCCAAGAGCCGAATTTCCTTTTCAAAGTCTTCTTGAGAATTCACCTCAAAAACCTAGGGAGTTCATCTTCTTCCTTCTCTTTGAAGTGAGTCTTCCATTGATCTTTGAGCTTGGATGCTTCCATCCAAGGCTTGAGCCTTCATCCATCCGTGTTCCTTCTTCATTCAAGCTCCATTTCATTCGGTGTTATCTCCTTAAAGAGGATCCGTGGCTAGGAGGAGCTAAGGAGAAGAACATTCATCACTTCTCCCTACTTCTTCCATCATTTTTGGTATCAAGAGCAAGGTTCTTCAAGGAGATAAGTGCTTCATCTTTTTGTGTCCGAATTTGTGTTCAATATGTTCTTCTTGTCTTGTTTAAGTTTCGTTGTGGATCTATATGTTTTGAATCCTCTTGTGTTCCATAGATCCATTGGTTGATTGTTTTTGAGTTTCTTTTACAATCAACATGAATTAGGACCTATTAGCTTGTGCTTGTTTTGATTTAATTTGAGTCTCTCCATTCTTGTATGTGTCCGTGATTGGACTTCATGCATTTGCATTAGATTTTTGGTTTTTAATCTTGTTTTGTCTTAGAGTTTGTGTGTAGTCCTTATATGTCATAAAATTCCTTGAATAGCATGTTGATCTAATTTTTGTTTTGAGTTCATTGTTCATTAATTTTGCTCTCGGTCATTGTTCATATGTGCCTACCTATATGTGCTTTTTCTTTTACCTTATTGTGTTCATGATTTTCTATTAGTCCTAGCAAGTTTCCTTAGAGTTAGGTTTCCATTGTGTTCTTAAAGTTTTCAAATCACTTTCCATTGAAAAATCTTATAAAAACATTTATGATTCAAAATTTCAAGTACTTCTAGTGCATTATCTTTGGATTCAAATTTAAAAAAAAATATATATATTAAGGCTGGAAAAACAGAGTTAAAACAGAGCCTAAAGTGTTCAAAAGATCAAAAGAAAAGAGTTCATAAGGAATCCAAATCAAAACCTAAAGACTAGTGCACTAGTTTCTCAAGTTTACTTGAATTTTGACCTAATTTTTGGCTAACTTGTAGTCTCGGTTTCTATAGCTTGGAATCTTAGAAAAATTTGAAACAAAAGGCAAATATACTCTCTGGACTCTTAACTTGAATATAGAAAAAGAAAGAATTAAAAAAAAAAAATAGAGAAAGCATTTTAAAGTGAAAAAGCCGAGAGGTGTTCATTGATAAAAATCCATTTGATTCCTTGTTATTGTTTTGACTACTATTTGTTCTATACTTATCCAATTGCTTTAAAAAAAATTTTGTTTTGTTCATCTACTCTAGTACCTATCTAGGAACATTCCTAACTGAGTGCTAGCTTTATTTGGAGTCTTATTTTCCAGTTTTACTTGTTGAACCTCTTTGAGTCTTGTCATATATACATATTACTCTTAACTTTTGGTATAAGCTTTCCAAATTGTGCTTCTATTGCTTGTCTAGTTTTCTTTCAATAATTTCCCTGTGCTGGAAGTGGCCTCAAATCCTTGCTCAAGGATCAAGCATTTCTCAACAAAGAGTAGGAAAAGTTTGGACACTAAGACCTAAAAATTTGACCTAATTTAGTGACCAAAACTTCTCCTAAACTTCCTTTACTTGAGTGACCATTCCTTTCACCTTGTGAGGCAGCCACCATTAACCTCTTTGTTGTGTTTCTTTTGCAGGTCCAGTAGCATCATATTGAAGTATTAGTGGCGGATTAAACACTTGATTAAGTGTTGGAAAATTTGCACAACAATCCGTCACTAGTTGGTTGCTAAAGCTGCCACTTTATTGCTTTCCTAGACTAGTTTACATTTTTGCCAAATCTTTTGTATTTTAAACCAATTTGTAAAGCTTGGAGGGAGTATTAAGAAGCTGGTCAGGTATATCTAAATCCTTGTTAGCATCCTCACGTGTAGTGCTAGTGGAAGTGGCTTGGAAATTTCATATGTTTCAAGCTTCCACTTAGGGAACCCGACTAGTTACTTATCTTGATTCCTTTAAGTTCTTTGTCTTTTAATTGCTTTATTTTGCTGCCTTGAAACGTCTAGACTTGTGTAGATTTACTTGCTCACGTTTAGTTTAGTCTCAAAAACAAACAAATTGTGAAAAAGCATTCAAAATTTTTGTGAAAAGTTTTGGGGAATTGGAAGTACCACAAAGGAGTTTAGTGATTTCCACTTGAAAAGGCTTGGTTATTAAGTGGCTCTTTGTAGCTCACCTCCCTTGATAGTGCAACTTGTACACTTAGACTTCCAAGTGCTATTTTCATTCCTAGAAAATACCAAAAACATTTTATAACTTTTTGCATAGCATATAAAATCTTATTGCTTAATCATGAGTCAACATTCTCAAAGTAGTAGTGACTTTGAATCTCCTAAAAGTTTTAAAAGAATTGTCAAGGAGGTTGAGGCACTAAAACTTTGGAAGCATGATGAAATACTTCAAAAACAAAAAGAAAAACTTGAAAAGGAAGTACAAATCATGGCTTTAGAACAAGAGATTCAAAAGATTAAGCAACGAGAAGAAAAACTTTTGAAAAGATTGAATAAAAATAAAAGTCCAAAAGGTTCTTCTAGGAGCTCAACTAAGAGCTCCAATGATTCTCAAAGCCAAGAATATGATGGTAGTTTGAACATGGATGAATACTACCAACCTCATTCTAGGAGAGTCATTAAAGAACACAAAGTGAGGGAATCAAGGGTTGATCTCCCTTACTTTCATGGAAAAGAAGATGTGGATGCCTACTTGGATTGGGAAATGAAAGTGGAGCAAATCTTCACTTGTCACCAAGTAGGTGAAGAAAGAAAAGTTCCCTTGGCCACCTTAGCTTTCCAAGGACAAGCTATGTATTGGTGGACATCCTTAGAGAGAGAGAGAAGACTTCACAATGACCTATGAACATGTTAATGGACTAATCACATGCATGAACTCAAAGATTATAAATTAAAATGACATCATACAATTTTGGCCAGCACCATACAACATATACTTTCAAGATTCAAAAAGAAAAAGGATTATTAGAAGTGATGACAAAACAAGAGCTACACATGACATCCAAGACATACGAATTCACATAGATTTCAAAAAAAAAAATACTCCTAACACCACACAAAATATTTTCATACATCAATCATCATTTCATACATCAAAAAATAAAGGAAAACTCATAGAACGAGAATTTGAAGACATTTTGAACCAAATTTTTTTGACATTTTTATATCTATCATATAGGATACAAGAATTAAATCTAAGAAAAAGGCACTACACAAGACAAGTAATAAGACTTTAAAAAAAATGGAAAAAATAAAGAAGAAACCTCCATGGATGAACAAAAACTCATGATACCAAATATAATGAAACTAGTGAGCAGATGGTTCATGCAACTCTTCAACTAGCTCCATTGATGCACCCAATGTTCATCAATGAAACTTCAAAGCTCAAAAAAAATTCAGAAATGGTAAAAAGGAAAGGGGTGATGTTCAAGTGAAGATAAGCAAGAAGGTGAAAAACTTGTCAAAAGGAGAAATTTCTTTATAAGGTGAAGAACCAATTGAAAATTGCAACATTGATGGAAATACTAGGAGAAGTGAAGGATGTTCTTCTCCTTGAATTTGCCTAGGCTTGGATCTCTTCAAAGGAGACTTGAATCCGCAGCTATGGACACTTGAAGAAGGATGATTCTCGGTTGGAATAGGCTTAAGCCTTGGATGGAAGCATCCAAGCTTAAGGAGCAAAGGATTCCTCACTTCAAAGAGAAGGAAAAGATGAACTCTCCTATGGCTTTTGATGTGAGAAATTTCGGTGACTCTCAAGAGAAAATTGGGCTGAATAAGCTCTCCAATTTTATTAATCTCAAAAGTGAATACAAAGAGTGGAAGAATCACTTAAGTAGGGTTCCAAGTGTGCAACTTTGGGCGCCTAACTCCAAGGCTACATGTGGCGCCCAAAATTTGAATTCAAACTTGAAATTTGAATTCAAATTTTGGCTCCCATGTGCTAGTCCGAAAATTTAGGTGCCTAGATGCATTTAGGTTTGATTTGAGAGTTATTTAGGGTTAATTTGAGTGGCACATGTTCAGCCACCCATGGTGCTAAACATGTGACTCAAATGTAACTTAAATGACTTCCAAATTAAACCTAGTTTAACCTATTTTACCTATTTAAGTAATTCTTGTATATTCCTAATCTAATGACCTAAATACAATGGTCAAACAAATACAATGGAAAGGAAAAATTACAAGAATGAAAATGAGCCCAATATTGGGTACCAAAAGCCCAAAGGCCCATGAAGCCCAAAACTAGGCCCAACAAGCCTAAAACCTAAAATGCTACTCTATGTGGTCCAAAATACAAGACCAAAATATATGATACCTATACTAACATGATGTATACAAAACATATGAAAATAGCTATAACAAAATATGGCCCATGAAAAGTTCAACTTGGGCCTTCCCAGGCCCATCAGGCCCATTGGGCCCTGACTGGCCCAAACCTTCATGTCTAGCCAACTCCTCTTGGCTCCTTCAATATGTCACCTCTTGCCTTCCTAGGCATGATTCCATCATCCCCTCCCTCTTGAAAAGGATTTGTCCTCAAATCACGAGGATGCATGGAATAAGAAACATCACCTACATACACAACAAACCATGTATAAGAGGTGACATGTTTATGATGAGAAAATGGATTATGGATCCTAAGAGGAGTCCTTATATCTAGCCTAAGAAAAAATAAACTATCAAAATTAGACTCCCTAAAAGTAGAAATAGGCTCATCTCCTAAGCATAACCTAGAAGTAAAACCTAAGAATGTAATAACACTGTGACTAAGACAATGAAAAGAATGATTTTTAAACACTACAATATCTTGCCTAAAATACCCTAAATGGTAGCCTAGGCTTTTCCTAAAATATAAAGAAAAGAATACTAGAAAACGTCCTAAACAATTTTGAATCATATTGTTTGGTAGATAAAATGTCTTGGAAAATCTTGAAAACTCATATAAACTATTTTTGTTTTGTAGGGAAGGGTGCAAATTAAGTTCAAATAAAGATGAACTTCCCATAAGATCAAAAATAGAATATGAAATATGACAAGATGTATCTATCAAACAATATATTCCAAAATTTGGGTGCTTTATTAGAAAAACTATGGTAGAAGGATTCCTAAAGAGAGGAAGGCTATCTTCCTTGGGCACCTCCAAGGAAGTAGCACAAGAAGTGGAACTAAATGTAGTCCACTCCTTCTTCACTACATCTTGAAGTTGAGATTCATTTTTCTTTAGAATGATTTGTTCTTGAATCTCTACTTCATGACTAGTGGTAAGATTAGGGTAAGAGTTAAGGTCTTTATTTATGAAGAGAGTATTTTGTAAATGATTTTTAGTGGTAGAACAACTCTCTTCACTCACAAGTCCTTTAGAGGAATTATTTTCCTCCTTACTCTTCCCTAAGAGCAATGCCTTTTTTCTTTCTTTTTCTCTTGTTTTTCTCAATTTTTTCTTTTGCTAAAAGTTTTTCTCTCTTTTGTTTAATAATGTGAATTTCTTCCTCTAAAATTGCAATTTGTGCTTTTTTTTCAAGTTTTTCTTTTTCTTTTTGTAAAGCTTCTTGCTTTGTCCAAGGTGTTAGTGATTTAAGCCTTTGAGTAGAATGTGAAAAACCTTTTGGAGAGCTTAATTCACTACCACTTGAGAAATATTTTCTCATGATTAAACAAAAGAATTTTTTTGTATATGCTATGCAAAAAGTTATAAAATGTTTTTTTTGTATTTTCTAGAAATGAAAATAACACTTGGAAGTCTAAGTGTACAAGTTGCACTATCAAGGGAGGTGAGCTACAAAGAGCCACTTAATAACCAAGCCTTTTCAAGTGGAAATCACTAAACTCCTTTGTGGTACTTCCAATTCCCCAAAACTTTTCACAAAAATTTTGAATGCTTTTTCACAATTTGTTTGTTTTTTAGACTAAACTAAACGTGAGCAAGTAAAACTACACAATTCTAGACGTTTCAAGGCAGCAAAGTAAACAAAATTAAAGTTCAAACACTTGAAGGAAGCAAGGATAATCAACTAGTCGGTTTGCCCTAGGTGGAAGCTTGAAACATATGAAATTTTCAAGCCACTTCCACTAGTACTACACGTGAGAATGCTAACAAGGAGTTAGATATACCTGACCAGCTTCTTAATACTCCCTCCAAGCTTTACAAATTGATTTTAAAATACAAGAGAGATTGCAAAATTTAAACTAGCCTAGAAAGCAACAAAATGGCGGTTTTGGTGACCAATTAGTGACGGTTTTTGTGTTCAACTTTTCTAACACTTGTTTAAGTGTCTTAATCCGCCACTAATCCTTCAAATTTGATGCTCCTGGACCTGCAAAGAATCAAAACAAAAGAGGTTAATGGTGGCTGCCTCACAAGGTGAAAGGAATGGTCACTCAAGTGAAGGAAGTTTAGGAGAAGTTTTGGTCACTGATTTAGGTCAAATTTTTAGGTCTTAGTGTCCAAACTTTTCCTACTCTTTGTTGAGCAATGCTTGATCCTTGAGCAAGGATTTGAGGCCACTTCCAGCACAGGGAAATTATTGAAAGAAAACTAGACAAGCAATAGAAGTACAATTTGAAAAGCTTATACCAAAAGTTAAGAGTAATATGTATATATGACAAGACTCAAAGAGGTTCAACAAGTAAAACTGGAAAATAAGACTCCAAATAAAGCTAGCACTCAGTTAGAAATGTTCCTAGATAGGTACTAGAGTATATGAACAAAACAAAAAAAATTTGAAAGCAATTGGATGAGTATAGAACAAGTAGTAGTCAAAACAATAACAAGGAATCAAATGATTTTCTATCAATACACACCTCACGGCTTTTTCAATTTAAAATGTCTTATATATATTTTTTTTTAATTCTTTCTTTTTATAGTCTCAAATTAAGACTCCAGAGAAGGTGTTTGCCTTTTGTTTCAAATTTTTCTACGATTCCAAGCTATAGAAACCGAGACTACAAGTTAGCCAAAAATTAGGTCAAAATTCAAGTAAATTTGAGAAACTAGTGCACTAGTCTTTAGGTTTTGGTTTGGATTTCTTTTGAACTCTTTTTCTTTTGAACATTAGGTCTTTAGGCTCTGTTTTAAACTCTGTTTTCCAGCCTCTTAACTCACTTTTTTTTTTAAATTTGAATCCACAAAATTAGTGCACTAGAAGTAGGATTACACTTGAAATTTTGAGTCAAAATTTTTTTATAAGATTTTCAATGGAATATGATTTGAAAACTTAAGAACACAAAGGAAACCTAACTCTAAGGAAACTTGCTAGAACTAATAGCAAATTATGAACACAATAAGGTAAAAGAAAAGCACATATAGGTAGGCAAAAGAGAAACAAAACCGAGAGCAATATGTAGACACAAAGTTCAAAATAAAACTAGGTTAAACATGCTATTCAAGGAATTTGCAACATATAAAGACTAAACACAAACTTCTAAGACAAAACATAGATTCAAAACCAAAATATAAATGCAATGCATGAGGTCCAATCACGGACACATACAAGGAATGGAGAGACTCAAAAAGAAACAAAAATAAGCACAAGCTAATAGGTCCTAAACAAGTTGATTGTGGAAGAAATCAAGAACAATCAAACAATGGATCTATGGAACAAATTTGATTCAAAACAATTAGATCCGAATAGAAACTCAAAGGAGACATACAAGAGTACACAAACAGAAAAATAATCGGACAAAACACAAGAGAACTTATCTCCAAGAAGAACCTTGCTCTTGATACCAAAAATGATGGAAATACTAGGAGAAGTGAAGGATGTTCTTCTCCTTGAATTTGCCTAGGCTTGGATCTCTTCAAAGGAGACTTGAATCCGCAGCTATGGACACTTGAAGAAGGATGATTCTCGGTTGGAATAGGCTTAAGCCTTGGATGGAAGCATCCAAGCTTAAGGAGCAAAGGATTCCTCACTTCAAAGAGAAGGAAAAGATGAACTCTCCTATGGCTTTTGATGTGAGAAATTTCGGTGACTCTCAAGAGAAAATTGGGCTGAATAAGCTCTCCAATTTTATTAATCTCAAAAGTGAATACAAAGAGTGGAAGAATCACTTAAGTAGGGTTCCAAGTGTGCAACTTTGGGCGCCTAACTCCAAGGCTACATGTGGCGCCCAAAATTTGAATTCAAACTTGAAATTTGAATTCAAATTTTGGCTCCCATGTGCTAGTCCGAAAATTTAGGTGCCTAGATGCATTTAGGTTTGATTTGAGAGTTATTTAGGGTTAATTTGAGTGGCACATGTTCAGCCACCCATGGTGCTAAACATGTGACTCAAATGTAACTTAAATGACTTCCAAATTAAACCTAGTTTAACCTATTTTACCTATTTAAGTAATTCTTGTATATTCCTAATCTAATGACCTAAATACAATGGTCAAACAAATACAATGGAAAGGAAAAATTACAAGAATGAAAATGAGCCCAATATTGGGTACCAAAAGCCCAAAGGCCCATGAAGCCCAAAACTAGGCCCAACAAGCCTAAAACCTAAAATGCTACTCTATGTGGTCCAAAATACAAGACCAAAATATATGATACCTATACTAACATGATGTATACAAAACATATGAAAATAGCTATAACAAAATATGGCCCATGAAAAGTTCAACTTGGGCCTTCCCAGGCCCATCAGGCCCATTGGGCCCTGACTGGCCCAAACCTTCATGTCTAGCCAACTCCTCTTGGCTCCTTCAATATGTCACCTCTTGCCTTCCTTGGCATGATTCCATCAAACATGGTAAGGCACAATAAGTGTGACTCATGTCATCATCCTAGATCTAGAAGAGCCAATGAGGCTTGTCACAAGACAAGGTGCCAAAGGTGTGGTCATCCGACTTTGCTGAAGCTTGAACAACTAATGGAACTCCATGGAATGGTTGATGGTCGAATCGTTCAAGAAACCCCTAGGACCTCCATTAATCTTTCTTAATGCAATTCAAAGCACTTTGATCGAACAAATGGATAGGAGAAGGTATTTAGAGCTCAAGCTTCTTCAAGGAGGAAAAAATTAAGAAAAATGGTGCTCTAAGGCACAAGGAAGGTTTTCTTACTGGAAGTGTTTAAAGAGAAGTGTCTCCTAAGGGACTTTAGAGAAATTGGAAGAAATAATTATGAAGCCAAAATGCTCATAAACTCCAAATGATGCATACAATGAGGCTATAGTCCTTAAATAGATATAAGGGGCTTCTACGAGAAACTAGTCTAACCAAGGTTCAAAAATGAATCATGATTAGCTAACTAGAGTGATTGGCACACCAATTTAAATTTGAAATTCAAATTGGCGCATGAACCTAGGTGCTCCCATTTGCAACTAGATCTAAGAAGTTACACTAATGCATTTGAATGTCATTTGAATTATATTTGAATTGAATTTGGCCAAGCGATGAGCGCCCTCACATGGCTAATCACATGGTGCCAAATTCAATCTCAAGTGTAGGTTAAATGACATACAAATGCTTATATGTGACCTCAAGGCCCAACATCCTATTCTACAAGGCCTGAAATCTTACACTAAAGAAAAGATACAGTCAAAGAAAAATAACAAGGAGAAGGCATTGGGCTCAAATCATATAGTAGCCCAACTCAAGAGAAGCTTAGACCTACTAACCTCTATATAGTCCTAATGGAGGACCATCCTTGGTACTTCACTTCATGTGAGACCCATCACATGGTTCATGGCTATGGCCAATTTGAGTAGTATAGAATTTATTGCTTTATTCCAATTTTACCCTTGTATTTTGGGGTATTTTAGTCATAGGATTTATTTTCTTTGTATTTCCCATTTTACCCTTGTATTATGGGGTGCTTTAGATGATTAGGTTTTTAATTTGGGCTAGGGTATTACACTAGAAGGGTGACGCATATTTGGTGAGTTTTGGATCTATTTTTGGTGTTAGAAAGGCTTAGGCCCAAGTGGAGGGTAAAGGTTGCATGATCATATCATGCACCTTGATGTAGCCAATCTAGACCCATAGATTCCAAACTTGGTCACCAAGTAGCATCTAGGGTTCATTTTGCATGTCATTTGGAGTGCATTTGCCTTATGAATTTCGGCCATGCATGTCCCAAATGAAACCCTAGATGCCTCCCCTCCTATAAATACCCAACCCCCCACCACTTGTAAATACTTTGGATTATATGAATTTGAGAGAGCATTTTCTTGCCTCAAATCCTATCCTTAGTCCCTAGGTTAGTTTCGGCTAGCTTCCTTCATTCTCCACCCTTGGAGAGTGAAACCCTAGAGTGGCCTCCATCTACACTTGGAGTGAGCCAACCTTGAGCAACCATACACCAACACTCTAAACACTTCCGCCCAAGCACCACCTTTTCACGCCTATCTTCATTTCTCCACCATAAACCTCCCTTTTGTCTACCCTTTGGTGAGCCTAGATCAAGGGCAAGGTCTCCCCCTTCACACTCTACATCAATCATGGAAGGAGGAAGCCATCAAGTCCCAATCCTATTGTATCCCCATAACAATAGCCCTAATAGTAGGACCCTTGGTCACGCCTATGTCATCAACAACCATGAGAAAACTTGTGCCCTCAAGTGGACATCCAACTACTTGTTCCTTCCAAATGGACGTACACTTCAAGGGCCATGCATCCAAGAGATGCTCTCATGGGTCATTCATGCCCAATAAGTCTATATCTCCTTTTCTAGTTACACCCCCCTAAAATACTATATACACCCTAGAAAATAAATATTTACAATGAAAAAGATACACAACGAAGAGAAAGTAAGCTACTAAATTTTTTTGAAAGCTTAATAAAAGTTTGGACCTTATTCTTCCAAGCATAACCCACTCCTCTTAGTTCCTTTTGAACTTGACCCATTGGCATGATGTCATCATAAAGTTTATATTTTAATTTTTAACATAATATATTATGTAATCTTAAACAAAAAATAAAAGAATATCACTAGTGAAAAATAGGATATGAGTCTATTACATTGGTTGTGTTGCAACTAACATAATAGTTGACGCATTGACATTTATAAAAATAATTAATGTCAATTTTTAACATCGGTTATTTTATAATTGATATTGTATATCACATACATCATAGGTTATTTTATAATCGATGTCGTATGTCACATGCTACATTGCTTTAACTTTTAACTAATATATAGTGTGGGATATATGACATCCATCACGTTAAAATGTTTTAGAGACCTTTTTCTTTCTTTTCACCCTTGTTCTTCTTCCTTCTCTTGGGTTTTCACTTTCCTTTGTCACCCTCTTTTCGCCTCGTTGCTTTACTTCTCGCCTCCTTTCTTTGGCCTCTTATTTATTTGCGTCATTTGACTAGGGCATCAAAGTGGTTGTGACACTATTTTCTCTGGTTTGTCATCATCTTATTAGAATGATTCTCTGTAGGCATTTTCTTTTTTGTTTTAGTTATTGTTAGTTATAATGACACAAAAAGTTCACATTAGCACAACTATACCATAAAGCTTCTATTACTTAGCGAAAATATAAATTATTTATCCTAAATTTAACATGCATTGAAACTTTAACATCATGCATGAACAAATATTTATACTTGAAATTTCAATGATTGATTGGAATCAAAGCAGTAAAAGCAAATCCCTTAACTAGGTTTCAATACCAAAATATATATTATCTACATACATAGAACAAAAAACTATACAATTAAACTAGTTCTGTAGACACCTAATTTCGTCCAGGGTACACAAACAAAGAAATGGACATCAAACATGAAGAGAAGGAATTCCTAAAAGCCCAGAAATGACACGATATGACATCAAAAGTGTTGAGATTCATGGAGTGGTGAATCAACTCAAACTTCGAGAATGAAGCTTTTGATGATAACAAAGTGTGGATTCTGAAAGTCAAAGCTGATCAAGGACATCAACAAGTCCAAAACAAAGTCAAGGAGAAAATATGGATATTATGATGTAATAGGAGTAGCTCATAAGTTGTATTGTTTTGTTGAGCTTATTTTGCATGTGTGTGCTTTGTGCATGGGTTAATCTTTATCTAATCTGACTAAGAGTGAGTATGATGATGAGTAGAAAATTGAAAAGTTATTTTGAGACATAAAACAGAGTTTTTGAAAACTGACTCAAAATAATCGATTATCGTTAAATATAATCGATTATTCCAACAACAGGTGAAAAGGATGCCTTGCTGTAATAATCGATTATTTGTGAAATAATTGATTATCCCAGTGATGGAATCATAATTGGGAATGCAAGAGGTGACACACACAAGATCCAAGAGGAGTTGGCTAGACATGAAGGTTTGGGCCAGTCAAGGCCCAATGGGCCTGACGGGCTTGGGAAGGCCCAAGTTGAACTTTTCATGGGCCATATTTTGTTATAGCTATTTTCATATGTTTTGAATACATCATGTTAGTATAGGTATCATATATTTTGGTCTTGTATTTTGGACCAGATAGAGTAGCATTTTAGGTTTTAGGCTTGTTGTGCCTAGTTTTGGGCTTCATGGGCCTTTGGGCTTATGGTACCCAATATTGGACTCATTTTCATTCTTGTAATTTTTCCTTTCCATTGTAATTGTTTGACCAATGTAATTAGGTCATTAGAATAGGAAAATACAAGGAATACTAAAGTATGCTAATTAGGTTAAACTAGGTTTAATTTGGAAGCCATTTAAGTTACATTTGAGTCACATGTTTTGCACCATTGGTGGCTGAACATGTGACACTAAAATTAACCCTAAATGACTCTCAAATTAGACCTAAATGCACCTTGGTACCTAAATTTTCGGACTTACACATGTGCACCAAAGTTTGAATTCAAATTTCAAATTTGAATTCAAACTTTAGGCGCCAATTTGTGTAGCTTTGGTTTAGGCGCCTATGTGCTTCATTTTCGTGCATACTTAAGCTCTCCTTTCACCTATTGTACTCACTTTTGAATATATGAGAATTTCTGAAATCATTCTTCAGTTAATTCCCTCAAGAGTCACCGAAAATTCCAAGAGAGAAATCCAAAGAGAATGCCTTCAAATCCCTTAGGAAAACCTAGTTTCCTTCACTTTGAAGTGAGCAATCCTTTGAGTGCTTGAGCTTGGATGCTTCCCTCTCACATTTCCGCAAGTGTTCATCATCTTAAAGTGTTCATCATTTTGGTTCAATCTCCATTGAAGAAGATCCGTGCCTAGGAGGAGTTTAGGAGAAGCTTGTTCATCACTTCTTCTACTCACTTCTATCAATTTTGGTATCAGAGCAAGGTTTCTTCAAGGAGATAAGTTCTTCAAATTTTTGTGTCTGTTTTTGTGTCTTGTGTTCTTGTGTTTGTCTTGCTTGAGTTTCTTTGTGGATCTATACGTTTTAATTCATATTGTGTTCATAGATCCATTGTTGATTGTTCTTGATTTTTCTTCCACAATCAACTTGTTAGGAATTATTTGCTTGTGCTATTTTTGATTTTATTTTGAGTCTCTCCATTCCTTGTATGTGTACGTGATTGGACCTCATGCATGTGCATTAGATTTTTTTTTTGAATCTTTGTTTTGTCTTAGAAGTTTATGTGTAGTCCTTACATGTTGCAAATTCCTTGAATAACATGTTTAACCTAGTTTTATTTTGAATTTTGTGTCTACATGTTGTTCTCGGTTTGCTCTAATTTGTGCCTACATATATGTGCTTTTTCTTTTACCTTATTGTGTTCATAATTTGCTATTAGTCCTAGCAAGTTTCTTTAGAGTTAGGTTTCCATTGTGTTCTTAAGTTTTCAAATCACTTTCCATTGAAAATCTTATAAAAAAATTTTGACTCAAAATTTCAAGTGTAATCCTACTTCTAGTGCACTAATTTTGTGGATTCAAATTTAAAAAAAAAAAGTGAGTTAAGAGGTTGGAAAACAGAGTTTAAAACAGATCCTAAAGACCTAAAGATCAAAAGAAAATAGTTCAAAAGGAATCCAAACTCAAAACCTAAAGACTAGTGCACTAGTTTCTCATTTTCACTTGGATTTTGACCTAATTTTGTAGTCTCGGTTGTAGACCCCTAAAATTGTCCGGGTCGAAAATAAGACTCGAAGACTCTCAAAGATCAAAGGAAAGTCAGCCAGAAGGACTCCCAGAAGACCATAGGATGACTATCTGTAGGTTTAGAGGTCTTAGAGTAGCCAAAAATAAGAAAGTGGGAGGTTTGGAGCTCAATACGGCCTCCTTGGAGTTCAGTACGGCCGTACTGCACATTTTGTACTACAATACGGCCGTACTGAAACCAATACGGCCGTATTGAAGTTTCTGTATTTCAATACGGCCGTACTGAATTCAATACGGCCGTATTGAAGTACAAAAACTCAATACGGGCCGTATTGAACCCAGGGGCCGTACTGCGCCTCATCCCTATAAATAGGACGTCATTTGGACGTCATTACACACTTTTCCACACAGTTTTGACTCCCTCCTTGAGTATTCTGGGGTTTTTGAGCAGTGTTCTGCCCTAGAAATCTCTCTGGGAGTCGATCCGACGAAGTTCTGGAATTCCGAGCATTTAGCTTGGAGATTCGAACTTAGTCGAAGGGAAATCTTTTGGATTTCCATAGTCAAAAATTATTTTTAGGAAGGAGCGAGCGAGCTTGTAGAGGGAGGGAGTGCCAAAAAGCCTCCTAGACTTCATTGATATATAAAAAGCACGCTTCAAGAGGTTTCTTTTCTAAAAATCCCTTCTTTTACCGCTTTCTGATTGTTGCATATTTAAATTTATCATCATGTAGATATTTAATTTACAATCGCTTATAATAAATAGGGGTAATTTAGTAATTTTGCGCTATTATTTAATAAATAATCCGTCATAGGGAACCCTAATGGGGAGTTGTGGGGGTGCTAACACCTTCCCCACACGTAACCGACTCCCTTACCCAACTCTGGTTGTAATGGCCAAAGTTGATTTATAAAATCAATTGCCTTAAATCTTTTTCCAATGTTTTGAGTAAAATATTGGTGGCGACTCCAAGAACCCTAATTTTTGCGAAAACCACTAATCCATAGAGGGTCCCGCTTGGGATTAATATGGATTAGTGAATCATTTAATAAAATTGGTAGCTCGACAAGGTCTCAGTTTGAGAATAAGTCGTTCTATCAATCCACCACTTTTCAAAACTTTAAAAAGAGTCCAACCATCGTCGCGATTGCCAAGGTCCGTTTCGGCGGGTGGCGACATCGGTTTCTATAGCTTGGAATCACAGAAAAATTTGAAACAAAAGGCAAACACCTTCTCTGGAGTCTTAATTTGAGACTGGAAAAAGAAAGAATTAAAAAAAAAATATATATATATATATATAAGACAATTTAAAATGCAAAAGCCGTGAGGTGTTCTTGGAGAAAATTCACTTGATTCATTGTTATTGATTTTGACTACTACTTGTTCTATACTTATCCAATTGCTTTCAAAAAAATTTTGTTGTGTTTTCTTTTGCAGGTCCAGGAGCATCATATTTGAAGGATTAGTGGCGGATTAAACACTTGAATAAGTGTAGGAAATTTGAACATCAAAAATCCGTCACTAATTAGTCACTAAAGCCACCTTTTACTTGCTTTCTAGGCTAG
Source organism: Cajanus cajan (assembly GCF_000230855.2). Lineage (NCBI taxonomy): Eukaryota > Viridiplantae > Streptophyta > Magnoliopsida > Fabales > Fabaceae > Cajanus > Cajanus cajan. The sequence goes on from NC_138525.1 coordinate 44,509,180, forward strand.
TTTACATTTTTGCCAAAATCTCTTGTATTTTAAACCAATTTGTAAAGCTTGGAGGGAGTATTAAGAAGCTGGTCAGGTATATCTAACTCCTTGGTAGCCTACTCACGTGTAGTACTAGTGGAAGTGGCTTGGAAATTTTATATGTTTCAAGCTTCCACTTAGGGAACCCGACTAGTTACTTATCTTGCTTCCTTTAAGTTCCTTGTTTTTTTAATTGCTTTATTTTGCTGCCTTCTTGAAACGTCTAGAATTGTGTAATTCTTAGTTGTTAATGTTTAGCTTAGCTTTCAAAACAAACCAATTGTGAAAAGCATACAAAAAAAAAATTTGTGAAAAGTTTTGGGGAATTGAAAATACCACAAAGGAGTTTAGTGATTTCCACTTGAAAAGGCTTGGTTATTAAGTGGCTCTTTGTAGCTCACCTTCCTTGATAGTGCAACTTGTACACTTAGACTTCCAAGTGCTGTTTTCATTCCTAGAAAATACCAAAAACATTTTATAACTTTTTGCATAGCATATAAAATTCTCTTTGCTTAATCATGAGTCATATTTCTCAAAGTAGTAGTGACTTTGAATCTCCTAAAAGTTTTAGAAGAATTGTTAAGGAGGTTGAGGCACTAAAACTTTGGAAGCAACAAGAGGTACTTCAAAAAGAAAAAGAGAAAATTGAAAGAGAAGTACAACTTGTTGCTTTGGAGGAAGAGATAAACAAGATCAAGCTAAGAGAATAAAAACTTTTAAAAAAATTACATAAAAACAAAAGTCAAAAAAATTCTTCCAAAGGTTCAACTAAGAGTTCCAATGACTCTCCTAGCCAAAATGAGGATAGCTTAAACCTTGATGCATATTACCAACCCCACCCTAGAAGAGTCATTAAGGAACCTAAAGTGAGGGAATCAAGGGTTGATCTCCCTTACTTTCATGGCAAAGAAAATTTGGATGCCTGTCGCCACCCGCCGAAACGGACGTTGGCATTCGCGACGATGGTCGAACTCTTTTTAGTTTTGAAAAATGATGGATTGTTAGAACGACTTATTCTCAAACTGAGACCTCATCGAACTAACAATTTTGTTAAATGATTCTCACCAATCCATGTTAATCCTAAGCGGGACCCTCCATGGATTAGTGGTTTTCGCAAAAAGAAGGGGTTCTTGGAGTCGCCACCAATGTTTTACTCAAAACATTGGAAAAAGATATAAGGCAATTGATTTTCACAAATCAACTTTGGCCATTACAACCAGAGTCGGGTAAGGGAGTCGGTTACGTGCGAGGAAGGTGTTAGCACCCCACAACGCCCCTTTCGGGTTCCCTATGACGGATTATTTCATAAATAATAGTGTAAAGTTACTAAATTACCCCTATTTATCAGAAACGATTATGAGTAAAATATTTACATGATGAAAACTCTAAACATGCAATGCAACAATCAAAAAGCAATAAATAAAAGCGGTAAAAGAAGGGATTTGGAAAGAAACCTTCGAAGCGGGCTTTTATATATTCAAAACGAAGTTTAGGAGGCTTTTTGGCGCTCCTTCCCACTACACGTCCGCTCGCTCCTTTCCCTAAAGATAATTTTTACTATGGAAATCAAAGAGATTTCCCTTCGACTTGTTCGAGTCTCAAACTAATGGCTCATGACTCAAGAACTTCGTCGGATTGGCTCTCGGAGAGACTTCTAGGGCAGAGAATAGCTCAAAAACCCAAGAATACTCAGCACTAGGGTCCAGAAGTGTGGAAAAAGTGTGGAATGACGTGCAAATGACGTCCTATTTATAGGATTGAGGCGCAATACGGCCTGGGAGGTCAATACGGCCCGTACTGGGTTTTTGAACTACAGTACGGCCGTATTGAATTTGGTACGGCCGTACTGAAGTTCAAAAGCTTCAGTACGGCCGTATTGAGTTCACTACGGCCGTATTGCAGTTCAAATGGCTCAGTACGGCCATACTGAACCTCTGGGAGGGTGTATTGAGCTCCAATCCTCGCACACCCTTATTCTAAGCTACTCTAAGACTTCTAGACCTACAAAGAATCATCCTAGGGTCTTCCATGAGTCCTTCCGGCTGACTTTCCTTCGGTCTTCGAGAGTCTTTGAGTCTTATTTCCGACCCGGACAATTTTAGGGGTCTACAGCTGCCCCCCCTTTACTTAGTCGAAAGGCTTTTTGGTGTACCGGTTGACAAGTAAAGGAGTTGACCCAATTGTCCGGGGAGTAAGCCATCCTTCCGACTTGTAGTGTCTTCCGGTGGGAAAATTGTTAAGTGGCCTCTCCAGGTTGAGTATTAGTCGTCGCCTCTCCAGGCTCGTGCATACCTCGGTGTTTCTAACAACCTCGGTAGCGTGAGTTTGCCCTCTCTAGGGTCTGCATGCCTCCGTGTTTCTGACGACGTTGGCAGCTGCATACCTCCGTGTTTTTGACGACGTCGGTAGCTGAGTATTGGTCGTCGCCTCTCCAGGCTCGTGCATACCTCGGTGTTTCTGACAACCTCGGTAGCTGCATACCTCCGTGTTTCTGATGACGGGGTAGCTGAGTATTAGTCGTCGCCTCTCCAGGCTCGTGCATACCTCGGTGTTTCTGACAACCTCGGTAGCTGCATACCTCCGTGTTTCTGACGACGGGGTAGCTGAGTATTAGTCGTCGCCTCTCCAGGCTCGTGCATACCTCGGTGTTTCTGAAAACCTTGGTAGCGTGAGTTTGCCCTCTCTAGGGTCTGCATGCCTCCGTGTTTCTGACGACGTTCGCAGCTGCATACCTCCGTGTTTCTGACGACGTCGGTAGCTGAGTATTAGTCGTCGCCTCTCCAGGCTCGTGCATACCTCGGTGTTTCTGACAACCTTGGTAGCTTGAGTTTGCCCTCTCCAGGGTCTGCATGCCTCCGTGTTTCTGACGACGTTGGCAGCTGCATACCTCCGTGTTTCTGACGACGTCGGTAGCTGAGTATTAGTCGTCGCCTCTCCAGGCTCGTGCATACCTCGGTGTTTCTGACAACCTCGGTAGCGTGAGTTTGCCCTCTCCAGGGTCTGCATGCCTCCGTGTTTCTGACGACATTGGCAGCTGCATACCTCCGTGTTTCTGACGACGTCGGTAGCTGAGTATTAGTCGTCGCCTCTCCAAGCTCGTGCATACCTCGGTGTTTCTGACAACCTCGGTAGCGTGAGTTTGCCCTCTCCAGGGTCTGCATGCCTCCGTGTTTCTGACGACGTTGGCAGCTGCATACCTTCGTGTTTCTGACGACGGGGTAGCTGAGTATTAGTCGTCACCTCTCCAGGCTCGTGCATACCTCGGTGTTTCTGACAACCTCGGTAGCTGCATACCTCCGTGTTTTTGACGACGGGGTAGCTGAGTATTAGTCGTCGCCTCTCCAGGCTCGTGTATACCTCGGTGTTTCTGACAACCTCGGTAGCTGCATACCTCCGTGTTTCTGACGACGGGGTAGCTGAGTATTAGTCGTCGCCTCTCCAGGCTCGTGCATACCTCGGTGTTTCTGACAACCTTGGTAGCGTGAGTTTGCCCTCTCCAGGGTCTGCATGCCTCCGTGTTTCTGACGACGTTGGCAGCTGCATACCTCCGTGTTTCTGACGACGTCGGTAGCTGAGTATTAGTCGTCGCCTCTCCAGGCTCGTGCATACCTCGGTGTTTCTAACAACCTCGGTAGCGTGAGTTTGCCCTCTCCAGGGTCTGCATGCCTCCGTGTTTCTGACAACGTTGGCAGCTGCATACCTCTGTGTTTCTGACGACGTCGGTAGCTGAGTATTAGTCGTCACCTCTCCAGGCTCGTGCATACCTCGGTGTTTCTGACAACCTCGGTAGCGTGAGTTTGCCCTCTCCAGGGTCTGCATACCTCTGTGTTTCTGACGACATTGGTAGCATGAGTATTAGTCTTCGCCTCTCCAGGCTCGTGCATACCTTGGTGTTTCTGACAACCTCGGTAGCTGCATACCTCCGTGTTTCTGACGACGGGGTAGCTGAGTATTAGTCGTCGCCTCTCCAGGCTCGTGCATACCTCGGTGTTTCTGACAACCTCGGTAGCGTGAGTTTGCCCTCTCCAGGGTTGCATACCTCCGTGCTTCTGGTCACTTTGGTAGCGTGAGTTTGCCCTCTCCAGGGATGCATACCTCCGTGCTTCTGGTCACTTTGGTAGCGTGAGTTTGCCCTCTCTAGGGATGCATACCTCCGTGCTTCTGGTCACTTTGGTAGCGTGAGTTTGCCCTCTCCAGGGATTTGTGATGATTTTGTCTCCATAGTCCACGATGCTGCTTCGACGGTTGTTTTTGATTTTGGTGCCGCTGAGGGCTGGATAACGCAGGGATCCGTCTAGGGGATGTGCAGTTACTCATAGGTTCTTGTGTCCCAACTTTCCATTGCGTAGTTGGTGCCCACTGGGGAAATTCTGATTCCTCGGGGATGTAGACACAAAGATGCTCTTTCTGAGGTGAGCGATGCCTTATGATTGGCTGACGTCCTTTCGACGTTGGTGGAGTATCCCGGTTATCCTTATTCGGGTGACTCTTTTGATTTTCTGGTTTTGTTGCCTCTGCGTAGGCTGTTATCCACTGGGGGATTCTGTTGTGATGATTTTGTCTCCACAGTCCACGATGCTGCTTCGACGATTGTTTTTGATTTCGGTGCCGCTGAGGGCTGGATAACGCAGGGATCCGTCTAGGGGATGTGCAGTTACTCATAGGTTCTTGTGTCCCAACTTTCCATTGCGTAGTTGGTGCCCACTAGGGAAATTCTAATTCCTTGGGGATGCAGACACAAAGATGCTCTTTCTGAGGTGAGCGATGCCTTATGATTGGCTGACGTCCTTTCGACGTTGGTGGAGTATCCTGGTTATCCTTATTCGGGTGACTCTTTTGATTTTCTGGTTTTGTTGCCTCTACGTAGGCTGTTATCCGCTGGGGGATTCTGTCGTATTGATCTTGATTGGCCTCTTCTGTTAGGAGGATTATCTTGACGTTCGGTTTTTTGGTTGAATACCGAATTCCGCTTGGGGAATGGGTATTGATCTTTTTGGATTTTCCTTTTTTGGAGGAGTGCCTCTGAGTAGGCGAATGGGGATTGAGGATCTTGTGTATCCCAGAGTATTATTTAGAAAGCCTCTTTAGGCTTAGCTTCACTCGTCGCTCGAGTTGGAAAGCTATCTTCCACTGAGGAAGTCTGAGTCCTTTGACTCAGATATTTTGTTTGGATGATCATGCTTCCATTGGGGAATCTTGCTGATCTTGCTCTGATAGCTTTCACTGGGAATTCGGCCCAAGAGTGCAAGCTGAGATGTCTCTGGGGAGTATTATTTCGGCAAGCCTCTTCAGGCTTAGTTATTCTGTACGATTTGTTGGATTTTCTGAATTTTTTCCTTTTTTGTCGATTTTCCACTTTTTTCGGAATCGGAGGGATCTCAAACACACTCACAGATAAAGTATGCAGAGGAATGAAGATGTTGTTGATGTACAAAAGAATGGGCCAATACGGGCCGTATTGAATTGGTGTGGAAGTTATGGCCAATACGGCCGTATTCATTTCAGTACGCCCGTATTGAGTTGAAAATTTGTTCATAACCCTAATTTTAGTACGGCCGTACTGAACATGGTACGGGCGCATTGTTTTTTCTGAAGTTCATTTTTTTTTTCAATAAACAGAGAATAAGTGATCTTCCAGTACACCTATCATCTGTATGCATGTATGCGGTATGATGCACCTAATTCTATTTGATTTATTTTTCAAAAGAATTAACCGATGCGTTTCTTTGCTTGGATTTTTGCCATTCCTCTAGACGGGCTGTGCGCTGCCGATTTCTGTAATCGAGGAATGATGCGTATTATATCGAGATTGGTGTCATCAACCCAGTGATCGTTCCCTTCCTTTAGAAGACGTATCAACCTTCCTATTGACCACTATATCTCCATGTTTCCACTAGATTATTCTAAAATCGTTTGGGACAAGAGAAAAGAAAGGAAAGATATTTTTGTTCAAAAGTTTGTGTTTTAGAGGGGATTATTATTGTTTTGAAAACGGTTTTTGTAAGAATGGCTGGCCAAGGTAGGCTCGTGTGTTTAGGCTTTGTTTGATTAAACACTTATGAAGTTTAAGAAAGTCTTGTTATTGGCGTTGTGATTCGACAACTTAGATAGTTTCCCTTGAACCTTTCTTTTTGAATTCAGCTCATGGTACCATCATGGATTTCTTTTGCTTTTTTGATTGTCCTTATTTTTGCCTAAAACACCCCTTTGTGGCGTCTTAGCGGACCTTTGTTTTTGTTCATTTTTGCAACCCTAACTTTTGCCTAGGTCACCCTTTCGTGGGATTCCTAGCGGGTTCTTTGCTCTTATTTTTGCGCAGCCCCTTTTTGGGTTTCCTGCCGAGCTTTTTTTGTTTTTATGATTTTTGTTCTTAAAGGATTTCTTTTTTATCCATGATGGCACTTGTCGAGGCCAAGGAATGGTGCTCCAAGTTGTCACACACACTTCCACATAAAAATGATGCGGGTTTATTGTTATTAAGACGATTTTAACCTCATTCATGCTTATTCAAACAGGGTTAAAAATAATGTGGTCTAGAAATTTATTGCAAGCAAGAAAAGAAGCAATAAGAACTAATAAAGAATGATTTTATTATAATTCTAGCGGAAACATGTGCCCTATCGAGGCTCGGGGGTCGGGCTGTCCCCGAGGAGTGATCTCTAACAGTCATCAGGTCTATACATCCCTATCGGAAGAAGAAGAGCACTTGATGACGACGACCGGCCTTGACGCTTGTGAACCGACCTTCCTAAAGATCTGCCTTAAAGAACGTCGAGAAGGATCTTGGTTCCTCTTCGTCCTTTGATCTTTATTAGGGTTGTATCCTAACCCTTGTTCCCCGGATTATCCTTAATAATGGGTAGCTCGGGAATTCCTTGGGAATCCTTGCCAAGTCCTTGTTGTAGACCCCTAAAATTGTCCGGGTCGGAAATAAAGCTTGAAGACTCTTGAGGACTGAAGGAAAGTCAGCCAGAAGGACTCATGGAAGGCCCTAGGAGGATTCTCTGTAGGTCTAGAGGTCTTGTAATAGCTCAAAATAAGGAAGTGGAGGGAATGAAGCCCAATACGGCCTCCCAAAAGTTCAGTACGGCCGTATTGAACATTTTGAACTACAATACGGCCGCACTGAACTCAATACGGCCGGATTGAAGTTCACTACGGCCGCACTGAACTCAATACGGCCGTATTGAGGTTTTTTGAACTTCAATACGGCCGTACTGAATTCAATACGGCCGTATTGTAGTTCAAAAACTCAATACGGGCCGTATTGACCCCTAGAGGCCGTACTGCGCCTCATCCCTATAAATATGACGTCAATTGGACGTCATTGGACACTTTTACACGGAGTTTTAACCCTCTTCTTGAGTATTCTGGGTTTTTTTGAGCAGTGCTCTGCCTAGAAATCACTCGGAGAGTTGATCCGACAAAGTTCTCGAGTTCTGAGCTTTTTGGCTTGAGTCTCGAACTGAGTCGAAGGGAAATCCTCCGGATTTCCATAGTTAAAATTTTCTAGGAGGGAGCGAGCGGGCTTGTAGAGCGAGGGAACGCCAAAAAGCTTCCCAGTTTTACTTGAATATAAAAGCACGCTTCAAAGGTTTCTTCTTAAGACCTTCCTTTTACTGCTTTCTGTGTGTATATTTAACTGTCATCATGTAGATAGTTAAGTTATAATTGTTTAGAATAAATAGGGGTAATTTAGTAATTTCGCACTATTATTTTTAGAAATAATCTGTCATAGGGAACCCGAAAGGGGCACTGTGGGGTGCTAACACCTTCCCCACGCGTAACCGACTCCCTTACCCGACTCTGGTTGTCATGGCCGAAGTCGATTTTTGAATCGATTGCCTTAAACTTCTTTTTCCAATGTTTTGAGTAAAACATTGGTGGCGACTCCATGAACCCTTCCTTTTTATGAAAACCGCTAATCCATGGAGGGTCCCGTTTGGGATTAACATGGATTGGTGAGCCTTTTAATAAAATTGCTCGTTTGACAAGGTCTCAGTTTGAGAATAAGTCATTCTAGCAATCCATATTTTTAAACAAATAAAAGAGTCCAACCATCCTTCGCGAATGCCGAAAGCCCGTTTCGGGCCGGTGGCGACAGATGGCGACTCCACTGGGGAAGCCTCGAGAGTCAGTCCCATTTAGTGATGGATTATTTTAAAAATAATAGTTTAAAATTACTTCATTACCCCTTGCTTGTATGATAACATGTTTATCTATTTGGCTTTAATAATTGTTGTATGTTTAAATTCTCGCAATTGTTTGAAATAAAAACTGCACACAAACCTTTGCACACAACAATTCCCTCTATACCCGGGGGCATGAGTGGTAAGCCATAGGGAGTGGATGTTAGTACGGCCGGTTGTCGAATGGGTCTATAGGTGCCCGTAGACCGTTGTCGGAAAACATCACTCAAGGTGATAACCATGAACTCGAGTCCGACAGTGCGTTGGAACTTTCCATCGACTTACGACGAGAGGAATTGGGTCCCTATAATGGGGGCACCTTGGGGGCCTCAGACCGGTGAGAACAGTTAGAACCACCTTGAATATGCACTTTTCTGCAGGATACCCCTACCTCGTGATTCGCTCGTGACTGTTCGTGGATGAGTGAATTGTTTTTGCATTGATTATGTGAAATTGTTTGAGCATACATTGCATTTCTTTAAACATACAACATTCCTTTTTAAAATAAGAATAAATAGGAATAAGAATCTTCCATTGCATGGTGTTAACATCTACCTTCATCACATTCATATAGGTAGTTTCCCTTTTCACCCAAAAAAATACAAAAAACAAAATACCCAAAAAAAAAAAAGAAAAAAGGGTTATTTATCCAAACCAAGCAATATCATGCATCATTTTAGGAATATCCCGAAAACATGATAATGCTTAGTTAAATAAACACTATGCATGCATATTCAACATCACCATTTCATATCATGCATTTTATTGTAGATTATGGAGGGATCTAGGGGAATACAAGGGCAATTGAAGAAAGTGGACTTCTTATTGTACCGTGCCGAGAGGTTGGATCACCTCTGTTCCTTGATGCCGCGAGAGGCTCGTTTGGAGTTCGAAAAATCTTATGGACGAGTCCTCGACTTGATGAAGATTTGTGTGGATCCAGCTTTTCTGATAGCATTGGTCCAATTTTGGAGTCTCGATCTGCATTGTTTCGAGTTCCCTCAATTTGACTTAGTTCCTACTCTCGAGGAGTACGAGCTCATGCTTCGATGGCCCAAATCAGCCGGGGTCTATATCTTCCATGAAAATCATGTGGCCGTAGAGAGGGTCGCAACTCAAGTCAAACTGCCATCACGATCATCCGCTTTAGTGGGGAACGGCAGTATCAAGGGTTGGAAGCTCGCAATGATTGAAGACCACCTCTCTTCCTTGGCTGGTGAGGGAGATTGGTTAGCTTTCAACAAGACTTTAGCGTTAGCCGTGTTTGGGACGATCTTATTCCCCTTTCACGCTAACACAGTGGACCATGCTGCTATGGACGCCTTCTTCGCTTGGGACGTACACATGAAGAGTCCCGTGCCTGCCATTCTTGCCGACACCTTGCTTTCTGTTAACCTATCTCAGCAGAAGCAAGGGAAGACTATCCGATGCTGTACCTCTTTGTTGTATGTATGGGGCATCACACACTTCTATGCCTCTAGTCACATGGGGAACTTGCCCGATCCTTTGAGAAGTTTTTCGAAGATCCCCGTACGCCGCCGATATGCTTCCGAATGGAAGGAAGAGATGGGACAGTGGAGTATTGAGCACTTCACGTGGGTTTTCCCTTGGTTCCGTCCGAGCAATGTATTGACAAGATGCGGTAGTTATCCAAGCATACCATTGATAGGCCTCAGAGGTTGCATAGCCTACTCACCTAGATTGGTTATGAGACAACTGATGAGGACTCAGATTGTTCCTGTTCAAGAGGAGCTTGGAGGGTTGTGTTTCTCCTTTGATTCCGAGCATCTGAGGGATATGCACGCTGTCATTAGAGCGTGGGAGAAACCAATCTATGAGGGAGATCGAGAGCTTGGAAAGCCTCGGGTATCCGCCTCCACAGACTACGAGATATGGAGGAGCGAGAGAGGGGTGTCCCAACCATCCACCTCTTGCGCAACCGCAACTACAAGGAGGATAATGCAAGAACAAGTCGACGCCTTGGCCAAGAAGCTGGAAATTATGGGAGCTCAAATGAGAGTTCTTGAAGAAAAAAATGAAGAATCCAGTTTCGTCATCGATGGTCTACAAAGGCAATGCAAGAAGAAAGACCACGAGATAGAGCGGCTCAAGGATGAGTGTGCTAACCTCAATGAGGAGGCTACTCGGGCATCCAAAATGCCAAAGGTTGAACCGAGTAGTCAACTCCAAGAAGTCAATGCAAAGATAGCACACCTTGAAGCCGAATATGCAAGGCAAGCACAGTTGATCAAGGACATGCAAGACAATCTGCTCTTGACTCGATCCGATGCACAGCTGTCGCCACCGGCCCGAAACGGGCTTTCGGCATTCGCGAAGGATGGTTAGACTCTTTTATTTGTTTAAAAATGTGGATTGCTAGAATGACTTATTCTCAAACTGAGACCTCGTCAAACGAGCAATTTTATTAAAAGGCTCACCAATCCATATTAATCCCAAGCGGGACCCTCCATGGATTAGTGGTTTTCGCAAAAGGAGGGTTCGTGGAGTCGCCACCAATGTTTTACTCAAAACATTGGAAAAAGGGATAAGGCAATTGATTTAAAAATCAACTTTGGCCACTACAACCAGAGTTGGGTAAGGGAGTCGGTTACGCGTGGGGAAGGTGTTAGCACCCCACAGCGCCCCTTTCGGGTTCCCTATGACAGATTATTTTTAAAAGAACAGTATAAAATTACTAAATTACCCCTATTTATTCTAAGCAATTATAAATTGACTATCTACATGATGACAGTTTTAAATATGCACACAGAAAGCAGTAAAAGGAAGGATTGAAGGGAAACCTCTTGAAGCGTGCTTTTATATTGCAAAGAACTGGGAAGCGTTTTGGCGTTCCCTCGCTCTACAAGCCCGCTCCTCGCTCTCCTAGAACAAAATGACTACGGAAATCCGGAGGATTTCCCTTCGACTAGGTTCGAATCTCCAAGCTAAGTGCTCGGAATTCCAGAACTTCGTCGGATCGACTCCCAGAGAGATTTCTAGGGCAGAACACTGCTCAAAAACCCCAGAATACTCAAGGAGGGAGTCAAAACTGAGTGAAAAAGTGTGGAATGACGTCCAATTGACGTCATATTTATAGGGAATAGGCGCAATACGGCCTACAGGGGCAATACGGCCGTATTGAAATTTTTGAACTTCAATACGGTCGTATTGAAGTTCAATACGGTCGTATTGAAGTTCAGAAATTTCAATACGCCCGTATTGAGTTCGCTGCGGTTGTATTGAAGTGTCAATACGGTCGTACTGACTTCAGTACGGCCGTATTGAAGCTTCAATACGGCCGTATTAAGTTCAGTACGGCCGTATTGGGCTTTTTCCCTCCACTTCTTTATTTTGAGCTATTCTAAGACCTCTAGACCTACAGAGAACCCTCCTAGGGCCTTCGAGGAGTCCTTCTGGCTGATTATCCTTCAGTCTTCGAGAGTCTTCAAGCTTTATTTCCGACCCGGACAATTTTAGGGGTCTACAGCTGCCCCCCCTTTACTTAGTCGGACGGCCTTTTGGTGTATCGGCTGACAAGTAAAGGAGTTGACCCAATTGTCCGGGTATTGTGCCGACCTTCTGACTTGTAGCGTCTTCCGGTGGAAAAATGTTGAGTAGCCTCTCCAGGTGGGTGCATACCTCGGCGCTTCTGACATCCTCGGTAGCTGAGTTTACCTTCTCCAAGGTCAACTTCACTCGACGCCCGAGCCGGAAGTTGGACATCAACGCGCCTCTGATGACGCTGATGGTTGAGTACCGCCTCTCCAGGCTTAGCTTCACTCTTTGTTCGAGCCGGAAGCTAAGTATCCTTGTGACGACGGTAGCAGTGTGAGTTTCGCCTCTCCAGGCCTAGTCTCGCTCTTTGTTCGAGCCGGAAACCAAGCACCTTTGTGACGGCGGTGAGCAGTGTGAGTTTTGCCTCTCCAGGCCTAGTCTCGCTCTTTGTTCGAGCCGGAAACCAAGCACCTTTGTGACGGCGGTGAGCAGTGTGAGTTTTGCCTCTCCAGGCCTTGCTTTGCTTGTTGCCCAAGCTGGAAGCTGTAAGTACCGTCTCTCCAGGCTTAGCTTCACTCTTTGTTTGAGCCGGAAGCTAAGTACCCTTGTGACAACGGTAAGCGGTGAGTACCCCTTTTCCAGAGATAGCTTCGCTCATTGCCCGAGCCGGAAGCTGCATACCTCCGTGTTTGTGACGACGGGGTAGCGTGAATATCTCCTTTCCAGGGATTTGTGATGATTTTGTCTCCACAGTCCACGATGCTGCTTCGACGGTTGTTTTTTGATTTTGTGCCACTAGGGGCTGGATAACGCAGGGATCCGTCTAGGGGATGTGCAGTTACTCATAGGTTCTTGTGTCCCAACTTGCATTGCATTGTTGGTACCCTTGAGGAATTTCTGACTCCTTGGGGTATAGACACAAAGATGCTCTTTCTGATGTGAGCGGTGCCTTATGATTGGCTGACGTCCTTTCGACGTTGGTGGAGTATCCCGGTTATCCTTGTTCGGGTGTCTCTTTTGGTTTTCTGATTTTGCTGCCTCTGTGTAGGCTGTTATCCACTGGGGGATTTTGTCGTTGATTTTGATTAGCCTCTTCTGTTAGGCGTATCAGCTTGACGTTCAATGATTGGCTGAGAGCCAGATTCCGCTTGGGGAATGATTATTGATTTTTTTATTTTTTCTCCTTCTGCAGGGATGCCTTTTGAGTAGGCGACTGGGGATTTTGGGGACCTTATGTATCCCAGAGTATTATTTAGGAAGCCTCTACAGGCTTAGCCTCACTCGACACTCGAGTTGGAGAGCTATCTTCACTGAGGAAGTTTAAGTCCTTTGACTTGGATATTCTGCTTGGGTGATCGTGCTTCCATTGGGGATTCTGACGATCTTGCTTGATAGCTCTTGTTGAGGATTTTGAGTTCAAGAGCGTGAGTTGAGGTTTCTCTGGGGAGTATTATTTCTGCGAGCCTCTCCAGGCTCAATTATTCTTTGATGTGGAGTATTATTTTGGCGAGCCTCTCCAGGCTCAATTATTCTGAATGAGTATTGTTTCGGCAAGCCTCTCCAGGCTCAGTTATTCTGAGAGTATTCTTTCGGCAAGCCTCTCCAGGCTCAGTTATTCTGAGAGTATTCTTTCGGCAAGCCTCTCCAGGCTCAGTTATTTTGTATGACGCTGTTGATTTTCTGAATCTTTGCATTTTGTTTGCTGCTGTCATACACAAGCAATTTTTCTATTTTTTCTATTTTATGCAGTTGCCTCATGATAAGGTCTTTGAATGTGCAACTAATGTGTGTGTGATGCACAAATGCAATACAATTTTTTTATTTTTATTCATTTATTTAGAAAAGTGAGTGGCTCTCCCTATCCTCTTCTTCTTGGAGGACTTTCTGTCATTGACGCGAGGGAGTATTTTTGTGAGCCTTTATGCAGGAGATTATGGATTTTACAGGAACCCCTCCAATTTTCTTTTATTGACCGATTATTAATGGAATTTCGTACAATTTTTATGAAAAACCAATTCAGAGGCATAATCACATGGTCAAGAAAGAAAAGAAACAAATGGATATTTTTATTGATATTCACAAGTGTTTTTACAGAAAGATATACAGAAGGAAATTTCTGAAGAATGGCTGGCCAAGGTAGGCTATACATTTTTGGCTTAAACAATTATATCTGTAATTGTCGCTCTTCCCGTTCCCCTAATCGTTTCGGGTGAGATGCCTGAGCCAGGAGTGTAGATACTGCAAGACGCTTGCTTCTAGAAGATTATCACTTGAACCGCCTTTCGGTTTTCGGTTCAAGTGATCGTTGCTTGCTTTGTTTTTATATCTTATTCTTTTGCCCCTAACTTTTGCTTAGGACGTATCCTAACGGGGTAAATTTGCCTTTGTTTTGCCTAGTACCCTTGTACTGGCAGGCTTTTTATTTTGCCCTAACTTTTGCCTAGGACGCCCTTTTTGGGTTTTCATCCTAGCGGGCCTATGCAAGCAACGTCTTCAAGCGTAGTACTTCTTTACCACGTCAGCGTTGACTGGGTATAGAAGTTCTTTTCCATCCATGTCTGTGAGGATCAATGCTCCTCCTGAGAAGGTTCGTTTTACCACGTATGGTCCTCCGTGATTTGGGGCACACTTTCCGATTTTGTCCTTTTGAGTTGGTAACAATTTCTTAATTACCAACTTTCCCTCATGGTAGACTCGAGGGTGGACTTTCTTGTCAAAAGCCTTTTTGGTCTTCCTCTGGTAGGCTTGACCATGGCATATGGCGTTCAACCATTTTTCTTCAATGAGGTTCAACTGGTCATACCGGCTTTGAACCCATTCTTCCTCGGAAAGTTTTGTTCCCATAATTACCCTTAGAGAAGGTATCTTGACTTCGATGGGTAGAACTGCCTCCATCCCATAGACGAGGGAGAATGGAGTAGCTCTTGTAGATGTGCGTACTGAAGTCCTATAACCATGAAGAGCGAAGGGTAACATCTCGTGCCAGTCTTTAAATGAGGCAACCATCATTTGCTCTATTTTCTTGATGTTCTTATTGGTTGCCTCGACTGCCCCATTCATCTTTGGCCGATATGGGGAAGAGTTGCGGTGTTGGATCTTGAATTCTTGGCACAGTTCTTCCACCATTTTATTATTCAGATTAGATCCATTTTCAGTGATGATTTATTTCTCCATGCTTCCACTAGATTATTCTAAAATCATTTGGGACTAGAGAGAAGAGAAAGGAAAGATATTTTTGTTCTGAAGTTTGTGTTTTTAGAGGGGATTTATTTTTCAAAAATGGTTTTTGTAAGAATGGATGGCCAAGGTAGGCTTATGTGTTTAGGCTTGTTTGATTAAACACTTATGAAGTTAAAAAGTCGTGTTGTGATTGACAACTTGGATAGCTTCCTCTGAACCTTTCTTTTTGAATTCGGTTCATGGTACCATCATGGATTTATTTTTGTTTTTTTGATTGTCCTTATTTTTGCCTAAAACACCCTTTTGTGGCGTTTTAGCGGACCTTTGTTTTTGTTTATTTTTGTAACCCTAACTTTTGCCTAGGTCACCCTTTCGTGGGATTCCTAGCGGGTCTTTTGCTCTTATTTTTGCGCAGTCCCCTTTTTGAGTTTTCTGCCGAGCTTCTTTTATTTTAAAGGATTTATTTTTATCCATGATGGCACTTGTCGAGGCCAAGGGAAGGTGCTCCAAGTTGTCACACACACTTCCACATAAAGAATGATGCGGGTTTATTATTATTAAGATGATTTTAACCTCATTCATGTTTATTCAAACAGGGTTAAAAATAATGTGGTTTAGAATTTTATTATAAGCAAGAAAAGAAGCAATGAAGAATGATTTTATTATAATCATAGCGGAAACATGTGTCCTTATTTCATCACTGATATGGGTCCCAATATTGACCTCTTTTATCTCTCGGCCCTGCCCCAAATTCACGGTCTCCAATTTCTCTTGACGAGCTTCTTGATCTAGCAATCTTTGCAGATCCGGAAAAATGGTCTCCTCATCACTGTCCAACTCAACCCATTTATCCTCAACTTTTCGGATCCCGGTCAGAGCGAACAATTACAGACATAATTGTTTTATTGGTTCTGTTTAGGTTTAGAATTATTAATGTTAATGAGGAAAGAGAGAAAAGAACAAAAAAGAGAGTAAAAATGCCTCTTTATTGATATGTATTAAAACTGTAGAAAAACCCTTATTTACATGAAAAGGTTCTCATGATCTCGGGTACTGATCATGAGTCCCTAAAAGAGAAAAATGAAGGGGCCCTATCGTGGCTTGTTCTTCTCTCTACTCCTGCTTTGGCAGAGGATTCTTGCTCACGTCGGGCGCTGTCAAATCGAAGGTGACCCACCCGGCATCAATAAGGTTTTGGACCTTGTATTTGAGAGCTAGGCATTTCTCTGTTGAATGCACTGGTGCCCCCGAATGGTATAAACATTTGTCTTGTGGCTTGTACCAATCGGGGTAAGGTGGGTCGATCTTCCTTGGTGGAACATGAGCTAGAAGTTTGGCTTCTACTAGCTTCGGCAGGAGATCGCTATAAGTGGTCGGAAGTTTATCAAACTTCTTCACAGGGGTGAATTGCGATCTTCCCGACTTCGAAGTGAAAGTAGCCGAGGGTATGATTATAGCATTGACTCCTCCCTCTTTCTTCTTCCCGAAGGTCTTCTTAGCTTCATATGATTGGGAAGGCTTAGCCAGCTTCCCACTTTTGAGTCCTTGTTCCACTCTCTCCCCAATGGTGATGATGTCCGAGAAGAGTGTCGTTGTGTTCCCTATCATTTTATCGTAATAGGGACCAGTCAACGAGTTGATGAATAAGGACACCGTCTCCTTATCCGACAGCGGGGGCTCTATCTGTGCCGCCAACTCCCTCCATCGTTGGGCGTACGCCTTGAAAGATTCGTCATTATTCTTGCTCAAGGCTTGAAGATCTGACCTATCGGGTGTTAGGTCGATGTTGTATTTGTAGCGCTTGAGAAAGGCGTCAGCCAACTGCCTCCATGTGTGTACTAGATTTCCATCTAGCTGCATATACCAGTTGAGTGCAGTTTCAGCCAAGCTCTCTTGAAAGCAATGAATTAAGAGCTTTTCATTGGTGGCATATGCAGCCATCTTGCGACAGTACATGGTGAGATGACTCTTGGGGCAAGTCGATCCCACATATTTCGGGAAATCTGGCACTTTAAATTTAGGAGGGAATTGAATGTCCCTCACTAAGCACATATCGGCGGCATCTTTGACATCAAAATCATGCCCCTCCATAGCCCTCAACCGATCCTCTAGGGCGTGGAATTGTTCTTTTGAAACCTCGGGCTCTTTGATCATAATTCCAGCCCCAAGAGGTATGGCATGTGGAGGATCTTCTTCATGCTCCTCCTCCTCTCCCTCATGATGGGACCCATGGTCACTGTGATGAGATCCATGAATGTTATGGTGACGCATGAGTTCCAACATTTGCGCCATCTGCTCTTTGAGCTGTGAAAGCTCGGTCGTGAGCTTCTTGTTTTGTTCCTCTAGCGCTTCCATTTTCTTGATTTTCTTTGCGCGTGTGAGGACAGAGAGATGACCAGCCACTTTCTAAAATGAATTTTTTTTAACCTAATTAGTTTATTTATGATATGAATACACTATTGATGTGAGCTTGATAATCTTTCATCTTTGAGGCGCTGCCTTTTTAAGATGAAAGTTTATCACCCTCCCTAGGCTATTATCTCTCCACAACGGAGAATCTCAATAGTCACGGGTCTCTTTCACTCACATCGAGAGGGTATTAGTGAACCTATAAATGATGATGAGGATGCATGAGGTATTATTGATAATGATGCCTATGCTCCTTACTTTTATTATATTTTCACACATTGGTTTTTCCTCTCATGTCATGACATTTTCATGCATGGGGATTATTCTTTAGACCTTATCACGAGGTTATTTATTAATGCACAAACAATTGCACATAAGCATTTACACAAACAATTCACTCATCCACGAACAGTCACGAGCGAATCACGAGGTAGGGGTATCCTGCAGAAAAGTGCATATTCAAGGTGGATCTAACTGTTCTCACCGGTCTGAGGCCCCCAAGGTGCCCCCATTATAGGGACCCAATTCCTCTCATCGTAGGTCGATGGAAAGCTCCAACGCACCGTCGGACTCAAGTTCATGGTTATCACCTTGAGTGATGTTTTCCGACAACGGTCTACGGGCACCTATAGACCCATTCGACAACCGGCCGTACTAACATCCACTCCCTATGGTTAATCACTCATGCCCCCGGGTATAGAGGGAACTGTTGTGTGCAAAGGTTTGTGTGCAGTTTTTATTTCAAACAATTGCGTAAATTTAAACATTCAACAGTTATTAAAAGCCACATAATAAATCATGTTATCATACAAGCAAGGGGTAATAAAGTAATTTTTAACTATTATTTGTTAAAAATAATCTGTCACTAAATGGGACTGACTCTCGAGGCTTCCCCAGCAGAGTCGCCATCTGTCGCCACCGGCCCGAAACGGGCTTTCGGCATTCGCGAAGGATGGTTAGACTCTTTTATTTGTTTAAAAATGTGGATTGCTAGAATGACTTATTCTCAAACTGAGACCTCGTCAAACGAGCAATTTTATTAAAAGGCTCACCAATCCATATTAATCCCAAGCGGGACCCTCCATGGATTAGTGGTTTTCGCAAAAGGAGGGTTCGTGGAGTCGCCACCAATGTTTTACTCAAAACATTGGAAAAAGGGATAAGGCAATTGATTTAAAAATCAACTTTGGCCACTACAACCAGAGTTGGGTAAGGGAGTCGGTTACGCGTGGGGAAGGTGTTAGCACCCCACAGCGCCCCTTTCGGGTTCCCTATGACAGATTATTTTTAAAAGAACAGTATAAAATTACTAAATTACCCCTATTTATTCTAAGCAATTATAAATTGACTATCTACATGATGACAGTTTTAAATATGCACACAGAAAGCAGTAAAAGGAAGGATTGAAGGGAAACCTCTTGAAGCGTGCTTTTATATTGCAAAGAACTGGGAAGCGTTTTGGCGTTCCCTCGCTCTACAAGCCCGCTCCTCGCTCTCCTAGAACAAAATGACTACGGAAATCCGGAGGATTTCCCTTCGACTAGGTTCGAATCTCCAAGCTAAGTGCTCGGAATTCCAGAACTTCGTCGGATCGACTCCCAGAGAGATTTCTAGGGCAGAACACTGCTCAAAAACCCCAGAATACTCAAGGAGGGAGTCAAAACTGAGTGAAAAAGTGTGGAATGACGTCCAATTGACGTCATATTTATAGGGAATAGGCGCAATACGGCCTACAGGGGCAATACGGCCGTATTGAAATTTTTGAACTTCAATACGGTCGTATTGAAGTTCAATACGGTCGTATTGAAGTTCAGAAATTTCAATACGCCCGTATTGAGTTCGCTGCGGTTGTATTGAAGTGTCAATACGGTCGTACTGACTTCAGTACGGCCGTATTGAAGCTTCAATACGGCCGTATTAAGTTCAGTACGGCCGTATTGGGCTTTTTCCCTCCACTTCTTTATTTTGAGCTATTCTAAGACCTCTAGACCTACAGAGAACCCTCCTAGGGCCTTCGAGGAGTCCTTCTGGCTGATTATCCTTCAGTCTTCGAGAGTCTTCAAGCTTTATTTCCGACCCGGACAATTTTAGGGGTCAACAGCAATGGCGGAAAGTTGCTCAACAACAAACCGCAAGCCTTTCCGACTTCCGCAAGAGGGAAAGGGAAGGACTAGCACAAATGGCTAGACTCCGAGAGGAGAAGGATCGAGCCGAAGACGAGCTTAACGAACTGCAGGCCATGATCAACTATCACACTCAAAAGGCGAAGGACGCTCAGAAGATCAGTGATGATATGAGCCAAGCCGTCCATATGCAAGTTGAAGCAATGGCACGCCATGTAGAGGAAGCCGAAGACGAATGGAGGAGAAAAATGAACCCGCCTGTGGGTTTTTATCGGCTTTTCTCATATTGTAAAAAATTGCTTCAAAGCATTGTATGATAAGTTGTACACTTTCTATGATCAATGAAATCAAGTTTTTGATTTATGAAATCTCTCAATTGCCTTTGCATTTCATAGTCATTCATTTGCATACATCTCTCCAAGTAATTTAATAATAAACATTAATAAAAAGAAAGAATTAATCGATGCGTATAATCAAAGAGTGGATCGCACGCCATTTGTTATCAAATGCAAACCAACAACTGCGCCAAGCGAGCACACGACAACTTCGTTGTTGATAATCAAGACGAACAAAGGGGAAGGTCCGACACCGTTAAGGATCACTACTCCAAGGCCTTTTCCCTATGAATCAAATAAGGCTGTGCCGTGGATATACGACATCCATTTTTCTGCCAACAGCGATTTCTCTAACATCGCTGGACTTGGGGGCATGACTAGGAGTGGCAGGATCTACACTCCCAATGATCTTCATGATAAAAGCTCCCAAGAATAAAGGAAAGGAAAATAAAGAATCCGAGGAGGAAAATCTAGAGACCGCCTTCCAAGCATTGGAAAGTGCCAATGTTGAAACGTTTCCCCAAGAAATGAAGAAGGTAGCCTACATGCTTACCAAGAACGGATACTTGCCCGGACAAGGACTTGGCAAGGACTCCCAAGGGACTCCAGAGCTACCCATTATCAAAGATAATCCGGGGAAACAAGGGTTAGGATACAACCCTAATAAAGATCAAAGAACGAAGAGGAATCAAGATCCTTCTCAACGTTCTTTAAGCCAGATCTTTAGGAAGGCCAGTTCACAAGCGTCAAGGCCGGTCGTCGTCATCAAGTGTTTTTCTCCTTCTGATAGGGATGTATAGACCCGATGACTATTAGAGATTACTCCTCGGGGACAGCCCGACCCCCGAGCCTCGATAGGGCACATGTTTCCACTATGATTATAATAAAATCATTCTTCATTATTTCTTATTGCTTCTTTTCTTGCTTACAATAAAATTCTAGACCGCATTATTTAACCCTGTTTGAATAAACATAAATGAGGTTAAAATCGTCTTAATAAAAATAAACCCGCATCTTTTTTCATGTGGAAGTGTGTGACAACTTGGAGCACCTTTCCTTGGCCTCAATAAGTGCCGTCATGGATAAAAAGAAATCCATTCAGGACAAAAATCCTAAAAAACAAAAAGCTCGGCAGGAAACCCAAAAAGGGGACTGCGCAAAAATAAGAGCAAAAGACCCGCTAGGAATCCCACAAAAGGGTGACCTAGGCAAAAATTAGGGTTACAAAATAATGAACAAAAACAAAAGCCCACTAAAACTCCACAAATGGGCGTTTTAGGCAAAAGTTAGGGCAATCGAAAAACAGAATAAATCCATGATGGTACCACCAACTGAATTCAACAAAGGGGCTCAAGAAAAGCTATCCAAGTTATCAAATCACAAACGTTAATAACCAAGACGTGCTTAACTTCATAAGTGTTTAATCAAACAAGCCTAAACACTTAAGCCTACCATTGGCCAAGCCATTCTTACAAAAACCATTTTTCAAAATGAAAATAAAAACCCCTCTAAAACACAAACTTCAGAGCAAATATATACCTTTCCTTTCTTTTCTCTCTTGTCCCAAGCGATTTTAGGATAATCTAGTGGAAACATGGAGATATAGTGGTCAATAGGAGGGTTGACATATCTTCTAGAGGAAGGGAAGGATCATTTGGTTGATGACGCCAAATCTCAATATAACATGCATTATTCCTCGGTTATAGAAGTCGGCAGCGCACAGTCCGTCTTGAGGAATGGCAAAATCCAAACAAAAAACGCATCGGTTAATTCTTTTGAAAGATAAATCAAATAGAATAAGGTGCATCATACATCACATACATGCATACAGATGATAGGTGTAATGGAAGATCACTTATTCTCTGTTTATTCAAAAAAAAAAAAAAAAAAAAATCAAACTTCAGAAAAAACAAATGCGCCCGTATCATGTTCAGTACACCCGTACTAAAAATAGGGTTATGAACAAATTTTCAACTCAATACGGGCGTACTGAAATGGATATGGCCGTATTAGCCACAAAGAAATTTTCAAAGACCTCTTCATGAGGCAATTACATAAAATAGAAAAATAGGAAAAATTGCTTGTGTATGGCAACGGTCTACAGAAAAAGCCAAAAATCAACAAAAAAGGCAAAAATACAGAAAAGCCGAAATCAACGAAAAAAGGCAAAAGATTTAGAAAATCAACCGCGTCGTACAGAATAACTGAGCCTGGAGAGGCTTGCCGAAATAATACTCGTACAGAATAACTGAGCCTGGAGAGGCTTGCCGAAATAATACTCGTACAGAATAACTGAGCCTGGAGAGGCTTGCCGAAATAATACTCGTACAGAATAACTGAGCCTGGAGAGGCTTGCCGAAATAATACTCGTACAGAATAACTGAGCCTGGAGAGGCTTGCCGAAATAATACTCATACAGAATAACTGAGCCTGGAGAGGCTTGCCGAAATAATACTCCCCAAGGGACATCTCAGCTTGCACTCTTGGGCTGAACAAAAATCAATAAAACGTACAAGAATAACTGAGCCTGGAGAGGCTCGCCGAAATAATACTCTCTCAGAATAATTGAGCCTGGAGAGGCTTGCCGAAACAATACTCCCTCTTAGAATAATTGAGCCTGGAGAGGCTCGCCGAAATAATACTCTCTCAGAATAACTGAGCCTGGAGAGGCTCGCAGAAATAATACTCCCCAGAGAAACCTCAGCTTAAGCTCATGGAACAAATCCCCAGCGAGAGCTATCAAAGCAAGATCGTCAAAATCCCCAATGGAAGCGCGATCATCCAAGCAAAATATTCAGTCAAAGGACTTGAAACTTCCTCAGTGGAAGATAACTCTCTGACTCAAGCGCTGAGTGAGGCTAAGCCTGCAGAGGCTTCCTAAATAATACTCTGGGATACATAAGATCCCCAAATCCCCAGTCGCCTACTCAAGAGGCACCCCTACAAAAGGAGAAAAATATAAAAATATCAATAAATATTCCCCAAGCGGAATTCGGCATCCAGCCAAAACACCGAACATCAAGATGATTTGCCTAACAGAAGAGGCCAGTCAAGAATTGAATGACAGAATCCCACAGCGGATAACAGCCTACACAGAGGCAGCAAAAATCAGAAAATCCAAAAGAGATACCCGAATAAGGATAACCGGGATACTCCACCAACGTCAAAGGACGTCAGCCAAACATAAGGCATCGCTCAATTCAAGAAGAGCATCTGTGTCTGCACCCCAAGGAGTCAGAAATTCCCCATGGGCACCAACTATGCAATGCAAGTTGGGGCACAAGAACCTATGAATGACTGCACATCCCCTAGACGGATCCCTGCATTATCCAGCCCTCAGTGGCACAAAATCAGAAAATCCATCGAAGCAGCATAGTGGACTGTGGAGACAAAAAATCATCTCAGATCCCTGGAGAGGGTAAACTCGCATTGCCGAAGTGATCAGAAGACACGGACGCAGACCCTGGAGAGGGCAAACTCAGTTGCCTAGGTCGTCAGAGACAACCGAAGCAAAGTCTGGAGAGACGGTACTCAAAGTCTGGAGAGACGGTACTCAAAGTCTGGAGAGACGGTACTCAAAGTCTGGAGAGACGGTACTCAAAGTCTGGAGAGACGGTACTCAAAGTCTGGAGAGACGGTACTCAAAGTCTGGAGAGACGATACTCAGAGTCTGGAGAGACGGTACTCAAAGTCTGGAGAGACGGTACTCAGAGTCTAGAGAGACGATACTCAAAGTCTGGAGAGACGGTACTCAAAGTCTGGAGAGACGGTACTCAAAGTCTGGAGAGACGGTACCCAAAGTCTGGAGAGACGGTACTCAAAGTCTGGAGAGACGGTACTCAAGGTCTGGAGAGACGGTACTCAAAGTCTGGAGAGACGGTACTCAAGGTCTGGAGAGACAGTACTCAACCATCAGCGTCGTCAGAGGCACGTTGGTGTTCAACTTCCGGCTCGGGCGTCGAGTGAAGTTGACCCTGGAGAGGGTAAACTTAGCTACTGAGGTTGTCAGAAGCGCCGAGGTATGCAACAAACTGGAGAGGCTACTCAACAATTTTCCACCGGAAGACGCTACAAGTCAGAAGGTTGGCACATCACCCGGACAATTGGGTCAACTCCTTTACTTGTCAGCCGGTACACCAAAAGGCCGTCCGACTAAGTAAAGGGGGGGGCAGCTGTAGACCCCTAAAATTGTCCGGGTCGGAAATAAAGCTTGAAGACTCTTGAGGACTGAAGGAAAGTCAGCCAGAAGGACTCATGGAAGGCCCTAGGAGGATTCTCTGTAGGTCTAGAGGTCTTGTAATAGCTCAAAATAAGGAAGTGGAGGGAATGAAGCCCAATACGGCCTCCCAAAAGTTCAGTACGGCCGTATTGAACATTTTGAACTACAATACGGCCGCACTGAACTCAATACGGCCGGATTGAAGTTCACTACGGCCGCACTGAACTCAATACAGCCGTATTGAGGTTTTTTGAACTTCAATACGGCCGTACTGAATTCAATACGGCCGTATTGTAGTTCAAAAACTCAATACGGGCCGTATTGACCCCTAGAGGCCGTACTGCGCCTCATCCCTATAAATATGACGTCAATTGGACGTCATTGGACACTTTTACACGGAGTTTTAACCCTCTTCTTGAGTATTCTGGGTTTTTTTTGAGCAGTGCTCTGCCTAGAAATCACTCGGAGAGTTGATCCGACAAAGTTCTCGAGTTCTGAGCTTTTTTGCTTGAGTCTCGAACTGAGTCGAAGGGAAATCCTCCGGATTTCCATAGTTAAAATTTTCTAGGAGGGAGCGAGCGGGCTTGTAGAGCGAGGGAACGCCAAAAAGCTTCCCAGTTTTACTTGAATATAAAAGCACGCTTCAAAGGTTTCTTCTTAAGACCTTCCTTTTACTGCTTTCTGTGTGTATATTTAACTGTCATCATGTAGATAGTTAAGTTATAATTGTTTAGAATAAATAGGGGTAATTTAGTAATTTCGCACTATTATTTTTAGAAATAATCTGTCATAGGGAACCCGAAAGGGGCGCTGTGGGGTGCTAACACCTTCCCCACGCGTAACCAACTCCCTTACCCGACTCTGGTTGTCATGGCCGAAGTCGATTTTTGAATCGATTGCCTTAAACTTCTTTTTCCAATGTTTTGAGTAAAACATTGGTGGCGACTCCATGAACCCTTCCTTTTTATGAAAACCGCTAATCCATGGAGGGTCCCGTTTGGGATTAACATGGATTGGTGAGCCTTTTAATAAAATTGCTCGTTTGACAAGGTCTCAGTTTGAGAATAAGTCATTCTAGCAATCCATATTTTTAAACAAATAAAAGAGTCCAACCATCCTTCGCGAATGCCGAAAGCCCGTTTCGGGCCGGTGGCGACACTTGTCCAGGCAAGTATCCGTTCTTGGTGAGCATGTAGGCTATCTTCTTCATTTCTCGGGGAAACGTTTCGACATTGGCGATCTCCAATGCTTGGAAGGCGGTCTCTAGAGCTTCCTCTGCTGCATCCACGTAAGGTATGGCAGATGGCTTGCTGATGAGTATGTCATCTTCAGCTTGTACGGTCACCAGCTTGTCACCCACTATGAATTTGACTTTCTGGTGGAGCGTAGAGGGAACAACTTTCGCATCCTGAATCCAAGGTCGGCTGAGGAGACAGCTGTACGCGGGAGTAATGTCCATCACTTGAAATTCGACATTAAAGATGGTGGGTCCAATTTGGATTGGAAGATTGATTTCTCCCACCACTTCTCTTTTAGAACCGTCGAAAGCTCGGACGATCATGTTGCTCGGGCGCATTTGGATTCCCTTGATTGCCACTTGATCGAACGTTCTTTTTGGCATCACATTCAAGGAAGATCCATTATCCACCAAGACTTTAGCGATGTGATATTCCTTGCACTTTACAGAGATGTGCAAGGGCTTGTTGTGATTCGGTCCCTCAACGGGGATTTCTTCATCGGTGAAAGTGAGGTGATCATTAGCCGTGATGTGACTAACAATCCCCTCAAACTTGTCTTGGGAGATAGTGTGCGACACGTACGCCTCGTTCAAGACTTTCAACAGAGCTTGCCGATGCGGTTCGGAGCTTAGGATCAACGACAATAGAGTAATCTTTGCTGGCGTCTTATGAAGTTGATCCACGATGGAGTACTCGCTCTGTCGGATATATTTTAACAACTCGTCAGTCTCCTCCTCGGATTCTTTATTTTCCTCGGTTTTCTCTTTTTCTTTTTCCTTTCCTTTATTCTTGGGAGCTTTATCATGAAGATCTTCGGGAGTGTAGATCCTGCCACTCCTAGTCATGCCCCCAAGTCCAGCGATGTTAGAGATATCGCTGTCGGCAGAAGAATGGATGTCGTATATCCATGGCACAGCCTTATTTGATTCGTAGGGAAAAGGTCTTGGAGCAGTGATCTTCAACGGTATCGGACCTTCCCTTTTATTCGTCTTGATTACCAACAACGGAGTTGATGTGCATTCGCTTGGCGCGGTTGTTGGTTTACACTTAATAACAAACGGCGTGCGATCCATTCTGAACATACGCATCGATTAATCCTTTCTTTTTATTAATGTTATTAATGGATTACTAGGAGAGATGTATGCAATGCACTCCCCTAGATCCCTCCATGATCTTCGATAAGAATGCATGATATGAGATGATGGCGTTGAATATGCATGCATTGTGTTTATTCAACTAAGCATTATCATGTTTTCAGGATGCTCCTAAGATGATGCATGATATTGCTTGGTTTGGATAAATAATTTTTTTCTTTTTTGGGTATTTTGTTTTTTTTTGTATTTTTGGGTGAAAAGGGAAACTACCTACATGAATGTGATGAGGGTAGATGTTAACACCTTGTAATGGAAGATTCTTATTCCTATTTATTCTTATTCTAAAAGGGGAATGTTGTATGTTTAAAGAATGCAATGTATGCTCAAACAATGTCACATAAACAATGCACAAACAATTCACTCATCCACGAACAGTCACGAGCGAATCACGAGGTAGGGGTATCCTGCAGAAAAGTGCATATTCAAAGAGGTTCTAACTGTTCTCACCGGTCCAAGGCCCCCAAGGTGCCCCCATTATAGGGACCCAATTCCTCTCGTCATAAGTCGATGGAAAGCTCCAACGCACTGTCGGACTTGAGTTCATGGTTTTCACCTTGAGTGATGCTTTCCGACAACGGTCTACGGGCACCTATAGACCCATTCGACAACCGGCCGTACTAACATCCACTCCCTATGGCTTTCCACTCATGCCCCTGGGTATAGAGGGAACTGTTGTGTGCAAAGGTTCGTGTGCAGTTTATATTTCAAACAATTGCGAAAATTTAAACACCCAACAGTTATTAAAGCCAATTAGGTCAAACATATTATCATACAAGCGAGGGGTAATGAAGTAATTTTAAACTATCATTTTAGAAATAATCCATCACTAAATGGGACTGACTCTCGAGGCTTCCCAAGTGGAGTCGCCATCTGTCGCCACCCGCCGAAACGGACGTTGGCATTCGCGACGATGGTCGAACTCTTTTTAAGTTTTGAAAAATGATGGATTGTTAGAACGACTTATTCTCAAACTGAGACCTCATCGAACTAACAATTTTGTTAAATGATTCTCACCAATCCATGTTAATCCTAAGCGGGACCCTCCATGGATTAGTGGTTTTCGCAAAAAGAAGGGGTTCTTGGAGTCGCCACCAATGTTTTACTCAAAACATTGGAAAAAGATATAAGGCAATTGATTTTCACAAATCAACTTTGGCCATTACAACCAGAGTCGGGTAAGGGAGTCGGTTACGTGCGAGGAAGGTGTTAGCACCCCACAACGCCCCTTTCGGGTTCCCTATGACGGATTATTTCATAAATAATAGTGTAAAGTTACTAAATTACCCCTATTTATTAGAAATGATTATGAGTAAAATATTTACATGATGAAAACTCTAAACATGCAATGCAACAATCAAAAAGCAATAAATAAAAGCGGTAAAAGAAGGGATTTGGAAAGAAACCTTCGAAGCGGGCTTTTATATATTCAAAACGAAGTTTAGGAGGCTTTTTGGCGCTCCTTCCCACTACACGTCCGCTCGCTCCTTTCCCTAAAGATAATTTTTACTATGGAAATCAAAGAGATTTCCCTTCGACTTGTTCGAGTCTCAAGCTAATGGCTCATGACTCAAGAACTTCGTCGGATTGGCTCTCAAAGAGACTTCTAGGGCAGAGAATAGCTCAAAAACCCAAGAATACTCAGCACGAGGGTCCAGAAGTGTGGAAAAAGTGTGGAATGACGTGCAAATGACGTCCTATTTATAGGATTGAGGCGCAATACGGCCTGGGAGGTCAATACGGCCCGTACTGGGTTTTTGAACTACAGTACGGCCGTATTGAATTTGGTACGGCCGTACTGAATTTCAAAAGCTTCAGTACGGCCGTATTGAGTTCACTACGGCCGTATTGCAGTTCAAATGGCTCAGTACGGCCGTACTAAACCTCTGGGAGGGTGTATTGAGCCCCAATCCTCGCACACCCTTATTCTAAGTTACTCTAAGACTTCTAGACCTACAAAGAATCATCCTAGGGTCTTCCAGGAGTCCTTCCGGCTGACTTTCCTTCGGTCTTCGAGAGTCTTTGAGTCTTATTTCCGACCCGGACAATTTTAGGGGTCTACAATGCCTACTTGGATTGGGAGATGAAAGTGGAGCAAATCTTCACTTGTCATCAAGTAGGTGAGGAAAGAAGAGTTCCTCTAGCCACCCTAGCTTTTCAAGGACAAGCCATGTATTGGTGGACATCCTTGGAAAGAGAGAGAAGACTTCACAATGATCCTCCCATCACTTATTGGAATGAATTGAGGAGTGCTATGAGAAGAAGGCACATTCCTTCTTATTATAGTAGGGAGCTTATGGATAAGCTCCAAAGACTCCAACAAAAGAATATGAGTGTTGAGGAGTATAGACAAAAGATGGAGTTGTATCTCATGAGGGATGGCATAAGGGAAGAGGAAAGATTGACCATTGGTAGGTTTTTGAGTGGTCCTAATTTTGATATAAGAGATAGGGTTGAGTTACTCCCTTATAGGGACCTTGATGATTTGGTCCAACTTTGTATAAGGGTGGAACAACAAAATTTGAGGAAAAATTCTTTAAAAGGAAAAACTCAAGCTAACTCTTATATTAAGAATGATTACAAGAGGAAGGGTCAATATGACTCTTCTAGAAACTCTAGTAAGGGTCAAGAAAAAGAAATAGAAAAAGAAAAAGATAAAAATAAAAATGTTGTCACTTCTAGTAGTAAAACTAGTGACATCAAATCATTTAAATGTCTTGGGAGAGGCCACATAGCTTCTGAATGCCCAACTAAAAAGGTGATGATTTTGAGAGGGCAAGACATTTATAGTAGTCTTGATGAATCTAGTTCTACCACTTCAAGTGATAGTGAGACTAGTAAGGAAGATCATCCAATTGAAAAACTATATCCTGTTGATGGTGATATTCTTATGATCAAAAGGCTTCTTGGAAGCCAACCTTGTCCCACTTCACTATCACAAAGAGAGAACATCTTTCACACAAGATGTTTGGTTTCCAAAAGAACTTGTTCTCTCATTGTTGATAGTGGTTCTTGTTCTAATTGTTGTAGTACAAGGTTGGTTAACAAGTTAGCCCTTACCACTATTCCTCACCTTAAACCTTATAAACTTCATTGGCTCAATGAACGTGAGGAATTAGAGGTGAATCAACAAGTGAAGGTCAAGTTTTCTATAGGGGATTATAAAGACAAAGTTTTATGTGATGTGATCCCTATGGAAGCTTGTCATATTTTGCTTGGTAGGCCATGGCAATTTGATAAACACACGACACATGATGGTCTCACTAACAAAATAACCTTCACTCATAAAAATAAGGAAATTGTTTTTAATCCTTTAACACCACCCCAAGTGTTTGAGGATCAAAAGCAAATGAAAAGAAAAAGAAATAAAGAAAGGAAAGAAGGAAAGAGTGTGGATAAAGGGGACTCCACTAAGACCTTTGTGACAAAAGAGAGTTATTTTATTACTAAACAAGCTTTGAAAAGAACTCTCTTTATTCATAAAAGTCTTGACTCTTATCCTAATGCTGCCACTTATCTTAAAGTTGAGAATGAGGAACAAAATAAATTTCAAGCAAAGAATTCTTCTCAACTTCGAGATATAGTGAAGAAGGAGTGGACTATTTCTAGTGTTACTCCTTATACTACTTCCTTGAAGGTGCACAAGGAAGGAAGTATTTCTTTGGATTTCCTAAAGCACCCAATTTTCGGTTTACATTGTTTAGTAGATACAACTTGTAATAATCTATATTCTATGTTTGATCTTATGGAAAGTTCTTACTCTTTTGAACTTAATATGTTTCCTTCCCTACAAGATAAATATAGCTTATATGATTATGAGTACCTAATAAATAATCAAATCCAAAATTGTTTAGGGCGTTTTCTAGTAGTTTTTTCTTTATATTTTGGAAAAGCCTAGGTTACCATTTAGGGTACTTTAGGCAAGATATTGTAGTGTTTAAAAATCATTCTTATCGTTGTCTTAATCTTAGTGTTTTCACATTTTTAGGTTTTACTTCTAGGTTATGCTTAGGAGAGGAGCCAATTTCTTTTTCTAGAGAGTCTAATATTTTATCTTTCTTTGTTAGGATAGATAGTAGGATTCCTCTTAGGATCCATGATCTTTTCTCTTACCATGTCACTTCTTATTCCTTGCATGTTTTTCATGTAGGTGCTAATGTTTCTACCATGCATCCTCTAGATTTGAGGACAAATCCTTTTCAAGAGCGAGGGGATGATGGAATCATAATTGGGAATGCAAGAGGTGACACACTCAAAGATCCAAGAGGAGTTGGCTATACATGAAGGTTTGGGCCAGTCAGGGCCCAATGGGCCTGATGGGCCTGGGAAGGCCCAAGTTGAACTTTTCATGGGCCATATTTTGTTATAGCTATTTTCATATGTTTTGTATACATCATGTTAGCATAGTTATCATATATTTTGGTCTTGTATTTTGGACCACACAGAGTAGCATTTTAGGTTTTAGGCTTGTTGGGCCTAGTTTTGGGCTTCATGGGCCTTTGGGCTTTTGGTACCCAATATTGGGCTCATTTTCATTCTTGTAATTTTTCCTTTCCATTGTAATTGTTTGACCAATGTAATTAGGTCATTAGAATAGGAAAATACAAGGAATACTAAAGTATGCTAATTAGGTTAAACTAGGTTTAATTTGGAAGCCATTTAAGTTACATTTGAGTCACTATAGACCCCTAAAATTGTCCGGGTCGGAAATAAGACTCGAAGACTCTCGAAGACCGAAGGAAAGTCAGCCGAAAAGACTCCTGGAAGACCCTGGAAGACCCTAGGATGATTCTTCATAGGTTTAGAAGTCTTAGAGTAGCTTAAAATAAGGATGTGGGAGGATTGGAGCTCAATACGGCCTCCTAGAAGTTCAGTACGGCCGTACTGAACAATTTGAACTACAATACGGCCGTACTGAAACCAATACGGCCGTACTGAAGTTTTTGAACTTCAGTACGGCCGTACTGGATTCAATACGGCCGTACTGTAGTTCAAAACTTCAGTACGGGCCGTATTGATGTCAGAGGCCGTACTGCGCCTCACTCCTATATATAGGACGTCATTTGGACGTCATTCCAGACATTTGGACACTTTTTCCAGACTTCTGGACCCTCTGGCTGAGTATTCTGGGGTTTTTGAGCAGTGTTATGCCCTAGAAATCTCTCCAAGAGCCGATCCGACGAAGTTCTTGAGTTCTGAGCATTTAGCTTGAGGATTCGAACTAGTCGAAGGGAAATCTCTTTGATTTCCGGAGTAAAAATTATTTTTACGGAAGGAACGAGCGAGCGTGTAGTGGGAAGGAGCGCCAAAAAGCCTCCTAACGTCTGTTTAAATATATAAAAGCACGCTTCAAAGGTTTCTTTTCCAAATCCCTTCTTTTACCGCTTTCTGATTGTTGCATTGCATATTTAGAATTTTCATCATGTAAATATTCCGCTTATAATCGTTTCTAATAAATAGGGGTAATTTAGTAATTTTACACTGTTATTTATGAAATAATCCGTCATAGGGAACCCGAAAGGGGTGTTGTGGGGTGCTAACACCTTCCCCGCACGTAACCGACTCCCTTACCCAACTCTGGTTGTAATGGCCAAGGTTGATTTGCGAAAATCAATTGCCTTATCCCTTTTTCCAATGTTTTGAGTAAAACATTGGTGGCGACTCCAAGAACCCTTCTTTTTGCGAAAACCACTAATCCATGGAGGGTCCCGCTTGGGATTAACATGGATTGGTGAGAGTCATTTAAATAAAATTGTTAGTTCGATGAGGTCTCAGTTTGAGAATAAGTCGTTCTAACAATCCATCATTTTTCCAAAACTTAAAAAGAGTCCGACCATCGTCGCGAATGCCAAGGTCCGTTTCGGCGGGTGGCGACAGTCACATGTTTTGCACCATTGGTAGCTGAACATGTGACACTCAAATTAACCCTAAATGACTCTCAAATTAGACCTAAATGCACCTTGGTACCTAAATTTTCGGACTTACACATGTGCACCAAAGTTTGAATTCAAATTTCAAATTTGAATTCAAACTTTAGGCGCCAATTTGTGTAGCTTTGGTTTAGGCGCCTATGTGCTTCATTTCCGTGCATACTTAAGCTCTCCTTTCACCTATTGTACTCACTTTTGAATATATGAGAATTTATGAAATCATTCTTCAGCTAATTCCCTCAAGAGTCGCCGAAAATTTCCAAGAGAGAAATCCAAAGAGAATGCCTTCAAATCCCTTAGGAAAACCTAGTTTCCTTCACTTTGAAGTGAGCAATCCTTTGACTGCTTGAGCTTGGATGCTTCCCTCTCACATTTCCGCAAGTGTTCATCATCCTAAAGTGTTCATCATTTTGGTTCAATCTCCATTGAAGAAGATCCGTACCTAGGAGGAGCTTAGGAGGAGCTTGTTCATCTTCTACTCACTTCTATCACTCTATGGAATAATCGATTATCCTGCAAAATAATCGATTAATTTGTTCTTGGTTGATTCCAGAAACCATGAAGAACAAAATAATCAATTATCCTTTAAAATAATCGATTATCTGGTTCTAAAAATGTTATAAATAGTTTTCACATTTTGAAACTTAAAAAAAAAGAGAAAACAAGATAGAACAAAGAATGAGTTAACATTGAAAAAGAGCAAAACGTCATTGTGAAGTATTTGTGACCTTCTTGGAGTGTTTTCTTTGTGAAACCAAGAAGTAAAATGTTTTTGAAATGCTTTGAGAAAAGATCATCATCATCATCACATTCTTGAAAGAGAAAGATTGAGATTTTCTTCTGAATTCACACACTACTACAAGATGCATATTCTACATCAGTTCTCTAAAGGCATCTACATCGGTTCTAAAACTGATGGAATCATACTTGGGAATGCAAGAGGTGACACACTCAAAGATCCAAGAGGAGTGGGTTAGACATGGAAGATTGGGCCAGTCTAGGCCCAACGGGCCCTATGGGCTTGGAAGGCCCAAACCAAGTTTCAACATGGGCTTATCTTGTTTTTAACATTCTTATTATATTTTTGTTAGTATAGTATGAATATATTTTGGTCTTGTATTTTGGACCACATAGAGTAGCATTTTAGGTTTTAGGCTTGTTGGGCCTAGTTTTGGGCTTCATGGGCCTTTGGGCTTTTGGTACCCAATATTGGGCTCATTTTCATTCTTGTAATTTTTCCTTTCCATTGTATTTGTTTGGCCATTGTAATTAGGCCATTAGATTAGGATTAAAGGAGGATTACTAGTTTAGTTAAATTAGGGTAAACTAGGTTTAATTTAGCATGCATTTAAGTTGCATTTTGAGTCACATGGATCATGCCACCTTGGCTGAACATGTGTGACTCAAATTCAACCCTAAATGCACACTAAATCAAAATCAAATGCACCAAGCACCCATGGAACCGGTCATACACATGTGTGACAAGATTTGAATTCAAATTCAAATTTGAATTCAAATCTTGGCGCCAACATGGTGACCACTCATGTGGCGCCAAGTGTATTCATATTTTCGGATGCATATATGTTCCCTCCTTCACCTATTGTACTCACTTTGAACCTTAATGAAATTTGTGAGCCATAGTGCCGAGTTTCCTCTCAAAGTCTCCTTGAGTTCATCTTCAAAAGCCTTAGGAATTCACCTAGAATCCTCCTCTTTGAAGTGTGCTCTCCATTGATGCTTGAGCTTGGATGCTTCCCTCCTAGTTCTAGGTTGAGTTCATCCGTGAGTTCATAGCTTGCAAGTGTTCTTGAGTTGAAGAATTCATCCTCCATTGAAGAAGATCCGGCCTAAGCAAATCCATGGAGAAGAACATCTTTCACTTCTCCTAGTTTTGCCATCATTTTTGGTATCAAGAGCAAGGTCTTCAAGGAGATAAGTTCTTCATCTTGTTTTGGTCCGAATATTTTTGTGTTCATTGTGTTCTTATGTTTGTCTTAATTGAGTTTCAATTTGGATCTATATTTTGATGTTATTGAGTTCATAGATCCATTGTTGATTGTCTTGATTTTTCTTCCATAATCAACTTGTTAGGAACTATTTGCTTTGTGCTAATTTTGAGTTTATTTTGAGTCTCTCCATTCCTTGTATGTGTCCGTGATTGGACCTCATGCATTGCATTTAGATTTTGTTTTTAAATCTTTGTTTTGTCTTAGAAGTTTGTGTTTAGTCCTTACTTGTTGCAAATTCCTTGAATAGCATGTTTAACCTAGTTTTATTTTGAGTTTTGTGTCCATATATTGCTCTCGGTTTACCTATTGTTCTTGCCTCCTATATGTGCTTTTTCTTTTGCCTTATTGTGTTCATAACTTGCTATTAGTTCTAGTAAGTTTCCTTAGAGTTAGGTTTCCATTGTGTTCTAAGTTTTCAAATCACCTTCCATTAAAAATCTTCTAAAAAAATTTTTCAAGTGTAATCCTATTTCTAGTGCACTTTCTTGTGGATTCAAATTTAAAAAAAAAGTGAGTTAAGAGGCTGGAAAACAGAGTTTAAAACAGAGCCTAATGTCCTAAAAGTTCAAGAGAAAAGAGTTCAAAAAGAATCCAAACCAAAACCTAAAGACTAGTGTACTAGTTTTTCATTTTCACTTGAAATTTGACCTAATTTTTGGCTGATTTGTATTCTCGGTTTCTATAGCTTGGAATCATTGAAAATTTTGAAACAAAAGGCAAATATACTCTCTGGACTCTTAATTTGATACTGGAAAAAAAAAAGAATTAAATAAAATAGAGAAAGAAAATTAAAAGGAAAAAGCCGAGAGGTATACAAGTTGAAAAACCTACTTGATTCCTTGTTATTGTTTTGGCTACTACTTTTGCTATACTTGTCCAATTGTCTTCAATTTTTTTTTGTTTTGTTCATCTATTCTAGTACCTATCTAGGAACTCTTCTCTCTGAGTGCTAGCTTTTATTTGGAGTCTTAATTTTCAGTTTTACTTGTTGAACCTCTTTGAGTCTTGTCATATACATTTATTACTCTTAATTTTGGTATAAGCTTTTCAAATTGTGCTTTTATTGCTTGTCTTGTTTTCTTTCTTTAAATTCCTGTGCTGGAAGTGGCATCAAATCCTTGTTCAAGGATCAAGCATTGCTCAACAAAGAGAAAGAAAAGTTTAGACACTAATTCTCCAAAAATTTGACCTAATTTAGTGACCTAGCTTTTCCTAAATTTCCTTCACTTGAGTGACCATACCATTCACTTGTGAGGCAGCCACCATTAACCTCTTTGTTGTGTTTCTTTTGCAGGTCCAGTAGCATCATTTTGAAGGGCTAGTGGCGGACTAAGACATTTAAACAAGTGTTTGAAAAATTGGTTACAAAAACCGTCACTAGTTGGTCACAAAACCGCCAATTTTTGTTTTTTCTAGGCTAGTTTACATTTTTGCCAAATCTTTGTATTTTAAACCAATTTGTAAAGCTTGGAGGGAGTATTAAGAAGCTGGTCAGGTATATCTAAATCCTTATTAGCATCCTCACGTGTAGTGCTAGTGGAAGTGGCTTGGAAATTTCATATGTTTCAAGCTTCCACTTAGGGAACCCGACTAGTTACTTATCTTGCTTCTTTTAAAGTCCTTTGTCTTTTAATTGTTTTATTTTGCTGCCTTGAAACGACTAGACTTGTGTAGTTTTATTTGCTCACGCTTAGTTTAGTCTCAAAAACAAATAAATTGTGAAAAAGCATTCAAAATTTTTTGTGAAAAGTTTTTGGGAATCAAAGATACCACAAAGGAGTTTAGTGATTTCCACTTGAAAAGGCTTGGTTATTAAGTGGCTCTTTGTAGCTCACCTCCCTTGATAGTGCAATTTGTACACTTAGACTTCCAAGTGCTATTTTTTCCTAGAAAATACCAAAAACATTTTATAACTTTTTGCATAGCATATAAAATCTTATTGCTTAATCATGAGTCTACATTCCCAAAATAGTAGTGACTTTGAATCTCCTAAAAGTTTTAAAAGAATTGTCAAGGAGGTTGAGGCACTAAAACTTTGGAAGCATGATGAAATACTTCAAAAACAAAAAGAAAAGCTTGAAAAGGAAGTACAAATCATGGCTTTAGAACAAGAGATTCAACAAATTAAGCAACGAGAAGAAAAACTTTTGAAAAGATTAAATAAAAAAGGTTCTTCAAGGAGCTCAACCAAGAGCTCCAATGATTCTCAAAGTCAAAACAATGATGGTAGTTTGAACATGGATGCATACTACCAACCTACACCTAGGAGAGTCATCAAAGAACATAAAGTGAGGGAATCAAGGGTTGATCTCCCTTACTTTTATGGAAAAGAAGATGTGGATGCCTACTTGGATTGGGAAATGAAAGTGGAGCAAATCTTCACTTGTCACCAAGTAGGTGAAGAAAGAAAAGTTCCCTTGGCCACCTTAGCTTTCCAAGGACAAGCTATGTATTGGTGGACCTCCTTAGAGAGAGAGAGAAGACTTCACAATGACCCTCCAATCACTTATTGGAATGAGTTGAGGAGTGCTATGAGAAGAAGGCACATACCTTCTTATTATAGTAGGGAGCTTATGGATAAGCTCCAAAGACTCCAACAAAAGAATATGAGTGTTGAGGAGTATAGACAAAAGATGGAGTTGTATCTCATGAGGGCTGGCATAAGGGAAGAGGAAAGATTGACCATTGCTAGGTTTTTAAGTGGTCTAAATTTTGATATAAGAGATAGAGTTGAGTTACTCCCTTATAGGGACCTTGATGATTTGGTCCAACTTTGTATAAGGGTGGAACAACAAAATTTAAGGAAAAATTCTTTAAAAGGAAAAACTCAAGCTAACTCTTATATCAAGAATGACTACAAGAGGGAGGGTCAATATGACTCTTCTAAAAGCTCTAGTAAGGGTCAAGAAAAGGAAAAAGAAAATGATAAAAATGTTGTCACTTCTAGTAGTAAAACTAGTGACATCAAATGCTTTAAATGTCTTGGGAGAGGCCATATAGCTTCTCAATGTCCAACTAAAAAGGTCATGATTTTGAGAGGACAAGACATTTATAGTAGTCTTGATGAATCTAGTTCTACCACTTCAAGTGATAGTGAGACTAGTAAGGAAGATCATCCAATTGAAAAACTATATCCTGTTGATGGTGATATTCTTATGATCAAAAGGCTTCTTGGAAGCCAACCTTGTCCCACTTCACTATCACAAAGAGAGAACATCTTTCACACAAGATGTTTGGTTTCCAAAAGAACTTGTTCTCTCATTGTTGATAGTGGTTCTTGTTCTAATTGTTGTAGTACAAGGTTGGTTAACAAGTTAGCCCTTACCACTATTCCTCACCTTAAACCTTATAAACTTCATTGGCTCAATGAACGTGAGGAATTAGAGGTGAATCAACAAGTGAAGGTCAAGTTTTCTATAGGGGATTATAAAGACAAAGTTTTATGTGATGTGATCCCTATGGAAGCTTGTCATATTTTGCTTGGTAGGCCATGGCAATTTGATAAACACACGACACATGATGGTCTCACTAACAAAATAACCTTCACTCATAAAAATAAGGAAATTGTTTTTAATCCTTTAACACCACCCCAAGTGTTTGAGGATCAAAAGCAAATGAAAAGAAAAAGAAATAAAGAAAGGAAAGAAGGAAAGAGTGTGGATAAAGGGGACTCCACTAAGACCTTTGTGACAAAAGAGAGTTATTTTATTACTAAACAAGCTTTGAAAAAAACTCTCATTGTTGATAGTGGATCATGTTCAAATTGTTGTAGTACAAGGTTGATTAACAAGTTAGCCCTTACCACCATTCCTCACCCTCACCCTTACAAACTTCATTGGCTCAATGAAGGTGAGGAATTGGAGGTGAATCAACAAGTGAAGGTCAAGTTTTCTATAGGGGATTATAAAGATAAAGTTTTATGTGATGTGATCCCTATGGAAGCTTGTCATATTTTGCTTGGTAGGCCATGGCAATTTGATAAACAAACTATACATGATGGCCTCACTAACAAAATATCCTTCGCTCATAAAAATAAGGAAATTGTTTTTAATCCTTTAACACCACCCCAAGTGTTTGAGGATCAAAAACAAATGAAAAGAAAAATAAACAAAGAAAAGAAAGAAGGAAAGAGTGTGGATAAAGGGGACTCCACTAAGACCATTGTGACAAAAGAGAGTTATTTTATGACCAAACAAGACTTGAAAAGAACTCTCTTTATTCATAAAAGTCTTGACTCTTATCCTAATACTGCCACTTATCTTAAAGTTGAGAATGAGGAACAAAATGAATTTCAAGCAAAGAATTCTTCTCAACTTTGGGATATAGTGAAGAAGGAGTGGACTATACCTAGTATTACTCCTTATACTACTTCCTTGATGGTGCACAAGGAAGGAAGTATTTCTTTGAATTTCATAAAGCACCCAATTTTTGGGTTACATTGTTTAGTAGATACAACTTGTAATAATCAATATTCTATGTTTGATCTTATGGGAAGTTCTTACTCTTTTCAATTTAATATGATTCCTTCCCCACAAGATAAATATAGCTTATATGATTATGAGTATCTAGTAAACAATCAAATCCAAAATTGTTTAGGGCGCTTTCTAGTAGTTTTTTCTTTATATTTTAGGAAAAGCCTAGGTTACCATTTAGGGTACTTTAGGCAAGATGTAGTTGTGTTTAAAAATCATTCTTTTCATTGTCTTAGTCATAGTGTTCTTACATTTTTAGGTTTTACTTCTATGTTGTGCTTAGAAGAGGAGCCTATTTCCATTTTTAGAGAGTCTAGTATTTTATCTTTCTTTGTTAGGATAAATAGTAGGACTCCTCTTAGGATCCATGATCTTTTCTCTTACCATGTCACTTCTTATTCCTTGCATGTTTTACATGTAGGTGCTAATGTTTCTTCCATGCATCCTCTAGATTTGAGGACAAATCCTTTTCAAGAGGGAGGGGATGATGGAATCATACTTGGGAATGCAAGAGGTGACACACTCAAAGATCCAAGAGGAGTGGGCTAGACATGGAAGATTGGGCCAGTCTAGGCCCAACGGGCCCTATGGGCTTGGAAGGCCCAAACCAAGTTTCAACATGGGCTTATCTTGTTTTTAACATTCTTATTATATTTTTGTTAGTATAGTATGAATATATTTTGGTCTTGTATTTTGGACCACATAGAGTAGCATTTTAGGTTTTAGGCTTGTTGGGCCTAGTTTTGGGCTTCATGGGCCTTTGGGCTTTTGGTACCCAATATTGGGCTCATTTTCATTCTTGTAATTTTTCCTTTCCATTGTATTTGTTTGGCCATTGTAATTAGGCCATTAGATTAGGATTAAAGGAGGATTACTAGTTTAGTTAAATTAGGGTAAACTAGGTTTAATTTAGCATGCATTTAAGTTGCATTTTGAGTCACATGGATCATGCCACCTTGGCTGAACATGTGTGACTCAAATTCAACCCTAAATGCACACTAAATCAAAACCAAATGCACCAAGCACCCATGGAACCGGTCATACACATGTGTGACAAGATTTGAATTCAAATTCAAATTTGAATTCAAATCTTGGCGCCAACATGGTGACCACTCATGTGGCGCCAAGTGTATTCATATTTTCGGATGCATATATGTTCCCTCCTTCACCTATTGTACTCACTTTGAACCTTAATGAAATTTGTGAGCCATAGTGCCGAGTTTCCTCTCAAAGTCTCCTTGAGTTCATCTTCAAAAGCCTTAGGAATTCACCTAGAATCCTCCTCTTTGAAGTGTGCTCTCCATTGATGCTTGAGCTTGGATGCTTCCCTCCTAGTTCTAGGTTGAGTTCATCCATGAGTTCATAGCTTGCAAGTGTTCTTGAGTTGAAGAATTCATCCTCCATTGAAGAAGATCCGGCCTAAGCAAATCCATGGAGAAGAACATCTTTCACTTCTCCTAGTTTTGCCATCAAAAACTGATGTAGAATAGAGCGAGGTAGAAAATGTATACATTTTTACATCGGTTCTGAAAAATGGATGTAGATTTAAGCATAAATCTACATTGGTTGTCCAGAGAACCGATGTAGATTTATGCTTAAATCTACATCAATGTAGATTGCATTTAAAAAAAAATCATGCTTATTTTTGGATTATTTCTGCTTACCTGTAATGAACATATATATAGCTCTAGACAAAATAATTATCATTCCCAACTAAAGTGTAACCACAATTTATAATATAACCTTTGAGTTAAAATCAAGTTAATGGATTTTTTCACAAAATATCTTACAAAAACAATTTATTCAAAAAATTCAAATATGCATCAATCAATCTTGTAGAAGGGTGTCGCCACCCGCCGAAATGGACGTTGGCATTCGTGACGATGGTCGGACTCTTTTTAGTTTTGAAAAATGATGGATTGTTAGAACGACTTATTCTCAAACTGAGACCTCATCGAACTAACAATTTTGTTAAATGATTCTCACCAATCCATGTTAATCCCAAGCGGGACCCTCCATGGATTAGTGGTTTTCGCAAAAAGAAGGGGTTCTTGGAGTCGCCACCAATGTTTTACTCAAAACATTGGAAAAAGATATAAGGCAATTGATTTTCACAAATCAACTTTGGCCATTACAACCAGAGTCGGGTAAGGGAGTCGGTTACGTGCGAGGAAGGTGTTAGCACCCCACAACGCCCCTTTCGGGTTCCCTATGACGGATTATTTCATAAATAATAGTGTAAAGTTACTAAATTACCCCTATTTATTAGAAACGATTATGAGTAAAATATTTACATGATGAAAACTCTAAACATGCAATGCAACAATCAAAAAGCAATAAATAAAAGCGGTAAAAGAAGGGATTTGGAAAGAAACCTTCGAAGCGGGCTTTTATATATTCAAAATGAAGTTTAGGAGGCTTTTTGGCGCTCCTTCCCACTACACGTCCGCTCGCTCCTTTCCCTAAAGATAATTTTTACTATGGAAATCAAAGAGATTTCCCTTCGACTTGTTCGAGTCTCAAGCTAATGTCTCATGACTCAAGAACTTCGTCGGATTGGCTCTCGGAGAGACTTCTAGGGCAGAGAATAGCTCAAAAACCCAAGAATACTCAGCACGAGGGTCCAGAAGTGTGGAAAAAGTGTGGAATGACGTGTAAATGACGTCCTATTTATAGGATTGAGGCGCAATACGGCCTGGGAGGTCAATACGGCCCGTACTGGGTTTTTGAACTACAGTACGGCCGTATTGAATTCAATACGGCCATATTGAAGTTCAAAAACTTCAATACGGCCGTATTGGTTTCAGTATGGCTGTATTGTAGTTCAAATAGCTCAGTACGGCCGTACTGAACCTCTGGGAGGGCGTATTGGGCTCCAATCCTCACACACCCTTATTCTAAGCTACTCAAAGACTTCTAGACCTACAAAGAATCATCCTAGGGTCTTCCAGGAGTCCTTCCGGCTGACTTTCCTTCGGTCTTTGAGAGTCTTTGAGTTTTATTTCCGACCCGGACAATTTTAGGGGTCTACAGCTGCCCCCCCTTTACTTAGTCGAACAGCTTTTTGGTGTACCGGTTGACAAGTAAAGGAGTTGACCCAATTGTCTGGGGAGTAAGCCATCCTTCCGACTTGTAGTGTCTTCCGGTGGGAAAATTGTTGAGTGGCCTCTCCAGGTTGAGTATTAGTCGTCGCCTCTCCAGGCTCGTGCATACCTCGGTGTTTCTGACAACCTCGGTAGCGTGAGTTTGCCCTCTCCAGGGTCTGCATGCCTCCGTGTTTCTGACGACGTTGGCAGCTGCATACCTCCGTGTTTCTGACGACGTCGGTAGCTGAGTATTGGTCGTCGCCTCTCCAGGCTCGTGCATACCTCGGTGTTTCTGACAACCTCGGTAGCTGCATACCTCCGTGTTTCTAACGACGGGGTAGCTGAGTATTAGTCGTCGCCTCTCCAGGCTCGTGCATACCTCGGTGTTTCTGACAACCTCGGAAGCTGCATACCTCCGTGTTTCTGACGACGGGGTAGCTGAGTATTAGTCGTCGCCTCTCCAGGCTCGTGCATACCTCGGTGTTTCTAACAACCTCGGTAGCGTGAGTTTGCCCTCTCCAGGGTCTGCGGTTTGCCCTCCCCAGGGTTGCATACCTCCGTGCTTCTGGTCACTTTGGTAGCGTGAGTTTTCCCTCTCCAGGGATTTGTGATGATTTTGTCTCCACAGTCCACGATGCTGCTTCGACGGTTGTTTTTGATTTTGGTGCCGCTGAGGGTTGGATAACGCAGGGATCCATCTAGGGGATGTGCAGTTACTCATAGGTTCTTGTGTCCCAACTTTCCATTGCGTAGTTGGTGCCCACTGGGGAAATTCTGATTCCTTGGGGATGCAGACACAAAGATGCTCTTTCTGAGGTGAGCGATGCCTTATGATTGGCTGACGTCCTTTCGACGTTGGTGGAGTATCCCGGTTATCTTTATTCGGGTGACTCTTTTGATTTTCTGGTTTTGTTGCCTCTACGTAGGTTGTTTATCCGCTGGGGGATTCTGTTGTGATGATTTTGTCTCCACAGTCCACGATGCTGCTTCGACGGTTGTTTTTGATTTTGGTGCCGCTGAGGGCTGGATAACGCAGGGATCCGTCTAGGGGATGTGCAGTTACTCATAGGTTCTTGTGTCCCAACTTTCCATTGCGTAGTTGGTGCCCACTGGGGAAATTCTGATTCCTTGGGGATGCAGACACAAAGATGCTCTTTCTGAGGTGAGCGATGCCTTATGATTGGCTGACGTCCTTTCGACGTTGGTGGAGTATCCCGGTTATCCTTATTCGGGTGACTTTTTTTTTATTTTCTGGTTTTGTTGCCTCTGCGTAGGCTGTTATCCGCTGGGGGATTCTGTCGTATTGATCTTGATTGGCCTCTTCTGTTAGGCAGATTATCTTGACGTTCGGTGTTTAGCTGAATACCGAATTCCGCTTGGGGAATGGTTATTGATCTTTTCAGATTTTCTCTTTTTGAAGGAGTGCCTCTGAGTAGGCGAATGGGGATTGAGGATCTTATGTATCCCAGAGTATTATTTAGAAAGCCTCTTCAGGCTTAGCTTCACTCGTCGCTCGAGTTGGAAAGCTATCTTCCACTAAGGAAGTCTAAGTCCTTTGACTCGGATATTTTGTTTGGATGATCATGCTTCCATTGGGGAATCTTGCTGATCTTGCTCTGATAGCTTTCACTGGGAATTCGGCCCAAGAGTGCAAGTTGAGATGTCTCTGGGGAGTATTATTTCGGCAAGCCTCTCCAGGCTCAGTTATTCTGTACGATTGTTGGATTTTCTGAATTTTTTGCCTTTTTTGTCGATTTCGGCTTTTTTCGGCTTCGGAGGGATCTCAAACACACTCACAGATAAAGTATGCAGAGGAATGAAGATGTTGTGATGAATGAGAGGAGTAGGGACGTATTTATAGAAAAAATTAGGTCAGTACGGCCCGTATTGAATTCAGTACGGCCGTACTGACCTTACCGTTGATGTACAAAAGAATGGGCCAATACGGGCCGTATTGAATTCAATACGCCTGTATTGGTGTGGACGTTATGGCCAATACGGCCGTATTCATTTCAGTACGCCCGTATTGGTGTGGTCGTTATGGCCAATACGGCCGTATTCATTTCAGTACGCCCGTATTGAGTTGAAAATTTGTTCATAACCCTAATTTTAGTACGGGTGTACTGAACATAGTACGGGCGCATTGTTTTTTCTGAAGTTTATATGTTTTTTTTTTTTTTTTTCAATAAACAGAGAATAAGTGATCTTCCAGTACACCTATCATCTGTATGCATGTATGCGGTATGATGCACCTAATTCTATTTGATTTATTTTTCAAAAGAATTAACCGATGCGTTTCTTTGCTTGGATTTTGCCATTCCTCTAGACGGGCTGTGCGCTGCCGATTTCTGTAACCGGGGAATGATGCGTGTTATATCGAGATTGGTGTCATCAACCCAGTGATCGTTCCCTTCCTTTAGAAGATGTATCAACCTTCCTATTGACCACTATATCTCCATGTTCCACTAGATTATTCTAAAATCGTTTGGGACAAGAGAAAAGAAAGGAAAGATATTTTTGTTCAAAAGTTTGTGTTTTAGAGGGGATTATTATTGTTTTGAAAACGGTTTTTGTAAGAATGGCTGGCCAAGGTAGGCTCATGTGTTTAGGCTTGTTTGATTAAACACTTATGAAGTTAAGAAAATCTTGTTATTGACGTTGTGATTCGACAACTTAGATAGTTTCCCTTGAACCTTTCTTTTTGAATTCAGCTCATGGTACCATCATGGATTTCTTTTGCTTTTTTTGATTGTCCTTATTTTTGCCTAAAACACCCCTTTGTGGCGTCTCAGCGGACCTTTGTTTTTGTTCATT
This sequence comes from Cajanus cajan, assembly GCF_000230855.2. Lineage (NCBI taxonomy): Eukaryota > Viridiplantae > Streptophyta > Magnoliopsida > Fabales > Fabaceae > Cajanus > Cajanus cajan. Next base: position 44,553,851 of record NC_138525.1, read on the forward strand.
TTTGCAACCCTAATTTTTGCCTAGGTCACCCTTTCGTGGGATTCCTAGCGGGTTCTTTGCTCTTATTTTTGCGCAGCCCCCTTTTTGGGTTTCCTGCCGAGCTTTTTTTGTTTTTAGGATTTTGTCCTTAAAGGATTTCTTTTTTATCCATGATGGCACTTGTCGAGGCCAAGGAAAGGTGTTCCAAGTTGTCACACACACTTCCACATAAAAATGATGCGGGTTTATTGTTATTAAGACGATTTTAACCTCATTCATGCTTATTCAAACAGGGTTAAAAATAATGTGGTCTAGAGATTTATTGCAAGCAAGAAAAGAAGCAATAAGAACTAATAAAGAATGATTTTATTATAATTCTAGCGGAAACATGTGCCCTATCGAGGCTCGGGGGTCGGACTCTTCCCCAGCGGAGTCGCCATCTGTCGCCACCCGCCGAAACGGACGTTGGCATTCGCGACGATGGTCGGACTCTTCTTTTAGTTTTGAAAAATGATGGATTGTTAGAACGACTTATTCTCAAACTGAGACCTCATCGGACTAACAATTTTGTTAAATGATTCTCACCAACCCATGTTAATCCCAAACGGGACCCTCCATGGATTAGTGGTTTTCGCAAAAAGGGGTTCTTGGAGTCGCCACCAATGTTTTACTCAAAACATTGGAAAAAGATATAAGGCAATTGATTTTCACAAATCAACTTGGCCATTACAACCAGAGTTGGGTAAAGGAGTCGATTACGTATGGGGAAGGTGTTAGCACCCCACAACGCCCCTTTCTGGTTCCCTATGACGGATTATTTCATAAATAAAAGCGTAAAATTACTAAACTACCCCTTTTTATTAGAACGATTGTAAGTAAACTATCTACATGATGAAAGCTTTAAACGTGTAATGCAACAATCAAAAAGCGGTAAAAGGAAGGATTTTGGGATTAAACCTTCGAAGCGTGCTTTTATACTCAAAAAGAAGTTAGGAGGCTTTTTGGCGCTCCTTCCCACTACACTTTCGCTCGCTCCTTTCCCTAAAAATAATATTTACTACGGAAATCAAATAGATTTCCCTTCGACTGGTTCGAGTCTCAAGCTAATGGCTCATGAACTCAAGAACTTAGTCGGATCGGCTTCCGGAGAGATTTCTAGGGCAGAGAATAGCTCAAAAACCCAAGAATACTCAGCCAGAGGGTGGAGGAATGCTCCAAAATTGTCCAAAATGTGTGGAAGGACGAGCCAATGACGTCCTATTTATAGGATTGAGGCGCAGTACGGCCTAGGGGGTCAATACGGCCCGTACTAAGTTTTTGAACTATAGTACGGCCGTATTGAATTCAGTACGGCCCGTACTGAAGTTCAAAAACTTCAGTACGGCCGTATTGATTTCAGTACGGCCCGTACTGAGTTTTTGAACTACAGTACGGCCGTATTGAATTGAGTACGGCCGTACTGAAGTTCAAAAAACTTCAGTACGGCCGTATTGATTTCACTGTGGCCGTATTGTAGTTCAAATGGCTCAGTACGGCCGTACTGAACCTCTAGGAGGGCGTATTGAGCTCCAATCCTCACACACCCTTATTCTAAGCTACTCTAAGACTTCTAGACCTACAAAGAATCATCGTAGGGTCTTCCAGGAGTCCTTCAGGCTGACTTTCCTTCGGTCGTCGAGAGTCTTTGAGTCTTATTTCCGACCCGGACAATTTTAGGGGTCTACAAAGGGCTTATCAAAATTTATGGATTCATTTAATATATTGATAGACAAAAGCATCTATTCATAAAATATAAATAAAAAGATGTTGCTCAATTAAATTGAAATCACAGCATCATTGTAAATGAAATATTGACTAACAAGTTCAAATGACAACAACAACAACAAATTCATATTTTTAACATATGAAAAATTGAGAAAAACATTAAAACAGCAACTACCTTTCACCCTTCACAGCAAGCACACCAGCCATAATGCCACTGTGACCAACAATAAATTTTGTAGCTGACTGCATGACAATATCTGGAACAAAAATGTTCTAGTCAGAGTATACTTTGGGTAGAATTAGGCATGTTTAGATGTTCTTATTAATTTCTTTTATACATTAAAATATAGTAGAGATAAAATGGTGTATACATTGCAGTGAAAATATTTCATCATACCCTTCACAAATATTTCTACTCAAATGAAAATGGTGTATACATTGCAGTGAAAATATAATGCTAAGCAACCAAGCAAATGATATGTAACTTTCCCATTTGTATAATTTGATATGAGACTTAAATGCACAAAAATCAGTACCAATGATGAAGTATATTGCATTTTTTTTAACTGAGGAATTGGAAATGATTCTCAATATTTCACCACTCAAAATCTACCTTCAATTTTTCATTGTTATCAAGCAAGTTTTAGTTTTAAAAGTAAGTAAATCTATTTATATACTCATTAGCTTACAAAAACTTATACTTGTTTCAAGTTCCAGTGGCCGAGACAATACAGGTGACATTATACTATTGTCAACTAACACAAGAGCACCATGTGAATGAGCCGTCTGTGGACATGAATTGAGAAAGGAGGAAAAAATTTATATTATTGAGAGTAGAACTGTTTAACAATATTTCATATCAAAAGTTAATATCATCAACAAAATATTGTCATCATTCTATCACTCTCTTCATTTTTTTTTAAATTAAAAGTAACTTTAAGTACTAATAGAATCTTACCTCTTCCATACTTCTATATCTGTGGATTAATCTCGATGTAACACGTGTCCTTATAAGATGTAATAACAAAAATTTTGATACCATACTGAAAGAATATGAGAAATGACCATATCAGTCACAAACAAAAATGCAATGATTATTAGATTTTATTCACCATTTCAAACATAACATGTACTGTTTAAATTTTACCCTTAGGATACTCGATTTATCCATAGTTCCAACATAATGGAGCCAATAATATCCAAAACAAAAATATAACTTGAACTTTTAGAATAATAAAAGTAAATATCGTACAACTTGGACCTCAACTAATTTGAATTGAGATTTTCTTTTGAATTCACAGTCTGATTTGTTCAACTTCCAGGTGAATTCATTCCTTTAATTCTTTGTGATTAATTGTAAATCTTGAGTAGGTGTCTCAAGTGGTAAGGAATTCTTATAGTGGGTTTCTACAAGAGGTGCTTTCTTGGGGTCAAGAAAGTGGTTATCTTGGAATGTAGGAGTGTATGCATGTGTTGTATGCTTGTAAAACTTCTTCATTGAGATAGTAGAACAAATCTTGATCAGGTTATGATTAAGGACTGGATGTAGGTCACATGTGGAGTGGCTGAACCAGGATAAAAGACTTGTGCAATCTTCTCTTACCCTTATCTTTTACTTTGAGTAATATCTTGGTTGTGTGTTAAAGAGAATAATCTTGATTAACATGTTTGTATGCACAACATTGCTTTAAACTGAATCAAAGTGTTGCATATTGATTGCTCTTAACTTTGAAGTTTATTAAAGATTAATCAAGAAAGCATATAGGACTCATTTCCATTAACAAGTCTTTTAAGGAACTTCTTTGAAAATTCATATTTAAAAGTTTGAATTGAAATAAAGATCCTAAGAACTTTGAAAATTTTTAAAGTATCATAGAATACAATTCACCCCTGTCTTGGATTGAGCCATTGTTTTCTAACAAGAAGGTCCAAAACCCAACAAAGGGTGATTTAGTAGTCTGGAAGATATCATTCCCAATCAGGAACAGGTCGTTTCAACATAATTTGTTAGAAGCAAAATTCAAATCTGGACCGGGTTATTTCGATTCCGAAACAGGCTGTTCCAAATTCAAATTTTGGCCTTAACAAATTGGCCCAGAACGGGTCGTTCTGAAACTAGAACGGGTCATTCTAGTCAAATTTGACGTCTATAAATAGGAAAACCGGGCACTGCTCCCGGGATCAAGAAAAATTAGTCTGCTAAGTCTTAAATAGCTAAAAAATTCTCTCTCTTCCTCTTCTTGTATTTCTTAAGATTCATGAGCCATATTGTAGAGTGTAAGGTAGCTGAAAAACACCTAAAAGATCTCCGCATTTGAAGATCCAATAAAGCTCAATTAAGAGGTATTTTAGTCAATATTCTTCTTTTTCCTCTACTTTCTCATTTTAATAAATATTGTTCTAAATAAAAAGAATAATCATGTAGACGTCTTAGGGTAAATCATGTAATTTAAATTTCATGTACATAAATAATCATCAATAAAGGGAATCTAGTATTTAAACTATTAATTCTTATTATGTTAGCTTCGTCATAGGGTACCGATTTAGGGTGTTGTAGGGGTGCTTAACACCTTTCCTATTAATTCTTTTTCAAATGTTTTGAGTAAAACATTGGTGGCGACTCCATGAACCTATTTTCAAAACTATTATTTAAGGATTACTGTCTGGGCATTCCTTAATTAATGAGATTTTTTAAAATGGTAGTCCATGCCATTGGTCATAAAAACTGAATTTTTCGGGTTACGACAGATAGTGACTTCACTGGGGAAATTAAAGAGGGTCAGGCCAAAATAAATGACAAAGTTAGCAAATTAAAAATAATAGTTTAAATATCTTTTCACCTTTACTTTGTTTGTTTTACTTGTTTGTTATTGATATCTGTTTGCCTATTTAAATTTCATACTTGTTTGAAATAACAATTGTACACAAACCATAGCACACAACAGTTCCTTCTATACTCGAGGGCATGATAGCGTAAACATAGGGAGTGGTTGACGTACGATCATCCCAAGGACGACCTTAGAGCCTACAAGTTGTGTCAAAAATCACACTCAAGATGATAATCGGTTACTCTAGCTTGAAATACTATGACAAACCTTAGAGTCTGCTAGGTGATAGTGACAGAGATACTGCGTCCGTATAATGGGGGCACCTTGGGAGCCTTTGAATACTAGTGAGGTAATTATAACCTACCTATACAACGCATTTTTCTTGACAGGAACCCCAACCCATAGATTAGGATGTGATCGCTCGTGGGTGTATATTGTTTGAGCATATGGTTGTTGCAGTATTGTTATTTAAATTACTTTTTTGTTTTTATAATTCCCCTAAAATAAAAAGTAATGAATATGTGAAAATGTACATCATGCATACGCATAGGGTTAGTAAGAAATTTCTAACGAGAAAGGGACATTGAAGACTTGATGGAAGTGACTTGATAAAGTGGTTGTAGTTCTTCCTCAAGCTCCATTCATTGTCCAATCTAGCTCTTGGAGGTTCATCAATGGTTGAAAATAGAGGAAGCAAGACAAGCCTCAAAGCTTGTAGAAGCCGCTCAAGTGGTTCGGTTTTTTTCAAAGGAGAAGAAGAAGTGAGAACCAAGGCACAAAGGAGAAAGTCCTTTGTGAAGGTTCTTAAGGGAGCGAGTTTCTCCACGATTTTGGCTCTTGGAAGAGAGAATTTTGAGTGAAAATTCTGTTCATTAACATCCCAAAGTGAGGGGAAAGGTTAGAGTTACAAATATATAGAAGGAGGTAGCTTAGGTAGCAAGCTAACCTTAACCATGGTTCAAGTGAACCATGGTTTGGCTGCTTGACCATCCAACCTAGTTAGAGGCCTGTGGAGCAAGCTTCTCACTTAGCTTGAATGGAAAGCAAGCTAAATGAGAAGCTTGTAGCACAAGCTTCCCAAGCTTGAAGGCAAAGAGAAGCAATTTGGCCAAGTGAGGAACCAAGGCAAGCTAGGCAGCCATTTGACTATTTTGTTCACTAATCCATTTCAAAAAATGTTTGATTTGGTTTAGTTAGGTCAATCCAAAAATGATGAGACCTAGCTAAATCAAATCCATGAAAAATTAGGAGTAAAATGAGTCCAATATGTAAATTTTTGCCTAGGCCCAATTCTGGCCCAATTACTAGTCACACCCTCAAGTATTGTTAATTGTCACCCCACTTCTACTACTGAAAAATAGAAAAAGAGTGACCTTCAATACAAGGTTAATTAGAGTCAAAGTCTCCAAGTAATCTACCCTATAAACAATATACAATGGTCTATAAAAATGAAATAAAGTGCCTCACAAATACAAAGGCAAAATAAACCTATACAAATCTACTATATTTACAAACATAGAAAAGGTCTTCAAAATCATCCCATTCCTCTTGGTTCATTTAATGTATCACCTCTTGGATTCCTTGGCCTTGGCATATTTCCATCATCTCGTCCCTCTTGAAAAGGATTTGACCTCAAATCTCGAGAGTCTTCATGATGGTCATCCACACCTACAAATATATAATAACATTCATTAGAGGTGACATTGTCACTTAATGAAGGTGAAAGGTGTATCCTGAGAGGAATCCTTTCATAGAACTTAATAAAGAAGTTAATGATACTAGTCCTTCTAGAAGAATTAATAGGATCCTTTCCTAAACATAGTCTAGGTATATTACTAAACCCTAAGAAAGTGCTAAAACTAAGACTATAACTCACTAAAGACTTAATCCTAAAAACTAAAACATCTTGCCTAAAGTACCCTATGTGGTAACCTAGGCATTTCCTAGAAAACAAGGAAAATACTACTAGAAAATTTCCTAAGCAATTTTGGATTATACTATTTGTTGGATAGTTATGAAAAGGATTTGTCACAAGTAGCCTTGAAGGCTCGAATGTTTTATCCAATAAATAATATATTCCAAGAATTGGGTGCTTTGTTAAAACAACTAAGGTAGGAAGATTCCTACACACAGGAAAACTATCTACCTTGGGCACCACTAAGGAAGTAGTACAAGAAGCAGGACTAAGTGAACTTCACTTCTTTTTCACTAAATCTTGAAGTAGAGATTCTTTTTCTTTAAAAATAATGGACTTATGAATCTCTTCTTCAAGACTAGTGGCAACATGAGGGAAATAGTTAAGGTCTTTATGAATAAAGAGAATATTTCTCGTAGGTTTTTTAGTGATAAAATAATTCTATTTAGTCATAACTCCCTTAGAGGATATATCTTCCTCTTTACTCTTTCCTAAAAGTGATTTCTTTTTTTTTTTTTTTCTTTTTCTTCTTTTCTTTTGATTTTCATTTGTGCTTGATCCTCAGCCACTTGTTGAGGTAAGAGAGGATAAAGCACAAATTTCTCTTCCCTATGAGTGAAGGTGATTTCATTAGTAAGACCATTGTGTATAGTTTTCTTTTCAAATTGTCATGGTCTTCCTAACAAAATATGACAAGCTACCATTGGTACTATATCACATAAAACTTGATCTTCATACTTCCCCATGGAAAACTGGACCTTCACTTGTTGGTTAACTACTATGTCTCCATCCTTATTGAGCCATTTTAAATGATAAGGTTGAGGATGTGGCATAGTAACTAAACTCAACTTTTTAACCAACCTAGTGCTACAACAGTTGCACCATGAACCACTATCTACAATGAGAGAACATGCTTTATTTAAAACATTACATCTAGTATGAAAAATGTTCTCTCTTTGATATAAAGTACCACTACATTGACTATTAAGGATTCTTCTAAGCATTAGGAGTTCTCCTTCATAAGGATAAACTGACTCTACATTGGACTTTTGAAGTTTTGTTTCATCCTCACTCTCACTTGAAGAGAAGGTAGTAGTCTCTTCTTGACTACTATAAGTGTCATGCCCCATTAAAATCATGACTTTTTTTGTAGGGCATTGAGAAGCAATGTGGCCTCTCCCTAGACACTTGAAACTTTTGATATCACTAGTCTTTGTGCTAGTGTGTGGAGTGATGGTACCTTTTCCCTTATCTCTACTCTTGTCTTTATTCTTAGCTAATTCCTTGGAGGGCTCTAAAATATTTTTCTTTTCAAAAGGTTTTTCCTCCTCCATGTAATCTTTCTTATGAGATCTAGAATGGGAGTTTCCTCTTTTAGAAGAAGATTTTCTCAATATTTGTTGTTCTACCTTTACACAAAGTTGGACCAAGTCATTTAGGTCCTTGTAGGGTAGTAGCTCCACTTGGTCTCTAATCTGTAAGTTAAGACCACTTAGGAATCTAGCCACAGTGGTGGCTTCCTCTCCCCTAATACATGCTCTCATCATGTATAGCTCCATTTTTTGCCTATATTTTTCAACAATCATATCTTTTTGTTGGAGCCTTTGGAGCTTATTCATAAGCTCCCTACCATAATAAGAGGAAATGTGTCTCCTCCTCAATGCACTCCTAATATCATTCTAATATTGGATAGGAGGATCATTGTGGAGGCGCCTTTCTCTCTCCAATGAGGTCCACCAATACATTGCATGCCCTTGAAAGATAAGGGTTGCAAGGGGCACCTTCCTCTCTTCACTTACCCTATGGAAAACAAAGAGTTATTCTACCTTCATCTCCCAATCAAGGTAGGCTTCAACATCATCCTTCCCAAAAAATTGAGGGAGATCCATCTTGGATTCCCTAGGTTTAATAGTTCTTCTAGGTGAAGGTTGATAATGGTCACCCATATTAAGGCTTTCATTAGGAGATGTGTATTGAGTGGTTGCTCCTACTCCTTCTCTTTCGCTTTCTCATTTTTTTAAAGATTTTACTCCTCTTGTTTAAATAGTCTTAATTTCTCTTCAAGGATAGCAAGTCGGGCCTCCCTTTCAATTTTATTCTTATCTTTTTGAATGGCCTCTTGCTTCCTCCACAGTTTAAGAGACTTAAGCTCTTTAGTTAAGTATGAAATGTTTTTTGGAGACTTATCACTTCCATTATAATCAGATGGTTGAGACATTTTAAACAAAAGGTATTTTCACACAAAAATAGTTTTTAAAGAAAATAATATTTTTTTTAAGTGCTAGACTTGGAACTTAGAGGTCTAAGAGTACAAATTGAACTATGGAGGGAAGTGAGCTACAAAGAGACACTTAATAACCAAGCCTCTTCAAGTAAAAATCTCTAAACTCCCTTGTACTTTGCCTTGCACAAAACGTTTTCACAAAGTTCTTTTTCAAAAGAAAATAACAAACAAGTGCCTAATGTGTACAATTAAGCAATGCAATCAAAACTTAAAGACTTGAAAACATAAATTGCTTGAAAACATAAATTGCTTAAAACACAAATTGCTTAAAACATAAATTGCTTGAAAACTTAAAGGCAAGAAAACATAAACTAGGCGTGTAAGGCTAGTAAACCTATGTGAAAGCTTGGAAAGTATCAAGGACTTCCAAGGACCTCTCTCACAAGTACTAAACAAATTTACCTAGTTGAAAACACTAAGGAGAGATGGAAATGCACCAAAGGCACTCTAAGACACTACTAAAGGCCTTGTACAAAAAAATGAAATGAAAATTTACAAGAAATGAAATGCAAATTTACACCAAATGAAATGTAAATTTTCAAAAAATGGAATGTAGTGGCTGCACCAATTAAGAAAACAAAAACAGCCACCAAATTAGAAATAGATTTAGAGATGGATTTAGTAAGAAAATTTTGTGACAGCCAAAATTTCCGTCTCCAAAATTGGTTTCTAGTTTCTTCAAGAAAATGTCTTGAAATTCCTTTTCCCTTCAATTCTTATGTAGTCTCCACTCCTTTGCAGAAACCTCACAATTGTGTCACTCCTCTCTTAGAAGCAATCTTGATGTTGATTTCTCCTAGGTGTTTAGTCTCCCACCAAGAGCTTTCCTCTAAAGAGAAGAACAACCCCTGAAGTCTCTACAAACATTCCAAGAGGCTACCCTTGTTCTTTGGCTTTCCACACCTTCAAAGAAGCACTCAACACACCTTATAGTTGCTGGAGTAATTTAGAAAAACTGGAAAAGAACAATTAAAGGAAGCTACACCAATTGGTAGATTAGAAGAGACAAACTAGAAAGAGTTCCAAGAAGTGACAAGCAAAAATTAAGGCACACAATGAAGCAAGCACTCAATGGAAACTCCTACCAATGGTTCTAGATTGGACTAAAAAAATAAAATCTAAGATTAGAAAACAAAATAAGACACTAATCTCAAATGTTTATGGCTGGACAGTTTTAGAAATAAGTAACAAGAAGCGAAACCGAGAGCAATTCACACCAAAATTTCAACTCCTTTAGCTTTTCCTTTTGTGCTTTCTTTTTCTTTTCTTTTTGTAACTCTTTTCACTACTTTTTTTTTTACTCAATCAGGAGTTTAATGACTTTTAAACATGCAATTGAGTCCCGGATTCAATAAGAAAATATGTTGTCAAACGTTTTTCCAAAAACAAGAGGTATTCAAGTATGTGTGTTTCAAGTGCTCACAACTTTGCACAAATTTTGAGAAATTTTCAGGCACACTTTTTCTTTGTTTTTCTTACACTTTATAACACTTAATACCTCTATTTTTATCTGTTTTAGATGCTCAAAAATTGGTACAAGATTCAGCCAAAACAAGAGATATAAGAAACCTAAGGAAGCAAGTAGTGTTTAGGTAATTTTTTTTTTTGACAAACTTGTTTGAGAAGACATTATGGAGACCTAACTCTAAGAATTTGCTAGGACTACTAGAAAATATGAACTCAAATATGTAAAATAAAAGCACATATAGGTCAGCCACAAAGATTACAAAGCAAAAACCACACCAAATATTGACACAAAACAATACACAAATCAAAGGTTTAACAAGCTAGTCTAGGAATTAATGACATGTAAAAGGACTACACATGACTCTAGACAAAACTTTCAAGATTCAAAAACAAAAACACATGCTATTCAATGTTAATATCCAATCACGGATTTAGTTTATGGAATAGGCAAGACTCAAACAAAAATAAAAAGCACAAGCACAATGAAGCCTAAGGTAAAACCGGATTGGTTCAAGAATTAAGGAACAAGCAACAACAATGAACCAATCAATTCATGTGACAATTGGATCCATCAAAACATGTAGAAAAACTAGATCCAAATAGAAAACATATGTGGACATAAAAGAAGACAACACAACATAGAAATTGATAGAGAACAAGATAGAATACATAACCTCAAGAGCACCAAGGCTCTAGATACCAAAAATGATGGAACTAACTTGATGAAGTGGTTGTTGTTCTTCCTCAAGCTCCACCCATTGTCGAATCTAGCTTTTGGAGGTTCATCAATGGTTGAAAATAGAGGAAGCAAGACAAGCCTCAAAGCTTGTAGAAGCCACTCAAGTGGTTCGGTTTTTCTCAAAGGAGAAGAAGAAGTGAGAAACCAAGGCACAAAAGGAGAAAGTCCTTTGTGAAGGTTCCTTAGGGAAAGAGTTTCTCCATGATTTTGGCTCTTGGAAGAGAGAATTTTGAGTGAAAATTCTGTTCATTAACATCTATAAGTGAGGGAAAAGGTTAGAGTTACAAATATATAGAAGGAGGTAGCTTAGGGAGCAAGCTAACCTTAATCATGGTTCAAGTGAACCATGGTTTGGTTGCTTAACCGTCCAACCTGGTTAGGAGGCATGTGGAGCAAGCTTCTCAGTTAGATTTCTTGGGAAGAAAGCTAAATGGGAGGCTTGTAGCACAAGCTTCCCAAGCTTGAAGGCAAAGAGAAGCAATTCGGCCAAGTGAGGAACCAAGGCAAGCTAGGTTTCCATTTAATTATTTTGCTCACTAATCCATTTCAAAAAATGCTTGATTTGGTTTAGTTAGGTCCATCCAAAAATGATGAGACCTAGCTAAATCAAATCCATGAAAAATTAGGAGCAAAATGAGTCCAATATGTAAAATTTTGCCTAGGCCCAATTCTGGCCCAATTACTAGTCACACCCTTAAGCATTGCTAATTGTCACCCCACTTCTACTATTGAAAAAATAGAAAAAGAATGACCTTCAATACAAGATTAAATGGAGTCAAAGTCTGCAAGTAACCTACCCTAGAAACAATATAAAATGGTCTATAAAAATGAAATAAAGTGCCTCATAAATACAAAAGCAAAATAAACCTATAGAAATAACTACTATATTTAAAAACATAGAAAAAGGTCTTCAAAATCATCTCATTCCTCTTGGTTCCTTTAATGTATCACCTCTTGGATTCCTTTGCCTTAGCATATTTCCATCATGACTCACCCCCACAAGGACAAGTCATCATTTTTGTTAGAAATTTTCTTTGAATATACCCAATAAGCCTAATGGAAATCTATCACTGTCCTTCGAAAGTGGCTTTTCAACACTCCATAATCATAAGGGCCCAAACGATAAAAGCTATGAAATCTTTAAAGGAAAGAAAATCGCATTCTAAATGAAGAGCTACAACATGATGATAACAGTGCCAGTAATGTCAGTGACATCTCCAAGGACCATATGAACGCCTTGGAGGAAAGATTGAGAGGTGTGGAGGGCCACAGTTTCGACGTTCAAGAGGTTGTATATATGTGCTTGGTGCAGGACATCCAATTTCCCACCAAGTTCAAAATTCCTAATTTCCAAAGGTACACCGGAACCAGCTGTCTGAAAGGACATCTGACGATGCATTATAGGAAAATGGTTACTCACACAGGCAACAAAAAGCTCCTAATTCACTATTTTCAGGAAAGCCTTTTGGATGTCGCTCTTAACTGGTACATGCAGCTAGATGGAGGGAAGGTCCAGACGTGGAAGCAGCTTGTCGATGCTTTTCTCCTGCAATATATGTACAACATCGACCTAATTCTTAATAGGTTTGACCTGTAAAGCTTGAGCAAGAAGGGTGACGAGTCCTTCAAAGCTTATGTGCAAAGGTGGAGAGAGTTGGCTATGCAACAGGCTGATAAGGAAATGGTGACCATGTACATCAACTCCTTAAGCAGACACTATTATAAAAAGATGATAGGGAACACTTCAACCCTTTTTGCCGACATAGTCACTATAGGTGAGAGGGTTGAACAAGGATTGAAGAGCGGGCAGATAGTGAAGGCTCTGACGAGCTAGGACCCCAAGAAGGCCTATGGAAAGAAGAAGGAAGAAGGGGTCAATGTCATTACTATCACGATCAGCCAGGCCAACAAGCAAGTGGCACCATAGGATGCGCTAAGGAAGGAAAGGGTGATCGACAAGATCCCCACTACCTACGTGAAATTGTTACCATAGCTTTTGAAGGCCTCAATGCTGGTACAACTTCCACCATTGAAGAGGTTCGACCCTCCTTACCCCACATGGTACAAGCCCAAGGAGCATTGTGATTATCATTTGGGTTCCCTTGGAAATTTAGTGGAACACTGTAAGGCCTTACAACTTCAGGTGTAGGGGCTTATAGATGCTGGGTGGTTGAAGTTCGACACCAACACACCTAGTATTGACAAGTAAATGCTCCTTAAGCATGAGGACTAGTGACCTTGAGGTGGTGTTTTTGAAAGGTTCCTAGAGTAGGGGACCGCTAGAGGGCTATTTCATCTTTTTTGTTTATTTTTGTTTCTTTCACCCACGACTCTCGCCCGAGGTCATGGATTCCCACAATAAAAGGGCATGTAATGATTTCTTTTTTTTTTTTAATAAAGCATGTCATTTCTACAAATTTTGTTTACTTTTCATTTTTTTTCTTCCTTTCTTGCATACATTAAAATTCTAAAACCTAAATACAGAACCCAAAGGAAGCAAACATGTGATGGCAATTCCAAGTGAACAGGATTGATATTCTTCACTCCTTGAATTGCACGGACTTGATCACTTCCTTGCGGAACTTGGATGATGATCCAATCAGGGATTAGGAGAAAAATGGTTGAAGAAAGATGAATAGGAAAGAGATCTGGAAGCACCTATGCCAAGGGAGCAAAGGATTGCTCACAATTTGACCTAGATCCTAGAAGCAAGGTGAAGAACTTGCTCGGGAAAGTGACTTTGAAGGGAGAGATTTTAGTGAATATTTTCATAATTCTCATTCAAATGTTCAAAGTGACTACAATTTGGAAGGGAGCATGCATATATAGGTCACGAAGTCAATGGAATTGGTGCCACATTCAAGTGCACATGTTGGCGCCAATTTTGAACTCAAATTTTGAAATTTGAATTCGAATGGAATGTCCAAGCCATGTCACCCATATGGTCGTCCCCTTCTACATGCTTAATTACATTTAAGATGAATTTAGGGTTCATTTGTTTAGTCACATGTGCAGCCACCCTTGGCACAAAACATGTGACTCAAATGCAACTCTAATGTCTCTTAAATGTTATTAACACCTTAACATCCATGCCTAATATCTATTCCCTTTAAATTCCTAATCTAATGGCCTAAATAGAATGGCCAATCAAATACAATATAAAGGAAAAATTACAAGGATTGAAATGAGCCCAATATTGGGTACCAAAAGCTCAAAGGCCCATGTAGCCCAAAAATAGGCCCAATAAGCCATTTACTAAGGTCCATAATACAAGACCAAACCAAATGAAATCCTACACTACTCAACATGAAATAAAACGGTGGTCATCCATGTAAAGCTCAAGTGAAGAGAACCATAAGCCCACTAAGCCCATTGGGCCTACTAAGCTCTAAAGCAGTTAAATCTTCAAGTAATCTTCTGGCCATAGCTCTAGTGGTTGGACCCTTGGTCCATGCTCTTCCATCATTCCCTCCTTCTTGAGAAGGATTCATGCTCGAATCTAAGGAGTCATCCTCATCATCACTAGCTCCTACAAAAGGTTTCAAATCATTAACATTAAAAGTAGGGCTAACACCATAATCATATGGTAAATCAAGCCTATAAGCATTATCATTAATACGCTGTAGGACTTGAAAGGGTCCATCTCCTCGGGGACTAAGTTTTGACTTCCTTTGTTTAGAAAAACGTCCTTTCGAAAGTGAAGCCATACCCAATCACCCTCCTCGAAGATCATGTTTCATTTGCCTTTTTTATTGGCCTTTGTATACTTCTTATTTTGTAATTGTATATGGGCTTTAATCCTCTCATGTAATTTTTTTACAAAAATCAGCTCTTGAAGCCCCTTCCTTATGAATAAAATGATTAATATTAGGTAGGGGAATCAAGTCCATAGGGGTCAAAGGATTAAAACCATACACAGCCTCAAAAGGAGAAATATTGGTAGTCTTATGGACTACCCTATTATAAGCAAACTCAATGTGTGGTAGGTACTCATCCCAAGATTTGTGATTACCCTTCAAAACATCCCTAAGCATAGTGGATAGGGACCTATTAACTACCTCAGTTTGACCATTAGTTTGAGGATGAAAATTAGTAGAAAAGAGGAATTTAGTTCCTAATCACAAGACACGCCAAAAATGGCTTAGGAACTTAGTTTCTCTATCTGACACTATGGACTTAGGGAGTCCATGAAGTTTAACTATAACGCCATGGGAATATCGATCTATTTGGTATATATACTTTATGTATATATATATATATATGTGTGTGTGTGTGTGTGTGTGTGTGTGTGTGTGTGTGTGTGAGTATATGTGTATGTATGTATATGTATATATCTATTGTTTATATGGATTTGGGTTGGATTCTAGATGTGTGGATTTGAGGTGTACTTATCTTTGTGCATGTGGCATATTTATGTGGTTTTGACTAGTTGTTTAGGCATATAGTGATTTTGTAGAATGAGATGAGATGTTTATATAGGCATGTGTGTGCATGAATATGGTGAATGATGCATTGTACACCATTATACTAAATTAGTGCTAAGAGGGAAGAAGACTGATCACCTTCCTTCTCATCTTAGTTAAGTGAAGTATTATGGCATGCAACTCATTATTCCAAGAATATATATATGAATGTGATGTTTGTTTTCATTCAAAACATGTTGCATTTCATATGGTGATGAGTTGTGAGTATTGCATGGAAAAGAGTATGAATGGTAGGAGATTGAAGGATAGGAACATAAGATAAATTTGGTCTTCCTGAGTGGAATTGAGGTTGTTTTAGAGCTTAGAGAGTTGAAATAATTAAAGGAATAGGATATTTGAGGTGAATAGGTGCTAAGGCTGAAATTTGGAAATTTTGGAAAATGGCTATATATAGGGGCTTAGGACTAGAGGATTTCATTTGTCAGAAAGAAATAGTTTCTAGAGAGAGGAAGTAGAGAGAGAAGCTCTAGTCCATAGGGAAGCTGAGGATATGTTTTGGAAGTTTATCAAACTAGGATCAATCTTCACAACTGGAGTTTCAAGAGATTTGCTCTCTAAAGCCTTGAAAAGTAGGATCAAAGTTTGAGTTGGGATTTGAGGATTTTGTTCAAACCTTGCATTTCTGAGGTTTCTAAGGTAAGGGTAGTACTTATAAGACTTAATCTAGTATGTATGGAGTTGAAATATCACATTGATTCCATGTTTTACGCATGATTGAGGTTGGATTGAACTGGAGGGGGATTGGTTAGGGTTCTTCATGATTTCCTATGATTTTCATGGATTAATGGTTAATACTTGTTTTTATCACTTAATATGTTGTTTTTGGATGGTGTTTATACTCTATAATGGTTCACTATCTAATGCACGCGCGCTAAGCGCATGCAACGATGCGCTAAACGCACTAAAGAACAGATCTTTCTGTCAGGATAAGTGTTGAGTGCACGCAACAATGCGCTGAGCGCATTGAAGAACAGAGTTTTCTATTTAGAGCGCAGTGAGCGCATTTAGCCATGGGCTGAGCGTATTCAAAAAAGGCTGAGTGCACGAGTCTATGCACTGAGCAGGTTGCTTCCAGTGGCTCTCTGTCTCAAGCATGCTGACCGCACGAGTCTATGCGCTAAGCGCATATATCCATGGCCTGAGCGCACGTGGTGATGCGCTGAGCGGGCAAAGCCTGATAGGCTCCCAGTTTTAGTTGCACTGGGCACAAATACCACAGCGTTGGGCGCATGGTTTCTTTGAGGAAAACCTTTTATAATTGAGTTTTTATGAAACTTTTAAATGTTCATTCATACCTATTTTGATATTATATATTTGGTATGGAATGAGGCATGGTTATGGAAAAGATTGCATGTAATTATGGAATATGCTTATGTGTGTTTGGTTTGGAAAACTAATAGGACTTATAGGAGTAAGGTTATGATATGGATTGGGAGATCTCTTGGTGAGGTCTGGATGTAATCTTTGGGAAAATATGGAATTTGGCGGTGGTGAGGATCCCAATATGGAACTTTTCCAAAGATTATATAATAAACCACTTCAGATGTTAGGTGGATTTTGAAGTACTCCTCTAAGCATTCTATTTGTTACTAGTATGAGGGCAAGGTCGAGTCATACCGATGGATGAAGTTGCCAGGATCACCAGGGTTACATGACAATGAAATCCAACTATATATGTTGTTAGAAAAGAATGGCTCAATCCAAGAGGGGGGTGAATTGGATTCTATGACACTTTAAAAATTTTCAGAGATCTTAGGATCTTTATTTCAATTCAAACTTTTCTAATATGAATTTTCCAAGAAGTTCCTTAAAAGACTTGCTAATGGGAATGAGTCCTATATGCTTTCTTGATTAACCTTTGATAAAGTTCAAAGTTAAGAACAATCAATACACAACTCTTTAATTCAGTTTAAAGCAATGTTGTGCATACAAACATGTTAATCAAGATTATTCCCTTTAGCGCACAACCAAGATATTACTCAAAGTAAAAGATAAGGGTAAGAGAAGATTGCACAAGTCTTTTATCCTGGTTCAGCCACTCCACATGTGACCTACATCCAGTCCTCAAGCATAACCTGATCAAGATTTATTCCTCTATCTCAATGAAGAAGGTTTAAAAGCATACCACACATGCATATACTCCTACATTCAAGATAACCACTTTCTTGACCCCAAGAAAGCACCTCTTGTAGAAACCCACTACAAGAATTCCATACCACTTGAGACACCTACTCAAGATTTACAATTATTCGAAAAGAATTAAAGGAAGGAATTCACCTAAAAGACGAACAAATTAGGCTGTGAATTCAAAAGTAAATCTCAATCTTTCTCTTCCAAGAATGTGAAGATGATGATGATCTTTTTCAAAGCATTTCACAAATGTTTTACTTCTTGGTTTCACAAAGAAAACACTCCAAGAAGGTCACAAAGACTTCACAATAACATTTTTCTCTTTTTGATTGTTATCTCATTCTCTGTTCTGAAGTTTCAAAGTGTGGAAACTATTTATAAGATTTTCATAACCAGATAATCTATTATTTTAAAGGATAATCGATTATTTTGTTCTTCATAATTTCTGGAAATCAACCAAGAACAGATTAATCGATTATTTTACAGGATAATTGATTATTCAAGAGAGTGCTTCCTAGGATAATCGATTATTCCACAAATAATCGATTATTGCAGCAAGGTATCCTTTTACCTATTGCTGGAATAAACGATTATATTTAATGATAATCGATTATTTTGAGTCAGTTTTCAAAAACTCTATTTTATATCTCAAAATGACTTTTCAAGTATCTAACTCATCACTATACTCACTCTTAGTCAAATTAGATTAAGATTGACTTATGCACAAAGCACACACATGCAAAATAAGCTAAGCAAATCAATACAACTTATGAGTTATCCCTATTACACATCATAGTAGCCATATTTTCTTCTTGACTTTGTTTTTGACTTGTTGATGTCCTTGGTCAGCTTTGTTTCTCAGAATCCACATTTTGTTATCATCAAAACCTTCATTCTCTAGGTTTGAGTTGATTCACCACTCCATGAATCTCAACATATGTTCCATGAGAGGTTAGGTGTGTGACATGGGAAGGTGACATGTTCACAAATTCAACACTTGGTTTGGATGTGTTGAGGCCAACATTTGGTTTGGATGTGTTGGCTACTTCATGGAATTATACAGTGGTGTGACTTTGGTTTGGATATGGAATATGTATGTAGCTGGTACGAATTGTATACATTAGTTATGGATTCTTTATTATTATAGAATATGTATGCATTGGTATGGATGTGTATACATTAGATGTTGGATTTGGTTTATATTGGCATGGAGATAGACATGTAATAATGTTGTCATTCCCTTGGTATGCATAAATGTTGTTGATGAATATCTGTTTTGATGATATTTCATTATATTGTACTATGGTTGGTTTTATATGTGCTAACCCTTATATTTCCATGATGTGGACTGTGATGATCTCATTATGTGGGAGAGCCGATCAGGTGCGAGGCTTTGGGATGGCAAGGAGTCTTTTGGTAGCTGCTTTGAGAAGTGGCTAGACTTAGAGCTTGACCAGCACCTAGGGTGTCTTATTTTGATGTTTTCATGATGCTGTAATTATATTATCTTTTTGCATGACTGTATAACCTTACAAATGATAACTCTTATAAAGTTATGATTTATGTGATGAAAAACAATTTACACATTTTAGACTATTTTCACTCTAAGATAGCTGACATTTGCTCCTTTTTTTCTTTATTATATATTATTTTATTCTAGTTATCATATTGGTTGTTAATGTGATGGCCTAGGGCGGGTCGTTACATTAACCACATCTCTAAAGAAGAGTTTAGCAATGTTGCTTGCATCATCTATTTTGTGGCATGGAATAAAATGGGCCATTTTGCTAAAGCAGTCCACTACCACAAAAATAGAATCCATCTCCCTTTGGGTTCTAGGTAAACCTAGCACAAAATCCATGCTAATATCTACCCAAGGGACTGAAGCAACAGGCAAAGGTGTATATGTTCCATGAGGCATAACTTTAGACTTGGCTTGTAAACAAGCCAAACATCTAAGGTAATGCCTTTGGACATCCTTTCGCATATAGGTCCAAAAGAATTTTTCTTTAAGGAAATTGAGAGTTTTATCAACCCCAAAATGCCCCATAAGCCCACCTTCATGACTTTCTTTTATCAATAGTTTCCTCATGGATCCTTGGGGTATGCATAGTTTTCCCTCCTTATACAAGTACCCCTCAGCCATGTAAAAACCATTGAAGGCTTTTAGTTGAAAATTGGAATAAATACCACTAAAATCTAGATCTTTCTCATACATTTCCCTAATATTATTAAATCCAAGAATTTGAGTTCCCAAAGACACAAGCAAAGTATGTCTTCGTGATAAGGCACCAGCCACAACATTAGCTTTGCCTTTCTTGAATTTAATAATATATGGGAATTGTTCAAGAAATTCTAACCATTTGGAATGTCTTTTATTTAACTTACCTTAGCCTCTTAAATACTTTAGTGACTCATGGTCACTATGTATCACAAACTCCTTTGACACTAGATAGTGTTCCCAAGTTTGTAAGGCCCTAACTAAAGCATACAACTCTTTATCATAGGTAGGGTAATTGAGGGAGGCACCTTTTAGTTTTTCACTAAAATATGCAATGGGGTGTCCTCCTTGCAATAACACAGCTCCTATACCAATTCCAAATGCATCACATTCTAGCTCAAAAGTCTTTTCAAAATTGGGTAGAACTAGTATGGGTGCATTTGTGAGTTGTTCTTTCAAGAGTTGAAAGGCTTGGTCATGTTTATTGCTCCAATCAAAAGGTACATCTTTTTTAACAAGTTCATTAAAGGGTGAAGCAATGGTAGAGAAGTTAGGCACAAATCTTCTATAAAAACTTGCAAGCCCATGAAAACTCCTAACTTCACTAATATTCCTTGGTGTTGGCCACTCTTGAATGGCCTTGATTTTCTCGAGGTCAACTCAAACCCCTTCTTTACTAACAATGAATCCTAGGAAAACCACATAATCCACACAAAAAGTGCACTTTTCAACATTAGCAAACAAGTGGTTTTGCCTAAGAATCATCAAGACTTCTCTAAGATGTCCTAAATGATCATCTTGAGACCTACTATAGATTAAGATATCATCGAAATAAACAACTACAAACTTCCCTATACACTCTCTCAAAACATGATTCATAAGCCTCATGAATGTACTTGGTGCATTAGTTAAGCCAAAAGGGATAACTAACCATTCATACAATCCAAACTTAGTCTTAAAAGCAGTTTTGCACTCATCACCCTTTTTGATTCTTATTTGGTGATAACCACTTTTAAGATCTATTTTGGAAAATATATTAGCACCATGAAATTCATCAATCATATCATCAAGTCTAGGGATTGGGTGTCTATACTTGATTGTTATGTTGTTAATAGTCTTACAATCACAACACATTCTCCATTTTCCATCTTTTTTAGGGACTAACAACACAGGTACAACACAGGGACTCAAACTCTTTTGTACCCAACCCTTATCCAATAACTCTTGAACTTGGTTCTCTATTTCCTTAGTTTCTTGTGGATTTGTCCTATAAGCAGGCATATTTGGTAGGCTTGCCCCAAGCACAAGATCAATTTGATGTTCTATACCCTTAAAAGGTGGAAGGCCCTTTGGACCATCACTAGGGAATACATCATCAAATTCTTTTAATAATTGTGTGACCCCAAGTGGTAGAGAACTAGGTTCAAGGTTTAAATTATGACACTTAAGCACATTTCTACAAAGAAGAATATAAGAAGGCTTTTCAACAAGAACTGTTTGTTTGAAAATTTCTTCTTGTTGAAGTCCTTCTAAAGAAGAAGTTATTTCTTACTTCTTCCTCTTTATAGACTTATGCTTCCCTTTTTTGTCTTTTTTCTTTTTGCAACTTTTTCTATTCTTCTCTTTTCAATTTCATTTGTACTTGATCTTCTATCACCTTTGAAGGAGATAAAGGATGAAGTACAAATTTATTTTCTTTGTGAGTGATGTTAGAAAAGAATGGCTCAATCCAAGAGGGGGTGAATTGGATTCTATGACACTTTAAAAATTATCAGAGTTCTTAGGATCTTTATTTCAATTCAAACTTTTCTAATATGAATTTTCAAAGAAGTTCCTTAAAGACTTGTTAATGAAAAATGAGTCTTATATGCTTTCTTGATTAATCCTTGATAAATTCAAAGTTAAGAACAATCAATATGCAATACTTTGATTCAGTTTAAAATAATGTTTTGCATACTAATCAATTATTTTGCAAGATAATCGATTATTCTAGAGAGTGATTCCTAGGATAATCGATTATTTCACAAATAATCAATTATTACAGTAAGGCATCCTTTTTACCTGTTGCTGGAATAATCGATTATATTTAATGATAATCTATTATTTTGAGTCAGTTTTCAAAAATTGTTTTATCTCTCAAAATAAATTTCCAAGTTTCTAACTCATCATCATACTCACTCTTAGTTAGATTAGATAAAGATTAACCCATGCACAAAGCACATATATGAAAAATAAGCTCAACAAAACAATACAACCTATGAGCTACTCCTATTATACAACATAATAGCCATATTTTCTTCTTGACTTTGTTTTTGACTTGTTGATGTCCTTGATCAGCTTTGATCCACACTTTGTTATCATCAAAACCTTCATTCACCAGGTTTGAGTTGATTCACCACTCCATGAATCTCAACAAGTGAAAGTTATTTCATTAGTGGGACCATTATGCATAGTCCTTTTGTCAAATTTCCATGGTCTCCCCAATAAAATATGGCAAGCCTCCATAGGAACTATGTCATAAACCACTTGGTCTTAATAGTTGCCAATGGAAAAATTTACTTTCACTTGTTTATCCACAATGATGTCTCCATCTTCATTTAGCCAATAAAGTTGATAAGGTTTTGGATGAGGAATTGGTGTTAAGTTTATCTTTTCAACCAACCTAGTGCTACAACAATTGCAACACGAACCACTATCCACAATTAGAGTACAAGCTTTGTCTAGAATTTTGCACATTGTGTGAAAAATGTTCTCTCTTTGTGAAGCATGTGATTCACTTGGTTGACTTCTTAGAAGCCTCCTAATTGTCGCCACCCGCCGAAACGGACATTGGCATTCGCGACGATGGTCGGACTCTTCTTTTAGTTTTGAAAAATGATGGATTGTTAGAACGACTTCTTCTCAAACTGAGACCTCATCGGACTAACAATTTTGTTAAATGATTCTCACCAACCCATGTTAATCCCAAACGGGACCCTCCATGGATTAGTGGTTTTTGCAAAAAAGGGGGTTCTTGGAGTCGCCACCAATGTTTTACTCAAAACATTGGAAAAAGACATAAGGCAATTGATTTTCGCAAATCAACCTTGGCCATTACAACCAGAGTTGGGTAAGGGAGTCGATTACGTGTGGGGAAGGTGTTAGCACCCCACAACGCCCCTTTCGGGTTCCCTATGACGGATTATTTCATAAATAAAAGCGTAAAATTACTAAACTACCCCTATTTATTAGAACGATTATAGGTAAACTATCTACATGATGAAAGCTTTAAACGTGCAATGCGGGCTTTTATATACTCAAAAAGGAGTTAGGAGGCTTTTTGGCGCTCCTTCCCACTACACGTTCGCTCGCTCCTTTCCCTAAAAATAATATTTACTATGGAAATCAAAGAGATTTCCCTTCGACTTGTTCGAGTCTCAAGCTAAAGGCTCATGAACTCAAGAACTTAGTCGGATCAGCTTTCGGAGAGATTTCTAGGGCAGAGAATAGCTCAAAAACCCAAGAATACTCAGCCAGAGAGTGGAGAAATGCTCCAAATGTGTGGTAGGACGAGCCAATGACGTCCTATTTATAGGATTGAGGCGCAATACGGCCTAGGGGGTTAATACGGCCCGTACTGAGTTTTTGAACTACAGTACGAACGTATTGAATTTAATACGGCCGTACTGTAGTTTAAATGGCTCAGTACGGCCGTACTGAACCTCTAGGAGGGTGTATTGAGCTCCAATCCTCACACACCTTTATTCTAAGCTACTCTAAGACTTCTAGACCTACAAAGAATCATCCTAGGGTCTTCCAGGAGTCCTTCCGGCTGACTTTCCTTCGGTCTTCGAGAGTCTTTGAGTCTTATTTCCGACCCGGACAATTTTAGGGGTCTACAGCTGCCCCCCCTTTACTTAGTCGAACGGCTCTTTTTTTTGGTGTACCGGTTGACAAGTAAAGGAGTTGACCCAATTGTCCGGGGAGTAAGCCATCCTTCCGACTTGTAGTGTCTTCAGGTGAGAAAATTGTTGAGTAGCCTCTCCAGGTTGAGTTTGTCCTCTCTAGGGTGAGTATTAGTCGTCGCCTCTCCAGGCTCGTGCATACCTCGGTGTTTCTGACGACCCCGGTAGCGTGAGTTTGCCCTCTCCAGGGTCTGCATGCCTCCGTGTTTCTGACGACGTTGGCAGCTGCATACCTCCGTGTTTCTGACGACGTCGGTAGCTGAGTATTAGTCGTCGCCTCTCCAGGCTCGTGCATACCTCGGTGTTTCTGACAACCTCGGTAGCGTGAGTTTGCCCTCTCCAGGGTCGTGCATACCTCGGTGTTTCTGACGACCTCGGTAGCGTGAGTTTGCCCTCTCCAGGGTCTGCATGCCTCCGTGTTTCTGACGACGTTGGCAGCTGCATACCTCCGTGTTTCTGATGATGTCGGTAGCTGAGTATTAGTCGTCGCCTCTCCAGGCTCGTGCATACCTCGGTGTTTCTGACGACCTCGGTAGCGTGAGTTTGCCCTCTCCAGGGACTGCATGCCTCCATGTTTCTGACGACGTTGGCAGCTGCATACCTCCGTGTTTCTGACGACGTCGGTAGCTGAGTATTAGTCGTCGCCTCTCCAGGCTCGTGCATACCTCGGTGTTTCTGATGACCTCGGTAGCGTGAGTTTTCCCTCTCCAGGGTCTGCATGCCTCCGTGTTTCTGACGACGTTGGCAGCTGCATACCTCCGTGTTTCTGACGACGTCGGTAGCTGAGTATTAGTCGTCGCCTCTCCAGGCTCGTGCATACCTCGGTGTTTCTGACGACCTCGGTAGCGTGAGTTTGCCCTCTCCAGGGTCTGCATGCCTCCGTGTTTCTGACGACGTTGGCAGCTGCATACCTCCGTGTTTCTGACGACATCGGTAGCTGAGTATTAGTCGTCCCCTCTCCAGTCTCGTGCATACCTCGGTGTTTCTGACAACCTCGGTAGCGTGAGTTTGCCCTCTCCAGGGTCTGCATGCCTCCGTGTTTTTTACGACATTGGCAGCTTTATACCTCCGTGTTTCTGACGACGTCGGTAGCTGAGTATTAGTCGTCGCCTCTCCAGGCTCGTGCATACCTCGGTGTTTCTGACGACCTCGGTAGCATGAGTTTGCCCTCTCCAGGGTCTGCATGCCTCCGTGTTTCTGACGACGTTGGCAGCTGCATACCTCCGTGTTTCTGACGACGTCGGTAGCTGAGTATTAGTCGTCGCCTCTCCAGGCTCGAGCATACCTCGGTGTTTCTAACGACCTCGGTAGCGTGAGTTTGCCCTCTCCAGGGTCTGCAGTTTGCCCTCCCCAGGGTTGCATACCTCCGTGCTTCTGGTCACTTTGGTAGCGTGAGTTTGCCCTCTCCAGGGATTTGTGATGATTTTGTCTCCATAGTCCACGATGCTGCTTCACGGTTGTTTTTGATTTTGGTGCCGCTGAGGGCTGGATAACGCAGGGATCCGTCTAGGGGATGTGCAGTTACTCATAGGTTCTTGTGTCCCAACTTTCCATTGCGTAGTTGGTGCCCACTGGGGAAATTCTGATTCCTTGGGGATGCAGACACAAAGATGCTCTTTCTGAGGTGAGCGATGCCTTATGATTGGCTGACGTCCTTTCGACGTTGGTGGAGTATCCCGGTTATCCTTATTCGGGTGACTTTTTTGATTTTTTGGTTTTGTTGCCTCTGCGTAGGCTGTTATCTGCTGGGGGATTCTGTCGTATTGATCTTGATTGGCCTCTTCTGTTAGGCGGATTATCTTGACGTTCGGTGTTTAGCTGAATACCGAATTCCGCTTGGGGAATGGTTATTGATCTTTTCGGATTTTCTCTTTTTGAAGGAGTGCCTCTGAGTAGGCGAATGGGGATTGAGGATCTTATGTATCCCAGAGTATTATTTAGAAAGCCTCTTCAGGCTTAGCTTCACTCGTCGCTCGAGTTGGAAAGCTATCTTCCACTGAGGAAGTCTAAGTCCTTTGACTCGGATATTTTGTTTGGATGATCATGCTTCCATTGGGGAATCTTGCTGATCTTGCTCTGATAGCTTTCACTGGGAATTCGGCCCAAGAGTGCAAGCTGAGATGTCTCTGGGGAGTATTATTTCGGCAAGCCTCTCCAGGCTCAATTATTCTGTACGATTGTTGGATTTTCTAAATTTTTTGCCTTTTTTGTCGATTTCGGCTTTTTCGGCATCGGAGGGATCTCAAACACACTCACAGATAAAGTATGCAGAGGAATGAAGATGTTGTGATGAATGAGAGGAGGAGTGTCGCCACCCGCCGAAACAGACGTTGGCATTCGCAACGATGGTCAGACTCTTTTTAAGTTTTGAAAAATGATGGATTGTTAGAACGACTTATTCTCAAACTGAGACCTCATCGAACTAACAATTTTGTTAAATGATTCTCACCAATCCATGTTAATCCTAAGCGGGACCCTCCATGGATTAGTGGTTTTCGCAAAAAGAAGGGGTTCTTGGAGTCGCCACCAATGTTTTACTCAAAACATTGGAAAAAGATATAAGGCAATTGATTTTCACAAATCAACTTTGGCCATGTAGACCCCTAAAATTGTCCGGGTCGGAAATAAGACTCGAAGACTCTCGAAGACCGAAGGAAAGTCAGCCGAAAGGACTCCTGGAAGACCCTGGAAGACCCTAGGATGATTCTTCATAGGTTTAGAAGTCTTAGAGTAGCTTAAAATAAGGATGTGGGAGGATTGGAGCTCAATACGGCCTCCTAGAAGTTCAGTACGGCCGTACTGAACAATTTGAACTACAATACGGCCGTACTGAAACTAATACGGCCGTACTGAAGTTTTTGAACTTCAGTACGGCCGTACTGAATTCAATACGGCCGTACTGTAGTTCAAAACTTCAGTACGGGCCGTATTGATGTCAGAGGCCGTACTGCGCCTCACTCCTATATATAGGACGTCATTTGGACGTTATTCCACACATTTTGGACACCTTTTCCATACTTTTGGACCCTCTTGCTGAGTATTCTGGGGTTTTTGAGCAGTGTTCTGCCCTAGAAGTCTCTCCGAGAGCCGATCCGACAAAGTTCTTGAGTTCTGAGCATTTAGCTTGAGGATTCGAACTAGTCGAAGGGAAATCTTTTTGATTTCCATAGTAAAAATTAATCTTTAGGGAAGGAACGAGCGAGCGTGTAGTGGGAAGGAGCGCCAAAAAGCCTCCTAACGTCTGTTTAAATATATAAAAGCACGCTTCAAAGGTTTCTTTTTCAAATCCTTCCTTTTATTGCTTTCTGATTGTTGCATTGCATATTTAGAATTTTCATCATGTAAATATTCCGCTTATAATCGTTTCTAATAAATAGGGGTAATTTAGTAATTTTACACTGTTATTTATGAAATAATCCGTCATAGGGAACCCGAAAGGGGCGTTGTGGGGTGCTAACACCTTCCCCGCACGTAACCGACTCCCTTACCCAACTCTGGTTGTAATGGCCAAGGTTGATTTGCGAAAATCAATTGCCTTATCCCTTTTTCCAATGTTTTGAGTAAAACATTGGTGGCGACTCCAAGAACCCTTCTTTTTGTGAAAACCACTAATCCATGGAGGGTCCCGCTTGGGATTAACATGGATTGGTGAATCATTTAATAAAATTGTTAGTTCGATGAGGTCTCAGTTTGAGAATAAGTCGTTCTAACAATCCATCATTTTTCAAAACTTAAAAAGAGTCCAACCATCGTCGCGAATGCCAAGGTCCGTTTCGGCGGGTGGCGACAGATGGCGACTCCACTGGGGAAGCCTCGAGAGTCAGTCCCATGTAGTGAAGAATTATTTCTAAAATAATAGTTTAAAATTACTTCATTACCCCTCGCTTGTATGATAATATGTTTTATCTAATCGGCTTTAATAACTGTTGAATGCTTAAATTTTCGCAATTGTTTAAAATACAAACTGCACACAAACCTTTGCACACAACAGTTCCCTCTATACCCGGGGGCATGAGTGGAAAGCCATAGGGAGTGGATGTTAGTACGGCCGGTTGTCGAATGGGTCTATAGGTGCCCGTAGACCGTTGTCGGAAAGCATCACTCAAGGTGAAAACCATGAACTCAAGTCCGACAGTGCGTTGGAACTTTCCATCGACTTACGACGAGAGGAATTGGGTCCCTATAATGGGGGCACCTTGGGGGCCTCAGACCAGTGAGAACAGTTAGAACCTCCTTGAATATGCACTTTTCTGCAGGATACCCCTACCTCGTGATTCGCTCGTGACTGTTCGTGGATGAGTGAATTGTTTGTGCATTGTTTATGTGACATTGTTTGAGCATACATTGCATTCTTTAAACATACAACATTCCCTTTTAAAATAAGAATAAATAGGAATAAGAATCTTCCATTACATGGTGTTAACATCTACCTTCATCACATTCATATAGGTAGTTTCCCTTTTCACCCAAAAAAATACAAAAAACAAAATACCAAAAAAAAAAAGATATTTATCCAAACCAAGCAATATCATGCATCATCTTAGGAGCATCCTGAAAACATGATAATGCTTAGTTGAATAAACACAATGCATGCATATTCAACGCCATCATCTCATATCATGCATTCTTATCAAAGATCATGGAGGGATCTAGGGGAGTGCATTGCATACATCTCTCCTAGTAATTCATTAATAAACATTAATAAAAAGAAAGAGTTAATCGATGCGTATGTTCAGAATGGATCGCACGCCATTTGTTATTAAGTGTAAGCCAACAACCGCGCCAAGCGAACGCACATCAACTCCGTTGTTGGTAATCAAGACGAATAAAGGGAAAGGTCCGATACCATTGAAGATCACTGCTCCAAGACCTTTTCCCTACGAATCGAATAAGGCTGTGCCATGGATATACGACATCCATTCTTCTGCCGACAGCGATATCTCTAACATCGCTGGACTTGGGGGCATGACTAGGAGTGGCAGGATCTACACTCCCGAAGATCTTCATGATAAAGCTCCCAAGAATAAAGAAAAGGAAAAAGAAAAAGAGAAAACCGAGGAAAACACAGAATCCGAGGAGGAGACTGACGAGCTGTTAAGATATATCCGACAGAGCGAGTACTCCATCGTGGATCAACTTCATAGGACGCCAGCAAAGATTACCCTGTTGTCGTTGATCCTAAGTTCCGAACCGCATCGGCAAGCTCTGTTGAAAGTCTTGAACGAGGCATATGTGTCGCACACTATCTCCCAAGACAAGTTTGAGGGGATTGTTAGTCACATCACGGCTAGTGATCACCTCTCTTTCACCGATGAAGAGATCCCCGCTGAGGGACCGAATCACAACAAGCCCTTGCACATCTCTGTAAAGTGCAAGGAGTATCACATCGCTAAAGTCTTGGTGGATAATGGATCTTCCTTGAACGTGATGCCAAAAAGAACGCTCGAGCAAGTGGCAATCAAGGGAATCCAAATGCGCCCGAGCAACATGATCGTCCGAGCTTTCGACGGTTCTAAAAGAGAAGTGGTGAGAGAAATCAATCTTCCAATCCAAATTGGACCCACCATCTTCAATGTCGAATTTCAAGTGATGGATATTACTCCCGCATACAGCTGTCTCCTCGGCCGACCTTGGATTCATGATGCGAAAGCTGTTCCCTCTACGCTCCACTAGAAAGTCAAATTCATAGTGGGTGACAAGCTGGTGACCGTACAAGCTGAAGATGACATACTCATCAGCAAGCCATCTGCCATACCTTACGTGGATGCAGCAGAGGAAGCTCTAGAAACCGCCTTCCAAGCATTGGAGATTGCCAATGTTGAAACGTTTCCCCGAGAAATGAAGAAGGTAGCCCATATGCTCACCAAGAATGGATACTTGCCCGGACAAGGACTTGGCAAGGATTCCCAAGGGATTCCCGAGCTACCCATCATCAAAGATAATCCGGGGAAACAAGGGCTAGGATACAACCCTAATAAAGATCAAAGGACGAAGAGGAATCAAGATCCTTCTCGACGTTCTTTAAGCCAAATCTTTAGGAAGGCCGGTTCACAAGCGTTAAGGCCGGTCGTCGTCGTCAAGTGTTTTTCTCCTTCCGATAGGGATGTATAGACCTGATGACTATTAGAGATTACTCCTCGGGGACAGCCCGACCCCCGAGCCTCGATAGGGCACATGTTTCCTCTAGAATTATAATAAAATCATTCTTTATTATTTCTTATTGCTTCTTTTCTTGCTTGCAATAAATTTCTAGACCACATTATTTTAACCCTGTTTGAATAAGCATGAATGAGGTTAAAATTGTCTTAATAAACAATAAACCCGCATCATTTTTATGTGGAAGTGTGTGTGACAACTTGGAGCACCATTCCTTGGCCTCGACAAGTGCCATCATGGATAAAAAAGAAATCCTTTAAAAACAAAAATCATAAAAAAAAAGCTCGGCAGGAAACCCAAAAAGGGGGCTGCGCAAAAATAAGAGCAAAGAACCCGCTAGGAATCCCACAAAAGGGTGACCTAGGCAAAAATTAGGGTTGCAAAAATAAACAAAAACAAAGGTCCGCTGAGACGCCACAAAAGGGTGTTTTAGGCAAAAAATAAGGACAATCAAAAAACAAAAGAAATCCATGATGGTACCATGAGCTAAATTCAAAAAGAAAGGTTCAAGGGAAGCTATCTAAGTTGTCAAATCACAACGTCAATAACAGGACTTTCTTAACTTCATAAGTGTTTAATCAAACAAAGCCTAAACACAC
The DNA here is from genome assembly GCF_000230855.2 of Cajanus cajan. Taxonomy (NCBI): domain Eukaryota; kingdom Viridiplantae; phylum Streptophyta; class Magnoliopsida; order Fabales; family Fabaceae; genus Cajanus; species Cajanus cajan. The sequence goes on from NC_138525.1 coordinate 44,584,361, forward strand.
GAGCCTACCTTGGCCAGCCGTTCTTACAAAAACCATTTTCAAAACAATAAATAATCCCCTCTAAAACACAAACTTTTGAACAAAAATATCTTTCCTTTTTTCTCTCTTGTCCCAAACGATTTTAGAATAATCTAGTGGAAACATGGAGATATAGTGGTCAATAGGAGGGTTGACACGTTTTCTAAAGGAAGGAAAGGATCACTTGGTTGATGACACCAATCTCGATATAACACGCATCATTCCTCGGTTACATAAATCGGCAGCGCACAGCCCGTCTAGAGGAATGGCAAAATCCAAGCAAAGAAACGCATCGGTTAATTCTTTTGAAAAATAAATCAAATAGAATTAGGTGCATCATACCGCATACATGCATACAGATGATAGGTGTAATGGAAGATCACTTATTCTCTGTTTATTTCAAAAAAAAAAAAACAAAAAAAAAAAAACTCAATACGCCCGTACCAGGCTCAATACGCCCGTATTGAGACTAGGGTTATGGGCAACCCTTCAGTTCAATACGGGCGTACTGAACTGAATACGCCCGTATTGACCCCAACGGACACACCAATACGGGCGTATTGAATCCAATACGGCCCGTATTGGTCCCCCATTTTGTACAATAACGGCCAAGTCAGTACGGCCGTATTGAATTCAATACGGGCCGTACTGAGCTATTTTTCCCTATAAATACACCCCTTTTCCCCCTCATTTTGCACAGCTTTCTTCTCCCTCCGCATACTTTGTCTGTGAGTGTGTCTGAGATTTCCCAATTCTGAGAAATGGCCGAGTCATCAAGAAAGAGGCAGAGGGTCCCTGCGCAACTCGAGATGACCGCGCGATATCAAGAGAGGCTGGAATTCCTAGAGTCGTTCGCATTCCAGTCGTCAAGGGTGCTCGACCTCAACATCCTTCGAGCGACGGAATGGGAGGATGAGGTCGTAGGCTACATTAACGCTATAGGATGGGGATTTCCTCCTTGATCCCCACCCTAAGATCTATCCGACGGCGACGAAGGAGTTTATAGCTACCGTCGGCATGACAGAGTCGACGAACAGTTTCGGCGCGACGATCTACTTGGTGGACTTCTGGATGAAGGGAGGATACCGCTCCCTGACACTGGACGAATTCAACGTCCAGGCTGGCTTCTTTCAGCGAGCTGATCAGCTGGAGTATTGGGACGCCATTTGCGAGTGCCCCGATAATCTGACCCCGAACGAGATGTGGAGAGAACTCACGGGGCAGATGGACTATCACGCTGGAGTGAAGGGTACTCGGCTCCCGACCGCACTCCGGATCTGCCACAAGCTGAACACCGGCTCCATCCATGCCAGACCCAAGAGCCAGAGTCAGTGACACGGCAGGATCTGCTGGCTCTTTACTGCATGGTCACCGGACAGAGGGCCAACCCCGGATTCTTTTTCCTCGAGCACATAAAGAATCTGGGGCACGAGAGGGTAGCGACGCTCAGCGAGGATACATCATGGTCTCCTCGCTCCTTTCACGACTCGCCGAGAACTGGGGGTGCCCCGATGGCGTAGATGCGGGGGAGTTGGCGCCCAAGCCCATCAATGCTGCCACCCTGCTCAACATGAGGATTATTGCCAGGGCAGGGAGGTAATATGTACGGGCGACCACACATGACTGTAGACCCCTAAAATTGTCCGGATCGGAAATAAAGCTTGAAGACTCTCGAAGACTAAAGGAAAGTCAGCCGGAAGGACTCCTGGAAGACCCTGGAAGACCCTAGGATGATTATCTGTAGGTTTAGAGGTCTTAGAGTAGCAAAAAATAAGAAAGTGGAGGGAATGAAGCCCAATACGGCCTCCCAAGAGTTCAGTACGGCCGTATTGAACATTTTAAACTACAATACGGCCGCACTGAACTCAATACGGCCGTATTGAAGTTCAATACGGCTGCATTGAACTCAATACGGCTGCACTGAACTTCAATACGGCCGTATTGAGGTTTTTGAACTTCAATACGGCCGTATTGAATTCAATACGGCCGTATTGTAGTTCAAAACTTCAATACGGACCGTATTGACCCCCAGAAACCGTATTGAGCCTCTTCCCTATAAATATGACGTCAATGGGACGTCATTTCACACTTTCACACACAGTTTTAACCCTCTTCTTGAGTATTCTGGGTTTTTTTGAGCAGTGCTCTGCCTAGAAATCACTCGGAGAGTTGATCCGACGAAGTTCTTGAGTCACGAGCCATTTGCTTGAGTCTCGAACCTAGTCGAAGGGAAATCCTCCGGATTTCCATAGTTAAAATTTTATAGGAGGGAGCGAGCGGTCTTGTAGAGGGAGGGAACGCCAAAACGCTTCCCAATTTCTGTCAAGATATATAAGAAAGCACGCTTCAAAGGTTTATCTCTTTAAAGTCCCTTTTTTTACCGCTTTCTGTGTGTACATATTTAAACTGTCATCATGTAGATAGTTAATTTATAATTGCTTAGAATAAATAGGGGTAATTTAGTAATTTTGCACTATTATTTTTAAATAATCTGTCATAGGGAACCCGAAAGGGGCGCTGTGGGGTGCTAACACCTTCCCCACGCGTAACCGACTCCCTTACCCGACTCTGGTTGTAATGGCCGAAGTCGATTTTTGAATCGATTGCCTTAAACTTCTTTTTCCAATGTTTTGAGTAAAACATTGGTGGCGACTCCACGAACCCTTCCTTTTTATGAAAACCGCTAATCCATGGAGGGTCCCGCTTGGGATTAACACGGATTGGTGAGCCTTTTAATAAAATTGCTCGTTTGACGAGGTCTCAGTTTGAGAATAAGTCATTCTAGCAATCCATATTTTTAAACAAATAAACGAGTCCAACCATCCTTCGCGAATGCCGAAAGCCCGTTTCGGGCCGGTGGTGACAGATGGCGACTCCGCTGGGGAAGCCTCGAGAGTCAGTCCCATTTAGTGATAGATTATTTTTAACAAATAATAGTTAAAATTACTTTATTACCCCTTGTTTGTATGATAATATGTTTTATCTATTTGGCTTTAAATAACTGTTGTATGTTTAAATTTTCGCAAATGTTTGAAATAAAAACTGCACACAAACCTTTGCACACAACAGTTCCCTCTATACCCGGGGGCATGAGTGGTAAGCCATAGGGAGTGGATGTTAGTACGGCCGGTTGTCGAATGGGTCTATAGGTGCCCGTAGACCGTTGTCGGAAAGCATCACTCAAGGTGATAACCATGAACTCGAGTCCGACAGTGCGTTGGAGCTTTCCATCGACTTACGACGAGAGGAATTGGGTCCCTATAATGGGGGCACCTTGGGGGCCTCAGACCGGTGAGAACAGTTAGATCCACCTTGAATATGCACTTTTTTGCAGGATACCCCTACCTCGTGATTCGCTCGTGACTGTTCGTGGATGAGTGAATTGTTTGTGTAAATGCTTATGTGCAATTGTTTGTGCATTAATAAATAACCTCGTGATAAGGTCTAAAGAATAATCCCCATGCATGAAAATGTCATGACATGAGAGGAAAAACCAATGTGTGAAAATATAATAAAAAGCGAGGAGCATGTACATCATTGCCAATAAGACCTCATGCATCCTCATCAATTATTCATTTTAGGATCACCAATACCCTCTCGATGTGAGCAAAAGGGACCCATGACTATTGAGATTCTCCGTTGGGGAGAGATCATAGGCTAGGGAGGGTGATAAACCTTCATCTTAAAAAGGCAGCGCCTTAAAGATGGAGTCTTATCAAGCTCACATCGAGAGTGTATTCATACCATGAATAAACTAATTAGAATAAAACATTCATTTTAGAAAGTGGCTGGTCATCTCTCTGTCCTCACACGCGCGCAGAAAATCAAGAAGATGGAAGCGTTGGAGGACCAAAATAAGAAGCTTACAGCCGAGCTCTCACAGCTCAAAGAACAAATGGCGCAAATGATGGAACTCATGCGTCAACATAACGTCCATGGATCAAGCCACAGTGACCATGGGTCCCATCATGAGGAAGAGGAGGTGCATGAAGAAGAGCCTCCACACGCCATACCTATTGGGGCTGGAATTATGATTAAAGAGCCCGAAGTTTCAAAGGAACAATTCCACGCCCTAGAGGATCGGCTAAGGGCTATGGAGGGGCATGATTTCGATATTAAAGATGCCGCCGACATGTGCTTAGTGAGGGATATTCAATTTCCTCCTAAATTTAAAGTGCCAGATTTCCCGAGATACGTGGGATCGACTTGCCCCAAAAGTCATCTCACCATGTACTGTCGCAAAATGGCTGCATATGCTACCAATGAAAAGCTCTTAATTCATTGCTTTCAAGAGAGCTTGGCTGAAACCGCACTCAATTGGTATATGCAGCTAGATGGAAATCTAGTACATACATGGAGGCAGTTGGCCGACGCCTTTCTCAAGCGCTATAAATACAACATCGACCTAACACCCGATAGGTCAGATCTTCAAGCCTTGAGTAAGAAAAGTGACGAATCTTTCAAGGCGTACGCCCAACGATAGAGGGAGTTGGCGGCACAGATAGAGCCCCCGCTGTCGGATAAGGAGACGGTGTCCTTATTCATCAACTCGTTGACTGGTCCCTATTACGATAAAATGATAGGGAACACAACGACACTCTTCTCGGACATCATCACCATTGGGGAGAGAGTGGAACAAGGACTCAAAAGTGGGAAGCTGGCTAAGCCTTCCCAATCATATGAAGCTAAGAAGACCTTCGGGAAGAAGAAAGAGGGAGGAGTCAATGCTATAACCATACCCTCGGCTACTTTCACTTCGAAGTCGGGAAGATCGCAATTCACCCCTGTGAAGAAGTTTGATAAACTTCCGACCACTTATAGCGATCTCCTGCCGAAGCTAGTAGAAGCCAAACTTCTAGCTCATGTTCCACCAAGGAAGATCGACCCACCTTACCCCGATTGGTACAAGCCACAAGACAAATGTTTATACCATTCGGGGGCACCAGGGCATTCAACAGAGAAATGCCTAGCTCTCAAATACAAGGTCCAAAACCTTATTGATGCCGGGTGGGTCACCTTCGATTCGACAGCGCCCGACGTGAGCAAGAATCCTCTACCAAAGCAGGAGTAGAGAGAAGAACAAGCAACGATAGGGCCCCTTCATTTTTCTCTTTTAGGGACTCATGATCAGTACCCGAGATCATGAGAACCTTTTCATGTAAATAAGGGTTTTTCTACAGTTTTAATACATATCAATAAAGAGGCATTTTTACTCTCTTTTTTGTTCTTTTCTCTCTTTCCTCATTAACATTAATAATTCTAAACCTAAACAGAACCAATAAAATAATTATGTCTGTAATTGTTCGCTCTGACCGGGATCCGAAGGTGAATGGGTTGAGTTGGACAGTGATGAGGAGACCATCTCTCCGGATCTGCAAAGACTGCTAGAACGAGAAGCTCGCATACTCCAACTCATCAAGAGAAATTGGAGACCGTGAATTTGGGGCATGGCCGAGAGATATAAGAGGTCAACATTGGGACCCATATCAGTGATGAAATAAGGACACATGTTTCCGCTATGATTATAATAAAATCATTCTTCATTGCTTCTTTTCTTGCTTATAATAAAATTCTAAACCACATTATTTTTTTAACCCTGTTTGAATAAACATGAATGAGGTTAAAATCATCTTAATAATAATAAACCCACATCATTTTTATGTGGAGGTGTGTGTGACAACTTGGAGCACCTTCCCTTGGCCTTGACAAGTGCCATCATGGGTAAAAAGAAATCTTTCAAAATAAAAGAAGCTCGGCAGGAAACTCAAAAAGGGGACTGCGCAAAAATAAGAGCAAAAGACCCGCTAGGAAATCCCACAAAAGGGTGACCTAGGCAAAAGTTAGGGTTACAAAAATAAACAAAAACAAAGGTCCGCTAAAACGCCACAAATGGGTGTTTTAGGCAAAAGTTAGGGCAATCGAAAAACAGAATAAATCCATGATGGTACCACCAACTGAATTCAACGAAGGGGCTCAAGAAAAGCTATCCAAGTTATCAAATCACAAATGTTAATAACCAAGACGTGCTTAACTTCATAAGTGTTTAATCAAACAAGCCTAAACACTTAAGCCTACCATTGGCCAAGCCATTCTTACAAAATCCATTTTTCAAAAAATAAATAATCCCTTCTAAAACACAAACTTTTGAAAATATATCCTTTCCTTCTTTTCTCTCTTGTCCCAAACGATTTTTGAATAATCTAGTGGAAACATGGAGATATAGTAGTCAATAGGAGGGTTGACACATCTTCTAAAGGAAAGGAAAATCATTTGGTTGATGACACCAAATCTCAATATAACATGCATCATTCCTCGGTTACAGAAATCGGCAGCACACAGCCCGTCTAGAGGAATGGCAAAAATCCAAACAGAGAAACGCATCGGTTAATTCTTTTGAAAAGTGAATCAAATAGAATTAGGTGCATCATACTGCATACATGCATACAGATGATAGGTGTAATGGAAGATCACTTATTCTCTGTTTATTGAAAAAAACAAAAAAAAATATATAAACTTCAGAAAAACAATACGCCCGTATCATGTTCAGTATGCCCGTACCAAAATTAGGGTTATGAACAAATTTTCAATTCAATACGGGCATACTGAAATGAATAACGGCCGTATTGGCAATAACAGAAATCCTCCCTCACATCAATGACAAAATTCCTCCAAGAAGAAGAGGATAGGGGGAGCCATTCATTTTTTCCAAAAATAAAATAATTAAACTTGCATTTTGTGCATCGCGCACATTAATTGCACATTCAAAGACCTCATCATGAGGCAATTGCATAAAATAGAAAAAATAGAAAATTGCTTGTGTATGACAGCAATCAACAAAAGCCGAAAACGAAAAAAGACAAGGATACAAACAATACTCCTCAGTTTGTACAGAATGATTGAGCCTGGAGAGGCTTGCTGAAAAAATACTTCCTCAGAATAATTAAGCCTGGAGAGGCTTGCAGAAACAATACTCTCTCACCATACAGAATAACTGAGCCTGGAGAGGCTCGCCGAAATAATACTCTCAGAATAACTGAGCCTGGAGAGGCTTGCCGAAATAATACTCTCTCAGAATAATTGAGCCTGGAGAGGCTCGCCGAAATAATACTCTCACAGAATAATTGAGCCTGGAGAGGCTCGCCGAAATAATACTCTCTCAGAATAACTGAGCCTGAAGAGGCTTGCCAAAATAATACTTCTCAGAGACATTTCTGTACAGAAAAAGCCGAAATCAACCAAAAAAGGCAAAAACACAGAAAAAGCCAAAATCAACAAAAAAGGCAAAAACACAGAAAAAGCCAAAATCAACAAAAAGGCAAAATACAGAAAATCCAACAAATTATACAGAATAACTGAGCCTGGAGAGGCTTGCCAAAATAATACTCTCCAAAAAGACATCTCAGCTTGCATTCTTGGGCTGAACAAAAAAACCAATTCATCATGCAGAATAACTGAGCCTGGAGAGGCTTGCCGAAACAATACTCCCACAGAATAACTGAGCCTGGAGAGGCTTGCCGAAATAATACTCCCACAGAATAATTGAGCCTGGAGAGGCTTGCTGAAAAATACTCCCACAAAATAATTAAGCCTGGAGAGGCTTGCCGAAATAATACTCTCCAAAAGACGTCTCAGCTCGCATTCTCGGGCTGAACAAAAAACAATACTCATGCAGAATAACTGAGCCTGGAGAGGCTTGCCGAAACAATACTCCCACAGAATAACTGAGCCTGGAGAGGCTCGTCGAAATAATACTCTCTCAGAATAACTGAGCCTGGAGAGGCTTGTTGAAATAATACTCCCCAACTGTACAGAATAAATGAGCCTGGAGAGGCTCGCAGAAATAATACTCCCCAGAGATATCTCAGCTTCCACTCACGGGCCAAATTCCCCAGTGAAAGCTATCAAAGCGAGATCAGCAAAATTCTCCAACGGAAGCATGATCCAAACAAAATATCCAAGTCAAAGGACTTAGACTTCCTCAGTGGAAGATAGCTTTCCAACTCAAACGAAGAGTGAAGCTAAGCCTGAAGAGGCTTTCTAAATAATACTCTGGGATACATAAGATCCCCAAATCCCCAGTCGCCTACTCAAGAGGCATTCCTACAAAAAGAAAAAAAATCAAAAGATCAATAATCATTCCCCAAGTGGAATCCGGTTCTTGGCCAAACATCAAGCGTCAAGATGATCTGCCTAACAGAAGAGGCTAATCACAATCAATGACAAAATCCCCCAGCGGATAACTGCCTACACAGAGGCGACAAAACCAGAAAAACAAAAAGAGTCACCCGAATAAGGATAACCGGGATACTCCACCATCGTCGAAAGGACGTCAGCCAATCATAAGGCACCGCTCATCTCAGAAAGAGCATCTTCGTGTCTACACCCCAGGGAAACAGAAATTCCTCAATGGGCACCAACTATGCAAAGGAAAGTTGGGACACAAGAACCTATGAGTAACTGCACATCCCCTAGACGGATCCCTGCGTTATCCAGCCCTCAGTGGCACAAAAATCAAAAACAATCGTCAAAGCAGCATCGTGGACTGTGGAGACAAAATCAAAATCAACATCCAGAACCCTCAGTGGATAATAGCCTACACAGAGGCTACAAAAATCAGAAAAATCAAAGAGAGACACCCGAATAAGGATAACCGGGATACTCCACTTACGTCAAAAGGACGTCAGCCAAACATAAGGCATCGCTCAAATCAAGAAGAGCATCTGTGTCTACACCCCAAGGAGTCAGAAATTCCCCATGGGTACCAACTATGCAAACGCAAGTTGGGGCACAAGAACCTATGAATGAATGCACATCCCCTAGACGGATCCCTGCGTTATCCAGCCCTCAGTGGCACAAAATCAGAAAAACGTCGAAGCAGCATAGTGGACTGTGGAGACAAAAAAATCATCTCAGATCCCTGGAGAGGGTAAACTCGCATTGCCGAAGTGATCAGAAGACACGGACGCAGACCCTGGAGAGGGCAAACTCAGTTGCCTAGGTCGTCAGAGACCAAACAAAGTCTGGAGAGACGGTACTCAAACAAGGTCTGGAGAGACGGTACTCAAACAAAGTCTGGAGAGACGGTACTCAAACAAGGTCTGGAGAGACGGTACTCAAACAAGGTCTGGAGAGACGGTACTCAAACAAGGTCTGGAGAGACGGTACTCAAACAAGGTCTGGAGAGACGGTACTCAAACAAGGTCTGGAGAGACGGTACTCAAACAAGGTCTGGAGAGACGGTACTCAAACAAGGTCTGGAGAGACAGTACTCAAACAAGGTCTGGAGAGACGGTACTCAAACAAAGTCTGGAGAGACGGTACTCAAAGAAAGTCTGGAGAGACGGTACTCAATCAAAGTCTGAAGAGACGGTACTCAAAGTCTGGAGAGACGATACTCAAAGTCTGGAGAGACAGTACTCAAGGTCTGGAGAGACAGTACTCAACCATCAGCGTCGTCAGAGGCACGTTGGTGTTCAACTTCCGGCTCGGGCGTCGAGTGAAGTTGACCCTGGAGAGGGTAAACTTAGCTACCGAGGTTGTCAGAAGCGCCGAGGTATGCAACAACCTGGAGAGGCTACTCAACAATTTTCCACCGGAAGACGCTACAAGTCAGAAGGTTGGCACATCACCCGGACAATTGGGTCAACTCCTTTACTTGTCAGCCGGTACACCAAAAGGCCGTCCGACTAAGTAAAGGGGGGGCAGCTGTAGACCCCTAAAATTGTCCGGGTCGGAAATAAAGCTTGAAGACTCTCGAAGACTAAAGGAAAGTCAGCCGGAAGGACTCCTGGAAGACCCTGGAAGACCCTAGGATGATTATCTGTAGGTTTAGAGGTCTTAGAGTAGCAAAAAATAAGAAAGTTGAGGGAATGAAGCCCAATACGGCCTCCCAAGAGTTCAGTAGGCCGTATTGAACATTTTAAACTACAATACGGCCGCACTGAACTCAATACGGCCGTATTGAAGTTCAATACGGCTGCATTGAACTCAATACGGCTGCACTGAACTTCAATACGGCCGTATTGAGGTTTTTGAACTTCAATACGGCCGTATTGAATTCAATACGGCCGTATTGTAGTTCAAAACTTCAATACGGACCGTATTGACCCCCAGAAACCGTATTGAGCCTCTTCCCTATAAATATGACGTCAATGGGACGTCATTTCACACTTTCACACACAGTTTTAACCCTCTTCTTGAGTATTCTGGGTTTTTTTGAGCAGTGCTCTGCCTAGAAATCACTCGGAGAGTTGATCCGACGAAGTTCTTGAGTCACGAGCCATTTGCTTGAGTCTCGAACCTAGTCGAAGGGAAATCCTCCGGATTTCCATAGTTAAAATTTTATAGGAGGGAGCGAGCGGTCTTGTAGAGGGAGGGAACGCCAAAACGCTTCCCAATTTCTGTCAAGATATATAAGAAAGCACGCTTCAAAGGTTTATCTCTTTAAAGTCCCTTCTTTTACCGCTTTCTGTGTGTACATATTTAAACTGTCATCATGTAGATAGTTAATTTATAATTGCTTAGAATAAATAGGGGTAATTTAGTAATTTTGCACTATTATTTTTAAATAATCTGTCATAGGGAACCCGAAAGGGGCGCTGTGGGGTGCTAACACCTTCCCCACGCGTAACCGACTCCCTTACCCGACTCTGGTTGTAATGGCCGAAGTCGATTTTTGAATCGATTGCCTTAAACTTCTTTTTCCAATGTTTTGAGTAAAACATTGGTGGCGACTCCACGAACCCTTCCTTTTTATGAAAACCGCTAATCCATGGAGGGTCCCGCTTGGGATTAACACGGATTGGTGAGCCTTTTAATAAAATTGCTCGTTTGACGAGGTCTCAGTTTGAGAATAAGTCATTCTAGCAATCCATATTTTTAAACAAATAAACGAGTCCAACCATCCTTCGCGAATGCCGAAAGCCCGTTTCGGGCCGGTGGCGACAACGACACCTTCAGCGAGCTCTTCGAGAACATCGAGCTCCCGGGTGATGTGGACCCGCAGCCAGAGGCCGACACCTCACAGCAGGACAGGGCCTACTTCGATGCTCGTTTCGACGCGTTGCAGCAGAGCATCGACGCTCGATTCGACACTGTGCAGCACGGTATCGACGCCCTACGACAGGATTTTGACAGCCTGTCAGTCTGGCTGCATCGTCGCTTCCCAGACCCTCCACAGGATCCGCTGGCAGAGGAGTGAAGACCGGCTATCTTTCTTGCTTTTTATGTATTTGATTGATCGGGCTATGCCCCACTTCTCTTCATTTCCATTGTACAAATTTCATTCTATTTAATAAATGAAATTTTCCACTTTTGAATCCAAATTCTTTAGCACTTTAATTTCTGTACAGAAAAAGCCAAAATCAACAAAAAAGGCAAAAATACAGAAAAAGCCGAAATCAACAAAAAAGGAAAAAATACAGAAAAAGCCGAAATCAACAAAAAAGGCAGAAATTCAGAAAAACCAATAAATCGTACAGAATAACTGAGCCTGGAGAGGCTTGCCGAAATAATACTCCCCAGAGACTTCTCAGCTCACACTCTTGGACCAAATCCCCAGTAAGAGCTATCAAAGCAAGATCGGTAAGATCCCCCAATGGAAGCAATGATCATCCAAACGAAATATCTGAGTCAAAGGACTCAGACTTCCTCAGTGGAAGATAGCTTTCCAACTCGAGCGACGAGTGAAGCTAAGCCTGAAGAGGCTTTCTAAATAATACTCTGGGATACATAAGATCCTCAATCCCCATTCGCCTACTCAGAGGCACCCCTTCAAAAAGAGAAAAATCAAAAAGATCAATAACCATTCCCCAAGCGGAATCCGGCACTCAGCCGAACACCAAACATCAAGATAATTCGCCTACTCAGAGGCACTCCTTCAAAAAGAGAAAATCCAAAAAAGATCAATAATCATTCCCCAAGCGGAATTCGGCATTCAGCCAATCATTGAACGTCAAGATGATCCGCCTAACAGAAGAGGCTAATCAAAATTAACGACAGAATCCCCCAGCAGATAACAGCCTACGCAGAGGCAACAAAACCAAGAAAATCAAAAAGAGTCACCCGAATAAGGATAACCGGGATACTCCACCAACGTCGAAAGGACGTCAGCCAATCATAAGGCATCGCTCACCTCAAAAGGAGCATCTTTGTGTCTGCACCCCCAAGGAATCAGAAATTCCCCAGTGGGCACCAACTACGCAATGGAAAGTTGGGACACAAGAACCTATGAGTAACTGCACATCCCCTAGACGGATCCCTGCGTTATCCAGCCCTCAGTGGCACAAAAATCAAAAACAATCGTCGAAGCAGCATCGTGGACTGTGGAGACAAAATCATCACAAATCCCTGGAGAGGGCAAACTCACACTGCCAACATCGTCAGAAACACGGAGGCAAACCCTGGGGAGGGCAAACCGCAGACCCTGGAGAGGGCAAACTCAGCTGTCAAGGTTGTCAGAAACACCGAGACAGAGCCTGGAGAGGCGGTACTCAGCTACCCCGTCGTCAGAAACACGGAGGTATGCAACCCTGGGGAGGGCAAACCGCAGACCCTGGAGAGGGCAAACTCAGCTGCCAAGGTTGTCAGAAACACCGAGGCAGAGCCTGGAGAGGCGGTACTCAGCTACCCCGTCGTCAGAAACAACGGAGGTATGCAATTGCCAATGTCGTCAGAAACACAGAGGCAGAGCCTGGAGAGGCGGTACTCAGCCACCAACGTCGTCAGAAACACGGAGGTGTGCAACTGCTAACGTCGTCAGAAACACGGAGGCAGAGCCTGAAGAGGCGGTACTCAGCTACCGAGGTTGTCAGAAACACCGAGGTATGCACGAGCCTGTAGAGGCGACGACTAATACTCAACCTGGAGAGGCTACTCAACAATTTTCCACCGGAAGACACTACAAGTCGGAAGGATGGCTTATTCCCCGGACAATTGGGTCAACTCCTTTACTTGTCAACCGGTACACCAAAAAGCCGTTTGACTAAGTAAAGGGGGGGCAGCTGTAGACCCCTAAAATTGTCCGGGTCGGAAATAAGACTCGAAGACTCTCGAAGACCGAAGGAAAGTCAGCCGAAAGGACTCCTGGAAGACCCTAGGATGATTTTTCATAGGTTTAGAAGTCTTAGAGTAGCTTAAAATAAGGATGTGGGAGGATTGGAGCTCAATACGGCCTCCTAGAAGTTCAGTACGGCCGTATTGAACAATTTGAACTACAATACGGCCGTACTGAAACCAATACGGCCGTACTGAAGTTTTTGAACTTCAGTACGGCCGTACTGAATTCAATACGGCCGTACTGTAGTTCAAAACTTCAGTACGGGCCGTATTGATGTCAGAGGCCGTACTGCGCCTCACTCCTATATATAGGACGTCATTTGGACGTCATTCCACACATTTTGGACACCTTTTCCATACTTTTGGACCCTCTTGCTGAGTATTCTGGGGTTTTTGAGCAGTGTTCTGCCCTAGAAGTCTCTCCGAGAGCCGATCCGACAAAGTTCTTGAGTTCTGAGCATTTAGCTTGAGGATTCGAACTAGTCGAAGGGAAATCTTTTTGATTTCCATAGTAAAAATTAATCTTTAGGGAAGGAACGAGCGAGCGTGTAGTGGGAAGGAGCGCCAAAAAGCCTCCTAACGTCTGTTTAAATATATAAAAGCACGCTTCAAAGGTTTCTTTTTCAAATCCTTCCTTTTATTGCTTTCTGATTGTTGCATTGCATATTTAGAATTTTCATCATGTAAATATTCCGCTTATAATCGTTTCTAATAAATAGGGGTAATTTAGTAATTTTACACTGTTATTTATGAAATAATCCGTCATAAGGAACCCGAAAGGGGCGTTGTGGGGTGCTAACACCTTCCCCGCACGTAACCAACTCCCTTACCCAACTCTGGTTGTAATGGCCAAGGTTGATTTGCGAAAATCAATTGCCTTATCCCTTTTTCCAATGTTTTGAGTAAAACATTGGTGGCGACTCCAAGAACCCTTCTTTTTGTGAAAACCACTAATCCATGGAGGGTCCCGCTTGGGATTAACATGGATTGGTGAATCATTTAATAAAATTGTTAGTTCGATGAGGTCTCAGTTTGAGAATAAGTCGTTCTAACAATCCATCATTTTTCAAAACTTAAAAAGAGTCCAACCATCGTCGCGAATGCCAAGGTCCGTTTCGGCGGGTGGCGACAGGCCATTACAACCAGAGTCGGGTAAGGGAGTCGGTTACGTGTGAGGAAGGTGTTAGCACCCCACAACGCCCCTTTCGGGTTCCCTATGACGGATTATTTCATAAATAATAGTGTAAAGTTACTAAATTACCCCTATTTATTAGAAACGATTATGAGTAAAATATTTACATGATGAAAACTCTAAACATGCAATGCAACAATCAAAAAGCAATAAATAAAAGCGGTAAAAGAAGGGATTTGGAAAGAAACCTTCGAAGCGGGCTTTTATATATTCAAAACGAAGTTTAGGAGGCTTTTTGGCGCTCCTTCCCACTACACATCCGCTCGCTCCTTTCCCTAAAGATAATTTTTACTATGGAAATCAAAGAGATTTCCCTTCGACTTGTTCGAGTCTCAAGCTAATGGCTCATGACTCAAGAACTTCGTCGGATTGGCTCTCGGAGAGACTTCTAGGGCAGAGAATAGCTCAAAAACCCAAGAATACTCAGCACGAGGGTCCAGAAGTGTGCAAAAAGTGTGAAATGACGTGCAAATGACGTCCTATTTATAGGATTGAGGCGCAATACGGCCTGGGAGGTCAATACGGCCCGTACTGGGTTTTTGAACTACAGTACGGCCGTATTGAATTTGGTACGGCCGTACTGAAGTTCAAAAACTTCAGTACGACCGTATTGAGTTCACTACGGCCGTATTGCAGTTCAAATGGCTCAGTACGGCCGTACTGAACCTCTGGGAGGGTGTATTGAGCTCCAATCCTCGCACACCCTTATTCTAAGCTACTCTAAGACTTCTAGACCTACAAAGAATCATCCTAGGGTCTTCCAGGAGTCCTTCCGGCTGACTTTCCTTCGGTCTTCGAGAGTCTTTGAGTCTTATTTCTGACCCGGACAATTTTAGGGGTCTACAGCTGCCCCCCCTTTACTTAGTCGAACGACTTTTTGGTGTACCGGTTGACAAGTAAAGGAGTTGACCCAATTGTCCAGGGAGTAAGCCATCCTTCCGACTTGTAGTGTCTTCTGGTGGGAAAATTGTTGAGTGGCCTCTCCAGGTTGAGTATTAGTAGTCGCCTCTCCAGGCTCGTGCATACCTCGGTGTTTTTGACAACCTCGGTAGCTGCATACCTCCGTGTTTCTGACGACGGGGTAGCTGAGTATTAGTCGTCGCCTCTCCAGGCTCGTGCATACCTCGGTGTTTCTGACGACCTCGGTAGCATGAGTTTGCCCTCTCCAGGGTCTGCGGTTTGCCCTCCCCAGGGTTGCATACCTCCGTGCTTCTGGTCACTTTGGTAGCGTGAGTTTGCCCTCTCCAGGGATTTGTGATGATTTTGTCTCCACAGTCCACGATGCTGCTTCGACGGTTGTTTTTGATTTTGGTGCCGCTGAGGGCTGGATAGCGCAGGGATCCGTCTAGGGGATGTGCAGTTACTCAAAGGTTCTTGTGTCCCAACTTTCCATTGCGTAGTTGGTGCCCACTGGGGAAATTCTGATTCCTTGGGGATGCAGACACAAAGATGCTCTTTCTGAGGTGAGCGATGCCTTATGATTGGCTGACGTCCTTTCGACGTTGGTGGAGTATCCCGGTTATCCTTATTCGGGTGACTCTTTTGATTTTCTGGTTTTGTTGCCTCTGCGTAGGCTGTTATCCGCTGGGGGATTCTGTTGTGATGATTTTGTCTCCACAGTCCACGATGCTGCTTCGATGGTTTGTTTTTGATTTTGGTGCCGCTGAGGGCTGGATAACGCAGGGATCCGTCTAGGGGATGTGCAGTTACTCATAGGTTCTTGTGTCCCAACTTTCCATTGCGTAGTTGGTGCCCACTGGGGAAATTCTGATTCCTTGGGGATACAGACACAAAGATGCTCTTTCTGAGGTGAGCAATGCCTTATGATTGGCTGACATCATTTCGACGTTGGTGGAGTATCCCGGTTATCCTTATTCGGGTGACTCTTTTGAATTTCTGGTTTTGTTGCCTCTGCGTAGGCTGTTATCCGCCGGGGGATTCTGTTGTGATGATTTTGTCTCCACAGTCCACGATGCTGCTTCGACGGTTGTTTTTGATTTTGGTGCCGCTAAGGGCTGGATAACGCAGGGATCCGTCTAGGGGATGTGCAGTTACTCATAGGTTCTTGTGTCCCAACTTTCCATTGCGTAGTTGGTGCCCACTGGGGAAATTCTGATTCCTTGGGGATGCAGACACAAAGATGCTCTTTCTGAGGTGAGCGATGCCTTATGATTGGCTGACGTCCTTTCGACGTTGGTGGAGTATCCCGGTTATCCTTATTCGGGTGACTCTTGATTTTCTGGTTTTGTTGCCTCTGCGTAGGCTGTTATCCGCTGGGGGATTCTGTTGTGATGATCTTGGTTGGCCTCTTCTGTTTGGCGGATTATTTTGACATTCGGTGTTTGGCTGAATACCGAATTCCGCTTGGGGAATGGTTATTGATCCTTTCGGATTTTCTCTTTTTGAAGGAATGCCTCTGAGTAGGCGAATGGGGATTGAGGATCTTATGTATCCCAGAGTATTATTTAGAAAGCCTCTTCAGGCTTAGCTTCACTCGTCGCTCGAGTTGGAAAGCTATCTTCCACTGAGGAAGTCTAAGTCCTTTGACTCGGATATTTTGTTTGGATGATCACGCTTCCATTGGGGAATCTTGCTGATCTTGCTCTGATAGCTTTCACTGGGAATTCGGCCCAAGAGTGCAAGCTGAGATGTCTCTGGGGAGTATTATTTCGGCAAGCCTCTCCAGGCTCAGTTATTCTGTACGATTGTTGGATTTTCTGAATTTTTGCCTTTTTGTCGATTTCGGCTTTTTCTGTTGGCTGCTGTCATACACAAGAAATTTTTCCTATTTTCTATTTTATGCGACTGCCTCATGATAAGGTCTTTGAATGTGCAACTAATGTGGTGGACGTTATGGCCAATACGGCCGTATTCATTTCAGTACGCCCGTATTGAGTTGAAAATTTGTTCATAACCCGAATTTTAGTACGGGCGTACTGAACATGGTACGGGCGCATTGTTTTTTCTGAAGTTCTTTTTTTTTTTTTTTTGAATAAACAGAGAATAAGTGATCTTCCAGTACACCTATCATCTGTATGCATGTATGCGGTATGATGCACCTAATTCTATTTGATTTATTTTTCAAAAGAATTAACCGATGCGTTTCTTTGCTTGGATTTTTGCCGTTCCTCTAGACGGGCTGTGCGCTACCGATTTCTGTAACCGAGGAACGATGCGTGTTATATCGAGATTGGTGTCATCAACCCAGTGATCGTTCCCTTCCTTTAGAAGATGTATCAACCTTCCTATTGACCACTATATCTCCATGTTTCCACTAGATTATTCTAAAATCGTTTGGGACAAGAGAAAAGAAAGGAAAGATATTTTTGTTCAAAAGTTTGTGTTTTAGAGGGGATTATTATTGTTTTGAAAACGGTTTTTGTAAGAATGGCTGGCCAAGGTAGGCTCATGTGTTTAGGCTTGTTTGATTAAACACTTATGAAGTTAAGAAAGTCTTGTTATTGACGTTGTGATTCGACAACTTAGATAGTTTCCCTTGAACCTTTCTTTTTGAATTCAGCTCATGGTACCATTATGGATTTCTTTTGCTTTTTTGATTGTCCTTATTTTTGCCTAAAACACCCCTTTGTGGCGTCTTAGCGGACCTTTGTTTTTGTTCATTTTTGCAACCCTAACTTTTGCCTAGGTCACCCTTTCGTGGGATTCCTAGCGGGTTCTTTGCTCTTATTTTTGCGCAGCCCCTTTTTGGGTTTCCTGCCGAGCCTTTTTTGTTTTTATGATTTTTGTTCTTAAAGGATTTCTTTTTTATCCATGATGGCACTTGTCGAGGCCAAGGAATGGTGCTCCAAGTTGTCACACACACTTCCACATAAAAATGATGCGGGTTTATTGTTATTAAGACGATTTTAACCTCATTCATGCTTATTCAAACAGGGTTAAAAATAATGTGGTCTAGAAATTTATTGCAAGCAAGAAAAGAAGCAATAAGAACTAATAAAGAATGATTTTATTATAATTCTAGCGGAAACATGTGCCCTATCGAGGCTCGGGGGTCGGGTTGTCCCCGAGGAGTAATCTCTAACAGTCATCAGGTCTATACATCCCTATCGGAAGGAGAAGAGCACTTGATGACGACGACCGGCCTTGACGCTTGTGAACCGACCTTCCTAAAGATCTGGCTTAAAGAACGTCGAGAAGGATCTTGGTTCCTCTTCGTCCTTTGATCTTTATTAGGGTTGTATCCTAACCCTTGTTTCCCCGGATTATCCTTAATAATGGGTAGCTCGGGAATTCCTTGGGAATCCTTGCCAAGTCCTTGTCCAGGCAAGTATCCGTTCTTGGTGAGCATGTAGGCTACCTTCTTCATTTCTCGGGGAAACGTTTCGACATTGGCGATCTCCAATGCTTGGAAGGCGGTCTCTAGAGCTTCCTCTGCTGCATCCACGTAAGGTATGACAGATGGCTTGCTGATGAGTATGTCATCTTCCGCTTGTACGGTCACCAGCTTGTCACCCACTATGAATTTGACTTTCTGGTGGAGCGTAGAGGGAACAGCTTTCGCATCATGAATCCAAGGTCGGCCGAGGAGACAGCTGTACGCGGGAGTAATGTCCATCACTTGAAATTCGACATTAAAGATGGTGGGTCCAATTTGGATTGGAAGATTGATTTCTCCCACCACTTCTCTTTTAGAACCATCGAAAGCTCGGACGATCATGTTGCTCGGGCGCATTTGGATTCCCTTGATTGCCATTTGATCAAGCGTTCTTTTTGGCATCACATTCAAGGAAGATCCATTATCCACCAAGACTTTAGCGATGTGATATTCCTTGCACTTTACAGAGATGTGCAAGGGCTTGTTGTGATTCAGTCCCTCAGCGGGGATTTCTTCATCGGTGAAAGTGAGGTGATCATTAGCCGTGATGTGACTAACAATCCCCTCAAACTTGTCTTGGGAGATAGTGTGTGACACGTACGCCTCGTTCAAGACTTTCAACAGAGCTTGCCGATGCGGTTCGGAGCATAGGATCAACGACAACAGAGTAATCTTTGCTGGCGTCTTATGAAGTTGATCCACGATGGAGTACTCGCTTTATCGGATATATTTTAACAGCTCGTCAGTCTCTTCCTCGGATTCTTTATTCTCCTCGGTTTTCTCTTTTTCTTTTTCCTTTCCTTTATTCTTGGGAGCTTTATCATGAAGATCTTCGGGAGTGTAGATCCTGCCACTCCTAGTCATGCCCCCAAGTCCAGCGATGTTAGAGATATCGCTGTCGGCAGAAGAATGGATGTCGTATATCCATGGCATAGCCTTATTCAATTCGTAGGGAAGAGGTCTTGGAGCAGTGATCCTTAACGGTGTCGGACCTTCCCCTTTATTCGTCTTGATTACCAACAACGGAGTTGATGTGCGTTCGCTTGGCGCGGTTGTTGGCTTACACTTAATAACAAACGGCGTGCGATCCATTCTTCGAACATACGCATCGATTAATCCTTTCTTTTTATTACTATTATTAATGAATTACTAGGAGAGATGTATGCAATGCACTCCCCTAGATCCCTCCATGATCTTTGATAAGAATGCATGATATGAGATGATGGCGTTGAATATGCATGCATTGTGTTTATTCAACTAAGAATTATCATGTTTTCAGGATGCTCCTAAGATGATGCATGATATTGCTTGGTTTGGATAAATATCTTTTTTTGGGTATTTTGTTTTTTGTATTTTTTTGGGTGAAAAGGGAAACTACCTATATGAATGTGACGAAGGTAGATGTTAACACCATGTAATGGAAGATTCTTATTCCTATTTATTCTTATTCTAAAAGGGGAATGTTGTATGTTTAAAGAATGCAATGTATGCTCAAACAATGTCACATAAACAATGCACAAACAATTCACTCATCCACGAACAGTCACGAGCGAATCACGAGGTAGGGGTATCCTGCAGACAAGTGCATATTCAAGGAGGTTCTAACTGTTCTCACCGGTCCAAGGCCCCCAAGGTGCCCCCATTATAGGGACC
Source organism: Cajanus cajan (assembly GCF_000230855.2). Lineage (NCBI taxonomy): Eukaryota > Viridiplantae > Streptophyta > Magnoliopsida > Fabales > Fabaceae > Cajanus > Cajanus cajan. The sequence continues at coordinate 44,604,616 of NC_138525.1, forward strand.
CAATTCCTCTCGTCATAAGTCGATGGAAAGCTCCAACGCACTGTCGGACTTGAGTTCATGGTTTTCACCTTGAGTGATGCTTTCCGACAACGGTCTACGGGCACCTATAGACCCATTCGACAACCGACCGTACTAACATCCACCGTCTGGCATTCGCGACGATGGTCGGACTCTTTTTAAGTTTTGAAAAATGATGGATTGTTAGAACGACTTATTCTCAAACTGAGACCTCATCGAACTAACAATTTTGTTAAATGATTCTCACCAATCCATGTTAATCCTAAGCGGGACCCTCCATGGATTAGTGGTTTTCGCAAAAAGAAGGGGTTCTTGGAGTCGCCACCAATGTTTTACTCAAAACATTGGAAAAAGATATAAGGCAATTGATTTTCACAAATCAACTTTGGCCATTACAACCAGAGTCGGGTAAGGGAGTCGGTTACGTGCGAGGAAGGTGTTAGCACCCCACAACGCCCCTTTCGGGTTCCCTATGACGGATTATTTCATAAATAATAGTGTAAAGTTACTAAATTACCCCTATTTATTAGAAACGATTATGAGTAAAATATTTACATGATGAAAACTCTAAACATGCAATGCAACAATCAAAAAACAATAAATAAAAGCGGTAAAAGAAGGGATTTGGAAAGAAACCTTCGAAGCGGGCTTTTATATGTTCAAAACGAAGTTTAGGAGGCTTTTTGGCGCTCCTTCCCACTACACGTCCTCTCGCTCCTTTCCCTAAAGATAATTTTTACTATGGAAATCAAAGAGATTTCCCTTCGACTTGTTCGAGTCTCAAGCTAATGGCTCATGACTCAAGAACTTCGTCGGATTGGCTCTCGGAGAGACTTCTAGGGCAGAGAATAGCTCAAAAACCCAAGAATACTCAGCACGAGGGTCCAGAAGTGTGCAAAAAGTGTGTAATGACGTGCAAATGACGTCCTATTTATAGGATTGAGGCACAATACGGCCTGGGAGGTCAATACGGCCCGTACTGGGTTTTTGAACTACAGTACGGCCGTATTGAATTTGGAACGGCCGTACTGAAGTTCAAAAACTTCAGTACGGCCGTATTGAGTTCACTACGGCCGTATTGCAGTTCGAATGGCTCAGTACGGCCGTACTGAACCTCTGGGAGGGTGTATTGAGCTCCAATCCTCGCACACCCTTATTCTAAGCTACTCTAAGACTTCTAGACCTACAAAGAATCATCCTAGGGTCTTCCAGGAGTCCTTCCGGCTGACTTTCCTTCGGTCTTCGAGAGTCTTTGAGTCTTATTTCCGACCCGGACAATTTTAGGGGTCTACAAGGACGGACGTATTTATAGAAAAAATTAGGTCAGTACGGCCCGTACTGAATTCAGTACGGCCGTACTGATCTTACTGTTGATGTACAAAAGAATGGGCCAATACGGGCCGTATTGAATTCAATACGCCCGTATTGGTGTGGACATTATGGCCAATACGGCCGTATTCATTTCAGTACGCCCGTATTAAGTTGAAAATTTGTTCATAACCCTAATTTTAGTACGGGCGTACTGAACATGGTACGGGCGCATTGTTTTTTCTGAAGTTCATTTTTTTTTTTTTAATAAACAGAGAATAAGTGATCTTCCAATACACCTATCATCTGTATGCATGTATGCGGTATGATGCACCTAATTCTATTTGATTTATTTTTCAAAAGAATTAACCGATGCGTTTCTTTGCTTGGATTTTTGCCATTCCTCTAGACGGGCTGTGCGCTGCCGATTTCTGTAACCGAGGAATGATGCGTGTTATATCGAGATTGGTGTCATCAACCCAGTGATCCTTCCCTTCCTTTAGAAGACGTATCAACCTTCCTATTGACCACTATATCTCCATGTTTCCACTAGATTATTCTAAAATCGTTTGGGACAAGAGAAAAGAAAGGAAAGATATTTTTGTTCAAAAGTTTGTGTTTTAGACGGGATTATTAATGTTTTGAAAACGATTTTTGTAAGAATGGCTGGCCAAGGTAGGCTCATGTGTTTAGGCTTGTTTGATTAAACACTTATGAAGTTAAGAAAGTCTTGTTATTGACGTTGTGATTCGACAACTTAGATAGTTTCCCTTGAACCTTTCTTTTTGAATTCAGCTCATGGTACCATCATGGATTTCTTTTGCTTTTTGATTGTCCTTATTTTTGCCTAAAACACCCATTTGTGGCGTCTCAGCGGACCTTTGTTTTTGTTCATTTTTTGCAACCCTAATTTTTGCCTAGGTCACCCTTTCGTGGGATTCCTAGCGGGTTCTTTGCTCTTATTTTTGCGCAGCCCCCTTTTTGGGTTTCCTGCCGAGCTTTTTTTGGTTTTTAGGATTTTGTCCTTAAAGGATTTCTTTTTTATCCATGATGGCACTTGTCGAGGCCAAGGAAAGGTGCTCCAAGTTGTCACACACACTTCCACATAAAAATGATGCGGGTTTATTGTTATTAAGACGATTTTAACCTCATTCATGCTTAGTCAAACAGGGTTAAAAATAATGTGGTCTAGAAATTTATTGCAAGCAAGAAAAGAAGCAATAAGAACTAATAAAGAACGATTTTATTATAATTCTAGCGGAAACATGTGCCCTATCGAGGCTCGGGGGTCGGGCTGTCCCCGAGGAGTGATCTCTAACAGTCATCAGGTCTATGCATCCCTATCGGAAGAAGAAGAGCACTTGATGACGACGACCGGCCTTGACGCTTGTGAACCGACCTTCCTAAAGATCTGGCTTAAAGAACGTCGAGAAGGATCTTGGTTCCTCTTCGTCCTTTGATCTTTATTAGGGTTGTATCCTAACCCTTGTTTCCCCGGATTATCCTTAATAATGGGTAGCTCGGGAATTCCTTGGGAATCCTTGCCAAGTCCTTGTCCAGGCAAGTATCCGTTCTTGGTGAGCATGTAGGCTACCTTCTTCATTTCTCGGGGAAACGTTTCGACATTGGCAATCTCCAATGCTTGGAAGGCGGTCTCTAGAGCTTCCTCTGCTGCATCCACGTAAGGTATGGCAGATGGCTTGCTGATGAGTATGTCATCTTCGGCTTGTACGGTCACCAGCTTGTCACCCACTATGAATTTGACTTTCTGGTGGAGCGTAGAGGGAACAGCTTTCGCATCATGAATCCAAGGTCGGCCGAGGAGACAGCTGTACGCGGGAGTAATGTCCATCACTTGAAATTCGACATTAAAGATGGTGGGTCCAATTTGGATTGGAAGATTGATTTCTCCCACCAGTTCTCTTTTAGAACCATCGAAAGCTCGGACGATCATGTTGCTCGGGCGCATTTGGATTCCCTTGATTGCCACTTGATCAAACGTTCTTTTTGGCATCACATTCAAGGAAGATCCATTATCCACCAAGACTTTAGCGATGTGATATTCCTTGCACTTTACAGAGATGTGCAAGGGCCTGTTGTGATTCGGTCCCTCAGCGGGGATTTCTTCATCGGTGAAAGTGAGGTGATCATTAGCCGTGATGTGACTAACAATCCCCTCAAACTTGTCTTGGGAGATAGTGTGCGACACGTACGCCTCGTTCAAGACTTTCAACAGAGCTTGCCGATGCGGTTCGGAGCTTAGGATCAACGACAACAGAGTAATCTTTGCTGGCGTCCTATGAAGTTGATCCACGATGGAGTACTCGCTCTGTCGGATATATTTTAACAGCTCGTCAGTCTCCTCCTCGGATTTTTTATTTTCCTCGGTTTTCTCTTTTTCTTTTTCCTTTCCTTTATTCTTGGGAGCTTTATCATGAAGATCTTCGGGAGTGTAGATCCTGCCACTCCTAGTCATGCCCCCAAGTCCAGCGATGTTAGAGATATCGTTGTCGGCAGAAGAATGGATTTCGTATATCCATGGCACAGCCTTATTCGATTCGTAGGGAAAAGGTCTTGGAGCAGTGATCTTCAACGGTGTCGGACCTTCCCCTTTATTCGTCTTGATTACCAACAACGGAGTTGATGTGCGTTCGCTTGGCGCGGTTGTTGGCTTACACTTAATAACAAACGGCGTGCGATCCATTCTTCGAACATACGCATCGATTAATCCTTTCTTTTTATTAATGTTATTAATGAATTACTAGGAGAGATGTATGCAAATGAATGACTATGAAATGCAAAGGCAATTGAAAGATTTCATAGATCTCAAAAATTCGATTTATTAATCAAAGAAAGTGTACAACTCATTATACAATGCTTCGAAGCAAATTTTTACAAAATGAGAAAAGCCGATAGAAACCCACAAGCGGGTTCATGTTTCTTTTCCATTCAACTTCGGCTTCCTCTACATGACGGGCCATTGCTTCGGCTTGCGTATGGACCGCTTGGCTCATATGCGAAGAAAGCATCCATAGCGGCATGGTCCACTGTGTTAGCGTGAAAGGGGAATAGGACTGTCCCAAACACGGCTAACGCTAGAGTCTTGTTGAAAGCTAACCAATCTCCCTCACCAGCTAAGGAAGAAAGGTGATCCTCAATCATAGCGAGCTTCCAACCTTTGATACTGCCGTTCCCCACTAAGGCAGATGATCGTGATGGTAGTTTGACTTGAGTAGCGACCCTCTCCACGGCCACATAATTACCATGAAAAACATAGACCCCTGCTGATTTGGGCCATCGCAGCATGAGCTCGTACTGCTCGAGAGTAGGAACTAAGTCAAACTGGGGGAACTCGAAGCAATGTAAATCGAGACTCCAAAAGTGAACCAATGCTCTCAGAAAGGCTGGATCCACACATATCTTCATCAAATCGAGGACTCGTCCATATGATTTCTCGAACTCAACACGAGCCTCATGTGGCATCAAAGAATAGAGGTGGTCCAACCTCTCGGCACGGTATAACAAGAAGTCCACTTTCTTCAACTGCCCTTGCACTCCCCTAGATCCCTCCATGATCTTCGATAAGAATGCATGATATGAGATGATGGCGTTGAATATGCATGCATTGTGTTTATTCAACTAAGCATTATCATGTTTTCAGGATGCTCCTAAGATGATGCATGATATTGCTTGGTTTGGATAAATAACTTCTTTTTTTTTGGGTATTTTGTTTTTTGTATTTTTTGGGTGAAAAGGGAAACTACCTACATGAATGTGATGAGGGTAGATGTTAACACCATGTAATGGAAGATTCTTATTCCTATTTATTCTTATTCTAAAAGGGGAATGTTGTATGTTTAAAGAATGCAATGTATGCTCAAACAATGTCACATAAACAATGCACAAACAATTCACTCATCCACGAACAGTCACGAGCGAATCACGAGGTAGGGGTATCCTGCAGACAAGTGCATATTCAAGGAGGTTCTAACTGTTCTCACCGGTCTAAGGCCCCCAAGGTGCCCCCATTATAGGGACCCAATCCCTCTCGTCGTAAGTCGATGGAAAGCTCCAACGCACTGTCGGACTTGAGTTCATGGTTTTCACCTTGAGTGATGTTTTCCGACAACGGTCTACGGGCACCTATAGACCCATTCGACAACCGGCCGTACTAACATCCACTCCCTATGGCTTTCCACTCATGCCCCCGGGTATAGAGGGAACTGTTGTGTGCAAAGGTTCGTGTGCAGTTTATATTTCAAACGATTGCGAAAATTTAAACACCCAACAGTTATTAAAGCCAATTAGGTAAAACATATTATCATACAAGCGAGGGGTAATGAAGTAATTTTAAACTATCATTTTAGAAATAATCCATCACTAAATGGGACTGACTCTCGAGGCTTCCCCAGTGGAGTCGCCATCTGTCGCCACCCGCCAAAACGGACATTAGCATTCGCGACGATGGTCGGACTCTTCTTTTAGTTTTGAAAAATGATGGATTGTTAGAACGACTTATTCTCAAACTGAGACCTCATCGGACTAACAATTTTGTTAAATGATTCTCACCAACCCATGTTAATCCCAAACGGGACCCTCCATGGATTAGTGGTTTTCGCAAAAAAGGGGGTTGTTGGAGTCGCCACCAATGTTTTACTCAAAACATTGGAAAAAGACATAAGGCAATTGATTTTCGCAAATCAACCTTGGCCATTACAACCAGAGTTGGGTAAGGGAGTGGATTACGTGTGGGGAAGGTGTTAGCACCCCACAACGCCCCTATCGGGTTCCCTATGACAGATTATTTCATAAATAAAAGCGTAAAATTACTAAACTACCCCTATTTATTAGAACGATTATAGGTAAACTATCTACATGATGAAAGCTTTAAACGTGCAATGCAACAATCAAAAAGCGGTAAAAGAAAGGATTTGGAAAGAAACCTTCGAAGCAGGCTTTTATATACTCAAAAAGGATTTAGGAGGCTTTTTGGCGCTCCTTCCCACTACACGTTCGCTCGCTCCTTTCCCTAAAAATAATATTTACTATGGAAATCAAAGAGATTTCCCTTCGACTTGTCCGAGTCTCAAGCTAAAGGCTCATGAACTCAAGAACTTAGTCGTATCAGCTTTCGGAGAGATTTCTAGGGCAGAGAATAGCTCAAAAACCCAAGAATACTCAGCCAGAGAGTGGAGAAATGCTCCAAATGTGTGGAAGGACGAGCCAATGACGTCCTATTTATAGGATTGAGGCGCAATACGGCCTAGGGGGTCAATACGGCCCGTACTGAGTTTTTGAACTACAGTACGGCCGTATTGAATTTAATACGGCCGTACTGTAGTTTAAATGGCTCAGTACGGCCGTACTGAACCTCTAGGAGGGTGTATTGAGCTCCAATCCTCACACACCCTTATTCTAAGCTACTCTAAGACTTCTAGACCTACAAAGAATCATCCTAGGGTCTTCCAGGAGTCCTTCCGGCTGACTTTCCTTCGGTCTTCGAGAGTCTTTGAGTCTTATTTCCGACCCGGACAATTTTAGGGGTCTACACTAATCATTAAAAGTTGACCATCATAAGGATAAACATTTTCAACATGATGGTCTTTATCACTAGATTCATTATCACTTGAAGTAGTGGAACTAGTCTCATCATGATTACTATAAATGTCTTATCCTCTTAAAATCATAATTTTCTTGTTAGGACATTGAGAAACTACATGACCTCTCCCAAGACATTTAAAGCATTTGATGTCACTAGTCTTGCCTTTTTCTTTTCTTTATCTTTTTCTTTTTCTTGACCCTTGACAAAATTCTTGGAGGAGTCATATTTGGAAGATTGACCCTCCCTCTTGTAATCTTTCTTGATATAAGAAGTAGAATGAGTTTTATCTTTTCTAAAATAATTTTTCCTCAAGTGTTGTTGTTCCACCCTTATACAAAGTTGGACCAAATCATCAAGGTCCCTATAAGGGAGTAACTCCACTCTATCTCTTATGTCAAAATTTAGACCACTCAAGAATCTAGAAATGGTCAATCTTCCTTCCTTCCTTATCCCAGCCCTCATTAAGTACAACTCCATCTTTTGTCTATACTCCTCCACACGCATATTCTTTTGTTGGAGTCTTTGGAGTTTATCCATAAGCTCCCTACTATAATAAGAAGGTATGTGCCTTCTTCTCATAGCACTCCTCAAGTCATTCCAATACTCAATGGGTGGATGATTATGGAGTCTCCTTTCCCTAACTAAGGTTGTCCACCAATACATAGCTTGTCCTCAGAAAGCTAAGCTGGCTAAGGGAACCTTTATTTCTTCCCTTACTTGGTGACAAGTGAAGATTTTCTCCACTTTCATTTCCTAATCCAAGTAGGCATCCACATCCTTTTTGCCATGGAAGGAAGGGAGATCAACTCGTGATTCCCTAACCTTTGGTTCTCTTATGATTCTTCTAGGAGTAGGTTGATAGTATTCATCTAGGTTAGACTTCCTACTTCCTCTTGGCTTGTTGAGCCATGGGAACTTTTATGACTTTTCTTTTTTTGTTTTAATTTTTTTTAAAGTTTTGCCTCTTGTTGCTTAACCTTTTGTATTTCTTCTTCAAGCAAAGCAAGTTGTACTTCTCTTTCAATTCTTTCTTTTTCTTTGGCAAGTACCTCTTGCTTTCTCCAAAGTTTTAGTGATTTTAACTCTTTAACAATATGAGAAAATTTTTTTGGAGAGTCCAAATTACTACTACTTTTAGAATGTTTACTCATGGTTAAGTTTCAAGAAGATTTTGGTATGCAATGCAACAAGAAAATGTTTTTGGAATTTTCTAGGAAAAAGACTAACACTTGGAGGTCTAAGTATACAAATTGAACTATCAAGGGAAGTGAGCTACTAAGATCCACTTAATAACCAAGCATTTTCAAGTGAAAATTACTGTCGCCACCGGCCCAAACGGGCCTCGGCGGTCGCGAAGACGGTCGAGCTCGCTTATTATTTTGGTTTTGAAAATGTATTGGATTATTAGAACGACTTGTTCTCAAACTGAGACCTTGTCGATCTTATCCAATTTATTTATTAAAAGTCTCACTAATCCATATTAATCCCAAGCGGGACCCTCCATGGATTAGTGGTTTTCGCAAAAGGAGGGTTCGTGGAGTCGCCACCAATGTTTTACTCAAAACATTGGAAAAAGGGATAAGGCAATTGATTTTATAAATCAACTTTGGCCATTACAACCAGAGTTGGGTAAGGGAGTCGGTTACGCGTGGGGAAGGTGTTAGCACCCCACAGCGCCCCTTTCGGGTTCCCTATGACAGATTATTTTCTAAAATAACAGCGTAAAATTACTAAATTACCCCTATTATTATGAACGATTAAGAATTAAATATCTACATGATGACTTATTAAATTATGCAACAAACAGAAAGCGGTAAAAGGAAGGATTGAAGGGAAACCTCTTGAAGCGTGCTTTTATATATTGCAAAAAAAATGAACTGGGAAGCGTTTTGGCGTTCCCTCGCTCTACAAGCCCGCTCCTCGCTCTCCTAGAACAAAATTTTAACTAAGGGAATCAAAAAGATTTCCCCTCGATTAGGTTCGATCCTCAAGCAAAAATGGCTCGGGGTTCAAGAACTTCGTCGGATCAACTCTCCGAGTGATTTCTAGGGCAGAACACTGCTCAAAAACCCCAGAATACTCAAGGAGAGGGTTGAAACTATGTGCAAAAGTGTCTAGTGACGTCCAATTGACGTCATATTTATAGGGAATAGGCGCAATACGGCCTACAGAAGCAATACGGCCGTATTGAAATTTTTGAACTTCAATACGGCCGTATTGAGTTCAATACGGCCGTATTGAAGTTCAGAAATTTCAATACGGCCGTATTGAGTTCAATACGGCTGTATTGAAGCTTCAATACGGCTGTATTGAAGCTTCAATACGGCCGTATTGATTTCAGTACGGCCGTATTGAAGTTTCAGAAACTTCAATACGCCGTATTGAGTTCACTGCGGCCATATTGAAGCTTCAATACGGTCGTATTAAGTTCAGTACGGCCGTATTGGGCTTCATTCCCTCTACTTCCTTATTTTGAGCTATTCTAAGACCTCTAGACCTACAGAGAACCCTCCTAGGGCCTTCCAGGAGTCCTTCTGGCTGATCTTCCTTCAGTCTTCGAGAGTCTTCAAGCTTTATTTCCGACCCGGACAATTTTAGGGGTCTACAGCTGCCCCCCCTTTACTTAGTCGGACGGTCTTTTGGTGTACCGGCTGACAAGTAAAGGAGTTGACCCAATTGTTCGGGTGATGTGCCAACCTTCTGACTTGTAGCGTCTTCCGGTGGAAAATTATAGAGTAGCCTCTCCAGGTTGTTGCATACCTCGGCGCTTCTGACAACCTCGGTAGCTAAGTTTAACACCAACGTGCCTCTGACGACGCTGATGGCTGAGTATTGTCTCTCCAGACCTTGAGTATTGTCTCTCCAGACCTTGAGTACTGTCTCTCCAGACCTTGAGTACTGTCTCTCCAGACCTTGTTTGAGTATTGTCTCTCCAGACCTCGTTTGAGTATTGTCTCTCCAGACCTTGTTTGAGTATTGTCTCTCCAGACCTTGTTTGAGTATTGTCTCTCCAGACCTTGTTTGAGTATTGTCTCTCCAGACCTCGTTTGAGTATCGTCTCTCCAGACCTTGTTTGAGTATTGTCTCTCCAGACCTCGTTTGAGTATTGTCTCTCCAGACCTTGTTTGAGTATTGTCTCTCCAGACCTTGTTTGAGTACTGTCTCTCTAGACTTCGTTTGAGTATCGTCTCTCCAGACTTTGCCTCTCAAAGATGAGGTAGTTGAGTATAGTTTGTCTCCACAGTCCACAATGCTGCTTCGACGGTTTGTTTTTCTGATTTTGTGCCGCTGAGGGCTGGATAACGCAGGGATCCGTCTAGGGGATGTGCAGTTACTCATAGGTTCTTGTGTCCCAACTTTCCATTGAGTAGTTGGTGCCCATTGAGGAATTTCTGTTTCCTTGGGGTGTAGACACGAAGATGCTCTTTCTGAGATGAGCAGTGCCTTATGATTGGCTGACGTCCTTTGGACGTTGGTGGAGTATCCCGGTTATCTTTGTTCGGGTAACTCTTTTTGATTTTCTGATTTTTTGCTGCCTCTGTGTAGGCTGTTATCCGCTGGGGATTCTGGATGTTGATTTTGTCTCCGCAGTCCACGATGCTACTTCGACGATTGTTTTTGATTTTTGTGCCACTGAGGGCTGGATAACGCAGGGATCCGTCTAGGGGATGTGCAGTCATTCACAGGTTCCTGTGCCCCAACTTGTATTGCATTGTTGGTACCCTTGGGGAATTTCTGACTCCTTGGGGTGTAGACACAGATGCTCTTCTTGAATTGAGCGATGCCTTATGTTTGGCTGACGTCCTTTGACGTTGGTGGAGTATCCCGGTTATCCTTATTCGGGTAACTCTTTTTGATTTTTGGATTTTGTTGCCTCTGTGTAGGCTGTTATCCGCTAGGGGATTTTGTCATTGGTTGTGATTGGCCTCTTCTGTTAGGCAGATCATCTTGATGTTCAATGATAGGCTGAGAGCCGGATTCCGCTTGGGGAATGATTATTGATCTTTTTATGATTTTTCCTTTTGAAGGAGTGCCTCTTATGTAGGCGACTGAGGAATTGGGGTTCAGTGTTCGGCTGAGTGCCGGATTCCGCTTGGGGAATATTTATTGATATTTTTTTTGATTTTTCTCCTTTTGCAGGGATGCCTCTGAGTAGGCGATTGGGGAATGAGGGATCTTATGTATCCCAGAGTATTATTTAGGAAGCCTCTGCAGGCTTAGCCTCACTCAGCGCTTTGAGTCGGAGAGCTATCTTCCACTGAGGAAGTGTTAAGTCCTTTGACTTGTATATACTGTTTGGATGATCGCACTTCCATTGGGGATTGCGTCGATTTTGCTTTGATAGCTCTTGCTGGGGATTTTGAATCCAAGAGCATGAGTTGAGGTTCCCTCTGGGGAGTATTATTTCTGCGAGCCTCTCCAGGCTCAGTTATTCTGATGTAGAGGATGAGGAGTATTATTTTGGTAAGCCTCTCCAGGCTTAGTTATTCTGTACAAACTGTTTGTTGGATTTTCTATATCCTTGCCTTTTTTCATTTTTGGCTTTTTCTGTATTTTGCCTTTTTTATGTTTTTGGCTTTTGCTGTACAGAAATTAAAAGTGCTAAAGAAATTAAATTCAATTATTATGAGAGAGTATTATTTCGGCAAGCCTCTCCAGGCTCAGTAGGAGTATTATTTCGGCAAGCCTCTCCAGGCTCAATTATTCTGAAGGAGTATTATTTCGACAAGCCTCTCCAGGCTCAATTATTCTGTGGGAGTATTGTTTCGGCAAGCCTCTCCAGGCTCAATTATTCTGTACGAGTATTATTTCGGCAAGCCTCTCCAGGCTCAATTATTCTGAGAGAGTATTATTTCGGCGAGCCTCTCCAGGCTCAGTTATTTTGAGAGTATTCTTTCGGCAAGCCTCTCCAGGCTCAATTATTCTGAGAGTATTCTTTCGGCAAGCCTCTCCAGGCTCAGTTATTCTGTATGACGCTGTTGATTTTTTGAATCTTTGCATTTTGTTTGCTGCTGTCATACACAAGCAATTTTCTATTTTTCTATTTTATGCGGTTGCCTCATGATAAGGTCTTTGAATGTGCAACTAATGTGTGTGTGATGCACAAATGCAATACAATTTTTATTTTTGTTCATTTATTTAGAAAAGTGAGTGGCTCTCCCTATCCTCTTCTTCTTGGAGGACTTTCTGTCATTGACGCGAGGGAGTATTTTTGTGAGCCTTTATGCAGGAGATTATGGATTTTACAGGAACCCCTCCAATTTTCTTTTATTGACCGATTATTAATGGAATTTCGTACAATTTTTATGAAAAACCAATTCAGAGGCATAATCACATGGTCAAGAAAGAAAAGAAACAAATGGATATTTTTATTGATATTCACAAGTGTTTTTACAGAAAGGTTTACAAAGGAAATTTCTGAAGAATGGCTGGCCAAGGTAGGCTATACATTTTTGGCTTAAACAATTATATCTGTAATTGTCGCTCTTCCCGTTCCCCTAATCGTTTCGGGTGAGATGCCTGAGCCAGGAGTGTAGATACTGCAAGACGCTTGCTTCTAGAAGATTATCACTTGAACCGCCTTTCGGTTTTCGGTTCAAGTGATCGTTGCTTGCTTTGTTTTTATATCTTATTCTTTTGCCCCTAACTTTTGCTTAGGACGTATCCTAACGGGGTAATTTTGCCGTTATTTTGCCTAGTACCCTTGTACTGGCGGGCTTTTTATTTTGCCTTAACTTTTGCCTAGGACGCCTTTTTTGGGTTTTCATCCTAGCAGGCCTATGCAAGCAACGTCTTCAAGCATAGTACTTCTTTACCACGTCAATGTTGACTGGGTATCGAAGTTCTTCTCCGTCCATGTTTGTGAGAATCAATGCTTCTCCTGAGAAGGCTCGTTTTACCACGTATGGTCCTCCGTGATTTGGGGCACACTTTCCGATTTTGCCCTTTTTGAGTTGGTAGTAATTTCTTCATTACCAACTTTCCCTCATGGTAGACTCGAGGGTGGACTTTCTTGTCAAAAGCCTTTTTGATCTTCCTCTGATAGGCTTGACCATGGCATATGGCGTTCAGCCGTTTCTTTTTGATAGGGTTCAACTGGTCATATTGGCTTTGAACCCATTCTGCCTCGGAAAGTTTTGTTTCCATGATTACCCTTAGATAGAGTATCTCGACTTCGATGGGTAGAACTGCCTCCACCCCATAAACGAGTGAGAATGGAGTAGCTCCTGTAAATGGACGTACTGAAGTCCTGTAGCCATGAGGAGCGAAGGGTAACATCTCGTGTCAGTCTTTAAATGAGACAACCATCTTTTGCACTATTTTTTGATGTTCTTATTGGTTGCCTCGACTGCCCCATTCATCTTTGGCCGATATGGGGAAGAATTGTGGTGTTGGATCTTGAATTCTTGGCACAGTTCTTCCACCATTTTGTTGTTCAGATCAGTGATGATTTATTTCTCCATGCTTCCACTAGATTATTCTAAAATCTTTTGGGACAAGAGAGAAAAGAAGGGAAAGATATTTTTTTATTTTGAAGTTTGTGTTTTAGAGGGGATTATTTTATTTTTGAAAAAATGGTTTTTGTAAGAATGGTTAGCCGAGGTAGGCTTATGTGTTTAGGCTTGTTCGATTAAACACTTTATGAAGTTAAGCACATCTTTGTTATTAATGATTGTGCTTTGACAACTTGGATAGCTTTTCTTGAGCCCCTTGTTGAATTCAATTGATGGTACCATCATGGATTTATTTTGTTTTTCTTTTGCCCTAACTTTTGCCTAAAACATCCATTTGTGGAGTTTTAGCGGGCTTTTGTTTTTGTTCATTATTTTGTAACCCTAACTTTTGCCTAGGTCACCCTTTTGTGGGATTCCTAGCGGGTCTTTTGCTTTTATTTTGTAACCCTAACTTTTGCCTAGGTCACCCTTTTGTGGGATTCCTAGCGGGTCTTTTTATCTTTAGGATTTCTTTATCCATGATGGCACTTATTGAGGCCAAGAAAAGGTGCTCCAAGTTGACACACACACTTCCACATAAAAATGATGTGGGTTTATTATTATTAAGATGATTTTAACCTCATTCATGTTTATTCAAACAGGGTTAAAAAATGTAGTTTAGAATTTTATTATAAGCAAGAAAAGAAGCAATGAGAAAGAATGATTTTATTATAATCATAGTGGAAGCATGTGTCCTTATTTCATCACTGATATGGGTCCCAATGTTGACCTCTTTTATCTCTCGGCCATGCCCCAAATTTATAGTCTCCAATTTCTCTTGACGAGCTTCTTGATCTAGCAATCTTTGCAGATCCGGAGAAGTGGTTTCCTCATCACTGTCCAACTCAACCCATTCACCTTCGGATCCCGGTCAGAGCGAACAATTACAGACATAATTATTTTATTGGTTCTGTTTAGGTTTAGAATTATTAATGTTAATGAGGAAAGAGAGAAAAGAACAAAAAAGAGAATAATGTGAAAAATGCCTCTTTATTGATATGTATTAAAACTGTACAAAAACCCTTATTTACATGAAAAGGTTCTCATGATCTCGGGTACTGATCATGAGTCCCTAAAAGAGAAATATGAAGGGGCCCTATCGTGGCTTGTTCTTCTCTCTACTCCTGCTTTGGCAGAGGATTCTTGCTCACGTCGGGCGCTGTCGAATCGAAGGTGACCCACCCGGCATCAATAAGGTTTTGGACCTTGTATTTGAGAGCTAGGCATCTCTCTGTTGAATGCCCTGGTGCCCCCGAATGGTATAAACATTTGTCTTGTGGCTTGTACCAATCGGGGTAAGGTGGGTCGATCTTCCTTGGTGGAACATGAGCTAGAAGTTTGGCTTCTACTAGCTTCGGCAGGAGATCGCTATAAGTGGTCGGAAGTTTATCAAACTTCTTCACAGGGATGAATTGCGATCTTCCTGACTTCGAAGTGGAAGAAGATGAAGAAATGGTTATGGCGTTGACTCCTTCCTCATTCTTCTTCCCAAAGGTCTTCTTAGCTTCGAATGATTGGGAGGGCTTTGCTAGCTTCCCACTTTTAAGTCCTTGTTCCACTCTCTCCCCAATGGTGATGATGTCCGAGAAGAGTGTCGTTGTGTTCCCTATCATTTTATCGTAATAGGGACCAGTCAACGAGTTGATGAATAAGGACACCGTCTCCTTATCCGACAGCGGGGGCTCTATCTGTGCCGCCAACTCCCTCCATCGTTGGGCGTACGCCTTGAAAGATTCATCATTTTTCTTACTCAAGGCTTGAAGATCTGACCTATCGGGTGTTAGGTCGATGTTGTATTTGTAGCGCTTGAGAAAGGCGTCGGCCAACTGCCTCCATGTACATACTTGATTTCCATCTAGCTGCATATACCAGTTGAGCGCGGTGTCAGCCAAGCTCTCTTGGAAGCAGTGGATCAAGAGCTTTTCGTTTGTGGCATATGCAGCCATCTTTCGGCAGTACATGGTGAGATGACTCTTGGGGCAAGTCGATCCCACGTATCTCGGGAAATCTGGCACTTTAAATTTGGGAGGGAATTGAATATCCCTCACTAAGCACATGTCAGCGGCATCTTTGATGTCAAAATCATGCCCCTCCATAGCCCTTAGCCGATCCTCTAGGGCGTGGAATTGTTCTTTTGAAACCTCGGGCTCTTTGATCATAATTCCAGCCCCAAGAGGTATGGCATGTGGAGGATCTTCTTCATGCTCCTCCTCCTCTCCCTCATGATGGAACCCATGGTCATTGTGATGAGATCCGTGAATGTTATGGTGACGCATGAGTTCCAACATTTGCGCCATCTGCTCTTTGAGCTGTGAAAGCTCGGTTGTGAGCTTCTTGTTTTGTTCCTCTAGCGCTTCCATTTTCTTGATTTTCTGTGCGCGCGTGAGGACAGAGAGATGACTAGCCACTTTCTAAAATGAATGTTTATTCTAATTAGCTTATTTATGATATGAATACACTCTTGATGTGAGCTTGATAATCTTTCATCTTTGAGGCGCCGCCTTTTTAAGATGAAAGTTTATCACCCTCCCTAGGCTATTATCTCTCCACAACGGAGAATCTCAATAGTCACGGGTCTCTTTTACTCACATCGAAAGGGTATTAGTGAACCTATAAATGATGATGAGGATGCATGAGGTATTATTGATAATGATGCCTATGCTCCTTACTTTTATTATATTTTCACACATTGGTTTTTCCTCTCATGTCATGACATTTTCATGCATGGGGATTATTTTTTAGACCTTATCACGAGGTTATTTATTAATGCACAAACAATTGCACATAAGCATTTACACAAACAATTCACTCATCCACGAACAGTCACGAGCGAATCACGAGGTAGGGGTCTCCTGCAGAAATGGTGCATATTCAAGGAGGATCTAACTGTTCTCACTTGGTCAAAGGCCCCCAAGGTGCCCCCATTATAGGGACCCAATTCCTCTCGTCGTAGGTCGATGGAAAGCTCCAACGCACCGTCGGACTCAAGTTCATGGTTATCACCTTGAGTGATGTTTTCCGACAACGGTCTACGGGCACCTATAGACCCATTCGACAACCGGCCGTACTAACATCCACTCCCTATGGTTAATCACTCATGCCCCCGGGTATAGAGGGAACTGTTGTGTGCAAAGGTTTGTGTGCAGTTTTTATTTCAAACAATTGCGGAATTTAAACATACAACAGTTATTTAAAGCCATATAATAAAACATATTATAGTACAAGCAAGGGGTAATGAAGTAATTTTAACTATTATTTGTTAAAAATAATCTGTCACTAAATGGGACTGACTCTCGAAGCTTCCCCAGTGGAGTCGCCATCTGTCGCCACCGGCCCAAACGGGCCTCGGCGGTCGCGAAGACGGTCGAGCTCGCTTATTATTTTGGTTTTGAAAATGTATTGGATTATTAGAACGACTTGTTCTCAAACTGAGACCTTGTCGATCTTATCCAATTTATTTATTAAAAGTCTCACTAATCCATATTAATCCCAAGCGGGACCCTCCATGGATTAGTGGTTTTCGCAAAAGGAGGGTTCGTGGAGTCGCCACCAATGTTTTACTCAAAACATTGGAAAAAGGGATAAGGCAATTGATTTTATAAATCAACTTTGGCCATTACAACCAGAGTTGGGTAAGGGAGTCGGTTACGCGTGGGGAAGGTGTTAGCACCCCACAGCGCCCCTTTCGGGTTCCCTATGACAGATTATTTTCTAAAATAACAGCGTAAAATTACTAAATTACCCCTATTATTATGAACGATTAAGAATTAAATATCTACATGATGACTTATTAAATTATGCAACAAACAGAAAGCGGTAAAAGGAAGGATTGAAGGGAAACCTCTTGAAGCGTGCTTTTATATATTGCAAAAAAAATGAACTGGGAAGCGTTTTGGCGTTCCCTCGCTCTACAAGCCCGCTCCTCGCTCTCCTAGAACAAAATTTTAACTAAGGGAATCAAAAAGATTTCCCCTCGATTAGGTTCGATCCTCAAGCAAAAATGGCTCGGGGTTCAAGAACTTCGTCGGATCAACTCTCCGAGTGATTTCTAGGGCAGAACACTGCTCAAAAACCCCAGAATACTCAAGGAGAGGGTTGAAACTATGTGCAAAAGTGTCTAGTGACGTCCAATTGACGTCATATTTATAGGGAATAGGCGCAATACGGCCTACAGAAGCAATACGGCCGTATTGAAATTTTTGAACTTCAATACGGCCGTATTGAGTTCAATACGGCCGTATTGAAGTTCAGAAATTTCAATACGGCCGTATTGAGTTCAATACGGCTGTATTGAAGCTTCAATACGGCCGTATTGATTTCAGTACGGCCGTATTGAAGTTTCAGAAACTTCAATACGCCGTATTGAGTTCACTGCGGCCATATTGAAGCTTCAATACGGCCGTATTAAGTTCAGTACGGCCGTATTGGGCTTCATTCCCTCTACTTCCTTATTTTGAGCTATTCTAAGACCTCTAGACCTACAGAGAACCCTCCTAGGGCCTTCCAGGAGTCCTTCTGGCTGATCTTCCTTCAGTCTTCGAGAGTCTTCAAGCTTTATTTTCGACCCGGACAATTTTAGGGGTCTACAATTACTAAACCCCCTTATGGTAATCTCAATTCCACAAAACTTTTCACAAAAATATTTAATGCTTTATGATTTTCAAATATTTTCTTGACTTCTAACTAAAAGTGAACAATTAAAAGTCTACACAAGCTAGTCAAAAATAAAATTAAAGCAAGCAAGGAATTCAAACTAAAACAAGGAGTAAAGATTAACAACTAGTCGGATTTCCCTAAGTGGAAGCTTGAAATCATATGAAATTTTCAAGCCACTTCCACTAGAACTACTCGTGAGCAAGATATAGGGATTTAGATATACCTGACCAACTTCTTAATACTCCCTCCAAGCTATTACAATATGATTGAAAACAAAAGAATTTACAAGAAAATTAAACTAGCCTAAAAATAGAAATTAGCAAGGTAATTTGCATCAAATTTAGTGACGGATTTGCTTTGTGACTGATTTTTCCAGCAACCAAATTTGGTCACTAATTTCGTGTCTAAACTGAATTCTTTTCTTGATTATCACACCTTCAAAAGCAACAAAGTAAGTCCAGAAAATTGAAGGCCACCTCACAATGGAAAGGAAAGATCTCTCTTGTGAAGGTTATTTAGGAGTTTTCAAGGAATTTGGTATGTTTGATCTCCCAAATCCGCCTAGCCTTAAGTCCTTGTTCTTCCTCTAGGACTTGTGAACTAATGTTTACTTCCTTTGCAGAGGTTTGATACCACTTCCATCTAGGAGTCCAAGGATAAAAACATAAAATGCTCTAAAAGGTTAAACCAAAGTAGAGTAAGAAGTTGACATACACAAGGAGTTTCAATTCAAGACTAAAAGACTAAAAATGAAGACACACCTAAAGGTTGGCACACAATTGGAAAGTCCTAGATTGGCCCTAGATTTGATTAACAAAACCAAAATCAAAGAGTAATAAGAAGAATTAAAAATTATTCACACAAAAATAGGCAATCCGGTTTCAACTTAAAGTGGCAAAAATTTCAATGTATTTTGTTCCTCCTTTGGCTTTTTCTACTTGAATCTTTGCTTTTCTTTTTTTTTTTTTTATCTTTTCTTTTTCAATTATTTTCTTGAATTTCTTAAGGAGATTTTTGCCTTTTTCCAGAAAATTTTCCAGCCACTAGTATTAAAGAAATCAAATCTGGATTAGAACAAAATTTTCAACTAAAAGTAGTTCAAATTTGAACTAAATTTTGGTGCATGTTCTTATCTAACTTTTACTTGTTTCACTTCACTTTTTATTTCAAATTTCTTTTCAAGATGATTCTGTTTTTCATATGTTTTAACAAGTAATTTTCCATATTCCAATGATTTCAAATCATACACCAAAATTGAACTACTTCAACTAGCCAACAATCAAGCCAATATGAACACATTTTTTTTAGGAAATTTTCTTGGAAGAAAAATCAATACAAACAAAAATGACACAAAGGAAACCTAACTCTAAGTATCCACCAATGAACTAATGATGGATATGAACTCAAAATTGTAAATCAAAAAGCACATAAGCAAAACACAAACTATGAAGCTCTCGGCCAAAAGCAAAATTCACTAGAATTGAATCAAATCAAATAGGTTTAACTAAGCATATCTTGAGTTTATGACATTCAAAATGAAATACACATGACTCTAGACAATTTAAGATTCAAAAATAGAAAAACACATGCAAGACTCAAAGGATGACAGAATCAAAATCAAGATCAAGACTCAACAAAATAAAATCGCACAAGTTGAAGCTTAAAAACCTAGTGATTGTGGAATGAACACAAAGTACATTCACTAAATTAGATCTATCAAATTTTGAGTAGAAGAATTAGATCCCAACATCAAGAAAATAATGAGACAATTAAAAAAACAAAACAAGAAATCAATCGGTGGAAGTTAAGCACATAACCTCAAGTGAAGAACCTAAGCTCTTTATACCAAAAATGATGGCAATTCCAAGTGAAGAGGATTGATATTCTTCACTCACTAGTATAGAATATACATTTTACGTCGGTCATTTTAGGGGGTTTTACGTCAGAAAAAGATGCTACGTAGAAGCGGGAGACGTAAATTTACGTCGGGGCGCGAAAACTGACGTAAATTTACATCGGACATTACAAGGTCCGACGTAAAAAGTTGTAAAAAATAAAAAAAAAAAAAGAAAAATGACTGCAAGCAAAACAGGCTGTTCTGGTTGGAGAACGACCCGTTTTTCATGCAGAACGGGCCGTTCTGCTTGGAGAACGGCCCGTTTTTCATGCAAAACGGGCCGTTCTGCTTGGAGAATGGTGCATTCTGCACGGAGAACGGGTCGTTCTCCAACCAAAATAGCCTATTCTACACGGAGAACGGGCCGTTCTCCAAGCAGAACAGCCCGTTCTGAAACCCAGACTTGGCTTTTCTTCTGGCTTTTCCTCCTCCTTATTTTCCTCTGTTGGGTTTTCCTTTGGCTTGTCTTCTCTAGTCCCTAGAACTCAACTTGACATCATCATTTCCAACATCTAAAATCACAAATAGAAAAATGAGAAGACTAATAAAAACCACACCTCTTGAAGACGTAGCATCTAGATCAACTATCAAGACACAAAAAGTAATAAAAACGAAAAAAGTAAGTTTAAAGAATTAGAAGGCAGAGGCAAGCGTAGAAGGGAAGGAAGAAGAAGGAAATATGAAAGAACCCTTCCAGTTAGATGCTGGAGTTGTGGTAGCAAGAAGAAGCGTAGAAGGGAAGCGTAGAAGTGTAGTTGAAATCCATTCACATACTCAAAGTAAAGAGAGGGACGAAGGGAGAAGTAGTAGGAAGGAGGAAACCCTAACCCTAACCCAACGAGAACAGGAGGAAGGCTCTGGAATCGTGGTGTTATATGGGGAAATTTACGTCGAACATATGGGGGTCCGACGTAAATTATCCAATCTACGTCGGCTACAAAATAGTCTGACGTAAATTGTCTAATTTACGTCGGACCCCCATATGTCCGACATAAATTTCCCCCTCTATATTTATGGAACTACCACCACGTTTTTACAACGTCGACTGTTCCAGTTTCTGATGTAAATGAGGAGACGTAGTAGCCCCTTTTTGCACTAGTGACTCCTTGAAGTGCACGGACTTGATCACTTCCTTGAGGAACTTGGATGACAATCCAATCACGGATTAGGACAAAAATGGCTGAAGAAAGATGAAGAAGAAAGAGATCTGGAAGCACCTATGCCAAGGGAGCAAAGGATTGCTCACAATTTGACCTAGATCCTAGAAGCAAGGTGAAGAACTTGCTCGGCCAAGTGACTTTGAAAGGAGAGAGTTTGTTTAATATTTTCAGAATTCTCATTCAAATGTTCAAAGTGACTACAATTTGGAAGGGAGCATGCCTATATAGGTCACGAAGTCAATGGAGTTGGCGCCACATTCAAGTGCACATGTTTGCGCCAATTTTGAATTCAAATTTTGAAATTTAAATTCAAATGACACGTCCAAGCCATGTTGTCCCCTTCTAGATGTTGAATTACATTTAAGATGCATTTAGGGTTCATTTTTTTAGTCACATGTGCAGCCACCCTTGGCACAAAACATGTGACTCAAATGCAACTCTAATGTCTCTTAAATGTAATTAACATCTTAACATCCATGCCTAATATGTATTCCCTTTAAATTCCTAATCTAATGGCCTAAATACAATGGACAATCAAATACAATATAAAGGAAAAATTACAAGGATAAAAATGAGCCCAATATTGGGTACCAAAATCCGAAAGGCCCATGGAGCCCAAAAGTAGGCCCAATAAGCCTAAAGCCCAAAAAGTCCTATACTAAGGTCCATAATACAAGACCAAACCAAATGAAATCCTACACTACTCAACATGCAATAAAAAGGTGGTCATCCATGTAAAGCCCAAGTGAAGAGAACCCTAGGCCCACCAAGCCCATTGGGCCCACTAAGCTTTGAAGCAATCAAATCTTCAAGTAGTCTTTTGGCCATAACTCTAGTGGTTGGACCCTTGGTCCATGCTCTTCCATCAACATGACTAAAGAGGGCAAAATTGAACAAAATCCAAACAAGTGCGATGTAGTGCTTGAAGCCAAGGAAAATTTGTCCTCTGAAATGCAAAGATTAGTAGACCAAGAAACTCGAATAATACAACCTCATGAAGAGAAAACTGAGAAAATTAATTGGGGACAAGGAGAAGATAAATAGGAAATATTGATTGGCACAAGGATCGAGGATGAAGTCAAGGCCCAACTAATCATCCTTCTGAGGGAATATGACAACATTTTTGCTCGGTCTTACCATGACATGCCAGGACTAGACGCCAAAATCGTCAAGCATAAACTATCCATAAAAGTGGGATTCATCCTGTAAAGCAAAAGCTCCGAAGAGTCAAGCCTGAATGGTCCCTCAAGATAAAGGAAGAGATTCAAAAGCAATTGGATGTTGGATTCTTGATTGTATCTCAATATCCCGAATGGTTTTTGAATATAGTGCCCGTGTTAAAGGAAAACAGGAAGGTACAAGTCTGTGTGGACTATCGACACCTAAATCAAGCCATTCCTAAAGATGACTTCCCATTGCCACACATCGATGTGCTCGTGGATCACACCTCCACAAACATTATTTTCTCATTTATGGACGGGTACTCGGGATATAATTAAATCAAAATGGCTATCGAGGATCACGATAAGACTTCTTTTATCACACCTTGGGGCACATTCTTTTACAAAGTAATGCCATTTGGTTTGAAAAATGTTGGAGCAACTTATCAAAGGGCTATGGTAACTTTGTTTCACAACATGATCCATAAGAAAATCAAGGTGTACGTGGATGACATGATCGCTAAGTCAAAGAGCGAGAATGATCTTCTCGTTCATTTGAGAAAATTATTCATTCGACTTTGTAAGTACTAATTAAAGATACATCTTGCTAAATGTACTTTCAGAGTCCAATCAGGAAAAATCCTTGGGTTCATTGTTAGTGAAAGGGGATAGAAGTAGATTTGGATAAGGCCAGATCCATCATAGAGATGTCACCCCAAAAGATGAAAAAGGAGGTCAAAGGACTTCTTGGAAGAGTGAATTACATAGCTCGTTTCATATCCCAATTGACCAATACGTGTACTCCCATCTTCAAACTACTCCGAAAGAATCAACTGATGGAGTGGATCGGGGAATGCCAAATCACCTTTGATAAGATCAAGCATGTCTAACAAATCCACCGATATTGATGCCTCTAATTGAAGGGAGAACGTTTATTCTATATCTCACACTGTTAGAGGGCTCCATAGGATGTATGTTAGGTTAGCAATGTGAAACCAACAATTAAGAATGAGTTATCTATTATCTAAGCAAGAAATTCACACACTACGAAACACGGTATTCACCTTTGGAAAAAAACCTGTTGTGCTTTGGTATGGGCCGTGCAACGATTAAGACAATACATTCAAGGCATACCACTTAGTTGGTATCAAAAATGGATCCCATCAAGTATCTACTCGAGAAGCCCGAACTCACTAGGAGGGTCGCTAGATGGCAAGTACTGTTATCAAAATATTGTTAAGATTCATGGAGTGGTGAATCAACTCAAACTGGGAGAATGAAATTTTTGATGATAAAAAAATGTGGATTCTGAGAATCAAAGCTGACCAAGGACATCAACAAGTCAAAAACAAAGTCAATAAGAAAATATGGCTATTATGATGTGTAATAGGGATAACTCATAAGTTGTGTTATTTTGTTTAGCTTATTTTGCATGTGTGTGCTTTGTGCATGAGTCAATCTTAATCTAATTTGACTAAGAGTGAGTATGATGATGAGTTAGATACTTGAAAAGTTATTTTGAGATATAAAATAGAGTTTTTGAAAACTGACTCAAAATAATTGATTATCATTAAATATAATCAATTATTCCAGCAATAGGTGAAAAGGATGCCTTGCTGTAATAATCAATTATTTGTGAAATAATCGATTATCCCAGGAAGCACTCTCTAGAATAATTAATTATCCTATAAAATAATTGATTATTCTGTTCTTGGTTGATTTCCAGAAATCATGAAGAACAAAATAATCGATTATCCTTTAAAATAATCGATTATCTGGATCTGAAAATGTTATAAATAGTTTTCACACCTTGAAACTTCATAACAGAGAATGAGTTAACAATCAAAAAGAGAAAAACGTTATTGTGAAGTCTTTGTGACCTTCTTGGAGTGTTTTCTTTGTGAAACCAAGAAGTAAAACATTTTTGAAATTCTTTGAAAAAGATCATCATCATCATCACATTCTTGGGAGAGAAAGATTGAGATTTGTTTCTGAATTCACAGTCTAATTCGTTCAGCTTCCAGGTGAATTCATTCCTTTAATTCTTTATGAGTAATTGTAAATCTTGAGTAGGTGTCTCAGTGATGTAGCCACTAATGCAAATAAAAAGTTGGGGAGTAAACTTGATGCATTGGTCAACCTGGTAACTCAACTTGCTGCAAATCAAAAATCTACATTTGTAGCAAGGGTCTATGGCATCTATACTTCAATTAATCATCCAACAGATGCTTCTCCCTCCATGCAAGACTCTTCTACAGGTCCTGAGGTGCCCCAAGCATATGCTGCCAACATTTACAATAATAGACCTCCACACCAGTAGTAATAAAATTATGATCTGTCCTCCAATAGATACAACCCTGGTTGGAGGAATCATCCCAACTTGAGATGGGGAAACTCTCAGCAGTAGCAAAATCAAGCACCTTTTCATAACCAACCCTCAAGTTCTTCATACTAGCCTCCTCAACAGAGACCTCCTCCTACATCTGCACCTCCACCAATTCAACCTTCTACTTCTTCTAAGCCTTCATTGGAGGAGTTAGTGAGGCAGATGACCATTCAAAACATGCAATTCCAGCAAGAGACCAAAGCCAACATTCAAAGTTTGACAAATCAGATGGGGCAGATGGTCACTCAACTCAATCAAGCATAGTCTCAAAATTTAGATAAGTTGCTTTCACAGACTGTACAGAATCCAAAGAATGTGAGTGCCATCACTTTGAGGTCTAGTAAACATATTGACGTACCAGTAACAGCATTGACACCAGCAATAGCACATGTACCTACAATTGAGCCTACATTTGAGGTCCCTACAAGTAGTAACAAAAAATTTCATACAGGTGGACCTTCTTCTAGTGCACACAATGGTGATCTACATCAGCCTCCTATCCCTATTCCATTTCCACCAAAATCAATTCCAAGCAAAAAGATGGAAGAGGTGGATAAGGAGATATTGGAGACCTTCAAGAAGGTGGAGGTGAACATACCTCTGCTGGATGCCATCAAGAAAATTCCCAAATATGCTAAGTTCCTAAAAGAGTTGTGCACCCACAAGAGGAAGCTAAAGGAAAATGAGCGAATTAGCATGGGCAGAAACATCTCAGTACTCATAGGTAAATTTTTTCCACACATTCCTGAAAAGTGTAAGGACCCAGGTACATTCTATGTACCTTACATCATTGGTAACAATAAATTTAAAAATGTCATGCTTGATTTAGGAGCTTCAATTAATGTCATGCCTCTATCTATCTTTAAATCTCTACTCTTGGACCTTTACAACCTACGGGTGTGGCCATTCAGTTGGCCAATAGGAATGTTGCCCACCCTACAGGTTTTGTAGAAGATGTCATGGTTCAAGTTGGTGAACTTATTTTCCTGCAAATTTTTATGTTCTTGCTATGGAGGAGGGATTCTCTCATGGTTCTACCCCCAATCATTTTGAGTAGACCATTTTTGAAAATACCTCAGACCAAGATTGATGTTTATGCTGGCACCTTGTCTTTGGAATTTGGTGATATTGTTGTTCATTTTAATATTTTGGATGCCATGAAATTTCCTTCTGAAGCTCATTCTATTTTTCGTGCTGAATTGATTGATGATTTAGTTGATGAGCACATTCATGCTTTTGATTCTTATCATGCTAAGAAACATTCATTTTTATTTGATTTGTATAGCTTCCTTTCATGCATTGAGTCTGAGTCTGAATCTCAATGAGTCTGAATGTGAAATTGATTGTGATGCCTCATCTGAATTTTATACTTTGGGTGTTGTACCTCTTGGTCTTGATTTTATAGAGTCAGAATGCACTAACCATGTTGCAGGAAGTACAAAAGAATTTGACTTGCAGGTTGAGGTACAAGTTGCGAAACCCCTTCTCCTTTCTTTGGTTCCTTTTGATGTTCAGCCAACACCCACACTAGAGTTGAAGCCTCTTCCAAAGAACCTCAAGTATGCTTACTTGGAGGACGATGAGAGATTTCTTGTGATCATTTCTACATCCCTTGATGTTGATCAAGAGGATAGGTTGTTGCATGTGCTCCAGAAGCACAAGAAGGCAATTAGTTGGACCCTGGCAAACATTCCTGGCATTAGCCCATCCACGTGCATGCATAGGATACTATTGGAGGATGGAGCTAAACCAGTGAGATAGCCTTAGAGGAGACTTAACCCAGTGATTTTGGACATTGTAAAGAAAGAGGTGACCAAGCTTCTACAGGCTAGGATCATCTATCATATTTCAGACAGTTAGTGGGTGAGTCCAGTCTAAGTGGTCCCCAAGAAGACATGGCTCACTGTTATTAAGAATGAGAAGGATGAGCTCATACCCACTAGAGTCCAAAATAGTTGGTGAGTCTGTATTGACTACTAGAGGCTCAACCAAGTGACATGGTAGGATCACTTTCCTCTGCCCTTCATTGATCAGATGCTTGAGCATCTGGCAGGTAAATCTCATTATTGTTTTTTGATGGTTTCTCTGGTTATTTTCATATTCATATTGCTCTTGAGGATCACGAAAAGACCACATTCACTTGCCCCTTTGGCACTTTTTCCTATAGAAGGATGCCTTTTAGCCTATGCAATGCCCCTGACACATTCCAATAGTGCATGCTCAGTATTTTTAGAGATTTTCTTGAAAATTGCATAGAGGTGTTTATGGATGATTTTATTATTTATGGATCCTCTTTTGACACTTGTTTGGATAGTTTGGATAGAGTTTTGAATAGATGCATTGAGACTAACCTTATTCTTAATTTTGAGAAATGTCATTTCATGGTTGAGCAGGGTATAGTCTTAGGGCATATCATTTCTAGTCGGGGAATTGAGGTAGACCCTGTAAAAGTATTTGTTATTGCATAATTGCCTTACCCCTCTTGCGTGCGAGAGGTGCAATCTTTTCTTGGCCATGCAGGTTTCTACAGGCGCTTCATTAAGGACTTCAGCAAGAAAGCCCTTCCACTATCCAGCTTACTTTAGAAGGATATTGAATTTAATTTTGATGATAGGTGCAAGGAGGCGTTTGATTGCCTCAAGAAAGCCTTGACCACCACTCCTATCATTCAGGCACCAGATTGGACAGTTTCCTTTGAGTTGATGTGTGATGCTTCAAATTATGCACTAGGGGTTGTCTTAGCACAAAGGGTTGATAAATTGCCTAGGGTGATATACTATATTTCTAGGACATTAGATGCTGCTCAAGCAAATTACATGACCACGGAAAAGGAACTTTTAGCTATTATTTTTGCACTTGATAAATTTTGATCATATTTGCTTGGTTCTCGTGTTGTTGATTTTACAGATCATGCAGCTCTAAAGTACCTGTTGAAAAAGGCTGACTCAAAGCCTATGCTGATAAGATGGATGCTCTAGCTTCAAGAGTTTGACTTGAACATCCGTGACAGAAGCGGAGCATAGAACTTGGTGGCAGACCATCTTAGTAGGATTGAGAGTGCTGAGGATGAGAAGACTTTGCCCATTCAGGATAATTTTTCTGATGAACACATGTTAACTGTTTTTGTTCCTTCCCCCACCCCTTGGTTTGCAAACTTTGTAAATTATTTAGTTGCTTCTGTTTTTCCTCCTTTGGCATCTAAAGATCAAATTAATAAACTTAAGAGCGATGCTAAACGTTATGTTTGGGATGACCTCTATTTGTGGAAGTTGTGTAGTGATCAGGTAATCAGGAGATGCTTGCCAGACCATGAGATTGATTCGATCTTGTACTTTTGTCATTCTTCTGGACATAGTGGTCATCTTGGCATTCATAGGATAGCTCGTAAGGTGCTTGATTATGGTTTCTACTGGCCCACCATCTTTAAGGATGTATGGAGGATTTTCAGCACTTGTGAGCAGTGTCAGAGAGCAAGAGGATCCCTTTCTTGAAGACAGTAGATGCCTTAACAACCCATGTTATTTTGTAAGGTCTTTGATGTCTAGGGTATAGATTTCATGGGTCATTTTCTTGTTTCTTTTGGTTTTTAATATATTCTCTTGGCTATTGATTATGTTTCAAAATGGGTGGAAGCCAAAGCCACCAAAACTAATAATGCTCGGGTTGTTGTGGATTTTGTCAAATCCAACATATTTTGCAAGTTTAGAGTACCTAGAGCTATTGTTAGTGATCTGGGCACCCATTTTTGTAACAAATCCATGTAGCCCTTGCTCAGGAAGTATGGGGTTGTTCATAGAATCTCTACACCCTACCACCCCCAAACTAACGGGCAGGTTGAGATTTCAAACAAGGAGATCAAGAGGATCTTGGAGAAGATTGTGCATCCCAACAGGAAAGATTGGAGCAACAGGCTAGAGGATGCTCTCTGGGCACATAGGACTGCTTACAAAGCACCCATAGGCATGTCTCCTTATCAGGTTATCTTTGGCAAAGCATGTCATCTTCCTGTAGAGATAGAGCACCGAGCCTACTAGGTTGTTGATGGAGAAGGTTAGGAGGAGTGGTAGATGACTTCTCCTTAGCTACTCCTTAAACTCGGATCTTCTTCAAGGAAATAGAAACCAACGTGATGAACACTAGATGGAGGAGATTCTCGGATAGGAAGAAGGCTTAAGCCTTGGATGGAAGCATCCAAGCTTAAGGTGCAAGGGAAAGCTCACTTCAAAGAGGAGGAAATCCTAGAAGGGTTCCTAAGGTGAAGCTTTCTCTCATGGTGACTCTTGAACGAATTTTGGCTGAATAAGCTCTCAAATTTCATTATTCTCAAAAGTGAATACAATGTGTTGGACACTTGGCGCCAATGTGAAGGCTTCACATGTGGCGCCAAGTTTTGAATTCAAATTTTAAATTTGAATTCAAAACTTAACTCACATGTGCAAGTCCGGTTCACATTGATGCTAGGTGTATTTAGGTTTGATTTAGTATGCATTTAGGGTTGAATTTGAGTCACACATGTTCAGCCAAGGTGGCACCATCCATGTGACTCAAAATGCAACTTAAATGCATGCTAAATTAAACCTAGTTTTGAATTTTGAATTCAAAACTTAACTCACATGTGCAAGTCCAAATCCCATGGTTACTAAATGCATTTAGGTCTGATTTAGTGTGCATTTAGGGTTGAATTTGAGTCACACATGTTCAGCCAAGGTGGCTCCATCCATGTGTCTCAAAATGCAACTTAAATGCATGCTAAATTAAACCTAATTTTTCCTATTTCAAATAAACAAGTAATCCTCCTTAAATCCTAAACTAATGACCTAAATACAATGGTCCAACAAATACAATTGAAAGGAAAAAATACAAGAATGAAAATGAGTCCAATATTGGGTACCAAAAGCCCAAAGGCCCATGAAGCCCAAAACTAGGCCCAACAAGCCTAAAACCTAAAATGCTACTCTATGTGGTCCAAAATACAAGACCAAAATATATGATACCTATACTAACATGATGTATACAAAACATAAGAAAATATCTATAACAAAATATGGCCCATGAGAAGTTCAACTTGGGCCTTCCCAGGCCCATCGGGCCCATTGGGCCTTGTAGACCCCTAAAATTGTTCGGGTCGGAAATAAGACTCAAAGACTCTCGAAGACCGAAGGAAAGTTAGCCGGAAGGACTCCTGGAAGACCCTAGGATGATTCTTTGTAGGTCTAGAAGTCTTAGAGTAGCTTAGAATAAGGGTGTGTGAGGATTGGAGCTCAATACGCCCTCCTAGAGGTTCAGTACGGTCGTACTGAGCCATTTGAACTACAATACGGCCATAATCAAATCAATACGGCCGTACTGAAGTTTTTGAACTTCAGTACGGCCGTACTGTAGTTCAAAAACTCAGTACGGGCCGTATTGACTCCTTAGGCCGTACTGCGCCTCAATCCTATAAATAGGACGTCATTGGCTCGTCCTTCCACACATTTGGAGCATTTCTCCACCCTCTGGCTGAGTATTCTTGGGTTTTTGAGCTATTCTCTGCCCTAGAAATCTCTCCGAGAGCTGATCCGACTAAGTTATTGAGTTCACGAGCCTTTAGCTTGAGACTCGAACAAGTCGAAGGGAAATCTCTTTGATTTCCATAGTTAATATTTATTTTTAGGGAAAGGAGCGAGCGAACGTGTAGTGGGAAGGAGCGCCAAAAAGCCTCCTAACTCCTTTTTGAATATATAAAAGCCCGCTTCGAAGGTTTCTTTCCAAATCCTTTCTTTTACCGCTTTCATTTATCGCTTTTTGATTGTTGCATTGCACGTTTAAAGCTTTCATCATGTAGATAGTTTACTTATAATCGTTCTAATAAATAGGGGTAGTTTAGTAATTTTACGCTATTATTTATGAAATAATCCGTCATAGGGAACCCGAAAGGGGCGTTGTGGGGTGCTAACACCTTCCCCACACGTAATCGACTCCCTTACCCAACTCTGGTTGTAATGGCCAAAGTTGATTTGCGAAAATCAATTGCCTTATGTCTTTTTACAATGTTTTGAGTAAAAAATTGGTGGCGACTCCAAGAACCCCTTTTTGCAAAAACCACTAATCCATGGAGGGTCCCGTTTGGGATTAACACGGATTGGTGAGAATCATTTAACATAATTGTTAGTTCGATGAGGTCTCAGTTTGAGAATAAGTCATTCTAACAATCCATCATTTTTCAAAACTAAAAAAGAGTCCAACCATCGTCGCGAATGTCGCCACCCGCCGAAACGGACGTTGGCATTCGCGACAATGGTCGGACTCTTCTTTTTGTTTTGAAAAATGATGGATTGTTAGAACGACTTATTCTCAAACTGAGACCTCATCGGACTAACAATTTTGTTAAATGATTCTCACCAATCCATGTTAATCCCAAGCGGGACCCTCCATAGATTAGTGGTTTTTGCAAAAAGAAGGGGTTCTTGGAGTCGCCACCAATGTTTTACTCAAAACATTGGAAAAAGATATAAGGCATTTGATTTTCACAAATCAACTTTGGCCATTACAACCAGAGTCGGGTAAGGGAGTCGGTTACGTGCGAGGAAGGTGTTAGCACCCCACAACGCCCCTTTCGGGTTCCCTATGATGGATTATTTCATAAATAATAGTGTAAAGTTACTAAATTACCCCTATTTATTAGAAACGATTATGAGTAAAATATTTACATGATGAAAACTCTAAACATGCAATGCAACAATCAAAATGCAATAAATAAAAGCGGTAAAAGAAGGGATTTGGAAAGAAACCTTCGAAGCGGGCTTTTATATATTCAAAACGAAGTTTAGGAGGCTTTTTGGCGCTCCTTCCCACTACACGTCCGCTCGCTCCTTTCCCTAAAGATAATTTTTACTATGGAAATCAAAGAGATTTCCCTTCGACTTGTTCGAGTCTCAAGCAATTGGCTCATGACTCAAGAACTTCGTCGGATTGGCTCTCGGAGAGACTTCTAGGG
Organism: Cajanus cajan; assembly: GCF_000230855.2. NCBI lineage: Eukaryota > Viridiplantae > Streptophyta > Magnoliopsida > Fabales > Fabaceae > Cajanus > Cajanus cajan. Next base: position 44,636,273 of record NC_138525.1, read on the forward strand.
CAGAGAATAGCTCAAAAACCCAAGAATACTCAGCACGAGGGTCCAGAAGTGTGGAAAAAGTGTGGAATGACGTGCAAATGACGTCCTATTTATAGGATTGAGGCGCAATACGGCCTGGGAGGTCAATACGGCCCGTACTGAGTTTTTGAACTACAGTACGGCCGTATTGAAGTTCAAATGGCTCAGTACGGCCGTCCTGAACCTCTAGGAGGGCGTATTGAGCTCCAATCCTCACACACCCTTATTCTAAGCTACTCTAAGACTTCTAGACCTACAAAGAATCATCCTAGGGTCTTCCAGGAGTCCTTCCGGCTGACTTTCCTTCGGTCTTTGAGAGTCCTTGAGTCTTATTTCTGACCCGGACAATTTTAGGTGTCTACAGCTGCCCCCCCTTTACTTAGTCGAACGGCTTTTTTGGTGTACCGGTTGACAAGTAAAGGAGTTGACCCAATTGTCCGGGGAGTAAGTCATCCTTCCGACTTGTAGTGTCTTCAGGTGAGAAAATTGTTGAGTAGCCTCTCCAGGTTGAGTTTGTCCTCTCCAGGGTGAGTATTAGTCGTCGCCTCTCCCGGCTCGTGCATACCTCGGTGTTTCTGACAACCTCGGTAGCGTGAGTTTGCCCTCTCCAGGGTCTGCATACCTCTGTGTTTCTGACGACATTGGTAGCGTGAGTATTAGTCGTCGCCTCTCCAGGCTGTGCATACCTCGGTGTTTCTAATGACCTCGGTAGCTGAGTATTAGTCGTCGCCTCTTCAGGCTCGTGCGTACCTCAGTGTTTCTGATCACCTTGGCAGCTTGAGTTTGCCCTCTCCAGGGTCTGCATACCTCTGTGTTTCTGACGACATTGGTAGCATGAGTATTAGTCGTCGCCTCTCCAGGCTCGTGCATACCTCGGTGTTTCTGACAACCTCGGTAGCATGAGTTTGCCCTCTCCAGGGTCTGCATGCCTCTGTGTTTCTGACGACGTTGGCAGCTGCATACCTCCGTGTTTCTGACGACATCGGTAGCTGAGTATTAGTCGGCGCCTCTCCAGGCTCGTGCATGCCTCGGTGTTTCTGACAACCTCGGTAGCGTGAGTTTGCCCTCTCCAGGGTCTGCATGCCTCCGTGTTTCTGACAACGTTGGCAGCTGCATATCTCCGTGTTCCTGACGACGTCGGTAGCTGAGTATTAGTCATCGCCTCTCCAGGCTCGTGCATACCTCGGTGTTTCTGACAACCTCGGTAGCGTGAGTTTGCCCTCTCCAGGGTCTGCATGCCTCCGTGTTTCTGACAACGTTGGCAGTTGCATACCTCTGTGTTTCTGACAACGTTGGTAGCTGAGTATTAGTCGTCGCCTCTCCAGGCTCGTGCATACCTCGGTGTTTCTGACAACCTCGGTAACGTGAGTTTGCCCTCTCCAGGGTCTGCATGCCTCCGTGTTTCTGACAACGTTGGCAGCTGCATACCTCCGTGTTTCTGACGACGTCGGTAGCTGAGTAGTAGTCGTCGCCTCTCCAGGCTCGTGCATACCTCGGTGTTTCTGACAACCTCGGTAGCGTGAGTTTGCCCTCTCCAGGGTCTGCATGCCTCCGTGTTTCTGACGACGTTGGCAGCGTGAGTTTGCCCTCTCTAGGGTTGCATACCTCCGTGCTTCTGGTCACTTTGGTAGCGTGAGTTTGCCCTCTCCAGGGATTTGTGATGATTTTGTCTCCACAGTCCCCGATGCTGCTTCGACGGTTGTTTTTGATTTTGGTGCCGCTGAGGGCTGGATAACGCAGGGATCCATCTAGGGGATGTGCAGTTACTCATAGGTTCTTGTGTCCCAACTTTCCATTGCGTAGTTGGTGCCCACTGGGGAAATTTTGATTCCTTGGGGATGCAGACACAAAGATGCTCTTTCTGAGGTGAGCGATGCCTTATGATTGGCTGACGTCCTTTCGACGTTGGTGGAGTATCCCGGTTATCCTTATTCGGGTGACTCTTTTGATTTTCTGGTTTTGTTGCCTCTGCGTAGGCTGTTATCTGCTGGGGGATTCTGTTGTGATGATTTTGTCTCCACAGTCCACGATGTTGCTTCCACGGTTGTTTTTGATTTTGGTGCCGCTGAGGGCTGGATAACGCAGGGATCCGTCTAGGGGATGTGCAGTTACTCATAGGTTCTTGTGTCCCAACTTTCCATTGCGTAGTTGGTGCCCACTGGGGAAATTCTGATTCCTTGGGGATGCAGACACAAAGATGCTCTTTCTGAGGTGAGCGATGCCTTATGATTGGCTGACGTCCTTTCGACGTTGGTGGAGTATCCCGGTTATCCTTATTCGGGTGACTTTTTTTTTTGATTTTCTGGTTTTTTTGCCTCTGCGTAGGCTGTTATCCGCTGGGGGATTCTGTTGTGATGATCTTGATTGGCCTCTTCTGTTAGGCAGATTATCTTGACGTTCGGTGTTTAGCTGAATACCGAATTCCGCTTGGGGAATGATTATTGATCTTTTCGGATTTTCTCTTTTTGAAGGAGTGCCTATGAGTAGGCGAATGGGGATTGAGGATCTTATGTATCCCAGAGTATTATTTAGAAAGCCTCTTCAGGCTTAGCTTCACTCGTCGCTCGAGTTGGAAAGCTATCTTTCACTGAGGAAGTCTAAGTCCTTTGACTCGGATATTTTGTTTGGATGATCACGCTTCCATTGGGGAATCTTGCTGATCTTGCTCTGATAGCTTTCACTGGGAATTCGGCCCAAGAGTGCAAGCTGAGATGTCTCTGGGGAGTATTATTTCGGCAAGCCTCTCCAGGCTCAGTTATTCTGTACGATATGTTGGATTTTTTGAATTTTTGCCCTTTTGTCGATTTTCCAGCTTTTTTCGGAATCGGGGGGATCTCAAACACACTAACAGATAAAGTATGCAGAGGAATGAAGATGTTGTTGATGTACAAAAGAATGGGCCAATACGGGCCGTATTGAATTCAATACGCCCGTATTGGTGTGGTCGTTATGGCCAATACGGCCGTATTCATTTCAGTACGCCCGTATTGAGTTGAAAATTTGTTCATAACCCTAATTTTAGTACGGCGTACTGAACATGGTACGGGCGCATTGTTTTTTCTGAAGTTCTTTTTTTTTTTTTTTTTTTCAATAAACAGAGAATAAGTGATCTTCCAGTACACCTATCATCTGTATGCATGTATGCGGTATGATGCACCTAATTCTATTTGATTTATTTTTCAAAAGAATTAACCGATGCGTTTCTTTGCTTGGATTTTTGCCATTCCTCTAGACGGGCTGTGCGCTGCCGATTTCTGTAACCGAGGAACGATGCGTATTATATCGAGATTGGTGTCATCAACCCAGTGATCGTTCCCTTCCTTTAGAAGACGTATCAACCTTCCTATTGACCACTATATCTCCATGTTTCCACTAGATTATTCTAAAATCGTTTGGGACAAGAGAAAAGAAAGGAAAGATATTTTTGTTCAAAAGTTTGTGTTTTAGAGGGGATTATTATTGTTTTGAAAACGATTTTTGTAAGAATGGCTGGCCAAGGTAGGCTCGTGTGTTTAGGCTTTGTTTGATTAAACACTTATGAAGTTTAAGAAAGTCTTGTTATTGACGTTGTGATTCGACAACTTAGATAGTTTCCCTTGAACCTTTATTTTTGAATTCAGCTCATGGTACCATCATGGATTTCTTTTGCTTTTTTGATTGTCCTTATTTTTGCCTAAAACACCCCTTTGTGGCGTCTCAGCGGACCTTTGTTTTTGTTCATTTTTGCAACCCTAATTTTTGCCTAGGTCACCCTTTCGTGGGATTCCTAGCGGGTTCTTTGCTCTTATTTTTGCGCAGCCCCCTTTTTGGGTTTCCTGCCGAGCTTTTTTTGTTTTTAGGATTTTGTCCTTAAAGGATTTCTTTTTTATCCATGATGGCACTTGTCGAGGCCAAGGAAAGGTGCTCCAAATTGTCACACACACTTCCACATAAAAATGATGCGGGTTTATTGTTATTAAGACGATTTTAACCTCATTCATGCTTATTCAAACAGGGTTAAAAATAATGTGGTCTAGAAATTTATTGCAAGCAAGAAAAGAAGCAATAAGAACTAATAAAGAATGATTTTATTATAATTCTAGCAGAAACATGTGCCCTATCGAGGCTCGGGGGTCGGGCTGTCCCCGAGGAGTGATCTCTAATAGTCATCAGGTCTATACATCCCTATCGGAAGAAGAGAGCACTTGATGACGACGACCGGCCTTGGCGCTTGTGAACCGACCTTCCTAAAGATCTGGCTTAAAGAACGTCGAGAAGGATCTTGGTTCCTCTTCGTCCTTTGATCTTTATTAGGGTTGTATCCTAACCCTTGTTTCCCCGGATTATCCTTAATAATGGGTAGCTCGGGAATTCCTTGGGAATCCTTGCCAAGTCCTTGTCCAGGCAAGTATCCGTTCTTGGTGAGCATGTAGGCTACCTTCTTCATTTCTCGGGGAAACGTTTCGACATTGGCAATCTCCAATGCTTGGAAGGCGGTCTCTAGAGCTTCCTCTGCTGCATCCACGTAGGGTATGGCAGATGGCTTGCTGATGAGTATGTCATCTTCGGCTTGTACAGTCACCAGCTTGTCACCCACTATGAATTTGACTTTCTGGTGGAGCGTAGAGGGAACAGCTTTCGCATCATGAATCCAAGGTCGGCCGAGGAGACAGCTGTACGCGGGAGTAATGTCCATCACTTGAAATTCGACATTAAAGATGGTGGGTCCAATTTGGATTGGAAGATTAATTTCTCCCACCACTTCTCTTTTAGAACCGTCGAAAGCTCGGACGATCATGTTGCTTGGGCGCATTTGGATTCCCTTGACTTCCACTTGATCAAACGTTCTTTTTGGCATCACATTCAAGGAAGATCCATTATCCACCAAGACTTTAGCGATGTGATATTCCTTGCACTTTACAGAGATGTGCAAGGGCTTGTTGTGATTCGGTCCCTCAGCGGGGATTTCTTCATCGGTGAAAGTGAGGTGATCATTAGCCGTGATGTGACTAACAATCCCCTCAAACTTGTCTTGGGAGATAGTGTGCGACACGTATGCCTCGTTCAAGACTTTCAACAGAGCTTGCCGATGCGGTTCGGAGCTTAGGATCAACGACAACAGAGTAATCTTTGCTGGCGTCTTATGAAGTTGATCCACGATGGAGTACTCGCTCTGTCGGATATATTTTAACAGCTCGTCAGTCTCCTCCTCGGATTTTTTATTTTCCTCGGTTTTCTCTTTTTCTTTTTCCTTTCCTTTATTCTTGGGAGCTTTATCATGAAGATCTTCGGGAGTGTAGATCCTACCACTCCTAGTCATGCCCCCAAGTCCAGCGATGTTAGAGATATCGCTGTCGGCAGAAGAATGGATGTCGTATATCCATGGCACAGCCTTATTCGATTCGTAGGGAAAAAGGTCTTGGAGCAGTGATCTTCAACGGTGTCGGACCTTCCCTTTATTCGTCTTGATTACCAACAACGGAGTTGATGTGCGTTCGCTTGGCGCGGTTGTTGGCTTACACTTAATAACAAACGGCGTGCGATCCATTCTGAACATACGCATCGATTAATCCTTTCTTTTTATTACTATTATTAATGAATTACTAGGAGAAATGTATGCAATGCACTCCCCTAGATCCCTCCATGATCTTTGATAAGAATGCATGATATGAGATGATGGCGTTGAATATGCATGCATTGTGTTTATTAAACTAAGCATTATCATGTTTTCAGGATGCTCCTAAGATGATGCATGATATTGCTTGGTTTGGATAAATAATTTTTTTCTTTTTTTGGGTATTTTGTTTTTTGTATTTTTTTGGGTGAAAATGGAAACTACCTACATGAATGTGATGAAGGTAGATGTTAACACCATGTAATGGAAGATTCTTATTCCTATTTATTCTTATTCTAAAAGGGGAATGTTGTATGTTTAAAGAATGCAATGTATGCTCAAACAATGTCACATAAACAATGCACAAACAATTCACTCATCCACGAACAGTCACGAGCGAATCACGAGGTAGGGGTATCCTGCAGACAAGTGCATATTCAAGGAGGTTCTAACTGTTCTCACCGGTCTAAGGCCCCTAAGGTGCCCCCATTATAGGGACCCAATCCCTCTCGTCGTAAGTCGATGGAAAGCTCCAACCCACTGTCGGACTTGAGTTCATGGTTTTCACCTTGAGTGATGCTTTCCGACAACGGTCTACGGGCACCTATAGACCCATTCGACAACCGGCCGTACTAGCATCCACTCCCTATGGCTTTCCACTCATGCCCCCGGGTATAGAGGGAACTGTTGTGTGCAGTTTATATTTCAAACAATTGCGAAAGTTTAAACATCCAACAGTTATTAAAGCCAATTAGGAAAAACATATTATCATACAAGCGAGGGGTAATGAAGTAATTTTAAACTATCATTTTAGAAATAATCCATCACTAAATGGGACTGACTCTCGAGGCTTCCCCAGTGGAGTCGCCATCTGTCGCCACCCGCCGAAACGGACGATGGCATTCGCGACGATGGTCGGACTCTTCTTTTTGTTTTGAAAAATGATGGATTGTTAGAACGACTTATTCTCAAACTGAGACCTCATCGGACTAACAATTTTGTTAAATGATTCTCACCAATCCATGTTAATCCCAAGCGGGACCCTCCATGGATTAGTGGTTTTCGCAAAAAGAAGGGGTTCTTGGAGTCGCCACCAATGTTTTACTCAAAACATTGGAAAAAGATATAAGGCAATTGATTTTCACAAATCAACTTTGGCCATTACAACCAGAGTCGGGTAAGGGAGTCGGTTACGTGCGAGGAAGGTGTTAGCACCCCACAACGCCCCTTTCGGGTTCCCTATGACGGATTATTTCATAAATAATAGTGTAAAGTTACTAAATTACCCCTATTTATTAGAAACGATTATGAGTAAAATATTTACATGATGAAAACTCTAAATGATGAGGTTCCACTTGGAAATCCTCAAGAATTCCCTCAATGCTCCTCGGTTCCTTGGAAGATTGACAAGGAATGAAGGCTCCAAGAAGCTCCAATGTGACTCTAGCTTGCGTCTAGTTAAGTCCGGAAGAAGGAATGCTTTCCTAACTCTACAAGGAGAGGATCTCAAGTAGGGTAGAGTTTAGGAGAGTGACTTTCGGATAGGCAATTTCTATGGTAAGAAATCTCATCAATATATCATCCAAAAGTATCCTACAATCCGGTCATACAAGTATTTATAATAGAAATTAGGTTAAGGGTTTAAGTTGGGTTCACCTAGAGTTAAGTAAAACCATGGTATGGTTAACTTAACTCTAGGCGCCAAAATTTGAATTCTAAAATTCAAATTTTTGGTGCCAACCGGCCACCCCCCCATGTGCACTCATTTGGCATGTAATTAGGAAGCTATTTGAGTTGCATTTCGGATCACACCTTGTGCATGTGTAGCACATGGCCGAAATGCACTCCAAATGTGCTTCTAATTACATGCTAATGGAGATTCACATGTAACCTAATTAACCCTAAATTCACATGACCTCTAAATGACATTCCTACACTACTAGGCCGAAAATACAAGGCCCAAAAGAAATACATGGCACTAAGGCCCACTCCTATGCTAACCCTAATCTAATGGGCTTGAAACAAAGCCCAACAAAATAAAGTAGTGGGCTTTCCTTGGGCTTGGGCCCACTCTTCATGCATCATCCTTGCCATGGCTCTAGTAGTTGGGCCCTTAGTCCATGGGCCTCCTCCATCATCCCCTCCCTCTTGAAGAGGATTTGTCCTCAAATCCAAAGCATCTTCCTCTTGTGTGGGTAGTCCTGTAAAAAGAGACAAATCAGCAACATTGAAACTAGAACTAACACCATACTCAGAAGGGAGATCTAGGACATAGGCATTATTATTGATTTTCTTAAGGATTTGGAAAGGACCATCCCCTCGAGGACTAAGTTTGGACTTTCGTTTGGAAGGAAACCGATCCTTCCTAAGGTGGAGCCAAACCCAGTCACCTTCCTTGAAGATAACCTCTTTCCTACCCTTATGATTATATTTTTGGTATTTTTCAGTTTGGGATTGAATATGAGTTCGAACCCTCTCATGTAATTTCTTGACAAACTCAGCCTTAGAGGTGCCTTCTTTATGAATAAAGGAAGCAACATCGGGTAGAGGTAATAAATCTAATGGAGTGAGAGGATTAAAACCATAAACAATCTCAAAAGGAGACATGTTAGTGGTCTTATGAACCACTCTATTATAGGCAAACTCCACATGAGGGAGATAGTCATCCCATGACTTTTTATTGCCTTTGAGGATTGCCCTCAACATAGTCCCTAGAGACCTATTGACTACCTCAGTTTGCCCATCAGTTTGGGGATAACATGTGGTAGAAAATAGAAGTTTAGTTCCTAACCTAGCCCAAATAGTTTTCCAAAAGTGGCTTAGGAACTTAACATCTCTATCTGAAACTATAGTTTTAGGTAACCCATGAAGTCTCACAATTTCTTGAAAGAATAATTTAGCAATGTGACTTGCATCATCCACTTTGTGGCATGGAATAAAGTGTGCCATTTTGCTAAAACGGTCCACTACCACAAAGATGGAATCTTTCCCTCTTTGAGTTCTAGGCAATCCAAGGATAAAATCCATGGAAATGTCTACCCAAGGAGAAGAAGAGATGGGCAAGGGGGTGTATAATCCATGAGGTTTTGTGGTAGACTTTGCTTGTAAACAAGCAATGCAACTACTACAAAACTGTTGGACAGCACGTTTCATGTGAGGCCAAAAGAATTTCTCTTTCAAAAGTGAAAGAGTTTTCTCCATTCCAAAATGCCCCATTAGCCCACCCTCATGGCTCTCCTTAACCAAAAGTTTCCTAATAGATCCTTGGGGTATACAAAGTTTGTTTTCTTTAAAAAGAAACCCCTCAGAAATATAGTAACCTTGGTAAGGTTTTTGAATACATAAAGAATAAAAGTTAGCAAAATCAAGGTCTTTCTCATACAAATCCTTAATATCATCAAATCCTAGAATTTGAGAACCTAGGATATTTAATAACACATGTCGTCTAGACAAAGCATCAGCCACTACATTTGTAGAGCCTTTTTTATATTTGATGACATAAGGAAATTGTTCAAGGTACTCAACCCATTTTGCATGCCTTTTATTTAATTTATGCTGACCCTTCAAATATTTAAGTGATTCATGATCACTATGAATGACAAATTCCTTGGTCACAAGATAATGTTCCCAAGTTTGAAGGGCACGAACTAAAGCATATAACTCCTTGTCATAGGTAGGGTAGTTCAAGGTAGCCCCATGAAGTTTTTCACTGAAATAAGCTATGGGATGACCACCTTGTAACAACACAGCGCCTATGCCAAGTCCAGAAGCATCACATTCTAGCTCAAAAGTTTTAGAAAAATCAGGCAGAGCTAGAACAGGTGCTTGAGTAAGTTTATGCTTTAGATCTTGAAAAGCTAAGTTATGTTTTTCCGTCCATTCAAAGACCACATCCTTCTTCACCAACTCATTGAGAGGGGAAGCTAATGTAGAGAAGTTAGGAACAAATCTCCTATAAAAGCTTGCCAATCCATGGAAGCTCCTAACTTCACTTACATTAGTAGGAATAGGCCATTCTTGGATGGCTTTGATTTTCTCGGGGTCCACATGAACCCCATTTTTACTCACCACAAAACCTAGAAAAATAACATTATCTACACAAAAAGTGCACTTGTCGACATTGGCAAACAAGTGATTGTCTCTAAGGACAAGAAAAACTTGCCTTAGGTGATCTACATGATCACTTAGACTTTTGCTATAGATTAAAATATCATCAAAATAAACAACTACAAACTTCCCAATGCAATCCCTAAGGGCATGATTCATCAACCTCATGAATGTGCTAGGTGCATTAGTAAGCCCAAAAGGCATTACTAACCATTCATATAGTCCAAATTTAGTCTTAAAAGCGGTTTTCCACTCATCACCTTCTTTGATTCTAATTTGGTGATAGCCACTCTTAAGATCTACTTTGGAAAATATGGATGACCCATGCAATTCATCAAGCATGTCATCAAGCCTAGGAATTGGGTGCCTATATTTGATGGTGATGTTGTTGATAGCTCGACAGTCACAACACATCCTCCATTTTCCATCTTTTTTTGGCACCAAGATGACTGGTACAGCACAAGGGCTTAGACTCTTTTGAATCCAACCCTTCTCCAACAACTCTTGTACTTGCTTCTCTATCTCTTTGGTCTCTTGTGGATTTGTCCTATAAGCTGGTCTATTTGGAAGACTAGCCCCAGGCACAAGATCTATTTGATGCTCTATTCCCCTAAAAGGTGGAAGTCCCATTGGACCTTCCTTGGGAAATATATCATCAAATTGATTTAAAAGATTTTTCACCTCAAGAGGTAGAGAAGTGTTCAAAGAAGATGTGGCAGTGCAAGTTAATGTTCCTCTATGTCGCCACCGGCCCAAACGGGCCTCGGCGGTCGCGAAGACGGTCGAGCTCGCTTTTATTTTAGTTTTGAAAATGTATTGGATTATTAGAACGACTTGTTCTCAAACTGAGACCTTGTCGATCTTATCCAATTTATTTATTAAAATGTCTCACCAATCCATATTAATCCCAAGCGGGACCCTCCATGGATTAGTGGTTTTCGTAAAAGGAGGGTTCGTGGAGTCGCCACCAATGTTTTACTCAAAACATTGGAAAAAGGGATAAGGCAATTGATTTTATAAATCAACTTTGGCCATTACAACCAGAGTTGGGTAAGGGAGCCGGTTACGCGTGGGGAAGGTGTTAGCACCCCACAGCGCCCCTTTCGGGTTCCCTATGACAGATTATTTTCTAAAATAACAACGTAAAATTACTAAATTACCCCTATTTATTATAAGCGATTATAAATTAACTATCTACATGATGACAGTTTAAATATGCACACAGAAAGCAGTAAAAGGAAGGATTTAAGAAGAAACCTCTTGAAGCGTGCTTTTATATATTGAGTAGAACTGGGAAGCTTTTTGGCGTTCCCTCGCTCTACAAGCTCGCTCGCTCCTTCCTAAAACTTTTAACTATGGAAATCCGGAGGATTTCCCTTCGACTAGGTTCGATCCTCAAGCAAAATGGCTCGGGGCTCAAGAACTTTGTCGGATCAACTCTCCGAGTGATTTCTAGGGCAGAACACTGCTCAAAAACCCCAGAATACTCAAGGAGAGGGTTGAAACTATCTGAAAAAAAGTGAAATGACGTCCAATTGACGTCATATTTATAGGGAATAGGCGCAATACGGCCTACAGGAGCAATACGGCCGTATTGAAATTTTTGAACTTCAATACGGTCGTATTGAGTTCAATACGGCCGTATTGAAATTCAGAAATTTCAATGCGCCCGTATTGAGTTCACTGCGGCTGTATTGAAGCTTCAATACGGCCGTATTGATTTCAGTACGGCCGTATTGAAGTTTCAGAAACTTCAATACGCCGTATTGAGTTCACTGCGGCCGTATTGAAGCTTCAATACGGCCGTATTAAGTTCAGTACGGCCGTATTGGGCTTCATTCCCTCCACTTCCTTATTTTGAGCTATTCTAAGACCTCTAGACCTACAGAGAACCCTCCTAGGGCCTTCCAGGAGTCCTTCTGGCTGATCTTCCTTCAGTCTTCGAGAGTCTTCAAGCTTTATTTCCGACCCGGACAATTTTAGGGGTCTACAGCTGCCCCCCCTTTACTTAGTCGGACGGCCTTTTGGTGTACCGGCTGACAAGTAAAGGAGTTGACCCAATTGTCCGGGTGATGCACCGACCTTCTGACTTGTAGCGTCTTCCGGTGGAAAATTGTCGAGTAACCTCTCCAGGTTTTGCTTTGCTTGCTGCCCAAGCTGGAAGCTGTGAGTACCGCCTCTCCAGGCTTAGCTTCACTCTTTGTTCGAGCCGGAAGCTAAGTACCCTTGTGACAACGGTAGCAGTGTGAGTTTCGCCTCTCCAGGCTTAGTCTCGCTCTTTGTTCGAGCCGGAAACTAAGCACCTTTGTGACGACGGTGAGCAGTGTGAGTTTCGCCTCTCTAGGCTTTGCTTTGCTTGCTGCCCAAGCTGGAAGCTGTGAGTACCGCCTCTCCAGGCTTAGCTTCACTCTTTGTTCGAGCCGGAAGCTAAGTACCTTTGTGACGACGGTAAGCAGTGAGTGCCTCCTTTCCAGAGATAGCTTCGCTCATTGCTCGAGCCGGAAGCTGTGTACCTCCGTGTTTGTGACGACGGGGTAGTGTGAATATCTCCTTTTCAGGGATTTGTGATGATTTTGTCTCCACAGTCCACGATGCTGCTTCGACGGTTGTTTTTTTTGATTTTGTGCCACTGAGGGCTGGATAACGCAGGGATCCGTCTAGGGGATGTGCAGTCATTCACAGGTTCCTGTGCCCCAACTTGCATTGCATTGTTGGTACCCTTGGGGAATTTCTGACTCCTTGGGGTATAGACACAGATGCTCTTTCTCTCTGAGTTGAGCAATGCCTTATGTTTGGCTGACGTCCTTTTGACGTAGGTGGAGTATCCCGGTTATCCTTATTCGGGTAACTCTTTTTAACTTTTGGATTTTGTTGCCTCTGTGTAGGCTGTTATCCGCCAGGGGATTTTGTCATTGGTTTGTGATTGGCCTCTTCTGTTAGGCAGATCATCTTGATGTTCAATGATAGGCTGAGAGCCGGATTCCACTTGGGGAATGATTATTGATCTTTTTATGATTTTTCCTTTTGAAGGAGTGCCTCTTATGTAGGCGACTGAGGAATTGGGGTTCAGTGTTCGGCTGAGTGCCGGATTCCGCTTGGGGAATAGTTATTGATGTTTTTTGATTTTTCTCCTTTTGCAGGGATGCCTCTGAGTAGGCGAATTATCTTGATGTTTGATGATTGGCTGAATGCCGAATTCCGCTTGGGAAATATTTATTGATATTTTTTGATTTTTTCTCCTTTTGTAGGGATGCCTCTGAGTAGGCGATTGGGGAATGAGGGATCTTATGTATCCCAGAGTATTATTTAGGAAGCCTCTGCAGGCTTAGCCTCACTCAGCGCTTTGAGTCGGAGAGCTATCTTCCACTGAGGAAGTGTTAAGTCCTTTGACTTGTATATACTGTTTGGATGATCGCACTTCCATTGGGGATTGCGTCGATTTTGCTTTGATAGCTCTTGCTGGGGATTCGTTCCGTGAGCTTGAGTTGAGGTTTCTCTGGGGAGTATTATTTCTGCGAGCCTCTCCAGGCTCATTTATTCTGAGAGAGTATTATTTCTGCAAGCCTCTCCAGGCTTTAGTTATGATGAAAGAGTATTATTTCGGCGAGCCTCTCCAGGCTCAATTATTCTGAAAGAGTATTATTTCGGCAAGCCTCTCCAGGCTCAATTATTCTGCGGGAGTATTATTTAGGCAAGCCTCTCCAGGCTCAATTATTTTGCGGGAGTATTATTTCGGCAAGCCTCTCCAGGCTCAATTATTCTGTATGATTTGTTGGATTTTCTGTATTTTGCCCTTTTTTCGATTTTGGCTTTTCTGTGTTTTTGCCTTTTTTATTGATTTTGGCTTTTTCTGTGTTTTTGCCTTTTTTGTTGAGTTCGGCTTTTTCTGTATTTTTGTTGATTTCTGTATTTTTGCCTTTTTTGTTGGTTTTGGCTTTTTCTGTATAGAAATGTCTCAGTTATTCTGAGAGAGTATTATTTCGGCGAGCCTCTCCAGGCTCAATTATTCTGAGAGAGTATTATTTCGGCGAGCCTCTCCAGGCTCAGTTATTTTGAGAGAGTATTATTTCGGCGAGCCTCTCCCGGCTCAGTTATTCTGAGAGTATTCTTTCGGCAAGCCTCTCCAGGCTCAGTTATTCTGAGAGTATTCTTTCGGCAAGCCTCTCCAGGCCCAGTTATTCTGTATGACGCTGTTGATTTTCTGAATCTTTGCATTTTGTTTGCTGCTGTCATACACAAGCAATTTTCTATTTTTCTATTTTATGCGGTTGCCTCATGATAAGGTCTTTGAATGTGCAACTAATGTGTGTGTGATGCACAAATGCAATACAATTTTTTTATTTTTGTTCATTTATTTAGAAAAGTGAGTGGCTCTCCCTATCCTCTTCTTCTTGGAGGACTTTCTGTCATTGACGCGAGGGAGTATTTTTGTGAGCCTTTATGCAGGAGATTATGGATTTTATAGGAACCCCTCCAATTTTCTTTATTTGACCGATTATTAAAAGAGTTTCGTACAATTTTTGAAACATCAATTTAGAGGCATAATCACATGGTCAAGAGAGAAAAGAAACAAATGGATATTTTATTTGATATTCACAAGTGTTTTTTTTTACAGAAAGATATACAGAAGGAAATTTCTGAAGAATGGCTGGCCAGGGTAGGCTATATACATTGGGCTTAACAATTATATCTGTAATTGTTGCACTTTACGTTCCCCTAATTGCTTCGGCCTGAGCCAGGAGTGTAGATGCTGCAAGACGCTTGCTCCTAGAAGATAATCACTTGAACCGCCTTTCGGTTTTCGATTCAAGCGATCGTTGCTTGCTTTGCTTTTACATCTTATTCTTTTGCCCCTAACTTTTGCCTAGGACGTATCCTAGCGGGGATAATTTTGCCGTTGTTTTGCCTAGTACCCTTGTACTGGCGGGCTTTTTATTTTGCCCTAACTTTTGCCTAGGACGCCTTTTTTGGGTTTTCATCCTAGCAGGCCTATGCAAGCAACGTCTTCAAGCATAGTACTTCTTTACCACGTCAATGTTGACTGGGTATCGAAGTTCTTCTCCGTCCATGTTTGTGAGAATCAATGCTTCTTCTGAGAAGGCTCGTCTTACCACGTATGGTCCTCCGTGATTTGGGGCACACTTTCCGATTTTGCCCTTTTTGAGTTGGTAGTAATTTCTTCATTACCAACTCTCCCTCATGGTAGACTCGAGGGTGGACTTTCTTGTCAAAAGCCTTTTTGATCTTCCTCTGATAGGCTTGACCATGGCATATGGCGTTCAGCCGTTTCTTTTTGATAGGGTTCAACTGGTCATATTGGCTTTGAACCCATTCTGCCTCGGAAAGTTTTGTTTCCATGATTACCCTTAGATAGAGTATCTCGACTTCGATGGGTAGAACTGCCTCCACCCCATAAACGAGTGAGAATGGAGTAGCTCCTGTAAATGGACGTACTGTAGTCCTATAGCCATGAGGAGCGAAGGGTAACATCTCGTGTCAGTCTTTAAATGAGACAACCATCTTTTGCACTATTTTTTGATGTTCTTATTGGTTGCCTCGACTGCCCCATTCATCTTTGGCCGATATGGGGAAGAGTTGTGGTGTTGGATCTTGAATTCTTGGCACAGTTCTTCCACCATTTTGTTGTTCAGATTAGATCCATT
The DNA here is from genome assembly GCF_000230855.2 of Cajanus cajan. NCBI lineage: Eukaryota > Viridiplantae > Streptophyta > Magnoliopsida > Fabales > Fabaceae > Cajanus > Cajanus cajan. Next base: position 44,651,654 of record NC_138525.1, read on the forward strand.
ATCAGTGATGATTTATTTCTCCATGCTTCCACTAGATTATTCTAAAATCGTTGGGACAAGAGAGAAAAGAAGGAAAGGGTATATTTTTCAAAAGTTTGTGTTTTAGAGGGGATTATTTTTCAAAAATGGTTTTTGTAAGAATGGATGGCCAAGGTAGGCTTATGTGTTTAGGCTTGTTTGATTAAACACTTATGAAGTTAAAAAGTCGTGTTGTGATTTGACAACTTGGATAGCTTCCCTTGAACCTTTTTTTTTTTTTTTGAATTCGATTCATGGTACCATCATGGATTTATTTTGTTTTTTGATTGTCCTTATTTTTGCCTAAAACACCCTTTTGTGGCGTTTTAGCGGACCTTTGTTTTTGTTTATTTTTGTAACCCTAACTTTTGCCTAGGTCACCCTTTCGTGGGATTCCTAGCGGGTCTTTTGCTCTTATTTTTGCGCAGTCCCCTTTTTGGGTTTCCTGCCGAGCTTCTTTTATTTTGAAAGATTTCTTTTTACCCATGATGGCACTTGTCGAGGCCAATGGAAGGTGCTCCAAGTCGTCACACACACCTCCACATAAAAATGATGTGGGTTTATTATTATTAAGATGATTTTAACCTCATTCATGTTTATTCAAACAGGGTTAAAGATAATGTGGTTTAGAATTTTATTATAAGCAAGAAAAGAAGCAATGAAGAATGATTTTATTATAATCATAGCGGAAACATGTGTCCTTATTTCATCACTGGTATGGGTCTTAATGTTGACCTCTTTTATCTCTCGGCCATGCCCCAAATTTATAGTCTCCAATTTCTCTTGACGAGCTTCTTGATCTAGCAATCTTTGCAGATCCGGAGAAATGGTTTACTCATCACTGTCCAACTCAAACCTTTCACCTTCGGATCCCGGTCAGAGCGAACAATTACAGACATAATTATTTTATTGGTTCTGTTTAGGTTTAGAATTATTAATGTTAATGAGGAAAGAGAGAAAAGAACAAAAAAGAGAATAATGTGAAAAATGCCTCTTTATTGATATGTATTAAAACTGTACAAAAACCCTTATTTACATGAAAAGGTTCTCATGATCTCGGGTACTGATCATGAGTCCCTAAAAGAGAAATATGAAGGGGCCCTATTGTGGCTTGTTCTTCTCTCTACTCCTGCTTTGGCAGAGGATTCTTGCTCACGTCGGGCGCTGTCGAATCGAAGGTGACCCACCCGGCATCAATAAGGTTTTGGACCTTGTATTTGAGAGCTAGGCATCTCTCTGTTGAATGCCCTGGTGCCCCCGAATGGTATAAACATTTGTCTTGTGGCTTGTACCAATCGGGGTAAGGTGGGTCGATCTTCCTTGGTGGAACATGAGCTAGAAGTTTGGCTTCTACTAGCTTCGGCAGGAGATCGCTATAAGTGGTCGGAAGTTTATCAAACTTCTTCACAGGGATGAATTGCGATCTTCCTGACTTCGAAGTGGAAGAAGATGAAGAAATGGTTATGGCGTTGACTCCTTCCTCCTTCTTCTTCCCAAAGGTCTTCTTAGCTTCGAATGATTGGGAGGGCTTTGCTAGCTTCCCACTTTTAAGTCCTTGTTCCACTCTCTCCCCAATGGTGATGATGTCCGAGAAGAGTGTCGTTGTGTTCCCTATCATTTTATCGTAATAGGGACCAGTCAACGAGTTGATGAATAAGGACACCGTCTCCTTATCCGACAGCGGGGGCTCTATCTGTGCCGCCAACTCCCTCCATCGTTGGGCGTACGCCTTGAAAGATTCATCATTCTTTTTACTCAAGGCTTGAAGATCTGACCTATCGGGTGTTAGGTCGATGTTGTATTTGTAGCGCTTGAGAAAGGCGTCGGCCAACTGCCTCCATGTGTGTACTAGATTTCCATCTAGCTGCATATACCAGTTGAGTGCAGTTTCAGCTAAGCTCTCTTGAAAGCAGTGGATCAAGAGCTTTTCATTTGTGGCATATGCAGCCATCTTGCGACAGTACATGGTGAGATGACTTTTGGGGCAAGTCGATCCCACATACTTTGGGAAATCCGGCACTTTAAATTTAGGAGGGAATTGAATGTCCCTCACTAAGCACATGTCGGCGGCATCTTTGATGTCAAAATCATGCCCCTCCATAGCCCTTAGCCGATCCTCGAGGGCGTGGAATTGTTCCTTTGATACTTCGGGCTCTTTAATCATAATTCCAGCCCCAAGGTGTACAGCGTGTGGAGGATCTTTTTCATGCTCTTCCTCCTCTCCCTCATGATGGGACCCATGATCACTGTGATGAGATTCATGGATGTTGTGATGACGCATGAGTTCCATCATTTGCGCCATTTGGTCTTTAAGTTGTGAAAGCTCGGTTGTGAGCTTTTTGTTTTGCTCCTCCAATGCTTCCATTTTCTTGATCTTCTTTGCGCGTGTGAGGACAGAGAGATGACCAGCCACTTTCTAAAAATGAATATTTAATCTAATTAATTTATGGAATGAATACGCTCTTGACATGAGCTTGATAACCCTCCATTTTTAAGGCGCTGCCTTTTTAAAACAGAGTGTTACCACCCTCCTTGACTTATGATCTCTCCTCAACGGAGAATCTCGATAATTATGGGTCACTTTTACTTATGTCAAGAGGTATTGGTGAACCTAAAATGCATGGTTTATGAGGATGCATGATATCTTTATTGGTAATGATGCACATGTTCCTCATTTTTATTATATTTTTACACATGGTCTTTCCTCTCATGTCATGGTTTTTTCATGCATGGGGATTATTCTTTAGACCTTATCACGAGGTTATTTATTAATGCACAAACAATGTCACATAACGAATGCACAAACAATTCACTCATCCACGAACAGTCACGAGCGAATCACGAGGTAGGGGTCTCCTGCAGAAAAGTGCATATTCAAGGAGGATCTAACTGTTCTCACTTGGTCAAAGGCCCCCAAGGTGCCCCCATTATAGGGACCCAATTCCTCTCATCGTAGGTCGATGGAAAGCTCCAACGCACCGTCGGACTCAAGTTCATGGTTATCACCTTGAGTGATGTTTTCCGACAACGGTCTACGGGCACCTATAGACCCATTCGACAACCGGCCGTACTAACATCCACTCCCTATGGTTAATCACTCATGCCCCCGGGTATAGAGGGAACTGTTGTGTGCAAAGGTTTGTGTGCAGTTTTTATTTCAAACAATTGCGTAAATTTTAAAAATACAACAGTTATTTAAAGCCAAATATATAAAGCATGTTATCATACAAGCAAGGGGTAATGAAGTAATTTTAACTATTATTTGTTAAAAATAATCTGTCACTAAATGGGACTGACTCTCGAAGCTTCCCCAGTGAAGTCGCCATCTGTCGCCACCGGCCCAAACGGGCCTCGGCGGTCGCGAAGACGGTCGAGCTCGCTTTTATTTTAGTTTTGAAAATGTATTGGATTATTAGAACGACTTGTTCTCAAACTGAGACCTTGTCGATCTTATCCAATTTATTTATTAAAATGTCTCACCAATCCATATTAATCCCAAGCGGGACCCTCCATGGATTAGTGGTTTTCGTAAAAGGAGGGTTCGTGGAGTCGCCACCAATGTTTTACTCAAAACATTGGAAAAAGGGATAAGGCAATTGATTTTATAAATCAACTTTGGCCATTACAACCAGAGTTGGGTAAGGGAGCCGGTTACGCGTGGGGAAGGTGTTAGCACCCCACAGCGCCCCTTTCGGGTTCCCTATGACAGATTATTTTCTAAAATAACAACGTAAAATTACTAAATTACCCCTATTTATTATAAGCGATTATAAATTAACTATCTACATGATGACAGTTTAAATATGCACACAGAAAGCAGTAAAAGGAAGGATTTAAGAAGAAACCTCTTGAAGCGTGCTTTTATATATTGAGTAGAACTGGGAAGCTTTTTGGCGTTCCCTCGCTCTACAAGCTCGCTCGCTCCTTCCTAAAACTTTTAACTATGGAAATCCGGAGGATTTCCCTTCGACTAGGTTCGATCCTCAAGCAAAATGGCTCGGGGCTCAAGAACTTTGTCGGATCAACTCTCCGAGTGATTTCTAGGGCAGAACACTGCTCAAAAACCCCAGAATACTCAAGGAGAGGGTTGAAACTATCTGAAAAAAAGTGAAATGACGTCCAATTGACGTCATATTTATAGGGAATAGGCGCAATACGGCCTACAGGAGCAATACGGCCGTATTGAAATTTTTGAACTTCAATACGGTCGTATTGAGTTCAATACGGCCGTATTGAAATTCAGAAATTTCAATGCGCCCGTATTGAGTTCACTGCGGCTGTATTGAAGCTTCAATACGGCCGTATTGATTTCAGTACGGCCGTATTGAAGTTTCAGAAACTTCAATACGCCGTATTGAGTTCACTGCGGCCGTATTGAAGCTTCAATACGGCCGTATTAAGTTCAGTACGGCCGTATTGGGCTTCATTCCCTCCACTTCCTTATTTTGAGCTATTATAAGACCTCTAGACCTACAGAGAACCCTCCTAGGGCCTTCCAGAAGTCCTTCTGGCTGATCTTCCTTCAGTCTTCGAGAGTCTTCAAGCTTTATTTCCGACCCGGACAATTTTAGGGGTCTACACTCTACACATGAGGATATGAGAAGATGGTTCAATAAAGAGAGAAGTTTTATTTAAAGGTTTTGATTGAAAACTCTCTTTTTGAACTATCTCTAGAGAGGGAACATTAATCTCTCTAGAATCCTCCTTTTCATCAATTTTTAGAAGTTTTTTTTTTTTTTCAACTTTTTTTGGTTTTCCTTTTTCTTGCTCACGTTTGGCTTTCATTTGTACTTGATCTTCTATCACTTGTGAAGGTGACAAAGGATGAAGTACAAACTTTTTACCCTTATGAGTGAAAGTTATTTTATTAGTTAGGCCATCATGATGAGTTTGTTTATCAAATTGCCATGGCCTACCCAATAAAATATGACAAGCCTCCATAGAAACTACATCACATTTAACTTTATCTTGATAGTTCCCTATAGAAAACTCTACTTCCACTTGTTGGTTGACCACCATATCCCCATCATCATTAAGCCAATGAAGTTGATAAGGTTTTGGGTGGGGTGTGGTAGTCAATCCCAACTTCTCAACCATCCTAGTGCTACAACAATTGCACCAAGATCCACTATCCACTATGAGAGAACAAGCCTTGTTTGAAATGTTACATCTTGTATGAAAGATGTTCTCTCTTTGGGATTGTGTATCACTAGGTTGGTTATTGAGGACCCTTCTCATCATAAGAAGTTCCCCATTATAAGGATAAGTAACCTCACATGACTCTTCTTCACTTGCTTCTTCTTCATCCTCACTTGAAGATGAAGAAGTAGTAGCTTCATCATGGCTACTATAAATGTCTTGGCCCCTTAGAATCATCACTTTTTTGTTAGGGCATTGAGAAGCAATGTGGCCTCTCCCAAGACACTTAAAGCATTTTATGTCACTAGACTTGGTGTTAGTGTATGAGGTGTTTGTTTTTTTATCTTTTTCTTTACCTTTATCTAGATTTTTGGAGGAAGAAGTATTTTTCTTGTCAAAATCATTTTTCTTACTTTCCCTCTTGTAGTTATCCTTAGAAAAAGAAGATGAGTATGAGCTTACTTTAAAACCTTTTCGTAAATTTTGTTGTTCAACCTTTATGCAAAGTTGAACCAAATCATCCAAATCCCTATAAGGGAGAAGCTCAACCTTATCTCTTATTTCATAGGATAATCCACTCAAAAATCTAGCAATGGTAATATTTTCCTCTTCTCTAATGCCAGCCCTCATGATGTACAACTCCATTGTTTGTCTATATTCTTCCACAGTCATATTCTTTTGATGGAGTCTTTGGAGCTTGTTGATAAGCTCCCTAGTGTAATAAGAGGGTATATGCCTTCTCCTCAAGGCACTCCTTATATCATTCCAATATTGAATTGGAGGTTCATTATGGAGACGCCTATCTCTCACAAGAGAGGTCCACCAATACATGGCATGACCTTGAAAACTCAAAGTGGCTAGGGAAACTTTTCTTTCTTCACTTACTTGGTGGCAAGTAAAGATTTGTTCCACTTTCATTTCCCAGTCTAGGTATCCCTCCACATCATCTTTTCCATGAAAATAAGGGAGATCTACCCTAGATTCCCTTGTTGTGGAGTTCCTATGGATTCTCCTAGGAGGTGGTTGATAATGATCTCCTAAGGCTAGGCTATTATACATTGACTCTCCTAGTGTGGAACTATGAGCATAAGAACTATGTTGACCATGGTGATGTTTTCTTTTATCTTTCTCCTTTAATAAACGAATTTCCTCCTCCATTAGAGCAAATTGAGCTTCTTTTTCAAGTTTTTGTTGTAATTCTTGCTCTTTCCATAGTTTTAGTGATCTTAATTCACGTGACAATTTAGTAAAACTTTTGTTGTCACTTGAATTAGTATCACTATGAGGAGTAGAAAATTCTTCCATTATAGGTGAAAGATTATTTTTTATGAATGAACTTTGATAAGCAATTGTTTTTATGCAAGGTTAAGACTAAGTACTTAGAGGATTATGTATACAAATTGAACTTTGGAGGGAGGTGAGCTACTAAGAGCCACTTAAAAACCAAGCCTCTTCAAGTAAAAATTACTAATCCCCTTTGTAGTTAATCTTTACCAAATTCTTTTCAATGAAAATTATTTTGGATGTTTTTTTTTTTTATGAACTATGATAAGCTAGCCGTATAAAAGCAAGTAAAACAAGGATTAAGCAACAAAAATTAAACTACCTAAACGTGTCCTAAGGTGAGAGCTTGAGAGATACCAAAGATCAATCAAGGACCACTCCCACCAAGTACTAACGAAAATTCTATTCCTAAGGAGAGATGGTTGTGTACCAAAGACACTTCCAAGACACTCCTTGAAATGGCCAAATACAAAGTATAAACAACTAAGAATAAGTGGCTAAAATAAAGTATTAAAAACAGCCACAAAGAATTAGTGATGGATTAGTGACCAAATTTTGCAACAAAATTCAAATTAGTAAGGTAAAATCGGTCACTAAAATCCGTCACTAATGCTTATACAATTTTTTTTTTTTAAATTTAAGTACAATCTTCAATTGAATCTCCAAGAAGTCTTCATGGAATTGCTAGGCCAGCCACTTCAAATTTCCAGCCACAAGTGTTTGGTGTTTGATAGCCAAATCCGAAAGCCTCCTTTTCCCTTTCCTCCTCCTTTTCTTAGTCCTCTTTTGATGACCCTTGTAGAACTAGCTTCTAAGGAGATAAACTAGGTCAAGCATAAGTCACATTTGAGTTCCATGATGAATTCAAACAAAGACAAGTATGGAAGAGTTATAGGAAAGAAGATTAGAATAGAAGAAGTGAATATAGATGACACAAGACAAGATTAAACTAGGTCAAGGAAGAACAAACCTAAGAAAGGTTCTAGAGTAGATGCACAAAACCAAACACTCAAAAATAGGTGAGCTGAAAAATTCCTTTTAATGACTCCAAAACAAGTAGAAACCGAGAAGAACAAATTGAGAAATTAAACTCCTTAATTTGGCTTTTACTTTTCAAATTAGGTTTAGCATATTTTTTTTTTTAAATTCACTTTTAATTTTGAACTTTTCTTTTTTTTTCTTTTTTTTTTAAATCTTAGGAGTTGCCTTTTTCTTTAAAAGAACCTCACAAACTCTCGGTCACACCTTAAGTGAAACACCAAAACCGAATTCAAATTGAAATTCAAATGCCACACAAATTAGTTCAAAATGTAATGAACATGTGACATGCTTTTGTTGCTTGGTTGGTTTATGTAGCACATGCACGGTTTTGGCTCCAATTTTCAAATTCAAATTACAATCCTAACACAATTTTTCAGCACACACCAATGATACAAGATCAAACACTCACGGATTGAAGAATTTTTGTGTAAGACATTTTTTTCAAAATTTTGGAAGCCTAAAATTCTAAGAAAACTACTAATGATCTAATAGTAGTTTATGAACTCAAAAATGAAACAAAAATTCATGAGCTTATACCAAAGAAAAGAAATGGATCTCGGCCAAATCCAGAAAATGGTTTCAAGGTGCAAATCAAAAATCAAGGATCAACAAGCATAGCTAAGATAGATGAACATAAAAGAACTACACAAACCTACTAGACATGGATTTAAAAATAAAAGACTCAAGCATTTAAATGACCGAATAAGATGCAAAGATGACTCAAACAAATTCAAAGGCTATTAGGCAGAAAATTCCTAATTAAGCACAAGAGAATGGAGCATGATTCATGGAAGCAATTCAAAGTAAAATGCATATATGAATCACTCAAGCAAATCCAAAACTAGATCCATCAATTTTAAGACAAGAAAATAGATCTAGGAAAGAATCAACTCTAAAATGACATGAACTCAAACATTGAACAATAAGAACACAAGATGACAAGTTGAACCACGGATCAAAATTCAAGAAGATGACTTATCTCTTGAAGACCGAAGCTTTGATACCACTTGATGAGGTTCCACTTGGAAATCCTCAAGAATTCCCTCAATGCTCCTCGGTTCCTTGGAAGATTGACAAGGAATGAAGGCTCCAAGAAGCTCCAATGTGACTCTAGCTTGCGTCTAGTTAAGTCCGGAAGAAGGAATGCTTTCCTAACTCTACAAGGAGAGGATCTCAAGTAGGGTAGAGTTTAGGAGAGTGACTTTCGGATAGGCAATTTCTATGGTAAGAAATCTCATCAATATATCATCCAAAAGTATCCTACAATCCGGTCATACAAGTATTTATAATAGAAATTAGGTTAAGGGTTTAAGTTGGGTTCACCTAGAGTTAAGTAAAACCATGGTATGGTTAACTTAACTCTAGGCGCCAAAATTTGAATTCTAAAATTCAAATTTTTGGTGCCAACCGGCCACCCCCCCATGTGCACTCATTTGGCATGTAATTAGGAAGCTATTTGAGTTGCATTTCGGATCACACCTTGTGCATGTGTAGCACATGGCCGAAATGCACTCCAAATGTGCTTCTAATTACATGCTAATGGAGATTCACATGTAACCTAATTAACCCTAAATTCACATGACCTCTAAATGACATTCCTACACTACTAGGCCGAAAATACAAGGCCCAAAAGAAATACATGGCACTAAGGCCCACTCCTATGCTAGCCCTAATCTAATGGGCTTGAAACAAAGCCCAACAAAATAAAGTAGTGGGCTTTCCTTGGGCTTGGGCCCACTCTTCATGCATCATCCTTGCCATGGCTCTAGTAGTTGGGCCCTTAGTCCATGGGCCTCCTCCATCATCCCCTCCCTCTTGAAGAGGATTTGTCCTCAAATCCAAAGCATCTTCCTCTTGTGTGGGTAGTCCTGTAAAAAGAGACAAATCAGCAACATTGAAACTAGAACTAACACCATACTCAGAAGGGAGATCTAGGACATAGGCATTATTATTGATTTTCTTAAGGATTTGGAAAGGACCATCCCCTCGAGGACTAAGTTTGGACTTTCGTTTGGAAGGAAACCGATCCTTCCTAAGGTGGAGCCAAACCCAGTCACCTTCCTTGAAGATAACCTCTTTCCTACCCTTATGATTATATTTTTGGTATTTTTCAGTTTGGGATTGAATATGAGTTCGAACCCTCTCATGTAATTTCTTGACAAACTCAGCCTTAGAGGTGCCTTCTTTATGAATAAAGGAAGCAACATCGGGTAGAGGTAATAAATCTAATGGAGTGAGAGGATTAAAACCATAAACAATCTCAAAAGGAGACATGTTAGTGGTCTTATGAACCACTCTATTATAGGCAAACTCCACATGAGGGAGATAGTCATCCCATGACTTTTTATTGCCTTTGAGGATTGCCCTCAACATAGTCCCTAGAGACCTATTGACTACCTCAGTTTGCCCATCAGTTTGGGGATAACATGTGGTAGAAAATAGAAGTTTAGTTCCTAACCTAGCCCAAATAGTTTTCCAAAAGTGGCTTAGGAACTTAACATCTCTATCTGAAACTATAGTTTTAGGTAACCCATGAAGTCTCACAATTTCTTGAAAGAATAATTTAGCAATGTGACTTGCATCATCCACTTTGTGGCATGGAATAAAGTGTGCCATTTTGCTAAAACGGTCCACTACCACAAAGATGGAATCTTTCCCTCTTTGAGTTCTAGGCAATCCAAGGATAAAATCCATGGAAATGTCTACCCAAGGAGAAGAAGAGATGGGCAAGGGGGTGTATAATCCATGAGGTTTTGTGGTAGACTTTGCTTGTAAACAAGCAATGCAACTACTACAAAACTGTTGGACAGCACGTTTCATGTGAGGCCAAAAGAATTTCTCTTTCAAAAGTGAAAGAGTTTTCTCCATTCCAAAATGCCCCATTAGCCCACCCTCATGGCTCTCCTTAACCAAAAGTTTCCTAATAGATCCTTGGGGTATACAAAGTTTGTTTTCTTTAAAAAGAAACCCCTCAGAAATATAGTAACCTTGGTAAGGTTTTTGAATACATAAAGAATAAAAGTTAGCAAAATCAAGGTCTTTCTCATACAAATCCTTAATATCATCAAATCCTAGAATTTGAGAACCTAGGATATTTAATAACACATGTCGTCTAGACAAAGCATCAGCCACTACATTTGTAGAGCCTTTTTTATATTTGATGACATAAGGAAATTGTTCAAGGTACTCAACCCATTTTGCATGCCTTTTATTTAATTTATGCTGACCCTTCAAATATTTAAGTGATTCATGATCACTATGAATGACAAATTCCTTGGTCACAAGATAATGTTCCCAAGTTTGAAGGGCACGAACTAAAGCATATAACTCCTTGTCATAGGTAGGGTAGTTCAAGGTAGCCCCATGAAGTTTTTCACTGAAATAAGCTATGGGATGACCACCTTGTAACAACACAGCGCCTATGCCAAGTCCAGAAGCATCACATTCTAGCTCAAAAGTTTTAGAAAAATCAGGCAGAGCTAGAACAGGTGCTTGAGTAAGTTTATGCTTTAGATCTTGAAAAGCTAAGTTATGTTTTTCCGTCCATTCAAAGACCACATCCTTCTTCACCAACTCATTGAGAGGGGAAGCTAATGTAGAGAAGTTAGGAACAAATCTCCTATAAAAGCTTGCCAATCCATGGAAGCTCCTAACTTCACTTACATTAGTAGGAATAGGCCATTCTTGGATGGCTTTGATTTTCTCGGGGTCCACATGAACCCCATTTTTACTCACCACAAAACCTAGAAAAATAACATTATCTACACAAAAAGTGCACTTGTCGACATTGGCAAACAAGTGATTGTCTCTAAGGACAAGAAAAACTTGCCTTAGGTGATCTACATGATCACTTAGACTTTTGCTATAGATTAAAATATCATCAAAATAAACAACTACAAACTTCCCAATGCAATCCCTAAGGGCATGATTCATCAACCTCATGAATGTGCTAGGTGCATTAGTAAGCCCAAAAGGCATTACTAACCATTCATATAGTCCAAATTTAGTCTTAAAAGCGGTTTTCCACTCATCACCTTCTTTGATTCTAATTTGGTGATAGCCACTCTTAAGATCTACTTTGGAAAATATGGATGACCCATGCAATTCATCAAGCATGTCATCAAGCCTAGGAATTGGGTGCCTATATTTGATGGTGATGTTGTTGATAGCTCGACAGTCACAACACATCCTCCATTTTCCATCTTTTTTTGGCACCAAGATGACTGGTACAGCACAAGGGCTTAGACTCTTTTGAATCCAACCCTTCTCCAACAACTCTTGTACTTGCTTCTCTATCTCTTTGGTCTCTTGTGGATTTGTCCTATAAGCTGGTCTATTTGGAAGACTAGCCCCAGGCACAAGATCTATTTGATGCTCTATTCCCCTAAAAGGTGGAAGTCCCATTGGACCTTCCTTGGGAAATATATCATCAAATTGATTTAAAAGATTTTTCACCTCAAGAGGTAGAGAAGTGTTCAAAGAAGATGTGGCAGTGCAAGTTAATGTTCCTCTACACATGAGGATATGAGAAGATGGTTCAATAAAGAGAGAAGTTTTATTTAAAGGTTTTGATTGAAAACTCTCTTTTTGAACTATCTCTAGAGAGGGAACATTAATCTCTCTAGAATCCTCCTTTTCATCAATTTTTAGAAGTTTTTTTTTTTTTCAACTTTTTTTGGTTTTCCTTTTTCTTGCTCACGTTTGGCTTTCATTTGTACTTGATCTTCTATCACTTGTGAAGGTGACAAAGGATGAAGTACAAACTTTTTACCCTTATGAGTGAAAGTTATTTTATTAGTTAGGCCATCATGATGAGTTTGTTTATCAAATTGCCATGGCCTACCCAATAAAATATGACAAGCCTCCATAGGAACTACATCACATTTAACTTTATCTTGATAGTTCCCTATAGAAAACTCTACTTCCACTTGTTGGTTGACCACCATATCCCCATCATCATTAAGCCAATGAAGTTGATAAGGTTTTGGGTGGGGTGTGGTAGTCAATCCCAACTTCTCAACCATCCTAGTGCTACAACAATTGCACCAAGATCCACTATCCACTATGAGAGAACAAGCCTTGTTTGAAATGTTACATCTTGTATGAAAGATGTTCTCTCTTTGGGATTGTGTATCACTAGGTTGGTTATTGAGGACCCTTCTCATCATAAGAAGTTCCCCATTATAAGGATAAGTAACCTCACATGACTCTTCTTCACTTGCTTCTTCTTCATCCTCACTTGAAGATGAAAAAGTAGTAGCTTCATCATGGCTACTATAAATGTCTTGGCCCCTTAGAATCATCACTTTTTTGTTAGGGCATTGAGAAGCAATGTGGCCTCTCCCAAGACACTTAAAGCATTTTATGTCACTAGACTTGGTGTTAGTGTATGAGGTGTTTGTTTTTTTATCTTTTTCTTTACCTTTATCTAGATTTTTGGAGGAAGAAGTATTTTTCTTGTCAAAATCATTTTTCTTACTTTCCCTCTTGTAGTTATCCTTAGAAAAAGAAGATGAGTATGAGCTTACTTTAAAACCTTTTCGTAAATTTTGTTGTTCAACCTTTATGCAAAGTTGAACCAAATCATCCAAATCCCTATAAGGGAGAAGCTCAACCTTATCTCTTATTTCATAGGATAATCCACTCAAAAATCTAGCAATGGTAATATTTTCCTCTTCTCTAATGCCAGCCCTCATGATGTACAACTCCATTGTTTGTCTATATTCTTCCACAGTCATATTCTTTTGATGGAGTCTTTGGAGCTTGTTGATAAGCTCCCTAGTGTAATAAGAGGGTATATGCCTTCTCCTCAAGGCACTCCTTAATTCATTCCAATATTGAATTGGAGGTTCATTATGGAGACGCCTATCTCTCACAAGAGAGGTCCACCAATACATGGCATGACCTTGAAAACTCAAAGTGGCTAGGGAAACTTTTCTTTCTTCACTTACTTGGTGGCAAGTAAAGATTTGTTCCACTTTCATTTCCCAGTCTAGGTATCCCTCCACATCATCTTTTCCATGAAAATAAGGGAGATCTACCCTAGATTCCCTTGTTGTGGAGTTCCTATGGATTCTCCTAGGAGGTGGTTGATAATGATCTCCTAAGGCTAGGCTATTATACATTGACTCTCCTAGTGTGGAACTATGAGCATAAGAACTATGTTGACCATGGTGATGTTTTCTTTTATCTTTCTCCTTTAATAAACGAATTTCCTCCTCCATTAGAGCAAATTTAGCTTCTTTTTCAAGTTTTTGTTGTAATTCTTGCTCTTTCCATAGTTTTAGTGATCTTAATTCACGTGACAATTTAGTAAAACTTTTGTTGTCACTTGAATTAGTATCACTATGAGGAGTAGAAAATTCTTCCATTATAGGTGAAAGATTATTTTTTATGAATGAACTTTGATAAGCAATTGTTTTTATGCAAGGTTAAGACTAAGTACTTAGAGGATTATGTATACAAATTGAACTTTGGAGGGAGGTGAGCTACTAAGAGCCACTTAAAAACCAAGCCTCTTCAAGTAAAAATTACTAATCCCCTTTGTAGTTAATCTTTACCAAATTCTTTTCAATGAAAATTATTTTGGATGTTTTTTTTTTTTTTATGAACTATGATAAGCTAGCCGTATAAAAGCAAGTAAAACAAGGATTAAGCAACAAAAATTAAACTACCTAAACGTGTCCTAAGGTGAGAGCTTGAGAGATACCAAAGATCAATCAAGGACCACTCCCACCAAGTACTAACGAAAATTCTATTCCTAAGGAGAGATGGTTGTGTACCAAAGACACTTCCAAGACACTCCTTGAAATGGCCAAATACAAAGTATAAACAACTAAGAACAAGTGGCTAAAATAAAGTATTAAAAACAGCCACAAAGAATTAGTGATGGATTAGTGACCAAATTTTGCAACAAAATTCAAATTAGTAAGGTAAAATCGGTCACTAAAATCCGTCACTAATGCTTATACAATTTTTTTTTTTAAATTTAAGTACAATCTTCAATTGAATCTCCAAGAAGTCTTCATGGAATTGCTAGGCCAGCCACTTCAAATTTCCAGCCACAAGTGTTTGGTGTTTGATAGCCAAATCCGAAAGCCTCCTTTTCCCTTTCCTCCTCCTTTTCTTAGTCCTCTTTTGATGACCCTTGTAGAACTAGCTTCTAAGGAGATAAACTAGGTCAAGCATAATTCACATTTGAGTTCCATGATGAATTCAAACAAAGACAAGTATGGAAGAGTTATAGGAAAGAAGATTAGAATAGAAGAAGTGAATATAGATGACACAAGACAAGATTAAACTAGGTCAAGGAAGAACAAACCTAAGAAAGGTTCTAGAGTAGATGCACAAAACCAAACACTCAAAAATAGGTGAGCTGAAAAATTCCTTTTAATGACTCCAAAACAAGTAGAAACCGAGAAGAACAAATTGAGAAATTAAACTACTTAATTTGGCTTTTACTTTTCAAATTAGGTTTAGCATATTTTTTTTTTTTAAATTCACTTTTAATTTTGAACTTTTCTTTTTTTTTCTTTTTTTTTTTTAAATCTTAGGAGTTGCCTTTTTCTTTAAAAGAACCTCACAAACTCTCGGTCACACCTTAAGTGAAACACCAAAACCGAATTCAAATTGAAATTCAAATGCCACACAAATTAGTTCAAAATGTAATGAACATGTGACATGCTTTTGTTGCTTGGTTGGTTTATGTAGCACATGCACGGTTTTGGCTCCAATTTTCAAATTCAAATTACAATCCTAACACAATTTTTCAGCACACACCAATGATACAAGATCAAACACTCACGGATTGAAGAATTTTTGTGTAAGACATTTTTTTCAAAATTTTGGAAGCCTAAAATTCTAAGAAAACTACTAATGATCTAATAGTAGTTTATGAACTCAAAAATGAAACAAAAATTCATGAGCTTATACCAAAGAAAAGAAATGGATCTCGGCCAAATCCAGAAAATGGTTTCAAGGTGCAAATCAAAAATCAAGGATCAACAAGCATAGCTAAGATAGATGAACATAAAAGAACTACACAAACCTACTAGACATGGATTTAAAAATAAAAGACTCAAGCATTTAAATGACCGAATAAGATGCAAAGATGACTCAAACAAATTCAAAGGCTATTAGGCAGAAAATTCCTAATTAAGCACAAGAGAATGGAGCATGATTCATGGAAGCAATTCAAAGTAAAATGCATATATGAATCACTCAAGCAAATCCAAAACTAGATCCATCAATTTTAAGACAAGAAAATAGATCTAGGAAAGAATCAACTCTAAAATGACATGAACTCAAACATTGAACAATAAGAACACAAGATGACAAGTTGAACCACGGATCAAAATTCAAGAAGATGACTTATCTCTTGAAGACCGAAGCTTTGATACCACTTGATGAGGTTCCACTTGGAAATCCTCAAGAATTCCCTCAATGCTCCTCGGTTCCTTGGAAGATTGACAAGGAATGGAGGCTCCAAGAAGCTCCAATGTGACTCTAGCTTGCGTCTAGTTAAGTCCGGAAGAAGGAATGCTTTCCTAACTCTACAAAGAGAGGATCTCAAGTAGGGTAGAGTTTAGGAGAGTGACTTTCGGATAGGCAATTTCTATGGTAAGAAATCTCATCAATATATCATCCAAAAGTATCCTACAATCCGGTCATACAAGTATTTATAATAGAAATTAGGTTAAGGGTTTAAGTTGGGTTCACCTAGAGTTAAGTAAAACCATGGTATGGTTAACTTAACTCTAGGCGCCAAAATTTGAATTCTAAAATTCAAATTTTTGGTGCCAACCGGCCACCCCCCCATGTGCACTCATTTGGCATGTAATTAGGAAGCTATTTGAGTTGCATTTCGGATCACACCTTGTGCATGTGTAGCACATGGCCGAAATGCACTCCAAATGTGTTTCTAATTACATGCTAATGGAGATTCACATGTAACCTAATTAACCCTAAATTCACATGACCTCTAAATGACATTCCTACACTACTAGGCCGAAAATACAAGGCCCAAAAGAAATACATGGCACTAAGGCCCACTCCTATGCTAACCCTAATCTAATGGGCTTGAAACAAAGCCCAACAAAATAAAGTAGTGGGCTTTCCTTGGGCTTGGGCCCACTCTTCATGCATCATCCTTGCCATGGCTCTAGTAGTTAGGCCCTTAGTCCATGGGCCTCCTCCATCACTAAACATGCAATGCAACAATCAAAAAGCAATAAATAAAAGCGGTAAAAGAAGGGATTTGGAAAGAAACCTTCGAAGCGGGCTTTTATATATTCAAAACGAAGTTTAGGAGGCTTTTTGGTGCTCCTTCCCACTACACGTCCGCTCGCTCCTTTCCCTAAAGATAATTTTTACTATGGAAATCAAAGAGATTTCCCTTCGACTTGTTCGAGTCTCAAGCTAATGGCTCATGACTCAAGAACTTCGTCGGATTGGCTCTCGGAGAGACTTCTAGGGCAGATAATAGCTCAAAAACCCAAGAATACTCAGCACGAGGGTCCAGAAGTGTGGAAAAAGTGTGGAATGACGTGCAAATGACGTCCTATTTATAGGATTGAGGCGCAATACGGCCTGGGAGGTCAATACGGCCCGTACTGGGTTTTTGAACTACCGTACGGCCGTATTGAATTCAATACGGCCCGTACTGAAGTTCAAAAACTTCAGTACGGCCGTATTGATTTCAGTACGGCCCGTACTACGTTTTTGAACTACAGTACGGCCGTACTGAATTCAGTACGGCCGTACTGAAGTTCAAAAACTTCAGTACGGCCGTATTGATTTCACTATGGCCGTATTGTAGTTCAAATGGCTCAGTACGGCCGTACTAAAGCTCTAGGAGGGCGTATTGAGCTCCAATCCTCACACACCCTTATTCTAAGCTACTCTAAGACTTCTAGACCTACAAAGAATCATCCTAGGGTCTTCCAAGAGTCCTTCCGGCTGACTTTCCTTCGGTCTTCGAGAGTCCTTGAGTCTTATTTCCGACCCGGACAATTTTAGGGGTCTACAGCGAATGCCAATGTCCGTTTCGGCGGGTGGCGACAGATGGCGACTCCACTGGGGAAGCCTCGAGAGTCAGTCCCATTTAGTGATGGATTATTTCTAAAATGATAGTTTAAAATTACTTCATTACCCCTCGCTTGTATGATAATATGTTTTACCTAATTGGCTTTAATAACTGTTGGGTGTTTAAATTTTCGCAATTGTTTGAAATATAAACTGCACACGAACCTTTGCACACAACAGTTCCCTCTATACCCGGGGGCATGAGTGGAAAGCCATAGGGAGTGGATGCTAGTACGGCCGGTTGTCGAATAGGTCTATAGGTGCCCGTAGACCGTTGTCGGAAAGCATCACTCAAGGTGAAAACCATGAACTCAAGTCCGACAGTGCGTTGGAGCTTTCCATCGACTTACGACGAAAGGGATTGGGTCCCTATAATGGGGGCACCTTGGGGGCCTTAGACCGGTGAGAACAGTTAGAACCTCCTTGAATATGCACTTGTCTGCAGGATACCCCTACCTCGTGATTCGCTCGTGACTGTTCGTGGATGAGTGAATTGTTTGTGCATTGTTTATGTGACATTGTTTGAGCATACATTGCATTCTTTAGACATACAACATTCCCCTTTTAGAATAAGAATAAATAGGAATAAGAATCTTCCATTACATGGTGTTAACATCTACCCTCATCACATTCATGTAGGTAGTTTCCCTTTTCACCCAAAAAAATACAAAAAACAAAATACCCAAAAAAAAAAAAGTTATTTATCCAAACCAAGCAATATCATGCATCATCTTAGGAGCATCCTGAAAACATGATAATGCTTAGTTGAATAAACACAATGCATGCATATTCAACGCCATCATCTCATATCATGCATTCTTATCGAAGATCATGGAGGGATCTAGGGGAGTGCAAGGGCAGTTGAAGAAAGTGGACTTCTTGTTATACCGTGCCGAGAGGTTGGACCACCTCTGTTCTTTGATGCCACATGAGGCTCGTGTTGAGTTCGAGAAATCATATGGACTAGTCCTCGATTTGATGAAGATATGTGTGGATCCGGCCTTTCTGAGAGCATTGGTTCACTTTTGGAGTCTCGATCTGCATTGCTTCGAGTTCCCCCAGTTTGACTTAGTTCGTACTCTCGAGGAGTACGAGCTCATGCTGCGATGGCCCAAATCAGCAGGAGTCTATGTTTTTCATGGTAATTATGTGGTCGTGGAGAGGGTCGCTACTCAAGTCAAACTACCATCACGATCATCTGCCTTAGTGGGGAACGGCAGTATCAAAGGTTGGAAGCTCGCTATGATTGAGGATCACCTTTCTTCCTTAGCTGGTGAGGGAGATTGGTTAGCTTTCAACAAGACTCTAGCGTTAGCCGTGTTTGGGACAGTCCTATTCCCCTTTCACGCTAACACAGTGGACCATGCCGCTATGGATGCTTTCTTCGCATGGGACGTGCACATGAAGAGTCTCGTGCCTGCCATTCTTGCCGACACCTTGCTTTCTGTCAACATATCTCAGCAGAAGCAAGGGAAGATTATCCGATGCTGCACCTCCTTGATATATGTGTGGAGCATCACACACTTCTACGCCTCTAGTCACATGGGGACTTTTCCCGATCCGTTGAGGAGCTTTTCGAAGATCCCCGTATGCCGCCGTTATGCTTCCGAATGGAAGGAAGAGATGGAACAGTGGAGCATCGAGCACTTCACATGGGTTTGTCCTTGGTTCCGTCCGAGCAACGTATTGATGAGATGCGGCAGTTACCCAAGCGTACCTTTGATGGGCCTCAGGGGTTGCATAGCTTATTCACCTAGATTGGCTATGAGGCAACTTATGAGGACTCAGATTGTTCCTACTAAAGAGGAGCTTGGAGGATTGTGTTTCTCCTTTGATTCCGAGCATCAAAGGGACATGCACGCTGTCGTTAGAACATGGGAGAGACCAATCTACGAGGGAGATCGAGAGCTTGGAAAGCCTCGGGTATCCGTCTCCACCGACTACGAGACTTGGAGGAGCGAGAGGGGAGTGCCCCAACCATCCACCTCTTGCGCAACCGCAGTCACGAGGAGGTTGCTACAAGAACAAGTCGATGCCTTGACCAAGAAGCTGGAAATCATGGGAGCTCAGATGAGAGTTCTTGAGGAGAAAAGCGAAGAATCCAGTTTCGCCATTGACGGTCTACAAAGGCAGTGCAAGAAAAAAGACCATGAGATAGAGCGGCTCAAGGACGAGTGTGCTAACCTTAATGAGAAGGCTATTCGGGCATCCAAAATGCCAAAGGTCGAACCGAGTAGTCAACTCCGAGATGTCGACGCAAAGATAGCATGCCTTGAAGCCGAGTACGCAAGGCAGGCACAGTTGATCAAGGATATGCAAGATGATCTACTCTTGACTCGATCCGATGCGCAACAATGGCGGGAAGTTGCTCAACAACAAACCGCAAGCCTTTCCGATTTTCGCAAGAAGGAAAGGGAAGGATTAACACATATGGCTAAGCTCCGAGAGGAGAAGGATCGAGTCGAAGACGAGCTTAATGAGCTGCAAGCCATGATCAACTACTATATTCAAAAGGCGAAGGACGCTCAAAAGATTAGTGATAATATGAGCCAAGCGGTCCATACGCAAGCCGAAGCAATGGCCCGTCATGTAGAGGAAGCCGAAGTTGAATGGAGAAGAAACATGAACCCGCCTGTGGGTTTCTATCGGCTTTTCTCATTTTGTAAAAATTTGCTTCGAAGCATTGTATAATGAGTTGTACACTTTCTTTGGTTAATAAATCGAATTTTTGAGATCTATGAAATCTTTCAATTGCCTTTGCATTTCATAGTCATTCATTTGCATACATCTCTCCTAGTAATTCATTAATAACATTAATAAAAAGAAAGGATTAATCGATGCGTATGTTCAGAATGGATCGCACGCCGTTTGTTATTAAGTGTAAGCCAACAACCGCGCCAAGCGAACGCACATCAACTCCGTTGTTGGTAATCAAGACAAATAAAGGGGAAGGTCCGACACCGTTGAAGATCACTGCTCCAAGACCTTTTCCCTATGAATCGAAAAAAGCTGTGCCATGGATATACGACATCCATTCTTCTGCCGACAGCGATATCTCTAACATCGCTGGACTTGGGGGCATGACTAGGAGTGGCAGGATCTACACTCCCGAAGATCTTCATGATAAAGCTCCCTAGAATAAAGGAAAGGAAAAAGAAAAAGAGAAAACCGAGGAAAATAAAGAATCCGAGGAGGAGACTGACGAGCTGTTAAAATATATCCGACAGAGCGAGTACTCCATCGTGGATCAACTTCATAGGACGCCAGCAAAGATTACTCTGTTGTCGTTGATCCTAAGCTCCGAACCGCATCGGCAAGCTCTGTTGAAAGTCTTGAACGAGGCGTACGTGTCGCACACTATCTCCCAAGACAAGTTTGAGGGGATTGTTAGTCACATCACGGCTAATGATCACCTCACTTTCACCGATGAAGAAATCCCCGCTGAGGGACCGAATCACAACAAGCCCTTGCACATCTCTGTAAAGTGCAAGGAATATCACATCGCTAAAGTCTTGGTGGATAATGGATCTTCCTTGAATGTGATGCCAAAAAGAACGTTTGATCAAGTGGCAATCAAGGGAATCCAAATGCGCCCGAGCAACATGATCTTCCGAGCTTTCGACGGTTCTAAAAGAGAAGTGGTGGGAGAAATCAATCTTCCAATCTAAATTGGACCCACCATCTTTAATGTCGAATTTCAAGTGATGGACATTACTCCCGCGTACAGCTGTCTCCTCGGCCGACCTTGGATTCATGATGCGAAAGCTGTTCCCTCTACGCTCCACCAGAAAGTCAAATTCATAGTGGGTGACAAGCTGGTGACCGTACAAGCCGAAGATGACATACTCATCAGCAAGCCATCTGCCATACCTTACGTGGATGCAGCAGAGGAAGCTCTAGAGACCGCCTTCCAAGCATTGGAGATTGCCAATGTCGAAACGTTTCCCCGAGAAATGAAGAAGGTAGCCTACACGCTCACCAAGAACGGATACTTGCCTGGACAAGGACTTGGCAAGGATTCCCAAGGAATTCCCGAGCTACCCATTATTAAGGATAATCCGGGGAAACAAGGGTTAGGATACAACCCTAATAAAGATCAAAGGACGAAGAGGAACCAAGATCCTTCTCGACGTTCTTTAACCCAGATCTTTAGGAAGGTCGGTTCACAAGCGTCAAGGCCAGTCGTCGTCATCAAGTGCTCTTCTTCTTTCGATAGGGATGTATAGACCTGATGACTGTTAGAGATCACTCCTCAGGGACAGCCCGACCCCCGAGCCTCGATAGGGCACATGTTTCCGCTAGAATTATAATAAAATCGTTCTTTATTAGTTCTTATTGCTTCTTTTCTTGCTTGCAATAAATTTCTAGACCACATTATTTTTAACCCTGTTTGAATAAGCATGAATGAGGTTAAAATCGTCTTAATAACAATAAACCCGCATCATTTTTATGTGGAAGTGTGTGTGACAACTTGGAGCACCTTTCCTTGGCCTCGACAAGTGCTGTAGACCCCTAAAATTGTCCGGGTCGGAAATAAAGCTTGAAGACTCTTGAGGACTGAAGGAAAGTCAGCCAGAAGGACTCATGGAAGGCCCTAGGAGGATTCTCTGTAGGTCTAGAGGTCTTGTAATAGCTCAAAATAAGGAAGTGGAGGGAATGAAGCCCAATACGGCCTCCCAAAAGTTCAGTACGGCCGTATTGAACATTTTGAACTACAATACGGCCACACTGAACTCAATACGGCTGTATTGAGGTTTCTTGAACTTCAATACGGCCGCACTGAACTCAATACGGCTGTATTGAGGTTTCTTGAACTTCAATACGGCCGCACTGAACTCAATACGGCCGTATTGTAGTTCAAAAACTCAATACGGGCCGTATTGACCCCCAGAGGCCGTATTGCGCCTCATCCCTATAAATATGACGTCAATTGGACGTCATTTGACACTTTTACACTGAGTTTTAACCCTCTTCTTGAGTATTCTGGGTTTTTTTTGAGCAGTGCTCTGCCTAGAAATCACTCGGAGAGTTGATCCGACAAAGTTCTCGAGTTCTGAGCTTTTTGCTTGAGTCTCGAACCGAGTCGAAGGGAAATCCTCCGGATTTCCATAGTTAAAATTTTCTAGGAGGGAGCGAGCGGGCTTGTAGAGCGAGGGAACGCCAAAAAGCTTCCCAGTTTTACTTGAATATAAAAGCACGCTTCAAAGGTTTCTTCTTAAGACCTTCCTTTTACTGCTTTCTGTGTGTATATTTAACTGTCATCATGTAGATAGTTAAGTTATAATTGTTTAGAATAAATAGGGGTAATTTAGTAATTTCGCACTATTATTTTTAGAAATAATCTGTCATAGGGAACCCGAAAGGGGCGCTGTGGGGTGCTAACACCTTCCCCACGCGTAACCGACTCCCTTACCCGACTCTGGTTGTCATGGCCGAAGTCGATTTTTGAATCGATTGCCTTAAACTTCTTTTTCCAATGTTTTGAGTAAAACATTGGTGGCGACTCCATGAACCCTTCCTTTTTATGAAAACCGCTAATCCATGGAGGGTCCAGCTTGGGATTAACATGGATTGGTGAGCCTTTTAATAAAATTGCTCGTTTGACAAGGTCTCAGTTTGAGAATAAGTCATTCTAGCAATCCATATTTTTAAACAAATAAAAGAGTCCAACCATCCTTCGCGAATGCCGAAAGCCCGTTTCGGGCCGGTGGCGACAGATGGCGACTCCGCTGGGGAAGCCTCGAGAGTCAGTCCCATTTAGTGACAGATTATTTTTAACAAATAATAGTTAAAATTACTTCATTACCCCTTACTTGTATGATAACATGCTTTATTTATATGGCTTTAATAATTGTTGTATGTTTAGTTTCTGCAATTGTTTGAAATATAAATTGCACACAAACCTTTGCACACAACAGTTCCCTCTATACCCGGGGGCATGAGTGGTAAGCCATAGGGAGTGGATGTTAGTACGGCCGGTTGTCGAATGGGTCTATAGGTGCCCGTAGACCGTTGTCGGAAAACATCACTCAAGGTGATAACCATGAACTCAAGTCCGACAGTGCGTTGGAACTTTCCATCGACTTACGACGAAAGGAATTGGGTCCCTATAATGGGGGCACCTTGGGGGCCTCAGACCGGTGAGAACAGTTAGAACCACCTTGAATATGCACCTTTCTGCAGGAAACCCCTACCTCGTGATTCGCTCGTGACTGTTCGTGGATGAGTGAATTGTTTGTGTAAATGCTTATGTGCAATTGTTTGTGCATTAATAAATAACCTCGTGATAAGGTTAAAGAATAATCCCCATGCATGAAAAAACCATGACATGAGAGGAAAGACCATGTGCGAAAATATAATAAAAATGAGGAGCATGTGCATCATTACCAATAAGACATCATGCATCCCCATAAACCATGTATTTTAGGTTCACCAATACCTCTTGACATGAGTAAAAGAGACCCATAATTATCGAGATTCTCCGTTGAGGAGAGATCATAAGTCAAGGAGGGTAGTAACACTCTGTTTTAAAAAGGCAGCGCATTAAAAATGGAGGGTTATCAAGCTCATGTCAAGAGCGTATTCATTCCATAAATTAATTAGATTAAATATTCATTTTTAGAAAATGGCTGGTCATCTCTCTGTCCTCACACGCGCGCAGAAAATCAAGAAGATGGAAGCGCTGGAGGACAAAAATAAGAAGCTTACAGCCGAGCTCTCACAGCTCAAAGAACAAATGGCGCAAATGATGGAACTCATGCGTCACCATAATGTACATGGGTCTCACCACAGTGACCATGAGTCCCATCATCATGAGGAGGAGGAACATGAGGAAGAACCTCCACGAGCTGTACCCCTTGGGGCGGGGATCATGATTAAAGAGCCCGAGGTTTCAAAGGAACAATTCCATGCTCTTGAGGATCGGCTAAGGGCTATGGAGGGGCATGATTTTGACATCAAAGATGCCGCCGACATGTGCTTGGTGAGGGACATCCAATTCCCTCCCAAATTTAAAGTGCCAGATTTCCCAAAATACGTGGGATCGACTTGCCCTAAGAGTCATCTCACCATGTACTGTCGCAAAATGGCTGCATATGCCACAAATGAAAAGCTCTTGATCCATTGCTTCCAAGAGAGCTTAGCCGATACTGCGCTCAATTGGTATATGCAGCTAGATGGAAATCTAGTACATACATGGAGGCAGTTGGCCGACGCCTTTCTCAAGCGCTATAAATACAACATCGACCTAACACCCGATAGGTCAGATCTTCAAGCCTTGAGTAAGAAAAATGATGAATCTTTCAAGGCGTACGCCCAACGATGGAGGGAGTTGGCGGCACAGATAGAGCCCCCGCTGTCGGATAAGGAGACGGTGTCCTTATTCATAAACTCGTTGACCGGTCCCTATTATGACAAGATGATAGGGAACACGACAACACTCTTCTCGGACATCATCACCATTGGCGAAAGAGTGGAACAAGGGCTGAAAAGTGGGAAGCTAGCTGGGCTTTCCCAATCATTTGAAGCCAAGAAGACCTCTGTCGAAGCAGGAGTAGAGAGAAGAGCAAGCCACAATAGGGCCCCTCCATATTCTTCTTTTAGGGACTCATGATCAGTACCCGAGATCATGAGAACCTTTTCATGTAAATAAGGGTTTTTGTACAGTTTTAATACATATCAATAAAGAGGCATTTTTCACATATCATTCTCTCTTTTGTTCTTTTCTCTCTTTCCTCATTAAAAATTCTAAACCTAAACAGAACCAATAAAATAATTATGTCTGTAATTGTTCGCTCTGACCGGGATCCGAAAGTGAATGGGTTGAGTTGGAGAGTGATGAGGAGACCATCTCTCCGGATCTGCAAAGACTGCTAGAACGAGAAGCTCGCCTACTCCAACTCGTCAAGAGAAATTGGAGACTGTGAATTTGGGGCATGGCCGAGAGATATAAGAGGTCAACATTGGGACCCATATCAGTGATGAAATAAGGACACATGTTTCCGCTATGATTATAATAAAATCATTCTTCATTGCTTCTTTTCTTGCTTATAATAAAATTCTAAACCACATTATTTTTAACCCTGTTTGAATAAACATGAATGAGGTTAAAATCATCTTAATAATAATAAACCCACATCATTTTTATGTGGAGGTGTGTGTGACAACTTGGAGCACCTTCCCTTGGCCTTGACAAGTGCCATCATGGGTAAAAAGAAATCTTTCAAAATAAAAGAAGCTCGGCAGGAAACTCAAAAAGGGGACTGCGCAAAAATAAGAGCAAAAGACCCGCTAGGAATCCCACGAAAGGGTGACCTAGGCAAAAGTTAGGGTTACAAAAATAAACAAAAACAAAGGTCCGCTAAAACGCCACAAAAGGGTGTTTTAGGCAAAAATAAGGACAATCAAAAAACAAAAATAAATCCATGATGGTACCATGAACCGAATTCAAAAAGAAAGGTTCAAGGGAAGTTATCTAAGTTGTCAAATCACAACGTCAATAAACAAAGATTTTTTTAACTTCATAAGTGTTTAATCAAACAAAGCCTAAACACATAAGCCTACCTTGGCCATCCATTCTTATAAAAACCATTTTTGTAAAATAAATCCCCTCTAAAACACAAACTTCAGAATAAAAGTATCTTTCCCTTCTTTTCTCTCTTGTCCCAAATGATTTTAGAATAATCTAGTGGAAGCATGGAGAAATAAATCATCACTGATAATGGATCTAATCTGAACAACAAAATGGTGGAAGAACTGTGCCAAGAATTCAAGATCCAACACCATAACTCTTCCCCATATCGGCCAAAGATGAATGGGGCAGTCGAGGCAACCAATAAGAACATCAAGAAAATAGTGCAAAAGATGGTTGTCTCATTTAAAGACTGGCACGAGATGTTACCCTTCGCTCCTCATGGCTATAGGACTTTAGTACGTACATCTACAGGAGCTACTCCATTCTCCCTCGTTTATGGGATGGAGGCAGTTCTACCCGTCGAAGTCGAGATACCTTCTCTAAGGGTAATCTTGGAAACAAAACTTTCCGAGGTAGAATGGGTTCAAAGCCGATACGACCAGTTGAACCTTATCAAAAAGAAACGGCTGAACGCCATATGCCATGGTCAAGCCTATCAGAGGAAGATCAAAAAGGGCTTTTGACAAGAAAGTCCACCCTCGAGTCTACCATGAGGGAGAGTTGGTAATGAAGAAATTGCTACCAACTCAAAAGGACAAAATCGGAAAGTGTGCCCCAAATCACGGAGGACCATACATGGAAAAACGAGCCTTCTCAGGAGGAGCATTGATCCTCACAGACATGGATGGAAAAGAACTTCGATACCCAGTCAACGCTGACGTGGTAAAGAAGTACTATGCTTGAAGATGTTGCTTGCATAGGCCCGCTAGGATGAAAATCCAAAAAGGGCGTCCTAGGCAAAAGTTAGGGCAAAATAAAAAGCCCGCCAGTACAAGGGTACTAGGCAAAACAAAGGCGAATTTATCCCCGCTAGGATACGTCCTAGACAAAAATTAGGGGCAAAAAGAATAAGATGCAAAAACAAAGCAAGCAACGATCACTTGAATCGAAAACCGAAAGGCGGCTCAAGTGATTATCTTCTAGAAGCAAGCGTCTTGCAGCATCTACACTCCTGGCTCAGGCATCTCACCCGAAGCAACTAGGGGAATGTAAAGAGCAACAATTACAGATATAATTGTTAAGCCCAATGTATATAGCCTACCCAGGCCAGCCATTCTTCAGAAATTTCCTTCTGTATATCTTTCTGTAAAAACACTTGTGAATATTAATAAAATATCTATTCATTTCTTTTCTCTCTTGACCATGTGATTATGCCTCTAAATTGGTATTTCTAAAAATTGTATGAAATTCCTTAATAATCGGTCAATAAAGAAAATTGGAGGGGTTCCTATAAAATCCATAATCTCCTGCATAAAAGGCTCACAAAAATATTCCCTCACGTCGATGACAGAAATTCCTCCAAGAAAAGGAGGATAGGGAGAGCCATTCATTTTTCTAAAAACATTAAAATAATAAAACTTGCATTTGTGCATCACACACATTAGTTGCACATTCAAAGACCTTATCATGAGGCAATTGCATAAAATAGAAAATAGGAAAAATTGCTTGTGTATGGCAGCAGTCAACAGAAAAGGCCGCAAATCGACAGAAAAAGCAATCAAATACAGAAAAAGCCAAAAATCAACAAAAAAGGCAAAATACAGAAAACCCAACAAATTGAGCCTGGAGAGGCTTGCCGAAATAATACTCTCTCAGAAATAACTGAGCCTGGAGAGGCTTGCCGAAATAATACTCCTTCTTCATACAGAATAACTGAGCCTGGAGAGGCTTGCCGAAATAATACTCATACAAAATAACTGAGCCTGGAGAGGCTTGCCGAAACAATACTCCCACAGAATAATTGAGCCTGGAGAGGCTTGCCGAAATAATACTCATACAAAATAATTGAGCCTGGAGAGGCTCACCGAAATAATACTCGACAAATTGTACAGAATAATTGAGCCTGGAGAGGCTCGCCGAAATAATACTCCCCAGAGATATCTCAGCTTCCACTCATGGGCCAAATTCCCCAGTAAAAGCTATCAAACCAAGATCAGCAAGATTCCCCAAGGAGGGCTTGATCGTCTAAACAGAATATCCAAGTCGAAAGGACTATGACCTCCTCAGTGGAGGATAGCTTTCCAACTCAAGCGATGAGTGAAGCTAAGCCTAAAGAGGCTTTCTAAATAATACTCTGGGATATATAAACTTCAAATCCCTAGTCGCCTATTAAGAGGCATCCCTACAAAAAAGAGAAAAAATCAAAAGATCAATAATCATTCCCCAAGTGGAATCCGGCTCTTAGCCAAACATCAAGCGTCAAGATGATCTGCCTAACAGAAGAGGCTAATCACAAAAAAACGACAAAATCCCCCAGCGGATGATAGCCTACATAGAGGCAACAAAACCAGAAAAACAAAAAGAGTCACCCGAATAAGGATAACCGGGATACTCCACCATCGTCGAAAGGACGTCAGCCAATCATAAGGCATCGCTCACATCAGAAAGAGCATCTTCGTGTCTACACCCCAAGGAAACAGAAATTCCTCAATGGGTACCAACTACGCAATGGAAAGTTGGGACACAAGAACCTATGAGTAACTGCACATCCCCTAGATGGATCCCTGCGTTATCCAGCCCTCAGCGGCACCAAAATCAAAAACAAATCGTCGAAGCAGCATCGTGGACTGTGGAGACAAACTTATCTCAAAACCCTGGAGAGGGCAAACTCACCCTGGAGAGGGCAAACTCACCCTGGAGAGGGCAAACTCAGCCACCCTGGAGAGGGCAAACTCACCCTGGAGAGGGCAAACTCAGTCACCCTGGAGAGGGCAAACTCAACACCCTGGAGAGTGCAAACTCAGCCACCCTGGAAAGGGCAAACTCACCCTAGAGAGGGAAAACTCACCCTGGAGAGGGCAAACTCAGCCACCCTAGAGAGGGCAAACTCACCCTGGAGAGGGCAAACTCACCCTGGAGAGGGCAAACTCAACACCCTGGAGAGGGCAAACTCAGCCACCCTGGAGAGGGCAAACTCACCCTGGAGAGGGCAAACTCACCCTGGAGAGGGCAAACTCAGCCACCCTGGAGAGGGCAAACTCAGCCACCCTGGAGAGGGCAAACTCACCCTGGAGAGGGCAAACTCAGCCACCCTGGAGAGGGCAAACTCAGCCACCCTGGAGAGGGCAAACTCACCCTGGAGAGGGCAAACTCACCCTGGAGAGGGCAAACTCACCCTGGAGAGGGCAAACTCAGCCACCCTGGAGAGGGCAAACTCACCCTGGAGAGGGCAAACTCACCCTAGAGAGGGCAAACTCAGCCACCCTGGAGAGGGCAAACTCATCCTGGAGAGGGCAAACTCACCCTGGAGAGGGCAAACTCACCCTGAAGAGGGCAAGACTCATGCTACCAAAGTGACTAGAAGCGCGGAGGTATGCACCAACCTGGAGAGGCTACTCAACAATTTTCCCACCTGAAGACACTACAAGTCAGAAGGATGGCACATTCCCCGAACAATTGGGTCAACTCCTTTACTTATCAAACGGTACACCAAAAGGCCGTTTGACTAAGTAAAGGGGGGGCAGCTGTAGACCCCTAAAATTGTCCGGGTCGGAAATAAAGCTTGAAGACTCTTGAGGACTGAAGGAAAGTCAGCCAGAAGGACTCATGGAAGGCCCTAGGAGGATTCTCTGTAGGTCTAGAGGTCTTGTAATAGCTCAAAATAAGGAAGTGGAGGGAATGAAGCCCAATACGGCCTCCCAAAAGTTCAGTACGGCCGTATTGAACATTTTGAACTACAATACGGCCGCACTGAACTCAATACGGCCGTATTGAGGTTTCTTGAACTTCAATACGGCCGCACTGAACTCAATACGGCTGTATTGAGGTTTCTTGAACTTCAATACGGCCGCACTGAACTCAATACGGCCGTATTGTAGTTCAAAAACTCAATACGGGCCGTATTGACCCCCAGAGGCCGTATTGCGCCTCATCCCTATAAATATGACGTCAATTGGACGTCATTTGACACTTTTACACTGAGTTTTAACCCTCTTCTTGAGTATTCTGGGTTTTTTTGAGCAGTGCTCTGCCTAGAAATCACTCGGAGAGTTGATCCGACAAAGTTCTCGAGTTCTGAGCTTTTTGCTTGAGTCTCGAACCGAGTCGAAGGGAAATCCTCCGGATTTCCATAGTTAAAATTTTCTAGGAGGGAGCGAGCGGGCTTGTAGAGCGAGGGAACGCCAAAAAGCTTCCCAGTTTTACTTGAATATAAAAGCACGCTTCAAAGGTTTCTTCTTAAGACCTTCCTTTTACTGCTTTCTGTGTGTATATTTAACTGTCATCATGTAGATAGTTAAGTTATAATTGTTTAGAATAAATAGGGGTAATTTAGTAATTTCGCACTATTATTTTTAGAAATAATCTGTCATAGGGAACCCGAAAGGGGCGCTGTGGGGTGCTAACACCTTCCCCACGCGTAACCGACTCCCTTACCCGACTCTGGTCGTCATGGCCGAAGTCGATTTTTGAATCGATTGCCTTAAACTTCTTTTTCCAATGTTTTGAGTAAAACATTGGTGGCGACTCCATGAACCCTTCCTTTTTATGAAAACCGCTAATCCATGGAGGGTCCCGCTTGGGATTAACATGGATTGGTGAGCCTTTTAATAAAATTGCTCGTTTGATAAGGTCTCAGTTTGAGAATAAGTCATTCTAGCAATCCATATTTTTAAACAAATAAAAGAGTCCAACCATCCTTCGCGAATGCCGAAAGCCCGTTTCGGGCCGGTGGCGACAAGTGCCATCATGGATAAAAAAGAAATCCTTTAAGGACAAAATCCTAAAAACAAAAAAGCTCGGCAGGAAACCCAAAAAGGGGGCTGCGCAAAAATAAGAGCAAAGAACCCGCTAGGAATCCCACGAAAGGGTAACCTAGGCAAAAATTAAGGTTGCAAAAATGAACAAAAACAAAGGTCCGCTGAGACGCCACAAAGGGGTGTTTTAGGCAAAAATAAGGGCAATCAAAAAGCAAAAGAAATCCATGATGGTACCATGAGCTGAATTCAAAAAGAAAGGTTCAAGGGAAACTATCTAAGTTGTCGAATCACAACGTCAATAACAAGACTTTCTTAACTTCATAAGTGTTTAATCAAACAAGCCTAAACACATGAGCCTACCTTGGCCAGCCATTCTTACAAAAACCGTTTTCAAAACAATAATAATCCCCTCTAAAACACAAACTTTTGAACAAAAATATCTTTCCTTTCTTTTCTCTTGTCCCAAACGATTTTAGAATAATCTAGTGGAAACATGGAGATATAGTGGTCAATAGGAAGGTTGATACGTCTTCTAAAGGAAGGGAAGGATCACTGGGTTGATGACACCAATCTCGATATAACACGCATCATTCCTCGGTTACAGAAATCGGCAGCGCACAGCCCGTCTAGAGGAATGGCAAAAATCCAAGCAAAGAAACGCATCGGTTAATTCTTTTGAAAAATAAATCAAATAGAATTAGGTGCATCATACCGCATACATGCATACAGATGATAGGTGTACTGGAAGATCACTTATTCTCTGTTTATTTAAAAAAAAAAATGAACTTCAGAAAAAACAATGCGCCCGTACTAAAATTAGGGTTATGAACAAATTTTCAACTCAATACGGGCGTACTGAAATGAATACGACCGTATTGGCCATAACGTCCACACCAATACGGGCGTATTGAATTCAATACGGCCCGTATTGGCCCATTCTTTTGTACATCAACAGTAAGATCAGTACGGCCGTACTGAATTCAGTACGGGCCGTACTGACCTAATTTTTTCTATAAATACGTCCCTCCTCCTCTCATTCATCACAACATCTTCATTCCTCTGCATACTTTATCTGTGAGTGTGTTTGAGATCCCTCCGATTCCGAAAAAATGGCCGAGTCTTCAAGGAAGAGGCAGAGGGTCCCTGCGCAACTTGAAATGACCGCGCGACACCAAGAGAGGTTGGATTTCCTCGAGTCATTCGTCTTCCAGCTGTAGAGGGTGCTCGACTTCAGCATCCTTCGGGCAATGGAATGGGAAGATGAGGTCAGAGGCTACATCGATGCCATAGGATGGGGGTTCCTCCTTGATCCCCACCCTAAGATCTATCCCACCGCGACAAAGGAATTTCTGGCTACCGTCGGTGTCACAGAGTCGACGAACAGCTATGGCGCAACGGTCTACTCTGTAGACTTCTGGATGAAGGGAGGATACCGCTCCCTGACACTGGATGAATTCAACGTCCAGGCTGGTTTCTTTCGGCGAGCCGATCAGTTGGAATATCGGGACGCCGTCTGTGAGTGCCCTGATAATCTGACCCCGACCGAGATGTGGAGAGAGGTCACGGGTCAGATGGATTATCACGCTGGAGTAAAGGGTACCCGGCTCCCGACTGCGCTCCGGATTTGCCACAAGCTGATCACCGGCTCCATCCACGCCAGACTGAAGAGTCTAGAGTCAGTAACGCGGCAGGATCTGCTAGCTCTTTATTGCATGGCCACCAGGCAGAAGGCCAACCCCGGATTCTTTTTTCTCGAGCATATAAAGAATCTGGGGGCAAGAGAGGGCAGCGACGCTCGGGGAGGATACATTTTGGTCTCTACGTTTCTTTCATGACTCGCCGAGACTTGGGGGTGCCCTGATGGCGTAGATGCAGGGGTGTTGGCGCCCAAGCCTATCAATGCTGCCACCCTGCTCAATATGAAGATCATTGCTAAGGCAGGGAGGCAATATGTACGTGCGACCACCCACGACACCTTCAGTGAGCTTTTGGAGAACATCGAGCTCCCGGGTGAAGGGGACCCGCAGACAGAGGCCGACACCTCGCAGCAAGACAGGGCCTACTTTGATGCTCGTTTCGACGCGTTGCAGTAGAGCATCAACGCCCGATTCGACAATGCGCAGCACAGCATTGACGCCCTGAGACAGGATTTTGACAACCTGTCAGTCTGGCTGCATCGTCGCTTCCCAGACCCTCCACAGGATCCGCCGGCAGAGGAATGAAGACCGGCCATTTGCTGTGTTTTCTTGCTTTTTGTTTATTTTGATTGATCGGGCTGTGCCCCACTCTTGTTATCATCATTGTACAAATTTCATTTCGTTTGATTAATGAAATTTTCCACTTTCGAGTTCAAAATTCTTTAGCACTTTAATTTCTGTACAGAAAAAGCCGAAAAAGCCGAAATCGACAAAAAAGGCAAAAAATTCAGAAAATCCAACAATCGTACAGAATAACTGAGCCTGGAGAGGCTTGCCGAAATAATACTCCCCAGAGACATCTCAGCTTGCACTCTTGGGCCGAATTCCCAGTGAAAGCTATTAGAGCAAGATTAGCAAGATTCCCCAATGGAAGCATGATCATCCAAACAAAATATCCGAGTCAAAGGACTTAGACTTCCTCAGTGGAAGATAGCTTTCCAACTCGAGCGACGAGTGAAGCTAAGCCTGAAGAGGCTTTCTAAATAATACTCTGGGATACATAAGATCCTCAATCCCCATTCGCCTACTCAGAGGCACTCCTTCAAAAAGAGAAAATCCGAAAAGATCAATAACCATTCCCCAAGCGGAATTCGGTATTCAGCTAAACACCGAACGTCAAGATAATCCGCCTAATAGAAGAGGCCAATCAAGATCAATACGACAGAATCCCCCAGCGGATAACAGCCTACGCAGAGGCAACAAAACCAGAACATCAAAAAAGTCACCCGAATAAGGATAACCGGGATACTCCACCAACGTCGAAAGGACGTCAGCCAATCATAAGGCATCGCTCACCTCAGAAAGAGCATCTTTGTGTCTGCATCCCCAAGGAATCAGAATTTCCCCAGTGGGCACCAACTACGCAATGGAAAGTTGGGACACAAGAACCTATGAGTAACTGCACATTCCCTAGACGGATCCTTGCGTTATCTAGCCCTCAACGGCACCAAAATCAAAAACAACCGTCGAAGCAACATCGTGGACTGTGGAGACAAAATCATCACACAAATCCCTGGAGAGGGCAAACTCACGCTACCAAAGTGACCAGAAGCACGGAGGTATGCAACCCTGGGGAGGGCAAACTGCAGACCCTGGAGAGGGCAAACTCACGCTACCGAGGTCGTCAGAAACACCGAGGTATGCACGAGCCTGGAGAGGCGACGACTAATACTCAGCTACCGACGTCGTCAGAAACACGGAGGTATGCAGCTGCCAACGTCGTCAGAAACACGGAGGCATGCAGACCCTGGAGAGGGCAAACTCACGCTACCGAGGTCGTTAGAAACACCGAGGTATGCACGAGCCTGGAGAGGCGACGACTAATACTCAGCTACTGACGTCGTCAGAAACACGGAGGTATGCAGCTACCAACGTTGTCAGAAACACGGAGGCATGCAGACCCTGGAGAGGGCAAACTCACGCTACCGAGGTCGTCAGAAACACCGAGGTATGCACGAGCCTGGAGAGGCGACGACTAATACTCAGCTACCGACGTCGTCAGAAACACGGAGGTATGCAGCTGCCAACGTCGTCAAAAACACGGAGGCATGCAGACCCTGGAGAGGGCAAACTCACGCTATCGAGGTCGTCAGAAACACCGAGGTATGCACGAGCCTGGAGAGGCGACGACTAATACTCACCCTGGAGAGGGCAAACTCAACCTGGAGAGGCTACTCAACAATTTTCCCACCTGAAGACACTACAAGTCGGAAGGATGGCTTACTCCCCGGACAATTGGGTCAACTCCTTTACTTGTCAACCGGTACACCAAAAAAAGCCGTTCGACTAAGTAAAGGGGGGGCAGCTGTAGACCCCTAAAATTGTCCGGGTCGGAAATAAGACTCAAAGACTCTCGAAGACCGAAGGAAATTCAGCCGGAAGGACTCCTGGAAGACCCTAGGATGATTCTTTGTAGGTCTAGAAGTCTTAGAGTAGCTTAGAATAAGGGTGTGTGAGGATTGAAGCTCAATACGCCCTCCCAGAGGTTCAGTACGGCCGTACTGAGCCATTTGAACTACAATACGGCCATAATGAAATCAATACGGACGTACTGAAGTTTTTGAACATCAGTACGGCCGTACTGAATTCAGTACGGCCGTACTGTAGTTCAAAAACTCAGTACGGGCTGTATTGACTCCTTAGGCCGTACTGCGCCTCAATCCTATAAATAGGACGTCATTGGCTCGTCCTTCCACACATTTGGAGCATTTCTCCACCCTCTGGCTGAGTATTCTTGGGTTTTTGAGCTATTCTCTGCCCTAGAAATCTCTCCGAGAGCTGATCCGACTAAGTTCTTGAGTTCACGAGCCTTTAGCTTGAGACTCGAACAAGTCGAAGGGAAATCTCTTTGATTTCCATAGTTAATATTTATTTTTAGGGAAAGGAGCGAGCGAACGTGTAGTGGGAAGGAGCGCCAAAAAGCCTCCTAACTCCTTTTTGAATATATAAAAGCCCGCTTCGAAGGTTTCTTTCCAAATCCTTTCTTTTACCGCTTTCATTTATCGCTTTTTGATTGTTGCATTGCACGTTTAAAGCTTTCATCATGTAGATAGTTTACTTATAATCGTTCTAATAAATAGGGGTAGTTTAGTAATTTTACGCTATTATTTATGAAATAATCTGTCATAGGGAACCCGAAAGGGGCGTTGTGGGGTGCTAACACCTTCCCCACATGTATTCGACTCCCTTACCCAACTCTGGTTGTAATGGCCAAAGTTGATTTGCGAAAATCAATTGCCTTATGTCTTTTTCCAATGTTTTGAGTAAAACATTGGTGGCAACTCCAAGAACCCCTTTTTGCGAAAACCACTAATCCATGGAGGGTCCCGTTTGGGATTAACACGGATTGGTGAGAATCATTTAACAAAATTGTTAGTTCGATGAGGTCTCAGTTTGAGAATAAGTCGTTCTAACAATCCATCATTTTTCAAAACTAAAAAAGAGTCCAACCATTGTCGCGAATGCCAATGTCCGTTTCGGCGGGTGGCGACAGGCCTTGATTGGCCCACACCTTCATGTCTAGCCAACTCCTCTTGGCTCCTTCAATATGTCACCTCTTGCCTTCCTAGGCATGATTCCATCATCCCCTCCCTCTTGAAAAGGATTTGTCCTCAAATCACGAGGATGCATGGAATAAGAATCATCACCTACATACACAACAAACCATATATAAGAGGTGACATGTTTATGATGAGAAAATGGATTATGGATCCTAAGAGGAGTCCTTATATCTAGCCTAAGAAAGAAAAATAAACTATCAAAATTAGGCTCCCTAAAAGTAGAAATTGGATCTTTTTCTAAGTATAACCTAGAATGAAATCCTAAAAATGTAATGACACTATAGCTAAGACAAAAAAAATGCTTCTTAAAAATTACAACATCTTGCCTAAAATACCCTAAATGGTAACCTAAGATTTTCCTAGAATATAAAGAAAATACCACTAGAAAATGCCCTAAACAATTTTGGATTTGATTGTTTACTAGATACTCACAATCATATAAGCTATATTTGTCTTGTAGGGAAGGAAACGTATTAAGTTCAAAAGAGTAAGAACTTCCCATAAGATCAAACATAGAATTATAAGTTGTATCTACTAAACAATGTAAACCAAAAATTGGGTGCTTTATTAGAATAATTAAGGTAGAAGGAATCCTAAAGAGGGGAAGGCTTTCTTCCTTGGGCACCTCCAAGGAAGTAGCACAAGAAGTGGAACTAAATGTAGTCCACTCCTTCTTCACTACATCTTGAAGTTGAGATTCATTTTTCTTTAGAATGATTTGTTCTTGAATCTCTACTTCATGACTAGTGGTAAGATTAGGGTAAGAGTTAAGGTCTTTATTTATGAAGAGAGTATTTTGTAAATGACTTTTAGTGGTAGAACAACTCTCTTCACTCACAAGTCCTTTAGAGGAATTATTTTCCTCTTTACTCTTCCCTAAGAGCAATGCCTTTTTTCTTTCTTTTTCTCTTGTTTTTCTCAATTTTTCTTTTGTTAAAAGTTTTTCTCTCTTTTGTTTAATAATGTGAATTTTTTCCTCTAAAATTGCAAGTCGTGCTTTTTCTTCAAGTTTTTCTTTTTCTTTTTTTTAAAGCTTCTTGCTTTGTCCAAGGTGTTAGTGATTTAAGCCTTTGAGTAGAATGTGAAAAACTTTTTGGAGAGCTTGAATCACTACCACTTGAGGAATATTTTCTCATGATTAAACAAAAGAATTATTTTTTTTATATGCTATGCAAAAAAGAAAATATTTTTGGGTTTTTCAAGGAATAAAAATAGCACTTGGAAGTCTAAGTGTACAAGTTGCACTATCAAGGGAGGTGAGCTACAAAGAGCCACTTAATAACCAAGCCTTTTCAAGTGGAAATCACTAAACTCCTTTGTGGTATCTTTGATTCCCCAAAACTTTTCACAAAAATTTTTATGTGTATGCTTTTCACAATTTTGTTTTTAAGCTAACTAAGCGTGAGCAATTAAAACTACACAATACTAGACGTTTCAAGGCACACAAAGTAAAACAATTAAGGACAAGAAACTTAAAGGAAGCAAGGATAAGTAGCTAGTCGGATAACCCTAAGTGGAAGCTTGAAACATATGAAATTTTCAAGCCACTTCCACTAGTACTACACGTGAGTAGGCTATCAAGGAGTTAGATATACCTGACCAGCTTCTTAATACTCCCTCCAAGCTTTACAAATTGGTTTAAAAATACAAGAGAATTGACAAAAATTTAAACTATCCTAGAAAGCAATAAATGGCGGTTTTGGTGACCAAGTTAGTGAGGAATTTTGTTGTCAAATTTTCTAACACTTGTTTAAGTGTTTTAATCCGCCACCAACCCTTCAATAAAGTTGCTCCTGGACCTGCACAATGAACACAAAAAAAGAGGTTAATCGAGGCTGCTCACAAGGTGAAAGGAATGGTCACTCAAGTGAAGGAAGTTTAGGAAGAGTTTGGTCACTAAATTAGGTCAAATTTTGTAGTCTTAGTGTCCAAAACTTTTCCTACTCTTTGTTGAGTCAATGCTTGATCCTTAAGAAAGGATTTGAGGCCACTTCCAGCACAGAAAATTTAATGAAAGAAAACAAGACAAGCAACAAAAGCACAATTTAAGAAGCTTAACTTTGGAGGGAGGTGAGCTACTAGGAGCCACTTAAAAACCAAGCCTCTTCAAGTAAAAATTACTAATCCCCTTTGTAGTTAATCTCTACCAAATTCTTTTCAATGAAAATTATTTTTGATGTTTTATGAACTATGATAAACTAGTCGTGAGAAAGTAATTAAGGAAAAGTATTAAGCAAGAATTTAAACTACATAAACGTGTCCTAGGGTGAGAGCTTGAGAGATACCAAAGATCAATCAAGGACCACTCCCACCAAGTACTAACGAAAATGGTAAACTTAAGGAGAGATGGTTGTGTACCAAAGACACTTCCAAGACACTCCTTTAAAGGCCTAATACAAGGTATAAACAAAATTAATCAACAAAGAACAAGTGGCTTAAAGTAATTTATGAAAACAGCCACCAATAATTAGTAAAGAATTAGAGACCAATTTTGCAAGGAAAAATTTCAAGTAGTAAGGAAATTTTTTTTTTTGGTCTCTAAATCCGTCACTAATTACTCTGTTTTTTTTTTAAATTCAATTACAAAGCAAATGAAACTCCAAAGTGTCTCCTCGGATGTGTGTAGGTCCAGCAGCCACAAAATTCCAGCCAGTAAAGTGTTTAGTGTTTGAATGTTTAGTAGTCAATTCCGAAAGCTCTCTTGGTCACCTTACTCCTCCTTTCCTTAGTCCTCTTTTGATGACCCTTGTAGAACTAGCTTCTATGGAGATAGACTAGGTCAAAACTTAGGTCACACTTGAGTATTAAAATGAGCACCAACAGCCAAGAGAATTGAGATTTAAGGAGGATAAGAATAGAGTTTAGGAAAAGACAATATAGATGAACAATGAACAAAAAGAAATGGCTAAAACAAGAATGAATAGTCCTAGATAGGTTCTAGAATGGAATAAAAAATCAAAACACTCAACAATGATAAGCTGAAATATGTGATAAGGAATACACACAAGTAACTGAGATACTACACAAGTCAACAATCTCCTTTGTTTGGCTTTTTCTTTGAACATTAAATTAGGTTTAGCCTCTTTTTTTTTTTAATCAAATTGCTTTTGCATTTTTTTTTCTATCTATTTTTTTTATATGTTTAGGAGATGCCTTTTTTCTTTTTAAAATTTTGAAGCACACACTCTCGGTCTCTCTTTGTTTGATGCACCAAAACCATTTCAAATTTTGTAACTCAAATGACAAGGAAATTAGGTCAAGATGTAATGTAAATTGAACATGTTTTTTTCACTTGTTTGTTCTTAGCACATGGCACGGTTTTTGGCTCCTAAATTCAAATTTCAAATTGAGCTAACACAAATTTTCAGCCAACAAGTCACACACAAGATTAAACACTCACGGATGATGAGAAATTTTTTTTTAAGACATTTTCTAAGATGGAAACCTAAAATTTCTAAGAAAACTACTAATGATCTAATAGTAGTTCATGAACTCAATTAAAAACAAAATGATGAGCTTATACCAAATGCTTAAGGATCTCGGCCAAATCCAGAAAAATTGATTCAAATTTCACAAAGAAAAGTTCTAAAGGATCAACAAGCAATGCTAAGAATTATGAACATATAAAGGACTACACAACCCTACTAGACATGGATTCAAAACAAAATTAAGACTCAAGTAATCCAATGACCGAATAAAATTCAAATAAGACTCAAGAAAACCAAAAAAATGTTCTTAGGCAGAAAAATTCCTATCAAGCACAAGAAGAGAGCATGATTCATGGAAGCATATGATCATAAGCGCATAGATGAATCATTCAAGCAACAAGAACTAGATCCATCAAATTTTAAGGCAAAATTAGATCTAGGAAGGAGTAAACTCAAAAGTGACAAAACTCAAAATGAATACAAGAACAAGATGATGAACACAAGAACAAGATGAACCACGGATCAAAATTCAAAAGACAAGATAATGAACTTATCTCTTGAAGACCGAAGCTCTTGATACCACTTGATAAGGTTCCACTTGGTGAATCCTCAATGAACACATTCAAATCCTTCTCGGTTCCTTGGAAATATGGCAAGGAAGGAAACTCCAAGAAGCATCAATGTTACCTAGGCTTGACCATGCCAAGTCCGGAAGAAGAAAGGGATAACCTAGCTCTACAAAGAGAGGAGCTCAAAGAGGGTAGAGGTAGGCTATGAGTGACTTTCGGAGGGAGAGAGTTCAATGTGAGAAATCTCATTCATAAATCCAAAAGTGAGGTACAAAGCTCGGCCAAAATGTTTTATAGGGAGAAATTAGGTCTAGGTAACCATGGGTTAGCCTAAGGTTAAGTGGAACCATGGTATGGTTCACTTAACTTTAGGCGCCCAAAATTTGAATTCAAAAATTCAAATTTTGGAGCTTAAACCGGATCTCCCATGTGCAAGTTCATTTGGAATGTCATTAGGCTTCCATTTGGCTTGCATTTCGG
Source organism: Cajanus cajan (assembly GCF_000230855.2). NCBI lineage: Eukaryota > Viridiplantae > Streptophyta > Magnoliopsida > Fabales > Fabaceae > Cajanus > Cajanus cajan. The sequence continues at coordinate 44,692,342 of NC_138525.1, forward strand.
ATCACACCATGTGCATGTGTTGCACATGGCCGAAATGTACTCCAAATGTGAATCTAATTACATTCTAATGCAACTTCACATGCAACCTAAATAACCCTAAATGTAAATGACCTCTAAATGAAAATCCTAAACTACAAGGCCGGAAATACAAGGCCCAAGGAAAATACAAGGCACTAAGGCCTAAATCCTATACTACCCTATACTACTTGGGCTTGAGTCAAAGCCCAACAAAACAGAGTAATGGGCTTCTCTTGGGCTTGGGCCCACTCTTCATGAATCCTCCTTGCCATAGCCCTAGTAGTTGGGCCCTTAGCCCATGGGCCTCCTCCATCAGAACCAGTATAAAAGACTTGTGCAATCTTCTTCTACCTTTATCTTTTACTTTGAGTAATTTCTTGGTTGAACATTAAAGAAGATAATTCTTGATTAGCATGTGATGGAATAACACTAAGTCCAAGAAGTCCAAGAGGTGATGTATTGAAGGAAGCAAAAGGAATGGGTTAGTGTTGAAAAACCATAGGAGGAGTGAGGCCACTTTTGGACCTTAGCTCCTAAGTTCTTATTAGCATAGCATTTATTTTTATTCCTATTTTTCCCTTGTACTTTGGGGTATTTTAGTCATAGAATTTATTTTACTTATATTTCCAATTTTACCCTTGTATTATGGGGTGCTCTAGATTATTAGGGTTTTTAATTTTGGGCTAGGGTATTAATTAGAGGGTGACGCATTTTTGGTGCTTATTGGGTCTATTTTTGGTGTTAGAAAGGCTTAGGCCCAAGTGGAGGGCAAAGGTTGCATGGTCTTATCATGCACCTAGATATAGCCAATCTAAACCCAAAGATTCCATCCTTGGCCACCAAGTTGCATCTAGGGTTCATTTGCATTTCATTTGGAATGCATTTGCCTACTCCAAATGCAACCCTAGATGCCTCCCCTCCTATAAATACCCAACACCCCACACCTTGTAAATACTTTGGATTATATGATATTGAGTGAGCCTTTTGTGCCTCAAAATCTATCCTTAGTCCCTAGGTTAGTTTCGGCTAGCCCCCTTCATTCTCCACCCTTGGAGAGTGAAACCCTAGAGTGGCCTCCACCTACACTTGGAGTGAGCCAACCTTGTGAGCACCAAACACCATTTCACCAAACACTTCCGCCCAACACCTCCTTTCACGCCCATCTCCCTTTTGTCCCACAAAAACCTTCCTTTGTCTACCCCTTGGTGAACCTAGATCAAGGGCAAGGAGTCTCCTTTCAACCACTATCATCATCCATGGAAGGAACTACTCCATCAAGGGGTTCCTTCCATGGATGATGATAGTGGTTGAAAGGAGACTCCTTGCCCTTGATCTAGGTTCACCAAGGGGTAGACAAAGGAAGGTTTTTGTGGGACAAAAGGGAGATGGGCGTGAAAGGAGGTGTGGGCGGAAGTGTTTGGTGAAATGGTGTTTGGTGCTCACAAGGTTGGCTCACTCCAAGTGTAGGTGGAGGCCACTCTAGGGTTTCACTCTCCAAGGGTGGAGAATGAAGGAGGCTATCTGAAACTAACCTAGGGACTAAGGATAGATTTTGAGGCACAAAAGGCTCACTCAATATCATATAATCCAAAGTATTTACAAGGTGTGGGGTGTTGGGTATTTATAGGAGGGGAGGCATCTAGGGTTGCATTTGGAGTAGGCAAATGCATTCCAAATGAAATGTAAATGAACCCTAGATGCAACTTGGTGGCCAAGGATGGAATCTTTGGGTTTAGATTGGCTATATCTAGGTGCATGATAAGACCATGCAACCTTTGCCCTCCACTTGGGCCTAAGCCTTTCTAACACCAAAAATAGACCCAATAAGCACCAAAAATGCGTCACCCTCTAATTAATACCCTAGCCCAAAATTAAAAACCCTAATAATCTAGAGCACCCCATAATACAAGGGTAAAATTGGAAATACAAGTAAAATAAATTCTATGACTAAAATACCCCAAAGTACAAGGGAAAAATAGGAATAAAAATAAATGCTATGCTAATAAGAACTTAGGAGCTAAGGTCCAAAAGTGGCCTCACTCCTCCTATGGTTTTTTAACACTAACCCATTCCTTTTGCTTCCTTCAATACATCACCTCTTGGACTTCTTGGCCTTAGTGTTATTCCATCAGCATGTGTGTGTGAACATTGATGGTTTAAATCTGAATTAAAGCTTTACATTTGAACCTCATTATTTTGTAATCAAGAAAGCATATAGCATTCATTTTTCTATAAACAAGTCTTTAAAGAAACTTCATTTGAAAATTCAGTCTTAGAAAAGTTTAAGTGAAATAAAGATCCTAAATACTCTGATAATTTTTAAATGGTCATAGAATCCAATTCACCCCCCTCTTGGATTGTGCCATTCTTTTCTAACAGAGGCGCCTTTCCCTTTCTAATGCAGTCCACCAATACATGGAATGCCCATGGAAGCTAAGGGTAGCCAGAGGGACTTTCCTCTTTTCACTCACCTTGTGGCAAGCAAAGAGTTGCTCCACTTTCATCTCCCAATCAAAATATACTTCCACATCATCTTTTCCAAAGAATTGTGGAGGTCAACTTTGACTTCCCTAGATTTAATGGTTCTCCTAGGGGCGGGTTGATAGTGGTCTCCCATATTTAGACTCTCATTGGGAGATGAATATTGAGAGTGTGAGCCCATACTCTTTCTCTTTTGTTTTCTCATTTCTTTTCTAAGTTTTTCCTCTTCTTGTCTACGAATTCTCAAATCCTCTTCAAGGATAGCAAGTTGAGCCTCTCTTTCTATTTTATCCTTCTCTTTTTGAATGGCTTCTTGCTTCCTCCATAGTTTAAGTGATTTTAGCTCTTTTGTGATATAAGAAAGACTTTTTGGAGAGCCATCACTTTCACTATAATTAGAGTTTTGAGACATTTTTAAAACAAAAAGTATTTTCACACAAAAATAGTTTTTAAGAAAATAATATTTTTTTTTTAAGTGCTAGACTTAGCACTTAGTGGTCTAAGAGTACAAATTGAACTATAGAGGGAGGTGAGCTACAAAGAGCCACTTAATAACCAAGTCTCTTCAAGTAAAAATCTCTAAACCCCTTTGTACTTTTTCGTGCACCAAAATGTTTTCACAAAGTATTTTCAAAAGGAAAATAACAAACAAGTGCCTAATGTGTACAGTTAATCAAGGCTTGAAATCATAAATTGCTTGAAAACATAAATGACATGAAAACATAAATTGCTTAAAACATAAATTGCATGAAAACTTAAAGAAAAGAAAACATAAACTAGGCGTTTAAAGCTATAAACCTAAGTGAGAGCTTGGAAAGTACCAAAGACTTTCAAGGACCTCTCTCACAAGCACTAAACGGATTTACCTACTTGAAAACACTAAGGAGAGATGGAGATACACCAAAGGCACTCCAAGACACTCCTAAGAAAGGCCTTGTACAATAAATGAAAGAAATGAAAATTTACAAGAAATGAAATGCAAATTTACACCAAATGAAATGCAAATTTACACCAAATGAAATGTAAATTCACACTCAAATGAAATGTAAATTCACACTAAATGACATGTAGTGGCTGCACCAAATTTTAGAAAACAAAATTCAGCCACTAAATTAGTGACAAATTTAGAGACGGATTTTACAAGGAAAAGTTTTGAGACAAAATTTTCGTCTCTAAACTAGTCTCTAGTTTTCACAATATGTCACAAAACTTTTATGGTGTTCTTCCAAGCTTCTCGCAACTGCAGCAACCTCTCCAAATATATCTCTCCTCTCTTAGGAATAACCTTGATGTTGGTTATTCCTAGGTGTTTAGTCTCCCACCAAGAGCTTTCCACCAAAGAGAATAGCAATCTCCTAGGCTTCCACAAACACTTCAAGATGCTACCCTTGTACTTGGCTTTCCACACCTTCAAAGAGGCACTCAACACACCTTAAGTTGCTAGAGTTATATAGGAAAAACTGAAAAAGCACAATTAGGAAAAACTACAGCAAATGGTAGAATTAAAGAGACAAGACTAGAAAGAGTTCCAAATAAAGACAAGCAAAAATTAAGGCACCAAAGAAAGGTTAGCACACAAATGGAAAACCTATCAATGGCACTAGAGTAGATTACAAAACAAAATCTATGATTACAAAACAAAATAATACTCAAGAACAATTGATATGTGGCTGGACATCTTTCACACAAACAAAGCCAACCAAAATCCGAGAGCAACTTACACAAAATTTATACTCCTTGGCTTTTTCTTGTACTCTTTCTTTATGATTCTTTTTATAACTTCTTTTACACTTTTTATTTTTCTTTTTGTACAGGAGGTATACTAGTGAAAATGTTTTTCTAGTGCTTCACAATTTTGTACAAAATTTAGGTCAATTTTCAAGCACTCTTTTCTTTTGTTTTTCCAATGCTTTTAACACACTAACACCTCTGTTTTGTCTCTGTTTTAATGAATTAAAAGATGATATAAGTTTCAGTCACAAAACAAAACTCAATGAAACCTAGTAGGAAAGTGTTTAGAAGTTTTCTTGACAAAACTTTTTAACAAGACATAAAGGAAACCTAACTCTAGGAAATTTGCTAGAAATAATAGCAAATTAAGAACTCAATCATGTAAAGCAAAAGCACATATAGGTAGGTTCAGATTTATAAAGCAAAAACCGCACCAAAACAATGTCACAAAATCAACACAAAAGTTAGAGTTCAACAAGCTAGTCTAGGAATTTATGACAAACAAAGGACTACACATAACTTCTAGACAAAACATTTGATTTAAAAGCAAAAACACATGCTATATAATGTTGTCCAATCACGGACTCATGTTATAGGAATGGAGAAGACTCAAGCAAAATAAAATGCACAAGTTCAAGAAACCTAGGCGCACAAAACAAATTGATTCAAGAAGATAGGAAACAAGCAAACATATGAATCAATTAACAATATGAGACATAAGGATCCATCAAAATATTTAGAAGAACTAGATCCATTCAGCAAACATGATTTATGGCATAGAAAAAGGAAGAGAACAACACGGATTCAAGTTTAGAATAAGAATTAGAGACACATAACCTCAAGAACACTAAGGCTCTAGATACTAAAAATGATGGACTACTTGGAGACAGTTGATGTTTCTTCATGGAAATGGGAGATTGAAGGAGTTTCAAGCTTCATAAAGCTTGAAGAAGCAACAATGGTGGTTCGGTTTCTCTAGAAGGAGAGAAACTTGAGGAACCAAGTAGAAAGGATAAGTTCCTTTGAGAAGCTTCTAGGAAAAGGAGATTCTACACGGTTTTGGACTCTTGAGTTGAGAGAGAATTTCTGAATTCTATTTCTCATATATGTCAAAAGTGAGAGAAAGAGTTGGAATTACAAATATATAGAAGGAGGTACCTTAGGGAGCAAGCTAACCTTAACCATGGTTCACTAGTAACCATGGTTTGGTTGGCTTGATCGTCCAAGCTAGTTAAGAAGCTTGTGGAGCATGCTTCTCACTTAGCTTGCTTGGGAAGCAAGCTAAGGAGAAGCTTGTAGCACAAGCTTCTCAAAGCTTTGAGAAGAGAAGAGAAATTTGGCTAAAGAAAGGAGTCTAGGCACGGTGGGCGGCCAAAGGTCCATTTTGCTCACTTTGATTATTTCAAAAAATGTTTGATTTGGTTTAGTTAGGTTCATCCAAAAATGATAAGAGCTAGCTAAATAAAATCTATGAAAAATTAGGAGAAAAATGAGTCTAATATATAAAATTTTGCCTAGGCCCAATTCTGGCCGAATTACTAGTCATACCCTCAAGCATTGCTAAATGCCACCCCACTTTTACTACTAAAAAATAGAAAATGAGTGTACTTCAAGGTTAGGTTAAATGGAGTCTAAGTTCCCAAGTAACCTACTCTAGAAATAATATACAATGAGAAATAAAAAAGAAATAAAGTGCTTCACAAATACAAAGGCAAAAATAGGCCTATACAAAGAGACTATGTACAAATTAGATACAATTAGAACTAAGCCTTCTCTTCATGATAGAGTGGTCCAAATGAAGAGTACCTTGGGCTTAGAAAGCCCACTGGTCTTCAAAGTGTCCAACCCCTCCTGAATGTTTCTGGCCATAGCTCTTGTGATTGGGCCTTTGGCCCATAGTCCATCATCAATAGTCTAAAGAAGTAACTCTGGACCAACCACTACTGACTCACTCTCCTGATAGCAACATAATGGAGTCTTACACCTCCTGCCATACAAAGCCTCAAAAGGTGCCATGCCAATACTCGAGTGATAATTGTAGGTAAACTCCACCAATGGTTACACCTCCTCCCAGTTACCCTGATAATCCAACACATAAGCTCTTAAGAGATCCTCTAGTGACTGAATTATCCTCTCCGACTGACTATCTATTTGTGAATGATAAGCGAAGCTTAACCTCAACCTCATCCCCAATGCCTGATGCATAGTGTGCCAAAACCTAGAAGTAAACCTTGGATCTCTGTCAAAAATAATACTGGAAGGCACTCCATGCAACCGTACTATCTCTCTGATATACAATTGTGCAAGCCTCTGAAAGTGCACTCACTTTGTCAACCTATCAACAATCACCCAGTTAGCATCATTATTCCTAGCTGATCTAGGCAACCCAACCACAAAGTCTATAGTGACACTATCCCACTTCCACTCGGAAAACTCCATCAACTACATCACCCCTCCAGGCCTCTAATGCTCAATCTTTTCTTTCTAACAAGTCAGACAAGCGGCCACAAACTATGCTATCTCTCTCTTCATACCAGGCCTCCAGAAACTTTTCTTGATAACCTGATACATCTTAGTCGTACCGGGATGTATGCTAAAATGAATCATGTGTCCTTCTTCCAAAATAGCTCTCCTCAATTTTGAATGCTGAGGTAAACATATCCGACCCCTGAATCTCAGAATCCCATCAGTACCAAGCTCAAAATCAGCTGCCCTCTCGGTACCAAGAAATCCCAAAATCCTCAACAACTCTAGATCCTATAACTGCTTAGTTCTCGCTTGTCTCAAGAACTCATTAGTTATGTAATCATACCGCAACTAATGTGATCTTGAACAATCTCTACCTCTAGTCTCAAATCTCTGAACTACTCAATCAACTCTAACTCCCTAATCATCATAGCCGACATGTGAATGGATTTCCTACTCAATGCATCTGCTACCACATTCACCTTCCCAAGATGATACATCAATAAGAAATCGAAGTCCTTTAGGAATTCTATCCACCTCCTCTGCCTCATATTCATCTCCTTGTGATCAAATAGGTATTTCAAACTCTTGTGATCACTGAATACACTAAATCTCGCACCATATAGATAGTGCCTCCACGACTTCAAGGCAAAACCACAGCTGCAAGCTCCAAATCATGAGTAGGATAATTCCTCTTATGGGTCTTAAGTTGCCTCAAAGCATATGCCATTACTCTCCCTCCCTACATCAACACACAGCCCAACCCCTGGTGAGAAGCATCACAAAACACATCAAAATACTCACCAGTGTCAAGTAAAAACAAAATTAGAGAAATAGTCAACCGCCCCTTCAATTCTTGAAAACTCTACTCACAAGCATTCGTCTAAACAAAAGGTTGATCATTCCGAGTCAGTTGAGTCAAAGGCATTACTATTAGAGAGAAACCCTCTATGAATCTTTGATAGTAACCCGCTAACCCAATAAAACTCCTAATATTTGTAGCAGTCCTCGGACGCTCGCACTGAATCGCAACCTCCACCTTGGTTGGATCCACTGCAATCCCCTCTGTCGATATCACATGCCCCAAAAACCTCACATCGGACAACCAAAACTCACACTTGGACAGCTTGGCATACAACTGCCTCTCCCTCAGCACCTCCAAAACCAAACTCAAATGCTCCCGGTGATCCTCCAAAGATCAAGAATATACCAATATATCATCAATGAAGACCACTACAAACATATCCAAGAATGACCTAAAAATCCTGTTCATGTAATCCATGAACACTACCAGAGCATTAGTGACACCAAAAGACATCACTACATACTAATAGTGACCATACCTAGTTCGAAAAATAGTCTTCGGTATGTCACTCTCCTTTACCCTGATCTAATGGTATCCAGATCTCAAATCAATCTTCGATAACATCGAAGCTCCCCTCAGCTGATCCATCAAATCATCAATCCTCAGAAGTGGATACTTATTCTTTATCGCCAACTTATTCAGTCGTTGATAATCAACACACAAACGGGCCCCACCATCCTTTTTCTTTACTAATAGTATCGGGGCACCCTAAGGAGAAACACTAGACTCAACATCACGCATAGGTGGCAATCCCAGCACATCATCTTGGAATACCTCAAGAAACTCACTAACAATCTCAATCCCAATAATGGCTCTTTCCGTCTCAATACTCAAAGCGGCAAACAACATGAAGCACTCTGCTCTATCCCTTATCAACTGCTCAGCCTGACCCGCTGAAACCAACACCTCATCCTTCAACTAAGAAAATACCAACTCTTTCCAAGCACAATCTATAAGGATGTGATGGGCAGATAACCAATCCATCCCTAAGATTATGTCGATATCCATCATGGGTAACACAATCAATTTCACCTAGAACCTCCTACCAAACACCTCTATCGGGCATCTCACACACATCTCCGACGTCACCACAAAAATTGAAGCCAGAGTAGACACAGACAAATCAACATACAATGCAAATACTGATAAACCCAATCTCCCCACATAATCAATAGAGATAAAATAATGTGTGGCACTAAAATCAAACAAGAACAAAACATCCTCACATGTTGCCTTCTCCTTCCCCTTCACCAGATTTGATGAAGTGGAAGCCTCTACACCTAATAAAGCAAAAACTCTCCCCGCAACTGTAGGCATAGGTGGCCTCGAAGCACTCCCAGATGGTGATGGGATCCTTGTCGCCACCCGCCGAACCGGACGTTGGCATTCACGACGATGGTCAGACTCTTCTTTTAGTTTTGAAAAATGATGGATTGTTAGAACGACTTATTCTCAAACTGAGACCTCATCGGACTAACAACTTTGTTAAATGATTCTCACCAACCCATGTTAATCCCAAACGGGACCCTCCATGGATTAGTGGTTTTCGCAAAAAAGGGGTTCTTGGAGTCGCCACCAATGTTTTACTCAAAACATTGGAAAAAGACATAAGGCAATTGATTTTCGCAAATCAACCTTGGCCATTACAACCAGAGTTGGGTAAGGGAGTCGATTACGTGTGGGGAAGGTGTTAGCACCCCACAACGCCCCTTTCGGGTTCCCTATGACGGATTATTTCATAAATAAAAGCGTAAAATTACTAAACTACCCCTATTTATTAGAACGATTATAGGTAAACTATCTACATGATGAAAGATTTAAACGTGCAATGCAACAATCAAAAAGCGGTAAAAGAAAGGATTTGGAAAGAAACCTTCGAAGCGGGCTTTTATATACTCAAAAAGGAGTTAGGAGGCTTTTTGGCGCTCCTTCCCACTACACGTTCGCTCGCTCCTTTTCCTAAAAATAATATTTACTATGGAAATCAAAGAGATTTCCCTTCAACTTGTTCGAGTCTCAAGCTAAAGGCTCATGAACTCAAGAACTTAGTCGGATCAGCTTTCGGAGAGATTTCTAGGGCAGAGAATAGCTCAAAAACCCAAGAATACTCAGCCAGAGAGTGGAGAAATGCTCCAAATGTGTGGAAGGACGAGCCAATGACGTCCTATTTATAGGATTGAGGCGCAGTACGGCCTAAGGAGTCAATACGGCCCGTACTGAGTTTTTGAACTACAGTACGACCGTACTGAATTCAGTATGGCCGTACTGAAGTTCAAGAACTTCAGTACGACCGTATTGATTTCATTATGGCCGTATTGTAGTTCAAATGGCTCAGTACGGCCGTACTGAACCTCTAGGAGGGCGTATTGAGCTCCAATCCTCACACACCCTTATTCTAAGCTACTCTAAGACTTCTAGACCTACAAAGAATCATCCTAGGGTCTTCCAGGAGTCCTTCCGGCTGACTTTCCTTCGGTCTTCGAGAGTCTTTGAGTCTTATTTCCGACCCGGACAATTTTAGGGGTCTACAGCTGCCCCCCCTTTACTTAGTCGAACGACTTTTTTTGGTGTACCGGTTGACAAGTAAAGGAGTTGACCCAATTGTCCAGGGAGTAAGCCATCCTTCCGACTTGTGGTGTCTTCAGGTGGGAAAATTGTTGAGAAGCCTCTCCAGGTTGAGTTTGCCCTCTCCAGGGTGAGTATTAGTCGTCGCCTCTCCAGGCTCGTGCATACCTCGGTGATTCTGACGACCTCGGTAGCGTGAGTTTGCCCTCTCCAGGGTCTGCATGCCTCCGTGTTTCTGACGACGTTGGAAGCTGTATACCTCCATGTTTCTGACGACGTCGGTAGCTGAGTATTAGTCGTCGCCTCTCTAGGCTCGTGCATACCTCGGTGTTTCTGACGACCTCGGTAGCGTGAGTTTGCCCTCTCCAGGGTCTGCATGCCTCCGTGTTTCTGACGACGTTGGCAGCTGCATACCTCCGTGTTTCTGACGACGTCGGTAGCTGAGCTTTAGTCGTCGCCTCTCCAAGCTCGTGCATACCTCGGTGTTTCTGACGACGTCGGTAGCTGAGTATTAGTCGTCGCCTCTCCAGGCTCGTGCATACCTCGGTGTTTCTGACGACCTCGGTAGCGTGAGTTTGCCCTCTCCAGGGTCTGCATGCCTCCGTGTTTCTGACGACGTTGGCAGCTGCATACCTCCGTGTTTCTGACGACGTCGGTAGCTGAGTATTAGTCGTCGCCTCTCCAGGCTCGTGCATACCTCGGTGTTTCTGACGACCTCGGTAGCGTGAGTTTGCCCTCTCCAAGGTCTACATGCCTCCGTGTTTCTGACGACGTTGGCTGCTGCATACCTCCGTGTTTCTGACGACGTCGGTAGCTGAGTATTAGTCGTCGCCTCTCCAGGCTCGTGCATACCTCGGTGTTTCTGACGACCTCGGTAGCGTGAGTTTGCCCTCTCCAGGGTTTGTGGTTTGCCCTCCCCAGGGTTGCATACCTCCGTGCTTCTGGTCACTTTGGTAGCGTGAGTTTGCCCTTGTCGCCACCCGCCGAAACGGACCTTGGCAATCGCGACGATGGTCAAGACTCGTTTTAAAGTTTTTGAAAAGTGGTGGATTGCTAGAACGACTTATTCTCAAACTGAGACCTTGTCGAACTAACAATTTTATTAAATGATTCACTAATCCATGTTAATCCCAAGCGGGACCCTCCATAGATTAGTGGTTTTCGCAAAGTAGGGTTCTTGGAGTCGCCACCAATGTTTTACTCAAAACATTGGAAAAAGGGATAAGGCAATTGATTTCACAAATCAACTTTGGCCATTACAACCAGAGTCGGGTAAGGGAGTCGGTTACGTGTGAGGAAGGTGTTAGCACCCCACAACGCCCCTTTCGGGTTCCCTATGACGGATCATTTATTAAATAATAGCGTAAAATTACTAAATTACCCCTATTTATTATAAGCGATTATATATTAAATATCTACATGATGACGAATTTAAATATGCAACAATCAGAAAGCGGTAAAAGAAGGGATTTTTAGAGAAGAAACCTCTTGAAGCGTGCTTTTTATATATCAATGAAGTTTAGGAGGCTTTTTGGCGCTCCCTCCCTCTACAAGCTCGCTCGCTCCTTCCTAAAAAATAATTTTTACTATGGAAATCAAAAAGATTTCCCTTCGACTAGTTCGAATTCTCAAGCTAAATGCTTAGAACTCAAGAACTTCGTCGGATCGGCTCTCGGAGAGATTCCTAGGGCAGAACACTGCTCAAAAACCCCAGAATACTCAAGGAGAGAGTCCAAGAAGTGTGAAAAAGTGTGGAATGACGTCCAAATGACGTCCTATTTATAGGGATGAGGCGCAGTACGGCCCCTGGGTTCAATACGGCCCGTATTGAGTTTTTGTACTTCAATACGGCCGTATTGAATTCAGTACGGCCGTATTGAAATACAGAAACTTCAATACGGCCGTATTGGTTTCAGTACGGCCGTATTGTAGTACAAAATGTGCAGTACGGCCGTACTGAACTCCAAGGAGGCCGTATTGAGCTCCAAACCTCCCACTTCCTTATTTTTAGGTACTCTAAGACCTCTAAACCTACAGATAGCCATCCTATGGTCTTCTAGGAGTCCTTCTGGCTGACTTTCTTTCGATCTTTGAGAGTCTTCGAGTCTTATTTACGACCCGGACAATTTTAGGGGTCTACAGCTGCCCCCCCTTTACTTAGTCAAACGGCCTTTTGGTGTACCGTTTGATAAGTAAAGGAGTTGACCCAATTGTCCGGGGAATAAGCCATCCTTCCGACTTGTAGTGTCTTCAGGTGGGAAAATTGTTGAGTAGCCTCTCCAGGTTGAGTTTGCCCTCTCCAGCGTGAGTATTAGTCGTCGCCTCTCCAGGCTCGTGCATACCTCCGCCTTCTAGTCACTTTGGTAGCGTGAGTCTTGCCCTCTCCAGGGTGAGTATTAGTCGTCGCCTCTCCAGGCTCGTGCATACCTCCGCGCTTCTAGTCACTTTGGTAGCGTGAGTCTTGCCCTCTCCAGGGTTGCATACCTCTGTGCTTCTGATCACTTTGGTAGCGTGAGTCTTGCCCTCTCCAGGGTGAGTTTGCCCTCTCCAGGGTGAGTTTGCCCTCTCCAGGGTCGTGCATACCTCAGTGCTTCTGATCACTTTGGTAGCGTGAGTCTTGCCCTCTCCAGGGTGAGTTTGCCCTCTCCAGGGTGAGTATTAGTCGTCGCCTCTCCAGGCTTGTGCATACCTCGGTGCTTCTGATCACTTTGGTAGCGTGAGTCTTGCCCTATCCAGGGATTTGCCTCTCAACATGGGCAGCTGAGTTTGCCCTCTCCAGGGTTTTGCCTCTCAACATGGGCAGCTGAGTTTGCCCTCTCCAGGGTTTTGCCTCTCAACATGGGCAGCTGAGTTTGCCCTCTCCAGGGTTTTGAGATAAGTTTGTCTCCACAGTCCACAATGCTGCTTCGACGGTTTGTTTTTCTGATTTTGTGCCGCTGAGGGCTGGATAACGCAGGGATCCGTCTAGGGGATGTGCAGTCATTCATAGGTTTTTGTGCCCCAACTTGCATTGCTTAGTTGGTACCCATGGGGAATTTCTGACTCCTTGGGGTGTAGACACAGATGCTCTCTCTCTGAGTTGAGCGATGCCTTATGTTTGGCTGACGTCCTTTTGACGTAAGTGGAGTATCCCGGTTGTCCTTATTCGGGTGTCTCTTTTGATTTTCTGATTTTTGTAGCCTCTGTGTAGGCTGTTATCCGCTGGGGGATTCTGTCGTTCAATTCTTGACTGGCCTCTTCTGTTAGGCAAATCATCTTGATGTTCGGTGTTTGGCTGGATGCCGAATTCCGCTTGGGGAATATTTATTGATATTTTTTATTTTTCTCCTTTTGTAGGGGTGCCTCTTGAGTAGGCGACTGGGGATTTGGGGATCTTATGTATCCCAGAGTATTATTTAGGAAGCCTCTGCAGGCTTAGCCTCACTCAGCGCTTGAGTCAGAGAGCTATCTTCCACTGAGGAAGTTTCAAGTCCTCTGACTGAATATTTTGCTTGGATGATCGCGCTTCCATTGGGGATTTTGACGATCTTGCTTTGATAGCTCTCGCTGGGGATTTGTTCCATGAGCTTAAGCTGAGGTTTCTCTGGGGAGTATTATTTCTGCGAGCCTCTCCAGGCTCACTTATTCTGAGAGAGTATTATTTCGGCGAGCCTCTCCAGGCTCAATTATTCTAAGAGGGAGTATTGTTTCGGCAAGCCCCTCCAGGCTCAATTATTCTGAGAGAGTATTATTTCGGCGAGCCTCTCCAGGCTCAGTTATTCTGTACGAGTATTATTTCGGCAAGCCTCTCCAGGCTCAATTATTCTGTACGAGTATTATTTCGGCAAGCCTCTCCAGGCTCAATTATTCTGTGGGAGTATTATTTCGGCAAGCCTCTCCAGGCTCAGTTATTCTGTACGAGTATTATTTCGGCAAGCCTCTCCAGGCTCAATTATTCTGTACGAGTATTATTTCGGCAAGCCTCTCCAGGCTCAGTTATTTTGTACAATTTGTTGGGTTTTCTGTATTTCGCCTTTTTTTTGTTGATTTTTGGCTTTTTCTGTATTTTTGCCTTTTTTGTCGATTTTTCGACTTTTTCTGTTGACCGCTGCCATACACAAGCAATTTTTCCTATTTTTCTATTTTATGCAATTGCCTCATGAAGAGGTCTTTGAAAATTTCTTTGTGGCTAATACGGCCATATCCATTTCAGTACGCCCGTATTGAGTTGAAAATTTGTTCATAACCCTATTTTTAGTACGGGTGTACTGAACATGATACGGGCGCATTTGTTTTTTCTGAAGTTTGATTTTTTTTTTTTTTTTTTTTTGAATAAACAGAGAATAAGTGATCTTCCATTACACCTATCATCTGTATGCATGTATGCGGTATGATGCACCTAATTCTATTTGATTTATCTTTCAAAAGAATTAACCGATGCGTTTTTGTTTGGATTCTGCCATTCCTCAAGACGGACTGTGCGCTGCCGTCTTCTATAACCGAGGAATGATGCGTATTATATTGAGATTTGGTGTTATCAACCAAGTGATTCTTCCCTTCCTTTAGAAGATATGTCAACCCTCCTATTGACCACTATATCTCCATGTTTCCACTAGATTATTCTAAAATCGTTTGGGACAAGAGAGAAAAGAAGGGAAAGGTATATTTTTTGTTCGAAAGTTTGTGTTTTAGAGGGGTTTTATTTTTATTTTGAAAAATGGTTTTTGTAAGAATGGCTGGCCAAGGTAGGCTTATGTGTTTAGGCTTGTTTGATTAAACACTTATGAAGTTAATAAAATCTTGTTTATTGACGTTGTGATTTTGACAACTTAGATAGCTCCCCTTGAACCTTTCTTTTTTGAATTCGGCTCATGGTACCATCATGGATTTCTTTTGTTTTTTGATTGTCCTTATTTTCGCCTAAAACACCCCTTTGTGGCGTCTTAGCGGACCTTTGTTTTTGTTCGTTTTTGCAACCCTAACTTTTGCCTAGGTCACCCTTTCGTGGGATTCCTAGCGGGTCTTTTGCTCTTATTTTTGCGCAGCCCCCTTTTTGGGTTTCCTGCCGAGCTTCTTTTATTTTAATGATTCTTGTTTTTAAAGGATTTTCTTTTTATCCATGATGGCACTTGTCGAGGCCAAGGAAAGGTGCTCTAAGTTGTCACTGTCGCCACCGGCCCAAACGGGCCTCGGCGGTCGCGAAGACGGTCGATCTCGCTTTTATTTTAGTTTTGAAAATGTATTGGATTATTAGAACGACTTGTTCTCAAACTGAGACCTTGACGATCTTATCCAATTTATTTATTAAATGTCTCTCCAATCCATGTTAATCCCAAGCGGGACCCTCCATGGATTAGCGGTTTTCATAAAAAGGTAGGGTTCATGGAGTCGCCACCAATGTTTTACTCAAAACATTGGAAAAAGAAGTTTAAGGCAATCGATTCAAAAATCGACTTCGGCCATTACAACCAGAGTCGGGTAAGGGAGTCGGTTACGCGTGGGGAAGGTGTTAGCACCCCACAGCGCCCCTTTCGGGTTCCCTATGACAGATTATTTCTAAAATAACAGTGTAAAATTACTAAATTACCCCTATTTATTATAAGCGATTATACTTTAAATATCTACATGACGACAATTTTAAATATGCACACAGAAAGCAGTAAAAGGAAGGATTTAAGAAGAAACCTTTGAAGCGTGCTTTTATATATTTCGTAAAACTGGGAAGCTTTTTGGCGTTCCCTCGCTCTACAAGCCTGCTCGCTCCCTCCTATAAAATTTTAACTATGGAAATCCGGAGGATTTCCCTTCGACTAGGTTCGATCCTCAAGCAAAATGGCTCGGGGCTCAAGAACTTCGTCGGATCAACTCTCCGAGTGATTTCTAGGGCAGAACACTGCTCAAAAACCCCAGAATACTCAAGGAGAGGGTTAAAACTATGTTCCCAAGTGTGGAATGACGTCCAATTGACGTCATATTTATAGGGAATAGGCGCAATACGGGCTACAGAATCAATACGGCCGTATTGAAATTTTTGAACTTCAATACGGTCGTATTGAGTTCAATACGGTCGTATTGAAATTCAGAAATTTCAATGCGCCCGTATTGAGTTCACTGCGGCTGTATTGAAGCTTCAATACGGTCGTATTGATTTCAGTACGGCCGTATTGAAGTTTCAGAAACTTCAATACGCCGTATTGAGTTCACTGCGGCCGTGTTGAAGCTTCAATACGGCCGTATTAAGTTTAGTACGGCCGTATTGGGCTTCATTCCCTCCACTTCCTTATTTTAAACTACTCTAAGACCTCTAAACCTACAGATAGCCATCCTATGGTCTTCTAGGAGTCCTTCTGGCTGACTTTCCTTCGAATTTTGAGGGTCTTCGAGTTTTATTTCCGACCCGGACAATTTTAGGGGTCTACAGCTGCCCCCCCTTTACTTAGTCGGACGGCCTTTTGGTGTACCGGCTGACAAGTAGAGGAGTTGACCCAATTGTCTGGGTGATGCGCCGACCTTCTGACTTGTAGCGTCTTCCGGTGGAAAATTGTCGAGTAGCCTCTCCAGGTTTTGCTTTGCTTGCTGCCCAAGCTGGAAGTTGTGAGTACCGCCTCTCCAGGCTTAGCTTCACTCTTTGTTCGAGCCGGAAGCTAAGTACCCTTGTGACAACGGTAGCAGTGTGAGTTTCGCCTCTCCAGGCTTAGTCTCGCTCTTTGTTCGAGCCGGAAACTAAGCACCTTTGTGACGACAGTGAGCAGTGTGAGTTTCGCCTCTCCAGGCTTTGCTTTGCTTGCTGCCCAAGCTGGAAGCTGTGAGTACCGCCTCTCCAGGCTTAGCTTCACTCTTTGTTCGAGCCGGAAGCTAAGTACCCTTGTGACAACGGTAAGCAGTGAGTACCTCCTTTCCAGAGATAGCTTCGCTCATTGCTCGAGCCGGAAGCTGCATACCTCCGTGTTTGTGACGACGGGGTAGCGTGAATATCTCCTTTTCAGGGATTTGTGATGATTTTGTCTCCACAGTCCACGATGCTGCTTCGACGGTTGTTTTTCGATTTTTGTGCCACTGAGGGCTGGATAACGCAGGGATCCGTCTAGGGGATGTGCAGTCATTCACAGGTTCCTGTGCCCCAACTTGCATTGCATTGTTGGTACCCATGGGGAATTTCTGACTCCTTGGGGTGTAGACACAGATGCTCTTTCTCTCTGAGTTGAGCGATGCCTTATGTTTGGCTGACGTCCTTTCGACGTTGGTGGAGTATCCCGGTTATCCTTGTTCGGGTAACTCTTTTTGATTTTCTGATTTTTTGCTGCCTCTGTGTAGGCTGTTATCCGCTGGGGATTCTGGATGTTGATTTTGTCTCCACAGTCCACGATGCTGCTTCGACGATTGTTTTTGATTTTTGTGCCACTGAGGGCTGGATAACGCAGGGATCCGTCTAGGGGATGTGCAGTCATTCACAGGTTCCTGTGTCCCAACTTTCCATTGAGTAGTTGGCGCCCATTGAGGAATTTCTGTTTCCTTGGGGTGTAGACACGAAGATGCTCTTTCTGAGATGAGCAGTGCCTTATGATTGGCTGACGTCCTTTGGACGTTGGTGGAGTATCCCGGTTATCCTTATTCGGGTAACTCTTTTTAATTTTTGGATTTTGTTGCCTCTGTGTAGGCTGTTATCCGCCAGGGGATTTTGTCATTGGTTGTGATTGGCCTCTTCTGTTAGGCAGCTCATCTTGATGTTTAATGATAGGCTGAGAGCCGGATTCCGCTTGGGGAATGATTATTGATCTTTTCGATTTTTTCTCTTTTTTGAAAGAGTGCCTCTGAATAGGCGAATTATCTTGATGTTTGATGATTGGCTGAATGCCGAATTCCTCTTGGGGAATGGTTATTGATCTTTTTGATTTTTTCTCTTTTTGAAGGGGTGCCTCTTGAGTAGGCGACTGGGGATTTGAAGTTCAGTGTTCGGCTGAGTGCCAAATTCCGCTTGGGGAATGGTTATTGATGTTTTTTTTTATTTTTCTCCTTTTGCAGGGATGCCTCTGAGTAGGCGACTGGGGAATGTGGGATCTTATGTATCCCAGAGTATTATTTAGGAAGCCTCTGCAGGCTTAGCCTCACTCAGCGCTTAAGTCAGAGAGCTTTCTTCCACTGAGGAAGTTTTAAGTCCTTTGACTAGATATACTGCTTGGGTGATCGTGCTTCCATTGGGAATGTCGTCGATCTTGCTTTGATAGCTCTCGCTGGGGATTTGTTCCGTGAGCTTGAGTTGAGGTTTCTCTGGGGAGTATTATTTCTGCGAGCCTCTCCAGGCTCATTTACTCTGTACAGTTGGGGGAGTATTATTTCTGCAAGCCTCTCCAGGCTTTAGTTATTCTGAGGAAGTATTATTTCTGCAAGCCTCTCCAGGCTCAATTATTCTGAAAGATGTGAAATCTTTGTCTTTTTTTGTCGACTTTTGACTTTTTCTGTATGTTTGCCTTTTTTGTCATTTTTTGGCTTTTTCTGTATTTTTGCCTTTTCTGTTGTTTTTTTGGCTTTTTCTGTATTTTTGCCTTTTCTGTTGTTTTTTCGGCTTTTTCTGTACAGAAATGTCTCAGTTATTATGAGAGAGTATTATTTCGGCGAGCCTCTCCAGGCTCAATTATTCTGAGAGTATTATTTCGGCGAGCCTCTCCAGGCTCAGTTATTCTGAGAGTATTATTTCGGCAAGCCTCTCCAGGCTCAGTTATTCTGAGAGTATTCTTTCGGCAAGCCTCTCCAGGCTTAGTTATTCTGTATGACGCTGTTGATTTTCTGAATCTTTGCATTTTGTTTGCTGCTGTCATACACAAGCAATTTTTCCTATTTTTTCTAATTTATGTAGTTGCCTCATGACGAGGTCTTTGAAAATTTCTTTATGGCCAATACGGCCGCATCCATTTCAGTACGCCCGTATTGAGTTGAAATTTTGTTCATAACCCTGATTTTAGTACGGGTGTACTGAACATGGTACGGGCGCATTGTTTTTTCTGAAATTTATATTTTTTATTTTTTTTTTGTTTTTTCAATAAACAGAGAATAAGTGATCTTCCAGTACACCTATCATCTGTATGCATGTATGCAGTATGATGCACCTAATTCTATTTGATTCTTTTTTCAAAAGAATTAACCGATGCGTTTTTGGATTTTGCCATTCCTCTTAGACGGGCTGTGCACTGCCGACTTCTGTAACCGAGGAATGATGCGTATTATATTTGAGATTTGGTGTCATCAACCAAATGATCCTTCCCTTTCTTTAGAAGATGTGTCAACCCTCCTATTGACCACTATATCTCCATGTTTCCACAAGATTATTCAAAAATCGTTTGGGACAAGAGAGAAAAGAAGGAAAGGGTATATTTTTCAAAAGTTTGTGTTTTAGAGGGGATTATTTTATTTTTTGAAAAATGGATTTTGTAAGAATGGCTGGCCAATGGTAGGCTTAAATGTTTAGGTTTGTTCGATTAAACACTTATGAGGTTAAGCACATCTTTGTTATTAATGATTGTGCTTTGACAACTTGGATAGCTTTTCTTGAGCCCCTTGTTGAATTCAATTGATGGTACCATCATGGATTTATTTTGTTTTTTTCTTTTTTTTTTGACGGCCCTAACTTTTGCCTAAAACACCCTTTTGTGATGTCTTAGCGGGCTTTTGTATTCATTTTGTAACCCTAACTTTTGCCTAGGTCACCCTTTTCGTGGGATTCCTAGCGGGTTTTTGTCTTCATTTTGTAACCCTAACTTTTGCCTAGGTCACCCTTTTGTGGGATTCCTAGCGGGTCTTTTGCTCTTATTTTTGCGCAGTCCCCTTTTTGGGTTTCCTGCCGAGCTTATTATCTTTAGGATTTCTTTTATCCATGATGGCACTTATTGATGCCAAGAAAAGGTGCTCCAAGCTGTCATGCACATTTCCACATAAAAATGATGCGGGTTTATTATTATTAAGATGATTTTAACCTCATTCATGTTTATTCAAACAGGGTTAAAATAATGTGGTTTAGAATTTTATTGCAAGCAAGAAAAGAAGCAATAAGAAAGAATGATTTTATTATAATCATAATGGAAACATGTGCCCTATCGAGGCTCGGGGGTCGGGCTGTCCCCGAGGAGTGATCTCTAATAGTCACTGAGTCTATACATCCCTATCGGAAGGAGAAAAACATTTTGACGACGACGACCGGCCTTGACGCTTGTGAACCGGCCTTCCTAAAGATCTGGCTTAAAGAACGTCGAGAAGGATCTTGATTCCTCTTCGTTCTTTGATCTTTAACAGGGTTGTATCCTAACCCTTGTTTTCCCGGATTGTCCTTGATAATGGGTGTAGACCCCTAAAATTGTCCGGGTCGAAAATAAAGCTTGAAGACTCTCGAAGACTGAAGGAAGATCAGCCAGAAGGACTCCTGGAAGGCCCTAGGAGGGTTCTCTGTAGGTCTAGAGGTCTTAGAATAGCTCAAAATAAGGAAGTGGAGGGAATGAAGCCCAATACGGCCGTACTGAACTTAATACGGCCGTATTGAAGCTTCAATACGGCCGCAGTGAACTCAATACGGCGTATTGAAGTTTCTGAAACTTCAATACGGCCGTACTGAAACCAATACGGCCGTATTGAAGCTTCAATACAGCCGCAGTGAACTCAATACGGGCGCATTGAAATTTCTGAATTTCAATACGGCCGTATTGAACTCAATACGGCCGTATTGAAGTTCAAAAATTTCAATACGGCCGTATTGCTTCTGTAGGCCGTATTGCGCCTATTCCCTATAAATATGACGTCAATTGGACGTCATTCCACACTTTTTCAGATAGTTTTAACCCTCTCCTTGAGTATTCTGGGGTTTTTGAGCAGTGTTCTGCCCTAGAAATCACTCGGAGAGTTGATCCGACGAAGTTCTTGAGCCCCGAGCCATTTTGCTTGAGGATCGAACCTAGTCGAAGGGAAATCCTCCGGATTTCCATAGTTAAAAGTTTTTAGAAGGAGCGAGCGAGCTTGTAGAGCGAGGGAACGCCAAAAAGCTTCCCAGTTTTACTCAATATATAAAAGCACGCTTCAAGAGGTTTCTTCTTAAATCCTTCCTTTTACTGCTTTCTGTGTGCATATTTAAACTGTCATCATGTAGATAGTTAATTTATAATTGCTTAGAATAAATAGGGGTAATTTAGTAATTTTACGCTGTTATTTTAGAAAATAATCTGTCATAGGGAACCCGAAAGGGGCGCTGTGGGGTGCTAACACCTTCCCCACGCGTAACCGACTCCCTTACCCAACTCTGGTTGTAATGGCCAAAGTTGATTTATAAAATCAATTGCCTTATCCCTTTTTCCAATGTTTTGAGTAAAACATTGGTGGCGACTCCACGAACCCTCCTTTTACGAAAACCACTAATCCATGGAGGGTCCCGCTTGGGATTAATATGGATTGGTGAGACGTTTTAATAAATAAATTGGATAGGATCGACAAGGTCTCAGTTTGAGAATAAGTCGTTCTAATAATCCAATACATTTTCAAAACTAAAATAATAAGCGAGCTCGACCGTCTTCGCGACCGCCGAGGCCCGTTTGGGCCGGTGGCGACAGATGGCGACTTCACTGGGGAAGCCTCGAGAGTCAGTCCCATTTAGTGACAGATTATTTTTAACAAATAATAGTTAAAATTACTTCATTACCCCTTGCTTGTATGATAACATGCTTTATATATTTGGCTTTAAATAACTGTTGTATGTTTAAATTCCGCGATTGTTTGAAATACAAACTGTACACAAACCTTTGCACACAACAGTTCCCTCTATACCCGGGGGCATGAGTGATTAACCATAGGGAGTGGATGTTAGTACGGCCGGTTGTCGAATGGGTCTATAGGTGCCCGTAGACCGTTGTCGGAAAACATCACTCAAGGTGATAACCATGAACTTGAGTCCGACGGTGCGTTGGAGCTTTCCATCGACCTACGATGAGAGGAATTGGGTCCCTATAATGGGGGCACCTTGGGGGCCTTGGACTGGTGAGAACAGTTAGAACCTACCTTGAATATGCACCTTTCTGCAGGATACCCCTACCTCGTGATTCGCTCGTGACTGTTCGTGGATGAGTGAATTGTTTGTGCATTCGTTATGTGTAATTGTTTGTGCATTAATAAATAACCTCGTGATAAGGTCTGAAGAATAATCCCCATGCATGAAAAAACCATGACATGAGAGGAAAGACCATGTGTAAAAATATAATAAAAATGAGGAGCATGTGCATCATTACCAATAAAGATATCATGCATCCTCATAAACCATGCATTTTAGGTTCACCAATACCTCTTGACATGAGTAAAAGTGACCCATAATTATCGAGATTCTCCGTTGAGGAGAGATCATAAGTCAAGGAGGGTGGTAACACTCTATTTTAAAAAGGCAGCGCCTTAAAAATGGAGGGTTATCAAGCTCATGTCAAGAGCGTATTCATTCCATAAATTAATTAGATTAAATATTCATTTTTAGAAAGTGGCTGGTCATCTCTCTGTCCTCACACGCGCAAAGAAGATCAAGAAAATGGAAGCATTGGAGGAGCAAAACAAAAAGCTCACAACCGAGCTTTCACAACTTAAAGACCAAATGGCGCAAATGATGGAACTCATGCGTCATCACAACGTCCATGAATCTCATCACAGTGATCATGGGTCCCATCATGAGGGAGAGGAGGAAGAGCATGAAAAAGATCCTCCACACGCCGTACACCTTGGGGCTGGAATTATGGTTAAAGAGCCCGAAGTATCAAAGGAACAATTCCACGCCCTCGAAGATCGGCTAAGGGCTATGGAGGGGCATGATTTTGACATCAAAGATGCCGCCGACATGTGCTTAGTAAGGGACATTCAATTCCCTCCTAAATTTAAAGTGTCGGATTTCCCAAAGTATGTGGGATCGACTTGCCCCAAAAGTCATCTCACCATGTACTGTCGCAAGATGGCTGCATATGCCACAAATGAAAAGCTCTTGATCCACTGCTTTCAAGAGAGCTTAGCTGAAACTGCACTCAACTGGTATATGCAGCTAGATGGAAATCTAGTACATACATGGAGGCAGTTGGCCGACGCCTTTCTCAAGCGCTATAAATACAACATCGACCTAACACCCGATAGGTCAGATCTTCAAGCCTTGAGTAAAAAGAATGATGAATCCTTCAAGGCGTACGCCCAACGTTGGAGGGAGTTGGCGGCACAGATAGAGCCCCCGCTGTCGGATAAGGAGACGGTGTCCTTATTCATCAACTCGTTGACTGGTCCCTATTACGATAAAATGATAGGGAACACAACGACACTCTTCTCGGACATCATCACCATTGGAGAAAGGGTGGAACAAGGACTTAAAAGTGGGAAGCTGGCTAAGCCTTCCCAACCATATGAAGCTAAGAAGGCCTTCGGGAAGAAGAAAGAAGGAGGAGTCAACGCTATAACCATTTCTCCATCTTCTTCCGCTTCGAAGTCAGGCAAATCGCAAAACAACTCTGTGAAGAAGTTTGATAAACTTCCGACCACTTATAGCGATCTCCTGCCGAAGCTAGTGGAGGCGCGTCTTATAGCTTACATTCCACCAAAGAAAGTGAATCCACCTTACCCCGATTGGTACAATCCACAAGACAAATGTCTATACCATTCGGGGGCACCGGGACATTCAACGGAGAACTGCAGAGCTCTCAAGTATAAGGTCCAAGACCTTATTGATGCTGGGTGGGTCACTTTCGATTCGACGGCGCCCGACGTGAGCAAGAATCCTCTACCGCAGCAGGAGTAGAGAGAAGGGCAAGCCATGATAGGGCCCCTCCACATTTTTTCTTTTAGGGACTCATGATCAGTACCCGAGATCATGAGGACCTTTTCATGTAAATAAAGGGTTTTGTACAGTTTTACATACATATATCAATAAAGAGGCATTTTTCACACATTATTCTCTCATTTTGTTCTATTCTCTCTCTCTCATTAGTATTAATAAACTCTAAACCTAAACAGAACCAATAAATAATTATGTCTGTGATTGCTCGCTCTGACCGGGATCCGAAAGCCGAGGGTGAATGGGTTGAGTTGGACAGTGATGAGGAGACCATCTCTCCGGATCTGCAAAGACTGCTAGATCAAGAAGCTCGTCTACTCCAACCGAATCAAGAAGAATTGGAGACCGTGAATTTGGGGCAGGGTCAAGAATTGAAAGAGGTCAACATTGGGACCCGTATCAGTGATGGAATAAAAACGCAATTGATTCAATTGTTGAGGGAATACAAGGACGTATTTGCATGGTCGTACCATGATATGCCCGGTTTGGACTCCAACATCGTCGAACACAAGTTGCCCTTAAAAGAGGGGTTTCGACCCATTAAGCAAAAGCTTCGACGAATCAAGCCCGAATGGTCCTTAAAGATTAAGGAGGAGGTAGAAAAACAATTGGACGCGGGATTCTTGGTTGTATCCCAGTATCCCGAATGGCTGGCTAACATTGTGCCAGTCATCAAAAAGAATGGGAAGGTTAGAGTGTGTGTTGATTATAGGGATTTGAATTGTGCCAGTCCAAAGGACGATTTTCCCTTGCCCCACATCGATACACTTGTGGATCACACCGCCACAAACACACTCTATTCCTTTATGGATGGATACTCGGGGTATAATCAAATCAAGATGAATATAGAAGACCGTGAGAAAACTTCTTTCATTACACCCTGGGGAACTTTCTGCTACAGGGTGATGCCTTTTGGACTTAAAAATGCGGGTGCCACCTACCAACGAGCGATGGTGACGCTATTCCACGATATGATCCACAAAGAAATTGAAGTATACGTGGATGACATGATCGCAAAGTCAAAAGACGAGATGGACCACATCCAATATTTGAGGAAATTATTCAATCGGCTTCGTAAGTATCAGCTTAAGCTAAACCCGGCTAAGTGTACTTTCGGAGTTCGGTCGGGTAAGCTTCTCGGGTTCATCGTTAGTGAAAAAGGCATAGAGGTGGACCCCGATAAAGTAAAGGCAATAATGGAAATGCCTCCTCCTAAAACTGAGAAAGAAATTAGAGGATTCCTCGGCAGGGTGAACTACGTCGCAAGGTTCATCGCACAGTTGACTGACACGTGCAAACCAATATTCAAGCTGTTGCGCAAGAATCATTCCGAAGTTTGGGATGAGAATTGTCAACAAGCTTTCGATAAGATCAAACAGTGTTTGGCCAATCCACCAGTGTTGGTGCCACCTGTCGAGGGAAGACCATTAATCCTCTATCTAACGGTGCTTGATGAGTCCATGGGAGCTGTGCTAGGACAACAAGATGAAACAAAGAAGAAAGAACAAGCCATCTACTACCTGAGCAAAAAGTTCCTTGATTATGAAACCCGCTACACGCCACTAGAAAAGACGTGCTGTGCGTTAGCATGGGCAACACAACGGCTCAGGCAGTATATGATTAGGCATACTACTTGGTTGGTTTCCAAAATGGACCCAATTAAGTACGTGTTCGACAAACCGATAATCACTGGGAAGATTGCCCGATGGCAAGTGCAATTATCAGAATTTGACATCATACATGTCACACAAAAGGCCATCAAGGGTAGTACCCTAGCTGATTACCTAGCACACGGGCCGACCAATGACTATCAATCCCTTCAGGATGATTTCCCCGATGAGGATATAATGCATTTACAACATGAAGATCCTAAGGATGATACGTGGACCATGTATTTCGATGGAGCCTCCAACATGCTTGGACAGGGGATTGGAACAGTATTAATCTCCCCACAAGGAAAGCATATCCCCTTAACGGCAAGACTCAACTTCGACTGTACAAATAACATGGCCGAATACGAGGCTTGCGCGTTAGGAATCCAAGCAGCAATCAACAATGGTATCCTAAAGCTCAAAGTATTTGGAGATTCGGCTTTAGTCATTCACCAACTGCGAGGTGAATGGGAAGTCCGAAATCCTAAGCTGATACCATATGTTGAGCATATCAAAGACCTGATACAATTCTTTCAAAATGTCGTCTTTGAATATATCCCAAGGGAGGAAAATCAGTTCGCTGACGCCCTTGCCACACTATCATCGATGTTCGCCTTGGATAAGGAGCATGAAATGCCCATCATCAATATCCGGCGGCACGATAAGCAAGCGTTCTGCCTACTGATAGATGAAGCTGTTGACGATCATCCATGGTTCCATGACATCAAACAATATCTGTCAAAAGGGGAATATCCTGATATGGCCAGCGATAATGATAAAAAGCATATCCGAAGAAGGGCCATGGGATTTCTGTTGATTGGAGAAACCCTCTACAAAAAGAATTATGACTCGGTCTTGTTGAGGTGCATAGACCAAGTCGAAGCTCAAAATGTAATCAAAGAAATACATGAGGGGGTTTTCGGTACCCATATTCCCGGGCCTGCAATGGCTAAGAAAATCCTCAGAGCAGGATATTATTGGTCGACCATTGAAAGGGATTGTTACCAATACGTCCGGAAATGCCACAAGTGTCAAGCATACGCCGACAACATTCATGTCCCACCAACGCCACTCAATGTGTTGGCTTCACCATGGCCATTCGCAATATGGGGCATGGATGTTATTGGACCCATCGAGCCAAAGGCATCCAATGGACATAGGTTCATCCTTGTGGCCATTGACTATTTCACCAAATGGGTAGAAGCGGCATCGTATGCTCATGTGACCCGAAAGGTGGTAACATCCTTCATCAGAAAGAATATCATATGCAGATACGGTATTCCCGACAAAATCATCACTGATAATGGATCCAATTTGAACAATAAGATGGTGGAAGAACTGTGCAAAGAGTTCAAAATTCAGCACCATAACTCTTCCCCATATCGACCAAAGATGAATGGGGCGGTCGAGGCAGCCAATAAGAATATCAAGAAGATAGTACAAAAGATGGTTGTCTCATTCAAAGACTGGCATGAGATGCTACCCTTCGCTCTCCATGGTTATAGGACTTCAGTACGTACATCCACAGGAGCTACTCCATTCTCCCTTGTTTATGGAATGGAGGCAGTTCTGCCGGTTGAAGTCGAGATACCGTCTCTGAGAGTAATCATGGAAGCAAAACTTTCCGAGGCAGAATGGGTTCAAAGTCGACACGACCAATTGAACCTTATCGAAGAAAAACGACTGAACGCCATATGCCATGGTCAAGCCTACCAAAGGAAGATCAAAAAGGCTTTTGACAAGAAAGTCCATCCTCGAATTTACCATGAGGGAGAGCTGGTGATGAAGAAATTGCTACCAGCTCAAAAGGACAAAATCGGAAAGTGGGCCCCAAATTACGAAGGACCATACGTGGTGAAGCGAGCCTTCTCCGGAGGAGCATTGATTCTCACAGACATGGACGGAGAAGAACTTCGATACCCAGTCAACGCTGACGTGGTAAAGAAGTATTATGCTTGAAGACGTTGCTTGCATCAGCCCGTTAGGATGAAAACCCAAAAAGGGCATCCTAGGCAAAAGTTAGGGCAAAACAAAAAGCCCGCCAGTACAAGGGTACTAGGCAAAACAAAGGCAAAATTATCCCCGCTAGGACATGTCCTAGGCAAAAATTAGGGGCAAAAGAATAAGATGCAAAAAGTAAAGCAAGCAACGATCACTTGAATCGAAAACCGAAAGGCGGTTCAAGTGATAATCTTCTAGAAGCAAGCGTCTTGCAGCATCTACACTCCTGGCTCAGGCATCTCACCCGAAGCAACTAGGGAACGGGAAGGGCAGCAATTACAGATATAATTGTTAAGCCCAATGTATATAGCCTACCCTGGCCAGCCATTCTTCAGAAATTTCCCTTTGTAAACCTTTCTGTAAAAACACTTGTGAATATCAATAAAAATATCCATTTGTTTCTTTTCTTTCTTGACCATGTGATTATGCCTCTGAATTGGTTTTTCATAAAAATTGTACGAAATTCCATTAATAATCGGTCAATAAAAGAAAATTGGAGGGGTTCCTGTAAAATCCATAATCTCCTGCATAAAGGCTCACAAAAATACTCCCTCGCGTCAATGACAGAAAGTCCTCCAAGAAGAAGAGGATAGGGAGAGCCACTCACTTTTCTAAATAAATGAACAAAAATAAAAAATTGTATTTGTGCATCACACACACATTAGTCGCACATTCAAAGACCTTATCATGAGGCAACCGCATAAAATAGAAAAATAGAAAATTGCTTGTGTATGACAGCAGCAAGCAAAAATGCAAGGATACAGAAAATCCAACAAACAATTTGTACAGAATAACTGAGCCTGGAGAGGCTTGCCGAAATAATACTCGTACAGAATAATTGAGCCTGGAGAGGCTCGCAGAAATAATACTCCCCAGAGGGAACCTCAACTCATGCTCTTGGATTCAAAATCCCCAGCAAGAGCTATCAAGCAAGATCGTCAAAATCCCCAATGGAAGTACGATCTCCCAAGCAGAATATCCAAGTCAAAGGACTTAAACTTCCTCAGTGAAGATAGCTCTCCAACTCAAGTGTCGAGTGAGGCTAAGCCTGTAGAGGCTTCCTAAATAATACTCTGGGATACATAAGATCCCTCATTCCCCAATCGCCTACTCAGAGGCATCCCTGCAAAAGGAGAAAAATAAAAAAAAAAACATCAATAAATATTCCCCAAGCGGAATTTGGCACTCAGCCGAACACTGAACTCCAATTCCTCAGTCGCCTACATAAGAGGCACTCCTTCAAAAGGAAAAATCATAAAAAGATCAATAATCATTCCCCAAGCGGAATCCGGCTCTCAGCCTATCATTGAATATCAAGATAATCTGCCTAACAGAAGAGGCCGATCACAACCAATGACAAAATCCCCTGGCGGATAACAGCCTACACAGAGGCAACAAAATCCAGAAAATCAAAAAGAGATACCCGAATAAGGATAACCGGGATACTCCACCAACGTCAAAAGGACGTCAGCCAAACATAAGGCATCGCTCAACTCAGAGAGAAAGAGCATCTGTGTCTATACCCCAAGGAGTCAGAAATTCCCCAAGGGTACCAACAATGCAATGCAAGTTGGGGAACAGCAACCTGTGAATGACTGCACATCCCCTAGACGGATCCCTGCGTTATCCAGCCCTTAGTGGCACAAAATCAAAAAACAACCGTCGAAGCAGCATCGTGGACTGTGGAGACAAAATCATCACAAATCCCTGGAAAGGAGATATTCACGCTACCCCGTCGTCACAAACACGGAGGTATGCAGCTTCCGGCTCGAGCAATGAGCGAAGCTATCTCTGGAAAGGAGGTACTCACTGCTTACCGTTGTCACAAGGGTACTTAGCTTCCGGCTCGAACAAAGAGTGAAGCTAAGCCTGGAGAGGCGGTACTCACAGCTTCCAGCTTGGGCAGCAAGCAAAGCAAAGCCTGGAGAGGCGAAACTCACACTGCTCACCGTCGTCACAAAGGTGCTTAGTTTCCGGCTCGAACAAAGAGCGAGACTAAGCCTGGAGAGGCGAAACTCACACTGCTCACCGTCGTCACAAAGGTGCTTAGTTTCCGGCTCGAACAAAGAGCGAGACTAAGCCTGGAGAGGCGAAACTCACACTGCTACCGTTGTCACAAGGGTACTTAGCTTCCGGCTCGAACAAAGAGTGAAGCTAAGCCTGGAGAGGCGGTACTCACAGCTTCCAGCTTGGGCAGCAAGCAAAGCAAAACCTGGAGAGGCTACTCGACAATTTTCCACCGGAAGACGCTACAAGTCAGAAGGTCGGCGCATCACCCGGACAATTGGGTCAACTCCTTTACTTGTCAGCCGATACACCAAAAGGCCGTCCGACTAAGTAAAGGGGGGGCAGCTGTAGACCCCTAAAATTGTCCGGGTCGGAAATAAAGCTTGAAGACTCTCGAAGACTGAAGGAAGATCAGCCAGAAGGACTCCTGGAAGGCCCTAGGAGGGTTCTCTGTAGGTCTAGAGGTCTTAGAATAGCTCAAAATAAGGAAGTGGAGGGAATGAAGCCCAATACGGCCGTACTGAACTTAATACGGCCTTATTGAAGCTTCAATACGGCCGCAGTGAACTCAATACGGCGTATTGAAGTTTCTGAAACTTTAATACGGCCGTACTGAAACCAATACAGCCGTATTGAAGCTTCAATACAGCCGCAGTGAACTCAATACGGGCGCATTGAAATTTCTGAATTTCAATACGGCCGTATTGAACTCAATACGGCCGTATTGAAGTTCAAAAATTTCAATACGGCCGTATTGCTTCTGTAGGCCGTATTGCGCCTATTCCCTATAAATATGACGTCAATTGGACGTCATTCCACACTTTTTCAGATAGTTTTAACCCTCTCCTTGAGTATTCTGGGGTTTTTGAGCAGTGTTCTGCCCTAGAAATCACTCGGAGAGTTGATCCGACGAAGTTCTTGAGCCCCGAGCCATTTTGCTTGAGGATCGAACCTAGTCGAAGGGAAATCCTCCGGATTTCCATAGTTAAAAGTTTTTAGAAGGAGCGAGCGAGCTTGTAGAGCGAGGGAACGCCAAAAAGCTTCCCAGTTTTACTCAATATATAAAAGCACGCTTCAAGAGGTTTCTTCTTAAATCCTTCCTTTTACTGCTTTCTGTGTGCATATTTAAACTGTCATCATGTAGATAGTTAATTTATAATTGCTTAGAATAAATAGGGGTAATTTAGTAATTTTACGCTGTTATTTTAGAAAATAATCTGTCATAGGGAACCCGAAAGGGGCGCTGTGGGGTGCTAACACCTTCCCCACGCGTAACCGACTCCCTTACCCAACTCTGGTTGTAATGGCCAAAGTTGATTTATAAAATCAATTGCCTTATCCCTTTTTCCAATGTTTTGAGTAAAACATTGGTGGCGACTCCACGAACCCTCCTTTTACGAAAACCACTAATCCATGGAGGGTCCCGCTTGGGATTAATATGGATTGGTGAGACGTTTTAATAAATAAATTGGATAGGATCGACAAGGTCTCAGTTTGAGAATAAGTCGTTCTAATAATCCAATACATTTTCAAAACTAAAATAATAAGCGAGCTCGACCGTCTTCGCGACCGCCGAGGCCCGTTTGGGCCGGTGGCGACAATGGGTAGCTCCGGGATTCCTTGGGAGTCCTTGCCTAATCCTTGTCCTGGCAAGTATCCGTTCTTGATGAGCATGGAGGCTACCTTCTTCATTTCTCGGGGAAATGTCTCAACATTGGCAATTTCCAATGCTTGGAAAGCGGTCTCTAAAGCTTCCTCCGCTGCATCCACGTAAGGTATGGTGGATGGCTTGCTGATGAGTATGTCATCTTCAGCTTGTACAGTCACCAGCTTGTCACCCACTATGAATTTTGACTTTCTGGTGGAGCATAGAGGGAACAACTTTCGCATCATGAATCCAAGGTCGGCCGAGGAGACAGCTGTATGCGGGAGTAATGTCCATCACTTGAAATTCGACGTTGAAGATAGTGGGTCCAATTTGGATTGGAAGATTGATCTCTCCCACCACTTCTCTTTTAGATCCATCGAAGGCTCGAACGATCATGTTGCTCGGGCGCATTTGGATTCCCTTGATTGCCACTTGCTCGAGCGCTCTTTTTGGCATTACGTTCAAGGAAGATCCATTATCTACCAAGACTTTAGCGATGTGATACTCCTTGCACTTTATAGAGATGTGCAAGGGCTTGTTGTGGTTTGATCCCTCGGCGGGGATTTCTTCATCGATGAAGGTGAGGTGATCATTAGCCTTGATGTGACTAACAATCCCCTCAAACTCGTCTTGGGAGATAGTGTGCGACATGTATGCCTCGTTCAAGACTTTCAACAGAGCTTGCCGATGCGGTTCGGAGCATAGGATCAACGACAACAGCGTAATCTTTGCTGGCGTCCTT
This sequence comes from Cajanus cajan, assembly GCF_000230855.2. Classification (NCBI taxonomy): domain Eukaryota; kingdom Viridiplantae; phylum Streptophyta; class Magnoliopsida; order Fabales; family Fabaceae; genus Cajanus; species Cajanus cajan. Next base: position 44,724,319 of record NC_138525.1, read on the forward strand.
ATGAAGTTGATCCACGATGGAGTACTCCCTCTGTCGGATAAATTTTAACAGCTTGTCAGTCTCCTCCTCGGATTCTTTTTCCTCGGTTTTCTTTTCTTCTTTTTCTTTATTCTTGGGGGCTTTGTTATGAAGATCATCGGGAGTGTAGATCCTGCCACTCCTAGTCATGCCCCCAAGTCCAGCGATGTTAGAGATATCGCTGTAGGCAGAAGAATGGATGTCGTATATCCACGGCACAGCCTTATTTGATTTGTAAGGGAAAGACCTTGGAACAGTGATCCTTAATGGTGTCGGACCTTCCCCTTTATTCGTCTTGATTACCAACAACGGAGTTGATGTGCGCTCGATTGGCACGGTTGTTGGCTTACACTTGATAACGAACGGCGTGCGATCCATTCTTTGAACATACGCATCGATTATTTCTTTCTTTTTATTAATGTTTATTAATGATTTATTGGGAGGGATGTATGAAATGCAAACCTAGATCCCTCCATGATCTTTGATAAGAATGCATGATATGAGATGATGGCGATGAATATGCATGCATTGTGTTTATTCAACTAAGCATTATCATGTTTTTAGGATGTCCCTAAGATGATGCATGATATTGCTTGGTTTGGATAAATAACCCTTTTTTCCTTTTTTTTGGGTATTTTTTATTTTATATATTTTTTGTATTTTTGGGTGAAAAGGGAAACTACCTATATGAATGTGATGAAGGTAGATGTTAACACCATGCAATGGAAGATTCTTATTCCTATTTATTCTTATTTTAGAAAGAATAGGAATGTTGTATGTTTAAATAATGCAATGTATGCTCAAACAATTTCACATAAACAATGCACAAACAATTCACTCATCCACGAACAGTCACGAGCGAATCACGAGGTAGGGGTCTCCTGCAGAAAAGTGCATATTCAAGGAGGATCTAACTGTTCTCACTTGGTCAAAGGCCCCCAAGGTGCCCCCATTATAGGGACCCAATTCCTCTCATCGTAGGTCGATGGAAAGCTCCAACGCACCGTCGGACTCAAGTTCATGGTTATCACCTTGAGTGATGCTTTCCGACAACGGTCTACGGGCACCTATAGACCCATTCGACAACCGGCCGTACTAACATCCACTCCCTATGGTTAATCACTCATGCCCCCGGGTATAGAGGGAACTATTGTGTGCAAAGGTTTGTGTACAGTTTGTATTTCAAACAATTGCGGAATTTAAACATACAACAGTTATTTAAAGCCATATAATAAATCATGTTATCATACAAGCAAGGGGTAACGAAGTAATTTTTAACTATTATTTGTTAAAAACAATCTGTCACTAAATGGGACTGACTCTCGAGGCTTCCCCAGTGGAGTCGCCATCTGTCGCCACCGGCCCAAACGGGCCTCGGCGGTCGCGAAGACGGTCGATCTCGCTTTTATTTTAGTTTTGAAAATGTATTGGATTATTAGAACGACTTGTTCTCAAACTGAGACCTTGTCGATCTTATCCAATTTATTTATTAAATGTCTCTCCAATCCATGTTAATCCCAAGCGGGACCCTCCATGGATTAGCGGTTTTCATAAAAAGGTAGGGTTCATGGAGTCGCCACCAATGTTTTACTCAAAACATTGGAAAAAGAAGTTTAAGGCAATCGATTCAAAAATCGACTTCGGCCATTACAACCAGAGTCGGGTAAGGGAGTCGGTTACGCGTGGGGAAGGTGTTAGCACCCCACAGCGCCCCTTTCGGGTTCCCTATGACAGATTATTTCTAAAATAACAGTGTAAAATTACTAAATTACCCCTATTTATTATAAGCGATTATACTTTAAATATCTACATGACGACAATTTTAAATATGCACACAGAAAGCAGTAAAAGGAAGGATTTAAGAAGAAACCTTTGAAGCGTGCTTTTATATATTTCGTAAAACTGGGAAGCTTTTTGGCGTTCCCTCGCTCTACAAGCCTGCTCGCTCCCTCCTATAAAATTTTAACTATGGAAATCCGGAGGATTTCCCTTCGACTAGGTTCGATCCTCAAGCAAAATGGCTCGGGGCTCAAGAACTTCGTCGGATCAACTCTCCGAGTGATTTCTAGGGCAGAACACTGCTCAAAAACCCCAGAATACTCAAGGAGAGGGTTAAAACTATTTTCCCAAGTGTGGAATGACGTCCAATTGACGTCATATTTATAGGGAATAGGCGCAATACGGGCTACAGAATCAATACGGCCGTATTGAAATTTTTGAACTTCAATACGGTCGTATTGAGTTCAATACGGTCGTATTGAAATTCAGAAATTTCAATGCGCCCGTATTGAGTTCACTGCGGCTGTATTGAAGCTTCAATACGGTCGTATTGATTTCAGTACGGCCGTATTGAAGTTTCAGAAACTTCAATACGCCGTATTGAGTTCACTGCGGCCGTGTTGAAGCTTCAATACGGCCGTATTAAGTTTAGTACGGCCGTATTGGGCTTCATTCCCTCCACTTCCTTATTTTAAACTACTCTAAGACCTCTAAACCTATAGATAGCCATCCTATGGTCTTCTAGGAGTCCTTCTGGCTGACTTTCCTTCGATTTTTGAGGGTCTTCGAGTTTTATTTCCGACCCGGACAATTTTAGGGGTCTACAGTCACGCACACTTCCACATAAAAATGATGCGGGTTTATTGTTATTAAGACAATCTTAACCTCATTCATGCTTATTCAAACAGGGTTAAAATAATGTGGTCTAGAATTTTATTATAAGCAAGAAGAGAAGCAGTAAGAAATAATAAAGAATGATTTTATTATAATCATAATGGAAACATGTGCCCTATCGAGGCTCGGGGGTCGGGCTGTCCCCGAGGAGTGATCTCTAATAGTCATCAGGTCTATACATCCCTATCAGAAGGAGAAAAGCACTTGATGACAACGACCGGCCTTGACGTTTGTGAACCGACCTTCCTAAAGATCTGGCTTAAAGAACGTCGAGAAGGATCTTGGTTCCTCTTCGTCCTTTGATCTTTATTAGGGTTGTATCCTAACCCTTGTTTCCCCGTATTATCCTTGATAATAGGTAGCTCAGGAATTCCTTGGGAATCCTTGCCAAGTCCCTGTCCCGGCAAGTATCCATTCTTGGTGAGCATATGGGCTACCTTCTTCATTTCTCGGGGAAACGTTTCGACATTGGCACTTTCCAATGCTTGGAAGGCGGTCTCTAGATTTTCCTCCTCGGATTCTTTATTTTCCTTTCCTTTATTCTTGGGAGATTTTATCATGAAGATCATTGGGAGTGTAGATCCTGCCACTCCTAGTCATGCCCCCAAGTCCAGCGATGTTAGAGAAATCGCTGTCGGCAGAAAAATGGATGTCGTATATCCATGGCACAGCCTTATTTGATTCGTAGGGAAAAGGCCTTGGAGTAGTGATCCTTAACGGTGTCGGACCTTCCCCTTTGTTCGTCTTGATTACCAACAACGAAGTTGTCGTGTGCTCGCTTGGCGCAGTTGTTGGTTTGCATTTGATAACAAATGGCGTGCGATCCACTCTTTGATTATACGCATCAATTAATTCTTTCTTTTTATTAATGTTTATTATTAAATTACTTGGAGAGATGTATGCAAATGAATGACTATGAAATGCAAAGGCAATTGAGAGATTTCATAAATCAAAAACTTGATTTCATTGATCATAGAAAGTGTACAACTTATCATACAATGCTTTGAAGCAATTTTTTACAATATGAGAAAAGCCGATAAAAACCCACAGGCGGGTTCATTTTTCTTCTCCATTCGTCTTCGGCTTCCTCCACATGACGTGCCATTGCTTCAACTTGCGTATGGACCGCTTGGCTCATATCATCACTGATCTTCTGAGCGTCCTTCGCCTTTTGAATATGATAGTTGATCATGGCCTGCAGCTCATTAAGCTCATCTTCGACTCGATCTTTCTCCTCTTGGAGTCTAGCCATCTGTGCTAGTCCCTCCTTTTCCTTCTTGCGGAAATCGGAAAGGCTTGCGGTTTGTTGTTGAGCAACTTCCCGCCATTGCTGTGCATCGGATCGAGTCAAGAGCAGATTGTCTTGCATGTCCTTGATCAACTGTGCCTGCCTTGCATGTTCGGCTTCAAGGTGTGCTATCTTTGCGTTGACTTCTTGGAGTTGACTACTCGGTTCAACCTTTGGCATTTTGGATGCCCGAGTAGCCTCCTCATTGAGGTTAGCACACTCATCCTTGAGCCGCTCTATCTCGTGGTCTTTCTTCTTGCATTGCCTTTGTAGACCATCGATGACGAAACTGGATTCTTCATTTTTCTCTTCAAGAACTCTCATTTGAGCTCCCATAATTTCCAGCTTCTTGGTCAAGGCGTCGACTTGTTCTTGCATTATCCTCCTTGTAGTTGCGGTTGCGCAAGAGGTGGATGGTTGAGACACCCCCCTCTCGCTCCTCCATATCTCGTAGTCGGTGGAGGCGGATACCCGAGGCTTTCCCAGCTCTCGATCTCCCTCATAGATTGGTTTCTCCCACGCTCTAATGACAGCGTGCATATCCCTCTGATGCTCGGAATCAAAGGAGAAACACAACCCTCCAAGCTCCTCTTTAGTAGGAATAATTTGAGTCCTCATTAGTTGTCTCATAACCAATCTAGGTGAGTAGGCTATGCAACCTCTGAGGCCCATCAATGGTACGCTTGGATAACTGCCGCATCTTGTCAATACATTACTTGGACGGAACCAAGGACAAACCCACGTGAAGTGCTCAATACTCCACTGTTCCATCTCTTCCTTCCACTCGGAAGCATATCGGCGGCGTACGGGGATCTTCGAAAAACTCCTCAACGGATCGGGCAAGGTCCCCATGTGACTAGAGGCATAGAAGTGTGTGATGCCCCACACATACAACAAGGAGGTGCAGCATCGGATAGTCTTCCCTTGCTTCTGTTGAGATAGGTTGACAGAAAGCAAGGTGTCGGCAAGAATGGTAGGCACGGGACTCTTCATGTGTACGTCCCAAGCGAAGAAGGCGTCCATAGCAGCATGGTCCACTGTGTTAGCGTGAAAGGGGAATAAGTCGTCCCAAACACGGCTAACGCTAAAGTTTTGTTGAAAGCTAACCAATCTCCCTCACCAGCCAAGGAAGAGAGGTGATCTTCAATCATTGCGAGCTTCCAACCCTTGATACTGTCGTTCCCCACTAATGCAGATAAACGTGATGGCATTTTGACTTGAGTTGCGACCCTCTCCACGGCCACATGATTGCCATGAAAGATATAGACCCCGGCTGATTTGGGCCATCGAAGCATGAGCTCGTACTCCTCGAGAGTAGGAACTAAGTCAAACTGAGGGAACTCGAAACAATGCAGATCGAGACTCCAAAAATGGACCAATGCTCTCAGAAAAGCTGGATCCACACAAATCTTCATCAAGTCGAGGACTCGTCCATAAGATTTTTCGAACTCCAAACGAGCCTCTCGCGGCATCAAGGAACAGAGGTGATCCAACCTCTCGGCACGGTACAATAAGAAGTCCACTTTCTTCAATTGCCCTTGTATTCCCCTAGATCCCTCCATAATCTACAATAAAATGCATGATATGAGATGGTGATGTTGAATATGCATGCATAGTGTTTATTTAACTAAGCATTATCATGTTTTCGGGATATTCCTAAAATGATGCATGATATTGCTTGGTTTGGATAAATAATATTTTTCTTTATTTTTCATTTGGGTATTTTTTTTGTATTTTTTTGGGTGAAAAGGGAAACTACCTATATGAATGTGATGAAGGTAGATGTTAACACCGTATAATGGAAGATTCTTATTCCTATTTATTCTTATTTTAAAAGAATAGGAATGTTGTATGTTTAAAGAAATGCAATGTATGCTCAAACAATTTCACATAATCAATGCACAAACAATTCACTCATCCACGAACAGTCACGAGCGAATCACGAGGTAGGGGTATCCTGCAGAAAAGTGCATATTCAAGGAGGTTCTAACTGTTCTCACTGGTCTGAGGCCCCCAAGGTGCCCCCATTATAGGGACCCAATTCCTCTCGTCGTAAGTCGATGGAAAGTTCCAACGCACTGTCGGACTCGAGTTCATGGTTATCACCTTGAGTGATGTTTTCCGACAACGGTCTACGGGCACCTATAGACCCATTCGACAACCGGCCGTACTAACATCCACTCCCTATGGCTTTCCACTCATGCCCCCGGGTATAGAGGGAACTGTTGTGTGCAAAGGTTTGTGTGCAGTTTTTATTTCAAACAATTGCGAGAATTTAAACATACAACAGTTATTGAAGCCAAATAGATAAACATGTTATCATACAAGCAAGGGGTAATGAAGTAATTTTAAACTATTATTTTAAAAATAATCCATCACTAAATGGGACTGACTCTCGAGGCTTCCCCAGTGGAGTCGCCATCTGTCGCCACCCGCCGAAATGGACCTTGGCAATCGCGACGATGGTCAAGACTCGTTTTAAAGTTTTTGAAAAGTGGTGGATTGCTAGAACGACTTATTCTCAAACTGAGACCTTGTCGAACTAACAATTTTATTAAATGATTCACTAATCCATGTTAATCCCAAGCGGGACCCTCCATAGATTAGTGGTTTTCGCAAAGTAGGGTTCTTGGAGTCGCCACCAATGTTTTACTCAAAACATTGGAAAAAGGGATAAGGTAATTGATTTCACAAATCAACTTTGGCCATTACAACCAGAGTCGGGTAAGGGAGTCAGTTACGTGTGAGGAAGGTGTTAGCACCCCACAACGCCCCTTTCGGGTTCCCTATGACGGATCATTTATTAAATAATAGCATAAAATTACTAAATTACCCCTATTTATTATAAGCGATTATATATTAAATATCTACATGATGACGAATTTAAATATGCAACAATCAGAAAGCGGTAAAAGAAGGGATTTTTAGAGAAGAAACCTCTTGAAGCGTGCTTTTTATATATCAATGAAGTTTAGGAGGCTTTTTGGCGCTCCCTCCCTCTACAAGCTCGCTCGCTCCTTCCTAAAAAATAATTTTTACTATGGAAATCAAAAAGATTTCCCTTCGACTAGTTCGAATTCTCAAGCTAAATGCTTAGAACTCAAGAACTTCGTCGGATCGGCTCTCGGAGAGATTCCTAGGGCAGAACACTGCTCAAAAACCCCAGAATACTCAAGGAGAGAGTCCAAGAAGTGTGAAAAAGTGTGGAATGACGTCCAAATGACGTCCTATTTATAGGGATGAGGCGCAGTACGGCCCCTGGGTTCAATACGGCCCGTATTGAGTTTTTGTACTTCAATACGGCCGTATTGAATTCAGTACGGCCGTATTGAAATACAGAAACTTCAATACGGCCGTATTGGTTTCAGTACGGCCGTATTGTAGTACAAAATGTGCAGTACGGCCGTACTGAACTCCAAGGAGGCCGTATTGAGCTCCAAACCTCCCACTTCCTTATTTTTAGGTACTCTAAGACCTCTAAACCTACAGATAGCCATCCTATGGTCTTCTAGGAGTCCTTCTGGCTGACTTTCTTTCGATCTTTGAGAGTCTTCGAGTCTTATTTCCGACCCAGACAATTTTAGGGGTCTACAGCCCTCTCCAGGGATTTGTGATGATTTTGTCTCCACAGTCCACGATGCTGCTTCGACGATTGTTTTTGATTTTGGTGCCGCTGAGGGCTGGATAACGCAGGGATCCGTCTAGGGGATGTGCAGTTACTCATAGGTTCTTGTGTCCCAACTTTCCATTGCGTAGTTGGTGCCCACTGGGGAAATTCTGATTCCTTGGGGATGCAGACACAAAGATGCTCTTTTTGAGGTGAGCGATGCCTTATGATTGGCTGACGTCCTTTCGACGTTGGTGGAGTATCCCGGTTATCCTTATTCGGGTGACTTTTTTGATTTTCTGGTTTTGTTGCCTCTGCGTAGGCTGTTATCCGCTGGGGGATTCTGTCGTATTGATCTTGATTGGCCTCTTCTATTAGGCGGATTATCTTGACGTTCGGTGTTTAGCTGAATACCGAATTCCGCTTGGGGAATGGTTATTGATCTTTTCGGATTTTCTCTTTTTGAAGGAGTGCCTCTGAGTAGGCGAATGGGGATTGAGGATCTTATGTATCCCAGAGTATTATTTAGAAATCCTCTTCAGGCTTAGCTTTACTCGTCGCTCGAGTTGGAAAGCTATCTTCCACTGAGGAAGTCTAAGTCCTTTGACTCGGATATTTTGTTTGGATGATCATGCTTCCATTGGGGAATCTTGCTGATCTTGCTCTGATAGCTTTCACTGGGAATTCGGCCCAAGAGTGCAAGCTGAGATGTCTCTGGGGAGTATTATTTCGGCAAGCCTCTCCAGGCTCAGTTATTCTGTACGATTGTTGGATTTTCTGAATTTTTTGCCTTTTTTGTCGATTTCGGCTTTTTCGGCTTTTTCTGTACAGAAATTAAAGTGCTAAAGAATTTTGAACTCGAAAGTGGAAAATTTCATTAATCAAACGGAATGAAATTTGTACAATGATGATAACAAGAGTGGGGCACAGCCCGATCAATCAAAATAAACAAAAAGCAGGAAAACACAGCAAATGGCCGGTCTTCATTCCTCTGCCGGCGAATCCTGTGGAGGGTCTGGGAAGCGACGATGCAGCCAGACTAACAGGTTGTCAAAATCCTGTCTCAGGGCGTCAATGTTGTGCTGCGCATTGTCGAATCGGGCGTCGATGCTCTGCTGCAACGCGTCGAAACGAGCATCAAAGTAGGCCCTGTCTTGCTGCGAGGTGTCGGCCTCTGTCTACGGGTCCCCTTCACCCGGGAGCTCGATGTTCTCGAAAAGCTCACTGAAGGTGTCGTGGGTGGTCGCACGTACATATTACCTCCCTGCCTTAGCAATGATCTTCATATTGAGCAGGGTGGCAGCATTGATAGGCTTGGGCGCCAACTCCCCCGCATCTACGCCATCAGGGCACCCCCAAGTCTCGGCGAGTCGTGAAAGAAACGTAGAGACCAAAATGTATCCTCGCCGAGCGACGCTGCCCTCTCTTGCCCCCAGATTCTTTACATGCTCGAGAAAAAAGAATCCGGGGTTGGCCTTCTGCCCGGTGGCCATGCAGTAAAGAGCTAGCAGATCCTGCCGCGTTACTGACTCTGGACTCTTCAGTCTGGCGTGGATGGAGCCGGTGATCAGCTTGTGGCAAATCCGGAGCGCAGTCAGGAGCCGGGTACCCTTCACTCCAGCGTGATAATCCATCTGACCCGTGACCTCTCTCCATATCTCGGTCGGGGTCAGATTATCAGGGCACTCACAGACGGCGTCCCGATATTCCAACTGATCGGCTCGCCGAAAGAAACCAGCCTGGACGTTGAATTCATCCAGTGTCAGGGAGCGGTATCCTCCCTTCATCCAGAAGTCCACAGATTAGACCGTTGCACCGTAGCTGTTCGTCGACTCTGTGACACCGACGGTAGCCAGAAATTCCTTTGTCGCGGTCGGATAGATCTTAGGGTGGGGATCAAGGAGGAACCCCCATCCTATGGCATCGATGTAGCCTCTGACCTCATCTTCCCATTCCATCGCCCGAAGGATGCTGAAGTCGAGCACCCTCGACGGCTGGAAGACGAATGACTCGAGGAAATCCAACCTCTCTTGGTGCTGCGCGGTCATTTCAAGTTGCGCAGGGACCCTCTGCCTCTTCCTTGAAGACTCGGCCATTTTTCGGAATCGGGGGGATCTCAAACACACTCACAGATAAAGTATGCAGAGGAATGAGAGGAGGAGGGACGTACTTATAGAAAAAATTAGGTCAGTACGGCCCGTACTGAATTCAGTACGGCCGTATTGACCTTACTGTTGATGTACAAAAGAATGGGCCAATACGGGCCGTATTGAATTCAATATGCCCGTATTGGTGTGGTCGTTATGGCCAATACGGCCGTATTCATTTCAGTACGCCCGTATTGAGTTGAAAATTTTTTCATAACCCTAATTTTAGTACGGGCGTACTGAACATGGTACGGGCGCATTGTTTTTTCTGAAGTTCATTTTTTTTTTTTTTTGGAATAAACAGAGAATAAGTGATCTTCCAGTACACCTATCATCTGTATGCATGTATGCGGTATGATGCACCTAATTCTATTTGATTTATTTTTCAAAAGAATTAACCGATGCGTTTCTTTGCTTGGATTTTTGCCATTCCTCTAGACGGGCTGTGCGCTGCCGATTTCTGTAACCGAGGAATGATGCGTGTTATATCGAGATTGGTGTCATCAACCCAGTGATCCTTCCCTTCCTTTAGAAGACGTATCAACCTTCCTATTGACCACTATATCTCCATGTTTCCACTAGATTATTCTAAAATCGTTTTGGGACAAGAGAAAAGAAAGGAAAGATATTATTGTTCAAAAGTTTGTGTTTTAGACGTATCAACCTTCCCCTTTATTCGTCTTGATTACCAACAACGGATTTGATGTGCGTTCGCTTGGCGCGGTTGTTGGCTTACACTTAATAACAAACGGCGTGCGATCCATTCTGAACATACGCATCGATTAATCCTTTCTTTTTATTAATGTTATTAATGAATTACTAGGAGAGATGTATGCAAATGAATGACTATGAAATGCAAAGGCAATTGAAAGATTTCATAGATCTCAAAAATTCGATTTATTAATCAAAGAAAGTGTTCAACTCATTATACAATGCTTCGAAGCAAATTTTTACAAAATGAGAAAAGCCGATAGAAACCCACAGGCGGGTTCATGTTTCTTCTCCATTCAACTTCGGCTTCCTCTACATGACGGGCCATTGCTTCGGCTTGTGTATGGACCGCTTGGCTCATATTATCACTAATATTTTGAGCGTCCTTCGCTTTTTGAATATAGTAGTTGATCATGGCTTGTAGCTCATTAAGCTCATCTTCGGCTTGATCCTTCTCCTCTCGGAGCTTAGCCATATGTGCTAATCCTTCCCTTTCCTTCTTGCAAAAATCGGAAAGGCTTGCGGTTTGTTGTTGAGCAACTTCCCGCCATTGCTGCGCATCGGATCGAGTCGAGAGTAGATCATCTTGCATATCCTTGATCAACTGTGCCTGCCTTGCGTACTCGGCTTCAAGGCGTGCTATCTTTGCGTCGACATCTCGGAGTTGACTACTCGGTTCGACCTTTGGCATTTTGGATGCCCGAATAGCCTTCTCATTAAGGTTAGCACACTCGTCCTTGAGCCGCTCTATCTCATGGTCTTTTTTCTTGCACTGCCTTTGTAGACCGTCAATGGCGAAACTGGATTCTTCGTTTTTCTCCTCAAGAACTCTCATATGAGCTCCCATGATTTCCAGCTTCTTGGTCAAGGCATCGACTTGTTCTTGCAGCAACCTCCTCGTAACTGCGGTTGCGCAAGAGGTGGATGGTTGGGGCACTCCCCTCTCGCTCCTCCAAGTCTCGTAGTCGGTGGAGACGGATACCCGAGGCTTTCCAAGCTCTCGATCTCCCTCGTAGATTGGTCTCTCCCACGCTCTAACGACAGTGTGCATGTCCCTTTGATGCTCGGAATCAAAGGAGAAACACAATCCTCCAAGCTCCTCTTTAGTAGGAACAATCTGAGTCCTCATAAGTTGCCTCATAGCCAATCTAGGTGAATAAGCTATGCAACCTCTGAGGCCCATCAAAGGTACGCTTGGGTAACTACCGCATCTCATCAATACGTTGCTCGGACGGAACCAAGGACAAACCCATGTGAAGTGCTCAATGCTCCACTGTTCCATCTCTTCCTTCCATTCGGAAGCATAACGGCGGCGTACGGGGATCTTCGAAAAGCTCCTCAACGGATCGGGGAAAGTCCCCATGTGACTAGAGGCGTAGAAGTGTGTGATACTCCACACATATAACAAGGAGGTGCAGCATCGGATAATTTTCCCTTGCTTCTGCTAAGATATGTTGACAGAAAGCAAGGTGTCGGCAAGAATGGCAGGCACAGGACTCTTCATGTGCACGTCCCATGCGAAGAAAGCATCCATAGCGGCATGGTCCACTGTGTTAGCGTGAAAGGGGAATAGGACTGTCCCAAACACGGCTAACGCTAGAGTCTTGTTGAAAGCTAACCAATCTCCCTCACCAGCTAAGGAAGAAAGGTGATCCTCAATCATAGCGAGCTTCCAACCTTTGATACTGTCGTTCCCCACTAAGGCAGATGATCGTGATGGTAGTTTGACTTGAGTAGCGACCCTCTCCACGGCGACATAATTACCATGAAAAACATAGACCCCTGCTGATTTGGGCCATCGCAGCATGAGCTCGTACTCCTCGAGAGTAGGAACTAAGTCAAACTGGGGGAACTCGAAGCAATGCAGATCGAGACTCCAAAAGTGAACCAATGCTCTCAGAAAGGCCGGATCCACACATATCTTCATCAGATCGAGGACTCGTCCATATGATTTTTCGAACTCAACACGAGCCTCTTGTGGCATCAAAGAACAGAGATGGTCCAACCTCTCGGCACGGTATAACAAGAAGTCCACTTTCTTCAACTGCCCTTGCACTCCCCTAGATCCCTCCATGATCTTCAATAAGAATGCATGATGTGAGATGATGGCGTTGAATATGCATGCATTGTGTTTATTCAACTAAGCATTATCATGTTTTCAAGATGCTCCTAAGATGATGCATGGTATTGCTTGGTTTGGATAAATAACCCTTTTTCTTTTTTGGGTATTTTGTTTTTTTGTATTTTTGGGTGAAAAGGGAAACTACCTACATGAATGTGATGAGGGTAGATGTTAACACCATGTAATGGAAGATTCTTATTCCTATTTATTCTTATTTTAAAAGGGGAATGTTGTATGTTTAAAGAATGCAATGTATGCTCAAACAATGTCACATAAACAATGCACAAACAATTCACTCATCCACGAACAGTCACGAGCGAATCACGAGGTAGGGGTATCCTGCAGACAAGTGCATATTCAAGGAGGTTCTAACTGTTCTCACCGGTCTAAGGCCCCCAAGGTGCCCCCATTATAGGGACCCAATCCCTCTCGTCGTAAGTCGATGGAAAGCTCCAACGCACTGTCGGACTTGAGTTCATGGTTTTCACCTTGAGTGATGCTTTCCGACAACGGTCTACGGGCACCTATAGACCCATTCGACAACCGGCCGTACTAGCATCCACTCCCTATGTCTTTCCACTCATGCCCCCGGGTATAGAGGGAACTGTTGTGTGCAAAGGTTCGTGTGCAGTTTATATTTCAAACAATTGCGAAAATTTAAACACCCAACAGTTATTAAAGCCAATTAGGTAAAACATATTATCATACAAGCGAGGGGTAATGAAATAATTTTAAACTATCATTTTAGAAATAATCCATCACTAAATGGGACTGACTCTCGAGGCTTCCCTAGTGGAGTCGCCATCTGTCGCCACCCGCCGAAACGGACGTTGGCATTCGCGACGATGGTCGGACTCTTCTTTTAGTTTTGAAAAATGATGGATTGTTAGAACGACTTATTCTCAAACTGAGACCTCATCGGACTAACAACTTTGTTAAATGATTCTCACCAACCCATGTTAATCCCAAACGGGACCCTCCATGGATTAGTGGTTTTCGCAAAAAAGGGGTTCTTAGAGTCGCCACCAATGTTTTACTCAAAACATTGGAAAAAGACATAAGGCAATTGATTTTCGCAAATCAACCTTGGCCATTACAACCAGAGTTGGGTAAGGGAGTCGATTACGTGTGGGGAAGGTGTTAGCACCCCACAACGCCCCTTTCGGGTTCCCTATGACGGATTATTTCATAAATAAAAGCGTAAAATTACTAAACTACCCCTATTTATTAGAACGATTATAGGTAAACTATCTACATGATGAAAGCTTTAAACGTGCAATGCAACAATCAAAAAGCGGTAAAAGAAAGGATTTGGAAAGAAACCTTCGAAGCGGGCTTTTATATACTCAAAAAGGAGTTAGGAGGCTTTTTGGCGCTCCTTCCCACTACACGTTCGCTCGCTCCTTTCCCTAAAAATAATATTTACTATGGAAATCAAAGAGATTTCCCTTCGACTTGTTCGAGTCTCAAGCTAAAGGCTCATGAACTCAAGAACTTAGTCGGATCAGCTTTCGGAGAGATTTCTAGGGCAGAGAATAGCTCAAAAACCCAAGAATACTCAGCCAGAGAGTGGAGAAATGCTCCAAATGTGTGGAAGGACGAGCCTAAGGAGTCAAATACGGCCCGTACTGAGTTTTTGAACTACAGTACGGCCGTACTGAATTCAGTACGGCCGTACTGAAGTTCAAAAACTTCAGTACGGCCGTATTGATTTCATTATGGTCGTATTGTAGTTCAAATGGCTCAGTACGGCCGTACTGAACCTCTAGGAGGGCGTATTCAGCTCCAATCCTCACACACCCTTATTCTAAGCTACTCTAAGACTTCTAGACCTACAAAGAATCATCCTAGGGTCTTCCAGGAGTCCTTCCGGCTGACTTTCCTTCGGTCTTCGAGAGTCTTTGAGTCTTATTTCCGACCCGGACAATTTTAGGGGTCTACAATCCTCTCTTCCATGGATGATTTCGGCTCCTTGAAGAGGGATTCCTTGCCCAAAGATCTTAGGCTCACCAAAGGGAAAAGGACATGTGGATGTTAGGCTGAAGGATGGTTTTGGACGTAAGGTTGATGAAAGGTGTAGGTGAGGTGTATGGATGCTCAAAGGTTGGCTCACTCCAAGTGAAGGTGGAGGCCACTCTAGGGTTTCACTCTCCAAGGGTGGAGAATGAAGTAGGCTAGTCGAATTAACCTAGGGACTAAGGATGGGATTTTGAGGCATAAAATGCTCACTCAATATCATATAATCCAAAGTATTTACAAGGTGTGGGGCATTGGGTATTTATAGGAGGGGAGGCATCTAGGGTTGCATTTCATAAGGCAAATGCACTCTAAATGAAATGCAAATGAACCCTAGATTCAACTTGGTGGCCAAGGATGGAATCTTTGGGTTTAGGTTGGCTATATCTAGGTACATGATAAGACCATGCAACCATTGCCCTCCACTTGGGCCTAAGCTGATGGAAGAGCATGGGCTAAAGGCCCAACTACTAGAGCTATGGCCAGGAGATTACTTGAAGACTTAACTGCTTCAGAGCTTAGTGGGCCCAATGGGCTTGGTGGGCCTAGGGTGCTTTTCACATGAACCTTACTTGAATAAACACCATGTTTTATTGCATTACTTAGCATAGGAAGTTACTTTGATTTTTGGTCTTGTATTTTGACCATAGATTAGGGTTATTGCTTTTGGCCTTGTATTTGGGCTTCTTAGGCTTTGGGCTTTTGATACACAATATTAGGCTCATTCTTCTTCTTGTAATTCTTCCTTTTCATTGTATTTCATGGACCAATGTATTTCAGTCATTAGATTAGGTTTATATGAAGTACACATTAATAGGTGCATTAGGGTTCATTCATATGTCATTAAGAAGTAATTTGAATTGAATTTGAGTAACATGGATTGCATGGAGTGGTTTCGGCCATGTGAGCTCCAAATTCACTTCAAATAATTCTCAAATGACATTAGAATGAAGGTATCATCTGGATTTGTCACTTGGTTAGCCTAAGTTTGAATTTCAAAATTCAAATTTGAAATTCAAACTTGGCGCCAACCAAGCTACACGGATTGGCGCCACTTGACCTAATTTTTCCACCTATAAATGTGTGACTCCCATCCTTGTACAAACACTTTTGAATACATAAAAATTTCTGAATCAAAATCTTCAGCAATTCCCTCAAGAGTCACCGAAATAGAGAGAGCAAGAGAGTGCCTTCAAACACCTTAGGAGTTCTTCAATTCCTTCTCTTTGATGTGAGCAATCCTTTGCTCTTTAAGCTTGGATGCTTCCATCCAAGGCTTTGCCACAATCCATCTGTGCATCTTCATCCTCTTTTGGTTCAACACTTTGGTTCCAAATTTCCTTGAAGGAGATCCGTGCTTAGAAGGAGCTAAGGAGGAGTTCATCTTCACTTCTTCTTCCTTCTTCTATCAATTTTGGTATCAAGAGCAAGGTCTTCAAGGAGATAAGTGTTATTCATTTTTGTGTCCGTGTTCTTTTTGTTCTTGTGTGTCTTGTGTCTTGTTTGAGTTTATTTTTGGATCTATATGCTTTGAATCATCTTGTGTTCCATAGATCCATTGTTTGATTGTTTTTGAATTTTCTTCCACAATCAACATGTTTAGGACCTATTAGCTTGTGCTTATTTTTGATTTTTCTTTGAGTCTCTCCATTCTAGTATGTGTCTGTGATTGGACTTCATGCATTTCATTAGATTTTGGTTTTGAATCTATGTTTTGTCTTAGAAGTTTGTGTTTAGTCCTTACATGTTGCAAATTCCTTGAATAGCATGTTTAACCTAGTTTTATGTTGAATTTTGTCTCATATTTTGGTCTCGGTTTGAATTCATTATTGCCTACCTATATGTGCTATTTCTTTTACCTTATTGTGTTCATAATTTGCTATTAGTTCTAGTAAATTTCTTTAGAGTTAGGTTTCCATTGTGTACTTAAGTTTTCAATTCACTTTCCATTCAAAATTCTTAAAAATTGTGTTACTCAAAATCTCAAGTGTAATCCTACTTCTAGTGCACTAATTTTGTGGATTCAAATTAAAAAAAAAAAAAAGAGTTAAGAGGCTGAAAACAGAAGCAAAAACAGAGCCTCAGGTTTAAAAGTTCAAAAGAAAAGAGTACAAAAGGAATCCAAACACAAAACCTAAAATCTAGTGCACTAGTTTCATCATTTTCACTTGAATTCTGACCTATTTTTGTAGTCTCGGTTTCTATAGCTTGGAATCTTAGAAAAATTTGAAACAAAAGGCAAATACCTTCTCTTGAATCTTAATTTGAATATAGAAAAAGAAAGAATAAAAAAAAATATTTAAAGCAATTTAAAGTGAAAAAGCTGAGAGGTGTACAATTGATAAAATCCATTTGATTCCTTGATTTTGTTTTGACTACTATTTGGTTTGTACTTATCCAATTGCTTTCAATTTTTTTTTGTTTTGTTCATCTACTCTAGTACCTATCTAGGAACCTTCCTAACTGTGTGCTAGCTTTATTTGGAGTCTTAATTTTCAGATTTACTTGTTGAACTTCTTTGAGTCTTGTCATATACACCTATTACTCTTCATTTTTGGTATAAGCTTTTCAAATTGTGCTTTGTTGCTTGTCTTATTTTCTTTCATTCAATTTTCTGTGCTGGAAGTGGCCTCAAATACTTGCTTAAGGATCAAGCATTGACTCAACACAGAGTAGGAAAGTTTTGGACACTAATACCACAAAATTTGACCTAATTTAGTGACTAAACTTCTCCTAAACTTCTTTCACTTGAGTGACCATTCCTTTCACCTTGTGAGAAGCCACCATTAACCACTTTGTTGTGTTTATTTTCCAGGTCCAGAAGCATATTATTTGAAGGATTAGTGGTGGATTAAAACACTTGAACAAGTGTTTGAAACTTGAACAACAAATCCGTCACTAATTGGGTCACAAAAGCTGCCATTAATTGCTTTCTAGTTTAGTTTAATTTTTGTCAATTATCTTGTATTTTTAAACCAATTTGTAAAGCTTGGAGGGAGTATTAAGAAGCTGGTCAGGTATATCTAACTCCTTGGTAGCCTACTCACGTGTAGTACTAGTGGAAGTGGCTTGGAAATTTCATATGTTTCAAGCTTCCACTTAGGGTTATCCGACTGGCTACTTGTTCTTGCTTCCTTTAAGTTTCTTGTCCATAATTGGGTTTACTTTGCTTCTTTAATTCATCTAGACTTGGGTAGATTTAATTGCTCACGTTTAGTTAACTTCAAAAAACAAACAAATTGTGAAAAGCATACAAAAGTTTTTGTGAAAAGTTTTGGGGAATCAAAGATACCACAAAGGAGTTTAGTGATTTCCACTTGAACAGGCTTGGTTATTAAGTGGCTCTTAGTAGCTCACCTCCCTTGATAGTGCAATTTGTACACTTAGACTTCCAAGTGCTATTTTTGTTCCTAGAAAATCCCAAAAACATTTTATATCTTTTGCATAGAATATAAAATTTTCATTGCTTAAGCATGAGTCATATTTCTCAAAGTAGTAGTGACTTTGAATCTCCTAAAAGTTTTAAAAGAATTGTTAAGGAGGTTGAAGCACTAAAACTTTGGAAGCATGAAGAAGTACTTGAAAAAGAAAAAGAAAAGATTCAAAGGGAAGCACAACTTCTTGTTTTAGAGGAAGAGATACAAAAGATTAAGCAACGAGAAGCAAAATTTTTGACAAAAATTCATAAAAGCAAAAGTCAAAAAAATTCATCAAAAATTTCAACCAAGAGTTCCAATGACTCTCAAAGCCAAGACCAAGATGGTAGTTTGCATATGGATGCTTATTACCAACCCCACCCTAGAAGAGTCATTAAGGAACCCAAAGTGAGGGAATCAAGGGTTGATCTCCGTTACTTTCATGGAAAAGAAAATGTGGACGCCTACTTGGATTGGGAGATGAAAGTGGAGCAAATCTTCACTTGTCATCAAGTAGGTGAGGAAAAAAAGGTTCCCTTGGCCACCTTAGCTTTCCAAGGACAAGCTATGTATTGGTGGACATCCTTGGAAAGAGAGAGAAGACTTCACAATGATCCTCCCATCACTTATTGGAATGAATTGAGGAGTGCTATGAGAAGAAGACACATTCCTTTTTATTATAATAGGGAGCTTATGGATAAGCTCCAAAGACTCCAGCAAAAGAATATGAGTGTGGAGGAGTATAAACAAAAAAATGGAGTTGTATCTCATGGGGGCTGGGATAAGGGAAGAAGAAAAATTGACCATTGCTAGATTTCTAAGTGGTCTTAATTTTTATATAAGAGATAGAGTTGAGTTACTCCCTTATAGGGACCTTGATGATTTGGTCCAACTTTGTATAAGGGTGGAACAACAAAATTTGAGAAAAAGCTCTTTTAAAGGCAAAACTCAATCTAGCTCTTATATTAAGAAGGACTACAAGAAGGAGGGTCAATATGATTCCTCTAAGAAATTTGGCAAAGGTCTAGAAAAAGAAAAAGAAAAAGAAAAAGAGAAAAATGTTGTCACTTCTAGTAGTAAGACTAGTGACATCAAATGCTTTAAATGTCTTGGGAGAGGTCATATAGCTTCTCAATGCCCCACTAAAAAGGTGATGATTTTAAGAGGGCAAGACGTTTATAGTAGTGTTGATGAATCTAGTCCCACTACTTCAAGTGATAATGAAACAAGTGAGGAAGACCATCCAATTGAAAGTGCATATCCTTGTGATGGTCAACTTCTAATGATTAGAAGGTTTCTAGGAAGTCAACCTCATGAGTCTCACCTTTCACAAAGAGAGAATATTTTTCACACAAGGTGTAAAATTATTGATAATGCTTGTTCTCTCATTGTGGATAGTGGGTCTTGTTGCAATTGTTGTAGCACAAGGTTGGTGGAGAAGCTTGATCTTACTCCTATTCCCCATGCGAAACCATATCAACTTCATTGGCTTAATGAAGATGGGGATATCATTGTTGATAAACAAGTGAAAGTCAAGTTTTCTATTGGTAACTATGAAGATCAAGTGGTTTGTGACATAGTTCCAATGGAAGCTTGGCATATTTTGTTGGGAAGGCCATGGCAATTTCACAAGAAAACCATGCATAATGGCCTTACCAATGAAATCACTTTCACCCATAAAGAAAAGAAGTTTGTACTTCATCCTTTGTCTCCTTCACAAGTGATAGAGGATCAAGTACAAATGAAAATGAAAAGAGAAGAAGAAAAAAAAACTTGATTACAAAAAAAAAAGGAAAAGAAGCATAAATCTTTAAAGAAGAAGAAGGAAGAGAAACCTCCTCCAATAGAAGGAATTCAACAAGAAACTTAAAAACAAATCTTAATTGTTGAAAAGCCTTCTTACATTCTTCTTTGGAGAGATATGCTTCATTGTCATCATTTAAGCATTGAGCTTAGTTCTTTACCTCCTCAAGTTTCTCAATTATTAAAAAAATTTGATGATATATTCCCTAGTGATGGTCCAAAGGGCCTTCCTCCTTTTAGGGGTATAGAACGTCAAATTGATTTTGTGCCTGGGGCTAGTCTACCCAATAGACCAGCCTATAGGACAAATCCTCAAGAAACTAAGGAGATAGAGAACCAAGTTCAAGAATTATTGGACAACGGGTGGGTGCAAAAGAGTTTGAGTCCCTGTGCTGTGCCTGTATTGTTAGTGCCCAAGAAAGATGGAAAATGGAGAATGTGTAGTGATTGTAGGGCCATTAACAATATCACAATCAAGTACAGACACCCAATCCCTAGACTTGATGATATGCTTGATGAATTACATGGTGCTATTATATTTTCTAAAATTGATCTTAAAAGTGGTTATCACCAAATAAGAATCAAAGAGGGTGATGAGTGGAAAACTGCTTTTAAGACCAAATTTGGATTGTATGAGTGGCTTGTTATGCCTTTTGGTTTAACTAATGCACCAAGTACATTCATGAGGCTTATGAATCATGTCTTGAGAGAGTGTATAGGTAAATTTGTTGTTGTTTATTTTGATGACATCTTAATCTATAGTAGGTCTCAAGATGATCACATAGGACATCTTAGAGAAGTTTTGATGATCCTTAGGCAAAACCACTTGTTTGCAAATCTTGAAAAATGTACTTTTTGTGTGGACCATGTGGTTTTCCTAGGGTTCATTGTAAGCAAGGAAGGGGTTCGCGTGGACCCCGAGAAAATCAAATCCATTCAAGAGTGGCCAAAGCCTAAAAATGTTAGTGAAGTTAGGAGTTTTCATGGACTTGCAAGTTTTTATAGAAGATTTGTTCCTAACTTTTCTAGCATTTCTTCACCATTGAATGAGCTTGTCAAAAAATATGTTTTATTTGAATGGACTTCAAAGCATGACCAAGCATTTCAACTTCTTAAGGATCAACTTACTAATGCACCTATTTTAGCTCTACCAAATTTTGAAAAGACTTTTGAGCTAGAATGTTATGCATCAGGAGTTGGCATAGGAGCTGTGTTATTGCAAGGAGGACACCCCATTGCATATTTTAGTGAAAAACTAAAAGGTGCCTCCCTCAATTACCCTACCTATGACAAGGAGTTGTATGCATTGGTTAGAGCCTTACAAACTTGGGAACACTATCTTGTGTCCAAAGAGTTTGTCATCCATAGTGACCATGAGTCACTTAAGTATTTAAGAGGTCAAGGTAAGTTAAATAAGAGGCATGCCAAATGGCTAGAGTTCCTTGAACAATTTCCATATATTATTAAATTCAAGAAAGGAAAATCAAAAATTGTAGCTGATGCATTATCTAGAAGGCATACTTCGCTTATGTCTCAAGGTACTCAAATTCTTGGATTTAATAATATTAGGGAATTGTATGAGGAAGATCTTGATTTTGGTGATAATTGTAAAAAATGCCAACAAAAAGCTTTTGATGGTTTCTATATGGCTGAGGGGTATTTGTACAAAGAAGGAAGGTTATGTATACCCCAAGGATCCATTAGGAAACTATTAATTAAAGAGAGTCATGAAGGTGGGCTTATGGGACACTTTGGTGTTGATAAAACCCTTAGTTTGCTAAAAGAAAAATTTTATTGGCCCCATATGCGAAAGGATGTCTAAAGGCATTATTTTAGATGTTTGGCTTGTTTACAAGCCAAGTCTAAAGTGATGCCTCATGGTACATACACACCTTTGCCTGTTGCTTCTTCCCCTTGGGTAGATATTAGCATGGATTTTCTGCTAGGTTCACCTAGAACCCAAAGGGGAATGGATTCTATCTTTGTGGTTGTGGACCGTTTCAGTAAAATGGCTCATTTTATTCCATGCCACAAAGTAGATGATGCAAGCAACATTGCACAACTCTTCTTTAGAGATGTGGTTAAACTCCTTGGACTTCCTAGGACAATAGTTTCAGATAGAGATACTAAGTTCCTAAGCCATTTTTGGCGTGTCTTATGGTCAAGACTAGGAACTAAACTCCTCTTTTCAACCACTTGTCATCCTCAAACAGATGGCCAAACTGAGGTAGTGAATAGGTCTCTGTCTACTATGCTTAGGGCAGTCCTAAAGGGCAATCACAAATCTTGGGATGAGTATTTGCCTCATGTCGCCACCCGCCGAAACGGACCTTGGCATTCGCGACGATGGTCGGACTCTTTTTAAGTTTTGAAAAATGATGGATTGTTAGAACGACTTATTCTCAAACTGAGACCTCATCGAGCTAACAATTTTGTTAAATGATTCTCACCAATCCATGTTAATCCCAAGCGGGACCCTCCATGGATTAGTGGTTTTCGTAAAAAGAATGGGTTCTTGGAGTCGCCACCAATGTTTTACTCAAAACATTGGAAAAAGATATAAGGCAATTGATTTTCGCAAATCAACTTCGGCCATTACAACCAGAGTTGGGTAAGGGAGTCGGTTACGTGTGAGGAAGGTGTTAGCACCCCAGAACGCCCCTTTCGGGTTCCCTATTGTAGACCCCTAAAATTGTCCGGGTCGGAAATAAGACTCGAAGACTCTCAAAAGACCGAAGGAAAGTCAGCCGGAAGGACTCCTGGAAGACCCTGGAAGACCCTAGGATGATTATTCGTAGGTTTAGAAGTCTTAGAGTAGCTTAAAATAAAGATGTGGGAGGATTGAAGCTCAATACGGCCTCCTAGAAGTTCAGTACGGCCGTACTGAACAATTTAAACTACAATACGGCCGTACTGAAACCAATACGGCCATACTGAAGTTTTTGAACTTCAGTACGGCCGTACTGAAACCAATACGGCCGTACTGAAGTTTTTGAAACTTCAGTACGGCCGTACTGAATTCAATACGGCCGTACTGTAGTTCAAATCTTCAGTACGGGCCGTATTGATGTCAGAGGCCGTACTGCGCCTCACTCCTATATATAGGACGTCATTTGGACGTCATTCCACACATTTTCCACACATTTGGACACCTTTTGGACCTTCTTGTTGGGCATTCTGGGGTTTTTGAGCAGTGTTCTGCCCTAGAATTCTCTCCGAGAGCCGATCTGACGAAGTTCTTGAGTTCTGAGCATTTAGCTTGAGAATTCGAACTAGTCGAAGGGAAATCTTTCTGATTTCCATAGTAAAAAATAATCTTTAGGGAAGGAGCGAGCAAGCGTGTAGTGGGAAGGAGCGCCAAAAAGCCTCCTAACATTTGAATATATAAAAGCACGCTTCAAAGGTTTCTTCTTCAAAATCCTTCCTTTTACTGCTTTCTGATTGTCGCATAGCATGTTTAATTTATTCATGTAGATATCTAGTTCATAGTCGTTTTTAATAAATAGGGGTAATTTAGTAATTTTACACTATTATTAATAAAATAATCCATCATAGGGAACCCGAAAGGGGCGTTGTGAGGTGCTAACACCTTCCTCGCACATAACCGACTCCCTTACCCGACTCTGGTTGTAATGGCCAAAGTTGATTTTTGAAATCAATTGCCTTATATCTTTTTCCAATGTTTTGAGTAAAACATTGGTGGCGACTCCAAGAACCCTTCTTTTGCGAAAACCACTAATCCATGGAGGGTCCCGCTTGGGATTAACATGGATTGGTGAATCATTTAATAAAATTGTTAGTTCGATGAGGTCTCAGTTTGAGAATAAGTCGTTCTAACAATCCATCATTTTTCAAAACTTAAAAAGAGTCCAACCATCGTCGCGAATGCCAACGTCCGTTTCGGCGGGTGGCGACACCTATGACAGATTATTTCGTAAATAATAGCGTAAAGTTACTAAATTACCCCCATTTATTAGAAACGATTATAAGTATAATATTTACATGATGAAAGCTTTTAAACGTGTAATGCAACAATCAAAAAGCGGTAAAATAAAGGATTTTGGGAATAAACCTTTGAAGCGTGCTTTTATATATTCAAAACGAAGTTTAGGAGGCTTTTTGGCGCTCCTTCTCACTACACGTCCGCTCGCTCCTTTCCCTAAAGATAATTTTTACTATGGAAATCAAAGAGATTTCCCTTCGACTTGTTCGAGTCTCAAGCTAATGGCTCATGACTCAAGAACTTCGTCGGATTGGCTCTCGGAGAGACTTCTAGGGCAGAGAATAGCTCAAAAACCCAAGAATACTCAGCACGAGGGTCTAGAAGTCTGGAAAAAGTGTGGGAGGACGTGCAAATGACGTCCTATTTATAGGATTGAGGCGCAATACGGCCTGGGAGGTCAATACGGCCCGTACTGGGTTTTTGAACTACAGTACGGCCGTATTGAATTTGGTACGGCCCGTACTGAGCCATTTTGAACTACAGTACGGCCGTATTGCAGTTCAAATGGCTCAGTACGGCCGTACTGAACCTCTGGGAGGGTGTATTGAGCTCCAATCCTCGCACACCCTTATTCTAAGCTACTCTAAGACTTCTAGACCTACAAAGAATCATCCTAGGGTCTTCCAAGAGTCCTTCCGGCTGACTTTCCTTCGGTCTTTGAGAGTCTTTGAGCTTTATTTCCGACCCGGACAAGTTTAGGGGTCTACAGCTGCCCCCCCTTTACTTAGTCGAACGGCTTTTTGGTGTACCGGTTGACAAGTAAAGGAGTTGACCCAATTGTCCGGGGAGTAAGCCATCCTTCCGACTTGTAGTGTCTTCCGGTGGGAAAATTGTTGAGTGGCCTCTCCAGGTTGAGTATTAGTCGTCGCCTCTCCAGGCTCGTGCATACCTCGGTGTTTCTGACAACCTCGGTAGCTGCATACCTCCGTGTTTCTGACGACGGGGTAGCTGAGTACCGCCTCTCCAGGCTCGTGCATACCTCGGTGTTTCTGACAACCTCGGTAGCTGCATACCTCCGTGTTTCTGACGACGGGGTAGCTGAGTACCGCCTCTCCAGGCTCGTGCATACCTCGGTGTTTCTGACAACCTCGGTAGCTGCATACCTCCGTGTTTCTGACGATGGGGTAGCTGAGTATTAGTCGTCGCCTCTCTAGGCTCGTGCATACCTCGGTGTTTCTGACAACCTCGGTAGCTGCATACCTCCGTGTTTCTGACGACGGGGTAGCTGCGTACCGCCTCTCTTGACTCGTGCATACCTCGGTGTTTCTGACAACCTCGGTAGCTGCATACCTCTGTGTTTCTGACGACGGGGTAGCTGAGTACCACCTCTCCAGGCTCGTGCATACCTCGGTGTTTTTGACAACCTCGGTAGCTGCATACCTCCGTGTTTCTGACGACGGGGTAGCTGAGTATTAGTCGTCGCCTCTCCAGGCTCGTGCATACCTCGGTGTTTCTGACAACCTCGGTAGCGTGAGTTTGCCCTCTCCAGGGTCTGCATGCCTCCGTGTTTCTGACGATGTTGGCAGCGTGAGTTTGCCCTCTCCAGGGATGCATACCTCCGTGCTTGTGGTCACTTTGGTAGCGTGAGTTTGCCCTCTCCAGGGATTTGTGATGATTTTGTCTCCACAGTCCACGATGCTGCTTCGACGGTTGCTTTTGTTTTTGGTGCCGCTGAGGGCTGGATAACGCAGGGATCCGTCTAGGGGATGTGCAGTTACTCATAGGTTCTTGTGTCCCAACTTTCCATTGCGTAGTTGGTGCCCACTGGGAAATTCTGATTCCGTGGGGATGCAGACACAAAGATGCTCTTTTTGATGTGAGCGGTGCCTTATGGTTGGCTGACGTCCTTTCGACGGTGGTGGAGTATCCCGGTTATCCTTATTCGGGTGACTCTTTTGATTTTCTGGTTTTGTTGCCTCTGCGTAGGCTGTTATCCGCTGGGGGATTCTGTTGTGATGATTTTGTCTCCACAGTCCACGATGCTGCTTTGACGGTTTTTTTTTGATTTTGGTGCCGCTGAGGGCTGGATAACGCAGGGATCCATCTAGGGGATGTGCAGTTACTCATAGGTTCTTGTGTCCCAACTTTCCATTGCGTAGTTGGTGCCCACTGGGGAAATTCTGATTCCTTGGGGATGTAGACACAAAGTGATGTGCTTCCACTTGGATGCACATGGATTCTTCACTCCTTCTCGGATTCCTTAGATGATTCTTCAAGGATTTGAGACGCCTCAAAGGAGCAAGGTGACCTAGGCTTGCATACAAGCTAAGTCCTAAGAAGATAAGGTGTCCTAGCTCTACAAGGAGAAGCTCTCAAGGAGGGTAGAGGCTAGAAGCAAAGTGACTTCGGAGAAGAGATTTCTTTGAGAAGAATACTCATTCAATAATGTCCAAAGTGTCTACAAAACTCGGTCATAAGGAATTTATAGGCTAAATTAGGTTAAGGGTTTAAGTTGGGTTTACCTAGAGTTAAGTAAAACCATGGTATGGTTATCTTAACTCTAGGCGCCAAAATTTGAATTCTAAAATTCAAATTTTGGTGCCAACCGGTCACCCTCCCATGTGCACACATTTGGCATGTAATTAGGAAGCCATTTGAGTTGCATTTCGGATCACACCATTGCACATGGCCGAAATGCACACCAAATGTGCTACTAATTAAATGCTAATGTAATTCCACATGTAACTCTAATTAACCTAAATTCAAATGACCTTCAAATGAAACTCCTATGCTACTAGGCCGAAAATACAAGGCCCAAAAGAAATACATGGCACTAAGGCCCACTCCTATACTAACCCTAATCTAATTGGGCTTGATTCAAGGCCCAACAAAATAAAGTGGTGGGCTTTCCTTGGGCTTGGGCCCACTCTTCATGCATCCTTCTTGCCATTGCTCTAGTAGTTGGGCCCTTAGCCCATGGGCCTCCTCCATCATCCCCTCCCTCTTGAAGAGGATTTGACCTCAAATCCAGAGCATCCTCCTCTAGGGTAGCTAGTCCTGTAAACAAAGAGAGATCAGAAACATTGAAACTAGAACTAACACCATACTCAGAAGGGAGATCTAGAACATAGGCATTGTTATTGATTTTCCTAAGGATTTGGAAGGGTCCATCTCCTCTAGGACTAAGCTTTGACTTTCTTTTGGAAGGAAACCTATCCTTCCTAAGGTGTAGCCAAACCCAGTCACCTTCCTTGAAGATAACTTCCTTCCTACCCTTATTATGGTATTTTTGGTATTTTTCTGTTTGGGATTGAATATGATCTCTAACCCTCTCATGTAATTTCTTGACAAACTCAGCCCTAGATGTGCCTTCTTTATGAATAAAGGAAGCAACATCCGGAAGAGGTAATAAATCCAATGGATTAAGAGGATTAAAGCCATAAACAATCTCAAATGGAGACATGTTAGTGGTCTTGTGAACCACCCTATTGTAGGCAAACTCCACATGAGGAAGATAGTCATCCCATGACTTCTTATTGCCTTTGAGGATTGCCCTCAACATAGTCCCTAGAGACCTATTTACTACCTCAGTTTGCCCATCAGTTTGGGGATGACATGTGGTAGAAAATAGTAGTTTAGTTCCAAGCCTTGCCCAAAGAGTTTTCCAAAAATGGCTTAAGAACTTAACATCTCTATCAGAGACTATAGTTTTGGGTAACCCATGTAGTCTCACAATCTCTTGAAAGAATAACTTAGCAATGTTACTTGCATCATCCACTTTGTGGCATGGAATAAAGTGTGCCATTTTGCTAAAACGGTCCACAACCACAAATATGGAATCCTTTCCTCTTTGGGTTCGAGGCAAACCAAGGATAAAATCCATGGAAATGTCTACCCAAGGAGAAGAGGATATAGGCAAGGGTGTGTATAGCCCATGAGGTTTAGTGGTAGACTTTGCTTGTAAACAAGCAATGCAACTACTACAAAACCGTTGGACATCTCTCTTCATATGAGGCCAAAATAATTTCTCTCTCAAAAGTGAAAGAGTTTTGTCAATTCCAAAATGCCCCATGAGCCCACCCTCATGGCTCTCCCTAACCAAAAGTTTTCTAATAGATCCTTGGGGTATACAAAGTTTGTTTTCTTTAAAAAGAAACCCCTCAGAAATATAGTAACCTTGGTAAGGTTTTTGAATACATAAAGAATAAAAGTTAGCAAAATCAAGGTCTTTCTCATACAACTCCTTGATGTCATCAAACCCTAGTATTTGAGAACCTAGGGTGTTCAATAAAACATGTCTTCTTGACAAAGCATCAGCTACTACATTAGTAGAGCCCTTTTTGTATTTGATGACATAAGGAAATTGTTCTAAATACTCAACCCATTTTGCATGCCTTTTATTTAATTTATGTTGACCCTTCAAATATTTAAGTGATTCATCATCACTATGAATGACAAATTCCTTGGTTACAAGATAATGTTCCCAAGCCTCCTATTATTTGAATATATAAAAGCACGCTTCAAAGGTTTCTTCTTCAAAATCCTTCCTTTTACTGCTTTCTGATTGTTGCATCGCATGTTTAAATTATTCATCATGTAGATATCTTGTTCATAGTCGTTTCTAATAAATAGGGGTAATTTAGTAATTTTACACTGTTATTTATGAAATAATCTGTCATAGGGAACCCGAAAGGGGCGTTGTGGGGTGCTAACACCTTCCCCGCACGTAACTGACTCCCTTACCCAACTCTGGTTGTAATGGCCAAGGTTGATTTGCGAAAATCAATTGCCTTATCCCTTTTTCCAATGTTTTGAGTAAAACATTGGAGGCGACTCCAAGAACCCTTCTTTTTGCGAAAACCACTAATCCATGGAGGGTCCCGCTTGGGATTAACATGGATTGGTGAATCATTTAATAAAATTGTTAGTTCGATGAGGTCTCAGTTTGAGAATAAGTCGTTCTAACAATCCATCATTTTTCAAAACTTTAAAAAGAGTCCGACCATCGTCGCGAATGCCAAGGTCCGTTTCGGCGGGTGGCGACAGATGGCGACTCCACTGGGGAATTTCTCGAGAGTCAGTCCCATTTAGTGATGGATTATTTCTAAAATAATAGTTTAAAATTACTTCGTTACCCCTCGCTTGTATGATAACATGTTTTATCTATGTGGCTTTTAATAACTGTTGTATGTTTAAATTTTCGCAATTGTTTGAAATAAAAACTGCACACAAACCTTTGCACACAACAGTTCCCTCTATACCCGGGGGCATGAGTGGAAAGCCATAGGGAGTGGATGTTAGTACGGCCGGTTGTCGAATGGGTCTATAGGTGCCCGTAGACCGTTGTCGGAAAACATCACTCAAGGTGAAAACCATGAACTCGAGTCCGACAGTGCGTTGGAGCTTTCCATCGACTTACGACGAGAGGAATTGGGTCCCTATAATGGGGGCACCTTGGGGGCCTCAGACCAGTGAGAACAGTTAGAACCTCCTTGAATATGCACTTTTCTGCAGGATACCCCTACCTCGTGATTCGCTCGTGACTGTTCGTGGATGAGTGAATTGTTTGTGCATTGTTTATGTGACATTGTTTGAGCATACATTGCATTCTTTAAACATACAACATTCCCTTTTAAAATAAGAATAAATAGGAATAAGAATCTTCCATTACATGGTGTTAACATCTACCTTCATCACATTCATATAGGTAGTTTCCCTTTTCACCCAAAAAAATACAAAAAACAAAATATCCAAAAAAAAAGATATTTATCCAAACCAAGCAATATCATGCATCATCTTAGGAGCATCCCGAAAACATGATAATGCTTAGTTGAATAAACACAATGCATGCATATTCAACGTCATCATCTCATATCATGCATTCTTATCAAAGATCATGGAGGGATTTAGGGGAGTGCATTGCATACATCCCTCCAAGTAATTCATTAATAAACATTAATAAAAAGAAAGGATTAAGCGATGCGTATGTTCAGAATGGATCGCACGCCATTTGTTATTAAGTGTAAGCCAACAACCGCGCCAAGCGAACGTACATCAACTCCGTTGTTGGTAATCAAGACGAATAAAGGGGAAGGTCCGACACCGTTAAGGATCACTGCTCCAAGACCTTTCCCCTACGAATCAAATAAGGCTGTGCCGTGGATATACGACATCCATTCTTCTGTCGACAGCGATATCTCTAACATCGCTGGACTTGGGGGCATGACTAGGAGTGGCAGGATCTACACTCCCGAAGATCTTCATGACAAAGCTCCCAAGAATAAAGGAAAGGAAAAAGAAAAAGAAAAAAACCGAGGAAAATAAAGAATCCGAGGAAAAAGATCAAAGGACGAAGAGGAACCAAGATCCTTCTCGACGTTCTTTAAGCCAGATCTTTAGGAAGGCCGGTTCACAAGCGTCAAGGCCGGTCGTCGTCATCAAGTGCTCTTCTCCTTCCGATAGGGATGTATAGACCTGATGATTGTTAGAGATCACTCCTCGGGGACAGCCCGACCCCCGAGCCTCGATAGGGCACATGTTTCCGCTAGAATTATAATAAAATCATTCTTTATTATTTCTTATTGCTTCTCTTCTTGCTTGCAATAAATTTCTAGACCACATTATTTTAACCATGTTTGAATAAGCATGAATGAGGTTAAAATCGTCTTAATAAACAATAAACCCGCATCATTTTTATGTGGAAGTGTGTGTGACAACTTGGAGCACCATTCCTTGGCCTCGACAAGTGCCATCATGGATAAAAAAGAAATCCTTTAAAAACAAAAATCATAAAAACAAAAAAAGCTCGGCAGGAAACCCAAAAAGGGGGCTGCGCAAAAATAAGAGCAAAGAACCCGCTAGGAATCCCACAAAAGGGTGACCTAGGCAAAAATTAGGGTTGCAAAAATAAACAAAAACAAAGGTCCGCTAAGACGCCACAAAGGGGTGTTTTAGGCAAAAATAAGGACAATCAAAAAAGCAAAAGAAACCCATGATGGTTGTAGACCCCTAAAATTGTCCGGGTCGGAAATAAAGCTTGAAGACTCTCGAAGACTGAAGGAAGATCAGCCAGAAAGACTTCCAGAAGGCCCAAGGAGGGTTCTCTATAGGTCTAGAGGTCTTAGGATAGTTAAAATAAGAAAAGTGGGAGGAATGAAGCCCAATACGGCCTCCCAGAGGTTCAGTACGGCCGTATTGAACATTTTGAACTTCAATACGGCCGCACTAAACTCAATACGGCCGTATTGAAGTTTCTGAACTTCAATACGGCTGCATTGAATTCAATACGGCTGCACTGAACTTCAATACGGCTGCACTGAACTTCAATACGGCCGTATTGAGGTTTTTTGAACTTCAATACGGCCGTATTGAATTCAATACGGCCGTATTGTAGTTCAAAACTTCAATACGGACCGTATTGACCCCCAGAGACCGTATTGAGCCTCATCCCTATAAATATGACGTCAATGGGACATCATTCTACACTTTCACACTGAGTTTTAACCCTCTTCTTGAGTATTCTGGGTTTTTTTGAGCAGTGCTCTGCCTAGAAATCACTCGGAGAGTTGATCCGACGAAGTTCTTGAGTCACGAGCCATTTGCTTGAGTCTCGAACCTAGTCGAAGGGAAATCCTCCGGATTTCCATAGTTAAAATTTTATAGGAGGGAGCGAGCGGTCTTGTAGAGGGAGGGAACGCCAAAACGCTTCCTAATTTCTGTCAAGATATATAAGAAAGCACGCTTCAAAGGTTTATATCTTTAAAGTCCCTTCTTTTACCGCTTTCTGTGTGTACATATTTAAACTGTCATCATGTAGATAGTTAATTTATAATTGCTTAGAATAAATAGGGGTAATTTAGTAATTTTGCACTATTATTTTTAAATAATCTGTCATAGGGAACCCGAAAGGGGCGCTGTGGGGTGCTAACACCTTCCCCACGCGTAACCGACTCCCTTACCCGACTCTGGTTGAAATGGCCGAAGTCGATTTTTGAATCGATTGCCTTAAACTTCTTTTTCCAATGTTTTGAGTAAAACATTGGTGGCGACTCCATGAACCCTTCCTTTTTATGAAAACCGCTAATCCATGGAGGGTCCCGCTTGGGATTAACATGGATTGGTGAGCCTTTTAATAAAATTGCTCGTTTGACAAGGTCTCAGTTTGAGAATAAGTCATTCTAGCAATCCATATTTTCAAACAAATAAAAGAGTCCAACCATCCTTCGCGAATGCCGAAAGCCCGTTTCGGGCCGGTGGCGACAGATGGCGACTCTGCTGGGGAAGCCTCGAGAGTCAGTCCCATTTAGTGACAGATTATTTTTAACAAATAACAGTTAAAATTACTTCATTACCCCTCGCTTGTATAATAACATGTTTTACCTATTTGGCTTTTAATAACTGTTGTTTGTTTAATTTTCGCAAATGTTTGAAATAAAAATTGCACACAAACCTTTGCACACAACAGTTCCCTCTATACCCGGGGGCATGAGTGGTAAGCCATAGGGAGTGGATGTTAGTACGGCCGGTTGTCGAATGGGTCTATAGGTGCCCGTAGACCGTTGTCGGAAAGCATCACTCAAGGTGATAACCATGAACTCCAGTCCGACAGTGCGTTGGAGCTTTCCATCGACTTACGACGAGAGGAATTGGGTCCCTATAATGGGGGCACCTTGGGGGCCTCAGACCGGTGAGAACAGTTAGAACCACCTTGAATATGCACCTTTCTGCAGGAAACCCCTACCTCGTGATTCGCTCGTAACTGTTCGTGGAGGAGTGAAATTGTTTGTGTAAATGCTTATGTGCAATTGGTTGTGCATTAATAAATAACCTCGTGATAAGGTCTAAGAATAAATCCCCATGCATAAAAAAAAAACCATGACATGAGAGGAAAGACCATGTGCGAAAATATAATAAAAGTAAGGAGCATGTGCATCATTACCAATAAGATATCATGCATCCTCATAAACCATGCATTCTAGGTTCACCAATACCTCTTGACATGAGTAAAAGAGACCCATAATTATCGAGATTCTCCGTTGGGGAGGGATCATAAGTCAAGGAGGGTGGTAACACTCCATTTTAAAAAGGCAGCGCCTTAAAAATGGAGGGTTATCAAGCTCATGTCAAGAGCGTATTCATCCCATAAATAAACTAATTAAAACATTCATTCTAGAAAGTGGCTGGTCATCTCTCTGTCCTCACACGCGCACAGAAAATCAAGAAGATGGAAGCGCTGGAGGAACAATATAAGAAGCTCACAACCGAGCTCTCACAGCTCAAGGAGCAAATGGCGCAAATGATGGAACTCATGCGTCACCACAACATACAAGGGGCTGAGCACAGTGACCATGAGTCCCATCATGTTGGAGGAAGAGTGGAACAAGAGCTGAAAAGTGGGAAGCTAGCTAAACCTTCCCAATCATTTAAAGCTAAGAAGACCTTTGGGAAGAAGAAGGAGGGAGGAGTCAGTGCCATAACCATTTCCTCATCTTCCTCCACTTCGAAGTCAGGAAGATCGCAATTCACCCCTGTGAAGAAGTTTGATAAACTTCCGACCACCTACAGCGATCTCCTGCCGAAGCTAGTGGAAGCACGTCTTCTAGCTTACGTTCCACCAAAGAAGATGGATCCACCTTATCCCGAGTGGTACAAACCACAAGATAAATGCCTATACCACTCGGGGGCACCAGGGCATTCAACAGAGAACTGCCTACCTCTCAAACACAAGGTCCAAAGCCTTATTGATGCCGGGTGGATCACTTTTGATTCGACAGCGCCCGACGTGAGCAAGAATCCTCGGCCAAAGCAGGATTAGAGAGAAGAACAAGCCACGATAGGGCCCCTCCTTAATTTTCCATATTCTTCTTTTAAGGACTCATGATCAGTACCCGAGATCATGAGAACCTTTTCATGTAAATAAGGGTTTTACAGTTTTAATACATATCAATAAAGAGGCATTTTTCACATATCATTCTCTCTTTTGTTCTTTTCTCTCTTTCCTCATTAAAAATTCTAAACCTAAACAGAACCAATAAAATAATTATGTCTGTAATTGTTCGCTCTGACCGAGATCCAAAGTTGAGGACGAATGGGTTGAGTTGGACAGTGATGAGGAGACCATCTCTCCGGATCTGCAAAGACTGCTAGATCAAGAAACTCGTCTACTCCAACCGTGTCAAGAGAAATTGGAGACCGTGAATTTGGGGCAGGGCCGAGAGATAAAAGAGGTCAATATTGGGACCCATATCAGTGATGAAATAAGGACACATGTTTCCACTATGATTATAATAAAATCATTCTTCATTGCTTCTTTTCTTGCTTATAATAAAATTCTAAACCACATCATTTTTAACCCTGTCTGAATAAACATGAATGAGGTTAAAATCATCTTAATAATAATAAACCCACATCATTTTCATGTGGAGGTGTGTGTGACAACTTGGAGCACCTTCCATTGGCCTTGACAAATGCCATCATGGGTAAAAAGAAACCTTTCAAAATAAAAGAAGCCCGGCAGGAAACTCAAAAAGGGGACTGCGCAAAAATAAGAGCAAAAGACCCGTTAGGAATCCCACGAAAGGGTGACCTAGGCAAAAGTTAGGGTTACAAAAATAAACAAAAACAAAGGTCCGCTAAAACGCCACAAAAGGGTGTTTTAGGCAAAAATAAGGACAATCAAAAAACAAAAATAAATCCATGATGGTACCATGAACCGAATTCAAAAAGAAAGGTTCAAGGGAAGCTATCCAAGTTGTCGAATCACAACACGACTTTTTAACTTCATAAGTGTTTAATCAAACAAGCCTAAACACATAAGCCTACCTTGGCCATCCATTCTTACAAAAACCATTTTTGAAAAATAAATCCTCTCTAAAACACAAACTTCAGAATAAAAATATCTTTCCTTTCTTTTCTCTCTTGTCCCAAAAGATTTTAGGATAATCTAGTGGAAGCACGGAGAAATAAATCATCACTGATAATGGATCTAATCTGAACAACAAAATGGTGGAAGAACTGTGCCAAGAATTCAAGATCCAACACCATAACTCTTCGGCCAAAGATGAATGGGGCAGTCGAGGCAACCAATAAGAACATCAAGAAAATAGTGCAAAAGATGGTTGTCTCATTTAAAGATTGGCACGAGATGTTACCCTTCGCTCCTCATGGCTATAGGACTTCAGTACATACATCTACAGGAGCTACTCCATTCTCCCTCGTTTATGGGATGGAGGCAGTTCTACCCATCAAAGTCGAGATACCTTCTCTAAGGGTAATCATGGAAACAAAACTTTCCGAGGTAGAATGGGTTCAAAGCCGATACGACCAGTTGAACCTCATTGAAGAAAAACGGCTGAACGCCATATGCCATGGTCAAGCCTATCAGAGGAAGATCAAAAAAGGCTTTTGACAAGAAAGTCCACCCTCGAGTCTACCATGAGGGAGAGTTGGTAATGAAGAAATTGCTACCAACTCAAAAGGACAAAATCGGAAAGTATGCCCCAAATCACGGAGGACCATACGTGGAAAAACGAGCCTTCTCAGGAGGAGCATTGATCCTCACAGACATGGATGGAAAAGAACTTCGATACCCAGTCAACGCTGACGAGGTAAAGAAGTACTATGCTTGAAGACGTTGCTTGCATAGGCCCGCTAGGATGAAAACCCGAAAAGGGCGTCCTAGGCAAAAGTTAGGGCAAAATAAAAAGCCCGCCATTACAAGGGTACTAGGCAAAACAAAGGCAAAATTATCCCCGCTAGGATACGTCCTAGGCAAAAGTTAGGGGCAAAAGAATAAGATGTAAAAGCAAAGCAAGCAACAGTCACTTGAATCGAAAACCGAAAGGCGGTTCAAGTGATTATCTTCTAGAAGCAAGCGTCTTGCAGCATCTACGCTCCTGGCTCAGTCATCTCACCCGAAGCAATTAGGGGAATGTAAAGAGCAACAATTACAGATATAATTGTTAAGCCCAATGTATATAGCCTACCCTGGCCAGCCATTCTTCAGAAAATTCCTTCTGTATATCTTTCTGTAAAAAACACTTGTGAATATCAATAAAATATCTATTCATTTCTTTTCTCTCTTGACCATGTGATTATGCCTCTAAATTGGTATTTCTAAAAATTGTATGAAATTCCTTAATAATCGGTCAATAAAGAAAATTGGAGGGGTTCCTATAAAATCCATAATCTCCTGCATAAAAGGCTCACAAAAATATTCCCTCACGTCGATGACAGAAATTCCTCCAAGAAAAGGAGGATAGGGAGAGCCATTCATTTTTCTAAAAACATTAAATAATAAAACTTGCATTTGTGCATCACACACATTAGTTGCACATTCAAAGACCTTATCATGAGGCAATTGCATAAAATAGAAAATAGGAAAAATTGCTTGTGTATGGCAGCGGTCAACAGAAAAAGCTGCAAATCAACAGAAAAGGCAAAAATACAGAAAAAGCCAAAAAAAATGACAAAAAAGGCAAAAAATACAGAAAAAGCCAAAAACGACAAAAAAGGCAAAAGATTTAGAAAATCAATCGCCTCGTACAGAATAACTGAGCCTGGAGAGGCTTGCCGAAATAATACTCTCTCAGAATAATTGAGCCTGGAGAGGCTTGCCGAAACAATACTCATGCAGAATAACTGAGCCTGTAGAGGCTTGCCGAAACAATACTCCCACAGAATAATTGAGCCTGGAGAGGCTTGCTGAAAAAAATACTCCCACAAAATAATTAAGCCTGGAGAGGCTTGCCGAAATAATACTCTCCAAAAGACGTCTCAGCTCACATTCTTGGGCTGAACAAAAAACCAATTCATCATACAGAATAATTGAGCCTGGAGAGGCTTGCTGAAATAATACTCGTATAAGAATAATTGAGCCTGGAGAGGCTCGCCGAAATAATACTCCCCAGAGATATCTCAGCTTCCACTCACGGGCCAAATTCCCCAGTGAAAGCTATCAAAGCGAGATCAGCAAAATTCCCCAACGGAAGCATGATCCAAACAAAATATCCAAGTCAAAGGACTTAGACTTCCTCAGTGGAAGATAGCTTTCCAACTCAAACGAAGAGTGAAGCTAAGCCTGAAGAGGCTTTCTAAATAATACTCTGGGATACATAAGAACTTCAAATCCCCAGTCGCCTACACAGAGGCATTCCTACAAAAAGAGAAAAAATCAAAAGATCAATAATCATTCCCCAAGTGGAATCCGGCTCTTAGCCAAACATCAAACATCAAGATGATTTGCCTAACAGAAGAGGTCAATCAAAAAATCAACATCCAGAATCCCCAGCGGATAACAGCCTACACAGAGGCAGCAAAAATCAGAAAATCAAAAAGAGTCACCCGAATAAGGATAACCGGGATACTCCACCACCGTCAAAAGGACGTCAGCCAATCATAAGGCATCGCTCACATTGGAAAGAGCATCTTCGTGTCTACACCCCAAGGAAACAGAAATTCCTCAATGGGTACCAACTACGCAATGGAAAGTTGGGACACAAGAACCTATGAGTGACTGCACATCCCCTAGACGGATCCCTGCGTTATCCAGCCCTCAGTGGCACAAAAATCAAAAAAACAATCGTCGAAACAGCATCGTGGACTGTGGAGACAAAATCATCACAAATCCCTAGAGAGGAAAAACTCACGCTACCCCGAGGTTGTCAAGAACACGGAGGTATGCAACTACCACGAGGTTGTCAAGAACATGTTGGTATACCCTGGAGAGGGAAAACTCACGCTACCCCGAGGTTGTCAAGAACACGGAGGTATGCAACTACCACGAGGTTGTCAAGAACACGTTGGTATACCCTGGAGAGGGAAAACTCACGCTACCCCGAGGTTGTCAAGAACACGGAGGTATGCAACTACCACGAGGTTGTCAAGAACACGTTGGTATAGCCTGGAGAGGGAAAACTCACGCTACCCCGAGGTTGTCAAGAACACGGAGGTATGCAACTACCACGAGGTTGTCAAGAACACGTTGGTATACCCTGGAGAGGGAAAACTCACGCTACCCCGAGGTTGTCAAGAACACGGAGGTATGCATGAGCCTGGAGAGGCGACGACTAATACTCACCCTGGAGAGGGCAAACTCAACCTGGAGAGGCTACTCAGCAATTTTCCACCGGAAGACACTACAAGTCGGAAGGATGGCCTTATTCCCCGGACAATTGGGTCAACTCCTTTACTTATCAACCGGTACACTAAAAGGCCGTTTGACTAAGTAAAGGGGGGGCAGCTGTAGACCCCTAAAATTGTCCGGGTCGGAAATAAAGCTTGAAGACTCTCGAAGACTGAAGGAAGATCAGCCAGAAAGACTTCCAGAAGGCCCAAGGAGGGTTCTCTATAGGTCTAGAGGTCTTAGGATAGTTAAAATAAGAAAAGTGGGAGGAATGAAGCCCAATACGGCCTCCCAGAGGTTCAGTACGGCCGTATTGAACATTTTGAACTTCAATACGGCCGCACTGAACTCAATACGGCCGTATTGAAGTTTCTGAACTTCAATACGGCTGCATTGAATTCAATACGGCTGCACTGAACTTCAATACGGCTGCACTAAACTTCAATACGGCCGTATTGAGGTTTTTTGAACTTCAATACGGCCGTATTGAATTCAATACGGCCGTATTGTAGTTCAAAACTTCAATACGGACCGTATTGACCCCCAGAGACCGTATTGAGCCTCATCCCTATAAATATGACGTCAATGGGACGTCATTCTACACTTTCACACTGAGTTTTAACCCTCTTCTTGAGTATTCTGGGTTTTTTTGAGCAGTGCTCTGCCTAGAAATCACTCGGAGAGTTGATCCGACGAAGTTCTTGAGTCACGAGCCATTTGCTTGAGTCTCGAACCTAGTCGAAGGGAAATCCTCCGGATTTCCATAGTTAAAATTTTATAGGAGGGAGCGAGCGGTCTTGTAGAGGGAGGGAACGCCAAAACGCTTCCCAATTTCTGTCAAGATATATAAGAAAGCACGCTTCAAAGGTTTATATCTTTAAAGTCCCTTCTTTTACCGCTTTCTGTGTGTACATATTTAAACTGTCATCATGTAGATAGTTAATTTATAATTGCTTAGAATAAATAGGGGTAATTTAGTAATTTTGCACTATTATTTTTAAATAATCTGTCATAGGGAACCCGAAAGGGGCGCTGTGGGGTGCTAACACCTTCCCCACGCGTAACCGACTCCCTTACCCGACTCTGGTTGTAATGGCCGAAGTCGATTTTTGAATCGATTGCCTTAAACTTCTTTTTCCAATGTTTTGAGTAAAACATTGGTGGCGACTCCATGAACCCTTCCTTTTTATGAAAACCGCTAATCCATGGAGGGTCCCGCTTGGGATTAACATGGATTGGTGAGCCTTTTAATAAAATTGCTCGTTTGACAAGGTCTCAGTTTGAGAATAAGTCATTCTAGCAATCCATATTTTCAAACAAATAAAAGAGTCCAACCATCCTTCGCGAATGCCGAAAGCCCGTTTCGGGCCGGTGGTGACAATGGTACCATGAACCGAATTCAAAAAGAAAGGTTCAAGGAAAGCTATCTAAGTTGTCAAATCACAACGTCAAATAACAAGACTTTCTTAACTTCATAAGTGTTTAATCAAACAAGCCTAAACACATGAGCGTACCTTGGCCAGCCATTCTTACAAAAACCATTTTCAAGACAATAATAATCCCCTCTAAAACACAAACTTTTGAACAAAAAATATCTTTCCTTTCTTTTCTCTCTTGTCCCAAAAGATTTTAGAATAATCTAGTGGAAACATGGAGATATAGTGGTCAATAGGAGGGTTGACACGTCTTCTAAAGGAAGGGAAAGATCACTTGGTTGATGACACCAATCTCGATATAACACGCATCATTCCTCGGTTACAGAAATCGGCAGCGCACAGCCCGTCTAGAGGAATGGAAAAATCCAAGCAAAGAAACGCATCGGTTAATTCTTTTGAAAAAATAAATTAAATAGAATTAGGTGCATCATACCGCATACATGCATACAGATGATAGGTGTACTGGAAGATCACTTATTCTCTGTTTATTGAAAAAACCAAAAATCAAAAAAATCAAACTTCAGAAAAACAATGCGCCCGTACCATGTTCAGTACGCCCGTACTAAAATTAGGGTTATGAACAAATTTTTAACTCAATACAGGCGTACTGAAATGGATACAGCCGTATTGGCCTTTAGTTGCACATTTAAAGACCTTATCATGAGGCAATCGCATAAAATAGAAAAATAGAAAAAAATTGCTTGTGTATGACAGCAGTCAACAGAAAAAGCCAAAAAACGACAAAAAAGGCAAAAATTCAGAAAATCAACCGCATCATACAGAATAACTGAGCCTGGAGAGGCTTACCGAAATAATACTCCCCAATCGTACAGAATAACTGAGCCTGGAGAGGCTTGCCGAAATAATACTCCCCAGAGACTTCTTAGGTCACACTCTTGGACCAAATCCCCGGTAAGAGCTATCAAAGCAAGATCAGTAAGATCCCCCAATGGAAGCAATGACCATCCAAACGAAATATCCGAGTCAAAGGACTCAGACTTCCTCAGTGGAAGATAGCTTTCCAACTCAAGTGACGAGTGAAGCTAAGCCTGCAGAGGCTTTCTAAATAATACTCTGGGATACATAAGATCCTCAATTCCCATTCGCCTACTCAGAGGCACTCCTTCAAAAAGAGAAAAATCGAAAAGATCAATAACCATTCCCCAAGCGGAATCCGGCACTCAGCCGAACACCAAACATCAAGATAATTTGCCTACTCAGAGGCACTGTTTCAAAAAAGAGAAATTCCGAAAAGATCAATAACCATTCCCCAAGCGGAATTCGGCACTCAGCCGAACACTGAACATCAAGATAATTCGCCTACTCAGAGGCACTCCTTCAAAAAGAGAAAATCGAAAAAAGATCAATAATCATTCCCCAAGCGGAATTCGGCATTCAGCCAATCATTGAACGTCAAGATGATCCGCCTAACAGAAGAGGCTAATTAAAATTAACGACAGAATCCCCCAGCGGATAACAGCCTACGCAGAGGCAACAAAACCAAGAAAATCAAAAAGAGTCACCCGAATAAGGATAACCGGGATACTCCACCAACGTCGAAAGGACGTCAGCCAATCATAAGGCATCGCTCACCTCAGGAAGAGCATCTTTGTGTCTGCATCCCCACGGAATCAGAATTTCCCAGTGGGCACCAACTACGCAATGGAAAGTTGGGACACAAGAACCTATGAGTAACTGCACATCCCCTAGACGGATCCCTGCGTTATCCTGCCCTCAGTGGCACAAAAATCAAAAACAATCGTCGAAGCAGCATCGTGGACTGTGGAGACAAAATCATCACAAATCCCTGGAGAGGGCAAACTCACACTGCCAACGTCGTCAGAAACACGGAGGCAGACCCTGGGGAGGGCAAACCGCAGACCCTGGAGAGGGCAAACTCACGCTACCAAAGTGACTAGAAGCACAGAGGTACGCAACCCTGGGGAGGGCAAACCGCAGACCCTGGAGAGGGCAAACTCACGCTACCAAAGTGACTAGAAGCACGGAGGTACGCAACCCTGGGGAGGGCAAACCGCAGACCCTGGAGAGGGCAAACTCAAGCTGCCAAAGTGATCAGAAACACTGAGGTATGCAACGAGCCTGGAGAGGCGACGACTAATACTCAGCTACCCCGTCGTCAGAAACAACGGAGGTATGCAACTGCCAATGTCGTCAGAAACATAGAGGCAGAGCCTGGAGAGGCGGTACTCAGCTACCCCGTCGTCAGAAACACGGAGGTATGCAGCGGCCAACGTCGTTAGAAACACGGTAACCGCAGACCCTGGAGAGGGCAAACTCATGCTACCAAAGTGACCAGAAGCATGGAGGTACGCAACCCTGGGGAGGGCAAACCGCAGACCCTGGAGAGGGCAAACTCAGTTGTCAAGGTTGTCAGAAACACCGAGATAGAGCCTGGAGAGGCGGTACTCAGCTACCCCGTCGTCAGAAACACGGAGGTATGCAACCCTGGGGAGGGCAAACCGCAGACCTTGGAGAGGGCAAACTCACGCTACCGAGGTTGTCAGAAACACCGAGGTATGCACGAGCCTGGAGAGGCGACGACTAATACTCAGCTACCCCGTCGTCAGAAACAACGGAGGTATGCAACTGTCAAGGTTGTCAGAAACACCGAGACAGAGCCTGGAGAGACGGTACTCAGCTACCCCGTCGTCAGAAACAACGGAGGTATGCAACTGCCAATGTCGTCAGAAACACAGAGGCAGAGCCTGGAGAGGCGGTACTCAGCCACCAACGTCGTCAGAAACACGGAGGTGTGCAACTGCTAACGTCGTCAGAAACACGGAGGCAGAGCCTGGAGAGGCGGTACTCAGCTACCGAGTTGTCAGAAACACCGAGGTATGCACGAGCTTGGAGAGGCGACGACTAATACTCAACCTGGAGAGGCTACTCAACAATTTTCCACCGGAAGACACTACAAGTCGGAAGGATGGCTTATTCCCCGGACAATTGGGTCAACTCCTTTACTTGTCAACCGGTACACCAAAAAGCCGTTTGACTAAGTAAAGGGGGGGCAGCTGTAGACCCCTAAAATTGTCCGGGTCGGAAATAAGACTCGAAGACTCTCAAAGACCGAAGGAAAGTTAGCCGAAAGGACTCCTGGAAGACCCTGGAAGACCCTAGGATGATTCTTCATAGGTTTAGAAGTCTTAGAGTAGCTTAAAATAAGGATGTGGGAGGATTGAAGCTCAATACGGCCTCCTAGAAGTTCAGTACGGCCGTACTGAACAATTTGAACTACAATACGGCCGTACTAAAACCAATACGGCCATACTGAAGTTTTTGAACTTCAGTACGGCCGTACTGAATTCAATACGGCCGT
This sequence comes from Cajanus cajan, assembly GCF_000230855.2. Taxonomy (NCBI): domain Eukaryota; kingdom Viridiplantae; phylum Streptophyta; class Magnoliopsida; order Fabales; family Fabaceae; genus Cajanus; species Cajanus cajan. The sequence goes on from NC_138525.1 coordinate 44,766,961, forward strand.
ACTGTAGTTCAAAACTTCAGTACGGGCCGTATTGATGTCAGAGGCCGTACTGCGCCTCACTCCTATATATAGGACGTCATTTGGACGTCATTCCACACATTTCCACACATTTGGACACCTTTTGGACTCTCTTGTTGAGTAATTCTGGGGTTTTTGAGCAGTGTTCTGCCCTAGAAGTCTCTCCGAGAGCCGATCCGACGAAGTTCTTGAGTTCTGAGCATTTTGCTCGAGGATTCGAACTAGTTGAAGGGAAATCTTTCTGATTTCCATAGTAAAAATTAATTTTTAGGGAAGGAGCGAGCAAGCGTGTAGTGGGAAAGAGTGCCAAAAAGCCTCCTATTATTTGAATATATAAAAGCACGCTTCAAAGGTTTCTTCTTCAAAATCCTTCCTTTTACTGCTTTCTGATTGTTGCATCGCATGTTTAAATTATTCATCATGTAGATATCTTGTTCATAGTCGTTTCTAATAAATAGGGGTAATTTAGTAATTTTACACTGTTATTTATGAAATAATCTGTCATAGGGAACCCGAAAGGGGCGTTGTGGGGTGCTAACACCTTCCCCGCACGTAACCGACTCCCTTACCCAACTCTGGTTGTAATGGCCAAGGTTGATTTGCGAAAATCAATTGCCTTATCCCTTTTTCCAATGTTTTGAGTAAAACATTGGTGGCGACTCCAAGAACCCTTCTTTTTGCGAAAACCACTAATCCATGGAGGGTCCCGCTTGGGATTAACATGGATTGGTGAATCATTTAATAAAATTGTTAGTTCGATGAGGTCTCAGTTTGAGAATAAGTCGTTCTAACAATCCATCATTTTTCAAAACTTTAAAAAGAGTCCGACCATCGTCGCGAATGCCAAGGTCCGTTTCGGCGGGTGGCGACAGGGAAGTCCACCAATACATGGCATGACCTTGGAAGCTCAAAGTGGCTAGGGGTACTTTTCTTTCTTCACTCACTTGGTGGCAAGTGAAGATTTGTTCCACCTTCATCTCCCAATCAAGGTACCCCTTAACATCATCTTTCCCATGAAAATAAGGGAGATCTACCCTAGATTCCCTTGTCTTAGGGGTCCTATGAACTCTTCTAGGAGGTTGTCGGTAATGTTCACCTAAGGCTAGGCTATCATCATGCATTGACTCTCCTAGGGTTGAGCTATGTTGGGAGCTATGTCTACTTCGGTGCTTGTGGTGTAATTTTTCTTCTTTCTCCTTTAATAAACGAATTTCTTCCTCTAAAAGAGCAAGTTGAGCCTCTCTTTCAAGTTTTTCTTTGAGTCTTTGTTTGGACTCTTGCTCTTTCCAAATCTTAAGTGATCTTAATTCATGTGTTACATTTGACATGTCATTGTAATCACTTGAATTACTATCACTTTGAGGAGTAGAAAATTCTTTCATTATAGGAGAAAGGTTTCTTTTAATGAAAGAAGTTTGAAAAGCAATTTTTTTGCAAGGTTAAGACTAAGTACTAGGAGGATTAAGTATACACATTGAACTTTGGAGGGAGGTGAGCTACTAAGAGCCACTTAAAAACCAAGCCTCTTCAAGTAAAAATTACTAATCCCCTTTGTAGTTAATCTCTACCAAATTCTTTTCAATGAAAATTATTTTTAATGATTGGTGATGTATGATATGCTAGGCGGATGAAAGCAATTAAAAACAAGTATTAAAGGCAAAAAAATTAAACTACCTAGACGTGTCCTAAGATGAGAGCTTGAGAGATACCAAAGATCAATCAAGGACCACTCTCACCAAGTACTAGCGAAAATGAACACCTAAGGAGAGATGGTTGTGTACCAAAGACACACCCAAGACCCTCCTTCAAATGGCCTATTACAAGGTATTTTCAAAGTTAAACAGCAAAGCAACAAGTGGCTGGAAGAAAAATTAAAAACAGCCACAAAGAGCTAGTGAGGGATTAGCGACCAAATTTTGCAACAAAAATTCAACTTAGTAAGAAAATTATGGTCTCTAAATCCATCACTAAACTCTATTTTTTTTTTAAAATTCAAATACAAAATCAATTTGAAACTTCAAAGGTCCTCCACGGCTTGCACGTCCAGCAGTCACCAAAAATGTCCAGCTCCAAGTGTTTAGTGTTTATGTTTTGAGTATCCAAATTCGAGTGTCACCAATGTCCTTTTCTCCTCCTTTTCTTAGGCCTCTTTTGATGACCCTTGTAGAACTAGCTTCTAGGAAGATAAACTAGGTCAAATCATAGGTCACACTTGAGTCCAACAATGATAGTGAACAACAAAGACAATTGGGAAATAAGAAAGACAAGAATAGAATAGGAGATGACAATTTAGATGACACAAAACAAGTATTGGCTAGAACAAGAAGGAAATGACCTAAGATAAGTTCTAGAACAGATTCACAAAACCAAAACACTCAAAGATTTAAAACTGAAAATATTAAGTAACAAGAAGTAATGACAAACGGAGAGCAAATTTATAATCAAAACTCCTTAATGGCTTTTATTTAAGGATTGCATAGCTAAGTTTTAGTATTTAACTTCCCTAATTGTGGTTTCACATCTTTTTGAAGGATCAATACAATGGAAGAGCTTAAAGATTTGAAGTCAAATCCTTCTCAAGAAGGAGGGGATGATGGAGGACCATCCTTGGTACTTAATGTGAAACCCATCACATGGTTCATGGCTAGGAGATTGGAGAGATACCATGTATGGATCCATCTCCTAGGCCCAATTTGAGTAGTATAGAATTTTATTACTTTATTCCAATTTTACCCTTGTACTTTGGGGTATCTTAGTCATAGGATTTATTTTATTTTGTAATTCCCATTATACCCTTATATTATGGGGTGCTTTAGATCATAGGTTTTTAATTTTGGGCTAAGGTATTTAATTAGGGAGCTAGACACATTTTTGGTGGTGTTTGGACATGTTTTTGGACTTAGAAAGGCTTAGGCCCAAGTGGAGGGCAAAGGTTGCATGGTCTTATCATGCAACTAGATGTCGCCTAACTAAACCCAAAGATTCCATCCTTGGCCACCAAGTTGCATCTAGGGTTAATTTGGGTTTCATTTAGTGTGCATTTGGCACCCTAAATGCAACCCTAAATGCCTCCCACTCCTATAAATACCCTAGGCACCACACCTTGTAAATACTTTGGAAATTGAATATAAAGAGAGCATTTTTCCTTTATATCATCCTTAGTCACCTTGGCTATTTTCGGCCACCTCCCATCCTATCTCCACCTTGGAAATAAGTCCTAAACATTGATTGTGGAAGAAAATCAAAAACAATCAATAATGGATCTATGAAACATAAGAACACCAAAACAATATAGATCCGAAAATGAAACTCAATTAAGACACGAGAACACACAAAAAGAGCACAAGACACGGACACAAAAGTTGAAGCAACTTATCTCCTTGAAGACCTTTCTCTTGATACCAAAAATGATAGAAGAAGGAAGAAGAAGTGAAGATGGACTCCTCCTTAGCTTCTCCTAAGCATGGATCTTCTTCAAGGAAATGCAATCCGAATTGAATGAACACTATAAGGAGGATTCTCGGAACAAAATGAAGGCTCAAGCCTTGGATGGAAGCATCCAAGCTCAAGGACCAATGGAGTGCTCACTTCAAAGAGAAGGAAGAAGGTGATCTTCCTAGGTTTTTTTGAGGTGAATTCTCTCAAGACTTTTGAAGGGGAAACTCGGCACTTAGGCTCTCAAATTTCATATATGATTCAAAAGTATACAAAATAGGAAAGGAGGGAACATATATAGCATCCGGATTGGCTTACACTTGGCGCCAATGTGCTAGCCTCATGTGGCGCCAAGTTTTTGAATTCAAATTTGAATTTGAATTCAAAAACTCAACTCACACGTTCAAGGACGGTCACATTAGTGTTAAGTGTACATTTGGGTTGAATTTAATTGGAATTTAGGGTTGAATTTGTGTCACACTTGTTCAGCCAAGGTGGCGCAAACAATGTGACTCCAAATTCAACTTAAATGCAAGTTAAATTTAACCTAATGTTGCCTAATCCTTAAATTTAATAATTCCTCCTTAAATCCTAAACTAATGACCCAAATACATTGGTCCATGAAATACAATGAAAAGGAAAAATTATAAGAATAAGAATGAGCCTAATATTGGGTATCAAAAGCCCAAAGCCTAAGAAGCCTAAATACAAGCCCAAAAGTAAAAAACCCTAATCTATGGTCAAAATACAAGACCAAAAATCAAAGTAACTTCCTATTCTAAGTAATGCAATAAAACATGGTGTTTATTCAAGTAAGGTCCATGTGAAAAGCACCATAGGCCCACCAAGCCCATTAGGCCCACTAAGCTCTGAAGCAGTCAAGTCTTCAAGTAACTCCTGGCCAAAGCTCTAGTGGTTGGGCCTTTAGCCCATGCTCTTCCATCATTCCCTCCCTATTGAGAAGCATTCGTCCTCGAATCTGAAGACTCTTCCTCATCATCACTAGCACCTACAAAAGGTTTGAGATCACTAACATTAAAAGTAGGGCTTACTCCATAATCAGAGGGTAAATCAAGTCTATAAGCGTTATCATTGATACGTTGTAAGACCTGAAAGGGACCATCTCCTCTAGGACTGAGTTTGGACTTCCTCTGTTTTGGAAAACGTTCTTTTCTTAAATGAAGCCAAACCCAATCACCTTCCTCGAAGATCATAGGTTTCTTGCCTTTACTTCCTTGTTGGGCATACTTCTCATTTTGAAATTGAATATGAGTTTTAATCTTTTCATGAAGTTTCTTAACAAAATTAGCCCTTGAAGCCCCTTCCTTATGAATGAAATGTTCAACATTAGGAAGAGGTATCAAGTCTAAAGGAGTCAAAGGATTAAACCCATACACAGCTTCAAAAGGAGAAATATTGGTAGTTTTGTGAACTACCCTATTGTAGGCAAATTCAATATGAGGCAAATACTCATCCCAAGATTTGTGATTGCCCTTTAGGACTGCTCTAAGCATAGTAGACAGAGACCTATTAACTACCTCAGTTTGGCCATCTGTTTGAGGATGACAAGTAGTTGAAAAGAGGAGTTTGGTTCCTAGTCTTGACCATAAGACACGCCAAAAGTGGCTTAGGAACTTAGTATCTCTATCTGAAACTATTGTCCTAGGAAGTCCATGGAGTTTAACCACATCTCTAAAGAAGAGTTTTGCAATGTTGCTTGCATCATCTATTTTGTGGCATGGAATAAAATGAGCCATTTTACTGACACGATCCACAACCATAAAGATAGAATCCATTCCCCTTTGGGTTCTAGGTAAACCTAGCACAAAATCCATGCTAATATCTACCCAAGGGAAGAAGCAACAGGCAAAGGTGTGTATGTACCATGAGGCATCACTTTAGACTTAGCTTGAAAACAAGCCAAACATCTAAAACAATGCCTTTGGACATCCTTTCGCATATGGGGCCAATAAAATTTTTCTTTTAGCAAACTAAGGGTTTTATCAACACCAAAGTGCCCCATAAGCCCACCTTAATAACTCTCTTTAATTAATAGTTTCCTAATGGATCCTTGGGGTATACATAACCTTCCTTCTTTGTACAAATACCCCTCAGCCATATAGAAACCATCAAAAGCTTTTTGTTGGCATTTTTTATAATTATCACCAAAATCAAGATCTTCCTCACACAATTCCCTAATATTATCAAATCCAAGAATTTGAGTACCTAGAGACATAAGCAAAGTATGCCTTCTAGATAATGCATCAGCTACAATATTTGATTTTCCTTTTTTGAATTTAATAATATATGGAAATTGTTCAAGGAACTCTAGCCATTTGGCATGCCTCTTATTTAACTTACCTTGACCTCTTAAATACTTAAGTGACTCATGGTCACTATGGATGACAAACTCTTTGGACACAAGATAGTGTTCCCAAGTTTGTAGGGCTCTAACCAATGCATACAACTCCTTGTCATAGGTAGGGTAATTGAGGGAGGCACCTTTTAGTTTTTCACTAAAATATGCAATGGGGTGTCCTCCTTGCAATAACACAACTCCTATGCCAACTCCTGATGCATCATATTCTAGCTCAAAAGTCTTTTCAAAATTTGGTAGAGCTAAAATGGGTGCATTAGTAAGTTGATCCTTAAGGAATTGAAATGTTTGGTCATGCTTTGAAGTCCATTCAAATAACACATCTTTTGTGACAAGCTCATTCAATGGTGAAGCAATGCTAGAGAAGTTAGGAACAAATCTTCTATAAAAACTTGCAAGTCCATGAAAGCTCCTAACTTCACTAGCATTTTTAGGCTTTGGCCACTCTTGAATGGCTTTGATTTTCTCGGGGTCCACGCGAACCCCTTCCTTGCTTACAATGAACCCTAGGAAAACCACATGGTCCACACAAAAAGTACATTTTTCAAAATTTGCAAACAAGTGGTTTTGCCTAAGGATCAACAAAACTTCTCTAAGATGTCCTATGTGATCATCTTGAGACCTACTATAGATTAAGATGTCATCAAAATAAACAACAACAAATTTACCTATACACTCTCTCAAGACATGATTCATAAGCCTCATGAATGTACTTGGTGCATTAGTTAAACCAAAAGGCATAACAAGCCACTCATACAATCCAAATTTGGTCTTAAAAGCAGTTTTCCACTCATCACCCTCTTTGATTCTTATTTGGTGATAACCACTTTTAAGATCAATTTTAGAAAATATAATAGCACCATGTAATTCATCAAGCATATCATCAAGTCTAGGGATTGAATGCTTGTACTTGATTGGATATTGTTAATGGCCCTACAATCACTACACATTCTCTATTTTCCATCTTTCTTGGGCACTAACAATACAGGCATAGCACAGGGACTCAAACTCTTTTGCACCTACCCCTTGTTCAATAATTCTTGAACTTGGTTTTCTATCTCCTTAGTTTCTTGAGGATTTGTCCTATAGGCTAGTCTATTGGATAGACTAGCCCCAGGCACAAAATCAATTTGATGTTCTATACCCCTAAAAGGAGGAAGGCCCTTTGAACCATCACTAGGGAATATATCATCAAATTCTTTTAATAATTGAGAAACTTGAGGAGGTAAAGAACCAAGCTCAACGCTTAAATTATGACAATGAAGCATACCTCTACAAAGAAGAAGGTAAGAAGGCTTTTCTACAATTAAGATTTGTTTTAAGGTTTCTTGTTGAGTTCCTTCTATTGGAAGAGGTTTCTCTTCCTTCTTCTTCTTTGAAGACTTATGCTTTTTTTCCTGTTTTTTTTAATCAAGTTTTTTTTTTCTTCTTCTCTTTTGTTTTTTATTTGTACTTGATCATCTATCACTTGTGAAGGAGACAAAGGATGAAGTACAAACTTTTTTTCTTTATGAGTGAAAGTGATTTCATTGGTAAGGCCATTATGCCTGGTTTTCTTGTCAAATTGTCATGGCCTTCCCAACAAAATATGGCAAGCTTCCATTGGAACTATGTCACAAACCACTTGATCTTCATAGTTACCAATAGAAAACTTGAATTTCACTTGTTTATCAACAATGATATCCCCATCTTCATTAAGCCAATGAAGTTGATATGGTTTCGGATGAGGAATACGAGTAAGATCAAGCTTCTCCACCAACCTTGTGCTACAACAATTGCAACAAGACCCACTATCCACAATGAGAGAACAAGCATTATCAAGAATTTTACACCTTGTGTGAAAAATATTCTCTCTTTGTGAAAGGTGAGACTCATGAGGTTGGCTTCCTAGAAGTTGACCATCACAAGGATATGCACTTTCAATTGGATGGTCTTTCTCACTTGTCTCATTATCACTTAAAGTAGTGGAACTAGATTCATCAACACTACTATAAATGTCTTGCCCTCTCAAAATCATCACCTTTTTAGTTGGGCATTGAGAAGCTATATGGCCTCTCCCAAGACATTTAAAGCATTTGATGTCACTAGTTTTACCACTAGAAGTGACAACATTTTTATTTTTCTCTTTTTCATTTTCTTTGTCTTTTTCTAGACCTTTGCCAAATTTCTTGGAGGAATCATATTGACCCTCCCTCTTGTAGTCCTTCTTGACATAAAAGCTAGATTGAGTTTTGCCTTTAAAAAAGCTTTTTCTCAAATTTTGTTGTTCCACCCTTATACAAAGTTGGACCAAATGATCAAGGTCCCCCTATAAGGGAGTAACTCAACCCTATCTCTTATATCAAAGTTAAGACCACTTAGAAATCTAGTAATGGTCAATCTTTCCTCTTCCCTTATCCCAGCCCTCATGAGATATAACTCCATTTTCTGTCTATACTCCTCCACACTCATGTTCTTTTGTTGGAGTCTTTGGAACTTATCCATAAGCTCCCTACTATAATAAGAAGGTATGTGCCTTCTTCTCATAGCACTCCTCAACTCATTCCAATAAGTGATGGGAGGATCATTGTGAAGTCTTCTCTCTCTTTCCAAGGATGTCCACCAATACATAGCTTGTCCTTGGAAAGCTAAGGTGGCCAAGGGAACTCTTCTTTCCTCACCTACTTGATGACAAGTGAAGATTTGCTCCACTTTCATCTCCCAATCCAAGTAGGCGTCCACATTTTCTTTTCCATGAAAGTAAGGGAGATCAACCCTTGATTCCCTCACTTTGGGTTCCTTAATGACTCTTCTAGGGTGGGGTTGGTAATAAGCATCCATATGCAAACTACCTTCTTGGTCTTGGCTTTGAGAGTCATTGGAACTCTTGGTTGAACTTTTTGAGGAATTTTTTTGACTTTTGCTTTTATGTATTTTTTTCAAAAGTTTTGCTTCTCGTTGCTTAATCTTTTATATCTCTTCCTCTAAAGCAAGAAGTTGTACTTCCCTTTGAATCTTTTCTTTTTCTTTTTGAAGTACTGCTTCATGCTTCCAAAGTTTTAGTGCTTCAACCTCCTTAACAATTCTTTTAAAACTTTTAGGAGATTCAAAGTCACTACTACTTTGAGAAATATGACTCATGATTAAGCAATGAGAATTTATATGCTATGCAAAAAGTTATAAAATGTTTTTTGGATTTTCTAAGAACAAAAATAACACTTGGAAGTCTAAGTGTACAAGTTGCACTATCAAGGGAGGTGAGCTACTAAGTGTCGCCACCGGCCCGAAACGGGCTTTCGGCATTCGCGAAGGATGGTTGGACTCGTTTATTTGTTTAAAAATAGCGGATTGCTAGAATGACTTATTCTCAAACTGAGACCTCGTCAAACGAGCAATTTTATTAAAAGGCTCACTAATCCATATTAATCCCAAGCGGGACCCTCCATGGATTAGTGGTTTTCATAAAAGGAGGGTTCGTGGAGTCGCCACCAATGTTTTACTCAAAACATTGGAAAAAGGGATAAGGCAATTGATTTAAAAATCAACTTTGGCCACTACAACCAGAGTTGGGTAAGGGAGTCGGTTACGCGTGGGGAAGGTGTTAGCACCCCACAGCGCCCCTTTCGGGTTCCCTATGACAGATTATTTTCTAAAATAACAGCGTAAAATTACTAAATTACCCCTATTTATTCTAAACAATTATGAATTGACTATCTACATGATGACAGTTTAAATATGCACACAGAAAGCAGTAAAAGGAAGGATTGAAGGGAAACCTCTTGAAGCGTGCTTTTTATAAAAAATGAACTGGGAAGCGTTTTGGCGTTCCCTCGCTCTACAAGCCCGCTCCTCGCTCTCCTAGAACAAAATTTTAACTAAGGGAATCAAAAAGATTTCCCCTCGACTAGGTTCGATCCTCAAGCAAAATGGCTCGGGGCTCAAGAACTTCGTCGGATCAACTCTCCGAGTGATTTCTAGGGCAGAACACTGCTCAAAAACCCCAGAATACTCAAGGAGAGGGTTCAAACTATGTTGAAAAGTGTGTAATGACGTCCAATTGACGTCATATTTATAGGGAATAGGCGCAGTACGGCCTACAGGGCCAATACGGCCGTATTGAAATTTTTGAACTTCAATACGGTCGTATTGGAGTTCAATACGGTCGTATTGAAAGTCAGAAATTTCAATACGCCCGTATTGAGTTCGCAGCGGTCGTATTGAAGTGTCAATACGGTCGTACTGACTTCAGTATGGCCGTATTGAAGCTTCAATACGGCCGTATTGAGTTCAGTACGGCCGTATTGGGCTTTTTCCCTCCACTTCTTTATTTTGAGCTATTCTAAGACCTCTGGACCTACAGAGAACCCTCCTAGGGCCTTCAAGGAGTCCTTCTGGCTGATTATCCTTCAGTCTTCGAGAGTCTTCAAGCTTTATTTCCGACCCGGACAATTTTAGGGGTCTACAGCTGCCCCCCCTTTACTTAGTCGGACGGCCTCTTGGTGTATCGGCTGACAAGTAAAGGAGTTGACCCAATTGTCCGGGTATTGTGCCGACCTTCTGACTTGTAGCGTCTTCCGGTGGGAAAATGTTGAGTAGCCTCTCCAGGTAGGTGCATACCTCGGCGCTTCTGACATCCTCGGTAGCTGAGTTTACCTTCTCCAAGGCCAACTTCACTCGACGCCCGAGCCGGAAGTTGGACATCAACGCGCCTCTGATGACGCTGATGGTTGAGTACCGCCTCTCCAGGCTTAGGTTCACTCTTTGTTCGAGCCGGAAACCAAGCACCTTTGCGACGACGGTGAGCAGTGTGAGTTTTGCCTCTCCAGGCCTTGCTTTGCTTGTTGCCCAAGCTGGAAGCTGTGAGTACCGTCTCTCCAGGCTTAACTTCACTCTTTGTTCGAGCCGGAAGCTAAGCACCTTTGTGACGACGGTGAGCAGTGTGAGTTTTGCCTCTCCAGGCCTTGCTTTGCTTGTTGCCCAAGCTGGAAGCTGTAAGTACCGTCTCTCCAGGCTTAGCTTCACTCTTTGTTCGAGCCGGAAGCTAAGTACCTTTATGACAACGGTAGGCGGTGAGTACCCTTTTTCAGAGATAGCTTCGCTCATTGTCCGAGCCGGAAGCTGCATACCTCCGTGTTTGTGACGACGGGGTAGCGTGAATATCTCCTTTCCAGGGATTTGGTGATGATTTTGTCTCCACAGTCCACGATGCTGCTTCGACGGTTGTTTTTTGATTTTGTGCCACTAAGAGCTGGATAACGCAGGGATCCGTCTAGGGGATGTGCAGTCATTCACAGGTTCCTGTGCCCCAACTTGCATTGCATTGTTGGTACCCTTGGGGAATTTCTGACTCCTTGGGGTATAGACACAGATGCTCTTTCTCTCTGAGTTTGAGCGGTGCCTTATGATTGGCTGACGTCCTTTGGACGTTAGTGGAGTATCCCGGTTTTCCTTATTCGGGTAACTCTTTTTAATTTTTGGATTTTGTTGCCTCTGTGTAGGCTGTTATCCGCCAGGGGATTTTGTCATTGGTTGTGATTGGCCTCTTCTGTTAGGCAGATCATCTTGATGTTCAATGATAGGCTGAGAGCCGGATTCCACTTGGGGAATGATTATTGATCTTTTTTATGATTTTTCCTTTTGAAGGAGTGCCTCTGAATAGGCGAATTATCTTGATGTTTGATGATTGGCTGAATGCCGAATTCCTCTTGGGGAATGGTTATTGATCTTTTTGATTTTTTCTCTTTTTAAAGGGGTGCCTCTTGAGTAGGCGACTGAGGATTTGAAGTTCAGTGTTTGGCTAAGTGTCAAATTCCGCTTGGGGAATACTTATTGATATTTTTGATTTTTCTCTTTTTGCAGGGATGCCTCTGAGTAGGCGATTGGGGAATGAGGGATCTTATGTATCCCAGAGTATTATTTAGGAAGCCTCTGCAGGCTTAGCCTCACTCAGCGCTTTGAGTCGGAGAGCTATCTTCCACTGAGGAAGTGTTAAGTCCTTTGACTTGTATATACTGTTTGGATGATTGCACTTCCATTGGGGATTGCGTCGATTTTGCTTTGATAGCTCTCGCTGGGGATTCGTTCCGTGAGTTTGAGTTTGAGGTTTCTCTGGGGAGTATTATTTCTGCGAGCCTCTCCAGGCTCATTTATTCTGTACAGTTGGGGGAGTATTATTTCTGCAAGCCTCTCCAGGCTCAATTATTCTGAAAGAGTATTATTTCAGCAAGCCTCTCCAGGCTCAAATATTCTGAGAGTATTATTTCTGCAAGCCTCTCCAGGCTCAAATATTCTGAGAGTATTATTTCTGCAAGCCTCTCCAGGCTTTAGTTATGATGAAAGAGTATTATTTCGGCGAGCCTCTCCAGGCTCAATTATTCTGAAGGAGTATTATTTCGGCAAGCCTCTCCAGGCTCAATTATTCTGCGGGAGTATTATTTAGGCAAGCCTCTCCAGGCTCAGTTATTCTGAGAGAGTATTATTTCGGCGAGCCTCTCCAGGCTCAATTATTCTGTATGATTTGTTGGATTTTCTGTATTTTGCCCCTTTTTTCGATTTTGGCTTTTTCTGTGTTTTTGCCTTTTTTGTTGAGTTCGGCTTTTTCTGTATTTTTGTTGATTTCTGTATTTTTGCCTTTTTTGTTGGTTTTGGCTTTTTCTGTATAGAAATGTCTCAGTTATTCTGAGAGAGTATTATTTCGGCGAGCCTCTCCAGGCTCAATTATTCTGAGAGAGTATTATTTCGGCGAGCCTCTCCAGGCTCAGTTATTTTGAGAGTATTATTTCGGCAAGCCTCTCCAGGCTCAGTTATTCTGAGAGTATTCTTTCGGCAAGCCTCTCCAGGCTCAGTTATTCTGTATGAGTATTGTTTCGACAAGCCTCTCCAGGCTCAATTATTCTGAAAGAGTATTCTTTCGGCGAGCCTCTCCAGGCTCAGTTATTCTGTACAATTTTCTTGTTGGATTTTTGTACCCATGCCTCTTTTCCGTTTTCGGCTTTTTGTTGACTGCTGTCATACACAATCAATTTTTCCTATTTTCTATTTTATGCAATTGCCTAATGACGAGGTCTTTGAAAATTTCTTTATGGCCAATACGGCCGTATCCATTTCAGTACGCCCATGTTGAGTTGAAAATTTTGTTCATAACCCTGATTTTAGTACGGGTGTACTGAACATGGTACAGGCGCATTGTTTTTTCTGAAATTTATATTATTTATTTTTTTGTTTTTTCAATAAACAGAGAATAAGTGATCTTCCAGTACACCTATCATCTGTATGCATGTATGCAGTATGATGCACCTAATTCTATTTGATTCTTTTTTCAAAAGAATTAACCGATGCGTTTTTGTGTTTGGATTTTGCCATTCCTCCAGACGGACTGTGCTCTGCCGATTTCTGTTACCGAGGAATGATGCATATTTGATTTTGGTGTCATCAACCAAATGATTCTTCCCTTTCTTTAGAAGATGTGTCAACCCTCCTATTGACCACTATATCTCCATGTTTCCACTAGATTATTCAAAAATCGTTGGGACAAGAGAGAAAAGAAGGAAAGGATATATATTTTCAAAAGTTTGTGTTTTAGAGGGGATTATTTTATTTTTGAAAAATGGTTTTTGTAAGAATGGCTGGCCATGGTAGGCTTATGTGTTTAGGCTTGTTCGATTAAACACTTATGAGGTTAAGCACATCTTTGTTATTAATGATTGTGCTTTGACAACTTGGATAGCTTTTCTTGAGCCCCTTGTTGAATTCAATTGATGGTACCATCATGGATTTATTTTGTTTTTTTCTTTTTTTGACGGCCCTAACTTTTGCCTAAAACACCCTTTTGTGATGTCTTAGCGGGCTTTTGTATTCATTTTGTAACCCTAATTTTTGCCTAGGTCACCCTTTTGTGGGATTCCTAGCGGGTCTTTTGCTCTTATTTTTGTGCAGCCCCCTTTTTGGGTTTCCTGCCAAGCTTTTTGTTTTTGTTTTTTTTTTTTTTTTTTTTTTTTTTTTTTTTGTCCTGAATGGATTTCTTTTATCCATGACGGCACTTATTGAGGCCAAGAAAAGGTGCTCCAAGTTGACACACACACTTCCACATAAAAATGATGTGGGTTTATTATTATTAAGATGATTTTAACCTCATTCATGTTTATTCAAACAGGGTTAAAATAATGTGGTCTAGAATTTTATTGCAAGCGAGAAAAGAAGCAATAAAGAATTAATGAAGAATGATTTTATTATAATCGCAGCGGAAACATGTGCCCTATCGAGGCTCGGGGGTCGGGCTGTCCCCGAGGAGTGATCTCTAATAGTCACTGAATTTACACATCCCTATTAGAAGGAGAAAAACATTTTGACGACGATGACCGGCCTTGACGCTTGTGAACCGGCCTTCCTAAAGATCTGGCTTAAAGAACGTCGAGAAGGATCTTGATTCCTCTTCGTTCTTTGATCTTTATAAGGGTTGTATCCTAACCCTTGTTTCCCCGGATTATCCTTGATAATGGGTAGCTCCGGGATTCCTTGGGAGTCCTTGCCTAATCCTTGTCCTGGCAAGTATCCGTTCTTGGTGAGCATGGAGGCTACCTTCTTCATTTCTCGGGGAAACGTTTCGACATTGGCGATTTCCAATGCTTGGAAGGCGGTTTCTAAAGCTTCCTCCGTTGCATCCACGTAAGGTATGGTGGATGGCTAACTGATGAGTATATCATCTTCAGCTTGTACAGTCACCAGCTTGTCACCCACAATGAATTTGACTTTCTGGTGGAGCGTAGAAGGTACAGCTTTCGCATCATGAATCCAAGGTCGGCCGAGGAGACAACTGTATGCGGGAGTAATGTCCATCACTTGGAATTCGACATTAAAGATAGTGGGTCCAATTTGGATTGGAAGATTGATCTCTCCCACTACTTCTCTCTTAGATCCATCGAAGGTTCGAACGATCATGTTGCTCGGGCGCATTTGGACTCCCTTGATCGCCAATTGCTTGAGCGTTCTTTTTGGCATCACATTCAAGGAAGATCCATTATCTACCAAGACTTTAGCGATGTGATACTCCTTGCACTTTACAGAGATGTGCAAGGGCTTGTTGGGGTTTGATCCCTCGGCGGGGATTTCTTCATCGATGAAGGTGAGGTGATCATTAGCCTTGATGTGACTAACAATCCCCTCAAACTGGTCTTGGGAGATAGTGTGCGACACGTATGCCTCGTTCAAGACTTTCGACAGAGCTTGCCGATGCGGTTCGGAACTTAGGATCAACGACAACAGCGTAATCTTTGCTGGCGTCCTATGAAGTTGATCCACGATGGAGTACTCGCTCTGTCGGATAAACTTTAACAGCTCGTCTGTCTCCTCCTCGGATTCTTTTTCCTCGGTTTTCTTTTCTTCTTTTTCTTTATTCTTGGGGGCTTTATCATGAAGATCTTCGGGAGTGTAGATCCTGCCACTCCTAGTCATGCCCCCAAGTCCAGCGATGTTGGAGATATCGCTGTCGGCAGAAAGGTGGATGTCGTATATCCACGGTACAGCCTTATTTGATTCATAGGGGAAAGGTCTTGGAGCAGTGATCCTTAATGGTGTCGGACCTTCCCCTTTATTCGTCTTGATTACCAACAACGGAGTTGATGTGCGCTCGCTTGGCGCGGTTGTTGGCTTACACTTGATGACGAACGGCGTGCGATCCATTTTTGAACATACGCATCGATTTAATCCTTTCTTTTTATTTATGTTTATTACTGAATTACTAGGAGGGATGTATGAAATGAATGATTCCTAGATCCCTCCATGATCTATATGCATGAGATGATGATGTTGAATATGCATGCATTGTGTTTATTGAACTAAGCATTATCATGTTTTTAGGATTTTCCTAAGATGATGCATGATATTGCTTGGTTTGGGTAAATACATATTTTTCTTTTGAATATTTTGTATCTTTTTTTGTATTTTTTGGGTGAAAAGGGAAACTACCTATATGAATGCAATGAAGGTAGATGTTAACACCATGTACTAGAAGATCTTTATTTCTATTTATTCTTTTTATTTAAAAAAGAATGTTGTATGTTTAAAAGGTGCAATGTATGCTCATACAATGTCACATAAAAAATGCACAAACAATTCACTCATCCACGAACAGTCACGAGCGAATCACGAGGTAGGGGTATCCTGCAGAAAAGTGCATATTCAAGGTGGATCTAACTGTTCTCACCGGTCTGAGGCCCCCAAGGTGCCCCCATTATAGGGACCCAATTCCTCTCATCGTAGGTCGATGGAAAGCTCCAACGCACCGTCGGACTCAAGTTCATGGTTATCACCTTGAGTGATGTTTTCCGACAACGGTCTACGGGCACCTATAGACCCATTCGACAACCGGCCGTACTAACATCCACTCCCTATGGTTAATCACTCATGCCCCCGGGTATAGAGGGAACTGTTGTGTGCAAAGGTTTGTGTGCAGTTTTTATTTCAAACAATTGCGCAAATTTAAAAATACAACAGTTATTAAAGCCATATAATAAATCATGTTATCATACAAGCAAGGGGTAACGAAGTAATTTTTAACTATTATTTGTTAAAAATAATCTGTCACTAAATGGGACTGACTCTCGAGGCTTCCCCAGTGGAGTCGCCATCTGTCGCCACCGGCCCGAAACGGGCTTTCGGCATTCGCGAAGGATGGTTGGACTCGTTTATTTGTTTAAAAATAGCGGATTGCTAGAATGACTTATTCTCAAACTGAGACCTCGTCAAACGAGCAATTTTATTAAAAGGCTCACTAATCCATATTAATCCCAAGCGGGACCCTCCATGGATTAGTGGTTTTCATAAAAGGAGGGTTCGTGGAGTCGCCACCAATGTTTTACTCAAAACATTGGAAAAAGGGATAAGGCAATTGATTTAAAAATCAACTTTGGCCACTACAACCAGAGTTGGGTAAGGGAGTCGGTTACGCGTGGGGAAGGTGTTAGCACCCCACAGCGCCCCTTTCGGGTTCCCTATGACAGATTATTTTCTAAAATAACAGCGTAAAATTACTAAATTACCCCTATTTATTCTAAACAATTATGAATTGACTATCTACATGATGACAGTTTAAATATGCACACAGAAAGCAGTAAAAGGAAGGATTGAAGGGAAACCTCTTGAAGCGTGCTTTTTATAAAAAATGAACTGGGAAGCGTTTTGGCGTTCCCTCGCTCTACAAGCCCGCTCCTCGCTCTCCTAGAACAAAATTTTAACTAAGGGAATCAAAAAGATTTCCCCTCGACTAGGTTCGATCCTCAAGCAAAATGGCTCGGGGCTCAAGAACTTCGTCGGATCAACTCTCCGAGTGATTTCTAGGGCAGAACACTGCTCAAAAACCCCAGAATACTCAAGGAGAGGGTTCAAACTATGTTGAAAAGTGTGTAATGACGTCCAATTGACGTCATATTTATAGGGAATAGGCGCAGTACGGCCTACAGGGCCAATACGGCCGTATTGAAATTTTTGAACTTCAATACGGTCGTATTGGAGTTCAATACGGTCGTATTGAAAGTCAGAAATTTCAATACGCCCGTATTGAGTTCGCAGCGGTCGTATTGAAGTGTCAATACGGTCGTACTGACTTCAGTATGGCCGTATTGAAGCTTCAATACGGCCGTATTGAGTTCAGTACGGCCGTATTGGGCTTTTTCCCTCCACTTCTTTATTTTGAGCTATTCTAAGACCTCTGGACCTACAGAGAACCCTCCTAGGGCCTTCAAGGAGTCCTTCTGGCTGATTATCCTTCAGTCTTCGAGAGTCTTCAAGCTTTATTTCCGACCCGGACAATTTTAGGGGTCTACACTAAGAGCCACTTAATAACCAAGCCTTTTCAAGTGGAAATCACTAAACTCCTTTGTGGTATCTTTGATTCCCCAAAACTTTTCACAAAAATTTTGTATGCTTTTCACAATTTGTTTGTTTTTGAAACTAACTAAACGTGAGCAAATAAAACTACACAATTCTAGACGTATTAAAGCAGCAAAGTAAACACAATTATGGACAAGAAACTTAAAGGAAGCAAGAACAAGTAGCTAGTCGGATAACCCTTGTAGACCCCTAAAATTGTCCGGGTCGGAAATAAGACTCGAAGACTCTCGAAGACCGAAGGAAAGTCAGCCAAAAGGACTCCTGGAAGACCCTGGAAGACCCTAGGATGATTCTTCATAGGTTTAGAAGTCTTAGAGTAGCTTAAAATAAGGATGTGGGAGGATTGGAGCTCAATACGGCCTCCTAGAAGTTCAGTACGACCGTACTGAACAATTTGAACTACAATACGGCCGTACTGAAACCAATACGGCCGTACTGAATTCAATACGGCCGTACTGTAGTTCAAAACTTCAGTACGGCCGTACTGAATTCAATACGGCCGTACTGTAGTTCAAAACTTCAGTACGGCCGTACTGAATTCAATACGGCCGTACTGTAGTTCAAAACTTCAGTACGGGCCGTATTGATGTCAGAGGCCGTACTGCGCCTCACTCCTATATATAGGACGTCATTTGGACGTCATTCCACACATTTGGACACTTTTTCCATACTTTTGGACCCTCTTGCTGAGTATTCTGGGGTTTTTGAGCAGTGTTCTGCGCTAGAAGTCTCTCCGAGAGCCGATCCGACAAAGTTCTTGAGTTCTGAGCATTTAGCTTGAGGATTTGAACTAGTCGAAGGGAAATCTTTTTGATTTCCATAGTAAAAATTTATTTTTAGGGAAGGAATGAGCGAGCGTGTAGTGGGAAGGAGCGCCAAAAAGCCTCCTAACGTCTGTTTAAATATATAAAAAGCACGCTTCAAAGGTTTCTTTTCCAAATCCCTTCTTTTACCGCTTTCTGATTGTTGCATTGCATATTTAGAATTTTCATCATGTAAATATTCCGCTCATAATCGTTTCTAATAAATAGGGGTAATTTAGTAATTTTACACTGTTATTTATGAAATAATCCGTCATAGGGAACCCGAAAGGGGCGTTGTGGGGTGCTAACACCTTCCCCGCACGTAACCGACTCCCTTACCCAACTCTGGTTGTAATGGCCAAGGTTGATTTGCGAAAATCAATTGCCTTATCCCTTTTTCCAATGTTTTAAGTAAAACATTGGTGGCGACTCCAAGAACCCTTCTTTTTGCGAAAACCACTAATCCATGGAGGGTCCCGCTTGGGATTAACATGGATTGGTGAATCATTTAATAAAATTGTTAGTTCGATGAGGTCTCAGTTTGAGAATAAGTCGTTCTAACAATCCATCATTTTTCCAAAACTTAAAGAGAGTCCGACCATCGTCGCGAATGCCAAGGTCCGTTTCGGCGGGTGGCGACAGATGGCGACTCCACTGAGGAAATTCTCGAGAGTCAGTCCCATTTAGTGATGGATTATTTCTAAAAAAATAGTTTAAAATTACTTCGTTACCCCTCGCTTGTATGATAATATGTTTTATCTATGTGGTTTTTAATAACTGTTGTATGTTTAAATTTTCGCAATTGTTTGAAATAAAAACTGCACACAAACCTTTGCACACAACAGTTCCCTCTATACCCGGGGGCATGAGTGGAAAGCCATAGGGAGTGGATGTTAGTACGGCCGGTTGTCGAATGGGTCTATAGGTGCCCGTAGACCGTTGTCGGAAAGCATCACTCAAGGTGAAAACCATGAACTCGAGTCCGACAGTGCGTTGGAGCTTTCCATCGACTTACGACGAGAGGAATTGGGTCCCTATAATGGGGGCACCTTGGGGGCCTTGGACCAATGAGAACAGTTAGAACCTCCTTGAATATGCACTTTTCTGCAGGATACCCCTACCTCGTGATTCGCTCGTGACTGTTCGTGGATGAGTGAATTGTTTGTGCATTGTTTATGTGACATTGTTTGAGCATACATTGCATTCTTTAAACATACAACATTTCCTTTTAAAATAAGAATAAATAGGAATAAGAATCTTCCATTACATGGTGTTAACATCTACCTTCATCACATTCATATAGGTAGTTTCCCTTTTCACCCAAAAAATACAAAAAACAAAATATCCAAAAAAAAGATATTTATCCAAACCAAGCAATATCATGCATCATCTTAGGAGCATCCCGAAAACATGATAATGCTTAGTTGAATAAACACAATGCATGCATATTCAACGTCATCATCTCATATCATGCATTCTTATCAAAGATCATGGAGGGATCTAGGTTTGCATTTCATACATCCCTCCTAGTAATTCATTAATAAACATTAATAAAAAGAAAGGATTAATCGATGCGTATGTTCAGAATGGATCGCACGCCATTTGTTATTAAGTGTAAGCCAATAACCGCGCCAAGTGAGCGCACATCAACTTCGTTGTTGGTAATCAAGACGAATAAAGGGGAAGGTCCGACACCGTTAAGGATCACTGCTCCAAGACCTTTTCCCTACAAATCAAATAAGGCTGTGCCATGGATATACGACATCCATTCTTCTGCCGACAGCGATATCTCTAACATCGCTGGACTTGGGGGCATGACTAGGAGTGGCAGGATCTACACTCCCGAAGATCTTCATGACAAAGCTCCCAAGAATAAAGGGAAAGAAAAAGAAGAGAAAACCGAGGAAAATAAAGAATCCGAGGAGGAGACTGATGAGCTGTTAAAATATATCCGACAGAGCGAGTACTCCATCATGGATCAACTTCATAAGACGCCAGCAAAGATTACTCTGTTGTCGTTGATCCTATGCTCCGAACCGCATCGACAAGCTCTGTTGAAAGTCTTGAACGAGGCATATGTGTCGCACACTATCTCCCAAGACAAGTTTGAGGGGATTGTTAGTCACATCACGGCTAGTGATCACCTCTCTTTCACCGATGAAGAGATCCCCGCTGAGGGACCGAATCACAACAAGCCCTTGCACATCTCTGTAAAGTGCAAGGAGTATCACATCGCTAAAGTCTTGGTGGATAACGGATCTTCCTTGAATGTGATGCCAAAAAGAACGTTTGATCAAATGGCAATCAAGGGAATCCAAATGCGCCCGAGCAATATGATCGTCCGAGCTTTCGACGGTTCTAAAAGAGAAGTGGTGGGAGAAGTCAATCTTCCAATCCAAATTGGACCCACCATCTTCAACGTCGAATTTCAAGTGATGGACATTACTCCCGCATACAGCTGTCTCCTCGGCCGACCTTGGATTCATGATGCGAAAGTTGTTCCCTCTACGCTCCACCAGAAAGTCAAATTCATAGTGGGTGACAAGCTGGTGACTGTACAAGCTGAAGATGACATACTCATCAGCAAGCCATCTGCCATACCTTATGTGGATGCAGCAGAGGAAGCTCTAGAAACCGCCTTCCAAGCATTGGAGATTGCCAATGTTGAAACGTTTCCCCGAGAAATGAAGAAGGTAGCTCATATGCTCACCAAGAATGGATACTTGCCCGGACAAGGACTTGGCAAGGATTCCCAAGGGATTCCCGAGCTACCCATCATCAAGGATAATCCGGGGAAACAAGGGCTAGGATACAACCCTAATAAAGATCAAAGGACGAAGAGGAATCAAGATCCTTCTCGACGTTCTTTAAGCCAGATATTTAGGAAGGCCGGTTCACAAGCGTTAAGGCTGGTCGTCGTCGTCAAGTGTTTTTCTCCTTCCGATAGGGATCTACAGACCTGATGACTGTTAGAGATTACTCCTCGGGGACAGCCCGACCCCCGAGCCTCGATAGGGCACATGTTTCCACTATGATTATAATAAAATCGTTCTTTATTATTTCTTATTGCTTCTTTTCTTGCTTGCAATAAAATTCTAGACCACATTATTTTTAACCCTGTTTGAATAAGCATGAATGAGGTTAAAATTGTCTTAATAATAATAAACCCGCATCATCTTCATGTGGAAGTGTGTGTGACAACTTGGAGCACCTTTCCTTGGCCTCGACAAGTGCCATCACGGATAAAAAAAGAAATCCTTCAAAAACAAAAATCATAAAAACAAAAAAAGCTCGGCAGGAAACCCAAAAAGGGGGCTGCGCAAAAATAAGAGCAAAGAACCCGCTAGGAATCCCACGAAAGGGTGACCTAGGCAAAAATTAGGGTTGCAAAAATGAACAAAAACAAAGGTCCGCCGAGACGCCACAAAAGGGTGTTTTAGGCAAAAAATAAGGACAATCAAAAAAACAAAAGAAATCCATGATGGTACCATGAGCCGAATTCAAAAAGAAAGGTTCAAGGGAAGCTATCTAAGTTGTCAAATCACAACGTCAATAACAGGACTTTCTTAACTTCATAAGTGTTTTATCAAACAAGCCTAAACACATGAGCCTACCTTGGCCAGCCATTCTTACAAAAACCATTTTCAAAACAATAATAATCCCCTCTAAAACACAAACTTTTGAACAAAAATATCTTTCCTTTCTTTTCTCTTGTCCCGAACGATTTTGGAATAATCTAGTGGAAACATGGAGATATAGTGGTCAATAGGAGGGTTGACACGTCTTCTAAAGGAAGGGAAGGATCACTGGGTCGATGACACCAATCTCGATATAACACGCATCATTCCTCGGTTACAGAAATCGGCAGCGCACAACCCGTCTAGAGGAACGGCAAAAATCCAAGCAAAGAAACGCATCGGTTAATTCTTTTGAAAAATAAATCAAATAGAATTAGGTGCATCATACCGCATACATGCATACAGATGATAGGTGTACTGGAAGATCACTTATTCTCTGTTTATTGAAACAACAAAAACAAAAAAACAAAAAAACAAAAAAACAAATAAACTTCAGAAAAAACAATGCACCCGTACCATGTTCAGTACGCTCGTACTAAAATTAGGGTTATAAACAAATTTTCAACTCAATACGGGCGTACTGAAATGAATACGGCCGTATTGGCCATAACGTCCACACCAATACGGGCGTATTGAATTCAATACGGCCCGTATCGGCCCATTCTTTTGTACATCAACAATAAGATCAGTACGGCCGTACTGAATTCAGTATGGGCCGTACTTTTTTCTATAAATACGTCCCTCCTCCTCTCATTCATCACAACATCTTCATTCCTCTGCATACTTTATCTATGAGTGTGTTTGAGATCCCTCTGTACAGAAAAAGCCGAAAATCGACAAAAAAAGGCAAAAATTCAGAAAATCCAACAATCGGACAGAATAACTGAGCCTGGAGAGGCTTGCCGAAATAATACTCCCCAGAGACATCTCAGCTTGTACTCTTGGGCCGAATTCCCAGTGAAAGCTATCAGAGCAAGATCAGCAAGATTCCCCAATGGAAGCATGATCATCCAAACAAAATATCAGAGTCAAAGGACTTAGACTTCCTCAGTGGAAGATAGCTTTCCAACTCGAGCGACGAGTGAAGCTAAGCCTGAAGAGGCTTTCTAAATAATACTCTGGGATACATAAGATCCTCAATCCCCATTCGCCTACTCAGAGGCACTCCTTCAAAAAGAGAAAATCCTCATCATAAAGAATAACTGAGCCTGGAGAGGCTTGCCGAAATAATACTCCCCCATCGTACAAAATAACTGAGCCTGGAGAGGCTTGCCGAAATAATACTCCCTCATCATACAGAATAACTGAGCCTGGAGAGGCTGGCCGAAATAATACTCTCTCATCATATAGAATAACTGAGCCTGGAGAGGCTTGCCAAAATAATACTCCCCAATCGTACAGAATAACTGAGCCTGGAGAGGCTTGCCGAAATAATACTCCCCAGAGACATCTCAGCTTGCACTCTTGGGCCGAACTCCCAGTGAAAGCTATCAGCGCAAGATCAGCAAGATTCCCCAATGGAAGCATGATCATCCGAACAGAATATCCGAGTCAAAGGACTTTGACTTCCTTAGTGGAAGATAGCTTTCCAACTCGAGCGACGAGTGAAGGTAAGCCTGAAGAGGCTTTCTAAATAATACTTTGGGATACATAAGATCTTCAATCCCCATTCGCCTACTCAGAGGCACTCCTTCAAAACAAGAAAAAAAATCAAAAACATCAACAACCATTCCCCAAGCGGAATCCGGCACTCAGCCGAACACCAAACATCAAGATAATTCGCCTACTCAGAGGCACTCCTTCAAAAAGAGAAAAATCAAAAAGATCAATAACCATTCCCCAAGCGGAATCCGGCACTCAGCCGAACTCCAAACATCAAGATAATTCGCCTACTCAGAGGCACTCCTTCAAAAAGAGGAAATCCAAAAAAAATTTATAATCATTCCCCAAGCGGAATTCGGCATTCAGCCAATCATTGAACGTTAAGATGATCCGCCTAACAGAAGAGGCTAATCAAAATCATACGACAGAATCCCCCAGCGGATAACAGCCTACACAGAGGCAACAAAATCAGAAAATCAAAAGAGTCACCCGAATAAGGATAAACGGGATACTCCACCAACGTCGAAAGGACGACAGCCAATCATAAGGCATCGCTCACCTCAGGAAGAGCATCTTTGTGTCTGCATCCCCACGGAATCAGAATTTCCCAGTGGGCACCAACTACGCAATGGAAAGTTGGGACACAAGAACCTATGAGTAACTGCACATCCCTTAGACGGATCCCTGCGTTATCCAGCCCTCAGCGGCACCAAAATCAAAAACAACCGTCGAAGCAGCATCGTGCAATGTGGAGACAAAATCATCACAATAGAATCCCCCAGCGGATAACAGCCTACGCAGAGGCAATAAAACCAGAAAATCAAAAAGAGTCACCCGAATAAGGATAACCGGGATACTCCACCAACGTCGAAAGGACGTCAGCCAATCATAAGGCATCGCTCACCTCAAAAGGAGCATCTTTGTGTCTGCACCCCCAAGGAATCAGAAATTCCCCAGTGGGCACCAACTACGCAATGGAAAGTTGGAACACAAGAACCTATGAGTAACTGCACATCCCCTCGACGGATCCCTGCGTTATCCAGCCCTCAGTGGCACAAAAATCAAAAACAATCGTCGAAGCAGCATCGTGGACTGTGGAGACAAAATCATCACAAATCCCTGGAGAGGGCAAACTCACACTGCCAACGTCGTAAGAAACACGGAGGCAGACCCTGGGGAGGGCAAACCGCAGACCCTGGAGAGGGCAAACTCACGCTACCAAAGTGACCAGAAGCACGGAGGTACGCAACCCTGGGGAGGGCAAACCGCAGACCCTGGAGAGGGCAAACTCAGCTGTCAAGGTTGTCAGAAACACCGAGACAGAGCCTGGAGAGGCGGTACTCAGCTACCCCGTCGTCAGAAACACGGAGGTATGCAACCCTGGGGAGGGCAAACCGCAGACCCTGGAGAGGGCAAACTCAGCTGCCAAGGTTGTCAGAAACACCGAGGCAGAGCCTGTAGAGGCGGTACTCAGCTACCCCGTCGTCAGAAACAACGGAGGTATGCAACTGCCAATGTCGTCAGAAACACAGAGGCAGAGCCTGGAGAGGCGGTACTCAGCCACCAACGTCGTCAGAAACACGGAGGTGTGCAACTGCTAACGTCGTCAGAAACACGGAGGCAGAGCCTGGAGAGGCGGGTACTCAGCTACCGAGGTTGTCAGAAACACCGAGGTATGCACGAGCCTGGAGAGGCGACGACTAATACTCAACCTGGAGAGGCTACTCAACAATTTTCCACCGGAAGACACTACAAGTCGGAAGGATGGCTTATTCCCCGGACAATTGGGTCAACTCCTTTACTTGTCAACCGGTACACCAAAAAGCCGTTTGACTAAGTAAAGGGGGGGCAGCTGTAGACCCCTAAAAATTGTCCGGGTCGGTAATAAGACTCGAAGACTCTCGAAGACCGAAGGAAAGTCAGCCGAAAGGACTCCTGGAAGACCTTGGAAGACCCTAGGATGATTCTTCATAGGTTTAGAAGTCTTAGAGTAGCTTAAAATAAGGATGTGGGAGGATTGGAGCTCAATACGGCCTCCTAGAAGTTCAGTACGGCCGTACTGAACAATTTGAACTACAATACGGCCGTACTGAAACCAATACGGCCGTACTGAATTCAATACGCCCGTACTGTAGTTCAAAACTTCAGTACGGGCCGTATTGATGTCAGAGGCCGTACTGCGCCTCACTCCTATATATAAGACGTCATTTGGACGTCATTCCACACATTTGGACACTTTTTCCATACTTTTGGACCCTCTTGCTGAGTATTCTGGGGTTTTTGAGCAGTGTTCTGCCCTAGAAGTCTCTCCGAGAGCCGATCCGACAAAGTTCTTGAGTTCTGAGCATTTAGCTTGAGGATTTGAACTAGTCGAAGGGAAATCTTTTTGATTTCCATAGTAAAAATTTATTTTTAGGGAAGGAACGAGCGAGCGTGTAGTGGGAAGGAGCGCCAAAAAGCCTCCTAACGTCTGTTTAAATATATAAAAAGCACGCTTCAAAGGTTTCTTTTCCAAATCCCTTCTTTTACCGCTTTCTGATTGTTGCATTGCATATTTAGAATTTCATCATGTAAATATTCCGCTCAAAATCGTTTCTAATAAATAGGGGTAATTTAGTAATTTTACACTGTTATTTATGAAATAATCCGTCATAGGGAACCCGAAAGGGGCGTTGTGGGGTGCTAACACCTTCCCCGCACGTAACCGACTCCCTTACCCAACTCTGGTTGTAATGGCCAAGGTTGATTTGCGAAAATCAATTGCCTTATCCCTTTTTCCAATGTTTTGAGTAAAACATTGGTGGCGACTCCAAAAACCCTTCTTTTTGCGAAAACCACTAATCCATGGAGGGTCCCGCTTGGGATTAACATGGATTGGTGAATCATTTAATAAAATTGTTAGTTCGATGAGGTCTCAGTTTGAGAATAAGTCGTTCTAACAATCCATCATTTTTCCAAAACTTAAAGAGAGTCCGACCATCGTCGCGAATGCCAAGGTCCGTTTCGGCGGGTGGCGACAAACCTAAGTGGAAGCTTGAAACATATGAAATTTCCAAACCACTTACACTAGTACTACACGTGAGTAGGCTATCAAGGAGTTAGATATACCTGACCAGCTTCTTAATACTCCCTCCAAGCTTTACAAATTGGTTTAAAAATACAAGAGAATTGACAAAAATTAAACTAAACTAGAAGCAAATAATGGCGGCTTTGGTGTCCAATTAGTGACGAATTTGTTGTTCAACTTTTCTAACACTTGTTCAAGTGTTTTAATCCACCACTAACCCTTGAAATAAGTTACCAAATAATTGCCTAATCCTTAAATTTAATAATTCCTCCTTAAATACTAAACTAATGACCCAAATACAATGGTCCATGAAATACAATGGAAAGGAAAAATTATAAGAAGAAGAATGAGCCTAATATTGGGTATCAAAAGCCCAAAGCCTAAGAAGCCCAAATACAAGCCCAAAAGTAAAAAACCCTAATCTATGGTCAAAATACAAGACCAAAAATAAAAGTAACTACCTATTCTAAGTAATGCAATAAAACATGGTGTTTATTCAAGTAAGGTCCATGTGAGAAGTACCCTAGGCCCACCAAGCCCATTGGGCCCACTAAGCTCTGAAGCAGTCAAGTCTTCAAGTAATCTCCTGGCCATAGCTCTAGTGGTTGGGCCTTTAGCCCATGCTCTTCCATCATTTTCTTTTTTTAATCTATTAAGTTTTATCATAAGAGTATGATTCTCCCTAATTTTTCTTGAAAGAAAATCTCAAGTACACATGCCTAAACACTTTCATGATCAAAATATGATATGCATGCCTTGTGTTTGTTAAAATGGCCATGGGGTTTAGAGTGCTTTAGAGAGTCACTCATGCATGCTAATTAGTCCTAGCATGTTCCTTGATAATTAACCATTCATGTGTGATTTATATCCTTGCACATATTTCTAAATTCGGCCATCTTGCTTTCCTTTACTATTTGCACTTAATATGGACATGTTTTGCTTGATAATTTGAGGTTGAAAAGTGTTTATATGTGCTTATTTTATTGCTGTACTTTATTGCACATAAAGATTAATGAAACTCAAATTATTACCTCATTAAGCCATCACTAGTTGCTAAAAGGATACTCCAATTTTTGCTAATCAAAATCAACAAACACAAGTGTAAAACCCAAGCAAGAAAGGAAAATTAATTCAAAAAAAAAAAGAGAAATGGCTGGACCTTGACATCAAAAACCGTGCCAAAAACAAGTTAAAAAAAAAAAGTTCAAACAAACAAAAGGGAACCTTTGCTAGACTTGTGGACTTTTGGGACTAATTTTCCTACCTTAGCACTTGGAGTCATTCTTTGAACTTTTGGACCTTGGACCTTGTTTTAATGGCTTAATGGAACTTTAAAATTTAAACATGTTAAGTGAAACATTTTATCAAACACTTGTCATTCTATTCTAGTGTCATTCTAGGAATTTACTCTTTGGTGTGCTTGCCTTTTATTAATGTGCCTTAATTTCAGTTTTTGAGTCTTCTTTCTACTCTTAAGTTTGTCTCATAAATTCCATTTGAGTTTAGCCTTTTCTTAATTGTGTCTTTTTAGTTTTTCTTTCTTGGCCTCTTGTACTCTTAGGTTGTGTTTTCTTCTTGACCTAGGTGAGGAAAACTTTTAAAATACCACGCACTTTCTTGGTGGATTGAGTGGAGGGGTTGTCCGATTAGAGTTCAAGGAACTTTGGAGGATCACACCAAATCAAAGAGTGCAAACACCTTTGAAAGGCTAACATTGGGTGCTCATTGTGAAGGGATGGAGAATTGAAGTGATGGAGGACCATCCAAGGAAGAGGAATACATGAAGGCCATTGGACCTTTGACAAGGTCCATGGTAAGGAAGCTAGAAGAGACATCTAAGGAGGAGGTGCTTCTTAGACCCTTGCTCACCATGAGCATTGTGTACTTTCCTCCTTAGTAGTATCTTGAGTAGTCCCATTGTATATATTGTATATAGTAGACTTTGTATAGGATTGTTTTGCCTTTGTATTTTGGAGGCACCTTTTTCTTTTTAGAAGTAGGCATAGGAGTGGTATTAGTAGACTAAAGTGTGCTCCTAGCATTTTAGCCAAATATGGTCTTAGGATAAAGGTTTTACATATTGGACTCATTTAACTCCTAATTTTTCATAGATTTGATTTAGCTAGGTTCCATTCACATTGAATGAACCTAACTAAACCAAATGAACCATTTTCAAACCGGGTGGAGTTAAATGAAACCAATCAAAACCGTCCACACCTTTGTGTTCACACCTTGTGTTCACATTGGTGCACACTTGGCCAAATGCTTGGACCTCTTTTCTCTCCTACACAAGGGCAGTTTAGGAAGGCTCAACCATGGTTCTTAGTGAACCATGGTCTAGCCTTTTCTTGCTCCCTAAGTTGGACGGACCCAACCATGGTTCCTAGTGAACCATGGTCTAGTCTAGCTTAACCCCTAGGTGGCCACACCTATATAGCCTCAAATTTTCACTTGTATAACACTTTTGGCATTAATGAGAATTGAGTATTCAGATTAGAGATCAGATTTCTCTCCTCCCAAAGGTCCTAAACCTCTTTGTGCAAAACCAATCTCTTATCACTTTTCCAAAGACAAGTGTGGCGGGTTGAAGAATGCTTATCCCTTCACCAAGAGTGGCGCATTCTTGAGAGGCTTCTCCACCATCTTAAGGTGGCCGTGAGGTTCCTCCCTCCATTGGAGCCTTACACAAGCATTGGAAGGATTCTAGGAGCCAAAGATCTAGGGAAAGACTTGAAGGAAGCTACATCAATCCGGCCTCCTCCAAAGTTCTTCCATCATTTGGTATCAAGAGCTAGGTCTCCAAGTAATCCGAATTCCCTTGCTTCTTTGTTTTCTTTTTGTGAATCTTGCATAATCTTGCTTGAGTCTTGTTCTGTTCTCCTTGTCTTCTTTTCCTTTTCTTTGAGTCTTGGTATGTGCCTTGAGTGATTCTTGTGTCACACTTATAAATCTATAGAACTCACTCACATTGTCTTGCCTTTCTTGATTCATTTTTGCTAATCCTTGTGAATCAATCTTGGTATGTGCTGTAGGTAATCTTTGTGTATCTTTCTCTATGATTTAGGATTGTCTTTATTTTCTTTTGTGTCCCTACAAGTTTCGGTCCAAAAAGAACTCCAAGAAAGAATCAAGAAAACAAATCTTTTACATTTCTTAATCTACTAGTTTTGTCTTAGAGTCATGTGTAGTTGCTTTGCTTGTCATTAAATCCGTGTAGTCCCTTTTTCTTTTTGAATCTTGAAATATTAATCTCTGAACTTGAGTTGTGTCATTGCTGGTTGCATGTTAAAATCATTCTTAGAGTGCTCACAAATTAATGCCTATGCATGTTATTAGACCTAACATGTTCTAGAGTCATTTTGTGAAATTCTTTGCTATTAGTTTCATAGCAATTGTTGACCAGCAATTCTTTTGTGTGTCTTGTGCTTGCTTTGATTAAAGAAAACAGAGAAAGAAGTGCCTAGAAAACGTTCTTTAAGTGTGCTAAAAGAAGTGACAAAATGGAACAAAACTAGTACTAAAAAGTGCTGAAAATTTTGCCTAAGTGCACTTGGAATTTCTCCTCTTCTTTCTCTTCTTTTCTCCACCACTTGGAAACCTTTGAATTTGTGATTGGCCTCTGTTTAAAGTGCTTAACATTCTGTGTTTAAAAAAAAAAAAAAAGAGAATTCAAAAAGAAAGGAACAAGAAAAGAAAACAAAAGAAACAAAAGAGCATAGAAAGATTCAAGTTGAAAAATTAGCAATTTGTAGCACTTGGCCTATTGTTTTTTGTGCGAATTTTTGTATGTGGTTTCCTCACTGTCCAGTGGCTGAAAAGAGTTTTAAAAATCATCTTAGCATTGCACAAATTTTTTTTTTGGTTTTTGTAATCAAATCTAGTGCCATTCTTAGGAAAATCTTTTGAGTGCTAGCTTTGAAATTAGTCTTAATTGTTGCTTTGTGTCTTTTTGGCTCTCTTTGTTTGTCTCATCAATTTCCATTAGAGTTTTGCCCTTCCCAAATTGTGCTTTTCAGTTTTACTTCTTTGGCCTCTTTCCTCTCTTGTTTTGCTTGCTAAGCTTGGTGAAGTTATAGGCCTTGTTCAAGTCATTACACTTGGAAGGAAGGTATAATTGAGGCATGTGGTTGACCTCAAAGGAGTTTAGCCTTGAAGGAGGATTGAGGTACATAATTGCTGAGTGAAACACATTAAGAGAGGCTGACTTGTTTGCTCCTTGTGCAGCCAAAATTTGCTTTGAATTTGTAGGTGAAAATTGGTGGCAATTGGTGGCGGCCTTGGTGTAGATTGGTGGCGGTTTTGGTGTATCTTTGTGGCGGCCTTGGTAGAACCTTGTGGCTGTTTGTAAGACCTTGAAGAGGACTTGGTTCCAGCCAATTTGGGGCGTTTCCCTGGGGTTCAAAACTGCACCAAACTGTCCCAGCTGCCTTGGTGGAAGATAGGCCAAGAAGAACCATTGTTTTGTATTGACTATTTGAGTTGTAACTTCATAATTTTGTTGAATAGTTTTGTGTGATTTCTCTTGTATTCAACTTGCATTTAGGGGTGGCTGTTTGGACATTAAGTAAGCTCCACCACCTCCTAAATAGTCCTACTTAATTTCTATTAGCCTCGATTAGTGCTTGTGGAAGGGTCCCCAAAGGCTTTAAGTGCCACCTTGGGCTTCCACTAGGAACCGGCTAGATTTAGTTTTAGCTTTCATAAACCGGATTTCTAGGTTGGTGAAAGTGTCCCAAAAAGCCTTAGGTGCTACTTGGACTTTCACCTTAGGATAAGCGACTAGTATATGCTTTATTTGCTTTCATTTTAATTGTTTAGCTCCTAGGTTCGTTTAGAAGGCTTCTATTGCCTACTAGGGGTTTCGTGCACACACACACACTACTTTACTTGTCTTGTGTGGAACTTTGTTTTGTAAGAAAAGTACAAAGGGGTTTAGTAATTTCCACTTGAAGAGGCTTGGTTATTAAGTGGCTCCTTGTAGCTCACCTCCCTTGATAGTGCAACTTGTATACTTAGACCTCTAAGTACTTAGTACTACACCAAACAAGCTTTTGTGAAAACTTTTATCACTCACTTTGCAATTTTCAAAGACTTGTGAAAACCTTTTACCTTGCAAAAATGAGTGATCATTCTCATAATAGTAGTGTGCATGGTCATCACTCCCCTAAGAGCCATAAGAGTACTAAGGAAGAACTTAGGGAACTTAAGGAATACATTAGAAAAAAAGAACTAGAAAATGAAAAAAACAATGAAACAATTAGAGAGTTGTTAAATAAACTTGTTGTGGGTGAGACTAGCAAACCCCACGGCCATGAGGGTCATGGACCTTCTAGGCCCAAAGGCTATCACTCGCACACACATTCACTAACAAGTGAAGGGTTGCATAGTAGTCATCATGATGATGGTTACTACCAAAGACCCCCTAGGCACCATAGGCCTAGGCATGAAACAACTCCTAAAGAACCTAGGTTTGACCTTCCTCCCTTCCATGGCAAGGATAGTGTGGATGACTATTTAGATTGGGAGATGAAGGTTGAACAACTCTTCACTTGCCACAATGTAGGTGAAGACCGAAAGGTTCCCATGGCTACTCTTAGCTTTCAAGGGTATGCCATGTATTGGTGGACTTCCCTAGTTAGAGAAAAACAAATTCATCATGAGCCTCCAATCCAATATTGGAATGAGCTAAGGAGTGCCTTGAGGAGAAGGCACATTCCTCCATACTTTGAGAGGGAGTTAATGGACAAGCTCCAAAGACTCCAACAAAGAAATTTGAGTGTTGAGGAATATAGGCAACAAATGGAGTTGCTTATGATGAGAGCGGGAATTAGGGAGGAAGAAAGAACCACCATAGCTAGGTTTCAAAGTGGCTTAAACCTAGAGATTAGGGATAAAGTTGAGCTATTGCCCTATAGAGACCTAAATGAACTAGTTCAACTTTGTGTGAGGGTAGAACAACAATTAAAAAGAAAACCTAGTTTTAGGAAGGAAACTACCCCCTACCCTAAGAAAGACTTCAAGAAGGAGGGTACCCCCTCCTATTCAAAGGATAAGTCACTAAAAGAGAAACCTAAGGAAAGACCTTCCCATGATACTAGGACTAGCTCCATAAAATGTTTTAAGTGCTTAGGAAGGGGACACATAGCTTCCCAATGCCCTACAAAAAAAACCATGATCATTAGGGGCAATGAGATCCTAAGTGAGGAGAGCACTTCATCTTCTTCATCCTCCTCAAGTGAAGAAGACGAAAGCCATAGTTCTAGTGAGGAAGCACCATGTGAGGGTGATCTATTAATTGCCCATAGATTGTTGACTAACCAACTTAAGGAACAAGACCAATCACAACGAGAGAATCTCTTTCATTCTAGATGCAAGATTTTCAAGAAAACATGTTCTCTCATTGTTGATAGTGGCTCTTGTAACAATTTTGTAAGCCAAAGGTTAGTTGATAAGCTTAACTTGACTACTATAGCCCATCCTAAATCTTACAAACTTCAGTGGCTTAATGAGGATGGACCTATAGAAGTCAAAGATCAAGTAAATGTGCCCTTTTCCATTGGGAAGTACAAAGATGAAATTTTATGTGATATCATTCCCATGGATGCAAGTCATATTTTACTTGGTAGACCGTGGCAACATGATAGACAAGCCATCCATGATGGTGTCACCAATAAGATCCGCCTAGTCCATCTAGGTAAAAAGCATACCTTGATTCCTCTTTCACCTTCACAAGTGTTAGAAGATCAAGTATTTATGAAATCAAAAAAAAGAAAAGAGGAGAAAAAGAAGGTTCTAGAGTTGGAGGGTAGTGTCTCCCCCAAGGAAATTGTTCCTAGAAGTCAATTTTTAATAAAACATTCTATCAAGAAATGTCTTCTAGTTGAACAACCTCTTCACCTTCTTAAAACTAAAAAGACACTACTCTTGGAAAAGAGTAAGGAGGATAGTGTCTCCTCCAAAAATCTTATGCAAAAGGAAAGTCACTTTTTAATTCAAAATAATTGTAAAAAGACTTTTCTTCTTCATAAAGAATTTAGCTCTTTTTCTACTGCTGCCACAACCTTAGAGCTTAAGATCCACCACCTAAATATTTTTGAAAATAATGGATCTCAAGTTCTTAGTCTTGTAAAGAAGAAGTGGACTTCACCTAGTTCTACTTCTTATGCTACTACTTTGGTGGTGCCCAAAGTAGACGGCCATTGTCTATTTAGGACTTCTCCTACTTTAGTTGTTCTAATAAAGCACCCAACCTTTGGTTTATATTGTTTATCAGATACATCTCATGGTGTCTTATTTTCTACTTTTGATCTTAAGGGAAGTTCAAACTTCTTTGAACTTAATTTTACTACTTCCCTTCAAGACCAAATTAGATTCTATGACTTTTCTAAACTCTTTACACCCTCTTCCTTGATGTATCTAACATATAATATGATCAAGGGTTGTCTAGGTAGTTTCCTTATTATATTCACTTTATTTTCTTGTAGAAGCCTAGGTTACTACATAGGGTACTTTAGGCAAGATATCTTGGTATATAGGACTACTTCATTAGTTTGTTATAGTTTTAGCACTTTAACATTTTTAGGATTTAGTTTTACACTCAGACTACACTATAGTGAGGATCCTATTCTTATAGAACCCATCCTTCCTAGTCTAAGGATCCTTGCTAGGACTATAGAAGGAATTCCTCATAGGGTGCACTTTCCACATATGTTATATGAATATGTCATCCCTAATGCTTTATTTCTTATTTTCATTGTAGGTGATGCTATCTTTGTGGAAGGACCACTGGATTTGAGGACAAATCCTTTCGAAGGGGGAGGGTATGATGGAAATCTAATCCCCAAGGATCCCTTTGGAAGAAGTAAGACCAAGAAGGGTGAAGGGTGATCCAAGGTTGCTCACACATGAAGACCATTAGGCCTCTAACTAGGTCTATGGTTAGGGGGCTAGAGGAGGCTTCTATAGAGGAGGGAATACTAACATGGATGATGAAGAGGTAGATCTGAGGACAGATCCTTCCCAAAAAGGAGGGTATGATGGAGGACCATCCAAGGAAGAGGAATACATGAAGGCCATTGGACCTTTGACAAGGTCCATGGTAAGGAAGCTAGAAGAGACATCTAAGGAGGAGGTGCTTCTTAGACCCTTGCTCACCATGAGCATTGTGTACTTTCCTCCTTAGTAGTATCTTGAGTAGTCCCATTGTATATATTGTATATAGTAGACTTTGTATAGGATTGTTTTGCCTTTGTATTTTGGAGGCACCTTTTTCTTTTTAGAAGTAGGCATAAGAGTGGTATTAGTAGACTAAAGTGTGCTCCTAGCATTTTAGCCAAATATGGTCTTAGGATAAAGGTTTTACATATTGGACTCATTTAACTCCTAATTTTTCATAGATTTGATTTAGCTAGGTTCCATTACATTGAATGAACCTAACTAAACCAAATGAACCATTTTCAAACCGGGTGGAGTTAAATGAAACCAATCAAAACCGTCCACACCTTTGTGTTCACACCTTGTGTTCACATTGGTGCACACTTGGCCAAATGCTTGGACCTCTTTTCTCTCCTACACAAGGGCGGTTTAGGAAGGCTCAACCATGGTTCTTAGTGAACCATGGTCTAGCCTTTTCTTGCTCCCTAAGTTGGACGGACCCAACCATGGTTCCTAGTGAACCATGGTCTAGTCTAGCTTAACCCCTAGGTGGCCACGCCTATATAGCCTCAAATTTTCACTTGTATAACACTTTTGGCATTAATGAGAATTGAGTATTCAGATTAGAGATCAGATTTCTCTCCTCCCAAAGGTCCTAAACCTCTTTGTGCAAAACTAATCTCTTATCACTTTTCCAAAGACAAGTGTGGCGGGTTGAAGAATGCTTATCCCTTCACCAAGAGTGGCGCATTCTTGAGAGGCTTCTCCACCATCTTAAGGTGGCTGTGAGGTTCCTCCCTCCATTGGAGCCTTACACAAGCATTGGAAGGATTCTAGGAGCCAAAGATCTAGGGAAAGACTTGAAGGAAGCTACATCAATCCGGCCTCCTCCAAAGTTCTTCCATCATGAAGACTTGAAGGCTTCCTTTTTACTTATTTCTTTCTTGTTAAATTTTCGGCCTCTTTTGTTTTGGCCTTGGTTTCATTCATTTTTGGTTTGTAATTGGCCATTTTAAACCTCTTCAATTTGGTGGTAATTTCGTGTAGTTTGAAGGTGATTTGAAAACCTTCACCTAGGACTTCGACTAGTATATGTTTTAAGTGCTTTCCTTTTGCATGATTTAAAGCTTTTAGTAGTATATTTGTTTAGGTCTTTTACTTCAATTGTTTTCGTTTTAGAAGGCTTCAATTTGCCTACTAGGGGGCCGTGCACACACACACCTAACTTTAGTACAAAAAATTGTTTTGTAAGAAAAGTGTGAAAGGGCTTAGTGATTCCTACTTGATAAGGCTTGGTTTTTAAGTGATTCCTTGCAGTCCACCTCCCTTTGATAGTTCAATTTGTACACTTAGGCCTTTTCATACAAATTTTACTCCTTTAAAAACTTTTTGTGAAAACCTTTTATCACTCACTCTTTGTGAAAAACTTTTCAAACCTCTTTGAAAACAAATTTGTGAAAACCTTTTCTTGATCAAAGAAGAGTGATCATTCTAGTGTACATGGTCATAACTCATATAGTACTAGGTCTAGTGTTAGGGATGAACTTAGACAACAAAAAGAGTACCCAAGAAAAAAAGAAGAGGAAAATATAAAAAGTGAGGAAGAATTGAGAAGAAAAGAAAGAGAAAATGAAAAAAATAATGAAGAGATAAAAAGGTTGCTTGCTAGGCTAGTTGTGGGAGGAGAGGCTAGTGGTTTGATGGAAAAGGTAGGAGAAGTGATAGATGTTCCTCTCCTATTCTTCACCTAGTCATGGATCTTCTTCAAGGAGATGGAGTCCGAAACTTTGAACACTTGTTGGAGGAAGATTCACGGATAGGAAGAGGCTTAAGCCTTGGATGGAAGCATCCAAGCTTAAGGTGCAAGGGAAAGCTCACTTCAAAGAGGAGGAAAACCTAATGGATTCCTAAAAGTGAAGCTCTCTCTCAAGGTGACTTTCAAGGGAAAATTGGGCTGAATAAGCTCTCCAATTTTATTAATCTCAAAAGTGCATACAAAGTGGTAAGGAATAGCTTAAGTAGCATCCGATTATGCACACTTTTGGGCGCCTAACTCAAAGGCTACATGTGGTGCCCAAAATTTGAATTCAAATTTGAAATTTGAATTCAAATTTTGGCTCCCATGTGCTACTCCAAAATTTTAGGTACCAAGGTGCATTTAGGTTTGATTTGAGAGTTATTTAGGGTTAATTTGAGTGGCACATGTTCAGCCACCCATGGTGCTAAACATGTGACTCAAATGTAACTTAAATGACTTCCAAATTAAACCTAATTTAACCTAATTAGCCTACTTTAGTATTCCTTGTATTTTACTATTCTAATGACCTAAATACATTGGTCAAACAAATACAATGGAAAGGAAAAATTACAAGAATGAAAATGAGCCCAATATTGGGTACCAAAAACCCAAAGGCCCATGAAGCCCAAAACTAGGCCCAACAAGCCTAAAACCTAAAATGCTACTCTATGTGGTCCAAAATACAAGACCAAAATATATTCAAACTATGCAAACAAAAATATAATAAGAATGTTAAAAACAAGTTAGGCCCATGTTGAAACTAAGTATGGGCCTTCCAAGCCCATAGGGCCCATTAGGCCTTGACTGGCCCAATCTTCCATGTCTAGCCCACTCCTCTTGGATCTTTGAGTGTGTCACCTCTTGCATTCCCAAGTATGATTCCATCATCATTCCCAAGTATGATTCCATCATTCCCTCCCTCTTGAAAAGGATTTGTCCTCAAATCTAAAGGATGTATGGAAGAAAAATTAGCACCTACATGTAAAACATGCAAGGAATAAGAAGTGAGATGGTAAGAAAAAAGATCATGGATCCTAAGAGGAGTCTTACCATCTAACCTATCAAAGAAAGATAAAATATTAGACTCTCTAAACATAGAAATAGGCTCCTTTCCTAAGTATAACCTAGAAGTAAAACCTAAAAATGTGAAAATACTATGACTAAGACAATGAAAAGTATGATTTTTAAACACTACAATATCTTGCCTAAAGTATCCTAAATGGTAACCTAGGCTTTTCCTAAAATATAAAGAAAAAACTACTAGAAAACGCCCTAAACAATTTTGGACTTGATTGTTTACTAGATACTCATAATCATATACGCTATATTTATCTTGTAAGGAAGGAAACATATTAAGTTCAAAAAAGTAAGAACTTCCCATAAGATCAAACATAGAATATAGATTATTACAAGTTATATCTACTAAACAATGTAAACCGAAAATTGGGTTCTTTATGAAATCTAAAGAAATACTTCCTTACTTGTGCACCTTCAAGGAAGTAGTATAAGGAGTAACACTAGGAATAGTCCTGATGGAGGAGGCCTGTCGCCACCCGCCGAAACGGACCTTGGCATTCGCGACGATGGTCGGACTCTTTTTAAGTTTTGAAAAATGATGGATGTAGACCCCTAAAATTGTCCGGGTCGGAAATAAAGCTTGAAGACTCTTGAAGACTGAAGGAAAGTCAGCCAGAAGGACTCATGGAAGGCCCTAGGAGGATTCTCTGTAGGTCTAGAGGTCTTATAATAGCTCAAAATAAGGAAGTGGAGGGAATAAAGCCCAATACGGCCTCCCAAAAGTTCAGTACGGCCGTATTGAACATTTTGAACTACAATACGGCCGCACTGAACTCAATACGGCCGTATTGAAGTTTCTGAACTTCAATACAGCCGCACTGAACTCAATACGGCCGTATTGAAGTTTCTGAACTTCAATACAGCCGCACTGAACTCAATACGGCCGTATTGTAGTTCAAAAACTCAATACGGGCCGTATTGACCCCCAGAGGCCGTATTGCGCCTCATCCCTATAAATATGACGTCAATTGGACGTCATTTGGGACTTTTACACTGAGTTTTAACCCTCTTCTTGAGTATTCTGGGTTTTTTTGAGCAGTGCTCTGCCTAGAAATCACTCAGAGAGTTGATCCGACAAAGTTCTCGAGTTCTGAGCTTTTTGCTTGAGTCTCGAACTGAGTCGAAGGGAAATCCTCCGGATTTCCATAGTTAAAATTTTCTAGGAGGGAGCGAACGGGCTTGTAGAGCGAGGGAACGCCAAAAAGCTTCCCAGTTTTACTTGAATATAAAAGCACGCTTCAAAGGTTTCTTCTTAAGACCTTCCTTTTACTGCTTTCTGTGTGTATATTTAACTGTCATCATGTAGATAGTTAAGTTATAATTGTTTAGAATAAATAGGGGTAATTTAGTAATTTCGCACTATTATTTTTAGAAATAATCTGTCATAGGGAACCCGAAAGGGGCGCTGTGGGGTGCTAATACCTTCCCCACGCGTAACCGACTCCCTTACCCGACTCTGGTTGTCATGGCCGAAGTCGATTTTTGAATCGATTGCCTTAAACTTCTTTTTCCAATGTTTTGAGTAAAACATTGGTGGCGACTCCATGAACCCTTCCTTTTTATGAAAACCGCTAATCCATGGAGGGTCCCGCTTGGGATTAACATGGATTGGTGAGCCTTTTCATAAAATTGCTCGTTTGACAAGGTCTCAGTTTGAGAATAAGTCATTCTAGCAATCCATATTTTTAAACAAATAAAAGAGTCCAACCATCCATCGCGAATGCCGAAAGCCCGTTTCGGGCCGGTGGCGACAGATGGCGACTCCACTGGGGAAGCCTCGAGAGTCAGTCCCATTTAGTGATGGATTATTTTTAAAATAATAGTTTAAAATTACTTCATTACCCCTTACTTGTATGATAACACGTTTTATCTATTTGGCTTTAATAACTGTTGTATTTTTAAATTCTCGCAATTGTTTGAAATACAAACTACACACGAACCTTTGCACACAACAGTTCCCTCTATACCCGGGGGCATGAGTGGTAAGCCATAGGGAGTGGATGTTAGTACGGCCGGTTGTCGAATGGGTCTATAGGTGCCCGTAGACCGTTGTCGGAAAACATCACTCAAGGTGATAACCATGAACTCGAGTCCGACAGTGCGTTGGAACTTTCCATCGACTTACGACAAGAGGAATTGGGTCCCTATAATGGGGGCACCTTGGGGGCCTCAGACCGGTGAGAACAGTTAGAACCTCCTTGAATATGCACTTTTCTGCAGGATACCCCTACCTCGTGATTCGCTCGTGACTGTTCGTGGATGAGTGAATTGTTTGTGCATTTTTATGTGACATTGTATGAGCATATATTGCACCTTTTAAACATACAACATTCCTTTTTAAATAATAAGAATAAATAGAAATAAG
The DNA here is from genome assembly GCF_000230855.2 of Cajanus cajan. Lineage (NCBI taxonomy): Eukaryota > Viridiplantae > Streptophyta > Magnoliopsida > Fabales > Fabaceae > Cajanus > Cajanus cajan. The sequence continues at coordinate 44,807,100 of NC_138525.1, forward strand.
AATCTTCCATTACATGATGTTAACATCTACCTTCATCACATTCATATAGGTAGTTTCCCTTTTCACCCTAAAAATACAAAAAAATATATATTCAAAAAACAAAGAAAAATGATATTTACCCAAAACCAAGTAATATCATGCATCATCTTAGGGACATCCCGAAAACATGATAATGCTTAGTTCAATAAACACAATGCATGCATATTCAACATCATCATCTCATATCATGCATATAGATCATGGAGGGATCTAGGAGTCATTCATTTCATACATCTCTCCTAGTAATCCATTAATAACATTAATAAAAAGAAAAAATTAATCGATGCGTATGTTCAAAGAATGGATCGCACGCCTTTCGTTATCAAGTGTAAGCCAACAACCGCGCCAAGCGAACACACGTCAACTCCGTTGTTGGTAATCAAGACGAACAAAGGGGAAGGTCCAACACCGTTAAGGATCACTACTCCAAGACCTTTTCCCTACAAATCAAATAAGGCTGTGCCATGGATATACGACATCCATTCTTCTGCCGACAGCGATATCTCTAACATCGCTGGACTTGGGGGCATAACTAGGAGTGGCAGGATCTACACTCCTGAAGATCTTCATGATAAAGCTCCCAAGAATAAAGGGAAAGAAAAAGAAGAGAAAACCGAGGAAAACAAAGAATCCGAGGAGGAGACAGATAAGCTGTTAAAATATATCCGACAGAGCGAGTACTCCATCGTGGATCAACTTCATAGGACGCCAGCAAAGATTACGCTGTTGACGTTGATCCTAAGCTCCGAACCGCATCGGCAAGCTCTGTTGAAAGTTTTGAACGAGGCATATGTGTCGCATACCATCTCCCAAGACAAGTTTGAGGGGATTGTTAGTCACATCACGGCTAATGATCACCTCACTTTCACCGATGAAGAGATCCCCACCGAGGGACCTAATCACAACAAGCCCTTGCACATCTCCGTAAAGTGCAAGGAGTATCACATCGCAAAAGTCTTGGTAGACAACGGATCTTCCTTGAATGTGATGCCCAAAAGAACGCTTGATCAAGTGTCAATCAAGGGAGTCCAAATGCGCCCGAGCAACATGATCGTTCGAGCCTTCGACGGTTCTAAAAGAGAAGTGGTGGGAGAGATCAATCTTCCAATCCAAATTGGACCCACTATCTTTAATGTCGAATTCCAAGTGATGGACATTACTCCTGCATACAGCTGTCTCCTCGGCCGACCTTGGATTCATGATGCAAGAGCTATTCCTTCTACGCTCCACCAGAAAGTCAAGTTCATAGTGGGTGACAAACTGGTGACTGTACAAGCTGAAGATGACATACTCATCAGCAAGCCATCCAACATACCTTATGTGGATGCAGCAGAGGAAGCTTTAGAAACCGCCTTCCAAGCATTGGAGATCGCCAATGTTGAGACGTTTCCCCGAGAAATGAAGAAGGTAGCCCATATGCTCACCAAGAATGGATACTTGCCTGGACAAGGACTTGGCAAGGATTCCCAAGGAATTCCCGAGCTACCCGTTATCAAGGATAATCCGGGGAAACAAGGGTTAGGAAACAACCCTAATAAAGATCAAAGGACGAAGAGGAACCAAGATCCTTCTCGACGTTCTTTAAGCCAGATCTTTAGGAAGGCCGATTCACAAGCGTCAAGGCCGGTCGTCGTCATCAAGTGTTCTTCTCCTTCTGATAGGGATGTATAGACCTGATGACTATTAGAGATTACTCCTCGGGGACAGCCCGACCCCCGAGCCTCGATAGGGCACATGTTTCCATTATGATTGTAATAAAATCATTCTTCATTAATTCTTTATTGCTTCTTTTCTTGCTTGCAATAAAATTCTAGACCACATTATTTTTAACCCTGTTTGAATAAGCATAAATGAGGTTAAAATCATCTTGATAACAATAAACCCGCATCATTTTTATGTGGAAGTGTGTGTGACAACTTGGAGCACCTTCCCTTGGCCTCGACAAGTGCCATCATGGGTAAAAAGAAATCTTTTAAAATAAAAGAAGCTCGGCAGGAAACCCAAAAAGGGGGCTGCGCAAAAATAAGAGCAAAAGACCCGCTAGGAATCCCACGAAAGGGTGACCTAGGCAAAAGTTAGGGTTGCAAAAATGAACAAAAATCAAAAGTCCGCTAAAACGCCGCAAAGAGGTGTTTTAGGCAAAAATAAGGACAATCAAAAAACGAAAGAAATCCATGATGGTACCATGAACCGAATTCAAAAAGAAAGGTTCAAGGGAAGTTATCTAAGTTGTCAAATCACAACGTCAATAACAAGATTTGATTAACTTCATGAATGTTTAAACAAACAAACCTAAACACAATAAGCCTACCTTGGCCAGCCATTCTTACAAAAACAATTTTTCAAAATAAAAATAAATCCCCTCTAAAACACAAACTTTCAAAAAAGAATATACCTTTCCTTTCTTTTCTCTCTTGTCCCAAACGATTTTAGGATAATCTAGTGGAAACATGGAGATATAGTGGTCAAAAGGAGGGTTGACATATCTTTTAAAGGAAGGGAAGGATCATTTGGTTGATGACACCAAATCTCAATATAACACGCATCATTCCTCGGTTACAGAAATCGGCAGCGCACAGCCCATCTGGAGGAATGGCAAGATCCAAACAAAAAGTGCACCGATTAATTCTTTTGAAAAAAAATGAATCAAATAGAATTAGGTGCATCATATTTGCATACATGCATACAAATGATAGGTGTACTGGAAGATCACTTATTCTCTGTTTATCTTAAAAAAAAAAAAAAAAAAAAAAAAAAAAAATACGCCCGTATTGGTTTCAACACGCCCGTATTGAGACTACCGTTGAAGCAACTCTTCAGATTCAACACGGGCGTATTAAAACCAATACGCCCGTATTAGCCTCCAATACGGCCGTATTGCATTCAATACAGCCGGTATTGGTTACCAATTTTGCCCACTAACGGATACGTCAATACGGTCGTATTGAATCAATACGGGCCGTATTGGCGAAATTTTGTCTATAAATAGGTTTTTCCCTTCTTATTTTTGCATTCCAATCTTCATTCCTCTGCATACCTTGCTTGTGAGTGAAACCCAGAAATCTTCTTGATGGAGGACCATCCTTGGTACTTCACTTCATGTGAGACCCATCACATGGTTCATGACTATGGCTAATTTGAGTAGTATAGAATTTATTGCTTTATTCCATTTTTACCCTTGTATTTTGGGGTATTTTAGTCCTAGGATTTATTTCTTTGTATTTCCCATTTTTGCCCTTGTATTTTGGGGTAATTTAGATGCTTAGGATTTTAATTGGGCTAGGGTGCATCCATTAAGGAGGTGACGCACACTTAGTGGTGTTGTTTGGTCATTTTTTTGGTGTTAGGTAGGCTTAGGCCCAATTGGAGGGCCAAGGATGCATGGACTTATCATGCACCTTGTTGTAGCCAACCTAAACCCTTAAAGATGCCAAACTTGGCCACCAAGTAGCATCTAGGGTTGCATTTGGCATTTCATTTAGGGTGCATTTCTCCCTAGTGAAATTCGGCCACTCACCCTAAATGTAACCCTAAATGCAAGCCTTCCTATATATTCCCCTAGTCTAGCTCCTTGTAGACACTTTGGATATTAATGATATTGAGTGTGCATTTTGCCTCATTGTCATTCTCCTTAGTCTCTAGGAACTCCACGGCCTCCTCCCCTTCTCCTCCTCCTTCCACCACCGTGAGTGAGTGAGTTTGGCCTACCTTGGGTGGCCTTCACCAACCTTAGTGAAGTGAGCTAGCCAAAAGGAGCAACACCCCACCAAACACCTCCCATACACCTTGTGCGCCACCTCTATCACCCTAAACACCAACCTTTTCCTTAGCACTAGGTTGCCTTTGGCTAACCTCCTCCCATCTCCACCATAAAAGCAAAACCCTAAATAGGTTTCATCCTACACTTGGATGAAACAACCTTGAGCAAACCCTCTTCACCTTCACCTTTGTGCTTCCGCCACCATCTCCTTCATTTTTCATCATCTTTTGGAGTCTCCCTTGTTGAACCAAGATCAAGGGCGTGCATGGAACTAAGCCACCTTCCATCAAGTGGTATCTAGAGCCATGGTTCTTCAAGGGTAAATGTTTTCCTTCCTTATTTCCCTTTGAGTCTTCTTTGTTCTCTATTTTTTGGTATTCGGTCATTTCTCTTCTTCTCCTCTCTTGACCGAATATTTTTGTGTGGTTCATACTTGTTTTCCTTGAACCTTCCATGTTTTAGGTTCCATTGTTAGGTTGTCATATTTCTATGCTAGGTTGAGTATTACATGTTCATGCATTTTTCTTTTTGAATCTACCTATTGTTTTGTCATTTTTACTTCCTATATTTTGTCTTACATATTTTCCATGTATGTGCCCAAACACCTTGCATGAAAACATGAAAAATACCATGATGCATACATCTTAAGTGGGCGTGTCATATAGAATTCCTATCTAGGTCATTCATGCATGCTAATAGCTTCTAGCATGTTCTATGTTGCCATGATTTTCCATGTGTGAACCTTCTTGCACATGCTAGAAAAACCGCCCATCTTTACCCTTGCATTTTCACTTGTCTAAGTTGCTTTCTTGTTTTCCAAGAACCCTAAAAGAATCTAAGAGGTGCTGGATATTTTGTGCTAAAACAACTTGACCTAAATAGTACAAAACCAATTCCACTCAAAATATTCCTTAAAGAACCTCTAAGGATGCGCCACTTGTCTTGCTCCTATGCTACATATTTTTGACCTAATTTTTGTGCCACCACAAGTGCAAAACCTAAGCAACTAATTGGGCTGAAAAAAAAAAAAGTTAAAAAAAATTGACCCAAGGACAATTAAAAGGCCAATTGCCGTGACCAAAAAGAACAAGAACAAAAATCTTGGACAAAAAGGAATTGTTGCTAGACTTGTGGACTTGGACCATTACCTTTGCATTTGGAGTTGGACATTTGACAATTTGGACATATTTTTGGGACTTATACCTTGGCTGGACCAAAAACATTAAAGGACTTAAGCAAGTGAAACTTAAACACAAACCCATTCTAGTGCCATTCTAGGTTTATTCTTTTGAGTGCTATCTTTTATTGATTGAGTCTTAATTTTTGCTTGTCTTTCTTTTGGCCTCTTTTGTTTGTCTCCATAAATTCTCTTTGAGTTTAGCTTTCCTAATTGTGCCTTTTCAGTTTTATCTTTTTGGAACTCTTGCTCTTGGTTGGTTTTCATTGATTGTAGGTGAAGCACCTATCTAGCAAAGTAGCAATCCTTTGGTGGATTGAGTGGAGGAGTGAACCAAAACCCAACCTAGCCTTTGGAAGGGTTTTCACTAAACCAAAGGAGAGTAAACACTTTGGAGAGGTGCTAATACGTTTGCTCATTGTGAAGGAACCACAAGAGGAGGAGTTGAAGACTTAATTTCTTGTTTACCTTGTTTTACTTGCTTTCGGCCTCTTTGTTTTAGGCCATTCATTTCTTCCATTTGGTTTGTAATTTTGGCCATTTTAAACCTCTTCAACTTGGGTTTTAGAGCGTGTAGAGAAGGTGATTTGGAAACCTTCACTAGGACCTCGACTAGTGTATGTTCTAAATTGCTTTCCATAGCATGCTTTATAGCTTTACTAGTATAATTGTCTAGGATTTTTACTTTTGCTTCCAAAACGTTTAGAAGGCTTAATTCTTTTGCCTACTAGGGGTGCGTGCACACACACACTTGGTAGTGTCAAAATTGTTTTTGTAAGAAAGGTAAAAAGGGCTTAGTAATTTTTACTTGAAAAGGGCTTGGTTATTAAGTGATTCTTTGTAGTCCACCTCCCCTTGAAGGTTCAATTTGTATACTTAGGCCTTTTCTACTTATCTTGCACCTTCAAAACTTTTTGTGAAAACCTTTTTATCACTCAATCTTTGTGAAACCCTTTTTAACTCTTTGTGAAAATTTTGTGAAAACCTTTTGATCAAAGATGAGTGAGCATTCTAGTGTACATGGTCATAATTCTCATAGTACTAGGTCTAGTGTTAGGGATGAGCTTAGGCAATTGAAAGATTACCTAAGAAGAAAAGAGGAAGAAAATATAAAAAGAGAGGAAGAAATTAGAAGAAAGGAAAAAGAGCAAGAAAGAAATAATGAAGAAATAAGAAGGTTGCTAACTAGGTTAGTTGTGGGAGGAGAGGCTAGTGGTTCTAAACCAAGAGTCACTTCTCCTAAGTCTTCAAAAGGCAAAGGGGCTTTGGTCCCTTCAACTATTCACGAAGAGGAGGGGCACCATACCTCCCCTCCAAGTGATGTCTTTTATAGTAGTCATCACAATGATGGTTACTATCAAAGACCACCTAGGCACCATAGGCATAGGGAGTCTTCCACCAAAGAAACCAACATCACTCTTCCTCTATTTCATGGCAAAGATAATGTTGAAAATTATCTTGATTGGGAAATGAAAGTAGAACAATTATTCTCTTGCCATGGAGTGAAAGAAGAGAGAAAAGTTTCTTTGGCTACCCTTAGCTTCCAAGGGCATGCCATGTATTGGTGGACTTCCCTAGAAAAGGAAAGAAGAATAAACCATGAGCCTCCAATTCAATATTGGAATGAGCTTCGTAGTGCCTTGAGAAGGAGGCATATTCCTCCATACTATGACCGTGAGCTTATGGATAAGCTCCAAAGATTGAAACAAGGGTCATCAAGTGTGGAAGAATATAGGCAATCTATGGAGCTACTCATGATGAGAGCTGGGATAAGGGAGGAAGAGAGGACCACAATCTCTAGATTTCAAAGTGGTCTTAATCTTGAGATAAGAGACAAAGTTGAACTTCTACCTTATAGGGATTTGAATGAACTTGTTCAACTTTGCTCAAGAGTGGAGCATCAACTTACAAGAAAACCTTTTCGAAAAGACTCCACTCCCTCTTATTCCAAGAGTTTTAAGAAGGAGGGCCACTCTTCCCTACCTTATCCCAAAGAAGAAAAAGAAAAAGGAAAAGAAAAAGAAAATTCATCTTTTAAAGCACCTTCCAAAGAGTCTAAGTCAAGTGAAATCAAGTGCTTTAAGTGTCTTGGAAGAGGACATATTGCTTCTCAATGTCCTACAAAGAAAACCATGGTTTTAAAAGCCCAAGATCACTATAGTAGCCTTGATGAAGCTACTTCATCTTCCTCTAGTGAAGAAGAAGCCATAGACTCCGAGGAAGAAATTTTACCTTGTGAAGGAGACTTATTGTTGGTTAGAAGGCTCCTTAACAATCAATCTAGTGAAATTGACCAATCACAACGAGAGAACTTGTTTCAAACAAAATGCAAGGTCTTAGAAAGTACTTGTTCTCTCATTGTCGATAGTGGGTCTACTTCTAATTGTTGTAGTACTAGATTGGTTGATAAGCTAGCCTTAACTACAAAACCTCATCCTAAACCTTACAAAATGCAATGGATCAATGAGGAAAGAGGTGTTGTAGTCAACCAACAAGCAAGCATACCAATCTCTATTGGCAACTATAAAGAAAATGTTTTGTGTGACATAGTGCCATTAGAGGTTAGTCATGTCTTGCTTGGGAGGCCATGGCAATTTGACAAGCACATAATCCATGATGGCCTCACCAATAAAATAAGTTTCCAACACTTAGGTAAGAAGTTTGTGTGGTGTCCTCTATCACCCTCTCAAGTGAATGAGGACCAACTCAAACTAAAGGCTAAGAAAGATGATGAAGAGAAAAGCAAAAACAAAAACAAAAAAAGAAAAGAAAAAAAGAATTTTTCCTTTGAAGAAAAAGGGCTAGGTTCAAGTGAACCTTAACCCTTGTGCCATCCTCCTTCTTTTGGTGCCAAAGAAAGATGGCAATGGAGGATGAGCACCTTTTTAAAAGCCATCATTGCATAAAAGGCACCCAATCCTAAGTTAGATGATTTGGTGAATGAATTGCATGGGTCAATAAAATTTTAATTGGTGATGCCTCTTTGGCTCTCCCCTTTGCCCTAAGCACTTTCATTCAACAAATTATGTACTAAGGATTGCATAGTTAAGTTTTAATTTTTACTCCCCTAATTGTGGTTTCACTTCTTTTGAAGGTTCAATGGAATGGAAGAGCTTAAAGATTTGAGGTCAAATCCTTCTCAAGAAGGAGGGTATGATGGAGGACCATCCTTGGTACTTCACTTCATGTGAGACCCATCACATGGTTCATGACTATGGCTAATTTGAGTAGTATAGAATTTATTGCTTTATTCCATTTTTACCCTTGTATTTTGGGGTATTTTAGTCCTAGGATTTATTTCTTTGTATTTCCCATTTTTGCCCTTGTATTTTGGGGTAATTTAGATGCTTAGGATTTTAATTGGGCTAGGGTGCATCCATTAAGGAGGTGACGCACACTTAGTGGTGTTGTTTGGTCATTTTTTTGGTGTTAGGTAGGCTTAGGCCCAATTGGAGGGCCAAGGATGCATGGACTTATCATGCACCTTGTTGTAGCCAACCTAAACCCTTAAAGATGCCAAACTTGGCCACCAAGTAGCATCTAGGGTTGCATTTGGCATTTCATTTAGGGTGCATTTCTCCCTAGTGAAATTCGGCCACTCACCCTAAATGTAACCCTAAATGCAAGCCTTCCTATATATTCCCCTAGTCTAGCTCCTTGTAGACACTTTGGATATTAATGATATTGAGTGTGCATTTTGCCTCATTGTCATTCTCCTTAGTCTCTAGGAACTCCACGGCCTCCTCCCCTTCTCCTCCTCCTTCCACCACCGTGAGTGAGTGAGTTTGGCCTACCTTGGGTGGCCTTCACCAACCTTAGTGAAGTGAGCTAGCCAAAAGGAGCAACACCCCACCAAACACCTCCCATACACCTTGTGCGCCACCTCTATCACCCTAAACACCAACCTTTTCCTTAGCACTAGGTTTCCTTTGGCTAACCTCCTCCCATCTCCACCATAAAAGCAAAACCCTAAATAGGTTTCATCCTACACTTGGATGAAACAACCTTGAGCAAACCCTCTTCACCTTCACCTTTGTGCTTCCGCCACCATCTCCTTCATTTTTCATCATCTTTTGGAGTCTCCCTTGTTGAACCAAGATCAAGGGCGTGCATGGAACTAAGCCACCTTCCATCACTTCTCCAAATACAAAATGGCTGAATCATCCAGAAAGAGGCAAAGAGCCCCAGCTCGACTCGTAATGACAGATCGACATCAGGAACGGCTACAGCTCATAGAGTCATTCACCTTCGAGCCGTCGAGGGCACTCGACTTTGACATTCTCCGTACAGTGGGCTTGGAGGATGAAGTCCGAGGCTACTTCGACAGTATAGGATGGGGATTCCTCCTTGATCCCCCTTCTCAGCTGTACTTGACGGCGACAAAGGAGTTTCTGGCCACTGTCGGCGTTACTGAGTCGACAAACAGTTTTGGGGAGGCTGTCTGCTCAGTTGACTTCTGGATGAACCAGGGGTACCGCTCACTGACGTTGGACGAGTTCAACGTCCAAGCAGGATTTTTCAGCAGGACTGATCAGCTGGCATATCGAGATGCTATATGCGAGTGGCCTGATCAGTGGACCCTGGTCGGCATGTGGAGAGCGATCACAGGCCACGAAGACTATCATGTCGGGGTGAAGGGCACCCGGCTCCCGACCGCTCTTCGAATCTGTCACAAGATCCTCACCAGCACCATCCATGGCAGGTGGAAGAGCCCCGAGTTGGTGACACGGCCAGATTTATTAGCATTATACTGCATGGCCACCAGTCGGAGGGCCAACCCCGGATACTTCTTCCTCGAGCACGTCAAGAACTTGGGGGCACGAGAGGGAGGATCTAGGCAGGGATACATCCTGGTTGCCCCACTCCTCTCACGGCTTGCGGAGACTTGGGGATGCCCATACGGCGCAGAGCCAGGGCCATTGGCACCGAAGCCAATTAATGCCTCCACCTTGATCAGTATGAAGATCATAGCGAGGTCAGGAGGGGGGTATGTACGAGCGGATGGCCCCAATGCCTTCGCCGAGCTCTTCAATGACGTTGATCTTCAGGGCGACGGCAGCCCACAGCCAGAGGCCGGCACCTCACAGTCGGATAAGGCCTACTTTGATGCCCGCTTTGACGCTTTACAGCAAAGCATCGATACTCGATTCGATGCTTTTCAGCACAGTATCGGCGCATGGCAGCAGAGCACCGATACTCGACTGGACACTTTGGTGCAGGGGTTCGACAACCTCTCGGTCTGGATGCACCGCCAGTTCCCCGCTCCTCCACAGGACCCGCTGGTAGAAGAATGAAGACCGGCTTTCTTTTTCCTATTTTTATGTATTTGTTTGAATGGGCTGCGTCCCATCATTTCCCTTGTACAAAATTTCATGTTTATTTAATGAATGAAATTTTTCACTCTTTGAGTCTAAATCTTTTAGCACTTTTATTTCTGTACAACAAAAGCCAAAATCAACAAAAAAGGCAAAAACACAGAAAAAGCCAAAATCAACAAAAAGGCAAAATACAGAAAATCCAACAAATTATACAGAATAACTGAGCCTGGAGAGGCTTGCCAAAATAATACTCTCCAAAAGACATCTCAGCTTGCATTCTCGGGCTGAACAAAAAACCAATTCATCATACAGAATAATTGAGCCTGGAGAGGCTTGCCGAAATAATACTCCCACAGAATAACTGAGCCTGGAGAGGCTTGCCAAAATAATACTCCCCAGAGATATTTTAGCTTTCACTCTTGGACCAAAATCCCCAGCGAGAGCTATCAAAGCAAGATCGTCAAAATCCCCAATGGAAGCGCGATCATCCAAGCAAAATATTCAGTCAAAGGACTTGAAACTTCCTCAGTGGAAGATAGCTCTCTCACTCAAGCGCTGAGTGAGGCTAAGCCTGCAGAGGCTTCCTAAATAATACTCTGGGATACATAAGATCCCCAAATCCCCAGTCGCCTACTCAAGAGGCACCCCTACAAAAGGAGAAAAAATAAAAAAAATATCAATAATCATTCCCCAAGTGGAATCCGGCTCTTAGCCAAACATCAAGCGTCAAGATGATCTGCCTAACAGAAGAGGCTAATCACAATCAATGACAAAATCCCCCAGCGGATAATAGCCTACACAGAGGCAACAAAATCAGAAAATCAAAAGAGTCACCCGAATAAGGATAACCGGGATACTCCACCAACGTCGAAAGGACGTCAGCCAATCATAAGGCACCGCTCATCTCAGAAAGAGCATCTTCGTGTCTACACCCCAGGGAAACAGAAATTCCTCAATGGGCACCAACTATGCAAAGGAAAGTTGGGACACAAGAACCTATGAGTAACTGCACATCCCCTAGACGGATCCCTGCGTTATCCAGCCCTCAGCGGCACCAAAATCAAAATCAAACCGTCGAAGCAGCATCGTGGACTGTGGAGACAAAATCATCTCAAAGCCTAAGAGGCAATACTCAGCTACCCAGTTGTCGAGAGCACCGAGGTATGCACAAGCCTGGAGAGGCGGTACTCAGCTACCCAGTTGTCGAGAGCACCGAGGTATGCACAAGCCTAAGAGGCAATACTCAGCTACCCAGTTGTCGAGAGCACCGAGGTATGCACAAGCCTGGAGAGGTGGTACTCAGCTACCCAGTTGTCGAGAGCACCGAGGTATGCACAAGCCTGGAGAGGCGGTACTCAGCTACCCAGTTGTCGAGAGCACCGAGGTATGCACAAGCCTGGAGAGGCGCTACTCAGCTACCCAGTTGTCGAGAGCACCGAGGTATGCACAAGCCTGGAGAGGCGGTACTCAGCTACCCAGTTGTCGAGAGCACCGAGGTATCCACAAGCCTGGAGAGGCGGTACTCAGCTACCCAGTTGTCGAGAGCACCGAGGTATGCACAAGCCTGGAGAGGCGGTACTCAGCTACCCAGTTGTCGAGAGCACCGAGGTATGCAATGAGCCTGGAGAGGCGACGACTAATACTCAACCTGGAGAGGCTACTCAACAATTTTCCACCGGAAGACACTACAAGTCGGAAGGATGGCTTATTCCCCGGACAATTGGGTCAACTCCTTTACTTGTCAATCGAGACACCAAAAAGACCGTTTGACTAAGTAAAGGGGGGGCAGCTGTAGACCCCTAAAATTGTCCGGGTCGGAAATAAAGCTTGAAGACTCTTGAAGACTGAAGGAAAGTCAGCCAGAAGGACTCATGGAAGGCCCTAGGAGGATTCTCTGTAGGTCTAGAGGTCTTATAATAGCTCAAAATAAGGAAGTGGAGGGAATAAAGCCCAATACGGCCTCCCAAAAGTTCAGTACGGCCGTATTGAACATTTTGAACTACAATACGGCCGCACTGAACTCAATACGGCCGTATTGAAGTTTCTAAACTTCAATACAGCCGCATTGAACTCAATACGGCCGTATTGAAGTTTCTGAACTTCAATACAGCCGCACTGAACTCAATACGGCCGTATTGAAGTTTCTGAACTTCAATACAGCCGCACTGAACTCAATACGGCCGTATTGTAGTTCAAAAACTCAATACGGGCCGTATTGACCCCCAGAGGCCGTATTGCGCCTCATCCCTATAAATATGACGTCAATTGGACGTCATTTGGGACTTTTACACTGAGTTTTAACCCTCTTCTTGAGTATTCTGGGTTTTTTTGAGCAGTACTCTGCCTAGAAATCACTCGGAGAGTTGATCCGACAAAGTTCTCGAGTTCTGAGCTTTTTGCTTGAGTCTCGAACTGAGTCGAAGGGAAATCCTCCGGATTTCCATAGTTAAAATTTTCTAGGAGGGAGCGAACGGGCTTGTAGAGCGAGGGAACGCCAAAAAGCTTCCCAGTTTTACTTGAATATAAAAGCACGCTTCAAAGGTTTCTTCTTAAGACCTTCCTTTTACTGCTTTCTGTGTGTATATTTAACTGTCATCATGTAGATAGTTAAGTTATAATTGTTTAGAATAAATAGGGGTAATTTAGTAATTTCGCACTATTATTTTTAGAAATAATCTGTCATAGGGAACCCGAAAGGGGCGCTGTGGGGTGCTAATACCTTCCCCACGCGTAACCGACTCCCTTACCCGACTCTGGTTGTCATGGCCGAAGTCGATTTTTGAATCGATTGCCTTAAACTTCTTTTTCCAATGTTTTGAGTAAAACATTGGTGGCGACTCCATGAACCCTTCCTTTTTATGAAAACCGCTAATCCATGGAGGGTCCCGCTTGGGATTAACATGGATTGGTGAGCCTTTTAATAAAATTGCTCGTTTGACAAGGTCTCAGCTTGAGAATAAGTCATTCTAGCAATCCATATTTTTAAACAAATAAAAGAGTCCAACCATCCATCGCGAATGCCGAAAGCCCGTTTCGGGCCGGTGGCGACAATGGATTGTTAGAACGACTTATTCTCAAACTGAGACCTCATCGAACTAACAATTTTATTAAATGACTTTCACCAATCCATGTTAATCCCAAGCGGGACCCTCCATGGATTAGTGGTTTTCGCAAAAAGAAGGGTTCTTGGAGTCGCCACCAATGTTTTACTCAAAACATTGGAAAAAGGGATAAGGCAATTGATTTTCGCAAATCAACCTTGGCCATTACAACCAGAGTTGGGTAAGGGAGTCGGTTACGTGCGGGGAAGGTGTTAGCACCCCACAACGCCCCTTTCGGGTTCCCTATGACGGATTATTTCATAAATAACAGTGTAAAATTACTAAATTACCCCTATTTATTAGAAACGATTATAAGCGGAATATTTACATGATGAAAATTCTAAATATGCAATGCAACAATCAGAAAGCGGTAAAAGAAGGGATTTGGAAAAGAAACCTTTGAAGCGTGCTTTTATATATTTAAACAGACGTTAGGAGGCTTTTTGGCGCTCCTTCCCACTACACGCTCGCTCGTTCCTTCCCTAAAAATAATTTTTACTCCAGAAATCAAAGAGATTTCCCTTCGACTAGTTCGAATCCTCAAGCTAAATGCTCAGAACTCAAGAACTTCGTCGGATCGGCTCTCGGAGAGATTTCTAGGGCAGAACACTGCTCAAAAACCCCAGAATACTCAGCCAGAGGGTCCAGAAGTCTGGAAAAAGTGTCAAAATGTGTGGAATGACGTCCAAATGACGTCCTATATATAGGAGTGAGGCGCAGTACGGCCTCTGACATCAATACGGCCCGTACTGAAGTTTTGAACTACAGTACGGCCGTATTGAATTCAGTACGGCCGTACTGAAGTTCAAAAACTTCAGTACGGCCGTATTGGTTTCAGTACGGCCGTATTGTAGTTCAAATTGTTCAGTACGGCCGTATTGAACTTCTAGGAGGCCGTATTGAGCTCCAATCCTCCCACATCCTTATTTTAAGCTACTCTAAGACTTCTAAACCTATGAAGAATCATCCTAGGGTCTTCCAGGGTCTTCCAGGAGTCCTTTCGGCTGACTTTCCTTCGGTCTTCGAGAGTCTTCGAGTCTTATTTCCGACCCGGACAATTTTAGGGGTCTACAGCTGCCCCCGCTTTCCTTAGTCAAATGGCTTTTTGGTGTACCGGTTGACAAGTAAAGGAGTTGACCCAATTGTCCGGGGAATAAGCCATCCTTCCGACTTGTAGTGTCTTCTGGTGGAAAATTGTTGAGTAGCCTCTCCAGGTTGAGTATTAGTCGTCGCCTCTCCAGGCTCGTGCATACCTCGGTGTTTCTGACAACCTCAGTAGCTGAGTACCGCCTCTCCAGGCTCTGCCTCCGTGTTTCTGACGATGTTAGCAGTTGCACACCTCCGTGTTTCTGACGACGTTGGTGGCTGAGTACCGCCTCTCCAGGCTCTGCCTCTGTGTTTCTGACGACATTGGCAGTTGCATACCTCCGTTGTTTCTGACGACGGGGTAGCTGAGTACCGCCTCTCCAGGCTCTGCCTCGGTGTTTCTGACAACCTTGGCAGCTGAGTTTGCCCTCTCCAGGGTCTGCGGTTTGCCCTCCCCAGGGTTGCATACCTCCGTGTTTCTGACGACGGGGTAGCTGAGTACCGCCTCTCCAGGCTCTGTCTCGGTGTTTCTGACAACCTTGACAGCTGAGTTTGCCCTCTCCAGGGTCTGCAGTTTGCCCTCCCCAGGGTCTGCCTCCGTGTTTTTGACGACGTTGGCAGTGTGAGTTTGCCCTCTCCAGGGATTTGTGATGATTTTGTCTCCACAGTCCACGATGCTGCTTCGACGATTGTTTTTTATTTTTGTGCCACTGAGGGCTGGATAACACAGGGATCCGTCTAGGGGATGTGCAGTTACTCATAGGTTCTTGTGTCCCAACTTTCCATTGCGTAGTTGGTGCCCACTGGGGAATTTCTGATTCCTTGGGGGTGCAGACACAAAGATGCTCCTTTTGAGGTGAGCGATGCCTTATGATTGGCTGACGTCCTTTCGACGTTGGTGGAGTATCCCGGTTATCCTTATTCGGGTGACTCTTTTTGATTTTCTTGGTTTTGTTGCCTCTGCGTAGGCTGTTATCCGCTGGGGGATTCTGTCGTTAATTTTGATTAGCCTCTTCTGTTAGGCGGATCATCTTGACGTTCAATGATTGGCTGAATGCCGAATTCCGCTTGGGGAATGATTATTGATCTTTTTTGGATTTTCTCTTTTTGAAGGAGTGCCTCTGAGTAGGCGAATTATCTTGATGTTTGGTGTTCGGCTGAGTGCCGGATTCCGCTTGGGGAATGGTTATTGATCTTTTTGATTTTTCTCTTTTTGAAGGAGTGCCTCTGAGTAGGCGAATTATCTTGATGTTTGGTGTTCGGCTGAGTGCCGGATTCCGCTTGGGGAATGGTTGTTGATGTTTTTGATTTTTCTCTTTTTGAAGGGGTGCCTCTGAGTAGGCGAATGGGGATTGAGGATCTTGTGTATCCCAGAGTATTATTTAGAAAGCCTCTTCAGGCTTAGCTTCACTCGTCGCTTGAGTTAGAAAGCTATCTTCCACTGAGGAAGTCTAAGTCCTTTGACTTGGATATTTTGTTTGGACGATCATGCTTCCATTGGGGAATCTTGCTGATCTTGCTCTGATAGCTTTCACTGGGAATTCAGCCCAAGAGTGCAAGCTGAGATGTCTCTGGGGAGTATTATTTCGGCAAGCCTCTCCAGGCTCAATTATTCTATATATTTGTTGGATTTTCTGAATTTTGCCTTTTTTCGTTGATTTCGGCTTTTTCTGTTGGCTGTTGTCATACACAACAAATTTTTCCTATTTTTCTATTTTTATGCGATTGCCTCATGATAAGGTCTTTGAATGTGCAACTAATGTGTGTGTGATGCACAAATGCAAGTTTAATCATTTTGTTAATGTTTTTAGAAAAATGAATGGCTCTCCCTATCCTCCTCTTCTTGGAGGAATTTCTGTCGTCGACGCGAGGGAATATTTTTGTAAGCCTTTTACGCAGGAGATTACGGATTTTATAGGAACCCCTCCAACTTTCTTTATTGACCGATTATTAAAGGAATTTCGTACAATTTTTTAGAAACACCAATTTAAAGGCATAATCACATGGTCAAGAGAGAAGAGAAATGAATAGATATTTTATTGATATTCACAAATGGTTTTACAGAAAGATATACAAAAGGAATTTCTGAAGAATGGCTGGCCAGGGTAGGCTTATATACATCAGGCTTAACAATTATATCTATAATCGTTGCTCATACGTTCCCCTAATTGCTTCGGGTGAGATGCCTGAGCCAGGAGTGTAGATACTGCAAGACGCTTGCTTCTAGAAGATAATCACCTGAATCGCCTTTCGGTTTTCGATTCAAGTGATCGTTGCTTGCTTTATTTTTGTGTCTTATTCTTTTGCCCCTAATTTTTGCCTAGGACGTATCCTAGCGGGGATAAATTCGCCTTTGTTTTGCCTAGTACCCTTGTACTGGCGGGCTTTTTATTTTGCCCTAACTTTTGCCTAGGACGCCCTTTTCGGGTTTTCATCCTAGCAGGCCTATGCAAGCAACGTCTTCAAGCATAGTACTTTTTTACCACGTCAGCGTTGACTGGGTATCGAAGTTCTTCTCCATCCATGTCCGTGAGGATCAATGCTCCTCCTGAGAAGGCTCGCTTTACCATGTATGGTCCTTCGTAATTCGGGGCCCACTTTCCGATTTTGTCCTTTTGAGCTGGTAGCAATTTCTTCATTACCAGCTCTCCCTCATGGTAGACTCGAGGGTGGACTTTCTTGTCAAAAGCCTTTTTGATCTTCCTCTGATAGGCTTGACCATGGCATATGGCGTTCAGCCGTTTCTCTTCGATAAGATTCAATTGGTCGTATCGGCTTTGAACCCATTCTGCCTCGGAAAGTTTTGCTTCCATGATTACCCTTAGCGAAGGTATCTCGACTTCAACAGGTAGAACTGCCTCCATCCCATAGACGAGGGAGAATGGAGTAGCTCCTGTAGATGTGCGTACTGAAGTCCTATAACCATGAAGAGCGAAGGGTAACATCTTATGCCAGTCTTTAAATGAGACAACCATCTTTTGCACAATTTTCTTGATGTTTTTATTGGCTGCCTCGACTGCCCCATTCATCTTTGGTCGATATGGGGAAGAGTTGTGGTGTTGGATCTTGAATTCTTGGCACAGTTCTTCCCCCATTTTGTTGTTCAAATTAGATCCATTATCAGTGATGATTTTATCGGGAATACCGTATCTGCATATAATGTTCTTCTTGATGAAGGATGTTACCACCTTTCGGGTCACATGAGCATACGATGTCGCTTCTACCCATTTGGTGAAGTAGTCAATGGCCACAAGGATGAACCTATGTCCATTGGATGCTTTTGGTTCGATGGGTCCAATAACATCCATGCCCCACATTGCGAATGGCCAAGGTGAAGCCAATACATTGAGTGGAGTCGGTGGGACATGAATGTTGTCGGCGTATGCTTGACACTTATGGCATTTTCGCACGTACTGGTAACAATCCCTTTCCATGGTCGACCAATAGTATCCCGCCCTGAGGATCTTTTTAGCCATTGCAGGCCCGGGGATATGGGTACCGAAAACCCCCTCATGTACTTCTTTGATCATATTTTGAGCTTCGACTTGGTCTATATGATGGAAGAGCATGGGCTAAAGGTCCAACCACTAGAGCTATGGCCAGGAGGTTACTTGAAGATTTGACTGCTTCAGAGCTTAGTGGGCCCAATAGGCTTGGTGGGCCTAGGGTGCTTCTCACTTGGGCTTGATTGATTATACACCATGACTAATTGTAATTTCTTAGTATAGGAATCTATTTTCATGTTGGTCTTGTATTTTGACCATAGATTAGGGTTTAGGTGTTTTGGGCTTAATTTTGGGCTTCTTGGGCTTTGGGCTTTAGATACCCAATATTGGGCTCATTCTTCTTCTTATATTTTTTTCTATTCATTGTATTCATTAGACCAATGTATTTCGGTCATTAGAATAGGATTATATGAAGAAAACATTAATAGGAGAATTAGGTTTCATTTAGACATCATTTAGAAGTAATTTGAGTTGAATTTGAGTCACATGGTTTGCATGGGATGGATCCGGCCATGTGAGCTCCAAATTCACCTCAAATCACCTCCAAATGACATCTAAATGGAGGTAGCATCCGTGTGATTAAGAGAGGTGGCCAAAGTTTGAATTTCAAATTCAAATTTGAAATTCAAACTTGGCGCCACTTTTGTTCACTCAAGGTGCCGCCAAGTAGCTCTAGTCTTCTCCTATATATGCAACTTCCTACAACTTGTAATACACTTTTGAATATATGAATTTTCTGAACTTGTATTCAGCCAAATTCCCTCAAGAGTCATCGAAACCATCCAAGAGAGAAAACCTTAAGAGAGTGCCTTCAATCCCCTTAGGAAACCTAGCTTCCTTCTCTTTGAAGTGTGCAATCCCTTGAGACTTGTGCTTGGATGCTTCCGTCCATGGATTAGAGCTTCTAATCCTCACGAATTCCTCTTCTAAAGGTGTTCAAGTTTTCGGTCCTATTTCCTTGATTGAAGATCCGTGCATAAGGAGAGCTAAGGAGAAGCTACATCTTCCACTTCTCCTATTCTCTTCCATCAATTTTGGTATCAAGAGCAAGGTCTTCAAGGAGATAAGTTTTGCTTCATCCTTTTTGTGTCCGTGTTCTTCTTGTGTCTTTGTGTGTTCTTGTGTTTGTCTTGTTTGAGTTTCAAAATTCGGATCTATATTTTGATGTTATTGAGTTCATAGATCCATTGTTGATTGTCTTGATTTTTCTTCCATAATCAACTTGTTAGGAACTATTTGCTTTGTGCTAATTTTGAGTTTATTTTGAGTCTCTCCATTCCTTGTATGTGTCCGTGATTGGACCTCATGCATTGCATTTAGATTTTGGTTTTGAATCTATGTTTTGTCTTAGAAGTTTGTGTTTAGTCTTTATATGTTGCAAATTCCTTGAATAGCATGTTTAACCTAGTGTTATTTTGAATTTTGTGTCTACATTGTTGATTCGGTCATACTTCATTTGTGCCTACCTATATGTGCTTTTTCTTTTACCTTATTGTGTTCATGATTTGCTATTAGTCCTAGCAAGTTTCCTTAGAGTTAGGTTTCCTTTGTGTTCTTAAGTTTTCAAATCACTTTCCATTGAAAATCTTATAAAAATTTTTGACTCAAAATTTCAAGTGCTTAATTCTACTTCTAGTGCACTCTTTCTTGTGGATTCAATTTTTAAAAAAAATTAGAGGCTGAAAAACAGAGATAAAACAGAGCCTAAAACAAAAGAAAAGACCTAAAGTTCAAAAGAAAAATAGTTCAAAAAGAATCCAAACCAAAACCTAAAACTAGTGCACTAGTTTATCATTCTCACTTGAAATTTGACCTAATTTTTGGCTGATTTGTATTCTCGGTTTCTATAGCTTGGAACCTTAGAAAAATTTGAAATAAAAGGCAAAAACACTCTCTGGAATCTTAATTTGATACTGGAAAAAGAAAGAATTAAAAAAAAATATATAATACAATTTAAAATACAAAAGCCGAGAGGTGTACATTGGTAAAAATTCATTTGGTTCCTTGTTATTGTTTTGGCTACTAATTTTGCTATACTTGTCCAATTGCTTTCAATTTTTTTGTTTTCTTCATTTACTCTAGTACCTATCTAGGATTCATTCTAACTGAGTGCTAGCTTCATTTTTGGAGTCTTAATTTTCCAGTTTTACTTGTTGAACTTCTTTGAGTCTTGTCATATACACATATTACTCTTAATTTTGGTATAAGCTTTCCAAATTGTGCTTTGTTGCTTGTCTAGTTTTCTTTCAATAATTTCCTGTGCTGGAAGTGGCCTTAAATCCTTGCTCAAGGATCAAGCATTGCTCAACAAAGAGTAGGAAAAATTTTGGACACTATAATCACCAAATTTGACCTAATTTAGTGACCAAAATCCTCCTAAATCTCCTTCACTTGAGTGACCAATTCCTTCACCTTGTGAGGCAGCCACCTTAACCTCTTTGTTGTGTTTCTTTTGCAGGTCCAGGAGTAGCATATTGAAGGATTAGTGGCAGATTAAACACTTGGTTAAGTGTTAGAAAAGTTGAACACAAAACCGCCACTAATTGGTCACCAAAGCCGCCACTTTATTGCTTTTTAGGCTAGTTTAATTTTTGTCAATTCTCTTGTATTTTTAAACCAATTTGTAAAGCTTGGAGGGAGTATTAAGAAGCTGGTCAGGTATATCTACATCCTTGATAGACTCTCACGTGTAGTACTAGTGGAAGTGGCTTGGAAATTTCATATGTTTCAAGCTTCCACTTAGGATATCCGACTAGTTGCTTAACTTGCTTCTTTTAAGTTTTTCTTGTACTTAATTGTTTTATTTTTGTTGCCTATAAACGTATAGAATTGTGTAGTTTTATTTGCTCACATTTAGTTAAGTGTCAAAAACAAACAAAGTTGTAAAAAGCATACAAAAATTTTTGTGAAAAGTTTTGGGGAATTGGAAATACCACAAAGGAGTTTAGTGATTTCCACTTGAAAAGGCTTGGTTATTAAGTGGCTCTTTGTAGCTCACCTCCCTTGATAGTGCAACTTGTACACTTAGACTTCCAAGTGCTATTTTCATTCCTAGAAAATACCAAAAACATTTTATAACTTTTTGCATAGCATACAAATTCTTTTTGCTTAACCATGAGTCATCATTCTCAAGGTAGTAGTGACTTTGATACTCCTAAAAGTTTTGAAAGAATTGTCAAGGAGGTTGAAGCACTAAAACTTTGGAAAAATGATGAGATGCTTCAAAAACAAAAAGAGAAACTTGAAAAAGAAGTACAAATCATGGCTTTGGAACAAGAAATCCAAAAGATTAAGCAAAGGGAAGAAAAACTTTTAAAAAGATTAAATAAAAATAAAAGTCCAAAAGGTTCTTCTAGGAGCTCAACCAAGAGCTCCAATGATTCTCAAAGCCAAGAAAATGATGGTAGTATGCATATGGATGCTTACTATCAACCAACACCTAGGAGAGTCATTAAAGAACACAAAGTGAGGGAATCAAGGGTTGATCTCCCTTACTTTCATGGAAAAGATAATGTGGACACCTACTTAGATTGGGAGATGAAAGTGGAGCAAATTTTCACTTGTCATAAAGTAGGTGAGGAAAGAAAAGTTCCTTTAGCCACCCTAGCTTTTCAAGGACAAGCCATGTATTGGTGGACATCCTTGGAAAGAGAGAGAAGACTTCATAATGATCCTCCCATCACTTATTGGAATGAGTTAAGGAGTGCTATGAGAAGAAGGCACATACCTTCTTATTATAGTAGGGAGCTTATGGATAAGCTCCAAAGACTCCAACAAAAGGGTATGAGTGTTGAGGAGTATAGGCAAAAGAGGGAGTTATATCTCATGAGGGCTGGGATAAGGGAAGAAGAAAGATTGACCATTGCTAGATTTCTAAGTGGTCTTAATTTTGATATAAGAGATAGAGTTGAGTTACTCCCTTATAGGGACCTTGATGATTTGGTCCAACTTTGTATAAGGGTAGAACAACAAAATTTGAGAAAATCCTCTTTTAAAGGTAAAACTCAATCTAGCTCTTATGTTAAGAAAGACTACAAGAGGGAGGGTCACTTTGATTCCTCTAAGAAATTTGGCAAAGAAAAAGAAAAAGAAAAAGAAAATGAGAAAAATAAAAATATTGTCACTTCTAGTAGCAAAACTAGTGATATCAAATGCTTTAAGTGTCTTGGGAGAGGACACATAGCCTCTCAATGCCCAACTAAAAAGGTGATGATTTTGAAGGGGCAAGACATTTATAGTAGTGTTGATGAATCTAGTTCCACTACTTCAAGTGATAGTGAATCAAGTGAGGAAGACCATTCCATTGAAAGTGCATATCCTTGTGATGGTCAACTTCTCATGATTAGAAGGCTTCTAGGAAGCCAACCTCATGAGTCCCATCTTTCACAAAGGGAGAACATTTTTCACACAAGGTGTAAAGTTTTAGACAATGCTTGTTCTCTCATTGTAGATAGTGGGTCTTGTTGCAACTGTTGTAGCACAAGGTTGGTGGAGAAGCTTGGTCTTACTATTATTCCTCATCCGAAACCATATCAACTTCATTGGATTAATGAAGATGGGGATATTAATGTTAATCAACAAGTGAAAGTCAAGTTCTCTATTGGTAACTATGAAGACCAAGTGGTTTGTGACATAGTTCCAATGGAAGCTTGTCATATTTTGTTGGGAAGGTCATGGCAATTTGACAAGAAAACCATGCACAATGGCCTTACCAATGAAATTACTTTCACTCATAAAGAAAAGAAATTTGTACTTCATCCTTTGTCTCCTTCACAAGTGATAGAGGATCAAGTACAAATGAAAAAGAAAAGAGAAGAAGAAAAAAAAAACTTGAATAAAAAAAAAGAAAAGAAGGAAAAGAAGCATAAGTTTTCAAAGAAGGATGAAGAGAAATCTTTTCCAAAAGAAGGAATTCAACAAGAACCTTTAAAAGAAACTTTGATTGTTGAAAAACCTTCTTACATTCTTCTTTCTAAAGGTATGCTTCAGTGTCATAATTTAAGTATTGAACTTAGTTCTTTATCTCCTCAAGTTTCTCATTTATTAAAAGAATTTGATGATATATTCCCTAATGAAGGTCCACAAGGCCTTCCTCCTTTTAGGGGTATAGAACATCAAATTGATTTTGTGCCTGGGGTTAGTCTACCCAATAGACCAGCCTATAGGACAAATCCTCAAGAAACTAAGGAGATCGAGAATCAAGTCCATGAATTATTGAATAAGGGTTGGGTACAAAAGAGTTTGAGTCCCTGTGCTGTGCCTGTATTGTTAGTGCCCAAGAAAGATGGAAAATGGAGAATGTGTTGTGATTGTAGGGCCATTAACAATATCACAATCAAGTACAGGCACCCAATCCCTAGACTTGATGATATGCTTGATGAGTTACATGGTGCTTCCATATTTTCTAAAATTGATCTTAAAAGTGGTTATCACCAAATAAGAATTAAAAAGGGTGATGAGTGGAAAACTGCTTTTAAAACCAAATTTGGATTATATGAGTGGTTAGTTATGCCTTTTGGTTTAACTAATGCACCAAGTACATTCATGAGGCTTATGAATCATGTCTTGAGAGAATGTATAGGAAAATTTGTTGTTGTTTATTTTGATGACATATTAATCTATAGTAGGTCTCAAGATGATCATTTAGGACATCTTAGAGAAGTTATGATGATCCTTAGGGAAAACCAATTATTTGCAAATCTTGAAAAATGTACTTTTTGTGTGGATCATGTGGTTTTCCTAGGGTTCATTGTAAGAAAAAATGGGGTTCAAGTAGATCCCGAGAAAATTAAAGCCATTCAAGAGTGGCCCAAGCCTAAAAAGGTTAGTGAAGTTAGGAGTTTTCATGGATTAGCAAGTTTTTATAGAAGATTTGTACCTAACTTCTCTAGCATTGCTTCACCCTTGAATGAGCTTGTCAAAAAAGATATTTTATTTGAATGGACTTCAAAGCATGACCAAGCATTTCAATTACTTAAAGATCAACTTACTAATGCACCCATTTTAGCTCTTCCTAATTTTGAAAAGACTTTTGAGCTAGAATGTGATGCATCAGGAGTTGGCATAGGAGCTGTGTTATTGCAAGGAGGACACCCCATTGCATATTTTAGTGAAAAACTAAAAGGGGCCTCCCTCAATTACCCTACCTATGATAAGGAGTTGTATGCATTGGTTAGAGCTTTACAAACTTGGGAGCACGATCTTGTGTCCAAAGAGTTTGTCATCCATAGTGACCATGAGTCACTTAAGTATTTAAGAGGTCAAGGTAAATTAAATAAGAGACATGCCAAATGGTTAGAGTTTCTTGAACAATTTCCATATATTATTAAATTCAAGAAAGGAAAATCTAATGTTGTAGCTGATGCTTTATCTAGGAGACATACCTTGCTTGTGTCCCTAGGAACTCAAATTCTTGGATTTGATAATATTAGGGAATTGTATGAAGAAGATCTTGAATTTAGTGCTAATTATAAAAAATGTCAACAAAAAGCTTTTGATGGTTTCTATATGGCTGAGGGGTATTTATACAAAGAAGGAAGATTGTGTATACCCCAAGGATCCATTAGGAAACTATTAATTAAAGAGAGTCATGAAGGTGGGCTTATGGGGCACTTTGGTGTTGATAAAACCCTTAGTTTGCTAAAAGAAAAATTTTATTGGCCCCATATGCGAAAGGATGTCCAAAGGCATTGTTTTAGATGTTTAGCTTGTTTACAAGCTAAGTCTAAAGTAATGCCTCATGGCACATACACACTGTAGACCCCTAAAATTATCCGGGTCGGAAATAAGACTCGAAGACTCTCGAAGATCAAAGGAAAGTCAGCCAAAGGGACTCTTAGAAGACCGTGGGATGACAATCTGTAGGTTTAGAGGTCTTAGAGTAGCAAAAAATAAGAAAGTGGAGGGAATGAAGCCCAATACGGCCTCCCAAAAGTTCAGTACGGCCGTATTGAACATTTTAAACTACAATACGGCCGCACTGAACTCAATACGGCCGTATTGAAGTTTTTGAACTTCAATACGGCTGCACTGAACTCAATACGGCTGCACGGAACTTCAATACGGCTGCACTGAACTCAATACGGCCGTATTGAGGTTTTTTGAACTTCAATACGGCCGTACTGAATTCAATACGGCCGTATTGTAGTTCAAAACTTCAATACGGACCGTATTGACCCCCAGAGGCCGTATTGCGCCTCATCCCTATAAATATGACATCAATTGGACGTCATTCTACACTTTGAAACTGAGTTTTAACCCTCTTCTTGAGTATTCTGGGTTTTTTTGAGCAGTGCTCTGCCTAGAAATCACTCGGAGAGTTGATCCGACAAAGTTCTCAAGTTCTGAGCTTTTTGCTTGAGTCTCGAACTGAGTCGAAGGGAAATCCTCCGGATTTCCATAGTTAAAATTTTCTAGGAGGGAGCGAGCGGGCTTGTAGAGCGAGGGAACGCCAAAAAGCTTCCCAGTTTTACTTGAATATAAAAGCACGCTTCAAAGGTTTCTTCTTAAGACCTTCCTTTTACTGCTTTCTGTGTGTATATTTAACTGTCATCATGTAGATAGTTAAGTTATAATTGTTTAGAATAAATAGGGGTAATTTAGTAATTTTGCACTATTATTTTTAGAAATAATCTGTCATAGGGAACCCGAAAGGGGCGCTGTGGGGTGCTAACACCTTCCCCACGCGTAACCGACTCCCTTACCCGACTCTGGTTGTCATGGCCGAAGTCGATTTTTGAATCGATTGCCTTAAACTTCTTTTTCCAATGTTTTGAGTAAAACATTGGTGGCGACTCCACGAACCCTTCCTTTTTATGAAAACCGCTAATCCATGGAGGGTCCCGCTTGGGATTAACATGGATTGGTGAGCCTTTTAATAAAATTGCTCGTTTGACAAGGTCTCAGTTTGAGAATAAGTCATTCTAGCAATCCATATTTTTAAACAAATAAAAGAGTCCAACCATCCTTTGCGAATGCCGAAAGCCCGTTTCGGGCCGGGTGGCGACAGATGGCGACTCCGCTGGGGAAGCTTCGAGAGTCAGTCCCATTTAGTGATGGATTATTTTTAAAATAATAGTTTAAAATTACTTTATTACCCCTTACTTGTATGATAACATGTTTTATCTATTTGGCTTTAATAACTGTTGTATGTTTAAATTTCCGCAATTGTTTGAAATATAAACTGCACACAAACCTTTGCACACAACAGTTCCCTCTATACCCGGGGGCATGAGTGGAAAGCCATAGGGAGTGGATGTTAGTACGGCCGGTTGTCGAATGGGTCTATAGGTGCCCGTAGACCGTTGTCGGAAAACATCACTCAAGGTGATAACCATGAACTCAAATCCGACAGTGCGTTGGAACTTTCCATCGACTTACGACGAGAGGAATTGGGTCCCTATAATGGGGGCACCTTGGGGGCCTCAGACCGGTGAGAACAGTTAGAACCACCTTGAATATGCACTTTTCTGCAGGATACCCCTACCTCGTGATTCGCTCGTGACTGTTCGTGGATGAGTGAATTGTTTGTGCATTGTTTATGTGACATTGTTTGAGCATATATTGCATTTCTTTAAACATACAACATTCCTATTCCTTTTTAAATAAGAATAAATAGAAATAAGAATCTTCCATTACATGGTGTTAACATCTACCTTCATCACATTCATATAGGTAGTTTCCCTTTTCACCCTAAAAATACAAAAAAAATATATATTCAAAAAACAAAGAAAAATGATATTTATCCAAACCAAGCAATATCATGCATCATCTTAGGGACATCCTAAAAACATGATAATGCTTAGTTGAATAAACACAATGCATGCATATTCAACGTCATCATCTCATATCATGCATTCTTATCAAAGATCATGGAGGGATCTAGATTTGCATTTCATACATCCCTCCTAGTAATTCATTAATAAACATTAATAAAAAGAAAGAATTAATCGATGCGTATGTTCAAGATGGATCGCACGCCGTTTGTTATTAAGTGTAAGCCAACAACCGCGCCAAGCGAGCATACGTCAACTCCGTTGTTGGTAATCAAGACAAACAAAGGGGAAGGTCCAACACCGTTAAGGATCATCGCTCCAAGGCCTTTTCCCTACGAATCAAATAAGGCTGTGCCATGGATATACGACATCCATTCTTCTGCCGACAGCGATATTTCCAACATCGCTGGACTTGGGGGCATGACTAGGAGTGGCAGGATCTACACTCCCGAAGATCTTCATGATAAAGCTCCCAAGAATAAAGGGAAAGAAAAAGAAGAGAAAACTGAGGAAAACAAATAATCCGAGGAGGAGACAGATAAGCTGTTAAAATATATCCGACAGAGCGAGTACTCCATCGTGGATCAACTTCATAAGACGCCAGCAAAGATTACTCTGTTGTCGTTGATCCTATGCTCCGAACCGCATCGACAAGCTCTGTTGAAAGTCTTGAACGAGGCATATGTGTCGCATACCATCTCCCAAGACAAGTTTGAGGGGATTGTTAGTCACATCACGGCTAATGATCACCTCACTTTCACCGATGAAGAGATCCCCGCCGAGGGACCGAACCACAACAAGCCCTTGCACATCTCTGTAAAGTGTAAGGAGTATCACATCGCTAAAGTCTTGGTAGACAATGGATCTTCCTTGAATGTGATGCCAAAAAGAACGCTCGAGCAAGTGGCAATCAAGGGAATCCAAATGCGCCCGAGCAACATGATCGTTCGAGCTTTCGACGGTTCTAAAAGAGAAGTGGTGGGAGAAGTCAATCTCCCAATCCAAATTGGACCCACCATCTTCAACGTCGAATTTCAAGTGATGGACATTACTCCCGCATACAGCTGTCTCCTCGGCCGACCTTGGATTCATGATGCGAAAGCTGTTCCCTCTACGCTCCACCAGAAAGTCAAATTCATAGTGGATGACAAACTGGTGACCATACAAGCTGAAGATGACATACTCATCAGCAAGCCATCCACCATACCTTACGTGGATGCAGCAGAGGAAGCTTTAGAAACCGCCTTCCAAGCATTGGAGATCGCCAATGTTGAGACATTTCCCCGAGAAATGAAGAAGGTAGCCCATATGCTCACCAAGAATGGATACTTGCCGGGACAAGGACTTGGCAAGGATTCCCAAGGAATTCCCGAGCTACCTATTATCAAGGATAATCCGGGGAAACAAGGGTTAGGATACAACCCTAATAAAGATCAAAGGACGAAGAAGAACCAAGATCCTTCTCGACGTTCTTTAAGCCAGATCTTTAGGAAGGCCGGTTCACAAGCATCGAGGCCGGTCGTCGTCATCAAGTGCGCTTCTCCTTCCAATAGGGATGTATAGACCTGATGACTATTAGAGATTACTCCTCGGGGACAGCCCGACCCCCGAGCCTCGATAGGGCACATGTTTCCACTATGATTATAATAAAATCATTCTTTATTATTTCTTATTGCTTCTTTTCTTGCTTGCAATAAATCTCTAGACCACATTATTTTAACCCTGTTTGAATAAGCATGAATGAGGTTAAAATTGTCTTAATAATAATAAACCCACATCATTTTTATGTGGAAGTGTGTGTGACAACTTGGAGCACCTTCCCTTGGCCTCGACAAGTGCCATCATGGGTAAAAAGAAATCTTTTAAAATAAAAGAAGCTCGGCAGGAAACCCAAAAAGGGGGCTGCGCAAAAATAAGAGCAAAAAACCCGCTAGGAATCCCACGAAAGGGTGACCTAGGCAAAAGTTAGGGTTGCAAAAATGAACAAAAACAAAGATCCGCTAAAACGCCACAAAAGGGTGTTTTAGGCAAAAATAAGGACAATCAAAAAACGAAAGAAATCCATGATGGTACCATGAACCGAATTCAAAAAGAAAGGTTCAAGGGAAGTTATCTAAGTTGTCAAATCACAACGTCAATAACAAGATTTGATTAACTTCATGAATGTTTAAACAAACAAGCCTAAACACTGTCGCCACCGGCCCAAAACGGGCTTTCGGCGTTCGCGAAGGATGGTTGGACTCATTTATTTGTTTAAAAAATAGTGGATTGCTAGAATGACTTATTCTCAAACTGAGACCTCGTCAAACGAGCAATTTTATTAAAAGGCTCACTAATCCATATTAATCCCAAGCGGGACCCTCCATGGATTAGAGGTTTTCATAAAAGGAGGGTTCGTGGAGTCGCCACCAATGTTTTACTCAAAACATTGGAAAAAGGGATAAGGCAATTGATTTAAAAATCAACTTTGGCCACTACAACCAGAGTTGGATAAGGGAGTCGGTTACGCGTGGGGAAGGTGTTAGCACCCCACAGCGCCCCTTTCGGGTTCCCTATGACAGATTATTTTCTAAAATAACAGCGTAAAATTACTAAATTACCCCTATTTATTCTAAACAATTATGAATTGACTATCTACATGATGACAGTTTAAATATGCACACAGAAAGCAGTAAAAGGAAGGATTGAAGGGAAACCTCTTGAAGCGTGCCTTTTATAAAAAATGAACTGGGAAGCGTTTTGGCGTTCCCACGCTCTACAAGCCCGCTCCTCGCTCTCCTAGAACAAAATTTTAACTAAGGGAATCAAAAAGATTTCCCCTCGACTAGGTTCGATCCTCAAGCAAAATGGCTCGGGGCTCAAGAACTTCGTCGGATCAACTCTCCGAGTGATTTCTAGGGCAGAACACTGCTCAAAAACCCCAGAATACTCAAGGAGAGGGTTCAAACTATGTTCAAAAGTGTGGAATGACGTCCAATTGACGTCATATTTATAGGGAATAGGCGCAGTACGGCCTACAGGGCCAATACGGCCGTATTGAAATTTTTGAACTTCAATACGGTCGTATTGGAGTTCAGTACGGTCGTATTGAAAGTCAGAAATTTCAATACGCCCGTATTGAGTTCGCAGCGGTCGTATTGAAGTGTCAATACGGTCGTACTGACTTCAGTATGGCCGTATTGAAGCTTCAATACGGCCGTATTGAGTTTAGTACGGCCGTATTGGGCTTTTTCCCTCCACTTCTTTATTTTGAGCTATTCTAAGACCTCTGGACCTACAGAGAACCCTCCTAGGGCCTTCGAGGAGTCCTTCTGGCTGATTATCCTTCAGTCTTCGAGAGTCTTCAAGCTTTATTTCCGACCCGGACAATTTTAGGGGTCTAGAGCTGCCCCCCCTTTACTTAGTCGGACGGCCTCTTGGTGTATCGGCTGACAAGTAAAGGAGTTGACCCAATTGTCCGGGTATTGTGCCGACCTTCTGACTTGTAGCGTCTTCCGGTGGGAAAATGTTGAGTAGCCTCTCCAGGTGGGTGCATACCTCGGCGCTTCTGACATCCTCGGTAGCTGAGTTTACCTTCTCCAAGGCCAACTTCACTCGACGCCCGAGCCGGAAGTTGGACATCAACGCGCCTCTGATGACGCTGATGGTTGAGTACCGCCTCTCCAGGCTTAGCTTCACTCTTTGTTCGAGCCGGAAGCTAAGTACCTTTGTGACGACGGTGAGCGGTGTGAGTTTCGCCTCTCCAGGCTTAGTCTCGCTCTTTGTTCGAGCTGGAAACCAAGCACCTTTGGGACGACGGTGAGCAGTGTGAGTTTTGCCTCTCCAGGCCTTGCTTTGCTTGTTGCCCAAGCTGGAAGCTGTAAGTACCGTCTCTCCAGGCTTAACTTCACTCTTTGTTCGAGCCGGAAGCTAAGTACCCTTATGACAACGGTAAGCGGTAAGTACCCCTTTTCCAGAGATAGCTTCGCTCATTGTCCGAGCCGGAAGCTGCATACCTCCGTGTTTGTGACGACGGGGGTAGCGTGAATATCTCCTTTCCAGGGATGTGTGACGATTTTGTCTCCACAGTCCACGGTGCTGCTTCGACGGTTGTTTCTGATTTTGTGCCACTAAGGGCTGGATAACGCAGGGATCCGTCTAGGGGATGTGCAGTTACTCATAGGTTCTTGTGCCCCAACTTTCTATAGCGTAGTTGGTTCCCACTGGGGAATTTCTGATTCCTTTGGGTGTAGACACAAAGATGCTCTTTCTGATGTGAGCGGTGCCTTATGATTGGCTGACGTCCTTTCGACGTTGGTGGAGTATCCCGGTTATCCTTGTTCGGGTGTCTCTTTTGGTTTTCTGATTTTGCTGCCTCTGTGTAGGCTGTTATCCGCTGGGGATTCTGGATGTTGATTTTGATTAGCCTCTTCTGTTAGGCGTATCAGCTTGACGTTCAATGATTGGCTAAGAGCCAGATTCCACTTGGGGAATAGTTTATTGGTCTTCCTTTTGAAGAGATGCCTCTTTAGTAGGCGATTGGGGATTTGAAGTTTTTATTTATCCCAGAGTATTATTTAGAAAGCCTCTTCAGGCTTAGCTTCACTCATCGCTTTTGAGTTGGAAAGCTATCCTCCATTGGGGAAGTTTAAAGTCCTTAGACATTTTTCTTGGATGATCAGGCCTCCTTTGGGGATTTCGCTGATCGCATTCTGATAGCTTTCACTGGGGAATTTGGCCCGTGAGTGTAAGCTTGAGATATCTCTGGGGAATCGAGCCTTTCTAGGCTCAACTATTCTGAAGGAAGAGTATTGTTTCTGCGAGCCTCTCCAGGCTCAATTATTCTGAGGGAGTATTCTTTCTGCGAGCCTCTCCAGGCTCAATTATTCTGAAGGAGTATTATTTCTGCGAGCCTCTCCAGGCTCAATTATTCTGAAAGTATTATTTCGGCGAGCCTCTCCAGGCTCAATTATTCTGAAAGATGTGAAATCTTTGTCTCTTTTTTTTTGTCGACTTTTGACTTTTTCTGTATGTTTGCCTTTTTTGTCGTGTTTTGGCTTTTTCTGTATTTTTGCCTTTTTTGTCATTTTTTGGCTTTTTCTGTACAGAAATGTCTCAGTTATTATGAGAGAGTATTATTTCGGCGAGCCTCTCCAGGCTCAATTATTCTATACAGTTGGGGGAGTATTATTTCTGCAAGCCTCTCCAGGCTTTAGTTATTTTGAGAGTATTCTTTCGGCAAGCCTCTCCAGGCTCAATTATTTTGAGGAAGTATTATTTCTGCAAGCCTCTCCAGGCTCAATTATTCTGAAAGAGTATTATTTCAGCAAGCCTCTCCAGGCTCAATTATTCTGAGAGAGTATTATTTCGGCGAGCCTCTCCAGGCTCAGTTATTCTGAAAGAGTATTATTTCGGCGAGCCTCTCCAGGCTCAGTTATTTTGTATGACGCTGTTGATTTTCTGAATCTTTGCATTTTGTTTGCTGCTGTCATACACAAGCAATGTTTCTATTTTTCTATTTTATGCAATTGCCTCATGATGAGGTCTTTGAATGTGCTATTAATGTGCACGATGCACAAAATGCAAGTTTAATTATTTTATTTTTGGAAAAAATGAATGGCTTCCCCTATCCTCTTCTTTTTGGAGGAATTTTGTCATTGATGTGAGGGAGGATTTCTGTTATTGCCAATACGGCCGTTATTCTTTTCAGTACGCCCGTATTGAATTGAAAATTTGTTCATAACCCTAATTTTGGTACGGGCGTACTGAACATGATATAGGCGTATTGTTTTTTCTGAAGTTTATATATTTTTTGTTTTTTCAATAAACAGAGAATAAGTGATCTTCCAGTACACCTATCATCTGTATGCATGTATGCAGTATGATGCACCTAATTCTATTTGATTCTTTTTTCAAAAGAATTAACCGATGCGTTTTTGTGTTTGGATTTTGCCATTCCTCCAGACGGACTGTGCTCTGCCGATTTCTGTTACCGAGGAATGATGCGTATTATATTTGAGATTTGGTGTCATCAACCAAATGATCCTTCCCTTTCTTTAGAAGATGTGTCAACCCTCCTATTGACCACTATATCTCCATGTTTCCACTAGATTATTCAAAAATCGTTGGGACAAGAGAGAAAAGAAGGAAAGGGTATTTTTCAAAAGTTTGTGTTTTAGAGGGGATTATTTTATTTTTGAAAAATGGTTTTTGTAAGAATGGCTGGCCATGGTAGGCTTATGTGTTTAGGCTTGTTCGATTAAACACTTATGAGGTTAAGCACATCTTTGTTATTAATGATTGTGCTTTTGACAACTTGGATAGCTTTTCTTGAGCCCCTTGTTGAATTCAATTGATGGTACCATCATGGATTTATTATTATTCTTTTTCTTTTTGATGGCCCTTACTTTTGCCTAAAACACCCATTTGTGATGTCTTAGCGGGCTTTTGTTTTTATTCATTATTTTGTAACCCTAATTTTTGCCTAGGTCACCCTTTTGTGGGATTCCTAGCGGGTCTTTTGGTCTTATTTTGTAACCCTAACTTTTGCCTAGGTCACCCTTTTGTGGGATTCCTAGCGGGTCTTTTGCTTTTTAGGATTTCTTTATCCATGATGGCACTTATTGAGGCCAAGAAAAGGTGCTCCAAGTTGACACACACACTTCCACATAAAAAGATGTGGGTTTATTATTTTTAAGACGATTTTAACCTCATTCATGTTCATTCAAACAGGGTTAAATAATGTGGTTTTGCAAGCAAGAAAAGAAGCAATAAGAAATTATGAAGAATGATTTTATTGTAATCATGATGGAAACATGTGCCCTATCGAGGCTCGGGGGTCGGGCTGTCCCCGAGGAGTGATCTCTAATAGTCACTGAATTTACACATCCCTATTAGAAGGAAAAAAAACATTTTGATGACGACGACCGGCCTTGACGATTGTGAACCGGCCTTCCTAAAGATCTGGCTTAAAGAACGTCGAGAAGGATCTTGGTTCCTCTTCGTCCTTTGATCTTTGTTAGGGTTGTATCTTAACCCTTGTTTCCCCGGATTATCCTTGATAATGGGTAGCTCCGGGATTCCTTGGGAGTCCTTGCCTAATCCTTGTCCTGGCAAGTATCCGTTCTTGGTGAGCATGGAGGCTACCTTCTTCATTTCTCGGGGAAACGTTTCGACATTGGCGATTTCCAATGCTTGGAAGGCGGTTTCTAAAGCTTCCTCCGTTGCATCCACGTAAGGTATGTTGGATGGCTTGCTGATGAGTATGTCATCTTTAGCTTGTTCGGTCACCAGTTTGTCACCCACTATGAACTTGACTTTCTGGTGGAGCGTAGAAGGAATAGCTTTCGCATCATGAATCCAAGGTCGGCCGAGGAGACAGCTGTATGCGGGAGTGATATCCATCACTTGAAATTCGACGTTGAAGATAGTGGTTCCAATTTGGATTGGAAGATTGATTTCTCCCACTACTTCTCTTTTAGAACCGTCGAAAGCTCGAACGATCATGTTGCTCGGGCGCGTTTGGACTCCCTTGATTGCCAATTGCTTGAGCGTTCTTTTTGGCATCACTTTCAAGGAAGATCCATTACCTACCAAGACTTTAACGATGTGCTACTCCTTGCACTTTATAGAGATGTGCAAGGGCTTGTTGTGGTTTGATCCCTCGGCGGGGATTTCTTCATCGATGAAGGTGAGGTGATCATTAGCCGTGATGTGACTAACAATCCCCTCAAACTTGTCTTGGGAGATAGTGTGCGACACGTATGCCTCGTTCAAGACTTTCAACAGAGCTTGCCGATGCGGTTCGGAGCATAGGATCAACGACAACAGAGTAATCTTTGCTGGCGTCTTATGAAGTTGATCCATGATGGAGTACTCGCTCTGTCGGATATATTTTAACAGTTTGTCTGTCTCCTCCTCGGATTCCTTATTTTCCTCGGTTTTTTCTTCTTTTTCTTTCCCTTTATTCTTGGGAGCTTTGTCATGAAGATCTTCGGGAGTGTAGATCCTGCCATTCCTAGTCATGCCCCCAAGTCCAGCGATGTTGGAGATATCGCTGTCGGCAGAAGAGTGGATGCCGTATATCCACGGCACAGCCTTATTTGATTTGTAAGGGAAAGGCCTTGGGACTGTGATCCTTAATGGTGTCGGACCTTCCCCTTTATTCGTCTTGATTACCAACAACGGAGTTGATGTGCGCTCGATTGGCATGGTTGTTGGCTTACACTTGATAACGAACGGCGTGCGATCCATTCTTTGAACATACGCATCGACTAATCCTTTCTTTTTATTAATGTTTATTAATGGATTACTAGAAGAGATGTATGAATGACTCCTAGATCCCTCCATGATCTATATGCATGATATGAGATGATGAATATGCATGCATTGTGTTTATTGAACTAAGCCTTATCATGTTTTCGGGATGTCCCTAAGATGATGCATGATATTGCTTGGTTTGGATAAATAACCCTTTTTTCTTTTTTGGGTATTTTTATTTATTATATTTTTTGTATTTTTGGGTGAAAAGGGAAACTACCTATATGAATGTAATGAAGGTAGATGTTAACACCATGTACTAGAAGATCTTTATTTCTATTTATTCTTTTTATTTAAATAGAATAGGGATGTTGTTTGTTTAACAAATGCAAATGTATGCTCATACAATGTCACATAGTCAATGCACAAACAATTCACTCATCCACGAACAGTCACGAGCAAATTACGAGGTAGGGGTCTCCTGCAGAAAAGTGCATATTCAAGGAGGATCTAACTGTTCTCACTTGGTCAAAGGCCCCCAAGGTGCCCCCATTATAGGGACCCAATTCCTCTTGTCGTAGGTCGATGGAAAGCTCCAACGCACCGTCGGACTCAAGTTCATGGTTATCACCTTGAGTGATGTTTTCCGACAACGGTCTCATAGGCTCCTATAAACCCATCAACCGGCCGTACTAACATCCACTCCCTATGGATTACCACTCATGCCCCCGGGTATAGAGGGAACTGTTGTGTGCAAAGGTTTGTGTGCAATTTTATTTCAAACAATTGCGGAAAATTAAACATACAACAGTTATTAAAGCCAAATATATAAAGCATGTTATCATACAAGCAAGGGGTAATGAAGTAATTTTAACTATTATTTGTTAAAAATAATCTGTCACTAAATGGGACTGACTCTCGAGGTTTCCCCAGTGGAGTCGCCATCTGTCGCCACCGGCCCAAAACGGGCTTTCGGCGTTCGCGAAGGATGGTTGGACTCATTTATTTGTTTAAAAAATAGTGGATTGCTAGAATGACTTATTCTCAAACTGAGACCTCGTCAAACGAGCAATTTTATTAAAAGGCTCACTAATCCATATTAATCCCAAGCGGGACCCTCCATGGATTAGAGGTTTTCATAAAAGGAGGGTTCGTGGAGTCGCCACCAATGTTTTACTCAAAACATTGGAAAAAGGGATAAGGCAATTGATTTAAAAATCAACTTTGGCCACTACAACCAGAGTTGGATAAGGGAGTCGGTTACGCGTGGGGAAGGTGTTAGCACCCCACAGCGCCCCTTTCGGGTTCCCTATGACAGATTATTTTCTAAAATAACAGCGTAAAATTACTAAATTACCCCTATTTATTCTAAACAATTATGAATTGACTATCTACATGATGACAGTTTAAATATGCACACAGAAAGCAGTAAAAGGAAGGATTGAAGGGAAACCTCTTGAAGCGTGCCTTTTATAAAAAATGAACTGGGAAGCGTTTTGGCGTTCCCACGCTCTACAAGCCCGCTCCTCGCTCTCCTAGAACAAAATTTTAACTAAGGGAATCAAAAAGATTTCCCCTCGACTAGGTTCGATCCTCAAGCAAAATGGCTCGGGGCTCAAGAACTTCGTCGGATCAACTCTCCGAGTGATTTCTAGGGCAGAACACTGCTCAAAAACCCCAGAATACTCAAGGAGAGGGTTCAAACTATGTTCAAAAGTGTGGAATGACGTCCAATTGACGTCATATTTATAGGGAATAGGCGCAGTACGGCCTACAGGGCCAATACGGCCGTATTGAAATTTTTGAACTTCAATACGGTCGTATTGGAGTTCAGTACGGTCGTATTGAAAGTCAGAAATTTCAATACGCCCGTATTGAGTTCGCAGCGGTCGTATTGAAGTGTCAATACGGTCGTACTGACTTCAGTATGGCCGTATTGAAGCTTCAATACGGCCGTATTGAGTTCAGTACGACCGTATTGGGCTTTTTCCCTCCACTTCTTTATTTTGAGCTATTCTAAGACCTCTGGACCTACAGAGAACCCTCCTAGGGCCTTCGAGGAGTCCTTCTGGCTGATTATCCTTCAGTCTTCGAGAGTCTTCAAGCTTTATTTCCGACCCGGACAATTTTAGGGGTCTACAAACACAATAAGCCTACCATGGCCAGCCATTCTTACAAAAACCATTTTAAAAATAAAAATAATCCCCTCTAAAACCCAAACTTTCAAAAAATATATACCTTTCCTTTCTTTTCTCTCTTGTCCCAAGCGATTTTAGGATAATCTAGTGGAAACATGGAGATATAGTGGTCAATAGGAGGGTTGACACGTCTTCTAAAGGAAGGGGAGGATCACTGGGTTGATGACGCCCATCTCAATATAACACGCATCATTCCTCGGTTACAGAAATCGGCAGCGCACAGCCCGTCTAGAGGAATGGCAAAATCCAAAAATGCATCGGTTAATTCTTTTGAAAAATGAATCAAATAGAATTAGGTGCATCATACTGCATACATGCATACAGATGATAGGTGTAATGGAAGATCACTTATTCTCTGTTTATTGAAAAAAAAAACAAAAAATATAAACTTCAGAAAAACAATACGCCCGTATCATGTTCAGTACGCCCGTACCAAAATTAGGGTTATGAACAAATTTTCAATTCAATACGGGCATACTGAAATGAATAACGGCCGTATTGGCAATAACAGAAATCCTCCCTCACGTCGATGACAAAAATTCCTCCAAGAAGAAGAGGATAGGGGGAGCCATTCATTTTTTCTAAAAAAAACAAATTAATAAAATAATTAAACTTGCATTTTGTGCATCACGCACATTAATTGCACATTCAAAGACCTCATCATGAGGCAGTCGCATAAAATAGAAAAAATAGAAAAATTGCTTGTGTATGACAGCAGCAAA
Organism: Cajanus cajan; assembly: GCF_000230855.2. Taxonomy (NCBI): domain Eukaryota; kingdom Viridiplantae; phylum Streptophyta; class Magnoliopsida; order Fabales; family Fabaceae; genus Cajanus; species Cajanus cajan. The sequence goes on from NC_138525.1 coordinate 44,845,019, forward strand.
CAAAATGCAGAAATTCTGAAAATCAATAAAACGTACAGAATAACTGAGCCTGGAGAGGCTTGCCGAAATAATACTCTCTCAGAATAATTGAGCCTGGAGAGGCTCGCCGAAATAATACTCTCTCAGAATAATTGAGCCTGGAGAGGCTCCCCGAAATAATACTCTCTCAGAATAATTGAGCCTGGAGAGGCTCGCCGAAATAATACTCTCTCAGAATAACTGAGCCTGAAGAGGCTTGCCAAAATAATACTCCTCAGAGACATTTCTGTACAGAAAAAGCCAAAACCAACAAAAAAGGCAAAAATACAGAAAAAGCCAAAATCAACAAAAAATACAGAAAAAGCCGAAATCAACAAAAAAGGCAAAAACACAGAAAAAGCCAAAATCAACAAAAAAGGCAAAAACACAGAAAAAGCCAAAATCAACAAAAAGGAAAAATACAGAAAATCCAACAAATTATACAGAATAACTGAGCCTGGAGAGGCTTGCCAAAATAATACTCTCCAAAAGACATCTCAGCTTGCATTCTTGGGCTGAACAAGAAAAGCAACTCATCGTACAGAATAACTGAGCCTGGAGAGGCTTGCCGAAATAATACTCATACAGAATAACTAAGCCTGGAGAGGCTTGCTGAAATAATACTCCCACAGAATAATTGAGCCTGGAGAGGCTTGCCGAAATAATACTCGTACAGAATAACTGAGCCTGGAGAGGCTCGCCGAAATAATACTCCCTCATCAGAATAACTGAGCCTGGAGAGGCTTGCCAAAATAATACTCTCAGAATAATTGAGCCTGGAGAGGCTTGCCGAAATAATACTCCCACAGAATAATTGAGCCTGGAGAGGCTTGCCGAAATAATACTCCTTCAGAATAACTGAGCCTGGAGAGGCTTGCCGAAATAATACTCTCTCAGAATAACTGAGCCTGGAGAGGCTTGCCGAAACAATACTCTCTCAGAATAATTGAGCCTGGAGAGGCTTGCTGAAATAATACTCCCCAACTATACAGAATAAATGAGCCTGGAGAGGCTCGCAGAAATAATACTCCCCAGAGAAACCTCAGCTTAAGCTCATGGAACAAATCCCCAGCGAGAGCTATCAAAGCAAAGATCGTCAAAATCCCCAATGGAAGCGCGATCATCCAAGCAAAATATTCAGTCAAAGGACTTGAAACTTCCTCAGTGAAAGATAGCTCTCTGACTCGAGCGCTGAGTGAGGCTAAGCCTGCAGAGGCTTCCTAAATAGTACTCTGGGATACATAAGATCCCCAAATCCCCAGTCGCCTACTCAAGAGGCACCCCTACAAAAGGAGAAAAATAAAAAAAATAATAAATATCAATAAATATTCCCCAAGCGGAATTCGGCATCCAGCCAAACACCGAACATCAAGATGATTTGCCTAACAGAAGAGGCCAGTCAAGAATTGAACGACAGAATCCCCCAGCGGATAACAGCCTACACAGAGGCTACAAAAATCAGAAAATCAAAAGAGACACCCGAATAAGGACAACCGGGATACTCCACCAACGTCAAAGGACGTCAGCCAAACATAAGGCATCGCTCAATTCAAGAAGAGCATCTGTGTCTACACCCCAAGGAGTCAGAAATTCCCCATGGGTACCAACTATGCAAATGCAAGTTGGGGCACAAGAACCTATGAATGACTGCACATCCCCTAGACGGATCCCTGCGTTATCCAGCCCTCAGTGGCACAAAATCAGAAAAAACATCGAAGCAGCATAGTGGACTGTGGAGACAAAAAATCATCTCAGATCCCTGGAGAGGGTAAACTCGCATTGCCGAAGTGATCAGAAGACACGGACGCAGACCCTGGAGAGGGCAAACTCAGTTGCCTAGGTCGTCAGAGACAAACCGAAGCAAAGTCTGGAGAGACGGTACTCAAAGTCTGGAGAGACAGTACTCAAAGTCTGGAGAGACGGTACTCAGAGTCTGGAGAGACGATACTCAGAGTCTGGAGAGACGGTACTCAAAGTCTGGAGAGACGGTACTCAAAGTCTGGAGAGACGGTACTCAAAGTCTGGAGAGACGGTACTCAGAGTCTGGAGAGACGGTACTCAAAGTCTGGAGAGACGGTACTCAGAGTCTGGAGAGACGGTACTCAGAGTCTGGAGAGACGGTACTCAGAGTCTGGAGAGACGGTACTCAGAGTCTGGAGAGACGGTACTCAGAGTCTGGAGAGACGGTACTCAGAGTCTGGAGAGACGGTACTCAGAGTCTGGAGAGACGGTACTCAGAGTCTGGAGAGACGGTACTCAGAGTCTGGAGAGACGGTACTCAGAGTCTGGAGAGACGGTACTCAGAGTCTGGAGAGACGGTACTCAGAGTCTGGAGAGACGGTACTCAGAGTCTGGAGAGACGGTACTCAGAGTCTGGAGAGACGGTACTCAGAGTCTGGAGAGACGGTACTCAGAGTCTGGAGAGACGGTACTCAGAGTCTGGAGAGACGGTACTCAGAGTCTGGAGAGACGGTACTCAGAGTCTGGAGAGACGGTACTCAGAGTCTGGAGAGACGGTACTCAGAGTCTGGAGAGACGGTACTCAGAGTCTGGAGAGACGGTACTCAGAGTCTGGAGAGACGGTACTCAGAGTCTGGAGAGACGGTACTCAGAGTCTGGAGAGACGGTACTCAGAGTCTGGAGAGACGGTACTCAGAGTCTGGAGAGACGGTACTCAAGGTCTGGAGAGACGGTACTCAAAGTCTGGAGAGACGGTACTCAAGGTCTGGAGAGACAGTACTCAACCATCAGCGTCGTCAGAGGCACGTTGGTGTTCAACTTCCGGCTCGGGCGTCGAGTGAAGTTGACCCTGGAGAGGGTAAACTTAGCTACCGAGGTTGTCAGAAGCGCCGAGGTATGCAACAACCTGGAGAGGCTACTCAACAATTTTCCACCGGAAGACGCTACAAGTCAGAAGGTTGGCACATCACCCGGACAATTGGGTCAACTCCTTTACTTGTCAGCCGGTACACCAAAAGGCCGTCCGACTAAGTAAAGGGGGGGCAGCTGTAGACCCCTAAAATTGTCCGGGTCGGAAATAAGACTCGAAGACTCTCGAAGATCAAAGGAAAGTCAGCCAAAGGGACTCTTAGAAGACCGTGGGATGACAATCTGTAGGTTTAGAGGTCTTAGAGTAGCAAAAAATAAGAAAGTGGAGGGAATGAAGCCCAATACGGCCTCCCAAAAGTTGAGTACGGCCGTATTGAACATTTTAAACTACAATACGGCCGCACTGAACTCAATACGGCCGTATTGAAGTTTCTGAACTTCAATACGGCTGCACTGAACTCAATACGGCTGCACGGAACTTCAATACGGCTGCACTGAACTCAATACGGCCGTATTGAGGTTTTTTGAACTTCAATACGGCCGTACTGAATTCAATACGGCCGTATTGTAGTTCAAAACTTCAATACGGACCGTATTGACCCCCAGAGGCCGTATTGCGCCTCATCCCTATAAATATGACGTCAATTGGACGTCATTCTACACTTTGACACTGAGTTTTAACCCTCTTCTTGAGTATTCTGGGTTTTTTTGAGCAGTGCTCTGCCTAGAAATCACTCGGAGAGTTGATCCGACAAAGTTCTCGAGTTCTGAGCTTTTTGCTTGAGTCTCGAACTGAGTCGAAGGGAAATCCTCCGGATTTCCATAGTTAAAATTTTCTAGGAGGGAGCGAGCGGGCTTGTAGAGCGAGGGAACGCCAAAAAGCTTCCCAGTTTTACTTGAATATAAAAGCACGCTTCAAAGGTTTCTTCTTAAGACCTTCCTTTTACTGCTTTCTGTGTGTATATTTAACTGTCATCATGTGGATAGTTAAGTTATAATTGTTTAGAATAAATAGGGGTAATTTAGTAATTTCGCACTATTATTTTTAGAAATAATCTGTCATAGGGAACCCGAAAGGGGCGCTGTGGGGTGCTAACACCTTCCCCACGCGTAACCGACTCCCTTACCCGACTCTGGTTGTCATGGCCGAAGTCGATTTTTGAATCGATTGCCTTAAACTTCTTTTTCCAATGTTTTGAGTAAAACATTGGTGGCGACTCCACGAACCCTTCCTTTTTATGAAAACCGCTAATCCATGGAGGGTCCCGCTTGGGATTAACAATGATTGGTGAGCCTTTTAATAAAATTGCTCGTTTGACAAGGTCTCAGTTTGAGAATAAGTCATTCTAGCAATCCATATTTTTAAACAAATAAAAGAGTCCAACCATCCTTCGCGAATGCCGAAAGCCCGTTTCGGGCCGGTGGCGACACACACCTTTGCCTGTTGCTTCTTCTCCTTGGGTGGATATTAGCATGGATTTTGTGCTAGGTTTACCTAGAACCCAAAGGGGAATGGATTCTATTTTTGTGGTAGTGGACTGTTTCAGTAAAATGGCTCATTTTATTCCATGCCACAAAGTAGATGATGCAAGCAATATTGCAAAATTTTCTTTAGAGATGTGGTTAAACTTCATGGGCTTCCTAAAACTATAGTTTCAGATAGAGATACCAAGTTTCTAAGCCACTTTTGGCGTGTCTTATGGTCAAGACTAGGAACTAAACTCCTCTTTTCAACTACTTGTCATCCTCAAACAGATGGCCAAACTGAGGTAGTGAATAGATCTCTGTCTACTATGCTTAGGGCAGTCCTAAAGGGTAATCATAAATCTTGGGATGAGTTTTTACCTCATATTGAATTTGCCTACAATAGGGTAGTTCATAAAACTACCAATATTTCTCCTTTTGAGGCTGTGTATGGGTTTAATCCTTTAACTCCTTTGGACTTGATACCTCTTCCTAATGTTGAACATTTCATTCATAAGGAAGGGGCTTCAAGGGCTGATTTTGTTAAGAAACTTCATGAAAGGATTAAAATTCATATTCAAAATCAAAATGAGAAATATGCAAAACAAGGAAGTAAAGGCAAGAAGTCTATGATCTTCGAGGAAGGTGATTGGGTTTGGCTTCATTTAAGAAAAGAACGTTTTCCAAATCAAAGGAAGTCTAAACTCAGTCCTAGAGGAGATGGTCCCTTTCAGGTCTTACAGCGTATCAATGATAACGCTTATAGACTTGATTTACCCTCTGACTATGGAGTCAGCACCACTTTTAATGTTAGTGATCTTAAACCTTTTGTAGGTGCTAGTGATGATGAGGAAGAGTCTTCAGATTCGAGGACGAATCCTTCTCAAGAGGGAGGGAATGATGGAAGAGCATGGGCTAAAGGCCCAACCACTAGAGCTATGGCCAGGAGGTTACTTGAAGATTTGACTGCTTCAGAGCTTAGTGGGCCCAATGGGCTTGGTGGGCCTAGGGTGCTTCTCACTTGGGCTTGATTGATTATACACCATGACTAATTGTACTTTCTTAGTATAGGAATCTATTTTCATGTTGGTCTTGTATTTTGACCATAGATTAGGGTTTAGGTGTTTTGGGCTTAATTTTGGGCTTCTTGGGCTTTGGGCTTTAGATACCCAATATTGGGCTCATTCTTCTTCTTATATTTTTTTCTATTCATTGTATTCATTAGACCAATGTATTTCGGTCATTAGAATAGGATTATATGAAGAAAACATTAATAGGAGAATTAGGTTTCATTTAGACATCATTTAGAAGTAATTTGAGTTGAATTTGAGTCACATGGTTTGCATGGGATGGATCCGGCCATGTGAGCTCCAAATTCACCTCAAATCACCTCCAAATGACATCTAAATGGAGGTAGCATCCGTGTGATTAAGAGAGGTGGCCAAAGTTTGAATTTCAAATTCAAATTTGAAATTCAAACTTGGCGCCACTTTTGTTCACTCAAGGTGCCGCCAAGTAGCTCTAGTCTTCTCCTATATATGCAACTTCCTACAACTTGTAATACACTTTTGAATATATGAATTTTCTGAACTTGTATTCAGCCAAATTCCCTCAAGAGTCACCGAAACCATCCAAGAGAGAAAACCTTAAGAGAGTGCCTTCAATCCCCTTAGGAAACCTAGCTTCCTTCTCTTTGAAGTGTGCAATCCCTTGAGACTTGTGCTTGGATGCTTCCGTCCATGGATTAGAGCTTCTAATCCTCACGAATTCCTCTTCTAAAGGTGTTCAAGTTTTCGGTCCTATTTCCTTGATTGAAGATCCGTGCATAAGGAGAGCTAAGGAGAAGCTACATCTTCCACTTCTCCTATTCTCTTCCATCACTATACATCTCAACAAGACCGAGTCATAATTTTTCTTTTAGAGGGTCTCACCGACTAGCAGAAATCCCATGGACTCATCAAGCACGGTTAAATAGAGGATTAATGGTCTTCCCTCGACAGGCGGCACCAATACTGGTGGATTGGCCAAGCACTGTTTGATCTTGTCAAAAGCTCGTTGACAATCCTTGTCGCCACCGGCCCGAAACGGGGCTTTCGGCATTCGTGAAGGATGGTTGGACTCGTTTATTTGTTTAAAAAAAAAAATAGTGGATTGCTAGAATGACTTATTCTCAAACTGAGACCTCGTCAAACGAGCAATTTTATTAAAAGGCTCACTAATCCATATTAATCCCAAGCGGGACCCTCCATGGATTAGTGGTTTTCATAAAAGGAGGGTTCGTGGAGTCGCCACCAATGTTTTACTCAAAACATTGGAAAAAGGGATAAGGCAATTGATTTAAAAATCAACTTTGGCCACTACAACCAGAGTTGGGTAAGGGAGTCGGTTACGCGTGGGGAAGGTGTTAGCACCCCACGGCGCCCCTTTCGGGTTCCCTATGACAGATTATTTTTAAAAGAACAGTATAAAATTACTAAATTACCCCTATTTATTCTAAGCAATTATAAATTGACTATCTACATGATGACAGTTTAAATATGCACACAGAAAGCAGTAAAAGGAAGGATTGAAGGGAAACCTCTTGAAGCGTGCTTTTATATATTGCAAAGAACTGGGAAGCGTTTTGGCGTTCCCTCGCTCTACAAGCCCGCTCCTCGCTCTCCTAGAACAAAATTTTAACTAAGGGAATCAAAAAGATTTCCCCTCGACTTGGTTCGATCCTCAAGCAAAATGGCTCGGGGCTCAAGAACTTCGTCGGATCAACTCTCCGAGTGATTTCTAGGGCAGAACACTGCTCAAAAACCCCAGAATACTCAAGGAGAGGGTTGAAACTATCTGAAAAAGTGTGGAATGACGTCCAATTGACGTCATATTTATAGGGAATAGGCGCAATACGGCCTACAGGGGCAATACGGCCGTATTGAAATTTTTGAACTTCAATACGGTCGTATTGAAGTTCAATACGGTCGTATTGAAATTCAGAAATTTCAATACGCCCGTATTGAGTTCGCTGCGGTTGTATTGAAGTGTCAATACGGTCTTATTGACTTCAGTACGACCGTATTGAAGTTTCAGAAACTTCAATACGCCGTATTGAGTTTCGCTGCGGCCGTATTGAAGCTTCAATACGGCCGTATTAAGTTCAGTACGGCCGTATTGGGCTTTTTCCCTCCACTTCCTTATTTTGAGCTATTCTAAGACCTCTAGACCTACAGAGAACCCTCCTAGGGCCTTCGAGGAGTCCTTCTGGCTGATTATCCTTCAGTCTTCGAGAGTCTTCAAGCTTTATTTCCGACCCGGACAATTTTAGGGGTCTACAGCTGCCCCCCCTTTACTTAGTCGGACGGCCTTTTGGTGTATCGGCTGACAAGTAAAGGAGTTGACCCAATTGTCCGGGTATTGCGCCGACCTTCTGACTTGTAGCGTCTTCCGGTGGAAAAATGTTGAGTAGCCTCTCCAGGTGGGTGCATACCTCGGCGCTTCTGACATCCTCGGTAGCTGAGTTTACCTTCTCCAAGGTCAACTTCACTCGACGCCCGAGCCGGAAGTTGGACATCAACGCGCCTCTGATGACGCTGATGGTTGAGTACCGCCTCTCCAGGCTTAGCTTCACTCTTTGTTTGAGCCGGAAGCTAAGTACCTTTGTGACGACGGTGAGCAGTGTGAGTTTTGCCTCTCCAGGCCTTGCTTTGCTTGTTGCCCAAGCTGGAAGCTGTAAGTACCGTCTCTCCAGGCTTAGCTTCACTCTTTGTTTGAGCCGGAAGCTAAGTACCTTTGTGACAACGGTAAGCGGTGAGTACCCCTTTTCCAGAGATAGCTTCGCTCATTGCCCGAGCCGGAAGCTGCATACCTCCGTGTTTGTGACGACGGGGTAGCGTGAATATCTCCTTTCCAGGGATTTGGTGATGATTTTGTCTCCACAGTCCACGATGCTGCTTCGACGGTTGTTTTTTGATTTTGTGCCACTAAGGGCTGGATAACGCAGGGATCCGTCTAGGGGATGTGCAGTTACTCATAGGTTCTTGTGTCCCAACTTTCCATTGCGTAGTTGGTTCCCACTGGGGAATTTCTGATTCCTTTGGGTGCAGACACAAAGATGCTCTTTCTGATGTGAGCGGTGCCTTATGATTGGCTGACGTCCTTTTGACGTTGGTGGAGTATCCCGGTTATCCTTGTTCGGGTGTCTCTTTTGGTTTTCTGATTTTGTTGCCTCTGTGTAGGCTGTTATCCACTGGGGGATTTTGTCGTTGATTTTGATTAGCCTCTTCTGTTAGGCGTATCAGCTTGACGTTCAATGATTGGCTGAGAGCCAGATTCCACTTGGGGAATGATTATTGATTTTTTTTTTTTATTTTTTCTCCTTCTGCAGGGATGCCTCTTGAGTAGGCGACTGGGGATTTGGGGATCTTATGTATCCCAGAGTATTATTTTGGAAGCCTCTACAGGCTTAGCCTCACTCGACACTTGAGTTGGAGAGCTATCTTCACTGAGGAAGTTTAAGTCCTTTGACTTGGATATTCTGCTTGGGAGATCGTACTTCCATTGGGGATTTTGACGATCTTGCTTTGATAGCTCTCGCTGGGAAATTTGGCCCGTGAGCTTGAGTTGAGGTTTCTCTGGGGAGTATCTTTTCTGCGAGCCTCTCCAGGCTCATTTATTCTGAGAGAGTATTATTTTTGCAAGCCTCTCCAGGCTTTAGTTATGATGAAAGAGTATTATTTCGGCGAGCCTCTCCAGGCTCAATTATTCTGAAGGAGTATTATTTCGGCAAGCCTCTCCAGGCTCAATTATTCTGCGGGAGTATTATTTAAGCAAGCCTCTCCAGGCTCAATTATTTTGAGAGTATTATTTCGGCGAGCCTCTCCAGGCTCAGTTATCCTGAGCGAGTATTTTTTCGGTAAGCCTCTCCAGGCTCAGTTATTCTGTATGATTTGTTGGATTTTCTGTATTTTGCCCTTTTCTCGATTTTGGCTTTTTCTGTGTTTTTGCCTTTTTTGTCATTTTTTGGCTTTTTCTGTATTTTTGCCTTTTCTGTTGTTTTTTGGCTTTTTCTGTACAGAAATGTCTCAGTTATTATGAGAGAGTATTATTTCAGCGAGCCTCTCCAGGCTCAATTATTTTGAGAGAGTATTATTTCGGCGAGCCTCTCCAGGCTCAGTTATTCTGAGAGTATTCTTTCGGCAAGCCTCTCCAGGCTCAGTTATTCTGAGAGTATTCTTTCGGAAAGCCTCTCCAGGCTCAGTTATTCTGAGAGTATTCTTTCGGCAAGCCTCTCCAGGCTCAGTTATTCTGTGCAATCTTGTTTGTCGGATTTTCTATATCCTTGCCTTTTTTCATTTTCGGCTTTTGTTGACTGCTGTCATACACAAGCAATTTTCTATTTTTTTCTATTTTTATGCAATTGCCTCATGACGAGGTCTTTGAAAAATTCTTTATGGCCAATACGGCCGCCTCCATTTCAGTACGCCTGTATTGAGTTGAAATTTTGTTCATAACCCTGATTTTAGTACGGGTGTACTGAACATGGTACGGGCGCATTGTTTTTTCTGAAATTTATATTTTATATTTTTTTGTTTTTTCAATAAACAGAGAATAAGTGATCTTCCAGTACACCTATCATCTGTATGCATGTATGCAGTATGATGCACCTAATTCTATTTGATTCTTTTTTCAAAAGAATTAACCGATGCGTTTTTGTGTTTAGATTTTGCCATTCCTCCAGACGGACTGTGCTCTGCCGATTTCTGTTACCGAGGAATGATGCATATTTGATTTTGGTGTCATCAACCAAATGATTCTTCCCTTTCTTTAGAAGATGTGTCAACCCTCCTATTGACCACTATATCTCCATGTTTCCACTAGATTATTCAAAAATCGTTGGGACAAGAGAGAAAAGAAGGAAAGGATATATATTTTCAAAAGTTTGTGTTTTAGAGGGGATTTATTTTTATTTTGAAAAATTTGTTTTTGTAAGAATGGCTGGCCATGGTAGGCTTATGTGTTTAGGCTCGTTCGATTAAACACTTATGAGGTTAAGCACATCTTTGTTATTAATGATTGTGCTTTGACAACTTGGATAGCTTTTCTTGAGCCCCTTGTTGAATTCGATTGATGGTACCATCATGGATTTATTTTGTTTTTCTTTTTTGATGGCCCTAACTTTTGCCTAAAACACCCATTTGTGATGTTTTAGCGGGCTTTTGTTTTTATTCATTATTTTGTAACCCTAATTTTTGCCTAGGTCACCCTTTTGTGGGATTCCTAGCGGGTCTTTTGGTCTTATTTTGTAACCCTAACTTTTGCCTAGGTCACCCTTTTGTGGGATTTCTAGCGGGTCTTTTGGTCTTACTTTGTAACCCTAACTTTTGCCTAGGTCACCCTTTTGTGGGATTCCTAGCGGGTCTTTTGCTCTTATTTTTGCGCAGTCCCCTTTTTGGGTTTCCTGCCGAGCTTATTATCTTTAGGATTTCTTTTATCCATGATGGCACTTATTAATGCCAAGAAAAGGTGCTCCAAGTTGACACACACACTTCCACATAAAAATGATGTGGGTTTATTATTATTAAGATGATTTTAACCTCATTCATGTTTATTCAAACAGGGTTAAAATAATGTGGTCTAGAATTTTATTGCAAGCGAGAAAAGAAGCAATAAAGAATTAATGAAGAATGATTTTATTATAATCATAATGGAAACATGTGCCCTATCGAGGCTCGGGGGTCGGGCTGTCCCCGAGGAGTGATCTCTAATAGTCACTGAATTTACACATCTCTATTAGAAGGAAAAGGACACTTGATGACGACAGCTGGCCTTGACATTTGTGAACCAGCCTTCCTAAAGATCTGGCTTAAAGAACGTCGAGAAGGATCTTGATTCCTCTTCGTTCTTTGATCTTTGTTAGGGTTGTATCCTAACCCTTGTTTCCCCGGATTATCCTTGATAATGGGTAGCTCCGGGATTCCTTGGGAGTCCTTGCCTGATCCTTGTCCCGGCAAGTATCCGTTCTTAGTGAGCATGTGGGCTACCTCATTCATTTTTCGGGGAAACGTTTCGACATTGGCGATATCCAATGCTTGGAAGGCGGTTTCTAAAGCTTCCTCTGCTGCATCCACGTAAGGTATGGTGGATGGCTTACTGATGAGTATATCATCTTCAGCTTGTACAGTCACCAGCTTGTCATCCACAATGAATTTGACTTTCTGGTGGAGCGTAGAAGGAACAGCTTTCGCATCATGAATCCAAGGTCGGCCGAGGAGACAGCTGTATGCGGGAGTGATATCCATCACTTGAAATTCGACGTTGAAGATAGTGGGTCCAATTTGGATTGGAAGATTGATTTCTCCCACTACTTCTCTTTTAGAACCGTCGAAAGCTCGAACGATCATGTTGCTCGGGCGCGTTTGGACTCCCTTGATTGCCAATTGCTTTGAGCGTTCTTTTTGGCATCACTTTCAAGGAAGATCCATTACCTACCAAGACTTTAACGATGTGCTACTCCTTGCACTTTGTAGAGATGTGCAAGGGCTTGTTGTGGTTTGATCCCTCGGCGGGGATTTCTTCATGGAGGTGAGGTGATCATTAGCCTTGATGTGACTAACAATCCCCTCAAACTCGTCTTGGGAGATAGTGTGCGACACGTATGCCTCGTTCAAGACTTTCGACAGAGCTTGCCGATGCGGTTTGGAACTTAGGATCAACGACAACAGCGTAATCTTTGCTGGCGTCCTATGAAGTTGATCCACGATGGAGTACTCGCTCTGTCGGATAAACTTTAACAGCTCGTCTGTCTCCTCCTCGGATTCTTTTTTCTCGGTTTTCTTTTCTTCTTTTTCTTTATTCTTGGGGGCTTTATCATGAAGATCTTCGGGAGTGTAGATCCTGCCACTCCTAGTCATGCCCCCAAGTCCAGCGATGTTGGAGATATCGCTGTCGGCAGAAGAGTGGATGTCGTATATCCACGGCACAGCCTTATTTGATTCGTAGGGGAAAGGTCTTGGAGCGGTGATCCTTAATGGTGTCGGACCTTCCCCTTTATTCGTCTTGATTACCAACAACGGAGTTGATGTGCGCTCGCTTGGCGCGGTTGTTGGCTTATACTTGATGACGAACGGCGTGCGACCCATTTTTGAACATACGCATCGATTTAATCCTTTCTTTTTATTTATGTTTATTACTGAATTACTAGGAGGGATGTATGAAATGAATGATTCTTAGATCCCTCCATGATCTATATGCATGAGATGATGATGTTGAACATGCATGCATTGTGTTTATTGAACTAAGCATTATCATGTTTTTAGGATTTTCCTAAGATGATGCATGATATTGCTTGGTTTGGGTAAATACATATTTTTCTTTTGAATATTTTGTATCTTTTTTTGTATTTTTTGGGTGAAAAGGGAAACTACCTATATGAATGCAATGAAGGTAGATGTTAACACCATGTACTAGAAGATCCTTATTTCTATTTATTCTTATTTTAATAGAATAGGAATGTTGTTTGTTTAAAGAATGCAAATGTATGCTCATACAATGTCACATAACGAATGCACAAACAATTCACTCATCCACGAACAGTCACGAGCGAATCACGAGGTAGGGGTATCCTGCAGAAAAGTGCATATTCAAGGTGGTTCTAACTGTTCTCACCGGTCTGAGGCCCCCAAGGTGCCCCCATTATAGGGACCCAATTCCTCTTGTCGTAGGTCGATGGAAAGCTCCAACGCACCGTCGGACTCAAGTTCATGGTTATCACCTTGAGTGATGTTTTCCGACAACGGTCTCATAGGCTCCTATAAACCCATCAACCGGCCGTACTAACATCCACTCCCTATGGATTACCACTCATGCCCCCGGGTATAGAGGGAACTGTTGTGTGCAAAGGTTTGTGTGCAATTTTATTTCAAACAATTGCGGAAAATTAAACATACAACAGTTATTAAAGCCAAATAGATAAACATGTTATCATACAAGTGAGGGGTAATAAAGTAATTTTAACTATTATTTGTTAAAAATAATCTGTCACTAAATGGGACTGACTCTCGAGGCTTCCCCAGTGGAGTCGCCATCTGTCGCCACCGGCCCGAAACGGGGCTTTCGGCATTCGCGAAGGATGGTTGGACTCGTTTATTTGTTTAAAAAAAAAATAGTGGATTGCTAGAATGACTTATTCTCAAACTGAGACCTCGTCAAACGAGCAATTTTATTAAAAGGCTCACTAATCCATATTAATCCCAAGCGGGACCCTCCATGGATTAGTGGTTTTCATAAAAGGAGGGTTCGTGGAGTCGCCACCAATGTTTTACTCAAAACATTGGAAAAAGGGATAAGGCAATTGATTTAAAAATCAACTTTGGCCACTACAACCAGAGTTGGGTAAGGGAGTCGGTTATGCGTGGGGAAGGTGTTAGCACCCCACGGCGCCCCTTTCGGGTTCCCTATGACAGATTATTTTTAAAAGAACAGTATAAAATTACTAAATTACCCCTATTTATTCTAAGCAATTATAAATTGACTATCTACATGATGACAGTTTAAATATGCACACAGAAAGCAGTAAAAGGAAGGATTGAAGGGAAACCTCTTGAAGCGTGCTTTTATATATTGCAAAGAACTGGGAAGCGTTTTGGCGTTCCCTCGCTCTACAAGCCCGCTCCTCGCTCTCCTAGAACAAAATTTTAACTAAGGGAATCAAAAAGATTTCCCCTCGACTTGGTTCGATCCTCAAGCAAAATGGCTCGGGGCTCAAGAACTTCGTCGGATCAACTCTCCGAGTGATTTCTAGGGCAGAACACTGCTCAAAAACCCCAGAATACTCAAGGAGAGGGTTGAAACTATCTGAAAAAGTGTGGAATGACGTCCAATTGACGTCATATTTATAGGGAATAGGCGCAATACGGCCTACAGGGGCAATACGGCCGTATTGAAATTTTTGAACTTCAATACGGTCGTATTGAAGTTCAATACGGTCGTATTGAAGTTCAATACGGTCGTATTGAAATTCAGAAATTTCAATACGCCCGTATTGAGTTCGCTGCGGTTGTATTGAAGTGTCAATACGGTCGTATTGACTTCAGTACGACCGTATTGAAGTTTCAGAAACTTCAATACGCCGTATTGAGTTTCGCTGCGGCCGTATTGAAGCTTCAATACGGCCGTATTAAGTTCAGTACGGCCGTATTGGGCTTTTTCCCTCCACTTCCTTATTTTGAGCTATTCTAAGACCTCTAGACCTACAGAGAACCCTCCTAGGGCCTTCGAGGAGTCCTTCTGGCTGATTATCCTTCAGTCTTCGAGAGTCTTCAAGCTTTATTTCCGACCCGGACAATTTTAGGGGTCTACAATCCTCACCCCAAGATTCGGAATGATTCTTGCGCAACAGCCTGAATATTGGTTTGCACGTGTCAGTCAACTATGCGATGAACCTTGCGACATAGTTCACCCTGCCGAGGAATCCTCTTATCTCTTTCTCGGTCTTAGGAGGAGGCATTTCCATTATTGCCTTCACTTTATCGGGGTCCACCTCTATGCCCTTTTCACTGACGATGAACCCGAGAAGCTTACCCGACCGAACTCTGAAAGTACACTTAGCCGGATTTAGCTTAAGCTGATACTTGCGAAGCCGGTTGAATAGTTTTCTCAAATATTGGATATGGTCCATTTCGTCCTTTGACTTTGCGATCATTTCGTCCACGTATACTTCGATTTCTTTGTGGATCATGTCGTGGAATAACATCACCATCGCTCGTTGGTAGGTGGCACCCGCATTTTTGAGTCCAAAAGGCATCACCCTGTAGCAGAAAGTGCCCCAGGGTGTAATGAAGGAAGTTTTCTTGCGGTCTTCCTCATTCATCTTGATTTGGTTGTACCTAGAGTACCCATCCATAAAGGAATAGAGTGTGTTCGTGGCTGTATGATCCACTAGTGTATCGATGTGCGGTAAGGGAAAATCGTCCTTTGGACTGGCACGATTCAGATCCCTGTAGTCAACACAAACTCTAACCTTTCCATTCCTTTTAATGACTGGCACGATGTTAGCCAGCCATTCGGGATACTGGGATACAACCAAGAATCCCGCGTCTAATTGCTTTTCGACCTCCTCCTTGATCTTTAAAGATCACTCGGGCTTGATTCGTCGGAGCTTTTGTTTGACGGGTCGAAACCCTTCTTTCAATGGTAACTTGTGCTCGACGATGTTAGAGTCCAAACCGGGCATATCACGGTACGACCATGCAAATACGTCCTTATATTCCCTTAACAATTGGATCAATTGCGCCCTTATTTCATCACTGATATGGGCCCAATGTTGACCTCTTTTATCTCTTGGCCCTGCCCCAAATTCACGGTCTCCAATTTCTCTTGATACGGTTGGAGTAGACGAGCTTCTTGATTTAGCAGTCTTTGCAGATCCGGAGAGATGGTCTCCTCATCACTGTCCAACTCAACCCATTCACCCTCAACTTTCAGATCCCGGTCGGAGCAAACAATCACAGACATAATTGTTTTATTGGTTCTGTTTTTGGTTTAGAATTATTAATGTTAATGAGAGAAAGGGAGAAAAGAACAAATGAGAGAATGATGTGTGAAAAATGCCTCTTTATTGATATGTATAAAAAAAACTGTACAAAAACCCTTATTTACATGAAAAGGATCTCATGATCTCGGGTACTGATCATGAGTCCCAGAAAGAAAAGAAAAATGTGGAGGGGCCCTATCGTGGCTTGCTCTTCTCTCTACTCCTGCTTCGGCAGAGGATTCTTGCCCACGTCGGGCGCTGTCGAATCAAAAGTGATCCACCCAGCATCGATAAGGTCTTGGACCTTATATTTGAGAGCTCTACAGTTCTCCGTTGAATGCCCCGGTGCCCCCGAATGGTATAGACATTTGTCTTGCGGTTTGTACCAATTGGGGTAAGGTGGATCAATCTTCCTTGGTGGAATGTAAGCTAGAAGATGAGCTTGCTCTAGCTTCGGTAGGAGGTCGCTATATGTGGTCGGAAGTTTATCAAACTTCTTCACAGGGTTGTACTGCGACTTTCCCGACTTCGAAGCGGAGGAAGATGAAGAAATAGTTATGGCGTTGACTCCTCCTTCCTTCTTCTTCCCAAAGGTCTTCTTAGCTTCAAATGATTGGGAAGGCTTAGCTAGCTTCCCACTTTTCAGCCCTTGTTCCACTCTTTCTCCAATGGTGATGATGTCCGAGAAGAGCGTTGTCGTGTTCCCTATCATCTTGTCATAATAGAGACCGGTCAACGAGTTTATAAATAGGGACACCGTCTCCTTATCCGACAGCGGGGGCTCTATTTGTGCTGCCAATTCCCTCCATCGTTGGGCGTACACCTTAAAGGATTCATCATTTTTCTTGCTCAAGGCTTGAAGATCGGACCTATCGGGTGTTAGGTCGATGTTATACTTGTAGCGCTTGAGAAATGCGTCGGCCAACTGCTTCCATGTAAGCACCTGATTCCCATCCAGCTGCATATACCAGTTGAGTGCGGTGTCAGCCAAGCTCTCTTGGAAGCAATGGATTAAGAGCTTTTCATTAGTGGCATATGCATCCATCTTTCGGCAATACATGGTGAGATGACTTTTGGGGCAAGTCGATCCCACATACTTTGGGAGATCGGGCAGTTTAAATTTGGGAGGGAATTGGATGTCCCTCACTAAGCACATGTCGACGGCATCTTTGATATCAAAATCATGCCCCTCCATAGCCCTCAACCGGTCCTCGAGAGCGTGGAATTGTTCCTTTGAAATCTCGGGCTCTCTAATTGTAATCCCCGCCCCAAGGGGTACAGCTTGCGGAGGCTCTTGCTCTTGCTCCTCCTCATGATGGGACTCATGGTCACTGTGTTGAGCCCCGTGTATGTTTTGGTGACGCATGAGTTCCATCATTTGCGCCATTTGCTCCTTGAGCTGTGAGAGCTCGGCTGTAAGCTTCTTATTTTGTTCCTCCAACGCGTCCATTTTCTTGAGTTTCTGCGCGCGCGTGAGGACAGAGAGATGACCAGCCACTTTCTAAAATGAATGCTTAATCTAATTAGTTTATTTATGGAATGAATACTCTCTTGACATGAGCTTGGTAACCTTCCATCTTTAAGGCGCTGCCTTTTTAAGACGGAGGTTTACCACCCTCCTTGACTTATGATCTCTCCCCAACGGAGAATCTCAATAGTCATGGGTCTCTTTCACTCATGTCAAGGGGTATTGGTGAGCCTAAAATGAATGGTTATGAGGATGCATGATGTCTTATTGGTAATGATGCACATGCTCCTCACTTTTATTATATTTTCACACATGGTCTTTCCTCTCATGTCATGACATTTTTCATGCATGGGGGTTATTCTTAGACCTTATCACTGTAGACCCCTAAAATTATCCGGGTCGGAAATAAGACTCGAAGACTCTCGAAGATCAAAGGAAAGTCAGCCAAAGGGACTCTTAGAAGACCGTGGGATGACAATCTGTAGGTTTAGAGGTCTTAGAGTAGCAAAAAATAAGAAAGTGGAGGGAATGAAGCCCAATACGGCCTCCCAAAAGTTCAGTACGGCCGTATTGAACATTTTAAACTACAATACGGCCGCACTGAACTCAATACGGCCGTATTGAAGTTTCTGAACTTCAATACGGCTGCACTGAACTCAATACGGCTGCACTGAACTTCAATACGGCTGCACTGAACTCAATACGGCCGTATTGAGGTTTTTTGAACTTCAATACGGCCGTACTGAATTCAATACGGCCGTATTGTAGTTCAAAACTTCAATACGGACCGTATTGACCCCAGAGGCCGTATTGCGCCTCATCCCTATAAATATGACGTCAATTGGACGTCATTCTACACTTGGACACTGAGTTTTAACCCTCTTCTTGAGTATTCTGGGTTTTTTTGAGCAGTGCTCTGCCTAGAAATCACTCGGAGAGTTGATCCGACAAAGTTCTCGAGTTCTGAGCTTTTTGCTTGAGTCTCGAACTGAGTCGAAGGGAAATCCTCCGGATTTCCATAGTTAAAATTTTCTAGGAGGGAGCGAGCGAGCTTGTAGAGCGAGGGAACGCCAAAAAGCTTCCCAGTTTTACTTGAATATAAAAGCACGCTTCAAAGGTTTCTTCTTAAGACCTTCCTTTTACTGCTTTCTGTGTGTATATTTAACTGTCATCATGTAGATAGTTAAGTTATAATTGTTTAGAATAAATAGGGGTAATTTAGTAATTTCGCACTATTATTTTTAGAAATAATCTGTCATAGGGAACCCGAAAGGGGCGCTGTGGGGTGCTAACACCTTCCCCACGCGTAACCGACTCCCTTACCCGACTCTGGTTGTCATGGCCGAAGTCGATTTTTGAATCGATTGCCTTAAACTTCTTTTTCCAATGTTTTGAGTAAAACATTGGTGGCGACTCCATGAACCTTTCCTTTTTATGAAAACCGCTAATCCATGGAGGGTCCCGCTTGGGATTAACATGGATTGGTGAGCCTTTTAATAAAATTGCTCGTTTGACAAGGTCTCAGTTTGAGAATAAGTCATTCTAGCAATCCATATTTTTAAACAAATAAAAGAGTCCAACCATCCTTCGCGAATGCCGAAAGCCCGTTTCGGGCCGGTGGCGACAGATGGCGACTCCGCTGGGGAAGCCTCGAGAGTCAGTCCCATTTAGTGACAGATTATTTTTAACAAATAATAGTTAAAATTACTTTATTACCCCTCACTTGTATGATAACATGTTTATTTATATGGCTTTAATAACTGTTGTATGTTTAGTTTCTGCAATTGTTTGAAATATAAATTGCACACAAACCTTTGCACACAACAGTTCCCTCTATACCCGGGGGCATGAGTGGTAAGCCATAGGGAGTGGATGTTAGTACGGCCGGTTGTCGAATGGGTCTATAGGTGCCCGTAGACCGTTGTCGGAAAGCATCACTCAAGGTGATAACCATGAACTCAAGTCCGACAGTGCGTTGGAACTTTCCATCGACTTACGACGAGAGGAATTGGGTCCCTATAATGGGGGCACCTTGGGGGCCTCAGACCAGTGAGAACAGTTAGAACCTCCTTGAATATGCACTTTTCTGCAGGATACCCCTACCTCGTGATTCGCTCGTGACTGTTCGTGGATGAGTGAATTGTTTGTGCATTGATTATGTGACATTGTATGAGCATACATTGCATTTCTTTAAACATACAACATTCCTATTCTTTTAAAAAAAAAATAAGAATAAATAGGAATAAGAATCTTCCATTATATGGTGTTAACATCTACCTTCATCACATTCATATAGGTAGTTTCCCTTTTCACCCTAAAAATACAAAAAAAATATATATTCAAAAAACAAAGAAAAATGATATTTACCCAAAACCAAGCAATATCATGCATCATCTTAGGGACATCCTAAAAACATGATAATGCTTAGTTGAATAAACACAATGCATGCATATTCAACGTCATCATCTCATATCATGCATTCTTATCAAAGATCATGGAGGGGTCTAGATTTGCATTTCATACATCCCTCCTAGTAATTCATCAATAAACATTAATAAAAAGAAAGAATTAATCGATGCGTATGTTCAAGATGGATCGCACGCCGTTTGTTATTAAGTGTAAGCCAACAACCGCGCCAAGCGAGCATACGTCAACTCCGTTGTTGGTAATCAAGACAAACAAAGGGGAAGGTCCAACGCCGTTAAGGATCATCGCTCCAAGGCCTTTTCCCTACGAATCAAATAAGGCTGTGCCATGGATATATGACATCCATTCTTCTGCCGACAGCGATATTTCCAACATCGCTGGACTTGGGGGCATGACTAGGAGTGGCAGGATCTACACTCCCGAAGATCTTCATGATAAAGCCCCCAAGAATAAAGAAAAAGAAGAAAAGAAAACCGAGGAAAAAGAATCCGAGGAGGAGACAGACGAGCTGTTAAAGTTTATCCGACAGAGCGAGTACTCCATCGTGGATCAACTTCATAGGACGCCAGCAAAGATTACACTGTTGTCGTTGATCCTGAGCTCCGAACCGCATCGGCAAGCTCTGTTGAAAGTCTTGAACGAGGCATATGTGTCGCATACTATCTCCCAAGACAAATTTGAGGGGATTGTTAGTCACATTACGGCTAATGATCACCTCTCTTTCACCGATGAAGAGATCCCCGCTGAGGGACCGAACCACAACAAGCCCTTGCACATCTCTGTAAAGTGCAAGGAGTATCACATCGCTAAAGTCTTGGTAGATAATGGATCTTCCTTGAACGTAATGCCAAAAAGAACGCTCGAGCAAGTGGAAATCAAGGGAATCCAAATGCGCCCTAGCAACATGATCGTCCGAGCTTTCGGCGGTTCTAAAAGAGAAGTGGTGAGCGAAGTCAATCTCCCAATCCAAATTGGACCCACCATCTTCAACGTCGAATTTCAAGTGATGGACATTTCTCCCGCATACAGCTGTCTCCTCGGCCGACCTTGGATTCATGATGAAAAAGCTGTTCCTTCTACGCTCCACCAGAAAGTCAAATTCATTGTGGGTGACAAGCTGGTGACTGTACAAGCTGAAGACGATATACTCATTAGCAAGCCATCCACCATACCTTATGTGGATACAGCAGAGGAAGCTTTAGAAACCGCCTTCCAAGCATTGGAAATCGCCAATGTCGAAACGTTTCCCCGAGAAACGAAGAAGGTAGCCTACATGCTCACGAAGCACGGATACTTGCCTAGACAAGGACTTGGCAAGGATTCCCAAGGAATTCCCGAGCTACCTATTATCAAGGATAATCCGGGGAAACAAGGGTTAGGATACAACCCTTATAAAGATCAAAGGACGAAGAGAAACCAAGATCCTTCTCGACGTTCTTTAAGCCAGATCTTTAGGAAGGCCGGTTCACAAGCGTTAAGGCCGGTCGTCGTCGTCAAGTGTTTTTCTCCTTCCGATAGGGATGTATAGACCTGATGACTATTAGAGATTACTCCTCGGGGACAGCCCGACCCCCGAGCCTCGATAGGGCACATGTTTCCACTATGATTATAATAAAATCATTCTTCATTATTTCTTATTGCTTCTTTTCTTGCTTAAAATAAAATTCTAGACCGCATTATTTAACCCTGTTTGAATAAACATAAATGAGGTTAAAATCGTCTTAATAAAAATAAACCCGCATCTTTTTTATGTGGAAGTGTGTGACAACTTGGAGCACCTTTCCTTGGCCTCAATAAGTGCCGTCATGGATAAAAAGAAATCCATTCAGGACAAAAATCCTAAAAAACAAAAAGCTCGGCAGGAAACCCAAAAAGGGGACTGCGCAAAAATAAGAGCAAAAGACCCGCTAGGAATCCCACAAAAGGGTGACCTAGGCAAAAATTAGGGTTACAAAATAATGAACAAAAACAAAAGCCCGCTAAAACTCCACAAATGGGTGTTTTAGGCAAAAGTTAGGGCAATCGAAAAACAGAATAAATCCATGATGGTACCACCAACTGAATTCAACAAAGGGGCTCAAGAAAAGCTATCCAAGTTGTCAAATCACAAATGTTAATAACCAAGACGTGCTTAACTTCATAAGTGTTTAATCAAACAAGCCTAAACACTTAAGCCTACCATTGGCCAAGCCATTCTTACAAAATCCATTTTTCAAAAAATAAATAATCCCCTCTAAAACACAAACTTTCGAAAAAAAATATCCTTTCCTTCTTTTCTCTCTTGTCCCAAACGATTTTTGAATAATCTAGTGGAAACATGGAGATATAGTAGTCAATAGGAGGGTTGACACATCTTCTAAAGGAAAGGAAAATCATTTGGTTGATGACACCAAATCTCAATATAACATGCATCATTCCTCGGTTACAGAAATCGGCAGCACACAGCCCGTCTAGAGGAATGGCAAAAATCCAAACAGAGAAACGCATCGGTTAATTCTTTTGAAAAGTGAATCAAATAGAATTAGGTGCATCATACTGCATACATGCATACAGATGATAGGTGTAATGGAAGATCACTTATTCTCTGTTTATTGAAAAAAACAAAAAAATATAAACTTCAGAAAAAACAATGCGCCCGTACCATGTTCAGTACACCCGTACTAAAATCAGGGTTATGAACAAAATTTCAACTCAATACGGGCGTACTGAAATGGATACGGCCGTATTGGCCATAAAGAAATTTTCAAAGACCTCATCATGAGGCAGTCGCATAAAATAGAAAAAATAGAAAAATTGCTTGTGTATGACAGCAGCAAACAAAATGCAGAAATTCAGAAAATCAATAAAACGTACAGAATAATTGAGCCTGGAGAGGCTTGCCGAAATAATACTCTCTCAGAATAACTGAGCCTGGAGAGGCTTGCCAAAATAATACTCTCTCAGAATAACTGAGCCTGGAGAGGCTCGCCGAAATAATACTCTCTCAGAATAACTGAGCCTGGAGAGGCTCGCCGAAATAATACTCTCTCAGAATAACTGAGCCTGGAGAGGCTTGCCGAAATAATACTCCCCAAATCATACAGAATAACTGAGCCTGAAGAGGCTTGCCAAAATAATACTCCCCAGAGACATTTCTGTACAGAAAAAGCCAAAACCAACAAAAAAGGCAAAAATACAGAAAAAGCCAAAATCAACAAAAAATACAGAAAAAACCGAAATCAACAAAAAAGGCAAAAACACAGAAAAAGCCAAAATCGACAAAAAAGGCAAAATACAGAAAATCCAACAAATCATACAGAATAACTGAGCCTGGAGAGGCTTGCCGAAATAATACTCGTACAGAATAACTGAGCCTGGAGAGGCTTGCCGAAATAATACTCATACAGAATAATTGAGCCTGGAGAGGCTTGCCGAAATAATACTCGTACAGAATAACTGAGCCTGGAGAGGCTTACCGAAATAATACTCTCTCAGAATAACTGAGCCTGGAGAGGCTTGCCGAAATAATACTCCTTCAGAATAACTGAGCCTGGAGAGGCTTGCCGAAATAATACTCCTTCAGAATAATTGAGCCTGGAGAGGCTCGCCGAAATAATACTCTCTCAGAATAATTGAGCCTGGAGAGGCTTGCAGAAACAATACTCCCTCTTAGAATAATTGAGCCTGGAGAGGCTCGCCGAAATAATACTCTCTCAGAATAACTGAGCCTGGAGAGGCTCGCAGAAATAATACTCCCCAGAGAAACCTCAGCTTAAGCTCATGGAACAAATCCCCAGCGAGAGCTATCAAAGCAAGATCGTCAAAATCCCCAATGGAAGCACGATCATCCATGCAAAATATTCAGTCAAAGGACTTGAAACTTCCTCAGTGGAAGATAGCTCTCTGACTCAAGCGCTGAGTGAGGCTAAGCCTGCAGAGGCTTCCTAAATAATACTCTGGGATACATAAGATCCCCAAATCCCCAGTCGCCTACTCAAGAGGCACCCCTACAAAAGGAGAAAAATAAAATAAAAAATATCAATAAATATTCCCCAAGCGGAATTCGGCATCCAGCCAAACACCGAACATCAAGATGATTTGCCTAACAGAAGAGGCCAGTCAAGAATTGAATGACAGAATCCCCCAGCGGATAACAGCCTACACAGAGGCTACAAAAATCAGAAAATCAAAAGAGACACCCGAATAAGGATAATCGGGATACTCCACCACCGTCAAAAGGACGTCAGCCAATCATAAGGCATCGCTCACATCAGAAAGAGCATCTTCGTGTCTACACCCCAAGGAAACAGAAATTCCTCAATGGGTACCAACTACGCAATGGAAAGTTGGGACACAAGAACCTATGAGTAACTGCACATCCCCTAGACGGATCCCTGCGTTATCCAGCCCTCAGTGGCAGAAAAATCAAAAACAATCGTCGAAGCAGCATCGTGGACTGTGGAGACAAAACTATCACAAATCCCTGGAGAGGGCAAACTCACGCTACCCAGATGTCCAGAGCACCGAGGTATGCACAAAGCCTGGAGAGGCAATACTTAGCTACCCAGATGTCCAAGGCACCGAGGTATGCACAAGCCTGAAGAGGCAATACTTAGCTACCCAGATGTCCAGAGCACCGAGGTATGCACAAGCCTGGAGAGGTAATACTCAGCTACCCAGATGTCCAGAGCACCGAGGTATGCACAAAGCCTGGAGAGGCAATACTCAGCTACCCAGATGTCCAGAGCACCGAGGTATGCACAAGCCTGGAGAGGCAATACTCAGCTACCCAGATGTCCAGAGCACCGAGGTATGCACAAGCCTGGAGAGGAAATACTCAGCTACCCAGATGTCCAGAGCACCGAGGTATGCAATGAGCTTGGAGAGGCGACGACTAATACTCACCCTGGAGAGGGCAAACTCAACCTGGAGAGGCTACTCAACAATTTTCCCACCTGAAGACACTACAAGTCGGAAGGATGGCTTATTCCCCGGACAATTGGGTCAACTCCTTTACTTATCAAACGGTACACCAAAAGGCCGTTTGACTAAGTAAAGGGGGGGCAGCTGTAGACCCCTAAAATTGTCCGGGTCGGAAATAAGACTCGAAGACTCTCGAAGATCAAAGGAAAGTCAGCCAAAGGGACTCTTAGAAGACCGTGGGATGACAATCTGTAGGTTTAGAGGTCTTAGAGTAGCAAAAAATAAGAAAGTGGAGGGAATGAAGCCCAATACGGCCTCCCAAAAGTTCAGTACGGCCGTATTGAACATTTTAAACTACAATACAGCCGCACTGAACTCAATACGGCCGTATTGAAGTTTCTGAACTTCAATACGGCTGCACTGAACTCAATACGGCTGCACTGAACTTCAATACGGCTGCACTGAACTCAATACGGCCGTATTGAGGTTTTTTGAACTTCAATACGGCCGTACTGAATTCAATACGGCCGTATTGTAGTTCAAAACTTCAATACGGACCGTATTGACCCCCAGAGGCCGTATTGCGCCTCATCCCTATAAATATGACGTCAATTGGACGTCATTCTACACTTGGACACTGAGTTTTAACCCTCTTCTTGAGTATTCTGGGTTTTTTTGAGCAGTGCTCTGCCTAGAAATCACTCGGAGAGTTGATCCGACAAAGTTCTCGAGTTCTGAGCTTTTTGCTTGAGTCTCGAACTGAGTCGAAGGGAAATCCTCCGGATTTCCATAGTTAAAATTTTCTAGGAGGGAGCGAGCGAGCTTGTAGAGCGAGGGAACGCCAAAAAGCTTCCCAGTTTTACTTGAATATAAAAGCACGCTTCAAAGGTTTCTTCTTAAGACCTTCCTTTTACTGCTTTCTGTGTGTATATTTAACTGTCATCATGTAGATAGTTAAGTTATAATTGTTTAGAATAAATAGGGGTAATTTAGTAATTTCGCACTATTATTTTTAGAAATAATCTGTCATAGGGAACCCGAAAGGGGCGCTGTGGGGTGCTAACACCTTCCCCACGCGTAACCGACTCCCTTACCCGACTCTGGTTGTCATGGCCGAAGTCGATTTTTGAATCGATTGCCTTAAACTTCTTTTTCCAATGTTTTGAGTAAAACATTGGTGGCGACTCCATGAACCTTTCCTTTTTATGAAAACCGCTAATCCATGGAGGGTCCCGCTTGGGATTAACATGGATTGGTGAGCCTTTTAATAAAATTGCTCGTTTGACAAGGTCTTGTCGCCACCCGGCCCGAAACGGGCTTTCGGCATTCGCGAAGGATGGTTGGACTCTTTTATTTGTTTGAAAATATGGATTGCTAGAATGACTTATTCTCAAACTGAGACCTTGTCAAACGAGCAATTTTATTAAAAGGCTCACCAATCCATGTTAATCCCAAGCGGGACCCTCCATGGATTAGCGGTTTTCATAAAAAGGAAGGGTTCATGGAGTCGGCACCAATGTTTTACTCAAAACATTGGAAAAAGAAGTTTAAGGCAATCGATTCAAAAATCGACTTCGGCCATTACAACTAGAGTCGGGTAAGGGAGTCGGTTACGCGTGGGGAAGGTGTTAGCACCCCCACAGCACCCCTTTCGGGTTCCCTATGACAGATTATTTAAAAATAATAGTGCAAAATTACTAAATTACCCCTATTTATTCTAAGCAATTATAAATTAACTATCTACATGATGACAGTTTAAATATGTACACACAGAAAGCTGTAAAAGAAGGGACTTTAAAGAGATAAACCTTTGAAGCGTGCTTTCTTATATATCTTGACAGAAATTGGGAAGCGTTTTGGCGTTCCCTCCCTCTACAAGACCGCTCGCTCCCTTCTATAAAATTTTAACTATGGAAATCCAGAGGATTTCCCTTCGACTAGGTTCGAGACTCAAGCAAATGGCTCGTGACTCAAGAACTTCGTCGGATCAACTCTCCGAGTGATTTCTAGGCAGAGCACTGCTCAAAAAAACACAGAATACTCAAGAAGAGGGTTAAAACTCAGTCCCAAAGTGTGAAATGACGTCCCATTGACGTCATATTTATAGGGAAGAGGCTCAATACGGTTTCTGGGGGTCAATACGGTCCGTATTGAAGTTTTGAACTACAATACGGCCGTATTGAATTCAATACGGCCGTATTGAAGTTCAAAAACCTCAATACGGCCGTATTGAAGTTCAGTGCAGCCGTATTGAAGTTCAGTGCAGCCGTATTGAATTCAATGCAGCCGTATTGAAGTTCAGAAACTTCAATACGGCCGTATTGAGTTTAGTGCGGCCGTATTGAAGTTCAAAATGTTCAATACGGCCGTACTGAACCTATGGGAGGCCGTATTGGGCTTCATTCCTCCCACTTTTCTTATTTTAGCTATCCTAAGACCTCTAGACCTATAGAGAACCCTCCTTGGGCCTTCTGGAAGTCCTTCTGGCTGATCTTCCTTCAGTCTTCGAGAGTCTTCAAGCTTTATTTCCGACCCGGACAAATTGAAGTTCAGTGCAGCCGTATTGAAGTTCAGTGCAGCCGTATTGAATTCAATGCAGCCGTATTGAAGTTCAGAAACTTCAATACGGCCGTATTGAGTTCAGTGCGGCCGTATTGAAGTTCAAAATGTTCAATACGGCCGTACTGAACCTCTGGGAGGCCGTATTGGGCTTCATTCCTCCCACTTTTCTTATTTTAGCTATCCTAAGACCTCTAGACCTATAGAGAACCCTCCTTGGGCCTTCTGGAAGTCCTTCTGGCTGATCTTCCTTCAGTCTTCGAGAGTCTTCAAGCTTTATTTCCGACCCGGACAATTTTAGGGGTCTACAGGTCTCAGTTTGAGAATAAGTCATTCTAGCAATCCATATTTTTAAACAAATAAAAGAGTCCAACCATCCTTCGCGAATGCCGAAAGCCCGTTTCGGGCCGGTGGCGACAATCACGAGGTTTATTATTAATGCACAAACAATGTCACATAGACCTATACACAAACAATTCACTCATCCACGAACAGTCACGAGCGAATCACGAGGTAGGGGTATCCTGCAGAAAAGTGCATATTCAAGGAGGTTCTAACTGTTCTCACTAGTCTGAGGCCCCCAAGGTGCCCCCATTATAGGGACCCAATTCCTCTCGTCGTAAGTCGATGGAAAGTTCCAACGCACTGTCGGACTTGAGTTCATGGTTTTCACCTTGAGTGATGCTTTCCGACAACGGTCTACGGGCACCTATAGACCCATTCGACAACCGGCCGTACTAACATCCACTCCCTATGGCTTTCCACTCATGCCCCCGGGTATAGAGGGAACTGTTGTGTGCAAAGGTTTGTGTGCAGTTTTTATTTCAAACAATTGCGAAAATTTAAACATACAACAGTTATTAAAAACCACATAGATAAAACATATTATCATACAAGCTAGGGGTAATGAAGAAATTTTAAACTTATTATTTTAGAAATAATCCATCACTAAATGGGACTGACTCTCGAGGCTTCCCTAGCGGAGTCGCCATCTGTCGCCACCCGCCGAAACGGACCTTGGCATTCGCGACGATGGTCGGACTCTTTTTAAGTTTTGAAAAATGATGGATTGTTAGAACGACTTATTCTCAAACTGAGACCTCATCGAACTAACAATTTTATTAAATGACTTTCACCAATCCATGTTAATCCCAAGCGGGACCCTCCATGGATTAGTGGTTTTCGCAAAAAGAAGGGTTCTTGGAGTCGCCACCAATGTTTTACTCAAAACATTGGAAAAAGGGATAAGGCAATTGATTTTCGCAAATCAACCTTGGCCATTACAACCAGAGTTGGGTAAGGGAGTCGGTTACGTGCGGGGAAGGTGTTAGCACCCCACAACGCCCCTTTCGGGTTCCCTATGACGGATTATTTCATAAATAACAGTGTAAAATTACTAAATTACCCCTATTTATTAGAAACGATTATAAGCGGAATATTTACATGATGAAAATTCTAAATATGCAATGCAACAATCAGAAAGCGGTAAAAGAAGGGATTTGGAAAAGAAACCTTTGAAGCGTGCTTTTATATATTTAAACAGACGTTAGGAGGCTTTTTGGCGCTCCTTCCCACTACACGCTCGCTCGTTCCTTCCCTAAAAATAATTTTTACTCCAGAAATCAAAGAGATTTCCCTTCGACTAGTTTGAATCCTCAAGCTAAATGCTCAGAACTCAAGAACTTCGTCGGATCGGCTCTCGGAGAGATTTCTAGGGCAGAACACTGCTCAAAAACCCGAGAATACTCAGCCAGAGGGTCCAGAAGTCTGGAAAAAGTGTCAAAATGTGTGGAATGACGTCCAAATGACGTCCTATATATAGGAGTGAGGCGCAGTACGGCCTCTGACATCAATACGGCCCGTACTGAAGTTTTGAACTACAGTACGGCCGTATTGAATTCAGTACGGCCGTATTGGTTTCAGTACAGCCGTATTGTAGTTCAAATTGTTCAGTACGGCCGTATTGAACTTCTAGGAGGCCGTATTGAGCTCCAATCCTCCCACATCCTTATTTTAAGCTACTCTAAGACTTCTAAACATATGAAGAATCATCCTAGGGTCTTCCAGGGTCTTCCAGGAGTCCTTTCGGCTGACTTTCCTTCGGTCTTCGAGAGTCTTCGAGTCTTATTTCCGACCCGGACAATTTTAGGGGTCTACAAGGCCCATGGGCTAAGGGCCCAACTACTAGGGCTATGGCAAGGATGATACATGAAGAGTGGGCCCAAGCCCAAGGGAAGCCCACCACTTTATTTTTGTTGGGCTTTGTATCAAGCCCATTAGATTAGGGTTAGTATAGGATTGGGCCTTAGTGCCTTGTATTTCTTTTGGGCCTTGTATTTTCGGCCTTGTAGTGTAGGAGTTTCATTTAGAGGTCATGTGAGTTTAGGGTTATTTAGGTTCCATGTGAATTTACATTAGCATCTAATTAGAAGCACATTTGGTGTGCATTTCGGCCATGTGCAACACATGCACATGGTGTGATCCGAAATGCAACTCAAATGGCCTCCTAATTATATGCCAAATGAGTGCACATGGAGGGGGTGGCCGGTTGGCACCAAAATTTGAATTTTAGAATTCAAATTTTGGCGCCTAGAGTTAAGTTAACCATACCATGGTTTTACTTAACTCTAGGTGAACCCAACTTAAACCCTTAACCTAATTTCACCTATAAATCTTCCTATGGCCGAGTCTTGTAGTACTTTTGGAATTAATTGAATGAGATTTCTGCATTTGAAACCTCTCCCTCCGAAAGTCCTTTGGTCACCTATCTCTACCCTCCTTGAGTGCTTCTCTTTGTAGAGCTAGGTCACCTTTCTTCCTTGGCATTTAGCTAGAAGTAAGCTTCGGCCACCTTGAGTCTCCTTGGAGCTCCAATCCTTGACGCCTCTTCCAAGGATCCGTGGAGACTTGAAGTTCTTCCTATGTGCATCCAAGTGGAAGCACATCAAGTGGTATCAAGAGCATCCAGTTTTTTCTTCAAGAGATAAGTCTTGATTCTTATCTTTTGAAATTTTTGATCCGTGGTTTCTTCATCTCTTTTTCATCTTGTTCATTTTGTGTTCATGTCATTTTAGAGTTGATTCCTTCCTAGATCTATTGTCTTGTCTTAAAATTGAAGGATCTAGTTTCGATTTTGCTTGAGTGATTCATATATGCATTGCTTCCATGAATCATGCTCCATTCTCTTTTGCTTAATTAGGAATTTTCTGCCTATTAGCTTTTTGATTTGTTTGAGTCTTATTTGAATTTTATTCGGCCATTGAAATTGCTTGAGTCTTAATTTTTGTTTTGAATCCATGTTTAGTAAGGTTGTGTAGTTCTTTATATGTTCATCATTCCTAGCATTGCTTGTTGATCCTTTTGAATTTTCTTTTGAAGGTTGAATTAATTTTTTTTTGGATTTGGTCGAGATCCCTAAGTGTTTGTATAAGCTCATCAAATTTTGTTTTAAATTGAGTTCATAAACTACTATTAGATCATTAGTAGTTTTCCTAGAATTTTTAGGTTTCCAAAATTTTGAAAATGTCTTAAGATTTCTTCAATCCGTTAATGTTTGATCTTGGATAATTGGAGTATGCTGAAATTTGTGTTTCTCATTCAAATTTGAATTTGAATTGTGGAGCCTAAAACCGTGCATGTGCCTTCTAAATTTACAAGCATAAAAAGCATGACTAATTTGGTTTGAATTTGAACCTTATTTGCTTGTCATTTGGTACTTCAAAAAAATTTGAAATCCGGTTTTAGTGTTTCATCAAGAGTGACCGAGACTAGTGTGCACAATTTGACCTAAAAGCAAAAGGAAACTCCTAACTTTAAAAAAAATATAGAAGAAAGATCAAAAGAAAATTCAAAACAAAAGTGCATTAAAAAAAATAGCTAAACCTAATTTGAAAAGCAAAAGCCAATTAAGGAGTTTGAAATCTAAATTGTTGCTTCTCGGTTGTATATGTCTTTTGGCATCATAACATTTTCAGCTCACCTATTTCTTTTGAGTGTTTTTGGTTTTGTGCATCTAATCTAGAACTATTCCTAGGTCAACTCCTTCTTGTTCTAGTCAACTACTTGTTTGTGTCATATAGTCTTGTCATCTCTTAATCTACTCTTGTTCTTTGTTTGTCCTCACTATCCTTTGTTGTTCCTATATTTGATTTAATCAAAGTGTGGCCTAAGTTTGACCTAGCCTATCTTCCTAGAAGCTAGTTCTACAAGGGTCATCAAAAGAAGCCTAAGGAAAGGAGGAGAAAGGAAGCTAGAGAACTCTCGGTTTTGACTACTTAAACACAAACCATAAACACCTTATTGGCTGGATTGGTGTGGCTGCTGGACTGGATTAAACCGTGAAGATTGAAGGAGATTCAATTTGAATTGTATTTGCATTTTAAAAAAAAAATATTAGTGACCGATTTTAGTGACCGATTTTTCCTTACCTATTTGAAATTTTGTTGCAAATTTGGTCTCTAATTCATCACTAATTCTTTGTGGCTGTTTTTAATTCTTCATTCCAGCCACTTGTTCTTTGTTGTTCATACTTTGTAATTGGCCATTTCAAGGAGTGTCTTGGGAGTGTCTTTGGTACACAACCATCTCTCCTTAGTTTTTCAATTTTCGTTAGTGCATTGGTGGGAGTGGTCCTTGATTGATCTTTGGTATCTCTCAAGCTCTCACCCTAGGACACGTTAGATAGTTTAATTTCATGCTTAATCTTTGTTTTACTTGCTTTCACGCCTAGTATTTCATAGTTCACAAAAACATCAAAAACAATTTTCATTGAAAAAGAATTTGGTAGAGATTAACTACAAAGGGGATTAGTAATTTTTACTTGAAGAGGCTTGGTTTTTAAGTGGCTCCTAGTAGCTCACCTCCCTCCAAAGTTCAATTTGTATACATAATCCTTTAAGTACTTAGTCTTAACCTTGCACAAAAACAATTGCTTTTCAAAGTTCATTCATAAAAAATAATCTTTCACCTATAATGGAAGAATTTTCTACTCCTCATAGTGATACTAATTCAAGTGACAACAAAAGTTTTACTAAATTGTCACGTGAATTAAGATCACTAAAGATATGGAAAGAGCAAGAATTACAACAAAAACTTGAAAAAGAAGCTCAATTTGCTCTAATGGAGGAGGAAATTCGTTTATTAAAGGAGAAAGATAAAAGGAAACATCATCATGGTCAACATAGTTCCTACGTTCATAGTTCCACACTAGGAGAATCAATGCATGATAGCCTAGCTTTAGGAGATCATTATCAACCACCTCCTAGGAGAATCCATAGGACCTCCAAAACAAGGGAATCTAGGGTAGATCTCCCTTATTTTCATGGAAAAGATTATGTGGAGGGTTACCTAGACTGGGAAATGAAAGTAGAACAAATTTTCACTTGCCACCAAGTGAGTGAAGAAAGAAAAGTTTCTCTAGCCACTTTGAGTTTCCAAGGTCATGCCATGTATTGGTGGACCTCTCTTGTGACAGATAGGCGTCTCCATAATGAACCTCCAATTCAATATTGGAATGAATTAAGGAGTGCCTTGAGGAGGAGACATATACCCTCTTACTACACTAGGGAGCTTATCAACAAGCTCCAAAGACTCCATCAAAAAAATATGACTGTGGAGGAATATAGACAAACGATGGAGTTGTACATCATGAGGGCTGGCATTAGAGAAGAGGAAAATATTACCATTGCTAGGTTTTTGAGTGGATTATCCTATGAAATAAGAGATAAGGTTGAGCTTCTCCCTTATAGGGATTTGGATGATTTGGTTTAACTTTGCATAAAGGTTGAACAACAAAATTTACGCAAAGGTTTTCAAACAAGCTCATACTCATCTTCTTTTTCTAAGGATAACTACAAGAGGGAGGGTAAGAAAAATGATTTTGAAAAAAAGACTAATTTTACCTCCAAAAATCTAGACAAAGGTAAAGAAAAAGATAAAAAAATAAACACTTCACACACTAGCACAAAGTCTAGTGACATAAAATGCTTTAAGTGTCTTGGGAGAGGCCACATTGCTTCTCAATGCCCTAACAAAAAAGTGATGATTTTAAGGGGCCAAGACATTTATAGTAGCCATGATGAAGCTACTACTTCTTCATCTTCAAGTGAGGATGAAGAAGAAGCAAGTGAAGAAGAGTCATGTGAGGTTACTTATCCTTATAATGGGGAACTTCTTATGATGAGAAGGGTCCTCAATAACCAACCTAGTGATACACAATCCCAAAGAGAGAACATCTTTCATACAAGATGTAACATTTCAAACAAGGCTTGTTCTCTCATAGTGGATAGTGGATCTTGGTGCAATTGTTGTAGCACTAGGATGGTTGAGAAGTTGGGATTGACTACCACACCCCACCCAAAACCTTATCAACTTCATTGGCTTAATGATGACGGGGATATGGTGGTCAACCAACAAGTGGAAGTAGAGTTTTCTATAGGGAACTATCAAGATAAAGTTAAATGTGATGTAGTTCCTATGGAGGCTTGTCATATTTTATTGGGTAGGCCATGGCAATTTGATAAACAAACTCATCATGATGGCCTAACTAATAAAATAACTTTCACACATAAGGGTAAAAAGTTTGTGCTTCATCCTTTATCACCTTCACAAGTGATAGAAGATCAAGTACAAATGAAGGCCAAACGTGAGCAAGAAAAAGGAAAACAAAAAAAAGTTGAAAAAAAAAAACTTCTAAAAATTGATGAAAAAAAGGATTCTAGAGAGATTAATGTTCCCTCTCTAGAGATAGTTCAAGAAGAGAGTTTTCAATCAAAACCTTTACACAAAAATTCTCTCTTTATTGAACCATCTTCTCATATACTCATGTGTAGAGGAACATTAACTTGTACTGCCACATCTTTTTTGGAAACTTCTCTACCTCTTGAGGTGAAAAATCTTTTAAATGAATTTGATGATATATTTCCCAAGGAAGGTCCAATTGGACTTCCACCTTTTAGGGGAATAGAGCATCAAATAGATCTTGTGCCTGGGGCTAGTCTTCCAAATAGACCAGCCTATAGGACTAATCCACAAGAGACCAAAGAGATAGAGAACCAAGTACAAGAGTTGTTGGAGAAGGGTTGGATTCAAAAGAGTTTAAGCCCTTGTGCTGTACCAGTCATCTTGGTGCCAAAAAAAGATGGAAAATGGAGGATGTGTTGTGACTGTAGAGCCATCAACAACATCACCATAAAATATAGGCATCCAATTCCTAGGCTTGATGACATGCTTGATGAATTGCATGGGTCATCCATATTTTCCAAGGTAGATCTTAAGAGTGGATATCACCAAATTAGAATCAAGGAAGGTGATGAGTGGAAAACCGCTTTTAAGACTAAGTTTGGACTATATGAATGGTTAGTAATGCCTTTTGGGCTTACTAATCCACCTAGCACATTCATGAGGTTGATTAATCATGCCCTTAGGGACTGTATTGGTAGGTTTCTAGTTGTTTATTTTGATGATATTTTAATCTATAGCAAAAGTCTAAGTGATCATGTGGATCACCTAAGGCAAGTTTTTCTTGTTCTTAGAGACAATCACTTGTTTGCCAATGTAGACAAGTGCACTTTTTGTGTGGATAATGTTATTTTCTTAGGATTTGTGGTCAGCAAAAATGGGGTTCATGTGGACCCCGAAAAAATCAAAGTCATCCAAGAATGGCCTATTCCTACTAATGTTAGTGAAGTTAGGAGCTTCCATGGATTGGCAAGCTTTTATAGGAGATTCGTTCCTAACTTCTCTACATTAGCTTCACCTCTCAACGAGTTGGTGAAGAAGGATGTGGTCTTTGAATGGACAGAAAAACATAACTTAGCTTTTCAAGATCTAAAGCATAAGCTTACTCAAGCACCTGTTCTAGCTCTGCCTGATTTTTCTAAAACTTTTGAGCTAGAATGTGATGCTTCAGGACTTGGCATAGGAGCTGTGTTGTTACAAGGTGGCCACCCCATAGCTTATTTCAGTGAAAAACTTCATGGGGCTACCTTGAACTACCCTACCTATGACAAAGAGTTATATGCTTTAGTTCGTGCCCTTCAAACTTGGGAACATTATCTTGTGACCAAGGAATTTGTCATACATAGTGATCATGAATCCCTTAAATATTTGAAGGGTCAACATAAATTAAATAAGAGGCATGCAAAATGGGTTGAGTATTTAGAACAATTTCCTTATGTCATCAAATATAAAAAGGGCTCTACAAATGTAGTAGCTGATGCTTTGTCAAGAAGACATGTTCTATTGAACACTCTAGGTTCTCAAATACTAGGGTTTGATGACATCAAGGAGTTGTATGAGAGACCTTGATTTTGCTAACTTTTATTCTGTATGTATTCAAAAACCTTACCAAGGTTACTATATTTCTGAGGGGTTTCTTTTTAAAGAAAACAAACTTTGTATACCCCAAGGATCTATTAGAAAACTTTTGGTTAGGGAGAGCCATGAGGGTGGGCTCATGGGGCATTTTGGAATTGAGAAGACTCTTTCACTTTTGAGAGAGAAATTCTTTTGGCCTCATATGAAGAGAGATGTCCAAAGGTTTTGTAGTAGTTGCATTGCTTGTTTACAAGCAAAGTCTACCACTAAACCTCATGGGCTATATACCCCCTTGCCTATATCCTCTTCTCCTTGGGTAGATATTTCCATGGATTTTATCCTTGGATTACCTCGAACCCAAAGAGGAAAGGATTCCATATTTGTGGTAGTGGACCGTTTTAGCAAAATGGCACACTTTATTCCATGCCACAAAGTGGATGATGCAAGTCACATTGCTAAATTATTCTTTCAAGAAATTGTGAGACTACATGGGTTACCTAAGACTATAGTCTCAGATAGAGATGTTAAGTTCCTAAGCCACTATTGGAAAACTCTTTGGGCAAGGTTAGGAACTAAACTTCTATTTTCTACCACGTGTCATCCCCAAACTGATGGGAAAACCGAGGTAGTTAATAGGTCTCTAGGGACTATGTTGAGGGCAATCCTCAAGGGCAATAAAAAGTCATGGGATGACTACCTCCCTCATGTGGAGTTTGCCTATAATAGAGTGGTTCACAAGACCACTAACATGTCTCCTTTTGAGATTGTATATGGCTTTAATCCTCTTACTCCTTTGGATTTATTACCTCTCCCTGATGTGGCTTCTTTTATTCATAAAGAAGGTACATCTAGGGCTGAGTTTGTTAAGAAATTACATGAGAGGGTTAGAGATCACATTCAATCCCAAACAGAAAAATACCAAAAATATAATAATAAGGGTAGGAAGGAAGTTATCTTTAAGGAAGGTGACTGGGTTTGGCTCCACCTTAGGAATGATAGGTTTCCTTCTAAAAGAAAGTCCAAGCTTAGTCCTCGAGGAGATGGACCCTTCCAAATCCTTAAGAAAATAAATAACAATGCCTATATCCTAGATCTCCCTTCTGAATATGGTGTTAGTTCTAGTTTTAATGTTTCTGATCTCTCTTTATTTACAGGACTAGCTACCCATGAGGAGGATGCATTGGATTTGAGGACAAATCCTCTTCAAGAGGGAGGGGATGATGGAGGAGGCCCACGGGCTAAGGGCCCAACTACTAGGGCTATGGCAAGGATGATACATGAAGAGTGGGCCCAAGCCCAAGGGAAGCCCACCACTTTATTTTGTTGGGCTTTGTATCAAGCCCATTAGATTAGGGTTAGTATAGGATTGGGCCTTAGTGCCTTGTATTTCTTTTGGGCCTTGTATTTTCGGCCTTGTAGTGTAGGAGTTTCATTTAGAGGTCATGTGAGTTTAGGGTTATTTAGGTTCCATGTGAATTTACATTAGCATCTAATTAGAAGCACATTTGGTGTCCATTTCGGCCATGTGCAACACATGCACATGGTGTGATCCGAAATGCAACTCAAATGGCCTCCTAATTACATGCCAAATGAGTGCACATGGAGGGGGTGGCCGGTTGGCACCAAAATTTGAATTTTAGAATTCAAATTTTGGCGCCAAGAGTTAAGTTAACCATACCATGGTTTTACTTAACTCTAGGTGAACCCAACTTAAACCCTTAACCTAATTTCACCTATAAATCTTCCTATGGCCGAGTCTTGTAGTACTTTTGGAATTAATTGAATGAGATTTCTGCATTTGAAACCTCTCCCTCCGAAAGTCCTTTGGTCACCTATCTCTACCCTCCTTGAGTGCTTCTCTTTGTAGAGCTAGGTCACCTTTCTTCCTTGGCATTTAGCTAGAAGCAAGCTTCGGCCACCTTGAGTCTCCTTGGAGCTCCAATCCTTGACGCCTCTTCCAAGGATCCGTGGAGACTTGAAGTTCTTCCTATGTGCATCCAAGTGGAAGTACATCAAGTCCACTCCTTCTTCACTATATCTCGAAGTTGAGAAGAATTCTTTGCTTGAAATTTATTTTGTTCCTCATTCTCAACTTTAAGATTAGTGGTAGCATTAGGATAAGAGTCAAAACTTTTATGAATAAAGAGAGTTCTTTTCAAGGCTTGTTTGGTAATAAAATAACTCTCCTTGGTCACAAAGGTTTTAGTGGAGTCCCCTTCATCCACACTCTTTCCTTCTTTTCTTTCTTTATTTCTTTTTATTTTCATTTGTTTTTGATCCTCAAACACTTGGGGTGGTGTTAAAGGATTAAAAACAATTTCTTTATTTTTATGAGTGAAGGATATTTTGTTAGTGAGGCCATCATGTATAGTGTGTTTATCAAATTTTCATGGCCTACCAAGCAAAATATGAAAAGCTTCCATAGGGACCACATCACAAAATTTTGTCTTTATAATCCCCTATAGAAAACTTGACCTTCACTTGTTTATTCACCTCCAATTCCTCACCTTCATTGAGCCAATGAAGTTTATAAGGGTGAGGGTGAGAAATGGTGGTAAGGGCTAACTTGTTAACCAACCTTGTACTACAACAATTAGAACATGATCCACTATCAACAATGAGAGAACAAGTTCTTTTGGAAACTAAACATCTTGTGTGAAAGATGTTCTCTCTTTGTGATAGTGAAGTGGGACAAGGTTGACTTCCAAGAAGCCTTTCGATCATAAGAAGATCACCATCAACAGGATATAGCTTTTCAATTTAAGGATCTTCCTTACTAGTCTCACTATCACTTGAAGTGGTAGAACTAGATTCATCAAGACTACTATAAATGTCTTGTCCTCTTAAAATCATGACCTTTTTAGTTGGACATTGAGAAGCTATATGGCCTCTCCCAAGACATTTAAAGCATTTGATGTCACTAGTCTTACTACTAGAAGTGACAACATTTTTATTTTTATCATTTTCTTTTTCTTTTTCTTGACCCTTACTAGAGTTTTTAGAAGAGTCATATTGACCCTCCCTCTTGTCTTCTTTCTTGATCTAAGAGCTAGTTTGAGTTTTTCCTTTGAAAGGATTTTTCCTCAAATTTTGTTGTTCCACCCTTATACAAAGTTGGACCAAATCATCAAGGTCCCTATAAGGGAGTAACTCAACCCTATCTCTTATATCAAAATTAAGACCACTGAAAAATCTAGCAATGGTCAATCTTTCTTCTTCCCTAATTCCAGCCCTCATGAGATACAACTCCATTTTTTGTCTATACTCCTCCACACTCATGTTCTTTTGTTGGAGTCTTTGGAGCTTATCCAAAAGCTCCCTACTATAATAAGAAGGTATGTGCCTTCTTCTCATAGCACTCCTCAACTCATCCAATAAGTGATTGGAGGGTCATTGTGAAGTCTTCTCTCCCTCTCCAAGGATGTCCACCAATACATGGCTTGTCCTTGGAAAGCTAAGGTGGCCAAGGGAACCTTTCTTTCCTCACCTACTTTATGACAAGTGAAGATTTGCTCCACTTTCATTTCCCAATCTAAGTAGGCATCCACATTTTCTTTTCCATGAAAGTAAGGGAAATCAACCCTTGATTCCCTCACTTTGGTTTCCTTAATGACTCTCCTAGGTTTAGGTCGGTAGTATGCATCCATATTCAAACTACCATCATTCTCTTGGCTTTGAGAGTCATTGGAACTCTTGGTTGAGCTCCTTGAGGAACTTTTTTTACTTTTTCTTTTATTTATTTTTTTCAAAAGTTTTCCTTCTTGTTGCTTAATCTTGTTTATCTCTTCTTCTAAAGCAATAAGTTGTACTTCTCTTTCAATCTTTTCTTTTTCCTTTTGAAGTACCTCTTGTTGCTTCCAAAGTTTTAGTGCTTCAACCCCCTTAATAATTCTTTTAAAACTTTTAGGAGATTCAAATTCACAATTACTTTGTGAAGTATGACTCATGATTAAGCAATAAGAATTTTTATATGCTATGCAAAAGATATAAAATGTTTTTGGTATTTTCTAGGAACAAAAATAGCACTTGGAAGTCTAAGTGTGCAAGTTGCACTATCAAGGGAGCTGAGCTACTAAAAGCCACTTAATAACCAAGCCTTTTCAAGTGGAAATCACTAAACTCCTTTGTGGTATCTTTGATTCCCCAAAACTTTTCACAAAAATTTTGTATGCTTTTCACAATTTGTTTGTTTTTGAAACTAATCTAAGCGTGAGCAATTAAAACTACACAAGTCTAGACGAATTAAGGCAGCAAAGTAAACACAAATAAGGACAAGAAACTTAAAGGAATCAAGATAAGCAACTAGTCGGATAACCCTAAGTGGAAGCTTGAAACATATGAAATTTCCAAGCCACTTCCACTAGTACTACACGTGAGTAGGCTACCAAGGAGTTAGATATACCTAACCAGCTTCTTAATACTCCCTCCAAGCTTTACAAATTGGTTTAAAACTACAAGAGAATTGACAAAATTTAAACTAAACTAGAAAGCAAATAAATGGCGGCTTTTGTGACCAATTAGTGACGGATTTATTGTCCAATTTTTCTAACACTTGTTCAAGTGTTTTAATTCGCCACTAACCCTTGATTTAGGTTGCTCCTGGACCTGCACAATGAACACAACAAAAATAGTTAAAGAAGGCTGCTCACAAGGTGAAAGGAAGGTTCACTCAAGTGAAGGAAGTTTAGGAAAAGTTTGGTCACTAAATTAGGTCAAATTTTGTAGTCTTAATGTCCAAAAATTTTCCTACTCTTTGTTGAGTCAATGCTTGATCCTTAAGCAAGGATTTGAGGCCACTTCCAGCACAGGTAATTTAATGAAAGAAAACAAGACAAGCAACAAAACACAATTTGAAAAACTTATACCAAAAGTAAAGAGTAATATGTGTATATGTGTAGACCCCTAAAATTGTCCGGGTCGGAAATAAAGCTCAAAGACTCTCAAAGACCGAAGGAAAGTCAGCCGGAAGGACTCCTGGAAGACCCTAGGATGATTCTTTGTAGGTCTAGAAGTCTTAGAGTAGCTTAGAATAAGGGTGTGCGAGGATTGGAGCTCAATACACCCTCCCAGAGGTTCAGTACGGCCGTACTGAGCCATTTGAACTGCAATACGGCTGTAGTGAACTCAATACGGTCGTACTGAAGTTTTTGAACTTTAGTACGGCCGTACCAAATTCAATACGGCCGTACTGTAGTTCAAAATGGCTCAGTACGGGCCGTACCAAATTCAATACGGCCGTACTGTAGTTCAAAAACCCAGTACGGGCCGTATTGACCTCCCAGGCCGTATTGCGCCTCAATCCTATAAATAGGACGTCATTGGCACGTCCTCCCACACTTTTTCCACACTTCTGGACCCTCGTGCTGAGTATTCTTGGGTTTTTGAGCTATTCTATGCCCTAGAAGTCTCTCCGAGAGCCAATCCGACGAAGTTCTTGAGTCATGAGCCATTAGCTTGAGACTCGAACAAGTCGAAGGGAAATCTCTTTGATTTCCATAGTAAAAATTATCTTTAGGGAAAAGAGCGAGCGGACGTGTAGTGGGAAGGAGCGCCAAAAAGCCTCCTAAACTTCGTTTTGAATATATAAAAGCACGCTTCAAAGGTTTATTCCCAAAATCCTTTCTTTTACCGCTTTTTGATTGTTGCATTACACGTTTAAAGCTTTCGTCATGTAAATATTTTACTCATAATCGTTTCTAATAAATGGGGGTAATTTAGTAACTTTACGCTATTATTTATGAAATAATCTGTCATAGGGAACCCGAAAGGGGCGTTGTGGGGTGCTAACACCTTCCTCACACGTAACCGACTCCCTTACCCAACTCTGGTTGTAATGGCCGAAGTTGATTTGCGAAAATCAATTGCTTTATATCTTTTTCCAATGTTTTGAGTAAAACATTGGTGGCGACTCCAAGAACCCCTTCTTTTTGCGAAAACCATTAATCCATGGAGGGTCCCGCTTGGGATTAACATGGATGGGTGAGAATCATTTAACAAAATTGTTAGTTCGATGAGGACTCAATTTGAGAATAAGTCGTTCTAACAATCCATCATCTTTCAAAACTTAAAAAGAGTCCGACCATCGTCGCGAATGCCAATGTCCGTTTCGACGGGTGGCGACAGATGGCGACTCCACTGGGGAAGCCTCGAGAGTCAGTCCCATTTAGTGATGGATTATTTCTAAAATGATAGTTTAAAATTACTTCATTACCCCTCGCTTGTACGATAATATGTTTTACCTAATTGGCTTTAATAACTGTTGGATGTTTAAATTTTTGCAATTATTTGAAATATAAACTGTACACAAACCTTTGCACACAACAGTTCCCTCTATACCCGGGGGCATGTGTGGAAAGCCATAGGGAGTGGATGTTAGTACGGCCGGTTGTCGAATGGGTCTATAGGTGCCCGTAGACCGTTGTCGGAAAGCATCACTCAAGGTGAAAACCATGAACTCAAGTCCGACAGTGCGTTGGAGCTTTCCATCGACTTACGACGAGAGGGATTGGGTCCCTATAATGGGGGCACCTTGGGGGCCTTAGACCGGTGAGAACAGTTAGAACCTCCTTGAATATGCACTTGTCTGCAGGATACCCCTACCTCGTGATTCGCTCGTGACTGTTCGTGGATGAGTGAATTGTTTGTGCATTGTTTATGTGACATTGTTTGAGCATACATTGCATTCTTTAAACATACAACATTCCCTTTTAAAATAAGAATAAATAGGAATAAGAATCTTCCATTACATGGTGTTAACATCTACCTTCATCACATTCATATAGGTAGTTTCCCTTTTCACCCAAAAAAAATACAAAAAACAAAATACCCAAAAAAAAAAAAAAGATATTTATCCAAACCAAGCAATATCATGCATCATCTTAGGAGCATCCCGAAAACATGATAATGCTTAGTTGAATAAACACAATGCATGCATATTCAACGCCATCATCTCATATCATGCATTCTTATCGTAGATCATGGAGGGATCTAGGGG
The DNA here is from genome assembly GCF_000230855.2 of Cajanus cajan. Classification (NCBI taxonomy): domain Eukaryota; kingdom Viridiplantae; phylum Streptophyta; class Magnoliopsida; order Fabales; family Fabaceae; genus Cajanus; species Cajanus cajan. Next base: position 44,887,511 of record NC_138525.1, read on the forward strand.
AGTGCAAGGGCAGTTGAAGAAAGTGGACTTCTTGTTATACCGTGCCGAGAGGTTGGACCACCTCTGTTCTTTGATGCCACGTGAGGCTCGTGTTGAGTTCGAGAAATCATATGGACAAGTCCTCGATTTGATGAAGATATGTGTGGATCCGGCCTTTCTGAGAGCATTGGTTCACTTTTGGAGTCTTGATCTGCATTGTTTCGAGTTCCCCCAGTTTGACTTAGTTCCTACTCTCGAGGAGTACGAGCTCATGTTTCGATGGCCCAAATCAGCAGGGGTCTATGTTTTTCATGGTAATTATGTGGCCGTGGAGAGGGTCGCTACTCAAGTCAAACTACCATCACGATCATCTGCCTTAGTGGGGAACGGCAGTATCAAAGGTTGGAAGCTCGCTATGATTGAGGATCACCTTTCTTCCTTAGCTGGTGAGGGAGATTGGTTAGCTTTCAACAAGACTCTAGCGTTAGCCGTGTTTGGGACAGTCCTTTTCCCCTTCCACGCTAACACAGTGGACCATGCCGCTATGGACGCTTTCTTCGCCTGGGACGTGCACATGAAGAGTCCCGTGCCTGCCATTCTTGCCGACACCTTGCTTTCTGTTAACATATCTCAGCAGAAGCAAGGGAAGATTATCCGATGCTACACCTCCTTGTTATATGTGTGGAGCATCACACACTTCTACGCCTCTAGTCACATGGGGACTTTGCCCGATCCGTTGAGGAGCTTTTCGAAGATCCCCGTATGCCGCCGCTATGCTTCCGAATGGAAGGAAGAGATGGAACAGTGGAGCATTGAGCACTTCACATGGGTTTGTCCTTGGTTCCGTCCGAGCAATATATTGATGAGATGCGGCAGTTACCCAAGCATACCTTTGATGGGCCTCAGAGATTGCATAGCCTACTCACCTAGAGTGGCTCTGAGGCAACTTATGAGGACTCAGATTGTTCCTACTAAAGAGGAGCTTGGAGGATTGTGTTTCTCCATTGATTTCGAGCATCAGAGGGACATGCACGCTGTCATTAGAGCGTGGGAGATACCAATCTATGAGGGAGATCGAGAGCTTGGAAAGCCTCGGGTATCCGTCTCCACCGACTACGAGATTTGGAGGAGCGAGAGGGGGGTACCCCAACCATCCACCTCTTGTGCGACCACAGTCACAAGGAGGGTGTTGCAAGAACAAGTCGACGCCTTGACCAAGAAGCTGGAAATCATGGGAGCTCAGATGAGAGTTCTTGAGGAGAAAAACGAAGAATCCAGTTTCGCCATTGACGGTCTACAAAGGCAGTGCAAGAAAAAAGACCATGAGATAGAGCGGCTCAAGGACGAGTGTGCTAACCTTAATGAGAAGGCTATTCGGGCATCCAAAATGCCAAAAGTCGAACCGAATAGTCAACTCCGAGATGTTGACGCAAAGATAGCACACCTTGAAGCCGAGTACGCAAGGCAGGCACAGTTGATCAAGGACATACAGGATGATCTGCTCTTGACTCGATCCGATGCGCAGCAATGGCGGGAAGTTGCTCAACAACAAACCGCAAGCCTTTCCGATTTCCGCAAAAAGGAAAGGGAAGGATTAGCACAGATGGCTAAGCTCCGAGAGGAGAAGGATCGAGCCGAAGACGAGCTTAATGAACTGCAAGCCATGATCAACTACCACATTCAAAAGGCGAAGGACGCCCAAAAGACTAGCGATGATATGAGCCAAGCAGTCCATACGCAAGTCGAAGCAATGGCCCGCCATGTAGAGGAAGCCGAAGATGAATGGAGAAGAAACATGAACCCGCCTGTGGGTTTCTATCGGCTTTTCTCATTTTGTAAAAAATTGCTTCAAAGCATTGTATAATAAGTTGTACACTTTCTTTGATTAATATATCGAATTTTTTGAGATCTATGAAATCTTTCAATTGCCTTTGCATTTCATAGTCATTCATTTGCATACATCCCTCCTAGTAATTCATTAATAAACATTAATAAAAAGAAAGAATTAACCGATGCGTATGTTCAGAATGGATCGCACGCCGTTTGTTATTAAGTGTAAGCCAACAACCGCGCCAAGCGAACGCACATCAACTCCGTTGTTGGTAATCAAGACAAATAAAGGGGAAGGTCCGACACCGTTAAGGATCACTGCTCCAAGACCTTTTCCCTACGAATCGAATAAGGCTGTGCCATGGATATACGACATCCATTCTTCTGCCGACAGCGATATCTCTAACATCGCTGGACTTGGGGGCATGACTAGGAGTGGCAGGATCTACACTCCCGAAGATCTTCATGATAAAGCTCCCAAGAATAAAGGAAAAGAAAAAGAAAAAGAAAAAACCGAGGAAAATAAAGAATCCGAGGATAAAGATCAAAGGACGAAGAGGAACCAAGATCCTTCTCGACCTTCTTTAAGCCAGATCTTTAGGAAGGCCGGTTCACAAGCGTCAAGGCCGGTCGTCGTCATCAAGTGCTCTTCTCCTTCCGATAGGGATGTATAGACCTGATGACTGTTAGAGATCACTCCTCGGGGACAGCCCGACCCCCGAGCCTCGATAGGGCACATGTTTCCGCTATAATTATAATAAAATCGTTCTTTATTATTTCTTATTGCTTCTTTTCTTGCTTGCAATAAATTTCTAGACCACATTATTTTAACCCTGTTTGAATAAGCATGAATGAGGTTAAAATTGTCTTAATAACAATAAACCCGCATCATTTTTATGTGGAAGTGTGTATGACAACTTGGAGCACCATTCCTTGGCCTCGACAAGTGCCATCATGGATAAAAAAGAAATCCTTTAAAAACAAAAATCATAAAAACAAAAAAGGCTCGGCAGGAAACCCAAAAAGGGGGCTGCGCAAAAATAAGAGCAAAGAACCCGCTAGGAATCCCACGAAAGGGTGACCTAGGCAAAAATTAGGGTTGCAAAAACGAACAAAAACAAAGGTCCGCTGAGACGCCACAAAAGGGTGTTTTAGGCAAAAAATAAGGACAATCAAAAAAGCAAAAGAAATCCATGATGGTACCATGAGCCGAATTCAAAAAGAAAGGTTCAAGTGAAGCTATCTAAGTTGTCAAATCACAACGTCAATAACAGGACTTTCTTAACTTCATAAGTGTTTAATCAGACAAGCCTAAACACATGAGCCTACCTTGGCCAGCCATTCTTACAAAAACCGTTTTCAAAACAATAAATAATCCCCTCTAAAACACAAACTTTTGAACAAAAATATCTTTCCCTTCTTTTCTCTTGTCCCAAACGATTTTAGAATAATCTAGTGGAAACATGGAGATATAGTGATCAATAGGAGGGTTGATACGTCTTCTAAAGGAAGGGAAGGATCACTGGGTTGATGACACCAATCTCGATATAACACGCATCATTCCTCGGTTACAGAAATCGGCAGCGCACAGCCCGTCTAAGAGGAATGGCAAAATCCAAGCAAAGAAACGCATTGGTTAATTCTTTTGAAAAATAAATCAAATAGAATTAGGTGCATCATACCGCATACATGCATACAGATGATAGGTGTACTGGAAGATCACTTATTCTCTGTTTATTGAAAAAACAAACAAAAAACAAAAAAACAAAAAAAACAAAAAACATATAAACTTCAGAAAAAACAAAGCGCCCATACCATGTTCAGTACACCCGTGCTAAATTTAGGGTTATGAACAAATTTTCAACTCAATACGGGCGTACTGAAATGAATACGGCAGCATTGGCCATAACGACCACACCAATACGGGCGTATTGAATTCAATACGGCCCGTATTGGCCCATTCTTTTGTACATCAACAATAAGATCAGTACGACCGGACTGAATTCAGTATGGGCCGTACTTTTTTCTATAAATACGTCCCTCCTCCTCTCATTCATCAGAACATCTTCATTCCTCTGCATACTTTATCTATGAGTGTGTTTGAGATCCTTCTGTACAGAAAAAGCCAAAAATCGACAAAAAAGGCAAAAATTCAGAAAATCCAACAAATCGTACAGAATAACTGAGCCTGGAGAGGCTTGCCGAAATAATACTCCCCAGAGACATCTCAGCTTGCACTCTTGGGCCGAATTCCCAGTGAAAGCTATCAGAGCAAGATCAGCAAGATTCTCCAATGGAAGCATGATCATCCAAACAAAATATCCGAGTCAAAGGACTCAGACTTCCTCAGTGGAAGATAGCTTTCCAACTCGAGCGACGAGTGAAGCTAAGCCTAAAGAGGCTTTCTAAATAATACTCTGGGATACATAAGATCCTCAATCCCCATTCGCCTACTCAGAGGCACTCCTTCAAAAAAGAAAAAAATCGAAAAGATCAATACCCATTCCCCAAGCAGAATTCGGTATTCAACCAAACACCGAACGTCAAGATAATCCGCCTAACAGAAGAGGCCAATCAAGATCAATACGACAGAATCCCCCAGCGGATAACAGCCTACGTAGAGGCAACAAAACCAGAAAATCAAAAAAAGTCACCCGAATAAGGATAACCGGGATACTCCATCAACGTTGAAAGGACGTCAGCCAATCATAAGGCATCGCTCACCTCAGAAAGAGCATCTTTGTGTCTGCATCCCCAAGGAAACAGAATTTCCCCAGTGGGCACCAACTACGCAATGGAAAGTTGGGACACAAGAACCTATGAGTAACTGCACATCCCCTAGACGGATCCCTGCGTTATCCAGCCCTCAACGGCACCAAAATCAAAAACAACCGTCGAAGCAGCATCGTGGACTGTGAAGACAAAATCAATACGACAGAATCCCCCAGCGGATAACAGCCTACGCAGAGGCAACAAAACCAGAAAATCAAAAAGAGTCACCCGAATAAGGATAACCGGGATACTCCACCACCGTCGAAAGGACGTCAGCCAACCATAAGGCACCGCTCACATCAGAAAGAGCATCTTTGTGTCTACATCCCCAAGGAATCAAAATTTCCCCAGTGGGCACCAACTACGCAATGGAAAGTTGGGACACAAGAACCTATGAGTAACTGCACATCCCCTAGACGGATCCCTGCGTTATCCAGCCCTCAGCGGCACCAAAAACAAAAACAACCGTCGAAGCAGCATCGTGGACTGTGGAGACAAAATCATCACAAATCCCTGGAGAGGGCAAACTCATGCTACCAAAGTGACCAGAAGCACGGAGGTATGCATCCCTGGAGAGGGCAAACTCACGCTGCCAACGTCGTCAGAAACACGGAGGCATGCAGACCCTGGAGAGGGCAAACTCACGCTACCGAGGTTGTCAGAAACACCGAGGTATGCACGAGCCTGGAGAGGCGACGACTAATACTCAGCTACCCCGTCGTCAGAAACACGGAGGTATGCAGCTACCGAGGTTGTCAGAAACACCGAGGTATGCACGAGCCTGGAGAGGCGGTACTCAGCTACCCCCGTCGTCAGAAACACGGAGGTATACAGCTACCGAGGTTGTCAGAAACATCGAGGTATGCACGAGCCTGGAGAGGCGGTACTCAGCTACCCCGTCGTCAGAAACACGGAGGTATGCAGCTACCGAGGTTGTCAGAAACACCGAGGTATGCACGAGCCTGGAGAGGCGATACTCAGCTACCCCGTCGTCAGAAACACGGAGGTATGCAGCTACCGAGGTTGTCAGAAACACCGAGGTATGCACGAGCCTGGAGAGGCGACGACCAATACTCAGCTACCCCATCGTCAGAAACACGGAGGTATGCAGCTGCCAACGTTGTCAGAAACACGGAGGCATGCAGACCCTGGAGAGGGCAAACTCACGCTACCGAGGTTGTTAGAAACACCGAGGTATGCACGAGCCTGGAGAGGCGACGACTAATACTCAACCTGGAGAGGCCACTTAATAACCAAGCCTTTTCAAGTGGAAATCACTAAACTCCTTTGTGGTATCTTTGATTCCCCAAAACTTTTCACAAAAATTTTGTATGCTTTTCACAATTTGTTTGTTTTTGAAACTAATCTAAGCGTGAGCAATTAAAGCTACACAAGTCTAGACGAATTAAGGCAGCAAAGTAAACACAAATAAGGACAAGAAACTTAAAGGAATCAAGATAAGCAACTAGTCGGATAACCCTAAGTGGAAGCTTGAAACATATGAAATTTCCAAGCCACTTCCACTAGTACTACACGTGAGTAGGCTACCAAGGAGTTAGATATACCTAACCAGCTTCTTAATACTCCCTCCAAGCTTTACAAATTGGTTTAAAACTACAAGAGAATTGACAAAATTTAAACTAAACTAGAAAACAAATAAATGGCGGCTTTTGTGACCAATTAGTGACGGATTTATTGTCCAATTTTTCTAACACTTGTTCAAGTGTTTTAATCCGCCACTAACCCTTGAATTAGGTTGCTCCTGGACCTACACAATGAACACAACAAAAATAGTTAAAGAAGGCTGCTCACAAGGTGAAAGGAAGGTTCACTCAAGTGAAGGAAGTTTAGGAAAAGTTTGGTCACTAAATTAGGTCAAATTTTGTAGTCTTAATGTCCAAAACTTTTCCTACTCTTTGTTGAGTCAATGCTTGATCCTTAAGCAAGGATTTGAGGCCACTTCCAGCACAGGGAATTTAATGAAAGAAAACAAGACAAGCAACAAAACACAATTTGAATAACTTATACCAAAAGTAAAGAGTAATATGTGTATATGTGTAGACCCCTAAAATTGTCCGGGTCGGAAATAAAGCTCAAAGACTCTCAAAGACCGAAGGAAAGTCAGCCGGAAGGACTCCTGGAAGACCCTAGGATGATTCTTTGTAGGTCTAGAAGTCTTAGAGTAGCTTAGAATAAGGGTGTGCGAGGATTGGAGCTCAATACACCCTCCCAGAGGTTCAGTACGGCCGTACTGAGCCATTTGAACTGCAATACGGCCGTAGTGAACTCAATACGGCCGTACTGAAGTTTTTGAACTTCAGTACGGCCGTACCAAATTCAATACGGCCGTACTGTAGTTCAAAATGGCTCAGTACGGGCCGTACCAAATTCAATACGGCCGTACTGTAGTTCAAAAACCCAGTACGGGCCGTTTTGACCTCCCAGGCCGTATTGCGCCTCAATCCTATAAATAGGACGTCATTGGCACGTCCTCCCACACTTTTTCCACACTTCTGGACCCTCGTGCTGAGTATTCTTGGGTTTTTGAGCTATTCTCTGCCCTAGAAGTCTCTCCGAGAGCCAATCCGACGAAGTTCTTGAGTCATGAGCCATTAGCTTGAGACTCGAACAAGTCGAAGGGAAATCTCTTTTATTTCCATAGTAAAAATTATCTTTAGGGAAAGGAGCGAGCGGACGTGTAGTGGGAAGGAGCGCCAAAAGGCCTCCTAAACTTCGTTTTGAATATATAAAAGCACGCTTCAAAGGTTTATTCCCAAAATCCTTTCTTTTACCACTTTTTGATTGTTGCATTACACGTTTAAAGCTTTCGTCATGTAAATATTTTACTCATAATCGTTTCTAATAAATGGGGGTAATTTAGTAACTTTACGCTATTATTTATGAAATAATCTGTCATAGGGAACCCGAAAGGGGCGTTGTGGGGTGCTAACACCTTCCTCACACGTAATCGACTCCCTTACCCAACTCTGGTTGTAATGGCCGAAGTTGATTTGCGAAAATCAATTGCTTTATATCTTTTTCCAATGTTTTGAGTAAAACATTGGTGGCGACTCCAAGAACCCCTTCTTTTTGCGAAAACCATTAATCCATGGAGGGTCCCGCTTGGGATTAACATGGATGGGTGAGAATCATTTAACAAAATTGTTAGTTCGTTGAGATCTCAGTTTGAGAATAAGTCGTTCTAACAATCCATCATCTTTCAAAACTTAAAAAGAGTCCGACCATCGTCGCGAATGCCAATGTCCGTTTCAGCGGGTGGCGACAATATGACAAGACTCAAAGAAGTTCAACAAGTAAAACTGAAAATTAAGACTCCAAAGAAGGCTAGCACTCAGTTAGGAAGGTTCCTAGATAGGTACTAAGTAGATTAACAATACAAAAAAAATTTGAAAGCAATTGGATAAGTATAAACCAAATAGTAGTCAAAACAAGCTAAGGAATCAAGTGGATTTTTGTAGTTGTACGCCTCTCAGCTTTTACTCTTTAAATTGCTTTCTATATTTTTTTTTTATTCTTTCCTTTTCTAAATTCAAATTAAGATTCCAGAGAAGGTATTTGCCTTTTGTTTTCAAATTTTTCAAGATTCCAATCTATAGAAACCGAGACTACAAGTTAGTCAAAAATCAAGTGAGAAATGATGAAACTAGTGCACTAGGTTTTGTGTTGGATTCTTTTTGTACACTTTTCTTTTGAACTTTTGAACTTTTCTTTTGTTTTAGGCTCTGTATTCTCCTCTGTTTTTAGCCTCTTTACTCTTTTAAAATTTTGAATGCAAAAGATAGTGCACTAGAAGTAGGATTAAGCACTTGAAATTTTGAGTAACACAATTTTTTTTTGAGAATTTTTAATAGAAAGTGATTTGAAAACTTAAGTACACAATGGAAACCTAACTCTAAAGAAATTTGCTAGAACTAATAGAAAATTATGAACTCAATAAGGCAAAATAAAAAGCACATATAGGTAGGCACAAATGAACACAAACCGAGACCAAATTATGAGACAATGTACTCAAAGAAAAATTAGGTCAACATGTTATTAAAGGAATTCTTAAACATATAAGGACTAAACAAACACTCTAAGACAAAACATAGATTCAAAACCAAAATCTAATGCACATGCATGACGTCCAATCACGGACACATACAAGGAATGAAGAGACTCAAATAAACTCAAAATAAGCACAAGCAAATAGGTCCTAAAACATTGATTGTGGAAGAAAATCAAAAACAATCAACAATGGATCTATAGAACACAATTATTCAAAATAACAGATTCGAAATAGAAACTCAAATAAGACACAAGAACACACAAGAACAACAAGAAGAACACGGACACAAAAAGTGGAGACACTTATCTCCTTGAAGACCTTGCTCTTGATACCAAAATTGATGGAGGAGGTAAGGAGGAGTGATTGGATGTTCCTCTCCTATTCTTCACCTAGTCACGGATCTTCTTCAAGGAGATGGAGTCCGAAACTTTAAACACTTGTTGGAGGAAGATTCACGGATAGGAAGAGGCTTAAGCCTTGAATGGAAGCATCCAAGCTTAAGGTGCAAGGGAAAGCTCACTTCAAAGAGGAGGAAAACCTAATGGATTCCTAAAAGTGAAGCTCTCTCTCAAGGTGACTTTCAAGGGAAAATTGGGCTGAATAAACTCTCCAATTTTATTAATCTCAAAAGTGCATACAAAGTGGTAAGGAATAGCTTAAGTAGCATCCGGTTATGCACACTTTTGGGCGCCTAACTCAAAGGCTACATGTGGCGCCCAAAATTTGAATTCAAATTTGACATTTGAATTCAAATTTTGGCTCCCATGTGCTACTTCGAAATTTTAGGTACCAAGGTGCATTTAGGTTTGATTTGAGAGTTATTTAGGGTTAATTTGAGTGGCACATGTTCAGCCACCCATGGTGCTAAACATGTGACTCAAATGTAACTTAAATGACTTCCAAATTAAACCTAATTTAACCTAATTAGCCTACTTTAGTATTCCTTGTATTTTCCTATTCTAATGACCTAAATACATTGGTCAAACAAATATAATGGAAAGGAAAAATTACAAGAATGAAAATGAGCCCAATATTGGGTACCAAAAGCCCAAAGGTCCATGAAGCCCAAAACTAGGCCCAACAAGCCTAAAACCTAAAATGCTACTCTATGTGGTCCAAAATACAATACCAAAATATATTCAAACTATGCTAACAAAAATATAATAAGAATGTTCAAAACAAGTTAGGCCCATGTTGAAACTAAGTATGGGCCTTCCAAGCCCATAGGGCCCATTGGGCCATGACTGGCTCAATCTTCCATGTCTAGCCCACTCCTCTTGGATCTTTGAGTGTGTCACCTCTTGCATTCCCAAGTATGATTCCATCATCATTCCCAAGTATGATTCCATCATCATTCCCAGGTATGATTCCATCATGGTTCAAAACTAAGAGTCACTTCTCCTCAATCTTCAAGAGGAAAAGGGCATATGATACATTCAAGTGTTCATGAGGAGGAAGGGCATCATACCCAACCTCCAAGTGATATCCTTTATAGTAGTCATCACAATGATGATTACTATCAAAGAACCCCAAGGCAACATAAACATAGGGAGTCTTCTAATAGGGAACCCCACATCACTCTTCCCCCATTCCATGGCAAAGATAATGTTAAAACTTATTTGGATTAGGAAATGAAAGTAGAACAATTATTTTCTTGCCATGGAGTGAGTGAAGAGAGAGAGGTTTTTTTGGCAACCCTTAGCTTCCAAGGGCATGCCATGTATTGGTGGACCTCCTTAGAAAAAGAAAGGAGAATAAACCATGAGCCCCTAATCCAATATTGGAATGAGCTCCGTAGTGCCTTGAGAAGGAGGCATATTCCTCCATACTATGACCGAGAGCTTATGGATAAGCTTCAAAGATTGAAACAAAGGGTCCTCTAGTGTGGAAGAATATAGGCAATCTATGGAGTTACTAATGATGATGGCTGGGATTAGGGAGGAAGAGAGGACCACAATCTCAAGATTTCAAAGTGGTTTAAACCTTGAAATAAGAGACAAAGTTGAACTTTTACCTTATAGAGATTTAAATGAACTTGTTCAACTTTGTTCAAGGGTGGAGTATCAACTTAAAAGAAAAACTTTTTGAAAAGACTCCACTCCATCTTATTCCAAGAGTTTCAAGAAGGAGGGCCACTCTTCCCTACCTTATGCCAAAGACGAAAAAGAAAAAAAAGAAGAAAAAGAAAATTCATCTTTTAAAACACCTTCCAAAGAGTCTAGGTCAAGTGAAATCAAGTGCTTTAAGTGTCTTGGAAGAGGACATATTGCTTCTCAATGTTCTACAAAGAAAACCATGGTTTTAAAGGCCCAAGATCACTATAGTAGCCTTGATGAAGCTACTTCATCTTCCTCTAGTAATGAAGAAGAAGCCATAGAATCCAAGGAAGAGATTTTACCTTGTGAAGGAGACTTACTTTTGGTTAGAAGGCTTCTTAACATTCACTCTAGTGACATTGAACAATCTCAAAGAGAGAACTTGTTTCAAACAAAATGCAAGATTTTAGAAAATACTTGTTCTCTCATTGTAGATAGTGGATCAACTTCCAATTTTTGTAGCACTAGATTGGTTGATAAGTTAGCTTTGACTACAAAATCTCATCCTAAACCTTATAGAATGCAATGGATCAATGAGGAGCGAGGTATTGTAGTTAACCAAAAAGCAAGCATACCAATCACCATTGGTAATTATAAAGAAGAAGTTTTGTGTGACATTGTGCCATTGGAGGTTAGTCATGTCTTGCTTGTGAGGCCATGGCAATTTGACAAACAAGCAATCCATGATGGCCTCACAAACAAAATAAGTTTCCAACACTTAGGTAAGAAGTTTTTGTGGTGTCCTCTATCACCCTCTCAACTGAATGAGGACTAACTCAAACTAAAAGCTAAGAAAGATGAAGAAGAGAAAAGCAAAAACAAAAAGAAAAAGAAAAGAAAAGAAAAGAATTTTCCCTTTGAAGAGAAAGAAGGGCTAGGTTCAAGAGAACCTTAACCCTTGTGTCATCCTCATTCTTTTGGTGCTAAAGAAAGATGGTAATGGAGGATGAGCACCTTTTTTTTTTTAAAAGCCATCATTGAATAAAAGGCACCCAATCCCTAAAATAGATGATTTGGTGAATGAATTGCATGGGGTCAATAATTTTTTTAAATAGTGACGCCTCTTTGGCTCTCTCCTTTCCCTAGCACTTTCATTAAACAAATTATGTACTTAAGGATTGCATAGCTAAGTTTTAGTATTTTACTTCCCTAATTGTGGTTTCACATCTTTTTGAAGGATCAATAGAATGGAAGAGCTTAAAGATTTGAAGTCAAATCCTTCTCAAGATGGAGGGGATGATGGAGGACCATCCTTGGTACTTAATGTGAGACCCATCACATGGTTCAAGGCTAGAAGATTGGAGAGATACCATGTATGGATCCATCTCCTAGGCCCAATTTGAGTAGTATAGAATTTTATTACTTTATTCCAATTTTACCCTTGTACTTTGGGGTATCTTAGTCATAGGATTTATTTTCTTTTGTATTTCCCATTTTACCCTTGTATTATGGTGTGCTTTAGATCATAGGTTTTTAATTTTGGGCTAAGGTATTTAATTAGGGAGCTAGACGCATTTTTGGTGGTGTTTGGACATGTTTTTGGACTTAGAAAGGCTTAGGCCCAAGTGGAGGGCAAAGGTTGCATGGTCTTATCATGCAACTAGATGTAGCCTAACTATACCCAAAGATTCCATCCTTGGCCACCAAGTTGCATCTAGGGTTAATTTGGGTTTCATTTAGTGTGCATTTGGCACCCTAAATGCAACCCTAGATGCCTCCCACTCCTATAAATACCCTAGGCACCACACCTTGTAAATACTTTGGAAATTGAATATAAAGAGAGCATTTTGCCTTTATATCATCCTTAGTCACCTTGGCTATTTTCGGCCACCTCCCATCCTATCTCCCCCTTGAGAGCTAAACCCTAGAAGTGGCCTTCATCTACCTTGAAGTGAGCCAAAACCTAGAGTGCCCTCTCATACCTTTCATCAAACACTTCACCCACACTCTCCATTTTTGTCCATTCTACCATATTCCTCCTCTAAACAAAATGCCTCCCTTGAAGGACTTGATCCAAGGAGTCAAGGTGATGGAGGAGGCCCATGGGCTAAGGGTCCAACTACTAGGGCTATGGCAAGAAGGATGCATGAAGAGTGGGCCCAAGCCCAAGGGAAGCCCGCCACTTTATTTTGTTGGGTTTTGTCTCAAGCTCAATTAGATTAGGGTTAGTGTAGGATTGGGCCTTAGTGCCTTGTATTTTCTTTTGGGCCTTGTATTTCCGGCCATATAGCTTAGAATTTGCATTTAGAGGCCATGTGAATTTAAGGGTATTTAGGTTGCATGTGAATTTTCATTAGCATGTAATTAAAATCACATTTGAAGTGCATTTCGGCCATGTGCAACACATGCACATGGTGTGATCTGAAATGCAACTCAAATTGATTTCTAATTACATGCCAAATGAAGAAGCACATGGTGATCCGGGTTTTAGGCACCAAAATTTGAATTTTGAATTCAAATTTTGGGCGCCTAAGGTTAAGTGAACCTTACCTTGGTTCCACTTAACCTTAGGTTAACCCTAGGTCACTTTAACCAAATTCTTCCCTATAAATCACCTTGGCCGAGAATTGTATGTCACTTTGGATTACTTCAACCAAATTTCGTCCAAAAGTCACCAAGAGAGAGCCATCACTTTTTAGAAACCCTAGTTAGGTTTTCTACCTTTTGAAGTGAGCTTTCCTTTGTTCCTTAAGCTTGGATGCGTCCATCCATAGCCTAGGAAACCTTATATCCGAAAATATTCCTTCAATCAAGTGTTCTTACCTTTGGTTCAACTCTCCTTGAAGAGGATCCGAGCATAGGTGAAGCTAAGGAGAGGAACATCTATCACTTCTCCTAGTTTTTTCCATCACGAGGTGTCCTCACATTGATCAACCAAACCATCAATGCTAGTAAGGATGCCATCAGGAAACCTAAATTTTCTAAGAAAACTACTAATGATCTAGTAGTAGTTTATGAACTCAAAGTGAAACAAAATTATGAGCATATACCAAAACTATGGATCTCGGCCAAATCCAAAAAATATTTTTCAAGATGCAATTCAAAATTCAAAACGGATCAACAAGCAAAGCTAGGAAAGATGAACATAAAAAGAACTACACAATACTACTAAACATGGATTCAAAACAAAAAGACTCAAGCATATGATGACCGAATAAAATTTCACGTAAGACTAAAAAAAAAACAAAAAGTTCATAGGCAAAAAATTTCCTAATAGGCAAAGAGAATGGAGCATGATTCATGGAAGCATATAATAATGAAGCATAAATGAATCATTCAAGCAATCAAGAAACTAGATCCATCAAATTTTAAGGCAAAAAATAGATCTAGGAAGGATGAAACTCTAACGTGACAAGAACTCAAAATTAATAAGAAGAACACAAGATGAACACAAGACAATTTTGAACCACGGATCCACACTTCAAAGGACAAGAACAAAGACTTATCTCTTGAAGAATCGGATGCTCTTGATACCACTTGATGAGATTCCTCTTGGAAATCTCAAGATTGGTTCAAGCCTTCACGGAATTCCTTGGAAGAACTTCAAGGATGGAGACTCCAAAAAGGCTTCAATGTGACCTAGGCTTGCATAAAGCTAAGTTCGTAGAAGAAATGATGGTTCTAGCTCTACAAAGAGAAGTTCTCAAGAAGGGTAGAGACTAGGAACAAGGTGACTTCGGAGAGGGGAGTTTTAAGAGAGAAAAACTCATCAAATAAATTCCAAAGTGAATTACACGGATGGGTCATAAGGATTTATAAGTGATAATTAGGTCAAGGTAACCATGGGTTAGCCTAGGGTTAAGTGGAACCATGGTATGGTTCACTTAACCTTAGGCGCCCAAAATTTGAATTCAAAATTCAAATTTTGGAGCTTAAGCCGGATCACCCATGTGCAAGGCATTTGGAATGTCATTAGGCTTCCATTTGGATTGCATTTCGGATCACACCATGTGCATGTGTTGCACATGGTCGAAATGCACTCCAAATGTGAATCTAATTACATTCTAATGCAACTACACATGAAACCTAAATAACCCTAAATTCACATGACCTCTAAATTAAATCCTAAGCTAAATGGCCGTGAATACAAGGCCCAAAAGAAATACAAGGTACTAAGGCCCAATCCTACACTAACCCTAATCTACTTGGGCTTGAGTCAAAGCCCAACAAAATAAAGAGATGGGTTTTTCTTGGGCTTGGGCCCACTCCTCATGCATCCTTCTTGCCATAGCCCTAGTAGTTGAGCCCTTGGCCCATGGGCTTCCTCCATCAAACGAGCTAGTTGCTTAAATCTCATAGCATACTTTGAAACAGACATGTTCCCCTGTTGCAATCTCATGAACTCCGCCTCCTTAGCATATCTAACGCTATCTGGGAAATACTTTTCCAAGAAAACTCTCTTAAAGTAATCCCAATCAACAACCATATCTTTGCTCTCCATCATCTTCTTGGTGCCTCTCCACCAGTACTCAGCCTCACCTGCCAGCTTGTATAACGCATAGGCCAACTTCCTTTTCATAAAAGATCTCAAAACGCTAAAGATCTTCTCCATCTCGCTCAACCATTGATCTGTCACATCAACAACTGAATCCCTCTTGAACTGAGGAGGTTGATATCTCCTAAACTCTACTAAATCTCTCCCATCCTGAGAGACCACCGGTCTAGCTGCCCCAGCCGCAACTCTACCCACCTCCATCTAAGCAAAGCGAGCACTCTACTACTGCATCGCCATGGCCATCATCTCTATGGCCCTAGAGATATGATCATACTGAGACATCACCATACTAAAAGAATCCAAAGATTCTTTTAGTAACACTATACCACCATAAATCACCAAAACTAACACATATCAAAGATATGATACAACAGAAACCTAGAAGGATCACTCCGCACAAAGTCTCCAACAGACTCGATCAGCTCTGATACTGATGGAATCATGCCTAGGAAAGCAAGGGGTTACAAATTGAAAGAGCCAAGAGGAATGGGCTATACATGAAGGTTTGGGCCAGTCAAGGCCCAATGGGTCCGATGGGCCTGGAAGGCCCAATTTGAGCTTCACATGGGCCATATCTTGTTTTAGCTATTTTCTTATGTCTTGTATATATCATGTTAGTATAGGTTTCCTATATTTTGGGTCTTGTATTTTGGACCACATAGAGCAACATTTTTGGACCATAGGCTTATTGGGCCGAATTTTGGGCTTCATGGGCCTTTGGGCTTTTGGTACCCAATATTGGGCTCATTTTCATTCTTGTAATTTTTACTTTCCATTGTATTTTCTTGGCCATTGTATTTAGGCCATTAGGTTAGGATTATTGAGGGATTACTTAAATAGGTTCATTAGGCTAAACTAGATTTAATTTAGAAGGTATTTAAGTTGAATTTGGGATCACATGGATGGTGCCACTTATGGCTGACCATGTGCTTAGCCAAATCAACTCTTAATGCTTCCTAAATCAAATTAAGATGCATGAGGGCACCTAGACTCACGGACTTGCACATGGGAGTGAAAATTTGAATTCAAATTTCAAATTTGAATTCAAATCTTGGGGATGTTGGCACCACATGTGGTGTTTGAATCTTGGCGCCAAATGCTTCCCTAGCCGAGCCTATATATGCATGATCCTTCATAACTTGTAATCACTTTTGAATATTAGAGAATTCTGAGTTTTACTTCAGCCAAATTCTCTCCAAGAGTCACCGAAATCTCACTAACCCTAGACTTAGGAAAACCTCCATTCCTAAGCTTGAAAGTGAGCTTTCATTTGGATCTTTAGCTTCGATGCTTCCATCCTTAGCTTAGGGATTCTCCTACCATTCCATTCATCTTCTTCCATCCTTTAATCCGTAGCAAGCTCAAGGGAAAGGTCTTCATATTCGGAGAAGGTCACAAGAAGCAAGAATCACTCCATTGCTTCAACCTTACTCCATCAAGTGGTATCATGAGCAAGGTTACTTCCTTGAGCTAAGTAATCTCTTTTCACCAATTTTTTTTTGTGTTTTTTTGTTCTTCTATGTCTCAATTGTGTTTTTTTGTTTGTATCTAAATTCTTGTTCAAAATTTTTGAGAGATCCAATTGGTGTGATTGTATTTGAAAATCCGGCAATCACATTGAGTCTAGGAATTCTACCTTGTCCGGTTTTCAATTTGTTTGAGTCACTTCTTATTTCATTGTTTTGATTCGGCTAATTTTTTAATATGCATGTGTTTTGATCTTGTTTTTTGAATCTTGGTTTTGTCAAGTTATGTTATTCCTTTAAATTGTCAAAATATTCAAGATGTGCTTGTATGTTCACTTGTTGCAAAATTTTTTAGTCTTTTGGAATTTGGCCGAGATTCATTTCTATTCATATGTGCCTTGCTTGTTTGCTTTTCTATTTGCATAATTGAGTTTATGTTCATCATTAGATCATTGGTGAACTCTTAGTGTTAGGTTTCCATTGTGTACTTGAGTTGTCAAATTTACTTTCCCTATCAAATCTTGAATCATTAATTTGTGTCTTGAAATTTTAAGTGAACTATTCTATTTCTAGTGCACTATTTGTATTGGATTCAATTTTTTAAAAGATTGTTTGCTGGAAAACAGAGAAAATACAGAGCATATAAAATCAAAATAGTTTTAAAAAAAAAAAAAGAACAAGAGAATCTAACAAAGTTTCAAATTATAGTGCACTAGTTCTTCAAATTTCACTTGAAATTGATCACTCTAGTAGATCCAGTTTCTATACATTGGATTTGTGAAATTTTTGAAACAAAAAGGCAAGTGTCTTCTCTGGAAAAGAAATTTGAATTCAAAAAAAGCAAAAGGATTAAAAAAAGAATATAAAAAAATATATAGCAAGAAAAGCCGAGAAGAACAATTAGAAGAAAATACACTTTATTTCACAAAGTAATTGGTCTACTAGTTTGCTTTCACTTTTCTAATTGCTTCCAAAAAAATTTTAGTTTTGTTAATCTACTCTAGTACCTATCTAGGAATGTTCCTAATTGTGTGCTAGCCTTCTTTGGAGTCTTAATTTTCAGTTTTAATTCTTGGCTATCTTTGAGTCTTGTCATAAATATTTAACTCTTCAATTTTGGTATAAGCTTTTTAAATTGTGCTTTTGTTGCTTGTCTAAGTTTTCCTTGAATAAAATTCTGGGCTGGAAGTGGCATCAAATCCTTGCTAAAGAACCAAACTTTGACTCAACAAGGATAGGAAAGGAGTTTTGAAACAAGGACCTTAAAATTAGACCTAAATTTGGTGACCTAAAACTCCTAAAACTACCTTCACAAGAGTGATCAATCCTTTCATCTTGTGAGCAGCCTTCTTTCACCTATTTGTTGTGTTCACTGTGCAGGTTCAAGGAGCATAAAAGGACCAAGGTTGGAGGTGGATTAAAGCATTCAAAGAAGTGATGGAAAAATGTGGCTGAAAATCCGTCACTAAAGTGGTCACAAAACTGTCACAACTTTGTTTTTAGGACTAGTTTAATTTCTTGCATTTTTTTCTTGTAAATTCAATCAGTTTGTAATAGCTTGGAGGGACTATTAAGAAGCTGGTCAGGTATATCTAATCCCTTACTCACGTGTAGTACTAGTGGAAGTGGCTTGGAAATTTCATATGTTTCAAGCTTCCACTTAGGGAAAATCCGACTAGTTGCTTGATATTGTTTTCCTTTGAGTTGTTTATTCTTAGTTTGTTTACTTTGTTTTATTAAATCGACTAGCATGAGTAGAATTTAAATTGCTCACGTTTAGTTGTAATCAAAAACACTTGAGAAAACCATCAATCATTAAAAGTTTGTGAAAACAATTTGTAGAATTGAGAATACCACAAGGAAGTTTAGTGATCTCACTTGAAAAGGCTTGGTTATTAAGTGGCTCTTAGTAGCTCACCTCCCTTAATAGTGCAATTTGTACACTTAGACTTCCAAGTGTTAGCCTTGTTCCTAGAAAAGACCAAAAATATTTTCTTTTTGCATAACATATAAAACTCTTTTTGTTTAATCATGAGAAAACACTACTTAGGTATTAGTGAATCAAGCTCTTCAAAATATTTTTTGCAATCTACTCAAGAGCTTAAGCCACTAACACCTTGGACAAAAGCAAGAAGTGTTAAAAAGAGAAAAAGAAAAACTTGAAAGAGAAGCACAAATTGCAATTTTGGAGAAAGAAATTCTTATTCTTAAACAAAAGGAAGAAAAACTTTTAGCAAAAGAAAAATTGAGAAAAACAAGAGAAAAAGAAAGAAAAAAGGCATTTCTCTTAGGGAAGAGTAAGGAGGAAAAGATCTCCTCTAAAGGATTTGTGAGTGAAGAGAGTTGTTCTAAAAACCATTTGCAAAATACTCTCTTCATACATAAAGACCTTAACTCTTACCCTAATGTTACCACTAGTCATGAAGTAGAGATTTTAGGACAAAATATTTTAAAGAAAAACGAATCTCAACTTCAAAATGTAGTGAAGAAGGAGTGGACTACACTTAGTTCTACTTCTTGTACTACTTCCTTGGAGGTGCCCAAGAAAGATAGCTTCCCTCTCTTTAGGACTCCTTCTACCTTAGTTGTTCTAATAAAGCATCCAAATTTTGGAATATATTGTTTGATAGATACATCTTGTCATATTTCATATTCTATTTTTGATCTTATGGGAAGTTCATCTTTATTTGAACTTAATTTGCCTCCTTCCCTACAAGACAAAAATAGTTTATATGACTTTCAAGATTTCATGGGACATTGTCTTTTTACAAGTATCTAACAAACAATATGATTCAAAATGGTTTAGGAAGTTTTCTTGTAATATTTTCTTTATTCTCTAGGGCATGCCTAGGTCACCATTTAGGGAACCTTAGGCAAGATGTTTTAGTTGTTAGAGATAATTCTTTTAATTTTTATAGTCTTAGTTTCATTACATTTCTAGGTTTTAGCTACACACATAGACTTTGCTTAGGTAAAGAGCCTATATATACCTTTAGAGGGTCTAGTGTCTCTAGTGTCAATTTCTTTGCTAAAATGATTCATATAAGGGTATATCCTTCATTTCCACCCAATGAACATGTCAACTCTCATGCATGGTATTTTATTCTTATAGGTGATGATGTTTATCATAGAAACCCTCATGATTTGAGGACAAATCCTTTTCAAGAGGGAGGGGATGATGGAATCATGCCTTGGAAAGCAAGGGGTGACACATTGAAAGAGCCAAGAGGAATGGGCTAGACATGAAGGTTTGGGCCAGTCAAGGCCCAATGGGCCCGATGGGCCTGGAAGGCCCAAATTGAGCTTCACATGGGCCATATCTTGTTTTAGCTATTTTCTTATGTCTTGTATGTATCATGTTAGTATAGGTTTCCTATATTTTGGGTCTTGTATTTTGGACCACATAGAGTAGCATTTTTGGGCCATAGGCTTATTGGGCCTAATTTTGGGCTTCATGGGCCTTTGGGCTTTTGGTACCCAATACTGGGCTCATTTTCATTCTTGTAATTTTTACTTTCCATTGTATTTTCTTGGCCATTGTATTTAGGCCATTAGATTAGGATTATTGAGGGATTACTTAAATAGGTTCATTAGGCTAAACTAGATTTAATTTAGAAGGTATTTAAGTTGAATTTGGGATCACATGGATGGTGCCACTTATGGCTGACCATGTGCTTAGCCAAATCAACTCTAAATGCTTCTTAAATCAAATTAAGATGCATGAGGGCACCTAGACTCACAGACTTGCACATGGGAGTGAAAATTTGAATTCAAATTTCAAATTTGAATTCAAATCTTGGCAATCTTGGCGCCACATGTGGTGTTTGAATCTTGGCGCCAAATGCTTCCCTAGCCGAGCCTATATATGCATGATCCTTCATAACTTGTAATCACTTTTGAATAATAGGGAATTCTGAGTTTTACTTCAGCCAAATTCTCTCCAAGAGTCACCGAAATCTCACTAACCCTAGACTTAGGAAAACCTCCATTCCTAAGCTTGAAAGTAAGCTTTCATTTGGATCTTTAGCTTGGATGCTTCCATCCTTAGCTTAGGGATTCTCCTACCATTCCATTCATCTTCTTCCATCCTTTAATCCGTAGCAAGCTCAAGGGAAAGGTCTTCATATTCGGAGAAGGTCACAAGAAGCAAGAATCACTCCATTGCTTCAACCTTACTCCATCAGATACCATAAAAGTGTAATGACCCGCCATGGTCTCTATACTTAGTGGAATCGCACTACTACTAGTGAACTAAGAGAAATATTAAAATTGAAAAACTCATACATACAGGTGTATAAATATAATAACTACGTTTCTATGTACAAAATATAATACCATATATGTACAGTCATTCCAAAATAACATCACCCTAGTACCGGTCAAGCACACACAAAATAGTTACCCAACATGATGGAAGAGCATGGGCTAAAGGCCCAACCACTAGAGCAATGGCCAGGAGGTTACTTGAAGATTTGACTGCTTCAGAGCTTAGTGGGCCCAATGGGCTTGGTGGGCCTAGGGTGCTTCTCACTTGGGCTTTGATTGATTGAACACCATGTTTAATTGTATTTTTCTTAGTATAGGAATTTACTTTGATGTTGGTCTTGTATTTTGACCATAGATTAGGGTTTAGGTGTCTTGGGCTTAATTTTGGGCTTCTTGGGCTTTGGGCTTTTGATACCCAATATTGGGCTCATTCTTCTTCTTATATTTTTTCCTATTCATTGTATTCATTAGACCAATGTATTTGGGTCATTAGATTAGGGTTATAAGAAGAATACATTAATAGGAAAATTAGGATTCATTTAGGCATCATTTAGAAGTAATTTGAGTTGAATTTGAGTCACATGGATGGCATGGGATGGGTCCGGCCATGTGAGCTCCAAATGCACCTCAAATCACTCCTAAATGACTCCTAAATGAGGTTGGCATCTGAATTAGTCATGTTGGAAGCCAAAGTTTAAATTTCAAATTCAAAATTGAAATTTAAACTTGGCGCCAATTTGAATGATTCAAATTGCCGCCCAAGTTAACCTAGTTCTTTCCCTATAAATGTATCTTCTCCCACCTGTAGACCCCTAAAATTGTCCGGGTCGGAAATAAGACTCAAAGACTCTCGAAGACCGAAGGAAAGTCAGCCGGAAGGACTCCTGGAAGACCCTAGGATGATTCTTTGTAGGTCTAGAAGTCTTAGAGTAGCTTAGAATAAGGGTGTGTGAGGATTGGAGCTCAATACGCCCTCCTAGAGGTTCAGTACGGCCGTACTGAGCCATTTGAACTACAATATGGCCATAATGAAATCAATACGGCCGTATTGAAGTTTTTGAACTTCAGTACGGCCGTACTGAATTCAGTACGGCCGTACTGTAGTTCAAAAACTCAGTACAGGCCGTATTGACTCCTTAGGCCGTACTGCGCCTCAATCCTATAAATAGGACGTCATTGGCTCGTCCTTCCACACATTTGGAGCATTTCTCCACTCTCTGGCTGAGTATTCTTGGGTTTTTGAGCTATTCTCTGCCCTAGAAATCTCTCCGAAAGCTGATCCGACTAAGTTCTTGAGTTCATGAGCCTTTAGCTTGAGACTCGAACAAGTCGAAGGGAAATCTCTTTGATTTCCATAGTAAATATTATTTTTAGGGAAAGGAGCGAGCGAACGTGTAGTGGGAAGGAGCGCCAAAAAGCCTCCTAACTCCTTTTTGAGTATATAAAAGCCCGCTTCGAAGGTTTCTTTCCAAATCCTTTCTTTTACCGCTTTTTGATTGTTGCATTGCACGTTTAAAGCTTTCATCATGTAGATAGTTTACCTATAATCGTTCTAATAAATAGGGGTAGTTTAGTAATTTTACGCTTTTATTTATGAAATAATCCGTCATAGGAAACCCGAAAGGGGCGTTGTGGGGTGCTAACACCTTCCCCACACGTAATCGACTCCCTTACCCAACTCTGGTTGTAATGGCCAAGGTTGATTTGCGAAAATCAATTGCCTTATGTCTTTTTCCAATGTTTTGAGTAAAACATTGGTGGCGACTCCAAGAACCCCTTTTTTGCGAAAACCACTAATCCATGGAGGGTCCCGTTTGGGATTAACATGGGTTGGTGAGAATCATTTAACAAAGTTGTTAGTCCGATGAGGTCTCAATTTGAGAATAAGTCGTTCTAACAATCCATCATTTTTCAAAACTAAAAGAAGAGTCCGACCATCGTCGCGAATGCCAACGTCCGTTTCGGCGGGTGGCGACAGATGGCGACTCCGCTGGGGAAGCCTCGAGAGTCAGTCCCATTTAGTGATGGATTATTTCTAAAATGATAGTTTAAAATTACTTCATTACCCATCGCTTGTATGATAATATGTTTTACCTAATTGGCTTTAATAACTGTTGGGTGTTTAAATTTTCGCAATTGTTTGAAATATAAATTGCACACGAACCTTTGCACACAACAGTTCCCTCTATACCCGGGGGCATGAGTGGAAAGCCATAGGGAGTGGATGCTAGTACGGCCGGTTGTCGAATGGGTCTATAGGTGCCCGTAGACCGTTGTCGGAAAGCATCACTCAAGGTGAAAACCATGAACTCAAGTCCGACAGTGCGTTGGAGCTTTCCATCGACTTACGACGAGAGGGATTGGGTCCCTATAATGGGGGCACCTTGGGGGCCTTAGACCGGTGAGAACAGGTAGAACCTCCTTGAATATGCACTTGTATGTAGGATACCCCTACCTCGTGATTCGCTCGTGACTGTTCGTGGATGAGTGAATTGTTTGTGCATTGTTTATGTGACATTGTTTGAGCATACATTGCATTCTTTAAACATACAACATTCCCCTTTTAAAATAAGAATAAATAGGAATAAGAATCTTCCATTACATGGTGTTAACATCTACCCTCATCACATTCATGTAGGTAGTTTCCCTTTTCACCCAAAAATACAAAAAAACAAAATACCCAAAAAAGAAAAAGGGTTATTTATCCAAACCAAGCAATACTGATAGACCATGGGCCAAGGGCCCAGTGACCAGAGCTATGGCTAGGAGGATACAGGAAGAGCTGGATCTTGAGAAGACTAATGGGCTTGTTAGGCCCAAGATAATCTTCACTTGGAATGCTCTATCATGAAGAGAAGGCCTAGTTCTATTTGTTCATATTGTACAGTTTATACATAGTCTATTGTGTAGGTTATTTTTGCCTTTGTATTTGAGAGGCACTTTATTTGCTTTTTCCTATTGTATGTATATTGTTTTTAAGGTAGGTTACTTGGAGAGTTTATCTCCATTTAACCTCCCCAGTTGACACATTCATTTTGTATTTTTTTCAGTAGGGAAAAGGGGGTACATTTAGCAAAGCTTGAGGTATGACTAGTAATTGGGCCAGAATTGGGCCTAGGCTAAATTTTTGATATTGGACTCATTCTGCTCCTAATTTTTCATAGATTTGATGTAGCTAGGTCTCATCATCATATGATGAACCTAACTACACCAAATCAAGATTTTGCAAATTAAATCAAGGAGCAAAATAAGTGCAAGGCCGCCTAGCTCTCTTCATGGCCGAATTCATTAGAGTTCCTTCTTGAGTTTTTGAAGCTTGCCTTGCAAGCTTCTAAACTCAAGTAAGGTAAGCTTACCTTACCATGGTTCTTAAGTGAACCATGGTCAAGGTTAGCTTCCCTTGCAAGCTTGCTAAAACCATAGGAGTTAAGTAAACCTTACCATGGTTCCTAGTGAACCATGGTTTAGGTTAGCTTCTCCTAGAAGCCACCTCTTCTCTATATATTTGTAAATACCTCCTATGTACTCACTTTTGATGAATTTGAGAAATAAACTTCAGAATTTCTCTCTCAAGAGTCCTCACAAAAACCGTAGAGAAACCTTTCTCTCTAAGGTTTCACCAAAGATCTTCAACCTTTGCATTGGTTCCTCAAGCTTCTACATCAAGCTTAAGGAAAACCGAACCTACTTCCAAGACTTCTTCTCCATTGAAGAATACTTCAAGGAGCTTCAAAGAGTCATTGAAGTCAAGACCTCAAGAACATTCACGGTCCTAAGGATGGAGAACTTGAAGATCATCAATCTTCTCCAAGTAGCTCCATCAAATACCATGCATCATCTTAGGAGCATCTTGAAAACATGATAATGCTTAGTTGAATAAACACAATGCATGCATATTCAACGCCATCATCTCACATCATGCATTCTTATTGAAGATCATGGAGGGATCTAGGGGAGTGCAAGGGCAGTTGAAGAAAGTGGACTTCTTGTTATACCGTGCCGAGAGGTTGGACCATCTCTGTTCTTTGATGCCACAAGAGGCTCGTGTTGAGTTCGAAAAATCATATGGAAGAGTCCTCGATCTGATGAAGATATGTGTGGATCCGGCGTTTCTGAGAGCATTGGTTCACTTTTGGAGTCTCGATCTGCATTGCTTCGAGTTCCCCCAGTTTGACTTAGTTCCTACTCTCGAGGAGTACGAGCTCATGCTGCGATGGCCCAAATCAGCAGGGGTCTATGTTTTTCATGGTAATTATGTGGCCGTGGAGAGGGTCGCTACTCAAGTCAAACTACCATCACGATCATCTGCCTTAGTGGGGAACGGCAGTATCAAAGGTTGGAAGCTCGCTATGATTGAGGATCACCTTTCTTCCTTAGCTGGTGAGGGAGATTGGTTAGCTTTCAACAAGACTCTAGCGTTAGCCGTGTTTGGGACAGTCCTATTCCCCTTTCACGCTAACACAGTGGACCATGCCGCTATGGATGCTTTCTTCGCATGGGACGTGCACATGAAGAGTCCCGTGCCTGCCATTCTTGCCGACACCTTGCTTTCTGTCAACATATCTCAGCAGAAGCAAGGGAAAATTATCCGATGCTGCACCTCCTTGTTATATGTGTGGAGTATCACACACTTCTACGCCTCTAGTCACATGGGGACTTTCCCCGATCCGTTGAGGAGCTTTTCGAAGATCCCCGTACGCCGCCGTTATGCTTCTGAATGGAAGGAAGAGATGGAACAGTGGAGCATTGAGCACTTCACATGGGTTTGTCCTTGGTTCCGTCCGAGCAACGTATTGATGAGATGCGGCAGTTACCCAAGCGTACCTTTGATGGGCCTCAGAGGTTGCATAGCTTATTCACCTAGATTGGCTATGAGGCAACTTATGAGGACTCAGATTGTTCCTACTAAAGAAGAGCTTGGAGGATTGTGTTTCTCCTTTGATTCCGAGCATCAAAGGGACATGCACACTGTCGTTAGAGCGAGGGAGAGACCAATCTACGAGGGAGATCGAGAGCTTGGAAAGCCTCGGGTATCCGTCTCCACCGACTACGAGACTTGGAGGAGCGAGAGGGGAGTGCCCCAACCACCCACCTCTTCCGCAACCGCAGTTACGAGGAGGTTGCTGCAAGAACAAGTCAATGCCTTGACCAAGAAGCTGGAAATCATGGGAGCTCAGATGAGAGTTCTTGAGGAGAAAAACGAAGAATCCAGTTTCGCCATTGACGGTCTACAAAGGCAGTGCAAGAAAAAAGACCATGAGATAGAGCGGCTCAAGGACGAGTGTGCTAACCTTAATGAGAAGGCTATTCGGGCATCCAAAATGCCAAATGTCGAACCGAGTAGTCAACTCCGAGATGTCGACGCAAAGATAGCACGCCTTGAAGCCGAGTACGCAAGGCAGGCACAGTTGATCAAGGATATGCAAGATGATCTACTCTCGACTCGATCCAATGCGCAGCAATGGCGGGAAGTTGCTCAACAACAAACCGCAAGCCTTTCCGATTTTCGCAAGAAGGAAAGGGAAGGATTAGCACATATGGCTAAGCTCCAAGAGGAGAAGGATCGAGCCGAAGACGAGCTTAATGAGCTGCAAGCCATGATCAACTACTATATTCAAAAAGCGAAGGACGCTCAAAAGATTAGTGATAATATGAGCCAAGCGGTCCATACGCAAGCCGAAGCAATGGCCCGTCATGTAGAGGAAGCCGAAGTTGAATGGAGAAGAAACATGAACCCGCCTGTGGGTTTCTATCGGCTTTTCTCATTTTGTAAAAATTTGCTTCGAAGCATTGTATAATGAGTTGTACACTTTCTTTGATTAATAAATCGAATTTTTGAGATCTATGAAATCTTTCAATTGCCTTTGCATTTCATAGTCATTCATTTGCATACATCTCTCCTAGTAATTCATTAATAACATTAATAAAAAGAAAGGATTAATCGATGCGTATGTTCAGAATGGATCGCACGCCGTTTGTTATTAAGTGTAAGCCAACAACCGCGCCAAGCGAACGCACATCAACTCCGTTGTTGGTAATCAAGACGAATAAAGGGGAAGGTCCGACACCGTTGAAGATCACTGCTCCAAGACCTTTTCCCTACGAATCGAATAAAGTTGTGCCATGGATATACGACATCCATTCTTCTGCCGACAGCGATATCTCTAACATCGCTGGACTTGGGGGCATGACTAGGAGTGGCAGGATCTACACTCCCGAAGATCTTCATGATAAAGCTCCCAAGAATAAAGGAAAGGAAAAAGAAAAGGAGAAAACCGAGGAAAATAAAGAATCCGAGGAGGAGACTGACGAGCTGTTAAAATATATCCGACAGAGCGAGTACTCCATCGTGGATCAACTTCATAGGACGCCAGCAAAGATTACTCTGTTATCGTTGATCCTAAGCTCCGAACCGCATCGGCAAGCTCTGTTGAAAGTCTTGAACGAGGCGTACGTGTCGCACACTATCTCCCAAGACAAGTTTGAGGGGATTGTTAGTCACATCATGGCTAATGATCACCTCACTTTCACCGATGAAGAAATCCCCGTTGAGGGACCGAATCACAACAAGCCCTTGCACATCTCTGTAAAGTGCAAGGAATATCACATCGCTAAAGTCTTGGTGGATAATGGATATTCCTTGAATGTGATGCCAAAAAGAACGTTTGATCAAGTGGCAATCAAGGGAATCCAAATGCGCCCGAGCAACATGATCGTCCGAGCTTTCGACGGTTCTAAAAGAGAAGTGGTGGGAGAAATCAATCTTCCAATCCAAATTGGATCCACCATCTTTAATGTCGAATTTCAAGTGATGGACATTACTCCCGCGTACAGCTGTCTCCTCGGCCGACCTTGGATTCATGATGCGAAAGTTGTTCCCTCTACGCTCCACCAGAAAGTCAAATTCATAGTGGGTGACAAGCTGGTGACTGTACAAGCTGAAGATGACATACTCATCA
The DNA here is from genome assembly GCF_000230855.2 of Cajanus cajan. Taxonomy (NCBI): domain Eukaryota; kingdom Viridiplantae; phylum Streptophyta; class Magnoliopsida; order Fabales; family Fabaceae; genus Cajanus; species Cajanus cajan. Next base: position 44,915,443 of record NC_138525.1, read on the forward strand.
GCAAGCCATCTGCCATACCTTACGTGGATGCAGCAGAGGAAGCTCTAGAGACCGCCTTCCAAGCATTGGAGATTGCCAATGTCGAAACGTTTCCCCGAGAAATGAAGAAGGTAGCCTACATGCTCACCAAGAACGGATACTTGCCTGGACAAGGACTTGGCAAGGATTCCCAAGGAATTCCCGAGCTACCCATTATTAAGGATAATCCGGGGAAACAAGGGTTAGGATACAACCCTAATAAAGATCAAAGGACGAAGAGGAACCAAGATCCTTCTCGACGTTCTTTAAGCCAGATCTTTAGGAAGGTCGGTTCACAAGCGTCAAGGTCGGTCGTCGTCATCAAGTGCTCTTCTTCTTCCGATAGGGATGTATAGACCTGATGACTGTTAGAGATCACTCCTCGGGGATAGCCCGACCCCCGAGCCTCGATAGGGCACATGTTTCCGCTAGAATTATAATAAAATCGTTCTTTATTAGTTCTTATTGCTTCTTTTCTTGCTTGCAATAAATTTCTAGACCACATTATTTTTAACCCTGTTTGAATAAGCATGAATGAGGTTAAAATCGTCTTAATAACAATAAACCCGCATCATTTTTATGTGGAAGTGTGTGTGACAACTTGGAGCACCTTTCCTTGGCCTCGACTAGTGCCATCATGGATAAAAAAGAAATCCTTTAAGGACAAAATCCTAAAAACAAAAAAAGCTCGGCAGGAAACCCAAAAAGGGGGCTGCGCAAAAATAAGAGCAAAGAACCCGCTAGGAATCCCACGAAAGGGTGACCTAGGCAAAAATTAGGGTTGCAAAAATGAACAAAAACAAAGGTCCGCTGAGACGCCACAAAGGGGTGTTTTAGGCAAAAATAAGGACAATCAAAAAGCAAAAGAAATCCATGATGGTACCATGAGCTGAATTCAAAAAGAAAGGTTCAAGGGAAACTATCTAAGTTTTCGAATCACAACGTCAATAACAATACTTTCTTAACTTCATAAGTGTTTAATCAAACAAGCCTAAACACATGAGCCTACCTTGGCCATCCATTCTTACAAAAACCGTTTTCAAAACAATAATAATCCCCTCTAAAACACAAACTTTTGAACAAAAATATCTTTCCTTTCTTTTCTCTTGTCCCAAAACGATTTTAGAATAATCTAGTGGAAACATGGAGATATAGTGGTCAATAGGAAGGTTGATACATCTTCTAAAGGAAGGGAAGGATCACTGGGTTGATGACACCAATCTCGATATAACACGCATCATTCCTCGGTTACAGAAATCGGCAGCGCACAGCCCGTCTAGAGGAATGGCAAAAATCCAAGCAAAGAAACGCATCGGTTAATTCTTTTGAAAAATAAATCAAATAGAATTAGGTGCATCATACCGCATACATGCATACAGATGATAGGTGTACTGGAAGATCACTTATTCTCTGTTTATTCCAACAAAAAAAAATGAACTTCAGAAAAAACAATGCGCTCGTACCATGTTCAGTACGCCCGTACTAAAATTAGGGTTATGAACAAATTTTCAACTCAATACGGGCGTACTGAAATGAATACGGCCGTATTGGCCATAACGACCACACCAATACGGGCGTATTGAATTCAATACGGCCCGTATTGGCCCATTCTTTTGTACATCAACAGTAAGGTCAATACGGCCGTACTGAATTCAGTACGGGCCGTACTGACCTAATTTTTTCTATAAGTACGTCCCTCCTCCTCTCATTCCTCTGCATACTTTATCTGTGAGTGTGTTTGAGATCCCCCCGATTCCGAAAAATGGTCGAGTCTTCAAGGAAGAGGCAGAGGGTCCCTGCGCAACTTGAAATGATCGCGCGGCACCATGAGAGGTTGGATTTCCTCGAGTCATTCGTCTTCCAGCCGTCGAGGGTGCTCGACTTCAGCATCCTTCGGGCGATGGAATGGGAAGATGAGGTCAGAGGCTACATCGATGCCATAGGATGGGGGTTCCTTCTTGATCCCCACCCTAAGATCTATCCGACCGCGACAAAGGAATTTCTGGCTACCGTCGGTGTCACAGAGTCGACGAACAGCTCCGGTGCAACGGTCTACTCTGTGGACTTCTGGATGAAGGGAGGATACCGCTCCCTGACACTGGATGAATTCAACGCCCAGGCTGGTTTCTTTCGGCGAGCCGATCAGTTGGAATATCGGGACGCTGTCTGTGAGTGCCCTGATAATCTGACCCCGATCGAGATGTGGAGAGAGGTCACGGGTCAGATGGATTATCACGCTGGAGTGAAGGGTACCCGGCTCCCGACTGCGCTCCGGATTTGCCACAAGCTGATCACCGGCTCCATCCACGCCAGACTGAAGAGTCCAGAGTCAGTAACGCGGCAGGATCTGCTAGCTCTTTACTGCATGGCCACCGGGCAGAAGGCCAACCCCGGATTCTTTTTTCTCGAGCATGTAAAGAATCTGGGGGCAAGAGAGGGCAGCGACGCTCAGCGAGGATACATTTTGGTCTCTACGTTTCTTTCACGACTCGCCAAGACTTGGGGGTGCCCTGATGGCGTAGATGCGGGGGAGTTGGCACCCAAGCCTATCAATGCTGCCACCCTGCTCAATATGAAGATCATTGCTAAGGCAGGGAGGCAATATATACGTGCGACCACCCACGACACCTTCAGTGAGCTTTTCAAGAACATCGAGCTCCCGGGTGAAGGGGACACGCAGGCAGAGGCCGACACCTCGCAGCAAGACAGGGCCTACTTTGATGCTCGTTTCGACGCGTTGCAGCAGAGCATCGACGCCCGATTCGACAATGCGCAGCACAACATTGACACCCTGAGACAGGATTTTGACAACCTGTCAATCTGGCTGCATCGTCGCTTCCCAGACCCTCCACAGGATCCGCCGGCAGAGGAATGAAGACCGGCCATTTGCTGTGTTTTCCTGCTTTTTGTTTATTTTGATTGATCGGGCTGTGCCCCACTCTTGTTATCATCATTGTACAAATTTCATTCCGTTTGATTAATGAAATTTTCCACTTTCGAGTTCAAAATTCTTTAGCACTTTAATTTCTGTACAGAAAAAGTCGAAAAAGCCGAAATCGACAAAAAAGGCAAAAAATTCAGAAAATCCAACAATCGTACAGAATAATTGAGCCTGGAGAGGCTTGCCGAAATAATACTCCCCAGAGACATCTCAGCTTGCACTCTTGGGCCGAATTCCCAGTGAAAGCTATCAGAGCAAGATCAGCAAGATTCCCCAATGGAAGCATGATCATCCAAACAAAATATCCGAGTCAAAGGACTTAGACTTCCTTAGTGGAAGATAGCTTTCCAACTCGAGCGACGAGTGAAGCTAAGCCTGAAGAAGCTTTCTAAATAATACTCTGGGATACATAAGATCCTCAATCCCCATTCGCCTACTCAGAGGCACTCCTTCAAAAAGAGAAAATCCGAAAAGATCAATAACCATTCCCCAAGCGGAATTCGGTATTCAGCTAAACACCGAACGTCAAGATAATCCGCCTAACAGAAGAGGCCAATCAAGATCAATACGACAGAATCCCCCAGCGGATAACAGCCTACGCAGAGGCAACAAAACCAGAAAATCAAAAAAGTCACCCGAATAAGGATAACCGGGATACTCCACCAACGTCGAAAGGACGTCAGCCAATCATAAGGCATCGCTCACCTCAGAAAGAGCATCTTTGTGTCTGCATCCCCAAGGAATCAGAATTTCCCCAGTGGGCACCAACTACGCAATGGAAAGTTGGGACACAAGAACCTATGAGTAACTGCACATCCCCTAGACGGATCCCTGCGTTATCTAGCCCTCAGCGGCACCAAAATCAAAAACAACCGTCGAAGCAGCATCGTGGACTGTGGAGACAAAATCATCACAAATCCCTGGAGAGGGCAAACTCACGCTACCAAAGTGACCAGAAGCACGGAGGTATGCAACCCTGGGGAGGGCAAACCGCAGACCCTGGAGAGGGCAAACTCACGCTACCGAGGTCGTCAGAAACACCGAGGTATGCACGAGCCTGGAGAGGCGACGACTAATACTCAGCTACCGACGTCGTCAGAAACACGGAGGTATGCAGCTGCCAACGTCGTCAGAAACACGGAGGCATGCAGACCCTGGAGAGGGCAAACTCACGCTACCGAGGTCGTCAGAAACACCGAGGTATGCACGAGCCTGGAGAGGCGACGACTAATACTCAGCTACCGACGTCATCAGAAACACGGAGGTATGCAGCTGCCAACATCGTCAGAAACACGGAGGCATGCAGACCCTGGAGAGGGCAAACTCACGCTACCGAGGTCGTCAGAAACACCGAGGTATGCACGAGCCTGGAGAGGCGACGACTAATACTCAGCTACCGACATCGTCAGAAACACGGAGGTATGCAGCTGCCAACGTCGTCAGAAACACGGAGGCATGCAGACCCTGGAGAGGGCAAACTCACGCTACCGAGGTCGTCAGAAACACCGAGGTATGCACGAGCCTGGAGAGGCGACGACTAATACTCAGCTACCGACGTCATCAGAAACACGGAGGTATGCAGCTGCCAACGTCGTCAGAAACACGGAGGCATGCAGACCCTGAAGAGGGCAAACTCACGCTACCGAGGTCGTCAGAAACACCGAGGTATGCACGAGCCTGGAGAGGCGACGACTAATACTCAGCTACCGACGTCATCAGTGTCGCCACCGGCCCGAAACGGGCTTTCGGCATTCGCGAAGGACGGTTGGACTCTTTTATTTGTTTAAAAATATGGATTGCTAGAATGACTTATTCTCAAACTGAGACCTCGTCAAACGAGCAATTTTATTAAATGATTCACCAATCCATATTAATCCCAAGCGGGACCCTCTATGGATTAGTGGTTTTCGCAAAAGGAGGGTTCGTGGAGTCGCCACCAATGTTTTACTCAAAACATTGGAAAAAGGGATAAGGCAATTGATTTTATAAATCAACTTTGGCCATTACAACCAGAGTCGGGTAAGGGAGTCGGTTACGCGTGGGGAAGGTGTTAGCACCCCACAGCGCCCCTTTCGGGTTCCCTATGACAGATTATTTCTAAAATAATAGCGTAAAATTACTAAATTACCCCCTTTATTATGAACGATTAAGAATTAAATATCTACATGATGACTTATTAAATTATGCAACAAACAGAAAGCGGTAAAAGGAAGGATTGAAGGGAAACCTCTTGAAGCGTGCTTTTATATATTGCAAAAAATGAACTGGGAAGCGTTTTGGCGTTCCCTCGCTCTACAAGCCCGCTTCTCGCTCTCCTAGAACAAAATTTTAACTAAGGGAATCAAAAAGATTTCCCCTCGACTAGGTTCGATCCTCAAGCAAAATGGCTCGGGGCTCAAGAACTTCGTCGGATCAACTCTCCGAGTGATTTCTAGGGCAGAACACTGCTCAAAAACCCCAGAATACTCAAGGAGAGGGTTGAAACTATGTTCAAAATTGTGGAATGACGTCCAATTGACGTCATATTTATAGGGAATAGGCGCAATACGGCCTACAGGAGCAGTACGGCCGTATTGAAATTTTTGAACTTCAATACGGTCGTATTGAGTTCAATACGGCCGTATTGAAATTCAGGAATTTCAATGCGCCCGTATTGAGTTCACTGCGGGTGTATTGAAGTGTCAATACGGGCGTATTGACTTCAGTACGGCCGTATTGAAGTTTCAGAAACTTCAATACGCCGTATTGAGTTCACTGCGGGTGTATTGAAGTGTCAATACGGGCGTATTGACTTCAGTACGGCCGTATTGAAGTTTCAGAAACTTCAATATGCCGTATTGAGTTCACTGCGGCCGTATTGAAGCTTCAATACGGCCGTATTAGGTTCAGTACGGCCGTATTGGGCTTCATTCCCTCCACTTCCTTATTTTGAGCTATTCTAAGACCTCTAGACCTACAGAGAACCCTCCTAGGGCCTTCCAGGAGTCCTTCTGGCTGATTTTCCTTCAGTCTTCGAGAGTCTTCAAGCTTTATTTCCGACCCGGACAATTTTAGGGGTCTACAGCTGCCCCCCTTTTACTTAGTCGGACGGCCTTTTGGTATACCGGCCGACAAGTAAAGGAGTTGACCCAATTGTCCGGGTGATGCGCCGACCTTCTGACTTGTAGCGTCTTCCGGTGGAAAATTGTCGAGTAGCCTCTCCAGGTTTTGCTATGCTTGCTGCCCAAGCTGGAAGCTGTGAGTACCGCCTTTCTAGGCTTAGCTTCACTCTTTGTTCGAGCCGGAAGCTAAGTACCCTTGTGACGACGGTAGCAGTGTGAGTTTCGCCTCTCCAGGCTTAGTCTCGCTCTTTGTTCGAGCCGGAAACCAAGCACCTTTGTGACGACGGTGAGCAGTGTGAGTTTTGCCTCTCCAGGCCTTGCTTTGCTTGTTGCCCAAGCTGGAAGCTGTAAGTACCGTCTCTCCAGGCTTAGCTTCACTCTTTGTTCGAGCCGGAAGCTAAGTACCTTTGTGACAACGGTAAGCGGTGAGTACCCCCTTTTCCAGAGATAGCTTCGCTCATTGCCCGAGCCGGAAGCTGCATACCTCCGTGTTTGTGACGACGGGGTAGCGTGAATATCTCCTTTCCAGGGATTTGTGATGATTTTGTCTCCACAGTCCACGGTGCTGCTTCGACGGTTGTTTCTGATTTTGTGCCACTAGGGGCTGGATAACGCAGGGATCCGTCTAGGGGATGTGCAGTTACTCATAGGTTCTTGTGTCCCAACTTTCCATTGCGTAGTTGGTGCCCATGGGGAATTTCTGACTCCTTGGGGTGTAGACACAGATGCTCTTTCTCTCTGAGTTGAGCGATGCCTTATGATTGGCTGACGTCCTTTCGACGTTGGTGGAGTATCCCGGTTATCCTTGTTCGGGTGTCTCTTTTGGTTTTCTGATTTTGCTGCCTCTGTGTAGGCTGTTATCCACTGGGGGATTTTGTCGTTGATTTTGATTAGCCTCTTCTGTTAGGCATATCGGCTTGACGTTCAATGATTGGCTGAGAGCCAGATTCCACTTGGGGAATGATTATTGATTTTTTTTATTTTTCTCCTTCTGCAGGGATGCCTCTTGAGTAGGCGACTGGGGATTTGGGGATCTTATGTATCCCAGAGTATTATTTAGGAAGCCTCTACAGGCTTAGCCTCACTCGACACTTGAGTTGGAGAGCTATCTTCACTGAGGAAGTTTAAGTCCTTTGACTTGGATATTCTGCTTGGGAGATCGTACTTCCATTGGGGATTTTGACGATCTTGCTTGATAACTCTTGCTGGGGATTTTGAATCCAAGGGTATGAGTTGAGGTTTCTCTGGGGATTATTATTTCTGCGAGCCTCTTCAGGCTCAGTTATTCTTTGATATGGAGGATGAGGAGTATTTTGGTAAGCCTCTCCAGGCTTAGTTATTCTGAGAGTATTCTTTCGGCAAGCCTCTCCAGGCTTAGTTATTTTGTATGATGCTGTTGATTTTCTGAATCTTTGCATTTTGCTTGCTGTTGTCATACACAAGCAATTTTCTATTTTTCTATTTTATGCGGTTGCCTCATGATAAGGTCTTTGCATGTGCAACTAATGTGTGTGTGATGCACAAATGTAATACAATTTTATTTTTGTTCATTTATTTAGAAAAGTGAGTGGCCCTCCCTATCCTCTTCTTCTTGGAGGACTTTCTGTCATTGACGCGAGGGAGTATTTTTGTGAGCCTTTATGCAGGAGATTATGGATTTTACAGGAACCCCTCCAATTTTCTTTTATTGACCGATTATTAATGGAATTTCGTACAATTTTATGAAAAACCAATTCAAAGGCATAATCACATGGTCAAGAGAGAAAAGAAACAAATGGATATTTTTATTGATATTCACAAGTGTTTTTACAGAAAGATTTACAAAGGGAAATTTCTGAAGAATGGCTGGCCAGGGTAGGCTATACATTTTTGGCTTAAACAATTATATCTGTAATTGCCGCTCTTCCCGTTTCCCTAGTTGTTTCGGGTGAGATGCCTGAGCTAGGAGTGTAGATACTGCAAGACGCTTGCTTCTAGAAGATTATCACTTGAACCGCCTTTCGGTTTTCGGTTCAAGTGATCGTTGCTTGCTTTACTTTTTGCATTTTATTCTTTTGCCCCTAATTTTTGCCTAGGACATGTCCTAGCGGGGATAAGTTTGCCTTTGTTTTGCCTAGTACCCTTGTACTGGCGGGCTTTTCGTTTTGCCCTAACTTTTGCCTAGGATGCCCTTTTTTGGGTTTTCATCCTAGCGGGCTGATGCAAGCAACGTCTTCAAGCATAATACTTCTTTACCACGTCAGCGTTGACTGGGTATCGAAGTTCTTCTCCATCCATGTTTGTGAGGATCAATGCTCCTCCGGAGAAGGCTCGTTTCACCACGTATGGTCCTTCGTAATTTGGGGCCCACTTTCCGATTTTATCCTTTTGGGCTGGTAGTAATTTCTTCATCACCAGCTCTCCCTCATGGTAGACTCGAGGGTGGACTTTCTTGTCAAAAGCCTTTTTGATCTTCCTTTGATAGGCTTGACCATGGCATATGGCGTTCAGCCGCTTTTCTTCAATAAGGTTCAATTGGTCATACCGGCTTTGAACCCATTCTGCCTCGGAAAGTTTCGCTTCCATGATTACCCTTAGAGAAGGTATTTCGACCTCGACGGGTAGAACTGCCTCCATCCCATAAACAAGGGAGAACGGAGTAGCTCCTGTGGACGTGCGCACTGAAGTCCTGTATCCATGGAGAGCGAAGGGTAGTATCTCATGCCAGTCTTTGAATGAGACAACCATCTTTTGTACTATCTTCTTGATGTTTTTGTTGGCTGCCTCGACTGCCCCATTCATCTTTGGTCGATATGGGGAAGAGTTATGGTGCTGAATTTTGAACTCTTTGCACAGTTCTTCCACCATCTTGTTATTCAAATTGGATCCATTATCAGTGATGATTTTGTCGGGAATACCGTATCTGCATATGATATTCTTTCTGATGAAGGATGTTACCACCTTTCGGGTCACATGAGCATACGATGCCGCTTCTACCCATTTGGTGAAATAGTCAATGGCCACAAGGATGAACCTATGTCCATTGGATGCCTTTGGCTCGATGGGTCCAATAACATCCATGCCCCACATTGCGAATGGCCATGGTGAAGCCAAAACATTGAGTGGCGTTGGTGGGACATGAATGTTGTCGGCATATGCTTGACACTTGTGGCATTTCCGGACGTATTGGTAACAATCCCTTTCAATGGTCGACCAATAATATCCTGCTCTGAGGATTTTCTTAGCCATTGCAGGCCCGGGAATATGGGTACCGAAAACCCCCTCATGTATTTCTTTGATTACATTTTGAGCTTCGACTTGGTCTATGCACCTCAACAAGACCGAGTCATAATTCTTTTTGTAGAGGGTTTCTCCAATCAACAGAAATCCCATGGCCCTTCTTCGGATATGCTTTTTATCATTATCGCTGGCCATATCAGGATATTCCCCTTTTGACAGATATTGTTTGATGTCATGGAACCATGGATAATCATCAACAGCTTCATCTATCAGTAGGCAGAACGCTTGCTTATCGTGTCGCCGGATGTTGATGATGGGCATTTCATGATCTTTATCCAAGGCGAACATCGATGATAGTGTAGCAAGGGCGTCAGCGAACTGATTTTCCTCCCTTGGGATATATTCAAAGACGACATTTTGAAAGAATTGTATCAGGTCTTTGATATGCTCAACATATGGTATCAGTTTAGAATTTCGGACTTCCCATTCACCTCGCAGTTGGTGAATGACTAAAGCCGAATCTCCAAATACTTTGAGCTTTAGGATACCATTGTTGATTGCTGCTTGGATTCCTAACGCGCAAGCCTCGTATTCGGCCATGTTATTTGTACAGTCGAAGTTGAGTCTTGCCGTTAAGGGGATATGCTTTCCTTGTGGGGAGATTAATACTGTTCCAATCCCTTGTCCAAGCATGTTGGAGGCTCCATCGAAATACATGGTCCACGTATCATCCTTAGGATCTTCATGTTGTAAATGCATTATATCCTCATCGGGGAAATCATCCTGAAGGGATTGATAGTCATTGGTCGGCCCGTGTGCTAGGTAATCAGCTAGGGTACTACCCTTGATGGCTTTTTGTGTGACATGTATGATGTCAAATTCTGATAATTGCACTTGCCATCGGGCAATCTTCCCAGTGATTATCGGTTTGTCGAACACGTACTTAATTGGGTCCATTTTGGAAACCAACCAAGTAGTATGCCTAATCATATACTGCCTGAGCCGTTGTGTTGCCCATGCTAACGCACAGCACATCTTTTCTAGTGGCGTGTAGCGGGTTTCATAATCAAGGAACTTTTTGCTCAGGTAGTAGATGGCTTGTTCTTTTTTTCCAGTTTCGTCCTGTTGCCCTAGCACGGCTCCCATGGACTCATCAAGCACTGTCAGATAGAGGATTAATGGCCTTCCCTCGACAGGTGGCACCAATACTGGTGGATTGGCCAAGCACTGTTTGACCTTGTCAAAAGCTTGTTGACAATTCTCATCCCAAGTTTCGGAATGATTCTTGCGCAACAGCTTGAATATTGGTTTGCACGTGTCAGTCAACTGTGCGATGAACCTTGCGACGTAGTTCACCCTGCCGAGGAATCCTCTAATTTCTTTCTCAGTTTTAGGAGGAGGCATTTCCATTATTGCCTTTACTTTATCGGGGTCCACCTCTATGCCTTTTTCACTGACGATGAACCCAAGAAGCTTACCCGACCGAACTCCGAAAGTACACTTAGCCGGGTTTAGCTTAAGCTGATACTTACGAAGCCGATTGAATAATTTTCTCAAATATTGGATGTGGTCCATCTCGTCTTTTGACTTTGCGATCATGTCATCCACGTATACTTCAATTTCTTTGTGGATCATATCGTGGAATAGCGTCACCATCGCTCGTTGGTAGGTGGCACCCGCATTTTTAAGTCCAAAAGGCATCACCCTGTAGCAGAAAGTTCCCCAGGGTGTGATGAAAGAAGTTTTCTCGCGGTCTTCCATATTCATTTTGATTTGGTTATACCCCGAGTATCCGTCCATAAAGGAATAGAGCGTGTTCGTGGCTGTGTGATCCACGAGTGTATCAATATGTGGCAAGGGAAAATCGTCCTTTGGACTGGCACGATTCAAATCCCTATAATCAACACACACTCTAACCTTCCCATTCTTTTTGACGACTGGCACAATGTTAGCCAGCCATTCGGGATACTGGGATACAACCAAGAATCCCGCGTCCAATTGTTTTTCTACCTCCTCCTTAATCTTTAAGGACCATTCGGGCTTGATTCGTCGAAGCTTTTGCTTAATGGGTCGAAACCCCTCTTTTAAGGGCAACTTGTGTTCGACAATGTTGGAGTCCAAACCGGGCATATCATGGTACGACCATGCAAATACGTCCTTGTATTCCCTCAATAATTGAATCAATTGTGTTTTTATTCCATCACTGATACGGGTCCCAATGTTGACCTCTTTCAATTCTTGATCCTGCCCCAAATTCACGGTCTCCAATTCTTCTTGATTCGGTTGGAGTAGACGAGCTTCTTGATCTAGCAGTCTTTGCAGATCCGGAGAGATGGTCTCCTCATCACTGTCCAACTCAACCCATTCACCCTCGGCTTTCGGATCCCGGTCAGAGCGAGCAATCACAGACATAATTATTTATTGGTTCTGTTTAGGTTTAGAGTTTATTAATATTAATGAGAGAGAGAGAATAGAACAAAATGAGAGAATAATGTGTGAAAAAATGCCTCTTTATTGATATATGAGTGTAAAACTGTGCAAAACCCTTTATTTACATGAAAAGGTCCTCATGATCTCGGGTACTGATCATGAGTCCCTAAAAGAAAAAATGTGGAGGGGCCCTATCATGGCTTGCCCTTCTCTCTACTCCTGCTGCGGTAGAGGATTCTTGCTCACGTCGGGCGCCGTCGAATCGAAAGTGACCCACCCAGCATCGATAAGGTCTTGGACCTTATACTTGAGAGCTCGGCAGTTCTCCGTTGAATGCCCCTGTGCCCCCGAATGGTATAGACATTTGTCTTGTGGATTGTACCAATCGGGGTAGGGTGGATTCACCTTCTTTGGTGGAATGTAAGCTATAAGACGCGCCTCCACTAGCTTCGGCAGGAGATCGCTATAAGTGGTCGGAAGTCTATCAAACTTCTTCACAGAGTTGTTTTGCGATTTGCCTGACTTCGAAGCGGAAGAAGACGGAGCAATGGTTACAGCGTTGACTCCTCCTTCTTTCTTCTTCCCGAAGGCCTTCTTAGCTTCATATGATTGGGAAGGCTTAGCCAGCTTCCCACTTTTAAGTCCTTGTTCCACCCTTTCTCCAATGGTGATGATGTCCGAGAAGAGTGTCGTTGTGTTCCCTATCATTTTATCGTAATAGGGACCAGTCAACGAGTTGATGAATAAGGACACCGTCTCCTTATCTGACAGCGGGGGCTCTATCTGTGCCGCCAACTCCCTCCAACGTTGGGCGTACGCCTTGAAGGATTCATCGTTCTTTTTACTCAAGGCTTGAAGATTAGACCTATCGGGTATTAGGTCGATGTTGTATTTATAGCGCTTGAGAAAGGCGTCGGCCAACTGCCTCCATGTACGTACTAGATTTCCGTCTAGCTGCATATACCAGTTGAGTGCAGTTTCAGCTAAGCTCTCTTGGAAACAGTGGATCAAGAGCTTTTCATTTGTGGCGTATGCAGCCATTTTGCGACAGTACATGGTGAGATGACTTTTGGGGCAAGTCGATCCCACGTACTTCGGGAAATCTGGCACTTTAAATTTAGGAGGGAATTGAATGTCCCTCACTAAGCACATATCGGCGGCATCTTTGACATCAAAATCATGCCCCTCCATAGCCCTTAGCCGATCCTCGAGGGCATGGAATTGTTCCTTTGAGACCTCGGGCTCTTTTATTATAATTCCTGCCCCAAGGGGTACGGCGTTTGGAGGATCTTTTTCATGCTCTTCCTCCTCTCCCTCATGATGGGACCCATGATCACTATGATGAGATTCATGGATGTTGTGATGACGCATGAGTTCCATCATTTGCGCCATTTGCTCTTTAAGCTGTGAAAGCTCGGTTGTGAGCTTCTTGTTTTGCTCCTCCAATGCTTCCATTTTCTTGATTCTCTGTGCGCGCGTAAGGACAGAGAGATGACCAGCCACTTTCTAAAATGAATGTTTAGTTAGTTTATTTTATGGAATGAATACACTCTTTAACATGAGCTTGATAAACCTCCATCTTTAAGGCGCTGCCTTTTTAAGACGGAAGTTTACCCCCCTTCTTTATCTATGATCTCTCCCCAACGGAGAATCTCTATAGTCATGGGTCTCTTTCATTACCCCTATTTATTCTAAGCAATTATAAATTAACTATCTACATGATGACAGTTTAAATATGCACACAGAAAGCAGTAAAAGGAAGGATTTAAGAAGAAACCTCTTGAAGCGTGCTTTTATATATTGAGTGAAACTGGGAAGCTTTTTGGCGTTCCCTCGCTCTACAAGCTCGCTCGCTCCTTCCTAAAAAACTTTTAACTATGGAAATCCGGAGGATTTCCCTTCGACTAGGTTCGATCCTCAAGCAAAATGGCTCGGGGCTCAAGAACTTTGTCGGATCAACTCTCCAAGTGATTTCTAGGGCAGAACACTGCTCAAAAACCCCAGAATACTCAAGGAGAGGGTTCAAACTATCTGAAAAAGTGTGGAATGACGTCCAATTGACGTCATATTTATAGGGAATAGGCGCAATACGGCCTACAGAAGCAATACGGCCGTATTGAAATTTTTGAACTTCAATACGGCCGTATTGAGTTCAATACGGCCGTATTGAAATTCAGAAATTTCAATACGGCCGTATTGAAGTTTCAGAAACTTCAATACGCCGTATTGAGTTCACTGCGGCCGTATTGAAGCTTCAATACGGCCGTATTAAGTTCAGTACGGCCGTATTGGGCTTCATTCCCTCCACTTCCTTATTTTGAGCTATTCTAAGACCTCTAGACCTACAGAGAACCCTCCTAGGGCCTTCCAGGAGTCCTTCTGGCTGATCTTCCTTCAGTCTTCGAGAGTCTTCAAGCTTTATTTCCGACCCGGACAATTTTAGGGGTCTACAATCAGAAACACGGAGGTATGCAGCTGCCAACGTCGTCAGAAACACGGAGGCATGCAGACCCTGGAGAGGGCAAACTCACGCTACCGAGGTCGTCAGAAACACCGAGGTATGCACGAGCCTGGAGAGGCGACAACTAATACTCAGCTACCGACGTCGTCAGAAACACGGAGGTATACAGCTGCCAACATCGTCAGAAACACGGAGGCATGCAGACCCTGGAGAGGGAAAACTCACGCTACTGAGGTCGTCAGAAACACCGAGGTATGCACGAGCCTGGAGAGGCGACGACTAATACTCACCCTGGAGAGGGCAAACTCAACCTGGAGAGGCTACTCAACAATTTTCCCACCTGAAGACACCACAAGTCGGAAGGATGGCTTACTCCCCGGACAATTGGGTCAACTCCTTTACTTGTCAACCGGTACACCAAAAAAAGCCGTTCGACTAAGTAAAGGGGGGGCAGCTGTAGACCCCTAAAATTGTCCGGGTCGGAAATAAGACTCAAAGACTCTCAAAGACCGAAGGAAAGTCAGCCGGAAGGACTCCTGGAAGACCCGAGGATGATTCTTTGTAGGTCTAGAAGTCTTAGAGTAGCTTAGAATAAGGGTGTGTGAGGATTGGAGCTCAATACGCCCTCCTAGAGGTTCAGTACGGCCGTACTGAGCCATTTGAACTACAATATGGCCATAATGAAATCAATACGGCCGTACTGTAGTTCAAAAACTCAGTACGGGCCGTATTGACTCCTTAGGCCGTACTGCGCCTCAATCCTATAAATAGGACGTCATTGGCTCGTCCTTCCACACATTTGGAGCATTTCTCCACTCTCTGGCTGAGTATTCTTGGGTTTTTGAGCTATTCTCTGCCCTAGAAATCTCTCCGAAAGCTGATCCGACTAAGTTCTTGAGTTCATGAGCCTTTAGCTTGAGACTCAAACAAGTCGAACGGAAATCTCTTTGATTTCCATAGTAAATATTATTTTTAGGGAAAGGAGCGAGCGAACGTGTAGTGGGAAGGAGCGCCAAAAAGCCTCCTAACTCCTTTTTGAGTATATAAAAGCCCGCTTCAAAGGTTTCTTTCCAAATCCTTTCTTTTACCGCTTTTTGATTGTTGCATTGCACGTTTAAAAGTTTCATCATGTAGATAGTTTACCTATAATCGTTCTAATAAATAGGGGTAGTTTAGTAATTTTACGCTTTTATTTATGAAATAATCCGTCATAGGGAACCCGAAAGGGGCGTTGTGGGGTGCTAACACCTTCCCCACACGTAATCGACTCCCTTACCCAACTCTTGTTGTAATGGCCAAGGTTGATTTGCGAAAATCAATTGCCTTATGTCTTTTTCCAATGTTTTGAGTAAAACATTGGTGGCGACTCCAAGAACCCCTTTTTTGCGAAAACCACTAATCCATGGAGGGTCCCGTTTGGGATTAACATGGGTTGGTGAGAATCATTTAACAAAGTTGTTAGTCCAATGAGGTCTCAGTTTGAGAATAAGTCGTTCTAACATTCCATCATTTTTCAAAACTAAAAGAAGAGTCCGACCATCGTCGCGAATGCCAACGTCCGTTTCGGCGGGTGGCGACACCACCTATTGTAAACACTTTTGAATATATGAGATATCTGAATTGAATTCAGCCATTCAAGAGTCACCGAAATTCCAAGAGAGAGAGCTTTAGAGAGTGCCTTCAAAATTCCTTAGGAAAACCTAGTTTCCTTCCCTTTGAAGTGTGCAATCCCTTGTAGCTTGAGCTTGGATACTTCCTTCTATGGATTAGGTCTTCTAATCCGCAATTTCTCATCCATTTTGAGCTTCCATCCATTCGGTCTACATCTCCTTTGAAGAAGATCCGTGCCTAGAAGAAGCTTGGAGGAGTTCACATCTTCATTTCTCCTACTTCTTCTATCAATTTTGGTATCAAGAGCAAGGTCTTCAAGGAGATAAGTGTTCTTGAGTTTTGGTCCGATTGTTTTTGTGTTCTTTGTGTTCTAAGTGTCTTGTTTGAGTTTCTTTTCGGATCTACATGTTTTATATCATATTTTGTTCCATAGATCCATTGGTTGATTGTTCTTGAATTTCTTCCTCAATCAACTTGTTTAGGACCTATTAGCTTGTGCTTGTTTTTGATTTTAATTTTGAGTCTCTCCATTCCTAATATGTGTCCGTGATTGGACTGCATACATTACATTTAGATTTTGGTTTTTAATCCATGTTTTGTCTTAGTATGTTTGTGTAGTCTTTATATGTCTTAAAATTCCTTGAATAGCATGTTGACCTAAATTTTCTTTGTGTCTTGTTCATCAATTTGTTGCTCTCGGTTTGCTTATTATTCTTGCCTCCTATATGTGCTTTTTCTTTTACCTTATTGTGTTCATAACTTGCTATTAGTTCTAGTAAGTTTCTTTAGAGTTAGGTTTCCATTGTGTCTTAAGTTTTCAAATCACATTTCCATTGAAAATCTTCTAAAAAAATTTGTGACTCAAAATTTCAAGTGTAATCCTACTTCTAGTGCACTTTTCTTGTGGATTCAATTTTAAAAAAAAATGATGAGTTAAGAGGCTGGAAAACAGAGTTTTAAACAGAGCCTAAAAGACATAAAAGTTGAAAAGAAAAATAGTTCAAAAAGAATCCAAACCAAAACCTAAAACTAGTGCACTAGTTTCTCATTTTCACTTGAAATTTGACCTAATTTTTGGCTGTTTTGTTTTCTCATTTTCTATAGCTTGGAATCATATAAAAATTTGAAACAAAAGGCAAATATACTCTCTGGACTCTTAACTTGATACTGGAAAAAGAAAGAATAAAAAAAAATATAGAGAAGACAATTTAAAAGGAAAAAGCCGAGAGGTGTACAAGTTGAAAAAAAACCTATTTGATTCCTTGATATTGTTTTGACTATAACTTGTTCTATACTTGTCCAATTGCTTTCAAATTTTTTTTTGTTTTGTTCATCTACTCTAGTACCTATCTAGGATTCATTCTAACTGAGTGCTAGCTTTGTTTTGGAGTCTTATTTTCCAGTTTTACTTATTGAACTTCTTTGAGTCTTGTCATAAACACATATTACTCTTAATTTTGGTATAAGCTTTCCAAATTGTGCTTTATTGCTTGTCTAGTTTTCTTTCAATAATTTCCCTGTGCTGGAAGTGGCCTCAAATCCTTGCTCAAGGATCAAGCATTGCTCAACAAAGAGTAGGAAAAGTTTGGACACTAAGACCTAAAAATTTGACCTAATTTAGTGACCAAAACTTCTCCTAAACTTCCTTCACTTGAGTGACCATTCCTTTCACCTTGTGAGGCAGCCACCATTAACCTCTTTGTTGTGTTTCTTTTGCAGGTCCAGTAGCATCATATTGAAGGATTAGTGGTGGATTAAACACTTGATTAAGTGTTGGAAAATTTTCACAACAATCCGTCACTAGTTGGTTGCTAAAGCCGCCACTTTATTGCTTTCCTAGACTAGTTTACATTTTTGCCAAATCTTTTGTATTTTAAACCAATTTGTAAAGCTTGGAGGGAGTATTAAGAAGCTGGTCAGGTATATCTAAATCCTTGTTAGCATCCTCACGTGTAGTGCTAGTGGAAGTGGCTTGGAAATTTCATATGTTTCAAGCTTCCACTTAGGGAACCCGACTAGTTACTTATCTTGATTCCTTTAAGTTCTTTGTCTTTTAATTGCTTTATTTTGCTGCCTTGAAATGTCTAGACTTGTGTAGATTTACTTGCTCACGTTTAGTTTAGTCTCAAAAACAAACAAATTGTGAAAAAGCATTCAAAATTTTTGTGAAAAGTTTTGGGGAATTGGAAGTACCACAAAGGAGTTTAGTGATTTCCACTTGAAAAGGCTTGGTTATTAAGTGGCTCTTTGTAGCTCACCTCCCTTGATAGTGCAACTTGTACACTTAGACTTCCAAGTGTTATTTTCATTCCTAGAAAATCCCAAAAACATTTTATACCTTTTTGCATAGCATACAAATTCTTATTGTTTAATCATGAGTCATCATTCTCCAAGTAGTAGTGACTTTGATACTCCTAAAAGTTTTAGAAAAATTGTCAAGGAGGTTGAAGCACTAAAACTTTGGAAGCATGAAGAAGTACTTCAAAAACAAAAAGAAAAGATTGAAAGAGAAGTACAACTTCTTGCTTTAGAAGAAGAGATTCAAAAGATTAAGCAACAAGAAGCAAAACTTTTAAAAAAATTACATAAAAACAAAAGTCAAAAAAGTTCCTCAAAAGGTTCCACAAAGAGTTCCAATGAATCTCCTAGTCAAAATGAGGATAGCCTAAACCTTGATGCATATTACCAACCCCATCCTAGAAAAGTCATTAAAGAACCCAAAGTGAGGGAATCAAGGGTTGATCTCCCTTACTTTCATGGAAAAGATAATGTGGACACCTACTTAGATTGGGAGATGAAAGTGGAGCAAATCTTCACTTGTCATCAAGTAGGTGAGGAAAGAAAAGTTCCTTTAGCCACCCTAGCTTTTCAAGGACAAGCCATGTATTGGTGGACATCCTTGGAAAGAGAGAGAAGACTTCACAATGATCCTCACATCACTTATTGGAATGAGTTGAGGAGTGCTATGAGAAGAAGGCACATACCTTCTTATTATAGTAGGGAGTTTATGGATAAGCTCCAAAGACTCCAACAAAAGGGTATGAGTGTTGAGGAGTATAGGCAAAAAATGGAGTTATATCTCATAAGGGCTGGGATAAGGGAAGAAGAAAGATTGACCATTGCTAAATTTCTAAGTGGTCTTAATTTTGACATAAGAGATAGAGTTGAGTTACTCCCTTATAGGGACCTTGATGATTTGGTCCAACTTTGTATAAGGGTGGAACAACAAAATTTGAGAAAATCTTCTTTTAAAGGAAAAACTCAATCTAGCCCTTATGTTAAGAAAGACTACAAAAGGGAGGGTCAATTTGATACCTCTAAGAAATTTGGCAAAGAAAAAGAAAAAGAAAATGAGAAAAATAAAAATATTGTCACTTCTAGTAGCAAAACTAGTGATATCAAATGCTTTAAGTGTCTTGGGAGAGGACATATAGCCTCTCAATGCCCAACTAAAAAGGTGATGATTTTGAAAGGGCAAGACATTTATAGTAGTGTTGATGAAACTAGTTCCACTACTTCAAGTGACAGTGAATCAAGTGAGGAAGACCATCCCATTGAAAGTGCATATCCTTGTGATGGTCAACTTCTAATGATTAGAAGGCTTCTAGGAAACCAACCTCATGAGTATCACCTTTCACAAAGAGAGAATATTTTTCACACAAGGTGTAAAATTCTTAATAATGCTTGTTCTCTCATTGTGGATAGTGGGTCTTGTTGTAATTGTTGTAGTACAAGGTTGGTGGAGAAGCTTGGTCTTACTATTATTCCCCATCCGAAACCATATCAACTTCATTGGATTAATGAAGATGGGGATATTAATGTTAATAATCAAGTGAAAGTCAAGTTCTCTATTGGTAACTATGAAGATCAAGTGGTTTGTGACATAGTTCCAATGGAAGCTTGCCATATTTTGTTGGGAAGGCCATGGCAATTTGACAAGAAAACCATGCATAATGGCCTTACCAATGAAATCACTTTCACCCACAAAGAAAAGAAATTTGTACTTCATCCTTTGTCTCCTTCACAAGTGATAGAGGATCAAGTACAAATGAAATTGAAAAGAGAAGAAGAAAAAAAAAACTTGATTAAAAAAAAACAAAAAGGAAAAGAAGCATAAGTCTTCAAAGAAGAAGGAAGAGAAATCTTTAGAAGAAATTCAACAAGAAACTTTAAAAAAAAAACCTAATTGTTGAAAAGCCTTCTTACCTTCTTCTTTGTAAAAGTGTGCTTCAGTGTCATAATTTAAACATTGAACTTAGTTCTTTACCTCCTCAAGTTTCTCATTTATTAAAAGAATTTGATGATATATTCCCTAGTGAAGGTCCAAAAGGCCTTCCTCCTTTTAGGGGTATAGAACATCAAATCGATTTTGTGCCTGGGGCTAGTCTACCCAATAGACCAGCCTATAGGACAAATCCTCAAGAAACTAAGGAGATAGAGAACCAAGTCCATGATTTATTGAATAAAGGGTGGGTACAAAAAAGTTTGAGTCCCTGTGCTGTGCCTGTATTGTTAGTGCCCAAGAAAGATGGAAAATGGAGAATGTGTTGTGATTGTAGGGCCATTAACAATATCACAATCAAGTACAGGCACCCAATCCCTAGACTTGATGATATGCTTGATGAATTACATGGTGCTATTATATTTTCTAAAATTGATCTTAAAAGTGGTTATCACCAAATAAGAATTAAAAAGGGTGATGAGTGGAAAACTGCTTTTAAAACCAAATTTGGATTGTATGAGTGGCTAGTTATGCCTTTTGGTTTAACCAATGCACCAAGTACATTCATGAGGCTTATGAATCATGTCTTAAGAGAGTGTATAGGAAAATTTGTTGTTGTTTATTTTGATGATATATTAATCTATAGTAGTTCTCAAGATGATCACTTAGGACATCTTAGAGAAGTTATGATGATCCTTAGGGAAAACCAATTATTTGCAAATCTTGAAAATGTACTTTTTGTGTGGATCATGTGGTTTTCCTAGGGTTCATTGTAAGCAAAAATGGGGTTCAAGTGGACCCCGAGAAAATCAAAGCCATTCAAGAGTGGCCCAAGCCTAAAAATGTTAGTGAAGTTAGGAGTTTTCATGGATTAGCAAGTTTTTACAGAAGATTTGTGCCTAACTTCTCTAGCATTGCTTCACCCTTGAATGAGCTAGTCAAAAAAGATATTTTATTTGATTGGACTTCAAAGCATGACCAAGCATTTCAATTACTTAAAGATCAACTTACTAATGCACCCATTTTAGCTCTACCAAATTTTGAAAAGACTTTTGAGCTAGAATGTGATGCATCAGGAGTTGGCATAGGAGCTGTGTTATTGCAAGGAGGACACCCCATTGCCTATTTTAGTGAAAAACTAAAAGGTGCCTCCCTCAATTACCCAAACTATGACAAGGAGTTGTATGCATTGGTTAGAGCTTTACAAACTTGGGAACACTATCTTGTGTCCAAAGAGTTTATCATTCATAGTGACCATGAGTCACTTAAATATTTAAGAGGTCAAGGTAAGTTAAATAAGAGGCATGCCAAATGGTTAGAGTTCCTTGAACAATTTCCATATATCATTAAATTCAAGAAAGGAAAATCAAATGTTGTAGCTGATGCTTTATCTAGGAGACATACTTTGCTTGTGTCTCTAGATACTCAAATTCTTGGATTTGATAATATTAGGAAGTTGTATGAGGAAGATCTTGAGTTTGGTGATAATTATAAAAAAAGTCAACAAAAAGCTTTTGATGGTTTCTATATGGTTGAGGGGTACTTGTATAAAGAAGGAAGGTTA
The DNA here is from genome assembly GCF_000230855.2 of Cajanus cajan. Classification (NCBI taxonomy): domain Eukaryota; kingdom Viridiplantae; phylum Streptophyta; class Magnoliopsida; order Fabales; family Fabaceae; genus Cajanus; species Cajanus cajan. Next base: position 44,937,010 of record NC_138525.1, read on the forward strand.
TGCATACCCCAAGGATCCATTAGGAAATTATTAATTAAAGAGAGTCATGAAGGTGGGCTTATGGGGCACTTTGGAGTTGAGAAAACTCTTAGTTTGCTAAAAGAAATTTTATTGGCCCCATATGCGAAAAGATGTCCAAAGGCATTGTTTTAGATGTTTGGCTTGTTTACAAGCTAAGTCTAAAGTGATGCCTCATGGTACATACACACCTTTACCTGTTGCTTCTTCTCCTTGGGTAGATATTAGCATGGATTTTGTGCTAGGGTTGCCTAGAACCCAAAGGGGAATGGATTCTATCTTTGTGGTAGTGAACCGTTTCAGTAAAATGGCTCATTTTATTCCATGCCACAAAGTAGATGATGCAAGCAACATTGCAAAACTCTTCTTTAGAGATGTGGTTAAACTCCATAGGCTTCCTAGGACTATAGTTTCAGATAGAGATACAAAGTTCCTAAGCCATTTTTGGCGTGTCTTGTGGTCAAGACTAGGAACCAAACTCCTCTTTTCAACTACTTGTCATCCTCAAACAGATGGCCAAACTGAGGTAGTGAATAGATCTCTGTCTACTATGCTTAGGGCAGTCCTAAAGGGAAATCATAAATCTTGGGATGAGTTTTTGCCACACATTGAATTTGCCTACAATAGGGTAGTCCACAAAACTACCAATATTTCTCCTTTTGAGGCTGTGTATGGGTTTAATCCTTTAACTCCTTTAGACTTGATACCACTTCCTAATGTTGAACATTTCATTCATAAGGAAGGGGCTTCAAAGGCTGATTTTATCAAGAAACTGCATGAAAGGATTAAAACTCATATTCAAAATCAAAATGAGAAATATGCAAAACAAGGGAATAAAGGCAAAAAGTCTATGATCTTCGAGGAAGGTGATTGGGTTTGGCTTCACTTAAGAAAAGAACGTTTTCCAAATCAAAGGAAGTCCAAACTCAGTCCTAGAGGAGATGGTCCCTTTCAGGTCTTACAGCGTATCATTGATAACGCTTATAGACTTGATTTACCCTCTGATTATGGAGTCAGCACCACTTTTAATGTTTGTGATCTTAAACCTTTTATAGGTGCTAGTGATGATGAGGACGAATCTTCAGATTCGAGGACGAATCCTTCTCAAGAGGGAGGGAATGATGGAAGAGCATGGGCTAAAGGCCCAACCACTAGAGCAATGGCTAGGAGGTTACTTGAAGATTTGACTGCTTCAGAGCTTAGTGGGCCCAATGGGCTTGGTGGGCCTAGGGTGCTTCTCACTTGGGCTTTGATTGATTGAACACCATGTTTAATTGTATTTTTCTTAGTATAGGAATTTACTTTGATGTTGGTCTTGTATTTTGACCATAGATTAGGGTTTAGGTGTCTTGGGCTTAATTTTGGGCTTCTTGGGCTTTGGGCTTTTGATACCCAATATTGGGCTCATTATTCTTCTTATATTTTTTCCTATTCATTGTATTCATTAGACCAATGTATTTGGGTCATTAGATTAGGGTTATAAGAAGAATACATTAATAGGAAAATTAGGATTCATTTAGGCATCATTTAGAAGTAATTTGAGTTGAATTTGAGTCACATGGATGGCATGGGATGGGTCCGGCCATGTGAGCTCCAAATGCACCTCAAATCACTCCTAAATGACTCCTAAATGAGGTTGGCATCTGAATTAGTCATGTTGGAAGCCAAAGTTTAAATTTCAAATTCAAAATTGAAATTTTAACTTGGCGCCAATTTGAATGATTCAAATTGCCGCCCAAGTTAACCTAGTTCTTTCCCTATAAATGTATCTTCTCCCACCTATTGTAAACACTTTTGAATATATGAGATATCTGAATTGAATTCAGCCATTCAAGAGTCACCGAAATTCCAAGGAAGAGAGCTTTAGAGAGTGCCTTCAAAATTCCTTAGGAAGACCTAGTTTCCTTCCCTTTGAAGTGTGCAATCCCTTGTAGCTTGAGCTTGGATACTTCCTTCTATGGATTAGGTCTTCTAATCCGCAATTTCTCATCCATTTTGAGCTTCCATCCATTCGGTCTACATCTCCTTTGAAGAAGATCCGTGCCTAGAAGAAGCTTGGAGGAGTTCACATCTTCATTTCTCCTACTTCTTCTATCACAACACGGCAACTCTAACACGAAGAAAAAACTCCTCATCTCGCAATAGTCACCTCAATTCCAAGCTAACCCTGACCTGCTCCCATACAAGTATGATCATCGTAGTCCATCCACATGGAAATAGAAGAGTAAGCTAGAGTTCAAAAATCAATCATACAAGTATAGAACAAAATCTATACTACACATTCATCCAATCAAAGCCCAAAGGAACTCTCATCTCAATCAATCATCAATTCATCAAACATGAAGTCACACCACACACTTCATCATAACATCAATCATGCAATAACATGCAACTCATGACAGATATCAATGCATATCAATCATCTAATGCGTCGTCATGAATACACCCAGGAGATCTCCCTAACAGAAGAGCAATGTATTTGACATCCCAATCCTACCGAAACCACCCCAACCGTTTTCACGCCCAACGCCCCCGCTTGGTCACAGCTAAACAGGATAAAAATCCTCACTCGGGTTTACTCGGATGATGTCACTTACACAAGTGGAAGTCCGGATCCACCGCCAGGTATAGCACAGCTGGGTATAGGCTTACCACAACCTTGGCATGCATTACCAAGCACTTGTGGAGTTTTCCCATCAACTATCCATAAGGATCCATGCACCTTCTCCAGTACTTGGTTAAGGGAATAACCCTCGACCTCATACTCTGCTCCAACACTAGCTAAGGACTTAGAGGAGACTCACCCAACCCAATGGCCTACCTGAGCACCACTCTCACCCAAATCCAGTGGCCTACCTGAGCACCACTCTCATATATCAGTGGCTTATCCAAGCACCACTCTCAAGAGACTCTAAGTGAGCTCTTCCAGTTTGAAAACATTTTCCCTCTCCTCAAGTCCTAGGCTAGACTCATGCCATAAGGCATCACATGCAATAATGCATCACACATCATACATGGTCTACCCACCATCATGATCAACAATCATACACATGCCATAAGACATCACATGCAATAATGCATCATACATCATACATGATTTTCCCACCATCATGATCAACAATCATACACATGTCATAAGGCATCATATGCAATAATGCATCATACATCATACATGGTCTACCCACTATCATGATCAATAATCATACTCATATGAACATATATTCATGCCATATCATATTTAAACATTCATATATATCATTACCAAGCATACATATGAATCACACCTCACCATACATCATATATCATACATACATGATCTAAAACTTCAACTTTAAACATGCATGAGCATCAATTTCAATCCAAAAATATCAAACCCACTCACGCCTAGCACAACCAAATCACGCCCGGCCTAGCATCCAACTTGAGAGCCCTAAGCTCTTCCACGCCCGGCGCGCTCAACCTGTGCCTGGCCTAATCCCAGTTATAGAGTTCAAAAACTCATCCAAACCAGTAAATCCAGCCACATGCAAACACAAAAACACAATGCATAGGATTCATACAACACAAAAACAAACTCAAAATCAACATGCACCCATCCGATGCATAAAAATCACCAAAAACCCCATTTTTCCCAAAACCCCAAAAAATGAGTGAATTCTCCATTCCAGTCATGGATCCTCGACTTTCATGCATCGATTGAGTCACTAAACTCACATGCAACTAAACGACAAACATTCTAGCTTCCCTCACCTGAAAATTGGCTCAAAATGGCCAAGAACTGAGAAGAAGAAGAATTCCCTTTCAAAGCTCAACCCAGAAACTTCAATCCACCCAAAGCAAGCTTCCTAGTCTAAATTTCAAGAAAAGACAGAAGACATTAGTGATCTAGAGGAGAAGAAGAATCATACGGAAAAATTCAGGAGAGAAAGTAGCTCATAAACCCAGAGTCCTTCTCTCTAAAACCTCTCTCTAAGTTCCTTTTTTCTCTTCTCTTCAACTGCATGCATGTGGGCTATTTATAGAAGTTTGGAGTGGCTAGAACGGCCTATTTTGAATCCAAAATGGCTCATTCTAGACTCAAACATCATGTGTAAAATTCACATCCAGAATGACCCGTTCTCAAACCAGAACGACCCATTCTGGGGGTTGCATTTAACTCACAACGATCCTATTTGGAACGACTCGTTCTCAACTAGGATTTATAGACCTATTTAGTAGTTTGGAACGGCCCGTTCCAGTTTGGAAACAGCCGGTTCTAGGCTACTAAATCATCCTTATTTTAGTAGTTTGGAACTGCCCATTCCAATTTGGGAACAACCCGTTCTAGGCTACTAACTAGTTACAATATGACATCGAAAGGTCCAAAACTCAACAAGGGTGATTTAGTAGTCCGGAATGGGCCGTTCCAAACCCCTAAAAAGGCCTAAAAATCCTATGTCGAAACGGGTCGTTCCTGATCTGGAACAAACCATTTCGACACGTTTTGTTAGAAGAAAAATTCAAATCTGGAATAGTTTGGCCTTAACAAACACGTGTTGACATGGTTTGGCCTTAACATACTAGCCCAGAATGGGCCGTTTTGAAATCAGAATGGGTCGTTCTGGTCAGATCTAATGTCTATAAATAGGAAAGTCAGGCACTGCTCCCAGGACTAGGAAAAATTTGTCTACTAAGTCTTAGATAGCTCAAAAATTCTCTCTCTTCCTCTTCTTGTATTTCTTGAGATTCGTGAGGCATATTGTAGTGTGTATGGTGGCTGAAAAGCACCTAAAAGATCTTCACATTTAAAGATCCAATAAAGCTCAATTAAGAGGTATTTCAGTCAACATTCTTCTCTTTCTTTTACTTCCTCACTTTAATAAATATTGTTCTAAATAAAAAGAATAATCATGTAGACGTCTTAGGGTAAATCGTGTAATTTAAATTTCATGTACATAAATAATCATCAATAAAGAAGATCTAATATTTAAACTATTAATTCTTATTGTGTTAGCTTCGTCATAGGGTACTGATTTAGGGCGTTGTAAGGGTGTTTAATACCTTCCTTACATGTAATTGACCCCGAACCCAATTTTGGTTATTAAGGCCATTATTGAATTTTCAAAAATCTTTTTTTTTTCATTGTTTTGAGTAAAACATTGGTAACGACTCCATGAACTTATTTTCAAAACTATTATTTGAGGATTAGTTTAGCATCCAGACATTCCTTAATTAATGAGATATTTCAAACTGGTAGTCCATGCCACTAGTTGTAAGAACTGAATTTTTTGGGTTACGACAGGTCCTACCAAAAAACATCAAAGCTAAGAGACCATTTGATGGAATAACTCCTTCCAAAGGACCTATCAAAAGGACCATGACTAGTAATTTTTTTATTTTTAATATTATTGTGTGTATAATAGTATTATTAAAAACTATTTGATTATTTTTTATATTTTTATCTTATTTTTAGTTAAAATTTAAATTTATTAATTTTTAAAGTGAGATAATATCTTATAAATGATTAAATAATGATATATCTAAATATTTTTAAATCGTGTACGTGTTTGTTAACATGTATATATAAATGGAACAATTTATTAAATTTTAAATATTTATAATATTAATTTATATTATATAAAAACTTATTAAATAAGATGATTAATAAATTGTTTGTACAAACCAATGCTTTAATAGCAGTCTGTTTCATGTTTAGCGATTTCTTCATTTTTTAACGATCACTTTTTCTTCCAATTTTTTTTTTATCTTCTTTTGATCGGATTCCTTTTTTTTTTCTTTTTTTTTTTCTGAAACCACCTTTATGATAATTCATATTCTACTCATAATAGAAAGAAAGGAATCTACAAAGGGGAAAGTGTTGGGGAAGGTTAGCGCTCATCGAAAGACATTGGAAGAACCTCTTTGCAAACCCAGTCAGCTCCATAAATTCGCAACGCAAAAGACGAAGTAAAGAAATTTAGAAAAGTGTGGCATATTTAATTGTCTTATAGCTCTATTGATACTAAATTTTGTTGAGACAATTAATATCATTTAATGTACTTGTGATGAGAAATAAAAAAAAATTTACGACATCTCTGTTTTCAATTTACTAAAATTCAACAACTCTGAGCAAAAGGGCACATTTTGATAGTAAAATTTGGAAATGAGGATATAGCTAGGTGAGTCAGCAATTAAAAAACGTATGCAATTGCAAGTGTCGAAAAGCATCGATTCCACTTTAATTCTTCCTCTTTTTATATTCCTCCTTGGTCACGCATCATATTTTATTTCATTTTATATTCTTTTGTTTGCTGGTTGAAAGAATTTATGGATTTAGTTACGTACTCCATTATCTTCATTTATCAAAACTTTGAGTAATTATGTTAAATCCTGGATTTTTCTTTCGAGAATTTTGCTAATTTTTAATTAAATATATAAAGTGAGTAACTAATTAATAATTATATTAACAAGTTGTAAAATATCTTGAGATGTTAATTTAGACCCAATTCAATAGGGTGGTCCAGTCGGTTCATAAATAAGGCAAATTAGATCTTTAAAAAATGACTTGAATACAATCTGATTTTTAGGTCTAGTTTGCTTCGTTTAACAGGCCAAATGGATTATGGCCAAGCTGACCCATAAGCTTTAGGGTTGGTAAAAAAGAAACTAAATTAATTAATAATTACTTATATGGTTATATATTATATATGTGAGTTACTAAATATTACAGCAAATATTTTTTTTACTAAACTGCCTAACTCATTGTTTGGTCCTCAAGTTACAATGATGTGCCTCCTCATCAGTGCTGTTTCTAATTTGTTTTTTTTTTTAATCCCCTTAACATATTTATTTGATAAAGTTCAAGTTACAAACGATAATTATGGAAATAAGTTACAAGACTAAGAAAACATTATATGAAAAATGTGCAAGGAATAATTTTTTGTTTTGCATTTTTTTAATAAATAAAATAATATTAAATTTATTACGGTATCTTTTTAATATTAATTATCTTAATAAATTATTATTGTTATTATCTTTATTTTAACAGGAATTATATTCATAATAAAATTGATAATAATAATAACAATAATAATAATAATGATGATCATTAAAATGATAATAGACTATGACAATAATAGTGTTAAAAAACAATAATTAGAATCAAATTGTTATTAGTACAAAACTAGGGTGATAAATATTTTTATCTTTGAAAAACAAAAAGTTTCCCATAATTTATAGAATAAAAAAGATAAAACTTTTGTCATGTCTTTTTTCATCTTTTTATCCTTTTTCATAACACAATTTTAAATTGACATAATTAACATGCACACAGAATAATTATATTTATTCTGTCCAATAAAGTAATTTTTAACTAATCACACACATTCAAATTGTGAAACAATAATATTACATGCTCAGTTAGTCATCGTGGACATGGAACAACTTATTTAGATTAATAATCTATAATGCATTCAAATCTATCAAACAACAAAATTGACAAGCTTAATAAATAAATTTTAGATTTATTCCTTTTGTTATATATACATTTTTTTCGTTTTAAAAAATTGGTTTAAATTTTTATGTTTGATCTAAATATTTTTAATGTTTATTAAATTTTAATTAGAAGCAATTTGACCTGATGACTCCATGCATATGTAACAAGTTGAGCTAAAAATATAACAGTTTAAAAATAATATAGGTTAAGTAGGTGCAAAAGCAACATTCAACCTGTGCAGACTATATCAAATTGTTTGACAACTCCAAATATATATAACTATTATATTTTAAATGTTAATCTTTACTCTTAATAGTAATTTTAGATTTTCTTCTCATTAGTTCACATAGCTTCTTTTATATTGAGCAAGTAATTTTATTTTTGTATTTTATGAATTTAAAATAATGCTATTTTCTTTTAATTTGAATTTAAATTTAAATACATTATATAATAGCAAATATATATCTTTCTTATAAAATTACTTTAATATCACTCAAGAGTCAAGACTAAATTTAAATTTATTCTAAAATAAATTTTTTATCAATCATATCCATAAAGGTGGAAGTGAGCAGATTCAATAAATTTATTTTCTAATTTTTCAATTTTAGATATCATCCTCTTTAATATATTCTTATTTAATATATAATAAAATATATGTGCACAAGAAAGAGCATTGGACTCAAATAATAATATGAAAAAATGTCCATTATTAACAAATGAATAAAATCTATTTTCATTTTTAAGTTTTACTAAAAAAAAAAAATTATGGGGAATTTTCTTGTAAATATTAATATTGTTTTAAAATTAGAAAGAAGTTGAATTTATTTCTCATGTTAATTATTTTGTCAACTGTCTCAACTATTTTATATTTTCTATTGAGTAAACTCTAAGCAATTTATCTTGTAATGTTTTTTTTTATATCATATATGGAAAATGGGATATATATATATATATATATATATATATATATATATATATATATATATATATATATATATATATATATATATATACTGCAAAGGAACTAGATGATATACTATGATCTCTCATTTATATCGACTCTCGAGATAACTAATGATAACATCATGAATAAAGGTAATATTTCATACTATAGCTTTAGCCTTGGGTCCCTCGATGGCTAAGATTGTTGAAACAGTCTAGGATACGTTCATCCTTATGTGTATAACATGTTTAAGCAATCTTAGTGCTTTCAACCGTCGAATGAGCCACTACAAGAATGTTTCAATTTAGAGTCGGTCAAAAGTCGACTCTAAATCATAAAAACTGACGTAATATTGTTAATTTTTGATCGATGCTAAATAAGTTGACACAATTTTTTTTATGTCGGCTAAGCTATCACTAACAAATTTATTTATTTTAATTTTTTATTGTCAGTTAAGCCGACACTATGTTAACACAAAATTTATTTTGTTTTTTTCTTTATCTTCTTTTTCTCGCATATCATTTATTCGGTCGTATTTTAACATTCCTGGGACTTGATCCGTGCACCTTGAGGTCTTAAGTGAACTTGATAACCAAGTGTACTAGAACACATTATGTGTATATAACATTGAAAAAATTATTTTTATCTCTCTCAAAACACGTATATTATTTAAATATAGCGTCGATTTTTTCGATGCTAAACTTAAAATAAATTTATATTAAATTTATTTTAAGTTTAGCGTCGGAAAAGCCGACGCTATTCTTTAAATATGCGTCGGCTTTTCCGACACTAATTTAATTTAAATTAAAATTAAATTAGTGTCGAAAAAACCGACACTATATTTAAAGAATAGCGTCAGCTTTTGCGACGCTAAACTTAAAATAAATTTAAATTAAATATTTTAAGTTTAGCGTAAAAAAAGCTGACGCTATATTTAAATAATAGCGTAAGCTTTTCCGACGCTAAACTTAAAATATTTAATTTAAATTTATTTTAAGTTTAGCATCGCAAAAGTCGACGCTATATCTTAAAATAGCATCGGCTTTTTCGACACTATTTGTGTCAGCTATTAGCCGACGCTTATTTTTTGCCGCTTATTCACCGTTTTTTTGTAGTGAGCTTAGAGCCGATACTATCAAATCTAAGAGAAGTAAATGAGATTAGGAAATTAGCTCATCATATTAATTAGTAGTTGTATTAACAAATTAGCAATCATGGAACAAAGTCTAACAAAGTTATGATCAATATAAATAGTTACACTAATTGAAATAAAACTACTATATCTACCTAAATATTTGAATCCATTTTGAATTAAGTATTGGAGTATTGTTTATCGATAAGCTTCGTCCTTTTTAGTTATCAATCAGTAAGGAGTTTAGAACTTGTTAAGACAAATTTATTAGTGTACCCTCAATCTGATACAATATACTTTTGGGGTACATGAATAAAAAAGAAAAAAAAAATATAGAAATAAAAAAATAAAGAGAAAAAATTCACAAATAATAAATGATATTATGTACAATAAAAAAAATGAAGAGACATAAAATTAAAAATGGGATGAAAATAAAATGAAAGATAAAATAAATAAATAAATAAATAATAAGAATAACTATATATTATTTCCATTGTATATCTTTCTCGTATCACTTCCTTGCTTAGTACAAAAATAACAAAAGCACAATTTTTTAAAGCACTCTCTTTTCTTAATGTTATAGAAAGTGTAGAAAAAGTTTTGTGCGAAAAACTATTTTCCTAAGCAACGATGTTTCTAATAAAGTAAAAAAGTGAGCTAAAAGAGCCAATTCTAGCTTGTAAGGTTGAGAACGTATAATAAGGAGATTAGTGGCAACTTTTGGACATGATTAACAGTAGAAAGGAGTCAATAAACTACATCGGAAATTGGACACGACAAAGATGTTATTGGAGATTTGGCTTAATAGTTAAGAAACTCATGCACGTCCCTTTCTTCACTAATATTCGTAAAGATAACGTACTGCAAATTTCATACAGTCCTTAAGGCCATCCATTGTATTCCAAGATCAAATAAAATATTCGAAATATTCAAGATTTAGAAATGTTAGCACAACCCCTCTAACATTCACAACTCTATTAATTTCTATACCATCATGAATTTTGATAAATTTTTTTAGTAAACAGCTAGAGATTATTCTAAATGAAATATAGCATCTATAAAATTTATGATTTTTTTAATAAATTTCAATTAATAATAAATAAAGTGTTAATAAAAGTGTTAAAAAAGAGTATTACAAACACGCCCCAATATATTTTTAATTTTAAACAAAATATTCTTCATCCACGTGATTAGAAATTATTTTCACAAGAACATGAAAATGAAATTTTCAACCATTTATAAAAAGAATTCTTCATTTTTAATATATAAAAAATTACAACAACATCAATAAAAATCAAATATAAATTTTCCTGTATCAATTCGACTCCAACCATGCACCATCCACCTCTAATGATTGTTGGTGTTTTATTAACATTTTTTTTATTACATAAGAATATATAACTCATTGTCTTCAGATTAACTACTATACAAATAAAATAATATCTTTAACCATAACTTTATATACAAGTCAAGAGAAAAATATTAATCTTTATAAACAAACGATGATTGTCCAATCACTTAAGCCAATAGTTTTCATTGATAAATGTATATTTGATTAACTAAATTAACACTGACAAACATTTTTTTAGTTCAATTAATGACTTGACTCATTGACGTAAAACAATTCCAACACACCACGAACCAACAACAAGCATACATCAATAATATATAATATAAAATAGATTAAGGACGAGACATGCAATAGGTAGGGAAAAAGCCTTAAGAAAACTCACTAAACCATATATCCTCATCCAGTGGGCAACGTTGGAAGTAGCAGCCAGCTAATTCCTACGACGTCGACTTCACACCAACCTTCCATTTTTCACATTAACAGTGTCACTAATATTAACACTCACTACACTCCCAAAACCAATTAATTCAATCTTGCTAGCACCGCCATTTATAAAAGCCGCACCCTCCCACTTCAACGAAAACCAGAAACTACCTCGATCGACACTCCCTTTCCCTCACAACGCAACATGGAATATGGCAAATTGGGACCCTCCGACCCAGGTGGCTCCTCTCGCCGCTCCACCACTCCTCTCACCAAATCAGCCTCCACCTCTTCTTCCTCCAATAAAAAGCTCATAATGCTCTCTCTCCTCGCCGTTGTCTTAATCGTCGCTGCCGCCGTATCCGCCGCCATCGTCACCGTAGTCCGCTCCCACGCCTCCGGCAACCAAAATGGGCCGAACCTCGCCCGTAAACCCACACAGGCAAGGCCCGATTTTATATGCTTCTCAACATTTTTCAATTCATGACATTTTTAATTCACCAATTCATCATGTTGAACACGGATTTTGCTGGATTGTCAAATTCAACAAAATGACGTTCAACATGTATGAAAAAAAAAAAAAAAGTAATACTGTACATTAATTATCAAATTTTTTTTATTCATTGTGGGTTGTAACTATCATAATAGTCAATTAAAGGTAATTAATTTAAGTGGTTTAATATTTATATTTTTTAATTAAAGATTAAGATAAAATTCGACTTTGAATATGAATTTGTGAAGAGAAGTATATCTCTTACAAGAACTAATGGGTTGATATAATTTTCCTTATTGCAGGCAATTTCCCGAACATGCAGCAAGACACGTTTCCCAACTCTATGCATCAACTCCCTCCTTGACTTCCCTGGCTCCACCACTGCCACGGAACAAGACCTCGTCCACATCTCATTCAACATGACCCTGCGCCATGTAAGCCGGGCGTTCTTCGCCTCCAGCGGACTCTCCTTCGCCGCCACGGAACCCAAGGTTCGCGCGGCATACGACGATTGTCTCGAGCTATTGGAGGAGTCGATGGACGCACTTACGCGGTCCCTCGACTCCGTCCTCTCGTCTTCGATGGTGCCCAGCAGCGGCGAGATCAGACCCGCTGCTGCTGGTTCTACCGAAGATGTGATGACGTGGCTGAGCGCCGCGCTCACTAATCAGGACACGTGTGCGGAGGGGTTCGACGACACGAGCGGGAGTGTGAAGGGGCAGATGGCTAATAACTTGAAGGACTTGTCCGAACTCGTGAGCAATTGTCTCGCGATATTTTCGGCGAGTGGAAGTGGCGATTTCTCGGGGGTGCCGATACAGAATAGGAGAAGATTAATGGAAAGAGAAGAAGATAGTGTTAACGGCGTTATCACGGAGAAATTCCCGAGATGGTTGAATAAACTAGATAGGAGACTGCTGAGTTTACCTGTGACGGCGATTCAGGCAGATATAACGGTGTCTAAGAATGGCGACGGAACAGTGAAGACAATTGCTGAGGCAATTAAGAAAGCACCAGATCATGGTACTCGCAGGTTCATCATTTATGTGAGGGCAGGAAGGTAATTAAATTAATAGTTTCTGAATATAATTATTTTTTTTTAGATAACGTAAGTAAAATATGTCTGCTTTCTATCTCTGTGAAAAGTGTACGCATTTCGAGATAACGAACGTTGCACTTTTTTTTAATAATATTTTCTTGTTTTTATTTAACTGTTTTCATAATTGAAGGTGATATGATATGTACCGAAAAAAAGGTAACACGGTCGGTGATGAGTTACTATTGTTAGAAAAAGTTATTCATGCATGTATGTGCTCGTCGCTAGTGTAATGATGTGAAGATATCATTGATGATGGATTTTGTTTTTCTGTCATAATTTCCAACAATGTTTACGCCTCCATCCCCGTCAATTTATTTTGGCATTAAAAAAATATTTTTGACCCCGGTAAAGGAAACATATCAGATTATGATGGTGATCCATTGCTGTTAATAAAGAAGCTGGTTCATGTGATTAAAAAATATTCGTGTTTTATGCTGGTGCATGATTGTAATGGATAAAAGCTATGGCATATGTGATGGAATTTTCAGGTATGAGGAGAATAATTTAAAGGTGGGGAGAAAGAAAACGAATGTGATGTTCATAGGGGACGGGAAGGGCAAAACTGTAATTACAGGGAAAAAGAATGTGATAGATGGCATGACCACTTTCCACACTGCTTCGTTTGGTACGTTCCTTTTTCATCCGATTGCTGGTTAATTAATGTGTGTGCTTTTCCTTTGTTTAATTATACAAAATTTGCTTATCTTTTGTTATTTTAACATTTTCCGAAAAGTCAGGGGTGCAAAAATGTGAACCAGTAAACATGCATGATGATAATTGAACGACGCAAGCTACACGTGGCCCATGTCGTTCTAGTTGTTAATGTTTACATTCCTAGCTGTCTACTCACATGTCTATTCCATGTCTAAGTCAATGTCCATTTGGACGAAATTACCCTCACCGGCACCATTTTTGTATTCACGATAAAAGAAAATACGCGACTCGCTGTAATTTTTAGAAATGAAAATAGCATATTGATCGTGATATGTGTTTCATTAATGCATGCATCATGGTGCCCGTAGAACACGTTTTGCACGTAAGTCCATTTTTTTTACACTCCACTTTCGAAATCAAAACTATTTTTTTCTTGCTGAATTTCGCCCACAAAGTGAAATGCCTCACAATTAACCTAAAAGATTGGTGGAATTTTGAATTTTCTAATTGTTTTAATGAAGATGCACTACACTTCATGTCACATCTAAATGAGACCACTGCACTAACTAACTTCCAAGCTATTTTATTAATGTTTGAAATGAAATATGGAAAATGCTAACCAGTACTGCGTCCATGGCCTAGTGCACTTGTTAAAAAATCGAAAGTAGAGAATTTTCAATGAAAAATTATTTTAGATTTTAATAAAAACTTTCTATATATTTTTAATTGTGCGAGTGCGAGCACTAGTTAGTTAGATCCATAAAATATATTCAAGTGATAAGACAAGCGTTAGTTGGTTGATGGAGTTTAAAGAAACCTACAGGCTCAAGAGTAAACAGTCTTTCTTATCTCAAAACATTAATTAAAGCGTGCAATTGCACAAACCTTACGCGTTCTATTGCCTTTGTCATAACAAATGATCATTCACTTCTTGACTTTATTGTCATCATACCATTTTCATAATTATCATTAACACATGTACTATACGTTGGTGGACATTATCCCCCCTATATGGACCATATTGAACGTGGAATAAAATACACCCAAACATTAATGACTTCCTGCTAATTAAATTAACAAAATTAAATTATTGGTCGTTGCCTAGTCACGCGTTTCAAGACAAAATCATCAACAATTTCATGTGATCAATCGTATTCAATAAAATAATTTTAGTCCCTTTGATTTATTCCAATTTAATTGTTAATTGTTCTTATTACAATATTTTTCTTTGACACCATTCTTATTACACAGCTGCTAGTGGTGCTGGATTCATTGCACGAGACATCACCTTCGAGAACTATGCTGGACCGTCAAAACACCAAGCCGTGGCCCTCCGCGTCGGAGCTGACCACGCCGTGGTGTACCGGTGCAACATTGTGGGTTACCAAGACACTTGCTATGTGCACTCTAACCGTCAATTTTTCCGTGAATGTGACATTTATGGCACTGTGGACTTCATATTCGGCAATGCTGCCGTGGTTTTCCAAAAGTGCAACATTTATTCACGTAAGCCCATGGCCCAACAGAAGAACACAATCACGGCCCAAAATAGGAAAGACCCAAATCAGAATACGGGTATATCCATCCACAATTGTCGGATCCTACCCGCCCCGGATCTTGCCCCGGTTAAGGGCAGCATCCCCACCTATTTGGGTCGTCCATGGAAAATGTACTCTAGAACCGTATACTTGTTATCCTACATGGGTGACCACATAAGTCCTCGTGGTTGGTTGGAGTGGAATGGAGACTTTGCTTTGGACACATTGTATTATGGAGAGTACATGAATTATGGGCCGGGAGCAGCCGTGGGCCAACGGGTCAAATGGCCTGGGTACCGGGTCATCACGTCGAGGGTCGAGGCAAATCGGTTCACGGTGGCCCAGTTTATATCCGGGTCTGCCTGGTTACCATCCACCGGAGTGGCCTTCGCGGCCGGGTTATCCACATGAATTACACTGCAAAATATCTAGGTAAGTTTGATGATATTGTTGCCAAATTCCAAACAAGACTACCCAATTGGGGAAATGGGAAATGGCTTCTATTTTTAGTCTTTGCCAAAACATAGTATTTTGGGCCTAATTTTTATTTTTATCAACGATGCTAGCAATAAATGTAAAGTTGTAAACAGGGCTTTACGTATAATAGCTCTTGGTAATTTTTTTTTTCTTAATTGCCTCAAAATCAAAGGTGTTATAGTTGACTCAAGAACTTTTAGTAACATGTAGTCATTTTATTGATATAATTAAATGAGAAAGGAAGGGTACTACTATTGGTACAGCATGTTGATTGTGATTCCACTTGGCCTACTCGCATCATGTGTCACGTTGTTCTGTCGTGTGCTTTTATTTCCTCCCCTTTGAAGAGTCTTGAGGCTCATATTTGTTTATGATTTTTGGATGGTGTTGTTGGTAGTTGTTTGTTTGGGTCTTTAGGATGAACTATAACATGTTGCAACACCAACTAGGATATAGAAGGTGACCCACTCTTGAGACATTAATTTGACAGTACAATGATTCTTGTGTGGTTCTCATAGCACAACCCCTCCCTCTATGTACACCATTGTGATGATGGTTCTCTTGCTCACGGTTTTAATTGGACATGGTAACGACTTTTTTTTTTTTTTTTTTTTCACGGGGAGTGATTCCTCTTCACTCTTATTAAGACATGTTACTGTTTTGTTTTATATTGTGTGGGTGGGAGGCAAACTTTTGTGGAATTTGTTAACATAATCCATTTATTTTAAGTGTTTTTGTTAGATATTATTAAAGTGGTTTGAAAGTCACAAATATGAGAGGTGAATTGTGATTTTTTCTTGTCCAACTTGTAAAACCGATCCTTATTGATTTATTACTTATGTTTAAACAAGACAATTAGAAATTTATTTAGAAGCACATTCTAGCTAAAAGAAATAATATTCATTCACATGAATTAATCTAAACTCTAATTAATTGCTTAGATAATTAATTCAAAGGATTTATATATCAATAATGTTATCATAAGTGTACTATCCGTACTGCTAAGCCGAACTCGAACTCGGCATCATAGCGAAGATTGATATCGGATATGCACTGCATGACATCAGCCAAGACAAAGGTCTCCTATCTGAACAGGTCATAACCGATCTCAAGCCCAAGGCCCAAATAAACCCTGTAGACCCCTAAAATTGTCCGGGTCGGAAATAAAGCTTGAAGACTCTTGAGGACTGAAGGAAAGTCAGCCAGAAGGACTCATGGAAGGCCCTAGGAGGATTCTCTATAGGTCTAGAGGTCTTGTAATAAGCTCAAAATAAGGAAGTGGAGGGAATGAAGCCCAATACGGCCTCCCAAAAGTTCAGTACGGCCGTATTGAACATTTTGAACTACAATACGGCCGCACTGAACTCAATACGACCGGATTGAAGTTTCTGAACTTCACTACGGCCGCACTGAACTCAATACGGCCGTATTGAGTTTTTTTGAACTTCAATACGGCCGTACTGAATTCAATACGGCCGTATTGTAGTTCAAAACTTCAATACGGGCCGTATTGACTCCAGGGCCCGTATTGCGCCTGTTCCCTATAAATAGGACGTCATTTGGACGTCATTCCACACTTTTACACTGAGTTTTAACCCTCTTCTTGAGTATTCTGGGTTTTTTTGAGCAGTGCTCTGCCTAGAAATCACTCGGAGAGTTGATCCGACAAAGTTCTCGAGTTCTGAGCTTTTTGCTTGAGTCTCGAACTGAGTCGAAGGGAAATCCTCCGGATTTCCATAGTTAAAATTTTCTAGGAGGGAGCGAGCGGGCTTGTAGAGCGAGGGAACGCCAAAAAGCTTCCCAGTTTTACTTGAATATAAAAGCACGCTTCAAAGGTTTCTTCTTAAGACCTTCCTTTTACTGCTTTCTGTGTGTATATTTAACTGTCATCATGTAGATAGTTAAGTTATAATTGTTTAGAATAAATAATTGTTTAGAATAAATAGGGGTAATTTAGTAATTTCGCACTATTATTTTTAGAAATAATCTGTCATAGGGAACCCGAAAGGGGCGCTGTGGGGTGTTAACACCTTCCCCACGCGTAACCGACTCCCTTACCCGACTCTGGTTGTCATGGCCGAAGTCGATTTTTGAATCGATTGCCTTAAACTTCTTTTTCCAATGTTTTGAGTAAAACATTGGTGGCGACTCCATGAACCCTTCCTTTTTATGAAAACCGCTAATCCATGGAGGGTCCCGCTTAGGATTAACATGGATTGGTGAGCCTTTTAATAAAATTGCTCGTTTGACAAGGTCTCAGTTTGAGAATAAGTCATTCTAGCAATCCATATTTTTAAACAAATAAAAGAGTCCAACCATCCATCGCGAATGCCGAAAGCCCGTTTCGGGCCGGTGGCGACAGATGGCGACTCCACTGGGGAAGCCTCAAGAGTCAGTCCCATTTAGTGATGGATTCTTTTCAAAATAATAGTTTAAAATTACTTCATTACCCCTTACTTGTATGATAACACGTTTTATCTATTTGGCTTTAATAACTGTTGTATGTTTAAATTTTTGCAATTGTTTGAAATAAAAACTGCACACAAACCTTTGCACACAACAGTTCCCTCTATACCCGGGGGCATGAGTGGAAAGCCATAGGGAGTGGATGTTAGTACGGCCGGTTGTCGAATGGGTCTATAGGTGCCCGTAGACCGTTGTCGGAAAGCATCACTCAAGGTGATAACCATGAACTCAAGTCCGACAGTGCGTTGGAACTTTCCATCGACTTACGACGAGAGGAATTGGGTCCCTATAATGGGGGCACCTTGGGGGCCTCAGACCAGTGAGAACAGTTAGAACCTCCTTGAATATGCACTTTTCTGCAGGATACCCCTACCTCGTGATTCGCTCGTGACTGTTCGTGGATGAGTGAATTGTTTGTGCATTGTTTATGTGACATTGTTTGAGCATACATTGCATTCTTTAAACATACAACATTCCTTTTTAAATAAGAATAAATGGGAATAAGAATCTTCTGTTACATGGTGTTAACATCTACCATCATCACATTCATGTAGGTAGTTTCCCTTTTCACCCAAAAAAATACAAAAAACAAAATACCCAAAAAAAAGGAAAAAAGGGTTATTTATCCAAACCAAGCAATATCATGCATCATCTTAGGGACATCCTAAAAACATGATAATGCTTAGTTGAATAAACACAATGCATGCATATTCATCGCCATCATCTCATATCATGCATTCTTATTAAAGATCATGGAGGGATCTAGGTTTGCATTTCATACATCCCTCCTAGTAATTCATTAATAATAGTAATAAAAAAAAAGGATTAAGCGATGCGTATGTTCAAAGAATGGATCGCACGCCGTTCGTTATTAAATGCAAGCCAACAACCGCGTCAAGCGAACACACGTCAACTCCGTTGTTGGTAATCAAGACAAACAAAGGGGAAGGTCCGACACCGTTAAGGATCACTACTCCAAGGCCTTTTCCCTACGAATCAAATAAGGCTGTGCCATGGATATACGACATCCATTTTTCTGCCGACAGCGATATCTCTAACATCGCTGGACTTGGGGGCATGACTAGGAGTGGCAGGATCTACACTCCCGAAGATCTTCATGATAAAGCTCCCAAGAATAAAGGGAAAGAAAAAGAAGAAAAAACCGAGGAAAATAAAGAATCCGAGGAGGAGACAGACGAGCTGTTAAAGTTTATCCGATAGAGCGAGTACTCCATCGTGGATCAACTTCATAAGACGCCAGCAAAGATTACTCTGTTGTCGTTGATCCTATGCTCCGAACCGCATCGACAAGCTCTGTTGAAAGTCTTGAACGAGGCATACGTGTCGCACACTATCTCCCAAGACAAGTTTGAGGGGATTGTTAGTCACATCACGGCTAATGATCACCTCACTTTCACCGATGAAGAAATCCCCGCTGAGGGACCGAACCACAACAAGCCCTTGCACATCTCTGTAAAGTGCAAGGAGTATCACATCGCTAAAGTCTTGGTAGACAATGGATCTTCCTTGAATGTGATGCCCAAAAGAACGCTTGATCAAGTGTCAATCAAGGGAGTCCAAATGCGCCCGAGCAACATGATCGTTCGAGCCTTCGACGGTTCTAAAAGAGAAGTGGTGGGAGAGATCAATCTTCCAATCCAAATTGGACCCACTATCTTTAATGTCGAATTCCAAGTGATGGACATTACTCCTGCATACAGCTGTCTCCTCGGCCGACCTTGGATTCATGATGCAAGAGCTATTCCTTCTACGCTCCACCAGAAAGTCAAGTTCATAGTGGGTGACAAACTGGTGACTGTACAAGCTGAAGATGACATACTCATCAGCAAGCCATCCGCCATACCTTACGTGGATGCAGCGGAGGAAGCTCTAGAAACCGCCTTCCAAGCATTGGAAATTGCCAATGTTGAAACGTTTCCCCGAGAAATGAAGAAGGTAGCCCATATGCTCACCAAGAATGGATACTTGCCTGGACAAGGACTTGGCAAGGATTCCCAAGGAATTCCCGAGCTACCCGTTATCAAGGATAATCCGGGGAAACAAGGGTTAGGATACAACCCTAATAAAGATCAAAGGACGAAGAGGAACCAAGATCCTTCTCGACGTTCTTTAAGCCAGATCTTTAGGAAGGCCGATTCACAAGCGTCAAGGCCGGTCGTCGTCATCAAGTGTTCTTCTCCTTCTGATAGGGATGTATAGACCTGATGACTATTAGAGATTACTCCCCGGGGACAGCCCGACCCCCGAGCCTCGATAGGGCACATGTTTCCATTATGATTATAATAAAATCATTCTTTATTCTTTCTTATTGCTTCTTTTCTTGCTTGCAATAAATCTCTAGACCACATTATTTTAACCCTGTTTGAATAAGCATGAATGAGGTTAAAATTGTCTTAATAACAATAAACCCACATCATTTTTATGTGGAAGTGTGCGTGACAACTTAGAGCACCTTTCCTTGGCCTCGACAAGTGCCATCATGGATAAAAAGAAATCTTTTAAAATAAAAGAAAGCTCGGCAGGAAACCCAAAAAGGGGGCTGCGCAAAAATAAGAGCAAAAGACCCGCTAGGAATCCCACGAAAGGGTGACCTAGGCAAAAGTTAGGGTTGCAAAAATGAACAAAAACAAAAGTCCGCTAAGACGCCACAAAAGGGTGTTTTAGGCAAAAATAAGGACAATCAAAAAACGAAAATAAATCCATGATGGTACCATGAACCGAATTCAAAAAGAAAGGTTCAAGGGAAGTTATCTAAGTTGTCAAAATCACAACGTCAATAAACAAGATTTGATTAACTTCATGAATGTTTAAACAAACAAGCCTAAACACAATAAGCCTACCTTGGCCAGCCATTCTTACAAAAACCATTTTTCAAAATAAAAATAAATCCCCTCTAAAACACAAACTTTCGAAAAAATATACCTTTCCTTTCTTTTCTCTCTTGTCCCAAGCGATTTTAGGATAATCTAGTGGAAACATGGAGATATAGTGGTCAATAGGAGGGTTGACATATCTTTTAAAGGAAGGGAAGGATCATTTGGTTGATGACACCAAATCTCAATATAACACGCATCATTCCTCGGTTACAGAAATCGGCAGCACACAGCCCATCTGGAGGAATGGCAAGATCCAAACAAAAACGCATCGGTTAATTCTTTTGAAAGATAAATCAAATAGAATTAGGTGCATCATACCGCATACATGCATACAGATGATAGGTGTAATGGAAGATCACTTATTCTCTGTTTATTCAAAAAAAAAAAAAAAATCAAACTTCAGAAAAAACAAATGCGCCCGTATCATGTTCAGTACACCCGTACTAAAAATAGGGTTATGAACAAATTTTCAACTCAATACGGGCGTACTGAAATGGATATGGCCGTATTAGCCACAAAGAAATTTTCAAAGACCTCTTCATGAGGCAATTGCATAAAATAGAAAAATAGGAAAAATTGCTTGTGTATGGCAGCGGTCAACAGAAAAAGTCGAAAAATCGACAAAAAAGGCAAAAATACAGAAAAAGCCAAAAATCAACAAAAAAAGGCGAAATACAGAAAACCCAACAAATTGTACAAAATAACTGAGCCTGGAGAGGCTTGCCGAAATAATACTCGTACAGAATAATTGAGCCTGGAGAGGCTTGCCGAAATAATACTCGTACAGAATAATTGAGCCTGGAGAGGCTTGCCGAAATAATACTCGTACAGAATAATTGAGCCTGGAGAGGCTTGCCGAAATAATACTCGTACAGAATAACTGAGCCTGGAGAGGCTCGCCGAAATAATACTCTCTCAGAATAACTGAGCCTGGAGAGGCTTGCCGAAATAATACTCATACAGAATAATTGAGCCTGGAGAGGCTTGCCGAAATAATACTCCCACAGAATAATTGAGCCTGGAGAGGCTTGCCGAAATAATACTCTCTCAGAATAACTGAGCCTGGAGAGGCTTGCCGAAATAATACTCCCTCATCAAAATAATTGAGCCTGGAGAGGCTCGCCGAAATAATACTCCCCAGAGATATTTCAAGCTTGCACTCACGGGCCAAATTCCCCAGTGAAAGCTATCAGAATACGATCAGCAAGATTCCCCAAAGGAGGTCTGATCATCCAAACAGAATATCCAAGTCGAAAGGATTTAAACTTCCTCAGTGGGAGATAGCTTTCCAACTCAAGCAGTGAAGCTAAGCCTGAAGAGGCTTTCTAAATAATACTCTGGGATACATAAGAACTTCAAATCCCCTGTCGCCTACCAAGAGGCACCCTTTCAAAAAAGCAAAATCACAAAAGATCAATAAACCATTCCCCAAGTGGAATTCGGCTCTCAGCCAAACGTCAAGCATCAAGATGATCTACCTAACAGAAGAGGCCAATCAAAATCAACATCCAGAATCCCCAGCGGATAACAGCCTACACAGAGGCAGCAAAAATCAGAAAATCCAAAAGAGATACCCGAATAAGGATAACCGGGATACTCCACCAACGTCAAAGGACGTCAGCCAAACATAAGGCATCGCTCAATTCAAGAAGAGCATCTGTGTCTACACCCCAAGGAGTCAGAAATTCCCCATGGGTACCAACTATGCAAATGCAAGTTGGGGCACAAGAACCTATGAATGACTGCACATCCCCTAGACGGATCCCTGCGTTATCCAGCCCTCAGTGGCACAAAATCAGAAAAAACATCGAAGCAGCATAGTGGACTGTGGAGACAAAAAATCATCTCAGATCCCTGGAGAGGGTAAACTCGCATTGCCGAAGTGATCAGAAGACACGGACGCAGACCCTGGAAAGGGCAAACTCAGTTGCCTAGGTCGTCAGAGACAACCGAAGCAAAGTCTGGAGAGACGGTACTCAGAGTCTGGAGAGACGGTACTCAGAGTCTGGAGAGACGGTACTCAGAGTCTGGAGAGACGGTACTCAGAGTCTGGAGAGACGGTACTCAGAGTCTGGAGAGACGGTACTCAGAGTCTGGAGAGACGGTACTCAGAGTCTGGAGAGACGGTACTCAGAGTCTGGAGAGACGGTACTCAGAGTCTGGAGAGACGGTACTCAGAGTCTGGAGAGACGGTACTCAGAGTCTGGAGAGACGGTATTCAGAGTCTGGAGAGACAGTACTCAAAGTCTGGAGAGACGGTACTCAAAGTCTGGAGAGACGGTACTCAAGGTCTGGAGAGACAGTACTCAACCATCAGCGTCGTCAGAGGCACGTTGGTGTTCAACTTCCGGCTCGGGCGTCGAGTGAAGTTGACCCTGGAGAGGGTAAACTCAGCTACCGAGGTTGTCAGAAGCGCCGAGGTATGCCACAACCTAGAGAGGCTACTCAACAATTTTCCACCGGAAGACGCTACAAGTCAGAAGGTTGGCACATCACCCGGACAATTGGGTCAACTCCTTTACTTGTCAGCCGGTACACTAAAAAGCCGCTTGACTAAGTAAAGGGGGGGCAGCTGTAGACCCCTAAAATTGTCCGGGTCGGAAATAAAGTTTGAAGACTCTTGAGGACTGAAGGAAAGTCAGCCAGAAGGACTCATGGAAGGCCCTAGGAGGATTCTCTATAGGTCTAGAGGTCTTGTAATAAGCTCAAAATAAGGAAGTGGAGGGAATGAAGCCCAATACGGCCTCCCAAAAGTTCAGTACGGCCGTATTGAACATTTTGAACTACAATACGGCCGCACTGAACTCAATACGGCCGGATTGAAGTTTCTGAACTTCACTACGGCCGCACTGAACTCAATACAGCCGTATTGAGTTTTTTTGAACTTCAATACGGCCGTATTGTAGTTCAAAACTTCAATACGGGCCGTATTGACTCCAGGGCCCGTATTGCGCCTGTTCCCTATAAATAGGACGTCATTTGGACGTCATTCCACACTTTTACACTGAGTTTTAACCCTCTTCTTGAGTATTCTGGGTTTTTTTGAGCAGTGCTCTGCCTAGAAATCACTCGGAGAGTTGATCCGACAAAGTTCTCGAGTTCTGAGCTTTTTGCTTGAGTCTCGAACTGAGTCGAAGGGAAATCCTCCGGATTTCCATGTAGACCCCTAAAATTGTCCGGGTCGGAAATAAAGCTTGAAGACTCTCGAAGACTGAAAGATAATCAGCCAGAAGGACTCCTCGAAGGCCCTAGGAGGGTTCTCTGTAGGTCTAGAGGTCTTAGAATAGCTAAAAATAAGGAAGTGGAGGGAAAAAGCCCAATACGGCCGTACTGAACTTAATACGGCCGTATTGAAGCTTCAATACGGCCGTACTGAAGTCAGTACAACCGTATTGACACTTCAATACGACCGCTGCGAACTCAATACGGGCGTATTGAAATTTCTGACTTTCAATACGACCGTATTGAACTCCAATACGACCGTATTGAAGTTCAAAAATTTCAATACGGCCGTATTGGCCCTGTAGGCCGTACTGCGCCTATTCCCTATAAATATGACGTCAATTGGACGTCATTCCACACTTTTTCACTCAGTTTTGACTCCCTCCTTGAGTATTCTGGGGTTTTTGAGCAGTGTTCTGCCCTAGAAAACTCTCTGGGAGTCGATCCGACGAAGTTCTTGAGCCCCGAGCCATTTTGCTTGAGGATCGAACCTAGTCGAGGGGAAATCTTTTTGATTCCCTTAGTTAAAATTTTGTTCTAGGAGAGCGAGGAGCGGGCTTGTAGAGCGAGGGAACGCCAAAACGCTTCCCAGTTCTTTGCAATATAAAAGCACGCTTCAAGAGGTTTCCCTTCAATCCTTCCTTTTACTGCTTTCTGTGTGCATATTTAAACTATCATCATGTAGATAGTCAATTTATAATTGCTTAGAATAAATAGGGGTAATACAGTAATTTTATACTGTTCTTTTAAAAATAATCTGTTATAGGGAACCCGAAAGGGGCGCCGTGGGGTGCTAACACCTTCCCCACGCGTAACCGACTCCCTTACCCAACTCTGGTTGTAGTGGCCAAAGTTGATTTTTAAATCAATTGCCTTATCCCTTTTTCCAATGTTTTGAGTAAAACATTGGTGGCGACTCCACGAACCCTCCTTTTGCGAAAACCACTAAACCATGGAGGGTCCCGCTTGGGATTCGGGCCGGTGGCGACAGATGGCGACTTCACTGGGGAAGCTTCGAGAGTCAGTCCCATTTAGTGACAGACTATTTTTAACAAATAATAGTTAAAATTACTTTATTACCCCTTGCTTGTATGATAACATGATTTATTATATGGCTTTAATAACTGTTGTTTGTTTAAATTTCCGCAATTGTTTGAAATACAAACTGTACACAAACCTTTGCACACAACAGTTCCCTCTATACCCGGGGGCATGAGTGGTAATCCATAGGGAGTGGATGTTAGTACGGCCGGTTGATGGGTTTATAGGAGCCTATGAGACCGTTGTCGGAAAGCATCACTCAAGGTGATAACCATGAACTCTAGTCCGACAGTGCGTTGGAGCTTTCCATCGGCTTACGACAAGAGGAATTGGGTCCCTATAATGGGGGCACCTTGGGGGCCTCAGACCGGTGAGAACAGTTAGAACCACCTTGAATATGCACTTTTCTGCAGGATACCCCTACCTCGTGATTCGCTCGTGACTGTTCGTGGATGAGTGAATTGTTTGTGCATTCGTTATGTGACATTGTATGAGCATACATTTGCATTCTTTAAACAAACAACATTCCTATTCTATTAAAATAAGAATAAATAGAAATAAGGATCTTCTAGTACATGGTGTTAACATCTACCTTCATTGCATTCATATAGGTAGTTTCCCTTTTCACCCAAAAAATACAAAAAAAGATACAAAATATTCAAAAGAAAAATATGTATTTACCCAAACCAAGCAATATCATGCATCATCTTAGGAAAATCCTAAAAACATGATAATGCTTAGTTCAATAAACACAATGCATGCATGTTCAACATCATCATCTCATGCATATAGATCATGGAGGGATCTAAGAATCATTCATTTCATACATCCCTCCTAGTAATTCAGTAATAAACATAAATAAAAAGAAAGGATTAAATCGATGCGTATGTTCAAAAATGGATCGCACGCCGTTCGTCATCAAGTGTAAGCCAACAACCGCGCCAAGCGAGCGCACATCAACTTCGTTGTTGGTAATCAAGACGAATAAAGGGGAAGGTCCGACACCATTAAGGATCACCGCTCCAAGACCTTTCCCCTACGAATCAAATAAGGCTGTGCCGTGGATATACGACATCCACTCTTCTGCCGACAGCGATATCTCCAACATCGCTGGACTTGGGGGCATGACTAGGAGTGGCAGGATCTACACTCCCGAAGATCTTCATGATAAAGCCCCCAAGAATAAAGAAAAAGAAGAAAAGAAAACCGAGAAAAAAGAATCCGAGGAGGAGACAGACGAGCTGTTAAAGTTTATCCGACAGAGCGAGTACTCCATCGTGGATCAACTTCATAGGACGCCAGCAAAGATTACGCTGTTGTCGTTGATCCTAAGTTCCAAACCGCATCGGCAAGCTCTGTCGAAAGTCTTGAACGAGGCATACGTGTCGCACACTATCTCCCAAGACGAGTTTGAGGGGATTGTTAGTCACATCAAGGCTAATGATCACCTCACCTTCATCGATGAAGAAATCCCCGCCGAGGGATCAAACCACAACAAGCCCTTGCACATCTCTACAAAGTGCAAGGAGTAGCACATCGTTAAAGTCTTGGTAGGTAATGGATCTTCCTTGAAAGTGATGCCAAAAAGAACGCTCAAAGCAATTGGCAATCAAGGGAGTCCAAACGCGCCCGAGCAACATGATCGTTCGAGCTTTCGACGGTTCTAAAAGAGAAGTAGTGGGAGAAATCAATCTTCCAATCCAAATTGGACCCACTATCTTCAACGTCAAATTTCAAGTGATGGATATCACTCCCGCATACAGCTGTCTCCTCGGCCGACCTTGGATTCATGATGCGAAAGCTATTCCTTCTACGCTCCACCAGAAAGTCAAGTTCATAGTAGGTGACAAACTGGTGACCGAACAAGCTAAAGATGACATACTCATCAGCAAGCCATCCAACATACTTTATGTGGATGCAGCAGAGGAAGCTTTAGAAACCGCCTTCCAAGCATTGGAAATCGCCAATGTCGAAACGTTTCCCCGAGAAATGAAGAAGGTAGCCTCCATGCTCACCAAGAACGGATACTTGCCAGGACAAGGATTAGGCAAGGACTCCCAAAGAATCCCGGAGCTACCCATTATCAAGGATAAATCCGGGAAACAAGGGTTAGGATACAACCCTAACAAAGATCAAAGAACGAAGAGGAATCAAGATCCTTCTCGACGTTCTTTAAGCCAGATCTTTAGGAAGGCCGGTTCACAAGCGTCAAGGCCGGTCGTCGTCGTCAAATGTTTTTCTCCTTCCGATAGGGATGTATAGACTCAGTGACTATTAGAGATCACTCCTCGGGGACAGCCCGACCCCCGAGCCTCGATAGGGCACATGTTTCCGCTGCGATTATAATAAAATCATTCTTCATTAATTCTTTATTGCTTCTTTTCTCGCTTGCAATAAAATTCTAGACCACATTATTTTAACCCTGTTTGAATAAACATGAATGAGGTTAAAATCATCTTAATAATAATAAACCCACATCATTTTTATGTGGAAGTGTGTGTGTCAATTTGGAGCACCTTTTCTTGGCATCAATAAATGCCATCATGGATAAAGAAATCCTAAAGATAATAAGCTCGGCAGGAAACCCAAAAGGGGACTGCACAAGATAAGAGCAAAAGACCCGCTAGGAATCCCACAAAAGGGTGACCTAGGCAAAAATTAGGGTTACAAAATAATGAACAAAAACAAAAGCCCGCTAAGACATCATAAATGGGTGTTTTAGGCAAAAGTTAGGGCCGTCAAAAAAAGGGAACAAAATAAATCCGTGATGGTACCATCAATTGAATTCGACAAGGAGCTCAAGAAAAGCTATCCAAGTTGTCAAAGCACAATCATTAATAACGAAGATGTGCTTAACTTCATAAATGTTTAATCGAACAAACCTAAACACAATAAGCCTGCCATTGGCCAGCCATTCTTACAAAATCCATTTTTCAAAAATAAAACAATCCCCTCTAAAACACAAACTTTTGAAAAATATACCTTTTCCTTCTTTTCTCTCTTGTCCCCAACGATTTTTGAATAATCTAGTGGAAACATGGAGATATAGTGGTCAATAGGAGGGTTGACACATCTTCTAAAGGAAGGGAGAATCATTTGGTTGATAACACCAAAAATCAAATACGCATCGTTCCTCGGTTACAGAAATCGGCAAAGCACAGTCTGTCTGGAGGAATGGCAAGATCCAAACAAAGAACGCATCGATTAATTCTTTTGAAAAACTGAATCAAATAGAATTAGGTGCATCTCATTTGCATACATGCATACAGATGATAGGTGTACTAGAAGATCACTTATTCTCTGTTTATCTAAAAAAAAAAAAAAAAAAAAAAAAAAAAAAATCATCATAAATCAGAAAAATCCAATACGCCCGTATTGGTATTAATACGGTCGTATTGGAGTTAACGTTAAGGATAACGTTTCAACTCCAATACGGGCGTATTAAAACCCAGTACGCCCGTACTAAACCCCAATACGGTCGTATTGAATCCAATACGATCCGTATTGATTGTAAACTTTGTACATCAACGGAAAGGCCAATACGGCCGTATTGAATCCAATACGGGCCGTATTGGCGGAATTTTGCCTATAAATAAAGACTTCCCCTCCCTCATTTTGCATACCTCTCTTCATTCTCCACATTCCTTGCTTGTGAGTGCATTCCTAGAGAGATTATCAGAAATGGCAGAATCTTCTCGCAAAAGGCAGAGAGCCCCAGCCAGACGTGTAATGACAGATCGACACCGGGACCGGCTACAGCTTATAGAGACGTTCACCATCGAGCCGTCAAGAGTGCTCGATTTTGAGCTTCTCCAAGCAGTGGGCTTGGAGAATGATGTCAGGAACTACTTCGACGCCATAGGATGGGGATTTGTCCTTAATCCACCATCCCAGCTATATTTGACGGCCACGAAGGAGTTCTTGGCTACAGTCGGCGTCACGGAGTCGACTAACAGCTATGGGGAGGATGTTTGCGCGGTGGATTTCTGGATGAATGAAGGATACCGCACGCTGACGTTGGACGAGTTCAACGTCCAGGCAGGGTTTTTCAGCCGCACTGATCAGCTGGCATTCCGAGATGCCATATGCGAGTGGCCTGATCAGTGGACTCCGGTTGAGATGTGGAGTTTGCTCACTGGTCGACGGGATTATCATTCAGGGGTGAAGGGCTCCCGGCTCCCGACTGCTCTTAGGATCTGTCACAAGATCCTCACCAGTACTATTCATGGCAGGTCCAAGAGTCAGGAGTCGATTACACGACCGGATCTGCTGGCCTTATATTGCATGGCCACCGGCCGGAAGGCCAATCCTGGATATTTCTTCCTTGAGCACGTGAAGAAGTTTGGGGTACGAGAGGGAGGAGAGTCCAGACAGGGGTACATCTTGGTTGCCCCACTCCTTTCACAGCTGGCGGAGACATGGGGATGTCCCGATGGTGCAGAGCCAGGGGCGTTGGCGCCAAAGTTGATTGGTGCCTCCACCCTGATTAACATGAAGATCATCGCTAGATCGCCAGGAGGGGGGTTTGTGCGAGTAGATGGCCTCGAGACCTTCGACGACCTCCTCAACAACCTCGACTTTGAGGGAGGCGACACCCCGCAGCCAGAGGCTAGCACGTCACGGTCGGACAGGGGATACTTTGACACCCGCTTCGACACACTGCAGCAGAGCATTGACACGCGATTCGATGCTTTTCAGCAGAGCATCGACACGCGATTCGATGCTTTTCAGCATAGTGTCGGTACATGGCAGCAGAGTACCGATGCTCGACTAGATACCTTGGTGCAGGGGTTCGACAACCTCTCCGTCTGGATGCATCGCCGCTTCCCGGACTCGCCACAGGACCCGCCAGCAGAGGAGTGAAGACTGGCTTCTGTTTTATTGCTTTTTCATGTACTAGTTTGGTTGGGCTTAGCCCCATTTCCCAAATTTTTCTTGTATAAATTCATTTTTAATGAAATTTGCCACTTTTTCTCTAGCAATTTAAATTCTGTACAGCAAAAGCCAAAAAACATAAAAAAAAGGCAAAATACAGAAAAAGCCAAAAAATAAAAAAGGCAAGGATACAGAAAATCCAACAATCAGTTTGCACAGAATAACTGAGCCTGGAGAGGCTTGCCGAAACAATACTCCTCATCCCCCACATCAAAGAATAATTGAGCCTGGAGAGGCTCGCAGAAATAATACTCCCCAGAGAAACCTCAACTCACGCTCACGGACTCAAAATCCCCAGCAAGAGCTATCAAAGCAAGATCGACGACATTCCCAATGGACGCACGATCACCCAAGCAGAATATCCAAGTCAAAGGACTTAAACTTCCTCAGTGAAGATAGCTCTCCAACTCAAGTGTCGAGTGAGGCTAAGCCTGTAGAGGCTTCCTAAATAATACTCTGGGATACATAAAATCCCCAAATCCCCAGTCGCCTACTCAAGAGGCATCCCTGCAGAAGGAGAAAAATCAAAAAGATTAATAAAATTCCCCAAGCGGAATTTGGCATCCCGCCAAAACATCGAACATCAAGACTATCTGCCTAACAGAAGAGGCCAGTAAAAAAAAATCAACATCCAGAATCCCCAGCGGATAACAGCCTACACAGAGGCAGCGAAAAATCAGAAAATCAAAAAGAGTTACCCGAACAAGGATAACCGGGATACTCCACCAACGTCGAAAGGACGTCAGCCAATCATAAGGCACCGCTCACATCAGAAAGAGCATCTTTGTGTCTATACCCCAAGGAGTCAGAAATTCCCCAAGGGTACCAACAATGCAATGCAAGTTGGGGCACAGGAACCTGTGAATGACTGCACATCCCCTAGACGGATCCCTGCGTTATCCAGCCCTCAGCGGCACAAAAATCAAAAAACAACCGTCGAAGCAGCATCGTGGACTGTGGAGACAAAATCATCACCAAATCCCTGGAAAGGAGATATTCACGCTACCCCGTCGTCACAAACACGGAGGTATGTAGCTTCCGGCTCGGGCAATGAGAGAAGCTATCTCTGGAAAAGGGGTACTCACCGCTTACCGTTGTCACAAAGGTACTTAGTTTCCGGCTCAAACAAAGAGTGAAGCTAAGCCTGGAAGGACGGTACTTACAGCTTCCAGCTTGGGCAACAAGCAAAGCAAGGCCTGGAGAGGCAAAACTCACACTGCTTACCGTTGTCACAAGGGTACTTAGCTTCCGGCTCGAACAAAGAGTGAAGTTAAGCCTGGAGAGACGGTACTCACAGCTTCCAGCTTGGGCAACAAGCAAAGCAAGGCCTGGAGAGGCAAAACTCACACTGCTCACCGTCGTCGCAAAGGTGCTTGGTTTCCGGCTCGAACAAAGAGCGAGACTAAGCCTGGAGAGGCGGTACTCAACCATCAGCGTCATCAGAGGCGCGTTGATGTCCAACTTCCGGCTCGAGCGTCGAGTGAAGTTGACCTTGGAGAAGGTAAACTCAGCTACCGAGGATGTCAAAAGCGCCGAGGTATGCACCCACCTGGAGAGGCTACTCAACATTTTTCCACCGGAAGACGCTACAAGTCAGAAGGTCGGCGCAATACCCGGACAATTGGGTCAACTCCTTTACTTGTCAGCCGATACACCAAAAGGCCGTCCGACTAAGTAAAGGGGGGGCAGCTGTAGACCCCTAAAATTGTCCGGGTCGGAAATAAAGCTTGAAGACTCTCGAAGACTGAAAGATAATCAGCCAGAAGGACTCCTCGAAGGCCCTAGGAGGGTTCTCTGTAGGTCTAGAGGTCTTAGAATAGCTAAAAATAAGGAAGTGGAGGGAAAAAGCCCAATACGGCCGTACTGAACTTAATACGGCCGTATTGAAGCTTCAATACGGCCGTACTGAAGTCAGTACAACCGTATTGACACTTCAATACGACCGCTGCGAACTCAATACGGGCGTATTGAAATTTCTGACTTTCAATACGACCGTATTGAACTCCAATACGACCGTATTGAAGTTCAAAAATTTCAATACGGCCGTATTGGCCCTGTAGGCCGTACTGCGCCTATTCCCTATAAATATGACGTCAATTGGACGTCATTCCACACTTTTTCACTCAGTTTTGACTCCCTCCTTGAGTATTCTGGGGTTTTTGAGCAGTGTTCTGCCCTAGAAAACTCTCTGGGAGTCGATCCGACGAAGTTCTTGAGCCCCGAGCCATTTTGCTTGAGGATCGAACCTAGTCGAGGGGAAATCTTTTTGATTCCCTTAGTTAAAATTTTGTTCTAGGAGAGCGAGGAGCGGGCTTGTAGAGCGAGGGAACGCCAAAACGCTTCCCAGTTCTTTGCAATATAAAAGCACGCTTCAAGAGGTTTCCCTTCAATCCTTCCTTTTACTGCTTTCTGTGTGCATATTTAAACTATCATCATGTAGATAGTCAATTTATAATTGCTTAGAATAAATAGGGGTAATACAGTAATTTTATACTGTTCTTTTAAAAATAATCTGTTATAGGGAACCCGAAAGGGGCGCCGTGGGGTGCTAACACCTTCCCCACGCGTAACCGACTCCCTTACCCAACTCTGGTTGTAGTGGCCAAAGTTGATTTTTAAATCAATTGCCTTATCCCTTTTTCCAATGTTTTGAGTAAAACATTGGTGGCGACTCCACGAACCCTCCTTTTGCGAAAACCACTAAACCATGGAGGGTCCCGCTTGGGATTAATATGGATTAGTGAGACTTTTAGTAAATAAATTGGATAAGATCGACAAGGTCTCAGTCTGAGAACAAGTCGTTCTAATAATCCAATACATTTTCAAAACCAAAATAAATGAGTCCAACCATCCTTCGCGAATGCCGAAAGCCCCGTTTCGGGCCGGTGGCGACATTCCATAGTTAAAATTTTCTAGGAGGGAGCGAGCGGGCTTGTAGAGCGAGGGAACGCCAAAAAGCTTCCCAGTTTTACTTGAATATAAAAGCACGCTTCAAAGGTTTCTTCTTAAGACCTTCCTTTTACTGCTTTCTGTGTGTATATTTAACTGTCATCATGTAGATAGTTAAGTTATAATTGTTTAGAATAAATAATTGTTTAGAATAAATAGGGGTAATTTAGTAATTTCGCACTATTATTTTTAGAAATAATCTGTCATAGGGAACCCGAAAGGGGCGCTGTGGGGTGTTAACACCTTCCCCACGCGTAACCGACTCCCTTACCCGACTCTGGTTGTCATGGCCGAAGTCGATTTTTGAATCGATTGCCTTAAACTTCTTTTTCCAATGTTTTGAGTAAAACATTGGTGGCGACTCCATGAACCCTTCCTTTTTATGAAAACCGCTAATCCATGGAGGGTCCCGCTTAGGATTAACATGGATTGGTGAGCCTTTTAATAAAATTGCTCGTTTGACAAGGTCTCAGTTTGAGAATAAGTCATTCTAGCAATCCATATTTTTAAACAAATAAAAGAGTCCAACCATCCATCGTGAATGCCGAAAGCCCGTTTCGGGCCGGTGGCGAGAAACCCTAATTCACACTAAGGTACGTGCATTACTTATACGAGATCCATACACCCACAAACACTAACTTTAACATCAGAGTCTCTTTTGCAGGTACCACCCCCACTGCGGAACAACAAACGTATCCAGGAAAGGAGGCTCACCAGTCTTACCTAGAAGATCGTCCCCTACGACCGATCTCCGGTAAGAACATTTGGCATCCACCGTGGGGCCGATCAGGACATCTCTTATCGGCCACGTGTATGGTTTTCACCCGAAGCCATAGTAGACGAGCAATAGACGACCTAGATCGCGCAACAAGAATGGAAGGTGAAGCAGCATTGAGGAGTCTGAGCGAGTAGGTCGATCAAATGCGGCAGCAACACGCGGTCGGCCTGGAAAACATCCATACCCGACACGAAGCCGACCTAACAGCTTTACGTGCTGAGAACAAGCGCATTCGCGCCCAGCTTCCTTGGTGCCCCTCTGATCAGCCCCCTCAACCAAGCAATCAAAACGAGGAAGAGGGGCATTCGGTTTCTCAACCACCGACTGCACCCAGGGCGGCGACCCATAGGTCTACTATATACAGGTCACACGTACCAACAAACAGGTCAAACCATGAAGTCAGCAATGCCCCTGCCCAGGCACCAGGGTACAGGGCGAGCATCCGCCGCCATCCTTTTGTCGACGACATCATGGAGACGCCCTTCCTTTTGGATGGAAGTCTCTCAACATCGACCACTATGATGGCACCACCGACCCAGATGAGCACGTCGATCTGTACATCACGCAGGTAAACCTATACACTAACAAAGATGCTATTATGTGTAGGGTTTTTTTTGACCTCGCTCAAGGGATTGGCGCTCACCTGGTATACTCAATTGCTAGCGGGATCGGTCGATAACTTCGACACTCTGGTTACACGATTCACGACACATTATGCGACAAGTCGACCTCATCACATCATGCTCGCCGCCTTGGCCAGTCTCAGACAGGGCAACGACGAACCACTGAGGGCGTTCATGGAGCGCTTTGCTAGCATCTCGGTCAAGATCCGCAACCTAAATCCCGAGGTCACCCTTCACGCCATGCTCATGGCGCTCAAGCCAAGACCTTTCGTCGACAACCTGTGTCAGTGACCTCTCCAAGATATGGACGAACTCCGTGCCTGAGCTGCAGGGTACATTCAGATAAAGGAACACACCGCTTTTCACGACCAAGTTCGTGGAAAATCACAGGCAAAGCCGGACCACGATCACAAGGATAAGGTGAAAGTCACCAATGATAGCCAGTTCAAGAAGGCTGCTAGGGCAAACAAAGGAGGGAGGTATGACTTCTACACCCCCCTGAATGCGCCCCGAGTACACATCCTGGAAGAGGCCAGCAACACCAATCTGATCACTCTGCCACCGCCTTGACACAGTTACAACAGCGCGGACAAGTCCAAGCATTGTCGATACCATAGAAACTATGGTCTCACAACCGAGGAGTGTTGCACGTTCAGAGACCGTATTGAGGAACTCGTCCAAGGAGGGCATCTCGGACAGTACGTCTAACGGCAGCAATCTCATAGAGGAGGTTACCATGGACGAGGACGAGGACGAGGCTGAGGTTCTGGCACTCACACAGACCAACCCTTCAGATCTTAGTAAAACACTGGCAGAGCGGTGCAGGCCGAGGTAAATCAGGATATAGGGTCGGCTCCCTTGCAAGGAGTCATCAACACAATTACAAGTGGCTTCGCAGGGGGAGGCTCTAGTAGCTCGGCACGCAAAAGGCACTTGCAGAGCATCAACAATGTCCACACTGACACCTCGGCCCCGCACCGCAATACTCCAGCCATCACCTTCATAGACGATGACTACACCGACGTTTGTCCAAACCAGGACGACCCTATGGTCATCGCTGTGGAAGTAGCAAATTGGGAGGTCCACAAGGCACTGATAGACCAGGGAAGCTCAATTGATGTCCTATACTGGCCGACGTTCCTAAGATTAGATATTCCTTACTCCCTCATTCAACCTCACACAGAACCCCTAGTCAATTTTACAGGAGAGTGAGTTCACACTTGAGGGTACATTGATCTGTTGACAACCTTTGGGACCCCTCCTGACTCAAGGAGAATCATGGTCAGATACCTCCTTGTTAAGGCCAACACAACCTACAATATCATCATCGGAAGGCTGACGTTGAACCAACTCGGAGCTGTGGTGTCTACCCCGCACCTGACGATGAAATTCCCAGGGAGCAATGGCAAGATTATCTCAGTCAGGGCAAACCAGAAGAAAGCTCAGCAATGCTATGCCGAGAGCCTGGAGGTCTTGCCATCAGAGGAGCGCCACCGAGGTGACCCCCCTACAGTAGCTCACATAGCCCAGGTTGACATCATTGACCTGGACCCAAGGTCGGAATCCCATGATGAACGGCCAAGCCCCATCGATGACCTCGACGACCTTCAAGTCGGTAAACTCCCTGGATAGTGCACGAAGATAAGCCGACAGCTAAACCCAGAGCTGCGGCAGCGGCTCATAGAGGAAATTTGTAAAAATACTGATCTTTTTGCATGGTCGAGTGCCGACATGCCAGTTATTGATCCTAACCTCATCTGCCACAAGTTAGCCATTCACAAGGAAGCAAAGTCGATTGCTCAGAGAAAAATGAAAGTCAGAGGGGAAAGAGGCGATGGCATCATCGCCGAGACACAAAAGCTGATGAACGTGGGCTTCATCCGTGAAGTCAGATACACCATGTGGTTGGCGAACATGGTACTAGTAAAAAAGAACTCGGGGAAGTGGCGCATGTGTATCAACTATACCGACCTCAACAAAGCATGGCCCAAAGACTCGTACCCCCTACCGAGTATCGATAGGTTGGTTGATGGCGCCTTCAGCCATGCCCTCCTCAGCTTCCTCGACGCATATTCTGGGTATAATCAGATCATGATGTACCCACCAGACAAGGAACACACAGCCTTCATCACTGATCACGCCAACTTTTGCTATCACGTGATGCCTTTTGGCCTTAAAAATGCCGGAGCCACTTACCAGCGTTTGATGGATAAGGTCTTCCAGCACCAAATTGGGAGAAATATGGAGGTATACGTGGACGACATGGTCGTCAAAACACTGTCAGCCGAGGCTCATGCTGCCAACTTGGCTGAGGTATTCAACCAAATCTGAAAACACAACATGCGCCTCAATCCAAAAAAGTGTGTTTTCGGCGTCCAAGGAGGTAAATTTCTTGATTTTATGATCATCAGCAGGGGAATTGAAGCCAACTCGGAGAAGTGCAAAGCCATTATATAGATGTATAGTCCTTAGACTGTCAAGGATGTCCGACTCTTGGCAAGAAGGTCAGTCTCTCTTTCTCGCTTCATCCCTAGGTTGGCAGAGAAAGCAGGGCCCATCTTCACCCTATTGCGAAAGCCAAAGAACTTCGAATGGACTGACCAATGTGAAGAAGCTTTCAAAAGCTTCAAAATTTTCCTCACCACTCTGCCAGTCCTTCAAAGGCTGGATCATCACTCTGACCTCCTCCTCTATCTGGCCGTGGCAGAAGGCGCAATGAGAACAGTAATAGTGCAAGAGCACCACAAAGTGCAAATGCCCATTTACTTCATCAGTCGAGTCCTCCAAGACACGGGAGAAACGATATTAGACGATCGAGAAGCTGGCACTAGCACTCGTCACTACAGCTCGGCGCCTCTGACCTTACTTCCAACGTCACTAGGTGGTCGTCAAAATCGACAACCCAATTAAGTAGATACTGAGAAAGCCAGAACTCGCCGAGCGCATGATAGCATGGTTAGTGGAGCTATCCGAGTTCGGCATCCAATATGAAAGTTGAGGCCCCTTGAAAACTTAGTGCCTAGCAGATTTCGTGGCCGAACTCACCCCAATCTCGGCAGAAGAAAAACAGGTATGAACTCTACACGTTGATGGATCTTCCAACTCTAAAGGTGGTGGTGCATGTATTATCTTGAAAGGACCAAACAAAGTCACAGTAGAGCAATCTCTTAAGTTTGGCTTCAAGGTCACCAACAACCAGGCAAAATATGAAGTGTTGCTAGCAGGTTTGAGGTTGGGTCATGACCTTGGAGCACGAAGGGTGAACTGTAACAGCGACTCAAAGCTCATGGTGGAGCAGCTTAGTGGGGTATACCAGACCAAGGACACCCTACTGTAAAGGTACTTTCATGTAGCGTCCCAACAAATCTCATCTTTCGATGAATTCACCATACACCATGTGCCCCGATCTCCTGTCTAAACTCGCCAGTACAAAACACCCTGGGCAACATCAGACCATCATCCAGAAGACCCTGAATTCACCAGTCTAGACGAGAAAGTCGTCAACACTAGTAATAGTGAAGACCAAGGATGGATGACAGGTATTTGGAACTACTTAAAGGAGGGAACTCTACCCGAAGATAAAGACGAAGCTAGGAAGATGAAGGTAAGGTCAGCCAAGTTCGTCATCATTGGAGCCGAATTGTTCAAATGCGACATCTCCACTCCTCTGTTAAAATGCCTAGCAGAGTCCCAAGCCACCTATGTCGTCGAAGAGATCCACCGAGGGATATGTGGGATGCACTCTAGGGCACGCTCGATGGTGACCAAGGTACTCCAGGCTGGGTACTATTGACCCACACTGAAGTCGGATTGCCAAGCTTATGTACAAAGGTGCAAGGAATGTCAGCAGTTTGGTAACGCACATCGACAACCACCTGAAGTCCTCCACTAGATGATGTCATCGTGGCTTTTTGCCCAGTGGGGAATGGACATCCTCGGACCATTTCCCCCCGCGAAAGGTCAACTCAAATTCCTCCTAGTGGCAATCGACTACTTCACCAAGTGGATCGAGGCATGCCCACTCACGAAGATCACTACCGAGAATGTGCAAAAATTTACTTGGAAGAGCATCATTTGCAGGTTTGGCATCCCACACTCCCTCATCACTGATAATGGCAGACAATTCATCGCGCATAGCTTCGAGAACTTCTTTCGAGAGCTCGGAATCAAGCACCTTCCAACCTCGGTGGAACATCCCCAAACCAATGGCCAAGCCAAAGCCGCGAACAAAGTAATACTTTGAGAGCTCAAGAAGCGGCTAGGAAGCGCCAAAGGACAATGGATCGACGAGCTCCCCAACATTCTCTGGGCGTACCACTATACCCTCCAATCAACAACACAGCAAATGCCTTACAGGCTGACTTACGGAGCC
Organism: Cajanus cajan; assembly: GCF_000230855.2. Classification (NCBI taxonomy): domain Eukaryota; kingdom Viridiplantae; phylum Streptophyta; class Magnoliopsida; order Fabales; family Fabaceae; genus Cajanus; species Cajanus cajan. The sequence goes on from NC_138525.1 coordinate 44,975,895, forward strand.
GATGCCATGATCCCAGTGGAGGTCCGCGAGACTTTTCATCGATGTCATACCTTCGATAGTGAGCAAAATGCTCAAGAAACACAATCAACCTCGACCTGATTGACGAGCTCAGAGAGGAGGCTCAGATCCATGAAGAAGCTTGCAAACTTCGAGCCTTCAAAAGATACAACACATGAGTCTGACCTCACTCTTTCTGGGTTAGCGACCTGGTGTGGCAACTACTAGCCGAAGCACGAAGAGACCCATCAGAAGGGAAACTCACGCCTAACTGGGATGGCCCATTTCGAGTTACAAAAGACCTAGAAAATGGGGCATACCGACTAGAAGAGCTCAGCGGAAAAACCATCCCACGAGCTTGGAATGCCACGCATCTCAAGTTTTACTTCAGTTGAAATGTACAAATGGGTTATGCACTCTTTTCTTGACTCATTCTTTTGTCCCAAAAAATAGAAAAATGGGTTTTGGTTGAGAGGGTTTTTAATGAGGCATACCCACAACATTAATAAAATCACTCATTTCGCTCATATCCTCTCAATTTTACACCGCATTAACTCAAATTATATTCTGTTAAGCCAAGGTCAAATTCGAACCTTGGCACAAATTATATTTTGCCAAGCCAAGGTCGAATTCGAATCTTGGCACAAATTATATTTTGTTAAGTCAAGGTCGAATTCGAACCTTAACTCAAATTATATTCTGTTAAACCAAGGTCGAATTCGAACCTTGACTCAAATTATATTTTGTTACGCCAAGGTTGAATTTGAACCTTGGCACGAGCTATATTATTTTTCTACGCCAAGGTCGAATTCGAACCTTGGCACGAGTTATATTATTGTTCTACGCCAAGGTCGAATTCGAACCTTGGCACGAGTTATATTATTTTTCTACGCCAAGGTCGAATTCGAACCTTGGCACGAGTTATATTATTGTTCTACACCAAGGTCGAATTCAAACCTTGACACGATTCATCTCGGATCAAAATCACAAACAAAGGTCAAGTTTGAGCCTCAAAGCGCAAAATACAGGACAAGTTTCGAACCTTAAAAATAGGTTACCACTAAGCCTAAAAGTATGGATTCGGTTCCTAGACTAAAGTCGTAGGTCAAATTTGAACCTTGAGATAGAGGTAAATCAAAGCGACAATCATCAAAAGAGCGAGATAGGAACAAAAATGAGAAAAACAAATTATATACATAACAAGTTCATCAACAAAATAAGTTCAATATAGAAAGCAAATAAAGTCAACTAAGTTATTACAAATGGCCTAAGCGGTAGTGTTCTTGCTTGAGCTGTCAGGCAGGTTGTTCTCGTTCACCAATTGGCCACCTCGCACCTCCTTCTCTACGAGCATAGTAGAGAGGTCGACCCCTGGCGCCAACAACCTAGACTGACGAGCTGCCTTGGCGAACCAACTCTTGTGCTCCCTCAAGACAGCTCACTTAGTCTCAACAAGCTTTCTCTCTAAGCCTGCCTTCGTCGCGGCCATCTTATCAAGGTCAGACTTCAGAGCATTGACCTCCTCTTCCTTGCCGACCAGAAGCACCTCGTTACAGAGATGCCTCTCGGTTGCTTTCTCTAGCTCATCCCTCAATGCCGAGACCTCATCCTCTAGAAAGCGCGCCCGGTCCCGAGAAGATTTGGCAACCTCCTACAGCTCGCCAACTTGAGCAGCATAAACCTCATTGGCCTTCAGAGCGATCTCCAAAGACTTTTTGAGTCCTTGAAAGATCCCCCCTCGTGGCGTGGAGCTCAGTCTTATTCTTCCTCACTACCTCGCCCAGAGCGGCCACCAAGGTCCGGTTATCCTCCTCCAGGGGCTGAACTTGGCTTCTAGCACTCTCGAGCTCCCCCTGCAGCTTTGGCCACTTGTGCTTCCAATGGTCCACAATGGTGATCGACCTCTGCATGAAGACCTCCGCAGAGTCTAGGCCCTCCACTGGCCCAACCTTCTCAATCATCACCTTGTTAGCCGAGTGAAGTGAACCTCCCGGGTAAAAGGTCTCGGCAGTCACCTTCAAACTCCACATTGAGTCTACATCTGATGACACACTTAAATGGTCCAACCTCGCCAGGGGGCTGTCGCCACCGGCCCGAAACGGGCTTTCGGCATTCGCGAAGGATGGTTGGACTCGTTTATTTGTTTAAAAATGTGGATTGCTAGAATGACTTATTCTCAAACTGAGATCTCGTCAAACGAGCAATTTTATTAAAAGGCTCACCAATCCATATTAATCCCAAGCGGGACCCTCCATGGATTAGTGGTTTTCACAAAAGGAGGGTTCGTGGAGTCGCCACCAATGTTTTACTCAAAACATTGGAAAAAGGGATAAGGCAATTGATTTAAAAATCAACTTTGGCCACTACAACCAGAGTTGGGTAAGGGAGTCGGTTACGCGTGGGGAAGGTGTTAGCACCCCACAACGCCCCTTTCGGGTTCCCTATGACAGATTATTTTTAAAAGAACAGTATAAAATTACTAAATTACCCCTATTTATTCTAAGCAATTATAAATTGACTATCTACATGATGACAGTTTTAAATATGCACACAGAAAGCAGTAAAAGGAAGGATTGAAGGGAAACCTCTTGAAGCGTGCTTTTATATTGCAAAGAACTGGGAAGCGTTTTGGCGTTCCCTCGCTCTACAAGCCCGCTCCTCGCTCTCCTAGAACAAAATGACTACGGAAATCCGGAGGATTTCCCTTCGACTAGGTTCGAATCTCCAAGCTAAGTGCTCGGAATTCCAGAACTTCGTCGGATCGACTCCCAGAGAGATTTCTAGGGCAGAACACTGCTCAAAAACCCCAGAATACTCAAGGAGGGAGTCAAAACTGAGTGAAAAAGTGTGGTAGGACGTCCAAATGGCCTCCTATTTATAGGAATGGGGCTCAATACGGCCCCTGGGTTCAATACGGCCCGTATTGCATTTTTGCACTTCAATACGGCCGTATTGAATTCAGTACGGCCGTATTGAAGCACCGACACTTCAATACGGCCGTATTGATTCAATACAGCCCGTATTGTAGTGCAAAACATGCAATACGGCCGTATTGAACTCAAGGGAGGCCGTATTGAGCTCCAATACGGCCGTATTGGTTTCAGTACGGCCGTATTGTAGTATAAAATGTGCAGTACGGCCGTACTGAACTCCAAGGAGGCCGTATTGAGCTCTAAACCTCCCACTTTCTTATTTTTTGCTACTCTAAGACCTCTAAACCTACAGATAGTCATCCTATGGTCTTCTGGGAGTCCTTCTGGCTGACTTTCCTTTGATCTTTGAGAGTCTTCGAGTCTTATTTCTGACCCGGACAATTTTGGGGGTCTACAGCTGCCCCCCCTTTACTTAGTCGGACGACCTTTTTGTGTACCGGCTGACAAGTAAAGGAGTTGACCCAATTGTCCGGGTGATGTGCCGACCTTCTGACTTGTAATGTCTTCCGGTGGAAAATTGTTGAGTAGCCTCTCCAGGTGAGTGCATACCTCGGCGCTTCTGACATCCTCGGTAGCTGAGTTTACCCTCTCCAGGGTCAACTTCACTCGACGCCCGAGCCGGAAGTTGAACACCGACGTGCCTCTGGCGACGCTGGTGATTGAGTACCGTCTCTCCAGACCTAGCCTCACTCGACGCCCGAGCCGGTAGCTAGACACCAATGTGTTAACGTCACACTGATGATTAAGTATTGCCTCTCCAGGCCCAACCTCACTCGCCGCCCGAGCCGGAAGTTGGATACCTCCATGTTTTCTGAACACTTCGGTACTTGAGTTTGCCCTCTCCAGGGTTAGCTTCACTAGACGCCCTAGCCGGAAGCTGCGAGTACGGTCTCTCCAGATACAACTTCACTCGACGCCCGAGCCGGAAGTTGCACACCTCCATGTTTTCTGAACACTTCGGTGATTGAGTTTGCCCTCTCCAGGGTCTGCGTCCGTGTCTTCTGATCACTTCGGCAATGCGAGTTTACCCTCTCCAGGGTCTTGAGATGATTTTTGTCTCCACAGTCCACTATGCTGCTTCGACAGTTTTTCCTGATTTTGTGCCGCTGAGGGCTGGATAACGCAGGGATCCGTCTAGGGGATGTGCAGTCATTCATAGGTTCCTGTGCCCCAATATTGCATTGTTGGTACCCTTGGGGAATTTATGACTCCTTGGGGTATAGACACAGATGCTCTTTCTCTCTGAGTTGAGCAATGCCTTATGTTTGGCTGACGTCCTTTGACGTTGGTGGAGTATCCCGGTTATCCTTATTCGGGTAACTCTTTTTAATTTTTGGATTTTGTTGCCTCTGTGTAGGCTGTTATCCGCTAGGGGATTTTGTCATTAGTTGTGATTGGCCTCTTCTGTTAGGCGTATCAGCTTGACGTTCAATGATTGGCTGAAAAGCCGAATTCCGCTTGGGGAATTGTTGTTGATTTTTCCGATTTTTCTCTTCTTTGAAGGAATGCCTCTGTGTAGGCTGTTACCCGCTGGGGGATTTTGTCGTTGATTTTGATTAGCCTCTTCTGTTAGGCAGATCATCTTGACGCTTGATGTTTGGCTAAAAGCCGGATTCCGCTTGGGGAATATTTATTGATATTTTTGATTTTTTTCCTTTTTTGAAAGAGTGCCTCTGAGTAGGCAAATTATCTTGATGTTCAGTGTTCGGCTGAGTGCCGGATTCCTCTTGGGGAATGGTTATTGATCTTTTTGTGATTTTTCTTGAAGGGGTGCCTCTGAGTAGGCGACTGGGGATTTAGGGATCTTATGTATCCCAGAGTATTATTTAGGAAGCCTCTGCAGGCTTAGCCTCACTCAACGCTTGAGCTGGAGAGCTATCTTCACTGAGGAAGTTTAAGTCCTTTGACTTGAATATTCTGCTTGGGAGATCGTGCTTCCATTGGGGATTTTGACGATCTTGCTTTGATAGCTCTCGCTGGGAAATTTGGCCCGTGAGCTTGAGTTGAGGTTTCTCTGGGGAGTATTATTTCTGCGAGCCTCTCCAGGCTCATTTATTCTGTACAGTTGGGGAGTATTATTTCTGCAAGCCTCTCCAGGCTTTAGTTATGCTGAGGAAGTATTATTTCTGCAAGCCTCTCCAGGCTCAATTATTCTGAAAGAGTATTATTTCAGCAAGCCTCTCCAGGCTCAGTTATTTTGAGAGTATTATTTCTGCAAGCCTCTCCAGGCTTTATTCTGAAAGATGTGAAATCTTTGTCTTTTTTATCGACTTTTGACTTTTTCTGTGTGTTTGCCTTTTTTGTCATTTTTTGGCTTTTTCTGTATTTTTGCCTTTTTTGTCATTTTTGGCTTTTTCTGTATTTTTGCCTTTTCAGTTGTTTTTCGGCTTTTTCTGTACAGAAATGTCTCAGTCATTATGAGAGAGTATTATTTCGGCGAGCCTCTCCAGGCTCAATTATTTTGAGAGTATTATTTCGGCGAGCCTCTCCAGGCTCAGTTATTCTGAAAGAGTATTATTTCGGCAAGCCTCTCCAGGCTCAGTTATTCTGAGAGTATTCTTTCGGCAAGCCTCTCCAGGCTCAGTTATTCTGAGAGTATTCTTTCGGCATGCCTCTCCAGGCTCAGTTATTCTGAGAGTATTCTTTAGGCAAGCCTCTCCAGGCTCAGTTATTCTGTGCAATCTGTTTGTTGGATTTTCTATATCCTTGCCTTTTTTCATTTTCGGCTTTTGTTGACTGCTGTCATACACAAGCAATTTTCTATTTTTTCTATTTTTATGCAATTGCCTCATGACGAGGTCTTTGAAAATTTCTTTATGGCCAATACGGCCGCATCCATTTCAGTACGCCCATGTTGAGTTGAAATTTTGTTCATAACCCTGATTTTAGTATGGGTGTACTGAACATGGTACGGGCGCATTGTTTTTTCTGAAATTTATATTTTTTATTATTTTTTGTTTTTTCAATAAACAGAGAATAAGTGATCTTCCAGTACACCTATCATCTGTATGCATGTATGCAGTATGATGCACTTAATTCTATTTGATTCTTTTTTCAAAAGAATTAACCGATGCGTTTTTGTGTTTGGATTTTGCCATTCCTCCAGACGGACTGTGCTCTGCCGATTTCTGTTACCGAGGAATGATGCATATTTGATTTTGGTGTCATCAACCAAATGATTCTTCCCTTTCTTTAGAAGATGTGTCAACCCTCCTATTGATCACTATATCTCCATGTTTCCACTAGATTATTCAAAAATCGTTGGGACAAGAGAGAAAAGAAGGAAAGGGTATATTTTTCAAAAGTTTGTGTTTTAGAGGGGATTATTTTATTTTTGAAAAATGGTTTCTGTAAGAATGGCTGGCCATGGTAGGCTTATGTGTTTAGGCTTGTTCGATTAAACACTTATGAGGTTAAGCACATCTTCGTTATTAATGATTGTGTTTTGACAACTTGGATAGCTTTTCTTGAGCCCCTTGTTGAATTCAATTGATGGTACCATCATGGATTTATTTTGTTTTTCTTTTTTTGACGGCCCTAACTTTTGCCTAAAACACCCATTTGTGATGTCTTAGCGGGCTTTTGTATTCATTTTGTAACCCTAACTTTTGCCTAGGTCACCCTTTTCGTGGGATTCCTAGCGGGTTTTTGTCTTCATTTTGTAACCCTAACTTTTGCCTAGGTCACCCTTTTGTGGGATTCCTAGCGGGTCTTTTGCTCTTTAGGATTTCTTTATCCATGATGGCACTTATTGAGGCCATGAAAAGGTGCTCCAAGTTGACACACATACTTCCACATAAAAATGATGTGGGTTTATTATTATTAAGATGATTTTAACCTCATTCATGTTTATTCAAACAGGGTTAAAATAATGTGGTCTAGAATTTTATTGCAAGCAAGAAAAGAAGCAATAAAGAATTAATGAAGAATGATTTTATTATAATCGCAGCGGAAACATGTGCCCTATCGAGGCTCGGGGGTCGGGCTGTCCCCGAGGAGTGATCTCTAATAGTCACTGAGTCTATACATCCCTATCGGAAGGAAAAAAATATTTTGACGACGACGACCGGCCTTGACGCTTGTGAACCGGCCTTCCTAAAGATCTGGCTTAAAGAACGTCGAGAAGGATCTTGATTCCTCTTCGTTCTTTGATCTTTAACAGGGTTGTATCCTAACCCTTGTTTCCCCGGATTATCCTTGATAATGGGTAGCTCCGGGATTCCTTGGGAGTCCTTGCCTAATCCTTGTCCTGGCAAGTATCCGTTCTTTGTGAGCATATGAGCTACCTTCTTCATTTCTCGGGGAAACGTTTCAACATTGGCAATCTCCAATGCTTGGAAGGCGGTTTCTAGAGCTTCCTCCACTGCATCCACATAAGGTGTGGTGGATGGCTTGCTGATGAGTATATCGTCTTCAGCTTGTACAGTCACCAGCTTGTCACCCACAATGAATTTGACTTTCTGGTGGAGCGTAGAAGGAACAGCTTTCGCATCATGAATCCAAGGTCGGCCGAGGAGACAGCTGTATGCGGGAGTAATGTCCATCACTTAGAATTCGACATTAAAGATAGTGGGTCCAATTTGGATTGGAAGATTGATCTCTCCCACCACTTCCCTTTTAGAACCATCGAAGGCTCGAACGATCATGTTGCTCGGGCGCATTTGGACTCCCTTGATTGCCAATTGCTTGAGCGTTCTTTTTGGCATCACACTCAAGGAAGATCCATTATCTACCAAGACTTTAACGATGTGATACTCCTTGCACTTTGCAGAGGTGTGCAAGGGCTTGTTGTGATTTGGTCCCTCAGCGGGGATCTCTTCGTCGATGAAGGTGAGGTGATCATTAGCCGTGATGTGACAAACAATCCCCTCAAACTTGTCTTGGGAGATAGTGTGCGACACGTATGCCTCGTTCAAGACTTTAGAGCTTGCCGATGCGGTTCGGAACTTAGGATCAACGACAACAGCGTAATCTTTGCTGGCGTCCTATGAAGTTGATCCACGATGGAGTACTCGCTCTGTCGGATAAACTTTAACAGCTCGTCTGTCTCCTCCTCGGATTCTTTTTCCTCGGTTTTCTTTTCTTCTTTTTCTTTATTCTTGGGGGCTTTATCATGAAGATCTTCGGGAGTGTAGATCCTGCCACTCCTAGTCATGCCCCCAAGTCCAGCGATGTTGGAGATATCGCTGTCGGCAGAAGAGTGGATGTCGTATATCCACGGCACAGCCTTATTCGTAGGGGAAAGGTCTTGGAGCGGTGATCCTTAATGGTGTCGGACCTTCCCCTTTATTCGTCTTGATTACCAACAACGGAGTTGATGCGCACTCGCTTGGCGCGGTTGTTGGCTTACACTTAAAAACAAATGGCGTGCGATCCATTCTTTGAACATACGCATCGATTATTTCTTTCTTTTTATTAATATTTATTAATGGATTACTAGGAGAGATGTATGAATGGCTCCTAGATCCCTCCATGATCTATATGCATGATATGAGATGATGGTGGTGAATATGCATGCATAGTGTTTATTCAACTAAGCATTATCATGTTTTCGGGATGTCCCTAAGATGATGCATGATATTGCTTGGTTTGGATAAATAACCCTTTTTCTTTTTTGGGTATTTTTTATTATTATTATTATTTGTTTTTTGGGTGAAAAGGGAAACTACCTATATGAATGTGATGAAGGTAGATGTTAACACCATGCAATGGAAGATTCTTATTCCTATTTATTCTTATTTTAAAAAGGAATGTTGTATGTTTAAAGAAATGCAATGTATGCTCAAACAATGTCACATAAACAATGCACAAACAATTCACTCATCCACGAACAGTCACGAGCGAATCACGAGGTAGGGGTCTCCTGCAGAAAAGTGCATATTCAAGGAGGATCTAACTGTTCTCACTTGGTCAAAGGCCCCCAAGGTGCCCCCATTATAGGGACCCAATTCCTCTCGTCGTGGGTCGATGGAAAGTTCCAACGCACCGTCGGACTTAAGTTCATGGTTATCACCTTGAGTGATGCTTTCCGACAACGGTCTACGGGCACCTATAGACCCATTCGACAACCGGCCGTACTAACATCCACTCCCTATGGTTAATCACTCATGCCCCCGGGTATAGAGGGAACTGTTGTGTGCAAAGGTTTGTGTACAGTTTTTATTTCAAACAATTGCGTAAATTTAAAAATACAACAGTTATTAAAGCTAAATAGATAAACATGTTATCATACAAGTGAGGGGTAATAAAGTAATTTTAACTATTATTTGTTAAAAATAATCTGTCACTAAATGGGACTGACTCTCGAGGCATCCCCAGCGGAGTCGCCATCTGTCGCCACCGGCCCGAAACGGGCTTTCGGCATTCGCGAAGGATGGTTGGACTCGTTTATTTGTTTAAAAATGTGGATTGCTAGAATGACTTATTCTCAAACTGAGATCTCGTCAAACGAGCAATTTTATTAAAAGGCTCACCAATCCATATTAATCCCAAGCGGGACCCTCCATGGATTAGTGGTTTTCACAAAAGGAGGGTTCGTGGAGTCGCCACCAATGTTTTACTCAAAACATTGGAAAAAGGGATAAGGCAATTGATTTAAAAATCAACTTTGGCCACTACAACCAGAGTTGGGTAAGGGAGTCGGTTACGCGTGGGGAAGGTGTTAGCACCCCACAACGCCCCTTTCGGGTTCCCTATGACAGATTATTTTTAAAAGAACAGTATAAAATTACTAAATTACCCCTATTTATTCTAAGCAATTATAAATTGACTATCTACATGATGACAGTTTTAAATATGCACACAGAAAGCAGTAAAAGGAAGGATTGAAGGGAAACCTCTTGAAGCGTGCTTTTATATTGCAAAGAACTGGGAAGCGTTTTGGCGTTCCCTCGCTCTACAAGCCCGCTCCTCGCTCTCCTAGAACAAAATGACTACGGAAATCCGGAGGATTTCCCTTCGACTAGGTTCGAATCTCCAAGCTAAGTGCTCGGAATTCCAGAACTTCGTCGGATCGACTCCCAGAGAGATTTCTAGGGCAGAACACTGCTCAAAAACCCCAGAATACTCAAGGAGGGAGTCAAAACTGAGTTAAAAAGTGTGGTAGGACGTCCAAATGGCCTCCTATTTATAGGAATGGGGCTCAATACGGCCCTTGGGTTCAATACGGCCCGTATTGCATTTTTGCACTTCAATACGGCCGTATTGAATTCAGTACGGCCGTATTGAAGCACCGACACTTCAATACGGCCGTATTGATTCAATACAGCCCGTATTGTAGTGCAAAACATGCAATACGGCCGTATTGAACTCAAGGGAGGCCGTATTGAGCTCCAATACGGCCGTATTGGTTTCAGTACGGCCGTATTGTAGTATAAAATGTGCAGTACGGCCGTACTGAACTCCAAGGAGGCCGTATTGAGCTCTAAACCTCCCACTTTCTTATTTTTTGCTACTCTAAGACCTCTAAACCTACAGATAGTCATCCTATGGTCTTCTGGGAGTCCTTCTGGCTGACTTTCCTTTGATCTTTGAGAGTCTTCGAGTCTTATTTCTGACCCGGACAATTTTGGGGGTCTACAGGGGCGACTAACATCGAAGCATTGTATGATGCATTTCCCCCTAGAGCCCCTGGCGGAGGAGGAGGCGGCACAGCGACTGTAGGAGTTGGCGTCGACGCCCCAAAGCTTAGCACCTCTCCGCGGGCCTTGGCAGAAGCTGAAGTAGGAGCCACCTACGTAGCAGCTGAGGCATTAGGCCTTGGCACCTTTGATATCGGCTCCATGTGAGCCTCGGCAGACATCAGCACAGGCCCCGCCTACACAAAACATGGAAAACTTTTTAAGTTACTAAACAAGAAAATGATGGAATATCAATAAGGCCACGAAGCCCAAGGGGTGACATTTTGAAGGAGGCAAGAGGAATGGGTTAGACTTGAAAACCCATGAAGAGGAATAAGCCTACTTTTTGGGCCTTAACTATGTTTACTTCCAAATTTTACCTTAGGGGTATTTTAGGTATAGAATTTATTTTCTTTGTATTTCCAATTTTACCCTTGTATTTTGGGGTATTTTAGTCATAGGATTTATTTTCTTTGTATTTCCCATTTTGCCCTTGTATTATGGGGTAATTTAGATGCTTAGGACTTTAATTGGACTAGGGTGCATCCATTAGGAGGTGACGTATTTTTGGTGACCATTGGACCTATTTTTGGTGATAGAAAGGCTTAGGCCCAAGTGGAGGTCAAAGGTTGCATGATCTTATCATGCACCTTGATGTAGCCAATCTAGACCCATAGATTCCATCCTTGGGCACCAAGTTGCATCTAGGGTTCATTTGCATTTCATTTGGAATGCATTTGCCTACTCCAAATGCAACCCTAGATGCCTCCCCTCCTATAAATACCCAACACCCCACCACTTGTAAATACTTTGGATTATAGTGATATTGAGTGTGCATTCTTGCCTCATTGTCATTCTCCTTAGTCTTAGGAACTCCACGGCCCCTCCCTTCTCCTCCTCCCTAAACCACCGTGAGTGAGTGAGCTTGGCCTTCCTTGGTTGGCCTTCACCACCCTAGTGAAGTGAGCTAGCCAAAAGGAGCATCACCTCCACCAAACACCTTCCCTTCACCTTGTGCGCCACCTTCAACCACCCTAAACACCAACCTTTCCATAGTTCTAGGTTGCCTTTGGCTAACCTCCTCCCATCTCCACCATAAAAGCAAAACCCTACTTAGGTCTCATCCTACACTTGGATGATACTACCTTGAGCAAACCATCTTCACCATCATCTATTTGTGCTTCCGCCACCATTCTTCCACCATTTTTGGAGTCTCCCTTGTTGAACCAAGATCAAGGGCGTGCATGGAACTAAGCCACCTTCCATCAAGTGGTATCTAGAGCCATGGTTCTTCAAGGGTAAATGTTTCCTTTCCTTGTCTTTCCTTTGAGTCTTCCTTGTGCTCTATTTTTGTATTCGGTCATTCCACTTCTTCTCCTCTCTTGACCGAATATATTTTTGTGTGGTTCATGCTTGTTTTCCTTGAACCTTCCATGTTTTAGGTTCCATTGTTAGGTTGTCATATTTCTATGCTAGGTTGAGTATTACATGATCATGCATTTTTCTTTTTGAATCTACCTATTGTTTTGTCAATTTACTTCCTATATTTTGTTTTACACATTTTCCATGTATGTGCCAAACACCTTGCATGAAAACATGAAAAATACCATGATGCATACATCTTAAAGTGGGCGTGTCATATAGAATTCCTATCTAGGTCATTCATGCATGCTAATAGATTCTAGCATGTTCTATGTTGCCATGATTTTCCATGTGTGAACCTCCTTGCACATGCTAGAAAAACCGCCCATCTTTACCCTTGCATTTTCACTTGTTTAAGTTTATCTTTTGTTTGCCAAGAACCCTAAAAGAATCTAAGAGGTGCTGGACTTTTTGTGCTAAACAACTTGACCTAAATAGTACAAAACAAAATCCACTCAAAATATTCCCTAAGGACCTCTAAATTCACGCCACTTGTCTTGCTCCTATGCTACATATTTTTGACCTAATTTTGTGCCACCACAAGTGCAAAACCTAAGCAACTATTTGGGCTGAAAACTTAAAAAAAAAAAAAAAAAAAAAAAAAAATTGGACCCAAGGACATTTTAAAAGCCAATTGCCGTGACCAAAAGAACAAGAACAAAAAAAATCTTGGACAAAAAAAAAATACCTTGGACAAAAAGGACTTGTTGCTTGACTTGTGGACTTGGACCAAATTACCTTAGCATTGGAGTTGGAACTTGACCATTTTGGACTTATTTTGGGACTTATACCTTGGCTGGACCGAAATTACTAAAGGACTTAATCAAGTGAAACTTAAACACAAACCATTCTAGTGCCATTCTAGGTTTAATTCTTTTGAGTGCTAGCTTCTATTGATTGAGTCTTAATTTTTTTGCTTGTCTTTCCTTTGATCTCTTTTGTTTTGTCTCATCTTAATCAATCTGAGTTTAGCCTTTCATAATTAGCCTTTTCAGTTTTTATTTCTTTGGAACTCTTGCTCTTGGTTGTTCTCATTGACTTGTAGGTGAAGCACCTAACTAGCAAAGTAGCAATCCTTTGGTGGATTGAGTGGAGGAGTGAACCAAAACCCAACCTAGCCTTTGGAAGGGTTTTCACTAAACCAAAAGGAGAGTAAACACTTTGGAGAGGTGCTAACACGTTTGCTATTTGTGAAGGAGCCAAAGAGAAGGAGTTTTGAAGACTTAAATTTCTTGCTTTCATTTTTTTACTTTGTTTTTTTCTTGCTTTCGGCCTCTTTGTTTTAGGCCATTCCTCTTTCCCATTTGGTTTGTAATTTTTGGCCATTTTAAACCTCTACAACTTGGTTTTTAGTTCGTGTAGAGAAGGTGATTTGAAAACCTTCAATAGGACCTCGACTAGTGTCTGTTTTAAATTGCTTTCCATTGCATGCTTTATAGCTTTACTAGTATAATTGTTTAAGTTTTTATCCTTTGTTTCCAAAAACGTTTAGAAGGCTTAATTTTTGCCTACTAGGGGTGCGTGCACACACACACTTGGTAGTGTCAAAATTGTTTTGTAAGAAAAGTGGTAAGGGCTTAGTGATTCCTACTTAAGAGGGCTTGGTTATTAAGTGATTCTTTGTAGTCCACCTCCCCTTGAAGGTTCAATTTGTGCATTTAAGCCTTTCCTACTTATCTTGCACCTTTAAAAATTTTTTGTGAAAATCTTTTTATCACTCAATCTTTGTGAAAACCTTTTTAGCTCTTTGTGAAAATTTTGTGAAAACCTTTTTGATCAAAGATGAGTGAGCATTCTAGTGTTCATAGTCATAATTCGCGTAGTTCTAGATCTAGTTCTAGGGATGAACTTAGGCAAATAAAAGAGTACCTAAAAAGAAGTATAAAAAGAGAGGAAGAAGCAAGAAGAAAAGAAAAAGAGTTAGAAAAGAATAGTGAAGAAATAAAAGGGTTGCTTATTACCTTAGTTGAGAGGAAAGAAAATAGTGAATCCAAACATAGGGTTAACTCAACTAGGTATCAAAATCAAGAAAAGGAACTTAGAAAGAAAGAAAAGGTAAAGAAAAGTGTAGAAATAGTTAAAGAATGGTTAGAAAAAGAAACACAACCAACACCCTTAGAGAAGAGTAATATTTCCTCCAAAGGCCTTATGCTTGAAGAAAGTCATTTTCCCATTGAAAATGATTTAACAAAGACTTTCTTCATTCATCAAAACCTTAACTCTTTCTCTTATGATGCCACTAATCATGAAGTAGAGAATCAAAAACAAACTCTTTTTAAAGCAAACAAATCTCAACTTCAAGATTTGGTGAAGAAGAAGTGGACTTCACTTAATCTCACTTCTTGTGCTACTTCCTTGGTGGTGCCCAAGGAAAATAGCATTCCTTTGTGTAGGATTTTTCCTACCTTGGTTGTGTCAATAATGCACCCAACTTCAAAATTGAATAATTTGTTGGATACATCTCATGGTGTCTTATCTTCTAATTTTGATCTTGAAGGAAGTTCAAACTTATTTACACTTAACTTGGCTACTTCCCTACAAGACAAATTTAGATTATATGATTTTTCTAAACACATCTTAACACCTTTTTCTCTTACATATCCAACAAATAATGCAATAAAAAGTTGTCTAGGAAATTTTTTAGTGGTACTTTCTTTGTTTCCTAGCACATCTCTAGGACATTACCTTGTACACTTTAGGCAAGATATTTTAGTTTTTAAGACTCATATGTTAGTGTGCCATAGTTTTAGTCTTTTTACCTTTTTAGGTTTTAGTTATACACCTAGACTTCACTATGGGAAGGATCCTATCCTTAACATTAGTGCGTCTAGTCCTTTTAGTTTAGACAAGAATTTTAGGAGAATGTGTTATAGTTTTAGTGTTTCTACCTTTTTAGGTCTCATTTATCCATTTAGACTTTACAGTAGAGAGGATCTTATCCTTACTATTGGGGAGTCTAATCCTTTTCATTTAGACCATCTTTTTCGTAGGATACATTTTCCATTACTATCATATACTTTTACATCTAACGCTTATTTTTATGTTTTTGTTAATCAAAAAGCCCATCATGACGAACCTCTTGATTTGAGGTCAAATCCTTTTCAAGAGGGAGGGAATGATGGAATATCAATAAGGCCACGAAGCCCAAGGGGTGACATTTTGAAGGAGGCAAGAGGAATGGGTTAGACTTGAAAACCCATGAAGAGGAATAAGCCTACTTTTTGGGCCTTAACTATGTTTACTTCCAAATTTTACCTTAGGGGTATTTTAGGTATAGAATTTATTTTCTTTGTATTTCCAATTTTACCCTTGTATTTTGGGGTATTTTAGTCATAGGATTTATTTTCTTTGTATTTCCCATTTTGCCCTTGTATTATGGGGTAATTTAGATGCTTAGGACTTTAATTGGACTAGGGTGCATCCATTAGGAGGTGACGTATTTTTGGTGACCATTGGACCTATTTTTGGTGATAGAAAGGCTTAGGCCCAAGTGGAGGTCAAAGGTTGCATGATCTTATCATGCACCTTGATGTAGCCAATCTAGACCCATAGATTCCATCCTTGGGCACCAAGTTGCATCTAGGGTTCATTTGCATTTCATTTGGAATGCATTTGCCTACTCCAAATGCAACCCTAGATGCCTCCCCTCCTATAAATACCCAACACCCCACCACTTGTAAATACTTTGGATTATAGTGATATTGAGTGTGCATTCTTGCCTCATTGTCATTCTCCTTAGTCTTAGGAACTCCACGGCCCCTCCCTTCTCCTCCTCCCTAAACCACCGTGAGTGAGTGAGCTTGGCCTTCCTTGGTTGGCCTTCACCACCCTAGTGAAGTGAGCTAGCCAAAAGGAGCATCACCTCCACCAAACACCTTCCCTTCACCTTGTGCGCCACCTTCAACCACCCTAAACACCAACCTTTCCATAGTTCTAGGTTGCCTTTGGCTAACCTCCTCCCATCTCCACCATAAAAGCAAAACCCTACTTAGGTCTCATCCTACACTTGGATGATACTACCTTGAGCAAACCATCTTCACCATCATCTATTTGTGCTTCCGCCACCATTCTTCCACCATTTTTGGAGTCTCCCTTGTTGAACCAAGATCAAGGGCGTGCATGGAACTAAGCCACCTTCCATCAGAAAATCATGCAACACGGAAGAGAAATCACAAGGAAAAAACAAAAACCTGGGCCTCATGAGCGACCTCTTCCGCGGCCACTCTGGAAGATCCCCCAGGCAGAGGACTCTCGGTGAGGTTGACCGGGTCAGCGTCAGCGGCCTTCGAGGTCACCTCTTCAACATCGCGAGGGGTCGAGGTCTCGCCGACCCTCTTCTCGTCCCTTTTCCTTTTCCGACGAGTCTCTAGAGGAGCGATCTCCTCCTCGCCGGGATCGGGGATTTTGATCTCCTCTGTGTTGTAGCGGGCTTTCAGCTTGCGCCACTTGCTCTTTCCCATTATACCTGCAAGCACAAAAACCTAACACATAAGAAGAAAAAAAAAGGTAGAGAGCCTCACAGCTAAAGATGACGAGGTACTAACTCTCTAAACCCCTCTCCTTGTTCGCCATGTTAGCAAGCGACAGGACGAGCTTGCAATCCAGGGGACGAGGGAGCACGACTAGGTCAGTAATGGCAGCAGTATCCGAATCCGTCAGCTGAAGATTGCTTGACCCGTTGAACTTGATCGGATTCTACTGCCAGAAAAGAGGGAACCTCGGCAACCGGCCAAAATGGAAGACTTCATCTTTTAGCGGGTCGGCCTCAACAGGCCAAACTTGGAAGAACTCCTTCTTGAAGCTCTTGTACAACTGGGAATAATGCAAAAACAACCTCCCAGCCTTACTCCCATTCAGAGACACACAACCTAGGGGAGGCTCACCCAACTTGAGTTGGTAAAAATAGAGAAAAATGGCGACAACCCTATCCCCAAGGCCGAGCATAGGACTTGAAAAGCCCGCAAAAAACCCCAACTATTGGGGTGCAGCTAGCAGGGAGCCGCATTGATGAAATTCAAAAAATCACACTCAAATTGTGTGAAGGGCAGACATATGCCTAAATCCAAAAAAAAACACTGGTACATGTAGAAAAAGGGGATAGTGGAAGTACCCCCCATATACACACGCTCACCAGGTTGACAAGGCTCAACCCAGATGAGCTTGGAAATGGACGCTTGGCAGATTCTATGTGATTTCCACATCGCATTGACCTCAAGAAAGGATTTAAAGACACTTTGAAACTCTCCGACGTCCCCTCTGACCCACTCATAGCCCGGGACGGTAATGGCGGGGTGAGAATCTTTAGGGTTATTCCCACCCCTCTTCTTTTCAGCGGCGGCCGTCTCGTTGGCCACCGCCTTACTGCGCGCCTTGCCCTTGCCTTTGGCCGGCGCAGAAGGTGCGACACTACTCTCACCAGCCATCGAGAGTGGAAAAGGCAAAAAAGAAAGAAGAAGAAGACCGGTAGAGAGAAAGAACGTGAGAAAAGACAATAGAAGGGAAGTACCTGGTACTCTTCCATAGATAGGGAACTTAACGGCAACCGGGTTGCCAGAAACGGTGACGATAGAGTCAAACAAAGATGATGGAAGGAAGTGTCAGCATGCACGAGAAGCCAAGAAAGAAAAGGTAAAGAGAATGTGAGAGGGCGCGAAGGATAGAAGGGAAAAGGGTTTGAAGAATTGAAAAATGGTAGTGACACGTGGCGCAAAAGGACAAAACTGACGACACATTAATGGAGCCCATTATGATGAGTGCGCCCATCATTACGTAACTGTCACCTCTCATTAACACGCCGCCCACGCGTTTCAAGGAACGATGTGACACTTATGACACATGGTGTCACGTTAGAGGAGCGTACGCAAAGAGTCATGACCCTTCATCGAGCTCGGTATTAACTCCTCGACCCATGGTCTTCGGAGCTCAGGGGGCTAGTGTACTATCCGTATTTCTAAGCCGAGCTCGAGCTCGGCATCACAGCGAAGATTGACATCGGATATGCACCGCATGACATCGGCCAAGATAAAGGCCCCCTATCTGAACAGGTCATAACCGATCTTAGGCCCAAGGCCCAGATAAACCCTAATTCACACTAAGGTACGTGCATTACTTATACGAGATCCATACGCCCATAAACACTAACTTAAGCATCAGAGTCTCTTTTGCAGGTACCACTCCCACTGCAGAACAACGAACGTATCTAGGAAGGAGGCTCACTAGTCTTACCTAGAAGATCGTCTGATGGAAGAGCATGGGCTAAAGGCCCAACCACTAGAGCTATGGCCAGGAGGTTACTTGAAGATTTGACTGCTTCAGAGCTTAGTGGGCCCAATGGGCTTGGTGGGCCTAGGGTGCTTCTTACTTGGGCTTAATTGATTATACACCATGTTTAAATGTACTTTCTTAGTTTAGGAATCTATTTTCATGTTGGTCTTGTATTTTGACCATAGATTAGGGTTTAGGCTAGTTGGGCCTAGTTTTGGGTTTCATGGGCCTTTGGGCTTTTGGTACCCAATATTGGGCTCATTATTTTCCTTGTAATATTTCCTATTGATTGTATTCATTAGACCATTGTATTTTGGTCATTAGAATAGGATTATATGAAGAAAACATTAATAGGAGAATTAGGTTTCATTTAGACATCATTTAGAAGTAATTTGAGTTGAATTTGAGTCACATGGTTTGCATGGGATGGATCCGGCCATGTGAGCTCCAAATTCACCTCAAATCACTTCTAAATGACTCCTAAATGAGGGTAGCATCTGAATTAGTCACGTTGGAAGCCAAAGTTTGAATTTCAAATTCAAACTTGAAATTCAAACTAGGCGCCAATTTGGTTGATTTGAAATTGCCGCCCAAAGTTAACCTAATTGCTTCCTATAAGTGTATCTTTTCCCACCTTTTGTAAACACTTTTGAATATATGAGATATCTGAATTGAATTCAGCCATTCAAGAGTCACCGAAATTCCAAGAGAGAGAGCTTTAGAGAGTGCCTTCAAATTCCTTAGGAAAACCTAGTTTCCTTCCCTTTGAAGTGTGCAATCCCTTGTAGCTTGAGCTTGGATACTTCCTTCTATGGATTAGGTCATCTAATCCGCAATTCCTCTTCCATTTTGAGCTTCCATTCATTCGGTCTACATCTCCTTTGAAGAAGATCCGTGCCTAGAAGAAGCTTGGAGGAGTTCACATCTTCATTTCTCCTACTACTTCTATCATTTTTGGTATCAAAGCAAGGTCTTCAAGGAGATAAGTGTTCTTGAGTTTTTAGTCCGAATATTTTGTGTTCTTTGTGTTGTTATGTTTGTCTTAATTGAGTTTCAATTCGGATCTATATTTTGATGCTATTGAGTTCATAGATCCATTGTTGATTGTCTTGAATTTTCTTCCATAATCAACTTGTAGGAACTTTTTGCTTTGTGCTAATTTTGAGTTTATTTTGAGTCTCTCCATTCCTTGTATGTGTCCGTGATTGGACCTCATGCATTGCATTTAGATTTTGTTTTTAAATCTTTGTTTTGTCTTAGAAGTTTGTGTTTAGTCCTTACTTGTTGCAAATTCCTTGAATAGCATGTTTAACCTAGTTTTATTTTGAGTTTTGTGTCCATATATTGCTTTCGGTTTACCTTTTGTTCTTGCCTCCTATATGTGCTTTTTCTTTTGCCTTATTGTGTTCATAACTTGCTATTAGTTCTAGTAAGTTTCTTTAGAGTTAGGTTTCTATTATGTTCTTAAGTTTTCAAATCACATTCCATTGAAAAACTTATAAAAAAATTTGTGACTCAAAAATTTCAAGTGTAAACCTACTTCTAGTGCACTCTTCTTGTGGATTCAAATTTTAAAAAAAATTAGAGGCTGAAAACAGAGATAAAAAAGAGCCTAAAGTGTTCAAAAGATCAAAAAGAAAAGAGTTCAAAGGAATCCAAACCAAAAACCTAAAGACTAGTGCACTAGTTATTCAAGTTACTTGAAATTTGACCTAATTTTTGGCTGTTTTGTATTCTCAGATTCTATAGCTTGGAATCTTTAAAAATTTTGAAACAAAAGGCAAATATACTCTCTGGACTCTTAATTTGATACTGGAAAAAGAAAGAATTAAAAAAAAAATAGAGAAAGAAAATTAAAAGGAAAAAGCCGAGAGGTATACAAGTTGAAAAACCTACTTGATTCCTTGTTATTATTTTGGCTACTACTTTTGCTATACTTGTCCAATTGTCTTCAATTTTTTTTTGTTTTGTTCATCTATTCTAGTACCTATCTAGGAACTCTTCTCTCTGAGTGCTAGCTTTTATTTGGAGTCTTAATTTTCAGTTTTACTTGTTGAACTTCTTTGAGTCTTGTCATATACACATATTACTCTTAATTTTGGTATAAGCTTTCCAAATTGTGCTTTGTTGCTTGTCTAGTTTTCTTTCAATAATTTCCTGTGCTGGAAGTGGCCTTAAATCCTTGCTCAAGGATCAAGCATTGCTCAACAAAGAGTAGGAAAAATTTTGGACACTATAATCACCAAATTTGACCTAATTTAGTGACCAAAATCATCCTAAATCTCCTTCACTTGAGTGACCAATTCCTTCACCTTGTGAGGCAGCCACCTTAACCTCTTTGTTGTGTTTCTTTTGCAGGTCTAGGAGCAGCATATTGAAGGATTAGTGGTGGATTAAACACTTGGTTAAGTGTTAGAAAAGTTGAACACAAAACCGCCACTAATTGGTCACCAAAGCCGCCACTTTATTGCTTTTTAGGCTAGTTTAATTTTTGTCAATTCTCTTGTATTTTTAAACCAATTTGTAAAGCTTGGAGGGAGTATTAAGAAGCTGGTCAGGTATATCTACATCCTTGATAGACTCTCACGTGTAGTACTAGTGGAAGTGGCTTGAAAATTTCATATGTTTCAAGCTTCCACTTAGGATATCCGACTAGTTGCTTAACTTGTTTCTTTCAAGTTTTCTTGTACTTAATTGCTTTACTTTGTTGCCTATAAACGTCTAGAATTGTGTAGTTTTATTTGTTCACGTTTAGTTAAGTGTTAAAAACAAACCAATTGTGAAAAAGCATAAAAAAATTTTTGTGAAAAGTTTTGAGGAATTGGAAGTACCACAAAGGAGTTTAGTGATTTCCACTTGAAAAGGCTTGGTTATTAAGTGGCTCTTTGTAGCTCACCTCCCTTGATAGTGCAACTTGTACACTTAGACTTCCAAGTGCTATTTTCATTCCTAGAAAATACCAAAAACATTTTATAACTTTTTGCATAGCATACAAATTCTTTTGCTTAACCATGAGTCATCATTCTCAAGGTAGTAGTGACTTTGATACTCCTAAAAGCTTTGAAAGAATTGTCAAGGAGGTTGAAGCACTAAAACTTTGGAAAAATGATGAGATGCTTCAAAAACAAAAAGAGAAACTTGAAAAAGAAGTACAAATCATGGCTTTGGAACAAGAAATCCAAAAGATTAAGCAAAGAGAAGAAAAACTTTTAAAAAGTTTAAATAAAAATAAAAGTCCAAAAGGTTCTTCTAGGAGCTCAACCAAGAGCTCCAATGATTCTCAAAACCAAGATAATGATGGTAGTATGCATATGGATGCTTACTATCAACCAACACCTAGGAGAGTCATTAAAGAACACAAAGTGAGGGAATCAAGGGTTGATCTCCCTTACTTTCATGGAAAAGATAATGTGGACATCTACTTGGATTGGGAGATGAAAGTGGAGCAAATCTTCACTTGTCATCAAGTAGGTGAGGAAAGAAAAGTTCCTTTAGCCACCCTAGCTTTTCAAGGACAAGCCATGTATTGGTGGACATCCTTGGAAAGAGAGAGAAGACTTCACAATGATCCTCCCATCACTTATTGGAATGAATTGAGGAGTGCTATGAGAAGAAGGCACATTCCTTCTTATTATAGTAGGGAGCTTATGGATAAGCTCCAAAGACTCCAACAAAAGGGTATGAGTGTTGAGGAGTATAGGCAAAAGATGGAGTTATATCTCATGAGGGCTGGGATAAGGGAAGAAGAAAGATTGACCATTGCTAGATTTCTAAGTGGTCTTAATTTTGACATAAGAGATAGAGTTGAGTTACTCCCTTATAGGGACCTTGATGATTTGGTCCAACTTTGTATAAGGGTGGAACAACAAAATTTGAGAAAATCCTCTTTTAAAGGTAAAACTCAATCTAGCTCTTATGTTAAGAAAGATTACAAGAGGGAGGGTCACTTTGATTCCTCTAAGAAATTTGGCAAAGAAAAAGAAAAAGAAAAAGAAAAAGAAAATGATAAAAATAAAAATATTGTCACTTCTAGTAGCAAAACTAGTGATATCAAATGCTTTAAGTGTCTTGGGAGAGGACACATAGCCTCTCAATGCCCAACTAAAAAGGTGATGATTTTGAAGGGGCAAGACATTTATAGTAGTGTTGATGAATCTAGTTCCACTACTTCAAGTGATAGTGAATCAAGTGAGGAAGACCATTCCATTGAAAGTGCATATCCTTGTGATGGTCAACTTCTCATGATTAGAAGGCTTCTAGGAAGCCAACCTAATGAGTCTCATCTTTCACAAAGGGAGAACATTTTTCACACAAGGTGTAAAGTTTTAGACAATGCTTGTTCTCTCATTGTAGATAGTGGGTCTTGTTGCAACTGTTGTAGCACAAGGTTGGTAGAGAAGCTTGGTCTTACTATTATTCCTCATCCGAAACCATATCAACTTCATTGGATTAATGAAGATGGGGATATTAATGTTAATCAACAAGTGAAAGTCAAGTTCTCTATTGGTAACTATGAAGACCAAGTGGTTTGTGACATAGTTCCAATGGAAGCTTGTCATATTTTGTTGGGAAGGCCATGGCAATTTGACAAGAAAACCATGCACAATGGCCTTACCAATGAAATTACTTTCACTCATAAAGAAAAGAAATTTGTACTTCATCCTTTGTCTCCTTCACAAGTGATAGAGGATCAAGTACAAATGAAAAAGAAAAGAGAAGAAGAAAAAAAAAACTTGAATAAAAAAAAAAAAGAAAAAAAGGAAAAGAAGCATAAGTTTTCAAAGAAGGATGAAAAATCTTTTTCAAAAGAAGGAATTCAACAAGAACTTCTAAAAGAAACTTTGATTGTTGAAAAACCTTCTTACATTCTTCTTTGTAAAGGTATGCTTCAGTGTCATAATTTAAGTATTGAACTTAATTCTTTATCTCCTCAAGTTTCTCATTTATTAAAAGAATTTGATGATATATTCCCTAGTGAAGGTCCACAAGGCCTTACTCCTTTTAGGGGTATAGAACATCAAATTGATTTTGTGCCTGGGGTTAGTCTACCCAATAGACCAGCCTATAGGACAAATCCTCAAGAAACTAAGGAGATCGAGAATCAAGTCCATGAATTATTGAATAAGGGTTGGATACAAAAGAGTTTGAGTCCCTGTGCTGTGCCTGTATTGTTAGTGCCCAAGAAAGATGGAAAATGGAGAATGTGTTGTGATTGTAGGGCCATTAACAATATCACAATCAAGTACAGGCACCCAATCCCTAGACTTGATGATATGCTTGATGAGTTACATGGTGCTTCCATATTTTCTAAAATTGATCTTAAAAGTGGTTATCACCAAATAAGAATTAAAAAGGGTGATGAGTGGAAAACTGCTTTTAAAACCAAATTTGGATTATATGAGTGGTTAGTTATGCCTTTTGGTCTAACTAATGCACCAAGTACATTCATGAGGCTTATGAATCATGTCTTGAGAGAATGTATAGGAAAATTTGTGGTTGTTTATTTTGATGATATATTAATCTATAGTAGGTCTCAAGATGATCATTTAGGACATCTTAGAGAAGTTATGATGATCCTTAGGGAAAACCAATTATTTGCAAATCTTGAAAAATGTACTTTTTGTGTGGATCATGTGGTTTTCCTAGGGTTCATTATAAGCAAAAATGGGGTTCAAGTGGATCCCGAGAAAATTAAAGCCATTCAAGAGTGGCCAAAGCCTAAAAATGTTAGTGAAGTTAGGAGTTTTCATGGTTTAGCAAGTTTTTATAGAAGATTTGTACCTAACTTCTCTAGCATTGCTTCACCCTTGAATGAGCTTGTCAAAAAAAATATTTTATTTGAATGGACTGCCAAGCATGACCAAGCATTTCAATTACTTAAAGATCAACTTACTAATGCACCCATTTTAGCTCTACCTAATTTTGAAAAGACTTTTGAGCTAGAATGTGATGCATCAGGAGTTGGCATAGGAGCTGTGTTATTGCAAGGAGGACACCCCATTGCATATTTTAGTGAAAAACTAAAAGGTGCCTCCCTCAATTACCCTACCTATGATAAGGAGTTGTATGCCTTGGTTAGAGCTTTACAAACTTGGGAGCACTATCTTGTGTCCAAAGAGTTTGTCATCCATAGTGACCATGAGTCACTTAAATATTTAAGAGGTCAAGGTAAATTAAATAAGAGACATGCCAAATGGTTAGAGTTTCTTGAATAATTTCCATATATTATTAAATTCAAGAAAGGAAAATCCAATGTTGTAGCTGATGCTTTATCTAGGAGACATACTTTGCTTGTGTCCCTAGGAACTCAAATTCTTGGATTTGATAATATTAGGGAATTGTATGAAGAAGATCTTGAATTTGGTGTTAATTATAAAAAATGTCAACAAAAAGCTTTTGATGGTTTCTATATGGCTGAGGGGTATTTATACAAAGAAGGAAGATTGTGTATACCCCAAGGATCCATTAGGAAACTATTAATTAAAGAGAGTCATGAAGGTGGGCTTATGGGGCACTTTGGTGTTGATAAAACCCTTAGTTTGCTAAAAGAAAAATTTTATTGGCCCCATATGCGAAAAGATGTCCAAAGGCATTGTTTTAGATGTTTAGCTTGTTTACAAGCTAAGTCTAAAGTAATGCCTCATGGAACATACACACCTTTGCCTGTTGCTTCTTCTCCTTGGGTAGATATTAGCATGGATGTTGTGCTAGGTTTACCTAGAACCCAAAGGGGAATGGATTCTATTTTTGTGGTAGTGGACTGTTTTAGTAAAATGGCTCATTTTATTCCATGCCACAAAGTAGATGATGCAAGCAACATTGCAAAACTCTTCTTTAGAGATGTGGTTAAACTTCATGGGCTTCCTAAAACTATAGTTTCAGATAGAGATACAAAGTTTCTAAGCCATTTTTGGCGTGTCTTATGGTCAAGACTAGGAACTAAACTCCTCTTTTCAACTACTTGTCATCCTCAAACAGATGGCCAAACTGAGGTAGTGAATAGATCTCTGTCTACTATGCTTAGGGCAGTCCTAAAGGGTAATCACAAATCTTGGGATGAGTTTTTACCTCATATTGAATTTGCCTACAATAGGGTAGTTCATAAAACTACCAATATTTCTCCTTTTGAGGCTGTTTATGGGTTTAATCCTTTAACTCCTTTGGACTTGATACCTCTTCCTAATGTTGAACATTTCATTCATAAGGAAGGGGCTTCAAGGGCTGATTTTGTTAAGAAACTTCATGAAAGGATTAAAATTCATATTCAAAATCAAAATGAGAAATATGCAAAACAAGGAAGTAAAGGCAAGAAGTCTATGATCTTCGAGGAAGGTGATTGGGTTTGGCTTCATTTAAGAAAAGAACGTTTTCCAAATCAAAGGAAGTCTAAACTCAGTCCTAGAGGAGATGGTCCCTTTCAGGTCTTACAGCGTATCAATGATAACGCCTATAGACTTGATTTACCCTCTGACTATGGAGTCAGCACCACTTTTAATGTCAGTGATCTTAAACCTTTTGTAGGTGCTAGTGATGATGAGGAAGAGTCTTCAGATTCGAGGACGAATCCTTCTCAAGAGGGAGGGAATGATGGAAGAGCATGGGCTAAAGGCCCAACCACTAGAGCTATGGCCAGGAGGTTACTTGAAGATTTGACTGCTTCAGAGCTTAGTGGGCCCAATGGGCTTGGTGGGCCTAGGGTGCTTCTTACTTGGGCTTAATTGATTATACACCATGTTTAAATGTACTTTCTTAGTTTAGGAATCTATTTTCATGTTGGTCTTGTATTTTGACCATAGATTAGGGTTTAGGCTAGTTGGGCCTAGTTTTGGGTTTCATGGGCCTTTGGGCTTTTGGTACCCAATATTGGGCTCATTATTTTCCTTGTAATATTTCCTATTGATTGTATTCATTAGACCATTGTATTTTGGTCATTAGAATAGGATTATATGAAGAAAACATTAATAGGAGAATTAGGTTTCATTTAGACATCATTTAGAAGTAATTTGAGTTGAATTTGAGTCACATGGTTTGCATGGGATGGATCCGGCCATGTGAGCTCCAAATTCACCTCAAATCACTTCTAAATGACTCCTAAATGAGGGTATCATCTGAATTAGTCACGTTGGAAGCCAAAGTTTGAATTTCAAATTCAAACTTGAAATTCAAACTAGGCGCCAATTTGGTTGATTTGAAATTGCCGCCCAAAGTTAACCTAATTGCTTCCTATAAGTGTATCTTTTCCCACCTTTTGTAAACACTTTTGAATATATGAGATATCTGAATTGAATTCAGCCATTCAAGAGTCACCGAAATTCCAAGAGAGAGAGCTTTAGAGAGTGCCTTCAAATTCCTTAGGAAAACCTAGTTTCCTTCCCTTTGAAGTGTGCAATCCCTTGTAGCTTGAGCTTGGATACTTCCTTCTATGGATTAGGTCATCTAATCCGCAATTCCTCTTCCATTTTGAGCTTCCATTCATTCGGTCTACATCTCCTTTGAAGAAGATCCGTGCCTAGAAGAAGCTTGGAGGAGTTCACATCTTCATTTCTCCTACTACTTCTATCATCGTCCCTTACGACCGATCTTCAGTAAGAACAATAAGCAAGATTGAAACAATAAAATCCAAAATTGTTCTTCTAAGTTATTAAAAGTAAATTTATATTAATAAAATAATAAAACAATGCTTTAGAAGAAAAAAATGATTTCAAAATGAAACATTTCATATTATCTTCTTTAATGATAAAAATAGTGACTAACATAAAAGTTGTTGGAACCAAATATTCAATGTTTAAAAGTCTAACTTCCTAACTAGTTTTGACGATAACTAGGATGATGCACTCCTCCTTTCAGATTCATGTATGTTGATCATTTTAGAAAATCATTATTGAAGAATAATTCGAGAACTCAAGAACAATTAAAAAGAAAATATGGAGAAGGAAAAGTGATGGAAGAATTCACTACAATTCTAGTGGAGTTGATAAATTCAATGAGGATTTGCCATGAGATTTAAGCAAGCGTTGATGGGAATCAAAGGTTCATCCAAGAACCAAAAGACAAACTCAAGAGTCTTCTTTCACAAGTTTCAAAGCTTAATTGAAATTAATGATGAAAGGTTCTTTACAAAGTTTATGAAAAAGATATTTATACACTTCTAAAGACTATACACTAAAATAAGAAGCTTAAGTATCCAATCACACAAAACAAAGTCCAAAACTACTTAAAACGAAAAAAAATGAAACATTTGTGAGATGCATCTCATGGGGTATTGATGTGAATCAAGAAGAAGCAATAATGGACTAGGAATTTAAGTAGTTTGGGACTGAATAATTAATAAGTTCATTATCTTATTTTTAATGTAACTTTCATTTTATTTTAGGTTGCTAAGGGGAAATAA
Organism: Cajanus cajan; assembly: GCF_000230855.2. Lineage (NCBI taxonomy): Eukaryota > Viridiplantae > Streptophyta > Magnoliopsida > Fabales > Fabaceae > Cajanus > Cajanus cajan. The sequence goes on from NC_138525.1 coordinate 45,003,521, forward strand.
ATGCTAGTGGGAATTTATTGCTTAGTTAGTGGGCTAGTGAAGAGTCAATATTAAGTGTTAGTGGGAATTTATGTCATCTTGCCCATCTAAGCTTATAAATAGGAACCATTTGTAAAAGTTTGGGGGGAGAAAATGAATTATTCAGAATTTGGATATTTTTCCAATTGAGAGGATTTTCTCTCTCTAGGTTCTTAGGAACTACTTTTGATTCTTATCCTTGAATTTCCTAATTCAAAGTGGCGAATCTTCCTCAACTTATCAATCTTTAGGGATTGTGGCGTTGTTCTTCCATTTCTTACCTCAATCCATATTTTTTTCTTTTAATTTCTTAATTATGAGCTTTCCAACCTAGATAGATCCGTAAAACGAATCCATCCCTCTGGGTTCATATCATTTGGTATCAGAGCTTCGGCTCTGGGTTTGGAATGGAAATGGAAATTTACTATACAAGATGTTTGGTTGACGACTCTCTATTCTTGGTTGCAGTAGATGAATTTAATTTCAGAAATGTCGTGAGCAGCAGGGCGGTTGAGAAATTATGTCTGCCCACTACAAATGGACAAGCAATGATTAAATTCTCTATTGGAACATATGAAGATGAAGTTCTTTGTGATATTGCCCCCATGGAGACATGCCATATGTTATTAGGGAGGCCATGGTTGTATAATAAAATTATAAATCCTGAACGACCTTCTATTTCTTTTGTGCATGGTGGACGAAGGATTAAGTTGATATGTCTATCATCCGACGATGTACATGAGGATCAACTGAAATTGAAAATAAAGATAGAAAAAGAAAGAGAAGAGAAGAGGAGAGTAGAAGATGAGATACATAGAGAGGAAGATGACAACTCTAACGTTACATTTTCTTCTTTTGATGTGTCAAATTTACAGGAACAAGAGGACAAGTTTTCTTGTTTGAAGAAGCATGTAAACATCATTCCTAATGCACCTTTATACATTCAGTCCACCTTTCAAAATAAAATTCAAGAGACCTTGCACCTGGAAAATGGAGTTGATTTGTTGTTTGAAGTTACTATTTTCCAAAGCTGCCACTTGAATGGGATTCAATTCCTATTCATTGAGTACGTTTGTGGTTATGAGTTTGAAGAGGTTTTATTTGTTTCATTGATGATTAATAACTTACCAACAGGTGAAGCTAGAGATGGATACAAGCGAGATGTCTTCGACCCAGGAGGAAGCATTTACGTTTCGGCAGTAGTTAGTGAATTAAATAAATTAGGAAATAAATAAAGTCTAAAGATTCGGGACGAATCTTCTCAAAGAAGGAGGGTATGATGTGAATCAAGAAGAAGCAATAATGGACTAGGAATTTAAGTAGTTTGGGACTGAATAATTAATAAGTTCATTATCTTATTTTTAATGTAACTTTCGTTTTATTTTATTTTATTAAATAAATATGATAGGTTGCCTTGCCTTTTAGGTTGCTAAGGGGAAATAAATGCTAGTGGGAATTTATTGCTTAGTTAGTGGGCTAGTGAAGAGTCAATATTAAGTGTTAGTGGGAATTTATGTCATCTTGCCCATCTAAGCTTATAAATAGGAACCATTGTAAAAGTTTGGGGGGAGAAAATGAATTATTCAGAATTTGGATATTTTTCCAATTGAGAGGATTTTCTCTCTCTAGGTTCTTAGGAACTACTTTTGATTCTTATCCTTGAATTTCCTAATTCAAAGTGGCGAATCTTCCTCAACTTATCAATCTTTAGGGATTGTGGCGTTGTTCTTCCATTTCTTACCTCAATCCATATTTTTTTCTTTTAATTTCTTAATTATGAGCTTTCCAACCTAGATAGATCCGTAAAACGAATCCATCCCTCTGGGTTCATATCAGGTATGCTCAAGCTCACAAGGGTTGAGCTCAAGCACACGAACATGTTTCTTTGTGGATCATTTTCTTTCTCCAAAAAAATTGTCTAAGGCATATAATATCACAAGTGTGAGATTAAGCTCACAACCATGAGATTCTTTGTGGCCACATTCTTTCTCAACTTGGCTCCAATTGAAGAGCCTTTGTATTTCTTCTACTGAGGACCTCCTTTCAAGGATTTGAGCTTATGGTTGAGCTCTTTTTTCCAAAATACATGGCCTTCTAATGTCTTTAAAGGTAATCTAAAAAGGATCTTTATGTCCCTCCCTTATTAGCTGATTGCAGAGGCCTAGCCAAGAGACCTACCACCAAGGCCATGGCTAGGAGGATGCAGGAGAATTGGACCTATACTAAGATTAGTGGGCTTAAGATTCTCCTAAGTTGGGCTATCACTTGAAGCCCAATAGTTCTTATTTTGGGCCATGTATTATGGGCCTAGTAGTATAGGATTTGGGCCTTACTAATGCTTTTATTTTCTTTGGTCTTATATTTTGGGCCTTCTAGCTTAGGATTTATGGGCTTTGTATTTCTTGATCCAAGTAGAGGAGGATTGGGCCTAAGGATTTCAATAGTTCATTTGGGCCTAGAAATACATTTGATTTGAATTGGAAGAACATGTGGCTAGCCATGTGAATAGGCCCACATGGGCTCCTAAATTCAAATGCGAATGCATTTCATATGGTACTCAAATGTAACTATTCAAATTCTAGATCTAAGTGCACATGGGATAACATGGTGAAAGAGAGTTCACGCACCAATTTGAATTTCAATTCAAATTGGCACGCCACTCTACCTTAGTTAGCCAACCTTGGTTCATTTTTTAACTTTGGTTAAGCTAGCTTCTCCTATAATCCAATTAGGTCTATTTAAGGATTTTTGCTTCATTTTGTATGATAGTTTTGGAGGGTTATGATATTTGAGTGCATTTTCTCTCAAATTTCTCTCTTGGAAGTCCCTAGGAGCTTAGTGAACTAAGTGATAGAAGAAAGTAGAAGAAGTGGAAATTGAACTCCTCCTAAGCTCCTTCTAGGCACGAATCAACTTCAATGGAGATAACACCGAATGTATCAACACTTTAGGAGAAGGAGAACTTTCGGATTGAAGGCCAAAGCCATAGAGGGAAGTATCCAAGCTCAAGCACTCAAGGGATTGCACACTTCAAAGAGAAGGAAACTAGGTTTTCCTAAGGAAATTTGAAGGCACTCTCTATGGCTCTCTCTTGGAATTTCGGTGACTCTTGAAGATGGCTGAATTCAATTCAGAAATCTCATATATTCAAAAGTGTCTTAACATGGTAGGAAAAGATACATTTATAGGAGGGAAATTAGGTTAAACTTGGCGGCAACTCAAATAAGCCTAGTTGGCGCCAAGTTTGAATTTCAAATTTGAATTTGAAATTCAAACTTTGGCCACTCACATGCTTAATCTGGATGCTACCATCATTTAGGTGTCATTTAGGAGTTATTTGAAGTGAATTTGGAGCTCACATGGCCGGAACCACTCCATGCCATCCATGTGACTCAAATTCAATTCAAATTACTTCTAAATGACACATGAATGAAACCTAAATTTCCTATTAATGTATACTTCATATAAACCTAATCTATTGACTGAAATACATTGGTCTAATGAATACAATGAATAGGAAAAAATACAAGAAGAAGAATGAGCCTAATATTGGGTATCAAAAGCCCAAAGCCCATGAAGCCCAAATATAAGCCCAAAAGCCTAAACCCTAAACTATGGTCAAAATACAAGACCGAAATCAAAGCAATTTCCTATACTAAGAAATATACAATAAAGCATGGTGTTTAATCAAGTAAAGTCCATGTGAGAAGCACCCTAGGCCCACCAAGCCCATTGGGCCCACTAAGCTCTGAAGCAGACAAGTCTTCAAGTAATCTCCTGGCCATAGCTCAAGTGGTTGGGCCTTTAGCCCATGCTCTTCCATCATTCCCTCCCTCTTGAGAAGGATTCGTCCTTGAATCTGAAGACTCTTCCTCATCATCACTAGCACCTACAAAAGGTTTGAGATCACTAACATTAAAAGTAGTGCTGACTCCATAATCAGAGGGTAAATCAAGTCTATAAGCGTTATCATTGATACGCTGTAAGACCTGAAAGGGACCATCTCCTCTAGGACTGAGTTTGGACTTCCTTTGATTTGGAAAACGTTCTTTTCTTAAATGAAGCCAAACCCAATCACCTTCCTCGAAGATCATAGGTTTCTTGCCTTTACTTCCTTGTTTGACATATTTCTCATTTTGAATTTGAATATGAGTTTTAATCCTTTCATGAAGTTTTTTAACAAACTCAGCTCTTGAAGCCCCTTCCTTATGAATGAAATGTTCAACATTAGGAAGAGGTATCAAGTCTAAAGGAGTCAAAGGATTGAACCCATACACAGCTTCAAAAGGAGAAATATTGGTAGTTTTGTGGACTACCCTATTGTAGGCAAATTCAATGTGAGGCAAAAACTCATCCCAAGATTTGTGATTTCCCTTTAGGACTGCCCTAAGCATAGTAGACAAAGATCTATTCACTACTTCAATTTGGCCATCTATTTGAGGATGACAAGTAGTTGAAAAGAGGAGTTTGGTTCCTAGTCTTGACCATAAGACACGCCAAAAGTGGCTGAGGAACTTAGTATCTCTATCTGAAACTATAGTACTAGGAAGTCCATGGAGTTTAACCACATCTCGAAAGAAGAGTTTTGCAATGTTGCTTGCATCATCTACTTTGTGGCATGGAATGAAATGAGCCATTTTACTGAAACGGTCCACTACCACAAAGATAGAATCCATTCCCCTTTGGGTTATAGGTAAACCTAGCACAAAAACCATGCTAATATCTACCCAAGGGGAAGAAGCAACAGGTAAAGGTGTATATGTAACATGAGGCATTACTTTAGACTTAGCTTGTAAACAAGCCAAACATCTAAAACAATGCCTTTGGACATCCTTTCGCATATGGGCCAATAAAATTTTTCTTTTAGCAAACTAAGGGTTTTATCAACACCAAAGTACCCCATAAGCCCACCTTCATGACTCTCTTTAATTAATAGTTTCCTAATGGATCCTTGGGGTATACATAACCTTCCTTCTTTGTACAAATACCCCTCAACCATATAGAAACCATCAAAAGCTTTTTGTTGGCATTTTTTATAATTATCACCAAACTCAAGATCTTCCTCATACAACTCCCTAATATTATCAAATCCAAGAATTTGAGTACCTAGAGACACAAGCAAAGTATGTCTTCTAGATAAAGCATCAGCTACAACATTTGATTTTCCTTTCTTGAATTTAACAATATATGGAAATTGTTCAAGGAACTCTAACCATTTGGCATGCCTCTTATTTAACTTACCTTGACCTCTTAAATATTTAAGTGACTCATGGTCACTATGGATGACAAACTCTTTGGACACAAGGTAGTGTTCCCAAGTTTGTAAGGCTCTAACTAATGCATACAACTCCTTATCATAGGTAGGGTAATTGAGGGAGGCACCTTTTAGTTTTTCACTAAAATATGCAATGGGGTGTCCTCCTTGCAATAACACAACCCCTATGCCAACTCCTGATGCATCACATTCTAGCTCAAAAGTCTTTTCAAAATTTGGTAGAGCTAGTATGGGTGCATTAGTAAGTTGATCTTTAAGAATTTGAAATGCTTGGTCATGCTTTGCAGTCCATTCAAATAAAACATCTTTTTTGACAAGCTCATTCAATGGTGAAGCAATGCTAGAGAAGTTAGGAACAACTATTCTATAAAAACTTGTAAGTCCATGAAAATTCCTAACTTCACTAACATTTTTAGGCTTTGGCCACTCTTGAATGGCTTTGATTTTGTCGGGATCCACACGAACCCCATCTTTGCTTACAATGAACCCTAGGAAAACCACATGATCCACACAAAAAGTACATTTTTCAAAATTTGAAAATAAGTGGTTCTTCCTAAGGATCATCAAAACTTCTCTAAGATGTCCTAAGTGATCATCTTGAGACCTACTATAGATTAAGATGTCATCAAAATAAACAACAACAAATTTACCTATACACTCTCTCAAGACATGATTCATAAGCCTCATGAATGTACTTGGTGCATTAGTTAAACCAAAAGGCATAACTAGCCACTCATACAATCCAAATTTGGTCTTAAAAGCAGTTTTCCACTTATCACCCTCTTTGATTCTTATTTGGTGATAACCACTTTTAAGATCAATTTTAGAAAATATAATAGCACCATTCAATTCATCAAGCATATCATCAAGTCTAGGGATTGGGTGCCTGTACTTGATTGTGATATTGTTAATGGCCCTACAATCACTACGCATTCTCTATTTTCCATCTTTCTTGGGCACTAACAATACAGGCACAACACAGGGACTCAAAATCCTTTGTACCCACCCCTTATCCAAAAGCTCTTGGACTTGGTTCTCTATCTCCTTAGTTTCTTGAGGATTTGTCCTATAGGTTGGTCTATTGGGTAGACTAGCCCCAGGCACAAAATCAATTTGATGTTCTATACCCCTAAAAGGAGGAAGGCCCTTTGGACCTTCACTAGGGAATATATCATCAAATTCTTTTAATAAATGAGAAACTTTAGGAGGTAAAGAACTTAATTCAAGACTTAAATTATAACACTTAAGCACACTTCTACAAAGAAGAAGGTAAGAAGGTTTTTCAACAATTAGGGTTTGTTTTAAAGTTTCTTGTTGAATTCCTTCTAATGAAAGAGGTTTCTCTTCCTTCTTCTTTGAAGCTTTATGCTTTTTCTCTTCTTTTTTTTTAATTAATTTTTTTTTCTTCTTCTCTTTTCATTTTCATTTGTACTTGATCCTCTATCACTTGTGAAGGAGACAAAGGATGAAGTACAAATTTCTTCTCTTTATGAGTGAAAGTAATTTCATTGGTAAGGCCATTATGCATGGTTTTCTTATCAAATTGCCATGGCCTTCCCAACAAAATATGGCAAGCTTCCATTGGAACTATGTCACAAACCACTTGATCTTCATAATTACCAATAGAAAACTTGACTTTCACTTGTTTATCAACAATGATATCCCCATCTTCATTAAGCCAATGAAGTTGATATGGTTTCGAATGGGGAATAGGAGTAAGATCAAGCTTCTCCACCAACCTTGTGCTACAACAATTGCAACAAGACCCACTATCCACAATGAGAGAACAAGCATTATCTAAAATTTTACACCTTGTGTGAAAAATGTTCTCTCTTTGTGAAAGATGAGACTCATGAGGTTGGCTTCCTAGAAGCCTTCTAATCATAAGAAGTTGACCATCATAAGGATAAGCACTTTCAATTAGTTGGTCTTCCTCACTTGATTCACTATCACTTGAAGTAGTGGAACTAGATTCATCAACACTACTATAAACATCTTGCCCTCTCAAAATCATTACCTTTTTAGTTGGGCATTGAGAAACTATGTGGCCTCTCCCAAGACATTTAAAGCATTTGATGTCACTAGTCTTACTACTAGAAGTGACAACATTTTTATTTTTCTCTTTTTCAATTTCTTTTTCTTTTTCTAGACCTTTACCAAATTTCTTAGAGGAATCATATTGACCCCCCCTCTTGTAGTCTTTCTTAACATAAGAGCTAGATTGAGTTTTGCCTTTTGTCGCAACCCGAAAATTTCCGATCTTGCGACGTATGGTTTAGACATCCTTTTAAAAGTCTCATTAATTAAGGAATGCCCGGACACCAGACTAATCCTTAATTAATGGTTTTTGAAAATAGGTTCATGGAGTTGCCACCAATATTTTACTCAAAACATTGGAAAAAGAAAAGGTTTTTTGAAAATCCAACTATGGCCTTGATAACCAGAATTGGGTTCGGGGGTCGGTTACATGTAGGGAAGGTATTAAGCACCCCTACAACGCCCTCAATTGGTACCCTATGATGAAGTTAACATTATAAGAATTAATAAATTAAATATTGAATCCCCTTTATTAATATTTATTTATATGCTTAAAATATAAATCATGCTTAAAATATAAATTAAGCGATTAACCCTAAAATATCTACATTATGACGTTTATTATAAAAAAAGAGATAAAGATAAGAAATAAAAGGAAGAGAATAAGATTAGCTGAAATACCTCTTGAACAAGCTTTATTGAATCTTCAAATATGGAAAAGGTGCTTTGTGGCGACCTTTCACACTACAGTATGCCTCACAAATCTCAAGAAATACAATAGGAGGGAGAGAGAATATAGAGATGCGACACAAATCTCAAAAAATATAATAGAAGGGAGAGAGATAGAGAATTTTCGTGCTCAAAGGAGTCTTATTCGAAATTTCTCTGGCCGCCCGGTGAACTGTGCCCAAGGCTCCTATTTATAGGAATCAGAAGGGGACCAGAACGGCCCGTTCCAGATTCGGAACGGCCCGTTCCAGATTCGGAACGGCCCGTTCTGGGCTAATCCGTTATGGGTAAAATAAGACACTGGAACGGCCCGTTTTAAATGTGGAACAGCCCGTTCCAAACCAGGGGAACGACCCGTTCCAGTTTTAGAACGGCCCTTTCTGGGCAAGTTTATTATAGGTAAAATAAGAACCTGGAACGGCCCGTTCCAAAAGCGGAACGACCCGTTCTGGGTTCAAATCTTCCATATATCAACTTGTTTTGGAACGGCCCGTTCCGTTTTTGGGAACAGCCCGTTCTGGTCTTGGAACAGCCCGTTCTGGGCTGTCATCTCTTGTTGTTTCCATGCTTCGGGAGCTCCTTTCCTTAACAATGGAGGTCCATTTCCTTGTTTGTGTGCCCCCGGACAAAATTGGGTGTCTACAGCTGCCCCTCTTTACTTGTCCTTTGGAGTAGCTATGTGTTGCTTTTTCAAAGGCAAGTAAAGACGTAGACATTTCGTCCGGGTCTTCTCCTCGTCTCTTTGGTGTTGGCGCTTCTACGTTTCTTCTCTTGGATAGATGTATTTGCTCGTGTCCTCACCCTTTAGAGTAGTTGAGTGTTGGTTGCATACTCTATTGGGTAAAGGTTGATGAACTGTACACCTGATCTTCGGTCTTCAAGTAGATGCTCCATTGTTTATCTTGTGATAGTGCGTTCCTTTACTTGTAGCTTGTTAAAGAGGGAGTATTTTCGTAGCTCAGCTTCCCTCACGGCTTTGTCGTATACCGGATTGGGAGATGACTACAGTCTCTCCAGACCTTTCCCTCACGGCTTTGTCGTATAGCGGATTGGGATTTGAGTACAGTCTCTCCAGACCTTTCCTTCACGGCTTTGTCGTATACTGGATTGGGATGCAAGTACAGTCTCTCCAGACCTTTCCCTCACGGCTTTGTCGTATACCGGATTGGGATGTGAGTATAGTCTCTCCAGACCTTTCCCTCACGGCTTTGTCGTATACCGGATTGGGATTTGAGTACAGTCTCTCCAGACCTTTCCCTCACGGCTTTGTCGTATACCGGATTGGGATGCGAGTACAGTCTCTCCAGACCTTTCCCTCACGGCTTTGTCGTATACCGGATTGGGAAGCGAGTACAGTCTCTCCAGACCTCTCCCTCACGGCTTTGTCGTATACCGGATTGGGATGCGAGTACACTCTCTCCAGACCTTTCCCTCACGGCTTTGTCGTATACCGGATTGGGATGCGAGTATAGTCTCTCCAGACCTTTCCCTCACGGCTTTGTCGTATACCGGATTGGGGTGCGAGTACAGTCTCTCCAGACCTTTGTTGTATTTTGAGGAAACTGTCGGTGCCCTCATTGGTTTGCTTGAATTGTGGTAGATATTGCCCCAAGGATGTTGTGCAGGAGGTGTGTCGTGATGCCTCTGAGTTGGGCTACTTTTGTGTTTTGTTCAGATGTTGTCAATTGGAATTTGTGTTTCCTTTTTGGCTTTTCTTGTTGGTGTTTTGGGATGAAAGACTGCCCCTAGGTGGATGGGCAGGAGATGTTTGATGTGCCCCTGTGTTGGTGGGCAAAGTGGATGGGTGACGGGAATTCTGGTGTTGCCCCTGTTGTGTAAGTATTGTGATGCCTCTCCAGGCGCTTGTTGTGGAGTCCTTTTGATTCATGGATGATTAATTGTTGATTGTTGATGGATGGTTGTGGATGCCCCATGGTGAGTATGGATGCATGGATGCACATGAAAATGCAAGACAGGAATGGATTGGATTTTTTATTATATTATTTTATTTTTATTTTTTGTAAAGTGAAGTTATACCCTTTTGTGCACACTTGTGCCCTATGCATGCTATGCAATGATGCCTCTATGCTAATGCTTAAATGCATATTGATTTTTCTTTCAAGAAATTAATCTATGCGCGTTGATCAATGACATGGATTGTTAGCCTTTTAGCCGTGTCGAATTTAGTGTTGCTTTTTTGAACTTGAGATTTGTGTAGTTCAGCTCTCTCGCTCGTACCAGATATGATATATTAGCCCTTAGATTAGGTGTACCTAGACTCTGTTCTAGGACACCTCCATCTTCTCCTTGTGAGTGTTCACTGTGCATACTCCATGTATCTCTCAAATTTATCTTAATGCCATATAGGTCAAGAGGAAAGAGAGGAAGAGGATATATATATATATATATATATATTTTGTAAAAGTTTTGGTAGAAAGGATTTTTTTCAAAAATGGTTTATAGAAGAATGGCTGGCCGAGGTAGGCTAGTGGTTTAGGCTGATGAACAAGCACATTCAAAGTGAGGAAATCATTTTTCGCGTTAGCTTATTATTTCCTTCAAAGTTAAGCGATGACTTGGGATTGCATATTGATTAAATGATCTTATCGAGCCGCCTTTCGGTTTCGGCTCGGGATGCTGCTTTGTCCTAACTTTTGCCTAGGTTACTTGAGATGCGTTCCCTAGCGGACATTTTCTTTTGATCCTTACTTTTGCCTAGGCTACCCTTTTTGTTTGTGGGTCTCCTAGCGGACCTTGCCCTAATTTTTGTGCAGCCCCCTTGGTGGGTTTCCTGCCAGGCTTTTGCAGCATTTGTGATCATCTTTCATTCCTTCATTAAAGGGGGATGCCCCTTGCACTGATTTCATTTGGACTTTTATCCACAAGTCATGCCCAATTTTGATTGATCTTTATGTGTTTTTTTTTTTTTATTGTGTATTAAGCTATTGTCTCTGATGACGTCCTTATTTCAAATGTACTTGTTCATTTAAGATTTGTTGACGAGGCTTATAGTAGATAAGAGGGAGAAGAGAAACGAAGTAGAAAAATGTATGGCATTAAAATAGAATTTTTAATCTACACGTGCCCATTTAATGTAGCTCGAAGGCCCGGGCATGCCCCGAGTTCGTGATTCATACACAGAGAAGTAGAAGGAGGTTGCCCCTTAGAGAGGCCTAGGTCATCTGACTGTAGAGCTAGTCCTCCACTTGCTTGGATGTGGCACTTTGTGTAAAGGGAGGTTCTTTGGCTTCTTCTCTCGTGAAGGTGTTGTCAACCCATATCCTGAGACTTTCCTGAGTAGAAGTGATGATAGAGCTTTTCATGGAGTCTTGCTTCTCAAGAGGAACACTTAAGCTGTCTCTTGATTTTCAGCTCGAACAAACATTGCCCCTTTTTTTGTTTTGTTTTGTTTTTGTTTTTGTTTTTTTTTTTGTTGTTGTTTTTTTTTTGTTGTTGTTGTTGTTTTTTTTTTTTTTGCCTAGAACGCCCTTTGCGGGTTTTCATTCTAGTAGCTTCTTAACAAGCAATGCTTATCTCTTGTTGAAATCACCTTTTGAGAAAGCTCTATTCACTTTGCCTCAGTGTTTGAGGGATTCGTCCTCCTCAGGTTCCTTTTATTAGCTGGCATCTCGTTAGGAGTGTGGATCCATCCATTCATGGTCATTTCTCCTATTTCGCTTGGATTTCACGGTTGCACGACACGACTTTATCCTCTTTGGGGTAAGAGTTGACGTCTTAATGATTGTAGAGTTCTTTACCCTAAAGTCTTTATGCATGGCTTACTCTCCATTACTTTCGATTAACGCACATAGGTTAATTTCCCTTTTTATTCTCATTTATTCTTTTACAAGGAGGGATGAATGTAATGCAGAATGTAAAGAAAGTTGAGAATAATAAATATCAGTCTCATTGATTTGTTTATTTGTGAATGCTCAAATAGATTTCGGCAGTATTAAGTGAGAATCTATATTAGATTCTAAGAAGACTTACTTCAACAAACATATCGAAGCAAGGGCCCAACCATAGTATTTTTTTTTTTTAAATTGATTTGGGTTTTTCTTTATAGCACAGATACTGTCGTACATTAGAACATTCATTTTTCTTAACTTTCTATACGTATTACAACCTAATCCTCCTTAGCTAATAAAATAAAATGAATGAAATTAATGAGCTAATCTAGAATGCATGTCATCTTTTTTTGCCTAATCTTTATCATGTTTCTATTATCTAAAGGGGAATGATGCATGGTAAAGATGGGATTTCTTTTATTGATTTTTTTTTCACAAAAAGGAAACTACCTATATGATGTTAATGGAATGCTGACCTAAGAATATACAAAAGGGTATAAAATTTTTATTATTATTTTTATTATTTGTTTGTTTATTTTAAAATTCCAATCCATCTTATTAGAACAAAATAATACAAACAAATGCACACACATATGTTCAATCAACGTACACCCACGAACAGTCATGATCAAATCCTTGGTCTGTGGTCCCTGTCAAGAAAACTGCGTTGTATAGGACAATTCTAATCTCACTGGTCTTTAAGGCCCCCAAGGTGCCCCCATTATAGGGACCCAGTATCTCTGTCGCCGTCACCTGGCAAACTCTAAGGTCTATCGCAGTATTTCGAGCTAGAGTAACTGGTTATCACCTTGAGTGTGATTTCCGACAAGGCTCGCAGGCTCCAAGGCCAAACTTGGGCCGGTCGTACGTCAACCACTCCCTATGTTTAATACCCTCATGCCCCCGGGTGTAGGGGGAACTGTTGTGTGCATAGGTTTGTGTACAATTTTATTTCAAACAAGTGCGGAATTTAAATAAGCAAATATATATCAAAGCCAAACAAAGAAAACAAACAAGGTAAAGGGGAAAAATATTTAAATTATAATTCTTATTTTATTAACTTCATCATTTATTTGGGCCTGACCCTCTTAAAACGTCCCCAGCGGAGTTGCCATCTGTCGCAACCCGAAAATTTCCGATCTTGCGACGTATGGTTTAGACATCCTTTTAAAAGTCTCATTAATTAAGGAATGCCCGGACACCAGACTAATCCTTAATTAATGGTTTTTGAAAATAGGTTCATGGAGTCGCCACCAATATTTTACTCAAAACATTGGAAAAAGAAAAGGTTTTTTGAAAATCCAACTATGGCCTTGATAACCAGAATTGGGTTCGGGGGTCGGTTACGTGTAGGGAAGGTATTAAGCACCCCTACAACGCCCTCAATTGGTACCCTATGATGAAGTTAACATTATAAGAATTAATAAATTAAATATTGAATCCCCTTTATTAATATTTATTTATATGCTTAAAATATAAATCATGCTTAAAATATAAATTAAGCGATTAACCCTAAAATATCTATATTATGACGTTTATTATAAAAAAAGAGATAAAGATAAGAAATAAAAGGAAGAGAATAAGATTAGCTGAAATACCTCTTGAACAAGCTTTATTGAATCTTCAAATATGGAAAAGGTGCTTTGTGGCGACCTTTCACACTACAGTATGCCTCACAAATCTCAAGAAATACAATAGGAGGGAGAGAGAATATAGAGATGCGACACAAATCTCAAAAAATATAATAGAAGGGAGAGAGATAGAGAATTTTCGTGCTCAAAGGAGTCTTATTCGAAATTTCTCTGGCCGCCCGGTGAACTGTGCCCAAGGCTCCTATTTATAGGAGGGGACCAGAACGGCCCGTTCCAGATTCGGAACGACCCGTTCTGGGCTAATCCGTTATGGGTAAAATAAGACACTGGAACGGCCCGTTTTAAATGTGGAACGGCCCGTTCCAAACCAGGGGAACGACCCGTTCCAGTTTTAGAACGGCCCTTTCTGGGCAAGTTTATTATAGGTAAAATAAGAACCTGGAACGGCCCGTTCCAAAAGTGGAACGGCCCATTCCGGGTTCAAATCTTGCATATATCAACTTGTTTTGGAATAGCTCGTTCCGTTTTTGGGAACAACCCGTTCTGGTCTTGGAATAGCCCGTTCTTGGCTATCATCTCTTGTTGTTTCCATGCTTCGGGAGCTCCTTTCCTTCACAACGGAGGTCCATTTCCTTGTTTGTGTGCCCCCGGACGAAATTGGGTGTCTACACCTTTAAAAAAGCTTTTTCTCAAATTTTGTTGTTCCACCTTTATACAAAGTTGGACCAAATCATCAAGGTCCCTATAAGGGAGTAACTCAACCCTATCTCTTATGTCAAAATTGAGACCACTTAGAAATCTAGCAATGGTCAATCTTTCTTCTTCCCTTATCCCAGCCCTCATGAGATACAACTCCATTTTTCGTCTATATTCCTCTACACTCATGTTCTTTTGTTGGAGTCTTTGGAGCTTATCCATAAGCTCCCTACTATAATAATAAGGAATGTGCCTTCTTCTCATAGCACTCCTCAATTCATTCCAATAAGTGATGGGAGGATCATTGTGAAGTCTTCTCTCTCTTTCCAAGGATGTCCACCAATACATGGCTTGTCCTTGGAAAGCTAGGGTGGCTAAAGGAACTCTTCTTTCCTCACCTACTTGATGACAAGTGAAGATTTGCTCCACTTTCATCTCCCAATCCAAGTAGGCGTCCACATTTTCTTTTCCATGAAAGTAAGGGAGATCAACCCTTGATTCCCTCACTTTTGGTTCCTTAATGACTCTCCTAGGTCTAGGTTGGTAGAAAGCATCCATATTCAAGCTACCATCATATTCTTGGCTTTGAGAATCATTGGAACTCTTAGTGGAACTTTTTGAAGAACTTTTTTGACTTTTGCTTTTATGTATTTTTTTTAAAAGTTTTGCTTCTTGTTGCTTAATCTTTTGTATCTCTTCTTCTAAAGCAAGAAGTTGTACTTCTCTTTCAATCTTTTCCTTTTGTTTTTGAAGTACCTCTTCATGCTTCCAAAGTTTTAATGCTTCAACCTCCTTAACAATTCTTTTAAAACTTTTAGGAGATTCAAAGTCACTACTACTTTGAGAATGATGACTCATGATTAAGCAATAAGAATTTATATGCTATGCAAAAAGTTATAAAATGTTTTTGGGATTTTCTAGGAATGAAAATAGCACTTGGAAGTCTAAGTGTACAAGTTGCACTATCAAGGGAGGTGAGCTACAAAGAGCCACTTAATAACCAAGCCTTTTCAAGTGGAAATCACTAAACTCCTTTGTGGTACTTTCAATTCCCCAAAACTTTTCACAAAAATTTTGTATGCTTTTCACAATTTGTTTGTTTTGACACTAAACTAAGCGTGAGCAAATAAAACTACACAATTCTAGACGTTTCAAGGCAGCAAAATAAAACAATTAAGGACAAGAAACTTAAAGGAAACAAGATAAGCAACTAGTCGGATATCCTAAGTGGAAGCTAGAAACATGAAATTTCCAAGCCACTTCCACTAGTACTACACGTGAGTAGCTACCAAAGGAGTTAGATATACCTGACCAGCTTCTTAATACTCCCTCCAAGCTTTACAAATTGGTTTAAAAATACAAGAGAGATTGCAAAATTTAAACTAGCCTAGAAAGCAATAAATGGCGGTTTTGAAGACCAATTAGTGACAGATTTGTTGTTGAGTTTTTCTAACACTTATTCAAGTGTTTAATCCGCCACTAATCCTTCAAATATGATGCTCCTGGACCTGAAAAAGAAACACAACAAAGAGATTAATGGTGGCTGCCTCACAATGTGAAAGGAATGGTCACTCAAGTGAAGGAAGTTTAGGAAAAGCTAGGTCACTAAATTAGGTCAAAATGTTGTAGTCTTAGTGTCCAAACTTTTCCTACTCTTTGTTGAGCAATGCTTGATCCTTGAGCAAGGATTTGAGGCCACTTCCAGCACAGGGAATTTAAAGAAAGAAAACAAGACAAGCAACAAAGCACAATTTGAAAAGCTTATACCAAAGTAAAGAGTAATATGTGTAAGACAAGACTCAAAGAGGTTCAACAAGTAAAACTGAAAATTAAGACTCCAAATAAAGCTAGCACACAGTTAGGAAGGTTCCTAGATAGGTACTAGAGTAGATGAACAAAACAAAACAAAATTGAAATCAATTGGATAAGTATAGAACAAATAGTAGTCAAAACAATAACAAGGAATCAAGTGAATTTTTATCAATGAACACCTCTTGGCTTTTTCACTTTAAAATGCTTTCTATATATTTTTTATTATTCTTTCTTTTTCTATATTCAAATTGAGATTCCAGAGAAGGTATTTGCCTTTTGTTTCAAATTTTTTTATGATTCCAAGCTATAGAAACCGAGACTACAAGTTAGGTCAAAATTCAAGTGAAAACAAGAAAGCTAGTGCACTAGTTTTTAGGTTTTGTTATGGATTCTTTTATACACTCTTTTTTTTTTAATCTTTTGAAACACTTTAGGCTCTGTATTTCCTCTGTTTTCCAGCCGTAATACACTTTTTTTTTTAAAAATTTGAATCCACAAGAAAAGTGCACTAGAAGTAGGTTAAACACTTGAAATTTTAGGTAACAAAATTTTTCTTAAGATTTTTCAATGGAAAGTGATTTGAAAACTTAAGTGCACAATGGAAACCTAACTCTAAAGAAATTTGCTAGAACTAATAGCAAATTATGAACACAATAAGGTAAAAGAAAAAGCACATATAGGTAGGCAACAATGAGAGCAAACCGAGAGCAAAATGTAGACACACAAATCAAAATAAAACTAGGTTAAACATGCTATTCAAGGAATTTGCAACACATAAGGACTAAACATGAACTTCTAAGACAAAACAAAAATTCAAAAACAAAATCTAATGCATATGCATGAGGTCCAATCACGGACACATACAAGGAATGGAGAGACTCAAAATAAAATCAAAATAGCACAAGCAAATAGTTCCTAAACATGTTGATTGTGGAAGAAATTCAAAACAATCAAACAATGGATCTATGGAACAATATGTGATTCAAAGCATATAGATCCGAATCTAAAAACTCAAACAAGACAAGAAGAACACATTGAACACAAATTTCGGACACAAAAGATGAAGCACTTATCTCCTTGAAGGACCTTGCTCTTGATATCAAAATTGATAGAAGAAAGTAGAAGAAGTGGAAATTGAACTCCTCCTAAGCTCCTTCTAGGCACGGATCAACTTCAATGGAGATAACACCGAATGTATCAACACTTTAGGAGAAGGAGAACTTTTGGATTGAAGGCCAAAGCCTTAGAGGGAAGTATCCAAGCTCAAGCACTCAAGGGATTGCACACTTCAAAGATAAGGAAACTAGGTTTTCCTAAGGAAATTTGAAGGCACTCTCTATGGCTCTCTCTTGGAATTTCGGTGACTCTTGAAGATGGCTGAATTCAATTCAGAAATCTCATATATTCAAAAGTGTCTTAACATGGTAGGAAAAGATACATTTATAGGAGGGAAATTAGATTAAACTTGGCAGCAACTCAAATAAGCCTAGTTGGCGCCAAGTTTGAATTTCAAATTTGAATTTGAAATTCAAACTTTGGCCACTCACATGCTTAATCCGAATGCTACCATCATTTAGGAGTTATTTGAAGTGAATTTGGAGCTCACATGGCCGGAACCACTCCATGCTATCCATGTGACTCAAATTCAATTCAAATTACTTCTAAATGACACATGAATATACTTCATATAAACCTAATCTATTGACCAAAATACATTGGTCTAATGAATACAATGAATAGGAAAAAATACAAGAAGAAGAATGAGCCTAATATTGGGTATCAAAAGCCCAAAGCCCATGAAGCCCAAATATAAGCCCAAAAGCCTAAACCCTAAACTATGGTCAAAATACAAGACCGAAATCAAAGCAATTTCCTATACTAAGAAATATACAATAAAGCATGGTGTTTAATCAAGTAAAGTCCATGTGAGAAGCACCCTAGGCCCACCAAGCCCATTGGGCCCACTAAGCTTTGAAGCAGACAAGTCTTCAAGTAATCTCCTGGCCATAGCTCTAGTGGTTGGGCCTTTAGCCCATGCTCTTCCATCACTAAGCCTTTTCCTCTCGTTAATTTGTGAGAGAACTAGCAGTGGTCTTGTGAACACCCTATTGAAGTGTTGATCCAAGAGTCGCTACAACAAAAGTATTATTCTACATCAAGACTTTTACATCAATTCACTAATAATCGATGTAGAACTTGAACAGGTGGCAATTTTGTAATAAAATGGGAAAGTTTTACATCGATTGACATCATAACCAACTTAAAATATGAAAGTAAGGATATATCGGTGTTAATTATAACTTATGTATGTAGTATTGTTACCTATTCTTTTTTTCGCTCACTCTCTTCAACATTTTCGTAAGGCACACTCTGCATTCTCTTCGTGCTTTCTCTCATGTCTTCTCCGAAAAACTTGTGCATATGATGTTTTCTTCCGCTTACCCCTTCATTACTTCTTCCCTTTCATATTTCCATTCTTCATTGGCAAGTTCACTCTTGCCTTGGTCAAGCTATTGGTTTGGTCTCACTCTTTCTCATGTTTTCTCTAGGGAACTAGTGCGTACGAAGCTTTCTTCCTCTCAACCCTTCTTTATATCTTTTCTTTACATATTTACATTCACAATTTTCATGTTCCCTCTCATCTTGAACTCTCGGTCAAGCTGTTGCTTTCGTCTCGTTTAATCTCACGCATTTGCTTGTCGCCACCGGCCCAAACGGGCCTCGGCGGTCGCGAAGACGGTCGAGCTCGCTTTTATTTTGGTTTTGAAAATGTATTGGATTATTAGAACGACTTGTTCTCAAACTGAGACCTTGTCGATCTTATCCAATTTATTTATTAAAAGTCTCACCAATCCATATTAATCCCAAGCGGGACCCTCCATGGATTAGTGGTTTTCGTAAAAGGAGGGTTCGTGGAGTTGCCACCAATGTTTTACTCAAAACATTGGAAAAAGGGATAAGGCAATTGATTTTATAAATCAACTTTGGCCATTACAACCAGAGTTGGGTAAGGGAGTCGGTTACGCGCGGGGAAGGTGTTAGCACCCCACAGCGCCCCTTTCGGGTTCCCTATGACAGATTATTTTCTAAAATAACAACGTAAAATTACTAAATTACCCCTATTTATTATAAGCGATTATAAATTAACTATCTACATGATGACAGCTTAAATATGCACACAGAAAGCAGTAAAAGGAAGGATTTAAGAAGAAACCTCTTGAAGCGTGCTTTTATATATTGAGTAAAACTGGGAAGCTTTTTGGCGTTCCCTCGCTCTACAAGCTCGCTCGCTCCTTCCTAAAACTTTTAACTATGGAAATCCGGAGGATTTCCCTTCGACTAGGTTCGATCCTCAAGCAAAATGGCTCGGGGCTCAAGAACTTTGTCGGATCAACTCTCCGAGTGATTTCTAGGGCAGAACACTGCTCAAAAACCCCAGAATACTCAAGGAGAGGGTTGAAACTATCTGAAAAAGTGTGGAATGATGTCCAATTGACGTCATATTTATAGGGAATAGGCGCAATACGGCCTACAGAAGCAATACGGCCGTATTGAAATTTTTGAACTTCAATACGGCCGTATTGAGTTCAATACGGCCGTATTGAAATTCAGAAATTTCAATACGGCCGTATTAAATTCGATACGGCTGTATTGAAGCTTCAATACGGCCGTATTGATTTCAGTACGGCCGTATTGAAGTTTCAGAAACTTCAATACGCCGTATTGAGTTCACTGCGGCCGTATTGAAGCTTCAATACGGCCGTATTAAGTTCAGTACGGCCGTATTGGGCTTCATTCCCTCCACTTCCTTATTTTGAGCTATTCTAAGACCTCTAGACCTACAGAGAACCCTCCTAGGGCCTTCCAGGAGTCCTTCTGGCTGATCTTCCTTCAGTCTTCGAGAGTCTTCAAGCTTTATTTCCGACCCGGACAATTTTAGGGGTCTACAGCTGCCCCCCTTTACTTAGTCAAACGGTCTTTTTAGTGCATCGATTGACAAGTAAAGGAGTTGACCCAATTGTCCGGGTAATAAGCCAACCTTCTGACTTGTAGTGTCTTCCGGTGGAAAATTGTCGAGTAGCCTCTCCAGGTTTTGCTTTGCTTGCTGCCCAAGCTGGAAGCTGTGAATACCGCCTCTCCAGGCTTAGCTTCACTCTTTGTTCGAGCCGGAAGCTAAGTACCCTTGTGACAACGGTAGCAGTGTGAGTTTCGCCTCTCCAGGCTTAGTCTCGCTCTTTGTTCGAGCCGGAAACTAAGCACCTTTGTGACGACGGTGAGCAGTGTGAGTTTCGCCTCTCCAGGCTTAGTCTCGCTCTTTGTTCGAGCCGGAAACTAAGCACCTTTGTGACGACGGTGAGCAGTGTGAGTTTCGCCTCTCCAGGCTTTGCTTTGCTTGCTGCCCAAGCTGGAAGCTGTGAGTACCGCCTCTCCAGGCTTAGCTTCACTCTTTGTTCGAGCCGGAAGCTAAGTACCTTTGTGACGACGGTAAGCAGTGAGTGCCTCCTTTCCAGAGATAGCTTCGCTCATTGCTCGAGCCGGAAGCTGTGTACCTCCGTGTTTGTGACGACGGGGTAGTGTGAATATCTCCTTTTCAGGGATTTGTGATGATTTTGTCTCCACAGTCCACGATGCTGCTTCGACGGTTGTTTTTTTGATTTTGTGCCACTGAGGGCTGGATAACGCAGGGATCCGTCTAGGGGATGTGCAGTCATTCACAGGTTCCTGTGCCCCAACTTGCATTGCATTGTTGGTACCCTTGGGGAATTTCTGACTCCTTGGGGTATAGACACAGATGCTCTTTCTCTCTGAGTTGAGCAATGCCTTATGTTTGGCTGACGTCCTTTTGACGTAGGTGGAGTATCCCGGTTATCCTTATTCGGGTAACTCTTTTTAATTTTTGGATTTTGTTGCCTCTGTGTAGGCTGTTATCCGCCAGGGGATTTTGTCATTGGTTGTGATTGGCCTCTTCTGTTAGGCAGATCATCTTGATATTCAATGATAGGCTGAGAGCCGGATTCCGCTTGGGGAATGATTATTGATCTTTTTATGATTTTTCCTTTTGAAGGAGTGCCTCTTATGTAGGCGACTGAGGAATTGGAGTTCAGTGTTCGGCTGAGTGCCAAATTCCGCTTGGGGAATAGTTATTGATGTTTTTTTTTTATTTTTCTCCTTTTGCAGGGATGCCTCTGAGTAGGCGAATTATCTTGATGTTTGATGATTGGCTGCATGCCGAATTCCGCTTGGGAAATATTTATTGATATTTTTTGATTTTTTTTTCTCCTTTTGCAGGGATGCCTCTGAGTAGGCGATTGGGGAATGAGGGATCTTATGTATCCCAGAGTATTATTTAGGAAGCCTCTGCAGGCTTAGCCTCACTCAGCGCTTTGAGTCGGAGAGCTATCTTCCACTGAGGAAGTGTTAAGTCCTTTGACTTGTATATACTGTTTGGATGATCGCACTTCCATTGGGGATTGCGTCGATTTTGCTTTGATAGCTCTTGCTGGGGATTCGTTCCATGAGCTTGAGT
Source organism: Cajanus cajan (assembly GCF_000230855.2). Classification (NCBI taxonomy): domain Eukaryota; kingdom Viridiplantae; phylum Streptophyta; class Magnoliopsida; order Fabales; family Fabaceae; genus Cajanus; species Cajanus cajan. The sequence continues at coordinate 45,025,055 of NC_138525.1, forward strand.
TGAGGTTTTCTCTGGGGAGTATTATTTCTGCGAGCCTCTCCAGGCTCATTTACTCTGTACAGTTGGGGGATGAGGAGTATTTTGGTAAGCCTCTCCAGGCTCAGTTATTCTGTACAAACTGTTTGTTGGATTTTCTGTATCCTTGCTTTTTTTATTTTCGGCTTTTTCTGTATTTTGCCTTTTCTTCTGATTTGGCTTTTTCTGTATTTTGCCTTTTTTATGTTTTTGGCTTTTGCTGTACAGAATTTAAATTGCTAGAGAATTTTGAGTTCAAAAGTGGCAAATTTCATTACTAAAAATGAATTTGTACAAGGAAAATTTGAGAAATGGGGCTAAGCCCAACCAAACTAATGCATGAAAAAGCAATAAAACAGAAGCCAGTCTTCACTCCTCTGCCGGCGGGTCCTGTGGCGGGTCCGGGAAGCGGCGATGCATCCAGACGGAGAGGTTGTCGAACCCCTGCACCAAGGTATCTAGTCGAGCATCTGTACTCTGCTGCCATGTGCCGATGCTATGCTGAAAAGCATCGAATCGAGTATCGATGCTTTGCTGTAAAGCGTCAAAGCGGGCATCAAAGTAGGCCCTATCCGACTGCGAAGTGCCGGTCTCTGGCTGTGGGCTGCCATCGCCCTCAAAGTCGAGGTCATTGAGGATGTCGGCATAGGCATCGGGGCCATCTACTCGTACAAACCCCCCAGCTGATCTAGTAATGATCCTCATGCTAATCAAAGTGGTAGCACCGATCAGCTTTGGCGCCAGCGCCCTTGGCTCTTCGCCATCGGGGCATCCCCATGTCTCCGCCAGCTGTGAGAGGAGTGGGGCGACCAAGATATACCCCTGTCTAGACTCTCCTCCCTCTCGTGTCCCCAGCTTCTTCACATGCTCGAGGAAGAAATATCCAGGGTTGGCCTTCCGTCCGGTGGCCATGCAATATAATGCCAGCAGGTCCGGACAAGTAATCGACTCGGGGCTCTTGGACCTGCCATGGATAGTACTGGTAAGGATCTTGTGGCAGATCCGAAGAGCGGTCGGAAGCCGGGAACCCTTTACCCCTGAATGGTAATCCTCTCGGCCAGTGAGCAATCTCCACATGTCAACCGGAGTCCACTGATCAGGCCACTCGCATATGGCATCCCGAAATTCCAGCTGATCAGTGCGGCTGAAAAATCCTGCCTGGACATTGAACTCGTCCAAGGTCAAGGAGCGGTACCCCTGATTCATCCAGAAGTCAACCGAGCAGACATCTTCCCCATAACTGTTCGTCGACTCAGTAATACCGACGGAGGCCAGAAACTCCTTCGTGGCTGTCAAGTACAGCTGAGAAGGGGAATCAAGGAGAAATCCCCATCCTATGCTGCCGAAGTAACCCCTGACGTCATCCTCCAAGCCCACTGCTCGGAGAAGGTCAAAGTCGAGCACCCTTGACGGCTCGAAGTTGAATGTCTCTATGAGCTCCAGCCGTTGCCTGTGTCGATCCGTCATCTCACGTCGAGCTGGGGCTCTCTGTCTTTTTCGGGATGACTCTGCCATTTCTGAGAAGCTGTCTAGGGTGCACTCACAAACAAAATATGCAGAGAATGAAGATTGGTATGCAAAAATGAGAAGGGGGGAGGCTTATTTATAGAGAAGTTTTCGCCAGTACGGCCGTATTGAATATAATACGGCTGTATTGGCTTTACCGTTATTGTACAAATGTGGCAATCAATACGGCCCTTATTGAATGGAATACGGCCGTATTGAGCGTCAATACGCCCGTATTGTGTTTAATACGCCGTATTGAATACGAAACGTTGCTTCAACGTTCACCTTGTTACGCCCGTATTAAACTCAATACGGGCGCATTGATTTTTTTTTTTTTTTTTTTTTTTTTTTTAAGGATAAACAGAGAATAAGTGATCTTCCAGTACACCTATCATCTGTATGCATGTATGCAGTATATGATGCACCTAATTCTATTTGATTCATTTTTTCAAAAAAATTAATCGATGCGTTCTTCTGTTTGGATTTTTGCCATTCCTCTAGACGAGCTGTGCTCTGCCGATTTCTGTAACCGAGGAATGATGCGTATTTGATTTTGGGATTTGGTGTCATCAACCAAATAATCCTTCCCTTCCTTTAGAAGATGTGTCAACCCTCCTATTGACCACTATATCTCCATGTTTCCACTAGATTATTCAAAAATCGTTGGGACAAGAGAGAAAAGAAGGAAAAGATATATTTTCAAAAGTTTGTGTTTTAGAGGGGATTGTTTTATTTTTGAAAAATGGATTTTGTAAGAATGGCTGGCCAATGGTAGGCTTATTGTGTTTAGGTTTGTTCGATTAAACACTTATGAAGTTAAGCACATCTTTGTTATTAATGATTGTGCTTTGACAACTTGGATAGCTTTTCTTGAGCTCCTTGTTGAATTCAATTGATGGTACCATCATGGATTTATTTTGTTTTTCTTCTTTTTTGACGGCCCTAACTTTTGCCTAAAACACCCTTTTGTGATGTCTTAGCGGGCTTTTGTTTTTGTTCATTATTTTGTAACCCTAATTTTTGCCTAGGTCACCCTTTTGTGGGATTCCTAGCGGGTCTTTTGGTCTTATTTTGTAACCCTAACTTTTGCCTAGGTCACCCTTTTGTGGGATTCCTAGCGGGTCTTTTGCTCTTTAGGATTTCTTTATCCATGATGGCACTTATTGAGGCCAAGAAAAGGTGCTCCAAGTTGACACACACACTTCCACATAAAAATGATGTGGGTTTATTATTATTAAGATGATTTTAACCTCATTCATGTTTATTCAAACAGGGTTAAAATAATGTGGTCTAGAATTTTATTGCAAGCAAGAAAAGAAGCAATAAAGAATTAATGAAGAATGATTTTATTATAATCATGATGGAAACATGTGCCCTATCGAGGCTCGGGGGTCGGGCTGTCCCCGAGGAGTGATCTCTAATAGTCACTGGATTTACACATCCCTATTAGAAGGAAAAGGACACCTGATGACGACAGCTGGCCTTGACGTTTGTGAACCAGCCTTCCTAAAGATCTGGTTTAAAGAACGTCGAGAAGGATCTTGATTCCTCTTCGTTCTTTGATCTTTAACAGGGTTGTATCCTAACCCTTGTTTCCCCGGATTGTCCTTGATAATGGGTAGCTCCGGGATTCCTTGGGAGTTCTTGCCTAATCCTTGTCCTGGCAAGTATCCGTTCTTTGTGAGCATATGAGCTACCTTCTTCATTTCTCGGGGAAACGTTTCAACATTGGCAATTTCCAATGCTTGGAAGGCGGTTTCCAAAGCTTCCTCTGCTGCATCCACATAAGGTATGTTGGATGGCTTACTGATGAGTATGTCATCTTCAGCTTGCACGGTCACCAGTTTGTCACCCACGATGAACTTGATTTTCTGGTGGAGCGTAGAGGGTACAGCTTTCGCATCATGAATCCAAGGTCGGCCGAGGAGACAGCTGTATGCAGGAGTAATGTCCATTATTTGAAATTCGACGTTAAAAATAGTGGGTCCGATTTGGATTGGAAGACTGACTTCTCCCACCACTTCTCTTTTAGAGCCGTCGAAAGCTCGAACGATCATGTTGCTTGGGCGCATTTGGACTCCCTTGATTGCCATCTGATCGAACGTCCTTTTTGGCATCACGTTCAAGGAAGATCCATTATCCACCAAGACCTTCGCGATGTGATACTCCTTGCACTTTACAGAGATGTGCAAGGGCTTGTTATGGTGCGGTCCCTCGGTGGGGATCTCTTCATCTGTGAAGGTGAGGTGATCATTAGCCGTGATGTGACTAACAATTCCCTCAAATTTGTCTTGGGATATGGTGTGTGATACATACGCCTCGTTCAAGACTTTCAACAGAGCTTGCCGATGCGGTTCGGAGCTTAGGATCAACGACAACAAAGTGATCTTTGCTGGTGTCTTGTGAAGTTGATCCACAATGGAGTACTCGCTTTGTTTGATGATTTTTAACAGCTCATCAGTCTCCTCCTCGAATTCTCTATCTTCCTCGGTTTTCTCCTTTTCTTTTCCTTTACTCTTGGGAGCTTTATCGTGCAGATCTTCGGGAGAGTAGATCCTGCCACTCCTAGTCATGCCCCCAAGTCCAGCGATATTGGAGATATCATTGTCGGCAGAAGTATGGATGTCGTATATCCATGGCACAGCCTTATTCGATTCGTAAGGGAAAGGTCTTGGAGCGACAATCCTTAACGGCGTGGGACCCTCCCCTTTTTCTGTCTTGATTACCAACAACGGCGTCGTCGTGTGTTCACTTTGCGCAGTTGTTGGTTTGCATTTTATCACAAATGGCGTGCGATCCATTCTGAACATACGCATCGATTAATTCTTTCTTTTTATTAATCTTTATTATTAATTACTAGGAGAGATAAATGCAAAATGAATGACTAATGAGATGCAAAGGCAATAAATCTCAAAAATACTGTTTTATTCATTAAAGAAAGTGTACAACTTTATACAATGCTTTGAAGCAATTTTTTACAATAAGAGAAAAGCCGGTAAAAACCCACAGGCGGGTTCATGTTTCTTTGCCATTCATCTTCGGCTTCCTCGACATGACGACCCATTGCTTTAATCTGCGTATGGACCGCTTGGCTCATATCGTTACTGATTTTCTGAGCCTCCTTCACTTTCTGAGTATAGTAGTTGATCATGGCCTGTAGCTCATTAAGCTCGTCTTCGGCTCGATCCTTCTCCTCTTGGAGTTTGGCCATTTGTGCCAATCCTTCCCTTTCCTTTCTGCGGAAATCGGAAAGGTTTGCGGCTTGTCGTTGAGCGACCTCCCGCCATTGCTGTGCGTCGGATCGAGTCAGAAACAAATTATCTTGCATGTCCTTGATCAACTGTGCCTGCTTTGCATGCTCGGCTTCAAGGCGTGCTATCTTCTCATTGACTTCTCGGAGTTGACTACTCGGTTCAACCTTTGGCATTTTGGATGCCCGAGTAGTCTCCTCGTTGAGGTTAGCACACTCATCCTTGAGCCGCTCTATCTCATGGTCCTTCTTCTTGCATTGCCTTTGAAGACCATCAATGGTGAAACTGGATTCTTCGTTTTTCTCTTCAAGAACTCTCATCTGAGCTCCCATGATTCCCAGTTTCTTGGTCAAGGCGTCGACCTGTTCATGCAACACCCTCCTTGTAGTCGTGGTTGCACAAGAGGTGGATGGTTGTGACACCCCCCTCTCATTCCTCCATTTCTCATAGTCAATGGAAACGGACACCCGAGGCTTTTCAAGCTCGAGATCTCCCTCATAGGTTGGTCTCTCCCACGCTCTTATAACAGCGTGCATATCTCTCTGATGCTCGGGATCGAAAGAGAAACACAACCCTCCCAGCTCCTCTATGGTAGGAACGATTTGGGTCCTCATTAGTTGCCTCATAACCAGTTTAGGTGAGTAGGTTATGCAACCTCTGAGGCCCATCAAAGGTATGCTCGAATAACTGCCACATCTTGTCAATACATGGCTCGGACGGAACCAAGGGCAAACCCACGTGAAGTGCTCGATACTCCACTGTTCCATCTCATCCTTCCACTCGGAAGCATATCGGCGGCAGACGGGGATCTTTGAGAAGCTTCTCAACGGATCGGGCAAGGTCCCCATGTGACTGGAGGCGTAGAAATGTGTGATGCCCCACACATATAACAAGGAGGTGCAGCATCGGATGATCTTCCCTTGCTTCTGTTGAGATAGATGAACAGATAGCAAGGTGTCGGCAAGAATAGCGGGCACGGGACTCTTCATATGCACGTCCCAAGCAAAGAAAGCGTCCATCGCAGCATGGTCCACTGTGTTTGCGTGAAAGGGGAATAAGATCATCCCAAACACGGCTAACGCAAGAGTCTTGTTGAAAGCTAACCAATCTCCCTCACTGGCCAAGGAAGAAAGGTGGTCTTCGATCATAGCAAGCTTCCAACCCTTGATACTGCCGTTCCCTACTAAGGCAGCTGATCGTAGTGGTAGTTTGACCTGAGTGGCTACTCTCTCTACGGCCACATGGTTCCCCTGAAAAAGGTAGACCCCAGCTGATTTAGGCCACCGTAACATGAGCTCGTACTCCTCTAGAGTAGGAACCAGGTCAAACTGGGGGAACTCAAAACAGTGCAGATCGGGACTCCAGAAGTGAACCAATGCCCTCAGAAAAGCTGGATCCACACAAATCCTCATCAAATCGAGAACTCGCCCATAAGATTTCTCAAACTCGACGCGAGCCTCTCTTGACATCAAGGTACAGAGGTGATCCAACCTCTCAGCACGGTATAATAGGAAGTCCACTTTCTTTAATGGCCTTTGCACCTCCCTAGACCTCTCCATAATCTACAATTCAATGCATGATATGAGATGATGGCGATGGATATGCATGCATAGTGTTTATTGAACTAAGCATTATCATGTTTTCGGGATGTCCCTAAGATGATGCATGATATCGCTTGGTTTTGATAGATAACCCTTTTTTCCTTTTTTTTTGGGTATTTTTATTTACTATATTTTTTGTATTTTTGGGTGAAAAGGGAAACTACCTATATGAATGTGATGAAGGTAGATGTTAACACCGTATAATGGAAGATTCTTATTCCTATTTATTCTTATTTTTAAAAGAATAGGAATGTTGTATGTTTAAAGAATGCAATGTATGCTCATACAATGTCACATAATCAATGCACAAACAATTCACTCATCCACGAACAGTCACGAGCGAATCACGAGGTAGGGGTATCCTGCAGAAATGGTGCATATTCAAGGTGGTTCTAACTGTTCTCACCGGTCTGAGGCCCCCAAGGTGCCCCCATTATAGGGACCCAATTCCTCTCATCGTAGGTCGATGGAAAGCTCCAACGCACCGTCGGACTCAAGTTCATGGTTATCACCTTGAGTGATGTTTTCCGACAACGGTCTACGGGCACCTATAGACCCATTCGACAAACGGCCGTACTAACATCCACTCCCTATGGTTAATCACTCATGCCCCCGGGTATAGAGGGAACTGTTGTGTGCAAAGGTTTGTGTGCAGTTTGTATTTCAAACAATTGCGGAATTTAAACATACAACAGTTATTTAAAGCCAAATATATAAAGCATGTTATCATACAAGCAAGGGGTAATGAAGTAATTTTAACTATTATTTGTTAAAAATAATCTGTCACTAAATGGGACTGACTCTCGAAGCTTCCCCAGTGGAGTCGCCATCTGTCGCCACCGGCCCAAACGGGCCTCGGCGGTCGCGAAGACGGTCGAGCTCGCTTTTATTTTGGTTTTGAAAATGTATTGGATTATTAGAACGACTTGTTCTCAAACTGAGACCTTGTCGATCTTATCCAATTTATTTATTAAAAGTCTCACCAATCCATATTAATCCCAAGCGGGACCCTCCATGGATTAGTGGTTTTCGTAAAAGGAGGGTTCGTGGAGTCGCCACCAATGTTTTACTCAAAACATTGGAAAAAGGGATAAGGCAATTGATTTTATAAATCAACTTTGGCCATTACAACCAGAGTTGGGTAAGGGAGTCGGTTACGCGCGGGGAAGGTGTTAGCACCCCACAGCGCCCCTTTCGGGTTCCCTATGACAGATTATTTTCTAAAATAACAACGTAAAATTACTAAATTACCCCTATTTATTATAAGCGATTATAAATTAACTATCTACATGATGACAGCTTAAATATGCACACAGAAAGCAGTAAAAGGAAGGATTTAAGAAGAAACCTCTTGAAGCGTGCTTTTATATATTGAGTAAAACTGGGAAGCTTTTTGGCGTTCCCTCGCTCTACAAGCTCGCTCGCTCCTTCCTAAAACTTTTAACTATGGAAATCCGGAGGATTTCCCTTCGACTAGGTTCGATCCTCAAGCAAAATGGCTCGGGGCTCAAGAACTTTGTCGGATCAACTCTCCGAGTGATTTCTAGGGCAGAACACTGCTCAAAAACCCCAGAATACTCAAGGAGAGGGTTGAAACTATCTGAAAAAGTGTGGAATGACGTCCAATTGACGTCATATTTATAGGGAATAGGCGCAATACGGCCTACAGAAGCAATACGGCCGTATTGAAATTTTTGAACTTCAATACGGCCGTATTGAGTTCAATACGGCCGTATTGAAATTCAGAAATTTCAATACGGCCGTATTAAATTCGATACGGCTGTATTGAAGCTTCAATACGGCCGTATTGATTTCAGTACGGCCGTATTGAAGTTTCAGAAACTTCAATACGCCGTATTGAGTTCACTGCGGCCGTATTGAAGCTTCAATACGGCCGTATTAAGTTCAGTACGGCCGTATTGGGCTTCATTCCCTCCACTTCCTTATTTTGAGCTATTCTAAGACCTCTAGACCTACAGAGAAACCTCCTAGGGCCTTCCAGGAGTCCTTCTGGCTGATCTTCCTTCAGTCTTCGAGAGTCTTCAAGCTTTATTTCCGACCCGGACAATTTTAGGGGTCTACATTGCTTATTCACTAATGTTGCCTTTTTCACGCCCCTTATTTTCCTCTCGATACATTTCTCTGTCTCTGATTTGGCTATGCATTTTTTCTCATGTTTGATATGTTCTATAACCTAGGTTTTTCAGTTTCTTTTGTTTTTACTTTTTTTTTATTTTTTATTTTTTAGTTTTTGGTTGTCAACTATATGACTGATGTGTTTGTTTGGTTCTCTATTTAGGTTGATACAAAATTAAGATTTAATTTTGAATGTCGATTATAGAACTAGTTTAGAAGTCTTAACGCCACAATCTTTGGGTTCATAAGAAAGAGTATTTGGGTCCTGCAACTCTTTTTTGTTGAATGAATTTAGAGTTTCAGGATACACATTAGAGATCAAGGAAAAAAAATCCTTTATCTCTATTTTTATTTTTTTTCTTCTATGTAATAGTTACTACTTACTACTATAATTCTTGTGGTAAATTTATCATGTAAATGAGTCAACTTGAATAATCTGTCATTATGCACATATGCAATTTTAAAAGTGTTCATTCATCAGTTATTCCTTAGGAGTTTATAAGTCTTTTACTGTGATCATAGTGACTTGTAATAGCATATCTACATGAAATCTATTATGCTTCTTAGTTTTTACTACATGACTTTTCATCCATTTAACCTTTGGCAACTGTTCTTTTTTTTCTCTATTTTCTTCCTTTCTCTACTAGCAAGTTTACTTTTCTATATTTTTGTCCCTCTTGCTTTGATGCTTGTTTGAGTACTGTGATTTACATTTTAGTTTGACATTCCCATGTTGTACCTTGCAATGGAATAGTGACACTAGTGCAAAAGAGGCTTTTTACGTCTGTATTTTTACGTCAGACTACAACATATCCGACGTAAAAACGACGCGGTGGCATTTTTGAAAATAACGCAAATTTTTTTACGTCGGACAACGAAGGGACCGACGTAAATTAAACAATCTACGTCGGACCTCAGCTACAACCGACGTAGATTGTTGAATTTACGTCGGTCCCTTTGTTGTCCGACATAAATGAAGTTGAATTTTTGAATTTAAGTTGCGTAGCGCCTCTCCTTCTTCACCAGATTTCCTTCTCGCTCTCCCTGCTTCGCAGCCAACACGTAACGCCTCTCCATTCTTCACCAGATTTCGTTCAGATTTTGTTCAGATTTCGCAGCCAACACGTAACGCCATTGTTTGGGAGCATTCAGATTTCGTTCCCGTTCTTCGCTCATTTCCTACGTTCGAAGGTTCTTTTCTTATCTTCTTCCCTCCTTTCTTTATTCTGTTCGAACGTATCGTAATGTTTATCTGGCTGCAGACAGGAGCAGAAATTTGTACAAGGCCTTCTGGGTTTGGAGACGCAGTCCTGGGTTTATCAAGCAGAACGGGCCGTTCTCCAAGCAGAACGGTCCGTTCTCCAAGCAGAACGACCGTTCTCCAAGCAGCACGGGCCGTTCTACAAGAAGAACGGGTCGTTCTCCAAGCAGAACGGGCCGTTCTGCTGCACTTGTTTTCTTTTTTTATTTTTAAATTTTGTATGACTTTTTACGTCGGACCTTGGCATGTCCGACGTAAATTTACGTCGGTTTTCGCGCCCCGACGTAAAATTTACGTCTCCCGCTTCTACGTCGGACGTTTCTCTGACGTAAAAACCCCTAAATAACCGACGTAAAATGCTTATTTTGTACTAGTGTGAGTCATACCTTTTTTTCATGAAAATTGGACATATGTCCTTATATGAATCTCGAGTTTAAGGTAGAAAATTTGTATGGTTAATTATAGTTAGTCATATTGGATTCATTTGATGTGCTGATTCTAAAATGAAAATTTACCTTATATATTCTAGTTAGAATATTTTTTATGGGTGGTTAAGCTTTGATGTATGTAATTTATCTATTTTGATTCAGTCAGTAATTATGTTTCCTGCATTTAGTAATTATTTAGTGGCTTAATTTTTTTAATTTTTATTACTGTTGCAGACTCTTCAGCCATTAATTAATCAAAAAGTTATGTTGTAGCTACAATTCTATAAAAGGTAATAATAGTTTTTTTTAAATGGTGTGAAAATAATACACTAGTTTATTCTTTTAATGGTATATTAACTATATCTTTTAGTGGATGGTACACCAATTTTTTTTATTTTATTTTATTTTTTTAAATTAGACCAAAGCATATATTGTGTGGTAAAGTTAAGATGGATAAAATTAAGGGTGGTGGTCATTATACATTCCATTTCAGAAACTATCCTCATAACAGTTTAGAATCTAATTTAATAATTCAAAGTATTTTTCCATTCCGGTTTTATAACAGTTTTGTATCCAAAACTGATTCTAAAAGTTGTTTTAAAGTTAAACCATAAACCAGTTTCTTTTACAATAAATTGTTGGCAGATTCATAACATTAGCCATAACTCTATCATAACATTGATGCTTATTGAAAATTTAAAAATCCTATTTTTTCTCTGCAATTTTCTTTGGTTTCTCTGTAGTTTCTTTAGTTACTGGTTTCTCTATAGTTTTTTGTCTATAATTTACAAATATTGGTTATAGATTCATAAGCTCCCAAGAAACCACCAATGGAACAACATGTATTGGCGCAATTCACTAATTTATTGCCCGAACTGCGTAGTTTAGGCCATTTCATACTACTTTATGAAAAAGAGGGACCTTGGCGTGTAACTATTTAGCTCAAGTTAATTGTTAAAAGTTTTAGTTCTTTTTATCTTTAAGTAACATATTATAAAACTTAATTCCAGGGTTAACATGTAGTTTATTATTATTTTTTAATCTTAAACATGATTATAACAAAAGTCACATTATTTTTATAATTTTGCCATTGGTCACATTACAAAGTATGAAGTCCTATTATTTTCTAATTGAACACTTTTCACTGATGAAGGTTGCAGCCATATTTTTTAGTTGCACATGAATTGTACTTATAAAGGATTTGCTGATTTACTAACTCTCGGTCTAACTATTTGACTTCTGCACTTAAGGTTTAACAATTTTTTTAACTCACCAAATAGCTTATCACTTAATTTCCTTTAAAGGTGATACAAAAGCATGAAACTCCACTAGTTTAAGCTTTATTAAACTGATATGGTTTTGCTACATAAGGACTCATTTGTGACTTAAAAACTATTTCTTTAACACATTGATCAAGATATACTTAATTTTACACATATGGCCATTGATTTCCAAGCATGGCCGAGGACAACACTAAGTTTGTTCCTCCTAATTTGCTCCTACTTGTGAACATTAAGGCATGATTTAATTAGGAGAAAATTGCATATAATTGTTTCATGTTGTCCATTCACAATGAGATTCATCCTATGAGTGGTCTTTTGACTATGGCTTATTAATTTATATACTTGCAATCCTAATATTGTGAATTGTGAAAGATATATGTTTTATAATTACTCTTAGACATGTAGACATTTCCAAGTTTAATTTCATCCATAATAAAAGACAAGATAATGATATATTCCTGACACATTAACCGAGCTTATTTATTTAAGATCTATTATGCATAATTCTATTAACTCTATTATCATTTTTTTCTAGTAAAATCTTTTTTGTATTTTGTAGACTGTTTAAAGAAGTTGTCAAAATGTTAATATAATAAATAATAATTTTTTTTACATATAATAATGGAGGAGTGAAATGTTTGCAACTCTCAGGTCTATTATATTGGATTGTAGAAAATTTGAGAAAACTATAATATAACAACCAAGGAATCATTCCATTCAATGCATGGCTCTGTCAAATTTTAATTCAACCCAAGCCATACTATTTGGTGGAAGTTTCCCACAATATTGAGAAGTCATGGAGTGGTTCAAGGAAGTGATGTCTCTATTTTATACAGTTTTAATGTCTTCAATAATTTTATTGCTTCATCTAACTAAGTTTCCAATGTAGCTTCACAAAAACAAACTATGATGCCCTATACAATGGACAAAGTTAATTTAGAGCTCCTAAATCAACAACTTCAACTTGCTTTATTTGGAGTTGGCTCAAGAATGTCAGAATTGGAGGCTAATAAGAACCAGAGCAATGCAACCAATCAACACTATAGTTTGCTGCCAACCTATATATTGTTATATAGTACTAAATTTTCATTCATCACGATATTTTTATGTTGTTTTTTGTAATATATTTTTCTCGGTTGTAGCTAGCTGTCATAGTCTCATAGGGATAAGACTATAATTCCTTTTTTATTTGTATATTCTATTCGTTATACTCTTGATTTTGATATATATAAATATACATTATGAAGTTAAGTGAAGCAAGACACACTCAAACTTGTCTTTGATATTCAATCTTTTTATTTTTCTCTCTTAAGTATTGTTATATACTATTAAGATACTCAATCTTTACCTTGCATTGTGTTTAAATTATAATATTATATTGTTTTAAGCTTAATTTAACAAACAAAATTTATTTTTTGAGTCAAATGATTTTAGTGATTAGTATTTAATAGTGTGATACTATAAGAAATTTTGGGGTAATTGATGTAAATGAATTTTGCCTACTAATGTAAATGTGCATATTGAGCTTTCTATATGGGTTATTGATAGAATTGATGTAGAATATGCCATATTCTACACCCGTTCTTGAAAAAACTGATGTAGAATATGGCATATTCTACATTGGTTTTTATCAATAACTGGTGTAGAATATGACATATTCTACATCAGTTCTATCAAGAACCGATGTAGAAATGAAACTTTCTACATCAATTTTTAAACTGATGTAGAATGTCTTACACTTTCTACGTCACCTTAATAAAATGTTTAAAAAAAACTGATGCAAAATGTGTCTTTTGCAGTAGTGAGTCTTCCATGATCTTCATCTAAATTCGATTTTGATTTCAAGAAGAAAGTTAGAAGGAAGGTGAAACTCAATCCTAATCTTGAAGGACTCACCAATTGGCTTCAACTTACTCGGTCAAGGAATTGCTTCTTCCATCATATCCTCCTTAAGAGAATTCATCCTCGAATTTATCTCTTCTGTTCTTACTTAAAAAAAAATATTAGTTTTCAATTGAATAAGAAAAATCCAATTTTTGTGACACTTGAAACTATTGAAAGGGTAAATCTTATATTATTTAAGTACATATGTAGGGTTTCATGGGTATTTTTTAAACAATTTCCTTTCAAAAAGATCCCAAGAGTGAAACAACTCATTCTCATGGATCACACGTTACCAATAACCACACTGTGGGTTTCAAGATTTTACCATTGTAGCACACTTCATGTCGTTCTTGGAAGGTCTTTCTCTAGTTGAAGGATGAAAAATTTCTTCCTTCTAATCACCAAACACCAAAGAGATGGCATTTATACTTAGTCTTGTCGTAACTCAAAAATTTTCGATCTCGCGACATATGGTTTAGACATCCTTTTAAAAGTCTCATTAATTAAGGAATGCCCGTATACCAGACTAATTCTTAATTAATGGTTTTGAAAATAGGTTCATGGAGTTGCCACCAATATTTTACTCAAAAACATTGGAAAAAGAAAAAGGTTTTTTAAACATCCAACAATGGCCTTGATAACCAGAATTGGATTCGGGGGTCGGTTACGTGTAGGGAAGGTATTAAGCACCCCTATAGTGCCCTCAATCGATACCCTATGATGAAGTTAACATGATAAGAATTAATAAATAAAATATTGAATCCCATTTATTAATATTTGTTTACATATTTAAAATTTAAATTATACGACTAACCCTAAATATCTACATGATTGTGTTTGTTATAAAAGATAGAGATAAAGATGAGAAATAAAAGATATAGAAGAAGATTGATTGAAATACCTCTTGAACGAGCTCTATTGAATCTTCAAATATGGAGAAGGTGTTTTGTGGCGACCTTTCACACTACAGTATGTCTCACAAATCTCAAGAAATACAATAGGAGGGAGAGAGAAGATAGAGATGCGACACAAATCTCAAGAAATACAATAAAGGGGAGAGATATAGAGAATTTTCATCCTCAAAGGAGTCTTATTCAAAATTTCTCTGGCTGCCTTGAGAACTGTGCCTGAGGCTTCTATTTATAAGAATCAGAAGGGGGCCAGAACGACCCGTTCTGGATTCGGAACGGCCCGTTCTAGGCCAGTCGTTATGTGCAAATTACGCACCCTAGAATGGCCTGTTCTGAAAACGGAACAGCCCATTCCAAAGTGAAAATTAACATAAAGTTGCCCTTTCCAGAATGGCCCGTTCCAAATTTGACTTGTTTGGAACGACCCGTTCTGGTATTGGAACGACCCGTTCCAGCTTATGACTCTTTAGGCATTTTAGTCATGTTGGAACGACTCGTTCTGATATTGGAACGGCCCGTTCCGGGGTTCAGAATGGCCCGTTATGATTTTGGAATAGCCCGTTCCAGGCTACTAAAACCACCTTATTTGGCCTTTAGGCCTTCTGATCTCCTGTCTTGTTGTTTGCCTACTTCAGGAGCTCTTTCCCTTCATAACGGAGGTCCATTTCCTTGTTTGTGTGCCCCCAGACAAAATTGGGTGTCTATAGCTGCCCCTCTTTACTTGTCTTTTGGAGTAGCTATGTGTTACTTTTCCAAAGGCAAGTAAAGACGTAGACATTTCGTCCGGGTTTCCTCCTCATCTCTTTGGTGTTGGCGCTTCTACGTTCCTTCTCTTGGATAGGTGTATTTGCTCGTGTCCTCGCCCTTTAAAGCAGTTGAGTGTTGGTTTCATACTCTATTGGGTAACAAGGCTTACAAACTGTACACCTGATCTTCGACCTTCAAGTAGATGCTCCATTGTTTCTCTTGTGATAGTGCATTCTTTTATTTGTAGCTGTAGACCCCTAAAATTGTCCGGGTCGGAAATAAAGCCTGAAGACTCTCGAAGACTGAAGGAAGATCAGCCAGAAGGACTCCTGGAAGGCCCTAGGAGGGTTCTCTGTAGGTCTAGAGGTCTTAGAATAGCTCAAAATAAGGAAGTGGAGGGAATGAAGCCCAATACGGCCGTACTGAACTTAATACGGCCGTATTGAAGCTTCAATACGGCCGCAGTGAACTCAATACGGCGTATTGAAGTTTCTGAAACTTCAATACGGCCGTACTGAAATCAATACGGCCGTATTGAAGCTTCAATACAGCCGCAGTGAACTCAATACGGGCGCATTGAAATTTCTGAATTTCAATACGGCCGTATTGAACTCAATACGACCGTATTGAAGTTCAAAAATTTCAATACGGCCGTATTGCTTCTGTAGGCCGTATTGCGCCTATTCCCTATAAATATGACGTCAATTGGACGTCATTACACACTTTTTTAGATAGTTTCAACCCTCTCCTTGAGTATTCTGGGGTTTTTGAGCAGTGTTCTGCCCTAGAAATCACTCGGAGAGTTGATCCGACAAAGTTCTTGAGCCCCGAGCCATTTTGCTTGAGGATCGAACCTAGTCGAAGGGAAATCCTCCGGATTTCCATAGTTAAAAGTTTTTTTAGAAGGAGCGAGCGAGCTTGTAGAGCGAGGGAACGCCAAAAAGCTTCCCAGTTTTACTCAATATATAAAAGCACGCTTCAAGAGGTTTCTTCTTAAATCCTTCCTTTTACTGCTTTCTGTGTGCATATTTAAACTGTCATCATGTAGATAGTTAATTTATAATTGCTTAGAATAAATAGGGGTAATTTAGTAATTTTACGCTGTTATTTTTGAAAATAATCTGTCATAGGGAACCCGAAAGGGGCGCTGTGGGGTGCTAACACCTTCCCCACGCGTAACCGACTCCCTTACCCAACTCTGGTTGTAATGGCCAAAGTTGATTTATAAAATCAATTGCCTTATCCCTTTTTCCAATGTTTTGAGTAAAACATTGGTGGCGACTCCACGAACCCCTCCTTTTGCGAAAACCACTAATCCATGGAGGGTCCCGCTTGGGATTAATATGGATTGGTGAATCATTTAATAAAATTGCTCGTTTGACAAGGTCTCAGTTTGAGAATACGTCATTCTAGCAATCCATATTTTTTAAACAATTAAACGAGTCCAACCATCCTTCGCGAATGCCGAAAGCCCGTTTCGGGCCGGTGGCGACAGATGGCGACTCCACTGGGGAAGCTTCGAGAGTCAGTCCCATTTAGTGACAGATTATTTTTAACAAATAATAGTTAAAATTACTTCATTACCCCTTGCTTGTATGATAACATGCTTTATATATTTGGCTTTAAATAACTGTTGTTTGTTTAAATTTCCGCAATTGTTTGAAATAAAAATTGCACACAAACCTTTGCACACAACAGTTCCCTCTATACCCGGGGGCATGAGTGGTAATCCATAGGGAGTGGATGTTAGTACGGCCGGTTGAATGGGTCTATAGGAGCCTACGAGACCGTTGTCGGAAAAACATCACTCAAGGTGATAACCATGAACTTAAGTCCGACGGTGCGTTGGAACTTTCCATCGACCCACGACGAGAGGAATTGGGTCCCTATAATGGGGGCACCTTGGGGGCCTCAGACCGGTGAGAACAGTTAGATCCACCTTGAATATGCACTTTTCTGCAGGATACCCCCACCTCGTGATTCGCTCGTGACTGTTCGTGGATGAGTGAATTGTTTGTGCATTGTTTATGTGAAATTGTTTGAGCATACATTGCATTTCTTTAAACATACAACATTCCTATTCTTTTAAAATAAAAATAAATAGGAATAAGGATCTTCCATTGCATGGTGTTAACATCTACCTTCATCACATTCATATAGGTAGTTTCCCTTTTCACCAAAAAATACAAAAAAATATAATAAATAAAAATACCCAAAAAAAAAAAAAAAGGGTTATTTATCCAAACCAAGCAATATCATGCATCATCTTAGGAACATCCTAAAAACATGATAATGCTTAGTTGAATAAACACTATGCATGCATATCCACCACCATCATCTCATATCATGCATATAGATCATGGAGGGATCTAGGAGTTATTCATTTCATACATCTCTCCTAGTATTCCATTAATAAATATTAATAAAAAGAAAGAAATAATCGATGCGTATGTTCAAAGAATGGATCGCACGCCGTTCGTTATCAAGTGTAAGCCAACAACCATGCCAAGCGAGCATACGTCAACTCCGTTGTTGGTAATCAGACAAACAAAGGGGAAGGTCCAACACCATTAAGGATCACAGTTCCAAGGCCTTTCCCTTGCAAATCAAATAAGGCTGTGCCGTGGATATACGACATCCACTCTTCTGCCGACAGCGATATCTCCAACATCGCTGGACTTGGGGGCATAACTAGGAGTGGCAGGATCTACACTCCCGAAGATCTTTATGATAAAGCCCCCAAGAATAAAGAAAAAGAAGAAAAGAAAACCGAGGAAAAAGAATCTGAGGAGGAGACAGACGAGCTGTTAAAGTATATCCGACAGAGCGAGTACTCCACCGAGGATCAACTTCATAAGACGCCAGCAAAGATTACGCTGTCGTCGTTGATCCGAAGCTCCGAACCGCATCGACAAGATCTGTTGAAAGTCTTGAACAAGGCATATGTGTCGCACACTATCTCCCAAGACGAGTTTGAGGGGATTGTTAGTCACATCAAGGCTAATGACCACCTCACCTTCATCGATGAAGAAATCCCCGCCGAGGGATCAAACCACAACAAGCCCTTGCACATCTCTATAAAGTGCAAGGAGTATCACATCGCTAAAGTCTTGGTAGATAATGGATCTTCCTTGAACGTAATGCCAAAAAAAAAAAGCGCTCGAGCAAGTGGCAATCAAGGGAATCCAAATGCGCCAACAACATGATCGTTCGAGCCTTCGATGGATCTAAAAGAGAAGTGGTGGGAGAGATCAATCTTCCAATCCAAATTGGACCCACTATCTTTAATGTCGAATTCCAAGTGATGGACATTACTCCCGCATACAGCTGTCTCCTCGGCCGACCTTGGATTCATGATGCGAAAGCTGTACCCTCTACGCTCCACCAGAAAGTCAAGTTCATAGTGGGTGACAAACTGGTGACTGTACAAGCTGAAGATGACATACTCATCAGCAAACCATCCACCATACCTTACGTGGATGCAGCGGAGGAAGCTTTAGAAACCGCCTTCCAAGCATTGGAAATCGCCAATGTCGAAACGTTTCCCCGAGAAATGAAGAAGGTAGCCTCCATGCTCACCAAGAACGGATACTTGCCAGGACAAGGATTAGGCAAGGACTCCCAAGGAATCCCGGAGCTACCCATTATCAAGGATAATCCGGGGAAACAAGGGTTAGGATACAACCCTAACAAAGATCAAAGAACGAAGAGGAATCAAGATCCTTCTCGACGTTCGTTAAGCCAGATCTTTAGGAAGGCCGGTTCACAAGCGTCAAGGCCGGTCGTCGTCGTCAAAATGTTTTTCTCCTTCCGATAGGGATGTATAGACTCAGTGACTATTAGAGATCACTCCTCGGGGACAGCCCGACCCCCGAGCCTCGATAGGGCACATGTTTCCATTATGATTATAATAAAATCATTCTTCATTAATTCTTTATTGCTTCTTTTCTCGCTTGCAATAAAATTCTAGACCACATTATTTTAACCCTGTTTGAATAAACATGAATGAGGTTAAAATCATCTTAATAAAAATAAACCCACATCATTTTTATGTGGAAGTGTGTGTGTCAACTTGGAGCACCTTTTCTTGGCCTCAATAAGTGCCGTCATGGATAAAAAGAAATCCATTCAGGACAAAAATCCTAAAAAACAAAAAAGCTCGGCAGGAAACCCAAAAAGGGGGCTGCACAAAAATAAGAGCAAAAGACCCGCTAGGAATCCCACAAAAGGGTGACCTAGGCAAAAATTAGGGTTACAAAATAATGAACAAAAACAAAAGCCCGCTAAGACATCACAAATGGGTGTTTTAGGCAAAAGTTAGGGCCGTCAAAAAAAGAAAAAAACAAAATAAATCCATGATGGTACCATCAATTGAATTCAACAAGGGGCTCAAGAAAAGCTATCCAAGTTGTCAAAACACAATCATTAATAACAAAGATGTGCTTAACCTCATAAGTGTTTAATCGAACAAGCCTAAACACATAAGCCTACCATGGCCAGCCATTCTTACAAAAAACCATTTTTCAAAAAATAAAATAATCCCCTCTAAAACACAAACTTTTGAAAAATATACCCTTTCCTTCTTTTCTCTCTTGTCCCAACGATTTTTTGAATAATCTAGTGGAAACATGGAGATATAGTGGTCAATAGGAGGGTTGACACATCTTCTAAAGAAAGGGAAGGATCATTTGGTTGATGACACCAAATCTCAAATATAATACGCATCATTCCTCGGTAACAGAAATCGGCAGAGCACAGTCCGTCTGGAGGAATGGCAAAATCCAAACACAAAAACGCATCGGTTAATTCTTTTGAAAAAAGAATCAAATAGAATTAGGTGCATCATACTGCATACATGCATACAGATGATAGGTGTACTGGAAGATCACTTATTCTCTGTTTTTTGAAAAAACAAAAAATATATAAACTTCAGAAAAAACAATACGCCTGTATCATGTTCAGTACGCCCGTACCAAAATTAGGGTTATGAACAAATTTTCAATTCAATACGGGCATACTGAAATGGATGCGGCCGTATTGGCCATAAAGAAATTTTCAAAGACCTCGTCATGAGGCAACTACATAAATTAGAAAAAATAGGAAGAATTGCTTGTGTATGACAGCAGCAAACAAAATGCAAAGATTCAGAAAATCAACAGCGTCATACAAAATAACTGAGCCTGGAGAGGCTTGCCGAAAGAATACTCTCAAAATAACTGAGCCTGGAGAGGCTTGCCGAAAGAATACTCTCAAAATAACTGAGCCTGGAGAGGCTCGCCGAAATAATACTCTCTCAGAATAATTGAGCCTGGAGAGGCTTGCCGAAATAATACTCGTACAGAATAATTGAGCCTGGAGAGGCTTGTCGAAATAATACTCCTTCAGAATAATTGAGCCTGGAGAGGCTTGCCGAAATAATACTCCTACAGAATAATTGAGCCTGGAGAGGCTTGTCGAAATAATACTCTCTCAGAATAATTGAGCCTGGAGAGGCTCGCCGAAATAATACTCTCTCAGAATAACTGAGACATTTCTATACAGAAAAAGC
This sequence comes from Cajanus cajan, assembly GCF_000230855.2. Lineage (NCBI taxonomy): Eukaryota > Viridiplantae > Streptophyta > Magnoliopsida > Fabales > Fabaceae > Cajanus > Cajanus cajan. The sequence continues at coordinate 45,045,626 of NC_138525.1, forward strand.
CAAAACCAACAAAAAAGGCAAAAATACAGAAATCAACAAAAATACAGAAAAAGCCGAACTCAACAAAAAAGGCAAAAACACAGAAAAAGCCAAAATCGAAAAAAGGGCAAAATACAGAAAATCCAACAAATCGTACAGAATAATTGAGCCTGGAGAGGCTCGCCGAAATAATACTCCCGCAAAATAATTGAGCCTGGAGAGGCTTGCCTAAATAATACTCCCGCAGAATAATTGAGCCTGGAGAGGCTTGCCGAAATAATACTCCTTCAGAATAATTGAGCCTGGAGAGGCTCGCCGAAATAATACTCTTTCATCATAACTAAAGCCTGGAGAGGCTTGCAGAAATAATACTCTCTCAGAATAAATGAGCCTGGAGAGGCTCGCAGAAATAATACTCCCCAGAGAAACCTCAACTCAAGCTCACGGGCCAAATTTCCCAGCGAGAGCTATCAAAGCAAGATCGTCAAAATCCCCAATGGAAGTACGATATCCCAAGCAGAATATCCAAGTCAAAGGACTTAAACTTCCTCAGTGGAAGATAGCTCTCCGACTCAAAGCGCTGAGTGAGGCTAAGCCTGCAGAGGCTTCCTAAATAATACTCTGGGATACATAAGATCCCTCATTCCCCAATCGCCTACTCAGATGCATCCCCGCAAAAGGAGAAAAAACAAAAAATATCAATAAATATTCCCCAAGCGGAATCCGGCACTCAGCCGAACACTGAACTTCAAATCCACAGTCGCCTACTCAAGAGGCACTCCTTCAAAAAGGAAAACCCAAAAAAGAAATCAATAACAATTCCCCAAGCGGAATTTGGCTTTTCAGCCAATCATCAAACATCAAGATAATTCGCCTACTCAGAGGCACTTCCTTCAAAAAGCAAAAATCATAAAAAGATCAATAAGTATTCCCCAAGTGGAATCCGGCTCTTAGCCAAACATCGAACGTCAAGCCGATACGCCTAACAGAAGAGGCTAATCACAACCAATGACAAAATCCCCTGGCGGATAACAGCCTACACAGAGGCAACAAAATCCAAAAATTAAAAAGAGTTACCCGAATAAGGATAACCGGGATACTCCTCCTACGTCAAAAGGACGTCAGCCAAACATAAGGCATTGCTCAACTCAGAGAGAAAGAGCATCTGTGTCTATACCCCAAGGAGTCAGAAATTCCCCAAGGGTACCAACAATGCAATGCAAGTTGGGGCACAGGAACCTGTGAATGACTGCACATCCCCTAGACGGATCCCTGCGTTATCCAGCCCTCAGTGGCACAAAAATCAAAAACAATCGTCGAAGCAGCATCGTGGACTGTGGAGACAAAATCAACATCCAGAATCCCCAGCGGATAACAGCCTACACAGAGGCAGCAAAAAATTAGAAAATCAAAAAGAGTTACCCGAATAAAGATAACCGGGATACTCCACCAACGTCAAAGGACGTCAGCCAAACATAAGGCATCGCTCAATTCAAGAAGAGCATCTGTGTCTACACCCCAAGGAAACAGAAATTCCTCAATGGGTACCAACAATGCAATGCAAGTTGGGGCACAGGAACCTATGAATGACTGCACATCCCCTAGACGGATCCCTGCGTTATCCAGCCCTCAGCGGCACAAAATCAGAAAAACCGTCGAAGCAGCATCGTGGACTGTGGAGACAAAATCATCTCAAAGCCTAAAAGGCAATACTCAGCTACCCAGTTGTCGAGAGCACCGAGGTATGCACCAGCCTGGAGAGGCAATACTCAGCTGCCCAGTTGTCGAGAGCACCGAGGTATGCACCAGCCTGGAGAGGCAATACTCAGCTACCCAGTTGTCGAGAGCACCGAGGTATGCACCAGCCTGGAGAGGCAATACTCAGCTGCCCAGTTGTCGAGAGCACCGAGGTATGCACCAGCCTGGAGAGGCAATACTCAGCTGCCCAGTTGTCGAGAGCACCGAGGTATGCACAAGCCTGGAGAGGCAATACTCAGCTACCCAGTTGTCGAGAGCACCGAGGTATGCACCAGCCTGGAGAGGCAATACTCAGCTACCCAGTTGTCGAGAGCACCGAGGTATGCACCAGCCTGGAGAGGCAATACTCTGCTACCCAGTTGTCGAGAGCACCGAGGTATGCACAAGCCTGAGAGGCAATACTCAGCTACCCAGTTGTCGAGAGCACCGAGGTATGCACAAGCCTGAGAGGCAATACTCAGCTACCCAGTTGTCGAGAGCACCGAGGTATGCACAGGCCTGGAGAGGCAATACTCAACTGCTGAATGTTAAGAGGCAGGACCTGGAGAGGGTAAACTCACACTGCTGAATGTTAAGAGGCAGGACCTGGAGAGGGTAAACTCACACTGCTGAATGTTAAGAGGCAGGACCTGGAGAGGGTAAACTTAGCTACCGAGGTTGTCAGGAGCGCCGAGGTATGCAACAACCTGGAGAGGTTACTCAACAATTTTCCACCGGAAGACGCTACAAGTCAGAAGGTCGGCGCATCACCCGGACAATTGGGTCAACTCCTTTACTTGTCAGCCGGTACACTAAAAGGCCGTCCGACTAAGTAAAGGGGGGGCAGCTATAGACCCCTAAAATTGTCCGGGTCGGAAATAAAGCCTGAAGACTCTCGAAGACTGAAGGAAGATCAGCCAGAAGGACTCCTGGAAGGCCCTAGGAGGGTTCTCTGTAGGTCTAGAGGTCTTAGAATAGCTCAAAATAAGGAAGTGGAGGGAATGAAGCCCAATACGGCCGTACTGAACTTAATACGGCCGTATTGAAGCTTCAATACGGCCGCAGTGAACTCAATACGGCGTATTGAAGTTTCTGAAACTACAATACGGCCGTACTGAAATCAATACGGCCGTATTGAAGCTTCAATACAGCCGCAGTGAACTCAATACGGGCGCATTGAAATTTCTGAATTTCAATACGGCCGTATTGAACTCAATACGACCGTATTGAAGTTCAAAAATTTCAATACGGCCGTATTGCTTCTGTAGGCCGTATTGCGCCTATTCCCTATAAATATGACGTCAATTGGACGTCATTACACACTTTTTTAGATAGTTTCAACCCTCTCCTTGAGTATTCTGGGGTTTTTGAGCAGTGTTCTGCCCTAGAAATCACTCGGAGAGTTGATCCGACAAAGTTCTTGAGCCCCGAGCCATTTTGCTTGAGGATCGAACCTAGTCGAAGGGAAATCCTCCGGATTTCCATAGTTAAAAGTTTTTTTAGAAGGAGCGAGCGAGCTTGTAGAGCGAGGGAACGCCAAAAAGCTTCCCAGTTTTACTCAATATATAAAAGCACGCTTCAAGAGGTTTCTTCTTAAATCCTTCCTTTTACTGCTTTCTGTGTGCATATTTAAACTGTCATCATGTAGATAGTTAATTTATAATTGCTTAGAATAAATAGGGGTAATTTAGTAATTTTACGCTGTTATTTTTGAAAATAATCTGTCATAGGGAACCCGAAAGGGGCGCTGTGGGGTGCTAACACCTTCCCCACGCGTAACCGACTCCCTTACCCAACTCTGGTTGTAATGGCCAAAGTTGATTTATAAAATCAATTGCCTTATCCCTTTTTCCAATGTTTTGAGTAAAACATTGGTGGCGACTCCACGAACCCCTCCTTTTGCGAAAACCACTAATCCATGGAGGGTCCCGCTTGGGATTAATATGGATTGGTGAATCATTTAATAAAATTGCTCGTTTGACAAGGTCTCAGTTTGAGAATACGTCATTCTAGCAATCCATATTTTTTAAACAATTAAACGAGTCCAACCATCCTTCGCGAATGCCGAAAGCCCGTTTCGGGCCGGTGGCGACAGTAGCTTGTTGAAGAGGGAGTATTTTCGTAGCTTAGCTTCCCTCACGCTTTGTCGTATACTAGATTGGGAGGTGACTACTGTCTCTCCAGAACTTTCCCTCATGGCTTTGTCGTATACTGAATTGGGAGATAAGTACAGTCTCTCTAGACCTTTCCCTCATGCCTTTGTCGTATACTGAATTGGGAGATAAGTACAGTCTCTCTAGACCTTACCCTCACGGCACTATCATATACTGGATTGGGATGTGAGTACAGTCTCTCCAAACCTTTCCCTCACTACTTTGTCGTATATCGGATTGGGAGGTGAGTACAGTCTCTCCAAACCTTTCCCTCACGGCTTTGTTGTATACCGGATTGGGAGGTGAGTACAGTCTCTCCAGACCTTTCCTCATGGCTTTGTCGTATACTGGATTGGGATGTGAGTACAGTCTCTCCAGACCTTTCCCTCACGACTTTGTCGTACAGTCTCTCCAGAGCTTTCCCTCATGTCTTTTTCGTATACGGGATTGGGAAGTGAGTACAGTCTCTCCAGACCTTTCCCTCACGGCTTTGTCGTATACCGGATTGGGATGTGAGTACAGTCTCTCCAGACCTTTCCCTCACGACTTTATCGTATACCAGATTGGGAGGTGAGTACAGTCTCTCCAGACCTTTCCCTCACAGCTTTGTGGTATACCAGATTGGGATGTGAGTACAGTCTCTCCAGACCTTTCCTTCACAGCTTTGTTGTATACCGAATTGGGAGGTGAGTACAGTCTCTCCAGACCTTTCCCTCACGGCTTTGTCATATACTGGATTGGGAGGTGAGTACAGTCTCTCCAGACCTTTGTTGTAGTTTGAGGAAACTATTGGTGCCCTTATTGGTTTGCTTGACTTGTGGTAGATATTGCCCCAAGGATATTGGGCAGGAGGCGTGTCATGATGCGTCTAATTTGGGTTATTTTTGTCTTTTGTTCAAATGTTGTCAATTGGAATTTGTGTTTCCTTTTTGGCTTTTCTTGTTGGTGTTCTGGGATGAAAGACTGCCCCTAGGTGGATGGGCAGGAGATGTTTGATATGCCCCTGTATTAGTGGGCAAAGAAGTGGATGGGTGACAGGAATTCTGGTGCTGCCCCTGTTGTGTGAGTATTGTGATGCCTCTCTAGGCATGATACAGAGTCTTTTCAGTTTGTTGATGACCGATTGTTTGATTGTCGATGGATGGTTGTGGATGCCCCATGGAAAGTATAAAGCATGGATGCATGGATGCACATGAAAATGCAAGGCATGAATGAATTGAATTTTCTGATTTTTTTAATATATATATATATACCCTTTTTGTGCATCCTTGTGCTATATGCATGTTATGCAATAATGTCTCTACACTAATGCTTAAAATGAAAATTTGTTTTTTTTTCTTTCAAGAAATTAATCTATGCACATTAATCGATGGTGTGGATTCTCAACCTTTAGTCCTGTCGAATTCATTCCAAGTGTTGCTTCTTGAACTTGAGGTCTGTGTAGTTCAGTCCTCTCGTCTGTACTGGATATGATATGTTAGCTCTTAGAACAGGTGTACCTAGACTCTGTTCTAGGACACTTTCCAACTTTTCCCTGTGAGTGTTCACTGTGTATATTTCATGTATCTCTCAATACTATCTTAATGCCATATCGGTCAAGAAAAGAGAAAGAAAGGGTTATTTTTGATTTTTCAAAAGATTTATTTTAAAAGGATTTTTTTTTTGTTAATTTTAGAAGAAAGGCTGATCGAGGTTAGCTAGTGTTTAGGCTGATAAACAAGCATATTCAAAGTAAGGAAACCGTTTTCCACATTAGCTTAATATTCCTTTCAAAGTTAAATGATGACTTGAGGTTTCTTATTGATTAAATGATCTTCCAGAGCCGCCTTTCGATTTTCAGCTCAGGATGCTACTTTGTCCTACCTTTTGCTAACGTTACTTGAGATGTGTTCCCTAGTAGACATTTTCTTTTTTATTTGATCCTCACTTTTGCCTAGGCTATCCTTTTTGTTTTGTGGATCTCCTAGTGGACCTTGCCCTAATTTTTGCACAACCCCCTTAGAGGGTTTCCTGCCAGGCTTTTGTCTTTGCAGCATTTGTGATCATCTTTCATTCCTTCATTAAAGGGGGATGCCCCTTGCACTGATTTCATTTGGACTTTTATCCACAAGTCATGCCCAATTTGATTGATCTTTATGTATTTTTTATTGCGTATTAAGCCATTATTTCTAATGACGTCCTTATTTCAAATGTACTTGTTCATTTAAGGTTTGTTGACGAGGCTTAGAGTAGATAAAAGGGAGAAGAGAAATGAAGTAGAAAAGTGTATGACATTAAAATAGAATTTTCAATTTACACATGCCCATTTAATGTAGCTTGAGGGCCTAGGCATGCCCTAAGTTCGTGATTCGTACACAAAGAAAAAGAAGGAGGTTGCCCCTTTTTCAAGTAAGAATCACTAAGCTTCCTTATACCTTTCTTACAAAACAATTTTTCCACAAAAGTTAAGTGTATGTATGTGTGCACGCTCCCCTAGTAGGCAATTTGTAGCCTTCTAAAATGAACAAGTAAGAATTAAAGAACCTAAGAAAATATACTACTAAAGCTATAAAACATGCAAAGAAAAGAAACTTAAAGCATATGCTAGTCGAATTCTGTTAGTCACTTAGCCTCAATTAACTTAACAGGGGGGGTGAATTAAGTTTTCTAAATTTTCCTCTTATAAAAACTTTCTCGAATTACTTTCTTTTCAATTTATTTCCTTAGACAAATTTGTATGTAAAGAATGATGATGTAGAACAACTCAAACACAATTAAATAACAAATAAATAAAAGTGTAGGGAAGAAGAATTGCAAACTAGATTTTATACTGGTTCGGCCAATCCTGCCTACATCCAGTCCTCAAGTCTCCCACTTGAGATTTCCACTACTCTTGTAAACCTTACAAGACTTGAATCCACCAACACCTCGGAACTCCCTTTCCTTGTGTTGTGATTCAAAAATCAACAAGGAGAAAAACCCTTTCTCCTTTACAGATCCAATGATTAATTGAGTTTTTACATAATGACTCTCTTTGAAGAGTAGATATTACACTTTCATGATCTTAAAGAACTCTTTAGAGATTTTGCAAATGATTTTAGCCAAGTAGTTTTTGTAAATGATTTTCACAATAGAGTTCGTCACCTTTCTCGGAAAAATTATAGGTATTTATAGACAATTATTTCTTAGGTTATGTCTTTTCATGAAGAGTTGTAACTTTCTATAATTTTTCAGAAAATAGGCTCTGGTAATCGATTACAAGACTTGGTAATCGATTACAACGGTTTAAGTTCAAAATATTTGAAACATTGTATAACGTAAATTCAAATTTTAAAATTTTATCTTCTGGTAATCGATTACAAGTTCTGGTAATCGATTACCAGAACACATTTTGTATTCAGAATTTGAACTTTGAAATTTCCTGTTCTGGTAATGGATTACAAGGTCTGGTAATGGATTACCAGAACATATTTTTTTATTGTTTCAAAAACTTTTATGTAGAAAACTTCATCTCAATAATTTCTTTCACAAATCTCTTTTAAGAAATGATTTGAACTATTCTTGAAAGCTTTTGTTAAGTCTTTTGAAAACATTTTTACTTACTTTCAAAAGATTTAAAACTTGTTTAAATTTAAAGAGATTAATTTGAGATTTTTGAAAACTTATTCTCAAGGCCAAGCATACTTGCAATTCCAAAAGATTCTTTTACATACTTAGCTAAGTTGACAAGACATATTTATGTGCCACTTGAGATCTTGTTTTTGCATCAACTTGCTTTAGCTCAACCTTGATTCTTCTTCAATGCTTTATAATCACTTTGGCATCATCAAAACATTTGTGCATATTATCTTCCACATTCTCCCCCTTTTTGATGATGACAATTCACTGTAAAGGGAAAGAAAATAGAACAATATATTTCCATCACTCCCTCTTAAACTCCCCTTAGTAAAGCATTGATTGAAGTTCCTTTTATTTTATAAAAGGAGTTGTACTTATGTTTTGAAAAAGATTGTAGAGATCAATGTTTATATTTTAAAACATAAGTGTCAAGTTGGGCATCAAGAATATTTTTGTCAAAATATTTTAGTCAAACTTAGCCCAAAGTAATGTAAAAAAAAAAATAAACATTTTCTTTTCCTTTGCGGTCTTATCTCTCTCCCTTTGGCAACATCAAAAAGCCAAGTAGAGGATTAAGATAAATGTGATCTTTTTCCTTTTGTGATCCTTATCCTTTCTCTCCCCCTTTGGCAACATCAAAAAAATATAATAACAAAGTTATCCACCAAAGGTAAAGAGCAAGCTAAACATGATGTCAAACCTACTTGCAGATAAATAGAGAAGGTATCCAACCATACCTCTGTACTGTAAAATATTTATGGATTTACCACCTTCATTTTTGTCCAAGTAGCAAGTAGTGCTCATGGGTGTGGCCATTGGTTTAGCAATTTCCATTCCAAATCGTTTGAGTAATTCATTACAATATTTACTTTGATTGATGAAAATTCCATTTTTAGTTTGTCTTATTTGTAATCCAAAGAAAAAAAATTTAATTCTCCCATTATGGACATTTCAAATCTAGAAGGTTGTTCAACATATACTTCTTCTTGAATAAAACCATTTAGAAATGCACTTTTGACATACATTTGATATAGTTTGAAATCCATTATAGATGCATAGGCAAGTAACATTCTAATGGCTTCTAGTCTAGCTTTGTTTCTTATGACTATACTATGTTCATCAATTTTGTTTTTTTAAAAAAATCCATTTAGTTCCTATAATTGGATGATTATTTGGTCCATGGACTAGTTTCCATACTTGATTTTTCTCAAATTGATTTAACTCTTCTTGCATAGCATTTATCCAATGTTCATCATTTAAGGCTTCATCAATGATTTTTAACTTCTATTTTTGAAACAAAAACCAAGTTATTGCATGCTTCTTTGAGAGAGCATCTAGTAGTTACCTCTTTTGATATGTCTCCATGATATTTTCAAGAGGATGATTTCTTGAGATTCTCAACTCTCTTTGAGGAATCATGTTTGTTTGATTCTCTTGAATTATAGAATCCTCCATTCTTTCATCTTCTTTGTCCTTATGAGTTTGCTCATGAATATGAGTGTCTTCAAAGCTTTCTATTTTTCCAATGTCAAGTATTTTTCTTTGTTGTTGTCTCCATAGGTTACATGTCCACTTTTCTTAGGAGTAATGTCAATGAATTTTAAAGTATCTCCTATCATATGCTTGGAACATTCACTATCAATGTACCAAGTTTGGTATTTGGAATCCTTCAAGACAAAGAATGAATTGATTTTGGTACCGAAGTTTTCTTTGGGTCCTTAATGTTAGTAATAACAGAAGAACCATTAGGAATCCAAACCATATTCTTGTTAATGGAGAACTAGTAACTTGTGTGGGAACAAAGAAATTTTTGTATTTCTTTTGTTGTTTTTGAGGATTATATCCTAATCCTATCTTATCAAATACACATTTTTGTTTTCCTAATATTATATCTAAATTATTTCTTCCACTAGTAAATTTTGCAAGAGTGTTTCTTAGGTTACTAATTTCCTCTTTAAATCTATTGCATGTTGAACATGGATGATTTATTTTATTTGTTTCTAAATTATTTTTAATCTCTTGATTTTCTTCTTTAGAATTTATTATCCTAATTTCAGTTTTAAGATCATCTAATTCATTATTTAATTCTGAAATCTCTTTTTCCAAGTTTGAAATTGTTTTCTTATATGACGATACTAATTTTGCAAGTTTAAAGGAATATTTATGCAAATCATTGAATGCATCTTGAAGATCATCAAATGAAATTGAAATATCATTGTTAGAAGATTTTACCTCTTCTTCGCTTTCGTAATCTTTGGCCATGAGTCCCAAATTTACAACTTCATTTTCAGAGTCACTTGAAGAATCCATGTCATTTTCTTCCAAAGTGATATAAGCTTCTTCCCTTTCATTTCTTTGAAGCTTTTCTTGTTGGATTTTTCCATTTTTCTTTTAAGGATCGGACATTCTAATGTCAAATGTCCCGATTGATTGCATTCATAGCATCTCGGGGTTGAAGAAGATTCTTCTCCTTTCTTTTTTATGTTGAAATTGAATTTTCTTCTATTTCCTCTATTCCTTAGGAATTTGTGGAAACTTTTTACAAAGAGATTGAAATCTTCATCATCATCATCATCATCATCTTCCACAATGTTGTCATCTTTTTCATTTTCTTCATGAGAGGATGAAGATGCTTTAAGTGCTATACTTTTCTTCTTTTTGTCACTATTTTCATTTTGACTTAGTCTCATCAATTCCATTTCATGCTCTTGAAGTTTTCCAAATAGAGATGCAAGAGATATGGTTGTTAGATCTTTTGATTCAGCAATTACAGTCACTTTCGGTTGCTATTCCCTACTCAAACATCTCAAAATTTTGTTAATAAGATCTTCATTAGGAAACATTTTTCCTAGGGATGCAAGATGATTGATTATATGTGTAAATCTCTTTTGCATGTCTTGAATACTTTCATTTTGATTCATTCTAAATAATTCATATTCATGGATGAGAGTGTTTCTCCTAGATCTTTTAACATCATTAGTGCCTTCATGTGTTACTTTTAATGTATCCCACATTTCTTTTGCACTTGTACAATTTGAAATTCTAAAATATTCATCCATGCCTAATGCAGAAGTGATTATATTTTTGGCTTTCAAATTGTATTGAACTTTTCTTCTATCATCATCACTCCATTGATCTTTGGGTAAATCTTTTATTTGATGACCTTCTACAATAATGGGAATGAAAGGACCATTTTCAACAGAATCCCATATGTTTAAATCTATGGCTTCTATAAAAATTTTCATCCTAGATTTCTAATAATGATACTCTTCACCATTGAATATTGGAGGTCTATTAATGGAGTTTCCTTTGGAAAATAAAAAAATTGTTGAGGCCATTTCAATTCTTGAAGCTTTTAAGCCTTATACAAGAAACCTGCTCTTGATACCACATTCTCCCCCTTTTTGATGATGACAACATACTGTAGATGGAAAGAAACATAAAACGGTGTATATCAATCACTCCCCCTTAGTCTCCCCCTTAATAAATCATTGTTTGATGTTAATTTTATATTATAACCACATTTGAATTTAAATAAATAGTTGTAGTGATCAGGTTAAATTGTTTAATACAATTTTTGATCAGGAATATAAATTATATAAATTATCCCTTTTTCTTCTTTCCTTTCCTCTCCCCCTTTGGCAACATCAAAAGGAATGAGACAATGTATATAAAAAGAAATAGAATAAGATAAACAAACACCATTCAGAACAGAAGTGAAATATGTCCTAATAGCAAAATAGTCAGAGTCAAAGGTGCAGAATGATCCTAGATTAGCAAAATATGTCCTAATCAAAAAGTTCAGAAATTGATTAAAAATAGTCCAAAACATAAGATAAACTAAAAGAACAACTATCAGAATCTCAGTCAACTAGCTACTCGGAAGGGCGGCGAAGAGATTTTACTTCCTCCTCAAGACGAGTTATGCGAGTGTCAAGAGAATCAAAACGTTCACCAATATAGAAACGGAGATCTCTAATTTCATTGAGAACATTCGAGAGAAGTGCTGATGAAGGATCTTGAGGAGGTGGGGACAGAGTTCTATCATCAGTGTCAACTGCTTGAAAATCCCGCTTCCTGACCTAGGTGTTTTCCAGTGTTTTCTTGTATCCAAAGGAAGCAATTGCATTTGCCCCAATCTCAAAGACCCTTTTAACTGGAACCCATGTTTCATCTTCCAGAACATTAAAATGTTTCAAAATAGTAGTTATAAAGTGTGGGTATGGAAGAGAAGCATTAACCTGCAAGGCCTTATTCATACGACTCCTAATCAGATGAGCCCAGCTAAACTCCCAGCCAGTGATTAGAGCCCATATCAAGATTAAATCTTCCTCTGATGCTTGTGCAAGGTTAGTGGTGCGGGGAAGCAGTACCCGAACAATGATATAATGCATGATGCGAAAATCAAATTTTATTGATCCAGCCAATAATCATCCAATCATGTCAGCATTATCCACACAAATCATACTTCGGGCATTGGGATGGGAATATTCTGGTTTCCATGTATCCGGAATCGTTCCCTCAAACAGTGTACCCTGATCTTTTAATTTTGATAAATCACAGAACAGAGATTGATTTATCACTATTGGAATTTTTTTAACCTCACTGTGAAGAACCCCATTCCTGATTTCCAAATTACTGTAAAAGACCCTGACTAATTCTGGATATACAGGGTTCTTCATAGACATAAAATCTAGTAACCCATAATTTTTAAAAATCGTATAACACTCAAATGATTCACCCTCAAAAAAATCAATACTGATATACTTGGGATCAACAATATTTCGCTCAGAAAATAACTAGTAGTACCTATCTCGTTGTTCGTCTGTGGAGAACAGAGTGAGAGCACGTCCAGAGTATGGAAGAGGATTCGTAGGAGCAGGGGCGTCGTCGAAGGGAGGCTGTTGTTGGCGGTCGGCGGTGGTTGAACGTGAAGAACCCTTACGACGTTTTGATGATTCCGCCATTTGAGTGATTGTTTTAAAAAGAAAAGAAAAGAAACTTAAAGCATATGCTAGTCGGATTCTCTAGGGTGGGAGCTTGAAGTGACCTTGGTGGTATTCAAGCCACTCCCACAAGCACTACTTCGAGTTACCCTAAAATGAAGAGGTTTAAAAATGGCCAATTAAAAACCAAGATGAATGAAAAAAAAGGTCAAAACACAAGAGGCCAAAAATTGAACAAAAGGAAAACAATTGGAAGAAGAAACAATTTCAAGTCTTCAAGTCTTCAATTCTCCACCCCTTCACAATGAACACCCAAGGTTAGCCTTTCAATGGTGTTTGCACTCTTTGATTTGGTGTGATCCTCCAAAGCCCCTTGAACTCAAATCGGACAACCCCTCTACTCAATCTACCAAGAAAGTGTGTGGTGTTTAGAAGCTTTCCTCACCTAGGTCAAGAAGAAACCAAAACCCAAGAGTACAAGAGGCCAAGGAAGAAAAACTAAAAAGGCCCAATTAAAAAGGCTAAACTCAAGTGAAATTGATAAGATAAACTTAAGAGTAGAAAGAAGACACAAAACTAAAATTAAGGCACATTAAGAAAGATAAGCACACAAGAGAATAAGTCCTAGAATGACACTAGAATAGAATTTATCAAATAGGCTTAAAAGAAAGTAATGCACTTAATGTGTTTGATTAAATGTCTCATTTGGCCATTAAGCTTTGTCCAGAAGTCCAAAATAACACCAAGTGTCAAGGTATGAAAATTTGGTCCAAAACACCACAAGTCTAGCAAAGGTTCCCTTTTTCTTTTGTCTTGGATTCTTTTATTCCTTTTTAGGCTTGGATATGCCTCGGTTTTAGTGTCAAAGGTCCAGCCAAAATCTATGTTTTTTTTAATGTTTATACTTTTCCTTTGCTTGGGATTTACACTTGTGTTTGTTGGTTTGGTTAACAACTTTTTGGAGTATTCTCTTAGTAACTTACAATAGATCAATGAGACATGATTTGAGTGTTTTCTTAAAGTTTTAATATGCAATGTCCAGCAACAAAAATATGCACATAAAAGTTCTGTTCATGCTCAAATCATCAAACACCATGTAGGCATGTCAAGTGCACAAGAATTACTCAAGACTATTGATATGGCCAAAAAAATTTCAAGCAAGAATGTGCAAGGAATTTAATCACACATGATATTTATGTGGTATGGAACATGCTAGAATTAATTATCATGCATAATTAACTCTCTAAAGCACATTAAAGGTTCACGGTCATTTCATCAAACAAGTGGCATGCATGTCATTTTTTTACTCATTTCAAGGATAGAGCATAAATGTTTGGAATGCTTTTCAAGGTAGTTCAAAAGAAACAAACTTATGACAAAATCTGATGGATTATAAAATAAAAAACATCAATATACCATGCAGCCCAAAATTTTCCAGCAACTCAAATTTAAAAGAAAATGGTAAGAACCTAAATAAGAAAGCCTAAAAATGCCAAAATGATTCACAAGGAAGATATGGTATGAATCAACACATAAAAAGAGATTTATGGATCATCAAAATATGGCAATATGATGACTCATTTAAGCACAACTTAGAAGACATTCAAGGAAGACATGACATGATCGAAAATACTTAGAGATAAGGAAAATGTTACCCTTGAAGAACCAAGGCTCTAGATACCACATGATGGCATCCTTGCTTGCATTGATGAGAGGTGATGATCAAGGAAGGAAACCTTTACTCCTTGGACTAAGTTCTTCAAAAGTGACACATGGTTTTAGAGAGGATGATAATGGAATGGACGAATTGGAGGTTGGGTAGAAGGTGTGTGATGAAAGGCTTGAGGAGGGTACTCTAGGGTTGACTCACTTTATGGTGATGAAGGCCACTTCTAGGGTTGTTTCTCTCAAGGTGGAGATGGTAGGGTGGTGGCCGAAAATAGCCAAGGGGACTAAGGATGATATAAAGGCTCAAGGCTCTCTCTATATTCAATATCCAAAGTATTTACAAGGTGTGATGCCTAGGGTATTTATAAGTGTGGGGTGACATCATAAAACCCTAGGGAGGGTGGAGGCTAGGTCATCATTAGATGATCATTCCTTCCCTAAATGGAATAAAACCCATGTAGTCTCACAATTTCTTGAAAGAATAATTTAGCAATGTTACTTGCATCATCCACTTTGTGGCATGGAATAAAGTGTGCCATTTTGCTAAAACGGTCCACAACCACAAAGATAGAATCCTTTCCTCTTTGGGTCCTAGGCAATCCAAGGATAAAATCCATGGAAATGTCTACCCAAGGAGAAGAGGATATTGGCAAGGGGGTGTATAGTCCATGAGGTTTAGTGGTAGACTTTGCTTGTAAACAAGCAATGCAACTACTACAAAACCTTTGGACATCTCGTTTCATATGAGGCCAAAAGAATTTCTCTCTCAAAAGTGATAGATTATGGCCAAGGCCAAGGAATCCAAGAGGAGATACATTAAAAGAACCAAGAGGAATGGGATGATTTTGAAGACCTTTTTCATATGTTGTAAATATCTTGTACATAGTTTCTTTTGTATAGGTTATTTTTGCCTTTGTATTTGTAAGACACTTTATTTCCCTTTTTAGTAGCTATTGTATATTGATTCTAGGGTAGGTTACTTGGACACTTTGACTCCATTTAACCTAACCTAGAAATACATTCTTTTCTTAGTTTTCTAGTAGGAGTGGCATTAGCAAATTAGAGAGTGTCCTTAGTAAGCTAGAGAGTGCTCCTAGCAATTTAGCCAAAGGTGGTCCTAGGCTAAATTTTTCATATTGGACTCATTTTACTCCTAATTTTTCATAGATTTGATTTAGCTAGGTTCCATTCCCATTGAATGAACCTAACTAAACCAAATTAACCATTTTCAAATCAAAAGGAGTAAATTAATTCCAAGAAGCCACCCACCTTAGAAGTGTGTTCACACTTGTGTTCACACTTGTGTGAACACTTGTGTTCACACTTGGACAAAATTCATGGAGTTTCTTAAGCTTGGAAGCTTGAAGCACAAGCTTCTCCTTGGCTAGCTTACCAAGCAAGCCAAGTGAGAAGCTTGCTCTCCAAGCCTCTTGACCTTGGACGGTTTATCTAGACTCAACCATGGTTCCTAGTGAACCATGGTCAAGACTAGCTTGCTCTCTAAGTTTCCTACTCCTATAAACTTGTAATTCTTTGATTGAAAAACACTTTTGACCAATTTGAGAAATGAAATCTGAATTTTCTCTCTAAATCAAGAGTCACAAAAACCGAAGAGAACTTTCTCTCCTAAGTTCTCTCCAAAGGTGCTTCAACCTTACCTTGGTTCCTTAAGCTTCTACCTCAAGCTAAGGAGTAACCGAGCCACTTCAAGGCTTCTTCTCCATTGAAGAACACTTCAAGGAACTTCAAAGAGTCATTGGAGTCTTAACCTCAATAGCATTCACGGTCCTAAGCATGGAGCAAGTGAAGGAATCATCAATCTCCTCACCTAGTTCCATCAAAAAGTGAAAGAGTTTTCTCAATTCCAAAATGCCCCATGAGCCCACCCTTATGGCTTTCCTTGACCAAGAGTTTCCTAATAGATCCTTGGGGTATACAAAGTTTGTTTTCTTTAAAAAGATACCCCTCAGAAATATAGTACCCTTGATAAGGTTTTTGAATACATAAAGAATAAAAGTTAGCAAAATCAAGGTCTTTCTCATACAACTCCTTGATGTCATCAAACCCTAGTATTTGAGAACCTAGGATATTCAATAAAACATGTCTTCTAGACAAAGCATCAGCCACTACATTTGTAGAGCCCTTTTTATATTTGATGACATAAGGAAATTGTTCAAGGTACTCAACCCATTTTGCATGTCTCTTATTTAATTTATGTTGACCCTTCAAATATTTAAGTGATTCATGATCACTTTGGATAACAAATTCCTTGGTGACAAGGTAATGTTCCCAAGTTTGAAGGGCACGAACTAAAGCATATAACTCCTTGTCATAGGTAGGGTAGTTCAAGGCAGCCCCATGAAGTTTTTCACTGAAATAGGCTATGGGGTGACCACCTTGTAATAACACAGCTCCTATACCAAGACCTGAAGCATCACATTCTAGCTCAAAAGTTTTAGAAAAATCAGGCAAAGCTAGAACAGGTGCTTGAGTAAGTTTATGCTTAAGTTCTTGAAAAGCTAAATTATGTTTTTCCTTCCATTCAAAGACCACATCCTTTTTCACTAACTCATTGAGAGGTGAAGCTAATGTAGAGAAGTTAGGAACAAATCGTCTATAAAATCTTGCCAAACCATGGAAGCTACTAACTTCACTAACATTAGTAGGAATAGGCCATTCTTGGATGGCTTTGATTTTCTCGGGGTCCACATGTACCCCATTTTTGCTTACCACAAACCCTAGGAAAATAACATTATCCACACAAAAAGTGCACTTGTCTACATTGGCAAACAAGTTATTGTCTCTAAGAACAAGTAAGACTTATCTTAGGTGATCCACATGATCACTTAGACTTTGGCTATATATTAAAATATCATCAAAATAAACAACTACAAATCTACCAATGCAATCCCTAAGGGTATGATTCATTAGCCTCATGAATGTGATAGGTGCATTAGTAAGCCCAAAAGGCATTACCAACCATTCATATAGACCAAACTTAGTCTTAAAAGCAGTTTTCCACTCATCACCCTCCTTAATTCTAATTTGGTGATATCCACTTTTAAGATCTATTTTGGAAAATATGGATGACCCATGCAATTCATCAAGCATGTCATCAAGCCTAGGGATTGGGTGCGTATATTTTATGGTGATGTTGTTGATGGCTCTACAGTCACAACACATCCTCCATTTTCAATCTTTTTTTGGCACCAAAATGACTGGTACAGCACAAGGACTTAGACTCTTTTGAATCCAACCCTTCTCCAACAACTCTTGTACTTGCTTCTCTATCTCTTTGGTTTCTTGTGGGTTAGTCCTATAGGCTGGCCTATTTGGAAGACTAGCCCTAGGCACAAGATCTATTTGATGCTCTATTCCCCTAAAAGGTGGAAGTCCAATTGGGCCTTCACTAGGGAACATATCACCAAATTCTTTCAAAAGATTTTTCACCTCAAGGGGTAGAGAAGTTTCCAAAGAAGATGTGGCAGTGCAAGTTAGTGTTCCTCTACACACGAGGATATGAGAAGATGGCTCAAGAAAGAGAGAGGTTTTGTGTAAAGGTTTTGAATCAAAAATCTCTACTTGAACTATCTCTAGAGAAGGAACACTATTCTCTCTAGCATCCTCTTTTTCACTAATTTTTAGAACTTTTTTTTTCAATTTTTTTTTCTTTTCCTTTTCTTGCTCACGTTTGGTCTTCATTTGTACTTGATCTTCCATCACTTGTGAAGGTGATAGAGGATGAAGCATTAACTTCTTACCCTTATGAGTGAAAGTTATTTTATTAGTGAGGCCATCATGATGAGTTTGTTTATCAAATTGCCATGGCCTACCCAATAAAATATGACAAGCCTCCATGGGAACTACATCACATTGAACTTTATCTTGATAGTTCCCAATAGAAAACTATACTTCCACTTGTTGGTTGACCACCATATCCCCATCATTATTAAACCTGATGGAATAACACTAAGGCCAAGAAGTCCAAGAGGTGATGTATTGAAGGAAGCAAAAGGAATGGGTTAGTGTTGAAAAACCATAGGAGGAGTGAGGCCTACTTTTGGGCCTTAGCTCCTAAGTTTTTATAGCATTTATTTTTATTCCTATTTTGCCCTTATCTTTGATTCCAAATTTACCCTTGTACTTTGGGGTATTTTAGTCATAGAATTTATTTTACTTGTATTTTTTACCCTTGTATTTTGGGGTGTTTAGGACTTAGAATTTATTTTCTTTTGTATTTCCCATTTTACCCTTGTATTATGGGGTGCTCTAGATGATTAGGGTTTTTAATTTTGGGCTAGGGTGTTAATTAGAGGGTGACGCATTTTTGGTGCTTATTGGGTCTATTTTTGGTGTTAGAAAGGCTTAGGCCCAAGTGGAGGGCAAAGGTTGCATGGTCTTATCATGCACCTAGATATAGCCAATCTAAACCCAAAGATTCCATCCTTGGCCACCAAGTTGCATCTAGGGTTCATTTGCATTTCATTTGGAATGCATTTGCCTACTCCAAATGCAACCCTAGATGCCTCCCCTCCTATAAATACCCAACACCCCACACCTTCTAAATACTTTGGAATATATGAATTTGAGTGAGCCTTTTTGTGCCTCAAATCCTCTCCTTAGTCACTAGGTTACCTTTGGCTAACCTTCTCCTATCTCCACCATTGGAGAGTGAGAACCCTAGAGTGGCCTCCATTTACCTTTGGAGTGAGCCAACCGTGAGCAACCAAACACCTTTCACCATATGCTTCCGCCACCCTAAACACTATCTCTCATCTAGCTTCCTTTTTCCACCATAAACCTCCCTTTGTCCTACCTTTGATGAGCCTAGATCAAGGGCAAGGAGTCTCCTTTCAACTATTGTCATCACCCATGGAAGGAACTACTCCATCAAAACCAATGGAGTTGATAAGGTTTGGGATGGGGTGTGGTAGTCAAGCCCAACTTTTCAACCATCCTAGTGCTACAATAATTGCACCAAGATCCACTATCCACTATGAGAGAACAAGCCTTGTTTGAAATATTACATCTTGTATGAAAAATGTTCTCTCTTTGGGATTGTGTATCACTAGGTTGGTTGTTGAGGACCTTTCTCATCATAAGAAGTTCCCTATTGTAAAGATAAGTGACCTCACATGACTCTTCCTCACTTGCTTCTTCTTGATCCTCACTTGAAGATGAAGAAGTAGTAGCTTCATCATGGCTACTATAAATGTCTTGGCCCCTTAAAATCATCACTTTCTTATTAGGGCATTGAGAAGCAATGTGGCCTCTCCCAAGACACTTAAAGCACTTTATATCACTAGACTTAGTGCTAGTGTGTGAGGTGTTTGTTTTTTTGTCTTTTTCTTTTTCTTTACCCTTGTCTAGATTTTTGGAGGGAAAAGTATTTTTCTTTTCAAAATCATTTTTCTTACCCTCCCTCTTGCAGTCAACCTTAGAGAAAGAAGATGAGTATGAGCTTGTTTTAAAACCTTTTCTCAAATTTTGTTGTTCAACCTTGATGCAAAGTTGAACCAAATCATTCAAATCCCTATAAGGGAGAAGATCAACCTTATCTCTTATCTCAAAAGTTAAACCACTCAAAAACCTAGCAATGGTAATATTTTCCTCCTCCCTAATACCAGCCCTCATCAAATATAACTCCATCGTTTGTCTATATTCTTCCACAGTCATATTTTTTTGATGGAGTCTTTGGAGCTTGTTGATAAGCTCCCTAGTGTAGTAAGAGGGAATATGCCTCCTCCTCAAGGCACTCCTTAATTCATTCCAATATTGAATTGGAGGATCATTATGGAGACGCCTATCTCTCACAAGAGAAGTCCACCAATACATGGCATGACCTTGGAAGCTCAAAGTGGCTAGGGAGACTTTCCTTTCTTCACTCACTTAATGGCAAGTAAAGATTTGTTCCACCTTCATCTCCCAATCTAGGTACCCCTCCACATCATCTTTTCCATGAAAATAAGGGAGATCTACCCTAGATTCCCTTGTCTTGGGGTCCTATGGACTCTTCTAGGAGGTTGTTGATAATGATCTCCTAAGGCTAGGCTATCATGCATTGACTCTCCTAGGGTGGAACTATTGGCGTATGAGCTATGTCTACTATGGTGTTTCTTTTTTTTTTTTTTTTTTCTTTTTCCTTTAATAGACGAATTTCCTCCTCCATAAGAGCAATTTGAGCTTCTCTTTCAAATTTTTCTCTAATTCTTTGTTGTGATTCTTGCTCTTTCCATAGCTTTAGTGATCTTAATTCACGTGACAACTTAGCAAGATCATTGTTATCACTTGAATTAGTATCACTATGAGGAGTAGAAAATTCTTCCATTATAGGTGAAAGATTCTTTTTGATGAAAGAAGTTTGAAAAGAAATTTTTATGCAAGGTTAAGACTAAGTACTTGGAGGATTAAGTATACAAATTGAACTTTGGAGGGAGGTGAGCTACTAAGAGCCACTTAAAAACCAAGCCTCTTCAAGTAAAAACTACTAATCCCCTTTGTAGTTAATCTCTACCAAATTCTTTTCAATGAAAATAATTTTGGATGATTGGTGATCTATGATATGCTAGTCATAGGAAAGCAAATAAAACCAAATATTTAAACAAGAATTAAACTACTAAACGTGTCCTAATGTGAGAGCTTGAGAGATACCAAAGATCATCAAGGACCACTCTCACCAAGTACTAACGAAAATGTACACCTAAGGAGAGATGGTTGTGTACCAAAGACACACCCAAGACACTCCTTTAAATGGCCAATTACAAGATATAAACAAAGCTAAATAGCAAAGAACAAGTGGCTTAAAAGAAAATAGAAAAAACAGCCACCAAGAATTAGTGATGGATTAGTGACCAAATTTGCAACAAAATTTTCAAACTAGTAAGGAAAAATTGGTCTCTAAAATCCGTCACTAATGCTTATATATATATATATATATATATATATATATATTTTTTTTTTTTTTTAAATTCAAGTACAAATTCAAATTTAAATCTCCACAAGTCTTCACGGATGATCCAGTCCAGCATCCACAATTTTCCAGCCAAGAGTGTTTATGGTGTTTGTTTTTGAAGTAGCCAAATCCGAGAGCCACCTATGTCCTTTCCTCCTCCTTTTCTTAGGCTTCTTTTGATGACCCTTGTAGAACTAGCTTCTAGGAAGATAGGCTAGATCAAACTTAGGCCACACTTGAGTTTAATCAAAGATAAGAACAACAAAGAGAATTGAAGAATTAAGGAACATAAGAATAGAGTAGGAGATGACAATTTTAGATGACACAAACAAGTAGTTGACTAGAACAAGAAGGAATTGTCCTAAGATTAGTTCTAGAATGGATGCACAAAACCAAAACACTCAAAGATATGTGAGCTGAAAATATTATGATTCAAGAACAAGTACAAACCGAGAAGAAACAAAGGATAAACCAAACTCCTTAATTGGCTTTTGCTTTTCAAATTAGGTTTAACATTTTTTTTAATCAAATTTGTTTTGAATTTCTTTTGATCTTTCTTCTATTTTTTTTAAAAAACTTAGGAGTTGCCTTTTTCTTTCAAAGTTTATGTAACAATTAGGTCTCGGTCACACTTAGGAACACTAAAACCGGATTCAAAAATGAAGTGCCAAATGACAAGCAAATTAGGTTTAAATTCAAAGCAAATGTGACATGCTTTTGATGCTTGCAAGTTTGAATGGCACATGCACGGTTTTAGGCTCCAAAATTCAAATTCAAATTTGAAACACAAACACAATTTCCAGCACTCCTTTAAGTAATCAAGATCAAAACACTCACGGATTGAAGAAAATTTTTAAGACATTTTCAAATTTTGGGAAACCTACAAATTTTTCTAAGAAAACTACTAATGATCTAATAGTAGTTCATGAACTCAATCAAAACAAAATTATGAGCTTATACCAAATGAATATGGATCTCGGCCAAATCCAGAAAATGATTCAAGATTCTCTTAAAAAAAAAATTTCAAACGGATCAACAAGCAAAGCTAAGAATGATGAACATATAAAGGACTACACAAACGTACTAGACATAGATTCAAAACAAAAATTAAGACTCAAGCATAAAATGACCGAATTAAAATTTCAAATAAGACTCAAATAAAGCAAAACGTTCATAGGCAGAAAATTTCCTAATAGGCACAAGAATGGAGCATGATTCATGGAAGCATATTATCTCAAAAGCATAATGAATCATTCAAGCAAACAAGAAACTAGATCCATCAAATTTTCAGGCTAAAATTAGATCTGGGAATGAAGAAACTCTCATGTGACAAGAACTCAAAACAAGATGAACAAAAATGAAAACAATGAACCACGGATCACAACATCAAAAGATAAGAATCAAGACTTATCTCTTGAAGAAAACCGGATGCTCTTGATACCACTTGATGTGCTTCCACTTGGAATGCACACGGATGCTTCAAGCCTTCATGGAAATCCTTGGAAGAAGCTTCAAGGATGGAGGCTCCACAAAGGCTCAATGTGACCTAAGCTTGCATACAAGCTAAGTTTGGAGAAGAATAGGGTTCCTAGCTCTACAAAGAGAAGCACTCAAGGAAGGTAGAGTTTAGGAAACTAGGTGACTTCGGAGGGATGAATTCAAGAGAGAAAAACTCATCAATATAATCCAAAGTGGCATACAAGTCTCGGCCATAGTGTTTTATAGGAGAAAATTAGGTTAAGGTGACCTTGGGTTAACCTAAGGTTAAGTGGAACCAAGGTAAGGTTTACTTAACCTTAGGCGCCCAAAATTTGAATTCAAAATTCAAATTTTGGTGCCTAAAACCCGGATCGCCCATGTGCTAATTCATTTGGCATGTAATTAGAAATCCATTTGAGTTGCATTTTGGATCACACCATGTGCATGTGTTGCACATGGCCGAAATGCACATCAAATGTGATTTTAATTACATGCTAATGAAACTTCACATGTAACCTAAATAACCCTAAATTCACATGACCTCTAAATGCAAATCCTAATCTACATGGCCGGAAATACAAGGCCCAAAAGAAATACAAGGCACCAAGGCCCAATCCTACACTAACTCTAGTCTACTTGGACTTGAGTCAAAGCCCAACAAAACAAAGTAATGGGCTTCCCTTGGGCTTGGGCCCACTCTTCATGTATCCTTCTTGCCATAGCCCTAGTAGTTGGGCCCTTGGCCCATGGGCTTCCTCCATCACATGTGCTAGCTCATTTGGCATGTAATTAGAATTCCATTTGAGTTGCATTTCGGATCACACCATGTGCATGTGTTGCACATGGCCAAAATGCACAACAAATGTGTTTCTAATTACATGCTAATGCAACTTCACATGTAACCTAAATAACCCTAAATTCAAATGACCTCTAAATGAAAATCCTAAGCTACAAGGCTGGAAATACAAGGCCCAAAAGAAATACAAGGCACTAACTTTTGAGGTGAGCGATGCCTTATGATTGGCTGACGTCCTTTCGACGTTGGTGGAGTATCCCGGTTATCCTTATTCGGGTGACTCTTTTGATTTTCTGGTTTTGTTGCCTCTGTGTAGGCTGTTATCTGCTGGGGGATTCTGTCGTTAATTTTGATTAGCCTCTTCTGTTAGGCGGATCATCTTGACGTTCAATGATTGGCTGAATGCCGAATTCCGCTTGGGGAATGATTATTGATCTTTTTTGGATTTTCTCTTTTTGAAGGAGTGCCTCTGAGTAGGCGAATTATCTTGATGTTCGGTGTTCGGCTGAGTGCCGGATTCCGCTTGGGGAATGGTTATTGATGTTTTTGATTTTTTGCTTTTTGAAGGGGTGCCTCTGAGTAGGCGAATGGGGATTGAAGATCTTATGTATCCCGGAGTATTATTTAGAAAGCCTCTTCAGGCTTAGCTTCACTCGTCGCTCGAGTTGGAAAGCTATCTTCCACTGAGGAAGTCAAAGTCCTTTGACTCGGATATTCTGTTCGGATGATCATGCTTCCATTGGGGAATCTTGCTGATCTTGCTTTGATAGCTCTTACTGGGGATTTGATCCACGAGAGTGAGCTGAGAAGTCTCTGGGGAGTATTATTTCGACAAGCCTCTCCAGGCTCAGTTATTCTGTACAATTTGTTGAGTATTATTTCGGCAAGCCTCTCCAGGCTCAGTTATTCTGTACAATTTGTTGATTTTCTGTTCAGCCCAAGAATGCAAGCTGAGATGTCTCTTGGGGAGTATTATTTCGGCAAGCCTCTCCAGGCTCAGTTATTCTGTATGATGCGAGAGTATTATTTCGGCAAGCCTCTCCAGGCTCAATTATTCTGTATATTTGTTGGATTTTCTGAATTTTGCCTTTTTTCGTTGATTTCGGCTTTTTCTCTTGGAGGGATCTCAAACACACTCACAGATAAAGTATGCATGGGAATGAAGATGTTGTTGATGTACAATAGAATGGGCCAATACGGGCCGTATTGAATTCAATATGCCCGTATTGGTGTGGACGTTATGGCCAATACGGCCCTATTCATTTCGGTACGCCCGTATTGAGTTGAAAATTTGTTCATAACCCTGATTTTAGTACGGGTGTACTGAACATGGTACGGGCGCATTGTTTTTTCTAAAGTTTGATTTTATTTTATTTTATTTTATTTTATTATTATTTTTTTTTTTGATTTTTGGTTTTTTCAATAAACAGAGAATAAGTGATCTTCCAGTACACCTATCATCTGTATGCATGTATGCGGTATGATGCACCTAATTCTATTTGATTTATTTTTTCAAAAGAATTAACCGATGCGTTTCTTTGCTTGGATTTTGCCATTCCTCAAGACGGGCTGTGCGCTGCCGATTTACATAACCGAGGAATGATGCGTGTTATATCGAGATTGGTGTCATCAACCCAGTGATTCTTCCCTTCCTTTAGAAGACATGTCAACCCTCCTATTGACCACTATATCTCCATGTTTCCACTAGATTATCCTAAAATCGTTTGGGACAAGAGAGAAAAGAAAGGAAAGATATTTTTGTTCTGAAGTTTGTGTTTTAGAGGGGATTTATTTTTCAAAAATGGTTTTTGTAAGAATGGTTGGACAAGGTAGGCTTATGTGTTTAGGCTTGTTTAATTAAACACTTATGAAGTTAAGGAAGTCTTGTTATTGACGTTGTGATTTGACAACTTAGATAGCTTCCCTTGAACCTTTCTTTTTGAATTCGGCTCATGGTACCATCATGGATTTCTTTTGCTTTTTTGATTGTCCTTATTTTTTGCCTAAAACACCCTTTTGTGGCGTCTCAGCGGACCTTTGTTTTTGTTCTTTTTTGCAACCCTAACTTTTGCCTAGGTCACCCTTTCGTGGGATTCCTAGCGGGTTCTTTGCTCTTATTTTTGCGCAGCCCCCTTTTTGGGTTTCCTGCCGAGCTTTTTTTTTGTTTTTATGATTTTTTGTTTTTAAAGGATTTCTTTTTTATCCATGATGGCACTTGTCGAGGCCAAGGAAAGGTGCTCCAAGTTGTCACACACACTTCCACATAAAAATGATGCGGGTTTATTGTTATTAAGACAATTTTAACCTCATTCATGCTTATTCAAACAGGGTTAAAATAATGTGGTCTAGAGATTTATTGCAAGCAAGAAAAGAAGCAATAAGAAATAATAAAGAATGATTTTATTATAATTCTAGAGGAAACATGTGCCCTATCGAGGCTCGGGGGTCGGGCTGTCCCCGAGGAGTAATCTCTAATAGTCATCAGGTCTATACATCCCTATCGGAAGGAGAAAAACACTTGACGACGATGACCGGCCTTAACACTTGTGAACCGGCCTTCCTAAAGATCTGGCTTAAAGAACGTCGAGAAGGATCTTGGTTCCTCTTCGTCCTTTGATCTTTATTCTCGGATTCTTTATTTTCCTCGGTTTTCTCTTCTTTTTCTTTCCCTTTATTCTTGGGAGCTTTGTCCTTAGAGATATCGCTGTCAGCAGAAGAATGGATGTCGTATATCCATGGCACAGCCTTATTTGATTTGTAGGGAAAAGGTCTTGGAGCAGTGATCCTTAACGGTGTCGGACCTTCCCCTTTATTCGTCTTGATTACCAACAACGGAGTTGATGTGCGCTCACTTGGCGCGGTTGTTGGCTTACACTTAATAACAAATGGCGTGCGATCCATTCTGAACATACGCATCGATTAATTCTTTCTTTTTATTAATGTTTGTTGATGAATTACTAGGAGGGATGTATGAAATGCAAACCTAGATCCCTCCATGATCTTTGATAAGAATGCATGATATGAGATGATGGCGTTGAATATGCATGCATTGTGTTTATTCAACTAAGCATTATCATGTTTTCAGGATGTTCCTAAGATGATGCATGATATCGCTTGGTTTGGATAAATAACCCTTTTTCTTTTTTGGGTATTTTTTATTTATTATTTTTTTTGTATTTTTGGGTGAAAAGGGAAACTACCTATATGAATGTGATGAAGGTAGATGTTAACACCATGTAATGGAAGATTCTTATTCCTATTTATTCTTATTTTAAAAAAGGAATTTTGTATGTTTAAAGAATGCAATGTATGCTCAAACAATGTCACATAAACAATGCACAAACAATTCACTCATCCACGAACAGTCACGAGCGTATCACGAGGTAGGGGTATCCTGCAGAAAAGTGCATATTCAAGGTTGTCGCCACCGGCCCGAAACGGGCTTTCGGCATTCGCGAAGGATGGTTTGGACTCGTTTATTTGTTTAAAAATATGGATTGCTAGAATGACGTATTCTCAAACTGAGACCTTGTCAAACGAGCAATTTTATTAAATGATTCACCAATCCATATTAATCCCAAGCGGGACCCTCCATGGATTAGTGGTTTTCGTAAAAGGAGGGTTCGTGGAGTCGCCACCAATGTTTTACTCAAAACATTGGAAAAAGGGATAAGGCAATTGATTTTATAAATCAACTTTGGCCATTACAACCAGAGTTGGGTAAGGGAGTCGGTTACGCGTGGGGAAGGTGTTAGCACCCCACAGCGCCCCTTTCGGGTTCCCTATGACAGATTATTTCTAAAATAATAGCGTAAAATTACTAAATTACCCCTATTTATTATAAGCGATTATAAATTAATTATCTACATGATGACAGTTTAAATATGCACACAGAAAGCAGTAAAAGGAAGGATTTAAGAAGAAACCTCTTGAAGCGTGCTTTTATATATTGAGTAAAACTGGGAAGCTTTTTGGCGTTCCCTCGCTCTACAAGCTCGCTCGCTCCTTCCTAAAAACTTTTAACTATGGAAATCCGGAGGATTTCCCTTCGACTAGGTTCGATCCTCAAGCAAAATGGCTCGGGGCTCAAGAACTTTGTCGGATCAACTCTCCGAGTGATTTCTAGGGCAGAACACTGCTCAAAAACCCCAGAATACTCAAGGAGAGGGTTAAAACTATCTCAAAAAGTGTGGAATGACGTCCAATTGACGTCATATTTATAGGGAATAGGTGCAATACGGCCTACAGAAGCAATACGGCCGTATTGAAATTTTTGAACTTCAATACGGCCGTATTGAGTTCAATACGGCCGTATTGAAATTCAGAAATTTCAATACGGCCGTATTGAGTTCAATACGGCTGTATTGAAGCTTCAATACGGCCGTATTGATTTCAGTACGGCCGTATTGAAGTTTCAGAAACTTCAATACGCCGTATTGAGTTCACTGCGGCCGTATTGAAGCTTCAATACGGCCGTATTAAGTTCAGTACGGCCGTATTGGGCTTCATTCCCTCCACTTCCTTATTTTGAGCTATTCTAAGACCTCTAGACCTACAGAGAACCCTCCTAGGGCCTTCCAGGAGTCCTTCTGGCTGATCTTCCTTCAGTCTTCGAGAGTCTTCAAGCTTTATTTCCGACCCGGACAATTTTAGGGGTCTACAGCTGCCCCCCCTTTACTTAGTCAAACGGTCTTTTGGTGTACCGGCTGACAAGTAAAGGAGTTGACCCAATTGTCCGGGTGATGCGCCGACCTTCTGACTTGTAGCGTCTTCCGGTGGAAAATTGTTGAGTAACCTCTCCAGGTTGTTGCATACCTCGGCGCTCCTGACAACCTCGGTAGCTAAGTTTACCCTCTCCAGGTCCTGCCTCTTAACATTCAGCAGTGTGAGTTTACCCTCTCCAGGTCCTGCCTCTTAACATTCAGCAGCGTGAGTTTACCCTCTCCAGGTCCTGCCTCTTAACATTCAGCAGCGTGAGTTTACCCTCTCCAGGTCCTGCCTCTTAACATTCAGCAGTGTGAGTTTACCCTCTCCAGGTCCTGCCTCTTAACATTCAGCAGCGTGAGTTTACCCTCTCCAGGTCCTGCCTCTTAACATTCAGCAGTGTGAGTTTACCCTCTCCAGGTCCTGCCTCTTAACATTCAGCAGTGTGAGTTTACCCTCTCCAGGTCCTGCCTCTTAACATTCAGCAGTGTGAGTTTACCCTCTCCAGGTCCTGCCTCTTAACATTCAGCAGTTGAGTTTACCCTCTCCAGGTCCTGCCTCTTAACATTCAGCAGTGTGAGTTTACCCTCTCCAGGTCCTGCCTCTTAACATTCAGCAGTGGGAGTTTACCCTCTCCAGGTCCTGCCTCTTAACATTCAGCAGTGTGAGTTTACCCTCTCCAGGTCCTGCCTCTTAACATTCAGCAGTTGAGTTTACCCTCTCCAGGTCCTGCCTCTTAACATTCAGCAGTGTGAGTTTACCCTCTCCAGGTCCTGCCTCTTAACATTCAGCAGTGGAGTTTACCCTCTCCAGGTCCTGCCTCTTAACATTCAGCAGTGTGAGTTTACCCTCTCCAGGTCCTGCCTCTTAATATTCAGCAGTGTGAGTTTACCCTCTCCAGGTCCTGCCTCTTAACATTCAGCAGTTGAGTTTACCCTCTCCAGGTCCTGCCTCTTAATATTCAGCAGTGTGAGTTTACCCTCTCCAGGTCCTGCCTCTTAACATTCAGCAGTTGAGTTTACCCTCTCCAGGTCCTGCCTCTTAACATTCAGCAGTTGAGTATTGCCTCTCCAGGCCTGCTTCCGTGTCTTCTGATCACTTCGGCAATGATTTGATATGATTTTTGTCTCCACAGTCCACGATGCTGCTTCGACGGTTTTTCTGATTTTGTGCCGCTGAGGGCTGGATAACGCAGGGATCCGTCTAGGGGATGTGCAGTCATTCATAGGTTCTTGTGCCCCAACTTGCATTGCATTGTTGGTACCCATGGGGAATTTTTGACTCCTTGGGGTGTAGACACAGATGCTCTCTCTCTGAGTTGAGTGATGCCTTATGTTTGGCTGACGTCCTTTTGACGTGGGTGGAGTATCCCGGTTGTCCTTATTCGGGTATCTCTTTTGGATTTTCTGATTTTTGTAGCCTCTGTGTAGGCTGTTTATCCGCTGGGGATTTTGTCATTCATTTCTTGACTGGATGTTTGGCTAAGAGCCGGATTCCACTTGGGGAATACTTATTGATATTTTTTATTTTCTTCTCCTTTTTGCAGGGATGCCTCTTGAGTAGGCGATTGGGGATTTGGGGATCTTATTGTATCCCAGAGTATTATTTAGGAAGCCTCTACAGGCTTAGCCTCGCTCAGCGCTTTGAGTCGGAGAGCTATCTTCCACTGAGGAAGTATTAAGTCTTTTGACTTGTATATACTGTTTGGATAATCGCACTTCCATTGGGGATTGCGTCGATTTTGCTTTGATAGCTCTCGCTGGGATTTTTCCGTGAGCTTGAGCTGAGGTTCCCTCTGGGGAGTATTATTTCTGCGAGCCTCTCCAGGCTCAGTTATTCTGCATACTGTGGAGGATGTGGAGTATTATTTTGGTAAGCCTCTCCAGGCTTAGTTATTCTGTACAAACTGTTTGTTGGATTTTCTATATCCTTGCCTTTTTTCATTTTCGGCTTTTTCTGTATTTTGCCTTTTCTTCTGATTTGGCTTTTTCTGTATTTTGCCTTTTTTTATGTTTTTGGCTTTTGCTGTACAGAAATTAAAAGTGCTAAAGAAATTAAATTCAGTTATTATGAGAGAGTATTATTTCGGCGAGCCTCTCCAGGCTCAATTATTCTGAAGGAGTATTATTTCGACAAGCCTCTCCAGGCTCAATTATTCTGAAGGAGTATTATTTCGACAAGCCTCTCCAGGCTCAATTATTCTGTATGACGAGGGAGTATTATTTCGGCGAGCCTCTCCAGGCTCAGTTATTCTGAGAGTATTCTTTCGGCAAGCCTCTCCAGGCTCAGTTATTCTGAGAGAGTATTATTTCGACAAGCCTCTCCAGGCTCAGTTATTCTGTGGGAGTATTGTTTCGGCAAGCCTCTCCAGGCTCAGTTATTCTGTGGGAGTATTGTTTCGGCAAGCCTCTCCAGGCTCAATTATTCTGTGGGAGTATTGTTTCGGCAAGCCTCTCCAGGCTCAGTTATTTTGAGAGTATTCTTTCGGCAAGCCTCTCCAGGCTCAGTTATTCTGTATGATGCTGTTGATTTTCTGAATCTTTGCATTTTGCTTGCTGCTGTCATACACAAGCAATTTTCTATTTTTCTATTTTATGTAATTGCCTCATGATAAGGTCTTTGAATGTGCAACTAATATGTGTGATGCATGCAATACAATTTTTTATTTTTGTTCATTTATTTAGAAAAGTGAGTGGCTCTCCCTATCCTCTTCTTCTTGGAGGACTTTCTGTCATTGACGCGAGGGAGTATTTTTATGAGCCTTTATGCAGGAGATCTATGGATTTTATAGGAACCCCTCCAATTTTCTTTATTTGACCAATTATTAAGAGAGTTTCGTACAATTTTTGAAACATCAATTTAGAGGCATAATCACATGGTCAAGAGAGAAAAGAAATGAATAGATATTTTATTGATATTCGCAAATGTTTTTACAGAAAGATATACAGAAGGAAATTTATGAAGAATGGCTGGCCAGGGTAGGCTATATACATTGGGCTTAACAATTATATCTGTAATTGTTGCTCTTTACGTTCCCCTAATTGCTTCGGCCTGAGCCAGGAGTGTAGATGCTGCAAGATGCTTGCTTCTAGAAGATAATCACTTGAATCGCCTTTCGGTTTTCGATTCAAGCGATCGTTACTTGCTTTGCTTTTACATCTTATTCTTTTGCCCCTAACTTTTGCCTAGGACGTATCCTAGCGGGGATGATTTTGCCGTTGTTTTGCCTAGTACCCTTGTACTGGCGGGCTTTTTATTTTACCCTAACTTTTGCCTAGGACGCCCTTTTTGGGTTTTCATCCTAGCGGGCCTATGCAAGCAACGTCTTCAAGCATAGTACTTCTTTACCACGTCAGTGTTGACTAAGTATCGAAGTTCTTTTCCATCCATGTTTGTGAGGATCAATGCTCCTCCTGAGAAAGCTCGTTTTACCATGTACGGTCCTTCGTGATTTAGGGCCCACTTTCCGATTTTGTCCTTTTGAGTTGGTAGTAATTTCTTCATTGCCAACTCTCCCTCATGGTAGACTCGAGGGTGGACTTTCTTGTCAAAAGCCTTTTTGATCTTCCTCTGATAGGCTTGACCATGGCATATGGCGTTCAGCCGTTTCTCTTCAATGAGGTTCAACTGGTCATACCGGCTTTGAACCCATTCTACCTCGGAAAGTTTTGCTTCCATGATTACTCTCAGAGAAGGTATTTCGACTTCAACAGGCAGAACTGCCTCCATTCCATAAACAAGGGAAAATGGAGTAGCTCCTGTGGATGTACGTGCTGAAGTCCTATAACCATGGAGAGCGAAGGGTAGCATCTCATGCCAGTCTTTGAATGAGACAACCATCTTTTGTATTATCTTCTTGATATTCTTATTGGCTGCCTCGACTGCCCCATTCATTTTTGGTCGGTATGGGGAAGAGTTGTGGTGTTGGATCTTGAACTCTTGGCACAGTTCTTCCACCATCTTGTTATTTAGATTGGATCCATTATCAGTGATGATTTATTTCTCCATGCTTCCACTAGATTATTCTAAAATCTTTTGGGACAAGAGAGAAAAGAAGGGAAAGATATTTTTGTTTTGAAGTTTGTGTTTTAGAAGGGATTTATTTTTCAAAAATGGTTTTTGTAAGAATGTTTGGCCAAGGTAGGCTTATGTGTTTAGGCTTGTTTGATTAAACACTTATGAAGTTAAGAAAATCTTTGTTTATTGACGTTGTGATTTGACAACTTAGATAACTTCCCTTGAACCTTTCTTTTTGAATTCGGTTCATGGTACCATCATGGATTTATTTTGTTTTTTGATTGTCCTTATTTTTGCCTAAAACACCCTTTTGTGGCGTTTTAGCGGACCTTTATTTTTGTTTATTTTTTGTAACCCTAACTTTTGCCTAGGTCACCCTTTCGTGGGATTCCTAGCGGGTCTTTTGCTCTTATTTTTGCGCAGTCCCCTTTTTTGAGTTTCCTGCCGAGCTTCTTTTATTTTGAAAGGTTTCTTTTTACCCATGATGGCACTTGTCAAGGCCAAGGGAAGGTGCTCCAAGTTGTCACACACACCTCCACATAAAAATGATGTGGGCTTATTATTATTAAGATGATTTTAACCTCATTCATGTTTATTCAAACAGGGTTAAAAATAATGTGGTTTAGAATTTTATTATAAGCAAGAAAAGAAGCAATGAAGAATGATTTTATTATAATCATAGTGGAAACATTAGTCTTTATTTCATCACTGATATGGGTCCCAATGTTGACCTCTTCTATCTCTCGGCCTTGCCCCAAATTCACGGTCTCTAATTTCTCTTGACACGGTTGGAGTAGACGAGTTTCTTGATCTAGCAGTCTTTGCAGATCCGGAGAGATGGTCTCCTCATCACTGTCCAACTCAACCCGTTTATCCTCAACTTTCGGATCCCGGTCAGAGCGAACAATTACAGACATAATTATTTTATTGGTTCTGTTTAGGTTTAGAATTATTAATGTTAATGAGAGAGAGAGAAAAGAACGAAATGAGAGAATAATATGTGAAAAATGCCTTTTTATTGATATATGTATGTAAAACTGTACAAAACCCTTATTTACATGAAAAAGGTCCTCATGATCTCGGGTACTGATCATGAGTCCCAAAAAGAAAAATGTGGAGGGGCCCTATCATGGCTTGTTATTCTCTCTAATCCTGTTTTGGCCGAGGATTCTTGCTCACGTCGGGCGCTATCGAATCAAAAGTGATCCACCCGGCATCAATAAGGTCTTGGACCTTATATTTGAGAGCTCTGCAGTTCTCCGTTGAATGCCCTGATGTCCCCGAATGGTATAAACATTTGTCTTGTGGTTTGTACCAACTGGGATGAGGTGGATCAATCTTCTTTAGTGGAACGTAAGCTAGAAGACGTGCTTCCACTAGCTTCGGCAGGATGTCGCTATATGTGGTCGGAAGTTTATCAAACTTCTTCACAGGTTTGAATTGCGATTTTCCTGACTTCGAAGTGGAAGAAGACGAAGAGATGGTTATGGCACTGACTTCTCTCTCCTTCTTCTTCCCAAAGGTCTTCTTAGCTTTAAATGATTGGGAAGGTTTAGCTAGCTTCCCGCTTTTCAGCTCTTGTTCCACTCTTCCTCCAACATGATGGGACTCATGGTCACTGTGCTCAGCCCCTTGTATGTTGTGGTGACGCATGAGTTCCATCATTTGCGCCATTTGCTCTTTGAGCTGTGAGAGCTCGGCTGTAAGCTCCTTATTTCGTTCCTCCAATGCGTCCATTTTCTTGTTGAGCTGAGAGAGCTCGGTTGTGAGCTTCTTATTTTGCTCCCCCAGCGCTTCCATCTTCTTGATTTTCTGCGCGCGTGTGAGGACAGAGAGATGACCAGCCACTTTCTAAAAATGAATATTTAATCTAATTAATTTATGGGATGAATACGCTCTTGACATGAGCTTGATAACCCTCCATTTTTAAGGCGCTGCCTTTTTAAAACAAAGCGTTACCACCCTCCTTGACTTATGATCTCTCCTCAACGGAGAATCTTGATAATTATGGGTCTCTTTTACTCATGTCAAGAGGTATTGGTGAACCTAAAATGCATGGTTTATGAGGATGCATGATGTCTTATTGGTAATGATGTACATGCTCCTCACTTTTATTATATTTTCACACATGGTCTTTCCTCTCATGTCATGGTTTTTTCATGCATGGGGATTATTCTTTAGACCTTATTACGAGGTTATTTATTAATGCACAAACAATTGCACATAAGCATTTACACAAACAATTCACTCATCCACGAACAGTCACGAACGAATCACGAGGTAGGGGTCTCCTGCAGAAAAGTGCATATTCAAGGAGGATCTAACTGTTCTCACTTGGTCAAAGGCCCCCAAGGTGCCCCCATTATAGGGACCCAATTCCTCTCGTCGTAAGTCGATGGAAAGTTCCAACGCACTGTCGGACTCAAGTTCATGGTTATCACCTTGAGTGATGTTTTTCCGACAACGGTCTCGTAGGCTCCTATAGACCCATTCAACCGGCCGTACTAACATCCACTCCCTATGGATTACCACTCATGCCCCCGGGTATAGAGGGAACTGTTGTGTGCAAAGGTTTGTGTGCAATTTATTTCAAACAATTGCGGAAATTTAAACAAACAACAGTTATTTAAAGCCAAATATATAAAGCATGTTATCATACAAGCAAGGGGTAATGAAGTAATTTTTACTATTATTTGTTAAAAACAATCTGTCACTAAATGGGACTGACTCTCAAAGCTTCCCCAGTGGAGTCGCCATCTGTCGCCACTGGCCCGAAACGGGCTTTCGGCATTCGCGAAGGATGGTTTGGACTCGTTTATTTGTTTAAAAATATGGATTGCTAGAATGACGTATTCTCAAACTGAGACCTTGTCAAACGAGCAATTTTATTAAATGATTCACCAATCCATATTAATCCCAAGCGGGACCCTCCATGGATTAGTGGTTTTCGTAAAAGGAGGGTTCGTGGAGTCGCCACCAATGTTTTACTCAAAACATTGGAAAAAGGGATAAGGCAATTGATTTTATAAATCAACTTTGGCCATTACAACCAGAGTTGGGTAAGGGAGTCGGTTACGCGTGGGGAAGGTGTTAGCACCCCACAGCGCCCCTTTCGGGTTCCCTATGACAGATTATTTCTAAAATAATAGCGTAAAATTACTAAATTACCCCTATTTATTATAAGCGATTATAAATTAATTATCTACATGATGACAGTTTAAATATGCACACAGAAAGCAGTAAAAGGAAGGATTTAAGAAGAAACCTCTTGAAGCGTGCTTTTATATATTGAGTAAAACTGGGAAGCTTTTTGGCGTTCCCTCGCTCTACAAGCTCGCTCGCTCCTTCCTAAAAACTTTTAACTATGGAAATCCGGAGGATTTCCCTTCGACTAGGTTCGATCCTCAAGCAAAATGGCTCGGGGCTCAAGAACTTTGTCGGATCAACTCTCCGAGTGATTTCTAGGGCAGAACACTGCTCAAAAACCCCAGAATACTCAAGGAGAGGGTTAAAACTATCTCAAAAAGTGTGGAATGACGTCCAATTGACGTCATATTTATAGGGAATAGGCGCAATACGGCCTACAGAAGCAATACGGCCGTATTGAAATTTTTGAACTTCAATACGGCCGTATTGAGTTCAATACGGCCGTATTGAAATTCAGAAATTTCAATACGGCCGTATTGAGTTCAATACGGCCGTATTGAAATTCAGAAATTTCAATACGGCCGTATTGAGTTCAATACGGCTGTATTGAAGCTTCAATACGGCCGTATTGATTTCAGTACGGCCGTATTGAAGTTTCAGAAACTTCAATACGCCGTATTGAGTTCACTGCGGCCGTATTGAAGCTTCAATACGGCCGTATTAAGTTCAGTACGGCCGTATTGGGCTTCATTCCCTCCACTTCCTTATTTTGAGCTATTCTAAGACCTCTAGACCTACAGAGAACCCTCCTAGGGCCTTCCAGGAGTCCTTCTGGCTGATCTTCCTTCAGTCTTCGAGAGTCTTCAAGCTTTATTTCCGACCCGGACAATTTTAGGGGTCTACAAAGGTGGTTCTAACTGTTCTCACTGGTCTGAGGCCCCCAAGGTGCCCCCATTATAAGGACCCAATTCCTCTCGTCGTAAGTCGATGGAAAGCTCCAACGCACTGTCGGACTTGAGTTCATGGTTATCACCTTGAGTGATGTTTTCCGACAACGGTCTACGGGCACCTAGACCCATTCGACAACCGGCCGTACTAACATCCACTCCCTATGGCTTTCCACTCATGCCCCCGGGTATAGAGGGAACTGTTGTGTGCAAAGGTTCGTGTGCAGTTTGTATTTCAAACAATTGCGAGAATTTAAACATACAACAGTTATTAAAGCCAAATAGATAAAGCATGTTATCATACAAGTGAGGGGTAATGAAGTAATTTTAAACTATTATTTTAGAAATAATCCATCACTAAATGGGACTGACTCTCGAGGCTTCCCTAGTGGAGTCGCCATCTGTCGCCACCCGCCGAAACGGACATTGGCATTCGCCACGATGGTTGGACTCTTTTTAAAGTTTGGAAAAAATGATGGATTGTTAGAACGACTTATTCTCAAACTGAGACCTCATCGAACTAACAATTTTATTAAATGATTCACCAATCCATGTTAATCCCAAGCGGGACCCTCCATGGATTAGTGGTTTTCACAAAAAGAAGGGTTCTTGGAGTCGCCACCAATGTTTTACTCAAAACATTGGAAAAAGGGATAAGGCAATTGATTTTCGCAAATCAACCTTGGCCATTACAACCAGAGTTGGGTAAGGGAGTCGGTTACGTGCGAGGAAGGTGTTAGCACCCCACAACGCCCCTTTCGGGTTCCCTATGACGGATTATTTTATTAATAATAGTGTAAAATTACTAAATTACCCCTATTTATTATAAACGGCTATGAATAAGATATCTACATGATGAATAAATTAAACATGCGATGCAACAATCAGAAAGCAGTAAAAGGAAGGATTTTGAAGAAGAAACCTTTGAATCGTGCTTTTATATATTCAAATGTTAGGAGGCTTTTTGGCGCTCCCTCCCACTACACGCTCGCTCGCTCCTTCCCTAAAAATTAATCTTTACTATGGAAATCAAAAAGATTTCCCTTCGACTAGTTCGAATTCTCAAGCTAAATGCTCAGAACTCAAGAACTTCGTCGGATCGGCTCTCGGAGAGAATTCTAGGGCAGAACACTGCTCAAAAACCCCAGAATGCTCAACAAGAAGGTCCAAATGTGTGCCAAAAGTGTGGAATGACGTCCAAATGACGTCCTATATATAGGAGTGAGGCGCAGTACGGCCTCTGGGGTCAATACGGCCCGTACTGAAGTTTTGAACTACAGTACGGCCGTAGTGAATTCAGTACGGCTGTACTGAAGTTCAAAAACTTCAGTACGGCCGTATTGGGTTCAGTACTGCCGTATTGTAGTTCAAAATGTTCAGTACGGCCGTACTGAACTTCTAGGAGGCCGTATTGAGCTCCAATCCTTCCACTTCCTTATTTCAAGCTACTCTAAGACCTCTAAACCTACAGATAATCATCCTAGGGTCTTCCAGGAGTCCTTCTGGCTGACTTTCCTTTGGTCTTCGAGAGTCTTCGAGTCTTATTTCCTACCCGGACAATTTTAGGGGTCTACACCAGATAATCGATTATTGCCCTAAATAATCGATTATTACAGAGGCTCTTGGAATTCTTCATCTCCCAGATAATCGATTATTACCCAAATAATCGATTATTATTATGGGTTCACTGGAAATAATCGATTAAACTTTAAGATAATCGATTATTCCAGAGAAGTTTTGCTTCTCAGAAATTTAACTTTTCAAATTACTCCAAGTCTAATTCTGATGGAATAACACTAAGGTCAAGAAGACCAAGAGGTGATATATTGAAGGAGGCAAGAGGAATGGGTTAGTGTTGAAAAACCATAGGAGGAGTAAGCCTACTTTTGGGCCTTAGCTCCTAAGTTTTTATAGCATTTATTTTTATTCCTATTTTTGCCCTTGTCTTTAATTTCCTATTTTACCCTTGTATTTTGGGGTATCTTAGTCATAGGATTTATTTTCTTTTGTATTTCCCATTTTACCCTTGTATTATGGGGTGTTTTAGATCATAGGTTTTTAATTTTGGGCTAAGGTATTTAATTAGGGAGCTAGACAAATTTTTGGTGGTGTTTGGACTTATTTTTGGACTTAGAAAGGCTTAGGCCCAAGTGGAGGGAAAAGGTTACATGGTCTTATCATGCACCTAGATGTAGCCTAACTAAACCCAAAGATTCCATCCTTGGCCACCAAGTTGCATCTAGGGTTAATTTGGGGTTCATTTGGTGTGCATTTGGCACCCTAAATGCAATCCTAGATGCCTTCCACTCCTATAAATACCCTAGGCACCACACCTTGTAAATACTTTGGATATTGAATATAAAGAGAGCCTTTTGTGCCTTTATATCTTTCCTTAGTCACCTTTGGCTATTTTTGGCCAAACCCTACCATCTCCACCTTGAGAGAAACAACCGGCCTTCATCATCATGAAGTGAGCCAACCCTAGAGTACCCTTCTTAAGCATTTCCTCAAACACCTTCTACCCAACCTCCATTTTCGTCCATTCCATCATCATCCACCTTAAAACCTTGTGCCACCTTTGAAGAACTTGATCCAAGGAGTCAAGGTGTCCTCACATTGATCAACCAATCCATCAATGCTAGTAAGGATGCCATCATGTGGTATCTAGAGCCTTGGTTCTTCAAGGGTAACTTTTCCATCTTTGGTATTTTCGGTCATGTCATTTGTGTCTCCTTGAATGTCTAAATTGTTGTGCGTGATTGAGTCACCATCTTGTCATATGTCATGATTCTTATTCCTCCTTTCATATTTTGATTCATACCATATCTTCCTTGTGAATCATCTTGGCATTTTTAGGCTTTCTTATTTAGGTTCTTACCATTTTCTTTAAATTTTTGAGTTGCTGGAAATTTTGGGCTGCATGATATATTAGTGCTTTTTATTTTTTTAATCCATCCGGTTTTGTCATAAGCTTGTCTCTTTGAACTACCTTGAAAGAAATTCCAAGTTTTTTATGCTTAGCCTTTGAAATGAACAAAAAATGACATGCATGCCACTTGTTTGATGAAATGGCCGTGAGTCCTTGATGTGCTTTAGAGAGTCAATAATGCATGGTAATTAGTTCTAGCATGTTCTACATTCCTAAAATATCATGTGTGATTAATTTCTTTACACATACTTGCTTTAAAATTTTCGGCCACTTTGTGTAATCCTTGGTGCACTTGATATGCCTATGTTTTGAGTATGAAAATAACTTTTATGTGCATATTTTTGCTGCTGGAAATTGCACATTAAACCTTAAGAAAACACTCAAAACTTGTTTCATTAAGCCATCATAAGTCACTAAAAAGGGTACTCCAAAAATTTGCTAACCAAACCAACAAACACAAGTGTAAAACCCAAGAAAAGGAAAGGTATAAACATTCAAAAAAAAAGAAAAAAAAGAGAGTGGCTAGACTTTTGGGACAATAAAACCGCACCTTCGCCAAGTATAAAAAAGAACAAAATCAAAAGAATCAAAGACAAAAGAAAAAGGGAACCTTTGCTAGACTTGTGGAGTTTTGGACCAAATTTTCATACCTTGGCACTTGGAGTTATTCTTGGACTTTTGGACAATGCTTATTGACTTTATGAGACATTTAATCAAACACCTTAAGTGCATTATTTTCTTTTAAGCCTACTTGTTGAATTCCATTCTAGTGTCATTCTAGGACTTACTCTTTTGTGTGCTTGCCTTTTATTAATGTGCCTTAATTTTAATTTTTGAGTCTTTCTTTCTACTCTTAAGTTTGTCTCAACAAATCCACTTGAGTTTAGCCTTTTTAATTGTGCCTTTTTAGTTTTCTTCCTTGGCCTCTTGTACTCTTGGGTTGTGTTTTTCTTCTTGACCTAGGTGAGGAAAGCTTCTAAACACCACACACTTTCTTGGTGGATTGAGTGGAGGGGCTGTCCGATTTAAGTTCAAGGAACTTTGGAGGATCACACCAAATCAAAGAGTGCAAACAATATTGAAATGCTAACCTTGGGTGTTCATTGTGAAGGGGTGGAGATTTGAAGACTTGGAGACTCATAATTTTATTTTCTTACTTGTTTCTTTCTTGTTTTATTTTTGGCCTTTTTGTATTTGGCCTTTTCTTTCTTTCATTTTCGGTTGTAATTGGCCATTTTAAACTTCTTCATTTTTTTGGTAGTAGTTTCGTGTAGTTTGAAGGTGATTTGAAAACCTTCACCTAGGAAACCGACTAGCATATGCTTTAAGTGATTTCCTTTGCATGCTTTAAAGCTTTGGTAGTATATTTGCCTAGGACTTTACTTTTTTTATTTGTTTCATTTAGAAGGCTTCATTTACCTACTATGGGGGCGTCCACAACACACACACTTAACTTTTGTGCAAAAAAAATTATTTTGTGAGAAAAGTGTGAAAAGGCTTAGTAATTTTTACTTGAAAAGGCTTCGTTTTTAAGTGATTCTTAGTAGTCCACCTCCCTTGATAGTTCAATTTGTATACTTAGGACTTTTCATACCAATCTTGCATCTTGAAAACCTTTTTGTGAAAACCTTTTTATCACTCATTCTTTGTGAAAACCTTTTTACCAACCTTTTGAAAACAAATTTGTGAAAACCTTTTCTTGATCAAAGATGAGTGCTCATTCTAGTGTACATGGTCATAATTCTTGTAGTACTAGGTCTAGTGTTAGAGATGAGATTAGAGAGTTAAAAGAGTACATAATAAAAAAAAATAATAGAAAAAGGGAAAAAGAAAATGCTAGGAATAAGGAGGAAATAAAACAATTACTTGCAAAATTAGTTGAGGGGAGAGAAACTAGTGGATCCAAACCTAGGGTTGTCCCAACTAGGTATCAAAAATCCAAAGAGGTTAGAATCCCTAAGAGTATGCATGAGGAAGAAAATACAAAAAGAGAGGAAGAACTTAGAAGAAAAGAAAAAGAAAAGAAAATAGAAAAGAAAGAAAAAATGAAGAAAAGTATAGAGAAAGTTCAAGAGTGGTTAGAAAATGAAACACAACCAACACTCTTAGAGAAGACTAAGGAGGATAATGTTTCCTCCAAAGGGCTTATGCTTAAAGAGAGTCATTTTCCCATTGAAAATGATTTAAAGAAGACTCTCTTCATTCCTCAACACCTTAACTCTTTCTCTCGCGTTGCCACTAGTCATGAAGTGGAGATTCAAAAACAAATCCTATTTAAAGAAAAAGAATCTCAACTTCAAGATTTAGTGAAGAAGAAGTGGACTTCACTTAGTCCCACTTCTTGTGCTACTTCCTTCGTGGTGCCCAAGGAAGATAAGCCTTCTTTCTTTAAGACTATTTCTACTTTAGTTTTCTTCATAAAGCACCCAACTTTTGGTTTGTATGGTTTGTTGGATACATCTCATGGTGTTGTATCTTCTATTATTGATCTTGAAGGAAGTTCAAACTTAATTATTTGAACTTAACTTGGATACTTCCCTACAAGACAAACTTAGATTATATGAGTTTTCTAGACTCCTCTTAACACCTTTTTCTCATATGTATCTAACAAATAATGCAATACAAAGTTGTTTAGGTAATTTTTTAGTTAAGTTTTCTTTATTTTCCAATACATACCTAGGTCACTACATTGGGTACCTCCAAAAAGATATTTTAGTTCTTAGGACTAGTGCTTTAGTGTGCTATAGTTTTAGTCTTTTTAACTTTTTAGGTTTTAGTTATACACCTAGACTTCACCATGGGGAGGATCCTATCCTTAGCATTAGAGAGTCTAGTCCTTTTAGTTTAGACAATATTTTTAGCATTTTTAGTGGAACTCCTCTTAGGATACACTTTCCATTTCTATCATATACTGTCACCTTTAATTCCTATTTTTATGTTTTTGTTGGTCATGAGGCCCACCATGAAGAACCTCTTGATTTGAGGTCAAATCCTTTTTAAGAGGGAGGGAATGATGGAATAACACTAAGGCCAAGAAGACCAAGAGGTGATATATTGAAGGAGGCAAGAGGAATGGGTTAGTGTTGAAAAACCATAGGAGGAGTAAGCCTACTTTTGGGCCTTAGCTCCTAAGTTTTTATAGCATTTATTTTTATTCTTATTTTTGCCCTTGTCTTTAATTTCCTATTTTACCCTTGTATTTTGGGGTATCTTAGTCATCCACCTTAAAACCTTTTGCCACCTTTGAAGAACTTGATCCTTGGAGTAGGCTTCCTCTTCCTTTACTCATCATCTCATGTTCATGCAAGTGAGGATTCAATTCTTGAATACTCTCTTATATACATCAATATTTCACACTTATTCCAAACAATCACATAATCAATCTCAAATCACACTCAATTCAAACAAGATTCATTGACTATTCCTAGTTCAATTCTTAATTGATTAAATCTTTCCCTTGGTAGAGGTTTTGTATCAGCTAATTGCTTACTAGTTTCAACAAACTCTACAACACAATCATTTCTTTGAACATGATCTCTCAAAAAGTGGTGTCTTATCTCTATGTGTTTTGTCCTAGAGTGCAAAATTGGATTTTTGGTCAGATTTATTGCACTTGTATTGTCAAATCTCAGAGGTATTTTATTTAACTCAGTTCCATAGTCTCTTAGTTGTTGTTTCATCCAAAGAATTTGAGCACAACAACTCCCGGCAGCTATATATTCAACCTCAATTGTACTTAAGGCAACACAAGCTTGCTTTTTGCTATGCCATGAGACAAGTGCACTTCCTAGTAGGTGACAAGTACCACTTGTGCTTTTTCTATCAAGTCTACACCCAGTATACTCTGAATCTGAGTAGCCTATCAGACTTAGTGAGACTCCCTTTGGATATCACAAACCTACATTAGTTGTACCTTTCAGATATTTAAGAATTCTCTTTACATATTTCATGTGAGATTCTTTTGGATTTGCCTGAAATCTTGCACACAAGCACACAGCAAACAACAAACATTATATCAAGCCTACTAGTTGTCAAATATAAGAGTGATCCAATGATACCTCTATACTTTGAGTTATCAACAGCTATGCCTTTCTCATCCAAGTCAAGATTGCATGTGTTTGATATTGGTGTTGTAGCCTCCTTACACCTTTCCATACCAAACTTTTTCAATAATTCATTGCAATACTTGCTTTGACTTATGAATATGCCATTAGTCATTTGTTTGATTTGTAACCCCAAAAAGAATGTAAGCTCCCCCATCATTGAAATTTCAAATTCTCCTTGCATGGTCTTAGCAAATTCTTTGCATAGAGAGACATTAGTAGATCCAAATATAATATCATCCACATAGATTTGAAAATACATTGTATCATTTTTAAACTTTTTCACAAACAATGTATTATCTATTTTTCATTTTACATAGTCATTCTCAATTAAGAATTTGCTTAACCTGTCATACCATGATCTTGGAGCTTGCTTCAAGCCATAGAGTGCCTTTTTGAGTTTGTAGACATGATTAGGATTTTTAAAATCCACAAAACCTGGTGGTTGCTCCACATACACTTCCTCTTGTATCAACCCATTGAGAAAATCACTTTTCACATCCATTTGATAAGGCTTGAAAT
The DNA here is from genome assembly GCF_000230855.2 of Cajanus cajan. NCBI lineage: Eukaryota > Viridiplantae > Streptophyta > Magnoliopsida > Fabales > Fabaceae > Cajanus > Cajanus cajan. The sequence goes on from NC_138525.1 coordinate 45,089,302, forward strand.
TCATTATACAAGAATAAGCAAGAAGTAATCTAATGGCTTCTATCCTAGCTACAGGGGCAAAAGTCTCATCATAGTCAATTCCCTCTTCTTGATTATACCCCTTAGCCACTAGCCTTGCCTTATTTCTTATAATAATTCCTGACTCATCAAGCTTATTCCTAAAAACCCACTTGGTTCCTATAATTGGATAATCAGTTGGTAATGGCACTAAATCCCACACTTCAATTCTTTCAAACTGATTTATTTCCTCTTGCATGACCATTAACCAATGTTCATCTTATAGTGCTTCATCAATACTTTTAGGTTCAACTTGTGACACAAAAGCCATAGTATTACAAATATTCTTAATGGCACTCCTAGTTGAAACTTCCTTACCAATATTTCCAACTATATTCTCCATTGATAAGTCCCTAGAAGTTTTCCATTCCTTAGGCAATTGTTCACTTGTATCCTTAGTGTTTTGATTTGACTTACTCTCTTTAGGCTTTTCTTTAGGTTCACTCTCCAATAGTGGTTGATCAAGAAAATCAGTCAAGTCTTCTATTTCAGTTTGCTTTGTCTCTTGTTTGTTAGTCTCATCAAACACAACATGGACTGATTCTTCAACAACTAGAGTTCTCTTGTTATAGATCCTATAGGCTTTGTTATTTGTAGAATATCCTAGAAAGATTGCCTCATCAGCCTTTGCATCAAATTTTCCAAGTTGTTCTTTCCCATTGTTCAGCACAAAGCACTTACACCCAAACACTCTAAAGTATGAAATGTTGGGCTTCCTTCCATTGTAAATTTCATAGGGTGTTTTCTTTAATATGGGCCAGATTAGAACTTTGTTCAACACATGACAAGCTGTGTTAATAGCATCAGCCCAAAAATATTTTGGCAATTTTGTCTCATTCAACATAGTCCTAGCTAGTTCCTCAAGAGACCTATTTTTCCTCTCAACAACCCCATTTTGTTGAGGTGTCCTAGGTTCTGAAAAATTATGGTTTATACCATGTTCCTCACAGAATTTTTGAAACAAAATGTTTTGAAATTCACCTCCATGGTCACTTCTTATAGAGGTAATATTTGAATTCTTTTCATTTTGAACAAGCTTGGCAAATTTTCTAAAGGCATTAAAAGCTTCATTCTTATTTGCAAGAAACATAACACATGTGAATCTTGAGTAGTCATCTACAATAACTAACCCATAGTAGTTCCCACCTAGACTCATGGTTCTTGAAGGATCAAACAAATCCATATGAATTAATTGCAAAGGTCTAGTAGTGGAAATCTGATTTTTACTTTTAAAGCTAGCCTTCACTTGCTTGCCCTTTTGACAAGCATCACATAGTTTGTCCTTACTAAACTTGAGTTTAGGTAATCCTACCACTAATTCCTTCCTACTCAGTTTATTTAAATGATCAATGTGAATATGTGCAGCTCTCCTATGCCAAAGCCAAATATGTTGTCAATTCTTTTTCCAATGAATCTGATTTCTTTTGTCTTTTTATCACATATCAAGCAACAAGTGTTATCAAATTCAATTTTAAAGCCTTTATCACTAAGTTGACTTATACTCAGCAAATTATGTTTCAGCCCATCAACAAGCAATACATTCTCAATCAATGTTTAGGAGGAGGAGTTACCAATATTACTGTTAGTCAAGTAGCCCCGTGTAACTTAAGAGGGGGGGGTGAATTAAGTTATCTAATTTTTCTTCTCTTTATTAGTTTTTCTAACTTTTTTCTTATAAAATCAATATCTTAAACAATTTGTACGTAATGATGCAAAAACTTCACAACAAAATTAAAAGTATAGGGATAGAGAATTGCAAACTTGATTTTATACTGGTTCGGCCAACCTTGCCTACATCCAGTCCTCAAGTCACCCACTTGAGATTTTTCACTATGCTTGTAACCTTTACAAGACTCAAATTCTCCAACACCTAGGAATTCTCTTTCCTCGTGTTGAGAATCACAGACCACCAAGGAGAACAACAATTTCCCCTTTACAGATCAATAGAAAAGATGAATGAAGTATAACAACTCTCTTTGAAGAGCGGATTTTACACTTGTTGATCTTAGTAGAACTCTTTAGATAATTTGCAAATGATTTTTGGCCAAGTGATTGTAAAGATAGTTTTTCACAATTGAGTTTGTAACCTTTGTTTGAAAAATTATTAGTATTTATAGATGATTGTTTCATAGGTGATGGAGGTGAGTAGTAGAAGTGAAACACAATCTCCTCCTAAACTCCTCCTAGGCTCGGATCTTCTTCAATGGAGGTAGAAGTACTCTTGAAGAACTCATGAAGATGATGAACTCTTGCTGAACTTAGAAGACGGAAGCACCCAAGCTCAAGTACTCAAGGGATTGCACACTTCAAAGAAAAGGAAACTAGGTTTTCCTAAGGTTTTTGAAGGCATTCTCTTGGTTTCCTCTCTTGGATGAATTCGGTGACTCTTGAGGGAATTTGGCTGAAGAAATATTCAGAAAATTCTCATATATCAAAAGTGTGTTACAAGGTGAGAAAGGTTACATTTATAGGAGGGAAAATTAGGTTAACTTGGACGGCACCTTGGTGAACCAAGTTGGCGCCAAGTTTGAATTTCAAATTTGAATTTGAAATTCAAACTTTGGCCAACTCACACACTCACACGGATGCTACCCTCATCTAAGTGTCATTTAGGAGTGATTTGGAGTGAATTTGAGGCTCACATGGCCGGATCCTTCCCATGCCATTCATGTGACTCAAATTCAATTCAAATTACTTCTAAATGATGCTTAAATGAAACCTATTTCTCCTATTAATGTAATCCTCCTAAAAACCTAATCTAATGACCAAAATACAATGGTCTAGTGAATACAATCAATAGGAAAAATTACAAGAATGAAAATGAGCCCAATATTGGGTATCAAAAGCCCAAAGGCCCATGAAGCCCAAAACTAGGCCCAACTAGCCTAAACCTAAACTATGGTCAAAATACAAGACCAACAACAAAGTAAATTCCTATACTCATAAAAGACAATAAAAACATGGTGTTCAATCAATCAAAGCCCAAGTGAGAAGCACCCTAGGCCCACCAAGCCCATCGGGCCCACTAAGCTCTGAAGCAGTCAAATCTTCAAGTAACCTCCTGGCCATAGCTCTAGTGGTTGGGCCTTTAGCCCATGCTCTTCCATCATTCCCTCCCTCTTGAGAAGGATTCGTCCTCGAATCTGAAGACTCTTCCTCATCATCGCTAGCACCTACAAAAGGTTTAAGATCACTGACATTAAAAGTGGTGCTGACTCCATATTCAGAGGGTAAATCAAGTCTATAGGCGTTATCATTGATACGCTGTAAGACCTGAAAGGGACCATCTCCTCTAGGACTGAGTTTAGACTTCCTTTGATTTGGAAAACGTTCTTTTCTTAAATGAAGCCAAACCCAATCACCTTCCTCGAAGATCATAGACTTCTTGCCTTTACTTCCTTGTTTTGCATATTTCTCATTTTGATTTTGAATATGAATTTTAATCCTTTCATGAAGTTTCTTAACAAAATCAGCCCTTGAAGTCCCTTCCTTATGAATGAAATGTTCAACATTAGGAAGAGGTATCAAGTCCAAAGGAGTTAAAGGATTAAACCCATAAACAGCCTCAAAAGGAGAAATATTGGTAGTTTTATGAACTACCCTATTGTAGGCAAATTCAATATGAGGTAAAAACTCATCCCAAGATTTGTGATTACCCTTTAGGACTGCCCTAAGCATAGTAGACAGAGATCTATTCACTACCTCAGTTTGGCCATCTGTTTGAGGATGACAAGTAGTTGAAAAGAGGAGTTTAGTTCCTAGTCTTGACCATAAGACACGCCAAAAATGGCTTAGAAACTTTGTATCTCTATCTGAAACTATAGTTTTAGGAAGCCCATGAAGTTTAACCACATCTCTAAAGAAGAGTTTTGCAATGTTGCTTGCATCATCTACTTTGTGGCATGGAATAAAATGAGCCATTTTACTAAAACGGTCTACTACCACAAAAATAGAATCCATTCCCCTTTGGGTTCTAGGTAAACCTAGCACAAAATCCATGCTAATATCTACCCAAGGAGAAGAAGCAACAGGCAAAGGTGTGTATGTTCCATGAGGCATTACTTTAGACTTAGCTTGTAAACAAGCTAAACATCTAAAACAATGCCTTTGGACATCTTTTCGCATATGGGGCCAATAAAATTTTTCTTTTAGCAAACTAAGGGTTTTATCAACACCAAAGTGCCCCATAAGCCCACCTTCATGACTCTCTTTAATTAATAGTTTCCTAATGGATCCTTGGGGTATACACAATCTTCCTTCTTTGTATAAATACCCCTCAGCCATATAAAAACCATCAAAAGCTTTTTGTTTACATTTTTTATAATTAACACCAAATTCAAGATCTTCTTCATACAATTCCCTAACATTATCAAATCCAAGAATTTGAGTTCCTAGAGACACAAGCAAGGTATGTCTCCTAGATAAAGCATCAGCTACAACATTGGATTTTCCTTTCTTGAATTTAATAATATATGGAAATTGTTCAAGAAACTCTAACCATTTGGCATGTCTCTTATTTAATTTACCTTGACCTCTTAAATATTTAAGTGACTCATGGTCACTATGGATGACAAACTCTTTGGACACAAGATAGTGCTCCCAAGTTTGTAAAGCTCTAACCAAGGCATACAACTCTTTATCATAGGTAGGGTAATTGAGGGAGGCACCTTTTAGTTTTTCACTAAAATATGCAATGGGGTGTCCTCCTTGCAATAACACAGCTCCTATGCCAACTCCTGATGCATCACATTCTAGCTCAAAGGTCTTTTCAAAATTTGGTAGAGCTAAAATAGGTGCATTAGTAAGTTGATCTTTAAGTAATTGAAATGCTTGGTCATGCTTTGAAGTCCAATTAAATAAAGTATCTTTTTTAACTAGCTCATTCAATGGTGAAGCAATGCTAGAGAAGTTAGGCACAAATCTTCTATAAAAACTTGCTAATCCATGAAAACTCCTAACTTCACTAACATTTTTAGGCTTGGGCCACTCTTGAATGGCTTTGATTTTCTCGGGATCCACTTGAACCCCATTTTTGCTTACAATGAACCCTAGGAAAACCACATGATCCACACAAAAAGTACATTTTTCAAAATTTGCAAATAATTGGTTTTCCCTAAGGATCATCATAACTTCTCTAAGATGTCCAAAATGATCATCTTGAGATCTACTATAGATTAAAATGTCATCAAAATAAACAACCACAAATTTTCCTATACACTCTCTCAAGACATGATTCATAAGCCTCATGAATGTACTTGGTGCATTAGTTAAACCAAAAGGCATAACTAGCCACTCATATAATCCAAATTTGGTCTTAAAAGCAGTTTTCCACTCATCACCCTTTTTAATTCTTATTTGGTGATAACCACTTTTAAGATCAATTTTAGAAAATATGGAAGCACCATGTAACTCATCAAGCATATCATCAAGTCTAGGGATTGGGTGCCTGTACTTGATTGTGATATTGTTAATGGCCCTACAATCACAACACATTCTCCATTTTCCATCTTTCTTGGGCACTAACAATACAGGCACAGCACAGGGACTCAAACTTTTTTGTATCCAACCCTTATTCAATAATTCATGGACTTGATTCTCGATCTCCTTAGTTTCTTGAGGATTTGTCCTATAGGCTGGTCTATTGGGTAGACTAACCCCAGGCACAAAATCAATTTGATGTTCTATACCCCTAAAAGGAGGAAGGCCTTGTGGACCTTCACTAGGGAATATATCATCAAATTCTTTTAATAAATGAGAAATTTGAGGAGATAAAGAATTAAGTTCAATACTTAAATTATGACACTGAAGCATACCTTTACAAAGAAGAATGTAAGAAAGTTTTTCAACAATCAAAGTTTTTTTTTTAAAGGTTCTTGTTGAATTCCTTCTTTTAGAAAAGATTTTTCTTCATCCTTCTTTGAAAACTTATGCTTCTTTTCCTTCTTTTCTTTTTTTTTATTCAAGTTTTTTTTTTCTTCTTCTCTTTTCTTTTTCATTTGTACTTGATCCTCTATTACTTGTGAAGGGGACAAAGGATGTAGTACAAATTTCTTTTCTTTATGAGTGAAAGTAATTTCATTGGTAAGGCCATTGTGCATGGTTTTCTTGTCAAATTGCCATGGCCTTCCCAACAAAATATGAAAAGCTTCCATTGGAACTATGTCACAAACCACTTGGTCTTCATAGTTACCAATAGAGAACTTGACTTTCACTTGTTGATTAACATTAATATCCCCATCTTCATTAATCCAATGAAGTTGATATGGTTTCGGATGAGGAATAATAGTAAGACCAAGCTTCTCCACCAACCTTGTGCTACAACAGTTGCAACAAGACCCACTATCTACAATGAGAGAACAAGCATTGTCTAAAACTTTACACCTTGTGTGAAAAATGTTCTCCCTTTGTGAAAGATGGAACTCATTAGGTTGGCTTCCTAGAAGCCTTCTAATCATGAGAAGTTGACCATCACAAGGATATGCACTTTCAATGGAATGGTCTTCCTCACTTGATTCACTATCACTTGAAGTAGTGGAACTAGACTCATCAACACTACTATAAATGTCTTGCCCCTTCAAAATCATCACCTTTTTAGTTGGGCATTGAGAGGCTATGTGTCCTCTCCCAAGACACTTAAAGCATTTGATATCACTAGTTTTGCTACTAGAAGTGACAATATTTTTATTTTTATCATTTTCTTTTTCTTTTTCTTTTTCTTTGCCAAATTTCTTAGAGGAATCAAAGTGACCCTCCCTCTTGTAGTCTTTCTTAACATAAGAGCTAGATTGAGTTTTTCCTTTAAAAGAGGATTTTCTCAAATTTTGTTGTTCCACCCTTATACAAAGTTGGACCAAATCATCAAGGTCCCTATAAGGGAGTAACTCAACTCTATCTCTTATGTCAAAATTAAGACCACTTAGAAATCTAGCTATGGTCAATCTTTCTTCTTCCCTTATCCCAGCCCTCATGAGATATAACTCCATCTTTTGCCTATACTCCTCAACACTCATACCCTTTTGTTGGAGCCTTTGGAGCTTATCCATAAGCTCCCTACTATAATAAGAAGGAATGTGCCTTCTTCTCATAGCACTCCTCAATTCATTCCAATAAGTGATGGGAGGATCATTGTGAAGTCTTCTCTCTCTTTCCAAGGATGTCCACCAATACATTGCTTGTCCTTGAAAAGCTAGGGTGGCCAAAGGAACTTTTCTTTCCTCACCTACTTGATGACAAGTGAAGATTTGCTCCACTTTCATCTCCCAATCCAAGTAGGTGTCCACATTATCTTTTCCATGAAAGTAAGGGAGATCAACCCTTGATTCCCTCACTTTGTGTTCTTTAATGACTCTCCTAGGTGTTGGTTGATAGTAAGCATCCATATGCATACTACCATCATTAGCTTGGCTTTGAGAATCATTGGAGCTCTTGGTTGAGCTCCTAGAAGAACCTTTTGGACTTTTATTTTTATTTAAACTTTTTAAAAGTTTTTCCTCTCTTTGCTTAATCTTTTGGATTTCTTGTTCCAAAGCCATGATTTGTACTTCTTTTTCAAGTTTCTCTTTTTGTTTTTGAAGCATCTCATCATTTTTCCAAAGTTTTAGTGCTTCAACCTCCTTGACAATTCTTTCAAAACTTTTAGGAGTATCAAAGTCACTACTACCTTGAGAATGATGACTCATGGTTAAGCAAAGAATTTGTATGCTATGCAAAAAGTTATAAAATGTTTTTGGTCTTTTCTAGGAATGAAAATAGCACTTGGAAGTCTAAGTGTACAAGTTGCACTATCAAGGGAGGTGAGCTACAAAGAGCCACTTAATAACCAAGCCTTTTCAAGTGGAAATCACTAAACTCCTTTGTGGTATTTCCAATTCCTCAAAACTTTTCACAAAAAGTTTTGTATGCTTTTTCACAATTTGTTTGTTTTTGACACTTAACTAAACGTGAGCAAATAAAACTACACAAGTCTAGACGTTTAAGCAACTAAGTAAACACAATTAAAGTTCAAACACTTGAAGGAAGCAAGGATAAATCAACTAGTCGGTTTGCCCTAGGTGGAAGCTTGAAACATATGAAATTTTCAAGCCACTTCCACTAGTACTACACGTGAGAATGCTAACAAGGAGTTAGATATACCTGACCAGCTTCTTAATACTCCCTCCAAGCTTTACAAATTGATTTTAAAATACAAGTGAGATTGCAAAATTTAAACTAGCCTAGAAAGCAATAAAGTGGCGGCTTTGGTGACCAATTAGTGGCGGTTTTGTGTTCAACTTTTCTAACACTTAACCAAGTGTTTAATCCACCACTAATCCTTCAATATGCTGCTCCTGGACCTGCAAAAGAAACACAACAAAGAGGTTAAGGTGGCTGCCTCACAAGGTGAAGGAATTGGTCACTCAAGTGAAGGAGATTTAGGATGATTTTGGTCACTAAATTAGGTCAAATTTGGTGATTATAGTGCCCAAAATTTTTCCTACTCTTTGTTGAGCAATGCTTGATCCTTGAGCAAGGATTTAAGGCCACTTCCAGCACAGGAAATTATTGAAAGAAAACTAGACAAGCAACAAAGCACAATTTGGAAAGCTTATACCAAAATTAAGAGTAATATGTGTATATGACAAGACTCAAAGAAGTTCAACAAGTAAAACTGAAAATTAAGACTCCAAATAAAAGCTAGCACTCAGAGAGAAGAGTTCCTAGATAGGTACTAGAATAGATGAACAAAACAAAAAAAAATTTGAAGATAATTGGACAAGTATAGCAAAAGTAGTAGTCAAAACAATAACAAGGAATCAAGTAGGTTTTTCAACTTGTATACCTCTCGGCTTTTTCCTTTTAATTTTCTTTCTCTATTTTTTTTTTAATTCTTTCTTTTTCCAGTATCAAATTAAGAGTCCAGAGAGTATAATTGTCTTTTGTTTCAAATTTTTCTATGATTCCAAGCTATAGAAACCGAACCAACAAAACAGCCAAAAATTAGATCAAATTTCAAGTGAAAATGTGAAACTAGTGCACTAGTTTTAGGTTTTGGTTTGGATTCTTTTTGAACTATTTTCTTTTCAAATTTTTAGGTCTTTTAGGCTCTGTTTTAAACTCTGTTTTCCAGCCTCTTAATCATCATTTTTTTTTTTAAAATTGAATCCACAAGAAGAGTGCACTAGAAGTAGGATTACACTTGAAATTTTGAGTCACAAAATGTTTAGAAGATTTTCAAGGGAATGTGATTTGAAAACTTAAAGAACACAATGGAAACCTAACTCTAAGGAAACTTGCTAGGACTAATAGCAAATCATGAACACAATAAGGTAAAAGAAAAAGCACATATAGGTAGGCACAAATGAACACAAACCGAAAGCAAAATATGAACAATGTACTCAAAGAAAAAATTAGGTCAACATGCTATTCAAGGAATTTTGTGACATAGAAAGACTACACACAAACTCTAAGACAAAAACATGGATTAAAAACCAAAATCTAATGCAAATGCATGAAGTCCAATCACGGACACATACAAGAATGGAGAGACTCAAATTAAATCAAAACAAGCACAAGCTAATAGGTCCTAAACATGTTGATTGTGGAAGAAAATTCAAAAACAATCAACCAATGGATCTATGGAACAAAAGAACATTAAAATATAGATCCGAAAATTGAAACTCAATTAAGACAAACATAAGAACACAAAAAAACACAAAATATCACAAGACTATTCGGACCAAAACTCAAGAACACTTATCTCCTTGAAGACCTTGCTCTTGATACCAAAAATGATGGAGGTGAGTAGTAGAAGTGAAACACAATCTCCTCCTAAACTCCTCCTAGGCTCGGATCTTCTTCAATGGAGGTAGAAGTACTCTTGAAGAACTCATGAAGATGATGAACTCTTGCTGAACTTAGAAGACGGAAGCACCCAAGCTCAACTACTCAAGGGATTGCACACTTCAAAGAAAAGGAAACTAGGTTTTCCTAAGGTTTTTGAAGGCATTCTCTTGGTTTTCTCTCTTGGATGAATTCGGTGACTCTTGAGGGAATTTGGCTGAAGAAATATTCAGAAAATTCTCATATATCAAAAGTGTGTTACAAGGTGAGAAAGGTTACATTTATAGGAGGGAAAATTAGGTTAACTTGGACGGCACCTTGGTGAACCAAGTTGGCGCCAAGTTTGAATTTCAAATTTGAATTTGAAATTCAAACTTTGGCCAACTCACACACTCACACGGATGCTACCCTCATCTAAGTGTCATTTAGGAGTGATTTGGAGTGAATTTGAGGCTCACATGGCCGGATCCTTCCCATGCCATTCATGTGACTCAAATTCAATTCAAATTACTTCTAAATGATGCTTAAATGAAACCTATTTCTCCTATTAATGTAATCCTCCTAAAAACCTAATCTAATGACCAAAATACAATGGTCTAGTGAATACAATCAATAGGAAAAATTACAAGAATGAAAATGAGCCCAATATTGGGTATCAAAAGCCCAAAGGCCCATGAAGCCCAAAACTAGGCCCAACTAGCCTAAACCTAAACTATGGTCAAAATACAAGACCAACAACAAAGTAAATTCCTATACTCATAAAAGACAATAAAAACATGGTGTTCAATCAATCAAAGCCCAAGTGAGAAGCACCCTAGGCCCACCAAGCCCATCGGGCCCACTAAGCTCTGAAGCAGTCAAATCTTCAAGTAACCTCCTGGCCATAGCTCTAGTGGTTGGGCCTTTAGCCCATGCTCTTCCATCAATAGGTCATAACTTTTCATGAAGAGTTGTGACTTTCTAAAATTTTCCAGAAAAATAGGCTCTGGTAATCAATTACAAGACTTGGTAATCGATTACAACGGTTTCGTTTCAAAATGATTAGAACGTTGTAAAGTTTAAATTCAAATTTTGAAATTTTCATCTTCTGGTAATCGATTACAGGGAATGGGTAATCGATTACCAGAGCACGTTTTAAAGAGTGACTTTGAACATATGAGATTCATCCTTTGGTAATCGATTACATGTAATGGTAATCGATTACCAGACTCTTAAAAACAATAATTGCCTTATTAAAACTTAAAATATTGAAAACCTTTATTTTCAAAACCTTATTAATATAAATCATATTTGGATTTTCTTTGAAATTCTTTATTTTAAATGGCCAAGAACTTTATGCAATATTTCTAAAGATTTCTTTTTACATATTAAGCTAGGTTGACAAGACTTATCTAAAATATTTTGAGATTTTTGTTTCTTGGTCACCTTGCTTTAACTTGACCTCTTATTTTCTTTAACTTCTTTGGCATCATCAAAATCCTTTAGATACGTTTGTCGCCACCCGCCGAAACGGACGTTGGCATTCGCGACGATGGTCAGACTCTTCTTTTAGTTTTGAAAAAATGATGGATTGTTAGAACGACTTATTCTCAAACTGAGACCTCATCGGACTAACAATTTTGTTAAATGATTCTCACCAATCCGTGTTAATCCCAAACGGGACCCTCCATGGATTAGTGGTTTTCGCAAAAAGGGGTTCTTGGAGTCGCCACCAATGTTTTACTCAAAACATTGGAAAAAGATATAAGGCAATTGATTTTCACAAATCAACTTGGCCATGTCGCCACCGGCCCGAAACGGGCTTTCGGCATTCGATTAGGATGGTTGGACTCTTTTGTTTGTTTAAAAATATGAATTGCTAGAATGACTTATTCTCAAACTGAGACCTCGTCAAACGAGCAATTTTATTAAAAGGTTCACCAATCCATGTTAATCCCAAGCGGGACCCTCCATGGATTAGTGGTTTTCATAAAAGGAAGGGTTCATGGAGTCGCCACCAATGTTTTACTCAAAACATTGGGAAAAGAGGTTTAAGGCAATCGATTCAAAAATCGACTTCGGCCATTACAACCAGAGTCGGGTAAGGGAGTCGGTTACGCGTGGGGAAGGTGCTAGCACCCCACAGCGCCCCTTTCGGGTTCCCTATGACAGATTATTTAAAATAATAGTGCAAAATTACTAAATTACCCCTATTTATTCTAAGCAATTATAAATTAACTATCTACATGATGACAGTTTAAATATGCACACACAGAAAGCGGTAAAAGAAGGGACTTTAAAGATATAAACCTTTGAAGCGTGCTTTCTTATATATCTTGACAGAAATTGGGAAGCGTTTTGGCGTTCCCTCCCTCTACAAGACCGCTCGCTCCCTTCTAAAAAATAATTTTTGACTTGGAAATCCGATGGATTTCCCTTCGACTTAGTTTGAGACTCAAGCAAAATGCTCAGAACTCAAAAACTTCGTCGGATCAACTCTCCGAGTGATTTCTAGGCAGAGCACTGCTCAAAAAAACCCAGAATACTCAAGAAGAGGGTTAAAACTCAGTCCCAAAGTCTCAAATGACGTCCCATTGACGTCATATTTATAGGGAAGAGGCTCAATACGGTTTATGAGGGTCAATACGGTCAACATTGAAATTTTGAACTAATACGGCCGTATTGAATTCAATACGGCCGTATTGAAGTTCAAAAAACCTCAATACGGCCGTATTGAAGTTCAGTGCGGCCGTATTGAAGTTCAGTGCAGCCGTATTGAATTCAATGCAGCCGTATTGAAGTCCAGAAACTTCAATACGGCCGTATTGAGTTCAGTGCGGCCGTATTGAAGTTCAAAATGTTCAATACGGCCGTACTGAACCTCTGGGAGGCCGTATTGGGCTTCATTCCTCCCACTTTTCTTATTTTAGCTATCCTAAGACCTCTAGACCTATAGAGAACCCTCCTTGGGCCTTCTGGAAGTCCTTCTGGCTGATCTTCCTTCAGTCTTCGAGAGTCTTCAAGTTTTATTTCCGACCCGGACAATTTTAGGGGTCTACAGCTGCCCCCCCTTTACTTAGTCGGACGGCCTTTTGGTGTACCGGCTGACAAGTAAAGGAGTTGACCCAATTGTCCGGGTGATGTGCCAACCTTCTGACTTGTAGCGTCTTCCGGTGGAAAATTGTTGAGTAGCCTCGCCAGGTTGTTGCATACCTCGGCGCTTCTGACAACCTCGGTAGCTAAGTTTACCCTCTCCAGGGTCAACTTCACTCGACGCCCGAGCTGGAAGTTGAACACCAACGTGCCTCTGACGACGCTGATGGTTGAGTACTGTCTCTCCAGACCCTGCCTCTCAACATGAGGTAGTTGAGTATTGCCTCTCCAGGCCCTGCCTCTTAACATTCGGCAGTTGAGTTTACCCTCTCCAGGGTCTGCGTCTTAACATTCGGCAGTTGAGTTTACCCTCTCCAGGGTCTGCGTCTTAACATTCGGCAGTTGAGTTTTACCCTCTCCAGGGTCTGCGTCTTAACATTCGGCAGTTGAGTTTACCCTCTCCAGGGTCTGCGTCTTAACATTCGGCAGTTGAGTTTACCCTCTCCAGGGTCTGCGTCTTAACATTCGGCAGTTGAGTTTACCCTCTCCAGGGTCTGCGTCTTAACATTCGGCAGTTGAGTCTACCCTCTCCAGGGTCTGCGTCTTAACATTCGGCAGTTGAGTTTACCCTCTCCAGGGTCTGCGTCTTAACATTCGGCAGTTGAGTTTACCCTCTCCAGGGTCTGCGTCTTAACATTCGGCAGTTGAGTTTACCCTCTCCAGGGTCTGCGTCTTAACATTCGGCAGTTGAGTTTGCCCTCTCCAGGGTCTGCGTCCGTGTCTTCTGATCACTTCGGCAATGTAAGTTTACCCTTTCCAGGGATTTGAGATGATTTTTTTTTTTTTTTTCTCCACAGTCCACGATGCTGCTTCGACGGTTTTTCTGATTTTGTGCCACTGAGGGCTGGATAACGCAGGGATCCGTCTAGGGGATGTGCAGTCATTCATAGGTTCCTGTGCCCCAACTTGCATTGCATTGTTGGTACCCATGGGGAATTTCTGACTCCTTGGGGTGTAGACACAGATGCTCTCTCTCTGAGTTGAGCGATGCCTTATGTTTGGCTGACGTCCTTTTGACGTAGGTGGAGTATCCCGGTTGTCCTTATTCGGGCGACTCTTTTTGTTTTCCTGGTTTTGTTGCCTCTGTGTAGGCTATTATCCGCTGGGGATTTTGTCATTGATTTTGATTAGCCTCTTCTGTTAGGCAGATCATCTTGACGCTTGATGTTTGGCTGAAAAGCCAGATTCCGCTTGGGGAATTGTTATTGATCTTTTGGATTTTTGCTTTTTGTAGGAATGCCTCTGAGTAGGCGAGTGGGGATTTAAAGTTTATATATCCCAGAGTATTATTTAGAAAGCCTCTTCAGGCTTAGCTTCACTCATCGCTTGAGTTGGAAAGCTACCTTCCACTGAGGAAGTCTAAGTCCTTTGACTAGATATACTGCTTGGGTGATCGTGCTTCCATTGGGAATTTTGTCGATCTTGCTTTGATAGCTTTCACTGGGGAATTTGGCCCGTGAGTGGAAGCTGAGATATCTCTGGGGAGTATTATTTCGGCGAGCCTCTCCAGGCTCAATTATTCTGATAGAGTATTATTTAGGCGAGCCTCTCCAGGCTCAGTTATTCTGAGAGAGTATTATTTCGGCGAGCCTCTCCAGGCTCAATTATTCTGTACGATGAGTTGCTTTTCTTGTTCAGCCTAAGAATGCAAGCTGAGATGTCTTTTGGTGAGTATTATTTTGGCAAGCCTCTCCAGGCTCAGTTTTGTTGGATTTTCTGTATTTTGCCTTTTTGTTGGCTTTTTCTGTGTTTTTGCCTTTTTTGCTGGTTTCGGCTTTTTCTGTATTTTTTTGTTGATTTTGGCTTTTTCTGTATTTTTTCCTTTTTGTTGGTTTTGGCTTTTTCTGTACAGAAATGTCTCTGAGGAGTATTATTTTGGCGAGCCTCTCCAGGCTCAATTATTCTGAGAGAGTATTATTTCGGCGAGCCTCTCCAGGCTCAATTATTCTGAGAGAGTATTATTTTGGCGAGCCTCTCCAGGCTCAATTATTCTGAGAGTATTATTTCGGCGAGCCTCTCCAGGCTCAATTATTCTGTATGATGCTGTTGATTTTCTGAATTTCTTCATTTTGTTTGCTGCTGTCATACACAAGCAATTTTTCCTATTTTCTATTTTATGTAATTGCCTCATGGTAAGGTCTTTAAATGTGCAACTAATGTGTGTGATGCACGCGATGCAAGTTTTTATTTTTGTTCTTTTATTTAGAAGAGTGAATGGCTCTCCCTATCCTCTTCTTCTTTGGAGGAGTTTCTGTCATCGACGCGAGGGAGGATTTTTGTGAGCCTTTTATGCAGAAGATTATGGATTTTATAGGAACCCCTCCAATTTTCTTTATTGACCGATTATTAAGGAATTTCATACAATTTTTTAGAAATACCAATTTAGAGGCATAATCACATGGTCAAGAGAGGAAAGAAATGAATAGATATTTTATTAATATTCACAAGTGTTTTTACAGAAAGATATACAGAAGGAATTTCTGAAGAATGGCTGGCCAGGGTAGGCTATATACATTTTTGGCTTAAACAATTATATCTGTAATTGTCACTCTTCCCGTTCCCTTAATCGCTTCGGGTGAAATGCCTGAGCCAGGAGTGTAGATGCTGCAAGACGCTCGCTTCTAGAAGATAATCACTTGAACCGCCTTTCGGTTTTCGATTCAAGTGACCGTTGCTTGCTTATCTTATACATCTTATTCTTTTGCCCCTAACTTTTGCCTAGGACGTATCCTAGCGGGGATAATTTTGCCTTTATTTTGCCTAGTACCCTTGTACTGGCGGGCTTTTTATTTTGCCCTAACTTTTGCCTAGGACGCCCTTCTTGGGTTTTCATCCTAGCGGGCCTATGCAAGCAACATCTTCAAGCATAGTACTTCTTTACCATGTCAGTGTTGACTGGGTATCGAAGTTCTTCTCCATCCATGTCTGTGAGGATCAATGCTCCTCCTGAGAAGGCTCGTTTTTCCACGTATGGTCCTCCGTGATTTGGGGCATACTTTCTGATTTTGTCCTTTTGAGTTGGTAGCAATTTCTTCATTACCAACTCTCCCTCATGGTAGACTCGAGGGTGGACTTTCTTGTCAAAAGCCTTTTTTGATCTTCTTCTGATAGGCTTGACCATGGCATATGGCGTTCAGCCGTTTTTCTTCAATGAGGTTCAACTGGTCATACCGGCCTTGAACCCATTCTGCTTCGGAAAGTTTTGCTTCCATGATTACCCTTAGGGAAGGTATTTCGACTTCGACGGGTAGAACTGCCTTCATCCCATAGACGAGGGAGAATGGAGTAGCTCCTGTAGATGTGCGTACTGAAGTCCTATAACCATGAAGAGCGAAGGGTAACATCTCGTGCCAGTCTTTAAATGAGGCAACCATCATTTGCCCTATTTTCTTGATGTTCTTATTGGTTACCTCGACTGCCCCATTCATCTTTGGCCGATATGGGGAAGAATTATGGTGTTGGATCTCGAAATCTTGGCACAGTTCTTCCACCATTTTGTTGTTCAGATTAGATCCATTATCAGTGATGATTTATTTCTCCATGCTTCCACTAGATTATTCTAAAATTATTTGGGACAAGAGAGAAAAGAAAGGAAAGATATTTTTTGTTCTGAAGTTTGTGTTTTAGAGGGGATTTATTTTTCAAAAATGGTTTTTGTAAGAATGGATGGCCAAGGTAGGCTTATGTGTTTAGGCTTGTTTGATTAAACACTTATGAAGTTAAAAAAGTCGTGTTGTGATTCGACAACTTGGATAGCTTCCCTTGAACCTTTCTTTTTGAATTCGGTTCATGGTACCATCATGGATTTATTCTGTTTTTCGATTGCCCTAACTTTTGCCTAAAACACCCATTTGTGGAGTTTTAGCGGGTCTTTTGCTCTTATTTTTGTAACCCTAACTTTTGCCTAGGTCACCCTTTCGTGGGATTCCTAGCGGGTCTTTTGCTCTTATTTTTGCGCAGTCCCCTTTTTGAGTTTTCTGCCGAGCTTCTTTTATTTTAAAGGATTTATTTTTATCCATGATGGCACTTGTCAAGGCCAAGGGAAGGTGCTCCAAGTTGTCACACACCTCCACATGAAAAATGATGTGGGTTTATTATTATTAAGATGATTTTAACCTCATTCATGTTTATTCAAACAGGGTTAAAAATGATGCGGTTTAGAATTTTATTATAAGCAAGAAAAGAAGCAATGAAGAATGATTTTATTATAATCATAGCGGAAACATGTGTCCTTATTTCATCACTGATATGGGTCCCAATGTTGACCTCTTATATCTTTCGGCCATGCCCCAAATTCACAGTCTCTAATTTCTCTTGACGAGCTTCTTAATGTAGCAATCTTTGCAGATCCGGAGAAATGGTCTCCTCATCACTGTCCAACTTAACCCATTTATCCTCAACTTTCGGATCCCGGTCAGAGCGAACAATTACAGACACAATTATTTTATTGGTTCTATTTAGGTTTAGAATTATTAATGTTAATGGGGAAAGAGAGAAAAGAACAAAAAAGAGAGAAATGTGAAAAATGCCTCTTTATTGATATGTATTAAAACTGTACAAAAACCCTTATTTACATGAAAAGGTTCTCATGATCTCGGGTACTGATCATGAGTCCCTAAAAGAAAAATATGAAGGGGCCCTATCGTGGCTTGTTCTTCTCTCTAATCCTGCTTTGGCCGAGGATTCTTGCTCACGTCGGGCGCTGTCGAATCGAAGGTGACCCATCCGGCATCAATAAGGTCTTGGACCTTGTATTTGAGAGCTAGGCATTTCTCTGTTGAATGCCCTGGTGCCCCCGAATGGTATAAACATTTGTCTTGCGGTTTGTACCAATTGGGATGAGGTGGGTCAACCTTCTTTAGTGGAACGTAAGCTAGAAGACGTGCTTCCACTAGCTTCGGTAGGAGGTCGCTATATGTGGTCGGAAGTTTATCAAACTTCTTCACAGGGTTGAATTGTGACTTTCTTGACTTCGAAGTGGAAGAAGATGAGGAAATGGTTATGGCGCTGACTCTTCTCTCCTTCTTCTTCCCAAAGGTCTTCTTAGCTTTAAATGATTGGGAATGTTCAGCTAGCTTCCCACTTTTCAGCTCTTGTTCCACTCTTCCTCCAACATGATGGGACTCATGGTCATTGTGCTCAGCCCCGTGTATGTTGTGGTGACGCATGAGTTCCATCATTTGCGCCATTTGCTCCTTGAGCTGTGAGAGCTCGGCTGTAAGCTTCTTAATTTGTTCCTCCAATGCGTCCATCTTCTTGATTTTCTGCGCGCGAGTGAGGACAGAGAGATGACCAGCCACTTTCTAAAAATGAATATTTAATCTAATTAATTTATGGGATGAATACGCTCTTGACATGAGCTTGATAACCCTCCATTTTTAAGGTGCTGGCCTTTTAAAATGGAATGTTACCACCCTCCTTGACTTATGATCTCTCCTTAACGGAGAATCTCAATAGTTATGGGTCTCTTTTATTCATGTCAAGAGGTATTGGTGAACCTAGAATGCATGGTTTATGAGGATGCATGATATCTTATTGGTAATGATGCACATGCTCCTCACTTTTATTATATTTTCACACATTGGTTTTTCCTCTCATGTCATGACATTTTCATGCATGGGGATTTATTCTTTGACCTTATCACGAGGTTATTTATTAATGCACAAACAATTGCACATAAGCATTTACACAAACAATTCGCTCATCCACGAACAGTCACGAGTGAATCACGAGGTAGGGGTATCCTGCAGAAAAGTGCATATTCAAGGTGGTTCTAACTGTTCTCACCGGTCTGAGGCCCCCAAGGTGCCCCCATTATAGGGACCCAATCCCTCTCGTCGTAAGTCGATGGAAAGCTCCAACGCACTGTCGGACTCGAGTTCATGGTTATCACCTTGAGTGATGCTTTCCGACAACGGTCTACGGGCACCTATAGACCCATTCGACAACCGGCCGTACTAACATCCACTCCCTATGGCTTACCACTCATGCCCCCGGGTATAGAGGGAACTGTTGTGTGCAAAGGTTTGTGTGCAGTTCATATTTCAAACAATTGCAGAAAATTAAACATACAATAATTATTAAAGCCAAATAGATAAACATGTTATCATACAAGCAAGGGGTAATAAAGTAATTTTAACTATTATTTGTTAAAAATAATCTGTCACTAAATGGGACTGACTCTCGAGGCTTCCCCAGTGGAGTCGCCATCTGTCGCCACCGGCCCGAAACGGGCTTTCGGCATTCGATTAGGATGGTTGGACTCTTTTGTTTGTTTAAAAATATGAATTGCTAGAATGACTTATTCTCAAACTGAGACCTCGTCAAACGAGCAATTTTATTAAAAGGTTCACCAATCTATGTTAATCCCAAGCGGGACCCTCCATGGATTAGTGGTTTTCATAAAAGGAAGGGTTCATGGAGTCGCCACCAATGTTTTACTCAAAACATTGGGAAAAGAGGTTTAAGGCAATCGATTCAAAAATCGACTTCGGCCATTACAACCAGAGTCGGGTAAGGGAGTCGGTTACGCGTGGGGAAGGTGCTAGCACCCCACAGCGCCCCTTTCGGGTTCCCTATGACAGATTATTTAAAATAATAGTGCAAAATTACTAAATTACCCCTATTTATTCTAAGCAATTATAAATTAACTATCTACATGATGACAGTTTAAATATGTACACACAGAAAGCGGTAAAAGAAGGGACTTTAAAGATATAAACCTTTGAAGCGTGCTTTCTTATATATCTTGACAGAAATTGGGAAGCGTTTTGGCGTTCCCTCCCTCTACAAGACCGCTCGCTCCCTTCTAAAAAATAATTTTTGACTTGGAAATCCGATGGATTTCCCTTCGACTTAGTTTGAGACTCAAGCAAAATGCTCAGAACTCAAAAACTTCGTCGGATCAACTCTCCGAGTGATTTCTAGGCAGAGCACTGCTCAAAAAAACCCAGAATACTCAAGAAGAGGGTTAAAACTCAGTCCCAAAGTCTCAAATGACGTCCCATTGACGTCATATTTATAGGGAAGAGGCTCAATACGGTTTATGAGGGTCAATACGGTCAACATTGAAATTTTGAACTAATACGGCCGTATTGAATTCAATACGGCCGTATTGAAGTTCAAAAAACCTCAATACGGCCGTATTGAAGTTCAGTGCGGCCGTATTGAAGTTCAGTGCAGCCGTATTGAATTCAATGCAGCCGTATTGAAGTCCAGAAACTTCAATACGGCCGTATTGAGTTCAGTGCGGCCGTATTGAAGTTCAAAATGTTCAATACGGCCGTACTGAACCTCTGGGAGGCCGTATTGGGCTTCATTCCTCCCACTTTTCTTATTTTAGCTATCCTAAGACCTCTAGACCTATAGAGAACCCTCCTTGGGCCTTCTGGAAGTCCTTCTGGCTGATCTTCCTTCAGTCTTTGAGAGTCTTCAAGTTTTATTTCCGACCCGGACAATTTTAGGGGTCTACAGGCCATTACAACCAGAGTTGGGTAAGGGAGTCGATTACGTGCGGGGAAGGTGTTAGCACCCCACAACGCCCCTTTCGGGTTCCCTATGACGGATTATTTCATAAATAATAGCGTAAAATTACTAAACTACCCCTATTTATTAGAACGATTGTAAGTAAACTATCTACATGATGAAAGCTTTAAACGTGTAATGCAACAATCAAAAAGCGGTAAAAGAAAGGATTTTGGGAATAAACCTTCGAAGCGTGCTTTTATATACTCAAAAAGAAGTTAGGAGGCTTTTTGGCGCTCATTCCCACTACACTTTCGCTCGCTCCTTTCCCTAAAAATAATATTTACTACGGAAATCAAAGAGATTTCCCTTCGACTGGTTCGAGTCTCAAGCTAATGGCTCATGAACTCAAGAACTTAGTTGGATCGGCTTCCGGAGAGATTTCTAGGGCAGAGAATAGCTCAAAAACCCAAGAATACTCAGCCAGAGGGTGGAGGAATGCTCCAAAAGTGTCCAAAATGTGTGGGAGGACATGCCAATGACGTCCTATTTATAGGATTGAGGCGCAGTACGGCCTAAGGGGTCAATACGGCCCGTACTGAGTTTTTGAACTACAGTACGGCCGTATTGAATTCAGTACGGCCCGTACTGAAGTTCAAAAACTTCAGTACGGCCGTATTGATTTCAGTACGGCCCGTACTGAGTTTTTGAACTGCAGTGCGGCCGTATTGAATTGAGTACGGCCGTACTGAAGTTCAAAAAACTTCAGTACGGCCGTATTGATTTCACTATGGCCGTATTGTAGTTCAAATGGCTCAGTACGGCCGTACTGAACCTCTAGGAGGGCGTATTGAGCTCCAATCCTCACACACCCTTATTCTAAGCTACTCTAAGACTTCTAGACCTACAAAGAATCATCCTAGGGTCTTCCAGGAGTCCTTCCGGCTGACTTTCTTTCGGTCTTCGAGAGTCTTTGAGTCTTATTTCCGACCCGGACAATTTTAGGGGTCTACAGCTGCCCCCCCTTTACTTAGTCGAACGGCTTTTTTGGTGTACCGGTTGACAAGTAAAGGAGTTGACCCAATTGTCCGGGGAGTAAGTCATCCTTCTGACTTGTAGTCTCTTCAGGTGAGAAAATTGTTGAGTAGCCTCTCCAGGTTGAGTTTGTCCTCTCCAGGGTGAGTATTAGTCGTCGCCTCTCCAGGATCGTGCATACCTCGGTGTTTCTGACAACCTCGGTAGGGTGAGTTTGCCCTCTGTCGCCACCCGCCGAAACGGACGTTGGCATTCGCGACGATGGTCGGACTCTTTTTAAGTTTTGAAAGATGATGGATTGTTAGAACGACTTATTCTCAAACTGAGACCTCATCGAGCTAACAATTTTGTTTAAATGATTCTCACCAATCCATGTTAATCCCAAGCGGGACCCTCCATGGATTAGTGGTTTTCGCAAAAAGAAGGGGTTCTTGGAGTCGCCACCAATGTTTTACTCAAAACATTGGAAAAAGATATAAGGCAATTGATTTTCACAAATCAACTTTAGCCATTACAACCAAAGTCGGGTAAGGGAGTCGGTTACGTGCGAGGAAGGTGTTAGCACCCCACAACGCCCCTTTCGGGTTCCCTATGACGAATTATTTCATAAATAATAGTGTAAAGTTACTAAATTACCCCTATTTATTAGAAACAATTATGAGTAAAATATTTACATGATGAAAACTCTAAACATGCAATGCAACAATCAAAAAGCAATAAATAAAAGCGGTAAAAGAAGGGATTTGGAAAGAAACCTTCTAAGCGGGCTTTTATATATTCAAAACGAAGTTTAGGAGGCTTTTTGGCGCTCCTTCCCACTACACGTCCGCTCGCTCCTTTCCCTAAAGATAATTTTTACTATGGAAATCAAAGAGATTTCCCTTCGACTTGTTCGAGTCTCAAGCTAATGGCTCATGACTCAAGAACTTCGTCGGATTGGCTCTCGGAGAGACTTCTAGGGCAGAGAATAGCTCAAAAACCCAAGAATACTCAGCACGAGGGTCCAGAAGTGTGGAAAAGTGTGGAATGACGTTCAAATGACGTCCTATTTATAGGATTGAGGCGCAATACGGCCTGGGAGGTCAATACGGCCCGTACTGGGTTTTTGAACTACAGTACGGCCGTATTGAATTTGGTACGGCCGTATTGAGTTCACTACGGCCGTATTGCAGTTCAAATGGCTCAGTACGGCCGTACTGAACCTCTGGGAGGGTGTATTGAGCTCCAATCCTCGCACACCCTTATTCTAAGCTACTCTAAGACTTCTAGACCTACAAAGAATCATCCTAGGGTCTTCCAGGAGTCCTTCCGGCTGACTTTCCTTCGGTCTTCGAGAGTCTTTGAGTCTTATTTCTGACCCGGACAATTTTAGGGGTCTACAGCTGCCCCCCCTTTACTTAGTCGAACGGCTTTTTGGTGTACCGGTTGACAAGTAAAGGAGTTGACCCAATTGTCCGGGGAGTAAGCCATCCTTCCGACTTTTAGTGTCTTCCGGTGGGAAAATATTTTGAGTGGCCTCTCCAAGTTGAGTATTGTAGACCCCTAAAATTGTCCGGGTCGGAAATAAGACTCGAAGACTCTCGAAGATCAAAGGAAAGTCAGCCAAAGGGACTCTTAGAAGACCGTGGGATGACAATCTGTAGGTTTAGAGGTCTTAGAGTAGCAAAAAATAAGAAAGTGGAGGGAATGAAGCCCAATACGGCCTCCCAAAAGTTCAGTACGGCCGTATTGAACATTTTAAACTACAATACGGCCGCACTGAACTCAATACGGCCGTATTGAAGTTTCTGAACTTCAATACGGCTGCACTGAACTCAATACGGCTGCACTGAACTTCAATACGGCTGCACTGAACTCAATACGGCCGTATTGAGGTTTTTTGAACTTCAATACGGCCGTACTGAATTCAATACGGCCGTATTGTAGTTCAAAACTTCAATACGGACCGTATTGACCCCCAGAGGCCGTATTGCGCCTCATACCTATAAATATGACGTCAATTGGACGTCATTCTACACTTTGACACTGAGTTTTAACCCTCTTCTTGAGTATTCTGGGTTTTTTTGAGCAGTGCTCTGCCTAGAAATCACTCGGAGAGTTGATCCGACGAAGTTCTTGAGTCACGAGCCATTTGCTTGAGTCTCGAACCTAGTCGAAGGGAAATCCTCCGGATTTCCATAGTTAAAATTTTATAGGAGGGAGCGAGCGGTCTTGTAGAGGGAGGGAACGCCAAAACGCTTCCCAATTTCTGTCAAGATATATAAGAAAGCACGCTTCAAAGGTTTATCTCTTTAAAGTCCCTTCTTTTACCGCTTTCTGTGTGTACATATTTAAACTGTCATCATGTAGATAGTTAATTTATAATTGCTTAGAATAAATAGGGGTAATTTAGTAATTTCGCACTATTATTTTTAGAAATAATCTGTCATAGGGAACCCGAAAGGGGCGCTGTGGGGTGCTAACACCTCCCCCACGCGTAACCGACTCCCTTACCCGACTCTGGTTGTCATGGCCGAAGTCGATTTTTGAATCGATTGCCTTAAACTTCTTTTTCCAATGTTTTGAGTAAAACATTGGTGGCGACTCCATGAACCCTTCCTTTTTATGAAAACCGCTAATCCATGGAGGGTCCCGCTTAGGATTAACATGGATTGGTGAGCCTTTTAATAAAATTGCTCGTTTGACAAGGTCTCAGTTTGAGAATAAGTCATTCTAGCAATCCATATTTTTAAACAAATAAAAGAGTCAAACCATCCTTCGCGAATGCCGAAAGCCTGTTTCGGGCCGGTGGCGACAAGTATTAGTCGTCGCCTCTCCAGGCTCGTGCATACCTCGGTGTTTCTGACAACCTCGGTAGCGTGAGTTTGCCCTCTCCAGGGTCTGTATGCCTCCGTGTTTCTGACGACGTTGGCAGCTGCATACCTCCGTGTTTCTGACGACGTCGGTAGCTGAGTATTGGTCGTCGCCTCTCCAGGCTCGTGCATACCTCGGTGTTTCTGACAACCTCGGTAGCTGCATACCTCCGTGTTTCTGACGACGGGGTAGCTGAGTATTAGTCGTCGCCTCTCCAGGCTCGTGCATACCTCGGTGTTTCTGACAACCTCGGTAGCTGCAAACCTCCGTGTTTCTGACGACGGGGTAGCTGAATCTTAGTCGTCGCCTCTCCAGGCTCATGCATACCTCGGTGTTTCTGACAACCTCGGTAGCTACATATCTCCGTGTTTCTGACGACGGGGTAGCTGAGTATTAGTCGTCGCCTCTCCAGGCTCGTGCATACCTCGGTGTTTCTGAGAACCTCGGTAGCTGCATACCTCCGTGTTTCTGACGACGGGGTAGCTGAGTATTAGTCGTCGCCTCTCCAGGCTCGTGCATACCTCGGTGTTTCTGACAACCTTGGTAGCGTGAGTTTGCCCTCTCCAGGGTCTGCATGCCTCCGTGTTTCTGACGACGTTGGCAGCTGCATACCTCCGTGTTTCTGACGACGTCGGTAGCTGAGTATTAGTCGTCGCCTCTCCAGGCTCGTGCATACCTCGGTGTTTCTGACAACCTCGGTAGCGTGAGTTTGCCCTCTCCAGGGTCTGCATACCTCTGTGTTTCTGACGACATTGGTAGCATGAGTATTGCCCTCTCCAGGGACTGCATGCCTCCGTGTTTCTGACGACGTTGGCAGCTGCATAGCTCCGTGTTTCTGACGACGTCGGTAGCTGAGTATTAGTCGTCGCCTCTCCAGGCTCGTGCATACCTCGGTGTTTCTGACAACCTCGGTAGCGTGAGTTTGCCCTCTCCAGGGATTTGTGATGATTTTGTCTCCACAGTCCACGATGCTGCTTCGACGGTTTGTTTTTGATTTTGGTGCCGCTGAGGGCTGGATAACGCAGGGATCAGTCTAGGGGATGTGCAGTTACTCATAGGTTCTTGTGTCCCAACTTTCCATTGCGTAGTTGGTGCCCACTGGGGAAATTCTGATTCCTTGGGGATGCAGACACAAAGATGCTCTTTCTGAGGTGAGCGATGCCTTATGATTGGCTGACGTCCTTTCGACGTTGGTGGAGTATCCCGGTTATCCTTATTTGGGTGACCCTTTTTGATTTTCTGGTTTTGTTGCCTCTGCGTAGGCTGTTATCCGCTGGGGGATTCTGTCGTATTGATCTTGTCTCCACAGTCCACGTTGCTGCTTCGACGGTTGTTTTTGATTTTGGTGCCGCTGAGGGCTGGATAACGCAAGGATCCGTCTAGGGGATGTGCAGTTACTCATAGGTTCTTGTGTCCCAACTTTCCATTGCGTAGTTGGTGCCCACTGGGGAAATTCTGATTCCTTGGGGATGCAGACACAAAGATGCTCTTTCTGAGGTGAGCGATGCCTTATGATTGGCTGACGTCCTTTCGACGTTGGTGGAGTATCCCGGTTATCCTTATTCGGGTGACTCTTTTGATTTTCTGGTTTTGTTGCCTCTGCGTAGGCTGTTATCCGCTGGGGGATTCTGTCGTATTGATCTTGATTGGCCTCTTCTGTTAGGCGGATTATCTTGACGTTCGATTTTTTGGTTGAATATCGAATTCCGCTTGGGGAATGGGTATTGATCTTTTTGGATTTTCCTTTTTTGGAGGAGTGCCTCTGAGTAGGCGAATGGGGATTGAGGATCTTGTGTATCCCAGAGTATTATTTAGAAAGCCTCTTTAGGCTTAGCTTCACTCGTCGCTCGAGTTGGAAAGCTATCTTCCACTGAGGAAGTCTGAGTCCTTTGACTCAGATATTTTGTTTGGATGATCATGCTTCCATTGGGGAATCTTGCTGATGTTGCTCTGATAGCTTTCACTGGGAATTCGGCCCAAGAGTGCAAGCTGAGATGTCTTTGGGGAGTATTATTTCGGCAAGCCTCTTCAGGCTCAGTTATTCTGTACGATTTGTTGGATTTTCTGAATTTTTGCCTTTTTTGTCGATTTTCCGCTTTTTTCGGAATCGGAGGGATCTCAAACACACTCACAGATAAAGTATGTAGAGGAATGAAGATGTTGTTGATGTACAAAAGAATGGGCCAATACGGGCCGTATTGAATTCAATACGCCCGTATTGGTGTGGACGTTATGGCCAATACGGCCGTATTCATTTCAGAACGCCCGTATTGAGTTGAAAATTTGTTCATAACCCTAATTTTAGTACGGGCGTACTGAACATGGTACAGGCGCATTGTTTTTTCTGAAGTTCATTTTTTTTTATTTTTATTATTTTATTTTTTTTAATAAACAGAGAATAAGTGATCTTCCAGTACACCTATCATCTGTATGCATGTATGCGGTATGATGCACCTAATTTTATTTGATTTATTTTTCAAAAGAATTAATCGATGCGTTTCTTTGCTTGGATTTTTTCCATTCCTCTAGACGGGCTGTGCGCTGCCGATTTCTATAACCGAGGAACGATGCGTATTATATCGAGATTGGTGTCATCAACCCAGTGATCGTTCCCTTCCTTTAGAAGACGTATCAACCTTCCTATTGACCACTATATCTCCATGTTTCCACTAGATTATTCTAAAATCGTTTGGGACAAGAGAAAAGAAAGGAAAGATATTTTTGTTCAAAAGTTTGTGTTTTAGAGGGGATTATTATTGTTTTGAAAACGGTTTTTGTAAGAATGGCTGGCCAAGGTAGGCTCATGTGTTTGGGCTTGTTTGATTAAACACTTATGAAGTTAAGAAAGTCTTGTTATTGACGTTGTGATTCGACAACTTAGATAGTTTCCCTTGAACCTTTCTTTTTGAATTCAGCTCATGGTACCATCATGGATTTCTTTTGTTTTTTGATTGTCCTTATTTTTGCCTAAAACACCCCTTTGTGGCGTCTCAGCGGACCTTTGTTTTTGTTCATTTTTGCAACCTTAATTTTTGCCTAGGTCACCCTTTCATGGGATTCCTAGCGGGTTCTTTGCTCTTATTTTTGCGCAGCCCCCCTTTTTGGGTTTCCTGCCGAGCTTTTTTTTGTTTTTAGGATTTTGTCCTTAAAGGATTTCTTTTTTATCCATGATGGCACTTGTCGAGGCCAAGGAAAGGTGCTCCAAGTTGTCACACACACTTCCACATAAAAATGATGCGGGTTTATTGTTATTAAGACGATTTTAACCTCATTCATGCTTATTCAAACAGGGTTAAAAATAATGTGGTCTAGAAATTTATTGCAAGCAAGAAAAGAAGCAATAAGAAATAATAAAGAACGATTTTATTATAATTATAGCGGAAACATGTGCCCTATCGAGGCTTGGGGGTCGGGCTGTCCCCGAGGAGTAATCTCTAACTGTCATCAGGTCTATACATCCCTATCGGAAGGAGAAGAGCACTTGATGACGACGACCGGCCTTGACGCTTGTGAACCGGCCTTCCTAAAGATCTGGCTTAAAGAACGTCGAGAAGGATCTTGGTTCCTCTTCGTCCTTTGATCTTTATCCTCGGATTCTTTATTTTCCTCGGTTTTTTCTTTTTCTTTTTCTTTTCCTTTATTCTTGGGAGCTTTATCATGAAGATCTTCGGGTGTGTAGATCCTGCCACTCCTAGTCATGCCCCCAAGTCCAACGATGTTAGAGATATCGCTGTCGACAGAAGAATGGATGTCGTATATCCATGGCACAGCCTTATTCGATTCGTAGGGAAAAGGTCTTGGAGCAGTGATCCTTAACGGTGTCGGACCTTCCCCTTTATTCGTCTTGATTACCAACAACGGAGTTGATGTGCGTTCGCTTGGCGCGGTTGTTGGCTTACACTTAATAACAAACGGCGTGCGATCCATTCTGAACATACGCATCGGTTAATTCTTTCTTTTTATTAATGTTTATTAATGAATTACTAGGAGGGATGTATGCAAATGAATGACTATGAAATGCAAAGGCAATTGAAAGATTTCATAGATCTCAAAAATTCGATTTATTAATCAAAGAAAGTGTACAACTCATTATACAATGCTTCGAAGCAATTTTTTACAAAATGAGAAAAGCCGATAGAAACCCACAGGCGGGTTCATGTTTCTTCTCCATTCATCTTCGGCTTCCTCTACATGACGGGCCATTGCTTCGGCTTGCGTATGGACTGCTTGGCTCATATTATCGCTAAGCTTTTGAGCGTCCTTCGCCTTTTGAATGTGGTAGTTGATCATAGCTTGCAGTTCTTTAAGCTCGTCTTCGGCTCGATCCTTCTCCCCTCGGAGCTTAGCCATCTGTGCTAATCCTTCCCTTTCCTTCTTGCGAAAATCGGAAAGGCTTGCGGTTTGTTTTTGAGCAACTTCCCGCCATTGCTGCGCATCGGATCAAGTCAAGAGTAGATCATCTTGCATGTCCTTGATCAACTGTGCCTGCCTTGCGTACTCGGCTTCAAGGTGTGCTATCTTTGCGTCAACATCTCGGAGTTGACTATTCGGTTCGACCTTTGGCATTTTGGATGCCCGAATAGCCTTCTCATTAAGGTTAGCACACTCGTCCTTGAGCCGCTCTATCTCATGGTCTTTTTTCTTGCACTGCCTTTGTAGACCGTCAATGGCAAAACTGGATTCTTCGTTTTTCTCTTCAAGAACCCTCATCTGAGCTCCCATGATTTCCAGCTTCTTGGTCAAGGCATCGACTTGTTCTTGCAGCACCCTCCTCGTGACTGCGGTCGCGCAAGAGGTGGATGGTTGGGGCACCCCCCTCTCGCTCCTCCAAATCTCGTAGTCGGTGGAGACGGATACCCGAGGCTTTCCAAGCTCTCGATCTCCCTCATAGATTGGTCTCTCCCACGCTCTAATGACAGCGTGCATGTCTCTCTGATACTCGGAATCAAAGGAGAAACGCAATCCTCCAAGCTCCTCTTTGGTAGGAACAATCTGAGTCCTCATAAGTTGCCTCATAGCCAATCTAGGTGAATAAGCTATGCAACCTCTGAGGCCCATCAAAGGTATGCTTGGGTAACTGCCGCATCTCATCAATACATTGCTCGGACGAAACCAAGGACAAACCCATGTGAAGTGCTCAATGCTCCACTGTTCCATCTCTTCCTTCCATTCGGAAGCATAGCGGCGGCATACGGGGATCTTTGAAAAGCTCCTCAACGGATCGGGCAAAGTCCCCATGTGACTAGAGGCGTAAAAGTGTGTGATGCTCCACACATATAACAAGGAGGTGCAGCATCGGATAATCTTCCCTTGCTTCTGCTGAGATATGTTGACAGAAAGCAAGGTGTCAGCAAGAATGGCAGGCACGGGACTCTTCATGTGCACGTCCCAGGCGAAGAAAGCGTCCATAGCGGCATGGTCCACTGTGTTAGCGTGAAAGGGGAATAGGACTGTCCCAAACACGGCTAATGCTAGAGTCTTGTTGAAAGCTAACCAATCTCCCTCACCAACTAAGGAAGAAAGGTGATCCTCAATCATAGCGAGCTTCCAACCTTTGATACTGTCGTTCCCCACTAAGGTAGATGATCGTGATGGTAGTTTGACTTGAGTAGCGACCCTCTCAACGGCCACATAATTACCATGAAAAACATAGACCCCTGCTGATTTGGGCCATCGCAACATGAGCTCGTACTCCTCGAGAGTAGGAACTAAGTCAAATTGGGGGAACTCGAAGCAATGCAGATCAAGACTCCAAAAGTGAACCAATGCTCTCAGAAAGGCTGGATCCACACATATCTTCATCAAATCGAGGACTCGTCCATATGATTTCTCGAACTCAACACGAGCCTCACGTGGCATCAAAGAACAGAGGTGGTCCAACCTCTCAGCACGGTATAACAAGAAGTCCACTTTCTTCAACTGCCCTTGCACTCCCCTAGATCCCTCCATGATCTACGATAAGAATGCATGATATGAGATGATGGCGTTGAATATGCATGCATTGTGTTTATTCAACTAAGCATTATCATGTGTTCGGGATGCTCCTAAAATGATGCATGATATTGCTTGGTTTGGATAAATATCTTTTTTTGGGTATTTTGTTTTTTGTATTTTTTTGGGTGAAAAGGGAAACTACCTATATGAATGTGATGAAGGTAGATGTTAACACCATGTAATGGAAGATTCTTATTCCTATTTATTCTTATTTTAAAAGGGGAATGTTGTATGTTTAAAGAATGCAATGTATGCTCAAACAATGTCACATAAACAATGCACAAACAATTCACTCATCCACGAACAGTCACGAGCGAATCACGAGGTAGGGGTATCCTGTAGACAAGTGCATATTCAAGGAGGTTCTAACTGTTCTCACCAGTCTAAGGCCCCCAAGGTGCCCCCATTATAGGGACCCAATCCCTCTCGTCGTAAGTCGATGGAAAGCTCTAACGCACTGTCGGACTCGAGTTCATGGTTTTCACCTTGAGTGATGTTTTCCGACAACGGTCTACGGGCACCTATAGACCCATTCGACAACCGGCCGTACTAACATCCACTCCCTATGGCTTTCCACTCATGCCCCCGGGTATAGAGGGAACTGTTGTGTGCAAAGGTTCGTGTGCAGTTTATATTTCAAACGATTGCGGAAATTTAAACATCCAACAGTTATTAAAGCCAACTAGGTAAAACATGTTATCATACAAGCGAGGGGTAATGAAGTAATTTTAAATTATCATTTTAGAAATAATCCATCACTAAATGGGACTGACTCTCGAGGCTTCCCCAGTGAAGTCGCCATCTATCGCCACCTGCCGAAACGGACGTTGGCATTCGCGACGATGGTCGGACTCTTTTTAAGTTTTGAAAGATGATGGATTGTTAGAACGACTTATTCTCAAACTGAGACCTCATCGAGCTAACAATTTTGTTTAAATGATTCTCACCAATCCATGTTAATCCCAAGCAGGACCCTCCATGGATTAGTGGTTTTCGCAAAAAGAAGGGGTTCTTGGAGTCGCGACCAATGTTTTACTCAAAACATTGGAAAAAGATATAAGGCAATTGATTTTCACAAATCAACTTTGGCCATTACAACCAGAGTCGGGTAAGGGAGTCGGTTACGTGCGAGGAAGGTGTTAGCACCCCACAACGCCCCTTTCGGGTTCCCTATGACGGATTATTTCATAAATAATAGTGTAAAGTTACTAAATTACCCCTATTTATTAGAAACGATTATGAGTAAAATATTTACATGATGAAAACTCTAAACATGCAATGCAACAATCAAAAAGCAATAAATAAAAGCGGTAAAAGAAGGGATTTGGAAAGAAACCTTCGAAGCGGGCTTTTATATATTCAAAACGAAGTTTAGGAGGCTTTTTGGCGCTCCTTCCCACTACACGTCCGCTCGCTCCTTTCCCTAAAGATAATTTTTACTATGGAAATCAAAGAGATTTCCCTTCGACTTGTTCGAGTCTCAAGCTAATGGCTCATGACTCAAGAACTTCGTCGGATTGGCTCTCGGAGAGACTTCTAGGGCAGAGAATAGCTCAAAAACCCAAGAATACTCAGCACGAGGGTCCAGAAGTGTGGAAAAAGTGTGGAATGACGTTCAAATGACGTCCTATTTATAGGATTGAGGCGCAATACGGCCTGGGAGGTCAATACGGCCCGTACTGGGTTTTTGAACTACAGTACGGCCGTATTGAATTTGGTACGGCCATACTGAAGTTCAAAAACTTCAGTACGGCCGTATTGAGTTCACTACGGCCGTATTGCAGTTCAAATGGCTCAGTACGGCCGTACTGAACCTCTGGGAGGGTGTATTGAGCTCCAATCCTCGCACACCCTTATTCTAAGCTACTCTAAGACTTCTAGACCTACAAAGAATCATCCTAGGGTCTTCCAGGAGTCCTTCCGGCTGACTTTCCTTCGGTCTTCGAGAGTCTTTGAGTCTTATTTCCGACCCGGACAATTTTAGGGGTCTACACCCTCTCCAGGGTCTGCATGCCTCCGTGTTTCTGACGACGTTGGCAGCTGCATACCTCCGTGTTTCTGACGACGTCGGTAGCTGAGTATTAGTCGTCGCCTCTCCAGGCTCGTGCATACCTCGGTGTTTCTGACAACCTCGGTAGCGTGAGTTTGCCCTCTCCAGGGTCTGCATACCTCAGTGTTTCTGACGACATTGGTAGCATGAGTATTAGTCGTCGCCTCTCCAGGCTCGTGCATACCTCGGTGTTTCTGACGACCTCGGTCGCGTGAGTTTGCCCTCTCTAGGGTCTGCATGCCTCCGTGTTTCTGACGACGTTGGCAACTGCATACCTCCGTGTTTCTGACGACGTCGGTTGCTGAGTATTAGTCGTCGCCTCTCCAGGCTCGTGCATACCTCGGTGTTTCTGACAACCTCGGTAGCGTGAGTTTGCCCTCTCCAGGGTTGCATACCTCCGTGCTTCTGGTCACTTTGGTAGCGTGAGTTTGCCCTCTCCAGGGATGCATACCTCCGTGCTTCTGGTCACTTTGGTAGCGTGAGTTTGCCCTCTCCAGGGATTTGTGATGATTTTGTCTCCACAGTCCACGATGCTGCTTCGACGGTTGTTTTTGATTTTGGTGCCGCTGAGGGTTGGATAACGCAGGGATCCGTCTAGGGGATGTGCAATTACTCATAGGTTCTTGTGTCCCAACTTTCCATTGCGTAGTTGGTGCCCGCTGGGGAAATTCTGATTCCTTGGGGATGCAGACACAAAGATGCTCTTTCTGAGGTGAGCGATGCCTTATGATTGGCTGACGTCCTTTCGACGTTGGTGGAGTATCCCGGTTATCCTTATTCGGGTGACTCTTTTGATTTTCTGGTTTTGTTGCCTCTGCCTAGGCTGTTATCCGCTGGGGGATTCTGTTGTGATGATTTTGTCTCCACAGTCCACGATGCTGCTTCGACGATTGTTTTTGATTTTGGTGCCGCTGAGGGCTGGATAACGCAGGGATCCGTCTAGGGGATGTGCAGTTACTCATAGGTTCTTGTGTCCCAACTTTCCATTGCGTAGTTGGTGCCCACTGGGGAAATTCTGATTCCTTGGGGATGCAGACACAAAGATGCTCTTTCTGAGGTGAGCGATGCCTTATGATTGGCTGACGTCCTTTCGACGTTGGTGGAGTATCCCGGTTATCCTTATTCGGGTGACTCTTTTTGATTTTCTGGTTTTGTTGCCTCTGCGTAGGCTGTTATCCGCTGGGGGATTCTGTCGTATTGATCTTGATTGGCCTCTGAATACCGAATTCCGCTTGGGGAATGGTTATTGATCTTTTCGGATTTTCTCTTTTTGAAGGAGTGCCTCTGAGTAGGCGAATGGGGATTGAGGATCTTATGTATCCCAGAGTATTATTTAGAAAGCCTCTTCAGGCTTAGCTTCACTCGTTGCTCGAGTTGGAAAGCTATCTTCCACTGAGGAAGTCTAAGTCCTTTGACTCGGATACTTTGTTCGGATGATCATGCTTCCATTGGGGAATCTTGCTGATCTTGCTCTGATAGCTTTCACTGGGAATTCGACCCGAAAGTGCAAGCTGAGATGTCTCTGGGGAGTATTATTTCGGCAAGCCTCTCCAGGCTCAGTTATTCTGTACGATTTGTTGGATTTTCTGAATTTTTGCCTTTTTTGTCGATTTCGGCTTTTCCTGTTGGGTGCTGTCATACACAAGAAATTTTTCCTATTTTTCTATTTTATGCGACTGCCTCATGATAAGGTCTTTGAATGTGCAACTAATGTGTGTGATGCACAAAATGCAAGTTTAATCATTTTGTTAATGTTTTTAGAAAAATGAATGGCTCTCCCTATCCTCCTCTTCTTGGAGGAATTTCTGTCGTCGACGTGAGGGAGGATTTCTGTGAGCCTCTTACGCAGGAGATTACGGATTTTATAGGAACCCCTCCAACTTTCTTTATTGATCGATTATTAAAGGAATTTCGTACAATTTTTAAGAAATACCAATTTAGGGGCATAATCACATGGTCAAGAGAAGAGAAATGAATAGATATTTTATTGATATTCACAAATGTTTTTACAGAAAGATATACAAAAGGAATTTCTGAAGAATGGCTGGCCAGGGTAGGCTATATGCATTAGGCTTAACAATTATATCTGTAATTGTTGCTCTTACGTTCCCCTAATTGCTTCGGGTGAGATGCTTGAGCCAGGAGTGTAGACACTGCAAGACGATTGCTTCTAGAAGATAATCACTTGAACCGCCTTTCGGTTTTCGGTTCAAGTGATCGTTGCTTGCTTTGTTTTTGTGTCTTATTCTTTTGCCCCTAATTTTTGCCTAGGACGTATCCTAGCGGGGATAAATTCGCCTTTGTTTTGCCTAGTACCCTTGTACTGGCGGGCTTTTTATTTTGCCCTAACTTTTGCCTAGGACGCCCTTTTCGGGTTTTCATCCTAGCGGGCCTATGCAAGCAACGTCTTCAAGCATAGTACTTCTTTACCACGTCAGCGTTGACTGGGTATCGAAGTTCTTCTCCATCCATGTTCGTGAGGATCAATGCTCCTCCTGAGAAGGCTCGCTTCACCACGTATGGTCCTTCGTAATTCGGGGCCCACTTTCCGATTTTGTCCTTTTGAGCTGGTAGCAACTTCTTCATTACCAGCTCTCCCTCGTGGTAGACTCGAGGGTGAAATTTCTTGTCAAAATCCTTTTTGATCTTCCTCTGATAGGCTTGACCACGGCATATGGCGTTCAGCCGTTTCTCTTCGATAAGATTCAACTGGTCGTATCGGCTTTGAACCCATTCTGCCTCAGAAAGTTTTGCTTCCATGATTACCCTTAGAGAAGGTATCTCGACTTCGACAGGTAGAACTGCCTCCATCCCATAGACGAGGGAGAATGGAGTAGCTCCTGTAGATGTGCGTACTGAAGTCCTATAACCATGAAGAGCGAAGGGTAACATCTCATGCCAGTCTTTAAATGAGACAACCATCTTTTGCACTATTTTCTTAATGTTTTTATTGGCTGCCTCGACTGCCCCATTCATCTTTGGCCGATATGGGGAAGAGTTGTGGTGTTAGATCTTGAATTCCTGGCACAGTTCTTCCACCATTTTGTTATTCAAATTAGATCCATTATCAGTGATGATTTTATCGGGAATACCGTATCTGCATATAATGTTCTTCTTGATGAAGGATGTTACCACCTTTCGGGTCACATGAGCATACGATGCCGCTTCTACCCATTTGGTGAAGAAGTCAATGGCCACAAGGATGAATCTATGTCCATTGGATGCTTTCGGCTCGATGGGTCCAATAACATCCATGCCCCACATTGCGAATGGCCAAGGTGAAGCCAATACATTGAGTGGAGTCGGTGGGACATGAATGTTGTCGGCGTATGCTTGACACTTATGGCATTTTCGCACGTACTGGTAACAATCCCTTTCCATGGTCGACCAATAGTATCCCGCCCTGAGGATCTTTTTAGCCATTGCAGGCCCGGGGATATGGGTACCGAAAACCCCCTCATGTACTTCTTTGATCATATTTTGAGCTTCGACTTGGTCTATACATCTCAACAAGACCGAGTCATAATTTTTCTTGTAGAGGGTTTCACCGACTAGCAGAAATCCCCTGGCCCTTCTTCGGATATGCTTCTTGTCATTATCGTTGGCCGCATCAGGATATTCCTCTTTTGTTAAATATTGCTTGATGTCATGGAACCATGGACGATCATCGACAACTTTATCTATCAGAAGGCAGAACGCTTGCTTATCGTGCCTCTGGATATTGATGATGGGCATTTCATGCTCACTATCCAAGGCGAACATCGACGAGAGCGTAGCAAGAGCGTCGGCAAACTGATTCTCCTCCCTTGGAATGTATTCAAAGACGACACTTTGGAAGAAATGTGCCAAATCTTTGATGTGCTCAACATATGGTATCAGTTTAGGATTTCGGACTTCCCAATCACCTCGTAGTTGGTAGATGACTAGGGCCGAATCACCAAACACTTTGAGTTTTAGGATACCATTGTTGATGGCTGCTTGGATTCCCAACGCGTAGGCCTCGTATTCAGCCATGTTGTTTGTACAATCGAAGTTGAGTCTTGCCGTTATGGGAATGTATTTTCCTTGTGGAGAGATTAGCACTGTGCCAATCCCTCGTCCAAGCATGTTGGAGGCTCCATCAAAATACATGGTCCACGCATCATCTTTAGGCTCTTCATGTTGTAGATTCATTATATCCTCATCGGGGAAATTATCCTGAAGGGATTGGTAGTCGTTGGTCGGCCCGTGTGCTAGGTAATCAGCTAGGGTACTGCCCTTGATGGCCTTTTGTGTGACATGTATGATGTCAAATTCTGATAACTGTACTTACCATCGGGCAATCTTCCCAGTGATTATTGGTTTTTCGAACACGTACTTAATTGGATCCATTTTGGCAACCAACCAAGTAGTATGCCTAATCATATACTGCCTGAGCCGTTGTGTTGCCCATGCTAACGCACAGCACGTCTTTTCTAACGGCGTGTAGCGGGTCTCATAGTCGAGAAATTTCTTACTCAGGTAGTAGATGGCTCGTTCTTTCTTTCCCGTTTCATCTTGTTGTCCTAGCACACCTCCCATGGACTCATCAAGCACGGTTAAGTAGAGGATTAATGGTCTTCCTTCGACAGGTGGCACCAATACTGGTGGATTGGCCAAGCACTGTTTGATCTTATCAAAAGCTTGTTGACAATCCTCATCCCAAGATTCGGAATGATTCTTGCGCAACAGCCTGAATATTGGTTTGCACGTGTCAGTCAACTGTGCAATGAACCTTGCGACATAGTTCACCCTGCCGAGGAATCCTCTTATCTCTTTCTCGGTCTTAGGAGGAGGCATTTCCATTATTGCCTTCACTTTATCGGGGTCCACCTCTATGCCTTTTTTACTGACGATGAACCCGAGAAGCTTACCCGACCGAACTCCGAAAGTACACTTAGCCGGATTTAGCTTAAGCTGATACTTGCGAAGCCGGTTGAATAATTTTCTCAAATATTGGATATGGTCCATTTCGTCCTTCGACTTTGCGATCATGTCGTCCACGTATACTTCGATTTCTTTGTGGATCATGTCGTGGAATAACATCACCATCGCTCGTTGGTAGGTGGCACCCGCATTTTTGAGTCCAAAAGGCATCACCCTGTAGCAGAAAGTGCCCCAGGGTGTAATGAAGGAAGTTTTCTCGCGGTCTTCCTCATTCATCTTGATTTGGTTGTACCCAGAGTACCCATCCATAAAGGAATAGAGTGTGTTCGTGGCTGTATGATCCACTAGTGTATCGATGTGAGGTAAGGGAAAATCGTCCTTTGGACTGGCACGATTCAGATCCCTGTAGTCAACACAAACTCTAACCTTTCCATTCTTTTTAATGACTGGCACGATGTTAGCCAGCCATTCGGGATACTGAGATACAACCAAGAATCCCGCATCTAATTGCTTTTCTACCTCCTCCTTGATCTTTAAAGACCACTCGGGCTTGATTCGTCGGAGCTTTTGTTTGACGGGTCGAAACCCTTCTTTCAACGGTAACTTGTGCTCGACAATGTTAGAGTCCAAACCGGGCATATCATGATACAACCATGCAAATACGTCCTTATATTCCCTTAACAATTGGATCAATTGCGCTCTTATTTCATCACTGATATGGGTCCCAATGTTGACCTCTTTTATCTCTTGGCCCTGCCCCAAATTCACGGTCTCCAATTTCTCTTGGTACGGTTGGAGTAGACGAGCTTCTTGATCTAGCAGTCTTTGCAGATCCGAAGAGATGGTCTCCTCATCACTGTCCAACTCAACCCATTCATCCTCAACTTTCGGATCCCGGTCGGAGCGAACAATCACAGACATAATTGTTTTATTGGTTCTGTTTTTGGTTTAGAATTATTAATGTTAATGAGAGAAAGAGAGAAAAGAATAAATGAGAGAATGATGTGTGAAAAATGCCTCTTTATTGATATGTATGAAAAACTGTACAAAAACCCTTATTTACATGAAAAAGATCTCATGATCTCGGGTACTATCGTGGCTTGCTCTTCTCTCTACTCCTGCTTCGGCAGAGGATTCTTGCTCACGTCGGGCGCTGTCGAATCAAAAGTGATCCATCCGGCATCGATAAGGTCTTGGACCTTATATTTGAGAGCTCTACAGTTCTCCGTTGAATGCCCCGGTGCCCCCGAATGGTATAGACATTTGTCTTGCGGATTGTACCAATCGGGGTAAGGTGGATCAATTTTCCTTGGTGGGATGTAAGCTAGAAGATGAGCTTGCACTAGCTTCGGTAGGAGGTCGCTATATGTGGTAGGAAGTTTATCAAACTTCTTCACAGGGTTGTACTGCGACTTTCCCGACTTCGAAGCGGAGGAAGATGAAGAAATAGTTATGGCGTTGACTCCTCCCTCCTTGTTCTTCCCAAAGGTCTTCTTAGCTTCAAATGATTGGGAAGGCTTAGCTAGCTTCCCACTTTTCAGCCCTTGTTCCACTCTTTCTCCAATGGTGATTGTAGACCCCTAAAATTGTCCGGGTCGGAAATAAAGCTTGAAGACTCTTGAGGACTGAAGGAAAGTCAGCCAGAATGACTCATGGAAGGCCCTAGGAGGATTCTCTGTAGGTCTAGAGGTCTTGTAATAAGCTCAAAATAAAGAAGTGGAGGGAATGAAGCCCAATACGGCCTCCCAAAAGTTCAGTACGGCCGTATTGAACATTTTGAACTACAATACGGCCGCACTGAACTCAATACGGCCGGATTGAAGTTCACTACGGCCGCACTGAACTCAATACGGCCGTATTGAGGTTTTTTGAACTTCAATACGGCCGTACTGAATTCAATACGGCCGTATTGTAGTTCAAAAACTCAATACGGGCCGTATTGACCCCTAGAGGCCGTACTGCGCCTCATCCCTATAAATATGACGTCAATTGGACGTCATTGGACACTTTTACACTGAGTTTTAACCCTCTTCTTGAGTATTCTGGGTTTTTTTGAGCAGTGCTCTGCCTAGAAATCACTCGGAGAGTTGATCCGACAAAGTTCTCGAGTTCTGAGCTTTTTGCTTGAGTCTCGAACTGAGTCGAAGGGAAATCCTCTGGATTTCCATAGTTAAAATTTTCTAGGAGGGAGCGAGCGGGCTTGTAGAGCGAGGGAACGCCAAAAAGCTTCCCAGTTTTACTTGAATATAAAAGCACGCTTCAAAGGTTTCTTCTTAAGACCTTCCTTTTACTGCTTTCTGTGTGTATATTTAACTGTCATCATGTAGATAGTTAAGTTATAATTGTTTAGAATAAATAGGGGTAATTTAGTAATTTCGCACTATTATTTTTAGAAATAATCTGTCATAGGGAACCCGAAAGGGGCGCTGTGGGGTGCTAACACCTTCCCCACGCGTAACCGACTCCCTTACCCGACTCTGGTTGTCATGGCCGAAGTCGATTTTTGAATCGATTGCCTTAAACTTCTTTTTCCAATGTTTTGAGTAAAACATTGGTGGCGACTCCATGAACCCTTCCTTTTTATGAAAACCGCTAATCCATGGAGGGTCCCGCTTGGGATTAACATGGATTGGTGAGCCTTTTAATAAAATTGCTCGTTTGACAAGGTCTCAGTTTGAGAATAAGTCATTCTAGCAATCCATATTTTTAAACAAATAAAAGAGTCCAACCATCCTTCGCGAATGCCGAAAGCCCGTTTCGGGCCGGTGGCGACAGATGGCGACTCCACTGGGGAAGCCTCGAGAGTCAGTCCAATTTAGTGATGGATTCTTTTTAAAATAATAGTTTAAAATTACTTTATTACCCCTCACTTGTATGATAACATGCTTTATTTATTTGGCTTTAAGAATTGTTGTTTGTTTAATTTTCCGCAATTGTTTGAAATATAAATTGCACACAAACCTTTGCACACAACAGTTCCCTCTATACCCGGGGGCATGAGTGGTAAGCCATAGGGAGTGGATGTTAGTACGGCCGGTTGTCGAATGGGTCTATAGGTGCCCGTAGACCGTTGTCGGAAAGCATCACTCAAGGTGATAACCATGAACTCGAGTCCGACAGTGCGTTGGAGCTTTCCATCGGCTTACGACGAGAGGAATTGGGTCCCTATAATGGGGGCACCTTGGGGGCCTCAGACCGGTGAGAACAGTTAGAACCACCTTGAATATGCACTTTTCTGCAGGATACCCCTACCTCGTGATTCGCTCGTGACTGTTCGTGGATGAGTGAATTGTTTGTGTATAGGTTTATGTGATATTGTTTGTGCATTAATAAAACCTCGTGATAAGGTCTAAAGAATAATCCCCATGCATGAAAAAACCATGACATGAGAGGAAAGACCATGTGCGAAAATATAATAAAAGTGAGGAGCATGTGCATCATTACCAATAAGACATCATGCATCCTCATAAACCATGCATTTTAGGTTCACCAATACCTCTTGACATGAGTAAAAGAGACCCATAATTATCGAGATTCTCCGTTGAGGAGAGATCATAAGTCAAGGAGGGTAGTAACACTCTGTTTTAAAAAGGCAGCGCCTTAAAAATGGAGGGTTATCAAGCTCATGTCAAGAGCGTATTCATTCCATAAATTAATTAGATTAAATATTCATTTTTAGAAAGTGGCTGGTCATCTCTCTGTCCTCACACGCGCGCAGAAAATCAAGAAGATGGAAGCGCTGGAGGACCAAAATAAGAAGCTTACAGCCGAGCTCTCACAGCTCAAAGAACAAATGGCGCAAATGATGGAACTCATGCGTCACCATAATGTACATGGGTCTCACCACAGTGACCATGAGTCCCATCATCATGAGGAGGAGGAACATGAGGAAGAACCTCCACGAGCTGTACCCCTTGGGGCGGGGATCATGATTAAAGAGCCCGAGGTTTCAAAGGAACAATTCCATGCTCTTGAGGATCGGCTAAGGGCTATGGAGGGGCATGATTTTGACATCAAAGATGCCGCCGACATGTGCTTGGTGAGGGACATCCAATTCCCTCCCAAATTTAAAGTGCCAGATTTCCCAAAATACGTGGGATCGACTTGCCCTAAGAGTCATCTCACCATGTACTGTCGCAAAATGGCTGCATATGCCACAAATGAAAAGCTCTTGATCCATTGCTTCCAAGAGAGCTTAGCCGATACTGCGCTCAATTGGTATATCCAGCTAGATGGAAATCTAGTACATACATGGAGGCAGTTGGCCGACGCCTTTCTCAAGCGCTATAAATACAACATCGACCTAACACCCGATAGGTCAGATCTTCAAGCCTTGAGTAAGAAAAGTGATGAATCTTTCAAGGCGTACACTGATGTATAGAAAAACCGCAAGTGTACGGTTGTCGTCAAGTAATAAATATCGAATCACAGGGACTACGTGTTTGACCTAGAATTACTAGTATTTTAATTTGAATTTTAAAACAGATAGAATGTTTGTTTTGAGATGATAAGATCAGATTCGCTGGTAAAAGAGATAGTAATGCAATTAATGAATAAGATAAAACTTTAAGATAAGATAAGGAGATTTCCGGGAATCTAGGGTTCGCACAAAGAGTTCCAACAATATTGAATTATTATTTTCATTAATTAATTCTATTCCATCTTGAAGGTAGTCTTAACCTAATTTAATCCTTGCACCTTCTCAGGCTACGAGGACGTGTTTAATTAAAATTAATCCCTACTCTCGTGGTAATTACGTTCAATTAAACCCATTAAGATCTTTGTTAATCTATTGCTCCTCGAAAGCTTAAATCAACTCTCGTGATTTAACACTCAAGTCTGTTCCTTTAGGTTCCGATAATTAGGTTCTCCTCTCAGTTCATCCCTAATTATCTATGATTATGAAAATTAAGATTAATTGTTTATCATAATTATAATCAAGTTCTCCTCTCAGTTCATCCTTAATTAATGTTATTACGAAAACAATAATGTTAAAGTTCATATATAAAATATAAAAGAACAAATCAAGAATTGGAATAAAATTAAGAAACTGAATAATGCATTAATAAAGAGGTTCTCAGAGGCTAAGCCCTGATCCCAGAAAAAGGGAAACTACTCACAGGAGTTCATAGTAGTTCTCCAAGAAAAGAAGAATAAAAGAAAAGCAAACCTTAGAGTCGATGGCACAGGCGCCCAACCTTCTCCAAGTGTCACAAACTAAATAAACTTGTCTCAGAAACAAAAGTGCTGTTCTGGGCTAACCTCATCTAATTTATAACCTAAAAGGGTAAAAAGGTAAAACTACCAAGATAAAAATTACAAAAATAAAAATAAAACATAAAACTTAAAAAGCTGGGACGCGAAGTGAATCACGG
The DNA here is from genome assembly GCF_000230855.2 of Cajanus cajan. Lineage (NCBI taxonomy): Eukaryota > Viridiplantae > Streptophyta > Magnoliopsida > Fabales > Fabaceae > Cajanus > Cajanus cajan. The sequence goes on from NC_138525.1 coordinate 45,131,986, forward strand.
CCGTGACTGAGAATCACGACCGTGATCTTCTCTGGAGCACATCTATGAAGGGTCAGTGGCGTTCACGGGTGTGATTGGGAGTCACGGCCGTGATTTTCTCTGGTGAATCACGGGCGTGATTTAGAATCACGGCCGTGATTTTCCTTGTACCTCAGCATTTCCTCTTTAATTCTTAAATCTTGATCCTGCTCAGAGAAAACACAACACATACCAAGAAAAGCATAAAATAGGAAAATGATATAAAAATTTATTAAAAACATGAAAGATATGCATGATTATGCTATGAATTCTTGTGAATTAAAGTGCTAAAATACGAGTAAAATACACAACATCAAATAACCCCAAACTTGAACTTTTGTTTGTCCTCAAACAATAATTAGCACTTTGAAAAAAAAATCATCAAGAATTAACTGAGCATTTAAAATCTTCACTCTTAGTCTCACAAGGTCCAATTAGAATCTTAATCTTTCATTACTAGCGCCAACTCTTAGTTTCTAAGAGTTTCATGATGTCAAATCTTGTAAAGCTCATTAGTCAAACGAAGATAATTTAACAGAAATAATTTGTCAATGCTTGTGACACAAATAGGGGTAATATTTTTATTTTTGTTTTTGTCTCACCTAAAACATTTCCCCAGTAGCCAATCAGTGTAGAGAGGATGATAATTTCAAGAACACGTAGCCTCAAAGGGGGTCTAGCTATTTTACTAAACAATTCCCCAGTAGCTAATTAGTTCCCTTAGTTTTCTAAGGTTAAGAATATTCTCCCTCTAACCTATGACCTCAAAGGGGTGCTAGGTGATTTTTTTATTTTTTTATTTTTTTATTTTTTTTATTACCCCCCAAAAGCTTTTAAGCACGAATTAAAAAGAATTTATCTTCAAGAGACTATTTTTATAATTCTCGATCATTTCAAGCCTCAATACTAAGAACCAAGTGCTAGCCACAAAACCGGCTAATTTTTCAACCTTTTGTTCTGAGACTTCAAGATTCAATTCATCACATTCAGTGTTTTCAAAGACGAACAATTTCATTAAAAATATTTACTTTTCAAACACAAATTCAAGCTGGGATTAACTGAATATGTATATATGCATATTTTTTTTTTTTTTTTTTTTTTTTTTACTTTGCATGAATGAATGAAATGCGTACATCCTCCTAACCCCAAACTTAAAGATTTGCTTGTCCCGAAGCAAAGAGCTAATGAATGCATGATAGATTATTTTGACAAAATTATAAAATGCATGAATATGCAACCAACCCACAACAGAAAGGAATGCTTGTCCCTAAGCATCAGAGTAAAATAAGGAATAAGAAAGATCTCACTGTGGTGGAAAATCATCTGGATACCGTTGAATGTGCCATTGACAACCATGTAATTATAATGCTGCTGGCGTTCATCCATTTGTTGCAGCCGGTTATCCATTGATTGGATAGCTGCTAGGATAGCAGCATTGTCCACCTCAGGTCCAGGATGTAGAGGGGGTTGTTCAGGAGCTGCTTCCTCCTCTGCAGGAGCCGCTTCCTCAGCTGCTGGAGGTCGGTCCTCTAATGGCTCCAGTGGAAACTGCCAGGTAGCCCGGTTCTTCACGGTGTATGTTGGATTTGGTAACTGGTGGTGCACTCCCGACTGGGTTACTACAAAGTAGTATTTATCATCTTCATCTTTCGCAATGCAGTTCATAGAAGAGCAGGTAGCAAAATTAATAGTACGGCTTCCAGGGAGTGGTTCTAACTGGTCCAGCCAAGCGTGATAGCCAAGGTGTTTGGCTATAGTGGTAATGAGGCCGCCATTCACAATCGCATCGTGGCTGGTATTGGAAATACTCTGGAACTGTCGTGCCAAATGACTGCCAGAATCAATAGGCTCCTCTCTGTTTTCCATCATAGCCCATAAAAGTAAAAGGTCGCTCAAACGAACCTTTCCTTCAGAATCACCTCGGGCCAAAACAGTAGAGGCAATAAAGCGGTGCATAATACGGATGGCGGGATGGCGGAAAGCAGAGGAATTACATTTTCCAGCGACCCAATTACTTGTACCTGTCAAACTATACCAAAAAGAACCAGGGTTGAAAGAACTTGGGGTTCTCGTGCTCCCTCCAGTGGGAAATCCAAAAATATTATTGAACTGAGCTAGGGTTAATTCGTGTTCTTGGTTAAACATACGGAAAGAAATCAAACCTTCAGAACAATTTGGCCCAGATAATATTTCCGTGTGGAGAGAGCTCAAGAACTCAAGAACTAGTCGAGGATAAACAACATCATTATGCATGGTAGCAAAGGTTGTCCACCCAATGTTAGTTAACATGAAATTGATATCAGCACGTAAACCCAACTTACGAATAAATGGGAAGTCGAGATACCTGGTAGGATGGATAGTGCGGAAGCGTAATACCTCGTTCCGCTCACGCTGTTCATCGTTCCGATAGAACCTCGGAGGAAGTTGCGGAATTTCACTTGCTTCTTCCTCGTAACTGTGGGTATCGGAAGCGGTGGAGGACGAACCAACGGTACGGGTGCGCTTGGGAGCCATGGATGAACGGAAGGAGTGAATGTGGGAGGAAGAGGGAAGAAGAGGAAGAAGAAGTGAGAAGCTAGGGTTTGGGAGAGAATAAAAGAGAGAATGGGCAGAGTTCGTAAGTTTGAGAGAAGTGAGAATGTAAAAGGAGGGGGAAAAATATATAAGGGAAAGGGGAATTTCAAAAATCACGGGTTGTATCGGTTGAGCCTCAGCAGGGAATCACGGGCGTGATTGGAAATCACGGCCGTGATTCTCTTTGTGAGTTTTCAAAAATTCAAACAGAGGAGATCACGCCCGTGATTTATAATCACGGTCGTGATTCTCTCTGGAGTTTTCCAAAAAAATTTCCAGAGAAGATCACGCCCGTGATTTAGAGTCACGGTCGTGATTCTCTCTGGAACTCTGAAATTTTTTTTTTTTTTTTTTTTTTTTGGAATAAAATTAATGAAATGCGTACATCCTCCTAACCCCAATCTGTTGAAGGCTCAAGAAGACTTTCTACTAGAGGATCTTTTTCTTTACACGGGGGACTTGAATCGATCAAGCAAGCATAATTAGGTTGAATCCCCTCAAGATCTATGTGCTTTCCTCCAACTAGAAAATTCTCCAAGGGATCCCTCAAAATAGATCTCATGACTTCTTCCTCCATGTCTTTAGGCAATATATCAACCCTGCAGCAAATATTTTCAAGAGAAGGTTGTCTAACAGATTTAGCAATATTAAATTCCATTGTTTCATCATTAATGGATAAGGACAATTTTCCATGTTTGACATCTACTATCACGCCTGCTGTAGCCAAAAATGGTCTACCTAGTATGATTGGTATTTGTTTGTCCTCTTCCATTTCTAAAACAAAAAAATCTCCCGGAATTAAAAATTTACCTATCTTAACTGGAACATCTTCTAAAATTCCTATGGGATATTTTATAGATCTATCTGCTAACTGGATTGACATTGCTGTAGGCTTTAATTCTCCCATATCTAATTTCTTGCAAATTGATAAAGGCATTAAACTGATACTTGCCCCAAGGTCACATAAGGCTTTTTCAAACCTTAGATTTCCAATGAGACAAGGTATAGAGAAACTACCAGGATCCTTAAGTTTTTTGGGCAAATTATGATGGATCAATGTAACAGTCTCTCTATCATCCAATTTCCTTCGGTTAGCTAAAAGATCCTTAAGAAATTTAGCATATGTAGGCATCTGTTGTAGAGCTTCTACAAATGGAATGTTTACATACACTTGTTTGATCATATTTAAAAATTTTTCAAATTGTCTATCAAGTTTAGTCCTTACTAACCTTTGAGGAAAAGGAATTGGGGGGTGATAAACAGTTTGAGGCTTTGATGAAGATACTTTTTCTTTTTCTAATCTCTCTTTTTCAGGTTTTTCAACCATAGGAGAAGCGTCTTCATCAATCTCAATATTATCATTTTGATTAGACACAGGACTGTCTAATTTCTTCCCACTCCTTAAAGTAACAGCATTAACATTTTCAGCTGGGTTTGCAACTGTTTTACCTGGGAACTTACCTGGAGAATTGTTTGAACTAGGCATCAACTGTGCAATTTGATTTTCCAGCATCTTGTTGTGGAGAGTAATATTCTCAACCTTGACAGCAAGGTTTTGAATAGAATTTGCCATTGAATCATTGGTCTGTTTTTGATTAGTGACAAAATTCTCCATAAGGTTTTCTAATCTTGAAACACTTTGTTGAATTGAGGGTGTCTGTACTGGATTTCCTTCCCCATTAATGAAGTGATTGGACGGACGGAAATTAGGTTGCTGATTGCTAGTTCCTTGAACTGGGTTATTCTTCCAAGAAAAGTTAGGATGATTCTTCCAACCAGGGTTGTATGTGTTGGAATATGGATTACTCCTCTCTCTTCGAGGAGTGTCATAGAAATTATGAGAAGCTACCACCTGTTCAGTAGTATCTTCTTTTTCTCCAGTAAAAATTGAGGTACAATCTACTGCAGTGTGCCCTTGTTCCCTACAAAGGTCACATACTTGATTTGTAGCCACTGAATTAACCTTAGCTTTTTCCATCTTGTCTAATCTTTGATTAAGAGTATCAAATTTTGCTAAGAGTAACTCAATATTGTTCACTTCATATCGCCCCGGAGTTCCTTTCCTTGCTGTGACTTCTCTTTCACTGTATTGGCTGTGATTTGAGGCTACATTTTCCAAAATAATCATGCAGTCATTAATAGGTTTCCCCATGAAAGATCCTCCAGCTGCTGAGTCTAATATCATGGTGCTTTGTTGGTCCAATCCTTCAAAGAAAAATTGGATGGTAAGCCAACGGTTGAAGCCATGTTGTGGGCATGCTTGAAGATATCCTTTGAACCGCTCCCATGCTTCATAAATAGTCTCTCCAGTGCCTTGTTGGAAATTAGTGATTTTCTTCCTCAATTCTTTAGTTTTAGAAGGAGGAAAGAATTTCTCTAGAAAAGCTCTTTCACATAATTCCCAAGTTGCTATCTTTTCTCTAGGCACTGTTCTTAGCCACACCTTTGCCTTATCTCTCAAGGTGAGTGAGAATAAGCGGAGTCGCATTCCATCAGAAACTTCATCATCAAATTGCTGGGTCTCACAGATTTCCAAGAACCCCTCTAAGTGGTCATTAGGATCTTCTGATGGTAGTCCTCCAAAGGTGTTCTGTTTGAGCATATTCACCAGAGAAGCTTGTACAGTAGCTCCAGTTCGCATCTCCCCTCCAGGTATCCCACGAGCTACGGGTGCAGAGTAATCCCGAAGCGGTAAATTATCTCGTTGTGCAGCCATGTCAAATTCTCTAGAAAGGTTTCTTTTCCTTCTCAGGAGAGTTCTTTCAATCTCAGGATCAAGTGGTGTTGGTTTCCCAAGACGTAGAGATCTCTTTTGCATTAATCCTAAGGCACTGCAAAAAAAAAGAAAGTGACCCGTGAAATCTGAATTGGAGAAGTAAACACTAAAAAAAAAAAATTATTTATTTATTTTAATTTTTTTTTTTTTTTTTTAAATTCGAATTAAAATAATTGTAATTTAAATCAAGAGACGTAGTCCCCGGCAACGGCGCCAAAAACTTGATGTATAGAAAAACCGCAAGTGTACGGTTGTCGTCAAGTAATAAATATCGAATCACAGGGACTACGTGTTTGACCTAGAATTACTAGTATTTTAATTTGAATTTTAAAACAGATAGAATGTTTGTTTTGAGATGATAAGATCAGATTCGCTGGTAAAAGAGATAGTAATGCAATTAATGAATAAGATAAAACTTTAAGATAAGATAAGGAGATTTCCGGGAATCTAGGGTTCGCACAAAGAGTTCCAACAATATTGAATTATTATTTTCATTAATTAATTCTATTCCATCTTGAAGGTAGTCTTAACCTAATTTAATCCTTGCACCTTCTCAGGCTACGAGGACGTGTTTAATTAAAATTAATCCCTACTCTCGTGGTAATTACGTTCAATTAAACCCATTAAGATCTTTGTTAATCTATTGCTCCTCGAAAGCTTAAATCAACTCTCGTGATTTAACACTCAAGTCTGTTCCTTTAGGTTCCGATAATTAGGTTCTCCTCTCAGTTCATCCCTAATTATCTATGATTATGAAAATTAAGATTAATTGTTTATCATAATTATAATCAAGTTCTCCTCTCAGTTCATCCTTAATTAATGTTATTACGAAAACAATAATGTTAAAGTTCATATATAAAATATAAAAGAACAAATCAAGAATTGGAATAAAATTAAGAAACTGAATAATGCATTAATAAAGAGGTTCTCAGAGGCTAAGCCCTGATCCCAGAAAAAGGGAAACTACTCACAGGAGTTCATAGTAGTTCTCCAAGAAAAGAAGAATAAAAGAAAAGCAAACCTTAGAGTCGATGGCACAGGCGCCCAACCTTCTCCAAGTGTCAAAAACTAAATAAAACTGTCTCAGAAACAAAAGTGCTGTTCTGGGCTAACCTCATCTAATTTATAACCTAAAAGGGTAAAAAGGTAAAACTACCAAGATAAAAATTACAAAAATAAAAATAAAACATAAAACTTAAAAAGCTGGGACGCGAAGTGAATCACGGCCGTGACTGAGAATCACGACCGTGATCTTCTCTGGAGCACATCTATGAAGGGTCAGTGGCGTTCACGGGTGTGATTGGGAGTCACGGCCGTGATTTTCTCTGGTGAATCACGGGCGTGATTTAGAATCACGGCCGTGATTTTCCTTGTAGCTCAGCATTTCCTCTTTAATTCTTAAATCTTGATCCTGCTCAGAGAAAACACAACACATACCAAGAAAAGCATAAAATAGGAAAATGATATAAAAATTTATTAAAAACATGAAAGATATGCATGATTATGCTATGAATTCTTGTGAATTAAAGTGCTAAAATACGAGTAAAATACACAACATCAAGCTAGATGGAAATCTAGTACATACATGGAGGCGGTTGGCCGACGCCTTTCTCAAGCGCTATAAATACAACATCGACCTAACACCCGATAGGTCAGATCTTCAAGCCTTGAGTAAGAAAAGTGATGAATCTTTCAAGGCGTACACCCAACGATGGAGGGAGTTGGCGGCACAGATAGAGCCCCCGCTGTCGGATAAGGAGACGGTGTCCTTATTCATCAACTCGTTGACTGGTCCCTATTACGATAAAATGATAGGGAACACAACGACACTCTTCTCGGACATCATCACCATTGGGGAGAGAGTGGAACAAGGACTTAAAAGTGGGAAGCTGGCTAAGCCTTCCCAATCATATGAAGCTAAGAAGGCCTTCGGGAAGAAGAAAAAGGGAGGAGTCAATGCTATAACCATACCCTCGGCTACTTCCACTTCGAAGTCGGGAAGATCGCAATTCACCCCTGTGAAGAAGTTTGATAAACTTCCGACCACTTATAGCGATCTCCTGCCGAAGCTAGTAGAAGCCAAACTTATAGCTTATGTTCCACCAAGGAAGATCGACCCACCTTACCCCGATTGGTACAAGCCACAAGACAAATGTTTATACCATTCGGGGGCACCAGGGCATTCAACAGAGAACTGCCTAGCTCTCAAATACAAGGTCCAAAACCTTATTGATGCCGGGTGGGTCACCTTCGATTCGACAGCGCCCGACGTGAGCAAGAATCCTCTGCCAAAGCAGGAATAGAGAGAAGGGCAAGCCACGATAGGGCCCCTCCTTAATTTTCTTTTTCTTTTTGGGACTCATGATCAGTACCCGAGATCATGAGGACCTTTCATATAAATAAGGGTTTTGTACATTTTACATATATCAATAAAGAGGCATTTTTCACACATTATTCTCTCATTTAGTTCTTTTCTCTCTCTCTCTTATTAACATTAATAAATTCTAAACCTAAACAGAACCAATAAAATAATTATGTCTGTAATTGTTCGCTCTGACCGGGATCCGAAAGTGAATGGGTTGAGTTGGACAGTGATGAGGAGACCATCTCTCCGGATCTGCAAAGATTGCTAGATCAAGAAGCTCGTCAAGAGAAATTGGAGACTGTGAATTTGGGGCAGGGCCGAGAGATATAAGAGGTCAACATTGGGACCCATATCAGTGATGAAATAAGGACACATGTTTCCGCTATGATTATAATAAAATCATTCTTCATTGCTTCTTTTCTTGCTTATAATAAAATTCTAAACCACATTATTTTTAACCCTGTTTGAATAAACATGAATGAGGTTAAAATCATCTTAATAATAATAAACCCGCATCATTTTTTATGTGGAAGTGTGTGTGACAACTTGGAGCACCTTCCCTTGGCCTCGACAAGTGCCATCATGGATAAAAATAAATCCTTTAAAATAAAAGAAGCTCGGCAGAAAACCCAAAAAGGGGGATGCGCAAAAATAAGAGCAAAGAACCCGCTAGGAATCCCACGAAAGGGTGACCTAGGCAAAAATTAGGGTTGCAAAATAAACAAAAAACAAAAGTCCGCTAAAACACCACAAAAGGGTGTTTCAGGCAAAAATAAGGACAATCAAAAAAAAAAAAAAAAAAAAAAAAACAAAAGAAATCCATGATGGTACCACGAGCCGAATTCAAGAAAGGTTCAAGGGAAGCTATCCAAGTTGTTGAATCACAACACGACTTTTTAACTTCATAAGTGTTTAATCAAACAAGCCTAAACACATAAGCCTACCTTGGCCATCCATTCTTACAAAAACCATTTTTGAAAAATAAATCCCCTCTAAAACACAAACTTCAGAACAAAAATATCTTTCTTTTCTTTTCTCTCTTGTCCCAAAAGATTTTAGGATAATCTAGTGGAAGCACGGAGAAATAAATCATCACTGATAATGGATCTAATCTGAACAACAAAATGGTGGAAGAACTGTGCCAAGAATTCAAGATCCAACACCATAACTCTTCCCCATATCGGCCAAAGATGAATGAGGCAGTCGAGCCAACCAATAAGAACATCAAGAAAATAGTGCAAAAGATGGTTGTCTTATTTAGAGACTGGCACGAGATGTTACCCTTCGCTCTTCATGGTTATAGGACTTCAGTACGCACATCTACAGGAGCTACTCCATTCTCCCTCGTCTATGGGATGGAGGCAGTTCTACCCGTCGAAGTCAAGATACCTTCTCTAAGGGTAATTATGGAAGCAAAACTTTCCGAGGCAGAGTGGGTTCAAAGCCGATATGATCAATTGAACCTCATCGAAGAAAAACGGCTGAACGCCATATGCCATGGTCAAGCCTATCAGAGGAAGATCAAAAAGGCTTTTGACAAGAAAGTCCACCCTCGAGTCTACCATGAGGGAGAGCTGGTAATGAAGAAATTGCTACCAGCTCAAAAGGACAAAATCGGAAAGTGGGCCCCAAATTACTAAGGACCATAAGTGATAAAACGAGCCTTCTCAGGAGGAGCATTAACCCTCACAGACATGGATGGAGAAGAACTTCGATACCCAGTCAATGCTGACGTGGTAAAGAAGTATTATGCTTGAAGACGTTGCTTGCATAAGCCCGCTAGGATGAAAACCCGAAAAGGGCGTCCTAGGCAAAAATTAGGGAAAAATAAAAGCCCGCCAGTACAAGGGTACTAGGCAAAACAAAGGCGAATCTATCCCCGCTAGGATACGTCCTAGGCAAAAGTTAGGGGCAAAAGAATAAGATACAAAAACAAAGCAAGCAACGATCACTTGAATCGAAAACCGAAAGGCGGCTCAAGTGATTATCTTCTAGAAGCAAGCGTCTTGCAGCATCTACACTCCTGGCTCAGGCATCTCACCCAAAGCAACTAGGGGAATGTAAAGAGCAACAATTACAGATATAATTGTTAAGCCCAATATATATAGCCTACCCTGGCCAGCCATTCTTCAGAAATTCCTTCTGTATATCTTTCTGTAAAAACACTTGTGAATATCAATAAAATATCTATTCATTTTCTCTTCTCTCTTGACCATGTGATTATGCCTCTAAAATTGGTATTTCATAAAAATTGTACGAAATTCCTTTAATAATCGGTCAATAAAGAAAATTGGAGGGGTTCCTATAAAATCCGTAATCTCCTGCATAAAAGGCTCACAAAAATCCTCCCTCGCGTCTATGACAGAAACTCCTCCAAAGAAGAAGAGGATAGGGAGAGCCATTCATTTTCTAAAAAAACATCAACAAATTTAACTTGCATTTTTGTGCATCACACACACATTAGTTGCACATTCAAAGACCTTATCATGAGGCAATTGCATAAAATAGAAAAAATAGAAAAATTGCTTGTGTATGACAGCAGTCAACAGAAAAGGCAAAAAACGACAAAAAAGGCAAAAATACAGAAAAAGCCAAAAAAACGACAAAAAGGCAAAAGATTTATCGCACCGTACAGAATAACTGAGCCTGGAGAGGCTTGCCGAAATAATACTCTCTCAGAATAATTGAGCCTGGAGAGGCTTGCCGAAACAATACTCCCTCTCAGAATAATTGAGCCTGGAGAGGCTCGCCGAAATAATACTCTCTCAGAATAACTGAGCCTGGAGAGGCTCGCAGAAATAATACTCCCCAGAGAAACCTCAGCTTAAGCTCATGGAACAAATCCCCAGCGAGAGCTATCAAAGCAAGATCGTCAAAATCCCCAATGGAAGCGCGATCATCCAAGCAAAATATTCAGTCAAAGGACTTGAAACTTCCTCAGTGGAAGATAGCTCTCTGACTCAAGCGCTGAGTGAGGCTAAGCCTGCAGAGGCTTCCTAAATAATACTCTGGGATACATAAGATCCCCAAATCCCCAGTCGCCTACTCAAGAGGCACCCCTACAAAAGGAGAAAAATAAAAAAATATCAATAAATATTCCCCAAGCGGAATTCGGCATCCAGCCAAACACCGAACATCAAGATGATTTGCCTAACAGAAGAGGCCAGTCAAGAATTGAACGACAGAATCCCCCAGCGGATAACAGCCTACAAAGAGGCAGCAAAAATCAGAAAATCCAAAAGAGATACCCGAATAAGGATAACCGGGATACTCCACCAACGTCAAAGGACGTCAGCCAAACATAAGGCATCACTCAATTCAAGAAGAGCATCTGTGTCTACACCCCAAGGAGTCAGAAATTCCCCATGGGTACCAACTATGCAAATGCAAGTTGGGGCACAAGAACCTATGAATGGCTGCACATCCCCTAGACGGATCCCTGCATTATCCAGCCCTCAGTGGCACAAAATCAGAAAAAACCATCGAACCAGCATAGTGGACTGTGGAGACAAAAAATCATCTCAGATCCCTGGAGAGGGTAAACTCGCATTGCCGAAGTGATCAGAAGACACGGACGCAGACCCTGGAAAGGGCAAACTCAGTTGCCTAGGTCGTCAGAGACAAATCGAAGCAAAGTCTGGAGAGACGGTACTCAAAGTCTGGAGAGACGGTACTCAAAGTCTGGAGAGACGGTACTCAGAGTCTGGAGAGACGGTACTCAGAGTCTGGAGAGACGGTACTCAGAGTCTGGAGAGACGGTACTCAGAGTCTGGAGAGACGGTACTCAGAGTCTGGAGAGACGGTACTCAGAGTCTGGAGAGACGGTACTCAGAGTCTGGAGAGACGGTACTCAGAGTCTGGAGAGACGGTACTCAGAGTCTGGAGAGACGGTACTCAGAGTCTGGAGAGACGGTACTCAGAGTCTGGAGAGACGGTACTCAGAGTCTGGAGAGACGGTACTCAGAGTCTGGAGAGACGGTACTCAGAGTCTGGAGAGACGGTACTCAGAGTATGGAGAGACGGTACTCAGAGTCTGGAGAGACAGTACTCAACCATCAGCGTCGTCAGAGGCACGTTGGTGTTCAACTTCCGGCTCGGGCGTCGAGTGAAGTTGACCCTGGAGAGGGTAAACTTAGCTACCGAGGTTGTCAGAAGCGCCGAGGTATGCAACAACCTGGAGAGGCTACTCAATAATTTTCCACCGGAAGACGCTACAAGTCAGAAGGTTGGCACATCACCCGGACAATTGGGTCAACTCCTTTACTTGTCAGCCGGTACACCAAAAGGCCGTCCGACTAAGTAAAGGGGGGGCAGCTGTAGACCCCTAAAATTGTTCGGGTCGGAAATAAAGCTTGAAGACTCTTGAGGACTGAAGGAAAGTCAGCCAGAAGGACTCATGGAAGGCCCTAGGAGGATTCTCTGTAGGTCTAGAGGTCTTGTAATAAGCTCAAAATAAGGAAGTGGAGGGAATGAAGCCCAATACGGCCTCCCAAAAGTTCAGTACGGCCGTATTGAACATTTTGAACTACAATACGGCCGCACTGAACTCAATACGGCCGGATTGAAGTTCACTACGGCCGCACTGAACTCAATACGGCCGTATTGAGGTTTTTTGAACTTCAATACGGCCGTACTGAATTCAATACGGCCCTATTGTAGTTCAAAAACTCAATACGGGCCGTATTGACCCCTAGAGGCCGTACTGCGCCTCATCCCTATAAATATGACGTCAATTGGACGTCATTGGACACTTTTACACTGAGTTTTAACCCTCTTCTTGAGTATTCTGGGTTTTTTTGAGCAGTGCTCTGCCTAGAAATCACTCGGAGAGTTGATCCGACAAAGTTCTCGAGTTCTGAGCTTTTTGCTTGAGTCTCGAACTGAGTCGAAGGGAAATCCTCTGGATTTCCATAGTTAAAATTTTCTAGGAGGGAGCGAGCGGGCTTGTAGAGCGAGGGAACGCCAAAAAGCTTCCCAGTTTTACTTGAATATAAAAGCACGCTTCAAAGGTTTCTTCTTAAGACCTTCCTTTTACTGCTTTCTGTGTGTATATTTAACTGTCATCATGTAGATAGTTAAGTTATAATTGTTTAGAATAAATAGGGGTAATTTAGTAATTTCGCACTATTATTTTTAGAAATAATCTGTCATAGGGAACCCGAAAGGGGCGCTGTGGGGTGCTAACACCTTCCCCACGCGTAACCGACTCCCTTACCCGACTCTGGTTGTCATGGCCGAAGTCGATTTTTGAATCGATTGCCTTAAACTTCTTTTTCCAATGTTTTGAGTAAAACATTGGTGGCGACTCCATGAACCCTTCCTTTTTATGAAAACCGCTAATCCATGGAGGGTCCCGCTTGGGATTAACATGGATTGGTGAGCCTTTTAATAAAATTGCTCGTTTGACAAGGTCTCAGTTTGAGAATAAGTCATTCTAGCAATCCATATTTTTAAACAAATAAAAGAGTCCAACCATCCTTCGCGAATGCCGAAAGCCCGTTTCGGGCCGGTGGCGACAGTGATGATGTCCGAGAAGAGCGTTGTCGTGTTCCCTATCATCTTGTCATAATAGGGACCGGTCAACGAGTTTATAAACAGGGACACCGTCTCCTTATCCGACAGCGGGGGCTCTATTTGTGCCGCCAACTCCCTCCATCGTTGGGCGTACGCCTTAAAGGATTCATCACTTTTCTTACTCAAGGCTTGAAGATCGAACCTATCGGGTGTTAGGTCGATGTTATACTTGTAGCGCTTGAGAAATGCGTCGGCCAACTGCTTCCATGTAAGCACCTGATTCCCATCCAGCTGCATATACCAGTTGAGTGCGGTGTCAGCCAAGCTCTCTTGGAAGCAATGGATTAAGAGCTTTTCATTAGTGGCATATGCAGCCATCTTTCGGCAATACATGGTGAGATGACTTTTGGGGCAAGTCGATCCCACATACTTTGGGAGATCGGGCACTTTAAATTTGGGAGGGAATTGGATGTCCCTCACTAAGCACATGTCGGCGGCATCTTTGATATCAAAATCATGTCCCTCCATAGCCCTCAACCGGTCCTCGAGGGCGTGGAATTGCTCCTTTGAAATCTCGGGCTCTCTAATTGTAATCCCCGCCCTAGGGGGTACAGCTTGCGGAGGCTCTTGCTCTTGCTCCTCCTCATGATGGGATTCATGGTCACTGTGTTGAGCCCCGTGTACATTTTGGTGACGCATGAGTTCCATCATTTGCGCCATTTGCTCCTTGAGCTGTGAGAGCTCGGCTGTAAGCTTCCTATTTTGTTCCTCCAACGCGTCCATCTTCTTGAGTTTCTGCGCGCGCGTGAGGACAGAGAGATGACCAACCACTTTCTAAAATGAATGCTTAATCTAATTAGTTTATTTATGGAATGAATACACTCTTGACATGAGCTTGGTAACCTTCCATCTTTAAGGTGCTACCTTTTTAAGATGGAGGTTTACCAGCCTCCTTGACTTATGATCTCTCCCCTAACGGAGAATCTCAATAATCATGGGTCTCTTTCACTCATGTCAAGGGGTATTGGTGAGCCTAAAATGAATGGTTATAAGGATGCATGATGTCTTATTGGTAATGATGCACATGCTACTCACTTTTATTATATTTTCACACATGGTCTTTCCTCTCATGTCATGACATTTTTCATGCATGGGGGTTATTCTTAGACCTTATCACGAGGTTTATTATTAATGCACAAACAATGTCACATAGACCTATACACAAACAATTCACTCATCCACGAACAGTCACGAGCGAATCACGAGGTAGGGGTATCCTGCAGACAAGTGCATATTCAAGGAGGTTCTAACTGTTCTCACCGGTCTAAGGCCCCCAAGGTGCCCCCATTATAGGGACCCAATCCCTCTCGTCGTAAGTCGATGGAAAGCTCCAACGCACTGTCGGACTTGAGTTCATGGTTTTCACCTTGAGTGATGCTTTCTGACAACGGTCTACGGGCACCTATAGACCCATTCGACAACCGGCCGTACTAACATCCAGTCCCTATGGCTTTCCACTCATGCCCCCGGGTATAGAGGGAACTGTTGTGTGCAAAGGTTCGTGTGCAGTTTATATTTCAAACAATTGCAAAAATTTAAACATCCAACAGTTATTAAAGCCAATTAGGAAAAACATATTATCATACAAGCGAGGGGTAATGAAGTAATTTTAAACTATCATTTTAAAAATAATCCATCACTAAATGGGACTGACTCTCGAGGCTTCCCCAGCGGAGTCGCCATCTGTCGCCACCCGCCGAAACGGACGTTGGCATTCGCGACGATGGTCGGACTCTTCTTTTAGTTTTGAAAAAATGATGGATTGTTAGAACGACTTATTCTCAAACTGAGACCTCATCGAACTAACAATTTTGTTAAATGATTCTCACCAATCCATGTTAATCCTAAGCGGGACCCTCCATGGATTAGTGGTTTTCGCAAAAAGAAGGGGTTCTTGGAGTCGCCACCAATGTTTTACTCAAAACATTGGAAAAAGATATAAGGCAATTGATTTTCACAAATCAACTTGGCCATTACAACCAGAGTTGGGTAAGGGAGTCGATTACGTGCGGGGAAGGTGTTAGCACCCCACAACGCCCCTTTCGGGTTCCCTATGACGGATTATTTCATAAATAATAGCGTAAAATTACTAAACTACCCCTATTTATTAGAACGATTGTAAGTAAACTATCTACATGATGAAAGCTTTAAACGTGTAATGCAACAATCAAAAAGCGGTAAAAGAAAGGATTTTGGGAATAAACCTTCGAAGCGTGCTTTTATATACTCAAAAAGAAGTTAGGAGGCTTTTTGGCGCTCCTTCCCACTACACTTTCGCTCGCTCCTTTCCCTAAAAATAATATTTACTATGGAAATCAAAGAGATTTCCCTTCGACTGGTTCGAGTCTCAAGCTAATGGCTCATGAACTCAAGAACTTAGTCGGATCGGCTTCCGGAGAGATTTCTAGGGCAGAGAATAGCTCAAAAACCCAAGAATACTCAGCCAGAGGGTGGAGGAATGCTCCAAAAGTGTCCAAAATGTGTGGAAGGACGAGCCAATGACGTCCTATTTATAGGATTGAGGCGCAGTACGGCCTAGGGGGTCAATACGGCCCGTACTCAGTTTTTGAACTACAGTACGGCCGTATTGAATTCAGTACGGCCGTATTGATTTCAGTACGGCCCGTACTGAGTTTTTGAACTGCAGTGCGGCCGTATTGAATTGAGTACGGCCGTACTGAAGTTCAAAAAACTTCAGTACGGCCGTATTGATTTCACTATGGCCGTATTGTAGTTCAAATGGATCAGTACGGCCGTACTGAACCTCTAGGAGGGCGTATTGAGCTCCAATCCTCACACACCCTTATTTTAAGCTACTCTAAGACTTCTAGACCTACAAAGAATCATCCTAGGGTCTTCCAGGAGTCCTTCCGGCTGACTTTCTTTCGGTCTTCGAGAGTCTTTGAGTCTTATTTCCAACCCGGACAATTTTAGGGGTCTACAACGTTCTTCCACAATTACCATGACCAAGAATTCTCCCTTTGTTGTTGTCACCATAGGTAAGATAGCTTTCATTCTTCAATTTTAGACTTGAGAATTTTGAAGGATCTCCAGTCATATGCCTTGAGCAGCCACTATCAAGATACCATAGTAAGTTCTTGGCCCTCAAGCATTCCTACAACAAAGATTCAGAAAAAAGATTTAGGTACCCATGTGAAGGGTCCTTGTAGGTTAGTTCTCAGCCTTTGGCTCTTTTAATCCAAACCATTTCTCTATTTGGAACTCCATATTTCCTAGAGTAGAAATTCCTTATTGTGTGACCTTTCTTACAACAATAATAGCAAGTTGTTTGTCTAGTGAAATTGCTTTTAAATTTTCTGAAATCTTGGTTTTTCTTAAAAACTCCTTTCTTTGACTTGAATGGCATGCTCATGCTTTGATTAAAACCAAGTCCACTCCTATCAAAAGTGTTTCTTTGTTTTCCTAAAAGAATATTCAAATTTGCATTTCCATTTGTGAACTTTGCAAGAGTGATTTTTAAATCATCATTTTCTTTTTCAAAAGTCTTGCAATTTTCACAAACTCCTTTTGAGGAAGAGGAGGTTTCACAATGAGCTTCACTAAAGTTGAAAATAGTTTGAAGATTCTCATGCTCATATTTCAAATCCTCAAGCTCTTGTTCAGCTTTAATTAAAGCATTTTCATACCATGAAAACTTATTTTTGAGCTTAGAATTTAAAGCATCTAATTTCATAGCCTTTTTATGAATTTTTATGAAAGCTTCTTGGAGTTGATCATAATCCGGATTAGATTCAAGGTCAGAATCACCTACTATTGTGTCTTGGTTAGCTCCAGCCATCAAACACAAGTTGTTCTCTTCAAATTCAGATTCATCACTTGTTGTGTTTGATTCATTGTCTTCCCAAGCAATGTAAGCTCTCTTCCCTTTGCTATTTTTCTTCATTTTCTTCTCCTTTTGTTACTTCTTCAAGAGGTTTGGACACTCAGCTTTTATATGTCCCGATTTTCCACACTCAAAGCAATTATAGGAGGATGTACTTGCTTCCTCTTTCTTGTTAGTCTTTTTATTGAACTTGTAGGGGGAATTTCCCTTTTTCCTTAAGAATTTTCTGAACTTCTTCACCAGCAAGTTGAAGTTCTCAGTTTCAGAATCATCAGAGCATGATTCTTCACACACCTCTTTGCCTTTGACTGATTTCAAAGCCTTTAGTGACACTCCCTTGCCCTTCTTGTCCTGCTGTTCATTTTCCTCAAATATATGCAGCTTTTGCTCATGCTCTCTTAGCTTCCCAAAGAGAGTAGCAATGGTCAATGAGGCCAAGTCCTTTGATTCTTCTATGGTTGTCACCTTTGCTTGCCATGATCTATCCAAGCATTGCAGCACTTTCAAATTCAACTCTTCTTTTTCAAATTTCCTGCCAAGGTCAACAAGGTGATTTATCAAGTGTGTAAATCTGTTTTGAAAGTCATAAATAGATTCACCATTGTTCATTCTCAACAATTCATATTCTCTTATGAGAGTATGCTTTCTAGATCTCTTTACATCACTTGTTCCTTCATGAGTGACTTGCAAAGTATCCCACATTTCTTTAGCGGATTTGCATTGTGATATTCTGAAAAATTCATAAATAGACAATGCAGATGTAATAATGTTTTTGGCTCTATAGTCATATTGGGCTCTTTTTCTTTCATCATCACTCCACTCACTCCAATGTTTTTCTCTCTTCTCATCATCATCTTTTGTCATAGGGATATAGGGTCCATTTTCAATTGCATCCCACATAGCAATGTCAATTGCTTCAATAAAAATTCTCATCCTAATTTTCCAGTAGACATAGTTTTCACCATTGAAAACAGGAGGTCTATGTATAGACATACCCTCACCATAGGGTAGGTTGCTATTGGCCATTTTTGAAATCTTGAATAACTCTCAAGAACCTTGCTCTAGATACCAATTGTTAGAAAAGAATGGCTCAATCCAAGAGGGGGGTGAATTGGATTCTATGACACTTTAAAAATTTTCAGAGCTTTTAGGATCTTTATTTCAATCTAAACTTTTCTGAAATGAATTTTCAAAGAAGTTTCTCAAAGACTTGTTAATGAAGAATGAATCCTATATGCTTTCTTGATTAACCAATAATGAGATTCAAAGTTAAGAACAATATGTAATACTTTCATTCAGTTCAAACCAATGTTGCTCATGCAAACATGTTAATCAAGAACAATCTTTTCAATATACAATCAAGATACTACACAAAATAAAAGATAAGGGTAAGAGAAGATTCCACAAGTCTTTTATCCTAGTTCAGCCACTCCACATGTGACCTACATCCAGTCCTCAATCATAACCTGATCAAGATTTGTTCCACTATCTTAATGAAGAAGTTTTACAAGCATACCACACATGCATACACTTCTACATTCAAGATAACAACTTTCTTGACCTCAAGAAAGCACCCCTTGTAGAAACCCACTACAAGAATTCCTTACCACTTGAGAAACCTACTCAAGATTTACAAGTATTCACAAAGAATTAAGGAACGAATTCACCAGGAATTCAGAAGAAAATCTTAATCTCTTTCCTTTCAAGAATATGATGATGATGATGATGATCTTTTCTCAAAGTATTACAAAAACGTTTTTCTTCTTGGTTTCACAAAGAAAACTCCCCAAGATTGTCACAAAGACTTCACAAACACATTTTTCTAATTTTGATTCTCAACTCTAACTCTGTTCTGAAGTTTCAAAATGCTCAAACTATTTATAAGCTTTTCAGAACCAGATAATCGATTATTTTAAAAAATAATTGATTATTTTGTTCTTCATGATTTCTGAAAATCAACCAAGAACAATTTAATGGATTATTTTGCTGGATAATTGATTATTCCAGAGAGTCATTTCTGGGATAATCAATTATTTCACAAATAATTGATTATTGCAGCAAGGCATCCTTTTTGCCTGTTTCACAAATAGAGATGGTTGAGTACCGTCTCTCCAGACCTAGCCTCACTCGACGCCCGAGCCGGAAGCTAGACACCAGTGTGTTAACATCACCCTGATGATTGAGTACCGCCTCTCCAGGCTCTGCCGCTTAACATTTGGCAGTTGAGTTTGCCCTCTCCAGGGTCTGCGTCTTAACATTGGCAGGTGAGTTTACCCTCTCCAGGGACTGCGTCTTAACATTGGCAGCTGAGTTTACCCTCTCCAGGGACTGCGTCTTAACATCGGCAGCTGAGTTTACCCTCTCCAGGGACTGCGTCTTAACATCGGCAGCTGAGTTTGCCCTCTCCAGGGACTGCGTCTTAACATCGGCAGCTGAGTTTACCCTCTCCAGAGACTGCGTCTTAACATCGGCAGCTGAGTTTACCCTCTCCAGGGACTGCGTCTTATCATCGGCAGCTGAGTTTACCCTCTCCAGGGACTGCGTCTTAACATCGGCAGCTGAGTTTACCCTCTCCAGGGACTGCGTCTTATCATCGGCAGCTGAGTTTACCCTCTCCAGGGACTGCGTCTTAACATCGGCAGCTGAGTTTACCCTCTCCAGGGACTGCGTCTTATCATCGGCAGCTGAGTTTACCCTCTCCAGGGACTGCGTCCGTGTCTTCTGATCACTTCGGCAATGCGAGTTTACCCTCTCCAGGGTTTTGAGATGATTTTTGTCTCCACAGTCCACTATGCTGCTTCGACAGTTTTTTCTGATTTTGTGCCGCTGAGGGCTGGATAACGCAGGGATCCGTCTAGGGGATGTGCAGTCATTCATAGGTTCCTGTGCCCCAACTTGCCTTGCATTGTTGGTACCCATGGGGAATTTCTGAATCCTTGGGGTATGGACACAGATGC
This sequence comes from Cajanus cajan, assembly GCF_000230855.2. Classification (NCBI taxonomy): domain Eukaryota; kingdom Viridiplantae; phylum Streptophyta; class Magnoliopsida; order Fabales; family Fabaceae; genus Cajanus; species Cajanus cajan. Next base: position 45,152,094 of record NC_138525.1, read on the forward strand.
TCTCTCTTTGAGTTGAGCGATGCCTTATGTTTGGCTGACGTCCTTTGACGTTGGTGGAGTATCCCGGTTGTCCTTATTCGGGTGACTCTTTTCAATTTTCTGATTTTGTAGCCTCTGTGTAGGCTATTATCCACTAGGGAATTCTGTCATTCATTTCTTGACTGGCCTCTTCTGTTAGGCAGATAATCTTGATGTTCGGTGCTTGGCTGGATGCCGCATTCCGCTTGGGGAATATTTATTGAGATTTTTTATTTTTTCTCCTTTTGTAGGGATGCCTCTTGAGTAGGCGATTGGGGATTTGGGGATCTTATTGTATCCCAGAGTATTATTTAGGAAGCCTCTACAGGCTTAGCCTCGCTCAGCACTTTGAGTCGGAGAGCTATCTTCCACTGAGGAAGTGTTAAGTCCTTTGACTTGTATATACTGTTTGGATGATCGCACTTCCATTGGGGATTGCGTCGATTTTGCTTTGATAGCTCTTGCTGGGGATTTTTCCGTGAGCTTGAGCTGAGGTTCCCTCTGGGGAGTATTATTTCTGCGAGCCTCTCCAGGCTCAATTATTCTGTTTACTGAGGAGTATTGTTTCGGCAAGCCTCTCCAGGCTCAGTTATTCTGTACAAACTGATGAGTATTGTTTCGGCAAGCCTCTCCAGGCTCGGTTATTCTGCGGGAGTATTATTTCGGCAAGCCTCTCCAGGCTCAGTTATTCTGTGCAATCTTTTTGTTGGATTTTCTATATCCTTGCCTTTTTCATTTTCGGCTTTTTCTGTATTTTGCTTTTTTTTCTGATTTGGCTTTTGCTGACTACTGTCATACACAAGCAATTTTCTATTTTTCTATTTTATGCAATTGCTTCATGATAAGGTCTTTGAATGTGCAACTAATGTGTGTGATGCACGAAATGCAAGCTTTATTATTTGTTTATTATATATATATATTTTTTTAGAAAGATGAATGGCTCTCCCTATCCTCTTCTTCTATTTAGAGGAACTTCTGTCATTGACGCGAGGGAATATTTTCATGAGCCTTTGAATGCAGGAGTTTAAAGATTTTATAGGAACCCCTCCAGTTTTCTTTTATTGACCGATTTAAGAGTTTCGTACAATTTTTAGAAACATCAATTTAAAGGCATAATCACAAGGTCAAGAGAGAAAAGAAACAAATGGATATTTTATTGATATTCAAATGTTTGTACAGAAAGATTTACAAAGGGATTTTCTGAAGAATGGCTGGCCAGGGTAGGCTGTACATTTTTTGGCTTAAACAATTACATCTGTGACTGCTGCCCTTCCCGTTCCCTAGTTGCTTCGGGTGAGATGCCTGAGCCAGGAGTGTAGATGCTGCAAGACGCTTGCTTCTAGAAGATTATCACTTGAAATGCCTTTTCGGTTTTCGATTCAAGTGATCGTTGCTTGCTTTACTTTTTGCATCTTATTCTTTTGCCCCTAATTTTTGCCTAGGACATGTCCTAGCGGGGATAATTTTGCCTTTGTTTTGCCTAGTACCCTTGTACTGGCGGGCTTTTCGTTTTGCCCTAACTTTTGCCTAGGATTCCCTTTTTGGGTTTTCATCCTAGCGGGCTGATGCAAGCAACGTCTTCAAGCATAATACTTCTTTACCACGTCAGCGTTGACTGGGTATCGAAGTTCTTCTCCATCCATGTCTGTGAGAATCAATGCTCCTCCGGAGAAGGCTCGCTTCACCACGTATGGTCCTTCATAATTTGGGGCCCACTTTCCGATTTTGTCCTTTTGAGCTGGTAGCAATTTCTTCATCACCAGCTCTCCCTCATGGTAGATTCGAGGATGGACTTTCTTGTCAAAAGCCTTTTTGATCTTCCTTTGGTAGGCTTGACCATGGCATATGGCGTTCAGTCGTTTTTCTTCGATAAGGTTCAATTGGTCGTATCGACTTTGAACCCATTCTGCCTCAGAAAGTTTTGCTTCCATGATTACTCTCAGAGAAGGTATCTCGACTTCAACCGGCAGAACTGCCTCCGTTCCATAAACAAGGGAGAATGGAGTAGCTCCTGTGGATGTACGTACTGAAGTCCTATAACCATGGAGAGCGAAGGGTAGCATCTCATGCCAGTCTTTGAATGAGACAACCATCTTTTGTACTATCTTCTTGATATTCTTATTGGCTGCCTCGACTGCCCCATTCATCTTTGGTCGATATGGGGAAGAGTTGTGGTGCTGAATTTTGAACTCTTTGTACAGTTCTTCCACCATCTTATTGTTCAAATTGGATCCATTATCAGTGATGATTTTGTCGGGAATACCGTATCTGCATATGATATTCTTTCTGATGAAGGATGTTACCACCTTTCGGGTCACATGAGCATACGATGCCGCTTCTACCCATTTGGTGAAATAGTCAATGGCTACCAGGATGAACCTATGTCCATTGGATGCCTTTGGCTCGATGGGTCCAATAACATCCATGCCCCACATTGCGAATGGCCATGGTGAAGCCAACACATTGAGTGGCGTTGGTGGGACATGAATGTTGTCAGCGTATGCTTGACACTTGTGGCATTTCCGGACGTATTGGTAACAATCCCTTTCAATGGTCGACCAATAATATCCTGCTCTGAGGATTTTCTTAGCCATTGCAGGCCCGGGAATATGGGTACCGAAAACCCCCTCATGTATTTTTTTTGATTACATTTTGAGCTTCGACTTGGTCTATACATCTCAACAAGACCGAGTCATAATTCTTTTTGTAGAGGGTTTCTCCAATCAACAGAAATCCCATGGCCCTTCTTCGGATATGCTTTTTATCATTATCGCTAGCCATATCAGGATATTCCCCTTTTGACAGATATTGTTTGATGTCATGGAACCATGGATAATCATCAACAGCTTCATCTATCAGTAGGCAGAACGCTTGCTTATCGTGCCGCCGGATATTGATGATGGGCATTTCATGCTCCTTATCCAAGGCGAACATCGATGATAGTGTAGCAAGGGCGTCAGCGAACTGATTTTCCTCCCTTGGGATATATTCAAAGACGACATTTTGAAAGAATTGTATCAGGTCTTTGATATGCTCAACATATGGTATCAGTTTAGGATTTCGGACTTCCCATTCACCTCGCAGTTGGTGGATGACTAAAGCCGAATCCCCAAATACTTTGAGCTTTAGGATACCATTGTTGATTGCTGCTTGGATTCCTAACGCGCAAGCCTCGTATTCGGCCATGTTATTTGTACAGTCGAAGTTGAGTCTTGCCGTTAAGGGGATATGCTTTCCTTGTGGGGAGATTAATACTGTTCCAATCCCCTGTCCAAGCATGTTGGAGGCTCCATCAAAGTACATGGTCCACGTATCATCCTTAGGATCTTCATGTTGTAAATGCATTATATCCTCATCGGGGAAATCATCCTGAAGGGATTGATAGTCATTGGTCGGCCCGTGTGCTAGGTAATCAGCTAGGGTACTACCCCTGATGGCCTTTTGTGTGACATGTATGATGTCAAATTCTGATAATTGCACTTGCCATCGGGCAATCTTCCCAGTGATTATCGGTTTGTCGAACACGTACTTAATTGGGTCCATTTTGGAAACCAACCAAGTAGTATGCCTAATCATATACTGCCTGAGCCGTTGTGTTGCCCATGCTAACGCACAGCACGTCTTTTCTAATGGCGTGTAGCGGGTTTCATAATCAAGGAACTTTTTGCTCAGGTAGTAGATGGCTTGTTCTTTCTTCTTTGTTTCATCTTGTTGTCCTAGCACAGCTCCCATGGACTCATCAAGCACCGTTAGATAGAGGATTAATGGTCTTCCCTCGACAGGTGGCACCAACACTGGTGGATTGGCCAAGCACTGTTTGATCTTATCGAAAGCTTGTTGACAATTCTCATCCCAAACTTCGGAATGATTCTTGCGCAACAGCTTGAATATTGGTTTGCACGTGTCAGTCAACTGTGCGATGAACCTTGCGACGTAGTTCACCCTGCCGAGGAATCCTCTAATTTCTTTCTCAGTTTTAGGAGGAGGCATTTCCATTATTGCCTTTACTTTATCGGGGTCCACCTCTATGCCTTTTTCACTGACGATGAACCCGAGAAGCTTACCCGACCGAACTCCGAAAGTACACTTAGCCGGGTTTAGCTTAAGCTGATACTTACGAAGCCGATTGAATAATTTTCTCAAATATTGGATGTGGTCCATCTCGTCTTTTGACTTTGCGATCATGTCATCCACGTATACTTCAATTTCTTTGTGGATCATATCGTGGAATAGCGTCACCATCGCTCGTTGGTAAGTGGCACCCGCATTTTTAAGTCCAAAAGGCATCACCTTGTAGCAGAAAGTGCCCCAGGGTGTGATGAAAGAAGTTTTCTCGCGGTCTTCTATATTCATCTTGATTTGATTATACCCCGAGTATCCATCCATAAAGGAATAGAGTGTGTTTGTGGCAGTGTGATCCACAAGTGTATCGATGTGTGGCAAGGGAAAATCGTCCTTTGGACTGGCACGATTCAAATCCCTATAATCAACACACACTCTAACCTTCCCATTCTTTTTGATGACTGGCACAATGTTAGCCAGCCATTCAGGATATTGGGATACGACCAAGAATCCCGCATCTAATTGCTTTTCTACCTCCTCCTTGATCTTTAAAGACCATTCGGGCTTGATTCGTCGAAGCTTTTGCTTAACGGGTCGAAACCCTTCTTTTAATGGCAACTTATGCTCGACGATGTTAGAGTCCAATCCGGGCATATCACGGTACGACCATGCAAATACGTCCTTGTATTCCCTTAATAATTGGATCAACTGTGTTCTTATTCCATCACTGATATGGGTCCCAATGTTGACCTCTTTCAATTCTTGACCCTGCCCCAAATTCACGGTCTCCAATTCTTCTTGATACGGTTGGAGTAGACGAGCTTCTTGATCTAGCAGCCTTTGCAGATCCGGAGAGATGGTCTCCTCATCACTGTCCAACTCAACCCATTCATCCTCGGCTTTCGGATTCCGGTCAGAGCGAGCAATCACAGACATAATTATTTATTGGTTCTGTTTAGGTTTAGAGTTTATTAATATTAATGAGAGAGAGAGAATAGAACAAAATGAGAGAATAATGTGTGAAAAATGCCTCTTTATTGATATATGTACAAAACCCTTATTTACATGAAAGGTCCTCATGATCTCGGGTACTGATCATGAGTCCCTAAAAGAAAATTAAGAAAATTAAGGAGAGGCCCTATTGTGGCTTGCCCTTCTCTCTACTCCTGCTTCGGCAGAGGGTTCTTGCTCACGTCGGGCGCTGTCGAATCGAAAGTGACCCACCCAGCATCAATAAGGCCTTGGACCTTGTGTTTGAGAGCTAGACAGTTCTCTGTTGAATGCCCTGGTGCTCCCGAATGGTATAGACATTTGTCTTGAGGCTTGTACCAATCGGGGTAAGGTGGGTCGATCTTTCTTGGTGGAATATAGGCTAGAAGTTGGGCTTCTACTAGCTTCGGCAGGAGATCGCTATAAGTGGTTGGAAGTTTGTCAAACTTCTTCACAGAGTTGTATTGCGATTTGCCTGACTTCGAAGTGGAAGAAGATGGAGAAATGGTTACAGCGTTGACTCCTCCTTCTTTCTTCTTCCCGAAGGCCTTCTTAGCTTCATATGGTTGGGAAGGCTTAGCCAGCTTCCCACTTTTAAGTCCTTGTTCCACCCTTTCTCCAATGGTGATGATGTCCGAGAAGAGTGTCGTTGTGTTCCCTATCATTTTGTCGTAATAGGGACCAGTCAACGAGTCGATGAATAAGGACACCGTCTCCTTATCCGACAGCGGGGGCTCTATCTGTGCCGCCAACTCCCTCCAACGTTGGGCGTACGCCTTGAAGGATTCATCGTTCTTTTTACTCAAGGCTTGAAGATCAGACCTATCGGGTGTTAGGTCGATGTTGTATTTATAGCGCTTGAGAAAGGCGTCGGCCAACTGCCTCCATGTATGTACTAGATTTCCATCTAGCTGCATATACCAGTTGAGTGCAGTTTCAGCTAAGCTCTCTTGAAAGCAGTGGATCAAGAGCTTTTCATTTGTGGCATATGCGGCCATCTTGCGACAGTACATGGTGAGATGACTTTTGGGGCAAGTCGATCCCACGTACTTTGGGAAATCCGGCACTTTAAATTTAGGAGGGAATTGGATGTCCCTCACTAAACACATGTCGGCGGCATCCTTGATGTCAAAATCATGCCCCTCCATAGCCCTTAGTCGATCCTCGAGGGCGTGGAATTGTTCCTTTGATACTTCGGGCTCTTTAATCATAATTCCAGCCCCAAGGGGTACAGTGTGTGGAGGATCTTTTTCATGCTCTTCCTCCTCTCCCTCATGATGGGACCCATGATCACTGTGATGAGATCCATGGATGTTGTGATGACGCATGAGTTCCATCATTTGCGCCATTTGGTCTTTAAGTTGTGAAAGCTCGGTTGTGAGCTTTTTGTTTTGCTCCTCCAATGCTTCCATTTTCTTGATCTTCTTTGCGCGTGTGAGGACAGAGAGATGACCAGCCACTTTCTAAAATGAATGTTTATTCTAATTAGCTTATTTATGATATGAATACACTCTCGATGTGAGCTTGATAATCTTTCATCTTTAAGGCGCTGCCTTTTTAAGATGAAAGTTTATCACCCTCCCTAGCCTATGATTTCTCCACAACGGAGAATCTCAATAGTCACGGGTCTCTTTCACTCACATCGAGAGGGTATTAGTGAACCTATAAATGATGATGAGGATGCATGAGGTATTATTGATAATGATGCCTATGCTCCTTACTTTTATTATATTTTCACACATGGTTTTTCCTCTCATGTCATGGTATTTTCATGCATGGGTATTATTCTTAGACCTTATCATGAGGTTTTTTATTAATGCACAAACAATTGCACATAAGCATTTACACAAACAATTCACTCATCCACGAACAGTCACGAGCGAATCACGAGGTAGGGGTATCCTGCAGAAATGGTGCATATTCAAGGTGGTTCTAACTGTTCTCACCAGTCCAAGGCCCCCAAGGTGCCCCCATTATAGGGACCCAATTCCTCTCATCGTAGGTCGATGGAAAGCTCCAACGCACCGTCGGACTCAAGTTCATGGTTATCACCTTGAGTGATGTTTTCCGACAACGGTCTACGGGCACCTATAGACCCATTCGACAACCGGCCGTACTAACATCCACTCCCTATGGTTAATCACTCATGCCCCCGGGTATAGAGGGAACTGTTGTGTGCAAAGGTTTGTGTGCAGTTTTCATTTCAAACAATTGCGTAAATTTAAAAATACAACAGTTATTAAAGCCATATAATAAATCATGTTATCATACAAGCAAGGGGTAATGAAGTAATTTTAACTATTATTTGTTAAAAATAATCTGTCACTAAATGGGACTGACTCTCGAAGCTTCCCCAGTGAAGTCGCCATCTGTCGCCACCGGCCCGAACGGGCCTCGGCGGTCGCGAAGACGGTCGAGCTCGCTTTTATTTTAGTTTTGAAAATGTATTGGATTATTAGAACGACTTGTTCTCAAACTGAGACCTTGTCGATCTTATCCAATTTATTTATTAAATGTCTCACCAATCCATGTTAATCCCAAGCGAGACCCTCCATGGATTAGTGGTTTTCGTAGTAAAAGGAGGGTTCTTTGGAGTCGCCACCAATGTTTTACTCAAAACATTGGAAAAAGGGATAAGGCAATCGATTCAAAAATCGACTTCGGCCATTACAACCAGAGTCGGGTAAGGGAGTCGGTTACGCGTGGGGAAGGTGTTAGCACCCCACAGCGCCCCTTTCGGGTTCCCTATGACAGATTATTTCTAAAATAATAGCGTAAAATTACTAAATTACCCCTATTTATTATAAGCGATTATAAATTAACTATCTACATGATGACAGTTTAAATATGCACACAGAAAGCAGTAAAAGGAAGGATTTAAGAAGAAACCTCTTGAAGCGTGCTTTTATATATTGAGTAAAACTGGGAAGCTTTTTGGCGTTCCCTCGCTCTACAAGCTCGCTCGCTCCTTCCTAAAAACTTTTAACTATGGAAATCCGGAGGATTTCCCTTCGACTAGGTTCGATCCTCAAGCAAAATGGCTCGGGGTTCAAGAACTTCGTCGGATCAACTCTCCGAGTGATTTCTAGGGCAGAACACTGCTCAAAAACCCCAGAATACTCAAGGAGAGGGTTGAAACTATGTTCAAAAGTGTGGAATGACGTCCAATTGACGTCATATTTATAGGGAATAGGCGCAATACGGGCTACAGAATCAATACGGCCGTATTGAAATTTTTGAACTTCAATACGGTCGTATTGAAGTTTAATACGGCCGTATTGAAATTCAGAAATTTCAATGCGCCCGTATTGAGTTCACTGCGGCTGTATTGAAGCTTCAATACGGCCGTATTGATTTCAGTACGGCCGTATTGAAGTTTCAGAAACTTCAATACACCGTATTGAGTTCACCGCGGCCGTGTTGAAGCTTCAATACGGCCGTATTAAGTTTAGTACGGCCGTATTGGGCTTCATTCCCTCCACTTCCTTATTTTAAGCTACTCTAAGACCTCTAAATCTACAGATAGCCATCCTATGGTCTTCTAAGAGTCCTTCTGGCTGACTTTCCTTCGATCTTTGAGGGTCTTCGAGTTTTATTTCCGACCCGGACAATTTTAGGGGTCTACATTGAGTAAAACATTGGTGGCGACTCCAAGAACCCCTTTTTGCGAAAACCACTAATCCATGGAGGGTCCCGTTTGGGATTAACACGGATTGGTGAGAATCATTTAACAAAATTGTTAGTTCGATGAGGTCTCAGTTTGAGAATAAGTCGTTCTAACAATCCATCATTTTTCAAAACTAAAAGAAGAGTCCGACCATCGTCGCGAATGCCAACGTCCGTTTCGGCGGGTGGCGACAGTATGGAGTTCTTCAGCTGTGGCGTGTATAAGGTGGCCATGTTACTGGCATTGTAGGCACTTCTTCACGTAGTCAGCACAATCAGTTCTCAGGGTCAGCCAATAGTAGCTGGCCCTTAACACCTTCACTGCCAGGGTCCTACCCTCCGAGTGAGAGCCACAGATGGCTTCATGAACTTCCCACATAACGTACTCAACCTTTTGTGGGTCGATACAATTTAATAGAGGGGTGGAGAAGCCTCTCCTGTAAAGCTCTCTAGAAATAGCAGAGTGTCGTGCCGCTTGTGTGCGTATTTTCTTGGCTTCACTCAGCTCGAATAGTTCTGTGTCACTCACAATGAAATTCATGAGTTTGGTCATCCATGACTTTGAGGCTGCATTGACCGACAAGCATTCTTGTGTGACGCTTGGGGTGGGCAACTCTAAGTGTATTGTGGTCTGGAGTTGTCCTAGCTTACGACTACTTGCTAGTCGTGCCAATTGGTCAACTCTCTCGTTATTTCTACGTGGTGTGTGCCGGACTTGAACTTCGGTAAATTGATTGCTCATTCCCCGGAAAAGATGGTAGTACTTGAGTAGGTTGGGGTCTTTGACTTGGAAGTTATCGTTTACTTGTTCTGTGACGACCTTTGAATAGGTCCAATATACGATCTTTTTGGCACCCATCTCAGTTGCCAGTCTCATTCCTACTAACAAGGCTTCGTATTCAGCTTGGTTATTGGATGCCTGGAAGCCGAAACATAAAGATTTTTCTAAGGTAATAACCGACGGGCTTTCCAAGATGATGTCAGCACCGCTACCTTGGTAGTTGGAGGATCCATCCACATGCATGACCCAGGTACTGTCCTCAAAATACCTAGGTGGGGATAGTTCGTTAAGAAAATATGCTAAGCATTGTTATTTGATGTTGCCCCGAGGTTTGAAATGAATATCGAATTCAGATAGCTCTATTGACCATGCCATCATGCAGCCGGCCAGTTCTGGCTTTCTTAACACTTTTGCAATTGGGAAATCGGTTCGAACCACCACTGCGTGGCTCTAGAAATATTGTCAAAGTTGTCGAGCTGTGTATATGAGTCTTAAGGCTACTTTTCCAAGAGCTGGTACCGGTGTTCGGCCTCCTGCAACACTCGACTGATGAAGTATACAGGTTGTTGCTGACCGTCCTTCTCTTGTACCATAATGGCACTGATAGCTTCGTTGGAGACCGGGGGGTGCCTAGTCGTTCTTTGAAGTGCTTGAAGGAAGTTTTACACTCGTCTGTCCATCGAAATCGATCCATTTTCTTTAACAAGGCGATGATGGGCTTAGTCGTTTTGGCCAAGCATGGGAGAAAACGAGACAGCGAGGTTAGTCGTCCGGCCAACTTCTGAACTTCTTTGGGGTTGGTCGGGCTTCTCATGTCCAAGACAGTGCGGCACTTGTCCGGGTTTGCCTCAATGCCTCGGCAAGAGAGCATGGAGCTGAGAAATTTACTGCCTGAAACTCTAAACACGCACTTGTCAGGATTGAGTCGCATTTGGTGTCTTCGGAGTGCTTGGAGAATCTCGGCCAGATCAGCCACATGGGAGAGTGTGTCGGCCGACTTAACAACCATATCGTCCACGTAGATTTCCATGTTTTTGCTTATCTGGTCATGGAAGATTTTATCCATAAGTCTCTAATAGGTGGCTCCTGCGTTCTTCAATCCGAACGACATTACTTGGTAACAATAGTTGGCTGACTCAGTGACAAATGCCGTCTTGTCCTCGTCTCGGGGATGCATGCGGATCTGATTGTATCCAGAGTATGCATCGAGAAAGGTCAAGAAGTTATGGTCAACTACTCCATCAACTAGTTAGTCTATGTTTGGCAAAGGATAGGCATCTTTGGGGCATGCCTTATTTAAGTCTGTATAATCAGTGCACATCCGCCATTTTCCGATCAACTTTTTGACCATGACTACATTGGCCAACCACGTAGTCTAATGGACCTCTCGGACGAAGCCCGCATCTAGAAGCTTGGAAACCTCCACTTCTATTGCTTTCTTCCTTTCCTCGCCAGTCTTTCTCTTCCTCTGAGCAACTGGTTTCGCCTCGTGGCACACTGAGAGTTTATGACAGAGAAAATTGGGATCGATCCCGCGCATGTCGACGGGCCGCAATGCAAAGAGATCTTTGTTTTCCACAACGACTTGTACGATTTCTCGTTTTGCTTGCTCAGACAAGTTAGAACCAAGGTACGTTACGTGTGAATCTGTAGGTCCGATGATAAGTGGGTACCAATCTTCAATGGGTTCGACCATCTCGTCCTGCTCCATTCGAGGGTCGAAGTGCACAACTGTTGGATCAAGTGCAATCGTGTGTACACGCTTCACACTGCATGGTTTGGCTTCTTGGAGGTGTGGTAGTCGGAGGCTCGCGAAATAACACTTCCTAGCTGCTTTCTAATCGACGTGGACCGTGATGATTTAGCCTGTCTCAAACAGAAACTTCATGGCTAAGTGCGGGGTTGATACGATCGCACCTAACCAATTCAGGGAGGCTCTTTCAAGGAGTATGTTATAGGACGTGTTGGCATGCACGACTACAAAGTTTACTGGGATGTCTCGGTATTCAGCTTCGTCGAAACAAAATCGTGTAGTCAACTTGATGTATCCCTTAGTGTGAATGCATTCGCCGAAAAATCCAACCAATGGTTCTTTATATGGAACCAACTCGGTTTCCAGAATGCTGAGCTGCTTGAAAGTGTTCCAGTAGAGGATGTCTGTTGAGATTGGGGGAGATTGAGATTCTTGAGATCACCTCTGAAGATTAAAGGTTTTGATGATAACAAATGTGTGTAACAAAGCTGACCAAGGACATCAACAACTTAGAAGTCAAAAACAAAGTCAAAGAAAAATGTTATGTAATAGGAGTAGCTTATAGATTGCTTTGATTGAGTTTATTTTTTGTGTGTGCTTTGTGCATAAGCTAATCTTTGTCTAAATCTGATTAGGTGTGTATGATGATGAGTTTAAAAGGTTAAAAAGTTATTTTGAGACTTAAAATAAGAGTTTTGAAAAATAACTCAAAATAATCGATTATGGAGAGGGTAAACTCAGCTACCGAGGATGTCAGAAGCGCCGAGGTATACACCCACCTGGAGAGGCTACTCAACAATTTTCCACCGGAAGACATTACAAGTCAGAAGGTCGGCACATCACCCGGACAATTGGGTCAACTCCTTTACTTGTCAGCCGGTACACCAAAAGGTCGTCCGACTAAGTAAAGGGGGGGGGCAGCTGTAGACCCCTAAAATTGTCCGGGTCGGAAATAAAACTCGAAGACCCTCAAAGATCGAAGGAAAGTCAGCCAGAAGGACTCTTAGAAGACCATAGGATGGCTATCTGTAGATTTAGAGGTCTTAGAGTAGCTTAAAATAAGGAAGTGGAGGGAATGAAGCCCAATACGGCCGTACTAAACTTAATACGGCCGTATTGAAGCTTCAACACGGCCGCGGTGAACTCAATACGGTGTATTGAAGTTTCTGAAACTTCAATACAGCCGCAGTGAACTCAATACGGGCGCATTGAAATTTCTGAATTTCAATACGGCCGTATTAAACTTCAATACGACCGTATTGAAGTTCAAAAATTTCAATACGGCCGTATTGATTCTGTAGCCCGTATTGCGCCTATTCCCTATAAATATGACGTCAATTGGACGTCATTCCACACTTTTGAACATAGTTTCAACCCTCTCCTTGAGTATTCTGGGGTTTTTGAGCAGTGTTCTGCCCTAGAAATCACTCGGAGAGTTGATCCGACGAAGTTCTTGAACCCCGAGCCATTTTGCTTGAGGATCGAACCTAGTCGAAGGGAAATCCTCCGGATTTCCATAGTTAAAAGTTTTTAGGAAGGAGCGAGCGAGCTTGTAGAGCGAGGGAACGCCAAAAAGCTTCCCAGTTTTACTCAATATATAAAAGCACGCTTCAAGAGGTTTCTTCTTAAATCCTTCCTTTTACTGCTTTCTGTGTGCATATTTAAACTGTCATCATGTAGATAGTTAATTTATAATCGCTTATAATAAATAGGGGTAATTTAGTAATTTTACGCTATTATTTTAGAAATAATCTGTCATAGGGAACCCGAAAGGGGCGCTGTGGGGTGCTAACACCTTCCCCACGCGTAACCGACTCCCTTACCCGACTCTGGTTGTAATGGCCGAAGTCGATTTTTGAATCGATTGCCTTATCCCTTTTTCCAATGTTTTGAGTAAAACATTGGTGGCGACTCCAAAGAACCCTCCTTTTACTACGAAAACCACTAATCCATGGAGAGTCTCGCTTGGGATTAACATGGATTGGTGAGACATTTAATAAATAAATTGGATAAGATCGACAAGGTCTCAGTTTGAGAACAAGTCGTTCTAATAATCCAATACATTTTCAAAACTAAAATAAAAGCGAGCTCGACCGTCTTCGCGACCGCCGAGGCCTGTTCGGGCCGGTGGCGACACTCAAAACATTGGAAAAAGATATAAGGCAATTGATTTTCACAAATCAACTTGGCCATTACAACCAGAGTTGGGTAAGGGAGTCGATTACGTGTGGGGAAGGTGTTAACACCCCACAACACCCCTTTCGGGTTCCCTATGACGGATTATTTCATAAATAATAGCGTAAAATTACTAAACTACCCCTATTTATTAGAACGATTGTAAGTAAACTATCTACATGATGAAAGCTTTAAACGTGTAATGTAACAATCAGAAAGCGGTAAAAGAAAGGATTTTGGGAATAAACCTTCGAAGCGTGCTTTTATATACTCAAAAAGAAGTTAGGAGGCTTTTTGGCGCTCCCTCCCACTACACTTTCGCTCGCTCCTTTCCCTAAAAATAATATTTACTACGGAAATCAAAGAGATTTCCCTTCGACTGGTTCGAGTCTCAAGCTAATGGCTCATGAACTCAAGAACTTAGTCGGATCGGCTTCCGGAGAGATTTCTAGGGCAGAGAATAGCTCAAAAACCCAAGAATACTCAGCCAGAGGGTGGAGGAATGCTCCAAAAGTGTCCAAAATGTGTGGAAGGACGAGCCAATGACGTCCTATTTATAGGATTGAGGCGCAGTACGGCCTAGGGGGTCAATACGGCCCGTACTCAGTTTTTGAACTACAGTACGGCCGTATTGAATTCAGTACGGCCGTATTGATTTCAGTACGGCCCGTACTGAGTTTTTGAACTACAGTACAGCCGTATTGAATTGAGTACGGTCGTACTGAAGTTCAAAAAACTTCAGTACGGCCGTATTGATTTCACTATGGCCGTATTGTAGTTCAAATGGCTCAGTACGGCCGTACTGAACCTCTAGGAGGGCGTATTGAGCTCCAATCCTCACACACCCTTATTCTAAGCTACTCTAAGACTTCTAGACCTACAAAGAATCATCCTAGGGTCTTCCAGGAGTCCTTCCGGCTGACTTTCCTTCGGTCTTCGAGAGTCCTTGAGTCTTATTTCCGACCCAGACAATTTTAGGGGTCTACAGCTGCCCCCCCTTTACTTAGTCGAACGACTTTTTTGGTGTACCGGTTGACAAGTAAAGGAGTTGACCCAATTGTCCGGGGACTAAGTCATCCTTCCGACTTGTAGTGTCTTCGAGTGAGAAAATTGTTGAGTAGCCTCTCCAGGTTGAGTTTGTCCTCTCCAGGGTGAGTATTAGTCGTCGCCTCTCCAGGCTCGTGCATACCTCGGTGTTTCTGACAACCTCGGTAGCGTGAGTTTGCCCTCTCCAGGGTCTGCATGCCTCCGTGTTTCTGACAACGTTGGCAGCTGCATACCTCCGTGTTTCTGACAACGTCGGTAGCTGAGTATTAGTCGTCGCCTCTCCAGGCTCGTGCATACCTCGGTGTTTCTGACGACCTCGGTAGCGTGAGTTTGCCCTCTCCAGGGTCTGCATGCCTCCGTGTTTCTGACGACGTTGGCAGCTGTATACCTCCGTGTTTCTGACGACGTCGGTAGCTGAGTATTAGTCGTCGCCTCTCCAGGCTCGTGCATACCTCGGTGTTTCTGACGACCTCGGTAGCGTGAGTTTGCCCTCTCCAGGGTCTGCATGCCTCCGTGTTTCTGACGACGTTGGCAGCTGCATACCTCCGTGTTTCTGACGATGTCGGTAGCTGAGTATTAGTTGTCGCCCCTCCAGGCTCGTGCATACCTCGGTGTTTCTGACGACCTCGGTAGCGTGAGTTTGCCCTCTCCAAGGTCTGCATGCCTCCGTGTTTCTAACGACGTTGGCCGCGTGAGTTTGCCCTCTCCAGGGTTGCATACCTCCGTGCTTCTGGTCACTTTGGTAGCGTGAGTTTGCCCTCTCCAGGGTCTGCATGCCTCCGTGTTTCTGACGACGTTGGCAGCTACATACCTCCGTGTTTCTGACGACGTCGGTAGCTGAGTATAGGCGTTGCCTCTCCAGGCTCGTGCATACCTCGGTGTTTCTGACGACCTCGGTAGCGTGAGTTTGCCCTTTCCAGGGTCTGCATGCCTCCGTGTTTCTGACGACGTTGGCAGCTGCATACCTCCGTGTTTCTGACGATGTCGGTAGCTGAGTATTAGTCGTCGCCTCTCCAGGCTCGTGCATACCTCGGTGTTTTTGACAACCTCGGTAGCGTGAGTTTGCCCTCTCCAGGGTGAGTATTAGTCGTCGCCTCTCCAGGCTCGTGCATACCTCGGTGTTTCTGACAACCTCGGTAGCGTGAGTTTGCCCTCTCTAGGGTCTGCATGCCTCTGTGTTTCTGACAACGTTGGCAGCTGCATACCTCCGTGTTTCTGACAACGTCGGTAGCTGAGTATTAGTCGTCGCCTCTCCAGGCTCGTGCATACCTCGGTGTTTCTGACAACCTCGGTAGCGTGAGTTTGCCCTCTCCAGGGTCTGCATGCCTCCGTGTTTCTGACGACGTCGGTAGCTGAGTATTAGTCGTCGCCTCTCCAGGCTCGTGCATACCTTGGTGTTTCTGACAACCTCGGTAGCGTGAGTTTGCCCTCTCCAGGGTCTGCGGTTTGCCCTCCCCAGGGTTGCATACCTCCGTGCTTCTGGTCACTTTGGTAGCGTGAGTTTGCCCTCTCCAGGGATTTGTGATGATTTTGTCTCCACAGTCCACAATGCTGCTTCGACAGTTGTTTTTGATTTTGGTGCCGCTGAGGGCTGGATAACGCAGGGATCCATCTAGGGGATGTGCAGTTACTCATAGGTTCTTGTGTCCCAACTTTCCATTGCGTAGTTGGTGCCCACTGAGGAAATTCTGATTCCTTGGGGATGCAGACACAAATATGCTCTTTTTGAGGTGAGCGATGCCTTATGATTGGCTGACGTCCTTTCGACGTTGGTGGAGTATCCCAGTTATCCTTATTCGGGTGACTCTTTTGATTTTCTGGTTTTGTTGCCTCTGCGTAGGCTGTTATCCGCTGGGGGATTCTGTTGTGATGATTTTTTCTCCACAGTCCACGATGCTGCTTCGACGGTTGTTTTTGATTTTGGTGCCGCTGAGGGCTGGATAACGCAGGGATCCGTCTAGGGGATGTGCAGTTACTCATAGGTTCTTGTGTCCCAACTTTCCATTGCGTAATTGGTGCCCACTGGGGAAATTCTGATTCCTTGGGGATGCAGACACAAAGATGCTCTTTCTGAGGTGAGCGATGCCTTATGATTGGCTGACGTCCTTTCGACGTTGGTGGAGTATCCCGGTTATCCTTATTCGGGTGACTTTTTTTTTATTTTCTGGTTTTGTTGCCTCTGCGTAGGCTGTTATCCGTTGGGGGATTCTGTCGTATTGATCTTGATTGGCCTCTTCTGTTAGGCAGATTATCTTGACGTTCGGTGTTTAGCTGAATACCGAATTCCGCTTAGGGAATGGTTATTGATCTTTTCGGATTTTCTCTTTTTGAAGGAGTGCCTCTGAGTAGGCGAATGGGGATTGAGGATCTTATGTATCCCAGAGTATTATTTAGAAAGCCTCTTCAGGCTTAGCTTCACTCGTCGCTCAAGTTGGAAAGCTATCTTCCACTGAGGAAGTCTAAGTCCTTTGACTCGGATATTTTGTTTGGATGATCATGCTTCCATTGGGGAATCTTGCTGATCTTGCTCTGATAGCTTTCACTGGGAATTCGGCCCAAGAGTGCAAGTTGAGATGTCTCTGGGGAGTATTATTTCGGCAAGCCTCTCCAGGCTCAGTTATTCTGTACGATTGTTGGATTTTCTGAATTTTTTTTCCTTTTTGTCGATTTTGGCTTTTTTTGGCTTCGGAGGGATCTCAAACACACTCACAGATAAAGTATGCAGAGGAATGAAGATGTTGTGATGAATGAGAGGAGTAGGGACGTATTTATAGAAAAATTAGGTTAGTACGGCCCGTACTGAATTCAGTACGGCCGTACTGACCTTACTGTTGATGTACAAAAGAATGGGCCGATACGGGCCGTATTGAATTCAATACGCCTGTATTGGTGTGGTCGTTATGGCCAATACGGCCGTATTCATTTCAGTACGCCCGTATTGAGTTGAAAATTTGTTCATAACCCTAATTTTAGTACGGGTGTACTGAACATGGTACGGGCGCATTGTTTTTTCTGAAGTTTATATGTTTTTTTTTTTTTTTTAATAAACAGAGAATAAGTGATCTTCCAGTACACCTATCATCTGTATGCATGTATGCAGTATGATGCACCTAATTCTATTTGATTTATTTTTCAAAAGAATTAACCGATGCGTTTCTTTGCTTGGATTTTGCCATTCCTCTAGACGGGCTGTGCGCTACCGATTTCTGTAACCGAGGAACGATGCGTGTTATATCGAGATTGGTGTCATCAACCCAGTGATCGTTCCCTTCCTTTAGAAGATGTATCAACCTTCCTATTGACCACTATATCTCCATGTGTCCACTAGATTATTCTAAAATCGTTTGGGACAAGAGAAAAGAAAGGAAAGATATTTTTGTTCAAAAGTTTGTGTTTTAGAGGGGATTATTATTGTTTTGAAAACGGTTTTTGTAAGAATGGCTGGCCAAGGTAGGCTCGTGTGTTTAGGCTTTGTTTGATTAAACACTTATGAAGTTTAAGAAAGTCTTGTTATTGACGTTGTGATTCGACAACTTAGATAGTTTCCCTTGAACCTTTCTTTTTGAATTCAGCTCATGGTACCATCATGGATTTCTTTTGTTTTTTGATTGTCCTTATTTTTACCTAAAACACCCCTTTGTGGCGTCTCAGCGGACCTTTGTTTTTGTTCATTTTTGCAACCCTAATTTTTGCCTAGGTCACCCTTTCGTGGGATTCCTAGCGGGTTCTTTGCTCTTATTTTTGCGCAGCCCCCTTTTTGGGTTTCCTGCCGAGCTTCTTTTTTTGTTTTTAGGATTTTATCCTTAAAGGATTTCTTTTTTATCCATGATGGCACTTGTCGAGGCCAAGGAAAGGTGCTCCAAGTTGTCACACACACTTCCACATAAAAATGATGCGGGTTTATTGTTATTAAGACGATTTTAACCTCATTCATGCTTATTCAAACAGGGTTAAAAATAATGTGGTCTAGAAATTTATTGCAAGCAAGAAAAGAAGCAATAAGAACTAATAAAGAACGATTTTATTATAATTCTAGCGGAAACATGTGCCCTATCGAGGCTCGGGGGTCGGGCTGTCCCCGAGGAGTGATCTCTAACAGTCATCAGGTCTATACATCCCTATCGGAAGAAGAAGAGCACTTGATGACGACGACCGGCCTTGACGCTTGTGAACCGACCTTCCTAAAGATCTGGCTTAAAGAACGTCGAGAAGGATCTTGGTTCCACTTCGTCCTTTGATCTTTATTAGGGTTGTATCCTAACCCTTGTTTCCCCGGATTATCCTTAATAATGGGTAGCTTGGGAATTCCTTGGGAATCCTTGCCAAGTCCTTGTCCAGGCAAGTATCC
The DNA here is from genome assembly GCF_000230855.2 of Cajanus cajan. NCBI lineage: Eukaryota > Viridiplantae > Streptophyta > Magnoliopsida > Fabales > Fabaceae > Cajanus > Cajanus cajan. Next base: position 45,170,934 of record NC_138525.1, read on the forward strand.
GTTCTTGGTGAGCATGCAGGCTACCTTCTTCATTTCTCGGGGAAATGTTTCGACATTGGCAATCTCCAATGCTTGGAAGGCGGTCTCTAGAGCTTCCTCTGCTGCATCCACGTAAGGTATGGCAGATGGCTTGCTGATGAGTATGTCATCTTCGGCTTGTACGGTCACCAGCTTTTCACCCACTATGAATTTGACTTTCTGGTGGAGCGTAGAGGGAACAGCTTTCGCATCATGAATCCAAGGTCGGCCGAGGAGACAGCTGTACGCGGGAGTAATGTCCATCACTTGAAATTCGACATTAAAGATGGTGGGTCCAATTTGGATTGGAAGATTGATTTCTCCCACCACTTCTCTTTTAGAACCGTCGAAAGCTCGGACGATCATGTTGCTCGGGCGCATTTGGATTCCCTTGATTGCCACTTGATCAAACGTTCTTTTTGGCATCACATTCAAGGAAGATCCATTATCCACCAAGACTTTAGCGATGTGATATTCCTTGCACTTTACAGAGATGTTCAAGGGCTTGTTGTGGTTCGGTCCCTCAGCGGGGATTTCTTCATCGGTGAAAGTGAGGTGATCATTAGCCGTGATGATGGAATCATGCCTAGGAAGGCAAGAGGTGACATATTGAAGGAGCCAAGAGGAGTTGGCTAGACATGAAGGTTTGGGCCAGTCAGGGCCCAATGGGCCTGATGGGCCTGGGAAGGCCCAAGTTGAACTTTTCATGGGCCATATTTTGTTATAGCTATTTTCATATGTTTTGTATACATCATGTTAGTATAGGTATCATATATTTTGGTCTTGTATTTTGGACCACATAGAGTAGCATTTTAGGTTTTAGGCTTGTTGGGCCTAGTTTTGGGCTTCATGGGCCTTTGGGCTTTTGATACCCAATATTGGGCTCATTTTCATTCTTGTAATTTTTCCTTTCCATTGTAATTGTTTGACCAATGTAATTAGGTCATTAGAATAGGAAAATACAAGGAATACTAAAGTATGCTAATTAGGTTAAACTAGGTTTAATTTGGAAGCCATTTAAGTTACATTTGAGTCACATGTTTTGCACCATTGGTGGCTGAACATGTGACACTCAAATTAACCCTAAATGACTCTCAAATCAGACCTAAATGCACCTTGGTACCTAAATTTTCGGACTTCCACATGTGCACCAAAGTTTGAATTCAAATTTCAAATTTGAATTCAAACTTTAGGCGCCAATTTGTGTAGCTTTGGTTTAGGTGCCTATGTGCTTCATTTCCGTGCATACTTAAGTCCTCCCTTCACATTTTTGTATTCACTTTTGAGAATAATGAAATTTGAGAGCTTATTCAGCCAAATTTCGTTCAAGAGTCACCATGAGAGAAAGCTTCACCTTAGGAACCCTACTAGGTTTTCCTCCTCTTTGAAGTGAGCTTTCCCTTGCACCTTAAGCTTGGATGCTTCCATCCAAGGCTTAAGCCTCTTCTATATCTGAGATTCTTCCTCCATCTAGTGTTCATCTTTGTGGTTTCCATCTCCTTGAAGAAGATCCGTGCATAAGGAGAGCTAAGGAGAAGAACATTCATCACTCCTCCTTACCATCTCCATCATTTTTGGTATCAAGAGCAAGGTTCTTCAAGGAGATAAGTCCTTCTTCTTGTGTTCGTTTTTCTTCTTGTGTTTTTGTGTGTTCTTTGAGTTCTAATTGTCTTGTTTGAGTTTTTCAATTCGGATCTATATGCTTTTAATCATATATTGTTCCATAGATCCATTGTTTGATTGTTTTGAATTTCTTCCACAATCAAATGTTTAGGAACTTTTTGCTTGTGCTATTTTGATTTTATTTTGAGTCTCTCCATTCCTTGTATGTGTCCGTGATTAGACCTCATGCATTGCATTTATATTTTTGGTTATTAATCTTGTTTTGTCTTAGAGTTTGTGTGTAGTCCTTATATGTCATAAAATTCCTTGAATAGCATGTTTAACCTAGTTTTATTTTGAATTTTGTGTCTACATATTGCTCTCGGTTTTGCTTCTCTTTTGCCTACCTATATGTGCTTTTTCTTTTACCTTATTGTGTTCATAATTTGCTATTAGTCCTAGCAAGTTTCTTTAGAGTTAGGTTTCTATTATGTTCTTAAGTTTTCAAATCACATTCCATTGAAAATCTTATAAAAATTTTTGTGACTCAAAATTTCAAGTGTAAACCTACTTCTAGTGCACTCTTTTTGTGGATTCAAATTTTAAAAAAAATTAGAGGCTGAAAACAGAGATAAAACAGAGCCTAAAGTGTTCAAAAGATCAAAAAGAAAAGAGTTCAAAAGGAATCCAAACCAAAAACCTAAAGACTAGTGCACTAGTTATTCAAGTTACTTGAAATTTGACCTAATTTTTGGCTGATTTGTATTCTCGGTTTCTATAACTTGGAATCATTGAAAAATTTGAAACAAAAGGCAAATATACTCTCTGGACTCTTAATTTGATACTGGAAAAAGAAAGAATTAAAAAAAAATAGAGAAAAAAAATTATAAAGAAAAAGCCGAGAGGTGTACAAGCTGAAAAATCCACTTGATTCCTTGTTATTGTTTTGGCTACTACTTTTGCTATACTTGTCCAATTGTCTTCAAATTTTTTTTGTTTTGTTCATCTATTCTAGTACCTATCTAGGAACTCTTCTCTCTGAGTGCTAGCTTTTATTTGGAGTCTTAATTTTCAGTTTTACTTGTTGAACCTCTTTGAGTCTTGTCATATACATCTATTACTCTTAATTTTGGTATAAGCTTTTCAAATTGTGCTTTTATTGCTTGTCTTGTTTTCTTTCAATAATTTCCCTGTGCTGGAAGTGGCCTCAAATCCTTGCTCAAGGATCAAGCATTGCTCAACAAAGAGTAGGAAAAGTTTGGACACTAAGACCTAAAAATTTGACCTAATTTAGTGACCAAAACTTCTCCTAAACTTCCTTCACTTGAGTGACCATTCCTTTCACCTTGTGAGGCAGCCACCATTAACGACAACAGAGCTTGCCGATGCGGTTCGGAGCTTAGGATCAACGACAACAGAGTAATCTTTGCTGGCGTCGTATGAAGTTGATCCACGATGGAGTACTCGCTCTGTCGGATATATTTTAACAGCTCGTCAGTCTCCTCCTCGGATTCCTTATTTTCCTCGGTTTTCTCTTTTTTTTTTTCCTTTCCTTTATTCTTGGGAGCTTTATCATGAAGATCTTCGGGAGTGTAGATCCTGCCACTCCTAGTCATGCCCCCAAGTCCAGCGATGTTAGAGATATCGCTGTCGGCAGAAGAATGGATGTCGTATATCCATGGCACAGCTTTATTCGATTCGTAGGGAAAAGGTCTTGGAGCAGTGATCTTTAACGGTGTCGGACCTTCCCCTTTATTCGTCTTGATTACCAACAACGGAGTTGATGTGCGTTCGCTTGGCGCGGTTGTTGGCTTACACTTAATAACAAACGGCGTGCGATCCATTCTTCGAACATACGCATCGATTAATCCTTTCTTTTTATTAATGTTATTAATGAATTACTAGGAGAGATGTATGAAATGCAAACCTAAATCCCTCCATGATCTTCGATAAGAATGCATGATATGAGATGATGGCGTTGAATATGCATGCATTGTGTTTATTCAACTAAGCATTATCATGTTTTCAGGATGCTCCTAAGATGATGCATGATATTGCTTGGTTTGGATAAATAACTCTTTTTCTTTTTTGGGTATTTTGTTTTTTTGTATTTTTGGGTGAAAAGGGAAACTACCTACATGAATGTGATGAGGGTTGATGTTAACACCATGTAATGGAAGATTCTTATTCCTATTTATTCTTATTTTAAAAGGGGAATGTTGTATGTTTAAAGAATGCAATGTATGCTCAAACAATGTCACATAAACAATGCACAAACAATTCACTCATCCACGAACAGTCACGAGCGAATCACGAGGTAGGGGTATCCTGCAGACAAGTGCATATTCAAGGAGGTTCTAACTGTTCTCACCGGTCTAAGGCCCCCAAGGTGCCCCCATTATAGGGACCCAATCCCTCTCGTCGTAAGTCGATGGAAAGCTCCAACGCACTGTCGGACTTGAGTTCATGGTTTTCACCTTGAGTGATGCTTTCCGACAACGGTCTACGGGCACCTATAGACCCATTCGACAACCGGCCATACTAACATCCACTCCCTATGGCTTTCCACTCATGCCCCCGGGTATAGAGGGAACTGTTGTGTGCAAAGGTTCGTGTGCAGTTTATATTTCAAACAATTGCGAAAATTTAAACATCCAACAGTTATTAAAGCCAATTAGGAAAAACATATTATCATACAAGCGAGGGGTAATGAAGTAATTTTAAACTATCATTTTAGAAATAATCCATCACTAAATGGGACTGACTCTCGAGGCTTCCCCAGTGGAGTCGTCATCTGTCGCCACCCGCCGAAACGGACGTTGGCATTCGCGACGATGGTCGGACTCTTCTTTTAGTTTTGAAAAATGATGGATTGTTAGAACGACTTATTCTCAAACTGAGACCTCATCGAACTAACAATTTTGTTAAATGATTCTCACCAATCCGTGTTAATCCCAAACGGGACCCTCCATGGATTAGTGGTTTTCGCAAAAAGGGGTTCTTGGAGTCGCCACCAATGTTTTACTCAAAACATTGGAAAAAGATATAAGGCAATTGATTTTCACAAATCAACTTGGCCATTACAACCAGAGTTGGGTAAGGGAGTCGATTACGTGCGGGGAAGGTGTTAGCACCCCACAACGCCCCTTTCGGGTTCCCTATGACGGATTATTTCATAAATAATAGCGTAAAATTACTAAACTACCCCTATTTATTAGAACGATTGTAAGTAAACTATCTACATGATGAAAGCTTTAAACGTGTAATGTAACAATCAAAAAGCGGTAAAGGAAAGGATTTTGGGAATAAACCTTCGAAGCGTGCTTTTATATACTCAAAAAGAAGTTAGGAGGTTTTTGGCGCTCCTTCCCACTACACTTTCGCTCGCTCCTTTCCCTAAAAATAATATTTACTACGGAAATCAAAGAGATTTCCCTTCGACTGGTTCGAGTCTCAAGCTAATGGCTCATGAACTCAAGAACTTAGTCGGATCGGCTTCCGGAGAGATTTCTAGGGCAGAGAATAGCTCAAAAACCCAAGAATACTCAGCCAGAGGGTGGAGGAATGCTCCAAAAGTGTCCAAAATGTGTGGAAGGACGAGCCAATGACGTCCTATTTATAGGATTGAGGCGCAGTACGGCCTAGGGGGTCAATACGGCCCGTACTGAGTTTTTGAACTATAGTACGACCGTATTGAATTCAGTACGGCCGTATTGATTTCAGTACGGCCCGTACTGAGTTTTTGAAGTACAGTACGGCCGTATTGAATTGAGTACGGCCGTACTGAAGTTCAAAAAACTTCAGTACGGTCGTATTGATTTCACTATGGCCGTATTGTAGTTCAAATGGCTCAGTACGGCCGTACTGAACCTCTAGGAGGGCGTATTGAGCTCCAATCCTCACACACCCTTATTCTAAGTTACTCTAAGACTTCTAGACCTACAAAGAATCATCCTAAGGTCTTCCAGGAGTCCTTCCGGCTGACTTTCCTTCGGTCTTCGAGAGTCCTTGAGTCTTATTTCCGACCCAGACAATTTTAGGGGTCTACACATACCATCAATTCTCCTTGGCCTTTCGCTTTGTGGGGAATCAACATACTCGGTCCATTCCCGCTCGTCAAGGGATAATGCATATTTCTCTTAGTAGTTGCGGACTATTTCACTAAGTGGATAGAAGCCAAACCACTCACTACCATCACAACTGCCAACATTCAGAAGTTCGTATGGAAGAATATGGTTACCCGATTCGGCATCCCGTATGCCATCATCTTATACAATGGACTTCAATTCACTGATCAGAAGTTCAACACTTTCCTCTCAAATCTCGGCATTCGACACAGATTTACATCTATAGAACACCCCCAATCCAATGGACAAGCCGAAGCTGCTAACAAGGTGATCTTGACCGAATTGAAAAAGTGACTCGGCAACGCAAAAGGAGCCTCGACCAAAGAATTACTTGAAGTCTTATGGGCATATAGATGCACACCCCTGTAGACCCCTAAAATTGTCCGGGTCGGAAATAAAGCTTGAAGACTCTCGAAGACTGAAGGAAGATCAGCCAGAAGGACTCCTGGAAGGCCCTAGGAGGGTTCTCTGTAGGTCTAGAGGTCTTAGAATAGCCCAAAATAAGGAAGTGGAGGGAATGAAGCCCAATACGGCCGTACTGAACTTAATACGGCCGTATTGAAGCTTCAATACGGCCGCAGTGAACTCAATACGGCGTATTGAAGTTTCTGAAACTTCAATACGGCCGTACTGAAATCAATACGGCCGTATTGAAGCTTCAATACAGCCGCAGTGAACTCAATACGGGCGCATTGAAATTTTTGAATTTCAATACGGCCGTATTGAACTCAATACGGCCGTATTGAACTCAATACGACCGTATTGAAGTTCAAAAATTTCAATACGGCCGTATTGCTTCTGTAGGCCGTATTGCGCCTATTCCCTATAAATATGACGTCAATTGGACGTCATTCCACACTTTTTCACACAGTTTTAACCCTCTTCTTGAGTATTCTGGGGTTTTTGAGCAGTGTTCTGCCCTAGAAATCACTCGAAGAGTTGATCCGACGAAGTTCTTGAGCCCCGAGCCATTTTGCTTGAGGATCGAACCTAGTCGAAGGGAAATCCTCCGGATTTCCATAGTTAAAAGTTTTTAGGAAGGAGCGAGCGAGCTTGTAGAGCGAGGGAACGCCAAAAAGCTTCCCAGTTTTACTCAATATATAAGAGCACGCTTCAAGAGGTTTCTTCTTAAATCCTTCCTTTTACTGCTTTCTGTGTGCATATTTAAACTGTCATCATGTAGATAGTTAATTTATAATTGCTTAGAATAAATAGGGGTAATTTAGTAATTTTACACTGTTATTTTAGAAATAATCTGTCATAGGGAACCCGAAAGGGGCGCTGTGGGGTGCTAACACCTTCCCCACGCGTAACCGACTCCCTTACCCAACTCTGGTTGTAATGGCCAAAGTTGATTTATAAAATCAATTGCCTTATCCCTTTTTCCAATGTTTTGAGTAAAACATTGGTGGCGACTCCAAAGAACCCTCCTTTTGCGAAAACCACTAATCCATGGAGGGTCCCGCTTGGGATTAATATGGATTGGTGAGACATTTAATAAATAAATTGGATAAGATCGACAAGGTCTCAGTTTGAGAACAAGTCGTTCTAATAATCCAATACATTTTCAAAACTAAAATAAAAGCGAGCTCGACCGTCTTCGCGACCGCCGAGGCCCGTTTCGGGCCGGTGGCGACAGATGGCGACTCCACTGGGGAAGCCTCGAGAGTCAGTCCCATTTAGTGACAGATTATTTTTAACAAATAATAGTTAAAATTACTTTATTACCCCTCACTTGTATGATAACATGATTTATTATATGGCTTTAAATAACTGTTGTATTTTTAAATTTACGCAATTGTTTGAAATAAAAACTGCACACAAACCTTTGCACACAACAGTTCCCTCTATACCCGGGGGCATGAGTGATTAACCATAGGGAGTGGATGTTAGTACGGCCGGTTGTCGAATGGGTCTATAGGTGCCCGTAGACCGTTGTCGGAAAACATCACTCAAGGTGATAACCATGAACTTGAGTCCGACGGTGCGTTGGAGCTTTCCATCGACCTACGATGAGAGGAATTGGGTCCCTATAATGGGGGCACCTTGGGGGCCTTGGACCGGTGAGAACAGTTAGATCCACCTTGAATATGCACTTTTCTGCAGGATACCCCTACCTCGTGATTCGCTCGTGACTGTTCGTGGATGAGTGAATTGTTTGTGTAAATGCTTATGTGCAATTGTTTGTGCATTAATAAATAACCTCGTGATAAGGTCTAAAGAATAATCCCCATGCATGAAAATGTCATGACATGAGAGGAAAAACCAATGTGTGAAAATATAATAAAAGTAAGGAGCATAGGCATCATTATCAATAATACCTCATGCATCCTCATCATCATTTATAGGTTCACTAATACCCTCTCGATGTGAGTGAAAGAGACCCGTGACTATTGAGATTCTCCGTTGTGGAGAGATAATAGCCTAGGGAGGGTGATAAACTTTCATCTTAAAAAGGCAGCGCCTCAAAGATGAAAGATTATCAAGCTCACATCAAGAGTGTATTCATATCATAAATAAGCTAATTAGAATAAACATTCATTTTAGAAAGTGGCTGGTCATCTCTCTGTCCTCACACGCGCAAAGAAAATCAAGAAAATGGAAGCGCTAGAGGAACAAAACAAGAAGCTCACGACCGAGCTTTCACAGCTCAAAGAGCAGATGGCGCAAATGATGGAACTCATGCGTCACCATAATGTACATGGGTCTCACCACAGTGACCGTGGGTCCCATCATGAGGAAGAGGAGGTGCATGAAGAAGAGCCTCCGCACGCCATACCTATTGGGGCTGGAATTGTGATTAAAGAGCCCGAAGTTTCAAAGGAACAATTCCACGCCTTAGAGGATCGGCTAAGGGCTATGGAGGGGCATGATTTCGACATCAAAGATGCCACCGACATGTGCTTGGTGAGGGACATCCAATTCCCTCCCAAATTTAAAGTGCCAGATTTCCCAAAATATGTGGGATCGACTTGCCCTAAGAGTCATCTCACCATGTACTGTCGCAAAATGGCTGCATATGCCACAAATGAAAAGCTCTTGATCCATTACTTCCAAGAGAGCTTAGCCGATACTGCGCTCAATTGGTATATGCAGCTAGATGGAAATCTAGTACACACATGGAGGCAGTTGGCCGACGCCTTTCTCAAGCGCTACAAATACAACATCGACCTAACACCCGATAGGTCAGATCTTCAAGCCTTGAGTAAAAAGAATGATGAATCTTTCAAGGCGTACGCCCAACGATGGAGGGAGTTGGCGGCACAGATAGAGCCCCCGCTGTCGGATAAGGAGACGGTGTCCTTATTCATCAACTCGTTGACTGGTCCCTATTACGATAAAATGATAGGGAACACAACGACACTCTTCTCGGACATCATCACCATTGGGGAGAGAGTGGAACAAGGACTCAAAAGTGGGAAGCTGGCTAAGCCTTCCCAATCATATGAAGCTAAGAAGACCTTCGGGAAGAAGAAAGAGGGAGGAGTCAATGCTATAACCATATCCTCGGCTACTTCCACTTCGAAGTCGGGAAAATCGCAATTCACCCCTGTGAAGAAGTTTGATAAACTTCCGACCACTTATAGCGATCTCCTGCCGAAGCTAGTAGAAGCCAAACTTCTAGCTTATGTTCCACCAAGGAAGATCGACCCACCTTACCCCGATTGGTACAAGCCACAAGACAAATGTTTATACCATTCGGGGGCACCAGGGCATTCAACAGAGAAATGCCTAACTCTCAAATATAAGGTCCAAGACCTTATCGATGCTGGGTGGGTCACTTTCGATTCGACAGCACCCGACGTGAGCAAGAATCCTCTACCAAAGCAGGAGTAGAGAATGGCAAGCCACAATAGGGCCTCTCCTTAATTTTCTTAATTTTCTTTTAGGGACTCATGATCAGTACCCGAGATCATGAGGACCTTTCATGTAAATAAGGGTTTTGTACAGTTCTACATACATATATCAATAAAGAGGCATATTTCACACATTATTCTCTTATTTTGTTCTTTTCTCTCTCTCTCATTAACATTAATAAATTCTAAACCTAAACAGAACCAATAAAATAATTATGTCTGTAATTGTTCGTTCTGATCGAGATCCGAAAGTTGAGGATAAACGGGTTGAGTTGGACAGTGATGAGGAGACCATCTCTCCGGATCTGCAAAGACTGCTAGATCAAGAAACTCGTCTACTCCAACCGTGTCAAGAGAAATTAGAGACCGTGAATTTGGGGCAAGGCCGAGAGATAGAAGAGGTCAATATTGGGACCCATATCAGTGATGAAATAAGGACGCATGTTTCCACTATGATTATAATAAAATCATTCTTCATTGCTTCTTTTCTTGCTTATAATAAAATTCTAAACCACATTTTTTTAACCCTGTTTGAATAAACATGAATGAGGTTAAAATCATCTTAATAATAATAAACCCACATCATTTTTATATGGAGGTGTGTGTGACAACTTGGAGCACCTTCCTTTGGCCTTGACAAGTGCCATCATGGGTAAAAAGAAATCTTTTAAAATAAAAGAAGCTCGGCAGAAAACTCAAAAAGGGGACTGCGCAGAAATAAGAGCAAAAGACCCGCTAGGAATCCCACGAAAGGGTGACCTAGGCAAAAGTTAGGGTTACAAAAATAAACAAAAACAAAAGTCCGCTAAAACACCACAAAAGGGTGTTTTAGGCAAAAATAAGGACAATCAAAAAACAAAAGAAATCCATGATGGTACCACGAGCCGAATTCAAGAAAGGTTCAAGGGAAGCTATCCAAGTTGTCGAATCACAACACGACTTTTTAACTTCATAAGTGTTTAATCAAACAAGCCTAAACACATAAGCCTACCTTGGCCATCCATTCTTACAAAAACTATTTTTGAAAAATAATCCCCTCTAAAACACAAACTTTTAAAAAATATACCCTTTCTTTCTTTTCTCTCTTGTCCCAACGATTTTAGAATAATCTAGTGGAAGCATGGAGAAATAAATCATCACTGATAATGGGTCTAATCTGAACAACAAAATGGTGGAAGAACTGTGCCAAGAATTCAAGATCCAACACCACAACTCTTCCCCATATCGGCCAAAGATGAATGGGGCAGTCGAGGCAACCAATAAGAACATCAAAAATAGTGCAAAAGACGGTTGTCTCATTTAAAGACTGACACGAGATGTTACCCTTCGCTCCTCATGGCTATAGGACTTCAGTACGTCCATTTACAGGAGCTACTCCATTCTCACTCGTTTATGGGGTGGAGGCAGTTCTACCCATCGAAGTCGAAAAACCTTATATAAGGGTAATCATGGAAGCAAAACTTTCCGAGGCAGAAAGGGTTCAAAGCCGATACGACCGGTTGAACCTTATCCAAGAGAAACGGCTGAACGCCATATGCCATGGTCAAGCCTATCAGAGGAAGATCAAAAAGGCTTTTGACAAGAAAGTCCACCCTCGAGTCTACCATGAGGGAGAGTTGGTAATGAAGAAATTACTACCAACTCAAAAAGGGCAAAATCGGAAAGTGTGCCCCAAATCACGGAGGACCATACGTGGTAAAACGAGCCTTCTCAGGAGAAGCATTGATTCTCACAAACATGGACGGAGAAGAACTTCGATACCCAGTCAACATTGACGTGGTAAAGAAGTACTATGCTTGAAGACGTTGCTTGCATAGGCCTGCTAGGATGAAAACCCAAAAAAGGCGTCCTAGGCAAAAGTTAGGGCAAAATAAAAAGCCCGCCAGTACAAGGGTACTAGGCAAAAAAAACGGCAAAATTATCCCCGCTAGGATACGTCCTAGGCAAAAGTTAGGGGCAAAAGAATAAGATGTAAAAGCAAAGCAAGCAACGATCGCTTGAATCGAAAACCGAAAGGCGGTTCAAGTGATTATCTTCTAGAAGCAAGCGTCTTGCAGCATCTACACTCCTGGCTCAGGCCGAAGCAATTAGGGGAACGTAAAGAGCAACAATTACAGATATAATTGTTAAGCCCAATGTATATAGCCTACCCTGGCCAGCCATTCTTCAGAAATTTCCTTCTGTATATCTTTCTGTAAAAAAAACACTTGTGAATATCAAATAAAATATCCATTTGTTTCTTTTCTCTCTTGACCATGTGATTATGCCTCTAAATTGATGTTTCAAAAATTGTACGAAACTCTTTTAATAATCGGTCAAATAAAGAAAATTGGAGGGGTTCCTATAAAATCCATAAATCTCCTGCATAAAGGCTCATAAAAATACTCCCTCGCGTCAATGACAGAAAGTCCTCCAAGAAGAAGAGGATAGGGAGAGCCACTCACTTTTCTAAATAAATGAACAAAAATAAAAATTGCATTGCATGCATCACACATATTAATTGCACATTTAAAAGACCTTATCATGAGGCAATTGCATAAAATAGAAAAAATAGAAAAAAATTGCTTGTGTATGACAGCAGCAAACAAAATGCAAAGATTCAGAAAATCAACAGCGTCATACAGAATAACTGAGCCTGGAGAGGCTTGCCGAAAGAATACTCTCAAAATAACTGAGCCTGGAGAGGCTTGCCGAAAGAATACTCTCAGAATAACTGAGCCTGGAGAGGCTCGCCGAAATAATACTCTCTCAGAATAATTGAGCCTGGAGAGGCTTGCCGAAATAATACTCGTACAGAATAATTGAGCCTGGAGAGGCTTGCCGAAACAATACTCCCACAGAATAATTGAGCCTGGAGAGGCTTGCCGAAATAATACTCCTACAAAATAACTGAGCCTGGAGAGGCTTGCCGAAATAATACTCTCTCATAATAACTGAATTTAATTTCTTTAGCACTTTTAATTTCTGTACAGCAAAAGCCAAAAACATAAAAAAGGAAAAATACAGAAAAAGCCAAAAAATGACAAAAAAGGCAAACATACAGGAAAAGTCAAAAGTCGACAAAAAAGACAAAGATTTCACATCCCACAGAATAACCGAGCCTGGAGAGGCTTGCCGAAATAATACTCTCACAGAATAATTGAGCCTGGAGAGGCTTACTGAAATAATACTCTTTCAGAATAATTGAGCCTGAAGAGGCTTGCAGAAATAATACTTCCTCAGAATAACTAAAGCCTGGAGAGGCTTGCAGAAATAATACTCCCCCAACTGTACAGAGTAAATGAGCCTGGAGAGGCTCGCAGAAATAATACTCCCCAGAGGGAACCTCAACTCATGCTCTTGGATTCAAAATCCCCAGCAAGAGCTATCAAGCAAGATCGTCAAAATCCCCAATGGAAGTACGATCTCCCAAGCAGAATATCCAAGTCAAAGGACTTAAACTTCCTCAGTGAAGATAGCTCTCCAACTCAAGTGTCGAGTGAGGCTAAGCCTGTAGAGGCTTCCTAAATAATACTCTGGGATACATAAGATCCCTCATTTCCCAATCGCCTACTCAGAGGCATCCCTGCAAAAGGAGAAAAATCAAAAAACATCAATAACCATTCCCCAAGCGGAATTTGGCACTCAGCCGAACACTGAACTTCAAATCCCCAGTCGCCTACTCAAGAGGCACCCCTTCAAAAGAAAAAAAAATCAAAAAGATCAATAATCATTCCCCAAGTGGAATCTGGCTCTCAGCCAATCATTGAACATCAAGGTGATATGCCTAACAGAAGAGGCTAATCAAAATCAATGACAAAATCCCCCAGTGGATAACAGCCTACACAGAGGCAGCAAAATCAGAAAACCAAAAGAGTTACCCGAATAAGGATAAACCGGAATACTCCACCAACGTCGAAAGGACGTCAGCCAATCATAAGGCACCGCTCATATCAGAAAGAGCATCTTTGTGTCTGCACCCCAAAGGAATCAGAAATTCCCCAGTGGGCACCAACTACGCAATGGAAAGTTGGGACACAAGAACCTATGAGTAACTGCACATCCCCTAGACGGATCCCTGCGTTATCCAGCCCTCAGTGGCACAAAAATCGAAAAAACAACCGTCGAAGCAGCATCGTGGACTGTGGAGACAAAATCATCACAAATCCCTGGAAAGGAGATATTCACGCTACCCCCGTCGTCACAAACACGGAGGTATGCAGCTTCCGGCTCGAGCAATGAGCGAAGCTATCTCTGGAAAGGGGGTACTCACTGCTTACCGTTGTCACAAGGGTACTTAGCTTCCGGCTCGAACAAAGAGTGAAGCTAAGCCTGGAGAGGCGGTACTCACAGCTTCCAGCTTGGGCAGCAAGCAAAGCAAAGCCTGGAGAGGCGAAACTCACACTGCTCACCGTCGTCACAAAGGTGCTTAGTTTCCGGCTCGAACAAAGAGCGAGACTAAGCCTGGAGAGGCGAAACTCACACTGCTACCGTTGTCACAAGGGTACTTAGCTTCCGGCTCGAACAAAGAGTGAAGCTAAGCCTGGAGAGGCGGTACTCACAGCTTCCAGCTTGGGCAGCAAGCAAAGCAAAACCTGGAGAGGCTACTCGACAATTTTCCACCGGAAGACGCTACAAGTCAGAAGGTCGGCGCATCACCCGGACAATTGGGTCAACTCCTTTACTTGTCAGCCGATACACCAAAAGGCCGTCCGACTAAGTAAAGGGGGGGCAGCTGTAGACCCCTAAAATTGTCCGGGTCGGAAATAAAGCTTGAAGACTCTCGAAGACTGAAGGAAGATCAGCCAGAAGGACTCCTGGAAGGCCCTAGGAGGGTTCTCTGTAGGTCTAGAGGTCTTAGAATAGCCCAAAATAAGGAAGTGGAGGGAATGAAGCCCAATACGGCCGTACTGAACTTAATACGGCCGTATTGAAGCTTCAATACGGCCGCAGTGAACTCAATACGGCGTATTGAAGTTTCTGAAACTTCAATACGGCCGTACTGAAATCAATACGGCCGTATTGAAGCTTCAATACAGCCGCAGTGAACTCAATACGGGCGCATTGAAATTTCTGAATTTCAATACGGCCGTATTGAACTCAATACGGCCGTATTGAACTCAATACGACCGTATTGAAGTTCAAAAATTTCAATACGGCCGTATTGCTTCTGTAGGCCGTATTGCGCCTATTCCCTATAAATATGACGTCAATTGGACGTCATTCCACACTTTTTCACACAGTTTTAACCCTCTTCTTGAGTATTCTGGGGTTTTTGAGCAGTGTTCTGCCCTAGAAATCACTCGAAGAGTTGATCCGACGAAGTTCTTGAGCCCCGAGCCATTTTGCTTGAGGATCGAACCTAGTCGAAGGGAAATCCTCCGGATTTCCATAGTTAAAAGTTTTTAGGAAGGAGCGAGCGAGCTTGTAGAGCGAGGGAACGCCAAAAAGCTTCCCAGTTTTACTCAATATATAAGAGCACGCTTCAAGAGGTTTCTTCTTAAATCCTTCCTTTTACTGCTTTCTGTGTGCATATTTAAACTGTCATCATGTAGATAGTTAATTTATAATTGCTTAGAATAAATAGGGGTAATTTAGTAATTTTACACTGTTATTTTAGAAATAATCTGTCATAGGGAATTCGAAAGGGGCGCTGTGGGGTGCTAACACCTTCCCCACGCGTAACCGACTCCCTTACCCAACTCTGGTTGTAATGGCCAAAGTTGATTTATAAAATCAATTGCCTTATCCCTTTTTCCAATGTTTTGAGTAAAACATTGGTGGCGACTCCAAAGAACCCTCCTTTTGCGAAAACCACTAATCCATGGAGGGTCCCGCTTGGGATTAATATGGATTGGTGAGACATTTAATAAATAAATTGGATAAGATCGACAAGGTCTCAGTTTGAGAACAAGTCGTTCTAATAATCCAATACATTTTCAAAACTAAAATAAAAGCGAGCTCGACCGTCTTCGCGACCGCCGAGGCCCGTTTCGGGCCGGTGGCGACAACCCCAATCAAGTACAAAAGAGACTCCCTTTCGGTTAGTGTACGGGTCGGATGTGATGATACCGGTAGAAGTTGGTGAACCATCATTCTGGCGAACTCACTTTCATGAAGAATCCAACGAAAACTCCCTCCATGCTGAGCTAGACGTCTTAGACAAAGTGCGAGAAAAAGCACAGATCATGGCCGAGGTGTGCAAACAACGAATGAGTTGACGCTTTAACTCCAATCTAAAAGAGAGAATCTTCCATGAAGGTGATCTCGTTTGGCAGGCAACCGGATCGGCAAGACGCAACCCCACTGAAGGAAAGTTATCAGCAAACTGGGATGGCCCTGTTCTGGGTACAACACACTCTTCACAATGGAGCATACAAGCTTGAGGAACTGTCCAACAAGGACATCCTGAGGACATGGAATTCCACCCACTTGAAGTCATACTATAGTTAGGGTTTGACTCGTGTATTTACACACGTAAATGTATTAGGATGCACTTTTTTCCTTGAACCGATCTTTTTCCCCCGGTATAAAATCGTGAAAAGGGGTTTTTGGCCGGCAAGGTTTTTTACGAGGCATTAACCCATCAATGAAAATACAGTTCACACATTATGGTTCATTTTAATTTTTACAAGTTTCCCTCCCGAGATTCCTCTCAGGCAAGGATGTGGCTTACGTTATTCAAATTTTACAAGTCTTCCCTCCCGATATTCCTCTCTGTCAAGGATGTGGCTTACGTTAAAACTTTACAAGTCTTCCTTCCCAAGATTCCTCTCGGCCAAGGATGCGGCTTAATTATTTTATTACAAGTCTTCCCTCCCGAGATTCCTCTCGGCCAAGGATGCAGCTTAATTATTTTATTACAAGCCTTCCCTCCCGAGATTTCTCTCGACCAAGGATGCGACTTAATTATTTTATTACAAGTCTTCCCTCCCGAGATTCCTCTCGGCCAAGGATGCGACTTATTTTATTACAAGCCTTCCCTCCTGAGATTCCTCTCGGCCAAGGATGCGGCTTACATTAATTTTTACAATTTTATCCGGATACATTAATTAACACAACTAGTATTTGAGAACAAACAAGCAAAATTTCATTAAAGGGGATCTATCGACCCAAAGTTACAAAATCTAGGAGGCTCTATCGGCCTACACTTACAAGAAAAAATAACAATGCCCTAAGACTCCACCTCGAGCTCCCCTTGGACTGGGACTTCCTCCCCAGCAGCTTCCTCCTCGTACACCGTCTCCTCTTCACCAATCGGTCTGGCCTGGTCAGGAATAGGTGCCTCGACATCGGGTATTTCATTAGAGGGGATCTGGGCCAAGTGCACGAACTCCCCTCGGAAGAAGTCCTTGGTCATATCAAATTGGAAGTCATGGGGGAAGCTTTCGAAGCAACGAGCCTGCCATGTCACCTGTGCGAAGCCGGCCCCGTGCTGGGAAAGAACCTTGTTGCGAGCCTTTTCTCTATAGGCCCCGTAAGCAACCTTCTCGGCCTCTAGCTCTTTACCCAGTAGAGCCGCCTTCTCCGTCTCACCCTTCAAGGAGTTCTCGAGGTGTTGGACCTTCAAACTCAGGTCATCGGCCACTCGGCCCCAGTGGTCCATCTCTGCCTAAAACTTGGCATTGGCCGTTTGCACATCAGTTAGAGCAGCCAGAGTTTCCTGCATCGAATTCTCTTGGTCAGATAATTGCCGATGCAACTCGTCAGCCTCGGGATTCGGCTCCATCACGATGCTCTGGGCCAAGGCCAAAGCTCGAACTTGGAGCTCGCAGAAAAAGTTCCACTTCTGGGCAGAGCTCATTCGGCCCACGACTGCTTGACCCGATTCCAACGTCAAGTCTTGGCTCAGAAAATCCTAAGCATTGACGTGCGACGACAAGAAGCTTGGCCCCAGCAAGCCTTGCGGAACGACAAGGTTAGCCAATCTCTACTGCTTGGCCTGTCGACCCTCTTCCTCGACCCTCTCTTCCTCGGGCCTTCTTTTTTCGACCTGGGGCTGAGACGGACCCTTGCTTCCTTTTCCTCTCGCCTTGGCAGTTAGCCCGGCCGCACCACCATGGGGGTTGAGAACGGGATTCCCACCCAAACGACCTTCGATCGTCACCCTCTCCGTCACGGGAACATCCACTCGGCTCCCGATCGACCTCCGGATGTCAAGATCATCACTCTCGCAGCTCGCCATAATACCTGCACATCATTAGTCAAAATCAATGATAACGCAAGAATTCAAATAAGTAGGAAAGTTACTATACCGATCAGCTCATCAGCTATGTCGGACGACTCACACAACCGAACCAAGGGTCAGAATGGCAAAGGCCATGGTAGTTTCTCCATAAAATTGATATTGGCTCGCTCCTTTGGGGACATTCGGGACTTCGACACTGTGTCGTACTTTCGCGGCTTTCGAGTCCAATATAAGGGGAATAATGACTTCCCTTCGGGGTCAAAAAAGTACTTATTCCCTATACTTAGTCGAATCATCACCTTGATAAATCCTACTTTGAACTTCTTGTAGGAGGTGGTGTAAGGCTGCAATAAATAGTTGCCTTGTTGAAACAACGACAACCACTTGGCCTTCTTTGTCGGCTGAGACGAGTAGTAGTAAAGGAATAAATAGGGCGTTGGTTTGATGCCAAGAGCCAAACACAACCGTCGGAATCCTTGCATGGCCGCCAAGCTCTTGGGATGGAGTTGGGTCAGTGCCACGTTGAGAAGTCGAAGAACACCGATGAAAAATTCATCGAAAGGAAGAGTCACCTTCAAGTCTCGAAACATGTAATCATATACATAAAAGTATTGATATTTACAAGTTCCTTGATCCAAATAGACGAAGTCAGGATTCGGCCCCCCGTAACTTTGGCACGGCTGAAGGAAAATAGGGGAGGGCTCTTCTTCATCCGGAAAGGTCAGGAAATTCTAGGCAAAGACGAACAACGCTATCGAGTTCCTATCGGTATAGCAGGAATACACACTGTCAACCTCCCTATGCACCCACGAGTAGCCCGGGGTCTGTATAGGAGGATAACGACGAGAAGCCGATCCGACCTTATGAGTCGCGGGACGGCCATCGGAGACCGATACAGATGAAGACTCATCCCCGCTTTGGGTGCACTTAAATCCTGAAACGACCTCAACGCCAACCAAACTATTGGAAGCTGAAGTCGATACGCTATGTCGGTCAGGTTCTGCATGCGATCTAGTGCTGGTAGAACCACTCATGTCCCCAGAGGAATCGACCTGAACAACATTCACATCAGCCATAGAGATGTACCTAAATCGAAGCTTGATCAGTCTCGGTCGATGAAAATTGCTTGGAAACACTGAAGCTTGCACTCGACGTTGGCTCGAAGCAAGTAAACACGTAAACACACTTTAGAATTGGTCCCCAACACGCCTATTTATAGTGTTTTTCGGAGATGAATCCCAAACGTCGTGCCTCTATGAACCGTTGGATCAACTAAATCCAATGATCCACATAAGGCAACCCTTCGCGTCCCTCATTATTAACGCCCAATGGTTACAACCCTTCAAATTCTAATACCCAACCACCACGTGTGAAGTGCCACGACTACCTTTTACGTCGTTTCACTCCTCAAGGTTGGGGGACTTGTGTACCGGAGGGTTCCTATCAGCCACGTGGATCGACACGTGATGTCCTATCAGCCACCGACACGGCTCTCGGACATGGCTATGACCATAATAACAAACCTACAAGGCCATCAATGGCTCAGCTAGGGCAGTGTTATTAGTTAACCTTCTTACCAACGTCTCGGCTTGGCAAAGAGCCGAAACCGATAGGTAACCCCAATCACACACCTCTCCACACGGTCAATGGCCGGTAAGACCAAACATCAAGACAACATAATTGGCTCTACTCCTCATCATCTCCTCGGCCCGGCAAAAAGGCTGAGAACGAAAGGCAACCCCAACCCTTTATCTATCGGCTCGGCCAGCGGCCGATAGAGCCAAGTAGCAATTAAGACGATGATCATGATTAACAAGGGTAAACGCGCGATTAAGGCATAATTAGTCGATTAGCACCGTATTACCTAATTTAGTAAGTGTCAGGAGAGGCTCACCACGTCCAAAGCCCATGACAAGTAGTATAAATAGGTCACGTAAAATGAGGTATGCACTGTTTATTTGTTATTCTCGAGAATCGTGTTTGTCTTGACTTAAGTGTCGGAGTGTCTTTTACAAGTACCTCCTCTCCTCTGAATTATCTGTCTGGAGCTCTTGTTCAGCACTCCAATTATCAGAAGATTACGAGTGTGCCCTTAAACAGGTACAAATTATTATATTATAAGAAAAAAGAAATGGTACAAAAGACATACATATTCTTCATCGGAAGCCATTGATGAAAATAGAAAGAAAGATATAAAGATTAAACTCGTGTAAAGTCTTTCTAACCGTCAACAAATACCTCGATTTTCAACATTTAAAACCACTAGTCAATACAAATTAGACACATATACAACTGCCTAATAACTACTAAAAATGTCAATAACTACCCTAACTTCTAAATACTATATAATCGAAAATTTCAACTTTTATCAGGCTAGACTTCTGGACATTTGTTTCTCCAATTTCTACGAGCAGTATCTTCGAGTTCTCTTCTTTCGAGTAGGTCAGAATTTACAGCTGACATGTTCATATGATTGTTAAGGCTAGTTATTTAAATTTCATACTTGGTCGTTGTGTTTGGTCTATAAGTTTAAATGCTTTTTAACTTTGGTTTCACCGCATACTGTAGGATGTTCCGCAAACACTTTTTTGAAACAATTTCATCTTTAATTAAAAAAAAAATTCATCTTTTTACGGGGTTAATGAATTAGGCAATCATGAATTTTCGGCAATGCATCTCAAAAAATAAGGCAACCTGGAACAATATCAAGAATTGTTTGACGGGGTCTATGATATAAGTTTTTCTATAACCAATTTTGTATTTATAAGTGACTTTGAAAATTATTCAAAAAATTATTCTAAATGCTTTTTCCTATAACATTATTTACATCAAAATCAGTTTAACAACCAATTTTAAAGCTATAATCGATTTAAAAAATCCTTTTTTTTTTCTATTAGTAATATTTAAACATCAATTAATAATAACTAATTTATCAATCAATAGTAGTATAGAGAATAAAAGTTATATTCTAAAAGTACATATTAATTTTAAATTATCAACTTTAAATTATTATATAAATTATATCAATAAAAAAAATTAACCTAGTCAAAAAAGGCTAGCCAAAAACATACCAACTATTTACATCCTATTTGGCTTCAACCTCATTTTTTACACACCAACAACCACATTATATTTATTATATACTTAAGAACATATATATAATTATATATAGTGTGCAATGCATGGCATTTCAAGATTTTAACATAAATACATTCTCTTGACAATTGATAATTTTAATCAAAAAAATTAAATTTAAAATTTTAAAAGTTACAATAAATCGCACAGTCACTTTAATAAATCTCTTTTGATAACTTAATCAACACATATTAACTCACTTTAACACATAAAGTGTACTTTCTTGGGAAAAAATAAACTTAAAAGTAAAAGTACACAATAAATATAAGCCACTTTACAAATCAAGTTTTTCAAACTTATTTAAGCAAAAAGTAATCATCAACTTTATAATCCTTTAAATTTTTCAGAAAAATAGCCTACCCTATCAATTTTCAACCCCACAGTTACCGTAGACTTCCGCAAAAAGTTGTCCCGGAGCAAAGCATCAAAAAGACGATTACGTGTTGCAGTAGATGTTAGCATTTTGTGGAAGAAAAATTCAAAACTCACCTCTTCATTTTATTTTCCATTCGGTTCTCTTTTTTTTTTTTTAATGGAAAAAGTTTAGCTGTTATTTTCTAATTATTGGAATATTACTTTATTAACACATATTATTGGAGTTTTTCTTTATTAACATGTGTTAATGTATATGATGGAATCATACTCGGGAATGCAAGAGGTGACACACTCAAAGATCCAAGAAGAGTTGGCTAGACATGAAGGTTTTGGCCAGTCAGGGCCCAATGGGCCTGATGGGTCTGGGAAGGCCCAAGTTGAACTTTTCATGGGCCATATTTTGTTATAGCTAATTTCATATGTTTTGTATACATCATGTTAGTATAGGTATATATATTTTGGTCTTGTATTTTGGACCACATAGAGTAGCATTTTAGGTTTTAGGCTAGTTGGGCCTAGTTTTGGGCTTCATGGGCCTTTGGGCTTTTTGATAGAAGAGAGTGGGAGAAGTGAAGATGTGAACTCCTCCAAGCTTCTTCTAGGCACGGATCTTCTTCAAAGGAGATGTAGACCGAATGGATGGAAGCTCAAAATGGATGAGAAATTGCGGATTAGAAGACCTAATCCAAAGAAGGAAGTATTCAAGCTCAAGCTACAAGGGATTGCACACTTCAAAGGAAAGGAAACTAGGTTTTCCTAAGGAATTTTGAAGGCACTCTCTAAAGCTCTCTCTCTTGGAATTTCGGTGACTCTTGAATGGATGAATTCAATTCAGATATCTCATATATTCAAAAAGTGTTTACAATAGGTGGGAGAAGATACATTTATAGGGAAAGAACTAGGTTAACTTGGGCGGCAATTTGAATCATTCAAATTGGCGCCAAGTTTAAATTTCAATTTTGAATTTGAAATTTAAACTTTGGCTTCCAACAAGACTAATTCAGATGCCAACCTCATTTAGGAGTCATTTAGGAGTGATTTGAGGTGCATTTGGAGCTCACATGGCCGGACCCATCCCATGCCATCCATGTGACTCAAATTCAACTCAAATTACTTCTAAATGATGCCTAAATGAATCCTAATTTTCCTATTAATGTATTCTTCTTATAACCCTAAGCTAATGCCCCAAATACATTGGTCTAATGACCCAAATACATTGGTCTAATGAATACAATGAATAGGAAAAAATATAAGAAGAAGAATGAGCCCAATATTGGGTATCAAAAGCCCAAAGCCCAAGAAGCCCAAAATTAAGCCCAAAACACCTAAACCCTAATCTATGGTCAAAATACAAGACCAACATCAAAATAAATTCCTATACTAAGAAAATACAATTAAACATGGTGTTCAATCAATAAAAACCCAAGTGAGAAGCACCCTAGGCCCACCAAGCCCATTGGGCCCACTAAGCTCTGAAGCAGTCAAATCTTCAAGTAACCTCCTGGCCATTGCTCTAGTGGTTGGGCCTTTAGCCCATGCTCTTCCATCATTCCCTCCCTCTTGAAAAGGATTCGACCTCGAATCTGAAGAGTCCTCCTCATCACTAGCACCTACAAAAGGTTATCACTAACATTAAAAGTGGTGCTGACTCCATAATCAGAGGGTAAATCAAGTCGATAAGCGTTATCATTGATACGCTGTAAGACCTGAAAGGGACCATCTCCTCTAGGACTGAGTTTGGACTTCCTTTGATTTGGAAAACGTTCTTTTCTTAAATGAAGCCAAACCCAATCTCCTTCCTCGAAGATCATAGATTTCTTGCCTTTATTTCCTTGCTTGGCATATTTCTCATTTTGATTTTGAATATGAATTTTAATCCTTTCATGAAGTTTTTTAATAAAATCAGCCCTTGAAGCCCCTTCTTTATGAATGAAATGTTCAACATTAGGAAGAGGTATCAAGTCTAAAGGGGTTAAAGGATTAAACCCATATACAGCCTCAAAAGGAGAAATATTGGTAGTTTTATGGACTACCCTATTGTAGGCAAATTCAATATGTGGTAAAAACTCATCCCAAGATTTGTGATTACCCTTTAAGACTGCCCGAAGCATAGTAGATAGAGATCTATTCACTACCTCAGTTTGGTCATCTGTTTGAGGATGACAAGTAGTTGAAAAGAGGAGTTTTGTTCCTAGTTTTGACCATAAAACACGCCAAAAGTGGCTTAGGAACTTTGTATCTCTATCTAAAACTATAGTCCGAGGGATCCCATGAAGTTTAACCACATCTCTAAAGAAGAGTTTTGCAATGTTGCTTGCATCATCCACTTTGTGGCATGGAATAAAATGAGCCATTTTGCTGAAACGGTCCACTACCACAAAGATAGAATCCATTCCCCGTTGAGTTCTAGGTAAACCTAGCACAAAATCCATGCTAATATCTACCCAAGGGGAAGAAGCAACAGGTAAAGGTGTATATGTACCATGAGGCATCACTTTAGACTTAGCTTGTAAACAAGATAAACATCTAAAACAATGCCTTTGGACATCTTTTCGCATATGGGGCCAATAAAATTTTTCTTTTAGCAAACTAAGGGTTTTATCAACACCAAAGTGCCCCATAAGCCCACCTTCATGACTCTCTTTAATTAATAGTTTCCTAATGGATCCTTGAGGTATACACAATCTTCCTTCTTTGTATAAATACCCCTCAGCCATATAGAAACCATCAAAAGCTTTTTGTTGACATTTTTTATAATTATCACCAAACTCAAGATCTTCCTCATACAATTCCCTAATATTATTAAATCCAAGAATTTGAGTACCTAGAGACACAAGCAAAGTATGTCTTCTAGATAGAGCATCAGCTACAATATTTGATTTTCCTTTCTTGAATTTAATGATATATGGAAATTGTTCAAGGAACTCTAACCATTTGGCATGCCTCTTATTTAATTTACCTTGACCTCTTAAATATTTAAGTGACTCATGGTCACTATGAATGACAAACTCTTTGGACACAAGATAGTGCTCCCAAGTTTGTAAAGCTCTAACCAAAGCATATAACTCCTTATCATAGGTAGGGTAATTGAGGGAGGCACCTCTTAGTTTTTCACTAAAATAGGCAATGGGATGTCCTCCTTGCAATAACACAGCTCCTATGCCAACTCCTGATGCATCACATTCTAGCTCAAAAGTCTTTTCAAAATTTGGTAGAGCTAGTACGGGTGCATTAGTAAGTTGATCTTTAAGAACTTCAAATGCTTGATCATGCTTTGAAGTCCAATCAAATAAAACATCTTTTTTAACAAGCTCATTCAAGGGTGAAACAATGCTAGAGAAGTTAGGGACAAATCTTCTATAAAAACTTGCTAGACCATGAAAACTCCTAACTTCACTAACATTTTTAGGCTTGGGCCACTCTTGAATGGCTTTGATTTTCTCGGGATCCACTTGAACCCCATTTTTGCTAACAATGAACCCTAGGAAAACCACATGATCCACACAAAAAGTACATTTTTCAAAATTTGCAAATAATTGGTTTTCCCTAAGGATCATCATAACTTCTCTAAGATGTCCAAAATGATCATCTTGAGATCTACTATAGATTAAAATGTCATCAAAATAAACAACCACAAATTTTCCTATACACTCTCTCAAGACATGATTCATAAGCCTCATGAATGTACTTGGTGCATTAGTTAAACCAAAAGGCATAACTAACCATTCATATAATCCAAATTTGGTCTTAAAAGCAGTTTTCCACTCATCACCCTCCTTAATTCTTATTTGGTGATAACCACTCTTAAGATCAATTTTAGAAAATATAGAAGCACCATGTAATTCATCAAGCATATCATCAAGTCTAGGGATTGGGTGCCTGTACTTGATTGTGATATTGTTAATGGCCCTACAATCACAACACATTCTCCATTTTCCATCTTTCTTGGGCACTAACAATACAGGCACAACACAGGGACTCAAACTCTTTTGTATCCACCCTTTATTCAATAATTCTTGAACTTGGTTTTCTATCTCCTTAGTTTCTTGAGGATTAGTCCTATAGGCTGGTCTATTGGGTAGACTAGCCCTAGGCACCAAATCAATTTGATGTTCTATACCCCTAAAAGGAGGAAGGCCCTTTGGACCATCAATAGGGAATATATCATCAAATTCTTTTAATAAATGAGAAACTTGAGGAGGTAAAGAACTAAGTTCAATGCTTAAATTACAACACTTAAGCACACCTCTACAAAGAAGAAGATAAGAAGGTTTTTCAACAATTAAGGTTTGTTTAAAAGTTTCTTGTTGAATACCTTCTATAGATTTCTCTTCCTTCTTCTTTAAAGCTTTATGCTTTTTCTCTTTTTTTTTATTCAAGTTTTTTTTTTCTTCTTCTCTTTTCTTTTTCATTTTTACTTGATCCTCTATCACTTGTGAAGGAGACAAAGGATGAAGTACAAATTTCTTCTCTTTATGAGTGAAAGTGATTTCATTAGTAAGGCCATTATGCATGGTTTTCTTGTCAAATTGCCATGGCCTTCCCAACAAAATATGACAAGCTTCCATGGGAACTATGTCACAAACCACTTGATCTTCATAGTTACCAATAGAAAACTTGACTTTCACTTGCTTGTCAACAATAATATCCCCATCTTCATTAAGCCAATGAAGTTGATATGGTTTCGGATGGGGAATAGGAATAAGATTAAGCTTCTCAACCAACCTTGTGCTACAATAGTTGCAACAAGACCCACTATCCACAATAAGAGAACAAGCATTATCAAAAATTTTACACCTTGTGTGAAAAATGTTCTCTCTCTGTGAAAGGTGAGATTCATGAGGTTGGCTTCCTAGAAGCCTTCTAATCATGAGAAGTTGACCATCATAAGGATATGCACTTTCAACTTGATGGTCTTCCTCACTTGATTCACTATCACTAGAAGTAGTGGAACTAGTTTCATCAACACTACTATAAATGTCTTGTCCTCTTAAAATCATTACATTTTTAGTTGGACATTGAGAAGCTATATGGCCTCTTCCAAGACACTTAAAGCATTTGATGTCACTAGTTTTACTACTAGAAGTGACAATATTTTTATTTTTATCTTTTTCACCTTCTTTTTCTTTTTCAAATCCCTTGCCAAGTTTCTTAGAAGAGTCAAATTGACCCTCCCTCTTGTAGTCCTTCTTAACATAAGAGCTAGATTGAGTTTTTCCTTTAAAAGAGCTTTTTCTCAAATTTTGTTGTTCCACCCTTATACAAAGTTGGACCAAATCATCAAGGTCCCTATAAGGGAGTAGCTCAACCTTATCTCTTATGTCAAAATTAAGACCACTTAAAAACCTAGCAATGGTCAACCTTTCCTCTTCCCTTATACCAGCCCTCATGAGATACAACTCCATCTTTTGTCTATATTCCTCAACACTCATACTCTTTTGTTGGAGTCTTTGGAGCTTATCCATAAGCTCCCTACTATAATAGGAAGGTATGTGCCTTCTTCTCATAGCACTCCTCAATTCATTCCAATAAGTGATGGGAGGATCATTATGAAGTCTTCTCTCTCTTTCCAAGGATGTCCACCAATACATGGCTTGTCCTTGAAAAGCTAGGGTGGCCAAAGGAACCTTTCTTTCCTCACCTACTTGATGACAAGTGAAGATTTGCTCCACTTTCATCTCCCAATCTAAGTAGGCGTCCACATTTTCTTTTCCATGAAAGTAAGGGAGATCAACCCTTGATTCCCTCACTTTATGTTCTTTAATGACTCTCCTAGGTGGGGGTTGATAGTAAGCATCCTTATGCAAACTACCATCAATATTTTGGCTTTGAGAATCATTGGAGCTCTTGGTTGAGCTCCTAGAAGAACCTTTTGGACTTTTATTTTTATTTAATCTTTTCAAAAGTTTTTCTTCTCGTTGCTTAATCATTTGAATCTCTTGTTCTAAAGCCATGATTTGTACTTCTTTTTCAAGTTTTTCTTTTTGTTTTTGAAGTACTTCATCTTGCTTCCAAAGTTTTAGTGCTTCAACCTCCTTTACAATTCTTTTAAAACTTTTAGGAGATTGAAAGTCACTACTACTTTGAGAATGTTGACTCATGATTAAGCAATAAGAGTTTATATGCTATGCAAAAAGGTATAAAATATTTTTGAAATTTTCTAGGATTGAAAATAGCACTTGGAAGTCTAAGTGTACAAGTTGCACTATCAAGGGAGGTGAGCTACAAAGAGCCACTTAATAACCAAGCCTTTTCAAGTGGAAATCACTAAACTCCTTTGTGGTACTTTCAATTCCCCAAAATTTTTCACAAAAATTTTGAATGCTTTTTCACAATTTGTTTGTATTTAAGACTAAACTAAACGTGAACAATCAAATCTACACAAGTCTAGACGAAATTAAGCAACTAAGTAAACACAATTATAGACAAGAAACTTTAAAGGAAGCAAAAAACAAGTAGCTAGTCGGATAACCCTAAGTGGAAGCTTGAAACATATGAAATTTCCAAGCCACTTCCACTAGTACTACACGTGAGAAGGCTATCAAGGGTTAGATATACCTGAACAGCTTCTTAATACTCCCTCCAAGCTTTACAAATTGGTTTAAAATACAAAAGATTTGGCAAAAAATGTAAACTAGCCTAGGAAAACAATAAAGTGGCGGCTTTGGCAACCAATTAGTGACGGATTGTTGTCCAAATTTTCCAACACTTAATCAAGTGTTTAATCAACCACTAATCCTTCAAAATAATGCTCCTGGACCTGCAAAAGAAACACAACAAAGAGGTTAATGTGGCTGCCTCACAAGGTGAAGGAATTGGTCACTCAAGTGAAGGAAGTTTAGGAGAAATTTTGGTCACTAATTTAGGTCAAATTTTTAGGTCTTAGTGTCCAAACTTTTCCTACTCTTTGTTGAGCAATGCTTGATCCTTGAACAAGGATTTGAGGCCACTTCCAGCACAGGGAATTTAAAGAAAGAAAACAAGACAAGCAACAAAAGCACAATTTAAAAAGCTTATACCAAAAATAAGAGTAATAGGTGTATATGACAAGACACAAAGAGGTTCAACAAATAAAACTGAAAATTAAGACTCCAAATAAAGATAGCACTCAGTTAGGAATGTTCCTAGATAGGTACTAGAGTAGATGAACAAAACAAAAAAAATTTGAAATCAATTGGATAAGTATAGCACAAGTAGTAGCAAAAACAATAACAAGGAATCAAGTGGATTTTTTCAGCTTGTACACCTCTCGGCTTTTTCTTTATAAATTTTTTTCTCTATTTTTTTTTTAATTATTTCTTTTTCCAGTATCAAATTAAGAGTCCAGAGAGTATATTTGCCTTTTGTTTCAAATTTTTCAATGATTCCAAGCTATAGAAACCGAGAATACAAATCAGCCAAAAATTAGGTCAAATTTCAAGTGAAAATGAGAAACTAGTTTACTAATCTTTAGGTTTTGGTTTGGATTCCTTTTGAACTCTTTTCTTTGGAGCTTTTAGGTCTTTAGGCTCTGTTTTGAACTCTGTTTTCTAGCCTCTTAACTCACTTTTTTTTTTTAAATTTAAATCCACAAAAAGAGTGCACTAGAATTAAGAATACACTTGAAATTTTGAGTCACAAAAATTTTTTAGAAGATTTTTCAATGGAATGTGATTTGAAAACTTAAGAACACAATAGAAACCTAACTCTAAAGAAACTTACTAGAACTAATAGCAAGTTATGAACACAATAAGGTAAAAGAAAAAGCACATATAGGTAGCTAAAAGAGAAGCAAAACCGAGAACACAAATTGATGAACAAGACACAAAAGAAAATTAGTTAAACATGCTATTCAAGGAATTTTAAGACATATAAACACTACACAAACACACTAAGACAAAACATGGATTAAAAACCAAAATCTAAATGCAATGTATGCAGTCCAATCACGGACACATATTAGGAATGGAGAGACTCAACATTAAAATCAAAAACAAGCACAAGCTAATAGGTCCTAACAAGTTGATTGAAGGAGCAAATCAAAAATCAATCAACCAATGGATCTATGGAACAAAATATGATATAAAGCATATAGATTCGAATAGAAACTCAAAGAAGACAATGAGAACACAATGAACACAAAAACAAACGGACCAAAAATCAAGAACACTTATCTCCTTGAAGACCTTGCTCTTGATACCAAAAATGATAGAAGAGAGTGGGAGAAGTGAAGATGTGAACTCCTCAAAGCTTCTTCTAGGCACGGATCTTCTTCAAAGGAGATGTAGACCGAATGGATGGAAGCTCAAAATGGATGAGAAATTGCGGATTAGAAGACCTAATCCATAGAAGGAAGTATCCAAGCTCAAGCTACAAGGGATTGCACACTTCAAAGGAAAGGAAACTAGGTTTTCCTAAGGAATTTTGAAGGCACTCTCTAAAGCTCTCTCTCTTGGAATTTCGGTGACTCTTGAATGGCTGAATTCAATTCAGATATCTCATATATTCAAAAAGTGTTTACAATAGGTGGGAGAAGATACATTTATAGGGAAAGAACTAGGTTAACTTGGGCGGCAATTTGAATCATTCAAATTGGCGCCAAGTTTAAATTTCAATTTTGAATTTGAAATTTAAACTTTGGCTTCCAACAAGACTAATTCAGATGCCAACCTCATTTAGGAGTCATTTAGGAGTGATTTGAGGTGCATTTGGAGCTCACATGGCCGGACCCATCCCATGCCATCCATGTGACTCAAATTCAACTCAAATTACTTCTAAATGATGCCTAAATGAATCCTAATTTTCCTATTAATGTATTCTTCTTATAACCCTAAGCTAATGACCCAAATACATTGGTCTAATGAATACAATGAATAGGAAAAAATATAAGAAGAAGAATGAGCCCAATATTGGGTATCAAAAGCCCAAAGCCCAAGAAGCCCAAAATTAAGCCCAAAACACCTAAACCCTAATCTATGGTCAAAATACAAGACCAACATCAAAATAAATTCCTATACTAAGAAAATACAATTAAACATGGTGTTCAATCAATAAAAACCCAAGTGAGAAGCACCCTAGGCCCACCAAGCCCATTGGGCTCACTAAGCTCTGAAGCAGTCAAATCTTCAAGTAACCTCCTGGCCATTGCTCTAGTGGTTGGGCCTTTAGCCCATGCTCTTCCATCACTTTTGGTACCCAATATTGGGCTCATTTTCATTCTTTTAATTTTTCCTTTCCATTGTATTTGTTTGACCATTGTATTTAGGTCATTAGATTAAGAAAATACAAGAAATACTAAAGTAGTAGGTTAAAATTAGGTTTAATTTGGAAGCCATTTAAGTTACATTTGAGTCACATGTTTTGCACCAATTGGTGGCTGAACATGTGACACTCAAATTAACCCTAAATGACTCTCAAATCAGACCTAGATGCAAAGGTTCACCTAAACTCACGGCCACACCCATGTGCACCAAAATTTGAATTCAAATTTCAAATTTGAATTCAAATTTTAGGCGCCAACTTTGTGTAGCTAAGTCTAGGCGCCAATGCCACTCAAAACCGTCCCTACTTAAGTGTTTCTTCTACACTTTGTATTCACTTTTGATATATGATAATTCTGAATTGATTTCAGCCATCAAGAGTCACCGAAAATTCCAAGAGAGAGAGCCATTGAGAATGCCTTCAAAACCCTTAGGAAATCCTAGTTTCCTTATCTTTGAAGTGTGCAATCCCTTGAGTTCTTGAGCTTGGATACTTCCATCCAAGGCTTGAGCCTTATCTTCATCCGTGAATCCTTCATCTTCTTTACTTGAGTTTCGGAGTTCATCTCCTTGAGGAAGATCCGTGCATAAGGAGAGCTAAGGAGAAGAACATCAATCTCTCCTCCTAATCTCTTCCATCAGTATATTATCAAAGTCTATATTAAATATATATATATATATATATATATATATATATTTATATAGATTAAAATGTTTAAATTTTTTAAATTAAAAAATATATAAATAAATTTCAATCAATTTATATTTATTTAATTTTTAATTCAAAAATATCACTAAGATAATACTATATACAATAAATATGATTAAATGTATTTTAAAAAATATTATATTTTATATGAAATTGTAAAAGTTAAATATATTAATTTAATTAAATTTATTAATTGTAATTAATATTTTTATTTAAATATAATTTTAGTCTCTAAATTAAGGTAAATTTATTTTTAATTCCTCAAGTTTAAAATTGATTTTTTAAGTCTTATAATCTAAAAAATATATTTTAATATTTATTTTTAATTTTTTTAAAGAATGTATCAAATATTATCGCACAAAATTTATTTACTAGTGTCTTTATTGATGAAAACATAACATTAAATTCAGTTAATATTGCATAATTATCTCAAAATGACTTAAAGGACTAAAATAAAATTTTTAAAAATTACAAAAATTAAAATAAAATTTAAATTTAAAAAACTAAAAACTATTTTACTCTAAATTTGATAAATGAAAAAATAAGATAAACTCTACTTCTAACAAAAGCAATCAATAAATTTTATTCCCAATATATTTGCCTCGGAACAATTTGCAAAACAGGATCTAAATAGCACAATCTTTGAAAACTGCACATTAGGTAGTGTGAAAAACTGCATATATTAGGTAGTGTGTGATAAAAGCACTATTACTAGTACCCCACAAATTTCTCTATTTAGTATTCATCTCTTTCCCCATTCTCTAGCCAACGTAGAAGCATTAGCAAATATATTGTGTAATCAAAGCCAAGTCCAATCCTACGTTGCTAAAGTAACAGGTGAGTGACTCCCTCTTAATTTGTCTCTCGTGCTTGTTGGATCGGTTATTTTCCCTTTCCATGCAACAATGAAGCTTCTCTTTGGATCCATAGAAAAGAATGAAAAGTAGAAGATAGAAAGCAAAAAGTTCTGTGTTTTCATCTCTTCTTTTCACTCTACTCTTCTCTACATATTCCTTCTTCCTAAGTCATTCGTTGTCTGTTTTGGTTAATTATCTTAGTTAGCTACTAAGCAAAAATACCCAAATTAATAGATATTATGAAAATTAGTTAAGTTCATTTAATTTTATTAATTTTATATACAAACTAAATTTACTTCCTAAACTATTCATAATAATATTTATTGAAAACATATCACATTTAATTTAAGGAATATTTTTGAAATGATAACATTAAATAGAGTTAAGTAAGTTAGAATTTGTTTATATTTAAGTCAGAATTTGTTGATATGAGATTTTAGAATTCTATTTGAATCTTTTTAAGGTGAACAAAATTATATTTATTTTAAAGAAAATTTCAATACAAGGTTTTAAGTTTGAATCATGTTACAATTATTTTACTTTTTTTTGAATAAAAGTATTACTTTTTAAAATTAATTTCTTACTTTAAAGTGTTTTTAATTAAGTAGGTTTTGACTTATCTAAATCAAACAAATGTATAAAATAAAAAATAGGAATATATAAGTTATCATTATTTAAAAATTAAATTATTTATTTAATCTAATTAAATAAACAGTTAATTAACATATTCGTATTTTGTCACTTGATACATCTCAAAACTGTATTTGAGTGCTTATTTTTCAGTTGTCATTGTAAAGCGACTAGCTCTGTTTTTAGTTTTTTTTTTTTTTTCGGAGAAATTTATTTCTTTATTTTTACTACTTGTTAAGGTGGATGTATGGATGGCAAAGGGCAGATCTTTTCTACTATAATTTAAACAATTTCATTTTTCTTAAATTTTAATTATTATTCTTTATCTCGGTTTTATTTTGTGTTGCTTAATTACATTATTTATTTTTATTGTTATACCTTTATTTGATATTTTGTGCCTTTTACTCGGATCCATACTTCCTTTCCATTTTCCAAAGAATTAAACTTTGTTTCTTTTTTTTTTTTTTGAAAATAGAAACTTTGTTTCTTAAATATCATATTTTTTAGGATCATGCATAATTTCTGACAATGTTATAATGAATTTAATATGTATAAATTGTTTCAGAAAATGTTAAATAATTATTCCAGTTTGAATATAAGAAAAAAAATAGGTTAATTAATTTTTTTTAATCAACATCAAATTTATCATATTGATGCTGTTTAACAAATAATTAATGTCTTCCTTTAACTATTTTATTAAAATTTTATATTAAAGTAAAGAATCCATAAAAATACAATCAATTTAAAGATTTTGTACCAAAATTTTGCAACTGATGGGAGCTGCTGATATCTCATAATTAAGAATTAGTCTTATGCTATATTTGGAAGCTCACCATGATAAAGGTGACTACACTCGTGTACAAAGTTTGATTGGGCTCATGGTAAATATGTCTTTATGCTTTTTGCTACGTAATTTCCATGATAAACTTGATCTCACTCATGAACATAGATTCATATGCGCTAATAATCATCGTTTGGTGAATAATATTTAGGCACATTGTTTGCGAACTTGATAATATTGAATTGTTGATTAATAAATTAATAATATTAAATATTTTATTTATTATCTACAAAACATCATTTGAGTACTTCATAATATTAAATATTTTATTATCGGAATCATGATACAGCAAGTTGTTTAACGTAAATTTTATTTTATCATTTTAGTGATAAATTCAATGAACCAATCCAAACTAAATAGAATATGATTGAATAAAATTGAAAATTAAAAGAAAAACAATGTGTAAATTCATTAAAGATGGTCAAATTAAATTAAAAAAAAAAAAAAAAAAAAAACTTCAAAATTTGATATATTACAGTCAAAATTTCATTAATATAATTATTGATACAAAGTCAAATGTTAACACGATACACCATATTAAGTGTTGGTATGAAAATTCAAAGTTTATGACTTCCTAGAACTTCTTAACTTGAATGGCTAAGATGGTTTGTGATTGAAACTTAATTCGACAATTATGGCAGATGTTCAGAAACCTCGTTGGTGAATGTGACTTCACAAGAATGAATGAATTGGGTGGCCAAGTAAATTGAAAGTGAATCTTGGAGTTGTTTATTATGGGCTGCTATTGTTCAAAGAAAGGAAAGTCACCACCAGGTTACGGGGAACCTTCTGTTCTTGCGGCCGAGACACCTTGTGAGTATCTTCCTATTGTTATATAATTTGATTTGGTAAATTCTTCAGCTTCAACTTTACTTTGGGAATTTACAAAATAATATTACAAATTCCACGCAAAAAAAAAAAAATACAAATAAGATAATCATATGGCAAGTTTTTCATTAAGATAATTTTCTGACAGTTTTTTTTAAACCATTATAATTTTTACATGGGGCAAAATTTGTAAGTTTTCATTAATCGTCTGCTCATAGAAGTAGGATTAAATCGGGCTTGATGCCATCTTCTTCGGTCAGTCTTAGGGCAAGGAAAAATCTTACAGCGGTAATGGCGATAGTACCGGAATAACTTTATAGTGTATTTGTAAGAAGAATTTAAATGAAGTAATTTATTTATTTGAAGAATTTCAAATTCTTTGAGCTGAAATATCTTCTTTGGATGGAGAATTTATAAAGAATTTGAAATTCAAACATTTGTGAAATTTCTTGAAATAGTACAATTTCAAATCTCTAAAAAAAGTAAGAATTTAAAATTTCTCAATTTTTTTCTTCTTATTTTACTTATATATTTTATCTTTTCTCTTATCTCTTCATATTTTTAATTATTGAATATTCAAAAATATTTTTAAAATTATTAAATATTCTCTAATATTAATTTTTAAAATCATTAAATATTTAAAAATTAGTTAATATTTATTTTTATAAAATTTAATTTAAAAATCTTAACATATAAATATATTTTTAAAATCAATTTTACTATGGTGGAATCAAATTATCATATCCAACCCAACAATTTAAAATTTGAGAAATTTGAATTGACTTATCCAAACAAAATATTTTAAGAATGATAGAAATTGAAATCAAAGTAATTCAAATACCAAGAATTTAAAATTCCTTGAATTTGTAAAATTCTTCATCCAAACACACCATTAGGGATTGGATTCTTCTTATGAAATTTCTACCTGAGATCTGCATCAAAGCACAATGAGAGACTAGGGTGTTAGGGAGGAGAAAGAGAGAGCTGGAGATGAGCTGCTAGGCAATGAAGGCTAGTTATCCCCGATGGTCTTCCCAAAGATAGAGCTTGATGTACGTCCCTATGAAAGAAAATTGAGAGACAAAATTTAAGAGAAAAAATATTCACCATATTGTAAGGCTTAAGGAAAAAAGAGAATTACATAACAAGCTTTGAGAGAGAGAATTAGAGAAAATTCATCCAATTCATGTATAATACTCAAAACTCCTCACAAAATGGGTAAAAAATACAATATATAGAGTTTAATTGGCTTATGTTGCAAGCTAGATTCATCATGGTTAAATATAATCATGATTAGCTATCTTGTACTTAAGCTAACTAACTCTAGTTAAATGTTTACAAGTCTAGTTAGTTGTTTAGAAACTTATGGCACTACAAGAAAAATGATAAATTGCGACAGACAAATTGCGACGGTTATCTAGAAACCATCGTCGCTTTGATATTGCGACCCTTCATACGAGAAATCAATTAAATTGTTCTTGATTATCCAGCTAAATAATCAATTAAATTGTTCTTGATTGATTTCGAGAAATCTGAAGAACAAAATAAGCGATTATTCTTTAAAATAATCGATTATCTGGGTTTGAATTTTTATAAATAGTTTGAACTCTTTTGAAACTTCATAACATTGAGTAAGAACTGATAATCAACTGGTAAAAACGTTTTAGAGAGTCTGTGTGACATCTTGGAGAGTTTTCTTTGTGAAATCCAAGAGAAAAACGTTTGTGAAAAGCTTGTGAGGAAATCATCATCATCATCATTGATGGAAGAGCATGGGCTAAAGGCCCAACCACTAGAGCTATGGCCAGGAGGTTACTTGAAGATTTGACTGCTTCAGAGCTTGGTGGGCCCAATGGGCTTGGTGGGCCTAGGGTGCTTCTTACTTGGGCTTAATTGATTATACACCATGTTTATTTGTACTTTCTTAGTTTAGAATCTATTTTCATGTTGGTCTTGTATTTTGACCATAGATTAGGGTTTAGGCTAGTTGGGCCTAGTTTTGGGCTTCATGGGCCTTTGGGCTTTTGGTACCCAATATTGGGCTCATTATTTTCCTTGTAATATTTCCTATTGATTGTATTCATTAGACCATTGTATTTAGGTCATTAGATTAGGTTTTAAGGAGGAATTATTAAAATTGAGGATTAGGCAACATTAGGTTAAATTTGACTTGCATTTAAGTTGAATTTGGAGTCACATTGTTTGCGCCACCTTGGCTGAACAAGTGTGACACAAATTCAACCCTAAATGCTAATCAAATTCAACCTAAATGGACACTAAACACCCATGTGACCGGACCTTGCATGTGAGTTAAGTTTTTGAATTCAAATTCAAATTTGAATTCAAACACTTGGCGCCACATTAGGCTAGCACATTGGCGCCAAGTGTGAGCCATTTCCGGATATTATATATGCTACCTCCTTAACCATTTGTACTACTTTGATTCATATTGAAATTTGAGATCCATTGGCCGAGTTTCTTCCTCAAAGTCTTCTAGCTTCTCACCTCAAAACCCTAGGAGAGTTCCATTCTTTCCTTCTCTTTGAAGTGAGTAGTCCATTGTTTCTTGAGCTTGGATACTTCCCTCCATAGCTTAGGAACCTCAAGTCCGAGAATCATTCTTCC
This sequence comes from Cajanus cajan, assembly GCF_000230855.2. Lineage (NCBI taxonomy): Eukaryota > Viridiplantae > Streptophyta > Magnoliopsida > Fabales > Fabaceae > Cajanus > Cajanus cajan. The sequence goes on from NC_138525.1 coordinate 45,207,944, forward strand.
TTAAGTGTACATCTTAGTGGAATCCAATCTCTTTGAAGAAGATCCTAGCATTGGCGAATTCAAGGAGGAGAGCAACGTCCACTTCTCCTAGTTTTCTCCATCAATCATACTCTTGAAAGAGGAAGACAAAGATTTTTTCAAGAATTCCAAGTGAATTCGTTTCATTTTATTCTTTGTGAATCTTTATGAAAAATCTTGAGAAGGGTTTCTCAAGTGGTGAAGTTTCTTGTAGTGGGTTCTACAAGGGTTACTTTCTTGGGGTCAAGAAAGTTGTTATCTTTTTGTAGTGAAGTATATGCATGTTGATAGACCATGGGCCAAGGGCCCAGTGACCAGAGCTATGGCTAGGAGGATACAGGAAGAGCTGGATCTTGAGAAGACTAATGGGCTTGTTAGGCCCAAGGTAATCTTCACTTGGAATGCTCTATCATGAAGAGAAGGCCTTAGTTCTACTTGTTTATATTGTACAGTTCATGCATAGTCTTTTGTATAGGTTATTTTTGCCTTTCTATTGTGAGGCACTTTATTTGCTTTTTCCTAGTGATTGTATATTGTTTTTAAGGTAGGTTACTTGGAGAGTTTAACTCCATTTAACCTCCCTAGATGATACATTCATTTTATATTTTTTCAGTAGGGAAAAGGGGGTGACATTTAGCAATGCTTGAGGTGTGACTAGAAATTGGGCCTGAGTTGGGCCTAGGCTAAATTTTGCATATTGGACTCATTTTGCTCCTAATTTTTCATAGATTTGATTTAGCTAGGTCTCATCATCATATGATGAACCTAACTAAACCAAATCAAGGTTTTTCAAATTAATTCAAGGAGCAAAATATGTTCAAGGCTGCCTAGCTCTCTTAAGTCTCCTTGGCCAAAATTTCTAGTTGTTCTTCTTGAGTTTTGAAGCTTCCCTTGCAAGCTTCTAAACTCAAGTAAGGTAAGCTTACCTTACCATGGTTCTTAAGTGAACCATGGTCAAGGTTAGCTTCCCTTGCAAGCTTGCTAAACCGTAGGGAGTTAAGTATACCTTACCATGGGTCCTAGTGAACCATGGTTAAGGTTAGCTTCTCCTAGAAGCTACCTTTTCTCTATATATTTGTAAATACCTCCTTTGTAGTCACTTTTGATGAATTTGAGAAATAAACTTCAGAATTTCTCTCTCAAGTGTCCTCACAAAAACCGTAGAGAAACCTTTCTCTCTAAGGTTTCACCAAAGTTCTTCTACCTTTGCATTGGTTCCTCAAGCTTCTACATCAAGCTTAAGGAAAACCGGACCTACTTCCAAGACTTCTTCTCCATTGAAGAATAATTCAAGGAGCTTCAAAGAGTCATTGAAGTCAAGACCTCAAGAACATTCACGGTCCTAAGGATGGAGAACTTGAAGATCATCAATCTTCTCCAAGTGAACTCCATCATTTTTGGTATCAGAGCCTAGTGCTCTTGAGGTTTTTTGTTCTAACTTTTCCTACTTGAATCCGTGTTGTTTCTTCCTTCTCTATGTCTAAATCTATGTTTGCTGCAAGGATCTAGTTCTAATATGATTTTGATGGATCCTATATGTCATATATGAAGTGATTGATTCTTGTTTGTTTGTTCCTATTCTTCTTGAATCAATTGTTGTTGTGCGCCTAGGTTCTTGTACTTGTGCATTTTATTTTGCTTGAGTCTCTCCATTCTATAACATGTGTCCGTGATTGGACAACATTCATATTGAATAGATTTTGTTTTTGAATCACTTGTTTTGTCTTAGAATGTCATGTGTAGTCCTTTTACATGTTGAAAATTCCTAGACTAGCTTGTTTGACCTAATTTTGTTTTGTGTTTGTTGAGTCCGATTTTTGTTAGTCTTTTCCTTATTAAATCTGAACCTACCTAAATGTGCTTTTGATTTACATGTTTGAGTTCCTAATTTTCTATTAGTTCTAGCAAATTTCCTAGAGTTAGGTTTCCTTTATGTCATATTAAAAGTTTTGTCAAGAAAAGTTCATAAACACTCTCCTATTAGGTTCCTTTGTGATTTGTTGTGTGGCTGAACCTTATTGAAATTCTTTGAACTATAAAACAGAGGCAAAACAGAGGTGTATGTGTCCTAATTGCATGAGAAAAACAAAGAAAAATAGTGCTTAAAAATTTGACCTAAAAATCCTACAAAATAGTGAAGCACTAGTGAAAACATGCTTGTTGACACCTCTTGTTTTGTGTAAAATTTTTGCTGCATTTTTTCTACCTTGAAACCGAGACTCCTAAGTGTTCAAAAGGCATTAAAACTCCTGAACATCAAAATAAAAATAAGTGAAAAATATTTTGCTAAAAAGAAAAGAAAGAAAAAGCAAAAGAAAAAGCCAAATAGGAGTGAAAACTTGTTTGTATTGCTCTCGGTTTTGGTATTGTTTTGGCATTAAAATTTTGTGACCAGCCACATTTTTGAGTCTTATTTTGTTTTCTAATCTTAGCTTTTAATTTTGTAATCCATTCTAGTGCCTTTCCTAGGTTAATCTTTGTGTGCTAGCCTTCAAAATTTCCTTTAATTGTTGTTTGTCTTTTTGTGGAATTCTTTCTAGTCTTGTCTCATTTGTTTTCCACCAATTGGTGTAGCCATTCTAAATTGTTCATTTTAAGTTTTAGCACTAATATTCAGTCTTGAAGGTGTTTGAGTGCTTCTTGAAAGGTGTAGGAGGCCAAGGCAAAGGACATCCACTTGAAGGCTTTGGTGGTTGCTTAGGGAGTTTGTTCTCTCTTGGTGGCTAGGCTCTTGGAAACACCTAGAAGTGACTAACCTCAAGGTTACTTCTAAAAAGAGGAGTGATACACCTTTGTGAGGCTGCAGTTGGTGGCTGAATTGGAGCAAGAAGGAGTGAAGCAAATTGTGAAAATTTAAAACTAAATTTAGTGACGGAAATTTTGGTTACTAAAACTAGTTTTTCCTTACAAAAATCCGTCTCTAAATTTGTTCTAAATTCGTGGCTAATTTGTTTGCCTTGAAATTAAGTGCAGCAACTAAATTCATTTGATTGTGAATTTACATTTCATTTGGAGTGTGAATTTGCATTTCATTTGAAGAAAATTTGAATTTCATTTTCTTGTAATTTTTAATTTCCAAATTTTTGTACAAGGCCTTTATTAAGGAGTGTCTTGGAGTGCCTTTGGTGTATCTCCATCTCTCCTTAAGAGTTCTCATAGTAAATTTCGTTTAGCACTTGTGAGAGGGTCCTTGAAGGTCTTTGGTACCTTTCAAGCTCTCACTTAGGTTTAAATTGCTTACCACGCCTAGTTTATGTTTTCAGTCATTTAAGTTTTCAAGCAATTTATGTTTTAACCAATTTATGTTTTCAGTCATTTAAGTTTTCAAGCAATTTATGTTTTCTTGCTCTTTATGTTTTCAAGCATCTTATAAACTGTACACATAGGCACTTGTTTGTTATTTTTCTTTAAGAAAAGATCTTTGTGAAAATTGATTTGTGCAAGACAAAAGTACAAAGAGGTTTAGAGATTTTTACTTCAAGAGGCTTGGTTATTAAGTGGCTTTTTAGTAGCTCACCTCCCTCCAAAGTTCAATTTGTACTTTTAGACCTCCAAGTGCCAAGTCTAAAGCACTCCATAAAAATCTTAGTTTCATAAAAACTATTTTTGTGTGGAAAATTCTCTTGAATTAAAATGTCTCAAAATTCCTCTAATAGTGAAAGTGATGGCTCTCCAAAAAGTCTTTCTTACATCACTAAAGAGCTTAAATCACTTAAACTATGGAAAAAGCAAGAGTCCATTCAAAGAGAGAAGGAAAGAATTGAAAGAGAAGGACAACTTGCTTATCTTGAGGAAAAATTGAGAATTTTAAGGCAAGAGGAAGAAAAATTAAAAGAAGATATGAAGAAACATAGGAAAAAGAGTAGGAGCTCACATTCCAAATACACATCCCCTAATGAAAGCATGAATCAAGGGGATCACTATCAACATACTCCTAGGAGGACCACAAAGCCTAGGGAAGTCAAAGTTGACCTCCCACAATTTTTTGGAAAGGATGATGTGGAGTCATATTTAGATTGGGAAATGAAGGTTGAGCAACTCTTTGCTTGCCACAGGGTAAGTGAAGAGAGAAAGGTACCTTTGGCTGCCCTTAGCTTCCAAGGGCATGCCATGTATTGGTGGACAGCCCTAGAAAGAGAGAGACGCCTCCAAAATGATCCTCCAATTCAATATTGGAATGATCTTAAAAGTGCAATGAGAAGGAGGCACATTCCCACCTACTATGGGAGGGAGCTTATGAATAAGCTCCAAAGGCTCCAACAAAGAGACATGTCTGTAGAACAGTACAGGCAACAAATGGAGCTTTTAATGATGAGGGCTTGTATTAGGGAAGAGGAAGCAACAACTGTAGCTAGATTCTTAAGTGGTCTTAATTTAGAAATAAGAGACCAAGTGGAGCTACTACCCTACAGGGACCTAAATGACTTGGTCCAACTTTGTCTAAGGGTAGAACAACAAAGAATGAGAAAATCTTATAAAAAGGATAGCTCCCACTCTTCATTTCTAAAGAAAGATTCCAAGAAGGAGGGTAAAACTTTTGAGAAGAAGAAAACTTTTGAACCCTCCAAGAATCTAGCCACAGAAAAAGATAAGGGAAAGGGAAAGGACACTACACACACTAGTTCTAGGACTAGTGACATTAAGTGCTTTAAATGTTTAGGGAGAGGCCACATTGCCTCCCAGTGCCCCACAAAGAAGGTCATGATCATGAGGGGGCATGACATTTATAGTAGCCAAGATGAGGCTACTACTTCCTCTAGTAATAGTGAGGAAGAAGCAAGTGAGCAATGTCGCCACCGGCCCGAAACGGGCTTTCGGCATTCGCGAAGGATGGTTGGACTCTTTTATTTGTTTAAAAATATGGATCGCTAGAATGACTTATTCTCAAACTGAGACCTCGTCAAACGAGCAATTTTATTAAAAGGCTCACCAATCCATGTTAATCCCAAGCGGGACCCTCCATAGATTAGCGGTTTTCATAAAAAGGAAGGGTTCATGGAGTCGCCACCAATGTTTTACTCAAAACATTGGAAAAAGGGATAAGGCAATTGATTTTATAAATCAACTTCGGCCATTACAACCAGAGTTGGGTAAGGGAGTCGGTTACGCGTGGGGAAGGTGTTAGCACCCCACACCGCCCCTTTCGGGTTCCCTATGACAGATTATTTATTAAATAATAGCGCAAAATTACTAAATTACCCCTATTTATTATAAGCGATTGTAAATTAAATATCTACATGATGATAGATTTAAATATACACACAGAAAGCAGTAAAAGGAAGGACTTAAGAAGAAACCTTTGAAGCGTGCTTTTATATTCAAGTAAAACTGGGAAGCTTTTTGGCGTTCCCTCGCTCTACAAGCCCGCTCGCTCCCTCCTATAAAATTTTAACTATGGAAATCCGGAGGATTTCCCTTCGACTAGGTTCGAATCTCCAAGCTAAATGCTCGGAATTCCAGAACTTCGTCGGATCGACTCCCAGAGAGATTTCTAGGGCAGAACACTGCTCAAAAACCCCAGAATACTCAAGGAGGGAGTCAAAACTCAGTCTGAAAGTGTAAAATGACGTCCCATTGACGTCATATTTATAGGGAAGAGGCTCAATACGGTTTATGAGGGTCAATACGGTCAACATTGAAATTTTGAACTAATACGACCGTATTGAATTCAATACGGCCGTATTGAAGTTCAAAAAACCTCAATACGGCCGTATTGAAGTTCAGTGCAGCCGTATTGAAGTTCAGTGCAGCCGTATTGAATTCAATGTAGCCGTATTGAAGTCCAGAAACTTCAAAATGGCCGTATTGAGTTCAGTGCGGCCGTATTGAAGTTCAAAATGTTCAATACGGCCGTACTGAACCTCTGGGAGGCCGTATTGGGCTTCATTCCTCCCACTTTTCTTATTTTAGCTATCCTAAGACCTCTAGACCTATAGAGAACCCTCCTTGGGCCTTCTGGAAGTCCTTCTGGCTGATCTTCCTTCAGTCTTCGAGAGTCTTCAAGCTTTATTTCCGACCCGGACAATTTTAGGGGTCTACAGCTGCCCCCCTTTACTTAGTCGGACGGCCTTTTGGTGTACCGACTGACAAGTAAAGGAGTTGACCCAATTGTCCGGGTGATGTGCCAACCTTCTGACTTGTAGCGTCTTCCGGTGGAAAATTGTTGAGTAGCCTCTCCAGGTTGTTGCATACCTCGGCGCTTCTGACAACCTCGGTAGCTAAGTTTACCCTCTCCAGGGTCAACTTCACTCGACGCCCGAGCCGGAAGTTGAACACCAACGTGCCTCTGACGACGCTGATGGTTGAGTACCGCCTCTCCAGGCCTAGCCTCACTCGACGCCTGAGCCGGAAGCTAGACACCAGTGTTAACATCACCGATGATTGAGTACTGCCTCTCCAAGCTCTGCTTCGGTTGTTTCTGACGACCTAGGCAGCTAAGTTTACCCTCTCCAGGGTCAACTTCACTTGACGCCCAAGCTGGAAGTTGAACACCAACGTGCCTCTGACGACGCTGATGGTTGAGTACCGCCTCTCCAGGCCTAGCCTCACTCGACGCCCGAGCCGGAAGCCAGACACCAGTGTTAACATCACTGATGATTGAGTACCGCCTCTCCAGGCTCTGCTTCGGTTGTTTCTGACGACCTAGGCAGCTAAGTTTACCCTCTCCAGGGTCAACTTCACTCGACGCCCGAGCCGGAAGTTGAACACCAACGTGCCTTTGACGACGCTGATGGTTGAGTACCGCCTCTCCAGGCCCTGCCTCTTAACATGAGGTAGTTGAGTATCGCCTCTCCAGGCCCTGCCTCTTAACATTCAGCAGTTGAGTACCGCCTCTCCAGGCCCTGCCTCTTAACATTCGGCAGTTGAGTATCGCCTCTCCAGGCCCTGCCTCTTAACATTCGGCAGTGTGAGTTTACCCTCTCCAGGGTTTTGAGATGATTTTTGTCTCCACAGTCCACGATGCTGCTTCGACGGTTTTTTTGATTTTGTGCCGCTGAGGGCTGGATAACGCAGGGATCCGTCTAGGGGATGTGCAGTCATTCATAGGTTCCTGTGCCCCAACTTGCATTGCATTGTTGGTACCCATGGGGAATTTCTGACTCCTTGGGGTGTAGACACAGATGCTCTCTCTCTGAGTTGAGCGATGCCTTATGTTTAGCTGACGTCCTTTGACGTTGTGGAGTATCCCGGTTATCTTTATTCGGGTGTCTCTCTTTGATTTTCTGATTTTGTAGCCTCTGTATAGGCTATTATCCACTGGGGGATTCTGGATGTTGATTTTGATTTTGTCTCCACAGTCCACGATGCTGCTTTGACGATTGTTTTTTTATTTTTGTGCCACTGAGGGCTGGATAACGCAGGGATCCGTCTAGGGGATGTGCAGTTACTCATAGGTTCTTGTGTCCCAACTTTCCTTTGCATAGTTGGTGCCCATTGAGGAATTTCTGTTTCCCTGGGGTGTAGACACGAAGATGCTCTTTCTGAGATGAGCGGTGCCTTATGATTGGCTGACGTCTTTTCGACGATGGTGGAGTATCCCGGTTATCCTTATTCGGGTGACTCTTTTTGTTTTTCTGGTTTTTTCGCCTCTGTGTAGGCTGTTATCCGCTGGGGGATTTTGTCATTGATTGTGATTAGCCTCTTCTGTTAGGCAGATCATCTTGACGCTTGATGTTTGGCCAAGAGCCGGATTCCACTTGGGGAATGATTATTGATCTTTTGATTTTTTTCCTTTTTGTAGGAATGCCTCTTGAGTAGGCGACTGGGGATTTGGGGATCTTATGTATCCCAGAGTATTATTTAGAAAGCCTCTTCAAGTTTAGCTTCACTCTTCGTTTGAGTTGGAAAGCTATCTTCCACTGAGGAAGTCTAAGTCCTTTGACTTGGATATTTTGTTTGGATCATGCTTCCGTTGGGGAATTTTGCTGATCTCGCTTTGATAGCTTTCACTGGGGAATTTGGCCCGTGAGTGGAAGCTGAGATATCTCTGGGGAGTATTATTTCGGCGAGCCTCTCCAGGCTCATTTATTCTGTACAGTTGGGGAGTATTATTTCAGCAAGCCTCTCCAGGCTCAATTATTTTAAGAGGGAGTTTTGTTTCGGCAAGCCTCTCCAGGCTCAATTATTATGAGAGAGTATTATTTCAGCAAGCCTCTCCAGGCTCAGTTATTCTGAAGGAGTATTATTTCGGCAAGCCTCTCCAGGCTCAATTATTCTGATGAGGGAGTATTATTTCGGCGAGCCTCTCCAGGCTCAATTATTCTGAGAGAGTATTATTTCGGTAAGCCTCTCCAGGCTCAATTATTCTGTATGATGAATTGGTTTTTTGTTCAGCCCGAGAATGCGAGCTGAGACGTCTTTTGGAGAGTATTATTTTGGCAAGCCTCTCCAGGCTCAGTTATTCTGTATAATTTGTTGGATTTTCTGTATTTTGCCTTTTTGTTGATTTTGGCTTTTTCTGTGTTTTTGCCTTTTTTGTTGATTTTGGCTTTTTCTGTGTTTTTGCCTTTTTGTTGATTTCGGCTTTTTCTGTATTTTTTGTTGATTTTGGCTTTTTCTGTATTTTTGCCTTTTTTGTTGGTTTTGGCTTTTTCTGTACAGAAATGTCTCTGAGGAGTATTATTTTGGCAAGCCTCTTCAGGCTCAGTTATTATGAGAGAGTATTATTTCGGCGAGCCTCTCCAGGCTCAATTATTCTGAGAGAGTATTATTTCGGCGAGCCTCTCCAGGCTCAATTATTCTGAGAGAGTATTATTTCGGCAAGCCTCTCCAGGCTCAGTTATTCTGAGAGTATTATTTCGGCAAGCCTCTCCAGGCTCAATTATTCTGTGGGAGTATTATTTCGGCAAGCCTCTCCAGGCTCAGTTATTCTGAGGAAGTATTTTTTCAGCAAGCCTCTCCAGGCTCAATCATTCTGTACAAACTGAGGAGTATTGTTTGTATCCTTGCCTTTTTTCGTTTTCGGCTTTTGTTGACTGCTGTCATACACAAGCAATTTTCTATTTTTTCTATTTTATGCAATTGCCTCATGATGAGGTCTTTGAATGCGCAATTAATGTGCGTGATGCACAAAATGCAAGTTTAATTATTTTTTTTTGGAAAAAATGAATGGCTCCCCCTATCCTCTTCTTCTTGGAGGAATTTTGTCATTGATGTGAGGGAGGATTTCTGTTATTGCCAATACGGCCGTTATTCATTTCAGTATGCCCGTATTGTATTGAAAATTTGTTCATAACCCTAATTTTGGTACGGGCGTACTGAACATGATACGGGCATATTGTTTTTCTGAAGTTTATATTTTTTTGTTTTTTTCAATAAACAGAGAATAAGTGATCTTCCATTACACCTATCATCTGTATGCATGTGTGCAGTATGATGCACCTAATTCTATTTGATTTATCTTTTTCAAAAGAATTAACCGATGCGTTTCTCTGTTTGGATTTTTGCCATTCCTCTAGACGGGCTGTGTGCTGCCGATTTCTGTAACCGAGGAATGATGCATGTTATATTGAGATTTGGTGTCATCAACCAAATGATTTTCCTTTCCTTTAGAAGATGTGTCAACCCTCCTATTGACTACTATATCTCCATGTTTCCACTAGATTATTCAAAAATCGTTTGGGACAAGAGAGAAAAGAAGGAAAGGATATATTTTTTTCGAAAGTTTGTGTTTTAGAAGGGATTATTTATTTTCATTTTGAAAAATGGATTTTGTAAGAATGGCTTGGCCAATGGTGGGCTTAAGTGTTTAGGCTTGTTTGATTAAACACTTATGAAGTTAAGCACGTCTTGGTTATTAACATTTGTGATTTGATAACTTGGATAGCTTTTCTTGAGCCCCTTTGTTGAATTCAGTTGGTGGTACCATCATGGATTTATTCTATTTTTTGATTGCCCTAACTTTTACCTAAAACACCCATTTGTGGTGTCTTAGCGGGCTTTTGTTTTTGTTCATTATTTTGTAACCCTAATTTTTGCCTAGGTCACCCTTTTGTGGGATTCCTAGCGGGTCTTTTGCTCTTATTTTTGCGCAGTCCCCTTTTTGGGTTTCCTGCCGAGCTTTTTGTTTTTTAGGATTTTTGTCCTGAATGGATTTCTTTTTATCCATGACGGCACTTATTGAGGCCAAGGAAAGGTGCTCCAAGTTGTCACACATACTTCCACATAAAAATGATGCGGGTTTATTGATTATTAAGACGATTTTAACCTCATTTATGTTTATTCAAACAGGGTTAAATAATGTGGTCTAGAATTTTATTGTAAGCAAGAAAAGAAGCAACAAGAAATAATGAAGAATGATTTTATTATAATCATAGTGGAAACATGTGCCCTATCGAGGCTCGGGGGTCAGGCTGTCCCCGAGGAGTGATCTCTAATAGTCACTGAATTTACACATCCCTATTAGAAGGAAAAGGACACTTGATGACGACAGTTGGCCTTGACGTTTGTGAACCAGCCTTCCTAAAGATCTGGCTTAAAGAACGTCGAGAAGGATCTTGATTCCTCTTCGTTCTTTGATCTTTAACAGGGTTGTATCCTAACCCTTGTTTCCCCGGATTATCCTTAATGATGGGTAGCTCCGGAATTCCTTGGGAGTCCTTGCCAAGTCCTTGTCCCGGCAAGTATCCATTCTTGGTGAGCATATGAGCTGCCTTCTTCATTTCTCGGGGAAACGTCTCAACATTGGCAATTTCCAATGCTTGGAAGGCGGTTTCCAAAGCTTCCTCTGCTGCATCCACATAAGGTATGGTGGATGGCTTGCTGATGAGTATGTCATCTTCAGCTTGTACGGTCACCAGTTTGTCACCCACTATGAACTTGACTTTCTGGTGGAGCGTAGAGGGTACAGCTTTCGCATCATGAATCCAAGGTCGGCCGAGGAGACAGCTGTATGCAGGAGTAATATCCATTACTTGGAATTCGACATTAAAGATAGTGGGCCCAATTTGGATTGGGAGACTGATTTCTCCCACCACTTCTCTTTTAGAGCCGTCGAAAGCTCGAACGATCATGTTGCTCGGGCGCATTTGGACTCCCTTGATTGCCACTTAATCAAGCGTTCTTTTGGGCATCACATTCAAGGAAGATCCGTTGTCTACCAAGACTTTTGCGATGTGATACTCCTTGCACTTTACAGAGATGTGCAAGGGCTTGTTGTGATTTGATCCCTCGGCGGGGATCTCTTCATCGGTGAAAGTGAGGTGATCATTAGCCGTGATGTGACTAACAATCCCCTCAAACTTGTCTTGGGAGATGGTATGCGACACATACGCCTCGTTCAAGACTTTCAACAGAGCTTGCCGATGCGGTTCGGAGCTTAGGATCAACGACAACAAAGTGATCTTTGCTGGTGTCTTGTGAAGTTGATCCACAATGGAATACTCGCTTTGTTTGATGAATTTTAACAGCTCATCAGTCTCCTCCTCGGATTCTCTATCTTCCTCGGTTTTCTCCTTTTCTTTTCCTTTATTCTTGGGAGCTTTGTCGTGCAGATCTTCGGGAGTGTAGATCCTTCCACTCCTAGTCATGCCCCCAAGTCCAGCGATGTTAGAGATATCGCTGTCGGCAGAAGAGTGGATGTCGTATATCCATGGCACAGCCTTATTTGATTCGTAGGGGAAAGGTCTTGGAGTGATGATCCTTAACGGTGTCGGACCTTTCCCTTTGTCTGTCTTGATTACCAACAACGGAGTCGCCGTGTGCTTGCTTGGTGCAGTTGTTGGTTTGCATTTAATTACCAATGGCGTGCGATCCATTCTGAACATGCGCATCGATTAATTCTTTCTTTTTATTAATATTTATTATTAAATTACCGGGAGAGATAAATGCAAATGAATGACTAATGGGATGCAAAGGCAATAAATCTCAAAAATACAATTTTTATTAATTGAAGAAAGTGTACAACTTTTATACAATGCTTTGAAGCAACTTTTTACAAAAAGAGAAGAGCCGGTAAAAACCCACAGGCGGGTTCATATGTCTTTGCCATTCATCTTCGGCTTCCTCCACATGACGGCCCATTGCTTCAATCTGAGTATGGACTGCTTGGCTCATATCATCACTGATTTTCTGAGCATCTTTCGTTTTTTGTATATGATAGTTGATCATGGCCTGCAGCTCATTAAGCTCATCCTCGGCCCGATCCTTCTCCTCTTGGAGTTTGGCCATTTGTGCCAATCCTTCCCTTTCCTTTTTGCGGAAATCGGAAAGGTTTGCGGCTTGTCGTTGAACAACTTCCCGCCATTGTTGCGCATCGGATCGAGTCAAAAGCAGATCGTCTTGCATATCCTTGATCAACTGTGCCTGCTTTGAATACTCGGCCTCAAGGTGTGCTATCTTCATGTTGACTTCTTGGAGTTGACTACTCGGTTCAACCTTTGGCATTTTGGGTGCCCGAGTAGCCTCCTCATTGAGGTTAGCACACTCATCCTTGAGCCGCTCTATCTCGTGGTCTTTCTTCTTGCATTGCCTTTGAAGACCATCAATAGTGAAACTGGATTCTTCATTTTTCTCTTCAAGAACTCTCATCTGAGCTCCCATGATTTCCAGTTTCTTGGTCAAGGCGTCGACTTGCTCTTGCAACACCTTCCTTGTTGCTGTGGTTGCACAAGAAGTGGATGGTTGAGGCACCCCCCTCTCGCTCCTCCATTTCTCATAATCGATGGAGACGGATACCCGAGGCTTTCCAAGCTCGAGATCTCCCTCATAGGTTGGTCTCTCCCACGCTCTCATGACAGCGTGCATGTCCTTCTGATGCTCGGAATCGAAGGAGAAACACGACCCTCCAAGCTCCTCTATAGTAGGAATGGTCTGAGTCCTCATCAGTTGCCTCATAACCAATCTAGGTGAGTAGGCTATGCAACCTCTGAGGCCCATCAATGGTATGCTTGGATAACTGCCGCATCTCATCAATACATGGCTTGGACGGAACCAAGGGCAAACCCACGTGAAGTGCTCGATACTCCACTGTTCCATCTCTTCCTTCCACTCAGAAGCATATCGGCGGCGTACGGGAATTTTCGAAAAACTCCTCAAAGGGTCGGGCAAGGTCCCCATATGACTAGAGGCATAGAAATGAGTGATGCTCCATACATACAGCAAGGAGGTGCAGCATCGGATGATTTTTCCTTGCTTCTGTTGAGACTGATGAACAGAGAGCAAGGTGTCGGCAAGAATAGCAGGCACGGGACTCTTCATGTGTACATCCCAAGCGAAGAAAGCGTCCATCGCAGCATGGTCCACTGTGTTAGCGTGAAAGGGGAATAGGATCATCCCAAACACAGCTAACGCTAGAGTCTTGTTGAAAGCTAACCAATCTCCCTCACCAGCCAAGGAAGAAAGGTGGTCCTCAATCATAGCAAGCTTCCAACCTTTAATACTGCCGTTCCCCACTAAGGCAGCTGATCGTGATGGTAATTTGACCTGAGTGGCAACTCTCTCCACGGCCACATGGTTGTCATGAAAGATATAGACCCCGGCTGATTTGGGCCATCGTAGCATGAGCTCGTACTCCTCGAGAGTAGGAACTAGATCAAACTGGGGGAATTCGAAGCAGTGCAAATCGAGACTCCAGAAGTGAACCAGTGCTCTCAGAAATGCTGGATCCACACAGATCTTCATCAAGTCGAGGACTCGTCCATATGATTTCTCAAACTTGACGCGAGCCTCTCTTGGCATCAAAGTACAGAGGTGATCCAACCTCTCAGCACGGTATAACAAGAAGTCTACTTTCTTCAATTGCCCATGCATCTCCTTAGACCTCTCCATATTCTACAATACAATGCATGATATGAGATGATGGAGATGAATATGCATGCATACTGTTTTATTCAACTAAGCATTATCATGTTTTGGGATTTTCCTAAGATGATGCATGATATTGCTTGGTTTAGATAAATATATATATATTTTTTTTGGATATTTTGTATCTTTTTGTATTTTTTGGGTGAAAAGGGAAACTACCTATATGAATGCAATGAAGGTAGATGTTAACACCATGTACTAGAAGATCTTTATTTCTATTTATTCTTTTTATTTAAAAAGGAATGTTGTATGTTTAAAAGGTGCAATGTATGCTCAAACAATGTCACATAAAAATGCACAAACAATTCACTCATCCACGAACAGTCACGAGCGAATCACGAGGTAGGGGTATCCTGCAGAAAAGTGCATATTCAAGGTGGTTCTAACTGTTCTCACCGGTCTGAGGCCCCCAAGGTGCCCCCATTATAGGGACCCAATTCCTCTCGTCGTAAGTCGATGGAAAGCTCTAACGCACTGTCGGACTCGAGTTCATGGTTATCACCTTGAGTGATGCTTTCCGACAACGGTCTATGGGCACCTATAGACCCATTCGACAACCGGCTGTACTAACATCCACTCCCTATGGCTTACCACTCATGCCCCCGGGTATAGAGGGAACTGTTGTGTGCAAAGGTTCGTGTGCAGTTTGTATTTCAAACAATTGCGGAAAATTAAACAAACAACAGTTATTAAAGCCAATTAGATAAACATGTTATCATACAAGCAAGGGGTAATAAAGTAATTTTAACTATTATTTGTTAAAAATAATCTGTCACTAAATGGGACTGACTCTCGAAGCATCCCCAGTGGAGTCGCCATCTGTCGCCACCGGCCCGAAACGGGCTTTCGGCATTCGCGAAGGATGGTTGGACTCTTTTATTTGTTTAAAAATATGGATCGCTAGAATGACTTATTCTCAAACTGAGACCTCGTCAAACGAGCAATTTTATTAAAAGGCTCACCAATCCATGTTAATCCCAAGCGGGACCCTCCATAGATTAGCGGTTTTCATAAAAAGGAAGGGTTCATGGAGTCGCCACCAATGTTTTACTCAAAACATTGGAAAAAGGGATAAGGCAATTGATTTTATAAATCAACTTCGGCCATTACAACCAGAGTTGGGTAAGGGAGTCGGTTACGCGTGGGGAAGGTGTTAGCACCCCACAGCGCCCCTTTCGGGTTCCCTATGACAGATTATTTATTAAATAATAGCGCAAAATTACTAAATTACCCCTATTTATTATAAGCGATTGTAAATTAAATATCTACATGATGCTAGATTTAAATATACACACAGAAAGCAGTAAAAGGAAGGACTTAAGAAGAAACCTTTGAAGCGTGCTTTTATATTCAAGTAAAACTGGGAAGCTTTTTGGCGTTCCCTCGCTCTACAAGCCCGCTCGCTCCCTCCTATAAAATTTTAACTATGGAAATCCGGAGGATTTCCCTTCGACTAGGTTCGAATCTCCAAGCTAAATGCTCGGAATTCCAGAACTTCGTCGGATCGACTCCCAGAGAGATTTCTAGGGCAGAACACTGCTCAAAAACCCCAGAATACTCAAGGAGGGAGTCAAAACTCAGTCTGAAAGTGTAAAATGACGTCCCATTGACGTCATATTTATAGGGAAGAGGCTCAATACGGTTTATGAGGGTCAATACGGTCAACATTGAAATTTTGAACTAATACGACCGTATTGAATTCAATACGGCCGTATTGAAGTTCAAAAAACCTCAATACGGCCGTATTGAAGTTCAGTGCAGCCGTATTGAAGTTCAGTGCAGCCGTATTGAATTCAATGCAGCCGTATTGAAGTCCAGAAACTTCAAAACGGCCGTATTGAGTTCAGTGCGGCCGTATTGAAGTTCAAAATGTTCAATACGGCCGTACTGAACCTCTGGGAGGCCGTATTGGGCTTCATTCCTCCCACTTTTCTTATTTTAGCTATCCTAAGACCTCTAGACCTATAGAGAACCCTCCTTGGGCCTTCTGGAAGTCCTTCTGGCTGATCTTCCTTCAGTCTTCGAGAGTCTTCAAGCTTTATTTCCGACCCGGACAATTTTAGGGGTCTACAAGCAAGAAGAAGGCGGAGAGTCTACTTTTCCTTATGAAGGGGAGCTCTTAATGATTAGGAGACTCCTCAACAACCAACCTAGTGATACTCTATCACAAAGGGAGAACATTTTTCATACTAGATGCAAAGTTTTAAATAATGCATGTTCTCTCATTGTTGATAGTGGTTCATGGTGCAACTGTTGTAGCACTAGGTTGGTTGAGAAGTTGGGTTTAACGACTTTTTCCCATCCTAAACCTTATCAACTCCATTGGATTAATGAGGATGGTGATTTAGCAGTTGACCAACAAGTAAAGGTCAAGCTTTCTATTGGGAACTATGAAGATGAGGTGCTATGTGATGTAGTACCAATGGAGGCTTGTCACATCTTATTAGGAAGGCCATGGCAATTTGATAAGAAAACCATGCATAATGGCCTTACTAACGAGATTACCTTTACACATAAAGAAAAGAAATTTGTGCTTCATCCTCTTACTCCTCAACAGGTGGCTGAGGATCAAGCACAAATGAAACTCAAAAGAGATAGAGAAAAAAGATTTAAAAAAAAGAGCAAAAAAGAGACATAAAAAAGTCCGTGAAAACTAAGGATAGAGAGGAATCTAGGGAGAAAGGAGTTCCCTCCCTAGAGGTTGTTACTCAAGAGAATGCAATTTCCAAACAAACCCTCTTGATTCAACAACCCTCTTATATCCTTCTCTGTAAAGGAAC
The DNA here is from genome assembly GCF_000230855.2 of Cajanus cajan. Lineage (NCBI taxonomy): Eukaryota > Viridiplantae > Streptophyta > Magnoliopsida > Fabales > Fabaceae > Cajanus > Cajanus cajan. The sequence continues at coordinate 45,224,545 of NC_138525.1, forward strand.
TCTTTCTTGCACTGCCACATCTAGTGGACATGAGACTTTACCTAAAGGGGTAAAAACACTTTTAAAAGAATTTGATGACCTATTTCCTCCCGAGGGTCCAATGGGCCTTCCTCCTTCTAGAGGAATAGAACATCAAATTGATTTGGTGCCTGGGGCTAGCCTACCTAATAGGCCTGCCTATAGGACCAACCCCCAAGAAACTAAAGAAATTGAGTCTCAGGTCCAAGAGTTGTTGGAGAAGGGCTGGGTTCGAAAGAGCTTAAGTCCTTGTGCTGTTCCAGTGTTGTTGGTTCCAAAGAAAGATGGCAAGTGGAGAATGTGTTGTGATAGTAGAGCCATCAACAACATCACTGTGAAGTATAGACACCCCATCCCCAGGCTTGATGACATGTTAGATGAGCTTCATGGAGCCATCATATTTTCTAAAGTTGATCTTAAAAGCGGATACAATCAAATTAGAATCAAAGAAGGAGATGAATGGAAAACCGCTTTCAAGACCAAGTTTGGATTATATGAGTGGTTAGTGATGCCCTTTGGGCTTACCAATGCTCCTAGTACATTCATGCGTCTCATGAATCATGTCCTTAGGGATTGTATAGGTAGATTTGTTGTAGTTTATTTTGATGACATCCTCATATATAGTAGGAGCCTAAGTGATCACATAGGACACTTAAGGCAAGTTTTTGATATTCTTAGGAAAAATCAACTTTTTGGAAATTTAGAAAAATGTACTTTTTGTGTAGATAGTGTTGTTTTCCTAGGGTTTATAATTAGTAAAAAAGGGGTTCATGTGGACCCCGAGAAAATCAAGGCCATCCAAGAATGGCCCACTCCTAAAAGTGTTGGAGATATTAGGAGCTTCCATGGTTTGGCAAGCTTCTATAGGAGGTTTGTTCCTAATTTCTCCACACTAGCCTCCCCATTAAATGATCTAGTCAAGAAGAATGTGGAATTTATATGGGGAGAGAAACAAGAAAATGCCTTCATAACCTTGAAGCATAAGCTTACCCATGCACCACTTCTAGCTCTACCAGATTTTTCAAAAACTTTTGAGTTAGAATGTGATGCCTCTAGAGTTGGTATAGGGGCGGTTTTGTTACAGGGTGGGCACCCTATTGCATATTTCAGTGAAAAACTCAAAGGTGTCTCCCTTAACTATCCTACCTATGACAAAGAGCTCTATGCTTTGGTTAGGGCCCTTCAAACTTGGGAACATTACCTTATTCCCAAAGAGTTTATTATTCATAGTGACCATGAGTCACTTAAATATTTGAGGGGCCAAGGCAAGCTAAACAAAAGGCATGCTAAGTGGGTAGAGTTCTTAGAACAATTTCCATATGTGATTAAATACAAGAAAGGGAAAAATAATGTTGTGGCTGATGCCCTTTCTAGGAGACACACTTTGTTAGTCTCCCTTGGATCTCAAATCTTGGGATTTAATCACATTAAGGAATTGTATATGTCGCCACCGGCCCGAAACGGGCTTTCGGCATTCGCGAAGGATGGTTGGACTCTTTTATTTGTTTAAAAATATGGATTGCTAGAATGACTTATTCTCAAACTGAGACCTCGTCAAACGAGCAATTTTATTAAAAGGCTCACCAATCCATGTTAATCCCAAGCGGGACCCTCCATGGATTAGTGGTTTTCATAAAAGGAAGGGTTCATGGAGTCGCCACCAATGTTTTACTCAAAACATTGGAAAAAGAGGTTTAAGGCAATCGATTCAAAAATCGACTTCGGCCATTACAACCAGAGTCGGGTAAGGGAGTCGGTTACGCGTGGGGAAGGTGTTAGCACCCCACAGCGCCCCTTTCGGGTTCCCTATGACAGATTATTTAAAAATAATAGTGCGAAATTACTAAATTACCCCTATTTATTCTAAGCAATTATAAATTAACTATCTACATGATGACAGTTTAAATATGTACACACAGAAAGCGGTAAAAGAAGGGACTTTAAAGAGATAAACCTTTGAAGCGTGCTTTCTTATATATCTTGACAGAAATTGGGAAGCGTTTTGGCGTTCCCTCCCTCTACAAGACCGCTCGCTCCCTCCTATAAAATTTTAACTATGGAAATCCGGAGGATTTCCCTTCGACTAGGTTCGAGACTCAAGCAAATGGCTCGTGACTCAAGAACTTCATCGGATCAACTCTCCGAGTGATTTCTAGGCAGAGCACTGCTCAAAAAAACCCAGAATACTCAAGAAGAGGGTTAAAACTCAGTCCAAAAGTGTAAAATGACGTCCCATTGACGTCATATTTATAGGGAAGAGGCTCAATACGGTTTATGAGGGTCAATACGGTCAACATTAAAATTTTGAACTAATACGGCCGTATTGAATTCAATACGGCCGTATTGAAGTTCAAAAAACCTCAATACGGCCGTATTGAAGTTCAGTGCGGCCGTATTGAAGTTCAGTGCAGCCGTATTGAATTCAATGCAGCCGTATTGAAGTCCAGAAACTTCAATACGGCCGTATTGAGTTCAGTGCGGCCGTATTGAAGTTCAAAATGTTCAATACGGCCGTACTGAACCTCTGGGAGGCCGTATTGGGCTTCATTCCTCCCACTTTTCTTATTTTAGCTATCCTAAGACCTCTAGACCTATAGAGAACCCTCCTTGGGCCTTCTGGAAGTCCTTCTGGCTGATCTTCCTTCAGTCTTCGAGAGTCTTCAAGCTTTATTTCCGACCCGGACAATTTTAGGGGTCTACAGCTGCCCCCCCTTTACTTAGTCGGACGGCCTTTTGGTGTACCGGCTGACAAGTAAAGGAGTTGACCCAATTGTCCGGGTGATGTGCCAACCTTCTGACTTGTAGCGTCTTTCGGTGGAAAATTGTTGAGTAGCCTCTCCAGGTTGTTGCATACCTCGGCGTTTCTGACAACCTCGGTAGCTAAGTTTACCCTCTCCTGGGTCAACTTCACTCGACGCCCAAGCCGGAAGTTGAACACCAACGTGCCTCTGACGACGCTGATGGTTGAGTATCGCCTCTCCAGGCCTAGCCTCACTCGACGCCCGAGCCGGAAGCTAGACACCAGTGTTAACATCACCGATGATTGAGTACTGCCTCTCCAGGCTCTGCTTCGGTTGTTTCTGACGACCTAGGCAGCTAAGTTTACCCTCTCCAGGGTCAACTTCGCTCGACGCCCGAGCCGGAAGTTGAACACCAACGTGCCTTTGACGACGCTGATGGTTGAGTACTGCCTCTCCAGGCCCTGCCTCTCAACATGAGGTAGTTGAGTATCGCCTCTCCAGGCCCTGCCTCTTAACATTCAGCAGTTGAGTATTGCCTCTCCAGGCCCTGCCTCTTAACATTCAGCAGTTGAGTATTGCCTCTCCAGGCCCTGCCTCTTAACATTCAGCAGTTGAGTACCGCCTCTCCAGGCCCTGCCTCTTAACATTCGGCAGTTGAGTACCGCCTCTCCAGGCCCTGCCTCTTAACATTCGGCAGTTGAGTATCGCCTCTCCAGGCCCTGCCTCTTAACATTCGGCAGTGTGAGTTTACCCTCTCCAGGGTTTTGAGATGATTTTTGTCTCCACAGTCCACAATGCTGCTTCGACGTTTTTTCTGATTTTGTACCGCTGAGGGCTGGATAACGCAGGGATCCGTCTAGGGGATGTGCAGTCATTCATAGGTTCCTGTGCCCCAACTTGCATTGCATTGTTGGTACCCATGGGGAATTTCTGACTCCTTGGGGTGTAGACACAGATGCTCTCTCTCTGAGTTGAGCGATGCCTTATGCTTAGCTGACGTCCTCTCCAGGGTCAACTTCACTCGACGCCCGAGCCGGAAGTTGAACACCAACGTGCCTCTGACGACGCTGATGGTTGAGTACCGCCTCTCCAGGCCTAGCCTCACTCGACGCCTGAGCCGGAAGCTAGACACCAGTGTTAACATCACCGATGATTGAGTACTACCTCTCCAGGCTCTGCTTCGGTTGTTTCTGACGACCTAGGCAGCTAAGTTTACCCTCTCCTGGGTCAACTTCACTTGACGCCCAAGCTGGAAGTTGAACACCAACGTGCCTCTGACGATGCTGATGGTTGAGTACCGCCTCTCCAGGCCTAGCCTCACTCGACGCCCGAGCCGGAAGCCAGACACCAGTGTTAACATCACTGATGATTGAGTACCGCCTCTCCAGGCTCTGCTTCGGTTGTTTCTGACGACCTAGGCAGCTAAGTTTACCCTCTCCAGGGTCAACTTCACTCGACGCCCGAGCCGGAAGTTGATCTCCAACGTGCCTTTGACGACGCTGATGGTTGAGTACCGCCTCTCCAGGCCCTGCCTCTTAACATGAGGTAGTTGAGTATCGCCTCTCCAGGCCCTGCCTCTTAACATTCAGCAGTTGAGTACCGCCTCTCCAGGCCCTGCCTCTTAACATTCGACAGTTGAGTATCGCCTCTCCAGGCCCTGCCTCTTAACATTCGGCAGTGTGAGTTTACCCTCTCCAGGGTTTTGAGATGATTTTTGTCTCCACAGTCCACGATGCTGCTTCGACGGTTTTTCTGATTTTGTGCCGCTGAGGGCTGGATAACGCAGGGATCCATCTAGGGGATGTGCAGTCATTCATAGGTTCCTGTGCCCCAACTTGCATTGCATTGTTGGTACCCATGGGGAATTTCTGACTCCTTGGGGTGTAGACACAGATGCTCTCTCTCTGAGTTGAGCGATGCCTTATGTTTAGCTGACGTCCTTTGACGTTGTGGAGTATCCCGGTTATCTTTATTCGGGTGTCTCTCTTTGATTTTCTGATTTTGTAGCCTCTGTATAGGCTATTATCCACTGGGGGATTCTGGATGTTGATTTTGATTTTGTCTCCACAGTCCACGATGCTGCTTTGACGATTGTTTTTTTATTTTTGTGCCACTGAGGGCTGGATAACGCAGGGATCCGTCTAGGGGATGTGCAGTTACTCATAGGTTCTTGTGTCCCAACTTTCCTTTGCATAGTTGGTGCCCATTGAGGAATTTCTGTTTCCCTGGGGTGTAGACACGAAGATGCTCTTTCTGAGATGAGCGGTGCCTTATGATTGGCTGACGTCTTTTCGATGATGGTGGAGTATCCCGGTTATCCTTATTCGGGTGACTCTTTTTGTTTTTCTGGTTTTGTCGCCTCTGTGTAGGCTGTTATCCGCTGGGGGATTTTGTCATTGATTGTGATTAGCCTCTTCTGTTAGGCAGATCATCTTGACGCTTGATGTTTGGCCAAGAGCCGGATTCCACTTGGGGAATGATTATTGATCTTTTGATTTTTTTCTTTTTGTAGGAATGCCTTTTGAGTAGGCGACTGGGGATTTGGGGATCTTATGTATCCCAGAGTATTATTTAGGAAGCCTCTACAGGCTTAGCCTCACTCAACGCCTGAGTTGGAGAGCTATCTTCCACTGAGGAAGTTTTAAGTCCTTTGACTAGATATACTGCTTGGGTGATCGTGTTTCCATTGGGAATTTTGTCGATCTTGCTTTGATAGCTCTCGCTGGGGATTTGTTCCGTGAGCTTGAGTTGAGATATCTCTGGGGAGTATTATTTCTGCGAGCCTCTCCAAGCTCAATTATTCTGTATGATGAATTGGTTTTTTGTTCAGCCCGAGAATGCGAGCTGAGACGTCTTTTGGAGAGTATTATTTCGGCAAGCCTCTCCAGGCTTAATTATTCTGTGGGAGTATTATTTCAGCAAGCCTCTCCAGGCTCAATTATTTTGTGAGAGTATTATTTTGGCAAGCCTCTCCAGGCTCAGTTATTCTGAGAGTATTATTTCGGCAAGCCTCTCCAGGCTCAGTTATTCTGAGAGAGTATTATTTCGGCGAGCCTCTCCAGGCTCAATTATTTTGTATGATGCTGTTGATTTTCTGAATTTCTTCATTTTGTTTGCTGCTGTCATACACAAGCAATTTTCTATTTTCTATTTTATGCAATTGCCTCATGATAAGGTCTTTGAATGTGCAACTAATGTGTGTGATGCACAAATGCAAGTTTTATTATTTAATGTTTTTAGAAAAATGAATGGCTCTCCCTATCCTCCTTTCTTTGGAGGAATTTCTGTCATCGACGTGAGGGAATATTTTTGTGAGCCTTTTATGCAGGAGATTATGGATTTTATAGGAACCCCTCCAATTTTCTTTATTGACCGATTATTAAGGAATTTCATACAATTTTTAGAAATACCAATTTAGAGGCATAATCACATGGTCAAGAGAGAAAAGAAATGAATAGATATTTTATTAATATTCAAAAATGTTTTTACAGAAAGATTTGCAAAGGGAATTTCTGAAGAATGGCTGGCCAGGGTAGGCTATATACATTTTTGGCTTAAACAATTATATCTGTAATTGTTGCTCTTTACATTCCCCTAGTTGCTTCGGGTGAGATGCCTGAGCCAGGAGCGTAGATGCTGCAAGACGCTTGCTTCTAGAAGATAATCACTTGAACCGCCTTTCGGTTTTCGATTCAAGTGACCGTTGCTTGCTTTGCTTTTACATCTTATTCTTTTGCCCCTAACTTTTGCCTAGGACGTATCCTAGCGGGGATAATTTTGCCTTTGTTTTGCCTAGTACCCTTGTACTGGCGGGCTTTTTGTTTTGCCCTAACTTTTGCCTAGGACGCCCTTTTTGGGTTTTCATCCTAGCGGGCCTATGCAAGCAACGTCTTCAAGCATAGTACTTCTTTACCACGTCAGCGTTGACTGGGTATCGAAGTTCTTTTCCATCCATGTCTGTGAGGATCAATGCTCCTCCTGAGAAGGCTCGTTTTACCACGTATGGTCCTCCGTGATTTGGGGCCCACTTTCCGGTTTTGTCCTTTCGAGTTGGTAGCAATTTCTTCATTACCAACTCTCCCTCATGGTAGACTCGAGGGTGGACTTTCTTGTCAAAAGCCTTTTTGGTCTTCCTCTGATAGGCTTGACCATGGCATATGGCGTTCAGCCATTTTTCTTCAATGAGGTTCAACTGGTCATACCGGCTTTGAACCCATTCTTCCTCGGAAAGTTTTGCTTTCATAATTACCCTTAGAGAAGGTATCTTGACTTCGACGGGTAGAACTGCCTCCATCCCATAGACGAGGGAGAATGGAGTAGCTCCTGTAGATGTGCGTACTGAAGTCCTATAACCATGAAGAACGAAGGGTAACATTTCGTGCCGGTCTTTAAATGAGGCAACCATCATTTGCCCTATTTTCTTGATGTTCTTATTGGTTGCCTCGACTGCCCCATTCATCTTTGGCCGATATGGGGAAGAGTTGCGGTGTTGGATCTTGAATTCTTGGCACAGTTCTTCCACCATTTTATTGTTCAGATTAGATCCATTATCAGTGATGATTTATTTCTCCATGCTTCCACTAGATTATTCTAAAATCTTTTGGGACAAGAGAGAAAAGAAGGGAAAGATATTTTTATTCTGAAGTTTGTGTTTTAGAGGGGATTTATTTTTCAAAAATGGTTTTTGTAAGAATGGATGGCCAAGGTAGGCTTATGTGTTTAGGCTTGTTTGATTAAACACTTATGAAGTTAAAAAGTCGTGTTGTGATTCGACAACTTGGATAGCTTCCCTTGAACCTTTCTTTTTGAATTCGGTTCATGGTACCATCATGGATTTATTTTTGTTTTTTGATTGTCCTTATTTTTGCCTAAAACACCCTTTTGTGGCGTTTTAGCGGACCTTTGTTTTTGTTTATTTTTGTAACCCTAACTTTTGCCTAGGTTACCCTTTCGTGGGATTCCTAGCGGGTCTTTTGCTCTTATTTTTGCGCAGTCCCCTTTTTGAGTTTTCTGCCGAGCTTCTTTTATTTTAAAGGATTTATTTTTATCCATGATGGCACTTGTCGAGGCCAAGGGAAGGTGCTCCAAGTTGTCACACACACTTCCACATAAAGAATGATGCGGGTTTATTATTATTAAGATGATTTTAACCTCATTCATGTTTATTCAAACAGGGTTAAAAATAATGTGGTTTAGAATTTTATTATAAGCAAGAAAAGAAGCAATGAAGAATGATTTTATTATAATCATAGTGGAAACATGTGTCCTTATTTCATCACTGATATGGGTCCCAATATTGACCTCTTTTATCTCTCGGCCCTGCCCCAAATTCACGGTCTCCAATTTCTCTTGACACGGTTGGAGTAGACGAGTTTCTTGATCTAGCAGTCTTTGCAGATCCGGAGAGATGGTCTCCTCATCACTGTCCAACTCAACCCATTCGTCCTCAACTTTGGATCTCGGTCAGAGCGAACAATTACAGACATAATTATTTTATTGGTTCTGTTTAGGTTTAGAATTATTAATGTTAATGAGGAAAGAGAGAAAAGAACAAAAAAGAGAGTAATGTGAAAAATGCCTCTTTATTGATATGTATTAAAACTGTACAAAAACCCTTATTTACATGAAAAGGTTCTCATGATCTCGGGTACTGATCATGAGTCCCTAAAAGAGAAAAATGAAGGGGCCCTATCGTGGCTTGTTCTTCTCTCTACTCCTGCTTTGGCAGAGGATTCTTGCTCACGTCGGGCGCTGTCGAATCGAAGGTGACCCACCCGGCATCAATAAGGTTTTGGACCTTGTATTTGAGAGCTAGGCATTTCTCTGTTGAATGCCCTGGTGCCCCCGAATGGTATAAACATTTGTCTTGTGGCTTGTACCAATCGGGGTAAGGTGGGTCGATCTTCCTTGGTGGAACATGAGCTAGAAGTTTGGCTTCTACTAGCTTCGGCAGGAGATCGCTATAAGTGGTCGGAAGTTTATCAAACTTCTTCACAGGGGTGAATTGCGATCTTCCCGACTTCGAAGTGAAAGTAGCCGAGGGTATGGTTATAGCATTGACTCCTCCCTCTTTCTTCTTCCCGAAGGTCTTCTTAGCTTCATATGATTGGGAAGGCTTAGCCAGCTTCCCACTTTTGAGTCCTTGTTCCACTCTCTCCCCAATGGTGATGATGTCCGAGAAGAGTGTCGTTGTGTTCCCTATCATTTTATCGTAATAGGGACCAGTCAACGAGTTGATGAATAAGGACACCGTCTCCTTATCCGACAGCGGGGGCTCTATCTGTGCCGCCAACTCCCTCCACCGTTGGGCGTACGCCTTGAAGGATTCATCGTTCTTTTTACTCAAGGCTTGAAGATCTGACCTATGGGGTGTTAGGTCGATGTTGTATTTGTAGCGCTTGAGAAAGGCGTCGGCCAACTGCCTCCATGTATGTACTAGATTTCCATCTAGCTGCATATACCAGTTGAGCGCGGTATCAGCCAAGCTCTCTTGGAAGCAGTGGATCAAGAGCTTTTCGTTTGTGGCATATGCAGCCATCTTTCGGCAGTACATGGTGAGATGACTCTTAGGGCAAGTCGATCCCACATATTTTGGGAAATCCGGCACTTTAAATTTAGGAGGGAATTGGATGTCCCTCACTAAACACATGTCGGCGGCATCTTTGATGTCAAAATCATGCCCCTCCATAGCCCTCAACCGATCCTCTAGGGCGTGGAATTGTTCCTTTGAAACCTCGGGCTCTTTGATTACAATTCCAGCCCCTATAGGTATAGCGTGTGGAGGCTCTTCCTCGTGTTCTTCTTCCTCTCCATGATGGGACTCATGGTCATTGTGGTGTGATCCATGCACATTGTGGTGACGCATGAGCTCCATCATTTGCGCCATCTGTTCTTTGAGCTGAGAGAGCTCGGTTGTGAGCTTCTTATTTTGCTCTTCCAGCGCTTCCATTTTCTTGATTTTCTGCGCGCGCGTGAGGACAGAGAGATGACCAGCCACTTTCTAAAATGAATGTTTATTCTAATTAGCTTATTTATGATATGAATACACTCTTGATGTGAGCTTGATAATCTTTCATCTTTAAGGCGCTGCCTTTTTAAGATGAAAGTTTATCACCCTCCCTAGCCTATGACCTCTCCACAACGGAGAATCTCAATAGTCACGGGTCTCTTTCACTCACATCGAGAGGGTATTAGTGAACTTATAAATGATGATGAGGATGCATGAGGTATTATTAATAATGATGCCTATGCTCCTTACTTTTATTATATTTTCACACATTGGTTTTTCCTCTCATGTCATGACATTTTCATGCATGGGGATTTATTCTTTGACCTTATCACGAGGTTATTTATTAATGCACAAACAATTGCACATAAGCATTTACACAAACAATTCACTCATCCACGAACAGTCACGAGCGAATCACGAGGTAGGGGTATCCTGCAGAAAAGTGCATATTCAAGGTGGTTCTAACTGTTCTCACCGGTCTGAGGCCCCCAAGGTGCCCCCATTATAGGGACCCAATTCCTCTCGTCGTAAGTCGATGGAAAGCTCCAACGCACTGTCGGACTCGAGTTCATGGTTATCACCTTGAGTGATGCTTTCCGACAACGGTCTACGGGCACCTATAGACCCATTCGACAACCGGCCGTACTAACATCCACTCCCTATGGCTTACCACTCATGCCCCCGGGTATAGAGGGAACTGTTGTGTGCAAAGGTTTGTGTGCAATTTATATTTCAAACATTTGCGGAAAATTAAACATACAACAATTATTAAAGCCAAATAGATAAACATGTTATCATACAAGCAAGGGGTAATAAAGTAATTTTAACTATTATTTGTTAAAAATAATCTGTCACTAAATGGGACTGACTCTCGAGGCTTCCCCAGTGGAGTCGCCATCTGTCGCCACCGGCCCGAAACGGGCTTTCGGCATTCGCGAAGGATGGTTGGACTCTTTTATTTGTTTAAAAATATGGATTGCTAGAATGACTTATTCTCAAACTGAGACCTCGTCAAACGAGCAATTTTATTAAAAGGCTCACCAATCCATGTTAATCCCAAGCGGGACCCTCCATGGATTAGTGGTTTTCATAAAAGGAAGGGTTCATGGAGTCGCCACCAATGTTTTACTCAAAACATTGGAAAAAGAGGTTTAAGGCAATCGATTCAAAAATCGACTTCGGCCATTACAACCAGAGTCGGGTAAGGGAGTCGGTTACGCGTGGGGAAGGTGTTAGCACCCCACAGCGCCCCTTTCGGGTTCCCTATGACAGATTATTTAAAAATAATAGTGCGAAATTACTAAATTACCCCTATTTATTCTAAGCAATTATAAATTAACTATCTACATGATGACAGTTTAAATATGTACACACAGAAAGCGGTAAAAGAAGGGACTTTAAAGAGATAAACCTTTGAAGCGTGCTTTCTTATATATCTTGACAGAAATTGGGAAGCGTTTTGGCGTTCCCTCCCTCTACAAGACCGCTCGCTCCCTCCTATAAAATTTTAACTATGGAAATCCGGAGGATTTCCCTTCGACTAGGTTCGAGACTCAAGCAAATGGCTCGTGACTCAAGAACTTCGTCGGATCAACTCTCCGAGTGATTTCTAGGCAGAGCACTGCTCAAAAAAACCCAGAATACTCAAGAAGAGGGTTAAAACTCAGTCCAAAAGTGTAAAATGACGTCCCATTGACGTCATATTTATAGGGAAGAGGCTCAATACGGTTTATGAGGGTCAATACGGTCAACATTAAAATTTTGAACTAATACGGCCGTATTGAATTCAATACGGCCGTATTGAAGTTCAAAAAACCTCAATACGGCCGTATTGAAGTTCAGTGCGGCCGTATTGAAGTTCAGTGCAGCCGTATTGAATTCAATGCAGCCGTATTGAAGTCCAGAAACTTCAATACGGCCGTATTGAGTTCAGTGTGGCCGTATTGAAGTTCAAAATGTTCAATACGGCCGTACTGAACCTCTGGGAGGCCGTATTGGGCTTCATTCCTCCCACTTTTCTTATTTTAGCTATCCTAAGACCTCTAGACCTATAGAGAACCCTCCTTGGGCCTTCTGGAAGTCCTTCTGGCTGATCTTCCTTCAGTCTTTGAGAGTCTTCAAGCTTTATTTCCGACCCGGACAATTTTAGGGGTCTACAGTATACTAATGATCTCGAATTCAAAGAAAATTATACCCAATGCTTAGCAAAGCCTCAAGGAGGTTTCTATATTTCTGAGGGGTACTTGTATAAAGAGGGAAGAATTTGTATACCCCAAGGATCTATAAGAAAACTCCTTGTTCAAGAAAGTCATGAGGGTGGTCTCATGGGGCACTTTGGAGTTGAAAAGACTCTAAGTTTTCTAAAAGAAAAATTCTTTTGGCCCCATATGAGAAGGGATGTTGAGAGGTTTTGCTCTAGATGTATAGCTTGTTTACAAGCAAAGTCTAAAGTAATGCCTCATGGCATCTATTCACCCTTGCCTGTTGCTAACTCTCCATGGGTTGATATCAGTATGGATTTTATTTTGGGCTTGCCCAAGACCCAGAGAGGCATGGATTCTATTTTTGTGGTAGTAGACAGATTTAGTAAAATGGCCCACTTTATACCCTGCCACAAAATAGATGATGCAAGCAACATAGCAAGACTCTTCTTCAAGGAAGTGGTTAGACTTCATGGTCTACCAAAAAACTATTGTTTCAGATAGGGATACTATGTTCCTTAGCCATTTCTGGAAAACTCTTTGGAGTAGGCTAGGAACTAAATTGCTTTTCTCTACTACTTGTCACCCACAAACTGATGGGCAAACAGAAGTAGTTAATAGATCCCTATCTACAATGTTAAGGGCAATCCTTAAGGGTAATCATAAGTCTTGGGATGAGTACTTGCCCCACATTGAATTTTCTTATAACAGGGTAGTCCATAAGACTACCAAAATCTCACCTTTTGAGGTTGTATATGGTTTTAACCCTCTTACTCCTTTAGACCTAATACCCCTACCAGATTCTTCTCATTATTTTCATAAAGAAGGGGTATCTAGGGCTGAATTTGTTAAAAAATTGCATGAGAAGGTTAAAACTCAGATACAACAACAAAATGAGAGAACTGCTTTAGATAGAAGCAAGGGAAAGAAAGCCCTCATTTTTGAGGAAGGGGATTGGGTTTGGCTTCACTTGAGAAAGGAAAGGTTTCCTTCTCAAAGAAAGTCAAAACTCAACCCAAGAGGAGATGGTCCCTTCCAAGTCCTCCAAAGAATTAATGATAATGCTTACAGGTTAGATCTTCCCAGTGATTATGGAGTAAGTAACACTTTTAATGTAAGTGATCTTATTCCCTTTGCAGGTTATGATGAGGAAGATGAGCCTACAGATTTGAGGACAAATCCTTCTCAAGAAGGAGGGGATGATAGACCATGGGCCAAGGGCCCAGTGACCAGAGCTATGGCTAGGAGGATACAGGAAGAGCTGGATCTTGAGAAGACTAATGGGCTTGTTAGGCCCAAGGTAATCTTCACTTGGAATGCTCTATCATGAAGAGAAGGCCTTAGTTCTACTTGTTTATATTGTACAGTTCATGCATAGTCTTTTGTATAGGTTATTTTTGCCTTTGTATTGTGAGGCACTTTATTTACTTTTTCCTAGTGATTGTATATTGTTTTTAAGGTAGGTTACTTGGAGAGTTTAACTCCATTTAACCTCCCTAGATGATACATTCATTTTATATTTTTTCAGTAGGGAAAAAGGGGTGACATTTAGCAATGCTTGACGTGTGACTAGAAATTGGGCCTGAGTTGGGCCTAGGCTAAATTTTGCATATTGGACTCATTTTGCTCCTAATTTTTCATAGATTTGATTTAGCTAGGTCTCATCATCATATGATGAACCTAACTAAACCAAATCAAGGTTTTTCAAATTAATTCAAGGAGCAAAATGTGTTCAAGGCCGCCTAGCTCTCTTAAGTCTCCTTTGTTGGTCCCTACGGTTAGAATCTAGAAGGGGGGGTTGAATAGATTCTATGTTAGTTTTCCTTTTCTTGTTTGCTTTCTAAATCTTTACCAAACAAATCTTGATTTAAAACAAACCTTTAAACATAAAAAGTAATTCAGAGTTATATATGCACAGCTTATCCAACAAGATTTGAATAACACAATTAATACAAGATATGTAAAGATTGAATTTATCAATTACCAAGAATCTTTAAAGTTCAGTTTCTGCAGATAATGTTTTTCTTCATACAACATTAATCAAGAAACTTATACAGAATGTAAAGAGTGTAAGAGTTAAGAAAATCATGCACCAAGATATATACTGGTTAAGCCATCCAAAGGCCTACATCCAGTTTCAGATTTAGATACACCTCTAAATCCAGTCAAATCCACTATTGATATTCTTTACATGCACCCTGCACAAGCAATATCCAATCAATGAATTTAACAAGCAAATCTTGACACCCACAAGATTAACAAACCATTTCTTGACTCCACAAGAAACATATAACCCAAGAATATTGATCCCACAATATCCTACTTGAGAAAAACCTATCTCAAGATTTCTCTTTACACAACTCTTCCAGAGATTCTCTAATCTCAAGAGTTAAAACCATTCAAACAATAACAAAAGATCAGAAACGAGTACACCTGTTCGTGTAGATATGATCTTCAACAACGTAAACCAGTTTAGAATGAATTTTCTATATGAACTTCATCTTCTTGAATTGATCTTGCACACTTCTTTTTCCAAAAGTTGATTTTCAGCAGATATGTTCTTTCTTTCTTTTTCAGAAAATCTTTTTCTCTTTTGCAGTAATGTGTATTCAAAAAAAAAGTCTCTCTTGTTCGTGTAAGTATTTTTCTTCTTTCCGTGTGTGAAAATTCTCTTTTAAAAGCTTCAGTTTTAATCTTATTTAAAGACAATTTTCATGTGCAAGGAAACAGTTATTTCAGTTATATTCATAACGGAGATAATCTATTACCTGTGATGGTAATCTATTACCACGAGTTAGAATAACTGAACTAATTATTTCAGCTCCTGTTTTAATCTATTACCTAACATGGTAACCGATTAACACGATGCCAAAATAACACAAAACTCACATTTGGAACAGAGGTAATCGATTACTTTAAAGAGATAATCGATTAACACGATCCTTTTTCCTCTTGAAATCATCAGAATCAGTTTGGTAATCTATTACCACACATGGTAATCGATTATTCCAGTATCAATCAGTTTTTCAACATGAGTCAGGTAATCTATTACCAGTTCAGGTAATCTATTCCTTAACTCAGAAAATTTCTGATGTTTTCAAGTTTTCATTTAAAGTCTCAAACACTCAGTAAATTAATACTTCATGTTCTCAACAATGAATGAAATAAGAAAAATGAGTATTATGATATTTTCACCTTCATGTTAATTACTAATTTTTAACACATAACAAACAAACACATACAAGCCTAATCTTTTAAACAATCAATACATTATCCTTTTGACATAGGCTTAAAATAAAAAGCAACATGAGCAAAACATCAAAACTAAAACTTCTAGGGAACATCTTCCAGATGTAGATTCTTCAATCTTCAACAATCTCCCCCTTTTTGGTTTTGATGAGCCAAACTCTTCATGTTGACTTTCACAATCATCATGTTGTTTTGTTTCACTTGTTTGTTTGAAATTTGAACTTGAATTTGAACCTACATATGTCTAGAACAAAAACTTCCATACAAAGCATTATGCAGTTCTATTTCCATTTCTTTCTTATACAATACATAAACAACCATATAAACATTTAATCAGTTTCTCATTAATTTCTCCCCCTGTTTGGCTTAACCAAACCAAAAAAAAAAACAGAGTAAACAGAGAAATAACATGATACTTATGCAACAAAAACAACAAGCACTTAATAAGACTTTCATCATATAAGCATTAAAAATGTTCAGAAGCATACAAATACTACAACTATTACAAACTTTAAGTCTGAAATATAAATCAAAGTATTTATGCAGAACAAATTAAAATGCAGTGCCTAAAATGTAATGCATAACTAAATTTCTTCAGGGTAGGGTATGTTCATCGCATCCAGTCGTTCAGATATAGATTCAAGACAAGCCTTCAGCTCTTGATAATCTCTTCTCTGAGTTTCTCTGATGTCATCTAGCTTTGCCAGAACAGATAGCTCAAAAGTAGAAAGAGGCTTGGGCTCTTCAGCTCCTTCCTCTTCTTCAGTTTGAACTTCAGGTTGAGACGGCTCTGTAGTCTCAGCAGTAGGAACATCTTCCTTTGCTATCCAACCAGCATCTGTTTTCACTAGCTTCATCATTTTCAGAGCTCTATCCTTGATATCATGAACATCTCTGGTGACCTCTCTTGCTTCACCAGTTAAGGGAACTTTATAGAACACCAATACCTTGCTTATGAACACAGCATATGGACACTTGCAGTCCATTAACCTCCTTGTCTTTAGCATTATGTCTTCTACCACATATACCCAATCAACTTGAATGTTGTTCTTAAAAGCTGCGAGCAGTGCCATATCTTCTTCACTGATTTGTGCGTGATTGCTCCCCCTTGCTGCCAGAATCCAAACAATTACATAATGTAGGAGTCTATCTTCCACTCGTAGACCTCCAGCATTATATGTAATTTTCCTCTTTTCTTTTCTTTTGTATTCTTTATTAGCCTCCCAGGCTGAAACATCCCTCAGCATACTCATAAAAAACGTATCTTTACCTATTGAGAAATTTTTCATCTTTAATTCATTGAAGGTAGGTTTAATACCATTTCTGGTTAATCCACCAATCTTCAAAAATACATCAGCAGATAGAGTAACTTTTATTCCTTTAACTTCTGAAACCAAAGCACCATTTTCATCTCTTCCCAAATTTGAGTAAAAGACCCTAACAAGATCAGGGTAGTACAGTCCACTTAACCCAACAAATTTGCTAACTCCTTGACAAGATAACAGAGTAGGAAATGTAAAACCTTGCTCTATAAGCCAAGACGAGTAGAGTACCTTTGGAGCCACAATGTCTTTGCAAGCAAAAGACTCATTGAAAGTTTCCTCTTGAGACTTCCTTGATAACCACGAATGAGAATATTCTTCTTCAGGTTCTGGACGAGAGGACTCTTGTTTCTTCTTTTTAGATGTACCTTGACCTTGAGTAGTAGGACGAGGGTAATCTCTGTTGGCTTTGTGCTTTACACGCTTTCCTTTGCCAAGACTTTCCATGAATGGGGCTTAGGGTTAGGTTTTGAAAGAGATTTTGAGATAGAAAAGGGAACCAGGGGTTTCGTTCGTTTTAGTTTGAAGCAAAAATGGAGAGAGTTTTGAATTAATTTGAATTCGAAACAGATTTAAAGAGGGTTTTTGAGTACTTAAAAAAAAACAGGGGTTCGCGTCAGGTAATCGATTAACCCAGTTGGTAATCGATTATCTCGCAACTGAAACAGGGTAATTATGCAAGTGAGTGAGTGGTAATCGATTAACCCGCATGGTAATCGATTATCACAGTGGGTATGCATCAGAAATTGCATCAAAGTAGCAGAGGTAGTCGATTACTGAAAATTGATAATCGATTACTGCTGTTGATTTTTCAGCAATTTCTTCATTTCTTCCAATGGTAATCGATTAACCCGATAGGTAATCGATTTATCACAGAGAAATGTGTGCAGATACAGGGCATACTGTGTTTTGTGTGATTTCCTATTATGAGTGCACATACATCAAGTTTAAACCTATAAGTGCTTAGCAATTTCATGCATATTCACACAATCATACTTTAATTATGAGATTTAGGATAGATTGGACTCACTAATGATACCAAGATTGGTTCTTAGCTTGAAAAATCTTTCCTTTGGTAGAGGCTTTGTAAAGATGTCAGCAAGTTGATCTTCTGACATTATGAATTTGATGTCACAGTCTCCTTTCTCTACATGATCTCTGATAAAGTGATGTCTAACTTCAATGTGCTTAGTTCTTGAGTGTAGAATAGGATTCCTTGAAATGTTAATTGCACTTGTGTTGTCACACTTCAGTGGTATGTGATCAATCTTCAATCCAAAGTCTTGAAGTTGATGTTTAAACCAAATTGACTGAGCACAGCAGCTTCCAGCAGCTATATACTCAGCTTCAGCAGTTGAGAGTGCTACACAAGCTTGTTTCTTGCTCTGCCACGATATGAGACATTCTCCAAACGTGTGGCACGTTCCACTTGTACTTTTCCTATCCAATTTACAACCAGCAAAATCGGAGTCAGAGTAACCAGTTAAAGATGGAGAAGTACCTTTAGGATACCACAATCCAACATTGATTGTGCCTTTCAAATACTTCAGTATTTTCTTTACAGCCTTCAGATGTGATTCCTTTGGTTTTGATTGGAATCTAGCACATACACATACACTGTACATGATGTCAGGTCTGCTAGCTGTTAGATACAGAAGAGATCCAATGATCCCTCTATACATTGATTCTTCAACATCTTTTCCTGCAATATCACTATCTAGATAACAATTAGTAGACATAGGAGTATTTGATATCTTACAATTCTCCATATCAAATTTCTTTAACAGTTCTTTGCTATATTTAGTTTGATGTAGAAAAATTCCATTTTCCATTTGTTTGACTTGTAGTCCTAGGAAGAAGCTTAATTCTCCCATCATAGACATATCAAACTCCTTCTGCATATTGGAAACAAATTCTCCACAAAGAGATTGGTTAGTTGATCCAAATATTATATCATCAACATAAATCTGAATCAGCAGAATATCTTTTGATTTTCTCTTTATGAAAAGAGTTTTATCAACATTACCTCTTTGAAAGTCATGAGTTAGTAGAAACTTACTCAGCCTTTCATACCATTTCCTTGGAGCTTGTTTCAGTCCATACAAAGCTTTCTTGAGCTTGTAAACATGCTTAGGTAATTTGCAGTCAACAAAACCAGGTGGTTGAGCTACATAAACTTCTTCATCAATTAAACCATTTAAAAATGCACTTTTCACATCCATTTGATATAGTTTGAAATCAAACACACAAGCAAATGCAAGTAAAAGCCTAACAGCTTCTAATCTAGCAACTGGAGCATATGTTTCACCAAAGTCTATACCTTCCTGTTGATTGTATCCTTTGGCTACTAATCTAGCTTTATTTTTAACTATAACACCTTCTTCATTTAGTTTGTTTCTGAAAACCCATTTTGTACCAATGATATTCATATTCTTATTGAAAGGAACTAAAATCCAAACATCATTTCTTTTGAATTGATTCAGTTCATCATGCATGGCCATTATCCAGAATTCATCTTTTAATGCATGTTCCACACATAATGGTTCAATTTGAGAAACAAATGCCATATCATCACTTAGAAGATTAAAAGAGTGTCTAGTAGAAACTCCCTTATTTATATCTCCAAGAATGTTATCCAGAGATAGATCTTTGGGTTTCCTCCATTCTTTGGGTAGTGATGTGTCTTCAGATGGTGTTTTCTGCTGTAGTTCCAGTTTTTCTTCTTCTTGTGTAATACTGTCACCTATCACATCTTCATCATTAAGAGATTTTCCTTTTTCAAGGATGTTAGTTTCATCAAAAGTAACATGTATAGATTCTTCAACAGATAAGGTACTTTTGTTAAAGACTCTATATGCTTTGCTAATTGCAGAATATCCAATAAAAACTCCTTCATCAGCCTTAGCATCAAATTTTCCAAGAGTGTCTTTTCCATTATTCAGAACAAAACACTTACAGCCAAACACTTTAAAATGTGAAATGTCAGGCTTTCTTCCTTTGTAAAGCTCATATGGTGTTTTCTTTAACATAGGTCTAATCAAGATTCTATTTAGAACATAGCATGCAGTGCTTACTGCATCAGCCCAAAAGTATTTTGGTAAACCATTTTCATTTAACATGGCTCTTGCTAGCTCTATTAGAGATCTATTTTTCCTCTCTACAACTCCATTTTGTTGAGGAGTTCTAGGGACAGAAAAATTGTGATTAATACCATTTTCTTCACAAAAAGTTTGAAAAGATTCATTTTGAAATTCACCACCATGATCACTTCGCAAAGATTTAATTTTCAAGTCCTTTTCATTCTGAATTCTTTTTGAAATGATTCTAAAGGCTTTAAAAGCATTGTCTTTATGGGATATAAATGCAACCCATGTGAATCTGGAGTAGTCATCAATGAGAGCTAAAGCATAAGTGTTTCCACCTAGACTTTTGGTTCTTGATGGTCCAAAGAGATCCATGTGCAAAAGTTCCAGCGGTCTAGAGGTTGACATAACTTTCTTTGATTTAAAAGAAGCTCTAGTCTGCTTTCCCTTTTGACATGCATCACAAAGTCCTTGTTTAGAGAACTTGATCTTTGGAAGACCACTAACAAGATCTTTAGATGCAAGTCTATTTAACTGATCTGCATTTATATGTGCAATGCGTCTATGCCATAACCATGTTATATTATCATGTGATGTGAGACAAGAACTGGATGATGAATGCTCTAAGTCTAAGATGTATATGTTATTGACTCTTTTTCCTATAAGCAGGACTTCATTTGATTCCTTATCACAAACCATACAGCATTGATTATTAAAAGAGATATTGTAATTTTTGTCACAAAGCTGGCTAATACTAAGCAGGTTATATTTGAGACCTTCTACATACAGGACATTTTCAATGAGAGTATTGGAATTGTTACCAACACTGCCTGAGCCTAGTATTCTGCCTTTGTTGTTATCTCCATATGTTACAGATCCTCCTTCTTTTTCCTGTAATGAGATAAATTTGCTTTTATCTCCTGTCATGTGTCTTGAGCAGCCGCTGTCTAAGTACCACATTGATTGCTTTGCTCTCAAGCACACCTGCAACACAAGTTATTCAATTTGATTTTGGTACCCAATGGATCTTGGGTCCTGGAGAATCAGTGAGTACATAATCTAATTTCTTAATCCATTTATATTTTCCACTAGGAATGCCAAATTTCCTTATCATGCATCTGTAGTAGTTATGACCAGATTTCATACAATAGTTACATGAGTGGGAATTAATGGATTTCATAACATTAACATTCTGTTTTTCTTTATCCTTTGCTTTTAATGCAGCATACAATGTTTCACAGTTCTCACATGGTGACTTTAGTTTAGAGATATCTGAAAGTAGTTTCCTGTTATCATTCTCTAAATCAGAAATTTTATCTCTCATGTGTGTCATTTTCTTTTTGTAAACATTATTTGATTTTTCTAATTTCTTTGCTTCAGCATACAGTTCAGCAAATGCATTTTGCAATTCATCATACGAGTCAATAGATGAGTCAGAATCATATACCTCATAATCTGAATTATGTTTGGTCATGAGACAGAGATTTGCTTCCTGATCCTCATCACTATCACTTGAAGTTGTTGAGGCATTCTCTTCCCATGCTATGTATGCTTTCTTTTTCTTTGATCTGAACTTTTGTTTCGTCTCCTCATTCTTTTTCAGGCTTGGACAGTCAGCTCTCATGTGTCCAGCTTTTCCACATTCAAAACATTTGAACTTTGGAGATGAGTTTTCATTCTTCTTGAAGGATTTCTTCTGACTGGAGAATCTCTTATTGTTGTTCTTCCTTCTCATGAATTTTCTGAAATTCTTCACCATTAGATTTAATTCTTCTTGTTCAGAACTTTCATTGCTGCTATCCTCTTCATCACTTGAGGATTCTTTTACCTTTAAGGCCAGACCTTTTGCCTTTTTATCTTTTTGTTCTTCATCAGCAATCCTTGACAGATCCATCTCATATTCTCTTAGCTTTCCAAATAACTCAGCACTTGTCATCTGAGCTAAGTTCTTTGACTCTGTAATTGCTGTGACAGTTGGTTGCCATCTTCTGTTTAGTGACTTCAGGATTTTGACATTTACTTCTTCTTCCACGAAGTCTTTCCCTAATCCTTTTAGGTGATTTATTATGTGAATGAACCTCTTTTGCATATCCATGACAGTTTCACCTTGATTCATTCTGAAGGTTTCATATTCCTGAATGAGTGTGTTCTTTCTAGCTCTTCTCACTTCTGGAGTTCCTTCATGTGTTACTTGGATTAAATCCCAAGCTTCCTTTGCTGTAGAACAAGCTGAAATTCTAAAAAATTCATCAGAATTTAGTGCAGAATGTATGATATTTAAAGCTTTCTAGCTCTTCTCACCTCTATCTTAGTGGGTATTTTGTAATCTGTGATTACAGCCTGCCAAATATTTCTATGAACAGATTCCATGAAAATTTTCATTCTAACTTTCCAAAAGGGATAGTTATCTCCACAAAACAATGGGGGTCTGTTTATAGAAGCACCTTCAGCAAACGGTAATTGATTACCAGCCATCTAACCTTTCTAAAGATATAGTCTTGAATGTTTTACAAGATACAGCTCTGGTACCAATTGTTGGTCCCTACGGTTAGAATCTAGAAGGGGGGGTTGAATAGATTCTATGTTAGTTTTCCTTTTCTTGTTTGCTTTCTAAATCTTTACCAAACAAATCTTGATTTAAAACAAACCTTTAAACATAAAAAGTAATTCAGAGTTATATATGCACAGCTTATCCAACAAGATTTGAATAACACAATTAATACAAGATATGTAAAGATTGAATTTATCAATTACCAAGAATCTTTAAAGTTCAGTTTCTGCAGATAATGTTTTTCTTCATACAACATTAATCAAGAAACTTATACAGAATGTAAAGAGTGTAAGAGTTAAGAAAATCATGCACCAAGATATATACTGGTTAAGCCATCCAAAGGCCTACATCCAGTTTCAGATTTAGATACACCTCTAAATCCAGTCAAATCCACTATTGATATTCTTTACATGCACCCTGCACAAGCAATATCCAATCAATGAATTTAACAAGCAAATCTTGACACCCACAAGATTAACAAACCATTTCTTGACTCCACAAGAAACATATAACCCAAGAATATTGATCCCACAATATCCTACTTGAGAAAAACCTATCTCAAGATTTCTCTTTACACAACTCTTCCAGAGATTCTCTAATCTCAAGAGTTAAAACCATTCAAACAATAACAAAAGATCAGAAACGAGTACACCTGTTCGTGTAGATATGATCTTCAACAACGTAAACCAGTTTAGAATGAATTTTCTATATGAACTTCATCTTCTTGAATTGATCTTGCACACTTCTTTTTCCAAAAGTTGATTTTCAGCAGATATGTTCTTTCTTTCTTTTTCAGAAAATCTTTTTCTCTTTTGCAGTAATGTGTATTCTAAAAAAAAGTCTCTCTTGTTCGTGTAAGTATTTTTCTTCTTTCCGTGTGTGAAAATTCTCTTTTAAAAGCTTCAGTTTTAATCTTATTTAAAGACAATTTTCATGTGCAAGGAAACAGTTATTTCAGTTATATTCATAACGGAGATAATCTATTACCTGTGATGGTAATCTATTACCACGAGTTAGAATAACTGAACTAATTATTTCAGCTCCTGTTTTAATCTATTACCTAACATGGTAACCGATTAACACGATGCCAAAATAACACAAAACTCACATTTGGAACAGAGGTAATCGATTACTTTAAAGAGATAATCGATTAACACGATCCTTTTTCCTCTTGAAATCATCAGAATCAGTTTGGTAATCTATTACCACACATGGTAATCGATTATTCCAGTATCAATCAGTTTTTCAACATGAGTCAGGTAATCTATTACCAGTTCAGGTAATCTATTCCTTAACTCAGAAAATTTCTGATGTTTTCAAGTTTTCATTTAAAGTCTCAAACACTCAGTAAATTAATACTTCATGTTCTCAACAATGAATGAAATAAGAAAAATGAGTATTATGATATTTTCACCTTCATGTTAATTACTAATTTTTAACACATAACAAACAAACACATACAAGCCTAATCTTTTAAACAATCAATACATTATCCTTTTGACATAGGCTTAAAATAAAAAGCAACATGAGCAAAACATCAAAACTAAAACTTCTAGGGAACATCTTCCAGATGTAGATTCTTCAATCTTCAACATCCTTGGCCGAAATTTCTAGTTGTTCTTCTTGAGTTTTGAAGCTTGCCTTGCAAGCTTCTAAACTCAAGTAAGGTAAGCTTACCTTACCATGGTTCTTAAGTGAACCATGGTCAAGGTTAGCTTCCCTTGCAAGCTTGCTAAACCGTAGGGAGTTAAGTAAACCTTACCATGGTTCCTAGTGAACCATGGTTAAGGTTAGCTTCTCCTAGAAGCTACCTTTTCTCTATATATTTGTAAATACCTCCTTTGTAGTCACTTTTGATGAATTTTCGAAATAAACTTCAGAATTTCTCTCTCAAGAGTCCTCACAAAAACCGTAGAGAAACCTTTCTCTCTAAGGTTTCACCAAAGTTCTTCTACCTTTGCATTGGTTCCTCAAGCTTCTACATCAAGCTTAAGGAAAACTGAACCTACTTCCAAGACTTCTTCTCCATTGAAGAATACTTCAAGGAGCTTCAAAGAGTCATTGAAGTCAAGACCTCAAGAACATTCACGGTCCTAAGGATGGAGAACTTGAAGATCATCAATCTTCTCCAAGTGAACTCCATCACATGTGTGTGTGCTTGTAAACCTTCTTGCTAAAAGATAGTGGATCAAATCTTAATCAGGTGGTGATTAAGGACTGGATGTAGGTCACATGTGGAGTGGCTGAACCAGTATAAAAGACTTGTGCAATCTTCTTCAACCTTATATCTTATTTTGTAATTTCTTGGTTGTGCTTTAAAGAAGATAAAACTTGATTAACATGTGTATGTGAATTTTGATGGTTTAAATCTATAATTGGATATTATATTTGAACCTCATTGTCTTGTAATCAAGTTGCACATTGCATTCATATCATTGTAACAAGTCTTTAAGAGTGCTTCATTTGAAAATTCTGTCATAGAAAAGTTTTGATTGAATTTAAGATCCAAAAACTCTGATAAATTTTTAAAGGGTCATTGAATCCAATTCACCCCCCTCTTGGATTGGGCCATTCTTTTCTAACACGGCCGAGACGTTGTGTTCGGCATCTGGCCGAGCCGATAGGAGACGGATGTGGTTCTCGGTCCCTTGCCGAGCCAAAATGATGTCAGTCGCGTCGATATGATAAGGCATGACGTGCCGGTCCACGTGGCCGGTCCACGTGGCCGAGCCACGTGGCCGCTTGCCGAGCCGAAGTGATATCTGGGCTGCGTCAATATCTGATAGGACATGACGTGCCGATCCACGTGGCTGACCCACGTGGCTGATAGGACCCTTCCGGTACACAAGCCCCCCAGCCTTGAGGAGTGTAACGACGCAAAGGGTAAAATTGTCTTGGTAGTTGTGGCGATTGGTGTGAAGTGGGCAGTTATAATTGCTGAGCATTAATTGTAGGAATGTGAAGGGTTGTAACCATTGGGTAATGAACGTGGGAATATGAGAGGTTATAACCGTTGGGTTGGTAACGGTTGGGTAATAATGAGAGGGATTTGAAAAGTTGGAGCTCGTGGATTGTTGGATCAATTTGATCCCACGGTTCCTATAGGGGTAGCAGTTATTACTCGTTTTTGGAAAGTACTATAAATAGGGGTGGTGGGGACCAAGTCCTAGTGTGTTTACTTGACTGTAGCGTGTAATTGCTCCAAGCCGACGTAGAGATCAACCTTGAGTGCGAGTTACCGACCGAGGCCAACTTCTGATTAATGTACGTTTCAATGGCTGATTTAAATATAGATATAGAGGATAGGGCTTCCAAGGCTGGCTCCACTGGGAGTAATAGGGCTGCTTTGCCGATACGGGTTCGCGTGAGCCTTCTCACCGAGAAGGAGCTTCGGATTCGGTGACGCAGAACTCGGTTAGTGTAGAAATTATCGAGGGGTTTGAGCAGTCACAAAGTGTGGAGGAGGCTTCTTCTCTCGAGATGATTGAGGGCCGACCGAGTACTCGTCGAGTCGGTCCGGCTTCACGTCAGTTCGGACCTATAGAAGTTCCTGGCTATAGGTGGGTACATGGAGAGGTAGGCAATGTATTTTCTCGGTATACTGATAAGAGCTCAATTGCTTTGCTATTCGACACGGAGAACTTTGTTACTCTTCCGGAGAGTGAGGTTCCATCCGGTTTCTTTTTCAAATCGTGCCGGAACGACGGGTCATGGGAATCGGACTTTGTTTTTCTTGGCCGAGGGAAGTGTAAATATAACTTCTTTTTTGTGTATGACTACTTGTTTCGGGATTTAGGAGTGACCCTCCCTTTTGATAAGTTTTTTATGGGTGTGCTCCGTTTGCTCAACGTTGCACCGACACAGTTGCATCCGAACAACTGGGCCGCGATGCAAGGGTTTCAGCAGTTATGCCTGGCGCTCGGTATCAAGCCGACTCCCCATTTGGTCTTATACTTTTACTCTTCTCGGCCTACGAAGAAGGCAAAATGGCTGTTGTTGGTTCGGACTGAGCATTGCTTACTTCAGCCTTTCACGACCTCCTACAAAGGATTCAAAGTGGGGTTCTTCAAGGTAATGATTCGGCCAGGTAACGGCAACAAGTACTTCGTTAATGATGCGGGAGAAGCAATTTTCCCTTTATATTAGACTCGGGCGCCTAGGAAATACGACGTGGTGTCGAAGTCCAAGATGTCTTCTGAGGAATGTAGACCCCTAAAATTGTCCGGGTCGGAAATAAGACTCGAAGACTCTCGAAGACTGAAGGAAAGTCAGCCAAAAGGACTCCTAGAAGACCCTGGAAGACTTTAGGATGATTGTCTGTAGGTTTAGAGGTCTTAGAGTAGCTTAAAATAAGAATGTGGGAGGATTGAAGATCAATACGGCCTCCTAGAGGTTCAGTACGGCCGTACTGAACATTTTGAACTACAATACGGCCGTACTGAACTCAATACGGCCGTATTGAAGTTTTTGAACTTCAGTACGGCCGTACCAAATTCAATACGGCCGTACCGTAGTTCAAAATTTCGGTACGGGCCGTATTGATGTCAGAGGCCGTATTGCGCCTCACTCCTATATATAGGACGTCATTTGGACGTTCCTCCACACTTTTTACTCAGTTTTGACTCCCTCCTTGAGTATTCTGGGGTTTTTGAGCAGTGTTCTGCCCTAGAAATCTCTCTGGGAGTCGATCCGACGAAGTTCTGGAATTCCGAGCACTTAGCTTGGAGATTCGAACCTAGTCGAAGGGAAATCCTCCGGATTTCCATAGTCAAAAGTTTTTAGGAAGGAGCGAGCGAGCTTGTAGAGCGAGGGAACGCCAAAAAGCTTCCCAGTTTTACTCAATATATAAAAGCACGCTTCAAGAGGTTTCTTCTTAAATCCTTCCTTTTACTGCTTTCTGTGTGCATATTTAAACTGTCATCATGTAGATAGTTAATTTATAATTGCTTAGAATAAATAGGGGTAATTTAGTAATTTTACACTGTTATTTTAGAAATAATCTGTCATAGGGAACCCGAAAGGGGCGTTGTGGGGTGCTAACACCTTCCCCACGCGTAACCGACTCCCTTACCCAACTCTGGTTGTAATGGCCAAAGTTGATTTATAAAATCAATTGCCTTATCCCTTTTTCCAATGTTTTGAGTAAAACATTGGTGGCGACTCCACGAACCCTCCTTTTGCGAAAACCACTAATCCATGGAGGGTCCCGCTTGGGATTAATATGGATTGGTGAATCATTTAATAAAATTGCTCGTTTGACAAGGTCTCAGTTTGAGAATACGTCATTCTAGCAATCCATATTTTTAAACAAATAAACGAGTCCAACCATCCTTCGCGAATGCCGAAAGCCCGTTTCGGGCCGGTGGCGACAGATGGCGACTCCACTGGGGAAGCTTCGAGAGTCAGTCCCATTTAGTGACAGATTGTTTTTTAACAAATAATAGTTAAAAATTACTTCATTACCCCTTGATTGTATGATAATATGATTTATTTTGTGGCTTTAAATAACTGTTGTATGTTTAAATTCCGCAATTGTTTGAAATACAAACTGTACACAAACCTTTGCACACAACAGTTCCCTCTATACCCGGGGGCATGAGTGATTAACCATAGGGAGTGGATGTTAGTACGGCCGGTTGAATGGGTCTATAGGAGCCTACGAGACCGTTGTCGGAAAAACATCACTCAAGGTGATAACCATGAACTTGAGTCCGACAGTGCGTTGGAGCTTTCCATCGACTTACGACGAGAGGAATTGGGTCCCTATAATGGGGGCACCTTGGGGGCCTTTGACCAAGTGAGAACAGTTAGATCCTCCTTGAATATGCACTTTTCTGCAGGAGACCCCTACCTCGTGATTCGCTCGTGACTGTTCGTGGATGAGTGAATTGTGTGTGCATTTTTATGTGACATTGTATGAGCATACATTGCACCTTTTAAACATACAACATTCTTTTTTTTTAAATAAATAAATAAAAAAAAATAATAATAATAAATAGGAATAAGAATCTTCCATTATACGGTGTTAACATCTACCTTCATCACATTCATATAGGTAGTTTCCCTTTTCACCCAAAAAATACAAAAAATATATATAAAATAAAAAATACCCCAAAAAAAAAAAAAAAAAAAAAGAAAAAAAGAAAAAAAGAAAAAAAGAAAAAAAGGGTCATTTATCCAAACCAAGCAATATCATGCATCATCTTAGGGACATCTTAAAAACATGATAAATGCTTAGTTGAATAAACACTATGCATGTATATTCACCACCATCATCTCATATCATGCATATAGATCATGGAGGAATCTAGGAGTCATACATCTCTCCTAGTAATCCATTAATAAACATTAATAAAAAGAAAGGATTAGTCGATGCGTATGTTCAAAGAATGGATCGCACGCCGTTCGTTATCAAGTGTAAAGCCAACAACCGTGCCAATCGAGCGCACATCAACTCCGTTGTTGGTAATCAAGACGAATAAAGGGGAAGGTCCAATGACGTTAAGGATCACTACTCCAAGGCCTTTTCCCTACGAAGCGAATAAGGCTGTGCCGTGGATATACGACATCCATTTTTCTGCCGACAGCGATATCTCCAACATCGCTGGACTTGGGGGCATGACTAGGAGTGGCAGGATCTACACTCCCGAAGATCTTCATGACAAAACTCCCAAGAATAAAGGGAAAGAAAAGAGGAAAAAACCGAGGAAAATAAGGAATCCGAGGAGGAGACAGACAAACTGTTAAAATATATCCGACAGAGCGAGTACTCCATCGTGGATCAACTTCATAAGATGCCAGCAAAGATTACGCTGTTGTCGTTGATCCTAAGCTCCGAACCGCATCGGCAAGCTCTGTTGAAAGTATTGAACGAGGCATATGTGTCGCACAAAATCTCCCAAGACAAGTTTGAGGGGATTGTTAGTCACATCAAGGCTAATGATCACCTCACCTTCACCGATGAAGAAATCCCCGCCGAGGGATCAAATCATAACAAACCCTTGCACATCTCTGTAAAGTGCAAGGAGTATCACATCGCAAAAGTCTTGGTGGATAATGGATCTTCCTTGAATGTGATGCCAAAAAGAACGCTCAAGCAATTGGCAATCAAGGGAGTCCAAACGTGCCCGAGCAACATGATCGTTCGAGCTTTCGACGGTTCTAAAAGAGAAGTAGTGGGAGAAATCAATCTTCCAATCCAAATTGGACCCACTATCTTCAACGTCGAATTTCAAGTGATGGATATCACTCCCGCATACAGCTGTCTCCTCGGCCGACCTTGGATTCATGATGCGAAAGCTATTCCTTCTACGCTCCACCAGAAAGTCAAGTTCATAGTGGGTGACAAACTGGTGACCGAACAAGCTAAAGATGACATACTCATCAGCAAGCCATCCAACATACTTTATGTGGATGCAGCAGAGGAAGCTTTAGAAACCGCCTTCCAAGCATTGGAAATCGCCAATGTTGAAACGTTTCCCCGAGAAATGAAGAAGGTAGCTCATACGCTCACAAAGAACGGATACTTGCCAAGACAAGAATTAGGCAAGGACTCCCAAGGAATCCCGGAGCTACCCATTATCAAAGACAATCCGGGGAAACAAGGGTTAAGATACAACCCTAACAAAGATCAAAGGACGAAGAGGAACCAAGATCCTTCTCGACGTTCTTTAAGCCAGATCTTTAGGAAGGCTGGTTCACAAACGTCAAGGCCAGCTGTTGTCATCAAGTGTCCTTCTCCTTCCGATAGGGATGTATAGACTCAGTGACTATTAGAGATCACTCCTCGGGGACAGCCCGACCCCCGAGCCTCGATAGGGCACATGTTTCCATTATGATTATAATAAAATCATTCTTCATTAATTCTTTATTGCTTCTTTTCTCGCTTGCAATAAAATTCTAGACCACATTATTTTAACCCTGTTTGAATAAACATGAATGAGGTTAAAATCATCTTAATAATAATAAACCCACATCATTTTTATGTGGAAGTGTGTGTGTCAACTTGGAGCACCTTTTCTTGGCCTCAATAAGTGCCATCATGGATAAAGAAATCCTAAAGAGCAAAAGACCCGCTAGGAATCCCACAAAAGGGTGACCTAGGCAAAAGTTAGGGTTACAAAATAAGACCAAAAGACCCGCTAGGAATCCCACAAAAGGGTGACCTAGGCAAAAATTAGGGTTACAAAAAATAATGAACAAAAACAAAAGCCCGCTAAGACATCACAAATGGGTGTTTTAGGCAAAAGTTAGGGTCGTCAAAAAAGAAAAACAAAATAAATCCATGATGGTACCATCAATTGAATTCAACAAGGGGCTCAAGAAAAGCTATCCAAGCACAATCATTAATAACAAAGATGTGCTTAACCTCATAAGTGTTTAATCAAACAAGCCTAAACACATAAGCCTACCATGGCCAGCCATTCTTACAAAAACCATTTTTCAAAAAATAAAATAATCCCCTCTAAAACACAAACTTTTGAAAATATATACCCTTTCCTTCTTTTCTCTCTTGTCCCAACGATTTTTGAATAATCTAGTGGAAACATGGAGATATAGTGGTCAATAGGAGGGTTGACACATCTTCTAAAGAAAGGGAAGGATCATTTGGTTGATGACACCAAATCTCAAATATAATACGCATCATTCCTCGGTAACAGAAATCGGCAGAGCACAGTCCGTCTGGAGGAATGGCAAAATCCAAACACAAAAACGCATCGGTTAATTCTTTTGAAAAAAGAATCAAATAGAATTAGGTGCATCATACTGCATACATGCATACAGATGATAGGTGTACTGGAAGATCACTTATTCTCTGTTTATTGAAAAAACAAAAAATATATAAACTTCAGAAAAAACAATACGCCTGTATCATGTTCAGTACGCCCGTACCAAAATTAGGGTTATGAACAAATTTTCAATTCAATACGGGCATACTGAAATGGATGCGGCCGTGTTGGCCATAAAGAAATTTTCAAAGACCTCGTCATGAGGCAACTACATAAATTAGAAAAAAATAGGAAGAATTGCTTGTGTATGACAGCAGCAAACAAAATGCAAAGATTCAGAAAATCAACAGCGTCATACAAAATAACTGAGCCTGGAGAGGCTTGCCGAAAGAATACTCTCAAAATAACTGAGCCTGGAGAGGCTTGCCGAAAGAATACTCTCAGAATAACTGAAACCATATCAACTTCATTGGATTAATGAAGATGGGGATATTAATGTTAATAATCAAGTGAAAGTCAAGTTCTCTATTGGTAACTATGAAGATCAAGTGGTTTGTGACATAGTTCCAATGGAAGCTTGCCATATTTTGTTGGGAAGGCCATGGCAATTTGACAAGAAAACCATGCATAATGGCCTTACCAATGAAATCACTTTCACCCACAAAGAAAAGAAATTTGTACTTCATCCTTTGTCTCCTTCACAAGTGATAGAGGATCAAGTACAAATGAAATTGAAAAGAGAAGAAGAAAAAAAAAACGATTAAAAAAAAAAACAAAAAGGAAAAGAAGCATAAGTCTTCAAAGAAGAAGGAAGAGAAATCTTTAGAAGAAATTCAACAAGAAACTTTAAAACAAACCCTAATTGTTGAAAAGCCTTCTTACCTTCTTCTTTGTAAAAGTGTGCTGCAGTGTCATAATTTAAACATTGAACTTAGTTCTTTACCTCCTCAAGTTTCTCATTTATTAAAAGAATTTGATGATATATTCCCTAGTGAAGGTCCAAAAGGCCTTCCTCCTTTTAGGGGTATTGAACATCAAATTGATTTTGTGCCTGTAGACCCCTGAAATTGTCCGGGTCGGAAATAAAGCTCAAAGACTCTCGAAGACCGAAGGAAAGTCAGCCAGAAGGACTCCTGGAAGACCCTAGGGTGATTCTTTGTAGGTCTAAAGGTCTTAGAGTAGCTTAGAATAAGGGTGTGCGAGGATTGGAGCTCAATACACCCTCCCAGAGGTTCAGTACGGCCGTACTGAGCCATTTGAACTGCAATACGGCCGTAGTGAACTCAATACGGCCGTACTGTAGTTCAAAATGGCTCAGTACGGGCCGTAGTGAAATCAATACGACCGTACTGAAGTTTTTGAACTTCAGTACGGCCATACCAAATTCAATACGGCCGTACTGTAGTTCAAAAACCCAGTACGGGCCGTATTGACCTCCCAGGCCGTATTGTGCCTCAATCCTATAAATAGGACGTCATTTGCACGTCCTCCCACACTTTTGACATACGTTTGGACCCTCTTGCTGAGGATTCTTGGGTTTTTGAGCTAATCTCTGCCCTAGGATCCTCTCTGAGAGCCAACCCGACTAAGTTCTTGAGTCATGAGCCTTGAAGCTTGAGACTCGAACAAGTCGAAGGGAAATCTCTTTGATTTCCATAGTTAATATTTGTTCTAGGGAAAGGAGCGAGCGAGCGTGTAGTGGGAAGGAGCGCCAAAAAGCCTCCTAACTCTTTTTGAATATATAAAAGCACGCTTCAAAGGTTTCTTTCCAAGTCCTTTCTTTTACCGCTTTCATTTATCGCTTTTTGATTGTTGCATTGCACGCTTTCAACATGTAAATAGTTTACTTACAATCGTTCTAATAAATAGGGGTAGTTTAGTAATTTTACGCTATTATTCATGAAATAATCCGTCATAGGGAACCCGAAAGGGGCGTTGTGGGGTGCTAAAACCTTCCCCACACGTAATCGACTCCCTTACCCAACTCTGGTTGTAATGGCCTAAGTTGATTTGCGAAAATCAATTGCCTTATTTCTTTTTCCAATGTTTTGAGTAAAACATTGGTGGCGACTCCAAGAACCCCCTTCTTTTTGTGAAAACCACTAATCCATGGAGGGTCCCGCTTGGGATTAACATGGATTGGTGAGAGTCATTTAAATAAAATTGTTAGCTCGATGAGGTCTCAGTTTGAGAATAAGTCGTTCTAACAAACCATCATTTTTCAAAACTTAAAAAGAGTCCGACCATCTTCGCGAATGCCAATGTCCGTTTCGGCGGGTGGCGACAGATGGCGACTCCACTGGGGAAGCCTCGAGAGTCAGTCCCATTTAGTGATGGATTATTTCTAAAATGATAGTTCAAAATTACTTCATTACCCCTCGCTTGTATGATAATATGTTTTATCTAATTGGCTTTAATAACTGTTGAATGTTTATATTTTCGCAATTGTTTGAAATACAAACTGCACACGAACCTTTGCACACAACAGTTCCCTCTATACCCGGGGGCATGAGTGGAAAGCCATAGGGAGTGGATGTTAGTACGGCCGGTTGTCGAATGGGTCTATAGGTGCCCGTAGACCGTTGTCGGAAAGCATCACTCAAGGTGAAAACCATGAACTCGAGTCCGACAGTGCGTTGGAGCTTTCCATCGACTTACGACAAGAGGAATTGGGTCCCTATAATGGGGGCACCTTGGGGGCCTTGGACCGGTGAGAACAGTTAGAACCTCCTTGAATATGCACTTTTCTGCAGGATACCCCTACCTCGTGATTCGCTCGTGACTGTTCGTGGATGAGTGAATTGTTTGTGCATTGTTTATGTGACATTGTTTGAGCATACATTGCATTCTTTAAACATACAACATTCCCTTTTAAAATAAGAATAAATAGGAATAAGAATCTTCCATTACATGGTGTTAACATCTACCTTCATCACATTCATATAGGTAGTTTCCCTTTTCACCCGAAAAAATACAAAAAACAAAATACCCAAAAAAAAGATATTTATCCAAACCAAGCAATATCATGCATCATCTTAGGAACATCCCAAAAACATGATAATGCTTAGTTGAATAAACACAATGCATGCATCTTCAACGCCATCATCTCATATCATGCATTCTTATCGAAGATCATGGAGGGATCTAGGGGAGTGCATTGCATACATCTCTCCTAGTAATTCATTAATAATAGTAATAAAAAGAAAGGATTAATCGATGCGTATGTTCGAAGAATGGATCGCACGCCGTTTGTTATTAAGTGTAAGCCAACAACCGCGCCAAGCGAACGCACATCAACTCCGTTGTTGGTAATCAAGACGAATAAAGGGGAAGGTCCGACACCGTTAAGGATCACTCCTCCAAGACCTTTTCCCTACGAATCGAATAAGGCTGTGCCATAGATATACGACATCCATTCTTCTGTCGACAGCGATATCTCTAACATCGCTGGACTTGGGGGCATGACTAGGAGTGGCAGGATCTACACTCCCGAAGATCTTCATGATAAAGCTCCCAAGAATAAAGAAAAACAAAAAACCGAGGAAAATAAAGAATCCGAGGAGGAGACTGACGAGCTGTTAAAATATATCCGACAGAGCGAGTACTCCATCGTGGATCAACTTCATAGGACGCCAGCAAAGATTACTCTGTTGTCGTTGATCCTATGCTCCGAACTGCATCGGCAAGCTCTGTTGAAAGTCTTGAACGAGGCATACGTGTCGCACACTATCTCCCAAGACAAATTTGAGGGGATTGTTAGTCACATCACGGCTAATGATCACCTCACTTTCACCGATGAAGAAATCCCCGCTGAGGGACCGAACCACAACAAGCCCTTGCACATCTCTGTAAAGTGCAAGGAATATCACATCGCTAAAGTCTTGGTGGATAATGGATCTTCCTTGAATGTGATTCCAAAAAGAACGTTTGATCAAGTGGCAATCAAGGGAATCCAAATGCGCCCGAGCAATATGATCGTTCGAGCTTTCGAAGGTTCTAAAAGAGAAGTCGTGGGAGAAATCAATCTTCCAATCCAAATTGGACCCACCATCTTTAATGTCGAATTTCAAGTGATGGACATTACTCCTGCATACAGCTGTCTCCTCGGCTGACCTTGGATTCATGATGCGAAAGCTGTTCCCTCTACGCTCCACCAGAAAGTCAAATTTATAATGGGTGACAAGTTGGTGACCGTACAAGCTGAAGATGACATACTCATCAGCAAGCCATTTGCCATACCTTACGTGGATGCAGCAGAGGAAGCTCTAGAGACTGCCTTCCAAGCATTGGAGATCGCCAATGTCGAAACGTTTCCCCGAGAAATGAAGAAGGTAGCCTACATGCTCACCAAGAACGGATACTTGCCTGGACAAGGACTTGGCAAGGATTCCCAAGGAATTCCCGAGCTACCCATTATTAAGGATAATCCGGGGAAACAAGGGTTAGGATACAACCCTAATAAAGATCAAAGGACGAAGAGGAACCAAGATCCTTCTCGACGTTCTTTAAGCCAGATCTTTAAGAAGGCCGGTTCACAAGCGTCAAGGCCGGTCGTCGTCATCAAGTGCTCTTCTCCTTCCGATAGGGATGTATAGACCTGATGACTGTTAGAGATTACTCCTCGGGGACAGCCCGACCCCCGAGCCTCGATAGGGCACATGTTTCCGCTAGAATTATAATAAAATCATTCTTTATTATTTCTTATTGCTTCTTTTCTTGCTTGCAATAAATTTCTAGACCACATTATTTTAACCCTGTTTGAATAAGCATGAATGAGGTTAAAATTGTCTTAATAACAAAAAACCCGCATCATTTTTATGTGGAAGTGTGCGCGACAACTTGGAGCACCTTTCCTTGGCCTCGACAAGTGCCATCATGGATAAAAAAAGAAATCCTTTAAAAACAAAAATCATAAAAAACAAAAAAGGCTCGGCAGGAAACCCATAAAGGGGGCTGCGCAAAAATAAGAGCAAAGAACCCGCTAGGAATCCCATGAAAGGGTGACCTACGCAAAAAATTAGGGTTGCAAAAACGAACAAAAACAAAGGTCCGCTGAGACGCCACAAAGGGGTGTTTTAGGCAAAAATAAGGACTATCAAAAAAAAAAAAGAAATCCATGATGGTACCATGAGTTGAATCCAAAAAGAAAGGTTCAAGGGAAACTATCTAAGTTGTCGAATCACAACGTCAATAACAAGACTTTCTTAACTTCATAAGTGTTTAATCAAACAAGCCTAAACACATGAGCCTACCTTGGCCAGCCATTCTTACAAAAACCGTTTTCAAAACAATAATAATCCCCTCTAAAACACAAACTTTTGAACAAAAAATATCTTTCCTTTCTTTTCTCTTGTCCCAAACGATTTTAGAATAATCTAGTGGAAACATGGAGATATAGCGGTCAATAGGAGGGTTGATACGTCTTCTAAAGGAAGGGAAGGATCACTGGGTCGATGACACCAATCTCGATATAACACGCATCATTCCTCGGTTACAGAAATCGGCAGCGCACAGCCCGTCTAAGAGGAATGGCAAAATCCAAGCAAAGAAACACATCGGTTAATTCTTTTGAAAAATAAATCAAATAGAATTAGGTGCATCATACCACATACATGCATACAGATGATAGGTGTACTGGAAGATCACTTATTCTCTGTTTATTGAAAAAACAAACAAAAAACAAAAAAAAAAACAAAAAAAACAAAAAAACATATAAACTTCAGAAAAAACAAAGCGCCCGTACCATGTTCAGTACACCCGTACTAAAATTAGGGTTATGAACAAATTTTCAACTCAATACGGGCGTACTGAAATGAATACGGCCGTATTGGCCATAACGTCCACACCAATACGGGCGTATTGAATTCAATACGGCCCGTATTGGCCCATTCTTTTGTACATCAACAATAAGATCAGTACGGTCGTACTGAATTCAGTATGGGCCGTACTTTTTTCTATAAATACGTCCCTCCTCCTCTCATTCATCACAACATCTTCATTCCTCTGCATACTTTATCTGTGAGTGTGTTTGAGATCCCTCTGTACAGAAAAAGCCAAAAATCGACAAAAAAGGCAAAAATTCAGAAAATCCAACAATCGGACAGAATAACTGAGCCTGGAGAGGCTTGCCGAAATAATACTCCCCAGAGACATCTCAGCTTGCACTCTTGGGCCGAATTCCCAGTGAAAGCTATCAGAGCAAGATCAGCAAGATTCCCCAATGGAAGCATGATCATCCAAACAAAATATCAGAGTCAAAGGACTTAGACTTCCTCAGTGGAAGATAGCTTTCCAACTCGAGCGACGAGTGAAGCTAAGCCTGAAGAGGCTTTCTAAATAATACTCTGGGGTACATAAGATCCTCAATCCCCATTCGCCTACTCAAAGACACTCCTTCAAAAAAAGAAAATCCAAGAATCATACAGAATAACTGAGCCTGGAGAGGCTTGCCGAAATAATACTCCCCAGAGACATCTCAGCTTGCACTCTTGGGCCGAATTCCCAGTGAAAGCTATCAGAGCCAGATCAGCAAGATTCCCCAATGGAAGCATGATCATCCGAAATAAAATATCCAAGTCAAAGGACTTAGACTTCCTCAGTGGAAGATAGCTTTCCAACTCAAGCGACGAGTGAAGCTAAGCCTGAAGAGGCTTTCTAAATAATACTCTGGGATACACAAGATCCTCAATTCCCATTCGCCTACTCAGAGGCACTCCTCCAAAAAGGGAAAATCCAAAAAGATCAATACCCATTCCCCAAGCGGAATTCGGTATTCAGCCAAACACCGAACGTCAAGATAATCTGCCTAACAGAAGAGGCCAATCAAGATCATCACAACAGAATCCCCC
This sequence comes from Cajanus cajan, assembly GCF_000230855.2. Taxonomy (NCBI): domain Eukaryota; kingdom Viridiplantae; phylum Streptophyta; class Magnoliopsida; order Fabales; family Fabaceae; genus Cajanus; species Cajanus cajan. The sequence goes on from NC_138525.1 coordinate 45,262,296, forward strand.
AGCGGATAACAGCCTGCGCAGAGGCAACAAAACCAGAAAATCAAAAAAAAGTCACCCGAATAAGGATAACCGGGATACTCCACCAACGTCGAAAGGACGTCAACCAATCATAAGGCATCGCTCACCTCAGAAAGAGCATCTTTGTGTCTGCATCCCCAAGGAATCAGAATTTCCCCAGTGGGCACCAACTACGCAATGGAAAGTTGGGACACAAGAACCTATGAGTAACTGCACATCCCCTAGACGGATCCATGCGTTATCCAGCCCTCAGCGGCACCAAAATCAAAAACAACCGTCGAAGCAGCATCGTGGACTGTGGAGACAAGATCAATACGACAGAATCCCCCAGTGGATAACAGCCTACGGAGAGGCAATAAAACCAGAAAATCAAAAAGAGTCACCCGAATAAGGATAACCGGGATACTCCACCACCGTCGAAAGGACGTCAGCCAACCATAAGGCACCGCTCACATCAGAAAGAGCATCTTTGTGTCTACATCCCCAAGGAATCAGAATTTCCCCAGTGGGCACCAACTACGCAATGGAAAGTTGGGACACAAGAACCTATGAGTAACTGCACATCCCCTAGACGGATCCCTGCGCTATCCAGCCCTCAGCGGCACCAAAATCAAAAACAACCGTCGAAGCAGCATCGTGGACTGTGGAGACAAAATCATCACAAATCCCTAGAGAGGGCAAACTCACGCTACCAAAGTGACCAGAAGCACGGAGGTATGCAACCCTGGGGAGGGCAAACCGCAGACCCTGGAGAGGGCAAACTCACGCTACCGAGGTTGTCAGAAACACCGAGGTATGCACGAGCCTGGAGAGGCGACGACTAATACTCAGCTACCCCGTCGTCAGAAACACGGAGGTATGCAGCTACCGAGGTTGTCAGAAACACCGAGGTATGCACAAGCTTGGAGAGGCGGTACTCAGCTACCCCGTCGTCAGAAACACAGAGGTATGCAGCTACCGAGGTTGTCAGAAACACCGAGGTATGCACAAGCCTGGAGAGGCGGTACTCAGCTACCCCGTCGTCAGAAACACGGAGGTATGCAGCTACCGAGGTTGTCAAAAACACCGAGGTATGCACGAGCCTGGAGAGGCGACGACTAATACTCAGCTACCCCGTCGTCAGAAACACGGAGGTATGCAGCTACCGAGGTTGTCAGAAACACCGAGGTATGCACGAGCCTGGAGAGGCGGTACTCAGCTACCCTGTCGTCAGAAACACGGAGGTATGCACGAGCCTGGAGAGGCGACGACTAATACTCAACCTGGAGAGGCCACTCAACAATTTTCCCACCAGAAGACACTACAAGTCGGAAGGATGGCTTACTCCCCGGACAATTGGGTCAACTCCTTTACTTGTCAACCGGTACACCAAAAAGTCGTTCGACTAAGTAAAGGGGGGGCAGCTGTAGACCCCTGAAATTGTCCAGGTCGGAAATAAAGCTCAAAGACTCTCGAAGACCGAAGGAAAGTCAGCCAGAAGGACTCCTGGAAGATCCTAGGGTGATTCTTTGTAGGTCTAAAGGTCTTAGAGTAGCTTAGAATAAGGGTGTGCGAGGATTGGAGCTCAATACACCCTCCCAGAGGTTCAGTACAGCCGTACTGAGCCATTTGAACTTCAATACGGCCGTAGTGAACTCAATACGGCCGTACTGAAGTTTTTGAACTTCAGTACGGCCGTACCAAATTCAATACGGTCGTACTGTAGTTCAAAATGGCTCAGTACGGGCCGTAGTGAAATCAATACGGCCGTACTGAAGTTTTTGAACTTCAGTACGGCCGTACCAAATTCAATACGACCGTACTGTAGTTCAAAAACCCAGTACGGGCCGTATTGACCTCCCAGGCCGTATTGCGCCTCAATCCTATAAATAGGACGTCATTTGCACGTCCTCCCACACTTTTGACATACGTTTGGACCCTCTTGCTGAGGATTCTTGGGTTTTTGAGCTATTCTCTGCCCTAGGAACCTCTCTGAGAGCCAACCCGACTAAGTTCTTGAGTCATGAGCCTTGAAGCTTGAGACTCGAACAAGTCGAAGGGAAATCTCTTTGATTTCCATAGTTAATATTTGTTCTAGGGAAAGGAGAGAGCGAGCGTGTAGTGGGAAGGAGCGCCAAAAAGCCTCCTAACTCTTTTTGAATATATAAAAGCACGCTTCAAAGGTTTCTTTCCAAGTCCTTTCTTTTACCGCTTTCATTTATCGCTCTTTGATTGTTGCGTTGCACACTTTCAACATGTAAATAGTTTACTTACAATCGTTCTAATAAATAGGGGTAGTTTAGTAATTTTACGCTATTATTCATGAAATAATCCGTCATAGGGAACCCGAAAGGGGCGTTGTGGGGTGCTAACACCTTCCCCACACGTAATCGACTCCCTTACCCAACTCTGGTTGTAATGGCCTAAGTTGATTTGCGAAAATCAATTGCCTTATTTCTTTTTCCAATGTTTTGAGTAAAACATTGGTGGCGACTCCAAGAACCCCCTTCTTTTTGTGAAAACCACTAATCCATGGAGGGTCCCGCTTGGGATTAACATGGATTGGTGAGAGTCATTTAAATAAAATTGTTAGCTCGATGAGGTCTCAGTTTGAGAATAAGTCGTTCTAACAAACCATCATTTTTCAAAACTTAAAAAGAGTCCGACCATCGTCGCGAATGCCAATGTCCGTTTCGGCGGGTGGCGACAGTGCCTGGGGCTAGTCTGCCCAATAGACCAGCCTATAGGACAAATGAGTTTGAGTCCATGATTTATTGAATAAAGTCCATGATTTATTGAATAAAGGGTGGGTACAAAAGAGTTTGAGTCCCTGTGCTGTGCTTGTATTGTTAGTGCCCAAGAAAGATGGAAAATGGAGAATGTGTTGTGATTGTAGGGCCATTAACAATATCACAATCAAGTACAGGCACCCAATCCCTAGACTTGATGATATGCTTGATGAATTACATGGTGCTATTATATTTTCTAAAATTGATCTAAAAAGTGGTTATCACCAAATAAGAATTAAAAAGGGTGATGAGTGGAAAACTGCTTTTAAAACCAAATTTGGATTGTATGAGTGGCTAGTTATGCCTTTTGGTTTAACCAATGCACCAAGTACATTCATGAGGCTTATGAATCATGTGCTAAGAGAGTGTATAGGAAAATTTGTTGTTGTTTATTTTGATGATATATTAATCTATAGTAGTTCTCAAGATGATCACTTAGGACATCTTAGAGAAGTTATGATGATCCTTAGGGAAAACCAATTATTTGCAAATCTTGAAAAATGTACTTTTTGTGTGGATCATGTGGTTTTCCTAGGGTTCATTGTAAGCAAAAATGGGGTTCAAGTGGACCCCGAGAAATTCAAAGCCATTCAAGAGTGGCCCAAGCCTAAAAATGTTAGTGAAGTTAGGAGTTTTCATGGATTAGCAAGTTTTTACAGAAGATTTGTGCCTAACTTCTCTAGCATTGCTTCACCCTTGAATGATCTAGTCAAAAAAGATATTTTATTTGATTGGACTTCAAAGCATGACCAAGCATTTCAATTACTTAAAGATCAACTTACTAATGCACCCATTTTAGCTCTACCAAATTTTGAAAAGACTTTTGAGCTAGAATGTGATGCATCAGGAGTTGGAATAGGAGCTGTGTTATTGCAAGGAGGACACCCCATTGCCTATTTTAGTGAAAAACTAAAAGGTGCCTCCCTCAATTACCCAACCTATGACAAGGAGTTGTATGCATTGGTTAGAGCTTTACAAACTTGGGAACACTATCTTGTGTCCAAAGAGTTTGTCATTCATAGTGACCATGAGTCACTTAAATATTTAAGAGGTCAAGGTAAGTTAAATAAGAGGCATGCCAAATGGTTAGAGTTCCTTGAACAATTTCCATATATCATTAAATTCAAAAAAGGAAAATCAAATGTTGTAGCTGATGCTTTATCTAGGAGACATACTTTGCTTGTGTCTCTAGGTACTCAAATTCTTGGATTTGATAATATTAGGGAGTTGTATGAGGAAGATCTTGAGTTTGGTGATAATTATAAAAAAAGTCAACAAAAAGCTTTTGATGGTTTCTATATGGTTGAGGGGTACTTGTATAAAGAAGGAAGGTTATGCATACCCCAAGGATCCATTAGGAAATTATTAATTAAAGAGAGTCATGAAGGTGGGCTTATGGGGCACTTTGGAGTTGAGAAAACTCTTAGTTTGCTAAAAGAAAAATTTTATTGGCCCCATATGCGAAAAGATGTCCAAAGGCATTGTTTTAGATGTTTGGCTTGTTTACAAGCTAAGTCTAAAGTGATGCCTCATGGTACATACACACCTTTACCTGTTGCTTCTTCTCCTTGGGTAGATATTAGCATGGATTTTGTGCTAGGGTTGCCTAGAACCCAAAGGGGAATGGATTCTATCTTTGTGGTAGTGGACCGTTTCAGTAAAATAGCTCATTTTATTCCATGCCACAAAGTAGATGATGCAAGCAACATTGCAAAACTCTTCTTTAGAGATGTGGTTAAACTCCATGGGCTTCCTAGGACTATAGTTTCAGATAGAGATACAAAGTTCCTAAGCCAATTTTGGCGTGTCTTGTGGTCAAGACTAGGAACCAAACTCCTCTTTTCAACTACTTGTCATCCTCAAACAGATGGCCAAACTGAGTTAGTGAATAGATCTCTGTCTACTATGCTTAGGGCAGTCCTAAAGGGAAATCATAAATCTTGGGATGAGTTTTTGCCACACATTGAATTTGCCTACAATAGGGTAGTCCACAAAACTACCAATATTTCTCCTTTTGAGGCTGTGTATGGGTTTAATCCTTTAACTCCTTTAGACTTGATACCACTTCCTAATGTTGAACATTTCATTCATAAGGAAGGGGCTTCAAAGGCTGATTTTATCAAGAAACTGCATGAAAGGATTAAAACTCATATTCAAAATCAAAATGAGAAATATGCAAAACAAGGGAATAAAGGCAAAAAGTCTATGATCTTCGAGGAAGGTGATTGGGTTTGGCTTCACTTAAGAAAAGAACGTTTTCCAAATCAAAGGAAGTCCAAACTCAGTCCTAGAGGAGATGGTACCTTTCAGGTCTTACAGCGTATCAATGATAACGCTTATAGACTTGATTTACCCTCTGATTATGGAGTCAACACCACTTTTAATGTTTGTGATCTTAAACCTTTTATAGGTGCTAGTGATGATGAGGACGAATCTTCAGATTCGAGGACGAATCCTTCTCAAGAGGGAGGGAATGATGGAAGAGCATGGGCTAAAGGCCCAACCACTAGAGCAATGGCCAGGAGGTTACTTGAAGATTTGACTGCTTCAGAGCTTAGTGGGCCCAATGGGCTTGGTGGGCCTAGGGTGCTTCTCACTTGGGCTTTGATTGATTGAACACCATGTTTAATTGTATTTTTCTTAGTATAGGAATTTACTTTGATGTTGGTCTTGTATTTTGACCATAGATTAGGGTTTAGGTGTCTTGGGCTTAATTTTGGGCTTTGGGCTTTTGATACCCAATATTGGGCTCATTCTTCTTCTTATATTTTTTCCTATTCATTGTATTCATTAGACCAATGTATTTGGGTCATTAGATTAGGGTTATAAGAAGAATACATTAATAGGAAAACTAGGATTCATTTAGGCATCATTTAGAAGTAATTTGAGTTGAATTTGAGTCACATGGATGGCATGGGATGGGTCCGGCCATGTGAGCTCCAAATGCACCTCAAATCACTCCTAAATGACTCCTAAATGAGGTTGGCATCTGAATTAGTCATGTTGGAAGCCAAAGTTTAAATTTCAAATTCAAAATTGAAATTTAAACTTGGCGCCAATTTGAATGATTCAAATTGCCGCCCAAGTTAACCTAGTTCTTTCCCTATAAATGTATCTTCTCCCACCTATTGTAAACACTTTTGAATATATGAGATATCTGAATTGAATTCAGCCATTCAAGAGTGTAGACCCCTAAAATTGTCCGGGTCGGAAATAAAGCTTGAAGACTCTCGAAGACTGAAGGAAGATCAGCCAGAAGGACTTCCAGAAGGCCCAAGGAAGGTTCTCTATAGGTCTAGAGGTCTTAGGATAGCTAAAATAAGAAAAGTGGGAGGAATGAAGCCCAATACGGCCTCCCAGAGGTTCAGTACGGCCGTATTGAACATTTTGAACTTCAATACGGCCGCACTGAACTCAATACGGCCGTATTGAAGTTTCTGAACTTCAATACGGCTGCATTGAATTCAATACGGTTGCACTGAACTTCAATACGGCTGCACTGAACTTCAATACGGCCGTATTGAGGTTTTTGAACTTCAATACGGCCGTATTGAATTCAATACGGCCGTATTGTAGTTCAAAACTTCAATATGGACCGTATTGACCCCCAGAGACCGTATTGAGCCTCATCCCTATAAATATGACGTCAATGGGACGTCATTTCACACTTTCACACTGAGTTTTAACCCTCTTCTTGAGTATTCTGGGTTTTTTTTGAGCAGTGCTCTGCCTAGAAATCACTCGGAGAGTTGATCCGACGAAGTTCTTGAGTCACGAGCCATTTGCTTGAGTCTCGAACCTAGTCGAAGGGAAATCCTCTGGATTTCCATAGTTAAAATTTTATAGAAGGGAGCGAGCGGTCTTGTAGAGGGAGGGAACGCCAAAACGCTTCCCAATTTCTGTCAAGATATATAAGAAAGCACGCTTCAAAGGTTTATCTCTTTAAAGTCCCTTCTTTTACCGCTTTCTGTGTGTACATATTTAAACTGTCATCATGTAGATAGTTAATCTATAATTGCTTAGAATAAATAGAGGTAATTTAGTAATTTTGCACTATTATTTTTTAAATAATCTGTCATAGGGAACCCGAAAGGGGCGCTGTGGGGTGCTAACACCTTCCCCACGCGTAACCGACTCCCTTACCCGACTCTGGTTGTAATGGCCGAAGTCGATTTTTGAATCGATTGCCTTAAACTTCTTTTTCCAATGTTTTGAGTAAAACATTGGTGGCGACTCCATGAACCCTTCCTTTTTATGAAAACCGCTAATCTATGGAGGGTCCCGCTTGGGATTAACATGGATTGGTGAGCCTTTTAATAAAATTGCTCGTTTGACAAGGTCTCAGTTTGAGAATAAGTCATTCTAGCAATCCATATTTTTTTTAAACAAATAAAAGAGTCCAACCATCCTTCGCGAATGCCAAAAGCCCGTTTCGGGCCGGTGGCGACAGATGGCGACTCCACTGGGGACGCTTCGAGAGTCAGTCCCATTTAGTGACAGATTATTTTTAACAAATAATAGTTAAAATTACTTTATTACCCCTTGCTTGTATGATAACACGTTTTACCTATTTGGCTTTTAATAACTGTTGTTTGTTTAAATTTCCGCAATTGTTTGAAATACAAACTGCACACAAACCTTTGCACACAACAGTTCCCTCTATACCCGGGGGCATGAGTGGTAAACCATAGGGAGTGGATGTTAGTACGGCCGGTTGTCGAATGGGTCTATAGGTGCCCGTAGACCGTTGTCGGAAAGCATCACTCAAGGTGATAACCATGAACTCGAGTCCGACAGTGCGTTGGAGCTTTCCATCGACTTACGACGAGAGGAATTGAGTCCCTATAATGGGGGCACCTTGGGGGCCTCAGACCGGTGAGAACAGTTAGAACCACCTTGAATATGCACCTTTCTGCAGGAAACCCCTACCTCGTGATTCGCTCGTGACTGTTCGTGGATGAGTGAATTGTTTGTGTAAATGCTTATGTGCAATTGTTTGTGCATTAATAAATAACCTTGTGATAAGGTCTAAGAATAAATCCCCATGCATCAAAATGCCATGACATGAGGGAAAAGACCATGTGTGAAAATATAATAAAAAGCGAGGAGCATGTACATCATTGCCAATAAGACCTCATGCATCCTCATCAATTATTCATTTTAGGATCACCAATACCCTCTCGATGTGAGTAAAAGGGACCCATGACTATTGAGATTCTCCGTTGGGGAGAGATCATAGGCTAGGGAGGGTGATAAACCTTCATCTTAAAAAGGCAGCGCCTTAAAGATGGAGTCTTATCAAGCTCACATCGAGAGTGTATTCATACCATGAATAAACTAATTAGAATAAAACATTCATTTTAGAAAGTGGCTGGTCATCTCTCTGTCCTCACACGCGCGCAGAAAATCAAGAAAATGGAAGCATTGGAGGAGCAAAATAAGAAGCTCACAACCGAGCTTTCACAGCTTAAAGAGCAGATGGCGCAAATGATGGAACTCATGCGTCAACATAACGTCCATGGATCAAGCCACAGTGACCATGGGTCCCATCATGAGGAAGAGGAGGTGCATGAAGAAGAGCCTCCACACGCCATACCTATTGGGGCTGGAATTATGATTAAAGAGCCCGAAGTTTCAAAGGAACAATTCCACGCCCTAGAGGATCGGCTAAGGGCTATGGAGGGGCATGATTTCGATATTAAAGATGCCGCCGACATGTGCTTAGTGAGGGATATTCAATTTCCTCCTAAATTTAAAGTGCCAGATTTCCCGAGATACGTGGGATCGACTTGCCCCAAAAGTCATCTCACCATGTATTGCCGAAAAATGGCTGCATATGCTACCAATGAAAAGCTCTTAATTCATTGCTTTCAAGAGAGCTTGGCTGAAACCGCACTCAATTGGTATATGCAGCTGGATGGAAATCTAGTACACACATGGAGGCAGTTGGCCGACGCCTTTCTCAAGCGCTATAAATACAACATCGACCTAACACCCGATAGGTCAGATCTTCAAGTCTTGAGTAAGAAAAATGATGAATCTTTCAAGGCGTACGCCCAACTGTAGACCCCTAAAATTGTCCGGGTCGGAAATAAAGCTTGAAGACTCTCGAAGACTGAAGGATAATCAGCCAGAAGGACTCCTCGAAGGCCCTAGGAGGGTTCTCTGTAGGTCCAGAGGTCTTAGAATAGCTCAAAATAAAGAAGTGGAGGGAAAAAGCCCAATACGGCCGTACTGAACTCAATACGGCCGTATTGAAGCTTCAATACGGCCATACTGAAGTCAGTACGACCGTATTGACACTTCAATACGACCGCTGCGAACTCAATACGGGCGTATTGAAATTTCTGACTTTCAATACGACCGTATTGAACCCCAATACGACCGTATTGAAGTTCAAAAATTTCAATACGGCCGTATTGGCCCTGTAGGCCGTACTGCGCCTATTCCCTATAAATATGACGTCAATTGGACGTCATTCCACACTTTTCAACATAGTTTGAACCCTCTCCTTGAGTATTCTGGGGTTTTTGAGCAGTGTTCTGCCCTAGAAATCACTCGGAGAGTTGATCCGACGAAGTTCTTGAGCCCCGAGCCATTTTGCTTGAGGATCGAACCTAGTCGAGGGGAAATCTTTTTGATTCCCTTAGTTAAAATTTTGTTCTAGGAGAGCGAGGAGCGGGCTTGTAGAGCGAGGGAACGCCAAAACGCTTCCCAGTTCATTTTTTATAAAAAGCACGCTTCAAGAGGTTTCCCTTCAATCCTTCCTTTTACTGCTTTCTGTGTGCATATTTAAACTGTCATCATGTAGATAGTCAAATCATAATTGTTTAGAATAAATAGGGGTAATTTAGTAATTTTACGCTGTTATTTTAGAAAATAATCTGTCATAGGGAACCCGAAAGGGGCGCTGTGGGGTGCTAACACCTTCCCCACGCGTAACCGACTCCCTTACCCAACTCTGGTTGTAGTGGCCAAAGTTGATTTTTAAATCAATTGCCTTATCCCTTTTTCCAATGTTTTGAGTAAAACATTGGTGGCGACTCCACGAACCCTCCTTTTATGAAAACCACTAATCCATGGAGGGTCCCGCTTGGGATTAATATGGATTAGTGAGCCTTTTAATAAAATTGCTCGTTTGACGAGATCTCAGTTTGAGAATAAGTCATTCTAGCAATCCACATTTTTCAAACAAATAAATGAGTCCAACCATCCTTCGCGAATGCCGAAAGCCCGTTTCGGGCCGGTGGCGACAGATGGCGACTCCACTGGGGAAGCCTTGAGAGTCAGTCCCATTTAGTGACAGATTATTTTTAACAAATAATAGTTAAAATTACTTCATTACCCCTTGCTTGTATGATAACATGTTTATCTATTTGGCTTTAAATAACTGTTGTTTGTTTAAAATTCCGCAAATTGTTTGGAATAAATTGCACACAAACCTTTGCACACAACAGTTCCCTCTATACCCGGGGGCATGAGTGGTAATCCATAGGGAGTGGATGTTAGTACGGCCGGTTGATGGGTTTATAGGAGCCTATGAGACCGTTGTCGAAAAGCATCACTCAAGGTGATAACCATGAACTTGAGTCCGACGGTGCGTTGGAGCTTTCCATCGACCTACGACGAGAGGAATTGGGTCCCTATAATGGGGGCACCTTGGGGGCCTTTGACCAAGTGAGAACAGTTAGATCCTCCTTGAATATGCACTTTTCTGCAGGAGACCCCTACCTCGTAATTCGCTCGTGACTGTTCGTGGATGAGTGAATTGTTTGTGCATTGACTATGTGACATTGTATGAGCATACATTTGCATTCTTTAAACATACAACATTCCTAGTAAATTAAAAATAAATAGAAATAAGGATCTTCTAGTGCATGGTGTTGACATCTACCCTCATCACATTCATGTAGGCAGTTTCCCTTTTCACCCAAAAAAATACAAAATACAAAAAATAATATTTACCCAAACCAAGCAATATCATGCATCATGTTAGGAAAATCCCAAGAAACATGATAATGCCTAGTTAAATAAACACTATGCATGCATATTCATCTCCATCATCTCATATCATGCATTTTACTGTAGATCATGGAGGGATCTAGGGGAGTGCAAGGGCAATTGAAGAAAGTGGACTTCTTATTATACCGTGCCGAGAGATTGGATCACCTCTGTACCTTGATGCCACGAGAGGCTCGTTTGGAGTTTGAAAAATCCTATGGACGAGTTCTCGACTTGATGAAGATTTGTGTAGATCCATCCTTTCTGAGAGCATTGGTCCACTTTTGGAGTCTCGATCTACATTGTTTCGAGTTCCCCCAGTTTGACCTAGTTCCTACTCTCGAGGAATACGAGCTCATGCTACGATGGCCCAAATCAGCTGGGGTCTATATCTTTCATGATAACCATGTGGCCGTGGAGAGAATTGCCACTCAGGTCAAATTACCATCACGATCAGCTGCCTTGGTGGGGAACGGCAATGTTAAAGGTTGGAAGCTTGCTATGATTGAAGACCACCTTTCTTCCTTGGCTGGTGAGGGAGATTGGTTAGCTTTCAACAAGACTCTAGCAAGAACAAGTCGACGCCTTGACCAAAAAGCTGGAAATTATGGGAGCTCAAATGAGAGTTCTTGAAGAGAAAAATGAAGAATCCAGTTTTACTATTGATGGTCTTCAAAGGCAATGCAAGAAGAAAGACCACGAGATAGAGCGGCTCAAGGACGAGTGTGCTAACCTCAACGAGGAGACTACGCGGGCATCCAAAATGCCAAAGATTGAACCGAGTAGTCAAATCCAAGAAGTCAATGCAAAGATAGCACACCTGGAAGCCGAACATGCAAGGCAGGCTCAGTTGATCAAGAACATGCAAGAAGATCTGCTCTTGACTCGATCCGACGCACAACAATGGCGGGAAGTTGCTCAACAACAAGCCGCAAACCTTTCCGACTTCCGCAAAAAGGAAAGGGAAGGATTGGCACGAATGGCTAAACTCCAAGAGGAGAAAGATCGAGCCGAAGACGAGCTGAACGAGCTGCAGGCCATGATCAACTATCACATTCAGAAAGCGAAGGAGGCTCAGAAGACTTGTGATGATATGAGCCAAGCCGTCCACTTGCAAGTTGAAGCAATGGCACGCCATGTTGAGGAAGCCGAAGAAGAATGGCAACGACGTATGAACCCGCCTGTGGGTTTCTACCGGCTTTTCTCTTTTTGTAAAAAATTGCTTCAAAGCATTGTATAAAAAGTTGTGCACTTTCTTCAATGAATAAAATCGAATTCTTGAGATTTATCGCCTTTGCATCTCATTAGTCATTCATTTTGCATTTATCTCTCCTAGTAATTAATAATAAAGATTAATAAAAAGAAAGAATCAATCGATGTGTATGTTCAGAATGGATCGCACGCCATTTGTGATAAAATGCAAACCAACAACTACGCAAAGCGAACACACGACGACGCCGTTGTTGGTAGTCAAGATAGAAAAAGGGGAAGGCCCCACGCCGTTAAGGATTGTCGCTCCAAGACCTTTCCCTTACGAATCAAATAAGGCTGTGCCATGGATATACGACATCCATACTTCTACCGGCAGTGATATCTCCAACATCGCTGGACTTGGGGGCATGACTAGGAGTGGCAGGATCTACACTCCCGAAGATCTGCACGATAAAGCTCCCAAGAATAAAGGAAAAGAAAAGGAGAAAACCGAGGAAGATAGAGAATCCGAGGAGGAGACTGATGAGCTGTTAAAATTCATCAAACAAAGCGAGTACTCCATTGTGGATCAACTTCACAAGACACCAGCAAAGATCACTTTGTTGTCATTAATCCTAAGCTCCGAACCGCATCGGCAAGCTCTGTTGAAGGTCTTGAACGAGGCATATGTGTCGCATACCATCTCCCAAGACAAGTTTGAGGGAATTGTTAGCCACATCACGGCTAATGATCACCTCACTTTCACCGATGAAGAAATCCCCGCCGAGGGACCTAATCACAACAAACCCTTGCACATCTCTGTAAAGTGCAAGGAGTACCACATCGCAAAAGTCTTGGTGGATAACGGGTCTTCCTTGAATGTGATGCCCAAAAGAACTTTTGATCAAGTGGCAATCAAGGGAGTCCAAATGCGCCCGAGCAACATGATCGTTCGAGCTTTCGATGGTTCTAAGAGAGAAGTGGTAGGAGAAGTCAATCTTCCGATCCAAATTGGACCTACCATCTTCAACGTCGAATTCCAAGTGATGGATATTACCCCTGCATACAGCTGTCTCCTAGGCCGACCTTGGATTCATGATGCGAAAGCTGTACCCTCTACGCTCCACCAAAAAATCAAATTCATCGTGGGTGACAAACTGGTGACCGTGCAAGCTGAAGATGACATACTCATCAGTAAGCCATCCAACATACCTTATGTGGATGCAGCAGAGGAAGCTTTGGAAACCGCCTTCCAAGCATTGGAAATTGCCAATGTTGAAACGTTTCCCCGAGAAATGAAGAAGGTAGCCCATATGCTCACAAAGAACGGATACTTGCCAGGACAAGGATTGGGCAAGTACTCCCAAGGAATCCCGGAGCTACCTATTATCAAGGACAATCCGGGGAAGCAAGGGTTAGGATACAACCCTGTTAAAGATCAAAGAACGAAAAGGAATCAAAATCCTTCTCGACGTTCTTTAAGCCAGATCTTTAGGAAGGCTGGTTCACAAATGTCGAGGCCAGCTGTTGTCATCAAGTGTCCTTCTCCTTCCGATAGGGATGTATAGACTCAGTGACTATTAGAGATCACTCCTCGGGGACAGCCCGACCCCCGAGCCTCGATAGGGCACATGTTTCCATCATGATTATAATAAAATCATTCTTCATTATTTCTTATTGCTTCTTTTCTCGCTTGCAATAAAATTCTAGACCACATTATTTTAACCCTATTTGAATAAGCATAAATGAGGTTAAAATCATCTTGATAACAATAAACCCGCATCATTTTTATGTGGAAGTGTGCATGATAGCTTGGAGCACCTTTTCTTGGCATCAATAAGTGCCATCATGGATAAAAGAAATCCTAAAGATAATAAGCTCGGCAGGAAACCCAAAAAGGGGACTGCGCAAAAATAAGAGCAAAAGACCCGCTAGGAATCCCACAAAAGGGTGACTTAGGCAAAAATTAGGGTTACAAAATAATGAAAGCCCGCTAAGACATCACAAATGGATGTTTTAGGCAAAAGTTAGGGCCGTCAAAAAAAGAAAAACAAAATAAATCCATGATGGTACCATCAATCGAATTCAACAAGGGGCTCAAGAAAAGCTATCCAAGTTGTCAAAGCACAATCATTAATAACGAAGATGTGCTTAACTTCATAAATGTTTAATCGAACAAACCTAAACACATGAGCCTACCATGGCCAGCCATTCTTACAAAATCCATTTTTCAAAAATAAAACAATCCCCTCTAAAACACAAACTTTTGAAAAATATACCTTTTCCTTCTTTTCTCTCTTGTCCCCAACGATTTTTGAATAATCTAGTGGAAACATGGAGATATAGTGGTCAATAGGAGGGTTGACATATCTTCTAAAGGAAGGGAGAATCATTTGGTTGATAACACCAAAAAACAAATACGCATCATTCCTCGGTTACAGAAATCGGCAAAGCACAGTCCGTCTGGAGGAATGGCAAGATCCAAACAAAGAACGCATCGATTAATTCTTTTGAAAAACTGAATCAAATAGAATTAGGTGCATCTCATTCGCATACATACATACAGATGATAGGTGTACTAGAAGACCACTTATTCTCTGTTTATCAAAAAAAAAAAAAAAAAAAAAAAAAAAAAAAAAAAAAAAAAAAAAAAAAACCATAAAATCAGAAAAAATCCAATACGCCCGTATTGGTATTAATACGGTCGTATTGGAGTTAACGTTAAGCACAACGTTTCAACTCCAATACGGGCGTATTAAAATCCAGTACGATCGTATTGAATCCCAATACGATCGTATTGAATCCAATACGGTCCGTATTGGTTGTAAATGTTGTACATCAACGGAAAGGCCAATACGGCCGTATTGAATCCAATACGGGCCGTATTGGCGGAATTTTGCCTATAAATAAAGGCTTCCCCTCCCTCATTTTGCATACCTTTCTTCATTCTCCACATTCCTTGCTTGTGAGTGCATTCCTAGAGAGATTATCGGAAATGGCAGAATCTTCTCGCAAAAGGCAGAGAGCCCCGGCCAGACGTGTAATGACAGACCGACACCGAGACCGGCTGCAGCTCATAGAGACGTTCACCATCGAGCCGTCAAGAGTGCTCGACTTTGAGCTTCTCCAAGCGGTGGGCTTGGAGAATGATGTCAGGAACTACTTCGACGCTATAGGATGGGGATTTGTCCTTAATCCACCATCCCAGCTATATTTGACGGCCACGAAGGAGTTCTTGGCCACAGTCGGCGTCACGGAGTCGACTAACAGCTACGGGGAGGATGTTTGCGCGGTGGATTTCTGGATGAATGAAGGATACCGCACGCTGACGTTGGATGAGTTCAACGTCCAGGCAGGGTTTTTCAGCCGCACTGATCAGCTGGCCTTCCGAGATGCCATATGTGAGTGGCCTGATCAGTGGACTCCGGTTGAGATGTGGAGTTTGCTCACTGGCCGACGGGATTATCATTCAGGGGTGAAGGGCTCCCGGCTCCCGACTGCTCTTAGGATCTGTCATAAGATCCTCACCAGTACCATTCATGGCAGGTCCAAGAGTCAGGAGTCGATTACACGACCGGATCTGCTGGCCTTATACTGCATGGCCACCGGCCGGAAGGCCAACCCTGGATATTTCTTCCTTGAGCACGTGAAGAAGTTTGGGATACGAGAGGGAGGAGAGTCCAGACAGGGGTACATCTTGGTTGCCCCACTCCTCTCACAGCTGGCGGAGACATGGGGATGTCCCGATGGTGCGGAGCCAGGGGCGTTGGCGCCAAAGTTGATTGGTGCCTCCACCCTGATCAACATGAAGATCATCGCTAGATCGCCAGGAGGGGGGTTTGTGCGAGTAGATGGCCTCGAGACCTTCGACGACCTCCTCAACAATCTCGACTTTGAGGGAGGCGACACCCCACAGCCAGAGGCTAGCACGTCACGGTCGGACAGGGGATACTTTGACGCCCGCTTCGACACGCTGCAGCAGAGCATTGACACGCGATTCGATGCCTTTCAGCAGAGCATCGACACGCGATTCGATGCTTTTCAGCATAGTGTCGGTACATGGCAGCAGAGTACCGATGCTCGACTAGATACCTTGGTGCAGGGGTTCGACAACCTCTCCGTCTGGATGCATCGCCGCTTCCCGGACTCGCCACAGGACCCGCCAGCAGAGGAGTGAAGACTGGCTTCTGTTTTAGTGCTTTTTCATGTACTAGTTTGGTTGGGCTTAGCCCCATTTCCCAAATTTTTCTTGTACAAATTCATTTTTAATGAAATTTGCCACTTTTGAATTCAAAATTCTCTAGCAATTTAAATTCTATACAGCAAAAGCCAAAAACATAAAGAAAAAGGCAAAATACAGAAAAAGCCAAAAAATAAAAAAGGCAAGGATTCAGAAAATCCAACAACCAGTTCGCACAGAATAACTGAGCCTGGAGAGGCTTGCCGAAACAATACTCCTCATCCCCCACATCTCAAAATAATTGAGCCTGGAGAGGCTCGCAGAAATAATACTCCCCAGAGAAACCTCAACTCACGCTCTTGGACTCAAAATCCCCAGCAAGAGCTATCAAAGCAAGATCGACGACATCCTCAATGGAAGTACGATCACCCAAGCAGAATATCCAAGTCAAAGGACTTAAACTTCCTCAGTGAAGATAGCTCTCCAACTCGAGTGTCGAGTGAGGCTAAGCCTGTAGAGGCTTCCTAAATAATACTCTGGGATACATAAGATCCCCAAATCCCCAGTCGCCTACTCAAGAGGCATCCCTGCAGAAGGAGAAAGAAAATAAAAATCAATAATCATTCCCCAAGTGGAATCTGGCTCTCAGCCAATCATTGAACGTCAAGCTGATATGCCTAACAGAAGAGGCTAATCAAAATCAACGACAATATCCCCCAGTGGATAACAGCCTACACAGAGGCAGCAAAATCAGAAAACCAAAAGAGACACCCGAACAAGGATAACCGGGATACTCCACCAACGTCGAAAGGACGTCAGCCAATCATAAGGCACCGCTCACATCAGAAAGAGCATCTTTGTGTCTATACCCCAAGGAGTCAGAAATTCCTCAAGGGTACCAACAATGCAATGCAAGTTGGGGCACAGGAACCTGTGAATGACTGCACATCCCCTAGACGGATCCCTGCGTTATCCAGCCCTCAGCGGCACAAAAATCAAAAAACAACCGTCGAAGCAGCATCGTGGACTGTGGAGACAAAATCATCACCAAATCCCTGGAAAGGAGATATTCACGCTACCCCGTCGTCACAAACACGGAGGTATGCAGCTTCCGGCTCGGACAATGAGCGAAGCTATCTCTGAAAAAGGGTACTCACCGCCTACCGTTGTCATAAAGATACTTAGCTTCCGGCTCGAACAAAGAGTGAAGCTAAGCCTGGAGAGACGGTACTTACAGCTTCCAGCTTGGGCAACAAGCAAAGCAAGGCCTGGAGAGGCAAAACTCATACTGCTCACCGTCGTCACAAAGGTGCTTAGCTTCCGGCTCGAACAAAGAGTGAAGTTAAGCCTGGAGAGACGGTACTCACAGCTTCCAGCTTGGGCAACAAGCAAAGCAAGGCCTGGAGAGGCACAACTCGCACTGCTCACCGTCGTCGCAAAGGTGCTTGGTTTCCGGCTCGAACAAAGAGTGAAGCTAAGCCTGGAGAGGCGGTACTCAACCATCAGCGTCATCAGAGGCGCGTTGATGTCCAACTTCCGGCTCGGGCGTCGAGTGAAGTTGGCCTTGGAGAAGGTAAACTCAGCTACCGAGGATGTCAGAAGCGCCGAGGTATGCACCCACCTGGAGAGGCTACTCAACATTTTCCCACCGGAAGACGCTACAAGTCAGAAGGTCGGCACAATACCCGGACAATTGGGTCAACTCCTTTACTTGTCAGCCGATACACCAAGAGGCCGTCCGACTAAGTAAAGGGGGGGCAGCTGTAGACCCCTAAAATTGTCCGGGTCGGAAATAAAGCTTGAAGACTCTCGAAGACTGAAGGATAATCAGCCAGAAGGACTCCTCGAAGGCCCTAGGAGGGTTCTCTGTAGGTCCAGAGGTCTTAGAATAGCTCAAAATAAAGAAGTGGAGGGAAAAAGCCCAATACGGCCGTACTGAACTCAATACGGCCGTATTGAAGCTTCAATACGGCCATACTGAAGTCAGTACGACCGTATTGACACTTCAATACGACCGCTGCGAACTCAATACGGGCGTATTGAAATTTCTGACTTTCAATACGACCGTATTGAACCCCAATACGACCGTATTGAAGTTCAAAAATTTCAATACGGCCGTATTGGCCCTGTAGGCCGTACTGCGCCTATTCCCTATAAATATGACGTCAATTGGACGTCATTCCACACTTTTCAACATAGTTTGAACCCTCTCCTTGAGTATTCTGGGGTTTTTGAGCAGTGTTCTGCCCTAGAAATCACTCGGAGAGTTGATCCGACGAAGTTCTTGAGCCCCGAGCCATTTTGCTTGAGGATCGAACCTAGTCGAGGGGAAATCTTTTTGATTCCCTTAGTTAAAATTTTGTTCTAGGAGAGCGAGGAGCGGGCTTGTAGAGCGAGGGAACGCCAAAACGCTTCCCAGTTCATTTTTTATAAAAAGCACGCTTCAAGAGGTTTCCCTTCAATCCTTCCTTTTACTGCTTTCTGTGTGCATATTTAAACTGTCATCATGTAGATAGTCAAATCATAATTGTTTAGAATAAATAGGGGTAATTTAGTAATTTTACGCTGTTATTTTAGAAAATAATCTGTCATAGGGAACCCGAAAGGGGCGCTGTGGGGTGCTAACACCTTCCCCACGCGTAACCGACTCCCTTACCCAACTCTGGTTGTAGTGGCCAAAGTTGATTTTTAAATCAATTGCCTTATCCCTTTTTCCAATGTTTTGAGTAAAACATTGGTGGCGACTCCACGAACCCTCCTTTTATGAAAACCACTAATCCATGGAGGGTCCCGCTTGGGATTAATATGGATTAGTGAGCCTTTTAATAAAATTGCTCGTTTGACGAGATCTCAGTTTGAGAATAAGTCATTCTAGCAATCCACATTTTTCAAACAAATAAATGAGTCCAACCATCCTTCGCGAATGCCGAAAGCCCGTTTCGGGCCGGTGGCGACACCAACGATGGAGAGAGTTGGCGGCACAGATAGAGCCCCCGCTGTCGGATAAGGAGACGGTGTCCTTATTCATCAACTCGTTGACTGGTCCCTATTACGATAAAATGATAGGGAACACAACGACACTCTTCTCGGACATCATCACCATTGGGGAGAGAGTGGAACAAGGACTTAAAAGTGGGAAGCTGGCTAAGCCTTCCCAATCATATGAAGCTAAGAAGGCCTTCGGGAAGAAGAAGGAGGGAGGAGTCAACGCCATAAATATTTCTTCATCTTCTTCCACTTCGAAGTCGGGAAAGTCGCAATACAACCCTGTGAGGAAGTTTAATAAACTTCCGACCACATATAGCGACCTCCTACCGAAGCTAGTGGAAGCACGTCTTCTAGCTTATGTTCCACCAAAGAAAATGGATCCACCCTACCCCGATTGGTACAATCCACAAGATAAATGTCTATACCATTCGGGGGCACCGGGGCACTCAACGGAGAACTGCAGAGTTCTCAAATATAAGGTCCAAGACCTTATTGATGCTGGGTGGGTCACCTTCGATTCGACAGCGCCCGACGTGAGCAAGAATCCTCTACCAAAGCAGGAGTAGAGAATGGCAAGCCACGATAGGGCCCCTTCATATTTTTCTTTTCTTTTCTTTTAGGGACTCATGATCAGTACCCGAGATCATGAGAACCTTTTCATGTAAATAAGGGTTTTACAGTTTTAATACATATCAATAAAGAGGCATTTTTCACATATCATTCTCTCTTTTGTTCTTTTCTCTCTTTCCTCATTAAAAATTCTAAACCTAAACAGAACCAATAAAATAATTATGTCTGTAATTGTTCGCTCTGACCGAGATCCAAAGTTGAGGACGAATGGGTTGAGTTGGACAGTGATGAGGAGACCATCTCTCCGGATCTGCAAAGACTGCTAGATCAAGAAACTCGCCTACTCCAACCGTGTCAAGAGAAATTGGAGACCGTGAATTTGGGGCAGGGCCGAGAGATAAAAGAGGTCAATATTGGGACCCACATCAGTGATGAAATAAGGACACATGTTTCCGCTATGATTATAATAAAATCATTCTTCATTGCTTCTTTTCTTGCTTATAATAAAATTCTAAACCACATTATTTTTTAACCCTGTTTGAATAAACATGAATGAGGTTAAAATCATCTTAATAATAATAAACCCACATCATTTTTATGTGGAGGTGTGTGTGACAACTTGGAGCACCTTCCCTTGGCCTTGACAAGTGCCATCATGGGTAAAAAGAAACCTTTCAAAATAAAAGAAGCTCGGCAGGAAACTCAAAAAGGGGACTGCGCAAAAATAAGAGCAAAAGACCCGCTAGGAATCCCACAAAAGGGTGACCTAGGCAAAAGTTAGGGTTACAAAAATAAACAAAAACAAAGGTCCGCTAAAACGCCACAAAAGGGGTGTTTTAGGCAAAAATAAGGACAATCAAAAAACAAAAAAGAAATCCATGATGGTACCATGAACCGAATTCAAAAAGAAAGGTTCAAGGGAAGCTATCCAAGTTGTCAAAATCACAACGTCAATAAACAAAGATTTTCTTAACTTCATAAGTGTTTAATCAAACAAGCCTAAACACTTAAGCCTACCATTGGCCATCCATTCTTACAAAAACCATTTTTTGAAAAATAAATCCCTTCTAAAACACAAACTTCAGAACAAAAATATCTTTCCTTTCTTTTCTCTCTTGTCCCGAAAGATTTTAGAATAATCTAGTGGAAGCATGGAGAAATAAATCATCACTGATAATGGATCTAATCTGAACAACAAAATGGTGGAAGAACTGTGCCAAGAATTCAAGATCCAACACCATAACTCTTCCCCATATCGGCCGAAGACGAATGGGGCAGTCGAGGCAACCAATAAGAACATCAAGAAAATAGTGCAAAAGATGGTTGTCTCATTTAAAGACTGGCACGAGATGTTACCCTTCGCTCCTCATGGCTATAGGACTTCAATACATACATCTACAGGAGCTACTCCATTCTCCCTCGTTTATGGGATGGAGGCAGTTCTACCCATCGAAGTCGAAATACCTTCCCTAAGGGTAGTCATGGAAGCAAAACTTTCCGAAGCAGAATGGGTTCAAAGCCGGTATGACCAGTTGAACCTCATTGAAGAAAAACGGCTGAACGCCATATGCCATGGTCAAGCCTATCAAAGGAAGATCAAAAAGGCTTTTGACAAGAAAGTCCACCCTCGAGTCTACCATGAGGGAGAGTTGGTAATGAAGAAATTGCTACCAACTCGAAAGGACAAAACCGGAAAGTGGGCCCCGAATCACGGAGGACCATATGTGGTAAAACGAGCCTTCTCAGGAAGAGCATTGATCCTCACAGACATGGATGGAAAAGAACTTCGATACCCAGTCAACGCTGACGTGGTAAAGAAGTACTATGCTTGAAGACGTTGCTTGCATAGGCCCGCTAGGATGAAAACCCAAAAAGGGCGTCCTAGGCAAAAGTTAGGGCAAAATAAAAAGCCCGCCAGTACAAGGGTACTAGGCAAAACAAAGGCGAAATTATCCCCGCTAGGATACGTCCTAGGCAAAAGTTAGGGGCAAAAGAATAAGATGTAAAAGCAAAGCAAGCAACGGTCACTTGAATCGAAAACCGAAAGGCGGTTCAAGTAATTATCTTCTAGAAGCAAGCGTCTTGCAGCATCTACACTCCTGGCTCAGGCATCTCACCCGAAGAAACTAGGAGAACATACGGAGCAACAATTGCAGATATAATTGTTAAGCCCAATGTAAATAGCCTACCCAGGCCAGCCATTCTTCAGAAATTTCCTTCTGTATATCTTTCTGTAAAAACACTTGTGAATATTAATAAAATATCTATTCATTTCTTTTCTCTCTTGACCATGTGATTATGCCTCTAAATTGGTATTTCTAAAAAAATTGTATGAAATTCCTTGATAATCGGTCAATAAAAGAAAAAGGGAGGGGTTCCTATAAAATCCGTAATCTCCTGCATAAAAAGGCTCACAAAAATATTCCCTCACGTCAATGACAGAAGTTCCTCCAAGAAAAGGAGGATAGGGAGAGCCATTCATTTTTCTGAAAATATTAACAAAATAATAAAACTTACATTCCGTGCATCACACACATATTAGTTGCATATTCAAAGACCTTATCATAAGGTAATTGCATAAAATAGAAAAAATAGAAAATTGCTTGTGTATGACAGCAGTCAACAAACGCCGAAAACGAAAAAAGGCAAGGATACAAACAATACTCCTCAGTTTGTACAGAATAATTGAGCCTGGAGAGGCTTGCTGAAAAAATACTTCCTCAGAATAATTAAGCCTGGAGAGGCTTGCAGAAACAATACTCTCTCACCATGCAGAATAACTGAGCCTGGAGAGGCTTGCCGAAACAATACTCCTACAGAATAATTGAGCCTGGAGAGGCTCGCCGAAATAATACTCTCTCAGAATAACTGAGCCTGGAGAGGCTCGCAGAAATAATACTCCCCAGAGAAACCTCAACTTCCACTCACGGGCCAAATTCCCCAGTGAAAGCTATCAAACCAAGATCAGCAAAATTCCCCAAGGGAGGCTTGATCATCTAAACAGAATATCCAAGTCGAAAGGACTTAAACTTCCTCAGTGGAAGGTAGTTTTCCAACTCAAGCGATGAGTGAAGCTAAGCCTGAAGAGGCTTTCTAAATAATACTCTGGGATAAATAAACTTTAAATCCCCACTCGCCTACTCAGAGGCACCCCCTCAAGAAAAATCACAAAAGACAAATAATCATTCCCCAAGCGGAATCCGGCACTCAGCCGAACACCAAACATCAAGATAATTCGCCTACTCAGAGGCACTCTTTCAAAAAAGAAAAAAATCCAAAAGATCAATAAAAATTCCCCAAGCAGAATTTGGCTTTTCAGCCAATCATTGAACATCAAGATGATATGCCTAACAGAAGAGGCTAATCAAAATCAATGACAAAATCCCCAGCGGATAATAGCCTACACAGAGGCAACAAAACCAGAAAAACAAAATGAGTCGCCCGAATAAGGATAACCGGGATACTCCACCACCGTCAAAAGGACGTCAGCCAACCATAAGGCACCGCTCATCTCAGAAAGAGCATCTTTGTGTCTACACCCCCAAGGAAACAGAAATTCCTCAATGGGCACCAATTACGCAATGCAAAATTGGGACACAAGAACCTATGAGTAACTGCACATCCCCTAGACGGATCCCTGCGTTATCCAGCCCTCAGCGGCACCAAAAATCAAAAACAGTCGTCGAAGCAGCATCGTGGACTGTGGAGACAAAACTATCACAAATCCCTGGAGAGGGTAAACTCACGCTACCCAGATGTCCAGAGCACCGAGGTATGCACAAAGCCTGGAGAGGCAATACTTAGCTACCCAGATGTCCAGAGCACCGAGGTATGCACCAAGCCTGGAGAGGCAATACTCAGCTACCCAGATGTCCAGAGCACCGAGGTATGCACAAGCCTGGA
This sequence comes from Cajanus cajan, assembly GCF_000230855.2. NCBI lineage: Eukaryota > Viridiplantae > Streptophyta > Magnoliopsida > Fabales > Fabaceae > Cajanus > Cajanus cajan. The sequence continues at coordinate 45,285,915 of NC_138525.1, forward strand.
GAGACAATACTCAGCTACCCAGATGTCCAGAGCACCGAGGTATGCACAAGCCTGGAGAGGCAATACTCAGCTACCCTGATGTCCAGAGCACCGAGGTATGCACAAGCCTGGAGAGGCAATACTCAGCTACCCAGATGTCCAGAGCACCGAGGTATGCACAAGCCTGGAGAGGCAATACTCAGCTACCCAGATGTCCAGAGCACCGAGGTATGCAATGAGCCTGGAGAGGCGACGACTAATACTCACCCTGGAGAGGGCAAACTCAACCTGGAGAGGCTACTCAACAATTTTCCACCGGAAGACACTACAAGTCGGAAGGATGGCCTTATTCCCCGGACAATTGGGTCAACTCCTTTACTTGTCAACCGGTACACTAAAAGGCCGTTTGACTAAGTAAAGGGGGGGGCAGCTGTAGACCCCTAAAATTGTCCGGGTCGGAAATAAAGCTTGAAGACTCTCGAAGACTGAAGGAAGATCAGCCAGAAGGACTTCCAGAAGGCCCAAGGAAGGTTCTCTATAGGTCTAGAGGTCTTAGGATAGCTAAAATAAGAAAAGTGGGAGGAATGAAGCCCAATACGGCCTCCCAGAGGTTCAGTACGGCCGTATTGAACATTTTGAACTTCAATACGGCCGCACTGAACTCAATACGGCCGTATTGAAGTTTCTGAACTTCAATACGGCTGCATTGAATTCAATACGGCTGCACTGAACTTCAATACGGCTGCACTGAACTTCAATACGGCCGTATTGAGGTTTTTGAACTTCAATACGGCCGTATTGAATTCAATACGGCCGTATTGTAGTTCAAAACTTCAATATGGACCGTATTGACCCCCAGAGACCGTATTGAGCCTCATCCCTATAAATATGACGTCAATGGGACGTCATTTCACACTTTCACACTGAGTTTTAACCCTCTTCTTGAGTATTCTGGGTTTTTTTTTAGCAGTGCTCTGCCTAGAAATCACTCGGAGAGTTGATCCGACGAAGTTCTTGAGTCACGAGCCATTTGCTTGAGTCTCGAACCTAGTCGAAGGGAAATCCTCTGGATTTCCATAGTTAAAATTTTATAGAAGGGAGCGAGCGGTCTTGTAGAGGGAGGGAACGCCAAAACGCTTCCCAATTTCTGTCAAGATATATAAGAAAGCACGCTTCAAAGGTTTATCTCTTTAAAGTCCCTTCTTTTACCGCTTTCTGTGTGTACATATTTAAACTGTCATCATGTAGATAGTTAATCTATAATTGCTTAGAATAAATAGGGGTAATTTAGTAATTTTGCACTATTATTTTTTAAATAATCTGTCATAGGGAACCCGAAAGGGGCGCTGTGGGGTGCTAACACCTTCCCCACGCGTAACCGACTCCCTTACCCGACTCTGGTTGTAATGGCCGAAGTCGATTTTTGAATCGATTGCCTTAAACTTCTTTTTCCAATGTTTTGAGTAAAACATTGGTGGCGACTCCATGAACCCTTCCTTTTTATGAAAACCGCTAATCTATGGAGGGTCCCGCTTGGGATTAACATGGATTGGTGAGCCTTTTAATAAAATTGCTCGTTTGACAAGGTCTCAGTTTGAGAATAAGTCATTCTAGCAATCCATATTTTTTTTAAACAAATAAAAGAGTCCAACCATCCTTCGCGAATGTCGAAAGCCCGTTTCGGGCCGGTGGCGACAAAGAGTCACCGAAATTCCAAGAGAGAGAGCTTTAGAGAATGCCTTCAAAATTTCTTAGGAAAACCTAGTTTTCTTCCCTTTGAAGTGTGCAATCCCTTGTAGCTTGAGCTTGGATACTTCCTTCTATGGATTAGGTCTTCTAATCCGCAATTTCTCATCCATTTTGAGCTTCCATCCATTCGGTCTACATCTCCTTTGAAGAAGATCTGTGCCTAGAAGAAGCTTGGAGGAGTTCACATCTTCATTTCTCCTACTTCTTCTATCACTCACCTACAATAACATACATAAAAAATAATATAAAACAGAAGGGGAGTGAAAAACATCTCACTCTGGTTCATGGCATGAAATAAGGTCATATAACCAACACAAAATATAACATTAACAACATGGTTACACATATAATTAAGTATCACAATAAGTAACAATAATTCATTCATAAATTAAAAAATCATTATTCTAAATTACTCAAAACACATATACATTCATATATAAGATGCAATAGACACGAACTACAATTTGCATGCTTGTGGCACCAATCAAAATATAAACTATACTAGATTGGAACCTAAAGTCACGTGCCATCCACGTGTCACTCCTAGTCGGCAACCTCTATAGCCACCAAAGATCAAGATGATTAGGTCAAAACCTATAACATATAAAGGGGAACCTAAGGTCACGCCCCATCCACATGTTGCTCCTAGTCGACAGCCTAAGTCATCGATGATGATGATGAAGCATAAAATAATGTCGAGTTAACACCTTAGGCTTTGACCATTCTAATGCCCAAGGAAGCTAACTAAAATGCCTGATTCAAGTCCTTTTCCCTTGAAATAGTCTCGGTTTGAATGCCTAAAAGAAACAAGGCATACCATGAGTGGACTTCAACTTGACTAAGAGCCAACCAGGCTTAGAGGAATGGATATCAGTCTTATCAGTTATTGATCAGGCTAAGTTACCTTAAGTTAAAGAACCTCTAAACATATGAATCACAATTAATAAGGAATGTAAGTTGGATTAAGTGATAATCCATCATTACCAGTCGTATTACCTAATTGTAACAAGGCCTAAATACCTAAGCCCATTATGCTTAGTATAAATAGTCACACAAAATGAGGTAAAACTATTTTTAATTGATTGTCGACACTAATACTCTAGCTTATTCTAACTTGAGCGTCATAGTGTCTTTTGTAGGTAGCTCCCTGTAGACCCCTAAAATTGTCCGGGTCGGAAATAAAAGCTTGAAGACTCTCGAAGACTGAAGGAAGATCAGCCAGAAGGACTCCTGGAAGGCCCTAGGAGGGTTCTCTGTAGGTCTAGAGGTCTTAGAATAGCTCAAAATAAGGAAGTGGAGGGAATGAAGCCCAATACGGCCGTACTGAACTTAATACGGCCGTATTGAAGCTTCAATACGGCCGCAGTGAACTCAATACGGCGTATTGAAGTTTCTGAAACTTCAATACGGGCCGTACTGAAATCAATACGGCCGTATTGAAGCTTCAATACAGCCGTATTGAATTTAATACGGCCGTATTGAAATTTCTGAATTTCAATACGGCCGTATTGAACTTAATACGGCCGTATTGAAGTTCAAAAATTTCAATACGGCCGTATTGCTTCTGTAGGCCGTATTGCGCCTATTCCCTATAAATATGACGTCAATTGGACGTCATTCCACACTTTTTGGAGATAGTTTCAACCCTCTCCTTGAGTATTCTGGGGTTTTTGAGCAGTGTTCTGCCCTAGAAATCACTCGGAGAGTTGATCCGACAAAGTTCTTGAGCCCCGAGCCATTTTGCTTGAGGATCGAACCTAGTCGAAGGGAAATCCTCCGGATTTCCATAGTTAAAAGTTTTAGGAAGGAGCGAGCGAGCTTGTAGAGCGAGGGAACGCCAAAAAGCTTCCCAGTTTTACTCAATATATAAAAGCACGCTTCAAGAGGTTTCTTCTTAAATCCTTCCTTTTACTGCTTTCTGTGTGCATATTTAAACTGTCATCATGTAGATAGTTAATTTATAATCGCTTATAATAAATAGGGGTAATTTAGTAATTTTACGTTGTTATTTTAGAAAATAATCTGTCATAGGGAACCCGAAAGGGGCGTTGTGGGGTGCTAACACCTTCCCCACGCGTAACCGACTCCCTTACCCAACTCTGGTTGTAATGGCCAAAGTTGATTTATAAAATCAATTGCCTTATCCCTTTTTCCAATGTTTTGAGTAAAACATTGGTGGCGACTCCACGAACCCTCCTTTTACGAAAACCACTAATCCATGGAGGGTCCCGCTTGGGATTAATATGGATTGGTGAGACATTTTAATAAATAAATTGGATAAGATCGACAAGGTCTCAGTTTGAGAACAAGTCGTTCTAATAATCCAATACATTTTCAAAACTAAAATAAAAGCGAGCTCGACCGTCTTCGCGACCGCCGAGGCCCGTTTGGGCCGGTGGCGACAGATGGCGACTCCACTGGGGAAGCTTCGAGAGTCAGTCCCATTTAGTGACAGATTATTTTTAACAAATAATAGTTAAAATTACTTCATTACCCCTTGCTTGTATGATAACATGCTTTATATATTTGGCTTTAAATAACTGTTGTATTTTTAAAATTTACGCAATTGTTTGAAATAAAAACTGCACACAAACCTTTGCACACAACAGTTCCCTCTATACCCGGGGGCATGAGTGATTAACCATAGGGAGTGGATGTTAGTACGGCCGGTTGTCGAATGGGTCTATAGGTGCCCGTAGACCGTTGTCGGAAAACATCACTCAAGGTGATAACCATGAACTTGAGTCCGACGGTGCGTTGGAGCTTTCCATCGACCTACGATGAGAGGAATTGGGTCCCTATAATGGGGGCACCTTGGGGGCCTTTGACCAAGTGAGAACAGTTAGATCCTCCTTGAATATGCACTTTTCTGCAGGAGACCCCTACCTCGTGATTCGCTCGTGACTGTTCGTGGATGAGTGAATTGTTTGTGCATTCGTTATGTGACATTGTTTGTGCATTAATAAAAAACCTCGTGATAAGGTCTAAGAATAATCCCCATGCATGAAAATGTCATGACATGAGAGGAAAAACCAATGTGTGAAAATATAATAAAAGTAAGGAGCATAGGCATCATTATCAATAATACCTCATGCATCCTCATCATCATTTATAGGTTCACTAATACCCTCTCGATGTGAGTGAAAGAGACCCGTGACTATTGAGATTCTCCGTTGTGGAGAGATAATAGCCTAGGGAGGGTGATAAACTTTCATCTTAAAAAGGCAGCGCCTCAAAGACGAAAGATTATCAAGCTCACATCAAGAGTGTATTCATATCATAAATAAGCTAATTAGAATAAACATTCATTTTAGAAAGTGGCTGGTCATCTCTCTGTCCTCACACGCGCGAAGAAAATCAAGAAAATGGAAGCGCTAGAGGAACAAAACAAGAAGCTCACGACCGAGCTTTCACAGCTCAAAGAGCAGATGGCGCAAATGTTGGAACTCATGCGTCACCATAACATTCATGGATCTCATCACAGTGACCATGGGTCCCATCATGAGGGAGAGGAGGAGGAGCATGAAGAAGATCCTCCACATGCCATACCTCTTGGGGCTGGAATTATGATCAAAGAGCCCGAGGTTTCAAAAGAACAATTCCACGCCCTAGAGGATCGGTTGAGGGCTATGGAGGGGCATGACTTCGATATTAAAGATGCCGTCGACATGTGTTTAGTGAGGGACATTCAATTCCCTCCTAAATTTAAAGTGCCAGATTTCCCAAAGTATGTGGGATCGACTTGCCCCAAAAGTCATCTCACCATGTACTGTCGCAAGATGGCTGCATATGCCACAAATGAAAAGCTCTTGATCCACTGCTTTCAAGAGAGCTTAGCTGAAACTGCACTCAACTGGTATATGCAGCTAGATGGAAATCTAGTACATACATGGAGGCAGTTGGCCGACGCCTTTCTCAAGCGCTATAAATACAACATCGACCTAACACCCGATAGGTCTGATCTTCAAGCCTTGAGCAAAAAGAACGATGAATCCTTCAAGGCGTACGCCCAACGTTGGAGGGAGTTGGCGGCACAGATAGAGCCCTCGCTGTCGGATAAGGAGACGGTGTCCTTATTCATCAACTCGTTGACTGGTCCCTATTACGATAAAATGATAGGGAACACAACGACACTCTTCTCGGACATCATCACCATTGGAGAAAGGGTGGAACAAGGACTTAAAAGTGGGAAGCTGGCTAAGCCTTCCCAACCATATGAAGCTAAGAAGGCCTTCGGGAAGAAGAAAGAAGGAGGAGTCAACGCTATAACCATTTCTCCATCTCCTTCCGCTTCGAAGTCAGGCAAATCGCAAAACAACTCTGTGAAGAAGTTTGATAAACTTCCGACCACTTATAGCGATCTCCTGCCGAAGCTAGTGGAGGCGCGTCTTATAGCTTACATTCCACCAAAGAAAGTGAATCCACCTTACCCCGATTGGTACAATCCACAAGACAAATGTCTATACCATTCGGGGGCACCGGGACATTCAACGGAGAACTGCAGAGCTCTCAAGTATAAGGTCCAAGACCTTATCGATGCTGGGTGGGTCACTTTCGATTCGACGGCGCCCGACGTGAGCAAGAATCCTCTACCGCAGCAGGAGTAGAGAGAAGGGCAAGCCATGATAGGGCCCCTCCACATTTTTTCTTTTAGGGACTCATGATCAGTACCCGAGATCATGAGGACCTTTTCATGTAAATAAAGGGTTTTGTACAGTTTTACATACATATATCAATAAAGAGGCATTTTTCACACATTATTCTCTCATTTTGTTCTATTCTCTCTCTCTCACTAATATTAATAAACTCTAAACCTAAACAGAACCAATAAATAATTATGTCTGTGATTGTTCGCTCCGATCGGGATCCGAAAGCCGAAGGTGAATGGGTTGAGTTGGACAGTGATGAGGAGACCATCTCTCCGGATCTGCAAAGACTGCTAGATCAAGAAGCTCGTCTACTCCAACCGTATCAAGAAGAATTGGAGACCGTGAATTTGGGGCAGGGTCAAGAATTGAAAGAGGTCAACATTGGGACCCATATCAGTGATGAAATAAAATCACAATTGATCCAATTATTAAGGGAATACAAGGATGTATTTGCATGGTCGTACCGTGATATGCCCGGTTTGGACTCTAAAATCGTCGAGCACAAGTTGCCATTGAAAGAAGGGTTTCGACCCGTTAAACAAAAGCTTCGACGAATCAAGCCCGAATGGTCTTTAAAGATCAAGGAGGAGGTGGAAAAACAATTAGACGCGGGATTCTTGGTTGTATCCCAATATCCCGAATGGCTGGCTAACATTGTGCCAGTTATAAAAAAGAATGGAAAGGTTAGAGTGTGTGTTGACTATAGGGATCTGAATCGTGCCAGTCCAAAGGACGATTTTCCCTTGCCACATATTGATACACTCGTGGATCACACAGCCACGAACACGCTCTATTCCTTTATGGATGGATACTCGGGGTATAACCAAATCAAAATGAATATGGAAGACCGCGAGAAAACTTCTTTCATCACACCCTGGGGCACTTTTTGCTATAGGGTAATGCCTTTTGGACTTAAAAATGCGGGCGCCACCTACCAACGAGCGATGGTGACACTATTCCACGACATGATCCACAAGGAAATTGAAGTATACGTGGATGACATGATCGCAAAGTCGAAAGACGAGATGAACCATATTCAATATTTGAGAAAATTATTCAATCGGCTTCGCAAGTATCAGCTTAAGCTAAATCCGGCTAAGTGTACTTTCGGAGTCCGGTCGGGTAAGCTTCTCGGGTTCATCGTTAGTGAAAAAGGCATAGAGGTGGACCCCGATAAAGTAAAGGCAATAATGGAAATGCCTCCTCCTAAAACCGAGAAGGAGATAAGAGGATTCCTTGGCAGGGTTAACTACATTGCAAGGTTCATCGCACAGTTGACTGACACGTGCAAGCCAATATTCAAGCTGTTGCGCAAGAATCATTCCGAAACTTGGGATGAGAATTGTCAACGAGCTTTTGACAAGGTCAAACAGTGCTTGGCCAATCCACCAGTATTGGTGCCACCTGTCGAGGGAAGGCCATTAATCCTCTATCTAACAGTGCTTGATGAGTCCATGGGAGCCGTGCTAGGGCAACAGGACGAAACTGGAAAGAAAGAACGAGCCATCTACTACTTGAGCAAGAAATTTCTAGATTATGAAACCCGCTACACGCCATTAGAAAAGACTTGTTGTGCGTTAGCGTGGGCAACACAAAGGCTCAGGCAGTATATGATAAGGCATACTACTTGGTTGGTTTCCAAAATGGATCCAATTAAGTATGTGTTCGACAAGCCAATAATCACTGGGAAGATCGCCCGATGGCAAGTACAATTATCAGAATTCGACATCATACATGTCACACAAAAAGCCATCAAGGGTAGTACCCTAGCTGATTACCTAGCACACGGGCCGACCAATGATTACCAATCCCTTCAGGATGATTTCCCCGATGAGCATATAATGAGTATACAACATGAAGAACCAAAAGATGATGCGTGGACCATGTATTTTGATGGAGCCTCCAACATGCTTGGACAGGGGATTGGGACAGTGTTAATCTCCCCACAAGGAAAACATATCCCTCTAACAGCAAGACTCAATTTCGACTGTACAAATAATATGGCCGAATACGAGGCTTGCGCGTTAGGAATCCAAGCAGCAATCAACAATGGTATCCTAAAGCTCAAAGTATTCGGAGATTCGGCTTTAGTCATCCACCAACTGCGAGGTGAATGGGAAGTCCGAAATCCTAAGCTGATACCATATGTTGAGCATATCAAAGACCTGATACAATTCTTTCAAAATGTCGTCTTTGAATATATCCCAAGGGAGGAAAATCAGTTCGCTGACGCCCTTGCCACACTATCATCGATGTTCGCCTTGGATAAGGAGCATGAAATGCCCATCATCAATATCCGGCGGCACGATAAGCAAGCGTTCTGCCTACTGATAGATGAAGCTGTTGACGATCATCCATGGTTCCATGACATCAAACAATATCTGTCAAAAGGGGAATATCCTGATATGGCTAGCGATAATGATAAAAAGCATATCCGAAGAAGGGCCATGGGATTTCTGTTGATTGGAGAAACCCTCTACAAAGAGAATTATGACTCGGTCTTGTTGAGGTGCATAGACCGAGTCGAAGCTCAAAATGTAATCAAAGAAATACATGAGGGGGTTTTCGGTACCCATATTCCCGGGCCTGCAATGGCTAAGAAAATCCTTAGGGCAGGGTACTACTGGTCGACCATGGAAAGGGATTGTTACCAATACGTTCGGAAATGCCACAAATGTCAAGCATATGCCGACAATATTCATGTCCCACCAACGCCACTCAATGTGTTGGCTTCACCTTGGCCATTTGCAATGTGGGGCATGGATGTTATTGGACCCATCGAACCAAAGGCATCCAATGGACACAGATTCATCCTTGTGGCCATTGACTATTTCACCAAATGGGTAGAAGCGGCATCATATGCTCATGTGACTCGAAAGGTGGTAACATCCTTCATAAGGAAGAACATCATATGCAGATACGGTATTCCCGATAAGATCATCACTGATAATGGATCCAATTTGAACAATAAGATGGTGGAAGAACTGTGCAAAGAGTTCAAAATTCAGCACCACAACTCTTCCCCATATCGACCGAAGATGAATGGGGCAGTCGAGGCAGCCAATAAGAATATCAAGAAGATAGTACAAAAGATGGTTGTCTCATTCAAAGACTGGCATGAGATGCTACCCTTCGCTCTCATGGTTATAGGACTTCAGTACGTACATCCACAGGAGCTACTCCATTCTCCCTTGTTTATGGAATGGAGGCAGTTCTGCCGGTTGAAGTCGAGATACCGTCTCTGAGAGTAATCATGGAAGCAAAACTTTCCGAGGCAGAATGGGTTCAAAGTCGACACGACCAATTGAACCTTATCGAAGAAAAACGACTGAACGCCATATGCCATGGTCAAGCCTACCAAAGGAAGATCAAAAAGGCTTTTGACAAGAAAGTCCATCCTCGAATCTACCATGAGGGAGAGCTGGTGATGAAGAAATTGCTACCAGCTCAAAAGGACAAAATCGGAAAGTGGGCCCCAAATTACGAAGGACCATACGTGGTGAAGCGAGCCTTCTCCGGAGGAGCATTGATTCTCACAGACATGGACGGAGAAGAACTTCGATACCCAGTCAACGCTGACGTGGTAAAGAAGTATTATGCTTGAAGACGTTGCTTGCATCAGCCCGTTAGGATGAAAACCCAAAAAGGGCATCCTAGGCAAAAGTTAGGGCAAAACAAAAAGCCCGCCAGTACAAGGGTACTAGGCAAAACAAAGGCAAAATTATCCCCGCTAGGACATGTCCTAGGCAAAAATTAGGGGCAAAAGAATAAGATGCAAAAAGTAAAGCAAGCAACGATCACTTGAACCGAAAACCGAAAGGCGGTTCAAGTGATAATCTTCTAGAAGCAAGCGTCTTGCAGTATCTACACTCCTGGCTCAGGCATCTCACCCGAAACAACTAGGGAAACGGGAAGAGCAGCAATCACAGATATAATTGTTTAAGCCAAAAATGTATAGCCCACCTCGGCCAGCCATTCTTCAGAAATTCCCTTTGTAAACCTTTCTGTAAAAAACACTTGTGAATATCAATAAAATATCCATTTGTTTCTTTTCTTTCTTGACCATGTGATTATGCCTCTGAATTGGTTTTTCATAAAATTGTACGAAATTCCATTAATAATCGATCAATAAAAGAAAATTGGAGGGGTTCCTGTAAAATCCATAATCTCCTGCATAAAGGCTCACAAAAATACTCCCTCGCGTCAATGACAGAAAGTCCTCCAAGAAGAAGAGGATAGGGAGAGCCACTCACTTTTCTAAATAAATGAACAAAAATAAAAAATTGTATTGCATTTGTGCATCACACATTCATTAGTTGTACATTCAAAGACCTTATCACGAGGCAACCGCATAAAATAGAAAAATAGAAAATTGCTTGTGTATGACAGCAGCAAGCAAAATGCAAAGATTCAGAAAATCAACAGCATCGTACAGAATAACTGAGCCTGGAGAGGCTTGCCGAAATAATACTCTCAGAATAACTGAGCCTGGAGAGGCTTGCCGAAAGAATACTCTCAGAATAACTGAGCCTGGAGAGGCTTGCCGAAAAAAGAATACTCTCAGAATAATTGAGCCTGGAGAGGCTTGCCGAAATAATACTCCTACAAAATAACTGAGCCTGGAGAGGCTTGCCGAAATAATACTCTCTCATAATAACTGAATTTAATTTCTTTAGCACTTTTAATTTCTGTACAGCAAAAGCCAAAAACATAAAAAAGGCAAAATACAGAAAAAGCCAAATCAGAAGAAAAGGCAAAATACAGAAAAAGCCGAAAATAAAAAAGGCAAGGATACAGAAAATCCAACAAACAGTTTGTACAGAATAACTGAGCCTGGAGAGGCTTACCAAAATACTCCTCATCCCCCAACTGTACAGAGTAAATGAGCCTGGAGAGGCTCGCAGAAATAATACTCCCTAGAGAAACCTCAGCTCGCGCTCAGAACAAATCCCCAGCGAGAGCTATCAAAGCAAGATCGACAAAATTCCCAATGGAAGTACGATCTCCCAAGCAGAATATCCAAGTCAAAGGACTTAAACTTCCTCAGTGAAGATAGCTCTCCAACTCAAGTGTTGAGTGAGGCTAAGCCTGCAGAGGCTTCCTAAATAATACTCTGGGATACATAAGATCCCTCATTCCCCAATCGCCTACTCAGAGGCATCCCTGCAAAAAGAGAAAAAATCAAAAATATCAATAAGTATTCCCCAAGCGGAATCTGGCACTCAGCCGAACACTGAACTTCAAATCCCCAGTCGCCTACACAAGAGGCACTCCTTCAAAAAGGAAAACCCAAAGAAAAAATCAATAATCATTCCCCAAGCGGAATCCGGCTCTCAGCCTATCATTGAATATCAAGATGATCTGCCTAACAGAAGAGGCCAATCACAACCAATGACAAAATCCCCTGGCGGATAACAGCCTACACAGAGGCAACAAAATCCAAAAGTTAAAAAGAGTTACCCGAATAAGGATAACCGGGATACTCCACCTACGTCAAAAGGACGTCAGCCAAACATAAGGCATTGCTCAATTCAGAGAGAAAGAGCATCTGTGTCTATACCCCAAGGAGTCAGAAATTCCCCAAGGGTACCAACAATGCAATGCAAGTTGGGGCACAGGAACCTGTGAATGACTGCACATCCCCTAGACGGATCCCTGCGTTATCCAGCCCTCAGTGGCACAAAATCAAAAAAACAACCGTCGAAGCAGCATCGTGGACTGTGGAGACAAAATCATCACAAATCCCTGAAAAGGAGATATTCACACTACCCCGTCGTCACAAACACGGAGGTACACAGCTTCCGGCTCGAGCAATGAGCGAAGCTATCTCTGGAAAGGAGGCACTCACTGCTTACCGTCGTCACAAAGGTACTTAGCTTCCGGCTCGAACAAAGAGTGAAGCTAAGCCTGGAGAGGCGGTACTCACAGCTTCCAGCTTGGGCAGCAAGCAAAGCAAAGCCTGGAGAGGCGAAACTCACACTGCTCACCGTCGTCACAAAGGTGCTTAGTTTCCGGCTCGAACAAAGAGCGAGACTAAGCCTGGAGAGGCGAAACTCACACTGCTACCGTTGTCACAAGGGTACTTAGCTTCCGGCTCGAACAAAGAGTGAAGCTAAGCCTGGAGAGGCGGTATTCACAGCTTCCAGCTTGGGCAGCAAGCAAAGCAAAACCTGGAGAGGCTACTCGACAATTTTCCACCGGAAGACACTACAAGTCAGAAGGTTGGCTTATTACCCGGACAATTGGGTCAACTCCTTTACTTGTCAATCGATGCACTAAAAAGACCGTTTGACTAAGTAAAGGGGGGGCAGCTGTAGACCCCTAAAATTGTCCGGGTCGGAAATAAAAGCTTGAAGACTCTCGAAGACTGAAGGAAGATCAGCCAGAAGGACTCCTGGAAGGCCCTAGGAGGGTTCTCTGTAGGTCTAGAGGTCTTAGAATAGCTCAAAATAAGGAAGTGGAGGGAATGAAGCCCAATACGGCCGTACTGAACTTAATACGGCCGTATTGAAGCTTCAATACGGCCGCAATGAACTCAATACGGCGTATTGAAGTTTCTGAAACTTCAATACGGCCGTACTGAAATCAATACGGCCGTATTGAAGCTTCAATACAGTCGTATTGAATTTAATACGGCCGTATTGAAATTTCTGAATTTCAATACGGCCGTATTGAACTCAATACGGCCGTATTGAAGTTCAAAAATTTCAATACGGCCGTATTGCTTCTGTAGGCCGTATTGCGCCTATTCCCTATAAATATGACGTCAATTGGACGTCATTCCACACTTTTTGGAGATAGTTTCAACCCTCTCCTTGAGTATTCTGGGGTTTTTGAGCAGTGTTCTGCCCTAGAAATCACTCGGAGAGTTGATCCGACAAAGTTCTTGAGCCCCGAGCCATTTTGCTTGAGGATCGAACCTAGTCGAAGGGAAATCCTCCGGATTTCCATAGTTAAAAGTTTTAGGAAGGAGCGAGCGAGCTTGTAGAGCGAGGGAACGCCAAAAAGCTTCCCAGTTTTACTCAATATATAAAAGCACGCTTCAAGAGGTTTCTTCTTAAATCCTTCCTTTTACTGCTTTCTGTGTGCATATTTAAACTGTCATCATGTAGATAGTTAATTTATAATCGCTTATAATAAATAGGGGTAATTTAGTAATTTTACGTTGTTATTTTAGAAAATAATCTGTCATAGGGAACCCGAAAGGGGCGTTGTGGGGTGCTAACACCTTCCCCACGCGTAACCGACTCCCTTACCCAACTCTGGTTGTAATGGCCAAAGTTGATTTATAAAATCAATTGCCTTATCCCTTTTTCCAATGTTTTGAGTAAAACATTGGTGGCGACTCCACGAACCCTCCTTTTACGAAAACCACTAATCCATGGAGGGTCCCGCTTGGGATTAATATGGATTGGTGAGACATTTTAATAAATAAATTGGATAAGATCGACAAGGTCTCAGTTTGAGAACAAGTCGTTCTAATAATCCAATACATTTTCAAAACTAAAATAAAAGCGAGCTCGACCGTCTTCGCGACCGCCGAGGCCCGTTTGGGCCGGTGGCGACACTCCCCCCTTTTTCTCACACTCTAAACCTCTTGATTGGTGTGGAGATTCAAGTTTGACATACAAAGATTACCAATGTGCCATAGATAGGTACATTTTGACACCCATCGTGTGGCTAAACCAAAGGCTTCCCACGATGCAAGGAAACTATCAACATTGAGAAAAGAAAATGCCTTCTTGAAAAGCCAAGATCCCTTTTGGAAGCCATCCCATATGACACACATGCAAACCCAACTGTCATTTCCATCACAAAGATACCAAACACCTACCCCTCACATCTGCACAACTATATTGGAGAACATGTCATTGATAGTTCCAATCATTAGCCAACACTCTTAAAACATTCCAGTATGTATGCATCGTCATTCCTTTATCCTGACTATCATGCAAGCATAATTGTTAGACCACTAGAAGTCCCTCCCTCTAGACAGGTATGATGATACAATGGATCCTAATGAACATATTGATGTTTTCCTTACCTTGAGCACCAATGATGACACGATGTTATGTTGCATCTTCCAAACATCATTGAAAGGATGATCATTGAGTTGTCTCATCCGTCTTCCCTTCAACTCTGTCAGATCTTTTGACACACTTGCATCTTAATTTTCTATTTAATGTGCTACTAGTCAGCTGCATCAATTGACCTCCTTGGCTTTGGTCAATATCTGACAAGATAAACAGAATCACTATGAGTCTTCATGGAATGGTTTAATAAAGTGCCTTTAGAGATCAAGGACTTCAATCTAATAGTAGCTTTGCATCACCTCACCATGACTCTTAAGTCGGGATCGTACGCAAAAAATATTTGTAAAAAGCCACCTATTAACATAGACAACTGATGGGAGGTGGAAAGTGAAGTGAAGCTTGATCTTCTTTTTCCTTCTCCACTAACACGAATCTTCTTCCTTGGTCAATGATTACAGATTGAGATAGGACATAAGAATAAGAAAAAGATGAATCCCTAGGCTAAGATGGAAGTATCCTAGCTAGAAACTCAAAGGAATGCTCACGGCCAAGGCTTAGAATTTAGGAATTCCTAAGGCTAAAACCAATAACTAGTTGGGTGACTTTGAGAGAGAGAATTGGCTGAATAGTTTTTTAGATTTCTCAAAATGATTCAAAGTGAATACAATTTGAATGAAGAAAGCATTATATAGGACTGAAAGAGCTAGCTAATTGGCGCCTAATCCAAGTGACCAAACTTGATGCCAAGATTTGAGTTTCAAATGGAATTTGAAATTCAAATTTTGGTGAGCCATGTGCTATCCGTGAATTAAGGAAATTAGCATCATCTTAGGTTTCATTTGAGACTCATTTAGAGTGAATTTGGGGTGCACATGTTCATCTCATCCATGCTTAAAACATGTGATCCAAATTCATGCCAAATGAATCTTAAATGAAACTTGGATTTAGCCTAAGAGTCCTAATAATGTATTCCTTCTATAATTCTATTATAACGGTTGAAAAGGATTTGACCTCATATCAAGAGGTTCTTCATAGTGGACATCATGACCAACAAAAATATAAAAATAAGCATTA
Source organism: Cajanus cajan (assembly GCF_000230855.2). Taxonomy (NCBI): domain Eukaryota; kingdom Viridiplantae; phylum Streptophyta; class Magnoliopsida; order Fabales; family Fabaceae; genus Cajanus; species Cajanus cajan. Next base: position 45,301,399 of record NC_138525.1, read on the forward strand.
GAGGCAATAATATATGATATAAATGGAAAGTGCATCCTAAGAGGACTTCCATTAAAAATGCTAAAAAGATTTTCTAAACTAAAAGAACTAGACTCTCTTATGCTAAGGATAGGATTCTGCCCATTATGAAGTCTAGGTGTATAACTAAAGCCTAAAAAGGTAAAAAGACTAAAACTATAGCACACTAAAGCATTAGTCCTAAGAACTAAAATGTCTTGTTGGAGGTACCCAATGTAGTGACCTAGGTATGTCTTGGAAAATAAAGAAAACTTAACTAAAAAATTACCTAAACAACTTTGTGTTGCATTATTTGTTAGATACATATGAGAAAAGGGTATTAAGAGGAGTCTAGAAGGCTCATATAATCTAAGTTTGTCTTGTAGGGAAATAGCCAAGTTAAGTTCAAATAAGTTTGAACTTCCCTCAAGATCAAAAATAGAAAATATGACTCCATGAGATGTATCCAACAAACCATACAAACCAAAAGTTGGGTGCTTTATGAAGAGAACTAAAGTAGAAAGAGTCTTAAAGAAAGAAGGCTTATCTACCTTGGGCACCACCAAGGAAGTAGTACAAGAAGTGGGACTAAGTGAAGTCCAATTCTTCTTCACTAATTCTTGAAGTTGAGATTCTTTTTCTTGAAAGGATTTTTTTTTAATCTCCAGTTCATGACTAGTGGTAACATAAGAGAAAGAGTTAAGGTCTTGATGAATAAAGAGAGTCTTTTTTAAATCATTTTCAATGGTAAAGTGACTTTCTTTAAGCAAAAGCCCTTTGGAAGAAATATTATCCTCCTTACTATTCTCTAAGACTATTGTTTGTTGTTTTTCTTTTTCTAACCACTCTTCAACTCTCTCTATACTTTTCTTCTTTTTTTCTTTCTTTATTTGTATTTTCTTTTCTTTTTATTCTCTTCTAAGTTCTTCCTTGTAGACCCCTAAAATTGTCCGGGTCGGAAATAAAGCTTGAAGACTCTCGAAGACTGAAGGAAGATCAGCCAGAAGGACTCCTGGAAGGCCCTAGGAGGGTTCTCTGTAGGTCTAGAGGTCTTAGAATAGCTCAAAATAAGGAAGTGGAGGGAATGAAGCCCAATACGGCCGTACTGAACTTAATACGGCCGTATTGAAGCTTCAATACGGCCGCAGTGAACTCAATACGGCGTATTGAAGTTTCTGAAACTTCAATACGGCCGTACTGAAATCAATACGGCCGTATTGAAGCTTCAATACAGCCGTATTGAATTTAATACGGCCGTATTGAAATTTCTGAATTTCAATACGGCCGTATTGAACTCAATACAGCCGTATTGAAGTTCAAAAATTTCAATACGGCCGTATTGCTTCTGTAGGCCGTATTGCGCCTATTCCCTATAAATATGACGTCAATTGGACGTCATTCCACACTTTCACACTCAGTTTTGACTCCCTCCTTGAGTATTCTGGGGTTTTTGAGCAGTGTTCTGCCCTAGAAATCACTCGGAGAGTTGATCCGACAAAGTTCTGGAATTCCGAGCACTTAGCTTGGAGATTCGAACCTAGTCGAAGGGAAATCCTCCGGATTTCCATAGTCAAAATTTTATAGGAGGGAGCGAGCGGGCTTGTAGAGCGAGGGAACGCCAAAAAGCTTCCCAGTTTTACGAAATATATAAAAGCACGCTTCAAAGGTTTCTTCTTAAATCCTTCCTTTTACTGCTTTCTGTGTGCATATTTAAAACTGTCATCATGTAGATAGTTAATTTATAATTGCGTAGAATAAATAGGGGTAATTTAGTAATTTTACACTGTTATTTTAGAAATAATCTGTCATAGGGAACCCGAAAGGGGCGTTGTGAGGTGCTAACACCTTCCCCACGCGTAACCGACTCCCTTACCCAACTCTGGTTGTAATGGCCAAAGTTGATTTATAAAATCAATTGCCTTATCCCTTTTTCCAATGTTTTGAGTAAAACATTGGTGGCGACTCCACGAACCCTCCTTTTGCGAAAACCACTAATCCATGGAGGGTCCCGCTTGGGATTAATATGGATTGGTGAGACTTTTAATAAATAAATTGGATAAGATCGACAAGGTCTCAGTTTGAGAACAAGTCGTTCTAATAATCCAATACATTTTCAAAACTAAAATAAAAGCGAGCTCGACCGTCTTCGCGACCGCCGAGGCCCGTTTGGGCCGGTGGCGACAGATGGCGACTCCGCTGGGGAAGCTTCGAGAGTCAGTCCCATTTAGTGACAGATTATTTTTAACAAATAATAGTTAAAATTACTTCATTACCCCTTTGCTTGTATGATAACATGCTTTATATATTTGGCTTTAAATAACTGTTGTATTTTTAAATTTACGCAATTGTTTGAAATAAAAACTGCACACAAACCTTTGCACACAACAGTTCCCTCTATACCCGGGGGCATGAGTGATTAACCATAGGGAGTGGATGTTAGAGGAAAGACCATGTGTAAAAATATAATAAAAATGAGGAGCATGTGCATCATTACCAATAAAGATATCATGCATCCTCATAAACCATGCATTTTAGGTTCACCAATACCTCTTGACATGAGTAAAAGTGACCCATAATTATCGAGATTCTCCGTTGAGGAGAGATCATAAGTCAAGGAGGGTGGTAACACTCTGTTTTAAAAAGGCAGCGCCTTAAAAATGGAGGGTTATCAAGCTCATGTCAAGAGCGTATTCATTCCATAAATTAATTAGATTAAATATTCATTTTTAGAAAGTGGCTGGTCATCTCTCTGTCCTCACACGCGCAAAGAAGATCAAGAAAATGGAAGCATTGGAGGAGCAAAACAAAAAGCTCACAACCGAGCTTTCACAACTTAAAGACCAAATGGTGCAAATGATGGAACTCATGCGTCATCACAACATCCATGAATCTCATCACAGTGATCATGGGTCCCATCATGAGGGAGAGGAGGAAGAGCATGAAAAAGATCCTCCACACGCTGTACACCTTGGGGCTGGAATTATGATTAAAGAGCCCGAAGTATCAAAGGAACAATTCCACGCCCTCGAGGATCGGCTAAGGGCTATGGAGGGGCATGATTTTGACATCAAAGATGCCGCCGACATGTGCTTAGTGAGGGACATTCAATTCCCTCCTAAATTTAAAGTGCCGGATTTCCCAAAGTATGTGGGATCGACTTGCCCCAAAAGTCATCTCACCATGTACTGTCGCAAGATGGCTGCATATGCCACAAATGAAAAGCTCTTGATCCACTGCTTTCAAGAGAGCTTAGCTGAAACTGCACTCAACTGGTATATGCAGCTAGATGGAAATCTAGTACATACATGGAGGCAGTTGGCCGACGCCTTTCTCAAGCGCTATAAATACAACATCGACCTAACACCCGATAGGTCTGATCTTCAAGCCTTGAGCAAAAAGAACGATGAATCCTTCAAGGCGTACGCCCAACGTTGGAGGGAGTTGGCGGCACAGATAGAGCCCTCGCTGTCGGATAAGGAGACGGTGTCCTTATTCATCAACTCGTTGACTGGTCCCTATTACGATAAAATGATAGGGAACACAACGACACTCTTCTCGGACATCATCACCATTGGAGAAAGGGTGGAACAAGGACTTAAAAGTGGGAAGCTGGCTAAGCCTTCCCAACCATATGAAGCTAAGAAGGCCTTCGGGAAGAAGAAAGAAGGAGGAGTCAACGCTATAACCATTTCTCCATCTCCTTCCGCTTCGAAGTCAGGCAAATCGCAAAACAACTCTGTGAAGAAGTTTGATAAACTTCCGACCACTTATAGCGATCTCCTGCCGAAGCTAGTGGAGGCGCGTCTTATAGCTTACATTCCACCAAAGAAAGTGAATCCACCTTACCCCGATTGGTACAATCCACAAGACAAATGTCTATACCATTCGGGGGCACCGGGACATTCAACGGAGAACTGCAGAGCTCTCAAGTATAAGGTCCAAGACCTTATCGATGCTGGGTGGGTCACTTTCGATTCGACGGCGCCCGACGTGAGCAAGAATCCTCTACCGCAGCAGGAGTAGAGAGAAGGGCAAGCCATGATAGGGCCCCTCCACATTTTTTCTTTTAGGGACTCATGATCAGTACCCGAGATCATGAGGACCTTTTCATGTAAATAAAGGGTTTTGTATAGTTTTACATACATATATCAATAAAGAGGCATTTTTCACACATTATTCTCTCATTTTGTTCTATTCTCTCTCTCTCACTAATATTAATAAACTCTAAACCTAAACAGAACCAATAAATAATTATGTCTGTGATTGTTCGCTCCGATCGGGATCCGAAAGCCGAAGGTGAATGGGTTGAGTTGGACAGTGATGAGGAGACCATCTCTCCGGATCTGCAAAGACTGCTAGATCAAGAAGCTCGTCTACTCCAACCGTATCAAGAAGAATTGGAGACCGTGAATTTGGGGTAGGGTCAAGAATTGAAAGAGGTCAACATTGGGACCCATATCAGTGATGAAATAAAATCACAATTGATCCAATTATTAAGGGAATACAAGGATGTATTTGCATGGTCGTACCGTGATATGCCCGGTTTGGACTCTAAAATCGTCGAGCACAAGTTGCCATTGAAAGAAGGGTTTCGACCCGTTAAACAAAAGCTTCGACGAATCAAGCCCGAATGGTCTTTAAAGATCAAGGAGGAGGTGGAAAAACAATTAGACGCGGGATTCTTGGTTGTATCCCAATATCCCGAATGGCTGGCTAACATTGTGCCAGTTATCAAAAAGAATGGAAAGGTTAGAGTGTGTGTTGACTATAGGGATCTGAATTGTGCCAGTCCAAAGGACGATTTTCCCTTGCCACATATTGATACACTCGTGGATCACACAGCCACGAACACGCTCTATTCCTTTATGGATGGATACTCGGGGTATAACCAAATCAAAATGAATATGGAAGACCGCGAGAAAACTTCTTTCATCACACCCTGGGGCACTTTGCTATAGGGTAATGCCTTTTGGACTTAAAAATGCGGGCGCCACCTACCAACGAGCGATGGTGACACTATTCCACGACATGATCCACAAGGAAATTGAAGTATACGTGGATGACATGATCGCAAAGTCGAAAGACGAGATGAACCATATTCAATATTTGAGAAAATTATTCAATCGGCTTCGCAAGTATCAGCTTAAGCTAAATCCGGCTAAGTGTACTTTCGGAGTCCGGTCGGGTAAGCTTCTCGGGTTCATCGTTAGTGAAAAAGGCATAGAGGTGGACCCCGATAAAGTAAAGGCAATAATGGAAATGCCTCCTCCTAAAACCGAGAAGGAGATAAGAGGATTCCTTGGCAGGGTGAACTACATTGCAAGGTTCATCGCACAGTTGACTGACACGTGCAAGCCAATATTCAAGCTATTGCGCAAGAATCATTCCGAAACTTGGGATGAGAATTGTCAACGAGCTTTTGACAAGGTCAAACAGTGCTTGGCCAATCCACCAGTATTGGTGCCACCTGTCGAAGGAAGGCCATTAATCCTCTATCTAACAGTGCTTGATGAGTCCATGGGAGCCGTGCTAGGGCAACAGGACGAAACTGGAAAGAAAGAACGAGCCATCTACTACTTGAGCAAGAAATTTCTAGATTATGAAACCCGCTACACGCCATTAGAAAAGACTTGCTGTGCGTTAGCGTGGGCAACACAAAGGCTCAGGCAGTATATGATAAGGCATACTACTTGGTTGGTTTCCAAAATGGATCCAATTAAGTATGTGTTCGACAAGCCAATAATCACTGGGAAGATCGCCCGATGGCAAGTACAATTATCAGAATTTGACATCATACATGTCACACAAAAAGCCATCAAGGGTAGTACCCTAGCTGATTACCTAGCACACGGGCCGACCAATGATTACCAATCCCTTCAGGATGATTTCCCCGATGAGCATATAATGAGTATACAACATGAAGAACCAAAAGATGATGCGTGGACCATGTATTTTGATGGAGCCTCCAACATGCTTGGACAGGGGATTGGAATAGTATTAATCTCCCCACAAGGAAAGCATATCCCCTTAACGGCAAGACTCAACTTCGACTGTACAAATAACATGGCCGAATACGAGGCTTGCGCGTTAGGAATCCAAGCAGCAATCAACAATGGTATCCTAAAGCTCAAAGTATTCGGAGATTCGGCTTTAGTCATCCACCAACTGCGAGGTGAATGGGAAGTCCGAAATCCTAAGCTGATACCATATGTTGAGCATATCAAAGACCTGATACAATTCTTTCAAAATGTCGTCTTTGAATATATCCCAAGGGAGGAAAATCAGTTCGCTGACGCCCTTGCCACACTATCATCGATGTTCGCCTTGGATAAGGAGCATGAAATGCCCATCATCAATATCCGGCGGCACGATAAGCAAGCGTTCTGCCTACTGATAGATGAAGCTGTTGACGATCATCCATGGTTCCATGACATCAAACAATATCTGTCAAAAGGGGAATATCCTGATATGGCTAGCGATAATGATAAAAAGCATAACCGAAGAAGGGCCATGGGATTTCTGTTGATTGGAGAAACCCTCTACAAAAAGAATTATGACTCGGTCTTGTTGAGGTGCATAGACCGAGTCGAAGCTCAAAATGTAATCAAAGAAATACATGAGGGGGTTTTCGGTACCCATATTCCCGGGCCTGCAATGGCTAAGAAAATCCTCAGAGCAGGATATTATTGGTCGACCATTGAAAGGGATTGTTACCAATACGTCCGGAAATGCCACAAGTGTCAAGCATACGCCGACAACATTCATGTCCCACCAACGCCACTCAATGTGTTGGCTTCACCATGGCCGTTCGCAATATGGGGCATGGATGTTATTGGACCCATCGAGCCAAAGGCATCCAATGGACATAGGTTCATCCTTGTGGCCATTGACTATTTCACCAAATGGGTAGAAGCGGCATCGTATGCTCATGTGACCCGAAAGGTGGTAACATCCTTCATCAGAAAGAATATCATATGCAGATACGGTATTCCCGACAAAATCATCACTGATAATGGATCCAATTTGAACAATAAGATGGTGGAAGAACTGTGCAAAGAGTTCAAAATTCAGCACCATAACTCTTCCCCATATCGACCAAAGATGAATGGGGCGGTCGAGGCAGCCAATAAGAATATCAAGAAGATAGTACAAAAGATGGTTGTCTCATTCAAAGACTGGCATGAGATGCTACCCTTCGCTCTCCATGGTTATAGGACTTCAGTACGTACATCCACAGGAGCTACTCCATTCTCCCTTGTTTATGGAATGGAGGCAGTTCTGCCGGTTGAAGTCGAGATACCGTCTCTGAGAGTAATCATGGAAGCAAAACTTTCCGAGGCAGAATGGGTTCAAAGTCGACACGACCAATTGAACCTTATCGAAGAAAAATGACTGAACGCCATATGCCATGGTCAAGCCTACCAAAGGAAGATCAAAAAGGCTTTTGACAAGAAAGTCCATCCTCGAATCTACCATGAGGGAGAGCTGGTGATGAAGAAATTGCTACCAGCTCAAAAGGACAAAATCGGAAAGTGGGCCCCAAATTACGAAGGACCATACGTGGTGAAGCGAGCCTTCTCCGGAGGAGCATTGATTCTCACAGACATGGACGGAGAAGAACTTCGATACCCAGTCAACGCTGACGTGGTAAAGAAGTATTATGCTTGAAGACGTTGCTTGCATCAGCCCGTTAGGATGAAAACCCAAAAAGGGCATCCTAGGCAAAAGTTAGGGCAAAACAAAAAGCCCGCCAGTACAAGGGTACTAGGCAAAACAAAGGCAAAATTATCCCCGCTAGGACATGTCCTAGGCAAAAATTAGGGGCAAAAGAATAAGATGCAAAAAGTAAAGCAAGCAACGATCACTTGAACCGAAAACCGAAAGGCGGTTCAAGTGATAATCTTCTAGAAGCAAGCGTCTTGCAGTATCTACACTCCTGGCTCAGGCATCTCACCCGAAACAACTAGGGAAACGGGAAGAGCAGCAATCACAGATATAATTGTTTAAGCCAAAAATGTATAGCCCACCTCGGCCAGCCATTCTTCAGAAATTCCCTTTGTAAACCTTTCTGTAAAAAACACTTGTGAATATCAATAAAATATCCATTTGTTTCTTTTCTTTCTTGACCATGTGATTATGCCTCTGAATTGGTTTTTCATAAATTGTACGAAATTCCATTAATAATCGGTCAATAAAAGAAAATTGGAAGGGTTCCTGTAAAATCCATAATCTCCTGCATAAAGGCTCACAAAAATACTCCCTCGCGTCAATGACAGAAAGTCCTCCAAGAAGAAGAGGATAGGGAGAGCCACTCACTTTTCTAAATAAATGAACAAAAATAAAAAATTGTATTGCATTTGTGCATCACACACACATTAGTTGTACATTCAAAGACCTTATCATGAGGCAACCGCATAAAATAGAAAAATAGAAAATTGCTTGTGTATGACAGCAGCAAGCAAAATGCAAAGATTCAGAAAATCAACAGCATCATACAGAATAACTGAGCCTGGAGAGGCTTGCCGAAAGAATACTCTCAGAATAACTGAGCCTGGAGAGGCTTGCCGAAAAAAATATACTCTTAGAATAATTGAGCCTGGAGAGGCTTGCCGAAAGAATAATCTCAGAATAACTGAGCCTGGAGAGGCTTGCCGAAATAATACTCTCTCATAATAACTGAATTTAATTTCTTTAGCACTTTTAATTTCTGTACAGCAAAAGCCAAAAACATAAAAAAGGCAAAATACAGAAAAAGCCAAATCAGAAGAAAAGGCAAAATACAGAAAAAGCCGAAAATAAAAAAGGCAAGGATACAGAAAATCCAACAAACAGTTTGTACAGAATAACTGAGCCTGGAGAGGCTTACCAAAATACTCCTCATCCCCCAACTGTACAGAGTAAATGAGCCTGGAGAGGCTCGCAGAAATAATACTCCCCAGAGAAAACCTCAACTCAAGCTCATGGAACGAATCCCCAGCAAGAGCTATCAAAGCAAAATCAACGCAATCCCCAATGGAAGTGCGATCATCCAAACAGTATATACAAGTCAAAGGACTTAACACTTCCTCAGTGGAAGATAGCTCTCCGACTCAAAGCGCTGAGTGAGGCTAAGCCTGCAGAGGCTTCCTAAATAATACTCTGGGATACATAAGATCCCTCATTCCCCAATCGCCTACTCAGAGGCATCCCTGCAAAAGGAGAAAAAATCAAAAAATATCAATAAATATTTCCTAAGCGGAATTCGGCATTCAGCCAATCATCAAACATCAAGATAATTCGCCTACTCAGAGGCATCCCTGCAAAAGGAGAAAAATAAAAAAAAAACATCAATAACTATTCCCCAAGCGGAATTTGGCACTCAGCCGAACACTGAACTCCAATTCCTCAGTCGCCTACATAAGAGGCACTCCTTCAAAAGGAAAAATCATAAAAAGATCAATAATCATTCCCCAAGCGGAATCCGGCTCTCAGCCTATCATTGAATATCAAGATGATCTGCCTAACAGAAGAGGCCAATCACAACCAATGACAAAATCCCCTGGCGGATAACAGCCTACACAGAGGCAACAAAATCCAAAAATTAAAAAGAGTTACCCGAATAAGGATAACCGGGATACTCCACCAACGTCAAAAGGACGTCAGCCAAACATAAGGCATCGCTCAACTCAGAGAGAAAGAGCATCTGTGTCTATACCCCAAGGAGTCAGAAATTCCCCAAGGGTACCAACAATGCAATGCAAGTTGGGGCACAGGAACCTGTGAATGACTGCACATCCCCTAGACGGATCCCTGCGTTATCCAGCCCTCAGTGGCACAAAATCAAAAAAACAACCGTCGAAGCAGCATCGTGGACTGTGGAGACAAAATCATCACAAATCCCTGAAAAGGAGATATTCACACTACCCCGTCGTCACAAACACGGAGGTACACAGCTTCCGGCTCGAGCAATGAGCGAAGCTATCTCTGGAAAGGAGGCACTCACTGCTTACCGTCGTCACAAAGGTACTTAGCTTCCGGCTCGAACAAAGAGTGAAGCTAAGCCTGGAGAGGCGGTACTCACAGCTTCCAGCTTGGGCAGCAAGCAAAGCAAAGCCTGGAGAGGCGAAACTCACACTGCTCACCGTCGTCACAAAGGTGCTTAGTTTCCGGCTCGAACAAAGAGCGAGACTAAGTCTGGAGAGGCGAAACTCACACTGCTCACCGTCGTCACAAAGGTGCTTAGTTTCCGGCTCGAACAAAGAGCGAGACTAAGCCTGGAGAGGCGAAACTCACACTGCTACCGTTGTCACAAGGGTACTTAGCTTCCGGCTCGAACAAAGAGTGAAGCTAAGCCTGGAGAGGCGGTATTCACAGCTTCCAGCTTGGGCAGCAAGCAAAGCAAAACCTGGAGAGGCTACTCGACAATTTTCCACCGGAAGACACTACAAGTCAGAAGGTTGGCTTATTACCCGGACAATTGGGTCAACTCCTTTACTTGTCAATCGATGCACTAAAAAGACCGTTTGACTAAGTAAAGGGGGGGCAGCTGTAGACCCCTAAAATTGTCCGGGTCGGAAATAAAGCTTGAAGACTCTCGAAGACTGAAGGAAGATCAGCCAGAAGGACTCCTGGAAGGCCCTAGGAGGGTTCTCTGTAGGTCTAGAGGTCTTAGAATAGCTCAAAATAAGGAAGTGGAGGGAATGAAGCCCAATACGGCCGTACTGAACTTAATACGGCCGTATTGAAGCTTCAATACGGCCGCAGTGAACTCAATACGGCGTATTGAAGTTTCTGAAACTTCAATACGGCCGTACTGAAATCAATACGGCCGTATTGAAGCTTCAATACAGCCGTATTGAATTTAATACGGCCGTATTGAAATTTCTGAATTTCAATACGGCCGTATTGAACTCAATACAGCCGTATTGAAGTTCAAAAATTTCAATACGGCCGTATTGCTTCTGTAGGCCGTATTGCGCCTATTCCCTATAAATATGACGTCAATTGGACGTCATTCCACACTTTCACACTCAGTTTTGACTCCCTCCTTGAGTATTCTGGGGTTTTTGAGCAGTGTTCTGCCCTAGAAATCACTCGGAGAGTTGATCCGACAAAGTTCTGGAATTCCGAGCACTTAGCTTGGAGATTCGAACCTAGTCGAAGGGAAATCCTCCGGATTTCCATAGTCAAAATTTTATAGGAGGGAGCGAGCGGGCTTGTAGAGCGAGGGAACGCCAAAAAGCTTCCCAGTTTTACGAAATATATAAAAGCACGCTTCAAAGGTTTCTTCTTAAATCCTTCCTTTTACTGCTTTCTGTGTGCATATTTAAAACTGTCATCATGTAGATAGTTAATTTATAATTGCGTAGAATAAATAGGGGTAATTTAGTAATTTTACACTGTTATTTTAGAAATAATCTGTCATAGGGAACCCGAAAGGGGCGTTGTGAGGTGCTAACACCTTCCCCACGCGTAACCGACTCCCTTACCCAACTCTGGTTGTAATGGCCAAAGTTGATTTATAAAATCAATTGCCTTATCCCTTTTTCCAATGTTTTGAGTAAAACATTGGTGGCGACTCCACGAACCCTCCTTTTGCGAAAACCACTAATCCATGGAGGGTCCCGCTTGGGATTAATATGGATTGGTGAGACTTTTAATAAATAAATTGGATAAGATCGACAAGGTCTCAGTTTGAGAACAAGTCGTTCTAATAATCCAATACATTTTCAAAACTAAAATAAAAGCGAGCTCGACCGTCTTCGCGACCGCCGAGGCCCGTTTGGGCCGGTGGCGACATTCCTTTTTTTTTGTATTTTCTTCCTCATGCATACTCTTAGGGATTCTAACCCCTTTGCCTATTTGAGACCTAGTTGGAGCAACCCTAGGTTTGGATCCACTAGTTTCTACAACCAATTTTGCAAGTAAATTTCTTATTTCCTCATTATTCTTTGTATTTTCTTTTTCTCTTCTCCTAAGCTCTTCTTCCCTTTTTGTGTTTTCCTCTTTTTTTTTTCTTATGTACTCTTTTAATTCCTTAAGTTCATCCCTAATACTAGGTCTACTACTATAGGAATTATGACCATGTACATTAGAGTAATCACTCATCTTTGATCAAGAAAAGGTTTATGTTTCAAAAGGTTGGATCAAAACGATTTTCACAAAGAGTGAGTGATGAAAATTTTTCACAAGTATTTGAAGGTGCAAGATTAGTATAAAAAGGTCTAAGTGTACAAATTGAACTATCAAGGGAGGTGGACTACTATGAATCACTTAAAAACCAAGCCTTTTCAAGTAAAAATCACTAAGCCCTTTTACACTTTCTTACAAAAACAATTTTTTGCACAAGAATTAAGTGTGTGTGTGTGTGCATGACCCCCTAATAGGCAAATTGAAGCCTTCTAAAATGAAAACAATTAAAGTAAAAGACCTAAGCAATTATACTACCAAAGCACTAAAGCATGCAAAGAAAGCAACTAAAGCATGTGCTAGTCGGATTCCCTAGGGTGGGAGTGTAGACCCCTAAAATTGTCCGGGTCGGAAATAAGACTCGAAGACTCTCGAAGACCAAAGGAAAGTCAGCCGGAAGGACTCCTGGAAGACCCTGGAAGTCCCTAGGATGATTATCTGTAGGTTTAGAGGTCTTAGAGTAGCTTAAAATAAGGATGTGGGAGAATTGAAGCTCAATACGGCCTCCTGGAAGTTCAGTACGGCCGTACTGAACAATTTGAACTACAATACGGCCGTACTGAACCCAATACGGCCATACTGAAGTTTTTGAACTTCAGTACGGCCGTACTGAAACCAATACGGCCGTACTAAAGTTTTTGAAACTTCAGTACGGCCGTACTGAATTCAATACGGCCGTACTGTAGTTCAAATCTTCAGTACGGGCCGTATTGATGTCAGAGGCCGTACTGCGTCTCACTCCTATATATAGGACGTCATTTGGACGTCATTCCACACTTTTCCACACTTCTTGGACTCTCTTCTTGAGTATTCTGGGGTTTTTGAGCAGTGTACTGCCCTAGAATTCTCTCCGAGAGCCGATCCGACGAAGTTCTTGAGTTCTGAGCATTTAGCTTGAGAATTCGAACTAGTCGAAGGGAAATCTTTTTGATTTCCATAGTAAAGATTAATTTTTAGGGAAGGAGCGAGCGAGCGTGTAGTGGGAAGGAGCGCCAAAAAGCCTCCTAACATTTGAATATATAAAAGCACGCTTCAAAGGTTTCTTCTTCAAAATCCTTCCTTTTACTGCTTTCTGATTGTTGCATTGCATGTTTAAAATATTCATCATGTAGATATCTTGTTCATAGTCGTTTCTAATAAATAGGGGTAATTTAGTAATTTTACACTGTTATTTATGAAATAATCTGTCATAGGGAACCCGAAAGGGGCGTTGTGGGGTGCTAACACCTTCCTCGCACGTAACCGACTCCCTTACCCGACTCTGGTTGTAATGGCCAAGGTTGATTTATGAAATCAATTGCCTTATCCCTTTTTCCAATGTTTTGAGTAAAACATTGGTGGCGATTCCAAGAACCCTTCATTTACGAAAACCACTAATCCATGGAGGGTCTCGTTTGAGATTAACATGGATTGGTGACTCATTCAATAAAATTGTTAGTTCGATTAGGTCTCAGTTTGAGAATAAGTCGTTCTAACAATCCACCACTTTTCAAAACTTAAAAAGAGTCCGACCATCATCGCGAATGCCAAGGTCCATTTCGGCGGGTGGCGACAGATGGCGACTCCGCTGGGGAAGCCTCGAGAGTCAGTCCCATTTAGTGATGGATTGTTTTTAAAATAATAGTTTAAAATTACTTCATTACCCCTCGCTTGTATAATAACATGTTTTATTTATTTGGCTTTAATAACTGTTGTATGTTTAAATTTTGCAATTGTTTGAAATACAAACTGCACACGAACCTTTGCACACAACAGTTCCCTCTATACCCGGGGGCATGAGTGGTAAGCCATAGGGAGTGGATGTTAGTACGACCGGTTGTCGAATGGGCCTAGGTGCCCGTAGACCGTTGTCGAAAAGCATCACTCAAGGTGATAACCATGAACTCGAGTCCGACAGTGCGTTGGAACTTTCCATCGACTTACGACGAGAGGGATTGGGTCCCTATAATGGGGGCACCTTGGGGGCCTCAGACCAGTGAGAACAGTTAGAACCTCCTTGAATATGCACTTTTCTGCAGGATACCCCTACCTCGTGATTCGCTCGTGACTGTTCGTGGATGAGTGAATTGTTTGTGCATTGTTTATGTGACATTGTTTGAGCATACATTGCATTCTTTAAACATACAACATTCCCTTTTAAAATAAGAATAAATAGGAATAAGAATCTTCCATTACATGGTGTTAACATCTACCTTCATCACATTCATATAGGTAGTTTCCATTTTCACCCAAAAAAAAATACAAAAAACGAAATACCCAAAAAAAAAAAAAAAAGATTATTTATCCAAACCAAGCAATATCATGCATCATCTTAGGAGCATCCCGAAAACATGATAATGCTTAGTTGAATAAACACAATGCATGCACATTCAACGTCATCATCTCATATCATGCATTCTTATCAAAGATCATGGAGGGATCTAGGTTTGCATTTCATACATCCCTCCTAGTAATTCATTAAAAAACATTAATAAAAAGAAAGGATCAATCGATGTGTATGTTCAAAGAATGGATCGCACGCCATTTGTTATTAAGTGTAAGCCAACAACCGCGCCAAGCGAGCGCACATCAACTCCGTTGTTGGTAATCAAGACGAATAAAGGGGAAGGTCTGACACCGTTAAGGACCACTGCTCCAAGACCTTTCCCCTACGAATCAAATAAGGCTGTGCCGTGGATATACGACATCCATTCTTCTGCCGACAGCGATATCTCTAACATCGCTAGACTTGGGGGCATGACTAGGAGTGGCAGGATCTACACTCCCGAAGATCTTCATGATAAAGCTCCCAAGAATAAAGAAAAAGAAAAAGAAAAAGAGAAAACCGAGGAAAACAAAGAATTCGAGGAGGAGACTAACGAGCTGTTAAAGTATATCCGACAGAGCGGGTACTCCATCATGGATCAACTTCATAAGACGCCAGCAAAGATTACTCTGTTGTCGTTGATCCTATGCTCCGAACCGCATCGGCAAGCTCTGTTGAAAGTCTTGAACGAGGCATACGTGTCGCACACTATCTCCCAAGACAAGTTTGAGGGGATTGTTAGTCACATCACGGCTAGTGATCACCTCTCTTTCACCGATGAAGAAATCCCCGCTGAGGGACCGAACCATAACAAGCCCTTGCACATCTCTGTAAAGTGCAAGGAATACCACATCGCTAAAGTCTTGGTGGATAATGGATCTTCCTTGAATGTGATGCCAAAAAGAACGTTCGATCAAATGGCAATCAAGGGAGTCCAAATGCGCCCGAGCAACATGATCGTTCGAGCTTTCGACGGTTCTAAAAGAGAAGTGGTGGGAGAAGTCAATCTCCCAATCCAAATTGGACCCACCATCTTCAACGTCGAATTTCAAGTGATGGACATTACTCCCGCATACAACTGTCTCCTCGGCCGACCTTGGATTCATGATGCGAAAGCTGTTCCTTTTACGCTCCACCAGAAAGTCAAATTCATAGTGGGTGACAAGCTGGTGACTGTACAAGCTGAAGATGACATACTCATCAGTAAGCCATCCACCATACCTTACGTGGATGCAGCAGAGGAAGCTTTAGAAACCGCCTTCCAAGCATTGGAGATTGCCAATGTCGAAACATTTCCCCGAGAAATGAAAAAGGTAGCCTCCATGCTCACCAAGAACGGATACTTGCCAGGACAAGGACTTGGCAAGGATTCCCAAGGAATTCCCGAGCTACCCGTTATCAAGGATAATCCGGGGAAACAAGGGTTAGGATACAACCCTATTAAAGATCAAAGGACGAAGAGGAACCAAAATCCTCCTCGACGTTCTTTAAGCCAGATCTTTAGGAAGGCCGGTTCACAAGCGTCAAGGCCGGTCGTCGTCATCAAGTGCTCTTCTCCTTCCGATAGGGATGTATAGACCTGATGACTATTAGAGATTACTCCTCGGGGACAGCCCGACCCCCGAGCCTCGATAGGGCACATGTTTCCATTATGATTATAATAAAATCATTCTTTATTCTTTCTCATTGCTTCTTTTCTTGCTTACAATAAATTTCTAAGCCGCATTATTTAACCCTGTTTGAATAAACATGAATGAAGTTAAAATTGTCTTAATAATAATAAACCCGCATCATTTTTATGTGGAAGTGTGTGTGACAACTTGGAGCACCTTTCCTTGGCCTCGACAAGTGCCATCATGGATAAAAAGAAATCCTTTAAAAACAAAAAGCTCGGCAGGAAACCCAAAAAGGGGGCTGCGCAAAAATAAGAGCAAAGAACCCGCTAGGAATCCCACAAAAGGGTGACCTAGGCAAAAATTAGGGTTGCAAAAATAAACAAAAACAAAGGTCCGCTAAGACGCCACGAAGGGGTGTTTTAGGCAAAAAATAAGGACAATCAAAAAAGCAAAAGAAACCCATGATGGTACCATGAACCGAATTCAAAAAGAAAGGTTCAAGGGAAGCTATCTAAGTTGTCAAAATCACAACGTCAATAACAAGATTTTCTTAACTTCATAAGTGTTTAATCAAACAAGCTTAAACACATAAGCCTACCTTGGCCAACCATTCTTACAAAAACCATTTTTGAAAAATAAATCCCCTCTAAAACACAAACTTCAGAACAAAAATATCTTTCCTTTCTTTTCTCTCTTGTCCCAAACGATTTTAGAATAATCTAGTGGAAACATGGAGATATAGTGGTCAATAGGAGGGTTGACATGTCTTCTAAAGGAAGGGAAGGATCACTTGGTTGATGACACCAATCTCGATATAACACGCATCATTCCTCGGTTACAGAAATCGGCATCGCACAGCCCGTCTGGAGGAATGGCAAAATTCAAACAGAGAAACGCATCGGTTAATTCTTTTGAAAAATGAATCAAATAGAATTAGGTGCATCATACCGCATACATGCATACAGATGATAGGTGTACTGGAAGATCACTTATTCTCTGTTTATTGAAAAAACAAACAAAAAAAAACAAAAAAACAAAAAAACAAAAAAACAAAAAAAAAACAAAAAACAAAAAACCAAAAAATATAAACTTCAGAAAAAAACAATGCGCCCGTACCATGTTCAGTACACCCGTACTAAAATCAGGGTTATGAACAAATTTTCAACTCAATACGGGCGTACCGAAATGAATACGGCAGCATTGGCCATAACGTCCACACCAATACGGGCGTATTGAATTCAATACGGCCTGTATTGGCCCATTCTCATTCATCACAACATCTTCATTCCTCTGCATACTTCATCTGTGAGTGTGTTTGAGATCCCTCATCATACAGAATAACCGAGCCTGGAGAGGCTTGCCGAAATAATACTCCCTAATTGTATAGAATAACTGAGCCTGGAGAGGCTTGTCGAAATAATACTCCCTAGAGACTTCTCAGCTCACTCTCGTGGATCAAATCCCCAGTAAGAGCTATCAAAGCAAGATCAGCAAAATTCCCCAATGGAAGCATGATCATCCAAACAGAATATCCGAGTCAAAGGACTCTGACTTCCTCAGTGGAAGATAGCTTTCCAACTCAAGCGAAGAGTGAAGCTAAGCCTGCAGAGGCTTCCTAAATAATACTCTGGGATACGTCAAATCCTCAATCCACATTTGCCTACTTAGAGGCACTCCTTCAAAAGGAGGAAAAATAAAAAAGATCAATAATCATTCCCCAAGCGGAATTCGGCATCGAGCCAATCATTGAACGTCAAGATGATCCGCCTAACAGAAGAGGCTAATCAAAATCAACGACAAAATCCCCCAGTGGATAACAGCCTACGCAGAGGCAACAAAACCGGAAAATCAAAAGAGTCACCCGAATAAGGATAACCGGGATACTCCACCAACGTCGAAAGGACGTCAGCCAATCATAAGGCATCGCTCACCTCAGGAAGAGCATCTTTGTGTCTGCATCCCCATGGAAACAGAATTTCCCAATGGGCACCAATTACACAATGGAAAGTTGGGACACAAGAACCTATGAGTAACTGCACATCCCCTAGACGGATCCCTGCGTTATCCAGCCCTCAGCGGCATCAAAATAAAAAACAACCGTCGAAGCAGCATCGTGGACTGTGGAGACAAAATCATACGACAGAATCCCCTAGTGGATAACAGCCTACGCAGAGGCAATAAAACCAGAAAATCAAAAAGAGTCACCCGAATAAGGATAACCGGGGTACTCCACCACCGTCAAAAGGACGTCAGCCAACCATAAGGCACCGCTCACATCAGAAAGAGCATCTTTGTGTCTGCACCCCCAAGGAATCAGAAAATTCCCCAGTGGGCACCAACTACGCAATGGAAAGTTGGGACACAAGAACCTATGAGTAACTGCACATCCCCTAGACGGATCCCTGCGTTATCCAGCCCTCAGTGGCACAAAAATCAAAAACAATCGTCGAAGCAGCATCGTGGACTGTGGAGACAAAATCATCACAAATCCCTGGAGAGGGCAAACTCACACTGCCAACGTCGTCAGAAACGCGGAGGCAGACCCTGGGGAGGGCAAACCGCAGACCCTGAAGAGGGCAAACTCACGCTACCAAAGTGACTAGAAGCACGGAGGTACGCAACCCTGGGGAGGGCAAACCGCAGACCCTGGAGAGGGCAAACTCACGCTACCAAAGTGACTAGAAGCACGGAGGTACGCAACCCTGGGGAGGGCAAACCGCAGACCCTGGAGAGGGCAAACTCACGCTACCAAAGTGATCAGAAGCACGGAGGTACGCAACCCTGGGGAGGGCAAACCGCAGACCCTGGAGAGGGCAAACTCACGCTACCAAAGTGACTAGAAGCACGGAGGTACGCAACCCTGGGGAGGGCAAACCGCAGACCCTGGAGAGGGCAAACTCACGCTACCCCGTCATCACAAACACGGAGGTATGCAGCTTCCGGCTTGGGTGTCGAGCGAAGCTAAGCCTGGAGAGGCGGTACTCACGCTACCCCGTCGTCACAAACACGGAGGTATGCAGCTTCCGGCTCGAGCGTTGAGCGAAGCTAAGCCTGGAGAGGCGGTACTCACGCTACCAAGGTTGTCAGAAGCACCGAGGTATGCACGAGCCTGGAGAGGCGACGACTAATACTCAACCTGGAGAGGCTACTCAACAATTTTCCACCGGAAGACACTACAAGTCAGAAGGATGGCCTACTCCCCGGACAATTGGGTCAACTCCTTTACTTGTCAACCGATACACCAAAAAGCCGTTTGACTAAGTAAAGGGGGGGCAGCTGTAGACCCCTAAAATTGTCCGGGTCAGAAATAAGACTCGAAGACTCTCGAAGAACAAAGGAAAGTCAGCCGGAAGGACTCCTGGAAGACCCTGGAAGACCCTAGGATGATTATATGTAGGTTTAGAGGTCTTAGAGTAGCTTAAAATAAGGATGTGGGAGAATTGAAGCTCAATACGGCCTCCTGGAAGTTCAGTACGGCCGTACTGAACAATTTGAACTACAATACGGCCGTACTGAACCCAATACCGCCATACTGAAGTTTTTGAACTTCAGTACGGCCGTACGGAAACAAATACGGCCGTACTGAAGTTTTTGAAACTTCAGTACGGCCGTACTGAATTCAATACGGCCGTACTGTAGTTCAAATCTTCAGTACGGGCCGTATTGATGTCAGAGGCCGTACTGCGTCTCACTCCTATATATAGGACGTAATTTGGACGTCATTCCACACTTTTCCACACTTCTTGGACTCTCTTCTTGAGTATTCTGGGGTTTTTGAGCAGTGTTCTGCCCTAGAATTCTCTCCGAGAGCCGATCCGACGAAGTTCTTGAGTTCTGAGCATTTAGCTTGAGAATTCGAACTAGTCGAAGGGAAATCTTTTTGATTTCCATAGTAAAGATTAATTTTTAGGGAAGGAGCGAGCGAGCGTGTAGTGGGAAGGAGCGCCAAAAAGCCTCCTAACATTTGAATATATAAAAGCACGCTTCAAAGGTTTCTTCTTCAAAATCCTTCCTTTTACTGCTTTCTGATTGTTGCATTGCATGTTTAAAATATTCATCATGTAGATATCTTGTTCATAGTCGTTTCTAATAAATAGGGGTAATTTAGTAATTTTACACTGTTATTTATGAAATAATCTGTCATAGGGAACCCGAAAGGGGCGTTGTGGGGTGCTAACACCTTCCTCGCACGTAACCGACTCCCTTACCCGACTCTGGTTGTAATGGCCAAGGTTGATTTATGAAATCAATTGCCTTATCCCTTTTTCCAATGTTTTGAGTAAAACATTGGTGGCGACTCCAAGAACCCTTCATTTACGAAAACCACTAATCCATGGAGGGTCTCGTTTGAGATTAACATGGATTGGTGACTCATTCAATAAAATTGTTAGTTCGATGAGGTCTCAGTTTGAGAATAAGTCGTTCTAACAATCCACCACTTTTCAAAACTTAAAAAGAGTCCGACCAGCGTCGCGAATGCCAAGGTCCGTTTCGGCGGGTGGCGACAGGGAGCTTGAAGTGACCTTGGTGGTATTCAAGCCACTCCCACAAGCACTACTCGAATTACCCTAAAACTAATAGGTTTAAAGAGGCCAATTACAAACCAAAAAAAACAAAGAAACAAAGGCCAAGAGCACAAGTGGCCTAAAAGAAAGTGTGCAAAAGAGAAATGTAAACAATAAAAGTAGATCTTCTAGTCTTCAATTCTCCACCCTTCACAAGGAACACCCAATGTTTGCCTTTCAATGGTGTATTCAGTCTTTTTTTTATGGTAGAACTCCTTCCAAAGGTCTTGGATTCAAATCGGACAACTCCTCCAATCAATTCACTGAAAATGTATATGATGAGTTTAGGAGCTTTCCACACCTAGATCAAGAAGAAACCACCAAAGAGTACAAGAGTCCAAAGAAATAAAAACTAAAAATGCACAATTAGGAAGGCTAAACTCAAGTGGAGATAAATGTGACAAAACTTAGGAGTAGAAAGTAGACACAAAACTAAAATTAAGGAACATTAAGAAAGGCAAGCACTCAAAAGATTAATTCCTAGAATGGCACTAGAATTGAGTAGCAAGTGTTTGATAAAATGTTGCACTTAACATGTTAAATTTTAAAGTCTCATTCAGCCACTAAAACATATTCCAAAGGTCCAAAGAATAAATCCAATTGCTAAGGTAGGAAAAATTGTCCAAAAGTCCACAAGTCTAGCAAATGATCCATTTTGTTTGCATTTTTTTCCCACTTGTTTTGGCACGGTTTTTTTTTTAATGATAATGTCCAGCCACTTTGTTTCTTTTTTTTATTTTTAATATTAATATTCCTCCTTTGCTTGGGTTTTACACTTGTGTTTGTTGATTTTGATTAGGAAAAATTTGGAATATCCTTTTAGCAATTAGTGATGGCTTAATGAGTCAATAATTTGAGTTTCTTTAAGCTTTATGTGCAATAAAGTCCAACAGTAAAATAAGTGCATATAATCACTTTTCAACCTCAAATTATCAAGCAAAACATGTTCATATTAAGTGCAAATGGAAAAGGAAAACAAGATGGCCGAATTTAGAAATATGTGCAAAGATACAAATCACACATGAATGGTTAAATATCAAGGAACATGCTAGGACTAATTAGCATGCATGATTGACTCTCTAAAGCACTCTAAATCCTACGACCATTTCAACAAACATATAGCATGCATATCATATTTTGATCATGAAAGTGTTTAGGCATGTGTATTTGGAATTTTCTTTCAAGAAAAATTAGGGAGAATCATATTCTTATGACAAAACTTAATAGATTAAAAAATTAAAACACATGATAATCATTTTTCTTATCATGCACAAAATTTTCCAGCCACCCAAACTTAAACAAAAATGGACGAAACCTACAAAGAAACCTAGGCACCAAGATGATTCACAAGAAAATTTATGGCATGAATCAATGAACAAAACAAGACAAATAGACCATGAGAATATAGCATGAATATGATATATTTAGCACAACTTCAAGACAAGCAAGAAGACACCATGACATGACCATATTTTTAAAAGACTCAAAATAGGCCAGAGATTACCCTTGAAGAACCATTGGCTCAAGATACCACATGATGGCATCCCTCCTTGCATGGATTGAATTAGGAACTTCAAAGAGGGAAAGCCGGACTCCTTGGATCATGGAACTCAAGGTTTCTAGCCTTGGAGATGGAGATGGGCGAATGGTGTTTATGGAGGCTAGGTGTTTGATGAAATGCTAAGGTAGTACTCTAGGGTTTTGGCTTACTTCATTGATCGATGAAGGCCACTCCTAAAGGTGAGAACACTCACGGTGAAGATGAGAAGAATAGGTGGCCGAAATGACCAAGGGGACTAAGGAAAGAATATTAAGGCTCAAAGGCTCTCTTAATCTCATAAATTCCAAAGTATTTACAAGGTTGCTAGCCTAGGGTATTTATAGAAGGGAGGATGCATTTAGGGTTACATTTGAGAGTGCTTGGCTAAAAAATACAAGCCAAATGCACTTCAAATGAAACCTAAATTAACCCTAGATACTACTTGGTGGCCAAGGATGGAATCTTTGGGTTTGGTTAAGCTACATCTAGGTGCATGATAAGACCATGCAACCTAGGTACCCTCCACTTGGGCCTAAACCTTGCGAAGTCCAAAAATAAATCCAAAGCTACCAAAAAACACGTCTAGGCCTTATTTTCTTAGCCTAATAAAATACCCTAGCTATAAAATAAAATCCTATAATCTAAGGCACCCCATAATATAAAGGTAAAATGGGAAATACAAGTAAAAAGAAATCCTATGTTTAAGGGACCCAAAATACAAGGGTAAAATAGGAAATTAAAAACAAGGGTAAAATAGGAATAAATCTTATACTAATAAAAAAACGTAGGAGCTAAGGCCCAAAAGTAGACCCACTCTTCTTATGGTTTTCAAAACTAACCCATTCCCTTGCCTCGTTCAATATATCACCTCTTGGTCTTCTTGGCCTTAGTGTGGTGTCATCACTTGGGAATTCACCAAAGCATTTAGCCTACCAAGAGGCTTGTTCAAAACTAGCTTTATGCTGGGACAAAACCTTCCTCCAAGCCCTCTCCTTATAAGACCAAAAAGCCTTCTTCTTAGCCTTTAATTCTCCTTGAAGCATCGCTTGAATCATTAGAAGCGGTCGACTCTAGCTTTTGCACCAAAAATAACAATTTAGTGTTCACTCGGCGTAAACAATTAAGCTCTAACTCAAACTTCTTGTTTATGCTAGTCGTGTCAATCATTACAACCAGAGCATCCCATAATTCCTTCTTAGAGTTGGCCTGCTTCCTCCGAAGGTCCTTGACTTTGGTGTTTGACTTTATCATAACACTTTGCACCAAAGCCAAAGACCAAACCTGTAACTCACAACAATAGCTCCATTTATGCATAAAGTTGAATTGGCCGAGAGACTTCTGCCTTTATTTGAAAGTCAGTTCTTGGCTCAAAAAATCTTAAGCGCTTATGTTGGCAGCCAAGAAGCTCAGCCCCATGAGAGATTGTGACATCGAGAGTGTGGTCAGCTTCTACTACTTTAATCATTGAGCAGTTTCTTCAACGACCACCTCTTTTGACCTCTTCTTTCCCTGTTTGTGTCACCAAGTGTCCTTATGACTCTTCCTTTTTGCTTTATACCCCTTATCATTTTGGGGAAGGTTAACATCCATGGGGGGAGGGATCCTTAATGTAACCCCCTTTTCAGATTACATATGCTAATTATTCAATTAAAGTTTTATTCAATAAAAGTCACTGTCGCCACCGGCCCGAAACGGGCTTTCGGCATTCGCGAAGACGGTCGAGCTCGCTTTTATTTTAGTTTTGAAAATGTATTGGATTATTAGAACGACTTGTTCTCAAACTGAGACCTTGTCGATCTTATCCAATTTATTTATTAAATGTCTCACCAATCCATATTAATCCCAAGCGGGACCCTCCATGGATTAGTGGTTTTCGCAAAAGGAGGGTTCGTGGAGTCGCCACCAATGTTTTACTCAAAACATTGGAAAAAGGGATAAGGCAATTGATTTTATAAATCAACTTTGGCCATTACAACCAGAGTTGGGTAAGGGAGTCGGTTACGCGTGGGGAAGGTGTTAGCACCCCACAGCGCCCCTTTCGGGTTCCCTATGACAGATTATTTCTAAAATAACAGTGTAAAATTACTAAATTACCCCTATTTATTCTAAGCGATTATAAATTAACTATCTACATGATGACAGTTTAAATATGCACACAGAAAGCAGTAAAAGGAAGGACTTTAAGAAGAAACCTTTGAAGCGTGCTTTTATATATTGAGTAAAACTGGGAAGCTTTTTGGCGTTCCCTCGCTCTACAAGCTCGCTCGCTCCCTCCTATAAAATTTTGACTATGGAAATCCGGAGGATTTCCCTTCGACTAGGTTCGAATCTCCAAGCTAAGTGCTCGGAATTCCAGAACTTCTTCGGATCGACTCCCAGAGAGATTTCTAGGGCAGAACACTGCTCAAAAACCCCAGAATACTCAAGGAGGGAGTCAAAACTGAGTGTAAAAGTGTGGAATGACGTCCAATTGACGTCATATTTATAGGGAATAGGCGCAATACGGCCTACAGAAGCAATACGGCCGTATTGAAATTTTTGAACTTCAATACGGTCGTATTGAGTTCAATACGGCCGTATTGAAATTCAGAAATTTCAATGCGCCCGTATTGAGTTCACTGCGGTTGTATTGAAGCTTCAATACGGCCGTATTGATTTCAGTACGGCCGTATTGAAGTTTCAGAAACTTCAATATGCCGTATTGAGTTCACTGCGGAATACGGCCGTATTAAGTTCAGTACGGCCGTATTGGGCTTCATTCCCTCCACTTCCTTATTTTGGGCTATTCTAAGACCTCTAGACCTACAGAGAACCCTCCTAGGGCCTTCCAGGAGTCCTTCTGGCTGATCTTCCTTCAGTCTTCGAGAGTCTTCAAGCTTTATTTCCGACCCGGACAATTTTAGGGGTCTACAGCTGCCCCCCCTTTACTTAGTCGGACGGCCTTTTGGTGTATCGGCTGACAAGTAAAGGAGTTGACCCAATTGTCCGGGTGATGCGCCGACCTTCTGACTTGTAGCGTCTTCCGGTGGAAAATTGTCGAGTAGCCTCTCCAGGTTTTGCTTTGCTTGCTGCCCAAGCTGGAAGCTGTGAGTACCGCCTCTCCAGGCTTAGCTTCACTCTTTGTTCGAGCCGGAAGCTAAGTACCCTTGTGACAACGGTAGCAGTGTGAGTTTCGCCTCTCCAGGCTTAGTCTCGCTCTTTGTTCGAGCCGGAAACTAAGCACCTTTGTGACGACGGTGAGCAGTGTGAGTTTCGCCTCTCCAGGCTTTGCTTTGCTTGCTGCCCAAGCTGGAAGCTGTGAGTACCGCCTCTCCAGGCTTAGCTTCACTCTTTGTTCGAGCCGGAAGCTAAGTACCCTTGTGACAACGGTAAGCAGTGAGTACCTCCTTTCCAGAGATAGCTTCGCTCATTGCTTGAGCCGGAAGCTGCATACCTCCGTGTTTGTGACGACGGGGGTAGCGTGAATATTTCCTTTTCAGGGATTTGTGATGATTTTGTCTCCACAGTCCACGATGCTGCTTCGACGGTTGTTTCTGATTTTGTGCCACTGAGGGCTGGATAACGCAGGGATCCGTCTAGGGGATGTGCAGTCATTCACAGGTTCCTGTGCCCCAACTTGCATTGCATTGTTGGTACCCTTGGGGAATTTCTGACTCCTTGGGGTATAGACACAGATGCTCTTTCTCTCTGAGTTGAGCGATGCCTTATGTTTGGCTGACGTCCTTTGACGTTGGTGGAGTATCCCGGTTTATCCTTATTCGGGTATCTCTTTTTGATTTTCTGATTTTTGCTGCCTCTGTGTAGGCTGTTATCCGCTGGGGATTCTGGATGTTGATTTTGTCTCCACAGTCCACGATGCTGCTTCGACGATTGTTTTTGATTTTTGTGCCACTGAGGGCTGGATAACGCAGGGATCCGTCTAGGGGATGTGCAGTTACTCATAGGTTCTTGTGTCCCAACTTTTCATTGAGTAGTTGGCGCCCATTGAGGAATTTCTGTTTCCTTGGGGTGTAGACACGAAGATGCTCTTTCTGAGATGAGCAGTGCCTTATGATTGGCTGACGTCCTTTGGACGTTGGTGGAGTATCCCGGTTATCCTTATTCGGGTAACTCTTTTTAATTTTTGGATTTTGTTGCCTCTGTGTAGGCTGTTATCCGCCAGGGGATTTTGTCATTGGTTTGTGATTGGCCTCTTCTGTTAGGCAGATCATCTTGATGTTCAATGATAGGCTGAGAGCCGGATTCCACTTGGGGAATGATTATTGATCTTTTTATGATTTTTCCTTTTGAAGGAGTGCCTCTTATGTAGGCGACTGAGGAATTGGGGTTCAGTGTTTGGCTGAGTGCCGGATTCCGCTTGGGGAATATTTATTGATATTTTTTTGATTTTTCTCCTTTTGCAGGGATGCCTCTGAGTAGGCGATTGGGGAATGAGGGATCTTATGTATCCCAGAGTATTATTTAGGAAGCCTCTGCAGGCTTAGCCTCACTCAGCGCTTTGAGTCGGAGAGCTATCTTCCACTGAGGAAGTGTTAAGTCCTTTGACTTGTATATACTGTTTGGATGATCGCACTTCCATTGGGGATTGCGTCGATTTTGCTTTGATAGCTCTCGCTGGGGATTCGTTCCGTGAGCTTGAGTTGAGGTTTCTCTGGGGAGTATTATTTCTGCGAGCCTCTCCAGGCTCATTTATTCTGAGAGAGTATTATTTCTGCAAGCCTCTCCAGGCTTTAGTTATGATGAAAGAGTATTATTTCGGCGAGCCTCTCCAGGCTCAATTATTCTGAAGGAGTATTATTTCGGCAAGCCTCTCCAGGCTCAATTATTCTGCGGGAGTATTATTTAGGCAAGCCTCTCCAGGCTCAATTATTTTGCGGGAGTATTATTTCGGCAAGCCTCTCCAGGCTCAATTATTTTGAGAGAGTATTATTTCGGCAAGCCTCTCCAGGCTCAGTTATTTTGAGAGAGTATTATTTCGGCGAGCCTCTCCAGGCTCAATTATTCTGTACGAGTATTTTTTCGGCAAGCCTCTCCAGGCTCAGTTATTCTGTATGATTTGTTGGATTTTCTGTATTTTGCCCTTTTTTCGATTTTGGCTTTTTCTGTGTTTTTGCCTTTTTTGTTGATTTTGGCTTTTTCTGTGTTTTTGCCTTTTCTGTTGTTTTTCGGCTTTTTCTGTACAGAAATGTTTCAGTTATTATGAGAGAGTATTATTTCGGCGAGCCTCTCCAGGCTCAATTATTTTGAGAGAGTATTATTTCGGCGAGCCTCTCCAGGCTCAGTTATTTTGAGAGAGTATTATTTCAGCAAGCCTCTCCAGGCTCAGTTATTCTGAGGGTATTCTTTCGGCAAGCCTCTCCAGGCTCAGTTATTTTGAGAGAGTATTGTTTCGGCAAGCCTCTCCAGGCTCAGTTATTCTGAGAGTATTTTTTCGGCAAGCCTCTCCAGGCTCAGTTATTTTGAGAGAGTATTGTTTCGGCAAGCCTCTCCAGGCTCAGTTATTCTGAGAGTATTTTTTCGGCAAGCCTCTCCAGGCTCAGTTATTCTGAGAGTATTCTTTCGGCAAGCCTCTCCACGCTCAGTTATTCTGTATGACGCTGTTGATTTTCTGAATCTTTGCATTTTGTTTGCTGCTGTCATACACAAGCAATTTTTCTATTTTTCCTATTTTATGCAATTGCCTCATGATGAGGTCTTTGAATGTGCAATTAATGTGCGCGATGCACAAAATGCAAGTTTAATTATTTTATTAATTTGTTGTTTTTTAGAAAAAATGAATGGCTCCCCCTATCCTCTTCTTCTTGGAGGAATTTTGTCATCGACGTGAGGGAGGATTTCTGTTATTGCCGATACGGCCGTTATTCATTTCAGTATGCCCGTATTGTATTGAAAATTTGTTCATAACCCTAATTTTGGTACGGGCGTACTGAACATGATACGGGCGTATTGTTTTTCTGAAGTTTATATTTTTTATTTTTTTGTTTTTTCAATAAACAGAGAATAAGTGATCTTCCATTACACCTATCATCTATATGCATGTATGCAGTATGATGCACCTAATTCTATTTGATTCTTTTTTCAAAATAATTAACCGATGCGTTTTTGTGTTTGGATTTTGCCATTCCTCCAGACGGACTGTGCTCTGCCGATTTCTGTTACCGAGGAATGATGCATATTTGATTTTGGTGTCATCAACCTAATGATTCTTCCCTTTCTTTAGAAGATGTGTCAACCCTCCTATTGACCACTATATCTCCATGTTTCCACTAGATTATTCAAAAATCGTTGGGACAAGAGAGAAAAGAAGGAAAGGGTATATTTTTCAAAAGTTTGTGTTTTAGAGGGGATTATTTTATTTTTTGAAAAAAATGGTTTTTGTAAGAATGGCTGGCCATGGTAGGCTTATGTGTTTAGGCTTGTTCGATTAAACACTTATGAGGTTAAGCACATCTTTGTTATTAATGATTGTGTTTTGACAACTTGGATAGCTTTTCTTGAGCCCCTTGTTGAATTCAATTGATGGTACCATCATGGATTTATTTTGTTTTTCTTTTTTTTGACGGCCCTAACTTTTGCCTAAAACACCCATTTGTGATGTCTTAGCGGGCTTTTGTTTTTGTTCATTATTTTGTAACCCTAATTTTTGCCTAGGTCACCCTTTTGTGGGATTCCTAGCGGGTCTTTTGCTCTTATTTTTGTGCAGCCCCCTTTTTGGGTTTCCTGCCGAGCTTTTTTTGTTTTTTAGGATTTTTGTCCTGAATGGATTTCTTTTTATCCATGACGGCACTTATTGAGGCCAAGGAAAGGTGCTCCAAGTTGTCACACACACTTCCACATAAAAATGATGTGGGTTTATTGATTATTAAGACGATTTTAACCTCACTTATGTTCATTCAAACAGGGTTAAAAAATGTGGTTTAGAATTTTTATTGCGAGCAAGAAAAGAAGCAATAATGAAGAATGATTTTATTATAATCATAATGGAAACATGTGCCCTATCGAGGCTCGGGGGTCGGGCTGTCCCCGAGGAGTGATCTCTAATAGTCACTGAGTCTATACATCCCTATCGGAAGGAGAAAAACATTTGACGATGACGACCGGCCTTGACGCTTGTGAACCGGCCTTCCTAAAGATCTGGCTTAAAGAACGTCGAGAAGGATCTTTGTTCCTCTTCGTTCTTTGATCTTTATTAGGGTCATATCCTAACCCTTGTTTCCCCGGATTGTCCTTGATAATAGGTAGCTCCGGGATCCCTTGGGAGTCCTTGCCTAATCCTTGTCCTGGCAAGTATCCGTTCTTTGTGAGCATATGAGCTACCTTCTTCATTTCTCAGGGAAACGTTTCAACATTGGCAATTTCCAATGCTTGGAAGGCGGTTTCCAAAGCTTCCTCTGCTTCATCCACATAAGGTATGGTGGATGGCTTGCTGATGAGTATGTCATCTTCAGCTTGTACAGTCACCAGCTTGTCACCCACTGTGAATTTGACTTTCTGGTGGAACGTAGAAGGAACAGCTTTTGCATCATGAATCCAAGGTCGTCCGAGGAGACAGCTGTATGCGGGAGTAATGTCCATCACTTGGAATTCGACATTAAAGATAGTGGGTCCGATTTGGATTGGAAGATTGATCTCTCCCACCACTTCTCTTTTAGAACCATCGAAGGCTCGAACGATCATGTTGCTCGGGCGCATTTGGACTCCCTTGATTGCCAATTGCTTGAGCGTTCTTTTTGGCATCACATTCAAGGAAGATCCATTATCTACCAAGACTTTAGCGATGTGATACTCCTTTCACTTTATAGAGATGTGCAAGGGCTTGTTGTGGTTTGATCCCTCGGCGGGGATTTCTTCATCGATGAAGGTGAGGTGATCATTAGCCTTGATGTGACTAACAATCCCCTCAAACTCGTCTTGGGAGATAGTGTGCGACACGTATGCCTCGTTCAAGACTTTCAACAGAGCTTGCCGATGCGGTTCGGAGCATAGGATCAACGACAACAGAGTAATCTTTGCTGGCGTCTTATGAAGTTGATCCATGATGGAGTACTCGCTCTGTCGGATATATTTTAACAGCTTGTCTGTCTCCTCCTCGGATTCCTTATTTTCCTCGGTTTTTTCTTCTTTTTCTTTCCCTTTATTCTTGGGAGCTTTGTCATGAAGATCTTCGGGAGTGTAGATCCTGCCACTCCTAGTCATGCCCCCAAGTCCAGCGATGTTAGAGATATCGCTGTCGACAGAAAAATGGATGTCGTATATCCACGGCACAGCCTTATTCGATTCGTAGGGAAAAGGCCTTGGAGTAGTGATCCTTAACGGTGTCGGACCTTCCCCTTTATTCGTCTTAATTACCAACAACGGAGTTGACGTGTGTTCGCTTGGCGCGGTTGTTGGCTTACACTTGTTAATGAACGGCGTGCGATCCATTCTTTGAACATACGCATCGATTAATTCTTTCTTTTTATTAATGTTTATTAATGATTTATTGGGAGGGATGTATGAAATGAATGACTCCTAGATCCCTCCATGATCTATATGCATGATATGAGATGATGATGTTGAATATGCATGCATTGTGTTTATTGAACTAAGCATTATCATGTTTTCGGGATGTCCCTAAGATGATGCATGATATTGCTTGGTTTTGGGTAAATATCATTTTTCTTTTGGATATTTAATTTGTATCTTTTTTGTATTTTTTGGGTGAAAAGGGAAACTACCTATATGAATGCAATGAAGGTAGATGTTAACACCATGCAATGGAAGATCCTTATTCCTATTTATTTTTATTTTAAAAGAATAGGAATGTTGTATGTTTAAAGAAATGCAATGTATGCTCAAACAATTTCACATAAACAATGCACAAACAATTCACTCATCCACGAACAGTCACGAGCGAATCACGAGGTAGGGGTCTCCTGCAGAAAAGTGCATATTCAAGGAGGTTCTAACTGTTCTCACTTGGTCTGAGGCCCCCAAGGTGCCCCCATTATAGGGACCCAATTCCTCTCATCGTAGGTCGATGGAAAGCTCCAACGCACCGTCGGACTCAAGTTCATGGTTATCACCTTGAGTGATGTTTTCCGACAACGGTCTACGGGCACCTATAGACCCATTCGACAACCGGCCGTACTAACATCCACTCCCTATGGTTAATCACTCATGCCCCCGGGTATAGAGGGAACTGTTGTGTGCAAAGGTTTGTGTGCAGTTTTTATTTCAAACAATTGCGTAAATTTAAAAATACAACAGTTATTAAAAGCCATATAGATAAACATGTTATCATACAAGTGAGGGGTAATAAAGTAATTTTTAACTATTATTTGTTAAAAATAATCTGTCACTAAATGGGACTGACTCTCGAGAAATTCCCCAGCGGAGTCGCCATCTGTCGCCACCGGCCCGAAACGGGCTTTCGGCATTCGCGAAGACGGTCGAGCTCGCTTTTATTTTAGTTTTGAAAATGTATTGGATTATTAGAACGACTTGTTCTCAAACTGAGACCTTGTCGATCTTATCCAATTTATTTATTAAATGTCTCACCAATCCATATTAATCCCAAGCGGGACCCTCCATGGATTAGTGGTTTTCGCAAAAGGAGGGTTCGTGGAGTCGCCACCAATGTTTTACTCAAAACATTGGAAAAAGGGATAAGGCAATTGATTTTATAAATCAACTTTGGCCATTACAACCAGAGTTGGGTAAGGGAGTCGGTTACGCGTGGGGAAGGTGTTAGCACCCCACAGCGCCCCTTTCGGGTTCCCTATGACAGATTATTTCTAAAATAACAGTGTAAAATTACTAAATTACCCCTATTTATTCTAAGCGATTATAAATTAACTATCTACATGATGACAGTTTAAATATGCACACAGAAAGCAGTAAAAGGAAGGACTTTAAGAAGAAACCTTTGAAGCGTGCTTTTATATATTGAGTAAAACTGGGAAGCTTTTTGGCGTTCCCTCGCTCTACAAGCTCGCTCGCTCCCTCCTATAAAATTTTGACTATGGAAATCCGGAGGATTTCCCTTCGACTAGGTTCGAATCTCCAAGCTAAGTGCTCGGAATTCCAGAACTTCGTCGGATCGACTCCCAGAGAGATTTCTAGGGCAGAACACTGCTCAAAAACCCCAGAATACTCAAGGAGGGAGTCAAAACTGAGTGTAAAAGTGTGGAATGACGTCCAATTGACGTCATATTTATAGGGAATAGGCGCAATACGGCCTACAGAAGCAATACGGCCGTATTGAAATTTTTGAACTTCAATACGGTCGTATTGAGTTCAATACGGTCGTATTGAGTTCAATACGGCCGTATTGAAATTCAGAAATTTCAATGCGCCCGTATTGAGTTCACTGCGGCTGTATTGAAGCTTCAATACGGCCGTATTGATTTCAGTACGGCCGTATTGAAGTTTCAGAAACTTCAATACGCCGTATTGAGTTCACTGCGGCCGTATTGAAGCTTCAATACGGCCGTATTAAGTTCAGTACGGCCGTATTGGGCTTCATTCCCTCCACTTCCTTATTTTGGGCTATTCTAAGACCTCTAGACCTACAGAGAACCCTCCTAGGGCCTTCCAGGAGTCCTTCTGGCTGATCTTCCTTCAGTCTTCGAGAGTCTTCAAGCTTTATTTCTGACCCGGACAATTTTAGGGGTCTACAGTCACTAGATAATACAAACCATTTTATAACAACTTAGTAAAATAAAACCCCTTTATCCTATGCTCTGGATTTTTGAATCTGACCTTCTAACTGCACATCCAATTTTTCTGTATTATGAGATCTCCAATATCTGGGTTTAAAAATATTTATGGGGTTAGACATTTAATTTCATTCACATCTCACACAAACAAATCAGACAAGTGCATAATAAGTTCATACAATTATCAATACACATAACAAATTGATAAGATTTTTCATTAATAAAAGTCCAAATAATGCAATATGATTATGAGAATGAGATGCAGATTTTGACTAAAAATATACTTTTAAAAATCATTTTGACTCAATACTCCATGGAGATTTTCCCTTTTGAGTGTTTAGTGAAGCTAGAGCTTAACATCACTCTCTCTAGTGATTCGGCAATGCCCCACTAAACGCGGACAAGTAGACAGTAGTCAGAGTGTTAGTCCACCCGGCAGGCTACCACGACACAGAATCAATAAAGACTGGCCATCTATGGGATTGCCCATGCCCAAACACTCCCTAGACCAAAGGTCTATCCCCCAGACCAGAGGTCCCGTCTTACCCATTCTGCTCAAACCCCATTTACTATCTTCTGACATTGGTAGCATAAAAAAAAATACCTCAATCAGACTTTCACAACCATATCAGGCTCTCTCACTTTATCCTTTTCTTTATCCATCTCGTACTGCCAACTGTCCTTGAAAGTACCCACTATCACAATTGTCAATCAATCTCTTGCCACCAATGTCTCGGATAGTAAACATAAAGAAAAGAATTCACGTAAAAAGTATCATTTCAAAATTACAAAACTTGTTCTTTTTCTATCAAATATCCTTGGTACAAAATTCATTTCTCAAATATTTTTTTTTTTTTGAAATTCTTTTCTTTTCCCCCCCAAAAATCTTTTGACTTAAAAATGACATTATGCAATATTCAATATGCAATGTGCATCACTATTAATCTATCACTTCAAAAATTATTCTCAATAAAACTCTTCAAATACAATTCAAACAATTTCAATAGAAACGTTCAATCATACACAATCAACCATTTCAAGATTCAACCTTAAAACATCAAATTTATCAAAAAGTACAATAAAAAACCATATCAACTAACCTAAGGTTCCATGCATCAAAACTTATAAGTAAAATTTAATATTTATTCTATAACTATATAGACATGAACAAAATTAAACATCTAACCCATACCTATTTCTCCAAGCTTGCTAGTTTTTTCCTAATTTCCTTGATTTCTTCTTCTCCTACTTCTTTTTCTTCCTCTTATCTTCTTCCTTTCTTCCTCTTTTCTTGAAATTTTAGTTGTTTACTCCTTGGTTGTGGAAAAGATAGAGTATTTTTTGGTGTTTCTTTGGCATTGGTTTATGTCTAGTTGTTAAGGGTTGTTGGTGAGCTTTTTGGTGTGTGGTTTTTCCTGTTTATACTAGTCTCCACCTCCATTAATGGCAAAGGTAGGAGGAGTGAATGTTGTTCTTCTCCTATTCTTCACCTAGGCACGGATCTTCTTCAAGGAGCTTGGAACCGATTGGATTGAAGGCAAGATGGAAGATGAATCTCGGATTTAGAAGAGGCTTAAGCCTTGGATGGAAGCATCCAAGCTTAAGAAGCAAGGGAAGGCTCACTTCAAAGAGGAGGAAACCTAGTAGGGTTCCTAAGGTGAAGCTCACTTTCTCTCACGGAGACTTTGAAAGGAAACTCGGCATAGGGCTCTCAAATTTCATAAAATGTTCAAACTGAGCTACAAGGTGTGAAGGAGGCAATATAAAGGATCCGGTTTCAAGGCACTTGGCGCCAATGTGAAGGAGTCACATGTGGCGTCAAGTTTTGAATTCAAAATTCAAAAATTTTGAATTCAAAATTCAAAAATTTTGAATTCAAAACTTCACACACACATGTCATGTCCGGTCACATTAGGCTAGGTGCATTTAGGTGTGATTTAGGATGCATTTAGGGTTAATTTTAAGTCACACATGTTCAGCCAAGGTGGTGTGAAACATGTGACTTAAAATGCAACTTAAATGTATCCTAAATTAAACCTAGTTTAACCTAATCCAATTAAACTACTAATCCTCCTTAAACCCTAATCTAATGACCTAAATACAATGGTCAAGAAAATACAATGAATAGGAAAAATTACAAGAAGAAGAATGAGCCTAATATTGGGTATCAAAAGCCCAAAGCCCAAGAAGCTCAAATATAAGCCTAAACACAAAAACCCTAATCTATGGTCATAATACAAGACCAAAATTGATGGAGGTGAGTAGAAGTAGTGAAACACAAACTCCTCCTAAACTCCTCCTAGGCTCGGATCTTCTTCAATGAAGATAGAAACACACTTGAAGAACTCGTGAAGATGAAGAACACTTTCTAAAATGGAAGAAGGAAGCATCCAAGCTCAAGAACTCAAGGGATTGCACACTTCAAAGTGAAGGAAACTAGGTTTTCCTAAGGTTTTTGAAGGCATTCTCTTAGGTTTTCTCTCTTGGATATTTCGGTGACTCTTGAGGGAATTAGCTGAAGGTAATGTTCAGAAATTCTCATATATTCAAAAGTGTTGATACAAGGTGGTAAGAGTTACATTTATAGGAAGAAACTAGGTCAAAGTTGGCGGCAATTCAAACTAGCCAAAGTGGCGCCAAGTTTGAATTTCAAATTTGAATTTGAAATTCAAAATTTGGCTTCCAACGTGACTAATTCAGATGCTACCATCATTTAGGTGTCATTTAGGAATGATTTGAGGTGAATTTGAAGCTCACATGGCTGGAACCACTCCATGCCATCCATGTGACTCAAATTCAACTCAAATTACTTCTAAATGATGCATAAATGAAGCCTAATTCTCCTATTAATGTATTCTTCATATAACCCTAATCTAATGACCGAAATACATTGGTCTAATGAATACAATGAATAGGAAAAAATATAAGAAGAAGAATGAGCCCAATATTGGGTATCAAAAGGCCAAAGCCCAAGAAGCCCAAAATTAAGCCCAAGACAACTAAACCCTAATCTATGGTCAAAATACAAGACCAACATCAAAGTAAATTCCTATACTAAAGAAATACAATAAAACATGGTGTTCAATCAATCAAAGCCCAAGTGAGAAGCACCCTAGGCCCACCAAGCCCATTGGGCCCACTAAGCTCTGAAGCAGTCAAATCTTCAAGTAATCTCCTGGCCATAGCTCTAGTGGTTGGGCCTTTAGCCCATGCTCTTCCATCATTCAAAATTCATTCAAAATCAAAATAAGAAATATGCAAAACAAGGAAGTAAAGGCAAGAAATCTATGATCTTCGAGGAAGGTGATTAGGTTTGATTGATTGAACACCATGTTTTATTGTATTTCTTTAGTATAGGAATTTACTTTGATGTTGGTCTTGTATTTTGACCATAGATTAGGGTTTAGTTGTCTTGGGCTTAATTTTGGGCTTCTTGGGCTTTGGGCTTTTGATACCCAATATTGGGCCCATTCTTCTTCTTATATTTTTTCTATTCATTGTATTCATTAGACCAATGTATTTCGGTCATTAGATTAGGGTTATATGAAGAATACATTAATAGGAGAATTAGGCTTCATTTATGCATCATTTAGAAGTAATTTGAGTTGAATTTGAGTCACATGGATGGCATGGAGTGGTTCTGGCCATGTGAGCTTCAAATTCACCTCAAATCATTCCTAAATGACACCTAAATGATGGTAGCATCTGAATTAGTCACGTTGGAAGCCAAAGTTTGAATTTCAAATTCAAATTTGAAATTCAAACTTGGTGCCACTTTGGCTAGTTTGAATTGCCGCCAACTTTGACCTAGTTTCTTCCTATAAATGTAACTCTTACCACCTTGTATCAACACTTTTGAATATATGAGAATTTCTGAACATTACCTTCAGCTAATTCCCTCAAGAGTCACCGAAATATCCAAGAGAGAATGCCTTCAAAAACCTTAGGAAAACCTAGTTTCCTTCACTTTGAAGTGTGCAATCCCTTGAGTTCTTGAGCTTGGATGCTTCCTTCTTCCATTTCAGCAAGTGTTCTTCATCTTCACGAGTTCTTCAAGTGTGTTTCTATCTCCATTGAAGAAGATCCGAGCCTAGGAGGAGTTTAGGAGGAGTTTGTGTTTCACTACTTCTACTCACCTCCATCAAAAATCAAAGTAACTTCCTATGCTAAGAAAATGCAATAAAACATGGTGTTCAATCAAGTAAGGTCCAAGTGAGAAGCACCCTAGGCCCACCAAGCCCATTGGGCCTACTAAGCTCTGAAGCAGACAAGTCTTCAAGTAATCTCCTGGCCATAGCTCTAGTGGTTGGGCCTTTAGCCCATGCTCTTCCATCATCCATTCTCCAATCTTCTAGATGAGTAGATATTTCTTGATATTTCCTAAGATATTTTAATAACATAGTGATTAGGTGTCCATTTTGTAGATATTTATAGGACTTTCTAGAATTTCCTTGAATTATTTAAGTATCTTAATGATTAAGTTTCCAATTTATTTAATAATTTGGTGATGAGATGTTCACTTTCTATTATGTAGAATTTTATAGAACTTTCTTGAGGTATTTGAATATCTTAATAGTTAAGCTTCCAACCTATTTAATTATTTGGTAATTAGATATCTACTTTGTAGAGTTCTGTAGAACTTTCTAGAACATTGTAAAATTATTAAAATATCTTACAAATTAATTATAATTTTGAGAAACTAATATCATCATTAGAATCTTGACCATTAAAAATATAAACTTTTGTCTCTTGATCATCTCCTAATTATGATAATTAATATTAATTAAATAAATTAGGATTTGCTTATGTGTCATAATTTCATTGGCTAAGACTTTTATTTTAATTTCAAATAACTATGCATTTTTATTAATTATTCCAAGCATACTATATCGATGATAAAATTATTATATCCTTTTGAACATTTTTCCATAATTTTCTAGCTTAAGGTTTTAGCAGAATAATTTTTTCATGTTAAATCCTTAGAGAATTTCTATAAATTTTAATTTAGATATTTTCTCTCTTAACTGTATTTATTCTTAATCTACACTCAATAAATTATTATTTAAGTTATAGATTACTTAAATTTTCTTAAATTGAGTTTCTCATATTTTACAGCGTGCTCTCAACGCTGTCCGAGAATTAGTCAAATTAGATAATAAAATACATGTTATTGAATTAGAAAATCTGGTTAAATAATGCTACATAAATTTCATTCACAGTAACTTATGTAATATTTAATATATATAATAATTTGCAGAAACTTATAGATAAATAGTTACAAAATTTAGGATGTTACAATTCTTCCCCACAAATAAATTTCATCCTCGAAATTTCTACCACATTCTATATAAATAGGTGAGAGTACTCTACTTTCATTTTCTCCTTGAGTTTTCAAATGTTGTTATCTCTTGTGTCATTCTAGATAACCTTGATTAGTGATATATGTTTCTTTCCATTCTTAGACGCCTAATCCTTCTACCCTCAATCTTAATAGGGTTTGGTTCAATTGTTGGATTTTCTTTATCTACATATGATTAGGTTCTATGACATGTGTTAGATCTAAGATATATTGTCTTAATTGTGACTTATGGAACATCTCATGAAAGGTGATAAGACTACCTGATAGGTGATGTAGAATTTGGTAAGGTCTAATCTATTTAGGGGTAAATTTCTTAGATTTTATTGAAATTCCAACTCTAATGATAGGTGACTTTGAAAAATACATGAACTCCTTCCTGAAATTCTAAAGGTTTTCTCCTTTTATCAACATAACTTTTCTATCGAGTCTATGCAAATTTTCATTTTCTCCTAAATTATTCTTACCTTATTTGTGGTTTGTTGGATCATGGCCTTATAAATTATCACTACCCTAATACCAAACTAAAGGTGTTCTACATTTACATCCATGGAATGTTCCATAAGGATCTTAAACCTATACTACAATGATAACATTATTATATGTAATTTCTACTAAAGGTAAATTTTCTTCCCATGCAACAAAATTTTTCTTCTAATACTCTAGCTCTCAAAAGATATTTGAATGATTGAATAGTCCTTTCTGTTTGTCCATCCATTTAAGGTTTATAGATTGAACTATTGTGTAATTTACTTCCTAGAGCTTTCTAGAATTCCCTCCAAAATTTGGATACAAACCTAGGATCCTTATTTGATTCAATGATAGTAGGTATTTCATGTAAGATCACAATTTCTTTTATGTAAAATTGTACTGATCTTTCTAGGTAATGCCTAATATATACCATTATATAATGTGCAATCTTAGTTAATTTATCCATAATTTCCCAAATAGAGTCACAACTCCTAGAGGTTTTAGATAAACCTACTACAAAATCCAT
This sequence comes from Cajanus cajan, assembly GCF_000230855.2. Classification (NCBI taxonomy): domain Eukaryota; kingdom Viridiplantae; phylum Streptophyta; class Magnoliopsida; order Fabales; family Fabaceae; genus Cajanus; species Cajanus cajan. Next base: position 45,340,643 of record NC_138525.1, read on the forward strand.
AAATACAATATCTTACTTCCATATTAGGATCTTCAATGGTTGTAACATGTTAGATGGTTTCTTATGCTCAATCTTAGATTTCTAACATGTTAATCAATGTGCCAGATATTCTACAACGCCCCTCTTCATTCTAGGACACCAAAACCTCTCTTTCAAGTCTGTATGAACTTTAATAGCTCTTAGATAAATAATTTACTTATACGTCTTACCTCTGAAAATAAATCTTTTAATTCAATATTATTAGGGATACAAATTCTATTTACGATATTTTTCATTTCTAAATTAAAATCTTCAACCTTATATAAATTCACCCTTCTATTGTATATCCTTAATTTCCTCTAAGAACCCATTATTTATAGAATCATTCCTAATATCATTTTATTTTATCCTTTCAACTATCCAAATATAAATTCCATTTTTTTATCATCATAGTTGAAACATGAATGACTTTTCTATCCATAGGATTGACTAATACATTGGCTCTTCCTTGATGAAATAATAATTGAAAATCATAATCCTTTATAAATTTCATCCACCCCCTTTTTTTTGTCTCATATTCAACTTCTCCTGATCAAATTAATATTTTAACTCTTACAGTCACTATCAAATTTAGATCCATAAATAATGTCTCCAAATCTTTATAGTGGCTAATTCTAAATCATGGGTATATTAACTTATCTCAAGTGGCCTCAAATAATTGAACACATAAGCTACCATTTTCTTATTCTACATTGATACCCAACCTAACCCCTGATACTTCATAAGGTTAATTTGGATCCTATTTAATATAACACCTGAAAAACTAATCCCATTTCTTGACTCCAAATAAAAGGTGATATTTTCCTAGTCAATTATGTTAAAGGTCTTGCTATACTTGAAAATCCTTCAGTGGATCATAAAGTATCCGATTAAACCTAGAAAACTTCTAATCTCAATTACAATTTGAGGTTTCTCCACTTGCATACCAACTTCCACTTTTGAAGGATTTACACTTATTCTTTCCATTGAATTATCATGTCCTAAAAATTTTACTTCCTCCAACCAAAATTCACACTTACACAATTTTGCTTATAATTGTTTATTCCTTGACACTTGCAAAACTATCCATATGTTCCACTATTTTGCATTTATCCATGAAGTTACAACCTTTCTAATCTCATATCTAAGTCTTTTCTCAATTTTTTTTTCTCCATCAAAGGTGAGGTGCAAATATATATCTAGATTATTTTTGCTAGTAACTCAAATTTAGTAGCAAATTCCAAATTGTCATAAGCTTATTGAATTTCACCTCCTTTACATTTCTAACACTATTAGTAAAATACTTCTCCATAAAGTTTAAATATATCCTAGACAATGATTTCTCTCTCTCTCTCTCTAACATCCTTTAGCTAACATTCTACCAAACTTTAATATCTCCTTAAAACTTGAACCTAGTATGATAAAATCTCCATTTATCAAGACATTCCATGACTATGAATATATCCTTGAATATCTAAATTCATTCTTCATCTCTTTCAAATTCAAATTCTCTATAACTTAAAGTAGATCATTTTTCTTAACATTGACTAATATGGTTCCATCCACTAGAATTTACTATTTGACTAAAACTTACGCTAATTCTCATATAATTTGTGCCAAGAACTATTTCTCTAAATCAATCTAGTAACACCAATATCACGTCTAGGTGACCTTTCTACCTAGATTTACTATCTCCCTTTGGTTAAACTAATATTACAATTTCCTAAGAATATAGTATCAAACAAATTCAACCAACTTTCAAACAAATTCAATCATTCTCAAATAATTTAAAAAAATTCTATAAAGAACTTAAGAAGCTTATAACCTAATGGACCTACACTCACAAGCCCTAAAGATGCATAACCAGAGCTCTGATACCAACTAATGTAACCCCCTTTTCAGATTACATATGCTAATTATAACTAATTATTTATGGTTAATAATATTTATATTATTATAATGTGCAGAAAAGATACTTAAACAAATGAATTAAATTTATTCAATTAAAGTTTTATTCAATAAAAGTCACTAGATATTACAAACCTTTTTATAACAACTTAGTAAAATAAAACCCCCCATCCTATGCTCTGGATTTTTGCATCTGACCTTCTAACTGCACATCCAATTTTTCTATATTATGAGATCTCCAATATCTGGGTTTAAAAATATTTATGGGGGTTAGACATTTAATTTCATTCACATCTCACACAAACAAATCAGACAAGTGCATAATAAGTTCATACAATTATAAATACACATAACAAATTGATAAGATTTTTCATTAATAATAGTCCAAATAATGTAATATGATTATCAGAATGAGATTGATGGAATCATGCTTTGGAGTGCAAGAGGTGACATACTCAAAGAACCAACAGGAGTTGGCTAGACATGAAGGTTTGGGCCAGTCAGGGCCCAATGGGCCTTATGGGCCTGGGAAGGCCCAAGTTGAACTTTTCATGGGCCATAGTTTGTTATAGCTATTTTCATATATTTTGTATACATCATGTTAGTATAGGTATCATATATTTTGGTCTTGTATTTTGGACCACATAGAGTAGCATTTTAGGTTTTAGGACAGTTGGGCCTAGTTTTGGGCTTCATGGGCCTTTGGGCTTTTGGTACCCAATATTGGGCTCATTTTCATTCTTGTAATATTTCCTATTGATTGTATTCATTAGACCATTGTATTTTGGTCATTAGTTTAGGGTTTAAGGAGGATTAATAGTTCATTTGAATTAGGACAAAATTAGGTCAAATTTAGATGAATTTAAGTTGCATTTAGGTCACACTTTTGGCACCACCTTGGTTGCACAAGTGTGACACCGAAATGCAACCCTAAATTTACTCTAAATTCAACCTAATCTTTCATTTAGCTCTACATGACCGGTCATGAGCATGTGACACAAGGTTTGAATTCAAATTTGAATTTGAATTCAAATCTTGGCGCCAACATGTGACCAATCATGTGGCGCCAAGTGTTCTCCTCAAATTCGGATGCTATATGTTTCCCTCCTCTCATCTATTGTACACACTTTGAACATATATGAAATTTGAGAGCCTTTAGTGCCGAGTTTCTCCATTCAAAGTCACCAAGAGTTCACCTCAAAACCTTAGGAAAATCACCTTCTTCCTCCTCTTTGAAGTGAGCTCTCCATTGATGCTTGAGCTTGGATACTTCCCTCCATAGCTTAGGAAACCTAGATCCGAGTTTCTATTGTCTTCAAGAGTTCTTCATCACGGTTTCTAATCTCCTTTGAAGAAGATCCTAGCATTGGCGGATTCAAGGAGGAGGCCTTACTTCACTTCTCCTAGTCTTCTCCATCATTTTTGGTATCAAGAGCATGGTCTTCAAGGAGATAAGTTTTGCTTCATCCTTTTTGTGTCCGTGTTCTTCTTGTGTCTTTGTGTGTTCTTGTGTTTGTCTTGTTTGAGTTTCAAAATTCGGATCTATATTTTGATGTTATTGAGTTCATAGATCCATTGTTGATTGTCTTGATTTTTCTTCCATAATCAACTTGTTAGGAACTATTTGCTTTGTGCTAATTTTGAGTTTATTTTGAGTCTCTCCATTCCTTGTATGTGTCCGTGATTGGACCTCATGCATTGCATTTAGATTTTGTTTTTAAATCTTTGTTTTGTCTTAGAAGTTTGTGTTTAGTCCTTACTTGTTGCAAATTCCTTGAATAGCATGTTTAACCTAGTTTTATTTTGAGTTTTGTGTCCATATATTGCTTTCGGTTTACCTATTGTTCTTGCCTCCTATATGTGCTTTTTCTTTTGCCTTATTGTGTTCATAATTTGCTATTAGTTCTAGCAAGTTTCCTTAGAGTTAGGTTTCCATTGTGTTCTAAGTTTTCAAATCACCTTCCATTAAAAATCTTCTAAAAAAAAAAAAATTTTCAAGTGTAATCCTATTTCTAGTGCACTTTCTTGTGGATTCAAATTTAAAAAAAAAAGTGAGTTAAGAGGCTGGAAAACAGAGTTTAAAACAGAGCCTAATGTCCTAAAAGTTCAAGAGAAAAGAGTTCAAAAAGAATCCAAACCAAAACCTAAAGACTAGTGTACTAGTTTCTCATTTTCACTTGAAATTTGACCTAATTTTTGGCTGATTTGTATTCTCGGTTTCTATAGCTTGGAATCATTAAAAATTTTGAAACAAAAGGAAAATATACTCTCTGGACTCTTAATTTGATACTGGAAAAAGAAAGAATTAAAAAAAAAATAGAGAAAGAAAATTAAAAGAAAAAAAGCCGAGAGGTATACAAGTTGAAAAACCTACTTGATTCCTGGTTATTGTTTTGGCTACTACTTTTGCTATACTTGTCCAATTGTCTTCAAATTTTTTTTGTTTTGTTCATCTATTCTAGTACCTATCTAGGAACTCTTCTCTCTGAGTGCTAGCTTTTATTTGGAGTCTTAATTTTCAGTTTTACTTGTTGAACCTCTTTGAGTCTTGTCATATACATCTATTACTCTTAATTTTGGTATAAGCTTTTCAAATTGTGCTTTTATTGCTTGTCTAGTTTTCTTTCAATAAATTCCTGTGCTGGAAGTGGCCTCAAATCCTTGCTCAAGGATCAAGCATTGCTCAACAAAGATTAGGAAAAGTTTGGACACTAAGACCTAAAAATTTGACCTAATTTAGTGGCCAAAACTTATCCTAAACTTCCTTCACTTGAGTGACCTTTTCCTTCACCTTGTGAGGCAGCCACCCTTAACCTCTTGTTGTGTATCTTTTGCAGGTCCAGTAGCATCCATTTGAAGGATTAGTGGCGGATTAAGACACTTAAACAAGTGTTAGAAAAGTTGAACACAAAACCGCCACTAATTGGTCACCAAAGCCGCCACTTTATTGCTTTTTAGGCTAGTTTAATTTTTGTCAATTCTCTTGTATTTTTAAACCAATTTGTAAAGCTTGGAGGGAGTATTAAGAAGCTGGTCAGGTATATCTAAATCCTTATTAGCATCCTCACGTGTAGTGCTAGTGGAAGTGGCTTGGAAATTTCATATGTTTCAAGCTTCCACTTAGGGAACCCGACTAGTTACTTATCTTGCTTCTTTTAAAGTTCTTTGTCTTTTAATTGCTTTATTTTGCTGCCTTAAAACGACTAGACTTGTGTAGTTTTATTTGCTCACGCTTAGTTTAGTCTCAAAAACAAACAAATTGTGAAAAAGCATTCAAAATTTTTGTGAAAAGTTTTTGGGAATCAAAGATACCACAAAGGAGTTTAGTGATTTCCACTTGAAAAGGCTTGGTTATTAAGTGGCTCTTTGTAGCTCACCTCCCTTGATAGTGCAATTTGTACACTTAGACTTCCAAGTGCTATTTTTGTTCCTAGAAAATACCAAAAAAACATTTTATAACTTTTTGCATAGCATATAAAATCTTATTGCTTAATCATGAGTCTACATTCCCAAAATAGTAGTGACTTTGATAGAAGAAGTAGGAGAAATGAAGATGTGAACTCCTCCAAGCTTCTTCTAGGCACGGATCTTCTTCAAAGGAGATGTAGACCGAATGGATGGAAGCTCAAAATGGATGAGAAATTGCGGATTAGAAGACCTAATCCATAGAAGGAAGTATCCAAGCTCAAGCTACAAGGGATTGCACACTTCAAAGGAAAGGAAACTAGGTTTTCCTAAGGAATTTTGAAGGCACTCTCTAAAGCTCTCTCTCTTGGAATTTCGGTGACTCTTGAATGGCTGAATTCAATTCAGATATCTCATATATTCAAAAGTGATTACAATGTGTAGGAGAACACTTTAAGTAGGGACGGTTTTGGCACCTAGACTAAACTACACAAGTTGGCGCCTAAAATTTGAATTCAAATTGGAAATTTGAATTCAAATTTTGGTGCACATGGGTGTGACCGTGAGTTTAGGTATCTAATGTGCATCTAGGTCTGATTTGAGAGTCATTTAGGGTTAATTTGAGTGTCACATGTTCAGCCACCAATTGGTGCAAAACATGTGACTCAAATGTAACTTAAATGGCTTCCAAATTAAACCTAATTTAACCTAGTTAACCTACTTTAGTATTTCTTGTATTTTCCTAATCTAATGACCTAAATACAATGGTCAAACAAATACAATGGAAAGGAAAAATTACAAGAATGAAAATGAGCCCAATATTGGGTACCAAAAGCCCAAAGGCCCATGAAGCCCAAAACTAGGCCCAACAAGCCTAAAACCTAAAGTGCTACTCTATGTGGTCCAAAATACAAGACCAAAATATATGATACCTATACTAACATGATGTATACAAAACATATGAAAATAGCTATAACAAAATATGGCCCATGAAAAGTTCAACTTGGGCCTTCCTAGGCCCAATGGGACCGATGGGCCCTGACAGGCCCAAACCTTCATGTCTAGCCAACTCCTCTTGGATCTTTGAGTATGTCACCTCTTGCACTCCAAAGCATGATTCCATCAGACTTTGAATCTCCTAAAAGTTTTAAAAGAATTGTCAAGGAGGTTGAGGCACTAAAACTTTGGAAGCATGATGAAATACTTCAAAAACAAAAAGAAAAGCTTGAAAAGGAAGTACAAATCATGGCTTTAGAACAAGAGATTCAACAAATTAAGCAACGAGAAGAAAAACTTTTGAAAAGATTAAATAAAAAAGGTTCTTCAAGGAGCTCAACCAAGAGCTCCAATGATTCTCAAAGTCAAAACAATGATGGTAGTTTGAACATGGATGCATACTACCAACCTACACCTAGGAGAGTCATCAAAGAACATAAAGTGAGGGAATCAAGGGTTGATCTCCCTTACTTTTATGGAAAAGAAGATGTGGATGCCTACTTGGATTGGGAAATGAAAGTGGAGCAAATCTTCACTTGTCACCAAGTAGGTGAAGAAAGAAAAGTTCCCTTGGCCACCTTAGCTTTCCAAGGACAAGCTATGTATTGGTGGACCTCCTTAGAGAGAGAGAGAAGACTTCACAATGACCCTCCAATCACTTATTGGAATGAGTTGAGGGGTAATAAAGTAATTTTAAACTATTATTTTAAAAATAATCCATCACTAAATGGGACTGACTCTCGAAATTCCCCAGTGGAGTCGCCATCTGTCGCCACCCGCCGAAACGGACCTTGGCATTCGCGACGATGGTCGGACTCTTTTTAATGTTTTGAAAAGTGGTGGATTGTTAGAACGACTTATTCTCAAACTGAGACCTTGTCGAACTAACAATTTTATTAAAATGGTTCACTAATCCATGTTAATCCCAAGCGGGACCCTCCATGGATTAGTGGTTTTCGCAAAAGGTAGGGTTCTTGGAGTCGCCACCAACGTTTTACTCAAAACATTGGAAAAATGGATAAGGCAATTGATTTCATAAATCAACCTTGGTCATTACAACCAGAGTCGGGTAAGGGAGTCGGTTACGTGCGGGGAAGGTGTTAGCACCCCCACAACGCCCCATTAGGGTTCCCTATGACGGATTATTTATTAAATAATAGCGTAAAATTACTAAATTACCCCTATTTATTATAAACGATTATATATTAAATATCTACATGATGACAAATTTAAATATGCAACAATCAGAAAGCGGTAAAAGAAGGGATTTTTAGAAAAGAAACCTCTTGAAGCGTGCTTTTTATATATCAATGAAGTCTAGGAGGCTTTTTGGCACTCCCTCCCTCTACAAGCTCGCTCGCTCCTTCCTAAAAAATAAATTTTACTATGGAAATCCAAAAGATTTCCCTTCGACTAAGTTCGAGACTCAAGCAAATGGCTCGTGACTCAAGAACTTCGTCGGATTGACTCTCAGAGCGATTTCTAGGGCAGAACACTGCTCAAAAATCCCAGAATACTCAAGGAGAGAGTCAAAACTGTGTGGAAAAGTGTGGAATGACGTCCAAATGACGTCCTATTTATAGGGATGAGGCGCAGTACGGCCCCTGGGTTCAATACGGCCCGTATTGAGTTTTTGTACTTCAATACGGCCGTATTGAATTCAGTACGACCGTATTGAAATACAGAAACTTCAATACGGCCGTATTGGTTTCAGTACGGCCGTATTGTAGTACAAAATGTGCAATACGGCCGTACTGAACTCTAAGGAGGCCGTATTGAGCTCCAAACCTCCCACTTCCTTATTTTTAGGTACTCTAAGACCTCTAAACCTACAGATAATCATCTTATGGTCTTCTGGGAGTCCTTCTGGCTGACTTTCCTTTGATCTTTGAGAGTCTTCGAGTCTTATTTCCGACCCGGACAATTTTAGGGGTCTACAGCTGCCCCCCCTTTACTTAGTCAAACGGCCTTTTGGTGTACCGTTTGATAAGTAAAGGAGTTGACCCAATTGTCCGGGGAATAAGCCATCCTTCCGACTTGTAGTGTCTTCAGGTGGGAAAATTGTTGAGTAGCCTCTCCAGGTTGAGTTTGCCCTCTCCAGGGTGAGTATTAGTCGTCGCCTCTCCAGGCTCATTGCATACCTCGGTGCTCTGGACATCTGGGTAGCTGAGTAACGCCTCTCCAGGCTTGTGCATACCTCGGTGCTCTGGACATCTGGGTAGCTGAGTATCACCTCTCCAGGCTTGTGCATACCTCGGTGCTCTGGACATCTGGGTAGCTGAGTATCGCCTCTCCAGGCTTGTGCATACCTCGGTGCTCTGGACATCTGGGTAGCTGAGTATCGCCTCTCCAGGCTTGTGCATACCTCGGTGCTCTGGACATCTGGGTAGCTGAGTATTGCCTCTCCAGGCTTGTGCATACCTCGGTGCTCTGGACATCTGGGTAGCTGAGTATCGCCTCTCCAGGCTTGTGCATACCTCGGTGCTCTGGACATCTGGGTAGCTGAGTATCGCCTCTCCAAGCTTGTGCATACCTCGGTGCTCTGGACATCTGGGTAGCTGTATTGCCTCTCCAGGCTTGTGCATACCTCGGTGCTCTGGACATCTGGGTAGCTGAGTATTGCCTCTCCAGGCTTGTGCATACCTCGGTGCTCTGGACATCTGGGTAGCTGAGTATCGCCTCTCCAGGCTTTGTGCATACCTCGGTGCTCTGGACACCTGGGTAGCTGAGTATCGCCTCTCCAGGCTTTTGTGATAGTTTTGTCTCCACAGTCCACGATGCTGCTTCGACGATTGTTTTTTGATTTTTGTGCCACTGAGGGCTGGATAACGCAGGGATCCATCTAGGGGATGTGCCGTTATTTCATAAGTTCTTGTGTCCCAACTTTCCATTGCGTAGTTGGTACCCACTGGGGAATTTCTGATTCCTTTGGGATGTAGACACAAAGATGCTCTTTCTGATGTGAGCGGTGCCTTATGATTTGGCTGACGTCCTTTCGACGTTGGTGGAGTATCCCGGTTATCCTTATTCGGGTGACTCTTTTTGATTTTCTGATTTTGTTGCCTTTGTGTAGGCTATTATCCGCTAGGGGATTTTGTCGTTGATTTTGATTAGCCTCTTCTGTTAGGCGTATCATCTTGATGTTCAGTGATTGGCTGAAAGCCGGATTCCGCTTGGGGAATGATTATTGATTTTTTCAATTTTTCCTCTTTTTGAAGGAGTGCCTCTGAGTAGGCGAATGATCTTGATGTTCTGTGCGGCTGAGTGCCGGATTCCACTTGGGGAATGGTTGTTAATCTTTTTGATTTTTCCGCTTTCTGAAGGAGTGCCTCTGAGTAGGCAAATGTGGATTGAGGATTTGACGTATCCCAGAGTATTATTTAGGAAGCCTCTGCAGGCTTAGCTTCACTCATCGCTTGAGTTGGAAAGCTACCTTCCACTGAGGAAGTCTGAGTCCTTTGGCTTGGATATTTCGTGTTTGGGCGACCATGCTTCCATTGGGGAATTTTACTGGTCTTGCTTTGATAGCTCTTACTGGGGATTTTGATCCATGAGAGTGAGCTGAGAAGTCTCTGGGGAGTATTATTTCGGCAAGCCTCTCCAGGCTCAGTTATTCTGAGAGAGTATTATTTCGGCAAGCCTCTCCAGGCTCAATTATTCTGTGGGAGTATTATTTCGGCAAGCCTCTCCAGGCTCAGTTATTCTGTACGAGTATTATTTCGGCAAGCCTCTCCAGGCTCAATTATTCTGTACGAGTATTATTTCGGCAAGCCTCTCCAGGCTCAGTTATTCTGTACGATGCGATTGATTTTCTAAATCTTTTGCCTTTTTTGTCGTTTTTGGCTTTTTCTGTATTTTTGCCTTTTTTGTCATTTTTTTGGCTTTTTCTGTATTTTTGCCTTTTTGTCGTTTTTTGGCCTTTTCTGTTGACTGTTGTCATACACAAGCAATTTTTCTATTTTTCTATTTTATGCAATTGCCTCATGATAAGGTCTTTGAATGTGCAACTAATGTGTGTGTGATGCAAAAATGCAAGTTTGATTATTTTTATTAATGTTTTTTAGAAAAATGAATGGCCCTCCCTATCTTCCATTTCTCGGAGGAATTTCTGTCGTCGACGTGAGGGAATATTTTTGTGAGCCTTTTATGCAGGAGATTACGAATTTTATAGGAACCCCTCCAATTTTCTTTATTGACCGATTATTAAAGGAATTTCGTACAATTTTTATGAAATACCAATTTTAGAGGCATAATCACATGGTCAAGAGAGAAGAGAAAGTGAATAGATATTTTATTGATATTCACAAGTGTTTTTACAGAAAGATATACAGAAGGAAATTTCTGAAGAATGGCTGGCCAGGGTAAGCTATATACATTGGGCTTAACAATTATATCTGTAATTGTTGCTCTTTACGTTCCCCTAGTTGCTTCGGGTGAGATGTCTGAGCCAGGAGCGTAGATGCTGCAAGACGCTTGCTTCTAGAAGATAATCACTTGATCCGCCTTTCGGTTTTCGATTCAAGTGATCGTTGCTTGCTTTGTTTTTGCATCTTATTCTTTTGCCCCTATTTTTTGTCTAGGACGTATCCTAGCGGGGATAAATTCGCCTTTGTTTTGCCTAGTACCCTTGTACTGGCGGGCTTTTTATTTTGCCCTAACTTTTGCCTAGGACGCCCTTTTTGGGTTTTCATCCTAGCGGGCCTATGCAAGCAACGTCTTCAAGCATAGTACTTCTTTACCACGTCAGCGTTGACTGGGTATCGAAGTTCTTCTCCATCCATGTTTGTGAGGATCAATGCTCCTCCTGAGAAGGCTCGTTTTACCACGTATGGTCCTCCGTGATTTGGGGCACACTTTCCGATTTTGTCCTTTTGAGTTGGTAGCAATTTCTTCATTACCAACTCTCCCTCATGGTAGACTCGAGGGTGGACTTTCTTGTCAAAAGCCTTTTTGATCTTCCTCTAATAGGCTTGACCATGGCATATGGCGTTCAGCCGTTTCTTTTTGATAAGGTTCAACTGGTCGTATCGGCTTTGAACCCATTCTATCTCGGAAAGTTTTGTTTCCATGATTACCCTTAGAGAAGGTATCTCGACTTCGACGGGTAGAACTGCCTTCATCCCATAAACGAGGGAGAATGGAGTAGCTCCTGTAGATGTACGTACTGAAGTCCTATAGCCATGAGGAGCGAAGGGTAACATCTTGTGCCAGTCTTTAAATGAGACAACCATCTTTTGCACTATTTTCTTGATGTTCTTATTGGTTGCCTCGACTGCCCCATTCATCTTTGGCCGATATGGGGAAGAGTTATGGTGTTGGATCTTGAATTCTTGGCACAGTTCTTCCACCATTTTGTTGTTCAGATTAGATCCATTATCAGTGATGATTTATTTCTCCATGCTTCCACTAGATTATTCTAAAATCATTTGGGACAAGAGAGAAAAGAAGGGAAAGATACTTTTATTCTGAAGTTTGTGTTTTAGAGGGGATTTATTTTTCAAAAATGGTTTTTGTAAGAATGGTTAGCCGAGGTAGGCTTATGTGTTTAGGCTTGTTTGATAAAACACTTATGAAGTTAATAAAATCTTGTTTATTGACGTTGTGATTTTGACAACTTGGATAGCTTCTCTTGAACCTTTCTTTTTGAATTCGGTTCATGGTACCATCATGGATTCCTTTTGTTTTTTGATTGTCCTTATTTTTGCCTAAAACACCCTTTTGTGGCGTTTTAGCGGACTTTTGTTTTTATTCATTTTTGCAACCCTAACTTTTGCCTAGGTCACCCTTTTGTGGGATTCCTAGCAGGTCTTTTGCTCTTATTTTTGCGCAGCCCCCTTTTTGGGTTTCCTGCCGAGCTTCTTTTATTTTAAAAGATTTCTTTTTACCCATGATGGCACTTGTCAAGGCCAAGGGAAGGTGCTCCAAGTTGTCACACACACTTCCACATAAAAATGATGCGGGTTTATTATTATTAAGATGATTTTAACCTCATTCATGTTTATTCAAACAGGGTTAAAAATAATGTGGTTTAGAATTTTATTATAAGCAAGAAAAGAAGCAATGAGAAAGAATAAAGAATGATTTTATCATAATCATAGCGGAAACATGTGTCCTTATTTCATCACTGATATGGGTCCCAATGTTGACCTCTTTTATCTCTCGGCCCTGCCCCAAATTCACAGTCTCCAATTTCTCTTGACACGGTTGGAGTATACGAGCTTTTTGATCTAGCAGTCTTTGCAGATCCGGAGAGATGGCCTCCTCATCACTGTCCAGCTCAACCCATTCATCCTCAACTTCCGGATCCCGGTCAGAGCGAACAATTACAGACATAATTATTTTATTGGTTCTATTTTGGTTTAGAATTATTAATATTAATAAGAGAAAGAGAGAAAAGAACAAAAGAGAGAATGATATGTGAAAAATGCCTCTTTATTGATATGTATTAAAATTTGTACGAAGACCCTTATTTACATGAAAAGGTTCTCATGATCTCGGGTACTGATCATGAGTCCCTAAAAGAAAAATATGAAGGGGCCCTATCGTGGCTTGTTCTTCTCTCTATTCCTGCTTTGGCCGAGGATTCTTGCTCACGTCGGGCGCTGTCGAATCAAAAGTGATCCATCCGGCATCGATAAGGTCTTGGACCTTATTTTTGAGAGCTCTACATTTCTCCGTTGAATGCCCCGATGCCCCCGAATGGTATAGACATTTGTCTTGCGGTTTGTACCAATAGGGATGAGGTGGATCAATCTTCTTTAGTGGAACGTAAGCTAGAAGACGTGCTTCCACTAGCTTCGGCAGGAGGTCGCTATATGTGGTCGGAAGTTTATCAAACTTCTTCACAGAGTTGTATTGCGACTTTCCTGACTTCGAAGTGGAGGAAGACGAGGAAATGGTTATGGCGCTGACTCTTATCTCCTTCTTCTTTCCAAAGGTCTTCTTAGCTTTAAATGATTGGGAAGGTTTAGCTAGCTTCCCACTTTTCAGCTCTTGTTCCACTTTTCCTCCAACATGATGGGACTCATGGTCACTGTGCTCAGCCCCGTGTATGTTGTGGTGACGCATGAGTTCCATCATTTGCGCCATTTGCTCCTTGAGCTGTGAGAGCTCGGCTATAAGCTTCTTATTTTGTTCCTCCAACGCGTCCATCTTCTTGATTTTCTGCGCGCGCGTGAGGACAGAGAGATGACCAGCCACTTTCTAAAATGAATGCTTAATTAGTTTATTTTATGGAATGAATACGCTCTTGACATGAGCTTGATAACCCTCCATTTTTAAGGCGCTGCCTTTTTAAAACAGAGTGTTACCACCCTCCTTGACTTATGATCCCTCCCCAACGGAGAATCTCGATAATTATGGGTCTCTTTTACTCATGTCAAGAGGTATTGGTGAACCTAAAATGCATGGTTTATGAGGATGCATGATGTCTTATTGGTAATGATGTACATGCTCCTCACTTTTATTATATTTCCACACATGGTCTTTCCTCTCATGTCATGGTATTTTCATGCATGGGGATTATTCTTAGACCTTATCACGAGGTTTTATTAATGCACAAACAATATCACATAAACCTATACACAAACAATTCACTCATCTACGAACAGTCACGAGCGAATCACGAGGTAGGGGTATCCTGCAGAAAAGTGCATATTCAAGGAGGTTCTAACTGTTCTCACTGGTCTGAGGCCCCCAAGGTGCCCCCATTATAGGGACCCAATCCCTCTCGTCGTAAGTCGATGGAAAGTTCCAACGCACTGTCGGACTCGAGTTCATGGTTATCACCTTGAGTGATGCTTTTCGACAACGGTCTACGGGCACCTATAGACCCATTCGACAACCGGCCGTACTAACATCCACTCCCTATGGCTTTCCACTCATGCCCCCGGGTATAGAGGGAACTGTTGTGTGCAAAGGTTTGTGTGCAGTTTTTATTTCAAACAATTGCGAGAATTTAAACATACAACAATTATTAAAGCCAAATAGATAAACATGTTATCATACAAGTGAGGGGTAATAAAGTAATTTTAAACTATTATTTTAAAAATAATCCATCACTAAATGGGACTGACTCTCGAAATTCCCCAGTGGAGTCGCCATCTGTCGCCACCCGCCGAAACGGACCTTGGCATTCGCGACGATGGTCGGACTCTTTTTAATGTTTTGAAAAGTGGTGGATTGTTAGAACGACTTATTCTCAAACTGAGACCTTGTCGAACTAACAATTTTATTAAAATGGTTCACTAATCCATGTTAATCCCAAGCGGGACCCTCCATGGATTAGTGGTTTTCGCAAAAGGTAGGGTTCTTGGAGTCGCCACCAACGTTTTACTCAAAACATTGGAAAAATGGATAAGGCAATTGATTTCATAAATCAACCTTGGTCATTACAACCAGAGTCGGGTAAGGGAGTCGGTTACGTGCGGGGAAGGTGTTAGCACCCCCACAACGCCCCATTAGGGTTTCCTATGACGGATTATTTATTAAATAATAGCGTAAAATTACTAAATTACCCCTATTTATTATAAACGATTATATATTAAATATCTACATGATGACGAATTTAAATATGCAACAATCAAAAAGCGGTAAAAGAAGGGATTTTTAGAAAAGAAACCTCTTGAAGCGTGCTTTTTATATATCAATGAAGTCTAGGAGGCTTTTTGGCACTCCCTCCCTCTACAAGCTCGCTCGCTCCTTCCTAAAAAATAAATTTTACTATGGAAATCCAAAAGATTTCCCTTCGACTAAGTTCGAGACTCAAGCAAATGGCTCGTGACTCAAGAACTTCGTCGGATTGACTCTCAGAGCGATTTCTAGGGCAGAACACTGCTCAAAAACCCCAGAATACTCAAGGAGAGAGTCAAAACTGTGTGGAAAAGTGTGGAATGACGTCCAAATGACGTCCTATTTATAGGGATGAGGCGCAGTACGGCCCCTGGGTTCAATACGGCCCGTATTGAGTTTTTGTACTTCAATACGGCCGTATTGAATTCAGTACAGCCGTATTGAAATACAGAAACTTCAATACGGCCGTATTGGTTTCAGTACGGCCGTATTGTAGTACAAAATGTGCAGTACGGCCGTACTGAACTCTAAGGAGGCCGTATTGAGCTCCAAACCTCCCACTTCCTTATTTTTAGGTACTCTAAGACCTCTAAACCTACAGATAGTCATCTTATGGTCTTCTGGGAGTCCTTCTGGCTGACTTTCCTTTGATCTTTGAGAGTCTTCGAGTCTTATTTCCGACCCGGACAATTTTAGGGGTCTACAGGGACCTTGATGATTTGGTCCAACTTTGTATAAGGGTGGAACAACAAAATTTAAGGAAAAATTCTTTAAAAGGAAAAACTCAAGCTAACTCTTATATCAAGAATGACTACAAGAGGGAAGGTCAATATGACTCTTCTAAAAGCTCTAGTAAGGGTCAAGAAAAAGAAAATGATACAAATGTTGTCACTTCTAGTAGTAAAACTAGTGACATCAAATGCTTTAAATGTCTTGGGAGAGGCCATATAGCTTCTCAATGTCCAACTAAAAAGGTCATGATTTTGAGAGGACAAGACATTTATGGTAGTCTTGATGAATCTAGTTCTACCACTTCAAGTGATAGTGAGACTAGTAAGGAAGATCCTCAAATTGAAAAGCTATATCCTGTTGATGGTGATCTTCTTATGGTCAAAAGGCTTCTTGGAAGTCAACCTTGTCCCACTTCACTATCACAAAGAGAGAACATCTTTCACACAAGATGTTTAGTTTCCAAAAGAACTTGTTCTCTCATTGTTGATAGTGGATCATGTTCAAATTGTTGTAGTACAAGGTTGATTAACAAGTTAGCCCTTACCACCATTCCTCACCCTCACCCTTACAAACTTCATTGGCTCAATGAAGGTGAGGAATTGGAGGTGAATCAACAAGTGAAGGTCAAGTTTTCTATAGGGGATTATAAAGATAAAGTTTTATGTGATGTGATCCCTATGGAAGCTTGTCATATTTTGGTTGGTAGGCCATGGCAATTTGATAAACAAACTATACATGATGGCCTCACTAACAAAATATCCTTCATTCATAAAAATAAGGAAATTGTTTTTAATCCTTTAACACCACCCCAAGTGTTTGAGGATCAAAAGCAAATGAAAAAGAAAAGAAACAAAGAAAAGAAAGAAGGACAGAGTGTGGATAAAGGGGACTCCACTAAGACATTTGTGACAAAAGAGAGTTATTTTATGACCAAACAAGACTTGAAAAGAACTCTCTTTATTCATAAAAGTTTTGACTCTTGTCCTAATGCTGCCACTTATCTTAAAGTTGAGAATGAAAAACAAAATAAATTTCAAACCAAGAATTCTCAACTTAGAGATATAGTGAAGAAGGAGTGGACTATTCCTAGTGTTACTCCTTATACTACTTCCTTGAAGGTGCACAAGGAAGGAAGTATTTCTTTAGATTTCATAAAGCACCCAATTTTCGGTTTACATTGTTTAGTAGATATAACTTGTAATAATCTATATTCTATGTTTGATCTTATGGGAAGTTCTTATTTTTTTGAACTTAATATGTTTCCTTCCCTACAAGACAAAAATAGATTATATGACTATGAGTATCTAATAAACAATCAAATCCAAAATTGTTTAGGACGTTTTTTAGTAGTATTTTCTTTATATTTTAGGAAAAGCCTAGGATACCATTTAGGGTACTTTAGGCAAGATATTATAGTGTTTAAAAATCAGTCTTTTCATTGTCTTAGTCATAGTGTTCTTACATTTTTAGGTTTTACTTCTAGGTTATTCTTAGAAGAGGAACCTATTTCTAGAGAGTCTAATATTTTATCTTTCTTTGTTAGGTTAGATACTAGGACTCCTCTTAGGATCCATGATCTTTTCTCTTACAATGTTACTTCTTATTCCTTGCATGTTTTATATATAGGTGTTAATTTTTCTTCTTCCATTCATCCTCGAGATTTGAGGACAAATCCTTTTCAAGAGGGAGGGGATGATGGAATCATGCTTTGGAGTGCAAGAGGTGACATACTCAAAGAACCAAGAGGAGTTGGCTAGACATGAAGGTTTGGGCCAGTCAGGGCCCAATGGGCCTTATGGGCCTGGGAAGGCCCAAGTTGAACTTTTCATGGGCCATAGTTTGTTATAGCTATTTTCATATATTTTGTATACATCATGTTAGTATAGGTATCATATATTTTGGTCTTGTATTTTGGACCACATAGAGTAGCATTTTAGGTTTTAGGCTAGTTGGGCCTAGTTTTGGGCTTCATGGGCCTTTGGGCTTTTGGTACCCAATATTGGGCTCATTTTCATTCTTGTAATATTTCCTATTGATTGTATTCATTAGACCATTGTATTTTGGTCATTATTTTAGGGTTTAAGGAGGATTAATAGTTCATTTGAATTAGGACAAAATTAGGTCAAATTTAGATGAATTTAAGTTGCATTTAGGTCACACTTTTGGCACCACCTTGGTTGCACAAGTGTGACACCGAAATGCAACCCTAAATTCACTCTAAATTCAACCTAATCTTTCATTTAGCTCTACATGACCGGTCATGAGCATGTGACACAAGGTTTGAATTCAAATTTGAATTTGAATTCAAATCTTGGCGCCAACATGTGACCAATCATGTGGCGCCAAGTGTTCTCCTCAAATTCGGATGCTATATGTTTCCCTCCTCTCATCTATTGTACACACTTTGAACATATATGAAATTTGAGAGCCTTTAGTGCCGAGTTTCTCCATTCAAAGTCACCAAGAGTTCACCTCAAAACCTTAGGAAAATCACCTTCTTCCTCCTCTTTGAAGTGAGCTCTCCATTGATGCTTGAGCTTGGATACTTCCCTCCATAGCTTAGGAAACCTAGATCCGAGTTTCTATTGTCTTCAAGAGTTCTTCATCACGGTTTCTAATCTCCTTTGAAGAAGATCCTAGCATTGGCGGATTCAAGGAGGAGGCCTTACTTCACTTCTCCTAGTCTTCTCCATCAGAGATGCAGATTTTGACTGAAAATATACTTTTAAAAATCATTTTGACTCAATACTCCATGGAGATTTTCCCTTTTGAGTGTTTAGTGAAGCTAGAGCTTAACATCACTCTATCTAGTGATTCGGCAATGCCCCACTAAACGCGAACAAGTAGACAGTAGTCAGAGTGTTAGTGCACCCGGCAGGCTACCACGACACAAAATCAATAAAGATTGGCCATCTATGGGATTGCCCATGCCCAAACACTCCCTAGACCAAAGGTCTATCCCCAGACCAGAGGTCCCGTCTTACCCATTCTGCTCAAACCCCATTTACTATCTTCTGACATTGGTAGCTTAAAACAAATACCTCAGTCAGACTTTCACAACCATATCAAGCTCTCTCTCACTTTATCCTTTTCTTTATCCATCTCGTACTGCCAACTGTCCTTGATAGTACCCACTATCACAATTCTCAATCAATCTCTTGCCACCAATGTCTCGGATAGTAAACATAAAGAAAAGAATTCACGTAAAAAGTATCATTTCAAAATTACAAAACTTGTTCTTTTTCTATCAAATATCCTTGGTACAAAATTCATTTCTCAAATATTTTTTTTTTTGAAATTCTTTTCTTTTCCCCCCAAAAATCTTTTGACTCAAAAATGACATTATGCAATATGCAATATGCAATGTGCATCACTATTAATCTATCACTTCAAAAATTATTCTCAATCAAACTCTTCAAATACAATTGAAACAATTTCAATAGAAACGTTCAATCATACACAATCAACCACTTCAAGATTCAACCTTAAAACATCAAATTTATCAAAAAGTACAATAAAAAAACCATATCAACTAACCTAAGGTTCCATGCATCAAAACTTATAAGTAAAAATTAATATTTATTCTACAACTATATAGACATGAATAAAATTAAGCATCTAACCCATACCTATTTCTCCAAGCTTGCTAGTTTTTTCCTAATTTCCTTGATTTCTTCTTCTCCTACTTCTTTTTCTTCCCCTTTTCTTGAAATTTTAGTTGTTTACTCCTTGTTTTACTCATTGGTTGTGAAAAAGATAGAGTATTTTTGGGTGTTTCTTTGGAATTGGTTTATGTCTAGTTGTTAAGGGTTGTTGGTGAGCTTTTTGGTGTGTGGTTTCTCCTATTCATACTAGTCTCCACCATTCTCCAATCTTCTAGATGTGTAGATATTTCTTGATATTTCCTAAGATATTTTAATAACATAGTGATTAGGTGTCCATTTTGTAGATATTTATAGGACTTTCTAGAATTTTCTTGAATTATTTAAGTATCTTAATGATTAAGTTTCCAATTTATTTAATAATTTGGTGATGAGATGTTCACTTTCTAGAATTTTGTAGAGTTATTTAGTTATCTTAATGATTAAGTTTTCAATTCATTTTAATCACATGGTGATTATGTGTCCCCTTTTTTTGTAGAAATTTATAGAACACCCTAGAATTTTGTAGAATTATTTAAATATCTTAATGGTTAAGCATCTAATCCATTCTAGATTTCTATTATGTAGAATTTTATAGAACTTTCTTGAGTTATTTGAATATCTTAATAGTTAAGCTTCCAACCTATTTAATTATTTGGTAATTAGATATCTACTTTGTAGAGTTCTGTAGAACTTTCTAGAACATTGTAGAATTATTAAAATATATTACAAATTAATTATAATTTTGAGAAACTAATATCATCATTAAAATCTTGACCATTAAAAATATAAACTTTTGTCTCTGGATCATCTCCTAATTATGATAATTAATATTAATTAAATAAATTAGGATTTGCTAATGTGTCATAATTTCATTGGCTGAGACTTGTATTTTAATTTCAACTAACTATGCATTTTTATTAATTATTCCAAGCATACTATATCGATGATAAAATTATTATATCCTTTTGAACATTTTTCCATAATTTTCTAGCTTAAGGTTTTAGCAGAATAATTTTTTCTTGTTAAATCCTTAGAGAATTTCTATAAATTTTAATTTAGATATTTGCTCTCTTAACTGTATTTATTCTTAATCTACACTTAATAAATTATTATTTAAGTTATAGATTACTTAAATTTTCTTAAATTGAGTTTCTCATATTTTACAGCGTGCTCTCAACGCTGTCCGAGAATTAGTCAAATTAGATAATAAAATACATGTTATTGAATTAGAAAATCTGGTTAAATAATGCTACATAAATTTCATTCACAGTAACTTATGTAATCTTTAATATATATAATAATTTGCAGAAACTTATAGATAAATAGTTACAAAATTTAGGATGTTACACTTGACACACTAGGGAACCCTTAAGTCAGTACCCCAGCCCCGATAGCTTGGTGCACTCGACCATTAATGAAATTACGAATGTCAAAGTCATTGGTTTCATTGCCCACCATGATTCCTATACCAAAAAAAAATCAAAATCAATTTTAACACACAAAGTATTGTTTGTAAAGGAATGATATCATACCAATCAAGTCACGCAGAATTTCTAAAGATTTTGGCAACCTAACTAACAACCGATAGGATAACCATCGAGGTAGATGTTGAAGGAAGACAAGGTTTTTCTTTTCCTCTAGAGTGAGGTAAAAAGTCGGCATAATGTCATACTTCTAGGGAACCTAGGTCCAATAAAAGGGGAATAGGGGTTTCCCACTGATGTCAAAAAAATACTTATTACCATCACTCAGTCGGATCATCACCTTAAAGAATCCTACTTTTGAAATTCTTGTAGGATGAAGTATAAGGCTCCAACAAGTGTCTCGGCTTTGCAAAAAAAGAGAGACCCGTTTGGCTTTAGCCTTATCTGAATGGCATGAGTAATAGAAATATAAAAACAATAAGGTCATTTGGCTTCATGTTAAGAAATTGACATAACTTGCAAAATGCTTACATAGCGACCTAACTATTTTGATGCAACTGTGTCAATGTGACGTTCAACATACAAAAGGCACTAGTGAAAAACTCATCAAACGGTAGTGTAATGCCGAGATCCTAAAAGAGGTAGACACAAATGTAGAAAAATTGATACTTACAATTTTCCAAACCCAAAAAAAAAAAATCTGTGTTCGACCCACCGTCATTTCAACACAACTATAGAATAATGGGAAAATGACCCTCGTCAACTCAAAATTTTGATAAACTTCTTGGCTATCACTGGAAATTATATAGAAGCTCTGTCGATATACTAAGAATATACATTAGCAACCTCCCCATGTACCCACTTGTAACCCGGAATGGTTATAGGGGGTACTTGTGGCTCGAAGAAGCGTGTGCTAATCGACGAGGGTGACCAACTGAAATAATCAAAAGGTTTCCATCCTCACTACCATCTTGGTTCACCCGTTGGGCAACCTCACCACTCTAGGGAAAATTAGATTAAAATTTAGAATCATTGGACAAAGTTGACAACGACAACAAGTCTGACTCAGTCCTCGATGACGACCTACTAGATCCCTCAAATGAAGACTGAACCTCAACCATCTTAACATGCAACCTCTCCTTGGCAGTCAACATCTTAATTGAAAGCTACACATGTATATCGTCATGATCATTGTATCTTGATTTGCACTCTTGGTCTTAGTACCTAGTTGAAATATATGAAAACACAAGTCAAAGTGAGCCTCGGTTCCCCTATTTATAGTGATTGTTGAGTATGAACCCTAAACAACACCTCTTATCCCAACCGTTTGATCATTTAGATCTAAGGGTCCAGGGGG
Organism: Cajanus cajan; assembly: GCF_000230855.2. Lineage (NCBI taxonomy): Eukaryota > Viridiplantae > Streptophyta > Magnoliopsida > Fabales > Fabaceae > Cajanus > Cajanus cajan. The sequence goes on from NC_138525.1 coordinate 45,362,698, forward strand.
TGTCACTCTTTGACTTCCTAGAGATGACACTTAAAGGCGAAAGGTCACAAATAGTTATCATTGTGTAAAGGTTTGGGACATTCCTACTATTTCATGACATTTTACTTTTTAGCGTGTTTTATCCTTACTTGCACAATTTCTAGGAAACTTCCTAGAAGGTCACCCATTCCTATATTACTCCAGGTTAAGCACACTTAATTGTGAAGTTCTGATGAGATAAGCTACCAAAATGTATATGCATGTTGTCAGTATAACTTGTACAAATTAATCTATTTAAGTCATCCTCAACTATAAAATCTCATACTTGTTGATGGAGAAGACTAGGAGAAGTGGACGTTGTTCTCCTCCTTGAATTCGCCAATGCTAGGATCTTCTTCAAAGAGATTTGATTCCACTATGATGAACACTTGAGGAAGAATGATTCTCGGACTTGAGGTTCCTAAGCTATGGAGGGAAGTGTCGCCACCCGCCGAAACGGACGTTGGCATTCGCGACGATGGTCGGACTCTTTTTAAGTTTTGAAAAATGATGGATTGGTAGAACGAATTATTCTCAAACTGAGACCTCATCGAACTAACAATTTTGTTAAATGATTCTCACCAATCCATGTTAATCCTAAGCGGGACCCTCCATGGATTAGTGGTTTTCGCAAAAAGAAGGGGTTCTTGGAGTCGCCACCAATGTTTTACTCAAAACATTGGAAAAAGATATAAGGCAATTGATTTTCACAAATCAACTTTGGCCATTACAACCAGAGTCGGGTAAGGGAGTCGGTTACGTGCGAGAAAGGTGTTAGCACCCCACAACGCCCCTTTCGGGTTCCCTATGACGGATTATTTCATAAATAATAGTGTAAAGTTACTAAATTACCCCTATTTATTAGAAACGATTATGAGTAAAATATTTACATGATGAAAACTCTAAACATGCAATGCAACAATCAAAAAGCAATAAATAAAAGCGGTAAAAGAAGGGATTTGGAAAGAAACCTTCGAAGCGGGCTTTTATATATTCAAAATGAAGTTTAGGAGGCTTTTTGGCGCTCCTTCCCACTACACGTCCGCTCGCTCCTTTCTGATGGAGAACACTAGGAAAAGTGAAAGATGAACTTCTCCTAAAATTCTCTCTAACTCGGATCTTCTTCAAAGGAGACTTGGAACTGCACTTCAAGCACTTGAGAAGGATGAATCACGGATTGGAATAGGCCTAAGCCTTGGATGGAAGTATCCAAGCTCAAGCATCAATGGAGTGCTCACTTCAAAGAGAAGGAAGAAAGGTGAAATCCTAAGGTTTGAAGGAGAACTCTCAAGGTGACTTTGAAAGGGAGAAACTCGGCCAAAGGCTCTCAAATTTCATTCAATATTCAAAGTGAGTACAATAGATGAGAGGAGGGAAACATATAGCATCCGAATTTGAGGAGAACACTTGGCCCCACATGATTGGTCACATGTTGGCGCCAAGATTTGAATTCAAATTCAAATTTGAATTCAAACCTTGTGTCACATGCTCATGACCGGTCATGTAGAGCTAAATGAAAGATTAGGTTGAATTTAGAGTGAATTTAGGGTTGCATTTCGGTGTCACACTTGTGCAACCAAGGTGGTGCCAAAAGTGTGACCTAAATGCAACTTAAATTCATCTAAATTTGACCTAATTTTGTCCTAATTCAAATGAACTATTAATCCTCCTTAAACCCTAAACTAATGACCAAAATACAATGGTCTAATGAATACAATCAATAGGAAATATTACAAGAATGAAATGAGCCCAATATTGGGTACCAAAAAGCCCAAAGGCCCATGAAGCCCAAAACTAGGCCCATCTAGCCTAAAACCTAAAATGCTACTCTATGTGGTCCAAAATACAAGACCAAAATATATGATACCTATACTAACATGATGTATACAAAACATATGAAAATAGCTATAACAAACTATGGCCCATGAAAAGTTCAACTTGGGCCTTCCCAGGCCCATAAGGCCCATTGGGCCCTGACTGGCCCAAACCTTCATGTCTAGCCAACTCCTCTTGGTTCTTTGAGTATGTCACCTCTTGCACTCCAAAGCATGATTCCATCATCCCCTCCCTCTTGAAAAGGATTTGTCCTCAAATCTCGAGGATGAATGGAAGAAGAAAAATTAACACCTATATATAAAACATGCAAGGAATAAGAAGTAACATTGTAAGAGAAAAGATCATGGATCCTAAGAGGAGTCCTAGTATCTAACCTAACAAAGAAAGATAAAATATTAGACTCTCTAGAAATAGGTTCCTCTTCTAAGCATAACCTAGAAGTAAAACCTAAAAATGTAAGAACACTATGACTAAGACAATGAAAAGACTGATTTTTAAACACTATAATATCTTGCTTAAAGTACCCTAAATGGTACCCTAGGCTTTTCCTAAAATATAAAGAAAAAACTACTAAAAAACTTCCTAAACAATTTTGGATTTGATTGTTTATTAGATACTCATAGTCATATAATCTATTTTTGTCTTGTAGGGAAGGAAACATATTAAGTTCAAAAAAATAAGAACTTCCCATAAGATCAAACATAGAATATAGATTATTACAAGTTAGATCTACTAAACAATGTAAACTGAAAATTGGGTGCTTTAGAAAATCCAAAGAAATACTTCCTTCCTTGTGCACCTTCAAGGAAGTAGTATAAGGAGTAACACTAGGAATAGTCCACTCCTTCTTCACTATATCTCTAAGTTGAGAATTCTTGGTTTGAAATTTATTTTGTTTTTCATTCTCAACTCTAAGATAAGTGGCAGCATTAGGACAAGAGTCAAAACTTTTATGAATAAAGAGAGTTCTTTTCAAGTCTTGTTTGGTCATAAAATAACTCTCTTTTGTCACAAATGTCTTAGTGGAGTCCCCTTTATCCACACTCTGTCCTTCTTTCTTTTCTTTGTTTCTTTTCTTTTTCATTTTCTTTTGATCCTCAAACACTTGGGGTGGTGTTAAAGGATTAAAAACAATTTCCTTATTTTTATGAATGAAGGATATTTTGTTAGTGAGGCCATCATGTATAGTTTGTTTATCAAATTGCCATGGACTACCAAGCAAAATATGACAAGCTTCCATAGGGATCACATCACATAAAACTTTATCTTTATAATCCCCTATAGAAAACTTGACCTTCACTTGTTGATTCACCTCCAATTCCTCACCTTCATTGAGCCAATGAAGTTTGTAAGGGTGAGGGTGAGGAATGGTGGTAAGGGCTAACTTGTTAATCAACCTTGTACTACAACAATTTGAACATGATCCACTATCAACAATGAGAGAACAAGTTCTTTTGGAAACTAAACATCTTGTGTGTAAGATGTTCTCTCTTTGTGATAGTGAAGTGGGACAAGGTTGACTTCCAAGAAGCCTTTTGACCATAAGAAGATCACCATCAACAGGATATAGCTTTTCAATTTGAGGATCTTCCTTACTAGTCTCACTATCACTTGAAGTGGTAGAACTAGATTCATCAAGACTACTATAAATGTCTTGTCCTCTCAAAATCATGACCTTTTTAGTTGGACATTGAGAAGCTATATGGCCTCTCCCAAGACATTTAAAGCATTTGATGTCACTAGTTTTACTACTAGAAGTGACAACATTTTTATCATTTTCTTTTTCTTTTTCTTGACCCTTACTAGAGCTTTTAGAAGAGTCATATTGACCCTCCCTCTTGTAGTCATTCTTGATATAAGAGTTAGCTTGAGTTTTTCCTTTTAAAGAATTTTTCCTTAAATTTTGTTGTTCCACCCTTATACAAAGTTGGACCAAATCATCAAGGTCCCTATAAGGGAGTAACTCAACTCTATCTCTTATATCAAAATTTAGACCACTTAAAAACCTAGCAATGGTCAATCTTTCCTCTTCCCTTATGCCAGCCCTCATGAGATACAACTCCATCTTTTGTCTATACTCCTCAACACTTATATTCTTTTGTTGGAGTCTTTGGAGATTATCCATAAGCTCCCTACTATAATAAGAAGGTATGTGCCTTCTTCTCATAGCACTCCTCAACTCATTCCAATAAGTGATTGGAGGGTCATTGTGAAGTCTTCTCTCTCTCTCTAAGGAGGTCCACCAATACATAGCTTGTCCTTGAGATGGAAGAGAATAGGAGAAGTGGAAGATGTAGCTTCTCCTTAGCTCTCCTTATGCACGGATCTTCAATCAAGGAAATAGGACCGAAAACTTGAACACCTTTAGAAGAGGAATTCGTGAGGATTAGAAGCTCTAATCCATGGACGGAAGCATCCAAGCACAAGTCTCAAGGGATTGCACACTTCAAAGAGAAGGAAGCTAGGTTTCCTAAGGGGATTGAAGGCACTCTCTTAAGGTTTTCTCTCTTGGATGGTTTCGGTGACTCTTGAGGGAATTTGGCTGAATACAAGTTCAGAAAATTCATATATTCAAAAGTGTATTACAAGTTGTAGGAAGTTGCATATATAGGAGAAGACTAGAGCTACTTGGCGGCACCTTGAGTGAACAAAAGTGGCGCCAAGTTTGAATTTCAAATTTGAATTTGAAATTCAAACTTTGGCCACCTCTCTTAATCACACGGATGCTACCTCCATTTAGATGTCATTTGGAGGTGATTTGAGGTGAATTTGGAGCTCACATGGCCGGATCCATCCCATGCAAACCATGTGACTCAAATTCAACTCAAATTACTTCTAAATGATGTCTAAATGAAACCTAATTCTCCTATTAATGTTTTCTTCATATAATCCTATTCTAATGACCGAAATACATTGGTCTAATGAATACAATGAATAGAAAAAAATATAAGAAGAAGAATGAGCCCAATATTGGGTATCTAAAGCCCAAAGCCCAAGAAGCCCAAAATTAAGCCCAAAACACCTAAACCCTAATCTATGGTTAAAATACAAGACCAACATGAAAATAGATTCCTATACTAAGAAAGTACAATTAGTCATGGTGTATAATCAATCAAGCCCAAGTGAGAAGCACCCTAGGCCCACCAAGCCCATTGGGCCCACTAAGCTCTGAAGCAGTCAAATCTTCAAGTAACCTCCTGGCCATAGCTCTAGTGGTTGGGCCTTTAGCCCATGCTCTTCCATCATTCCCTCCCTCTTGAGAAGGATTCGTCCTCGAATCTGAAGACTCTTCCTCATCATCACTAGCACCTACAAAAGGTTTAAGATCACTAACATTAAAAGTGGTGCTGACTCCATAGTCAGAGGGTAAATCAAGTCTATAAGCGTTATCATTGATACGCTGTAAGACCTGAAAGGGACCATCTCCTCTAGGACTGAGTTTAGACTTCCTTTGATTTGGAAAACGTTCTTTTCTTAAATGAAGCCAAACCCAATCACCTTCCTCGAAGATCATAGACTTCTTGCCTTTACTTCCTTGTTTTGCATATTTCTCATTTTGATTTTGAATATGAATTTTAATCCTTTCATGAAGTTTCTTAACAAAATCAGCCCTTGAAGCCCCTTCCTTATGAATGAAATGTTCAACATTAGGAAGAGGTATCAAGTCCAAAGGAGTTAAAGGATTAAACCCATACACAGCCTCAAAAGGAGAAATATTGGTAGTTTTATGAACTACCCTATTGTAGGCAAATTCAATATGAGGTAAAAACTCATCCCAAGATTTGTGATTACCCTTTAGGACTGCCCTAAGCATAGTAGACAGAGATCTATTCACTACCTCAGTTTGGCCATCTGTTTGAGGATGACAAGTAGTTGAAAAGAGGAGTTTAGTTCCTAGTCTTGACCATAAGACACGCCAAAAGTGGCTTAGAAACTTGGTATCTCTATCTGAAACTATAGTTTTAGGAAGCCCATGAAGTTTAACCACATCTCTAAAGAAAAGTTTTGCAATATTGCTTGCATCATCTACTTTGTGGCATGGAATAAAATGAGCCATTTTACTGAAACGGTCCACTACCAAAAAAATAGAATCCATTCCCCTTTGGGTTCTAGGTAAACCTAGCACAAAATCCATGCTAATATCCACCCAAGGAGAAGAAGCAACAGGCAAAGGTGTGTATGTGCCATGAGGCATTACTTTAGACTTAGCTTGTAAACAAGCTAAACATCTAAAACAATGCCTTTGGACATCCTTTCGCATATGGGGCCAATAAAATTTTTCTTTTAGCAAACTAAGGGTTTTATCAACACCAAAGTGCCCCATAAGCCCACCTTCATGACTCTCTTTAATTAATAGTTTCCTAATGGATCCTTGGGGTATACACAATCTTCCTTCTTTGTATAAATACCCCTCAGCCATATAGAAACCATCAAAAGCTTTTTGTTGACATTTTTTATAATTAGCACTAAATTCAAGATCTTCTTCATACAATTCCCTAATATTATCAAATCCAAGAATTTGAGTTCCTAGGGACACAAGCAAGGTATGTCTCCTAGATAAAGCATCAGCTACAACATTAGATTTTCCTTTCTTGAATTTAATAATATATGGAAATTGTTCAAGAAACTCTAACCATTTGGCATGTCTCTTATTTAATTTACCTTGACCTCTTAAATATTTAAGTGACTCATGGTCACTATGGATGACAAACTCTTTGGACACAAGATAGTGCTCCCAAGTTTGTAAAGCTCTAACCAATGCATACAACTCCTTATCATAGGTAGGGTAATTGAGGGAGGCCCCTTTTAGTTTTTCACTAAAATATGCAATGGGGTGTCCTCCTTGCAATAACACAGCTCCTATGCCAACTCCTGATGCATCGCATTCTAGCTCAAAAGTCTTTTCAAAATTAGGAAGAGCTAAAATGGGTGCATTAGTAAGTTGATCTTTAAGTAATTGAAATGCTTGGTCATGCTTTGAAGTCCATTCAAATAAAATATCTTTTTTGACAAGCTCATTCAAGGGTGAAGCAATGCTAGAGAAGTTAGGTACAAATCTTCTATAAAAACTTGCTAATCCATGAAAACTCCTAACTTCACTAACATTTTTAGGCTTGGGCCACTCTTGAATGGCTTTAATTTTCTCGGGATCTACTTGAACCCCATTTTTGCTTACAATGAACCCTAGGAAAACCACATGATCCACACAAAAAGTACATTTTTCAAGATTTGCAAATAATTGGTTTTCCCTAAGGATCATCATAACTTCTCTAAGATGTCCTAAATGATCATCTTGAGACCTACTATAGATTAATATGTCATCAAAATAAACAACAACAAATTTTCCTATACATTCTCTCAAGACATGATTCATAAGCCTCATGAATGTACTTGGTGCATTAGTTAAACCAAAAGGCATAACTAACCACTCATATAATCCAAATTTGGTTTTAAAAGCAGTTTTCCACTCATCACCCTTTTTAATTCTTATTTGGTGATAACCACTTTTAAGATCAATTTTAGAAAATATGGAAGCACCATGTAACTCATCAAGCATATCATCAAGTCTAGGGATTGGGTGCCTGTACTTGATTGTGATATTGTTAATGGCCCTACAATCACAACACATTCTCCATTTTCCATCTTTTTTGGGCACTAACAATACAGGCACAGCACAGGGACTCAAACTCTTTTGTACCCAACCCTTATTCAATAATTCATGGACTTGATTCTCGATCTCCTTAGTTTCTTGAGGATTTGTCCTATAGGCTGGTCTATTGGGTAGACTAACCCCAGGCACAAAAGCAATTTGATGTTCTATACCCCTAAAAGGAGGAAGGCCTTGTGGACCTTCATTAGGGAATATATCATCAAATTCTTTTAATAAATGAGAAACTTGAGGAGATAAAGAACTAAGTTCAATACTTAAATTATGACACTGAAGCATACCTTTACAAAGAAGAATGTAAGAAGGTTTTTCAACAATCAAAGTTTCTTTTAAAGGTTCTTGTTGAATTCCTTCTTTTGGAAAAGATTTCTCTTCATCCTTCTTTGAAAACTTATGCTTCTTTTCCTTCTTTTCTTTTTTTTTTATTCAAGTTTTTTTTTTCTTCTTCTCTTTTCTTTTTCATTTGTACTTGATCCTCTATCACTTGTGAAGGAGACAAAGGATGAAGTACAAATTTCTTTTCTTTATGAGTGAAAGTAATTTCATTGGTAAGGCCATTGTGCATGGTTTTCTTGTCAAATTGCCATGGCCTTCCCAACAAAATATGACAAGCTTCCATTGGAACTATGTCACAAACCACTTGGTCTTCATAGTTACCAATAGAGAACTTGACTTTCACTTGTTGATTAACATTAATATCCCCATCTTCATTAATCCAATGAAGTTGATATGGTTTCGGATGAGGAATAATAGTAAGACCAAGCTTCTCCACCAACCTTGTGCTACAACAGTTGCAACAAGACCCACTATCTACAATGAGAGAACAAGCATTGTCTAAAACTTTACACCTTGTGTGAAAAATGTTCTCCCTTTGTGAAAGATGGGACTCATGAGGTTGGCTTCCTAGAAGCCTTCTAATCATGAGAAGTTGACCATCACAAGGATATGCACTTTCAATGGAATGGTCTTCCTCACTTGATTCACTATCACTTGAAGTAGTGGAACTAGATTCATCAACACTACTATAAATGTCTTGCCCCTTCAAAATCATCACCTTTTTAGTTGGGCATTGAGAGGCTATGTGTCCTCTCCCAAGACACTTAAAGCATTTGATATCACTAGTTTTGCTACTAGAAGTGACAATATTTTTATTTTTCTCATTTTCTTTTTCTTTTTCTTTTTCTTTGCCAAATTTCTTAGAGGAATCAAAGTGACCCTCCCTCTTGTAGTCTTTCTTAACATAAGAGCTAGATTGAGTTTTACCTTTAAAAGAGGATTTTCTCAAATTTTGTTGTTCTACCCTTATACAAAGTTGGACCAAATCATCAAGGTCCCTATAAGGGAGTAACTCAACTCTATCTCTTATATCAAAATTAAGACCACTTAGAAATCTAGCAATGGTCAATCTTTCTTCTTCCCTTATCCCAGCCTTCATGAGATATAACTCCATCTTTTGCCTATACTCCTCAACACTCATACCCTTTTGTTGGAGTCTTTGGAGCTTATCCATAAGCTCCCTACTATAATAAGAAGGTATGTGCCTTCTTCTCATAGCACTCCTTAACTCATTCCAATAAGTGATGGGAGGATCATTATGAAGTCTTCTCTCTCTTTCCAAGGATGTCCACCAATACATGGCTTGTCCTTGAAAAGCTAGGGTGGCTAAAGGAACTTTTCTTTCCTCACCTACTTTATGACAAGTGAAAATTTGCTCCACTTTCATCTCCCAATCTAAGTAGGTGTCCACATTATCTTTTCCATGAAAGTAAGGGAGATCAACCCTTGATTCCCTCACTTTGTGTTCTTTAATGACTCTCCTAGGTGTTGGTTGATAGTAAGCATCCATATGCATACTACCATCATTATCTTGGCTTTGAGAATCATTGGAGCTCTTGGTTGAGCTCCTAGAAGAACCTTTTGGACTTTTATTTTTATTTAATCTTTTTAAAAGTTTTTCTTCCCTTTGCTTAATCTTTTGGATTTCTTGTTCCAAAGCCATGATTTGTACTTCTTTTTCAAGTTTCTCTTTTTGTTTTTGAAGCATCTCATCATTTTTCCAAAGTTTTAGTGCTTCAACCTCCTTGACAATTCTTTCAAAACTTTTAGGAGTATCAAAGTCACTACTACCTTGAGAATGATGACTCATGGTTAAGCAAAAAGAATTTGTATGCTATGCAAAAAGTTATAAAATGTTTTTGGTATTTTCTAGGAATGAAAATAGCACTTGGAAGTCTAAGTGTACAAGTTGCACTATCAAGGGAGGTGAGCTACAAAGAGCCACTTAATAACCAAGCCTTTTCAAGTGGAAATCACTAAACTCCTTTGTGGTATTTCCAATTCCCCAAAACTTTTCACAAAAGTTTTTGTATGCTTTTTACAACTTTGTTTGTTTTTGACATTTAACTAAACGTGAGCAAATAAAACTACACAATTCTAGACGTTTATAGGCAACAAAAATAAAACAATTAAGTACAAGAAAAACTTAAAAGAAGCAAGTTAAGCAACTAGTCGGATATCCTAAGTGGAAGCTTGAAACATATGAAATTTCCAAGCCACTTCCACTAGTACTACACGTGAGAGTCTATCAAGGATGTAGATATACCTGACCAGCTTCTTAATACTCCCTCCAAGCTTTACAAATTGGTTTAAAAATACAAGAGAATTGACAAAAATTAAACTAGCCTAAAAAGCAATAAAGTGGCGGCTTTGGTGACCAATTAGTGGCGGTTTTGTGTTCAACTTTTCTAACACTTAACCAAGTGTTTAATCCGCCACTAATCCTTCAATATGCTGCTCCTGGACCTGCAAAAGAAACACAACAAAGAGGTTAAGGTGGCTGCCTCACAAGGTGAAGGAATTGGTCACTCAAGTGAAGGAGATTTAGGAGGATTTTGGTCACTAAATTAGGTCAAATTTGGTGATTATAGTGTCCAAAATTTTTCCTACTCTTTGTTGAGCAATGCTTGATCCTTGAGCAAGGATTTAAGGCCACTTCCAGCACAGGAAATTATTGAAAGAAAACTAGACAAGCAACAAAGCACAATTTGGAAAGCTTATACCAAAATTAAGAGTAATATGTGTATATGACAAGACTCAAAGAAGTTCAACAAGTAAAACTGGAAAATTAAGACTCCAAAAATGAAGCTAGCACTCAGTTAGAATGAATCCTAGATAGGTACTAGAGTAGATGAAGAAAACAAAAAAAATTTGAAAGCAATTGGACAAGTATAGCAAAATTAGTAGCCAAAACAATAACAAGGAACCAAATGAATTTTCACCAATGTACACCTCTCGGCTTTTGTATTTTAAATTGTATTATATATATTTTTTTTAATTCTTTCTTTTTCCAGTATCAAATTAAGATTCCAGAGAGTGTTTTTGCCTTTTATTTCAAATTTTTCTAAGGTTCCAAGCTATAGAAACCGAGAATACAAATCAGCCAAAAATTAGGTCAAATTTCAAGTGAGAATGATAAACTAGTGCACTAGTTTTAGGTTTTGGTTTGGATTCTTTTTGAACTATTTTTCTTTTGAACTTTAGGTCTTTTCTTTTGTTTTAGGCTCTGTTTTATCTCTGTTTTTCAGCCTCTAATTTTTTTTAAAAATTAAATCCACAAGAAAGAGTGCACTAGAAGTAGAATTAAGCACTTGAAATTTTGAGTCAAAAATTTTTATAAGATTTTCAATGGAAAGTGATTTGAAAACTTAAGAACACAAAAGAAACCTAACTCTAAGGAAACTTGCTAGGACTAATAGCAAATCATGAACACAATAAGGTAAAAGAAAAAGCACATATAGGTAGGCACAAATGAAGTATGACCGAATCAACAATGTAGACACAAATTTCAAAATAACACTAGGTTAAACATGCTATTCAAGGAATTTGCAACATATAAAGACTAAACACAAACTTCTAAGACAAAACATAGATTCAAAACCAAAATCTAAATGCAATGCATGAGGTCCAATCACGGACACATACAAGGAATGGAGAGACTCAAAATAAACTCAAAATTAGCACAAAGCAAATAGTTCCTAACAAGTTGATTATGGAAGAAAAATCAAGACAATCAACAATGGATCTATGAACTCAATAACATCAAAATATAGATCCGAATTTTGAAACTCAAACAAGACAAACACAAGAACACACAAAGACACAAGAAGAACACGGACACAAAAAGGATGAAGCAAAACTTATCTCCTTGAAGACCTTGCTCTTGATACCAAAATTGTTGGAAGAGAATAGGAGAAGTGGAAGATGTAGCTTCTCCTTAGCTCTCCTTATGCACGGATCTTCAATCAAGGAAATAGGACCGAAAACTTGAACACCTTTAGAAGAGGAATTCGTGAGGATTAGAAGCTCTAATCCATGGACGGAAGCATCCAAGCATAAGTCTCAAGGGATTGCACACTTCAAAGAGAAGGAAGCTAGGTTTCCTAAGGGGATTGAAGGCACTCTCTTAAGGTTTTCTCTCTTGGATGGTTTCGGTGACTCTTGAGGGAATTTGGCTGAATACAAGTTCAGAAAATTCATATATTCAAAAGTGTATTACAAGTTGTAGGAAGTTGCATATATAGGAGAAGACTATAGCTACTTGGCGGCACCTTGAGTGAACAAAAGTGGCGCCAAGTTTGAATTTCAAATTTGAATTTGAAATTCAAACTTTGGCCACCTCTCTTAATCACACGGATGCTACCTCCATTTAGATGTCATTTGGAGGTGATTTGAGGTGAATTTGGAGCTCACATGGCCGGATCCATCCCATGCAAACCATGTGACTCAAATTCAACTCAAATTACTTCTAAATGATGTCTAAAGGAAACCTAATTCTCCTATTAATGTTTTCTTCATATAATCCTATTCTAATGACCGAAATACATTGGTCTAATGAATACAATGAATAGAAAAAAATATAAGAAGAAGAATGAGCCCAATATTGGGTATCTAAAGCCCAAAGCCCAAGAAGCCCAAAATTAAGCCCAAAACACCTAAACCCTAATCTATGGTCAAAATACAAGACCAACATGAAAATAGATTCCTATACTAAGAAAGTACAATTAGTCATGGTGTATAATCAATCAAGCCCAAGTGAGAAGCACCCTAGGCCCACCAAGCCCATTGGGCCCACTAAGCTCTGAAGCAGTCAAATCTTCAAGTAACCTCCTGGCCATAGCTCTAGTGGTTGGGCCTTTAGCCCATGCTCTTCCATCACCTTGGAAAGCTAAGGTGGCCAAGGGAACTTTTCTTTCTTCACCTACTTGGTGACAAGTGAAGATTTGCTCCACTTTCATTTCCCAATCCAAGTAGGCATCCACATCTTCTTTTCCATAAAAGTAAGGGAGATCAACCCTTGATTCCCTCACTTTATGTTCTTTGATGACTCTCCTAGGTGTAGGTTGGTAGTATGCATCCATGTTCAAACTACCATCATTGTTTTGACTTTGAGAATCATTGGAGCTCTTGGTTGAGCTCCTTGAAGAACCTTTTTTATTTAATCTTTTCAAAAGTTTTTCTTCTCGTTGCTTAATTTGTTGAATCTCTTGTTCTAAAGCCATGATTTGTACTTCCTTTTCAAGCTTTTCTTTTTGTTTTTGAAGTATTTCATCATGCTTCCAAAGTTTTAGTGCCTCAACCTCCTTGACAATTCTTTTAAAACTTTTAGGAGATTCAAAGTCACTACTATTTTGGGAATGTAGACTCATGATTAAGCAATAAGATTTTATATGCTATGCAAAAAGTTATAAAATGTTTTTGGTATTTTCTAGGAACAAAAATAGCACTTGGAAGTCTAAGTGTACAAATTGCACTATCAAGGGAGGTGAGATACAAAGAGCCACTTAATAACCAAGCCTTTTCAAGTGGAAATCACTAAACTCCTTTGTGGTATCTTTGATTCCCAAAAACTTTTCACAAAAATTTTGAATGCTTTTTCACAATTTGTTTGTTTTTGAGACTAAACTAAGCGTGAGCAAATAAAACTACACAAGTCTAGTTGTTTCAAGGCAGCAAAATAAAGCAATTAAAAGACAAAGAACTTTAAAAGAAGCAAGATAAGTAACTAGTCGGGTTCCCTAAGTGGAAGCTTGAAACATATGAAATTTCCAAGCCACTTCCACTAGCACTACACGTGAGGATGCTAATAAGGATTTAGATATACCTGACCAGCTTCTTAATACTCCCTCCAAGCTTTACAAATTGGTTTAAAATACAAAGATTTGGCAAAAATGTAAACTAGCCTAGAAAAACAAAAATTGGCGGTTTTGTGACCAACTAGTGACGGTTTTTGTAACCAATTTTTCAAACACTTGTTTAAATGTCTTAGTCCGCCACTAGCCCTTCAAAATGATGCTACTGGACCTGCAAAAGAAACACAACAAAGAGGTTAATGGTGGCTGCCTCACAAAATGAATGGTATGGTCACTCAAGTGAAGGAAATTTAGGAAAAGCTAGGTCACTAAATTAGGTCAAATTTTTGGAGAATTAGTGTCCAAACTTTTCCTTCTCTTTGTTGAGCAATGCTTGATCCTTGAACAAGGATTTGATGCCACTTCCAGCACAGGAATTTAAAGAAAGAAAACAAGACAAGCAACAAAAACACAATTTAAGAAGCTTATACCAAAATCAAGAGTATTATGTGTAAGACAAGACTCAAAGAGGTTCAACAATGTAAAACTGAAAAAATAAGACTCCAAAAGAAGCTAGCACTCAGTTAGAATAATTCCTAGAAAGGTCCTAGAGTAGATGAACAAAACAAAAAAAAAAAAATTGAAAGCAATTGGATATGTATAGCACAAGTAGTAGTCAAAACAAAACAAGGAATCAAATGATTTTTCAGCTTTAAACACCTCTCGGCTTTTTCTTTATAAATTTTTTTCTCTATTTTTTTTTAATTCTTTCTTTTTCCAGAATCAAATTAAGAGTCCAGAGAGTATATTTGCCTTTTGTTTCAAATTTTTATATGATTCCAAGCTATATAAAACGAAAATACAAATCAACCAAAAATTAGGTCAAATTTCAAGTGAAAATGAGAAACTAGTACACTAGTCTTTAGGTTTTGGTTTGGATTCTTTTTGAACTCTTTTCTCTTGAACTTTTAGGACATTAGGCTCTGTTTTAAACTCTGTTTTCCAGCCTCTTAACTCACTTTTTTTTTTTTAAATTTGAATCCACAAGAAAGTGCACTAGAAATAGGATTACACTTGAAAAAAAATTTTAGAAGATTTTTAATGGAAGGTGATTTGAAAACTTAGAACACAATGGAAACCTAACTCTAAGGAAACTTGCTAGAACTAATAGCAAGTTATGAACACAATAAGGCAAAAGAAAAAGCACATATAGGAGGCAAGAACAATAGGTAAACCGAAAGCAATATATGGACACAAAACTCAAAATAAAACTAGGTTAAACATGCTATTCAAGGAATTTGCAACAAGTAAGGACTAAACACAAACTTCTAAGACAAAACAAAGATTTAAAAACAAAATCTAAATGCAATGCATGAGGTCCAATCACGGACACATACAAGGAATGGAGAGACTCAAAATCAAATCAAAAAAATAGCACAAGCAAATAGTTCCTAACAAGTTGATTGTGGAAGAAAATCAAGAACAATCAACAATGGATCTATGAACACAAGAACATTAAAAATATAGATCCAAAAATTGAAACTCAATTAAGACAAACATAAGAACACAAAGAACACAAAAATATTCGGACCAAAACTCAAGAACACTTATCTCCTTGAAGACCTTGCTCTTGATACCAAAAATGATGGAGAACACTAGGAAAAGTGAAAGATGAACTTCTCCTAAAATTCTCTCTAACTCGGATCTTCTTCAAAGGAGACTAGGAACTGCACTTCAAGCACTTGAGAAGGATGAATCACGGATTGGAATAGGCCTAACCCTTGGATGGAAGTATCCAAGCTCAAGCATCAATGGAGTGCTCACTTCAAAGAGAAGGAAGAAAGGTGAAATCCTAAGGTTTGAAGGAGAACTCTCAAGGTGACTTTGAAAGGGAGAAACTCGGCCAAAGGCTCTCAAATTTCATTCAATATTCAAAGTGAGTACAATAGATGAGAGGAGGGAAACATATAGCATCCGAATTTGAGGAGAACACTTGGCGCCACATGATTGGTCACATGTTGGCGCCAAGATTTGAATTCAAATTCAAATTTGAATTCAAACCTTGTGTCACATGCTCATGACCGGTCATGTAGAGCTAAATGAAAGATTAGGTTGAATTTAGAGTGAATTTAGGGTTGCATTTCGGTGTCACACTTGTGCAACCAAGGTGGTGCCAAAAGTGTGACCTAAATGCAACTTAAATTCATCTAAATTTGACCTAATTTTGTCCTAATTCAAATGAACTATTAATCCTCCTTAAACCCTAAACTAATGACCAAAATACAATGGTCTAATGAATACAATCAATAGGAAATATTACAAGAATGAAAATGAGCCCAATATTGGGTACCAAAAGCCCAAAGGCCCATGAAGCCCAAAACTAGGCCCATCTAGCCTAAAACCTAAAATGCTACTCTATGTGGTCCAAAATACAAGACCAAAATATATGATACCTATACTAACATGATGTATACAAAACATATGAAAATAGCTATAACAAACTATGGCCCATGAAAAGTTCAACTTGGGCCTTCCCAGGCCCATAAGGCCCATTGGGCCCTGACTGGCCCAAACCTTCATGTCTAGCCAACTCCTCTTGGTTCTTTGAGTATGTCACCTCTTGCACTCCAAAGCATGATTCCATCACTTTCCCTAAAGATAATTTTTACTATGGAAATCAAAGAGATTTCCCTTCGACTTGTTCGAGTCTCAAGCTAATGGCTCATGACTCAAGAACTTCGTCGGATTGGCTCTCGGAGAGACTTCTAGGGCAGAGAATAGCTCAAAAACCCAAGAATACGCAGCACGAGGGTCCAGAAGTGTGGGAAAAGTGTGGAATGACGTGCAAATGACGTCCTATTTATAGGATTGAGGCGCAATACGGCCTGGGAGGTCAATACGGCCCGTACTGGGTTTTTGAACTACAGTACGGCCGTATTGAATTTGGTACGGCCGTACTGAAGTTCAAAAACTTCAGTACGGCCGTATTGAGTTCACTACGGCCGTATTGCAGTTCAAATGGCTCAGTACGGCCGTACTGAACCTCTGGGAGGGTGTATTGAGCTCCAATCCTCGCACACCCTTATTCTAAGCTACGCTAAGACTTCTAGACCTACAAAGAATCATCCTAGGGTCTTCCAGGAGTCCTTCCGGCTGACTTTCCTTCGGTCTTCGAGAGTCTTTGAGTCTTATTTCCGACCCGGACAATTTTAGGGGTCTACAGCTGCCCCCCCTTTACTTAGTCGAACGACTTTTTGGTGTACCGGTTGACAAGTAAAGGAGTTGACCCAATTGTCCGGGGAGTAAGCCATCCTTCCGACTTGTAGTGTCTTCCGGTGGGAAAATTGTTGAGTGGCCTCTCCAGGTTGAGTATTAGTCGTCGCCTCTCCAGGCTCGTGCATACCTCGGTGTTTCTGACAACCTCGGTAGCGTGAGTTTGCCCTCTCCAGGGTCTGCATGCCTCCGTGTTTCTGACGACGTTGGCAGCTGCATACCTCTGTGTTTCTGACGACGTCGGTAGTTGAGTATTGGTCGTCGCCTCTCCAGGCTCGTGCATACCTCGGTGTTTCTGACAACCTCGGTAGCTGCATACCTCCGTGTTTTTGACGACGGGGTAGCTGAGTATTAGTCGTCGCCTCTCCAGGCTCGTGCATACCTCGGTGTTTCTGACAACCTCGGTAGCTGCATACCTCCGTGTTTCTGACGACGGGGTAGCTGAGTATTAGTCGTCGCCTCTCCAGGCTCATCCATACCTCAGTGTTTCTGACAACCCCGGTAGCTGCATACCTCCGTGTTTCTGACGACGGGGTAGCTGAGTATTAGTTGTCGCCTCTCCAGGCTTGTGCATACCTCGGTGTTTCTGACAACCTCGGTAGCTGCATACCTCCGTGTTTCTGACGACGGGGTAGCTGAGTATTAGTCGTCGCCTCTCCAGGCTCGTGCATACCTCGGTGTTTCTGACAACCTTGGTAGCTGCATACCTCCGTGTTTCTGACGACGGGGTAGCTGAGTATTAGTCGTCGCCTCTCCAGGCTCGTGCATACCTCGGTGTTTCTGACAACCTTGGTAGCTGCATACCTCCGTGTTTCTGACGACAGGGTAGTTGAGTATTAGTCGTCGCCTCTCCAGGCTCGTGCATACCTCGGTGTTTCTGACAACCTCGGTAGCGTGAGTTTGCCCTCTCCAGGGTCTGCATGCCTCCGTGTTTCTGACGACGTTGGCAGCTGCATACCTCTGTGTTTCTGACGACGTCGGTAGTTGAGTATTGGTCGTCGCCTCTCCAGGCTCGTGCATACCTCGGTGTTTCTGACAACCTCGCTAGCTGCATACCTCCGTGTTTTTGACGACGGGGTAGCTGAGTATTAGTCGTCGCCTCTCCAGGCTCGTGCATACCTCGGTGTTTCTGACAACCTCGGTAGCTGCATACCTCCGTGTTTCTGACGACGGGGTAGCTGAGTATTAGTCGTCGCCTCTCCAGGCTCATGCATACCTCAGTGTTTCTGACAACCCCGGTAGCTGCATACCTCCGTGTTTCTGACGACGGGGTAGCTGAGTATTAGTTGTCGCCTCTCCAGGCTTGTGCATACCTCGGTGTTTTTGACAACCTCGGTAGCTGCATACCTCCGTGTTTCTGACGACGGGGTAGCTGAGTATTAGTCGTCGCCTCTCCAGGCTCGTGCATACCTCGGTGTTTCTGACAACCTTGGTAGCTGCATACCTCCGTGTTTCTGACGACGGGGTAGCTGAGTATTAGTCGTCGCCTCTCCAGGCTCGTGCATACCTCGGTGTTTCTGACAACCTTGGTAGCTGCATACCTCCGTGTTTCTGACGACGGGGTAGTTGAGTATTAGTCGTCGCCTCTCCAGGCTCGTGCATACCTCGGTGTTTCTGACAACCTCGGTAGCGTGAGTTTGCCCTCTCCAGGGTCTGCATGCCTCCGTGTTTCTGACGACGTTGGCAGCTGCATACCTCTGTGTTTCTGACGACGTCGGTAGTTGAGTATTGGTCGTCGCCTCTCCA
Source organism: Cajanus cajan (assembly GCF_000230855.2). Lineage (NCBI taxonomy): Eukaryota > Viridiplantae > Streptophyta > Magnoliopsida > Fabales > Fabaceae > Cajanus > Cajanus cajan. The sequence continues at coordinate 45,381,367 of NC_138525.1, forward strand.
GGCTCGTGCATACCTCGGTGTTTCTGACAACCTCGGTAGCTGCATACCTCCGTGTTTTTGACGACGGGGTAGCTGAGTATTAGTCGTCGCCTCTCCAGGCTCGTGCATACCTCGGTGTTTCTGACAACCTCGGTAGCTGCATACCTCCGTGTTTCTGACGACGGGGTAGCTGAGTATTAGTCGTCGCCTCTCCAGGCTCATGCATACCTCAGTGTTTCTGACAACCCCGGTAGCTGCATACCTCCGTGTTTCTGACGACGGGGTAGCTGAGTATTAGTTGTCGCCTCTCCAGGCTTGTGCATACCTCGGTGTTTCTGACAACCTCGGTAGCTGCATACCTCCGTGTTTCTGACGACGGGGTAGCTGAGTATTAGTCGTCGCCTCTCCAGGCTCGTGCATACCTCGGTGTTTCAGACAACCTTGGTAGCTGCATACCTCCGTGTTTCTGACGACGGGGTTGCTGAGTATTAGTCGTCGCCTCTCCAGGCTCGTGCATACCTCGGTGTTTCTGACAACCTCGGTAGTGTGAGTTTGCCCTCTCCAGGGTTGCATACCTCCGTGCTTCTGGTCACTTGGGTAGCGTGAGTTTGCCCTCTCCAGGGATTTGTGATGATTTTGTCTCCACAGTCCACGATGCTGCTTCGACGGTTGTTTTTGATTTTGGTGCCGCTGAGGGCTGGATAGCGCAGGGATCCGTCTAGGGGATGTGCAGTTACTCATAGGTTCTTGTGTCCCAACTTTCCATTGCGTAGTTGGTGCCCACTGGGGAAATTCTGATTCCTTGGGGATGCAGACACAAAGATGCTCTTTCTGAGGTGAGCGATGCCTTATGATTGGCTGACGTCCTTTCGACGTTGGTGGAGTATCCCGGTTATCCTTATTCGGGTGACTCTTTTGATTTTCTGGTTTTGTTGCCTCTGCGTAGGCTGTTATCCGCTGGGGGATTCTGTTGTGATGATTTTGTCTCCACAGTCCACGATGCTGCTTCGACGGTTGTTTTTGATTTTGGTGCCGCTGAGGGCTGGATAACGCAGGGATCCGTCTAAGGGATGTGCAGTTACTCATAGGTTCTTGTGTCCCAACTTTCCATTGCGTAGTTGGTGCCCACTGGGGAAATTCTGATTCCTTGGGGATGCAGACACAAAGATGCTTTTTCTGAGGTGAGCGATGCCTTATGATTGGCTGACGTCCTTTCGACGTTGGTGGAGTATCCCGGTTATCCTTGTTCGGGTGACTCTTTTGATTTTCTGGTTTTGTTGCCTCTGCGTAGGCTGTTATCCGCTGGGGGATTCTGTCGTATTGATCATGATTGGCCTCTTCTGTTAGGCGGATTATCTTGACGTTCGGTGATGGAAATGGTAAGGAGGAGTGATGAATGTTCTTCTCCTTAGCTCTCCTTATGCATGGATCTTCTTCAAGGAAATAGAAACCAACGTGATGAACACTAGATGGAGGAGATTCTTGGATAGGAAGAAGGCTTAAGCCTTGGATGGAAGCATCCAAGCTTAAGGTGCAAGGGAAAGCTCACTTCAAAGAGGAGGAAATCCTAGAAGGGTTCCTAAGGTGAAGCTTTCTCTCATGGTGACTCTTGAACGAAATTTGGCTGAATAAGCTCTCAAATTTCATTATTCTCAAAAGTGAATACAAAAATGTGAAGGGAGGACTTAAGTATGCACGGAAATGAAGCACATAGGCACCTAAACCAAAGCTACACAAATTGGCGCCTAAAGTTTGAATTCAAATTTGAAATTTGAATTCAAACTTTGGTGCACATGTGTAAGTCCGAAAATTTAGGTACCAAGGTGCATTTAGGTCTGATTTGAGAGTCATTTAGGGTTAATTTGAGTGTCACATGTTCAGCCACCAATGGTGCAAAACATGTGACTCAAATGTAACTTAAATGGCTTCCAAATTAAACCTAGTTTAACCTAATTAGCATACTTTAGTATTCCTTGTATTTTCCTATTCTAATGACCTAATTACATTGGTCAAACAATTACAATGGAAAGGAAAAATTACAAGAATGAAAATGAGCCCAATATTGGGTACCAAAAGCCCAAAGGCCCATGAAGCCCAAAACTAGGCCCAACTAGCCTAAAACCTAAAATGCTATTCTATGTGGTCCAAAATACAAGACCAAAATATATGATACCTATACTAACATCATGTATACAAAACATATGAAATTAGCTATAACAAAATATGGCCCATGAAAAGTTCAACTTGGGCCTTCCCAGGCCCATCAGGCCCATTGGGCCCTGACTGGCCCAAACCTTCATGTCTAGCCAACTCCTCTTGGCTCCTTCAATATGTCACCTCTTGCCTTCCTAGGCATGATTCTATCATTCGGTGTTTGGCTGAATACCGAATTTCGCTTGGGGAATGGTTATTGATCTTTTCGGATTTTCTCTTTTTGAAGGAATGCCTCTGAGTAGGCGAATGGGGATTGAGGATCTTATGTATCCCAGAGTATTATTTAGAAAGCCTCTTCAGGCTTAGCTTCACTCGTCGCTCGAGTTGGAAAGCTATCTTCCACTGAGGAAGTCTGAGTCCTTTGACTCAGATATTTTGTTTGGATGATCATGCTTCCATTGGGGAATCTTGCTGATCTTGCTCTGATAGCTTTCACTGGGAATTCGGCCCAAGAGTGCAAGCTGAGATGTCTCTGGGGAGTATTATTTTGGCAAGCCTCTCCAGGCTCAGTTATTCTGTACGATTGTTGGATTTTCTGAATTTTTGCCTTTTTGTCGATTTCTCGAAATCGGAGGGATCTCACACACTCACAGATAAAGTATGCAGAGGAATGAAGATGTTGTTGATGTACAAAAGAATGGGCCAATACGGGCCGTATTGAATTCAATACGCTCGTATTGGTGTGGTCGTTATGGCCAATACGGCCGTATTCATTTCAGTACGCCCGTATTGAGTTGAAAATTTGTTCATAACCCTAATTTTAGTACGGGCGTACTGAACATGGTACGGGCGCATTGTTTTTTCTGAAGTTTATATGTTTTGTTGTTTTTTTTTTTTTTTAATAAACAGAGAATAAGTGATCTTCCAGTACACCTATCATCTGTATGCATGTATGCGGTATGATGCACCTAATTCTATTTGATTTATTTTTCAAAAGAATTAACCGATGCGTTTCTTTGCTTGGATTTTTGCCATTCCTCTAGACGGGCTGTGCGCTGCCGATTTCTGTAACCGAGGAATGATGCGTGTTATATCGAGATTGGTGTCATCAACCCAGTGATCGTTCCCTTCCTTTAGAAGACGTATCAACCTTCCTATTGACCACTATATCTCCATGTTTCCACTAGATTATTCTAAAATCGTTTGGGACAAGAGAAAAAAAGGAAAGATATTTCTGTTCAAAAGTTTGTGTTTTAGAGGGGATTATTATTGTTTTGAAAACGGTTTTTGTAAGAATGGCTGGCCAAGGTAGGCTCATGTGTTTAGGCTTGTTTGATTAAACACTTATGAAGTTAAGAAAGTCTTGTTATTGACGTTGTGATTCGACAACTTAGATAGTTTCCCTTGAACCTTTCTTTTTGAATTCAGCTCATGGTACCATCATGGATTTCTTTTGCTTTTTTGATTGTCCTTATTTTTGCCTAAAACACCCCTTTGTGGCGTCTCAGCGGACCTTTGTTTTTGTTCATTTTCGCAACCCTAATTTTTGCCTAGGTCACCCTTTCGTGGGATTCCTAGCGGGTTCTTTGCTCTTATTTTTGCGCAGCCCCCTTTTTGGGTTTCCTGCCGAGCTTTTTTTGTTTTTAGGATTTTGTCCTTAAAGGATTTCTTTTTTATCCATGATGGCACTTGTCGAGGCCAAGGAAAGGTGCTCCAAGTTGTCACACACACTTCCACATAAAAATGATGCAGGTTTATTGTTATTAAGACGATTTTAACCTCATTCATGCTTATTCAAACAGGGTTAAAAATAATGTGGTCTAGAAATTTATTGCAAGCAAGAAAAGAAGCAATAAGAAATAATAAAGAACGATTTTATTATAATTATAGCGGAAACATGTGCCCTATCGAGGCTCGGGGGTCGGGCTGTCCCCGAGGAGTAATCTCTAACAGTCATCAGGTCTATACATCCCTATCGGAAGGAGAAGAGCACTTGATGACGACGACCGGCCTTGACGCTTGTGAACCGGCCTTCCTAAAGATCTGGCTTAAAGAACGTCGAGAAGGATCTTGGTTCCTCTTCGTCCTTTGATCTTTATCCTCGGATTCTTTATTTTCCTAAGTTTTTTCTTTTTCTTTTTCTTTTCCTTTATTCTTGGGAGCTTTATCATGAAGATCTTCGGGTGTGTAGATCCTGCCACTCCTAGTCATGCCCCCAAGTCCAGCGATGTTAGAGATATCGCTGTCGACAGAAGAATGGATGTCGTATATCCATGGCACAGCCTTATTCGATTCGTAGGGAAAAGGTCTTGGAGCAGTGATCCTTAACGGTGTCGGACCTTCCCCTTTATTCGTCTTGATTACCAACAACGGAGTTGATGTGCGTTCGCTTGGCGCGGTTGTTGGCTTACACTTAATAACAAACGGCGTGCGATCCATTCTGAACATACGCATCGGTTAATTCTTTCTTTTTATTAATGTTTATTAATGAATTACTAGGAGGGATGTATGCAAATGAATGACTATGAAATGCAAAAGCAATTGAAAGATTTCATAGATCTCAAAAATTCGATTTATTAATCAAAGAAAGTGTACAACTCATTATACAATGCTTCGAAGCAATTTTTTACAAAATGAGAAAAGCCGATAGAAACCCACATGCGGGTTCATGTTTCTTCTCCATTCATCTTCGGCTTCCTCTACATGACGGGCCATTGCTTCGGCTTGCGTATGGACTGCTTGGCTGATATTATCGCTAAGCTTTTGAGCGTCCTTCGCCTTTTGAATGTGGTAGTTGATCATAGCTTGCAGTTCTTTAAGCTCGTCTTCGGCTCGATCCTTCTCCCCTCGGAGCTTAGCCATCTGTGCTAATCCTTCCCTTTCCTTCTTGCGAAAATCGGAAAGGCTTGCGGTTTGTTGTTGAGCAACTTCCCGCCATTGTTGCGCATCGGATCGAGTCAAGAGTAGATCATCTGCATGTCCTTGATCAACTGTGCCTGCCTTGCGTACTCGGCTTCAAGGTGTGCTATCTTTGCGTCAACATCTCGGAGTTGACTATTCGGTTCGACCTTTGGCATTTTGGATGCCCGAATAGCCTTCTCATTAAGGTTAGCACACTCGTCCTTGAGCCGCTCTATCTCATGGTCTTTTTTCTTGCACTGCCTTTGTAGACCGTCAATGGCGAAACTGGATTCTTCGATTTTCTCTTCAAGAACCCTCATCTGAGCTCCCATGATTTCCAGCTTCTTGGTCAATATCGCCACCGGCCGAAACGGACCTTGGCATTCGCGACGATGGTCGGACTCTTTTTAAGTTTTGAAAAGTGGTGGATTGTTAGAACGATTTATTCTCAAATTGAGACCTCATCGAACTAACAATTTTATTAAATGATTCACCAATCCATGTTAATCCCAAGCGGGACCCTCCATGGATTAGTGGTTTTCGCAAACGAAGGGTTCTTGGAGTCGCCACCAATGTTTTACTCAAAACATTGGAAAAAGGGATAAGGCAATTGATTTCAAAAATCAACTTTGGCCATTACAACCAGAGTTGGGTAAGGGAGTCGGTTACGTGCGGGGAAGGTGTTAGCACCCTACAACGCCCCTTTCGGGTTCCCTATGACGGATTATTTTATAAATAACAGTGTAAAATTACTAAATTACCCCTATTTATTATAAACGGTTATGAATAAGATATCTACATGATGAATAATTTAAACATGCGATGCAACAATCAGAAAGTAGTAAAAGGAAGGATTTTGAAGAAGAAACCTTTGAAGCGTGCTTTTATATATTCAAATGTTAGGAGGCTTTTTGGCGCTCCCTCCCACTACACGCTCGCTCGCTCCTTCCCTAAAAATTAATCTTTAATATGGAAATCAAAAAGATTTCCCTTCGACTAGTTCGAATTCTCAAGCTAAATGCTCAGAACTCAAGAACTTCGTCGGATCGGCTCTCAGAGAGAATTCTAGGGCAGAACACTGCTCAAAAACCCCAGAATACTCAAGAAGAGAGTCCAAGAAGTGTGAAAAAGTGTCAAATGACGTCCAAATGACGTCTTATTTATAGGGGTGAGGCGCAGTACGGCCCCTGGTGTCAATACGGCCCGTATTGAAGTTTTGAACTTCAATAGGGCCGTATTGAATTCAATACGGCCGTATTGAGTTTCAAAAACATCAATACGGCCGTATTGGTTTCAGTACGGCCGTATTGAAGTTCAAAAATGCAATACGGGCCGTACTGAGCTCCAAAGAGGCCGTATTGAGCTCCACTCCTCTCACTTTCTTATTTTTAGCTACTCTAAGACCTCTAAACCTACAGATAGTCATCCTATGGTCTTCTGGGAGTCCTTCTGGCTGACTTTCCATTGAGCTTTGATAGTCTTCGAGTCTTATTTCCGACCCGGACAATTTTAGGGGTCTACAGCTGCCCCCCCTTTACTTAGTCAAGCGGCTTTTTAGTGTACCGGTTGACAAGTAAAGGAGTTGACCCAATTGTCCGGGGAAAAGGCCATCCTTCCGACTTGTAGTGTCTTCCGGTGGAAAATTGCTGAGTAGCCTCTCCAGGTTGAGTACCACCTCTCCAGGCTTTGCTTCGCTCGTCGCCCGAGCCGAAAGCTGCATACCTCCGTGCTTCTAGTCACTTTGGTAGCGTGAGTTTGCCCTCTCCAGGGTCTGCGGTTTGCCCTCCCCAGGGTTGCATACCTCCGTGCTTCTGATCACTTTGGTAGCGTGAGTTTGCCCTCTCCAGGGTCTGCGGTTTGTGATGATTTTGTCTCCACAGTCCACGATGCTGCTTCGACGATTGTTTTTGATTTTGGTGCCGCTGAGGGCTGGATAACGCAGGGATCCGTCTAGGGGATGTGCAGTTACTCATAGGTTCTTGTGTCCCAACTTTCCATTGCGTAGTTGGTGCCCACTGGGGAATTTCTGATTCCTTGGGGGTGCAGACACAAAGATGCTCTTTCTGATGTGAGCGGTGCCTTATGGTTGGCTCACGTCCTTTCGACGTTGGTGGAGTATCCCGGTTATCCTTATTCGGGTGACTCTTTTTGATTTTCTGGTTTTATTGCCTCTGCGTAGGCTGTTATCCACTAGGGGATTCTGTCGTATGATTTTGTCTCCACAGTCCACGATGCTGCTTCGACGGTTGTTTTTTATTTTGATGCCGCTGAGGGCTGGATAACGCAGGGATCCGTCTAGGGGATGTGCAGTTACTCATAGGTTCTTGTGTCCCAACTTTCCATTGTGTAGTTGGTACCCATTGGGGAATTTCTGATTCCTTGGGGTGTAGACACAAAGATGCTCTTTTCTGATGTGAGCGATGCCTTATGATTGGCTGACGTCCTTTCGACGTTGGTGGAGTATCCCGGTTATCCTTATTCGGGTGACTCTTTTGATTTTCTGGTTTTGTTGCCTCTGCGTAGGCTGTTATCCACTGGGGGATTTTGTCGTTGATTTTGATTAGCCTCTTCTGTTAGGCGGATCATCTTGACGTTCAATGATTGACTGAATGCCGAATTCCGCTTGGGGAATGATTATTGATCTTTTTTGATTTTCTCTTTTTGAAGGAGTGCCTCTGAGTAGGCGAATGATCTTGATGTTCAGTGTTCGGCTGAGTGCCGGATTCCGCTTGGGGAATGGTTATTGATCTTTGCTTTTTGTAGGGATGCCTCTTAGTAGGCGACTGGGGATTTGAAGTTCTTATGTATCCCAGAGTATTATTTAGAAAGCCTCTTCAGGCTTAGCTTCACTCATTGCTTGAGTTGGAAAGCTATTCTCCACTGAGGAAGTATGAGTCCTTTCGACTTGGATATTCTGTTTGGATGATCAAGCCTTCCTTGGGGAATCTTGCTGATCTTGGTTTGATAGCTTTCACTGGGGAATTTAGTCCGAGCGTGGAAGCTGAGATATCTCTGGGGAGTATTATTTCGGCGAGCCTCTCCAGGCTCAGTTATTTTGGAGAGTATTATTTCGGCAAGCCTCTCCAGGCTCGGTTATGATGAGAGAGTATTATTTCGGCGAGCCTCTCCAGGCTCAGTTATTCTGTATGATGAGAGAGTATTATTTCGGCAAGCCTCTCCAGGCTCAATTATTCTGTTATGATGAGAGAGTATTATTTCGGCAAGCCTCTCTAGGCTCAATTATTCTGATGAGGGAGTATTATTTCGGCAAGCCTCTCCAGGCTCAGTTATTCTGATGAGGGAGTATTATTTTGGCAAGCCTCTCCAGGCTCAGTTATTCTGTACAATTGGGGAGTATTATTTCGGCAAGCCTCTCCAGGCTCAGTTATTCTGTACAATGAGGGAGTATTATTTCGGCAAGCCTCTCCAGGCTCAGTTATTCTGTATGAGTATTATTTCGGCAAGCCTCTCCAGGCTCAGTTATTCTGTACGAGTATTATTTCGGCAAGCCTCTCCAGGCTCAGTTATTCTGTATGAGTATTATTTCGGCAAGCCTCTCCAGGCTCAGTTATTCTGTACGATGCGGTTGATTTTCTAAATCTTTTGCCTTTTTTTTTTGTCAGATTTTGACTTTTTCTGTATTTTTGTCTTTTTTGTCGATTCCGGCTTTTTCTGTTGGAGGGATCTCAAACACACTCACAGATGAAGTATGCAGAGGAATGAAGATGTTGTGATGAATGAGAATGGGCCAATACGGGCCGTATTGAATTCAATACGCCCGTATTGGTGTGGACGTTTATGGCCAATGCTGCTGTATTCATTTCGGTACGCCCGTATTGAGTTGAAAATTTGTTCATAACCCTGATTTTAGTACGGGTGTACTGAACATGGTACGGGCGCATTGTTTTTCTGAAGTTTATATTTTTTGTTTTTTTTTGTTTTTTTGTTTTTTTGTTTTGTTTTGTTTTTTTTTTTTTTGTTTGTTTTTTCAATAAACAGAGAATAAGTGATCTTCCAGTACACCTATCATCTGTATGCATGTATGCGGTATGATGCACCTAATTCTATTTAATTCATTTTTCAAAAGAATTAACCGATGCGTTTCTCTGTTTGGATTTTTGCCATTCCTCTAGACGGGCTGTGCGCTGCCGATTTCTGTAACCGAGGAATGATGCGTGTTATATTGAGATGGGCGTCATCAACCCAGTGATCCTCCCCTTCCTTTAGAAGACATGTCAACCCTCCTATTGACCACTATATCTCCATGTTTCCACTAGATTATCCTAAAATCGTTTGGGACAAGAGAGAAAAGAAAGGAAAGATATTTTTGTTCTGAAGTTTGTGTTTTAGAGGGGATTTATTTTTTCAAAAATGGTTTTTGTAAGAATGGTTGGCCAAGGTAGGCTTATGTGTTTAGGCTTGTTTGATTAAACACTTATGAAGTTAAGGAAGTCTTATTATTGACGTTGTGATTTGACAACTTAGATAGCTTCCCTTGAACCTTTCTTGAATTCGGCTCGTGGTACCATCATGGATTTATTTATATTTTTTTTTATTGTCCTTATTTTTGCCTAAAACACCCTTTTGTGGCGTTTTAGTGGACTTTTGTTTTTATTTATTTTTGCAACCCTAACTTGATGGAGGAGGCCCATGGGCTAAGGGCCCAACTACTAGAGCAATGGCAAGAAGGATGCATGAAGAGTGGGCCCAAGCCCAAGGAAAGCCCACCACTTTATTTTGTTGGGCCTTGAATCAAGCCCAATTAGATTAGGGCTAGTATAGGAGTAGGCCTTAGTGCCATGTATTTCTTTTGGGCCTTGTATTTCCGGCCTAGTAGCATAGGAGTTTCATTTGAAGGTCATTTGAATTTAGGTTAATTAGAGTTACATGTGGAATTACATTAGCATTTAATTAGTAGCACATTTGGTGTGCATTTCGGCCATGTGCAACACATGCACATGGTGTGATCCGAAATGCAACTCAAATGGCTTCCTAATTACATGCCAAATGTGTGCACATGGGAGGGTGACCGGTTGGCACCAAAATTTGAATTTTAGAATTCAAATTTTGGCGCCTAGAGTTAAGATAACCATACCATGGTTTTACTTAACTCTAGGTAAACCCAACTTAAACCCTTAACCTAATTTAGCCTATAAACTTCCTTATGACCGAGTTTTGTAGACACTTTTGGAGATTATTGAATGAGTATTCTTCTCAAAGAAATCTCTCATCCGAAGTCATCTTGCTTCTAGCCTCTACCCTCCTTGAGAGCTTCTCCTTGTAGAGCTAGAACACCTTACCTTCTTAGAACTTAGCTTGTATGCAAGCCTAGGTCACCTTGCTCCTTTGATGCGTCTCTAATCCTTGAAGAATCATCCAAGGAAGCCGAGAAGGAGTGAAGAATCCATGTGCATCCAAGTGGAAGCACATCAAGTGGTATCAAGAGCTTCGGTCTTCAAGAGATAAGTTCATCTTCTTGAATTTTGATCCGTGGTTCCAAATTGTTCTTGAGTTCATCTTGAGTTTCATCTTGTTAAATTTTTGAGTTCATGTCACAATTGAGTTGATTCTTTCCTAGATCTAGTTTTTGTTTCAAAATTTGATGGATCTAGTTTGTATTGCTTGAATGATTCATATGCGCCTATGTTATATGCTTTCATGAATCATGCTAATTTCTTCTTGTGTTCAATTAGGAATTTTCTGCCTAATAGCTTTTGATTTTGTTTGAGTCTTCTTTGCATCTTATTCGGTCAATTAAATGCTTGAGTCTTTTATTTTTAAATCCATGTCTAGTAGGTTTGTGTGGTTCTTATATGTTCATCTATCTTAGCTATGCTTGTTGATCCTTTTTAATTTTTGATTTGCATCTTGAAATAATTTTCTGGATTTGGCCGAGATCCATTTCTTTTCTTTGGTATAAGCTCATGAATTTTGTTTCATTTTTGAGTTCATAAACTACTACTAGATCATTAGTAGTTTTCTTAGAATTTTAGGCTTCCCAAATTTTTTTGAAAATGTCTTACATAAAAATTTCAAATCCGTGAGGTTTGATTTTGTATGAGTTGGAGTGTGCTGAAATTGGTGTTTGGAAATTCAAATTTGAATTTGAGTTGGAGCCTAAAAACCGTGCATGTGCAATTCTAAATTACAAGCATAAAAAGCATGTCACATGTCACTTGAATTTGCACTTAATTTCACTAGTATTTGGCAACTAGTTTGAACCGGTTTTTAGTGCTAATACTAAGGGTGACCGAGAATCATTGGTGACTAATTTTTGTGAGCAACAAAAGGCAACTCCTATTTGAAAAAAAAAAATTAGAAGAAAGATCAAAAGAAATTCAAAACAACATTTAAAAAAAAAATGTGCTAAACCTAATTTGAAAAGGAAAAAGCCATTAAGGAGTTAGTTTCTCTATGTGTTTCTTCTCGGTTGCTAGTTGATTTTGATTCATAAAAAGAAATTTTCAACTCATCTATTTTGAGTGTTTTGGTTTTGTGCATCTACTCTAGAACTATTCCTAGGTCAATTCCTTCTAGTTCTAGTCAACTTTTTCATTGGTGTCATATAAGCTTGTCACTACTTAATCTCCTCTTGTCTTCTTTTCCTTCCATATTGTCTTTTGCTGTTTTAATCTTGTGCTAATCAAAGAGTGACCTAAGCTTGACCTAGCCTATCTTCTTGGAAGCTAGTTCTACAAGGGTCATCAAAAGAAGCTTAAGGAAAGGAGGAGGAAGGATAAAACTGGCTTGCGGTTTTTGAACCTCTAAACACAAACCATAAACACTTCTTGGCTGGAAATTTGGTGGAGGCTGGACTGGAAAACCGTGAAGCAGCTTGGAGTTTAATTTCAATTGTATTTGAATTTAAAAAAAAAAAAATGTATAAGCATTAGTGACGGATTTTTAGTGACCGATTTTTACCTTACTAAATTTGAATTTTGTTGCAAAATTTGGTCACTAATCCATCACTAATTCTTTGTGGCTGTTTTTAATATTTCATTTCAGCCACTTGTTCTTTGTTATTATACTTTGTATTTGGCCTTTACAAGGAGTGTCTTTGGTACACAACCATCTCTCCTTAAGTTTACAATTTTCGTTAGTACTTGGTGGGAGTGGTCCTTGATTGATCTTTGGTATCTCTCAAGCTCTCACCTTAGGATACGTTAGGTAGTTTAATTTTTGTTGTTTAAACCTTGTTTTAATTGCTTTTATACGTCTAGCTTATCATAGTTCACAAAAACATCAAAAATCATTTTCATTGAAAAGAATTTGGTAGAGATTAACTACAAAGGGGATTAGTAATTTTTACTTGAAGAGGCTTGGTTTTTAAGTGGCTCTTAGTAGCTCACCTCCCTCCAAAGTTCAATTTGTATACATAATCCTCTAAGTACTTAGTCTTAACCTTGCATAAAAACAATTGATTTTCAAAACTCATTTTTCAAAAAGCCCCTTTCTCCTATAATGGAAGAGTTTTCTACTCCTCAAAGTGATAGTAATTCAAGTGATTACAATGACTTGTCAAAAGTAACACATGAATTAAGATCACTTAAGCTTTGGAAGAAGCAAGAAGCCAAGCAAAAACTTAAAGAAAAACTTGAAAGAGAGGCTCAACTTGCTACTTTAGAGGAAGAGATTCGAATATTAAAGGAGAAAGAAGAAAAATTCCATCACAAGCACCGAAGTAGACATAGTTCCCACCATAGTTCTACTCTAGGAGAGTCAATGAATGATGATAGTCTTGTTTTAGGAGATCATTATCAACCCCCTCCTAGAAGAGTGCATAGGGCCCCCAAGCCAAGGGAATCTAGGGTAGATCTCCCTTATTTTCATGGGAAAGATGATGTTGAGGGGTACCTAGATTGGGAAATGAAGGTGGAACAAATTTTCGCTTGTCATCAAGTGAATGAAGAAAGAAAAGTCTCCTTAGCAACCCTAAGTTTTCAAGGTCACGCCATGTATTGGTGGACTTCTTTAGTGAGGGATAGGCGTCTCCATAATGATCCTCCAATTCAATATTGGAATGAATTAAGGAGTGCCTTGAGGAGGAGACATATTCCCTCTTACTATACTAGGGAGCTTATCAATAAGCTCCAACGACTCCATCAAAAAAATATGACTGTGGAAGAGTATAGACAAACAATGGAGTTGTACTTAATGAGGGCTGGTATTAGGGAGGAAGAAAATATTACAATTGCTAGGTTTTTAAGTGGGTTGACTTTTGACATAAGAGATAAAGTAGAGCTTCTCCCTTATAGGGATTTAAATGATTTGGTTCAACTTTGCATCAAGGTTGAACAACAAAATTTGCGAAAAGGTTCTAAAAGCTCATACTCATCATCTTTTTCAAAAGTTGACTACAAGAGGGAGGGCAAGACAAATGATTTTGAAAAAAATACTTTTCCCTCTAAAAACCTAGACAAAGGTAAAGAAAAAGAAAAAGAGAAGAAAACAAACACTTCACACACTAGCACTAAGACTAGTGACATAAAATGCTTTAAGTGTCTTGGGAGAGGCCACATTGCTTCTCAATGCCCTACTAAGAAAGTTATGATTTTAAGGGGACAAGATATTTATAGTAGCCAAGATGAAGCTACTACTTCTTCATCTTCCAGTGAGGATGAAGAAGAAGCAAGTGAAGAAGAGCCATGTGAGGTTACTTACCCTTATAATGGGGAACTTCTTATGATGAGAAGGATCCTCAATAACCAACCTAGTGATACACAATCCCAAAGAGAGAACATCTTTCATACAAGATGTAACATTTCAAACAAGGCTTGTTCTCTCATAGTGGATAGTGGATCTTGGTGCAATTGTTGTAGCACTAGGATGGTTGAAAAGTTGGGTTTGACTACCACACCCCATCCAAAACCTTATCAACTTCATTGGCTTAATGATGATGGGGATATGGTGGTCAACCAACAAGTGGAAGTAGAGTTTTCCATAGGGAACTATCAAGATAAAGTTAAATGTGATGTAGTTCCTATGGAGGCTTGTCATATTTTATTAGGTAGGCCATGGCAATTTGATAAACAAACTCATCATGATGGCCTAACTAATAAAATAACTTTCACACATAAGGGTAAAAAGTTTGTGCTTCATCCTTTATCACCTTCACAAGTGAAAGAAGATCAAGTACAAATGAAGGCCAAACGTGAGCAAGAAAAAGGAAAACAAAAAAAAGTTGAAAAAAAAAAAAAACTTTTAAAAATTGATGAAAAGGAGGATTCTAGAGAGTTTAATGTTCCCTCTCTAGAGATAGTTCAAGAAGAGAGTTTTCAATCAAAACCTTTACACAAAACTTCTCTCTTTCTTGAATCATCATCTCATATCCTCATGTGTAGAGGAACATTAACTTGCACTGCCACATCTTCTTTGGAAACTACTCTACCTCTTAAGATGAAAAATCTTTTAAATGAATTTGATGATATATTTCCCAAAGAAGGTCCAGTTGGACTTCCACCTTTTAGGGGAATAGAACATCAAATAGATCTTGTGCCTGGGGCTAGTCTTCCAAATAGACCAGCTTATAGGACTAATCCACAAGAAACCAAAGAGATAGAGAAGCAAGTACATGAGTTGTTGGAGAAGGGCTGGATTCAAAAGAGTCTAAGTCCTTGTGCTGTACCTGTCATTTTGGTGCCCAAAAAAGATGGAAAATGGAGGATGTGTTGTGACTGTAGAGCCATCAACAACATTACCATAAAATATAGGCACCCAATTCCTAGGCTTGATGACATGCTTGATGAATTGCACGGGTCATCCGTATTTTCCAAGGTAGATCTTAAGAGTGGATATCACCAAATTCGAATCAAAGAAGGTGATGAGTGGAAAACCGCTTTTAAGACTAAGTTTGGACTATATGAATGGTTAGTAATGCCTTTTGGGCTTACTAATGCACCTAGTACATTCATGAGGTTGATGAATCATGCTCTTAGGGATTGCATTGGCAAGTTTGTAGTTGTTTATTTTGATGATATTCTAATCTATAGCCAAAGTCTAAGTGATCATGTGGATCACTTAAGACAAGTTTTTCTTGTTCTTAGAAACAATCACTTGTTTGCCAATGTAGACAAGTGTACTTTTTGTGTAGATAATGTTATTTTTTTAGGATTTGTGGTGAGTAAAGATGGGGTTCATGTGGACCCCGAGAAAATTAAAGCCATCCAAGAATGGCCTATTCCTACTAATGTAAGTGAAGTTAGGAGCTTCCATGGATTGGCAAGCTTTTATAGGAGATTTGTTCCTAACTTCTCTACATTAGCTTCACCTCTCAATGAGTTGGTGAAGAAGGATGTGGCCTTTGAATGGACGGAAAAACATAATTTAGCTTTCCAAGATCTAAAGCATAAGCTCACTCAAGCACCTGTTCTAGCTTTGCCTGATTTTTCTAAAACTTTTGAGCTAGAATGTGATGCTTCAGGACTTGGCATAGGAGCTGTGTTGTTACAAGGTGGTCACCCAATCGCTTATTTCAGTGAAAAACTTCATGGGGCTACCTTGAACTACCCTACCTATGACAAAGAGTTATATGCTTTAGTTCGTGCCCTTCAAACTTGGGAACATTATCTTGTGACCAAGGAATTTGTCATACATAGTGATCATGAATCACTTAAATATTTGAAGGGTCAACATAAATTAAATAAAAGGCATGCAAAATGGGTTGAGTATTTAGAACAATTTCCTTATGTCATCAAATACAAAAAGGGCTCTACTAATGTAGTAGCTGATGCTTTGTCAAGAAGACATGTTTTATTGAACACCTTAGGTTCTCAAATACTAGGGTTTGATGACATCAAGGAGTTGTATGAGAAAGACCTTGATTTTGCTAACTTTTATTCTTTATGTATTCAAAAACCTTACCAAGGTTACTATATTTTTGAGGGGTTTCTTTTTAAAGAAAACAAACTTTGTATACCCCAAGGATCTATTAGAAAACTTTTGGTTAGGGAGAGCCATGAGGGTGGGCTCATGGGGCATTTTGGAATTGAGAAGACTCTTTCTCTTTTGAGAGAGAAATTCTTTTGGCCTCATATGAAGAGAGATGTCCAACGGTTTTGTAGTAGTTGCATTGCTTGTTTACAAGCAAAGTCTACCACTAAACCTCATGGGCTCTACACACCCTTGCCTATATCCTCTTCTCCCTGGGTAGACATTTCCATGGATTTTATCCTTGGTTTGCCTCGAACCCAAAGAGGAAAGGATTCCATATTTGTGGTTGTGGACTGTTTTAGCAAAATGGCACACTTTATTCCATGCCACAAAGTGGATGATGCAAGTAACATTGCTAAGTTATTCTTTCAAGAGATTGTGAGACTACATGGGTTACCCAAAACTATAGTCTCTGATAGAGATGTTAAGTTCTTAAGCCATTTTTGGAAAACTCTTTGGGCAAGGCTTGGAACTAAACTACTATTTTCTACCACATGTCATCCCCAAACTGATGGGCAAACTGAGGTAGTAAATAGGTCTCTAGGGACTATGTTGAGGGCAATCCTCAAAGGCAATAAGAAGTCATGGGATGACTATCTTCCTCATGTGGAGTTTGCCTACAATAGGGTGGTTCACAAGACCACTAACATGTCTCCATTTGAGATTGTTTATGGCTTTAATCCTCTTACCCCATTGGATTTATTACCTCTTCCGGATGTTGCTTCCTTTATTCATAAAGAAGGCACATCTAGGGCTGAGTTTGTCAAGAAATTACATGAGAGGGTTAGAGATCATATTCAATCCCAAACTGAAAAATACCAAAAATACAATAATAAGGGTAGGAAGGAAGTTATCTTCAAGGAAGGTGACTGGGTTTGGCTACACCTTCGGAAGGATAGGTTTCCTTCCAAAAGAAAGTCAAAGCTTAGTCCTAGAGGAGATGGCCCCTTCCAAATCCTTAGGAAAATCAATAACAATGCCTATGTTCTAGATCTCCCTTCTGAGTATGGTGTTAGTTCTAGTTTCAATGTTTCTGATCTATCTTTGTTTACAGGACTAGCTACCCTAGAGGAGGATGCTCTGGATTTGAGGTCAAATCCTCTTCAAGAGGGAGGGGATGATGGAGGAGGCCCATGGGCTAAGGGCCCAACTACTAGAGCAATGGCAAGAAGGATGCATGAAGAGTGGGCCCAAGCCCAAGGAAAGCCCACCACTTTATTTTGTTGGGCCTTGAATCAAGCCCAATTAGATTAGGGCTAGTATAGGAGTAGGCCTTAGTGCCATGTATTTCTTTTGGGCCTTGTATTTCCGGCCTAGTAGCATAGGAGTTTCATTTGAAGGTCATTTGAATTTAGGTTAATTAGAGTTACATGTGGAATTACATTAGCATTTAATTAGTAGCACATTTGGTGTGCATTTCGGCCATGTGCAACACATGCACATGGTGTGATCCGAAATGCAACTCAAATGGCTTCCTAATTACATGCCAAATGTGTGCACATGGGAGGGTGACCGGTTGGCACCAAAATTTGAATTTTAGAATTCAAATTTTGGCGCCTAGAGTTAAGATAACCATACCATGGTTTTACTTAACTCTAGGTAAACCCAACTTAAACCCTTAACCTAATTTAGCCTATAAACTTCCTTATGACCGAGTTTTGTAGACACTTTTGGAGATTATTGAATGAGTATTCTTCTCAAAGAAATCTCTCATCCGAAGTCATCTTGCTTCTAGCCTCTACCCTCCTTGAGAGCTTCTCCTTGTAGAGCTAGAACACCTTACCTTCTTAGAACTTAGCTTGTATGCAAGCCTAGGTCACCTTGCTCCTTTGATGCGTCTCTAATCCTTGAAGAATCATCCAAGGAAGCCGAGAAGGAGTGAAGAATCCATGTGCATCCAAGTGGAAGCACATCATAACTTTTGCCTAGGTCACCCTTTCGTGGGATTCCTAGCGGGTCTTTTGCTCTTATTTTTGCGCAGCCCCCTTTTTGGGTTTCCTGCCGAGCTTCTTTTATTTTAAAGGATTTCTTTTTATCCATGATGGCACTTGTCGAGGCCAAGGGAAGGTGCTCCAAGTTGTCACACACACTTCCACATAAAAATGATGCGGGATTATTATTAAGATGATTTTAACCTCATTCATGTTTATTCAAACAGGGTTAAAAATAATGTGGTTTAGAATTTTATTATAAGCAAGAAAAGAAGCAATAAGAAATAATAAAGAATGATTTTATTATAATCATAGTGGAAACATGTGCCCTATCGAGGCTCGGGGGTCGGGCTGTCCCCGAGGAGTAATCTCTAATAGTCATCAGGTCTATACATCCCTATCGGAAGGAGAAGAGCACTTGATGACGACGACCGGCCTTGACGCTTGTGAACCGGCCTTCCTAAAGATCTGGCTTAAAGAACGTCGAGAAGGATCTTGGTTCCTCTTCGTCCTTTGATCTTTATTAGGGTTGTATCCTAACCCTTGTTTCCCCGGATTATCCTTGATAATAGGTAGCTCGGGAATTCCTTGGGAATCCTTGCCAAGTCCTTGTCCGGGCAAGTATCCGTTCTTGGTGAGCATGTAGGCTACCTTATTCATTTCTCGGGGAAACGTTTCGACATTGGCGATCTTCAATGCTTGGAAGGCGGTTTCTAAAGCTTCCTCTGCTGCATCCACGTAAGGTATTGTGGATGGCTTGCTGATGAGTATGTCATCTTCAGCTTGTACAGTCACCAGCTTGTCACCCACAATGAATTTGACTTTCTGGTGGAGCGTAGAGGGAACAGCTTTCGCATCATGAATCCAAGGTCGGCCGAGGAGACAGCTGTATGCGGGAGTAATGTCCATCACTTGAAATTCGACGTTGAAGATGGTGGGTCCAATTTGGATTGGGAGATTGACTTCTCCCACCACTTCTCTTTTAGAACCGTCGAAAGCTTGGACGATCATGTTGCTCGGGCGCATTTGGATTCCCTTGATTGCCACTTGATCGAGCGTTCTTTTTGGCATTACGTTTAAGGAAGATCCATTATCCACCAAGACTTTAGCGATGTGATATTCCTTGCACTTTACAGAGATGTGCAAGGGCTTGTTGTGGTTCGGTCCCTCAGCGGGGATTTCTTCATCGGTGAAAGTGAGGTGATCATTAGCCGTGATGTGACTAACAATCCCCTCAAACTTGTCTTGGGAGATAGTGTGCGACACATATGCCTCGTTCAAGACTTTCAACAGAGCTTGTCGATGCGGTTCGGAGCTTAGGATCAACGACAATAGGGTAATCTTTGCGGGCGTCCTATGAAGTTGATCCACGATGGAGTACTCGCTCTGTCGGATATACTTTAACAGCTCGTCAGTCTCCTCCTCGGATTCTTTATTTTCCTCGGTTTTCTCCTTTTCTTTTCCTTTATTCTTGGGAGCTTTATCGTGAAGATCTTCGGGAGTGTAGATCCTGCCACTCCTAGTCATGCCCCCAAGTCCAACGATGTTAGAGATATCGCTGTCGGCAGAAGAATGGATGTCGTATATCCATGGCACAGCCTTATTTGATTCGTAGGGAAAAGGTCTTGGAGCAGTGATCCTTAACGGTGTCGGACCTTCCCCTTTATTCGTCTTGATTACCAACAACGGAGTTGATGTGCGTTCGCTTGGCGCGGTTGTTGGCTTACACTTAATAACGAATGGCGTGCGATCCATTCTGAACATACGCATCGCTTAATCCTTTCTTTTTATTTCTATTATTAATGAATTACTAGGAGGGATGTATGAAATGCAAACCTAGATCCCTCCATGATCTTTGATAAGAATGCATGATATGAGATGATGGCGATGAATATGCATGCATTGTGTTTATTCAACTAAACATTATCATGTTTTTAGGATGTCCCTAAGATGATGCATGATATTGCTTGGTTTGGATAAATAACCCTTTTTTCTTTTTTTGGGTATTTTGTTTTTTGTATTTTTTTTGGGTGAAAAGGGAATCTACCTATATGAATGTGATGAAGGTAGATGTTAACACCATGTAACGGAAGATTCTTATTCCTATTTATTCTTATTTTTAAAAGGAGAATGTTGTATGTTTAAAGAATGCAATGTATGCTCAAACAATGTCACATAAACAATGCACAAACAATTCACTCATCCACGAACAGTCACGAGCGAATCACGAGGTAGGGGTATCCTGCAGAAAAGTGCATATTCAAGGAGGTTCTAACTGTTCTCACTGGTCTGAGGCCCCCAAGGTGCCCCCATTATAGGGACCCAATTCCTCTCGTCGTAAGTCGATGGAAACTTCCAACGCACTGTCGGACTCGAGTTCATGGTTATCACCTTGAGTGATGTTTTCCGACAACGGTCTACGGGCACCTATAGACCCATTCGACAACCGGCCGTACTAACATCCACTCCCTATGGCTTTCCACTCATGCCCCCGGGTATAGAGGGAACTGTTGTGTGCAAAGGTTTGTGTGCAGTTTATATTTCAAACAATTGCGAAAATTTAAACATACAACAGTTATTAAAAGCCATATAGATAAAGCATATTATCATACAAGTGAGGGGTAATAAAGTAATTTTAAACTATTATTTTGAAAAGAATCCATCACTAAATGGGACTGACTCTCGAGGCTTCCCCAGTGGAGTCGCCATCTGTCGCCACCGGCCGAAACGGACCTTGGCATTCGCGACGATGGTCGGACTCTTTTTAAGTTTTGAAAAGTGTTATTCTCAAATTGAGACCTCATCGAACTAACAATTTTATTAAATGATTCACCAATCCATGTTAATCCCAAGCGGGACCCTCCATGGATTAGTGGTTTTCGCAAACGAAGGGTTCTTGGAGTCGCCACCAATGTTTTACTCAAAACATTGGAAAAAGGGATAAGGCAATTGATTTCAAAAATCAACTTTGGCCATTACAACCAGAGTTGGGTAAGGGAGTCGGTTACGTGCGGGGAAGGTGTTAGCACCCCACAACGCCCCTTTCGGGTTCCCTATGACGGATTATTTTATAAATAACAGTGTAAAATTACTAAATTACCCCTATTTATTATAAACGGTTATGAATAAGATATCTACATGATGAATAATTTAAACATGCGATGCAACAATCAGAAAGTAGTAAAAGGAAGGATTTTGAAGAAGAAACCTTTGAAGCGTGCTTTTATATATTCAAATGTTAGGAGGCTTTTTGGCGCTCCCTCCCACTACACGCTCGCTCGCTCCTTCCCTAAAAATTAATCTTTACTATGGAAATCAAAAAGATTTCCCTTCGACTAGTTCGAATTCTCAAGCTAAATGCTCAGAACTCAAGAACTTCGTCGGATCGGCTCTCAGAGAGAATTCTAGGGCAGAACACTGCTCAAAAACCCCAGAATACTCAAGAAGAGAGTCCAAGAAGTGTGAAAAAGTGTCAAATGACGTCCAAATGACGTCTTATTTATAGGGGTGAGGCGCAGTACGGCCCCTGGTGTCAATACGGCCCGTATTGAAGTTTTGAACTTCAATACGGCTGTATTGAATTCAATACGGCCGTATTGAGTTTCAAAAACATCAATACGGCCGTATTGGTTTCAGTACGGCCGTATTGCAGTTCAAAAATGCAATACGGGCCGTACTGAGCTCCAAAGAGGCCGTATTGAGCTCCACTCCTCTCACTTTCTTATTTTTAGCTACTCTAAGACCTCTAAACCTACAGATAGTCATCCTATGGTCTTCTGGGAGTCCTTCTGGCTGACTTTCCATTGATCTTTGATAGTCTTCGAGTCTTATTTCCGACCCGGACAGTTTTAGGGGTCTACAGTCAAGGCATCGACTTGTTCTTGCAGCACCCTCCTCGTGACTGCGGTCGCGCAAGAGGTGGATGGTTGGGGCACCCCCCTCTCGCTCCTCCAAATCTCGTAGTCGGTGGAGACGGATACCCGAGGCTTTCCAAGCTCTCGATCTCCCTCATAGATTGGTCTCTCCCACACTCTAATGACAGCGTGCATGTCTCTCTAATACTCGGAATCAAAGGAGAAACGCAATCCTCCAAGCTCCTCTTTGGTAGGAACAATCTGAGTCCTCATAAGTTGCCTCATAGCCAATCTAGGTGAATAAGCTATGCAACCTCTGAGGCCCATCAAAGGTATGCTTGGGTAATTGCCGCATCTCATCAATACACTGCTCGGACAGAACCAAGGACAAACCCATGTGAAGTGCTCAATGCTCCACTGTTCCATCTCTTCCTTCCATTCGGAAGCATAGCGGCGGCATACGGGGATCTTCGAAAAGCTCCTCAACGGATCGGGCAAAGTCCCCATGTGACTAGAGGCGTAAAAGTGTGTGATGCTCCACACATATAACAAGGAGGTGCAGCATCGGATAATCTTCCCTTGCTTCTGCTGAGATATGTTGACAGAAAGCAAGGTGTCGGCAAGAATGGCAGGCACGGGACTCTTCATGTGCACGTCCCAGGCGAAGAAAGCGTCCATAGCGGCATGGTCCACTGTGTTAGCTTGAAAGGGGAATAGGACTGTCCCAAACACGGCTAACGCTAGAGTCTTGTTGAAAGCTAACCAATCTCCCTCACCAGCTAAGGAAGAAAGGTGATCCTCAATCATAGCGAGCTTCCAACCTTTGATACTGCCGTTCCCCACTAAGGCAGATGATCGTGATCGTAGTTTGACTTGAGTAGCGACCCTCTCCACGGCCACATAATTACCATGAAAAACATAGACCCCTGCTGATTTGGGCCATCGCAACATGAGCTCGTACTCCTCGAGAGTAGGAAATAAGTCAAACTGGGGGAACTCGAAGCAATGCAGATCAAGACTCCAAAAGTGAACCAATGCTCTCAGAAAGGCTGGATCCACACATATCTTCATCAAATCGAGGACTCGTCCATATGATTTCTCGAACTCAACACGAGCCTCACGTGGCATCAAAGAACAGAGGTGGTCCAACCTCTCAGCACGGTATAACAAGAAGTCCACTTTCTTCAACTGCCCTTGCACTCCCCTAGATCCCTCCATGATCTACGATAAGAATGCATGATATGAGATGATGGCGTTGAATATGCATGCATTGTGTTTATTCAACTAAGCATTATCATGTTTTCGGGATGCTCCTAAAATGATGCATGATATTGCTTGGTTTGGATAAATATCTTTTTTTGGGTATTTTGTTTTTTGTATTTTTTTGGGTTAAAAGGGAAACTACCTATATGAATGTGATGAAGGTAGATGTTAACACCATGTAATGGAAGATTCTTATTCCTATTTATTCTTATTTTAAAAGGGGAATGTTGTATGTTTAAGGAATGCAATGTATGCTCAAACAATGTCACATAAACAATGCACAAACAATTCACTCATCCACGAACAGTCACGAGCGAATCACGAGGTAGGGGTATCCTGCAGACAAGTGCATATTCAAGGAGGTTCTAACTGTTCTCACCGGTCTAAGGCCCCCAAGGTGCCCCCATTATAGGGACCCAATCCCTCTCGTCGTAAGTCGATGGAAAGCTCCAACGCACTGTCGGACTTGAGTTCATGGTTTTCACCTTGAGTGATGCTTTCCGACAACGGTCTACGGGCACCTATAGACCCATTCGACAACCGGCCGTACTAACATCCACTCCCTATGGCTTTCCACTCATGCCCCCGGGTATAGAGGGAACTGTTGTGTGCAAAGGTTTGTGTGCAGTTTATATTTCAAACAATTGCGAAAATTTAAACATCCAACAGTTATTAAAGCCAATTAGGAAAAACATATTATCATACAAGCGAGGGGTAATGAAGTAATTTTAAACTATCATTTTAGAAATAATCCATCACTAAATGGGACTGACTCTCGAGGCTTCCCCAGTGGAGTCGCCATCTGTCGCCACCCGCCGAAACGGACGTTGGCATTCGCGACGATGGTCGGACTCTTTTTAAGTTTTGAAAAATGATGGATTGTTAGAACGACTTATTCTCAAACTGAGACCTCATCGAACTAACAATTTTGTTAAATGATTCTCACCAATCCATGTTAATCCTAAGCGGGACCCTCCATGGATTAGTGGTTTTCGCAAAAAGAAGGGGTTCTTGGAGTCGCCACCAATGTTTTACTCAAAACATTGGAAAAAGATATAAGGCAATTGATTTTCACAAATCAACTTTGGCCATTACAACCAGAGTCGGGTAAGGGAGTCGGTTACGTGCGAGGAAGGTGTTAGCACCCCACAACGCCCCTTTCGGGTTCCCTATGACGGATTATTTCATAAATAATAGTGTAAAGTTACTAAATTACCCCTATTTATTAGAAACGATTATGAGTAAAATATTTACATGATGAAAACTCTAAACATGCAATGCAACAATCAAAAAGCAATAAATAAAAGCGGTAAAAGAAGGGATTTGGAAAGAAACCTTCGAAGCGGGCTTTTATATATTCAAAACGAAGTTTAGGAGGCTTTTTGGCGCTCCTTCCCACTACACGTCCGCTCGCTCCTTTCCCTAAAGATAATTTTTACTATGGAAATCAAAGAGATTTCCCTTCGACTTGTTCGAGTCTCAAGCTAATGGCTCATGACTCAAGAACTTCGTCGGATTGGCTCTCGGAGAGACTTCTAGGGCAGAGAATAGCTCAAAAACCCAAGAATACTCAGCACGAGGGTCCAGAAGTGTGGGAAAAGTGTGGAATGACGTGCAAATGACGTCCTATTTATAGGATTGAGGCGCAATACGGCCTGGGAGGTCAATACGGCCCGTACTGGGTTTTTGAACTACAGTACGGCCGTATTGAATTTGGTACGGCCATACTGAAGTTCAAAAACTTTAGTACGGCCGTATTGAGTTCACTACGGCCGTATTGCAGTTCAAATGGCTCAGTACGGCCGTACTGAATCTCTGGGAGGGTGTATTGAGCTCCAATCCTCGCACACCCTTATTCTAAGCTACTCTAAGACTTCTAGACCTACAAAGAATCATCCTAGGGTCTTCCAGGAGTCCTTCCGGCTGACTTTCCTTCGGTCTTCGAGAGTCTTTGAGTCTTATTTCTGACCCGGACAATTTTAGGGGTCTACAGGAAGTATCCAAGCTCAAGAAACAATGGACTACTCACTTCAAAGAGAAGGAAAGAATGGAACTCTCCTAGGGTTTTGAGGTGAGAAGCTAGAAGACTTTGAGGTAGAAACTTGGCCAATGGCTCTCAAATTTCAATATGAATCAAAGTGAATACAAAAATGTGAAGGGAGGACTTAAGTATGCACGGAAATGAAGCACATAGGCACCTAAACCAAAGCTACACAAATTGGCGCCTAAAGTTTGAATTCAAATTTGAAATTTGAATTCAAACTTTGGTGCACATGTGTAAGTCCGAAAATTTAGGTACCAAGGTGCATTTAGGTCTGATTTGAGAGTCATTTAGGGTTAATTTGAGTGTCACATGTTCAGCCACCAATGGTGCAAAACATGTGACTCAAATGTAACTTAAATGACTTCCAAATTAAACCTAGTTTAACCTAATTAGCATACTTTAGTATTCCTTGTATTTTCCTATTCTAATGACCTAATTACATTGGTCAAATAATTACAATGGAAAGGAAAAATTACAAGAATGAAAATGAGCCCAATATTGGGTACCAAAAGCCCAAAGGCCCATGAAGCCCAAAACTAGGCCCAACTAGCCTATAACCTAAAATGCTACTCTATGTGGTCTAAAATACAAGACCAAAATATATTCAAACTAGGTTAACAAAAATATAATAAGGATGTTAATAACAAGATAGGCCCATGTTGAAACTTGGTTTGGGCCTTCCAAGCCCATAGGGCCCATTGGGCCTTGACTGGCCCAATCTTCCATGTCTAGCCCACTCCTCTTGGATCTTTGAGTGTGTCACCTCTTGCATTCCCAAGTATGATTCCATCACTTGTACTATAATAATAATACATAAAAATTTTATATTACGAATAATAATAATAATAATAATATATTTAATTAATCTTTATTTATATACTTACTTTTATAATTAACAATCTAATTATTTCTATTTAAAATTATAATTTAAATTATTTATTTTTATAATTTATAATGATAATATAATTATAAAATTATAAATATTTATTTATTACTTATAAATTAAATTTTAACATTTTAAATAAATTATTAAATAATTTAATATATTTATTTATCTTAAATCAAAGATATAAAATTTAAAAAATGTATTTATCCTTGTTTTATCTTCTAATTATCAACCATTAATAAAATACTAACTTAAAATCTTATCTAATTATATCATACTATTTTCACATCAAATTTAAAATCAGATATTAGTTATACGAAAAGATTAAGATCATATAGTGATTTTAGTTAAATAATTTAAAATAATTAATGTTTCAATTATATTTTTAATCAGAGAGAGAGAGAGAGAGAGAGATGAGGGTTATACTAACACCAGTGTAACTTTTGCTAAGTATTACACACAACTTAATAACTTTATATTAAATGTAAATTTTGTAAATCCAACCGTTAGATAACAATAAAAATATAATAATATATAATAATTATATTACGAATAATAATAATATTATATGTACTAACCGTACTTCGCACCCGGGCTCTGAGCCCGGATTAGCAATACAAAACAACCCCGGGGTCGTGCTGCGCGACGTCAGCCCGGTATTTGAGCAAATCACACTCGAACCCGAGGATCTCGCCCCAGACCAGATCCGCCCTTCAACCATATCATATCATAACATACCCTATCTCAAGCCCAAGGCCCAAGGCAAACCTAAACCACCCTAAGGTACGTGCATTATATATATGAGACTATTATTCATGCAAACCCTAACTTTGACATCAGAGTCTCTTTTGCAGGTACCTCCCCCATCTAGGAGCACCAATACATCAAGCAAAGGAGGCTCACCGATCTTACTGGACGGATCACCCCTACGGTCAAATTCTGGTAAGAACATTTGGCGCCCACCGTGGGGCCGATCAAGACAACTCTTATCGGCCACCTGCATGGTTTCTACTAGAAGCCACATCAGACGAGCAACAGACGACGCAAGCCACTCAACTACCATGGACAGCGACGCTGCAACCCTGAGGCGGCTGATCGACCAAGTCGAGCAGATGCGACAACAGCATGACGCCGACCTCCATCCAGAACATGCGTGCCCAGCATGAGAATGACCTCGCAGCAATGCGAACCGCTAATGAAGCAGACCTCGCAACGTTACGCGCTGAGAATGAGCGCATCCGCGCCCAGCTCCCTCGACATCACTCCAATCAACCTCCACACGACAGTGACGATCATGAGGAGGAGACACATTCAGCCTCCCAATCTCGAGCAACGACTAAGGCACCGACTTCACGACCTGCCACGCACCAGTCTCATACATCAACGCACAGAACAGGGCAGGGTACCAGCAGGGCCCCCACCCACGTCTCCGAGGGCCAAGAACCCTTCTGCCGTCATCCCTTCGTGGATAGCATCATGGAGACCCCGCTTCCCCGCGGGTGGAAGCCCCTCCACCTTGACCGCTACGACGGCACCACGGACCCCGACGAGCACATAGACTCGTACACAACTTAGGTAAACCTTTACACTAACAGCGACGCTATATTGTGTAGGGTTTTTTCGACCTCACTCAAGGGACCCGTGCTTCATTGGTACACCCAACTACCAGCCGGATCCATCGACAGCTTTGCCACCTTGGTGCGGCGGTTCATGGCACAATACGCCACCAGCCAGCCTCACCACACAACCTCGGCCTCCTTGGCCAACCTCAAGCAGAACGACGATGAATCTCTGCGAGCTTTCATGGAGCGCTTCTCCAAAATCTCGGTTTGAATCCGGAATCTAAACCCGGAGGTCGCCCTGCACGCCATGCTCATGGCACTGAAACCCGGATCGTTCATCGACAGCCTATGCTGTGACGCCCCCCGCGACATGGATGAACTGCGTGCCCGCGCCGCCGACTACATTCAGATGGAAGAGCACTCGGCCTTCCGTGACCAAGTTCGCGGGAAGGGCCCCGCAAAACCGGAATAGGGCCACAAAGATAAGGTAAAAGTCAATAATGACAGCCAATTCAAGAAGCCGGCTAGAGCCAACAGAAGCGGGAGGTATGACTTCTACACTCCCCTAAACGCCCCGAGAGTCCACATCCTGGAAGAAGCCAGTAACAATAACCTACTAGCCTTTCCACCACCCGGCCACACCCCCAACAGCGCCGATAAGTCTAAACATTGCCGGTACCACAGGAACTACGGCCACACCACTGACGAGTGCCGCACGCTCCGGGACCGCATCGAAGAACTCATCCAGGCAGGCGACCTCAGCCACTACATCCAGCGACAGCCAGGTTCCCGAGGTGGCTCTGGAGGCCGGGGACGCGGGAGAGGCCGCGAGTCAGGAGCTCACACAGACTTACCCACAGGATCCCAGCAAAATGCTAATGGCACGGTACAGGTCAAAATAAGTCAGGAAACAGACTCAGCCCCTTTGCGGGGAATAATCAACACAATCGCAGGCGGCTTCGCTAGAGGAGGCGCCAGCAGCTCGGCCCGGAAAAGACACCTTCGA
This sequence comes from Cajanus cajan, assembly GCF_000230855.2. Classification (NCBI taxonomy): domain Eukaryota; kingdom Viridiplantae; phylum Streptophyta; class Magnoliopsida; order Fabales; family Fabaceae; genus Cajanus; species Cajanus cajan. Next base: position 45,409,876 of record NC_138525.1, read on the forward strand.
AGCATCAACTGCGCCCACTCCACCGCCTCGATCTTGCACAAGAGCTCGCCACCGATCTCTTTTTCCGATGAGGACTATGCGGGAATCAGCCCTAACCAAGATGACCCCATGGTCATCGTAGTAGAGATCGCCAACTGGGAAGTACAAAAGACACTCATCGACCAAGGGAGCTCGGCCGATGTCCTGTACTGGCCAACATTCCTCAAGCTCGACGTCCCCCATTCTCTAATCCAGCCACACACAGAGCCCCTAGTTGGCTTTGCCGGCGAACGGGTCCACACCCGCGGATACGTGGACCTGCTGACAACCTTCGAAACACCTCCGGATACAAGGAGGATCATGGTTTGTTACCTCCTCGTGGAGGCCAACACCTCCTACAACATCATCATCGGGAGGCCGACCCTAAACCACCTCGGTGCAGTGGTATCCACTCCGCACCTCACCATGAAGTTCCCAGGGAATGACGGAAAGATTATCCCCGTCAGAGCAAACCAGAAGATAGCTCGGCAATGCTACGCCGAAAGCCTGAGGATCACGTCATCCGGCAAGGAAAGCAAGGGCAGTCCCTCCACCGCTCCCCATTAGACTCCGTTCCCCTATTTGTACAAACGAAACCGTGCACTCTTTTCCCGCCACAGTCCAAACTGAGAGGGTTTTTAACGAGGCACGCAGAATCATTTAATAACATTCTCCATTTTGCTTACCTATTGCTTTCTCAACTACTGCTTTCTTACCTACTGTAAAAATCGAAATTGAACCACCCTCATTCATGAAAACCCGAGGTCGAGTACGAACCCAGTATTCTCGTTAAAGGACGAGTACGAACCTTAACCCAATCATTCGCGCAAAACCCGAGGTCGAGTACGAACCCGGTATTCTCGTTGAAGGTCGAGTACGAACCTTAATCCAATCATTCATGAAAACCCTAGGTCGAGTACGAACCCCGGTATTCTCGTTGAAGGTCGAGTACGAACCTTAATCCAATCATTCGCGCAAAATCCGAGGTCGAATACGAACCTCGGCATTCTCGTTAAAGGTCGAGTACGAACCTTAATCAAATCCTTCACGTAAACCCGAGGTCGAATACGAACCCCGGTACTTTCATTCGAGGTCGAATACGAACCCCGGCATTCTCATTGAAGGTCGAGTACGAAACTTAATCCAATCATTCGCGCAAAATCCGAGGTCGAATACGAACCTCGGAATTCTCGTTAAAGGTCGAGTACGAACCTTAATCTAATCCTTCACGTAAACCCAAGGTCGAATACGAACCCCGGTACTTTCATTCGAGGTCGAATACGAACCCCGGCATTCTCGTTGAAGGTCGAGTACGAACCTTAATCCAATTATTCGCGCAAAATCCGAGGTCGAATACGAACCTAGGCATTCTCGTTAAAGGTCGAGTACGAACCTTAATCAAATCCTTCACGTAAACCCGAGGTCGAATACGAACCCCGGTACTTTCATTCGAGGTCGAATACGAACCCCGGCATTCTCGCTAGAGGTCGAACATGAACATTGATCAAATCCATCACGAAAACCCAAGGTCGAATACGAACCCCGGTACTTTCATTCAATGTCTATGCGAACCTTAACCCAATCGTTCACAAACCTTAATCAAATCAAACATGTAAAACCGAGGTCATGCATGAACCTCAATATTCTTAACTAAAGTCGAGTCCGAACCATAACCAAATCAATCTGATTAAGAGCCCGAGGCCGAGGTTGCCTCTGCGACGAGCCTGCCAGCGGTGCCGAATCCGTGGGGTCTGTCATAATGACGTAGCGCACACCTTCATTTATCTGAGTTCGAGATCGAGCACGAACCTCACTCAAAGGATGGAGCCGAACCCCATCAGCCAGTATACAAATTCGAAGGGGTATACGAACCCCCAACATGCAAATTCAAGGTCGAACGCAAACCTTGATATCCCCACAAGGTCGAGTTCGAACCTTAATCAGACATCAAATTCGAGGTCGAGTACGAACCCCGACGCTTTCTTTAAAGGTCGAGTCTGAACCTTAATGGAACCAACTCGCAAATTACGAGGTCAAGTACGAACCTCGATGCTCTTGTCAAAGGTCGAGTTCGAACCTTAGTAACTGTCGCCACCGGCCCGAAACGGGCTTTCGGCATTCGCGAAGGATGGTTGGACTCTTTATTTGTTTTAAAAATGTGGATTGCTAGAAGGACTTATTCTCAAACTGAGACCTCGTCAAACGAGCAATTTTATTAAAAAGGCTCACCAATCCATATTAATCCCAAGCGGGACCCTCCATGGATTAGTGGTTTTCGCAAAAGGAGGGTTCGTGGAGTCGCCACCAATGTTTTACTCAAAACATTGGAAAAAGGGATAAGGCAATTGATTTAAAAATCAACTTTGGCCACTACAACCAGAGTTGGGTAAGGGAGTCGGTTACGCGTGGGGAAGGTGTTAGCACCCCACGGCGCCCCTTTCGGGTTCCCTATAACAGATTATTTTTAAAAGAACAGTATAAAATTACTAAATTACCCCTATTTATTCTAAGCAATTATAAATTGACTATCTACATGATGACAGTTTAAATATGCACACAGAAAGCAGTAAAAGGAAGGATTGAAGGGAAACCTCTTGAAGCGTGCTTTTATATTGCAAAGAACTGGGAAGCGTTTTGGCGTTCCCTCGCTCTACAAGCCCGCTCCTCGCTCTCCTAGAACAAAATTTTAACTAAGGGAATCAAAAAGATTTCCCCTCGACTAGGTTCGATCCTCAAGCAAAATGGCTCGGGGCACAAGAACTTCGTCGGATCGACTCCCAGAGAGTTTTCTAGGGCAGAACACTGCTCAAAAACCCCAGAATACTCAAGGAGGGAGTCAAAACTGAGTGAAAAAGTGTGGAATGACGTCCAATTGACGTCATATTTATAGGGAATAGGCGCAATACGGCCTACAGGGGCAATACGGCCGTATTGAAATTTTTGAACTTCAATACGGTCGTATTGAAGTTCAATACGGTCGTATTGAAGTTCAGAAATTTCAATACGCCCGTATTGAGTTCGCTGCGGTTGTATTGAAGTGTCAATACGGTCGTACTGACTTCAGTACGGCCGTATTGAAGCTTCAATACGGCCGTATTAAGTTCAGTACGGCCGTATTGGGCTTTTTCCCTCCACTTCTTTATTTTGAGCTATTCTAAGACCTCTAGACCTACAGAGAACCCTCCTAGGGCCTTCGAGGAGTCCTTCTGGCTGATTATCCTTCAGTCTTCGAGAGTCTTCAAGCTTTATTTCCGACCCGGACAATTTTAGGGGTCTACAGCTGCCCCCCCTTTACTTAGTCAAACGGTCTTTTGGTGTACCGGCTGACAAGTAAAGGAGTTGACCCAATTGTCCAGGTGATGTGCCGACCTTCTGACTTGTAATGTCTTCCGGTGGAAAATTGTTGAGTAGCCTCTCCAGGTTGTTGCATACCTCGGCGCTTCTGACAACCTCGGTAGCTGAGTTTAACATCAACGTGCCTCTGACGACGCTGATGGCTGAGTATTGTCTCTCCAGACCTTGAGTATTGTCTCTCCAGACCTTGAGTACTGTCTCTCCAGACTTTGTTTGAGTATTGTCTCTCCAGACTTTATTTGAGTATCGTCTCTCCAGACTCTGAGTACTGTCTCTCCAGACTTCGAGTACTGTCTCTCCAGACTTCGAGTACTGTCTCTCCAGACTTTGAGTATCGTCTCTCCAGACTCTGAGTACTGTCTCTCCAGACTTTGAGTACTGTCTCTCCAGACTTTGAGTATCGTCTCTCCAGACTCTGAGTACTGTCTCTCCAGACTTTGAGTACTGTCTCTCCAGACTCTGAGTATCGTCTCTCCAGACTCTGAGTATCGTCTCTCCAGACTCTGAGTATCGTCTCTCCAGACTCTGAGTATCGTCTCTCCAGACCTTGTTTGAGTACTGTCTCTCCAGACCTTGTTTGAGTACTGTCTCTCCAGACTTTGTTTGAGTATTGTCTCTCCAGACCTTGTTTGAGTACTGTCTCTCCAGACCTCGTTTGAGTATCGTCTCTCCAGACTTTGCCTCTCAAAATGAGGTAGTTGAGTATAGTTTGTCTCCACAGTCCACAATGCTGCTTCGACGGTTTGTTTTTCTGATTTTGTGCCGCTGAGGGCTGGATAACGCAGGGATCCGTCTAGGGGATGTGCAGTCATTCATAGGTTCTTGTGTCCCAACTTGCATTGCTTAGTTGGTACCCTTGGGGAATTTCTGACTCCTCGGGGTATAGACACAGATGCTCTCTCTCTGAGTTGAGCGATGCCTTATGTTTGGCTGACGCCCTTTTGACGTTGGTGGAGTATCCCGGTTATCCTTATTCGGGTAACTCTTTTTAACTTTTGGATTTTGTTGCCTCTGTGTAGGCTGTTATCCGCCAGGGGATTTTGTCATTGGTTGTGATTGGCCTCTTCTGTTAGGCAGATCATCTTGATATTCAATGATAGGCTGAGAGCCGGATTCCGCTTGGGGAATGATTATTGATCTTTTTATGATTTTTTCCGTTTGAAGGAGTGCCTCTTATGTAGGCGACTGAGGAATTGGAGTTCAGTGTTCGGCTGAGTGCCAAATTCCGCTTGGGGAATAGTTATTGATGTCTTTTTGATTTTTCTCCTTTTGCAGGGATGCCTCTGAGTAGGCGATTGGGGAATGAGGGATCTTATGTATCCCAGAATATTATTTAGGAAGCCTCTGCAGGCTTAGCCTCACTCGACACTTGAGTTGGAGAGCTATCTTCACTGAGGAAGTTTAAGTCCTTTGACTTGGATATTCTGCTTGGGAGATCGTACTTCCATTGGGGATTTTGACGATCTTGCTTGATAGCTCTTGCTGGGGATTTTGAATCCAAGAGCATGAGTTGAGGTTTCCTCTGGGGAGTATTATTTCTGCGAGCCTCTCCAGGCTCAGTTATTCTGTTCAAACTGTTTGTTGGATTTTCTGTATCCTTGCCTTTTTTATTTTCGGCTTTTTCTGTATTTTGCTTTTTCTCTTGATTTGGCTTTTTCTGTATTTTGCCTTTTTTATGTTTTTGGCTTTTGCTGTACAGAATTTAAAATTCAGTTATTATGAGAGAGTATTATTTCGGCAAGCCTCTCCAGGCTCAATTATTCTGAGAGTATTTTTTCGGCAAGCCTCTCCAGGCTCAGTTATTCTGAGAGTATTCTTTCGGCAAGCCTCTCCAGGCTCAGTTATTCTGAGAGTATTCTTTCGGCAAGCCTCTCCAGGCTCAGTTATTCTGAGAGTATTCTTTCGGCAAGCCTCTCCAGGCTCAGTTATTCTGTATGACGCTGTTGATTTTCTGAATCTTTGCATTTTGTTTGCTGCTGTCATACACAAGCAATTTTCTATTTTTCTATTTTTGTGTGGTTGCCTCATGACGAGGTCTTTGAAAATTTCTTTATGGCCAATACGGCCGCATCCATTTCAGTACGCCCGTATTGAGTTGAAATTTTGTTCATAACCCTGATTTCAGTACGGGTGTACTGAACATGGTACAGGCGCATTGTTTTTTCTGAAATTTATATTATTTATTTTTTTTGTTTTTTCAATAAACAGAGAATAAGTGATCTTCCAGTACACCTATCATCTGTATGCATGTATGCAGTATGATGCACCTAATTCTATTTGATTCTTTTTTCAAAAGAATTAACCGATGCGTTTTTGTGTTTGGATTTTGCCATTCCTCCAGACGGACTGTGCGCTGCCGACTTCTGTAACCGAGGAATGATGCGTATTATATTTGAGATTTGGTGTTATCAACCAAATGATCCTTCCCTTTCTTTAGAAGATGTGTCAACCCTCCTATTGACCACTATATCTCCATGTTTCCACTAGATTATTCAAAAATCGTTGGGACAAGAGAGAAAAGAAGGAAAGGATATATTTTCAAAAGTTTGTGTTTTAGAGGGGATTATTTTATTTTTGAAAAATTGTTTTTGTAAGCATGGATGGCCAAGGTAGGCTTATTGTGTTTAGGTTTGTTTGTTTAAACACTTATGAGGTTAAGCACATCTTTGTTATTAATGATTGTGCTTTGACAACTTGGATAGCTTTTCTTGAGCCCCTTTGTTGAATTCAATTGATGGTACCATCATGGATTTATTCTGTTTTTTTTCTTTTTTGATGGCTCTTACTTTTGCCTAAAACACCCATTTGTGGTGTCTTAGCGGGCTTTTGTTTTTATTCATTATTTTGTAACCCTAATTTTTGCCTAGGTCACCCTTTTGTGGGATTCCTAGCGGGTCTTTTGGTCTTATTTTGTAACCCTAACTTTTGCCTAGGTCACCCTTTTGTGGGATTCCTAGCGGGTCTTTTGGTCTTATTTTGTAACCCTAACTTTTGCCTAGGTCACCCTTTTGTGGGATTCCTAGCGGGTCTTTTGCTCTTTAGGATTTCTTTATCCATGATGGCACTTATTGAGGCCAAGAAAAGGTGCTCCAAGTTGACACACACACTTCCACATAAAAATGATGTGGGTTTATTATTATTAAGATGATTTTAACCTCATTCATGTTTATTCAAACAGGGTTAAAATAATGTGGTCTAGAATTTTATTGCAAGCGAGAAAAGAAGCAATAAAGAATTAATGAAGAATGATTTTATTATAATCATAATGGAAACATGTGCCCTATCGAGGCTCGGGGGTCGGGCTGTCCCCGAGGAGTGATCTCTAATAGTCACTGAGTCTATACATCCCTATCGGAAGGAGAAAAACATTTTGACGACGACGACCGGCCTTGACGCTTGTGAACCGGCCTTCCTAAAGATCTGGCTTAAAGAACGTCGAGAAGGATCTTGATTCCTCTTCGTTCTTTGATCTTTATAAGGGTTGTATCCTAACCCTTGTTTCCCCGGATTATCCTTGATAATGGGTAGCTCCGGGATTCCTTGGGAGTCCTTGCCTAATCCTTGTCCTGGCAAGTATCCGTTCTTGGTGAGCATGGAGGCTACCTTCTTCATTTCTCGGGGAAACGTTTCGACATTGGCGATTTCCAATGCTTGGAAGGCGGTTTCTAAAGCTTCCTCTGCTGCATCCACATAAAGTATGTTGGATGGCTTGCTGATGAGTATGTCATCTTTAGCTTGTTCGGTCACCAGTTTGTCACCCACTATGAACTTGACTTTCTGGTGGAGCGTAGAAGGAATAGCTTTCGCATCATGAATCCAAGGTCGGCCGAGGAGACAGCTGTATGCGGGAGTGATATCCATCACTTGAAATTCGACGTTGAAGATAGTGGGTCCAATTTGGATTGGAAGATTGATTTCTCCCACTACTTCTCTTTTAGAACCGTCGAAAGCTCGAACGATCATGTTGCTCGGGCGCGTTTGGACTCCCTTGATTGCCAATTGCTTTGAGCGTTCTTTTTGGCATCACTTTCAAGGAAGATCCATTACCTACCAAGACTTTAACGATGTGATACTCCTTGCACTTTATAGAGATGTGCAAGGGCTTGTTGTGGTTTGATCCCTCGGCGGGGATTTCTTCATCGATGAAGGTGAGGTGATCATTAGCCTTGATGTGACTAACAATCCCCTCAAACTTGTCTTGGGAGATAGTGTGCGACACATATGCCTCGTTCAAGACTTTCGACAGAGCTTGCCGATGCGGTTCGGAGCTTAGGATCAACGACAACAGCGTAATCTTTGCTGGCGTCCTATGAAGTTGATCCATGATGGAGTACTCGCTCTGTCGGATAAACTTTAACAGCTCGTCTGTCTCCTCCTCGGATTCTTTTTCCTCGGTTTTATTTTCTTCTTTTTCTTTATTCTTGGGGGCTTTGTTATGAAGATCATCGGGAGTGTAGATCCTGCCACTCCTAGTCATGCCCCCAAGTCCAGCGATGTTGGAGATATCGCTGTCGACAGAAGAGTGGATGTCGTATATCCACGGCACAGCCTTATTTGATTTGTAAGGGAAAGGCCTTGGGACTGTGATCCTTAATGGTGTCGGACCTTCCCCTTTATTCGTCTTGATTACCAACAACGGAGTTGATGTGCGCTCGATTGGCACGGTTGTTGGCTTACACGAACGGCGTGCGATCCATTCTTTGAACATACGCATCGACTAATCCTTTCTTTTTATTAATGTTTATTAATGGATTACTAGGAGAGATGTATGAATGACTCCTAGATCCCTCCATGATCTATATGCATGATATGAGATGATGGCGATGAATATGCATGCATTGTGTTTATTGAACTAAGCATTATCATGTTTTCGGGATGTCCCTAAGATGATGCATGATATTGCTTGGTTTGGATAAATAACCCTTTTTTCTTTTTTTGGGTATTTTTATTTATTATATTTTTTGTATTTTTGGGTGAAAAGGGAAACTACCTATATGAATGTAATGAAGGTAGATGTTAACACCGTATAATGGAAGATTCTTATTCCTATTTATTCTTATTTTTAAAAGAATAGGAATGTTGTATGTTTAAAGAAATGCAATGTATGCTCAAACAATTTCACATAAACAATGCACAAACAATTCACTCATCCACGAACAGTCACGAGCGAATCACGAGGTAGGGGTCTCCTGCAGAAAAGTGCATATTCAAGGAGGATCTAACTGTTCTCACTTGGTCAAAGGCCCCCAAGGTGCCCCCATTATAGGGACCCAATTCCTCTTATCGTAGGTCGATGGAAAGCTCCAACGCACCGTCGGACTCAAGTTCATGGTTATCACCTTGAGTGATGTTTTCCGACAACGGTCTCGTAGGCTCCTATAGACCCATTCAACCGGCCGTACTAACATCCACTCCCTATGGATTACCACTCATGCCCCCGGGTATAGAGGGAACTGTTGTGTGCAAAGGTTTGTGTGCAATTTTTATTTCAAACAATTGCGGAAATTTAAACAAACAACAGTTATTTAAAGCCAAATATATAAAGCATGTTATCATACAAGCAAGGGGTAATGAAGTAATTTTAACTATTATTTGTTAAAAGTAATCTGTCACTAAATGGGACTGACTCTCGAAGCTTCCCCAGTGGAGTCGCCATCTGTCGCCACCGGCCCGAAACGGGCTTTCGGCATTCGCGAAGGATGGTTGGACTCTTTATTTGTTTTAAAAATGTGGATTGCTAGAAGGACTTATTCTCAAACTGAGACCTCGTCAAACGAGCAATTTTATTAAAAAGGCTCACCAATCCATATTAATCCCAAGCGGGACCCTCCATGGATTAGTGGTTTTCGCAAAAGGAGGGTTCGTGGAGTCGCCACCAATGTTTTACTCAAAACATTGGAAAAAGGGATAAGGCAATTGATTTAAAAATCAACTTTGGCCACTACAACCAGAGTTGGGTAAGGGAGTCGGTTACGCGTGGGGAAGGTGTTAGCACCCCACGGCGCCCCTTTCGGGTTCCCTATAACAGATTATTTTTAAAAGAACAGTATAAAATTACTAAATTACCCCTATTTATTCTAAGCAATTATAAATTGACTATCTACATGATGACAGTTTAAATATGCACACAGAAAGCAGTAAAAGGAAGGATTGAAGGGAAACCTCTTGAAGCGTGCTTTTATATTGCAAAGAACTGGGAAGCGTTTTGGCGTTCCCTCGCTCTACAAGCCCGCTCCTCGCTCTCCTAGAACAAAATTTTAACTAAGGGAATCAAAAAGATTTCCCCTCGACTAGGTTCGATCCTCAAGCAAAATGGCTCGGGGCACAAGAACTTCGTCGGATCGACTCCCAGAGAGTTTTCTAGGGCAGAACACTGCTCAAAAACCCCAGAATACTCAAGGAGGGAGTCAAAACTGAGTGAAAAAGTGTGGAATGACGTCCAATTGACGTCATATTTATAGGGAATAGGCGCAATACGGCCTACAGGGGCAATACGGCCGTATTGAAATTTTTGAACTTCAATACGGTCGTATTGAAGTTCAATACGGTCGTATTGAAGTTCAGAAATTTCAATACGCCCGTATTGAGTTCGCTGCGGTTGTATTGAAGTGTCAATACGGTCGTACTGACTTCAGTACGGCCGTATTGAAGCTTCAATACGGCCGTATTAAGTTCAGTACGGCCGTATTGGGCTTTTTCCCTCCACTTCTTTATTTTGAGCTATTCTAAGACCTCTAGACCTACAGAGAACCCTCCTAGGGCCTTCGAGGAGTCCTTCTGGCTGATTATCCTTCAGTCTTCGAGAGTCTTCAAGCTTTATTTCCGACCCGGACAATTTTAGGGGTCTACAGTAACTTATTCGAAGGTCGAGTCCCAACTACATAACCGAGCTGGAGTTCGACCGTGACGAAACATACATGACCCTAAACTTAAGGGCGGACACGAACCACTTATCCAATTTACTACACTCCGGCTTGAGGTCGGCCCAGAACCTCGACGCTAATAAATCAAGGTCATCGAACCTTCACAGAAACGCTCACCCAAACAGAAGTCTGAGGTCGCGCCCGAACCTCCTTTAGCATATAAGGTCGAGCATGAACCCCAATATCATCACCTAAGGTCGAGTTCGAACCATAACTGAATCGTCCACTCAAATCCGAGCACAAGTTGCAATACGCCCCATTCCTTAGTCAAGCATAAACCAAAACCGAGGTCACGCACGGACCTCATAACCCTCGTGAGCGGTCAAGTTCGTTTACACAAATACGAGGTCGAAGGCGAACCTCAAGCAAGTAAAGCGGAAATCAAGTGTGAACCCTGACGATCACGTCAAAGGTCAGATATGAACCTTAATGAAGTCGCCCCACTCAAATTTACAAAAGGAAAACAAGCCATAAGTGCACCTAAGGCCAAGACTAGAGCCATCACCAACCCGCTTCACTTAAAGCCGAGGTCGATCTCTAACCCCGACCCGGCCAACGTGATAGACTATGGCCAAGGCCAAGGAATCCAAGAGGTGATATCTTAAAAGAACCAAGAGGAATGAGATGATCTTAAAGACCTTTTCATTTGTTTGTACATATAGTAGTCTCTTGTATAGGTTATTTTGCCTTTGTATTTGTGAGGCACTTTACTTGGTTTTTCCTAGTGTTTGTATATTGTTTTTAAGGTAGGTTACTTGGAGAGTTTAGCTCCATTTAACCTCCCTAGTTGATACATTCATTTTGTATTTTTTCAGTAGGGAAAATGGGGTGACATTTAGCAATGCTTGAGGGTGTGCTTAGGAATTGGGCCTGAGTTGGGCCTAGGCCAAATTTTGCATATTGGACTCATTTTGCTCCTAATTTTTCATAGATTTGATTTAGCTAGGTTTCATCATCATATGATGAACCTAACTAAACCAAATCAAAGATTTTCAAAATTAATTCATGGAGCATTTGTGACCAAGGCCGCCTAGCCCATTTTTCTCTCTTAATGGCCGAATTTCTCAAGTGCTTCCTCTTGAGTTTAGAAGCTTGTCTTGCAAGTTTCTAAACTCAAGTGAGGTTAGCTCACCTTACCATGGTTCTTAAGTGAACCATGGTCAAGGTTAGCTTCTCCTGAAAGCTAGCTAAACCGTGGGAGTTTAAGTTAACCCTACCATGGTTCCTAGTGCACCATGGTTAAGGATAACTTCTCCTACAAGCTACCCTCCCCTATATATTTGATTTCCCTACACTTGTACTCACTTTTGACAATTTTGAGAAATAATATTCAGATTTCTCTCTCAAGAGTCACTCTTAAAACTGTGGAGATAATTTTCTCTCTAAGGTTTCACCAAGGTTCCAAACCTTGCCTAGGTTCCTTAAGCTTCTACATTGAACTAGAAGTAACCGAACTTCCTTCCAAGGCTTCTCCTCCATTGAAGGCTTCTTCATGGAGATTTCAAGCTTCTTCCAAAGGTTAACCTCAAGAACATTCGGTCCAAGCATGGAGGAGTTGAAGTTCATCAATCTTCTTCAACTTAGCTCCATCACAACGCAAGGCACCACCATGCACAAAAATACACACAACAGACGCCAAGCGAAGGCCTAAAAACAAACAAACAAGTAAAACGCAAGACAAGTCCAAAGCACACCAGATGCCTTAGAACACAAATGTGTCGAAAAGTCAAACGCAGCCGCGAAGGAGGAAAAACACATAGATATATAAATTCAAATTTACAACCAGTTCCGCACATGAAACAAAGAAAAAGAAAACAAAAATTACAAAGACAGCCTAGGCGGAGGCATTTTCACTAGAACTGTCGTTCGCATTGTCCTCCTGAACTAGCCTCCCAAGGTGGACCACCTTCTCCACATGCATGGAAGAAAAGTCGAACCCGGGAGCAAGAAGCCGTGCCTGACGAGCAGCCTTCTAAAAGCCCCTCTTATGCTCCACCACAACGGAGCGCTCCACCTCGGCGAGCCGCCCTTCCGCGGCTGCCTTCTCCGCGAGCTCTACCCTCAGGGCAGCAATCTCATCCTCCCGGCCGACCAGAACAACCTCACTGCGGAGACGCTCCTCAGCCACCGCCGCCAAATCCCCCTTGAGAGAGGTCACAACATCCTCCAGGGTCCGCACCTGGCCACGGGAGGATGTCACCTCATCCTCCAGAGAGCGGGCTCGCGCCCGGGAGAAAGTGGCGAGCCCCTACAGCTCCCCCACCTGAGAAACATAAGTCTCATTAGATCGCAACGCAATCTCAAGAGACTTTTGCACCCGAGCAAGGTCACCACGCGCAGTCTGAAGCTCGGCCTCCCGCCGCTTCGCCTCATCAAGGGTCGCGCTAAGAGCCTTGTTATCCTCCCTCAGGATCTTATTCGCCTCTTTCCACGGCTGGAGTCGGCCTCTCACCATAGCTAGCTCCTGCTGTTGCTTGGCCAGGTCTTCTCGCTGCTGACCCCACTTGGGCTTCCAATGGCTCATTATGCCCATCACCCTGTGCAGCATGACCTGGGCAGCATCGAAACTGTCCTCAGGACCGACCCTGTCAATCAATCCCCGGTCCTCGAAGCTCAGCGAACCCTAAGGGAAGAACCTCTCCGCAGTCACCCCCGCGCTCCACAACGAATCCATGTCGGCAGAGGCACTCACGTGATCCAGCCGCACCTTATCTATACCCTTCCCAAAGTGATGGGATAGGTATTGAGTCCGGGCAGGCCTCTGCGACGAGCCCGCCTGTGGCACCGAATCCTTGGCAGAGGACGGTGCTCCCTACTCAGCACCTAAAAAGTCCACTTTAGGGACCCCCAGCCCCGCATGCAAAAAACCAGTCCCACGTCAAAAACAAACAATGTGATATACGGGAAACCACGGAGACAAGAAGACAAAACACCACCCACCTCAACAGCTTGGGCGACCAGCTCAGCGGCCTGCACCTCAGGCTCGGCGGCATTTCCCGCGTGCACCTCAGGTTCAGCGGCATTTCCTGCCTGCAAAAAAAAAAACAAAAATCACCAGATCGGACAGCCGGACAACATAACAAAAGGCAAAGGGAAAGTCCGAGAAAGACGATACTCACCACCTTGGCAACTGGGGCAGCTTGCCCGGCAGTCCGGGCCTCCACCTCGGCGGCCTGCCCAGTAGGCTCAGCAATCTGAGCCACCTCCTCAGAAGCCACCTAGGGTGGTGGACTCTCAGTGAGATCCACCGCATCAGCATCAGCGGCCTTGGAGGTCACCTCCTCAGCACCTGGAGGGACTGAGGTTCCCTTGGCCTCTTTTCCCCCCTCTTGCTCTTCCGACTAGCCTTCAGGGGGGCAACATCCTCCTCTGGAGGCTCAGGAACCTCGAGCTCGGTAATGTTGTAGCGGTGCTTAAGCTCGCGCCACAAGTTTTTCCCCATAATTCCTACAAACAAAAATGGAAACACATCAACAAAAGGAAATTACACGAACCCTAGCAAACCCCCAAAACACAAAATACTCACTCTCTAAGCCCCTCTCCCTGTAAGGCGAATTCGCAAGCGACAGAACGAGCTTGCAATCCAACGGGCAAGGGAGCGCGGCAAGGTTTTCGATGGCGGCTGCCTCTGAAGCCGTCACCTCCAGGTTACCCAGACCATGAAACCTAGACGGTTTGGGACACCTGTAAAAAGGAAACTTTGGCAAGCCGCCGAAGTGGAACACCTCGTCCTCCAGGGGGTCAATACCCACAAGGACAACCCGGAAGAACTCCTGTTTGAAGTTTTTATATGATTGGGAGTAGAGAGTAAACAAACCCCCATCCCTACTCCCATTCAAAGACAAAGTGCCATAAGGCGGAGCGCCTAACTTCAGTTGATAAAAATGAAGAAAGACGCGAAGAGACACCTCTATCCCCAGTACTGTACACAGGACTTGAAAAACCCTCAAAAAACCCCAACTATTGAGGTGCAATTGGCAAGGAGCCGAGTTGATGAAGTTCAAAAAATCGCACTCAAATTGGGTGAAGGGAAGGCAGACACCTAAATCCCTAAAAAAGCTTAGGTACATATAGAAATGGGGAGGGTCAGTAGACTTCCCCATGTACACGCCCTCATCGGCCTGACAAGGCTCAAGCCGAATCATATGGGAGATAGAAGGGTCGCAAACCCTACACGACCTAGAGATCCTATTAACATCAAGAAAGGTCCGAAAGACGCTTTGGACCCCCGCCATCTCACACTTGACCCAGTCATAACCAGGAATACCTGGCTCCGGGCCCCGGGGCAGATCCCTCTTTTCGGCGGTAGCCTTCCCGGCAGCCACCGCTTTACCACGCACCTTACCCCGAGAAGGCACAGAAGAGCCGACACTATTCCCCCCAGCCATGAAAAAGAAAAGAAAGACTCGAAGAAAAACCGGGAAGAAGAGAAGAGAGGACAGTAAAAAGGAAGTACCTGGTACTCTTCTTCAGAAAATAACCCTAACAACGAAGGGGTTACCGGAAACGGTAACTGAAACGGAGAAGATGGAGACGAAAGACAAGTAGAAAAGCAAGAGCAACGCCGTGCACAAGAAGCCACAAGAATGGAAAAAAGTAAAGTGAAAAAGGCCAAGAGGCGCGAGTGAGAGAAAAGAAAAAACTCTCCCCTAGAATTTCAAAACGGTCACGACACGTGTCACCCAAGGGATGCGCTTGACCACGCATTAAATGAGACCCATTATGACAGAGGAAGCCATCATTGCATAACCGTCATGACCACTAACGCACCGACCTCGCGTTTCGAAATACGAAATGACTTTTGCACAAGTGGCATTTTGACAGGCGGACATGCGCGAAGGGTCACTTCCCCCTGGCGAGCTCGGTTGGAGCTCGGGGGGCTAGTGTACTAACCGTACTTCGCACCCGGGCTCTAAGCCCGGATTAGCAATACAAAACAACCCCGGGCACGTGTTGCGTGACGTTAGCTCGGTATTTGAGCAAATCACACTCGAACCTGAGGATCTCGCCCCAGACCAGATCTGCCCTTCAACCATATCATATCATAATATACCCTATCTCATGCCCAAGGCCCAAAGCAAACCTAAACCACCCTAAGGTACGTGCATTATATATATGAGACTATTATTCATGCAAACCCTAACTTTGGCATCGGAGTCTCTTTTGCAGGTACCTCCCCCATCTAGGAGCACCAATACAACAAGCAAAGGAGGCTCACCGATCTTACTGGACGGATCACCCCTACGGTCAAATTCCGGTAAGAACATTATATTTAATTAATCTTTATTTATATATACTTACTTTTATAATTAACAATCTACTTATTTCTATTTAAAATTATAATTTAAGTTATTTATTTTTATAATTTATAATGATAATATAATTTATAAAATTATAAATATTTATTTATTACATACTTATAAATTAAATTTTAACATTTTAAATAAATTATTAAATAATTTAATATATTTATTTATCTAAAATCAAAGATATAAAATTCAAAAAATGTATTTATCCTTGTTTTATTTTCAAATTATCAACCATTAATAAAATACTAACTTAAAATCTTATCTAATTATATCATAATATTTTAACATCAAATTTAAAACCAGATATTAGTTATACAAAATTATTAGGATCATGTAGTAAATTATCAATAAGATTTTAATTAAATAATTTACAATAATTAATGTTTCAATTATATTGTTAATTAGCAAATAATTTATTCCAAGGCTAACTAATTTTTTTATATTAATTATTAGTAAAATTTAATAACTTTTAATTTAACAATTGAATCGATGAAATTCAACACACACCATGAGTTATTGAGCGGAATAACTTTACAAGAGTTATTTTGTAAGTTATTTGATTCCTCCACTCTCTTTGTCTCTCTCTCTCTCTCTCTCTCTATATATATATATATATATAGAGAGAGAGAGAGGAGGATTATAGTAATATCGGTGTAACTTTTACTAAGTATTACACATCTCTCAATAACTTTATATTAAATGTGAATTTTGCAAATCCAATCGTTAGATTAAAAGTTCATATCACTTTATATGTTTATATCAAAATTTGTTAAAATTGAACAACAACGTGAAGGTAATCAAAATGTTCATATTTTAGTATATTTTAAAATGTATATATTACGTTAATTTTGTTTTATAAGAATTAATTATCAAATCATCTTGGATTAATATAAAATTTTGTATGTATGATTTAAGAGTAAAGAATTTTCAATTTAGCGATTGGATTTACAAAATTCTAATTTAATATAAAGTTATTGAGCGGTGTAATACTTAGTAAAAGTTATACCGGTGTTATTATAACACTCCTCATATATATATATATATATATATATATATATATATATATATATATATATATATATATATATATGTATATATAATTTTATTGATCTTTTTTAATATATGATTGTCAATTTTTGTAAAAAATTCTTACATTTTTGAAAAATATAAATTTGTCAGAAATATTTCATCAGTAATATAACTTTTCCTACGAATTTTTTTTCCATCGAAAATATAAATTTTTCGACAGATAAATTTGTCATAATTTTAAAAAAAAAATATTTAACATATATTGTTTAATTCTCATAATTCTTACATATAAAAATTTCATAAATAAAATTTAATATTTTGAAAGGGGTCAATAATTCCTCACAAATTTCATCATAAATTTTTTTAAGCTATTTGTGACGGAATTTGAGACAAAATGTAAATGTTGATAGAAATTTCTTCACTAAATCTGTCACTGACTTATTTATTATAGTTTTGTGACGCATTTTTGTGAGGGAATATTTATAGAGGAACTTAATTCGTCACTAATTTTATTTTTTTATTTAGTGATGAAAATTGTGATGGATCTTTTAGAGAAAAAATTTAATCCATCAGAAAATTCGTCACTAATTTTATTTTTTTATTCAGTGACAAAAATTGTGACGGATCTTTTAGAGACAAATTTAATCCGTCACAAAATCCATCACAAACTTCAATAAATGGTAGTCCGTCACAAAAATTAAAATTCGTCACTATTAGTGATGATATTTTGTCAATCACAAACATTCGTCACAAATATTAATTTCTCTAGTAGTGTATCCCTAATGAAAAAAATAGATGAATGAAAAAAGGAGAAAAAATGTCATGAGATATAGAGAAAAAAAAAGAAGAAACAAATTTAAAACAAACACACATATTACAAATAATGAAAGAGGAAGAGAATTAAATTAATATTTATAATAACTCAAATTATATGTTAACAAACTGTCTAAAACATAACTTTTATAGAAAAAATTATAGGAGAAATTATTGTATGATGCATTACTATTATGTGTTTGTAGTCTTGATCAACCTGTATAAATGTAATTGATATTTATTATTATCTTTTCTTTTATAATTGATAAAGTTGATTATGTATAATATGGAAATTAATCAATTTATAGAAAAATAGGTTGAATGTGTATGAGTAAGTTTTAAAACATTTTTGCAATATATCAAGTATAAGCTCATAAATAGGTTTTCATCAAAGACAAATGTATAAAGTGGAATAGGAAAGGAACACTTGATATTTTTATATTGGTTCACTTAACTAGAGATACATCCAATTACTTTCAAAATTGAAGGGTTTCACTAACATGGAAACTTTTCTTACAAGTATTCTTACACTACCAAATCTAGCTTACAAACGCAAACTCTTGTTTGCGTTACTCTTTACTGGCCTCTTTAGCCTTACAAGGTTTGTATGTTAGGTATTACAACATAACTCTTACAAAGAGGTGTTGGAACCTGAAAAATTTTGATCTTACTAATCGAAGTCGTATCTGGTGAAATAAAAACAATTAAATGCAGTACCAGGAAGCTTTCCTAGGTTGTCTCCCAAGGACCATTTCTCTCTGACAAAGGTTCAAACACGTAGTGGGGAGGGGGGGTTGGACAGATTTGAGAAAATTTAGAAAATAGAATAATAATGCAGATTAAAACAATAATTAAGACAGATTGCCTCCTTGTTAAGGTTGCAACTCTCTTATCCTCGGTTCACAAAAGAGTTCTCTGTCAACTAAGCGAAGATTAACGTAAGACTTCCCTACACAAATTAAGCAGACATATACAACATTAAACCTATCCACAGGATTAAGAAAATTGTGGCATTAAATGCAGACAACCCAGATTCATTAAGCATGAACAAATGTTGAACGCATTAATACAAAGATCTAATAAAGAAGAATCAAGCAGAACAGAGATGCACAATATGAACAAAACCTCAAATAGAGATTACAATCCGCTCAAGGATCCAACCCCAAAGGTTTTAGACTTCCATTAAAATGAAAATAAAGTAGATAAAATAGATGAAGAATAACATAATCATAGACACAAAATAGTAATGAAAAACAAAAAAAAGTAAATAAAAACATAAGTAAAACGTAGAACAATAGGGTAAGAGTAAAACGAAAATGAGCAATCTATATTAACCTCAATGTCAAACGTAAGTCTGGAGACAAGCGAAGAAAAAAATGTGAAGAAGAAGAAGAAACAAAGAAAACCTAAAACTAAAATCTTACTGGACGTTTGAATGGGTTTTTGCTTGCATGGGCAGCAAAACCTAGGTAATAAAAACCCTAGAAAATAGAAAATGGGCCCAATGTCTAAGGCTGGCCCAAAAATACAAAATAAAATAAACAGAAATGAAAATAAGGTGTTGATGTGGTGTTGACATGGCACTCTATCTCTTGAAGTACAAAAATAATATCCAAGCCCAGAAATGCTTCACAACTAACCTGAAAATGATTAATGGATAGAAATTAGACCAAGTGAATTGAAATTAATTAAAATTTGAATTATTGGCCCAATGAAGCCCAAACAGTAAAACTGTGCAATTAATAAGCAATTAAACCCAAATCAACAATTAAAATAAGAATAGAAAGATAAGTAAATAAGGGAAAATAATGACTCATCAAATTCCCCCACACTTATCCTTTTGCACTCGTGGGCAAAATCATGAAGTAGAGCAATGAACAAATCTAGAAACAACAAAGAAAGTCACACAAGGGAGAGAAATAGAAACAAAAACAGCAACACACAAACAAAAAAAGTTACATACTCCTTAATGAATCTTGGGGAAAGAAAGGAATAGATAACATCCAACACACAAAGAGTCAAAGAAACCAGATGCCTATTAACATCATCCAAGTATTTCGAAACATGGAAAGAAAATCAGTCAGTTCAAGAGGTGAATCAAAAGCAATAGAACCTCACAAGATATGCTTTATATCACTATATCTCTCAAGTGTCTAGGCGACGACATACTCTCAAAGCACTCATGAAAACAAGCAATAGATAGACATGGCAAGCCTCTAAAATCAACAACCAATACACATGCACATAAGGATCAAAAGGTCTTTTCATGGTTGTAATGAGGCCAAGGACAGGGTAGAGGATAATACATGGGATAAGTAACTACAAACCAGAGGAACCAGAGGAGCAATGGGGAATAAGTCAAAAATAAGCATAAGAAGCAAACCTAGAAACCTCTAATAACCTCTATAATCAATCCTCTTTCTCTTGCCTCAAACAACTTTTTTTTTGTGTTTTTTTGTGCTTTTTTTTAAGAACAACACGGAAAACTAAGATATGATAATTGAAATAAGATACTGAGATAACAAGATGCAAAGAAGTAAAATGTACAACATAAAGAACCAACTAGCCAATATACATCATCCAATGAAACATACACACACACCCACACTTATTCAAGAACTTATTCCTGTCGCCACCGGCCCGAGACGGGCTTTCGGCATTCGCGAAGGATGGTTGGACTCGTTTATTTGTTTAAAAATAGTGGATTGCTAGAATGACTTATTCTCAAACTGAGACCTCGTCAAACGAGCAATTTTATTAAAAGGCTCACTAATCCATATTAATCCCAAGCGGGACCCTCCATGGATTAGTGGTTTTCATAAAAGGAGGGTTCGTGGAGTCGCCACCAATGTTTTACTCAAAACATTGGAAAAAGGGATAAGGCAATTGATTTAAAAATCAACTTTGGCCACTACAACCAGAGTTGGGTAAGGGAGTCGGTTACGCGTGGGGAAGGTGTTAGCACCCCACAGCGCCCCTTTCGGGTTCCCTATGACAGATTATTTTTAACAGAACAGTATAAAATTACTAAATTACCCCTATTTATTCTAAACAATTATGAATTGACTATCTACATGATGACAGTTTAAATATACACACAGAAAGCAGTAAAAGGAAGGATTGAAAGGAAACCTCTTGAAGCGTGCTTTTATATATTGTAAAGAACTGGGAAGCGTTTTGGCGTTCCCACACTCTACAAGCCCGCTCCTCGCTCTCCTAGAACAAAATTTTAACTAAGGGAATCAAAAAGATTTCCCCTCGACTAGGTTCGATCCTCAAGCAAAATGGCTCGGGGCTCAAGAACTTCGTCGGATCAACTCTCCGAGTGATTTCTAGGGCAGAACACTGCTCAAAAACCCCAGAATACTCAAGGAGAGGGTTCAAACTATGTTGAAAAGTGTGGTAGGACGTCCAAATGGCCTCCTATTTATAGGAATGGGCCTCAATACGGCCTACAGGGGCAATACGGCCGTATTGAAATTTTTGAACTTCAATACGGTCGTATTGAAGTTCAATACGGCCGTATTGAAGTTCAGAAATTTCAATACGGCCGTATTGAATTCAATACGGCTGTATTGAAGCTTCAATACGGCCGTATTGATTTCAGTACGGCCGTATTGAAGTTTCAGAAACTTCAATACGCCGTATTGAGTTCACTGTGGCCATATTGAAGCTTCAATACGGCCGTATTGGGGTTTAGTACGGCCGTATTGGGCTTTTTCCCTCCACTTCTTTATTTTGAGCTATTCTAAGACCTCTAGACCTACAGAGAACCCTCCTAGGGCCTTCGAGGAGTCCTTCTGGCTGATTATCCTTCAGTCTTTGAGAGTCTTCAAGCTTTATTTCCGACCCGGACAATTTTAGGGGTCTACAGCTGCCCCCCCTTTACTTAGTCAAACGGTCTTTTGGTGTACCGGCTGACAAGTAAAGGAGTTGACCCAATTGTCCGGGTGATGTGCCGACCTTCTGACTTGTAATGTCTTCCGGTGGAAAATTGTTGAGTAGCCTCTCCAGGTTGTTGCATACCTTGGCGCTTCTGACAACCTCGGTAGCTAAGTTTAACACCAACGTGCCTCTGACGACGCTGATGGCTGAGTATTGTCTCTCCAGACCTTGAGTATTGTCTCTCCAGACCTCGAGTACTGTCTCTCCAGACTTTGTTTGAGTATTGTCTCTCCAGACTTTATTTGAGTATCGTCTCTCCAGACTCTGAGTACTGTCTCTCCAGACTTCGAGTACTGTCTCTCCAGACTTCGAGTACTGTCTCTCCAGACTTTGTTTGAGTACTGTCTCTCCAGACCTTGTTTGAGTATTGTCTCTCCAGACCTTGTTTGAGTATTGTCTCTCCAGACCTTGTTTGAGTATTGTCTCTCCAGACTTTGTTTGAGTATTGTCTCTCCAGACCTTGTTTGAGTATTGTCTCTCCAGACCTTGTTTGAGTATTGTCTCTCCAGACCTTGTTTGAGTACCGTCTCTCCAGACTTCGTTTGAGTATCGTCTCTCCAGACTTTGCCTCTCAAAGATGAGGTAGTTGAGTATAGTTTGTCTCCACAGTCCACAATGCTGCTTCGACGGTTTGTTTTTCTGATTTTGTGCCGCTGAGGGCTGGATAACGCAGGGATCCGTCTAGGGGATGTGCAGTCATTCATAGGTTCTTGTGTCCCAACTTGCATTGCTTAGTTGGTACCCATGGGAATTTTTGACTCCTTGGGGTGTAGACACAGATGCTCTCTGAGTTGAGCGATGCCTTATGTTTGGCTGACGTCCTTTTGACGTGAGTGGAGTATCCCGGTTATCCTTATTCGGGTGTCTCTCTTTGATTTTCTGATTGTGTTGCCTCTGTGTAGGCTGTTATCCACTGGGGGATTTTGTCGTTGATTTTGATTAGCCTCTTCTGTTAGGCGTATCGGCTTGACGTTCGATGTTTGGCTAAGAGCCGGATTCCACTTGGGGAATACTTATTGATATTTTTGATTTTCTTCTCCTTTTTGCAGGGATGCCTCTTGAGTAGGTGATTGGGGATTTGGGGATCTTATTGTGTCCCAGAGTATTTTTAGGAAGCCTATACAGGCTTAGCCTCGCTCAGTGCTTTGAGTCGGAGAGCTATCTTCCACCGAGGAAGTGTTAAGTCCTTTGACTTGTATATACTGTTTGGATGATCGCACTTCCATTGGGGATTGCGTCGATTTTGCTTTGATAGCTCTCGCTGGGGATTTTTCCGTGAGCTTGAGCTGAGGTTCCCTCTGGGGAGTATTATTTCTGCGAGCCTCTCCAGGCTCAGTTATTCTGCATACTGTGGAGGATATGGAGTATTATTTTGGTAAGCCTCTCCAGGCTTAGTTATTTGGTACAGATTGTTTGTTGGATTTTCTATATCCTTGCCTTTTTTATGTTCGGCTTTTTCTGTATTTTGCCTTTTCTTCTGATTTTGGCTTTTTCTGTATTTTGCCTTTTTTATGTTTTTGGCTTTTGCTGTACAGAAATTAAAAGTGTTAAAGAAATTAGATTTATGAGAGAGTATTATTTCGGCAAGCCTCTCCAGGCTCAGTTATTTTGTAGGAGTATTATTTCGGCAAGCCTCTCCAGGCTCAATTATTCTGTGGGAGTATTGTTTCGGCAAGCCTCTCCAGGCTCAATTATTCTGTACGAGTATTATTTCGGCAAGCCTCTCCAGGCTCAATTATTCTGAGAGTATTATTTCGGCGAGCCTCTCCAGGCTCAGTTATTTTGAGAGAGTATTATTTCGGCGAGCCTCTCCAGGCTCAGTTATTTTGAGAGTATTCTTTCGGCAAGCCTCTCCAGGCTCAGTTATTCTGTATGATGCTGTTGATTTTCTGAATCTTTGTATTTTGCTTGCTGCTGTCATACACAAGCAATTTTCTATTTTTCTATTTTATGCGGTTGCCTCATGATAAGGTCTTTGAATGTGCAACTAATGTGTGTGTGATGCACAAATGCAATACAATTTTTACTTTTGTTCATTTATTTAAAAAAGTGAGTGGCTCTCCCTATCCTCTTCTTCTTGGAGGACTTTCTGTCATTGACGCGAGGGAGTATTTTTGTGAGCCTTTATGCAGGAGATTATGGATTTTACAGGAACCCCTCCAATTTTCTTTTATTGACCGATTATTAATGGAATTTCGTACAATTTTATGAAAAACCAATTCAGAGGCATAATCACATGGTCAAGAAAGAAAAGAAACAAATGGATATTTTTATTGATATTCACAAGTGTTTTTACAGAAAGATATACAGAAGGAAATTTCTGAAGAATGGCTGGCCAGGGTAGGCTATATACATTGGGCTTAACAATTATATCTGTAATTGTTGCTCTTTACGTTCCCCTAATTGCTTCGGCCTGAGCCAGGAGTGTAGATGCTGCAAGATGCTTGCTTCTAGAAGATAATCACTTGAACCGCCTTTCGGTTTTCGGTTTAAGCGATCGTTGCTTGCTTTGCTTTTACATCTTATTCTTTTGCCCCTAACTTTTGCTTAGGACGTATCCTAACGGGGTAAATTTGCCTTTGTTTTGCCTAGTACCCTTGTACTGGCAGGCTTTTTATTTTGCCCTAACTTTTGCCTAGGACGCCCTTTTTGGGTTTTCATCCTAGCGGGCCTATGCAAGCAACGTCTTCAAGCATAGTACTTCTTTACCACGTCAGTGTTGACTAAGTATCGAAGTTCTTCTCCATCCATGTTTGTGAGGATCAATGCTCCTCCTGAGAAGGCTCGTTTTCCCACGTATGGTCCTCCGTGATTTGGGGCATACTTTCCGATTTTGTCCTTTTGAGTTGGTAGTAATTTCTTCATTACCAACTCTCCCTCATGGTAGACTCGAGGGTGGACTTTCTTGTCAAAAGCCTTTTTTGATCTTCCTCTGATAGGCTTGACCATGGCATATGGCGTTCAGCCGTTTCTTTTTGATAGGGTTCAACTGGTCATATTGGCTTTGAACCCATTCTGCCTCGGAAAGTTTTGTTTCCATGATTACCCTTAGATAGAATATTTCGACTTCGATGGGTAGAACTGCCTCCACCCCATAAACGAGTGAGAATGGAGTAGCTCCTGTAAATGGACGTACTGAAGTCCTATAGCCATGAGGAGCGAAGGGTAACATCTCGTGTCAGTCTTTAAATGAGACAACCGTCTTTTGCACTATTTTTTTGATGTTCTTATTGGTTGCCTCGACTGCCCCATTCATCTTTGGCCGATATGGGGAAGAGTTGTGGTGTTGGATCTTGAATTCTTGGCACAGTTCTTCCACCATTTTGTTGTTCAGATTAGATCCATTATCAGTGATGATTTATTTCTCCATGCTTCCACTAGATTATTCTAAAATCTTTTGGGACAAGAGAGAAAAGAAAGGAAAGATATTTTTGTTTTGAAGTTTGTATTTTAGAGGGGATTATTTTTCAAAAATGGTTTTTGTAAGAAGGGATGGCCAAGGTAGGCTTATGTGTTTAGGCTTGCTTGATTAAACACTTATGAAGTTAAGAAAATCTTTGTTTATTGACGTTGTGATTTTGACAACTTGGATAGCTGCTCTTGAACCTTTCTTTTTGAATTCGGTTCATGTTACCATCATGGATTTCTTTTGTTTTTTGATTGTCCTTATTTTTGCCTAAAACACCCTTTTGTGGCGTTTTAGCGGACCTTTGTTTTTGTTTATTATTGTAACCCTAACTTTTGCCTAGGTCACCCTTTTGTGGGATTCCTAGCGGGTCTTTTTATCTTTAGGATTTCTTTATCCATGATGGCACTTATTGAGGCCAAGAAAAGGTGCTCCAAGTTGACACGCACACTTCCACATAAAAATGATGTGGGTTTATTATTATTAAGATGATTTTAACCTCATTCATGTTTATTCAAACAGGGTTAAAAAAATGTGGTTTAGAATTTTATTATAAGCAAGAAAAGCAGCAATGAGAAAGAATGATTTTATTATAATCATAGTGGAAGCATGTGTCCTTATTTCATCACTGATATGGGTCCCAATGTTGACCTCTTTTATCTTTCGGCCATGCCCCAAATTCACGGTTTCGAATTTCTCTTGACGAGCTTCTTGATCTAGCAATCTTTGCAGATCCGGAGAAATGGTCTCCTCATCACTGTCCAACTCAACCCTTTCACCTTCGGATCCCGGTTAGAGCGAACAATTACAGACACAATTATTTTATTGGTTCTGTTTAGGTTTAGAATTTATTAATATTGATGAGGAAAGAGAGAAAAGAACAAAAGAGAGTGATGTGTGAAATGCCTCTTTGTTGATATATGTAAAATGTACAAAAACCCTTATTTACATGAAAAGGTTCTCATGATCTCGGGTACTGATCATGAGTCCCTAAAAGAGAAATATGAAGGGGCCCTATCGTGGCTTGTTCTTCTCTCTATTCCTGCTTTGGCCAAAGATTCTTGCTCACGTCGGGCGCTGTTGAATCAAAAGTGATCCACCCGGCATCAATAAGGCTTTGGACCTTATATTTGAGAGCTCTACAGTTCTCCGTTGAATGCCCCGATGCCTCCGAGTGGTATAGGCATTTATCTTGTGGTTTGTACCACTCGGGATAAGGTGGATCAATCTTCTTTAGTGGAACGTAAGCTAGAAGACGTGCTTCCAATAGCTTCGGCAGGAGGTCGCTATATGTGGTCGGAAGTTTATCAAACTTCTTCACAGGGTTGAATTGCGACTTTCCTGACTTCGAAGTGGAAGAAAATGAGGAAATGGTTATAGCATTGACTCCTCCTTCCCTCTTCTTCCCAAAGGTCTTCTTAGCTTTAAATGATTGGGAAGGTTTAACTAGCTTCCCACTTTTGAGTTCTTGTTCCACTTTTCCTTCAACATGATGGGACTCATGGTCACTGTGCTCAGCCCCTTGTATGTTGTGGTGACTCATGAGTTCCATCATTTGCGCCATTTGCTCTTTGAGCTGTGAGAGCTCGGCTGTAAGCTCCTTATTTCGTTCCTCCAACGCGTCCATTTTCTTGTTGAGCTGAGAGAGCTCGGTTGTGAGCTTCTTATTTTGTTCCTCTAGCACTTCCATTTTCTTGATTTTCTTTGCGCGTGTGAGGACAGAGAGATGACCAGCCACTTTCTAAAATGAATGTTTATTCTAATTAGCTTATTTATGATATGAATACACTCTTGATGTGAGCTTGATAATCTTTCATCTTTGAGGCGCTGCCTTTTTAAGATGAAAGTTTATCACCCTCCTTAGGCTATTATCTCTCCACAACGGAGAATCTCAATAGTCACGGGTCTCTTTCACTCACATCGAGAGGGTATTAGTGAACCTATAAATGATGATGAGGATGCATGAGGTATTTATTGATAATGATGCCTATGCTCCTTACTTTTATTATATTTTCACACATTGGTTTTTCCTCTCGTGTCATGACATTTTCATGCATGGGGATTATTCTTTAGACCTTATCACGAGGTTTATTATTAATGCACAAACAATTGCACATAAGCATTTACACAAACAATTCACTCATCCACGAACAGTCACGAGCGAATCACGAGGTAGGGGTCTCCTGCAGAAAAGTGCATATTCAAGGAGGATCTAACTGTTCTCACTTGGTCAAAGGCCCCCAAGGTGCCCCCATTATAGGGACCCAATTCCTCTCGTCGTGGGTCGATGGAAAGTTCCAACGCACCGTCGGACTTAAGTTCATGGTTATCACCTTGAGTGATGCTTTCCGACAACGGTCTACGGGCACCTATAGACCCATTCGACAACCGGCCGTACTAACATCCACTCCCTATGGTTAATCACTCATGCCCCCGGGTATAGAGGGAACTGTTGTGTGCAAAGGTTTGTGTGCAGTTTTTATTTCAAAACAATTGCGGAAATTAAACAAACAACAGTTATTAAAAGCCATATAATAAATCATGTTATCATACAAGTGAGGGGTAATAAAGTAATTTTAACTATTATTTGTTAAAAATAATCTGTTACTAAATGGGACTGACTCTCGAGGCTTCCCCAGTGAAGTCGCCATCTGTCGCCACCGGCCCGAGACGGGCTTTCGGCATTCGCGAAGGATGGTTGGACTCGTTTATTTGTTTAAAAATAGTGGATTGCTAGAATGACTTATTCTCAAACTGAGACCTCGTCAAACGAGCAATTTTATTAAAAGGCTCACTAATCCATATTAATCCCAAGCGGGACCCTCCATGGATTAGTGGTTTTCATAAAAGGAGGGTTCGTGGAGTCGCCACCAATGTTTTACTCAAAACATTGGAAAAAGGGATAAGGCAATTGATTTAAAAATCAACTTTGGCCACTACAACCAGAGTTGGGTAAGGGAGTCGGTTACGCGTGGGGAAGGTGTTAGCACCCCACAGCGCCCCTTTCGGGTTCCCTATGACAGATTATTTTTAACAGAACAGTATAAAATTACTAAATTACCCCTATTTATTCTAAACAATTATGAATTGACTATCTACATGATGACAGTTTAAATATACACACAGAAAGCAGTAAAAGGAAGGATTGAAAGGAAACCTCTTGAAGCGTGCTTTTATATATTGTAAAGAACTGGGAAGCGTTTTGGCGTTCCCACACTCTACAAGCCCGCTCCTCGCTCTCCTAGAACAAAATTTTAACTAAGGGAATCAAAAAGATTTCCCCTCGACTAGGTTCGATCCTCAAGCAAAATGGCTCGGGGCTCAAGAACTTCGTCGGATCAACTCTCCGAGTGATTTCTAGGGCAGAACACTGCTCAAAAACCCCAGAATACTCAAGGAGAGGGTTCAAACTATGTTGAAAAGTGTGGTAGGACGTCCAAATGGCCTCCTATTTATAGGAATGGGCCTCAATACGGCCTACAGGGGCAATACGGCCGTATTGAAATTTTTGAACTTCAATACGGTCGTATTGAAGTTCAATACGGCCGTATTGAAGTTCAGAAATTTCAATACGGCCGTATTGAATTCAATACGGCTGTATTGAAGCTTCAATACGGCCGTATTGATTTCAGTACGGCCGTATTGAAGTTTCAGAAACTTCAATACGCCGTATTGAGTTCACTGTGGCCATATTGAAGCTTCAATACGGCCGTATTGGGGTTTAGTACGGCCGTATTGGGCTTTTTCCCTCCACTTCTTTATTTTGAGCTATTCTAAGACCTCTAGACCTACAGAGAACCCTCCTAGGGCCTTCGAGGAGTCCTTCTGGCTGATTATCCTTCAGTCTTTGAGAGTCTTCAAGCTTTATTTCCGACCCGGACAATTTTAGGGGTCTACAATTCCCAAAACAATTCCAAAGCTCTAAAACTCCTTAAGGTTAAGGTAATCATGGTTTTTCACTTAAGGCTTGTAATGAGCTTCAAACAAAGAAAGTGAAACAAGCTCAACATGGGTTATCAAAGGAATTAATTAAAGGTAGGCTTATTTTGCTAGAGGCTTATCAGAACCGAAATGCCTTAATCCTTTCCGAACATACATGTGAACCAAGAAATATCAAACAGAGTCAAGCCAAGGATATTGTGCTAGCAATCAAGGGGAAAAACACATAAGAAAGAACAAAGAGTGGCTTAAAACCCCACACAGGATAAATCTGTCACATTCAAATCAACCTCTCAAACCTCATAATCAACTTGTCAAGTAGAGAAAAATAGGGATTTCAATCCATAGAATATCATGCAACTCATATCCAAGAGTGAAGTAAGTGCTTACAAACTATCAAAACCCAAAAATCAAAGAGAAACATGCAAAATTGTACATAAAACCTAAACCAAAAATAACAAATAAACCCTAAAAACATATAACCAAAATAGTTTCCCCCCACACTTAAACCACACATTGTCCCAATATGGCACACATAAGATCAAAGCAATCAGAACAATCAACAAAATTGGACATGTGCAATAAAAGTAAAGAAAGAGAAAGAAAAAGAAAACTCCCTGAGTCATGGCTGGAGAGAAACGGGGTCAAGTAGAGACATCTCCTCTACAACTACATTCAATAAGGAAGGATTGTTGAGGAAAGGCTTCAGACGATGCTCATTAACTTTGAAGCTCTTGTCTGTGGATTCACTTTTGATCTCAACTGTACCATAAGTAAAAATGTTAGTAACAACAAAAGGTCCAATCCACTTAGAACGTGATTTACCACCCATGAGACCGAGCCTTGAATTATACAAAAAAACTTTCTGCCCAACCCTGAAGTCCTTTCTAGCTATTAAGCTATCACGAAACTTCTTGGTTTTCTCTTTGTAGAACTTAGAGTTCTCATAGGCTTCCAGGCGGATCTCATCAAGCTCATTCAGTTGCAACTTCCTTTCCTCTCCAGCTTGACCAATAGAGAAGTTGTAGGTCTTCACAGGCTAGTAGGCTTGGTGCTCTATCTCCACCAGAAGATGACATGTTTTGCGAAAGACAACTCGGTAAAGAGAAATCCCTATGGGTGCTTTGTAAGTAGTTTTATGCGCCCAAAGAGCATCCTCTAGCCTACTGCTCCAATCTTTCCTATTAGGCTGCACAAGCCTTTCCAAGATCCTCTTGATCTCCCTATTTGAAATCTCGGCTTGCCCATTAGTTTGGGGGTGGTAGGGTGTAGAGATTCTATGAAAAACTCCATACTTCCTGAGCAAGGCATGCATGGATCTATTACAAAAATGGGTGCCTTGATCACTAATAATAGCTTTAGGCACTCTAAACCTACAAAATATGTAAGATCTGACAAAATCCACAACAACCTGAGCATCATTAGTTCTAGTGGCTTTGGCTTCCACCCATTTTGAAACATAATCAACAACAAGGAGAATATATGAAAAACCAAAAGAAATAGGAAAATGACCCATGCAATCTATACCCCAGACATCATTAGTTGGGTCCTCAAGAAAGGTGAAGGTTAACTAGGTCCATGGTTAGGAGACTAGAGGAGGCTTCTACAAAGGAGGTGCTTCTTAGACCTATGCTCAATATGAGCATCGAGTATGATTATTCTTTTTAGTCTCATAGTCTCTATTGTACATACCTTGTATAGTTTGAGTTCTTGTACCTTGTATATAGTAGATACTTGTATAGTTGTATTTTTCCTTTGTATTAAGGGTCTTTGATTTTCGTATTTTTAGTAGTAAAAGTGGGGTGACAAATAATAAAGTGTGCAGGTGAAGCTAGCAATTGGGCCTAGGCTAATTTTTACATATTGGGCTTGTTTTACTCGATTTAATCCAAGGAATTGATTTAGCTAGGTCTCATCCTCATTAGATGAACCCAACTAAACCAATTCCAACATTTTTGGATTGGATTAAGCGAAGGAAAACAAGATGGGCCGCCTAGCTCTTCTAGGTTCTCCCACACACTTGGTTAGCTTGTGCTACATGCTTCTAGCTTAGCTTGCCCCACAAGCTTTGAAGCTTAGCTTGTTCCACAAGCTTCCAAGTTACTAGAACGGTTAGCTTGAGTGTAAGAAGGCTAACCAAAACATAATTAGCCTAGCTTGCACCATAAGCCACCTCCTCACTATATAAGTCTTTTCCTTCACTTTGTAAACACTTTTGATGAATATATTGAGAGAATTTTGAAAAATTTTCAAATTTTCTCTCTTCCAAAAGTCTTAACCTCTTTGATTTTAATCCATTTCTCTTATCCTCTTCACACAAGAGTGTGGTGAGATTTGAAAAGTGACTAATCTTCTTCCAAGGAGTGGTACCACTTGAGAGTGTTCCTCACCATTGATTGGTGAAATTCAAAGCTTCATCCACCACTGGAGGTTTTGACGTGCTTAGCGCTTTTCTAGTGCCCCTACTTTGGGTGGCCCTGACTTCCATTTAAATAGTTGTATGGTGACGTCTATGTTGCTCGTATTGTGTCAATTTTGTTTTATGAAGCCTCTCTAAGCTTGGTTTGTCTACTATCAGGATTCTGACCGAATAGTGTTTGTTGAAGGTTCCTTCAGGCTTGATCTGAGCTTTCTTTGTGGCGTCTGTTATTCTTAGCCAAACTTTGTAATATACTTGGTTACCCTGTAGTTAATCTAACTTGGTTGGGGATCTCTGTTTGTGGCAATCCTTGCCCCTTGTTTGAATCTTTGATACATGGTAGCAAGAGCGACTGCTAGTCTTGCATTGACTTTGTCGTTTCTGTTGGGGATTTCATGCAAAGGATGCCCGACTCCTTGAAAGGGAGTAAGGAAGGGGCCAAGCCTGGTTTTTGGCTTTTGCTATGTTGACATACAAATATGCTGAATGCTTATTTTATTTATGCAGGATGCTAGTTTTTTCATACTTCTTATAATCCCCTTAGGATAAAGAAAATCTTTGAAGTGTGTGAAATGTTTTTGGATGCATGTTATGCATATTTTAATTTGATTTTCAAAAGGTGGCTTTCCTTTTTTCCTTTTTATGAGTGAACCGTTTCGGTTGATTGATGTGCATCATTAGTTATGTAGGCTAATTAATGTGTTAAGTCTTCTAGGGGCCTTTTTTTTTCTTTTTAGAAAATCCTAACTTTTGGCTAGGCCGCCCTTTATGGGCTTTCAACCTAATGGTTCATTCTTATTTATTTATTTATTTATTTTGGAATTGTTCAATTTTTGATAATCATCAACAACATATGTAATTATAATTGGACAAGGGAAAAGAAAGAAAGGGATATTTTATTGATTTCAAAAGCTTTATACAAAATGGAATACAAGAGGTATTTAGAAAGAATGGGTGGCTAGGTAGGTTAGTTTTGAACAAACACATCTTTGGATAATAAAGATAATGATTCTCTTAATTATCCTAGACAACATGTTTGAGTCTTGGACAGAATCTTCGCAGAACTTTGGCCTCTTGAAAAAGTATTCAAACTATTTTTTTTTTGTTCACAACTTTGGATAGTCATCGCTTGCTATTTATTATTATTAATCCGTAATTTTTTCCTAGGATATATCCTAGCGAGAACTTTTACTTTTTTCTTTTGCCCTACTTTTGCCTAGTGTCGCCACCGGCCCGAAACTGGCTTTCGGCATTCGCGAAGGATGGTTGGACTCTTTTATTTGTTTAAAAATATGGATTGCTAGAATGACTTATTCTCAAACTGAGACCTTGTCAAACGAGCAATTTTATTAAAAGGCTCACCAATCCATGTTAATCCCAAGCGGGACCCTCCATGGATTAGCGGTTTTCATAAAAAGGAAGGGTTCATGGAGTCGCCACCAATGTTTTACTCAAAACATTGGAAAAAGAAGTTTAAGGCAATCGATTCAAAAAATCGACTTCGGCCATGACAACCAGAGTCGGGTAAGGGAGTCGGTTACGCGTGGGGAAGGTGTTAGCACCCCACAGCGCCCCTTTCGGGTTCCCTATGACAGATTATTTCTAAATAATAGTGCGAAATTACTAAATTACCCCTATTTATTCTAAGCAATTATAAATTAACTATCTACATGATGACAGTTTAAATATGTACACACAGAAAGCGGTAAAAGAAGGGACTTTAAAGAGATAAACCTTTGAAGCGTGCTTTCTTATATATCTTGACAGAAATTGGGAAGCGTTTTTGGCGTTCCCTCCCTCTACAAGACCGCTCGCTCCCTCCTATAAAATTTTAACTATGGAAATCCGGAGGATTTCCCTTCGACTAGGTTCGAGACTCAAGCAAATGGCTCGTGACTCAAGAACTACGTCGGATCAACTCTCCGAGTGATTTCTAGGCAGAGCACTGCTCAAAAAAACCCAGAATACTCAAGAAGAGGGTTAAAACTCAGTAAAAAAGTGTAGAATGACGTCCAATTGACGTCATATTTATAGGGATGAGGTGCAATACGGCCTCTGGGGGTCAATACGGTCCGTATTGAAGTTTTGAACTACAA
This sequence comes from Cajanus cajan, assembly GCF_000230855.2. Lineage (NCBI taxonomy): Eukaryota > Viridiplantae > Streptophyta > Magnoliopsida > Fabales > Fabaceae > Cajanus > Cajanus cajan. The sequence goes on from NC_138525.1 coordinate 45,443,127, forward strand.
TACGGCCGTATTGAATTCAATACGGCCGTATTGAAGTTCAAAAAACCTCAATACGGCCGTATTGAAGTTCAGTGCAGCCGTATTGAAGTTCAGTGCAGCCGTATTGAATTCAATGCAGCCGTATTGAAGTTCAGAAACTTCAATACGGCCGTATTGAGTTCAGTGCGGCCGTATTGTAGTTTAAAATGTTCAATACGACCGTACTGAACTTTTGGGAGGCCGTATTGGGCTTCATTCCCTCCACTTTCTTATTTTTTGCTACTCTAAGACCTCTAAACCTACAGATTGTCGTCCCACGGTCTTCTAAGAGTCCCTTTGGCTGACTTTCCTTTGATCTTCGAGAGTCTTCGAGTCTTATTTCCGACCCGGACAATTTTAGGGGTCTACAGCTGCCCCCCCTTTACTTAGTCAAACGGCCTTTTAGTGTACCGGTTGATAAGTAAAGGAGTTGACCCAATTGTCCGGGGAATAATGCCATCCTTCCGACTTGTAGTGTCTTCCGGTGGAAAATTGCTGAGTAGCCTCTCCAGGTTTTGCTTCGCTCGTCGCCCGAGCCGGAAGCTGCATACCTCCATGCTTCTGAACACTCTGGTAGCGTGAGTACCGCCTCTCCAGGCTCAACTTCACTCGACGCCCGAGCTGGAAGTTGTGAGTACCGCCTCTCCAGGCTTAGCTCCGCTTGCCGCCCAAGCTGGAAGCTGTGAGTACCGCCTCTCCAGGCTCTGCTTCGGTGCTTCTGACATCCTAGGCAGTTGAGTTTGCCCTCTCCAGGGTTAGCTTCGCTTGCCGCCCAAGCTGGAAGCTGTGAGTACCGCCTCTTCAGGCTCTGCTTCGGTGCTTCTGACATCCTAGGCAGTTGAGTTTGCCCTCTCCAGGGTTAGCTTCGCTTGCCGCCCAAGCTGGAAGCTGTGAGTACCGCCTCTCCAGGCTCTGCTTCGGTGCTTCTGACATCCTAGGCAGTTGAGTTTGCCCTCTCCAGGGTTAGCTTCGCTTGCCGCTCAAGCTGGAAGCTGTGAGTACCGCCTCTCCAGGCTCAACTTCACTCGACGCCCGAGCTGGAAGTTGTGAGTACCGCCTCTCCAGGCTTTACCTCCGTGTTCTTGACAACCTCGGGGTAGTTGCATACCTCCGTGTTCCTGACAACCTCGGGGTAGCTGAGTATTGCCTCTCCAGGCTATACCTCCGTGTTCTTGACAACCTCGGGGGTAGTTGCATACCTCCGTGTTCCTGACAACCTCGGGGTAGCTGAGTATTGCCTCTCCAGGCTATACCAACGTGTTCTTGACAACCTCGTGGTAGTTGCATACCTCCGTGTTCTTGACAACCTCGGGGTAGCCGAGTACCGCCTCTCCAGGCTTTACCAACGTGTTCTTGACAACCTCGTGGTAGTTGCATACCTCCGTGTTCTTGACAACCTCGGGGTAGCGTGAGTTTTCCCTCTCCAGGGATTTGTGATGATTTTGTCTCCACAGTCCACGATGCTGTTTCGACGATTGATTTTTGATTTTTGTGCCACTGAGGGCTGGATAACGCAGGGATCCGTCTAGGGGATGTGCAGTTACTCATAGGTTCTTGTGTCCCAACTTTCCTTTGCGTAGTTGGTGCCCATTGAGGAATTTCTGTTTCCTTGGGGTGTAGACACGAAGATGCTCTTTCTGATGTGAGCGGTGCCTTATGGTTGGCTGACGTCCTTTTGACGGTGGTGGAGTATCCCGGTTATCCTTATTCGGGTGACTCTTTTGGATTTTCTGATTTTTGCTGCCTCTGTGTAGGCTGTTATCCGCTGGGGATTCTGGATGTTGATTTTTGATTGACCTCTTCTGTTAGGCAAATCATCTTGATGTTTAGTGGTTTGGCTAGATGCCGAATTCCGCTTGGGGAATATTTATTTTTTTATTTTTCTCCTTTTGTAAGGGTGCCTCTTGAGTAGGCGACTGGGGATTTGGGGATCTTATGTATCCCAGAGTATTATTTAGAAAGCCTCTTCAGGCTTAGCTTCACTCTTTGTTTGAGTTGGAAAGCTATCTTCCACTGAAGGAGTTTAAGTCCTTTGACTTGGATATTTTGTTTGGATCATGCTTCCGTTGGGGAATTTCGATGATCTGGCCTTGATAGCTTTCACTGGGAAATTTGGTCCAAGGGTGAAAGCTGAGATATCTCTGGGGAGTATTATTTCGGCAAGCCTCTCCAGGCTCAATTATTCTGTGGGAGTATTATTTCGGCAAGCCTTTCCAGGCTCAATTATTCTGTATGATGAATTGGTTTTTTGTTCAGCCCGAGAATGCGAGCTGAAACGTCTTTTGGAGAGTATTATTTCGGCAAGCCTCTCCAGGCTTAATTATTCTGTACAATTTTGCTGGATTTTCTGTATTTTGCCTTTTTTGTCGTTTTTGGCTCTTTCTGTATTTTTTTTGCCTTTTTTGTCATTTTTTTGGCTTTTTCTGTGTTTTTGCCTTTTTTGATTTTGGCTTTTTCTATATTTTTGCCTTTTTTGATTTTGGCTTTTTCTGTATTTTGCCTTTTTTGTTGATTTTGGCTTTTGTTGTACAGAAATAAAAGTGCTAAAAGATTTAGACTCAAAGAGTGAAAAATTTCATTCATTAAATAAACATGAAATTTTGTACAAGGGAATTGATGGGACGCAGCCCATTCAAACAAATACATAAAAATAGGAAAAAGAAAGCCGGTCTTCATTCTTCTGCCGGCGGGTCCTGTGGAGGAGCGGGGAACTGGCGGTGCATCCAGACCGAGAGGTTGTCGAACCCCTGCACCAAAGTGTCCAGTCGAGTATCGATGCTCTGCTGCCATGCGCCAATACTGTGCTGAAAAGCATCGAATTGAGTATCGATGCTTTGCTGTAAAGCGTCAAAGCGGGCATCAAAGTAGGCCCTATCCGACTGTGAGGTGCCGGCCTCTGGCTGTGGGCTGCCGTCGCCCTGAAGATCAACGTCATTGAAGAGCTCGGCGAAGGCATCGGGGCCGTCCGCTCGTACATACCTCCCTCCTGACCTTGCTATGATCTTCATACTGATCAAAGTGGAGGCATTAATTGGCTTCGGTGCCAATGGCCCTGGCTCTACGCCGTCTGGGCATCCCCAAGTCTCCGCAAGCCGTGAGAGGAGTGGGGCAACCAGGATGTATCCCTGCCTAGATCCTCGCTCTCGTGCCCCCAAGTTCTTAACGTGCTCGAGGAAGAAGTATCCGGGGTTGGCCCTCCGACTGGTGGCCATGCAGTATAATGCTAATAAATCCGGCCGTGTCACCGACTTGGGGCTCTTCCACCTTCCATGGATGGTGCTGGTGAGGATCTTGTGACAGATCCGAAGAGCGGTCGGGAGCCGGGTGCCCTTCACCCCGGCATGATAGTCTTCGTGGCCTGTGATCGCTCTCCACATGTCGACCAGGGTCCACTGATCAGGCCACTCGCATATAGCATCTCGATATGCCAGCTGATCAGTCCTGCTGAAAAATCCTGCCTGGACGTTAAACTCGTCCAACGTCAGTGAGCGGTACCTCTGGTTCATCCAGGAGTCAACTGAGCAGACAACCTCCCCAAAACTGTTTGTCGACTCAGTAACGCCGACAATGGCCAGAAACTCCTTCGTCGCCGTCAAGTACAGGTGAGAAGGGGGATCAAGGAGGAATCCCCATCCTATACTGTCGAAGTAGCCTCGGACTTCATCCTCCAAGCCCACTGTACGGAGAATGTCGAAGTCGAGCGCCCTCGACGGCTCGAAGGTGAATGACTCTATGAGTTGCAGCCGTTCCTGATGTCTGTCTGTCATCTCACGTCGAGCTGGGGCCCTCTGCCTCTTTCTAGATGATTCTGCCATTTCTGAGGTTTCTTCTTGGGGTTCACTCACAAGTAGGATGCAGAGGAATGAAGATTGGAATGCAAAAATGAGAAGGAAAACGCTTATTTATAGACAAATTTTCGCCAATACGTCCCGTATTGATTTAATACGGCCGTATTGGTGTAGCCGTTATTGGGCAATTTTGGCAACCAATACGGCCCGTATTGAATTCAATACGGGCGTATTGGAGGTCAATACGGGCGTATTGAATTTAATACGCCCGTATTGAAGCTGAAAGGTTGCTTCAACGGTCGTCTTAATACGGCCGTATTGGGACCAATACGAGCGTATTAAATTTTTTTTTTTTTTTTTTTTTTTTGAGATAAACAGAGAATAAGTGATCTTCTAGTACACCTATCATCTGTATGCATGTATGCAGTATGATGCGCCTAATTCTATTTTATTCATTTTTCAAAAGAATTAACCGATGCGTTTTTTGCTTGGATTTTGCCATTCCTCCAGACGGACTGTGCGCTGCCGACTTTTATGACCGAGGAATGATGCATATTTTTTTTGTGTGTCATCAACCCAATGATCTTTCCCTTCCTTTAGAAGATGTGTCAACCCTCCTATTGACCACTATATCTCCATGTTTCCACTAGATTATTAAAAAATCGTTGGGACAAGAGAGAAAAGAAGGAAAGGATATATTTTCAAAAGTTTGTGTTTTAGAGGGGATTATTTTATTTATTTTTTGAAAAATTGATTTTGTAAGAATGGCTTGGCCAATGGTAGGCTTAAGTGTTTAGGCTTGTTTGATTAAACACTTATGAAGTTAAGCACGTCTTGGTTATTAACGTTTGTGATTTGATAACTTGGATAGCTTTTCTTGAGCCCCTTTGTTGAATTCAGTTGGTGGTACCATCATGGATTTATTCTGTTTTTCGATTGCCCTAACTTTTGCCTAAAACGCCCATTTGTGGAGTTTTAGCGGGCTTTTGTTTTTGTTCATTATTTTGTAACCCTTATTTTTTCCTAGGTCACCTCTTTTGTGGGATTCCTAGCGGGTCTTTTGCTCTTATTTTTGCGCAGTCCCCTTTTTGGGTTTCCTGCCGAGCTTTTTGTTTTTTAGGATTTTTGTCCTGAATGGATTTCTTTTTATCCATGACGGCACTTATTGAGGCCAAGGAAAGGTGCTCTAAGTTGTCACGCACACTTCCACATAAAAATGATGTGGGTTTATTGTTATTAAGACAATTTTAACCTCATTCATGCTTATTCAAACAGGGTTAAATAATGTGGTTTAGAATTTTATTGCAAGCAAGAAAAGAAGCAATAAGAAAGAATGATTTTATTATAATCATAGTGGAAAACATGTGCCCTATCGAGGCTCGGGGGTCGGGCTGTCCCCGAGGAGTGATCTCTAACAGTCATCGAGTTTATACATCCCTATCGGAAGAAGAAAAACACTTGATGACGACAGCTGGCCTTGATATTTGTGAACCAGCCTTCCTAAAGATCTGGCTTAAAGAACGTCGAGAAGGATCTTGATTCCTCTTCGTTCTTTGATCTTTAACGGGGTTGTATCCTAACCCTTGTTTCCCCGGATTATCCTTGATAATGGGTAGCTCCGGGATTCCTTGGGAGTCCTTACCTAATCCTTGTCCTGGCAAGTATCCGTTCTTAGTGAGCATATGGGCTACCTTCTTCATTTCTCGGGGAAACGTCTCAACATTGGCAATTTCCAATGCTTGGAAGGCGGTTTCCAAAGCTTCCTCTGCTGCATCCACATAAGGTATGGTGGATGGCTTGCTGATGAGTATGTCATCTTCAGCTTGTACGGTCACCAGTTTGTCACCCACTATGAACTTGACTTTCTGGTGGAGCGTAGAGGGTACAGCTTTCGCATCATGAATCCAAGGTCGGCCGAGGAGACAGCTGTATGCAGGAGTAATATCCATTACTTGGAATTCGACATTAAAGATAGTGGGCCCAATTTGGATTGGAAGACTGATTTCTCCCACCACTTCTCTTTTAGAGCCGTCGAAAGCTCGAACGATCATGTTGCTCGGGCGCATTTGGACTCCCTTGATTGTCATTTGGTCGAACGTTCTCTTTGGCATTACGTTCAAGGAAGATCCATTATCCACCAAGACCTTTGCGATGTGATACTCCTTGCACTTTACAGAGATGTGCAAGGGCTTGTTGTGGTTCGGTCCCTCAGCGGGGATCTCTTCATCGGTGAAAGAGAGGTGATCATTAGCCGTGATGTGACTAACAATCCCCTCAAATTTGACTTGGGAGATAGTATGCGACACATATGCCTCGTTCAAGACTTTCAACAAAGCTTGCCGATGCGGAGCTTAGGATCAACGACAACAAAGTGATCTTTGCTGGTGTCTTGTGAAGTTGATCCACAATGGAATACTCGCTTTGTTTGATGATTTTTAACAGCTCATCAGTCTCCTCCTCGGATTCTCTATCTTCCTCGGTTTTCTCCTTTTCTTTTCCTTTATTCTTGGGAGCTTTGTCGTGCAGATCTTCGGGAGTGTAGATCCTGCCACTCCTAGTCATGCCCCCAAGTCCAGCGATGTTGGAGATATCGCTGTCGGCAGAAGAATGGACGTCGTATATCCATGGCACAGCCTTATTTGATTCGTAGGGGAAAGGCCTTAGAGCGATGATCCTTAACGGTGTCGGACCTTCCCCTTTGTCTGTCTTGATTACCAACAACGGAGTCGCCGTGTGCTTGCTTGGTGCAGTTGTTGGCTTGCATTTAATTACCAATGGCGTGCGATCCATTCTGAACATACGCATCGATTATTTCTTTCTTTTTATTAATATTTATTATTAAATTACCGGGAGAGATAAATGCAAATGAATGACTAATGTGATGCAAAGGCAATAAATCTCAAAAATACAATTTTTATTAATTGAAGAAAGTGTACAACTTTTATACAATGCTTTGAAGCAACTTTTTACAAAAAGAGAAAAGCCGGTAAAAACCCACAGGCGGGTTCATATGTCTTTGCCATTCATCTTCGGCTTCCTCCACATGGCGACCCATTGCTTCAATCTGAGTATGGACCGCTTGGCTCATATCATCACTGATTTCCTGAGCATCTTTCGTTTTTTGTATATGATAGTTGATCATGGCCTGCAGCTCATTAAGCTCATCCTCGGCCCGATCCTTCTCCTCTTGGAGTTTGGCCATTTGTGCCAATCCTTCCCTTTCCTTTTTGCGGAAGTCGGAAAGGTTTGCGGCTTGTCGTTGAACAACTTCCCGCCATTGTTGCGCATCGGATCGAGTCAAAAGCAGATCGTCTTGCATATCCTTGATCAACTGTGCCTGCTTTGAATACTCGGCCTCAAGGAGTGCTATCTTCATGTTGACTTCTTGGAGTTGACTACTCGGTTCAACCTTTGGCATTTTGGGTGCCCGAGTAGCCTCCTCATTGAGGTTAGCACACTCATCCTTGAGCCGCTCTATCTCGTGGTCTTTCTTCTTGCATTGCCTTTGAAGACCATCAATAGTAAAACTGGATTCTTCATTTTTCTCTTCAAGAACTCTCATCTGAGCTCCCATGATCTCCAGCTTCTTGGTCAAGGCGTCGACTTGCTCTTGCAACACCTTCCTTGTTGCTGTGGTTGCACAAGAAGTGGATGGTTGAGGCACTCCCCTCTCGCTCCTCCATTTCTCATAATCAATGGAGACGGATTCCCGAGGCTTTCCAAGCTCGAGATCTCCCTCATAGGTTGGTCTCTCCCATGCTCTCATGACAGCGTGCATGTCCTTCTGATGTTCGGAATCGTAGGAGAAACACAACCCTCCAAGCTCCTCTATAGTAGGAATGGTCTGAGTCCTCATCAGTTGCCTCATAACCAATCTAGGTGAGTAGGCTATGCAACCTCTGAGGCCTATCAATGGTATGCTTGGATAACTACCGCATCTCATCAATACATGGCTTGGACGGAACCAAGGGCAAACCCACGTGAAGTGCTCGATACTCCACTGTTCCATCTCTTCTTTCCACTCAGAAGCATATCGGCACGGGAATTTTCGAAAAACTCCTCAAAGGGTCGGGCAAGGTCCCCATATGACTAGAGGCATAGAAATGAGTGATGCTCCACACATACAGTAAGGAGGTGCAGCATCGGATGATTTTTCCTTGCTTCTGTTGAGACAGATGAACAGAGAGCAAGGTGTCGGCAAGAATAGCAGGCACGGGACTCTTCATGTGTACGTCCCAAGCGAAGAAAGCGTCCATCGCAGCATGGTCCACTGTGTTAGCGTGAAAGGGGAATAGGATCATCCCAAACACAGCTAACGCTAGAGTCTTGTTGAAAGCTAACCAATCTCCCTCACCAGCCAAGGAAGAAAGGTGGTCCTCAATCATAGCAAGCTTCCAACCTTTAATACTGTCGTTCCCCACTAAGGCAGCTGATCGTGATGGTAATTTGACCTGAGTGGCAACTCTCTCTACGGCCACATGGTTGTCATGAAAGATATAGACCCCGGCTGATTTGGGCCATCGTAGCATGAGTTCGTACTCCTCGAGAGTAGGAACTAGGTCAAACTGGGGGAACTCAAAGCAGTGCAAATCGATACTCCAGAAGTGAACCAGTGCTCTCAGAAATGCTGGATCCACACAGATCTTCATCAAGTCGAGGACTCGTCCATATGATTTCTCAAACTTGACGCGAGCCTCTCTTGGCATCAAAGTACAGAGGTGATCCAACCTCTCAGCACGGTATAACAAGAAGTCTACTTTCTTCAACTGCCCATGCATCTCCTTAGACCTCTCCATATTCTACAATACAATGCATGATATGAGATGATGGAGATGAATATGCATGCATAGTGTTTATTCAACTAAGCATTATCATGTTTTGGGATTTTCCTAAGATGATGCATGATATTGCTTGGTTTGGATACATATTTTTTCTTTTGGATATTTTGTATCTTTTTTGTATTTTTTGGGTGAAAAGGGAAACTACCTATATGAATGCAATGAAGGTAGATGTTAACACCATGTACTAGAAGATCTTTATTTCTATTTATTCTTTTTATTTAAAAAGGAATGTTGTATGTTTAAAAGGTGCAATGTATGCTCATACAATGTCACATAAAAATGCACAAACAATTCACTCATCCACGAACAGTCACGAGCGAATCACGAGGTAGGGGTATCCTGCAGAAAAGTGCATATTCAAGGTGGTTCTAACTGTTCTCACCGGTCTGAGGCCCCCAAGGTGCCCCCATTATAGGGACCCAATTCCTCTCGTCGTAAGTCGATGGAAAGCTCCAACGCACTGTCGGACTCGAGTTCATGGTTATCACCTTGAGTGATGCTTTCCGACAACGGTCTACGGGCACCTATAGACCCATTCGACAATCGGCCGTACTAACATCCACTCCCTATGGTTTACCACTCATGCCCCCGGGTATAGAGGGAACTGTTGTGTACAAAGGTTTGTGTGCAGTTTGTATTTCAAACAATTGCGGAAAATTTAAACAAACAACAGTTATTAAAGCCAAATAGATAAACATGTTATCATACAAGCAAAGGGGTAATGAAGTAATTTTAACTATTTATTTGTTAAAAATAATCTGTCACTAAATGGGACTGACTCTCGAGGCTTCCCCAGTGGAGTCGCCATCTGTCGCCACCGGCCCGAAACTGGCTTTCGGCATTCGCGAAGGATGGTTGGACTCTTTTATTTGTTTAAAAATATGGATTGCTAGAATGACTTATTCTCAAACTGAGACCTTGTCAAACGAGCAATTTTATTAAAAGGCTCACCAATCCATGTTAATCCCAAGCGGGACCCTCCATGGATTAGCGGTTTTCATAAAAAGGAAGGGTTCATGGAGTCGCCACCAATGTTTTACTCAAAACATTGGAAAAAGAAGTTTAAGGCAATCGATTCAAAAAATCGACTTCGGCCATGACAACCAGAGTCGGGTAAGGGAGTCGGTTACGCGTGGGGAAGGTGTTAGCACCCCACAGCGCCCCTTTCGGGTTCCCTATGACAGATTATTTCTAAATAATAGTGCGAAATTACTAAATTACCCCTATTTATTCTAAGCAATTATAAATTAACTATCTACATGATGACAGTTTAAATATGTACACACAGAAAGCGGTAAAAGAAGGGACTTTAAAGAGATAAACCTTTGAAGCGTGCTTTCTTATATATCTTGACAGAAATTGGGAAGCGTTTTGGCGTTCCCTCCCTCTACAAGACCGCTCGCTCCCTCCTATAAAATTTTAACTATGGAAATCCGGAGGATTTCCCTTCGACTAGGTTCGAGACTCAAGCAAATGGCTCGTGACTCAAGAACTTCGTCGGATCAACTCTCCGAGTGATTTCTAGGCAGAGCACTGCTCAAAAAAACCCAGAATACTCAAGAAGAGGGTTAAAACTCAGTAAAAAAGTGTAGAATGACGTCCAATTGACGTCATATTTATAGGGATGAGGTGCAATACGGCCTCTGGGGGTCAATACGGTCCGTATTGAAGTTTTGAACTACAATACGGCCGTATTGAAGTTCAAAAAACCTCAATACGGCCGTATTGAAGTTCAGTGCAGCCGTATTGAAGTTCAGTGCAGCCGTATTGAATTCAATGCAGCCGTATTGAAGTTCAGAAACTTCAATACGGCCGTATTGAGTTCAGTGCGGCCGTATTGTAGTTTAAAATGTTCAATACGGTCGTACTGAACTTTTGGGAGGCCGTATTGGGCTTCATTCCCTCCACTTTCTTATTTTTTGCTACTCTAAGACCTCTAAACCTACAGATTGTCGTCCCACGGTCTTCTAAGAGTCCCTTTGGCTGACTTTCCTTTGATCTTCGAGAGTCTTCGAGTCTTATTTCCGACCCGGACAATTTTAGGGGTCTACACCTAGGATGCCTTTTATGGATTTTCATCCTAGCGGGCTTTTGTAAGCGATGTTTTTCGGGCCTAATACTTCTGCATGCATCAGAACTCATCGAGCGAGAAAGTTTTTTGCCATCTATATCAAGGGAGGATCAATGTCCTTCTAAGAAAGATCGTATATGGACCTTCGTGATTAAGTCCTCCTTCATAAGTAACACTACCTCTATCCTATATACCAAGGAGAAAGGTGTTGCCCCGATGTATGGGTGTCGAGTCCCTTCAAGGACCAAGATTTGTGCTTTCTTGATCGGCCAAATTGAGTTGATATTTTCCTTTGCATAGGATCCCTCTATGTAATGAAAATCCTATGGTTTTGTATCTGAGTCTTATCTTTTACTTGTTTAACTTTCTCAATAGTAGTCCTTGTGTATTTTAGAGAAATGACTTCTTTATTTGACTTAGACTCAGATAATGCATCACAGATGTTCGGAGTTTGATTAATTTTATTATCTTTAGTCATATTTGTTTTTGGGGTATTGTAATTGGTTTTAGAATTTAATGCATGAGGAGAGGGTGAAAAGAATAAACATAGAGATTTATAAAAATGACGTACGTTATTGATGAATGTAAAAACTTATACAAGCCCTTATTTTGTATGAACTTGTGACTGTGGGCGAAGGTCATGAGTTGATCATGAATTTAAAGCAAAATTTATATTTTTCAAAAGAGAGACCCCTAACAAATTTTCAACATACCGTTCCAAGATTGCTACTCATCATGGCTATTCCTTGATGTTTGGTGCATTGGCCTTAAACTTGAGCCGTCTGGCATCGATAAGTTCTTGTACACGAGACTTCAAAGCCTTGTAGTTTTCTATCGGGTGCCCTGCTACCTCGGAGTGATAATCGCAGGTTTTTTCCAGCTTGTACCATATTGGGTAAGGCGATTCCTACTTTCTTTGTGGTGGGGTTCTCACCAGCATGGATGTTTTCAGCAATTAAGGGAATATCTCTACATAGCTTATAGGAGTTTTGTCAAATTCTCTTTCTACCTTTGTTGTTGCTTTGGTTGACTGAGAGGTAATGGATAAGGTTACAACATTGATTTAATTTCTCCCAAAAATCTTCTTAGACTTTTGGCTTTTGGGAAATTTTTGTATCTTCCTACTTTTTAGACCTTGTTCAACTCTTTCCTCGATAGTGACTATGTCGACGAAGAGAGTTGATGTGTTCCCTATCATCTTGTCATAATAGGGTCCAATTAGGGAATTGATGAAGAGGGTCACAATCTCTTTGTCTAATAGTGGGGGCTTTACTTGAGCAGCTAGTTCTCTCCACCTCTGTGCATAAGCTTTAAAGGGTTCATCACCCTTCTTGCTCTGGTTTTGAATGTCTTACCTATTAGGTATTAGGTCAATGTTGTATTTATAGCGCCTGAGGAATGTATCAACGAGTTGTTTCCAGGTTTCAATTCTACCATCCTCCAACTGCATGTACCAGTTTAGTGGGGCATTCAATAAACTCTCCTGAAAGAAATGTATCAAGAGTTTCTCGTTACCAATATAAATGACCATTTTTCGACAATACATTGTTAGATGGTCCCTTTGGCAACTGGCCCCACTTTACTTGAAGAAATCAGGGATTTTAAACTTGGTGGGGAACTCCATATCTTGTACCAAGCACATCTCTACGACGTCCATGATGTCAAAACTATGACCTTCTATAGCTCTCAACCTTTCCTCCAAGGCGCTAAGGTGGTCCTTGGAATTTTTTTTGATATTACTAGCACTATTATCATCATGTTGTAGCTTATTCATGGCTTTGAACATTCTAGTCATTTGTTCTTTGAGCTACACAATTTATTGGTTAAGAGCATGGTTCCTTTCTTCTAAGGATTCCATAATTCTTCCTCTCTGAGCCCTCGTAAGCATGGAGTGTTGAAAAGCCACCTTCTAGGGGGACAACGATAATTTCATATTAGGCTATTGAATGAGAATGCATGAAAAAGGTCCCTAACAAAGACTTGGTGACTCATTCTTGTTGGGAGGTGAGTTATTGGTGTTTCTTTTCGTAAAATTTTACAATGTGACAAAGGTCACACTAATCTAGTTTGCTAGTCCTTATTAAGGATCCTTAAGTGATCTCAAGAAAGAATGTGCATGGTATGCATGTCCCTCTTTTTTTTTTGTTTTTTTTGTATTTGTTTTTTTTTTTACTATGCTCCTTACATGATGTTTCAAAATGTCTTATTTACTTTAACTAGATTATTTAAAGCATGAACAAATGGATTAAACAAACAAAAATGTAACAAACAAATGCTCACACAAAGTACACCCATGAACAGTCACGTGCAAATCCTTGGTATGTGGTCCTTGTCAAAGAAGGTGTGTTATATAAGATGGTTCTAAACTCACTGGTCTTTATAGGCTCCCAAGGTGCCCCCATTATAGGGATCTAGTACCTCTATCACCCTCACCTAGCAAACTCTAAGGACTGACGCAATATTTTAGGCTAGAGTAACCGGTTATCACTTTGAGTGTGATTTTGACAAAGCTTGTAGGCTTTAAGGCCATTCTTGGGTCGATCATGTTAGAAAAGAATGGCACAATCCAAGAGGGGGTGAATTGGATTCAATGACCCTTTAAAAATTTATCAGAGTATTTTGGATCTTAATTTCAATCAAAACTTTTCTATGACAGAATTTCCAAATGAAGCTCTTCTAAAGACTTGTTATGAAAATATGAATGTAATATGCTCACTTGATTACAACATAATGAGGTTCAACAATAATGTTCAATTACAGATTTAAACCATCAAGATTTACATACACTTGTTAATCAAGTTTTATCTTCTTTAAAGTTTAACCAAGAAATTACTGAAAGTAAAAGATAAGGTAGAAGAAGATTGCACAAGTCTTTTATACTGGTTCAGCCACTCCACATGTGACCTACATCCAGTCCTTAATCAACACCTGATTAAGATTTGTTCCACTATCTTTAAGCAAGAAGGTTTACAAGCACACACACATGCATATACTTCAACACTAAAAGATAACCACTTTCTTGACCCCAAGAAAGCACCCCTTGTAGAACCCACTACAAGAAACCTTACAACTTGAGAAACCCTTCTCAAGATTTTCCACAAAGATTCACAAAGAATAAAAGGAACGAATTCACCTGGAATTCTTGAAGAAATCTTTATCTTCCCCTTTCAAGAATATGATGATGATGATCTTCTAACAAAGCTTTTCACAAATGTTTTCACTCTTGGATTTCACAAAGAAAACTCTCCAAGATGTCACAAAGACTCACAAAAACGTTTTTCACAAATTGATTATCAGTTCTAACTCACTGTCTGAAGTTTCTCAAAGTTCAAACTATTTATAAAAGTTTCAGACACAGATAATCGATTATTTTAAAGAATAATCGATTATTTTGTTCTTCAGATTTTCTGGAAATCAACCAAGAACAATATAATTGATTATTTAGCTGGATAATCGATTATTCCAGAGACTTGTTCCTGGGATAATCGATTATTTTGGCAAATAATCGATTATTACAGCAAGGCATTCCACTTAGCCTATTTGCTGAAATAATCGATTATATTTAACAATAATCGATTATTTTGAGTTAGTTCTTAAAACTTCATTTTAAGACTCAAAATAACTTTCCAATGTTTTTAACTCATCATCATATACTCTCTACTTGGTTTAGATATAGATTTGCTTATGCACATAGCATACAAAGCACACAAAATATAAAAACACATTCAAAACAATTTATTTCCTAAGTTCTATTACATAGCTTCATTTCATAGCATTTTCTTGACTCTTCTTTAACTTTGTTTTTGTGCTCCAAGTTGTTGTTGTATACTTGTTGTGATCATCAAAACTCCTTTAAGATTCAAGCTCTCTTAAGCTCAACAGATCGTACATCAACTATTCCCTATATTTACACGTTCATGCCCTTGGGTGTAGAGGAAACTGTTGTGTGTAAGGGTTTGTGTACAGTTGTTATTTCAAACAAGTGTGAAATTTAAATAGACAAACAGATATCAAATCTAAACAAGTAAAACAAACAAAGTAGAGGGAGAAAAATATTTGAACTATTATTCTTATTTTGCTAATTTCATCATTTATTTGGGCATGACCCTCTTTAAGGTTTCCCAGTGGAGTCGCTATCTGTTGGAACCCAAAAAATTTTGATCTTACTCATAGATGGTTTGGACTTTCGTTTTGAAAATCTCGTTGGTTAGGGAATGCCTGGACACGAGACTAATCCATAACTAATGGTTTTTGAAAAAACTCGAAGGAGTCACCATTGATATTTTACTCAAAATATCAAAAAAAAGAAAAGATTTTGAAATTATAATAAAGGTCTTCATAGCCAAAATTGGGTTTGGGAGTTGGTTATGTGTAAGGAAGGTGTTAGGCACCATATATCGTGCTAAATCGGTTATGATGATATTAGCATAATAATAAATAATATTTTAAGTATTTTATCCCCTCTTATTTAATATTATTTACATGACGAAAAATACTTATTATCTACATGATTATTTATTGGCATATAAGAATTATAAATAAAAATAAATAAAATAATAAACAAAAATAATAAATGAAATAATAAATAAAATAAATGAAAACAATAAATAAGAGAGAATAATTTAGAACCTCCAAAGTAAGCCTTTTATAAGGGAATCTTTCGAAATGCGTGCAGGGTGCGTTTTGGCAGCCCTTCACTTTACAAAATCCTCACTATCACTCAGAGATTTATATAGAGAGAGGGGAAGCTATACAGCTTTTTGGTCCTCTAATCCCTTGTCCATAGGGTTTCTTATATAGCCAACTAAGAGGTAGAAGCATAAGAGAACTATCCGATGTGGGACTATATTTTATAATAAAAAAATACAATCTTTTTCTAGGCATCATACAGGATCTCTACAAAACTCGTTTACTGTCAGATTGTGCTGGCTTTTTTATGGTATCCTCACAATATATCGATATTCAATTTCAATGGTTGGATCATTGAAATTAGGTCTGTAGTGAGAGATACTATCATAGCAAAAAATGTTGTCTGGTATAAGACTCTTGTTTTCCAGTTGCAATGTGAGGCCTCTAGAGAATTTATTAAACGTTGGATCATGCTGAAAATTTGATGATGTCTTATTAATACATTGATCTTTAACTTCAATGGTAGGATCATCATAATTAGGTCTATAGTGAGGGATATTATTAGAACAAAACTGCTAACCAACACGTTGGACCCTCAAGGGTCGTTTGTCTCGCTCTAATAGACCTTTGCCCCTGGTTTGGGTACCCTGGACAAAATTGGGTGTTTATAAGAGGATATGTACGTTTGAGTACACTTGAAATGGTAACTTGCTAAGGTAAGAGTATTGTAACTTAAGCTTATCTTAGGTTTCATTTTCTTGATAAGTAATATAAGACTTGAGTGAAATATGAACACAATTTTTGCATAGCGAAAAATGAGTTTTTATCACAAGGTTCAAAAGGTTCTACTTTTCTCTTCAAGTCTTTTCGTATTTGTAGGCTTCTTGAAAGATATACTTTGAGTAGTGAGCGACTTATATAAGATTCTTCTAACTTGTGATAAATGCTTGGTTGAATATCGCTATTTGATCCATATACTATGTAATATTTAGTGCATTAAAATCTTCAATATGTAAAAGGCATAAAGTAGGGTTGAATAAGCTGAACACACTCCTATTGGGACTTAAACATTCCTTTTGTAGCTAACTTTCCCTTTTTACATACAAAAAAAATAAAATAAAATATATATGCATTTATGTTCAACTTAGATTATCAAAACATTCATTAATGGCTATTTTGAACGCTTATATGATTAGTTTAAAAGTACAAAGACATTTAAACAAGTGTTAAACTTATGTACTCTATTGGACAGAGACATTAATCTAATGTGTTGGACATTGGACACAGATGCTTACTAGACATTGATCACTAGCGTCACACTTGTTATTTTTATGCATTTGATAGAAAATATGTTGTTTAATAAAACATATTTATATTCAATAGTTCAATTCTTTAAAAACATTTTTAGTTAACAAATAATTAGTCCATCATGATCAAGAATTTGTTATTATCAAAATTTGAGTGTTGAGTATTCTCAATCATTCTTTGTTCAACATGATTATCTCGTATAATGTCATAATAATTGTTATCAGGTGGTCACTTGAGTTTTTAAATCACTTATGATCCACAAATTTTAAGGTTGGATTAACATTATATATATATATATATGTATATATATTTAAGATTTTAGATCCTCACATTCAATAACTTTATGCAGGACTACTACGAATTATGATCTCGTAATATTTTCACCCAATAACATTTTTTATTATACAATGAAATACACTTGTGGCCAATTAAATGTTGGTCCTAGTGTACTAGAATCTAGAAGGGGGGTTGAATAGATTCTATCCAAAGATAACACTCTTTTCGCACAATTCTTGAAAAATAACCTATCAAGAAATCTAAGATACAACCTTTATACAATTTGAATAACAAATAGTAGTAGATTACAAGGTCTATTACTGACGTAAGAAAATATCAAAATATATGCAGTGAATCAATCACTTGTAATCAAGGTTGATTTTATATTGCCTTTCTTTTAACCAAGTTCAATTACAAGAAGATAAAGAACACATAAATTTATACTAGTTCAGCCGTCCACTTGGTCTACATCCAGTTTTCCTTGATTTAGCACCCCACCAAAACAAAGATCATTCACTATAATATTGTTTGCAAACACCTTGCACACACAATATTACAAGAATTTCAAACACACATCAATCTTGACACCACAAGATTGAGAACAATAAAAATTTCTGTACCACATAAAAATTACTTGAGAAACCTTACTTAAGATTTCATTATCTCTTGTTGCGACACCTTATCTCAAGATCAGAGTAATATTACCTAATTTTGTGAAGATGTTGATCTTTCACTATTGAATATAGTTCTTGAATTTCTTCTTTCCAGAATTCAAGTTTTATCTTTGCACTTCTTGAAATTTCAAAAAATTTCTTGGGTAACACTATAATCTCTATTTTCTGAAAGTATTCCTTGTCGCAACCCAAAAATTTCTGATCTCGCAACCTATAGTTTAGACATCCTTTTAAAGATCTCATCAATTAAGGAATGCTCGAACACCAAACTAATCCTTAATTAATGGTTTTGAAAAATGAGTTTATGGAGTTGCCACCAATGTTTTACTCAAAACATTGGAAAAAGAAAAGGTTTTTAAAATCCAATAATGGCCTTAATAACCAGAATTGGGTTCAGGGGTCGGTTACGTGTAAGGAAGGTATTAAGCACCCATACAACGCCCTCAATCAGTACCTTATGATGTTAATGTGATAAGAATTAATAAATTAAATATTAGATCTCCTTTATTAATATTTATTTACATGCTACAAATTTAAATTACACGATTGATCCTAAAATGTCTACATGGTTGCTTTTATTATAACAATATTTAAGATGAGGGAATAGAGAAAATAGAAGAGAATTGAGTGAAATACCTCTTAAACAAACTTTATTGAATCTTCAAATATGAGGATCTTTTAGGTGCTTTGTGGCAACCTTTCACACTACAATATGCCTCACAAAAATCTCAAGAAATACAAAAAAGAGAGAGAAAGAGAGAAATTTCAAGCTCTATAGAGTCTTAGATGAAATTTCATGGTCTTGAGAACTGTGCCCAAGTATGTTATTTCTAGATATCAAAAAGTTTCCAGAAAGGCCCGTTCTAGATTCAAAACGGTCCGTTCTAGATCTGTACGTTATGTGTTAATTTTGCATCTTGGAACGACCCATTCTTAAACTAGAACGGCCCGTTCTAGGGTTGAGTTTAACACATAAATTCCTATGCTGGAATGACCCGTTCCAAACTAGGATTTTAGGCCTTTTTTGTAACTTGGAATGGCCTCTTCCAGTTTGTGAACGACCCGTTCGAAATTGGGAACAACCCGTTCTAGTTTTGGAATAACCCGTTCTGGGCTACTTAAACTAGGCTATTTTGGCTTTAGGCCTTCTGATGTCTTGTCCTGTTGTTTCCATGCTTTGAGAGCTCCTTGCCTTGATAATAGATGTCCATTTCATTACTTTTGTGGGTCTGGATGAAATTGGGTGTCTACAGATGCCCTTCTTTACTTGTCATTTGGAATAGCTATGTGTTGCTTTTCCAAATGCAAGTAAAGACGTAGACATTTCGTCACGGTCTTCTCTCCATCTCTTTGTGCTGGCGCTTCTACTTTGCTTCCATTGGATAGGTGTATTTGCTCGTATCCTCGCCCTTTAGAGCAACTGAGTGTTGGGTTGCGTACTCTATTATGTAACAAGGGTGACAAACTATACACCTGATCTTCAGCCTTCGAGTAGATGGTCCATTACTTCTCTTGTGATAATGAGGTGAAAATTCAGATCTTCCCTCTTGTTTTGACAATAGATACCTTCATGTTGTTTCCTTCGGGTAGACGGTGTTCCCTATATCCTTGCCCCTTGGAATAACTAAGTGTTGGGTTGTATGCTCTGTTGGGTGTTAAAGATGGTAAACTGAAACATCTAGGCTTTAAGATCCATGTGAATTCTCCATGTCACTTCTTTTATTGCTATGTTCGAATCTTCTCCTTTGCTTCAACAGTGTAGATGCCCCCTACATCATTTACATCGAGTAGATGGTGCTTTCCTATATCCTTGCCCTTTGGAGCAACTGAGTATTGGGTTGTATGCCCCGTTGGGTGTTCAAGGTGAAGTTAGCGGAAAAACACAAAGAAGGGGGGTTGAATATGCGTTTGTGAGAACAAGGGTATTTTTTTTAAAAAATGTTTTTCCAATAGTAATGTTCTTCATCCAATGTACTTTTAGATGTCAGACGGTTATGAAAAATTTGCTTAACACAAGCTCATTGCGTCTGAAAGATGTTATCATCTACTAGAAAAATGGTTTATAATGATAATTAAAGTTCTTGCATTTTCCTTTTTGAAGATAGTTTCATTTAAGGATAAGTAGTAGATAAAAATTTTCAACATGATATGTTTGTTAAACAAAATTTGAGTCTTTGTCTGAAAAATGGTTTTAATAAGGAAAAGTTAGTAGACGAAGATTTTAATATGATTTATCAATTAAGAAAGATTTGCGTCAGAAATATAAATAAAATAATATAATCATTTTATACTGGTTCGCTCAACTGAGCTACGCCCAGTCTCCTTCAACTTGAAGGGTTCCATTAGATATGAAATGAAGAACATTGAGTATTATCGTCCACTCCTGGACCTGAGTATTCTCGACCACTCCTGGCCTTGAGTATTCTCAACCACTCTTGGCCCGCCAGCTTCACTCACCAACGCTAGTATTCTTAAACTAGTTCTGGTTCTCCAAGTATTCTCGACCACTCCTGGCCCACCAGCTTCACTCACCAGCGCTAGTATTCTTAAACCACTTATGGTTCTCCAAGTATTCTCGACCACTCCTGGCCCGTCGGCTTCACTCACCAACGCTAGTATATTCTTCTCAGCCACTTCTGGCTAGTAGTGAGTATTCTTCGACAAGCCCCTCCGGGCTTTACAAGTATTCTTTTCCTAGCCTCTTCAGGCTTTACAATGTTGGCTAGACAGTTTTGGTTTGAGTGCATACATAACTTTCATAGAGAAGATTGGGAATTTCCTACACTCACTAAGGTTTGCTACCTTAGTTTTACAGAGACTTGTGTTGGAGTGTTTGGGTTACTCTCATGGAGAGGATACATAGGTTTACAACACTTACTATGGTTTAGTCCATCACTAATATTTCGAACACCTTAGTCTACAAAGATAAAAATAAAATATTACATTGTACATATGACTATGTATGCTCATCTCTGGTCTCTGTCTCGTGGGCTTGATATCACTCTTTTTCTTCCAATCGAAAAGCCAACATTTTAAGGTTTGAGGTAGTGATATATATATATATATATTCTTGTAGAATCTGCCCGTTGCTTGATTTTGAATATGTTCTTTCACACAGAGCTTCCCGTTGCATATGTCTGTTGAAGCTAATATAGTCTTTCATGACTAGTTTGATCCTTTCATTTAATGCATTTGACCTTGCATTAAATGTTGCTTCCTGTTCATAGACAATTCATTAAGTTTCCATGCTCAGTAGCTGTGTCTGAATATAGCAGAGTCCTAGAAACCTTTTTGTCCTTTTCTGATCCTACAGTTGTGGAGCTTTTGTCCTTGCCTGAAAAAGTGATGTACTTTTTTTGACATATACATGATTTAGCGTTTGAGCATGCTCTTCTTCTCTCTTCTTCCCTTTTTAACAATTCGAATCACTTCGTGTGTTCTTCGATGAGTGTGGGCGTCATTTTTCGTCTGCGTCTGATAGTCGACATTTAGTTTAATACTTTGACCTTTGTCTGATCAGCGTTTTGACTTTTCCTTTCGTCTTAGTCATCGATCATCTTTCGTTTGAGTCTTTATGTGCTTATGTTGGTCTTCTGTCTTGTACTATCTGATGCTTATGCCTTGTCATCATTTTACCTATTCTTATGTCTTTCTGAAACACTAACTCACTTGTTAGAGATAACAACATATATTATATTTGTCTCACTCAAAACCTTTTTGGGAATTTCTTCGTTTGACTTAACATAAGGATGGCAAACTGAAACATCTAGGCTTCTGGTCTTGATATAGATGCTTCCTGTTACTTCTGCTTGTCTCATGTAGTTAGTACTTTTATTTGTAGCTTGTTGAAGAGGGAGTATATTCTCGTAGCTTAGCCTCTATAGGCTGGACTGACATTTAAGGCTTCAGCCGACCCAATAATAATTTTGTTGAGTACCCTCTCTCCAGACCTTTCCCTCATTGCTTTGTCGTATACCAGATTGGGAGGTGAGTATCGTCTCTCTAGACCTTTCCCTCACAGCTTTGTCGTATACTGGATTATCGTCTTTCCAGAACTTTCCTTCATGGCTTTATCGTATACCAGATTAGGATATGAGTACCGTCTCTCCAAACCTTTCCCTCACGGCTTTGTCGTATACCGGATTGGGATGAGTACCATCTCTCTAGACCTTTTCCTCATGACTTTGTCATATACCAGATTGGGATGTGAGTACTGTCTCTCCAGACCTTTTGATGGAAATCTAATCCCCAAGGATCCATTTGGAAGAGGTAAGACCAAGAAAGGTGAAGGTTGATCCAAGGAGGCTCACCCATGAAGACCATTGGGCCTTTAACTAGGTCCATGGTTAGGAAGCTAGAGAAGACTTCTAAAGAGGAGGTGCTTCAAAGACCTTTGCTTATCATGAGCATTGATTATAGTTCCTCTTATTAGTCTCTTAAGTTTCCATTGTACATACTTGTATAGTTGTTTTCTTGTACCTTGTATATAGTAGATACTTGTATAGGTGTATTTTTGCCTTTGTATTTGTGAGGCACTTTATTTCCTTTTTAGTAGCTATTGTATATTGTTTCTAGGGTAGGTTACTTGGACACTTTGACTCCATTTAACCTAACCTAGAAATACATTATTTTCTTAGTTTTTCTAGTAGGAGTGGCATTAGCAAAATAGAGAGTATCCTTAGTAAGCTAGAGAGTGCTCCTAGCAATTTAGCCAAAGGTGGTCCTAGGCTAAAATTTACATATTGGACTCATTTTACTCCTAATTTTTCATAGATTTGGTTTAGCTAGGTTCCATTCACATTGAATGAACCTAACTAAACCAAATTAACCATTTTCAAACGTGATTGGAGTAAAATAAGTCCAAAAGGCCGCCCACCTAGATGTGTTCACACTTGTGTTCACACTTGGCCAAATTGCTTGGTTCTTCTCAAGCTTGGAAGCTTGAAGCACAAGCTTCTCCTTAGCTTTCTTACCAAGCAAGCTTGTAGACCCCTAAAATTGTCCGGGTCGGAAATAAGACTCGAAGACTCTCAAAGATCAAAGGAAAGTCAGCCAGAAGGACTCCCAGAAGACCATAGGATGACTATCTGTAGATTTAGAGGTCTTAGAGTAGCCAAAAATAAGAAAGTGGGAGGTTTGGAGCTCAATACGGCCTCCTTGGAGTTCAGTACGGCCGTACTGCACATTTTGTACTACAATACGGCCGTACTGAAACCAATACGGCCGTATTGAAGTTTCTGTATTTCAATACGGCCGTACTGAATTCAATACGGCCGTATTGAAGTACAAAAACTCAATACGGGCCGTATTGAACCCAGGGGCCGTACTGCGCCTCATCCCTATAAATAGGACGTCATTTGGACGTCATTACACACTTTTTCACACAGTTTTGACTCCCTCCTTGAGTATTCTGGGGTTTTTGAGCAGTGTTCTGCCCTAGAAATCTCTCTGGGAGTCGATCCGACGAAGTTCTGGAATTCCGAGCATTTAGCTTGGAGATTCGAACTTAGTCGAAGGGAAATCTTTTGGATTTCCATAGTCAAAAATTATTTTTAGGAAGGAGCGAGCGAGCTTGTAGAGGGAGGGAGTGCCAAAAAGCCTCCTAGACTTCATTGATATATAAAAAGCACGCTTCAAGAGGTTTCTTTTCTAAAAATCCCTTCTTTTACCGCTTTCTGATTGTTGCATATTTAAATTTATCATCATGTAGATATTTAATTTAAAATCGCTTATAATAAATAGGGGTAATTTAGTAATTTTGCGCTATTATTTAATAAATAATCCGTCATAGGGAACCCTAATGGGGCGCTGTGGGGGTGCTAACACATTCCCCACACGTAACCGACTCCCTTACCCAACTCTGGTTGTAATGGCCAAAGTTGATTTATAAAATCAATTGCCTTAAATCTTTTTCCAATGTTTTGAGTAAAATATTGGTGGCGACTCCAAGAACCCTAATTTTTGCGAAAACCACTAATCCATAGAGGGTCCCGCTTGGGATTAATATGGATTGGTGAATCATTTAATAAAATTGGTAGCTCGACAAGGTCTCAGTTTGAGAATAAGTCGTTCTATCAATCCACCACTTTTCAAAACTTTAAAAAGAGTCCAACCATCGTCGCGATTGCCAAGGTCCGTTTCGGCGGGTGGCGACAAAGCTAAGTGAGTAGCTTGCACTCCAAGCCTCTAGACCATGGGTGGTTAGCTAGACCTTACCATGGTTCCTAGTGAACCATGGTTAAGACTAGCTTACTCTCCAAGCTTCCTACTCCTATATTTTCGTTTTTCCCTCTTTGTAAAACACTTTTGGATGTATTGAGATTTCATTTCTGAAATATTGTTCAGATTTCTCTCTTCTAAAAGTCCCTAAACCTCTTTGATATTCATCCAATTCTCTTATCCCTTCACTAGAAGAGTGTGGCGAGAATTGAAGAGGCTTATCTCTTCATCAAGGAGTGGCGCCTCTTGGGAGAGTTCTCCACCAAACCTTGGTGGTTCTAAGGCCTCCTCCTCCATAGGAGACCTTAGCCAAGCTTAGGAAGAATCAAGGAGTTCAAGGTCTAGGGAGGAGCTTGAAGGAAACTCAACATCAATCCGGGTCTCCAACAAGTTTTCCATCATTTGGTATCAAGAGCTAGGTCTCCTTGGTAAATTCTTTCCTAAGCTTCTTTGTCTTGTTTTGTTCGGTTCATATCATCCTAATATGTGTCTAAATTGTTCTCACATGTATTTCCTTTTTGAGTCTTGTGTTTGTGTGCCTTGAGTGGTTCTTGTGTCACATATATAAATCTATAGAACACACTCACTTTGTCTTGCTTGTTTTTTTGGTTCTTCTTCTAAATTCTTGTGAACCAATCCTTGTGTGTGCCTTAGGTATTCTTTGTATGTCTTTTTAATTGTTTTAGGACTGCTTTTATCTTCCTTTGGACTCCTAAATAATTCGGTCAAAAGAAACTCCTAAAAAAGAAACAAGAATACAAGCTTTTTACATTTCTTAATCTACTAGTTTTGTCTTAGAGTCATGTGTAGTTGTTTTACTTGTCATCAAATCTTTGTTGTGCCTTTTTCTTTTTGAATCTTAATGTGTTAACCTCTGTTCTTGTATGGTGTTATTTCTGGTTGGACGTTTATACTCTTAGTGTGCCCATAAAAAGATTCCAATGCATGTTATTAGACCTAACATGTTCTAGAGTCAATTTTTGTGAACTTCAATTGCTATTTGTTTCTTAGCAATTTGTGACCAGCAATTCCTTGTGTGTCTTGTGCTTGTTTTGACAAAAGAAAACAGAGGTAGAAGTGTATTGAAAACGAAAATTAAAGTGTACAAAAGAAGTTAACAAACTAGTACTAAAACTAGTAACATTTTGTGTTGAAATTTTTTACTAGTACACTTACACTTCTACTCTTCTTGCTCTTCTTTTCTCCACCACTTGGAAACCTCTTATTAAATTGTTTGGCCTCTGTTTTAAGTGCTAATATTCTGTGTTTCAAAGAAAAGAAAAGAAAAAGAGACAAAATACAAGAAAAAGAAAAGAAAACAAAAGAGAAAAACCTAGAAAAATCAAAGTGAATCAAAACATCACTAGTAGCACTTGGCCTTGAATTTTTGTGTGAGATTTTCTTGAGGTTTGCTTTCTGTCCAGTGGCTGGAAAAAGAATTTAAAACCATCAAAACATTGCACAAATTTTTTTGTTTTAATTTTTGTAATCCATTCTAGTGCCATTCTTAGGTTTAATCCTTTGTGTGCTAGCCTTTGAAATTTGCCTTTATTTGTTGCTTTGTGTCTTCTTGGCTCTCTTTGTTTTGTCACACTAATTCCTATTAGAGTATAGCCTTTTCTAAATTGTGCTTTTCAGTTTTCATTCATTGGCCTCTATTCTCTCTTGTTTGGTTGCTATTCCTTGTGAGACATAATTTTTCTTCAAGCCATCACACTTGGAAGGAAGGCTTAATTGAGACATATTGGATCATCTCAAAGGAGTTTATACTTGAAGGAGATTGAGGTACACCCAACCTGAGTGAAACACCTTTGGATAGGCTAATTTGTTTGTTGTTTTGCAGCCAAGACTTGTTTGCATTTTAGGTTACAAATTAGAGACGAATTTGGAAACAAAACTAGTGACGGATTTGAAGCCATTAGTGACGGATTTGGCTAACTTGGTGAAGGCTTGGTGGAGACCAATTTGGGAAGCTTCCCCTTGACTTCAAGGCTGTTCCAAACCTGTCCTAGCTGCCCTTGGTGGAAAATTCTTCAAGAAAACTTGTTTTTAGATTGTTTCCTTTATCTTGTAACTCTTTAACCCTACTTGGGTTAGTTTTGTTTAATTTTGCTATTGTATACAAACCTACATTTAGGGGTGGTTGTTTGGGTCATTGTTTAAGTCCCACCACTTCCTAAATAGTTCTAAATAAAGACTCTTAGACTCGGTTAGTACATGTGGAAGGGTCCCCAAAGGCTTTAAGTGCCATTTGGGCTTCCACTAGGACACGCCTAATATATGCTTTACTTGCTTTCCATATACTTGCTTAGATTTTAAGTTCGTTTAGAAGGCTTCCATTGCCTATTAGGGGTTCCGTGCACACACACACAACTAACTTGCTTGTTTGTGTGAAAACTTTGATTTGTAAGAAAGGTATTAGGGGGTTTAGTAATTTCCACTTGAAAAGGCTTGGTTATTAAGTGGCTCTTTGTAGCTCACCTCCCTTGATAGTGCAACTTGTATACTTAGACCTCCAAAGTACTTAGTATTACACCAAAAAGAAAAACTCTTTGTAAAAATCTTTATCACTCACTTTGCAAATTCTTTTAAAATTTGTGAAAACCTTTTCTCTTGCAAAAATGAGTGATCATTCTCATGATAGTAGTGTGCATGGTAAATATTCTCCTAAGAGTCATAAAAGCACTAAAGATGAGCTTAGAAAACTTAGGGAATATATTAGGAGAAAAGAAATCAAAAAAGAAAAAAACAATGAAACCATAAAAGAGTTGTTGAATAAGCTTATGGTGGGGGGTGAGACTAGCAAACCCCATGCCAATAAGGGTCATGGACCTTCTAGGTCCCATAAACATAAATATGAAACACCATGTGAGGGTGATCTATTAAATGCCCAAAGGTTATTAACCAACCAATTAAAAGAACAAGATCAATCACAAGGAGAGAACCTTTTTCATTCTAGATGCAAAATTTTCAAGAAAACATGTTCTCTCATTGTTGATAGTGAGTCTTGTAACAATTTTGTAAGTCAACGGTTGGTTGATAAACTTAACTTAACTACTATAGCCCATCCTAAATCTTATAAACTTCAATGGCTTAATAAGGATGGACCTATAGAAGTTAAGGAACAAGTAAGTGTGCCTTTCTCCATTGGAAAATACCAAGATGAAGTTTTCTGTGATGTCATTCCAATGGATACAAGTCACATTCTACTTGGAAGGCCATGGCAACATGATAGAAAAGCCATTCATGATGGTGTTAGCAACAAAATTCGCCTAGTCCATCTAGGCAAGAAACATACTTTGATTCCTCTTACACCTTCCCAAGTGTTAGAGGATCAAAAAGGCATGAAAAAGAAATTTGAGGAAGAAAAAAGAAAGGAAAAATTAGAAAAAAAACAAAACCTCTTAAGTCTTGAGAAGGAGGGAGGGAAGGTTATAGAGTTGGAAGGAAGTGTCCCTTCCAAAGAAGTTGTTCCTAGAAGTCAATTTTCAATAAATCATGAACAACCTCTTTACCTTCTTGTCGCCACCCGCCGAAACGGACCTTGGCATTCGCGACGATGGTCGGACTCTTATTAAAGTTTTGAAAAATGATGGATTGTTAGAACGACTTATTCTCAAACTGAGACCTCATCGAACTAACAATTTTATTAAATGATTCACCAATCCATGTTAATCCCAAGCGGGACCCTCCATGGATTAGTGGTTTTCGCAAAAAGAAGGGTTCTTGGAGTCGCCACCAATGTTTTACTCAAAAGATTGGAAAAAGGGATAAGGCAATTGATTTTCGCAAATCAACCTTGGCCATTACAACCAGAGTTGGGTAAGGGAGTCAGTTACGTGCGGGGAAGGTGTTAGCACCCCACAACGCCCCTTTCGGGTTCCCTATGACGGATTATTTCATAAATAACAGTGTAAAATTACTAAATTACCCCTATTTATTAGAAACGATTATAAGCGGAATATTTACATGATGAAAATTCTAAATATGCAATGCAACAATCAGAAAGCAGTAAAAGAAGGGATTTGGAAAAGAAACCTTTGAAGCATGCTTTTATATATTTAAACAGACGTTAGGAGGCTTTTTGGCGCTCCTTCCCACTACACGCTCGCTCGTTCCTTCCCTAAAAATAATTTTTACTCCGGAAATCAAAGAGATTTCCCTTCGACTAGTTCGAATCCTCAAGCTAAATGCTCAGAACTCAAGAACTTCGTCGGATCGGCTCTCGGAGAGATTTCTAGGGCAGAACACTGCTCAAAAACCCCAGAATACTCAGCCAGAGGGTCCAAAAGTATCGAAAAAGTGTGGAAGGACGTGCCAATGACGTCCTATTTATAGGATTGAGGTGCAATACGGCCTGGGAGGTCAATACGGCCCGTACTGGGTTTTTGAACTACAGTACGGCCGTATTGAATTTGGTACGGCCGTACTGAAGTTCAAAAACTTCAGTACGGCCGTATTGATTTCACTACGGCCCGTACTGAGCCATTTTGAACTACAGTACGGCCGTATTGAATTTGGTACGGCCGTACTGAAGTTCAAAAACTTCAGTACGGCCGTATTGAGTTCACTACGGCCGTATTGTAGTTCAAATGGCTCAGTACGGCCGTACTGAACCTCTGGGTGGGTGTATTGAGCTCCAATCCTCGCACACCCTTATTCTAAGCTACTCTAAGACTTCTAGACCTACAAAGAATCATCCTAGGGTCTTCCAGGAGTCCTTCCGGCTGACTTTCCTTCGGTCTTTGAGAGTCTTTGAGCTTTACTTCCGACCCGGACAATTTTAGGGGTCTACAGCTGCCCCCCCTTTACTTAGTCGAACAGCTTTTTGGTGTACCGGTTGACAAGTAAAGGAGTTGACCCAATTGTCCGGGGAGTTAGCCATCCTTCCAACTTGTAGTGTCTTCCGGTGGGAAAATTGTTGAGTGGCCTCTCCAGGTTGAGTATTAGTCGTCGCCTCTCCAGGCTTGTGCATACCTCCGTGTTTCTGACGACGGGGTAGCTGAGTACCGCCTTGTAGACCCCTAAAATTGTCCGGGTCGGAAATAAAGCTTGAAGACTCTCGAAGACTGAAGGATAATCAGCCAGAAGGACTCCTCGAAGGCCCTAGGAGGGTTCTCTGTAGGTCCAGAGGTCTTAGAATAGCTCAAAATAAAGAAGTGGAGGGAAAAAGCCCAATACGGCCGTACTGAACTCAATACGGCCGTATTGAAGCTTCAATACGGCCATACTGAAGTCAGTACGACCGTATTGACACTTCAATACGACCGCTGCGAACTCAATACGGGCGTATTGAAATTTCTGACTTTCAATACGACCGTATTGAACCCCAATACGACCGTATTGAAGTTCAAAAATTTCAGTACGGCCGTATTGGCCCTGTAGGCCGTACTGCGCCTATTCCCTATAAATATGACGTCAATTGGACGTCATTCCACACTTTTCAACATAGTTTGAACCCTCTCCTTGAGTATTCTGGGGTTTTTGAGCAGTGTTCTGCCCTAGAAATCACTCGGAGAGTTGATCCGACGAAGTTCTTGAGCCCCGAGCCATTTTGCTTGAGGATCGAACCTAGTCGAGGGGAAATCTTTTTGATTCCCTTAGTTAAAATTTTGTTCTAGGAGAGCGAGGAGCGGGCTTGTAGAGCGTGGGAACGCCAAAACGCTTCCCAGTTCATTTTTTATAAAAAGCACGCTTCAAGAGGTTTCCCTTCAATCCTTCCTTTTACTGCTTTCTGTGTGCATATTTAAACTGTCATCATGTAGATAGTCAATTCATAATTGTTTAGAATAAATAGGGGTAATTTAATAATTTTACGCTGTTATTTTAGAAAATAATCTGTCATAGGGAACCCGAAAGGGGCGCTGTGGGGTGCTAACACCTTCCCCACGCGTAACCGACTCCCTTACCCAACTCTGGTTGTAGTGGCCAAAGTTGATTTTTAAATCAATTGCCTTATCCCTTTTTCCAATGTTTTGAGTAAAACATTGGTGGCGACTCCACGAACCCTCCTTTTATGAAAACCACTAATCCATGGAGGGTCCCGCTTGGGATTAATATGGATTAGTGAGCCTTTTAATAAAATTGCTCGTTTGACGAGGTCTCAGTTTGAGAATAAGTCATTCTAGCAATCCACTATTTTTAAACAAATAAACGAGTCCAACCATCCTTCGCGAATGCCGAAAGCCCGTTTTGGGCCGGTGGCGACAGATGGCGACTCTGCTGGGGAAGCTTCGAGAGTCAGTCCCATTTAGTGACAGATTATTTTTAACAAATAATAGTTAAAATTACTTCATTACCCCTTGCTTGTATTATAATATGTTTATCTATTTGGCTTTAAATAACTGTTGTTTGTTTAAAAATTCCGCAAATTGTTTGGAATAAATTGCACACAAACCTTTGCACACAACAGTTCCCTCTATACCCGGGGGCATGAGTGGTAATCCATAGGGAGTGGATGTTAGTACGGCCGGTTGATGGGTTTATAGGAGCCTATGAGACCGTTGTCGAAAAGCATCACTCAAGGTGATAACCATGAACTCGAGTCCGACGGTGCGTTGGAGCTTTCCATCGACCTACGACAAGAGGAATTGGGTCCCTATAATGGGGGCACCTTGGGGGCCTTTGACCAAGTGAGAACAGTTAGATCCTCCTTGAATATGCACTTTTCTGCAGGAGACCCCTACCTCGTAATTCGCTCGTGACTGTTCGTGGATGAGTGAATTGTCTGTGCATTGACTATGTGACATTGTATGAGCATACATTTGCATTCTTTAAACATACAACATTCCTAGTAAAATAAAAATAAATAGAAATAAGGATCTTCTAGTGCATGGTGTTGACATCTACCCTCATCACATTCATGTAGACAGTTTCCCTTTTCACCCAAAAAAATACAAAATACAAAAAATAATATTTACCCAAACCAAGCAATATCATGCATCATGTTAGGAAAATCCCAAGAAACATGATAATGCCTAGTTAAATAAACACTATGCATGCATATTCATCTCCATCATCTCATATCATGCATTTTACTGTAGATCATGGAGGGATCTAGGGGAGTGCAAGGGCAATTGAAGAAAGTGGACTTCTTATTATACCGTGCTGAGAGATTGGATCACCTCTGTACCTTGATGCCACGAGAGGCTCGTTTGGAGTTTGAAAAATCCTATGGACGAGTTCTCGACTTGATGAAGATTTGTGTAGATCCATCCTTTCTGAGAGCATTGGTCCACTTTTGGAGTCTCGATCTACATTGTTTCGAGTTCCCCCAGTTTGACCTAGTTCCTACTCTCGAGGAATACGAGCTCATGCTACGATGGCCCAAATCAGCTGGGGTCTATATCTTTCATGATAACCATGTGGCCGTGGAGAGAGTTGCCACTCAGGTCAAATTACCATCACGATCAGCTGCCTTGGTGGGGAACGGTAATGTTAAAGGTTGGAAGCTTGCTATGATTGAAGACCACCTTTCTTCCTTGGCTGGTGAGGGAGATTGGTTAGCTTTCAACAAGACTCTAGCATTAGCTGTATTTGGGATGATCCTTTTCCCCTTCTACGCTAACACAGTGGACCATGCTGCAATGGACGCTTTCTTCGCTTGGGACGTACACATGAAGAGTCCCGTGCCTGCCATTCTTGCCGACACCTTGCTCTCTGTTCATTTGTCTCAACAGAAGCAAGGGAAAACCATTCGATGCTGCACCTCCTTGCTGTATGTATGGGGCATTACACACTTCTATGCTTCTAGTCATATGGGGACCTTGCCCGATCCATTGAGGAGTTTCTCCAAGATCCCCGTACGCCGCCGATATGCTTCCGAATGGAAGGAAGAAATGGAACAGTGGAACATTAATCACTTCACATGGGTTTGCCCTTGGTTCCATCCGAGCCATATATTGACGAGATGCGGCAGTTATCCAAGCATACCATTGATGGGCCTCAGAGGTTGCATAGCCTACTCGCCTAAATTGGTTATGAGACAACTAATGAGGACCCAAATTATTCCTACTAAAGAGGAGCTTGGAGGGTCGTGTTTCTCCTATGATTCCGAACATCAAAGGGATATGCACTCTGTCATAAGAGCGTGGGAGAGACCAACCTATGAGGGAGATCTCGAACTTGGAAAGCCTCGGGTATCCGTCTCCATTGATTATGAGGAATGGAGGAGCAAGAGGGTGGTGCCTCAACCATCCACTTCTTGTGCAACCACAGCAACAAGGAAGGCATTGCAAGAACAAGTCGACGCCTTGACCAAAAAGCTGGAAATTATGGGAGCTCAAATGAGAGTTCTTGAAGAGAAAAATGAAGAATCCAGTTTTACTATTGACGGTCTTCAAAGGCAATGCAAGAAGAAAGACCACGAGATAGAGCGGCTCAAGGATGAGTGTGCTAACCTCAATGAGGAGACTACTCGGGCATCCAAAATGCAAAAAATTGAACCGAGTAGTCAACTCCAAGAAGTCAACGCAAAGATAGCGCACCTGGAAGCCGAACGTGCAAAGCAGGCACAGTTGATCAGGGACATGCAAGAGGACTTGCTATCGACTCGATCCGACGCACAGAAATGGCGGGAAGTCGCTCAACGACAAGCCGCAAACCTTTCCGACTTCCGCAAAAAGGAAAGGGAAGGATTGGCACGAATGGCTAAACTCCAAGAGGAGAAAGATCGAGCCGAAGACGAGCTGAACGAGCTGCAGGCCATGATCAACTATCACATTCAGAAAGCGAAGGAGGCTCAGAAGACTTGTGATGATATGAGCCAAGCCGTCCACTTGCAAGTTGAAGCAATGGCACGCCATGTTGAGGAAGCCGAAGAAGAATGGCAACGACGTATGAACCCGCCTGTGGGTTTCTACCGGCTTTTCTCTTTTTGTAAAAAATTGCTTCAAAGCATTGTATAAAAAGTTGTGCACTTTCTTCAATGAATAAAATCGAATTCTTGAGATTTATCGCCTTTGCATCTCATTAGTCATTCATTTTGCATTTATCTCTCCTAGTAATTAATAATAAAGATTAATAAAAAGAAAGAATTAATCGATGTGTATGTTCAGAATGGATCGCACGCCATTTGTGATAAAATGCAAACCAACAACTACGCAAAGCGAACACACGACGACGCCGTTGTTGGTAGTCAAGATAGAAAAAGGGGAAGGCCCCACGCCGTTAAGGATTGTCGCTCCAAGACCTTTCCCTTACGAATCAAATAAGGCTGTGCCATGGATATACGACATCCATACTTCTACCGGCAGTGATATCTCCAACATCGCTGGACTTGGGGGCATGACTAGGAGTGGCAGGATCTACACTCCCGAAGATCTGCACGATAAAGCTCCCAAGAATAAAGGAAAAGAAAAGGAGAAAACCGAGGAAGATAGAGAATCCGAGGAGGAGACTGATGAGCTGTTAAAATTCATCAAACAAAGCGAGTACTCCATTGTGGATCAACTTCACAAGACACCAGCAAAGATCACTTTGTTGTCATTGATCCTAAGCTCCGAACCGCATCGGCAAGCTCTGTTGAAGGTCTTGAACGAGGCATATGTGTCGCATACCATCTCCCAAGACAAGTTTGAGGGAATTGTTAACCACATCACGGCTAATGATCACCTCACTTTCACCGATGAAGAAATCCCCGCCGAGGGACCTAATCACAACAAACCCTTGCACATCTCTGTAAAGTGCAAGGAGTACCACATCACAAAAGTCTTGGTGGATAACGGGTCTTCCTTGAATGTGATGCCCAAAAGAACTTTTGATCAAGTGGCAATCAAGGGAGTCCAAATGCGCCCGAGCAACATGATCGTTCGAGCTTTCGATGGTTCTAAGAGAGAAGTGGTGGGAGAAGTCAATCTTCCGATCCAAATTGGACCTACCATCTTCAACGTCGAATTCCAAGTGATGGATATTACTCCTGCATACAGCTGTCTCCTAGGCCGACCTTGGATTCATGATGCGAAAGCTGTGCCCTCTACGCTCCACCAAAAAGTCAAATTCATTGTGGGTGACAAACTGGTGACTGTACAAGCTGAAGATGACATACTCATCAGCAAGCCATCCAACATACCTTATGTGGATGCAGCAGAGGAAGCTTTGGAAACCGCCTTCCAAGCATTGGAAATTGCCAATGTTGAAACGTTTCCCCGAGAAATGAAGAAGGTAGCCCATATGCTCACAAAGAACGGATACTTGCCAGGACAAGGATTGGGCAAGTACTCCCAAGGAATCCCGGAGCTACCTATTATCAAGGACAATCCGGGGAAACAAGGGTTAGGATACAACCCTGTTAAAGGTCAAAGAACGAAGAGGAATCAAGATCCTTCTCAACGTTCTTTAAGCCAGATCTTTAAGAAGGCGGATTCACAAACGTCAAGGCCGGTCGTCGTCATCAAGTGTCCTTTTCCTTCTAAT
This sequence comes from Cajanus cajan, assembly GCF_000230855.2. Classification (NCBI taxonomy): domain Eukaryota; kingdom Viridiplantae; phylum Streptophyta; class Magnoliopsida; order Fabales; family Fabaceae; genus Cajanus; species Cajanus cajan. The sequence continues at coordinate 45,477,364 of NC_138525.1, forward strand.
AGGGATGTGTAAATTCAGTGACTATTAGAGATCACTCCTCGGGGACAGCCCGACCCCCGAGCCTCGATAGGGCACATGTTTCCATCACGATTATAATAAAATCATTCTTCATTAATTTCTTATTGATTCTTTTCTTGCTTACCATAAAATTCTAAACCACGTCATTTAACCCTGTTTGGATAAACATAAGTGAGGTTAAAATCGTCTTAATAATCAATAAACCCGCATCATTTTTATGTGGAAATGTGCATGACAGCTTGGAGCACCTTTTCTTGGCATCAATAAATGCCATCATGGATAAAGAAATCCTAAAGATAATAAGCTCGGCAGGAAACCCAAAAGGGGACCGCACAAAATAAGAGCAAAAGACCCGCTAGGAATCCCACAAAAGGGTGACCTAGGCAAAAATTAGGGTTACAAAATAATGAACAAAAACAAAAGCCCGCTAAGACATCACAAATGGGTGTTTTAGGCAAAAGTTAGGGCCGTCAAAAAAGGAAAAACAAAATAAATCCATGATGGTACCATCAATCGAATTCAACAAGGGGCTCAAGAAAAGCTATCCAAGTTGTCAAAACACAATCATTAATAACGAAGATGTGCTTAACTTCATGAGTGTTTAATCGAACAAACCTAAACACAATAAGCCTGCCATTGGCCAGCCATTCTTACAAAATCCATTTTTCAAAAATAAAACAATCCCCTCTAAAACACAAACTTTTGAAAAATATACCTTTTCCTTCTTTTCTCTCTTGTCCCTAACGATTTTTGAATAATCTAGTGGAAACATGGAGATATAGTGGTCAATAAGAGGGTTGACACATCTTCTAAAGGAAGGGAGAATCATTTGGTTGATAACACCAAAAAACAAATACGCATCATTCCTCGGTTACAGAAATCGGCAAAGCACAGTCTGTCTGGAGGAATGGCAAGATCCAAACAAAGAACGCATCGATTAATTCTTTTGAAAAACTGAATCAAATAGAATTAGGTGCATCTCATTCGCATACATACATACAGATGATAGGTGTACTAGAAGACCACTTATTCTCTGTTTATCAAAAAAAAAAAAAAAAAAAAAAAAAAAAAAAAAAAAAACCATAAAATCAGAAAAAATCCAATACGCCCGTATTGGTATTAATACGGTCGTATTGGAGTTAACGTTAAGCACAACGTTTCAACTCCAATACGGGCGTATTAAAATCCAGTACGATCGTATTGAATCCCAATACGATCGTATTGAATCCAATACGGTCCGTATTGGTTGTAGATTTTGTACATCAACGGAAAGGCCAATACGGCCGTATTGAATCCAATACGGGCCGTATTGGCGGAATTTTGCCTATAAATAAAGGCTTCCCCTCCCTCATTTTGCATACCTTCCTTCATTCTCCACATTCCTTGCTTGTGAGTGCATTCCTAGAGAGATTATCGGAAATGGCAGAATCTTCTCGCAAAAGGCAGAGAGCCCCGGCCAGACGCGTAATGACAGACCGACACCGAGACCGTCTGCAGCTCATAGAGACGTTCACCATTGAGCCGTCAAGAGTGCTCGACTTTGAGCTTCTCCAAGCGGTGGGCTTGGAGAATGATGTCAGGAACTACTTCGACGCTATAGGATGGGGATTTGTCCTTAATCCACCATCCCAGCTATATTTGACGGCCACGAAGGAGTTCTTGGCCACAGTCGGCGTCACGGAGTCGACTAACAGCTACGGGGAGGATGTTTGCGCGGTGGATTTCTGGATGAATGAAGGATACCGCACGCTGACGTTGGACGAGTTCAACGTCCAGGCAGGGTTTTTCAGCCGCACTGATCAGCTGGCCTTCCGAGATGCCATATGTGAGTGGCCTGATCAGTGGACTCCGGTTGAGATGTGGAGTTTGCTCACTGGCCGACGGGATTATCATTCAGGGGTGAAGGGCTCCCGGCTCCCGACTGCTCTTAGGATCTGTCATAAGATCCTCACCAGTACCATTCATGGCAGGTCCAAGAGTCAGGAGTCGATTACACGACCGGATCTGCTGGCCTTATACTGCATGGCCACCGGCCGGAAGGCCAACCCTGGATATTTCTTCCTTGAGCACGTGAAGAAGTTTGGGATACGAGAGGGAGGAGAGTCCAGACAGGGGTACATCTTGGTTGCCCCACTCCTCTCACAGCTGGCGGAGACATGGGGATGTCCCGATGGTGCGGAGCCAGGGGCGTTGGCGCCAAAGTTGATTGGTGCCTCCACCCTGATTAACATGAAGATCATCGCTAGATCGCCAGGAGGGGGGTTTGTGCGAGTAGATGGCCTCGAGACCTTCGACGACCTCCTCAACAATCTCGACTTTGAGGGAGGCGACACCCCGCAGCCAGAGGCTAGCACGTCACGGTCGGACAGGGGATACTTTGACGCCCGCTTCGACACACTGCAGCAGAGCATTGACACGCGATTCGATGCTTTTCAGCAGAGCATCGACACGCGATTCGATGCTTTTCAGCATAGTGTCGGTACATGGCAGCAGAGTACCGATGCTCGACTAGATACCTTGGTGCAGGGGTTCGACAACCTCTCCGTCTGGATGCATCGCCGCTTCCCGGACTCGCCACAGGACCCGCCAGCAGAGGAGTGAAGACTGGCTTCTGTTTTAGTGCTTTTTCATGTACTAATTTGGTTGGGCTTAGCCCCATTTCCCAAATTTTTCTTGTACAAATTCATTTTTAATGAAATTTGCCACTTTTGAATTCAAAATTCTCTAGCAATTTAAATTCTGTACAGCAAAAGCCAAAAACATGAAAAAAGGCAAGATACAGAAAAAGCCAAAAAATAAAAAGGCAAGAATACAGAAGATCCGACAATCAGTTTGCACAGAATAACTGAGCCTGGAGAGGCTCGCAGAAATAATACTCCCCAGAGAAACCTCAACTCACGCTCTTGGACTCAAAATCCCCAGCAAGAGCTATCAAAGCAAAATCGTCAAAGACCCCAATGGAAGTACGATCACCCAAGCAGAATATCCAAGTCAAAGGACTGAAACTTCCTCAGTGAAGATAGCTCTCCAACTCAAGTGTTGAGTGAGGCTAAGCCTGTAGAGGCTTCCTAAATAATACTCTGGGATACATAAGATCCCCAAATCCCCAGTCGCCTACTCAAGAGGCATCCCTGCAGAAGGAGAAAAAAATAAAAAAATCAATAATCATTCCCCAAGTGGAATCTGGCTCTCAGCCAATCATTGAACGTCAAGCTGATACGCCTAACAGAAGAGGCTAATCAAAATCAACGACAAAATCCCCCAGTGGATAACAGCCTACACGGAGGCAGCAAAATCAAAAACCAAAAGAGACACCCGAACAAGGATAACCGGGATACTCCACCAACGTCGAAAGGACGTCAGCCAATCATAAGGCACCGCTCACATCAGAAAGAGCATCTTTGTGTCTGCACCCAAAGGAATCAGAAATTCCCCAGTGGGAACCAACTACGCAATGGAAAGTTGGGACACAAGAACCTATGAGTAACTGCACATCCCCTAGACGGATCCCTGCGTTATCCAGCCCTTAGTGGCACAAAATCAAAAAACAACCGTCGAAGCAGCATCGTGGACTGTGGAGACAAAATCATCACGAATCCCTGGAAAGGAGATATTCACGCTACCCCGTCGTCACAAACACGGAGGTATGCAGCTTCCGGCTCGGACAATGAGCGAAGCTATCTCTGGAAAAGGGGTACTCACCGCTTACCGTTGTCATAAGGGTACTTAGCTTCCGGCTCGAACAAAGAGTGAAGTTAAGCCTGGAGAGACGGTACTTACAGCTTCCAGCTTGGGCAACAAGCAAAGCAAGGCCTGGAGAGGCAAAACTCACACTGCTTACCGTTGTCACAAGGGTACTTAGCTTCCGGCTCGAACAAAGAGTGAAGTTAAGCCTGGAGAGACGGTACTCACAGCTTCCAGCTTGGGCAACAAGCAAAGCAAGGCCTGGAGAGGCAAAACTCATACTGCTCACCGTCGTCACAAAGGTGCTTAGCTTCCGGCTCGAACAAAGAGTGAAGTTAAGCCTGGAGAGACGGTACTCACAGCTTCCAGCTTGGGCAACAAGCAAAGCAAGGCCTGGAGAGGCAAAACTCACACTGCTCACCGTCGTCGCAAAGGTGCTTGGTTTCCGGCTCGAACAAAGAGTGAAGCTAAGCCTGGAGAGGCGGTACTCAACCATCAGCGTCATCAGAGGCGCGTTGATGTCCAACTTCCGGCTCGGGCGTCGAGTGAAGTTGGCCTTGGAGAAGGTAAACTCAGCTACCGAGGATGTCAGAAGCGCCGAGGTATGCACCCACCTGGAGAGGCTACTCAACATTTTCCCACCGGAAGACGCTACAAGTCAGAAGGTCGGCACAATACCCGGACAATTGGGTCAACTCCTTTACTTGTCAGCCGATACACCAAGAGGCCGTCCGACTAAGTAAAGGGGGGGCAGCTGTAGACCCCTAAAATTGTCCGGGTCGGAAATAAAGCTTGAAGACTCTCGAAGACTGAAGGATAATCAGCCAGAAGGACTCCTCGAAGGCCCTAGGAGGGTTCTCTGTAGGTCCAGAGGTCTTAGAATAGCTCAAAATAAAGAAGTGGAGGGAAAAAGCCCAATACGGCCGTACTGAACTCAATACGGCCGTATTGAAGCTTCAATACGGCCATACTGAAGTCAGTACGACCGTATTGACACTTCAATACGACCGCTGCGAACTCAATACGGGCGTATTGAAATTTCTGACTTTCAATACGACCGTATTGAACCCCAATACGACCGTATTGAAGTTCAAAAATTTCAGTACGGCCGTATTGGCCCTGTAGGCCGTACTGCGCCTATTCCCTATAAATATGACGTCAATTGGACGTCATTCCACACTTTTCAACATAGTTTGAACCCTCTCCTTGAGTATTCTGGGGTTTTTGAGCAGTGTTCTGCCCTAGAAATCACTCGGAGAGTTGATCCGACGAAGTTCTTGAGCCCCGAGCCATTTTGCTTGAGGATCGAACCTAGTCGAGGGGAAATCTTTTTGATTCCCTTAGTTAAAATTTTGTTCTAGGAGAGCGAGGAGCGGGCTTGTAGAGCGTGGGAACGCCAAAACGCTTCCCAGTTCATTTTTTATAAAAAGCACGCTTCAAGAGGTTTCCCTTCAATCCTTCCTTTTACTGCTTTCTGTGTGCATATTTAAACTGTCATCATGTAGATAGTCAATTCATAATTGTTTAGAATAAATAGGGGTAATTTAATAATTTTACGCTGTTATTTTAGAAAATAATCTGTCATAGGGAACCCGAAAGGGGCGCTGTGGGGTGCTAACACCTTCCCCACGCGTAACCGACTCCCTTACCCAACTCTAGTTGTAGTGGCCAAAGTTGATTTTTAAATCAATTGCCTTATCCCTTTTTCCAATGTTTTGAGTAAAACATTGGTGGCGACTCCACGAACCCTCCTTTTATGAAAACCACTAATCCATGGAGGGTCCCGCTTGGGATTAATATGGATTAGTGAGCCTTTTAATAAAATTGCTCGTTTGACGAGGTCTCAGTTTGAGAATAAGTCATTCTAGCAATCCACTATTTTTAAACAAATAAACGAGTCCAACCATCCTTCGCGAATGCCGAAAGCCCGTTTTGGGCCGGTGGCGACACGCCTCTCCAGGCTCGTGCATACCTCGGTGTTTCTGACAACCTCGGTAGCTGCATACCTCCGTGTTTCTGACGACGGGGTAGCTGAGTACCACCTCTCCAGGCTTGTGCATACCTCGGTGTTTCTGACAACCTCGGTAGCTGCATACCTCTGTGTTTCTGACGACGGGGTAGCTGAGTACCGCCTCTCCAGGCTCGTGCATACCTCGGTGTTTCTGACAACCTCGGTAGCTGCATACCTCCGTGTTTCTGACGACGGGGTAGCTGAGTATTAGTTGTCGCCTCTCCAGGCTCGTGCATACCTCGGTGTTTCTGACAACCTCGGTAGCATGAGTTTGCCCTCTCCAAGGTCTGCGGTTTGCCCTCCCCAGGGTTGCATACCTCCGTGCTTCTTGTCACTTTGGTAGCGTGAGTTTGCCCTCTCTAGGGTCTGCGGTTTACCCTCCCCAGGGTTGCATACCTCCGTGCTTCTGGTCACTTTGGTAGCGTGAGTTTGCCCTCTCCAGGGTCTGCGGTTTGCCCTCCCCAGGGTTGCATACCTCCGTGCTTCTGGTCACTTTGGTAGCGTGAGTTTGCCATCTCCAGGGATTTGTGATGATTTTGTCTCCACAGTCCACGATGCTGCTTCGACGGTTGTTTTTTATTTTGGTGCCGCTGAGGGCTGGATAGCGCAGGGATCCGTCTAGGGGATGTGCAGTTACTCATAGGTTCTTGTGTCCCAACTTTCCATTGCGTAGTTGGTGCCCACTGGGGAAATTCTGATTCCTTGGGGATGTAGACACAAAGATGCTCTTTCTGATGTGAGCGGTGCCTTATGGTTGGCTGACGTCCTTTCGACGGTGGTGGAGTATCCCGGTTATCCTTATTCGGGTGACTCTTTTTGATTTTCTGGTTTTATTGCCTCTGCGTAGGCTGTTATCCGCTGGGGGATTCTATTGTGATTTTGATTGGCCTCTTCTGTTAGGCGGATTATCTTGACGTTCGGTGTTTGGTTGAATACTGAATTCTGCTTGGGGAATGGGTATTGATCTTTTTGGATTTTCCTTTTTTGGAGGAGTGCCTCTGAGTAGGCGAATGGGGATTGAGGATCTTGTGTATCCCAGAGTATTATTTAGAAAGCCTCTTCAGGCTTAGCTTCACTCGTCGCTTGAGTTGGAAAGCTATCTTCCACTGAGGAAGTCTAAGTCCTTTGACTTGGATATTTTGTTTGGACGATCATGCTTCCATTGGGGAATCTTGCTGATCTTGCTCTGATAGCTTTCACTGGGAATTCAGCCCAAAAGTGCAAGCTGAGATGTCTCTGGGGAGTATTATTTCGGCAAGCCTCTCCAGGCTCAATTATTCTGTATATTTGTTGGATTTTCTGAATTTTGCCTTTTTTCGTTGATTTCGGCTTTTTCTGTTGGCTGCTGTCATACACAACAAATTTTTCCTATTTTTCTATTTTTATGCGACTGCCTCATGATAAGGTCTTTGAATGTGCAACTAATGTGTGTGTGATGCACAAATGCAAGTTTAATCATTTTGTTAATGTTTTTAGAAAAATGAATGGCTCTCCCTATCCCCCTCTTCTTGGAGGAATTTCTGTCGTCGACGCGAGGGAATATTTTTGTGAGCCTTTTACGCAGGAGATTACGGATTTTATAGGAACCCCTCCAACTTTCTTTATTGACCGATTATTAAAGGAATTTCGTACAATTTTTTTTTAGAAACACCAATTTAGAGGCATAATCACATGGTCAAGAGAGAAGAGAAATGAATAGATATTTTATTGATATTCACAAATGGTTTTACAGAAAGATATACAAAAGGAATTTCTGAAGAATGGCTGGCCAGGGTAGGCTATATACATCAGGCTTAACAATTATATCTGTAATTGTTGCTCTTACGTTTCCCTAATTGCTTCGGGTGAGATGCCTGAGCCAGGAGTGTAGATACTGCAAGACGCTTGCTTCTAGAAGATAATCACTTGAACCGCCTTTCGGTTTTCGATTCAAGTGATCGTTGCTTGCTTTGTTTTTGTGTCTTATTCTTTTGCCCCTAATTTTTGCCTAGGACGTATCCTAGCGGGGATAAATTCGCCTTTATTTTGCCTAGTACCCTTGTACTGGCGGGCTTTTATTTTGCCCTAACTTTTGCCTAGGATGCCCTTTTCGGGTTTTCATCCTAGCGGGCCTATGCAAGCAACGTCTTCAAGCATAGTACTTCTTTACCACGTCAGCGTTGACTGGGTATCGAAGTTCTTCTCCATCCATGTCCGTGAGGATCAATGCTCCTCCTGAGAAGGCTCGCTTTACCACGTATGGTCCTTCGTAATTTGGGGCCCACTTTTCGATTTTGTCCTTTTGAGCTGGTAGCAATTTCTTCATTACCAGCTCTCCCTCATGGTAGACTCGAGGGTGGACTTTCTTGTCAAAAGCTTTTTTGATCTTCCTCTGATAGGCTTGACCATGGCATATGGCGTTCAGCCGTTTCTCTTCGATAAGATTCAATTGGTCGTATCGGCTTTGAACCCATTCTGCCTCGGAAAGTTTTGCTTCCATGATTACCCTTAGCGAAGGTATCTCGACTTCGACAGGTAGAACTGCCTCTATCCCATAGACGAGGGGGAATGGAGTAGCTCCTATAGATGTGCGTACTGAAGTCCTATAACCATGAAGAGCGAAGGGTAACGTCTTATGCCAGTCTTTAAATGAGACAACCATCTTTTGCACAATTTTCTTGATGTTTTTATTGGCTGCCTCGACTGCCCCATTCATCTTTGGTCGATATGGGGAAGAGTTGTGGTGTTGGATCTTGAATTCTTGGCACAGTTCTTCCACCATTTTGTTGTTCAAATTAGATCCATTATCAGTGATGATTTTATCGGGAATACCGTATCTGCATATAATGTTCTTCTTGATGAAGGATGTTACCACCTTTCGGGTCACATGAGCATACGATGCCGCTTCTACCCATTTGGTGAAGTAGTCAATGGCCACAAGGATGAATCTATGTCCATTGGATGCTTTCGGCTCGGTGGGACATGAATGTTGTCGGCGTATGCTTGACATTTATGGCATTTTCGCACGTACTGGTAACAATCCCTTTCCATGGTCGACCAATAGTATCCCGCCCTGAGGATCTTTTTAGCCATTGCAGGCCCGGGGATATGGGTACCGAAAACCCCCTCATGTACTTCTTTGATCATATTTTGAGCTTCGACTTGGTCTATACATCTCAACAAGACCGAGTCATAATTTTTCTTGTAGAGGGTTTCACCGACTAGCAGAAATCCCATGGACTCATCAAGCACGGTTAAATAGAGTATTAACGGTCTTCCCTCGACAGGTGGCACCAATACTGGTGGATTGGCCAAGCACTGTTTGATCTTATCAAAAGCTCGTTGACAATCCTCACCCCAAGATTCGGAATGATTCTTGCGCAACAGCCTGAATATTGGTTTGCACGTGTCAGTCAACTGTGCGATGAACCTTGCGACATAGTTCACCCTGCCGAGAAATCCTCTTATCTCTTTCTCGGTCTTAGGAGGAGGCATTTCCATTATTGCCTTCACTTTATCGGGGTCCACCTCTATGCCCTTTTCACTGACGATGAACCCGAGAAGCTTACCCGACCGAACTCCGAAAGTACACTTAGCCGGATTTAGCTTAAGCTGATACTTGCGAAGCCGGTTGAATAGTTTTCTCAAATATTGGATATGGTCCATTTCGTCCTTCGACTTTGCGATCATGTCGTCCACGTATACTTCGATTTCTTTGTGGATCATGTCGTGGAATAACATCACCATCGCTCGTTGGTAGGTGGCACCCGCATTTTTGAGTCCAAAAGGCATCACCCTGTAGCAGAAAGTGCCCCAGGGTGTAATGAAGGAAGTTTTCTCGCGGTCTTCCTCATTCATCTTGATTTGGTTGTACCCAGAGTACCCATCCATAAAGGAATAGAGTGTGTTCGTGGCTGTATGATCCATTAGTGTATCGATGTGCGGTAAGGGAAAATCGTCCTTTGGACTGGCACGATTCAGATCCCTGTAGTCAACACAAACTCTAACCTTTCCATTATTTTTAATGACTGGCACGATGTTAGCCAGCCATTCGGGATACTGGGATACAACCAAGAATCCCGCGTCTAATTGCTTTTCGACCTCCTCCTTGATCTTTAAAGATCACTCGGGCTTGATTCGTCGGAGCTTTTGTTTGACGGGTCGAAACCCTTTTTTCAATGGTAACTTGTGCTCGACGATGTTAGAGTCCAAACCGGGCATATCACGGTACGACCATGCAAATACGTCCTTATATTCCCTTAACAATTGGATCAATTGCGCCCTTATTTCATCACTGATATGGGTCCCAATGTTGACCTCTTTTATCTCTTGGCCCTGCCCCAAATTCACGGTCTCCAATTTCTCTTGATACGGTTGGAGTAGACGAGCTTCTTGATTTAGCAGTCTTTGCAGATCCGGAGAGATGGTCTCTTCATCACTGTCCAACTCAACCCATTCATCCTCAACTTTCGGATCCCGGTCGGAGCGAACAATCACAGACATAATTGTTTTATTGGTTCTGTTTTTGGTTTAGAATTATTAATGTTAATGAGAGAAAGGGAGAAAAGAACAAATGAGAGAATGATGTGTGAAAAATTCCTCTTTATTGATATGTATAAAAAACTGTACAAAAACCCTTATTTACATGAAAAGGATCTCATGATCTCGGGTACTGATCATGAGTCCCAGAAAGAAAAGAAAAATGTGGAGGGGCCCTATCGTGGCTTGCTCTTCTCTCTACTCCTGCTTCGGCAGAGGATTCTTGCTCACGTCGGGCGCTGTTGAATCAAAAGTGATCCACCCAGCATCGATAAGGTCTTGGACCTTATATTTGAGAGCTCTACAGTTCTCTGTTGAATGCCCCGGTGCCCCCGAATGGTATAGACATTTGTCTTGCGGTTTGTACCAATCGGGGTAAGGTGGATCAATCTTCCTTGGTGGAATGTAAGCTAGAAGATGAGCTTGCTCTAGCTTCGATAGGAGGTCGCTATATGTGGTCGGAAGTTTATCAAACTTCTTCACAGGGTTGTACTGCGACTTTCCCGACTTCGAAGCGGAGGAAGATGAAGAAATAGTTATGGCGTTGACTCCTCCCTCCTTTTTCTTCCCAAAGGTCTTCTTAGCTTCAAATGATTGGGAAGGCTTAACTAGCTTCCCGCTTTTCAGCCCTTGTTCCACTCTTTCTCCAATGGTGATGATGTCCGAGAAGAGCGTTGTCGTGTTCCCTATCATCTTGTCATAATAGGGACTGGTCAACGAGTTTATAAACAGGGACATCGTCTCCTTATCCGACAGCGGGGGCTCTATTTGTGCCGCCAACTCCCTCCATCGTTGGGCGTACGCCTTAAAGGATTCATCATTTTTCTTACTCAAGGCTTGAAGATCGGACCTATCGGGTGTTAGGTCGATGTTATACTTGTAGCGCTTGAGAAATGCGTCGGCCAACTGCTTCCATGTAAGCACCTGATTCCCATCCAGCTGCATATACCAGTTGAGTGCGGTGTCAGCCAAGCTCTCTTGGAAGCAATGGATTAAGAGCTTTTCATTAGTGGCATATGCAGCCATCTTTCGGCAATACATGGTGAGATGACTTTTGGGGCAAGTCGATCCCATATACTTTGGGAAATCGGGCACTTTAAATTTGGGAGGGAATTGGATGTCCCTCACTAAGCACATGTCGACGGCATCTTTGATATCAAAATCATGCCCCTCCATAGCCCTCAACCGGTCCTCGAGAGCGTGGAATTGTTCCTTTGAAATCTCGGGCTCTCTAATTGTAATCCCCGCCCCAAGGGGTACAGCTTGCGGAGGCTCTTGCTCTTGCTCCTCCTCATGATGGGACTCATGGTCACTGTGTTGAGCCCCGTGTATGTTTTGGTGACGCATGAGTTCCATTATTTGCGCCATTTGCTCCTTGAGCTGTGAGAGCTCGGTTGTAAGCTTCCTGTTTTGTTCCTCCAACGCGTCCATTTTCTTGATTTTCTGCGCGCGCGTGAGGACAGAGAGATGACCAGCCACTTTCTAAAATGAATGCTTAATCTAATTAGTTTATTTATGGAATAATACACTCTTGACATGAGCTTGATAACCTTCCATCTTTAAGGCGCTGCCTTTTTAAGACGGAGGTTTACCACCCTCCTTGACTTATGATCTCTCCCCAACGGAGAATCTCAATAGTCATGGGTCTCTTTCACTCATGTCAAGGGGTATTGGTGAGCCTAAAATGAATGGTTATGAGGATGCATGATGTCTTATTGGTAATGATGCACATGCTCCTCACTTTTATTATATTTTTACACATGGTCTTTCCTCTCATGTCATGACATTTTTCATGCATGGGGGTTATTCTTAGACCTTATCACGAGGTTTATTATTAATGCACAAACAATGTCACATAGACCTATACACAAACAATTCACTCATCCATGAACAGTCACGAGCGAATCACGAGGTAGGGGTATCCTGCAGAAAAGTGCATATTCAAGGAGGTTCTAACTGTTCTCACTGGTCTGAGGCCCCCAAGGTTCCCCCATTATAGGGACCCAATTCCTCTCGTCGTAAGTCGATGGAAAGTTCCAACGCACTGTCGGACTTGAGTTCATGGTTTTCACCTTGAGTGATGCTTTCCGACAACGGTCTACGGGCACCTATAGACCCATTCGACAACCGGCCGTACTAACATCCACTCCCTATGGCTTTCCACTCATGCCCCCGGGTATAGAGGGAACTGTTGTGTGCAAAGGTTTGTGTGCAGTTTTTATTTCAAACAATTGCGAAAATTTAAACATACAACAGTTATTAAAAACCACATAGATAAAACATATTATCATACAAGCTAGGGGTAATGAAGTAATTTTAAACTATTATTTTAGAAATAATCCATCACTAAATGGGACTGACTCTCGAGGCTTCCCCAGTGGAGTCGCCATCTGTCGCCACCCGCCGAAACGGTCCTTGGCATTCGCGACGATGGTCGGACTCTTATTAAAGTTTTGAAAAATGATGGATTGTTAGAACGACTTATTCTCAAACTGAGACCTCATCGAACTAACAATTTTATTAAATGATTCACCAATCCATGTTAATCCCAAGCGGGACCCTCCATGGATTAGTGGTTTTCGCAAAAAAAGGGTTCTTGGAGTCGCCACCAATGTTTTACTCAAAACATTGGAAAAAGGGATAAGGCAATTGATTTTCGCAAATCAACCTTGGCCATTACAACCAGAGTTGGGTAAGGGAGTCGGTTACGTGCGGGGAAGGTGTTAGCACCCCACAACGCCCCTTTCGGGTTCCCTATGACGGATTATTTCATAAATAACAGTGTAAAATTACTAAATTACCCCTATTTATTAGAAACGATTATAAGCGGAATATTTACATGATGAAAATTCTAAATATGCAATGCAACAATCAGAAAGCGGTAAAAGAAGGGATTTGGAAAAGAAACCTTTGAAGCGTGCTTTTATATATTTAAACAGACGTTAGGAGGCTTTTTGGCGCTCCTTCCCACTACACGCTCGCTCGTTCCTTCCCTAAAAATAATTTTTACTCCGGAAATCAAAGAGATTTCCCTTCGACTAGTTCGAATCCTCAAGCTAAATGCTCAGAACTCAAGAACTTCGTCGGATCGGCTCTCGGAGAGATTTCTAGGGCAGAACACTGCTCAAAAACCCCAGAATACTCAGCTAGAGGGTCCAAAAGTATCGAAAAAGTGTGGAAGGACGTGCCAATGACGTCCTATTTATAGGATTGAGGCGCAATACGGCCTTGGAGGTCAATACGGCCCGTACTGGGTTTTTGAACTACAGTACGGCCGTGTTGAATTTGGTACGGCCGTACTGAAGTTCAAAAACTTCAGTACGGCCGTATTGATTTCACTACGGCCCGTACTGAGCCATTTTGAACTACAGTACGGCCTTATTGAATTTGGTACGGCCGTACTGAAGTTCAAAAACTTCAGTACGGCCGTATTGAGTTCACTACGGCCGTATTGCAGTTCAAATGGCTCAGTACGGCCGTACTGAACCTCTAGGAGGGTGTATTGAGCTCCAATCCTCGCACACCCTTATTCTAAGCTACTCTAAGACTTCTAGACCTACAAAGAATCATCCTAGGGTCTTCCAGGAGTCCTTCCGGCTGACTTTCCTTCGGTCTTTGAGAGTCTTTGAGCTTTATTTCCGATCCGGATAATTTTAGGGGTCTACACTTCTCAATACAAAAAAGACACTACTCTTGGAAAAGAGTAAGGAGGATAGTGTCTCCTCCAAAAATTTTATGCAAAAGGAAAGTCACTTTTTAATTCAAAATGATTGCAAAAAGACTTTTCTTCTTCATAAAGATTTTAGCTCTTTTTCTACTGCTGCCACAACCTTAGAGCTTAAGATCCACCACCTAAATATTTTTGAAAATAATGGATCTCAAGTTCTTAGTCTTGTGAAGAAGAAGTGGACTTCACCTAGTTCTACTTCTTATGCTACTACTTTGGTGGTGCCCAAAGTAGACAGCCATTGTCTATTTAGGACTTCTCCTGCTTTAGTTGTTCTAATAAAGCACCCAACCTTTGTTTTATATTGTTTATTAGATACATCTCATAGTGTCTTATTTTCTACTTTTGATCTTAAGGGAAGTTCAAACTTCTTTGAACTTAATTTTACTACTTCCCTTCAAGACCAAATTAGATTCTATGACTTTTCTAAACTCTTTACACCCTCTTCCATGATGTATCTAACATATAATATGATCAAGGGTTGTCTAGGTAGTTTCCTTATTATATTCACTTTGTTTTCTTGTAGAAGCCTAGGTTACCACATAGGGTACTTTAGGCAAGATATCTTAGTATATAGGACTACTTCATTAGTTTCTTCTAGTTTTAGTACTTTAACATCTTTTGGATTTAGTTTTACACTTAGACTACACTATAGTGAGGATCCTATTCTTATGCTTAGAGAACCCATCCATCCAAGTCTAAGAACCCTTGGTAGTACTATAGAAGGGATTCCTCATAGGGTGCACTTTCCACATGTATTATATGCATATTTTATTACTAATGCTTTGCTTCTTATTTTTGTAGGTGATGCTATCCTTGTTGAAGGACCACGGGATTTGAGGACAAATCCTTTCGAAGGGGGAGGGTATGATGGAAATCTAATCCCCAAGGATCCATTTGGAAGAGGTAAGACCAAGAAAGGTGAAGGTTGATCCAAGGAGGCTCACCCATGAAGACCATTGGGCCTTTAATAGGTCCATGGTTAGGAAGCTAGAGAAGACTTCTAAAGAGGAGGTGCTTCAAAGACCTTTGCTCATCATGAGCATTGATTATAGTTCCTCTTATTAGTCTCTTAAGTTTCCATTGTACATACTTGTATAGTTGTTTTCTTGTACCTTGTATATAGTAGATACTTGTATAGGTGTATTTTTGCCTTTGTATTTGTGAGGCACTTTATTTCCTTTTTAGTAGCTATTGTATATTGTTTCTAGGGTAGGTTACTTGGACACTTTGACTCCATTTAACCTAACCTAGAAATACATTATTTTCTTAGTTTTTCTAGTAGGAGTGGCATTAGCAAAATAGAGAGTATCCTTAGTAAGCTAGAGAGTGCTCCTAGCAATTTAGCCAAAGGTGGTCCTAGGCTAAAATTTACATATTGGACTCATTTTACTCCTAATTTTTCATAGATTTGATTTAGCTAGGTTCCATTCACATTGAATGAACCTAAGTAAACCAAATTAACCATTTTCAAACGTGATTGGAGTAAAATAAGTCCAAAAGGCCGCCCACCTAGATGTGTTCACACTTGTGTTCACACTTGGCCAAATTGCTTGGTTCTTCTCAAGCTTGGAAGCTTGAAGCACAAGCTTCTCCTTAGCTTGCTTACCAAGCAAGCTAAGTGAGTAGCTTGCACTCCAAGCCTCTAGACCATGGGTGGTTAGCTAGACCTTACCATGGTTCCTAGTGAACCATGGTTAAGACTAGCTTACTCTCCAAGCTTCCTACTCCTATATTTTCGTTTTTCCCTCTTTGTAAAACACTTTTGGATGTATTGAGATTTCATTTCTGAAATATTGTTCAGATTTCTCTCTTCTAAAAGTCCCTAAACCTCTTTGATATTCATCCAATTCTCTTATCCCTTCACTAGAAGAGTGTGGCGAGAATTGAAGAGGCTTATCTCTTCATCAAGGAGTGGCGCCTCTTGGGAGAGTTCTCCACCAAACCTTGGTGGTTCTAAGGCCTCCTCCTCCATAGGAGACCTTAGCCAAGCTTAGGAAGAATCAAGGAGTTCAAGGTCTAGGGAGGAGCTTGAAGGAAACTCAACATCAATCCGGGTCTCCAACAAGTTTTCCATCACCTTTCCCTCACGATTTTGTCGTATACCGGATTGGGATGAGTACCGTCTCTCTAGACCTTTCCCTCACGGCTTTGTCGTATCACGGATTGGGATGTGAGTAGCGTCTCTCCAGACCTTTCCCTCACGACTTTGTCGTATACCGGATTGGTAGGTGAGTACCGCCTCTCTAGACTTTTCCCTCACGACTTTGTCATATACCGAATTGCGATGTGAGTACCGTCTCTCTAGACCTTTCCCTCACGACTTTGTCGTATATTGGATTGGGATGTGAGTATCGTCTCTTCAAACCTTTCCCTCACGGCTTTATCGTATACCGGATTGGGATGTGAGTACTGTCTCTCGAGACCTTTCCCTCACGACTTTGTCATATATTGGATTGGGATGTGAGTACCATCTCTCTAGACCTTTCCCTCATGGCTTTATCGTATATCAGATTGGGATATGAGTACCGTCTCTCCAGACCTTTCCCTCATGACTTTGTCGTATACCGGATTGGGATCAGTACTGTCTCTCCAGACTTTTTTTGTATTTTGAGGAAATTGTCGATGCCTTCATTGGTTTGCTTAAATTTTGGTAGATATTGCCCCAAGGATGTCGGGCAGGAGGTGTATCGTGATGCCTCTAGTTTGGCTGCTTTTGTCTTTTGTTCAAATGCTGTCAATTGAAATTTGTGTTTCCTTTGCTTTTCTTGTTGGGATGCAAAAATGTTGAATGCTTATTTATGCAGGATTTATCTATTCTTTTTTTTTTGAATAATCCCCCTTGGATGAAGAAAGCTTTCTAAGTGTGTGAAATGTTGTTGGATGCGTGTAATGCATGTGTTTGATTTTAGTTTTTAGAAGGTGGTTTTCCTTTTTTCTTGCTCACAAATAGACTGCTTCGATTGATGCACAACTTTAGCTGTATCGGCCATTTGTTGTATTGAACCGTCTTGGGGCTCCCTCTCTCTTTTTATGTTTAGAAACCCTAACTTTTGCCTAGGATGTATCCTAGCAGGTATTTTTTACTCTTTTTTCTTTTTTTATGCCCTTATTTTTGCCTAGGATGCCTTTTGCGGGTTTTCATCCTAGCAGGTCATTTTTCTTTTTTTATTGTTCTTGTTTAAATTTTGACAACCATCAACAAGGATGATTTAGAATGAATGGGTGGTTGAGGTAGGTCAATGCTTAAGTTTTTTTTTATTGAAAAACAAATATTTTGATGGAAAATTATTATAATCATCCTCCTAATTATCTTAGATTATATGTCTGAGTCTTCGTAAAACATATTCTACAATAACGTAAAAATCAACAAGTTTAACACTTAGTAAGTTAGTATAGTTAGTGTCTATGTCTAGACCTTTGATCACCCAAGCAGCTATAACTAGAGTTCTAGACTTTCATTTTTCTTGATTCAAGTTCCACTGAAAAGATAACATCTAAGGATTCAACTTTCTTGATGATGTGAATACGGTACTCATACTGACACAACAAAACTTCAGCGAAAACATCCTCTATACCAAACAACAATATTATATCAACCTCTAAAACTACGAAAATACTTCAATCCTTCCAACTCACTTCTTTCCACCTCAACTAATATTCAAGCTTCCCACTACAATCCTAAACCAAAATAACTCACATACTCAACACTAAAGACTTAGAGAATAAAATTCACATGCTACCTAAACCATAAAAGGTTAACATGCAAACACCAACACTCAAGGAAATTACCAACATTCCAATCTCTCATCAAAAATATCAAAACTCCAATTCTCAACATACAACCTCCTTGGATTCAACCGCTACAACTATAGATGTGAGAAACTCCACCAATCGTAAACTCTTAATACACTCGACAAATTAATGTCTCACCCACATCCAAGGTTCTAATAGTTCTAGTTGGCTAGCACAAGGCTTCGTCCACTACTACTGGCACATATGCTCGCAACACAAGCGATACCACTCAACCACTACTTCTTACGTAAGCAAGAAGTATCAAAACAAATAAGCAATCATGAATAGCATCAACTAAGCTATATCATGTCTTTCAGTCAAACTATGAGAAAACAATATATGTGTAAGCACAACACTAACAACACAAGGGAAACATCATCATCATTATCATTATCATAAAGAAAAACATTGTTAGAGTACACACAATTAAATAAACAAAAAACATAGTTGTCCATCATTAGCACATCAATAAGTTCCACAATTCATTTCATCACTCATCTACCAAACAAGCATAGTAGACTCATAATTCACAGCCGACTGGATCGACATGCTCTGATACCACTAAATGTAACACCCTTACTACCGCAAAACATATATAAATAAATCTTGTAAATAAACTAAAGAATAAAATATTCAACGTTGGTAAAAGGGTTCACATAAAACCTTCAAAAATAACCAAAATAATTAAAAATGAAATTTAGAAGGTAAAACTTAAGAGTTTACAAATTGCTTTCAAAAGAGAAGGTATAACTCTAAATACATATAAAAATTTATCCTAGAAATCTCTGCCCCAATGTCACAATATCAGAGCACACCCACAACTCAATGGTTGACATTCTAGATGCCACTCAAAGCTGGATCTTCCTCACCTAAAACATCCACAAATTGTACGGTGAGAAAAGAAAATATTTATATATAAAGCACACAAGGAAATCCACGACATTATCTCATTATAACTTGAAATGTTATTTACAAGCATTTCTATAGATATATCATGATGAGGTTCCACTTGTGAATCCTCAAGATTGCCTTCAATGCTTCTCGGATTCCTTGGAGAGATGTCAAGGAGGAAGACTCTAAGAAGCACCAATGTGACCTAGGCTTGCTCAAGCTAAGTCCGGAAGAAGAGGAATTATCCTAGCTCTACAAAGAGAGGAGCTGATAGAATCATGCCTAGGAAGGCAAGAGGTGACATATTGAAGGAGCCAAGAGGAGTTGGCTAGACATGAAGGTTTGGGCCAGTCAGGGCCCAATGGGCCTGATGGGCCTGGGAAGGCCCAAGTTGAACTTTTCATGGGCCATATTTTGTTATAGCTAATTTCATATGTTTTGTATACATGATGTTAGTATAGGTATCATATATTTTGGTCTTGTATTTTGGACCACATAGAATAGCATTTTAGGTTTTAGGCTAGTTGGGCCTAGTTTTGGGCTTCATGGGCCTTTGGGCTTTTGGTACCCAATATTGGGCTCATTTTCATTCTTGTAATTTTTCCTTTCCATTGTAATTGTTTGACCAATGTAATTAGGTCATTAGAATAGGAAAATACAAGGAATACTAAAGTATGCTAATTAGGTTAAACTAGGTTTAATTTGGAAGCCATTTAAGTTACATTTGAGTCACATGTTTTGCACCATTGGTGGCTGAACATGTGACACTCAAATTAACCCTAAATGACTCTCAAATCAGACCTAAATGCACCTTGGTACCTAAATTTTCGGACTTACACATGTGCACCAAAGTTTGAATTCAAACTTTAGGCGCCAATTTGTGTAGCTTTGGTTTAGGTGCCTATGTGCTTCATTTCCGTGCATACTTAAGTCCTCCCTTCACATTTTTGTATTCACTTTTGAGAATAATGAAATTTGAGAGCTTATTCAGCCAAATTTCGTTCAAGAGTCACCATGAGAGAAAGCTTCACCTTAGGAACCCTTCTAGGATTTCCTCCTCTTTGAAGTGAGCTTTCCCTTGCACCTTAAGCTTGGATGCTTCCATCCAAGGCTTAAGCCTTCTTCCTATCCAAGAATCTCCTCCATCTAGTGTTCATCACGTTGGTTTCTATTTCCTTGAAGAAGATCCATGCATAAGGAGAGCTAAGGAGAAGAACATTCATCACTCTTCCTTACCATTTCCATCATTTTTGGTATCAAGAGCAAGGTTCTTCAAGGAGATAAGTTGTTTCACTTTTGAGTCCGTTTCTTCTTGTGTTCTAGTGTGTTCATTGTGTTCTTCTTGTCTTGTTTGAGTTTATTTTCGGATCTATATGTTTTGAATCACATTTTGTTCCATAGATCCATTGGTTGATTGTTTTTGAATTTTCTTCCACAATCAACATGTTTAGGACCTATTAGCTTGTGCTTGTTTTGATTTAATTTGAGTCTCTCCATTCTTGTATGTGTCCGTGATTGGACTTCATGCATTTGCATTAGATTTTGGTTTTTAATCCATGTTTTGTCTTAGTATGTTTGTGTAGTCTTTATATGTCTTAAAATTCCTTGAATAGCATGTTGACCTAAATTTTCTTTGTGTCTAGTTCATCAATTTGTTGCTCTCGGATTGCTTATTGTTCTTGCCTCCTATATGTGCTTTTTCTTTTACCTTATTGTGTTCATAACTTGCTATTAGTTCTAGTAAGTTTCTTTAGAGTTAGGTTTCCATTGTGTCTTAAGTTTTCAAATCACATTTCCATTGAAAAATCTTATAAAAAAAATTTTGTGACTCAAAATTTCAAGTGCTTAATCTTACTTCTAGTGCACTATCTTTTGGATTCAAATTTTAAAAAGTAAATAGGCTGAAAACAGAGACAAAAACAGAGCCTAAATCAAAAGAAAAGTACAAAGATTCAAAGAAGAAAAGTGTACAAAAGAATCCAAGACAAAACCTAAAAACTAGTGCACTAGTTTCCTTGTTTTCACTTGAATTTTTGTCTAACTTGTAGTCACGGTTTCTATAGCTTGGAATCTTAGAAAATTTTGAAACAAAAGGCAAATATACTCTCTGGACTCTTAACTTGAATATAGAAAAAGAAAGAATTAAAAAAAAAATTAGAGAAAGCATTTTAAAGTGAAAAAGCCGAGAGGTGTACATTGGTGAAAAATCACTTGATTCCTTGTTATTGTTTTGACTACTACTTGTGCTATACTTATCCAATTGCTTTCAAATTTTTTTTGTTTTGTTCATCTACTCTAGTACCTATCTAGGAACATTCCTAACTGAGTGCTAGCTTTATTTGGAGTCTTATTTTCCAGTTTTACTTGTTGAACCTCTTTGAGTCTTGTCATATATACATATTACTCTTAACTTTTGGTATAAGCTTTCCAAATTGTGCTTTATTGCTTGTCTAGTTTTCTTTCAATAATTTCCCTGTGCTGGAAGTGGCCTCAAATCCTTGCTCAAGGATCAAGCATTGCTCAACAAAGAGTAGGAAAAGTTTGGACACTAAGACCTAAAAATTTGACCTAATTTAGTGACCAAAACTTCTCCTAAACTTCCTTCACTTGAGTGACCATTCCTTTCACCTTGTGAGGCAGCCACCATTAACCTCTTTGTTGTGTTTCTTTTGCAGGTCCAGTAGCATCATATTGAAGGATTAGTGGCGGATTAAACACTTGATTAAGTGTTGGAAAATTTGCACAACAATCCGTCACTAATTGGTCACCAAAACCGCCATTTATTGCTTTCTAGGCTAGTTTAAATTTTGCAATCTCACTTGTATTTTAAAATCAATTTGTAAAGCTTGGAGGGAGTATTAAGAAGCTGGTCAGGTATATCTAACTCCTTGTTAGCATTCTCACGTGTAGTACTAGTGGAAGTGGCTTGAAAATTTCATATGTTTCAAGCTTCCACCTAGGGCAAACCGACTAGTTGATTTATCCTTGCTTCCTTCAAGTGTTTAAACTTTAATTGTGTTTACTTAGTTGCTTAAATTCGTCTAGACTTGTGTAGATTTACTTGCTCACGTTTAGTTTAGTCTCAAAAACAAACAAATTGTGAAAAAGCATTCAAAAAATTTTGTGAAAATTTTTGGGGAATCAAAGATACCACAAAGGAGTTTAGTGATTTCCACTTGAAAAGGCTTGGTTATTAAGTGGCTCTTAGTAGCTCACCTCCCTTGATAGTGCAATTTGTACACTTAGACTTCCAAGTGCTATTTTTGTTCCTAGAAAAGTCCAAAAATATTTTCTTTTTGCATAGCATATACAAAAAAAAAATCTTTTGTTTAATCATGAGAAAATATTTCTCAAGTGGTAGTGAATTAAGCTCTCCAAAAGGTTTTTCACATTCTACTCAAAGGCTTAAATCACTAACACCTTGGACAAAGCAAGAAGCTTTAAAAAAAGAAAAAGAAAAACTTGAAAAAAAAGCACAAATTGCAATTTTAGAGGAAGAAATTCACATTATTAAACAAAAGAGAGAAAAACTTTTAGCAAAAGAAAAATTGAGAAAAACAAGAGAAAAAGAAAGAAAAAAGGCATTGCTCTTAGGGAAGAGTAAGGAGGAAAATAATTCCTCTAAAGGACTTGTGAGTGAAGAGAGTTGTTCTACCACTAAAAATCATTTACAAAATACTCTCTTCATAAATAAAGACCTTAACTCTTACCCTAATCTTACCACTAGTCATGAAGTAGAGATTCAAGAACAAATCATTCTAAAGAAAAATGAATCTCAACTTCAAGATGTAGTGAAGAAGGAGTGGACTACATTTAGTTCCACTTCTTGTGCTACTTCCTTGGAGGTGCCCAAGGAAGATAGCCTTCCTCTCTTTAGGAATCCTTCTACCATAGTTGTTCTAATAAAGCACCCAAATTTTGGAATATATTGTTTGATAGATACATCTTGTCATATTTCATATTCTATTTTTGATCTTATGGGAAGTTCATCTTTATTTGAACTTAATTTGCACCCTTCCCTACAAGACAAAAATAGTTTATATGAGTTTTCAAGATTTTTCAAGACATTTTATCTACCAAACAATATGATTCAAAATTGTTTAGGACGTTTTCTAGTATTCTTTTCTTTATATTTTAGGAAAAGCCTAGGCTACCATTTAGGGTATTTTAGGCAAGATATTGTAGTGTTTAAAAATCATTATTTTCATTGTCTTAGTCATAGTGTTATTACATTCTTAGGTTTTACTTCTAGGTTATGCTTAGGAGAGTGTAGACCCCTAAAATTGTCCGGGTCGGAAATAAAGCTTGAAGACTCTCGAAGACTGAAGGAAGATCAGCCAGAAGGACTTCCAGAAGGCCCAAGGAGGGTTCTCTATAGGTCTAGAGGTCTTAGGATAGCTAAAAATAAAAAAGTGGAGGGAATGAAGCCCAATACGGCCTCCCAAGAGTTCAGTACGGCCGTATTGAACATTTTAAACTACAATACGGCCGCACTGAACTCAATACGGCCGTATTGAAGTTCAATACGGCTGCATTGAACTCAATACGGCTGCACTGAACTTCAATACGGCCGTATTGAGGTTTTTGAACTTCAATACGGCCGTATTGAATTCAATACGGCCGTATTGTAGTTCAAAACTTCAATACGGACCGTATTGACCCCCAGAAACCGTATTGAGCCTCTTCCCTATAAATATGACGTCAATGGGACGTCATTTGACACTTTCACATTGAGTTTTAACCCTCTTCTTGAGTATTCTGGGTTTTTTTGAGCAGTGCTCTGCCTAGAAATCACTCGGAGAGTTGATCCGACGAAGTTCTTGAGTCACGAGCCATTTGCTTGAGTCTCGAACCTAGTCGAAGGGAAATCCTCCGGATTTCCATAGTTAAAATTTTCGAGGAGGGAGCGAGCGGTCTTGTAGAGGGAGGGAACGCCAAAACGCTTCCCAATTTCTGTCAAGATATATAAGAAAGCACGCTTCAAAGGTTTATATCTTTAAAGTCCCTTCTTTTACCGCTTTCTGTGTGTACATATTTAAACTGTCATCATGTAGATAGTTAATTTATAATTGCTTAGAATAAATAGGGGTAATTTAGTAATTTTGCATTATTATTTTTAAATAATCTGTCATAGGGAACCCGAAAGGGGCGCTGTGGGGTGCTAACACCTTCCCCACGCGTAACCGACTCCCTTACCCGACTCTGGTTGTCATGGCCGAAGTCGATTTTTGAATCGATTGCCTTAAACTTCTTTTTCCAATGTTTTGAGTAAAACATTGGTGGCGACTCCACGAACCCTTCTTTTTTATGAAAACCGCTAATCCATGGAGGGTCCCGCTTGGGATTAACATGGATTGGTGAGCCTTTTAATAAAATTGCTCGTTTGACAAGATCTCAGTTTGAGAATAAGTCATTCTTGCAATCCATATTTTTAAACAAATAAAAGAGTCCAACCATCCATTCACGAATGCCGAAAGCCCGTTTCGGGCCGGTGGCGACAGATGGCGACTCCACTGGGGAAGCCTCGAGAGTCAGTCCCATTTAGTGACAGATTATTTTTAACAAATAATAGTTAAAATTACTTTATTACCCCTTGTTTGTATGATAACATGCTTTATTTATATGGCTTTAATAACTGTTGTATGTTTAATTTTACGCAATTGTTTGAAATAAAAACTGCACACAAACCTTTGCACACAACAGTTCCCTCTATACCCGGGGGCATGAGTGGTAAGCCATAGGGAGTGGATGTTAGTACGGCCGGTTGTCGAATGGGTCTATAGGTGCCCGTAGACCGTTGTCGGAAAGCATCACTCAAGGTGATAACCATGAACTCGAGTCCGACAATGCGTTGGAGCTTTCCATCGGCTTACGACGAGAGGAATTGGGTCCCTATAATGGGGGCACCTTGGGGGCCTCAGACCGGTGAGAACAGTTAGAACCACCTTGACTATGCACTTTTCTGCAGGATACCCCTACCTCGTGATTCGCTCGTGACTGCTCGTGGATGAGTGAATTGTTTGTGCATTGTTTATGTGAAATTGTTTGAGCATACATTGCACCTTTTAAACATACAACATTCCTTTTTAAAATAAGAATAAATAGGAATAAGAATCTTCCATTGCATGGTGTTAACATCTACCTTCATCACATTCATATAGGTAGTTTCCCTTTTCACCCAAAAAAAAAATACAAAAAAATACCCAAAAGAAAAAATAAAGAAAAAAGGTTATTTATCCAAACCAAGCAATATCATGCATCATCTTAGGGACATCCTAAAAACATGATAATGCTTAGTTGAATAAACACAATGCATGCATATTCAACGTCATCATCTCATATCATGCATTCTTATCAAAGATCATTGAGGGATCTAGGTTTGCATTTCATACATCCCTCCCAATAAATCATTAATAAACATTAATAAAAAGAAAGAAATAATCGATGCGTATGTTCAAGATGGATCGCACGCCGTTTGTTATTAAGTGTAAGCCAACAACCGCGCCAAGCGAGCATACGTCAACTCCGTTGTTGGTAATCAAGACAAACAAAGGGGAAGGTCCAACGCCGTTAAGGATCATCGCTCCAAGGCCTTTTCCCTACGAATCAAATAAGGCTGTGCCATGGATATACGACATCCATTCTTCTGCCGACAGCGATATTTCCAACATCGCTGGACTTGGGGGCATGACTAGGAGTGGCAGGATCTACACTCCCGAAGATCTTCATGATAAAGCCCCCAAGAATAAAGAAAAAGAAGAAAAGAAAACCGAGGAAAAAGAATCCGAGGAGGAGACAGACGAGCTGTTAAAGTTTATCCGACAGAGCGAGTACTCCATCGTGGATCAACTTCATAGGACGCCAGCAAAGATTACGCTGTTGTCGTTGATCCTAAGCTCCGAACCGCATCGGCAAGCTCTGTCGAAAGTCTTGAACGAGGCATATGTGTCGCACACTATCTCCCAAGACAAGTTTGAGGGGATTGTTAGTCACATCACGGCTAGTGATCACCTCACCTTCACCGATGAAGAAATCCCCGCTGGGGGACCGAATCATAACAAGCCCTTGCACATCTCTGTAAAGTGCAAGGAGTATCACATCGCTAAAGTCTTGGTAGATAATGGATCTTCCTTGAATGTGATGCCAAAAAGAACGCTCGAGCAAGTGGCAATCAAGGGAATCCAAATGCGCCCGAACAACATGATCGTTCGAGCCTTCGATGGTTCTAAAAGAGAAGTGGTGGGAGAGATCAATCTTCCAATCCAAATTGGACCCACTATCTTTAATGTCGAATTCCAAGTGATGGACATTACTCCCGCATACAGCTGTCTCCTCGGCCGACCTTGGATTCATGATGCGAAAGCTGTACCCTCTACGCTCCACCAGAAAGTCAAGTTCATAATGGGTGACAAACTGGTGACTGTACAAGCTGAAGATGACATACTCATCAGCAAACCATCCACCATACCTTACGTGGATGCAGCGGAGGAAGCTTTAGAAACCGCCTTCCAAGCATTGGAAATCGCCAATGTCGAAACGTTTCCCCGAGAAATGAAGAAGGTAGCCTCCATGCTCACCAAGAACGGATACTTGCCAGGACAAGGATTAGGCAAGGACTCCCAAGGAATCCCGGAGCTACCCATTATCAAGGATAATCCGGGGAAACAAGGGTTAGGATACAACCCTTATAAAGATCAAAGGACGAAGAGAAACCAAGATCCTTCTCGACGTTCTTTAAGCCAGATCTTTAGGAAGGCCAGTTCACAAGCGTTAAGGCCCGTCGTCGTCGTCAAGTGTTTTTCTCCTTCCGATAGGGATGTATAGACCTGATGACTATTAGAGATTACTCCTCGGGGACAGCCCGACCCCCGAGCCTCGATAGGGCACATGTTTCCATTATGATTATAATAAAATCATTCTTTATTAATTCTTTATTGCTTCTTTTCTTGCTTGCAATAAAATTCTAGACCGCATTATTTAACCCTGTTTGAATGAACATAAGTGAGGTTAAAATCGTCTTAATAATCAATAAACCCACATCATTTTGTGTGGAAGTGTGCACGACAACTTGGAGCACCTTTCCTTGGCCTCAATAAGTGCCGTCATGGATAAAAAGAAATCCATTCAGGACAAAAATCCTAAAAATAAAAGAAGCTCGGCAGGAAACCCAAAAAAGGGGACTGCGCAAAAATAAGAGCAAAAGACCCACTAGGAATCCTACAAAAGGGTGACCTGGGCAAAAATTAGGGTTACAAAATAATGAACAAAAACAAAAGCCCGCTAAAACTCCACAAATGGGTGTTTTAGGCAAAAGTTAGGGCAATCGAAAAACAGAATAAATCCATGATGGTACCACCAACTGAATTCAACGAAGAGGCTCAAGAAAAGCTATCCAAGTTATCAAATCACAAATGTTAATAATCAAGACGTGCTTAACTTCATAAGTGTTTAATCAAACAAGCCTAAACACTTAAGCCTACCATTGGCCAAGCCATTCTTACAAAATCCATTTTTCAAAAAATAAATAATCCCTTCTAAAACACAAACTTTTGAAAATATATCCTTTCCTTCTTTTCTCTCTTGTCCCAAACGATTTTTGAATAATCTAGTGGAAACATGGAGATATAGTAGTCAATAGGAGGGTTGACACATCTTCTAAAGGAAAGGAAAATCATTTGGTTGATGACACCAAATCTCAATATAACATGCATCATTCCTCGGTTACAGAAATCGGCAGCACACAGCCCGTCTAGAGGAATGGCAAAAATCCAAACAGAGAAACGCATCGGTTAATTCTTTTGAAAAGTGAATCAAATAGAATTAGGTGCATCATACTGCATACATGCATACAGATGATAGGTGTAATGGAAGATCACTTATTCTCTGTTTATTGAAAAAAACAAAAAAAATATATAAACTTCAGAAAAACAATACGCCCGTATCATGTTCAGTATGCCCGTACCAAAATTAGGGTTATGAACAAATTTTCAATTCAATACGGGCATACTGAAATGAATAACGGCCGTATTGGCAATAACAGAAATCCTCCCTCACATCAATGACAAAATTCCTCCAAGAAGAAGAGGATAGGGGGAGCCATTCATTTTTTCCAAAAATAAAATAATTAAACTTGCATTTTGTGCATCACGCACATTAATTGCACATTCAAAGACCTCATCATGAGGCAATTGCATAAAATAGAAAAAATAGAAAATTGCTTGTGTATGACAGCAGTCAACAAAAGCCGAAAACGAAAAAAGGCAAGGATACAAACAATACTCCTCAGTTTGTACAGAATGATTGAGCCTGGAGAGGCTTGCTGAAAAAATACTTCCTCAGAATAATTAAGCCTGGAGAGGCTTGCAGAAACAATACTCTCTCACCATACAGAATAACTGAGCCTGGAGAGGCTTGCCGAAATAATACTCTCTCAGAATAATTGAGCCTGGAGAGGCTCGCCGAAATAATACTCTCACAGAATAATTGAGCCTGGAGAGGCTCGCCGAAATAATACTCTCTCAGAATAACTGAGCCTGAAGAGGCTTGCCAAAATAATACTCCTCAGAAACATTTCTGTACAGAAAAAGCCGAAATCAACCAAAAAAGGCAAAAACACAGAAAAAGCCAAAATCAACAAAAAAGGCAAAAACACAGAAAAAGCCAAAATCAACAAAAAGGCAAAATACAGAAAATCCAACAAATTATACAGAATAACTGAGCCTGGAGAGGCTTGCCAAAATAATACTCTCCAAAAAGACATCTCAGCTTGCATTCTTGGGCTGAACAAAAAAAAAAAAAAAAACCAATTCATCATGCAGAATAACTGAGCCTGGAGAGGCTTGCCGAAACAATACTCCCACAGAATAACTGAGCCTGGAGAGGCTTGCCGAAATAATACTCCCACAGAATAATTGAGCCTGGAGAGGCTTGCTGAAAAATACTCCCACAAAATAATTAAGCCTGGAGAGGCTTGCCGAAATAATACTCTCCAAAAGACGTCTCAGCTCGCATTCTCGGGCTGAACAAAAAACAATACTCATGCAGAATAACTGAGCCTGGAGAGGCTTGCCGAAACAATACTCCCACAGAATAACTGAGCCTGGAGAGGCTTGCCGAAATAATACTCTCTCAGAATAATTGAGCCTGGAGAGGCTCGCCGAAATAATACTCCCCAGAGATATCTCAGCTTCCACTCACGGGCCAAATTCCCCAGTGAAAGCTATCAAAGCGAGATCAGCAAAATTCCCCAACGGAAGCATGATCCAAACAAAATATCCAAGTCAAAGGACTTAGACTTCCTCAGTGGAAGATAGCTTTCCAACTCAAACGAAGAGTGAAGCTAAGCCTGAAGAGGCTTTCTAAATAATACTCTGGGATACATAAGATCCCCAAATCCCCAGTCGCCTACTCAAGAGGCATTCCTACAAAAAGAAAAAAAATCAAAAGATCAATAATCATTCCCCAAGTGGAATCCGGCTCTTGGCCAAACATCAAGCGTCAAGATGATCTGCCTAACAGAAGAGGCTAATCACAATCAATGACAAAATCCCCCAGCGGATAACTGCCTACACAGAGGCGACAAAACCAGAAAAACAAAAAGAGTCACCCGAATAAGGATAACCGGGATACTCCACCATCGTCGAAAGGACGTCAGCCAATCATAAGGCACCGCTCATCTCAGAAAGAGCATCTTCGTGTCTACACCCCAGGGAAACAGAAATTCCTCAATGGGCACCAACTATGCAAAGGAAAGTTGGGACACAAGAACCTATGAGTAACTGCACATCCCCTAGACGGATCCCTGCGTTATCCAGCCCTCAGTGGCACAAAAATCAAAAACAATCGTCAAAGCAGCATCGTGGACTGTGGAGACAAAATCAAAATCAACATCCAGAACCCTCAGTGGATAATAGCCTACACAGAGGCTACAAAAATCAGAAAAATCAAAGAGAGACACCCGAATAAGGATAACCGGGATACTCCACTTACGTCAAAAGGACGTCAGCCAAACATAAGGCATCGCTCAAATCAAGAAGAGCATCTGTGTCTACACCCCAAGGAGTCAGAAATTCCCCATGGGTACCAACTATGCAAATGCAAGTTGGGGCACAAGAACCTATGAATGAATGCACATCCCCTAGACGGATCCCTGCGTTATCCAGCCCTCAGTGGCACAAAATCAGAAAAACGTCGAAGCAGCATAGTGGACTGTGGAGACAAAAAAATCATCTCAGATCCCTGGAGAGGGTAAACTCGCATTGCCGAAGTGATTAGAAGACACGGACGCAGACCCTGGAGAGGGCAAACTCAGTTGCCTAGGTCGTCAGAGACCAAACAAAGTCTGGAGAGACGGTACTCAAACAAAGTCTGGAGAGACGGTACTCAAACAAAGTCTGGAGAGACGGTACTCAAATAAAGTCTGGAGAGACGGTACTCAAACAAGGTCTGGAGAGACGGTACTCAAACAAAGTCTGGAGAGACGGTACTCAAACAAGGTCTGGAGAGACGGTACTCAAACAAGGTCTGGAGAGACGGTACTCAAACAAGGTCTGGAGAGACGGTACTCAAACAAGGTCTGGAGAGACGGTACTCAATCAAAGTCTGGAGAGACGGTACTCAAATAAGGTCTGGAGAGACGGTACTCAAACAAGGTCTGGAGAGACGGTACTCAAACAAGGTCTGGAGAGACGGTACTCAAACAAAGTCTGGAGAGACGGTACTCAAACAAGGTCTGGAGAGACGGTACTCAAACAAGGTCTGGAGAGACGGTACTCAAACAAGGTCTGGAGAGACGGTACTCAAACAAAGTCTGGAGAGACGGTACTCAAACAAGGTCTGGAGAGACGGTACTCAAACAAGGTCTGGAGAGACGGTACTCAAACAAAGTCTGGAGAGACGGTACTCAAACAAAGTCTGGAGAGACGGTACTCAAAGAAAGTCTGGAGAGACGGTACTCAAGGTTTGGAGAGACAGTACTCAAAGTCTGGAGAGACGGTACTCAAGGTCTGGAGAGACAGTACTCAACCATCAGCGTCGTCAGAGGCACATTGGTGTTCAACTTCCAGCTCGGGCGTCGAGTGAAGTTGACCCTGGAGAGGGTAAACTTAGGTACCGAGGTTGCCAGAAGCGCCGAGGTATGCAACAACCTAGAGAGGCTACTCAACAATTTTCCACCGGAAGACGCTACAAGTCAGAAGGTTGGCACATCACCCGGACAATTGGGTCAACTCCTTTACTTGTCAGCCGGTACACCAAAAGGCCGTCCGACTAAGTAAAGGGGGGGCAGCTGTAGACCCCTAAAATTGTCCGGGTCAGAAATAAAGCTTGAAGACTCTCGAAGACTGAAGGAAGATCAGCCAGAAGGACTTCCAGAAGGCCCAAGGAGGGTTCTCTATAGGTCTATGTAGACCCCTAAAATTGTCCGGGTCGGAAATAAAGCTTGAAGACTCTCGAAGACTGAAGGATAATCAGCCAGAAGGACTCCTCGAAGGCCCTAGGAGGGTTCTCTGTAGGTCTAGAGGTCTTAGAATAGCTCAAAATAAAGAAGTGGAGGGAAAAAGCCCAATACGGCCGTACTGAACTTAATACGGCCGTATTGAAGCTTCAATACGGCCGTACTGAAGTCAGTACGACCGTATTGACACTTCAATACAACCGCAGCGAACTCAATACGGGCGTATTGAAATTTCTGAACTTCAATACGACCGTATTGAACTTCAATACGACCGTATTGAAGTTCAAAAATTTCAATACGGCCGTATTGCCCCTGTAGGCCGTATTGCGCCTATTCCCTATAAATATGACGTCAATTGGACGTCATTCCACACTTTTTCACTCAGTTTTGACTCCCTCCTTGAGCATTCTGGGGTTTTTGAGCAGTGTTCTGCCCTAGAAATCTCTCTGGGAGTCGATCCGACGAAGTTCTGGAATTCCGAGCACTTAGCTTGGAGATTCGAACCTAGTCGAAGGGAAATCCTCCGGATTTCCGTAGTCATTTTGTTCTAGGAGAGCGAGGAGCGGGCTTGTAGAGCGAGGGAACGCCAAAACGCTTCCCAGTTCTTTGCAATATAAAAGCACGCTTCAAGAGGTTTCCCTTCAATCCTTCCTTTTACTGCTTTCTGTGTGCATATTTAAAACTGTCATCATGTAGATAGTCAATTTATAATTGCTTAGAATAATAGGGGTAATTTAGTAATTTTATACTGTTCTTTTAAAAAATAATCTGTCATAGGGAACCCGAAAGGGGCGCTGTGGGGTGCTAACACCTTCCCCACGCGTAACCGACTCCCTTACCCAACTCTGGTTGTAGTGGCCAAAGTTGATTTTTAAATCAATTGCCTTATCCCTTTTTCCAATGTTTTGAGTAAAACATTGGTGGCGACTCCACGAACCCTCCTTTTGCGAAAACCACTAATCCATGGAGGGTCCCGCTTGGGATTAATATGGATTGGTGAGCCTTTTAATAAAATTGCTCGTTTGACGAGATCTCAGTTTGAGAATAAGTCATTCTAGCAATCCACATTTTTAAACAAATAAACGAGTCCAACCATCCTTCGCGAATGCCGAAAGCCCCGTTTCGGGCCGGTGGCGACAGATGGCGACTCCACTGGGGAAGCCTCGAGAGTCAGTCCCATTTAGTGACAGATTATTTTTAACAAATAATAGTTAAAAATTACTTTATTACCCCTTGCTTGTATGATAACATGATTTATTATATGGCTTTAAAATAACTGTTGTATGTTTAAATTCCGCAATTGTTTGAAATAAAAACTGCACACAAACCTTTGCACACAACAGTTCCCTCTATACCCGGGGGCATGAGTGATTAACCATAGGGAGTGGATGTTAGTACGGCCGGTTGTCGAATGGGTCTATAGGTGCCCGTAGACCGTTGTCGGAAAGCATCACTCAAGGTGATAACCATGAACTTAAGTCCGACGGTGCGTTGGAACTTTCCATCGACCCACGACGAGAGGAATTGGGTCCCTATAATGGGGGCACCTTGGGGGCCTTTGACCAAGTGAGAACAGTTAGATCCTCCTTGAATATGCACTTTTCTGCAGGAGACCCCTACCTCGTAATTTGCTCGTGACTGCTCGTGGATGAGTGAATTGTTTGTGCATTGACTATGTGACATTGTATGAGCATACATTTGCATTTGTTAAACAAACAACATCCCTATTCTATTTAAATAAAAAGAATAAATAGAAATAAAGATCTTCTAGTACATGGTGTTAACATCTACCTTCATTTGCATTCATATAGGTAGTTTCCCTTTTCACCCAAAAAAAATATATTCAAAAAATATATATGTATTTATCCCAAACCAAGCAATATCATGCATCATATTAGGAAAATCCTAAAAACATGATAATGCTTAGTTGAATAAACACTACGCATGCATATTCAACTTCATCATCTCATATCATGCATATAGATCATGGCGAGATCTAGGAGTCATTCATACATCTCTCCTAGTAATTCATTAATAAACATTAATAAAAAGAAAGAAATAATCGATGCGTATGTTCAAAGAATGGATCGCGCGCCGTTCGTTATCAAGTGTAAGCCAACAACCGCGCCAAGCGAGCGCACATCAACTCCGTTGTTGGTAATCAAGACGAATAAAGGGGAAGGTCCGACACCATTAAGGATCGCAGTTCCAAGGTCTTTCCCTTACAAATCAAATAAGGCTGTGCCGTGGATATACGACATCCACTCTTCTGCCGACAGCGATATCTCCAACATCGCTGGACTTGGGGGCATGACTAGGGGTGGCAGGATCTACACTCCCGAAGATCTTCATGATAAAGCCCCCAAGAATAAAGAAAAAGAAGAAAAGAAAACCGAGGAAAAAGAATCCGAGGAGGAGACAGACGAGCTGTTAAAGTTTATCCGACAGAGCGAGTACTCCATCGTGGATCAACTTCATAGGACGCCAGCAAAGATTACGCTGTTGTCGTTGATCCTAAGCTCCGAACCGCATCGGCAAGCTCTGTTGAAGGTCTTGAACGAGGCATACGTATCGCATACCATCTCCCAAGACAAATTTGAGGGAATTGTTAGCCACATCACGGCTAATGATCACCTCACTTTCACCGATGAAGAAATCCCCGCCGAGGGACCTAATCACAACAAACCCTTGCACATCTCTGTAAAGTGCAAGGAGTACCACATCGCAAAAGTCTTGGTGGATAACGGATCTTCCTTGAATGTGATGCCCAAAAGAACTCTCGATCAAGTGGCAATCAAGGGAGTCCAAATGCGCCCGAGCAACATGATCGTTCGAGCTTTCGACGGTTCTAAAAGAGAAGTGGTGGGAGAAGTCAATCTTCCAATCCAAATTGGACCCACCATCTTCAACGTCGAATTCCAAGTGATGGATATTACTCCTGCATACAGCTGTCTCCTAGGCCGACCTTGGATTCATGATGCGAAAGCTGTACCCTCTACGCTCCACCAAAAAGTCAAATTCATTGTGGGTGACAAACTGGTGACCGTGCAAGCTGAAGATGACATACTCATCAGCAAGCCATCCAACATACCTTATGTGGATGCAGCAGAGGAAGCTTTAGAAACCGCCTTCCAAGCATTGGAAATTGCCAATGTTGAAACGTTTCCCAGAGAAATGAAAAAGGTAGCCCATATGCTCACAAAGAACGGATACTTGCCAGGACAAGGATTGGGCAAGTACTCCCAAGGAATCCCGGAGCTACCTATTATCAAGGACAATCCGGGGAAACAAGGGTTAGGATACAACCCTGTTAAAGATCAAAGAACGAAGAGGAATCAAGATCCTTCTCAACGTTCTTTAAGCCAGATCTTTAAGAAGGCTGGTTCACAAACATCAAGGCCAGTTGTCGTCATCAAGTGTCCTTTTCCTTCTAATAGGGATGTGTAAATTCAGTGACTATTAGAGATCACTCCTCGGGGACAGCCCGACCCCCGAGCCTCGATAGGGCACATGTTTCCATCACGATTATAATAAAATCATTCTTCATTAATTTCTTATTGATTCTTTTCTTGCTTACAATAAAATTCTAAACCACGTCATTTAACCCTGTTTGGATAAACATAAGTGAGGTTAAAAATGTCTTAATAACCAATAAACCCGCATCATTTTTATGTGGAAATGTGCATGACAGCTTGGAGCACCTTTTCTTGGCATCAATAAATGCCATCATGGATAAAGAAATCCCAAAAATAATAAGCTCGGCAGGAAACCCAAAAGGGGACTGCGCAAAATAAGAGCAAAAGACCCGCTAGGAATCCCACAAAAGGGTGACCTAGGCAAAAATTAGGGTTACGAAATAATGAACAACAACAAAAGCCCGCTAAGACATCACAAATGGATGTTTTAGGCAAAAGTTAGGGCCGTCAAAAAAGAAAAACAAAATAAATCCATGATGGTACCATCAATCGAATTCAACAAGGGGCTCAAGAAAAGCTATCCAAGTTGTCAAAGCACAATCATTAATAACGAAGATGTGCTTAACTTCATAAATGTTTAATCGAACAAACCTAAACACATAAGCCTACCATGGCCAGCCATTCTTACAAAATCCATTTTTCAAAAATAAAATAATCCCCTCTAAAACACAAACTTTTGAAAATATATCCTTTCTTTCTTTTCTCTCTTGTCCCAACGATTTTTGAATAATCTAGTGGAAACATGGAGATATAGTGGTCAATAAGAGGGTTGACACATCTTCTAAAGAAAGGGAGAATCATTTGGTTGATAACACCAAAAATCAAATACGCATCGTTCCCCGGTTACAGAAATCGGCAAAGCACAGTCTGTATGGAGGAATGGCAAGATCCAAACAAAGAACGCATCGATTAATTCTTTTGAAAAAATGAATCAAATAGAATTAGGTGCATCTCATTTGCATACATGCATACAGATGATAGGTGTACTAGAAGATCACTTATTCTCTGTTTATCTAAAAAAAAAAAAAAAAAAAAAAAAAAAAAAAATAAAAAAAAAAAAAATCATAAATCAGAAAAATCCAATACGCCCGTATTGATATTAATACGGTCGTATTGGAGCTAACGTTAAGGACAACGGTTCAACTCCAATACGGGCGTATTAAAATCCAGTACGCCCGTACTAAACCCCAATACGGTCGTATTGAATCCAATACGGACCGTATTGGTTATAAACTTTTGTACATCAACGGAAAGGCCAATACGGCCGTATTGAATCCAATACGGGCCGTATTGGCGGAATTTTGCCTATAAATAAAGGCTTCCCCTCCCTCATTTTTGCATACCTTTCTTCATTCTCCACATTCCTTGCTTGTGAGTGCATTCCTAGAGAGATTATCGGAAATGGCAGAATCTTCTCGCAAAAGGCAGAGAGCCCCAGCCAGACGGGTAATGACAGATCGACACCGGGACCGGCTACAGCTGATAGAGACGTTCACCATCGAGCCGTCAAGAGTGCTCGACTTTGAGCTTCTCCAAGCAGTGGGCTTGGAGAGTGACGTCAGGAACTACTTCGACGCCATAGGATGGGGATTTGTCCTTAATCCGCCATCCCAGCTATATTTGACGGCCACGAAGGAGTTCTTGGCTACAGTCGGCGTCACGGAGTCGACTAACAGCTATGGGGAGGATGTTTGCGCGGTGGATTTCTGGATGAATGAAGGATACCGCACGCTGACGTTGGACGAGTTCAACGTCCAGGCAGGGTTCTTCAGCCGCACTGATCAGCTGGCCTTCCGAGATGCCATATGCGAGTGGCCTGATCAGTGGACTCCGGTTGAGATGTGGAGTTTGCTCACTGGCCGACGGGATTATCATCCAGGGGTGAAGGGCTCCCGGCTCCCGACTGCTCTTAGGATCTGTCACAAGATCCTCACCAGTACCATTCATGGCAGGTCCAAGAGTCAGGAGTCGATTACACGGCCGGATCTGCTGGCCTTATATTGCATGGCCACCGGCCGGAAGGCCAATCCTGGATATTTCTTCCTTGAGCACGTGAAGAAGTTTGGGGTACGAGAGGGAGGAGAGTCCAGACAGGGGTACATCTTGGTTGCCCCACTCCTCTCGCAGCTGGCGGAGACATGGGGATGTCCCGATGGTGCAGAGCCTGGGGCATTGGCGCCAAAGTTGATTGGTGCCTCCACCCTGATTAACATGAAGATCATCGCTAGATCGCCAGGAGGGGGGTTTGTGCGAGTAGATGGCCTCGAGACCTTCGACGACCTCCTCAACAACCTCGACTTTGAGGGGGGCGACACCCCGCAGCCAGAGGCTAGCACGTCACGGTCAGACAGAGGATACTTTGACGCCCGCTTCGACACGCTGCAGCAGAGCATTGACACGCGATTCGATGCTTTTCAGCAGAGCATCGACACGCGATTCGATGCTTTTCAGCATAGTGTCGGTACATGGCAGCAGAGTACCGATGCTCGACTAGATACCTTGGTGCAGGGGTTCGACAACCTCTCCGTCTGGATGCATCGCCGCTTCCCGGACTCGCCACAGGACCCGCCAGCAGAGGAGTGAAGACTGGCTTCTGTTTTATTGCTTGTCATGTACTAGTTTGGTTGGGCTTAGCCCCATTTCTCAAATTTTTCTTGTACAAATTCATTTTTAATGATATTTGCCACTTTTGAATTCAAAATTCTCTAGCAATTTAAATTCTGTACAGCAAAAGCCAAAAACATAAAAAAGGCAAAATACAGAAAAAGCCAAAAACATAAAAAAGGCAAAATACAGAAAAAGCCAAAAAATAAAAAAGGCAAGGATACAGAAAATCCAACAATCAGTTTGCACAGAATAACTGAGCCTGGAGAGGCTTGCCGAAACAATACTCCTCATCCCCCACATCAAAGAATAATTGAGCCTGGAGAGGCTCGCAGAAATAATACTCCCCAGAGAAACCTCAACTCACGCTCTTGAACTCAAAATCCTCAACAAGAGCTATCAAGCAAGATCGTCAGAATCCCCAATGGAAGCACGATCACCCAAGCAGAATATCCAAATCAAAGGACTTAAACTTCCTCAGTGAAGATAGCTCTCCAACTCGAGTGTCGAGTGAGGCTAAGCCTGCAGAGGCTTCCTAAATAATACTCTGGGATACATAAGATCCCCAAATCCCCAGTCGCCTACTCAAGAGGCATCCCTGCAGAAGGAGAAAGATAAAAAAAATCAATCAATAATCATTCCCCAAGTGGAATCTGGCTCTCAGCCAATCATTGAACGTCAAGCCGATACGCCTAACAGAAGAGGCTAATCACAACCAATGACAAAATCCCCTAGCGGATAACAGCCTACACAGAGGCTACAAAATCAGAAAATCAAAAAGAGACACCCGAACAAGGATAACCGGGATACTCCACCAACGTCGAAAGGACGTCAGCCAATCATAAGGCACCGCTCACATCAGAAAGGGCATCTTTGTGTCTATACCCCAAAGGAATCAGAAATTCCCCAGTGGGAACCAACTACGCAATGGAAAGTTGGGACACAAGAATCTATGAGTAACTGCACATCCCCTAGACGGATCCCTGCGTTATCCAGCCCCTAGTGGCACAAAATCAAAGAACAACCGTCGAAGCAGCATCGTGGACTGTGGAGACAAAATCATCACAAATCCCTGGAAAGGAGATATTCACGCTACCCCCGTCGTCACAAACACGGAGGTATGCAGCTTCCGGCTCGGGCAATGAGCGAAGCTATCTCTGGAAAAGGGGTACTCACCGCTCACCGTTATCACAAGGGTACTTAGTTTCCGGCTCAAACAAAGAGTGAAGCTAAGCCTAGAGAGACGGTACTTACAGCTTCCAGCTTGGGCAACAAGCAAAGCAAGGCCTGGAGAGGCAAAACTCACACTGCTCACCGCCGTCACAAAGGTGCTTGGTTTCCGGCTCGAACAAAGAGCGAGACTAGGCCTGGAGAGGCGAAACTCACACTGCTACCGTCGTCACAAGGATACTTAGCTTCCGGCTCGAACAAAGAGTGAAGCTAAGCCTGGAGAGGCGGTACTCAACCATCAGCGTCATCAGAGGTGCGTTGATGTCCAACTTCCGGCTCGGGCATCGAGTGAAGTTGACCTTGGAGAAGGTAAACTCAGCTACCGAGGATGTCAGAAGCGCCGAGGTATGCACCCACCTGGAGAGGCTACTCAACATTTTTCCCACCGGAAGACGCTACAAGTCAGAAGGTCGGCACAATACCCGGACAATTGGGTCAACTCCTTTACTTGTCAGCCGATACACCAAGAGGCCGTCCGACTAAGTAAAGGGGGGGCAGCTGTAGACCCCTAAAATTGTCCGGGTCGGAAATAAAGCTTGAAGACTCTCGAAGACTGAAGGATAATCAGCCAGAAGGACTCCTCGAAGGCCCTAGGAGGGTTCTCTGTAGGTCTAGAGGTCTTAGAATAGCTCAAAATAAAGAAGTGGAGGGAAAAAGCCCAATACGGCCGTACTGAACTTAATACGGCCGTATTGAAGCTTCAATACGGCCGTACTGAAGTCAGTACGACCGTATTGACACTTCAATACAACCGCAGCGAACTCAATACGGGCGTATTGAAATTTCTGAACTTCAATACGACCGTATTGAACTTCAATACGACCGTATTGAAGTTCAAAAATTTCAATACGGCCGTATTGCCCCTGTAGGCCGTATTGCGCCTATTCCCTATAAATATGACGTCAATTGGACGTCATTCCACACTTTTTCACTCAGTTTTGACTCCCTCCTTGAGCATTCTGGGGTTTTTGAGCAGTGTTCTGCCCTAGAAATCTCTCTGGGAGTCGATCCGACGAAGTTCTGGAATTCCGAGCACTTAGCTTGGAGATTCGAACCTAGTCGAAGGGAAATCCTCCGGATTTCCGTAGTCATTTTGTTCTAGGAGAGCGAGGAGCGGGCTTGTAGAGCGAGGGAACGCCAAAACGCTTCCCAGTTCTTTGCAATATAAAAGCACGCTTCAAGAGGTTTCCCTTCAATCCTTCCTTTTACTGCTTTCTGTGTGCATATTTAAAACTGTCATCATGTAGATAGTCAATTTATAATTGCTTAGAATAAATAGGGGTAATTTAGTAATTTTATACTGTTCTTTTAAAAAATAATCTGTCATAGGGAACCCGAAAGGGGCGCTGTGGGGTGCTAACACCTTCCCCACGCGTAACCGACTCCCTTACCCAACTCTGGTTGTAGTGGCCAAAGTTGATTTTTAAATCAATTGCCTTATCCCTTTTTCCAATGTTTTGAGTAAAACATTGGTGGCGACTCCACGAACCCTCCTTTTGCGAAAACCACTAATCCATGGAGGGTCCCGCTTGGGATTAATATGGATTGGTGAGCCTTTTAATAAAATTGCTCGTTTGACGAGATCTCAGTTTGAGAATAAGTCATTCTAGCAATCCACATTTTTAAACAAATAAACGAGTCCAACCATCCTTCGCGAATGCCGAAAGCCCCGTTTCGGGCCGGTGGCGACAGTCTAGAGGTCTTAGGATAGCTAAAAATAAAAAAGTGGAGGGAATGAAGCCCAATACGG
Source organism: Cajanus cajan (assembly GCF_000230855.2). Taxonomy (NCBI): domain Eukaryota; kingdom Viridiplantae; phylum Streptophyta; class Magnoliopsida; order Fabales; family Fabaceae; genus Cajanus; species Cajanus cajan. The sequence continues at coordinate 45,517,522 of NC_138525.1, forward strand.
CCTCCCAAGAGTTCAGTACGGCCGTATTGAACATTTTAAACTACAATACGGCCGCACTGAACTCAATACGGCCGTATTGAAGTTCAATACGGCTGCATTGAACTCAATACGGCTGCACTGAACTTCAATACGGCCGTATTGAGGTTTTTGAACTTCAATACGGCCGTATTGAATTCAATACGGCCGTATTGTAGTTCAAAACTTCAATACGGACCGTATTGACCCCCAGAAACCGTATTGAGCCTCTTCCCTATAAATATGACGTCAATGGGACGTCATTTGACACTTTCACATTGAGTTTTAACCCTCTTCTTGAGTATTCTGGGTTTTTTTGAGCAGTGTTCTGCCTAGAAATCACTCGGAGAGTTGATCCGACGAAGTTCTTGAGTCACGAGCCATTTGCTTGAGTCTCGAACCTAGTCGAAGGGAAATCCTCCGGATTTCCATAGTTAAAATTTTCGAGGAGGGAGCGAGCGGTCTTGTAGAGGGAGGGAACGCCAAAACGCTTCCCAATTTCTGTCAAGATATATAAGAAAGCACGCTTCAAAGGTTTATATCTTTAAAGTCCCTTCTTTTACCGCTTTCTGTGTGTACATATTTAAACTGTCATCATGTAGATAGTTAATTTATAATTGCTTAGAATAAATAGGGGTAATTTAGTAATTTTGCATTATTATTTTTAAATAATCTGTCATAGGGAACCCGAAAGGGGCGCTGTGGGGTGCTAACACCTTCCCCACGCGTAACCGACTCCCTTACCCGACTCTGGTTGTCATGGCCGAAGTCGATTTTTGAATCGATTGCCTTAAACTTCCTTTTCCAATGTTTTGAGTAAAACATTGGTGGCGACTCCACGAACCCTTCTTTTTTATGAAAACCGCTAATCCATGGAGGGTCCCGCTTGGGATTAACATGGATTGGTGAGCCTTTTAATAAAATTGCTCGTTTGACAAGATCTCAGTTTGAGAATAAGTCATTCTAGCAATCCATATTTTTAAACAAATAAAAGAGTCCAACCATCCATTCGCGAATGCCGAAAGCCCGTTTCGGGCCGGTGGCGACAGAGAGGAGCCTATTTCTACTTTTAGGGAGTCTAATTTTGATAGTTTATTTTTTCTTAGGCTAGATATAAGGACTCCTCTTAGGATCCATAATCCATTTTCTCATCATAAACATGTCACCTCTTATACATGGTTTGTTGTGTATGTAGGTGATGATTCTTATTCCATGCATCCTCGTGATTTGAGGAAAAATCCTTTTCAAGAGGGAGGGGATGATAGAATCATGCCTAGGAAGGCAAGAGGTGACATATTGAAGGAGCCAAGAGGAGTTGGCTAGACATGAAGGTTTGGGCCAGTCAGGGCCCAATGGGCCTGATGGGCCTGGGAAGGCCCAAGTTGAACTTTTCATGGGCCATATTTTGTTATAGCTAATTTCATATGTTTTGTATACATGATGTTAGTATAGGTATCATATATTTTGGTCTTGTATTTTGGACCACATAGAATAGCATTTTAGGTTTTAGGCTAGTTGGGCCTAGTTTTGGGCTTCATGGGCCTTTGGGCTTTTGGTACCCAATATTGGGCTCATTTTCATTCTTGTAATTTTTCCTTTCCATTGTAATTGTTTGACCAATGTAATTAGGTCATTAGAATAGGAAAATACAAGGAATACTAAAGTATGCTAATTAGGTTAAACTAGGTTTAATTTGGAAGCCATTTAAGTTACATTTGAGTCACATGTTTTGCACCATTGGTGGCTGAACATGTGACACTCAAATTAACCCTAAATGACTCTCAAATCAGACCTAAATGCACCTTGGTACCTAAATTTTCGGACTTACACATGTGCACCAAAGTTTGAATTGAAATTTCAAATTTGAATTCAAACTTTAGGCGCCAATTTGTGTAGCTTTGGTTTAGGTGCCTATGTGCTTCATTTCCGTGCATACTTAAGTCCTCCCTTCACATTTTTGTATTCACTTTTGAGAATAATGAAATTTGAGAGCTTATTCAGCCAAATTTCGTTCAAGAGTCACCATGAGAGAAAGCTTCACCTTGTAGACCCCTAAAATTGTCCGGGTCGGAAATAAAGCTTGAAGACTCTCAAAGACTGAAGGAAGATCAACCAGAAGGACTCCTGGAAGGCCCTAGGAGGGTTCTCTGTAGGTCTAGAGGTCTTAGAATAGCTCAAAATAAGGAAGTGGAGGGAATGAAGCCCAATACGGCCGTACTGAACTTAATACGGCCGTATTGAAGCTTCAATACGGCCGCAGTGAACTCAATACGGCGTATTGAAGTTTCTGAAACTTCAATACAGCCGTACTGAAATCAATACGGCCGTATTGAAGCTTCAATACAGCCGTATTGAACTCAATACGGCCGTATTGAAATTTCTGAACTTCAATACGGCCGTATTGAACTCAATACGGCCGTATTGAAGTTCAAAAATTTCAATACGGCCGTATTGCTTCTGTAGGCCGTATTGCGCCTATTCCCTATAAATATGACGTCAATTGGACGTCACTAGACACTTTCACACTCAGTTTTGACTCCCTCCTTGAGTATTCTGGGGTTTTTGAGCAGTGTTCTGCCTTAGAAATCTCTCTGGGAGTCGATCCGACGAAGTTCTGGAATTCCGAGCACTTAGCTTGGAGATTCGAACCTAGTCGAAGGGAAATCCTCCGGATTTCCGTAGTTAAAAGTTTTTAGGAAGGAGCGAGCGAGCTTGTAGAGCGAGGGAACGCCAAAAAGCTTCCTAGTTTTACGAAATATAAAAGCACGCTTCAAAGGTTTCTTCTTAAAGTCCTTCCTTTTACTGCTTTCTGTGTGCATATTTAAACTGTCATCATGTAGATAGATAATTTATAATTGCTTAGAATAAATAGGGGTAATTTAGTAATTTTACGCTATTATTTTAGAAATAATCTGTCATAGGGAACCCGAAAGGGGCGCTATGGGGTGCTAACACCTTCCCCACGCGTAACCGACTCCCTTACCCAACTCTGGTTGTAATGGCCAAAGTTGATTTATAAAATCAATTGCCTTATCCCTTTTTCCAATGTTTTGAGTAAAACATTGGTGGCGACTCCACGAACCCTCCTTTTACGAAAACCACTAATCCATGGAGGGTCCCGCTTGGGATTAATATGGATTGGTGAATCATTTAATAAAATTGCTTGTTTGACGAGGTCTCAGTTTGAGAATAAGTCATTCTAGCAATCCATATTTTTAAACAAATAAACGAGTCCAACCATCCTTCGCGAATGCCGAAAGCCCGTTTCGGGCCGGTGGCGACAGATGGCGACTCCACTGGGGAAGCTTCGAGAGTCAGTCCCATTTAGTGACAGACTATTTTTAACAAATAATAGTTAAAATTACTTTATTACCCCTTGCTTGTATAAAAACATGATTTATTATATGGCTTTAAATAACTGTTGTATGTTTAAATTTCCGCAATTGTTTGAAATAAATTGCACACAAACCTTTGCACACAACAGTTCCCTCTATACCCGGGGGCATGAGTGGTAATCCATAGGGAGTGGATGTTAGTACGGCCGGTTGAATGGGTCTATAGGAGCCTACGAGACCGTTGTCGGAAAAACATCACTCAAGGTGATAACCATGAACTCGAGTCCGACAGTGCGTTGGAACTTTCCATCGACTTACGACGAGAGGAATTGGGTCCCTATAATGGGGGCACCTTGGGGGCCTTTGACCAAGTGAGAACAGTTAGATCCTCCTTGAATATGCACTTTTCTGCAGGAGACCCCTACCTCGTGATTCGCTCGTGACTGTTCGTGGATGAGTGAATTGTTTGTGCATTCGTTATGTGACATTGTTTGTGCATTAATAAATAACCTCGTGATAAGGTCTAAAGAATAATCCCCATGCATGAAAAAACCATGACATGAGAGGAAAGACCATGTGTGAAAATATAATAAAAGGAGCATAGGCATCATTATCAATAATACCTCATGCATCCTCATCATCATTTATAGGTTCACTAATACCCTCTCGATGTGAGTGAAAGAGACCCGTGACTATTGAGATTCTCCGTTGTGGAGAGATAATAGCCTAGGGAGGGTGATAAACTTTCATCTTAAAAAGGCAGCGCCTCAAAGATGAAAGATTATCAAGCTCACATCAAGAGTGTATTCATATCATAAATAAGCTAATTAGAATAAACATTCATTTTAGAAAGTGGCTGGTCATCTCTCTGTCCTCACACGCGCAAAGAAAATCAAGAAAATGGAAGCGCTAGAGGAACAAAACAAGAAGCTCACGACCGAGCTTTCACAGCTCAAAAAGCAGATGGCGCAAGTGTTGGAACTCATGCGTCACCATAACATTCATGGATCTCATCACAGTGACCATGGGTCCCATCATGAGGGAGAGGAGGAAGAGCATGAAGAAGATCCTCCACATGCCATACCTATTGGGGCTGGAATCATGATTAAAGAGCCCGAAGTTTCAAAAGAACAATTCCACGCCCTAGAGGATCGGCTAAGGGCTATGGAGGGGCATGATTTTGACATCAAAGATGCCGCCGACATGTGCTTAGTGAGGGATATTCAATTCCCTCCCAAATTTAAAGTGCCGAAAGATGGCTGCATATGCCACAAACGAAAAGCTCTTGATCCACTGCTTCCAAGAGAGCTTGGCTGATATCGCGCTCAACTGGTATATGCAGCTAGATGGAAATCAAGTATGTACATGGAGGCAGTTGGCCGACGCCTTTCTCAAGCGCTACAAATACAACATCGACCTAACACCCGATAGGTCAGATCTTCAAGCCTTGAGTAAAAAGAATGATGAATCTTTCAAGGCGTACGCCCAACGATGGAGGGAGTTGGCGGCACAGATAGAGCCCCCACTGTCGGATAAGGAGACGGTGTCCTTATTCATCAACTCGTTGACTGGTCCCTATTACGATAAAATGATAGGGAACACAACGACACTCTTCTCGGACATCATCACCATTGGGGAGAGAGTGGAACAAGGACTTAAAAGTGGGAAGCTAGCAAAGCCCTCCCAATCATTCGAAGCTAAGAAGACCTTTGGGAAGAAGAAGGAGGAAGGAGTCAACGCCATAACCATTTCTTCATCTTCTTCCACTTCGAAGTCAGGAAGATCGCAATTCATCCCTGTGAAGAAGTTTGATAAACTTCCGACCACTTATAGCGATCTCCTGCCGAAGCTAGTAGAAGCCAAACTTCTAGCTCATGTTCCACCAAGGAAGATCGACCCACCTTACCCCGATTGGTACAAGCCACAAGACAAATGTTTATACCATTCGGGGGCACCAGGGCATTCAACAGAGAGATGCCTAGCTCTCAAATACAAGGTCCAAAACCTTATTGATGCCGGGTGGGTCACCTTCGATTCGACAGCGCCCGACGTGAGCAAGAATCCTCTGCCAAAGCAGGAGTAGAGAGAAGAACAAGCCACGATAGGGCCCCTCCATTTTCTCTTTTAGGGACTCATGATCTGTACCCAAGATCATGAGAACCTTTTTCATGTAAATAAGGGTTTTGTACAGTTCTACATACATATATCAATAAAGAGGCATATTTCACACATTATTCTCTTATTTTGTTCTTTTCTCTCTCTCTCATTAACATTAATAAATTCTAAACCTAAACAGAACCAATAAAATAATTATGTCTGTAATTGTTCGCTCTGACCGGGATCCGAAAGTTGAGGATAAACGGGTTGAGTTGGACAGTGATGAGGAGACCATCTCTCCGGATCTGCAAAGACTGCTAGATCAAGAAACTCGTCTACTCCAACCGTGTCAAGAGAAATTAGAGACCGTGAATTTGGGGCAAGGCCGAGAGATAGAAGAGGTCAATATTGGGACCCATATCGGTGATGAAATAAGGACACATGTTTCCACTATGATTATAATAAAATCATTCTTCATTGCTTCTTTTCTTGCTTATAATAAAATTCTAAACCACATTATTTTTAGCCCTGTTTGAATAAACATGAATGAGGTTAAAATCATCTTAATAATAATAAACCCACATCATTTTTATGTGGAGGTGTGTGTGACAACTTGGAGCACCTTCCCTTGGCCTCGACAAGTGCCATCATGGATAAGAAGAAATCCTAAAAACAAAAAAGCTCGGCAGGAAACCCAAAAAGGGACTGCGCAAAAATAAGAGCAAAAAACCCGCTAGGAATCCCACGAAAGGGTGACCTAGGCAAAAGTTAGGGTTGCAAAAAATGAATAAAAACAAAAGTCCGCTAAAACGCCACAAAAGGGTGTTTTAGGCAAAAATAAGGACAATCAAAAAACAAAAGAAATCCATGATGGTACCATGAACCGAATTCAAAAAGAAAGGTTCAAGAGAAGCTATCCAAGTTGTCAAAATCACAACGTCAATAAACAAAGATTTTCTTAACTTCATAAGTGTTTAATCAAACAAGCCTAAACACATAAGCCCACCTTGGCCAAACATTCTTACAAAATCCATTTTTCAAAAATAAAATAATCCCCTCTAAAACACAAACTTTTGAAAATATATCCCTTCCTTCTTTTCTCTCTTGTCCCAAAAGATTTTGGAATAATCTAGTGGAAGCATGGAGAAATAAATCATCACTGATAATGGATCTAATCTGAACAACAAAATGGTGGAAGAACTGAGCCAAGAATTCAAGATCCAACACCACAACTCTTCCCCATATCGGCCAAAGATGAATGGGGCAGTCTAGGCAACCAATAAGAACATCAAAAAATAGTGCAAAAGACGATTGTCTCATTTAAAGACTGACACGAGATGTTACCCTTCGCTCCTCATGGCTATAGGACTTCAGTACGTCCATTTACAGGAGCTACTCCATTCTCACTCGTTTATGGGGTGGAGGCAGTTCTACCCATCGAAGTCGAGATATTCTATCTAAGGGTAATCATGGAAACAAAACTTTCCGAGGCAGAATGGGTTCAAAGCCAATATGACCAGTTGAACCCTATCAAAAAGAAACGGCTGAACGCCATATGCCATGGTCAAGCCTATCAGAGGAAGATCAAAAAGGCTTTTGACAAGAAAGTCCACCCTCGAGTCTACCATGAGGGAGAGTTGGTAATGAAGAAATTACTACCAACTCAAAAAGGGCAAAATCGGAAAGTGTGCCCCAAATCACGGAGGACCATACGTGGTAAAACGAGCCTTCTCAGGAGAAGCATTGATTCTCACAAACATGGACGGAGAAGAACTTCGATACCTAGTCAACATTGACGTGGTAAAGAAGTACTATGCTTGAAGACGTTGCTTGCATGGGCCTGCTAGGATGAAAACCCAAAAAAGGCGTCCTAGGCAAAAGTTAGGGCAAAATAAAAAGCCCGCCAGTACAAGGGTACTAGGCAAAACAACGGCAAAATTATCCCCGCTAGGATACGTCCTAGGCAAAAGTTAGGGGCAAAAGAATAAGATGTAAAAGCAAAGCAAGCAACGATCGTTTGAATCGAAAACCGAAAGGCGGTTCAAGCGATTATCTTCTAGAAGCAAGCGTCTTGCAGCATCTACACTCCTGGCTCAGGCCGAAGCAATTAGGGGAACGTAAAGAGCAACAATTACAGATATAATTGTTAAGCCCAATGTATATAGCCTACCCTGGCCAGCCATTCTTCAGAAATTTCCTTCTGTATATCTTTCTGTAAAAACACTTGTGAATATCAATAAAAATATCCATTTGTTTCTTTTCTTTCTTGACCATGTGATTATGCCTCTGAATTGGTTTTTCATAAAAATTGTACGAAATTCCATTAATAATCGGTCAATAAAAGAAAATTGGAGGGGTTCCTGTAAAATCCATAATCTCCTGCATAAAGGCTCACAAAAATACTCCCTCGCGTCAATGACAGAAAGTCCTCCAAGAAGAAGAAGATAGGGAGAGCCACTCACTTTTCTAAATAAATGAACAAAAATAAAAATTGTATTGCATTTGTGCATCACACACACATTAGTTGCACATTCAAAGACCTAATCATGAGGCAACTGCATAAAATAGAAAAATAGAAAATTGCTTGTGTATGACAGCAGCAAGCAAAATACAAAGATTCAGAAAATCAACAGCATCATACAGAATAATTGAGCCTGGAGAGGCTTGCCGAAAGAATACTCTCAAAATAACTGAGCCTGGAGAGGCTCGCCGAAAGAATACTCTCAGAATAATTGAGCCTGGAGAGGCTTACCGAAAGAATACTCTCAGAATAATTGAGCCTGGAGAGGCTTGCCGAAATAATACTCGTACAGAATAATTGAGCCTGGAGAGGCTTGCCGAAACAATACTCCCACAGAATAATTGAGCCTGGAGAGGCTTGTCGAAATAATACTCCTTCAGAATAACTGAGCCTGGAGAGGCTTGCCGAAATAATACTCTCTCATAATAACTGAATTTAATTTCTTTAGCACTTTTAATTTCTGTACAGCAAAAGCCAAAAACATAAAAAAGGCAAAATACAGAAAAAGCCAAATCAGAAGAAAAGGCAAAATACAGAAAAAGCCGAAAATAAAAAAGGCAAGGATATAGAAAATCCAACAAACAATTTGTACCGAATAACTAAGCCTGGAGAGGCTTACCAAAATAATACTCCACATCCTCCACAGTATGCAGAATAACTGAGCCTGGAGAGGCTCGCAGAAATAATACTCCCCAGAGGGAACCTCAGCTCAAGCTCACGGAAAAATCCCCAGTGAGAGCTATCAAAGCAAAATCGACGCAATCCCCAATGGAAGTGCGATCATCCAAACAGTATATACAAGTCAAAGGACTTAAACTTCCTCAGTGAAGATAGCTCTCCAGCTCAAACGTTGAGTGAGGCTAAGCCTGTAGAGGCTTCCTAAATAATACTCTGGGATACAATAAGATCCCCAAATCCCCAATCGCCTACTCAAGAGGCATCCCTGCAAAAAGGAGAAGAAAATCAAAAATATCAATAAGTATTCCCCAAGTGGAATCCGGCTCTTAGCCAAACATCGAACGTCAAGCCGATACGCCTAACAGAAGAGGCTAATCAAAATCAACGACAAAATCCCCCAGTGGATAACAGCCTACACAGAGGCAACACAATCAGAAAATCAAAGAGAGACACCCGAATAAGGATAACCGGGATACTCCACTCACGTCAAAAGGACGTCAGCCAAACATAAGGCATCGCTCAACTCAGAGAGAGAGCATCTGTGTCTACACCCCAAGGAGTCAAAAATTCCCATGGGTACGAACTAAGCAATGCAAGTTGGGACACAAGAACCTATGAATGACTGCACATCCCCTAGACGGATCCCTGCGTTATCCAGCCCTCAGCGGCACAAAATCAGAAAAACAAACCGTCGAAGCAGCATTGTGGACTGTGGAGACAAACTATACTCAACTACCTCATCTTTGAGAGGCAAAGTCTGGAGAGACGATACTCAAACGAAGTCTGGAGAGACAGTACTCAAACAAGGTCTGGAGAGACAATACTCAAACAAGGTCTGGAGAGACAATACTCAAACGAGGTCTGGAGAGACAATACTCAAACAAGGTCTGGAGAGACGATACTCAAACGAAGTCTGGAGAGACAGTACTCAAACAAGGTCTGGAGAGACAATACTCAAACAAGGTCTGGAGAGACAATACTCAAACGAGGTCTAGAGAGACAATACTCAAACAAGGTCTGGAGAGACGGTACTCAAACAAAGTCTGGAGAGACGGTACTCAAACAAGGTCTGGAGAGACGGTACTCAAACAAGGTCTGGAGAGACTGTACTCAAACAGAGTCTGGAGAGACAGCACTCAAATAAAGTCTGGAGAGACGGTACTCAAGGTCTGGAGAGACAGTACTCAAGGTCTGGAGAGACAGTACTCAAGGTCTGGAGAGACAATACTCAAGGTCTGGAGAGACAATACTCAGCCATCAGCGTCGTCAGAGGCACGTTGGTGTTAAACTTAGCTACCGAGGTTTTCAGAAGCGCCGAGGTATGCAACAACCTGGAGAGGCTACTCTATAATTTTCCACCGGAAGACGCTACAAGTCAGAAGGTTGGCACATCACCCGGACAATTGGGTCAACTCTTTTACCTGTCAGCCGGTACACCAAAAGACCGTCCGACTAAGTAAAGGGGGGCAGCTGTAGACCCCTAAAATTGTCCGGGTCGAAAATAAAGCTTGAAGACTCTCAAAGACTGAAGGAAGATCAACCAGAAGGACTCCTGGAAGGCCCTAGGAGGGTTCTCTGTAGGTCTAGAGGTCTTAGAATAGCTCAAAATAAGGAAGTGGAGAGAATGAAGCCCAATACGGCCGTACTGAACTTAATACGGCCGTATTGAAGCTTCAATACGGCCGCAGTGAACTCAATACGGCGTATTGAAGTTTCTGAAACTTCAATACGGCCGTACTGAAATCAATACGGCCGTATTGAAGCTTCAATACAGCCGTATTGAACTCAATACGGCCGTATTGAAATTTCTGAACTTCAATACGGCCGTATTGAACTCAATACGGTCGTATTGAAGTTCAAAAATTTCAATACGGCCGTATTGCTTCTGTAGGCCGTATTGCGCCTATTCCCTATAAATATGACGTCAATTGGACGTCACTAGACACTTTCACACTCAGTTTTGACTCCCTCCTTGAGTATTCTGGGGTTTTTGAGCAGTGTTCTGCCTTAGAAATCTCTCTGGGAGTCGATCCGACGAAGTTCTGGAATTCCGAGCACTTAGCTTGGAGATTCGAACCTAGTCGAAGGGAAATCCTCCGGATTTCCGTAGTTAAAAGTTTTCAGGAAGGAGCGAGCGAGCTTGTAGAGCGAGGGAACGCCAAAAAGCTTCCTAGTTTTACGAAATATAAAAGCACGCTTCAAAGGTTTCTTCTTAAAGTCCTTCCTTTTACTGCTTTCTGTGTGCATATTTAAACTGTCATCATGTAGATAGATAATTTATAATTGCTTAGAATAAATAGGGGTAATTTAGTAATTTTACGCTATTATTTTAGAAATAATCTGTCATAGGGAACCCGAAAGGGGCGCTATGGGGTGCTAACACCTTCCCCACGCGTAACCGACTCCCTTACCCAACTCTGGTTGTAATGGCCAAAGTTGATTTATAAAATCAATTGCCTTATCCCTTTTTCCAATGTTTTGAGTAAAACATTGGTGGCGACTCCACGAACCCTCCTTTTACGAAAACCACTAATCCATGGAGGGTCCCGCTTGGGATTAATATGGATTGGTGAATCATTTAATAAAATTGCTTGTTTGACGAGGTCTCAGTTTGAGAATAAGTCATTCTAGCAATCCATATTTTTAAACAAATAAACGAGTCCAACCATCCTTCGCGAATGCCGAAAGCCCGTTTCGGGCCGGTGGCGACACACCTTAGGAACCCTTCTAGGATTTCCTCCTCTTTGAAGTGAGTTTTCCCTTGCACCTTAAGCTTGGATGCTTCCATCCAAGGCTTAAGCCTTCTTCCTATCCAAGAATCTCCTCCATCTAGTGTTCATCACGTTGGTTTCTATTTCCTTGAAGAAGATCCATGCATAAGGAGAGCTAAGGAGAAGAACATTCATCACTCCTCCTTACCATTTCCATCAGGAGCTCAAGAAGGGTAGAGATAGGATAAAGTGACTTTCAGAGGGAGAGAGTTCTAAGAGGAGAAGTCTCATGTATATCATCCAAAAGTGAAATACAATTCTCGGCCACTTTGATCTTATAGGGAAAATTAGGTTAAGGTTACCATGGGTTAGCCTAAGGTTAAGTGAAACCATGGTATGGTTTCCTTAACCTTAGGCGCCCAAAATTTGAATTCAAAATTCAAATTTTGGAGCCAAACCCGGAACCACACCATGTGCACCTCATTTGGAATGTAATTAAGCTTCCATTTGAGTTGCATTTCGGTCACACCATGTGCATGTGTTGCACATGGCCGAAATGCATACCAAATGTAAAACTAATTACATTCTAATGCAAATACACATGTAACCCTAAATAAACCCTAAATTCAAATGACCACTTAAATGTAAACCTACTCTAAATGGCCGGAAATACAAGGCCCTAAGGCCCAACCCAACACTACTCCTACTCTACTTGGGCTTGAGTCAAAGCCCAACTAAACAATGTGATGGGCTTTCCTTGGGCTTGGGCCCACTCCTCTTGGATCCTCTTTGCCATAGCCCTAGTAGTTGGGCCCTTGGCCCATGTGCCTCCTCCATCATCCCTTCCCTCTTTAAGAGGATTTGTCCTCAAATCCAAAGCATCCTCCTCTTGGGTAGCAAGTCCTGTAAAGAGAGACAAATCAGAAACATTAAAACTAGGACTAACACCATATTCAGAAGGGAGATCTAGGACATAGGCATTATTATTGATTTTTCTAAGGACTTGAAAGGGTCCATCTCCTCTAGGACTAAGCTTGGACTTTCTTTTGGAAGGAAACCTATCCTTCCTAAGGTGCAGCCAAACCCAGTCACCTTCCTTGAAGACAACTTCCTTTCTACCCTTATTATTGTATTTTTGATATTTTTCAATTTGGGATTGAATATGATTTTTAACCCTCTCATGTAAATTTTTAACAAATTCAGCCCTAGATGTGCCTTCTTTATGAATAAAGGAAGCAACATCTGGCAGGGGCAATAAATCCAAAGGAGTGAGAGTATTGAATCCATAAACAATCTCAAAAGGAGACATGTTAGTCGTTTTGTGGACCACTCTATTATAGGCAAACTCCACATGAGGGAGATAGTCATCCCATGACTTTTTATTGCCTTTAAGGATTGCCCTCAACATAGTTCCTAGAGACTTGTTTACTACCTCAGTTTGCCCATCAGTTTGGGGATGACATGTGGTAGAAAATAGAAGTTTATTTCCTAGCCTTGCCCATTAAGTTTTCCAAAAATGGCTAAGAAACTTAACATCTCTATCGGAGACTATAGTTTGAGATAACCCATGTAGTCTCACAATTTCTTGAAAGAATAACTTAGCAATACTACTTGCATCATCCACTTTGGGGCATGGAATAAAGTGTTCCATTTTACTAAAACGGTCCACAACCACAAAGATGGAATCCTTTCCTCTTTGGGTCCTAGGCAAACCAAGGATGAAATCCATGGAAATATCTACCCAAGGAGCATTGGATATTAGCAAGGGGGTGTATAGTCCATGAGGTTTTGTGGTAGACTTAGCTTGTAAACAAGCTATGCAACTACTACAAAATCTTTGAACATCTCTTTTCATATGAGGCCAAAAGAATTTCTCTCTCAAAAGTGAAAGAGTCTTCTCAATTCCAAAATGCCCCATGAGCCCACCCTCATTGCTCTCCTTTACCAAGAGTTTCCTAATAGATCCTTGGGGTACACAAAGTTTATTTTCTTTAAAAAGATACCCCTTAGAAATATAGTACCCTTGATAAGGTTTTTGAATACATAAAGAATAAAAGTTAGCAAAATCAAGATCTTTCTCATACAATTCCTTGATGTCATCAAACCCTAGTATTTGAGAACCTAGGATGTTCAACAAAACATGTCTTCTTGACAAAGCATCAGCTACTACATTTGTAGAGCCTTTCTTATATTTGATGACATAAGGAAATTGCTCAAGGTACTCAACCCATTTTGCATGCCTCTTATTTAACTTATGTTGACCCTTCAAATATTTAAGTGATTCATGATCACTATGAATAACAAATTCCTTGGTCACAAGGTAATGTTCCCAAGTTTGAAGGGCACGAACTAAAGCATATAACTCCTTGTCATAGGTAAGGTAGTTCAAGGAAGGCCCATGAAGTTTTTCACTGAAATAAGCTATGGGGTGGCCATCTTGTAACAACACAGCTCCTATGCCAAGACCTGAAGCATCACATTCTAGCTCAAAAGTTTTGCTAAAATCAGGGAGAGCTAGAACAGGTGCTTGAGTGAGTTTTTGCTTAAGCTCTTGAAAAGCTAAATTATGTTTTTCTTGCCACTCAAAGACCACATCCTTCTTCACCAACTCATTGAGAGGTGAAGCTAATGTAGAGAAGTTAGGAACAAATATTCTATAAAAGCTTGTCAAACCATGGAAGCTCCTAACTTCACTAACATTAGTAGGAATAGGCCATTCTTGGATGGCTTTGATTTTCTCGGGGTCCACATGAACCCCCTTTTTGCTTACCACAAACCCTAGGAAAATAACATTATCCACACAAAAAGTGCACTTGTTTACATTGGCAAACAAGTGATTGTCTCTAAGAACAAGTAGGACTTGTCTTAGGTGATCCACATGATCACTTAGACTTTTGCTATAGATTAAAATATCATCAAAATAAACAACTACAAACCTACCAATGCAATCCCTAAGGGCATGATTCATTAGCCTCATGAATGTGCTAGGTGCATTAGTAAGCCCAAAAGGCATTACCAACCATTCATATAAACCAAACTTAGTCTTAAAAGAAGTTTTCCACTCATCACCTTCCTTGATTCTAATTTGGTGATATCCACTCTTAAGATCTATTTTGGAAAATATGGATGACCCATGCAATTCATCAAGCATGTCATCAAGCCTAGGAATTGGGTGCCTATATTTTATTATGATGTTGTTGATGGCTCTACAGTCACAACACATCCTCTATTTTCCATATTTTTTTGGAACCAAGATGACAGGCACAGCACAAGGGCTTAGACTCTTTTGAATCCAACCCTTATCCAACAACTCTTGTACTTGCTTCTCTATCTCTTTAGTTTCGTGTGGATTGGTCCTATAGGTTGGTCTATTGGGAAGACTAGCCCTAGGCACAAGATCTATTTGATGCTCTATTCCCCTGAAAGGTGGAAGTCCCACTGGTCCTTCACTATGGAATACATCATCAAACTCTTTCAAAAGATTTTTTACTTCAAGAGGTAGAGAAGTTTCCAAAGAACTTGTGGCAGTGCATGTGAGTGTTCCTCTACACATGAGGATATGAGAAGATGGTTCAAGGAAGAGAGAGGTTTTGTGTCAAAAATCTCTTCTTGAACTATCTCTAGAGAGGGAACACTAGTCTCTCTAGAATCCTCTTGGTCACTAATTTTTAGAAGTTTTTATTTATTTATTTTTTTTTGATTTTCCTTGCCTTTCTCTTGCTCACGTTTGGTCTTCATTTGTACTTGATCTTCCATCACTTGTGAAGGTGATAGAGGATGAAGCACAAACTTCTTACCCTTGTGAGTGAAAGTTATTTTATTGGTTAGGCCATCATGATGAGTTTGTTTATCAAATTGCCATGGCCTACCCAATAAAATATGACAAGCTTCCATGGGAACTACATCACATTTAACTTTATCTTGATAGTTCCCAATAAAAAACTCTACTTCCACTTGTTGGTTGACCACCATATCCCCATCATCATTAAGCCAATGAAGTTGATAAGGTTTGGGATGGGGTGTGGTAGTCAAGCCCAACTTTTTAACCATCCTAGTGCTACAACAATTGCACCAAGATCCATTATCCACTATGAGAGACCAAGCCTTGTTTGAAATATTACATCTTGTGTGAAAGATATTCTCTCTTTTTCTTCATCCTCACTTGAAGATGAAGAAGTAGTAGCTTCATCTTGGCTACTATAAATGTCTTGGCCCCTTAGAATCATAACCTTTTTATTAGGGCATTGAGAAGCAATGTGGCCTCTCCTAAGACATTTAAAGCACTTTATGTCACTAGACTTGGTGCTAGTTGTGAGGTGTTGTTCTTTTTTTCTTTTTCTTTACTCTTGTTTAGATTTTTTGAGGAGTCAAAAGTATTTTTCTTTTCAAAAGTGTTTTTCTTGCCCTCCCTCTTGTAGTCAACCTTGGAATAAGAAGATGAGTATGAGCTTGTTTTGAAATTCTCTCAAATTTTGTTGTTCAACCTTGATACAAAGTTGAACCAAGTCATTCAAATCTTTATAAGGAAGAAGCTCAACCTTATCTCTTATCTCAAAAGTCAATCCACTCAAAAATCTAGCAATAGTAATGTTTTCTTCCTCCCTAATGCCAGCCCTGATTAAGTATAACTCTATCGTTTGTCTATACTCTTCCACAGTCATATTTTTTTGATGGAGTCTTTGGAGCTTGTTGATAAGGTCCCTAGTGTAATAAGAGGGAATATGCCTCCTTCTCAAGGAACTCCTTAATTCATTCCAATATTGAATTGGAGGATCATAATGGAGACGCCTATCCCTAACAAGGGATGTCCACCAATACATGGCATGACCTTGAAAGCTTAAGGTGGCTAGGGATACTTTTCTTTCTTCACTCACTTGATGGCAAGTGAAGATTTGTTCAACCTTCATCTCCCAATCAAGGTACCCCTCAACATCATCTTTGCCATGAAAATAAGGGAGATCTACCCTAGATTCCCTTGCTTTGGGGGTCCTATGAACTCTTCTAGGAGGTTGTTGGTAATGATCTCCTAAGGCTAGGCTATCATCATGCATTGACTCTCCTAGGGTTGAATTATGAGTTTGGGAGCTATGTCTACTTCGGTGCTTGTGGTGTAATTTTTCTTATTTTTCCTTTAACAAGCGAATTTCCTCCTCCAAAAGAGCAAGTTGAGCCTCTCCTTCAAGTTTTTCTTTTAGTCTTTGTTTAGACTCTTGCTCTTTCCAAATTTTGAGTGATCATAATTCATGTGTTACTTTTGCCATGTCATTGTAATCACTTGAATTAGTATCACTATGAGGAGTAGAAAATTCTTCCATTATAGGAGAAAGATTTCTTTTTATGAAAGAATTTTTGAAAGCAATTTTTTACAAGGTTAAGACTAAGTACTTGGAGGACTAAGTATACAAATTGAACTTTGGAGGGAGGTGAGCTACTAAGAGCCACTTAATAACCAAGCCTCTTCAAGTAAAAATTACTAATCCCCCTTGTAGTTAATCTCCACCAAAATCTTTTCAATGAAAATTATTTTTGTGATTGGTGAACTAAGATATACTAGACGAAAAGAAAGCATTTAAAACAAGTATGATTTCAAGAATTAAACTATCTAGACGTTTCCTAAGGTGAGAGCTTGAGAGATACCAAAGATCAATCAAGAACCACTCTCACCAAGTCTAACGAAAATTAAATCCTAAGGAGAGATGGTTGTGTACCAAAGAAACACCCAAGACACTCCTACAAATGGCCAATTACAAGGTAATTACAAAACTGAACAGCAAAAGAAACAAGTGGCTTAAAGATAAGTCAAAAACAGCCACCAAAATTAGTGAGGGATTAGTGACCAATTTTGCATCAAAATTTCAAAGTAGTAAGGAAAATTTGGTCTCTAAATCCGTCACTAATACTCTGTTTTTTTTTATAAATTCAATTACAAATCAACTTGAAACTCCAATGTATCTCCTCGAATGTAACAAGTCCAGCAGTCACAAAATTTCCAGCCACAAGTGTTTGGTGTTTGATATTTTTGGTAGCCAAATTCGAGAGCACTCCTTCCTTCCTCCTCCTTTTCTTAGTCCTCTTTTGATGACCCTTGTAGAACTAGCTTCTAAGGAGATAGGCTAGGTCAAACATAGGTCACATTTGAGTACCAAAGTGATCATAAACAGCAAAGAGACTTGAGAGTTAAAGAAGACAAGAATAAAGTTTAGGAGAAGACAATATAGATGAGCAAAGAACAAGAGTTGGCTAGGACAAGAAAGAATTAACCTAAAAAGGATCTAGAATTGATTAACAAAACCAAAACACTCAAGATATGTAAGCTGAAAACATCATGTATACAATGAGCAAAGGAAAAACCGAGAATCACTTTGTGAACAATTTCAACACAAATCTCCTTATATGGCTTTTTCTTTTAGGAATTAGGTTTAACACTTTTTTTAATCACTTTGCTTTTGTATTTTTTTTTTTTACTTTGAAACTCTGTTCTATTTTTTTTTAATCTTAGGAGATGCCTTTTTCTTTTAATCAACTTGCAAAACACACTCTCGGTCACACTTAATATGAAGCACAAAACCGGTTCAAATTTGAATTGCAAATGGCAAGAAAATTAGGTTAAGATGAAATGGAAATGCAACATGCTTTTTATCCTTGCTTGTTTGATTAGCACATGCACGGTTTTGGCTCTCAAATTCAAATTTCAAAATGAATCTTAAACAACAATTTTCAGCAAAACAAAATTCACACAAGATCAAACTCACGGATAAGGAGAAAAAATTTCAAGACATTTTCTACTATAGGAAACCTAAATTCTAAGAAAACTACTAATGAACTAGTAGTAGTTTATGAACTCAAATTCAATAAAAAATTATGAGCACACTTAGACAATAAGGATCTCGGCCAAATCCAGAAAAATTTTCAAAAAACAAATGAAATAAAAAAGGTTAAACAAGCATAGCTAAGAATAATGAACAAGAAAGAACTACACATTACTCCTAGACATGGATTCAAAATAAAATGACTCAAACATACATTGACCGAATAAAATTTCAAATAAGACTCAAGTAAAAAAAAAAGATCATAGGCATAAAATTCCTAAAAGGCAAAAGAATTGGAGCATGATTCATGGAAGCAATTATTTATAAACGCATAAATGAATCATTCAAGCAACATGATACTAGATCCATCAAATTTTTAAGCAAAAAATTAGATCTAGGAAAGATTAAACTCAAAAGTGACAAGAACACAAGATGAACAAGATGAACCACGGATCAAAATTCAAAAGACAAGATAAGGAGCTTATCTCTTGAAGACCGAAGCTCTTGATACCACTTGATGAGGCTCCACTTGTGAATCCTCAAGATAGCCTTCAATGCTTCTCGGATTCCTTGGAGAGATGTCAAGGAGGAAGACTCTAAGAAGCACCAATGTGACCTAGGCTTGCTCAAGCTAAGTCTGGAAGAAGAGTAATTATCCTAGCTCTACAAAGAGAGGAGCTCAAGAAGGGTAGAGATAGGATAAAGTGACTTTCGGAGGGAGAGAGTTCTAAGAGGAGAAGTCTCATGTATATCATCCAAAAGTGAAATACAATTCTCAGCCACTTTGAACTTATAGGGAAAATTAGGTTAAGGTTACCATGGGTTAGCCTAAGGTTAAGTGAAACCATGGTATGGTTTACTTAACCTTAGGCGCCCAAAATTTGAATTCAAAATTCAAATTTTGGAGCCAAACCCGAAACCACACCATGTGCACCTATTTGGAATGTAATTAAGCTTCCATTTGAATTGCATTTCGGTCACACCATGTGCATGTGTTGCACATGGCCGAAATGCATACCAAATGTAAAACTAATTACATTATAATGCAAATACACATGTAACCCTAAATAAACCCTAAATTCAAATGACCACTTAAATGTTAAACTACTCTAAATGGCTGGAAATACAAGGCCTAAAAGAAATACAAGGCCCTAAGTGATGGAAGAGCATGGGCTAAAGGCCCAACCACTAGAGTTATGGCCAGGAGGTTACTTGAAGATTTGACTGCTTCAGAGCTTGGTGGGCCCAATGGGCTTGGTGGGCCTAGGGTGCTTCTTACTTGGGCTTAATTGATTATACACCATGTTTATTTGTACTTTCTTAGTTTAGGAATCTATTTTCATGTTGGTCTTGTATTTTGACCATAGATTAGGGTTTAGGCTAGTTGGGCCTAGTTTTGGGCTTCATGGGCCTTTGGGCTTTTGATACCCAATATTGGGCTCATTATTTTCCTTGTAATATTTCCTATTGATTGTATTCATTAGACCATTGTATTTAGGTCATTAGATTAGGTTTTAAGGAGGAATTATTAAAATTGAGGATTAGGCAACATTAGGTTAAATTTGACTTGCATTTAAGTTGAATTTGGAGTCACATTGTTTGCGCCACCTTGGCTGAACAAGTGTGACACAAATTCAACCCTAAATGCTAATCAAATTCAACCTAAATGGACACTAAACACCCATGTGACCGGACTTTGCATGTGAGTTAAGTTTTTGAATTCAAATTCAAATTTGAATTCAAAAACTTGGCGCCACATTAGGCTAGCACATTGGCGCCAAGTGTGAGCCATTTCCGGATGTTATATATGCTACCTCCTTAACCATTTGTACTACTTTGATTCATATTGAAATTTGAGAGCCATTGGCCGAGTTTCTTCCTCAAAGTCTTCTAGCTTCTCACCTCAAAACCCTAGGAGAGTTCCATTCTTTCCCTCTCTTTGAAGTGAGTAGTCCATTGTTTCTTGAGCTTGGATACTTCCCTCCATAGCTTAGGAACCTCAAGTCCGAGAATCATTCTTCCTTAAGTGTACATCTTAGTGGAATCCAATCTCTTTGAAGAAGATCCTAGCATTGGCGAATTCAAGGAGGAGAGCAACGTCCACTTCTCCTAGTCTTCTCCATCATTTTTGGTATCAAGAGCAAGGTCTTCAAGGAGATAAGTTCTTCATCTTGTTTTGGTCCGAATATTTTGTGTTCTTTGTGTTCTTATGTTTGTCTTAATTGAGTTTCAATTCGGATCTATATTTTGATGCTATTGAGTTCATAGATCCATTGTTGATTGTCTTGAATTTTCTTCCATAATCAACTTGTAGGAACTATTTGCTTTGTGCTAATTTTGAGTTTATTTTGAGTCTCTCCATTCCTTGTATGTGTCCGTGATTGGACCTCATGCATTGCATTTAGATTTTGTTTTTAAATCTTTGTTTTGTCTTAGAAGTTTGTGTTTAGTCCTTACTTGTTGCAAATTCCTTGAATAGCATGTTTAACCTAGTTTTATTTTGAGTTTTGTGTCCGTATATTGCTTTCGGTTTACCTATTGTTCTTGCCTCCTATATGTGCTTTTTCTTTTGCCTTTTTGTGTTCATAACTTGCTATTAGTTCTAGTAAGTTTCCTTAGAGTTAGGTTTCCTTTGTGTTCTTAAGTTTTCAAATCACCTTCCATTAAAAATCTTCTAAAAAATATTTTCAAGTGTAATCCTATTTCTAGTGCACTTTCTTGTGGATTCAAATTTAATAAAAAAATTTTTAGAGGCTGAAAAACAGAGATAAAACAGAGCCTAAACAAAAGAAAAGACCTAAAGTTCAAAAGAAAAATAGTTCAAAAAGAATCCAAACCAAAACCTAAAACTAGTGCACTAGTTTATCATTCTCACTTGAAATTTGACCTAATTTTTTGGCTGATTTGTATTCTCGGTTTCTATAGCTTGGAATCTCTAAAAATTTTGAAACAAAAGGCAAATATACTCTCTGGACTCTTAATTTGATACTGGAAAAAGAAAGAATTAAAAAAAAATAGAGAAAGAAAATTAAAAGGAAAAAGCCGAGAGGTATACAAGTTGAAAAACCTACTTGATTCATTGTTATTATTTTGGCTACTACTTTTGCTATACTTGTCCAATTGTCTTCAAATTTTTTTTGTTTTGTTCATCTATTATAGTACCTATCTAGGAACTCTTCTCTCTGAGTTCTAGCTTTTATTTGGAGTCTTAATTTTCAGTTTTACTTGTTGAACTTCTTTGAGTCTTGTCATATACACATATTACTCTTAATTTTGGTATAAGCTTTCCAAATTGTGCTTTGTTGCTTGTCTAGTTTTATTTCAATAATTTCCTGTGCTGGAAGTGGCCTTAAATCCTTGCTCAAGGATCAAGCATTGCTCAACAAAGAGTAGGAAAAATTTTGGACACTATAATCACCAAATTTGACCTAATTTAGTGACCAAAATCATCCTAAATCTCCTTCACTTGAGTGACCAATTCCTTCACCTTGTGAGGCAGCCACCTTAACCTCTTTGTTGTGTTTCTTTTGCAGGTCCAGGAGCAGCATATTGAAGGATTAGTGGTGGATTAAACACTTGGTTAAGTGTTAGAAAAGTTGAACACAAAACCGCCACTAATTGGTCACCAAAGCCGCCACTTTATTGCTTTTTAGGCTAGTTTAATTTTTGTCAATTCTCTTGTATTTTTAAACCAATTTGTAAAGCTTGGAGGGAGTATTAAGAAGCTGGTCAGGTATATCTACATCCTTGATAGACTCTCACGTGTAGTACTAGTGGAAGTGGCTTGGAAATTTCATATGTTTCAAGCTTCCACTTAGGATATCCGACTAGTTGCTTAACTTGCTTCTTTCAAGTTTTCTTGTACTTAATTGCTTTACTTTGTTGCCTATAAACGTCTAGAATTGTGTAGTTTTATTTTTTCACGTTTAGTTAAGTGTTAAAAACAAACCAATTGTGAAAAAGCATACAAAAATTTTTGTGAAAAGTTTTGAGGAATTGGAAATACCACAAAGGAGTTTAGTGATTTCCACTTGAAAAGGCTTGGTTATTAAGTGGCTCTTTGTAGCTCACCTCCCTTGATAGTGCAACTTGTACACTTAGACTTCCAAGTGCTATTTTCATTCCTAGAAAATACCAAAAATATTTTATAACTTTTTGCATAGCATACAATTTCTTTTGCTTAACCATGAGTCATCATTCTCAAGGTAGTAGTGATTTTGATACTCCTAAAAGTTTTGAAAGAATTGTCAAGGAGGTTGAAGCACTAAAACTTTGGAAAAATGATGAGATGCTTCAAAAACAAAAAGAGAAACTTGAAAAAGAAGTACAAATCATGGCTTTGGAACAAGAAATCCAAAAGATTAAGCAAAGAGAAGAAAAACTTTTAAAAAGTTTAAATAAAAATAAAAGTCCAAAAGGTTCTTCTAGGAGCTCAACCAAGAGCTCCAATGATTCTCAAAACCAAGATAATGATGGTAGTATGCATATGGATGCTTACTATCAACCAACACCTAGGAGAGTCATTAAAGAACACAAAGTGAGGGAATCAAGGGTTGATCTCCCTTACTTTCATGGAAAAGATAATGTCGACATCTACTTGGATTGGGAGATGAAAGTGGAGCAAATCTTCACTTGTCATCAAGTAGGTGAGGAAAGAAAAGTTCCTTTGGCCACCCTAGCTTTTCAAGGACAAGCCATGTATTGGTGGACATCCTTGGAAAGAGAGAGAAGACTTCACAATGATCCTCCCATCACTTATTGGAATGAATTGAGGAGTGCTATGAGAAGAAGGCACATTCCTTCTTATTATAGTAGGGAGCTTATGGATAAGCTCCAAAGACTCCAACAAAAGGGTATGAGTGTTGAGGAGTATAGGCAAAAGATGGAGTTATATCTCATGAGGGCTGGGATAAGGGAAGAAGAAAGATTGACCATTGCTAGATTTCTAAGTGGTCTTAATTTTGACATAAGAGATAGAGTTGAGTTACTCCCTTATAGGGACCTTGATGATTTGGTCCAACTTTGTATAAGGGTGGAACAACAAAATTTGAGAAAATCCTCTTTTAAAGGTAAAACTCAATCTAGCTCTTATGTTAAGAAAGATTACAAGAGGGAGGGTCACTTTGATTCCTCTAAGAAATTTGGCAAAGAAAAAGAAAAAGAAAAAGAAAATGATAAAAATAAAAATATTGTCACTTCTAGTAGCAAAACTAGTGATATCAAATGCTTTAAGTGTCTTGGGAGAGGACACATAGCCTCTCAATGCCCAACTAAAAAGGTGATGATTTTGAAGGGGCAAGACATTTATAGTAGTGTTGATGAATCTAGTTCCACTACTTCAAGTGATAGTGAATCAAGTGAGGAAGACCATTCCATTGAAAGTGCATATCCTTGTGATGGTCAACTTCTCATGATTAGAAGGCTTCTAGGAAGCCAACCTAATGAGTCTCATCTTTCACAAAGGGAGAACATTTTTCACACAAGGTGTAAAGTTTTAGACAATGCTTGTTCTCTCATTGTAGATAGTGGGTCTTGTTGCAACTGTTGTAGCACAAGGTTGGTGGAGAAGCTTGGTCTTACTATTATTCCTCATCCGAAACCATATCAACTTCATTGGATTAATGAAGATGGGGATATTAATGTTAATCAACAAGTGAAAGTCAAGTTCTCTATTGGTAACTATGAAGACCAAGTGGTTTGTGACATAGTTCCAATGGAAGCTTGTCATATTTTGTTGGGAAGGCCATGGCAATTTGACAAGAAAACCATGCACAATGGCCTTACCAATGAAATTACTTTCACCCATAAAGAAAAGAAATTTGTACTTCATCCTTTGTCTCCTTCACAAGTGATAGA
Source organism: Cajanus cajan (assembly GCF_000230855.2). Taxonomy (NCBI): domain Eukaryota; kingdom Viridiplantae; phylum Streptophyta; class Magnoliopsida; order Fabales; family Fabaceae; genus Cajanus; species Cajanus cajan. Next base: position 45,541,544 of record NC_138525.1, read on the forward strand.
GGATCAAGAACAAATGAAAAAGAAAAGAGAAGAAGAAAAAAAAAACTTGAATAAAAAAAAAGAAAAGAAGGAAAAGAAGCATAAATTTTCAAAGAAAGATGAAGAGAAACCTTTTCCAAAAGAAGGAATTCAACAAGAACCTTTTAAAAAAAAAACTTTGATTGTTGAAAAACCTTCTTACATTCTTCTTTGTAAAGGTATGCTTCAGTGTCATAATTTAAGTATTGAACTTAATTCTTTATCTCCTCAAGTTTCTCATTTATTAAAAGAATTTGATGATATATTCCCTAGTGAAGGTCCACAAGGCCTTCCTCCTTTTAGGGGTATAGAACATCAAATTCATTTTGTGCTTGGGGTTAGTCTACCCAATAGACCAGCCTATAGGACAAATCCTCAAGAAACTAAGGAGATCGAGAATCAAGTCCATGAATTATTGAATAAGGGTTGGGTACAAAAGAGTTTGAGTCCCTGTGCTGTGCCTGTATTGTTAGTGCCCAAGAAAGATGGAAAATGGAGAATGTGTTGTGATTGTAGGGCCATTAACAATATCACAATCAAGTACAGGCACCCAATCCCTAGACTTGATGATATGCTTGATGAGTTACATGGTGCTTCCATATTTTCTAAAATTGATCTTAAAAGTGGTTATCACCAAATAAGAATTAAAAAGGGTGATGAGTGGAAAACTGCTTTTAAAACCAAATTTGGATTATATGAGTGGTTAGTTATGCCTTTTGGTCTAACTAATGCACCAAGTACATTCATGAGGCTTATGAATCATGTCTTGAAAAAATGTATAGGAAAATTTGTGGTTGTTTATTTTGATGATATATTAATCTATAGTAGGTCTCAAGATGATCATTTAGGACATCTTAGAGAGGTTATGATGATCCTTAGGGAAAACCAATTATTTGCAAATCTTGAAAAATGTACTTTTTGTGTGGATCATGTGGTTTTCCTAGGGTTCATTGTAAGCAAAAATGGGGTTCAAGTGGATCCCGAGAAAATTAAAGCCATTCAAGAGTGGCCAAAGCCTAAAAATGTTAGTGAAGTTAGGAGTTTTCATTGTTTAGCAAGTTTTTATAGAAGATTTGTACCTAACTTCTCTAGCATTGCTTCACCCTTGAATGAGCTTGTCAAAAAAGATATTTTATTTGAATGGACTGCCAAGCATGACCAAGTATTTCAATTACTTAAAGATCAACTTACTAATGCACCCATTTTAGCTCTACCTAATTTTGAAAAGACTTTTGAGCTAGAATGTGATGCATCAGGAGTTGGCATAGGAGCTGTGTTATTGCAAGGAGGACACCCCATTGCATATTTTAGTGAAAAACTAAAAGGTTCCTCCCTCAATTACCCTACCTATGATAAGGAGTTGTATGCCTTGGTTAGAGCTTTACAAACTTGGGAGCACTATCTTGTGTCCAAAGAGTTTGTCATCCATAGTGACCATGAGTCACTTAAATATTTAAGAGGTCAAGGTAAATTAAATAAGAGACATGCCAAATGGTTAGAGTTTCTTGAACAATTTCCATATATTATTAAATTCAAGAAAGGAAAATCCAATGTTGTAGCTGATGCTTTATCTAGGAGACATACTTTGCTTGTGTCCCTAGGAACTCAAATTCTTGGATTTGATAATATTAGGGAATTGTATGAAGAAGATCTTGAATTTGGTGTTAATTATAAAAAATGTCAACAAAAAGCTTTTGATGGTTTCTATATGGCTGAGGGGTATTTATACAAAGAAGGAAGATTGTGTATACCCCAAGGATCCATTAGGAAACTATTAATTAAAGAAAGTCGTGAAGGTGGGCTTATGGGGCACTTTGGTGTTGATAAAACCCTTAGTTTGCTAAAAGAAAAATTTTATTGGCCCCATATGCGAAAAGATGTCCAAAGGCATTGTTTTAGATGTTTAGCTTGTTTACAAGCTAAGTCTAAAGTAATGCCTCATGGAACATACACACCTTTGCCTGTTGCTTCTTCTCCTTGGGTGGATATTAGCATGGATTTTGTGCTAGGTTTACCTAGAACCCAAAGGGGAATGGATTCTATTTTTGTGGTAGTGGACCGTTTTAGTAAAATGGCTCATTTTATTCCATGCCACAAAGTAGATGATGCAAGCAACATTGCAAAACTCTTCTTTAGAGATGTGGTTAAACTTCATGGGCTTCCTAAAACTATAGTTTCAGATAGAGATATGTAGACCCCTAAAATTGTCCGGGTCGGAAATAAAGCTTGAAGACTCTCGAAGACTGAAGGAAGATCAGCCAGAAGGACTCCCGGAAGGCCCTAGGAGGGTTCTCTGTAGGTCTAGAGGTCTTAGAAAAACTCAAAATAAGGAAGTGGAGGGAATGAAGCCCAATACGGCCGTACTGAACTTAATACGGCCGTATTGAAGCTTCAATACGGCCGCAGTGAACTCAATACGGCGTATTGAAGTTTCTGAAACTTCAATACGGCCGTACTGAAACCAATACGGGCGTATTGAAATTTCTGAATTTCAATACGGCCGTATTGAACTCAATACGACCGTATTGAAGTTCAAAAATTTCAATACGGCCGTATTGCTTCTGTAGGCCGTATTGCGCCTATTCCCTATAAATATGACGTCAATTGGACGTCATTCCACACTTTTTACACTCAGTTTTGACTCCCTCCTTGAGTATTCTAGGGTTTTTGAGCAGTGTTCTGCCCTAGGAATCTCTCTGGGAGTCGATTCGACGAAGTTCCGGAATTCCGAGCACTTAGCTTGGAGATTCGAACCTAGTCGAAGGGAAATCCTCCGGATTTCCATAGTCAAAAGTTTTTAGGAAGGAGCGAGCGAGCTTGTAGAGCGAGGGAACGCCAAAAAGCTTCCCAGTCTTACTCAATATATAAAAGCACGCTTCAAGAGGTTTCTTCTTAAATCCTTCCTTTTACTGCTTTCTGTGTGCATATTTAAACTATCACCATGTAGATAGTTAATTTATAATCGCTTATAATAAATAGGGGTAATTTAGTAATTTTACGCTATCATTTTAGAAATAATCTGTCATAGGGAACCCGAAAGGGGCGCTGTGGGGTGCTAACACCTTCCCCACGCGTAACCGACTCCCTTACCCAACTCTGGTTGTAATGGCCAAAGTTGATTTATAAAATCAATTGCCTTACCCCTTTTTCCAATGTTTTGAGTAAAACATTGGTGGCGACTCCACGAACCCTCCTTTTGCGAAAACCACTAATCCATAGAGGGTCCCGCTTGGGATTAATATGGATTGGTGAGCCTTTTAATAAAATTGCTCGTTTGACGAGGTCTCAGTTTGAGAATAAGTCATTCTAGCAATCCACATTTTTAAACAAATAAACGAGTCCAACCATCCTTCGCGAATGCCGAAAACCCGTTTCGGGCCGGTGGCGACAGATGGCGACTCCACTGGGGAAGCTTCGAGAGTCAGTCCCATTTAGTGACAGATTATTTTTAACAAATAATAGTTAAAAATTACTTCATTACCCCTTGCTTGTATGATAACATGTTTTATATATTTGGCTTTAAATAACTGTTGTTTGTTTAAATTTCCGCAATTGTTTGAAATAAATTGCACACAAACCTTTGCACACAACAGTTCCCTCTATACCCGGGGGCATGAGTGGTAATCCATAGGGAGTGGATGTTAGTACGGCCGGTTGAATGGGTCTATAGGAGCCTACGAGACCGTTGTCGGAAAAACATCACTCAAGGTGATAACCATGAACTTAAGTCCGACGGTGCGTTGGAACTTTCCATCGACCCACGACGAGAGGAATTGGGTCCCTATAATGGGGGCACCTTGGGGGCCTAAGACCGGTGAGAACAGTTAGATCCTCCTTGAATATGCACTTTTCTGCAGGAGACCCCTACCTCGTGATTCGCTCGTGACTGTTCGTGGATGAGTGAATTGTTTGTGCATTGTTTATGTGAAATTGTTTGAGCATACATTGCATTTTTTTTAAACATACAACATTCCTATTCTTTTAAAATAAAAATAAATAGGAATAAGGATCTTCCATTGCATGGTGTTAACATCTACCTTCATCACATTCATATAGGTAGTTTCCCTTTTCACCGAAAAATACAAAAAATATATAATAAATAAAAATACCCAAAAAAAAGAGAAAAAAGGGTTATTTATCCAAACCAAGCAATATCATGCATCATCTTAGGAACATCCTAAAAACATGATAATGCTTAGTTGAATAAACACTATGCATGCATATCCACCACCATCATCTCATATCATGCATATAGATCATGGAGGGATCTAGGAGTTATTCATTTCATACATCTCTCCTAGTATTCCATTAATAAATATTAATAAAAAGAAAGAAATAATCGATGCGTATGTTCAAAGAATGGATCGCACGCCGTTCGTTATCAAGTGTAAGCCAACAACCGTGCCAAGCGAGCATACGTCAACTCCGTTGTTGGTAATCAAGACAAACAAAGGGGAAGGTCCAACACCATTAAGGATCACAGTTCCAAGGCCTTTCCCTTGCAAATCAAATAAGGCTGTGCCGTGGATATACGACATCCACTCTTCTGCCGACAGCGATATCTCCAACATCGCTGGACTTGGGGGCATGACTAGGAGTGGCAGGATCTACACTCCCGAAGATCTTCATGATAAAGCCCCCAAGAATAAAGAAAAAGAAGAAAAGAAAACCGAGAAAAAAGAATCTGAGGAGGAGACAGACGAGCTGTTAAAGTATATCCGACAAAGCGAGTACTCCATCGAGGATCAACTTCATAAGACGCCAGCAAAGATTACGCTGTCGTCGTTGATCCGAAGCTCCGAACCGCATCGACAAGATCTGTTGAAAGTCTTGAACAAGGCATATGTGTCGCACACTATCTCCCAAGACGAGTTTGAGGGGATTGTTAGTCACATCAAGGCTAATGATCACCTCACCTTCATCGATGAAGAAATCCCCGCCGAGGGATCAAACCACAACAAGCCCTTGCACATCTCTATAAAGTGCAAGGAGTATCACATCGCTAAAGTCTTGGTAGATAATGGATCTTCCTTGAACGTAATGCCAAAAAGAGCGCTCGAGCAAGTGGCAATCAAGGGAATCCAAATGCGCCAACAACATGATCGTTCGAGCCTTCGATGGATCTAAAAGAGAAGTGGTGGGAGAGATCAATCTTCCAATCCAAATTGGACCCACTATCTTTAATGTCGAATTTCAAATAATGGACATTACTCCTGCATACAGCTGTCTCCTCGGCCGACCTTGGATTCATGATGCGAAAAGTTGTACCCTCTACGCTCCACCAGAAAATCAAGTTCATCGTGGGTGACAAACTGGTGATCGTGCAAGCTGAAGATGACATACTCATCAGTAAGCCATCCAACATACCTTATGTGGATGCAGCAGAGGAAGCTTTGGAAACCGCTTTCCAAGCATTGGAAATCGCCAATGTTGAAACGTTTCCCCGAGAAATGAAGAAGGTAGCTCATATGCTCACAAAGAATGGATACTTGCCAGGACAAGGATTAGGCAAGTACTCCCAAGGAATCCCGGAGCTACCCATTATCAAGGACAATCCGGGGAAACAAGGGTTAGGATACAACCCTGTTAAAGATCAAAGAACGAAGAGGAATCAAGATCCTTCTCGACGTTCTTTAAGCCAGATCTTTAGGAAGGCTGGTTCACAAACGTCAAGGCCAGCTGTCGTCATCAAGTGTCCTTTTCCTTCTAATAGGGATGTGTAGACTCAGTGACTATTAGAGATCACTCCTCGGGGACAGCCCGACCCCCGAGCCTCGATAGGGCACATGTTTCCACTATGATTATAATAAAATCATTCTTCATTATTTCTTATTGCTTCTTTTCTTGCTCGCAATAAAATTCTAAACCACGTCATTTAACCCTGTTTGAATAAACATAAGTGAGGTTAAAATCGTCTTAATAATCAATAAACCCGCATCATTTTTATGTGGAAATGTGCATGACAGCTTGGAGCACCTTTTCTTGGCATCAATAAGTGCCATCATGGATAAAGAAATCCTAAAGACAAAAAGCTCGGCAGGAAACCCAAAAAGGGGACTGCGCAAAAATAAGAGCAAAAGACCCGCTAGGAATCCCACAGAAGGGTGACCTAGGCAAAAATTAGGGTTACAAAATAATGAACAAAGACAAAAGCCCGCTAAGACATCACAAATAGGTGTTTTAGGCAAAAGTTAGGGCCGTCAAAAAAAAAAAAAAAAAAGAAAAAACAAAATAAATCCATGATGGTACCATCAATTGAATTCAACAAGGGGCTCAAGAAAAGCTATCCAAGTTGTCAAAGCACAATCATTAATAACAAAGATGTGCTTAACTTCATAAGTGTTTAATCAAACAAGCCTAAACACAATAAGCCTACCAATGGCCAGCCATTCTTACAAAATCCATTTTTCAAAAATAAAATAATCCCCTCTAAAACACAAACTTTTGAAAATATATATCCTTTCCTTCTTTTCTCTCTTGTCCCAACGATTTTTGAATAATCTAGTGGAAACATGGAGATATAGTGGTCAATAGGAGGGTTGACACATCTTCTAAAGAAAGGGAAGAATCATTTGGTTGATGACACCAAAATCAAATATGCATCATTCCTCGGTAACAGAAATCGGCAGAGCACAGTCCGTCTGGAGGAATGGCAAAATCCAAACACAAAAACGCATCGGTTAATTCTTTTGAAAAAAGAATCAAATAGAATTAGGTGCATCATACTGCATACATGCATACAGATGATAGGTGTACTGGAAGATCACTTATTCTCTGTTTATTGAAAAAACAAAAAATATATAAACTTCAGAAAAACAATACGCCCGTATCGTGTTCAGTATGCCCGTACCAAAATTAGGGTTATGAACAAATTTTCAATTCAATACGGGCATACTGAAATGAATAACGGCCGTATTGGCAATAACAGAAATCCTCCCTCACATCAATGACAAAATTCCTCCAAGAAGAAGAGGATAGGGGAAGCCATTCATTTTTTCCAAAAAATAAAATAAATTAAACTTGCATTTTGTGCATCGCGCACAATTAATTGCACATTCAAAGACCTCATCATGAGGCAATTGCATAAAATAGAAAAAATAGAAAAATTGCTTGTGTATGACAGCAGCAAACAAAATGCAAAGATTCAGAAAATCAACAGCGTCATACAGAATAACTGAGCCTGGAGAGGCTTGCCGAAAAAATACTCTCAGAATAACTGAGCCTGGAGAGGCTTGCCGAAAGAATACTCTCAGAATAACTGAGCCTGGAGAGGCTTGCCGAAACAATACTCCCACAGAATAACTGAGCCTGGAGAGGCTTGTCGAAATAATACTCTTTCAGAATAACTGAGCCTGGAGAGGCTTGCCGAAAGAATACTCTCAGAATAACTGAGCCTGGAGAGGCTCGCCGAAATAATACTCCCTCGTCATACAGAATAATTGAGCCTGGAGAGGCTTGTCGAAATAATACTCCTTCAGAATAATTGAGCCTGGAGAGGCTTGCCGAAATAATACTCCTACAAAATAACTGAGCCTGGAGAGGCTCGCCGAAATAATACTCTCTCATAATAACTGAATTTAATTTCTTTAGCACTTTTAATTTCTGTACAGCAAAAGCCAAAAACATAAAAAAGGCAAAATACAGAAAAAGCCAAATCAGAAGAAAAGGCAAAATACAGAAAAAGCCGAAAATGAAAAAAGGCAAGGATATAGAAAATCCAACAAACAGTTTGAACCGAATAACTAAGCCTGGAGAGGCTTACCAAAATAATACTCCACATCCTCCACAGTATGCAGAATAACTGAGCCTGGAGAGGCTCGCAGAAATAATACTCCCCAGAGAAACCTCAACTCAAGCTCACGGAACACATCCCCAGCGAGAGCTATCAAAACAAGATCGACAAAATTCCCAATGGAAGCACGATCTCCCAAGCAGAATATCCAAGTCAAAGGACTTAAACTTCCTCAGTGAAGATAGCTCTCCAACTCAAGCGTTGAGTGAGGCTAAGCCTGCAGAGGCTTCCTAAATAATACTCTGGGATACATAAGATCCCTCATTCCCCAATCGCCTACTCAAGAGGCACTCCTTCAAAAAGAGGAAAAATAAAAAAGATCAATAACCATTCCCCAAGCGGAATTTGGCACTCAGCCGAACACTGAACTTCAAATCCCCAGTCGCCTACTTAAGAGGCACCCCTTCAAAAAGAAAAAAATCAAAAAGATTAATAACCATTCCCCAAGAGGAATTCGGCATTCAGCCAATCATCAAACATCAAGATAATTCGCCTATTCAGAGGCACTCTTTCAAAAAAGAGAAAAAATCGAAAAGATCAATAATCATTCCCCAAACGGAATCCGGCTCTCAGCCTATCATTGAACATCAAGATGATCTGCCTAACAGAAGAGGCCAATCACAACCAATGACAAAATCCCCTGGCGGATAATAGCCTACACAGAGGCAACAAAATCCAAAAATTAAAAAGAGTTACCCGAATAAGGATAACCGGGATACTCCACCTACGTCAAAAGGACGTCAGCCAAACATAAGGCATTGCTCAACTCAGAGAGAAAGAGCATCTGTGTCTATACCCCAAGGAGTCAGAAATTCCCCAAGGGTACCAACAATGCAATGCAAGTTGGGGCACAGGAACCTGTGAATGACTGCACATCCCCTAGACGGATCCCTGCGTTATCCAGCCCTCAGTGGCACAAAAATCAAAAACAATCGTCGAAGCAGCATCGTGGACTGTGGAGACAAAATCAACATCCAGAATCCCCAGCGGATAACAGCCTACACAGAGGCAGCAAAAAATCAGAAAATCAAAAAGAGTTACCCGAATAAGGATAACCGGGATACTCCACCTACGTCAAAAGGACGTCAGCCAATCATAAGGCACCGCTCACATCAGAAAGAGCATCTTTGTGTCTATACCCCAAGGAGTCAGAAATTCCCCAAGGATACCAACAATGCAATGCAAGTTGGGGCACAGGAACCTGTGAATGACTGCACATCCCCTAGACGGATCCCTGCGTTATCCAGCCCTCAGTGGCACAAAATCAAAAAACAACCGTCGAAGCAGCATCGTGGACTGTGGAGACAAAATCATCACAAATCCCTGAAAAGGAGATATTCACGCTACCCCGTCGTCACAAACACGGAGGTATGCAGCTTCCGGCTCGAGCAATGAGCGAAGCTATCTCTGGAAAGAGGGTACTCACCGCCTACCGTTGTCACAAAGGTACTTAGCTTCCGGCTCGAACAAAGAGTGAAGCTAAGCCTGGAGAGGCGGTACTTACAGCTTCCAGCTTGGGCAACAAGCAAAGCAAGGCCTGGAGAGGCGAAACTCACACTGCTCACCGTCGTCGCAAAGGTGCTTAGTTTCCGGCTCGAACAAAGAGCGAGACTAGGCCTGGAGAGGCGAAACTCACACTGCTCACCGTCGTCGCAAAGGTGCTTAGTTTCCGGCTCGAACAAAGAGCGAGACTAGGCCTGGAGAGGCGAAACTCACACTGCTCACCGTCGTCGCAAAGGTGCTTAGTTTCCGGCTCGAACAAAGAGCGAGACTAAGCCTGGAGAGGCGAAACTCACACTACTACCGTTGTCACAAGGATACTTAGCTTCCGGCTCGAACAAAGAGTGAAGCTAAGCCTGGAGAGGCGGTACTCACAGCTTCCAGCTTGGGCAGCAAGCAAAGCAAAACCTGGATAGGCTACTCGACAATTTTCCACCGGAAGACGCTACAAGTCAGAAGGTCGGCGCATCACCCGGACAATTGGGTCAACTCCTTTACTTGTCAGCCGGTACACCAAAAGGCCGTCCGACTAAAGTAAAGGGGGGGCAGCTGTAGACCCCTAAAATTGTCCGGGTCGGAAGTAAAGCTTGAAGACTCTCGAAGACTGAAGGAAGATCAGCCAGAAGGACTCCCGGAAGGCCCTAGGAGGGTTCTCTGTAGGTCTAGAGGTCTTAGAAAAACTCAAAATAAGGAAGTGGAGGGAATGAAGCCCAATACGGCCGTACTGAACTTAATACGGCCGTATTGAAGCTTCAATACGGCCGCAGTGAACTCAATACGGCGTATTGAAGTTTCTGAAACTTCAATACGGCCGTACTGAAACCAATACGGGCGTATTGAAATTTCTGAATTTCAATACGGCCGTATTGAACTCAATACGACCGTATTGAAGTTCAAAAATTTCAATACGGCCGTATTGCTTCTGTAGGCCGTATTGCGCCTATTCCCTATAAATATGACGTCAATTGGACGTCATTCCACACTTTTTACACTCAGTTTTGACTCCCTCCTTGAGTATTCTAGGGTTTTTGAGCAGTGTTCTGCCCTAGGAATCTCTCTGGGAGTCGATCCGACGAAGTTCCGGAATTCCGAGCACTTAGCTTGGAGATTCGAACCTAGTCGAAGGGAAATCCTCCGGATTTCCATAGTCAAAAGTTTTTAGGAAGGAGCGAGCGAGCTTGTAGAGCGAGGGAACGCCAAAAAGCTTCCCAGTCTTACTCAATATATAAAAGCACGCTTCAAGAGGTTTCTTCTTAAATCCTTCCTTTTACTGCTTTCTGTGTGCATATTTAAACTATCACCATGTAGATAGTTAATTTATAATCGCTTATAATAAATAGGGGTAATTTAGTAATTTTACGCTATCATTTTAGAAATAATCTGTCATAGGGAACCCGAAAGGGGCGCTGTGGGGTGCTAACACCTTCCCCACGCGTAATTGACTCCCTTACCCAACTCTGGTTGTAATGGCCAAAGTTGATTTATAAAATCAATTGCCTTACCCCTTTTTCCAATGTTTTGAGTAAAACATTGGTGGCGACTCCACGAACCCTCCTTTTGCGAAAACCACTAATCCATAGAGGGTCCCGCTTGGGATTAATATGGATTGGTGAGCCTTTTAATAAAATTGCTCGTTTGACGAGGTCTCAGTTTGAGAATAAGTCATTCTAGCAATCCACATTTTTAAACAAATAAACGAGTCCAACCATCCTTCGCGAATGCCGAAAACCCGTTTCGGGCCGGTGGCGACAAGATACAAAGTTTCTAAGCCATTTTTGGCGTGTCTTATGGTCAAGACTAGGAACTAAACTCCTCTTTTCAACTACTTGTCATCCTCAAACAGATGGCCAAACTGAGGTAGTGAATAGATCTCTGTCTACTATGCTTAGGGCAGTCCTAAAGGGTAATCACAAATCTTGGGATGAGTTTTTACCTCATATTGAATTTGCCTACAATAGGGTAGTTCATAAAACTACCAATATTTCTCCTTTTGAGGCTGTTTATGGGTTTAATCCTTTAACTCCTTTGGACTTGATACCTCTTCCTAATGTTGAACATTTCATTCATAAGGAAGGGGCTTCAAGGGCTGATTTTGTTAAGAAACTTCATGAAAGGATTAAAATTCATATTCAAAATCAAAATGAGAAATATGCAAAACAAGGAAGTAAAGGCAAGAAGTCTATGATCTTCGAGGAAGGTGATTGGGTTTGGCTTCATTTAAGAAAAGAACGTTTTCCAAATCAAAGGAAGTCTAAACTCAGTCCTAGAGGAGATGGTCCCTTTCAGGTCTTACAGCGTATCAATGATAACGCCTATAGACTTGATTTACCCTCTAACTATGGGGTCAGCACCACTTTTAATGTCAGTGATCTTAAACCTTTTGTAGGTGCTAGTGATGATGAGGAAGAGTCTTGAGATTCGAGGACGAATCCTTCTCAAGAGGGAGGGAATGATGGAAGAGCATGGGCTAAAGGCCCAACCACTAGAGCTATGGCCAGGAGGTTACTTGAAGATTTGACTGCTTCAGAGCTTGGTGGGCCCAATGGGCTTGGTGGGCCTAGGGTGCTTCTTACTTGGGCTTAATTGATTATACACCATGTTTATTTGTACTTTCTTAGTTTAGGAATCTATTTTCATGTTGGTCTTGTATTTTGACCATAGATTAGGGTTTAGGCTAGTTGGGCCTAGTTTTGGGCTTCATGGGCCTTTGGGCTTTTGATACCCAATATTGGGCTCATTATTTTCCTTGTAATATTTCCTATTGATTGTATTCATTAGACCATTGTATTTAGGTCATTAGATTAGGTTTTAAGGAGGAATTATTAAAATTGAGGATTAGGCAACATTAGGTTAAATTTGACTTGCATTTAAGTTGAATTTGGAGTCACATTGTTTGCGCCACCTTGGCTGAACAAGTGTGACACAAATTCAACCCTAAATGCTAATCAAATTCAACCTAAATGGACACTAAACACCCATGTGACCGGACTTTGCATGTGAGTTAAGTTTTTGAATTCAAATTCAAATTTGAATTCAAAAATTTGGCGCCACATTAGGCTAGCACATTGGCGCCAAGTGTGAGCCATTTCCGGATGTTATATATGCTACCTCCTTAACCATTTGTACTACTTTGATTCATATTGAAATTTGAGAGCCATTGGCCGAGTTTCTTCCTCAAAGTCTTCTAGCTTCTCACCTCAAAACCCTAGGAGAGTTCCATTCTTTCCTTCTCTTTGAAGTGAGTAGTCCATTGTTTCTTGAGCTTGGATACTTCCCTCCATAGCTTAGGAACCTCAAGTCCGAGAATCATTCTTCCTTAAGTGTACATCTTAGTGGAATCCAATCTCTTTGAAGAAGATCCTAGCATTGGCGAATTCAAGGAGGAGAGCAACGTCCACTTCTCCTAGTCTTCTCCATCACTAAGGCCCAACCCTACACTACTCCTACTCTACTTGGGCTTGAGTCAAAGCCCAACTAAACAATGTGATGGGCTTTCCTTGGGCTTGGGCCCACTCCTCTTGGATCCTCTTTGCCATAGCCCTAGTAGTTGGGCCCTTGGCCCATGTGCCTCCTCCATCATATCATCATTCTATCAATCATTCATCATCTTCACATCACAATTCATAATCAAACAAATCCATTACAATCCACATAAATCTTACAATTAACCCTATAACAAGGTCACGCCTGTAGCATCTCTTGCTCGAGGTCGTGCCACCCCCGACATAAACATTAATTGCCTCACACATCCCACCCTATGCCAAGGTCACGCCTGTAACATCTCTTGCCCAAGGTCGTGCCACCCCCGACATAGGTATGAGAAATCACACTCCTATACTGTGCCAAGGTCACGCCTACAACATCTCTTGCTCGAGGTCGTGCCACCCCCGACATAAGCATGAGGAATCACCCATCCCATACTATGCCAAGGTCATGCCTGTAGCATCTCTTGTCTAAGGTCGTGCTACCCCTGGTCACAAGTGTGAGGAACCACAATCACATTCACATCCACATCCACATCTATATCCACATCTCAATTCCACAATACATACACAATCCACACAAAATAGTGGTTCACATACCCTTCAAGTAGTTCACCATGAATCCTCATCTTCATCTAGATCATAAATTTTACCAAATCATGTAATAATAATATTTATAAATTAATATAAAACCAGATTAAATCACCAATTTAATACAATCTTAACCCAAACAACTAAACCGCTAATTTTTCCAAAACCTAACTCACATGCACTTTTCTACAATTTCGTTCTCTCTCCCAGATCATCATTTGAACAAATTATTAGCATATTTCTAATCCTCAATACATATACAGTCTAATGGAATCATTAATTCCTCAAACAAAAATAATCCAATTTTTCCAAAACCTAACTTACAGGCACTTTTCTATAATTTCGTTCTCTCTCCCAGAGCATCATTTTTACAAATAAATCATATATTCGTAGCCCTAAATATATACAGAATCACATAAGGCCAATAATTCTCCAAACAGAAATAATTATAAAATTACTCATAATCCTAAGGGGCTCTTCCTCTACCCAATTCCCTCATGTAACTCTACATATAAATAATCTCATTTTCCCCTGTACCTGGATAAATAGTAGTTGAAACTAAAACAGTGATCTCCTTGGTCTCTTCCTCTAAGTGCCCCTCAGTCTTTAGAGAGTGTAGAAGGAAAAGAAGAGAGCAAAGAAGAAAAAAAGAGAAAAGTGAAAAATGTACTATTTGGGAGTGGCAGAGAGCTCAATTTTTAGGCATCAGGTGTCTTCGGAACGTCTCGTTCCAAATTCAGAACGGCTCGTTCTGGACCCTTAAATCCTGAGTAAAATTCACATCCAGAACTGCCCGTTCTCAAACCAGAACGATCCGTTCTGGGTTTGCATTAAAAACTCTCAACGGTCATATTTTGGAGCGGCCCGTTCTCAATAAGGTTTAAAGGCCATTTCTGAAATCTGGAACGGCCCGTTCCAGTTGGGAACGGCCCGTTCCCAACTAAGAATCATAGGAAAATTTAATAGTTTGGAACGGCCCGTTCCATTTTAGGAAAAGCCCGTTCCGAGCCACTAAATCACCTTCATTTTAGTAACTTGGAACGACCCGTTCTGGGCTATTAAAACACCCCTATGAATTACTAAATTACCGTCATTGGGATTTTGGGCCCTCGTACAGTCTATGAAAATTGGGCTGCTACAGATTACAAGGTTTATTACCAACGTATCAGAATATCAAAGTTAATGCAGTGAAACAATCACTTGTAACCAAGGTTGATTTTATATTACCTTATTTTTAATCAATATCAATTATAAGAATAATGATCAGAGTTAGTACTGCAATTGAAATTTCATATCTCAAAAATCTTTGAAACCTTTAAACATGAAATTAACAAGATCTTTAAAGATAAGGGTAAGAAGATAAAAAACACAAAAATTTATACTGGTCAGTCATCCACTTGGCCTACATCTAGTAGACACCCAATTTCGTCCTGGGTACCCAAACCAAGGACAAAGGTTTACTAGAGCGAGACAAGCAACCCTTGAGGGCCCAACGTGTTGGACAACAACATTGTTATGATAAAAGCTCTCGTTATAGAACTAATTTTCACAATCCCACCGTTGAGATTAAAGATCAATGCATCCAGAAGATATCATTAAAATTCCAGCATGATCTAACGGTTAATGAGTTATCTAGAAGCCTCGCATTGCAGCTGAAAAAAAATAGCTCGTAAGGCTCTAAGAGCCTAATAAAGCACCTAAACGGTCCAAGATGGCTCTAGAAGGCCGAAAAAGCTCAAGAAAACAGATACAGGGCGCGAAACGGCCATTCCCAAATTTGAACAGGTCGTTCCCAATGTGGAACGGCCTGTTCTGAAACTGAAATGGCCTATTCTGCTTTCTAGAAGATTTTGCATCAGGAAGCATTTTTGTTTTGAAAATATCTCCCTCTAAAGACCTAATTTTTATGATCCGACCGTTGAAGTTAAACATCAATGTATTAATAATATATCATCTAATTTGTAGCATGATCCAACGGTTAATGATTCCTTTAGAGGCCTCGCATTGCAGCTGGAAAATATGAATACTACACCAGACAACGTTTTTGTTATGGTAGTATCTCTCACTACAAACCTAATTTCAACGATCTAACCATTGAAATTGAAGATCAATATATTATGAAGATACCATAAAAATACCAGCACGATCCAACAGTTAACAAGTTCTCTAGTGGTTCTACGTGGTGCCTAGGAAAAAATGGTATTATTATAAAATTTAGTCCCACATCGGATAGCTCTCTTATGCTTTTGTCTCCTAGTTGGCTACATAAGAAACCCTCTAGCCAAGGGAAAGAGGAAGAAGAGTGCATAGCTTCCCCCCTCTCTAAATAAACCTTTAAGTGATAGTGAGGCTTTTGTAGAGCAAAGGGTTGCTAAAACGCACCCTGCAAGCATTTGGAAAGATTTCCTTATAAAAGGCTTGCTTTTGAGGTTCTCAATTCTTCTCCTTTATTTATTCTTTTTTACTTATTTTATTTATTATTTATTATTTATTTATTATTTCATTTATTATTTCATTTATTATTTCATTCATTATTTTATTTCTTTATTTATCATTTTATTTATTTATTTATAATTCTTATATACCAATAAATAATCATGTAGATAATAGGTATTTTTCGTCATGTAAATAATATTAAATAAAAGTGGATAAGATATTTAAAATGTTATTTATTATTATGCTAATTTCATCATAGGATACCAATTTAGGGCATTGTAGGGGTGCCTAATACCTTCTCTACACGTAACCAACCCCTGAACTCAATTTTGGCTACGAACACCTCTATTTTAATTTCAACATCTTTTCTTTTTCCAATGTTTTGAGCAAAATATTGGTGGCGACTCCATGAAATCATTTTTCAAAGCCATTACTTGAGGATTAGTCTAGTATCCAGACATTCCTTAATTAATGAGATTTTTTAAAAAGGTAGTCCAAACCATTTGTCGTAAGATTGGAATTTTTTGGGTAACGACACATCCAATTTTCCCTTATTTAGCACCCCACTAAATCAAAGATCCTTCACTATAATATTGTTTACAAACACCTTGCACACATAATGTTACAAGAATCCAAACAAACATCAATCTTGATACCACAAGATTGAAAACAAACAAAATTTTTGTACCCCATAGAAATTACTTGAGAAACCCTAATCAAGATTTCAACATCTCTTGTTAAGACACCCTATCTGAAGAGATACACCAATCAAAATGAAAGTACAAGTTTAGAGATAAGAAAGATATCACCTAATTTCGTGTAGATATTGATCTTTCATAATTGAATATATTTCTTGAATTTCTTCCTTCAAGAACTCATGTTGTATCTTTGCACTTCTTGAAATTTCAGAAAAATTCTTTGATAAGCCTTGAATCTTTTTTTCTAAAAGAAATCTTTTTCTTAAATGTTTTTCTTTCAAAAATATTTTCAAAAAGTCTTAAAAGTTCTCTTTTTAATTTAAAAAAAGAGAGTTTTTATAAAGTGCAAGACATGTGATGGCATCTTAGCTTGCATGAAAATGAAGTAATGAGCAAGGATGAGGACTCCTACTCCTTGGATCAAGTCCTTCAAAGGTGATGCGTGATTTACAGAAGATTGTGAGGGAATAGATGAACATGGGAGATGTGGAGGAAGTGTTTGATGAAATGTGTGAGAGGGAACTCTAGGGTTTGGCTCACTTCAAGGTAAATGAAGGCCACTTCTAGGGTTTAGCTCTCAAGGTGGAGATAGGATGGGAGATGGCCGAAAATAGCCAAGGTAACTAAGGATGATATAAAGGAAAGATTCTCACTCTATATTCAATATCCAAAGTGATTACATGAAGCATTACTTAGGGTATTTATAAGTGTAGGGTGACACCTAAAACCCTAGGAAGGGTGGCGGCTAGGTCATTATTAGGTCATCATTCCTTTCCTAAATGGGAAGGAAATGCATGCCAAATGACACTCACATGAACCCTAGAAGGTTCTGTCCATTTACCCTAAAAATGATGCCTTTTTGGGTTAAGCTAGCCTATACCTAGGTGTATAATAGGAGAATGCAATCTAGGTGCCCTTCCACTTGGGTTAATGCTTCTCCTTAGCCCAAAAGGTCCATTTTTGTCACGCCCAAACACTTACATCTCCTAGGAAATAAAGTCCTAAATTCTAAGTGCCCCAAAATACAAGGACGAAATTGGAAATAAAAAATAAATAAATTCTAAGTCCTAAACACCCCAAAATGAAAGGGTAAAATTGGAAAATAAAATAAACCCTATACTAATGAAGCTTAAGAGAGAATTAATACTCTATGATCATGAGGAGAGTGTCCCTTAGTGTGTGAGCTCACTCCTCCTCTTCCACTCACCTAGCCATGGACCTAGTGATGGGGCCCACATGTGTCCTCAAGGATGGTCCTCCATTATCCCCTCCTTCTTGAGAAGCATCTGTCCTCAGATTAGAATCTTCATCCACATCCTC
This sequence comes from Cajanus cajan, assembly GCF_000230855.2. Taxonomy (NCBI): domain Eukaryota; kingdom Viridiplantae; phylum Streptophyta; class Magnoliopsida; order Fabales; family Fabaceae; genus Cajanus; species Cajanus cajan. The sequence goes on from NC_138525.1 coordinate 45,559,381, forward strand.
AGCTCCTAAAAATGGTGGGAGATCACATACATTAAAAGATGAGCTAATGCCGTACTTGTAGACCCCTAAAATTGTCCGGGTCGGAAATAAGACTCGAAGACTCTCAAAGATCGAAGGGAAGTCAGCCAGAAGGACTCCTAGAAGACCATAGGATGACTATCTGTAGGTTTAGAGGTCTTAGAGTAGCTAAAAATAAGGAAGTGGGAAGATTGGAGCTCAATACGGCCTCCTTGGAGTTCAGTACGGCCGTACTGCACATTTTGAACTACAATACGGCCGTACTGAAACCAATACGGCCGTATTGAAGTTTTTGAACTTCAATACGGCCGTACTGAATTCAATACGGCCGTATTGAAGTTCAAAAACTCAATACGGGCCGTATTGACTCCAGAGGCCGTACTGCGCCTCATCCCTATATATAGGACGTCATTTGGACGTCATTCAACACTTTTTCACACTTCTTGGACTCTCTTCTTGAGTATTCTGGGGTTTTTGAGCAGTGTTCTGCCCTAGAATTCTCTCTGAGAGCCGATCCGACGAAGTTCTTGAGTTCTGAGCATTTAGCTTGAGAATTCGAACTAGTCGAAGGGAAATCTTTTTGATTTCCATAGTAAAGATTAATTTTTAGGGAAGGAGCGAGCGAGCGTGTAGTGGGAGGGAGCGCCAAAAAGCCTCCTAACATCTGTTTAGATATATAAAAGCACGCTTCAAGAGGTTTTTCTTAAAATCCCTTCTTTTATTGCTTTCTAATTGTCGCATATTTAATATTGTCATCATGTAGATATTTAATTTATAATCGTTTATAATAAATAGGGGTAATTTAGTAATTTTACACTGTTATTTATGAAATAATTCGTCATAGGGAACCCGAAAGGGGTGTTGTGGGGTGCTAACACCTTCCCCGCACGTAACCGACTCCCTTACCCAACTCTGGTTGTAATGGCCAAGGTTGATTTATAAAATCAATTGCCTTAAATCTTTTTCCAATGTTTTGAGTAAAACATTGGTGGCGACTCCAAGAACCCTACCTTTTGCGAAAACCACTAATCTATGGAGGGTCCCGCTTGGGATTAACATGGATTGGTGAATCATTTAATAAAATTGTTAGCTCGACAAGGTCTCAGTTTGAGAATAAGTCGTTCTAGCAATCCACCACTTTTCAAAACATTAAAAAGAGTCCAACCATCGTCGCGAATGCCAAGGTCCGTTTCGGCGGGTGGCGACAGATGGCGACTCCGCTGGGGAAGCCTCGAGAGTCAGTCCCATTTAGTGATGGATTATTTCTAAAATGATAGTTTAAAATTACTTCATTACCCCTCACTTGTATGATAGCATGTTTTATCTATTTGGCTTTAATAACTGTTGTATGTTTAAATTTCCGCAATTGTTTGAAGTATAAACTGCACACAAACCTTTGCACACAACAGTTCCCTCTATACCCGGGGGCATGAGTGGAAAGCCATAGGGAGTGGATGTTAGTACGGCCGGTTGTCGAATGGGTCTATAGGTGCCCGTACACCGTTGTCGGAAAACATCACTCAAGGTGATAACCATGAACTCGAGTCCGACAGTGCGTTGGAACTTTCCATCGACTTACGACGAGAGGGATTGGGTCCCTATAATGGGGGCACCTTGGGGGCCTCAGACCAGTGAGAACAGTTAGAACCTCCTTGAATATGCACTTTTCTGCAGGATACCCCTACCTCGTGATTCGCTCGTGACTGTTCGTGGATGAGTGAATTGTTTGTGCATTGTTTATGTGACATTGTTTGAGCATACATTGCATTCTTTAAACATACAACATTCCCTTTTAAAATAAAAATAAATAGGAATAAGAATCTTCCATTACATGGTGTTAACATCTACCTTCATCACATTCATATAGGTAGTTTCCCTTTTCACCCAAAAATACAAAAAAATAATAAATACAAAATACTCAAAGAAAAAAAGAAAAATATATTTATCCAAACCAAGCAATATCATGCATCATCTTAGGAGCATCCCGAAAACATGATAATGCTTAGTTGAATAAACACAATGCATGCATATTCAACGTCATCATCTCATATCATGCATTCTTATCAAAGATCATGGAGGGATCTAGTTTTGCATTTCATACATCCCTCCTAGTAATTCATTAATAAACATTAATAAAAAGAAAGAATTAATCGATGCGTATGTTCAAGATGGATCGCACGCCATTTGTTATTGAGTGTAAGCCAACAACCGCGCCAAGCGAGCGCACATCAACTCCGTTGTTGGTAATCAAGACGAATAAAGGGGAAGGTCCGACACCGTTAAGGATCACTGCTCCAAGACCTTTCCCCTACGAATCGAATAAGGCTGTTCCATGGATATACGACATCCATTCTTCTGCCGACAGCGATATCTCTAACATCGCTGGACTTGGGGGCATGACTAGGAGTGGCAGGATCTACACTCCCGAAGATCTTCATGACAAAGCTCCCAAGAATAAAGGAAAAGAAAAAGAAAAAGAAAAAACCGAGGAAAATAAAGAATCCGAGGAGGAGACTAATGAGCTGTTAAAGTATATCCGACAGAGCGAGTACTCCATCATGGATCAACTTCATAGAACACCAGCAAAGATCACTCTGTTGTCGTTGATCCTAAGCTCCGAACCGCATCGGCAAGCTCTGTTGAAAGTCTTGAACGAGGCATATGTGTCGCACACTATCTCCCAAGACAAGTTTGAGGGGATTGTTAGTCACATCACGGCTAGTGATCACCTCTCTTTCACCGATGAAGAGATCCCCGCTGAGGGACCGAATCACAACAAGCCCTTGCACATCTCTGTAAAGTGCAAGGAGTATCACATCGCTAAAGTCTTGGTAGATAATGGGTCTTCCTTGAACGTAATGCCAAAAAGAACGCTCGATCAAGTGGCAATCAAGGGAATCCAAATGAGCCGGAGCAACATGATCGTCCGAGCTTTCGACGGTTCTAAAAGAGAAGTGGTGGGAGAAGTCAATCTCCCAATCCAAATTGGGCCCACCATCTTCAACGTCGAATTTCAAGTGATGGACATTACTCCCGCATACAGCTGTCTCCTTGGCCGACCTTGGATTCATGATGCAAAAGCTGTTCCTTCTACGCTCCACCAGAAAGTCAAATTCATAGTGGGTGACAAGCTGGTGACTGTACAAGCTGAAGATGACATACTCATCAGCAAGCCATCCACCATACATTACGTGGATGCAGCAGAGGAAGCTCTAGAAACCGCCTTCCAAGCATTGGAAATTGCCAATGTTGAAACGTTTTCCCGAGAAATGAAGAAGGTAGCCCATATGCTCACCAAGAACGGATACTTGCCGGGACAAGGACTTGGCAAGGATTCCCAAGGAATTCCCGAGCTACCTACTATCAAGGATAATCCGGGGAAACAAGGGTTAGGATACAACCCTAATAAAGATCAAAGGACGAAGAGGAATCAAGATCCTTCTCGACGTTCTTTAAGCCAGATCTTTAGGAAGGCCGGTTCACAAGCGTCAAGGTCGGTCGTCGTCATCAAGTGCTTTTCTCCTTCTGATAGGGATGTATAGACCTGATGACTATTAGAGATTACTCCTCGGGGACAGCCCGACCCCCGAGCCTTGATAGGGCACATGTTTCTGCTAGAATTATAATAAAATCATTCTTTATTATTTCTTATTGCTTCTTTTCTTGCTTGCAATAAATTTCTAGACCACATTATTTTAACCCTGTTTGAATAAGCATGAATGAGGTTAAAATTGTCTTAATAACAATAAACCCACATCATTTTTTTGTGGAAGTGTGTGACAACTTGGAGCACCTTCCCTTGGCCTCGACAAGTGCCATCATGGATAAAAAGAAATCCTTTAAAATAAAAGAAGCTCGGCAGGAAACCCAAAAAGGGGGCTGCGCAAAAATAAGAGCAAAAGACCCGCTAGGAATCCCACAAAAGGGTAACCTAGGCAAAAGTTAGGGTTGCAAAAATGAACAAAAACAAAAGTCCGCTAAAACGCCACAAAAGGGTGTTTTAGGCAAAAATAAGGACAATCAAAAAACAAAAGAAATCCATGATGGTACCATGAGTCGAATTCAAAAAAAGGTTCAAGGGAAGCTATCTAAGTTGTCAAAATTACAACGTCAATAACAAGATTTTCTTAACTTCATAAGTGTTTAATCAAACAAGCCTAAACACATAAGCCTACCTTGGCCAACCATTCTTACAAAAACCATTTTTGAAAAAATAAATCCCCTCTAAAACACAAACTTCAGAACAAAAATATCTTTCCTTTCTTTTCTCTCTTGTCCCAAACGATTTTAGGATAATCTAGTGGAAACATGGAGATATAGTGGTCAATAGGAGGGTTGACACGTCTTCTAAAGGAAGGAAAGGATCACTTGGTTGATGACGCCCATAACACGCATCATTCCTCGGTTACAGAAATCGGCAGCGCACAGCCCATCTAGAGGAATGGCAAGATCCAAACAAAGAAACGCATCGGTTAATTCTTTTGAAAAAATAAATCAAATAGAATTAGGTGCATCATATCGCATACATGCATACAGATGATAGGTGTACTGGAAGATCACTTATTCTCTGTTTATTGAAAAAACAAACAAAAAAAAAACAAAAAAACAAAAAAACAAAAAAACAAAAAAAACAAAAAAATATATAAACTTCAGAAAAAACAATGCGCCCGTACCATGTTCAGTACACCCGTACTAAAATCAGGGTTATGAACAAATTTTCAACTCAATACGGGCGTACCGAAATGAATATGGCAGCATTGGCCATAACGTCCACACCAATACGGGCGTATTGAATTCAATACGACCCGTATTGGCCCATTCTCATTCATCACAACATCTTCATTCCTCTGCATACTTCATCTGTGAGTGTGTTTGAGATCCTTCCGTACAGAAAAAGCCAAAATCAACAAAAAAGGCAAAAATACAGAAAAAGCCAAAATCAACAAAAAAGGCAAAAATACAGAATAACTGAGCCTGGAGAGGCTTGCCGAAATAATACTCCCCAAGAGACATCTCAGCTTGCATTCTTGGGCTGAACAGCAAATCAACAAATTGTACAGAATAACTGAGCCTGGAGAGGCTTGCCGAAATAATACTCCCTCATCATACAGAATAACCAAGCCTGGAGAGGCTTGCCGAAATAATACTCAACAAATTGTACAGAATAACTGAGCCTGGAGAGGCTTGTCGAAATAATACTCCCCAGAGACTTCTCAGCTCACTCTCGTAGATCAAATCCCCAGTAAGAGCTATCAAAGCAAGATCAGCAAGATTCCCTAATGGAAGCATGATCATCCGAACAGAATATCCGAGTCAAAGGACTTTGACTTCCTCAGTGGAAGATAGCTTTCCAACTCAAGCGACGAGTGAAGCTAAGCCTGAAGAGGCTTTCTAAATAATACTCTGGGATACATAAGATCTTCAATCCCCATTCGCCTACTCAGAGGCACCCCTTCAAAAAGCAAAAATCAAAAACATCAATAACCATTCCCCAAGCGGAATCCGGCACTCAGCCGAACACCGAACATCAAGATCATTCGCCTACTCAGAGGCACCCCTTCAAAAAGCAAAAAATAAAAAAACATCAATAACCATTCCCCAAGCGGAATCTGGCACTCAGCCGAACACTGAACATCAAGATCATTCGCCTACTCAGAGGCACTCATTCAAAAAGAGAAAATCCAAAAAGATCAATACCCATTCCCCAAGCGGAATTTGGTATTCAACCACATACCGAACGTCAAGATAATCCGCCTAACAGAAGAGGCCAGTCAAAACCAATACGACAGAATCCCTCAGCGGATAATAGCCTACACAGAGGCAACAAAAATCAGAAAATCAAAAAGAGTCACCCGAATAAGGATAACCGGGATACTCCACCAACGTCAAAAGGACGTCAGCCAATCATAAGGCACCGCTCACCTCAAAGAGAGCATCTTCGTGTCTGCATCCCCATGGAATCAGAATTTCCCAGTGGGCACCAACTACGCAATGGAAAGTTGGGACACAAGAACCTATGAGTAACTGCACATCCCCTAGACGGATCCCTGCGTTATCCAGCCCTCAGCGGCACCAAAATCAAAAACAAACTGTCGAAGCAGCATCGTGGACTGTGGAGACAAAACCATCACAGATCCCTGGAGAGGGCAAACTCACATTGCCAGTGTCGTCAAGAACACGCTGGTATAGCCTGGAGAGGCGGTACTCAGCTACCCCGAGGTTGTCAGGAACACGGAGGTATGCAACTACCCCGAGGTTGTCAAGAACACGGAGGTATAGCCTGGAGAGGCGGTACTCAACTACCCCGAGGTTGTCAAGAACACGGAGGTATAGCCTGGAGAGGCGGTACTCAACTACCCCGAGGTTGTCAAGAACACGGAGGTATAGCCTGGAGAGGCGGTACTCAGCTACCCCGAGGTTGTCAGGAACACGGAGGTATGCAACTACCCCGAGGTTGTCAAGAACACGGAGGTAAAGCCTGGAGAGGCGGTACTCACAACTTCCAGCTCAGGCGTCGAGTGAAGTTGAGCCTAGAGAGGCGGTACTCACAGCTTCCAGCTTGGGCGGCAAGTGAAGCTAACCCTGGAGAGGGCAAACTCAACTGCCTAGGATGTCAGAAGCACCGAAGCAGAGCCTGGAGAGGCGGTACTCACAGCTTCCAGCTTGGGCGGCAAGCGAAGCTAAGCCTGGAGAGGCGGTACTCAACTGCCTAGGATGTCAGAAGCACCAAAGCAGAGCCTGGAGAGGCGGTACTCACAGCTTCCAGCTTGGGCGGCAAGCGAAGCAAAGCCTGGAGAGGCGGTACTCACAACTTCCAGCTCGGGCGTCGAGTGAAGTTGAGCCTGGAGAGGCGGTACTCACGCTACCCGAGTGTTCAGAAGCACGGAGGTATGCAGCTTCCGGCTCGGGCAGCGAGCGAAGCAAAACCCTGGAGAGGGCAAACTCACACTGCCACCGTCGTCACAAACACGGAGGTATGCAGCTTCTGGCTCGGGCGTTGAGCGAAGCTAAGCCTAGAGAGGCGGTACTCACGCTACCCCCGTCGTCACAAACACGGAGGTATGCAGCTTCTGGCTCGGGCGTCGAGCGAAGCTAAGCCTGGAGAGGTAGTACTCACGCTACCCCCGTCGTCACAAACACGGAGGTATGCATGAGCCTGGAGAGACGACGACTAATACTCAACCTGGGTCAACTCCTTTACTTGTCAACCGGTACACCAAAAAGCCGTTTGACTAAGTAAAGGGGGGGCAGCTGTAGACCCCTAAAATTGTCCGGGTCGGAAATAAGACTCGAAGACTCTCAAAGATCGAAGGGAAGTCAGCCAGAAGGACTCCTAGAAGACCATAGGATGACTATCTGTAGGTTTAGAGGTCTTAGAGTAGCTAAAAATAAGGAAGTGGGAAGATTGGAGCTCAATACGGCCTCCTTGGAGTTCAGTACGGCCGTACTGCACATTTTGAACTACAATACGGCTGTACTGAAACCAATACGGCCGTATTGAAGTTTTTGAACTTCAATACGGCCGTACTGAATTCAATACGGCCGTATTGAAGTTCAAAAACTCAATACGGGCCGTATTGACTCCAGAGGCCGTACTGCGCCTCATCCCTATATATAGGACGTCATTTGGACGTCATTCAACACTTTTTCACACTTCTTGGACTCTCTTCTTGAGTATTCTGGGGTTTTTGAGCAGTGTTCTGCCCTAGAATTCTCTCTGAGAGCCGATCCGACGAAGTTCTTGAGTTCTGAGCATTTAGCTTGAGAAATCGAACTAGTCGAAGGGAAATCTTTTTGATTTCCATAGTAAAGATTAATTTTTAGGGAAGGAGCGAGCGAGCGTGTAGTGGGAGGGAGCGCCAAAAAGCCTCCTAACATCTGTTTTGATATATAAAAGCACGCTTCAAGAGGTTTTTCTTAAAATCCCTTCTTTTATTGCTTTCTAATTGTCGCATATTTAATATTGTCATCATGTAGATATTTAATTTATAATCGTTTATAATAAATAGGGGTAATTTAGTAATTTTACACTGTTATTTATGAAATAATCCGTCATAGGGAACCCGAAAGGGGCGTTGTGGGGTGCTAACACCTTCCCCGCACGTAACCGACTCCCTTACCCAACTCTGGTTGTAATGGCCAAGTTTGATTTATAAAATCAATTGCCTTAAATCTTTTTCCAATGTTTTGAGTAAAACATTGGTGGCGACTCCAAGAACCCTACCTTTTGCGAAAACCACTAATCTATGGAGGGTCCCGCTTGGGATTAACATGGATTGGTGAATCATTTAATAAAATTGTTAGCTCGACAAGGTCTCAGTTTGAGAATAAGTCGTTCTAGCAATCCACCACTTTTCAAAACATTAAAAAGAGTCCAACCATCGTCGCGAATGCCAAGGTCCGTTTCGGCGGGTGGCGACAATACTTAGAAGGAAGGTCTACTTTATATGCATTGTCATTTATTTTGTGAAGGACTTGGAATGGTCCATCTCCCCTAGGGTTTAGTTTTGACATCCTTTGAGTGGGAAACCTATCCTTCCTCAAATGAAGCCAAACCCAATCCTCAACCTCAAAAGTGATTTTCTTTCTTCCTTTGTTGTTGTATTTGGCATATTTTTGTGTTTGCTTTTCAATTTGGCTCTTGATCTTCTCATGATATTTCTTAATAAAATCCACCCTAGATACTCCTTCTTTGTGAAACAAGGAAGGGGTAATAGATCAAGAGGAGTTATTGGGTTAAAGCCATATACAACTTCAAAGGGTGAAAGATTAGTAGTCTTATGGACTACTCTATTGTATGCAAATTCTAGGTGGGGGAGATAATCATCCCAAGTTTTCTTATTCCCTTTTAGGAGTACCCTTAACAAAAGTGGATAGGGATTTATTTACTACTTCGGTTTGGCCATCGGTTTGAGGATGACAAGTAGTAGAATAGAGAAGCTTTGTTCCTAGTTTTCCCATAGTACCTTCCAAAAGTAACTAAGGAACTTAGCATCCCTATCGGACACAATTGTCTTGGGTAGACCATGCAAGCAGACCACTTCCCTAAAGAAAAGTTTAGCTATATAGCTAGCATCATCCACTTTGTGGCATTGTATAAAATGAGCCATTTTGCTAAAACGATCCACTACCACAAAGATGAAGTCAAATCCCCTTTGATTCCTTGGAAGTCCAAGCACAAAGTCCATACTAATATCTACCCAAGGGGAGCTAGCTATAGGAAGGGGGTATAGAGTCCATGAGGCATTACTCTTGACTTAGCTTTGAGACAAGTAATGCACTTGGAGCAATGCCTTTGGACATCTATTCTCATGTGTGGACAATAAAATTTAGCCTTTAAGAAACTTAGGGTTTTGTCAACCCCAAAATGGCCCATGACACCTCCTTCATGACTTTCCTTGATCAAAAGCTTTCTAATGGATCCTTGGGATTTGCAAAGTTTGCCCATTATAAAAAGATACCCCTCAAGAAGATAGAATCCATCAAAAGGCTTTTGGAGACATTTGGCATAAGTGGCTTGGAAGTCTAAATCAAGCTCATACAATTCCTTTACATCATCAAAGCCAAGTATTTGTGTTCCTAAGGTGGGGAGCAAGGTATGCCTCCTTGAAAGAGTGTCGGCTACCACATTGCTTTTTCCCTTCTTATATTTGATGATGTAAGGGAATTGTTCAAGATATTCCACGCACTTTGCATGCCTTTTATTCAATTTCCCTTGCCCTCTAAGATACTTGAGTGACTCATGGTCAGTGTGTATAACAAATTCTTTAGTGACTAAGTAGTGCTCCCAAACTTGTACAGCTCTTATGAGGGCATAGAGTTCCTTGTCATAGGTAGGGTAATTCAAGGTGGCCCCATGGAGTTTTTCACTAAAGTAAGCAATTGGGTGGCTTCCTTGAAGTAACACAGCACCTATGCCTAAATCGGATGCATCACATTCTAGCTCAAAGGTTTGGTCAAAATTTGGGAGAGCTAGAATGAGTGCATTGGTGAGTTTCTCTTTTAGGGTTTTGAAAGCTTTTTCTTGGGCTTCACCCCAAAGGAATGGTACATCCTTCTTAATAAGCTCATTAAGAGGGGATGCAAGTGTGGAGAAGTCTCTTACAAACCTTCTATAGAAGCTAGCTAAGCCATGAAAACTTCTAACTTCTCCAACACTCTTTAGGGTGGGCCATTCTTGGATAGCCTTTATTTTCTCAGAGTCAACTTGTACTCCCTCTTTGCCAACTATGAAGCCCAAAAAATTTACTTGTTCTTGGCAAAAAGTGCATTTTTCAAGGTTGGCATAGAGGTGATTGACTCTAAGAATTATTAGGACTTGCCTTAGATGTCCAAGATGTTCATCCAAGGTTTTGGTATATACAAGAATGTCATCAAAGTAGACGACCAAAAATTTTCCTATGCAACCGCTAAGAATATGATTCATTAGGCGCATGAAAGTACTAGGGGCATTAGTGAGGCCAAAAGGCATCACTAACCACTCATAAAAACCAAATTTGGTCTTAAAAACGGTTTTCCACTCATCACCCTCTTTGATTCGAATTTGGTGATAACCACTTTTAAGGTCAATCTTGGGAAATATGATGGCCCCATGCAATTCGTCTAACATATCATATAGCCTAGGGATTGGGTGCCTATATTTTATTGTTATGTTATTGATGGCTTTATAATCAGTGCACATCCTCCATTTGCCATCTTTCTTAGGCACCAAGAGAACGGGGACGACACAAGGGCTAAGGCTCTTTTGAACCCAACCCTTCTTCAACAAGTCATCAACTTGAGCTTCTATCTCTTTGGTTTCTTGAGGGTTAGTCCTATAGGTGAGCCTATTAGGAAGACTAGAACCTGGTATGAGGTCTATTTGATGTTCTATTCCTCTTAAAGGTGGAAGTCCACTTGGGACTTCTTGAGGAAATAGGTCATCAAACTCTTTAAAAGTTTTTGAACCTCATGAGGTAGAGACTCAAGCTCATGACTAGTGGCAGCAAGTGTCTCTTTGAAATAGAGAAGGTACAAAGGTTGTTCAATCAAAAGTGTTTGCTTGATGTCATTTTTAAGGGATAAATGACTTTTGTGAACAACTTCTTTAGAGGGGACACTTGCCTCTAAACTTAGTACCTTCTCTTCCCCTTCTTTATTCTTTAAGGGAAGGTCTTTTTTTTTCTTTCCTTTGTTTTCTCCTTTTTTTTTCTTCTCCCTTTCTTTTGACTTTCATTTTGAGTTGGTCCTCACACACTTGAGAAGGTGATAAAGGACACAACACAATCTTCTTGTCTAAGTCATGGAAACTTATTTTGTTAGTTAGGCCATCATGAATAGTTTTTTGTCAAATTGCCAAGGCCTTCCAAGTAGAATATGCCTAGCATCCAATGGCACTATATCACATAAAACTTCATCTTGGTATTTGAAAATGGAGATAGGTATATTCACTTGTTGATTAACTACAATACCTCCCTTCTCATTGATCCATTGTAATTTGTAAGGTTTTGGATGAGGTATAGTAGTTAAGGCTAACTTATCCACTAATCTAGTGCTACAACAATTGCAACTAGATCCATTATCCACAATGAGAGAACAAGTATTTTCTAAAACTTTGCACCTTTTATGAAACAAGTTCTCTCTTTGTGATTGATCTAGATCACTAGATTGGTTTCCAAGAAGCCTTCTAACCATTAACAAGTCTCCCTCACAAGGGTAGGTTTCTTCCTCGGATTCTAAGATTTCTTCTTCATTACTTGAAGAAGAAGTAGCTTCATCAAGGCTACTATAGTGGTCTTGGCCCTTTAAAATCATGGTTTTCTTTGTTGGGCATTGAGAGGCAATGTGCCCTCGACCAAGACACTTGAAGCACTTGATGTCACTTGTCTTTGTTTCTTTGGAAGATGTCCTTTGAGAGGTTTTTATCTTATTTATCTTTTCATTAGCAAAAGGTTTGGAAGAGGGGCTCTCCTTCTTGAAACTCTTGGAATAAGATGGAGTGGAGTCATTTCTAAAAGTTTTTCTTTTAAGTTGGTGCTGCACTCTAGAACAAAGTTGAACAAGTTCATTCAAATCTCTATATGGTAAGAGTTAACTTTGTCTCTTATTTCAAGGTTAAGACCACTTTGGAATCTTGATATGGTATTCCTCTCTTCTTCCCTTATCCCAACCCTCATCATGAGTAACTCCATAGATTGCCTATATTCTTCCACACTAGATGACCCTTGTTTCAATCTTTGTAGCTTGTCCATAAGCTCACAGTCATAGTATAGAGGAATATGCCTCCTTCTCAATACACTACGGAGCTCATTCCAATATTGATTTGGAGGCTCATGGTTTATTCTTCTTTCTTTTTCTAAGGAGGTCCACCAATACATAGCATGCCCCTGGAAGCTAAGGGTTGCCAAAGGAACCTTTCTCTCTTCACTCAATCCATGGTAAGACAATAATTGTTTTACTTTCATTTCCCAATCCAAATAAGTTTCAACATTGTCTTTGCCATGGAATGGGGGAAGAGTGATGTTGGGTTCCCTATTGGAAGACTCCCTATGTCTATGTTGCCTTGGGGGTCTTTGATAGTAATCATCATTATGATGACTACTATAGAAGATATCACTTGGAGGTGGAGTATGATGCCCCTCCTCCTCATGAACAATTGAAGGTACCATATGCCCCTTGCCTTTTGAGGATTTAGGGGAAATGACTCTTGGTCTTGAACCACTAGCCTCCCCTCCCAAAACTAACCTAGCAAGCAACCTTTTTATCTCTTCATTATTTTTCTCATTTTCTTTTTCTCTTTTTCTTAAATCTTCCTCTCTCCTTATATTTTCTTCCTCTTTTTTTCTTAGGTACTCTTTTAGTCGCCTAAGTTCATCCCCAACACTAGACCTAGAACTACATGAGTTATGACCATCTACAAAGTGAACTATCAAAGGGAGGTGGACTACTAGGAATCACTTAATAACCAAGCCTTATCAAGTAAAAATCACTAAGCCTTTTCACACTTTTCTCACAAAACAATTTGGCACAAAAATAAAGTGTGTGTGTGTGTGAACGTTCCCCCTAGTAGGCAAAAGCAAGCCTTCTAAATGAAAATTGAGACAAATATAAAGTCCTAAGCAATTATGCTACCAAAAGCTTTAAAACATGCAAAAGAAAGCAACTTAAAACATATACTAGTCGAATTCCTAGGTGAAGGTTTTCAAATCACCTTCAAACTACACGAAATTACCACCAAATTGAAGAGGTTTAAAATGGCCAACTACAAACCAAAAATAAATGAAACTAAGGCAAAAACACAGGAGGCCGAAAATTTGACAAGAAAGAAAGATGTAGAAAAGGAAGCCTCCAAGTCTTCAATTCTCCACCCCTTCACAATGAACACCCAATGTTAGCCTTTCAATGGTGTTTTCACTCTTTGATTTGGTGTGATCCTCCAAAGTTCCTTGAACTCCAATCGGACAACCCCTCCACTCAATCCACCAAGAAAGTGTGTAGTGTTTTAGAAGTTTTCCTCACCTAGGTCAAGAAGAAAACACAACCCAAGAGTACAAGAGGCCAAGAAAGAAAAACTAAAAAGGCACAATTAAGGAAAAGGCTAAACTCAAATGGAATTTATGAGACAAACTTAGGTTTAAAAGACAAATGATGCACATAACATGTTTTATTTATTGTCTCATTCGGCCATTAAGTATTGTCCAATGGTCCAAGAATTAACTCCAAGTGCTATGGTATGAAAGTTGGTCCAAAACTCCACAAGTTTAGCAAAGGGTTCCTTTTTTCTTGTTTTTGGTTTCTTTGTTCTTTTTTGGGCTTGTCCAAGTCTCGGTTTTAATGTTCCAAGTACAACCATTTTTTTTTTCTTTTTTTTTGAATTTTATACTATTCCTTTGCTTGGGTTTTACACTTGTTTTTTGTGGTTTTGTTAGCAACATTTTGGAGTATTCTTTTAGCAACTTACACTAGCTCAATGAGACAAAATTTGAGTTTTTTTCTTAGGTTTTTAATAGCCCACGTCCAGCAGCAAAGATAGGCATATATAAATCAATTTCACACTCAAATTATCAAACACCATGTAGGCATACAAGTTCACCAAGGAATACACAAAAATTGGCCAAAAATTTGAAGCAAGTATGTGTAAAGGAATTAATCACACATGATAGTGATGTAGAACATGCTAGAACTAATTAGCATGCATGATTGACTCTCTACAGTACTCTAAACCCCACGACCATTTCAACAAACACAAGGCATGCATATCATATTTTGATCATGAAAGTGTTTAGGCATGTGTACTTGGAATTTTCTTTCAAGAAAAATTAAGAAGAATCATACTCTTATGACAAAATAGATTAAAAAAAAATCATATGATCATCATTTTCTTAGCATGCACCAAAATTTTCCAGCCACCCACACTTAAACCAAAAATGGGCGAATGCTACACAAGGAATCCTAGGCACAAGGATGATTAATAAGAAAATGTATATCATGAATCAATGATCATCACAAGATACATAGACTAAGAGAATATATATATCAAGCACCACTTTTAAGAAAAACAAGAAGATACATTAGACATGACCAAATTTATGAAAGACCAAAAACGTTATCCTTGAAGAACCTTTGGCTCTGATACCACTTGATGGCATCCTAGCTTGCACGAACATGAAGTAATGAGCAAGGATGAGGATGCCTACTCCTTGGATCAAGTCCTTCAAAGGTGATGCGTGATTTAGAGAGGATTGTGAGGGAATAGACGAAAATGGGAGATGTGGAGGAAGTGTTTGATGAAATATGTGAGAGGGCACTCTAGGGTTTGGCTCACTTCAAGGTAGATGAACGCCACTTCTAGGGTTTAGCTTTCAAGGTGGAGATAGGGTGGGAGGTGGACGAAAATAGCCAAGGTGAATAAGGATGATATAAAGGCAAAATGCTCACTCTATATTCAATATCCAAAGTGATTACATGAAGCATTACCTAAGGTATTTATAAGTGCGGGGTGACACCTAAAACCCTAGGGAGGGTCGCGGCTAGGTCATTATTAGGTCATCATTCCTTCCCTAAATGGGAAGGAAATGCATGCCAAATAACACTTACATGAACCCTAGAAGGTTCTGTCCACTTACCCTAAAAATGGCACCTTTTTGGGTTAAGCTAGCCTATACCTAGGTGTATAATAGGAGAATGCAACCTAGGGGCCTTTTCACTTGGGCCAATGCTTCTCCTTAGCCCCAAAAGTTCCATTTTTGTCATGCCCAAACACTTACATCTCCTAGGAAATAAAGCCCTAAATTCTAAGTGCCCTAAAATACAAGGGCAAAATAGGAAATATAAAGAAAATAAATTCTATGTCCTAAACACCCCAAAATACAAAGGTAAAATTGGCAAATAAAATAAACCTTATACTAATGAAGCTTAAGAGAGAATTAATACTCTATGTTCATGAGGAGAGTGTCCCTTGGTGTGTGAGCTCCCTCCTCCTCTCCTAGCCATGGACCTAGTGATGGGTCCCACATGTGTCCTCTAGGATGGTCCTCCATCAACATGATTCAGTTATAAAGAGCAATAACAGAGGTAATTTATTACCTGATATGGTAATTTGTTATCAACTCTTTAAAACGAACTAGAAACACAAATATCTCCAGGGTAATCGATTATGGGACATGGTAATCAATTATCCTGAGCTTTCTAAGATCCAAGATTGCTTTTCATTATGTGATAATTGATTATCTCTTATGGTAATCGATTAACACGATGAAAACTTTGATTCTTCAGCCTTATTTCAAGCAAGAGAGTTTGTTTTAATCTATTACCAACTTTGGTAATCTATTACCTCAGAGAGTACTTGATAAACATTTTCTAGTAACAAACGTGGTAATCTATTAACACAGAGGACATTTGAATATCCTTTTCCAGTAACAGATTTGGTAATCCATTACCCTGAATGGTAATTGATTAACAATGTTACCTTGAAAAATATTGCTTGAATCAAGTCATATTTCTATATTTAAACACTTGGTAGTAAATTACCCTTTTCAAGATAATCTATTACTTTATGTTTACTCATGAAAATGCTAAAAAATCAAATTCTTGGTTTCTTAAAAACTTGATTAGTTGTTGAATTAAGCATTCATCATCATCATCATCAATCATAAACAAACAAACACACAAGCCTATATCTATTACATTCAATACTATATCCTTTTGCATAGGCTCAAACACCATCTATACATTAACATCACAATAAAACTTCTTGAGGAGTCTTCAAGTCATCTCAATGATCTCCATCATCTCAACAGCTATGACGAGTGTCTACATCTTCTAAATGTTCACAAGTCCAACACTTGTAAAACGTGATCGAAGAGGTATGGCCAAGGGTCCTATTACTAGGGCTATGGCTAGAAGGATCTAAGAAGATCTGGCCTGTAATTAAGTTAGTGGGCCTAAGTTCATCTTGAGCTATAGGCTATTAAATATTTAAGCTCAATACGGTCTATATACTTGTACATAGTTCATAGTTTGGGCCTTGTATTTTGGGCCAAGTAGTGTAGGGAGTTTATTGTAATTTTTCCTTTTCTATTTGTTTGGGCGAAAGAGTTGCAACTTACATTTGTGCTTTGGAGTAGCATTGAATTGATTAAAACAAGCCATGTGACAGGTCCTATTGGAGGTGCACATGGACTTGTTGATAGCGTTGTCGATTCACTATCAAAAATTACTAAATTTTCCCCAAAGATTTGTAATATAGGGAACAATCTAGGTCATTCTTCTCGAAGACACAAGCCAATTGGATCCAAAATTATCACACAATTAGGGACGATAATTTGATGAACAACAAAGAGAATTTCAAATATTATAAACACAAACAAAAAATTACATCAATTCAAGATTTTAATCGTTACGGTAAAATTTTCAGTTCAAATTAATCCAAATTCAATCAACCTAAATCAACACGAACATAATCTAAATCTATATCTATTGAAATTTATAAAAAAAATGAAACTCAATCATAATCTCACAATTTCCTTAAAATTCAAGAACAGTGAATGATTGATTTAAGCAATTTAGGTTATTTTAGGTCTAAATCTAAATCTAGATCTAGATCCAAAATTAATCTTCAAATATGATCCATATCCATTAAAATAAAATTCATAATCATGAAGAATGAAAAATGGATCCAGAACAAAGAAGAAGACGAAGATAATTCGTACAATAAAAATATATTGGAAACATAAATTTTAGCGTAATTCTTGAAACCTCGAATCCGATGAATGGATTAGCCACACATCTTCATCAAGATGTTGCAATTCCTTTGTTGAAAAATGCAAAGAGAAATTTTTGAGAGAGAAAGAGAAAAAGAAGAAGAGAATTTAGAGAAACTTGTAGAGAAAGCAACTCTAAAATCTAAAAAATGAATGTAAAGTGTACACAACAAGTCTCACAAGTCCACAGTTAGCCAAGGAGAGAGTCCTCCAACCTAAGATGCTACCTTGTGGAGTAGGGCTTGCTTCAACTGACAAAGTTCCAAAATAACACCAAATTTTACCTAAATTGAAGAAATGAATTAGCAAAGAAAACTAGAAAAGTTCAATTACAAAAGCTAAACCAAAAGGATTAAATTACTAGATAGTATTCAATGAGTTTCAATAATTAACAAGAGCTAGAATTAAGGCTAAAGAAGAAGGTAAGCACTCAAAAGGAAAGTGCTAGAATGGATCTAGATTGTATTCACAAAACTCAAAAAACTGAGAAATAAACTCAAAGATTATTAGCAATTGGATCCAATGTTCTAGTAGTGTTCTTTTCTTTTTTCCTTCTCAATTTTTCACTTTTTTATTTGTAATAATATTTTTGTTTCTTTTTGAATTTCAAACTTGAGAAGGTATTTTCCTTTTTCCAAAATAAAATTGTAGCACTAGAACTTCAAAATTTCCGGATCAAGTATTTAAATTTGAATTCAAGTTTTCCTAGTGCATGCTTTTGTAGTTGCAACTTCTCATCACATATTTTTTTTAAAAAGAAATTAAATTTTCCACATGCATCTTCAACTCAGCAACACAATTTTGAATTCAAAACTTGTACTACAAATCAAATATAAATTTGATATTGAATTTGAACTTGATGCCAATTTTATTCTTAGGAATTGAAATTGTTTTGATTTTTGGCGCCAAATTTTTTAAAATTTGAATCTAAATTTTGAAACATTTAGATGACCTAGACACAATGGAAACTTAACTCTAAGAATTCACTAATGATCTAGTAGTGAATATGAACTCAATTATGAAACACAAAAGCACTCAAAGAACATTATCACAATTCAGCCAAATTATGTTATCAATCCAATTTTGTAAAAAAAAAATGCTAGATCAACAAGATTGGATGACAATTAAGGACTGTAGACCCCTAAAATTGTCCGGGTCGGAAATAAGACTCGAAGACTATCAAAGATCAATGGAAAGTCAGCCAGAAGGACTCCCAGAAGACCATAGGATAACTATCTGTAGGTTTAGAGGTCTTAGAGTAGCTGAAAATAAGAAAGTGAGAGGAGTGGAGCTCAATACGGCCTCTTTGGAGCTCAGTACGGCCCGTATTGCATTTTTGAACTGCAATACGGCCGTACTGAAACCAATACGGCCGTATTGATGTTTTTGAAATTCAATACGGCCGTATTGAATTCAATACGGCCGTATTGAAGTTCAAAACTTCAATACGGGCCGTATTGACACCAAGGGCCATACTGCGCCTCACCCCTATAAATAGGACGTCATTTGGACGTCATTGGACACTTTCACACACAGTTTTGACTCCCTCCTTGAGTATTCTGGGGTTTTTGAGCAGTGTTCTGCCCTAGAAATCTCTCTGGGAGTCGATCCGACGAAGTTCTGGAATTCCGAGCATTTAGCTTGGAGATTCGAACTAGTCGATAGTAAAAAATTATTTTGGAGGAAGGAACGAGCGGGCTTGTAGAAAGAGGGAGCGCCAAAAAGCCTCCTAGATTTCATTGATATATATAAAAGCACGCTTCAAAGGTTTCTTTTCCAAATCCTTTCTTTTATCGCTTTCCTTTATTGCTTTCTGATTGCTGCATTACATGTTTAAAGTTTTCATAATGTAGATATCTCGTTTATAATCGTTTACAATAAATAGGGGTAATTTAGTAATTTTACACTGTTATTTATGAAATAATCCGTCATAGGGAACCCGAAAGGGGCGCTGTGGGGTGCTAACACCTTCCTCACGCGTAACCGACTCCCTTACCCAACTCTGGTTGTAATGACCAAGGTTGATTTGTGAAAACCTATTGCCTTATATCTTTTTCCAATGTTTTGAGTAAAACATTGGTGGCGACTCCAAGAACCCTTTTACGAAAACCGCTAATCCATGGAGGGTCCCGCTTGGGATTAACATGGATTGGTGAATCATTTAATAAAATTGTTAGTTCGACAAGGTCTCAGTTTGAGAATAAGTCGTTCTAACAATCCACCACTTTTAAAAAACTAAAACGAGTCATGACCATCGTCGCGAATGCCAATGTCCGTTTCGGCGGGTGGCGACAGATGGCGACTCCACTGGGGAAGCCTCGAGAGTCAGTCCCATTCAGTGATGGATTCTTTTCAAAATAATAGTTTAAAATTACTTTATTACCCCTCACTTGTATGATAACATGTTTATCTATTTGGCTTTAATAATTGTTGAATGTTTAAATTCTCGCAATTGTTTGAAATAAAAACTGCACACAAACCTTTGCACACAACAGTTCCCTCTATACCCGGGGGCATGAGTGGAAAGCCATAGGGAGTGGATGTTAGTACGGCCGGTTGTCGAATGGGTCTATAGGTGCCCGTAGACCGTTGTCGGAAAACATCACTCAAGGTGATAACCATGAACTCGAGTCCGACAGTGCGTTGGAACTTTCCATCGACTTACGACGAGAGGAATTGGGTCCCTATAATGGGGGCACCTTGGGGGCCTCAGACCGGTGAGAACAGTTAGAACCTCCTTGAATATGCACTTTTCTGCAGGATACCCCTACCTCGTGATTCGCTCGTGACTGTTCGTGGATGAGTGAATTGTTTGTGCATTGTTTATGTGACATTGTTTGAGCATACATTGCATTATTTAAACATACAACATTCCCCTTTTAAAATAAGAATAAATGGGAATAAAAATCTTCCATTACATGGTGTTAACATCTACCTTCATCACATTCATATAGGTAGTTTCCCTTTTCACCCAAAAAAAATATATACAAAAAACGAAATACCCAAAAAAAAAAAAAGAAGAAAAAAAAAAGGGTTATTTATCCAAACCAAGCAATATCATGCATCATCTTAGGGACATCCCGAAAACATGATAATGCTTAGTTAAATAAACACTATGCATGCATATTCACCACCATCATCTCATATCATGCATTTTATTGTAGATTATGGAGGGATCTAGGGGAATGCAAGGGCAGTTGAAGAAAGTGGACTTCTTGTTGTACCGTGCCGAGAGGTTGGATCACCTCTGTTCCTTGATGCCACGAGAGGCTCGTTTGGAGTTTGAAAAATCTTATGGACGAGTTCTCGATTTGATGAAGATTTGTGTGGATCCAGCTTTTCTGAGAGCCTTGGTCCATTTTTGGAGTCTCGATCTGCATTGTTTCGAGTTCCCCCAGTTTGACTTAGTTCCTACTCTCGAGGAGTATGAGCTCATGCTACGATGGCCCAAATCAGCCGGGGTCTATATCTTTCATGGCAATCATGTGGCCGTGGAGAGGGTCGCAACTCAAGTCAAACTGCCATCACGATTATCTGCCTTAGTGGGGAACGGCAGTATCAAGGGTTGGAAGCTCGCAATGATTGAAGACCACCTTTCTTCCTTGGCTGGTGAGGGAGATTGGTTAGCTTTCAACAAGACTCTAGCGTTAGCCGTGTTTGGGACGATCCTATTCCCCTTTCACGCTAACACAGTGGACCATGCAGCTATGGACGCCTTCTTCGCTTGGGACGTACATATGAAGAGTCCCGTGCCGGCCATTCTTGCCGACACCTTGCTTTCTGTCAACCTATCTCAGCAGAAGCAAGGGAAAACTATCCGATGCTGCACCTCCTTGTTGTATGTGTGGGGCATCACACACTTCTATGCCTCTAGTCATATGGGGGCCTTGCCCGATCCATTGAGGAGTTTTTCAAAGATCCCCGTACGCCGCCGCTATGCTTCCGAATGGAAGGAGGAGATGGAACAGTGGAGTATTGAGCACTTCACGTGGGTTTGTCCTTGGTTCCGTCCAAGTAATGTATTGACGAAATGCGGTAGTTATCCAAGCATACCATTGATGGGTCTCAGAGGTTGCATAGCTTATTCACCAAGATTGATTATGAGGCAACTCATGAGGACTCAAATTGTTCCTACTAAAGAGGAGCTTGGAGGGTTGTGTTTCTCCTTTGATTCCGAGCATCAGAGGGATATGCACGCTGTCATTAGAGCGTGGGAGAAACCAATCTATGAGGGAGATCGAGAGCTTGGAAAGCCTCTGTCGCCACCGGCCCAAACGGGCCTCGGCGGTCGCGAAGACGGTCGAGCTCGCTTTTATTTTAGTTTTGAAAATGTATTGGATTATTAGAACGACTTGTTCTCAAACTGAGACCTTGTCGATCTTATCCAATTTATTTATTAAATGTCTTCACCAATCCATATTAATCCCAAGCGGGACCCTCCATGGATTAGTGGTTTTCGCAAAAGGAGGGTTCGTGGAGTAGCCACCAATGTTTTACTCAAAACATTGGAAAAAGGGATAAGGCAATTGATTTTATAAATCAACTTTGGCCATTACAACCAGAGTTGGGTAAGGGAGTCGGTTACGCGTGGGGAAGGTGTTAGCACCCCATAGCGCCCCTTTCGGGTTCCCTATGACAGATTATTTCTAAAATAACAGTAAAATTACTAAATTACCCCTATTTATTATAAGCGATTATACTTTAAATATCTACATGATGACAATTAAATATGCACACAGAAAGCAGTAAAAGGAAGGATTTTAAGAAGAAACCTTTGAAGCGTGCTTTTATATATTTCGTAAAACTGGGAAGCTTTTTGGCGTTCCCTCGCTCTACAAGCCCGCTCGCTCCCTCCTATAAAATTTTGACTATGGAAATCCGGAGGATTTCCCTTCGACTAGGTTCGAATCTCCAAGCTAAGTGCTCGGAATTCCAGAACTTCGTCGGATCGACTCCCAGAGAGATTTCTAGGGCAGAACACTGCTCAAAAACCCCAGAATACTCAAGGAGGGAGTCAAAACTGAGTAAAAAAGTGTGGAATGACGTCCAATTGACGTCATATTTATAGGGAATAGGCGCAATACGGCCTACAGAAGCAATACGGCCGTATTGAAATTTTTGAACTTCAATACGGCCGTATTGAGTTCAATACGGCTGTATTGAAGCTTCAATACGGCCGTATTGATTTCAGTACGGCCGTATTGAAGTTTCAGAAACTTCAATACGCCGTATTGAGTTCACTGCGGCCGTATTGAAGCATCAATACGGCCGTATTAAGTTCAATACGGCCGTATTGGGCTTCATTCCCTCCACTTCCTTATTTTGAGCCATTCTAAGACCTCTAGACCTACAGAGAACCCTCCTAGGGCCTTCCAGGAGTCCTTCTGGCTGATCTTCCTTCAGTCTTCGAGAGTCTTCAAGCTTTATTTCCGACCCGGACAATTTTAGGGGTCTACAGCTGCGCCCCCTTTACTTAGTCAAACGGTCTTTTGGTGTACCGGCTGACAAGTAAAGGAGTTGACCCAATTGTCCGGGTGATGTGCCAACCTTCTGACTTGTAGCGTCTTCCGGTGGAAAATTGTTGAGTAGCCTCTCCAGGTTGTTGCATACCTCGGCGCTTCTGACAACCTCGGTAGCTAAGTTTAACACCAACGTGCCTTTGACGACGCTGATGGCTGAGTATTGTCTCTCCAGACCTTGAGTATTGTCTCTCCAGACCTTGAGTACTGTCTCTCCAGACCTTGAGTACTGTCTCTCCAGACCTTGAGTACCGTCTCTCCAGACCTTGTTTGAGTACCGTCTCTCCAGACCTTGTTTGAGTACCGTCTCTCCAGACTTTGTTTGAGTACCGTCTCTCCAGACCTTGTTTGAGTACTGTCTCTCCAGACCTTGTTTGAGTACTGTCTCTCCAGACTTCGTTTGAGTACTGTCTCTCCAGACCTTGTTTGAGTACTGTCTCTCCAGACCTTGTTTGAGTACTGTCTCTCCAGACCTTGTTTGAGTACTGTCTCTCCAGACCTTGCCTCTTAACATCTGTCGCCACCGGCCCGAAACGGGCTTTCGGCATTCGCGAAGGATGGTTGGACTCGTTTATTTTTTTGTTTTGAAAATGTATTGGATTATTAGAACGACTTGTTCTCAAACTGAGACCTTGTCGATCCTATCCAATTTATTTATTAAAACGTCTCACCAATCCATATTAATCCCAAGCGGGACCCTCCATGGATTAGTGGTTTTCGCAAAAGGAGGGTTCGTGGAGTCGCCACCAATGTTTTACTCAAAACATTGGAAAAAGGGATAAGGCAATTGATTTAAAAATCAACTTTGGCCACTACAACCAGAGTTGGGTAAGGGAGCCGGTTACGCGTGGGGAAGGTGTTAGCACCCCACGGCGCCCCTTTCGGGTTCCCTATGACAGATTATTTTTTAAAAGAACAGTATAAAATTACTAAATTACCCCTATTTATTCTAAGCAATTATAAATTGACTATCTACATGATGACAGTTTAAATATGCACACAGAAAGCAGTAAAAGGAAGGATTGAAGGGAAACCTCTTGAAGCGTGCTTTTATATATTGCAAAGAACTGGGAAGCGTTTTGGCGTTCCCTCGCTCTACAAGCCCGCTCCTCGCTCTCCTAGAACAAAATTTTAACTAAGGGAATCAAAAAGATTTCCCCTCGACTAGGTTCGATCCTCAAGCAAAATGGCTTGGGGCTCAAGAACTTCGTCGGATCAACTCTCCGAGTGATTTCTAGGGCAGAACACTGCTCAAAAACCCCAGAATACTCAAGGAGAGGGTTGAAACTATCTGAAAAAAGTGTGGAATGACGTCCAATTGACGTCATATTTATAGGGAATAGGCGCAATACGGCCTACAGGGGCAATACGGCCGTATTGAAATTTTTGAACTTCAATACGGTCGTATTGAAGTTCAATACGGTCGTATTGAAATTCAGAAATTTCAATACGCCCGTATTGAGTTCGCTGCGGTTGTATTGAAGTGTCAATACGGTCGTATTGACTTCAGTACGACCGTATTGAAGTGTCAATACGGCCGTATTGACTTTAGTACGGCCGTATTGGGCTTTTTTCCTCCACTTCCTTATTTTGAGCTATTCTAAGACCTCTAGACCTACAGAGAACCCTCCTAGGGCCTTCGAGGAGTCCTTCTGGCTGATTATCCTTCAGTCTTCGAGAGTCTTCAAGCTTTATTTCCGACCCGGACAATTTTAGGGGTCTACAGCTGCCCCCCCTTTACTTAGTCGGACGGCCTTTTGGTGTATCGGCTGACAAGTAAAGGAGTTGACCCAATTGTCCGGGTATTGTGCCGACCTTCTGACTTGTAGCGTCTTCCGGTGGAAAAATGTTGAGTAGCCTCTCCAGGTGGGTGCATACCTCGGCGCTTCTGACATCCTCGGTAGCTGAGTTTACCTTCTCCAAGGTCAACTTCACTCGACGCCCGAGCCGGAAGTTGGACATCAACGCGCCTCTGATGACGCTGATGGTTGAGTACCGCCTCTCCAGGCTTAGCTTCACTCTTTGTTCGAGCCGGAAGCTAAATATCCTTGTGACGACGGTGAGCAGTGTGAGTTTTGCCTCTCCAGGCCTAGTCTCGCTCTTTGTTCGAGCCGGAAACCAAGCACCTTTGTGACGACGGTGAGCAGTGTGAGTTTTGCCTCTCCAGGCCTTGCTTTGCTTGTTGCCCAAGCTGGAAGCTGTAAGTACCGTCTCTCCAGGCTTAGCTTCACTCTTTGTTTGAGCCGGAAGCTAAGTACCTTTTGTGACAACGGTAAGCGGTGAGTACCCCTTTTCCAGAGATAGCTTCGCTCATTGCCCGAGCCGGAAGCTGCATGC
Organism: Cajanus cajan; assembly: GCF_000230855.2. Taxonomy (NCBI): domain Eukaryota; kingdom Viridiplantae; phylum Streptophyta; class Magnoliopsida; order Fabales; family Fabaceae; genus Cajanus; species Cajanus cajan. Next base: position 45,584,495 of record NC_138525.1, read on the forward strand.
CTCCGTGTTTGTGACGACGGGGGTAGCGTGAATATCTCCTTTCCAGGGATTCGTGATGATTTTGTCTCCACAGTCCACGATGCTGCTTCGACGGTTGTTTTTTGATTTTGTGCCACTAAAGGCTGGATAACGCAGGGATCCGTCTAGGGGATGTGCAGTTACTCATAGGTTCTTGTGTCCCAACTTTCCATTGCGTAGTTGGTTCCCACTGGGGAATTTCTGATTCCTTTGGGTGCAGACACAAAGATGCTCTTTCTGATGTGAGCGGTGCCTTATGATTGGCTGACGTCCTTTCGACGTTGGTGGAGTATCCCGGTTATCCTTGTTCGGGTGTCTCTTTTGGTTTTCTGATTTTGCTGCCTCTGTGTAGGCTGTTATCCACTGGGGGATTTTGTCGTTGATTTTGATTGGCCTCTTCTGTTAGGCGTATCAGCTTGACGTTCAATGATTGGCTGAGAGCCAGATTCCACTTGGGGAATGATTATTGATTTTTTCCTCCTTCTGCAGGGATGCCTCTTGAGTAGGCGACTGGGGATTTGGGGATCTTATGTATCCCAGAGTATTATTTAGGAAGCCTCTACAGGCTTAGCCTCACTCGACACTTGAGTTGGAGAGCTATCTTCACTGAGGAAGTTTAAGTCCTTTGACTTGGATATTCTGCTTGGGTGATCGTACTTCCATTGGGAATGTCGTCGATCTTGCTTTGATAGCTCTTGCTGGGGATTTTGAGTCCAAGAGCGTGAGTTGAGGTTTCTCTGGGGAGTATTATTTCTGCGAGCCTCTCCAGGCTCAATTATTCTTTGATGTGGGGGATGAGGAGTATTGTTTCGGCAAGCCTCTCCAGGCTCAGTTATTCTGTATAAACTGATCGTTGGATTTTCTGAATCTTTGTATTTTGCTTGCTGCTGTCATACACAAGCAATTTTCTATTTTTCTATTTTATGCAGTTGCCTCATGATAAGGTCTTTGAATGTGCAACTAATGTGTGTGTGATGCACAAATGCAATTCAATTTTTTATTTTTGTTCATTTATTTAGAAAAGTGAGTGGCTCTCCCTATCCTCTTCTTCTTGGAGGACTTTCTGTCATTGACGCGAGGGAGTATTTTTGTGAGCCTTTATGCAAGAGATTATGGATTTTACAGGAACCCCTCCAATTTTCTTTTATTGACCGATTATTAAGAGTTTCGTACAATTTTTAGAAACATCAATTTAAAGGCATAATCACATGGTCAAGAGAGAAAAGAAACAAATGGATATTTTATTGATATTCACAAATGTTTATACAGAAAGATTTACAAAAGGAATTTCTGAAGAATGGCTGGCCAAGGTAGGCTATACATTTTTGGCTTAAACAATTATATCTGTAATTGTCGCTTTTCTCGTTCCCCTAATCGTTTTGGGTGAGATGCCTGAGCCAGGAGTGTAGATACTGCAAGACGCTTGCTTCTAGAAGATTATCACTTGAACCGCCTTTCGGTTTTCGGTTCAAGTGATCGTTGCTTGCTTCACTTTTTGCATCTTATTCTTTTGCCCCTAATTTTTGCCTAGGACGTGTCCTAGCGGGGATAATTTTGCCTTTGTTTTGCCTAGTACCCTTGTACTGGCGGGCTTTTTGTCTTGCCCTAACTTTTGCCTAGGATGCCCTTTTTGGGTTTTCATCCCAGCGGGCTGATGCAAGCAACGTCTTCAAGCATAATACTTCTTTACCACGTCAGCGTTGACTGGGTATCGAAGTTCTTCTCCGTCCATGTCTGTGAGAATCAATGCTCCTCCGGAGAAAGCTCGCTTTACTACATATGGTCCTTCGTAATTTGGGGCCCACTTTCCGATTTTGTCCTTTTGAGCTGGTAGCAATTTCTTCATCACCAGCTCTCCCTCATGGTAGATTCGAGGATGGACTTTTTTGTCGAAAGCCTTTTTGATCTTCCTTTGGTAGGCTTGACCATGGCATATGGCGTTCAGTCATTTTTCTTCGATAAGGTTCAATTGGTTGTATCGACTTTGAACCCATTCTGCCTCGGAAAGTTTTGCTTCCATGATTACTCTCAGAGACGGTATCTCGACTTCAATCGGCAGAACTGCCTCCATTCCATAAACAAGGGAGAATGGAGTAGCTCCTGTGGATGTACGTACTGAAGTCCTATAACCATGGAGAGCGAAGGGTAGCATCTCATGCCAGTCTTTGAATGAGACAACCATCTTTTGTACTATCTTCTTGATATTCTTATTGGCTGCCTCAACTGCCCCATTCATCTTTGGTCGATATGGGGAAGAGTTATGGTGCTGAATTTTGAACTCTTTGCACAGCTCTTCCACCATCTTATTGTTCAAATTGGATCCATTATCAGTGATGATTTTATCGGGAATACCGTATCTGCATATGATATTCTTTCTGATGAAGGATGTTACCACCTTTCGGGTCACATGAGCATACGATGCCGCTTCTACCCATTTGGTGAAATAGTCAATGGCCACAAGGATGAACCTATGTCCATTGGATGCCTTTGGCTCGATGGGTCCAATAACATCCATGCCCCACATTGCAAATGGCCATGGTGAAGCCAGAACATTGAGTGGCGTTGGTGGGACATGAATATTGTCGGCATATGCTTGACACTTGTGGCATTTCCGGACGTATTGGTAACAATCCCTTTCAAGGGTCGACCAATAATATCCTGCTCTGAGGATTTTCTTAGCCATTGCAGGCCCGGGAATATGGGTACCGAAAACCCCCTCATGTATTTCTTTGATTACATTTTGAGCTTCGACTTGGTCTATACATCTCAACAAGACCGAGTCATAATTCTTTTTGTAGAGGGTTTCTCCAATCAACAGAAATCCCATGGCCCTTCTTCGGATATGCTTTTTATCATTATCACTAGCCATATCAGGATATTCCCCTTTTGACAGATATTGTTTGATGTCATGGAACCATGGATGATCGTCAACAGCTTCATCTATCAGTAGGCAGAACGCTTGCTTATCGTGCCGCCGGATATTGATGATGGGCATTTCATGCTCCTTATCCAAGGCGAACATCGATGATAGTGTAGCAAGGGCGTCAGCAAACTGATTCTCCTCCCTTGGAACGTATTCAAAGATGACACTTTGGAAGAATTGTGTCAAATCTTTGATATGCTCAACATATGGTATCAGTTTAGGATTTCGGACTTCCCAGTCACCTCGTAGCTGATGGATGACTAAAGCCGAATCTCCAAATACTTTGAGTTTGAGGATACCATTGTTGATAGCCGCTTGGATTCCTAACGCGCAAGCCTCGTATTCGGCCATATTATTTGTACAGTCGAAATTGAGTCTTGCTGTTAGAGGGATATGCTTTCCTTGTGGGGAGATTAACACTGTCCCAATCCCCTGTCCAAGCATGTTGGATGCTCCATCAAAATACATGGTCCACGCATCATCTTTTGGTTCTTCATGTTGTATACTCATTATATGCTCATCGGGGAAATCATCCTGAAGGGATTGGTAATCATTGGTCGGCCCGTGTGCTAGGTAATCAGCTAGGGTACTACCCTTGATGGCTTTTTGTGTGACATGTATGATGTCAAATTCTGATAGTTGTACTTGCCATCGGGCGATCTTCCCAGTGATTATTGGTTTGTCGAACACGTACTTAATTGGGTCCATTTTGGAAACCAACCAAGTAGTATGCCTTATCATGTACTGCCTGAGCCTTTGTGTTGCCCACGCTAACGCACAGCAAGTCTTTTCTAATGGCGTGTAGCGGGTTTCATAATCAAGGAACTTTTTGCTCAGGTAGTAGATGGCTTGTTCTTTCTTTCCAGTTTCGTCCTGTTGCCCTAGCACGGCTCCCATGGACTCATCAAGTACTGTCAGATAGAGGATTAATGGCCTTCCCTCGACAGGTGGCACCAATACTGGTGGATTGGCCAAGCACTGTTTGACCTTGTCAAAAGCTCGTTGACAATTCTCATCCCAAGTTTCGGAATGATTCTTGCGCAACAGCTTGAATATTGGTTTGCACGTGTCAGTCAACTGTGCGATGAACCTTGCGACGTAGTTCACCCTGCCGAGGAATCCTCTAATTTCTTTTTCAGTTTTAGGAGGAGGCATTTCCATTATTGCCTTTACTTTATCGGGGTCCACCTCTATGCCTTTTTCACTGACGATGAACCCAAGAAGCTTACCCGACCGAACTCCGAAAGTACACTTAGCCGGGTTTAGCTTAAGCTGATACTTACGAAGCCGATTGAATAATTTTCTCAAATATTGGATGTGGTCCATTTCGTCTTTTGACTTTGCGATCATGTCATCCACGTATACTTCAATTTCTTTGTGGATCATATCGTGGAATAGAGTCACCATCGCTCGTTGGTAGGTGGCACCCGCATTTTTAAGTCCAAAAGGCATCACCCTGTAGCAGAAAGTTCCCCAGGGTGTAATGAAAGAAGTTTTCTCGCGGTCTTCTATATTCATCTTGATTTGATTATACCCCGAGTATCCATCCATAAAGGAATAGAGTGTGTTTGTGGCGGTGTGATCCACAAGTGTATCGATATGTGGCAAGGGAAAATCGTCCTTTGGACTGGCACGATTCAAATCCCTATAATCAACACACACTCTAACTTTCCCGTTCTTTTTAACGACTGGCACAATGTTAGCCAGCCATTCAGGATACTGGGATACAACCAAGAATCCCGCGTCCAATTGTTTTTCTACCTCCTCCTTAATCTTTAACGACCATTCGGGCTTGATTCGTCGAAGCTTTTGCTTAATGGGTCGAAACCCCTCTTTTAAGGGCAACTTGTGTTCAACGATGTTGGAGTCCAAACCGGGCATATCGTGGTACGACCATGCAAATACGTCCTTGTATTCCCTCAACAATTGAATCAATTGCGTTTTTATTCCATCACTGATACGGGTCCCAATATTGACCTCTTTCAATTCTTGACCCTGCCCCAAATTCACGGTCTCCAATTCTTCTTGATTTGGTTGGAGTAGACGAGCTTCTTGATCTAGCAGTCTTTGCAGATCCGGAGAGATGGTCTCCTCATTACTGTCCAACTCAACCCATTCACCCTCGGCTTTCGGATCCCGGTCAGAGCGAGCAATCACAGACATAATTATTTATTGGTTCTGTTTAGGTTTAGAGTTTATTAATATTAATGAGAGAGAGAGAATAGAACAAAATGAGAGAATAATGTGTGAAAAATGCCTTTTTATTGATATATGAGTGTAAAACTGTACAAAACCCTTTATTTACATGAAAAGGTCCTCATGATCTCGGGTACTGATCATGAGTCCCTAAAAGAAAAAATGTGGAGGGGCCCTATCATGGCTTGCCCTTCTCTCTACTCCTGCTGCGGTAGAGGATTCTTGCTCACGTCGGGCGCCGTCGAATCGAAAGTGACCCACCCAGCGTCGATAAGGTCTTGGACCTTATACTTGAGAGCTCGGCAGTTCTCCGTTGAATGCCCTTGTGCCCCCGAGTGGTATAGACATTTGTCTTGTGGATTGTACCAATCGGGGTAGGGTGGATTCACCTTCTTTGGTGGAATGTAAGCTATAAGACGCGCCTCTACTAGCTTCGGCAGGAGATCGCTGTAAGTGGTCGGAAGTCTATCAAACTTCTTCACAGAATTGTTTTGCGATTTGCCTGACTTCGAAGCGGAAGAAGACGGAGCAATGGTTACAGCGTTGACTCCTCCTTCCTTCTTCTTCCCAAAGGCCTTCTTAGCTTCATATGATTGGGAAGGCTTAGCCAGCTTCCCACTTTTAAGTCCTTGTTCTACCCTTTCTCCTATGGTGATGATGTCCGAGAAGAGTGTCGTTGTGTTCCCTATCATTTTATCGTAATAGGGACCAGTCAACGAGTTGATGAATAAGGACACCGTCTCCTTATCCGACAGCGGGGGCTCTATCTGTGCCGCCAACTCCCTCCAACGTTGGGCGTACGCCTTGAAGGATTCATCGTTCTTTTTGCTCAAGGCTTGAAGATCAGACCTATCGGGTGTTAGGTCGATGTTGTATTTGTAGCGCTTGAGGAAGGCGTCGGCCAACTGCCTCCATGTGTGTACTAGATTTCCATCTAGCTGCATATACCAGTTGAGTGCAGTTTCAGCTAAGCTTTCTTGAAAGCAGTGGATCAAGAGCTTTTCATTTGTGGCATATGCAGCCATCTTGCGACAGTACATGGTGAGATGACTTTTAGGGCAAGTCGATCCCACGTACTTTGGGAAATCTGGCACTTTAAATTTAGGAGGGAATTGAATGTCCCTCACTAAACACATGTCGGCGGCATCCTTAATGTCAAAGTCATGCCCCTCCATAGCCCTTAGCCGATCCTCGAGGGCATGGAATTGTTCCTTTGAGACCTCGGGCTCTTTTATTATAATTCCTGCCCCAAGGGGTACGGCGTTTGGAGGATCTTTTTCATGCTCTTCCTCCTCTCCCTCATGATGGGACCCATGATCACTATGATGAGGATCATGGATGTTGTGATGACGCATGAGTTCCATCATTTGCGCCATCTGCTCTTTAAGCTGTGAAAGCTCGGTTGTGAGCTTCTTGTTTTGCTCCTCCAATGCTTCCATTTTCTTGATTTTCTGTGCGCGCGTAAGGACAGAGAGATGACCAGCCACTTTCTAAAATGAATGTTTAGTTAGTTTATTTTATGGAATGAATACACTCTTTAACATGAGCTTGATAAACCTCCATCTTTAAGGCGCTGCCCTTTTAAGACGGAAGTTTACCACCCTTCTTTATCTATGATTTCTCCCCAACGGAGAATCTCTATAGTCATGGGTCTCTTTTACTCATGTCAAGAGGTATTGGTGATCCTAAAATGTATGTTTTCATGAGGATGCATGATGTTTTATTGGTAATGATGTACATGCTCCTCACTTTTATTATATTTTCACACATGGTCTTTCCTCTCATGTCATGGTTTTTTATGCATGGGGATTATTTTTAGACCTTATCACGAGGTTATTTATTAATGCACAAACAATTGCACATAAGCATTTACACAAACAATTCACTCATCCACGAACAGTCACGAGCGAATCACGAGGTAGGGGTCTCCTGCAGAAAAGTGCATATTCAAGGAGGATCTAACTGTTCTCACTTGGTCAAAGGCCCCCAAGGTGCCCCCATTATAGGGACCCAATTCCTCTTGTCGTAGGTCGATGGAAAGCTCCAACGCACCGTCGGACTCAAGTTCATGGTTATCACCTTGAGTGATGTTTTCCGACAACGGTCTCATAGGCTCCTATAAACCCATCAACCGGCCGTACTAACATCCACTCCCTATGGATTACCACTCATGCCCCCGGGTATAGAGGGAACTGTTGTGTGCAAAGGTTTGTGTGCAATTTTTATTTCAAACAATTGCGGAAATTTAAACAAACAACAGTTATTTAAAGCCAAATAGATAAACATGTTATCATACAAGTGAGGGGTAATGAAGTAATTTTAACTATTTTTTGTTAAAAATAATCTGTCACTAAATGGGACTGACTCTCGAGGCTTCCCCAGTGGAGTCGCCATCTGTCGCCACCGGCCCGAAACGGGCTTTCGGCATTCGCGAAGGATGGTTGGACTCGTTTATTTTTTTGTTTTGAAAATGTATTGGATTATTAGAACGACTTGTTCTCAAACTGAGACCTTGTCGATCCTATCCAATTTATTTATTAAAACGTCTCACCAATCCATATTAATCCCAAGCGGGACCCTCCATGGATTAGTGGTTTTCGCAAAAGGAGGGTTCGTGGAGTCGCCACCAATGTTTTACTCAAAACATTGGAAAAAGGGATAAGGCAATTGATTTAAAAATCAACTTTGGCCACTACAACCAGAGTTGGGTAAGGGAGCCGGTTACGCGTGGGGAAGGTGTTAGCACCCCACGGCGCCCCTTTCGGGTTCCCTATGACAGATTATTTTTTAAAAGAACAGTATAAAATTACTAAATTACCCCTATTTATTCTAAGCAATTATAAATTGACTATCTACATGATGACAGTTTAAATATGCACACAGAAAGCAGTAAAAGGAAGGATTGAAGGGAAACCTCTTGAAGCGTGCTTTTATATATTGCAAAGAACTGGGAAGCGTTTTGGCGTTCCCTCGCTCTACAAGCCCGCTCCTCGCTCTCCTAGAACAAAATTTTAACTAAGGGAATCAAAAAGATTTCCCCTCGACTAGGTTCGATCCTCAAGCAAAATGGCTTGGGGCTCAAGAACTTCGTCGGATCAACTCTCCGAGTGATTTCTAGGGCAGAACACTGCTCAAAAACCCCAGAATACTCAAGGAGAGGGTTGAAACTATCTGAAAAAAGTGTGGAATGACGTCCAATTGACGTCATATTTATAGGGAATAGGCGCAATACGGCCTACAGGGGCAATACGGCCGTATTGAAATTTTTGAACTTCAATACGGTCGTATTGAAGTTCAATACGGTCGTATTGAAATTCAGAAATTTCAATACGCCCGTATTGAGTTCGCTGCGGTTGTATTGAAGTGTCAATACGGTCGTATTGACTTCAGTACGACCGTATTGAAGTGTCAATACGGCCGTATTGACTTTAGTACGGCCGTATTGGGCTTTTTTCCTCCACTTCCTTATTTTGAGCTATTCTAAGACCTCTAGACCTACAGAGAACCCTCCTAGGGCCTTCGAGGAGTCCTTCTGGCTGATTATCCTTCAGTCTTCGAGAGTCTTCAAGCTTTATTTCCGACCCGGACAATTTTAGGGGTCTACAACATTCAGCAGTTCCTGCCTCTTAACATTCGGCAGTTGAGTATTGCCTCTCCAGGCCTTGCCTCTTAACATTCAGCAGTTCCTGCCTCTTAACATTCGGCAGTTGAGTATCGCCTCTCCAGGCCCTGCCTCTCAACATGAGGTAGTTGAGTATCGCCTCTCCAGGCCTGTGCATACCTCGGTGCTCTCGACAACTGGGCAGCTGAGTTTACCCTCTCCAGGTCCTGCCTCTTAACATTTAGCAGTGTGAGTTTACCCTCTCCAGGTCCTGCCTCTTAACATTCAGCAGTGTGAGTTTACCCTCTCCAGGTCCTGCCTCTTAACATTCAGCAGTGTGAGTTTACCCTCTCCAGGTCCTGCCTCTTAACATTCAGCAGTGTGAGTTTACCCTCTCCAGGTCCTGCCTCTTAACATTCAGCAGTGCGAGTTTACCCTCTCCAGGTCCTGCCTCTTAACATTCAGCAGTGTGAGTTTACCCTCTCCAGGTCCTGCCTCTTAACATTCAGCAGTTGAGTTTACCCTCTCCAGGTCCTGCCTCTTAACATTCAGCAGTTGAGTTTACCCTCTCCAGGTCCTACCTCTTAACATTCAGCAGTTGAGTATTGCCTCTCCAGGCATGCTTTCGTGTCTTCTGATCACTTCGGCAATGATTTGATATGATTTTTGTCTCCACAGTCCACGATGCTGCTTCGACGGTTTTTCTGATTTTGTGCCGCTGAGGGCTGGATAACGCAGGGATCCGTCTAGGGGATGTGCAGTCATTCATAAGTTCTTGTGCCCCAACTTGCATTGCATTGTTGGTACCCATGGGGAATTTTTGACTCCTTGGGGTGTAGACACAGATGCTCTCTCTTTGAGTTGAGCGATGCCTTTTGTTTGGCTGACGTCCTTTGACGTTGGTGGAGTATCCCGGTTGTCCTTATTTGGGTGACTCTTTTCAATTTTCTGATTTTGTAGCCTCTGTGTAGGCTGTTTATCCACTGGGGATTTTGTCATTCATTTCTTGACTGGCCTCTTCTGTTAGGCAAATAATCTTGATGTTTGATGCTTGGCTGGATGCCGCATTCCGCTTGGGGAATATTTATTGAGATTTTTTATTTTTTCTCCTTTTGTAGGGATGCCTCTTGAGTAGGCGACTGAGGAATTGGAGTTCAGTGTTCGGCTGAGTGCCAGATTCCGCTTGGGGAATACTTATTGATATTTTTGATCTTTCTCCTTTTGTAGGGATGCCTCTGAGTAGGCGACTGGGGAATGAGGGATCTTATGTATCCCAGAGTATTATTTAGGAAGCCTCTACAGGCTTAGCCTCGCTCAGCACTTTGAGTCGGAGAGCTATCTTCCACTGAGGAAGTGTTAAGTCCTTTGATTTGTATATACTGTTTGGATGATCGCACTTCCATTGGGGATTGCGTCGATTTTGCTTTGATAGCTCTCGCTGGGGATTTTTCCGTGAGCTTGAGCTGAGGTTCCCTCTGGGGAGTATTATTTCTGCGAGCCTCTCCAGGCTCAATTATTCTTTGATGTGGAGTATTATTTTGGCGAGCCTCTCCAGGCTCAATTATTCTATACAGTTGGGGGAGTATTATTTCTGCAAGCCTCTCCAGGCTTTAGTTATTCTGAGGAAGTATTATTTCTGCAAGCCTCTCCAGGCTCAATTATTCTGAAAGAGTATTATTTCAGCAAGCCTCTCCAGGCTCAATTATTCTGAGAGTATTATTTCGGCGAGCCTCTCCAGGCTCAGTTATTCTGAAAGATGTGAAATCTTTGTCTTTTTTTGTCGACTTTTGACTTTTTCTGTATGTTTGCCTTTTTTGTCATTTTTTGGCTTTTTCTGTATTTTTGCCTTTTTTGTTGTTTTTCGGCTTTTTCTGTACAGAAATGTCTCAGAGTATTATTTCGGCGAGCCTCTCCAGGCTCAATTATTTTGAGAGTATTATTTCGGCGAGCCTCTCCAGGCTCAGTTATTCTGAAAGAGTATTATTTCGGCAAGCCTCTCCAGGCTTAGTTATTCTGAGAGTATTCTTTCGGCAAGCCTCTCCAGGCTCAGCTATTCTGAGAGTATTCTTTCGGCAAGCCTCTCCAGGCTCAGTTATTCTGTATGACGCTGTTGATTTTCTGAATCTTTGCATTTTGTTTGCTGCTGTCATACGCAAGCAATTTTTCTATTTTTTCTATTTTTTGCAATTGCCTCATGACGAGGTCTTTGAAAATTTCTTTATGGCCAATACGGCCGCATCCATTTCAGTACGCCCATATTTAGTTGAAATTTTGTTCATAACCCTGATTTTAGTACGGGTGTACTGAACATGGTACGGGCGCATTGTTTTTTCTGAAATTTATATTTTTTATTATTTTTTGTTTTTTCAATAAACAGAGAATAAGTGATCTTCCAGTACACCTATCATCTGTATGCATGTATGCAGTATGATGCACCTAATTCTATTTGATTCTTTTTTCAAAAGAATTAACCGATGCGTTTTTGTGTTTGGATTTTGCCATTCCTCCAGACGGACTGTGCTCTGCCGATTTCTGTTACCGAGGAATGATGCATATTTGATTTTGGTGTCATCAACCAAATGATTCTTCCCTTTCTTTAGAAGATGTGTCAACCCTCCTATTGACCACTATATCTCCATGTTTCCACTAGATTATTCAAAAATCGTTGGGACAAGAGAGAAAAGAAGGAAAGGGTATATTTTTCAAAAGTTTGTGTTTTAGAGGGGATTATTTTATTTTTGAAAAATGGTTTTTGTAAGAATGGCTGGCCAATGGTAGGCTCAAGTGTTTAGGTTAGTTTGATTAAACACTTATGAGGTTAAGCACATCTTTGTTATTAATGATTGTGTTTTGACAACTTGGATAGCTTTTCTTGAGCCCCTTGTTGAATTCGATTGATGGTACCATCATGGATTTATTTTGTTTTTCTTTTTTGACGGCCCTAACTTTTGCCTAAAACACCCATTTGTGATGTCTTAGCGGGCTTTTGTTTTTGTTCATTATTTTGTAACCCTAATTTTTGCCTAGGTCACCCTTTTGTGGGATTCCTAGCGGGTCTTTTGCTCTTATTTTTGTGCAGCCCCCTTTTTGGGTTTCCTGCCGAGCTTTTTGTTTTTTTTTAGGATTTTTGTCCTGAATGGATTTCTTTTATCCATGACGGCACTTATTGAGGCCAAGAAAAGGTGCTCCAAGTTGACACACACACTTCCACATAAAAATGATGTGGGTTTATTATTATTAAGATGATTTTAACCTCATTCATGTTTATTCAAACAGGGTTAAAATAATGTGGTCTAGAATTTTATTGCAAGCGAGAAAAGAAGCAATAAAGAATTAATGAAGAATGATTTTATTATAATCGCAGCGGAAACATGTGCCCTATCGAGGCTCGGGGGTCGGGCTGTCCCCGAGGAGTGATCTCTAATAGTCACTGAATTTACACATCCCTATTAGAAGGAGAAAAACATTTTGACGACGACGACCGACCTTGACGCTTGTCAACCGACCTTCCTAAAGATCTGGCTTAAAGAACGTCGAGAAGGATCTTGATTCCTCTTCGTTCTTTGATCTTTATAAGGGTTGTATCCTAACCCTTGTTTCCCCGGGTTATCCTTGATAATGGGTAGCTCCGGGATTCCTTGGGAGTCCTTGCCTAATCCTTGTCCTGGCAAGTATCCGTTCTTGGTGAGCATGGAGGCTACCTTCTTCATTTCTCGGGGAAACGTTTCGACATTGGCGATTTCCAATGCTTGGAAGGCGGTTTCTAAAGCTTCCTCCGTTGCATCCACGTAAGGTATGGTGGATGGCTAACTGATGAGTATATCATCTTCAGCTTGTACAGTCACCAGCTTGTCACCCACAATGAATTTGACTTTCTGGTGGAGCGTAGAAGGTACAGCTTTCGCATCATGAATCCAAGGTCGGCCGAGGAGACAACTGTATGCGGGAGTAATGTCCATCACTTGGAATTCGACATTAAAGATAGTGGGTCCAATTTGGATTGGAAGATTGATCTCTCCCACTACTTCTCTCTTAGATCCATCGAAGGTTCGAACGATCATGTTGCTCGGGCGCATTTGGACTCCCTTGATCGCCAATTGCTTGAGCGTTCTTTTTGGCATCACATTCAAGGAAGATCCATTATCTACCAAGACTTTAGCGATGTGATACTCCTTGCACTTTACAGAGATGTGCAAGGGCTTGTTGTGGATTGATCCCTCGGCGGGGATTTCTTCATCGATGAAGGTGAGGTGATCATTAGCCTTGATGTGACTAACAATCCCCTCAAACTCGTCTTGGGAGATAGTGTGCGACACGTATGCCTCGTTCAAGACTTTCAACAGAGCTTGCCGATGCGGTTCGGAGCTTAGGATCAACGACAACAGCGTAATCTTTGCTGGCGTCCTATGAAGTTGATCCACGATGGAATACTCGCTCTGTCGGATAAACTTTAACAGCTCATTAGTCTCCTCCTCGGATTCTTTATTTTCCTCGGTTTTATCCTTTTCTTTTTTTTTCTTTATTCTTGGGGGCTTTATCATGAAGATCTTCGGGAGTGTAGATCCTGCCACTCCTAGTCATGCCCCCAAGTCCAGCGATGTTGGAGATATCGCTGTCGGCAGAAGAGTGGATGTCGTATATCCACGGCACAGCCTTATTTGATTCGTAGGGGAAAGGTCCTGGAGCGGTGATCCTTAATGGTGTCGGACCTTCCCCTTTATTCGTCTTGATTACCAACAACGGAGTTGATGTGCGCTCGCTTGGCGCGGTTGTTGGCTTACACTTGATGACGAACGGCGTGCGATCCATTTTTGAACATACGCATCGATTTAATCCTTTCTTTTTATTTATGTTTATTACTGAATTACTAGGAGGGATGTATGAAATGAATGATTCCTAGATCCCTCCATGATCTATATGCATGAGATGATGATGTTGAATATGCATGCATTGTGTTTATTGAACTAAGCATTATCATGTTTTTAGGATTTTCCTAAGATGATGCATGATATTGCTTGGTTTGGGAAAATACATATTTTTCTTTTGAATATTTTGTATCTTTTTTGTATTTTTTGGGTGAAAAGGGAAACTACCTATATGAATGCAATGAAGGTAGATGTTAACACCATGTACTAGAAGATCTTTATTTCTATTTATTCTTTTTATTTAAAAAAGAATGTTGTATGTTTAAAAGGTGCAAATGTATGCTCATACAATGTCACATAAAAATGCACACACAATTCACTCATCCACGAACAGTCACGAGCGAATCACGAGGTAGGGGTCTCCTGCAGAAAAGTGCATATTCAAGGAGGATCTAACTGTTCTCACTTGGTCAAAGGCCCCCAAGGTGCCCCCATTATAGGGACCCAATTCCTCTCATCGTAGGTCGATGGAAAGCTCCAACGCACCGTCGGACTCAAGTTCATGGTTATCACCTTGAGTGATGTTTTCCGACAACGGTCTACGGGCACCTATAGACCCATTCGACAACCGGCCGTACTAACATCCACTCCCTATGGTTAATCACTCATGCCCCCGGGTGTAGAGGGAACTGTTGTGTGCAAAGGTTTGTGTGCAGTTTTTATTTCAAACAATTGCGGAATTTTAAACATACAACAGTTATTTAAAGCCATATAATAAAACATATTATAATACAAGCAAGGGGTAATGAAGTAATTTTAACTATTATTTGTTAAAATAATCTGTCACTAAATGGGACTGACTCTCGAAGCTTCCCCAGCGGAGTCGCCATCTGTCGCCACCGGCCCAAACGGGCCTCGGCGGTCGCGAAGACGGTCGAGCTCGCTTTTATTTTAGTTTTGAAAATGTATTGGATTATTAGAACGACTTGTTCTCAAACTGAGACCTTGTCGATCTTATCCAATTTATTTATTAAATGTCTTCACCAATCCATATTAATCCCAAGCGGGACCCTCCATGGATTAGTGGTTTTCGCAAAAGGAGGGTTCGTGGAGTCGCCACCAATGTTTTACTCAAAACATTGGAAAAAGGGATAAGGCAATTGATTTTATAAATCAACTTTGGCCATTACAACCAGAGTTGGGTAAGGGAGTCGGTTACGCGTGGGGAAGGTGTTAGCACCCCACAGCGCCCCTTTCGGGTTCCCTATGACAGATTATTTCTAAAATAACAGTAAAATTACTAAATTACCCCTATTTATTATAAGCGATTATACTTTAAATATCTACATGATGACAATTAAATATGCACACAGAAAGCAGTAAAAGGAAGGATTTTAAGAAGAAACCTTTGAAGCGTGCTTTTATATATTTCGTAAAACTGGGAAGCTTTTTGGCGTTCCCTCGCTCTACAAGCCCGCTCGCTCCCTCCTATAAAATTTTGACTATGGAAATCCGGAGGATTTCCCTTCGACTAGGTTCGAATCTCCAAGCTAAGTGCTCGGAATTCCAGAACTTCGTCGGATCGACTCCCAGAGAGATTTCTAGGGCAGAACACTGCTCAAAAACCCCAGAATACTCAAGGAGGGAGTCAAAACTGAGTAAAAAAGTGTGGAATGACGTCCAATTGACGTCATATTTATAGGGAATAGGCGCAATACGGCCTACAGAAGCAATACGGCCGTATTGAAATTTTTGAACTTCAATACGGCCGTATTGAGTTCAATACGGCCGTATTGAAATTCAGAAATTTCAATACGGCCGTATTGAGTTCAATACGGCTGTATTGAAGCTTCAATACGGCCGTATTGATTTCAGTACGGCCGTATTGAAGTTTCAGAAACTTCAATACGCCGTATTGAGTTCACTGCGGCCGTATTGAAGCATCAATACGGCCGTATTAAGTTCAGTACGGCCGTATTGGGCTTCATTCCCTCCACTTCCTTATTTTGAGCCATTCTAAGACCTCTAGACCTACAGAGAACCCTCCTAGGGCCTTCCAGGAGTCCTTCTGGCTGATCTTCCTTCAGTCTTCGAGAGTCTTCAAGCTTTATTTCCGACCCGGACAATTTTAGGGGTCTACAGCCTCGGGTATCCGCCTCCACCGACTACGAGATATGGAGGAGCGAGAGAGGGGTGTCCCAACCATCCACCTCTTGCGCAACTGCAACTACAAGGAGGATAATGCAAGAACAAGTCGACGCCTTGACCAAGAAGCTGGAAATTATGGGAGCTCAAATGAGAGTTCTTGAAGAGAAAAATGAAGAATCCAGTTTCGTCATCGATGGTCTACAAAGGCAATGCAAGAAGAAAGACCACGAGATAGAGCGGCTCAAGGATGAGTGTGCTAACCTCAATGAGGAGGCTACTCGGGCATCCAAAATGCCAAAGGTTGAACCGAGTAGTCAACTCCAAGAAGTCAACGCAAAGATAGCACACCTTGAAGCCGAACATGCAAGGCAGGCACAGTTGATCAAGGACATGCAAGACAATCTGCTCTTGACTCGATCTGATGCACAGCAATGGCGGGAAGTTGCTCAACAACAAACCGCAAGCCTTTCCGATTTCCGCAAGAGAGAAAGGGAAGGACTAGCACAGATGGCTAGACTCCGAGAGGAGAAGGATCGAGCCGAAGACGAGCTTAACGAACTGCAGGCCATGATCAACTATCACACTCAAAAGGCGAAGGACGCTCAGAAAATCAGTGATGATATGAGCCAAGCCGTCCATATGCAAGTTGAAGCAATGGCACGTCATGTGGAGGAAGCCGAAGACGAATGGAGAAGAAAAATGAACCCGCCTGTGGGTTTTTATCGGCTTTTCTCATATTGTAAAAAATTGCTTCAAAGCATTGTATGATAAGTTGTACACTTTCTATGATCAATGAAATCAAGTTTTTGATTTATGAAATCTCTCAATTGCCTTTGCATTTCATAGTCATTCATTTGCATACATCTCTCCAAGTAATTTAATAATAAACATTAATAAAAAGAAAGAATTAATCGATGCGTATAATCAAAGAGTGGATCGCACGCCATTTGTTATCAAATGCAAACCAACAACTGCGCCAAGCGAGCACACGACAACTTCGTTGTTGGTAATCAAGACGAACAAAGGGGAAGGTCCGACACCGTTAAGGATCACTACTCCAAGGCCTTTTCCCTACGAATCAAATAAGGCTGTGCCATGGATATACGACATCCATTTTTCTGCCGACAGCGATTTCTCTAACATCGCTGGACTTGGGGGCATGACTAGGAGTGGCAGGATCTACACTCCCAATGATCTTCATGATAAAAGCTCCCAAGAATAAAGGAAAGGAAAATAAAGAATCCGAGGAGGAAAATCTAGAGACCGCCTTCCAAGCATTGGAAAGTGCCAATGTTGAAACGTTTCCCCGAGAAATGAAGACGGTACCGAAATGAATAGGGCAGCATTGGCCATAACATCCACACCAATACGGGCGTATTAAATTCAATACGGCCCGTATTGGCCCATTCTCATTCATCACAACATCTTCATTCCTCTGCATACTTCATCTGTGAGTGTGTTTGAGATCCCTCCAACAGAAAAAGCCGAAAAATCGACAAAAAAGGCAAAAATACAGAAAAAGCCAAAAATCAACAAAAAAAAGGCAAAATACAGAAAACCCAACAAATTGTACAAAATAACTGAGCCTGGAGAGGCTTGCCGAAATAATACTCGTACAGAATAACTGAGCCTGGAGAGGCTTGCCGAAATAATACTCTCTCAGAATAATTGAGCCTGGAGAGGCTTGCCGAAACAATACTCCCTCATCAGAATAATTGAGCCTGGAGAGGCTTGCCGAAACAATACTCCCTCTCAGAATAATTGAGCCTGGAGAGGCTCGCCGAAATAATACTCCCCAGAGATATCTCAGCTTCCACTCACGGGCCAAATTCCCCAGTGAAAGCTATCAAACCAAGATCAGCAAGATTCCCCAAGGAGGGTTTGATCATCCAGACAGAATATCCAAGTCGAAAGGACTCATACTTCCTCAGTGGAGAATAGCTTTCCAACTCAAGCGACGAGTGAAGCTAAGCCTGAAAAGGCTTTCTAAATAATACTCTGGGATACATAAGATCTTCAATCCCCATTCGCCTACTCAGAGGCACTCCTTCAAAAAGAGAAAAATCAAAAAGATCAATAACCATTCCCCAAGCGGAATCCGGCACTCAGCCGAACACCAAACATCAAGATAATTCGCCTACTCAGAGGCACTCCTTCAAAAAGAGAAAATCCAAAAAAAATCAATAACCATTCCCCAAGCGGAATCCGGCACTCAGCCGAACACCGAACATCAAGATCATTTGCCTACTTAGAGGCACTCCTCCAAAAAAGGAAAACCCAAAAAGATCAATACCCGTTCCCCAAGAGGAATTCGGTATCCAATCAAATACCGAACGTCAAGATGATCCGCCTAACAGAAGAGGCCAGTCAAAACCAATACGACAGAATCCCTCAGCGGATAATAGCCTACACAGAGGCAACAAAAATCAGAAAATCAAAAAGAGTCACCCGAATAAGGATAACCGGGATACTCCACCAACGTCGAAAGGACGTCAGCCAATCATAAGGCATCGCTCACCTCAGGAAGAGCATCTTTGTGTCTGCATCCCCACGGAAACAGAATTTCCCAATGGGCACCAACTACACAATGAAAAGTTAGGACACAAGAACCTATGAGTAACTGCACATCCCCTAGACGGATCCCTGCGTTATCCAGCCCTCAGCGGCATCAAAATAAAAAACAACCGTCGAAGCAGCATCGTGGACTGTGGAGACAAAATCATACGACAGAATCCCCCAGTGGATAACAGCCTACGCAGAGGCAATAAAACCAGAAAATCAAAAAGAGTCACCCGAATAAGGATAACCGGGATACTCCACCAACGTCGAAAGGACGTCAGCCAATCATAAGGCATCGCTCACCTCAGGAAGAGCATCTTTGTGTCTGTATCCCCACGGAAACAGAATTTCCCAATGGGCACCAACTACACAATGAAAAGTTGGGACACAAGAACCTATGAGTAACTGCACATCCCCTAGACGGATCCCTGCGTTATCCAGCCCTCAGCGGCATCAAAATAAAAAAACAACCGTCGAAGCAGCATCGTGGACTGTGGAGACAAAATCATACGACAGAATCCCCCAGTGGATAACAGCCTACGCAGAGGCAATAAAACCAGAAAATCAAAAAGAGTCACCCGAATAAGGATAACCGGGATACTCCAACACCGTCGAAAGGACGTCAGCCAACCATAAGGCACCGCTCACATCAGAAAGAGCATCTTTGTGTCTGCACCCCCAAGGAATCAGAAATTCCCCAGTGGGCACCAACTACGCAATGGAAAGTTGGGACACAAGAACCTATGAGTAACTGCACATCCCCTAGACGGATCCCTGCGTTATCCAGCCCTCAGTGGCACAAAAATAAAAAACAGTCATCGAAGCAGCATCGTGGACTGTGGAGACAAAACTATCACAAATCCCTGGAGAGGGCAAACTCATGCTTGTCGCCACCGGCCCAAACGGGCCTCGGCGGTCGCGAAGACGGTCGAGCTCGCTTTTATTTTAGTTTTGAAAATGTATTGGATTATTAGAACGACTTGTTCTCAAACTGAGACCTTGTCGATCTTATCCAATTTATTTATTAAATGTCTCACCAATCCATGTTAATCCCAAGCGGGACCCTCCATGGATTAGTGGTTTTCATAAAAAGGAGGGTTCTTTGGAGTCGCCACCAATGTTTTACTCAAAACATTGGAAAAAGGGATAAGGCAATCGATTCAAAAATCGACTTCGGCCATTACAACCAGAGTCGGGTAAGGGAGTCGGTTACGCGTGGGGAAGGTGTTAGCACCCCACAGCGCCCCTTTCGGGTTCCCTATGACAGATTATTTCTAAAATAACAGCGTAAAATTACTAAATTACCCCTATTTATTCTAAGCAATTATAAATTAACTATCTACATGACGACAGTTTAAATATGCACACAGAAAGCAGTAAAAGGAAGGACTTTAAGAAGAAACCTTTGAAGCGTGCTTTTATATATTTCGTAAAACTGGGAAGCTTTTTGGCGTTCCCTCGCTCTACAAGCCCGCTCGCTCCCTCCTATAAAATTTTGACTATGGAAATCCGGAGGATTTCCCTTCGACTAGGTTCGAATCTCCAAGCTAAGTGCTCGGAATTCCAGAACTTCGTCGGATCGACTCCCAGAGAGATTTCTAGGGCAGAACACTGCTCAAAAACCCCAGAATACTCAAGGAGGGAGTCAAAACTGAGTGTGAAGTGTCCAATGACGTCCAATTGACGTCATATTTATAGGGAACAGGCCCAATACGGGCTACAGAATCAATACGGCCGTATTGAAATTTTTGAACTTCAATACGGCCGTATTGAGTTCAATACGGCCGTATTGAAGCTCAGAAATTTCAATATGGCCGTATTGAGTTCACTGCGGCTGTATTGAAGCTTCAATACGGCCGTATTGATTTCAGTACGGCCGTATTGAAGTTTCAGAAACTTCAATACGCCGTATTGAGTTCACTGCGGGCATATTGAAGCTTCAATACGGCCGTATTAAGTTTAGTACGGCCGTATTGGGCTTCATTCCCTCCACTTCCTTATTTTAAGCTACTCTAAGACCTCTAAATCTACAGATAGCCATCCTATGGTCTTCTAGGAGTCCTTCTGGCTGACTTTCCTTCGATCTTTGAGGGTCTTCGAGTTTTATTTCCGACCCGGACAATTTTAGGGGTCTACAGCTGCCCCCCCTTTACTTAGTCGGACGGCCTTTTGGTGTACCGGCTGACAAGTAAAGGAGTTGACCCAATTGTCCGGGTGATGTGCCGACCTTCTGACTTGTAATGTCTTCCGGTGGAAAATTGTTGAGTAGCCTCTCCAGGTGGGTGCATACCTCGGCGCTTCTGACATCCTCGGTAGCTGAGTTTAACACCAACGTGCCTCTGACGACGCTGATGGCTGAGTATTGTCTCTCCAGACCTTGAGTATTGTCTCTCCAGACCTTGAGTACTGTCTCTCCAGACTTTGTTTGAGTATTGTCTCTCCAGACTTTGTCTGAGTACCGTCTCTCCAGACTTTGTTTGAGTATCGTCTCTCCAGACTTTGTTTGAGTATCGTCTCTCCAGACTTTGTTTGAGTATCGTCTCTCCAGACTTTGTTTGAGTATCGTCTCTCCAGACTTTGTTTGAGTACCGTCTCTCCAGACTTTGTTTGAGTACCGTCTCTCCAGACTTTGTTTGAGTATCGTCTCTCCAGACCTTGTTTGAGTACCGTCTCTCCAGACCTTGTTTGAGTACCGTCTCTCCAGACCTTGTTTGAGTACCGTCTCTCCAGACCTTGTTTGAGTACCGTCTCTCCAGACCTTGTTTGAGTACCGTCTCTCCAGACCTTGTTTGAGTACCGTCTCTCCAGACCTTGTTTGAGTACCGTCTCTCCAGACCTTGTTTGAGTACCGTCTCTCCAGACCTTGTTTGAGTACCGTCTCTCCAGACTTTGTTTGAGTACCGTCTCTCCAGACCTTGTTTGAGTACCGTCTCTCCAGACCTTGTTTGAGTACCGTCTCTCCAGACCTTGTTTGAGTACCGTCTCTCCAGACCTTGTTTGAGTACCGTCTCTCCAGACTTTGTTTGAGTACCGTCTCTCCAGACTTGTGCATACCTCGGTGCTCTCGACAACTGGGTAGCTGAGTATTGCCTTTTAGGCTTTGAGATGATTTTGTCTCCACAGTCCACGATGCTGCTTCGACGGTTTTTTCTGATTTTGTGCCACTGAGGGCTGGATAACGCAGGGATCCGTCTAGGGGATGTGCAGTCATTCACAGGTTCCTGTGCCCCAACTTGCATTGCATTGTTGGTACCCATGGGGAATTTCTGACTCCTTGGGGTGTAGACACAGATGCTCTTTCTCTCTGAGTTGAGCGATGCCTTATGTTTGGCTGACGTCCTTTGACGTTGGTGGAGTATCCCGGTTCATCCTTATTCGGGTATCTCTTTTTGATTTTCTGATTTTTGCTGCCTCTGTGTAGGCTGTTATCCGCTGGGGATTCTGGATGTTGATTTTGTCTCCACAGTCCACGATGCTGTTTCGACGATTGTTTTTGATTTTTGTGCCAGTGAGGGCTGGATAACGCAGGGATCCGTCTAGGGGATGTGCAGTTACTCATAGGTTCTTGTGTCCCAACTTTCCATTGAGTAGTTGGCGCCCATTGAGGAATTTCTGTTTCCTTGGGGTGTAGACACGAAGATGCTCTTTCTGAGATGAGCACTGCCTTATGATTGGCTGACGTCCTTTGGACGTTGGTGGAGTATCCCGGTTATCCTTATTCGGGTAACTCTTTTTAATTTTTGGATTTTGTTGCCTCTGTGTAGGCTGTTATCCGCCAGGGGATTTTGTCATTGGTTTGTGATTGGCCTCTTCTGTTAGGCAGATCATCTTGATGTTCAATGATAGGCTGAGAGCCGGATTCCACTTGGGGAATGATTATTGATCTTTTTATGATTTTTCCTTTTGAAGGAGTGCCTCTTATGTAGGCGACTGAGGAATTGGGGTTCAGTGTTCGGCTGAGTGCCGGATTCCGCTTGGGGAATATTTATTGATATTTTTTTGATTTTTCTCCTTTTGCAGGGATGCCTCTGAGTAGGCGATTGGGGAATGAGGGATCTTATGTATCCCAGAGTATTATTTAGGAAGCCTCTGCAGGCTTAGCCTCACTCAACACTTGAGCTGGAGAGCTATCTTCACTGAGGAAGTTTAAGTCCTTTGACTTGTATATACTGTTTGGATGATCGCACTTCCATTGGGGATTGCGTCGATTTTGCTTTGATAGCTCTCGCTGGGGATTCGTTCCGTGAGCTTGAGTTGAGGTTTCTCTGGGGAGTATTATTTCTGCGAGCCTCTCCAGGCTCATTTATTCTGAGAGAGTATTATTTCTGCAAGCCTCTCCAGGCTTAGTTATTCTGAAAGAGTATTATTTCGGCGAGCCTCCCCAGGCTCAGTTATTCTGAGAGAGTATTATTTCAGTAAGCCTCTCCAGGCTCAGTTATTCTGATGAGAGTATTATTTCAGCAAGCCTCTCCAGGCTCAGTTATTCTGTAAGAGTATTATTTCAGCAAGCCTCTCCAGGCTCAATTATTCTGAGAGTATTATTTCGGCGAGCCTCTCCAGGCTCAGTTATTCTGAAAGATGTGAAATCTTTGTCTTTTTTTGTCGACTTTTGACTTTTTCTGTATGTTTGCCTTTTTTGTCATTTTTTGGCTTTTTCTGTATTTTTGCCTTTTTTGTCATTTTTTGGCTTTTTCTGTATTTTTGCCTTTTCTGTTGTTTTTCGGCTTTTTCTGTACATAAATGTCTCAGTTATTATGAGAGAGTATTATTTCGGCGAGCCTCTCCAGGCTCAATTATTTTGAGAGAGTATTATTTCGACAAGCCTCTCCAGGCTCAGTTATTTTGAGAGAGTATTATTTCGACAAGCCTCTCCAGGCTCAGTTATTCTGAGAGTATTCTTTCGGCAAGCCTCTCCAGGCTCAGTTATTCTGAGAGTATTCTTTCGGCAAGCCTCTCCAGGCTCAGTTATTCTGAGAGTATTCTTTCGGCAAGCCTCTCCAGGCTCAGTTATTCTGTATGACGCTGTTGATTTTCTGAATCTTTGCATTTTGTTTGCTGCTGTCATACACAAGCAATTTTTTCTATTTTTTCTATTTTATGCAATTGCCTCATGACGAGGTCTTTGAAAATTTCTTTATGGCCAATACGGCCGCATCCATTTCAGTACGCCCATGTTTGAGTTAAAAATTTGTTCATAACCCCAATTTTAGTACGGGTGTACTGAACATGGTACGGGCGCATTGTTTTTTTCTGAAGTTTATATTTTTTATTTTTTTTGTTTTTTCAATAAACAGAGAATAAGTGATCTTCCAGTACACCTATCATCTGTATGCATGTATGCAGTATGATGCACCTAATTCTATTTGATTCTTTTTTCAAAAGAATTAACCGATGCATTTTTGTGTTTGGATTTTGCCATTCCTCCAGACGGACTGTGCTCTGCCGATTTCTGTTACCGAGGAATGATGCATATTTGATTTTGGTGTCATCAACCAAATGATTCTTCCCTTTCTTTAGAAGATGTGTCAACCCTCCTATTGACCACTATATCTCCATGTTTCCACAAGATTATTCAAAAATCGTTTGGGACAAGAGAGAAAAGAAGGAAAGGATATATTTTCAAAGGTTTGTGTTTTAGAGGGGATTATTTTATTTTTGAAAAATAGTTTTTGTAAGAATGGCTGGCCATGGTAGGCTTATGTGTTTAGGCTTGTTCGATTAAACACTTATGAGGTTAAGCACATCTTTGTTATTAATGATTGTGTTTTGACAACTTGGATAGCTTTTCTTGAGCCCCTTGTTGAATTCAATTGATGGTACCATCATGGATTTATTTTGTTTTTTTTTCTTTTTTTGACGGCCCTAACTTTTGCCTAAAACACCCTTTTGTGATGTCTTAGCGGGCTTTTGTATTCATTTTGTAACCCTAACTTTTGCCTAGGTCACCCTTTTCGTGGGATTCCTAGCGGGTTTTTGTCTTCATTTTGTAACCCTAACTTTTGCCTAGGTCACCCTTTTGTGGGATTCCTAGCGGGTCTTTTGCTCTTATTTTTGTGCAGCCCCCTTTTTGGGTTTCCTGCCGAGCTTTTTGTTTTTTAGGATTTTTGTCCTGAATGGATTTCTTTTATCCATGACGGCACTTATTGAGGCCAAGAAAAGGTGCTCCAAGTCGTTATGCACATTTCCACATAAAAATGATGCGGGTTTATTATTATCAAGATGATTTTAACCTCATTCATGTTTATTCAAACAGGGTTAAATAACGTGGTTTAGATTTTTATTGCGAGCAAGAAAAGAAGCAATAAAAAAGAATGATTTTATTATAATCATGATGGAAACATGTGCCCTATCGAGGCTTGAGCCCCTTGTTGAATTCAATTGATGGTACCATCATGGATTTATTTTGTTTTTCTTTTTTTGACGGCCCTAACTTTTGCCTAAAACACCCATTTGTGATGTCTTAGCGGGCTTTTGTTTTTGTTCATTATTTTGTAACCCTAATTTTTGCCTAGGTCACCCTTTTGTGGGATTCCTAGCGGGTCTTTTGCTCTTATTTTTGTGCAGCCCCCTTTTTGGGTTTCCTGCCGAGCTTTTTGTTTTTTAGGATTTCTTTTATCCATGATGGCACTTATTGATGCCAAGAAAAGGTGCTCCAAGCTGTCATGCACATATAAACATGATGCGGGTTTATTGTTATCAAGATGATTTTAACCTCATTTATGCTTATTCAAACAGGGTTAAAATAATGTGGTCTAGAATTTTATTGCAAGCGAGAAAAGAAGCAATAAGAAATAATAATGAATGATTTTATTATAATCATAGTGGAAACATGTGCCCTATCGAGGCTCGGGGGTCGGGCTGTCCCCGAGGAGTGATCTCTAATAGTCACTGAGTCTATACATCCCTATCGGAAGGAGAAAAACATTTTGACGACGACGACCGGCCTTGACGCTTGTGAACCGGCCTTCCTAAAGATCTGGCTTAAAGAACGTCGAGAAGGATCTTGATTCTTCTTCGTTCTTTGATCTTTGTTAGGGTTGTATCCTAACCCTTTTTTTTCCGGATTATCTTTGATAACGGGTAGCTCCGGGATTCCTTGGGAGTCCTTGCCTAATCCTTGTCCTGGCAAGTATCCGTTCTTAGTGAGCATATGGGCTACCTTCTTCATTTCTCGGGGAAACGTCTCAACATTGGCAATTTCCAATGCTTGGAAGGCGGTTTCTAAAGCTTCCTCCGTTGCATCCACATAAGGTATGGTGGATGGCTTGCTGATGAGTATGTCATCTTCAGCTTGTACGGTCACCAGTTTGTCACCCACTATGAACTTGACTTTCTGGTGGAGCGTAGAAGGAACAGCTTTCGCATCATGAATCCAAGGTCGGCCGAGGAGACAGCTGTATGCGGGAGTAATGTCCATCACTTGGAATTCGACTTTAAAGACGGTGGGTCCAATTTGGATTGGAAGATTGACTTCTCCCACCACTTCTCTTTTAGAGCCGTCGAAAGCTCGAACGATCATGTTGCTCGGGTGCAGTTGGACTTCCTTGATTGCCAATTGCTTGAACGTTCTTTTTGGCATCACATTCAAGGAAGATCCATTATCTACCAAGACTTTAGCGATGTGATACTCCTTGCACTTTATAGAGATGTGCAAGGGCTTGTTGTGGTTTGATCCCTCGGCGGGGATTTCTTCATCGGTGAAGGTGAGGTGATCACTAGCCGTGATGTGACTAACAATCCCCTCAAACTTGTCTTGGGAGATAGTGTGCGACACGTATGCCTCGTTCAAGACTTTCAACAGAGCTTGCCGATGCGGTTCGGAGCATAGGATCAACGACAACAGCGTAATCTTTGCTGGCGTCCTATGAAGTTGATCCACGATGGAGTACTCGCTCTGTCGGATAAATTTTAACAGCTTGTCAGTCTCCTCCTCGGATTCTTTTTCCTCGGTTTTCTTTTCTTCTTTTTCTTTATTCTTGGGGGCTTTGTTATGAAGATCATCGGGAGTGTAGATCCTACCACTCCTAGTCATGCCCCCAAGTCCAGCGATGTTGGAGATATCGCTGTCGGCAGAAGAGTGGATGTCGTATATCCACGGCACAGCCTTATTTGATTAGTAAGGGAAAGGCCTTGGAACTGTGATCCTTAATGGTGTTGGACCTTCCCTTTTGTTTGTCTTGATTACCAACAACGGAGTTGACGTGTGCTCGCTTGGCGCGGTTGTTGGCTTACACTTGATAACGAACGGCGTGCGATCCATTCTTTGAATATACGCATCGATTATTTCTTTCTTTTTATTAATGTTTATTAATGGATTACTAGGAGAGATGTATGAAATGAATAACTCCTAGATCCCTCCATGATCTATATGCATGATATGAGATGATGGTGATGAATATGCATGCATAGTGTTTATTCGACTAAACATTATCATTGTAGACCCCTAAAATTGTCCGGGTCGGAAATAAAGCTTGAAGACTCTCGAAGACTGAAGGAAGATCAGCCAGAAGGACTCCTGGAAGGCCCTAGGAGGGTTCTCTGTAGGTCTAGAGGTCTTAGAATAGCTCAAAATAAGGAAGTGGAGGGAATGAAGCCCAATACGGCCGTACTGAACTTAATACGGCCGTATTGAAGCTTCAATACGGCCGCAGTGAACTCAATACGGCATATTGAAGTTTCTGAAACTTCAATACGGCCGTACTGAAATCAATACGGCCGTATTGAAGCTTCAATACAGCCGTATTGAACTCAATACGGCCGTATTGAAATTTCTGAATTTCAATACGGCCGTATTGAACTCAATACGGCCGTATTGAAGTTCAAAAATTTCAATACGGCCGTATTGCTTCTGTAGGCCGTATTGCGCCTATTCCCTATAAATATGACGTCAATTGGACGTCATTCGGGACTTTCACACTCAGTTTTGACTCCCTCCTTGAGTATTCTGGGGTTTTTGAGCAGTGTTCTGCCCTAGAAATCTCTCTGGGAGTCGATCCGACGAAGTTCTGGAATTCCGAGCACTTAGCTTGGAGATTCGAACCTAGTCGAAGGGAAATCCTCCGGATTTCCATAGTCAAAATTTTATAGGAGAGAGCGAGCGAGCTTGTAGAGCGAGGGAACGCCAAAAAGCTTCCCAGTTTTACTCAATATATAAAAGCACGCTTCAAGAGGTTTCTTCTTAAATCCTTCCTTTTACTGCTTTCTGTGTGCATATTTAAACTGTCATCATGTAGATAGTTAATTTATTATAATCGCTTATAATAAATAGGGGTAATTTAGTAATTTTACGCTATTATTTTAGAAATAATCTGTCATAGGGAACCCGAAAGGGGCGCTGTGGGGTGCTAACACCTTCCCCACGCGTAACCGACTCCCTTACCCAACTCTGGTTGTAATGGCCAAAGTTGATTTATAAAATCAATTGCCTTATCCCTTTTTCCAATGTTTTGAGTAAAACATTGGTGGCGACTCCACGAACCCTCCTTTTGCGAAAACCACTAATCCATGGAGGGTCCCGCTTGGGATTAATATGGATTAGTGAGACTTTTAATAAATAAATTGGATAAGATCGACAAGGTCTCAGTTTGAGAACAAGTCGTTCTAATAATCCAATACATTTTCAAAACTAAAATAAAAGCGAGCTCCACCGTCTTCGCGACCGCCGAGGCCCGTTTCGGGCCGGTGGCGACAGATGGCGACTTCACTGGGGAAGCTTCGAGAGTCAGTCCCATTTAGTGACAGATTGTTTTTAACAAATAATAGTTAAAAATTACTTCATTACCCCTTGATTGTATGATAATATGATTTATTTTGTGGCTTTAAATAACTGTTGTATGTTTAAATTCCGCAATTGTTTGAAATACAAACTGTACACAAACCTTTGCACACAACAGTTCCCTCTATACCCGGGGGCATGAGTGATTAACCATAGGGAGTGGATGTTAGTACGGCCGGTTGAATGGGTCTATAGGAGCCTACGAGACCGTTGTCGGAAAAACATCACTCAAGGTGATAACCATGAACTTGAGTCCGACAGTGCGTTGGAGCTTTCCATCGACTTACGACGAGAGGAATTGGGTCCCTATAATGGGGGCACCTTGGGGGCCTTTGACCAAGTGAGAACAATTAGATCCTCCTTGAATATGCACTTTTCTGCAGGAGACCCCTACCTCGTGATTCGCTCGTGACTGTTCGTGGATGAGTGAATTGTGTGTGCATTTTTATGTGACATTGTATGAGCATACATTGCACCTTTTAAACATACAACATTCTTTTTTTAAATAAAAAAATAATAAATAGGAATAAGGATCTTCTAAGTACATGGTGTTAACATCTACCTTCATCACATTCATATAGGTAGTTTCCCTTTTCACCCAAAAATACAAAAAGATACAAAATATCCAAAAGAAAAATATGTATTTATCCAAACCAAGCAATATCATGCATCATCTTAGGAACATCCTAAAAACATGATAATGCTTAGTTGAATAAACACTATGCATGCATATTCAACCTCATCATCTCATATCATGCATATAGATCATGGAGAGATCTAGGAGTCATTCATACATCTCTCCTAGTAATCCATTAATAAACATTAATAAAAAGAAAGGATTAATCGATGCGTATGTTCAAAGAATGGATCGCACGCCGTTCGTTATTAAGTGTAAGCCAACAACCGCGCCAAGCAAGCGCACATCAACTCCGTTGTTGGTAATCAAGACGAATAAAGGGGAAGGTCCGACACCATTAAGGATCACAGTTCCAAGGCCTTTCCCTTACAAATCAAATAAGGCTGTGCCGTGGATATACGACATCCACTCTTCTGCCGACAGCGATATCTCCAAACACCGCTGGACTTGGGGGCATGACTAGGAGTGGTAGGATCTACACTCCCGATGATCTTCATAACAAAGCTCCCAAGAATAAAGAAAAAGAAAAAGATAAAACCGAGGAAAGAGAATCCGAGGAGGAGACAGACGAGCTGTTAAAGTTCATACGACAGAGCGAGTACTCCATCGTGGATCAACTTCATAAGATGCCAGCAAAGATTACGCTGTTGTCGTTGATCCTAAGCTCCGAACCGCATCGGCAAGCTCTGTTGAAAGTATTGAACGAGGCATATGTGTCGCACAAAATCTCCCAAGACAAGTTTGATGGGATTGTTAGTCACATCAAGGCTAATGATCACCTCACCTTCACCGATGAAGAAATCCCCGCCGAGGGATCAAATCATAACAAACCCTTGCACATCTCTGTAAAGTGCAAGGAGTATCACATCGCAAAGGTCTTGGTGGATAACGGATCTTCCTTGAACGTGATGCCCAAAAGAACTCTTGATCAAATGGCAATCAAGGGAGTCCAAATGCGCCCGAGCAACATGATCGTTCGAGCTTTCGACGGTTCTAAAAGAGAAGTGGTGGGAGAAGTCAATCTTCCAATCCAAATTGGACCTACCATCTTCAACGTCGAATTTCAAGTGATGGATATTACTCTTGTATACAGCTGTCTCCTAGGCCGACCTTGGATTCATGATGCGAAAGCTGTACCCTCTACGCTCCACCAGAAAGTCAAGTTCATAGTGGGTGACAAACTGGTGACTGTACAAGCTGAAGATGACATACTCATCAGCAAACCATCCACCATACCTTACGTGGATGTAGCAGAGGAAGCTTTAGAAACCGCCTTCCAAGCATTGGAAATCGCCAATGTCGAAACGTTTCCCCGAGAAATGAAGAAGGTAGCCTCCATGCTCACCAAGAACGGATACTTGCCAGGACAAGGATTAGGCAAGGACTCCCAAGGAATCCCGGAGCTACCCATTATCAAGGATAATCCGGGGAAACAAGGGTTAGGATACAACCCTAACAAAGATCAAAGAACGAAGAGGAATCAAGATCCTTCTCGACGTTCTTTAAGCCAGATCTTTAGGAAGGCCGGTTCACAAGCGTCAAGGCCGGTCGTCGTCGTCAAAATGTTTTTTTCCTTCCGATAGGGATGTATAGACTCAGTGACTATTAGAGATCACTCCTCGGGGACAGCCCGACCCCCGAGCCTCGATAGGGCACATGTTTCCATTATGATTATAATAAAATCATTCTTCATTAATTCTTTATTGCTTCTTTTCTTGCTCGCAATAAAATTCTAAACCACATTATTTAACCCTGTTTGAATAAGCATAAATGAGGTTAAAATCGTCTTAATAATCAATAAACCCGCATCATTTTTATGTGGAAATGTGCATGACAGCTTGGAGCACCTTTTCTTGGCATCAATAAGTGCCATCATGGATAAAGAAATCCTAAAGAGCAAAAGACCCGCTAGGAATCCCACAAAAGGGTGACCTAGGCAAAAGTTAGGGTTACAAAATAAGACCAAAAGACCCGCTAGGAATCCCACAAAAGGGTGACCTAGGCAAAAGTTAGGGTTACAAAATAAGACCAAAAGACCCGCTAGGAATCCCACAAAAGGGTGACCTAGGCAAAAATTAGGGTTACAAAAACAAAAGTCCGCTAAAATACCACGGAAGGGTGTTTTAGGCAAAAATAAGGACGATCAAAAAACAAAATAAATCCATGATGGTACCATCAATTGAATTCAACAAGGGGCTCAAGAAAAGCTATCCAAGTTGTCAAAACACAATCATTAATAACAAAGATGTGCTTAACCTCATAAGTGTTTAATCGAACAAGCCTAAACACATAAGCCTACCATGGCCAGCCATTCTTACAAAAAACCATTTTTCAAAAAATAAAATAATCCCCTCTAAAACACAAACTTTTGAAAAATATACCCTTTCCTTCTTTTCTCTCTTGTCCCAACGATTTTTGAATAATCTAGTGGAAACATGGAGATATAGTGGTCAATAGGAGGGTTGACACATCTTCTAAAGAAAGGGAAGGATCATTTGGTTGATGACACCAAATCTCAAATATAATACGCATCATTCCTCGGTAACAGAAATCGGCAGAGCACAGTCCGTCTGGAGGAATGGCAAAATCCAAACACAAAAACGCATCGGTTAATTCTTTTGAAAAAAGAATCAAATAGAATTAGGTGCATCATACTGCATACATGCATACAGATGATAGGTGTACTGGAAGATCACTTATTCTCTGTTTATTGAAAAAACAAAAAATAAAAAAATAAAAAAAATAAAAAAAAATAATAATAATAATAATAATAAAAATAAAATATAATAATAATAAAAAATATAAATTTCAGAAAAAACAATGCGCCCGTACCATGTTCAGTACACCCGTACTAAAATCAGGGTTATGAACAAAATTTCAACTCAATACGGGCATACTGAAATGGATGCGGCCGTATTGGCCATAAAGAAATTTTCAAAGACCTCGTCATGAGGCAACCGCATAAAATAGAAAAATAGAAAATTGCTTGTGTATGACAGCAGCAAACAAAATGCAAAGATTCAGAAAATCAACAGCATCATACAGAATAACTGAGCCTGGAGAGGCTTGCCGAAAGAATACTCTCAAAATAACTGAGCCTGGAGAGGCTTGCCGAAACAATACTCCCACAGAATAACTGAGCCTGGAGAGGCTTGTCGAAATAATACTCTCTCAGAATAACTGAGCCTGGAGAGGCTTGCCGAAAGAATACTCTCAGAATAACTGAGCCTGGAGAGGCTCGCCGAAATAATACTCCCTCGTCATACAGAATAATTGAGCCTGGAGAGGCTTGTCGAAATAATACTCCTTCAGAATAATTGAGCCTGGAGAGGCTTGCCGAAATAATACTCCTACAAAATAACTGAGCCTGAAGAGGCTCGCCGAAATAATACTCTCTCATAATAACTGAATTTAATTTCTTTAGCACTTTTAATTTCTGTACAGCAAAAGCCAAAAACATAAAAAAAGGCAAAATACAGAAAAAGCCAAATCAGAAGAAAAGGCAAAATACAGAAAAAGCCGAAAATGAAAAAAGGCAAGGATATAGAAAATCCAACAAACAGTTTGTACAGAATAACTAAGCCTGGAGAGGCTTACCAAAATAATACTCCACATCCTCCACAGTATGCAGAATAACTGAGCCTGGAGAGGCTCGCAGAAATAATACTCCCCAGAGGGAACCTCAGCTCAAGCTCACGGAAAAATCCCAGCGAGAGCTATCAAAGCAAAATCGACGCAATCCCCAATGGAAGTGCGATTATCCAAACAGTATATACAAGTCAAAAGACTTAATACTTCCTCAGTGGAAGATAGCTCTCCGACTCAAAGCGCTGAGCGAGGCTAAGCCTGTAGAGGCTTCCTAAATAATACTCTGGGATACAATAAGATCCCCAAATCCCCAATCGCCTACTCAAGAGGCATCCCTGCAAAAAGGAGAAGAAAATCAAAAATATCAATAAGTATTCCCCAAGTGGAATCCGGCTCTTAGCCAAACATCGAACGTCAAGCCGATACGCCTAACAGAAGAGGCTAATCAAAATCAACGACAAAATCCCCCAGCGGATAATAGCCTACACAGAGGCAACACAATCAGAAAATCAAAGAGAGACACCCGAATAAGGACAACCGGGATACTCCATTCACGTCAAAAGGACGTCAGCCAAACATAAGGCATCGCTCAACTCAGAGAGAGAGCATCTGTGTCTACACCCCAAGGAGTCAAAAATTCCCATGGGTACCAACTAAGCAATGCAAGTTGGGACACAAGAACCTATGAATGACTGCACATCCCTTAGGCGGATCCCTGCGTTATCCAGCCCTCAGCGGCACAAAATCAGAAAAACAAACCGTCGAAGCAGCATTGTGGACTGTGGAGACAAGCTATACTCAACTGCCTCATGTTGAGAGGCAGGGCCTAGAGAAGGCGATACTCAACTACCTCATGTTGAGAGGCAGGGCCTGGAGAGGCGATACTCAACTACCTCATGTTGAGAGGAAGGGCCTGGAGAGGCGATACTCAACTACCTCATGTTGAGAGGCAGGGCCTGGAGAGGCAATACTCAACTGCTGAATGTTAAGAGGCAGGGCCTGGAGAGGCAATACTCAACTGCTGAATGTTAAGAGGCAGGACCTGGAGAGGGTAAACTCACACTACTGAATGTTAAGAGGCAGGACCTGGAGAGGGTAAACTCAACTGCTGAATGTTAAGAGGCAGGACCTGGAGAGGGTAAACTCACACTGCTGAATGTTGAGAGGCAGGGCCTGGAGAGGCAATACTCAACTGCTGAATGTTAAGAGGCAGGACCTGGAGAGGGTAAACTCAACTGCTGAATGTTAAGAGGCAGGACCTGGAGAGGGTAAACTCACACTGCTGAATGTTAAGAGGCAGGACCTGGAGAGGGTAAACTCACACTGCTGAATGTTAAGAGGCAGGACCTGGAGAGGGTAAACTCAACTGCTGAATGTTAAGAGGCAGGACCTGGAGAGGGTAAACTCACACTGCTGAATGTTAAGAGGCAGGACCTGGAGAGGGTAAACTCACACTGCTGAATGTTAAGAGGCAGGACCTGGAGAGGGTAAACTCACACTGCTGAATGTTAAGAGGCAGGACCTGGAGAGGGTAAACTCACACTGCTGAATGTTAAGAGGCAGGACCTGGAGAGGGTAAACTCACACTGCTGAATGTTAAGAGGCAGGACCTGAAGAGGGTAAACTCACACTGCTGAATGTTAAGAGGCAGGACCTGAAGAGGGTAAACTTAGCTACCGAGGTTGTCAGGAGCGCCGAGGTATGCAACAACCTGGAGAGGTTACTCAACAATTTTCCACCGGAAGACGCTACAAGTCAGAAGGTCGGCGCATCACCCGGATAATTGGGTCAACTCCTTTACTTGTCAGCCGGTACACCAAAAGACCGTTTGACTAAGTAAAGGGGGGGCAGCTGTAGACCCCTAAAATTGTCCGGGTCGGAAATAAAGCTTGAAGACTCTCGAAGACTGAAGGAAGATCAGCCAGAAGGACTCCTGGAAGGCCCTAGGAGGGTTCTCTGTAGGTCTAGAGGTCTTAGAATAGCTCAAAATAAGGAAGTGGAGGGAATGAAGCCCAATACGGCCGTACTGAACTTAATACGGCCGTATTGAAGCTTCAATACGGCCGCAGTGAACTCAATACGGCGTATTGAAGTTTCTGAAACTTCAATACGGCCGTACTGAAATCAATACGGCCGTATTGAAGCTTCAATACAGCCGTATTGAACTCAATACGGCCGTATTGAAATTTCTGAATTTCAATACGGCCGTATTGAACTCAATACGGCCGTATTGAAGTTCAAAAATTTCAATACGGCCGTATTGCTTCTGTAGGCCGTATTGCGCCTATTCCCTATAAATATGACGTCAATTGGACGTCATTCGGGACTTTCACACTCAGTTTTGACTCCCTCCTTGAGTATTCTGGGGTTTTTGAGCAGTGTTCTGCCCTAGAAATCTCTCTGGGAGTCGATCCGACGAAGTTCTGGAATTCCGAGCACTTAGCTTGGAGATTCGAACCTAGTCGAAGGGAAATCCTCCGGATTTCCATAGTCAAAATTTTATAGGAGAGAGCGAGCGAGCTTGTAGAGCGAGGGAACGCCAAAAAGCTTCCCAGTTTTACTCAATATATAAAAGCACGCTTCAAGAGGTTTCTTCTTAAATCCTTCCTTTTACTGCTTTCTGTGTGCATATTTAAACTGTCATCATGTAGATAGTTAATTTATTATAATCGCTTATAATAAATAGGGGTAATTTAGTAATTTTACGCTATTATTTTAGAAATAATCTGTCATAGGGAACCCGAAAGGGGCGCTGTGGGGTGCTAACACCTTCCCCACGCGTAACCGACTCCCTTACCCAACTCTGGTTGTAATGGCCAAAGTTGATTTATAAAATCAATTGCCTTATCCCTTTTTCCAATGTTTTGAGTAAAACATTGGTGGCGACTCCACGAACCCTCCTTTTGCGAAAACCACTAATCCATGGAGGGTCCCGCTTGGGATTAATATGGATTAGTGAGACTTTTAATAAATAAATTGGATAAGATCGACAAGGTCTCAGTTTGAGAACAAGTCGTTCTAATAATCCAATACATTTTCAAAACTAAAATAAAAGCGAGCTCCACCGTCTTCGCGACCGCCGAGGCCCGTTTCGGGCCGGTGGCGACAATCATGTTTTTCGGGATATTCCTAAGATGATGCATGATATTGCTTGGTTTGGATAAATACGTATTTTTTTCTTTTTGAGTATTTTGTATTTTTTGTATATTTTGGGTGAAAAGGGAAACTACCTATATGAATGCAATGGAGGCAGATGTTAACACCATGTACTAGAAAATCTTTATTTCTATTTATTCTTATTTTTTATTGTAAACAAGAACGTTGTATGTTTAAAAGGTGCAAATGTATGCTCATACAATGTCACATAAAAATGCACACACAATTCACTCATCCACGAACAGTCACGAGCGAATCACGAGGTAGGGGTATCCTGCAGAAATGGTGCGTATTCAAGGTGGTTCTAACTGTTCTCACCAGTCCAAGGCCCCCAAGGTGCCCCCATTATAGGGACCCAATTCCTCTCATCGTAGGTCGATGGAAAGTTCCAACGCACCGTCGGACTCAAGTTCATGGTTATCACCTTGAGTGATGTTTTCCGACAACGGTCTACGGGCACCTATAGACCCATTCGACAACCGGCCGTACTAACATCCACTCCCTATGGTTAATCACTCATGCCCCCGGGTATAGAGGGAACTGTTGTGTGCAAAGGTTTGTGTGCAGTTTTTATTTCAAACAATTGCGTAAATTTAAACATACAACAGTTATTTAAAGCCATATAATAAATCATGTTATCATACAAGCAAGGGGTAACGAAGTAATTTTTAACTATTATTTGTTAAAAACAATCTGTCACTAAATGGGACTGACTCTCGAAGCTTCCCCAGTGGAGTCGCCATCTGTCGCCACCGGCCCAAACGGGCCTCGGCGGTCGCGAAGACGGTCGAGCTCGCTTTTATTTTAGTTTTGAAAATGTATTGGATTATTAGAACGACTTGTTCTCAAACTGAGACCTTGTCGATCTTATCCAATTTATTTATTAAATGTCTCACCAATCCATGTTAATCCCAAGCGGGACCCTCCATGGATTAGTGGTTTTCATAAAAAGGAGGGTTCTTTGGAGTCGCCACCAATGTTTTACTCAAAACATTGGAAAAAGGGATAAGGCAATCGATTCAAAAATCGACTTCGGCCATTACAACCAGAGTCGGGTAAGGGAGTCGGTTACGCGTGGGGAAGGTGTTAGCACCCCACAGCGCCCCTTTCGGGTTCCCTATGACAGATTATTTCTAAAATAACAGTGTAAAATTACTAAATTACCCCTATTTATTCTAAGCAATTATAAATTAACTATCTACATGACGACAGTTTAAATATGCACACAGAAAGCAGTAAAAGGAAGGACTTTAAGAAGAAACCTTTGAAGCGTGCTTTTATATATTTCGTAAAACTGGGAAGCTTTTTGGCGTTCCCTCGCTCTACAAGCCCGCTCGCTCCCTCCTATAAAATTTTGACTATGGAAATCCGGAGGATTTCCCTTCGACTAGGTTCGAATCTCCAAGCTAAGTTCTCGGAATTCCAGAACTTCGTCGGATCGACTCCCAGAGAGATTTCTAGGGCAGAACACTGCTCAAAAACCCCAGAATACTCAAGGAGGGAGTCAAAACTGAGTGAGAAGTGTCCAATGACGTCCAATTGACGTCATATTTATAGGGAACAGGCCCAATACGGGCTACAGAATCAATACGGCCGTATTGAAATTTTTGAACTTCAATACGGCCGTATTGAGTTCAATACGGCCGTATTGAAGCTCAGAAATTTCAATATGGCCATATTGAGTTCACTGCGGCTGTATTGAAGCTTCAATACGGCCGTATTGATTTCAGTACGGCCGTATTGAAGTTTCAGAAACTTCAATACGCCGTATTGAGTTCACTGCGGCCATATTGAAGCTTCAATACGGCCGTATTAAGTTTAGTACGGCCGTATTGGGCTTCATTCCCTCCACTTCCTTATTTTAAGCTACTCTAAGACCTCTAAATCTACAGATAGCCATCCTATGGTCTTCTAGGAGTCCTTCTGGCTGACTTTCCTTCGATCTTTGAGGGTCTTCGAGTTTTATTTCCGACCCGGACAATTTTAGGGGTCTACAACGCTACCAAAGTGACCAAAGCACCGAGGTATGCACAAAGCCTAGAGAGGCGATACTCAGCTACCCAGATGTCCAGAGCACCGAGGTATGCACAAAGCCTGGAGAGGCGATACTCAGCTACCCAGATGTCCAGAGCACCGAGGTATGCACAAGCCTGGAGAGGCGATACTCAGCTACCCAGATGTCCAGAGCACCGAGGTATGCACAAGCCTGGAGAGGCGATACTCAGCTACCCAGATGTCCAGAGCACCGAGGTATGCACAAGCCTGGAGAGGCGATACTCAGCTACCCAGATGTCCAGAGCACCGAGGTATGCACAAGCCTGGAGAGGCGGTACTCAGCTACCTAGATGTCCAGAGCACCGAGGTATGCAACGAGCCTGGAGAGGCGACGACTAATACTCAACCTGGAGAGGCTACTCAACAATTTTCCACCGGAAGACACTACAAGTCGGAAGGATGGCTCATTCCCCGGACAATCGGGTCAACTCCTTTACTTGTCAATCGTTACACCAAAAGGCCGTTTGACTAAGTAAAGGGGGGGCAACTGTAGACCCCTAAAATTGTCCGGGTCGGAAATAAGACTCGAAGACTATCAAAGATCAATGGAAAGTCAGCCAGAAGGACTCCCAGAAGACCATAGGATGACTATCTGTAGGTTTAGAGGTCTTAGAGTAGCTGAAAATAAGAAAGTGAGAGGAGTGGAGCTCAATACGGCCTCTTTGGAGCTCAGTACGGCCCGTATTGCATTTTTGAACTGCAATACGGCCGTACTGAAACCAATACGGCCGTATTGATGTTTTTGAAATTCAATACGGCCGTATTGAATTCAATACGGCCGTATTGAAGTTCAAAACTTCAATACGGGCCGTATTGACACCAGGGGCCGTACTGCGCCTCACCCCTATAAATAGGACGTCATTTGGACGTCATTGGACACTTTCACACACAGTTTTGACTCCCTCCTTGAGTATTCTGGGGTTTTTGAGCAGTGTTCTGCCCTAGAAATCTCTCTGGGAGTCGATCCAACGAAGTTCTGGAATTCCGAGCATTTAGCTTGGAGATTCGAACTAGTCGATAGTAAAAAATTATTTTGGAGGAAGGAACGAGCGGGCTTGTAGAAAGAGGGAGCGCCAAAAAGCCTCCTAGATTTCATTGATATATATAAAAGCACGCTTCAAAGGTTTCCTTTCCAAATCCTTTCTTTTATCGCTTTCCTTTATTGCTTTCTGATTGCTGCATTACATGTTTAAAGTTTTCATAATGTAGATATCTCGTTTATAATCGTTTACAATAAATAGGGGTAATTTAGTAATTTTACACTGTTATTTATGAAATAATCCGTCATAGGGAACCCGAAAGGGGCGCTGTGGGGTGCTAACACCTTCCTCACGCGTAACCGACTCCCTTACCCAACTCTGGTTGTAATGACCAAGGTTGATTTGTGAAAACCTATTGCCTTATATCTTTTTCCAATGTTTTGAGTAAAACATTGGTGGCGACTCCAAGAACCCTTTTACGAAAACCGCTAATCCATGGAGGGTCCCGCTTGGGATTAACATGGATTGGTGAATCATTTAATAAAATTGTTAGTTCGACAAGGTCTCAGTTTGAGAATAAGTCGTTCTAACAATCCACCACTTTTAAAAAACTAAAACGAGTCATGACCATCGTCGCGAATGCCAATGTCCGTTTCGGCGGGTGGCGACAAGGACTACATATGACTCTAGACAACTTGGATGGATTAAAAACACAACAATCATATACAATTTGAAAGTGACCGAATAAAATTATCATTACTCAAAAAAACCAAAAATAAGCACTAGTTAGGATTCTTATTAGCATTTGATTGGGAAATTAAGCAATTCAATCAATTCATTCATAGATACATGACATAATGTGTTGAGAACTATATCTATAGCAACATATAACTCAAGACAAGCAAGGAACAATTTGCCAATTATGAATCATGAAAAGAATACTTAAGAAGCTAGGAACAATACCTTGGCTCTAGATACCAAAATGATGCAATCCTTGGAGAGAATGATTAATGATCCTCCTCAAGAATCACATGCCCAAGTTGAAATGTTCCTTGCCTCACTTTGATGGACAATTTGGATCAAACAAGAAGAAATGGAAGATGATTGGCATGGCCTAGGAACTTCTCAAATTGAATCAAGCTAAGGTGGTCAAACTCCACAAGCAAGGTTTCCTTGTTGGAGCCTTCAAGGAGAGAATTTCTCTACGAATCAAATAACCTTTGGAAGAGATAATTTTCTTAAGTAAATGTTGATGGAAAAACTTGAAGAAGTTGTAGCCATTCTCTTTCAAGCTCCATCTACAATGTCCTCTTCTTCTCTTGAGGTCTTTAATGGAGGAATTTGGGGAAGCACTTCAAGCTCCAAAACTAAAGGGAAGCAACTTAGATGGTTCGGTTTCTTCCTTGAAGAG
This sequence comes from Cajanus cajan, assembly GCF_000230855.2. Classification (NCBI taxonomy): domain Eukaryota; kingdom Viridiplantae; phylum Streptophyta; class Magnoliopsida; order Fabales; family Fabaceae; genus Cajanus; species Cajanus cajan. The sequence continues at coordinate 45,624,407 of NC_138525.1, forward strand.
GAAGAAGCTTGAGGAACCAAGCACAAAAAATGAATTCCTTTGTGGAGGTTCTTAAGGAGAAGATTATTCTCCACGATTTTGAGGACTCTTGGAAGAGAGAATTTGAGAAAATTATGATTTCATAAACTCCAAAATTGATTACAAATGTAAGGAAAAGGTTTATATAGAGAAAGGTAGCTTGTGGAGCAAGCTAAGCTTAACAATGGTTCAAGAGACCATGGTTGGCTTAGCTTGACCGTCCACCGTGGTTTAGGAGGCTTATGGAGCAAGCTTCTAACTTTGTAGCTTTGGAAGCAAGCTAAGTTAGAAACTTGTAGCACAAGCTTCCCAAAGGCACCAAAGTTAAGAAGCAAATTTGGCCAAGAGAAGGAATAGGCGGCCTTGGGCTTGTTTTCTCCAATTGTCCAATCTAAATAATTTGGAATTGGTTTAGTTAGGTTGACCCAATGATGGTGAGGCCTAGCTAAATCAATTCCTTGAAAAATATGGAGCAAAACAAGTCTAATATGTAAAATTTGGCCTAGGCCCAACTCTGGCCCATTTACTAGTTACACACTCAAACCTTGCTAATTGCCACCCCACTTCAACTACTAAAAAATGTTAAATGAGTGACCCTTAATGCAACATCAAATGGAGCAAAAGTCTCCAAAGAACCTACCCTAAATACAAAATAGAATAGTCTATAGAAAGGAAATAAAGTGTCTCACAAATACAAAGGCAAAAAGGAACCTATACAAGGAAAACTATGTACAATTAAACTAGGCTTTCTCTTCAAGATATGATGGTCCACATGAAGATTACCTTGGGCTTACAAAGCCAATTAACCTTCAAGTTATCCAATCCCTCTTGTATGCTCCTGACTATAGCTCTGGTAATTGGGTCCTTAGCCCATGGTCCATCAAATGCTCTCATAAATCTCAAAAGTGAGTGAGTGAAGGCTGAAAGATATTTATTGAAGCTAGGTGAGCAAAGCTTGTGTAGGAAGCTTTGGTGCCACCATTTGGATTTAAATTTCAAATTCAATTGGCTTTGGCCGGATCCCCCACGTGCAATGTTTTCCATGCTTCTAGATTCATGCACTTGAATTTGATTTGTGATGCATTTAGGTCACATTAGGCGTCCCATGCGCTCCATGTGCACATGGTCTCATAATTAACCCAAAATGTGTCTTAAATGAAATTCTAAGTACATGTATCTTTCCTAAACCCTTCTAGGTCCTATACTACATGGCTTATATATACAAAGCCAAAAATATCTATACAATAATTTCTAAACTAAAATGACATAACTAACAAGCCCAATATTGGCTATGTAATACCCTAGGCCCACTAAGCCCAAAGATAGGCCCAACAAGCCCAAAGACTACAAATCCTAATGGTCCAAAATGCAAGACCAAAAATATGTATCTATACATTGTAGACACCAATTTCTGTCCAGGTTAAGAATCTGAAGGCGGGAAGCTTAAAAAATAAAGGAGATGACCCCCAACAAGAGTTGTGGACTCAAGGATACTTCAAAAGGAGGCAATAGACCCCTAGAAGGCACCCCAAGCAGTCAAAAAACTAAGAAAACAAATAGTGTAAAAAAAGGGTGAGAATGGCCATTCTCAATTTGGAACAGTCTTTCCCACCCTCAGTAGCCTATAAAAGGAGCTTGGCTCCACCATACCCCACACACTTGGACCAATTAAAAAAATTGGACTTCTCTTCTCCCTCTTGACTCTATTTAGGTAACTCGAGTAAGTTAAACTCGACACAGTTCCTGATAAAAAATCCTTAGATACTTGGGGATTTCCGAGTCCTCTAGTTTAAATTTTTGAGTGTCAGGGAGGTTCTGTAGAGTGAGGAGGCTGCCACAAAGTGCCGTCAAGTTTTTTTGCTAATAAAAGCTCACTTCGTGTAGGCTCCCAATTTCGTTTGGGGTACTTGAACTAAGGACAAAAACTATTAGAATGAGAAAAGAGGCCATTGAGGGCCCAACATGGCACCAAAACGGACCAATACAACTATGTAAAGCTCAAAAGATCAGAAAGCCAGAATTAGAAACTTGGAATAGGCCACTCCAAATGGCCAAAAAGGGCAAAAAAACCCTAGGTTAGAACGGGTCATTCTAAATCCAGAACGGGCCATTCTGGCCCATAAAAGTGTGTACGAAAAGGCAATTGGGAACGAACTGTTGCCAATTCAATTTTTTTTCCTTAACAAACTACCTCGGAATGGCTCGTTTCGCTAACCAAAATGGTCATTCTAGTTGGTTTTGATGCCTATAAATAGGCATCTCAAGCACAGTGCAAAGGGACAAAAGTTAGACCGAAAAATTGGGTTTCTTTGACTCATTCTTAGTAGTTTTAGTTCACAAATATTTCTCACTCTATCTCTTGTATTTCTTGAGTGTGGTAAGGATTTTTTGTAAAGTGAAAGGCTACCAAAAACCACCTAATTCCCACATTTGAAGAAGGATTCTAAAAGCTTGCTTTAGAGGTACTTTCATTAAAACTCCTTCATTTTTCTTTACTACTTTGTTCATATGATAATTATCATAAATAAATAGTAATCATGTAGACATACTATTTTTATAAGTAATTAAAACTCAAAATAACATGTAAAATAACAATTAAATGGGAATAAATATTCAAACTATTATTCTTTATTATGATAATTTTATCATAGGGTACTAATTTAGGGGGATGTAGGGTGCCTAATACCTTCCTTACAACTAATCGGATCCCAAGCCCAATTTTGGCTATGAAGGCCATTTTGGTACTTTTAAAATCTTTTTTTTGTTTTGAGTAAATCATCGGTGACAATCCTACGAACTTTTTCAAAAATCATTGATTATGCATTAGTTTGGTTTTTAGGCATTCCCTAACTAATGAGATTTTCAAACGAAAGTCTAAACCATCTATGGGCAAGATCGAAACTTTTCGAGTTTTGATCGCTGGCGACTCCACTAAGGAAGCTTTAAGAGAGTCAAGCCTAATAAATGATGAAATTAGAAAGATAAGCATAATAGTTCAAATACATTTTCCCTTTTACTTTGTTTGGTTTTATTTGTTTGGCTTTGATATCTACATGTTTGTTTAAATTATGCACTTGTTTGAAATAAAAAATTGTACACAAACCTTTGAACACAACATTTCTTATTGGAGATTATTGAAATGATGAAGATTATTGAGATGACTAGAAGACTCCTTAAGAAGTTTTTATTTTAATAACATTATATAAATGATGTTTGATGGAAAACTTGTAGTGGAACTGGATTGATGTTGATTCCTCTTCAAGTTCCTCCCTAGACCTTTGGCTCCTTGATTCTCCTTAAGCTTTCCAAAGCCTCCAATGGAAAAGAAGCTTTGGATTCCACCAATTCTTTAGTGTAGAACACTCTTCAAGAGGCACCAAACCTTGGAGGAGATAAGCCCCTTCAATCCACACCACACTCTTCTTTGAGAGGATAAGAGAATTGGATGAATATCGAAGAGGTTAAGACTTTTAGAAGAGAGAAATTGGCTGATCGATTTTGGAATTCACTCTATATTTCATCAAAAAGTGATTAGAAAGGTAAGAAAACGGTTTATATAGGGTGGGGGAAACTTATGGTGCAAGCTAGGCTAACTATGGTTCAAGAGATTCTTGGTTAGCTTAGCTTGACCGGTCTAGTTAGCTTAGGAGGCTTGTGGAGCAAGCTTCTAACTTGGAAGCTTGGGTAGCAAGCTAAGTTAGAAGCTTGTAGCATAAGCTTCCCAAGTATGCAAGAGAAGCCAAGCAATTCGGCCAAAGAACCAAGCTAGGCGGCCCACTTGTTTTTCTATATTTAATCCAATCCAAAAACTTGGAGTTGGTTTAGTTTGGTTAACCATATGATGGTGAGACCTAGCTAAATCAATTCCTTGGAAAATATGGAGAAAAACAAGCCCAATATGTAAAATTTGGCCTAGGCCCAATTCTGGCCCAATTACTAGTTGCACCTACACACCTTGCTTTTTGTCACTGCCCTTCTACTATTGAAAAATACAAAAATGAATGACCCTTAATACAGGGTCAAATGGAGCAAAAGTCTAAGTAACATACCCTAAATTCCTAAAGGATAACCTAAAATAAAAGAAAGAAAGTGACTCACAAATACAAAGGCAAAATACATCTATGTAAGCAACTACTATGTACAAGTATCATACAATGTATATGATGGAGGAGGCCCATGGGCTAAGGGCCCAACTACTAGAGCAATGGCAAGAAGGATGCATGAAGAGTGGGCCCAAGCCCAAGAAAGGCCCATCACTTTATTTTGTTGGGCTTTAGCCCAAGCCCATTAAATTAGGGTTAGAATAGGATTGGGCCTTAGTGCCTTGTATTTCTTTTGGGCCTTGTATTTTCGGCCTTGTAGTATAGGATTTTCATTAGAGGTCATGTGAATTTAGAGGTAATTAGGTTACATGTTAATCTACATTAGCATGTAATTAGAAGCACATTTGGAGTGCATTTCGGCCATGTGCAACACATGCACATGGTGTGATCCGAAATGCAACTCAAATGGCCTCCTAATTACATGCCAAATGAGAGCACATGGAGTGGGTGGCCGGTTGGCACCAAAATTTGAATTTAGAATTCAAATTTTGGCGCCTAGAGTTAAGTTAACCATACCATGGTTTTACTTAACTCTAGGTGAACCCGACTTAAACCCTTAACCTAATTTCTACTATAAATTCCTTTATGGCCGGATTGTGTAATCACTTTTGGATGATATATTGATGAGATTTCTTTCCATAGAAATTGCCTATCCGAAAGTCACCCTCCCTAACTCTACCCTACTTGAGATCTTCTCCTTGTAGAGCTAGGAAGTTCTTCCTTCTTCCGGACTTAGCTAGACGCAAGCTAGAGTCACATTGGTGCTTCTTGGAGCTTCCATTCCTTGTCAATCTTCCAAGGAACCGAGGAGCATTGAGGGAATTCTTGAGGATTTCCAAGTGGAACCTCATTGTAGACCCCTAAAATTGTCCGGGTCGGAAATAAAGCTTGAAGACTCTCGAAGACTGAAGGAAGATCAGCCAGAAGGACTTCCAGAAGGCCCAAGGAGGGTTCTCTATAGGTCTAGAGGTCTTAGGATAGCTAAAATAAGAAAAGTGGGAGGAATGAAGCCCAATACGGCCTCCCAGAGGTTCAGTACGGCCGTATTGAACATTTTGAACTTCAATACGGCCGCACTGAACTCAATACGGCCGTATTGAAGTTTCTGAACTTCAATACGGCTGCATTGAATTCAATACGGCTGCACTGAACTTCAATACGGCTGCACTGAACTTCAATACGGCCGTATTGAGGTTTTTTGAACTTCAATACGGCCGTATTGAATTCAATACGGCCGTATTGTAGTTCAAAACTTCAATATGGACCGTATTGACCCCCAGAGACCGTATTGAGCCTCATCCCTGTCGCCACTGGCCCGAACGGGCTTTCGGCATTCGCGAAGGATGGTTGGACTCGTTTATTTGTTTAAAAATATGGATTGCTAGAATGACGTATTCTCAAACTGAGACCTTGTCAAACGAGCAATTTTATTAAATGATTCACCAATCCATATTAATCCCAAGCGGGACCCTCCATGGATTAGTGGTTTTCGCAAAAGGAGGGTTCGTGGAGTCGCCACCAATGTTTTACTCAAAACATTGGAAAAAGAGATAAGGCAATTGATTTTATAAATCAACTTTGGCCATTACAACCAGAGTTGGGTAAGGGAGTCGGTTACGCGTGGGGAAGGTATTAGCACCCCACAACGCCCCTTTCGGGTTCCCTATGACAGATTATTTCTAAAATAACAGTGTAAAATTACTAAATTACCCCTATTTATTCTAAGCAATTATAAATTAACTATCTACATGATGACAGTTTAAATATGCACACAGAAAGCAGTAAAAGGAAGGATTTAAGAAGAAACCTCTTGAAGCGTGCTTTTATATATTGAGTAAAACTGGGAAGCTTTTTGGCGTTCCCTCGCTCTACAAGCTCGCTCGCTCCTTCCTAAAAACTTTTGACTATGGAAATCCGGAGGATTTCCCTTCGACTAGGTTCGAATCTCCAAGCTAAGTGCTCGGAATTCCAGAACTTCGTCGGATCGACTCCCAGAGAGATTTCTAGGGCAGAACACTGCTCAAAAACCCCAGAATACTCAAGGAGGGAGTCAAAACTGAGTGAAAAAGTGTGGAATGACGTCCAATTGACGTCATATTTATAGGGAATAGGCGCAATACGGCCTACAGAAGCAATACGGCCGTATTGAAATTTTTGAACTTCAATACGGCCGTATTGAGTTCAATACGGCCGTATTGAGTTCAATACGGCTGTATTGAAGCTTCAATACGGCCGTATTGATTTCAGTACGGCCGTATTGAAGTTTCAGAAACTTCAATACGCCGTATTGAGTTCACTGCGGCCGTATTGAAGCTTCAATACGGCCGTATTAAGTTCAGTACGGCCGTATTGGGCTTCATTCCCTCCACTTCCTTATTTTGAGCTATTCTAAGACCTCTAGACCTACAGAGAACCCTCCTAGGGCCTTCCAGGAGTCCTTCTGGCTGATCTTCCTTCAGTCTTCGAGAGTCTTCAAGCTTTATTTCCGACCCGGACAATTTTAGGGGTCTACAGCTGCCCCCCCTTTACTTAGTCAAACGGTCTTTTGGTGTACCGGCTGACAAGTAAAGGAGTTGACCCAATTGTCCGGGTGATGTGCCATCCTTCCGACTTGTAGTGTCTTCAGGTGGGAAAATTGTTGAGTAGCCTCTCCAGGTTGGTGCATACCTCCGCGCTTCTAGTCACTTTGGTAGCGTGAGTCTTGCCCTCTCCAGGGTGAGTTTGCCCTCTCCAGGGTGAGTATTAGTCGTCGCCTCTCCAGGCTCATGCATACCTCGGTGCTCTCGACAACTGGGTAGCTGAGTACTGCCTCTCCAGGCCTGTGCATACCTCGGTGCTCTCGACAACTGGGTAGCTGAGTATTGCCTCTCAGGCTTGTGCATACCTCGATGCTCTCGACAACTGGGTAGCTGAGTATTGCCTCTCAGGCTTGTGCATACCTCGGTGCTCTCGACAACTGGGTAGCAGAGTATTGCCTCTCAGGCTTGTGTATACCTCGGTGCTCTCGACAACTGGGTATCTGAGTATTGCCTCTCAGGCTTGTGCATACCTCGGTGCTCTCGACAACTGGGTAGCTGGGTATTGCTTCTCAGGCTTGTGCATACCTCGGTGCTCTCGACAACTGGGTAGCTGGGTATTGCCTCTCAGGCTTGTGCATACCTCGGTGCTCTCGACAACTGGGTAGCTGAGTATTGCCTCTCCAGGCTTGTGCATACCTCGGTGCTCTCGACAACTGGGCAGCTGAGTATTGCCTCTCCAGGCTGGTGCATACCTCGGTGCTCTCGACAACTGGGTAGCTGAGTATTGCCTCTCCAGGCTTGTGCATACCTCGGTGCTCTCGACAACTGGGCAGCTGAGTATTGCCTCTCCAGGCTGGTGCATACCTCGGTGCTCTCGACAACTGGGCAGCTGAGTATTGCCTCTCCAGGCTGGTGCATACCTCGGTGCTCTCGACAACTGGGTAGCTGAGTATTGCCTTTTAGGCTTTGAGATGATTTTGTCTCCACAGTCCACGATGCTGCTTCGACGGTTTTTCTGATTTTGTGCCGCTGAGGGCTGGATAACGCAGGGATCCGTCTAGGGGATGTGCAGTCATTCATAGGTTCCTGTGCCCCAACTTGCATTGCATTGTTGGTACCCATTGAGGAATTTCTGTTTCCTTGGGGTGTAGACACAGATGCTCTTCTTGAATTGAGCGATGCCTTATGTTTGGCTGACGTCCTTTTGACGTAGGTGGAGTATCCCGGTTATCCTTATTCGGGTAACTCTTTTTAATTTTTGGATTTTGTTGCCTCTGTGTAGGCTGTTATCCGCCAGGGGATTTTGTCATTGGTTGTGATTGGCCTCTTCTGTTAGGCAGATCATCTTGATGTTCAATGATAGGCTGAGAGCCGGATCCCGCTTGGGGAATGATTATTGATCTTTTCGATTTTTTTCTCTTTTTTGAAAGAGTGCCTCTGAATAGGCGAATTATCTTGATGTTTGATGATTGGCTGAATGCCGAATTCCTCTTGGGGAATGGTTATTGATCTTTTTGATTTTTCTTGAAGGGGTGCCTCTGAGTAGGCGACTGGGGATTTAGGGATCTTATGTATCCCAGAGTATTATTTAGGAAGCCTCTGCAGGCTTAGCCTCACTCAACGCTTGAGCTGGAGAGCTATCTTCACTGAGGAAGTTTAAGTCCTTTGACTTGGATATTCTGCTTGGGAGATCGTACTTCCATTGGGGATTTTGACGATCTTGCTTTGATAGCTCTCGCTGGGAAATTTGGCCCGTGAGCTTGAGTTGAGGTTTCTCTGGGGAGTATTATTTCTGCGAGCCTCTCCAGGCTCAATTATTCTTTGATGTGGAGTATTATTTTGGCGAGCCTCTCCAGGCTCAATTATTCTGAATGAGTATTGTTTCGGCAAGCCTCTCCAGGCTCAGTTATTTCTGAGAGAGTATTATTTCAGTAAGCCTCTCCAGGCTCAGTTATTCTGATGAGAGTATTATTTCAGCAAGCCTCTCCAGGCTCAATTATTCTGTACAGTTGGGGGAGTATTATTTCTGCAAGCCTCTCCAGGCTTTAGTTATTCTGAGGAAGTATTATTTCTGCAAGCCTCTCCAGGCTCAATTATTCTGAAAGAGTATTATTTCAGCAAGCCTCTCCAGGCTCAATTATTCTGAGAGTATTATTTCGGCGAGCCTCTCCAGGCTCAGTTATTCTGAAAGATGTGAAATCTTTGTCTTTTTTGTCGACTTTTGACTTTTTCTGTATGTTTGCCTTTTTTGTCATTTTTTGGCTTTTTCTGTATTTTTGCCTTTTTTGTCATTTTTTGGCTTTTTCTGTATTTTTGCCTTTTCTGTTGTTTTTCGGCTTTTTCTGTATTTTTGCCTTTTCTGTTGTTTTTCGGCTTTTTCTGTACAGAAATGTCTCAATTATTTTGAGAGAGTATTATTTCTGCGAGCCTCTCCAGGCTCAGTTATTTTGAGAGAGTATTATTTCGGCGAGCCTCTCCAGGCTCAGTTATTCTGAGAGTATTCTTTCGGCAAGCCTCTCCAGGCTCAGTTATTCTGTATGACGCTGTCGATTTTCTGAATCTTTGCATTTTGTTTGCTGCTGTCATACACAAGCAATTTTCTATTTTTCTATTTTATGCGGTTGCCTCATGACGAGGTCTTTGAAAATTTCTTTATGGCCAATACGGCCGCATCCATTTCAGTACGCCCGTATTGAGTTGAAATTTTGTTCATAACCCTGATTTTAGTACGGGTGTACTGAACATGGTACGGGCGCATTGTTTTTTCTGAAATTTATATTTTTTATTATTATTATATTTTATTTTTATTATTTTTTTTTTATTATTATTTTTTGTTTTTTCAATAAACAGAGAATAAGTGATCTTCCAGTACACCTATCATCTGTATGCATGTATGCAGTATGATGCACCTAATTCTATTTGATTCTTTTTTCAAAAGAATTAACCGATGCGTTTTTGTGTTTGGATTTTGCCATTCCTCCAGACGGACTGTGCTCTGCCGATTTCTGTTACCGAGGAATGATGCGTATTATATTTGAGATTTGGTGTCATCAACCAAATGATTCTTCCCTTTCTTTAGAAGATGTGTCAACCCTCCTATTGACCACTATATCTCCATGTTTCCACTAGATTATTCAAAAATCGTTGGGACAAGAGAGAGAAGAAGGAAAGGGTATATTTTTCAAAAGTTTGTGTTTTAGAGGGGATTATTTTATTTTTTGAAAAATGGATTTTGTAAGAATGGCTGGCCAATGGTAGGCTTATGTGTTTAGGTTTGTTCGATTAAACACTTATGAGGTTAAGCACATCTTTGTTATTAATGGTTGTGCTTTGACAACTTGGATAGCTTTTCTTGAGCCCCTTGTTGAATTCAATTGATGGTACCATCATGGATTTATTCTGTTTTTTCCTTTTTTGATGGCTCTTACTTTTGCCTAAAACACCCTTTTGTGATGTCTTAGCGGGCTTTTGTATTCATTTTGTAACCCTAACTTTTGCCTAGGTCACCCTTTTCGTGGGATTCCTAGCGGGTTTTTGTCTTCATTTTGTAACCCTAACTTTTGCCTAGGTCACCCTTTTGTGGGATTCCTAGCGGGTCTTTTGCTCTTATTTTTGTGCAGCCCCCTTTTTGGGTTTCCTGCCGAGCTTTTTGTTTTTTAGGATTTTTGTCCTGAATGGATTTCTTTTATCCATGACGGCACTTATTGAGGCCAAGAAAAGGTGCTCCAAGTCGTTATGCACATTTCCACATAAAAATGATGCGGGTTTATTATTATCAAGATGATTTTAACCTCATTCATGTTTATTCAAACAGGGTTAAATAACGTGGTTTAGATTTTTATTGCGAGCAAGAAAAGAAGCAATAAAAAAGAATGATTTTATTATAATCATGATGGAAACATGTGCCCTATCGAGGCTCGGGGGTCGGGCTGTCCCCGAGGAGTGATCTCTAATAGTCACTGAATTTACACATCCCTATTAGAAGGAAAAGGACACTTGATGACGACAGCTGGCCTTGACGTTTGTGAACCAGCCTTCCTAAAGATCTGGCTTAAAGAACGTCGAGAAGGATCTTGATTCCTCTTCGTCCTTTGATCTTTAACAGGGTTGTATCCTAACCCTTGTTTCCCCGGATTGTCCTTGATAATGGGTAGCTCCGGGATTCCTTGGGAGTTCTTGCCTAATCCTTGTCTTGGCAAGTATCCGTTCTTTGTGAGCATATGAGCTACCTTCTTCATTTCTCGGGGAAACGTTTCAACATTGGCAATTTCCAATGCTTGGAAAGCGGTTTCCAAAGCTTCCTCTGCTGCATCCACATAAGGTATGTTGGATGGCTTACTGATGAGTATGTCATCTTCAGCTTGCACGGTCACCAGTTTGTCACCCACGATGAACTTGATTTTCTGGTGGAGCGTAGAGGGTACAGCTTTCGCATCATGAATCCAAGGTCGGCCGAGGAGACAGCTGTATGTTGGAGTAATGTCCATCACTTGAAATTCGACGTTGAAGATAGTGGGTCCAATTTGGATTGGAAGATTGATCTCTCCCACCACTTCTCTTTTAGAACCGTCGAAAGCTCGGACGATCATGTTGCTCGGGCGCATTTGGACTCCCTTGATTGCCAATTGCTTGAGTGTTCTTTTTGGCATTACGTTCAAGGAAGATCCATTATCTACCAAGACTCTTAGCGATGTGATACTCCTTGCACTTTATAGAGATGTGCAAGGGCTTGTTGTGGTTTGATCCCTCGGTGGGGATTTCTTCATCGATGAAGGTGAGGTGATCATTAGCCGTGATGTGACTAATAATCCCCTCAAACTTGTCTTGGGAGATAGTGTGCGACACATATGCCTCGTTCAAGACTTTCAACAGAGCTTGCCGATGCGGTTCGGAGCATAGGATCAACGACAACAATCTTTGCTGGCGTCTTATGAAGTTGATCCATGATGGAGTACTCGCTCTGTCGGATATATTTTAACAGCTTGTCTGTCTCCTCCTCGGATTCCTTATTTTCCTCGGTTTTTTCTTCTTTTTCTTTCCCTTTATTCTTGGGAGCTTTGTCATGAAGATCTTCGGGAGTGTAGATCCTGCCACTCCTAGTCATGCCCCCAAGTCCAGCGATGTTGGAGATATCGCTGTCGGCAGAAGAGTGGATGTCGTATATCCACGGCACAGCCTTATTTGATTTGTAAGGGAAAGGCTTGGAACTGTGATCCTTAACGGTGTCGGACCTTCCCTTTCGTCTGTCTTGATTACCAACAACGGAGTCGCCGCGTGCTTGTTTGGTGCAGTTGTTGGTTTGCATTTAATGACCAATGGCGTGCGATCCGTTCTGAACATACGCATCGATTATTTCTTTCTTTTTATTAATATTTATTATTAAATTACCGGGAGAGATAAATGCAAATGAATGACTATGAAATGCAAAGGCAATTGAGAGATTTCATAAATCACAAAACTTGATTTCATTGATCATAGAAAGTGTACAACTTATCATACAATGCTTTGAAGCAATTTTTTACAATATGAGAAAAGCCGATAAAAACCCACAGGCGGGTTCATTTTTCTTCTCCATTCGTCTTCGGCTTCCTCCACATGGCGTGCTATTGCTTCAACTTGCATATGGACGACTTGGCTCATATCATCACTACTTTTCTGAGCGTCCTTCGCCTTTTGAGTGTGATAGTTGATCATGGCCTGCAGTTCGTTAAGCTCGTCTTCGGCTCGATCCTTCTCCTCTCGGAGTCTAGCCATTTGTGCTAGTCCCTCCCTTTCCTTTTTGCGGAAATCAGAAAGGTTTGCGGTTTGTTGTTGAGCAACTTCCCGCCATTGTTGTGCGTCGGATCGAGTCAAGAGCAGATCGTCTTGCATGTTCTTGATCAACTGTGCCTGCCTTGCATGTTCGGCTTCAAGGTGTGCTATCTTTGCGTTGACTTCTTGGAGTTGACTACTCGGTTCAACCTTTGGCATTTTGGATGCCCGAGTAGTCTCCTCATTGAGGTTAGCACACTCATCCTTGAGCCGCTCTATCTCGTGGTCTTTCTTCTTGCATTGCCTTTGAAGACCATCAATAGTAAAACTGGATTCTTCATTTTTCTCTTCAAGAACTCTCATTTGAGCTCCCATAATTTCCAGCTTTTTGGTCAAGGCGTCGACTTGTTCTTGCATTAACCTCCTTGTGGTTGCGGTTGCGCAAGAGGTGGATGGTTGAGACACCCCTCTCTCGTTCCTCCATATCTCGTAGTCGGTGGAGGCGAATACCCGAGGCTTTCCAAGCTCTCGATCTCCCTCATAGATTGGTTTCTCCCACGCTCTAATGACAGTGTGCATATCCCTCTGATGTTCGGAATCAAAGGAGAAACACAACCCTCCAAGCTCCTCTTTGGTAGGAACAATTTGAGTCCTCATGAGTTGCCTCATAGCCAATCTAGGTGAATAAGCTATGCAACCTCTGAGGCCCATTAATGGTATGCTTGGATAATTGCCGCATCTTGTCAATACATTGCTTGGACGGAACCAAGGACAAACCCACGTGAAGTGCTCAATACTCCACTGTTCCATCTCTTCCTTCCACTCGGAAGCATACCGACGGCGTACGGGGATCTTCGAAAAACTTCTCAAAGGATCGGGCAAAGTCCCCATATGACTAGAGGCATAAAAGTGTGTGATGCCCCACACATACAACAAGGAGGTACAGCATCGGATAGTTTTCCCTTGCTTCTGTTGAGATAATCTGACAGAAAGCAAGGTGTCGGCAAGAATGGCAGGCACGGGACTCTTCATATGTACGTCCCAAGCGAAGAAGGCGTCCATAGCAGCATGGTCCACTGTGTTAGCGTGAAAGGGGAATAGGATCATCCCAAACACGGCTAACGCTAGAGTCTTGTTGAAAGCTAACCAATCTCCCTCATCAGCCAAAGAAGAAAGGTGGTTTTCAATCATAGCAAGCTTCCAACCCTTGATACTGCCGTTCCCCACTAAAGCAGATAATCGTGGTGGTAGTTTGACTTGAGTGGCAACTCTCTCTACGGCCACATGATTTCCATGGAAAATATAGACCCCTGTTGATTTGGGCCATCGAAGCATGAGTTCGTACTCCTCGAGAGTAGGAACTAAGTCAAACTGGGGGAATTCAAAACAGTGCAGATCGAGACTCCAGAAATGGACCAAGGCTCTCAGAAAAGCTGGATCCACACAAATCTTCATCAAGTCAAGGACTCGTCCATAAGATTTTTCGAACTCTAAACGAGCCTCTCTTGGCATCAAGGTACAGAGGTGATCCAACCTCTCGGCACGGTACAATAAGAAGTCCACTTTCTTCAATTGCCCTTGCATTCCCCTAGATCCCTCCATGATCTACAATAAAATGCATGTAATGAGATGATGGTGGTGAATATGCATGCATAGTGTTTATTCAACTAAGCATTATCATGTTTTTGGGATGTTCCTAAAATGATGCATGATATTACTTGGTTTGGATAAATACGTATTTTTCTTCTTTTCTTTGGGTATTTTTCTTTTGTATTATTATTATTTTTTTTTGGGTGAAAAGGGAAACTACCTATATGAATGTGATGAAGGTAGATGTTAACACCATGTACTAGAAGATCTTTATTTCTATTTATTCTTTTTATTTTAAAAAGAATGTTGTATGTTTAAAAGGTGCAATGTATGCTCATACAATGTCACATAAAAATGCACACACAATTCACTCATCCACGAACAGTCACGAGCGAATCACGAGGTAGGGGTCTCCTGCAGAAAAGTGCATATTCAAGGAGGATCTAACTGTTCTCACTTGGTCAAAGGCCCCCAAGGTGCCCCCATTATAGGGACCCAATTCCTCTCGTCGTAAGTCGATGGAAAGTTCCAACGCACTGTCGGACTCGAGTTCATGGTTATCACCTTGAGTGATGTTTTTCCGACAACGGTCTCGTAGGCTCCTATGGACCCATTCAACCGGCCGTACTAACATCCACTCCCTATGGATTACCACTCATGCCCCCGGGTATAGAGGGAACTGTTGTGTGCAAAGGTTTGTGTGCAATTTATATTTCAAACAATTGCGGAATTTTAAACAAACAACAGTTATTTAAAGCCAAATATATAAAGCATGTTATCATACAAGCAAAGGGGTAATAAAGTAATTTTAACTATCATTTGTTAAAAATAATCTGTCACTAAATGGGACTGACTCTCGAAGCTTCCCCAGTGGAGTCGCCATCTGTCGCCACCCGGCCCGAACGGGCTTTCGGCATTCGCGAAGGATGGTTGGACTCGTTTATTTGTTTAAAAATATGGATTGCTAGAATGACGTATTCTCAAACTGAGACCTTGTCAAACGAGCAATTTTATTAAATGATTCACCAATCCATATTAATCCCAAGCGGGACCCTCCATGGATTAGTGGTTTTCGCAAAAGGAGGGTTCGTGGAGTCGCCACCAATGTTTTACTCAAAACATTGGAAAAAGGGATAAGGCAATTGATTTTATAAATCAACTTTGGCCATTACAACCAGAGTTGGGTAAGGGAGTCGGTTACGCGTGGGGAAGGTATTAGCACCCCACAACGCCCCTTTCGGGTTCCCTATGACAGATTATTTCTAAAATAACAGTGTAAAATTACTAAATTACCCCTATTTATTCTAAGCAATTATAAATTAACTATCTACATGATGACAGTTTAAATATGCACACAGAAAGCAGTAAAAGGAAGGATTTAAGAAGAAACCTCTTGAAGCGTGCTTTTATATATTGAGTAAAACTGGGAAGCTTTTTGGCGTTCCCTCGCTCTACAAGCTCGCTCGCTCCTTCCTAAAAACTTTTGACTATGGAAATCCGGAGGATTTCCCTTCGACTAGGTTCGAATCTCCAAGCTAAGTGCTCGGAATTCCAGAACTTCGTCGGATCGACTCCCAGAGAGATTTCTAGGGCAGAACACTGCTCAAAAACCCCAGAATACTCAAGGAGGGAGTCAAAACTGAGTGAAAAAGTGTGGAATGACGTCCAATTGACGTCATATTTATAGGGAATAGGCGCAATACGGCCTACAGAAGCAATACGGCCGTATTGAAATTTTTGAACTTCAATACGGCCGTATTGAGTTCAATACGGCTGTATTGAAGCTTCAATACGGCCGTATTGATTTCAGTACGGCCGTATTGAAGTTTCAGAAACTTCAATACGCCGTATTGAGTTCACTGCGGCCGTATTGAAGCTTCAATACGGCCGTATTAAGTTCAGTACGGCCGTATTGGGCTTCATTCCCTCCACTTCCTTATTTTGAGCTATTCTAAGACCTCTAGACCTACAGAGAACCCTCCTAGGGCCTTCCAGGAGTCCTTCTGGCTGATCTTCCTTCAGTCTTCGAGAGTCTTCAAGCTTTATTTCCGACCCGGACAATTTTAGGGGTCTACAATCCCTATAAATATGACGTCAATGGGACGTCATTCTACACTTTTACACACAGTTTTAACCCTCTTCTTGAGTATTCTGGGTTTTTTTGAGCAGTGCTCTGCCTAGAAATCACTCGGAGAGTTGATCCGACGAAGTTCTTGAGTCACGAGCCATTTGCTTGAGTCTCGAACCTAGTCGAAGGGAAATCCTCCGGATTTCCATAGTTAAAATTTTATAGGAGGGAGCGAGCGGTCTTGTAGAGGGAGGGAACGCCAAAACGCTTCCCAATTTCTGTCAAAATATATAAGAAAGCACGCTTCAAAGGTTTATCTCTTTAAAGTCCCTTCTTTTACCGCTTTCTGTGTGTACATATTTAAACTGTCATCATGTAGATAGTTAATTTATAATTGCTTAGAACAAATAGGGGTAATTTAGTAATTTCGCACTATTATTTTTAAATAATCTGTCACAGGGAACCCGAAAGGGGCGCTGTGGGGTGCTAACACCTTCCCCACGCGTAACCGACTCCCTTACCCGACTCTGGTTGTAATGGCCGAAGTCGATTTTTGAATCGATTGCCTTAAACCTCTTTTTCCAATGTTTTGAGTAAAACATTGGTGGCGACTCCATGAACCCTTCCTTTTTATGAAAACCGCTAATCCATGGAGGGTCCCGCTTGGGATTAACATGGATTGGTGAGCCTTTTAATAAAATTGCTCGTTTGACGAGGTCTCAGTTTGAGAATAAGTCATTCTAGCAATCCATATTTTTAAACAAATAAAAGAGTCCAACCATCCATCGCGAATGCCGAAAGCCCGTTTCGGGCCGTTGGCGACAGATGGCGACTCCGCTTGGGAAGCCTCGAGAGTCAGTCCCATTTAGTGACAGATTATTTTTAACAAATAATAGTTAAAATTACTTCATTACCCCTTGTTTGTATGATAACATGCTTTATTTATTTGGCTTTAATAACTGTTGTTTGTTTAATTTTCCGCAATTGTTTGAAATACAAACTGCACACAAACCTTTGCACACAACAGTTCCCTCTATACCCGGGGGCATGAGTGGTAAGCCATAGGGAGTGGATGTTAGTACGGCCGGTTGTCGAATGGGTCTATAGGTGCCCGTAGACCGTTGTCGGAAAGCATCACTCAAGGTGATAACCATGAACTCGAGTCCGACAGTGCGTTGGAGCTTTCCATCGGCTTACGACGAGAGGAATTGGGTCCCTATAATGGGGGCACCTTGGGGGCCTCAGACCGGTGAGAACAGTTAGAACCACCTTGAATATGCACCTTTCTGCAGGAAACCCCTACCTCGTGATTCGCTCGTGACTGTTCGTGGATGAGTGAATTGTTTGTGTAAATGCTTATGTGCAATTGTTTGTGCATTAATAAATAACCTCGTGATAAGGTCTAAAGAATAATCCCCATGCATGAAAATGTCATGACATGAGAGGAAAAACCAATGTGTGAAAATATAATAAAAGTAAGGAGCATAGGCATCATTATCAATAATACCTCATGCATCCTCATCAATTATTCATTTTAGGATCACCAATACCCTCTCGATGTGAGTAAAAGGGACCCATGACTATTGAGATTCTCCGTTGGGGAGAGATCATAGGCTAGGGAGGGTGATAAACCTTCATCTTAAAAAGGCAGCGCCTTAAAGATGGAGTCTTATCAAGCTCACATCGAGAGTGTATTCATACCATGAATAAACTAATTAGAATAAAACATTCATTTTAGAAAGTGGCTGGTCATCTCTCTGTCCTCACACGCGCGCAGAAAATCAAGAAGATGGAAGCGCTGGAGGACCAAAATAAGAAGCTTACAGCCGAGCTCTCACAGCTCAAAGAACAAATGGCGCAAATGATGGAACTCATGCGTCACCATAATGTACATGGGTCTCACCACAGTGACCATGAGTCCCATCATCATGAGGAGGAGGAACATGAGGAAGAACCTCCACGAGCTGTACCCCTTGGGGCGGGGATCATGATTAAAGAGCCCGAGGTTTCAAAGGAACAATTCCATGCTCTTGAGGATCGGCTAAGGGTTATGGAGGGGCATGATTTTGACATCAAAGATGCCGCCGACATGTGCTTGGTGAGGGACATCCAATTCCCTCCCAAATTTAAAGTGCCAGATTTCCCAAAATATGTGGGATCGACTTGCCCTAAGAGTCATCTCACCATGTACTGTCGCAAAATGGCTGCATATGCCACAAATGAAAAGCTCTTGATCCATTGCTTCCAAGAGAGCTTAGCCGATACTGCGCTCAATTGGTATATGCAGCTAGATGGAAATCTAGTACATACATGGAGGCAGTTGGCCGACGCCTTTCTCAAGCGCTATAAATACAACATCGACCTAACACCCGATAGGTCAGATCTTCAAGCCTTGAGTAAGAAAAGTGACGAATCTTTCAAGGCGTACGCCCAACGATGGAGGGAGTTGGCGGCACAGATAGAGCCCCCGCTGTCGGATAAGGAGACGGTGTCCTTATTCATCAACTCGTTGACTGGTCCCTATTACGATAAAATGATAGGGAACACAACGACACTCTTCTCGGACATCATCACCATTGGGGAGAGAGTGGAACAAGGACTCAAAAGTGGGAAGCTGGCTAAGCCTTCCCAATCATATGAAGCTAAGAAGACCTTCGGGAAGAAGAAAGAGGGAGGAGTCAATGCTATAACCATACCCTCGGCTACTTTCACTTCGAAGTCGGGAAGATCGCAATTCACCCCTGTGAAGAAGTTTGATAAACTTCCGACCACTTATAGCGATCTCCTGCCGAAGCTAGTAGAAGCCAAACTTCTAGCTCATGTTCCACCAAGGAAGATCGACCCACCTTACCCCGATTGGTACAAGCCACAAGACAAATGTTTATACCATTCGGGGGCACCAGGGCATTCAACAGAGAAATGCCTAGCTCTCAAATACAAGGTCCAAAACCTTATTGATGCCGGGTGGGTCACCTTCGATTCGACAGCGCCCGACGTGAGCAAGAATCCTCTGCCAAAACAGGAGTAGAGAGAAGAACAAGCCACGATAGGGCCCCTTCATTTTTCTCTTTTAGGGACTCATGATCAGTACCCGAGATCATGAGAACCTTTTCATGTAAATAAGGGTTTTTGTACAGTTTTAATACATATCAATAAAGAGGCATTTTTCGCACATTACTCTCTTTTTTGTTCTTTTCTCTCTTTCCTCATTAACATTAATAATTCTAAACCTAAACAGAACCAAAAAAATAATTATGTCTGTAATTGTTCGCTCTGACCGGGATCCAAAAGTGAATGGGTTGAGTTGGAGAGTGATGAGGAGACCATCTCTCCGGATCTGCAAAGACTGCTAGAACGAGAAGCTCGCCTACTCCAACTCGTCAAGAGAAATTGGAGACTGTGAATTTGGGGCATGGCCGAGAGATATAAGAGGTCAACATTGGGACCCATATCAGTGATGAAATAAGGACACATGTTTCCGCTATGATTATGATAAAATCATTCTTCATTGCTTCTTTTCTTGCTTATAATAAAATTCTAAACCACATCATTTTTAACCCTGTTTGAATAAACATGAATGAGGTTAAAATCATCTTAATAATAATAAACCCACATCATTTTCATGTGGAGGTGTGTGTGACAACTTGGAGCACCTTCCCTTGGCCTTGACAAGTGCCATCATGGGTAAAAAGAAATCTTTCAAAATAAAAGAAGCTCGGCAGGAAACTCAAAAAAGGGACTGCGCAAAAATAAGAGCAAAAGACCCGCTAGGAATCCCACGAAAGGGTAACCTAGGCAAAAGTTAGGGTTACAAAAATAAACAAAAACAAAGGTCCGCTAAAACGCCACAAAAGGGTGTTTTAGGCAAAAATAAGGACAATCAAAAAACAAAAATAAATCCATGATGGTTCCATGAACCGAATTCAAAAAGAAAGGTTCAAGGGAAGCTCTCCAAGTTGTCGAATCACAACACGACTTGTTAACTTCATAAGTGTTTAATCAAACAAGCCTAAACACATAAGCCTACCTTGGCCATCCATTCTTACAAAAACCATTTTTGAAAAATAAATCCCCTCTAAAACACAAACTTCAGAACAAAAATATCTTTCTTTTCTTTTCTCTCTTGTCCCAAAAGATTTTAGGATAATCTAGTGGAAGCACGGAGAAATAAATCATCACTGAAAATGGATCTAATCTGAATAATAAAATGGGGGAAGAACTGTGCCAAGAATTCAAGATCCAACACCATAACTCTTCCCCATATCGGCCGAAGATGAATGGGGCAGTCGAGGCAACCAATAAGAACATCAAGAAAATAGTGCAAAAGATGGTTGTCTCATTTAAAGACTGGCACGAGATGTTACCCTTCGCTCCTCATGGCTATAGGACTTCAGTACATACATCTACAGGAGCTACTCCATTCTCCCTCGTTTATGGGATGGAGGCAGTTCTACCCATCGAAGTCGAGATACCTTCTCTAAGGGTAATCATGGAAACAAAACTTTCCGAGGTAAAATGGGTTCAAAGCCGATACGACCAGTTGAACCTTATCAAAAAGAAACGGCTGAACGCCATATGCCATGGTCAAGCCTATCAGAGGAAGATCAAAAAAGGCTTTTGACAAGAAAGTCCACCCTCGAGTCTACCATGAGGGAGAGTTGGTAATGAAGAAATTGCTACCAACTCAAAAGGACAAAATCGGAAAGTATGCCCCAAATCACAGAGGACCATACGTGGAAAAACGAGCCTTCTCAGGAGGAGCATTGATCCTCACAGACATAGATGGAAAAGAACTTCGATACCCAGTCAACGCTGACGAGGTAAAGAAGTACTATGCTTGAAGACGTTGCTTGCATAAGCCCGCTAGGATGAAAACCCGAAAAAGGGCATCCTAGGCAAAAGTTAGGGCAAAACAAAAAGCCCGCCAGTACAAGGGTACTAGGCAAAACAAAGGCAAAATTATCCCCGCTAGGATACGTCCTAGGCAAAAGTTAGGGGCAAAAGAATAAGATGTAAAAGCAAAGGAAGCAATGGTCACTTGAATCGAAAACCGAAAGGCGGTTCAAGTGATTATCTTCTAGAAGCAAGCGTCTTGCAGCATCTACACTCCTGGCTCAGGCATCTCACCCAAAGAAACTAGGGGAATGTGAAGAGCAACAATTACAGATATAATTGTTAAACCCAATGTATATAGCCTACCCTGGCCAGCCATTCTTCAGAAATTCCTTCTGTATATCTTTCTGTAAAAACACTTGTGAATATTAATAAAATATCTATTCATTTCTTTTCTCTCTTGACCATGTGATTATGCCTCTAAATTGGTATTTCTAAAAAATTGTATGAAATTCCTTAATAATCGGTCAATAAAGAAAATTGGAGGGGTTCCTATAAAATCCATAATCTCCTGCATAAAAGGCTCACAAAAATATTCCCTCACGTCGATGACAGAAATTCCTCCAAAGAAAGGAGGATAGGGAGAGCCATTCATTTTTCTAAAAACATTAAATAATAAAACTTGCATTTGTGCATCACACACATTAGTTGCACATTCAAAGACCTTATCATGAGGCAATTGCATAAAATAGAAAATAGGAAAAATTGCTTGTGTATGGCAGCGGTCAACAGAAAAAGCCGCAAATCAACAGAAAAGGCAAAAATACAGAAAAAGCCAAAAAAATGACAAAAAAGGCAAAAAATACAGAAAAAGCCAAAAACGACAAAAAAGGAAAAAGATTTAGAAAATCGATCGCCTCGTACAGAATAACTGAGCCTGGAGAGGCTTGCCGAAACAATACTCATGCAGAATAACTGAGCCTGGAGAGGCTTGCCGAAACAATACTCATGCAGAATAACTGAGCCTGGAGAGGCTTGCCGAAACAATACTCCCACAGAATAACTGAGCCTGGAGAGGCTTGCCGAAATAATACTCCCACAGAATAACTGAGCCTGGAGAGGCTTGCTGAAATAATACTCCCACAAAATAATTAAGCCTGGAGAGGCTTGCCGAAATAATACTCTCCAAAAGACGTCTCAGCTCGCATTCTTGGGCTGAAAACCAATTCTTCATACAGAATAATTGAGCCTGGAGAGGCTTACCGAAATAATACTCCTTCAGAATAACTGAGCCTGGAGAGGCTCGCCGAAATAATACTCTCTCAGAATAATTGAGCCTGGAGAGGCTCGCCGAAACAATACTCCCTCTTAGAATAATTGAGCCTGGAGAGGCTCGCCGAAATAATACTCCCCAGAGATATCTCAGCTTCCACTCACTGGCCAAATTCCCCAGTGAAAGCTATCAAAGCGAGATCAGCAAAATTCCCCAACGGAAGCATGATCCAAACAAAATATCCAAGTCAAAGGACTTAGACTTCCTCAGTGGAAGATAGCTTTCCAACTCAAACGAAGAGTGAAGCTAAGCCTGAAGAGGCTTTCTAAATAATACTCTGGGATACATAAGATCCCCAAATCCCCAGTCGCCTACTCAAGAGGCATTCCTACAAAAAGGAAAAAAATGAAAAGATCAATAATCATTCCCCAAGTGGAATCCGGCTCTTGGCCAAACATCAAGCGTCAAGATGATCTGCCTAACAGAAGAGGCTAATCACAATCAATGACAAAATCCCCCAGCGGATAATAGCCTACACAGAGGCGACAAAAATCAAAAAAACCCAAAAGTGATACCCGAATAAGGATAATCGGGATACTCCACAACGTCGAAAGGACGACAGCCAAACATAAGGCATCGCTCAACTCAGAGAGAGAGCATCTGTGTCTACACCTCAAGGAGTCAGAAATTCTCCATGGGTACCAACTAAGCAATGCAAGTTGGGGCACAAAAACCTATGAATGAATGCACATCCCCTAGACGGATCCCTGCGTTATCCAGCCCTCAGTGGCACAAAATCAGAAAAACGTCGAAGCAGCATAGTGGACTGTGGAGACAAAAAAATCATCTCAGATCCCTGGAGAGGGTAAACTCGCATTGCCGAAGTAATCAGAAGACACGGACGCAGACCTTGGAGAGGGCAAACTCAGTTGCCTAGGTCATCAGAGACCAAACAAAGTCTGGAGAGACGGTACTCAAACAAAGTCTGGAGAGACGGTACTCAAACAAAGTCTGGAGAGACGGTACTCAAACAAAGTCTGGAGAGACGGTACTCAAACAAAGTCTGGAGAGACGGTACTCAAACAAGGTCTGGAGAGACGGTACTCAAACAAGGTCTGGAGAGACGGTACTCAAACAAGGTCTGGAGAGACGGTACTCAAACAAGGTCTGGAGAGACGGTACTCAAACAAGGTCTGGAGAGACGGTACTCAAACAAGGTCTGGAGAGACGGTACTCAAACAAGGTCTGGAGAGACGGTACTCAAACAAGGTCTGGAGAGACGGTACTCAAACAAGGTCTGGAGAGACGGTACTCAAACAAAGTCTGGAGAGACGGTACTCAAACAAGGTCTGGAGAGACGGTACTCAAACAAGGTCTGGAGAGACGGTACTCAAACAAGGTCTGGAGAGACGGTACTCAAACAAGGTCTGGAGAGACGGTACTCAAACAAAGTCTGGAGAGACGGTACTCAAACAAGGTCTGGAGAGACGGTACTCAAACAAAGTCTGGAGAGACGGTACTCAAACAAGGTCTGGAGAGACGGTACTCAAACAAGGTCTGGAGAGACGGTACTCAAACAAGGTCTGGAGAGACGGTACTCAAACAAAGTCTGGAGAGACGGTACTCAAAGAAAGTCTGGAGAGACGGTACTCAAGGTCTGGAGAGACAGTACTCAAAGTCTGGAGAGACGGTACTCAAGGTCTGGAGAGACAGTACTCAACCATCAGCGTCGTCAGAGGCACATTGGTGTTCAACTTCCAGCTCGGGCGTCGAGTGAAGTTGACCCTGGAGAGGGTAAACTTAGCTACCGAGGTTGTCAGAAGCGCCGAGGTATGCAACAACCTGGAGAGGCTACTCAACAATTTTCCACCGGAAGACGCTACAAGTCAGAAGGTTGGCACATCACCCGGACAATTGGGTCAACTCCTTTACTTGTCAGCCGGTACACCAAAAGGCCGTCCGACTAAGTAAAGGGGGGGCAGCTGTAGACCCCTAAAATTGTCCGGGTCGGAAATAAAGCTTGAAGACTCTCGAAGACTGAAGGAAGATCAGCCAGAAGGACTTCCAGAAGGCCCAAGGAGGGTTCTCTATAGGTCTAGAGGTCTTAGGATAGCTAAAATAAGAAAAGTGGGAGGAATGAAGCCCAATACGGCCTCCCAGAGGTTCAGTGCGGCCGTATTGAACATTTTGAACTTCAATACGGCCGCACTGAACTCAATACGGCCGTATTGAAGTTTCTGAACTTCAATACGGCTGCATTGAATTCAATACGGCTGCACTGAACTTCAATACGGCTGCACTGAACTTCAATACGGTCGTATTGAGGTTTTTTGAACTTCAATACGGCCGTATTGAATTCAATACGGCCGTATTGTAGTTCAAAACTTCAATATGGACCGTATTGACCCCCAGAGACCGTATTGAGCCTCATCCCTATAAATATGACGTCAATGGGACGTCATTCTACACTTTTACACACAGTTTTAACCCTCTTCTTGAGTATTCTGGGTTTTTTTGAGCAGTGCTCTGCCTAAAAATCACTCGGAGAGTTGATCCGACGAAGTTCTTGAGTCACGAGCCATTTGCTTGAGTCTCGAACCTAGTCGAAGGGAAATCCTCCGGATTTCCATAGTTAAAATTTTATAGGAGGGAGCGAGCGGTCTTGTAGAGGGAGGGAACGCCAAAACGCTTCCCAATTTCTGTCAAAATATATAAGAAAGCACGCTTCAAAGGTTTATGTCTTTAAAGTCCCTTCTTTTACCGCTTTCTGTGTGTACATATTTAAACTGTCATCATGTAGATAGTTAATTTATAATTGCTTAGAACAAATAGGGGTAATTTAGTAATTTCGCACTATTATTTTTAAATAATCTGTCATAGGGAACCCGAAAGGGGCGCTGTGGGGTGCTAACACCTTCCCCACGCGTAACCGACTCCCTTACCCGACTCTGGTTGTAATGGCCGAAGTCGATTTTTGAATCGATTGCCTTAAACCTCTTTTTCCAATGTTTTGAGTAAAACATTGGTGGCGACTCCATGAACCCTTCCTTTTTATGAAAACCGCTAATCCATGGAGGGTCCCGCTTGGGATTAACATGGATTGGTGAGCCTTTTAATAAAATTGCTCGTTTGACGAGGTCTCAGTTTGAGAATAAGTCATTCTAGCAATCCATATTTTTAAACAAATAAAAGAGTCCAACCATCCATCGCGAATGCCGAAAGCCCGTTTCGGGCCGGTGGCGACACTCATCAAGTGGTATCAAGAGCTTCGGTCTTCAAGAAATAAGTTCATCTTCTTGAATTTTGATCCGTGGTTCCAAATTGTTCTTGTGTTCATCTTGAGTTCATCTTGTTCAATTTTTGAGTTCATGTCACTATTGAGTTGATTCCTTCCTAGATCTAGTTTTTGTTTCAAAATTTGATGGATCTAGTTTGTATTGCTTGAATGATTCATATGCGCCTATGTTATATGCTTTCATGAATCATGCTAATTTCTTCTTGTGTTTAATTAGGAATTTTCTGCCTATTAGCCTTTGATTTTGTTTGAGTCTTCTTTGCATCTTATTCGGTCAAGTAAATGCTTGAGTCTTTTATTTTTAAATCCATGTCTAGTAGGTTTGTGTAGTTCTTATATGTTCATCTATCTTAGCTATGCTTGTTGATCCTTGTTAATTTTTTATTTGCATCTTGAAACAATTTTCTGGATTTGGCCGAGATCCATTTCTTTTCTTTGGTATAAGCTCATGAATTTTGTTTCATTTTTGAGTTCATAAACTACTACTAGATCATTAGTAGTTTTCTTAGAATTTTAGGCTTCCAAAATTTTTTGAAAATGTCTTACACAAAAATTTTAATTCTGTGAGGTTTGATTTTGTTTCATTAGTGTGTGCTGGAAAATTGTGTTTGGATTGTAATTTGAATTTGAAAATTGGAGCCAAAACCGTGCATGTGCTACATAAACCAACCAAGCATCAAAAGCATGTCATATGTTCATTACATTTTGACCTAATTTGTGTGGCATTTGAATTTCAATTTGAATCCGGTTTTGGTGCTTCATTTAAGGTGTGACCGAGAATTTGTGAGGTTCTTTTAAAGAAAAAGGCAACTCCTAAGATTTAAAAAAAAAAAAAAAAAAAAAAGTTCAAAATCAAAAGTGAATTTAAAAAAAAAAAAATGCTAAACCTAATTTGAAAAGCAAAAGCCAAATTAAGGAGTTTAATTTCTCAATTTGTTCTTCTCGGTTTCTACTTGTTTTGGATTCATTAAAAGAAATTTTCAGCTCACCTATTTTTGAGTGTTTGGTTTTGTGCATCTACTCTAGAACCTTTCTTAGGTTTGTTCTTCCTTGACCTAGTTTAATCTTGTCCTTTGTCATCTATATTCACTTCTTCTACTCTAATCTTCTTTCCTATAACTCTTCCATACTTGTGTTGTTTGTTTTCATCATGGAACTCAAATGTGACCTATGCTTGACCTAGTTTATCTCCTTAGAAGCTAGTTCTACAAGGGTCATCAAAAGAGGACTAAGAAAAGGAGGAGGAAAGGGAAAATGAGGCTTTCGGATTTGGCTATCAAACACCAAACACTTGTGGCTGGAAATTTGAAGTGGCTGGACTAGCATTTCCGTGGAGAATTCTTGGAGATTCAATTGAAGATTGTATTTGAATTTAAAAAAAAAAATGTATAAGCATTAGTGACGGATTTTAGTGACCGATTTTACCTTACTAATTTGAATTTTTTGTTGCAAAATTTGGTCACTAATCCATCACTAATTCTTTGTGGCTGTTTTTAATACTTCATTTCAGCCACTTGTTCTTTGTTGTTTGTACTTTGTATTTGGCCTTTACAAGGAGTGTCTTGGGAGTGTCTTTGGTACACAACCATCTCTCCTTAAGTTTACAATTTTCGTTAGTACTTGGTGGGAGTGGTCCTTGATTGATCTTTGGTATCTCTCAAGCTCTCACCTTAGGACACGTTTAGGTAGTTTAATTTTTGTTGCTTAAACCTTGTTTTACTTGCTTTCATACGCCTAGCTTATCATAGTTCACAAAAACATCAAAAAAAAAATCATTTTCATTGAAAAGAATTTGGTAGAGATTAACTACAAAGGGGATTAGTAATTTTTACTTGAAGAGGCTTGGTTTTTAAGTGGCTCTTAGTAGCTCACCTCCCTCCAAAGTTCAATTTGTATACATAATCCTCTAAGTACTTAGTCTTAACCTTGCATAAAAACAATTGATTTTCAAAAATCATTTCTCAAAAAGCCACTTTCTCCTATAATGGAAGAGTTTTCTACTCCTCAAAGTGATAGTAATTCAAGTGATTACAATGACTTGTCAAAAGTAACACATGAATTAAGATCACTTAAGCTTTGGAAGAAGCAAGAAGCCAAGCAAAAACTTAAAGAAAAACTTGAAAGAGAGGCTCAACTTGCTACTTTAGAGGAAGAGATTCGAATATTAAAGGAGAAAGAAGAAAAATTACACCACAAGCACCGAAGTAGACATAGTTCCCACCATAGTTCAACTCTAGGAGAGTCAATGAATGATGATAGTCTTGCTTTAGGAGATCATTATCAACCACCTCCTAGAAGAGTGCATAGGACCCCCAAGCCAAGGGAATCTAGGGTAGATCTCCCTTATTTTCATGGAAAAGATGATGTTGAGGGGTACCTAGATTGGGAAATGAAGGTGGAACAAATTTTCACTTGTCATCAAGTGAATGAAGAAAGAAAAGTCTCCTTAGCCACCCTAAGTTTTCAAGGTCACGCCATGTATTGGTGGACTTCTTTAGTGAGAGATAGGCGTCTCCATAATGACCCTCCAATTCAATATTGGAATGAATTAAGGAGTGCCTTGAGGAGGAGACATATTCCCTCTTACTATACTAGGGAGCTTATCAATAAGCTCCAAAGACTCCATCAACAAAATATGACTGTGGAAGAGTATAGACAAACGATGGAGTTATACTTAATGAGGGCTGGCATTAGGGAAGAAGAAAACATTACCATTGCTCGGTTTTTAAGTGGATTAACTTTTGACATAAGAGATAAAGTGGAGCTTCTCCCTTATAGGGATTTAAATGATTTGGTTCAACTTTGCATCAAGGTTGAACAACAAAATTTGAGAAAAGGATTTAAAAGCTCATACTCATCATCTTATTCTAAAGTTGACTACAAGAGGGAAGACAAGAAAAATGATTTTGAAAAGAAAAACACTTTTCCCTCCAAAAACCTAGACAAGGGCAAAGAAAAGGCAAAAGAGAAAAACACAAACATTTCACACACTAGCACTAAGACTAGTGACATAAAATGCTTTAAGTGTCTTGGGAGAGGCCATATTGCTTCTCAATGCCTTACTAAGAAGGTTATGATTTTAAGGGGCCAAGACATTTATAGTAGCCAAGATGAAGCTACAACTTCTTCATCTTCAAGTGAGGATGAAGAAGAAGCTAGTGAAGGAGAAACATGTGAGGTCACTTATCCTTATAATGGGGAACTTCTTATGATGAGAAGGGTCCTCAACAACCAACCTAGTGATACACAATCCCAAAGAGAGAACATCTTTCATACAAGATGTAACATTTCAAACAAGGCTTGTTCTCTCATAGTGGATAGTGGGTCTTGGTGCAATTGTTGTAGCACTAGGATGGTTGAAAAGTTGGGTTTGACTACCACACCCCACCCAAAACCTTATCAACTTCATTGGCTTAATGATGATGGGGATATGGTGGTCAACCAACAAGTGGAAGTAGAGTTTTCTATAGGGAACTATCAAGATAAAGTTAAATGTGATGTAGTTCCTATGGAGGCTTGTCATATTTTATTAGGTAGGCCATGGCAATTTGATAAACAAACTCATCATGATGGCCTAACTAATAAAATAACTTTCACACGTAAGGGTAAAAAGTTTGTGCTTCATCCTTTATCACCTTCACAAGTGATAGAAGATCAAGTACAAATGAAGGCCAAACGTGAGCAAGAAAAAGGAAACCAAAAAAAAGTTGAAAAAAAAAAACTTCTAAAAATTGATGAAAAAGAGGATTCTAGAGAGATTAATGTTCCCTCTCTAGAGATAGTTCAAGAGCAGAGTTTTCAATCAAAACCTTTACACAAAACTTCTCCCTTTCTTGAATCATCATCTCATATCCTCATGTGTAGAGGAACATTAACTTGCACTGCCACATCTTCTTTGGAACCTACTCTACCTCTTGAGGTGAAAAATCTTTTAGATGAATTTGATGATATATTTCCCAAAGAAGGTCCAGTTGGACTTCCACCTTTTAGGGGAATAGAGCATCAAATAGATCTTGTGCCTGGGGCTAGTCTTCCAAATAGACCAGCTTATAGGACTAACCCACAAGAAACCAAAGAGATAGAGAAGCAAGTACAAGAGTTGTTGGAGAAGGGCTGGATTCAAAAGAGTCTAAGTCCTTGTGCTGTACCTGTCATTTTGGTGCCAAAAAAAGATGGAAAATGGAGGATGTGTTGTGACTGTAGAGCCATCAACAACATCACCATAAAATATAGGCACCCAATTCCTAGGCTTGATGACATGCTTGATGAATTGCATGGGTCATCCATATTTTCCAAGGTAGATCTTAAGAGTGGATATCACCAAATTAGAATCAAAGAAGGTGATGAGTGGAAAACCGCTTTTAAGACTAAGTTTGGATTATATGAATGGTTAGTAATGCCTTTTGGGCTTACTAATGCACCTAGCACATTCATGAGGTTGATGAATCATGCCCTTAGGGATTGCATTGGTAAGTTTGTAGTTGTTTATTTTGATGATATTCTAATCTATAGCCAAAGTCTAAGTGATCATGTGGATCACCTAAGACAAGTATTTCTTGTTCTTAGAGACAATCACTTGTTTGCCAATGTAGACAAGTGCACTTTTTGTGTAGATAATGTTGTTTTTTTAGGTTTTGTGGTGAGTAAAAATGGGGTTCATGTGGACCCCGAGAAAATCAAAGCCATCCAAGAATGGCCTATTCCTACTAATGTAAGTGAAGTTAGGAGCTTCCATGGATTGGCAAGCTTTTATAGGAGATTTGTTCCTAACTTCTCTACATTAGCTTCACCTCTCAATGAGTTGGTGAAGAAGGATGTGGTCTTTGAATGGAAGGAAAAACATAACTTAGCTTTCCAAGATCTAAAGCATAAGCTTACTCAAGCACCTGTTCTAGCTCTGCCTGATTTTTCTAAAACTTTTGAGCTAGAATGTGATGCTTCAGGACTTGGCATAGGAGCTGTGTTGTTACAAGGTGGCCACCCAATAGCTTATTTCAGTGAAAAACTTCATGGGGCTACCTTGAACTACCCTACCTATGACAAGGAGTTATATGCTTTAGTTCGTGCCCTTCAAACTTGGGAACATTATCTTGTGACCAAGGAATTTTTCATACATAGTGATCACGAATCACTTAAATACTTGAAGGGACAACATAAATTAAATAAAAGGCATGCAAAATGGGTTGAGTATTTAGAACAGTTCCCTTATGTCATCAAATACAAAAAGGGCTCTACTAATGTAGTAGCTGATGCTTTGTCAAGAAGACATGTTTTATTGAACACCTTAGGTTCTCAAATACTAGGGTTTGATGACATCAAGGAGTTGTATGAGAAAGACCTTGATTTTGCTAACTTTTATTCTTTATGTATTCAAAAACCTTACCAAGGTTACTATATTTCTGAGGGGTTTCTTTTTAAAGAAAACAAACTTTGTATACCCCAAGGATCTATTAGAAAACTTTTGGTTAGGGAGAGCCATGAGGGTGGGCTCACGGGGCATTTTGGAATTGAGAAGACTCTTTCTCTTTTGAGAGAGAAATTCTTTTGGCCTCATATGAAAAGAGATGTCCAACGGTTTTGTAGTAGTTGCATTGCTTGTTTACAAGCACAGTCTACCACTAAACCTCATGGGCTATACACACCCTTGCCTATATCCTCTTCTCCTTGGGTAGACATTTCCATGGATTTTATCCTTGGTTTGCCGCGAACCCAAAGAGGAAAGGATTCCATATTTGTGGTTGTGGACCGTTTTAGCAAAATGGCACACTTTATTCCATGCCACAAAGTGGATGATGCAAGTAACATTGCTAAGTTATTCTTTCAAGAGATTGTGAGACTCCATGGGTTACCCAAAACTATAGTCTCTGATAAAGATGTTAAGTTCTTAAGCCATTTTTGGAAAACTCTTTGGGCAAGGCTTGGAACTAAACTGCTATTTTCTACCACATGTCATCCCCAAACTGATGGGCAAACTGAGGTAGTAAATAGGTCTCTAGGGACTATGTTGAGGGCAATCCTCAAAGGCAATAAGAAGTCATGGGATGACTATCTTCCTCATGTGGAGTTTGCCTACAATAGGGTGGTTCACAAGACCACTAACATGTCTCCATTTGAGATTGTTTATGGCTTTAATCCTCTTACTCCATTGGATTTATTACCTCTTCCGGATGTTGCTTCCTTTATTCATAAAGAAGGCACATCTAGGGCTGAGTTTGTCAAGAAATTACATGAGAGGGTTAGAGATCATATTCAATCCCAAACCGAAAAATACCAAAAATACAATAATAAGGGTAGGAAGGAAGTTATCTTCAAGGAAGGTGACTGGGTTTGGCTACACCTTAGGAAGGATAGGTTTCCTTCCAAAAGAAAGTCAAAGCTTAGTCCTAGAGGAGATGGACCCTTCCAAATCCTTAGGAAAATCAATAACAATGCCTATGTTCTAGATCTCCCTTCTGAGTATGGTGTTAGTTCTAGTTTCAATGTTTCTGATCTTTCTTTGTTTACAGGACTAGCTACCCAAGAGGCGGACACTCTGGATTTGAGGTCAAATCCTCTTCAAGAGGGAGGGGATGATGGAGGAGGCCCATGGGCTAAGGGCCCAACTACTAGAGCAATGGCAAGAAGGATGCATGAAGAGTGGGCCCAAGCCCAAGAAAGGCCCATCACTTTATTTTGTTGGGCTTTAGCCCAAGCCCATTAGATTAGGGTTATAATAGGATTGGGCCTTAGTGCCTTGTATTTCTTTTGGGCCTTGTATTTTCGGCCTTGTAGTATAGGATTTTCATTAGAGGTCATGTGAATTTAGAGGTAATTAGGTTACATGTTAATCTACATTAGCATGTAATTAGAAGCACATTTGGTGTGCATTTCGGCCATGTGCAACACATGCACATGGTGTGATCCGAAATGCAACTCAAATGGCCTCCTAATTACATGCCAAATGAGAGCACATGGAGTGGGTGGCCGGTTGGCACCAAAATTTGAATTTAGAATTCAAATTTTGGCGCCTAGAGTTAAGTTAACCATACCATGGTTTTACTTAACTCTAGGTGAACCCAACTTAAACCCTTAACCTAATTTCTACTATAAATTCCTTTATGGCCGGATTGTGTAATCACTTTTGGATGATATATTGATGAGATTTCTTTCCATAGAAATTGCCTATCCGAAAGTCACCCTCCCTAACTCTACCCTACTTGAGATCTTCTCCTTGTAGAGCTAGGAAGTTCTTCCTTCTTCCGGACTTAGCTAGACGCAAGCTAGAGTCACATTGGTGCTTCTTGGAGCTTCCATTCCTTGTCAATCTTCCAAGGAACCGAGGAGCATTGAGGGAATTCTTGAGGATTTCCAAGTGGAACCTCATCAGTATATACAATGGAGACTAAGAGACTGATAAGAGGAATCATACACAATGCTCATGAAGAGCAAAGGTCTAAGAAGCACCTCCTCTGTAGAAGCTTCCTCCAGCCTCCTAACCATGGACCTAGCTAAAGGTGCAATGGCCTTCAAGTGTGTAGCCTCCTTGGATGGTCCTCCATCATTGTTTGAGCCTATGTAAAAGGATATTGTATTGACTGCTATAGATATAGGCTTGTGTGTGTGTTTGCTTATGTTTGATGATGATTGCTTAATTCAAGAATCTGTCAAGCTTTTAAAGAAACCAAGAATTTGTTTTTTAAGTATTTCCTTGAGTAAACATGAAGTAATAGATTATCTTGAAAAGGGTAATTTACTACCAAATGTTTAAACATAGAAATATTACTTGATTCAAAACAAGATTTTTCAAGGTAACTTTGTTAATCAAATTACCATTTAGGGTAATAGGTTACCAAACCTATTACTGGAAAAGGATATTCAAATGTGGTCTATGTTAATAGATTACCAAGTCTGTTACTAAACATATTTTCAAAATACTTTCTAAGGTAACAGATTACCAAAGTTGGTAATAGATTATTGATAGAAAAGAATGGTTCAATCCAAGAGGGGGGGTGAATTGGATTCAATGACACTTCAAAATTTTTCAGAGTTTAAGGATCTTTATTTCATTCAAAACTTTTCTAAGACATCTTTCAAAGAAGTATATTTAACCACTTGTACATGGTAATGACTTCTATATGAGTTCTTGGTTAATCTTTATTGAAATAGCTCTCACAATAACATGTATGTAATGACAATATTCACTTTTAATCAATTCTAACCATGTAAGCAAATGACTCAAAAGAAGTCATTATAAAATGCAAAAGATTAATCAATACAAGAGATAAGGATGACAGAAGAGTGCTAAGTATTTTATGTTGGTTCAGCCACTCCACATGTGACCTACATCCAATCCTCAATCATAACCTAATCAAGATTTGTTCCACTATCTCAATAAAGAAGTTTTACAAGCATACCACACATGCACACACTTCAACACTCAAGATAGGCACTTTCTTGCACCCAAGAAAACACTTCTTGTAGAAACCCACTACAAGAATTCCTTACCACTTGAGACACCTACTTAAGATTTCTTTACATACTACACAAAGAATTAAAGGAACGAATTCTCCTGGAAGCTGAACAAATCAGATTGTGAATTCTAGACAAATCGCAATGCTTCTCTTCCAAGAATGTAGTGATGATGATGATCGCTTTGAAAGCATTTCACAAAATATTTTTCTTCTCGATTTCACAAAGAAAATACTCCAAGAAGGTCACAAAGACTTCACAAAATCAGTTTTACTCTATTTTATTCTCTATTCATCTATCAATACTTGTTTCAAAATGTGAAAACTATTTACAAAGTTTTCCAGACCTAGATAACAGATTATTTTTAAGGATAATCAATTATTTTGTTCTTCATGAATTCTGGAAATCAGTCAAGAACAGAATAATTGATTATTTTGCAAGATGGTCGATTATTCCAGAGAGTACTTCATGGAATAATCGATTATTTCTCAAATAATTGATTATTACAGCAAGGTTCCCTGAACCTCTTGCTGGAATAATAGATTATATTTAATGATAATCAATTATTTTGAGTTAGTTTTCAAAAACTTGATTTCACACCTTAGAAAAATTTCCAAGTCATTTGAATCATCATCATACTCACTCTTAGTCAATTTAGATTAAGATTAACTCATGCACAACGCATACACATGCAAAATAAACTCAACAAGGCAACACAACATATAAGAACATATAAGCTACTCCTATTACATATTGTATTTTTTCATGATCTTCATGTCTTCCTTTCTTGATTTGGTTTTCCTTTGTTATTAGCTCGTGTACTTTGTTATCATCAAAACTCTTAGAACTTTAGAGCTGAGTTTGATTCATCATCCATGAATCTCAATAATTAAAACAGAGTCTCTTGCTTGGAATCAGGCTGAAAAAATGAAGTTATCATCATGTTAATCGATTACCAATATAGATAATCAATTACCACAGAGTGATATGCAAATCTAGGACTTTTCAAGCTCGAGTTAATCGATTACCACCTGGGATAATCAATTACCTTGGACAATTGTCATGTTCTGATTCAATTTTAAAGAGCAGGTAACAGATTACCATGACTTGTAATAAATTACCTCTGTTATTACTCTTTATAACTAAATCACGTCTTCCACTCTATAAAATCAATCTTTTTGAAATTTAAAAAGAGACCAAAGAGAACTTTTGAAATCTTAAGAAAAGGAATATGTTTTCAGAATCAAGTTAAGGTGTTACCCAAGAAACTTTCTGAAAATTCAAAGAGTGCAAAGAAAGAATATGAATTCTTGAAAGAAGAAATTCAAGAACTGGACTCAAGAGTGAAAGATCAATATCTTCACATAACTAGGTGATATTACTCTAATCTTTGAATTTGTATTTTCTTTTTTACTGTTGTATCTCTTTATATAGGGTTGTCGCCACCGGCCCGAACGGGCTTTCGGCATTCGCGAAGACGGTCGAGCTCGCTTTTATTTTAGTTTTGAAAATGTATTGGATTATTAGAACGACTTGTTCTCAAACTGAGACCTTGTCGATCTTATCCAATTTATTTATTAAATGTCTCACCAATCCATGTTAATCCCAAGCTGGACCCTCCATGGATTAGTGGTTTTCATAAAAAGGAAGGGTTCGTGGAGTCGACACCAATGTTTTACTCAAAACATTGGAAAAAAGGATAAGGCAATTGATTTTATAAATCAACTTCGGCCATTACAACCAGAGTTGGGTAAGGGAGTCGGTTACGCGTGGGGAAGGTGTTAGCACCCCACAGCGCCCTTTTCGGGTTCCCTATGACAGATTATTTCTAAAATAATAGCGCAAAAATTACTAAATTACCCCTATTTATTATAAGCGATTATAAGCGAAATATCTACATGATGATAATTTAAGTATGCAACACTCAGAAAGCAGTAAAAGAAAGGATTTAAGAAGGAAACCTTTGAAGCGTGCTTTTCTATATATTTAAACAGAAATTGGGAAGCTTTTTGGCGTTCCCTCACTCTACAAGCCCGCTCGCTCCTTCCTAAAAAATAATTTTTGACTTGGAAATCCGATGGATTTCCCTTCGACTTAGTTCGAGACTCAAGCAAAATGCTGAGAACTCAAAAACTTCGTCGGATCAACTCTCCGAGTGATTTCTAGGCAGAGCACTGCTCAAAAAAACCCAGAATACTCAAGAAGAGGGTTAAAACTGTGTGTAAAAGTGTGTCATGACGTCAAAATGACGCCATATTTATAGGGAACAGGCGCAATACGGGCTATGGAATCAATACGGCCGGATTGAAATTTTTGAACTTCAATACGGCCGTATTGAGTTCAATACGGCCGTATTGAAATTCAGAAATTTCAATACGCCCGTATTGAGTTCACTGCGGCTGTATTGAAGCTTCAATACGGCCGTATTGATTTCAGTACGGCCGTATTGAAGTTTCAGAAACTTCAATACGCCGTATTGAGTTCACTGCGGCCGTATTGAAGCTTCAATACGGCCGTATTAAGTTTAGTACGGCCGTATTGGGCTTCATTCCCTCCACTTCCTTATTTTAAGCTACTCTAAGACCTCTAAACCTACAGATAGCCATCCTATGGTCTTCTAGGAGTCCTTCTGGCTGACTTTCCTTCGATCTTTGAGGGTCTTCGAGTTTTATTTCCGACCCGGACAATTTTAGGGGTCTACAGCTGCCCCCCCTTTACTTAGTCAAACGGCTTTTTGGTGTACCGGCTGACAAGTAAAGGAGTTGACCCAATTGTCCGGGTGATGTGCCAACCTTCTGACTTGTAGCGTCTTCCGGCGGAAAATTGTTGAGTAGCCTCTCCAGGTTGAGTATTAGTCGTCGCCTCTCCAGGCTCATTGCATACCTCGGTGCTCTCGACAACTGGGTAGCTGAGTACCGCCTCTCCAGGCTTGTGCATACCTCGGTGCTCTCGACAACTGGGTAGCTGAGTACCGCCTCTCCAGGCTTGTGCATACCTCGGTGCTCTCGACACCTGGGTAGCTGAGTATTGCCTCTCAGGCTTGTGCATACCTCGGTGCTCTCGACAACTGGGTAGCAGAGTATTGCCTCTCAGGCTTGTGTATACCTCGATGCTCTCGACAACTGGGTATCTGAGTATTGCCTCTCAGGCTTGTGCATACCTCGGTGCTCTCGACAACTGGGTAGCTGGGTATTGCCTCTCAGGCTTGTGCATACCTCGGTGCTCTCGACAACTGGGCAGCTGAGTATTGCCTCTCCAGGCTTGTGCATACCTCGGTGCTCTCGACAACTGGGTAGCTGAGTATTGCCTCTCCAGGCTTTGAGATGATTTTGTCTCCACAGTCCACGATGCTGCTTCGACGGTTTTTCTGATTTTGTGCCGCTGAGGGCTGGATAACACAGGGATCCGTCTAGGGGATGTGCAGTCATTCATAGGTTCCTGTGCCCCAACTTGCATTGCATTGTTGGTACCCATTGAGGAATTTCTGTTTCCTTGGGGTGTAGACACAGATGCTCTTCTTGATTTGAGCGATGCCTTATGTTTGGCTGATGTCCTTTGACGTTGGTGGAGTATCCCGGTTATCTTTATTCGGGTATCTCTTTTGGGTTTTCTGATTTTTGTCGCCTCTGTGTAGGCTGTTATCCGCTGGGGATTCTGTCGTTGATTTTGATTAGCCTCTTCTGTTAGGCGTATCAGCTTGACGTTCAATGATTGGCTAAAAAGCCAAATTCCGCTTGGGGAATTGTTATTGATTTTTTCTTTTTTTGGGTTTTCCTTTTTGAAGGAGTGCCTCTTGTGTAGGCGACTGAGGATTTGAAGTTCAGTGTTCGGCTGAGTGCCAGATTCCTCTTGGGGAATGGTTATTGATCTTTTTTATTTTTCCTCTTTTTGAAGGAGTGCCTCTTGAGTAGGCGATTGGGGAATGAAGGATCTTATGTATCCCAGAGTATTATTTAGGAAGCCTCTACAGGCTTAGCCTCACTCAACACTTGAGCTGGAGAGCTATCTTCACTGAGGAAGTTTAAGTCCTTTGACTTGGATATTCTGCTTGGGAGATCGTACTTCCATTGGGGATTTTGACGATTTTGCTTTGATAGCTCTCGCTGGGGATTTGTTCCGTGAGCTTGAGTTGAGGTTTCTCTGGGGAGTATTATTTCTGCGAGCCTCTCCAGGCTCATTTACTCTGTACAGTTGGGGGAGTATTATTTCTGCAAGCCTCTCCAGGCTTTAGTTATTCTGAGGAAGTATTATTTCTGCAAGCCTCTCCAGGCTCAATTATTCTGAAAGAGTATTATTTCAGCAAGCCTCTCCAGGCTCAATTATTCTGAGAGTATTATTTCGGCGAGCCTCTCCAGGCTCAGTTATTCTGAAAGATGTGAAATCTTTGTCTTTTTTTTTTTTTGTCGACTTTTGACTTTTTCTGTATGTTTGCCTTTTTTGTCATTTTTTTGGCTTTTTCTGTATTTTTGCCTTTTTTGTCATTTTTTGGCTTTTTCTGTATTTTTGCCTTTTCTGTTGTTTTTCGGCTTTTTCTGTACAGAAATGTCTCAGTTATTATGAGAGAGTATTATTTCGGCGAGCCTCTCCACGCTCAATTATTTTGAGTGAGTATTATTTCGGCAAGCCTCTCCAGGCTCAGTTATTCTGAGAGTATTCTTTCGGCAAGCCTCTCCAGGCTCAGTTATTCTGAGAGTATTCTTTCGGCAAGCCTCTCCAGGCTCAGTTATTCTGAGAGTATTCTTTCGGCAAGCCTCTCCAGGCTCAGTTATTCTGTATGACGCTGTTGATTTTCTGAATCTTTGCATTTTGTTTGCTCCTGTCATACACAAGCAATTTTTCTATTTTTTCTATTTTATGCAATTGCCTCATGACGAGGTCTTTGAAAATTTCTTTATGGCCAATACGGCCGCATCCATTTCAGTACGCCCATGTTTGAGTTAAAAATTTGTTCATAACCCCAATTTTAGTACGGGTGTACTGAACATGGTACGGGCGCATTGTTTTTTCTGAAGTTTATATATTTTTTGTTTTTTTTTTTGTTTGTTTTTTCAATAAACAGAGAATAAGTGATCTTCCAGTACACCTATCATCTGTATGCATGTATGCGGTATGATGCACCTAATTCTATTTGACTCTTTTTTCAAAAGAATTAACCGATGCGTTTTTGGATTTTGCCA
This sequence comes from Cajanus cajan, assembly GCF_000230855.2. Lineage (NCBI taxonomy): Eukaryota > Viridiplantae > Streptophyta > Magnoliopsida > Fabales > Fabaceae > Cajanus > Cajanus cajan. The sequence continues at coordinate 45,663,482 of NC_138525.1, forward strand.
TTCCTCTTAGACGGGCTGTGCGCTGCCGACTTCTGTAACCGAGGAATGATGCGTATTATATTTGAGATTTGGTGTCATCAACCAAATGATCCTTCCCTTTCTTTAGAAGATGTGTCAACCCTCCTATTGACCACTATATCTCCATGTTTCCACTAGATTATTCAAAAATCGTTGGGACAAGAGAGAAAAGAAGGAAAGGGTATATTTTTCAAAAGTTTGTGTTTTAGAGGGGATTATTTTATTTTTTGAAAAATGGATTTTGTAAGAATGGCTGGCCAATGGTAGGCTTAAATGTTTAGGTTTGTTCGATTAAACACTTATGAGGTTAAGCACATCTTTGTTATTAATGATTGTGCTTTGACAACTTGGATAGCTTTTCTTGAGCCCCTTGTTGAATTCAATTGATGGTACCATCATGGATTTATTTTGTTTTTTTCTTTTTTTGACGGCCCTAACTTTTGCCTAAAACACCCTTTTGTGATGTCTTAGCGGGCTTTTGTATTCATTTTGTAACCCTAACTTTTGCCTAGGTCACCCTTTTCGTGGGATTCCTAGCGGGTTTTTGTCTTCATTTTGTAACCCTAACTTTTGCCTAGGTCACCCTTTTGTGGGATTCCTAGCGGGTCTTTTGCTCTTATTTTTGCGCAGTCCCCTGTTTGGGTTTCCTGCCGAGCTTATTATCTTTAGGATTTCTTTTATCCATGATGGCACTTATTGATGCCAAGAAAAGGTGCTCCAAGCTGTCATGCACATTTCCACATAAAAATGATGCGGGTTTATTGTTATCAAGATGATTTTAACCTCATTTATGCTTATTCAAACAGGGTTAAAATAATGTGGTCTAGAATTTTATTGCAAGCAAGAAAAGAAGCAATAAAGAATTAATGAAGAATGATTTTATTATAATCGCAGCGGAAACATGTGCCCTATCGAGGCTCGGTGGTCGGGCTGTCCCCGAGGAGTGATCTCTAATAGTCACTGAGTCTATACATCCCTATCGGAAGGAGAAAAACATTTTGACGACGACGACCGGCCTTGACGCTTGTGAACCGGCCTTCCTAAAGATCGGGCTTAAAGAACGTCGAGAAGGATCTTGATTCCTCTTCGTTCTTTGATCATTAACAGGGTTGTATCCTAACCCTTGTTTCCCCGGATTATCCTTAATGATGGGTAGCTCCGGAATTCCTTGGGAGTCCTTGCCAAGTCCTTGTCCCGGCAAGTATCCATTCTTGGTGAGCATATGAGCTACCTTCTTCATTTCTCGGGGAAACGTCTCAACATTGGCAATTTCCAATGCTTGGAAGGCGGTTTCCAAAGCTTCCTCTGCTGCATCCACATAAGGTATGGTGGATGGCTTGCTGATGAGTATGTCATCTTCAACTTGTACAGTCACCAGTTTGTCACCCACTATGAACTTGACTTTCTGGTGGAGCGTAGAGGGTACAGCTTTCGCATCATGAATCCAAGGTCGGCCGAGGAGACAGCTATATGCGGGAGAAATGTCCATCACTTGAAATTCGACGTTGAAGATGGTGGGTCCAATTTGGATTGGAAGATTGATCTCTCCCACCACTTCTCTTTTAGATCCATCGAAGGCTCGAACGATCATGTTGCTCGGGCGCATTTGGATTCCCTTGATTGCCACTTGCTCGAGCGCTCTTTTTGGCATTACGTTCAAGGAAGATCCATTATCTACCAAGACTTTAGCGATGTGATACTCCTTGCACTTTGTAGAGATGTGCAAGGGCTTGTTGTGGTTTGATCCCTCGGCGGGGATTTCTTCATCGATGAAGGTGAGGTGATCATTAGCCTTGATGTGACTAACAATCCCCTCAAACTCGTCTTGGGAGATAGTGTGCGACACATATGCGTCGTTCAAGACTTTCAACAGAGCTTGCCGATGCGGTTCGGAGCATAGGATCAACGACAACAGAGTAATCTTTGCTGGCGTCTTATGAAGTTGATCCATGATGGAGTACTCGCTCTGTCGGATATATTTTAATAGCTCATCAGTCTCCTCCTCGGATTCTTTTTCCTCGGTTTTCTTTTCTTCTTTTTCTTTATTCTTGGGGGCTTTGTTATGAAGATCATCGGGAGTGTAGATCCTACCACTCCTAGTCATGCCCCCAAGTCCAGCGATGTTGGAGATATCGCTGTCGGCAGAAGAGTGGATGTCGTATATCCACGGCACAGCCTTATTTGATTTGTAAGGGAAAGGCCTTGGAACTGTGATCCTTAATGGTGTTGGACCTTCCCCTTTGTTTGTCTTGATTACCAACAACGGAGTTGACGTGTGCTCGCTTGGCGCGGTTGTTGGCTTACACTTGATAACGAACGGCGTGTGATCCATTCTTTGAATATACGCATCGATTATTTCTTTCTTTTTATTAATGTTTATTAATGGATTACTAGGAGAGATGTATGAATGACTCCTAGATCTCTCCATGATCTATATGCATGATATGAGATGATGAGGTTGAATATGCATGCATAGTGTTTATTCAACTAAGCATTATCATGTTTTTAGGATGTTCCTAAGATGATGCATGATATTGCTTGGTTTGGATAAATAACCCTTTTTTCCTTCTTTTTTTTGGGTATTTTGTTTTTTGTATTTTTTTTGGGTGAAAAGGGAAACTACCTACATGAATGTGATGAAGGTAGATGTTAACACCATGCAATGGAAGATCCTTATTCCTATTTATTTTTATTTTAAAAGAATAGGAATGTTGTATGTTTAAAGAAATGCAATGTATGCTCAAACAATTTCACATAAACAATGCACAAACAATTCACTCATCCACGAACAGTCACGAGCGAATCACGAGGTAGGGGTATCCTGCAGAAAAGTGCATATTCAAGGTGGATCTAACTGTTCTCACCGGTCTGAGGCCCCCAAGGTGCCCCCATTATAGGGACCCAATTCCTCTCATCGTAGGTCGATGGAAAGCTCCAACGCACCGTCGGACTCAAGTTCATGGTTATCACCTTCAGTGATGTTTTCCGACAACGGTCTACGGGCACCTATAGACCCATTCGACAACCGGCCGTACTAACATCCACTCCCTATGGTTAATCACTCATGCCCCCGGGTATAGAGGGAACTGTTGTGTGCAAAGGTTTGTGTACAGTTTGTATTTCAAACAATTGCGGAATTTAAACATACAACAGTTATTTAAAGCCATATCATAAATCATGTTATCATACAAGCAAGGGGTAACGAAGTAATTTTTAACTATTATTTGTTAAAAACAATCTGTCACTAAATGGGACTGACTCTCGAAGCTTCCCCAGTGGAGTCGCCATCTGTCGCCACCGGCCCGAACGGGCTTTCGGCATTCGCGAAGACGGTCGAGCTCGCTTTTATTTTAGTTTTGAAAATGTATTGGATTATTAGAACGACTTGTTCTCAAACTGAGACCTTGTCGATCTTATCCAATTTATTTATTAAATGTCTCACCAATCCATGTTAATCCCAAGCTGGACCCTCCATGGATTAGTGGTTTTCATAAAAAGGAAGGGTTCGTGGAGTCGCCACCAATGTTTTACTCAAAACATTGGAAAAAAGGATAAGGCAATTGATTTTATAAATCAACTTCGGCCATTACAACCAGAGTTGGGTAAGGGAGTCGGTTACGCGTGGGGAAGGTGTTAGCACCCCACAGCGCCCCTTTCGGGTTCCCTATGACAGATTATTTCTAAAATAATAGCGCAAAAATTACTAAATTACCCCTATTTATTATAAGCGATTATAAGCGAAATATCTACATGATGATAATTTAAGTATGCAACACTCAGAAAGCAGTAAAAGAAAGGATTTAAGAAGGAAACCTTTGAAGCGTGCTTTTCTATATATTTAAACAGAAATTGGGAAGCTTTTTGGCGTTCCCTCACTCTACAAGCCCGCTCGCTCCTTCCTAAAAAATAATTTTTGACTTGGAAATCCGATGGATTTCCCTTCGACTTAGTTCGAGACTCAAGCAAAATGCTGAGAACTCAAAAACTTCGTCGGATCAACTCTCCGAGTGATTTCTAGGCAGAGCACTGCTCAAAAAAACCCAGAATACTCAAGAAGAGGGTTAAAACTGTGTGTAAAAGTGTGTCATGACGTCAAAATGACGCCATATTTATAGGGAACAGGCGCAATACGGGCTATGGAATCAATACGGCCGTATTGAAATTTTTGAACTTCAATACGGCCGTATTGAGTTCAATACGGCCGTATTGAAATTCAGAAATTTCAATACGCCCGTATTGAGTTCACTGCGGCTGTATTGAAGCTTCAATACGGCCGTATTGATTTCAGTACGGCCGTATTGAAGTTTCAGAAACTTCAATACGCCGTATTGAGTTCACTGCGGCCGTATTGAAGCTTCAATACGGCCGTATTAAGTTTAGTACGGCCGTATTGGGCTTTATTCCCTCCACTTCCTTATTTTAAGCTACTCTAAGACCTCTAAACCTACAGATAGCCATCCTATGGTCTTCTAGGAGTCCTTCTGGCTGACTTTCCTTCGATCTTTGAGGGTCTTCGAGTTTTATTTCCGACCCGGACAATTTTAGGGGTCTACAAGGGTTTCTCAACAAGAGATGGTGAAATCTTGAGAAGGTTTTCTCAAGTAATTTTTGTGGGATATAAAAATTTTGATTGTATTCAATCTTGGGGTGTCAAGATTGATGGTTGTTTGAAATTCTTGTAATATTGTGCGTGGAAGGTGTTTGTAAACAATATTATAGTGAATGATCTTTGATTTGGTGGGGTGCTAAATCAAGTAAAACTAGATGTAGGCCAAGTGGATGGCTGAACTAGTATAAATTTTTGTGTTTTTCATCTTCTAACCTTTATCTTTAAAGAATCTTGTTGAATTCTTGTTTTAAAGATTTTAAAGATTTGGAAAAATGAAATTTCAATTACAGTACCAATTTTGATCTAAATTCTTGTAATTGCACTTGTGTAAAAGGAAGGTAATATAAAATCCATCTTGATTACAAGTGATTGATTCACTGGTTATACTTTGATATTCTGCTACATCAGTAATAAACCTTGTTATCTACTGTTGTTTGTTACTCAAATTTCATAAAGGTTGTATTTTAGATTTCTTGAGAGGTTATTATTCAAGAATTGTGTAAAAGAGAGCAATCTTAGGATAGAATCTATTCAACCCCCTTCTAGATTCTTGGACACTGGGACCAATAGTTCCCTCTATACCCGGGGGCATGAGGGTGTAAACCATAGGGAGTGGTTGACGTATGACCCACCCAAGAATGGCCTTGAGCTTACAGGTCTTGTTAGAAATCACACTTAAGGTGATAACCAGTTACTCTAGCCTGAAATACTATGATAGGCCTTAGAATCTGCTAGATGATGGTGACAAAGATATTGGGTCCCTATGTTTCGGGCACCTTGGGAGACTTTAAAGACTAGTGAGGATAATTATAACCTTCCTATACAAAGCACTTTCTTTGACAGGAATCTCAACCCATGGATTTGGACGTGACTATTTGTGGGCGTATGTTGTAGGAGAATATGTTTATTGCATTTTGTTTGTTCAAAATATTTGTTTATATTTAAATAATTCCCCTTAGATAAAATTAAATAAGGATAAACAACATTGTAAGGTGTATGTGGTAAAAAAAAAAATAGAAGGACATGCATACCGTGCATATTTTTCTTAGGATCACCAAGGAAATCCCTAACAAAGACAAGAAATCAGTGTGATCTTTTTCACATCATAAAATATTACGAAAAGGAACATCGATAACTCACCTCCCAACAATGATGAGCCACCAAGTCTTTTCATTAAGGACCTTTTTAAGGCATTCTCATTTAGTAGCCTAATAGGAAATTATCGTTGTCCTTCAAAGGTGGCTTTTTGACACTGTACTTACAAGGGTTCAAAGGATAAGAGCTATGGAAGCATTAGAAAAGAGGAACTGCATTCTTAAAGAAGAACTCACGCAACTCAAGGAATGAATGACTAAGATGTTCGAAGCCATGAACAAGCTGCAGGACAACGACAATAGTGCCAACAATGTAAAGGATGCTTCCAAGGATCACCTGAATGCCTCGGAAGAAAGGTTGAGATTTGTGGAAGGTCACAATTTTGACATTAAGAAGGCTGCAAATATGTGCCTAGTTCAGGACATTGAATTCCCTACGAAGTTCAAGATCCCTAACTTTCATAAGTACACTAGGACTAGCTGTTCGAAAGGCCATCTAATGATGTATTGTCGAAAGATGGATGCCCATATCGGAAATGAGAAACTCTTGATACACTGCTTGAAAGAGAGCTTATTTGATGCTGCTCTGAACTGGTATATGAGTTGGATGGAGGAAAAGTCCAAACATGGAAGCAGCTCGCCGACGCTTTCCTCAGGCGATATAAGTACAAAATTGACCTAGTTCCTGACAGGTCAAATCTTCAAAACCTAAGCAAGTAAGGTGACAAGCCTTTTAAAGCTTACGTGCAAAGGTGGAGGGAGTTGGTTGCACAAGTGGAACCCCTGTTGTCCGACAAGGAAATAGAACCATGTTTATCAACTTCTTTAGTGGGCCCTATTATGACAATTTGATAATGAACACATCAACCCTGTTTTTTGGCATAGTCACTATAGGTGAAAGGGTTGAGCAATGATGGAGACCTCCCTTCCATGGATGATTTCGGTGTCTTGAAGAAGGTCACCTTGCCCAGGGATCTAGGTTCACCAAAGGACAAGAAATGGAGATGTTTAGGGTGGAAGTGATTTTGGGCGTGAAGAGGGTGAAGGTTTAGGCGTGAGGTGTTTGGTGCTCCAAGTTGGTTAGCTCACTCCAAGATGAAGATGGAGGCCACTCTAGGGTTTTGAGGCATAAAGATGCTCACTCAATATCATATAATCCAAAGAATTTACAAGGTGTGGTTCCTAGGGTATTTATAGGAGTGGGAGGCATCTAGGGTTACATTTAGGGTTGCATTGGCCGAAGTTTACGATGCCAAATGCACACCAAATGAAACCCAAATTAACCCTAGATGCAACTTGGTGGCCAAGGATGGAATCTTTGGGTTTAGTTAGGCTACATCTAGGTGCATGATAAGACCATGCAACCTTTGCCCTCCACTTGGGGCTGTAGACCCCTAAAATTGTCCGGGTCGGAAATAAAGCTTGAAGACTCTCGAAGACTGAAGGAAGATCAGCCAAAAGGACTCCTGGAAGGCCCTAGGAGGGTTCTCTGTAGGTCTAGAGGTCTTAGAATAGCTCAAAATAAGGAAGTGGAGGGAATGAAGCCCAATACGGCCGTACTGAACTTAATACGGCCGTATTGAAGCTTCAATACGGCCGCAGTGAACTCAATACGGCGTATTGAAGTTTCTGAAACTTCAATACGGCCGTACTGAAATCAATACGGCCGTATTGAAGCTTCAATACAGCCGTATTGAACTTAATACGGCCGTATTGAAATTTCTGAATTTCAATACGGCCGTATTGAACTCAATACGGCCGTATTGAAGTTCAAAAATTTCAATACGGCCGTATTGCTTCTGTAGGCCGTATTGCGCCTATTCCCTATAAATATGACGTCAATTGGACGTCATTTGACACTTTCACACTCAGTTTTGACTCCCTCCTTGAGTATTCTGGGGTTTTTGAGTAGTGTTCTGCCCTAGAAATCTCTCTGGGAGTCGATCCGACGAAGTTCCGGAATTCCGAGCACTTAGCTTGGAGATTCGAACCTAGTCGAAGGGAAATCCTCCGGATTTCCATAGTCAAAAGTTTTTAGGAAGGAGCGAGCGAGCTTGTAGAGCGAGGGAACGCCAAAAAGCTTCCCAGTTTTACGAAATATATAAAAGCACGCTTCAAGAGGTTTCTTCTTAAATCCTTCCTTTTACTGCTTTCTGTGTGCATATTTAAACTGTCATCATGTAGATAGTTAATTTATAATTGCTTAGAATAAATAGGGGTAATTTAGTAATTTTACGCTGTTATTTTAGAAAATAATCTGTCATAGGGAACCCGAAAGGGGCGCTGTGGGGTGCTAACACCTTCCCCACGCGTAACCGACTCCCTTACCCAACTCTGGTTGTAATGGCCAAAGTTGATTTATAAAATCAATTGCCTTATCCCTTTTTCCAATGTTTTGAGTAAAACATTGGTGGCGACTCCACGAACCCTCCTTTTGCGAAAACCACTAATCCATGGAGGGTCCCGCTTGGGATTAATATGGATTAGTGAGACTTTTAATAAATAAATTGGATAAGATCGACAAGGTCTCAGTTTGAGAACAAGTCGTTCTAATAATCCAATACATTTTCAAAACTAAAATAAAAAGCGAGCTCGACCGTCTTCGCGACCGCCGAGGCCCGTTTGGGCCGGTGGCGACAGATGGCGACTTCACTGGGGAAGCCTCGAGAGTCAGTCCCATTTAGTGACAGATTATTTTTAACAAATAATAGTTAAAATTACTTTATTACCCCTTGTTTGTATGATAACATGTTTATCTATGTGGCTTTTAAATAACTGTTGTATTTTTAAAATTTACGCAATTGTTTGAAATAAAAACTGCACACAAACCTTTGCACACAACAGTTCCCTCTATACCCGGGGGCATGAGTGATTAACCATAGGGAGTGGATGTTAGTACGGCCGGTTGTCGAATGGGTCTATAGGTGCCCGTAGACCGTTGTCGGAAAACATCACTCAAGGTGATAACCATGAACTTGAGTCCGACGGTGCGTTGGAGCTTTCCATCGACCTACGATGAGAGGAATTGGGTCCCTATAATGGGGGCACCTTGGGGGCCTTTGACCAAGTGAGAACAGTTAGATCCTCCTTGAATATGCACTTTTCTGCAGGAGACCCCTACCTCGTGATTCGCTCGTGACTGTTCGTGGATGAGTGAATTGTTTGTGCATTCGTTATGTGACATTGTTTGTGCATTAATAAATAACCTCGTGATAAGGTCTAAAGAATAATCCCCATGCATGAAAAAACCATGACATGAGAGGAAAGACCATGTGTAAAAATATAATAAAAATGAGGAGCATGTGCATCATTACCAATAAAGATATCATGCATCCTCATAAACCATGCATTTTAGGTTCACCAATACCTCTTGACATGAGTAAAAGTGACCCATAATTATCGAGATTCTCCGTTGAGGAGAGATCATAAGTCAAGGAGGGTGGTAACACTCTGTTTTAAAAAGGCAGCGCCTTAAAAATGGAGGGTTATCAAGCTCATGTCAAGAGCGTATTCATTCCATAAATTAATTAGATTAAATATTCATTTTTAGAAAGTGGCTGGTCATCTCTCTGTCCTCACACGCGCAAAGAAGATCAAGAAAATGGAAGCATTGGAGGAGCAAAACAAAAAGCTCACAACCGAGCTTTCACAACTTAAAGACCAAATGGCGCAAATGATGGAACTCATGCGTCATCACAACATCCATGAATCTCATCACAGTGATCATGGGTCCCATCATGAGGGAGAGGAGGAAGAGCATGAAAAAGATCCTCCACACGCTGTACACCTTGGGGCTGGAATTATGATTAAAGAGCCCGAAGTATCAAAGGAACAATTCCACGCCCTAGAGGATCGGCTAAGGGCTATGGAGGGGCATGATTTTGACATCAAAGATGCCGCCGACATGTGCTTAGTGAGGGATATTCAATTCCCTCCCAAATTTAAAGTGCCAGATTTCCCGAGATACGTGGGATCGACTTGCCCCAAGAGTCATCTCACCATGTACTGCCGAAAGATGGCTGCATATGCCACAAACGAAAAGCTCTTGATCCATTGCTTCCAAGAGAGCTTGGCTGATACCGCGCTCAACTGGTATATGCAGCTAGATGGAAATCTAGTACACACATGGAGGCAGTTGGCCGACGCCTTCCTCAAGCGCTACAAATACAACATCGACCTAATACCCGATAGGTCAGATCTTCAAGCCTTGAGTAAGAAAAATGATGAATCTTTCAAGGCGTACGCCCAACGATGGAGGGAGTTGGCGGCACAGATAGAGCCCCCGCTGTCGGATAAAGAGACGGTGTCCTTATTCATCAACTCGTTGACTGGTCCCTATTACGATAAAATGATAGGGAACACAACGACACTCTTCTCGGACATCATCACCATTGGGGAAAGGGTGGAACAAGGATTGAAAAGTGGGAAGCTAGCTAAGCCTTCCCAATCATTCGAGGCTAAGAAGACCTTCAGGAAGAAGAATGAGGGAGGAGTCAATGCTATAACCATATCCTCGGCTTCTTCCACTTCGAAGTCAGGAAGATCGCAATTCATCCCTGTGAAGAAGTTTGATAAACTTCCGACCACTTATAGCGATCTCCTTCCGAAGCTAGTAGAAGCCAAACTTCTAGCTCATGTTCCACCAAGGAAGATCGACCCACCTTACCCCGATTGGTACAAGCCACAAGACAAATGTTTATACCATTCGGGGGCACCAGGGCATTCAACAGAGAGATGCCTAGCTCTCAAATACAAGGTCCAAAACCTTATTGATGCCGGGTGGGTCACCTTCGATTCGACAGCGCCCGACGTGAGCAAGAATCCTCTGCCAAAGCAGGAGTAGAGAGAAGAACAAGCCACGATAGGGCCCCTTCATATTTCTCTTTTAGGGACTCATGATCAGTACCCGAGATCATGAGAACCTTTTCATGTAAATAAGGGTTTTTGTACAGTTTTAATACATATTAATAAAGAGGCATTTTTCACATTATTCTCTTTTTTGTTCTTTTCTCTCTTTCCTCATTAACATTAATAATTCTAAACCTAAACAGAACCAATAAAATAATTATGTCTGTAATTGTTCGCTCTGACCGGGATCCAAAAGTTGAGGATGAATGGGTTGAGTTGGACAGTGATGAGGAAACCATTTCTCCGGATCTGCAAAGATTGCTAGATCAAGAAGCTTGTCAAGAGAAATTGGAGACTATAAATTTGGGGCATGGCCGAGAGATAAAAGAGGTCAATATTGGGACCCATATCAGTGATGAAATAAGGACACATGCTTCCGCTATGATTATAATAAAATCATTCTTCATTGCTTCTTTTCTTGCTTATAATAAAATTCTAAACCACATTATCTTTAACCCTGTTTGAATAAACATGAATGAGGTTAAAATCATCTTAATAATAATAAACCCACATCATTTTTATGTGGAAGTGTGTGTGACAACTTGGAGCACCTTCCCTTGGCCTTGACAAGTGCCATCATGGATAAAAATAAATCCTTCAAAATAAAAGAAGCTCGGCAGGAAACCCAAAAAGGGGTCTGCGCAAAAATAAGAGCAAAAGACCCGCTAGGAATCCCACAAAAGGGTGACCTAGGCAAAAGTTAGGGTTGCAAAAATGAACAAAAACAAAAGTCCGCTAAAACGCCACAAAAGGGTGTTTTAGGCAAAAATAAGGACAATCAAAAAACAAAAGAAATCCATGATGGTACCATGAACCGAATTCAAAAAGAAAGGTTCAAGAGCAGCTATCCAAGTTGTCAAAATCACAACGTCAATAAACAAAGATTTTCTTAATTTCATAAGTGTTTAATCAAGCAAGCCTAAACACATAAGCCTACCTTGGCCATCCATTCTTACAAAAACCATTTTTGAAAAATAATTCCCTCTAAAACACAAACTTCAAAACAAAAATATCTTTCCCTTCTTTTCTCTCTTGTCCCAAAAGATTTTAGAATAATCTAGTGGAAGCATGGAGAAATAAATCATCACTGATAATGGATCTAATCTGAACAACAAAATGGTGGAAGAACTGTGCCAAGAATTCAAGATCCAACACCACAACTCTTCCCCATATCGGCCAAAGATGAATGGGGCAGTCGAGGCAACCAATAAGAACATCAAAAAATAGTGCAAAAGACGGTTGTCTCATTTAAAGACTGACACGAGATGTTACCCTTCGCTCCTCATGGCTATAGGACTTCAGTACGTCCATTTACAGGAGCTACTCCATTCTCACTCGTTTATGGGGTGGAGGCAGTTCTACCCATCGAAGTCGAGATATTCTATCTAAGGGTAATCATGGAAACAAAACTTTCCGAGGCAGAATGGGTTCAAAGCCAATATGACCAGTTGAACCCTATCAAAAAGAAACGGCTGAACGCCATATGCCATGGTCAAGCCTATCAGAGGAAGATCAAAAAGGCTTTTGACAAGAAAGTCCACCCTCGAGTCTACCATGAGGGAGAGTTGGTAATGAAGAAATTACTACCAACTCAAAAAGGGCAAAATCGGAAAGTGTGCCCCAAATCACGGAGGACCATACGTGGTAAAACGAGCCTTCTCAGGAGAAGCATTGATTCTCACAAACATGGACGGAGAAGAACTTCGATACCCAGTCAACATTGACGTGGTAAAGAAGTACTATGCTTGAAGACGTTGCTTGCATAGGCCTGCTAGGATGAAAACCCAAAAAAGGCGTCCTAGGCAAAAGTTAGGGCAAAATAAAAAGCCCGCCAGTACAAGGGTACTAGGCAAAACAACGGCAAAATTATCCCCGCTAGGATACGTCCTAGGCAAAAGTTAGGGGCAAAAGAATAAGATGTAAAAGCAAAGCAAGCAACGATTGTTTGAATCGAAAACCGAAAGGCGGTTCAAGCGATTATCTTCTAGAAGCAAGCGTCTTGCAGCATCTACACTCCTGGCTCAGGCCGAAGCAATTAGGGGAACGTAAAGAGCAAAAATTACAGATATAATTGTTAAGCCCAATGTATATAGCCTACCCTGGCCAGCCATTCTTCAGAAATTTCCTTCTGTATATCTTTCTGTAAAAACACTTGTGAATATCAATAAAAATATCCATTTGTTTCTTTTCTTTCTTGACCATGTGATTATGCCTCTGAATTGGTTTTTCATAAAAATTGTACGAAATTCCATTAATAATCGGTCAATAAAAGAAAATTGGAGGGGTTCCTGTAAAATCCATAATCTCCTGCATAAAGGCTCACAAAAATACTCCCTCGCGTCAATGACAGAAAGTCCTCCAAGAAGAAGAGGATAGGGAGAGCCACTCACTTTTCTAAATAAATGAACAAAAATAAAAAATTGTATTGCATTTGTGCATCACACACACATTAGTTGCACATTCAAAGACCTTATCATGAGGCAACTGCATAAAATAGAAAAATAGAAAATTGCTTGTGTATGACAGCAGCAAGCAAAATACAAAGATTCAGAAAATCAACAGCATCATACAGAATAATTGAGCCTGGAGAGGCTTGCCGAAAGAATACTCTCAAAATAACTGAGCCTGGAGAGGCTCGCCGAAATAATACTCCTTCAGAATAACTGAGCCTGGAGAGGCTTGCCGAAATAATACTCGTACAGAATAATTGAGCCTGGAGAGGCTTGCCGAAACAATACTCCCACAGAATAATTGAGCCTGGAGAGGCTTGTCGAAATAATACTCCTTCAAAATAACTGAGCCTGGAGAGGCTCGCCGAAATAATACTCCTTCAGAATAACTGAGCCTGGAGAGGCTTCCGAAATAATACTCGTACAGAATAATTGAGCCTGGAGAGGCTTGCCGAAACAATACTCCCACAGAATAATTGAGCCTGGAGAGGCTTGTCGAAATAATACTCCTTCAGAATAACTGAGCCTGGAGAGGCTTGCCGAAATAATACTCTCTCATAATAACTGAATTTAATTTCTTTAGCAATTTAAATTCTGTACAGCAAAAGCCAAAAACATAAAAAAGGCAAAATACAGAAAAAGCCAAATCAGAAGAAAAGGCAAAATACAGAAAAAGCCGAAAATAAAAAAGGCAAGGATACAGAAAATCCAACAAACAGTTTGTACAGAATAACTGAGCCTGGAGAGGCTTACCAAAATACTCCTCATCCTCCACATCAAAGAATAAATGAGCCTGGAGAGGCTCGCAGAAATAATACTCCCCAGAGAAAACCTCAACTCAAGCTCATGGAACGAATCCCCAGCAAGAGCTATCAAAGCAAAATCGACGCAATCCCCAATGGAAGTGCGATCATCCAAACAGTATATACAAGTCAAAGGACTTAACACTTCCTCAGTGGAAGATAGCTCTCCGACTCAAAGCGCTGAGTGAGGCTAAGCCTGCAGAGGCTTCCTAAATAATACTCTGGGATACATAAGATCCGTCATTCCCCAATCGCCTACTCAGAGGCATCCCTGCAAAAGGAGAAAAAATCAAAAAATATCAATAAATATTTCCCAAGCGGAATTCGGCATTCAGCCAATCATCAAACATCAAGATAATTCGCCTACTCAGAGGCATCCCTGCAAAAGGAGAAAAATCAAAAAAACATCAATAACTATTCCCCAAGCGGAATTTGGCACTCAGCCGAACACTGAACTCCAATTCCTCAGTCGCCTACATAAGAGGCACTCCTTCAAAAGGAAAAATCATAAAAAGATCAATAATCATTCCCCAAGCGGAATCCGGCTCTCAGCCTATCATTGAATATCAAGATGATCTGCCTAACAGAAGAGGCCAATCACAACCAATGACAAAATCCCCTGGCGGATAACAGCCTACACAGAGGCAACAAAATCCAAAAATTAAAAAGAGTTACCCGAATAAGGATAACCGGGATACTCCACCTACGTCAAAAGGACGTCAGCCAAACATAAGGCATTGCTCAACTCAGAGAGAAAGAGCATCTGTGTCTATACCCCAAGGAGTCAGAAATTCCCCAAGGGTACCAACAATACAATGCAAGTTGGGGCACAGGAACCTGTGAATGACTGCACATCCCCTAGACGGATCCCTGCGTTATCCAGCCCTCAGTGGCACAAAATCAAAAAACAACCGTCGAAGCAGCATCGTGGACTGTGGAGACAAAATCATCACAAATCCCTGAAAAGGAGATATTCACACTACCCCGTCGTCACAAACACGGAGGTATGCAGCTTCCGGCTCGAGCAATGAGCGAAGCTATCTCTGGAAAGGAGGTACTCACTGCTACCGTTGTCACAAGGGTACTTAGCTTCCGGCTCGAACAAAGAGTGAAGCTAAGCCTGGAGAGGCGGTACTCACAGCTTCCAGCTTGGGCAGCAAGCAAAGCAAAGCCTGGAGAGGCGAAACTCACACTGCTCACCGTCGTCACAAAGGTGCTTAGTTTCCGGCTCGAACAAAGAGCGAGACTAAGCCTGGAGAGGCGAAACTCACACTGCTACCGTTGTCACAAGGGTACTTAGCTTCCGGCTCGAACAAAGAGTGAAGCTAAGCCTGGAGAGGCGGTACTCACAGCTTCCAGCTTGGGCAGCAAGCAAAGCAAAACCTGGAGAGGCTACTCGACAATTTTCCACCGGAAGACACTACAAGTCAGAAGGTTGGCTTATTACCCGGACAATTGGGTCAACTCCTTTACTTGTCAATCGATACACTAAAAAGACCGTTTGACTAAGTAAAGGGGGGGCAGCTGTAGACCCCTAAAATTGTCCGGGTCGGAAATAAAGCTTGAAGACTCTCGAAGACTGAAGGAAGATCAGCCAGAAGGACTCCTGGAAGGCCCTAGGAGGGTTCTCTGTAGGTCTAGAGGTCTTAGAATAGCTCAAAATAAGGAAGTGGAGGGAATGAAGCCCAATACGGCCGTACTGAACTTAATACGGCCGTATTGAAGCTTCAATACGGCCGCAGTGAACTCAATACGGCGTATTGAAGTTTCTGAAACTTCAATACGGCCGTACTGAAATCAATACGGCCGTATTGAAGCTTCAATACAGCCGTATTGAACTTAATACGGCCGTATTGAAATTTCTGAATTTCAATACGGCCGTATTGAACTCAATACGGCCGTATTGAAGTTCAAAAATTTCAATACGGCCGTATTGCTTCTGTAGGCCGTATTGCGCCTATTCCCTATAAATATGACGTCAATTGGACGTCATTTGACACTTTCACACTCAGTTTTGACTCCCTCCTTGAGTATTCTGGGGTTTTTGAGCAGTGTTCTGCCCTAGAAATCTCTCTGGGAGTCGATCCGACGAAGTTCCGGAATTCCGAGCACTTAGCTTGGAGATTCGAACCTAGTCGAAGGGAAATCCTCCGGATTTCCATAGTCAAAAGTTTTTAGGAAGGAGCGAGCGAGCTTGTAGAGCGAGGGAACGCCAAAAAGCTTCCCAGTTTTACGAAATATATAAAAGCACGCTTCAAGAGGTTTCTTCTTAAATCCTTCCTTTTACTGCTTTCTGTGTGCATATTTAAACTGTCATCATGTAGATAGTTAATTTATAATTGCTTAGAATAAATAGGGGTAATTTAGTAATTTTACGCTGTTATTTTAGAAAATAATCTGTCATAGGGAACCCGAAAGGGGCGCTGTGGGGTGCTAACACCTTCCCCACGCGTAACCGACTCCCTTCCCCAACTCTGGTTGTAATGGCCAAAGTTGATTTATAAAATCAATTGCCTTATCCCTTTTTCCAATGTTTTGAGTAAAACATTGGTGGCGACTCCACGAACCCTCCTTTTGCGAAAACCACTAATCCATGGAGGGTCCCGCTTGGGATTAATATGGATTAGTGAGACTTTTAATAAATAAATTGGATAAGATCGACAAGGTCTCAGTTTGAGAACAAGTCGTTCTAATAATCCAATACATTTTCAAAACTAAAATAAAAAGCGAGCTCGACCGTCTTCGCGACCGCCGAGGCCCGTTTGGGCCGGTGGCGACAGGGGCTAAGCCTTTCTAAGTCCAAAAATAGGTCCAAACACCACCAAAAATGCGTCTAGCTCCCTAATTAAATACCTTAGCCCAAAATTAAAAACCTATGAAGGAAAGCACCCCATAATACAAGGGTAAAATGGGAAATACAAAAGAAAATAAATCCTATGACTAAGATACCCCAAAATACAAGGGTAAAATTGGAAAATAAAATATCCCTCGACAAATGAAGCCTAGGAGAGTATTTTAGTACTCTATGATCATGAGGAGGGTGTCCTTAGGTAGGTGAGCTCCCTCCTCCTCTTCCACTCTCCTAGCCATGGACCTAGTGATGGGGCCCACATGTATCTTCAAGGATGGTCCTCCATCAAGCAAGGTCTAAAAAGCGGGAAAATAGGGAAGGCCTCGATAAGCCATGACCCCAAGAAGGTCTATGGAAAAAATAAAGAAGAAAGGGTCAATGTCATCACTATTTCCATCGATCCTTCAAAGATCCAAGCTACACCACAAGAAGCACCTAGAAAGGACAAGGTGGTGGACAAAATCCCCACCACCTATTAATATTGTTGCTAAGTCACTATCAAACAAAACTAGGTTTCTAAAAAATTTGTAATATAGAGAACTAACCTAGGTCATCTCTCAAGGACATAAGTTCATTCTATTTTTGCTTTTTTTTTATCATTCAATTGAGTTAGATTTGGGGGAATTTTATTCCAAACAAATTGTAAATAACTATATAGAAAAGAGAAGATAGAATCTCAACACAAAGAAGACCTAATTTTCAAATGTCGGTTCAAGGTTTCAATTCCTATAGTGTAATTTTCATTGTTCACAACAAATACGAATTCTCAACCAACCTAATTCAATTCGAAATTAACCAATACAAAAATCTAAATCTAGATTACGAATTCCATTGGAATAAGAACTACAATCGCAAACTCAAGGTTCCAATAAAATTCAAGAACGGTGATTAAATTGAATTAGGTTGATTTAGGTTATTTCAAATTTACAATTGCATCTTTTCATTTCTATTTATGATTCAAAACGAAAAATCAATATCATGAAAAATGAAATTGTCTTAAACAGAAAATAGAAGAGAAAGAGAGAATTTGTTCAATAAAAATTAGAAACTCAAGTTTACCATAACTCTTGAAACCCTAAACCAATTAATGGATTATCCTTGCCTCATAATCATGTTGCTTCAGCCCATTCTAGTAGAGAATAGAGAAATTTTGTGAAGAGAGAGAGAGAGAGAGAGAGAGAGAGAGAGAGAGAGAAAAGAGAAGAGAAGAGAGAATTTGAGAGAAACTTCTTGAGAAAAAAATCTCAAATATGAAAAATAAGGTAAAAAGTTAATGCAAAAAGTCTTTACTTGAATTTAAAGACAAAGTAATTGGCCTAAACTAAAGGTCCAGTCCAGTAATTACACTCCTAAAGCCTAATTAACTACAACAAAATAGTTTCAAGACATGATGAAAAATGAGTGCAGGGCCGCAATCTTGAGGCACAATTTTAGGTTGTCGGAACTTGAAAAATTCTTATCTTACCCAAAGATGATTTGAACTTTCAATTTGAAAATCTCGTCAATTAAGGAATGCCTGAAGACCAGGCTAGTCCCTAATTAACTATTTTGAAAAGAGATCATGAGGTTGCCACCAATGTTTTACTCAAAACATCAGAAAAAGAAAAGATTTTTAAAATTGCAATAACAGCCTTGACAGCCAGAATTGAGTTCGGGGGTCGATTACGTGTAGGGAAGGTGTTAGGCACTCTATGATGCCCTAATTTGTACCCTATGATGATTTTAGCATAATAATAAATAATAATTAAATGTTTACCCCTTGTATTATTAAGTTATATACATTTGAATTTAAAATTACACGATTTCACCCAAGATATCTACTTGGTTGCCTTTATTGATGAAAAATGTTGTATGACAAGAGTGATAGATTAAAGGAAGGATTTTTATGAAATACCTCTTGATGGAGCTTTATTGAATCTTCAATGGTAAAAACTAGGTGCTTTTTCGCAGCCATTCACACTACAATTACCTCACAAAACGCAAGAAATACAAGGAGGAGAAGAAAAGAAGTGTGTCAACACTATAGGGACTCTCAAAGACTAAATTTTGGTCGTTGAGCACTATGCCTGAGCCTACTATATATAGGAACAAAAATACACTAGAACAGGCCGTTTCAATTTCGAAACGGGTCATTCTACACTTTTCTGTTGTGTGTAAAATTTGAAACTAGAATGACCCATTCTTAAAGCAAAATGACTCATTCTGGATTTAAATTTTACCTATAACAGACTAGGTTAGAAAATGAAATTTTGACCTATGGTTACATGCCTTGTTTTAAGCTTGGAACGGCTCGTTCCATTTTGGGAACGGCCTGTTCCAGGCTACTAATTCTGGTATTTATGTTTTGGATCCTTAGATGTCTTGTTGGCCTTCAATAGTGGTGTATTTGGGCATTTGGGAGCTCCTTCTTGATGTTGAAAGTCCATTTCTTTGTTTACATTTCCTAGACAAAATCAGGTGTCTATAGATGCCCCTCTTT
This sequence comes from Cajanus cajan, assembly GCF_000230855.2. Taxonomy (NCBI): domain Eukaryota; kingdom Viridiplantae; phylum Streptophyta; class Magnoliopsida; order Fabales; family Fabaceae; genus Cajanus; species Cajanus cajan. The sequence continues at coordinate 45,682,694 of NC_138525.1, forward strand.
AATTGTCCTTTTGGATAACTATATGTTGCTTTTCCAAAGGAAAGTAAAGACGTAGGCATTTTGTTTGGGTCTTCTTCTTGTCTCTTCATGCAGGTGTTTCCACATCGCTTCTTTTGGATAGATGGGTTTGCCTGTGTTCCTATTCATTTGAAGTAGCTAAGTGTTGAGTAGCGTGCTCCGTTGGGTGACAAGCATGGTGGACTTTACCATCTAGGCGTTCAGCTTGGTGTAGAGACTTTATGTGACTCCTGCTTATTTTTTGGTATAGTGACTTTATTCGTTGCTCGTTGAAGAGGGAGTATATTCTAAGCTTAGCCTCTCTAGGTTGGACTGATATTAAGGCTTCATTTGGCCTATGGAGGATACTCAATGGTGATCCTTAGTTTTGAATTGAGGTACTCGACGATGCCCTCAATGTCACTCACTGATTTAAGGAACTCAATAGTGTCTTCAAATCCAAATGAGTGTTGACGCCCTTCGTGAAAGTGGACATTGAAACCTATGGCAGATACTCGACGGTGATCCTTAGTTTTGACTTGAGGTACTTGGCGGTGCCCTCGATGTCACTGACTAATTTGAGGAACTCGACGGTGTCTTTAAATCTAGATGAGTATTGACACCTTTCATGAAGGTGGATGTCAGAATATTTGGCAGATACTCGATGGTGATCCTAGTTTTTACTTGAGGTACTTGTCGGTGCCCTTAATGTCGCTCACTGATTTGAGGAACTCGGCGGTGTCTTCAAATTGATGAGTAGATGTTGGCACCTTTTGTGAAGGTCAGTGTCATAACCTTTGGTGGATACTCGACGGAAATCCTTGAACTGATGTTTGTAAACCCTGAGGTTAATGGGTGAGGAATGTAGACACCCAATTTCATCTGAGATACCCAAACAACCCTTGAGGGGCCCAACGTGTTGGGCAACATTTTTGTCATGATAATATCTCTCGTTACAAACCTAATTTTGATTATCCGACCATTGAAGTTAAATATCAATGTATTGAGAAGATATCATGAAACTTTTAGCATGATTGTAGACACCTAATTTTGTCCGGACTTGTGAACAAAGAAATAGACTTCTATTATGAAGGAAAGGAGCTCCCGAAAGCCCAGAAACTACACATATGACATTACAAGGCCCAAATCCCAATAAGGGTTATTTAGTAGCCTAGAAAGGGTCTGATGGAGGACCATCCTTGGTACTTCATGTGAAACCCATCACATGGTTCATAGCTATGACCAATTTGAGTAGTATAGAATTTTATTGCTTTATTCCAAATTTACCCTTGTACTTTGGGGTATTTTAGTCATAGAATTTATTTTACTTGTATTTCCAATTTTACCCTTGTATTTTGGGGTATTTGGGACTTAGAATTTATTTTCTTTTGTATTTCCCATTTTACCTTTGTATTATGGGGTGCTCCAGATGATTAGGGTTTTTAATTTTGGGCTAGGGTGTTAATTAGAGGGTGACGCATTTTTGGTGCTTATTGGGTCTATTTTTGGTGTTAGAAAGGCTTAGGCCCAAGTGGAGGGCAAAGGTTGCATGGTCTTATCATGCACCTAGATATAGCCAATCTAAACCCAAAGATTCCATCCTTGGCCACCAAGTTGCATTTAGGGTTCATTTGCATTTCATTTGGAATGCATTTGCCTACTCCAAATGCAACCCTAGATGCCTCCCCTCCTATAAATACCCAACACCCCACACCTTGTAAATACTTTGGATTATATGAATTTGAGAGAGCATTTTTGCCTCAAATCCTTTCCTTAGTCACTTGGCCTACACGGCCTACCTCTCCCATCTCCTCCCTTGAGTGAGTTTAGGGTTCCTTGAGTGGCCTTCACCTCCACTTAGTGAAGAGAGCCAACCTAGAAGCACCCAAAACACCATCCTCCCTTCATCTCTCATATTCGCCCAAATCAACCCATTTACACCCACCTTCCTTTTTGCCTCACCCTTGAAGGAACATCCACCCTTAAGGTCATCATTTTGGCCTTAGCTAGGAGATTCTTCCCACCTTGGACGTCCATGATCAACCCCGTGGTGGAAGGAGTCCATCAGGGTCGTTCCCAATCTGGAACGAGCCGTTCCAAACTACTAAAAAGGTTTTTATAATGAAGTTAACGTAATAATAATTAATAAATTAAATATTAGATCCCCTTTATTAATAACTATTTACATGCTTGAAATTTAAATTATACAATTAACCCTAAAATATGTACATGATTGTTTTTATTATAACAATAATTATTATAGATAAGAAATAAAAAAAGAGAGAAAGAAATTAACTAAAATACCTCTTGAATGAGCTCTATTGGATCTTCAAAATGGGGAGATTTTAGGTACTTTGCGGGCAACCTTTCGCACTACAATTGCCTCACAATACTCAAGAAATACAATAGGAGAGAGAGAGAAAGAGAAATTTTGAGCTCTAAGGAGTCCTGGACGAAATTTTTGGAGTCCTAAGAATGCCCAAGCTATCAATTTATAGGCATCAGAATGGGGGCCAGATCGGCCCGTTCCAGATTTAGAATGGCCCATTCTTGATTTGAACGTTGTGTGTTAATTTCGTATATTGGAACGGCCCATTTTGAAACCAGAACGGCCCGTTCCAGAGGTGCGTTTAACACATAATTGCTATGCTGGACATCCCGTTCCAAATTAAGATTTGAGGCCTTTTTTGTCATTTGGAATGGCCCGTTCCAATTTGGGAACGGCCCATTCCAAACGTAGGTTTTAGCCCTTTATTAAGAGCTTGGAACGGCCCGTTCTTATTTAGGAACGGCCCGTTCCAAACTAGGGTTTTAGGCTCTTTCTCTAAATTGGAACGGCCCGTTCTAGTTTTGGAACAGCCTGTTTCGGGCTACTAAAACTAGCTTATTTGGGCTTTTAGCCTTCTGATGTCATGTCCTGTTATTTCCATGCTTGGGAGCTCCATTTCTTTGATGATAGACATCTATTTGTTTGTTTGTATGCCCACCGGACGAAATTGGGTGTCTACAACTACCCCTCTTTACTTGTCCTTTGGAATAGCTATGTGTTGCTTTTCCAAAGGCAAGAAAAGACGTAGACATTTTTTCCAGGTCTTCTCTTTGTCTCTTTTTGTGACGCTTCTACGTTGCTTCCCTTGGATAGGTGTATTTGCTTGTATCATTACCTTTTAGAGCAGCTGAGTGTTGGGTTGCATACTCTATGGGGTAACAAGGGTGACAAACTATACACCTGCTTTTCAGTCTTCGAGTAGATGCTCCATTTTTTTACTTGTGATAGTGTGTCCCTTTATTTGTAGCTAGTTTAAGAGGGAGTATTTTCGTAGCCTCTTTAGGCTGGACTAATATTTTAAGGCTTCAGCCGACCTCTTCTAAAGGTAGGTAACCCTCTTTGTTGTTGTAGTATTTTCGTAGCCTCTCCAGGCTGTAGTATTTTCATAGTCTTTCCAGGCCGTAGTATTTTCATAGCCTCTCCAGGCCGTAGTATTTTCATAGCCTCTCTAGGCCATAGTATTTTCATAGCCTCTCCAGGCCATAGTATTTTCGTAGCCTCTCCAGGCCGTAGTATTTTCATAGCCTCTCTTGGCCATAGTATTTTCATAGCCTCTAGTATTTTCATAGCCTCTTTAGGCTGTAGTATTTTCGTAGTCTCTCCAAGCCGTTGTATTTTCATAGCCTCTCCAGGCCATAGTATTTTCATAGCCTCTCTAGGCCGTCTGCTGGTGCTGATGATGTGATTACCCCTTGACAAGGATTGTTGGTATGTGGTGCCCTTGTGCTAGTGGGCAAAGGAGTAGATGGTTGACAGAGATTCTGGTGCTGCCCCTACCATGTGAGTATTGTGATGCCTCTCCAAGCGCCTGCTTGTGGTAGGTGTTTTTTTTTTCTGAATTTCATTTTTTGTTTAGCTTCGGCTCTTTCATGTTTGAAGCTTGCCTTTTTTTGCTATTTTTCTAAATGCTTCGACTTTTTCAACATTTGTGAAGCTTGCCTTTTTCTTATGTTGTTTTTTCTTTTTTATTGTCATCATTGGTGGAGGGATCTATTCCCATGATGTTATTTGCTGAATCTTTATTGATGACTATTATTTTGGAAGCCACTCCTGGCTTTGGTTAGGAAGCCATTCCTGGTCTTGGCATTCTCTTAGATCATCCTTCATTTGGTTGAGGAGTAAGGCATGATGGCCTCTTCATGCTTATGGGCTTGCTTATTCGATGGACACCGATTCTATCCCTGTAGACCCCTAAAATTGTCCGGGTCGGAAATAAGACTCAAAAACTCTCGAAGACCGAAGGAAAGTCAGCCGGAAGGACTCCTAGAAGACCCTAGGATGATTCTTTGTAGGTCTAGAAGTCTTAGAGTAGCTTAGAATAAGGGTGTGTGAGGATTGGAGCTCAATACACCCTCCTAGAGGTTCAGTACGGCCGTACTGAGCCATTTAAACTACAGTACGGCCGTACCAAATTCAATACGGCCGTACTGTAGTTCAAAAACTCAGTACGGGCCGTATTGACCCCCTAGGCCGTACTGCGCCTCAATCCTATAAATAGGACGTCATTGGCTCGTCCTTCCACACATTTGGAGCATTTATCCACTCTCTGGCTGAGTATTCTTGGGTTTTTGAGCTATTCTCTGCCCTAGAAATCTCTCCGAAAGCTGATCCGACTAAGTTCTTGAGTTCATGAGCCTTTAGCTTGAGACTCGAACAAGTCGAAGGGAAATCTCTTTGATTTCCATAGTAAATATTATTTTTAGGGAAAGGAGCGAGCGAACGTGTAGTGGGAAGGAGCGCCAAAAAGCCTCCTAACTCCTTTTTGAGTATATAAAAGCCCGCTTCGAAGGTTTCTTTCCAAATCCTTTCTTTTACCGCTTTTTTGATTGTTGCATTGCACGTTTAAAGCTTTCATCATGTAGATAGTTTACCTATAATCGTTCTAATAAATAGGGGTAGTTTAGTAATTTTACGCTATTATTTATGAAATAATCCGTCATAGGGAACCCGAAAGGGGCGTTGTGGGGTGCTAACACCTTCCCCACACGTAATCGACTCCCTGTTGCCACCCGCCGAAACGGACCTTGGCATTCGCGACGATGGTTATGACTCGTTTTTTAGTTTTTTTTTTAAAGTGGTGGATTGATAGAACGACTTATTCTCAAACTGAGACCTTGTCGAGCTACCAATTTTATTAAATGATTCACCAATGCATATTAATCCCAAGCGGGACCCTCTATGGATTAGTGGTTTTTGCAAAAATTAGGGTTCTTGGAGTCGCCACCAATGTTTTACTCAAAACATTGGAAAAAGATTTAAGGCAATTGATTTTTATAAATCAACTTTGGCCATTACAACCAGAGTTGGGTAAGGGAGTCGGTTACGTGCGGGGAAGGTGTTAGCACCCCACAACGCCCCTTTCGGGTTCCCTATGATGGATTATTTCATAAATAACAGTGTAAAATTACTAAATTACCCCTATTTATTATAAGCGATTATATATTAAATATCTACATGATGACGAATTTAAATATGCAACAATCAGAAAGCGGTAAAAGAAGGGATTTTTAGAGAAGAAACCTCTTAAAGCGTGCTTTTTATATATCAATGAAGTTTAGGAGGCTTTTTGGCGCTCCCTCCCTCTACAAGCTCGCACGCTCCTTCCTAAAAAATAATTTTTACTATGGAAATCCAAAAGATTTCCCTTCGACTAAGTTCGAGACTCAAGCAAATGGCTCGTGACTCAAGAACTTCGTCGGATTGACTCTTAGAGCGATTTCTAGGGCAGAACACTGCTCAAAAACCCCAGAATACTCAAGGAGAGAGTCAAAACTGTGTGGAAAAGTGTCAAATGACGTCCAAATGACGTCCTATTTATAGGGGTGAGGCACAGTACGACCCCTGGTGTCAATACGGCCCGTATTGAAGTTTTGAACTTCAATACGGCCGTATTGAATTCAATACGGCCGTATTGAATTTCAAAAACATCAATACGGCCGTATTGGTTTCAGTACGGCCGTATTGCAGTTCAAAAATGCAATACGGGCCGTACTGAGCTCCAAAGAGGCCGTATTGAGCTCAAAACCTCCCGTTTTCTTATTTTTGCTACTCTAAGACCTCTAAACCTATAGATAGTCATCCTATGATCTTCTAGGAGTCCTTCTGGCTGACTTTCCTTCGATCTTTGAGAGTCTTCGAGTCTTATTTCCGACCCGGACAATTTTAGGGGTCTACAGCTGCCCCTCCTTTACTTAGTCAAACGGCCTTTTAGTGTACCGGTTGATAAGTAAAGGAGTTGACCCAATTGTCCGGGGAATACGGCCATCCTTCCGACTTGTAGTGTCTTCCGGTGGAAAATTGTTGAGTAGCCTCTCCAGGTTTTGCTTCGCTCGCCGCCCGAGCCGGAAGCTGCATACCTCCGTGCTTCTGAACACTTTGGTAGCGTGAGTACCGCCTCTCCAGGCTCAACTTCACTCGACGCCCGAGCTGGAAGTTGTGAGTACCCGCCTCTCCAGGCTTAGCTTCGCTTGCCGCCCAAGCTGGAAGCTGTGAGTACCCGCCTCTCCAGGCTTTGCTTCGGTGCTTCTGACATCCTAGGCAGTTGAGTTTGCCCTCTCCAGGGTTAGCTTCGCTTGCCGCCCAAGCTGGAAGCTGTGAGTACCGCCTCTCCAGGCTCAACTTCACTCGACGCCCGAGCTGGAAGTTGTGAGTACCGCCTCTCCAGGCTTTGCTTCGCTCGCCGCCCGAGCCGGAAGCTGCATACCTCCGTGCTTCTGTACACTTCGGTAGCGTGAGTACCGCCTCTCCAGGCTATACCTCCGTGTTCTTGACAACCTCGGGGTAGTTGCGTACCTCCGTGTTCCTGACAACCTCGGGGTAGCTGAGTACCGCCTCTCCAGGCTATACCTCCGTGTTCTTGACAACCTCGGGGTAGTTGCATACCTCCGTGTTCCTGACAACCTCGGGGTAGCTGAGTACCGCCTCTCCAGGCTATACCTCCGTGTTCTTGACAACCTCGGGGTAGTTGCGTACCTCCGTGTTCCTGACAACCTCGGGGTAGCTGAGTACCGCCTCTCCAGGCTATACCTCCGTGTTCTTGACAACCTCGGGGTAGTTGCATACCTCCGTGTTCCTGACAACCTCGGGGTAGCTGAGTACCGCCTCTCCAGGCTATACCTCCGTGTTCTTGACAACCTCGGGGTAGTTGCGTACCTCCGTGTTCCTGACAACCTCGGGGTAGCTGAGTACCGCCTCTCCAGGCTATACCAGCGTGTTCTTGATGACACTGGCAATGTGAGTTTGCCCTCTCCAGGGATCTGTGATGGTTTTGTCTCCACAGTCCACGATGCTGCTTCGACAGTTTGTTTTTGATATTGATGCCGCTGAGGGCTGGATAACACAGGGATCCGTCTAGGGGATGTGCAGTTATTCATAGGTTCTTGTGTCCCAACTTTCCTTTGCGTAGTTGGTGCCCATTGAGGAATTTCTGTTTCCTTGGGGTGTAGACACGAAGATGCTCTTTCTGATGTGAGCGATGCCTTATGATTGGCTGACGTCCTTTCGACGATGGTGGAGTATCCGGGTTATCCTTATTCGGGTGACTTTTTCTGATCTTGTTGCCTCTGTGTAGGCTATCATCCGCTGGGGGATTTTGTCGTTTTGTTGTGATTAGCCTCTTCTGTTAGGCAGATCATCTTGACGCTTGATGTTTAGCTGAGAGCCGGATTCCACTTGGGGAATGATTATTTGTCTTTTGTGATTTTTCTTGAAGGGGTGCCTCTGAGTAGGCGAGTGGGGATTTAAAGTTTATATATCCCAGAGTATTATTTAGAAAGCCTCTTCAGGCTTAGCTTCACTCATCGCTTGAGTTGGAAAGCTCTCTTCCACTGAGGAAATTTAAGTCCTTTCGACTTAGATATTCTGTTTGGATGATCAAGCCTCCCTTGGGGAATCTTGCTGATCTTGCTTTGATAGCTTTCACTGGGGAATTTGGTCCGAGCGTGGAAGCTAAGATATATCTGGGGAGTATTATTTCGGCAAGCCTATCCAGGCTCAATTATTCTGAGAGAGTATTATTTCAGCAAGCCTCTCCAGGCTCAATTATTCTGAGAGAGTATTATTTCGGCAAGCCTCTCCAGGCTCAATTATTCTGAGAGAGTATTATTTCGGCAAGCCTCTCCAGGCTCAGTTATTCTGAGAGAGTATTATTTCGGCAAGCCTCTCCAGGCTCAATTATTCTGAGAGAGTATTATTTTGGCAAGCCTCTCCAGGCTCAGTTATTCTAAGAGAGTATTATTTCGGCAAGCCTCTCCAGGCTCAATTATTCTGTATGATGTGATTGATTTTCTGAATTTTCGCCTTTTTTGTCATTTTTTGACTTTTTCTGTATTTTTGCCTTTTTTGTCATTTTTTGGCTTTTTCTGTATTTGATTGCTTTTTCTGTCGATTTGCGGCTTTTTCTGTTGACCATTGCCATACACAAGCAATTTTTCCTATTTTTCTATTTTATGCAATTGCCTCATGAAGAGGTCTTTGAAAATTTCTTTGTGGCTAATACGGCCATATCCATTTCAGTACGCCCGTATTGAGTTGAAAATTTGTTCATAACCCTATTTTTAGTACGGGTGTACTAAACATGATACGGGCGCATTTGTTTTTTCTGAAGTTTATATTTTTTGTTTTTTTGTTTTTTTTGTTTTTTTGTTTGTTTTTTCAATAAACAGAGAATAAGTGATCTTCCAGTACACCTATCATCTGTATGCATGTATGAGGTATGATGCACCTAATTCTATTTGATTTATTTTTTCAAAAGAATTAACCGATGCGTTTCTTTGTTTGGATCTTGCCATTCCTCTAGACGGGTTGTGCGCTGCCGATTTCTGTAACCGAGGAATGATGCGTGTTATATCGAGATTGGTGTCATCAACCAAGTGATCCTTCCCTTCCTTTAGAAGACATGTCAACCCTCCTATTGACCACTATATCTCCATGTTTCCACTAGATTATTCCAAAATCGTTTGGGACAAGAGAGAAAAGAAAGGAAAGATATTTTTTGTTCAGAGGTTTGTGTTTTAGAGGGGATTATTTTTTTGAAAATGGTTTTTGTAAGAATGGTTGGCCAAGGTAGGCTCATGTGTTTAGGCTTGTTTGATTAAACACTTATGAAGTTAAGAAAATCTTGTTATTGACGTTGTGATTTTGACAACTTAGATAGCTTCCCTTGAACCTTTTTGAATTCGGCTCATGGTACCATCATGGATTTCTTTTGCTTTTTGATAGTCCTTGTTTTTGCCTAAAACACCCTTTTGTGGCGTCTCAGCGGACCTTTGTTTTTGTTCATTTTTGCAACCCTAACTTTTGCCTAGGTCACCCTTTCGTGGGATTCCTAGCGGGTTCTTTGCTCTTATTTTTGCGCAGCCCCCTTTTTGGGTTTCCTGCCGAGCTTTTTGTTTTTATGATTTTTGTTTTTAACCATGATGGCACTTGTCGAGGCCAAGGAAAGGTGCTCCAAGTTGTCACACACACTTCCACATAAAAATGATGCGGGTTTATTGTTAAGATGATTTTAACCTCATTCATGCTTATTCAAACAGGGTTAAAAATAATGTGGTTTAGAGATTTATTGTAAGCAAGAAGAGAAGCAGTAAGAAATAATAAAGAATGATTTTATTATAATCATAATGGAAACATGTGCCCTATCGAGGCTCGGGGGTCGGGCTGTCCCCGAGGAGTAATCTCTAATAGTCATCGGGTCTATACATCCCTATCGGAAGGAGAAGAACATTTGATGACGACGACCGGCCTTGACGTTTGTGAACCGGCCTTCCTAAAGATCTGGCTTAAAGAACGTCGAGAAGGATCTTGGTTCCTCTTCGTCCTTTGATCTTTATTAGGGTTGTATCCTAACCCTTGTTTCCCCGGATTATCCTTGATAGTGGGTAGCTCGGGAATTCCTTGGGAATCCTTGCCAAGTCCTTGTCCGGGCAAGTATCCGTTCTTGGTGAGCATGGAGGCTACCTTCTTCATTTCTCGGGGAAACGTTTCGACATTGGCAATCTCCAATGCTTGGAAGGCGGTTTCTAAAGCTTCCTCCGCTGCATCCACATAAGGTATGGCAGATGGCTTGCTGATGAGTATGTCATCTTCAGCTTGTACAGTCACCAGCTTGTCATCTACTATGAACTTGACTTTCTGGTGGAGCGTAGAAGGAACAGCTTTCGCATCATGAATCCAAGGTCGGCCGAGGAGACAGCTGTATGCAGGAGTAATGTCCATCACTTGGAATTCGACATTAAAGATAGTGGGTCCAATTTGGATTGGAAGATTGATTTCTCCCACCACTTCTCTTTTAGAACCGTCGAAGGCTCGAACGATCATGTTGCTCGGGCGCATTTGGACTCCCTTGATTGCCACTTGATCAAGCGTTCTTTTGGGCATCACATTCAAGGAAGATCCGTTGTCTACCAAGACTTTTGCGATGTGATACTCCTTGCACTTTACAGAGATGTGCAAGGGCTTGTTGTGATTTGGTCCCTCGGCGGGGATCTCTTCATCGGTGAAAGTGAGGTGATCATTAGTCGTGATGTGACTAACAATCCCCTCAAACTTGTCTTGGGAGATGGTATGCGACACATATGCCTCGTTCAAAACTTTCAACAGAGCTTGCCGATGCGGTTCGGAGCTTAGGATCAACGACAACAGCGTAATCTTTGCTGGCGTCCTATGAAGTTGATCTACGATGGAGTACTCGCTCTGTCGGATAAACTTTAACAGCTCGTCTGTCTCCTCCTCGGATTCTTTTTCCTCGGTTTTCTTTTCTTCTTTTTCTTTATTCTTGGGGGCTTTATCATGAAGATCTTCGGGAGTGTAGATCCTGCCACTCCTAGTCATGCCCCCAAGTCCAGCGATGTTGGAAATATCGCTGTCGGCAGAAGAATGGATGTCGTATATCCATGGTACAGCCTTATTTGATTCGTAGGGAAAAGGCCTTGGAGCGATGATCCTTAACGGCGTCGGACCTTCCCCTTTGTTTGTCTTGATTACCAACAACGGAGTTGACGTATGCTCGCTTGGCGCGGTTGTTGGTTTGCATTTAATTACCAATGGCGTGCGATCCATTCTGAACATACGCATCGATTAATTCTTTCTTTTTATTAATGTTTATTAATAAATTACTTGGAGAGATGTATGCAAATGAATGACTATGAAATGCAAAGGCAATTGAGAGATTTCATAAATCAAAACTCGATTTTATTGATCATAGAAAGTGTACAACTTATCATACAATGCTTTGAAGCAATTTTTTACAATATGAGAAAAGCCGATAAAAACCCACAGGCGGGTTTATTTTTCTCCTCCATTCGTCTTCGGCTTCCTCTACATGGCGTGCCATTGCTTCAACTTGCGTATGGACCGCTTGGCTCATATCATCACTGATCTTCTGAGCGTCCTTCGCCTTTTGAATATGATAGTTGATCATGGCCTGCAGCTCATTAAGCTCATCTTCGGCTCGATCCTTCTCCTCTTGGAGTCTAGCCATCTGTGCTAGCCCCTCCTTTTCCTTCTTGCGGAAATCGGAAAGGCTTGCGGTTTGTTGTTGAGCAACTTCCCGCCATTGTTGTGCGTCGGATCGAGTCAAAAGCAGATCGTCTTGCATGTCCTTGATCAACTGTTGTCGCCACCGGCCCAAACGGGCCTCGGCGGTCGCGAAGACGGTCGAGCTCGCTTTTATTTTAGTTTTGAAAATGTATTGGATTATTAGAACGACTTATTCTCAAACTGAGACCTTGTCGATCTTATCCAATTTATTTATTAAATGTCTCACCAATCCATGTTAATCCCAAGCGGGACCCTCCATGGATTAGTGGTTTTCGTAGTAAAAGGGTTCGTGGAGTCGCCACCAATGTTTTACTCAAAACATTGGAAAAAGGGATAAGGCAATTGATTTTATAAATCAACTTCGGCCATTACAACCAGAGTTGGGTAAGGGAGTCGGTTACGTGTGGGGAAGGTGTTAGCACCCCACAGCGCCCCTTTCGGGTTCCCTATGACAGATTATTTCTAAAATAACAGTGTAAAATTACTAAATTACCCCTATTTATTCTAAGCAATTATAAATTAACTATCTACATGATGACATTTTAAATATGCACACAGAAAGCAGTAAAAGGAAGGATTTAAGAAGAAACCTTTGAAGCGTGCTTTTATATATTTCGTAAAACTGGGAAGCTTTTTGGCGTTCCCTCGCTCTACAAGCCCGCTCGCTCGCTCCTATAAGATTTTGACTACGGAAATCCGGAGGATTTCCCTTCGACTAGGTTCGATCCTCAAGCAAAATGGCTCGGGGCTCAAGAACTTCGTCGGATCAACTCTCCGAGTGATTTCTAGGGCAGAACACTGCTCAAAAACCCCAGAATACTCAAGGAGAGGGTTGAAACTATGTTCCAAAGTGTGGAATGACGTCCAATTGACGTCATATTTATAGGGAATAGGCGCAATACGGGCTACAGAACCAATACGGCCGTATTGAAATTTTTGAACTTCAATACGGTCGTATTGAAGTTCAATACGGCCGTATTGAAATTCAGAAATTTCAATGCGCCCGTATTGAGTTCACTGCGGCTGTATTGAAGCTTCAATACGGCCGTATTGATTTCAGTACGGCCGTATTGAAGTTTCAGAAACTTCAATACGCCGTATTGAGTTCACTGCGGCCATATTGAAGCTTCAATACGGCCGTATTAAGTTTAGTACGGCCGTATTGGGCTTCATTCCCTCCACTTCCTTATTTTAAGCTATTCTAAGACCTCTAGACCTACAGAGAATCCTCCTAGGGCCTTCCAGGAGTCCTTCTGGCTGATCTTCCTTCAGTCTTCGAGAGTCTTCAAGCTTTATTTCCGACCAGGACGATTTTAGGGGTCTACAGCTGCCCCCCCTTTACTTAGTCAAATGGTCTTTTGGTGTACCGGCTGACAAGTAAAGGAGTTGACCCAATTGTCCGGGTGATGTGCCAACCTTCTGACTTGTAGCGTCTTCCGGTGGAAAATTGTTGAGTAGCCTCTCCAGGTTGTTGCATACCTCGGCGCTTCTGACAACCTTGGTAGCTAAGTTTAACACCAACGTGCTTCTGACGACGCTGATGGCTGAGTATTGTCTCTCCAGACCTTGAGTACTGTCTCTCCAGACCTTGAGTACTGTCTCTCCAGACCTTGTTTGAGTACCGTCTCTCTAGACTTTGTTTGAGTATCGTCTCTCCAGACTTTGTTTGAGTACTGTCTCTCCAGACTTTGTTTGAGTACTGTCTCTCCAGACTTTGTTTGAGTATCGTCTCTCCAGACTTTGTTTGAGTACTGTCTCTCCAGACTTTGTTTGAGTATCGTCTCTCCAGACTTTGTTTGAGTATTGTCTCTCCAGACTTTGTTTGAGTACTGTCTCTCCAGACTTTGTTTGAGTATCGTCTCTCCAGACTTTGTTTGAGTACTGTCTCTCCAGACTTTGTTTGAGTATCGTCTCTCCAGACTTTGTTTGAGTATCGTCTCTCCAGACTTTGTTTGAGTACTGTCTCTCCAGACTTTGTTTGAGTATCGTCTCTCCAGACTTTGTTTGAGTATCGTCTCTCCAGACTTTGTTTGAGTATCGTCTCTCCAGACTTCGTTTGAGTACTGTCTCTCCAGACTTTGTTTGAGTACTGTCTCTCCAGACTTTGTTTGAGTATCGTCTCTCCAGACTTTGTTTGAGTATCGTCTCTCCAGACTTTGTTTCGGTTGTCTTTGACGACCTAGGCAACTGAGTTTTGCCCTCTCCAGGGTCTGCGTCCGTGTCTTCTGATCACTTCGGCAATACGTGTTTACCCTCTTCAGGGATTAGTGATAGTTTTGTCTCCACAGTCCACGATGCTGCTTCGACGGTTTGATTTTGATTTTGGTGCCACTGAGGGCTGGATAACGCAGGGATCCGTCTAGGGGATGTGCAGTCATTCATAGGTTCTTGTGCCCCAACTTGCATTGCTTAGTTGGTACCCATGGGGAATTTTTGTTTCCTTGGGGTATAGACACAGATGCTCTTCTTGAATTGAGCGGTGCCTTATGTTTGGCTGACGTCCTTTCGACGTTGGTGGAGTATCCCGGTTATCCTTATTCGGGTGTCTCTTTTCAATTTTTTATTTTTTGTAACCTCTGTGTAGGCTGTTTATCCACTGGGGATTTTGTCATTCATTTCTTGACTGGCCTCTTCTGTTAGGCGTATCAGCTTGACGTTCAATGATTGGCTGAGAGCCGGATTCCGCTTGGGGAATGATTATTGATCTTTTCGATTTTTCTCTTTTTTGAAAGAGTGCCTCTGAGTAGGCGAATTATCTTGATGTTTAGTGTTCGGCTGAGTGCCGGATTCCGCTTGGGGAATATTTATTGATATTTTTGATTTTTTTTCCTTTTTGTAGGAATGCCTCTTGAGTAGGCGACTGGGGATTTGGGGATCTTATTGTATCCCAGAGTATTATTTAGGAAGCCTCTACAGGCTTAGCCTCGCTCAGCGCTTTGAGTCGGAGAGCTATCTTCCACTGAGGAAGTGTTAAGTCCTTTGACTTGTATATACTGTTTGGATGATCGCACTTCCATTGGGGATTGCGTCGATTTTGCTTTGATAGCTCTCGCTGGGGATTTTTCCGTGAGCTTGAGCTGAGGTTCCCTCTGGGGAGTATTATTTCTGCGAGCCTCTCCAGGCTCAGTTATTCTGTACAGTTGGGGAGTATTATTTCAGCAAGCCTCTCCAGGCTCAATTATTCTGAGAGAGTATTATTTCGGCGAGCCTCTCCAGGCTCAGTTATTCTGAAAGAGTATTATTTCGGCGAGCCTCTCCAGGCTCAGTTATTCTGTACGATGAATTGATATTTTTTGTTCAGCCCGAGAATGCGAGCTGAGACGTCTTTTAGAGAGTATTATTTCGGCAAGCCTCTCCAGGCTCAGTTATTCTGAAAGAGTATTATTTCGGCGAGCCTCTCCAGGCTCAATTATTCTGAAGGAGTATTATTTCGGCAAGCCTCTCCAGGCTCAATTATTCTGCGGGAGTATTATTTAGGCAAGCCTCTCCAGGCTCAATTATTTTGCGGGAGTATTATTTCGGCAAGCCTCTCCAGGCTCAATTATTTTGAGGGAGTATTATTTCGGCAAGCCTCTCCAGGCTCAGTTATTTTGAGAGAGTATTATTTCGGCAAGCCTCTCCAGGCTCAGTTATTTTGAGAGAGTATTATTTCGGCAAGCCTCTCCAGGCTCAGTTATTTTGAGAGAGTATTATTTCGGCGAGCCTCTCCAGGCTCAATTATTCTGTATGATTTGTTGGATTTCCTGTATTTTGCCCTTTTTTCGATTTTGGCTTTTTCTGTGTTTTTGCCTTTTTTGTTGATTTTGGCTTTTTCTGTATTTTTGTTGATTTTTGCCTTTTTTGTTGGTTTTGGCTTTTTCTGTACAGAAATGTCTCAGTTATTCTGAGAGAGTATTATTTCGACGAGCCTCTCCAGGCTCAATTATTCTGTATGAGTATTGTTTCGGCAAGCCTCTCCAGGCTCAGTTATTTTGAGAGTATTCTTTCGGCAAGCCTCTCCAGGCTCAGTTATTCTGAGAGTATTCTTTCGGCAAGCCTCTCCAGGCTCAGTTATTCTGTATGACGCTGTTGATTTTCTGAATCTTTGCATTTTGTTTGCTGCTGTCATACACAAGCAATTTTTCTATTTTTCTATTTTATGTGGTTGCCTCATGACGAGGTCTTTGAAAATTTCTTTATGGCCAATACGGCCGCATCCATTTCAGTATGCCCGTATTGAATTGAAAATTTGTTCATAACCCTAATTTTGGTACGGGCGTACTGAACATGATACGGGCGTATTGTTTTTCTGAAGTTTATATTTTTTATTATTATTTTTTTTGTTTTTTCAATAAACAGAGAATAAGTGATCTTCCAGTACACCTATCATCTGTATGCATGTATGCAGTATGATGCACCTAATTCTATTTGATTCTTTTTTTCAAAAGAATTAACCGATGCGTTTTTGTGTTTGGATTTTGCCATTCCTCCAGACGGACTGTGCTCTGCCGATTTCTGTTACCGAGGAATGATGCATATTTGATTTTGGTGTCATCAACCAAATGATTCTTCCCTTTCTTTAGAAGATGTGTCAACCCTCCTATTGACCACTATATCTCCATGTTTCCACAAGATTATTCAAAAATCGTTTGGGACAAGAGAGAAAAGAAGGAAAGGATATATTTTCAAAGGTTTGTGTTTTAGAGGGGATTATTTTATTTTTGAAAAATAGTTTTTGTAAGAATGGCTGGCCATGGTAGGCTTATGTGTTTAGGCTTGTTCGATTAAACACTTATGAGGTTAAGCACATCTTTGTTATTAATGATTGTGTTTTGACAACTTGGATAGCTTTTCTTGAGCCCCTTGTTGAATTCAATTGATGGTACCATCATGGATTTATTTTGTTTTTTTTTCTTTTTTTGACGGCCCTAACTTTTGCCTAAAACACCCTTTTGTGATGTCTTAGCGGGCTTTTGTATTCATTTTGTAACCCTAACTTTTGCCTAGGTCACCCTTTTCGTGGGATTCCTAGCGGGTTTTTGTCTTCATTTTGTAACCCTAACTTTTGCCTAGGTCACCCTTTTGTGGGATTCCTAGCGGGTCTTTTGCTCTTATTTTTGCGCAGTCCCCTGTTTGGGTTTCCTGCCGAGCTTATTATCTTTAGGATTTCTTTTATCCATGATGGCACTTATTGATGCCAAGAAAAGGTGCTCCAAGCTGTCATGCACATTTCCACATAAAAATGATGCGGGTTTATTGTTATCAAGATGATTTTAACCTCATTTATGCTTATTCAAACAGGGTTAAAATAATGTGGTCTAGAATTTTATTGCAAGCAAGAAAAGAAGCAATAAAGAATTAATGAAGAATGATTTTATTATAATCGCAGCGGAAACATGTGCCCTATCGAGGCTCGGGGGTCGGGCTGTCCCCGAGGAGTGATCTCTAATAGTCACTGAGTCTATACATCCCTATCAGAAGGAGAAAAACATTTTGACGACGACGACCGGCCTTGACGCTTGTGAACCGGCCTTCCTAAAGATCGGGCTTAAAGAACGTCGAGAAGGATCTTGATTCCTCTTCGTTCTTTGATCTTTAACAGGGTTGTATCCTAACCCTTGTTTTCCCGGATTGTCCTTGATAATGGGTAGCTCCGGGATTCCTTGGGAGTCCTTGCCTAATCCTTGTCCTGGCAAGTATCCGTTCTTTGTGAGCATATGAGCTACCTTCTTCATTTCTCGGGGAAACGTTTCAACATTGGCAATTTCCAATGCTTGGAAGGCGGTTTCCAAAGCTTCCTCTGCTGCATCCACATAAGGTATGGTGGATGGCTTGCTGATGAGTATGTCATCTTCAGCTTGCACGGTCACCAGCTTGTCACCCATTATGAACTTGACTTTCTGGTGGAGCGTAGAAGGAACAGCTTTCGCATCATGAATCCAAGGTCGGCCGAGGAGACAGCTGTATGCGGGAGTAATGTCCATCACTTGGAATTCGACATTAAAGATAGTGGGTCCAATTTGGATTGGAAGATTGATCTCTCCCACCACTTCTCTTTTAGAACCATCGAAGGCTCGAACGATCATGTTGCTCGGGCGCATTTGGACTCCCTTGATTGCCAATTGCTTGAGCGTTCTTTTTGGCATCACATTCAAGGAAGATCCATTATCTACCAAGACTTTTGCGATGTGATACTCCTTGCACTTTACAGAGATGTGCAAGGGCTTGTTGTGATTTGATCCCTCGGCGGGGATTTCTTCATCGATGAAGGTGAGGTGATCATTAGCCTTGATGTGACTAACAATCCCCTCAAACTCGTCTTGGGAGATAGTGTGCGACACGTATGCCTCGTTCAAGACTTTCAACAGAGCTTGCCGATGCGGTTCGGAGCATAGGATCAACGACAACAGCGTAATCTTCGCGGGCGTCCTATGAAGTTGATCCACGATGGAGTACTCGCACTGTCGGATAAATTTTAACAGCTTGTCAGTCTCCTCCTCGGATTCTTTTTCCTCGGTTTTCTTTTCTTCTTTTTCTTTATTCTTGGGGGCTTTGTTATGAAGATCATCGGGAGTGTAGATCCTGCCACTCCTAGTCATGCCCCCAAGTCCAGCGATGTTAGAGATATCGCTGTCGGCAGAAAGGTGGATGTCGTATATCCATGGCACAGCCTTATTTGATTCGTAGGGAAAAGGCCTTGGAGCGATGATCCTTAACGGTGTCGGACCTTCCCCTTTGTCTGTCTTGATTACCAACAACGGAGTTGATGTGCGCTCGATTGGCACGGTTGTTGGCTTACACTTGATAACGAACGGCGTGCGATCCATTCTTTGAACATACGCATCGACTAATCCTTTCTTTTTATTAATGTTTATTAATGGATTACTAGGAGAGATGTATGAATGACTCCTAGATCCCTCCATGATCTATATGCATGATATGAGATGATGGTGGTGAATATGCATGCATAGTGTTTATTCAACTAAGCATTATCATGTTTTCGGGATGTCCCTAAGATGATGCATGATATTGCTTGGTTTGGATAAATAACCCTTTTTCTTTATTTCTTTGGGTATTTTGTATCTTTTTTGTATTTATTTTTTGGGTGAAAAGGGAAACTACCTATATGAATGTGATGAAGGTAGATGTTAACACCATGTAATGGAAGCTTCTTATTCCCATTTATTCTTATTTTAAAAAAGGGAATGTTGTATGTTTAAATAATGCAATGTATGCTCATACAATGTCACATAATCAATGCACAAACAATTCACTCATCCACGAACAGTCACGAGCGAATCACGAGGTAGGGGTCTCCTGCAGAAATGGTGCATATTCAAGGTAGGTTCTAACTGTTCTCACCAGTCCAAGGCCCCCAAGGTGCCCCCATTATAGGGACCCAATTCCTCTCATCGTAGGTCGATGGAAAGCTCCAACGCACCGTCGGACTTAAGTTCATGGTTATCACCTTGAGTGATGTTTTCCGACAACGGTCTACGGGCACCTATAGACCCATTCGACAACCGGCCGTACTAACATCCACTCCCTATGGTTAATCACTCATGCCCCCGGGTATAGAGGGAACTGTTGTGTGCAAAGGTTTGTGTACAGTTTGTATTTCAAACAATTGCGGAATTTAAACATACAACAGTTATTTAAAGCCAAATAGATAAACATGTTATCATACAAGTGAGGGGTAATGAAGTAATTTTTAACTATTATTTGTTAAAAACAATCTGTCACTAAATGGGACTGACTCTCGAAGCTTCCCCAGTGAAGTCGCCATCTGTCGCCACCGGCCCAAACGGGCCTCGGCGGTCGCGAAGACGGTCGAGCTCGCTTTTATTTTAGTTTTGAAAATGTATTGGATTATTAGAACGACTTATTCTCAAACTGAGACCTTGTCGATCTTATCCAATTTATTTATTAAATGTCTCACCAATCCATGTTAATCCCAAGCGGGACCCTCCATGGATTAGTGGTTTTCGTAGTAAAAGGGTTCGTGGAGTCGCCACCAATGTTTTACTCAAAACATTGGAAAAAGGGATAAGGCAATTGATTTTATAAATCAACTTCGGCCATTACAACCAGAGTTGGGTAAGGGAGTCGGTTACGTGTGGGGAAGGTGTTAGCACCCCACAGCGCCCCTTTCGGGTTCCCTATGACAGATTATTTCTAAAATAACAGTGTAAAATTACTAAATTACCCCTATTTATTCTAAGCAATTATAAATTAACTATCTACATGATGACAGTTTAAATATGCACACAGAAAGCAGTAAAAGGAAGGATTTAAGAAGAAACCTTTGAAGCGTGCTTTTATATATTTCGTAAAACTGGGAAGCTTTTTGGCGTTCCCTCGCTCTACAAGCCCGCTCGCTCCCTCCTATAAGATTTTGACTACGGAAATCCGGAGGATTTCCCTTCGACTAGGTTCGATCCTCAAGCAAAATGGCTCGGGGCTCAAGAACTTCGTCGGATCAACTCTCCGAGTGATTTCTAGGGTAGAACACTGCTCAAAAACCCCAGAATACTCAAGGAGAGGGTTGAAACTATGTTCCAAAGTCTGGAATGACGTCCAATTGACGTCATATTTATAGGGAATAGGCGCAATACGGGCTACAGAACCAATACGGCCGTATTGAAATTTTTGAACTTCAATACGGTCGTATTGAAGTTCAATACGGCCGTATTGAAATTCAGAAATTTCAATGCGCCCGTATTGAGTTCACTGCGGCTGTATTGAAGCTTCAATACGGCCGTATTGATTTCAGTACGGCCGTATTGAAATTTCAGAAACTTCAATACGCCGTATTGAGTTCACTGCGGCCATATTGAAGCTTCAATACGGCCGTATTAAGTTTAGTACGGCCGTATTGGGCTTCATTCCCTCCACTTCCTTATTTTAAGCTATTCTAAGACCTCTAGACCTACAGAGAATCCTCCTAGGGCCTTCTAGGAGTCCTTCTGGCTGATCTTCCTTCAGTCTTCGAGAGTCTTCAAGCTTTATTTCCGACCCGGACGATTTTAGGGGTCTACAACTGTGCCTGCTTTGCATGCTCGGCTTCAAGGCGTGCTATTTTTGTGTTGACTTCTTGGAGTTGACTACTCGGTTCAACCTTTGGCATTTTGGATGCCCGAGTAGCCTCCTCATTGAGGTTAGCACACTCATCCTTGAGCCGCTCTATCTCGTGGTCCTTCTTCTTGCATTGCCTTTGTAGACCATCAATGACGAAACTGGATTCTTCATTCTTCTCTTCAAGAACTCTCATCTGAGCTCCCATGATTTCCAGCTTCTTGGTCAAGGCGTCGACTTGTTCTTGCATTAACCTCCTTGTGGTTGCGGTTGCGCAAGAGGTGGATGGTTGAGACACCCCCCTCTCGCTCCTCCATATCTCGTAGTCGGTGGAGGCGGATACCCGAGGCTTTCCAAGCTCTCGATCTCCCTCATAGATTGGTTTCTCCCACGCTCTAATGACAGCGTGTATATCCCTCTGATGCTCGGAATCAAAGGAGAAACACAACCCTCCAAGCTCCTCTTTAGTAGGAATAATTTGAGTCCTCATTAGTTGTCTCATAACCAATCTAGGTGAGTAGGCTATGCAACCTCTGAGGCCCATCAATGGTATGCTTGGATAACTGCCGCATCTTGTCAATACATTACTTGGACGGAACCAAGGACAAACCCACGTGAAGTGCTCAATACTCCACTGTTCCATCTCTTCCTTCCACTCGGAAGCATATCGGCGGCGTACGGGGATCTTCGAAAAACTCCTCAACGGATCGGGCAAGGTCCCCATGTGACTAGAGGCATAGAAGTGTGTGATGCCCCACACATACAACAAGGAGGTGCAGCATCGGATAGTCTTCCCTTGCTTCTGTTGAGATAGGTTGACAGAAAGCAAGGTGTCGGCAAGAATGGTAGGCACGGGACTCTTCATGTGTACGTCCCAAGCGAAGAAGGCGTCCATAGCAGCATGGTCCACTGTGTTAGCGTGAAAGGGGAATAAGATCGTCCCAAACACGGCTAACGCTAAAGTCTTGTTGAAAGCTAACCAATCTCCCTCACCAGCCAAGGAAGAGAGGTGGTCTTCAATCATTGCGAGCTTCCAACCCTTGATACTGCCGTTCCCCACTAATGCAGATAAACGTGATGGCATTTTGACTTGAGTTGCGACCCTCTCCACGGCCACATGATTGCCATGAAAGATATAGACCCCGGCTTATTTGGGCCATCGAAGCATGAGCTCGTACTCCTCGAGAGTAGGAACTAAGTCAAACTGGGGGAACTCGAAACAATGCAGATCGAGACTCCAAAAATGGACCAATGCTCTCAGAAAAGCTGGATCCACATAAATCTTCATCAAGTCGAGGACTCGTCCATAAGATTTTTCGAACTCCAAACGAGCCTCTCGCGGCATCAAGGAACAGAGGTGATCCAACCTCTCGGCACGGTACAATAAGAAGTCCACTTTCTTCAATTGCCCTTGTATTCCCCTAGATCCCTCCATAATCTACAATAAAATGCATGATATGAGATGGTGATGTTGAATATGCATGCATAGTGTTTATTTAACTAAGCATTATCATGTTTTCGGGATATTCTTAAAATGATGCATGATATTGCTTGGTTTGGATAAATAACCCTTTTTTTCTTTTTTTTTGGGTATTTTGTTTTTTTTTTGTTTTTTTTTGGGTGAAAAGGGAAACTACCTATATGAATGTGATGAAGGTAGATGTTAACACCATGCAATGGAAGATTCTTATTCCTATTTATTCTTATTTTAAAAAGGAATGTTGTATGTTTAAAGAAATGCAATGTATGCTCAAACAATTTCACATAATCAATGCACAAACAATTCACTCATCCACGAACAGTCACGAGCGAATCACGAGGTAGGGGTATCCTGCAGAAAAGTGCATATTCAAGGAGGTTCTAACTGTTCTCACTGGTCTGAGGCCCCCAAGGTGCCCCCATTATAGGGACCCAATTCCTCTCGTCGTAAGTCGATGGAAAGTTCCAACGCACTGTCGGACTCGAGTTCATGGTTATCACCTTGAGTGATGTTTTCCGACAACGGTCTACGGGCACCTATAGACCCATTCGACAACCGGCCGTACTAACATCCACTCCCTATGGCTTACCACTCATGCCCCCGAGTATAGAGGGAACTGTTGTGTGCAAAGGTTCGTGTGCAGTTTGTATTTCAAACAATTGCGTAAAATTAAACATACAACAGTTATTAAAGCCAAATAAATAAAGCATGTTATCATACAAGCAAGGGGTAATGAAGTAATTTTAAACTATTATTTTAAAAATAATCCATCACTAAATGGGACTGACTCTCGAGGCTTCCCCAGTGGAGTCGCCATCTGTCGCCACACGCCGAAACGGACCTTGGCATTCGCGACGATGGTTATGACTCGTTTTTTAGTTTTTTTTTTAAAGTGGTGGATTGATAGAACGACTTATTCTCAAACTGAGACCTTGTCGAGCTACCAATTTTATTAAATGATTCACCAATCCATATTAATCCCAAGCGGGACCCTCTATGGATTAGTGGTTTTTGCAAAAATTAGGGTTCTTGGAGTCGCCACCAATGTTTTACTCAAAACATTGGAAAAAGATTTAAGGCAATTGATTTTTATAAATCAACTTTGGCCATTACAACCAGAGTTGGGTAAGGGAGTCGGTTACGTGCGGGGAAGGTGTTAGCACCCCACAACGCCCCTTTCGGGTTCCCTATGATGGATTATTTCATAAATAACAGTGTAAAATTACTAAATTACCCCTATTTATTATAAGCGATTATATATTAAATATCTACATGATGACGAATTTAAATATGCAACAATCAGAAAGCGGTAAAAGAAGGGATTTTTAGAGAAGAAACCTCTTGAAGCGTGCTTTTTATATATCAATGAAGTTTAGGAGGCTTTTTGGCGCTCCCTCCCTCTACAAGCTCGCACGCTCCTTCCTAAAAAATAATTTTTACTATGGAAATCCAAAAGATTTCCCTTCGACTAAGTTCGAGACTCAAGCAAATGGCTCGTGACTCAAGAACTTCGTCGGATTGACTCTCAGAGCGATTTCTAGGGCAGAACACTGCTCAAAAACCCCAGAATACTCAAGGAGAGAGTCAAAACTGTGTGGAAAAGTGTCAAATGACGTCCAAATGACGTCCTATTTATAGGGGTGAGGCGCAGTACGGCCCCTGGTGTCAATACGGCCCGTATTGAAGTTTTCAACTTCAATACGGCCGTATTGAATTCAATACGACCGTATTGAATTTCAAAAACATCAATACGGCCGTATTGGTTTCAGTACGGCCGTATTGCAGTTCAAAAATGCAATACGGGCCGTACTGAGCTCCAAAGAGGCCGTATTGAGCTCAAAACCTCCCGTTTTCTTATTTTTGCTACTCTAAGACCTCTAAACCTATAGATAGTCATCCTATGATCTTCTAGGAGTCCTTCTGGCTGACTTTCCTTCGATCTTTGAGAGTCTTCGAGTCTTATTTCCGACCCGGACAATTTTAGGGGTCTACACTCCCTTACCCAACTCTGGTTGTAATGGCCAAAGTTGATTTGCGAAAATCAATTGCCTTATGTCTTTTTCCAATGTTTTGAGTAAAACATTGGTGGCGACTCCAAAAACCCCTTTTTTGCGAAAACCACTAATCCATGGAGGGTCCCGTTTGGGATTAACACGGATTGGTGAGAATCATTTAACAAAATTGTTAGTTCGATAAGGTCTCAGTTTGAGAATAAGTCGTTCTAACAATCCATCATTTTTCAAAACTAAAAAAGAGTCCGACCATCGTCGCGAATGCCAATGTCCGTTTCGGCGGGTGGCGACAGATGGCGACTCCGCTGGGGAAGCCTCGAGAGTCAGTCCCATTTAGTGATGGATTATTTCTAAAATGATAGTTTAAAATTACTTCATTACCCCTTGCTTGTATGATAATATGTTTTACCTAATTGGCTTTAATAACTATTGGATGTTTAAATTTTCGCAATTGTTTGAAATATAAACTGCACACGAACCTTTGCACACAACAGTTCCCTCTATACCCGGGGGCATGAGTGGAAAGCCATAGGGAGTGGATGTTAGTACAGCCGGTTGTCGAATGGGTCTATAGGTGCCCGTAGACCGTTGTCGGAAAGCATCACTCAAGGTGAAAACCATGAACTCAAGTCCGACAGTGCGTTGGAGCTTTCCATCGACTTACGACGAGAGGGATTGGGTCCCTATAATGGGGGCACCTTGGGGGCCTTACCGGTGAGAACAGATAGAACCTCCTTGAATATGCACTTGTTTGCAGGATACCCCTACCTCGTGATTCGCTCGTGACTGTTCGTGGATGAGTGAATTGTTTGTGCATTGTTTATGTGACATTGTTTGAGCATACATTGCATTCTTTAAACATACAACATTCCCCTTTTAAAATAAGAATAAATAGGAATAAGAATCTTCCATTACATGGTGTTAACATCTACCCTCATCACATTCATGTAGGTAGTTTCCCTTTTCACCCAAAAAATACAAAAACAAAATACCCAAAAAAAGTTATTTATCCAAACCAAGCAATATCATGCATCATCTTAGGAGCATCCTGAAAACATGATAATGTTTAGTTGAATAAACACAATGCATGCATATTCAACGCCATCATCTCATATCATGCATTCTTATCGAAGATCATGGAGGGATCTAAGGGAGTGCAATGGCAGTTGAAGAAAGTGGACTTCTTGTTATACCGTGCCGAGAGGTTGGACCACCTCTGTTCTTTGATGCCACATGAGGCTCGTGTTGAGTTCGAGAAATCATATGGACGAGTCCTCGATTTGATGAAGATATGTGTGGATCCGGCCTTTCTGAGAGCATTGGTTCACTTTTGGAGTCTCTATTTGCATTGCTTCGAGTTCCCCCAGTTTGACTTAGTTCCTACTCTCGAGGAGTACGAGCTCATGCTGCGATGGCCCAAATCAGCAGGGGTCTATGTTTTTCATGGTAATTATGTGGCCGTGGAGAGGGTCGCTACTCAAGTCAAACTACCATCACGATCATCTACCTTAGTGGGGAACGGCAGTATCAAAGGTTGGAAGCTCGCTATGATTGAGGATCACCTTTCTTCCTTAGCTGGTGAGGGAGATTGGTTAGCTTTCAACAAGACTCTAGCGTTAGCCGTGTTTGGGACAGTCCTATTCCCCTTTCACGCTAACACAGTGGACCATGCCGCTATGGATGCTTTCTTCGCATATGAGCTAAGCGGTCCATACGCAAGCCGAAGCAATGGCCCGTCATGTAGAGGAAGCCGAAGTTGAATGGAGAAGAAACATGAACCCGCCTGTGGGTTTCTATCGGCTTTTCTTTAAGCCAGATCTTTAGGAAGGTCGGTTCACAAGCGTCAAGGCCGGTCATCGTCATCAAGTGCTCTTCTTCTTCCGATAGGGATGTATAGACCTGATGACTGTTAGAGATCACTCCTCGGGGACAGCCCGACCCCCGAGCCTCGATAGGGCACATGTTTCCGCTAGAATTATAATAAAATCGTTCTTTATTAGTTCTTATTGCTTCTTTTCTTGCTTGCAATAAATTTCTAGACCACATTATTTTTAACCCTGTTTGAATAAGCATGAATGAGGATAAAATCGTCTTAATAACAATAAACCCGCATCATTTTTATGTGGAAGTGTGTGTGACAACTTGGAGCACCTTTCCTTGGCCTCGACAAGTGCCATCATGGATAAAAAAGAAATCCTTTAAGGACAAAATCCTAAAAACAAAAAAAGCTCGGCAGGAAACCCAAAAAGGGGGCTGCGCAAAAATAAGAGCAAAGAACCCGCTAGGAATCCCACGAAAGGGTGACCTAGGCAAAATTAGGGTTGCAAAAATGAACAAAAACAAAGGTCCGCTAAGACGCCACAAAGGGGTGTTTTAGGCAAAAATAAGGACAATCAAAAAAGCAAAAGAAATCCATGATGGTACCATGAGCTGAATTCAAAAAGAAAGGTTCAAGGGAAACTATCTAAGTTGTCGAATCACAACGTCAATAACAAGACTTTCTTAACTTCATAAGTGTTTAATCAAACAAGCCTAAACACATGAGCCTACCTTGGCCAGCCATTCTTACAAAAACCGTTTTCAAAACAATAATAATCCCCTCTAAAACACAAACTTTTGAACAAAAATATCTTTCCTTTCTTTTCTCTTGTCCCAAACGATTT
This sequence comes from Cajanus cajan, assembly GCF_000230855.2. Classification (NCBI taxonomy): domain Eukaryota; kingdom Viridiplantae; phylum Streptophyta; class Magnoliopsida; order Fabales; family Fabaceae; genus Cajanus; species Cajanus cajan. The sequence continues at coordinate 45,709,487 of NC_138525.1, forward strand.
TAGAATAATCTAGTGGAAACATGGAGATATAGTGGTCAATAGGAAGGTTGATACGTCTTCTAAAGGAAGGGAAGGATCACTGGGTTGATGACACCAATCTCGATATAACACGCATCATTCCTCGGTTACAGAAATCGGCAGCGCACAGCCCGTCTAGAGGAATGGCAAAAATCCAAGCAAAGAAACGCATCGGTTAATTCTTTTGAAAAATAAATCAAATAGAATTAGGTGCATCATACCGCATACATGCATACAGATGATAGGTGTACTGGAAGATCACTTATTCTCTGTTTATTGAAAAAAAAAAATGAACTTCAGAAAAAACAATGCGCCCGTACCATGTTCAGTACGCCCGTACTAAAATTAGGGTTATGAACAAATTTTCAACTCAATACGGGCGTACTGAAATGAATACGGCCGTATTGGCCATAACGTCCACACCAATACGGGCGTATTGAATTCAATACGGCCCGTATTGGCCCATTCTTTTGTACATCAACAGTAAGATCAGTACGGCCGTACTGAATTCAGTACGAGCCGTACTGACCTAATTTTTTCTATAAATACGTCCCTCCTCCTCTCATTCATCACAACATCTTCATTCCTCTGCATACTTTATCTGTGAGTGTGTTTGAGATCCCTCCGATTCCGAAAAAATGGCCGAGTCTTCAAGGAAGAGGCAGAGGGTCCCTGCGCAACTTGAAATGACCGCGCGGCACCAAGAGAGGTTGGATTTCCTCGAGTCATTCGTCTTCCAGCCGTCGAGGATGCTCGACTTCAGCATCCTTCGGGCAATGGAATGGGAAGATGAGGTCAGAGGCTACATCGATGCCATAGGATGGGGGTTCCTCCTTGATCCCCACCCTAAGATCTATCCGACCGCGACAAAGGAATTTCTGGCTACCGTCGGTGTCACAGAGTCGACGAACAGCTACGGCGCAACGGTCTACTCTGTATACTTCTGGATGAAGGGAGGATACCGCTCCCTAACACTGGATGAATTCAACGTCCAGGCTGGTTTCTTTCGGCGAGCCGATCAGTTGGAATATCGGGACGCCATCTGTGAGTGCCCTGATAATTTGACCCCGACCGAGATGTGGAGAGAGGTCACGGGTCAAATGGATTATCACGCTGGAGTAAAGGGTACCCGGCTCCCGACTGCGCTCCGAATTTGCCACAGGCTGATCACCGGCTCCATCCACGCCAGACTGAAGAGTCCAGAGTCAGTAACGCGGCAGGATCTGCTAGCTCTTTACTGCATGGCCACTAGGCAGAAGGCCAACCCCAGATTCTTTTTTCTCGAGCATATAAAGAATCTGGGGGCAAGAGAGGGCAGCAACGCTCGGCGAGGATACATTTTGGTCTCTACGTTTCTTTCACGACTCGCCGAGACTTGGGGGTGCCCTGATGGCGTAGATGCGGGGGAGTTGGCGCCCAAGCCTATCAATGCTGCCACCCTGCTCAATATGAAGATCATTGCTAAGGCAGGGAGGCAATATGTACGTGCGACCACCCACGACACCTTCAGTGAGCTTTTCGAGAACATCGAGCTCCCGGGTGAAGGGGACCCGCAGACAGAGGCCGACACCTCGCAGCAAGACAGGGCCTACTTTGATGCTCGTTTCGACGCGTTGCAGCAGAGCATCGACGCCCGATTCGACAATGCGCAGCACAGCATTGACGCCCTGAGACAGGATTTTGACAACCTGTCAGTCTGGCTGCATCATCGCTTCCCAGACCCTCCACAGGATCCGCCGGCAGAGGAATGAAGACCAACCATTTGCTGTGTTTTCCTGCTTTTTGTTTATTTTGATTGATCGGGCTGTGCCCGACTCTTGTTATCATCATTGTACAAATTTCATTCCGTTTGATTAATGAAATTTTCCACTTTCGAGTTCAAAATTCTTTAGCACTTTAATTTCTGTACAGAAAAAGCCGAAAAAGCCTAAATCGACAAAAAAGGCAAAATATTCAGAAAATCCAACAATCGTACAGAATAACTGAGCCTGGAGAGGCTTGCCGAAATAATACTCCCCAAAGACATCTCATCTTGCACTCTTGGGCCGAATTCCCAGTGAAAGCTATCAGAGCAAGATCAGCAAAATTTCCCAATGGAAGCATGATCATCCAAACAAAATATCCGAGTCAAAGGACTTAGACTTCCTCAGTGGAAGATAGCTTTCCAACTCGAGCGACGAGTGAAGCTAAGCCTGAAGAGGCTTTCTAAATAATACTCTGGGATACATAAGATCCTCAATCCCCATTCGCCTACTCAGAGGCACTCCTTCAAAAAGAGAAAATCCGAAAAGATCAATAACCATTCCCCAAGCGGAATTCGGTATTCAGCTAAACATCGAACGTCAAGATAATCCGCCTAACAGAAGAGGCCAATCAAGATCAATACGACAGAATCCCCCAGCGGATAACAGCCTACGCAGAGGCAACAAAACCAGAAAATCAAAAAAGTCACCCGAATAAGGATAACCGGGATACTCCACCAACGTCGAAAGGACGTCAGCCAATCATAAGGCATCGCTCACCTCAGAAAGAGCATCTTTGTGTCTGCATCCCCAAGGAATCAGAATTTCCCCAGTGGGCACCAACTACGCAATGGAAAGTTGGGACACAAGAACCTATGAGTAACTGCACATCCCCTAGACGGATCCCTGCGTTATCCAGCCCTCAGCGGCACCAAAATCAAAAACAACCGTCGAAGCAGCATCGTGGACTGTGGAGACAAAATCATCACAAATCCCTGGAGAGGGCAAACTCACGCTACCAAAGTGACCAGAAGCACGGAGGTATGCAACCCTGGGGAGGGCAAACCGCAGACCCTGGAGAGGGCAAACTCACGCTACCGAGGTCGTCAGAAACACCGAGGTATGCACGAGCCTGGAGAGGCGACGACTAATACTCACCCTGGAGAGGACAAACTCAACCTGGAGAGGCTACTCAACAATTTTCTCACCTGAAGACACTACAAGTCGGAAGGATGGCTTACTCCCCGGACAATTGGGTCAACTCCTTTACTTGTCAACCGGTACACCAAAAAAAAAAAAAAAAAAAAAAAAAAAAAGCCGTTCGACTAAGTAAAGGGGGGCAGCTGTAGACCCCTAAAATTGTCCTGGTCGGAAATAAGACTCAAAAACTCTCGAAGACCGAAGGAAAGTCAGCCGGAAGGACTCCTGGAAGACCCCAGGATGATTCTTTGTAGGTCTAGAAGTCTTAGAGTAGCTTAGAATAAGGGTGTGTGAGGATTGGAGCTCAATACACCCTCCTAGAGGTTCAGTACGGCCGTACTGAGCCATTTAAACTACAGTACGGCCGTACCAAATTCAATACGGCCGTACTGTAGTTCAAAAACTCAGTACGGGCCGTATTAACCCCCTAGGCCGTACTGCGCCTCAATCCTATAAATAGGACGTCATTGGCTCGTCCTTCCACACATTTGGAGCATTTCTCCACTCTCTGGCTGAGTATTCTAGGGTTTTTGAGCTATTCTCTGCCCTAGAAATCTCTCCGAAAGCTGATCCGACTAAGTTCTTGAGTTCATGAGCCTTTAGCTTGAGACTCGAACAAGTCGAAGGGAAATCTCTTTGATTTCCATAGTAAATATTATTTTTAGGGAAAGGAGCTGTCGCCACCCCGCCGAAACGGACCTTGGCATTCGCGACGATGGTCGGACTCTTTTTATAGTTTTGGAAAGTGGTGGATTGTTAGAACGACTTATTCTCAAACTGAGACCTTATCGAACTAACAATTTTATTAAATGATTCACCAATCCATGTTAATCCCAAGCGGGACCCTCCATGGATTAGTGGTTTTCGCAAAGTAGGGTTCTTGGAGTCGCCACCAATGTTTTACTCAAAACATTGGAAAAAGGGATAAGGCAATTGATTTCATAAATCAACTTTGGCCATTACAACCAGAGTCGGGTAAGGGAGTCGGTTACGTGCGGGGAAGGTGTTAGCACCCCACAACGCCCCTTTCGGGTTCCCTATGACGGATTATTTCATAAATAACAGTGTAAAATTACTAAATTACCCCTATTTATTATAAACGATTATAAATTAAATATCTACATGATGAATAAATTAAACATGCGATGCAACAATCAGAAAGCAGTAAAAGGAAGGATTTTGAAGAAGAAACCTTTGAAGCGTGCTTTTATATATTCAAATGTTAGGAGGCTTTTTGGCGCTCCCTCCCACTACACGCTCGCTCGCTCCTTCCCTAAAAATTAATCTTTACTATGGAAATCAAAAAGATTTCCCTTCGACTAGTTCGAATTCTCAAGCTAAATGCTCAGAACTCAAGAACTTCGTCGGATCGGCTCTCGGAGAGAATTCTAGGGCAGAACACTGCTCAAAAACCCCAGAATACTCAAGAAGAGAGTCCAAGAAGTGTGTAAAAGTGTCAAATGACGTCCAAATGACGTCTTATTTATAGGGGTGAGGCGCAGTACGGCCCCTGGTGTCAATACGGCCTGTATTGAAGTTTTGAACTTCAATACGGCCGTATTGAATTCAATACGGCCGTATTGAGGTTCAAAAACATCAATACGGCCGTATTGGTTTCAGTACGGCCGTATTGCAGTTCAAAAATGCAATACGGGCCGTACTGAGCTCCAAAGAGGCCGTATTGAGCTCCACTCCTCTCACTTTCTTATTTTTAGCTACTCTAAGACCTCTAAACCTACAGATAGTCATCCTATGGTCTTCTGGGAGTCCTTCTGGCTGACTTTCCATTGATCTTTGAGAGTCTTCGAGTCTTATTTCCGACCCGGACAATTTTAGGGGTCTACAGGAGCGAGCGAACGTGTAGTGGGAAGGAGCGCCAAAAAGCCTCCTAACTCCTTTTTGAGTATATAAAAGCCCGCTTCGAAGGTTTCTTTCCAAATCCTTTCTTTTACCGCTTTTTTGATTGTTGCATTGCACGTTTAAAGCTTTCATCATGTAGATAGTTTACCTATAATCGTTCTAATAAATAGGGGTAGTTTAGTAATTTTACGCTATTATTTATGAAATAATCCGTCATAGGGAACCCGAAAAGGGCGTTGTGGGGTGCTAACACCTTCCCCACACGTAATCGACTCCCTTACCCAACTCTGGTTGTAATGGCCAAAGTTGATTTGCGAAAATCAATTGCCTTATGTCTTTTTCCAATGTTTTGAGTAAAACATTGGTGGCGACTCCAAGAACCCCTTTTTTGCGAAAACCACTAATCCATGGAGGGTCCCGTTTGGGATTAACACGGATTGGTGAGAATCATTTAACAAAATTGTTAGTTCGATAAGGTCTCAGTTTGAGAATAAGTCGTTCTAACAATCCATCATTTTTCAAAACTAAAAAAGAGTCCGACCATCGTCGCGAATGCCAATGTCCGTTTCGGCGGGTGGCGACAATCCCGTCTTGCTGTTGATGTGTCTTTTTTCTTGGTGGCTATATGAAACCACTTGTATGAAATGCCCTTGTTGGGGCTATGCTTTTTGACATGATCTTGTCTCTTAAGGCATTGTCTAGCTATTAATCTTTTTTACGAATGCTTCGGCCTCTTAATTCCTCCAACAAGTGATGGATAGACACATACAAAGAATGCAAGAATGCAAAAGAAAATGCAAAGCAGGAATAGATTGGATTTTTTTTTTTAAATTTTTTTGAAAGTAAAGTTATTAGATACTCTTTATGAATGTCAACTAAGTATCGTAAGTAAATCACTCCTGGTTGTTCAATCATTTGATAACCAGAGTTATTCTTTGATAAATGATCACTATGAGTCAAACTCAATAGAATTTGATCAATCCTTTTTTCTGTTGTTAAGGCAGAAAAATGAACCAAGAATTCTCTTTCTTTGTCATCATTGGTGGAGGGATCTATTTCGATGATCTTATTTGCTGAATCTTTATTGATGATTATTATTTTGGAAGCCACTCCTGGCTTTGGTTAGAAAGTCATTCCTGGTCTTGGCATTCTCTTAGATCATCCTTCATTCGGTTGAGGAGTAAGGCATGACTTGTGCCCTATGCATGCTATGCAATGATGCCTCTATGCTAATGCTTAAATGCATATTGATTTTACTTTCAAGAAATTAATCTATGCGCATTGATCAATGACATGGATTGTTAGCCTTTAGCCGTGTCGAATTTAGTGTTGCTTTTTGAACCTGAGGTTTGTGTAGTTCAGTCCTCTCGCTTGTACCGAATATGACATGTTAGCCCTTAGATTAAGTGTACCTAGACTCTGTTCTAGGACACCTCCATCTTCTCCTTGTGAATGTTCACTGTGCATACTCCGTGTATCTCTCAAATTTATCTTAATGCCATATAGGTCAAGAGGAAAGAGAGGAAGGGGATATATACATATATTTTTTTTTTTGTAGAAGTTTTGTTAGAAAGGATTTTTTCAAAAATGGTTTTTAGAAGAATGGTTGGCCGAGGCAAGCTAGTGGTTTAGGCTGATAAACAAGTACATTCAAAATGAGGAAATTATTTTCCGCATTAGCTTATTATTTCCTTCAAAGTTAAGCAATGACTTGGGATTGCATATTGATTAAATGATCTTCCTAAGCCGCCTTTTGGTTTTTAGCTCGGGATGCTGCTTTGTCCTAACTTTTGCGTAGGTTACTTGAGATGTGTTCCCTAGCAGAATTTTTCTTTTTTTTTTCTCGCTTTTGCCTAGGTTACCCTTTTTGTTTGTGAGTCTCCTAGCGGACCTTGGCCTAATTTTTGGGCAGTCCCCATAGTGGGTTTCCTGCCAGGCTTTTGTCTTTGCAGCATTTGTGATCATATTTCATTCCTTCATTAAAGGGGGATGCCCCTTGCACTGATTTCATTTGGACTTTTATCCATAAGTCATGCCCAATTTGATTGATCTTTATGTGTTTTTTATTGCGTATTAAGCCATTGTTTCTAAAGATATCCTTATTTCAAATGTACTTGTTCATTTAAAGTTTGTTGACGAGGCTTAAAGTAGATAAAAGGGAGAAGAGAAATGAAGTAGAAAAGTGTATGGCATTAAAATAGAATTTTCAATTTACAAGTTCCTATTTAATGTAGCTTGCCCCAAGTTCGTGATTCGTACACAAAGAAAAAGAAGGAGGTTTCCCCTTAGAGAAGCCTAAGTCATCTAACCGTAGAGCTAGTCCTCCACTTGCATGGATGTGGCACTTTAGAAGATCTCGTGTAGATGGAGGTCCTTTGACTTCTTCTCTCATGAAGGTGTTGCCAACCCATATCCTAAGACTTTCCTAAGAAGTAGGAATAAGTTGAAGAGATGATAGAGTTTTTCATGGAGTCTTGCTTCTCAAGAGGAACATTCAAGTTGTCTCTCGATTTTCAGCTCGAACAAACATTGCTCTCTTTTCTTTTCTTTTCTTTTTTTGCCTAGAATGCCCTTTGCAGGTTTTCATCCTAGCAGCTTCTTAACAAGCAATGCTTCTCTCTTGTTGAACTCATCTTTCAAGAAAGCTCTATTCACTTTGCCTTAGCGTTTGAAGGATTCATCCTCCTCAGGTTCTCTTTATGAGCTTCAACTCGTTAAGAGTATGGATCCATCCATTCCTAGTCATTTTTCCGATTCCGCTTGGACTTTACGGTTGCGCGACACGACTTCATCCTCTTAGGGCAAGAGTTGGCGTCTTAATGATTGGGGAATTCTTTACCCTAAACTCTTTATGCATGGCTTGTTTTCCATTATTTTTTACTAACGCACATAGGAAAATTTGTTTTTTTATTCTCATTTATTCTTTCAAAAGGAGGGTGTAAACCATAGGGAGTGGTTGACATATGACGCACCCAAGAATGGCCTTGAGCTTACAGGTCTTGTCAGAAATCACACTTAAGGTGATAACCAATTACTCTAGCCTGAAATACTATGATAGGCCTTAGAATCTACTAGATGATGGTGACAAAGATATTGGGTCCCTATGTTTCGGGCACCTTGGGAGACTTTAAAGACTAGTGAGGACAATTATAACCTTCCTATACAAAGCACGTTCTTTGACAGGAATCTCAACCCATGGATTTGGTCGTGACTATTCGTGGGCGTATGTTGTAGGAGAATATGTTTATTGCATTTTTTTGTTCAAAATATTTGTTTATATTTAAATAATTCCCCTTAGATAAAATAAAATAAGGATAAACAACATTGTAAGGTGTATGTGGTAAAAAAAAAAAGAAGAAGAAGGACATGCATACCGTGCATATTTTTCTTAGGATCACCAAGGAAATCCCTAACAAAGACAAGAAATCAGTGTGACCTTTGTCACATCATAAAATATTACGAAAAGGAACATCGATAACTCACCTCCCAACAATGATGAGTCACCAAGTCATTTCATTAAGGACCTCTTTAAGCCATTCTCATTTAGTAGCCTAATAGGAAATTATCGTTGTCCTTCAAAGGTGGCTTTTCGACACTGTACTTACAAGGGTTCAAAGGATAAGAGCTATGGAAGCATTAGAAAAGAGGAACTGCATTCTTAACGAAGAACTTACGCAACTCAAGGAATGAATGACTATGATGTTCGAAGCCATGAACAAGCTGCAGCACAACGACAATAGTGCATACAACGTTAAGGATGCTTCCAAGGATCACCTGAATGCCTCGGAAGTGTCGCAACCCAAAAATTTCCGATCTCGCGACATATGGTTTAGACATCCTTTTAAAAGTCTCCTTAATTAAGGAATGCCCGGAGACCAGACTAATTCTTAATTAATGGTTTTGAAAATAGGTTCATGGAGTCGCCACTGATGGAATCATACTTTGGAATGCAAGAGGTGACACACTACAAGATCTAAGAGGAGTGGGCTAGACATGGAGGATTGGGCCAGTCAAGGCCCAATGGGCCTCATGGGCTTGAAAGGCCCAAGACAAACTTCACATGGGCCTATCTTGATATGATCATTCTTTTCATGTTTTATTGCAAATTCATAGAGTAGGAAGTTACTTTGTTTTTGGTCTTGTATTTTGACCATAGATTAGGGTTTGTGAACTTTGGGCTTGTAATTGGGCTTCATGGGCCTTTGGGCTTTTGGTACCCAATATTGGGCTCATTCTCTTTTTTTGTAATTTTTCCTATTCATTTTATTTTCTTGACCAATGTATTTAGGTCATTAGATTGAGATTTAAGGAGGTTTATTAGTTTAATTGAATTAGGGTAAACTAGGTTTAATTTAAGATGCATTTAAGTTGCATTTTGAGTCACATTGTTGGCGCCACCTTGGCTGAACATGTGTGGCTTAAAATTAACCCTAAATGCATCCTAAATCACACCTAAATGCACCTAGCCTAATGTGAACCGGACATGTCATGTGTGTTAAGTTTTGAATTCAAAATTCAAAAAAAAAATGAATTTAAAACTTGGCGCCACATGTGAACCCTTCACATTGGCGCCAAGTGCTCTTGGTTCCGGATCCTTTTAAACCCCTCCTTCACACATTTGTAAACACTTTGAGATTAATGAAATTTGAGAGCATTATTGCCGAGTTTCCCCTTCAAAGTCACCGAGATTCCTCACCTCAAAACCCTAGGAAAGTTCAGCTTCTTCCTTCCTTTTGATGTGAGCAATCCATTACTTCTTAAGCTTGGATACTTCCATCCAAGGCTTAGGCCTCATTCCAACCGAGAACCTTCCTCATTCAAGTCCTCATAGCTTCGGTTTCAAGTCTCCTTGAAGAAGATCCAAGCATAGGAGAAGTTAAGGAGAAGAACTACATTCACTCCTCCTTCCTTCTCCATCAACCACCAATATTTTACTCAAAACATTGGAAAAAGAAAAGGTTTTTAAAGATCCAACAATGGCCTTAATAACCAGAATTGGGTTCGGGGGTCGGTTACATGTAGGGAAGGTATTAAGCACCCCTACAACGCCCTCAATCCGTACCCTATGATGAAATTAACATGATAAGAATTAATAAATTAAATATTGAATCCCCTTTATTAATATTTATTTACATGCTTAAAATATAAATTAAGCAATTAACCCTAAAATATCTACACTATGACGTTTATTATTTTAAAAAAAAGAGATAAAGATGAGAAATAAAAGGAAGAAAAGAAGATTGATTGAAATACCTCTTGAACGAGATTTATTGAATCTTCAAATATGGAAAAGGTGCTTTGTGGTGACCTTTCACACTATAGTATGCCTCACAGATCTCAAGAAATACAATAGGAGGGAGAGAGAATATAAAGACGCGACACAAATCTCAAGAAATATAATAGAAGGGAGAGAGATAGAGAATTTTCGTGCTCAAAGGAGTCTTATTCAAAATTTCTCTGGATGCCTAGAGAACTGTGCCCAAGGCCTCTATTTACAGGAATCTAAAGGGGCCAGAACGGCCTGTTCCAGATTCGGAACGACCCGTTCTGGGCCAATCATTATGTGCAAATTTTGCACCCTGGAACGGCCCATTCTGAAAACGGAATGGCCCGTTCCAAAGTGAAAATTAACATAGGGTTGCCCTTTCCAGAACGGCCCGTTCCAAATTTGACTTGTTTGGAATAGCCCGTTCTGGTATTGGAATGCCCCGTTCCAGCCTAGCACTTTTAGTGTTTTAGTCACGTTGGAACGGCCCGTTCCGGGCTTTGGAACAGCCCGTTCCGATTTTGGAACAGCCCGTTCTGGGCTACTAAAACCACCTTATTTGGCTTTTAGGCCCTCTAATGTCTTGTCTTGTTGTTTGCCTGCTTTGGAAGCTCCTTCCCTTCATAACGGAGGTCCATTTCCTTGTTTGTGTGCCCCTGGACGAAATTGGGTGTCTACAACTGCCCCTCTTTACTTGTCCCTTGGAGTAGCTATGTGTTGCTATTCCAAAGGCAAGTAAAGACGTAGACATTTCGTCCGGGTCTCTTCGTCATCTCTTTGGTGTTGGCGCTTCTACGTTCCTTCTCTTGGATAGGTGTATTTGCTCGTGTCCTCGCCCTTTGGAGCAGTTGAGAGTTGGTTGCACACTCTATTGGGTAACAAGGCTAATAAACTGTACACTTGATCTTCGATCTTCAAGTAGATGCTCCATTGTTTCTCTTGTGATAGTGCGTTCTTTTATTTGTAGTTTGTTGAAGAGGGAGTATTTTCGTAGCTTAGCTTCCCTCACGGCTTTGTCGTATACTGGATTCGGAGATGACTACAGTCTCTCCATACCTTTCCCTCACGGCTTTATCGTATACCAGATTGGGATGTGAGTACAGTCTCTCTAGACCTTTCTCTCACGGCTCTGTCGTATACTGGATTGGGATGCGAGTACAGTCTCTCCAGACCTTTCCCTCACGGCTTTGTCGTATACTGGATTGGGATGTGAGTATAGTCTCTCCATACCTTTCCTTCGCGTCTTTGTTGTATATCGGATTGGGATGTGAGTACAGTCTCTCCAGACCTTTCCCTCACGGCTTTGTCGTATACCAGATTGGGATGCGAGTACAGTCTCTCCAGACCTTTCCTTCACGGCTTTGTCATATACCGAATTAGGAGGTGAGCACAGTCTCTCCGGACCTTTCCCTGACGGCTTTGTCGTATACCGGATTGGGATGCAAGTACAGTCTCTCCAGACTTTTCCTTCACGTCTTTGTCATATACCGAATTAGGAGGTGAGTACAGTCTCTCCAGACCTTTCCCTCACGGCTTTGTCGTATACCAGATTGGGATGCGAGTACAGTCTCTCCAGACCTTTGTTGTATTTTGAGGAAACTGTCGGTGCCCTCATTGGTTTGCTTGACTTATGGTAGATATTTCCCCAAGGATGTTGGGCAGGAGGTGTGTCGTGATGCCTTCAATTTCCTTTTTGGCTTTTCTTGTTGGTGTTGTGGGATGAAAGGCTGCCCCTAGGTGGATGGGCAGGAGATGTTTGATGTGCCCCTATGTTAGTGGGCAAAGAAGTGGATGGCTAGCAGGGATTCCAGTGTTGCCCCTGCCACGTGAGTATCTTGATGCCTCTCCAGGCGCTTGTTGCGGAGTCCTTTTGATTCATTGATGATTGATTGTTTGATTGTTGATGGATGGTTATGAATGCCCCATGGTGAGTATGGATGCATGGATGCACATGAAAATGCAAGACAGGAATGGATTGGATTTTTTTATTATATTTATTTTATTATTATTTTTTTATAAAGTGAAGTTATACCCTTTTGTGCACACTTGTTCCCTATGCATGCTATGCAATGATGCCTCTATGCTAATGCTTAAATGCGTATTGATTTTACTTTCAAGAAATTAATCTATGCGCATTGATCAATGACATGGATTGTTAGCCTTTTAGCCGTGTCGAATTCAGTGTTGCTTTTTTGAAAGATACATGGCATTAAAGATAATATTTTTTTATTTACACGTGCCCTTTTAATGTAGCTCAAAGTCTTGGGCATGCCCTGAGTTCATGATTCACACACAGAGAAGTAGAAGAAGGTTTCCCCTTAAAGAGGCCTAGGTGATTTGACTATAGAGCTAGTCCTCCACTTGCTTGATATATCTATGGCCTTTCATAGGAGGTGGTTGTAGTTAGGAGCGACAATAAAGTTTTGGCATAGAATTTTCATGGGATCCTGTTTCTCTTTATTATTTTTTTTGAAAGGAATACGAACTTTTGACTTTCAACTCTAGAAGACATTACCTTTTTTTGTATCCCTAACTTTTGCATAGGACGTATTCTATCGAGACTTTTGATTTTCTTTATTTTTATTTTTTCTTTGAACCCTAATATTTGCCTAGGAAGCCCTTTGCGGGTTTTCGTCTTATCGGGCTTTCAAAAAACAATGTCTTCAAACATGATACTCCTCTTCCATTTTGAAATTATCTTGATAAGAAAATTCTATCCATTTGCCCTACACGTTTGAGATTTGTCTCCTCTTTAGTAATGTTGAATGGGTCCTTTGTTAATGATGCTTGGATTCTTGCGGACCCCTGACACGGCTTCATCCTTGTTGTTTGGGGAAAGGCCCGACGTCTTGATAGTTAATTTTGGCATTCCTTTCCCTTTGCCCCCTTGGATAATAACTAGTTTCACCATTGAGCGTGCCCCATTCCATCATGTGGGCTTGGCTACTAGCGACTTACTTTCCATTACTTCCGACTAGCTCACATAGGTTGATTTCTTTTTTAATTCTCATTTATTCTTTTACAAGGAGGGATTTTTTCTAAATGAATGTAATGCAGAATGTAGAGAAAGTTGAGAAAAATAAATATCAGTCTCACTGATTTGTTTATTTGTGAATGCTCAAATAAATTTTGACAGTATTAAACGAGAATCAATAAGACTTACTTTAACAAACATATCAAAGCAAGGGCCCAACCATAATATTCTTTTTTAAATTGATTTGGGCTTTTCTTTATAGCGCAGATATTGTCGTATATTAGAGCATTCACTTTTCTTAACTTTCTATACGTACTGCAACCTAATCCTCCTTCGCTAATAAAATAAAACGAATGAAATTAATGAGCTAATCTAGAATGCATGTCATTTTTTTTGCTAATCTTTATCATGTTTTTATTATCTAAAGGGGAATGATGCATGATGGATATGAGATTTCCTTTATTTATTTATTTTTTTTAAAAAGAAACAACCTATATGATGTTAATGGGATGCTGACCTAAGAGTGTACAAAGGGGTATAAAAATTTTATTATTTTTTATTATCTGTTTGCGTATTCTAAAATTCCAATCCATCTCATTAGAACAAAATAATACAAACAAATGCACACACACATGCTCAATCAACGTACACCCACGAACGATCATGTTCAAATCTCACTGTATAGGATGGTTCTAATCTCACTGGTCTTAAAGTCCCCAAGGTTCCCCCATTATAGGGACCTAGTATCTCTGTCGTTGTCACCTGGAAAACTCTAAGGTTTGTCGCAGTATTTCAAGCTAGAGTAATCGGTTATCACCTTGAGTGTGATTTTTGACAAGGCTCGCAAGCTCCAAGGCCAAACTTGGGCCGGTCGTACGTTTACCACTCCCTATGTTTAATACCCTCATGCCCCCGGGTGTAGGGGGAACTGTTGTGTGCAAAGGTTTGCATACAATTTTTTATTCCAACCATGTGCGAAATTTAAGTAAACAAACAGATATCAAAGCCAAACAAAGAAAACAAACAAGATAAAAGGGGAAAGATATTTAAATTATTATTCTTATTTTATTAATTTCATCATTTATTTGGGCCTGACCCTCTTAAAACTTACCAAGTGGTGTCGCCATCTGTCGCAACCCAAAAATTTCCGATCTCGCGACATATAGTTTAGACATCCTTTTAAAAGTCTCATTAATTAAGGAATGCCCGGAGACCAGACTAATTCTTAATTAATGGTTTTGAAAATAGGTTCATGGAGTCGCCACCAATATTTTACTCAAAACATTGGAAAAAGAAAAGGTTTTTAAAGATCCAACCAAGGCCTTGATAACCAGAATTGGGTTCGGGGGTCGGTTACGTGTAGGGAATGTATTAAGCACCCCTACAGGGCCCTCAATCGGTACCCTGTGATAAAATTAACATGATAAGAATTAATAAATTAAATATTGAATCCCTTTTATTAATATTTATTTACATGCTTAAAATATAAATTAACCGATTAACCCTAAAATATCTACATTATGACGTTTATTATAAAAATAAAAAAAGATAAAGATGAGAAATAAAAGGAAGAAAAGAAGATTGATTGAAATACCTCTTGAACGAGCTTTATTGAATCTTCAAATATGGAGAAGGTGCTTTGTGGCAACCTTTCACACTACAGTATGCCTCACAGATCTCAAGAAATACATTAGGAGGGAGAGAGAATATAGAGATGCGACACAAATTTCAAGAAATATAATAGAAGGGAGAGAGATAGAGAATTTTCGTGCTCAAAGGAGTCTTATTCGAAATTTCTCTGGCTGCCCAGAGAACTGTGCGCAAGGCCTCTATTTATAGGAATCAGAAGGGGCTAGAATGGCCTGTTCCGGATTCAGAACGACCTATTCTAGGCCAATCATTATGTGCAAATTTCGCACCCTGGAACGACCCGTTCTCAAAACAAAACAGTTCGTTCCAAAGTGAAAATTAACACAGGGTTGCCCTTTCCAGAACGGCCCGTTCCAAATTTGACTTGTTTGGAACGGCCCGTTCTGGTATTGGAACGCCCCGTTCCAGGCTAGCACTTTTAGGTGTTTTAGTCACATTGGAATGGCCCGTTCTGATATTGGAACGGCCCGTTCCGGGCTTTGGAACAGTCCGTTCCGATTTTGGAACAACTTGTTCTGGGCTACTAAAACCACCTTATTTGGCTTTTAGGCCCTCTGATGTCCTGTCTTGTTGTTTGCCTGCTTCAGAAGCTCCTTCCCTTCATAAAGGAGGTTCATTTCCTTGTTTGTGTGCCCCTGGACAAAATTGGGTGTCTACAGGAAGAAAGGTTGAGATTTATGGAAGGTCACAATTTTGACATTAAGCAGGCTACAAATATGTGCCTAGTTCAGGGCACTGAATTCCCTACGAAGTTCAAGATCCCTAACTTTCATAAGTACACTAGGACTAGTTGTTCGAAAGGCCATCTAATGATGTATTGTTGGAAGATGGATGCCCATCTCGGAAATGAGAAACTCTTGATACACTGGATGGAGGAAAAGTCCAAACATGGAAACAGCTCACCGATGCTTTCCTCAGGCGATATAAGTACAAAATTGACCTAGTTCCTGACAGGTCAAATCTTCAAAACCTAAGCAAGAAAGGTGACAAGCCTTTCAAAGCTTACGTGCAAAGGTGAAGGGAGTTGGTTGCACAAGTGGAACCGCTGCTGTCCGACAAGGAAACAGTCACCATGTTTGTCAACTTTTTTAGTGGGCCCTATTATGACAATTTGATAGTGAACACATCAACCCTTTTTTTCGGCATAGTCACTATAGGTGAAAGGGTTGAGCAATGATGGAGACCTCCCTTCCATGAATGATTTTGGTGTCTTGAAGAAGGTGACCTTGCCCAAGGATCTAGGTTCACCAAAGGACAAGAAATGCAGATGTTTAGGGTGGAAGTGATTTTGGGCGTGAAGAGGGTGAGGGTTTAGGCGTGAGGTGTTTGGTGCTCCAAGTTGGTTAGCTCACTCCAAGATGAAGATGGAGGCCACTCTAGGGTTTCACTCTCCATGGGTGGAGAATGAAGTAGGTTAGCCGAATTAACCTAGTGACTAAGGATGGGATTTTGAGGCATAAATATGTTCACTCAATATCATATAATCCAAAGAATTTACAAGGTGTGGTGCCTAGGGTTTATATAGGAGTGGGAGGCATCTAGGATTACATTTAGGGTTGCATTGGCCGAAGTTTACGATGCCAAATGCACACCAAATGAAACCCAAATTAACCCTAGATGCAACTTGGTGGCCAAGGATGGAATCTTTGGGTTTAGTTAGGCTACATCTAGGTGCATGATAAGACCGTGCAACCTTTTCCCTCCACTTGGGCCTAAGCCTTTCTAAGTCCAAAAATAGGTCCAAACACCACCAAAAATGCGTCTAGCTCCCTAATTAAATACCTTAGCCCAAAATTAAAAACCTACGATCTAAAGCACCCCATAATACAAGGGTAAAATGGGAAATACAAAAGAAAATAAATCCTATGACTAAGATACCCCAAAATACAAGGGTAAAATTGGAAAATAAAATATCCCTGTACAAATGAAGCCTAGGAGAGTATTTTAGTACTCTATGATCATGAGGAGGGTGTCCTTAGGTGGGTGAGCTCCCTCCTCCTCTTCCACTCTCCTAGCCATGGACCTAGTGATGGGGCCCACATGTATCTTCAAGGATGGTCCTCCATCAAGCAAGGTCTAAAAAGCAGGAAAATAGGGAAGGCCTCGATAAGCCATGACCCCAAGAAGGTCTATGGAAAAAATAAAGAAGAAAGGGTCAATGTCATCACTATTTCCACTGATCCTTTAAAGATCCAAGTTACACCACAGGCATAGCCTAGAAAGGACAGGGTGGTGGACAAAATCCCCACCACCTATTAATAGCGTTGCTAAGTCACTATCAAACAAAACTAGGTTTCTAAAAAAATTTTAATATAGAGAACTAACCTAGGTTATCTCTCAAGGACATAAGTTCATTCTATTTTTGATTTTTTTTATCATGCAATTGAGTTAGATTTGGGGGAATTTTATTTCAAACAAATTGTAAATAACTATATGGAAAAGAGAAGATAGAATCTCAACACAAAGTTTTAATATTATCAAATACCGGTTCAAGGTTTCAATTCCTATAGTGTAATTTTCATTGTTCACAACAAATACGAATTCTCAACCAACCGAATTCAATTCGAAATTAACCAATACAAAAATCTAAATCTAGATTATGAATTCCATTGGAACAAGAACTGCAATCGCAAACTCAAGGTTCCAATAAAATTCAAGAACAGTGATTAAATTGAATTAGGATGATTTAGGTTATTTCAAATTTGCAATTGCATCTTTTCATTTCTATTTATGATTCAAAACGAAAAATCAATATCATGAAAAATGAAATTATCTTAAACAAAAAATAGAAGAGAAAGAGAGAATTCGTTCAATAAAAATTAGAAACTCAAGTTTACCATAACTCTTGAAACCCTAAACCAATTAATGGATTATCCTTGCCTCATAATCATGTTGCTTCAGCCCATTCCAGTAGAGAATAGAGAAATTTTGTGAAAGAGAGAGAGAGAGAGAGAGAGAGAAAAGAGAAGAGAAGAGAGAATTTGAGAGAAACTTCTTGAGAAAGAAATCTCAAATATGAAAAATAAGGTAAAAAGTTAATGCAAAAAGTCATTACTTGAATTTAAAGACAAAGTAATTGGCCTAAACTAAAGGTCCAGTCCAGTAATTACATTCCCAAAGCCTAATTAACTACAACTAAACAGTTTCAATACATGCTGAAAAATTGAGTGCAGGGCCGCAATCTTGAGGCACAATTTTAGGTTGTCGGAACTTGAAAAATTCTGATCTTACCCAAAGATGATTTGAACTTTCAATTTGAAAATCTCATCAATTAAGGAATGTCTGAAGACCAGACTAGTCCCTAATTAACTATTTTGAAAAGAGATCATGAAGTCGCTACCAATGTTTTACTCAAAACATCAGAAAAAGAAAAGATTTTTAAAATTGCAATAACGGCCTTGACAGCCAGAATTGAGTTCGGGGGTCGATTACGTGTAGGGAAGGTGTTAGGCAATCTATAACGCCCTAATTTGGTACCCTATGACGATTTTAGCATAATAATAAATAATAATTAAATGTTTACCCCTTGTATTATTAAGTTATATACATTTGAATTTAAGATTACACGATTTCACCCAAGATATCTACTTGGTTGCCTTTATTGATTAAAAATGTTGTATGACAAGAGTGATAGATTAAAGGAAGGATTTTTATGAAATACCTCTTGATGGAGCTTTATTGGATCTTCAATGGTAAAAACTAGGTGATTTTTTGCAGCCATTCACACTACAATTACCTCACAAAACGCAAGAAATACAAGGAGGAGAAGAAAAGAAGTGTGTCAACCCTATAGGAACTCTCAGAGACTCAATTTTTGGCCGTTGAGCACTATGCCTGAGCCTACTATTTATAGGCACAAAAATAAAGTAGAATGGGCCGTTTCAATTTCGAAATGGGTTGTTCTAGACTTTTCTATTATGTGTAAAATTTGAAACTAGAATGACCCATTCTTAAAGCAAAATGACTCATTCTGGATTTAAATTTTACCCATAACAGACTAGGTTAGAAAAGGGAATTCTGACCTATGGTTACATGCCTTGATTTAAGCCTGGAACGACTCGTTCCATTTTGGGAACGGCCTGTTCCAGGCTACTAATTCTAGTATTTATTTTTTGGATCCTTAGATGTCTTGTTGGCCTTCTCTAGTGATGTCTTTGGGCTTTCGGGAGCTCCTTCTTGATGTTGAAAGTCCATTTCTTTGTTTACATTTCCCAGACAAAATCAGGTGTCTATAGATGCCCCTCTTTACTTGTCCTTTTGGATAACTATATGTTGCTTTTCCAAAGGCAAGTAAACATGTAGACATTTCGTTTGGGTCTTCTCTTTGTCTCTTCATGCAGGTGTTTCAACGTCGCTTCTTTTGGATAGATGGGTTTGCCTGTGTTCCTATTCATTTGGAGTAGCAAAGTGTTGAGTAGCGTGCTCCGTTGGGTGACAAGCATGATGGACTATACCATCTAGGCGTTCAGCTTGGTGTAGAGACTTTATGTGACTCCTGCTTATTTTTCGGTAGAGTGACTTTATTCGTTGCTCGTTGAAGAGGGAGTATATTCTAAGCTTAGCCTCTCTAGGTTGGACTGATATTAAGGCTTCATTTGGCCTATGGTGGACACTTAATGGTGATCCTTAGTTTTAAATTGAGGTACTTGGCGGTGCCCTCAATGTCACTCACTGATTTAAGGAACTCGATAGTGTCTTCAAATCCAGATGAGTGTTGACGCCCTTCGTGAAGGTGGACATTGAAACCTATGGCAGACACTCGATGGTGATCCTTAGTTTTGACTTGACGTACTTGGCGGTGCCCTCAATGCCACTCACTAATTTGAGGAACTCGACGGTGTCTTTAAATCTAAATGAGTATTGACGCCCTTCATGCAGGTGGATGTCGGAATATTTGGCAGATACTCGATAGTGATCCTAGTTTTTACTTGAGGTACTTGTCGGTGCCCTTAATGTCGCTCACTGATTTGAGGAACTCGGCGGTGTCTTCAAATTGATGAGTAGATGTTGGCACCTTTTGTGAAGGTCAGCGTCGTAACCTTTCGTGGATACTCGACGAAAATCCTTGAACTGATGTCTGTAAACCCTGAGGTTAATGGGTGAGGAATGTAGACCCCCAATTTCATCTGAGGTACCCAAACAATCCTTGAGGGGCCCAACGTGTTTGGCAACATTTTTGTCATGATAATATCTCTCGTTACAAACCTAATTTTGACGATCCGACCATTGAAGTTAAATATCAATGTATTGAGAAGATATCATGAAAATTTTAGCATGATTGTAGACACCTAATTTTGTCTGGACTTGTGAACAAAGAAATAAACTTCTATTATGAAGCAAAAGAGCTCCCGAAAGCCCAGAAACAACACATACGACATTAGAAGGCCCAAAGCCCAATAAGGGTTATTTAGTAGCCTAGAAAGGGTCGTTCCCAATCTGGAACGGGTCATTCCTAACTACTAAAAAGGTTTTTATAATGAAGTTAACGTGATAAGAATTAATAAATTAAATATTAGATCTCCTTTATTAATAACTATTTACATGCTTGAAATTTAAATTATACAATTAATCCTAAAATGTCTACATGATTGTTTTTATTATAACAATAATTATTATAGATAAGAAATAAAAAAGAGAGAAAGAAATTAACTAAAATACCTCTTGAATGAGCTCTAATAGATCTTCAAAATAGGGAGATTTTAGGTTCTTTGTGGGCAACCTTTCGCACTACAATTACCTCACAATACACAAGAAATACAATAGGAGAGAGAGAGAGAGAAATTTTAAGGTCTAAGGAGCCCTGGACGAAATTTCTGGAGTCTTAAGAATGCCAAAGCTGTCTATTTATAGGCATCAGAATGGGGGTCTGTAGACCCCTAAAATTGTCCGGGTCGGAAATAAGACTCAAAGACTCTCGAAGACCGAAGGAAAGTCAGCCGGAAGGACTCCTGGTGATGTGCTTCCACTTGGATGCACATGGATTCTTCACTCCTTCTCGGATTCCTTAGATGATTCTTCAAGGATTTGAGACGCCTCAAAGGAGCAAGGTGACCTAGGCTTGCATTCAAGCTAAGTCCTAAGAAGATAAGGTGTCCTAGCTCTACAAGGAGAAGCTCTCAAGGAGGGTAGAGGCTAGAAGCAAAGGTGACTTCGGAGAAGAGAATTCTTTGAGAGAAATGCTCATTCAATAATATCCAAAGTAGCTACATAACTCGGTCATAAGGAATTTATAGGCTAAATTAGGTTAAGGGTTTAAGTTGGGTTTACCTAGAGTTAAGTAAAACCATGGTATGGTTATCTTAACTCTAGGCGCCAAAATTTGAATTCTAAAATTCAAATTTTGGTGCCAACCGGTCACCCCCCCATGTGCACACATTTGGCATGTAATTAGGAGGCCATTTGAGTTGCATTTCGGATCACACCATGTGCATGTGTTGCACATGGCCGAAATGCACACCACATGTGCTTCTAATTAGATGCTAATGTAATTTCACATGTAACTCTAATTAACCTAAATTCAAATGACCTTCAAATGAAACTCCTATACTACTAGGCCGAAAATACAAGGCCCAAAAGAAATACATGGCACTAAGGCCCACTCCTATACTAACCCTAATCTAATGGGCTTGATACAAAGCCCAACAAAATAAAGTGGTGGGCTTTCCTTGAGCTTGGGCCCACTCTTCATGCATCCTTCTTGCCATTGCTCTAGTAGTTGGGCCCTTAGCCCATGGGCCTCCTCCATCATCCCCTCCCTCTTGAAGAGGATTTGACCTCAAATCCAGAGCATCCTCCTCTAGGGTAGCTAGTCCTGTAAACAAAGAGAGATCAGAAACATTGAAACTAGAACTAACACCATACTCAGAAGGGAGATCTAGAACATAGGCATTGTTATTGATTTTCCTAAGGATTTGAAAGGGTCCATCTCCTCTAGGACTAAGCTTGGACTTTCTTTTGGAAGGAAATCTATCCTTCCTAAGGTGTAGCCAAACCCAGTCACCTTCCTTGAAGATAACTTCCTTCCTACCCTTATTATTATATTTTTGGTATTTTTCAGTTTGGGATTGAATATGATCTCTAACCCTCTCATGTAATTTCTTAACAAATTCAGCCCTAGATGTACCTTCTTTATGGATAAAAGAAGCCACATCAGGGAGAGGTAATAAATCCAAAGGAGTAAGAGGATTAAAGCCATAGACAATATCAAAAGGAGACATGTTGGTGGTCTTATGAACCACTCTATTATAGGCAAATTCCACATGAGGGAGGTAGTCATCCCATGACTTTTTGTTGCCCTTGAGGATTGCCCTCAACATAGTCCCTAGAGACCTATTGACTACCTCAGTCTGTCCATCAATTTGAGGATGACATGTGGTAGAAAATAGAAGTTTAGTTCCAAGCCTTGCCCAAAGAGTTTTCCAAAAATGGCTTAAGAACTTAACATCTCTATCAGAGGCTATAGTTTTGGGTAACCCATGTAGTCTCACAATCTCTTGAAAGAATAACTTAGCAATGTTACTTGCATCATCCACTTTGTGGCATGGAATAAAGTGTGCCATTTTGCTAAAACGGTCCACAACCACAAATATGGAATCCTTTCCTCTTTGGGTTCGAGGCAAACCAAGGATAAAATCCATGGAAATGTCTACCCAAGGAGAAGAGGATATAGGCAAGGGTGTGTATAGCCCATGAGGTTTAGTGGTAGACTTTGCTTGTAAACAAGCAATGCAACTACTACAAAACCGTTGGACATCTCTCTTCATATGAGGCCAAAAGAATTTCTCTCTCAAAAGTGAAAGAGTTTTGTCAATTCCAAAATGCCCCATGAGCCCACCCTCATGGCTCTCCCTAACCAAAAGTTTTCTAATAGATCCTTGGGGAATACAAAGTTTATTTTCTTTAAAAAGAAACCCCTCAGAAATATAGTAACCTTGGTAAGGTTTTTGAATACATAAAGAATAAAAGTTAGCAAAATCAAGGTCTTTCTCATACAACTCCTTGATGTCATCAAACCCTAGTATTTGAGAACCTAAGGTGTTCAATAAAACATGTCTTCGGGACAAAGCATCAGCTACTACATTAGTAGAGCCCTTTTTGTATTTGATGACATAAGGGAACTGTTCTAAATACTCAACCCATTTTGCATGCCTTTTATTTAATTTATGTTGTCCCTTCAAATATTTAAGTGATTCATGATCACTATGTATGACAAATTCCTTGGTCAAAAGATAATGTTCCCAAGTTTGAAGGGCACGAACTAAAGCATATAACTCCTTGTCATAGGTAGGGTAGTTCAAGGTAGCCCCATGAAGTTTTTCACTGAAATAAGCTATTGGGTGGCCACCTTGTAACAACACAACTCCTATGCCAAGTCCTGAAGCATCACATTCTAGCTCAAAAGTTTTAGAAAAATCAGGCAGAGCTAGAACAGGTGCTTGAGTGAGCTTATGCTTTAGATCTTGGAAAGCTAAGTTATGTTTTTCCGTCCATTCAAAGACCACATCCTTCTTCACCAACTCATTGAGAGGTGAAGCTAATGTAGAGAAGTTAGGAACAAATCTCCTATAAAAGCTTGCCAATCCATGGAAGCTCCTAACTTCACTTACATTAGTAGGAATAGGCCATTCTTGGATGGCTTTGATTTTCTCGGGGTCCACATGAACCCCCTTTTTACTCACCACAAAACCTAAAAAGATAACATTATCTACACAAAAAGTGCACTTGTCTACATTGGCAAACAAGTGATTGTCTCTAAGAACAAGAAATACTTGTCTTAGGTGATCCACATGATCACTTAGACTTTGGCTATAGATTAGAATATCATCAAAATAAACAACTACAAACTTACCAATGCAATCCCTAAGGGCATGATTCATCAACCTCATGAATGTGCTAGGTGCATTAGTAAGCCCAAAAGGCATTACTAACCATTCATATAATCCAAACTTAGTCTTAAAAGCGGTTTTCCACTCATCATCGTCTTTGATTCTAATTTGGTGATATCCACTCTTAAGATCTACCTTGGAAAATATGGATGACCCATGCAATTCGTCAAGCATGTCATCAAGCCTAGGAATTGGGTGCCTATATTTTATGGTGATGTTGTTGATGGCTCTACAGTCACAACACATCCTCCATTTTCCATCTTTTTTTGGCACCAAAATGACAGGTACAACACAAGGACTTAGACTCTTTTGAATCCAGCCCTTCTCCAACAACTCTTGTACTTGCTTCTCTATCTCTTTGGTTTCTTGTGGATTAGTCCTATAAGCTGGTCTATTTGGAAGACTAGCCCCAGGCACAAGATCTATTTGATGCTCTATTCCCCTAAAAGGTGGAAGTCCAACTGGACCTTCTTTGGGAAATATATCATCAAATTCATCTAAAAGATTTTTCACCTCAAGAGGTAGAGTAGTTTCCAAAGAAGATGTGGCAGTGCAAGTTAATGTTCCTCTACACATGAGGATATGAGATGATGATTCAAGAAAGAGAGAAGTTTTGTGTAAAGGTTTTGATTGAAAACTCTCTTCTTGAACTATCTCTAGAGAGGGAACATTAATCTCTCTAGAATCCTCCTTTTCATCAATTTTTAGAAGTTTTTTTTTTCCACTTTTTTTTGTTTTCCTTTTTCTTGCTCACGTTTGGCCTTCATTTGTACTTGATCTTCTATCACTTGTGAAGGTGATAAAGGATGAAGCACAAACTTTTTACCCTTATGTGTGAAAGTTATTTTATTAGTTAGGCCATCATGATGAGTTTGTTTATCAAATTGCCATGGCCTACCTAATAAAATATGACAAGCCTCCATAGGAACTACATCACATTTAACTTTATCTTGATAGTTCCCTATAGAAAACTCTACTTCCACTTGTTGGTTGACCACCATATCCCCATCATCATTAAGCCAATGAAGTTGATAAGGTTTTGGGTGGGGTGTGGTAGTCAAACCCAACTTTTCAACCATCCTAGTGCTACAACAATTGCACCAAGACCCACTATCCACTATGAGAGAACAAGCCTTGTTTGAAATGTTACATCTTGTATGAAAGATGTTCTCTCTTTGGGATTGTGTATCACTAGGTTGGTTATTGAGGATCCTTCTCATCATAAGAAGTTCCCCATTATAAGGGTAAGTAACCTCACATGACTCTTCTTCACTTGCTTCTTCTTCATCCTCACTTGAAAATGAAGAAGTAGTAGCTTCATCTTGGCTACTATAAATGTCTTGGCCCCTTAAAATCATAACTTTCTTAGTAGGGCATTGAGAAGCAATGTGGCCTCTCCCAAGACACTTAAAGCATTTTATGTCACTAGTCTTAGTGCTAGTGTGTGAAGTGTTTGTTTTCTTCTCTTTTTCTTTTTCTTTACCTTTGTCTAGGTTTTTAGAGGGAAAAGTATTTTTTTCGAAATCATTTTTCTTGCCCTCCCTCTTGTAGTCAACTTTGGAAAAAGATGATGAGTATGAGCTTTTAGAACCTTTTCTTAAATTTTGTTGTTCAACCTTGATGCAAAGTTTAACCAAATCATTTAAATCCCTATAAGGGAGAAGCTCTACTTTATCTCTTATTTCAAAAGTCAACCCACTCAAAAACCTAGCAATTGTAATATCTTCTTCCTCCCTAATACCAGCCCTCATTAAGTACAACTCCATTGTTTGTCTATACTCTTCCACAGTCATATTTTTTTGATGGAGTCTTTGGAGCTTATTGATAAGCTCCCTAGTATAGTAAGAGGGAATATGTCTCCTCTTCAAGGCACTCCTTAATTCATTCCAATATTGAATTGGAGGGTCATTATGGAGACGCCTATCTCTCACTAAAGAAGTCCACCAATACATGGCGTGACCTTGAAAACTTAGGGTGGCTAAGGAGACTTTTCTTTCTTCATTCACTTGATGACAAGTGAAAATTTGTTCCACCTTCATTTCCCAATCTAGGTACCCCTCAACATCATCTTTTCCATGAAAATAAGGGAGATCTACCCTAGATTCCCTTGGCTTGGGGGTCCTATGCACTCTTCTAGGAGGTGGTTGATAATGATCTCCTAAAGCAAGGCTATCATCATTCATTGACTCTCCTAGAGTAGAACTATGGTGGGAGCTATGTCTACTTCGGTGCTTGTGGTGTAATTTTTCTTCTTTCTCCTTTAATAATCGAATCTCTTCCTCTAAAGTAGCAAGTTGAGCCTCTCTTTCAAGTTTTTCTTTAAGTTTTTGCTTGGCTTCTTGCTTCTTCCAAAGCTTAAGTGATCTTAATTCATGTGTTACTTTTGACAAGTCATTGAAATCACTTGAATTACTATCACTTTGAGGAGTAGAAAACTCTTCCATTATAGGAGAAAGTGGCTTTTTGAGAAATGATTTTTGAAAATCAATTGTTTTTATGCAAGGTTAAGACTAAATACTTAGAGGATTATGTATACAAATTGAACTTTGGAGGGAGGTGAGCTACTAGGAGCCACTTAAAAACCAAGCCTCTTCAAGTAAAAATTACTAATCCCCTTTGTAGTTAATCTCTACCAAATTCTTTTCAATGAAAATGATTTTTGATGTTTTTGTGAACTATGATAAGCTAGACGTATAAAAGCAAGTAAAACAAGGATTAAGCAACAAAAATTAAACTACCTAAACGTGTCCTAAGGTGAGAGCTTGAGAGATACCAAAGATCAATCAATGACCACTCCCACCAAGTACTAACGAAAATTGTAAACTTAAGGAGAGATGGTTGTGTACCAAAGACACTCCCAAGACACTCCTTGTAAAGGCCAAATACAAAGTATAAACAACAAAGAACAAGTGGCTGAAATGAAGTATTAAAAACAGCCACAAAGAATTAGTGATGGATTAGTGACCAAATTTTGCAACAAAATTCAAATTAGTAAGGTAAAATCGGTCACTAAAATCCGTCACTAATGCTTATACATTTTTTTTTTTAAATTCAAATACAAATGAAATTAAACTCCAAGATGCTTCACGGTTTTCCAGTCCAGCCTCCACCAAATTTCCAGCCAAGAGGTGTTTATGGTTTGTGTTTAAGGAGTCAAAATCCGCAAGCCACTTCTATCTTCCTTCCTCCTCCTTTCCTTAGGCTTCTTTTGATGACCCTTGTAGAACTAGCTTCTAAGAAGATAGGCTAGGTCAAGCTTAGGTCACTCTTTGATTAGCACAAGATAAGAACAGCAAAAGAAAATATGGAAGGAAAAGAAGACAAGAGTAGATTAAGTAATGACAAGCTTATATGACACAAATGAAGTAGTTGACTAGAACTAGAAGGAATTGACCTAGGAATAGTTCTAGAGTAGATGCACAAAACCAAACACTCAAAATAGATGATTTGAAAAATTCTTTTTATGAATCAAATTCAACTAGCAACCGAGAAGAAACAAATTGAGAAACTAACTCCTTAAATGGCTTTTTCCTTTTCAAATTAGGTTTAGCATTTTTTTTTTTGATGTTGTTTTGAATTTGTTTTGATCTTTCTTCTAATTTTTTTATCAAATAGGAGTTGCCTTTTGCTGCTCACAAAAATTTGTCACAAATGATTCTCGGTCACACTTAATAGTAGCACTAAAAACCGGTTTAGAATAGTTGCCAAATACAAGTGAAATTAAGTGTAAATTCAAGTGACATGTGACATGCTTTTCATGCTTGTAGTTTAGAATAGCACATGCACGGTTTTTAGGCTCCAACTCAAATTCAAATTTGAATTTCTAAACACAAATTTCAGCACACTCCAACTTATACAAAATCAAACCTCACGGATTCAAGAAATTTTCAAGACATTATAAAATTTTTGGAAACCTACAAATTTCTAAGAAAACTACTAATGATCTAGTAGTAGTTTATGAACTCAAACAAAAAACCAAAATGATAAGCTTTTACCAAAGACAATAGATCTCGGCCAAATCCATAAAATGAATCCAAATTTACTCAAACAAAAATTCAAACGGACTACTCAAGCAAAGCTAGGAATGATGAACATCAAAGAACTACACAATCCTACTAGACATGGATTTCAAAATAAAAGACTCAACATACAATTGACCGAATAAAATTTCAATTATGACTCAACAAAAGCAAAAACAACATAGGCAGAATTTTCCTATTAAGAACAAGAAGAAATTGGCATGATTCATGAAAGCATATAACATAGGTGCATGATGTATGGAAAACCGCAAGTGTACGGTTGTCGTCAAGTAATAAATATCGAATCACAGGGACTACGTGTTTGACCTAGAATTACTAGTATTTTAATTTGAATTTTAAAACAGATTGAATTTTTGTTTTGAGATGATAAGATCAGATTTGATGGTAAAAGAGATAGTAATGCAATTAATGAATAAGATAAAACTTTAAGATAAGATAAGGAGATTTCCGGGAATCTAGGGTTCGCACAAAGAGTTCCAACAATATTGAATTATTATTTTCATTAATTAATTCTATTCCATCTTGAAGGTAGTCTTAACCTAATTTAATCCTTGCACCTTCTCAGGCTACGAGGACGTGTTTAATTAAAATTAATCTCTACTCTCGTGGTAATTACGTTCAATTAAACCCATTAAGATCTTTGTTAATCTATTGCTCCTCGAAAGCTTAAATCAACTCTCGTGATTTAACACTCAAGTCTGTTCCTTTAGGTTCCGATAATTAGGTTCTCCTCTCAGTTCATCCCTAATTATCTATGATTATGAAAATTAAGATTAATTGTTTATCATAATTATAATCAAGTTCTCCTCTCAGTTCATCCTTAATTAATGTTATTATGAAAACAATAATATTAAAGTTCATATATAAAATATAAAAGAGCAGATCAAGAATTGGAATAAAATTAAGAAACTGAATAATGCATTAATAAAGAGGTTCTCAGAGGCTAAGCCCTGATCCCAGAAAAAGGGAAACTACTCACAGGAGTTCATAGTAGTTCTCCAAGAAAAGAAGAATAAAAGAAAAGCAAACCTTAGAGTCGATGGCACAGGCGCCCAACCTTCTCCAAGTGTCAAAAACTAAAAAAAACTGTCTCCGAAACAAAAAATCCCCGTTCTAGGCTAACCTCATCTAATTTATAACCTAAAAGGGTAAAAAGTTAAAACTACCAAGATAAAAATTACAAAGATAAAATAAAAATAAAACATAAAACTTAAAAAGCTGGGACGCGAAGTGAATCACGGCCGTGACAGAGAATCACGACCGTGATCTTCTCTGGAGCACATCTATGAAGGGTCAGTGGCGTTCACGGGTGTGATTGGGAGTCACGGCCGTGATTTTCTCTGGTGAATCACGGGCGTGATTTAGAATCACGGGCGTGATTTAGAATCACGGCCGTGATTTTCCCTGTAGCTCAGCATTTCCTCTTTAATTCTTAAATCTTGATCCTGCTCAGAGAAAACACAACACATACCAAGAAAAGCATAAAATAGGAAAATGATATAAAAATTTATTAAAAACATGAAAGATATGCATGATTATGCTATGAATTCTTGTGAATTAAAGTGCTAAAATACGAGTAAAATACACAACATCAAATAACCCCAAACTTGAACTTTTGTTTGTCCTCAAACAATAATTAGCACTTTGAAAAAAAAAAATCAAGAATTAACTGAGCATTTAAAATCTTCACTCTTAGTCTCACAAGGTCCAATTAGAATCTTAATCTTTCATTACTAGCGCCAACTCTTAGTTTCTAAGAGTTTCATGATGTCAAATCTTGTAAAGCTCATTAGTCAAACGAAGATAATTTAACAGAAATAATTTTTCAATGCTTGTGACACAAATAGGGGTAATATTTTTATTTTTGTTTTTGTCTCACCTAAAACATTTCCCCAGTAGCCAATCAGTGTAGAGAGGATGATAATTTCAAGAACACGTAGCCTCAAAGGGGGTCTAGCTATTTTACTAAACAATTCCCCAGTAGCTAATTAGTTCCCTTAGTTTTCTAAGGTTAAGAATATTCTCCCTCTAACCTATGACCTCAAAGGGGTGCTAGGTGATTTTTTTTTTTTTTTTTTTTTATTACCCCCCAAAAGCTTTTAAGCACGAATTAAAAAGAATTTATCTTCAAGAGACTATTTTTATAATTCTCGATCATTTCAAGCCTCAATACTAAGAACCAAGTGCTAGCCACAAAACCAACTAATTTTTCAACCTGATGGAATCATGCCTAGGAAGGCAAGAGGTGACATATTGAAGGAGCCAAGAGGAGTTGGCTAGACATGAAGGTTTGGGCCAGTCAGGGCCCAATGGGCCTGATGGGCCTGGGAAAGCCCAAGTTGAACTTTTCATGGGCCATATTTTGTTATAGCTATTTTCATATGTTTTGTATACATCATGTTAGTATAGGTATCATATATTTTGGTGTTGTATTTTGGACCACATAGAGTAGCATTTTAGGTTTTAGGCTTGTTGGGCCTAGTTTTGGGCTTCATGGGCCTTTGGGCTTTTGGTACCCAATATTGGGCTCATTTTCATTCTTGTAATTTTTCCTTTCCATTGTATTTGCTTGACCATTGTATTTAGGTCATTAGATTAGGAAAATACAAGGAATACTAAAGTAGGCTAATTAGGTTAAATTAGGTTTAATTTGGAAGCCATTTAAGTTACATTTGAGTCACATGTTTTGCACCTTTGGTGGCTGAACATGTGACATCAAATTAACCCTAAATGACACTCCAAATTACACTTAGATGCACCTTAGGTACCTGAATTTTCGGAGTAGCACATGAGAGCCAAAATTTGAATTCAAATTTCAAATTTGAATTCAAATTTTGGGCGCCACATGTCACCTTTTGATTTAGGCGCCCAAAGTGTGCAAAACCATGCTTACTTAAGTGTTTCCTTCACCATTTTGTATTCACTTTGAATATTCAGAAATTTGAGAGCCATTGAGCCAAGTTTCTCCCTCAAAGTCACCGAAATTCCAAGAGAGAAAGTCTTAGAGAGTGCCTTCAAAATACCCTAGGAAAACCTATTTTCCTTCTCTTTGAAGTGTGCAATCCCTTGAGGCTTGAGCTTGGATGCTTCCTTCTATGGATTAGGAATCCTAATCCGCAGGTTCTACATCTTCTAGAGGTGTTCTACATTCGGTTTATCTCCATTGAAGAAGATCCGTGCATAAGGAGAGCTAAGGAGAAGCTACATCTTCCACTTCTCCTATTCTTTTCCATCACAACCTTTTGTTCTGAGACTTCAAGATTCAATTCATCACATTCAGTGTTTTCAAAGACGAACAATTTCATTAAAAATATTTACTTTTCAAACACAAATTCAAGCTGGGATTAACTGAATATGTATATATGCATGATTTTTTTTTATATTTTTTTTTATATTTTTTTTTATATTTTTTTTTATATATATATATATATATTTTTTATTTTTTTTTATTTTTATTTTTTTACTTTGCATAAATGAATGAAATGCGTACATCCTCCTAACCCCAAACTTAAAGATTTGCTTGTCCCGAAGCAAAGAGCTAATGAATGCATGATAGATTATTTTGACAAAATTATAAAATGCATGAATATGCAACCAACCCACAACAGAAAGGAATGCTTGTCCCTAAGCATCAGAGTAAAATAAGGAATAAGAAAGATCTCACTGTGGTGGAAAATCATCTGGATACCGTTGAATGTGCCATTGATACATTTGATCAACCATGTAATTATAATGCTGCTGGCGTTCATCCATTTGTTTCAGCCGGTTATCCATTGATTGAATAGCTGCCAGGATAGCAGCATTGTCCACCTCAGGTCCAGGATGTAGAGGGGGTTGTTCAGGAGCTGCTTCCTCATCTGCAGGAGCCGCTTCCTCAGCTGCTGGAGGTAGGTCCTCTAATGGCTCCAGTGGAAACTGCCGTGTAGCCCGGTTCTTCACGGTGTATGTTGGATTTGGTAACTGGTGGTGCACTCCCGACTGGGTTACTACAAAGTAGTATTTATCATCTTCATCTTTCGCAATGCAGTTCATAGAAGAGCAGGTAGCAAAATTAATAGTACGGCTTCCAGGGAGTGGTTCTAACTGGTCCAGCCAAGCGTGATGGCCAAGGTGTTTGGCTATAGTGGTAATGAGGCCGCCATTCACAATCGCACCGTGGCTGGTATTGGAAATACTCTGGAACTGTCGTGCCAAATGACTGCCAGAATCAATAGGCTCCTCTCTGTTTTCCATCATAGCCCATAAAAGTAAAAGGTCGCTCAAACGAACCTTTCCTTCAGAATCACCTCGGGCCAAAACAGTAGAGGCAATAAAGCGGTGCATAATACGGATGGCGGGATGGCGGAAAGCAGAGGAATTACATTTTCCAGCGACCCAATTACTTGTACCTGTCAAACTATACCAAAAAGAACCAGGGTTGAAAGAACTTGGGGTTCTCGTGCTCCCTCCAGTGGGAAATCCAAAAATATTATTGAACTGAGCCAGGGTTAATTCGTGTTCTTGGTTAAACATACGGAAAGAAATCAAACCTTCAGAACAATTTGGCCCAGATAATATTTCCGTGTGGAGAGAGCTCAAGAACTCAAGAACTAGTCGAGGATAAACAACATCATTATGCATGGTAGCAAAGGTTGTCCACCCAATGTTAGTTAACATGAAATTGATATCAGCACGTAAACCCAACTTACGAATAAATGGGAAGTCGAGATACCTGGTAGGATGGATAGTGCGGAAGCGTAATACCTCGTTCCGCTCACGCTGTTCATCGTTCCGATAGAACCTCGGAGGAAGGTGCGGAATTTCACTTGCTTCTCCCTCGTAACTGTGGGTATCGGAAGCGGTGGAGGACGAACCAACGGTACGGATGCGCTTGGGAGCCATGGATGAACGGAAGGAGTGAATGTGGGAGGAAGAGGGAAGAAGAGGAAGAAGAAGTGAGAAGCTAGGGTTTGGGAGAGAAGAAAAAAGAGAATGGGCAGAGTTCGTAAGTTTGAGAGAAGTGAGAATGTAAAAGGAGGGGGAAAAATATATAAGGGAAAGGGGAATTTCAAAAATCACGGGTTGTATCTGTTGAGCGTCAGCAGGGAATCACGGGCGTGATTGGAAATCACGGCCGTGATTCTCTTTGTGAGTTTTCAAAAATTCAAATAGAGGAGATCACGCCCGTGATTTATAATCACGGTCGTGATTCTCTCTGGGGTTTTCCAAAAATTTTCCAGAGAAGATCACGCCCGTGATTTATAATCACGGTCGTGATTCTCTCTGGGGTTTTCCAAAAATTTTCCAGAGAAGATCACGCCCGTGATTTAGAATCACGGTCGTGATTCTCTCTGGGGTTTTCCAAAAATTTTCCAGAGAAGATCACGCCCGTGATTTAGAATCACGGTCGTGATTCTCTCTAGAACTCTGAAATTTTTATTTTATTTTTATTTTATTTTTTTTATTTATTTTATTTTTATTTTATTTTTTTTATATATATTTTTTTTATTTTTATTTTTATTTTATTTTTTTTAAGAAACTTGAGTAGGTTCCTGAAGAACCATAGAGTATAATTTTTCTAAGTGTTCCCCATGGAAATATAACTTCAATCTCTGTGCATTGACCTTGAATATGTCGCCTTTATCGTTTCTGATTTCTACAGCTCCATAGGGATATACTTTTTGAACTGTAAAAGGCCCTGACCATCTTGACTTCAATTTTCCAGGAAACAATCTGAGTCTGGAATTAAATAATAGCACCGAGTCCCCTTGCTTGAATTCTCTTCTATGTATATGCTTGTCATGCCACCTCTTTGTTCTTTCTTTGTAAATCTTAGCATTTTCATATGAGTCTAATCTGATTTCATCAAGCTCATTGAGTTCCAATTTCCTTTTTTCTCCAGCATCCTTTAGGTCATAGTTGAAGTATTTTATTGCCCACAAAGCCTTGTGTTCTAGCTCTACAGGAAGATGGCAAGATTTGCCATAAATCAGCCTAAATGGAGACATGCCAATAGGTGTTTTGTAAGCAGTCCTGTAGGCCCAAAGAGCTTCATCTAATCTTAAAGACCAGTCCTTTCTTGTTGTAGATACAGTCTTCTCAAGGATCTTTTTGATTTCTCTGTTGGATATTTCTACCTGTCCACTTGTTTGAGGGTGATAAGGTGTACCAACCTTGTGAGTGACTCCATACTTTTTTAAGAGAGATTCAAACTTTCTTTCAATAAAATGTGAGCCTCCATCACTGATCACAGCTCTTGGGACCCCAAATCTTGGAAATATAATTCTTTTGAAGAGTTTAATGACAGTATTTGAATCACTCGTTTGAGCGGGAATCGCTTCTACCCACTTGGACACATAATCAACTGCAACTAATATGAACTTGTAACCTTTAGAACTTGGGAATGGTCCCATGTAATCTACTCCCCATACATCAAAAATTTCTACTTCTAAAATCCCATTTAATGGCATTTCATGTTTCCTGGATATATTCCCTGATCTTTGGCATTGGTCACAAGAATTTACCATCTTCCAGGTATCCTTAAATAAGTTTGGCCAGTAAAAACCAGATTGTAGAATTTTAGCTGCAGTTTTTGACGTACTAGCATGCCCTCCATATGCGGAAGAATGACATGAGTGAATGATGTGAGGAGCTGCTTCTTCTGAGATACACCTTCTGTAGATACCATCTCTACACCTCTTATATAGGTAAGGTTCATCCCAAATAAAGTTGTTAAGGTCACTAAAGAATTTCTTCTTTTGTTGATAATTAAAGTCTTCAGGAAGGACTCCACATGCTAAGTAATTCGCATAATCTGCATACCAGGGACTGTTTTTCACAACAACTGCTAAAAGCTTTTCGTCTGGGAAGCTGTCATTAATAGGGAGTTCCTCCTTTGTTGCTTGGTCTTGTGGAAGTCGAGAGAGATGATCAGCTACTACATTTTCTACTCCCTTTCTGTCCACAATCTCTAAATCAAATTCTTGTAAAAGGAGAATCCATCTGAGGAGCCTAGGTTTAGCATCCTTTTTATTAAAAAGATACTTTAGGGCAGAGTGATCTGTGTAAACAATAACCTTAGACCCCACAAGATAAGATCTGAACTTTTCAAAAGCATAGACGACTGCTAACAATTCTTTTTCTGTTGTTGCATAATTGGCTTGGGCTTCATCAAGAGTCTTGCTGGCATAGTATATAGCATGAACCTTCTTGTCCTTTCTTTGTCCCAATACAGCTCCTATAGCATAGTCACTTGCATCACACATGATTTCAAAAGGAAGGCTCCAGTCAGGAGTTTGCAGAATAGGAGCTGTAGTGAGAGCTTCTTTCAACCTGTAGAATGCATTCTTACAAGAAACATCAAAGTTAAAAGGTACCTCTTTCACAAGTAGATTAGATAATGGTTTAGAGATTTTTGAAAAATCTTTAATAAACCTTCGGTAGAAACCGGCATGCCCTAAGAAACTTCTAACACCTTTAACATCAATTGGAAGAGGCAATTTATCAATTACTTCTATTTTTGCTCTATCTACCTCAATTTCTCTCCCAGATATTAGGTGTCCTAAGACAATTCCTTCTTGTACCATAAAATGACATTTTTCCCAATTTAAGACTAAATTCACTTCAGAGCAACGCTGCAATACTTTAGTTAGATTTAATAGACAGTCATCAAAGGAAATACCATAAACTGAAAAGTCATCCATGAAAACTTCCATCTCTTTTTCTAATAAATCACTAAAGATTGCAGTCATACATCTTTGAAAGGTAGCAGGTGCATTACATAGGCCAAAAGGCATTCTCCTATAAGCAAAAGTACCATAGGGACATGTAAAAGTAGTTTTCTCTTGGTCTAATGGATGAATAGGGATTTGATGAAAACCGGAGTATCCGTCCAAATAACAAAAGTATGAATGCATTGCTAACCTTTCAAGCATTTGATCAATAGAAGGTAAGGGAAAGTGATCCTTTCTAGTGGCATTATTTAATTTTCTATAATCAACACACATACGCCACCCAGTCACAGTTCTTGTGGGAATTAATTCATTATTATCATTTTTAACTACTGTCATCCCACCTTTCTTAGGAACCACATGAACTGGACTTACCCAAGGACTATCAGATATAGCATAAATTACCTTAGCATCCAATAATTTCAAAATTTCTTTCTTTACCTCTTCTTTCATCTTGGGATTTAGTCTTCTTTGAGCTTCAACAGAAGGTTTGGATCCTTCCTCCAAGAAGATGCGATGCATACAAAATGAAGAACTAATTCCCTTTATATCAGCCATAGTATATCCAATAACTTTTCTAAATTTTCTCAACTCATTGAGAAGTTTTTCAGTTTCTTTTTCATTTAAAGCTGAATTTATGACTGGATAAGTGGAATTAGCCCCCAAAAACTCATACCTTAAAGATGAAGGAAGTGGTTTAAGTTCTAACTTTGGAGAGTTTTCTTCTTGCGAATCTGTTGAAGACTCAAGAAGACTTTCTACTAGAGGATCTTTTTCTTTACACGGGGGACTTGAATCGATCAAGCAAGCATAATTAGGTTGAATCCCCTCAAGATCTATGTGCTTTCCTCCAACTAGAAAATTCTCCAAGGGATCCCTCAAAATAGATCTCATGACTTCTTCCTCCATGTCTTTAGGCAATATATCAACCCTGCAGCAAATATTTTCAAGAGAAGGTTGTCTAACAGATTTAGCAATATTAAATTCCATTGTTTCATCATTAATGGATAAGGACAATTTTCCATGTTTGACATCTACTATCACGCCTGCTGTAGCCAAAAATGGTCTACCTAGTATGATTGGTATTTGTTTGTCCTCTTCCATTTCTAAAACAACAAAATCTCCCGGAATTAAAAAGTTACCTATCTTAACTGGAACATCTTCTAAAATTCCTATGGGATATTTTATAGATCTATCTGCTAACTGGATTGACATTGTTGTAGGCTTTAATTCTCCCATATCTAATTTCTTGCAAATTGATAAAGGCATTAAACTGATACTTGCCCCAAGGTCACATAAGGCTTTTTCAAACCTTAGATTTCCAATGAGACAAGGTATAGAGAAACTACCAGGATCCTTAAGTTTTTTGGGCAAATTATGATGGATCAATGTAACAGTCTCTCTATCATCCAATTTCCTTCGGTTAGCTAAAAGATCCTTAAGAAATTTAGCATATTTAGGCATCTGTTGTAGAGCTTCTACAAATGGAATGTTTACATACACTTGTTTGATCATATTTAAAATTTTTTCAAATTGTCTATCAAGTTTAGTCCTTGCTAACCTTTGAGGAAAAGGAATTGGAGGGTGATAAACAGTTTGAGGCTTTGATGAAGATACTTTTTCTTTTTCTAATCTCTCTTTTTCAGGTTTTTCAACCATAGGAGAAGCGTCTTCATCAATCTCAATATTATCATTTTGATTAGACACAGGTCTGTCTAATTTCTTCCCACTCCTTAAAGTAACAGCATTAACATTTTCAGCTGGGTTTGCAACTGTTTTACCTGGGAACTTACCTGGAGAATTGTTTGAACTAGGCATCAACTGTGCAATTTGATTTTCCAGCATCTTGTTGTGGAGAGTAATATTCTCAACCTTGACAGCAAGGTTTTGAATAGAATTTGCCATTGAATCATTGGTCTGTTTTTGATTAGTGACAAAATTCTCCATAAGGTTTTCTAATCTTGAAACACTTTGTTGAATTGAGGGTGTCTGTACTGGATTTCCTTCCCCATTAATGAAGTGATTGGACGGACAGAAATTAGGTTGCTGATTGCTAGTTCCTTGAACTGGGTTATTCTTCCAAGAAAAGTTAGGATGATTCTTCCAACCAGGGTTGTATGTGTTGGAATATGGATTACTCTTCTCTCTTCGAGGAGTGTCATAGAAATTATGAGAAGCTGCCACCTGTTCAGTAGTATCTTCTTTTTCTCCAGTAAAAATTGAGGTACAATCTACTGCAGTGTGCCCTTGTTCCCTACAAAGGTCACATACTTGATTTGTAGCCACTGAATTAACCTTAGCTTTTTCCATCTTGTCTAATCTTTGATTAAGAGTATCAAATTTTGCTAAGAGTAACTCAATATTGTTCACTTCATATCGCCCCGGAGTTCCTTTCCTTGCTGTGACTTCTCTTTCACTGTATTGGCTGTGATTTGAGGCTACATTTTCCAAAATAATCATGCAGTCATTAATAGGTTTCCCCATGAAAGATCCTCCAGCTGCTGAGTCTAATATCATGGTGCTTTGTTGGTCCAATCCTTCAAAGAAAAATTGGATGGTAAGCCAACGGTTGAAGCCATGTTGTGGGCATGCTTGAAGATATCCTTTGAACCGCTCCCATGCTTCACAAATAGTCTCTCCAGTGCCTTGTTGGAAATTAGTGATTTTCTTCCTCAATTCTTTAGTTTTAGAAGGAGGAAAGAATTTCTCTAGAAAAGCTCTTTCACATAATTCCCAAGTTGCTATCTTTTCTCTAGGCACTGTTCTTAGCCACACCTTTGCCTTATCTCTCAAGGTGAGTGAGAATAAGCGGAGTCGCATTCCATCAGAAACTTCATCATCAAATTGCTGGGTCTCACAGATTTCCAAGAACCCCTCTAAGTGGTCATTAGGATCTTCTGATGGTAGTCCTCCAAAGGTGTTCTGTTTGAGCATATTCACCAGAGAAGCTGGTACAGTAGCTCCAGTTTGCATCTCCCCTCCAGGTATCCCACGAGCTACGGGTGCAGAGTAATCCCGAAGCGGTAAATTATCTCGTTGTGCAGCCATGTCAAATTCTCTAGAAAGGTTTCTTTTCCTTCTCAGGAGAGTTCTTTCAATCTCAGGATCAAGTGGTGTTGGTTTCCCAAGACGTAGAGATCTCTTTTGCATTAACCCTAAGGCACTGCAAAAAAAAAGAAAGTGACCCGTGAAATCTGAATTGGAGAAGTAAATACTAACAAACAAAAAAAGTTATTTATTTATTTAATTTTTTTTTTTTAAAATTCGAATTAAAATAATTGTAATTTAAATCAAGAGACGTAGTCCCCGGCAACGGCGCCAAAAACTTGATGTATGGAAAACCGCAAGTGTACGGTTGTCGTCAAGTAATAAATATCGAATCACAGGGACTACGTGTTTGACCTAGAATTACTAGTATTTTAATTTGAATTTTAAAACAGATTGAATTTTTGTTTTGAGATGATAAGATCAGATTTGATGGTAAAAGAGATAGTAATGCAATTAATGAATAAGATAAAACTTTAAGATAAGATAAGGAGATTTCCGGGAATCTAGGGTTCGCACAAAGAGTTCCAACAATATTGAATTATTATTTTCATTAATTAATTCTATTCCATCTTGAAGGTAGTCTTAACCTAATTTAATCCTTGCACCTTCTCAGGCTACGAGGACGTGTTTAATTAAAATTAATCTCTACTCTCGTGGTAATTACGTTCAATTAAACCCATTAAGATCTTTGTTAATCTATTGCTCCTCGAAAGCTTAAATCAACTCTCGTGATTTAACACTCAAGTCTGTTCCTTTAGGTTCCGATAATTAGGTTCTCCTCTCAGTTCATCCCTAATTATCTATGATTATGAAAATTAAGATTAATTGTTTATCATAATTATAATCAAGTTCTCCTCTCAGTTCATCCTTAATTAATGTTATTATGAAAACAATAATATTAAAGTTCATATATAAAATATAAAAGAACAGATCAAGAATTGGAATAAAATTAAGAAACTGAATAATGCATTAATAAAGAGGTTCTCAGAGGCTAAGCCCTGATCCCAGAAAAAGGGAAACTACTCACAGGAGTTCATAGTAGTTCTCCAAGAAAAGAAGAATAAAAGAAAAGCAAACCTTAGAGTCGATGGCACAGGCGCCCAACCTTCTCCAAGTGTCAAAAACTAAAAAAAACTGTCTCCGAAACAAAAAATCCCCGTTCTAGGCTAACCTCATCTAATTTATAACCTAAAAGGGTAAAAAGGTAAAACTACCAAGATAAAAATTACAAAGATAAAATAAAAATAAAACATAAAACTTAAAAAGCTGGGACGCGAAGTGAATCACGGCCGTGACTGAGAATCACGACCGTGATCTTCTCTGGAGCACATCTATGAAGGGTCAGTGGCGTTCACGGGTGTGATTGGGAGTCACGGCCGTGATTTTCTCTGGTGAATCACGGGCGTGATTTAGAATCACGGCCGTGATTTTCCCTGTAGCTCAGCATTTCCTCTTTAATTCTTAAATCTTGATCCTGCTCAGAGAAAACACAACACATACCAAGAAAAGCATAAAATAGGAAAATGATATAAAAATTTATTAAAAACATGAAAGATATGCATGATTATGCTATGAATTCTTGTGAATTAAAGTGCTAAAATACGAGTAAAATACACAACATCAGCGCATATGAATCATTCAAGCAATACAAACTAGATCCATCAAATTTTGAAACAAAAAAACTAGATCTAGGAAGGAATCAACTCAATAGTGACATGAACTCAAAAATTGAACAAGATGAACTCAAGATGAACACAAGAACAAGTTGGAACCACGGATCAAAATTCAAGAAGATGAACTTATCTCTTGAAGACCAAAGCTTTGATACCACTTGATGTGCTTCCACTTGGATGCACATGGATTCTTCACTCCTTTTCGGATTCCTTAGATGATTCTTCAAGGATTTGAGACGCCTCAAAGGAGCAAGGTGACCTAGGCTTGCATTCAAGCTAAGTCCTAAGAAGATAAGGTGTCCTAGCTCTACAAGGAGAAGCTCTCAAGGAGGGTAGAGGCTAGAAGCAAATGTGACTTCGGAGAAGAGAATTCTTTGAGAGAAATGCTCATTCAATAATATCCAAAGTAGCTACATAACTCGGTCATAAGGAATTTATAGGCTAAATTAGGTTAAGGGTTTAAGTTGGGTTTACCTAGAGTTAAGTAAAACCATGGTATGGTTATCTTAACTCTAGGCGCCAAAATTTGAATTCTAAAATTCAAATTTTGGTGCCAACCGGTCACCCCCCATGTGCACACATTTGGCATGTAATTAGGAGGCCATTTGAGTTGCATTTCGGATCACACCATGTGCATGTGTTGCACATGGCCGAAATGCACACCAAATGTGCTTCTAATTAGATGCTAATGTAATTTCACATGTAACTCTAATTAACCTAAATTCAAATGACCTTCAAATGAAACTCCTATACAACTAGGCCGAAAATACAAGGCCCAAAAGAAATACATGGCACTAAGGCCCACTCCTATACTAACCCTAATCTAATGGGCTTGATACAAAGCCCAACAAAATAAAGTGGTGGGCTTTCCTTGGGCTTGGGCCCACTCTTCATGCATCCTTCTTGCCATTGCTCTAGTAGTTGGGCCCTTAGCCCATGGGCCTCCTCCATCACCTGGAAGACCCTAGGATGATTCTTTGTAGGTCTAGAAGTCTTAGAGTAGCTTAGAATAAGGGTGTGTGAGGATTGAAGCTCAATACACCCTCCTAGAGGTTCAGTACGGCCGTACTGAGCCATTTAAACTACAATACGGCCGTACTGAAATCAATACGGCCGTACTGAAGTTTTTGAACTTCAGTACGGCCGTACCAAATTCAATACGGCCGTACTGTAGTTCAAAAACTCAGTACGGGCCGTATTGACCCCCTAGGCCGTACTGCGCCTCAATCCTATAAATAGGACGTCATTGGCTCGTCCTTCCACACATTTTGGACACTTTTGGAGCATTCCTCCACCCTCTGGCTGAGTATTCTTGGGTTTTTGAGCTATTCTCTGCCCTAGAAATCTCTCCGGAAGCTAATCCGACTAAGTTCTTGAGTTCATGAGCCATTAGCTTGAGACTCGAACCAGTCGAAGGGAAATCTCTTTGATTTCCGTAGTAAATATTATTTTTAGGGAAAGGAGCGAGCGAAAGTGTAGTGGGAAGGGGCGCCAAAAAGCCTCCTAACTTCTTTTTGAGTATATAAAAGCACGCTTCGAAGGTTTATTCCCAAAATCCTTTCTTTTACCGCTTTTTGATTGTTGCATTACACGTTTAAAACTTTTATCATGTAGATAGTTTACTTACAATCGTTCTAATAAATAGGGGTAATTTAGTAATTTTATGCTATTATTTATGAAATAATCCGTCATAGGGAACCCGAAAGGGGCGTTGTGGGGTGCTAACACCTTCCCCACACGTAATCGACTCCCTTACCCAACTCTGGTTGTAATGGCCAAGTTGATTTGTGAAAATCAATTGCCTTATGTCTTTTTCCAATGTTTTGAGTAAAACATTGGTGGCGACTCCAAGAACCCCTTTTTGCGAAAACCACTAATCCATGGAGGGTCCCGTTTGGGATTAACATGGATTGGTGAGAATCATTTAACAAAATTGTTAGTTCGATGAGGTCTCAGTTTGAGAATAAGTCGTCCTAACAATCCATCATTTTTCAAAACTAAAAAAAGAGTCCGACCATCGTCGCGAATGCCAACGTCCGTTTCGGCGGGTGGCGACGGATGGCGACTCCACTGGGGAAGCCTCGAGAGTCAGTCCCATTTAGTGATGGATTATTTCTAAAATGATAGTTTAAAATTACTTCATTACCCCTCGCTTGTATGATAATATGTTTTTCCTAATTGGCTTTAATAACTGTTGGATGTTTAAATTTTCGCAATTGTTTGAAATATAAACTGCACACGAACCTTTGCACACAACAGTTCCCTCTATACCCGGGGGCATGAGTGGAAAGCCATAGGGAGTGGATGTTAGTACGGCCGGTTGTCGAATGGGTCTATAGGTGCCCGTAGACCGTTGTCGGAAAGCATCACTCAAGGTGAAAACCATGAACTCAAGTCCCACAGTGCGTTGGAGCTTTCCATCGACTTACGACGAAAGGGATTGGGTCCCTAGAATGGGGGCACCTTGGGGGCCTTAGACCGGTGAGAACAGTTAGAACCTCCTTGAATATGCACTTGTCTGCAGGATACCCCTACCTCGTGATTCGCTCGTGACTGTTCGTGGATGAGTGAATTGTTTGTGTATAGGTCTATGTGACATTGTTTGTGCATTAATAATAAACCTCGTGATAAGGTCTAAGAATAACCCCCATGCATGAAAAATGTCATGACATGAGAGGAAAGACCATGTGTGAAAATATAATAAAAGTGAGGAGCATGTGCATCATTACCAATAAGACATCATGCATCCTCATAACCATTCATTTTAGGCTCACCAATACCCCTTGACATGAGTGAAAGAGACCCATGACTATTGAGATTCTCCGTTAGGGGAAAGATCATAAGTCAAGGAGGGTGGTAAACCTCCGTCTTAAAAAGGTAGCACCTTAAAGATGGAAGGTTATCAAGCTCATGTCAAGAGTGTATTCATTCCATAAATAAACTAATTAGATTAAGCATTCATTTTAGAAAGTGGCTGGTCATCTCTCTGTCCTCACGCGCGCGCAGAAACTCAAGAAAATGGACGCGTTGGAGGAACAAAATAGGAAGCTTACAGCCGAGCTCTCACAGCTCAAGGAGCAAATGGCGCAAATGATGGAACTCATGCGTCACCAAAACATACACGGGGCTCAACACAGTGACCATGAGTCCCATCATGAGGAGGAGCAAGAGCAAGAGCCTCCACAAGCTGTACCCCTTGGGGCAGGGATTACAATTAGAGAGCCCGAGATTTCAAAGGA
The DNA here is from genome assembly GCF_000230855.2 of Cajanus cajan. Classification (NCBI taxonomy): domain Eukaryota; kingdom Viridiplantae; phylum Streptophyta; class Magnoliopsida; order Fabales; family Fabaceae; genus Cajanus; species Cajanus cajan. The sequence continues at coordinate 45,752,791 of NC_138525.1, forward strand.
GCAATTCCACGCTCTCGAGGACCGACTGAGGGCTATGGAGGGGCATGATTTTGATATCAAAGATGCCGCCGACATGTGCTTAGTGAGGGACATCCAATTCCCTCCCAAATTTAAAGTGCCCGATCTCCCAAAGTATGTGGGATCGACTTGCCCCAAAAGTCATCTCACCATGTATTGCCGAAAGATGGCTGCATATGCCACTAATGAAAAGCTCTTAATCCATTGCTTCCAAGAGAGCTTGGCTGACACCGCACTCAACTGGTATATGCAGCTGGATGGGAATCAGGTGCTTACATGGAAGTGTAGACCCCTAAAATTGTCCGGGTCGGAAATAAAGCTTGAAGACTCTCGAAGACTAAAGGAAAGTCAGCCGGAAGGACTCCTGGAAGACCCTGGAAGACCCTAGGATGATTATCTGTAGGTTTAGAGGTCTTAGAGTAGCAAAAAATAAGAAAGTGGAGGGAATGAAGCCCAATACGGCCTCCCAAGAGTTCAGTACGGCCGTATTGAACATTTTAAACTACAATACGGCCGCACTGAACTCAATACGGCCGTATTGAAGTTCAATACGGCTGCATTGAACTCAATATGGCTGCACTGAACTTCAATACGGCCGTATTGAGGTTTTTGAACTTCAATACGGCCGTATTGAATTCAATACGGCCGTATTGTAGTTCAAAACTTCAATACGGACCGTATTGACCCCCATAAACCGTATTGAGCCTCTTCCCTATAAATATGACGTCAATGGGACGTCATTTCACACTTTTGGACTGAGTTTTAACCCTCTTCTTGAGTATTCTGGGTTTTTTTGAGCAGTGCTCTGCCTAGAAATCACTCGGAGAGTTGATCCGACAAAGTTCTTGAGTCACGAGCCATTTGCTTGAGTCTCGAACCTAGTCGAAGGGAAATCCTCCGGATTTCCATAGTTAAAATTTTATAGGAGGGAGCGAGCGGTCTTGTAGAGGGAGGGAACGCCAAAACGCTTCCCAATTTCTGTCAAGATATATAAGAAAGCACGCTTCAAAGGTTTATCTCTTTAAAGTCCCTTCTTTTACCGCTTTCTGTGTGTGCATATTTAAACTGTCATCATGTAGATAGTTAATTTATAATTGCTTAGAATAAATAGGGGTAATTTAGTAATTTCGCACTATTATTTTTAAATAATCTGTCATAGGGAACCCGAAAGGGGCGCTGTGGGGTGCTAACACCTTCCCCACGCGTAACCGACTCCCTTACCCGACTCTGGTTGTAATGGCCGAAGTCGATTTTTGAATCGATTGCCTTAAACCTCTTTTTCCAATGTTTTGAGTAAAACATTGGTGGCGACTCCATGAACCCTTTCTTTTTATGAAAACCACTAATCCATGGAGGGTCCCGCTTGGGATTAACATGGATTGGTGAGCCTTTTAATAAAATTGCTCGTTTGACGAGGTCTCAGTTTGAGAATAAGTCATTCTAGCAATCCATATTTTTTTAACAAATAAAAGAGTCCAACCATCCTTCGCGAATGCCGAAAGCCCGTTTCGGGCCGGTGGCGACAGATGGCGACTCCACTGGGGAAGCCTCGAGAGTCAGTCCCATTTAGTGACAGATTATTTTTAACAAATAATAGTTAAAATTACTTCATTACCCCTTTGTTTGTATGATAACATGCTTTATTTATATGGCTTTAATAACTGTTGTATGTTTAAATTTTCGCAAATGTTTGAAATAAAAACTGCACACGAACCTTTGCACACAACAGTTCCCTCTATACCCGGGGGCATGAGTGGTAAGCCATAGGGAGTGGATGTTAGTACGGCCGGTTGTCGAATGGGTCTATAGGTGCCCGTAGACCGTTGTCGGAAAGCATCACTCAAGGTGATAACCATGAACTCGAGTCCGACAGTGCGTTGGAGCTTTCCATCGACTTACGACGAGAGGAATTGGGTCCCTATAATGGGGGCACCTTGGGGGCCTCAGACCGGTGAGAACAGTTAGAACCACCTTGAATATGCACCTTTCTGCAGGAAACCCCTACCTCGTGATTCGCTCGTGACTGTTCGTGGATGAGTGAATTGTTTGTGTAAATGCTTATATGCAATTGTTTGTGCATTAATAAATAACCTCGTGATAAGGTCTAAAGAATAATCCCCATGCATGAAAATGTCATGACATGAGAGGAAAAACCAATGTGTGAAAATATAATAAAAGTAAGGAGCATAGGCATCATTATCAATAATACCTCATGCATCCTCATCAATTATTCATTTTAGGATCACCAATACCCTCTCGATGTGAGTAAAAGGGACCCATGACTATTGAGATTCTCCGTTGGGGAGATATCATAGGCTAGGGAGGGTGATAAACCTTCATCTTAAAAAGGCAGCGCCTTAAAGATGGAGTCTTATCAAGCTCACATCGAGAGTGTATTCATACCATGAATAAACTAATTAGAATAAAACATTCATTTTAGAAAGTGGCTGGTCATCTCTCTGTCCTCACACGCGCGCAGAAAATCAAGAAGATGGAAGCGCTGGAGGACCAAAATAAGAAGCTTACAGCCGAGCTCTCACAGCTCAAAGAACAAATGGCGCAAATGATGGAACTCATGCGTCACCATAATGTACATGGGTCTCACCACAGTGACCATGAGTCCCATCATCATGAGGAGGAGGAACATGAGGAAGAACCTCCACGAGCTGTACCCCTTGGGGCGGGGATCATGATTAAAGAGCCCGAGGTTTCAAAGGAACAATTCCATGCTCTTGAAGATCGGCTAAGGGTTATGGAGGGGCATGATTTTGACATCAAAGATGCCGCCGACATGTGCTTGGTGAGGGACATCCAATTCCCTCCCAAATTTAAAGTGCGAGATTTCCCAAAATATGTGGGATCGACTTGCCCTAAGAGTCATCTCACCATGTACTGTCGCAAAATGGCTGCATATACCACAAATGAAAAGCTCTTGATCCATTGCTTCCAAGAGAGCTTAGCCGATACTGCGCTCAATTGGTATATGCAGCTAGATGGAAATCTAGTACATACATGGAGGCAGTTGGCCGACGCCTTTCTCAAGCGCTATAAATACAACATCGACCTAACACCCAATAGGTCAGATCTTCAAGCCTTGAGTAAGAAAAGTGACGAATCTTTCAAGGCGTACGCCCAACGATGGAGGGAGTTGGCGGCACAGATAGAGCCCCCGCTGTCGGATAAGGAGACGGTGTCCTTATTCATCAACTCGTTGACTGGTCCCTATTACGATAAAATGATAGGGAACACAACGACACTCTTCTCGGACATCATCACCATTGGGGAGAGAGTGGAACAAGGACTCAAAAGTGGGAAGCTGGCTAAGCCTTCCCAATCATATGAAGCTAAGAAGACCTTCGGGAAGAAGAAAGAGGGAGGAGTCAATGTTATAACCATACCCTCGGCTACTTTCACTTCGAAGTCGGGAAGATCGCAATTCACCCCTGTGAAGAAGTTTGATAAACTTCCGACCACTTATAGCGATCTCCTGCCGAAGCTAGTAGAAGCCAAACTTCTAGCTCATGTTCCACCAAGGAAGATCGACCCACCTTACCCCGATTGGTACAAGCCACAAGACAAATGTTTATACCATTCGGGGGCACCAGGGCATTCAACAGAGAAATGCCTAGCTCTCAAATACAAGGTCCAAAACCTTATTGATGTCGGGTGGGTCACCTTCGATTCGACAGCGCCCGACGTGAGCAAGAATCCTCTGCCAAAGCAGGAGTAGAGAGAAGAACAAGCCACGATAGGGCCCCTTCATTTTTCTCTTTTAGGGACTCATGATCAGTACCCGAGATCATGAGAACCTTTTCATGTAAATAAGGGTTTTTGTACATTTTTAATACATATCAATAAAGAGGCATTTTTCGCACATTACTCTCTTTTTTGTTCTTTTCTCTCTTTCCTCATTAACATTAATAATTCTAAACCTAAACAGAACCAATAAAATAATTATGTCTGTAATTGTTCGCTCTGACCGGGATCCAAAGGTGAATGGGTTGAGTTGGACAGTGATAAGGAGACCATCTCTCCGGATCTGCAAAGACTGCTAGAACGAGAAGCTCGCCTACTCCAACTCGTCAAGAGAAATTGGAGACTGTGAATTTGGGGCTGTCGCCACCGGCCCAAACGGGCTTTCGGCATTCGCGAAGGATGGTTGGACTCGTTTATTTGTTTAAAAATATGGATTGCTAGAATGACGTATTCTCAAACTGAGACCTTGTCAAACGAGCAATTTTATTAAATGATTCACCAATCCATATTAATCCCAAGCGGGACCCTCCATGGATTAGTGGTTTTCGTAAAAGGAGGGTTCGTGGAGTCGCCACCAATGTTTTACTCAAAACATTGGAAAAAGGGATAAGGCAATTGATTTTATAAATCAACTTTGGCCATTACAACCAGAGTTGGGTAAGGGAGTCGGTTACGCGTGGGGAAGGTGTTAGCACCCCACAGCGCCCCTTTCGGGTTCCCTATGACAGATTATTTCTAAAATAATAGCGTAAAATTACTAAATTACCCCTATTTATTATCAGCGATTATAAATTAATTATCTACATGATGACAGTTTAAATATGCACACAGAAAGCAGTAAAAGGAAGGATTTAAGAAGAAACCTCTTGAAGCGTGCTTTTATATATTGAGTAAAACTGGGAAGCTTTTTGGCGTTCCCTCGCTCTACAAGCTCGCTCGCTCCTTCCTAAAAACTTTTAACTACGGAAATCCGGAGGATTTCCCTTCGACTAGGTTCGAATCTCCAAGCTAAGTGCTCGGAATTCCAGAACTTCGTCGGATCGACTCCCAGAGAGATTTCTAGGGCAGAACACTGTTCAAAAACCCCAGAATACTCAAGGAGGGAGTCAAAACTGAGTGTGAAAGTGTGGAATGACGTCCAATTGACGTCATATTTATAGGGAATAGGCGCAATACGGCCTACAGGAGCAATACGGCCGTATTGAAATTTTTGAACTTCAATACGGTCGTATTGAGTTCAATACGGCCGTATTGAAATTCAGAAATTTCAATACGCCCGTATTGGTTTCAGTACGGCCGTATTGAAGTTTCAGAAACTTCAATACGCCGTATTGAGTTCACTGCGGCCGTATTGAAGCTTCAATACGACCGTATTAAGTTCAGTACGGCCGTATTGGGCTTCATTCCCTCCACTTCCTTATTTTGAGTTATTCTAAGACCTCTAGACCTACAGAGAACCCTCCTAGGGCCTTCCGGGAGTCCTTCTGGCTGATCTTCCTTCAGTCTTCGAGAGTCTTCAAGCTTTATTTCCGACCCGGACAATTTCAGGGGTCTACAGCTGCCCCCCCTTTACTTAGTCGGACGGCCTTTTGGTGTACCGGCTGACAAGTAAAGGAGTTGACCCAATTGTCCGGGTGATGCGCCGACCTTCTGACTTGTAGCGTCTTCCGGTGGAAAATTGTCGAGTAGCCTCTCCAGGTTTTGCTTTGCTTGCTGCCCAAGCTGTAAGCTGTGAGTACCGCCTCTCCAGGCTTAGCTTCACTCTTTGTTCGAGCCGGAAGCTAAGTACCCTTGTGACAATGATAGCAGTGTGAATTTCGCCTCTCCAGGCTTAGTCTCGCTCTTTGTTCGAGCCGGAAACTAAGCACCTTTGTGACGACGGTGAGCAGTGTGAGTTTTGCCTCTCCAGGCTTTGCTTTGCTTGTTGCCCAAGCTGGAAGCTGTAAGTACCGTCTCTCCAGGCTTAGCTTCACTCTTTGTTCGAGCCGGAAGCTAAGTACCTTTGTGACAACGGTAAGCGGTGAGTACCCTCTTTCCAGAGATAGCTTCGCTCATTGCCCGAGCCGGAAGCTGCATACCTCCGTGTTTGTGACGACGGGGTAGCGTGAATATCTCCTTTCCAGGGATTTGTGATGATTTTGTCTCCACAGTCCACGATGCTGCTTCGACGGTTGTTTCTGATTTTGTGCCACTAGGGGCTGGATAACGCAGGGATCCGTCTAGGGGATGTGCAGTTACTCATAGGTTCTTGTGTCCCAACTTTCCATTGCGTAGTTGGTGCCCACTGGGGAATTTCTGATTCCTTTGGGGTGCAGACACAAAGATGCTCTTTCTGATGTGAGCGGTGCCTTATGATTGGCTGACGTCCTTTGACGTTGGCGGAGTATCCCGGTTCATCCTTATTCGGGTATCTCTTTTTGATTTTTCTGATTTTTGCTGCCTCTGTGTAGGCTGTTATCCGCTGGGGATTCTGGATTTTGTCTCCACAGTCCACGATGCTGTTTCGACGATTGTTTTTGATTTTTGTGCCACTGAGGGCTGGATAACGCAGGGATCCGTCTAGGGGATGTGCAGTTACTCATAGGTTCTTGTGTCCCAACTTTCCATTGAGTAGTTGGCGCCCATTGAGGAATTTCTGTTTCCTTGGGGTGTAGACACGAAGATGCTCTTTCTGAGACGAGCAGTGCCTTATGATTGGCTGACGTCCTTTGGACGTTGGTGGAGTATCCCGGTTATCCTTATTCGGGTAACTCTTTTTAATTTTTTGGATTTTGTTGCCTCTGTGTAGGCTGTTATCCGCCAGGGGATTTTGTCATTGGTTTGTGATTGGCCTCTTCTATTAGGCAGATCATCTTGATGTTCAATGATAGGCTGAGAGCCGGATTCCTCTTGGGGAATGATTATTGATCTTTTTATGATTTTTCCTTTTGAAGGAGTGCCTCTTATGTAGGCGACTGAGGAATTGGAGTTCAGTATTCGGCTGAGTGCCAGATTCCACTTGGGGAATACTTATTGATATTTTTGATTTTTCTCTTTTTGCAGGGATGCCTCTGAGTAGGCGATTGGGGAATGAGGGATCTTATGTATCCCAGAGTATTATTTAGGAAGCCTCTGCAGGCTTAGCCTCACTCAACGCTTGAGCTGGAGAGCTATCTTCACTGAGGAAGTTTAAGTCCTTTGACTTGGATATTCTGCTTGGGAGATCGTACTTCCATTGGGGATTTTGACGATCTTGCTTTGATAGCTCTCGCTGGGAAATTTGGCCCGTGAGCTTGAGTTGAGGTTTCTCTGGGGAGTATTTTTTCTGCGAGCCTCTCCAGGCTCATTTATTCTGAGAGAGTATTATTTTTGCAAGCCTCTCCAGGCTTTAGTTATGATGAAAGAGTATTATTTCGGCGAGCCTCTCCAGGCTCAATTATTCTGAAGGAGTATTATTTCGGCAAGCCTCTCCAGGCTCAATTATTCTGCGGGAGTATTATTTAGGCAAGCCTCTCCAGGCTCAATTATTTTGAGAGTATTATTTCGGCGAGCCTCTCCAGGCTCAGTTATTCTGTACGAGTATTTTTTCGGCAAGCCTCTCCAGGCTCAGTTATTTTGAGAGAGTATTATTTCGGCGAGCCTCTCCAGGCTCAATTATTCTGTACGAGTATTTTTTTTTCGGCAAGCCTCTCCAGGCTCAGTTATTCTGTATGTTTTGTTGGATTTTCTGTATCTTTGCCTTTTTTCATTTTCGGCTTTTTCTGTATTTTCCCTTTTCTTCTGATTTGGCTTTTTCTGTATTTTGCCTTTTTTATGTTTTTGGCTTTTGCTGTACAGAAATGTCTCAGTTATTCTGAGAGAGTATTATTTCGGCGAGCCTCTCCAGGCTCAATTATTTTGAGAGAGTATTATTTCGGCGAGCCTCTCCAGGCTCAGTTATTTTGAGAGAGTATTATTTCGGCAAGCCTCTCCAGGCTCAATTATTCTGAGAGTATTCTTTCGGCGAGCCTCTCCAGGCTCAGTTATTTTGAGAGAGTATTGTTTCGGCAAGCCTCTCCAGGCTCAGTTATTCTGAGAGTATTCTTTCGGCAAGCCTCTCCAGGCTCAGTTATTCTGTATGACGCTGTTGATTTTCTGAATCTTTGCATTTTGTTTGCTGCTGTCATACACAAGCAATTTTCTATTTTTCTATTTTTTATGCAATTGCCTCATGATGAGGTCTTTGAATGTGCAATTAATGTGCGCGATGCACAAAATGCAAGTTTAATTATTTTATTAATTTGTTGTTTTTTAGAAAAAATGAATGGCTCCCCCTATCCTCTTCTTCTTGGAGGAATTTTGTCATCGACGTGAGGGAGGATTTCTGTTATTGCCAATACGGCCGTTATTCATTTCAGTATGCCCGTATTGTATTGAAAATTTGTTCATAACCCTAATTTTGGTACGGGCGTACTGAACATGATACGGGCGTATTGTTTTTCTGAAGTTTATATATTTTTTGTTTTTTCAATAAACAGAGAATAAGTGATCTTCCAGTACACCTATCATCTGTATGCATGTATGCAGTATGATGCACCTAATTCTATTTGATTCTTTTTTCAAAAGAATTAACCGATGCGTTTTTGTGTTTGGATTTTGCCATTCCTCCAGACGAACTGTGCTCTGCCGATTTCTGTTACCGAGGAATGATGCATATTTGATTTTGGTGTCATCAACCAAATGATTCTTCCCTTTCTTTAGAAGATGTGTCAACCCTCCTATTGACCACTATATCTCCATGTTTCCACTAGATTATTCAAAAATCGTTGGGACAAGAGAGAAAAGAAAGAAAGGATATATTTTCAAAGGTTTGTGTTTTAGAGGGGATTATTTTATTTTTGAAAAATGGTTTTTGTAAGAATGGCTGGCCATGGTAGGCTTATATGTTTAGGTTTGTTCGATTAAACACTTATGAGGTTAAGCACATCTTTGTTATTAATGATTGTGCTTTGACAACTTGGATAGCTTTTCTTGAGCCCCTTGTTGAATTCAATTGATGGTACCATCATGGATTTATTTTGTTTTTCTTTTTTGACGGCCCTAACTTTTGCCTAAAACACCCATTTGTGATGTCTTAGCGGGCTTTTGTTTTTGTTCATTATTTTGTAACCCTAATTTTTGCCTAGGTCACCCTTTTGTGGGATTCCTAGCAGGTCTTTTGCTCTTATTTTTGTGCAGCCCCCTTTTTGGGTTTCCTGCCGAGCTTTTTGTTTTTTTAGGATTTTTGTCCTGAATGGATTTCTTTTATCCATGACGGCACTTATTGAGGCCAAGAAAAGGTGCTCCAAGTTGACACACACACTTCCACATAAAAATGATGTGGGTTTATTATTATTAAGATGATTTTAACCTCATTCATGTTTATTCAAACAGGGTTAAAATAATGTGGTCTAGAATTTTATTGCAAGCGAGAAAAGAAGCAATAAAGAAGAATGATTTTATTATAATCATAATGGAAACATGTGCCCTATCGAGGCTCGGGGGTCGGGCTGTCCCCGAGGAGTGATCTCTAATAGTCACTGAATTTACACATCCCTATTAGAAGGAAAAGGACACTCGATGACGACAACCGGCCTTGACGATTGTGAACCGGCCTTCCTAAAGATCTGGCTTAAAGAACGTCGAGAAGGATCTTGGTTCCTCTTCGTCCTTTGATCTTTGTTAGGGTTGTATCTTAACCCTTGTTTCCCCGGATTGTCTTTGATAATGGGTAGCTCCGGGATTCCTTGGGAGTCCTTGCCTAATTCTTGTCTTGGCAAGTATCCGTTCTTTGTGAGCGTATGAGCTACCTTCTTCATTTCTCGGGGAAACGTTTCGACATTGGCGATTTCCAATGCTTGGAAGGCGGTTTCCAAAGCTTCCTCTGCTGCATCCACATAAGGTATGGTGGATGGCTTGCTGATGAGTATGTCATCTTCAGCTTGCACGGTCACCAGCTTGTCACCCATTATGAACTTGACTTTCTGGTGGAGCGTTGAAGGAACAGCTTTCGCATCATGAATCCAAGGTCGGCCGAGGAGACAGCTGTATGCGGGAGTGTTGTCCATCATTTGAAATTCGACGTTGAAGATATTGGGTCCAATTTGGATTGGAAGATTGATCTCTCCCACCACTTCTCTTTTAGATCCATCGAAGGCTCGAACGATCATATTGCTCGGGCGCATTTGGACTCCCTTGATTGCCAATTGCTTGAGCGTTCTTTTTGGCATTACGTTCAAGGAAGATCCATTATCTACCAAGACTTTTAGCGATGTAATACTCCTTGCACTTTATAGAGATGTGCAAGGGCTTGTTTGTGGTTTGATCCCTTGGCGGGGATTTCTTCATCGATGAAGGTGAGGTGATCATTAGCCTTGATGTGACTAACAATCCCCTCAAACTCGTCTTGGGAGATAGTGTGCGACACGTATGCCTCGTTCAAGACTTTCAACAGATCTTGTCGATGCGGTTCGGAGCTTCGGATCAACGACGACAGCGTAATCTTTGCTGGCGTCTTATGAAGTTGATCCTCGATGGAGTACTCGCTCTATCAGATATACTTTAACAGCTCGTCTGTCTCCTCCTCAGATTCTTTTTCCTCGGTTTTCTTTTCTTCTTTTTCTTTATTCTTGGGGGCTTTATCATGAAGATCTTCGGGAGTGTAGATCCTGCCACTCCAAGTCATGCCCCCAAGTCCAGCGATGTTGGAGATATCGCTGTCGGCAGAAGAGTGGATGTCGTATATCCACGGCACAGCCTTATTTGATTCGTAAGGGAAAGGTCTTGGAGCGGTGATCCTTAATGGTGTCGGACCTTCCCCTTTATTCGTCTTGATTACCAACAACGGAGTTGATGTGCGCTCGCTTGGCGCGGTTGTTGGTTTACACTTGATGACGAACGGCGTGCGATCCATTTTTGAACATACGCATCGATTTAATCCTTTCTTTTTATTTATGTTTATTACTGAATTACTAGGAGGGATGTATGAAATGAATGATTCCTAGATCCCTCCATGATCTATATGCATGAGATGATGATGTTGAATATGCATGCATTGTGTTTATTGAACTAAGCATTATCATGTTTTTAGGATTTTCCTAAGATGATGCATGATATTGCTTGGTTTGGGTAAATACATATTTTTCTTTTGAATATTCTGTATCTTTTTTGTATTTTTTGGGTGAAAAGGGAAACTACCTATATGAATGCAATGAAGGTAGATGTTAACACCATGTACTAGAAGATCTTTATTTCTATTTATTCTTTTTATTTAAAAAAGAATGTTGTATGTTTAAAAGGTGCAAATGTATGCTCATACAATGTCACATAAAAATGCACAAACAATTCACTCATCCACGAACAGTCATGAGCGAATCACGAGGTAGGGGTCTCCTGCAGAAAAGTGCATATTCAAGGAGGATCTAACTGTTCTCACTTGGTCAAAGGCCCCCAAGGTGCCCCCATTATAGGGACCCAATTCCTCTCATCGTAGGTCGATGGAAAGCTCCAACGCACCGTCGGACTCAAGTTCATGGTTATCACCTTGAGTGATGTTTTCCGACAACGGTCTCGTAGGCTCCTATAGACCCATTCAACCGGCCGTACTAACATCCACTCCCTATGGTTAACCACTCATGCCCCCGGGTATAGAGGGAACTGTTGTGTGCAAAGGTTTGTGTACAGTTTGTATTTCAAACAATTGCGGAATTTAAACATACAACAGTTATTTAAAGCCATATAATAAATCATGTTATCAAACAAGGGGTAATGAAGTAATTTTAACTATTATTTGTTAAAATAATCTGTCACTAAATGGGACTGACTCTCGAAGCTTCCCCAGTGAAGTCGCCATCTGTCGCCACCCGGCCCAAACGGGCTTTCGGCATTCGCGAAGGATGGTTGGACTCGTTTATTTGTTTAAAAATATGGATTGCTAGAATGACGTATTCTCAAACTGAGACCTTGTCAAACGAGCAATTTTATTAAATGATTCACCAATCCATATTAATCCCAAGCGGGACCCTCCATGGATTAGTGGTTTTCGTAAAAGGAGGGTTCGTGGAGTCGCCACCAATGTTTTACTCAAAACATTGGAAAAAGGGATAAGGCAATTGATTTTATAAATCAACTTTGGCCATTACAACCAGAGTTGGGTAAGGGAGTCGGTTACGCGTGGGGAAGGTGTTAGCACCCCACAGCGCCCCTTTCGGGTTCCCTATGACAGATTATTTCTAAAATAATAGCGTAAAATTACTAAATTACCCCTATTTATTATCAGCGATTATAAATTAATTATCTACATGATGACAGTTTAAATATGCACACAGAAAGCAGTAAAAGGAAGGATTTAAGAAGAAACCTCTTGAAGCGTGCTTTTATATATTGAGTAAAACTGGGAAGCTTTTTGGCGTTCCCTCGCTCTACAAGCTCGCTCGCTCCTTCCTAAAAACTTTTAACTACGGAAATCCGGAGGATTTCCCTTCGACTAGGTTCGAATCTCCAAGCTAAGTGCTCAGAATTCCAGAACTTCGTCGGATCGACTCCCAGAGAGATTTCTAGGGCAGAACACTGTTCAAAAACCCCAGAATACTCAAGGAGGGAGTCAAAACTGAGTGTGAAAGTGTGGAATGACGTCCAATTGACGTCATATTTATAGGGAATAGGCGCAATACGGCCTACAGGAGCAATACGGCCGTATTGAAATTTTTGAACTTCAATACGGTCGTATTGAGTTCAATACGGCCGTATTGAAATTCAGAAATTTCAATACGCCCGTATTGGTTTCAGTACGGCCGTATTGAAGTTTCAGAAACTTCAATACGCCGTATTGAGTTCACTGCGGCCGTATTGAAGCTTCAATACGGCCGTATTAAGTTCAGTACGGCCGTATTGGGCTTCATTCCCTCCACTTCCTTATTTTGAGCTATTCTAAGACCTCTAGACCTACAGAGAACCCTCCTAGGGCCTTCCGGGAGTCCTTCTGGCTGATCTTCCTTCAGTCTTCGAGAGTCTTCAAGCTTTATTTCCGACCCGGACAATTTCAGGGGTCTACAGGGGCATGGCCGAGAGATATAAGAGGTCAACATTGGGACCCATATCAGTGATGAAATAAGGACACATGTTTCCGCTATGATTATGATAAAATCATTCTTCATTGCTTCTTTTCTTGCTTATAATAAAATTCTAAACCACATCATTTTTAACCCTGTTTGAATAAACATGAATGAGGTTAAAATCATCTTAATAATAATAAACCCATATCATTTTCATGTGGAGGTGTGTGTGACAACTTGGAGCACCTTCCCTTGGCCTTGACAAGTGCCATCATGGGTAAAAAGAAATCCTTTAAAATAAAAGAAGCTCGGCAGGAAACCCAAAAAGGGGACTGCGCAAAAATAAGAGCAAAAGACCCGCTAGGAATCCCACAAAAGGGTGACCTAGGCAAAAGTTAGGGTTACAAAAATAAACAAAAACAAAGGTCCGCTAAAACGCCACAAAAGGGTGTTTTAGGCAAAAATAAGGACAATCAAAAAACAAAAATAAATCCATGATGGTACCATGAACGGAATTCAAAAAGAAAGGTTCAAGGGAAGCTATCCAAGTTGTCGAATCACAACACGACTTTTTAACTTCATAAGTGTTTAATCAAACAAGCCTAAACACTTAAGCCTACCATTGGCCATCCATTCTTACAAAAACCATTTTTGAAAAATAAATCCCCTCTAAAACACAAACTTCAGAACAAAAATATCTTTCCTTTCTTTTCTCTCTTGTCCCGAAAGATTTTAGAATAATCTAGTGGAAGCATGGAGAAATAAATCATCACTGAAAATGGATCTAATCTGAATAATAAAATGGGGGAAGAACTGTGCCAAGAATTCAAGATCCAACACCATAACTTTTCCCCATATCGGCTGAAGATGAATGGGGCAGTCGAGGCAACCAATAAGAACATCAAGAAAATAGTGCAAAAGATGGTTGTCTCATTTAAAGACTGGCACGAGATGTTACCCTTCGCTCCTCATGGCTATAGGACTTCAGTACATACATCTACAGGAGCTACTCCATTCTCCCTCGTTTAGGGGATGGAGGCAGTTCTACCCATCGAAGTCGAAATACCTTCCCTAAGGGTAATCATGGAAGCAAAACTTTCCGAAGCAGAATGGGTTCAAAGCCGGTATGACCAGTTGAACCTCATTGAAGAAAAACGGCTGAACGCCATATGCCATGGTCAAGCCTATCAAAGGAAAATCAAAAAGGCTTTTGACAAGAAAGTCCACCCTCGAGTCTACCATGAGGGAGAGTTGGTAATAAAGAAATTGCTACCAACTCGAAAGGACAAAACCGGAAAGTGGGCCCCGAATCACGGAGGACCATACGTGGTAAAACGAGCCTTCTCAGGAGGAGCATTGATCCTCACAGACATGGATGGAAAAGAACTTCGATACCCAGTCAACGCTGACGTGGTAAAGAAGTACTATGCTTGAAGACGTTGCTTGCATAGGCCCGCTAGGATGAAGACCCAAAAAGGGCGTCCTAGGCAAAAGTTAGGGCAAAATAAAAAGCCCGCCAGTACAAGGGTACTAGGCAAAACAAAGGCGAAATTATCCCCGCTAGGATACGTCCTAGGCAAAAGTTAGGGGCAAAAGAATAAGATGTAAAAGCAAAGCAAGCAACGGTCATTTGAATCGAAAACCGAAAGGCGGTTCAAGTGATTATCTTCTAGAAGCAAGCGCCTTGCAGCATCTACACTCCTGGCTCAGGCATCTCACCCGAAGCAACTAGGGGAATGTAAAGAGCAACAATTACAGATATAATTGTTAAGCCCAATGTATATAGCCTACCCTGACCAGCCATTCTTCAGAAAATTCTTCTGTATATCTTTCTGTAAAAACACTTGTGAATATTAATAAAATATCTATTCATTTCTTTTCTCTCTTGACCATGTGATTATGCCTCTAAATTGGTATTTCTAAAAAATTGTATGAAATTCCTTAATAATCGGTCAATAAAGAAAATTGGAGGGGTTCCTATAAAATCCATAATCTCCTGCATAAAAGGCTCACAAAAATATTCCCTCACGTCGATGACAGAAATTCCTCCAAGAAAAGGAGGATAGGGAGAGCCATTCATTTTTCTAAAAACATTAAATAATAAAACTTGCATTTGTGCATCACACACATTAGTTGCACATTCAAAGACCTTATCATGAGGCAATTGCATAAAATAGAAAATAGGAAAAATTGCTTGTGTATGGCAGCGGTCAACAGAAAAAGCCGCAAATCAACAGAAAAGGCAAAAATACAGAAAAAGCCAAAAAAAATGACAAAAAAGGCAAAAAATACAGAAAAAGCCAAAAACGACAAAAAGGCAAAAGATTTAGAAAATCGATCGCCTCGTACAGAATAACTGAGCCTGGAGAGGCTTGCCGAAACAATACTCATGCAGAATAACTGAGCCTGGAGAGGCTTGCCGAAACAATACTCATGCAGAATAACTGAGCCTGGAGAGGCTTGCCGAAACAATACTCCCACAGAATAACTGAGCCTGGAGAGGCTTGCCGAAATAATACTCCCACAGAATAACTGAGCCTGGAGAGGCTTGCTGAAATAATACTCCCACAAAATAATTAAGCCTGGAGAGGCTTGCCGAAATAATACTCTCCAAAAGACGTCTCAGCTCGCATTCTTGGGCTGAAAACCAATTCTTCATACAGAATAATTGAGCCTGGAGAGGCTTACCGAAATAATACTCCTTCAGAATAACTGAGCCTGGAGAGGCTCGCCGAAATAATACTCTCTCAGAATAATTGAGCCTGGAGAGGCTCGCCGAAACAATACTCCCTCTTAGAATAATTGAGCCTGGAGAGGCTCGCCGAAATAATACTCCCCAGAGATATCTCAGCTTCCACTCACGGGCCAAATTCCCCAGTGAAAGCTATCAAAGCGAGATCAGCAAAATTCCCCAACGGAAGCATGATCCAAACAAAATATCCAAGTCAAAGGACTTAGACTTCCTCAGTGGAAGATAGCTTTCCAACTCAAACGAAGAGTGAAGCTAAGCCTGAAGAGGCTTTCTAAATAATACTCTGGGATACATAAGATCCCCAAATCCCCAGTCGCCTACTCAAGAGGCATTCCTACAAAAAGGAAAAAAATCAAAAGATCAATAATCATTCCCCAAGTGGAATCCGGCTCTTGGCCAAACATCAAGCGTCAAGATGATCTGCCTAACAGAAGAGGCTAATCACAATCAATGACAAAATCCCCCAGCGGATAACAGCCTACACAGAGGCGACAAAACCAGAAAAACAAAAAGAGTCACCCGAATAAGGATAACCGGGATACTCCACCATCGTCGAAAGGACGTCAGCCAATCATAAGGCACCGCTCATCTCAGAAAGAGCATCTTCGTGTCTACACCCCAGGGAAACAGAAATTCCTCAATGGGCACCAACTATGCAAAGGAAAGTTGGGACACAAGAACCTATGAGTAACTGCACATCCCCTAGACGGATCCCTGCGTTATCCAGCCCTCAGTGGCACAAAAATCAAAAACAATCGTCAAAGCAGCATCGTGGACTGTGGAGACAAAATCAAAATCAACATCCAGAATCCCCCAGTGGATAATAGCCTACACAGAGGCTACAAAATCAGAAAATCAAAGAGAGACACCCGAATAAGGATAACCGGGATACTCCACCAACGTCAAAGGACGTCAGCCAAACATAAGGCATCGCTCAAATCAAGAAGAGCATCTGTGTCTACACCCCAAGGAGTCAGAAATTCCCCATGGGTACCAACTATGCAAATGCAAGTTGGGGCACAAGAACCTATGAATGAATGCACATCCCCTAGACGGATCCCTGCGTTATCCAGCCCTCAGTGGCACAAAATCAGAAAAATGTCGAAGCAGCATAGTGGACTGTGGAGACAAAAAAATCATCTCAGATCCCTGGAGAGGGTAAACTCGCATTGCCGAAGTGATCAGAAGACACGGACGCAGACCCTGGAGAGGGCAAACTCAGTTGCCTAGGTCGTCAGAGACCAAACAAAGTCTGGAGAGACGGTACTCAAACAAAGTCTGGAGAGACGGTACTCAAACAAAGTCTGGAGAGACGGTACTCAAACAAAGTCTGGAGAGACGGTACTCAAACAAGGTCTGGAGAGACGGTACTCAAACAAAGTCTGGAGAGACGGTACTCAAACAAGGTCTGGAGAGACGGTACTCAAACAAGGTCTGGAGAGACGGTACTCAAACAAGGTCTGGAGAGACGGTACTCAAACAAGGTCTGGAGAGACGGTACTCAAACAAGGTCTGGAGAGACGGTACTCAAACAAAGTCTGGAGAGACGGTACTCAAAGAAGGTCTGGAGAGACGGTACTCAAACAAAGTCTGGAGAGACGGTACTCAAACAAGGTCTGGAGAGACGGTACTCAAACAAGTTCTGGAGAGACGGTACTCAAACAAAGTCTGGAGAGACGGTACTCAAACAAGGTCTGGAGAGACGGTACTCAAACAAGGTCTGGAGAGACGGTACTCAAACAAGGTCTGGAGAGACGGTACTCAAACAAGGTCTGGAGAGACGGTACTCAAACAAAGTCTGGAGAGACGGTACTCAAAGAAAGTCTGGAGAGACGGTACTCAATCAAAGTCTGGAGAGACGGTACTCAAAGTCTGGAGAGACGATACTCAAAGTCTGGAGAGACAGTACTCAAGGTCTGGAGAGACAGTACTCAACCATCAGCGTCATCAAAGGCACGTTGGTGTTCAACTTCCGGCTCGGGCGTCGAGTGAAGTTGACCCTGGAGAGGGTAAACTTAGCTACCGAGGTTGTCAGAAGCGCCGAGGTATGCAACAACCTGGAGAGGCTACTCAACAATTTTCCACCGGAAGACGCTACAAGTCAGAAGGTTGGCACATCACCCGGACAATTGGGTCAACTCCTTTACTTGTCAGCCGGTACACCAAAAGGCCGTCCGACTAAGTAAAGGGGGGGCAGCTGTAGACCCCTAAAATTGTCCGGGTCGGAAATAAAGCTTGAAGACTCTCGAAGACTAAAGGAAAGTCAGCCGGAAGGACTCCTGGAAGACCCTGGAAGACCCTAGGATGATTATCTGTAGGTTTAGAGGTCTTAGAGTAGCAAAAAATAAGAAAGTGGAGGGAATGAAGCCCAATACGGCCTCCCAAGAGTTCAGTACGGCCGTATTGAACATTTTAAACTACAATACGGCCGCACTGAACTCAATACGGCCGTATTGAAGTTCAATACGGCTGCATTGAACTCAATACGGCTGCACTGAACTTCAATACGGCCGTATTGAGGTTTTTGAACTTCAATACGGCCGTATTGAATTCAATACGGCCGTATTATAGTTCAAAACTTCAATACGGACCGTATTGACCCCCAGAAACCGTATTGAGCCTCTTCCCTATAAATATGACGTCAATGGGACGTCATTTCACACTTTTGGACTGAGTTTTAACCCTCTTCTTGAGTATTCTGGGTTTTTTTGAGCAGTGCTCTGCCTAGAAATCACTCGGAGAGTTGATCCGACAAAGTTCTTGAGTCACGAGCCATTTGCTTGAGTCTCGAACCTAGTCGAAGGGAAATCCTCCGGATTTCCATAGTTAAAATTTTATAGGAGGGAGCGAGCGGTCTTGTAGAGGGAGGGAACGCCAAAACGCTTCCCAATTTCTGTCAAGATATATAAGAAAGCACGCTTCAAAGGTTTATCTCTTTAAAGTCCCTTCTTTTACCGCTTTCTGTGTGTGCATATTTAAACTGTCATCATGTAGATAGTTAATTTATAATTGCTTAGAATAAATAGGGGTAATTTAGTAATTTCGCACTATTATTTTTAAATAATCTGTCATAGGGAACCCGAAAGGGGCGCTGTGGGGTGCTAACACCTTCCCCACGCGTAACCGACTCCCTTACCCGACTCTGGTTGTAATGGCCGAAGTCGATTTTTGAATCGATTGCCTTAAACCTCTTTTTCCAATGTTTTGAGTAAAACATTGGTGGCGACTCCATGAACCCTTTCTTTTTATGAAAACCACTAATCCATGGAGGGTCCCGCTTGGGATTAACATGGATTGGTGAGCCTTTTAATAAAATTGCTCGTTTGACGAGGTCTCAGTTTGAGAATAAGTCATTCTAGCAATCCATATTTTTTTAACAAATAAAAGAGTCCAACCATCCTTCGCGAATGCCGAAAGCCCGTTTCGGGCCGGTGGCGACAGGAAGCAGTTGGCCGACGCATTTCTCAAGCGCTACAAGTATAACATCGACCTAACACCCGATAGGTTCGATCTTCAAGCCTTGATTAAGAAAAGTGATGAATCTTTTAAGGCGTACGCCCAACGATGGAGGGAGTTGGCGGCACAAATAGAGCCCCCGCTGTCGAATAAGGAGACGGTGTCCCTATTTATAAACTCGTTGACCGGTCCCTATTATGACAAGATGATAGGGAACACGACAACGCTCTTCTCGGACATCATCACCATTGGAGAAAGAGTGGAACAAGGGCTGAAAAGTGGGAAGCTAGCTAAGCCTTCCCAATCATTTGAAGCTAAGAAGACCTTTGGGAAGAAGAAGGAGGGAGGAGTCAACGCCATAACTATTTCTTCATCTTCCTCCGCTTCGAAGTCGGGAAAGTCGCAGTACAACCCTGTGAAGAAGTTTGATAAACTTCCGACCACATATAGCGACCTCCTACCGAAGCTAGTGCAAGCTCATCTTCTAGCTTACATTCCACCAAGGAAAATTGATCCACCTTACCCCGATTGGTACAATCCGCAAGACAAATGTCTATACCATTCGGGGGCACCGGGGCATTCAACGGAGAACTGTAGAGCTCTCAAATATAAGGTCCAAGACCTTATCGATGCCGGATGGATCACTTTTGATTCGACAGCGCCCGACGTGAGCAAGAATCCTCTGCCGAAGCAGGAGTAGAAAGAAGAGCAAGCCACGATAGGGCCCCTCCACATTTTTCTTTTCTTTTTGGGACTCATGATCAGTACCCGAGATCATGAGATCTTTTTCATGTAAATAAGGGTTTTTGTACAGTTTTTCATACATATCAATAAAGAGGCATTTTTCACACATCATTCTCTCATTTATTCTTTTCTCTCTTTCTCTCATTAACATTAATAATTCTAAACCAAAAACAGAACCAATAAAACAATTATGTCTGTGATTGTTCGCTCCGACCGGGATCCGAAAGTTGAGGATGAATGGGTTGAGTTGGACAGTGATGAGGAGACCATCTCTCCGGATCTGCAAAGACTGCTAGATCAAGAAGCTCGTCTACTCCAACCGTACCAAGAGAAATTGGAGACCGTGAATTTGGGGCAGGGCCAAGAGATAAAAGAGGTCAACATTGGGACCCATATCAGTGATGAAATAAGAGCGCAATTGATCCAATTGTTAAGGGAATATAAGGACGTATTTGCATGGTCGTATCATGATATGCTCGGTTTGGACTCTAACATTGTCGAGCACAAGTTACCGTTGAAAGAAGGGTTTCGACCCGTCAAACAAAAGCTCCGACGAATCAAGCCCGAGTGGTCTTTAAAGATCAAGGAGGAGGTAGAAAAGCAATTAGATGCGGGATTCTTGGTTGTATCTCAGTATCCCGAATGGCTGGCTAACATCGTGCCAGTCATTAAAAAGAATGGAAAGGTTAGAGTTTGTGTTGACTACAGGGATCTGAATCGTGCCAGTCCAAAGGACGATTTTCCCTTACCTCACATCGATACACTAGTGGATCATACAACCACGAACACACTCTATTCCTTTATGGATGGGTACTCTGGGTACAACCAAATCAAGATGAATGAGGAAGACCGCGAGAAAACTTCCTTCATTACACCCTGGGGCACTTTCTGCTACAGGGTGATGCCTTTTGCACTCAAAAATGCGGGTGCCACCTACCAACGAGCGATGGTGATGTTATTCCACGACATGATTCACAAAGAAATCGAAGTATACGTGGACGACATGATCGCAAAGTCGAAGGACGAAATGGACCATATCCAATATTTGAGAAAATTATTCAACAGGCTTCGCAAGTATCAGCTTAAGCTAAATCCGGCTAAGTGTACTTTCAGAGTTCGGTCGGGTAAGCTTCTCGGGTTCATCGTCAGTAAAAAAGGCATAGAGGTGGACCCCGATAAAGTGAAGGCAATAATGGAAATGCCTCCTCCTAAGACCGAGAAAGAGATAAGAGGATTCCTCGACAGGGTGAACTACGTCGCAAGGTTCATCGCACAGTTGACTGACACGTGCAAACCAATATTCAGGCTGTTGCGCAAGAATCATTCGGAATCTTGGGATGAGGATTGTCAACAAGCTTTTGATAAGATCAAACAGTGCTTGGCCAATCCACCAGTATTGGTGCCACCTGTCGAGGGAAGACCATTAATCCTCTACTTAACCGTGCTTGATGAGTCCATGGGAGGTGTGCTAGGACAACAAGATGAAACGGGAAAGAAAGAACGAGCCATCTACTACCTGAGCAAGAAATTTCTCGACTATGAGACCCGCTACACGCCGTTAGAAAAGACGTGCTGTGCGTTAGCATGGGCAACACAACGGCTCAGGTAGTATATGATTAGGTATACTACTTGGTTGGTTTCCATAATGGATCCAATTAAGTACGTGTTCAAAAAACCAATAATCACTGGGAAGATTGCCCGATGGCAAGTACAGTTATCAGAATTTGACATCATACATGTCACACAAAAGGCCATCAAGGGCAGTACCCTAGCTGATTACCTAGCACACGGGCCGACCAACGACTACCAATCCCTTCAGGATAATTTCCCCGATGAGGATATAATGAATCTACAACATGAAGAGCCTAAAAATGATGCGTGGACCATGTATTTTGATGGAGCCTCCAACATGCTTGGACGAGGGATTGGCACAGTGCTAATCTCTCCACAAGGAAAATACATTCCCATAACAGCAAGACTCAATTTCGATTGTACAAACAACATGGCTGAATACGAGGCTTGCGCGTTGGGAATCCAAGCAGCCATCAACAATGGTATCCTAAAACTCAAAGTGTTTGGTGATTCGGCCCTAGTCATCTACCAACTACGAGGTGATTGGGAAGTCCAAAATCCTAAACTGATACCATATGTTGAGCACATCAAAGATTTGGCACATTTCTTCCAAAGTGTCATCTTTGAATACATTCCAAGGGAGGAGAATCAGTTTGCCGACGCTCTTGCTACGCTCTCGTCGATGTTCGCCTTGGATAGTGAGCATGAAATGCCCATCATCAATATCCGACGGCACGATAAGCAAGCGTTCTGCCTTCTGATAGATAAAGTTGTCGATGATCGTCCATGGTTCCATGACATCAAGCAATATTTAACAAAAGAGGAATATCCTGATGCGGCCAATGATAATGACAAGAAGCATATCCAAAGAAGGGCCAGGGGATTTCTGCTAGTCGGTGAAACCCTCTACAAGAAAAATTATGACTCGGTCTTGTTGAGATGTATAGACCAAGTCGAAGCTCAAAATATGATCAAAGAAGTACATGAGGGGGTTTTCGGTACCCATATCCCCGGGCCTGCAATGGCTAAAAAGATCCTCAGGGCGGGATACTATTGGTCGACCATGGAAAGGGATTGTTACCAGTACGTGCGAAAATGCCATAAGTGTCAAGCATACGCCGACAACATTCATGTCCCACCGACTCCACTCAATGTATTGGCTTCACCTTGGCCATTCGCGATGTGGGGCATGGATGTTATTGGACCCATCGAGCCGAAAGCATCCAATGGACATAGATTCATCCTTGTGGCCATTGACTACTTCACCAAATGGGTAGAAGCGGCATCGTATGCTCATGTGACCCGAAAGGTGGTAACATCCTTCATCAAGAAGAACATTATATGCAGATACGGTATTCCCGATAAAATCATCACTGATAATGGGTCTAATTTGAATAACAAAATGGTGGAAGAACTGTGCCAAGAATTCAAGATCGAACACCACAACTCTTCCCCATATCGGCCAAAGATGAATGGGGCAGTCGAGGCAGCCAATAAAAACATCAAGAAAATAGTGCAAAAGATGGTTGTCTCATTTAAAGACTGGCATGAGATGTTACCCTTCGTCTATGGGATGGAGGCAGTTCTACCTGTCGAAGTCGAGATACCTTCTCTAAGGGTAATCATGGAAGCAAAACTTTCCGAGGCAGAATGGGTTCAAAGCTGATACAACCAGTTGAATCTTATCAAAGAGAAACGGCTGAACGCCATATGCCATGGTCAAGCCTATCAGAGGAAGATCAAAAAGGCTTTTGACAAGAAAGTCCACCCTCGAGTCTACCATGAGGGAGAGCTGGTAATGAAGAAGTTGCTCCCAGCTCAAAAGGACAAAATCGGAAAGTGGGCCCCGAATTACGAAGGACCATACGTGGTGAAGCGAGCCTTCTCAGGAGGAGCATTGATCCTCACGGACATGGATGGAGAAGAACTTCGATACCCAGTCAACGCTGACGTGGTAAAGAAGTACTATGCTTGAAGACGTTGCTTGCATAGGCCCGCTAGGATGAAAACCCGAAAAGGGCGTCCTAGGCAAAAGTTAGGGCAAAAATAAAAAGCCCGCCAGTACAAGGGTACTAGGCAAAACAAAGGCGAATTTATCCCCGCTAGGATACGTCCTAGGCAAAAATTAGGGGCAAAAGAATAAGACACAAAAACAAAGCAAGCAACGATCACTTGAACCGAAAACCGAAAGGCGGTTCAAGTGATTATCTTCTAGAAGCAAGCGTCTTGCAGTGTCTACACTCCTGGCTCAGGCATCTCACCCGAAGCAATTAGGGGAACGTAAGAGCAACAATTACAGATATAATTGTTAAGCCTAATGCATATAGCCTACCCTGGCCAGCCATTCTTCAGAAATTCCTTTTGTATATCTTTCTGTAAAAACATTTGTGAATATCAATAAAATATCTATTCATTTCTCTTCTCTTGACCATGTGATTATGCCTCTAAATTGGTATTCCTTAAAAATTGTACGAAATTCCTTTAATAATCGGTCAATAAAGAAAGTTGGAGGGGTTCCTATAAAATCCGTAATCTCCTGCGTAAGAGGCTCACAGAAATCCTCCCTCACGTCGACGACAGAAATTCCTCCAAGAAGAGGAGGATAGGGAGAGCCATTCATTTTTCTAAAAAACATCAACGAAATGATTAAACTTGCATTTTGTGCATCAGACACACATTAGTTGCACATTCAAAGACCTTATCATGAGGCAGTCGCATAAAATAGCAAAATAGGAAAAATTTCTTGTGTATGACAGCAACCAACAGAAAAAGCCGAAAAATCGACAAAAAAGACAAAAATTCAGAAAATCCAACAATCGTACAAAATAACTGAGCCTGGAGAGGCTTGCCGAAATAATATTCCCCAGAGACATCTCAGCTTGCACTCTTGGGCCGAATTCCCAGTGAAAGCTATCAGAGCAAGATCAGCAAGATTCCCCAATGGAAGCATGATCATCCAAACAAAATATCCAAGTCAAAGGACTTAGACTTCCTTAGTGGAAGATAGCTTTCCAACTCGAGCGACGAGTGAAGCTAAGCCTGAAGAGGCTTTCTAAATAATACTCTGGGATACATAAGATCCTCAATCCCCATTCGCCTACTCAGAGGCACTCCTTCAAAAAGAGAAAATCCGAAAAGATCAATAACCATTCCCCAAGCGGAATTCGGTATTCAGCTAAACACCGAACGTCAAGATAATCCGCCTAACAGAAGAGGCCAATCAAGATCAATACGACAGAATCCCCCAGCGGATAACAGCCTACGCAGAGGCAACAAAACCAGAAAATCAAAAAAGTCACCCGAATAAGGATAACCGGGATACTCCACCAACGTCGAAAGGACGTCAGCCAATCATAAGGCATCGCCCACCTCAGAAAGAGCATCTTTGTGTCTGCATCCCCAAGGAATCAGAATTTCCTCAGTGGGCACCAACTACGCAATGGAAAGTTGGGACACAAGAACCTATGAGTAACTACACATCCCTGTAGACCCCTAAAATTGTCCGGGTCGGAAATAAGACTCAAGGACTCTCGAAGACCGAAGGAAAGTCAGCCGGAAGGACTCCTGGAAGACCCTAGGATGATTCTTTGTAGGTCTAGAAGTCTTAGAGTAGCTTAGAATAAGGGTGTGTGAGGATTGGAGCTCAATACGCCCTCCTAGACGTTCAGTACGGCCGTACTGAGCCATTTGAACTACAATACGGCCATAGTGAAATCAATACGGCCGTACTGAAGTTTTTTGAACTTCAGTACGGCCGTACTCAATTCAATACGGCCGTACTGTAGTACTGAAATCAATACGGGCCGTACTGAAATCAATACGGTCGTACTGAAGTTTTTGAACTTCAGTACGGGCCGTACTGAATTCAATACGGCCGTACTGTAGTTCAAAAACTCAGTACGGGCCGTATTGACCCCCTAGGCCGTACTGCGCCTCAATCCTATAAATAGGACGTCATTGGCTCGTCTTTCCACACATTTTTGACACTTTTGGAGCATTCCTCCACCCTCTGGCTGAGTATTCTTGGGTTTTTGAGCTATTCTCTACCCTAGAAATCTCTCCGGAAGCCGATCCGACTAAGTTCTTGAGTTCATGAGCCATTAGCTTGAGACTCGAACCAGTCGAAGGGAAATCTCTTTGATTTCCGTAGTAAATATTATTTTTAGGGAAAGGAGCGAGCAAAAGTGTAGTGGGAAGGAGCGCCAAAAAGCCTCCTAACTTCTTTTTGAGTATATAAAAGCACGCTTCGAAGGTTTATTCCCAAAATCCTTTCTTTTACCGCTTTTTGATTGTTGCATTACACGTTTAAAGCTTTCATCATGTAGATAGTTTACTTACAATCGTTCTAATAAATAGGGGTAGTTTAGTAATTTTACGCTATTATTTATGAAATAATCCGTCATAGGGAACCCGAAAGGGGCGTTGTGGGGTGCTAACACCTTCCCCGCACGTAATCGACTCCCTTACCCAACTCTGGTTGTAATGGCCAAGTTGATTTGTGAAAATCAATTGCCTTATATCTTTTTCCAATGTTTTGAGTAAAACATTGGTGGCGACTCCAAGAACCCCTTTTTGCGAAAACCACTAATCCATGGAGGGTCCCGTTTGGGATTAACACGGATTGGTGAGAATCATTTAACAAAATTGTTTGTCCGATGAGGTCTCAGTTTGAGAATAAGTCGTTCTAACAATCCATCATTTTTCAAAACTAAAAGAAGAGTCTGACCATCGTCGCGAATGCCAACGTCCGTTTCGGCGGGTGGCGACAGATGGCGACTCCGCTGGGGAAGCCTCGAGAGTCAGTCCCATTTAGTGATGGATTATTTCTAAATTGATAGTTTAAAATTACTTCATTACCCCTCGCTTGTATGATAATACGTTTTACCTAATTGGCTTTAATAACTGTTGGATGTTTAAATTTTCGCAATTGTTTGAAATACAAACTGCACACGAACCTTTGCACACAACAGTTCCCTCTATACCCGGGGGCATGAGTGGAAAGCCATAGGGAGTGGATGTTAGTTCGGCCGGTTATCGAATGGGTCTATAGGTGCCCGTAGACCGTTGTCGGAAAGCATCACTCAAGGTGAAAACCATGAACTCAAGTCCGACAGTGCGTTGGAGCTTTCCATCGACTTACGACGAGAGGGATTGGGTCCCTATAATGGGGGCACCTTGGGGGCCTTAGACCGGTGAGAACAGTTAGAACCTCCTTGAATATGCACTTGTCTGCAGGATACCCCTACCTCGTGATTCGCTCGTGACTGTTCGTGGATGAGTGAATTGTTTGTGCATTGTTTATGTGACATTGTTTGAGCATACATTGCATTCTTTAAACATACAACATTCCCCTTTTAAAATAAGAATAAATAGGAATAAGAATCTTCCATTACATGGTGTTAACATCTACCCTCATCACATTCATGTAGGTAGTTTCCCTTTTCACCCAAAAATACAAAAAAACAAAATACCCAAAAAAGAAAAAGAGTTATTTATCCAAACCAAGCAATATCATGCATCATCTTAGGAGCATCTTGAAAACATGATAATGCTTAGTTGAATAAACACAATGCATGCATATTCAACGCCATCATCTCACATCATGCATTCTTATTGAAGATCATGGAGGGATCTAGGGGAGTGCAAGGGCAGTTGAAGAAAGTGGACTTCTTGTTATACCGTGCCGAGAGGTTGGACCACCTCTGTTCTTTGATGCCACATGAGGCTTGTGTTGAGTTCGAGAAATCATATGGACGAGTCCTCGATTTGATGAAGATATGTGTGGATCCGGCCTTTCTGAGAGCATTGGTTCACTTTTGGAGTCTCGATTTGCATTGCTTCGAGTTCCCCCAGTTTGACTTAGTTCCTACTCTCGAGGAGTACGAGCTCATGCTGCGATGGCCCAAATCAGCAGGGGTCTATGTTTTTCATGGTAATTATGTGGCCGTGGAGAGGGTCGCTACTCAAGTCAAACTACCATCACGATCATCTACCTTAGTGAGGAACGGCAGTATCAAAGGTTGGAAGCTCGCTATGATTGAGGATCACCTTTCTTCCTTAGCTGGTGAGGGAGATTGGTTAGCTTTCAACAAGACTCTAGCGTTAGCCGTGTTTGGGACAATCCTATTCCCCTTTCACGCTAACACAGTGGACCATGCCGCTATGGATGCTTTCTTCGCATGGGACGTGCACATGAAGAGTCCCGTGCCTGCCATTCTTGCCGACACCTTGCTTTCTGTCAACATATCTCAGCAGAAGCAAGGGAAAATTATCCGATGCTGCACCTCCTTGTTATATGTGTGGAGCATCACACACTTCTACGCCTCTAGTCACATGGGGACTTTCCCCGATCCGTTGAGGAGCTTTTCAAAGATCCCCGTACGCCGCCGTTATGCTTCCGAATGGAAGGAAGAGATGGAACAGTGGAGCATTGAGCACTTCATATGGGTTTGTCCTTGGTTCCGTCCGAGCAACGTATTGATGAGATGCGGCAGTTACCCAAGCGTACCTTTGATGGGCCTCAGAGGTTGTATAGCTTATTCATCTAGATTGGCTATGAGGCAACTTATGAGGACTCAGATTGTTCCTACTAAAGAGGAGCTTGGAGGATTGTGTTTCTCCTTTGATTCCGAGCATCAAAGGGACATGCACGCTGTCGTTAGAGCGTGGGAGAGACCAATCTACGAGGGAGATCGAGAGCTTGGAAAGCCTCGGGTATCCGTCTCCACCGACTACGAGACTTGGAGGAGCGAGAGGGGAGTGCCCCAACCATCAACCTCTTGCGCAACCGCAGTTACGAGGAGGTTGCTGCAAGAACAAGTCGATGCCTTGACCAAGAAGCTGGAAATCATGGGAGCTCAGATGAGAGTTCTTGAGGAGAAAAACGAAGAATCCAGTTTCGCCATTGACGGTCTACAAAGGCAGTGCAAGAAAAAAGACCATGAGATAGAGCAGCTCAAGGACGAGTGTGCTAACCTTAATGAGAAGGCTATTCGGGCATCCAAAATGCCAAAGGTCGAACCGAGTAGTCAACTCCGAGATGTCGACGCAAAGATAGCACACCTTGAAGCCGAGTACACAAGGGAGGCACAGTTGATCAAGGATATGCCAGATGATCTACTCTCGACTCGATCCGATGCGCAGCAATGGCGGGAAGTTGCTCAACAACAAACCGCAAGCCTTTCCGATTTTCGCAAGAAGGAAAGGGAAGGATTAGCACATATGGCTAAGCTCCGAGAGGAGAAGGATCGAGCCGAAGACGAGCTTAATGAGCTGCAAGCCATGATCAACTACTATATTCAAAAAGTGAAGGACGCTCAAAAGATTAGTGATAATATGAGTCAAGCGGTCCATACGCAAGCCGAAGCAATGGCCCGTCATGTAGAGGAAGCCGAAGTTGAATGGAGAAGAAACATGAACCCGCCTGTGGGTTTCTATCGGCTTTTCTCATTTTGTAAAAATTTGCTTCGAAGCATTGTATAATGAGTTGTACACTTTCTTTGATTAATAAATCGAATTTTTGAGATCTATGAAATCTTTCAATTGCCTTTGCATTTCATAGTCATTCATTTGCATACATCTCTCCTAGTAATTCATTAATAACATTAATAAAAAGAAAGGATTAATCGATGCGTATGTTCAGAATGGATCGCACGCCGTTTGTTATTAAGTGTAAGCCAACAACCGCGCCAAGCGAACGCACATCAACTCCGTTGTTGGTAATCAAGACGAATAAAGGGGAAGGTCCGACACCGTTGAAGATCACTGCTCCAAGACCTTTTCCCTACGAATCGAATAAGGTTGTGCCATGGATATACGACATCCATTCTTCTGCCGACAGCGATATCTCTAACATCGCTGGACTTGGGGGCATGACTAGGAGTGGCAGGATCTACACTCCCGAAGATCTTCATGATAAAGCTCCCAAGAATAAAGGAAAGGAAAAAGAAAAAGAGAAAACCGAGGAAAATAAAGAATCCGAGGAGGAGACTGACGAGCTGTTAAAATATATCCCACAGAGCGAGTACTCCATCGTGGATCAACTTCATAAGACGCCAGCAAAGATTACTCTGTTGTCGTTGATCCTAAGCTCCGAGCCGCATCGGCAAGCTCTGTTGAAAGTCTTGAACGAGGCGTACGTGTCGCACACTATCTCCCAAGACAAGTTTGAGGGGATTGTTAGTCACATCACGGCTAATGATCACCTCACTTTCACTGATGAAGAAATCCCCGCTGAGGGACCGAATCATAACAAGCCCTTGCACATCTCTGTAAAGTGCAAGGAATATCACATCGCTAAAGTCTTGGTGGATAATGGATCTTCCTTGAATGTGATGCCAAAAAGAACGTTTGATCAAGTGGCAATCAAGGGAATCCAAATGCGCCCGAGCAACATGATCGTCCGAGCTTTCGACAGTTCTAAAAGAGAAGTGGTGGGAAAAATCAATCTTCCAATCCAAATTGGACCCACCATTTTTAATGTCGAATTTCAAGTGATGGACATTACTCCCGCGTACAGCTGTCTCCTCGGCCGACCTTGGATTCATGATGCGAAAGCTGTTCCCTCTACGCTCCACCAGAAAGTCAAATTCATAGTGGGTGACAAGCTGGTGACTGTACAAGCCGAAGATGACATACTCATCAGCAAGCCATCTGCCATACCTTACGTGGATGCAGCAGAGGAAGCTCTAGAGACCGCCTTCCAAGCATTGGAGATTGCCAATGTCGAAACGTTTCCCCGAGAAATGAAGAAGGTAGCCTACATGCTCACCAAGAACGGATACTTGCCTGGACAAGGACTTGGCAAGGATTCCCAAGGAATTCCCGAGCTACCCATTATTAAGGATAATCCGGGGAAACAAGGGTTAGGATACAACCCTAATAAAGATCAAAGGACGAAGAGGAACCAAGATCCTTCTCGACGTTCTTTAAGCCAGATCTTTAGGAAGGTCGGTTCACAAGCGTCAAGGTCGGTCGTCGTCATCAAGTGCTCTTCTTCTTCCGATAGGGATGTATAGACCTGATGACTGTTAGAGATCACTCCTCGGGGACAGCCCGACCCCCGAGCCTCGATAGGGCACATGTTTACGCTAGAATTATAATAAAATCGTTCTTTATTAGTTCTTATTGCTTCTTTTCTTGCTTGCAATAAATTTCTAGACCACATTATTTTTAACCCTGTTTGAATAAGCTTGAATGAGGTTAAAATCATCTTAATAACAATAAACCCGCATCATTTTTATGTGGAAGTGTGTGTGACAACTTGGAGCACCTTTCCTTGGCCTCGACAAGTGCCATCATGGATAAAAAAGAAATCCTTTAAGGACAAAATCCTAAAAACAAAAAATCTCGGCAGGAAACCCAAAAAGGGGGCTGCGCAAAGATAAGAGCAAAGAACCCGCTAGGAATCCCACAAAAGGGTGACCTAGGCAAAAATTAAGGTTGCAAAAAATGAACAAAAAACAAAGGTCCGCTGAGACGCCACAAAGGGGTGTTTTAGGCAAAAATAAGGACAATCAAAAAGCAAAAGAAATCCATGATGGTACCATGAGCTGAATTCAAAAAGAAAGGTTCAAGGGAAACTATCTAAGTTGTCGAATCACAACGTCAATAACAAGACTTTCTTAACTTCATAAGTGTTTAATCAAACAAGCCTAAACACATGAGCCTACCTTGGCCAGCCATTCTTACAAAAACCGTTTTCAAAACAATAATAATCCCCTCTAAAACACAAACTTTTGAACAAAAATATCTTTCCTTTCTTTCTCTTGTCCCAAACGATTTTAGAATAATCTAGTGGAAACATGGAGATATAGTGGTCAATAGGAGGGTTGATACGTCTTCTAAAGGAAGGGAAGGATCACTGGGTTGATGAAACCAATCTCGATATAACACGCATCATTCCTCGGTTACAGAAATCGGCAGCGCACAACCCCTCTAGAGGAATGGCAAAAATCCAAGCAAAGAAACGCATCGGTTAATTCTTTTGAAAAATAAATCAAATAGAATTAGGTGCATCATACCGCATACATGCATACAAATGATAGGTGTACTGGAAGATCACTTATACTCTGTTTATTGAAAAAAAAAATATATATATATATATATATATATATATATATAAACTTCAGAAAAAACAATGCGCCCGTACCATGTTCAATACACCCGTACTAAAATTAGGGTTATGAACAAATTTTCAACTCAATACGGGCGTACTGAAATGAATACGGCCGTATTGGCCATAACGTCCACACCAATACGGGCGTATCGATTTCAATACGGCCCGTATTGGCCCATTCTTTTGTGCATCACACACATTAGTTGCACATTCAAAGACCTTATCATGAGGCAGTTGCATAAAATAGAAAAATAGGAAAAATTTCTTGTGTATGACAGCAGCCAACAGAAAAAAGCCGAAATCGACAAAAAAGGCAAAAAATTCATAAAATCCAACAATCGTACAGAATAACTGAGCCTGGAGAGGCTTGCCGAAATAATACTCCCCAGAGACATCTCAGCTTGCACTCTTGGGCCGAACTCCCAGTGAAAGCTATCAGAGCAAGATCAGCAAGATTCCCCAATGGAAGCGTGATCATCCAAACAAAATATCCGAGTCAAAGGACTTAGACTTCCTTAGTGGAAGATAGCTTTCCAACTCGAGCGACGAGTGAAGCTAAGCCTGAAGAGGCTTTCTAAATAATACTCTGGGATACATAAGATCCTCAATCCCCATTCGCCTACTCAGAGGCACTCCTTCAAAAAGAGAAAATCCGAAAAGATCAATAACCATTCCCCAAGCGGAATTCGGTATTCAGCAAGATAATCCGCCTAACAGATGAGGCCAATCAAGATCAATACGACAGAATCCCCCAGCGGATAACAGCCTACGCAGAGGCAACAAAACCAGACAATCAAAAAAGTCACCCGAATAAGGATAACCGGGATACTCCACCAACGTCGAAAGGACGTCAGCCAATCATAAGGCATCGCTCACCTCAGAAAGAGCATCTTTGTGTCTGCATACCCAAGGAATCAGAATTTCCTCAGTGGGCACCAACTACGCAATGGAAAGTTAGGACACAAGAACCTATGAGTAACTGCACATCCCCTAGACGGATCCCTGCGTTATCCAGCCCTCAGCGGCACCAAAATCAAAAACAACCGTCGAAGCAGCATCGTGGACTGTGGAGACAAAATCATCACAATAGAATCCCCCAGCGGATAACAGCCTACGCAGAGGCAACAAAACCAGAAAATCAAAAGAGTCACCCGAATAAGGATAACCGGGATACTCCACCAACGTCGAAAGGACGTCAGCCAATCATAAGGCATCGCTCACCTCAGAAAGAGCATCTTTGTGTCTGCATCCCCAAGGAATCAGAATTTCCCCAGTGGGCACCAACTACGCAATGGAAAGTTGGGACACAAGAACCTATGAGTAACTGCACATCCCCTAGACGGATCCCTGCGTTATCCAGCCCTCAGCGGCACCAAAATCAAAAACAACCGTCGAAGCAGCATCGTGGACTGTGGAGACAAAATCATCACAAATCCCTGGAGAGGGCAAACTCACGCTACCAAAGTGACCAGAAGCACGGAGGTATGCATCCCTGGAGAGGGCAAACTCACGCTACCAAAGTGACCAGAAGCACGGAAGTATGCATCCCTGGAGAGGGCAAACTCACGCTACCAAAGTGACCAGAAGCACGGAGGTATGCAACCCTGGAGAGGGCAAACTCACGCTGCCAACGTCGTCAGAAACACGGAGGCATGCAGACCCTGGAGAGGGCAAACTCACGCTACCGAGGTCGTCAGAAACACCGAGGTATGCACGAGCCTGGAGAGGCGACGACTAATACTCAGCTACCGACGTCGTCAGAAACACGGAGGTATGCAGCTGCCAACGTCGTCAGAAACACGGAGGCATGCAGACCCTGGAGAGGGCAAACTCACGCTACCGAGGTCGTCAGAAACACCGAGGTATGCACGAGCCTGGAGAGGCGACGACTAATACTCAGCTACCGACGTCGTCAGAAACACAGAGGTATGCAGCTGCCAACGTCGTCAGAAACACGGAGGCATGCAGACCCTGGAGAGGGCAAACTCACGCTACCAAGGTCGTCAGAAACACCGAGGTATGCACGAGCCTGGAGAGGCGACGACTAATACTCAGCTACCGACGTCGTCAGAAACACGGAGGTATGCAGCTGCCAACGTTGTCAGAAACACGGAGGCATGCAGACCCTGGAGAGGGCAAACTCACGCTACCGAGGTCGTCAGAAACACCAAGGTATGCACGAGCCTGGAGAGGCGACGACTAATACTCACCCTGGAGAGGACAAACTCAACCTGGAGAGGCTACTCAACAATTTTCTCACTTGAAGACACTACAAGTCGGAAGGATGACTTACTCCCCGGACAATTGGGTCAACTCCTTTACTTGTCAACCGGTACACCAAAAAAGCCGTTCGACTAAGTAAAGGGGGGGTAGTTGTAGACCCCTAAAATTGTCCGGGTCGGAAATAAGACTCAAGGACTCTCGAAGACCGAAGGAAAGTCAGCCGGAAGGACTCCTGGAAGACCCTAGGATGATTCTTTGTAGGTCTAGAAGTCTTAGAGTAGCTTAGAATAAGGGTGTGTGAGGATTGGAGCTCAATACGCCCTCCTAGAGGTTCAGTACGGCCGTACTGAGCCATTTGAACTACAATACGGCCATAGTGAAATCAATACGGCCGTACTGAAGTTTTTTGAACTTCAGTACGGCCGTACCAAATTCAATACGGCCGTACTGTAGTTCAAAAACTCAGTACGGGCCGTATTGACCCCCTAGGCCGTACTGCGCCTCAATCCTATAAATAGGACGTCATTGGCTCGTCCTTCCACACATTTTGGACACTTTTGGAGCATTCCTCCACCCTCTGGCTGAGTATTCTTGGGTTTTTGAGCTATTCTCTGCCCTAGAAATCTCTCCGGAAGCCGATCCGACTAAGTTCTTGAGTTCATGAGCCATTAGCTTGAGACTCGAACCAGTCGAAGGGAAATCTCTTTGATTTCCGTAGTAAATATTATTTTTAGGGAAAGGAGCGAGCGAAAGTGTAGTGGGATGGGGCGCCAAAAAGCCTCCTAACTTCTTTTTGAGTATATAAAAGCACGCTTCGAAGGTTTATTCCCAAAATCCTTTCTTTTACCGCTTTTTGATTGTTGCATTACACGTTTAAAACTTTCATCATGTAGATAGTTTACTTACAATCGTTCTAATAAATAGGGGTAATTTAGTAATTTTATGCTATTATTTATGAAATAATCCGTCATAGGGAACCCGAAAGGGGCGTTGTGGGGTGCTAACACCTTCCCCACACGTAATCGACTCCCTTACCCAACTCTGGTTGTAATGGCCAAGTTGATTTGTGAAAATCAATTGCCTTATGTCTTTTTCCAATGTTTTGAGTAAAACATTGGTGGCGACTCCAAGAACCCCTTTTTGCGAAAACCACTAATCCATGGAGGGTCCCGTTTGGGATTAACATGGATTGGTGAGAATCATTTAACAAAATTGTTAGTTCGATGAGGTCTCAGTTTGAGAATAAGTCGTCCTAACAATCCATCATTTTTCAAAACTAAAAAAAGAGTCCGACCATCGTCGCGAATGCCAACGTCCGTTTTGGCGGGTGGAGACAGGGTCAGAACGGCCCGTTCTAGATTCAAAACAGCCCATTCTGGATCCAAACATTGTGTGTTAATTTCGTATATTGGAACGACCCATTCTGAAACCGGAATGCAAGAATGCAAAAGAAAATGCAAAGCAGGAATGGATTGGATTTTTTTTTAAAATTTCTTTTAAAAGTAAAGTTATTAGATACTTTTTATGAATGTCAACTAAGTATCGTAAGTAAATTGCTCCTGGTTGTTCAATCATTTGATAACAAGAGTTATTCTTTGATAAATGATCACTATGAGTCAGACTCAACAGAATTTGATCAATCCTTTTTTCTATTGTTAAGGTAGAAAATTGAACAAAGAATTCTCTTTCTTTGTCATCATTGGTGGAGGGATCTATTCCGATGATCTTATTTGCTGAATCTTTATTGATGATTATTATTTTGGAAGCCACTCCTGGCTTTGGTTAGGAAGTCATTCCTGGTCTTGGCATTCTCTTAGATCATCCTTCATTCGGTTGAGGAGTAAGGCATGACTTGTGCCCTATGCATGCTATGCAATGATGCCTCTATGCTAATGCTTAAATGCAGATTGATTTTACTTTCAAGAAATTAATCTATGCGCATTGATCAATGACATGGATTGTTAGCCTTTAGCCGTGTCGAATTTAGTGTTGCTTTTTGAACCTGAGGTTTGTGTAGTTCGGCCCTCTCGCTTGTACCGAATATGACATGTTAGCCCTTAGATCAGGTGTACCTAGACTCTATTCTAGGACACCTCCATCTTCTCCTTGTGAATGTTCAATGTGCATACTCCGTGTATCACTCAAATTTATCTTAATGCCATATAGAAGTTTTGTTAGAAAGGATTTTTTCAAAAATGGTTTCTAGAAGAATGGTTGGCCGAGGTAGGCTAGTGGTTTAGGCTGATAAACAAGCACATTCAAAATGAGGAAATCATTTTCCGCATTAGCTTATTATTTCCTTCAAAGTTAAGCAATGACTTGGGATTGCATATTGATTAAATGATCTTCCTAAGCCGCCTTTTGGTTTTCAGCTCGGGATGCTGCTTTGTCCTAACTTTTGCCTAGGTTACTTGAGATGTGTTCCCTAGCGGACATTTATCTTCTTTTTTTTCTCGCTTTTGCCTAGGTTACCCTTTTTGTTTGTGAGTCTCCTAGCGGACCTTGGCCTAATTTTTGAGCAGCCCCCTTAGTGGGTTTCCTGCCAGGTTTTTGTCTTTGCAGCATTTGTGATCATCTTTCATTCCTTCATTAAAGGGGAATGCCCTTACACTGATTTCATTTGGACTTTTATCCACAAGTCATGCCCAATTTGATTGATCTTTAAGTGTTTTTTATTGCGTATTAAGCCATTATTTCTAAAGACGTCCTTATTTCAAATGTACTTGTTCATTTAAGGTTTGTTGACGAGGCTTAAAGTAGATAAAAGGGCGAAGAGAAATGAAGTAGAAAAGTGTATGACATTAAAATAGAATTTTCAATTTACACATTCCCATTTAATGTAGCTTGAAGGCCCGGGCAGGCCCCAAGTTCGTGATTCGTACACAAAGAAAAAGAAGGAGGTTGCCCCTTAGAGAGGCCTAAGTCATCTAACCGTAGAGCTAGTCCTCCACTTGCATGGATGTGGCACTTCAGAAGATCTCGTGTAGATGGAGGTCCTTTGACTTCTTCTCTCATGAAGGTGTTGCCAACCCATATCCTAAGACTTTCCTAAGAAGTAGGAATGAGTTGAAGAGATGATAGAGCTTTTCATGGAGTCTTGCTTCCCAAGAGGAACATTCAAGTTGTCTCTCGATTTTCAGCTCGAACAAACATTACTCTCTTTTCTTTCCTTTTTTTTTTGCCTAGAATGCCCTTTGCAGGTTTTCATCCAGTAGCTTCTTAACAAGCAATGCTTCTCTTTTGTTGAAATCATCTTTCAAGAAAGCTCTATTCACTTTGCCTTAGCGTTTGAAGGATTCATCCTCCTCAGGTTCTCTTTATAAGCTTCAACTCGTTAAGAGTGTGGATCCATCCATTCCTAGTCATTTTTCCCATTCCGCTTGGATTTCACGGTTGCGCGACACGGCTTCATCCTCTTAGGGCAAGAGTTGGCGTCTTAATGATTGTGGAATTCTTTACCCTAAACTCTTTATGCATGGGTTGTTTTCCATTATTTTTGACTTACGCACATAGGTCAATTTCCTTTTTTATTCTCATTTATTCTTTTAAAAGGAGGGATATATTCTAAATGAATGTAATTCAAACATGTAGAGAAAGTTAAGAAAAATAAATATCAATCTCATTGATTTGTTTATTTGTTAATGCTCAAATAGATTTTGACAGTATTGAGCGAGAATCTGTATTAGATTCTCAGAAGACTTACTTCAACAAACATATCAAAGCAAGGGTCAAACCGTAGTATTTTAAAGATGATTTGGGTTTTTCTTTAAAGTGCAGATATTGTTGTACATTAGAGCATTCATTTTTCTTAACTTTCTTTACATACCGCAACCTAATCCTCCTTAGCTAATAAAATAAAATGAATGAAATTAATGAGCTAATCTAGAATGCATGTCATTTTTTTTTGGAATGATGCATGGTAAAGATGAGATTTCTTTTATTCATTTTTTTTCTTTTTTTTTACAAAAAGGAAACTACCTATATGATGTTAATGGAATGATGACCTAAGAATGTACCAACGTGTATAAAATTTTTATTCTTATTTTTTTTATTTTCTATTTGCTTATTTTACAATTCCAATCCATCTTATTAGAAGAAATAATACATACAAATGCACACACACATGCTCAATTAGAATACACCCACGAACGGTTGTATTCAAATCCTTGGTCTGTGGTCCCTGTAAGAAAAGTGCATTGTATAGGACGGTTCTAATCTCACTGGTTCTCAAGGCTCCCAAGGTTCCCCAATTATAGGGACCTAGTATCTCTATCGTCGTCACCTGGAAAACTCTAAGGTCTGTCTAGCAGTATTTCGGGGCTAGAGTAACTGGTTATCACCTTGAGTGTGATTTTCGACAAGGCTCGCAGGCTCCAAGGCCAAACTTGGGCCGGTAGTACGTCAACCAATCCCTATGTTTAATACTCTCATGCCCCGGGTGTATGGGGAACTATTATGTGCAAAGGTTTTGTGTACAATTTGTATTCCAACAAGTGCAGAATTTAAACAGGAAAACAGATATTAAAGCCATGCAAATGAAACAAACAAAGTAAGGGATAAAAATATTTAAATTATTAATCTTATTTTATTAACTTCATCATTTATTTGGGCCTGACCATCTTAAAACTTCCCTAGCGGAGTCTCCATCTATCGTAACCCGAAAATTTCTGATCTTGCAACCTATGGTTTAGACATCCTTTTGAAAATCTCATCATTTAAGGAATGCCCGGACACTAGACTAATCCTTAATTAATGGTTTTGAAAATAGGTTCATGGAGTCGCCACTAATATTTTACTCAAAACATTGGAAAAAGAAAAGGTTTTTAAAAAAATAATCCAATAATGGCCTTGATAACAAGAATTGGGTTCGGGGCTCGGTTACGTGTAAGGAAGGTATTAAGCACCCCTACAGCGCCCTCAATCGGTACCCTATGATGAAGTTAACGTGATAAGAATTAATAAATTAAATATTAGATCCCCTTTATTAATAACTATTTACATGCTTAAAATTTAAATTATACAATTTATCCTAAAATGTCTACATGATTATTTTTATTATAACAATAATTATTATAGATAAGAAATAAAAAAAAGAGAAAGAAATTAACTGAAATACCTCTTGAATGAGCTCTATTGGATCTTCAAAATAGGGAGATTTTAGGTGCTTTGTGGCAACCTTTCGCACTACAATTGCCTCACAATACTCAAGAAATACAATAAGAGAGAGAGAGAGAGAGAAATTTCGAGCTCTAAGGAGTCCTGGATGAAATTTCTGGAGTCTTGAGAATGTCCAAGCTGTCTATTTATAGGCATCAGAATGGGAGCTAGAACGGCCCATTCTGGATTCGAACATTGTGTGTTAATTTTGTATATTGGAATGGCCCGTTCTGAAACTACAACGGGCCGTTCCAGAGGTACGTTTAACATATAATTGCTATGCTGGAACGGCCCGTTCCAAATTAAGATTTGAGGCCTTTTTTGTCACTTGGAACGGCCCGTTCCAATTTGGAAATGGCATGTTCCAAATGTAGGTTTTAGCCCTTTTTTAAGAGCTTGGAACGGCCTGTTCCAATTTGGAACGACCCGTTCTAATTTAGGAACGGCCCG
Source organism: Cajanus cajan (assembly GCF_000230855.2). NCBI lineage: Eukaryota > Viridiplantae > Streptophyta > Magnoliopsida > Fabales > Fabaceae > Cajanus > Cajanus cajan. The sequence goes on from NC_138525.1 coordinate 45,792,086, forward strand.
TTCTAAACTAGGGTTTTAGACCCTTTTTCTAAATTGGAACGGCCCGTTCCAGTTTTGGAACATCTCGTTCTGGGATACTAAAACCAGCTTATTTGGGCTTTTAGCCTTCTGATGTCATGTCCTGTGATTTCCATGCTTGGGAGCTCCATTTCTTTGATGATAGACGTCTATTTCTTTGTTTGTATGCCCCCTCGACGAAATTGGGTGTCTACAGGCACCAAAAGAATGAGGATGGCACAAGGGTTAAGGTTTTCTTGAACCTAGCCCCTCTTTCTCTCCAAAGAAAGAATTCTTTTCTTTTTTTTTCATTTTTTTTTGGTTTTGCTTTTCTCTTCTTCATCTTTCTTGGCTTTCAATTTGAGTTGGTCCTCATTCACTTGAAAAGGTTATAGAGGACACCACACAAATTTCTTACCCAAGTGTTGGAAACTTATTTTATTTATCAGGCCATCATGGATTGTGTTCTTGTCAAATTTCCATGGCCTCCCAAGCAAGACATGACTAGCCTCCAACGGTACTATATCACACAAAACTTCTTCTTTATATTTACCAATGGAGATAGGTATGCTTGCTTGTTGGTTAACTACAATACCTCTTTTCTCATTGATCCATTGCATTTTATAAGGTTTAGGATGAGGTTTTGTAGTTAAGGCTAGCTTTTCAACCAATCTAGTACTACAACAATTAGAAGTAGACCCACTATCTACAATGAGAGAACAAGTGTTTTCTAGGACCTTGCATTTTTTTTGAAACAAGTTCTCTCTTTGAGATAGGTCAATTTCACTAGATTGATTGCTAAGGAGCCTTCTAACCAATAATAAGTCTCCTTCACAAGGTAAGATTTCTTCCTCGGAATCTATGGCTTCATCTTCACTACTAGAGGAAGATGAAGTAGCTTCATCAAGGCAACTATAGTGGCCTTGGGCTTTTAAAACCATAGTTTTCTTTGTAGGACATTGAGAAGTAATATGTCCTCTTCCAAGACGCTTGAAGCACTTAATTTCACTTGACTTAGATTCTTTTTCTTTGAAAAAACTTTCTTTTAAGTTGATGCTCCACTCTAGAAAAAAGTTGAACAAGATCATTCAAATTTCTATATGGTAGGAGTTCAAATTTGCCTCTTATTTCAAGGTTAAGACCACTTTGAAATCTAGAGATTGTGGTCCTCTCTTCCTCCCTAATTCCAGCCCTCATCATGAGTAACTCCATAGATTTCCTATATTCTCCCACACTAGATGACCCTTGTTTTAATCTTTGAAGTTTATCCATGAGTTCTCGGTCATAGTATGGAGGAATATGCCTCATTCTCAAGGCACTACGGAGCTCATTCCAATATTGGATTAGAGGCTCATGGTTTATTCTTCTTTCTTTTTCTAAGGAGGTCCACCAATACATGGCATGCTCTTGGAAGCTAAGGGTTGCCAAAGAAACCTTTCTCTCTTCACTCATTCTATGGCAAGAAAATAATTGTTCAACTTTCATTTCCCAATATAAATAAGTCTCAACATTGTCTTTACCATGAATTGGGGGAAGAGTGATGTTGGGTTCCATATTGGAAGACTCCCTATGTCTTGGTTGTCTTAGGGGTCTTTGATAGTAATCATCATTGTGATGACTACTATAGAAGCTATCACTTGGAGGTTGGAATGATGCCCTTCCTCCGCATGAACACTTCAAGGTATTCTAACCCTCTTGCCTTTTGAGGACTTAGGTGGGGGAAATCTAGGTCTTGATCCACTAGTTTCCCATCCCACAACTAACCTTGCAAGTAGTTGTTTTATTTCCTTATTATTTCTAGCATTTTCTTTTTCTCTTTTCTCAAGCTCTTCCTCTCTTTTTATATTTTCCTCCTCTTTTTTTCTCAAATATTCTTTTAACTCCCTAAGCTCATCCCTAACATTAGGCCTACTACTATATGAATTATGACCATGCACACTAGAGTGATCACTCATCTTTAATCAAGAAAAGGTTTTCACAAATATATTTCAAAAAGATTGGCAAAAAGGTTTTCACAAAGAGTGAGTGATGAAAATATTTTCACAAAAAGATTTTAAGGTGTAGATTGGTGTAACAAGGCTTAAGTGTACAAAGTGAACTATCAAGGGAGGTGGACTACTCAGAATCACTTAAAAACCAAGCCTCTTCAAGTAGAAATCACTAAGCCCTTCTATACTTTTCTTACAAAACAATTTTTACACAAGAATTGAGTGTGTGGTGCGCACTGAAGTTTAGTAAAAAACACACAGAATGGAGGGTTGAATGTGTGTGTGCGAAAGATTTTAAAAACATTTTCGCAAAGCTACTACTTTCCTTTAGAAGATAATGTTTTAGTTGCGTGAAGAAAGTGCAAGGTTGATTGAAAAGAACTATGCGTCTGAAGTTCTATCGTCTGTTCAAAAGTGATTTTCTCAGTCAAACAATTATGAGTTCGTCTAAATATTATTTAGAAGATAGATAGCAGTAAACAAATTTTTTCAAAGTGATGAGTCAATATAAGTGAAACTGCGTTTCTAAGTTAAATAATAGTGCAAAGAGTTTTTTTACTGGTTCACTCATTTTGAGCTATGTCCAATCTCCTTCAACTGAAGGGTTCCACTAATCACAACGCATTACAAGTATTCTCAACCACTTCTGGTTCATCAGCCTCACTTGCTAATGCTAGTATTCTTAAACCACTTCAGGTTACTCAAGTATTCTTAATCACTCCTTGTTCGTCAACTTCACTTGATGACGCTAGTATTCTTAAACCACTTCTAATTCCACAAGTATTCTTTTGTTAGCCTCTTCAGGCTTTACAGACAATAGATGTTTTGAGTGTGTATATGACTCTCGTAGAGAGGATAAACTATTCACTCACTAAGGTTTTCAACCTTAGTTTTACAAGAATGTGTTTAGAGTGTGTATGTAACTCTGACAGAGAGGATAAACTTATTTCTACACTCCCTAAGATAAGTTATCTTAGTTTTACAAGGATATCAACTTTTTCACAAGAAGAGAGGTAAGGTTGTTTTTTACGCTTCTTTTTGGCTTATTGCTTGTTACTTCTCTCTTTTGCTTCTTTTCTTCTCGGAACTTTCTCTTTATAGCCTTGTGATGGATCAGCCCGTTATTTGAATTTGAATATGTCTGTTGAGGCGGGGCTTTCCATTGGTGCAGATGAACATTCGTTTATGGCTACTCATATCTTGTTCATTTAATGCGTTTGATTTTGCATTAAATGCTTTGCTTGCTCAACCTGAATTTCGTGTAAAGTCTTTTGCATAAATTGTTCCCTTTTTTTCTGACTTCAATCATGACCTAGGTATGATTTGTCCTTTCTTCATCATTGTAGTTGCAGAGGGGTTTCCTTTTTCTGAAAAGCAATTATACTTGTCCTGACACACACAACTTTGACTTGTGGATTCGCGTTCTTGCATTTTTCTCCCTTCTTTTGGTGTCTTGATAGCTCCGTGTTCTTTTCTTATAACTGAACATGATGCATGATCTTCTTTGTTGTGACTAGTGGATCCTAGACGCTTTTCATCGTGCTTCTTTTTGCATCTGGGAAATTGAGTCTCCGCCTAAGGTTTAGACTTTGACTTTCTCATCTCATCTGATTAGTCTTGTGAATGAATATTTCTTATTTTGTCTGGAATGTTTCTTCTTCTTGTGTTATCCAGTGACTGATGATTGTCTTGTTGACTTAGATTATATGATTGATCCTTGAACTTCATCTGATGTTTATTTGGTGCTTGAGCCAACTTTGTCTTGGTTCTTATTTTGCTCTTGTTTCTAAATTCTTCTATTTTTCTCTGGATTATTCTTGGCGTATCTTCGTTTGGTGTTTATTATCTACTTATATGTATTCCATGATCCTTCTTTTATTTGGCTTATGTTGTCGAATGCTTGTCTTGCTTGATCCTGCTCTTATACATATCTGAAACACTACTACCCAGATTAGTAATAACAATATGTATTATATTTGTCATATTCAAAACTTTTCTAGGAATTGCTTTGTCTAACTTAACCATCTCCCCCTTTTTGATGATGACAAATATAATCTATCCGATGATGACCAATATAATCTATCAGATCGTTTCAGATATAAAATGGTTTCAATTAGTTCATGCAATTCATACATCAGTTTGATTTCTAAGCATTCGAGATTAAGGTGCTATGACCTAAGGCTTCTCCCCCTTAGTATGTGCTCTCCCCCTTACTAGATTACTCCAATATAGATAAGGTAGATAGATTCATTCTGATTTCTCCCCCTTTGTAATCATCAAAAAACGGGGTTGATTAGCAGTAATGTGTTATTCTCCTATCAGTTCCATGCCTAGCCTATCTCTTAGCCAAATATATCTATCTTCTTGAAGAGTTATGGTAAAGATATTAGCTAGTTGTTCCTTAGTTTTAACAAATACTAGATCGAAGGTTCCTTTTTGCACATGATCTCTAATGAAATGATGTTTAATTTCAATATGTTTAGTCCTATAATGCAAAATAGGATTTTTAAAAATGTTAATAGTAGCAGTGTTATCACAAAGTACATGGATACTACTTTCATAAATGTCGTAGTCTTCCAGCTGATGTTTGATCCAAAGCAACTGCATGAGGCAATGTCATGTGGCTACATACTCAACTTTGCAAGTTGATAAGGAAATCTTGTTTTGCCTTTTGCTAGTCCATGAAACCAAGCAGCGACGAAGAAAATGACACCCTCCACTAGTACTTTTTCTCTCCCATTTGTCCCTTGCATAATCTGCATCACAATAACCTAATAGGGAAAAATTCTGGCTTTTATAGAAGTTGATTCCTAGGTTAGCTGTTCCTTTAAGATACCTCAAAATATGTTTAACATCTTGTAAATGTACCTCCTTAGGTCTTACTTGAAATCTGGCACAAGCGCAGACGCTAAACATAATGTCAAGTCTCGATGCTGTTAGGTATAGGAGTGAGCCTATCGTTCCTCGGTACATAGTGCTATCTACATCTAGTGAGTCTTCATCCAGACCAAGGGTTGTGGATGGATGCATTGGTGTCTTTATAGGTTTTGCATCATCCATCTTATATTTCTTTATTAACTCTTTTGTATACTTCATCATGAGTTTTGATTCCTTCGTCTAACTGGATGATTTGAAGCCCCAAAAAGAACTTCAGTTCTCCCATCATGCTCATCTCAAATTCATCCTACATAAGCTTAGAAAACTCTTGACAGAGATTCTCATTAGTAGCTACATTTTGTGTAAGGCAAAGTACAAGGGGGTTTATAGATTTTTACTTGAAGAGGCTTGGTTATTAAGTGTCTCTTTGTAGCTCACCTCCCTCCATAGTTCAAAATTTTTATTTTCGTTAAAAAAACTATTTTTGTGTGAAAATACTTATTGTTTAAAAATGTCTCATTCTGACTATAGTGGAAGTGACAGCTCTCCAAAAAGCATTTCTTACTTAACAAAAGAGCTTAAGTCACTTAAATTATAGAGAAAGCAAAAGGCTATCCAAAAGGAGAAGGAAATAATGGAAAGGGAAGCCCATCTTGCTTATTTAGATGAAGAAATGATAATTTTTAAACAAGAAGAAGAAAAGCTTAAAGAAGATATGAGAAAACAAAAGAGAAGGAGTAGGAGCACCCACTCACAATACACATCTCCTAATGAAAGCCTTAATGTGGGTGATCATTATCAAGCTTCCCCTAGTAGAACGATCAAACCTAGGGGATCCAAGGTGGATCTCCCTCAATTTTTTTGGAAGGATGATATGGAAGCCTACCTTGATTGGGAGATAAAGGTAGAACAACTCTTTTCTTGCCATAGGGTCAGTGAAGAGAGGAAGGTTCCCCTTGCAACCCTTAGCTTTCAAGGGCATGCAATGTATTGGTGGACCTCTTTGGAAAGAGAGAAGCACCTCCACAATGATCCTCCTATCCAATATTGGAATGATCTTAGGAGTTCATTGAGGAGGAGACACGTTCCCTCTTACAATGATCCTCCAACAAAAAGATATGACTGTTGAGCAATGTAGACCCCTAAAATTGTCCGGGTCGGAAATAAAGCTTGAAGACTCTCGAAGACTGAAGGAAGATCAGCCAGAAAGACTCCTGGAAGGCCCTAGGAGGGTTCTCTGTAGGTCTAGAGGTCTTAGAATAGCTCAAAATAAGGAAGTGGAGGGAATGAAGCCCAATACGGCCGTACTGAACTTAATACGGCCGTATTGAAGCTTCAATACGGCCGCAGTGAACTCAATACGGCGTATTGAAGTTTCTGAAACTTCAATACGGCCGTACTGAAATCAATACGGCCGTATTGAAGCTTCAATACAGCCGTATTGAACTCAATACGGCCGTATTGAAGTTCAAAAATTTCAATACGGCCGTATTGCTTCTGTAGGCCGTATTGCGCCTATTCCCTATAAATATGACGTCAATTGGACGTCATTCCACACTTTTTTACTCAGTTTTGACTCCCTCCTTGAGTATTCTGGGGTTTTTGAGCAGTGTTCTGCCCTAGAAATCTCTCTGGGAGTCGATCCGACGAAGTTCCGGAATTCCGAGCACTTAGCTTGGAGATTCGAACCTAGTCGAAGGGAAATCCTCCGGATTTCCATAGTCAAAAGTTTTTAGGAAGGAGCGAGCGAGCTTGTAGAGCGAGGGAACGCCAAAAAGCTTCCCAGTCTTACTCAATATATAAAAGCACGCTTCAAGAGGTTTCTTCTTAAATCCTTCCTTTTACTGCTTTCTGTGTGCATATTTAAACTGTCATCATGTAGATAGTTAATTTATAATCGCTTATAATAAATAGGGGTAATTTAGTAATTTTACGCTATTATTTTAGATATAATCTGTCATAGGGAACCCGAAAGGGGCGCTGTGGGGTGCTAACACCTTCCCCACGCGTAACCGACTCCCTTACCCAACTCTGGTTGTAATGGCCAAAGTTGATTTATAAAATCAATTGCCTTATCCCTTTTTCCAATGTTTTGAGTAAAACATTGGTGGCGACTCCACGAACCCTCCTTTTGCGAAAACCACTAATCCATAGAGGGTCCCGCTTGGGATTAATATGGATTGGTGAGACATTTAATAAATAAATTGGATAAGATCGACAAGGTCTCAGTTTGAGAACAAGTCTTTCTAATAATCCAATACATTTTCAAAACTAAAATAAAAGCGAGCTCGACCGTCTTCGCGACCGCCGAGGCCCGTTTGGGCCGGTGGCGACAGATGGCGACTCCGCTGGGGATGCTTCGAGAGTCAGTCCCATTTAGTGACAGATTATTTTTAACAAATAATAGTTAAAATTACTTCATTACCCCTTTGCTTGTATGATAACATGTTTTTTATATTTGGCTTTAAATAACTGTTGTTTGTTTAAATTTCCGCAATTGTTTGAAATAAATTGCACACAAACCTTTGCACACAACAGTTCCCTCTATACCCGGGGGCATGAGTGGTAATCTATAGGGAGTGGATGTTAGTACGGCCGGTTGAATGGGTCTATAGGAGCCTACGAGACCGTTGTCGGAAAAACATCACTCAAGGTGATAACCATGAACTTGAGTCCGACAGTGCGTTGGAACTTTCCATCGACTTACGACGAGAGGAATTGGGTCCCTATAATGGGGGCACCTTGGGGGCCTTTGACCAAGTGAGAACAGTTAGATCCTCCTTGAATATGCACTTTTCTGCAGGAGACCCCTACCTCGTGATTCGCTCGTGACTGTTCGTGGATGAGTGAATTGTTTGTGTAAATGCTTATGTGCAATTGTTTGTGCATTAATAAATAACCTCGTGATAAGGTCTAAGAATAATCCCCATGCATGAAAATTTCATGACATGAGAGGAAAAACCAATGTGTGAAAATATAATAAAAGTAAGGAACATAGGCATCATTATCAATAAAACCTCATGCATCCTCATCATCATTTATAGGTTCACTAATACCCTCTCGATGTGAATGAAAGAGACCCGTGACTATTGAGATTCTCCGTTGTGGAGAGATAATAGTCTAGGGAGGGTGATAAACTTTCATCTTAAAAAGGCAGCGCCTCAAAGATGAAAGGTTATCAAGCTCATGTCAAGAGCGTATTCATGAATAAACTAATTAGGTTAAAAAATTCATTTTAGAAAGTGGCTGGTCATCTCTCTGTCCTCACACGCGCAAAGAAAATCAAGAAAATGGAAGCGCTAGAGGAACAAAACAAGAAGCTCACGACCGAGCTTTCACAGCTCAAAGAGCAGATGGCGCAAATGTTGGAACTCATGCGTCACCATAACATTCATGGATCTCATCACAGTGACCATGGGTCCCATCATGAGGGAGAGGAGGAGGAGCATGAAGAAGATCCTCCACATGCCATACCTCTTGGGGCTGGAATTATGATCAAAGAGCCCGAGGTTTCAAAAGAACAATTCCACGCCCTAGAGGATCGGTTGAGGGCTATGGAGGGGCATGATTTTGATGTCAAAGATGCCGCCGATATGTGCTTAGTGAGGGACATTCAATTCCCTCCTAAATTTAAAGTGCCAGATTTCCCGAAATATGTGGGATCGACTTGCCCCAAGAGTCATCTCACCATGTACTGTCGCAAGATGGCTGCATATGCCACCAATGAAAAGCTCTTAATTCATTGCTTTCAAGAGAGCTTGGCTGAAACTGCACTCAACTGGTATATGCAGCTAGATGGAAATCTAGTACACACATGGAGGCAGTTGGCTGACGCCTTTCTCAAGCGCTACAAATACAACATCGACCTAACACCCGATAGGTCAGATCTTCAAGCCTTGAGCAAGAATAATGATGAATCTTTCAAGGCGTACGCCCAACGTTGGAGGGAGTTGGCGGCACAGATAGAGCCCCCGCTGTCAGATAAGGAGACGGTGTCCATATTCATCAACTCGTTGACTGGTCCCTATTACGATAAAATGATAGGGAACACAACGACACTCTTCTCGGACATCATCACTATTGGGGAGAGAGTGGAACAAGGACTTAAAAGTGGGAAGCTGGCTAAGCCTTCCCAATCATTTGAAGCCAAGAAGACCTTCGGGAAGAAGAAAGAAGGAGGAGTCAACGCTGTAACCATTTCTCCATCTTCTTCCACTTCGAAGTCGGGAAAGTCGCAATACAAGCCTGTGAGGAAGTTTGATAAACTTCCGACCACATATAGCGACCTCCTGCCGAAGCTAGTGGAGGCGCAACTTCTAGCTTATGTTCCACCGAGGAAATTTGATCCACCATACCCCGATTGGTACAAACCACAAGACAATTGTCTATACCATTCGGGGGCATCGGGGCATTCAACGGAGGACTGTAAAGTTCTCAAATATAAGGTCCAAGACCTTATTGATGCTGGGTGGGTCACCTTCGATTCGACAGCGCCCGACGTGAGCAAGAATCCTCTACCAAAGCAGGAGTAGAGAATGGCAAGCCACAATAGGGCCCCTTCATATTTTTCTTTTCTTTTAGGGACTCATGATCAGTACCCGAGATCATGAGAACCTTTTCATGTAAATAAGGGTTTTACAGTTTTTTTAAAAAAAAAATATCAATAAAGAGGCATTTTTTCACATTACTCTCTTTTGTTCTTTTCTCTCTTTCCCCATTAACATTAATAAATTCTAAACCTAAACAGAACCAATAAAATAATTATGTCTGTAATTGTTCGCTCTGACCGGGATCCGAAAGTTGAGGATAAACGGGTTGAGTTGGACAGTGATGAGGAGACCATCTCTCCGGATCTGCAAAGATTGCTAGATCAAGAAACTCGTCTACTCCAACCATGTCAAGAGGAATTGGAGACCGTGAATTTGGGGCAGGGCCGAAAGATAAAAAAGGTCAATATTGGGACCCATATCGGTGATGAAATAAGGACACATGTTTCCACTATGATTATAATAAAATCATTCTTCATTGCTTCTTTTCTTGCTTATAATAAAATTCTAAACCGCATCATTTTTAACCCTGTTTGAATAAACATGAATAAGGTTAAAATCATCTTAATAATAATAAACCCACATCATTTTGTGTGGAAGTGTGCACGACAACTTGGAGCACCTTTCCTTGGCCTCAATAAGTGCCGTCATGGATAAAAAGAAATCCATTCAGGATAAAAATCCTTTAAAAAACAAAAAGCTCGGCAGGAAACCCAAAAAGGGGGCTGCACAAAAATAAGAGCAAAAGACCCGCTAGGAATCCCACGAAAGGGTGACCTAGGCAAGAGTTAGGGTTACAAAAATAAACAAAAACAAAGGTCCGCTAAAACGCCACAAAAGGGTGTTTTAGGCAAAAATAAGGACAATCAAAAAACAAAATAAATTCATAATGGTACCATCAATTGAATTCAACAAGGGGCTCAAGAAAAGCTATCCAAGTTGTCAAAGCACAATCATTAATAACAAAGATGTGCTTAACCTCATAAGTGTTTAATCGAACAAGCCTAAACACATAAGCTTACCTTGGCCATCCATTCTTACAAAATCCATTTTTCAAAAAATAAAATAATCCCCTCTAAAACACAAACTTTTGAAAAATATACTCTTTCCTTTCTCTTCTCTCTTGTCCCAAAGGATTTTAGAATAATCTAGTGGAAGCATGGAGAAATAAATCATCACTGAAAATGGATCTAATCTGAATAATAAAATGGTGGAAGAACTGTGCCAAGAGTTCAAGATCCAACACCGCAACTCTTCCCCATATCGGCCAAAGATGAATGGGGCAGTCGAGGCAACCAAAAAGAACATCAAGAAAATAGAGCAAAAGATGGTTGTCTCATTTAAAGACTGACACGAGATATTACCCTTTGCTCTTCATGGTTATAGGACTTCAGGAGGCAGTTCTACCCGTTGAAGTCGAAAAACCTTATATAAGGGTGATCATGGAAGCAAAACTTTCCGAGGCAGAAAGGGTTCAAAGCCGATACGACCAGTTGAACCTTATCCAAGAGAAACGGCTGAACGCCATATGCCATGGTCAAGCCTATCAAAGGAAGATCAAAAAGGCTCTTGACAAGAAAGTCCACCCTCGAGTCTACCATGAGGGAGAGTTGGTAATGAAGAAATTACTACCAACTCAAAAGGACAAAATCGGAAAGTGTGCCCCAAATCACGGAGGACCATAAGTGATAAAACGAGTCTTCTCAGCAGGAGCATTAATCCTCACAGACACGAATGGAGAAGAACTTCGATACCCAGTCAACACTGACGTGGTAAAGAAGTATTATGCTTGAAGACGTTGCTTGCATAAGCCCGCTAGGATGAAAACCCGAAAAGGGCGTACTAGGCAAAAATTAGGGAGAAATAAAAGCCCGCCAGTACAAGGGTACTAGGCAAAACAAAGGCAAAATTATCCCCGCTAGGATACGTCCTAGGCAAAAGTTAGGGGCAAAAGAATAAGATGTAAAAGCAAAGCAAGCAACGATCTCTTGAATCGAAAACCGAAAGGCGGTTCAAGTGATTATCTTCTAGAAGCAAGCGTCTTGCAGCATCTACACTCCTGGCTCAGGCCGAAGCAATTAAGGGAACGTAAAGAGCAACAATTACAGATATAATTGTTAAGCCCAATGTATATAGCCTACCTTGGCCAGCCATTCTTCAGAAATTTCCTTCTGTATATCTTTCTGTAAAAACACTTGTGAATATCAATAAAATATCCATTTGTTTCTTTTCTCTCTTGACCATGTGATTATGCCTCTAAATTGATGTTTCAAAAATTGTACGAAACTCTTTTAATAATCGGTCAAATAAAGAAAATTGGAGGGGTTCCTATAAAATCCATAATCTCCTGCATAAAGGCTCACAAAAATACTCCCTCGCGTCAATGACAGAAAGTCCTCCAAGAAGAAGAGGATAGGGAGAGCCACTCACTTTTCTAAATAAATGAACAAAAATAAAAAAAAAAAAAAAAAATTTGTATTGCATTTGTGCATCACACACACATTAGTTGCACATTCAAAGACCTTATCATGAGGCAACCGCATAAAATAGAAAAATAGAAAATTGCTTGTGTATGACAGCAGCAAACAAAATGCAAAGATTCAGAAAATCGACAGCGTCATACAGAATAACTGAGCCTGGAGAGGCTTGCCGAAAGAATACTCTCAGAATAACTGAGCCTGGAGAGGCTCGCCGAAATAATACTCTCTCAAAATAACTGAGCCTGGAGAGGCTCGCCGAAATAATACTCTCTCAGAATAACTGAGACATTTCTATACAGAAAAAGCCAAAACCAACAAAAAAGGCAAAAATACAGAAATCAACAAAAATACAGAAAAAGCCGAACTCAACAAAAAAGGCAAAAACACAGAAAAAGCCAAAATCAACAAAAAAGGCAAAAACAAAGAAAAAGCCAAAATCGAAAAAAGGGCAAAATACAGAAAATCCAACAAATCGTACAAAATAATTGAGCCTGGAGAGGCTCGCCGAAATAATACTCCCGCAAAATAATTGAGCCTGGAGAGGCTTGCCTAAATAATACTCCCGCAGAATAATTGAGCCTGGAGAGGCTTGCCGAAATAATACTCCTTCAGAATAATTGAGCCTGGAGAGGCTCGCCGAAATAATACTCTTTCATCATAACTAAAGCCTGGAGAGGCTTGCAGAAATAATACTCTCTCAGAATAAATGAGCCTGGAGAGGCTCGCAGAAATAATACTCCCCAGAGAAACCTCAACTCAAGCTCACGGGCCAAATTTCCCAGCGAGAGCTATCAAAGCAAGATCGTCAAAATCCCCAATGGAAGTACGATCTCCCAAGCAGAATATCCAAGTCAAAGGACTTAAACTTCCTCAGTGAAGATAGCTCTCCAGCTCAAGCGTTGAGTGAGGCTAAGCCTGCAGAGGCTTCCTAAATAATACTCTGGGATACATAAGATCCCTAAATCCCCAGTCGCCTACTCAGAGGCACCCCTTCAAGAAAAATCAAAAAGATCAATAATCATTCCCCAAGAGGAATTCGGCATTCAGCCAATCATCAAACATCAAGATAATTCGCCTATTCAGAGGCACTCTTTCAAAAAAGAGAAAAAAAAAAAATCGAAAAGATCAATAATCATTCCCCAAGCGGGATCCGGCTCTCAGCCTATCATTGAACATCAAGATGATCTGCCTAACAGAAGAGGCCAATCACAACCAATGACAAAATCCCCTGGCGGATAACAGCCTACACAGAGGCAACAAAATCCAAAAATTAAAAAGAGTTACCCGAATAAGGATAACCGGGATACTCCACCTACGTCAAAAGGACGTCAGCCAAACATAAGGCATTGCTCAACTCAGAGAGAAAGAGCATCTGTGTCTATACCCCAAGGAGTTAGAAATTCCCCAAGGGTACCAACAATGCAATGCAAGTTGGGGCACAGGAACCTGTGAATGACTGCACATCCCCTAGACGGATCCCTGCGTTATCCAGCCCTCAGTGGCACAAAAATCAAAAACAATCGTCGAAGCAGCATCGTGGACTGTGGAGACAAAATCAACATCCAGAATCCCCAGCGGATAACAGCCTACACAGAGGCAGCAAAAAATCAGAAAATCAAAAAGAGTTACCCGAATAAAGATAACCGGGATACTCCACCAACGTCAAAGGATGTCAGCCAAACATAAGGCATCGCTCAATTCAAGAAGAGCATCTGTGTCTACACCCCAAGGAAACAGAAATTCCTCAATGGGTACCAACAATGCAATGCAAGTTGGGGCACAGGAACCTATGAATGACTGCACATCCCCTAGACGGATCCCTGCGTTATCCAGCCCTCAGCGGCACAAAATCAGAAAAACCGTCGAAGCAGCATCGTGGACTGTGGAGACAAAATCATCTCAAAGCCTAAAAGGCAATACTCAGCTACCCAGTTGTCGAGAGCACCGAGGTATGCACCAGCCTGGAGAGGCAATACTCAGCTGCCCAGTTATCGAGAGCACCGAGGTATGCACCAGCCTGGAGAGGCAATACTCAGCTGCCCAGTTGTCGAGAGCACCGAGGTATGCACAAGCCTGGAGAGGCAATACTCAGCTACCCAGTTGTCGAGAGCACCGAGGTATGCACCAGCCTGGAGAGGCAATACTCAGCTGCCCAGTTGTCGAGAGCACCGAGGTATGCACAAGCCTGGAGAGGCAATACTCAGCTACCCAGTTGTCGAGAGCACCGAGGTATGCACAAGCCTGAGAGGCAATACCCAGCTACCCAGTTGTCGAGAGCACCGAGGTATGCACAAGCCTGAGAAGCAATACCCAGCTACCCAGTTGTCGAGAGCACCGAGGTATGCACAAGCCTGAGAGGCAATACTCAGATACCCAGTTGTCGAGAGCACCGAGGTATACACAAGCCTGAGAGGCAATACTCTGCTACCCAGTTGTCGAGAGCACCGAGGTATGCACAAGCCTGAGAGGCAATACTCAGCTACCCAGTTGTCGAGAGCACCGAGGTATGCACAAGCCTAAGAGGCAATACTCAGCTACCCAGTTGTCGAGAGCACCGAGGTATGCACAGGCCTGGAGAGGCAGTACTCAGCTACCCAGTTGTCGAGAGCACCGAGGTATGCATGAGCCTGGAGAGGCGACGACTAATACTCAACCTGGAGAGGCTACTCAACAATTTTCCACCGGAAGACACTACAAGTCAGAAGGTTGGCGTATTACCCGGACAATTGGGTCAACTCCTTTACTTGTCAATCGATACACCAAAAAGACCGTTTGACTAAGTAAAGGGGGGGCAGCTGTAGACCCCTAAAATTGTCCGGGTCGGAAATAAAGCTTGAAGACTCTCGAAGACTGAAGGAAGATCAGCCAGAAAGACTCCTGGAAGGCCCTAGGAGGGTTCTCTGTAGGTCTAGAGGTCTTAGAATAGCTCAAAATAAGGAAGTGGAGGGAATGAAGCCCAATACGGCCGTACTGAACTTAATACGGCCGTATTGAAGCTTCAATACGGCCGCAGTGAACTCAATACGGCGTATTGAAGTTTCTGAAACTTCAATACGGCCATACTGAAATCAATACGGCCGTATTGAAGCTTCAATACAGCCGTATTGAACTCAATACGGCCGTATTGAAATTTCTGAATTTCAATACGGCCGTATTGAACTCAATACGGCCGTATTGAAGTTCAAAAATTTCAATACGGCCGTATTGCTTCTGTAGGCCGTATTGCGCCTATTCCCTATAAATATGACGTCAATTGGACGTCATTCCACACTTTTTTACTCAGTTTTGACTCCCTCCTTGAGTATTCTGGGGTTTTTGAGCAGTGTTCTGCCCTAGAAATCTCTCTGGGAGTCGATCCGACGAAGTTCCGGAATTCCGAGCACTTAGCTTGGAGATTCGAACCTAGTCGAAGGGAAATCCTCCGGATTTCCATAGTCAAAAGTTTTTAGGAAGGAGCGAGCGAGCTTGTAGAGCGAGGGAACGCCAAAAAGCTTCCCAGTCTTACTCAATATATAAAAGCACGCTTCAAGAGGTTTCTTCTTAAATCCTTCCTTTTACTGCTTTCTGTGTGCATATTTAAACTGTCATCATGTAGATAGTTAATTTATAATCGCTTATAATAAATAGGGGTAATTTAGTAATTTTACGCTATTATTTTAGATATAATCTGTCATAGGGAACCCGAAAGGGGCGCTGTGGGGTGCTAACACCTTCCCCACGCGTAACCGACTCCCTTACCCAACTCTGGTTGTAATGGCCAAAGTTGATTTATAAAATCAATTGCCTTATCCCTTTTTCCAATGTTTTGAGTAAAACATTGGTGGCGACTCCACGAACCCTCCTTTTGCGAAAACCACTAATCCATAGAGGGTCCCGCTTGGGATTAATATGGATTGGTGAGACATTTAATAAATAAATTGGATAAGATCGACAAGGTCTCAGTTTGAGAACAAGTCTTTCTAATAATCCAATACATTTTCAAAACTAAAATAAAAGCGAGCTCGACCGTCTTCGCGACCGCCGAGGCCCGTTTGGGCCGGTGGCGACAAGCAATAGGTAACAAATGGAGTTATACATGATGAGGGCATGTATTAGAGAAGAGGAAGCCACCACTATAGCTAGATTCCTAAGCGGTCTTAACTCAGGGATTAGAGACCAAGTGGAGCTACTACCCTATAGGGACTTAAATGATTTAGTCCAACTTTGTGAAAAGGTAGAACAATAAATGTTGAGAAAATCTTCTTCTAAAATAGAAAGCTCCCACTCTAGATCTTATAAGAAAGACTACATGGAGGAGGAAAAACCTTTTGAAAAGAAAAATATTTTAGAACACTCCAAGGAATTAGATAAGAATAAAGACAAAAGTAGAGATAAGGGTAAAGGTGTCATCACTCCACACACCAGCACAAAGACTAGTGATATAAAATGCTTCAAGTGTCCAGGGAGAGGCCACATTTCTTCTCAATACCCTACAAACAAAGTCGTGATTTTAAGGGGGCATGACACTTATAGTAGTCAAGAAGAGACTACTACCTCCTCTTAAAGTGAGAGTGAGGATGAAACAAGGCCTCAAGTGTCCAATGTGGAGTCAGTTTATCCTTATGAAAGAGAACTCCTAATGCTTAGTAGAATCCTTAATAGTCAACCTGGTGGTACTCTATCTCAAAGAGAGAACATTTTTTATACTAGATGTAATGTTTTAAATAAAGCATGTTCTCTCATAGTAGATAGTGGTTCATGGTGCAACTGTTGTAGCACTAGGTTGGTTAAAAAGTTGAGTTTAATTACTAAGCCACATCCTCAACCTTATCATTTACAATGGCTCAATAAGGATGGAGACATAGTAGTTAACCAACAACTGAAGGTCAAGTTTTCCAATGGGAAGTATGAAGACCAAGTTTTATGTGATATAGTACCAATGGAAGCTTGTCATATTTTGTTAGGAAGACCATGACAATTTAAAAAGAAAACTATACACAATGATCTTACTAATAAAATCACCTTCACTCATAGGGAAAAGAAATTTGTGTTTTATCCTCTCTCACCTCAACAAGTGGTTGAGGATCAAGCACAAATGAAAATCAAAAGAAAACAAGAAGAAAAACAGAAATCACTTTGAGGGAAGAGTAAAAAGGAACGTGTATCCTCTAAAGGAGTTATGACTAAAGAGAATTTTTTTATCACTAAAATCCTACGAGAAATATTCTCTTTATTCATAAAGACCTAACTTTTTCCCTCATGTTGCCACTAGTCTTGAAGAGGAGATTCACAAATCCATTATTTAAAAAAAAATCAACTTCAAGAATTAGTGAAGAAGAAGTGGACTCCACCTAGTCCTATTTCTTGTGGTACTACCTTGGTTGTGCCAAAGGTAGATATCCTTTCTTTGTGTAAGACTCTTCCTACCTTAGTTGTCTTAATAAAGCACCCAATTCTTGGAATATATTATTTGTTGGATACAACATATGAACCTTCAAGGTTCCTTTTGACAAATCCTTTCCATAACTATCCAACAAATAATATAATCCAAAATTGCTTAGGAAACTTTCTAGTAGTATTTTCATTATTTTCTAGGGAATGCCTAGGTTACCACATAGGGAACTTTAGGCAAGATGTTCTAGTTGTTAGGATTAAGTCTTTAGGATGTTATTGTCTTAGTTTTAGCACATTCTTAGGATTTAGTAATATATCTAGATTTTGTATAGGAGAGGATCCTATTCATTATCTTAGAAGGTCTAGTATCATTAATTTCTTTATTAGGTTCTATGAAAGGATTCCTCTTAGGATATACCTTTCACATGTTTGGATTGACAATGTCACCTCTAATGAATGTTATTATATAGGTGTGGATGACCATCATAAAGACTCTCGAGATTTGAGGTCAAATCCTTTTCAGGAGGGAGGGGATGATGGAAATATGCCAAGGCCAAGGAATCCAAGAGGTGATACTTTAAAAGAACCAAGAGGAATGGGATGATGTTGAAGACCTTTTCATATGTTGTATATAAACTTGTACATAGTTTCCTTGTATAGGCTTATTTTTTCCTTTGTATTTGTGAGGCATTTTATTTCATTTTATAAACCATTGTACATTGATTCTAGGGTGGGTTACTTGGAGACTTTGACTCCATTTAACCTCATTTTTTGGTACAATCATTTTCTAATTTTTCAGTAGTAGAAGTGGGGTGGCATTTAGCAATGCTTGAGGGTGTGACTAGCAATTGGGCCTAGGAAAAATTTTACATATTGGACTCATTTTGCTCCTAACTTTTCATAGATTTGATCTATCTAGGTTTCATCACTTTTGGGTGAACCTAACTAGACCAAATCAAACATTTTTTAAATTAATTCCAGGAGCCAAAATGTAGCCAATCTGCCTAGCTCCCTTAACTCTCTTGACCGAAAATTGCTTCTCCTTCTTCAAGCTTGGGAAGCTTATGCTACAAGCTTCTCCTTAGCTTGCTTCCCAAGCAAGCTAAGTCAGAAGCTTGCTCCACAAGCCTCCTAACTAGCTTGGACGGTCAAGCCAACCAAACCATGGTTCACTTGAACCATGGTTAAGGTTAGCTTGCTCCCTAAGCTACCTCATTCTATATAATTGTAAATCCAACCTTTTTCCTCACTTTTGATGAATGAATTTCAGAATTTTAATAAAATCCTCTCTTCTCAAAGTCACCTCAAAATCATGGAGAACATTCTCCCTAGGTTTCTCTCAAAGGTTCTCCAACCTTTGAACTTGGTTCATCACTGTTCTCCATCTTCAAGGAGTGGTCGAACCTCCTTAGTGCTTCTTCACCATTGAAGCTTCTTCAAAGGTGTTTCCACCATTACTAAGAGTCTCAACCTCAAGGAGCAAGGTCTTGGATAGTGGATTTCTTGAAGAACACCAATCCTCTTCAAGAGAGTTCCATAAGTTGTCCAAAAAATAGTCTCACCCAAGTGACAAGTCCTCCTAGGCTTTTATCAAATTTCCAAAATGCAACCTTCACTTGAAAATTTAGCACCAAAACAACAATAGATAAGTTTTAAAAGACAAACAATAAACTCTAAAGTATCCCAACCAACTGATATCCCAATCCCATATAGGTTTGTCCCTTAATTCAAACAAACAAAAATTCAATAAAATCATAAATGAAAACTATCTTTCAAATTCTAGATTGAAATAAAAGATGCAACAATGTTCACACTACAGAGCCTATTATTTCTTCCCTACCACAAATAGTTTATTATAATAATACACATCATAATTGTCGCAACCCAAAAATTTCCGATCTTGCGACCTATGGTTTAGACATCCTTTTAAATATCTCATCAATTAAGGAATGCCCGGACACCAGACTAATTCTTAATTGATGGTTTTGAAAATAGGTTCTATGGAGTCGCCACCAATGTTTTACTCAAAACATTGGAAAACGAAAAGATTTTTAAAAGGTCCAATAATGGCCTTGATAACCAGAATTGGGTTCGGGGATCGGTTACGTATAGGGAAGGTATTAAGCACCCCTACAATGCCCTAAATCAGTACCCTATGATGAAGTTAATGTGATAAGAAATAATAAATTAAATATTAGATCCCTTTTTATTAATAACTATTTACATTCTTGAAATTTAAATTATACAATTGACCCTAAAATCTCTACATGATTGCTTTTATTATAAACAATATTTATCAATCATAAGAAATAAAAGAGAGAGAAGAAGATTAACTGAAATACCTCTTGAACGAGCTTTGTTGAATCTTCAAATATGGAGATTTAGGTGCTTTGTGGCAACCTTTCACACTACAATAAGCCTCACAAAACTCAAGAAATACAATAAGAGAGAGAGAGAGAGAGAGAGAAATTTTGAGCTCTAAGGAGTTTTGGACGAAATTTTGGAGGTCCGGAGAACTGTGCCCAAGCTATCTATTTATAGGCATCAAAAAGGGTCCAGAACGGCCCATTCCAAAATCAAAACGGCCCATTCTGGATCTGGATGTTATGTGTTAATTTCATAACTGAAATGGCCCGTTCTGAAACTGGAACGGTCCGTTCCGGAGATACGATTAACACAAAATTTGGTAGACTGGAACGGGCGTTCCAAACAAGAGATTTTAGGCCATTTTGATATCTCGAAACGTGATGGAATCATGCCTAGGAAGGCAAGAGGTGACATATTGAAGGAGCCAAGAGGAGTTGGCTAGACATGAAGGTTTGGGCCAGTCAGGGCCCAATGGGCCTGATGGGCCTGGGAAGGCCCAAGTTGAACTTTTCATGGGCCATATTTTGTTATAGCTATTTTCATATGTTTTGTATACATCATGTTAGTATAGGTATCATATATTTTGGTCTTGTATTTTGGACCACATAGAGTAGCATTTTAGGTTTTAGGCTAGTTGGGCCTAGTTTTGGGCTTCATGGGCCTTTGGGCTTTTGGTACCCAATATTGGGCTCATTTTCATTCTTGTAATTTTTCCTTTCCATTGTATTTGTTTGACCAATGTATTTAGGTCATTAGATTAGGAATACACAAGAATTACTTAAATAGGTAAAATAGGTTAAACTAGGTTTAATTTGGAAGTCATTTAAGTTACATTTGAGTCACATGTTTAGCACCATGGGTGGCTGAACATGTGCCACTCAAATTAACCCTAAATAACTCTCAAATCAAACCTAAATGCATCTAGGCACCTAAATTTTCGGACTAGCACATGGGAGCCAAAATTTGAATTCAAATTTCAAGTTTGAATTCAAATTTTGGGCGCCACATGTAGCCTTGGATTTAGGCACCCAAAGTTGCACACTTGGAACCCTACTTAAGTGATTCTTCCACTCTTTGTATTCACTTTTGAGAATAATGAAATTTGAGAGCTTATTCAGCCAAATTTCGTTCAAGAGTCACCATGAGAGAAAGCTTCACCTTAGGAACCCTTCTAGGATTTCCTCCTCTTTGAAGTGAGCTTTCCCTTGCACCTTAAGCTTGGATGCTTCCATCCAAGGCTTAAGCCTTATTCCAACCGAGAATCATCCTTCTTCAAGTGTTCTTAGCTGCGGATTCAAGTCTCCTTTGAAGAGATCCAAGCCTAGGCAAATCCAAGGAGAAGAACATCCTTCACTTCTCCTAGTATTTCCATCATTTTTGGTATCAAAGCAAGGTTCTTCAAGGAGATAAGTCCTTCTTCTTGTGTCCGTTTTTCTTCTTGTGTTTTTGTGTGTTCTTTGAGTTCTAATTGTCTTGTTTGAGTTTTTCAATTCGGATCTATATGCTTTTAATCATATATTGTTCCATAGATCCATTGTTTGATTGTTTTGAATTTCTTCCACAATCAAATGTTTAGGAACTTTTTGCTTGTGCTATTTTGATTTTATTTTGAGTCTCTCCATTCCTTGTATGTGTCCGTGATTGGACCTCATGCATTGCATTTAGATTTTTGGTTTTTAATCTTGTTTTGTCTTAGAGTTTGTGTGTAGTCCTTATATGTCATAAAATTCCTTGAATAGCATGTTTAACCTAGTTTTATTTTGAATTTTGTGTCTACATATTGCTCTCGGTTTTGCTTCTCTTTTGCCTACCTATATGTGCTTTTTCTTTTACCTTATTGTGTTCATAATTTTCTATTAGTCCTAGCAAGTTTCTTTAGAGTTAGGTTTCTATTATGTTCTTAAGTTTTCAAATCACATTCCATTGAAAATCTTATAAAAATTTTTGTGACTCAAAATTTCAAGTGTAAACCTACTTCTAGTGCACTCTTTTTGTGGATTCAAATTTTAAAAAAAATTAGAGGCTGAAAACAGAGATAAAACAGAGCCTAAAGTGTTCAAAAGATCAAAAAGAAAAGAGTTCAAAAGGAATCCAAACCAAAAACCTAAAGACTAGTGCACTAGTTATTCAAGTTACTTGAAATTTGACCTAATTTTTGGCTGATTTGTATTCTCGGTTTCTATAACTTGGAATCATTGAAAAATTTGAAACAAAAGGCAAATATACTCTCTGGACTCTTAATTTGATACTGGAAAAAGAAAGAATTAAAAAAAAAATAGAGAAAAAAAATTATAAAGAAAAAGCCGAGAGGTGTACAAGCTGAAAAATCCACTTGATTCCTTGTTATTGTTTTGGCTACTACTTTTGCTATACTTGTCCAATTGTCTTCAAATTTTTTTTGTTTTGTTCATCTATTCTAGTACATATCTAGGAACTCTTCTCTCTGAGTGCTAGCTTTTATTTGGAGTCTTAATTTTCAGTTTTACTTGTTGAACCTCTTTGAGTCTTGTCATATACATCTATTACTCTTAATTTTGGTATAAGCTTTTCAAATTGTGCTTTTATTGCTTGTCTTGTTTTCTTTCAATAATTTCCCTGTGCTGGAAGTGGCCTCAAATCCTTGCTCAAGGATCAAGCATTGCTCAACAAAGAGTAGGAAAAGTTTGGACACTAAGACCTAAAAATTTGACCAAATTTAGTGACCAAAACTTCTCCTAAACTTCCTTCACTTGAGTGACCATTCCTTTCACCTTGTGAGGCAGCCACCATTAACCTCTTTGTTGTGTTTCTTTTGCAGGTCCAGTAGCATCATATTGAAGGATTAGTGGCGGATTAAACACTTGATTAAGTGTTGGAAAATTTGCACAACAATCCGTCACTAAATTGGTCACCAAAACCGCCATTTATTGCTTTCTAGGCTAGTTTAAATTTTGCAATCTCTCTTGTATTTTAAAATCAATTTGTAAAGCTTGGAGGGAGTATTAAGAAGCTGGTCAGGTATATCTAACTCCTTGTTAGCATCCTCACGTGTAGTGCTAGTGGAAGTGGCTTGGAAATTTCATATGTTTCAAGCTTCCACTTAGGATATCCGACTAGTTGCTTACATTGTTTCCTTTAAGTTCTTTGTCTTTTAATTGCTTTATTTTGCTACCTTGAAATGTCTAGACTTGTGTAGATTTACTTGCTCACGTTTAGTTTAGTCTAAAAAAAAACAAACAAATTGTGAAAAAGCATTCAAAATTTTTGTGAAAAGTTTTGGGGAATTGGAGATACCACAAAGGAGTTTAGTGATTTCCACTTGAAAAGGCTTGGTTATTAAGTGGCTCTTTGTAGCTCACCTCCCTTGATAGTGCAACTTGTACACTTAGACTTCCAAGTGTTATTTTCATTCCTAGAAAATACCAAAAACATTTTATAACTTTTTGCATAGCATATACAAAAAAATTCTTTTGTTTAATCATGAGAAAATATTTCTCAAGTGGTAGTGAATTAAGCTCTCCAAAAGGTTTTTCACATTCTACTCAAAGGCTTAAATCACTAACACCTTGGACAAAGCAAGAAGCTTTACAAAAAGAAAAAGAAAAACTTGAAAAAAAAGCACAAATTGCAATTTTAGAGGAAGAAATTCACATTATTAAACAAAAGAGAGAAAAACTTTTAGCAAAAGAAAAATTGAGAAAAACAAGAGAAAAAGAAAGAAAAAAGGCATTGCTCTTAGGGAAGAGTAAGGAGGAAAATAATTCCTGTAAAGGACTTGTGAGTGAAGAGAGTTGTTCTACCACTAAAAATCATTTACAAAATACTCTCTTCATAAATAAAGACCTTAACTCTTACCCTAATCATACCACTAGTCATGAAGTAGAGATTCAAGAACAAATCATTCTAAAGAAAAATGAATCTCAACTTCAAGATGTAGTGAAGAAGGAGTGGACTACATTTAGTTCCACTTCTTGTGCTACTTCCTTGGAGGTGCCCAAGGAAGATAGCCTTCCTCTCTTTAGGAATCCTTCTACCATAGTTGTTCTAATAAAGCACCCAAATTTTGGAATATATTGTTTGATAGATACATCTTGTCATATTTCATATTCTATTTTTGATCTTATGGGAAGTTCATCTTTATTTGAACTTAATTTGCACCCTTCCCTACAAGACAAAAATAGTTTATATGAGTTTTCAAGATTTTCCAAGACATTTTATCTACCAAACAATATGATTCAAAATTGTTTAGGACGTTTTCTAGTATTCTTTTCTTTATATTTTAGGAAAAGCCTAGGCTACCATTTAGGGTATTTTAGGCAAGATATTGTAGTGTTTAAAAATCATTCTTTTCATTGTCTTAGTCATAGTGTTATTACATTCTTAGGTTTTACTTCTAGGTTATGCTTAGGAGAGGAGCCTATTTCTACTTTTAGGGAGTCTAATTTTGATAGTTTATTTTTTCTTAGGCTAGATATAAGGACTCCTCTTAGGATCCATAATCCATTTTCTCATCATAAACATGTCACCTCTTATACATGGTTTGTTGTGTATGTAGGTGATGTTTCTTATTCCATGCATCCTCGTGATTTGAGGACAAATCCTTTTCAAGAGGGAGGGGATGATGGAATCATGCCTAGGAAGGCAAGAGGTGACATATTGAAGGAGCCAAGAGGAGTTGGCTAGACATGAAGGTTTGGGCCAGTCAGGGCCCAATGGGCCTGATGGGCCTGGGAAGGCCCAAGTTGAACTTTTCATGGGCCATATTTTGTTATAGCTATTTTCATATGTTTTGTATACATCATGTTAGTATAGGTATCATATATTTTGGTCTTGTATTTTGGACCACATAGAGTAGCATTTTAGGTTTTAGGCTAGTTGGGCCTAGTTTTGGGCTTCATGGGCCTTTGGGCTTTTGGTACCCAATATTGGGCTCATTTTCATTCTTGTAATTTTTCCTTTCCATTGTATTTGTTTGACCAATGTATTTAGGTCATTAGATTAGGAATACACAAGAATTACTTAAATAGGTAAAATAGGTTAAACTAGGTTTAATTTGGAAGTCATTTAAGTTACATTTGAGTCACATGTTTAGCACCATGGGTGGCTGAACATGTGCCACTCAAATTAACCCTAAATAACTCTCAAATCAAACCTAAATGCATCTAGGCACCTAAATTTTCGGACTAGCACATGGGAGCCAAAATTTGAATTCAAATTTCAAGTTTGAATTCAAATTTTGGGCGCCACATGTAGCCTTGGATTTAGGCACCCAAAGTTGCACACTTGGAACCCTACTTAAGTGATTCTTCCACTCTTTGTATTCACTTTTGAGAATAATGAAATTTGAGAGCTTATTCAGCCAAATTTCGTTCAAGAGTCACCATGAGAGAAAGCTTCACCTTAGGAACCCTTCTAGGATTTCCTCCTCTTTGAAGTGAGCTTTCCCTTGCACCTTAAGCTTGGATGCTTCCATCCAAGGCTTAAGCCTTATTCCAACCGAGAATCATCCTTCTTCAAGTGTTCTTAGCTGCGGATTCAAGTCTCCTTTGAAGAGATCCAAGCCTAGGCAAATCCAAGGAGAAGAACATCCTTCACTTCTCCTAGTATTTCCATCAAAACGGCTCGTTCCAGTTTAGGAACGGCCCGTTTCAGTTAAGGTTTTTAACCCTTTTTTAGGAGATTGGAACAGTCCGTTCCAATTTTTGAACGGCCCTTTCCAACCTATTATTTTTAGGCCTTTTAGGAGTCTCGGAACGGCCGTTCCAATTCAAGAAAGGCCCATTCCAGACTTGGGAACGACCCGTTCTGATTTTGGAATGGCCCGTTCCAGGCCACTAAAAATAGTTGATTTGGGCTTTTGGGCCCTTTGATGTCCTATCTTGTTGTTTGTATGCCCCTGAACGAAATTGGGTGTCTACAACTGCCCCTCTTTACTTGTCCTTTGGAATAGTAATGTGTTGCTTTTCCAAAGGCAAGTAAAGACGTCGACATTTTGGCCGGGTCTTCTTTTTATCTCTTTGGTGCTTCTGCGTTGTTTCCCTTACATAGGTGTATTTGTTCGTATCCTCACCCTTTAGAGTAGTTGAGCATTGGTTGCATACTCTATTGGGTAACAAGGTTGACAAACTATACACCTGATCTTCAGTCTTCGAGTAGAAGCTCCATTGTTTCTCTTGTGATAGTGAGGTGAAAACTCAGATCTTCACTCTTATTTTGACAATAGATACCTTCACGTTGTTTCCTTCGGGTAGACGGTGTTCCCTATATCCTTGCCCCTTGGAGCAACTGAGTGTTGCGTTGTATGCTCTGTTGGGTGTCAAGGATGGTAAACTGAAACATCTAGGCTTCAAGATCCATGTGAATGCCCTATGTCGCTTGTTGTGTCTAAATCTTCTCCTTTACTTCAATAGTGTAAATGCTCCCTACATCATTTCCTTCAATTAGATGGTGTTTTCCCATATCCTTTTCCTTTGAAGCAACTGAGTGTTGGGTTATGTGCTTCGTTGGGTGTTCAAGGATGGTAAACCCAAATATCTAGGCTTCTATACTTGATGTAGATGCTTCTTGCTGCTTCTGTTTGTCTCATGGTAGTGTGTTTCTTTATTTGTAGCTTGTTAAAGAGGGAGTATATTCTGAGCTCAGCCTCTCCAGGCTAGACTGATATTTAGGGCTTCAGCCAACCCAATGTTAGTTTTAGGGTCTAGCAACCCTGACCGATCTTGTACTAGTTTTGGGGATCTAGCAACCCTTACCGATCTTGTACTAGTTTTAGGGATCTAGCAACCCTTACCGATCTTGTACTAGTTTTGGGGATCTAGCAACCCTTACCGATCTTGTACTAGTTTTAGGGATCTAGCAACCCTTACCGATCTTGTACTAGTTTTAGGGATCTAGCAACCCTTACCGATCTTGTACTAGTTTTAGGGATCTAGCAACCCTTACCGATTTTGTACTAGTTTTGGGGATCTAGCAACCCTTTCCGATCTTGTACTAGTTTTGGGGATCTAGCAACCCTTTTTGATCTTGTACTTGATATCTTCTCATTGGTGTTGTTGGATGAAAAAAATGCTACCCGAAGGAGGAAGGGTGTCGCCACCGGCCCAAACGGGCCTCGGCGGTCGCGAAGACGGTCGAGCTCGCTTTTTATTTTAGTTTGAAAATGTATTGGATTATTAGAACGACTTGTTCTCAAACTGAGACCTTGTCGATCTTATCCAATTTATTTATTAAAAGTCTCACTAATCCATATTAATCCCAAGCGGGACCCTCCATGGATTAGTGGTTTTCGCAAAAGGAGGGTTCGTGGAGTCGCCACCAATGTTTTACTCAAAACATTGGAAAAAGGGATAAGGCAATTGATTTTATAAATCAACTTTGGCCATTACAACCAGAGTCGGGTAAGGGAGTCGGTTACGCGTGGGGAAGGTGTTAGCACCCCATAGCGCCCCTTTCGGGTTCCCTATGACAGATTATTTCTAAAATAATAGCGTAAAATTACTAAATTACCCCTATTTATTATAAGCGATTATAATAAACTATCTACATGATGACAGTTTAAATATGCACACAGAAAGCAGTAAAAGGAAGGATTTAAGAAGAAACCTCTTGAAGCGTGCTTTTATATATTGAGTAAAACTGGGAAGCTTTTTGGCGTTCCCTCGCTCTACAAGCTCGCTCGCTCCTTCCTAAAAACTTTTGACTATGGAAATCCGGAGGATTTCCCTTCGACTAGGTTCGAATCTCCAAGCTAAGTGCTCGGAATTCCAGAACTTCGTCGGATCGACTCCCAGAGAGATTTCTAGGGCAGAACACTGCTCAAAAACCCCAGAATACTCAAGGAGGGAGTCAAAACTATCTGAAAAAGTGTGGAATGACGTCCAATTGACGTCATATTTATAGGGAATAGGCGCAATACGGCCTACAGAAGCAATACGGCCGTATTGAAATTTTTGAACTTCAATACGGCCGTATTGAGTTCAATACGGCCGTATTGAAATTCAGAAATTTCAATACGCCTGTATTGGTTTCAGTACGGCCGTATTGAAGTTTCAGAAACTTCAATACGCCGTATTGAGTTCACTGCGGCCGTATTGAAGCTTCAATACGGCCGTATTAAGTTCAGTACGGCCGTATTGGGCTTCATTCCCTCCACTTCCTTATTTTGAGCTATTCTAAGACCTCTAGACCTACAGAGAACCCTCCTAGGGCCTTCCGGGAGTCCTTCTGGCTGATCTTCCTTCAGTCTTCGAGAGTCTTCAAGCTTTATTTCCGACCCGGACAATTTCAGGGGTCTACAGCTGCCCCCCCTTTACTTGGTCGGACGGCCTTTTGGTGTACCGGCTGACAAGTAAAGGAGTTGACCCAATTGTCCGGGTGATGTGCCGACCTTCTGACTTGTAATATCTTCCGGTGGAAAATTGTTGAGTAGCCTCTCCAGGTGGGTGCATACCTCGGCGCTTCTGACAACCTCGGTAGCTAAGTTTACCCTCTCCAGGGTCAACTTCACTCGACGCCCGAGCTGGAAGTTGAACACCGACGTGCCTCTGACGACGCTGATGGTTGAGTACTGTCTCTCCAGACCTTGAGTACCGTCTCTCCAGACTTTGAGTATTGTCTCTCCAGACCTTGAGTATTGTCTCTCCAGACCTTGAGTATTGTCTCTCCAGACCTTGAGTACCGTCTCTCCAGACTTTGAGTATCGTCTCTCCAGACTTTGTTTGAGTACCGTCTCTCCAGACTTTGTTTGAGTACCGTCTCTCCAGACCTTGTTTGAGTACCGTCTCTCCAGACTTTGTTTGAGTACCGTCTCTCCAGACCTTGTTTGAGTACCGTCTCTCCAGACCTTGTTTGAGTACCGTCTCTCCAGACCTTGTTTGAGTACCGTCTCTCCAGACCTTGTTTGAGTACCGTCTCTCCAGACCTTGTTTGAGTACCGTCTCTCCAGACCTTGTTTGAGTACCGTCTCTCCAGACCTTGTTTGAGTATCGTCTCTCCAGACCTTGTTTGAGTACCGTCTCTCCAGACTTGTGCATACCTCGGTGCTCTCGACAACTGGGTAGCTGAGTATTGCCTTTTAGGCTTTGAGATGATTTTGTCTCCACAGTCCACGATGCTGCTTCGACGGTTTTTTCTGATTTTGTGCCACTGAGGGCTGGATAACGCAGGGATCCGTCTAGGGGATGTGCAGTCATTCACAGGTTCCTGTGCCCCAACTTGCATTGCATTGTTGGTACCCATGGGGAATTTCTGACTCCTTGGGGTGTAGACACAGATGCTCTTTCTCTCTGAGTTGAGCGATGCCTTATGTTTGGCTGACGTCCTTTGACGTTGGTGGAGTATCCCGGTTTATCCTTATTCGGGTATCTCTTTTTGATTTTCTGATTTTTGCTGCCTCTGTGTAGGCTGTTATCCGCTGGGGATTCTGGATGTTGATTTTGTCTCCACAGTCCACGATGCTGCTTCGACGATTGTTTTTGATTTTTGTGCCACTGAGGGCTGGATAACGCAGGGATCCGTCTAGGGGATGTGCAGTTACTCATAGGTTCTTGTGTCCCAACTTTCCATTGAGTAGTTGGTGCCCATTGAGGAATTTCTGTTTCCTTGGGGTGTAGACACGAAGATGCTCTTTCTGAGATGAGCAGTGCCTTATGATTGGCTGACGTCCTTTGGACGTTGGTGGAGTATCCCGGTTATCCTTATTCGGGTAACTCTTTTTAATTTTTGGATTTTGTTGCCTCTGTGTAGGCTGTTATCCGCCAGGGGATTTTGTCATTGGTTTGTGATTGGCCTCTTCTATTAGGCAGATCATCTTTATGTTCAATGATAGGCTGAGAGCCGGATTCCACTTGGGGAATGATTATTGATCTTTTTATGATTTTTCCTTTTGAAGGAGTGCCTCTTATGTAGGCGACTGAGGAATTGGGGTTCAGTGTTCGGCTGAGTGCCGGATTCCGCTTGGGGAATATTTATTGATATTTTTTGATTTTTCTCCTTTTGCAGGGATGCCTCTGAGTAGGCGATTGGGGAATGAGGGATCTTATGTATCCCAGAGTATTATTTAGGAAGCCTCTGCAGGCTTAGCCTCACTCAGCGCTTTGAGTCGGAGAGCTATCTTCCACTGAGGAAGTGTTAAGTCCTTTGACTTGTATATACTGTTTGGATGATCGCACTTCCATTGGGGATTGCGTCGATTTTGCTTTGATAGCTCTCGCTGGGGATTCGTTCCGTGAGCTTGAGTTGAGGTTTCTCTGGGGAGTATTATTTCTGCGAGCCTCTCCAGGCTCATTTATTCTGAGAGAGTATTATTTCTGCAAGCCTCTCCAGGCTTTAGTTATGATGAAAGAGTATTATTTCGGCGAGCCTCTCCAGGCTCAATTATTCTGAAGGAGTATTATTTCGGCAAGCCTCTCCAGGCTCAATTATTCTGCGGGAGTATTATTTAGGCAAGCCTCTCCAGGCTCAATTATTTTGCGGGAGTATTATTTCGGCAAGCCTCTCCAGGCTCAATTATTTTGAGAGAGTATTATTTCGGCAAGCCTCTCCAGGCTCAGTTATTTTGAGAGAGTATTATTTCGGCGAGCCTCTCCAGGCTCAATTATTCTGTGCAATCTGTTTGTTGGATTTTCTATATCCTTGCCTTTTTTCATTTTCGGCTTTTTCTGTATTTTGCCTTTTTTGTCATTTTTTGGCTTTTTCTGTATTTTTGCCTTTTTTATGTTTTTGGCTTTTGCTGTACAGAAATGTCTCAGTTATTCTGAGAGAGTATTATTTCGGCGAGCCTCTCCAGGCTCAATTATTTTGAAAGAGTATTATTTCGGCGAGCCTCTCCAGGCTCAGTTATTTTGAGAGTATTCTTTCGGCAAGCCTCTCCAGGCTCAGTTATTCTGAGAGTATTCTTTCGGCAAGCCTCTCCAGGCTCAGTTATTTTGAGAGTATTCTTTCGGCAAGCCTCTCCAGGCTCAGTTATTTTGAGAGTATTCTTTCGGCAAGCCTCTCCAGGCTCAGTTATTTTGAGAGTATTCTTTCGGCAAGCCTCTCCAGGCTCAGTTATTTTGTATGACGCTGTTGATTTTCTGAATCTTTGCATTTTGTTTGCTGCTGTCATACACAAGCAATTTTCTATTTTTTCTATTTTTATGCAATTGCCTCATGATGAGGTCTTTGAATGTGCAATTAATGTGCGCGATGCACAAAATGCAAGTTTAATTATTTATTAATTTGTTGTTTTTTAGAAAAAATGAATGGCTTCCCCTATCCTCTTCTTCTTGGAGGAATTTTGTCATCGACGTGAGGGAGGATTTCTGTTATTGCCGATACGGCCGTTATTCATTTCAGTATGCCCGTATTGTATTGAAAATTTGTTCATAACCCTAATTTTGGTACGGGCGTATTGTTTTTCTGAAGTTTATATTTTTTATTTTTTTGTTTTTTCAATAAACAGAGAATAAGTGATCTTCCATTACACCTATCATCTGTATGCATGTATGCAGTATGATGCACCTAATTCTATTTGATTCTTTTTTCAAAAGAATTAACCGATGCGTTTTTGTGTTTTGATTTTGCCATTCCTCCAGACGGACTGTGCTCTGCCGATTTCTGTTACCGAGGAATGATGCATATTTGACTTTGGTGTCATCAACCAAATGATTCTTCCCTTTCTTTAGAAGATGTGTCAACCCTCCTATTGACCACTATATCTCCATGTTTCCACTAGATTATTCAAAAATCGTTGGGACAAGAGAGAAAAGAAGGAAAGGATATATATTTTCAAAAGTTTGTGTTTTAGAGGGGATTATTTTATTTTTGAAAAATGGATTTTGTAAGAATGGCTGGCCATGGTAGGCTTATGTGTTTAGGCTTGTTCGATTAAACACTTATGAGGTTAAGCACATCTTTGTTATTAATGATTGTGTTTTGACAACTTGGATAGCTTTTCTTGAGCCCCTTGTTGAATTCAATTGATGGTACCATCATGGATTTATTTTGTTTTTTTCTTTTTTTGACGGCCCTAACTTTTGCCTAAAACACCCATTTGTGATGTCTTAGCGGGCTTTTGTTTTTGTTCATTATTTTGTAACCCTAATTTTTGCCTAGGTCACCCTTTTGTGGGATTCCTAGCGGGTCTTTTGCTCTTATTTTTGTGCAGCCCCCTTTTTGGGTTTCCTGCCGAGCTTTTTTGTTTTTTAGGATTTTTGTCCTGAATGGATTTCTTTTTATCCATGACGGCACTTATTGAGGCCAAGAAAAGGTGCTCCAAGTTGACACACACACTTCCACATAAAAATGATGTGGGTTTATTTTTATTAAGATGATTTTAACCTCATTCATGTTTATTCAAACAGGGTTAAAATAATGTGGTTTAGAATTTTATTGCAAGCAAGAAAAGAAGCAATAAAGAATTAATGAAGAATGATTTTATTATAATCATGATGGAAACATGTGCCCTATCGAGGCTCGGGGGTCGGGCTGTCCCCGAGGAGTGATCTCTAATAGTCACTGAGTCTATACATCCCTATCGGAAGGAGAAAAACATTTTGACGACGACGACCGGCCTTGACGCTTGTGAACCGGCCTTCCTAAAGATCTGGCTTAAAGAACGTCGAGAAGGATCTTGATTCCTCTTCGTTCTTTGATCTTTAACAGGGTTGTATCCTAACCCTTGTTTTCCCGGATTGTCCTTGATAATGGGTAGCTCCGGGATTCCTTGGGAGTCCTTGCCTAATCCTTGTCCTGGCAAGTATCCGTTCTTTGTGAGCATATGAGCTACCTTCTTCATTTCTCGGGGAAACGTTTCAACATTGGCAATTTCCAATGCTTGGAAGGCGGTTTCCAAAGCTTCCTCCGCTGCATCCACATAGAGTATGGCGGATGGCTTATTGATGAGTATATCATCTTCATTTTGTACAGTCACCAGCTTGTCACCCACAATGGATTTGACTTTCTGGTGGAGCGTAGAGGGTACAGCTTTTGCATCATGAATCCAAGGTCGGCCGAGGAGACAGCTGTATGCAGGAGTAATATCCATCACTTGGAATTCGACGTTGAAGATAGTGGGTCCAATTTGGATTGGAAAATTGATCTCTCCCACCACTTCTCTTTTAGAACCATCGAAGGCTCGAACGATCATGTTGCTCGGGCGCATTTGGACTCCCTTGATTGCCAATTGCTTGAGCGTTCTTTTTGGCATTACGTTCAAGGAAGATCCATTGTCTACCAAGACTTTAGTGATGTGATACTCCTTGCACTTTATAGAGATGTGCAAGGGCTTGTTGTGGTTTGATCCCTCGGCGGGGATTTCTTCATCGATGAAGGTGAGGTGATCATTAGCCGTGATATGACTAACAATCCCCTCAAACTTGTCTTGGGAGATAGTGTGCGACACGTATGCCTCATTCAAGACTTTCAACAGAGCTTGCCGATGCGGTTCGGAGCATAGGATCAACGACAACAGAGTAATCTTTGCTGGCGTCTTATGAAGTTGATCCATGATGGAATACTCGCTCTGTCGGATATATTTTAACAGCTTGTCTGTCTCCTCCTCGGATTCCTTATTTTCCTCGGTTTTTTCCTCTTTTTCTTTCCCTTTATTCTTGGGAGTTTTGTCATGAAGATCTTCGGGAGTGTAGATCCTGCCACTCCTAGTCATGCCCCCAAGTCCAGCGATGTTGGAGATATCGCTGTCGACAGAAGAGTGGATGTCGTATATCCACGGCACAACCTTATTTGATTTGTAAGGGAAAGGCCTTGGGACTGTGATCCTTAATGGTGTCGGACCTTCCCCTTTATTCGTCTTGATTACCAACAACGGAGTTGATGTGCGCTCGATTGGCACGGTTGTTGGCTTACACGAACGGCGTGCGATCCATTCTTTGAACATACGCATCGACTAATCCTTTCTTTTTATTAATGTTTATTAATGGATTACTAGGAGAGATGTATGAATGACTCCTAGATCCCTCCATGATCTATATGCATGATATGAGATGATGGCGATGAATATGCATGCATTATGTTTATTGAACTAAGCATTATCATGTTTTCGGGATGTCCCTAAGATGATGCATGATATTGCTTGGTTTGGATAAATAACCCTTTTTTCTTTTTTTTTGGGTATTTTTATTTATTATATTTTTTGTATTTTTGGGTGAAAAGGGAAACTACCTATATGAATGTAATGAAGGTAGATGTTAACACCGTATAATGGAAGATTCTTATTCCTATTTATTCTTATTTTTAAAAGAATAGGAATGTTGTATGTTTAAAGAAATGCAATGTATGCTCAAACAATTTCACATAAACAATGCACAAACAATTCACTCATCCACGAACAGTCACGAGCGAATCACGAGGTAGGGGTCTCCTGTAGAAAAGTGCATATTCAAGGAGGATCTAACTGTTCTCACTTGGTCAAAGGCCCCCAAGGTGCCCCCATTATAGGGACCCAATTCCTCTTATCGTAGGTCGATGGAAAGCTCCAACGCACCGTCGGACTCAAGTTCATGGTTATCACCTTGAGTGATGTTTTCCGACAACGGTCTCGTAGGCTCCTATAGACCCATTCAACCGGCCGTACTAACATCCACTCCCTATGGATTACCACTCATGCCCCCGGGTATAGAGGGAACTGTTGTGTGCAAAGGTTTGTGTGCAATTTTTATTTCAAACAATTGCGGAAATTTAAACAAACAACAGTTATTTAAAGCCAAATATATAAAGCATGTTATCATACAAGCAAGGGGTAATGAAGTAATTTTAACTATTATTTGTTAAAAATAATCTGTCACTAAATGGGACTGACTCTCGAAGCTTCCCCAGTGGAGTCGCCATCTGTCGCCACCGGCCCAAACGGGCCTCGGCGGTCGCGAAGACGGTCGAGCTCGCTTTTTATTTTAGTTTGAAAATGTATTGGATTATTAGAACGACTTGTTCTCAAACTGAGACCTTGTCGATCTTATCCAATTTATTTATTAAAAGTCTCACTAATCCATATTAATCCCAAGCGGGACCCTCCATGGATTAGTGGTTTTCGCAAAAGGAGGGTTCGTGGAGTCGCCACCAATGTTTTACTCAAAACATTGGAAAAAGGGATAAGGCAATTGATTTTATAAATCAACTTTGGCCATTACAACCAGAGTCGGGTAAGGGAGTCGGTTACGCGTGGGGAAGGTGTTAGCACCCCATAGCGCCCCTTTCGGGTTCCCTATGACAGATTATTTCTAAAATAATAGCGTAAAATTACTAAATTACCCCTATTTATTATAAGCGATTATAATAAACTATCTACATGATGACAGTTTAAATATGCACACAGAAAGCAGTAAAAGGAAGGATTTAAGAAGAAACCTCTTGAAGCGTGCTTTTATATATTGAGTAAAACTGGGAAGCTTTTTGGCGTTCCCTCGCTCTACAAGCTCGCTCGCTCCTTCCTAAAAACTTTTGACTATGGAAATCCGGAGGATTTCCCTTCGACTAGGTTCGAATCTCCAAGCTAAGTGCTCGGAATTCCAGAACTTCGTCGGATCGACTCCCAGAGAGATTTCTAGGGCAGAACACTGCTCAAAAACCCCAGAATACTCAAGGAGGGAGTCAAAACTATCTGAAAAAGTGTGGAATGACGTCCAATTGACGTCATATTTATAGGGAATAGGCGCAATACGGCCTACAGAAGCAATACGGCCGTATTGAAATTTTTGAACTTCAATACGGCCGTATTGAGTTCAATACGGCCGTATTGAAATTCAGAAATTTCAATACGCCTGTATTGGTTTCAGTACGGCCGTATTGAAGTTTCAGAAACTTCAATACGCCGTATTGAGTTCACTGCGGCCGTATTGAAGCTTCAATATGGCCGTATTAAGTTCAGTACGGCCGTATTGGGCTTCATTCCCTCCACTTCCTTATTTTGAGCTATTCTAAGACCTCTAGACCTACAGAGAACCCTCCTAGGGCCTTCCGGGAGTCCTTCTGGCTGATCTTCCTTCAGTCTTCGAGAGTCTTCAAGCTTTATTTCCGACCCGGACAATTTCAGGGGTCTACAAAGGGCAGGAGATGCTTGATGTGCCCTTGTGTTGGTGGGCAGAGATAGATGGATGATAGGGATTCTAGTGTTGCCCCTGCCATGTGAGTATTGTGATGCCTCTCCAGGCACTTGCTTGTGGTAGGGTTTGTAGACCCCTAAAATTGTCCGGGTCGGAAATAAGACTCGAAGACTCTCGAAGACCGAAGGAAAGTCAGCCGAAAGGACTCCTGGAAGACCTTGGAAGACCCTAGGATGATTCTTCATAGGTTTAGAAGTCTTAGAGTAGCTTAAAATAATGATGTGGGAGGATTGGAGCTCAATACGACCTCCTAGAAGTTCAGTACGGCCGTACTGAACAATTTGAACTACAATACGGCCGTACTGAAACCAATACGGCTGTACTGAAGTTTTTGAACTTCAGTACGGCCGTACTGAATTCAATACGGCCGTACTGTAGTTCAAAACTTCAGTACGGGCCGTATTGATGTCAGAGGCCGTACTGCGCCTCACTCCTATATATAGGACGTCATTTGGACGTCATTCCACACATTTTCCACACATTTGGAGACTTTTTCCATACTTTTGGACCCTCTTGCTGAGTATTCTGGGGTTTTTGAGCAGTGTTCTGCCCTAGAAGTCTCTCCGAGAGCCGATCCGACAAAGTTCTTGAGTTCTGAGCATTTAGCTTGAGGATTCGAACTAGTCGAAGGGAAATCTTTTGATTTCCATAGTAAAAATTAATCTTTAGGGAAGGAACGAGCGAGCGTGTAGTAGGAAGGAGCGCCAAAAAGCCTCCTAACGTCTGTTTAAATATATAAAAGCACGCTTCAAAGGTTTCTTTTCCAAATCCCTTCTTTTACCGCTTTCTGATTGTTGCATTGCATATTTAGAATTTTCATCATGTAAATATTCCGCTTATAATCGTTTCTAATAAATAGGGGTAATTTAGTAATTTTACACTATTATTTATGAAATAATCCGTCATAGGGAACCCGAAAGGGGCGTTGTGGGGTGCTAACACCTTCCCCGCACGTAACCGACTCCCTTACCCAACTCTGGTTGTAATGACCAAGGTTGATTTGCGAAAATCAATTGCCTTATCCCTTTTTCCAATGTTTTGAGTAAAACATTGGTGGCGACTCCAAGAACCCTTCTTTTTGCGAAAACCACTAATCCATGGAGGGTCCCGCTTGGGATTAACATGGATTGGTGAATCATTTAATAAAATTGTTAGTTCGATGAGGTCTCTGTTTGAGAATAAGTCGTTCTAACAATCCATCATTTTTCAAAATTTAAAAAGAGTCAAACCATCGTCGCGAATGCCAAGGTCCGTTTCGGCGGGTGGCGACAGATGGCGACTCCACTGGGGAAGCCTCGAGAGTTAGTCCCATTTAGTGATGGATTATTTCTAAAATAAAAGTTTAAAATTACTTCGTTACCCCTCGCTTGTATGATAATATGTTTTCTATACCCGGGGGCATGAGTGGAAAGCCATAGGGAGTGGATGTTAGTACGGCCGATTGTCGAATGGGTCTAGGTGCCCGTAGACCGTTGTCGGAAAACATCACTCAAGGTGATAACCATGAACTCGAGTCCGACAGTGCGTTGGAGCTTTCCATCGACTTACGACGAGAGGAATTGGGTCCCTATAATGGGGGCACCTTGGGGGCCTCAGACCAGTGAGAACAGTTAGAACCTCCTTGAATATGCACTTTTCTGCAGGATACCCCTACCTCGTGATTCACTCGTGACTGTTCGTGGATGAGTGAATTGTTTGTGCATTGTTTATGTGACATTGTTTGAGCATACATTGCATTCTTTAAACATACAACATTCCCTTTTAAAATAAGAATAAATAGGAATAAGAATCTTCCATTACATGGTGTTAACATCTACATTCATCACATTCATGTAGGTAGTTTCCATTTTTTTCACCAAAAAAAATATACAAAACAAAATACCCAAAAAAAGAAAAAGGGTTATTTATCCAAACTAAGCAATATCATGCATCATCTTAGGAGCATCCTGAAAACATGATAATGCTTAGTTGAATAAACACAATGCATGCATATTCAACGCCATCATCTCATATCATGCATTCTTATCAAAGATCATGGAGGGATCTAGGTTTACATTTCATACATCCCTCCTAGTAATTCATTAATAATAGTAATAAAAAGAAAGGATTAAGTGATGCGTATGTTCAGAATGGATCGCACGCCATTTGTTATTAAGTGTAAGCCAACAACCGCGCCAAGCGAACGCACATCAACTCCGTTGTTGGTAATCAAGACGAATAAAGGGGAAGGTCCGACACCGTTAAGGATCACTGCTCCAAGACCTTTTCCCTACGAATCGAATAAGGCTGTGCCATGGATAAACGACATCCATTCTTCTGCCGACAGCGATATCTCTAACATCGCTGGACTTGGGGGCATGACTAGGAGTGGCAGGATCTACACTCCCAAAGATCTTCATGACAAAGCTCCCAAGAATAAAGGGAAAGAAAAAGAAGAGAAAACCGAGGAAAATAAAGAATCCGAGGAGGAGACTGATGAGCTATTAAAATATATCCGACAGAGCGAGTACTCCATCGTGGATCAACTTCATAGGACGCCAGCAAAAATTACTCTGTTGTCGTTGATCCTAAGCTCCGAACCGCATCGGCAAGCTCTGTTGAAAGTCTTGAACGAAGCATACGTGTCGCACACTATCTCCCAAGACAAATTTGAGGGGATTGTTAGTGATGGAAACATGCCTAGGAAGGCAAGAGGTGACATATTGAAGGAGCCAAGAGGAGTTGGCTAGACATGAAGGTTTGGGCCAGTCAGGGCCCAATGGGCCTGATGGGCTTGGGAAGGCCCAAGTTGAACTTTTCATGGGCCATATTTTGTTATAGCTATTTTCATATGTTTTGTATACATCATGTTAGTATAGGTATCATATATTTTGGTCTTGTATTTTGGACCACATAGAGTAGCATTTTAGGTTTTAGGCTTGTTGGGCCTAGTTTTGGGCTTCATGGGCCTTTGGGCTTTTGGTACCCAATATTGGGCTCATTTTCATTCTTGTAATTTTTCCTTTCCATTGTATTTGTTTGACCATTGTATTTAGGTCATTAGATTAGGAATATACAAGAATTACTTAAATAGGCAAAATAGGTTAAACTAGGTTTAATTTGGAAGTCATTTAAGTTACATTTGAGTCACATGTTTAGCACCATGGGTGGCTGAACATGTGCCACTCAAATTAACCCTAAATAACTCTCAAATCAAACCTAAATGCATCTAGGCACCTAAATTTTCGGACTAGCACATGGGAGGCAAAATTTGAATTCAAATTTCAAGTTTGAATTCAAATTTTGGGCGCCACATGTAGCCTTGGATTTAGGCGCCCAAAGTTGCACACTTGGAACCCTACTTAAGTGATTCTTCCACTCTTTGTATTCACTTTTGAGATTAATAAAATTGGAGAGCTTATTCAGCCCAATTTTCTCTTGAGAGTCACCGAAATTTCTCACATCAAAAGCCATAGGAGAGTTCATCTTTTCCTTCTCTTTGAAGTGAGGAATCCTTTGCTCCTTAAGCTTGGATGCTTCCATCCAAGGCTTAAGCCTAGGGGTGGGTATACGGACCGGTCCGGCCCGTTTAAGATCCGGTCCGTAAAACCCGCGTTTTATACGGGCCGGATAAGTCCGGTCCGTAAAATAAGTGGACTTATTTTTTAAGTCCGTATCCGGCCCGCCAAAATCCGCGGATAACGGACCGGTCCGCGGGCCTAAATAATGGTTCAAAAAATTAAATTTTTAAAAAATAAAAATACATAAAATTAGAAGAAAAAAAATATTTTTTATTTATAAGCTAAATTTTATCATACTAAAATTTATCAATAGTTAAAATGGTTTAAAATACTAAATATTAAAATATTAAAATAAAAATAATTACAAATACTTAAATAATAGTACTAAACTTTCAATAATAAAAGCATCAAAATGTCATAAAAGTAATTCAAATGACAAATACCTACTAACTAAACATAATTTTAATGTCATAATAATTTAAAAAATTAAATACATAACTTAATATTAAAATTATAATATTTAAAAATATTAATTAGTGAAGTCCGCGGACTAGCCCGCGAGCCCGCGGATTAAATCCGTTAAGTCCGCAGACTTCACGGGCCGGGCTCAAAAATTAGACATAGTCATACGGATTTGAAAAAAACGGGTCCGTTATCCGCGAAATCCGCGGACTTACGGACCGGTCCGCGGACCCGGGTCCGTCTACCCACCCCTACTTAAGCCTATTCCAACCGAGAATCATCCTTCTTCAAGTGTTCATAGCTGCGGATTCAAGTCTCCTTTGAAGAGATCCAAGCCTAGGCAAATTCAAGGAGAAGAACATCCTTCACTTCTCCTAGTATTTCCGTCATTTTTGGTATCAAGAGCAAGGTCTTCAAGGAGATAAGTGTTCTTCATTTTTGTGTCCGTGTTCTTGTGTTCTTGTGTTTGTCTTGTCTTAATTTGAGTTTCAATTTTCGGATCTATATTGTTGATGTTCTTGTGTTCATAGATCCATTGGTTGATTGTTCTTGATTTTCTTCCTCAATCAACTTGTTTAGGAACTTTTTGCTTGTGCTTATAATTTGTTTTCTTTGAGTTTCTCCATTCTTGTATGTGTCCGTGATTGGACCTCATGCATATGCATTAGATTTTGGTTTTTAATCTTGTTTTGTCTTAGAGTTTGTGTGTAGTCCTTTTATGTCACAAAATTCCTTGAATAGCATGTTGACCTAATTTTTTGTGTTAAGTGCATTGTTCATTATTTTGGCTCTCGGTTTGCTTCTCTTTGTGCTTACCTATATGTGCTTTTCTTTTACCTTATTGTGTTCATAATTTGCTATTAGTTCTAGCAAATTTCTTTAGAGTTAGGTTTCTATTGTGTACTTAAGTTTTCAATTCACTTTCCTTTGAAAATTTCTTAAAAAAAATTTTGTGACCTAAAATTTCAAGTGTTTAACCTACTTCTAGTGCACTTTTCTTGTGGATTCAAATTTTTTTTAAAAAAAAAAGGAGGCTGAAAAACAGAGATAAAACAGAGCCTAAACAAAAGAAAAGACCTAAAGTTCAAAAGAAAAATAGTTCAAAAAGAATCCAAACCAAAACCTAAAACTAGTGCACTAGTTTATCATTTTCACTTGAAATTTGACCTAATTTTTGGCTGATTTGTATTCTCGGTTTCTATAGCTTGGAATCTCTAAAAATTTTGAAACAAAAGGCAAATATACTCTCTGGACTCTTAATTTGATACTGGAAAAAGAAAGAATTAAAAAAAAAAATAGAGAAAGAAAATTAAAAGTAAAAAGCCGAGAGGTATACAAGTTGAAAAACCTACTTGATTCCTTGTTATTGTTTTGGCTACTACTTTTGCTATACTTGTCCAATTGTCTTCAAATTTTTTTTGTTTTGTTCATCTATTCTAGTACCTATCTAGGAACTCTTCTCTCTGAGTGCTAGCTTTTATTTGGAGTCTTAATTTTCAGTTTTACTTGTTGAACCTCTTTGAGTCTTGTCATATACATCTATTACTCTTAATTTTGGTATAAGCTTTTCAAATTGTGCTTTGTTGCTTGTCTAGTTTACTTTCAATAATTTCCTGTGCTGGAAGTGGCCTTAAATCCTTGCTCAAGGATCAAGCATTGCTCAACAAAGAGTAGGAAAAATTTTGGACACTATAATCACCAAATTTGACCTAATTTAGTGACCAAAATCATCCAAAATCTCCTTCACTTGAGTGACCAATTTCCTTCACCTTGTGAGGCATCCACCTTAACCTCTTTGTTGTGTTTCTTTTGCAGGTCCAAGAGCAGCATATTGAAGGATTAGTGGTGGATTAAACACTTGGTTAAGTGTTAGAAAGTTGAACACAAAACCGCCACTAATTGGTCTTCAAAGCCGCCACTTTATTGCTTTTTAGGCTAGTTTAATTTTTGTCAATTCTCTTGTATTTTTAAACCAATTTGTAAAGCTTGGAGGGAGTATTAAGAAGCTGGTCAGGTATATCTACACCCTTGATAGACTCTCACGTGTAGTACTAGTGGAAGTGGCTTGGAAATTTCATATGTTTCAAGCTTCCACT
The DNA here is from genome assembly GCF_000230855.2 of Cajanus cajan. Lineage (NCBI taxonomy): Eukaryota > Viridiplantae > Streptophyta > Magnoliopsida > Fabales > Fabaceae > Cajanus > Cajanus cajan. The sequence continues at coordinate 45,833,849 of NC_138525.1, forward strand.
TAGGATATCCGACTAGTTGCTTAACTTGCTTCTTTTAAGTTTTCTTGTACTTAATTGCTTTGCTTTGTTGCCTATAAACGTCTAGACTTGTGTAGTTTTATTTGCTCACGTTTAGTTAAGTGTCAAAAACAAACAAATTGTGAAAAAGCATACAAAAATTTTTGTGAAAAGTTTTGAGGAATTGGAAATACCACAAAGGAGTTTAGTGATTTCCACTTGAAAAGGCTTGGTTATTAAGTGGCTCTTTGTAGCTCACCTCCCTTGATAGTGCAACTTGTACACTTAGACTTCCAAGTGCTATTTTCATTCCTAGAAAATACCAAAAACATTTTATAACTTTTTGCATACCATATAAAAAAAAAAAAAAATTCTTTTGTTTAATCATGAGAAAATATTTCTCAAGTGGTAGTGAATTAAGCTCTCCAAAAGGTTTTTCACATTCTACTCAAAGGCTTAAATCACTAACACCTTGGACAAAGCAAGAAGTTTTAAAAAAAGAAAAAGAAAAACTTGAAAAAAAAGCACAAATTGCAATTTTAGAGGAAGAAATTCACATTATTAAACAAAAGAGAGAAAAACTTTTAGCAAAAGAAAAATTGAGAAAAACAAGAGAAAAAGAAAGAAAAAAGGCATTGCTCTTAGGGAAGAGTAAGGAGGAAAATAATTCCTCTAAAGGACTTGTGAGTGAAGAGAGTTGTTCTACCACTAAAAATCATTTACAAAATACTCTCTTCATAAATAAAGACCTTAACTCTTACTCTAATCTTACCACTAGTCATGAAGTAGAGATTCAAGAACAAATCATTCTAAAGAAAAATGAATCTCAACTTCAAGATGTAGTGAAGAAGGAGTGGACTACATTTAGTTCCACTTCTTATGCTACTTCCTTGGAGGTGCCCAAGGAAGATAGCCTTCCTCTCTTTAGGAATCCTTCTACCATAGTTGTTCTAATAAAGCACCCAAATTTTGGAATATATTGTTTGATAGATAAATCTTGTCATATTTCATATTCTATTTTTGATCTTATGGGAAGTTCATCTTTATTTGAACTTAATTTGCACCCTTCCTTACAAGACAAAAATAGTTTATATGAGTTTTCAAGATTTTCCAAGACATTTTATCTACCAAACAATATGATTCAAAATTGTTTAGGACGTTTTCTAGTATTCTTTTTTTTATATTTTAGGAAAAGCCTAGGCTACCATTTAGGGTATTTTAGGCAAGATATTGTAGTGTTTAAAAATCATTATTTTCATTGTCTTAGTCATAGTGTTATTACATTCTTAGGTTTTACTTCTAGGTTATGCTTAGGAGAGGAGCCTATTTCTACTTTTAGGGAGTCTAATTTTGATAGTTTATTTTTTCTTAGGCTAGATATAAGGACTCCTCTTAGGATCCATAATCCATTTTTTCATCATAAACATGTCACCTCTTATACATGGTTTGTTGTGTATGTAGGTGACGTTTCTTATTCCATGCATCCTCGTGATTTGAGGACAAATCCTTTTCAAGAGGGAGGGGATGATGGAAACATGCCTAGGAAGGCAAGAGGTGACATATTGAAGGAGCCAAGAGGAGTTGGCTAGACATGAAGGTTTGGGCCAGTCAGGGCCCAATGGGCCTGATGGGCTTGGGAAGGCCCAAGTTGAACTTTTCATGGGCCATATTTTGTTATAGCTATTTTCATATGTTTTGTATACATCATGTTAGTATAGGTATCATATATTTTGGTCTTGTATTTTGGACCACATAGAGTAGCATTTTAGGTTTTAGGCTTGTTGGGCCTAGTTTTGGGCTTCATGGGCCTTTGGGCTTTTGGTACCCAATATTGGGCTCATTTTCATTCTTGTAATTTTTCCTTTCCATTGTATTTGTTTGACCATTGTATTTAGGTCATTAGATTAGGAATATACAAGAATTACTTAAATAGGCAAAATAGGTTAAACTAGGTTTAATTTGGAAGTCATTTAAGTTACATTTGAGTCACATGTTTAGCACCATGGGTGGCTGAACATGTGCCACTCAAATTAACCCTAAATAACTCTCAAATCAAACCTAAATGCATCTAGGCACCTAAATTTTCGGACTAGCACATGGGAGGCAAAATTTGAATTCAAATTTCAAGTTTGAATTCAAATTTTGGGCGCCACATGTAGCCTTGGATTTAGGCGCCCAAAGTTGCACACTTGGAACCCTACTTAAGTGATTCTTCCACTCTTTGTATTCACTTTTGAGATTAATAAAATTGGAGAGCTTATTCAGCCCAATTTTCTCTTGAGAGTCACCGAAATTTCTCACATCAAAAGCCATAGGAGAGTTCATCTTTTCCTTCTCTTTGAAGTGAGGAATCCTTTGCTCCTTAAGCTTGGATGCTTCCATCCAAGGCTTAAGCCTATTCCAACCGAGAATCATCCTTCTTCAAGTGTTCATAGCTGCGGATTCAAGTCTCCTTTGAAGAGATCCAAGCCTAGGCAAATTCAAGGAGAAGAACATCCTTCACTTCTCCTAGTATTTCCATCAGTTAGTCACATCACGGCTAATGATCACCTCACTTTCACCGATGAAGAGATCCCCGCTGGGGGACCGAATCACAACAAGCCCTTGCACATCTCTGTAAAGTGCAAGGAGTATCACATCGCTAAAGTCTTGGTGGATAATGGATCTTCCTTGAACGTGATGCCAAAAAGAACACTTGATCAAGTGGCAATCAAGGGAGTCCAAATGCGCCCGAGCAACATGATCGTTCGAGCTTTCGACGGTTCTAAAAGAGAAGTGGTGGGAGAGATCAATCTTCCAATCCAAATTGGACCCACCATCTTTAATGTCGAATTCCAAGTGATGGACATTACTCCCGCATACAGCTGTCTCCTCGGCCGACCTTGGATTCATGATGCGAAAGCTGTTCCCTCTACGCTCCACCAGAAAGTCAAATTCATAGTGGGTGACAAGCTGGTGACCGTACAAGCTGAAGATGACATACTCATCAGCAAGCCATCCGCCATACGTGGATGCAGCAGAGGAAGCTCTAGAGACCGCCTTCCAAGCATTGGAGATCGCCAATGTTGAAACGTTTCCCCGAGAAATGAAGAAGGTAGCCTACATGCTCACCAAGAACGGATACTTGTCTGGACAAGGACTTGGCAAGGATTCCCAAGGAATTCCCGAGCTACCCACTATCAAGAATAATCCGGGGAAACAAGGGTTAGGATACAACCCTATTAAAGATCAAAGGACGAAGAGGAACCAAGATCCTCCTCGACGTTCTTTAAGCCAGATCTTTAGGAAGGCCGGTTCACAAGTGTCAAGGCCGTTCGTCGTCATCAAGTGCTCTTTTCCTTCCGATAGGGATGTATAGACCTGATGACTATTAGAGATCACTCCTCGGGGACAGCCCGACCCCCGAGCCTCGATAGGGCACGTGTTTCCATTATTATTATAATAAAATCATTCGTTATTCTTTCTTATTGCTTCTTTTCTTGCTTGCAATAAATTTCTAGACCACATTATTTTTAACCCTGTTTGAATTAGCATGAATGAGGTTAAAATTGTCTTAATAATAATAAACCCGCATCATTTTATGTGGAAGTGTGTATGACAACTTGGAGCACCATTCCTTGGCCTCGACAAGTTCCATCATGGATAAAAAAGAAATCCTTTAAAAACAAAAATCATAAAAACAAAAAAGCTCGGCAGGAAACCCAAAAAGGGGGCTGCGCAAAAATAAGAGCAAAGAACCCGCTAGGAATCCCACGAAAGGGTGACCTAGGCAAAAGTTAGGGTTGCAAAAATGAACAAAAACAAAGGTCCGCTGAGACGCCACAAAAGGGTGTTTTAGGCAAAAAATAAGGACAATCAAAAAAGCAAAAGAAATCCATGATGGTACCATGAGCCGAATTCAAAAAGAAAGGTTCAAGGGAAGCTATCTAAGTTGTCAAATCACAACGTCAATAACAGGACTTTCTTAACTTCATAAGTGTTTAATCAAACAAGCCTAAACACATGAGCCTACCTTGGCCAGCCATTCTTACAAAAACCGCTTTCAAAACAATAAATAATCCCCTCTAAAACACAAACTTTTGAACAAAAATATCTTTCCTTTCTTTTCTCTTGTCCCAAACGATTTTAGAATAATCTAGTGGAAACATGGAGATATAGTGGTCAATAGGAGGGTTGACATGTCTTCTAAAGGAAGGGAAGGATCACTTGGTTGATGACACCAATCTCGATATAACACGCATCGTTCCTCGGTTACAGAAATCGGCAGCGCACAGCCCGTCTAGAGGAATGGCAAAATCCAAGCAAAGAAACGCATCGTTTAATTCTTTTGAAAAAATAAATCAAATAGAATTAGGTGCATCATACCGCATACATGCATACAGATGATAGGTGTACTGGAAGATCACTTATTCTCTGTTTATTGAAAAAAAAAAAAAAATCAAACTTCAGAAAAACAATGCGCCCGTACCATGTTCAGTACGCCCGTACTAAAATTAGGGTTATGAACAAATTTTTAACTCAATACAGGCGCACTGAAATGGATACAGCCGTATTGGCCTTTAGTTGCACATTTAAAGACCTTATCATGAGGCAATCGCATAAAATAGTAAAATAGAAAAAAATTGCTTGTGTATGACAGCAGTCAACAGAAAAAGCCAAAAAACGACAAAAAAGGCAAAAATTCAGAAAATCAACCGCATCATACAAAATAACTGAGCCTGGAGAGGCTTGCCGAAATAATACTCCCTCGTCATACAGAATAACTGAGCCTGGAGAGGCTTGCCGAAATAATACTCCCCCATCGTACAGAATAACTGAGCCTGGAGAGGCTTGCCGAAATAATACTCCCTCATCATACAGAATAACTGAGCCTGGAGAGGCTTGCCGAAATAATACTCCCTCATCATACAGAATAACTGAGCCTGGAGAGAATATCCGAGTCAAAGGACTTTGACTTCCTCAGTGGAAGATAGCTTTCCAACTCGAGCGACGAGTGAAGCTAAGCCTGAAGAGGCTTTCTAAATAATACTCTGGGATACATAAGATCTTCAATCCCCATTCGCCTACTCAGAGGCACTCCTTCAAAAAAAGAAAAAAATCAAAAACATCAACAACCATTCCCCAAGCGGAATCCGGCACTCAGCCGAACACCAAACATCAAGATAATTCGCCTACTCAGAGGCACTCCTTCAAAAAGAGAAAATCCAAAAAAGATCAATAATCATTCCCCAAGCGGAATTCGGCATTCAGCCAATCATTGAACGTCAAGATGATCTGCCTAACAGAAGAGGCCAATCAAGATCAAAACGACAGAATCCCCCAGCGGATAACAGCCTACACAGAGGCAACAAAATCAGAAAATCAAAAGAGTCACCCGAATAAGGATAACCGGGATACTCCACCAACGTCGAAAGGACGTCAGCCAATCATAAGGCATCGCTCACCTCAGAAAGAGCATCTTTGTGTCTGCATCCCCAAGGAATCAGAATTTCTCCAGTGGGCACCAACTACGCAATAGAGAGTTGGGACACAAGAACCTATGAGTAACTGCACATCCCCTAGACGGATCCCTGCGTTATCCAGCCCTCAGCGGCATCAAAATCAAAAACAACCGTCGAAGCAGCATCGTGGACTGTGGAGACAAAATCATCACAATAGAATCCCCCAGCGGATAACAGCCTACGCAGAGGTAATAAAACCAGAAAATCAAAAAGAGTCACCCGAATAAGGATAACCGGGATACTCCACCACCGTCGAAAGGACATCAGCCAACCATAAGGCACCGCTCACATCAGAAAGAGCATCTTTGTGTCTGCACCCCCAAGGAATCAGAAATTCCCCAGTGGGCACCAACTACGCAATGGAAAGTTGGGACACAAGAACCTATGAGTAACTGCACATCCCCTAGACGGATCCCTGCGTTATCCAGCCCTCAGTGGCACAAAAATAAAAAACAATCGTCGAAGCAGCATCATGGACTGTGGAGACAAAATCATCACAAATCCCTGGAGAGGGCAAACTCACACTGCCAATGTCGTCAGAAACACGGAGGCAGACCCTGGGGAGGGCAAACCGCAGACCCTGGAGAGGGCAAACTCACGCTACCAAAGTGACCAGAAGCACGGAGGTACGCAACCCTGGAGAGGGCAAACTCACGCTACCAAAGTGACTAGAAGCACGGAGGTACGCAACCCTGGGGAGGGCAAACCGCAGACCCTGGAGAGGGCAAACTCAGCTGTCAAGGTTGTCAAAAACACCGAGACAGAGCCTGGAGAGGCGGTACTCAGCTACCCCGTCGTTAGAAACACGGAGGTATGCAACCCTGGGGAGGGCAAACCGCAGACCCTGGAGAGGGCAAACTCACGCTACCGAGGTTGTCAGAAACACCAAGGTATGCACGAGCCTGGAGAGGCGACGACTAATACTCAGCTACCCCGTCGTCAGAAACAACGGAGGTATGCAACTGTCAAGGTTGTCAGAAACACCGAGACAGAGCCTGGAGAGGCGGTACTCAGCTACCCCGTCGTCAGAAACAACGGAGGTATGCAACTGCCAATGTCGTCAGAAACACAGAGGCAGAGCCTGGAGAGGCGGTACTCAGCCATCAACGTCGTCAGAAACACGGAGGTGTGCAACTGCTAACGTCGTCAGAAACACGGAGGCAGAGCCTGGAGAGGCGGTACTCAGCTACCGAGGTTGTCAGAAACACCGAGGTATGCACGAGCCTAGAGAGACGACGACTAATACTCAACCTGGAGAGGCTACTCAACAATTTTCCACCGGAAGACACTATAAGTCGGAAGGATGGCTTATTCCCCGGACAATTGGGTCAACTCCTTTACTTGTCAACCGGTACACCAAAAAGCCGTTTGACTAAGTAAAGGGGGGGCAGCTGTAGACCCCTAAAATTGTCCGGGTCGGAAATAAGACTCGAAGACTCTCGAAGACCGAAGGAAAGTCAGCCGAAAGGACTCCTGGAAGACCGTAGAAGACCCTAGGATGATTCTTCATAGGTTTAGAAGTCTTAGAGTAGCTTAAAATAAGGATGTGGGAGGATTGGAGCTCAATACGGCCTCCTAGAAGTTCAGTACGGCCGTACTGAACAATTTGAACTACAATACGGCCGTACTGAAACCAATACGGCCGTACTGTAGTTCAAAACTTCAGTACGGGCCGTATTGATGTCAGAGGCCGTACTGCGCCTCACTCCTATATATAGGACATCATTTGGACGTCATTCCACACATTTTCCACACATTTGGAGACTTTTTCCATACTTTTGGACCCTCTTGCTGAGTATTCTGGGGTTTTTGAGCAGTGTTCTGCCCTAGAAGTCTCTCCGAGAGCCGATCCGACAAAGTTCTTGAGTTCTGAGCATTTAGCTTGAGGATTCGAACTAGTCGAAGGGAAATCTTTTGATTTCCATAGTAAAAATTAATCTTTAGGGAAGGAACGAGCGAGCGTGTAGTGGGAAGGAGCGCCAAAAAGCCTCCTAACGTCTGTTTAAATATATAAAAGCACGCTTCAAAGGTTTCTTTTCCAAATCCCTTCTTTTACCGCTTTCTGATTTTTGCATTGCATATTTAGAATTTTCATTATGTAAATATTCCGCTTATAATCGTTTCTAATAAATAGGGGTAATTTAGTAATTTTACACTGTTATTTATGAAATAATCCGTCATAGGGAACCCGAAAGGGGCGTTGTGGGGTGCTAACACCTTCCCCGCACGTAACCGACTCCCTTACCCAACTCTGGTTGTAATGGCCAAGGTTGATTTGCGAAAATCAATTGCCTTATCCCTTTTTCCAATGTTTTGAGTAAAACATTGGTGGCGACTCCAAGAACCCTTCTTTTTGCGAAAACCACTAATCCATGGAGGGTCCCGCTTGGGATTAACATGGATTGGTGAATCATTTAATAAAATTGTTAGTTCGATGAGGTCTCAGTTTGAGAATAAGTCGTTCTAACAATCCATCATTTTTCAAAACTTAAAAAGAGTCAAACCATCGTCGCGAATGCCAAGGTCCGTTTCGGCGGGTGGCGACAGGGTTTTTTTCTTAATTTCATTTTTTAGCTTTAGCTTTTTTCATGTTTGAAGCTCGCCTTTTTTGCTATTTTTCTAAATGCTTCAGCTTTTTCAACATTTACAAAGCTTACCTTTTTCTCATGTTGTTTTTGATTTTTATTGTCATCATTGATGGAGGGATCTATTCCCATGATGTTATTTGCTGAATCTTTATTGATGAGTATTATTTTGGAAGCCACTCCTGGCTTTGGTGAGGAAACCATTCCTGGTGGTCTTGGCATTCTCTTGGATTATTCTTCATTTGGTGAATGTCGCAACCCGAAAATTTCCGATCTCGCGACTAATGGTTTAAACATCCTTTTAAAAGTCTCATCAATTAAGGAATGCCCGGACACCAGGCTAATCCTTAATTAATGGTTTTGAAAAATAAGTTTATGGAGTCGCCACCAATGTTTTCCTCAAAACATTAGAAAATAAAAGGTTTTTAAAAATCCAATAATAGCCTTGATAACCAGAATCGGGTTCGGGGATTGGTTACGTGCAAGGAAGGTATTAAGCACCCCTACAACGCCCTTAATTGGTACCCTATGATGAGGTTAAAATTATAAATGATAATAATATAAATATTAAGTCCCCTTTTATTAGTAATTATTTACATGCTTGAAATTTAAATTATACAATTAATCCTAAAATGTCTACATGATTATTTTTATTATAACAATATTTATTATAGAGAAGAAATAAATAAAAAAGGAGAAAGATATTAACTGGAATACCACTTCATTGAGCTCTATTGAATCTTCAAAACAGGAAGATTTTAGGTGCTTTATGGCAACCTTTCACACTACAATGCCTCACAAAAATCTCAAGAAATACAAAGGGAGGGAGAGAGAGAAAAAGAAGGAAATTTCGTGCTCTAAGGAGTCTGGACAAAATTTTGGAGTCCTGAGAAATGAGCCCAAGCAGTATATTTATAGACTTCAAAAAGGGTCCAGTACGACCCGTTCCAAAATCGGAACGGCCCGTTCTGGATCTGGCCGTTGAGCCTTATTTTTGTACCCAGAACGGCCCATTCTAAATTTGGAACGGCCCGTTCCGGGGAACCAGAAAGGCCCATTCTGAAATGAGAACTGCCTGTTTTGGGTACAAATTTTGGGCCCCTTTTAATATACCAGAACGGCCCGTTCCAATTTAGGAACGGCCCGTTCCGGTTTAAGGTTTTTAACACCTTTTTTTAGGTTTGGAACGGTCCGTTCCGATTTTGGAACGGCCCATTCCAATTTCGGTTTTTTGGCCCTTTTTAAAAACTTGGAACGGCTCGTTCCAAATCTAGAACGGCCCGTTCCGGACTTGGGAACGGCACGTTCTCGTTCTGGAACGGCCCGTTCCGGGCCACTAAAAAGTTGATTTGGGCTCTTGGGCCCTCTAATGTCCTATCCTTTTGTTTGCATGCTTCGGGAGCTCCTTCCCTTCAAAATAGAGGTCCATTTCCTTGTTAATTGGGTGTCTACAGCTGCCCCTCTTTACTTGTCTTTTGGAATAGCTGTGTTGCTTTTCCAAAGGCAAGTAAAGACGTAGACATTTCGTTTGGGTCTTCTTCTCATCTCTGTGTTGATGCTTCAACGTTGCTTCCCTTGGACAGGTGTATTTGCTCGTATCTTCACCCTTTAGAGCAGTTGAGAATTGATTGCGTACTCTATTGGGTAACAAGGTTGACAAGTTGTACACCTAATCTTTAGTCTTCGAGTAGAAGCTCCATTGTTTCTCTTGTGATAGTGAGGTAAAAATTCGGATCTTCACTCTTGTTTTGACAATAGATACTTTCACGTTGTTTCCTTTTGGTAGACGGTGTTCCCCATATCCTTGCCCCTTGGAGCAACTGAGTGTTGGATTGTATGCTCTATTGGGTGTCAAGGATGGTGAACCGAAACATCTAAACTTCAAGATCCATGTGAATGCCCTATGTCGCTTGCTATGTCTGAATCTTCTCCTTTACTTCAACAGTGTAGATGCCCCCATAACATTTCTTTCAGGTAGATGGTGTTTACTTGTATCCTTGTCCCTAAGAGCAACTGAGTGTTGGTTTATATGCTCCATCGGGTGATAAGGATGGTAAACAGAAACATCTAGGCTTCTGGTCTTGATGTAGATGCTTCCTACTGCTTCTGCTTGTCTCATGGTCGTGTGTTTCTTTATTTGTGGCTTGTTAAAGAGGGAGTATATTCTGAGCTCAGCCTCTCCAAGCTGGACTGATATTTAGGGCTTCAGCCGGCCCACTGCTAGTTTTGGGGTCTAGTAACCCTTACCGATCTTGTACTAGTTTTAGGGATCTAGCAACCCTTACCGATCTTGTACTAGTTTTGGGGATCTAGCCACCCTTACTGATCTTGTACTAGTTTTGGGGATCTAGCAACCCTTACCGATCTTGTACTAGTTTTAGGGATCTAGCAACCCTTACCGATCTTGTACTAGTTTTAGGGATCTAGCAACCCTTTCTGATCTTGTACTAGTTTTAGGGATCTAGCAACCCTTACCGATCTTGTACTAGTTTTAGGGATCTAGCAACCCTTACCGATCTTGTACTAGTTTTGGGGATCTAGCAACCCTTACCGATCTTGTACTAGTTTTAGGGATCTAGCAACCCTTTCTGATCTTGTACTAGTTTTGCGGATCTAGCAACCCTTACCGATCTTGTACTAGTTTTGAGGATCTAGCAACCTTTTCTGATCTTGTACTTGATGTCTTCTTGTGGGTGTTTTGGAATGAAAGACTGCCCCTAAGTGAATGGGCAGGAGATGTTTGATGTGCCCCTGTTTTGGTGGGCAGAGAAGTAGATGGCTGACAGGGATTCCAATGTTTCCCCTGCCACTTGAGTATTGTGATGCCTCTCCAGGCGCTGATCTTGTGGTAGAAATATTTTTCTAAATTTTATTTTCTTAGCTTTGGCTTTTTCATGATTAAAGCTTGCCTTTTTGATATATATATATATTTTTTTTAAATGCTTTGGCTTTTTCAACATTTACGAAGCTTGCCTTTTTCTCATGTTTTTTTGCTCTTGCTTTTTATTGATGAGTATTATTTTCGAAGCCACTCCTGGCTTTGGTTAGGAAGTCATTCCTAGTCTTGGCATTCTCTTATATCATCCTTCATTCAGTTGAGGAGTAAGGCGCAATGGCCTCTTCATGCTTATAAACTTGCTTGTTTGGTCGATTTTATTCTATTCCACTATTGGTATGTCTTTACTTAGTGGGCACATAGAATCACTTGGGGTTTCCGTTTGTAATACCCATTTTTTTTATTATTATTAATTATCAATGGCATTTTCATAAATTTTATAAAGGTATAGGGGTATTCTTGTAATTTTATTACAGATGGCATTTTCGTAATTTTCAAAAAAATTTAAGGGGTGTTTTGGTAACTTGGAACGGGCCGTTCCAAAAGCAAAACGGGCCGTTCCAAGCTTAAAAATTATACTAACTTTTTTTAGTGAGAACGGGTCCAGAACGGGCCGTTCCAACTAGGAGAATGGGCCGTTCTGACTTTGGAACGGGCCATTCTGGAGGGAGAACGGGCCGTTCCAGAGGGAGAACGGGCCGTTCTGGATGAGTCTCGGAACGCGCCGTTCTGATTTTAGAACGGGCCGTTCTGATTTTAGAACGGGCCGTTCTGCTTTTTGGGAACGGGCCGTTCCGATTTCGGAACGGGCCGTTCCAGTTTAAAAATTTGCGTACATTTGAAAGATTCGGAACGGGCCGTTCCGAATTCAATACGGGCCGTTCCGGGTGACTCTGGTTGCCTATAAATAGGAGGCAGGGGGGGAAAAAAATATAACTGGAGAGAAAAGAATTCTAGAGAGAGAAAGAGGAGGGAGAGAGAAAGAAAAAGAGGGGAGGAGAAAAGAAAAGAGGAGAGAGAAAGAGGAATCCAGTAGAGGAGGTTCTGCCAGGGGAGAGAAAAGAGGAGGGAGAGGTGGAGATTCTGCCCGAGTTTCGATCCTTGTTTAAGGAGAGAGGTGGAGATTCTGCCCGAGTTTCGGTTCTTGTTTAAGCAAGAAAGAGGAGAAGGTTCTGCCCGAGTTTCAGTTCAGGTTTATCTAAGTAAGGGTAGTGCTTATAAAATTAATCTAGTGTGTATGAGCATGGTAGGAATAGTATAATTTTAATATGCTATTTTATGTGGAGATTTTCATTTAACATAATATAATTTGGATCAATTGATGGTTGTTTTAAATATTTAATTATTTATATTATTATTATATTGACAAATTGGCATGGTTATGGTTATGTTTAATTATGGAATATGCTATGTGTATGTGGTTTGGAAAAGTAAATAGGACTTAAAGGAGTAAGGTTATGGTATGGATTGGATAGATCTCTTGGTGAGATCAGGATATAATCTATGGTTATGTTTAATTATGGAATATGCTATGTGTATGTGGTTTGGAAAAGTAAATAGGACTTAAAGGAGTAAGGTTATGGTATGGATTGGATAGATCTCTTGGTGAGATCAGGGTATAATCTTTGGAAAAATATGAAATTTGGGAATCCCATGGTGAGGATTCCAATGTGGAACTTTTCCAAAGATTATATGATAAACCACTTCAGATGTTAGGTGGATTCTGAAGTACTCCCCTAAGTATTCTATTTGCTACCGGTATGGGTCTAGGCCGAGTCATACCGATGGATGAGGTGGCCCCACCAGGGTTACGTGACGACGTAATCCAACTGTATATTTTCCATGAGAGGTTAGGCGTGGGACATGGGTTGCTGACATGTTTCACCGTATCAACACTTGGTTTGGATGGTGTTGAGGCCAACATTTGGTTTGGATGTGTTGGTTACATCATGAATTATACAGTGGTGTGACTTTGTTTTGGATATGGAATATGTATAGATATGGTATGGATTGTATACATTGGTTATGGATTATTTTATTATCATAAAATATGTATACATTGGCATGGACGTGTATACATTATATTTTGGGTTGGTCTATATTTAGCTTGAAAATGACTTGTTGGTCTGGATAAATACTGTGGATAAATATTTGTTTAATGATATTTTATTATGATGATTGGTTTTATATGTGCTAACCCTTATATTTCCATGATGTGGACTGTGATGATCTCACTATGTGGGGGAGCAGATCAGGTATGAGGCTTTGGGATAACAAGGAGTCTTTTGGATAGCTGCTTTGAGAAGTGGCTAGGTTTAGAGCTTGACCAGCACCTAGGGTGTCTTATTTTGATGTTTTCATGACATTGTAATTATATTATCTTTTTGGATTACTGTATAACTTTACTAAGGATGATGACTCTGCTATAGAAGATTATATTATATATTTTGGAAACAATTTATATGTTATTGTATATTTACACTCTAGCGTAGCTGGCTTTTGCTCTATTTTCTTTATTTTATATTATTTTATTTTGGTTGGTTATTGATGTGACGGCCTAGGGTGGGTCGTTACAATTTTGGTATCAGAGCTGGTTGAGTCTCTTTAGGGTTTGTGGGAAATGGTCTTATTATGTTTCTGTTGAGTGGAAATAGATTTTTTTGAAAGGAATTTCTTATGTGTTTTAGTGTAAACTCATGGGTTCCTTGATCTTTTATCTTTATTAGGATGGTTGGTAGGGGAAACCATTCTAATCCTTCTTCAGGCGTGGATGAGCGGCAGATTGCTCAGGCTATGGAATTAATTGCTGCTGCTATTGGACAACAGAATACTTTGTTGGCTCAGATGGAGACCAACCGGGCTGCAACTGAAGCAGCTAGGACTGAAGTACCTGATGAATATAGGGGCTTGTCAGAGTTCAGAAAAGGGAATCCTCCTCAATATACAGGTGTTGATGGACCTGAAATTGTTGATCAATGAATTGAAGAGATGGAGAAAATTTTCATGGTGATGCAATGCCCCGAGGAGAGGAAGCTAGTTTATGCTGTTTATATGTTGGTGGGTGAGGCTAGTTTCTGGTGGAAAGGTGCTCAAGCTATGATGGAAGCTAGAGGGGAGGTGATAAATTGGGAAAATTTCAAAAAGGTATTCCTAGAGAAATATTTTCCAGATAGCGCCAGATATGCTAAGGAAGCTGAATTTTTGATAGATTGTTCAGAGAAGAAATTAATCTTTCCTACTGATGAACAGGAGAGATTTATTTCTAATAGACAGGTGGATGGATTGTTGAAGGATGGAGCTCTTGGGTTTATGATCTTATCTTTTATTAGTGTAGAGAATGAAAAGTTGTTGAATAGTATTGATGTTGTTAGAGAATTTCCAGAGGTTTTTCCGGATGATGTTCCGGGATTACCACCAAAGCGAGAGTTAGAGTTTAGTATTGATCTTATACCAGGGGTGGGACCAGTGTCCATTTCTCCTTATAGAATGGCACCAGCGGAGTTATCTGAATTGAAGAAGCATGTTGAAGAACTTTTGGAGAAGCAGATGATCAGACCTAGTGTATCTCCGTGGGGAGCACCAGTGTTATTGGTAAAGAAGAAGGATGGTGGTGTGAGGTTATGTGTGGATTACAGGCAGTTAAATAAATTGACAATCAAGAATAAATATCCATTGCCAAGAATAGATTATTTGATGAATCAGTTAAGGGGAGCTACTATTTTCTCCAAGATTGATTTGAGATCTGGGCATCACCAGATTCGGGTAAAGGAAGAGGACATACCAAAGACTGCTTTCAGGACTCGGTATGGCCATTATGAGTATGTTGTCATGCCTTTTGGAGTGACGAATGCTCCAGCTATTTTCATGGATTATATGAACAGGATTTTCAGACCCTTTCTGGATAAGTTTGTGGTGGTGTTTATTGATGATATTCTGGTTTATTCTAGATCTTTGGAGGAACATAGAGAACATCTGAGGATAGTTTTGCAGGTATTGAAGGAGAAACAGTTATTTGCAAAGTTGTCAAAATGTGAGTTTTGGTTATCTGAAGTTAAGTTCTTGGGTCATGTGATTTCTGCACAAGGAATTGCAGTTGATCCTACTAAGGTGGAAGCGATTTTGAGGTGGGAGCGTCCAAAATCAGTTACTGAAATTAGGGGTTTTGTGGGATTGGCTGGCTATTATAGAAGATTCATAGAAGGATTTTCTAAAATAGTTATGCCTTTGACACAGCTGACCAGGAAGGATCATCCTTTTATATGGACGGAGGAGTGTGAAAGGATTTTTCAAGAGTTAAAGGAAAAGTTGACTTCGTCTCCAGTGTTGATTCTGCCAGATCCTAATAAATCTTTTGAGGTTTATTGTGATGCATCTCATCAAGGTTTAGGATGTGTTCTTATGCAAGATAGACAGGTTGTGGCTTATGCATCTAGGCAGTTAAAGACTCATGAACGAAATTATCCTACGCATGATCTAGAGTTGGCTGCGGTGGTTTTTGCTTTGAAGATTTGGAGACATTATCTCTATGGAGCAAAGTTTGATGTGTTTAGTGATCATAAGAGTTTGAAATATTTGTTTGATCAGAAAGAGTTAAATATGAGGCAAAGGAGGTGGATTGAGTTTTTGAAAGATTATGACTTTCAGTTAATGTACCATCCAGGTAAAGCAAATGTGGTAGCAGATGCTTTGAGTAGAAAATCTCTTCATATGTCTTATATGATGGTTAGAGAGATGGAGTTGGTAGAGAAATTCAGGGATATGAATCTTAATGTTGTGATTGCCCCAGATTTTATTAGTTGTGGTATGACTACCATAACTAGTGATTTCTTGGAGATGGTGAAAAAAAAACAAGTTCAGGATACGAGATTGAATAAGGTTAGAGAGTTGTTGGGTTCTGAGAAAGCTGAAGGATTTGAACAAGATATGGATGGAATCTTGAGGTACAAGGATAGAATTTGTATTCCACAAGATGAGGAGTTGAAGAAGTTGATACTTGAGGAAGGTCATAAAAGTAAGTTGAGTGTACATCCGGGTATGACAAAAATGTATCAAGATTTGAAGAAAATGTTCTGGTGGAATGGTATGAAGAGGGAGATAGCTGAGTATGTTGCATCTTGCATTGTGTGTCAAAAAGCTAAAGTAAAACATCAGAAACCAGGAGGTTTGTTACAAATGATGGAAGTGCCAGAATGGAAATGGGATAGTATAACCATGGATTTTGTTGTTGGATTACCAAGGTCTGCTAAGAATTGTGATTCTATTTGGGTGATCGTGGATAGATTAACTAAGTGTGCTCATTTCCTTCCAATGAATATAAAGTGGTCCTTGGAAAAGTTAACTCAATTGTATATTAAGGAGATTGCTAAATTACATGGTGTGCCCTCCAGTATCATCTCTGATAGGGATCCTCGTTTTACATCCCGATTTTGGCAAAGTTTGCATCAAGCGTTAGGGACTAAGTTGAGGCTCAGTTCTGCTTATCACCCACAAACTGATGGGCAATCTGAGAGGACTATCCAATCTTTGGAGGACTTGTTGAGGGCTTGTATTTTGGATCATCTAGGAAATTGGGAAGAGATGTTGCCTTTGGTCGAGTTCACTTATAATAACAGTTTTCATGCAAGTATAGAAATGGCACCATTTGAGGCTCTGTATGGGAGGAAATGTCGAACACCTTTGTGTTGGTTTAAAGAGGGAGAATCAGGGATGGTGGGGCCAGAGATCATCTTACAGACTACTGAAAAGGTGAAACAAATTCAGGAAAGAATGAGAGCTGCTCAGAGTCGGCAAAAGTCTTATGCAGACAAGAGGAGGAAACCTTTGGAGTTTTCAGAAGGAGAACATGTGTTTTTGAAAGTAACTCCTACCACAGGTGTGGGAAGAGCTATCAAAGCTAAGAAGTTGAATCCTAAGTTTATTGGGCCGTATCAAATTCTCAAGAGGATTGGACCAGTGGCATATCAGATTGCATTACCTCCATTCCTTTCTAATCTGCATGATGTGTTCCATGTTTCACAACTGAGGAAATATATTCACGATCCAAGTCATGTATTGGAATCAGAGGCAGTACAAGTTAAGGAGAATTTAACTTTTGAGAAACAGCCAGTTTCAGTGGCAGATAAGAAAGTTAAACAGTTGCGAGGTAAATCTATCAATTTGGTGAAAGTTATTTGGGATGAGATTACTAATGAAGCTACTTGGGAGTTGGAGGAAAGGATGAAGGATCAATACCCATATCTCTTTTAGAGTAAGTAAATTTTTGAGGACGAAAATTTTTGTTGTTGGAGAGAATTGTAATACCCATTTTTTTTATTATTATTAATTATCAATGGCATTTTCATAAATTTTATAAAGGTATAGGGGTATTCTTGTAATTTTATTACAGATGGCATTTTCGTAATTTTCAAAAAAATTTAAGGGGTGTTTTGGTAACTTGGAACGGGCCGTTCCAAAAGCAAAACGGGCCGTTCCAAGCTTAAAAATTATACTAACTTTTTTTAGTGAGAACGGGTCCAGAACGGGTCGTTCCAACTAGGAGAACGGGCCGTTCTGACTTTGGAACGGGCCGTTCCGGAGGGAGAACGGGCCGTTCTGACTCTGGTTGCCTATAAATAGGAGGCAGGGGGTGGAAAAAAAATATAACTGGAGAGAAGAGAATTCTAGAGAGAGAAAGAGGAGGGAGAGAGAAAGAAAAAGAGGGGAGGAGAAAAGAAAAGAGGAGAGAGAAAGAGGAATCCAGTAGAGGAGGTTCTGCCAGGGGAGAGAAAAGAGCAGGGAGAGGTGGAGATTCTGCCCGAGTTTCGATCCTTGTTTAAGGAGAGAGGTGGAGATTCTGCCCGAGTTTCGGTTCTTGTTTAAGCAAGAAAGAGGAGAAGGTTCTGCCCGAGTTTCAGTTCAGGTTTATCCAAGTAAGGGTAGTGCTTATAAAATTAATCTAGTGTGTATGAGCATGATAGGAATAGTATAATTTTAATATGCTATTTTATGTGGAGATTTTCATTTAACATAATATAATTTGGATCAATTGATGGTTGTTTTAAATATTTAATTATTTATATTATTATTATATTGACAAATTGGCATGGTTATGGTTATGTTTAATTATGGAATATGCTATGTGTATGTGGTTTGGAAAAGTAAATAGGACTTAAAGGAGTAAGGTTATGGTATGGATTGGATAGATCTCTTGGTGAGATCAGGATATAATCTATGGTTATGTTTAATTATGGAATATGCTATGTGTATGTGGTTTGGAAAAGTAAATAGGACTTAAAGGAGTAAGGTTATGGTATGGATTGGATAGATCTCTTGGTGAGATCAAGGTATAATCTTTGGAAAAATATGAAATTTGGGAATCCCATGGTGAGGATTCCAATGTGGAACTTTTCCAAAGATTATATGATAAACCACTTCAGATGTTAGGTGGATTCTGAAGTACTCCTCTAAGTATTCTATTTGCTACCGGTATGGGTCTAGGCCGAGTCATACCGATGGATGAGGTGGCCCCACCAGGGTTACGTGACGACGTAATCCAACTGTATATTTTCCATGAGAGGTTAGGCGTGGGACATGGGTTGCTGACATGTTTCACCGTATCAACACTTGGTTTGGATGGTGTTGAGGCCAACATTTGGTTTGGATGTGTTGGTTACATCATGAATTATACAGTGGTGTGACTTTGTTTTGGATATTTAATATGTATACATATGGTATGGATTGTATACATTGGTTATGGATTATTTTATTATCATAAAATATGTATACATTGGCATGGACGTGTATACATTATATTTTGGGTTGGTCTATATTTAGCTTGAAAATGACTTGTTGGTCTGGATAAATACTGTGGATAAATATTTGTTTAATGATATTTTATTATGATGATTGGTTTTATATGTGTTAACCCTTATATTTACATGATGTGGACTGTGATGATCTCACTATGTGGGGGAGCAGATCAGGTATGAGGCTTTGGGATAACAAGGAGTCTTTTGGATAGCTGCTTTGAGAAGTGGCTAGGTTTAGAGCTTGACCAGCACCTAGGGTGTCTTATTTTGATGTTTTCATGACATTGTAATTATATTATCTTTTTGGATTACTATATAACTTTACTAAGGATGATGACTCTGCTATAGAAGATTATATTATATATTTTGGAAACAATTTATATGTTATTGTATATTTACACTCTAGCATAGCTGGCTTTTGCTCTATTTTCTTTATTTTATATTATTTTATTTTGGTTGGTTATTGATGTGACGGCCTAGGGTGGGTCGTTACACCGTTTGCCACTACTTGGCTGATGGTTGGCTATTTAGCTTGTGCTTCATCTTGATGACTCCTTCTGACTCATAGGAAGTAGAATGCATGGATGCATGGATGCAATGAAAATGCAAGACAGGAATGATTCTTCTCTTTTTTTTTTTATTTTGTGTAACACCCTTCCATATGCCCCTAACTCATATGCATGCGATGCAGTTTATGCTCATGTGTTTGTTCCTAAACATGTAATTCAATTTTTTTGTTGGGAAATTAACCTGTGCGCGTTAAGGTTAATGTTGATGATTCCTGTTTATCCATGCCGTTTGTGATTATTGCCTGGATATGTTCTTTTGAACTCAAGGTTTCAGTGGCTCCTTGATTATCTAGTCGATGTGTAGTCAAGCGTCTCCCAACTCCGTTCGGGGACGTCTCGGCCTTCCCTCTATGAGTATTCACTGTGCATTTTTCGTGTATCTTTTCAGTGCTATTTTAATGCCATAAGGGTCAAGAGAAAGGAAGGAATGTTATCATTATTATTTTGTTTTTTCAAAAGGGTTGTTAGAAGGGATTTTTCAAAAAGGGTTTTTTTAGAAGAAGGGCTGGCCAAGGTAGGCTTTGGTATTTAGGGTTATTAAACAAAATGTATTTGCTACAAAGAAGCTATCATTGTGTTTAGCCTTTTTGGAAAGTGAAGTGATGACTCGAGGTCGTACTTTAATTGGATGATTCCTCTGAACCGCCTTTCAATTTTCAACTCAGGTTGCTACTTTAACGTCCTAACTTTTGCCTAGGTCACTTGAGATGTTTTCCCTAGCGGACATTTTTTTTTCTTTTGATCTTTTTCTTTTGCCTAGGTTACCCATTTTTACATGTGGATTGCCTAGCAGATCTTGCCCTAACTTTTACGCAGCCCCTTTAGTGGGTTTATTGTCGGGCCTTCATTTTTTTTTTTTTTTGCAACACTCATGAGGTACAAGATGTCTTTATTTTATCAAACCCTAGTCATGTTTGAATTCCTGATTGTTCCTTTATTATCCTTTTCATGCTATTATTGAGTAACATCTTTGTTGCAAATACATTTTGTTTGTTAAGGGTTGATGGATGAGGCCTAGAGTGAATATTTTAAAGGGAGAAGAGAAATGAAAGAATGTTATGACATTTAAAATAGTACTTCCAATTTACACGTGCCCTTTTAGCAAAGCTCGGAGGCCCGGGCGTGCTCCGAGTTCGTGATTCGTACATAGAGAGATTAACCGAGGCTTCCCCCTAGAGAAGCATGGTTGACGATTGGTTGAACTACGTTAGGAATGCATTCCCACTTGCTTGAATGTGGGTGTTTCGACTTCGGAGTGAAACCTTTATGAATTCTTGCTTTTTGAAAAGAATACTCAAGCCGCCTTTCGGTTTTCAACTCAAGAAGGCATTACTTTTTTTTTATTTTATTTTTTTTATTTTTATGTATCCCTAACTTTTGCATAGGACGTATCCTATCGGGATTTTGATTCTTTTTTTTTTTACCCTAATTTTTGCCTAAGACGCCCTTTACGGGTTTTCGTCCTAGCAGGTTTTGTCCTGCAATGCCTTTATTCTTCAATTGGGCTTTGTTGTAATTCCCTAAAAGCAAGGATTCATTCATTCTTATTCCTTATATCCCAACAGTTGTCATTTCCGCATGGGGAACTCTCGGTGTTTGAATCGTCAATTTGCCCAGTCTTCTTGCATAATTACTAGTTTTTAAGTGCTTCCAATTTGATGTATCGAGTTTGCACTTGATTACTAGTGATCTTATTATTTGATTAACACGCACAGGTTAGGTTTCCCTTTTTATTCTTATTTATTATTTACAAGGAAGGCATGCTATCTATATGAAACATAAAATAGGATGCAAAGATGATTGAGAAATTCAACAAATATCATTCTCATTGATTTGTTTGTTTAGAGAACATTCTTTTTACAAGATCTTTCGGTGCATTTTGATGATGTTGAGGCTATAGAAGCTCATGCTTGAATGATGTCCCTATGGACATCCTTGCTCGTTCGTTGATTTGCAATTAGTCTTCGTTTCTTCTAGATTCTTCTTGTTATTCCCATCAGTAGTAACCGTCAATAGGATCTTCAAGTTCACCACTATTTTGGTGATTTCCAAAATTTTCATCTTTATTGACGAGGTTGATGAGTCAGAAAAGAAAGATGCAATTTGGAGTGATTTGATAACGAATTGGAGGTGTAAGGGAGCTTATCATCAATTTTTTTTTTCGCTTAAATTTCTTTCTTTTTTTTTTTTTTGCGTGCCTCCTTTTCGAAATTTAAAATAATCTCCTATTTGAGTTGAGGAATGACATCTTTTTAAATCGGAAGAAGTCTGAGAAGATGTAGACTTTGTCTTCTATTAAAAGGATGATGAGAGTCCAAAGTCTAGTAGGCCTCTTTAGTGTGTGCACAGGATTCTTGTACTTTAGAATGTTCTCCTTTCTCAAAAATCTTTACATACTGTGTCTTCCATTTTCTAATGAATGTATATGCTAAACTAAAACATGCATGATATTTGTTTTCTGCCTAAACTTTATCATTCATTTTTTTTACTAAAAGGAAATGATGTATGGTTTTTGCTATATATTTATCTTTTTTTTTTTTGAAATAAACTATCTTATATGATGCTTTGAAGTTTGGGTATATAGAAGGGAGTTAAAATTTTATCATATTTTTTATTAATATTTATTTGTTTGTAATTCTTATCTATTTGAAATAAATAAACACAAACAAATGCAACACACATATGCTCAAACAAATGTACACCCGCGAACAATCACGTTTAAATTCTTGGTCTATGGTCCCTGCAAGAAAAGTGCATTGTATAGGATAGTTCTAATCTCGCTGGTCTTAAGGCCCCCAAGGTGCCCCCATTATAGGGACCCAGTATCTCTGTCGCCGTCACCTGGCAAACTCTAAGGTTTGTCGCAGTATTTCGGGCTAGAGTAACCGGTTATCACCTTGAGTGTGATTTCCGACAAGGCTCGCAGGCTCCAAGGACAAACTTGGGCCGATCGTACGTCAACCACTCCCTATGTTTATTACCCTCATGCCCCCGGGTGTAGGGGGAACTGTTGTATGCAAAGGATTGTGTACAATTTTTATTTCAAACAAATGTTGAATTTAAACAAGCAAACAAATATTAAAGCCAAACAAATAAAGCAAACAAAATAAAGGGAAAAAATATTTAAATTATTATTTTTATTTTATTAACTTCATCAATTAAATGGGCCTGACCCTCTTTAAACGTCCCCAGTGGAGTCGCCATCTGTCGCAACCCAAAAATTTCCGATCTCGCGACTAATGGTTTAAAAACCTTTTAAAAGTCTCATCAATTAAGGAATGCCCGGACACCAGACTAATCCTTAATTAATGATTTTGAAAAATGAGTTCATGGAGTCGCCACCAATGTTTTACTCAAAACATTGGAAAAAGAAAAGGTTTTTAAAAATCCAATAATGGCCTTGATAACCAGAATCGGGTTCGGGGGTCGGTTACGTGCAAGGAAGGTATTAAGCACCCCTACAACGCCCTTAATTGGTACCCTATGATGAAGTTAAAATTATAAATGATAATAATATAAATATTAAATCCCCTTTTATTAGTAATTATTTACATGCTTGAAATTTAAATTATACAATTAATCCTAAAATGTCTACATGATTATTTTTATTATAACAATATTTATTATAGAGAAGAAATAAATAAAAAAGGAGAAAGATATTAACTGGAATACCACTTCATTGAGCTCTATTGAATCTTCAAAACAGGAAGATTTTAGGTGCTTTGTGGCAACCCTTCACACTACAATGCCTCACAAAAATCTCAAGAAATACAAAGGGAGGGAGAGAGAGAAAAAGAAGGAAATTTCGTGCTCTAAGGAGTCTGGACGAAATTTTAGAGTCCTGAGAAATGAGCCCAAGCAGTATATTTATAGACTTCAGAAAGGGTCCAGTACGGCCCGTTCCAAAATCGGAACGGCCCGTTCTGGATCTAGCCGTTGAGCCTTATTTTTGTACCCCAGAAAGGCCCGTTCTAAATTCGGAACGGCCCGTTCCGGGGAACCAGAACGGCCCGTTTTGAAATGAGAACTGCCCGTTCTGGGTACAAATTTTGGGCCCCTTTTAATATACCAGAACGGCCCGTTCCAATTTAGGAACGGCCCGTTCCGGTTTAAGGTTTTTAACACCCTTTTTTAGGTTTGGAACGGTCTGTTCCGATTTTGGAACGGCCCATTCCAATTTTGGTTTTTTGGCCCTTTTTAAAAACTTGGAACGGCTCGTTCCAGATTTGGGAACGGCCCGTTCTCATTCTGGAACGGCCCGTTCCGGGCCACTAAAAAGTTGATTTGGGCTCTTAGGCCCTCTGATATCCTATCCCTTCAAAATAGAGGTCCATTTCCTTGTTTGTAAGCCCCCCGGACGAAATTGGGTGTCTATAGTGAAGAAGTAAGGCGTGATGGCCTCTTCATGCTTATAGGCTTGATTATTCTTCCTCGTCGGGTTCTATCCCGTCTTGCTATTGATGTGTCTTTCTTTTCTTGGTGGCTATATGAAACCACTTGTATGGAATGCCCTTGTTGGGACTAGGTTTCTTTTTGACATGATCTTGGCTCTTAAGGCACTATCTAGCTATTGATCTTTTTTACGAGTACTTCGGCCTCTTAATTCCTATAACAAGTGATGGATAGACACACACAAAGAATGCAAGAATGCAAAGCAGGAATGGATTGGATTTTTATTTATTTATTTATTTATTTTTAAATGATCTTATACCCCTTTGTGCACGCTTGTGCCATATGCATGTTATGAAATGATGCTTCTATGCTAATGCTTAAAATGCAAATTTATTTTCTTTTAAGAAATTAATCTATGCGCATTGATCACTGACATGGACTATTAGCCTTTAGCCCTGTCGAATTCAGTGTTGCTTTTTTGAACCTGAAGTTTGTGTAGTTCGGCCCTCTCGTTTGTACCGAATATGATATGTTAGCCCTTAGATCAGGTGTACCTAGACTCTGTTCTAGGACACCTCCATCCTTTCCTTGTGAGTGTTCACTGTGCATGTTTCGTGTATCGCTCAAATTTATCTTAATGCCACGTAGGTTAAGAGGGATGAGAGGAAGGGGATATATACATATTTTTTTGTAAAAATTTTGTTAGAAAGGATTTTTTCAAAAATGGTTTATAGAAGAATGGCTGGCCGAGGTAGGCTAGTGGTTTAGGCTGATTAACAAGCACATTCAAAGTGAGGAAATCATTTTCCGCGTTAGCTTATTATTTCCTTCAAAGTTAAGCGATGACTTGGGATTGCATATTGATTAACTGATCTTCTCGAGCCGCCTTTCGGTTTTCAGCTCGGGATGCTGCTTTTTCCTAACTTTTGCCTGTAGACCCCTAAAATTGTCCGGGTCGGAAATAAAGCTTGAAGACTCTCGAAGACTGAAGGAAGATCAGCCAGAAGGACTTCCAGAAGGCCCAAGGAGGGTTCTCTATAGGTCTAGAGGTCTTAGGATAGCTAAAATAAGAAAAGTGGGAGGAATGAAGCCCAATACGGCCTCCCAGAGGTTCAGTACGGCCGTATTGAACATTTTGAACTTCAATACGGCCGCACTGAACTCAATACGGCCGTATTGAAGTTTCTGAACTTCAATACGGCTGCATTGAATTCAATACGGCTGCACTGAACTTCAATACGGCTGCACTGAACTTCAATACGGCCGTATTGAGGTTTTTTGAACTTCAATACGGCCGTATTGAATTCAATACGGCCGTATTGTAGTTCAAAACTTCAATACGGACCGTATTGACCCCCAGAGGCCGTATTGCGCCTCATCCCTATAAATATGACGTCAATTGGACGTCATTTGAGACTTTTACACTGAGTTTTAACCCTCTTCTTGAGTATTCTGGGTTTTTTTGAGCAGTGCTCTGCCTAGAAATCACTCGGAGAGTTGATCCGACGAAGTTCTTGAGTCACGAGCCATTTGCTTGAGTCTCGAACCTAGTCGAAGGGAAATCCTCCGGATTTCCATAGTTAAAATTTTATAGGAGGGAGCGAGCGGTCTTGTAGAGGGAGGGAACGCCAAAACGCTTCCCAATTTCTCTCAAGATATATAAGAAAGCACGCTTCAAAGGTTTATCTCTTTAAAGTCCCTTCTTTTACCGCTTTCTGTGTGTACATATTTAAACTGTCATCATGTAGATAGTTAATTTATAATTGCTTAGAATAAATAGGGGTAATTTAGTAATTTCACACTATTATTTTAAATAATCTGTCATAGGGAACCCGAAAGGGGCGCTGTGGGGTGCTAACACCTTCCCCACGCGTAACCGACTCCCTTACCTGACTCTGGTTGTAATGGCCGAAGTCGATTTTTGAATCGATTGCCTTAAACTTCTTTTTCCAATGTTTTGAGTAAAACATTGGTGGCGACTCCATGAACCCTTCCTTTTTATGAAAACCGCTAATCCATGGAGGGTCCCGCTTGGGATTAACATGGATTGGTGAGCCTTTTAATAAAATTGCTCGTTTGACAAGGTCTCAGTTTGAGAATAAGTCATTCTAGCAATCCATATTTTTAAACAAATAAAAGAGTCCAACCATCCTTCGCGAATGCCGAAAGCCCGTTTCGGGCTGGTGGCGACAGATGGCGACTTCACTGGGGAAGCCTCGAGAGTCAGTCCCATTTAGTGACAGATTATTTTTAACAAATAATAGTTAAAATTACTTCATTACCCCTCACCTGTATAATAATATGTTTTATCTAATTGGCTTTAAATAACTGTTGTATGTTTAAATTTTCGCAATTGTTTGAAATAAAAACTGCACACAAACCTTTGCACACAACAGTTCCCTCTATACCCGGGGGCATGAGTGGTAAGCCATAGGGAGTGGATGTTAGTACGGCCGGTTGTCGAATGGGTCTATAGGTGCCCGTAGACCGTTGTCGGAAAGCATCACTCAAGGTGATAACCATGAACTCGAGTCCGACAGTGCGTTGGAGCTTTCCATCGACTTACGACGAGAGGAATTGGGTCCCTATAATGGGGGCACCTTGGGGGCCTCAGACCGGTGAGAACAGTTAGAACCACCTTGAATATGCACCTTTCTGCAGGAAACCCCTACCTCGTGATTCGCTCGTGACTGTTCGTGGATGAGTGAATTGTTTGTGTAAATGCTTATGTGCAATTGTTTGTGCATTAATAAATAACCTCGTGATAAGGTCTAAGAATAAATCCCCATGCATCAAAATGCCATGACATGAGAGAAAAGACCGTGTGTGAAAATATAATAAAAGTGAGGAGCATGTGCATCATTACCAATAAGATATCATGCATCCTCATAAACCATGCATTCTAGGTTCACCAATACCTCTTGACATGAGTAAAAGAGACCCATAATTATCGAGACTCTCCGTTGGGGAGGGATCATAAGTCAAGGAGGGTGGTAACTCTCTGTTTTAAAAAGGCAGCGCCTTAAAAATGGAGGGTTATCAAGCTCATGTCAAGAGCGTATTCATTCCATAAATTAATTAAATTAAATATTCATTTTTAGAAAGTGGCTGGTCATCTCTCTGTCCTCACACGCGCGCAGAAAATCAAGAAGATGGAGGCGCTGGAAGAGCAAAATAAGAAGCTCACAGCCGAGCTCTCACAGCTCAAAGAAAAAATGGCGCAAATGATGGAACTCATGCGTCATCATAATGTACATGGGGCTCACCACAGTGACCATGAGTCCCATCATCATGAGGAGGAAGAGCACGAGGAAGAGCCTCCACACGCTATACCTATAGGGGCTGGAATTGTAATTAAAGAGCCCGAGGTTTCAAAGGAACAATTCCACGCCCTAGAGGATCGGCTAAGGGCTATGGAGGGGCATGACTTCGATATTAAAGATGCCGCCGACATGTGCTTAGTAAGGGATATTCAATTTCCTCCTAAATTTAAAGTGCCAGATTTCCCGAGATACGTGGGATCGACTTGCCCCAAGAGTCATCTCACCATGTACTGCCGAAAGATGGCTGCATATGCCACAAACGAAAAGCTCTTGATCCACTGCTTCCAAGAGAGCTTGGCTGATACCGCGCTCAACTGGTATATGCAGCTAGATGGAAATCTAGTACACACATGGAGGCAGTTGGCCGACGCCTTTCTCAAGCGCTACAAATACAACATCGACCTAACACCCGATAGGTCAGATCTTCAAGCCTTGACTAAGAAAAATGATGAATCTTTCAAGGCTTACGCCCAACGATGGAGGGAGTTGGCGGCACAGATAGAGCCCCCGCTGTCGGATAAGGAGACGGTGTCCTTATTCATCAACTCGTTGACTGGTCCCTATTACGATAAAATGATAGGGAACACAACGACACTCTTCTCGGACATCATCACCATTGGGGAGAGAGTGGAACAAGGACTCAAAAGTGGGAAGCTGGCTAAGCCTTCCCAATCATATGAAGCTAAGAAGACCTTCGGGAAGAAGAAAGAGGGAGGAGTCAATGCTATAACCATACCCTCGGCTACTTTCACTTCGAAGTCGGGAAGATCGCAATTCACCCCTGTGAAGAAGTTTGATAAACTTCCGACCACTTATAGCGATCTCCTGCCGAAGCTAGTAGAAGCCAAACTTCTAGCTCATGTTCCACCAAGGAAGATCGACCCACCTTACCCCGATTGGTACAAGCCACAAGACAAATGTTTATACCATTCGGGGGCACCAGGGCATTCAACAGAGAAATGCCTAGCTCTCAAATACAAGGTCCAAAACCTTATTGATGCCGGGTGGGTCACCTTCGATTCGACAGCGCCCGACGTGAGCAAGAATCCTCTGCCAAAGCAGGAGTAGAGAGAAGAACAAGCCACGATAGGGCCCCTCCTTAATTTTCTTTTTCTTTTAGGGACTCATGATCAGTACCCGAGATCATGAGAACCTTTTCATGTAAATAAGGGTTTTTGTACAGTTTTAATACATATCAATAAAGAGGCATTTTTCGCACATTACTCTCTTTTTTGTTCTTTTCTCTCTTTCCTCATTAACATTAATAATTCTAAACCTAAACAGAACCAATAAAATAATTATGTCTGTAATTGTTCGCTCTGACCGGGATCCGAAGGTGAATGGGTTAAGTTGGACAATGATGAGGAGACCATCTCTCCGGATCTGCAAAGACTGCTAGAACGAGAAGCTCGCCTACTCCAACTCGTCAAGAGAAATTGGAGACTGTGAATTTGGGGCATGGCCGAGAGATATAAGAGGTCAACATTGGGACCCATATCAGTGATGAAATAAGGACACATGTTTCCGCTATGATTATAATAAAATCATTCTTCATTGCTTCTTTTCTTGCTTATAATAAAATTCTAAACCACATTATTTTTAACCCTGTTTGAATAAACATGAATGAGGTTAAAATCATCTTAATAATAATAAACCCACATCATTTTTATGTGGAGGTGTGTGTGACAACTTGGAGCACCTTCCCTTGGCCTTGACAAGTGCCATCATGGGTAAAAAGAAATCTTTCAAAATAAAAGAAGCTCGGCAGGTAACTCAAAAAGGGGACTGCACAAAAATAAGAGCAAAAGACCCGCTAGGAATCCCACGAAAGGGTGACCTAGGCAAAAGTTAGGGTTACAAAAATAAACAAAAACAAAGGTCCGCTAAAACGCCACAAAAGGGTGTTTTAGGCAAAAATAAGGACAATCAAAAAACAAAAGAAATCCATGATGGTACCATGAACCGAATTCAAAAAGAAAGGTTCAAGGGAAGCTATCCAAGTTGTCGAATCACAACACGACTTTTTAACTTCATAAGTGTTTAATCAAACAAGCCTAAACACATAAGCCTACCTTGGCCATCCATTCTTATAAAAACCATTTTTGAAAAATAAATCCCCTCTAAAACACAAACTTCAGAATAAAAATATCTTTCTTTTCTTTTCTTTTCTCTCTTGTCCCAAAAGATTTTAGGATAATCTAGTGGAAGCATGGAGAAATAAATCATCACTGATAATGGATCTAATCTGAACAACAAAATGGTGGAAGAACTGTGCCAAGAATTCAAGATCCAACACCATAACTCTTCCTCATATCGGCCAAAGATGAATGGGGCAGTCGAGACAACCAATAAGAACATCAAGAAAATAGTGCAAAAGATGGTTGTCTCCTTTAAAGACTGGCACGAGATGTTACCCTTCGCTTTCCATGGTTATAGGACTTCTGTACGCACATCCACAAGAGCTACTCCATTCTCCCTCGTCTATGGGATGGAGGCAGTGCTACCCGTCGAAGTCGAAATACCTTCCCTAAGGGTAATCATGGAAACAAAACTTTCCGAAGCAGAATGGGTTCAAAGCCGGTATGACCAGTTGAACCTCATTAAAGAAAAACGGCTGAACGCCATATGCCATGGTCAAGCCTATCAGAGGAAGATCAAAAAGGCTTTTGACAAGAAAGTCCACCCTCGAGTCTACCATGAGGGAGAGTTGGTAATGAAGAAATTGCTACTAACTCGAAAGGACAAAACCGGAAAGTGGGCCCCAAATCACGGAGGACCATACGTGGTAAAACGAGCCTTCTCAGGAGGAGCATTGGTCCTCACAGACATGGATGGAAAAGAACTTCGATACCCAGTCAACGCTGACGTGGTAAAGAAGTACTATGCTTGAAGACGTTGCTTGCATAGGCCCGCTAGGATGAAAACCCAAAAAGGGCGTCCTAGGCAAAAGTTAGGGCAAAACAAAAAGCCCGCCAGTACAAGGGTACTAGGCAAAACAAAGGAAAAATTATCCCCGCTAGGATACGTCCTAGGCAAAAGTTAGGGGCAAAAGAATAAGATGTAAAAGCAAAGCAAGCAACGGTCACTTGAATCGAAAACCGAAAGGCGGTTCAAGTGATTATCTTCTAGAAGCAAGCGTCTTGCAGCATCTACGCTCCTGGCTCAGGCATCTCACCCGAAGCAACTAGGGGAATGTAAAGAGCAACAATTACAGATATAATTGTTAAGCCCAATGTATATAGCCTACCCTGGCCAGCCATTCTTCAGAAAATCCTTCTGTATATCTTTCTGTAAAAACACTTGTGAATATCAATAAAATATCTATTCATTTTCTCTTCTCTCTTGACCATGTGATTATGCCTCTAAAATTGGTATTTCTAAAAAAAATTGTATGAAATTCCTTAATAATCGGTCAATAAAGAAAATTGGAGGGGTTCCTATAAAATCCATAATCTCCTGCATAAAAGGCTCACAAAAATATTCCCTCACGTCGATGACAGAAATTCCTCCAAGAAAAGGAGGATAGGGAGAGCCATTCATTTTTCTAAAAACATTAAATAATAAAACTTGCATTTGTGCATCACACACATTAGTTGCACATTCAAAGACCTTATCATGAGGCAATTGCATAAAATAGAAAATAGGAAAAATTGCTTGTGTATGGCAGCGGTCAACAGAAAAAGCCGCAAATCAACAGAAAAGGCAAAAATACAGAAAAAGCCAAAAAAATGACAAAAAAGGAAAAAAATACAGAAAAAGCCAAAAACGACAAAAAAGGCAAAAGATTTAGAAAATCGATCGCCTCGTACAGAATAACTGAGCCTGGAGAGGCTTGCCGAAACAATACTCATGCAGAATAACTGAGCCTGGAGAGGCTTGCCGAAACAATACTCCCACAGAATAACTGAGCCTGGAGAGGCTTGCCGAAATAATACTCCCACAGAATAATTGAGCCTGGAGAGGCTTGCTGAAAAAATACTCCCACAAAATAATTAAGCCTGGAGAGGCTTGCCGAAATAATACTCTCCAAAAGACGTCTCAGCTCGCATTCTCGGGCAGAACAAAAAACAATACTCATGCAGAATAACTGAGCCTGGAGAGGCTTGCCGAAACAATACTCCTACAGAATAACTGAGCCTGGAGAGGCTTGCCGAAATAATACTCTCTCAGAATAACTGAGCCTGGAGAGGCTCGCCGAAATAATACTCCCCAGAGATATCTCAGCTTCCACTCACGGGCCAAATTCCCCAGTGAAAGCTATCAAAGCGAGATCAGCAAAACTCCCCAACGGAAGCATGATCCAAACAAAATATCTAGTCAAAGGACTTAAAACTTCCTCAGTGGAAGATAGCTCTCCAACTCAGGCGTTGAGTGAGTCTAAGCCTGTAGAGGCTTCCTAAATAATACTCTGGGATACATAAGATCCCCAAATCCCCAGTCGCCTACTCAAGAGGCATTCCTACAAAAAGGAAAAAAATCAAAAGATCAATAATCATTCCCCAAATGGAATCCGGCTCTTGGCCAAACATCAAGCGTCAAGATGATCTGCCTAATAGAAGAGGCTAATCACAATCAATGACAAAATCCCCCAGCGGATAACAGCCTACACAAAGGCGACAAAACCAGAAAAACAAAAAGAGAGACACCCGAATAAGGATAACCGGGATACTCCACTTACGTCAAAAGGACGTCAGCCAAACATAAGGCATCGCTCAATTCAAGAAGAGCATCTGTGTCTACACCCCAAGGAGTCAGAAATTCCCCATGGGTACCAACTATGCAAATGCAAGTTGGGGCACAAGAACCTATGAATGACTGCACATCCCTTAGACGGATCCCTGCGTTATCCAGCCCTCAGTGGCACAAAATCAGAAAAACGTCGAAGCAGCATAGTGGACTATGGAGACAAAAAAATCATCTCAGATCCCTGGAGAGGGTAAACTCGCATTGCCGAAGTGATCAGAAGACATGGACGCAGACCCTGGAGAGGGTAAACTTAGCTACCGAGGTTGTCAGAAGCGCCGAGGTATGCAACAACCTGGAGAGGCTACTCAACAATTTTCCACCAGAAGACGCTACAAGTCAGAAGGTTGGCACATCACCCGGACAATTGGGTCAACTCCTTTACTTGTCAACCGGTACACCAAAAGGCCGTCCGACTAAGTAAAGGGGGGGCAGCTGTAGACCCCTAAAATTGTCCGGGTCGGAAATAAAGCTTGAAGACTCTCGAAGACTGAAGGAAGATCAGCCAGAAGGACTTCCAGAAGGCCCAAGGAGGGTTCTCTATAGGTCTAGAGGTCTTAGGATAGCTAAAATAAGAAAAGTGGGAGGAATGAAGCCCAATACGGCCTCCCAGAGGTTCAGTACGGCCGTATTGAACATTTTGAACTTCAATACGGCCGCACTGAACTCAATACGGCCGTATTGAAGTTTCTGAACTTCAATACGGCTGCATTGAATTCAATACGGCTGCACTGAACTTCAATACGGCTGCACTGAACTTCAATACGGCCGTATTGAGGTTTTTTGAACTTCAATACGGCCGTATTGAATTCAATACGGCCGTATTTTAGTTCAAAACTTCAATACGGACCGTATTGACCCCCAGAGGCCGTATTGCGCCTCATCCCTATAAATATGACGTCAATTGGACGTCATTTGAGACTTTTACACTGAGTTTTAACCCTCTTCTTGAGTATTCTGGGTTTTTTTGAGCAGTGCTCTGCCTAGAAATCACTCGGAGAGTTGATCCGACGAAGTTCTTGAGTCACGAGCCATTTGCTTGAGTCTCGAACCTAGTCGAAGGGAAATCCTCCAGATTTCCATAGTTAAAATTTTATAGGAGGGAGCGAGCGGTCTTGTAGAGGGAGGGAACGCCAAAACGCTTCCCAATTTCTGTCAAGATATATAAGAAAGCACGCTTCAAAGGTTTATCTCTTTAAAGTCCCTTCTTTTACCGCTTTCTGTGTGTACATATTTAAACTGTCATCATGTAGATAGTTAATTTATAATTGCTTAGAATAAATAGGGGTAATTTAGTAATTTCGCACTATTATTTTAAATAATCTGTCATAGGGAACCCGAAAGGGGCGTTGTGGGGTGCTAACACCTTCCCCACGCGTAACCGACTCCCTTACCCGACTCTGGTTGTAATGGCCGAAGTCGATTTTTGAATCGATTGCCTTAAACTTCTTTTTCCAATGTTTTGAGTAAAACATTGGTGGCGACTCCATGAACCCTTCCTTTTTATGAAAACCGCTAATCCATGGAGGGTCCCGCTTGGGATTAACATGGATTGGTGAGCCTTTTAATAAAATTGCTCGTTTGACAAGGTCTCAGTTTGAGAATAAGTCATTCTAGCAATCCATATTTTTAAACAAATAAAAGAGTCCAACCATCCTTCGCGAATGCCGAAAGCCCGTTTCGGGCTGGTGGCGACATTGCCTAGGTTACTTGAGATGTGTTCCCTAGTGGACATTTTATTTTTTCTTTGATCCTCACTTTTGCCTAGGCTACCCTTTTTGTTTGTGGGTCTCCTGGCAGACCTTGCCCGAATTTTTGAGCAGCCCCCTTAGTGGGTGTAGACCCCTAAAATTGTTCGGGTCGGAAATAAGACTCAAAGACTCTCGAAGACCGAAGGAAAGTCAGCCGGAAGGACTCCTGGAAGACCCTAGGATGATTCTTTGTAGGTCTAGAAGTCTTAGAGTAGCTTAGAATAAGGGTGTGCGAGGATTGGAGCTCAATACACCCTCCCAGAGGTTCAGTACGGCCGTACTGAGCCATTTGAACTGCAATACGGCCGTAGTGAACTCAATACGGCCGTACTGAAGTTTTTGAACTTCAGGACGGCCGTACCAAATTCAATACGGCCGTACTGTAGTTCAAAAACCTAGTACGGGTCGTATTGACCTCCCAGGCCGTATTGCGCCTCAATCCTATAAATAGGACGTCATTTGCACGTCATTCCACACTTTTTCCACACTTCTGGACCCTCGTGCTGAGTATTCTTGGGTTTTTGAGCTATTCTCTGCCCTAGAAGTCTCTCCGAGAGCCAATCCCACGAAGTTCTTGAGTCATGAGCCATTAGCTTGAGACTCGAACAAGTCGAAGGGAAATCTCTTTGATTTCCATAGTAAAAATTATCTTTAGGGAAAGGAGCGAGCGGACGTGTAGTGGGAAGGAGCGCAAAAAAGCCTTCTAAACTTCGTTTTGAATATATAAAAGCCCGCTTCGAAGGTTTCTTTCCAAATCCCTTCTTTTATCGCTTTTATTTATTGCTTTTTGATTGTTGCATTGCATGTTTAGAGTTTTCATCATGTAAATATTTTACTCATAATCGTTTCTAATAAATAGGGGTAATTTAGTAACTTTACACTATTATTGATGGAATCATGCCTAGGAAGGCAAGAGGTGACATATTGAAGGAGCCAAGAGGAGTTGGCTAGACATGAAGGTTTGGGCCAGTCAGGGCCCAATGGGCCTGATGGGCCTGGGAAGGCCCAAGTTGAACTTTTCATGGGCCATATTTTTTTATAGCTAATTTCATATGTTTTGTATACATGATGTTAGTATAGGTATCATATATTTTGGTCTTGTATTTTGGACCACATAGAATAGCATTTTAGGTTTTAGGCTAGTTGGACCTAGTTTTGGGCTTCATGGGCCTTTGGGCTTTTGGTACCCAATATTGGGCTCATTTTCATTCTTGTAATTTTTCCTTTCCATTGTAATTGTTTGACCAATGTAATTAGGTCATTAGAATAGGAAAATACAAGGAATACTAAAGTATGCTAATTAGGTTAAACTAGGTTTAATTTGGAAGCCATTTAAGTTACATTTGAGTCACATGTTTTGCACCATTGGTGGCTGAACATGTGACACTCAAATTAACCCTAAATGACTCTCAAATCAGACCTAAATGCACCTTGGTACCTAAATTTTCGGACTTACACATGTGCACCAAAGTTTGAATTCAAATTTCAAATTTGAATTCAAACTTTAGGCGCCAATTTGTGTAGCTTTGGTTTAGGTGCCTATGTGCTTCATTTCCGTGCATACTTAAGTCCTCCCTTCACATTTTTGTATTCACTTTTGAGAATAATGAAATTTGAGAGCTTATTCAGCCAAATTTCGTTCAAGAGTCACCATGAGAGAAAGCTTCACCTTAGGAACCCTTCTAGGATTTCCTCCTCTTTGAAGTGAGCTTTCCCTTGCACCTTAAGCTTGGATGCTTCCATCCAAGGCTTAAGCCTTCTTCCTATCCGAGAATCTCCTCCATCTAGTGTTCATCATTGTGGTTTCCATCTCCTTGAAGAAGATCCGAGCAAAGGAGAAGCTAAGGAGAAGTCATCTACCACTCCTCCTAACCTTTTTCCATCATTTTTGGTATCAGAGCAAGGTCTTCAAGGAGATAAGTTGCTTCCATTTTTGTGTCCGTGTTTTGTGCTGTTCTTGTGTGTTCTTGTGTCTTAATTTGAGTTTCATTTTCGGATCTATATGTTTTGAATCACATTTTGTTCCATAGATCCATTGGTTGATTGTTTTTGAATTTTCTTCCACAATCAACATGTTTAGGACCTATTAGCTTGTGCTTTTTTTGAATTTTTTTTGAGTCTCTCCATTCTTGTATGTGTCCGTGATTGGACTTCATGCATTTGCATTAGATTTTTGGTTTTTAATCTTGTTTTGTCTTAGAGTTTGTGTGTAGTCCTTATATGTCACAAAATTCCTTGAATAGCATGTTGATCTAATTTTTGTTTTGAGTTCATTGTTCATTAATTTTTGCTCTCGGTCATTGTTCATATGTGCCTACCTATATGTGCTTTTTCTTTTACCTTATTGTGTTCATAATTTGCTATTAGTTCTAGCAAATTTCTTTAGAGTTAGGTTTCCATTGTGTACTTAAGTTTTCAATTCACTTTCCTTTGAAAATTCTTAAGAAAATTTGTGTTACCTAAAATCTCAAGTGCTTAATCTTAATTCTAGTGCACTAATTTTGTGGATTCAATTTTAAAAAAAATTTAGAGGCTGAAAACAGAGATAAAACAGAGCCTAAAACAAAAGAAAAATTCATAAAGTTCAAAAGAAAAGTGTGCAAAAAGAATTCAATACAAAAACCTAAAACTAGTGCACTAGTTTCTTTGTTTTCACTTGAATTTTGACCTAACTTGTAGTCTCGGTTTCTATAGCTTGGAATCATAAAAAAATTTGAAACAAAAGGCAAATACCTTCTCTGGAATCTTAATTTGAATATATAAAAAGAAATAATCAAAAAAAAAAATATAGAAAACAAATTAAAAGGAAAAAGCCGAGAGGTGTACAAGCTGAAAAATCTACTTGATTCCTTGATATTGTTTTGACTACTATTTGTTCTATACTTATCCAATTGTTCTCAAATTTTTTTTGTTTTGTTCATCTACTCTAGTACCTATCTAGGAACCTTCCTAACTGTGTGCTAGCTTTATTTGGAGTCTTAATTTTCAGTTTTACTTGTTGAACCTCTTTGAGTCTTGTCATATATACATATTACTCTTCATTTTTGGTATAAGCTTTTCAAATTGTGCTTTTATTGCTTGTCTTGTTTTCTTTCATTAAATTCCCTGTGCTGGAAGTGGCCTCAAATCCTTGCTTAAGGATCAAGCATTGCTCAACAAAGAGTAGGAAAAGTTTGGACACTAAGACTACAAAAGTTTGACCTAATTTAGTGACCTAGCTTTTCCTAAACTTCCTTCACTTGAGTGACCATTCCTTTCACCTTGTGAGGAGCCTCCATTAACCACTTTTGTTGTGTTCATTGTGCAGGTCCAGGAGCATCTTATTTCAAGGATTAGTGGTGGATTAAAACACTTGAACAAGTGTTAGAAAAGTTGATCAACCAATCCGTTACTAATTGGGTCACAAAAGCCGTCATTAATTGTTTTCTAGGCTAGTTTAAATTTTGAAATCTCTTTTGTATTTTTAAACCAATTTGTAAAGCTTGGAGGGAGTATTAAGAAGCTGGTCAGGTATATCTAAACCTTGGTAGCTCACTCACGTGTAGTACTAGTGGAAGTGGCTTGGAAATTTCATATGTTTCAAGCTTCCACTTAGGGCAAACCGACTAGTTGCTTAATCTTGCTTCCTTTAAGTGTTTGATCTTTAATTTGTTTACTTTTGCTGCCTTGTTTCGAATAGCTTTGTGTAGCATTTAATTGTTCACGTTTTAGTTCAAAAACAATTGTGAAAAGCACACAACATAAAAATCTTTGTGAAAATTTTTGTGGAATTGAAAATACCACAAGGGAGTTTAGTGATTTCCACTTGAAAAGGCTTGGTTATTAAGTGGCTCTTAGTAGCTCACCTCCCTTGATAGTGCAATTTGTACACTTAGACTTCCAAGTGCTATTTTTGTTCCTAGAAAAGTCCAAAAATATTTTCTTTTTGCCTAGCATATAAAAATAAAATTCTTTTGTTTAATTATGAGAAAATATTCCTCAAGTGGTAGTGATTCAAGCTCTCCAAAAAGTTTTTCACATTCTACTCAAAGGCTTAAATCACTAACACCTTGGACAAAGCAAGAAGCTTTAAAAAAAGAAAAAGAAAAACTTGAAAAAAAAGCACAAATTGCAATTTTAGAGGAAGAAATTCACATTATTAAACAAAAGAGAGAAAAACTTTTAGCAAAAGAAAAATTGAGAAAAACAAGAGAAAAAGAAAGAAAAAATGCATTGCTCTTAGGGAAGAGTAAGGAGGAAAATAATTCCTCTAAAGGACTTGTGAGTGAAGAGAGTTGTTCTACCACTAAAAATCATTTACAAAATACTCTCTTCATAAATAAAGACCTTAACTCTTACCCTAATCTTACCACTAGTCATGAAGTAGAGATTCAAGAACAAATCATTCTAAAGAAAAATGAATCTCAACTTCAAGATGTAGTGAAGAAGGAGTGGACTACATTTAGTTCCACTTCTTGTGCTACTTCCTTGGAGGTGCCCAAGGAAGATAGCCTTCCTCTCTTTAGGAATCCTTCTACCATAGTTGTTCTAATAAAGCACCCAAATTTTGGAATATATTGTTTGATAGATACATCTTGTCATATTTCATATTCTATTTTTGATCTTATGGGAAGTTCATCTTTATTTGAACTTAATTTGCACCCTTCCCTACAAGACAAAAATAGTTTATATGAGTTTTCAAGATTTTCCAAGACATTTTATCTACCAAACAATATGATTCAAAATTGTTTAGGACGTTTTCTAGTATTCTTTTCTTTATATTTTAGGAAAAGCCTAGGCTACCATTTAGGGTATTTTAGGCAAGATATTGTAGTGTTTAAAAATCATTCTTTTCATTGTCTTAGTCATAGTGTTATTACATTCTTAGGTTTTACTTCTAGGTTATGCTTAGGAGAGGAGCCTATTTCTACTTTTAGGGCGTCTAATTTTGATAGTTTGTTTTTTCTTAGGCTAGATATAAGGACTCCTCTTAGGATCCATAATCCATTTTCTCATCATAAACATGTCACCTCTTATACATGGTTTGTTGTGTATGTAGGTGATGTTTCTTATTCCATGCATCCTCGTGATTTGAGGACAAATCCTTTTCAAGAGGGAGGGGATGATGGAATCATGCCTAGGAAGGCAAGAGGTGACATATTGAAGGAGCCAAGAGGAGTTGGCTAGACATGAAGGTTTGGGCCAGTCAGGGCCCAATGGGCCTGATGGGCCTGGGAAGGCCCAAGTTGAACTTTTCATGGGCCATATTTTTTTATAGCTAATTTCATATGTTTTGTATACATGATGTTAGTATAGGTATCATATATTTTGGTCTTGTATTTTGGACCACATAGAATAGCATTTTAGGTTTTAGGCTAGTTGGACCTAGTTTTGGGCTTCATGGGCCTTTGGGCTTTTGGTACCCAATATTGGGCTCATTTTCATTCTTGTAATTTTTCCTTTCCATTGTAATTGTTTGACCAATGTAATTAGGTCATTAGAATAGGAAAATACAAGGAATACTAAAGTATGCTAATTAGGTTAAACTAGGTTTAATTTGGAAGCCATTTAAGTTACATTTGAGTCACATGTTTTGCACCATTGGTGGCTGAACATGTGACACTCAAATTAACCCTAAATGACTCTCAAATCAGACCTAAATGCACCTTGGTACCTAAATTTTCGGACTTACACATGTGCACCAAAGTTTGAATTCAAATTTCAAATTTGAATTCAAACTTTAGGCGCCAATTTGTGTAGCTTTGGTTTAGGTGCCTATGTGCTTCATTTCCGTGCATACTTAAGTCCTCCCTTCACATTTTTGTATTCACTTTTGAGAATAATGAAATTTGAGAGCTTATTCAGCCAAATTTCGTTCAAGAGTCACCATGAGAGAAAGCTTCACCTTAGGAACCCTTCTAGGATTTCCTCCTCTTTGAAGTGAGCTTTCCCTTGCACCTTAAGCTTGGATGCTTCCATCCAAGGCTTAAGCCTTCTTCCTATCTGAGAATCTCCTCCATCTAGTGTTCATCATTGTGGTTTCCATCTCCTTGAAGAAGATCCGAGCAAAGGAGAAGCTAAGGAGAAGTCATCTACCACTCCTCCTAACCTTTTTCCATCAATTATTTATGAAATAATCCGTCATAGGGAACCCGAAAGGGGCGTTGTGGGGTGCTAACACCTTCCTCGCACGTAACCGACTCCCTTACCCGACTCTGGTTGTAATGGCCAAAGTTGATTTGTGAAAATCAATTGCCTTATATCTTTTTTCAATGTTTTGAGTAAAACATTGGTGGCGACTCCAAGAACCCCTTCTTTTTGCGAAAACCACTAATCCATGGAGGGTCCCGCTTAGGATTAACATGGATTGGTGAGAATCATTTAAAAAAATTGTTATTTCGATGAGGTCTCAGTTTGAGAATAAGTCGTTCTAACAATCCATCATCTTTCAAAACTTAAAAAGAGTCCAACCATCGTCGCGAATGCCAACGTCCGTTTCGGCGGGTGGCGACAGTGGGTTTCCTTCCAGCCTCTTATCTTTGCAGCATTTGTGATCATCTTTTATTCCTTCATTAAAGGGGGATGCCCCTTGCATTGATTTTATTTGGACTTTTAACCACAATTCATCCGAATTTGATTGATCTTTATGTGTTTTTTATTGCGTATTAAGCCATTATTTCTAATGACGTCCTTATTTCAAATGTACTTGTTCATTTAAGGTTTGTTGACGAGGCTTAGAGTAGATAAAAGGGAGAAGAGAAATGAAGTAGAAAAATGTATGGCATTAAAATAGAATTTTCAATTTACACGTGCCCATTAAATGTAGCATGAGGGCTCGTGCATACCCCAAGTTCGTGATCCGTACACAAAGAAAAAGAAGGAGGTTGCCCCTTAGAGAGGCCTAAGTCATCTAACTGTAGAGCTAGTCCTCCACTTGCATGGATGTGGCACTTTAGAAGATCTCGTGTAGAGGGAGGGCGCTTCAGAAGATCTCGTGTAGAGGGAGGTCCTTTGGCTTCTTCTCTCGTAAAGGTATTTTCAACCCATATCCTGAGCCTTTCCCAAGAAATAGGAATGGGTAGAAGTGATGATAGAGCTTTCCATGGAGTCTTGCTTCTCAAGAGGAAAATTCAAGCGGTCTCTCGATTTTTAGGTCGAACAAACATTGCCATTCGATTTTTTTTTTTATTATTTTTTTTTTGCCTAGAATGCCTTTGCGAGTTTTCATTCTAGCATCTTCTTAACAAGAAATGCTTCTCTCTTGTTAAAATCATCTTTCAAGAAATCTCTATTCATTTTGACTCAGTGTTTGGGGGATTCGTCCTCCTCAAGTTTTATTCCTCTTGGATTTCACGGTTGTACGACACGGCTTTATCCTTTTAGGGCAAGAGTTAGCATCTTGATAATTGTGAATTTCTTTGCCCTAAACTCTTTATACATGGCTCACTTTCCATTGCTTCCGACTAACGCACATAGGTTGATTTCTCTTTTTATTCTCATTTATTCCTTTTCTCAAGAAGGATATGTTCTAAATGAATGCAATGCAGAATGAAGAGAAAGTTAAGAATAATAAATATCAGTCTCATTGATTTTTTTATTTGTGAATGCTCAAATAGATTTTGACAGTATTAACATATCAAAGCAAAGGCCCAACCATATTATTTTGTGTTTATAAAATCGATTTGGACTTTGTCGTATATTAGAGCATTCACTTTTCTTAACTTTCTCTATATGTTGCTAATACCTAATCTTAACCTAGAAAGCATGCCATTTTTTTTTTTTTGCCAAAACTTTATCATGTTTTGATTAATTATGAGATATGATGCATGATACGAATATACATATATTTTTTAAAGGTATTATACATATTTTTTTTTTTTGAAAGGAAACTACTTATATGATGCTATGATATGATGACCTAAGAATGTACAAAAGGGGTATAAATTTCTCTATTTTTTTATGTTTTTATTATCAGTTTGCTTGTTTTAAAAAATTAAACCACTCTTATTAGAACAAATAATGCAATTGCACACACACAAATGCTCAATCAACATACACCCGCGAACCGTCACATTTAAATCCTTGGTCTATGGTCCCTGCAAGAAAAGTGCATTGTATAGGACAGTTCTAATCTCACTGGTCTTAAGGCCCCCAAGGTGCCCCCATTATAGGGACTCAATATCTCTATCGTCGTCACCTGGCAAACTCTAAGGTATGTCACAGTATTTCGAGCTAGAGTAACCGGTTATCACCTTGAGTGTGATTTCTGACAAGGCTCGCAGGCTCGAAGTGTAACGTGGTTAAAAAAAATGGGCTGATTTAGTAGCCTGGAACGGGTCGTTCCCAATCTGGAACGGGTCGTTCCAACCTGTTAAATTAAACTGAAATTCGTGGTTGGGAACGGGCCGTTCCGGAGGGAGAACGGGCCGTTCCAAATTCCAGAAC
The DNA here is from genome assembly GCF_000230855.2 of Cajanus cajan. NCBI lineage: Eukaryota > Viridiplantae > Streptophyta > Magnoliopsida > Fabales > Fabaceae > Cajanus > Cajanus cajan. The sequence continues at coordinate 45,875,757 of NC_138525.1, forward strand.
GGGTCGTTCTGGTTGGAGAACGGGCCGTTCCGGAAGGAGAATGGGCTGTTCCGGACGGAGAACGAGCCGTTCTGGATGAGTCCCGGAACGGGCCGTTCTATTTTCAGAATGGGCCGTTCTGGGCGTGGATTTTGTGCGTGAATTGGGAGTTCGGAACGGGCCGTTCCGAACTCGGTACGGGCCGTTCTAGGGCAATCCGAAAATCTATAAATAGGGGTTAGGGGCCTTTAGGAAAATGTGAGTTTTTAGAGAAGTTTTAGAGAGAAGGTCTCTTGGTCAGTGAGCTCCTTTCTCTCCCAAATTTCTCTGTTTGACTCCTTTTCTCCTCTAGACCACTAATGCCTTCTGACTTTTCTTGAAATTCAGATTAGAAAGCTTGCTTTGGGATGATTGAAGTTCGGGGTTGAGCTTTGGAAGGAGATTCTATTTCGTCACAGTTGTTGGCTATTCTGAGCCAACCTTCAGGTAAGGGAAGCTAGAATGTTTGTTGTGTAGGTTGCATGTGAGTTTAAAAACTTAATAGGTGCGTGAATGTTGAGAATCCATAGATGGATTGAAGAAAATCTCATCTTTTGAGGTTTTGAGAAAAAGGAGGATTTTGATGATTTTGATGTATAGGTTGGATGCATGTGAGATTTGAGTTATTTTGAGTTGTATGGAGCCTATGTATTGTGTTTTGTGTTTGCATGTGGCTGGATTTGTTGGTTTGGATGAGAGTTTCTGAACTCTCTGACTGGGATTAGGCTAAGCGCAAGTTGAGTGCGCCAGGCATGGAAGAGCTTAGGGCTCTCAGGTTAGATGTTGGGCCAGACGTGATTTGGTTGCGTCAAGCGTGGATACTCTTAAGAGTCTATGTTTCAAAGACACCGAGCGTGAGTTGAACGCGCTGGGTGTGGATGAGTTTTAGGACTCTCAGGTTGGGATTAGGCTGGGCGAGCTCAGGCTACGCCGAGCGTAAATATGTTTAAAAATAATTATTTTAAATTGATGCTTATGCATGTTTAAAGTTAAAATGTTAGATCATATATGTGTGATATATGATGTATGGTGCGGTGTGATTCATATGTATGTTTTGTGATGATACGTATGAATGTTTGAATATGAGTATGCTTATTGATCATAATGGTGGGTAGACCATGTATGATGTATGATGCATTATTGCATGTGATGTCTTATGACATGTGTATGACTGTTGATCATGATGGTGGGCAGACCATATATGATGTATGATGCATGATTGCATGTGATGCCTTATGGCATGAGTCTAGCCTAGGACTTGAGGAGAGGAAAAATATTTTCGAACTGGAAGAGCTCACGTAGAGTCTCTTGAGAGTGGTGCTTGGATAGGCCACTGATATATGAGAGTGGTGCTCTGGGAGGCCACTGGATTTGGGAGAGTGGTGCTCAGATAGGCCACTGGGTTGGGTGAGTCTCCTCTAAGTCCTTAGATAGTGTTGGAGCAGGGTATGAGGTCGAGGGTTATTCCCTTAACCAAGTACTCGGGAAGGTGCGTGGATCCTTGCGGATAGTCGGTGGGCGAACTCCACAATTGACTTGGTTAATGCATGCCAAGGTTGTGGTAAGCCCGTACCCAGCTGTGCTATACCTGACGGTGGATCTGGACTTCCAATTGTGTAAGTGACATCATCCGAGTAAACCCGAGTGAGGATTATATATCCTATTTAGCTGTGACCGAGCGGGCGCATTGGGCGTGAAAACTGTTGGGGTGGTTTCGGTAGGATGGAATGTCACTTATACAGCTCTATTGTTGTGGAGATCTCCTAGGTGTATGCATGACGACGCATTAGATGATTGATATGCATTGATATCTGTCATGAGATGCATTTATTGCATGATTATTAATATGATGAAGTGTGGTGTTTGACTTCATGATTGGTGCATTGCATGTTATGCATGAGTAGTATTGGATAGAGTGTATGGTGAGACTCTATGAATATGATTAATGGTTTGATGATTGTGTAGTATAGATTATAGTTCTATACTTGTATGATTGATTTGTGCATTCTAGCTTACCCTTCTGCTTCCATGTGGTGGAACTGCGATGATCATACTTGGTATGGGAGCAGGTCAGGGCTAGCTTGGAGTTGAGGTGTCCGCTGCGAGACGGGGAGTTTTGATCCTCGTGTTGGAGTTATCATTTTGGGTAACGGTTTTGTCTGTACTTGACCGGCACTAGGAAATATTATTTTTGGGATGACTGTACATATATGGAATTTTATTTTATAACCAAAAATTTAGATAATTTATTTTTATTTGTACATGTATGTATGAGTTATCCAGCTTAATATTTCTCTTAGTTCACTAGCAGTAGTGCGATTCCACTAAGTGTAGAGACCATGGCGGGTCGTTACACTTTTATGGTATCAGAGTCGGTCGAGTCTTTTGGGATGCTCTGTGGGGAGTGATCATTCTAGGTTTCTGTTGTGTCATATCTCTGATATGTGTTAATGAGTTGTAGCGGTAAAGTGTTGGTAAAAGAATGTTTGAATTCTTTTAGTATGGTGAGGCCTCAGTTTGATCAGATCACTAGGGCTATGGAGGGCTATGGAGATGATGGCCATGGTGATGCGGTAGTAAAGTGCTCATTTTGCTTAGATGGAGGCGGGTAGAGCTGCGGTTGAGGCAGCTAGACCGGTGGTCTCTCAGGATGAGAGAGGTTTACCAGAGTTCAGGAGATGTTAGCCTCTTCAGTTCAAAGGGGGACTCAGATCCCGATGTGACAGATTTGTGGTTGTGTGAGATGAGAAGATCTTCAGTGTTTTGAGATTTTCTGAGGAGAGGAAGTTGGCCTATGCAGTATACATGCTGGCGGCGAGATTGTGTACTGGTGGAGAGACACCAGGTAGATGATAAAGAACAGAGGTGTGGTTATAGATTGGGATTGCTTCAAGAGAGTTTTATTGGAGAAGTATTTCCCGGACAGCGTTAGATATGCTAAGGAAGCTGAGTTCATGAAATTGCAACAGGGGAGCATGTCTGTTCCAGATTATGCTACGAGGTTTGAGCATCTGGCTTGTTTCTACTCTCAGGCCGTATCTGAGGCTTGGAAATGTAGGAAGTTACAGAGGGGTTGAGGCATGAGCTGAAGAAGGTCATAGTCCCTATGTCTATAGTGGAGTTTCCTGCCTTAGTTGAGAAGTAAAGACTGTTGAGAGATTGGTGGGTGGTAGCAGCGGCAAGGCTGCTAGAGTTTACGAGTGATCATCTGGATCTAGGAGGGGAGGTCAGCAAAGAGGACCCTATGACAAGCCTGTTTAATCTCAGAGAGAAGCTATTAGTAGGGGGCCTCGTCCTGCTACTCCTCAAGGTGGAGCACAGTCGGTGCAGTGTTACAGATGTGGAGAAGCCCACATGGTTAGAGATTGTCCCCATCCGGGGAATGTTTGCTTCAGATGTGGTAGGCCAGGCCACATCTCTAGAGATTGTCAGACACCGCCGACTTTATCTGGGAGTGTCCCGGGGCCACCCAGGCCTACAGCTGTGGGGAGAGTGCTTGCATTGTCAAGTGTAGAGACTTCCACTTCATCAGATTTAGTGAAGAGGAAGGGGAAAGCAGCAGGTGAGGATGTTTTATTTTTGTTTGATTCTGGTGCCACGCATTCTTTCATTTCTGTTGATTGTGTGGAGAGATTGGGTTGTCGGTGTCTGCATGGCACGTTGATTTGTATATCTATTATGACTTCAATTTCTTTGGTGACGTTGGAGATATATGTGAAATGCCCGATAGAGGTGTTTGGTAGGAGGTTCTGAGTGAACCTGATTGTGTTGTTCATGGTAGATGTTGACATAATCTTAGGGATGGATTGGTTATCTGCCTATCACATCCTTATAGATTGTGCTCGAAGAGAGTTGGTATTTCCTCAGTTAGAGGATGAGGTGTTGTTGTCAGCGGGTCAGGCTGAGTAGTTGATGAGAGATGGAGCTGAGTGCTTCATGTTGTTTGTCGTTTTGAATGATTGAGACGGAGAGGGCCATCACTGGGATTGAGATTGTCAGTGAGTTTCCTGAGGTGTTCCCAGATGATGTGTCGGGATTGTCACCTATGTGTGATGTTGTATTTAGCATTGACCTGGTATTGGGTGCAAGATCGGTATCAGTGGCTTCTTATAGGATGGTTCAAGCTGAGTTGGTAAAGCTGAAGAAACAGATTGAGGATTTGTTGGAGAAACAGTAATGAGGTCCAATGTTTCTCCTTGGGGTTCCCTGGTACTGTTAGTAGAGAAAGGTGGTGGGGCCGTTTGTGTGATTATCGGCAACTGAATAAGTTGACAATAAGGAATGAGTATCCGCTTTTGAGAATTGATGATTTGATGGATCAGCTGAGGGGAACTTCGATGTTTTCGATGATTGATTTGAAATCTGGATACCATCAGATCAGGATAAAGGAGAGTGACATACCGAAGATTATTTTTAGGACTAGGTATGGTCGCTGTGAGTATGTAGTGATGCGTTTCGGTGTCACTAATGTTCCAACAGTGTTCATGGATTACATGAACAGGATTTTTAGGTCATCCTTGGACAGATTTGTGGTGGTCTTCATTGATGATATATTGGTGTATTCTAGATCTTTGGAGGATCACCGTGAGCATCTGAGGTTGGTTTTAGAGGTGCTGAGAGAGAGGTAATTGTATGCCAAGCTGTCCAAGTGTGAGTTTTGGTTGTCTGAGGTGAGATTTGGGGCATGTGATATCGATAGAGGGGATTGCAGTGGATCCAGCCAAGGTGGAGGCTGTGATTCAGTGGGAGCGTCTGAGGACTGTTACGGGGATTAGGAGTTTTGTTGGGTTAACGGATTACTATTAGAGATTCATGAAGAGTTTCTCTCGAATAGTAATGCCTTTGACTTAACTGACTCGGAAAGATCAGCTTTTAGTTTGGATGGACGCTTGTGAGCAGAGTTTTCAGGAATTGAAGGGGTGATTGACTACTTCTCCAGCTTTGGTGTTACCTGACACTGGTGAGTATTTTGATGTGTGCTGTGATGTTTCTCACCAGGGGTTGGGCTGTATGTTGATGCAGGAAAGGAGAGTAGTAGCGTATGTGCTTCGAGGCAACTTAAGACTCATGAGTGGAATTATCCTACTCATGATTTGGGAGCTTGCAGCTGCGGTGTTTGCCTTGAAGTCATGGAGACACTATCTGTATGGTGCGAGATTCAATGTATTTAGTGATCAGAAGGAATTGAATATGAGGCAGAGAAGGTGGATGGAATTCCTAAAGGACTTTGATTTTTAGTTGATGTATCATCTTGGGAAGGCAAGTGTGGTAGCAGATGTATTGATTAGAAAATTCATTCACATGTCGGTTATGATAATTAGGAAGTCGGAGCTGATTGAGCAGTTCAGAGATTTTGAGACTAGATGTGGAGGTTGTTCAAGATCATATTAGTTGTGGTATGATCACCATAACTAATGAGTTCTTGAGACAGGTGGGAACTAAGCAATTACAGGATCTAGAGTTGTTGAGAATTTTGGGATTTGCTTGGTACTGAGAGGACAACTGATTTTGAGCTTAGTGCTGATGGAGATTCTCGAGTGGAAGTGTGATAGTGTCACTAAGGACATTGTGGTTGGGTTGCTTAGGACAGCTAGGAACAGTGACTCTATTTGAGTGATTGTTGATAGGTTGACAAAGTGTGTGCACTTTCTTCCTATCAAGAGGTGGTCCTTGGAGAGGCTTGCACAGTTGTATATCAGGGAGATAGTACGGTTGCATGGAGTGCCTTCCAGTATTATCTCTGACAGAGATCCAAGGTTTACTTCCAGGTTGGCAGACTCTGCATCAAGCTTTGGGAACAAGGTTGAGGTTGAGCTCTGTTTATCATCCACAGACAGATGGTCAGTCGGAGAGGACAATTCAGTTAATGGAGGATCTCTTGAGAGCTTGTGTGTTGGATCATCTGGGTAGCTGGGAAGAGGTGTTACCATTGGTAAAGTTTATTTATAATAACAGTTATCACTTGATTATTGGCATGGCACCTTTTAAGGGTTTGTATGGTAGGAGGTGTAGGACTCCATTATGTTGGTATCAGGAGGGTGAGTCAGTAGTGGTTGGTTCAGAGTTAGTTCTTCAGACTACTGAGATGGTGAGATAGATTTAGGAAAGGTTGAGGGCTACCCAGAGTTGATGAAAGTCCTATGCTGATAGGAGGAGACCTCTAGAATTTGAAGAGGGAGAGCATGTGTTTCACGTTTCACAGTTGAGGAACTACATCAGACACCTGAGTCAAGTAGTAGAGATGGATGAGGTGCAAGTTAGAGAGAACTTGACCTATGAGAAGAGACCGGTAGCTTTGGTTAATCACAAGTTGAAGAAGCTTTGTGGCAAATCCATCAGCTTGGTGAGAATTGTTTGGGATGCAGCTACTGGTGAGGTTACCTGGGAGGTGGAGAGTCAGTTCAAGGAACAGTATCCATTCCTCCCTTCAGGTAGACCTATTTTCGGGGACGAAAATTCCTGTTTGTTGGGGAGTATTGTAACGTGGTTAAAAAAAATGTGGCTGATTTAGTAGCCTGGAACGGGCCGTTCCCAATCTGAAACGGGCCGTTCCAAGCTATTAAATTAAACTGAAATTCGTGGTTGGGAACGGGCCGTTCCGGAGGGAGAACGGGCCGTTCCAAATTCCAGAACGGGCCGTTCTGGTTGAAGAACGGACCGTTCTGGAAGGAGAATGGGCCGTTCCGGAGGAAGAACGAGCCGTTCCGGATGAGTCCCGGAACGGGCCGTTCTGTTTTCAGAATGGGCCGTTCGGGGCGTGGATTTTGTGCGTGAATTGGGAGTTCGAAACGGGCCGTTCTGGGGCAATCCGAAAATCTATAAATAGGGGTTAGGGCTGTAGACCCCTAAAATTGTCCGGGTCGGAAATAAAGCTTGAAGACTCTCGAAGACTGAAGGAAGATCAGCCAGAAGGACTCCCGGAAGGCCTTAGGAGGGTTCTCTGTAGGTCTAGAGGTCTTAGAAAAGCTCAAAATAAGGAAGTGGAGGGAATGAAGCCCAATACGGCCGTACTGAACTTAATACGGCCGTATTGAAGCTTCAATACGGCCGCAGTGAACTCAATACGGCGTATTGAAGTTTCTGAAACTTCAATACGGCCGTACTGAAACCAATACGGGCGTATTGAAATTTCTGAATTTCAATACGGCCGTATTGAACTCAATACGACCGTATTGAAGTTCAAAAATTTCAATACGGCCGTATTGCTCCTGTAGGCCGTATTGCGCCTATTCCCTATAAATATGACGTCAATTGGACGTCATTGGACACTTCACACTCAGTTTTGACTCCCTCCTTGAGTATTCTGGGGTTTTTGAGCAGTGTTCTGCCCTAGAAATCTCTCTGGGAGTCGATCCAACGAAGTTCTGGAATTCCGAGCACTTAGCTTGGAGATTCGAACCTAGTCGAAGGGAAATCCTCCGGATTTCCATAGTCAAAAGTTTTTAGGAAGGAGCGAGCGAGTTTGTAGAGCGAGGGAACGCCAAAAAGCTTCCCAGTTTTACTCAATATATAAAAGCACGCTTCAAGAGGTTTCTTCTTAAATCCTTCCTTTTACTGCTTTCTGTGTGCATATTTAAACTGGCATCATGTAGATAGTTAATTTATAATCGCTTATAATAAATAGGGGTAATTTAGTAATTTTACGCTATTATTTTAGAAATAATCTGTCATAGGGAACCCGAAAGGGGCGCTGTGGGGTGCTAACACCTTCCCCACGCGTAACCGACTCCCTTACCCAACTCTGGTTGTAATGGCCAAAGTTGATTTATAAAATCAATTGCCTTATCCCTTTTTCCAATGTTTTGAGTAAAACATTGGTGGCGACTCCACGAACCCTCCTTTTACGAAAACCACTAATCCATGGAGGGTCCCGCTTGGGATTAATATGGATTGGTGAGACGTTTTAATAAATAAATTGGATAGGATCGACAAGGTCTCAGTTTGAGAACAAGTCGTTCTAATAATCCAATACATTTTCAAAACTAAAATAATAAGCGAGCTCGACCGTCTTCGCGACCGCCGAGGCCCGTTCGGGCCGGTGGCGACAGATGGCGACTCCACTGGGGAAGCTTCGAGAGTCAGTCCCATTTAGTGACAGATTGTTTTTAACAAATAATAGTTAAAATTACTTCATTACCCCTTGCTTGTATGATAACATGCTTTATATATATTTGGCTTTAAATAACTGTTGTATGTTTAAATTCCGCAATTGTTTGAAATACAAACTGTACACAAACCTTTGCACACAACAGTTCCCTCTATACCCGGGGGCATGAGTGATTAACCATAGGGAGTGGATGTTAGTACGGCCGGTTGTCGAATGGGTCTATAGGTGCCCGTAGACCGTTGTCGGAAAACATCACTCAAGGTGATAACCATGAACTTGAGTCCGACGGTGCGTTGGAGCTTTCCATCGACCTACGATGAGAGGAATTGGGTCCCTATAATGGGGGCACCTTGGGGGCCTTGGACTGGTGAGAACAGTTAGAACCTACCTTGAATATGCACCTTTCTGCAGGATACCCCTACCTCGTGATTCGCTCGTGACTGTTCGTGGATGAGTGAATTGTTTGTGCATTCGTTATGTGTAATTGTTTGTGCATTAATAAATAACCTCGTGATAAGGTCTGAAGAATAATCCCCATGCATGAAAAAACCATGACATGAGAGGAAAGACCATGTGTAAAAATATAATAAAAATGAGGAGCATGTGCATCATTACCAATAAAGATATCATGCATCCTCATAAACCATGCATTTTAGGTTCACCAATACCTCTTGACATGAGTAAAAGTGACCCATAATTATCGAGATTCTCCGTTGAGGAGAGATCATAAGTCAAGGAGGGTGGTAACACTCTATTTTAAAAAGGCAGCGCCTTAAAAATGGAGGGTTATCAAGCTCATGTCAAGAGCGTATTCATTCCATAAATTAATTAGATTAAATATTCATTTTTAGAAAGTGGCTGGTCATCTCTCTGTCCTCACACGCGCAAAGAAGATCAAGAAAATGGAAGCATTGGAGGAGCAAAACAAAAAGCTCACAACCGAGCTTTCACAACTTAAAGACCAAATGGCGCAAATGATGGAACTCATGCGTCATCACAACGTCCATGAATCTCATCACAGTGATCATGGGTCCCATCATGAGGGAGAGGAGGAAGAGCATGAAAAAGATCCTCCACACGCCGTACACCTTGGGGCTGGAATTATGGTTAAAGAGCCCGAAGTATCAAAGGAACAATTCCACGCCCTCGAAGATCGGCTAAGGGCTATGGAGGGGCATGATTTTGACATCAAAGATGCCGCCGACATGTGCTTAGTAAGGGACATTCAATTCCCTCCTAAATTTAAAGTGCCGGATTTCCCAAAGTATGTGGGATCGACTTGCCCCAAAAGTCATCTCACCATGTACTGTCGCAAGATGGCTGCATATGCCACAAATGAAAAGCTCTTGATCCACTGCTTTCAAGAGAGCTTAGCTGAAACTGCACTCAACTGGTATATGCAGCTAGATGGAAATCTAGTACATACATGGAGGCAGTTGGCCGACGCCTTTCTCAAGCGCTATAAATACAACATCGACCTAACACCCGATAGGTCAGATCTTCAAGCCTTGAGTAAAAAGAATGATGAATCCTTCAAGGCGTACGCCCAACGTTGGAGGGAGTTGGCGGCACAGATAGAGCCCCCGCTGTCGGATAAGGAGACGGTGTCCTTATTCATCAACTCGTTGACTGGTCCCTATTACGATAAAATGATAGGGAACACAACGACACTCTTCTCGGACATCATCACCATTGGAGAAAGGGTGGAACAAGGACTTAAAAGTGGGAAGCTGGCTAAGCCTTCCCAACCATATGAAGCTAAGAAGGCCTTCGGGAAGAAGAAAGAAGGAAGAGTCAACGCTATAACCATTTCTCCATCTTCTTCCGCTTCGAAGTCAGGCAAATCGCAAAACAACTCTGTGAAGAAGTTTGATAAACTTCCGACCACTTATAGCGATCTCCTGCCGAAGCTAGTGGAGGCGCGTCTTATAGCTTACATTCCACTGATCGAAGTCGTATCCGGTCAAATAAAAACAATTAAATGTAGTACTAGGAAGTTGTCCTAGGTCGTCTCTCAAGGACCATTTTTCTCTGTCAAAGGCTTAAACACACGAAGTGGGGGGGGGTTTGGTTGTTCAGATTTTTAATTTTATAACACAATAAAATGCAGATAACACAATAAGTAAAATAGATTGGCTTCTTGTTTGGATTGTAACTCTCTTATCCTTGGTTCACAATAAGATTGCTCTATTAACCACTTAATCCTTGTTCCATCCAAGTTAACCAACTAAGCGAAGATTAACTCAAGATTTCCCTACACGAATTAAGCAAACGTATACAACATCAACCTCTTCACAGATTAAGCAACTGTGTCATTAAGCATAGCCCATTAAGCATGGACATACTGATATAGAGGTTAAATGAAGAAGAACAAAGTAGAACAGAGACATACAAACATACACAACCTCAAACAGAGATTACAATCCATAACAAGAAACCAACCCAAAGGTTTTAGCCTTCCATTAAAATAGAAATGAAATGAAAATGCAAGGAAAATGAAAATGCATTAAATCAAGTTAAAGAGTATTACAACCTAGCCTTCCATGGAGGAGGCAAAGAACAGAACTAAAATGCATACAAAAGGAGAAGACAATAAAACATAAATTGCAACTACAAGAGAGAAAATAAACTTAAAGAAAACAAAGAGAAGGGAGGTAGAAGAACACCCAAGAGTAACTTATTTGAAGGTGTTTTTGGGATGTCTTACAATGGGAGAGTGAAGGCCTATTTATAGCCTTCATATAACACATAATAAATATAAAATAATGGAAAAAGCTTAGACAAAACGAAATGGGAGAGTTGGTGGGATGAGTTGGTGGGATGAGTTGGATTCCATATTCTTTTCCGCACCGAATTTTGACCACCGAATTAGACCTTCTAGATGATCGAATTGGCCAACGGCGCCTTCTACAAATATTTAGGTCTTTGTCTTAGCTTTCCAGGGCCACCGAGTTTACTCCAATTGGATCACCACAGCCCAAGTTATGCCCTGAAAACCGAGACATGTTCATCAGCCCAAAAACAGCGAAAATTTAGAATAATAATTCCCAACTATCCAATTTGGCCCAACAACACACATATCTATCTAAATCCTATAATTAACCATGAATGGAATGTAAAATAGCTAAATTGAAGGATAAGATACATATCAAATTATGACTTATCAAATACCCCCACACTTAGCTTTTTGCACTCCTGGGCAAAATCAAGAAAGCAAAGCAAAGAACAATTCCAAATATATCAAAGAAAGTGATGACACAGGAAGAAACAGAGACAACAATACACACAAGAAAACAAACAGATTTACACAATTCTCAATGACTCTTGGGAAAAGGAAAGAAGTAGACAACATCCAACATATAAAGATTCAGAGAAACCAGATACTTATGGAAATCATCCAAGCATTTCAAAACATGGCAAGACAATCAATCAGCTCAAGAGGTGATTCAAAAGCAACAGAACCTCACAAGATACACTGTATCACTGTATCTCTCAAGTGTCTAGGCAACTGTATACTCTCAAAGCACTCATGAAAAACAAGCAACAGATAGACTTGGCAAGCCTCTAAAATCAACACCCAATAAACATGCACATAAGGATCAAAAGGTCTTTTTAAGGTTGTAATGAGGCCAAGGACAGGGTAGAGAAAAATATATGGGATAAGTAACTGCAAACGAGAGGAACTAGAGGAGCAATGGGGAATAAGTCAAGAATACGCACAAGAAATAAACCCAAAAACCTCTAATGACCTTTATGATAATGAATCCTCTTTCTCTTGCCTCAAACAACTTTTTTTTTTTTTTTTTTTTTTTTTTTTTTTTTTTGTTTTTGTTTTTGTTTTTGTTTTTTTTTTTTTTGTTTTTTGTTTTTTTTTTTTGAATAAACAGTACATAGTGAATAGTACATACGAAAATTTTAAATGAGATAACATGTACAACATAAAGGATCAACTAGCCAAAATACATCATCCAATGACACACACGCACACCCCCACACTTATTCAAGAACTTATTCCCAAAACAATTCCAAAGCTCCAAAACTCCCTAAGGTTAAGGTAATCAATTATATATATATATATATATATATATATATATTTTTTTTTTTTTTTACTTAAGGATTGTAATGAGCTTGAAACAAAGAAGGGAAAATAGGCTCAGCAGGGATTATCAAAGGATTTAATTCAAGGTAGGCTTATTTGGCTAGAGGCTTATGAGAATCAAAATGCCTTAATCAAATCCAAACATGCATGTGAATCAAGAAGTATCAAACAGAGTCAAGACAAGGCAACTGTGCAAGCAATCAAGAGGCATAACACACAAGAAAGAACAGAGAGTGGCTCAAATCCTCACACAAGGTATATCTGTCACAATTAAAACAACTTCTCAAACCTCAAAATCATCTTTCCAAGTAGAGAAAAACAGGGATTTCAAACCATATAGTATCAAAAAACTCCTATCCAAGAATGAAGTCAGTGCCTACAAACAATCAAAACCCAGAAATCACAGAGAAACATGCAAAGCTGTACAGAACACCTAAACATAAAACCTAAAATAACAAATAAACCCTAAAAACATGTAATCAAGCTAAAACCGTCCCCCCCACACTTAAATCACACATTGTCCCAATGTGGCCCAAACAGAAGATCAGAGCAATAAGGACAATCAATAAATATGGACAAGTGCAATAAAAGTAAAGAAGGATAAGGGAAAAGAAAACTCCCTAAGTCATGGTGGAAGAGAAGTGGGGTCGAGCAGAGACATCTCCTCTACAACTGCATTCAACAGGGAAGGATTGCTGAGGAAAGGTTTCAGACGGTGCCCGTTAACTTTGAAGCTCTTGTCTGTGGATTCACTTTTGATCTCAACTGTACCATAAGGAAAAACATTAGTAACAACAAAAGGTCCAATCCACTTAGAACGCAACTTACCACCCATGAGACCAAGCCTTGAATTATACAGTAAAACTTTCTGCCCAACCGTGAAGTCCTTTCTAGCTATCAAACTATCATGGAACTTCTTGGTTTTCTCCTTGTAGAACTTAGAGTTCTCATAGGCTTCCAGGCGGATCTCATCCAGCTCACTCAGTTGCAACTTTCTTTCCTCACCAGCCTGATCAATGGAGAAGTTGCAGGTCTTCACAGCCCAGTAGGCCCGATGCTCAATCTCAACAGGTAAATGACATGCCTTGCCAAAGACAACCCGATAAGGAGACATCCCTATAGGTGCTTTGTAGGCAGTCCTATGTGCCCAAAGAGCATCATCCAACCTGTTACTCCAATCTTTTCTGTTGGGCTGTACAATCTTCTCTAAGATTCTCTTGATCTCCCTATTTGAAATCTCAGCTTGCCCATTAGTTTGGGGGTGGTAAGGTGTGGAAATTCTATGCACTACCCCATACTTCTTGAGCAAAGCCTGCATAGATCTGTTGCAAAAATGGGTTCCTTGATCACTAACAATGGCTCTGGGTACTCCAAACCTGCAAAATAGGTGAGATCTAACAAAATCCACTACAACCCGAGCATCATTAGTTCTGGTGGGTTTGGCTTCCACCCATTTTGAAACATAATCAACAGCTAAAAGAATGTAGGAAAATCCAAAAGAAACAGGAAAGGGACCCATGAAATCAATACCCCAGACATCAAACACCTCACAGAATAGCATGGGCTGCTGAGGCATCTGCTGTCTCCATGTAAGGGATCCTCCTGCTCGCTGACACTGCTCACAAGTGCTACAAATCTTCCACGCATCTCTGAAGATCGTGGGCCAGTAGAAACCACAGTCAAGCACCTTGCGAGCTGTCCTCTGAATGCCTAGATGGCCACCTGGTGGGGAAGAATGACAAAATTGCAGGACCGAATCAATCTCATTATCTGGTATGCATCTCCTAATCACCTGGTCACTGCAAAACTTCCACAAATAGGGGTCATCCCAAGTATAATGCTTAGCATCACTCTTAATTTTATCAATTTGAGCTCGTGATGCTAAGGGAGGAAAAATAGAAGCAACTAAAAAATTAACAATGTTTGCAAACCAAGGGGTGGTAGAAGAAGAAATAGAAGAAATAGTTAACAAATTTTCATAAGGAAAATTATCCTGGATGGGTAAGATTTCAGCACTATTCTCAGCTCTCTCAATCCTGCTGAGATGGTCTGCCACCATGTTTTGTGCTCCGCTCCTGTCACGGATGTCCAAGTCAAACTCTTGAAGCCAGAGCATCCATCTGATCAGCCTAGGCTTTGAGTCAGCCTTTTTCAACAGGTACTTCAGAGCTGCATGGTCAGTATAAACAATAACACGAGAACCAAGCAAATAAGATCTAAATTTATCAAGAGCAAAAACAATGGCCAGAAGCTCTTTCTCTGTGGTGGTGTAGTTTGCTTGAGCAGCGTCCAAAGTCCGGGAAGCATAATATATCACTCTGGGCAACTTGTCAACTCTTTGTGCCAGGACAGCCCCCAATGCATAATTAGATGCATCACACATCAGCTCAAATGGGACTGTCCAATCAGGTGCCTGAATGATTGGAGTGGTGGTGAGTGCTTCCTTGAGGTAGTCAAAAGCCTGCTTACACCTGTCATCAAAAACAAAATCAACATCTTTTTGTAGTAGATTGGATAGTGGAAGGGCCTTCTTGCTGAATTCTTTGACAAATCGCCTATAGAAACCTGCATGGCCAAGAAAAGATCGAACCTCTCGCACGCAAGAGGGGTAAGGCAACTGTGAAATAACAGAAACTTTTGCAGGATCTACTTCTATGCCCTTACTAGAAATAATATGCCCTAAAACTATACCCTGCTCAACCATGAAATGACATTTCTCAAAATTAAGAACAAGGTTAGTCTCAATGCATCTATTCAGAACTCTATCCAAACTATCCAAACATGCATCAAAAGAGGATCCATAAACAGTAAAATCATCCATAAACACCTCTATGCAATTTTCTAAAAAATCACTAAAAATACTGAGCATGCACCGCTGGAATGTGCCAGGGGCATTGCATAGGCCAAAAGGCATCCTTCTATAAGCAAAAGTGCCAAAAGGGCAGGTGAATGTGGTCTTCTCCTGATCCTCGGGAGCAATATGAATCTGAAAATAACCAGAGAACCCATCAAGGAAACAGTAATGAGATTTACCTGCCAGACGCTCAAGCATTTGATCAATGAAGGGCAAAGGAAAATGATCCTTCCTGGTTGCTTGGTTTAGCCTCCGGTAGTCAATACAGACCCTCCAACTATTTTGGACTCTAGTGGGTATGAGCTCATCCTTCTCATTCTTAACAACAGTGAGGCCTGTCTTCTTGGGGACTACCTGGACTGGACTCACCCACTGACTATCTGATATAGGATAAATGATCCCAGCTTGAAGAAGCTTGGTCACCTCCTTCTTCGCTACATCCAAAATGACAGGGTTGAGTCGCCTCTGGGGCTGTCTCACTGGTTTAGCTCCATCCTCCAGTAATATCCTGTGCATGCATGTGGATGGGCTAATGCCAGGAATGTCTGCCAGGGTCCAACCAATTGCTTTCTTATGCCTTTTTAGAACCTGCAACAATTTCTCCTCTTGAACAACATCAAGGGAGGTGGAAATTATCACTGGCAACTTCTCATTATCTTCCAAGTAAGCATACTTGAGGTTCTCTGGAAGAGGCTTCAATTCTGGTGTGGGTGCTGGTTGATCATTAGAAGAAACCAAAGAAGGGAAAAGGGGTTCCATAGCCTGTACCTCAACCTGCAAGTCAGATTCTTTCGTACTTCCTGCAACATGGTTAGTGCATTCTGACTGTATAAAATCAAGACCAAGAGGTACAACACCCAAAGTATCAAGTTCAGATGCCTCATAATCACATTCAGATTGATATTCAGATTGACATTCAGATTGACATTCAGATTCAGACTCAATACATGGAAGATAGTTATACCAATCAGATGAAAATGAATGCTTCTTAACATGAGGAGAATCTAAACCATAAAAGTGCTCATCAACTAGATCATCAATCAATTCAGCATGAAAAACAGAATGAGCTTCAGAAGGAAATTTCATGGCATCCAATATATTAAAATGAACAGCAATATCACCAAATTCCATAGACAAAGTGCCAGCATAAACATCAATCTTAGTCCGGGCTGTTTTTAAAAATGGTCTACCTAAAATGATTGGGGCAGAACCATGGGAAAATCCATCTTCCATATCAAGCACATAAAAATCAGCAGGAAAAATTAGTTCACCAACCCGAACTAAGACATCCTCTATTAAACCTGTAGGGTGGGCAACACTCCTATTGGCCAATTGGATGACCACACCCGTAGGTTGCAAAGTACCAAGAGACAAAGAATTGAAAATAGACAGAGGCATGACATTAATTGAAGCACCTAAATCAAGCATGGCATTTTCAAACTTATTATTACCAATAATGCAAGGTACACAAAATGTACCTGGATCCTTACACTTCTCAGGAATGTGTGGAACAGATTTACCTATGAGTGCTGAGACATTCCTGCCCATGCTGATTCGCTCATTGCCCTTTAGCTTCCTCTTATGAGTGCACAACTCCTTCAGAAACTTAGCATATCTGGGAATTTGCTTGATGGCATCCAGCAAAGGTATGTTCACCTCTACTTTCCTGAAGGTCTCCAAGATTTCTTTATCCACCTCTTCCATTTTTTTGCTTGGAATCACCTTAGGAGGAAATGGAAGAGGGATAGGAGGCTGCAAATCTGAACTGGTGCTAGAAGAAGGTCCACCTGCATGAAAATTTTTGACACCAACTGGTTGATCATTTTGCTCAGATGCAGATGTTGGAACTGGAACTGGTACAGGTGCAGATGGCGGTGGAGTTACTACAGTGGGCATTTCAATCTGTTTCCCGGACCTCAATGTGATGGCACTCACATTTCTTGGATTCTGCACAGTCTGTGAAGGCAACTTATCTGAATTTTGGGACTGTGATTGATTAAGCTGAGTGGCCATCTGACCCATCTGATTTGTCAAACTTTGTATGGAAGTTCTGGTTTCTTGTTGGAACTGCATGTTTTGAATAGTCATCTGCCTCACTAACTCCTCCAATGTAGGTTCAGAAGTAGAAGGTTGAAGAGCTGGTGGTGCAGGAGCTTCATGTTGTCTTTGTTGTTGTTGTTGGATAGGAGGAGGCACATATCTGCTAGGACCAACATTGTTTTGGAAGGGAGGGGATGGCTGTTGTTGTTGCTGCTGCTGCTAGTTAGACCATCTGAGATTAGGATGATTTCTCCAACCTGGATTGTACCTATTGTTGGAGAGGTCATAACTCTGCTGCTGTTGTTGTTGCGCTGGTCTGTTATTATAGATATTTGCAGCATAGGCTTGTGGGGCATCAGGACCTATAGAAGAGTCTTGCAAGGAGGGACAAGCATCAGTTAGATGATTAATTGAAGTGCAGATGCCACATACCTTTGCTGGTGTTGGAGCTGCTTTTTGATTTGTAGCCAGTTGTGAAACCAAGGTGGTGAGAGCATCAATCTTATTCTCTAGCTTTTTATGTTCAATGGAGTCTGAGGCTACCACATCATGCACACCTCTCACGACAATGGCATCACTCCTCATATTGAATTGTTGTGAGTTTGACGCCATTTTTTCAATCAACCCTCTAGCAGAAGCAGGTGTCATATCTCCTAAGGCTCCTCCACTAGCTGCATCAATCATGCTTCTATCCATTATGTTCAATCCTTCATAGAAATACTGTAATAATAGCTGTTCAGAAATCTGATGGTGAGGACAGCTAGCACATAGCCTCTTGAATCTTTCCCAGTACTCGTATAAGCTCTCCCCCATGAGTTGCCTAATTCCAGATATGTCTTTCCGGATTGCTGTGGTCCTGGATGCAGGGAAGAATTTTTCTAGAAATGCTCTCTTTAAGTCATCCCCGGCAACGGCGCCAAATTTGATCGAAGTCGTATCCGGTCAAATAAAAACAATTAAATGTAGTACTAGGAAGTTGTCCTAGGTCGTCTCTCAAGGACCATTTTTCTCTGTCAAAGGCTTAAACACACGAAGTGGGGGGGGGTTTGGTTGTTCAGATTTTTAATTTTATAACACAATAAAATGCAGATAACACAATAAGTAAAATAGATTGGCTTCTTGTTTGGATTGTAACTCTCTTATCCTTGGTTCACAATAAGATTGCTCTATTAACCACTTAATCCTTGTTCCATCCAAGTTAACCAACTAAGCGAAGATTAACTCAAGATTTCCCTACACGAATTAAGCAAACGTATACAACATCAACCTCTTCACAGATTAAGCAACTGTGTCATTAAGCATAGCCCATTAAGCATGGACATACTGATATAGAGGTTAAATGAAGAAGAACAAAGTAGAACAGAGACATACAAACATACACAACCTCAAACAGAGATTACAATCCATAACAAGAAACCAACCCAAAGGTTTTAGCCTTCCATTAAAATAGAAATGAAATGAAAATGCAAGGAAAATGAAAATGCATTAAATCAAGTTAAAGAGTATTACAACCTAGCCTTCCATGGAGGAGGCAAAGAACAGAACTAAAATGCATACAAAAGGAGAAGACAATAAAACATAAATTGCAACTACAAGAGAGAAAATAAACTTAAAGAAAACAAAGAGAAGGGAGGTAGAAGAACACCCAAGAGTAACTTATTTGAAGGTGTTTTTGGGATGTCTTACAATGGGAGAGTGAAGGCCTATTTATAGCCTTCATATAACACATAATAAATATAAAATAATGGAAAAAGCTTAGACAAAACGAAATGGGAGAGTTGGTGGGATGAGTTGGTGGGATGAGTTGGATTCCATATTCTTTTCCGCACCGAATTTTGACCACCGAATTAGACCTTCTAGATGATCGAATTGGCCAACGGCGCCTTCTACAAATATTTAGGTCTTTGTCTTAGCTTTCCAGGGCCACCGAGTTTACTCCAATTGGATCACCACAGCCCAAGTTATGCCCTGAAAACCGAGACATGTTCATCAGCCCAAAAACAGCGAAAATTTAGAATAATAATTCCCAACTATCCAATTTGGCCCAACAACACACATATCTATCTAAATCCTATAATTAACCATGAATGGAATGTAAAATAGCTAAATTGAAGGATAAGATACATATCAAATTATGACTTATCATCCACCAAAGAAAGTGAATCCACCTTACCCCGATTGGTACAATCCACAAGACAAATGTCTATACCATTCGGGGGCACCGGGACATTCAACGGAGAACTGCAGAGCTCTCAAGTATAAGGTCCAAGACCTTATTGATGCTGGGTGGGTCACTTTCGATTCGACGGCGCCCGACGTGAGCAAGAATCCTCTACCGCAGCAGGAGTAGAGAGAAGGGCAAGCCATGATAGGGCCCCTCCACATTTTTTCTTTTAGGGACTCATGATCAGTACCCGAGATCATGAGGACCTTTTCATGTAAATAAAGGGTTTTGTACAGTTTTACATACATATATCAATAAAGAGGCATTTTTCACACATTATTCTCTCATTTTGTTCTATTCTCTCTCTCTCATTAGTATTAATAAACTCTAAACCTAAACAGAACCAATAAATAATTATGTCTGTGATTGCTCGCTCTGACCGGGATCCGAAAGCCGAGGGTGAATGGGTTGAGTTGGACAGTGATGAGGAGACCATCTCTCCGGATCTGCAAAGACTGCTAGATCAAGAAGCTCGTCTACTCCAACCGAATCAAGAAGAATTGGAGACCGTGAATTTGGGGCAGGGTCAAGAATTGAAAGAGGTCAACATTGGGACCCGTATCAGTGATGGAATAAAAACGCAATTGATTCAATTGTTGAGGGAATACAAGGACGTATTTGCATGGTCGTACCATGATATGCCCGGTTTGGACTCCAACATCGTCGAACACAAGTTGCCCTTAAAAGAGGGGTCTCGACCCATTAAGCAAAAGCTTCGACGAATCAAGCCCGAATGGTCCTTAAAGATTAAGGAGGAGGTAGAAAAACAATTGGACGCGGGATTCTTGGTTGTATCCCAGTATCCCGAATGGCTGGCTAACATTGTGCCAGTCATCAAAAAGAATGGGAAGGTTAGAGTGTGTGTTGATTATAGGGATTTGAATCGTGCCAGTCCAAAGGACGATTTTCCCTTGCCCCACATCGATACACTTGTGGATCACACCGCCACAAACACACTCTATTCCTTTATGGATGGATACTCGGGGTATAATCAAATCAAGATGAATATAGAAGACCGTGAGAAAACTTCTTTCATTACACCCTGGGGAACTTTCTGCTACAGGGTGATGCCTTTTGGACTTAAAAATGCGGGTGCCACCTACCAACGAGCGATGGTGACGCTATTCCACGATATGATCCACAAAGAAATTGAAGTATACGTGGATGACATGATCGCAAAGTCAAAAGACGAGATGGACCACATCCAATATTTGAGGAAATTATTCAATCGGCTTCGTAAGTATCAGCTTAAGCTAAACCCGGCTAAGTGTACTTTCGGAGTTCGGTCGGGTAAGCTTCTCGGGTTCATCGTTAGTGAAAAAGGCATAGAGATAGACCCCGATAAAGTAAAGGCAATAATGGAAATGCCTCCTCCTAAAACTGAGAAAGAAATTAGAGGATTCCTCGGCAGGGTGAACTACGTCGCAAGGTTCATCGCACAGTTGACTGACACGTGCAAACCAATATTCAAGCTGTTGCGCAAGAATCATTCCGAAGTTTGGGATGAGAATTGTCAACAAGCTTTCGATAAGATCAAACAGTGTTTGGCCAATCCACCAGTGTTGGTGCCACCTGTCGAGGGAAGACCATTAATCCTCTATCTAACGGTGCTTGATGAGTCCATGGGAGCTGTGCTAGGACAACAAGATGAAACAAAGAAGAAAGAACAAGCCATCTACTACCTGAGCAAAAAGTTCCTTGATTATGAAACCCGCTACACGCCACTAGAAAAGACGTGCTGTGCGTTAGCATGGGCAACACAACGGCTCAGGCAGTATATGATTAGGCATACTACTTGGTTGGTTTCCAAAATGGACCCAATTAAGTACGTGTTCGACAAACCGATAATCACTGGGAAGATTGCCCGATGGCAAGTGCAATTATCAGAATTTGACATCATACATGTCACACAAAAGGCCATCAAGGGTAGTACCCTAGCTGATTACCTAGCACACGGGCCGACCAATGACTATCAATCCCTTCAGGATGATTTCCCCGATGAGGATATAATGCATTTACAACATGAAGATCCTAAGGATGATACGTGGACCATGTATTTCGATGGAGCCTCCAACATGCTTGGACAGGGGATTGGAACAGTATTAATCTCCCCACAAGGAAAGCATATCCCCTTAACGGCAAGACTCAACTTCGACTGTACAAATAACATGGCCGAATACGAGGCTTGCGCGTTAGGAATCCAAGCAGCAATCAACAATGGTATCCTAAAGCTCAAAGTATTTGGAGATTCGGCTTTAGTCATTCACCAACTGCGAGGTGAATGGGAAGTCCGAAATCCTAAGCTGATACCATATGTTGAGCATATCAAAGACCTGATACAATTCTTTCAAAATGTCGTCTTTGAATATATCCCAAGGGAGGAAAATCAGTTCGCTGACGCCCTTGCCACACTATCATCGATGTTCGCCTTGGATAAGGAGCATGAAATGCCCATCATCAATATCCGGCGGCACGATAAGCAAGCGTTCTGCCTACTGATAGATGAAGCTGTTGACGATCATCCATGGTTCCATGACATCAAACAATATCTGTCAAAAGGGGAATATCCTGATATGGCCAGCGATAATGATAAAAAGCATATCCGAAGAAGGGCCATGGGATTTCTGTTGATTGGAGAAACCCTCTACAAAAAGAATTATGACTCGGTCTTGTTGAGGTGCATAGACCAAGTCGAAGCTCAAAATGTAATCAAAGAAATACATGAGGGGGTTTTCGGTACCCATATTCCCGGGCCTGCAATGGCTAAGAAAATCCTCAGAGCAGGATATTATTGGTCGACCATTGAAAGGGATTGTTACCAATACGTCCGGAAATGCCACAAGTGTCAAGCATACGCCGACAACATTCATGTCCCACCAACGCCACTCAATGTGTTGGCTTCACCATGGCCATTCGCAATATGGGGCATGGATGTTATTGGACCCATCGAGCCAAAGGCATCCAATGGACATAGGTTCATCCTTGTGGCCATTGACTATTTCACCAAATGGGTAGAAGCGGCATCGTATGCTCATGTGACCCGAAAGGTGGTAACATCCTTCATCAGAAAGAATATCATATGCAGATACGGTATTCCCGACAAAATCATCACTGATAATGGATCCAATTTGAACAATAAGATGGTGGAAGAACTGTGCAAAGAGTTCAAAATTCAGCACCATAACTCTTCCCCATATCGACCAAAGATGAATGGGGCGGTCGAGGCAGCCAATAAGAATATCAAGAAGATAGTACAAAAGATGGTTGTCTCATTCAAAGACTGGCATGAGATGCTACCCTTCGCTCTCCATGGTTATAGGACTTCAGTACGTACATCCACAGGAGCTACTCCATTCTCCCTTGTTTATGGAATGGAGGCAGTTCTGCCGGTTGAAGTCGAGATACCGTCTCTGAGAGTAATCATGGAAGCAAAACTTTCCGAGGCAGAATGGGTTCAAAGTCGACACGACCAATTGAACCTTATCGAAGAAAAACGACTGAACGCCATATGCCATGGTCAAGCCTACCAAAGGAAGATCAAAAAGGCTTTTGACAAGAAAGTCCATCCTCGAATTTACCATGAGGGAGAGCTGGTGATGAAGAAATTGCTACCAGCTCAAAAGGACAAAATCGGAAAGTGGGCCCCAAATTACGAAGGACCATACGTGGTGAAGCGAGCCTTCTCCGGAGGAGCATTGATTCTCACAGACATGGACGGAGAAGAACTTCGATACCCAGTCAACGCTGACGTGGTAAAGAAGTATTATGCTTGAAGACGTTGCTTGCATCAGCCCGTTAGGATGAAAACCCAAAAAGGGCATCCTAGGCAAAAGTTAGGGCAAAACAAAAAGCCCGCCAGTACAAGGGTACTAGGCAAAACAAAGGCAAAATTATCCCCGCTAGGACATGTCCTAGGCAAAAATTAGGGGCAAAAGAATAAGATGCAAAAAGTAAAGCAAGCAACGATCACTTGAATCGAAAACCGAAAGGCGGTTCAAGTGATAATCTTCTAGAAGCAAGCGTCTTGCAGCATCTACACTCCTGGCTCAGGCATCTCACCCGAAGCAACTAGGGAACGGGAAGGGCAGCAATTACAGATATAATTGTTAAGCCCAATGTATATAGCCTACCCTGGCCAGCCATTCTTCAGAAATTTCCCTTTGTAAACCTTTCTGTAAAAACACTTGTGAATATCAATAAAAATATCCATTTGTTTCTTTTCT
Organism: Cajanus cajan; assembly: GCF_000230855.2. Taxonomy (NCBI): domain Eukaryota; kingdom Viridiplantae; phylum Streptophyta; class Magnoliopsida; order Fabales; family Fabaceae; genus Cajanus; species Cajanus cajan. Next base: position 45,899,322 of record NC_138525.1, read on the forward strand.
TTCTTGACCATGTGATTATGCCTCTGAATTGGTTTTTCATAAAAATTGTACGAAATTCCATTAATAATCGGTCAATAAAAGAAAATTGGAGGGGTTCCTGTAAAATCCATAATCTCCTGCATAAAGGCTCACAAAAATACTCCCTCGCGTCAATGACAGAAAGTCCTCCAAGAAGAAGAGGATAGGGAGAGCCACTCACTTTTCTAAATAAATGAACAAAAATAAAAAATTGTATTTGTGCATCACACACACATTAGTCGCACATTCAAAGACCTTATCATGAGGCAACCGCATAAAATAGAAAAATAGAAAATTGCTTGTGTATGACAGCAGCAAGCAAAAATGCAAGGATACAGAAAATCCAACAAACAATTTGTACAGAATAACTGAGCCTGGAGAGGCTTGCCGAAAAAATACTCTCAGAATAATTGAGCCTGGAGAGGCTCGCAGAAATAATACTCCCCAGAGGGAACCTCAACTCATGCTCTTGGATTCAAAATCCCCAGCAAGAGCTATCAAGCAAGATCGTCAAAATCCCCAATGGAAGTACGATCTCCCAAGCAGAATATCCAAGTCAAAGGACTTAAACTTCCTCAGTGAAGATAGCTCTCCAACTCAAGTGTCGAGTGAGGCTAAGCCTGTAGAGGCTTCCTAAATAATACTCTGGGATACATAAGATCCCTCATTCCCCAATCGCCTACTCAGAGGCATCCCTGCAAAAGGAGAAAAATAAAAAAAAAACATCAATAAATATTCCCCAAGCGGAATTTGGCACTCAGCCGAACACTGAACTCCAATTCCTCAGTCGCCTACATAAGAGGCACTCCTTCAAAAGGAAAAATCATAAAAAGATCAATAATCATTCCCCAAGCGGAATCCGGCTCTCAGCCTATCATTGAATATCAAGATAATCTGCCTAACAGAAGAGGCCGATCACAACCAATGACAAAATCCCCTGGCGGATAACAGCCTACACAGAGGCAACAAAATCCAGAAAATCAAAAAGAGATACCCGAATAAGGATAACCGGGATACTCCACCAACGTCAAAAGGACGTCAGCCAAACATAAGGCATCGCTCAACTCAGAGAGAAAGAGCATCTGTGTCTATACCCCAAGGAGTCAGAAATTCCCCAAGGGTACCAACAATGCAATGCAAGTTGGGGAACAGCAACCTGTGAATGATTGCACATCCCCTAGACGGATCCCTGCGTTATCCAGCCCTTAGTGGCACAAAATCAAAAAACAACCGTCGAAGCAGCATCGTGGACTGTGGAGACAAAATCATCACAAATCCCTGGAAAGGAGATATTCACGCTACCCCGTCGTCACAAACACGAAGGCATGCAGCTTCCGGCTCGAGCAATGAGCGAAGCTATCTCTGGAAAGGAGGTACTCACTGCTCACCGTTGTCACAAAGGTACTTAGCTTCCGGCTCGAACAAAGAGTGAAGCTAAGCCTGGAGAGGCGGTACTCACAGCTTCCAGCTTGGGCAGCAAGCAAAGCAAAGCCTGGAGAGGCGAAACTCACACTGCTCACCGTCGTCACAAAGGTGCTTAGTTTCCGGCTCGAACAAAGAGCGAGACTAAGCCTGGAGGGGCGAAACTCACACTGCTACCGTTGTCACAAGGGTACTTAGCTTCCGGCTCGAACAAAGAGTGAAGCTAAGCCTGGAGAGGCGGTACTCATAGCTTCCAGCTTGGGCAACAAGCAAAGCAAAACCTGGAGAGGCTACTCGACAATTTTCCATCGGAAGACGCTACAAGTCAGAAGGTCGGCGCATCACCCGGACAATTGGGTCAACTCCTTTACTTTTCAGCCGGTACACCAAAAGGCCGTCCGACTAAAGTAAAGGGGGGGCAGCTGTAGACCCCTAAAATTGTCCGGGTCGGAAATAAAGCTTGAAGACTCTCGAAGACTGAAGGAAGATCAGCCAGAAGGACTCCCGGAAGGCCTTAGGAGGGTTCTCTGTAGGTCTAGAGGTCTTAGAAAAGCTCAAAATAAGGAAGTGGAGGGAATGAAGCCCAATACGGCCGTACTGAACTTAATACGGCCGTATTGAAGCTTCAATACGGCCGCAGTGAACTCAATACGGCGTATTGAAGTTTCTGAAACTTCAATACGGCCGTACTGAAACCAATACGGGCGTATTGAAATTTCTGAATTTCAATACGGCCGTATTGAACTCAATACGACCGTATTGAAGTTCAAAAATTTCAATACGGCCGTATTGCTCCTGTAGGCCGTATTGCGCCTATTCCCTATAAATATGACGTCAATTGGACGTCATTGGACACTTCACACTCAGTTTTGACTCCCTCCTTGAGTATTCTGGGGTTTTTGAGCAGTGTTCTGCCCTAGAAATCTCTCTGGGAGTCGATCCGACGAAGTTCTGGAATTCCGAGCACTTAGCTTGGAGATTCGAACCTAGTCGAAGGGAAATCCTCCGGATTTCCATAGTCAAAAGTTTTTAGGAAGGAGCGAGCGAGTTTGTAGAGCGAGGGAACGCCAAAAAGCTTCCCAGTTTTACTCAATATATAAAAGCACGCTTCAAGAGGTTTCTTCTTAAATCCTTCCTTTTACTGCTTTCTGTGTGCATATTTAAACTGGCATCATGTAGATAGTTAATTTATAATCGCTTATAATAAATAGGGGTAATTTAGTAATTTTACGCTATTATTTTAGAAATAATCTGTCATAGGGAACCCGAAAGGGGCGCTGTGGGGTGCTAACACCTTCCCCACGCGTAACCGACTCCCTTACCCAACTCTGGTTGTAATGGCCAAAGTTGATTTATAAAATCAATTGCCTTATCCCTTTTTCCAATGTTTTGAGTAAAACATTGGTGGCGACTCCACGAACCCTCCTTTTACGAAAACCACTAATCCATGGAGGGTCCCGCTTGGGATTAATATGGATTGGTGAGACGTTTTAATAAATAAATTGGATAGGATCGACAAGGTCTCAGTTTGAGAACAAGTCGTTCTAATAATCCAATACATTTTCAAAACTAAAATAATAAGCGAGCTCGACCGTCTTCGCGACTGCCGAGGCCCGTTCGGGCCGGTGGCGACAAGGGGCCTTCAGGAAAATGTGAGTTTTTAGAGAGAAGTTTTAGAGAGAAGGTCTCTGGGTCAGTGAGCTCCTTTCTCTCCCAAATTTCTCTGTTTGACTCTTTTTCTCCTCTAGACCACTAATGCCTTCTGACTTTTCTTGAAATTCAGATTAGAAAGCTTGCTTTGGGATGATTGAAGTTCTGGGTTGAGCTTTGGAAGGGGATTCTATTTCGTCACAATTGTTGGCTATTCTGAGCCAACCTTCAGGTAAGGGAAGCTAGAATGTTTGTTGTGTAGGTTGCATGTGAGTTTAGAAACTCAATAGGTGCGTGAATGTTGAGAATCCATAGATGGATTGAAGAAAATCTCATCTTTTGAGGTTTTGAGAAAAAGGAGGATTTTGATGATTTTGATGTATAGGTTGGATGCATGTGAGATTTGAGTTATTTTGAGTTGTATGGAGCCTATGTATTGTGTTTTGTGTTTGCATGTGGCTGGATTTGTTGGTTTGGATGAGAGTTTCTGAACTCTCTGACTGGGATTAGGCTAAGCGCAGGTTGAGTGCGCCAGGCATGGAAGAGCTTAGGGCTCTCAGGTTGGATGTTGGGCTAGATGTGATTTGGTTGCGTCAAGCGTGGATACTCTTAAGAGTCTATGTTTCAAGGACACCGAGCGTGAGTTGAACGCGCTGGGTGTGGATGAGTTTTAGGACTCTCAGATTGGGATTAGGCTGGGCGAGCTCAGGCTACGCCGAGCGTAAATATGTTTAAAAATAATTATTTTAAATTGATGCTTATGCATGTTTAAAGTTAAAATGTTAGATCATATATGTGTGATATATGATGTATGGTGCGGTGTGATTCATATGTATGTTTTGTGATGATACATATGAATGTTTGAATATGAGTATGCTTATTGATCATAATGGTGGGTAGACCATGTATGATGTATGATGCATTATTGCATGTGATGTCTTATGACATGTGTATGACTGTTGATCATGATAGTGGGCAGACCATATATGATGTATGATGCATGATTGCATGTGATGCCTTATGGCATGAGTCTAGCCTAGGACTTGAGGAGAGGAAAAATATTTTCGAACTGGAAGAGCTCACATAGAGTCTCTTGAGAGTGGTGCTTGGATAGGCCACTGATATATGAGAGTGGTGCTCTGGGAGGCCACTGGATTTGGGAGAGTGGTGCTCAGATAGGCCACTGGGTTGGGTGAGTCTCGTCTAAGTCCTTAGCTAGTGTTGGAGTGGGGTATGAGGTCGAGGCTTATTCCCTTAACCAAGTACTCGGGAAGGTGCGTGGATCCTTGCGGATAGTCGGTGAGCGAACTCCACAATTGACTTGGTTAATGCATGCCAAGGTCGTGGTAAGCCCGTACCCAGCTGTGCTATACCTGACGGTGTGATCGGAGCCGTATCCGGTCAAATAAATACAATTAAATGTAGTACTAGGAAGTGACTCCTAGGTCGTCTCCCAAGGACCATCGTTTACTGTTAAAGGCTTAAACACACAGTAGGGGGGTTTGCTTTCAGGTTTTCAGTTCGTAACACAATAAAACGAAATAAAACAGCAAGTAAAAATGGATTGGCTCCTTGTTCGGATTGTAACTCTTTTATCCCTGGTTCTCAAACATTACTCTATTAACCACTTAATCCTTGTTCCATCCGAGTTAACCAACTAAGCGAAGATTAACTCAAGATTTCCCTACACGAATTAAGCAAACGTATACAACATCAACCTCCTCACAGATTAAGCAACTATGGCTTGGAGCACAGCCCATTAAGCATGGACAGAGAGGTTAAATGGAGAAGAACAAGCAGAACAGAGACATACAAACATACCCAACCTCAAAGAGAGATTACAATCCACAACAAGAACCCAACCAAGGGGTTTTTAGCCTTCCATATTAAAATGAAAACAGAAAACGAAAATGCAAGGCAGAGAAGGAAACGAAAATGACAATCTGTATTTCAAATGTAAAGGTTCAGTTCAGATACAAAATGCATATAAGAGGAGAAGAAGAGAGTGTCGCCACCGGCCCGAAACGGGCTTTCGGCATTCGCGAAGGATGGTTGGACTCGTTTATTTGTTTAAAAAATAGTGGATTGCTAGAATGACTTATTCTCAAACTGAGACCTCGTCAAACGAGCAATTTTATTAAAAGGCTCACTAATCCATATTAATCCCAAGCGGGACCCTCCATGGATTAGTGGTTTTCATAAAAGGAGGGTTCGTGGAGTCGCCACCAATGTTTTACTCAAAACATTGGAAAAAGGGATAAGGCAATTGATTTAAAAATCAACTTTGGCCACTACAACCAGAGTTGGGTAAGGGAGTCGGTTACGCGTGGGGAAGGTGTTAGCACCCCACGGCGCCCCTTTCGGGTTCCCTATGACAGATTATTTTTTAAAAGAACAGTATAAAATTACTAAATTACCCCTATTTATTCTAAGCAATTATAAATTGACTATCTACATGATGACAGTTTAAATATGCACACAGAAAGCAGTAAAAGGAAGGATTGAAGGGAAACCTCTTGAAGCGTGCTTTTATATATTGCAAAGAACTGGGAAGCGTTTTGGCGTTCCCTCGCTCTACAAGCCCGTTCCTCGCTCTCCTAGAACAAAATTTTAACTAAGGGAATCAAAAAGATTTCCCCTCGACTAGGTTCGATCCTCAAGCAAAATGGCTCGGGGCTCAAGAACTTCGTCGGATCAACTCTCCGAGTGATTTCTAGGGCAGAACACTGCTCAAAAACCCCAGAATACTCAAGGAGAGGGTTGAAACTATCTGAAAAAGTGTGGAATGACGTCCAATTGACGTCATATTTATAGGGAATAGGCGCAATACGGCCTACAGGGGCAATACGGCCGTATTGAAATTTTTGAACTTCAATACGGTCGTATTGAAGTTCAATACGGTCGTATTGAAATTCAGAAATTTCAATGCGCCCGTATTGAGTTCGCTGCGGTTGTATTGAAGTGTCAATACGGTCGTATTGACTTCAGTACGACCGTATTGAAGTTTCAGAAACTTCAATACGCCGTATTGAGTTCACTACGGTCGTATTGAAGCTTCAATACGGCCGTATTAAGTTCAGTACGGCCGTATTGGGCTTCATTCCCTCCACTTCCTTATTTTTGAGCTATCCTAAGACCTCTAGACCTACAGAGAACCCTCCTAGGGCCTTCCAGGAGTCCTTCTGGCTGATCTTCCTTCAGTCTTTGAGAGTCTTCAAGCTTTATTTCCGACCCGGACAATTTTAGGGGTCTACAGCTGCCCCCCCTTTACTTAGTCGGACGGCCTTTTGGTGTACCGGCTGACAAGTAAAGGAGTTGACCCAATTGTCCGGGTGATGCGCCGACCTTCTGACTTGTAGCGTCTTCCGGTGGAAAATTGTCGAGTGGCCTCTCCAGGTTTTGCTATGCTTGCTGCCCAAGCTGGAAGCTGTGAGTATCGCCTCTCCAGGCTTAGCTTCACTCTTTGTTCGAGCCGGAAGCTAAGTACCCTTGTGACGACGGTAGCAGTGTGAGTTTCGCCTTTCCAGGCTTAGTCTCGCTCTTTGTTCGAGCCGGAAACCAAGCACCTTTGTGACGACGGTGAGCAGTGTGAGTTTTGCCTCTCCAGGCCTTGCTTTGCTTGTTGCCCAAGCTGGAAGCTGTAAGTACCGTCTCTCCAGGCTTAGCTTCACTCTTTGTTTGAGCCGGAAGCTAAGTACCTTTGTGACAACGGTGAGCGGTGAGTACCCCTTTTCCAGAGATAGCTTCGCTCATTGCCCGAGCCGGAAGCTGCATACCTCCGTGTTTGTGACGACGGGGGTAGCGTGAATATCTCCTTTCCAGGGATTCGTGATGATTTTGTCTCCACAGTCCACGATGCTGCTTCGACGGTTGTTTTTTGATTTTGTGCCACTAAGGGCTGGATAACGCAGGGATCCGTCTAGGGGATGTGCAGTTACTCATAGGTTCTTGTGTCCCAACTTTCCATTGCGTAGTTGGTTCCCACTGGGGAATTTCTGATTCCTTTGGGTGCAGACACAAAGATGCTCTTTCTGATGTGAGCGGTGCCTTATGATTGGCTGACGTCCTTTCGACGTTGGTGGAGTATCCCGGTTATCCTTGTTCGGGTGTCTCTTTTGGTTTTCTGATTTTGCTGCCTCTGTGTAGGCTGTTATCCACTGGGGGATTTTGTCGTTGATTTTGATTAGCCTCTTCTGTTAGGCGTATCAGCTTGACGTTCAATGATTGGTTGAGAGCCAGATTCCACTTGGGGAATGATTATTGATTTTTTTATTTTTTCCTTCTGCAGGGATGCCTCTTGAGTAGGCGACTGGGGATTTGGGGATCTTATGTATCCCAGAGTATTATTTAGGAAGCCTCTACAGGCTTAGCCTCACTCGACACTTGAGTTGGAGAGCTATCTTCACTGAGGAAGTTTAAGTCCTTTGACTTGGATATTCTGCTTGGGTGATCGTGCTTCCATTGGGAATGTCGTCGATCTTGCTTTGATAGCTCTTGCTGGGGATTTTGAGTCCAAGAGCGTGAGTTGAGGTTTCTCTAGGGAGTATTATTTCTGCGAGCCTCTCCAGGCTCAATTATTCTTTGATGTGGGGGATGAGGAGTATTGTTTCGGCAAGCCTCTCCAGGCTCAGTTATTCTGTGCAAACTGATTGTTGGATTTTCTGTATCCTTGCCTTTTTTATTTTTTTGGCTTTTTCTGTATTTTGCCTTTTTTTATGTTTTTGGCTTTTGCTGTACAGAAATTAAATTCAGTTATTATGAGAGAGTATTATTTCGGCGAGCCTCTCCAGGCTCAGTTATTTTGAGAGTATTCTTTCGGCAAGCCTCTTCAGGCTCAATTATTCTGAAGGAGTATTATTTCGACAAGCCTCTCCAGGCTCAATTATTCTGAGAGTATTCTTTCGGCAAGCCTCTCCAGGCTCAATTATTCTGAGATGCTGTTGATTTTCTGAATCTTTGTATTTTGCTTGCTGCTGTCATACACAAGCAATTTTTCTATTTTTCTATTTTATGCAGTTGCCTCATGATAAGGTCTTTGAATGTGCAACTAAAGTGTATGTGATGCACAAATGCAATACAATTTTTATTTTTGTTCATTTATTTTAGAAAAGTGAGTGGCTCTCCCTATCCTCTTCTTCTTGGAGGACTTTCTGTCATTGACGCGAGGGAGTATTTTTGTGAGCCTTTATGCAGGGGATTATGGATTTTACAGGAACCCCTCCAATTTTCTTTTATTGACCGATTATTAATGGAATTTCGTACAATTTTATGAAAAACCAACTCAAAGGCATAATCACATGGTCAAGAGAGAAAAGAAACAAATGGATATTTTATTGATATTCACAAATGTTTATACAGAAAGATTTACAAAAGGAATTTCTGAAGAAAGGCTGGCCAAGGTAGGCTATACATTTTTGGCTTAAACAATTATATCTGTAATTGTCGCTCTTCTCGTTCCCCTAATCGTTTTGGGTGAGATGCCTGAGCCAGGAGTGTAGATACTGCAAGACGCTTGCTTCTAGAAGATTATCACTTGAACCGCCTTTCGGTTTTCGGTTCAAGTGATCGTTGCTTGCTTTACTTTTTGCATCTTATTCTTTTGCCCCTAATTTTTGCCTAGGACGTGTCCTAGCGGGGATAATTTTGCCTTTGTTTTGCCTAGTACCCTTGTACTGGCGGGCTTTTTGTTTTGCCCTAACTTTTGCCTAGGATGCCCTTTTTGGGTTTTCATCCTAGCGGGCTGATGCAAGCAACGTCTTCAAGCATAATACTTCTTTACCACGTCAGCATTGACTGGGTATCGAAGTTCTTCTCCGTCCATGTCTGTGAGAATCAATGCTCCTCCAGAGAAGGCTCGCTTCACCACATATGGTCCTTCGTAATTTGGGGCCCACTTTCCGATTTTGTCCTTTTGAGCTGGTAGCAATTTCTTCATCACCAGCTCTCCCTCATGGTAGATTCGAGGATGGACTTTCTTGTCAAAAGCCTTTTTGATCTTCCTTTGGTAGGCTTGACCATGGCATATAGCGTTCAGTCGTTTTTCTTCGATAAGGTTCAATTGGTTGTATCGACTTTGAACCCATTCTGCCTCGGAAAGTTTTGCTTCCATGATTACTCTCAGAGAAGGTATCTCGACTTCAACCGGCAGAACTGCCTCCATTCCATAAACAAGGGAGAATGGAGTAGCTCCTGTGGATGTACGTACTGAAGTCCTATAACCATGGAGAGCGAAGGGTAGCATCTCATGCCAGTCTTTGAATGAGACAACCATCTTTTGTACTATCTTCTTGATATTCTTATTGGCTGCCTCGACTGCCCCATTCATCTTTGGTCGATATGGGGAAGAGTTATGGTGCTGAATTTTGAACTCTTTGCACAATTCTTCCACCATCTTATTGTTCAAATTGGATCCATTATCAGTGATGATCTTATCGGGAATACCGTATCTGCATATGATGTTCTTCCTTATGAAGGATGTTACCACCTTTCGGGTCACATGAGCATACGATGCCGCTTCTACCCATTTAGTGAAATAGTCAATGGCCACAAGGATGAACCTATGTCCGTTGGATGCTTTTGGCTCGATGGGTCCAATAACATCCATGCCCCACATTGCGAATGGCCATGGTGAAGCCAAAACATTGAGTGGCGTTGGTGGGACATGAATGTTGTCGGCATATGCTTGACATTTGTGGCATTTCCGGACGTATTGGTAACAATCCCTTTCAATGGTCGACCAATAATATCCTGCTCTGAGGATTTTCTTAGCCATTGCAGGCCCGGGAATATGGGTACCGAAAACCCCCTCATGTATTTCTTTGATTACATTTTGAGCTTCGACTTGGTCTATACATCTCAACAAGACCGAGTCATAATTCTTTTTGTAGAGGGTTTCTCCAATCAACAGAAATCCCATGGCCCTTCTTCGGATATGCTTTTTATCATTATCACTAGCCATATCAGGATATTCCCCTTTTGACAGATATTGTTTGATGTCATGGAACCATGGATGATCGTCAACAGCTTCATCTATCAGTAGGCAGAACGCTTGCTTATCGTGCCGCCGGATATTGATGATGGGCATTTCATGCTCCTTATCCAAGGCGAACATCGATGATAGTGTAGCAAGGGCGTCAGCAAACTGATTCTCCTCCCTTGGAATGTATTCAAAGATGACACTTTGGAAGAATTGTGTCAAATCTTTGATATGCTCAACATATGGTATCAGTTTAGGATTTCGGACTTCCCAGTCACCTCGCAGTTGGTGAATGACTAAAGCCGAATCTCCAAATACTTTGAGCTTTAGGATACCATTGTTGATTGCTGCTTGGATTCCTAACGCGCAAGCTTCGTATTCGGCCATGTTATTTGTACAGTCGAAGTTGAGTCTCGCCGTTAGGGGGATATACTTTCCTTGTGGGGAGATTAGTACTGTTCCAATCCCCTGTCCAAGCATGTTGGAGGCTCCATCAAAGTACATGGTCCACGTATCATCCTTAGGATCTTCATGTTGTATACTCATTATATGCTCATCGGGGAAATCATCCTGAAGGGATTGATAGTCATTGGTCGGCCCGTGTGCTAGGTAATCAGCTAAGGTACTACCCTTGATGGCCTTTTGTGTGACATGTATGATGTCAAATTCTGATAATTGCACTTGCCATCGGGCAATCTTCCCAGTGATTATTGGTTTGTCGAACACGTACTTAATTGGGTCCATTTTGGAAACCAACCAAGTAGTATGCCTTATCATGTACTGCCTGAGCCTTTGTGTTGCCCACGCCAACGCACAGCAAGTCTTTTCTAATGGCGTGTAGCGGATTTCATAATCAAGGAACTTTTTGCTCAGGTAGTAGATGGCTTGTTCTTTCTTTCCAGTTTCGTCCTGTTGCCCTAGCACGGCTCCCATGGACTCATCAAGCACTGTCAGATAGAGGATTAATGGCCTTCCCTCGACAGGTGGCACCAATATTGGTGGATTGGCCAAGCACTGTTTGACCTTGTCAAAAGCTCGTTGACAATTCTCATCCCAAGTTTCGGAATGATTCTTGCGCAACAGCTTGAATATTGGTTTGCACGTGTCAGTCAACTGTGCGATGAACCTTGCGACGTAGTTCACCCTGCCGAGGAATCCTCTAATTTCTTTCTCAGTTTTAGGAGGAGGCATTTCCATTATTGCCTTTACTTTATCGGGGTCCACCTCTATGCCTTTTTCACTGACGACGAACCCAAGAAGCTTACCCGACCGAACTCCGAAAGTACACTTAGCCGGGTTTAGCTTAAGCTGATACTTACGAAGCCGATTGAATAATTTTCTCAAATATTGGATGTGGTCCATTTCGTCTTTTGACTTTGCGATCATGTCATCCACGTATACTTCAATTTCTTTGTGGATCATATCGTGGAATAGTGTCACCATCGCTCGTTGGTAGGTGGCACCCGCATTTTTAAGTCCAAAAGGCATCACCCTGTAGCAGAAAGTCCCCCAGGGTGTAATGAAAGAAGTTTTCTCGCGGTCTTCTATATTCATCTTGATTTGATTATACCCCGAGTATCCATCCATAAAGGAATAGAGTGTGTTTGTGGCGGTGTGATCCACGAGTGTATCAATATGTGGCAAGGGAAAATCGTCCTTTGGACTGGCACGATTCAAATCCCTATAATCAACACACACTCTAACCTTCCCATTCTTTTTGACGACTGGCACAATGTTAGCCAGCCATTCGGGATACTGGGATACAACCAAGAATCCCGCGTCCAATTGTTTTTCCACCTCCTCCTTAATCTTTAAGGACCATTCGGGCTTGATTCGTCGAAGCTTTTGCTTAATAGGTCGAAACCCCTCTTTTAAGGGCAACTTGTGTTCGACAATGTTGGAGTCCAACCCGGGCATATCATGGTACGACCATGCAAATACGTCCTTGTATTCCCTCAATAATTGAATTAATTGCGTTCTTATTCCATCACTGATACGGGTCCCAATGTTGACCTCTTTCAATTCTTGACCCTGCCCCAAATTCACGGTCTCCAATTCTTCTTGATTCGGTTGGAGTAGACGAGCTTCTTGATCTAGCAGTCTTTGCAGATCCGGAGAGATGGTCTCCTCATCACTGTCCAACTCAACCCATTCACCCTCGGCTTTCGGATCCCGGTCAGAGCGAGCAATCACAGACATAATTATTTATTGGTTCTGTTTAGGTTTAGAGTTTATTAATATTAATGAGAGAGAGAGAATAGAACAAAATGAGAGAATAATGTGTGAAAAATGCCTTTTTATTGATAGATGAGTGTAAAACTGTACAAAACCCTTTATTTACATGAAAAGGTCCTCATGATCTCGGGTACTGATCATGAGTCCCTAAAAGAAAAAATGTGGAGGGGCCCTATCATGGCTTGCCCTTCTCTCTACTCCTGCTGCGGTAGAGGATTCTTGCTCACGTCGGGCGCCGTCGAATCGAAAGTGACCCACCCAGCGTCGATAAGGTCTTGGACCTTATACTTGAGAGCTCGGCAGTTCTCCGTTGAATGCCCCTGTGCCCCCGAATGGTATAGACATTTGTCTTGTGGATTGTACCAATCGGGGTAGGGTGGATTCACCTTCTTTGGTGGAATGTAAGCTATAAGACGCGCCTCCACTAGCTTCGGCAGGAGATCGCTATAAGTGGTCGGAAGTCTATCAAACTTCTTCACAGAGTTGTTTTGCGATTTGCCTGACTTCGAAGCGGAAGAAGACGGAGCAATGGTTACAGCGTTGACTCCTCCTTCTTTCTTCTTCCCGAAGGCCTTCTTAGCTTCATATGATTGGGAAGGCTTAGCCAGCTTCCCACTTTTAAGTCCTTGTTCCACCCTTTCTCCAATGGTGATGATGTCCGAGAAGAGTGTCGTTGTGTTCCCTATCATTTTATCGTAATAGGGACCAGTCAACGAGTTGATGAATAAGGACACCGTCTCCTTATCCGACAGCGGGGGCTCTATCTGTGCCGCCAACTCCCTCCAACGTTGGGCGTACGCCTTGAAAGATTCATCATTATTCTTACTCAAGGCTTGAAGATCTGACCTATCGGGTGTTAGGTCGATGTTGTATTTGTAGCGCTTGAGAAAGGCGTCGGCCAACTGCCTCCATGTATGTACTAGATTTCCGTCTAGCTGCATATACCAGTTGAGCGCGGTTTCAGCTAAGCTCTCTTGGAAACAGTGGATCAAGAGCTTTTCATTTGTGGCGTATGCAGCCATTTTGCGACAGTACATGGTGAGATGACTTTTGGGGCAAGTCGATCCCACGTACTTCGGGAAATCTGGCACTTTAAATTTAGGAAGGAATTGAATATCCCTCACTAAGCACATATCGGCGGCATCTTTGACATCAAAATCATGCCCCTCCATAGCCCTTAGCCGATCCTCGAGGGCATGGAATTGTTCCTTTGAGACCTCGGGCTCTTTTATTATAATTCCTGCCCCAAGGGGTACGGCGTTTGGAGGATCTTTTTCATGCTCTTCCTCCTCTCCCTCATGATGGGACCCATGATCACTATGATGAGATTCATGGATGTTGTGATGACGCATGAGTTCCATCATCTGCGCCATTTGCTCTTTAAGCTGTGAAAGCTCGGTTGTGAGCTTCTTGTTTTGCTCCTCCAATGCTTCCATTTTCTTGATTCTCTGTGCGCGCGTAAGGACAGAGAGATGACCAGCCACTTTCTAAAATGAATGTTTAGTTAGTTTATTTTATGGAATGAATACACTCTTTAACATGAGCTTGATAAACCTCCATCTTTAAGGCGCTGCCTTTTTAAGACGGAAGTTTACCACCCTTCTTCATCTATGATTTCTCCCCAACGGAGAATCTCTATAGTCATGGGTCTCTTTTACTCATGTTAAGAGGTATTGGTGACCCTAAAAATGTATGTTTTTATGAGGATGCATGATGTCTTATTGATAATGATGTACATGCTCCTCACTTTTATTATATTTTCACACATGGTTTTTCCTCTCATGTCATGGTATTTTCATGCATGGGGATTATTCTTAGACCTTATCACGAGGTTATTTATTAATGCACAAACAATTGCACATAAGCATTTACACAAACAATTCACTCATCCACGAACAATCACGAGCGAATCACGAGGTAGGGGTCTCCTGCAGAAAAGTGCATATTCAAGGAGGATCTAACTGTTCTCACTTGGTCAAAGGCCCCCAAGGTGCCCCCATTATAGGGACCCAATTCCTCTTGTCGTAGGTCGATGGAAAGCTCCAACGCACCGTCGGACTCAAGTTCATGGTTATCACCTTGAGTGATGTTTTCCGACAACGGTCTCATAGGCTCCTATAAACCCATCAACCGGCCGTACTAACATCCACTCCCTATGGATTACCACTCATGCCCCCGGGTATAGAGGGAACTGTTGTGTGCAAAGGTTTGTGTGCATTTTTATTTCAAACAATTGCGGAAAATTAAACATACAACAGTTATTAAAGCCAAATAGATAAACATGTTATCATACAAGTGAGGGGTAATAAAGTAATTTTAACTATTATTTGTTAAAAATAATCTGTCACTAAATGGGACTGACTCTCGAGGCTTCCCCAGTGGAGTCGCCATCTGTCGCCACCGGCCCGAAACGGGCTTTCGGCATTCGCGAAGGATGGTTGGACTCGTTTATTTGTTTAAAAAATAGTGGATTGCTAGAATGACTTATTCTCAAACTGAGACCTCGTCAAACGAGCAATTTTATTAAAAGGCTCACTAATCCATATTAATCCCAAGCGGGACCCTCCATGGATTAGTGGTTTTCATAAAAGGAGGGTTCGTGGAGTCGCCACCAATGTTTTACTCAAAACATTGGAAAAAGGGATAAGGCAATTGATTTAAAAATCAACTTTGGCCACTACAACCAGAGTTGGGTAAGGGAGTCGGTTACGCGTGGGGAAGGTGTTAGCACCCCACGGCGCCCCTTTCGGGTTCCCTATGACAGATTATTTTTTAAAAGAACAGTATAAAATTACTAAATTACCCCTATTTATTCTAAGCAATTATAAATTGACTATCTACATGATGACAGTTTAAATATGCACACAGAAAGCAGTAAAAGGAAGGATTGAAGGGAAACCTCTTGAAGCGTGCTTTTATATATTGCAAAGAACTGGGAAGCGTTTTGGCGTTCCCTCGCTCTACAAGCCCGTTCCTCGCTCTCCTAGAACAAAATTTTAACTAAGGGAATCAAAAAGATTTCCCCTCGACTAGGTTCGATCCTCAAGCAAAATGGCTCGGGGCTCAAGAACTTCGTCGGATCAACTCTCCGAGTGATTTCTAGGGCAGAACACTGCTCAAAAACCCCAGAATACTCAAGGAGAGGGTTGAAACTATCTGAAAAAGTGTGGAATGACGTCCAATTGACGTCATATTTATAGGGAATAGGCGCAATACGGCCTACAGGGGCAATACGGCCGTATTGAAATTTTTGAACTTCAATACGGTCGTATTGAAGTTCAATACGGTCGTATTGAAATTCAGAAATTTCAATGCGCCCGTATTGAGTTCGCTGCGGTTGTATTGAAGTGTCAATACGGTCGTATTGACTTCAGTACGACCGTATTGAAGTTTCAGAAACTTCAATACGCCGTATTGAGTTCACTACGGTCGTATTGAAGCTTCAATACGGCCGTATTAAGTTCAGTACGGCCGTATTGGGCTTCATTCCCTCCACTTCCTTATTTTTGAGCTATCTTAAGACCTCTAGACCTACAGAGAACCCTCCTAGGGCCTTCCAGGAGTCCTTCTGGCTGATCTTCCTTCAGTCTTTGAGAGTCTTCAAGCTTTATTTCCGACCCGGACAATTTTAGGGGTCTACAGAGAGTAAAACGAAAATGGCAGCTAAAGAGAGCAAAACGTAAATGAAAGCAACAGGGAATCAGAAACATCAAAACACTGTAGCTGCATGAAGGAAAAACGTCCAGAAAACTCAAGAGAGGCATCCCCAACGTGGTCACATCAAGTCTGGAGGTTGGTGGCTGCCCTAGGACCCTAAAATAAACCTAAAAGAGTCAACATGGGCCCTAGGTTAGGTCTGACCCGAAAATTACAAATAAAACAGAATAAAAAAATGAAATTAAATGCTGAGGTGGAAAAATGACATGGCAGATGATGTGGCAGCTCCACTTGAAATCCAGAAATTAATTCCAAGCCCAGATAATTACTTTACTGCCCTGAAAATAAAATTTTGGAATAATTAGATTTTGAAAACTCAAATTAGTTAAAACATGAATTACCGGTCCAATTAAAGCCCAAATAGAAAACAGTGGATATAATCAACAGTTAAGCGCAAATTAGAGATTAAAATAAGTACAGAAAGGTAAGAAAATAGGGAAAAATAATGACTCATCACAGTGGATCTGGACTTCCAATTGTGTAAGTGACATCATCCGAGTAAACCCGAGTGAGGATTATATATCCTATTTAGCTGTGACCGAGCGGGCGCATTGGGCGTGAAAACGGTTGGGGTGGTTTCGGTAGGATGGAATGTCACTTATACAGCTCTATTGATGTGGAGATCTCCTAGGTGTATGCGTGACGACGCATTAGATGATTGATATGCATTGATATCTGTCATGAGATGCATTTATTGCATGATTATTAATATGATGAAGTGTGGTGTTTGACTTCATGATTGGTGCATTGTATGTTATGCATGAGTAGTATTGGATAGAGTGTATGGTGAGACTCTATGAATATGATTAATGGTTTGATGATTGTGTAGTATAGATTATAGTTCTATACTTGTATGATTGATTTGTGCATTCTAGCTTACCCTTCTGCTTCCATGTGGTGGAACTGCGATGATCATACTTGGTATGGGAGCAGGTCAGGGCTAGCTTGGAGTTGAGGTGTCCGCTGCGAGACGGGGAGTTTTGATCCTCGTGTTGGAGTTATCATTTTGGGTAACGGTTTTGTCTGTACTTGACCGGCACTAGGAAATATTATTTTTGGGATGACTGTACATATATGAAATTTTATTTTATAACCAAAAATTTAGATAATTTATTTTTATTTGTACATGTATGTATGAGTTATCCAGCTTAATATTTCTCTTAGTTCACTAGCAGTAGTGCGATTCCACTAAGTGTAGACACCACACAAATTTCTTTCCCAAGTGTTGGAAACTTATTTTATTGGTGAGGCCATCATGGATTATGTGCTTGTCAAATTGCCATGGTCTCCCAAGCAAGACATGACTAACCTCTAATGGCACTATGTCACATAAAACTTCTTCGTTATATGTGTCAATAGAGATTGGTATGCTTGCTTGTTGGTTAACTACAACACCTCTTTCCTCATTGATCCATTGCATTTTGTAAGGTTTAGGATGAGGTTTTGTAGTTAAGGCTAGCTTATCAACCAATCTAGTACTACAACAATTAGAAGTAGACCCACTATCGACAATGAGAGAACAACTACTTTCTAAGACCTTGCATTTTGTTTGAAACAAATTCTCTCTTTGTGATTGGTCAATTTCACTAGATTGATTGTTAAGGAGCCTTCTAACCAACAATAGGTCTCCTTCACAAGGTAATATTTCTTCCTCGGATTCTAAAACTTCTTCTTCATCACTTGAAGATGAGGAAGTAGCTTCATCAAGGCTACTATAGTGATCTTGGCCCTTTAAAAGCATGGTTTTCTTGGTGGGACATTGTGAAGCAATGTGCCCACGGCCAAGACACTTGAAACACTTGATGTCACTTGTTTTAGTGTCTTTGGAAGATGCCTTAAAAGATGGTTTTTCTTTTTCTTTTTCTTTTTCTTCTTTGGGATAAGGTAGGGAAGAGTGGCCCTCCTTCTTAAAACTCTTGGAATAAGAGGGAATGGAGTCTTTTCGAAAAGGTTTTCTTGTAAGTTGATGCTCCACTCTTGAGCAAAGTTGAACAAGTTCATTCAAATCCCTATAAGGTAGAAGTTCAACTTTGTCTCTTATCTCAAGATTAAGACCACTTTGAAATCTAGAGATTGTGGTCCTCTCTTCTTCCCTAATCCCAGCCCTCATCATTAGCAACTCCATAGATTGCCTATATTCTTCCACACTAGAGGACCCTTGTTTCAATCTTTGTAGCTTGTCCATAAGCTCTCGGTCATAGTATGGAGGAATATGCCTCCTCCTTAAGGCACTACGGAGCTCAGTCCAATATTGGATTGGGGGCTCATGATTTATTCTCCTTTCTTTTTCTAAAGAGGTCCACCAATACATAGCATGCCCTTGGAAGCTAAGGGTTGCTAAAGAAACCTTCCTATCTTCACTTATTCCATGGCAAGAGAAAAGTTGTTCAACTTTCATTTCCCAATCCAAATAATTTTCAACATTATCTTTGCCATGGAATGGGGGAAGAGTGATGTTGGGTTCCCTATTGGAAGACTCCCTATTTCTATGATACCTTGGGGGTCGTTGATAGTAACCATCATTGTGATGACTACTAAAGAAGGTATCACTTGGAGGTTGGGTATGATGCCCTTCCTCCTCATGAAAACTTGAATGCATATGCCCCTTTCCTCTTGAGGGTTGAGGAGAAGTGACTCTTGGTCTTGAACCACTAGCCTCTCCTCCCACAACTAGTTTTTCAAGCAACCTTTTTATTTCCTCATTATTTTTTTCAAACTCTTTTTCTTTTCTTCTCAATTCTTCCTCTCTTTTTATATTTTCCTCTTCTTTTTTTCTTAGGTACTCTTTGAGTTGCCTAAGTTCATCCCTAACACTAGACCTAGTACTACAAGAGTTATGACCATGTACACTAGAATGATGACTCATCTTTGATCAAAAAGGTTTTCACAAAATTGTTTTCAAAAAGGTTTGAAAAAGGTTTTTACAAAGAATGAGTGATAAAAAGGTTTTCACAAATGGTTTTCAAGGTGCAAGATAGGTAGAAAAAGGCCTAAGTGTACAAAGTGAACTATCAAAGGGAGGTGGACTACTAGGAATCACTTAATAACCAAGTCTTATCAAGTAAAAATCACTAAGTCTTTTCTACTTTTCTCATAAAACAATTTGGCACAAAAAAAAAAGGGTATGTGTGCCTGTTCCCCCTAGTAGGCAAAAGCAAGCCTTCTAAACGGAAATTGAGACAAAAATAAAGTCCTAAGCAATTATACTACTAAAATCTTTAAAACATGCAAAAGAAAAATACTTAAAGCATATACTAGTCGAAGTCCTAGGTGAAGGTTTTCAAATCTCCTTCAACTACACGAACTAAAACCAAAATGAAGACGTTTAAAAAATGTCCAATTACAAACCAAGATAAAAGAAAGCAAAGGCCAAAATACAAAAGGCCGAAAATTCACAAGAAAGAAACAATTAGGAAAACAAAATTTTCAAGTCTTCAACTCCTCCAATTTGGCTCCCCTTCACAAGGAACAAACAAAGTTAGTCCTCTCCTTTGGTGTTTGCACTCTTTGAGATATGATATCCTTCTCCAAAGCACTTGAGACCTCACGGATTTAGTCTCCACTCAATCCCCCAAAGAAATTTTGCTAAGGGTATCTTGGAGATAGTATTTCACCTACACTCAAAGACAACAAACCAACCAAGAACAAGAAGGAGGCCAAAGGAATAAAAACTGAAAAAGCTAAAGTCAAAGAGAGATTAATGAGACAAACATAAGAATTTCTAGGAAGACAAGCAAAAATTAAGACACATTAAAAAGGCTAGCACTCAAAAGAGAAAATCCTAGAATGGCACTAGAATGGAATAAGTCTTTAAAGGTTTTGCAATTGTAAACTTAAGTCCTTTTTGGTAAAGGTCCAACCACGGTTTTGTGTCTCAAAGAGGGTCCAATAAGGTCCAAAAATTCAGTCCAAGTCCAACTCCAATAGCAAAGGTAATGGTCCAAGTCCACAAGTCTAGCAACAAGTCCTTTTTGGTCCAAAATCTTTTTGATCCTTTTTTTTTTTGTTTCTATTTTCACGTCAATTTCTTTTTTGATATTCCTTGGGTCCAAAATTTTTTTTTTTTTATGTTCAGCCCATTGTTGATTAGGTTTTGCACTTGTGGGTGGGAAAAATTAGGTCAAATTTAGGAGAAAGAGAAAGGAGACAAGTGGCAAGTTTTTAGAGGTGTTTTATGGAATCTTTTGAGTGGAATTAGATTTGTACTATCTAGTACAAGTTGTTTGCACAAAATTTTTCAGCACACCTCTTAGATTCTTTTAGGGTTTCTTTAGGCATAGAATGTTGACTAAATCAAGTGAGAATGCAAGGAAAGTGGGCAGTTATGCATGTGCAAGGAAATGTTTACACATGGATATCAAAAATCACATAGAACATGCTAGGACTAGGTAGCATGCATGAATGACTCCTAGAATGATAGCTATATGTCACGCCCACTATGTCATGCAATATGGTATATTTTTTTGTTCATGTAGTCATGCAAAGTGTTTGGCACAAACATGGAATTTTTTTTTGACAAAATATAGGAAACATAAAATGACAAAACTTAGGTGGATTCAAAAATCAAAAGCATGTTCATAGCATGTTCTTCATGTTCATGTGAGACTCAACCTAAAAAATAGAAAAGCATGGCAAACCTAACAATGGAAACCTAAAATGTTCAAGGAAGGTTCACAAGGACAAGAATATGAACCCAAAGCATTCGGTCATACAAAGCAAGGCAAAATGAGAGACAAAGACCGAATGGAAAAAAAGACACAAAGACAAGGAAGACAACGTTTACCCTTGATGATCCTTGGCTTTGATACCAAATGATGGACTCCTTCCACCAAGGGGATGATCAAACGTTCAATGGTGAAGAGGAGCTCCTTTCCAAGGCCAAGATGGTGACCTTAGATGATGGAGGAGGCCCATGGGCTAAGGGCCCAACTACTAGGGCTATGGAAAGGATGATGCATGAAGAGTGGGCCCAAGCCCAAGGAAGGCTCGCCACTTTGTTTTGTTGGGCTTTGTCTCAAGCCCATTAGATTAAGGATAGTGTAGGTGAGGGCCTTAGTGCCTTGTATTTTCTTTTGGCCTTGTATTTCCGGCCTTGTAGTGTAGGATTTACATTTAGAGATCATTTGAAATTTAGGGTTAATTAAGGTTGCATGTGTATTTTCATTAGCATGTAATTAGCCTTGCATTTGATATGCATTTCGGCCATGTGCACACATGCACATGGTGTGATCTAAATTCAATTCAAATGAGAAGCTAACCACATGCCAAATGATGAGCACATGGGAGGTTCCGGGTTTGGCTCCCAAAATTTGAATTTTGAATTCAAATTTTGGGCGCCTAAGGTTAAGTAACCATACCATGGTTTCACTTAACCTTAGGCTAACCCAAGGAACACTTTAACCTAATTTTTTCCTATATATTACTTTTGGCCGAGAGTTTGAGACACTTTGGATCAAATATTGATGAGATATTCTTCTTTGAATTTCATCTCCTCCGAAGTCATCTTGATTCTTACTCTACCCTCCTTGAGTGCTTCTCCTTGTAGAGTTAGAATCTTATTCTTCTTTGGACTTGGCTACACACTAGCTTAGGTCACCTTGAGCCTTGTGGAGTCTCCATTCCTTGAAGCTTATCCAAGGAATTCCGTGAAGGCTTGAAGAGTTCATGTGCTTCCAAGAGGAATCACATCATTAGAGGGTGGACGTTCCTTCAAGGGTGAGACTAAGTGATGGTGGGCGTGAAAGGTGGAGTCTTGGGCGAATAGGAGAAAAGTTGGGAGGATGGTGTTTTTGGGTGTTCTAGTTGGCTCTCTTCACCAAGTGGAGATGAAGGCCACTCAAGGTAACCCTAAACTCACTCTAGGGAGGAGATAGGAGAGGTAGGCCGTGTAGACCTAGTGACTAAGGAGAGGATTTGAGGCAAAAATGCTCACTCAAATTCATATATTCCAAAGTATTTACAAGGTGTGGGGTGTTGGGTATTTATAGGAGGGGAGGCATCTAGGGTTGCATTTGGAGTAGGCAAATGCATTCCAAATGAAATGCAAATGAACCCTAGATGCAACTTGGTGGCCAAGGATGGAATCTTTGGGTTTAGATTGGCTATATCTAGGTGCATGATAAGACCATGCAACCTTTGCCCTCCACTTGGGCCTAAGCCTTTCTAACACCAAAAATAAACCCAAAAACACCAAAAACATGCGTCACCCTCTAATTAACACCCTAGCCCAAAATTAAAAACCTTAATCATCTAGAGCACCCCATAATACAAGGGTAAAATAGGAAATACAAGGGAAAATAAATTCTAAGTCCTAAACACCCCAAAATACAAGGGTAAAATTGGCAAATAAAATAAAATAAATTCTATGACTAAAATACCCTAAAGTACAAGGGTAAATTTGGAATAAAGCAATAAAATACTATACTACTCAAATTGGTCATAGCCATGAACCATGTGATGGGTTTCACATGAAGTACCAAGGATGGTCCTCCTTCAATTTCCTTGTTTGTATGCCCCCGGATTAAATTGGGTGTCTATAACTGCCCCTGATGGAGAAGATAGGAGGAGTGAATGTTGTTCTTCTCCTATTCTTCACCTAGGCTTGGATCTTCTTCAAGGAGCTTGAATCCGAAGATGGAGAACTCTGGAATGATGAAGGAACACGAGTGGAATGAGGTCTAGACTTGGATGGAAGCATCCAAGCTCAAGCATCAATGGAGAGCACACTTCAAAGAGAAGGATTCTAAGTGAATTCCTAAGGTTTTTGAAGTTGAACTCAAGGAGACTTTGAGAGGGAAACTCAGCACTATAGCTCACAAATTTCATTAATCATTCAAAGTGAATACAAAATGTGAAAGAACACTTAAGTAAGCACGGTTTTGCACTCTTTGGGAGCCTAAATCAAAAGATGACATGTGGCACCCAAAATTTGAATTCAAATTTGAAATTTGAATTCAAATTTTGGCTCCCATGTGCTACTCCGAAAATTCAGGTACCTAAGGTGCATCTAAGTGTAATTTGGAGTGTCATTTAGGGTTAATTTGAGGTCACATGTTCAGCCACCAAAGGTGCAAAACATGTGACTCAAATGTAACTTAAATGGCTTCCAAATGAAACCTAATTTAACCTAATTAGCTTACTTTAGTATTCCTTGTATTTTCCTATTCTAATGACCTAATTACATTGGTCCAACAATCACAATGGAAAGGAAAAATTACAAGAATGAAAATGAGCCCAATATTGGGTACCAAAAGCCCAAAGGCCCATGAAGCCCAAAACTAGGCCCAACTAGCCTAAAACCTAAAATGCTACTCTATGTGGTCCAAAATACAAGACCAAAATATATGATACCTATACTAACATGATGTATACAAAACATATGAAAATAGCTATAACAAACTATGGCCCATGAAAAGTTCAACTTGGGCCTTCCCAGGCCCATAAGGCCCATTGGGCCCTGGCTGGCCCAAACCTTCATGTCTAGCCAACTCCTCTTGGATCTTTGAGTATGTCACCTCTTGCACTCCAAAGCATGATTCCATCAGCCCCTCTTTACTTGTCCTTTGGAATAGCTATGTGTTGCTTTTTCAAAGACAAGTATAGACGTAGACATTTTGTCCGGGTCTTCTCGTCTCTTTGGCGATGGCGCTTCTGCGTTGTTTCCCTTGGATAGGTGTATTTGCTCGTATCCTCGCCCTTTAGAGCAATTAAGTGTTAGTTGCATACTCTATTAGGTAACAAGGCTAACAAATTGTACTCATGATCTTTAGTCTTCATGTAGATGCTCCATTGTTTCTCTTGTGATAGTGCGTTCTTTTATTCATAGCTTGTTGAAGAGGGAGTATTATTATGGCTAGCCTCTCCAGGATGCCTGCTGATGTTGAGTATTATTATGGCTGGCCTCTTCAGGCTGCCTATTGATGCTTAGTATTATTATGGCTAGCCTCTCCCAGCTACCTACTGAATGCTGAGTATTATTATGGCTAGCCTCTCCAGGCTACCTGCTGAATGCTGAGTATTGTCGCCACCGGCCCGAAACGGGGCTTTCGGCATTCGCGATTGATGGTTGGACTCGTTTTTTGTTTTAAAAATGTGGATTGCTAGAATGACTTATTCTCAAACTGAGACCTCGTCAAACGAGCAATTTTATTAAAAGGCTCACCAATCCATATTAATCCCAAGCGGGACCCTCCATGGATTAGTGGTTTTCGCAAAAGGAGGGTTCGTGGAGTCGCCACCAATGTTTTACTCAAAACATTGGAAAAAGGGATAAGGCAATTGATTTAAAAATCAACTTTGGCCACTACAACCAGAGTTGGGTAAGGGAGTCGGTTACGCGTGGGGAAGGTGTTAGCACCCCACGGCGCCCCTTTCGGGTTCCCTATGACAGATTATTTTTAAAAGAACAGTATAAAATTACTAAATTACCCCTATTTATTCTAAGCAATTATAAATTGACTATCTACATGATGACAGTTTAAATATGCACACAGAAAGCAGTAAAAGGAAGGATTGAAAGGAAACCTCTTGAAGCGTGCTTTTATATATTGCAAAGAACTGGGAAGCGTTTTGGCGTTCCCTCGCTCTACAAGCCCGCTCCTCGCTCTCCTAGAACAAAATTTTAACTAAGGGAATCAAAAGATTTCCCCTCGACTAAGTTCGATCCTCAAGCAAAATGGCTCGGGGCTCAAGAACTTCGTCGGATCGACTCCCAGAGAGATTTCTAGGGCAGAACACTGCTCAAAAACCCCAGAATACTCAAGGAGGGAGTCAAAACTGAGTGAAAAAGTGTGGAATGACGTCCAATTGACGTCATATTTATAGGGAATAGGCGCAATACGGCCTACAGGGGCAATACGGCCGTATTGAAATTTTTGAACTTCAATACGGTCGTATTGGAGTTCAATACGGTCGTATTGAAATTCAGAAATTTCAATACGCCCGTATTGAGTTCGCTGCGGTTGTATTGAAGTGTCAATACGGTCGTATTGACTTCAGTACGACCGTATTGAAGTGCCAATACGGTCGTATTGACTTCAGTACGGCCGTATTGGGCTTTTTCCCTCCACTTCCTTATTTTGAGTTATTCTAAGACCTCTAGACCTACAGAGAACCCTCCTAGGGCCTTCGAGGAGTCCTTCTGGCTGATTATCCTTCAGTCTTCGAGAGTCTTCAAGCTTTATTTCCGACCCGGACAATTTTAGGGGTCTACAGCTGCCCCCCCTTTACTTAGTCGGACGGCCTTTTGGTGTGTCGGCTGACAAGTAAAGGAGTTGACCCAATTGTCCGTGTATTGTGCCGACCTTCTGACTTGTAGCGTCTTCCGGTGGAAAAATGTTGAGTAGCCTCTCCAGGTGGGTGCATACCTCGGCGCTTCTGACATCCTCGGTAGCTGAGTTTACCTTCTCCAAGGTCAACTTCACTCGACGTCCGAGCCGGAAGTTGGACATCAACGCGCCTCTGATGACGCTGATGGTTGAGTACCGCCTCTCCAGGCTTAGCTTCACTTTTTGTTCGAGCCGGAAGCTAAATATCCTTGTGACGACGGTGAGCAGTGTGAGTTTTGCCTCTCCAGGCCTAGTCCCGCTCTTTGTTCGAGCCGGAAACCAAGCACCTTTGTGACGACGGTGAGCAGTGTGAGTTTTGCCTCTCCAGGCCTTGCTTTGCTTGTTGCCCAAGCTGGAAGCTGTAAGTACCGTCTCTCCAGGCTTAGCTTCACTCTTTGTTTGAGCCGGAAGCTAAGTACCTTTGTGACAACGGTAAGCGGTGAGTACCCCTTTTCCAGAGATAGCTTCGCTCATTGCCCGAGCCGGAAGCTGCATACCTCCGTGTTTGTGACGACGGGGTAGCGTGAATATCTCCTTTCCAGGGATTCGTGATGATTTTGTCTCCACAGTCCACGATGCTGCTTCGACGGTTGTTTTTTGATTTTGTGCCACTAAGGGCTGGATAACGCAGGGATCCGTCTAGGGGATGTGCAGTTACTCATAGGTTCTTGTGTCCCAACTTTCCATTGCGTAGTTGGTTCCCACTGGGGAATTTCTGATTCCTTTGGGTGCAGACACAAAGATGCTCTTTCTGATGTGAGCGGTGCCTTATGATTGGCTGACGTCCTTTCGACGTTAGTGGAGTATCCCGGTTATCCTTGTTCGGGTGTCTCTTTTGGTTTTCTGATTTTGCTGCCTCTGTGTAGGCTGTTATCCACTGGGGGATTTTGTCGTTGATTTTGATTAGCCTCTTCTGTTAGGCGTATCAGCTTGACGTTCAATGATTGGCTGAGAGCCAGATTCCACTTGGGGAATGATTATTGATTTTTTTATTTTTCTCCTTCTGCAGGGATGCCTCTTGAGTAGGCGACTGGGGATTTGGGGATTTTATGTATCCCAGAGTATTATTTAGGAAGCCTCTACAGGCTTAGCCTCACTCGACACTTGAGTTGGAGAGCTATCTTCACTGAGGAAGTTTAAGTCCTTTGACTTGGATATTCTGCTTGGGTGATCGTGCGTCCATTGGGAATGTCGTCGATCTTGCTTTGATAGCTCTTGCTGGGGATTTTGAGTCCGTGAGCGTGAGTTGAGGTTTCTCTGGGGAGTATTATTTCTGCGAGCCTCTCCAGGCTCAATTATTCTTTGATGTGGGGGATGAGGAGTATTGTTTCGGCAAGCCTCTCCAGGCTCAGTTATTCTGTGCAAACTGATTGTTGGATTTTCTGTATCCTTGCCTTTTTTATTTTTTGGCTTTTTCTGTATTTTGCCCCTTTTTTTTATGTTTTTTGGCTTTTGCTGTACAGAATTTAAATTGTTAAAGAAATTAAATTCAGTTATTATGAGAGAGTATTATTTCGGCGAGCCTCTCCAGGCTCAGTTATTTTGAGAGTATTCTTTCGGCAAGCCTCTCCAGGCTCAATTATTCTGAGATGCTGTTGATTTTCTGAATCTTTGTATTTTGCTTGCTGCTGTCATACACAAGCAATTTTTCTATTTTTCTATTTTATGTAGTTGCCTCATGATAAGGTCTTTGAATGTGCAACTAAAGTGTATGTGATGCACAAATGCAATACAATTCTTATTTTTGTTCATTTATTTTAGAAAAGTGAGTGGCTCTCCCTATCCTCTTCTTCTTGGAGGACTTTCTGTCATTGACGCGAGGGAGTATTTTTGTGAGCCTTTATGCAGGGGATTATGGATTTTACAGGAACCCCTCCAATTTTCTTTTATCGACCGATTATTAATGGAATTTCGTACAATTTTATGAAAAACCAACTCAAAGGCATAATCACATGGTCAAGAGAGAAAAGAAACAAATGGATATTTTATTGATATTCACAAATGTTTATACAGAAAGATTTACAAAAGGAATTTCTGAAGAAAGGCTGGCCAAGGTAGGCTATACATTTTTGGCTTAAACAATTATATCTGTAATTGTCGCTCTTCTCGTTCCCCTAATCGTTTTGGGTGAGATGCCTGAGCCAGGAGTGTAGATACTGCAAGACGCTTGCTTCTAGAAGATTATCACTTGAACCGCCTTTCGGTTTTCGGTTCAAGTGATCGTTGCTTGCTTTACTTTTTGCATCTTATTCTTTTGCCCCTAATTTTGCCTTTGTTTTGCCTAGTACCCTTGTACTGGCGGGCTTTTTGTTTTGCCCTAACTTTTGCCTAGGATGCCCTTTTTGGGTTTTCATCCTAGCGGGCTGATGCAAGCAACGTCTTCAAGCATAATACTTCTTTACCACGTCAGCATTGACTGGGTATCGAAGTTCTTCTCCGTCCATGTCTGTGAGAATCAATGCTCCTCCAGAGAAAGCTCGCTTCACCACATATGGTCCTTCGTAATTTGGGGCCCACTTTCCGATTTTGTCCTTTTGAGCTGGTAGCAATTTCTTCATCACCAGCTCTCCCTCATGGTAGATTCGAGGATGGACTTTTTTGTCGAAAGCCTTTTTGATCTTCCTTTGGTAGGCTTGACCATGGCATATGGCGTTCAGTCGTTTTTCTTCGATAAGGTTCAATTGGTTGTATCGACTTTGAACCCATTCTGCCTCGGAAAGTTTTGCTTCCATGATTACTCTTAGAGACGGTATCTCGACTTCAATCGGCAGAACTGCCTCCATTCCATAAACAAGGGAGAATGGAGTAGCTCCTGTGGATGTACGTACTGAAGTCCTATAACCATGGAGAGCGAAGGGTAGCATCTCATGCCAGTCTTTGAATGAGACAACCATCTTTTGTACTATCTTCTTGATATTCTTATTGGCTGCCTCAACTGCCCCATTCATCTTTGGTCGATATGGGGAAGAGTTATGGTGCTGAATTTTGAACTCTTTGCACAGCTCTTCCACCATCTTATTGTTCAAATTGGATCCATTATCAGTGATGATTTTATCGGGAATACCGTATCTGCATATGATATTCTTTCTGATGAAGGATATTACCACCTTTCGGGTCACATGAGCATACGATGCCGCTTCTACCCATTTGGTAAAATAGTCAATGGCCACAAGGATGAACCTATGTCCATTGGATGCCTTTGGCTCGATGGGTCCAATAACATCCATGCCCCACATTGCAAATGGCCATGGTGAAGCCAGAACATTGAGTGGCGTTGGTGGGACATGAATATTGTCGGCATATGTTTGACACTTGTGGCATTTCCGGACGTATTGGTAACAATCCCTTTCAATGGTCGACCAATAATATCCTGCTCTGAGAATTTTCTTAGCCATTGCAGGCCCGGGAATATGGGTACCAAAAACCCCCTCATGTATTTCTTTGATTACATTTTGAGCTTCGACTTGGTCTATACATCTCAACAAGACCGAGTCATAATTCTTTTTGTAGAGGGTTTCTCCAATCAACAGAAATCCCATGGCCCTTCTTCGGATATGCTTTTTATCATTATCACTAGCCATATCAGGATATTCCCCTTTTGACAGATATTGTTTGATGTCATGGAACCATGGATGATCGTCAACAGCTTCATCTATCAGTAGGCAGAACGCTTGCTTATCGTGCCGCCGGATATTGATGATGGGCATTTCATGCTCCTTATCCAAGGCGAACATCGATGATAGTGTAGCAAGGGCGTCAGCAAACTGATTCTCCTCCCTTGGAATGTATTCAAAGATGACACTTTGGAAGAATTGTGTCAAATCTTTGATATGCTCAACATATGGTATCAGTTTAGGATTTCGGACTTCCCAGTCACCTCGCAGTTGGTGAATGACTAAAGCCGAATCTCCAAATACTTTGAGCTTTAGGATACCATTGTTGATTGCTGCTTGGATTCCTAACGCGCAAGCTTCGTATTCGGCCATGTTATTTGTACAGTCGAAATTGAGTCTTGCTGTTAGAGGGATATGCTTTCCTTGTGGGGAGATTAACACTGTCCCAATCCCCTGTCCAAGCATGTTGGATGCTCCATCAAAATACATGGTCCACGCATCATCTTTTGGTTCTTCATGTTGTATACTCATTATATGCTCATCGGGGAAATCATCCTGAAGGGATTGGTAATCATTGGTCGGCCCGTGTGCTAGGTAATCAGCTAGGGTACTACCCTTGATGGCTTTTTGTGTGACATGTATGATGTCAAATTCTGATAATTGTACTTGCCATCGGGCGATCTTCCCAGTGATTATTGGCTTATCGAACACATACTTAATTGGATCCATTTTGGAAACCAACCAAGTAGTATGCCTTATCATGTACTGCCTGAGCCTTTGTGTTGCCCACGCTAACGCACAGCAAGTCTTTTCTAATGGCGTGTAGCGGGTTTCATAATCAAGGAACTTTTTGCTCAGGTAGTAGATGGCTTGTTCTTTCTTTCCAGTTTCGTCCTGTTGCCCTAGCACGGCTCCCATGGACTCATCAAGCACTGTCAGATAGAGGATTAATGGCCTTCCCTCGACAGGTGGCACCAATACTGGTGGATTGGCCAAGCACTGTTTGACTTTGTCAAAAGCTCGTTGACAATTCTCATCCCAAGTTTCGGAATGATTCTTGCGCAACAGCTTGAATATTGGTTTGCACGTGTCAGTCAACTGTGCGATGAACCTTGCGACGTAGTTCACCCTACCGAGGAATCCTCTAATTTCTTTCTCAGTTTTAGGAGGAGGCATTTCCATTATTGCCTTTACTTTATCGGGGTCGACCTCTATGCCTTTTTCACTGACGATGAACCCAAGAAGCTTACCCGACCGAACTCCGAAAGTACACTTAGCCGGGTTTAGCTTAAGCTGATACTTACGAAGCCGATTGAATAATTTTCTCAAATATTGGATGTGGTCCATTTCGTCTTTTGACTTTGCGATCATGTCATCCACGTATACTTCAATTTCTTTGTGGATCATATCGTGGAATAGTGTCACCATCGCTCGTTGGTATGTGGCACCCGCATTTTTAAGTCCAAAAGGCATCACCCTGTAGCAGAAAGTCCCCCAGGGTGTAATGAAAGACGTTTTCTCGCGGTCTTCTATATTCATCTTGATTTGATTATACCCCGAGTATCCATCCATAAAGGAATAGAGTGTGTTTGTGGCGGTGTGATCCACGAGTGTATCAATATGTGGCAAGGGAAAATCGTCCTTTGGACTGGCACGATTCAAATCCCTATAATCAACACACACTCTAACCTTCCCATTCTTTTTGACGACTGGCACAATGTTAGCCAGCCATGCGGGATACTGGGATACGACCAAGAATCCCGCTTCCAATTGTTTTTCCACCTCCTCCTTAATCTTTAAGGACCATTCGGGCTTGATTCGTCGAAGCTTTTGCTTAATAGGTCGAAACCCCTCTTTTAAGGGCAACTTGTGTTCGACAATGTTGGAGTCCAACCCGGGCATATCATGGTACGACCATGCAAATACGTCCTTGTATTCCCTCAATAATTGAATTAATTGCGTTCTTATTCCATCACTGATACGGGTCCCAATGTTGACCTCTTTCAATTCTTGACCCTGCCCCAAATTCACGGTCTCCAATTCTTCTTGATTCGGTTGGAGTAGACGAGCTTCTTGATCTAGCAGTCTTTGCAGATCCGGAGAGATGGTCTCCTCATCACTGTCCAACTCAACCCATTCACCCTCGGCTTTCGGATCCCGGTCAGAGCGAGCAATCACAGACATAATTATTTATTGGTTCTGTTTAGGTTTAGAGTTTATTAATATTAATGAGAGAGAGAGAATAGAACAAAATGAGAGAATAATGTGTGAAAAATGCCTTTTTATTGATATATGAGTGTAAAACTGTACAAAACCCTTTATTTACATGAAATGGTCCTCATGATCTCGGGTACTGATCATGAGTCCCTAAAAGAAAAAATGTGGAGGGGCCCTATCATGGCTTGCCCTTCTCTCTACTCCTGCTGCGGTAGAGGATTCTTGCTCACGTCGGGCGCCGTCGAATCGAAAGTGACCCACCCAGCGTCGATAAGGTCTTGGACCTTATACTTGAGAGCTCGGCAGTTCTCCGTTGAATGCCCTTGTGCCCCCGAGTGGTATAGACATTTGTCTTGTGGATTGTACCAATCGGGGTAGGGTGGATTCACCTTCTTTGGTGGAATGTAAGCTATAAGACGCGCCTCTACTAGCTTCGGCAGGAGATCGCTGTAAGTGGTCGGAAGTCTATCAAACTTCTTCACAGAGTTGTTTTGCGATTTGCCTGACTTCGAAGCGGAAGAAGACGGAGCAATGGTTACAGCGTTGACTCCTCCTTCCTTCTTCTTCCCAAAGGCCTGGGCTTTCGGCATTCGCGATTGATGGTTGGACTCGTTTTTTGTTTTTATTCATTATTTTGTAACCCTAATTTTTGCCTAGGTCACCCTTTTGTGGGATTCCTAGCGGGTCTTTTGGTCTTATTTTGTAACCCTAACTTTTGCCTAGGTCACCCTTTTGTGGGATTCCTAGCGGGTCTTTTGGTCTTATTTTGTAACCCTAACTTTTGCCTAGGTCACCCTTTTGTGGGATTCCTAGCGGGTCTTTTGCTCTTTAGGATTTCTTTATCCATGATGGCACTTATTGAGGCCAAGAAAAGGTGCTCCAAGTTGACACACACACTTCCACATAAAAATGATGTGGGTTTATTATTATTAAGATGATTTTAACCTCATTCATGTTTATTCAAACAGGGTTAAAATAATGTGGTCTAGAATTTTATTGCAAGCGAGAAAAGAAGCAATAAAGAATTAATGAAGAATGATTTTATTATAATCATAATGGAAACATGTGCCCTATCGAGGCTCGGGGGTCGGGCTGTCCCCAGCGGAGTCGCCATCTGTCGCCACCGGCCCGAAACGGGGCTTTCGGCATTCGCGATTGATGGTTGGACTCGTTTTTTGTTTTAAAAATGTGGATTGCTAGAATGACTTATTCTCAAACTGAGACCTCGTCAAACGAGCAATTTTATTAAAAGGCTCACCAATCCATATTAATCCCAAGCGGGACCCTCCATGGATTAGTGGTTTTCGCAAAAGGAGGGTTCGTGGAGTCGCCACCAATGTTTTACTCAAAACATTGGAAAAAGGGATAAGGCAATTGATTTAAAAATCAACTTTGGCCACTACAACCAGAGTTGGGTAAGGGAGTCGGTTACGCGTGGGGAAGGTGTTAGCACCCCACGGCGCCCCTTTCGGGTTCCCTATGACAGATTATTTTTAAAAGAACAGTATAAAATTACTAAATTACCCCTATTTATTCTAAGCAATTATAAATTGACTATCTACATGATGACAGTTTAAATATGCACACAGAAAGCAGTAAAAGGAAGGATTGAAAGGAAACCTCTTGAAGCGTGCTTTTATATATTGCAAAGAACTGGGAAGCGTTTTGGCGTTCCCTCGCTCTACAAGCCCGCTCCTCGCTCTCCTAGAACAAAATTTTAACTAAGGGAATCAAAAGATTTCCCCTCGACTAAGTTCGATCCTCAAGCAAAATGGCTCGGGGCTCAAGAACTTCGTCGGATCGACTCCCAGAGAGATTTCTAGGGCAGAACACTGCTCAAAAACCCCAGAATACTCAAGGAGGGAGTCAAAACTGAGTGAAAAAGTGTGGAATGACGTCCAATTGACGTCATATTTATAGGGAATAGGCGCAATACGGCCTACAGGGGCAATACGGCCGTATTGAAATTT
Source organism: Cajanus cajan (assembly GCF_000230855.2). Taxonomy (NCBI): domain Eukaryota; kingdom Viridiplantae; phylum Streptophyta; class Magnoliopsida; order Fabales; family Fabaceae; genus Cajanus; species Cajanus cajan. Next base: position 45,932,467 of record NC_138525.1, read on the forward strand.
TTGAACTTCAATACGGTCGTATTGGAGTTCAATACGGTCGTATTGAAATTCAGAAATTTCAATACGCCCGTATTGAGTTCGCTGCGGTTGTATTGAAGTGTCAATACGGTCGTATTGACTTCAGTACGACCGTATTGAAGTGCCAATACGGTCGTATTGACTTCAGTACGGCCGTATTGGGCTTTTTCCCTCCACTTCCTTATTTTGAGCTATTCTAAGACCTCTAGACCTACAGAGAACCCTCCTAGGGCCTTCGAGGAGTCCTTCTGGCTGATTATCCTTCAGTCTTCGAGAGTCTTCAAGCTTTATTTCCGACCCGGACAATTTTAGGGGTCTACAAGTATTATTATGGTTGGCCTCTCTAGGCTACCTGCTGAATGTTGAGTATTATTATTATTGGCCTCTCTAGGCTGCCTGTTGAATTTTGAGTATTATTATGGCTTGCCTCTCCAGGCTGCCTGCTAATGCTGAGTATTATTATGGATGGTCTCTCTAGGCTGCCTGTTAATGTTGATGATGTGATTGCCCATTTTCTTTGGGGAGGACATCTGATGAAGATGAAGATTGCTAGTAGGTGGTTCCCTTTTGTGACACCCTCTACCCGGATATACATATACAGTAATTATAAAAATAAAATTCTTCATCATTTAAGGTTCATTGACGAGGCTTAGAGTAGATAAAAGGGAGAAGAGAAATGAAGTAGAAAAATGTATGGCATTAAAATAGAATTTTCAATTTACACATGCCCATTTAATGTAGCTTGAGGGCCCGAGCATGTCCCGAGTTCGTGATTCATACACAGAGAAGTAGAAGAAGGTTGCCCCTTAGAGAGACTTAGGTGATCTAATTGTAGAGCTAGTCCTCCACTTGCTTGGATGTGGCGCTTCAAAAGATCTCATGTAGAGGGAGGTCATTTAGCTTCTTCTCTCATAAAGGTGTTGTGAACCCATATCCTGAGCCTTTCCTAAGAAGTAGGAATGGGTAGAAGCGATGATAGAGCTTTCCATGGAGTCTTGCTTCTCATGAGGAACATTCAAGCTGTCTCTTGATTTTTAGCTCGAACAAAAATTGCTCTTTTCTTTTTCCTAGAATGCCCTTTACAGATTTTCATTCTAGTAGCTTCTTAACAAGCAATGCTTCTCTCTTGTTGAAATAATCTTTAAAGAAAGCTCTATTGACTTTGCCTTACTGTTTGAGGGATTCGTCCTCCTCAGGTTCTCTTTATTAGCTTGCAACTTGTTAGGAGTGTGGATTCGTCCATTCCTAGTCATTTTGCCTATTCCGCTTGGATTTCACGGTTGCACGACATGGATTTGTCCTCTTAGGGCAAAAGTTGGCAACTTGATGATTGTGGAGTTCTTTACCCTAAACTCTTTATGCATGGCTTACTTTCCATTACTTCCGACTATCGCACATAGGTTAATTTTCCTTTTTATTCTCGTTTATTCTTTTACAAAAAAGGATATGTCCTAAATGAATGTAATGCAAAATGCAGAGAAAGTTGAGGATAATAAATATCAATCTCATTGATTTTATCTATGAATGTTTAAATATATTTTGACAGTATTAAGCAAGAATTTATATTAGATTCTAAGAAGACTTACTTCATCAAACATATCAAAGCAAGGGCCCAACCATAATATTTTTAAAAATTGATTTGGGCTTTTCTTTAGAGTGCAGATACTGTCGTATATTAGAGCATTTGTTAAGTCAAATGAAGAAACTCCCAACAAGTTTTTAGGTGAGATAAATATAATACATGTTGTTATCTCTAACAAGTGTGTTAGTGTTTCAGAAGAACATAAGTATAGGTGAAATGAAGAACAAGCAAATGCATCAGATGATACAAGATGTTAGACGAAAGGCTAACACAAGCATCCAACAAGGCCAAATCAAGAACAAGGCAAAACTGTGTCAAGCACAACCTAAAATGCAACATAAAGACGCAGATGAAGGTTGGTCAAAGTTTAGAGGAAAGTCAATAAAATATCAAATGAAGTACAACACAAACAGATAAGCATTATAGAAGGAATTGAAAGTCTAACCATATACAAGTTGACCAGACAAAAGGAAAAGTCAATACGTTAATGACAAATGCTCAGACAAAGGTCAAGGTTTGAGCTACATATAAACTACCAAATGCACACGAAAATTGTCACGCAATCACCTGAAAAATCAAACTTCAAAGGAAAATTTGTATGTCGCCCACACTCACAGGAGAACACATGAAGTCATCCGAATTGTGAGCAGAAAGGAAGAAAAGAAGAAAAGAGAAAATCAAGCACAGAACTAAAAGCATGCATGTGTCATAAAAAGTACATTACTTTTTCAGACAAGGACAAAATTCCACAGCTATGAGACCAAAAAAGGACAAAAAGGTTCCTAGGTCTTAGCTAAACTTAGACACTGCTGCTACCAAGACAAAGAATACTTCACGCAAGGTCTATCACAAGAGGCAACATTTAATGCAAGAATCTGAGCATTAAATGAGAGGATCAAACTAGTCGTGAACGACTATATCTACTTCAACGGACACTTGTAACGGGCAGATTTCACAAGACTATATATAGGTCTCAACATCAAACCTTAGAAGGTTGGTTGTTTGGCCCGAAATGGTTCAAGCAATAAAAAGAGTGATATCCAGCCCATGATGCAACGAAACCAGAGATAGAGCGTATAGAGTCAAATATGTCATAGTGTATTCATCTCTATAAACTAAGGAGTTCCAAACATGTGTAACTTAGGAACAAAACCTTAGTGAGTGTACCAACTTATGTATCCTCTCCATGAGAGTAAACCAAACACTCAATCATTGTAAAGACAAGGTTGCATACCTTCGTGAGTGTAGAAATCTATGTATCCTCTCTAGGAGAGTAAATCATACACTCCAACCAAACTTGTCTATGAGGTTAGCGGAAAAACACATAAAAGGGGGGTTGAATAAGTGTGTGTGTGAACAAAGGTATTTTAAAACCGTTTTCGCAAGAGTAGTGCTCTTCGTCCACTGCACTTTTGAATATTATACGGTTGTGCGGAGTTTTCTTAACATACGATCAATACATCTGAAGGGTTTATCGTCCACTGGGGAAAATGTCTCGTAAAAATATTAATTGAAGTTCTTGCATTTTCCTTTTCAAGATAGTTTCGTTTAAGGATAATTAGCAGATGAAACTTTCAGTGTAATAAGTTTGTCAAGCAAAGTTAGCGTCTTCGTCTAAAAGTTGTTTGAAAGATATATGAACACTGGACAAAGTCTTTCACAAATGTTTAATTAGTAAGGAAGATTTACGTCTAAGTAAATAAAATGATGCAATCATTTTATACTGGTTCACTCAACAGAGCTACTTCCAGTCCTTCAACTTGAAGGGTTCCACTAGATATGAAATGAAGAACATTGAGTATTATCGTCCACTCCTGGACCTGAGTATTCTTGACCACTCCTGTCCTTGAGTATTCTTAACCACTCCTAGCCCTGAGTATTCTCGACCACTCCTGGCCCGTCAGCTTCACTCACCAACGCTAGTATTCTTAAACTACTTCTAGTTCTCCAAGTATTCTCAACCACTCCTGGCCCATCGGCTTCACTCACCAACGCTAGTATTCTTAAACCACTTCTGGTTCTCCAAGTATTCTCGACCACTCTTGGCCCGTCAGCTTCACTCGCCAATGCTAGTATATTCTTCTCAGCCACTTCTGGCTAGCAGTGAGTATTCTTTGACAAGCCCCTCCGGGCTTTACAAGTATTCTTTTCCTAGCCTCTTCAGGCTTTACAATGTTGGCTAGACATTTTTGGTTGAGTGCATACATAACTCTCACAAAGAGGATTGGAAATTTTCTACACTCATTAAGGTTTGCTACCTTAGTTTTACAGAGACCTGTGTTTGAGTGTTTAGGTTACTCTCATAGAGAGGATACATAGAAAGGTTTTGAGTTTGTTTTGCAGGACTTAAAATGTGAAAATACTGGTTTGCAAAACAAAATGGCTTGTATGGTTGTCATCATCAAAAAGGGGGAGATTGTTGAGATTCATGGAGTGGTGAATCAACTCAAATTTGGAGAATGAAGGTTTTGATGATAACAAAATGTGGATTTTGAGAATCAAAGCTGACCAAGGACATCAACAAGTCAAAATCAAAGTCAAGAAGATAATATGGCTATTATGATGTGTAATAGAGATAGCTCATAAGTTGTATTGTTTTGTTTAGCTTATTTTGCATGTGTGTGCTTTGTGCATAAGTCAATCTTAATCTAATTTGACTAAGAGTGAGTATGATGATGAGTTAGATACTTGAAAAGTTATTTTGATATATAAAACATAGTTTTTGAAAATTGACTCAAAATAATCGATTATCATTAAATATAATCGATTATTCCAACAACGGGTGAAAAGGATGCTTTGCTATAATAATCGATTATTTGTGAAATAATCGATTATTTGTGAAATAATCGATTATCCCAAGAAGCACTCTCTGGAATAATCGATTATCCTGCAAAATAATCGATTATTCTGTTCTTGGTTGATTTCCAGAAATCATGAAGAACAAAATAATCGATTATCCTTTAAAATAATCGATTATCTGGTTCTGAAAATGTTATAAATAGTTTTCACACCTTGAAACTTTAGAATAGAGAATGAGTTAACAATCAAAAAGAGAAAAACGTTATTGTGAAGTCTTTGTGACCTTCTTAGAGTGTTTTCGTTGTGAAACCAAGAAGTAAAATGTTTTTTGAAATGCTTTGAAAAAGATCATCATCATCATCACATTCTTGGAAGAGAAAGATTGAGATTTGCTTTTGAATTCACAGTCTGATTTGTTCAGCTTCCAGGTGAATTCGTTCCTTTTATTCTTTGTGAATAATTGTAAATCTTGAGTAGGTGTCTCAAGTGGTAAGGAATTCTTGTAGTGGGTTTCTACAGGAGGTGCTTTCTTGGGGTCAAGAAAGTGGTTATCTTGAATGTGGGAGTATATGCAGGTGTAGTATGCTTGTAAAACTTCTTCATTGAGATAGTGGAACAAATCTTGATCTGGTTATGATTGAGGACTGGATGTAGGTCACATGTGGAGTGGCTGAACCAGGATAAAAGACTTGTGCAATCTTCTCTTACCCTTATCTTTTACTTTGAGTAATATCTTGGTTGTGTGTGTTAAAGGGAATAATCTTGATTAGCATATTTGTATGCACAACATTGCTTTAAACTGAATAATGGTGTTGCATATTGATTGTTCTTAACTTTGAACTTTATCAAAGATTAATCAAGAAAGCATATAGGACTCATTCCCATTAGCAAGTCTTTCAAGGAACTTCTTTGAGAATTCATATTAGAAAAGTTTAAATTGAAATAAAGATCCTAAGAACTCTAAAAAATTTTAAAGTGTCATAGAATCCAATTCACCCCCTTCTTGGATTGAGCCATTCTTTTCTAACAACATAGGTTTACAACACTCACTAAGGTTTAGTCCATCACTGACATTTCGAATCACCTTAGTCTACAGAGATAAAAATACAATATTACATTGTACATATGACTATGTATGCTCGTCTCTGGTCTCTGATTTTTATGGGCTGAACATAGCTCTTCTTTATGCTTGCACCATTTTTGGTCAGAAACAACCCCTGTCTAAGGTTTGAAGTTGAGGTTTATATAGTCTTGTGATTTCTACCTATTACAACTTCCTGTTGAAGCAAATATAGTCATTCGCGACTAGTTTGATCTTCGCATTTAATGTTCTGATTCTTGCATTAAATGTAGCGTCCTGTTTGTAGACCCCTAAAATTGTCCGGGTCGGAAATAAGACTCAAAGACTCTCGAAGACCGAAGGAAAGTCAGCCGGAAGGACTCCTGGAAGACCCTAGGATGATTCTTTGTAGGTCTAGAAGTCTTAGAGTAGCTTAGAATAAGGGTGTGCGAGGATTGGAGCTCAATACACCCTCCCAGAGGTTCAGTACGGCCGTACTGAGCCATTTGAACTGCAATACGGCCGTAGTGAACTCAATACGGCTGTACTGAAGTTTTTGAACTTCAGTACGGCCATACCAAATTCAATACGGCCGTACTGTAGTTCAAAAACCCAGTACGGGCCGTATTGACCTCCCAGGCCGTATTGCGCCTCAATCCTATAAATAGGACGTCATTTGCACGTCATTCCACACTTTTTCCACACTTCTGGACCCTCGTGCAGAGCATTCTTGGGTTTTTGAGCTATTCTCTGCCCTAGAAGTCTCTCCGAGAGCCAATCCGACGAAGTTCTTGAGTCATGAGCCATTAGCTTGAGACTCGAACAAGTCGAAGGGAAATCTCTTTGATTTCCATAGTAAAAATTATCTTTAGGGAAAGGAGCGAGCGGACGTGTAGTGGGAAGGAGCGCCAAAAAGCCTCCTAAACTTCGTTTTGAATATATAAAAGCCCGCTTCGAAGGTTTCTTTCCAAATCCCTTCTTTTACCGCTTTTATTTATTGCTTTTTGATTGTTGCATTGCATGTTTAGAGTTTTCATCATGTAAATATTTTACTCATAATCGTTTCTAATAAATAGGGGTAATTTAGTAACTTTACACTATTATTTATGAAATAATCCGTCATAAGGAACCCGAAAGGGGCGTTGTGGGGTGCTAACACCTTCCTCGCACGAAACCGACTCCCTTACCCGACTCTGGTTGTAATGGCCAAAGTTGATTTGTGAAAATCAATTGCCTTATATCTTTTTCCAATGTTTTGAGTAAAACATTGGTGGCGACTCCAAGAACCTCTTCTTTTTGCGAAAACCACTAATCCATGGAGGGTCCCGCTTGGGATTAACATGGATTGGTGAGAATCATTTAACAAAATTGTTAGTTCGATGAGGTCTCAATTTGAGAATAAGTCGTTCTAACAATCCATCATTTTTCAAAACTTAAAAAGAGTCCGACCATCGTCGCGAATGCCAACGTCCGTTTCGGCGGGTGGCGACAGATGGCGACTCCACTGGGGAAGCCTCGAGAGTCAGTCTCATGTAGTGATGGATTATTTCTAAAATGATAGTTTAAAATTACTTCATTACCCCTCGCTTGTATGATAATATGTTTTTCCTAATTGGCTTTAATAACTGTTGGATGTTTAAATTTTCGCAATTGTTTGAAATATAAACTGCACACAAACCTTTGCACACAACAGTTCCTTCTATACCCGGGGGCATGAGTGGAAAGCCATAGGGAGTGGATGCTAGTACGGCCGGTTGTCGAATGGGTCTATAGGTGCCCGTAGACCGTTGTCGGAAAGTATCACTCAAGGTGAAAACCATGAACTCAAGTCCGACAGTGCGTTGGAGCTTTCCATCGACTTACGATGAGAGGGATTGGGTCCCTATAATGGGGGCACCTTGGGGGCCTTAGACCGGTGAGAACAGTTAGAACCTCCTTGAATATGCACTTGTCTGCAGGATACCCCTACCTCGTGATTCGCTCGTGACTGTTCGTGGATGAGTGAATTGTTTGTGCATTGTTTATGTGACATTGTTTGAGCATACATTGCATTCTTTAAACATACAACATTCCCTTTTAAAATAAGAATAAATAGGAATAAGAATCTTCCATTACATGGTGTTAACATCTACCCTCATCACATTCATGTAGGTAGTTTCCCTTTTCACCCAAAAAATACAAAAAACAAAATACCAAAAAAAAAAAAATTATTTATCCAAACCAAGCAATATCATGCATCATCTTAGGAACATCCTGAAAACATGATAATGCTTAGTTAAATAAACACAATGCATGCATATTCAACGCCATCATCTCATATCATGCATTCTTATCAAAGATCATGGAGGGATCTAGGGGAGTGCATTGCATACATCTCTCCTAGTAATTCATTAATAATAGTAATAAAAAGAAAGGATTAATCGATGCGTATGTTCGAAGAATGGATCGCACGCCGTTTGTTATTAAGTGTAAGCCAACAACCGCGCCAAGCGAACGCACATCAACTCCGTTGTTGGTAATCAAGACGAATAAAGGGGAAGGTCTGACACCGTTAAGGATCACTGCTCCAAGACCTTTTCCCTACGAATCGAATAAGGCTGTGCCATGGATATACGACATCCATTCTTCTGTCGACAGCGATATCTCTAACATCGCTGGACTTGGGGGCATGACTAGGAGTGGCAGGATCTACACTCCCGAAGATCTTCATGATAAAGCTCCCAAGAATAAAGAAAAGGAAAAAGAAAAAGAGAAAACCGAGGAAAATAAAGAATCTGAGGAGGAGACTGACGAGCTGTTAAAATATATCCGACAGAGCGAGTACTCCATCGTGGATCAACTTCATAGGACGCCAGCAAAGATTACTCTGTTATCATTGATCCTAAGCTCCGAACCGCATCGACAAGCTCTGTTGAAAGTCTTGAACGAGGCATACGTGTCGCACACTATCTCCCAAGACAAGTTTGAGGGGATTGTTAGTCACATCACGGCTAATGATCACCTCACTTTCACCGATGAAGAAATCCCCGCTGAGGGACCGAACCACAACAAGCCCTTGCACATCTCTGTAAAGTGCAAGGCATATCACATCGCTAAAGTCTTGGTGGATAATGGATCTTCCTTGAATGTGATGCCAAAAAGAACGTTCGATCAAGTGGCAATCAAGGGAATCCAAATGCGCCCGAGCAACATGATCGTCCGAGCTTTCGACGGTTCTAAAAGAGAAGTGGTGGGAGAAATTAATCTTCCAATCCAAATTGGACCCACCATCTTTAATGTCGAATTTCAAGTGATGGACATTACTCCCGCATACAGCTGTCTCCTCGGCCGACCTTGGATTCATGATGCGAAAGTTGTTCCCTCTACGCTCCACCAGAAAGTCAAATTCATAGTGGGTGACAAGCTGGTGACCGTACAAGCCGAAGATGACATACTCATCAGCAAGCCATCTGCCATACCTTACGTGGATGCAGCAGAGGAAGCTCTAGAGACCACCTTCCAAGCATTGGAGATCGCCAATGTCGAAACGTTTCCCCGAGAAATGAAGAAGGTAGCCTACATGCTCACCAAGAACGGATACTTGCCTGGACAAGGACTTGGCAAGGATTCCCAAGGAATTCCCGAGCTACCCATTATTAACGATAATCCGGGGAAACAAGGGTTAGGATACAACCCTAATAAAGATCAAAGGACGAAGAGGAACCAAGATCCTTCTCGACGTTCTTTAAGCCAGATCTTTAGGAAGGCCGGTTCACAAGCGTCAAGGCCGGTCGTCGTCATCAAGTGATCTTCTCCTTCCGATAGGGATGTATAGACCTGATGACTATTAGAGATTACTCCTCGGGGACAGCCCGACCCCCGAGCCTCGATAGGGCACATGTTTCCGCTATAATTATAATAAAATCGTTCTTTATTATTTCTTATTGCTTCTTTTCTTGCTTGCAATAAATTTCTAGACCACATTATTTTAACCCTGTTTGAATAAGCATGGATGAGGTTAAAATTGTCTTAATAACAATAAACCCGCATCATTTTTATGTGGAAGTGTGTGTGACAACTTGGAGCACCTTTCCTTGGCCTCGACAAGTGCTGTCATGGATAAAAAAACAAAATCCTAAAAAACAAAAAAAGCTCGGCAGGAAACCCAAAAAGGGGGCTGCGCAAAAATAAGAGCAAAGAACCCGCGAGGAATCCCACGAAAGGGTGACCTAGGCAAAAGTTAGGGTTGCAAAAACGAACAAAAACAAAGGTCCGCTGAGACGCCACAAAGGGGTGTTTTAGGCAAAAATAAGGACAATCAAAAAAGCAAAAGAAATCCATGATGGTACCATGAGCTGAATTCAAAAAGAAAGGTTCAAGGGAAGCTATCTAAGTTGTCGAATCACAACGTCAATAACAAGACTTTCTTAACTTCATAAGTGTTTAATCAAACAAGCCTAAACCCATGAGCCTACCTTGGCCAGCCATTCTTACAAAAACCGTTTTCAAAACAATAATAATCCCCTCTAAAACACAAAACTTTTGAACAAAAATATCTTTCCTTTCTTTTCTCTTGTCCCAAACGATTTTAGAATAATCTAGTGGAAACATGGAGATATAGTGGTCAATAGGAAGGTTGATACGTCTTCTAAAGGAAGGGAACGATCACTGGGTTGATGACACCAATCTCGATATAATACGCATCGTTCCTCGGTTACAGAAATCGGCAGCGCACAGCTCGTCTAGAGGAATGGCAAAAATCCAAGCAAAGAAACGCATCGGTTAATTCTTTTGAAAAATAAATCAAATAGAATTAGGTGCATCATACCGCATACATGCATACAGATGATAGGTGTACTGGAAGATCACTTATTCTCTGTTTATTGAAAAAATAATAATAACAAAAAACAAAAAGAACAAAAAAAACAACAAAACATATAAACTTCAGAAAAAACAATGCGCCCGTACCATGTTCAGTACGCCCGTACTAAAATTAGGGTTATGAACAAATTTTCAACTCAATACGGGCGTACTGAAATGAATACGGCCGTATTGGCCATAACGTCCACACCAATACGGGCGTATTGAATTCAATACGGCCCGTATTGGCCTATTCTTTTGTACATCAACAACATCTTCATTCCTCTGCATACTTTATCTGTGAGTGTGTTTGAGATCCCTCCGATTCCGAAAAAAGCGGAAAATCGACAAAAAAGGCAAAAATTCAGAAAATCCAACAATTCGTACAGAATAACTGAGCCTGGAGAGGCTTGCCGAAATAATACTCCCCAGAGACATCTTAGCTTGCACTCTTGGGCCGAATTCCCAGTGAAAGCTATCAGAGCAAGATCAGCAAGATTCCCCAATGGAAGCATGATCATCCAAACAAAATATCTGAGTCAAAGGACTCAGACTTCCTCAGTGGAAATAGCTTTCCAACTCGAGCGACAAGTGAAGCAAAGCCTAAAGAGGCTTTCTAAATAATACTCTGGGATACACAAGATCCTCAATCCCCATTCGCCTACTCAGAGGCACTCAAGGAAAATCCAAAAAGATCAATACCCATTCCCCAAGCGGAATTCGGTATTCAACCAAAAAACCAAACGTCAAGATAATCCGCCTAACAGAAGAGGCCAATCAAGATCAATACGACAGAATCCCCCAGCGGATAACAGCCTACGCAGAGGCAACAAAACTAGAAAATCAAAAGAGTCACCCGAATAAGGATAACCGGGATACTCCACCAACGTCGAAAGGACGTCAGCCAATCATAAGGCATCGCTCACCTCAGAAAGAGCATCTTTGTGTCTGCATCCCCAAGGAATCAGAATTTCCCCAGTGGGCACCAACTACGCAATGGAAAGTTGGGACACAAGAACCTATGAGTAACTGCACATCCCTTAGACGGATCCCTGCGTTATCCAGCCCTCAGCGGCACCAAAATCAAAAACAACCGTCGAAGCAGCATCGTGGACTGTGGAGACAAAATCATCACAACAGAATCCCCCAGCGGATAACAGCCTACGCAGAGGCAACAAAACCAGAAAATCAAAAGAGTCACCCGAATAAGGATAACCGGGATACTCCACCAACGTCGACAGGACGTCAACCAATCATAAGGCATCGCTCACCTCAGAAAGAGCATCTTTGTGTCTGCATCCCCAAGGAATCAGAATTTCCCCAGTGGGCACCAACTACGCAATGGAAAGTTGGGACACAAGAACCTATGAGTAACTGCACATCCCCTAGACGGATCCCTGTGCTATCCAGCCCTCAGCGGCACCAAAATCAAAAACAACCGTCGAAGCAGCATCGTGGACTGTGGAGACAAAATCATCACAAATCCCTGGAGAGGGCAAACTCACGCTACCAAAGTGACCAGAAGCACGGAGGTATGCAACCCTGGAGAGGGCAAACTCACGCTACCGAGGTTGTCAGAAACACCGAGGTATGCACGAGCCTGGAGAGGCGACGACTAATACTCAGCTACCCCATCGTCAGAAACACGGAGGTATGCAGCTACCAAGGTTGTCAGAAACACCGAGGTATGCACGAGCCTGGAGAGGCGACGACTAATACTCAGCTACCCCGTCGTCAGAAACACGGAGGTTTGCAGCTACCGAGGTTGTCAGAAACACCGAGGTATGCACGAGCCTGGAGAGGCGACGACTAATACTCAGCTACCCCGTCGTCAGAAACACGGAGGTATGCAGCTACCGAGGTTGTCAGAAACACCGAGGTATGCATGAGCCTGGAGAGGCGACGACTAATACTCAGCTACCCCGTCGTCAGAAACACGGAGGTATGCAGCTACCGAGGTTGTCAGAAACACCGAGGTATGCACGAGCCTGGAGAGGCGACGACTAATACTCAGCTACCCCGTCGTCAGAAACACGGAGGTATGCAGCTACCGAGGTTGTCAGAAACACCGAGGTATGCTCGAGCCTGGAGAGGCGACGACCAATACTCAGCTACCGACGTCGTCAGAAACACGGAGGTATGCAGCTGTCAACGTCGTCAGAAACACGGAGGCAGCAGACCCTGGAGAGGGCAAACTCACGCTACCGAGGTTGTCAGAAACACCGAGGTATGCACGAGCCTGGAGAGGCGACGACTAATACTCAACCTGGAGAGGCCACTCAACAATTTTCCCACCGGAAGACACTACAAGTCGGAAGGATGGCTTACTCCCCGGACAATTGGGTCAACTCCTTTACTTGTCAACCGGTACACCAAAAAGCCGTTCGACTAAGTAAAGGGGGGCAGCTGTAGACCCCTAAAATTGTCCGGGTCGGAAATAAGACTCAAAGACTCTCGAAGACCGAAGGAAAGTCAGCCGGAAGGACTCCTGGAAGACCCTAGGATGATTCTTTGTAGGTCTAGAAGTCTTAGAGTAGCTTAGAATAAGGGTGTGCGAGGATTGGAGCTCAATACACCCTCCCAGAGGTTCAGTACGGCCGTACTGAGCCATTTGAACTGCAATACGGCCGTAGTGAACTCAATACGGCCGTACTGAAGTTTTTGAACTTCAGTACGACCGTACCAAATTCAATACGGCCGTACTGTAGTTCAAAAACCCAGTACGGGCCGTATTGACCTCCCAGGCCGTATTGCGCCTCAATCCTATAAATAGGACGTCATTTGCACGTCATTCCACACTTTTTCCACACTTCTGGACCCTCGTGCTGAGTATTCTTGGGTTTTTGAGCTCTTCTCTGCCCTAGAAGTCTCTCCGAGAGCCAATCCGACGAAGTTCTTGAGTCATGAGCCATTAGCTTGAGACTCGAACAAGTCAAAGGGAAATCTCTTTGATTTCCATAGTAAAAATTATCTTTAGGGAAAGGAGCGAGCGGACGTGTAGTGGGAAGGAGCGCCAAAAAGCCTCCTAAACTTCGTTTTGAATATATAAAAGCCCGCTTCGAAGGTTTCTTTCCAAATCCCTTCTTTTACCGCTTTTATTTATTGCTTTTTGATTGTTGCATTGCATGTTTAGAGTTTTCATCATGTAAATATTTTACTCATAATCGTTTCTAATAAATAGGGGTAATTTAGTAACTTTACACTATTATTTATGAAATAATCCGTCATAGGGAACCCGAAAGGGGCGTTGTGGGGTGCTAACACCTTCCTCGCACGTAACCGACTCCCTTACCCGACTCTGGTTGTAATGGCCAAAGTTGATTTGTGAAAATCAATTGCCTTATATCTTTTTCCAATGTTTTGAGTAAAACATTGGTGGCGACTCCAAGAACCCCTTCTTTTTGCGAAAACCACTAATCCATGGAGGGTCCCGCTTGGGATTAACATGGATTGGTGAGAATCATTTAACAAAATTTTTAGTTCGATGAGGTCTCAGTTTGAGAATAAGTCGTTCTAACAATCCATCATTTTTCAAAACTTAAAAAGAGTCCGACCATCGTCGCGAATGCCAACGTCCGTTTCGGCGGGTGGCGACACTGTTCATAGACAATGTGTGAAGTTACCTTGCTCAGTTAGTAGTTGTATCTGAGTGTAGTAGAGTCCTAGGAAACTTCTGTCCTTTTCTGACCCTATAGCTGTGGAGCTTTTGTCCTTGCCTGAAAAAGTGATGTACTTTTTTTGACATATGCATGATTAAACGTTTGAGCATTTTCTCTTCTTTCTTCTTTTCTTCAAATAATTCAAATGACTTCGTGTGTTCTTCTATGAGTGTAGACGATATTTAAATTTTCTTTTGAATCATGATTTCTCAGGTGATTGTGTGTCATTCTTTGTCCGCGTCTGGTAGTCGACTTTTAGTTCAATACTTTGTTTGATCAGCATTTTGACTTTTCTTTCATCTTGGTCAACCTTGAATATGGTTAGGCTTTCCATTTCTTCTTGGTCATTGATCACCTTCCGTCTGAGTCTTTATGTGCTACCTAGACTGTATTTTGCATGGTCTTGTTGAGTGTTTATGTTGGCCTTCTGTCTTGTGCCATCTGATGCGTATGCCCCTTTATCATTTTACTTGTTCCTATATCTTTCTGAAACACTAACTCACTTGTTAGAGATAATAGCATGTATTATATTTGTCTCACTCAAAAACCTTTTTGGGAGTTTCTTCGTCTAACTTAACAGTCTAGCTGACACCGTAAAGCCTGAAGAGGCTAGGGAAAGAATACTTGTAAAGCCCGGAGGGGCTTGTCAAAGAATACTCACTCCGAGCCTGAAGAGGCTGATTAAAGAATATCAGCGCTAGTGAGTGAAGCTGGCAGGCCAAGAGTGGTCGAGAATACTTGGACTAGGAGTGATTCTGACCTGGGTGGTCCATAATACTCATTGCTAGCTAGAAGTGGCTAAAAAGAATATACTAGCATTGGTGAGTGAAGCCGACAGGCCAGGAGTGATCGAGAATACTTGGGGAACTAGAAGTGGTTTAAGAATACTAGCGTTGATGAGTAAAGTTGACGGGCCAGGAGTGGTCAAGAATACTCTGGTCCAGAAGTGGACGATAATACTCAATGCTAGCTTGAAGAGGCTGAAAAGAAGATACTAGCATTGATGAGTGAAGTCAATGGGCCAGAAGTGGTTGACAATACTTTTTGTACTTAATTGATTATCTAGTGGAACCCTTCAGTTGAAAGAGATTGGACATAGCTTAGTTGAGCGAACTAGTATAAATATGATTGCACTGTCTTATTTATATTTCAAACGCAAACTCTTCCTAACTGATAAATCATGTTGAAAACCTTGTTTATTATTTATTCTTCATTGAAACTATTTTTCCAGACGAAGACGCAAATTTTGGTTAGCAAGCATAGTACACTGAAAAGCTTTATCTACTGCCTATCTTTGATTGAAATTATTTTGAAAAGGAAAATGCAAGAATCGTACTCATTATTGTTATATGAAACATTTTCTCTCAACAGTTGATAAATAGTTCAGACGCAATGCCCTTGTGTTAAGCAAATTCTGCATAACTGTCTGGTATTTAAAAGTGCAATGGATGAAGAATATTACTCTTGCGAAAATGGCTTTTAAGATATCCTTGTTCACACACACATTCAACCCCCTTCTATGTGTTTCATGTCTAACTGTAGCATTCACTCTTCTTAACTTTTTATACGTACCGCAACCTAATCCTCCTTAGCTAATAAAATAAAATGAATGAAATTAATGAGCTAATCTAGAATGCTTGTCATTTTTTTTTGCCTAATCTTTATCATGTTTCTATTATCTAAAGGGAACGATGCATGGAGATGAGATTTCTTTTATTCATTTTTTTTTTAAAAAGGCAACTAACTACCTATATGATGTTAATGGAATGATGACCTAAGAATGTACAAAGAGGTATAAAATTTTTATTTTTTTTTATCTTTATTATCTGTTTTCTTATTTTAAAATTCCAATCCATCTTATTAGAAGAAAAAAAATAATACAAACAAATGCGCACACACATGCTCAATCAACGTACACCCACGAACGATCATGTTCAAATCCTTGATCTATGGTCCCTGTTAAGAAAAGTGCATTGTATAGGATAGTTCTAATCTCAATTGTCTTAAAGCCCCTAAGGTGCCCCCATTATAAGGACCCAGTATCTCTATCGCCTTCACCTGGCAAACTCTAAGATCTGTCGCAGTATTTTGGACTACAGTAACTGGTTGTCACCTTGAGTGTGATTTCTGACAAGGCTCGCAGGCTCCAAGGCCAAACTTTGGCCGGTCGTACGTCAACCACTCCCTATGTTTAATACCCTCATGCCCCTGGGTGTAGGGGGACTATTATGTGCTATGGTTTGTGTCCAGTTGTTAATTCAAGCATGTGCAGAATTTAAACAAGCAAACAGATATCAAAGCCAAACAAAGAAAACAAACAAGGCAAAGGGGGAAAATATTTAAATTATTATTCAAATTTTATTAACTTCATCATTTATTTAGGTCTGACCCTCTTAAAACTTCCCTAGTGTAGTTGTAGACACCCAATTTCGTCCGGGGGGCACACAAACAAAGAAATGGACCTCCATTATGAAGGAAAAGAGCTTCCGAAGCAGGCAAATAACAAGACAGGACATCAGAAGGCCTAAAGGCCAAATAGGGTGTTTTTAGTAGCCCGGAACGGGCTGTTCCAAAATCGGAACGACCCGTTCCAAAGTCAGAACGGGCCGTTCCAAAATTTGAACGGGCCGTTCTGAACCCCGGAACGGGCCGTTCCAATATCAGAACGGGTCGTTCCAATATAACTAAAAACACCTAAAGAGGCTTGTGTGGAACGGGCGTTCCAATACCAGAACGGGCCGTTCCAAACAAGGCAAATTTGGAATGGGCCGTTCTGGAAAGGTGAAATTCGTGTTATTTTCTACTCTGGAACGGGCCGTTCCGTTTTCAGAACGGGACGTTCCAGAGTACGAAATTTACACATAATAATTGGGCCAGAACGGGCCGTTCCGAAACTGGAACAGGCCGTTCTGGCCCACTGCTGATCCCTATAAATTGAAGCCTTGGGCACAGTTCTCATGGCGGCCAGAGAAATTTCGAATAAGACTCCTTTGAGAACGAAAATTCTCTATCTCTCTCCCTTTTATTATATTTCTTGAGATTTGTGTCGCATCTCTATATTCTGTCTCTCCTATTGTATTTCTTGAGATCTGTGAGACATACTATAGTGTGAAAGGTCGCCACAAAACACCTTTTCCATATTTGAAGATTCAATAAAGCTTGTTCAAGAGGTATTTCATTCAATCTTCTTTTCTTCTTTTTATTCCTCATTTTTTATTTCCTTTTTATTATAATAAACGTCATAATGTAGATATTTTAGGGAAATTGCTTAATTTATATTTTAAGTATGTAAATAAACATTATTAAAGGGGATTTAATATTTAATCTATTAATTCTTATTACGTTATCTTCATCATAGGGTACCGATTTAGGGCATTGTAGAGGTGCTTAATACCTTCCCTACACGTAGTTGACCCCCAAACCCAATTTTAGTTATCAAGGTCATTATTGGATCTTTAAAAACCTTTTCTTTTTCTAATATTTTGAGTAAAATATTGGTGGCGACTTCATGAACCTATTTTCAAAACCATTAATTAAGGATTAGTCTGGTGTCCGGGCATTCCTTAATTAATGAGACTTTTAAAAGGATGTCTAAATCATAGGTCGCAAGATCAGAAATTTTCGGGTTGCGACAGATGGCGACTTCACTGGGGAAGTTTTAAGAGGGTCAGGCCCAAATAAATGATGAAGTTAATAAAATAAGAATAATAATTTAAATATTTTTCCCCTTTACCTTGTTTGTTTTCTTTGTTTGGCTTTGATATCTGTTTGCTTATTTAAATTTCGCACTTGTTTGAAATAAAATTGTACACAAACCTTTGCACACAACAGTTCCCCCGTCACCCGGGGGCATGAGGGTATTAAACATAGGGAGTGGTTGACGTACGACCGGCCCAAGTTTCGCCTTGGAGCCTACAAGCCTTGTCGGAAATCACACTCAAGGTGATAACCGGTTACTCTAGCCCGAAATACTGCGACAGACCTTAGAGTTTTCCAGGTGATGGCGACAGAGATATTGGGTCCCTATAATGGGGGCACCTTGGGAGCCTTAAAGAACAGTGAGATTAGAACCGTCCCACACAACGCACTTTTCTTGACAGGGACCACAGACCAAGGATTTGATCATGATCGTTCGTGGGTGTACGTTGATTGAGCATATGTGTGTGCATTTGTTTGTATTATTTTGTTCTAATAAGATGGATTGAAATTTTATAATAAGCAAACAATAAAGATAATAAAAAATAATAATAATAAAAATGTTATACCCCTTTGTACAGTCTTAGGTCAGCATTCCATTAACATCATATAGGTAGTTTTCTTTTTGTAAAAAAAATTCAATAAAAGAAATCTCATCTTTACCATGCATCATTCTCCTTTAGATAATAGAAAGATGATAAAAATTAGGCAAAAAAATGACATGCATTCTAGATTAGCTCATTAATTTCATGCATTTTATTTTATTAGCTAAGGAGGTTTAGGTTGCCGTATGTATAGAAAGTTAAGAAAAGTGAATGCTCTAATATACGACAGTATCTGCGCTCTAAAGAAAAGCCCAAATCAATTTTTAAAAATATTATAGTTGGGCCCTTGCTTTGATATGTTTATTAAAGTAAGTCTTCTTAGAATCTGATATAGATTCTCGCTTAATACTTTCAATGTCTATTTAAGAATTCATAGATAAACAAATCAATGAGACTGATATTTATTATTCTCAACTTTCTATGCATTCTGCATTACATTCATTTAGATCATATCCTTCTTTGTAAAAGAATAAATGGGAATAAAAAGGGAAATTAACTTATGTGCGTTAGTCGAAAGTAATGGAAAGTAAGGACGCCAACTCTTGCCCCAAAAGGATAAAGTCGTGTCGTGCAACCAGGAAATCCAAGTGGTATAGGAGAAACGACTAGGAGTTAATAAAGAGAACTTGAGGAGGAGGAATCCCTCAAACACCGAGGCAAGTGAATAGAGTTTTCTCGAAAAGTGATTTCAACAAGAGAGAAACATTATTTGTTAAGAAGTTGCTAGAATGAAAACCCACAAAGGGCGTTCTAGGCAAAAAAAAAAAAAAAAAAAAAAAAAAAAAAAAAAAACAATGTTTGTTCGAGCTGAAAATCGAGAGACAGCTTGAATGTTCCTCTTGAGAAGCAAGACTCCATGGAAAGCTCTATCATCGTTTCTACCCATTCCTACTTCTTAGGAAAGTCTCAGGATATGGGTTGGCAACACCTTCATGAGAAAGAAGCCAAAGGACTTCCCTCTACACGAGATCTTCTGAAGTGCCCTCCCGCTACACGAGATCTTCTGAAGCGCCACATCCATGCAAGTGGAGAACTAACTCTACGGTTAGATGACTTAGGCCTCTCTAAGGGGCAACCTCCTTTTTCTTTCTGTACGAATCACGAACTTGGGGCATGCTCGGGCCCTCAAGCTACATTAAATGGGCACGTGTAGATTAAAAATTCTATTTTAATGCCATACATTTTTCTACTTCGTTTCTCTTCTTCCTCTTATCTACTCTAAGCCTCGTCATCAAACCTTAAATGAACAAGTACATTTGAAATAAGGACGTCATTAGAAACAATGGCTTAATACGCAATAAATAAAAAAAACACATAAAGATCAAGCAAATTGGGCATGACTTGTGGATAAAAGTCCAAATGAAATCAGTGCAAGGGGAATCCCCCTTCAATGAAGGAATGAAAAATGATCACAAATGCTGCAAAGACAAAAGCCTGGCAGGAAATCCACTAAGGGGGCTGCGCAAAAATTAGGGCAAGGTCCGCTAGGAGATCCACAAACAAAAAGGGTAGCCTAGGCAAAAGTGAGGATAAAAAAAATGTCTGCTAGGGAACACATCTCAAATAACCTAGGCAAAAGTTAGGACAAAGCAGCATCCCGAGCTGAAAACCGAAAGGCGGCTCGATAAGATCATTTAATCAATATGGAATCCCAAGTCATCGCTTAACTTTGAAGGAAATAATAAGCTAACGCGGAAAATGATTTCCTCACTTTGAATGTGCTTGTTCATCAGCCTAAACCACTAGCCTACCTCGGCCAGCCATTCTTCTATAAACCATTTTTGAAAAAAAAAATCTTTTCTACCAAAACTTCTTATATATATATCCTCTTCCTCTCTTTCCTTTTGACCTATATGGCATTAAGATAAATTTGAAAGATACATGGAGTATGCACAGTGAACACTCACAAAGAGAAGATGGAGGTGTCCTAGAACAGAGTCTAGGTACACCCGATCTAAGGGCTAATATATCATATTCGGTACAAGCGAGAAGGCCGAACTACACAAACCTCAGGTTCAAAAAAGCAGCGCTAAATTCGACACGGCTAAAAGGGTATAACTTCATTTTATAAATAAAAAAATATATATATAAATAAATAAATAATAAATATAATAAACAAATCCAATCCATTCTTGTCTTGCATTTTCATGTGCATCCATGCATCCATACTCACCATGGGGCATCCACAACCATCCATCAACAATCAACAATTAATCATCCATGAATCAAAAGGACTCTGCAACAAGCGCCTGGAGGGGCATCACAATACTCATGTGGCAGGGGCAACACTGAAATCCCTGCTAGCCATCCACTTCTCTGCCCACCAACACAGGGGCACATCAAACATCTCCTGCCCATCCACCTGGGGCAGTCTTTCATCCCACAACACCAACAAGAAAAGCCAAGAAAGAGAAACACAAATTCCAATTGACAGCATCTGAACAAAAGACAAAAGCAGCCCAAATTAGAGGCATCACGACACACCTCCTGTCCAACATCCTTGGGGCAATATCTACCAAAATTCAAGCAAACCAATGAGGGCACCGACAGTTTCCTCAAAATACAACAAAGGTCTGGAGAGACTGTACTCGCATCCCAATCTGGTATACGACAAAGCCGTGAGGGAAAGGTTTGGAGAGACTGTACTCGCATCTGTAGACCCCTAAAATTGTCCGGGTCGGAAATAAGACTCGAAGACTCTCGAAGATCAAAGGAAAGTCAGCCAAAGGGACTCTTAGAAGACCGTGGGATGACAATCTGTAGGTTTAGAGGTCTTAGAGTAGCAAAAAATAAGAAAGTGGAGGGAATGAAGCCCAATACGGCCTCCCAAAAGTTCAGTACGGCCGTATTGAACATTTTAAACTACAATACGGCCGCACTGAACTCAATACGGCCGTATTGAAGTTTCTGAACTTCAATACGGCTGCACTGAACTCAATACGGCTGCACTGAACTTCAATACGGCTGCACTGAACTCAATACGGCCGTATTGAGGTTTTTTGAACTTCAATACGGCCGTACTGAATTCAATACGGCCGTATTGTAGTTCAAAACTTCAATACGGACCGTATTGACCCCCAGAGGCCGTATTGCGCCTCATCCCTATAAATATGACGTCAATTGGACGTCATTCGACACTTTCACACTGAGTTTTAACCCTCTTCTTGAGTATTCTGGGTTTTTTTGAGCAGTGCTCTGCCTAGAAATCACTCGGAGAGTTGATCCGACAAAGTTCTCGAGTTCTGAGCCTTTTGCTTGAGTCTCGAACTGAGTCGAAGGGAAATCCTCCGGATTTCCATAGTTAAAATTTTCTAGGAGGGAGCGAGCGGGCTTGTAGAGCGAGGGAACGCCAAAAAGCTTCCCAGTTTTACTTGAATATAAAAGCACGCTTCAAAGGTTTCTTCTTAAGACCTTCCTTTTACTGCTTTCTGTGTGTATATTTAACTGTCATCATGTAGATAGTTAAGTTATAATTGTTTAGAATAAATAGGGGTAATATAGTAATTTCGCACTATTATTTTTAGAAATAATCTGTCATAGGGAACCCGAAAGGGGCGCTGTGGGGTGCTAACACCTTCCCCACGCGTAACCGACTCCCTTACCCGACTCTGGTTGTCATGGCCGAAGTCGATTTTTGAATCGATTGCCTTAAACTTCTTTTTCCAATGTTTTGAGTAAAACATTGGTGGCGACTCCATGAACCCTTCCTTTTTATGAAAACCGCTAATCCATGGAGGGTCCCACTTAGGATTAACATGGATTGGTGAGCCTTTTAATAAAATTGCTCGTTTGACAAGGTCTCAGTTTGAGAATAAGTCATTCTAGCAATCCATATTTTTAAACAAATAAAAGAGTCCAACCATCCTTCGCGAATGCCGAAAGCCCGTTTCGGGCCGGTGGCGACAGATGGCGACTTCACTGGGGAAGCCTCGAGAGTCAGTCCCATTTAGTGACAGATTATTTTTAACAAATAATAGTTAAAATTACTTTATTACCCCTTGTTTGTATGATAACATGCTTTATTTATATGGCTTTAATAAACTGTTGTATGTTTAGTTTTCGCAAATGTTTGAAATAAAAACTGCACACAAACCTTTGCACACAACAGTTCCCTCTATACCCGGGGGCATGAGTGGTAAGCCATAGGGAGTGGATGTTAGTACGGCCGGTTGTCGAATGGGTCTATAGGTGCCCGTAGACCGTTGTCGGAAAGCATCACTCAAGGTGATAACCATGAACTCGAGTCCGACAGTGCGTTGGAGCTTTCCATCGACTTACGACGAGAGGAATTGGGTCCCTATAATGGGGGCACCTTGGGGGCCTCAGACCGGTGAGAACAGTTAGATCCACCTTGAATATGCACTTTTCTGCAGGATACCCCTACCTCGTGATTCGCTCGTGACTGTTCGTGGATGAGTGAATTGTTTGTGTAAATGCTTATGTGCAATTGTTTGTGCATTAATAATAAACCTCGTGATAAGGTCTAAAGAATAATCCCCATGCATGAAAATACCATGACATGAGAGGAAAGACCATGTGTGAAAATATAATAAAAGTGAGGAGCATGTGCATCATTACCAATAAGTTATCATGCATCCTCATAAACCATGCATTCTAGGATCACCAATACCTCTTGACATGAGTAAAAGAGACCCATAATTATCGAGATTCTCCGTTGAGGAGAGATCATAAGTCAAGGAGGGTAGTAACACTCTGTTTTAAAAAGGCAGCGCCTTAAAAATGGAGGGTTATCAAGCTCATGTCAAGAGCGTATTCATTCCATAAATTAATTAGATTAAATATTCATTTTTAGAAAGTGGCTGGTCATCTCTCTGTCCTCACACGCGCGCAGAAAATCAAGAAGATGGAAGCGCTGGAGGACCAAAATAAGAAGCTTACAGCCGAGCTCTCACAGCTCAAAGAACAAATGACGCAAATGATGAAATTCATGCGTCACCATAATGTACATGGGTCTCACCACAGTGACCATGAGTCCCATCATCATGAGGAGGAGGAACATGAGGAAGAACCTCCACGAGCTGTACCCCTCGGGGCGGGGATCATGATTAAAGAGCCCGAGGTTTCAAAGGAACAATTCCATGCTCTTGAGGATCGGCTAAGGGCTATGGAGGGGCATGATTTTGACATCAAAGATGTCGCCGACATGTGCTTGGTGAGGGACATCCAATTCCCTCCCAAATTCAAAGTGCCCGATTTCCCAAAATATGTGGGATCGACTTGCCCCAAAAGTCATCTCACCATGTATTGCCGAAAAATGGCTGCATATGCTACCAATGAAAAGCTCTTGATCCATTGCTTCCAAGAGAGCTTGGCTGACACCGCACTCAATTGGTATATGCAGCTGGATGGAAGTCAAGTGTGCACATGGAGGCAGTTGGCCGACGCCTTTCTCAAGCGCTATAAATATAACATCGACCTAACACCCGATAGGTCCGATCTTCAAGCCTTGAGTAAGACAAATGATGAATCCTTCAAGGCGTACGCCCAACGATGGAGGGAGTTGGCGGCACAAATAGAGCCCCCGCTGTCGGATAAGGAGACGGTGTCCCTATTCATAAATTCGTTGACCGGTCCCTATTATGACAAGATGATAGGGAACACGACAACACTCTTCTCGGACATCATCACCATTGGCGAAAGAGTGGAACAAGGGTTGAAAAGTGGGAAGCTAGCTGGGCTTTCCCAATCATTTGAAGCCAAGAAGACCTACGGGAAGAAGAAGGAGGGAGGAGTCAATGCCGTAAATATTTCTTCATCTTCTTCCACTTCGAAGTCAGGAAAGTCGCAATACAACCCTGTGAAGAAGTTTGATAAACTTCCGACCACATATAGCGACCTCCTGCCGAAGCTAGTGGAAGCACGTCTTCTAGCTTACGTTCCACTAAAGAAGATTGATCCACCTCATCCCTATTGGTACAAACCGCAATACAAATGTCTATACCATTCGGGGGCATCGGGGCATTCAACGGAGAAATGTAGAGCTCTCAAAAATAAGGTCCAAGACCTTATCGATGCAGGGTGGATCACTTTTGATTCAACAGCGCCCGACGTGAGCAAGAATCCTCTGTCGAAGCAGGAGTAGAGAGAAGAGCAAGCCACAATAGGGCCCCTCCATATTCTTCTTTTAGGGACTCATGATCAGTACCCGAGATCATGAGAACCTTTTCATGTAAATAAGGGTTTTTGTACAGTTTTAATACATATCAATAAAGAGGCATTTTTCACATATCATTCTCTCTTTTGTTCTTTTCTCTCTTTCCTCATTAAAAATTCTAAACCTAAACAGAACCAATAAAATAATTATGTCTGTAATTGTTCGCTCTGACCGGGATCCGAAAGTGAATGGGTTGAGTTGGAGAGTGATGAGGAGACCATCTCTCCGGATCTGCAAAGACTGCTAGAACAAGAAGCTCGCCTACTCCAACTCGTCAAGAGAAATTGGAGACTGTGAATTTGGGGCATGGCCGAGAGATATAAGAGGTCAACATTGGGACCCATATCAGTGATGAAATAAGGACACATGTTTCCGCTATGATTATAATAAAATCATTCTTCATTGCTTCTTTTCTTGCTTATAATAAAATTCTAAACCACATTATTTTTAACCCTGTTTGAATAAACATGAATGAGGTTAAAATCATCTTAATAATAATAAACCCACATCATTTTTATGTGGAGGTGTGTGTGACAACTTGGAGCACCTTCCCTTGGCCTTGACAAGTGCCATCATGGGTAAAAAGAAATCTTTCAAAATAAAAGAAGCTCGGCAGGAAACTCAAAAAGGGGACTGCGCAAAAATAAGAGCAAAAGACCCGCTAGGAATCCCACGAAAGGGTGACCTAGGCAAAAGTTAGGGTTACAAAAATAAACAAAAACAAAGGTCCGCTAAAACGCCACAAAAGGGTGTTTTAGGCAAAAATAAGGACAATCAAAAAACAAAAATAAATCCATGATGGTACCATGAACCGAATTCAAAAAGAAAGGTTCAAGGGAAGTTATCTAAGTTGTCAAATCACAACGTCAATAAACAAAGATTTTCTTAACTTCATAAGTGTTTAATCAAACAAAGCCTAAACACATAAGCCTACCTTGGCCATCCATTCTTATAAAAACCATCTTTGAAAAATAAATCCCCTCTAAAACACAAACTTCAGAATAAAAGTATCTTTCCCTTCTTTTCTCTCTTGTCCCAAATGATTTTAGAATAATCTAGTGGAAGCATGGAGAAATAAATCATCACTGATAATGGATCTAATCTGAACAACAAAATGATGGAAGAACTGTGCCAAGAATTCAAGATCCAACACCATAACTCTTCCCCATATCGGCCAAAGATGAATGGGGCAGTCGAGGCAACCAATAAGAACATCAAGAAAATAGTGCAAAAGATGGTTGTCTCATTTAAAGACTGGCACGAGATGTTACCCTTCGCTCCTCATGGCTATAGGACTTCAGTACGTACATCTACAGGAGCTACTCCATTCTCCCTCGTTTATGGGATGGAGGCACTTCTACCCGTCGAAGTCGAGATACCTTCTCTAAGGGTAATCATGGAAACAAAACTTTCCGAGGTAGAATGGGTTCAAAGCCGATACGACCAGTTGAACCTTATCAAAAAGAAACGGCTGAACGCCATATGCCATGGTCAAGCCTATCAGAGGAAGATCAAAAAGGGCTTTTGACAAGAAAGTCCACCCTCGAGTCTACCATGAGGGAGAGTTGGTAATGAAGAAATTGCTACCAACTCAAAAGGACAAAATCGGAAAGTGTGCCCCAAATCACGGAGGACCATACATGGAAAAACGAGCCTTCTCAGGAGGAGCATTGATCCTCACAGACATAGATGGAGAAGAACTTCGATACCCAGTCAACGCCGACGTGGTAAAGAAGTATTATGCTTGAAGACGTTGCTTGCATAAGCCCGCTAGGATGAAAACCCAAAAAAGGGCATCCTAGGCAAAAGTTAGGGCAAAACAAAAAGCCCGCCAGTACAAGGGTACTAGGCAAAACAAAGGCAAAATTATCCCCGCTAGGATACGTCCTAGGCAAAAGTTAGGGGCAAAAGAATAAGATGTAAAAGCAAAGCAAGCAACGGTCACTTGAATCGAAAACCAAAAGGCGGTTCAAGTGATTATTTTCTAGAAGCAAGCGTCTTGCAGCATCTACACTCCTGGCTCAGGCATCTCACCCGAAGCGATTAGGGGAACGGGAAGAGCGACAATTACAGATATAATTGTTTAAGCCAAAAATGTATAGCCTACCTTGGCCAGCCATTCTTCAGAAAATCCCTTTGTAAATCTTTCTGTAAAAAAAAAAAAAAAAAAAAAAAAAAAAAAAAAAAAAACATTTGAATATCAATAAAATATCCATTTGTTTCTTTTCTCTCTTGACCATGTGATTATGCCTTTAAATTGATGATTCAAAAATTGTACGAAACTCTGTTAATAATCAGTCAATAAAGAAAATTGGAGGGGTTCCTATAAAATCCATAATCTCCTGCATAAAAGGCTCACAAAAATATTCCCTCTCGTCGATGACAGAAATTCCTCCAAGAAAAGGAGGATAGGGAGAGCCATTCATTTTTCTAAAAAACATTAAATAATAAAACTTGCATTTGTGCATCACACACACATTAGTTGCACATTCAAAGACCTTATCATGAGGCAATCGCATAAAATAAAAAAATAGAAAAATTGATTGGGTATGACAGCAGTCAACAAAAGCCGAAAAACGACAAAAAAGGCAAAAATACAGAAAAAGTCAAAATTCGACAAAAAAGACAAAGATTCCGCATCATACAGAATAATTGAGCCTGGAGAGGCTTGCCGAAATAATACTCCCACAGAATAACTGAGCCTGGAGAGGCTTGCTGAAATAATACTCTCTCAGAATAACTGAGCCTGGAGAGGCTCGCCGAAATAATACTCTCTCAGAATAATTGAGCCTGGAGAGGCTTGCCGAAACAATACTCCCTCTTAGAATAATTGAGCCTGGAGAGGCTCGCCGAAATAATACTCAACAAATTGTACAGAATAACTGAGCCTGGAGAGGCTCGCAGAAATAATACTCCCCAGAGAAACCTCAGCTTAAGCTCATGGAACAAATCCCCAGCGAGAGCTATCAAAGCAAAATCGTCAAAATCCCCAATGGAAGCGCGATCATCCAAGCAAAATATTCAGTCAAAGGACTTGAAACTTCCTCAGTGGAAGATAGCTCTCTGACTCAAGCGCTGAGTGAGGCTAAGCCTGCAGAGGCTTCCTAAATAATACTCTGGGATACATAAGATCCCCAAATCCCCAGTCGCCTACTCAAGAGGCACCCCTACAAAAGGAGAAAAATAAAAAAAAAATCAATAACCATTCCCCAAGCGGAATCCGGCACTCAGCCGAACACCAAACATCAAGATAATTCGCCTACTCAGAGGCACTCCTTCAAAAAGAGGAAAAATCGAAAGATCAATAATCATTCCCCAAGCGGAATTCGGCATTCAGCCAATCATTGAACGTCAAGATGATCCGCCTAACAGAAGAGGCTAATCACAACAAAACGACAAAATCCCCCAGCGGATGATAGCCTACATAGAGGCAACAAAACCAGAAAAACAAAAAGAGTCACCCGAATAAGGATAACCGGGATACTCCACCATCGTCGAAAGGACGTCAGCCAATCATAAGGCATCGCTCACATCAGAAAGAGCATCTTCGTGTCTACACCCCAAGGAAACAGAAATTCCTCAATGGGTACCAACTACGCAATGGAAAGTTGGGACACAAGAACCTATGAGTAACTGCACATCCCCTAGACGGATCCCTGCGTTATCCAGCCCTCAGCGGCACCAAAATCAAAAACAAATCGTCGAAGCAGCATCGTGGACTGTGGAGACAAACTTATCTCAAAACCCTGGAGAGGGCAAACTCACCCTGGAGAGGGCAAACTCACCCTGGAGAGGGCAAACTCAGCCACCCTGGAGAGGGCAAACTCACCCTGGAGAGGGCAAACTCACCCTGGAGAGGGCAAACTCAGCCACCCTGGAGAGGGCAAACTCACCCTGGAGAGGGCAAACTCAGCCACCCTGGAGAGGGCAGACTCAGCCACCCTGGAGAGGGCAAACTCACCCTGGAGAGGGCAAACTCAGCCACCCTGGAGAGGGCAAACTCAGCCACCCTGGAGAGGGCAAACTCACCCTGAAGAGGGCAAACTCAGCCACCCTGGAGAGGGCAAACTCACCCTGGAGAGGGCAAGACTCATGCTACCAAAGTGACTAGAAGCGCGGAGGTATGCACCAACCTGGAGAGGCTACTCAGCAATTTTCCACCGGAAGACACTACAAGTCGGAAGGATGGCCTTATTCCCCGGACAATTGGGTCAACTCCTTTACTTATCAACCGGTACACTAAAAGGCCGTTTGACTAAGTAAAGGGGGGGCAGCTGTAGACCCCTAAAATTGTCCGGGTCGGAAATAAGACTCGAAGACTCTCGAAGATCAAAGGAAAGTCAGCCAAAGGGACTCTTAGAAGACCGTGGGATGACAATCTGTAGGTTTAGAGGTCTTAGAGTAGCAAAAAATAAGAAAGTGGAGGGAATGAAGCCCAATACGGCCTCCCAAAAGTTCAGTACGGCCGTATTGAACATTTTAAACTACAATACGGCCGCACTGAACTCAATACGGCCGTATTGAAGTTTCTGAACTTCAATACGGCTGCACTGAACTCAATACGGCCGTATTGAGGTTTTTTGAACTTCAATACGGCCGTACTGAATTCAATACGGCCGTATTGTAGTTCAAAACTTCAATACGGACCGTATTGACCCCCAGAGGCCGTATTGCGCCTCATCCCTATAAATATGACGTCAATTGGACGTCATTCGACACTTTCACACTGAGTTTTAACCCTCTTCTTGAGTATTCTAGGTTTTTTTGAGCAGTGCTCTGCCTAGAAATCACTCGGAGAGTTGATCCGACAAAGTTCTCGAGTTCTGAGCCTTTTGCTTGAGTCTCGAACTGAGTCGAAGGGAAATCCTCCGGATTTCCATAGTTAAAATTTTCTAGGAGGGAGCGAGCGGGCTTGTAGAGCGAGGGAACGCCAAAAAGCTTCCCAGTTTTACTTGAATATAAAAGCACGCTTCAAAGGTTTCTTCTTAAGACCTTCCTTTTACTGCTTTCTGTGTGTATATTTAACTGTCATCATGTAGATAGTTAAGTTATAATTGTTTAGAATAAATAGGGGTAATATAGTAATTTCGCACTATTATTTTTAGAAATAATCTGTCATAGGGAACCCGAAAGGGGCGCTGTGGGGTGCTAACACCTTCCCCACGCGTAACCGACTCCCTTACCCGACTCTGGTTGTCATGGCCGAAGTCGATTTTTGAAATGATTGCCTTAAACTTCTTTTTCCAATGTTTTGAGTAAAACATTGGTGGCGACTCCATGAACCCTTCCTTTTTATGAAAACCGCTAATCCATGGAGGGTCCCACTTGGGATTAACATGGATTGGTGAGCCTTTTAATAAAATTGCTCGTTTGACAAGGTCTCAGTTTGAGAATAAGTCATTCTAGCAATCCATATTTTTAAACAAATAAAAGAGTCCAACCATCCTTCGCGAATGCCGAAAGCCCGTTTTGGGCCGGTGGCGACAGCATCCCGATCCGGTATACGACAAAGCCGTGAGGGAAAGGTCTAGAGAGACTGTACTCGCATCCCAATCCGGTATACGACAAAGCCGTGAGGGAAAGGTCTGGAGAGACTGTACTCAAATCCCAATCTGGTATACGACAAAGCCGTGAGGGAAAGGTCTAGAGAGACTGTACTCAAAAATCCCAATTAGGTATACGACAAAGCCGTGAGGGAAAAGTCTGGAGAGACTGTACTCAAATCCCAATCCAGTATACGACAAAGTCGTGAGGGAAAGGTCTGGAGAGACTGTACTCGCATCCCAATCTGGTATACGACAAAGTCGTGAGGGAAAGGTCTGGAGAGACTGTACTCGCATCCCAATCTGGTATACGACAAAGTCGTGAGGGAAAGGTCTGGAGAGACTGTACTTTCATCCCAATCTAGTATACGACAAAGCCGTGAGGGAAAGGTCTGGAGAGACTATAGTCATCTCCCAATCCGGTATACGACAAAGCCATAAGGGAAGTTGAGCTACGAAAATACTCCCTCTTCAACAAGCTACAAATAAAAGAACGCACTATCACAAGAGAAACAATGGAGCATCTACTTGAAGATCAAAGATCAGGTGTACAGTTTGTCAGCCTTGTTACCCAATAGAGTATGCAACCAACACTCAACTACTCTAAAGGGCAAGGACACGAGCAAATACACCTATCCAAGAGAAGGAACGTAGAAGCGCCAATACCAAAGAGACGAGAAGGAGACCCGGATGAAATGTCTACGTCTTTACTTGCCTTTGGAAAAGCAACACATAGCTACTCCAAAGGACAAGTAAAGAGGGGCAGCTGTAGACACCCAATTTCGTCCGGGGGCACACAAACAAAGAAATGGACCTCCATTATGAAGGAAAGGAGCTTCCGAAGCAGGCAAATAAAAAGACAGGACATCAGAAGGCCTAAAGGCCAAATAGGGTGTTTTTAGTAGCCCGGAACGGGCTGTTCCAAAATCGGAACGGCCAGTTCCAAAGTCAGAACGAGCCGTTCCAAAATCGAAACGGGTCGTTCTGAACCCCAGAACGGGCCGTTCCAATATCAGAACGGGTCGTTCCAATATAACTAAAAACACCTAAAGAGGCTTGTGTGGAACGGGTGTTCCAATACCAGAACGGGCCGTTCCAAACAAGGCAAATTTGGAACGGGCCGTTCTGGAAAGGTGAAATTCGTGTTATTTTCTACTCTAGAACGGGTCGTTCCGTTTTCAGAACGAGACGTTCCAGAGTACGAAATTTACACATAATAATTGGGCCAGAACGGGCCGTTCCGAAACCGGAACAGGCCGTTCTAGCGCACTGCTGATCCCTATAAATTGAAGCCTTAGGCACAGTTCTCATGGCGGCCAGAGAAATTTTGAATAAGACTCCTTTGAGCATGAAAATTCTCTATCTCTCTTCCTTTTATTATATTTCTTGAGATTTGTGTCGCATTTCTATATTCTCTCTCTCTCCTATTGTATTTCTTGAGATCTGTGAGGCATACTATAGTGTGAAAGGTCGCCACAAAGCACATTTTCCATATTTGAAGATTCAATAAAGCTTGTTCAAGAGGTATTTCATTCAATCTTCTTTTCTTCTTTTTATTCCTTATTTTTTATTTCCTTTTTATTATAATAAACGTCATAATGTAGATATTTTAGGGAAATTGCTTAATTTATATTTTAAGTATGTAAATAAACATTATTAAAGGGGATTTAATATTTAATCTATTAATTCTTATTACGTTATTTTCATCATAGGGTACCGATTTAGGGCGTTGTAAGGGTGCTTAATACCTTCCCTACACGTAATTGACCCCCGAACCCAATTTTGGTTATCAAGGCCATTATTGGATCTTTAAAAACCTTTTCTTTTTCCAATATTTTGAGTAAAATATTGGTGGCGACTTCATGAACCTATTTTCAAAACCATTAATTAAGGATTAGTCTGGTGTCCGGGCATTCCTTAATTAATGAGACTTTTAAAAGGATGTCTAAATCATAGGTCGCATGATCGGAAATTTCGAGTTGCGACAGTAGTCGCCATCTGTCGCAACCTGAAAATTTCTGATCTCACGACCTATGGTTTAGACATCCTTTTGAAAATCTCATCAATTAAGGAATGCACGGACACCAGACTAATCTTTAATTAATGGTTTTGAAAAATGGATTCATGGAGTCGCCACCAATGTTTTACTCAAAAATATTGGAAGAAGAAAAGGTTTTCAAAAGTCCAATAATGACCTTGATAACCAAAATTGGGTTCGGGGGTCGGTTACGTGTAGGGAAGGTATTAAGCACCCCCACAACGCCCTCAATCGGTACCCTTATGATGAAGTTAACATAAAAAAAATTAATAAGTTAAATATTTAATCCTCTTTATTAATGATTATTTACATGCTTGAAATTTAAATTACACAATTGACTCTAAAATATCTACATGATTGCTTTTATTAAACAATATTTATCAAAGATAAGAAATCAAAAGGAGAGAAGAAGATTGACTGAAATACCTCTTGAAAGAGCTCTATTGAATCTTCAAATATAGAGATTTTTAGGTGCTTTGTGACAACCTTTCACATTACAATATGCCTCACAAAAATCTCAAGAAATACAAAAAGAGAGAGAGAAAGAGAGAATTTTCGAGCTATAAGGAGC
The DNA here is from genome assembly GCF_000230855.2 of Cajanus cajan. Classification (NCBI taxonomy): domain Eukaryota; kingdom Viridiplantae; phylum Streptophyta; class Magnoliopsida; order Fabales; family Fabaceae; genus Cajanus; species Cajanus cajan. The sequence continues at coordinate 45,965,052 of NC_138525.1, forward strand.
TTTGGATTAATTTTCTGGCCTAGAGAACAGTACCCGAGTTGTCTATTTATAGACGTCAAAACTGACCAGAATGGCCCGTTCTAGGGCAGTCCGTTATGGGTAAAATATGAATCTGGAACAGAATGTTCCAGAATTGGAACGACTCGTTCTAGGTTCGAATTTTACCCGTAACATCCTGTGTTGGAACGGCATGTTCCAAACTAGGGTTTTAGGCTTTTTTAGTAACTTGGAACGGCCCGTTCTGATTTAGGAACAACCCGTTTCGAGTTGGGAATGGCTCATTCCAATTTAGGAACAGCATGTTCCTAGTTCGGAACGGCACGTTCCAGTTTTGGAACAGCCCGTTCTGGGCTACTAAAACCAGCTTGTTTGGGCTCCAGGTCTTCTGATATCATGTCCTGTTGTTTCTATACTTGGGAGCTCCTTTTCTTAGATAATGGAAGTCCATTTCCTTGTTTGTATGCCCCCGGACGAAATTGGGTGTCTACATCCCTATGTTTGTAAATATAGTAGTTACTTGTATAGGTTTATTTTGCATTTCTATTTGTGAGGCACTTTGTTTCCTTTTTGTAGATCATTGTATAATGAATTTAGAGTAGGCTACTTAGAGACTTTTGCTCCATTTGACCTTGTATTAGAGGTCATTCATTTTTGTATTTTCAGTGGTGAAAGTGAGGTGACATATAATAAGGAATGTGAGTGCCACTAGTAATTGGGCCAGAGTTGGGCCTAGGCCAAATTTTACATATTAGGTTTATTTTGTTCCATATTTTTTATGGAATTTATTTAGCTAGGTATCACCATTATTTGGTGAACCTAACTAAACCAATTCCAACTTTTTAGAATTGGAAAATTATGGAACCAAGCACCTTGGCCGCCCATCCCTTCTCTTGGCCGGATTACTAAGCTTACATGACCTATTTGGGAAGCTTGTGCTACAAGCTTCTAACTTAGCTTGCTTTCCAAGCTTCTAAGTTAGAAGCTTGCTCAACAAGCCTTCCAAACCATGGTGGACACCCTAGTTAAGCCAACCATGGTTCTCTTGAACCATGGTTAGCTTAGCTTGCTACACAAGTCTCTTTTGGCCGAATTCCTTAGTTTGCATGGCACACTTTGGAAGCTTGTGTTACAAGCTTCTAACTTAGCTTGCTTTCCAAGCTTCTAATTTAGAAGCTTGCTCCACAAGCCTTTCCTAACCATGGTGGATGACCAGTTAAGCCAACCATGGTTTTCTTGAACCATGGTTAGCTTAGCTTACTCCACATGCTTCCTTCAGTTATATAAACCCTCCTTCTACATTTGTAAACACTTTTGACATATAAGAGATAGAAATTTCTGAAAATTCTCTCTCTCAATGTCGCAACCCAAAAATTTTCGATCTTGCGACCTATGGTTTAGACATCCTTTTAAAGATCTCATCAATTAAGAAATGCTTGGACACCAGACTAATCCTTAATTAATGATTTCGAAAATGAGTTCATGGAGTCGCCACCAATGTTTTACTCAAAATATTGGAAAAATAAAAGGTTTTTAAAGATCCAATAATGGTCTTGATAACCAGAATTGGGTTCGGGAGTTGGTTACATATAGGGAAGGTATTAAGAACTCCTACAACGTCCTTAATTGGTACCCTATGATGAAGTTAAAATTAAAAAAAAATTATTGAAATATTAAATCCCCTTTTATTAATAACTATTTACATGCTTGAAATTTAAATTATACAATTGACTCTAAATGTCTACATGATTGCTTTTATTATAACAATATTAATCAAAGATAAGAAATAAAAGGGAGAGAGAAAGATTGACTGAAATACCTCTTGAACGAGCTCTATTGAATCTTCAAACAGGTACTTTGTGGCGACCTTTCACACTACAGTATGCCTCACAAAACTCAAGAAATATAATAGGAGGGAGAGAGAGAGAAATTTCTAGCTCTAAGGAGTTTTGGACGAAATTTTTGTGGCCTTGAGAATTGTGCCCAAGCTGTCTATTTATAGGCATCAAAAAGTTTCCAGAACGGCCCGTTCCAAATTCAGAACAGCCTGTTCTGGACTGTACGTTGTGTGTTAATTTCGTATACTAGAACGGCCCATTCTGAAACCAGAACGACCCGTTCCAGAAGTGAGATTAACACATAATTGCCTAGACTAGAATGGTCATTCCAAACAAGAGTTTGTAGGTCATTTTAATAACTTGGAACGGCTCGTTCCAGTTAAGATTTTAGCCCTTTTTTTGAGGAGTTTGGAACGGCTCGTTCCAATTTAGGAATAGCCCGTTCCAAACTAGGGTTTTAGGCCCTTTTAGGAACTTGGAACAGCCCGTTCTGGTTTTGCAACAGCCCGTTCCAGGCTACTAAAACCAACTTGTTTGGGCTTTTAGGCCTCCTAATGTCTTGTCTTGTTATTCCCATGCTTTGGGAGTTCATTTTCTTGATAATAGACGTCCATTTTTTTGTTTGTATGCCCCCTAGACGAAATTGGGTGTCTACACTCAAGAGTCCCAAACCATGGAGAATTCCTTAAGAACTTCACGAAGGAATTCCTCCTTTGTGCTTGGTTCCTTCAGTTTCTTCCCCTTCAAGGAAGAAACCGAACCCCTTGAGTTGTGATGGAACCTCTTAAAGATGATTGATGTTTCTTCAAGTTGAACCATCCAAGTCCCTTCTTCTCTTAAGGTTCTTCACGTCAATGAAGGATTGAAGGAGATTCAAGCTTCAAATGCTTGAAGAGGCAACCTAAAGAGGTTCGATTTCTCTAGAAGGAGAGAAACTTGAGGAACCAAGCACAAAGGAGAAATTCCTTTGTGAAGTTCTTAGGAGAGGGAGAATTCTCCACGGTTTGGACTCTTGAATTGAGAGAGAATTTTCATAATACAATGGAAGGATTTAGGATTTTATAGAAGTAGGTAGCTTTGGGAGCAAGCTAACCTTAACCATGGTTCACTAGGAATCATGGTTGAGTTGCTTGACCGTCCAAGCTAGTTAAGAGGCTTGTGGAGCAAACTTCTCACTTAACTTGACGAGTAACAAAGAAAAACAAGAATCAAAAATAAATGAAACAAGAATAAAAAAATGAAACTAGAAATTGAAAAGCAGAGAAGTGCATACCATCACTTTGATTCCTACCTTCCATCGGCACGAGGTCACCAGAGTGAAGAACAAAGAGAAGAATCTTAGCGAGATAACAAAGAAAAACAAGAATTAGAGAGAAAAGAAACCAGAATCAAAAAGAAATGAAACAATAAATTAAAATGCAGAGAAGCGCATAACATGACCTTAATTTCTACCTTTCATGGGCACAAGGTCACCAAGAGTGAAGAACAAAGAGAAGAAACCTAGCGAGTAAGAAAGACAAACAACAACCAGAAAGAAAAAAAATCAAATTAAAAACCAGAAAATGGAGGAAAAAAAAAAGGAAAAGCAATGCATGAGCACCTCCCTGTGGAACCTTCGTCCTCGGCCACCACCACCTATGACCAGAAGAACACCGTGTTCGCTTACGCAAGAGAGGATAACTCCGAAGAAGCGAAACTCTTAGCGGTGGAAAACTCTTGGCAGTGAAAACCGAGTCTCACAAAACAATTATATATAGAGAGAGGAGGGCCAAAGAGATTGTTGAATAAGTTTACCCGGTGGAAAGGAATACCTAAGGGACTATAAATAATAAGACTTGCTTATAATTGTATTTTTTCAAAAATTTGGTAAAAATTGTAACTTAAGAAATAATTCCTTCAAAGTTTTAAATATTAAAAAAAATTATTTTTATAATTTTATTTATTCTAATATGGATTCTTTTGTGAAATTTGATTAATAAGTGTTATTTAAAAAGTATAAAAATATTTTATTTATTTGTGTTTTAATTCTTAAGCTTTTTAAAAAAAATTAATAAATGTTCATTAACTTGAATAAAAAAAATCTATTTTATGATGTTTCTTATATTTTTATTTTTTTAAAAAAAATAAAATACACACTTAAGTAGAATTTTAATCTCTTATTTCAATTTTTTTATTTTTTATCCTCTAAATTATATATATATATATATATAGTATGATTGAACTTAACTAAATATAAAACTCGAAGAGGTTATCATCGTTAAATTAAATATCAATTATATTTTAATGACAGTATAGATATCAACTATATTAGATAGCATATGTCAAGAAAACAATTAAATAAATAGTAATTGTAAAGATGCATACAAAATAAAAAATGTACAATTACTATGTTATCAATTTTTAATTTTTATTTTGATTAGATTTTAAATCAATTAGTATTAATAATTTAGTAAATTTTTATAATTAATAACGTTAATTAATATTCTATTGCATTAAAAATATTAAATACATATTAAAAAAAATTCCTTCACGTTATAAAAATGATTCAAATATAGTAAATATAATTAAATATATTTTTTTGTTATATAAGTTTACAATAATTTATATATTAAAAGTAAATTTTGTTTGAAATATTAACTAAAACTATCATAAAAATGAAATATTTTGTCATGTAACTAAATTCATAAATAATTAGAATTTAAAAACAAATTATAGATATAAAATAATTTGAATTAGATTATCTTAACTGAAATTTGTTATTATCTATTTTATCTTTTTTTTAAATTATATTTTTATTTTCTATTTATTTATTTACTAACTTCTTTGAGAGTTCTATCTCATGGTTCTTTAAAATCTCATCTTCTAGAGTATCATCATCTCTCTTGAACAATATCGGAAGCATTGCATCAACACCTAACTCAAAATCACACTATGATTTTTGCACTATTAAAAATAGATGACCAATATTAAAAGAAAACTCACACTTAAGTGATTTTTCTTTAAATGTATATACATTTTTTTTAATTTTTGCACTTTATAATTATCATTCTTTGTTCAAGTTTTTCTATTTGTTTTATTGAAAATTACATTTATTAGTTTGTTCTTTTTATGCTTGTCAGTGAGAGGATTATTATGATGTTTTCTTGAATTTTATGTCATGAAAGTCATAGAGGTCCTGAATTATTTTTAGTTATTCTTTTATTTTAAGTTGTTGCTTTTAGTGCAAAATTAACTTAATTTAATAAGAAGATTGTCATATAAGAAGTAGAAGAAGAGTTACTTAAAGAAGATTAGTGACAATATTTTAATAACTATTAGTATTAATCAAAATGATCGCTTAATTTTATAGACTACTTAAGTTTTTAGATAGATTTAAGATGTATGTTTTGAAATATAGTTTAATTAGAATTTTATATTTAGGTGTTACTGTTTTAAATGTTATTAAAATATTTGGTTAACATCTTTTATTTTTGTAATGTCTTTCTATTCTATTGAATTATTCATTTTCATATGGTAGGATGTCCTTTTTCTACAATGTTAACTATGTGAGTTTATTATGATAATAAACAATGGAATGTTATTAAAGTAAGAAACCACATGCCAATAAAGATTAATAATGATTTAAAAAAAAAATTAGCTAAATTGTTATCCAATTTAAAAGATTATATTTAATTTAAAATTAAAATATTAAAAAAAATTCAGTAAAAAAAATTAAAAAAAAATCTAATAAAACACGATGATAACTTTAAACAAAAGATTATTTAAAATAGTTTATACAAAAACACTTAATCTATTATAAGAAAATAAGTCACTAAAATAATTTTAACGAAGATAATGCTATTATAATAAAATAAATCATTTAACTAAATCCTAAAATTTTAAACACTAAATATAAACCTTTTTTTATTTTTCAAATCATCTAAGTATAAAAAGTAAAAATATTTCATTGTCCCCAATTTAAAAAAAAAATACCAAAATAATTATAAGATTTATAATTTTTTTTCATGTAAATATAATTTGATTATAACTTTTTTTCATTTATTGAATTATCTGAAATTTAAAATTAAAATTCTTAAATATGTCGATAAAAAATTCATCAAAATAATTATAAGATTTGTAAATTATTTTTATTAAAAAATAATTTTATTATAAGAAAATAGAATCATTAACTTCTAATCCATAAATCCTAAATATAATTTTTTTTAACTTATCAAATTATCTAAAAAATTTAAATAAGTCAATTAGAAAATAATCATCAAAAATAATTACGAGGTTTGTAAAAAAAAATTACAAGAACGTGATTATATTATAAAGCATTTTTTTAATTTATCAAATTTTCTAAAACTTAAAACATATCAATTACAAAAAAAAACCTCCAAAATAATTATGAAATTTGTAAATCATTTTTACCAATAATTAATTATATCATAAGAAAAAAAAGCTCTAAACCCTAAATGCTAAATATGAAACCTTATTTTAATTTATCAAATTATCTAAATATTTAAAATGAAGAAATTTTAATGTCAATTACCAAAAAAATAACCAATATAATTACAAAGCTTGTAAACCATTTTCATCAAAATATAATTGTGTCATAAAACATTTTTGAATCTTTCAAATTACCAAAAGTTTAAATTTTAAATGTGAGTTTCAAATCATGTGCAAATAGTTAATAAAAAAACATACATGCATAATAATGAGTTGAGTATAGTTTGATTCAATTTCATGAATGAAAACTACAGTTAAATCAACAGATCAATTTTAATCCATAAAAAAAACATCAAAAAACTTGGAGATTGTTTAAACAAAACTTGATAAGCTTATTGAAATGAATTATAACCTTAAATTCTTTTTAGCTTAACACAAAATTTAAAAAGTTATATACCAAATGCTCCCTTAACAAGTTTTTTGTTTTTTTTTTTTTCAAGCTTTTATGCTTAAATTGATTCTTCCTTAGGAAAAAACTATTTGGAACCCATGGGCAGCGAGAAAATGGAGAATGTGCAACTAAACTGTATTTTTGCCAAGAATTGTTCATAGTAAAACACATCCAACCAACCCCAAAATGAACAAAAGCGAATAATTCGATGTTGTAAGTAAAATCTTAAGTCAAAGGCCACATAATTATGCAGAGTTCAACTGAAGTACAAGCACTCAATAACTTCGACGCACAAATTCAAGAACAGAAAAATTATGTCCATATTCTGTTCTTACTGTCTTGCATTTTCTTCCAAACAAGGCAAGTTTTCATTTCCTTCCTATAGAGTTCAAACACCCAAGTCATAAAGCATGTTATATCAAGCAATAATAACTAGCAGGTGGTTTAATTCTTATCAGTGTTGCTCTCCAACTCCCTTCTCAACTGAAGAGAGAAATCATCGCTAACATCATCATCATCCCAATCATCCTCCCACTGTTGAGTCACTTCTTTCCCTTCCTCCTTATCATCCCACTCTGAAAGTTGTGAAACAATAAAGTACAACAGAAATAAGAAGAAACATTAGAACACCAAGACCCCCAACAAATCGAGTTGAATAAGCATTTTCTAACACTAATACCCAAAGAACTTTGAATACAATCACTAGAAACAGATGATAATAATAATAATAATAACAACTCCTCCTTAAGTAATTGAATGAATCCTAATATCAGCACAATGAAAGTAATTATTACTAACAATAAACACGATCATAGTGGTGGAGGAAGTGGTATGTCCAAGGTCCTATATTCGAACCTTAATGCCATCATTGTAATTCTTACCGATATAAATTAAAAATAATAATAATAAAAAAATGAGCTATATTATAACAGAATAATGCCTCATCTGGATGCAGTAAGGTAGTGTTCAGTAGACATGTTAAAGCAGCACGGAATATGCATAACAAGAATTTTAATCCATGTTAGGTAGCTATTAAAAAAAAAAACATAAAATGCGTGGCTTATGTGGTAGAGCCCGATGTGTGCTGTGAATGTAAATCTTGAAATTTTAACTGCTATTGTAGGGGCACATTTTAATCCTTCAAAACCATACTTGTTAAATTGCAATAACATCCTTTCACCCAGTCCATCTTTCTCACATTGCTTTTGTTACCGCAAAGCTCAGCATCATTACTTCAATCAGGGAAATAAAATTTTAGCCCCTTAAGAATTGTGCCCCAAGGTTTAATAGTTTTCCTCAAGTGATTAATCAATAAATCTCAATTATAAGCAAACATATTGAACCCGGAAATAAACTACACCATGTTTTCTATACATCAAAATAAATGAAAGTCAATCAATCTTCAGTTTTTTTTCAGTGAATTAATCAGGTGCTACAGATGAATCTTTAAATGACAGATCGACTCAGTCCAAAACACAACTACCAACTACTTGAACGAACCCAATAGTTGTTATATAATAAGAAAAGCTGCCTGAATTTAGAGAATTTGATGGCACAGGGCCAACTTTTTGAAATGTAATCTCCCCTCTGAGACCACCATACCAACGAACACCAAGTATTAGATCCATACAATGCTAAACAAACAACCATGTCAAATCTATCGATCACGAAAGCAAATACATAAATGCCCCTTTCGTTATTTATTAGTAATGCCTTGGTTCAAAATTTCAAATCTATTCCAGAAGGTAATTTACAACTAGATATTCATTCAAAGGTCCTAAGTGTTAAAAAATGGGTTCATAAAAAAATACACCATGAAGAAAAGGTAAGGACTGAAAAGAAAAAGACAAGTGCATATAAGATTAGAAGCAACAGGTGCAAATCAAACACTTAAGAACGCAAAAACTGTACCTAAGTACCTTCAATGCTAACAAGGAATGGGAAAAGTAAGAAGCAATCGAAAATGCAGTGTTAGAAAATGGAGGTTTCCAGTGCAGGCTTACGGTTGGAGGGTAGCTTTGTGGCAAGAGGACAGTAGCTCTGGTTTCAGGTATAACAAGGGTTGGATAGACAATAAATTTGGAGCAGGGAACAACTCACAAATTAAACTAATTATTCAAATGCTATACCCGAGTCTCACCCAAATATGCATAAAATCCCTAATTTCCCTAATCTCTTAAACGAGCACAGTCCTCCATCGAAGTAAACTAATGGGTGTCAAATGTGCAGCATTTGATGATAGATTTATTAGAGACCAAAAAGTCAGATAGGTAATGTTCAAACTAATTCAGAAGACAAAACATTTTTTTTCTTTTTTTTTTTTTACTTTAAAATCGATGAATGAGAATACTAATATTTACCTTCATTGATTTCAAACTCTTCAAACTCGTCGTCGTCTTCGAAGAGATCGATCTTGACGTCCTCGGTGGCTGCTTTTGGTTCGGTGGCCATGGATAAACAGTTATTTGGAAACCCTAAGTTCGTAATTTGATGAATTTAGGAAAAAAAAAAAGTGAAACAAAATTAGGTTTAATAAAGGGTAATAAGGTGTAGCAATATCGAAAAATTGATATAATCAATAATCAGAGTGGAAATATTACTTACGGGCCGAGAGAAGTTGGAGTGTTGAGCTAGAAAGTTATGCTTTTGAATGAAGTATGCTGAAGAAAGGTTAATCTGTTTATATACTGAGAAGAAAGGTTAATCTGTTTATATACTGAGAATCGGGGCTAGCGTGGGTAACATGATCACATGACCCACGGTGCGAGAGTTTTGCATACCGTTAGATAAATGAACTAAAAAATCAACGGTAATGATTGTTATTTTATTAATGTTGGAGGAGAGAGACGGGAGAAAAAATATTATAGAAGAGGATCCAAATTATTAATAATAAGGACAGTAAAGAATATATTTTAATATAATTTTAAAAAATAAAAAATACAATTTTCTTATATTTTAATAAATAAAGAGAGAATAATGTAAAAAAATGTATTATATTAATAATATTAAATTAAATAGAATATATTATATATTTTAACACAAAAATATATATAATACTCTTATATTAATAAAAAAAACTAAAAAGTAATGTAATTTACTTCAAAACAAACAGATGAGAAAAACAAATTTTAAAAAAAATATTCCACGTGAAAATCTATACATCAATTTTTCGTTTTTTTGTTGCACAATCTGGGAAACCTGACATACTACAGCATCCTAGCCTCTGTCATTGAACAAGTGGTGTATAAACACTCATAAGTTTATATGTTCTTATTAATACTTGAAAAAGACGAGTGTTATCGTAATCCGGTAGCACTCCACTTTCATAGGTGATTTACTGTGCACATTTTTACCTACCTTCAGATGTATCTTTTTAAGATATTTATACTAAAATTTTATGACTAAAAGAAAGAAGAAAAAAAAAAAGAAAGATAAAAGTTTGAAATACAATAAATGATGAGATTGAAAAAGATAAAATAAAAAATGTTATATAAACTGTTGTAGATGTATCCTTCCTAATTCACCGTTAGACTTAGCTACCAACTACCAAGTTATTTTAGAAACCTGAATTTCTGCATTATTAAGAAATTTCAAGTTAACTAGTTTCCTAAAGCCTTTTAAGGGTTTGGATTAGGTACAGTTACGTTTTGATGCAGTTATGTGCAGGTTAATAAATTTCTCTCACATAATTCGTCCAAGCATTCACATTCTATCACATTATTTCTTTAATATTAAAAATAAAATTTCACATTTTGTATTCAAGTAAAGATTGAAAGATCAGTACATTTTTCTATATAAATTCACAAAAAATCTAAAAAATCACTAATTTAATTATAAAATAAATAATCTAAATTATATTTATAAAATAAAAAATAAGACAAAATTATAGAGATTAATATTATAAAATTCCAATAATACTATAAAATCATTAAAAAAAAGAATTAATAAATAATAGAAATAAAAATTATTATAATATAGAAATTCAAAAATTTGAGGTAAAAAACAATTAAAAATTATTAAAATCAAACTATTTAAATATATAATAATATTATTACAAAGAAAATTAGAACATATAAAATAAAAATAAAATGACTAAATAACTTTAAAAAATGAAAGAATAAAATATCATAAATATTATATAAATAAATTCTAAAGCCTAAACATTAAAAAGAAAATAGTTAATAAATCATAGAAATAAAAAAAATTATTAAAATTACAATATAAAAATTCAACAATTTAAAGTCAAAAAGACAAAAATATACTTAAAAATTATTAAAATTAAACTATTTAAATATATAATAATATTATTACAAATAAAATTAAAACATATAAAATAAAAATAAAATGATTAAATAATTTTAAAAAATAAAATAACAAAATATTATTAATATTATTTAAATAAATTATTAAAAATATAAAATATAAAATAAAACTATAATTACAATTGTATCGGTACCCTAAAATATATAAATACCATAAAAGTTTTCACTTTACTTTTAATGTAAAAGAAATGATGAGTCAGAATGTGAATGTCTGAACAAATTATGTGATAAAAATTTATTAACTTGCACACAACTGCATCAAAACATAACTGTACCTAATCCAAATCCCTTAAAAGGCTTTAGGAAACTAGTTAACTTGAAATTTCTTAATAATGCAGAAATTCAGGTTTTTAAAATAACTTGGTAGTTGGTACCTAAGTCTCATAATATTGGTATCATAAAATTTCTCATTTTACTTTTAATGTAAAAAAAATTATGTGACAGAATGTGAATGAATTGTGTGATAAAAATTTATTAAATTGCACACAATTGCACCAAAATATAACTGCACATAATCTGAATCCCCTTTTAAAGGGATTCGGTGGTGAAAGGTGAATCATATAAAAGAAATCATTAGCTAATGCTTCATAAATGTAAGGAGATTCTTGCACATTAAATGTAAGGAGATTCTTGCACATCATTTTCTTTCATATGAAAACTGATGATCGACATGTAGAAAATTATAATGTGCAAATATTAGAATCCTAAATATAAATAGAAAACACTTCTTAATTATTTGAAAAACTTCCAGTCTACTACTACAAATCCTGTCCAATTTTGATCACTGCAAGCATTGACAACATTTTTTGAAATTGAAAACAAGTCATGCTTCACGCGGTCCATCATAGCCATTAAAATATGCTTTTAACCACTCGAAACTGATTCCTTATCCTTGTTTACTTGAAATCCATCCAAGTCAAGTTAGGCATGAAAGGAACTGGCACATCAACCCAAATTTACACCCCCACTTGAAAACTCCACCTCCTGAAGATAAGAAAAAAGTAAGGTTATGAGCATAAAAAGCAAGGGAACTATAGGCATTATGGCATCATAATCATGATAATTACACAAACCAATCATCAGATCTTTAAATTGACAAAAGGTAGGAGACATGCCAACCAATTTTATATCCTTTTTTTTTTATAAAACCCAGTTATAGATTTATTTTTAAAATCAACATTCACACTATATAGTTAACATTACAAAGTAAATTTAAAGCGTTCCTATTTTGACATTGCTACATGTTTCTTTTATACATCATATACCTATGGTTCTTCTATAATTGCTCTGACAACCATAGAGTGACTTGCAAATGTTATTTTGCAACCTCCAATAACAGTTTCAGCTCAATAAAGTAAAACTGATTAAGTTCGAATTATAAATAGGCATGCAATTTCAAATGTAATGCCCTTTTTCTTTTATGGAACTACATGTATTGTTGCCAAACAATAATCAATGCATTGGGTAGGAAGATCAGGAATCTAAATTTGACACAAATATATATATACATACATATATATATATATATATATATATATATATAAATAAAATAAAATACAACGTTAAAAAAGAGTAACTACCAGAGTATAGAATTGAGAAGTATGAAAGAGATTAATAAATTGACAGCTAGAAAAAATTAAGAACCAGCAGCAATAATGATTGTAAGCAGTAGCAATAAAATCAAAATGATAGATAATTGACTTCTTTGTGGGAAGAATACAAAAATAATAAACCAAGACAAAAGTACTATGGCTTTACAAGAAAAATGGATTAATAGAATAAAATTCCTGCCTGAAATCCAGGCTGTCAATAAGAAACTCTTGCAATATGTATTTCATTCAAAATGTCTTGAAAATGCTGAAATTCATTATTTTGCGATAATTTTAAAACAAATTACACCATCAATTTTACAAGATGAGATAATGATAATTGTTTATCAAATTATATTCAGACATATAAAGCATGTAAGCTGCAACCTCGTAGAATAAAACAGCAAAGTGTTGAATTAAACTATTTACCCACCTGAATAGTCAGGAAGAGATCCTAGAAAATGCTCAGCTTTTGTCATAATACAACAGAGCCAGCAAGATAATGTGTCTAACTTTTAACTATTGTTTGAAGAGGGCTCAAATATTACAAAACCTAGAACAAATATCACATTCAAGTATTAAAAACACAAATCCAACCTGAGCAGGTGCCAAGGACGAGACCCAGTCTGATGTGTGCGTAGGAAGAAGCCCCAATGCATTGAGCTGCAGAACAGGAATATCACAAGTTATAAAAAAGTATGTATATGGAATCAAGGTTGTCAAACCTGAGGGTTCAAATAAACTTGCATAATTCTAGTAAACTCAAATAATTCTTCAACACTTCAATAACATAAAAATTTATAGTACCCAAACATAATTCAATAGCATATACATAATATCAAACATTCCAACTCCATAAAAAAGCAAACGTAAGTAACAAAGTAAAAGCATAACTCAACACTTGACCCCAGTTATATTATAATACGCCAGGAATTTATGATTTCTTTTTTTGGTAGTTGAACAAAACAGAATAGAAATAATAATGAAAACATCAAATTAGCATCATAAACCCCTTATATATTGCAGAACATAAGCAATTCAATTTTAGTATCGAACAAAACCAACCAAAGCCATACATTATGAGGCCTAAACCATATACAACTCTAGGCTTGTAAACTTGCTAGTTGATCAAAGAGTTTTACCAAATTTGTTACAGTTTTCCTCAATTTGTATGATATAAACAAAAGAGTTCACAAGCAATTTAACTCGTTTTTTCAAGTTTTACAACAACAATGGCACATAAACTCGTTTACTTAGAAATTTAAAATTACAAGTAACATGACGAGGATGACAAGGTGCAACATGACTAATACATATACATTACCTTCCAAACACCCAATGCTAGGCCACCCAAATTAAGGGCTATGAATAACAACTTGGGACCAAGAAGCTCCACCTTATTGTCTTTGTAGGGCTCAAACACTGCAAAAACCAAAGGAATGCATTAGCAGTCCCAGACCATATATTCAATTGAAAAATTTATATTATTGGCCTGTTTGGATGATCTTTTTCAGAAGCACTATTAGGAGAGAAAAATAGGAAGGAAAATTGAAATAAGCTTCTCCATAAGCTAAAACTAGCTTATGCAAGAGTTAAAAATAAGATTTTAGAGAAGTTAATTGGATAGGGCCTATTTGCATAAACTTCTGAAGAAGTCCTTCTAGGAGAAAAAAATAAGAACAAAAAATAAAATAAGTTTTTTTACTGTTAGCTTCTTTAAAATCTTGTTTTTAACTCATGCATAAGCTAGTTTTAGCTTATGAAAAAACTTATTTCAATTTTCCTTCCTATTTTCTCTCCTAAAAGTGCTTATGAAGAAGCTCATCCAAAACAGCCCTTAAACTCCTCCAAAAAGATAAAATTAGCTTATGTGCAAACTAATCTTAAGGAGCTCTCTCGTGCAAACTAATTTTAGCTTCTCCTGAAAATTCTTATGAAGAAGTTTATCTACAAAGAGACTAAAATGAGATGACAAGGTCAAAGCATAGATACTGACTCTTTCCGACACTCTGCAGGGCACTAATGGGTTGCCAAAGAGCGGAGAAGGTAATCCCAATGCTGAACAAGTGGACCGTGCTACCAGCCATCCACATCATGAACCCCATCATCAGCAAATTCTTCAAAGGGGCTTGTGCTACCTCCCAAGCTTTCTGTTCACAACATCATCATCATCATAATAACAATAATTAAATAAAAATTATAATTTCACCAACAATGAATTAGCATAAATTAAAATAATAATAATAATAATAATAATCGGAAGAAGGTAAACCTGGGCTTTCCAATTGGATTCAGCGTCCTTCTTCTGGCGACTGAGCGACGAATCGTCCTGCAAAATTGGAATCGGAATTTGAATTTGAATTTAATGGAATTTGAGAAGAAGAAGAAAAAGATTAAATATAACGAGAAAAAAGGGAACCTGGTCGAGAGAAGCGCGAGAGAAACCAGGAGGATCGGGAATATCGCGAGAAGTGGAATTGTCTGAGAGGTCAACGCCCCATCTTCTTCCACCTGATCCCATCAACCCCTTTCCCTTCTCCATTCTGCACTCAACGACGTCGTTTCTCTCTCTCTGGATCTGCTTCAGAGTGCGTTGCGAAGAGGAAGAATGATATTACTTTCTTTTCGTTTTCTCTCTTTCCCCTTTGTGCTTGCTGATTTTGTTTTATGCGAAACGACGTGGTTTTGAACGTTACACTTACAAAAATAAACTATCGTACTGCCGCCCAATGAACAACGTCAATGAGTGAAATATAAAAATATATAAACCACAAATATTATATATAAATACTTCCTCAGGCATACTTTGTTTTACATTTATATTTTTTAATTAATATTTTGGATTTTGTGAAAAAAATTAATGTATATAAATTAGAATTATTATTTTGATCCATGGGATGTTTTTTATTAGAGTGTTTTTGGTTGGAGTATTTTTTAGAGATTTTTTAATTTTTTAAATCTTTCAATTTATCATTTTTATTTCATTTTAAAAGTAAAATTAATTTTTTTAAAATTATTAATTAAAATTAATTTTTATCATCAATTTAAAATAAAATTTACATGATAAAAGTATCTATTTATTATAAATTTTAGTTGTATAAAATAAAAGTTCATGTGTATTGTATATTTAAAATACAAGTATTATATAATTTCTTATTATATTTTTAATTTTTAAATTTTAATGATTATACATTATGAATATAAAATATTTTACATTATCAATCAATTGAAAATCAACTTGTATATATTAAATATAAATCATTATTTTGTGTTAGAATGTTTTTAAGAATTTTTTTAACTTTTTATCTAATTTGTTTTTTATTTAACATAATTATTTATGAATTATTTAAATATTTTAAATAAATTATCAATAAAAAATAATATTAAATTATAATATAAATTATTTATCGTAAATATAAAATATAATTTATATATTTAAATTTTAGTAATATAAATTTTAAATAAAATTTATATATTCAAACATAATATTTATTTATATATATAATTTGTTTCAATTTGTGTATTCTAACCAACTAGATGGGGTTATTTATTGTGTACATACATAATATTGGTAAATAAAAAAATTAAAAAAAATTAAATTTTTTAAAAATACAATTATAAATAAGTCTTCTTATTTATAGTCCATTTTTTCTCTTTTAGCATATGAATTGGTAGACCCTTCCACCACGCAAACTTATTCAACAATATCTATATGACCCTTCCACATCGATATTAATCAATTATTAGTTGTCCAAATCAACAGTAACCCATTCCTTATTTCTTTTGCACATTTTTGTCATTGATTTTTTAAAGTTAATATATATGTGTGTTGTTTGTGACTACATTAATAATTAATAGAAACTACATTTCAAGGTTTAGGGTTTATCCTATACCAATGAATGACTTTATCCTATCTAGCCTAATTCTAGACTATCAATATTTCCTCAAGCCTAATTTTACATGATTAACAATATTAATGGGGTCATGCTAATTCGTAATTTTGAATCAATCCATCAATGTTGCCGAAATCTTTTTTTTTTTTTTTTACCAATTATATAAATAGTTTCACATTCTGAGTTTTACAACTATGAAAGTTTATGGTTTTTAAATATTAGGGAAACAATTTAACTTTTACAACAACTTATACATAAATTAAAAAAAATCATATTAATTGAATATGTACTTCACTATCCAAATTTAAAAATGAGAGAAATTAGATATAACTTGATTTATATTAGTATTCCTGACACTTAAGATAAAACTTGATCAACCAATACCATTTTTTAGATGAAGAACTATGAATCAAATTAAGTTTAATGTGATTTAAAAACTTATTTTGATCACAAGTTTTGATGTGAATTTGGGAGGGGTGTTAGACTCTCAATGGACCCTCCTATAACAACTGTATGTGTATAAGTTAGAATCTGTAACCATTAGGTTTAAGTCTAAATATTTACACCAAATCTTATATTTTAATATTTTTTTTATAATGCAAGTTTAACTGATTTAATCGTTGAATTATGTGATATTATACTCACGATCATATATATCAAGTTTCACATGATTTGAACTTTTTTATATATATTTTCCAAAAATCGATATTTATACATATCTTGAATATCATATTATATGTTAAAATAAAACATTGTGATGAACTACTAAATAATTTTTGAATCATATGAAATTTTATATAAATGATCTTGAGTATAAGGTCACATAATTCAACAATTGAATCTTTTAAATTTACATTATACAAAAAGTTATTAAAAGTATAAGATTTAGTGTAAATGTCTAGAATTACACTTGGTGTTTAAATGTAGTTGAAGCTAATGTTAAAATGTCTCTTACCATGTTTCTGGTCACAATTTTGGACCTTTTTTACCTTCTTAACTAATTTATTCAATCATCCCAGTCTTTTAAAGTTATCTAAGCATTTTTTTTTAAATTTTTTATAACAGAGACACAAAATGTCTTTTTTCACTAGTTTATTA
Source organism: Cajanus cajan (assembly GCF_000230855.2). Taxonomy (NCBI): domain Eukaryota; kingdom Viridiplantae; phylum Streptophyta; class Magnoliopsida; order Fabales; family Fabaceae; genus Cajanus; species Cajanus cajan. The sequence goes on from NC_138525.1 coordinate 45,982,668, forward strand.
TAAAGATGATATACCTTTTAATTTTCGCTTTCTTGTCAAAGGTTTTTACTCTTAAATTCATGCTACATACTTTCTCACATGTAATATTAAAAAAATCACTTTGAATTATTACACATTTTCAAATCTTAATTTTTTTTTCACCACAATCACCTATTAAAATTTCTTAAAAAATAAATATACAGAGACATGAATGATGGAATAACACTAAGGCCAAGAAGTCCAAGAGGTGATGTATTGAAGGAAGCAAAAGGAATGGGTTAGTGTTGAAAAATCATAGGAGGAGTGAGGCCACTTTTGGACCTTAGCTCCTAAGTTTTTATTAGCATAGCATTTATTTTTATTCCTATTTTACTCTTATCTTTGATTTCCTATTTTACCCTTGTATCTTGGGGGTATTTTAGTCTTAGAATTTATTTTACTTGTATTTTCAATTTTACCCTTGTATTTTGGGGTATTTTAGTCATAGGGCTTATTTTCTTTGTATTTCTCATTTTACCCTTGTATTATGGGGTGCTTTAGATCATAGGTTTTTATTTTTGGGCTAAGGTATTTGATTAGGGTGGGAATAAAAACCTAGACGTATTTTTGTGGCTATTGGACCTATTTTTGGTGTTAGAAAGGCTTAGGCTCAAGTGGAGAGCAAAGGTTGCATGGTCTTATCATGCACCTAGATGTATCCTAACTAATCCCAAAGACTTCATCCTTGGCCACCAAGTTGCATCTAGGGTTAATTTGCATTTCATTTGGTGTGCATTTGGCTTGTGAATTTAAGTCATGCACTCTCCAAATGAAACCCTAGATGCCTCCCACTCTTATAAATACCCTAGGCTATGCATCATATAAATACTTTGGATATTGAATAATAAAGAGAGCCTTTTGTGCCTTTATATCTTTCCTTAGTTACCTTTGGCTATTTTCGGCCAAACCATATCATCTCCACCTTGAGAGAAACAATCCTAGAAGTGGCCTTCATCAACATGAAGTGAGTCAACCCTAGAGTACCCTTCTCAAGCATTTCCTCAAACACCTTCTACTCAACCTCCATTTTCGTTCATTCCATCATCATCCACTTTAAAACCTTGTGCCACCTTTGAAGAACTTGATCCAAGGAGTCAAGGTGTCCTCACATTGATGAACCAATCCATCAATGCTAGTAAGGATGTCATCATTATTTTTTTCAATTTCTCCTTTACCAAGTAAAATTTTTTTTCTACTTTATTTTTTACATGCTTTCTTACACTTCCTTTTCCTTCACTTTTTTTTCTTTTTTTTTTTTCTTTATTTCTCTCCTCTTTACCGAACACAGTTAAGTGCACTAAGGTTTGTCAGTACTTTTCTAAAAGGCTTAAGTTTATTTTTGCTTGTTATAATTTCACGAACGTATAATTTTGGTCTCTAGATCTTTTTATCGCAAATTCAGTCCCTCTAATTTTTAATTTTAAATGATATAATAATGCTTAATTTTGATAACCAAGTAGAACCAAACTTTTTCGCAATAAAAATATTATGGAGAATCAAAATTACACATTTGAAATAACTATAAGGACTGATAATGGTGTTTTTAGGATGTCGTGTGGCATTTATACCGGAGAGAAAAGATAAGGATAATGCCGAAGAGTCTTTAGCCCCTACCAAGGATTAAGCAGGCTGATAAGAGAAGATTGCAATGGAAGGTATAATAATGATTCCTTCATCCGCTTGTTGTGTGAACTCACATCCAATAAAATTAGTATAAATAATAATAAATAAGAGAGAAAATATATTGTTAATATTTACTATAACATTAATTCTAAGACTAATTTGATCGTTGAAATAATTTTTTTTTTTAAAGTACTCCCCGATTTCCACTATAACAAGTAAACTTGGAAAGGTTATTATTTGAGTAGGATGAGAATGGTTAACGAGAAAAAGTAAGAAGATTGCTAAAGTATCCAATGTAGGTAGTTTAAATAAAAATTATCTTTTGATATATGTTAAAAAAAAAAAATTTAAATCAAATCAAGATTGACTAAAATTATATCATTATTAACACCGAATTTATTTTAAAAATTATGTTTAATTTGATAGTATATTAACATTTAAAATATAATTGAAATTAATGAAATTTATAAAGTAGTATCTAAAAAAATGAAAAATTATTAGTAAAAATAATAAAATAGATAGTCAACGCAGGAGAACTAATACAGGTTAATGGAAATAGAATAATTCTTAAAAATATATTCAATTAAAAATGAAGACTCGACTTTATTATATAAGGATAAAAATCCTAGGTTTTTTTTAAAAGACTTATTTGGTACACACTGCATAGTATATCAAAAGCACTTTTTTGAATCTCATTGATTTCTGTTATGTATGCAACTGTCATTGTGTATGGACCCTTCACCATTCCACAGTGATGGCTTCATGGCTGTACTAAGATTCTTCCTTATCTAATATACACAATCCTTTCTTCTCATAACGTCACGAACTTCATTCTCTATCACTTCCTGAAATCTTATCCGAAAGGTTTGCTAGTGTAAATCCTGCAAAAACCTGTCTCCAGTAGGACCAAAGAATGAATGTTTAAACCATAGTCATGGATATAACTAACACAAACCAATTCTAAGACTAATTTATACCATCTCAGTGTAAAATAGTTTTACATAAATATCTGATAGGAATTTACCTTATCACATTGTTTCATGAGTGAATAAGATAATATGGTAAAATGGTAAATCTTAGAGTATCATTCTCATACATCATTTGTGTAAAGATTTTTACAAAAGTGAACAATCTTGCCATATATGATAATCTAAAGGAGTAAAATCTTTTTTGTTGTTAGTGCATTGTAATAATACATGGTGGAAAAGAGAAGTCCAACCTGAATGCATCCAAGGATGTATAGTGCAGAGTACTTGCGACCATGTATAACCATGTCAGCTATCATGGCAACTGGAATTGTCAAGGACATGCCCAATGTAGCAACCAAAGGAGCTGTCCAAATTATAGAGAGTGCCCTGACACAATATTCATGGTTGTTGCTGACATAAAATGGAATGTTGTGTAATAACTGTTATCCTATGATTATACTATGTGAAAGAAGTACTATATGATTTAAGTATCATACACACCATAAAGGCACTAATGAAACATAATATAACAGTTCTTATATGTTAATGCTTTGATATGCCATATGTTCATTAATTAGCATAATGAAGTCATATCCCATATGGAATTCAGTTAAAAAATGACAAAACTTAGATCTAGTTTCTTAGACACTTTTGATGTTTTTCTACGATTGGAAATGGAATTGCATCTTAATGCTATGATAAGTCAAGGATTACATAGATTATTGAGGTGAAACTTCAATTCTAGTTTGGCGAAAAACACTGGTAACATCTAAGTAACTTTATTTAAGTTTTATCCTAAAAAGATTCCCTCGAGCTTTTTCAATAAACAGATGCTGTTCAACTTACCATAAGTAATCTGAAATCACACTTGAACAGATGTTATTCGCAATAACCATCTCCCAAGTGGACATTGAACTTGGAAATTTGAAATGGGGTTCAATTCCCACAGCATTTAATGGCCACGCTGCATGGAAACTCGCAAGAGCACCAGTTAAAAAGTTTGACAAAAAAATGAGGCAGGAAATTCTTAACTAAATAGCAATCTGCAATAATCAAGTTATCCAATATTCAAATTATTTGACTAACAGGGAAAAATCAGTGTTGTAAAAATGCATTACACTAATGTGGTTGATGTATATAAGAATTGATCAAAAGGGAGAAAAGGCAGAAGTAAAAGAAAAAGAGCTAAACAAGCTTTCCTTCAAGTCTAATAACATCATTGTCATGGTATTAAAAATGTCGATATCTCATCTTGATGAGTTTTCATAATTTTTCTAAATTAATTTTACAGATTAGTCTAGTTAGAAAATATCGTAGCAACCAAGGCTCAAGGTTACATTATTCATGAAATTCTTAATCCCTATTATATGCAAAACTCCCCAAGAAATTCATACCTATCCACCAAAAGGCAAGAAAACTGTAGAGACCAATACAACCAAAAAGCTTTTCCATGTCTACCTTGTCTCCTGATCCGACAGAATTCTTGAGAACCACTGAAATTAATTGACCAATGATTGAGAATGATATTCAACTCACACAATCCTTTGACAATTAAATATTCATACCTGTGAATAAGCCACAACATATTGCTGAGAGTAGACCAAAAATGTCCCCAATGATAGAATGCTTTTGAGTCCTTAGTAAGAAGAAAGTTTCCAAGTTCAGAAATTGGAAGAATCATGGTTAGAGAATATATAGGGGAACATATATAGTAGTCCATTAAGAAAAAAAGTGAAAAATCTTTAAGACAACTTAAATATGAATTAATTAACCTATTTCCTATTACTCTACCTGCCAACAACATGAATCTTTTAGTCTATTAACTAAGAGGGACTAAGATGGAGATTGTACTCAAACACACTTGAAGATGAGTATGTAAAAAGAAAAAGGTTACATATGAATCTATGAACTCCCAAGTCACAATGTAACAACCTTATCTTTGCAGTATTGTGCTATTAGTACACTATATTTATTAATAAAATTAAGAAGTAAAATTCCTCACAGAAACTGAAATTCTTTTTTCTTCTAGGAATTAGTTGTTTGTGCACTCTTATAAAGTGAACGCAATGATTGCAGAGATGAAACATTAGAATTTAGAGGAAAGAGCTTTTTCACCTTAACAAGCTATTTTCAACTTACATGCTAATCTGCTGATCTGCTGCCCAAGTTTTTCCAATAGTTGTCATGGCAACACCAGCCATGCTAATTAAAACAGCTGCTATTTTGGTCATATTTACTGAGTCCTGTCCAAGAATGGCTCCAAAGAAAAGGGTAAAGAGACCTGACATGGAACTCAGAATCGTTGTACTCGCAACACTAGTATTTGCAAGTGCCATGTTTGAAAAATACTGCATGAGACCCGATCAAGTATAGGGAACAGAATGAGTGGAATATCTTGAAAACTCATGATCATGCATAAATCAGAAGAATCTTTTCATTATATCTATTTTCTTTTTGTGGGTGTAGAGGGGTGAGGCAGGGAAGAGAATACATGTGCAAAGCACTGAGAAACACCTTAATAAACATTACCTAGATTTCATAATTCATTTTGGAACATGTTTTCACTTTTCACCATCTTCTTACAAATCTTTGAGAACATGAAACAAAATGATATTTTTGTAATTATAAGGAAAACAACAAAAAGAAATAGAAAATGCTTTTTTCTCAAAAGAAACATGTTCTTAAGGTTCTCACCACAAAATGCTCACTCACCTACATCAACCACACCTAATGATAACTGCTATTGATGTGGTTTTTTTAAAAAAAAAAATAAGAAAACTAAAATATATTCATGTACTGATTTTTCTAGATTTATTCATTTTGACATAGTTAATACATGCGCATCCTGTTCTATATTACCATCTTTTCATGTGAAATGAGAAATTAAACTCTAACTTTAAGGCATGAAAAACTAAAAACTACCATGCCTAAGAAAACAGTATGAAATTCTACCAAAATATCAGTCATGTCTCAATTATTTTTAAGTTCATAATATTCCGATCATTAATCTTTGTAATGGTATTTCATTACACTAAATCACTTCTGAAACAAGTAGTACCTTCAATCTAAAGTGTTTGTTAATGTTGATATTTTAGGATACAAATAAGATTTTACATTGGTAGAACAATAGGAAAAAAGAGTTTATAAAGTAAATATATATTTATTGATAAGAGGCCTTTTGGGTGGTAAAATAAAACTATGAGACTTTAATTTCAAAGTGAACAAAATCTATCATTATGAAGATGTGTGTAAACAACTGATGAAAATAACAAGATATAATAACTCTCCTCTTAATAAATATTTCTCTCTCAGACAGATAACATAACATAATTCTAACCGATATGAACTAAGCTATATTCGGTTCTCTACAAAAAGTAAACTGAAATAAAGGGAAGTAAAAAATCAAAATGTAAAGAATGAGATCTTGTTACCTCTTGTGCAAACCATATTGGAGTGAGGTACAAGCCACACTTTGCAATTTTCCATGAACTACCTTCATAACTTTGTAGTGCAAGCAAGGGAGGTTCATCTTCCTCTTTCTTGACCAAAGGCATTCCTTCTTCTCTTTCTCTAATTTCCTTATCAGTAATCAAACTACTTTTTAGTCCAGTGGAAATGCTAATTAATGTGTAGTCCTCATGAAAGTTTCTGAACAAAATTTTCAGTAAGCTACATGTCCACTTTTTGAAAACTGAAATGAGAAGATAGATCACCATCACAGATACTCCAAGGTAAGTGAGTGCAAATGGCTGTTTATACTCAACAAAAATCCTCTGCAGTAAAGTACCACAAGCTTGGTATAACATGTCTTATTGCAGAATTAAACTAGAAAGATGTTAATAGTGCAGCAAATACAAAGTTTTAAGGAATAGAAGAAAAATTGGCATACAATTAAAAGCAACACTACTATTGTCCATTTTTATTTTATTTTGGGCTACATAACTATAGCACATTTGTCATATAACTTTCTCTTTTCTTTACTAGGCATTGTCGTTCCATTTTGATGAATATTGAATAAAATCAAAATGCATGAAGAATTCCTAGCATTCAATCCTTTCCCTAAAACCTTTTTAACATATTATGGTAATATAATACATGACATGATAGTGTAAAGTTTTTTATTCCTGAGTCAAACTCGATATCAAAGAGTTGCATCAACTCACACACAAACCAACCGAGCTAAACTCCTTCCTTTTTTCTTTTTTTACACTGCTATTAAGTTACAAACTATTATCAAATTTGTTGACTTGTATAATAATTAATTGAAATCATACTAATTTTTTTTTATTAATTTGTTGCTAGTGTAAAAACTTTTAATCTAGAGGTGTATGCATAGTAACGCACAAGACTTGACAACCCCACAAAATACACATTCAGCTTATTGCTTGGGACATCTTAACTGTATCCACATGAATAGGAATATTAATTTTTTTGGAAAGAAACGTCTAATATTGACAAAAACTGACATAAACCAGATAAAGCTGAAACTGATATCGTAATTTAAAACAAAACAAAAAAAATTAACCGTATTGCTGCAAAAGAGAGGGGGGTCGGGGGGGGGGGGGGGGGGGGGGTGGGGGGGTTTGCATATTTCTAGGTTCATATTGCTTGCAACAAAAATAGCAATGATTTAGGTAGCTAAATACAAATTTTGAAGGAAGTGGTATCATTTTCTTAAAAACTTAACAATTATATGAATAAGATAGATGTCTCTGAAGGGACAGACATGCAGTTCAGATTTTCTTTTCCTAACTAGTCTTAGAATTTAGAAACCACATAGAAGAACAACATCCTCAAAACACAAGCAAAGTAGCATAACATAAACAAAATAACAAACAATTAAGGGAGGGTAAGAATGAAAAAAAAAAAAAAAAAAAGGAAAAACATAATAGAAACCTGAGTTATTTCTGCAGAGCTGACCCATATTAAGACAAAAGCTCCAATCAGTCCCAACCCAGCATTGTACCTCCAACCCATTACACAACTTTGTCTCAACTCCCTTATAGTACTCTGTGTATTTATATAAGCTGACAACTTTTGCTACAAAGTCAGCATAGTCTTCCATGGCAATGACAAGCTCTGAATTAACTGCACATATATATGTATGAGATAGGCAGCAAATCTAGTATGAGTATGTTTGTTTTAAATTTTTTTATCATAAACTTTTTTTAAATAAAAAAGTAAAAATTTTTACTTTTTAACATAACCGTCTAATTTTGTTAAAATAAACATATTTTTACTTTTCTAAAAAATAATTTTAATTTATTTTTAAGAATTATTTTTTAAAAATATTTATCTTTAAATTTTAAATAACATACTTATAAACTCTGAATGTTAATTTACTATGTAAAGTATCCTGGTTTTTGTTATCTTCTGCCTCGAAGAGGTAAAGTGGTGGTCTGTCAAACTAGAAATATAATAATATTTTATTATACATAATATATAAATATGTTTATTATATATAATTAAAATTTATTATAAATTATATAAATAATTTTTATATTTAAATATATAAATTATATTTAAAATTCATATACATAAGTATTCTTAAAAAAATTATATTTTTAAATTTATAATAAATAATTTAAATTTTATTTTAAAATATTAATATTTAATTTATAAATAATTATAATAAATAAAAATTAAAATAGATAAAAAAATTTAAAAATTCTACAAACATTTTTATTGAAGAAATTTTTTTAAATATTCTCGTACAAAATAAAAGTTTATGTTTAATATATAAAAGTTGTACTGGCAAGGCCTTTCGGCCACCATTTGACCGATACCCGATCGGCACCTGAAAGGCCGAACCAGGTTGCCGACACCCAATCGGCACCCAAAGGGTCGAACCAGATTGCCGACGGCTGATCGGCCATTGGATACCTAGTGAATGTGAACTATCATTAATCAAGGGACAAGAATTATCCTTAATCAAGGGTTAAGAGTTAATTACACTAATAAGCCGATTAGAGGCGTATTACCTAATATGGTAATCTTGTGCAGGGCCCATGGGAATCCGGGCCCATAAAAGTCAGTATAAATAGCTCATGTCACAAGGTAACGTCACTATTCATTAATTACTATCGATACTTGTGCTTTATCCTGACTTGAGCGTCGGAGTGCCTTTTGCAGGTACCTCCCCTCTCACCGGAATATTCGATCGGAACTCTCGTTCGGCCCACCAAATACGAGAAGATTACTAGTGTGCCCTTCAGACAGGTACATTTTGGCGCCCACCGTGGGGCCGAACCGAGAAAGACTTGAAGACTTAACAAGACTATGACGAAGAGAAGGAGAATGAACACGGAAAATCACCAAACCGAGGAAGAGCACGTTCAAGTTGAGGACGAAACTGATCTCATCGAGACCATGCGCTTGCTCAAGCAGGAGATGGCTGCAATGAAACAGCAGCGAGAGAAGGATGCAAAGGAACTTTCGGCTTTGAGAGCCGAAAATGAGGCGTTAAAGAGTCAAGACTCCTCATGGAAACCTACCCAGCCTACTAACACTCAAACACACGGATCTTACCAATCCCATGATATCCATACCTCGGCTATCCATGCCTCGGCTGCGGCACCACAAAAATTTCAATCGGCCCTGCCTACAGTTGGACGTCCCACCGATGTAGCAACAGTGGGATCACACCGGCATCCTTTTACACCCTCTATCATGCAGTTGCCTTTAATGGATAATTGGAAATCGCTGTCGATTGATAAATATGATGGTACTTCGGATCCTGACGAACATCTTGATGTTTTTCTTACGCAGGTAACATTAAGCACAACGGACGATGCTGCTCTGTGCCGGATTTTTCCCACATCATTAAAAGGCCGAGCTTTGAGCTGGTTCACTCGGCTCCCCCCCAACTCTATTGACTCATTCAACACCCTATCTTCTCAGTTCACGGTTCAATTTGCAACGAGTCGGCCTCACAGTTTGACATCTCTGTCGTTGGTTAGTCTTTGGCAGAACAAGAAGGAGACTCTTCGGACTTTCATGGATCGTTTTAACAAGACCGCTTTAGAAATTCGGGATCTTAACCCCGCAGTGGCACTCCATCATCTGACCACAGCTTTGAAGCCCGGGCCATTCGTCAATAGCCTGTGCAAAAAACCCCCTTCAGATATGAATGAACTTCGAAGACGAGCCGATAAATATATGCAGATGGAGGAGTTGGCTGAGTTCCGAAATCAAGCCCGAGCTGAACCATCGGGAAAGTCCGACAAGCCAGTAGAACCATCCTATCGGGGGTGAAACAAAGAGATAACTCTTCGTGACCGACCAACGCGGGGTCCGAAATACACTCATTATACTCCCCTCAATGCAAGCCGAGCTGCAGTGCTTGAACAAGCTCTGGCATCAGAGGTGTTGGCCGTCCCAAAAAGAGCTGCCACGCCACCGCGCGCCGATACTAGCAAATCTTGTCGGTATCATCGCAATAGGGGGCACTCTACCGAGGAGTGCGCGGCCCTCCGAGACAGAATCGAGGATTTAATCAAGTAGGGCCAGCTTCATAATTTCGTTGATCGGCCCGATTCGCATCGATCGCGCCAGTATCAACCTAGACACGACCGACCTCGACAAGACCGAACTGATAGACCTCGCCACGACCGAAGCCGGTCACGCGAAAGGAAAGATGAGCCTACAGCTTCCCATAGGCGAGTCATCAACACCATTGCCGGGGGCTTTGCTGGTGGAGGCTCAACTTCTTCGGCACAAAAGAGGCATTTGCGCGCCGTTCGTTCGGTCAATTCGGTCGACAGACAACCCGTTCGGAGGTTACCAGCTATAACATTCACTGATGCTGATTTTCAAGGAATTGACCCCGTGCAAGATGATCCAATGGTAATTAGTGTTGAAATCCACAACTGCATAGTGAAGAAAACGTTGGTGGATCAGGGTAGTTCGGCCGACATTCTATACTAGAACACCTTCAAGCAGTTGGGCATCTTGGAAAAGGAGCTCGTTCCATATGATGACCCTCTAGTTGGTTTCTCGGGAGAAAGAGTTAGCACTAGCGGGTACATTAAGCTTTTTACTCGTTTCTGTGTTGACGAGCAGGAATACAGGGAAATCCAGGTGAAGTACATAGTAGTACATGCTAACACTTCTTACAATATTCTTCTGGGTCGGCCATCGTTGAATATGTTGGGAGCTATTGTCTCAACGCCACACCTAGCAATGAAGTTTCCATTCGACAAAGGCAAAATTCTTACAGTGCATGCTGATCAGAAGGCCGCCCGAGAGTGTTACTTTGCCAGTTTGCGAGTAACCCCTGTGGAAGAAAAGCAATCAAAGTCAAGGAGAGTTCATGTGGTAAAACCTCCAGTATCAGACAAATCCCAGACATGGGATTTAGATCCAAGAATGAATGAAGATGAACGGATGGAAGCAGTCGAGGAGAAGGTTGCAATCCAGGTCGGCCAGGGAACTCTGCAAGTTACATACTTGGGGGCGGGATTGCCTGAGGAAGATCGCCATGCATTGAGCAAGGTCATTCAGAAAAACAAAGATCTTTTTGCTTGGGTACCCTCGGATATGCCAGGTATAGATCCAAAGGTTATGTGTCACAAATTGTCTGTTTGTCGGGAGGCTAGACCAATAGCACAACGGAAGAGGAAGATGGGTACCGAAAGGAAACAGGCGGTCAAAACAGAAGTGGCCAAACTACTTGAAGCGGAGTTCATCCGGGAAATACAATATACAACATGGCTTGCAAATGTAGTTATGGTCAAGAAGACGAGTGGGAAATGGCGAATGTGCACGGATTACACAAATTTGAACAAAGCCTGCCCAAAGGATGCCTACCCATTGCCCAATATCGATCGACTAGTTGATGGTGCCTCGGGGCACAACATGTTGACATTTCTTGATGCCTATTCAGGATATAATCAGATTCAAATGCATCCACAAGATGAGGAGAAGACTGCTTTCATTACTGATTCGGCTAACTATTGTTATCGGGTAAAGCCCTTCGGACTCAAGAATGCCGGCGCCACATATCAGCGACTCATGAATAAAGTCTTTCAAAATCAAATCGGCAAGAATATGGAGGTTTATGTGGACGATATGGTTGTTAAGTCAAATGACCTTCATAGTCATATCTCGGACTTAATTGAGATTTTCCACCAGGTTCGACGGCACGACATGCGGCTCAATCCAGAAAAGTGTGTCTTCGGGGTAGCAAACGGCAAGTTTCTCGGCTTCATGCTTTCGACTAGGGGTATTGAAGCCAACCCTGACAAATGCCGAGCAATAATCAACATGAGAAGTCCCCATAATGTTAAAGAAGTACAACGGCTGGCTGGCCGTCTCACTGCATTATCAAGGTTTCTTCCATGCCTCACAGAGGTGGCCAAACCAATATTGGGGTTGTTGAGAAAAACTAACAAATTTGCATGGGCCGAAGAGTGTGAAACAGCTTTTCAAACATTAAAGTTGCGTCTCGGAACGCCTCCAATCCTCTCAAAACCCGATCCCTTATCGGCCATCATAATATACATGTGCGTTTCAAATGAGGCCATCAGTTCGGTCTTGGTCCAAGAGAGGGACACACAAGTACCTATCTATTTCATTAGTCGCATGCTGCAAGAATCGGAAACTAGATATCAGTTGCTGGAAAAAGTAGCACTCGGACTTGTTCATACAGCTCGAAGACTTCGGAAATACTTCCAGGGGCACAGGATTGTAGTTCGGACGGATTGTCCCATTGCTAAAGTCCTGCGGAAACCCGAACTGGCGGGACGAATGATGGCATGGTCCATTGAGCTCTCAGAATTCGACATATCATTCGAACCGCGCGGGCCGATTAAGTCGCAACACTGGGCTGAATTCGTCAATGAGCTACAACCCAACGGTCACTTTCAGAGCGACCAATGGACAATGCATGTGGACGGCTCTTCAAACAATACAGGCAGCGGGGCAGGAATAATACTCGAAGGGCCGGTGGGGGTAGTCCTTGAACAATCCATGCATTTTGGATTTCGAGCCTCTAACAACCAGGCCGAGTACGAGGCACTCGTAGCGGGCCTAAGACTGGCAGGTGACATTGGGGTCCGAAGATTAATTTGTTGGACAGACTCCCAGATCGTATCGGAACAAGTCAATAATCATTTCCAGGTGAAGGATCCAAATTTGCTACGTTACTATCACCTCTTCCATAACATGTGCTCCAACTTCGAAGAAGTTCAAGTACGACACACACCGAGAGAAAACAATGAACGAGTCGACCAACTAGCCCTATTGGCAAGCAGTGCTCGGAAACCAGGCCAGCTCAGAACCACTCTACATTTTGAGTTACCTACCCCGAGCATAGCTACAGTTGAAAACTTGGCAGTGGAAGAATCAAGTTCGGTGGCATCCAATGCAGCGTGGATAACGGAACTTCTTGAATTCATTCTTCATGGCAAAGAACCGGCCGAGCCCTCGTCTGCCAAAAATTTACGAGCCCAAGCTGCTAGATACTTTGTCATCGGGGGCGAATTGTATAGAAGGGGTTTCTCAACCCCATTGCTGAAATGCCTAGACTCGGCGCAGGCCAATTATGTGATGAGAGAAATTCACCAAGGCATTTGTGGGTCACATTCGGGCGGACGAACTCTTGCGGTAAAAGTATTAAGGGCAGGTTATTATTGGCCAACTCTCAAGAGTGATTGTGCACAATTTGTTAAGCGATGCATTCAATGTCAAAAACATGGCAACCTAATCCATGCCTCGGCAGAACAGCTGCATAGCATCAGCTCACCTTGGCCGTTTGCACTATGGGGGATGGACTTGCTCGGACCGTTCCCTATAGCCAAGGGCCAATGCAAATTTTTGTTGGTTGCCATAGACTACTTTACAAAGTGGATCGAGGCCAAACCGTTAGCAATGATCACAGCTGGCATGGTGCAGAAGTTTTTGTGGAAGAACATTGTCACGCGCTTCGGTATACCATATGCCATTGTAACCGACAATGGTCTCCAATTCACAGATCAAAAGTTGAACAAGTTCATCCAAGACTTAGGCATACGGCACAGATTCACATCGGTTGAACATCCTCAATCGAACGGACAAGCCGAGGCGGCAAATAAAGTCATCTTAACAGAGTTAAAAAAGCGCTTGGGAGATTCCAAGGGCGCCTGGGCCGAAGAACTAGTAGAAGTTTTGTGGGCTTATAGATGTACACCTCAATCCACAACAAAGGAAACACCGTTTCGATTGACATACGGTACTGAGGCCATGATTCCGATGGAAGTAGGGGAACCTTCCTTCCGCCGTTTACATTTTGACGAAGCAGGCAACGATGCATCTCTTCGGGTTGAAGTTGATGTCATAGACGAGATCCGAGACAAGGCGCGTATAATGGCGGAAGCATGCAAGCAAAGAATGACCCGACGCTTCAACTCCACCCTTTCGAAGCGATGTTTCAAGGAGGGTGACCTAGTATGGCGTGCACAAGGATCGGCAAGGTGCAACCCCCGCAAAGGAAAATTGGCAGCTAACTGGGACGGCCCATTCAGAATCCGTCACACTCTAGATAATGGTGCCTACAAACTTGAGGAGCTTTCGGGAAAGATCATCCCAAGAACGTGGAACTCAACTCATTTGAAGGCTTATTTTAGTTAGCAATTTTCTGTGTAAAGATAGTGATACATGTATACAGAGTGCACTCTTTTCCTTGATCGGTCTTTTCTCCTCTTGTAAAAAAGTGAAAAGAGGTTTTGGCCGACAAGGTTTTTAACGAGGCACATATCAATGAAAGGCAATTCATGTCGTGGTTATTCTTACTCTTCTACTTGTTCCAAAATTTAAAAAAGGTTTCCCTCCCGAGTAACCAACTCGGCTAAGGATGTACCTTCAAGTCTCAACAAAGGTTTCCCTCTCGAGTAAACAACTCGGCTAAGGATGTACCTTCAAGTCTCAACAAAGGTTTTCCTCCCGAGTAACCAACTCGGCTAAGGATGTACCTTCAAGTCTCAACAAAGGTTTCCCTCCCGAGTAACCAACTCGGCTAAGGATGTACCTTCAAGTCTCAACAAAGGTTTCCCTCCCGAGTAACCAACTCGGCTAAGGATGTACCTTCAAAATCACAAAAAGCATCAAGTCCGAATGACCCCATTCGGAATTGACTCAAAAAGCATCAAATCCGAATGACCCCATTCGGTTTTGACTCAAAAAGCATCATTTCCGAATGACCCCATTCGGTTTTGACTCAAAAAGCATCAAGTCCGAATGACCCCATTCGGTTTTGACTCAAAAAGCATCAAGTCCGAATGACCCCACTCGGAATTGACTCAAAAAGCATCAAGCCCGAATGACCCCATTCGGAATTGACTCAAAAAGCATCAAGTCCGAATGACCCCATTCGGTTTTGACACAGCATCATTTCCGAATGACCCCATTCGGTTTTGACTCAAAAAGCATCAAGTTCGAATGACCCCATTCGGTTTTGACACAGCATCATTTCCGAATGACCCCATTCGGTTTTGACTCGAAAAGCATCAAGTCCGAATGACCCCATTCGGAATTGACTCAAAAAGCATCATTTCCGAATGACCCCATTCGGTTTTGACTCAAAAAGCATCAAGTCCGAATGACCCCACTCGGAATTGACTCAAAAAGCATCAAGTCCGAATGACCCCATTCGGAATTAACTCAAAAAGCATCAAGTCCGAATGACCCCATTCGATTTTGACACAGCATCATTTCCGAATGACCACATTCGGTTTTGACTCAACAAGCATCAAGTCCGAATGACCCCATTCGATTTTGACTCAAAAAACAATCAAAATAAAAGGGCAAGTTACACAATCCAATAATGAGTTTCTTCAAAAAACGAGTACTTGTCATTAACAAACGTTAAAAGGCTCTATCGGCCAACACTACAATCAACCTACATTAAAATCAAATTAAAAAGGCTCTATCGGCCTGCCATACAACATAATCACTCTTCGGCGTTGTTGCCCGCGTCATCTTGCACCTCGGGCTCTCCCTCTTGATCTTGGTTCGGCTCTTCCGGTTGGGTTTCAGCCTCATCATCCGAAGCATCAAGGGTCTCTTCATCCTTGCGGTCATCATTCGGCGCGTCATTGTCAGGGATGGCCCCCTCGGGCATATCTTGGAAAGACATCAAAGACCCTTGATAGAAATCTTTCAAAATGTCAAACTCAAATCCCTCCCTAAAATGATCGAAGTATTGTGCTTGTCGAAGAGCATGGCGAAACCCAGCTTCATGCTGAGCAACGATACGCTCCTTGGCTTGCTCTTTTACTCGCTCCAGTTCCGCCTTAGCTTCCTCCAGTTGGCGTTTTTCATCGTTCGCGGCTTTTTGCATGTCCAACCGAAGAGTATCATTGTTGCGCCGCTGCACATCAAGTTCAGCCGCAAGTTGACGACTTTTCGCTAATGCTTCCTTGGATGCCGCCATGGCCTCGGCTGTGGCCTTATCGGCGTCCTCAACCCTTTGCCTCAGTTGAACCAACTCGCCGATTGGCTCCATAGCGAGGTGGTGCGTGAGTGCCAACGACCGAGACTGCACCTCGCAAAAATATTTCCATTTCGCCACGGTATCCAACTGGCCTAAGAACTCGCGACCATGATCCGAGACTGTGTTTGACCGAACCACTGATTCGGCAGTGACTTCTTCACTTAGAAAGGCCCTCGACATCAGCATGGGGGGCACACAAATAATTGTCCCACCCGGGGAGGACACCGAATTCTTGGATCTCTTGGTTTTTTCCGGCCTCTCCTCATTACTTTTTCGTTTCGGCCCCTCCCGAGTAACCTCTTTCCCCTTCTTCACCTTTCGGAATTTTCGTTCCGGCGTAGGCGGACTTCGATCATCTTGTGTTGGACGAGGCGTTTGGGCAGGCGCCGAACTGCCCACAACCCCGAGGCTTTAGCTTGTTGAATTCGACCAGCCAAAAGATTGCGGATGTTGAACTCATCGGCACCACTCGTCACCATGATTCCTGCACCAATAACCAAGTAAACATCAATAGGAATTAACTTAAAGGCCGAAACAAGAATGTTACATACCTATCAAATCGTTCTCCCATCGGGAAGATTTGACCACGTTTATTAAAGACTTAGTTGGCAAGCGCCTAGGAAGTTGAAGTAAAAATTGCAAATCCCTTTGCTCTTCGGCTGTAAGCATCTCATTCGACACTACATCATACGGCCAAGGGGCACGGGTCCAGAACAACGGAAAAAAATTCTTGTCGACGGCTCCAAAGAAGAAACGCCTCCCGTTCGGACGAATGGTCACTCGAAAAAATCCCGCTTTAAAATTCTTATACGAGGACGTAAAGCTATCTAATAGTTGCCGAGAGCCCACTCGGCTAAGAGACACCCATTTGGCCAAATCCGAAGGGCGGGAGGAATAGAAAGAAAGAAAAAGTAGGGGTGACGGCCTAATGTTAACACATAGGCACAGATGCTTGAAACCTTGAAGTTGGGCCTAGCTGTTCGGATGCAGTTGTGTCGGCGCAACGTTCAAAACCTTGAGCACTCCCATCATGAACTCATCGAACAGTAGTTTTACCTTAAGATCTCGCAGAAGGCAATCATAAATATAAAACGAGGCCATACTATCGGCTTGCTTGTCCAAGCACACCGTATCTGGATCGGGAAATGCGTTGTTTCGGCAAGCACGCACACCAATCGGATACGGATTCTCGCCAGCATCGAAATACAAACACTTGGTGTACCCCAATAAATTGGTTATCATCGTGGTATCTTGATAACGAGAATAGTAGGAAGTAACTTCTCCATTGACCCACTCGTACCCAGGTACCTCGGAAGGCCCATACTTTTGCCGATTGGAAACACGTTTCACGCGGATCGGCGCCTCCTCGCTACCACTGGTTGAGGCCTCTTCGGACGTACTCACATCCTCGCTAGACCTGTCCCCGCGGCGACACGTCTCCCTAGACAACGACCCCTCGGACGATGATGACCGAACCCCACTCGCCGAAGAGCTCTCGGAAGCAGTAGCCATCCAATAAAACTTACCAGGAAGTTGAGATTGAAACGATCGCTCGGCGTGTGATGTTGTATCGGATTTGCCCAAATGATGTTATTCGGCTGAAAGCGATACGCGTGAGAGGCCCTACCACGCAATGCTATATATAGCCATGGAAAATGGCGGGAAAATTTAAATCTTTAAAACCCTAAACCAATGAATCTACACGATCCAACGGCAGAAATGACCCCAACCTTTCCACTTCCCCTACATTGTAACTGCTATACCCTTGAAGAAGGTACACCTTCCCCAAGGCTGGGGGCCAAGTGTACTGGCAAGGCCTTTTGGCCACCATTTGACCGATACCCGATCGGCACCTGAAAGGCCGAACCAGGTTGCCGACACCCAATCGGCACCCAAAGGGCCGAACCAGATTGTTGACGGCTGATCGGCCATTGAATACCTAGTGAATGTGAACTATCATTAATCAAGAGACAAAAATTATCCTTAATCAAGGGTTAAGAGTTAATCACACTAATAAGCCGATTAGAGGCGTATTACCTAATATGGTAATCTTGTGCAGGGCCCATGGGAATCCGGGCCCATAAAAGTCAGTATAAATAGCTCATGTCACAAGGTAACGTCACTGTTCATTAATTACTATCGATTCTTGTGCTTTGTCCTGACTTGAGTGTCGGAGTGCCTTTTGCAGGTACCTCCCCTCTCACCGGAATATTCGATCGGAACTCTCGTTCAGCCCACCAAATACGAGAAGATTACTAGTGTGCCCTTCAGACAGGTACAAAAGTTAATTAGAAAAAATCTAATTTTTGCATACTAAAAATAAGGTTTAAAATAGTAAAATAATAAAAAAAATATTAAAACATTACTTGCTTACAAATCGATTTTATAAACATGAGTTAAATAATTCTATGGATAAAAAAAATGAGTTAAGTCAAAAACTCGGATAATATTAAAGTATATCTTAAATATATTAAAGGGTCACTTAACATATTATGTATGCATCAGTTTCATTGTAACACAATAAATTTTATTATAAATTTAAAATCTCTGTTTCACATAAAGATTAAACAAAAAATACATAAAAAAAATGATCAAATTCTATTGAATATGACTCATAATGGTTAAAGAACAAATCTGATTAGAAACTAAATATATAGATATGTGGTGATTCCACATCATACGATAATTTTTCGTATTATAGGGTCACGCGAGAAAATACAAGTTCCTTATCTGAAAAACCAAAAGCTAGACCAATTCACGTTCTAAGTTGTGTTGGGCATTATATTAAATTAAGTCTCGTTGAGTAACAGGTGGCGTCGCATTTTTGTAGAAACTTTAGTTCTAAGCTGTCGTGGCAATAAGAGGCATAAACATGTGTATATGACTCACGGCATGTGTCAAGGAACATTGAGAAGATTCATTTATGCACATATCATTCATTCTACACATGCATAGATGGATGAAATGAAATCGTCATGTTTTCCATTCTTGATCTCAGCAAGCATTAAATTTTGTCACGTACAAGGGAATATGAATCTCAGGTATATTGCGACGTACATAACAAAAGCAGATTCTTCTTTCTTTTTGGGTATCATAATGGAGGTAAAGTACATCACCGATAGCATACCCTTTATTTATTGATGAAATTTTTATATGCGTTTCAAACAAACACGTATGAGTATGACAAAGCGGCAAATTTTGGGTCATGAAAGCAAATAAATAAACCGATCATTCTACACAAGCATGGGAGGGCAAATATGAAAATATATCTACATACAAAATATTTATAATTACCATCGAGCACGTAAATGTATAATGTGATAATGTGATTGTTCTGTTTAGACAAGTTTTTGCCCAGGTACCATATTATTATTAAATTAATAGACTAAGGTTCTGCAAAGGTTTCAACCTCGACCCATGCAATTACTAAAACAGTGATGTTTATCTAACATGAACGTAATTGATAAGCAAGAAACATTCAAAACTAAATTAATATAAAATTTTCAAATGAGCATCTGAAAAATAATGATGAGAGAAAATACAAGATTTTTTTCTAGTGATACATCATCGCTGCCTTGTACATTTTCCTCAGAATGGTGGTTCAAAAAATACCCTCAGTGTCAGTTATTAAGCTGTACAAGAATACTCTGGTAGGAAGCTTCTTTGTCTAACTAGCTCGTGGAGGTCATGAACAATCTTGAACACGGCATCTGGCCTTGCTAGCCTCAATGCATTTTGTGACATTTGTTGTAGTTCGTAAGCTTTTGGTCCAAACCAATCGGCAACAATTTTTGCTATCTCCTTAGGCGATTTAGAGAACTTCCCACACCCATTTTCAACTACATAGGGGACATTACCAGCTTCCTGAAATGAAAGAAACTGATATAAGTACATCATTTTGTAATCACGTAAGGGAAGGTGGGGCTAAATGTCAATAACATTCAAAGCAAGAAATAGATTCTACATCAGTATATAATTTATTCTTAAAGTTTGTTTGTATAGAACTTAAAAGTATTTTTAAACGCTTTCTATTAAAAATAAAGAATATTTTCTAGTGAAGAAGTTTTCAAAAGAACTTTTAAATTTATATCCAACCAGACTCCTACTTTCCTAAACTTGCAAATAAAAGGGAATTTACAAACATTCATCCACTTGTATATTGGCGGAGAATTTTAACGTATAATCTTAATAAGTTATATCTTTGATTCCAGAAGCCAGCCTCAAATTTACTCCATAGACATTGGACACAATTGAATCAGCTGAATTTTTTGAAAAAATCACCAGATTGAGGAATTAGAGCCATAACCAAAATATACCTGTCCAGCAATGTAATCATTCAGAATAATAGGAAGGCCTCGGATCATGGCCTCTGCTATTGTCCCAGGGCCCGCCTACAAAAAGGAAAAAACCTGTCAACTGCTGTCATAATGCGGTACAAAGAACTTAGTAAAGACTGTGGGAACAAACCTTTGTAATGATGCAATCACAAGCTCCCATGCATTCCTCCATTTTGGTAACAAATCCCTTGACCTAAATATGGGTAAAAATAAAATAATTCAGGGGCTAGGCTACCATGGAGATACATAGGATGCTGAATTAAGAATTGCTATTCTCGTCAAGGAATTGAAGTGACACAACTTAATATGGAAGTTCAACACCTGAATTTTTCTAATTTATATCATGAAAAAGAGAGATTAATGCCACTCTGTTCCTGTATAACAAGACCCTTTTAACCAATTCACAAGAACTAAAATTTTAATCCTGCTCCTCAACCAATGGTTCATATGCAATATATTACCAGTTTAACCCTGGTTCAATCAGGGTTGAACCAATTAAATGTAAACCAGAACCTTTACTAGTTCCATGACGAGTCTGTTTTAAAAACAATGCATATGAGAAATATAGTCCTAAGGCTAGATACCTAGTTCATCGTGTAAGAGAACGTCCATATACTAGCCAAAGTTGATCACCATGGAAGGCTGACAAATTTAAAATTTAATCACATGCAAGAACAAACACCAACAAAGGGAGAGAAAGTGTCATAACACTGACAAACATCGTAATTTATAGCTTACTAAAAATACATTAACAAGATTCTGGAAATATTTATACCTGAACAGGAACCTTCCAATTAATAGAATTCAGTTTGTTAGCAAGTTTCTTATTACGACCACAGATCACAAGGATCTGACCTACAGGGCCCCCAACATTCTCATCGTGTAATAAATCTCCAAGTGCCCTGGCAGTTGCTTCAATTGGGCCCATACCTTCACCTCCCCCCATCAATAGTACAGCAGGAAGATCCTCATCCATCCCTAACTCTCGCCTTAGTTCATCCTAAGGCATAAATTAGAAAGTCCATATTATATGTGATGCAAAATAAAAAAATTGAAAGGAAAAAATTTAACAGCGAGTTTCTTTTCATGTGACTTCAATTTTAAAGGGTTAATTGCCCCAACGATCTTTGTTTTGCACTTATTAGTTATTACACCAATAGCCTTCTATTTCGATAAATTACACCCACCAGTCACGCTTTGTTATTTTATAGGAAGGCTGTGTAGAGTTCAAATAAAAGTAGGGGAGTAAATTGTAATTTCTTGAATAAATAATGTGATCAGAATACAAAAAATAGTTAGTCAAGTAGGATGCAAGTCTAATTTCCCAAACAAAAAGTCTTTCCATTGACATTCACATGTAATTCACTTAAACCAGAGACCATTTGAACATAGTTTATTGAACAGTAGGTTTGATAAAAGGGAATACCAGTGAAACTACAGCTCAGATCAAAGTTTATACAAATAAAGTGAAATGACATACATGTCTGCATATGCACCATTAAGTTTCAAGTAACTGATATCGATTGCAGCCTGTAGTCCTAGAATCAGAACCCAAAAACACCAAAGCAGTTCATTTTAGTATTATACTATTTAATAATTGATTATTGCTTAAACAAATCACTATCTATCTTTCACTAATTTAGATGCTGACAAGGGAAGAAGTTATAGTTTAAAGGCAACCATTAGCATAAGTGAGCACTGGTGATATGGATATGATCATAAATTACTCGCAATAAATTGAAAAGCCTAGCATAAATTACTATTCCTGGTTGAGACTGGATAATTCCTATTATCTTGTCACACCATTTCAAAAAATACAGTGACATTCATTCGAGCATAATATACATAGCACAGCATGTTGTATACTGATTCCAAAATTGTAAGTAAATTTGGCAATAATAATTCAAGTAATGGCTAGCTATAAGAATATGAAATACCTTTGGTCGGACAGGCTTAACAAAGGAAGGCCGGACTGGTAGACCAAAAATCTTTATTTGAGATTGTTGCAATCCAGCTTTCAATGCTCTTTGTGCAACATCTGTTGTAGGACAATAACATCTGGTTACAAGCTTATGAAACCTAAAGAAAACAAAGAAATAAGATGTCAAAATAAGACAATTTGTATGATTTTTGAAAAGGAAATGATAAGAAAACAGAACTAACCATGTTGGATGGCACGTGCTTAAATCTGTGACTACAGTAGTAAAAACAATCTTTTTTAAAAGACCCTTTGACCTCAAAATTCGAAGTGGAACGTGTTGCATCAGTGGATGCACACTGATTATTATATCTGGCTGATACTTCATTAGGCCTTTAGCAACTTCACTGTAAAAAGAGAAGATATTATAACTTTGACATGTGATGTTATACTGCATCCGAGAAGAGATAGATATGCACACAAAAATAGATTCTAAAACAAGGAATGCATAAAAAATCTACAACTTGTGTCTAATATTAAGGCAATGCACAATAAACATTGCACGGTACAATAGTAGGGCAATTGGTCCATAATATCAAGCATTTTACATTTGTAAAGCATATATATTAAATTAGGATCAAACTGACATACTGTCAAATTAGCATGCTATCCTTGGTATTTTAAGAAATCAAGTAGTTTAAAAATCGGCTTTAACCCAAATTAGCTATATATAGAAACAGAAATACATGTCAAATATAAGCAAACAATTTATCCCTACTCGTAGAAATCCAAGCCAAAAAAATAATTAAACTATTCCGATATAACCTATATCTTTATTGGTCAAAACTCAAAAGAAAACTTCCACCAAAAAAGACAGGGAGAATGCCATAGCAGTATATGCCAGGGGCCTGGACTATTACTTGTGTATCATTTTCCATACCTAACAGCTATATGCAAAGGCATATATCAACACATTTATTTTTTTCTCTTCAATTTAATTTGTCAAATAAAAAAGAGTACAAATTGTTAAGTGAAGGCAATCAAATCCTAACCGAGCTATGAAAGTTCCAGTTGCAGCAAAATTAGACTGATGCACTACACGTGGGGCAGTCCCATAGTAGGTCATCTTCCACAATGGCCCATGTTTGACCAAAAAGCTATAGCTCCTGGGGAGTTGATTAAACGGCCAAGGCGTGTGATCAGACCACAAATCAGTAACAAAAACCTGCACCAGGAACTCCAAACTGAGAACACAACTTAACAAAAAACACACAGACTATGGGACTGCCCTATGACCAAAATCCACATAAAACCATTCATTTGATTCCCTATAACTTCCCATCAGCCTAAACAAGTTAATAACCAACCCTGTCCTAAAATTATCATCATAAACTTGCAAGAAGTGGCGCTTGGAAGGTTTTCTAGACAACTTATTTGGACTTACGAAAGGAGAAAAAAGAAAAAAACACACCACACAGGTAAAAGAAGCAAACGCTACAAGTGGTAGCTTCCGTTGCGAAAAACTACATCAAATATTCCTCCTGATGCATGACCAATCGTGTGTAAAATAACACGTACAAAAACTCACGTGATATAACTTTTTGAACAAGTGCTTAAACCAAACATAGGTCAAATACCTTAGGGGCAAAAACTTCGACACAGGATCACATACATGTACTGTGGGTACTGTTCTCTCATTAGAATTACCGAAGTAAAATTCCAATTCTGAATGAAAAACAACACCAACGGTTTCTATAATACAGTATATAAGTTTTATCATACCTTAAAATGTCTTCAATGCCATTCTACAATTAAAATTAGAGTTTCACAATAGAAATTCGCACAACAAAAGTCGACATGAGAGGTCAACAAACCTAATTTCAATTGAAGCACAACATGAAAACTACCCAACTCACCACACCTACAATTATAGAAACTAAAGTGAACTAAGCTGCAAGTGTTGAACAAGCAACCCTCAACAGTTTCTTTCACAAACAAAAAACCTTCTTCCATTAACGTTAAACAAAACAAAAGAAACCTGGTAATGATCTCCAAATTCTTGGTAAAAAGCAGCTTTAATCGCTTCAGCTGAAGCCCGATGCCCCCCACCAGTGTCACTCATCAAAATCAAAACTTTCTTAGGCCTCCCACCCTCCACGCCGTTCCCGCGAAACCCCTCGTCCTCCGGCACGCCACACTCGTCCACTATAACCCCGTTACCAACCCCCTCACCGTTACCGTTACCGTTACCGTCACCGTCCGCAACGCGCAGCGATGCGAACCCAATTGGGATCTTCTCGCAGTGGAGCCTAACGGCTCTGTTAAAGTCGTTGAGAACGTTCCTGAACCTGACAGCGGCCTCCCCCACCCTGAGGCCGAGCGAAACGCAGCGTTTTGCTCCGCGGCGCGAGTTGAAGTGGAGGAAATTGGAGAGGACGGTGGCGTTGTCGGAGGGGAAGGTGAGGAAGGGAGAATCGAGGAGCAAGGTGGGTTCTTGGGTTACGCCTTTGTTCATTGCGGCTTTCTATTAGTGGCGGTTGGTGTGAGGAGAGTTGGAGAGTGGAGAGTGGTGCAGTAATCGATTGCTATTGGGAGTGTGACATTGTTGTGTTTGTCATGTTATATGGTGTGGGATGGGTTGGGTCATGTGGATTGGGTTTTTACTTGGGGGAGGGGTGCTTCACGTGATGTGCCAATAGGGGGGTGACACGTCACGTGTGATAAACATTCATCAAGCTATGTTGTGTTGGGAAGTTGCAGGGAGGGTTTTGGTTTTGGTTTTGGTTTTGGTTTTGGGCGATTTTGTTAGAGGGGTACGAGGTTTGGAGGAATTTATAGAGGGTTGTTTCTTTGTGGTCGGTTCGGTAGGTAGGTAACTAGTGTCGAGGGTTCTGAAGCTCTGAACGTAATGTGTGTGTTGAAACGATGGGATTTTTGTGTTGTAACTTGTAAGAATGGGAGATGTGAACCAAACTAACACCAACTTGATTTGTTGAATATGTTTTGATAATTAATTTGTTAAATTTAATTTATTAACTAATTAAGTTAAATTTAAACTAAAGATTAAACTTTATATTTAAAATGATTTTTTAATAATTGACTTCTTAAAACATCACAACATATTTATTTTTTAAAATAAAAATATCTCTTCTAATTATAAGTCAACAACACAACATAATTACATACACCAAACATTCCCAACATAACTTCATTAAACAATATACAATTTAATATGTATGATTTTACTTTATACAACTTTAACTAATAATCAACTTTCAACTTAATAGAAGAATATAATAACTTTCAATTTTATTAACTTAAAACATCATCATATATCATCATAGATCAATACATAATGAACTAGATTAAATCATCATGATGTGTCATGTGAACAACTATCCTACTCAACATATTTTCATCACTTAGCCCCTGTTTGTTTCAAGTGATTTACTGTTCACAACGAACAAAAGGTGAAGAAACTTTACTTTTGTTTCCGCTGATTTGCACCGAAAGAAAAACGAAGAAAAGCAGGAGAACCCGCGTGGCCGCTCTTCGCGAAGTTGTGAAGAAAAGGGATGAAAGTCACGTAAGAAATGAGAAAACCCGATAATACCCCAGCAACATAATCGATTATGCATGGCACATAATCGATTATGGGCTGGCATAATCGATTATGCCAGCCCATAATCGATTATGTGTCATACATAATCGATTATGGTGGCATAATTTTGCTTCCAGTCGTGTAACGTAGTTAGTAGCCCAGAACGGGCCGTTCCAAATTGGCTGTTATGGATAAAAATGCAAAAATATGTTATCTTATTTTTTTTTTATTATTGTAATTTAAATATGTTTTATTTAGTTGCAACATTTTTCATTTCTATTATTTTATATCATATTTAATTATTTTTTACTTAATTGATGACTGAATTGTATTTTTTGTTCTATTTTACAAATATGTTATTACCCATCTACTTTGTAATGTTAAAAATTTCTTAATTTTTTAATTGGTAAAAATTAACTTGTACAATTAACAAATGTATCTTCATTTCATTCTAATTTATATCAATGATTGATCAATTTTTTTAATTTATTAATTAACTTTCAAAAAATTTATTGTACATTTTTTTATATTAAAAAAATCTATTATTTAAATATTGACATCAAAAAGTGAAAATATAAAAAAAAATAAAGTAATACATGTTTATAAAATTAAAATAATAACATTAACATTTTCATAAACATTAATAAAATAATGTTAGAAAATATAATTATCATAATATATTTTGTTATTATTATTTATTATTATAAATATTATTATTATTATCATTATTATTAATATTATTATTATTTATTATAATTATTATCATTATTATTTATTATGATTCTTATTATTTTTCTAATATTTATTATTAATTATTATCATTATTTATTATTTTTTAATAAATTATACCTATTAATATAATTTTATTGTAATTATTATTATTTACAATAAATAATATTCTACTCATTTTTAATCCAAGGGTAAAAGTGTAAATTACATATTCATCTATTAAATTTTTAATTTTTATCTATCACATCAATCAATTTGTACACAAATTCTCACAAACTTTCCACTCACTTTCCACTATTTTTCCCTTAATCCAAACAACCTCACTTTTCACTCTCTTTCTCTTCAAATCTTTCCTTTTCCACTCTCCCAAATCTATCATTCAATCCAAACACAACCTTAATCAACTAAAATTATAAGATTTTCTTCGACATAATCACGCTCAACGTCATTTATCCAACATCTAGCACTAGTGAGATAGAGAGTCTCTGACTCACTCACACCTGACACTAAACTACAAGTGTTTAGTGAGAATGAGATAGAGTCTATGTGTACAACACGTTCAACATTATAAAACCCATGTCTGGCGATGCTCAGGTAGAAAGTCTCTACTTAACCTATGTCTAGTGCCACAAAACTCGCATTTGACATTGTCTAGGTAAAAAACCATTGACTTGATCACACTCAACATTACACAACCCTTGTTCAGCATCACGAAGTCAAAGAGTTCCTCAAGCAATCATGTATGACACCTCTCATTCCACACCCAACATGACCAAGTTAAGGAGCTCTTAACCGACTCATGCCTAACATTATGAATCACATGCCCAGCGTTAGTGAGGCAAAGAGTCTCTAACTTGCATCACATTAGGTGTGATGACAATTTATGCAATTAACAAAATCACGATTTTGACTCAAACATGCATAAGAATTAGTTAAAACCAACACGCAACCACCAATATTACATATATGCACCTCAAATAACTCCATTCTAATACATAAAATGAACATGAAACCTTAGATTTCATAAATCATCCAATTCTCATCCAAAATACCTTCGAGAAGTAAAAATTAATACAAGTCATATCTACTATTGATATAATTAAAAACAATCACCAAATAATTAATTCGAAAATAAATTTGTCATTACAATTCAACAAGCATCAATCAATAAACTTCCCTTATCTCAAATAACAAAAAGAGAGGAAGAAAGGAGATGAATGAAAAAAAATGCTACTTCAAGCTCTCGCCACACCATGACACCACTAACACCTGATTCTTTATTCTAAAGCTTTGAATCACAAACTAGCAACACAATCTACACTCCAAGGAAGGATATGAGTAATTTGTGAAGTCAGAAGGAATAATGATTCTCCTTTGGAAATAGAGCTTATATTTCTAACATTTCTTTAAGTGTATTAAGAAAGTAATCTTATGAAGTTCAACTCTTAAAAAAAATCTTATATACCTCTATAAACAATAATGCATTTAACTCAAAACAACTACTAAATAATTATACTCATAAAAGGATTTAATCCTTAGAGTTTTGCAACAACTAAACAACTTATCACTTAATTATTTAATTAATAAAAATAATTAAACAATCATAAAACTCATAGTCTTATAGTAACCTTGCAAAGTTAATAAAATAAATTGTGTTTTGTCTTTTAAAAAAAACTAAATAATCATTTTATCTAAAATTTATTATTAAATTAAAATTTTGAAATGTATAAGATTCAAAAAAAAATTGACTCTTAATTTTTTTGATTCGAGCTAATAAGTTGAATCGAACTACTATCAAGCTTGAATCAAGTCGAGCTCAAGTTAAAAAAAAAAAATCATGTTGAATATGAACAAAATTAAATATTATTGAGTCAAGTTAAGCTAAATTAAGTTCAAGTCATTTTTAACCCTAGTTAAAAGGAAAAAAGAAACCAATATAATAAGAGTGCAAGTAAAAGATTCTTTAACATACTTTTCTTAATAACTCTTTCATTTTTAATAATTTATTAAAAATTAAGTTGTTAGTACGAGTCTTCAGGTAATTCTTATTTTATATTTAATATCCTTAAACAAGATATCAGATTTTTATTTTCTTTTAAACATACTCGATCAAATTCTTCAATAAAAATTGATTGTAATTGATGAAAACATTTTAAAATCAATCTCAAGATATAGTTATTTAGAAGGATTTGTAATTGTCATTAAAAAAAAAGTGATTTGAAGAATAAAGTGCGGAATCTCAATTATCGATTAAAAAAATAAAAAATTAGCATTATATACGCATATTAATTTGTCAAGAAATTGTTATTATTATATCTATTGTGAAGTGTTTATTTTTAAAGTACAATATTGTATTATAAAAAATAACATCTCCAATTATGTGTTTGGTATGTTATGTAGTCGAAAGGTTGTTTGACGTATATTTTATGCACGATGTAAATAAAAGAAATTAATCCAAACATATATGATATATTCAAGAACATTATCCAAATAAACATTAGAATACAACATTTTCAAGTTTATATTTTTGAAAATAAGGTTTTAACTTGTAAAACAAAAACACTCTAACAAAATGAGAAGCAAGAAACAATGTCCTATAAATCAATAATTCCTGTAAATATTGATTCAAAACTTGCATTAAACATAAATTTTTGATATTCTCACGTTTACTTTTCGAAAATCCTTCGTGATATTTTTAAATAAATACAACTTCGGAGTCGTGATTTGCTCTAATTTAGTTTCTTTATTAAAAAAATAAATACAACCTTAATTCATAAAAATTAAGAAAGTTCACTACAACAAAATAGAGTTTTAGTGGCATATAATATGATTTTTAGTGACAATAAAAATTGTTACAAAATCTTTTACCGGCATTTTCACATTAGTCATTGTATGCAGTGTAGCTAAAACATTTAGCGGTAATTATTCAAAATGCTTAGGGGTGAGCAACGGGTGGGTTTGGTCGGGTTCGGGTGAAAAATGTCCAACCCATAGTAAATCGACTTTGAAAAAATGTGACCCATATCCGACCGACTGAGCTTTCGATTTGAGGCGGTTCGGGTTGAAACGGATTCGGATTTAAGCGGGTGGGTATAATCGGATTTGAATTTTTTTGTAAACCAATTTATCTTAAGGAAGATGAAGCTTAAAACGATAAAAAATATTTTTAAAATAGTGTATAAAAATAGAATGAAGGTGACAATAGATGGTGTAAGTAGATTCGTAGTTGAAACATTTACAAACTAAAGAAGCAAAAATAAAAGATAACAAAATTCATAGTTGTTACATGGAAAAGAAATATAAAGTTAGATTACAAAATCATAAGAAATCACAGTCACACAAAATGTACTCAAAATGGAGATAAGAAGATGGAAAAGAAAGACAAAGAAAGAAGCAAAAAGATAACTCTAAAAATGGACTAGTGTGTTGAGAAGTTGAATGAGGAAGGAGAAGACAAAATAAATATCTAAGTTATGAGAAAAAGGAAAAAAATAAGTTACAAATTGATGACTATATTATACTTGAAATAAAGACTTTTAAGTTTGGACCATTGTTGTTTAGTTATACAAAAGTAATAAAAATTTAAACTTATCTCATTTTTGGTTGGGTTCGGTTTTTGGCGGGTTTAAAAATTCAAAACCGAACCCGCCCAATATAACCCGTATAAAATCAAAATTTTAACCCGATTTACCCATAAGACCCGCCCGAACCCACCCAAAAACAATATTTTTTATCGGGTTTTTCGG
Organism: Cajanus cajan; assembly: GCF_000230855.2. Taxonomy (NCBI): domain Eukaryota; kingdom Viridiplantae; phylum Streptophyta; class Magnoliopsida; order Fabales; family Fabaceae; genus Cajanus; species Cajanus cajan. Next base: position 46,013,076 of record NC_138525.1, read on the forward strand.
GTTCGGTTCGGGTGTCGGTTTAATACTCACCCCTAAAAATGCTGGTAAAAACCCTTATAATGATCGAAAAAAGTGTATATCTTTTTGTGACATTTTTTACTTTCTAGTTGATATGGGACTTGTAAGATGAATACAAATAAATAATTATTTTATCTCTAGTTGATGTGAGACTTTAAGATGAAAGTTACCTTCTAATTATATATATATATATATATATATATATATATATATATATATATATAATTTTTTGATCAATAGTCGACCCCCTTAAGTTTAAGGATTATTGAGTTTGATAATAATGAGTAATCTCATACTAATTTAGAATAATAAGTTATAGGTCTAACTCAATCCTACATAACAAACTTGTAAGGTGAGAGTTATTATTTATTTATATACTCTTTAATTATCTTATATTTTAGTCGATGTGGGACTGAAATTTTTCTTAATAAATAATTACCGCTAATAATAAATTTTAGTGTGATATAAATATATTTTTAGTGACCATTATATATTAGTCACTAATACTTTTATTAAATAATAAAACAAAAACAATTAATTTATTGCCGGTAAATAATTGTCGGTACAACTGAATTTTGTTGCAGTGGTTGTTCTTAAAATATTACTAAATTACTTTAAAATACAATTAATATATCGTTAAATATTTTTATATTATTTTTGATATATTCAATGACGATAGTAAACCTAATATCTGTATTTATTTTCACATTTTATTCTTAATAAATGTTGCTACACTTTAATAATTACACATAATTAGAAAATAAGTAATTGTCCAAAGAAACAAACATACACACTACTCTTACCGAAAGTGCATACGTGTATTGAATAAAAAAAATTGATAACTAAACTTGCTTTTTATTTTTCTTATTTTTTATTAAATTTTTTGACAGCATTTTTTTTATTTAAATTTTATTTCTCTTCATTCAATAATGTAGGGTAAAATGACTCTCTTTCGCTAATCATACATAGAAAATGTGAAGAATTTATAAAATTACTTAATTAGCTTATAAACTAATTTTACAAATAAATTTGTTTAATACCTGAGTTTACACAAATTATTTTAAGTTTTTTATAACACATTTTCATAAGTTAATTGAAATTATAAGTTTTAACTGTTTTTCTCTATTTTTTTTTATCTTTATTAATTTATTTGAAATTAATTTAAAAAGCATTTTATCTACATATTATTATTTTACTTTTGTTATTGGATAAATAAACATGTCTTTTAATATTAACTAAGTAACTTCCCAGTTAATTTTATTAAACATTTTTAGCTCAATCAACGTATAAGATTTTAACTTTTCAACTCTTAACTTATAATTTATAAATTGAATGTAAACTTATAAATTAATTTTATCAAATACACCCAAAGTGAAAATTCCTATGTATACTTATTTATTAAGATTTATTTTGATCGCAACTTTTCAAATTTTTAAAGACGTGCATAATCAGAAACTTTAGAAGTGGTTATACTTTGTTGTTTAGATATAATTAATCATCTCTTTCAATACCATCTCTTTTGTAATTAATTTTAATAAAATAGTTTAAAACAAACAGCTGCACACCAAAGTTAATCTGTGTAGAATACGATTTGATATCTTGTTGATGTGAAATTTATTATAAATTACTTTAACTAACTTATAAATAAAAGTAATAATAACTTATCAAAATTAATACAATTTCTTTCTACATAACAATCCATAATTAAACACCAATCTAGAAACTTTTACACAATCAACACATTTCAAATAAATTCTAAAATGATACCCTTTAATTTTTTTATTATTTTTCTTCAAATTCCATTCCGGTATAGATATTGATATGTCTTTGACTTGATATGCACAGTTAATGTAAACTTTACCAAATTACAATCTAAAAAGTTAAAAATTCCAAACTAATTAAACAGCCACAACCTTATAATCACATAGTTTCAACATTTGTCAAACTTAAAGGCATAAAAGCTAAAAATCTTGGCTATGATATAAGAGTCCATATTAGACTTTGTCAAACCATACTAAATATAAGAAGGAATTGGAAAAACTAAGTTGATGAGGAAAAAGGGAATATAATAATTATAATTACTATGATTTGAATTGTTTGTGGTCATGTTTTTCCATTTTCCGTCCAAGCTAATAATAATAACACGTGCTTCTAATGCTCATTGTATAGTAATAGAGAATTGGATTTTGGATTAAATACATGAAGTTTTGCCTGCCAATGGCATGTGTTTTGTATGCATAATGGAAGACCATGACTCATTGACTCATTGACTCATGCATCATCCAATTGCCGGCCAATACAACCTTGTTCCATTGCCATTCCAAGTTTAAACAATATTCCACCATTCACACTTGCATTCACCACCAAAAAATGTGTATATCATGCACTTACGTTTACGATAAAGAATAATAATGCCAATGAATAAAAAATATTCAATGTCGTGAGCTTCTTAATTTGTAATTGTAGCACCCTATAGCCTATTATTCCATGTGATTCCTCACCATAGCACTTCCATTTCCTTTCCGTCCAATTTGTTTTTGGCTCCTATGAACACCTTCTAACATATTGCAAGGTGAGAATTTTTAATTAACATGAGAAATGTGGGTGTTTATAATTAATTATCAATAAAAACATATTAAATTTAACTATTTAAATTGTGTATTTTAACAAGTCGGCCAGAAGATTTTCATAGGTAAAAAGGACCAAAATAGAACTCTAATGCCCATTGAAATGATGAATGTGTTTTGATTAATGAATTACATATTTGTTTTGTTAGGGTTGTTACAATGCAACCCTAGCAAATTGGCTAATATTGGTACAAAGGTCAAAAGAGTGGAACTTTCGCGCATTCCATATTTAAGTGTTGTTACACACGCAACAACCGTCTGTGACCAAAGTTGTAACTTTTGAAGGTAAGGGTTTTTTTTTTTTTTTTTTTCGATGCTATATTATGATGTTTTGGGGTTTGCGGTCACATATTGTCGGATTTGATATTGGGATTTGGGGTTGTGATTCACCACATGGTAGATTAAAAAAATAAAAAAAGTTTACTTGTTTCATTAGGCATCAGTAACGGAGTTATACTCCACGTCATTATCACGTAGGAATTTTTCATTCAATTTCTTAATTGTCCTTAACAGAAGAACACGTGATACCAATATGGCCGAGAGCCTTAGAGACCTATGATGAATTTGACAGAATACAAGAACGAGCTTACTCTTTCGGCATTCCTCGCCTACTCTTTTCAGCAATTGTCTTATATTAGCCAAATTAACCATAAATCCTAAGGATCGGAAAATACTGGATCTAAAGTTCATAGCGTTCTGTTGTACAAGATCCTCTTAAAGAGGCGAGTACAGAGCATACTGGCTTAAACATATATCACTGAGAACATAATACTATAATAGGATCAAGAGTTTTCGAAAGAGAGAATAAGAGATTTAGTAATCCATGAGAAATGAGCACACAAGAAATTTTATTGCAAACTCGACTTGATTACAAACTGAAGGAGAGCCTCCTTATATAGACTCGGAGGGAATCTCATGAGGCATACAAACAACAAACATTTTACACATAGGCCAATTCTGATTGGCTCCCTAAAAGCTAAATACAGTAAAGGACCCTCGTGGGGTGTGACTCACACAACTAGACAAACTATCATGACTCAGATGATAAGAACTAGTACAAACAAGGGACCTACATGGTCATAACTTATACAGGCTGTCATACTTATTTTACACTGAGGGCGGATAATACGAAAAAGTAGATTCCCATTACTATCCTCTTTTGATGATGGGCTCATGACTAGGAGAGAGATTCAGATATGATGCATCTGAGTCGGAACAGCTGTCTATCATCAATTCAGCATAATAATCATCATCGTCTTTATCTCCTAGATCATTAGCTGTCTGAAACTGTTCATCTGGCACGTAATATTCAGTTCTGCTCATGAAAGTATTGATACCCTGATGACTTGATTGGCTAGGAATGAAACGACCGTGTGATGAACTGGCTTCTCCTTGGTTCTCTTGTTGGATTTTTGCTTCCTTGAGATGGTTGATCAATTGTGCCTTGTAACTTTGATTTGGAGGATATGTTTCAAAGGTTCCCCAAAAATAAGCTTCATTCTTTGACCATAGTTGTCCTGTAGGTTTCTGGAAATAAGGACGCCTGATGATAGCTATGGTGGTTAAAGACTCACATTGTTCTCTGGTTCTTCCCATTTGATGCTTTTGGAAATCGAGAACCTTTTTTAACTCACTTCTCCACCATGGGAGAGGCGAAAACCATTCTAATAAGGTCCAGAATAAAAATTCTGCTTTATCTGGATTTATCAGAATATTGTAAGCTGATTGTACCTTCAAAGCAATTGCAATTGGACTTTGGACAGTTTTGCACCATATAGCCCAAAGAGTTGGCTCACATAAATCCCAACCAATTTCACAGAATAATTCAAATATTCCGGGATGTTCTTCTGTAGGATCAAACATGGTTGGAGGGACTACTTTAAACCTTAGAGTCTCATGAAGATAATAAAAATAATGAGATCTGACGAATTGAATAATCTCTTCAGGACTGTTAGGTTTAAAACCAGGGGGATATAGCTTTCTAGTTTTTGCTGTATCAGGTAGAGGTTTTGCCATGAAGATCAGTGGAAAACTATAGGAGGATGAGATGATTAAGACTGGCTTTTGTGGTCTTGAAAGAAAATCAGGAATGAGGTTATGTTTTCCTTTGATGTGTTTAACAATAAAATCATACCTGGAAAACCAATCCTTTAATCTTAAGATTTGAGGTTCTGGTGGTAACTTATTCTTGAAATCCAGGATTTTTGGAAATGAAGAATTATCCATCTGGACTTCAAAGTGATATCCTCGCAGATGGAAATCAAACTTATTGATTCCATTATTCACAACCAGTGCCTCTTTATAGGTGGTGTGGTAATGCTTTTCTGCTTCTTTGAATTGTCCACTAGCATGCCCACAATAGAACCTCTTTCCATCTATTTCTTCAATGAAGACAGCACCCCAGTAATGATCACTTGCATCTGTCTGGAGGATTCTTTTCCCTTCTCCTGGGATTTTTAATGCAGGAGGATTCTGTGCAATCTTCTTTATCTCTTGGATAGCCTTGGTTTGTTCTGGTCCCCATGGAGGGGGATTTTTCTTTAGCAGTTTTGAGAGAGGGCTTATGTATCTGGCAACTTTCGGAATGAAATCTCTGATGTAGTTTATAATTCCAAGGAATTGCTGAATTTGCTTAACAGATAGATTTTCTTCAGGGAAGTTGAGTAACTCTTCAGCAATATGTGGAATTATAAACTACATCAGAGATTTCATTCCGAAAGTTGCCAGATACATAAGCCCTCTCTCAAAACTGCTAAAGAAAAATCCCCCTCCATGGGGACCAAAACAAACCAAGGCTGTCCAAGAGATAAAGAAGATTGCACAGAATCCTCCTGCATTAAAAATCCCAGGAGAAGGGAAAAGAATCCTCCAGACAGATGCAAGTTATCATTACTGGGGTGCTGTCTTCATTGAAGAAATAGATGGAAAGAGGTTCTATTGTGGGCATGCTAGTGGACAATTCAAAGAAGCAGAAAAGCATTACCACACCACCTATAAAGAGGCACTGGCTGTGAAGAATGGAATCAATAAGTTTGATTTCCATCTGCGAGGATATCACTTTGAAGTCCAGATGGATAATTCTTCATTTCCAAAAATCCTGGATTTCAAGAATAAGTTACCACCAGAACCTCAAATCTTAAGATTAAAGGATTGGTTTTCCAGGTATGATTTTATTGTTAAACACATCAAAGGAAAACATAACCTCATTCCTGATTTTCTTTCAAGACCACAAAAGCCAGTCTTAATCATCTCATCCTCCTATAGTTTTCCACTGATCTTCATGGCAAAACCTCTACCTGATACAACAAAAACTAGAAAGTTATATCCCCCTGGTTTTAAACCTAACAGTCCTGAAGAGATTATTCAATTCGCCAGATCTCATTATTTTTATTATCTTCATGAGACTCTAAGGTTTAAAGTAGTCCCTCCAACCATGTTTGATCCTACAGAAGAACATCCCGGAATATTTGAATTATTCTGTGAAATTGGTTGGGATTTATGTGAGCCAACTCTTTGGGCTATATGGTGCAAAACTGTCCAAAGTCCAATTGCAATTTCTTTGAAGGTACAATCAGCTTACAATATTCTGATAAATCCAGATAAAGCAGAATTTTTATTCTGGACCTTATTAGAATGGTTTTCTTACTCCGTTGGTTGGGTTGTCTGTTGAAGGAAGACTTGTTTTGTGAATCTGGCCTCCTGTTAGGTCGAGGTGGTGGTTTACAAGGTGTATTCCACTCTTCATCGTCACTGTAGTCACTGTCTGATTCAGTATCTTCTTCTTCACTGGTGTCTCCTGAGTGCATCCAGCAATCGCACTCAGGATCGCACATTTCTGGGGCAACATCCCAGATGAAATGACCATTGATCCTGTCACCAAGGGAATCAAGGGACCATATTAAAACTTTTAATAATTAGGAGGTTAAAGTGAAGTTATAAATGAATTTAAGGAATTAAAGATATAACTTTAGCCTTTTTAATAGTTGGCTTATTTGTTTTTTTCTTTTGTTATGTTAGGGTTATCAAATAAATTCATATTCATGAACAATAACTGAACTCATTTTAATTTTAATAGAGTGTCTGATTTGATCAAGTACAGATACGAATATAAATAATAATCAATTTATTTAACCGGATATAACAATATATATATATATATATATATATATATATATATATACCTATTCTTGTTTATGTCCCCATCTTTGTCATCATTCTTATTTTAAATTTCTAGAAACTTAGTTTATCTTTTTAGAGTTTTTGAGATTTATGTAATTCTTATTTTATTTTAAATCTGTTAGATGAAACTTAATTAATATACTTTTGTAATTGTTATGTTATGTTAGAATTCTTATTGTTTTTAATATTTTTTGTGAAAATAAAAATATTTAATAAATTTTTAAACAGATATATGATAGGTATGAGTATATCCAATACCTATTCAGGATAGAGATGATGACACAAATTTCATACCTGTTAAGCATGAAAACAAAGTTGGGTATAAGACATGTACTTGGGGACGGGGACGGGGACGAAGATATTGAAAGTCGCACCCATCTCGTTCCATTGTCATCTGTTCTTTGTATGTTAAATATAACACAACAAAATCTAATAGATTCACATAATAATTAAGAACCTTTCATAATACTTTGTGGAGACAATTTATTTAGCAAAAAAATTTATGTTTGATTTTCATAGCCTTTTTATAGTCTGGTTTATTTTATTTTTCATGTTTGTGATAGAGATGACAAATAAATTTGTATTCGTGAATAATGTTTGAATTTGTTTCGGTTTTGACAAGAAATATTTGATTTGACAAGTTACAAGTATGAGTAATACCCAATTTATTAAACTGAATATAGAGATGAGTATGAATATATACTTACCCCTTGCTTGTACTCATCCTCATTCTCATCCCCATCTTCGTTCACATTATTGTTTTAAATTTCTAAAAATTTAATTTACTTTTTTAAGAATTTACTTGAAATTTATATAATTCTTATTCTATTTGAAATTTATGTTAGATGAAACTTAATTAATATAATTTTGTAATTACTATTTTTTGTTAGAATTCTTGTTTTTTTTATAAATATTTTTAAAAAAATAATATTTAATTAATTTTTGAACTGGTATAGGACATGTATGGGGACACAAATTCTATATCCATCGAATATGGGGACAGAGATAGATTAAGGCCCAAACTCGAGGATAAAGACAAAGATGTTGAAAGTCATACCTACCTCGCTTTGTTGTCATCCGTAGTTTGTGTGTTAAATATAATACTACAAAATTCAATGAATTGACATGATAATTAAGTACATTAAACTCATACTTTGTAAAGACAATTTATTTAGTGAGAAATTTCATATTTAATTTTTTCGTATCTAAAATTCTTTTGAATCAGTGATAGTTATAATATTGGAAGTAAAATTAATCTTTAATCTAATGAATTAAGAAAAAGTTATGACAAGAAAAAAAAAATTAAACACTAAAAATAACTTCTAAAGTTGGGGTGCATATGGATGGGGGAGGGCAGGAGGACGAGGGTGAAGGTGAGAAAAAGAAAAGGAAGGAGAGAGAGAAAATAAAGTATTTTGGGAATATTAAAAATAAAAAACAAATGGGAAAGAGCACAAGGAGGATGTGAATATCAATTCTCACTTTTTTATTCGAAGCTAGAAGGCCTTTTTCTTACCAAAATTGGATCAAAGAAGAAGAGTTATGTTCATATGTACCTAGAGGTTAAGACTGGCCCGTGACCCAAACTCGGTTACAAAATTTCACACCGGATTCTGTATCAATTGTGCACAGCCAATAGAAAATCTACTTTTACAGAACCATTGTTTTTTTATAATGGACCAAAAAAAAATCTTTGTTAAATAGATACTAATTTTATATGGATAAAAAATTAATAAAGCATTTAGCTCTTATACTTTTCATTTTAAATTTCGGTAACTAGGACATGGAATTGCCTAAAGACGTCGACTTTCCTTTTCCACAAGAAACAAAATGGCATATTTTATATTTCTGCATGGATGATATTTGTAAGTGGGTCCAAACTCTATACATTATAGTAATGAGTTACCTTTGGTCTGGAGTATATCTTTGTCTCACCTCTCTTGAAAACCAATGGGTTTCTACTTTCTAGTTGCATTTTGCGCCCCATGAAACCAAAAACCATTACCCCATATTTCATTATTTAAGTGAAACTTGAAACTCTCCTTGTACTGCTCTCTATCTTTGTCAAGAAGAAGAAAATGAAGAGTTGTGTGTCTTTGTGGTAACGGGTCTTTTCTCATGTCTAACACAATGCAGAGTGTGAGGTTCATAGCACCAATTCTTGTCACATGTACTGTGCCTAATAAAGCAAGGCCATGCAATACAATCCGGGTACAAGATTTTATGGTGGATTCTTCCTCTGACTTTGTTAAGCGCTTGGAACTCGCCTGGTTAATCTCTCAGGTCTATTTTTTCTCATTCAATTCAACAAGTTCTATTGGACTAACAAAAACAAAATATGAACCATATTTTACACTTTGTTATGTGTTTATGACATGATATTTTATGTTTTGTATTTAATATTCTCTTTTTTAGACGAATTGATAGCCTGACACACCCTTTTGGGGGAGGGGGTTGTTTGACAAAAGAATAAAAATAGAAGTATTTTGAAAGATTTAATAGTGTATCTGCCTCAGGATGTGAGGGTAATTTTTTCCTATTAACCTTCTTTGCTACAAAAATTTAAGTTGGAAAGTAGTGACTTGAGTAAAAACTTGGTTTAGAATAATAAATGTTGGTAATAAATAACTGAACAATATTTTACTTTGATATTTGTTATTCTATTTATATTAACCGTAGTAGTTCTTGAACCTTTATAAACTTTTATTCGATTACCAATTAGGTAATAAGTTCTTAAGATAGTTTAGCATGCTGAGGCCAGTAGCTTATATTGCTATGTTCCTTTAATCACTACCACATATGTTCACTGTTTAGTTTCTAGTGAAGATGTATTCGTTTATTTTGAATTTTAGTAGGCTTAATTTTAAAATACAATTGAGAGGTTTGCTAAAATTTATCCAAGTCATAAATACAATGTATATCATAGTCAAATTGTTTTTGTTAGGTTGTCGAACGGGCACATAATCATGGAAGTGAAAGAAAAAATAGATATCTAAAATGTCTATTTCCATTCTTCACTCAAGTAAAAGCTACTTGCAACAAACAAACTAAACCATATATATGTTCATTGAAGAAGCAAATCGCAGAGATTTTGAGTAATTTAATTGAATTTTGATAACCCCATTAATACACTAATTTCTACTATATTAATCATGCTTGCAGCAACCAAGGCCAATTGCGTGTACATCTTGCAACTCTAAAGGGCATACTGAATGTAAATGGTGTGGGGGTACTGGTTTCTTCATTATTGGTGACAACATGCTTTGTGAAATTCCATCCAGAAACACTAATTGTGTTATTTGCAAAGGAAAGGTACTTTTAGCATCACAAAAAGTGTTGCTCTACCTAATAACTTCATTAACTTATTTGAAGAAAGAGCAATTTTAACCCCTAAAATTGTAATTATTTGTTATTTTGATTTATAACTTGGTAAGTATCCTACAGAATCCAAAGTTAAATTTTTTAAATAGTGTCTGAATTCAATTTTTGATAAAAATAATCTTTAATTAGATTTTACTTATTTTTTGACCGAGTCAAATTTGTTTAAACGAAATTTCAAGATATTGCTATAAAATCAAAGAACTTTTTAATAGTCAATTTAGTCTATGATTTTACAAAAAGTTGCACTAACCCTTGTTGGAGCTAAAGAATGAAAAAAAAACACTAAAAAAAAAGTGCAAAAGAATTAAAATAAAATATTTTTAAAAAAGGACTAAATTAAGAATTTTGTTAAGATTAGGAACTAAAGTAACCGATATTTACAATATTTAAGGACTAGATTGAATATCTATTCCATCCTCAGCATTTGTTGAGACTTATTGTGCCTCTAATTTGTTTTTATTCAGGGATCAAGGTGTTGTTCTGACTGTCAAGGAACAGGCTTTCGTGCAAAGTGGCTAAAAGAACCTCCTACTTTAAGGTAGCAAAGATACTTCACATCTTTTGTGTAGAGACGATGAAGAAGAACCACCCCGTTTACTTGTACTTTTGTTAATGAACAACTGAAGACACGCAGCAGCATCTTTAACAGCAGTGCACAGTGTTGTTCATCTGCTTATGTTTAAAATGAACTTGTGTCATTGCTTCAATGCAACATGAAGCAATGTTTAAACTTTTGATGCAGTATATTTCCTTTCAACTACTGGCACCGATATATAGTTCTGAAGGTTATTTTGGTCAAGTCGGTTTTCCTAAATGTCCTTCCACCTTGTTGCAAAGGTTATGGATGTTCTGCATATACATGTGACTAGGTCCTTATCGGATTACGCAAGAATCACATTATGGTTAATGAGTTCATTATTAATGCTATCATTGTTTACGTCTTAACGTAAAAATCAAATTTGTTTTCTGCTAGCCATTCCAACAATAGAACCACACCAGTTAGGGAACCTAGAATAGCTACATCTTAAAAGAAGAATAACCAGCTAGAAGCTTACTACTAGTCTACGGTATGCATCATTTGTGAAACTCAGGGAGCTTGCATAAACTGCAACATCTATACTATACTTGGATAGCAGTTCAATTACTTTGATCTATAGCTGAGAATAGTAGTTTGTTGATATCTCCAGAATCAGCATCATGTGTTTCATTCCCTGCATTCAACACATATTCAGTAAGAAAAATATTTTTCCAGAAATCAAACAGTGTACAGATGACAGCACCTTGTGACTTAAAGGGAATGCAAGAAAAAATCCATTCACATTCATCATATTATGTACTCCTGAAATTTTGCAGTGTCATAGTAATTATTTAAGATCACACATTACGATAAAACAGATTCCGTGGTAGTCATTCCAAATTCTTGGATAGCCCTTCCCTTTGATACAAAAAGCAAAAGCTATACAAGAGAAAATGATGAGGCACACCATCCCGGGCATGTGACTTCTGAAGTTTAGAAGTTAAAACTGTTGCAACAAGATGAATAGCTGGTGCATAGTGGAAACTGTTATAACTCTCTTACCAACACAAGTTAAAAATAGAAACAGCATGAAATGTACAGAGAGGAACTTAGGCACTGACAAGTCAGTTCCACCCTAGCACCTTGTGACTTAAAGGGAATGCAAGAAAAAATCCATTCACATTGATCATGGAAGCACACATAACTTCACAATGACAAATGTGGCTAAGAGATTCATACAGAACTTGGAACTCACTAAATCATCCAGGAATTTTTTACGTAATGGGGAATAAGGTACATGTAAGGGTGAACAACTAGAGATCACACCATACAAGGCTACAACTTTGAGGTGGATTTCTACCTCCTAGAGATTAATAATTTGAAATTTGGTACAGATTAGGTATGGTGGTTTGAAACACTAGTTACTATTTAGACCAACTAATTCCAAGGTGCTACTACAATCAACTTCTAAAATGCAGAAATTGATAACATCATAAACAGTGTCTTCATTCTATCATCTGCTTAGATATAAAAACAATCATGAACCTTCAGCCTACAGGTAATGGCTTAAGCTTCAAGGAAAATTAGTTCATGACAATTTGTTCATGTGTCTATTCTGATTCATTGAGAATAACAATCCAATTTCTTCTTCAATCTATCACTCTTCCTACAGGGCTATATGTAGTTGCCCCACTACGACAAGGTCAAGCTGTTCCTTCCAAGGCTAAAAAACAATTGTCTCAAAAACCTTGAGCAGTTGAACCTGAAGTGATAACACATTTAGTTGGAGACTCAACAACTCACTCAACCCCAAGCTCAATTTCTCCCCTTTTTTGTCCTTGAACTCATCACAGCAGATGTCTATCTCAACTCCATTTCCCTTTCTTTCCACATGAACCAACACTTAGCCACTCGTCCAGACCGACTAACTACCGCAAATTCAAATTGTGCCACAAGGATACTCAAATTCATGAAGCCAAAAAGATGAAGATGAGAAAAGATGTTAAGAAACCATCAACTGGAGTCATAAATAACAAATCCCCATTTGACCACTTCTAAAGTGAAATCAATACAAACCACAATTTATTGTCCTCTCAATAATCATTTTTTTGTTGTTGCATAAAATACATATTTAATTCAAACCATTGGATTGACATCCAGTAAATTTTTCTACTCCATAATGACACACATATCAATTAAATAAGATTGTCAAATTGAACACGTGGATACTTGTCAAGATAATAAATCCTTGAAACTCCTTACCTGTTTTGGAACTTACTTGTGCTGTCCATTCTTCAATTACCTGCAAAATCAATTAAAATTGTGTAAAAACCATTGCAAGTACACTTGGTTTGATTTGACTGACTAGGTGAAAAGTGGTGAGATACAAAATTTGGGATGAAATCATTTTACACCAGCATGGTATAACAGAAATGCAAAAAGATGGAAACAGAACGAGAATGTATTCTTTTCCACTTAAGTATTAAGTTTAGTTGAAACAAGAAGACCCTTGATTATGTAGGCAAAGCAACATGAACACTACCCGAGGACATCCATGCTTGCAAAAAACTTGTAAGCAAAGCCCCTAACTCGGTTCATATTGGTTGCTTGCTGGCAAACGGTGTAAACACTTGAAGCACCACTTGGAAAGCAGGCAATCTTAGAGATAAGATAAATACACGTGAATAAATTACCATCATTTTCCACTTTGATACATTCAAAATGGAAGAGACTACATTTGATTTTTTGAATTATAACTTTTCAGTCTGCCATGAAATCATAGCCTAGAACAGTTACTTATCCTTGAACAACTAAAACTCCTCTTGAAAGGCTAAATGAACCGTTATGCACTTCGTAGTATTTCATGAGAAAAAACATACACCCAAATTATAGTCTTGAGAAAATAGATTGGGGTTTAACTCAACCCTATAAAATTGATCTGTAAGATGAGGATTACTCTCCACTTATATACACTTTATTGGATGAGCAACCAAACATAGGGAGTAAAAAAAACCATTTTTAACGATGATTTACTCTGTCTTTCTCTCCTTTTTTAATTTAACTTTAATATTTTTTTAACTATTATAATTTGATATATTTTATTTTTTTAGTCTTATAAAATTATTTAGCTCATTGTAGTCTCTGTAATTTAATTTTTTTTTTCATTTTAGTTCATAAAGCATATACCTATTTAAATAACATGTAGCACGGTGATGTAACACTATGTTTATCACATTATTATTTAATTAAAATTTTCTAATAAGATAAAAATAAAAATAAAAATAAAATATTACCATTTAAGGCAAAATAAAATATTAAAAAATATATTATTAAGATTCCTTGTTTTATATATAAAGATTGATGCAACACTTATTCATTTTTGCATTCATATATTCAGTGATAAAAATGAAGAAAAAGTGTTAAGTCGGAGAGTTTTAATAGTGGAGAATATTTCATCTATGGATAATGTGAAAATTACATAAGTGAGTTTGATACTATATCATAATCCAAATCTTTAAGACATTAAGTAGGTGGATCTTTGAGACTCTTTTACACACTTAAAATTCAACAATAAGTTAATAATGATTGCACAATAATGTTGCAAAGACAAAAGGGGCAACAGATGCAGTCAAGGGACTGTCAAGAGATGCTTTCAATGTGGTTAATTGTAGGATTTTTAGTTTGTACCAAAATATGCTCCAACTCATAGTCAATAAGTAAGAACCGTAGTTACTTACTACTTACTATGCTTAAGGAAGTGCATACACTACAACGTAATTGGTGCTAGACAATTGAAACTACATATGGTGGACCTTGAAACTATGAAATTACTCTTCTCTGATGATTCCTCCCTAGAGAGATTTTTATTCACATCCGTCAATAACACGTGGTTGAAAACTTGAAATAACTACTCTATGGTTGATGCAATTCAATATTAGTAATTACTAATTACCAGGAAGCATCTTAAATGCTTAAGTGCTGTAATAATGCATGACCATAACCTCTAATATTTATGTCATGCCACTGACTTCATCCAACCACATAAATGTAGGCCTTTGAATTTGGTCATATTTTGCCGTATTTCTATATTATCTATCATTATCATGTGACTGAGAGACTCTGCACACTGCAAACACTGAGCACTCACTCAATAGGACTAAAAACTTGGTTCTATGGAGAAAAGAGCATTTGTTTTTCCTTTCTTTCACATATCTTGTTCTTGTCTTTTTACTATCTTCCTTTTTGCTACTTCTGCTTCGGGTAGCCTAGTTTTCAACTTCTATGCAGCTTCATGCCCCATAGCAGAACTCATTGTAAGAGACACTGTCAGTTCATCCTCTTCTTCTGATCCTTCAATTCCTGGGAAGCTCCTTCGTTTGGTTTTTCATGATTGCTTCGTGGAGGTTAGTGTATAGTATACTATTAGAACAACACTTGATCTCACACAGGGAATTATTACATGGTCTGAAACCATCACGTGTCAATAGTCTTGATCAATCTTCATATGACATATAATTGAGATTTTAAATTTACAAAAAAAAAAAAATTAGAATTTATTTGAATACAAGCTTTTGAGAGTTTTTCTATTAGAAAAAAAGCCCTTTAATTTTAGTAGAGAAATTCTTAAAAGATCTTCCAAGTATGTATCTAAACAGAGCCAGTTAGGTGACACGTGGAAGTTGATCAAAACCATGAAAGTCTAGGACCATGTTATATTTTTTTGTTCTCACACACTTTACTGTGAATGTTACTAGGAATGTGCTTTCTTTCTTCTGTTCTTTTGTTTTGTGTGATGGAAAATTTAAAAGGGTTTGAAGATAACAATGACCAGTTCATGATATGTAGGGATGTGATGCTTCTTTGACGCTACAAGGGAATAACACAGAACAAAGTGATCCAGCAAATAGGTCAGTTGGAGGATTTTCAGTCATAGAATCAGCAAAAAGAGTCCTTGAGTTCCTTTGTCCTGGAGCAGTTTCATGTGCTGACATAATTGCTTTGGCTGCTAGAGATGCTGTTGAAATTGTGAGTTATCCTCGTTACATTGCTGATATTCTTCGACCTTACGGTGACATATAGATCTGTTTATATCAACATTTTCCACAAGTACTTCTAAGAGAAAAAAATAAAAAGAAAAAATGAAATAAGTTTTTTCCGTCACGATATATATAAACTAATTTTTATAAGATTTCTCTTTTTAACTTATTCAAAATCTTGTTTTTAATTACTGCATAAGTTAGTTTTAGACCTTTAATTTAAACAGAAACTTACTTCAATTTTTCTTTTATATTTTTTTCTCTCCCAGAATCAATTTTAGAGAAGTTTATTGAAATATATCCATAAATAATTAATTTAGTATGATAATTTTGAACAGGTTGGTGGTCCTATGATTCAAATTCCCACCGGGAGAAGAGATGGAATGGTTTCAATTGCTTCAAATGTGAGACCCAACATTTTGGACACCAGTTTTACAATGGATGAGATGATTAACCGCTTCTCCAATAAAGGGTTGTCCTTATTTGACCTTGTCATCCTTTCAGGTGCATATCTTCCAAGTATATATTTTCAGGTCCTATAACTATTAGCATGCTTCTCTTTAATAAGTATCATTCCTTTGATTTTCAGTCTCTTCCCTTGCCCTTTACTCTTAGGTAATTAATTGACCATGAGTTTCTTCACTTTTGAGGTAAAATCTCATAAAGGCACGAGCTAGACAATACATTCTGTTAGGTAGAAAGAATTGAATTGTTGATGCTTTGTAGATGAGAACGTACTCGCCACATTTATTATAATTACTGTTCTGTTGCTGGTGGCTTTATTTTCTGTCTATTTGAACATTCAAAAACGGAATGTACGTTCTATATAAAGATATCATACTATTTTAAAGATGAGTTTACTCAATAAATGTTAGTCCAATTGCTAAGGATCAAACTCATCCTCAGAGGAATGCGAGTTCTAATTCTGCTACTAATGTGAGGATCTTGTTGCAAGATAATTTTTATGTAGTTTACAATTGATTTTTGAATTTTGAGACTAATCCTAACGAGTTTTTGGATTTCAACTCACCTAATTTTTTATTATAAAAATGAACTAAATTTTCATGTAATATTAATATAAACCATCAATTAATAAGAGATTGTCTTAAATATAATTTTCAAGTACTTATAATAAAAATAAAAAATTTATCATATATAAGCGCGTACCTGTGCCTGGAAATCAGATTTATGTCTGGTCTTATCATGTTTTCAGATCATTTTATGTTGATTTCTCTAAGTTGTCAAAAGCTTGTAAACCACCAAACCAACATGTACATTGACATATATGTACCACATTTACTATGGTCACATTGCATGCTATGAAGTGATGGTTTCATTGGGTTTGTAGGGGCTCACACCATAGGAACATCTCATTGCAGCTCATTCAGGGATAGGTTCCAAGAAGACTCAAAGGGAAAGCTCAGACTCATTGACAAAAGCCTTGATAGTAGCTATGCTGATGAGCTAACGAAAGAGTGTCCCACAAGTGCAAGCCCAAGTGTGCAAGTTAACAATGATCCCGAAACATCCATGGTCTTTGACAACCAGTACTACAGAAATCTTCTCACCAACAAGGGTCTTTTCCAATCTGATTCTGCCTTGCTAAGTGATAACAGAACAAGAAAATTAGTGGAAGACTTGGCAAATGATCAAGAGTTTTTCTTTGAAAGTTGGGGCCAGTCTTTCTTGAAGCTCACTAGTGTTGGCGTCAAAACTGGTGATGAGGGTGAAATTAGACGTTCTTGTGCATCAACTAATGCATAAAAAAGGGACTGCAACAAAGAAGGCTTTCTAAGTATAAAATAAATGCCAGCTACATAATTCTTATACAAAGTAAAAAGCACAAACTTTTGCAAACAACTTTATGTGTTGATCTATCGCTTTCTCAATTCTTTCTTGCCATATGATGTGTATTTCTTTTTTATTGGTGTAGCATAACAAATATTTATATTTTAGTGAAATAATGGCAATTGAATCTATCCTGCGTAGATATAGTTCCTTTTAGTATATACATAAAAACACTACGTTGTCGGTGTAGAATAGTTTTACAATATTAATAAATGCCTAATATATTATATAATTGAATCTATCCTGCGTAGATATAGTTCCTTTTAGTACATACATAAAAACACTACGTTGTCGGTGTAGAATAGTTTTACAATATTAATAAATGCGTAATATATTATAGACGTTTGTACGTTGTTTTTATTTATTTATAGTAATTGTATTAAAAATTATACCGATGATAATTTTTAATTAGTTGATCATGTAAATATTTTATAAATAATAATGCTTCAACTCTTAAAAAAAACTTAGTAGAGTGTTATGAATAATAATTAGTGGTTTAATTAGTGGATGCCGATATTCATTATCAATCATTATCATTTATATTTCTGTTATGTATTATTCCTTTTATTGTGTAATTGTTCAATTATCATATGTACTTATAAATAGGTTAGTCCTCTCTCAAAGATAATACACCGGTTAGATTCTTTTCTCTATCTCATATTGTTTTGTTTCTTCTCTCTACTTTTTCTCTCTTTTATAACACGTTATCAGCACGATAGTCTTTCCGCTATTGGTATTGCAACTGTAAGACAAAGCTATGAAGAATTTTCATGAAGAAAATCATATTTTTCAAAACAAATATTTCAAGGTTAGGTATTCATCTTCTACAATAAGAATTTTATCAAATATTTGTATTGTTTACATTGTTATGTATTAAAGTAGTCTTGAAGACACTATAGTAGTCTTGAAGACACTATTAAATAAATTAAAAATTATACATCCTTGAAATGTGTCTAGAAGATGCTATCAAAAGAGAATATTCAATCTCTTTTAATTTATTATTTTTTCTCACCAGAAGTAAGAAATATCAATATTTTATTAACGTAATATATTTTGTCATTATTATGTAATCATGTTTTTCATATTATGAATTTGATAGAATATTTGTATTTTTATGATTGTGAAATTTATTTAAATACAATTAATTTTAAAGAAAAAATAAAAAAAATATAGAAATATTTTTATAATAGTCTAGAAGACATTGTCAAATAAAGACATTTTAATATTTTTTTTTCACCAGAAGTGAGAAAATGATGAAAAAAAAATGAATATGAAAGAATAAATTTTCTCACTAGAAGTGAGAAAATAATATGAAAAGTGAAAAATAAAATAAATTTCACCAGAAGTGAAAAAAAATTGATATAGATATATTACGGTGTTTGATCCTTTGATATAAATGAGGTCATCACCGGAAGTGGAATAATTTTGTCAATGTCATATTTATAATGTTAAATGATATTTGAGATACATATAAATATTATGACTAATGAAGCGTGTCCTTAAGCCTATTTAGGTTTTGTGTGATTTCTTGAAAGAATTATGAGTTTTCCTGCATTTGTATTTTGATATTGTTCATGATTAAATTGATCGAAATAATCAACTTGTCATGTAATTAAACTCATGTGTTACGTCATTGAATCTTAAAAAGAGTTTAATTTCAAATCCTATTGATATAATTGATATTATTTGTTTTCATAATATCATGCGTCTATTATTTTAATTGATGGAGATATCATTACGTTATAATTCGATTGTGATTTGTACAAAAATACTATAATTTAATGAAATTATGATCAATGTTTATTTCTTTATTTTTTTTCGATACAACATTTATAAGGAGAATAATTTCCCTAATTTTTAGCATTATTTTTTTTCTCCTTAAAGTCAACACAGCAATGACATAAATATATTTTTATTAGATAATTTTTTTTAATAAGTATAATGAGAAAGACTCACTTGTTTTTTTTTTATTATTATAAAGAAAGACATAAACAAGTTATGCTTTTTTTTCTTCAAATGAACATATGATTGTGTTGTATCATTCATTTCCTAAAATGATAAAATAAAGTATTAGTGAGATATGTTTTAAATTTTTTTTGTATGAAGCATTTATTTGTAGATAATATACATGAGATGACATATATAAAAAAAAATTGTGTAAATTTTGATATTAAATTGATGTCTAAAGATACATAATAAGAATGTCATTTTTATATGATTTCTCAATTTCAAAAATATATTATTATATTTTTCATCCATCTATTTTGCTCTAGAAGTAGCAATATTTTTTTCATTAAAAAAAAGGATTAAGAAATATCCTTAGTTGGTTTATTGTTTCTTGAAGACTAAAACAAACTATTGAGATTTTTTTTTATGCAAGAGACCATTTTAACTAACATTTTTTCATTTCCTGAAGTGAATGTTCTAATGTGTTAATTTTTGTCTTCTCATATTCAATAATGTGAGAAATTAATGTTATATGATACTACAAATATAATTGAAGGCTCTAGAATAACTAATATATTATTATTGAAAGAAACGAAGTTGCATATTAAAAATGCATTATATTTTTCTAAGTCTTACAAAAACTTATTGAGTTTCAAGGATATTCGTTTAAATGATTAGTTTCATATTGAAACAAACAATGAAGGAAATGTAGAATATCTTTATATCACGAAACTCCACTTGAATAAAAATGAAGTATTGAAAAAAAATTATTTATTTCCAATGGACCGTATTGCACGTATATTAATACAGTTGAAACACATACTATTGTAAATCAGAAGTTTACAAATCAAAATAAATTTGAGGTTTGGCATGACCGATTGGGTCATCCTAAGGCTATCATGATGCGAAAAATAATTGAAAATTCATGTGGACATTTATTGAAGAGCTGGGAGATTCTTCAAACAAATATTTTCTCATATACTGCTTGTTCCCAAGGGAAGTTAATAATCAGATCATCACTAGCAAAAATTGAGGATGAATCTATCTTACTTTTAGAACGGATACAAGGTGATATTTGTGTACCAATACACCCCCCATGTGGACCATTTAGATATTTTATGATTTTAATTGATGCATCAACAAGATGGTCACATGTTTGTTTATTATCAATTCGCAACCAGGCATTTGCGAAGTTATTAGCTCAACTAATTAGATTAAGAGCTCATTTTCCTGACTATCCAATTAAGAAAATTCGTTTGGATAATGCTGGTAAATTCACATCTCTTTCTTTTAATGAGTTGATTTTCCCAACATTAGGGGGAGAACACAAATAGCTAGAAAAATATATTAGTTGGAATGAATTATCACTATCTCATTTTGATCTTCGTATAAAACAATGTGAACTAGAAGTTCAAAAGATAATTCATTTGCAAAATATAGCCAATCAATTACTAAATGTATTCACAGATCCAAAAAGGGGTGACTAAGTCATATGTAACAACGGTTAATGCTCCAATAAGAGTCGAAGTCCCTGTTGGACAATCTAATACTATAAAAGAGTCACAAATACGCTCGAAGTGTGGTAGACCAATTGGTTCCAAGGATAAGAATCCTCGAATAAAAAAGGGAGCTAAATAGCAAAATGACCAAATTGAGGATGTAAAAACTCAAAAAGATTCCTCTGACATAACTAATATTTTAGTTCCAGAAGAAACGCAGGTACCTAAAATTATTAAAAATGAAGAGATCTTAATAAACTATGTCATGAATGGAATACGATGGAATCGAAACAATGTCAATATTGACGATGTGTTTGCATATAATATAGCGCTAAATGAAATAAATGATATTGAAGATCAAGAACCAAAGTCCATCAACGATTGTCGACAAAGAAATGATTGACCAAAATGAAAAAATGCAATTGAGGCAGAATTAGACTCGCTTGCTAAATGAAAAGTTTTTGGACCAGTACTACATACACCAAAAGGTGTAAAACCAATTGGATACAAATGGGTTTTTGTGCAAAAATGAAATGAAAATGGTGAAATTGTAAGATACAAAGCAAGACTAGTTGCTCAAGGTTTTTCACAAAGACCCGATATTGATTTTGAAGAGACATATTCACCTGTAGCGGATGTAAACACTTTTTGATATTTAATTAGTTTGGTTGTACATGAAAAACTTAATTTACATCTAATGGATGTAGTTACAACATATTTATATGGATCTCTTGATGCTCATATTTATATGAAACTCCCAGAAGGATTTAATTTGCCTAATGATGCAATTTCTAGAGAAGATTATTCGATCAAGTTGAATAAATCCCTGTATGGGCTAAAGCAATCAGGTCGTATATGGTATAATCGACTTAATGAATATTTGTTACAAGAAGGATATAAAAATGATCCAATTTGTCCGTGTATATTTATAAAAAGATCTAAAAATGGATTTTCCATAATTGTAGTTTATGTAGATGACATAAACATTATTGGAACTCTTGAAGAGCTTTCAAAAGTAATAGATTTTTTAAAGAAAGAATTTGAAATGAAGGATCTAGGAAGGACAAAGTTTTGTCTAGGACTGCAAGTTGAATACTTATGAAATGGAATTCTTGTGCATCAAGAAGCTTATATAACAGATGTGCTTAAAAAGTTTTATATGGACAAATCACATCCATTGTGCACTCCCATGGTTGTAAGATCTTTAGATGTTAACAAAGATCCGTTTAGACCCTAAGAAAAGGATGAAGAAATACTTGGTCCCGAAGTACCATATCTCAGTGCTATAGGAGCACTAATGTACCTTGCTAATTATACATGACCTAATATAACATTTGCTGTTAATTTGTTAGCAAGATATAGTTCTTAACCTACACGAAGATATTTGAATAGAGTTAAACAAATCCTTCATTATCTTAGAGGTACAAGGATATGAGGTTATTATATTCAAATGTTCCTAAACAAGAACTAAATGGTTATGCAGATGCAGGTTATTTGTCAGATCCTCATAATAGTAAATCACAAACAAGATATTTGTTTACAAGTGGTGGTACAACCATTTCATGGTGATCTGTAAAAAAAACCATATCAGCCACTTCATCTAATCATGCTAAAATTTTAGCATTACATGAGGCAAGTCGTGAATGTGTTTGGCTAAGATCTGTGATTCAACACATACGGGAAACTTGTGGTTTATCTTCTGGAAAAATGAGATCAACAGTTATATATGAAGATAATGTTGCATGTATTGCACAATTGAAAGATGGATACATAAAGGGAGATAGAACAAAACATATTCTACCAAAATTCTTTTTTACTCATGATTTTCAAAGGAATGGTGATATAAATGTTCAACAAGTTCACTCAAGTGACAACCTAGCAGATCTCTTTACAAAGTCACTTCCAAGAAAAGTTTTTGAACAGTTGATACACAAGATTGGACTTCGTCATCTTAAAGATTGTATGCATGAGGGGGAGAAATAAATATTTATGAATGATGTACTCTTTTTCCTTCACTAGGTTTTTATCCCACATGGTTTTTCCTAGTAAGGTTTTAACGAGGCACATTCTAAATATTGGACATCCAAGGGGGAGTGTTATGAATAATAATTAGTGGCTTAATTAGTGGATGCCAATATTCATTATCAATCATTACCATTTATATTTCCGTTATGTATTATTCCTTTTATTATGTAATTGTTTAATTACCACATGTACTTATAAATAGGTTAGTCCTCTCCTAAAGATAATACATCAGTTAGATTCTTTTCTCTATCTCATACTATCTTGTTTCTTCTCTCTACTTTTTCTCTCTTTTATAACAACTAGGTATTTCAATTTGATTGCACTTTATTTTTGCATATGTATATAGATTTCCCTCTATATAGTATGACTGTATATAGTTATCATCTAAAAAGGATTGTTGAAATGTTTTGCCTAATCCACGTCAAAATTTCATGTCTGTGATGTAGCCTTCAAATATCAATGATGTCTTTTTTTTTTTTTTTTTTGACAATAACATCGATTTAATAATAAATTTCTTCTCATATACTTATGAAAAATAATGAAATAAAATGAAGCAATCTTTTTAAACAAACGAGAAACTTTAAAAATAAATAAATATATAAGTTGAATTTATTTATATATATATATATATATATACATATATATATATATATATATATATATATATATATATATATATAACTTTATTCATGCTTACTTTTATCATTTGTTTTAAGTATAAAAAAAATGGCATTGATGTCAACCAATCTGAACTTTGCTGGAATAGGGCCAGTTTTAAGAAGTGTTGATTCCCAAATGAGAAATAACATCTATTCATAATATTATTTTTTATTTATCCGAAACTTATAAGCTAAATTAGGAATTGAAAATCAGTAACTTTATGTACTAATCGATTAAATTAAAAGTGAATAATAAACTTATTTGAAAAGCTAACTAATAAATACAGATAAAAATGAAAGAAAAGAAAGTAACTTAGCTTATTTTAAAATTTTAAGTAATTTATTAAAATAAATTAGAAGTTAATAAAATAAGTTTGCATATCAAATAAATTTATTTTGGTCAAATATGTCTATAAGATAATCTAGCCAATTTGTAAGTTCTTTCAATACTTAATCAAACACAATCTTAAAATATTTTTGACCAAAATTAATACAAAATTAAGGCAATATTTAAATTCAATTTTTAATAATGTCACTGTAATTTTTTTTATATAAAAAAATATAAGGACAATTTTATATAAATTGGTGTCAAATTTCTTCTTGTAGCGTTGCTTGCATGCCTCGGCTATCACTAGTGCTCGGTCTCGAATTTCTTCTACAACGTCCAGGTTTGCTCAGAGCTCGGCTTCGTTGTTTGATTCGTCGAAGTGGGCTCGGTGGAATGATGGTTCTCTGATTTCCACCGAGATTATTGCATCGGACCCATAGACCAGCGAAAAGGGGTTTCTTGAGTAGTTGACTGGGGTGTGCGTTGTTGAGATTGGAGAGCCTGAGATTGATGAGATCACCTCTGAAATTTGAAGAGTTTTGATGATAACAAATGTGTACCAAGGACATCAATACCAAAGAAGTCAAAAACAAAGTCAAAGAAAATGCTATGTAATAGGAGTAGTTTATAGTGTATAAAATTGTTTTGATTGAGTTTATCTTTTGTGTGTGCTGTGTGCATGAGCTAAATCTATATCTAATCTGATTAGGGAGTGTGTGATGATGAGTTTAAAAAGTTATTTTGAGACTTAAAACAAAGTTTTGAAAACTAACTCAAAATAATCGATTATCATTAAATATAATTGATTATTCCAGTAACAAGCAAAAAGGGATGCCTTGCTGCAATAATCGATTATTTGTGAAATAATCGATTATCCCAGAAATGACTCTTTGGAATAATTGATTATCCAGCAAAATAATCAATTAAATTGTTCTTGGTTGGTTTCCAGAAAACCTGAAGAACAAAATAATCGATTATTCTTTAAAATAATCGATTATCTGGTTCTGAAACTTTTATAAATAGTTTGAACATTTTGAAACTTCAGAATAGAGTTAGAATTGAGAATCAAAATTAGAAAAACGATTTTGTGAAGTCTTTGTGACAATCTTGGAGAGTTTTCTTTGTGAATCCAAGAAGAAAAATGTTTGTGAAAAGCTTTGAGAAAAGATCATCATCATCACATTCTTGAAAGGAAAGAGATTAAGATTTGCTTCTGAATTCCAGGTGAATTCGTTCCTTAATTCTTTGTGAATACTTGTAAATCTTGAGATGGTTTCTCAAGTGGTAAGGAATTCTTGTAGTGGGTTTCTATAAGGGGTGCTTTCTTGAGGTCAAGAAAGTGGGTATCTTGAACGTAGGAGTATATGCATGTGTGGTATGCTTGTAAACCTTCTTCATTAAGATAGTGGAACAAATCTTGATCAGGTTATGATTGAGGACTGGATGTAGGTCACATTTGGAGTGGATGAACCAGGATAAAAGACTTGTGCAATCTTCTCTTACCCTTATCTTTTACTTTGTGTAATATCTTGATTGTGCATTAAAGAAAATTGTTCTTGATTAACATGTGTGCATGAATAATATTGGTTTGAACTGAATCAAAGCATTACATATTGGTGTTAACTTTGAACCTCATTATTGGTTAATCAAGAAAGCATATAGGATTCATTCTTCAATAACAAGTCTTTAAGAAACTTCATTGAAAATTCAGTTTTAAAAAAGTTTAATTGAAATAAAGATCCTAAATACTCTGAAAATTTTTAAAGTGTCATAGAATCCAATTCACCCCTCTCTTGGATTGTGCCATTCTTTTCTAACATGCATCTATAGGCCCACAACACCTCAGGTAACTGCTCGGCCCATGCTCCCTTTGCCTCTCCTAGCCGCTTCTTCAACTCTGTCAGGATGACTTTGTTGGCGGATTTGGTTTGGCCGTTCTTTTGTGGGTGCTCGACCGAGGTGACCTTGTCTTGTATTCCTAGGCCGGCTAGAAACTCGTTGAGCTTTCGGTCAGTGAATTGAAGGTCGTTATCAGTCACCAGGGTTGATGGGATGCCGAATCGGGTAATAATATTCTTCCAAAGGAATCTTTGGACTTGATGAGCCGAGATGCTTGCTAGGGGCTCGGTTTCAATCCACTTGGTGAAAAGGTCCACAGCGACGATGAGGAACTTGCATTGCCCCTTCGCAATCGGGAAAGGTCCAAGTATGTCGGCCCCCCATGTGGCGAACGACCATGCTAGGGGAATGCAATGCAGTTGCTCGACCAGTTGGTGGATCAAGTTGTCGTGTTTCTGATATGGTTGACACTTCTTCACAAAGGTTGCGTAGTCAGTATTCATGGTCGGCCAATAGTACCCGGCTCGCAAGAGTTTGGCAACGGTCGTTCTCGCTCCGGAGTGCATTCCACAAATACCCTCGTGAACTTCTCGCATCACGTAATCGGCCTCGGTGGGGTCTAGGCACTTGAGTAGTGGAGTAGAGAAGCCACGCCTGTATAACTGACCCACAATGATGACATATCTACTGGCCTGCATTTTTAGCCGTTTGGCCTCGGTCTGGTTGGCGGGCGTGACCCCGTTGGTGATGAATGCCTTGATTTCAGCTCGCCAGTCTGGCGGGTCATTGTGATCGGCGTCGACACTTCCTACCATTTTAGCTTCGACACTAGGGTGGTCAATTTCTTGCTGAGTGATGGTTCTCAATTGGCCGGGCTTCTTGGTTGCGGCCAACCTGGCCAACTGATCGACTCGTGTGTTATCCTCGCGTGGAATGTGCTCAACCAACACCTCTTGAAAGTTCGCCTTCAACTTTTGGTAGGCATGGTAGTACTTCATCATGTTGTGGTCTTTTACTTGGAAATTACCACCCACTTGCTCGACCACCACCTTAGAGTCGGTTCGGCACTTGATTCTCGATGCACCCATGTCCTCGGCTAACCTTAATCTGGCCAACAAAGCTTCATATTCAGCTTGATTGTTCGAAGCTTTGAATCGAAAATGCAGAGATTGCTCCAAAGTTATCCCTTTGGGTCCCTCTAGAATTACTCCTGCCCCGCTTCCCTGGTAGTTTAAGGAACCGTCCACGTGGAGGGTCCACCAATGTTCTTCGAAGTGGACGTGCGGGTGGAGTTCATTCATAAAGTCTGCTAGGTATTGGGCTTTGATCGGTCCTCTCGACTTGAAGACGATGTCAAATTGAGAGAGCTTAACCGACCAAGCCATCATTCTCCCGGCGAGTTCAGGCTTGCCTAAGACCTTAGAGATTGGGCAATCGGTACGTACAACTACTTGGTGGCTCTAGAAATAATGCCGTAGGCGTCAGGAAGTGTGTACCAAACTGAGCGCCACTTTTTCTATCAGCTGGTACCGGGTCTCGGAATCTTGTACAAGTTAGCTGAAAAAATATATGGGAATCTGGGTGCCTTCTTTTTCTTGCACCAAAACCGAGTTGATCGCCTCCTCGGATACAACCAAGTATACCAGGAGTGGGCTCGAAGGCTCGGGTCTCGTGAGGATCGGTGGCGTTGCCAAAGTCATCTTCAAGTCTACAAAGCTTCTTCACAAGCCTCGTTCCACAAGAAAGCTGAACTTTTTCATAAGAGCTTCGTCATTGGGTTGATTTTATCAACCAGGCGAGGCAAGAATCTAGATAAGGCGACCAACCTCCCGGATAGTCGTTGCAATTCCTTGAGGTTGCTCGGACTCCTCATGTCTAGGACAACTTGGAATTTGTCTCGGTTTGCTTCTATTCCCCTAGCCGATAACATAAACCCCAGAAATTTGCCTCCTTTGACCTCGAAAGTGCACTTCTCGGGGTTGAGCCTCATGTTATGCTTGCGTACTTCGCCAAAGATTTCAGCTAGGTCTGCTATGTGGTCGGCCAAGGAGTTAGACTTGACCACCATATCATCCACATAAATTTCTATGTTCCGCCCGATCTGCTCCTGGAACACCTTATCCATTAACCTCTGGTAGGTCGCTCCGGCATTCTTCAGTCCGAACGACATGACTTTGTAACAAAAGTTGGCATTCTCGGTGATGAACGCCGTCTTCTCCTCGCCGGCCGGGTGCATCTTTATCTGGTTGTAGCCAGAATAGGCATCGAGGAAGCAGAAGATGGAGTGCCCGGATGCAACATCGACAAGTCGGTCAATGCAGAGGAGTGGATAGGCGTCCTTGGGGCAGGCTTTGTTGAGGTCGGTGTAGTCGGTGCACATTCTCCACTTTTCATTTGACTTTTTGACTAAAACCACGTTGGCTAGCTAGGTTGTGTAGGTGACCTCTCTTATGAATTTGGCTTGTAACATTTTTTTCACCTCGACAGTCGCAACCTTTCTCTTTTCATCCCCCATTTTTCTCTTCTTTTGGGCAACTGGTCGGGCATCTCGGTATTCGGCAAGCCGATGGCAAATGAACTTTGGATCTATTCTTGGCATGTTTGACGCTGTCCATGCGAATAGGTCTTTGTTGTCTCGAACCGCTCGTTTCACCTGGTTTGAATCGGCTTCACTTAGTTGGGATCCCATGTGTGTGACCTGTTCGGGTGCTCGGCCAAGTTGGAAAGGAATGAGATCCTCAGCTGGCTTAATTCGTTCTTCTTCGCCTAACCGAGGGTCGAGGTCAATGCCCTCCGTCATTTCCTGCCTGACCACATTCACACCTTTCATCGTCGGGGGATCGGCAATGGGCCGTACCTTCAGGCTAGAAAGGTAGCACTCTCTTGCTGTCTTCTAGTCAGCATGAATGGTTATCACCTGCCCATCTTTCGACGGGAACTTCATGCATAGGTGGGGGTTGAGACAATGGCTCCCAGTACATTGATAGAAGGTCGGCCTAGTAGGATGTTGTACGACGTGTTTGCATGCACCACAATGTAACGAATTTTGATCTCGTGGGAAGACCTTTGGTCGAAGCTGAAGCGAGTGTATAGATCAATGCACCCTATCGTCATCACTCTTTCACCTGAAAATCCTACCAGTGGTTCATGATACGGTTCTAGGCTCTCCTCTAGGATCCCAAGCTGTATAAAGGTGTTCCAATACAAGATGTCGGCAGAGCTCCCCTAGTCGACCAAGGTTTTCTCCACAATGCAGTTGTGCATTTCAATCGAAATCACCATGGGGTCGTCCTAGACGGGATCGACTCCTTGGAAATCTCGGTGGGAAAAAGTGATTGGTGGCATCTTTGGTGTCTTTGGCTGATTCACGCTATTTACTGATCGAACAGCTCGGAGGTGTCTCTTCTGTGCTGAAGAGGTGGAACCTCCCTCGACGAATCCTCCGGCTATGGTGTTTATCACTTTTCTTGGTCAGTCATGGTCTTCCCTGGGATGCCATGAGTGATCCCTCCTCTCGGCCAAACGGGATCGGTGGCGTCGGTCTCTCGGCTGTGGGGCCTCGCGAGAGTGATGGTCTCTCCCTCTTGCCTAGTGGTCTTGGAGGGTGACAAAACTCCTGAGGTGACCTTGCTTGATGAGGTCCTCAAGTTTATCTTTCAGTGCCAAGCATTCTTCGGTCGAGTGCCCCCTGTTTCGGTGGAATCGACACGTTTTGGCTTTGTTTGCTCTAGGGGGAGTGTTCGCCCTTTTCGGCATTGCAAGGATCTCCAAGGCGAGGGCCTGCTCCATTACTTTGGCTCTACTTGCGTTGAGGGGGGTATACGCTGTGTAGCGTGGTCCCCTCGGAGGACGAGTATTTGAGGGCTCGACATTCGTCTTCCTTGTCGGATCTCGGTTGGATTCTTTTCGGCTATAACCCTCCATTTGCATCTTGGTGTCGGAGATTGTTCAATCACCGGGCGGTTTCTTACACAAGCTGTTCACGAAAGGCCCCAGCCTCAAGGCGGTGTGCTCAACCGGTCCAGTGCCACGGCCGGGTTGAGATCGTTGATTTCCATGGCAATCTTGTTGAATCAGTCCATGAAGCTTTTCAAGCTTTCTTTTTTCTCGGCGAACCCCCGCTAGTGCTAATGAGGTCGTCTTGTACGGTTTTCTCATCGCGAACTATAACGTAAATTGGGATGATAACTCATTAAACGACTCGATGGAAGAGCTCGGTAATCGCGTGAACCAACTCAGAGCCCTCCCTTTCAACAATGTGGGGAATATCCGACACAAGGCTGAGTCATCTTGAGTAGAGAGGGTGGCTTGTATCAGGAAAACATTCAAGTGCTCCTCGGGGTCAGTGGACCCATCGTACTTCTCGATTCGAAGGCTCTTCCAATGGTCTAACAGGGTTGCCTCCATGATCCTTCAGGAGAAAGGGTGTCTCAGCGAGTGAGTGGTGGTGTCGTCCTTGACGCCAATCAAAGAGGTAACTGGTGTTTGGGTGAGCTGGTCGGCTGGGGGGTGATAGGATGACTCCTCTTGGAGCGTCAGGGTGGACGGTACATAAGTTTGGTTCAGACTTCGGAGCTCAACATTTTGCCGACGCAGTTCAGCCAACTCCCTAGCATCAACTTCTCTCTGTCTATGTATGACTGCCATTTCCTCGCGCAATGCGTGTAATTCATCGTGGAGGTCGGGCTGGGCCCCGTCAACGTTCGGCCGAACCTCTTATATTACGGGCTCCGGTTGTGTCTGAGGCATTCCGTATGATATCGTTCTTGGCCGGTCATGACAGGGTTATTCTCGGGGTTAGGGATCGGTTGAGTTGATGTTGATGGTCCTTTGCGTGTTACTACCATGTTTCGGTCTCAGTCGTAGAGTTTTAAGGGGCTGAAAATGTCTCTTCAGCCCCATGGTGGGCGCCAAATGGTCCTGTATTAGGATACACACTTTACTTGTCCTTGCTGTTGCGGGTTGGGTCTTGGGTCTAGGTCTTCTCGTTCCTCTCCGAGTAGTCTGAAGTGAGGGGGGGGGGGTGCCTGCAAAGACACTCCAACGCTCAAGTAAGTGCTCGGCGTAATAAATGCGGTAGTTGAAAGTTGGTTACGTACCTCGTTGGGGGTCTATTTATAGTGTTTCTTATTGGGCCGTAACTAGGGACTAGGCCCCGGGAAATTAGGAGACTAATCCGGCACATTACATAAATTAATCCTTCTTTAATTGTCCTTCCATAAATCTGTAGCTTGGCCGAGCACACCGACACGTTTGATAGGTGATCGGTGTGGTCGGCGAGGGTAATTGGGTCGGTCAGTTCGGATGCTCGGGTATTCAGCCTGGTTGGCTACCATTCGGTATAACTACTATTTTCATTAAAATATTTTTAAAAAATTTAACACTGTTGCTTGTTTAATATTCCTTTTTTGTTTCTTGCTTAACACTGACACAATCCTAGTTGATCTAATTTCCCTAAATAAATATCTATTCCTCCAATGCCAGTTCATTGACAGACTTATGATGATTCACTCTCGCCAACCTCGCTTCACGCGGCACAATATCTCATTGTCTCTATCCACTACGAAGGCTGCCAAAGGAAAGTCAAGAAAACACTCTACAACAATTCAATGCACCCAAGAATACCGTTTTTGTTGAGATTCTTGAATGTGTATTTTATTCTTTTCTTTGGTCTATTGTAGTTGGTGCATCATATTTAGAATTTTTTTTTTCATTGTTGGAGTCCTTCTCTGAATTGAACTCGATTCTTGTTTCTATTTTTTTTTTCTTTCTGATTCTTGTTTTCTTTTGTTTGGAGTGCAATGAGACTGGAGTCCTTCGTTGTCCTTATGAATGTTTTTATTCCTCTGTCTGAGTCTTGATTCTTTCTTGAACCTGTGTTTTCTTGTTTTCAAGACCAAGTGTTTTTTCTTTTTCTATTGATTTTGATTGCATGCAAGAACAAGAATGATGACAAAGGATACAAATCGGCTGTATGCAAATTTCAATGATCACGTGTCCGTGGTATTTCAGGTGTTGGGACTTGGAGGTGCTGGGCTAGGCTGGTGTGTGATCTTACACCTTGACAAGAATTAGAATAAGTTTTTCTTTTTTCTCTGGTGAATTTAAGAATTGTTTTCTGTCACGTAGTAAGTGAGTAATTTGAAATTAAACTTTTGAAGATTTTTTTGACTACTGCTTTATTCAAAATTTAATTTGCAAAGCTTATGTTATTTAAAAGTTACTTAATTATATGGGTATTGTTAACATTTGTTTTCTAAAGGTTTAATTTAAGAGAAATTCTACGGTACCCACTATAATTGTGGGGTACTGGAACAATCATTTTATTTATTTATTTTTATTTATTGTAATTACTTGTTTTTTTTTATTTAATATTTTAATTATTTATCTATATAAAATTTTCTATATCTTTATATTATTTTTATATTTTTTAATTTATATCTTAATGTAGCATCTATTATAATTAAAAAGTTTAATATTAATATTTTGTTAATATGTTTTAGTTTTTCTTTGGTGATATATATTTTTTTTAAATTTATAGTATAAATTATTTTTTCAATTGTATTATTTATTTTTATTTTATTTTAATGTTTTTATAATATTATCATAATTTTGTTTTTAATTTTTTAATTTTGTCATATATAAACAAAATTTGTTATGAAAATTGATCTTTTGATTATTATTTTTAATTAGTCTTTTTGATTGATTCATTTTATACAAATTTTTAATCTAAAATTTATGTTGTTTTGAATTTATTTTTTAAAATTTATTTATTCACATAATTTAATATACCAAAACCCTTCAGTTTTCATGGGTACCATAGCAGTTCCCTTAATTTAATCTATTCTTGTACTACTTTTTCTATAAAATGACCAGAGTCTTCATTTGTAGAGGATGATCTCTGACCTTGAGGTGAATTATCATATATATGACTAATTACTTGCCCCTTTCCGATATTTTTTGGCCATAGTCTCCAGTTTTGGTCTAAAACAATCAAAGTTGTTGTAGTTACTTGGCTTGGGGGTAGCCTAATGATACAGAAAGCAATGAGAGGCTTGTATAGTATAGTGTATGTTTTCCCATAAACTGTGTTGAGGTATGTTTGGGAGCCTTGATGTGCCTGACCTAACTTTCAATGAATAAAATTTGATCTTGAAGTTCATCGCATGTCTTAGAAGTCGGCTTTTCGACTTTCTGAATATTTTGTAACTACAATGCAATGTTTTATAGGTTGATACAACCATTGTAGAAGCTTGTAGAAAGTTGCGAAACTGCTTTATTTGCAGTTTACTAGGTATATTGTGTTTTTAAATGGGGTCATGATTTCCGTCCAGACTTCAGGTCTGTCTTTTATCCTTTGTTTTTCCTTATTGTTTATGGCTTGTTGAGATGAAACAGATTGATGTGTTTACTTAGAACATCTTAAATGATTGTAAATGTAATGTGTTTTGCATATTAAAGAAAGTTAGATTCGTTATTGGTTAATCTGATTGGTTATCATGCATATGTCATTTGTTCTTTGTTTAGTGCACTCAACATGATTTATTTAAGGTTTGTAGTATGGTGTGAATGTCATAAGTGTGTCCTGATTTAAAATTTTTGTTTTTGTTTCATACGTGTAAAGGATAGTTGAACATCAAAGGCTTCTTATGCAAAATGCTTTTCAATGCTTCTCGGATTCCTTGGAGAGATGTCAAGGGTGAAGACTCTAAGAAGCGCCAATGTGACCTAGGCTTGCTCTATCTAAGTCCGGAAGAAGATGAGTGATCCTAGCTCTACAAAGAGAGGAGCTCAAGTAGGGTAGAGATAGGATCCAATGACTTTCGGAGGGAGAGAGTTCTAAGAGGAGAAATCTCATGTATATAATCCAAAAGTAGTACAATTCTCGGCCATCTTGAATTTATAGGAAATAATTAGGTTAAAGGGACCATGGGTTAGCCTAAGGTTAAGTGAAAGCTTGGTATGATTTACTTAACCTTAGGCGCCCAAAATTTGAATTCAAAATTCAAATTTTGGAGCCTAAACCCGGATCACACCATGTGCACCTCATTTGGAATGTAATTAAACTTCCATTTGAGTTGCATTTCAGTCACACCATGTCCATGTGTTGCACATGGCCAAAATGCATACAAAATGTAAACTAATTACATTCTAATGCAAATACACATGCAACCTAAATAACCCTAAATTCAAATGACCATCAAATGAAATCCTAATCTAAATGGCCGAAAATACAAGGCCTAAAAGAAATACAAGGCTCTAAGGCCCAACCCTACACTACTCCTAATCTACTTGGGCTTGAGTCAAAGCCCAACTAAACAATGTGATGGGCTTTCCTTGAGCTTGGGGCCACTCCTCTTGTATCCTCCTTGCCATAGCCCTAGTAGTTGGGCCCTTGGCCCATGGGCCTCCTCCATCATCCCCTCCCTCTTGAAGAGGATTTGTCCTCAAATCCAAGGCATCCTCCTCTTGGGTAGCTAGTCCTGTAAAGAGAGACAAATAAGAAACATTAAAACTAGGACTAACACCATATTCAGAAGGGAGATCTAGGACATATGCATTATTATTTATTCTCCTAAGGACTTGAAAGGGTCTATCTCCTCTAGGACTAAGCTTGGACTTTCTTTTGGAAAGAAACCTATCCTTCCTAAGGTGCAGCCAAACCCAGTCACCTTCCTTGAAGACAACTTCCTTTCTACCCTTATTATTATATGTTCTTACCGGAAATCTGCTGTAGAGCTGATCCGCCAAGTAAGATCGGTGAGCCTCCTTCACTGGTACGCTGGTGCTTCGAGATTGGGGTGGTACCTGCAAAAGAGACTCCGATGCTAAAGTTAGTTTTTGTGGGAGTATGAATCTCGTATAAGTAATGCACGTACCTTAGTGTGAATTAGGGTTGCTTTGGGCCTTGGGCCTGAGATAAGATATGATAAGATTAGATAGTGGATCTCGTCTGAAGCGAGATCCCTTGAGATCGGTTATGATCTGCTTAACTGCCGAGCAAACATCGCGTGGCGCGTGCCCGACCTCATCTTGCGCTGTGATGCTGAGCTCAGAGCTCGGTTTTGCGGTACGGACAGTACACTAGCCCCCCGAGCTCCGAAGACCGTAGGTCGAGGAGTTAAGACCAGGCTCGCTGGGAGGAAGTGACCTTTCACGTACCTCCGCCTGTTGAGATGCCATGTGTCGTAACTGTTCATTTTTCGAAAACGTGCAAGTGGCACGTTAAGGGAAATAGCGGTTATGCAATGATGGTCTTGCAATTAATGTGTTGTCAGCGTGCCCTTCGGTTGACACGTGGCATGACCGTTTTGAAATTTGGGGAAAAAGCCCTTTTCTCTTTCTCTCCCGTGTCTCTCCCCATTCACTTTGCTTCCTTCCAATCTTTGGCTTCTTGGATACGATAGTCCTCTTTGCTTTCTTGTTTCTTGCCTTCTCATTTCCGCTCGCTTTCCGTCTCCATTTCCGGTAACCCCGTCACTACTAGGGTTATTTTCTGAGGAGGAGTACTAGGTACTTCCTTTCTACAGTTCTCTCTTTTCTTTTCCCCAGATCTTCTCTTTTTTTGATGGCTGGTGGGAGTAGTGTCGGCTCTTCTGTGCCTGCTAGGGGCAAGTGATGTATGAAAAACCGCAAGTGTACGGTTGTCGTCAAGTAATAAATATCGAATCACAGGGACTACGTGTTTGACCTAGAATTACTAGTATTTTAATTTGAATTTTAAAACAGATGGAATTTCTGTTTTGATATGATAAGATCAGATTTCATGGTAAAAGAGATAGTAATGCAATTAATGAATAAGATAAAACTTTAAGATAAGATAAGGAGATTTCCGGGAATCTAGGGTTCGCACAAAGAGTTCCAACATTATTGAATTATTATTTTCATTAATTAATTCTATTCCATCTTGAAGGTAGTCTTAACCTAATTTAATCCTTGCACCTTCTCAGGCTACGAGGACGTGTTTAATTAAAATTAATCCCTACTCTCGTGGTAATTACGTTCAATTAAACCCGTTAAGATCTTTGTTAATCTATTGCTCCTCGAAAGCTTAAATCTACTCTCGTGATTTAACACTCAAGTCTATTCCTTTAGGTTCCGATAATTAGGTTCTCCTCTCAGTTCATCCCTAATTATCTATGATTATGAAAATTAAGATTAATTGTTTATCATAATTATAATCAAGTTCTCCTCTCAGTTCATCCTTAATTAATGTTATTATGAAAACAATAATATTAAAGTTCATATATAAAATATAAAAGAACAGATCAAGAATTGGAATAAAATTAAGAAACTGAATAATGCATTAATAAAGAGGTTCTCAGAGGCTAGCCCTGATCCCAGAAAAAGGGAAACTACTCACAGGAGTTCATAGTAGTTCTCCAAGAAGAAAAGAATAAAAGAAAAGTAAACCTTAGAGTCGATGGCACAGGCGCCCAACCTTCTCCAAGTGTCAAAAACTAGAAAACTGTCTCACGAACCAAAAGTGCTGTTCTAGGCTAACCTCATCTAATTTATAACCTAAAAGGGTAAAAAGGTAAAACTACCAAGATAAAAATTACAAAAATAAAAATAAAACATAAAACTTAAAAAGCTGGGACGCGAAGTGAATCACGGCCGTGACTGAGAATCACGACCGTGATCTTCTCTGGAGCACATCTATGAAGGGTCAGTGGCGTTCACGGGTGTGATTGGGAGTCACGGCCGTGATTTTCTCTGGTGAATCACGGGCGTGATTTAGAATCACGGCCGTGATTTTCCTTGTAGCTCAGCATTTCCTCTTTAATTCTTAAATCTTGATCCTGCTCAGAGAAAACACAACACATACCAAGAAAAGCATAAAATAGGAAAATGATATAAAAGTTTATTAAAAACATGAAAGATATGCATGATTATGCTATGAATTCTTGTGAATTAAAGTGCTAAAATACGAGTAAAATACACAACATCAAATAACCCCAAACTTGAACTTTTGTTTGTCCTCAAACAATAATTAGCACTTTGAAAAAAAAAAAATTCATCAAGAATTAACTGAGCATTTAAAATCTTCACTCTTAGTCTCACAAGGTCCAATTAGAATCTTAATCTTTCATTACTAGCACCAACTCTTAGTTTCTAAGGGTTTCATGATGTCAAATCTTGTAAAGCTCATTAGTCAAATGAAGATAATTTAACAGAAATAATTTTTCGATGCTTGTGACACAAATGGGGGTAATATTTTTATTTTTGTTTTTGTCTCACCTAAAACATTTCCCCAGTAGCCAATCAGTG
Source organism: Cajanus cajan (assembly GCF_000230855.2). Lineage (NCBI taxonomy): Eukaryota > Viridiplantae > Streptophyta > Magnoliopsida > Fabales > Fabaceae > Cajanus > Cajanus cajan. The sequence continues at coordinate 46,050,250 of NC_138525.1, forward strand.
TAGAGAGGATGATAATTTCAAGAACATGTAGCCTCAAAGGGGGTTAGCTATTTTACTAAACAATTCCCCAGTAGCTAATTAGTTCCCTTAGTTTTCTAAGGTTAAGAATATTCTCCCTCTAACCTATGACCTCAAAGGGGTGCTAGGTGATATATATATATATATATATTTTTTTATTATATATATATATATTTTTTTTTTATTTACCCCCCAAAAGCTTTTAAGCACGAATTAAAAAGAATTTATCTTCAAGAGACTATTTTTATAATTCTCGATCATTTCAAGCCTTAATACTAAGAGCCAAGTGCTAGCCACAAAACCAGCTAATTTTTCAACCTTTTGTTCTGAGACTTCAAGATTCAATTCATCACATTCAGTGTTTTCAAAGACGAACAATTTCGTTAAAAATATTTACTTTTCAAACACAAATTCAAGCTGGGATTAACTGAATATGTATATATGCATGATATTTTTTTTATTTTTTTTTATTTTTATTTTTTTTATTTTTTTTTTGCATGAATGAATGAAATGTGTACATCCTCCTAACCCCAAACTTAAAGATTTGCTTGTCCCGAAGCAAAGAGCTAATGAATGCATGATAGATTATTTTGACAAAATTATAAAATGTATGAATATGCAACCAACCCACAACAGAAAGGAATGCTTGTCCCTAAGCATCAGAGTAAAATAAGGAATAAGAAAGATCTCACTGTGGTGGAAAATCATCTGGATACCGTTGAATGTGCCATTTATACATTTGATCAACCATGTAATTATAATGCTGCTGGCGTTCATCCATTTGTTGCAGCCGGTTATCCATTGATTGGATAGCTGCTAGGATAGCAGCATTGTCCACCTCAGGTCCAGGATGTAGAGGGGGTTGTTCAAGAGCTGCTTCCTCCTCTGCAGGAGCCGCTTCCTCAGCTGCTGGAGGTCGGTCCTCTAATGGCTCCAGTGGAAACTGCCAGGTAGCCCGGTTCTTCACGGTGTATGTTGGATTTGGTAACTGGTGGTGCACTCCCGACTGGGTTACTACAAAGTAGTATTTATCATCTTCATCTTTCGCAATGCAGTTCATAGAAGAGCAGGTAGCAAAATTAATAGTACGGCTTCCAGGGAGTGGTTCTAACTGGTCCAGCCAAGCGTGATAGCCAAGGTGTTTGGCTATAGTGGTAATGAGGCCGCCGTTCACAATCGCACCGTGGCTGGTATTGGAAATACTCTGGAACTGTCGTGCCAAATGACTGCCAGAATCAATAGGCTCCTCTCTGTTTTCCATCATAGCCCATAAAAGTAAAAGGTCGCTCAAACGAACCTTTCCTTCAGAATCACCTCGGGCCAAAACAGTAGAGGCAATAAAGCGGTGCATAATACGGATGGCGGGATGGCGGAAAGCAGAGGAATTACATTTTCCAGCGACCCAATTACTTGTACCTGTCAAACTATACCAAAAAGAACCAGGGTTGAAAGAACTTGGGGTTCTCGTGCTCCCTCCAGTGGGAAATCCAAAAATATTATTGAACTGAGCCAGGGTTAATTCGTGTTCTTGGTTAAACATACGGAAAGAAATCAAACCTTCAGAACAATTTGGCCCAGATAATATTTCCGTGTGGAGAGAGCTCAAGAACTCAAGAACTAGTCGAGGATAAACAACATCATTATGCACGGTAGCAAAGGTTGTCCACCCAATGTTAGTTAACATGAAATTGATATCAGCACATAAACCCAACTTACGAATAAATGGGAAGTCGAGATACCTGGTAGGATGGATAGTGCGGAAGCGTAATACCTCGTTCCGCTCACGCTGTTCATCGTTCCGATAGAACCTCGGAGGAAGGTGCGGAATTTCACTTGCTTCTTCCTCGTAACTGTGGGTATCGGAAGCGGTGGAGGACGAACCAACGGTACGGGTGCGCTTGGGAGCCATGGATGAACGGAAGGAGTGAATGTGGGAGGAAGAGGGAAGAAGAGGAAGAAGAAGTGAGAAGCTAGGGTTTGGGAGAGAAGAAAAGAGAGAATAGGTCGTAGGTTTGAGAGAAGTGAGAATGTAAAAGGAGGGGGAAGAATATATAAGGGAAAGTGGAATTTCAAAAATCACGGGCTGTATCTGTAGGAGATCACGCCCGTGATTTAGAATCACGGTCGTGATTCTCTCTGGGGTTTTCCAAAAATTTTCCAGAGAAGATCACGCCCGTGATTTAGAATCACGGTCGTGATTCTCTCTGGGGTTTTCCAAAAATTTTCCAGAGAAGATCACGCCCGTGATTTAGAATCACGGTCCAAAAATTTTTTTCAAAAATTTTCCAGAGAAGATCACGCCCGTGATTTAGAATCACGGTCGTGATTCTCTCTGAAACTCTGATTTTTTTTTTTTTTTTTTTTTTTTTTTTTTTTTTTTTCATGATGCTTGAGTAGGTTCCTGAAGAACCATAGAGTATAATTTTTCTAAGTGTTCCCCATGGAAATATAACTTCAATCTCTGTGCATTGACCTTGAATATGTCGCCTTTATCGTTTCTGATTTCTACAGCTCCATAGGGATATACTTTTTGAACTGTAAAAGGCCCTGACCATCTTGACTTCAATTTTCCAGGAAACAATCTGAGTCTGGAATTAAATAGTAGCACCGAGTCCCCTTGCTTGAATTCTCTTCTATGTATATGCTTGTCATGCCACCTCTTTGTTCTTTCTTTGTAAATCTTAGCATTTTCATATGAGTCTAATCTGATTTCATCAAGCTCATTGAGTTCCAATTTCCTTTTTTCTCCAGCATCCTTTAGGTCATAGTTGAAGTATTTTATTGCCCACAAAGCCTTGTGTTCTAGCTCTACAGGAAGATGGCAAGATTTGCCATAAATCAGCCTAAATGGAGACATGCCAATAGGTGTTTTGTAAGCAGTCCTGTAGGCCCAAAGAGCTTCATCTAATCTTAAAGACCAGTCCTTTCTTGTTGTAGATACAGTCTTCTCAAGAATCTTTTTGATTTCTCTGTTGGATATTTCTACCTGTCCACTTGTTTGAGGGTGATAAGGTGTACCAACCTTGTGAGTGACTCCATATTTTTTTAAGAGAGATTCAAACTTTCTTTCAATAAAATGTGAGCCTCCATCACTGATCACAGCTCTTGGGACCCCAAATCTTGGAAATATAATTCTTTTGAAGAGTTTAATGACAGTATTTGAATCACTCGTTTGAGCGGGAATCGCTTCTACCCACTTGGACACATAATCAACTGCAACTAATATGAACTTGTAACCTTTAGAACTTGGGAATGGTCCCATGTAATCTACTCCCCATACATCAAAAATTTCTACTTCTAAAATCCCATTTAATGGCATTTCATGTTTCCTGGATATATTCCCTGATCTTTGGCATTGGTCACAAGAATTTACCATCTTCCAAGTATCCTTAAATAAGTTTGGCCAGTAAAAACCAGATTGTAGAATTTTAGCTGCAGTTTTTGACGTACTAGCATGCCCTCCATATGCGGAAGAATGACATGAGTGAATGATGTGAGGAGCTGTTTCTTCTGAGATACACCTTCTGTAGATACCATCTCTACACCTCTTATATAGGTAAGGTTCATCCCAAATAAAGCTGTTAAGGTCACTAAAGAATTTCTTCTTTTATTGATAATTAAAGTCTTCAGGAAGGACTCCACATGCTAAGTAATTCGCATAATCTGCATACCAGGGACTGTTTTTCACAACAACTGCTAAAAGCTTTTCGTCTGGGAAGCTGTCATTAATAGGGAGTTCCTCCTTTGTTGCTTGGTCTTGTGGAAGTCGAGAGAGATGATCAGCTACTACATTGTCTACTCCCTTTCTGTCCACAATCTCTAAATCAAATTCTTGTAAAAGGAGAATCCATCTGAGGAGCCTAGGTTTAGCATCCTTTTTATTAAAAAGATACTTTAGGGCAGAGTGATCTGTGTAAACAATAACCTTAGACCCCACAAGATAAGATCTGAACTTTTCAAAAGCATAGACGACTGCTAACAATTCTTTTTCTGTTGTTGCATAATTGGCTTGGGCTTCATCAAGAGTCTTGCTGGCATAGTATATAGCATGAACCTTCTTGTCCTTTCTTTGTCCCAATACAGCTCCTATAGCATAGTCACTTGCATCACACATGATTTCAAAAGGAAGGCTCCAGTCAGGAGTTTGCAGAATAGGAGCTGTAGTGAGAGCTTCTTTCAACCTGTAGAATGCATTCTTACAAGAAACATCAAAGTTAAAAGGTACCTCTTTCACAAGTAGATTAGATAATGGTTTAGAGATTTTTGAAAAATCTTTAATAAACCTTCGGTAGAAACCGGCATGCCCTAAGAAACTTCTAACACCTTTAACATCAATTGGAAGAGGCAATTTATCAATTACTTCTATTTTTGCTCTATCTACCTCAATTCCTCTCCCAGATATTAGGTGTCCTAAGACAATTCCTTCTTGTACCATAAAATGACATTTTTCCCAATTTAAGACTAAATTCACTTCAGAGCAACGCTGCAATACTTTAGTTAGATTTAATAGACAGTCATCAAAGGAAACACCATAAACTGAAAAGTCATCCATGAAAACTTCCATCTCTTTTTCTAATAAATCACTAAAGATTGCAGTCATACATCTTTGAAAGGTAGCAGGTGCATTACATAGGCCAAAAGGCATTCTCCTATAAGCAAAAGTACCATAGGGACATGTAAAAGTAGTTTTCTCTTGGTCTAATGGATGAATAGGGATTTGATGAAAACCGGAGTATCCGTCCAAATAACAAAAGTATGAATGCATTGCTAACCTTTCAAGCATTTGATCAATAAAAGGTAAGGGAAAGTGATCCTTTCTAGTGGCATTATTTAATTTTCTATAATCAACACACATACGCCACCCAGTCACAGTTCTTGTGGGAATTAATTCATTATTATCATTTTTAACTACTGTCATCCCACCTTTCTTAGGAACCACATGAACTGGACTTACCCAAGGACTATCAGATATAGCATAAATTACCTTAGCATCCAATAATTTCAAAATTTCTTTCTTTACCTCTTCTTTCATCTTGGGATTTAGTCTTCTTTGAGCTTCAACAGAAGGTTTGGATCCTTCCTCCAAGAAGATGCGATGCATACAAAATGAAGAACTAATTCCCTTTATATCAGCCATAGTATATCCAATAACTTTTCTAAATTTTCTCAACTCATTGAGAAGTTTTTCAGTTTCTTTTTCATTTAAAGCTGAATTTACTATGACTGGATAAGTGGAATTAGCCCCCAAAAACTCATACCTTAAAGATGAAGGAAGTGGTTTAAGTTCTAACTTTGGAGAGTTTTCTTCTTGCCAATCTGTTGAAGACTCAAGAAGACTTTCTACTAGAGGATCTTTTTCTTTACACGAGGGACTTGAATCGATCAAGCAAGCATAATTAGGTTGAATCCCCTCAAGATCTATGTGCTTTCCTCCAACTAGAAAATTCTCCAAGGGATCCCTCAAAATAGATCTCATGACTTCTTCCTCCATGTCTTTAGGCAATATATCAACCCTGCAGCAAATATTTTCAAGAGAAGGTTGTCTAACAGATTTAGCAATATTAAATTCCATTGTTTCATCATTAATGGATAAGGACAATTTTCCATGTTTGACATCTACTATCACGCCTGCTGTAGCCAAAAATGGTCTACCTAGTATGATTGGTATTTGTTTGTCCTCTTCCATTTCTAAAACAACAAAATCTCCCGGAATTAAAAATTTACCTATCTTAACTGGAACATCTTCTAAAATTCCTATGGGATATTTTATAGATCTATCTGCTAACTGGATTGACATTGCTGTAGGCTTTAATTCTCCCATATCTAATTTCTTGCAAATTGATAAAGGCATTAAACTGATACTTGCCCCAAGGTCACATAAGGCTTTTTCAAACCTTAGATTTCCAATGAGACAAGGTATAGAGAAACTACCAGGATCCTTAAGTTTTTTGGGCAAATTATGATGGATCAATGTAACAGTCTCTCTATCATCCAATTTCCTTCGGTTAGCTAAAAGATCCTTAAGAAATTTAGCATATGTAGGCATCTGTTGTAGAGCTTCTACAAATGGAATGTTTACATACACTTGTTTGATCATATTTAAAAATTTTTCAAATTGTCTATCAAGTTTAGTCCTTGCTAACCTTTGAGGAAAAGGAATTGGAGGGTGATAAACAGTTTGAGGCTTTGATGAAGATACTTTTTCTTTTTCTAATCTCTCTTTTTCAGGTTTTTCAACCATAGGAGAAGCGTCTTCATCAATCTCAATATTATCATTTTGATTAGACACAGGTCCGTCTAATTTCTTCCCACTCCTTAAAGTCACAGCATTAACATTTTCAGCTGGGTTTGCAACTGTTTTACCTGGGAACTTACCTGGAGAATTGCTTGAACTAGGCATCAACTGTGCAATTTGATTTTCCAGCATCTTGTTGTGGAGAGTAATATTCTCAACCTTGACAGCAAGGTTTTGAATAGAATTTGCCATTGAATCATTGGTCTGTTTTTGATTAGTGACAAAATTCTCCATAAGGCTTTCTAATCTTGAAACACTTTGTTGAATTGAGGGTGTCTGTACTGGATTTCCTTGCCCATTAATGAAGTGATTGGGCGGACGGAAATTAGGTTGCTGACTGCTACTTCCTTGAACTGGGTTATTCTTCCAAGAAAAGTTAGGATGATTCTTCCAACCAGGGTTGTATGTGTTGGAATATGGATTACTCTTCTCTCTTCGAGGAGTGTCATAGAAATTATGAGAAGCTGCCACTTGTTCAGTAGTATCTTCTTCTTCTCCAGTAAAAATTGAGGTACAATCTACTGCAGTGTGCCCTTGTTCCCTACAAAGGTCACATACTTGATTTGTAGCCACTGAATTAACCTTAGCTTTTTCCATCTTGTCTAACCTTTGATTAAGAGTATCAAATTTTGCTAAGAGTAACTCAATATTGTTCACTTCATATCGCCCCGGAGTTCCTTTCCTTGCTGTGACTTCTCTTTCACTGTATTGGCTGTGATTTGAGGCTACATTTTCCAAAATAATCATGCAGTCATTAATAGGTTTCCCCATGAAAGATCCTCCAGCTGCTGAGTCTAATATCATGGTGCTTTGTTGGTCCAATCCTTCAAAGAAAAATTGGATGGTAAGCCAACGGTTGAAGCCATGTTGTGGGCATGCTTGAAGATATCCCTTGAACCGCTCCCATGCTTCATAAATAGTCTCTCCAGTGCCTTGTTGGAAATTAGTGATTTTCTTCCTCAATTCTTTAGTTTTAGAAGGAGGAAAGAATTTCTCTAGAAAAGCTCTTTCACATAATTCCCAAGTTGCTATCTTTTCTCTAGGCACTGTTCTTAGCCACACCTTTGCCTTATCTCTCAAGGTGAGTGAGAATAAGCGGAGTCGCATTCCATCAGAAACTTCATCATCAAATTGCTGGGTCTCACAGATTTCCAAGAACCCCTCTAAGTGGTCATTAGGATCTTCTGATGGTAGTCCTCCAAAGGTGTTCTGTTTGAGCATATTCACCAGAGAAGCTGGTACAGTAGCTCCAGTTTGCATCTCCCCTCCAGGTATCCCACGAGCTATGGGTGCAGAGTAATCCCGAAGCGGTAAATTATCTCGTTGTGCAGCCATGGCAAATTCTCTAGAAAGGTTTCTTTTCCTTCTCAGGAGAGTTCTTTCAATCTCAGGATCAAGTGGTGTTGGTTTCCCAAGACGTAGAGATCTCTTTTGCATTAACCCTAAAGCACTGCAAAAAAAAAGAAGAAAGTGGCCCGTGAAATCTGAATTGGAGAAGTAAACACTAAAAAAAATTATTTATTTATTTAATTTTTTTTATTCGAATTAAAATAATTGTAATTTAAATCAAGAGACGTAGTCCCCGGCAACGGCGCCAAAAACTTGATGTATGAAAAACCGCAAGTGTACGGTTGTCGTCAAGTAATAAATATCGAATCACAGGGACTACGTGTTTGACCTAGAATTACTAGTATTTTAATTTGAATTTTAAAACAGATGGAATTTCTGTTTTGATATGATAAGATCAGATTTCATGGTAAAAGAGATAGTAATGCAATTAATGAATAAGATAAAACTTTAAGATAAGATAAGGAGATTTCCGGGAATCTAGGGTTCGCACAAAGAGTTCCAACATTATTGAATTATTATTTTCATTAATTAATTCTATTCCATCTTGAAGGTAGTCTTAACCTAATTTAATCCTTGCACCTTCTCAGGCTACGAGGACGTGTTTAATTAAAATTAATCCCTACTCTCGTGGTAATTACGTTCAATTAAACCCGTTAAGATCTTTGTTAATCTATTGCTCCTCGAAAGCTTAAATCTACTCTCGTGATTTAACACTCAAGTCTATTCCTTTAGGTTCCGATAATTAGGTTCTCCTCTCAGTTCATCCCTAATTATCTATGATTATGAAAATTAAGATTAATTGTTTATCATAATTATAATCAAGTTCTCCTCTCAGTTCATCCTTAATTAATGTTATTATGAAAACAATAATATTAAAGTTCATATATAAAATATAAAAGAACAGATCAAGAATTGGAATAAAATTAAGAAACTGAATAATGCATTAATAAAGAGGTTCTCAGAGGCTAAGCCCTGATCCCAGAAAAAGGGAAACTACTCACAGGAGTTCATAGTAGTTCTCCAAGAAGAAAAGAATAAAAGAAAAGTAAACCTTAGAGTCGATGGCACAGGCGCCCAACCTTCTCCAAGTGTCAAAAACTAGAAAACTGTCTCACGAACCAAAAGTGCTGTTCTAGGCTAACCTCATCTAATTTATAACCTAAAAGGGTAAAAAGGTAAAACTACCAAGATAAAAATTACAAAAATAAAAATAAAACATAAAACTTAAAAAGCTGGGACGCGAAGTGAATCACGGCCGTGACTGAGAATCACGACCGTGATCTTCTCTGGAGCACATCTATGAAGGGTCAGTGGCGTTCACGGGTGTGATTGGGAGTCACGGCCGTGATTTTCTCAAGTGAATCACGGGCGTGATTTAGAATCACGGCCGTGATTTTCCTTGTAGCTCAGCATTTCCTCTTTAATTCTTAAATCTTGATCCTGCTCAGAGAAAACACAACACATACCAAGAAAAGCATAAAATAGGAAAATGATATAAAAGTTTATTAAAAACATGAAAGATATGCATGATTATGCTATGAATTCTTGTGAATTAAAGTGCTAAAATACGAGTAAAATACACAACATCAGCAAGGCACGCGGTAAGGTGGTGGCTACCGGGAGAGTCGCCGCCGAGAAGAGGGATCCGCCTCCGCCCCGGGGCTCGGAGCCAGGCATCCCTGGCTACGACTGGGTCAAGCATGAGATGGCGGGGATCTAGAGCGTTTTTCGGTCCTTTCTTAAGGTTAATGGGATCCCGCGGTCGTGGAGGGTTTGTGACCCTTCTATTTCTTGGATGATCCGGCTTGAGCCTTATCAGGCCGGTGAGGGTGTGTACATGGGGAAGTCTACTGACCCTCCCCATTTCTACATGTATCATTGTTTTTTTAGAGATTTAGGTGTCTGTCTTCCCTTCACTCAGTTTGAGTGTGATTTTTTGAACTTTGTCAACTCGGCTCCTTGCCAGTTGCACCCCAATAGCTGGGGTTTTTTGAGGTCTTTTCAAGTCCTGTGTACAGTTTTGGGGATAGAGGTGTCTCTTCCCGTTTTCCTTCATTTTTATCAACTGAGGTTGGGCGTTCTGCCTTACGGTATACTATCTCTAAATGGGAGTAGGGATGGGGGTTTGTTTACTCTCTACTCCCAGTCGTATAAAAATTTCAAGCAAGAGTTTTTCCGAGTCGCTCTTGTGAACGTCGACCCCTTGGAGGATGAGGCATTTTACTTCGGTGGGCTGCCGAAGTTTCCCCTCTACTGGTGCCCCCGGCCGTCTAGGTTTCATAGGGTAGGCCAGGTGAAGCTGACGGCCTCGGAGGTGGCCGCCATTGACAACCTTGCTGCGCTTCCTCGCCTGTTGGATTGCAAGCTGGTTCTGTCGCTTGCAAACTCGGCGTACAGGGAGAGGGGCTTGGAGAGTGAGTATTTTGTTTTTTGATGGCTTGGGGTTTGTGTAGCTTTCTTTTACTGATGTGCTTTGCTTCTTATCTGCAGGTATCATGGGGAAGAACCTGTGGCGTGAGCTCAAGCATCGCTACAACGTCACCGAGCTCAAGGTCCCCGAGCCTCAAGAGGAGGATGTTCCCTCTCTGAAGGTCAGCCGGAAGAGGAAGAGGGGGGCAAAGGAGGTCGGGGGGACCTCTGCCCCTCCGGACGCCGAGGAGGTGACCTCCCAGGCTGCTAATGCTGGTGCGGTGGACCTTACCGAGAGTCCACGGCCTAAGGGGGCTCCTCAGGTGGCTTTTGAAGAGGTCGCCCGGGCTGCCGAGGTGGCGATTCCGGCCACTGAGCAGGTTGCTCATTCTGCCGAGGTGGTGAGTATCTTGTTGCTTTAGGTTTTTTAATGTCATCTATAGTGTTTTTCTGTGTTCTGACCTAGGGCCGTCTTCCGCAGGTAGGAGATGCCGCTGAGGCGGCGACACAGGCGGCTGGGCGGGTCGCCCAAGCTGTCAGGGTGGCGACTTCGGCCAGCGAGCAGGTTGCTCATGCTGCTGAGGTCAGTAGTGTTCCCTGACTTTCGTTGTTTCCTATATGTCACCTTATTCATTTTTTGACATGGGGCTGGTTTTCGCAGGCGAGGTCGGAGGTTCCTATTGTGGACCTTCCAGATGCCGAGCAGGGGACGCCGGCTTCTACCTCTGTTGAGGCTCATGGAGGAGGTCCGAGTCGTGAGGTTCCAATGTCCATCGCTGCAGCTTCGGCGCCGCCGTCTGGCTCGTCACAGTGGGCTTCCCGGAGCCGATACCTAGCCCATCGCTTCGGGAAGGGCCTTTCAAAGGTGCGGTTGGACCGTGTGAGTGCCTGGGCCGACATGGACTCGCTGTGGGGCGCAGGGGTGACCGCTGAGAAGTTCTTCCCTCAGGGCTCGTTGAGTTCCGAGGACCAAGAGTTGATAGACGAGGTCGGCCCCGAAGATAGTTTTGACGCTGCCCAGGTCCTTCTGCAGAGGGCTATGGGCATCATGGGCCACTGGAAGCCTAGGTGGGCCAAGTAGCAGGAGGACCTGGCCAAGCAGCAAGAGGACCTGGCCATGTTGAGGGGCTGACTTCAACCCTGGAAGGATGCGAATAAGATCCTGAGGGAGGAGAACAAGGCTCTTAGTCCTGCCCTTGGTGAGGTGAAGCGGCAGGAGACCGAGCTTCGATCTACGCAGGGCGACCTTGCAAGGGTGCAGAAGTCTCTTGAGATCGCCTTGCGATCCAACGAGGCTTATGCCTCCCAGGTGAGGGACCTGCAGGAGCTCGTTGCCTTCTCTCGGGGTCGCGTCCGCTCTTTGGAGGATGAGGTGACGTCATCTCGTGGCTAGGTGCGGGCTCTGGAGGACGTCGTCACTTCTCTTAAAGGAGAGTTGTCGGTGGCGGCTGAGGAGCGCCTCCGTAGCAAAGTCATTCTAGGTGGCCGGGAGGACGAGATTGCAACCTTGAGGGCGGAACTCGCGGAGCTGGCGGCGGGGAAGGAGGCCGGGGAAGGGAGGCTCGCGGAGGTCGAGCACTTCATTGTGATGGAGCACAAAAGGGGCTTCCAGAAGGCTGCTCGTCAGGCACGACTCCTTGCTCCCGGATTCGACTTCTCCTCCATGCACGTGGAGAAGGTGGTTCGCTTTGGGAGGCTGGTTAAGGAGGATGATGTCGATGAAAGTTCTAGTGAGAATGCCTCAGCCTAGGCCGCCTTTGTAATAGTTTTAATTTATTTTTCATTTGTTTTGTTGAATTCATGTATTGAACTCTGTAAACATGGCTTTGTATATATGTATTTTCTTTGCTTGCTTACGTTTGCTCTTGATTTTTGCTGTTTGCGCGTTTTGAGGTGCACGTTTGATGTCTGTTGCATGTTTTTGTATGTGGTGATGCCTTTGCCTTGTGTTGACCAAGTCAGGGTTCGAACTCGCCCTAGGTTTTTCGTTGAGTGAGTGTTTCCGTGAAGGTTCGAGTTCGACCTTGATTTATTAGCGCCGAGGTCCGAAGTCGACCTCAAATTGAAGTAGAGTGAGTTGCGCTAAGGTTCGGATTCGTCCTTGTATGTTTGTTGAGTAGCAGGTTGTAAAGGTTCGAACTCGTCTTTGGATAAGTGGTTCGTACTTGTCTTCAAATTTATGCATTTCACCAAGGTTTGAGCACGTCTTTGGATTTTGGAGTAATGTGAGTTTCATCAAGGTTCGAATTCGACCTCGGGTAAGGGTACTAAGGTTCGTACTCGACCTCGTAATTTTGGCGAGGTTCGAACTCGACCTCGAATGATCGTACGGAGGTTCGTGCTCGGCCTCAATTTGGAGTAAAACGAATTTTGGCGAGGTTCGTGCTCGACCTCCAATGAGTGTAAGAGTTTTAGATGAATTTTCATGAGGTTCAAATTTGACCTCGGGTAAGAGTATTAAGGTTCGTACTCGACCCCGTAATTTTATCGAGGTTCGGACTCGACCTCGGATGAGTGTAATAGAGTTTAGATGAGGTTCGAATTTGACCTCGGGCCAGAGTATTAAGGTTCGTACTCGACCTCATAATTTTATCGAGGTTCGGACTCGACCTCGAATGAGCGTGATAGAGTTTAGATGAGGTTCGAATTCGACCTCGGGTAGGAGTATTAAGGTTCGTACTCGACCTCGAATGAGCGTGATAGAGTTTAGATGAGGTTCAAATTCGACCTCGGGCCAGAGTATTAAGGTTCGTACTCGACCTCGTAATTTTATCGAGGTTCGGACTCGACCTCGAATGAGCGTGATAGAGTTTAGATGAGGTTCGAATTCGACCTCGGGCCAGAGTATTAAGGTTCGTACTCGACCTCGTAATTTTATCGAGGTTCGGACTCGACCTCGAATGAGCGTGATAGAGTTTAGATGAGGTTCGAATTTGACCTCGGGTAGGAGTATTAAGGTTCGTACTCGACCTTAATAAGAGTGAAAAATGTTAGTTCGATTTCGACTTTCACAAAAGCAATAGATAAGAAGATGGATTGAACAAAATGTGTAATTTTATTGATGGTTTTTGTGTGCCTCGTTAAAAACCCTCTCAGTCAGGGACTGAGGCGGGAAAAGAGTGCACAATTTCATCGTACAGAAAGAAGAAATGGAACCTAATGAGCTATGGTGGGGGGACCCCTTTTGCTTTGCTTGCTGGACGAGGAGATCTTCAGACTCTCGGCGTAACACTGCCGAGCTGTCTTCTGATTTGCTTTGACAAAGATGATCTTACCGTCGTTCCCCGGGAACTTCATGGTGAGGTGCGAAGTGGATACCACTGCGCCGAGCTGATTCAAGGTTGGGCTCCCGATGATGATGTTATAGGAGGTGTTGGCCTCCACTAGGAGGTATCGAACCATGATTCTCCTTGTCTCCGGAGGTACCCCGAAGGTTGTCAGCAGGTCTACGTACCCGCGAGTGTGAACTTGTTCTCCTGCGAAGCCGACTAGGGGCTCCGTGTGAGGTTGGATGAGGGAATGGGGGACGTCCAACCTAAGGAACGTTGGCCAGTATAGGACGTCGGCCGAACTTCCTTGGTCAATAAGTGTCTTCTGCACCTCCCAGTTGGCGACCTCCACCACGATAACCATTGGATCATCTTGGTTAGGGCTGACGCCCGCGTAGTCCTCGTCAGAGAAGGAGATCGGCGGTGAGCTCTGGTGTTGAGCCGAGGTGGTAGAGTGGATGCAGTTGACATTCCGCAGGTGCCTCTTTTGGGCCGAGCTGCTGGCACCTCCCCCAGCGAAACCTCTTGCAATTGTGTTGATCACTCCCCGTAAGGGGGCTGTCCCTGTGTCCTAGCTTATCTCGGACTGTACTGCGTCGCTGACATTTTGTTGGGAGCCAGAGGGTTGGTCCGTGCGAGCTCCCGAGCCTCGCCCTCTGCCACGCCCCCGAACGCCATAGCCTCCTTGGTGACCCTGTTGTCGTTGGATGTATTGGCCGAGGTGGCCTGCCTGGATGAGCTCTTCGATACGGTCTCGGAGCGTGTGACACTCTTCCGTGGTGTGACCGTGGTTCCTGTGGTACTGACAGTGCTTGGACTTTTCGGCGCTGTTGGGTGTGTGACCTGGTGGTGGAAGGGCGAGTAGGTTGTTGTTGCTGGCTTCTTCCAGGATGTGGACTCTGGGTGCGTTCAGGGGAGTGTAGAAGTCATATCTCCCCCCCTGTTTGCCCTAGCTGACTTTTTGAACTGGCTGTCACTGTTGACCTTGACCTTGTCGTTGTGCCCCTGCTCGGGCTTTGCTGGTCCTTTTTTGCGAACCTGGTTGCGGAAAGCGGAGTGTTCCTCCATCTGGATGAAACCTGCAGCGCGGGCGCGGAGCTCGTCCATGTCGTGGGGAGACTCACGACACAGGCTGTCGATAAATGGCCTGGGCTTGAGTGCCATGAGCATGGCGTGTAGGGCAACCTCAGGGTTCAGGTTCCTGATCTTGATCGAGGTGGCGGCGAATCGTTCCATGAATGTCCGAAGCGGTTCGTCGTCATTCTGCCTTAGACTGGCCAGGGCGGCTGAGGTGACATGATGAGGTCGGCTCGTCACATATTGCGCGGTGAACCTCCTGACTAGGGTACCAAAACTATCGATGGATTCAGCAGGCAGCTGGGTGTACCAGTTGAGCGCGGCCCCCTTGAGTGAGGTCGGAAATACCCTACACAGAATAGCATCGTTGTTGGTGTAGAGATTTACCTGTGTTGTGTTGTGTACAGGTCAATGTGCTCATCCTAGTCCGTCGTGCCATTGTAGCGGTCGAGGTGGAGAGGTTTCCACCCGTGAGGGAGTGGTGTCTCCATAATGCCATCAACAAAAGGGTGGCGGCGGAAGGTTGCCTGACCCCCTGCGGCATGAGTAGGGGCCTTGCTGATTTCATGGCCTGACTTGTGCGTCGGTGCGTGAGATCGCTGCATGGCAGGTCGCTGGGTTGGTGCCTTGGTCGCCGTCCGAGGTTGAGAGACTGAATGCTCTTCTTCCTCGTGGTGGCTGCTCACATGAGGGGGGTGATCAGAGTGACGCCGAGGGAGTTGAGCACGAATACGCTTGTTCTCGACGCGCAGTGCTGTCAGGTCGGCTTCATTAGCGGTACGCATTGCCGTTATAGCAGTGTCGTGTTGGGCACGCATGTTTTGTAAATCAGCGGCGTGTTGCTGCCGCATCTGTTCGACCTGATCAATCAGCCTCCTTAATGCTGCTTCACTATCCATGGTAGTCGTAGGATTTGCGTCTTCTGTTGCGTGTCTACTATGGCTTCTGGTGCAAACCATAAGCGTGGCCGATAAGAGCTATCTTGATCGGCCCCACGGTGGGTGCCAAATGTTCTTACCAGAAATCTGCTGTAGAGCTGATCCGCCAGGTAAGATCGGTGAGCCTCCTTCACTGGTACGCTGGTGCTCCGAGATAGGGGTGGTACCTGCAAAAGAGACTCCGATGCTAAAGTTAGTTTTTGTGGGAGTATGAATCTCGTATAAGTAATGCACGTACCTTAGTGTGAATTAGGGTTTCTTTGGGCCTTGGGCCTGAGATAAGTTATGATAAGATTAGATAGTGGATCTCGTCTGAAGCGAGATCCCTTGAGATCGGTTATGATCTGCTTAACTACTGAGCTGACGTCGCGTGGCGCGTGCCCGACCTCATCTTGTGCTGTGATGCCGAGCTCGGAGCTCGGCTTCGCGGTACGGACAGTACATTATATTTTTGATATTTTTCAGTTTGAGACTGAATATGACTTCTAACCCTCTCATGCAATTTTTTAACAAATTCAGCCCTAGATGTACCTTCTTTATGAATAAAGGAAGCAACATCTAGAAGGGGCAATAAATCCAAAGGGGTTAGAGGATTGAATCCATAAACTATCTCAAAAGGAGACATGTTAGTGGTTTTGTGGACCACTCTATTATAGGCAAACTCCACATGTGGGAGATAGTTATCCCATGACTTTTTATTGCCTTTGAGGAATGCCCTCAACATAGTCCCTAGAGACCTATTTACTACCTCAGTTTGCCCATCAGTTTGGGGATGACATGTGGTAGAAAATAGAAGTTTAGTTCCTAGCCTTGCCCAAAGAGTTTTCCAAAAATGGCTAAGGAACTTAACATCTCTATCGGAAACTATAGTTTTGGGTAACCCATGGAGTCTCACAATTTCCTGAAAGAATAACTTAACAATACTACTTGCATCATCCACTTTGTGGCATGGAATAAAGTGTGCCATTTTACTAAAACGGTCCACAACCACAAAGATGGAATCCTTTCCTCTTTGGGTCCTAGGCAAACCAAGGATAAAATCCATGGAAATGTCTACCCAAGGAGCATTGGATATTGGCAAGGGGGTGTATAGTCCATGAGGTTTTGTGGTAGACTTTGCTTGTAAACAAGCAATGCAACTACTACAAAATCTTTGAACATCTCTTTTCATATGAGGCCAAAAGAATTTCTCTCTCAAAAGTGAAAGAGTTTTCTCAATTCCAAAATGCCCCATGAGCCCACCCTCATGGCTCTCCTTTACCAAGAGTTTCCTAATAGATCCTTGGGGTACACAAAGTTTATTTTCTTTAAAAAGATACCCCTCAGAAATATAGTACCCTTGATAAGGTTTTTGAATACATAATGCATAAAAGTTAGCAAAATCAAGGTCTTTCTCATACAATTCCTTGATGTCATCAAACCCTAGTATTTGAGAACCTAGGATGTTCAACAAAACATGTCTTCTTGACAAAGCATCAGCTACTACATTTGTAAAGCCTTTTTTATATTTGATGACATAAGGAAATTTGATAGAAGAAGTAGGAGAAATGAAGATGTGAACTCCTCCAAGCTTCTTCTAGGCACGGATCTTCTTCAAAGGAGATGGAGACCGAATGAATGGAAGCTCAAAATGGATGAGGAATGACGGATTAGAAGACCTAATCCATAGAAGGAAGTATCCAAGCTCAAGCTACAAGGGATTGCACACTTCAAAGGGAAGGAAACTAGGTTTTCCTAAGGGATTTGAAGGCACTCTCTAAAGCTCTCTCTCTTGGAATTTCGGTGACTCTTGAATGGCTGAATACAATTCAGATATCTCATATATTCAAAAGTGTTTACAAAAGGTGGAAAAAGATACACTTATAGGAAGCAACTAGGTTAACTTTGGGCGGCAATTCTAAATCATCCAAATTGGCGCCTAGTTTGAATTTCAAGTTTGAATTTGAAATTCAAACTTTGGCTTCCAACGTGACTAATTCAGATGCTACCCTCATTTAGGAGTCATTTAGAAGTGATTTGAGGTGAATTTG
Organism: Cajanus cajan; assembly: GCF_000230855.2. Lineage (NCBI taxonomy): Eukaryota > Viridiplantae > Streptophyta > Magnoliopsida > Fabales > Fabaceae > Cajanus > Cajanus cajan. The sequence continues at coordinate 46,067,636 of NC_138525.1, forward strand.
GAGCTCACATGGCCGGATCCATCCCATGCAAACCATGTGACTCAAATTCAACTCAAATTACTTCTAAATGATGTCTAAATGAAACCTAATTCTCCTATTAATGTTTTCTTCATATAATCCTATTCTAATGACCAAAATACAATGGTCTAATGAATACAATCAATAGGAAATATTACAAGGAAAATAATGAGCCCAATATTGGGTACCAAAAGCCCAAAGGCCCATGAAGCCCAAAACTAGGCCCAACTAGCCTAAACCCTAATCTATGGTCAAAATACAAGACCAACATGAAAATAGATTCCTAAACTAAGAAATACAATTAAACATGGTGTATATTCAATTAAGCCCAAGTAAGAAGCACCCTAGGCCCACCAAGCCCATCGGGCCCACTAAGCTCTGAAGCAGTCAAATCTTCAAGTAACCTCCTGGCCATAGCTCTAGTGGTTGGGCCTTTAGCCCATGCTCTTCCATCATTCCCTCCCTCTTGAGAAGGATTCGTCCTCGAATCTGAAGACTCTTCCTCATCATCGCTAGCACCTACAAAAGGTTTAAGATCACTGACATTAAAAGTGGTGCTGACTCCATATTCAGAGGGTAAATCAAGTCTATAGGCGTTATCATTGATACGCTGTAAGACCCGAAAGGGACCATCTCCTCTAGGACTGAGTTTAGACTTCCTTTGATTTGGAAAACGTTCTTTTCTTAAATGAAGCCAAACCCAATCACCTTCCTCGAAGATCATAGACTTCTTGCCTTTACTTCCTTGTTTTGCATATTTCTCATTTTGATTTTGAATATGAATTTTAATCCTTTCATGAAGTTTCTTAACAAAATCAGCCCTTGAAGCCCCTTCCTTATGAATGAAATGTTCAACATTAGGAAGAGGTATCAAGTCCAAAGGAGTTAAAGGATTAAACCCATAAACAGCCTCAAAAGGAGAAATATTGGTAGTTTTATGAACTACCCTATTGTAGGCAAATTCAATATGAGGTAAAAACTCATCCCAAGATTTGTGATTACCCTTTAGGACTGCCCTAAGCATAGTAGACAGAGATCTATTCACTACCTCAGTTTGGCCATCTGTTTGAGGATGACAAGTAGTTGAAAAGAGGAGTTTAGTTCCTAGTCTTGACCATAAGACACGCCAAAAATGGCTTAGAAACTTTGTATCTCTATCTGAAACTATAGTTTTAGGAAGCCCATGAAGTTTAACCACATCTCTAAAGAAGAGTTTTGCAATGTTGCTTGCATCATCTACTTTGTGGCATGGAATAAAATGAGCCATTTTACTAAAACGGTCCACTACCACAAAAATAGAATCCATTCCCCTTTGGGTTCTAGGTAAACCTAGCACAAAATCCATGCTAATATCTACCCAAGGAGAAGAAGCAACAGGCAAAGGTGTGTATGTTCCATGAGGCATTACTTTAGACTTAGCTTGTAAACAAGCTAAACATCTAAAACAATGCCTTTGGACATCTTTTCGCATATGGGGCCAATAAAATTTTTCTTTTAGCAAACTAAGGGTTTTATCAACACCAAAATGCCCCATAAGCCCACCTTCATGACTCTCTTTAATTAATAGTTTCCTAATGGATCCTTGGGGTATACACAATCTTCCTTCTTTGTATAAATACCCCTCAGCCATATAAAAACCATCAAAAGCTTTTTGTTGACATTTTTTATAATTAACACCAAATTCAAGATCTTCTTCATACAATTCCCTAATATTATCAAATCCAAGAATTTGAGTTCCTAGAGACACAAGCAAGGTATGTCTCCTAGATAAAGCATCAGCTACAACATTGGATTTTCCTTTCTTGAATTTAATAATATATGGAAATTGTTCAAGAAACTCTAACCATTTGGCATGTCTCTTATTTAATTTACCTTAACCTCTTAAATATTTAAGTGACTCATGGTCACTATGGATGACAAATTCTTTGGACACAAGATAGTGCTCCCAAGTTTGTAAAGCTCTAACCAAGGCATACAACTCTTTATCATAGGTAGGGTAATTGAGGGAGGCACCTTTTAGTTTTTCACTAAAATATGCAATGGGGTGTCCTCCTTGCAATAACACAGCTCCTATGCCAACTCCTAATGCATCACATTCGAGCTCAAAAGTCTTTTCAAAATTAGGTAGAGCTAAAATGGGTGCATTAGTAAGTTGATCTTTAAGTAATTGAAATGCTTGGTCATGCTTGGCAGTCCATTCAAATAAAATATCTTTTTTGACAAGCTCATTCAAGGGTGAAGCAATGCTAGAGAAGTTAGGTACAAATCTTCTATAAAAACTTGCTAAACCATGAAAACTCCTAACTTCACTAACATTCTTAGGCTTTGGCCACTCTTGAATGGCTTTAATTTTCTCGGGATCCACTTGAACCCCATTTTTGCTTACAATGAACCCTAGGAAAACCACATGATCCACACAAAAAGTACATTTTTCAAGATTTGCAAATAATTGGTTTTCCCTAAGGATCATCATAACTTCTCTAAGATGTCCTAAATGATCATCTTGAGACCTACTATAGATTAATATATCATCAAAATAAACAACCACAAATTTTCCTATACATTCTCTCAAGACATGATTCATAAGCCTCATGAATGTACTTGGTGCATTAGTTAGACCAAAAGGCATAACTAACCACTCATATAATCCAAATTTGGTCTTAAAAGCAGTTTTCCACTCATCACCCTTTTTAATTCTTATTTGGTGATAACCACTTTTAAGATCAATTTTAGAAAATATGGAAGCACCATGTAACTCATCAAGCATATCATCAAGTCTAGGGATTGGGTGCCTGTACTTGATTGTGATATTGTTAATGGCCCTACAATCACAACACATTCTCCATTTTCCATCTTTCTTGGGCACTAACAATACAGGCACAGCACAGGGACTCAAACTCTTTTGTATCCAACCCTTATTCAATAATTCATGGACTTGATTCTCGATCTCCTTAGTTTCTTGAGGATTTGTCCTATAGGCTGGTCTATTGGGTAGACTAACCCCAGGCACAAAATCAATTTGATGTTCTATACCCCTAAAAGGAGGAAGGCCTTGTGGACCTTCACTAGGGAATATATCATCAAATTCTTTTAATAAATGAGAAACTTGAGGAGATAAAGAATTAAGTTCAATACTTAAATTATGACACTGAAGCATACCTTTACAAAGAAGAATGTAAGAAGGTTTTTCAACAATCAAAGTTTTTTTTTTTAAAGGTTCTTGTTGAATTCCTTCTTTTAGAAAAGATTTTTCTTCATCCTTCTTTGAAAACTTATGCTTCTTTTCCTTCTTTTCTTTTTTTTTATTCAAGTTTTTTTTTTCTTCTTCTCTTTTCTTTTTCATTTGTACTTGATCCTCTATCACTTGTGAAGGGGACAAAGGATGAAGTACAAATTTCTTTTCTTTATGAGTGAAAGTAATTTCATTGGTAAGGCCATTGTGCATGGTTTTCTTGTCAAATTGCCATGGCCTTCCCAACAAAATATGACAAGCTTCCATTGGAACTATGTCACAAACCACTTGGTCTTCATAGTTACCAATAGAGAACTTGACTTTCACTTGTTGATTAACATTAATATCCCCATCTTCATTAATCCAATGAAGTTGATATGGTTTCGGATGAGGAATAATAGTAAGACCAAGCTTCTCCACCAACCTTGTGCTACAACAGTTGCAACAAGACCCACTATCTACAATGAGAGAACAAGCATTGTCTAAAACTTTACACCTTGTGTGAAAAATGTTCTCCCTTTGTGAAAGATGGAACTCATTAGGTTGGCTTCCTAGAAGCCTTCTAATCATGAGAAGTTGACCATCACAAGTGATGGAAATACTAGGAGAAGTGAAGGATGTAGCTTCTCCTTAGCTCTCCTTATGCACGGATCTTCTTCAATGGAGATAAACCGAATGTAGAACACCTCTAGAAGATGTAGAACCTGCGGATTAGGATTCCTAATCCATAGAAGGAAGCATCCAAGCTCAAGCCTCAAGGGATTGCACACTTCAAAGAAAAGGAAAATAGGTTTTCCTAGGGTATTTTGAAGGCACTCTCTAAGACTTTCTCTCTTGGAATTTCGGTGACTTTGAGGGAGAAACTTGGCTCAATGGCTCTCAAATTTCTGAATATTCAAAGTCAATACAAAATGGTGAAGGAAACACTTAAGTAAGCATGGTTTTGCACACTTTGGGCGCCTAAATCAAAAGGTGACATGTGGCGCCCAAAATTTGAATTCAAATTTGAAATTTGAATTCAAATTTTGGCTCCCATGTGCTACTCCGAAAATTCAGGTACCTAAGGTGCATCTAAGTGTAATTTGGAGTGTCATTTAGGGTTAATTTGATGTCACATGTTCAGCCACCAAAGGTGCAAAACATGTGACTCAAATGTAACTTAAATGGCTTCCAAATTAAACCTAATTTAACCTAATTAGCCTACTTTAGTATTCCTTGTATTTTCCTAATCTAATGACCTAAATACAATGGTCAAGCAAATACAATGGAAAGGAAAAATTACAAGAATGAAAATGAGCCCAATATTGGGTACCAAAAGCCCAAAGGCCCATGAAGCCCAAAACTAGACCCAACAAGCCTAAAACCTAAAATGCTACTCTATGTGGTCCAAAATACAAGACCAAAATATATGATACCTATACTAACATGATGTATACAAAACATATGAAAATAGCTATAACAAAATATGGCCCATGAAAAGTTCAACTTGGGCCTTCCCAGGCCCATCAGGCCCATTGGGCCCTGACTGGCCCAAACCTTCATGTCTAGCCAACTCCTCTTGGCTCCTTCAATATGTCACCTCTTGCCTTCCTAGGCATGATTCCATCATCCCCTCCCTCTTGAAAAGGATTTGTCCTCAAATCACGAGGATGCATGGAATAAGAAACATCACCTACATACACAACAAACCATGTATAAGAGGTGACATGTTTATGATGAGAAAATGGATTATGGATCCTAAGAGGAGTCCTTATATCTAGCCTAAGAAAAAATAAACTATCAAAATTAGACTCCCTAAAAGTAGAAATGGGCTCCTCTCCTAAGCATAACCTAGAAGTAAAACCTAAGAATGTAATAACACTATGACTAAGACAATGAAAAGAATGATTTTTAAACACTACAATATCTTGCCTAAAATACCCTAAATGGTAGCCTAGGCTTTTCCTAAAATATAAAGAAAAGAATACTAGAAAACGTCCTAAACAATTTTGAATCATATTGTTTGGTAGATAAAATGTCTTGGAAAATATTGAAAACTCATATAAACTATTTTTGTCTTGTAGGGAAGGGTGCAAATTAAGTTCAAATAAAGATGAACTTCCCATAAGATCAAAAATAGAATATGAAATATGACAAGATGTATCTATCAAACAATATATTCCAAAATTTGGGTGCTTTATTAGAACAACTATGGTAGAAGGATTCCTAAAGAGAGGAAGGCTATCTTCCTTGGGCACCTCCAAGGAAGTAGCACAAGAAGTGGAACTAAATGTAGTCCACTCCTTCTTCACTACATCTTGAAGTTGAGATTCATTTTTCTTTAGAATGATTTGTTCTTGAATCTCTACTTCATGACTAGTGGTAAGATTAGGGTAAGAATTAAGGTCTTTATTTATGAAGAGAGTATTTTGTAAATGATTTTTAGTGGTAGAACAACTCTCTTCACTCACAAGTCCTTTAGAGGAATTATTTTCCTCCTTACTCTTCCCTAAGAGCAATGCCTTTTTTCTTTCTTTTTCTCTTGTTTTTCTCAATTTTTCTTTTGCTAAAAGTTTTTCTCTCTTTTGTTTAATAATATGAATTTCTTCCTCTAAAATTGCAATTTGTGCTTTTTTTTCAAGTTTTTCTTTTTCTTTTTGTAAAGCTTCTTGCTTTGTCCAAGGTGTTAGTGATTTAAGCCTTTGAGTAGAATGTGAAAAACCTTTTGGAGAGCTTAATTCACTACCACTTGAGAAATATTTTCTCATGATTAAACAAAAGAATTTTTTTTTGTATATGCTATGCAAAAAGTTATAAAATGTTTTTGGTATTTTCTAGGAATGAAAATAACACTTGGAAGTCTAAGTGTACAAGTTGCACTATCAAGGGAGGTGAGCTACAAAGAGCCACTTAATAACCAAGCCTTTTCAAGTGGAAATCACTAAACTCCTTTGTGGTATCTCCAATTCCCCAAAACTTTTCACAAAAATTTTGAATGCTTTTTCACAATTTGTTTGTTTTTTGAGACTAAACTAAACGTGAGCAAGTAAATCTACACAAGTCTAGACGTTTCAAGGTAGCAAAATAAAGCAATTAAAAGACAAAGAACTTAAAGGAAACAATGTAAGCAACTAGTCGGATATCCTAAGTGGAAGCTTGAAACATATGAAATTTCCAAGCCACTTCCACTAGCACTACACGTGAGGATGCTAACAAGGAGTTAGATATACCTGACCAGCTTCTTAATACTCCCTCCAAGCTTTACAAATTGATTTTAAAATACAAGAGAGATTGCAAAATTTAAACTAGCCTAGAAAGCAATAAATGGCGGTTTTGGTGACCAATTTAGTGACGGATTGTTGTGCAAATTTTCCAACACTTAATCAAGTGTTTAATCCGCCACTAATCCTTCAATATGATGCTACTGGACCTGCAAAAGAAACACAACAAAGAGGTTAATGGTGGCTGCCTCAGAAGGTGAAAGGAATGGTCACTCAAGTGAAGGAAGTTTAGGAGAAGTTTTGGTCACTAAATTAGGTCAAATTTTTAGGTCTTAGTGTCCAAACTTTTCCTACTCTTTGTTGAGCAATGCTTGATCCTTGAGCAAGGATTTGAGGCCACTTCCAGCACAGGGAAATTATTGAAAGAAAACAAGACAAGCAATAAAAGCACAATTTGAAAAGCTTATACCAAAATTAAGAGTAATAGATGTATATGACAAGACTCAAAGAGGTTCAACAAGTAAAACTGAAAATTAAGACTCCAAAATGAAGCTAGCACTCAGTTAGAATGAATCCTAGATAGGTACTAGATTAGATGAAGAAAACAAAAAAAATTTGAAAGCAATTGGACAAGTATAGCAAAAGTAGTAGCCAAAACAATAACAAGGAACCAAATGAATTTTCACCAATGTACACCTCTCGGCTTTTGTATTTTAAATTGTCTTATATATTTTTTTTTTAATTCTTTCTTTTTCCAGTATCAAATTAAGATTCCAGAGAGTGTTTTTGCCTTTTATTTCAAATTTTTCTAAGGTTCCAAGCTATGGAAAACGAGAATACAAATCAGCCAAAAATTAGGTCAAATTTCAAGTAACTTGAATAACTAGTGCACTAGTCTTTAGGTTTTTGGTTTGGATTCCTTTTGAACTCTTTTCTTTTTGATCTTTTGAACACTTTAGGCTCTGTTTTATCTCTGTTTTCAGCCTCTAATTTTTTTAAAATTTGAATCCACAAAAAGAGTGCACTAGAAGTAGGTTTACACTTGAAATTTTGAGTCACAAAATTTTTTATAAGATTTTCAATGGAATGTGATTTGAAAACTTAAGAACATAATAGAAACCTAACTCTAAAGAAACTTACTAGAACTAATAGCAAGTTATGAACACAATAAGGCAAAAGAAAAAGCACATATAGGTAGCTAAAAGAGAAGCAAAACCGAGAACACAAATTGATGAACAAGACACAAAAGAAAATTAGTTCAACATGCTATTCAAGGAATTTTAAGACATATAAAGACTACACAAACACACTAAGACAAAACATTGATTAAAAACCAAAATCTAAATGCAATGTATGCAGTCCAATCACGGACACATATTAGGAATGGAGAGACTCAAAATTAAAATAAAAAAATAAGCACAAGCTAATAGGTCCTAAACAAGTTGATTGAGGAAGAAAATTCAAGAACAATCAACCAATGGATCTATGGAACAAAATATGATATAAAGCATGTAGATCCGAAAAGAAACTCAAACAAGACACTTAGAACACAAAGAACACAAAAATAATCGGACCAAAAACTCAAGAACTTATCTCCTTGAAGACCTTGCTCTGATACCAAAAATGATGGAAATACTAGGAGAAGTGAAGGATGTAGCTTCTCCTTAGCTCTCCTTATGCACGGATCTTCTTCAATGGAGATAAACCGAATGTAGAACACCTCTAGAAGATGTAGAACCTGCGGATTAGGATTCCTAATCCATAGAAGGAAGCATCCAAGCTCAAGCCTCAAGGGATTGCACACTTCAAAGAAAAGGAAAATAGGTTTTCCTAGGGTATTTTGAAGGCACTCTCTAAGACTTTCTCTCTTGGAATTTCGGTGACTTTGAGGGAGAAACTTGGCTCAATGGCTCTCAAATTTCTGAATATTCAAAGTCAATACAAAATGGTGAAGGAAACACTTAAGTAAGCATGGTTTTGCACACTTTGGGCGCCTAAATCAAAAGGTGACATGTGGCGCCCAAAATTTGAATTCAAATTTGAAATTTGAATTCAAATTTTGGCTCCCATGTGCTACTCCGAAAATTCAGGTACCTAAGGTGCATCTAAGTGTAATTTGGAGTGTCATTTAGGGTTAATTTGATGTCACATGTTCAGCCACCAAAGGTGCAAAACATGTGACTCAAATGTAACTTAAATGGCTTCCAAATTAAACCTAATTTAACCTAATTAGCCTACTTTAGTATTCCTTGTATTTTCCTAATCTAATGACCTAAATACAATGGTCAAGCAAATACAATGGAAAGGAAAAATTACAAGAATGAAAATGAGCCCAATATTGGGTACCAAAAGCCCAAAGGCCCATGAAGCCCAAAACTAGACCCAACAAGCCTAAAACCTAAAATGCTACTCTATGTGGTCCAAAATACAAGACCAAAATATATGATACCTATACTAACATGATGTATACAAAACATATGAAAATAGCTATAACAAAATATGGCCCATGAAAAGTTCAACTTGGGCCTTCCCAGGCCCATCAGGCCCATTGGGCCCTGACTGGCCCAAACCTTCATGTCTAGCCAACTCCTCTTGGCTCCTTCAATATGTCACCTCTTGCCTTCCTAGGCATGATTCCATCATCAAGGATATGCACTTTCAATGGAATGGTCTTCCTCACTTGATTCACTATTACTTGAAGTAGTGGAACTAGACTCATCAACACTACTATAAATGTCTTGCCCCTTCAAAATCATCACCTTTTTAGTTGGGCATTGAGAGACTATGTGTCCTCTCCCAAGACACTTAAAGCATTTGATATCACTAGTTTTGCTACTAGAAGTGACAATATTTTTATTTTTATCATTTTCTTTTTCTTTTTCTTTTTCTTTGCCAAATTTCTTAGAGGAATCAAAGTGACCCTCCCTCTTGTAGTCTTTCTTAACATAAGAGCTAGATTGAGTTTTTCCTTTAAAAGAGGATTTTCTCAAATTTTGTTGTTCCACCCTTATACAAAGTTGGACCAAATCATCAAGGTCCCTATAAGGGAGTAACTCAACTCTATCTCTTATGTCAAAATTAAGTCCACTTAGAAATCTAGCTATGGTCAATCTTTCTTCTTCCCTTATCCCAGCCCTCATGAGATATAACTCCATCTTTTGCCTATACTCCTCAACACTCATACCCTTTTGTTGGAGTCTTTGGAGCTTATCCATAAGCTCCCTACTATAATAAGAAGGAATGTGCCTTCTTCTCATAGCACTCCTCAATTCATTCCAATAAGTGATGGGAGGATCATTGTGAAGTCTTCTCTCTCTTTCCAAGGATGTCCACCAATACATGGCTTGTCCTTGAAAAGCTAGGGTGGCCAAAGGAACTTTTCTTTCCTCACCTACTTGATGACAAGTGAAGATTTGCTCCACTTTCATCTCCCAATCCAAGTAGGTGTCCACATTATCTTTTCCATGAAAGTAAGGGAGATCAACCCTTGATTCCCTCACTTTGTGTTCTTTAATGACTCTCCTAGGTGTTGGTTGATAGTAAGCATCCATATGCATACTACCATCATTATTTTGACTTTGAGAATCATTGGAGCTCTTGGTTGAGCTCCTAGAAGAACCTTTTGGACTTTTATTTTTATTTAAACTTTTTAAAAGTTTTTCTTCTCTTTGCTTAATCTTTTGGATTTCTTGTTCCAAAGCCATGATTTGTACTTCTTTTTCAAGTTTCTCTTTTTGTTTTTGAAGCATCTCATCATTTTTCCAAAGTTTTAGTGCTTCAACCTCCTTGACAATTCTTTCAAAACTTTTAGGAGTATCAAAGTCACTACTACCTTGAGAATGATGACTCATGGTTAAGCAAAAAGAATTTGTATGCTATGCAAAAAGTTATAAAATGTTTTTGGTCTTTTCTAGGAATGAAAATAGCACTTGGAAGTCTAAGTGTACAAGTTGCACTATCAAGGGAGGTGAGCTACAAAGAGCCACTTAATAACCAAGCCTTTTCAAGTGGAAATCACTAAACTCCTTTGTGGTATTTCCAATTCCTCAAAACTTTTCACAAAAATTTTTGTATGCTTTTTCACAATTTGTTTGTTTTTGACACTTAACTAAACGTGAGCAAATAAAACTATACAAGTCTAGACGTTTATAGGCAACAAAGCAAAGCAATTAAGTACAAGAAAACTTAAAAGAAGCAAGTTAAGCAACTAGTCGGATATCCTAAGTGGAAGCTTGAAACATATGAAATTTCCAAGCCACTTCCACTAGTACTACACGTGAGAGTCTATCAAGGGTGTAGATATACCTGACCAGCTTCTTAATACTCCCTCCAAGCTTTACAAATTGGTTTAAAAATACAAGAGAATTGACAAAAATTAAACTAGCCTAAAAAGCAATAAAGTGGCGGCTTTGAAGACCAATTAGTGGCGGTTTTGTGTTCAACTTTTCTAACACTTAACCAAGTGTTTAATCCACCACTAATCATTCAATATGCTGCTCCTGGACCTGCAAAAGAAACACAACAAAGAGGTTAAGGTGGATGCCTCACAAGGTGAAGGAAATTGGTCACTCAAGTGAAGGAGATTTAGGATGATTTTGGTCACTAAATTAGGTCAAATTTGGTGATTATAGTGTCCAAAATTTTTCCTACTCTTTGTTGAGCAATGCTTGATCCTTGAGCAAGGATTTAAGGCCACTTCCAGCACAGGAAATTATTGAAAGAAAACTAGACAAGCAACAAAGCACAATTTGAAAAGCTTATACCAAAATTAAGAGTAATAGATGTATATGACAAGACTCAAAGAGGTTCAACAAGTAAAACTGAAAATTAAGACTCCAAATAAAAGCTAGCACTCAGAGAGAAGAGTTCCTAGATAGGTACTAGAATAGATGAACAAAACAAAAAAAATTTGAAGACAATTGGACAAGTATAGCAAAAGTAGTAGCCAAAACAATAACAAGGAATCAAGTAGGTTTTTCAACTTGTATACCTCTCGGCTTTTTCCTTTTAATTTTCTTTCTCTATTTTTTTTTTAATTCTTTCTTTTTCCAGTATCAAATTAAGAGTCCAGAGAGTATATTTTCCTTTTGTTTCAAAATTTTTAGAGATTCCAAGCTATAGAAACCGAGAATACAAATCAGCCAAAAATTAGGTCAAATTTCAAGAGAAAATGATAAACTAGTGCACTAGTTTTAGGTTTTGGTTTGGATTCTTTTTGAACTATTTTTCTTTTGAACTTTAGGTCTTTTCTTTTGTTTAGGCTCTGTTTTATCTCTGTTTTTCAGCCTCCTTTTTTTTTTTTAAAAAAAAAATTTGAATCCACAAGAAAAGTGCACTAGAAGTAGGTTAAACACTTGAAATTTTAGGTCACAAAATTTTTTAAGAAATTTTCAAAGGAAAGTGAATTGAAAACTTAAGTACACAATAGAAACCTAACTCTAAAGAAATTTGCTAGAACTAATAGCAAATTATGAACACAATAAGGTAAAAGAAAAGCACATATAGGTAAGCACAAAGAGAAGCAAACCGAGAGCCAAAATAATGAACAATGCACTTAACACAAAAATTAGGTCAACATGCTATTCAAGGAATTTTGTGACATAAAAGGACTACACACAAACTCTAAGACAAAACAAGATTAAAAACCAAAATCTAATGCATATGCATGAGGTCCAATCACGGACACATACAAGAATGGAGAAACTCAAAGAAAACAAATTATAAGCACAAGCAAAAAGTTCCTAAACAAGTTGATTGAGGAAGAAAATCAAGAACAATCAACCAATGGATCTATGAACACAAGAACATCAACAATATAGATCCGAAAATTGAAACTCAAATTAAGACAAGACAAACACAAGAACACAAGAACACGGACACAAAAATGAAGAACACTTATCTCCTTGAAGACCTTGCTCTTGATACCAAAAATGATAGAAGAAGTAGGAGAAATGAAGATGTGAACTCCTCCAAGCTTCTTCTAGGCACGGATCTTCTTCAAAGGAGATGGAGACCGAATGAATGGAAGCTCAAAATGGATGAGGAATGACGGATTAGAAGACCTAATCCATAGAAGGAAGTATCCAAGCTCAAGCTACAAGGGATTGCACACTTCAAAGGGAAGGAAACTAGGTTTTCCTAAGGGATTTGAAGGCACTCTCTAAAGCTCTCTCTCTTGGAATTTCGGTGACTCTTGAATGGCTGAATACAATTCAGATATCTCATATATTCAAAAGTGTTTACAAAAGGTGGAAAAAGATACACTTATAGGAAGCAACTAGGTTAACTTTGGGCGGCAATTCTAAATCATCCAAATTGGCGCCTAGTTTGAATTTCAAGTTTGAATTTGAAATTCAAACTTTGGCTTCCAACGTGACTAATTCAGATGCTACCCTCATTTAGGAGTCATTTAGAAGTGATTTGAGGTGAATTTGGAGCTCACATGGCCGGATCCATCCCATGCAAACCATGTGACTCAAATTCAACTCAAATTACTTCTAAATGATGTCTAAATGAAACCTAATTCTCCTATTAATGTTTTCTTCATATAATCCTATTCTAATGACCAAAATACAATGGTCTAATGAATACAATCAATAGGAAATATTACAAGGAAAATAATGAGCCCAATATTGGGTACCAAAAGCCCAAAGGCCCATGAAGCCCAAAACTAGGCCCAACTAGCCTAAACCCTAATCTATGGTCAAAATACAAGACCAACATGAAAATAGATTCCTAAACTAAGAAATACAATTAAACATGGTGTATATTCAATTAAGCCCAAGTAAGAAGCACCCTAGGCCCACCAAGCCCATCGGGCCCACTAAGCTCTGAAGCAGTCAAATCTTCAAGTAACCTCCTGGCCATAGCTCTAGTGGTTGGGCCTTTAGCCCATGCTCTTCCATCAAAATTGCTCAAGGTACTCAACCCATTTTGTATGCCTCTTATTTAACTTATGTTGACCCTTCAAATATTTAAGTGATTCATGATCACTATGAATAACAAATTCCTTGGTCACAAGGTAATGTTCCCAAGTTTGAAGGGCACGAACTAAAGCATATAACTCCTTGTCATAGGTAAGGTAGTTCAAGGCAGCCCCATGAAGTTTTTCACTGAAATAGGCTATGGGGAGGCCACCTTGTAACAACACAGCTCCTATGCCAAGACCTAAAGCATCACATTCTAGCTCAAAAGTTTTACCAAAATCAGGGAGAGCTAGAACAGGTGCTTGAGTGAGTTTTTGCTTAAGCTCTTGAAAAGCAAAATTATGTTTTTCTTGCCACTCAAAGACCACATCCTTCTTCACCAACTCATTGAGAGGTGAAGCTAATGTAGAGAAGTTAGGAACAAATCTTCTATAAAAGCTTGTCAAACCATGGAAGCTCCTAACTTCACTAACATTAATAGGAATAGGCCATTCTTGGATGGCTTTGATTTTCGCGGGGTCCACATGAACCCCCTTTTTGCTTACCATAAACCCTAGAAAAGTAACATTATCCACACAAAAAGTGCACTTGTCTACATTGGCAAACAAGTGATTGTCTCTAAGAACAAGTAGAACTTGTCTTAGGTGATCCACATGATCACTTAGACTTTGACTATAGATTAAAATATCATCAAAATAAACAACTAGAAACCTACCAATGCAATCCCTAAGGGCATGATTCATTAGCCTCATTAATGTGCTAGGTGCATTAGTAAGCCCAAAAGGCATTACCAACCATTCATATAATCCAAACTTAGTCTTAAAAGCAGTTTTCCACTCATCACCTTCCTTGATTCTAATTTGGTGATATCCACTTTTAAGATCTATTTTGGAAAATATGGATGACCCATGCAATTCATCAAGTATGTCATCAAGCCTAGGAATTGGGTGCCTATATTTTATTGTGATGTTGTTGATGGCTCTACAGTCACAACACATCCTCCATTTTCCATCTTTTTTTGGCACCAAGATGACAGACACAACAAAAGGGGTTAGACTCTTTTGAATCCAACCCTTATCCAACAACTCTTGTACTTACTTCTCTATCTCTTTAGTTTCTTGTGGATTGGTCCTATAGGCTGGTCTATTGGGAAGACTAACCCCAGGCACAAGATCTATTTGATGCTCTATTCCCCTAAAAGGTGGAAGTCCCACTGGGCCTTCACTAGGGAATACATCATCAAACTCTTTCAAAAGATTTTTTAACTTCAAGAGGTAGAGAAGTTTCCGAAGAACTTGTGGCAGTGCATGTGAGTGTTCCTCTACACATGAGGATATGTGAAGATGGTTCAAGGAAGAGAGAGGTTTTGTGTAAAGGTTTTGAGTCAAAAATCTCTTCGTGAACTATCTCTAGAGAGGGAACACTAGTCTCTCTAGAATCTTCTTGGTCACTAATTTTTAGAAGTTTTTTTTTTCAATTTTTTTTTTGTTTTTCCTTGCCTTTGTCTTGCTCACGTTTGGTCTTCATTTGTACTTGATCTTCCATCACTTGTGAAGGTGATAGAGGATGAAGCACAAACTTCTTACCCTTGTAAGTGAAAGTTATTTTATTGGTTAGGCCATCATGATGAGTTTGTTTATCAAATTGCCATGGCCTACCCAATAAAATATGACAAGCTTCCATGGGAACTACATTACATTTAACTTTATCTTGATAGTTCCCAATAGAAAACTCTACTTCCACTTGTTGGTTGACCACCATATCCCCATCATCATTAAGCCAATGAAGTTTATAAGGTTTGGGATGGGGTGTAGTAGTCAAGCCCAACTTTTCAACCATCCTAGTGCTACAACAATTGCACCAAGATCCACTATCCATGATGAGAGAACAAGCCTTGTTTGAAATATTACATCTTGTTTGAAAGATGTTCTCTCTTTGGGATTGTGTATCACTAGGTTGGTTGTTGAGGACCCTTCTCATCATAAGAAGTTCCCCATTGTAAGGGTAAGTGACCTCACATGACTCTCCCTCACTTGCTTCTTCTTCATCCTTACTTGAAGATGAAGAAGTAGTAGCTTCATCTTGGCTACTATAAATGTCTTGGCCCCTTAGAATCATGACCTTGTTGTTAGGGAATTGAGAAGCAATGTGGCCTCTCCCAAGACACTTAAAGCACTTTATGTCACTAGACTTGGTGCTAGTGTGTGAGGTGTTGTTCTTTTTTTCTTTTTCTTTACCTTTGTCTAGATTTTTGGAGGAGTCAAAAGTATTTTTCTTTTCAAAAGTATTTTTCTTGCCCTCCCTCTTGTAGTCAACCTTTGAGTAAGGAGATGAGTATGAGCTTGATTTGAAATTCTTTCTCAAATTTTGTTGTTCAGCCTTGATACAAAGTTGAACCAAGTCATTCAAATCTCTATAAGGAAGAAGCTCAACCTTATCCCTTATCTCAAAAGTCAATCCACTCAAAAATCTAGAAATAGTAATATTTTCTTCCTCCCTAATGCCAGCCCTCATTAAGTATAACTCCATCGTTTGTCTATACTCTTCCACAATCATATTTCTTTGATGGAGTCTTTGGAGCTTGTTGATAAGCTCCCTAGTCTAGTAAGAGGGAATATGCCTCCTTCTCAAGGCACTCCTTAATTTATTCGAATATTAAATTGGAGGATCATTATGGAGACGCCTATCCCTCACAAGGGAAGTCCACCAATACATGGCATGACCTTGAAAGCTTAAGGTGGCTAGGGATACTTTTGTTTCTTCACTCACTTGATGGAAAGTGAAGATTTGTTCAACCTTCATCTCCCAATCAAGGTACCCCTCAACATCATCTTTTCCATGAAAATAAGGGAGATCTACCCTAGATTCCCTTGTCTTGGGGGTCCTATGAACTCTTCTAGGAGGTTGTTTGTAATGATCTCCTAAGGCTAGGCTATCATCATGCATTGACTCTCTTAGGGTTGAACTATGAGTTTGGGAGCTATGTCTACTTCGGTGCTTGTGGTGTAATTTTTCTTCTTTTTCCTTTAACAAACGAATTTCCTCCTCCAAAAGAACAAGTTGAGCCTCTCTTTCAAGTTTTTCTTTTAATCTTTGTTTAGACTCTTGCTCTTTCCAAATTTTAAGTGATCTTAATTCATGTGTTACTTTTGACATATCATTGTAATCACTTGAATTACTATCACTTTGAGGAGTGGAAAATTCTTCCATTATAGGAGAAAGATTTCTTTTAAAGAAAGAAGTTGTAGAATCAATTTTGTACAAGGCTAAGACTAAGTACTTGGGGAACTAAGTATACAAATTGAACTTTGGAGGGAGGTGAGCTACTAAAAGCCACTTAATAACCAAGCCTCTTCAAGTAAAAATTACTAATCCCCCTTGTAGTTAATCTCTACCAAAAACTTTTTTTTTCAATGAAAATTATTTTTGTGATTTGTGAACTAAGGTATACTAGACGAATGAAAGCAATTAAAAACAAGTATGATTGCAAGAAATAAACTATCTAAACATTTCCTAAGGTGAAAGCTTGAGAGATACCAAAGATCAATCAAGGACCACTCTCACCAAGTCTAACGAAAATGAGTAACCTAAGGAGAGATGGTTGTGTACCAAAGACACACCCAAGACACTCCTACAAATGACCAATTACAAGGTAATTACAAAGCTGAACAGCAAAAGAAACAAGTGGCTTAAAGATAAGTCAAAAACAGCCACCAAAATTAGTGAGGAATTAGTGACCAATTTTGCAACAAAAATTTCAAAGTAGTAAGGAAAAGTTGGTCTCTAAATCTGTCACTAATACTCTGTTTTTTTTTTAAATTCAATTACAAATCAATTTGAAACTCCAAGGATCTCCACGGATTTAACAAGTCTAGCAGCCACAAAAATTCCAGCCACAAGTGTTTGGTGTTTGTTATTTTGGTAGCCAAATCCGAGAGCACCTTTGTCCCTTCCTCCTCCTTTTCTTAGTCCTCTTTTGATGACCCTTGTAGAACTAGCTTCTAAGGAGATAGGCTAGGTCAAACATAGGTCACATTTAAGTACCAAAATGAACATAAACAACAAAGAGATTTGAGAGTTAAAGAAGACAAGAGTAGAGTATAGGAGAAGACAATATAGATGACAAAGAACAAGAGTTGGCTAGGACAAGAAAGAAGTAACCTAGAAAGGATCTAGAATTGATTAACAAAACCAAAACACTCAAGATATGTAAGCTGAAAACATCATGCATACAATGAGCAAAGGAAAACCGAGAAGAAACTTTGTAAACACAAATCTCCTTATATGGCTTTTTCTTTGAGTAATTAGATTTAACACTTTTTTTTAATCACTTTGCTTTTGCATTTTTCTTTGAAAGTTTGTTCTATTTTTTTTTTATCTTAGGAGATTGCCTTTTTCTTTACACAATATGCAAACACACACTCTCGGTCACACTTAAATTGAAGCACAAAACCGGTTCAAATTTGAATTGCAAATGGCAAGAAAATTAGGTTAAAATGAAATGTAAATGCAACATGCTTTTTATCCTTGCTTGTTTGATTAGCACATGCACGGTTTTGGATCTCAAATTCAAATTTCAAATGAAGCTTAAACAACAATTTTCAGCACACAAGTCTCACACAAAAATCAAACTCACGGATTGGAGAAAAAATTTTCAAGACATTTTATAGAATAGGAAACCTAAATTCTAAGAAAACTACTAATGAACTAATAGTAGTTTATGAACTCAAATTCAAACAAAAATTGATGAGCACACAAGACACTAAGGATCTCGGCCAAATCCAGAAATTTTTCAAAACATTACAAATGAAAATCAAAATGTTAAACAAGCTTAGCTAAGAATGATGAACAAGAAAGAACTACACATTACTCCTAGACATGGATTCAAAATAAAATGACTCAAACATATATTGACCGAATAAAATTTCAATTAAGACTCAAATAAAACAAAAAGAGCATAGGCAGAAAATTCCTAAAAGGCAAAAGAATTGGAGCATGATTCATGGAAGAAAATAGTCATAAACGCATAAATGAATCATACAAGCAACATGATACTAGATCCATCAAATTTTAGGCAAAAATTAGATCTAGGAAAGATTAAACTCTAAAGTGACAAGAACACAAGATGAACAAAATGAACAAGATGAACAAGATGAACACATGAACAAGATGAACCACGGGTCAAAATTCAAAAGACAAGATGAGGAGCTTATCTCTTGAAGACCGAAGCTCTTGATACCACTTGATGAGATTCCACTTGTGAAACCTCAAGATTGCCTTCAATACTTCTCAGATTCCTTGGAGAGATGTCAAGGATGAAGACTCTAAGAAGCACCAATGTGACCTAGGCTTGCTCTAGCTAAGTCCGGAAGAAGATGAGTGATCCTAGCTCTACAAAGAGAGGAGCTCAAGTAGGGTAGAGATAGGATCCAATGACTTTTGGAGGGAGAGAGTTCTATAAGGAGAAATCTCATGTATATAATCCAAAAGTAGTACAATTCTCGGCCATCTTGAATTTATAGGAAATAATTAGGTTAAAGGGACCATGGGTTAGCCTAAGGTTAAGTGAAACCATGGTATGGTTTACTTAACCTTAGGCGCCCAAAATTTGAATTCAAAATTCAAATTTTGGAGCCTAAACCCGGATAACACCATGTGCACCTCATTTGGAATGTAATTAAGCTTCCATTTGAGTTGCATTTCAGTCACACCATGTGCATGTGTTGCACATGGCCAAAATGCATACCAAATGTAAACTAATTACATTATAATGCAAATACACATGCAACCTAAATAACCCTAAATTCAAATGACCATCAAATGAAATCCTAATCTAAATGGCCAGAAATACAAGACCTAAAAGAAATACAAGGCTCTAAGGCCCAACCCTACACTACTCCTAATCTACTTGGGCTTGAGTCAAAGCCCAACTAAACAATGTGATGGGCTTTCCTTGAGCTTGGGGCCACTCCTCTTGTATCCTCCTTGCCATAGCCCTAGTAGTTGGGCCCTTGGCCCATGGGCCTCCTCCATCATATGGAGTCATATTGATGGAAAAACACCAGCACCTACAAGTCTAGAGGATTTGGCAAAATGGGAAATCAAAGATGCCCAAATCATGACTCGGATACTTAGCTCAATTGAGCCTCACTTTATTCTTAATCTGAGGCCTTAAAAAAATGCTAAGGAAATGTGGGATTATTTGAAAAAGTTTTATAATCAAGAAAGCACAGCTAGGAGGTTTCAATTGGAGTACGAGATGGCTAATTTCACACAAAGGAGTCTCTCAATTGAAGAATATTTTTCTGGTTTTCAAAATCTTTGGGTTGAATATTCAAACATTATTTATGTTGGTATCTCTGATGAAGCCCTCTCTACTATCTAAAAAGTGCACGAAACCAGCAAGAGAGACCAATTCTTAACAAAGCTGCGCTCTGACTTTGAAGTCACTCGTTCTAATATGATGAACCGTGACCCAGTACCAGCTTTGGATGCTTGCTTGAGTGAACTTCTTCGAGAGGAACAATGCATAGAAACTCAAGCAGCCATGGAACACAAAACCAATTCTAGTGCTCCCGCTAATGTGTCCTATGCAGCACAAGGAAGAAATAAGAGTAGAGATATGCGTTCTTTCCAATGCTACAATTGTAAAGGATTTGGTCATATTGCAAAGGATTTCTCATAAAAAATTTGTAACTACTGCAAGTAGCGAGGACATATTATCACAACTTGTCTGATTCGACCTGAAAGAAAGCAAGGAGATGCTTATCATGCCTCTGTTGGTGCCTCTAGTTCTACTACATTGCCTGTTTCAACTTCTGTTCCTACACCTCCTACAAACACACTTACTCCTAAAATGGTACAACAAATAATTCTTTCTACATTTTCTGCCTTTGGAGTCTCAGGTAATCCTAATTTTTTTTCTTCTAAACCTTGGTACCTTGATTCTGGAGCTTCTAACCATATGACCAATTCTTCAGTGTTTCTTTCCAATGTGCAAAAGTATGATGGAAATCAGAAAATTCACACAGCTGATGGAAACTCTTTGCCTATAGTGCTATTGGTGATATTTCCCCTTCCTTGACTGATGTTTTTGTGTCTCCTAGTCTTTCCACAAATCTTATTTCTGTTGGCCAATTGGTTAATCATGATTATAATGTTCAATTTCTCGTTCTGGTTGTTCTGTGCAGGATCCAATGTCCAGGAAGATAATCCTGAAGGGACCTAAAGTGGGACGACTCTTTCCACTACACTTATCTTCTTCCAAAATTTGTCCTACCTTTTCTTTACTTTCTCTAGTCTGTATTGATGATAGAAAAATGAATAAAATGTGGCATAATCATTTAGGGCACCCAAATTCTCATGTACTTAGTACCTTGTTAAAATCTGGTTCATTAGGAAATAAAGATTTTTCTATTCCTTTTGATTGTACTACATGCAAACTTGGCAAAAGTAAAGTTTTACCCTTTCCAAATAATGCATTTCGTGCAACCCATTGTCTTGATATTATTCATAGCAATGTTTGGGGGATTTCACCCGTTGTTTCTCATGCATCTTATAAGTATTTTTTCACTTTCATAGATGACTACAGTTGATTTACTTGGGTATACTTTCTTCGGTCTAAGGCAGAAGTTTTCTCTATTTTTCAATGTTTTGTCCCACTTCTTGAAACTCAATTCTTTGCCCACATAAAAATCTTAAGATCTGATTCTGGAGGAGAATATATGTCTCATGAATTTCAAAGTTTCCTTCAAAATCAAGGGATCATATCTCAGCATTCTTGTCCATCCATATCGCAACAAAATGATGTTGCCGAAAGAAAGAATTGTCATCTTCTTGATGTAGTAAGAACACTTTTGCTTGAATCATCTGTTCCTCCTCGCTTTTGGTGTGAAGAACTTTCTACTGCTATTCATTTAATAAATCGGTTACCTTCTCCAACATTACAAAATGTTTCACCAGGTCAGCTAGTTTATGTCTTCTCCTCGGCATCTTCATTTTGCTGCTATTTGTCGCATTATCCGCTATCTCATAGGGTCCTCTACACGTGGGCTATTCTTTTCTAGAGGCTCACCCTTACAACTTCTGACATATAGTTATGCTGATTAAGCAGGGTGTCCGGATACTCGTCGGTCTACTACAAGTTGGTGTATGTTTCTTGGCGGTGCCTTCATTTCTTGGAAACGTAAGAAGCAGGATCATGTTTCTAAATCTTCTACTGAGGCTGAATATAGTTTAATGTCTTTTGCTTATTCTGAAACTGTGTGGTTACGCAGTATTTTGGAGGAGCTTGGATTTTCATAGCCTGACTCTACCCCTCTTCATGCTGATAATACAAATGCTATTCGAATTGCTTCAAATCCCGTGTTCCACGAACGTACCAAGCATATCGAGGTTGATTGTCATTATATTAGGGAAGCCTTGACCAGTAAAGTCATCTCTCTTCCTTACATCTCCACAGATCTTCAAGTGACTGATATCTTTACCAAAGCTATGACTAGATGTCGCCACCGGCCCGAAACGGGCTTTCGGCATTCGCGAAGGATGGTTGGACTCTTTTATTTGTTTAAAAATATGGATTGCTAGAATGACTTATTCTCAAACTGAGACCTTGTCAAACGAGCAATTTTATTAAAAGGCTCACCAATCCATGTTAATCCCAAGCGGGACCCTCCATGGATTAGCGGTTTTCATAAAAGGAAGGGTTCGTGGAGTCGCCACCAATGTTTTACTCAAAACATTGGAAAAAGAAGTTTAAGGCAATCGATTCAAAAATCGACTTCTGCCATGACAACCAGAGTCGGGTAAGGGAGTCGGTTACGCGTGGGGAAGGTGTTAGCACCCCACAGCGCCCCTTTCGGGTTCCCTATGACAGATTATTTAAAAATAATAGTGCAAAATTACTAAATTACCCCTATTTATTCTAAGCAATTATAAATTAACTATCTACATGATGACAGTTTAAATATGTACACACAGAAAGCGGTAAAAGAAGGGACTTTAAAGAGATAAACCTTTGAAGCGTGCTTTCTTATATATCTTGACAGAAATTGGGAAGCGTTTTGGCGTTCCCTCCCTCTACAAGACCGCTCACTCCCTCCTATAAAATTTTAACTATGGAAATCCGGAGGATTTCCCTTCGACTAGGTTCGAGACTCAAGCAAATGGCTCGTGACTCAAGAACTTCGTCGGATCAACTCTCCGAGTGATTTCTAGGCAGAGCACTGCTAAAAAAAACCCAGAATACTCAAGAAGAGCGTTAAAACTTAGTGTGAAAGTCTAGAATGACGTCCCATTGACGTCATATTTATAGGGATGAGGCTCAATACGGTCTCTGGGGGTCAATACGGTCCGTATTGAAGTTTTGAACTACAATACGGCCATATTGAATTCAATACGGCCGTATTGAAGTTCAAAAACCTCAATACGGCCGTATTGAAGTTCAGTGCAGCCGTATTGAAGTTCAGTGCAGCCGTATTGAATTCAATGCAGCCGTATTGAAGTTCAGAAACTTCAATACGGCCGTATTGAGTTCAGTGCGGCCGTATTGTAGTTCAAAATGTGCAGTACGGCCGTACTGAACTCCAAAGAGGCCGTATTGAGCTCCAAACCTCCCACTTTCTTATTTTTGGCTACTCTAAGACCTCTAAACCTAAAGATAGTCATCCTATGGTCTTCTGGGAGTCCTTCTGGCTGACTTTCCTTCGATCTTTGAGAGTCTTCGAGTCTTATTTCTGACCCGGACAATTTTAGGGGTCTACAGCTGCCCCCCCTTTACTTAGTCAAACGGCCTTTTAGTGTACCGGTTGATAAGTAAAGGAGTTGACCCAATTGTCTGGGGAATAAGGCCATCCTTCCGACTTGTAGTGTCTTCCGGTGGAAAATTGCTGAGTAGCCTCTCCAGGTTGAGTTTGCCCTCTCCAGGGTGAGTATTAGTCGTCGCCTCTCCAAGCTCATTGCATACCTCGGTGCTCTGGACATCTGGATAGCTGAGTATTGCCTCTCCAGGCTTGTGCATACCTCGGTGCTCTGGACATCTGGGTAGCTGAGTATTGCCTCTCCAGGCTTGTGCATACCTCGGTGCTCTGGACATCTGGGTAGCTGAGTATTGCCTCTCCAGGCTTGTGCATACCTCGGTGCTCTGGACATCTGGGTAGCTGAGTATTGCCTCTCCAGGCTTGTGCATACCTCGGTGCTCTGGACATCTGGGTAGCTGAGTATTGCCTCTCCAGGCTTGTGCATACCTCGGTGCTCTGGACATCTGGGTAGCTAAGTATTGCCTCTCCAGGCTTTGTGCATACCTCGGTGCTCTGGACATCTGGGTAGCGTGAGTTTGCCCTCTCCAGGGATTTGTGATAGTTTTGTCTCCACAGTCCACGATGCTGCTTCGACGGTTGTTTTTGATTTTGGTGCCGCTGAGGGCTGGATAACGCAGGGATCCGTCTAGGGGATGTGCAGTTACTCATAGGTTCTTGTGTCCCAATTTTGCATTGCGTAATTGGTGCCCATTGAGGAATTTCTGTTTCCTTGGGGTGTAGACACAAAGATGCTCTTTCTGAGATGAGCGGTGCCTTATGGTTGGCTGACGTCCTTTTGACGGTGGTGGAGTATCCCGGTTATCCTTATTCGGGCGACTCTTTTTGTTTTTCTGGTTTTGTTGCCTCTGTGTAGGCTATTATCCGCTGGGGATTTTGTCATTGATTTTGTCTCCACAGTCCACGATGCTGCTTCGACGGTTGTTTTTTATTTTGATGCCGCTGAGGGCTAGATAACGCAGGGATCCGTCTAGGGGATGTGCAGTTACTCATAGGTTCCTGTGTCCCAACTTTCCATTGCGTAGTTGGTACCCATTGGGGAATTTCTGATTCCTTAGGGTGCAGACACAAAGATGCTCTTTCTGATGTGAGCGATGCCTTATGATTGGCTGACGTCCTTTCGACGTTGGTGGAGTGTCCCGGTTATCCTTATTCGGGTATCTCTTTTGGATTTTCTGATTTTTGCTGCCTCTGTGTAGGCTGTTATCCGCTGGGGATTCTGGATGTTGATTTTGATTAGCCTCTTCTGTTAGGCATATCATCTTGATGTTCAATGATTGGCTGAAAAGCCAAATTCCGCTTGGGGAATTGTTATTGATCTTTTGGATTTTTTTCTTTTTTGAAAGAGTGCCTCTGAGTAGGCGAATTATCTTGATGTTTGGTGTTCGGCTGAGTGCCGGATTCCGCTTGGGGAATGATTATTTGTCTTTTGTGATTTTTCTTGAGGGGGTGCCTCTGAGTAGGCGAGTGGGGATTTAAAGTTTATATATCCCAGAGTATTATTTAGAAAGCCTCTTCAGGCTTAGCTTCACTCATCGCTTGAGTTGGAAAGCTACCTTCCACTGAGGAAGTCTAAGTCCTTTGACTTGGATATTTTGTTTGGATCATGCTTCCGTTGGGGAATTTTGCTGATCTCGCTTTGATAGCTTTCACTGGGGAATTTGGCCCGTGAGTGGAAGCTGAGATATCTCTGGGGAGTATTATTTCGGCGAGCCTCTCCAGGCTCAATTATTCTGAGAGAGTATTATTTCGGCAAGCCTCTCCAGGCTCAGTTATTCTGCATGAGTATTGTTTTTTGTTCAGCCCGAGAATGCGAGCTGAGACGTCTTTTGGAGAGTATTATTTCGGCAAGCCTCTCCAGGCTTAATTATTTTGTGGGAGTATTTTTTCAGCAAGCCTCTCCAGGCTCAATTATTCTGTGGGAGTATTATTTCGGCAAGCCTCTCCAGGCTCAGTTATTCTGTGGGAGTATTGTTTCGGCAAGCCTCTCCAGGCTCAGTTATTCTGCATGAGTATTGTTTCGGCAAGCCTCTCCAGGCTCAATTATTCTGAGAGAGTATTATTTCGGCAAGCCTCTCCTGGCTCAGTTATTCTGTACGAGGCGATTGATTTTCTAAATCTTTTGCCTTTTTTGTCGTTTTTGGCTTTTTCTGTATTTTTTGCCTTTTTTGTCATTTTTTTGGCTTTTTCTGTATTTTTGCCTTTTCTGTTGATTTACGGCTTTTTCTGTTGACCGCTGCCATACACAAGCAATTTTTCCTATTTTCTATTTTATGTAATTGCCTCATGATAAGGTTTTTGAATGTGCAACTAATGTGTGTGATGCACAAATGCAAGTTTTATTATTTAATGTTTTTAGAAAAATGAATGGCTCTCCCTATCCTCCTTTTCTTGGAGGAATTTCTGTCATCGACGTGAGGGAATATTTTTGTGAGCCTTTTATGCAGGAGATTATGGATTTTATAGGAACCCCTCCAATTTTCTTTATTGACCGATTATTAAGGAACTTCATACAATTTTTTAGAAATACCAATTTAGAGGCATAATCACATGGTCAAGAGAGAAAAGAAATGAATAGATATTTTATTAATATTCACAAGTGTTTTTACAGAAAGATATACAGAAGGAATTTCTGAAGAATGGCTGGCCAGGGTAGGCTATATACATTGGGTTTAACAATTATATCTGTAATTGTTGCTCTTTACATTCCCCTAATTGCTTCGGGTGAGATGCCTGAGCCAGGAGCGTAGATGCTGCAAGACGCTTGCTTCTAGAAGATAATCACTTGAACCGCCTTTCGGTTTTCGATTCAAGTGACCGTTGCTTGCTTTGCTTTTACATCTTATTCTTTTGCCCCTAACTTTTGCCTAGGACGTATCCTAGCGGGGATAATTTTGCCTTTGTTTTGCCTAGTACCCTTGTACTGGCGGGCTTTTTGTTTTGCCCTAACTTTTGCCTAGGATGCCCTTTTTCGGGTTTTCATCCTAGCGGGCTTATGCAAGCAACGTCTTCAAGCATAGTACTTCTTTACCTCGTCAGCGTTGACTGGGTATCGAAGTTCTTTTCCATCCATGTCTGTGAGGATCAATGCTCCTCCTGAGAAGGCTCGTTTTTCCACGTATGGTCCTCCGTGATTTGGGGCATACTTTCCGATTTTGTCCTTTTGAGTTGGTAGCAATTTCTTCATTACCAACTCTCCCTCATGGTAGACTCGAGGGTGGACTTTCTTGTCAAAAGCCTTTTTTGATCTTCCTCTGATAGGCTTGACCATGGCATATGGCGTTCAGCCGTTTTTCTTCAATGAGGTTCAACTGGTCATACCGGCTTTGAACCCATTCTGCTTCGGAAAGTTTTGCTTCCATGATTACCCTTAGGGAAGGTATTTCGACTTCGACGGGTAGCACTGCCTCCATCCCATAGACGAGGGAGAATGGAGTAGCTCTTGTAGATGTGCGTACAGAAGTCCTATAACCATGGAAAGCGAAGGGTAACATCTCGTGCCAGTCTTTAAATGAGACAACCATCTTTTGCACTATTTTCTTGATGCTCTTATTGGTTGCCTCGACTGCCCCATTCATCTTCGGCCGATATGGGGAAGAGTTATGGTGTTGGATCTTGAATTCTTGGCACAGTTCTTCCCCCATTTTGTTGTTCAGATTAGATCCATTATCAGTGATGATTTATTTCTCCATGCTTCCACTAGATTATTCTAAAATCTTTTGGGACAAGAGAGAAAAGAAAGGAAAGATATTTTTGTTCTGAAGTTTGTGTTTTAGAGAGGATTTATTTTTCAAAAATGGTTTTTGTAAGAATGGATGGCCAAGGTAGGCTTATGTGTTTAGGCTTGTTTGATTAAACACTTATGAAGTTAAAAAATCGTGTTGTGATTCGACAACTTGGATAGCTTCCCTTGAACCTTTCTTTTTGAATTCGGTTCATGGTACCACCATGGATTTATTTTTGTTTTTTGATTGTCCTTATTTTTTCCTAAACCACCCTTTTGTGGCGTTTTAGCGGACCTTTGTTTTTGTTTATTTTTGTAACCCTAACTTTTGCCTAGGTTACCCTTTCGTGGGATTCCTAGCGGGTCTTTTGCTCTTATTTTTGCGCAGTCCCCTTTTTGAGTTTCCTGCCGAGCTTCTTTTATTTTGAAAGATTTCTTTTTACCCATGATGGCACTTGTCAAGGCCAAGGGAAGGTGCTCCAAGTCGTCACACACACTTCCACATAAAAATGATGCGGGTTTATTATTATTAAGATGATTTTAACCTCATTCATGTTTATTCAAACAGGGTTAAAAATAATGTGGTTTAGAATTTTATTATAAGCAAGAAAAGAAGCAATGAAGAATGATTTTATTATAATCATAGCGGAAACATGTGTCCTTATTTCATCACTGATATGGGTCCCAATGTTGACCTCTTATATCTCTCGGCCATGCCCCAAATTCACAGTCTCCAATTTCTCTTGACGAGCTTCTTGATCTAGCAATCTTTGCAGATCCGGAGAGATGGTTTCCTCATCACTGTCCAACTCAACCCATTTATCCTCAACTTTTGGATCCCGGTCAAAGCGAACAATTACAGACATAATTATTTTATTGGTTCTGTTTAGGTTTAGAATTATTAGTGTTAATGAGGAAAGAGAGAAAAGAACAAAAAAGAGAGTAATGTGAAAAATGCCTCTTTATTGATATGTAAAAAAAAACTGTAAAACCCTTATTTACATGAAAAGGTTCTCATGATCTCGGGTACTGATCATGAGTCCCTAAAAGAAGAATATGGAAAATTAAGGAGGGGCCCTATCGTGGCTTGCCATTCTCTACTCCTGCTTTGGTAGAGGATTCTTGCTCACGTCGGGCGCTGTCGAATCGAAGGTGACCCACCCAGCATCAATAAGGTCTTGGACCTTATATTTGAGAACTCTGCAGTTCTCCGTTGAGTGCCCCGGTGCCCCCGAATGGTATAGACATTTATCTTGTGGATTGTACCAATCGGGGTAGGGTGGATCCATTTTCTTTGGTGGAACATAAGCTAGAAGACGTGCTTCCACTAGCTTCGGTAGGAGGTCGCTATATGTGGTCGGAAGTTTATCAAACTTCCTCACAGGGTTGTATTGCGACTTTCCTGACTTCGAAGTGGAAGAAGATGAAGAAATATTTACGGCATTGACTCCTCTCTCCTTCTTCTTCCCGTAGGTCTTCTTGGCTTCAAATGATTGGGAAAGCCCAGCTAGCTTCCCACTTTTCAGCCCTTGTTCCACTCTCTCCCCAATGGTGATGATGTCCGAGAAGAGTGTCGTTGTGTTCCCTATCATTTTATCGTAATAGGGACCAGTCAACGAGTTGATGAATAAGGACACCGTCTCCTTATCTGACAGCGGGGGCTCTATCTGTGCCGCCAACTCCCTCCATCGTTGGGCGTACGCCTTGAAAGATTCATCATTTTTATTACTCAAGGCTTGAAGATCTGACCTATCGGGTGTTAGGTCGATGTTGTATTTATAGCGCTTGAGAAAGGCGTCGGCCAACTGCCTCCATGTATGTACTAGATTTCCATCTAGCTGCATATACCAATTGAGCGCAGTATCGGCTAAGCTCTCTTGGAAGCAATGGATCAAGAGCTTTTCATTTGTGGCATATGCAGCCATTTTGCGACAGTACATGGTGAGATGACTCTTAGGGCAAGTCGATCCCACGTACTTTGGGAAATCCGGCACTTTAAATTTAGGAGGGAATTGGATGTCCCTCACTAAACACATGTCGGCGGCATCTTTAATATCGAAGTCATGCCCCTCCATAGCCCTTAGCCGATCCTCTAGGGCGTGGAATTGTTCCTTTGAAACCTCGGGCTCTTTAATCATGATCCCCGCCCCAAGGGGTGTAGACCCCTAAAATTGTCCGGGTCGGAAATAAAGCTTGAAGACTCTCGAAGACTGAAGGATAATCAGCCAGAAGGACTCCTCGAAGGCCCTAGGAGGGTTCTCTGTAGGTCTAGAGGTCTTAGAATAGCTCAAAATAAGGAAGTGGAGGGAAAAAGCCCAATACGGCCGTACTGAAGTCAATACGACCGTATTGGCACTTCAATACGGTCGTACTGAAGTCAATACGACCGTATTGACACTTCAATACAACCGCAGCGAACTCAATACGGGCGTATTGAAATTTCTGAATTTCAATACGACCGTATTGAACTCCAATACGACCGTATTGAAGTTCAAAAATTTCAATACGGCCGTATTGCCCCTGTAGGCCGTATTGCGCCTATTCCCTATAAATATGACGTCAATTGGACGTCATTCCACACTTTTTCACTCAGTTTTGACTCCCTCCTTGAGTATTCTGGGGTTTTTGAGCAGTGTTCTGCCCTAGAAATCTCTCTGGGAGTCGATCCGACGAAGTTCTTGAGCCCCGAGCCATTTTGCTTGAGGATCGAACTTAGTCGAGGGGAAATCTTTTGATTCCCTTAGTTAAAATTTTGTTCTAGGAGAGCGAGGAGCGGGCTTGTAGAGCGAGGGAACGCCAAAACGCTTCCCAGTTCTTTGCAATATATAAAAGCACGCTTCAAGAGGTTTCCTTTCAATCCTTCCTTTTACTGCTTTCTGTGTGCATATTTAAACTGTCATCATGTAGATAGTCAATTTATAATTGCTTAGAATAAATAGGGGTAATTTAGTAATTTTATACTGTTCTTTTAAAAATAATCTGTCATAGGGAACCCGAAAGGGGCGCCGTGGGGTGCTAACACCTTCCCCACGCGTAACCGACTCCCTTACCCAACTCTGGTTGTAGTGGCCAAAGTTGATTTTTAAATCAATTGCCTTATCCCTTTTTCCAATGTTTTGAGTAAAACATTGGTGGCGACTCCACGAACCCTCCTTTTGCGAAAACCACTAATCCATGGAGGGTCCCGCTTGGGATTAATATGGATTGGTGAGCCTTTTAATAAAATTGCTCGTTTGACGAGGTCTCAGTTTGAGAATAAGTCATTCTAGCAATCCACATTTTTAAAACAAAAAACGAGTCCAACCATCAATCGCGAATGCCGAAAGCCCCGTTTCGGGCCGGTGGCGACAGATGGCGACTCCACTGGGGAAGCCTCGAGAGTCAGTCCCATTTAGTGACAGATTATTTTTAACAAATAATAGTTAAAATTACTTTATTACCCCTCACTTGTATGATAACATGTTTATCTATTTGGCTTTAATAACTGTTGTATGTTTAATTTTCCGCAATTGTTTGAAATAAAATTGCACACAAACCTTTGCACACAACAGTTCCCTCTATACCCGGGGGCATGAGTGGTAATCCATAGGGAGTGGATGTTAGTACGGCCGGTTGATGGGTTTGTAGGAGCCTATGAGACCGTTGTCGGAAAACATCACTCAAGGTGATAACCATGAACTTGAGTCCGACGGTGCGTTGGAGCTTTCCATCGACCTACGACAAGAGGAATTGGGTCCCTATAATGGGGGCACCTTGGGGGCCTTTGACCAAGTGAGAACAGTTAGATCCTCCTTGAATATGCACTTTTCTGCAGGAGACCCCTACCTCGTAATTTGCTCGTGACTGTTCGTGGATGAGTGAATTGTTTGTGCATTGACTATGTGACATTGTATGAGCATACATTTGCATTTGTTAAACAAACAACATCCCTATTCTATTTAAATAAAAAGAATAAATAGAAATAAAGATCTTCTAGTACATGGTGTTAACATCTACCTTCATTTGCATTCATATAGGTAGTTTCCCTTTTCACCCAAAAAATACAAAAATATATAAAATATTCAAAAGAAAAATATATATTTATCACAAACCAAGCAATATCAAGCATCATATTAGGAAAATCCCGAAAACATGATAATGCTTAGTTCAAATAAACACTATGCATGCATATTCATCTTCATCATCTCATATCATGCATTGTATTGTAGATTATGGAGAGATCTAGGGAGGTGCATGGGCAGTTGAAGAAAGTGGACTTCTTATTGTACCATGCCGAGAGGTTGGATCACCTCTGTACCTTGATGCCACGAGAGGCTCGTTTGGAATTTGAGAAATCCTATGGACGAGTTCTCGACTTGATGAAGATCTGTGTGGATCCAGCCTTTCTGAGAGCCTTGGTCCATTTTTGGAGTCTCGAGCTGCACTGTTTCGAGTTCCCCCAGTTTGACCTAGTTCCTACTCTCGAGGAGTACGAGCTCATGCTACGATGGCCCAAATCAGCTGGGGTCTATATCTTTCATGATAACCATGTGGCCGTGGAGAGAGTTGCCACTCAGGTCAAATTACCATCACGATCGGCTGCCTTAGTGGGGAACGACAGTATTAAAGGTTGGAAGCTTGCTATGATTGAAGACCACCTTTCTTCCTTGGCTGGTGAGGGAGATTGGTTAGCTTTCAACAAGACTCTAGCGTTAGCTGTATTTGGGATGATCCTTTTCCCCTTTTACGCTAACACAGTGGACCATGCTGCAATGGACGCTTTCTTCGCTTGGGACGTACACATGAAGAGTCCCGTGCCCGCCATTCTTGCCGACACCTTGCTGTCTGTTCATCTATCACAACAGAAGCAAGGAAAAATCATCCGATGTTGCACCTCCTTGCTGTATGTGTGGGGCATTACACACTTCTATGCCTCTAGTCATATGGGGACCTTGCCCGATCCATTGAGGAGTTTCTCCAAGATCCCCGTACGCCGCCGATATGCTTCCGAGTGGAAGGAAGAGATGGAACAATGGAGCATTAATCACTTCACATGGGTTTGCCCTTGGTTCCATCCGAGCCATGTATTGACGAGATGCGGCAGTTATCCAAGCATACCATTGATGGGCCTCAGAGGTTGCATAGCCTACTCGCCTAAACTGGTTATGAGACAACTAATGAGGACCCAAATTGTTCCTACTAAAGAGGAGCTTGGAGGGTTGTGTTTCTCCTATGATTCCGAGCATCAAAGGGATATGCACTCTGTCATAAGAGCGTGGGAGAGACCAACCTATGAGGGAGATCTCGAGCTTGGAAAGCCTCGGGTATCCGCCTCCACCGACTACGAGAAATGGAGGAACGAGAGGGGGGTGTCTCAGCCATCCACTTCTTGTGCAACTACAGCAGCAAGGAAGGTGTTGCAAGAACAAGTCGACGCCTTGACCAAGAAACTGGAAATCCAAGGAGCTCAAATGAGAGCTCTCGAGGAGAAAAACGAAGCATCCAGTTTCCTCATTGATGGTCTTCAAAGGCAATGCAAGAAGAAAGACCACGAGATAGAGCGGCTCAAGGATGAGTGTGCTAACCTCAACGAGGAGACTACTCGGGCATCTAAAATACCAAAGGTTGAACCGGGTAGTCAACTCCAAGAAGCCAATGTCAAGATAGCACGCCTTGAAGCCGAGCATGCAAAGCAGGCACAGTTGATCAGGGACATGCAAGAGGACTTGCTATCGACTCGATCTGATGCACAGAAATGGCGGGAAGTCGCTCAAGGACAAGCCGCAAACCTTTCCGACTTCCGCAAAAAGGAAAGGGAAGGATTGGCACGAATGGCTAAACTCCAAGAGGAGAAGGATCGAGCCGAAGACGAGCTTAACGAGTTGCAGGCCATGATCAACTATCACATTCAGAAAGCGAAGGAGGCTCAGAAGACTTGTGATGATATGAGCCAAGCCGTCCACTCGCAAGTTGAAGCAATGGCACGCCATGTTGAGGAAGCCGAAGAAGAATGGCAACGACGTATGAACCCGCCAGTGGGTTTCTACCGGCTTTTCTCTTTTTGTAAAAAAATTGCTTCAAAGCATTGTATAAAAAGTTGTACACTTTCTTCAATGAATAAAATCGAATTCTTGAGATTTATCGCCTTTGCATCTCATAGTCATTCATTTGCATTTATCTCTCCCGGTAATTTAATAATAAATGTTAATAAAAAGAAAGAAATAATCGATGCGTATGTTCAGAATGGATCGCACGCCATTGGTCATTAAATGCAAACCAACAACTGCGCAAAGCGAACACACGACGACGCCGTTGTTGGTAATCAAGACAGACGAAAGGGAAGGTCCGACACCGTTAAGGATCATCGCTCCGAGGCCTTTCCCCTACAAAACAAATAAGGCTGTGCCGTGGATATACGACATCCACTCTTCTGCCGACAGCGATATCTCTAACATCGCTGGACTTGGGGGCATGACTAGGAGTGGCAGGATCTACACTCCCGAAGATCTGCACGATAAAGCTCCCAAGAATAAAGGAAAAGAAAAGGAGAAAACCGAGGAAGATAGAGAATCCGAGGAGGAGACTGATGAGTTGTTAAAATTCATCAAACAAAGCGAGTACTCCATCGTGGATCAACTTCACAAGACACCAGCAAAGATCACTTTGTTGTCGTTGATCCTAAGCTCCGAACCGCATCGGCAGGCTCTGTTGAAGGTCTTGAACGAGGCATATGTGTCGCATACCATCTCCCAAGACAAGTTTGAGGGAATTGTTAGCCACATCACGGCTAATGATCACCTCACTTTCACCGATGAAGAAATCCCCGCTGAGGGACCTAATCACAACAAACCCTTGCACATCTCTGTAAAGTGCAAGGAGTACCACATCGCAAAAGTCTTGGTAGATAACGGATCTTCCTTGAATGTGATGCCCAAAAGAACTCTTGATCAAGTGGCAATCAAGGGAGTCCAAATGCGCCCGAGTAACATGATCGTTCGAGCTTTCGACGGTTCTAAAAGAGAAGTGGTGGGAGAAGTCAATCTTCCAATCCAAATTGGACCTACCATCTTCAACGTCGAATTCCAAGTGATGGATATTACTCCTGCATACAGCTGTCTCCTAGGCCGACCTTGGATTCATGATGCGAAAGCTGTACCCTCTACGCTCCACCAAAAAGTCAAATTCATTGTGGGTGACAAACTGGTGACTGTACAAGCTGAAGATGACATACTCATCAGCAAGCCATCCAACATACCTTATGTGGATGCAGCAGAGGAAGCTTTGGAAACCGCCTTCCAAGCATTGGAAATTGCCAATGTTGAAACGTTTCCCCGAGAAATGAAGAAGGTAGCCCATATGCTCACAAAGAACGGATACTTGCCAGGACAAGGATTGGGCAAGTACTCCCAAGGAATCCCGGAGCTACCTATTATCAAGGACAATCCGGGGAAACAAGGGTTAGGATACAACCCTGTTAAAGATCAAAGAACGAAGAGGAATCAAGATCCTTCTCAACGTTCTTTAAGCCAGATCTTTAAGAAGGCTGGTTCACAAACATCAAGGCCAGTTGTCGTCATCAAGTGTCCTTTTCCTTCTAATAGGGATGTGTAAATTCAGTGACTATTAGAGATCACTCCTCGGGGACAGCCCGACCCCCGAGCCTCGATAGGGCACATGTTTCCATCATGATTATAATAAAATCATTCTTCATTAATTTCTTATTGATTCTTTTCTTGCTTACAATAAAGTTCTAGACCACATTATTTAACCCTGTTTGAACGAACATAAGTGAGGTTAAAATCGTCTTAAAAATCAATAAACCCGCATCATTGTTATGTGGAAATGTGCATGACAGCTTGGAGCACCTTTTCTTGGCATCAATAAATGCCATCATGGATAAAGAAATCCTAAAGATAATAAGCTCGGCAGGAAACCCAAAAGGGGACTGCACAAGATAAGAGCAAAAGACCCGCTAGGAATCCCACAAAAGGGTGACCTAGGCAAAAATTAGGGTTACAAAATAATGAACAAAAACAAAAGCCCGCTAAGACATCATAAATGGGTGTTTTAGGCAAAAGTTAGGGCCGTCAAAAAAAGGGAACAAAATAAATCCGTGATGGTACCATCAATTGAATTCGACAAGGAGCTCAAGAAAAGCTATCCAAGTTGTCAAAGCACAATCATTAATAACGAAGATGTGCTTAACTTCATAAATGTTTAATCGAACAAACCTAAACACAATAAGCCTGCCATTGGCCAGCCATTCTTACAAAATCCATTTTTCAAAAATAAAACAATCCCCTCTAAAACACAAACTTTTGAAAAATATACCTTTTCCTTCTTTTCTCTCTTGTCCCCAACGATTTTTGAATAATCTAGTGGAAACATGGAGATATAGTGGTCAATAGGAGGGTTGACACATCTTCTAAAGGAAGGGAGAATCATTTGGTTGATAACACCAAAAATCAAATACGCATCGTTCCTCGGTTACAGAAATCGGCAAAGCACAGTCTGTCTGGAGGAATGGCAAGATCCAAACAAAGAACGCATCGATTAATTCTTTTGAAAAACTGAATCAAATAGAATTAGGTGCATCTCATTTGCATACATGCATACAGATGATAGGTGTACTAGAAGATCACTTATTCTCTGTTTATCTAAAAAAAAAAAAAAAAAAAAAAAAAAAAAAAAAATCATCATAAATCAGAAAAATCCAATACGCCCGTATTGGTATTAATACGGTCGTATTGGAGTTAACGTTAAGGATAACGTTTCAACTCCAATACGGGCGTATTAAAACCCAGTACGCCCGTACTAAACCCCAATACGGTCGTATTGAATCCAATACGATCCGTATTGATTGTAAACTTTGTACATCAACGGAAAGGCCAATACGGCCGTATTGAATCCAATACGGGCCGTATTGGCGGAATTTTTGCCTATAAATAAAGACTTCCCCTCCCTCATTTTGCATACCTCTCTTCATTCTCCACATTCCTTGCTTGTGAGTGCATTCCTAGAGAGATTATCGGAAATGGCAGAATCTTCTCGCAAAAGGCAGAGAGCCCCAGCCAGACGTGTAATGACAGATCGACACCGGGACCGGCTACAGCTTATAGAGACGTTCACCATCGAGCCGTCAAGAGTGCTCGATTTTGAGCTTCTCCAAGCAGTGGGCTTGGAGAATGATGTCAGGAACTACTTCGACGCCATAGGATGGGGATTTGTCCTTAATCCACCATCCCAGCTATATTTGACGGCCACGAAGGAGTTCTTGGCTACAGTCGGCGTCACGGAGTCGACTAACAGCTATGGGGAGGATGTTTGCGCGGTGGATTTCTGGATGAATGAAGGATACCGCACGCTGACGTTGGACGAGTTCAACGTCCAGGCAGGGTTTTTCAGCCGCACTGATCAGCTGGCATTCCGAGATGCCATATGCGAGTGGCCTGATCAGTGGACTCCGGTTGAGATGTGGAGTTTGCTCACTGGTCGACGGGATTATCATTCAGGGGTGAAGGGCTCCCGGCTCCCGACTGCTCTTAGGATCTGTCACAAGATCCTCACCAGTACTATTCATGGCAGGTCCAAGAGTCAGGAGTCGATTACACGACCGGATCTGCTGGCCTTATATTGCATGGCCACCGGCCGGAAGGCCAATCCTGGATATTTCTTCCTTGAGCACGTGAAGAAGTTTGGGGTACGAGAGGGAGGAGAGTCCAGACAGGGGTACATCTTGGTTGCCCCACTCCTTTCACAGCTAGCGGAGACATGGGGATGTCCCGATGGTGCAGAGCCAGGGGCGTTGGCGCCAAAGTTGATTGGTGCCTCCACCCTGATTAACATGAAGATCATCGCTAGATCGCCAGGAGGGGGGTTTGTGCGAGTAGATGGCCTCGAGACCTTCGACGACCTCCTCAACAACCTCGACTTTGAGGGAGGCGACACCCCGCAGCCAGAGGCTAGCACGTCACGGTCGGACAGGGGATACTTTGACACCCGCTTCGACACACTGCAGCAGAGCATTGACACGCGATTCGATGCTTTTCAGCAGAGCATCGACACGCGATTCGATGCTTTTCAGCATAGTGTCGGTACATGGCAGCAGAGTACCGATGCTCGACTAGATACCTTGGTGCAGGGGTTCGACAACCTCTCCGTCTGGATGCATCGCCGCTTCCCGGACTCGCCACAGGACCCGCCAGCAGAGGAGTGAAGACTGGCTTCTGTTTTATTGCTTTTTCATGTACTAGTTTGGTTGGGCTTAGCCCCATTTCCCAAATTTTTCTTGTATAAATTCATTTTTAATGAAATTTGCCACTTTTTCTCTAGCAATTTAAATTCTGTACAGCAAAAGCCAAAAAACATAAAAAAAAGGCAAAATACAGAAAAAGCCAAAAAATAAAAAAGGCAAGGATACAGAAAATCCAACAATCAGTTTGCACAGAATAACTGAGCCTGGAGAGGCTTGCCGAAACAATACTCCTCATCCCCCACATCAAAGAATAATTGAGCCTGGAGAGGCTCGCAGAAATAATACTCCCCAGAGAAACCTCAACTCACGCTCACGGACTCAAAATCCCCAGCAAGAGCTATCAAAGCAAGATCGACGACATTCCCAATGGACGCACGATCACCCAAGCAGAATATCCAAGTCAAAGGACTTAAACTTCCTCAGTGAAGATAGCTCTCCAACTCAAGTGTCGAGTGAGGCTAAGCCTGTAGAGGCTTCCTAAATAATACTCTGGGATACATAAAATCCCCAAATCCCCAGTCGCCTACTCAAGAGGCATCCCTGCAGAAGGAGAAAAATAAAAAAATCAATAATCATTCCCCAAGTGGAATCTGGCTCTCAGCCAATCATTGAACGTCAAGCTGATACGCCTAACAGAAGAGGCTAATCAAAATCAACGACAAAATCCCCCAGTGGATAACAGCCTACACAGAGGCAGCAAAATCAGAAAACCAAAAGAGACACCCGAACAAGGATAACCGGGATACTCCACTAACGTCGAAAGGACGTCAGCCAATCATAAGGCACCGCTCACATCAGAAAGAGCATCTTTGTGTCTGCACCCAAAGGAATCAGAAATTCCCCAGTGGGAACCAACTACGCAATGGAAAGTTGGGACACAAGAACCTATGAGTAACTGCACATCCCCTAGACGGATCCCTGCGTTATCCAGCCCTTAGTGGCACAAAATCAAAAAACAACCGTCGAAGCAGCATCGTGGACTGTGGAGACAAAATCATCACGAATCCCTGGAAAGGAGATATTCACGCTACCCCGTCGTCACAAACACGGAGGTATGCAGCTTCCGGCTCGGGCAATGAGCGAAGCTATCTTTGGAAAAGGGGTACTCACCGCTTACCGTTGTCACAAAGGTACTTAGCTTCCGGCTCAAACAAAGAGTGAAGCTAAGCCTGGAGAGACGGTACTTACAGCTTCCAGCTTGGGCAACAAGCAAAGCAAGGCCTGGAGAGGCAAAACTCACACTGCTCACCGTCGTCACAAAGGTGCTTGGTTTCCGGCTCGAACAAAGAGCGGGACTAGGCCTGGAGAGGCAAAACTCACACTGCTCACCGTCGTCACAAGGATATTTAGCTTCCGGCTCGAACAAAGAGTGAAGCTAAGCCTGGAGAGGCGGTACTCAACCATCAGCGTCATCAGAGGCGCGTTGATGTCCAACTTCCGGCTCGGACGTCGAGTGAAGTTGACCTTGGAGAAGGTAAACTCAGCTACCGAGGATGTCAGAAGCGCCGAGGTATGCACCCACCTGGAGAGGCTACTCAACATTTTTCCACCGGAAGACGCTACAAGTCAGAAGGTCGGCACAATACCCGGACAATTGGGTCAACTCCTTTACTTGTCAGCCGACACACCAAAAGGCCGTCCGACTAAGTAAAGGGGGGGCAGCTGTAGACCCCTAAAATTGTCCGGGTCGGAAATAAAGCTTGAAGACTCTCGAAGACTGAAGGATAATCAGCCAGAAGGACTCCTCGAAGGCCCTAGGAGGGTTCTCTGTAGGTCTAGAGGTCTTAGAATAGCTCAAAATAAGGAAGTGGAGGGAAAAAGCCCAATACGGCCGTACTGAAGTCAATACGACCGTATTGGCACTTCAATACGGTCGTACTGAAGTCAATACGACCGTATTGACACTTCAATACAACCGCAGCGAACTCAATACGGGCGTATTAAAATTTCTGAATTTCAATACGACCGTATTGAACTCCAATACGACCGTATTGAAGTTCAAAAATTTCAATACGGCCGTATTGCCCCTGTAGGCCGTATTGCGCCTATTCCCTATAAATATGACGTCAATTGGACGTCATTCCACACTTTTTCACTCAGTTTTGACTCCCTCCTTGAGTATTCTGGGGTTTTTGAGCAGTGTTCTGCCCTAGAAATCTCTCTGGGAGTCGATCCGACGAAGTTCTTGAGCCCCGAGCCATTTTGCTTGAGGATCGAACTTAGTCGAGGGGAAATCTTTTGATTCCCTTAGTTAAAATTTTGTTCTAGGAGAGCGAGGAGCGGGCTTGTAGAGCGAGGGAACGCCAAAACGCTTCCCAGTTCTTTGCAATATATAAAAGCACGCTTCAAGAGGTTTCCTTTCAATCCTTCCTTTTACTGCTTTCTGTGTGCATATTTAAACTGGTCATCATGTAGATAGTCAATTTATAATTGCTTAGAATAAATAGGGGTAATTTAGTAATTTTATACTGTTCTTTTAAAAATAATCTGTCATAGGGAACCCGAAAGGGGCGCCGTGGGGTGCTAACACCTTCCCCACGCGTAACCGACTCCCTTACCCAACTCTGGTTGTAGTGGCCAAAGTTGATTTTTAAATCAATTGCCTTATCCCTTTTTCCAATGTTTTGAGTAAAACATTGGTGGCGACTCCACGAACCCTCCTTTTGCGAAAACCACTAATCCATGGAGGGTCCCGCTTGGGATTAATATGGATTGGTGAGCCTTTTAATAAAATTGCTCGTTTGACGAGGTCTCAGTTTGAGAATAAGTCATTCTAGCAATCCACATTTTTAAAACAAAAAACGAGTCCAACCATCAATCGCGAATGCCGAAAGCCCCGTTTCGGGCCGGTGGCGACAAGGGGTACAGCTCGTGGAGGTTCTTCTTCGTCCTCATGATCCTCCTCATGATGGGACTCATGGTCACTATGGTGAGCCCCGTTCATGTTTTGATGACGCATGAGTTCCATCATTTGCGCCATCTGCTCCTTGAGCTGTGAGAGTTCGGCTGTAAGCTTCTTATTTTGGTCCTCCAGCGCTTCCATCTTCTTGATTTTCTGCGCGCGTGTGAGGACAGAGAGATGACCAGCCACTTTCTAAAATGAATGTTTAATTAGTTTATTTATGGGATGAATACGCTCTTGACATGAGCTTGATAACCCTCCATTTTTAAGGCGCTGCCTTTTTAAAACAGAGTGTTACTACCCTCCTTGACTTATGATCTCTCCTCAATGGAGAATCTCGATAATTATGGGTCTCTTTTACTCATGTCAAGAGGTATTGGTGAACCTAAAATGCATGGTTTATGAGGATGCATGATGTCTTATTGGTAATGATGCACATGCTCCTCACTTTTATTATATTTTCGCACATGGTCTTTCCTCTCATGTCATGGTTTTTTTTTTCATGCATGGGGATTTATTCTTAGACCTTATCACGAGGTTATTTATTAATGCACAAACAATTGCACATAAGCATTTACACAAACAATTTCACTCATCCACGAACAGTCACGAGCGAATCACGAGGTAGGGGTTTCCTGCAGAAAGGTGCATATTCAAGGTGGTTCTAACTGTTCTCACCGGTCTGAGGCCCCCAAGGTGCCCCCATTATAGGGACCCAATTCCTCTCGTCGTAAGTCGATGGAAAGCTCCAACGCACTGTCGGACTCGAGTTCATGGTTATCACCTTGAGTGATGCTTTCCGACAACGGTCTACGGGCACCTATAGACCCATTCGACAACCGGCCGTACTAACATCCACTCCCTATGGCTTACCACTCATGCCCCCGGGTATAGAGGGAACTGTTGTGTGCAAAGGTTTGTGTGCAGTTTTTATTTCAAACAATTGCGGAAAATTAAACAAACAACAGTTATTAAAAGCCAAATAGATAAAACATATTATCATACAAACAAGGGGTAATAAAGTAATTTTAACTATTATTTGTTAAAAATAATCTGTCACTAAATGGGACTGACTCTCAAGGCTTCCCCAGTGGAGTCGCCATCTGTTGCCACCGGCCCGAAACGGGCTTTCGGCATTCGCGAAGGATGGTTGGACTCTTTTATTTGTTTAAAAATATGGATTGCTAGAATGACTTATTCTCAAACTAAGACCTTGTCAAACGAGCAATTTTATTAAAAGGCTCACCAATCCATGTTAATCCCAAGCGGGACCCTCCATGGATTAGCGGTTTTCATAAAAGGAAGGGTTCGTGGAGTCGCCACCAATGTTTTACTCAAAACATTGGAAAAAGAAGTTTAAGGCAATCGATTCAAAAATCGACTTCGGCCATGACAACCAGAGTCGGGTAAGGGAGTCGGTTACGCGTGGGGAAGGTGTTAGCACCCCACAGCGCCCCTTTCGGGTTCCCTATGACAGATTATTTAAAAATAATAGTGCAAAATTACTAAATTACCCCTATTTATTCTAAGCAATTATAAATTAACTATCTACATGATGACAGTTTAAATATGTACACACAGAAAGCGGTAAAAGAAGGGACTTTAAAGAGATAAACCTTTGAAGCGTGCTTTCTTATATATCTTGACAGAAATTGGGAAGCGTTTTGGCGTTCCCTCCCTCTACAAGACCGCTCACTCCCTCCTATAAAATTTTAACTATGGAAATCCGGAGGATTTCCCTTCGACTAGGTTCGAGACTCAAGCAAATGGCTCGTGACTCAAGAACTTCGTCGGATCAACTCTCCGAGTGATTTCTAGGCAGAGCACTGCTCAAAAAAACCCAGAATACTCAAGAAGAGCGTTAAAACTTAGTGTGAAAGTCTAGAATGACGTCCCATTGACGTCATATTTATAGGGATGAGGCTCAATACGGTCTCTGGGGGTCAATACGGTCCGTATTGAAGTTTTGAACTACAATACGGCCGTATTGAATTCAATACGGCCGTATTGAAGTTCAAAAACCTCAATACGGCCGTATTGAAGTTCAGTGCAGCCGTATTGAAGTTCAGTGCAGCCGTATTGAATTCAATGCAGCCGTATTGAAGTTCAGAAACTTCAATACGGCCGTATTGAGTTCAGTGCGGCCGTATTGTAGTTCAAAATGTGCAGTACGGCCGTACTGAACTCCAAGGAGGCCGTATTGAGCTCCAAACCTCCCACTTTCTTATTTTTGGCTACTCTAAGACCTCTAAACCTAAAGATAGTCATCCTATGGTCTTCTGGGAGTCCTTCTGGCTGACTTTCCTTCGATCTTTGAGAGTCTTCGAGTCTTATTTCCGACCCGGACAATTTTAGGGGTCTACACTAGACAGCACCATCAGTTTCTTGTTGGCAAATTGTTGCTGGTTGACTTACCAACATCAATTTGAGGGGGATGTTAATATATATTTAATGTAATTTTTTAGCTGTTTTAATAGGATTATAGCTATATTATTTTATACGAGGCATATATCCTAGCTGTTAGGAAATCTCCTATAATCTTTCACCTTCTTGTAAAAGCATATATCTTGCTGTCTATTTAAGAAAGAGAGGTCGCATAAGGTAAATGGGTTATTCAAAATAAAAGCTCTTGTCATACTGTAAAATGTTTTCTAGTCTCTTGATATTTTGACAGAAATAATTAGGAAATTGGTCACCTTGACATGCATAATTCCTAATCGTATGTATTTTTACATTTCATAAATACAGCTACCGATGCTGAAAAGCCTCCTAGGAATTAGAATTATGTGAGGAAATTAATCCACCTAAGAGACTAGAAGGAAGACTTAAACTTCTTAAAAGAGACTTTGGAACACAGACCAAGAATCATATATGTACCCACTAGAAACAAAACTTTGAGAATTGCAAATTATCCATGCAAGTTTGGTGTGAAGGCCGATGCATATAATGCAGGGGTATGGGTTATATATTATACTCTATCTATTTGGTTCGAGGTCATTTTGATGGTAGTGAATTAAAATTTATGAGGTTGACCATGTTAATTGAAAAGATAATCTTCAATTCTAGGACATCATGAAGTACTAGGAAGCAGGATTTTAAAATTTATTTGTCATTTTCTCTTATGTTTTACTTTCAAACTATTCTGGCATGCTTGTCGCAACTCGAAAATTTCTGATCTTGCGACCTATGGTTTAGACATCCGATTGAAAATCTCATCAATTAAAGAATGTCCGGACACCAGACTAATCCTTAATTAATGGTTTTGAAAAATAGGTTCTTGGAGTCGCCACCAATATTTTACTCAAAACATTAGAAAAAGAAAAGGTTTTTAAAAGTCCAATAATGGCCT
Source organism: Cajanus cajan (assembly GCF_000230855.2). Taxonomy (NCBI): domain Eukaryota; kingdom Viridiplantae; phylum Streptophyta; class Magnoliopsida; order Fabales; family Fabaceae; genus Cajanus; species Cajanus cajan. The sequence goes on from NC_138525.1 coordinate 46,111,036, forward strand.
TGATAACCAGAATTGGGTTCGGGGGTCGGGTACGTGTAGGGAAGGTATTAAGAACCCCTACAACGCCCTTAATCGGTACCCTATGATGAAGTTAGCATTATAAAAAATAATATTATAAATATTGAATTCCCTTTTATTATGACTATTTACATTCTTGAAATTTAAATTACACAATTGAATCTAAAATGTCTACATGATTGCTTTTATTATAACAATGTTTATCAAAGATAAGAAATAAAAGGGAGAGAAGAAGATTGACTGAAATACCTCTTGAACGAGCTCTATTGAATCTTCAAATATAGTGACTTTTAGGTGCTTTTTTGACTACCTTTCACACTACAATATGCCTCACAAAACTCAAGAAATACAATAGGAGGGAGAGAGAGAGAAATTTTGAGCTCTAAGGAGTCTTGGACGAAATTTTGTGGCCCTGAGAACTGTGCCCGAGTCGTCTATTTATAGACATCAAAAAGTTGCCAGAACGGCCCGTTCCAAAATCAGAACAGCCTGTTCTAGATCTGACCGTTCTGTGTTAATTTTGTAACTGGAACGACCTGTTCTAAAACTAGAATGACCCGTTCTAGAGATGAAATTAACACATGATTGACTAGGCTAGAATGGCCATTCTAAACAAGGGTTTTTAGGCCATTTTAATAACTTAGAACGGCCCGTTCCAGTTTAAGAATAGTCTGTTCCAATTTTGGGAATAACCCATTTTAATTAAGGTTTTAGCTCTTTTTTAGGAGCTTGGAACGGTCCGTTCCAGTTTAGGAACAACCTGTTCCAAACTAGGGTTTTAGGCCCTTTTAGGAACTTGGAACGACCCGTTCCAAATTGGAAACGACCCTTTCCAGTTTTGCAACAGCCCGTTCCTGGCTACTAAAACCAGCTTGTTTGGACTTTTAGGCCTTCTGATGTCATGTCCTATTATTTCCATGCTTGGGAGCTCCATTTCTTTGATGATAGATGTCCATTTCATTGCTTTTATTGGTCTAGATGAAATTGAGTGTCTACAATGTTCTATTGTGGATTTCATCAAACCAAGCTTGATAATTATCCAAGAAATGTTTGCTGCACATTCTCCCTGCTCATCATTTGATTTATGTTGTTTGTTAGGTTTTAAATTAATTTATGAGCACAATCTCTTTTTCCAGCTTCCCAAATTGAATCCAAGAAAGGTCCATAAAGGCTTTTTGAAACTTTTTATTTTTTAACTCTTGCATTTTTTTATAAACATCAACATAATCTATGACATACATACTCTAAGCATGGTGAAATTTATTGAATTGCAACTCACCGAGATTTGTGAATTTTCAACATAATTAAGATAATGATAGAGTAGTAGACAATATATTGGAGATTGTTTGAAACCTATTAAAAATAATGTCTTGGTGGGAATGTAGGAGCCATCGATATTTCTAGTGTTAAATAAATTTAAAGTTATAATAAAGTGTGTTAGACCAATTGTTTTAAATTTATTGAATATAATAAATCTTAGTGAGATGTGGGAATTACCGAGATTTGTAGTTTTCAATAAAGTTTAGTGATTTATTGAGTCTTAAACAAAAGATATTGGAGATTGCTTGAAACTTATTGAAAATAATACATCTTAGTAATATGCAGATCGACTATGATTTGTAGTTTTCAATAAATCTTAGCTATTAAGTGAGTGTTAGAGAAAATATATTGGAGATTGCTTCAGATTTCTTGAAAATAATAAATCTTAGTGATAAGCGGAGCCACTGTGATTTGTAATTTTCAATAAATTTTAGCTATTAAGTGAGTGTTAGAGAAAATATATTGGAGATTTCTTGAAATTTATTGAAAATAATAAGTCTCATTGAGATGTGGGAGTAGATTTGTAATTGCCAATAAATTTAAGCTATTAATAGTGTTAGACAAAAAGTATTAAAGATTGCTTGAAGTTTATTTAAAATAATAAATTTTAGTGAGATGTAGGGGACATCGAGATTTCTGATTTTAAGTAAATTTGAGCTATTAATAGTGTTAAACAAAAAATATTGGAGATTGCATGAAGATCATTGAAAATAATAAATCTTGGGGCGATGTGGGAGTCATTGAGATTTGTACTTTTCAGTAAATTCAAGCTAACAATAGTGGTAGACAAAAAATATTGGAGATTGCTTGAAATTTATCGAAATTAATAAATCTTAGTGAGATGCGCGATTCACCTAGATTTGTGATTTTCAATAGATTTTAGATATTAATAAAAAGTGTTAGACAGAAAAACATTTGAGACTATTTGAAATTTATTGAAAATAATAAATCTTAGTGAGATGTGGGAGTCCCCAAGATTTGTGATTTTCAATAGATTCCAGATAATAATAAAAAGTGTTAGACACAAATACATTTGAGATTGTTTGAAATTTATTGAAAATAATAAATCTTAGTGAGATGCGAAAGTCACTGAGATTTGTAATTTTCAGTAAATTTGAGTTATTAATAGTGTTAGACAAAAAATATTGGAGATTGCTTGAAATATATTGAAAATAATAAATCTTAGTGAGATGCGGGAGTTACTGAGATTTGTGATTTTCAATAGTTTTTTGATAATGATAAAAGGTGTTAGACACATATACATTTGAGATTGTTTGATTTGTGATTTTCAATGAATTTTAGACAATAAAGAGTGTGAGACACAAAAAACTATGAGATTGTTTGAAATTTATTGAATACAATAAATCTTAGTGAGATGCGGGAGACATCAAAATTTGTGATTTTCAATAGATTTTAGATAATAATAAAAAAGTGTTAGACACAAATATATTTGAGATTGTTTGAAATTTATAGAAAATAATAAATCTTAATGAGATGCGGGAGTCGCTGAAATTTGTAATTTTCAGTATGTTTGATTTATTAATAGTATTAGACAAAAAAAATATTAGAGATTGCTTGAAATTTATTGAAAATAATAAATCTTAGTGAGATGCGAGGGTAACCGAGATTGTGATTTTCAATAATTTCAGATAATGAAAAAAATTGTTAGAAACAAATACATTTGATATTGTTTGAAATTTATTGAAAATAATAAATTTTAGTGAGATGCAGGAGTCACCGAGATTTATAATTTAGTAAATTTGAGCTATTAATATTGTTAGACAAAAATATTGGAAATTTCTTGAAATATATTGAAAATAATAAATGTTAGTGAGATGCGGGAGTCATCGAGATTTATAATTGATGGAAACTTGCTTGGAAAACCGGATTGATATTGATTTCCCTTCAAGCTCCTCCCTAGATCTTCGGCTCCTTGATCTTTCCTAAGCTTGCCTAAGGTCTCCAATGGAGGAGGAGACCTTAGAACCACCACGGTTTGGTGGAGAACACTCCCGAGAGGCACCACTCCTTGTTGAAGAGATAAGCCTCTTCAATCCTCACCACACTCTTCTAGTGAAGGGATAAGAGAATTGGATGAAATCAAAGAGGTTTAGGGAATTTTAGAAGAGAGAAATCTGAACTCAATTTCAGAAATGAAATCTCAATACATCCAAAAGTGTTTTACAAAGAGGGAAAAACAAAAATATAGGAGTAGGAAGCTTGGAGAGTAAGCTAGTCTTAACCATGGTTCACTAGGAACCATGGTAAGGTCTAGCTAGCCACCCATGGTCTAGAGGCTTGGAGAGCAAGTTCCTCACTTAGCTTGCTTTGTAAGCTAGCTAAGGAGAAGCTTGTGCTTCAAGCTTCCAAGCTTGAGAAGAACCAAGCTATTTGGCCAAGTGTGAACACAAGTGTGAACACAAGTGTGAACACATCTAGGTGGGCGGCTCTTTGGACTTAATTTACTCCAACCGGTTTTGAAATTGATAATTTGGTTTAGTTAGGTTCATACAATGTGAATGGAACCTAGCTAAATCAAATCTATGAAAAATTAGGAGTAAAATGAGTCCAATATGTAAATTTTAGCCTAGGACCACCTTTTGGCTAAATTGCTAGTAACACTCTCTAGCTTGCTAATGGCACTCTCTAGCTTGCTAATGCCACTCCCAATCCTACTACTAGAAAACTAAGAAAAGAATGTATTTCTAGGTTAGGTTAAATGGAGTCAAAGTGCCCAAGTAACCTACCCTAGAAACAATATACAATAGCTACTAAAAAGGAAATAAAGTGCCTCACAAATACAAAGACAAAAATACACCTATACAAGTATCTACTATATACAAGGTACAAGAAATCAAACTATACAATGTATTTACAATAGAGACTATGAGACTAACAAGAGGAATCATACTCAATACTCATATTGAGCATAGGTCTAAGAAGCACCTCCTCTCTAGAAGCCTCCTCTAGCCTCCTAACCATGCACCTAGTTAAAGGCCCAATGGTCTTCAAGTGTGAGCATCCTTGGATCACCCTTCACCCTTCTTGGTCTTACCTTTTCCAAAGGGATCCTTGGGGATTAGATTTCCATCATACCCTCCCCCTTTGAAAGGATTTGTCCTCAAATCCAGTGGTCCTTCCACAAAGATAGCATCACCTACAATGAAAATAAGAAACAAAGCATTAGGGATGACATATTCATATAACATATGTGGAAAGTGAACCCTATGAGGAATTCCTTCTATAGTCCTAGCATGGGTCCTTAGACTAGGAAGGATGGGTTCTCTAAGCATAAGAATAGGATCCTCACTATAGTGTATTCTAAGTATAGAACTAAATCCTAAAAATGTGATAGTGCTAAAACTATAATAAACTAATGAAGTAGTCCTATATACTAAGATATCTTGCCTAAAGTACCCTATGTAGTAACCTAGGCTTCTACAAGAAAACAAAGTGAATATAATAAGGAAACTACCTAGACAGCCCTTGATCATATTAAACGTTAGATACATCATGGAAGAGGGTGTAAAGAGTTTAGAAAAGTCATAGAATCTAATTTGGTCTTGAAGGGAAGTAGTAAAATTAAGTTCAAAGAAGTTTGTACTTCCCTTAAGATCAAAAATAGAAAACAAGACACCATGAGATGTATCTAATAAAAAATATAAACCAAAGGTTGGGTGCTTTATTAAAACAACTAAAGTAAGAGAAGTCCTAAATAGACAATGGCTGTCTACTTTGGGTACCACCAAAATAGTAGCATAAGAAGTAGAACTAGGTGAAGTCCACTTCTTCTTTACAAAACTAAGAACTTGAGATCCTTTATTTTCAAAATTATTTAGGTTGTGGATCTTAAGCTCTAAGTCCGTGGCAGCAATAGAAAAAGAGCTAAAATCTAGGTGAAGAAGAAAAGTCTTTTTGCAATCATTTTGAATTAAAAAGTGACTTTCCTTTTGCACAAGATTTTTGGAGGAGACACTATCATCCTTACTCTTTTCTAAGAGTAGTGTCTTTTTAGTATTAAGAAGGTGAAGAGGTTGTTCAACTAGAAGACATTTCTTGATAGAATGTTCTATTAAAAATTGACTTCTAGGAACAACTTCCTTGGAGGAGACACTGCCCTCCAACTCTAGAACCTTCTTCTTTTTTTCCTCTTTTCTTTTTTTTTTTTTGATTTCATAAATACTTGATCCTCCAACACTTGTGAAGGTGAAAGAGGAGTTAGGGTGTGTTTCTTGCCTAGGTGGACTAGGCGAATTTTGTTTGTAACACCATCATGAATGGCCTTCCTATCATGTTGCCAAGGCCTTCCAAGTAAAATGTGGCTTGCATCCATTGGAATTATATCACATAAAATTTCATCTTTATATTTTCCAATGGAGAAAGAAACATTTACTTGATCCTTAACTTCTATAGGTCCATCCTCATTAAGCCATTGAAGTTTATAAGATTTTGGATGGGCTATAGTAGTTAGGTTAAGCTTATCAACCAACCTTTGGCTTACAAAGTTATTACAAGATCCACTATCAACAATGAAAGAACAAGTTTTCTTTGTGATTGATCATTGGGTTGGTTGGTAAGTAACCTTTGAGCAATGAATAGGTCACCTTCACATGGTGCTTCCTCACTAGAACTAAGACTAACATCTTCTTCACTTGAGGATGATGAAGAAGATGAAGTGCTTTCCTCACTTAGGATCTCATTGCCCCTAATGATCATGGTCTTTTTTGTTGGGCATTGGGAAGCTATGTGTCCCCTCCCTAAGCACTTAAATCACTTAATGGAACTAGTTCTAGGTTCATCAGAAGGTTTTTCTTTTTGTTTTTCTTTTAGTGGCCTTTCTTTTGAATAGAAGGGTTGACCCTCCTTCTTGAAGTCCTTTATAGGGTATGAGGTAGATTCCTTCCTAAGGGTAGGCTTTCTCCTAAGTTGTTGTTCTACTCTCACACAAAGTTGAACTAACTCATTAAGGTCTCTATAGGGTAGTAGTTCAACTTTATCCCTAATCTCTAGGTTTAGGCCACTTTGAAACCTAGCTATGGTGGTTCTTTCTTCCTCTCTTATGCCAACCCTCATCATAAGCAACTCCATTTGTTGCCTATATTCCTCAACACTAAGGTTTCTTTGTTGGAGTCTTTAGAGCTTGTCCATCAACTCCCTCTCAAAATATGGAGGAATGTGCCTTCTCATCAAGGCACTTCTAAGCTCATTCCAATATTGAATTGGAGGCTCATGATGAGTTCTTCTTTCCCTCACAAGGGAAGTCCACCAATACATGGCATACCCTTGAAAGCTTAGGGTAGCCATGGGAACCTTTCTCTCTTCACTCACATTGTGGCAAGTGAAGAGTTGTTCAACCTTCATCTCCCAATCTAGATAATCATCCACATTATCTTTTCCATAGAAGGGAGGAAGGTCAAACTTGGGTTCTCTAGAGGTTGCTTCATGCCTAGGCCTATGATGCCTAGGGGGTCTTTGATAGTAGCCATCATCATGGTGACTACTATAAAACCCTTCACTTGAGGATGGGTGAGTGTGTGATTGGTGACTATTGGGCCTAGATGATCCTTCTTCATGTTTAGGCCTATGGGACCTAGAAGGCCCTTCACCTTCATGTCCTTTGGGCTTAGAGGGCCCATGACCCTCATTGGCATGGGGTTTGCTAGTCTCACCCCCCACCACAAGTTTATTTAACAACTCTCTAATAGTCTCATTGTTTTTTCATTTTCTATGTCTTTTTGTCTAATATATCTCCTAAGTTCTCTAAGTTCTTCTTTAGTGCTCTTATGACTTCTAGGAGAATGATGACCATGCACACTACTCTCATGAGAATGATCACTCATTTTGCAAGAGAAAAAGGTTTTCAAAAATCTTAAGAATTTTGCAAATGAGTGATAAAGATTTTCACAAAAGATTTTCTATTTTTGATGCAATACTAAGTACTTGGAGGTCTAAGTATACAAATTGCACTATCAAGGGAGGTGAGCTACAAGGAGCCACTTAATAACCAAGCCTTTTCAAGTGGAAATTACTAAACCCCCTTATATCTTTCTTACAAAACAAATTTTTCACACAAGCAAGCAAAATAGTTGTGTGTGTGTGCACGAAACCCCTAGCAGGCAAAGGAAGTCTTCTAAACGAACTTAGTAGCTAAACAAGTAAAAGGAAAGCAAGTAAAACATATACTAGTCGTAGGGTCCTAGGGTGGAAGTCCAAGTGGCACTTGAAGCTTTTTGAGACACTTCCACAAGTCTAAACGAAGTATGAAAGCAAGTAAATCTAGGCGTGTCCTAATGGAAGCCCAAATGGCACTTAAAGCCTTTGGGGACCCTTCCACATGTACTAACCGAGTCTATGAGTCTTTATTAGAACTATTTAGGAAGTGGTGGGACTTAAACAATCTCCCAAACAACCACTCCTAAATGTAGGTTTGTATACAATAGTAAATTTTAAACAAAGCTAACCCAAGTAGGGTTAAAGAGTTACAAGACAAAGGAAACAATCTAAATCAAATCTTCTTGAAGAATTTCCACCAAGAGCAGTGAGGACAGGTCTAGAACAGCCTTGAAGTCAAGATGAAACGCCCCAAGTTGGTTTCCACCAAGCCTTCACCAAGTTCTCCAAATCCCTCACTAATGGCTTCAATTTCGTCTCTAAATGGCTTCCAAAATCCGTCTCTAAAATTAACCTAAAAATCAAAACAATTCTTGGCTGCAAAACAACAAACAAGTGAGCCTATCCAAGGTGTTTCACTCAGGTTAGGTGTACCTCAATCTCCTTCAAGTATAGACCCCTTTGAGATTAGCCAATATGTCTCAATTAGTCCTTCCTTCCAAGTGTGATGGCTTGAAAAGGATTATGTCTCACCAAGGCTTAACAACCATACAAGAAAGAGTAGAGGTCAAGAAATGAAAACTGAAAAGCACAATTTAGAAAAGGATACACTCTAGTAGGAATTGATATGACAAAACAAAGAGAGCCAAGAAGACACAAAGCAACAATTAAAGGCAAATTTAAAAAGCTAGCACACAAAAGATTAAACCTAGGAATGGCTCTAAAATGGATTACAAAAACCAAAACAAAATTTGTGCTAATGTTTTGAGGGTTTAAAATTCTTTTTCCAGCCACTGGACAGCAAACAAACCTCAATGAAAATCACACAAAATTTCAAGGCCAAGTGCTACAAAAATTGTTTTGTTTTCACTTTGATTTTTCTAGGTTTTTCTCCTTTGTTTTCTTTTCTTTTTCTTATCCTTTTGTCTCTTTCTTTTCTTTTTTTCTTTTGAACACAGAATATTAGCACTTAAAGCAGAGGCCAAACAATTGATAAAGAGGTTTCCAAGTGGTGGAGAAAATAAGAGCAAGAAGTGTAAACAATGTAAGTGTACTAGTCAAAATTTTCAACCACAAATGTTACTAGTTTTGGTACTAGTTTGTTCTTATCTTTTGTACACTTTGATTTTCGTTTTCTATACACTTCTAACTCTGTTTTCTTTTGTCAAAACAAGCACAAGACACACAAGGAATTGCTGGTCACAAATTGCTAAGAAACAAATAGCAATTGAAGTTCACAAAAATTGACTCTAGAACATGTTAGGTCTAATAACATGCATTGGAATCTTTTATGAGCACTCTAAGAATTATAAACGTCCAACCAACAATAACACCATACAAGAACAGAGGTTAACACATTCAGATTCAAAAAGAAAAAGGCACAACAATGATTTAATGACAAGTAAAACAACTACACATGACTCTAAGACAAAACTTGTAGATTAAGAAATGTAAAATGCTTATATTCTTGATTCTTTTTGGAGTTTCTTTTAAGACCGAATTATTTAGGAGTCCAATGGAAGATAAAAGCAGTCCTAAAACAATTAAAAAGACATACAAAGAATACCTAAGGCACACACAAAGATTGATTCACAAGAATTTAGAAGATGAACCAAAAACAAGCAAGACAAAGTGAGTGTGTTCTATAGATTTATAGATGTGACACAAGAACCACTCAAGGCACACAAACACAAGACACAAAAAGGAAATACATGGAGGAACAGTATAGACACATATTAAGATGGTTTGAACCGAATAAAACAAGACAAAGAAGCTTAGGAACGAATTTACCAAGGAGACCTAGCTTTGATACCAAATTATGGAAACTTGCTTGGAAAACCGGATTGATATTGATTTCCCTTCAAGCTCCTCCCTAGATCTTAGGCTCCTTGATCCTTCCTAAGCTTGCCTAAGGTCTCCAATGGAGGAGGAGACCTTAGAACCACCACGGTTTGGTGGAGAACACTCCCAAGAGGCGCCACTCCTTGTTGAAGAGATAAGCCTCTTCAATCTTCACCACACTCTTCTAGTGAAGGGATAAGAGAATTGGATGAAATAAAAGAGGTTTTGGGACTTTTAGAAGAGAGAAATCTGAACACAATTTCAGAAATGAAATCTCAATACATCCAAAAGTGTTTTACAAAGAGGGAAAAACGAAAATATAGGAGTAGGAAGCTTGGAGAGTAAGCTAGTCTTAACCATGGATCACTAGGAACCATGGTAAGGTCTAGCTAGCCACCCATGGTCTAGAGACTTGGAGAGCAAGCTCCTCACTTAGCTTGCTTGGTAAGCTAGCTAAGGAGAAGCTTGTGCTTCAAGCTTCCAAGCTTGAGAAGAACCAAGCTATTTGGCTAAGTGTGAACACAAGTGTGAACACAAGTGTGAACACATCTAGGTGGGCGGCTCTTTGGACTTAATTTACTCCAACCGGTTTTGAAATTGATAATTTGGTTTAGTTAGGTTCATCCAATGTGAATGGAACCTAGCTAAATCAAATCTATGAAAAATTAGGAGTAAAATGAGTCCAATATGTAAATTTTAGCCTAGGACCACCTTTTGGCTAAATTGCTAGTAACACTCTCTAGCTTGCTAATGGCACTCTCTAGCTTGCTAATGCCACTCCCAATCCTACTACTAGAAAACTAAGAAAAGAATGTATTTCTAGGTTAGGTTAAATGGAGTCAAAGTGCCCAAGTAACCTACCCTGGAAACAATATACAATAGCTACTAAAAAGGAAATAAAGTGCCTCACAAATACAAAGGAAAAAATACACCTATACAAGTATCTACTATATATAAGGTACAAGAAATCAAACTATACAATGTATTTACAATAGAGACTATGAGACTAACAAGAGGAATCATACTCAATACTCATATTGAGCATAGGTCTAAGAAGCACCTCCTCTCTAGAAGCCTCCTCTAGCCTCCTAACCATGGACTTAGTTAAAAGCCCAATGGTCTTCAAGTGTGAGCATCCTTGGATCACCCTTCACCCTTCTTGGTCTTACCTCTTCGAAAGGGATCCTTGGGGATTAGATTTCCATCAATAATTTATTAAATTTGAGCTATTAATAGTGTTAGACAAAAATATTTGAAATTTCTTGAAATTTATTGAAAATAATAAATCTTAGTGAGATGCGAGAGTCACTGAGATTTAAAATTTTTAAAAAAATTCAGTTGTTAATGGAGTGTTAAACAAACAATCAATTTGATATTGCTATAATTTTATTGGAAAGAATAAATCTTAGTGAGATACAGGAATCATCTAGATTTGTGATTTTCAATAGATTCTAGATAATAATAAAATGAGTTGGACACAAATACAATTGAGATTGTTTGAAATTTATAGAAAATAATAAATCTTAGTGAGATGCGAAAGTCACTGGATTTGTAATTTTTAGTATATTTGATTTACTAATAGTGTTAGATAAAAAATATTAGAGATTGCTTCAAATTTATTGAAAATAATAAATCTTAGTGAGATGTGGGAGTAACCGAAATTTGTAGCTTTCAATAGATTTTAGATAATGAAAAAAATTGTTAGACACAAATACATTTGGTATTGTTTGAAATTTATTGAAAATAATAAATCCTTGTGAGATATAGGAGTCACCGAGATTTGTAATTCTTAGTAAATTTGAGCTATTAATAGTGTTAGAAAAAAATATTGAAAATTGCTTAAAATTTATTGAAAATAATAAATCTTAGTGAGATGTAGGAATCACTAAGATTTATAATTTTAAAAAAATTTCAGTTGTTAATAGAGTGTTAGACGAACAATTTGATATTGCTAGAATTTAATTGGAAAGAATAAATCTTAGTGAGATGCGGGAGTCATTGAGATTTTTGATTTTCAATAGATTCTAGATAATAATAAAATGTGTTAGACACAAATACAATTGAGATTGTTTGAAATTTATAGAAAATAATAAATCTTATTTTTGATGCGAGAGTCACTAAGATTTGTAATTTTCAGTAAATTTGAGTTATTAATAGCGTTAGACAAAAAATATTGGAGATTTCTTGAAATATATTAAAAATAATAAATCTTAGTGAGATGCGAGAATCACCAAGATTTGTGATTTTTAATAGATTTTAGATAATGATAAAATGTGTTAGACACAAATACATTTGAGATTGTTTGAAATTTATTGAAAATAATAAATCTTAATGAGATGCGGGAGTCGCTGAAATTTGTAATTTTCAGTATGTTTGATTTATTAATAGTATTAGACAAAAAAAATATTAGAGATTGCTTGAAATTTATTGAAAATAATAAATCTTAGTGAGATGCAGGAGTCATCGAGATTTGTGATTTTCAATAGATTTTAGATAAGAATAAAAATTGTTAGACACAAATACTTTTGTTATTGTTTGAAATTTATTGAAAATAATAAATCTTAGTGAGATGCGGGAGTCACCAAAATTTGTAATTTTTGATAAATTTGACTTATTAATAAAGTGTTAGACAAAAATATGGGAGATTACTTGAAATTTATTAAAAATAATAAATATTAGTGAGATGCGGGAGTCACTAGATTTATAATTTTCAATAAATTTCAGCTTATGATAGAATGTTAGACAACATATATTGGATATTGTTTGAAATTTGTTGAAAATAATATATCTTAATGAGATGTGGGAGCCATCGAGATATGTTACTTTCAATAAATTTCATATATGAGATTTGTGATATATAATAAACTTAAACTATGAATAGATTGTTAGACAAAAAAATTGGATATTGGTTGAAATTTATTGAAAATTGTAAATCTTAGTGAGATGCGGGAGTCATCGAGATTTGTAATTTTCAGTAAATTTCACATAAAAATAAAATGTTAGATAAAATATATTGGATATTGTTTGAAATTTGTTGAAAATAAAAAATCTTATTAGTGAGATGTTGGAACCACTGAAATTTGTGATTTTCAATAAATTTCAAATAATAATAATGTTAGATACAAAAACATTTGAGATTGTTTGAAATTTATTTGATGGAGGAGGCCCATGGGCCAAGGGCCCAACTACTAGGGCTATGGTAAGGAGGATACAAGAGGAGTGGGCCCAAGCTCAAGGAAAGCCCATCACATTGTTTAGCTGGGCTTTGACTCAAGCCCAAGTAGATTAGGAGTAGTGTAAGGTTGAGCCTTAGAGCCTTGTATTTCTTTTGGGCCTTGTATTTTCGGCCATTTAGATTAGGAGATTCATTTGAAGGTCATTTGAATTTAGGGTTATTTAGGTTGCATGTGTATTTGCATTAGAATGTAATTAGTTTCACATTTGGTATGCATTTCGGCCATGTGCAACACATGCACATGGTGTGACGAAATGCAACTCAAATGGAAGCTTAATGACATTCTAAATGAAGTGCACATGGTGTGATCCGGGTTTAGGCTCCAAAATTTGAATTTTGAATTCAAATTTTGGGCGCCTAAGGTTAAGTGAACCATACCATGGTTTCACTTAACCTTAGGCTAACCCATGGTTCACCTTGACCTAATTTTCTCTATAAATTCTATATGGCCGAAACTTGTAAACACTTTTGGATTATATACATGAGATTTCTCCTCTTAGAACTCTCTCCCTCCGAAAGTCACTTGATCCTTTCTCTACCCTTCTTGAGCTCCTCTCTTTGTAGAGCTAGGATCACTCTCCTTCTTCCGGACTTGGCTAGAGCAAGCCTAGGTCACATTGGTGCTACTTGGAGTCTTCTTCCTTGACAACCTTCCAAGGAATTCGAGAAGCATTGCATTGTTCTTGAGGATTCACAAGTGGATTCTCATCAAGTGGTATCAAGAGCTTCGGTCTTCAAGAGATAAGCTCCTTATCTTGTCTTTTGAATGTTGATCCGTGGTTCATCTTGTTCATGTGTTCATCTTGTTCTCTTGTTCTTCTTGAGTTCTTGTCACTTTAGAGTTTATTCTTTCCTAGATCTAATTTTTTCCTTAAAATTTGATGGATCTAGTATCATGTTGCTTGAACGATTCATTTATGCGTTTATGACTATTTGCTTCCATGAATCATGCTCCAATTCTTTTGCCTATTAGGAATTTTCTGCCTATGAGCTTTTTGATTTGCTTGAGTCTTAATTGAAATTTTATTCGGTCAATATATGTTTGAGTCATTTTATTTTGAATCCATGTCTAGGAGTAATGTTTAGTTCTTTCTTGTTCATCATTCTTAGCTAAGCTTGTTTAACCTTTTCTTTCCATTTGCATCTTGAAATATTTTTTTGGATTTGGCCGAGATCCTTAGCGTTTGTGTGTGCTCATAATTTTGGTTTGAATTTGAATTCATAAACTACTACTAGTTCAGTAGTAGTTTTCTTAGAATTTAGGTTTCCTTTTCTTTAAAATGTCTTAAAAAAAATTTTCTCCAATCCGTGAGTTTGATTTTTGTGTGAGATTTGTGTGCTGAAATTTGTTGTTTAAGTTTCATTTTGAAATTTGAATTTGAGAGCCAAAACCGTGCATGTGCTAAACAAACAAGCAAGCATCAAAAGCATGTTGCATTTCCATTACATCTTAACCTAATTTGCTTGTCATTTGGAATTCAAAATTTGGATCCGATTTTTGGTGCTTCAATTTAAGTGTGACCGAGAGTGTGTGCTTGAATATTGTGTAAAGAAAAAAAGGCAATCTCCTAAGATAAAAAAAAATAGAACAAAGTCAAAACAAAATGCAAAAACAAAGTGATTAAAAAAAGAAAAAGAAAGTGCTAAACCTAATTACTAAAAGAAAAAGCCATAACAGGAGTTTTGTTCACAAAGTTTCTTCTCAGTTTGCCATTGTTCATTATATACATGATGTTTTCATCTTACATCTCTCGAGTGTTTTGGTTTTGTGAATCCATTCTAGATCCTTTCTAGGTTATTTCTTTCTTGTCCTAGCCAACTCTTGTCCTTGGTCATCTATATTGTCTTCTCCTACTCTACTCTTGTCTTCATTAACTCTCAATTCTCTTTGCTGTTTATGTTCACTTTTGAACTCAAGTGTGACCTATGTTTGACCTAGCCTATCTCCTTAGAAGCTAGTTCTACAAGGGTCATCAAAAGAGGACTAAGAGAAGGAGGAGGAAGGAAGGAGTGCTCTCGGACTTGACTACCAAAATATCAAACACCAAACACTTGTGGCTGGAAATTTTGTGACTGCTGGACTTGATACATCCGAGAAGATCCATTGGAGTTTCAAGTTGATTTGTAATTGAATTTAAAAAAAAAAAACAGAGTATTAGTGACGGATTTAGAGACCAAATTTCTCTTACTATTTTGAAATTTTGTTGCAAAATTGGTCACTAATCCCTCACTAATCTTGGTGGCTGTTTTGATTTCTCTTTAAGCCACTTGTTTCTTTTGCTGTTCAGCTTTGTAATTACCTTGTAATTGGCCATTTGTAGGAGTGTCTTGGGTGTGTCTTTGGTACACAACCGTCTCTCCTTAGGTTATTCATTTTCGTTAGAACTTGGTGAGAGTGGTCCTTGATTGATCTTTGGTATCTCTCAAGCTCTCACCCTAGGACACGTTTAGATAGTTTAATTCTTGCAATCATACTTGTTTTAATTTGCTTTCTTTTGTCTAGCATATCTTAGTTCACAAATCACAAAAATAATTTTCATTGAAAAGTTTTTGGTAGAGATTAACTACAAGGGGGATTAGTACTTTTTACTTGGAGAGACTTAGTTATTAAGTGGCTCTTAGTAGCTCACCTCCCTCCAAAGTTCAATTTGTATACTTAGTTCCCCAAGTACTTAGTCTTAGCCTTGTACAAAAATTGATTTTACAACTTCTTTCTTTAAAAGAAATCTTTCTCCTATAATGGAAGAATTTTTCACTCCTCAAAGTGATAGTAATTCAAGTGATTACAATGATATGTCAAAGGTAACACATGAATTAAGATCACTTAAAATTTGGAAAGAGCAAGAGTCCAAACAAAGATTAAAAGAAAAGCTTGAAAGAGAGGCTCAACTTGCTCTTTTAGAGGAGGAAATTCGTTTGTTAAAGGAGAAAGAGGAAAAATTACACCACAAGCACCGAAGTAGACATAGCTCCCAAACTCATAGTTCAACCCTAGGAGAGCCAATGCATGATGATAGCCTAGCCTTAGGAGATCATTACCAACAACCTCCTAGAAGAGTTCATAGGACCCCCAAGGCAAGGGAATCTAGGGTAGATCTCCCTTATTTTCATGGCAAAGATGATGTTGAGGGGTACCTTGATTGGGAGATGAAGGTTGAACAAATCTTCACTTGCCATCAAGTGAGTGAAGAAAGGAAAGTATCCCTAGCCACCTTAAGCTTTCAAGGTCATGCCATGTATTGGTGGACTTCCCTTGTGAGGGATAGGCGTCTCCATAATGATCCTCCAATTCAATATTGGAATGAATTAAGGAGTGCCTTGAGAAGGAGGCATATTCCCTCTTACTACATTATGGAGCTTATCAAAAAGCTCCAAAGACTCCATCAAAGAAATATGACTGTGGAAGAGTATAGACAAACGATGGAGTTATACTTAATGAGGGTTGGCATTAGGGAGGAAGAAATTATTACTATTGCTAGATTTTTGAGTGGGTTGACTTTTGAGATAAGAGATAAGGTTGAGCTTCTTCCATATATAGATTTGAATGACTTGGTTCAACTTTGTATCAAAGTTGAAGAACAAAATTTGAGAAAGAATTTCAAAACAAGCTCATACTCATATTCTTACTCAAAGGTTGACTACAAGAGGGAGGGCAAGAAAAACAATTTTGAAAAGAAAAATACTTTTGACTCCCCCAAAAATCTAGACAAGGGTAAAGAAAAAGACAAAAAAACAAACACCTCACACACAAGCACCAAGTCTAGTGATATAAAGTGCTTTAAATGTCTTGGGAGAGGCCACATTGCTTCTTAATGCCCTAATAAAAAGGTCATGATTCTAAGGGGCCAAGACATTTATAGTAGCCAAGATGAAGCTACTACTTCTCCATCTTCAAGTGAGGATGAAGAAGAAGCAAGTGAGGAGAAGTCATGTGAAGTCACTTACCCTTATAATGGGGAACTTCTTATGATGAGAAGGGTCCTAAACAACCAACCTAGTGATACACAATCCCAAAGAGAGAACATATTTCACACAAGATGTAATATTTCAAACAAGGCTTGTTCTCTCATAGTGGATAGTGGATCTTGGTGCAATTATTGTAGCACTAGGATGGTTGAAAAGTTGGGCTTGACTACCACACCCCATCCCAAACCTTATCAACTTCATTGGCTTAATGATGATGGGGATATGGTGGTCAACCAACAAGTGGAAGTCGAGTTTTCTATTGGGAACTATCAAGATAAAGTTAAATGTGATGTAGTTCCCATGGAAGCTTGTCATATTTTATTGGGTAGGCCATGGCAATTTGATAAACAAACTCATCATGATGGCCTAACCAATAAAATAACTTTCACTCATAAGGGTAAGAATTTTGTGCTTCATCCTCTATCACCTTCACAAGTGATGGAAGATCAAGTACAAATGAAGACCAAACGTGAGCAAGAGAAAGGAAAACAAAAAAAAATTAAAAAAAAAACTTCTAAAAATTAGTGAACAAGAGGATTCTAGAGAGACTAGTGTTCCCTTCCTAAAGATAGTTCAAGAAGAGATTTTTGACACAAAACCTTTACACAAAACTTCTCTCTTTCTTGAACCATCTTCTCATATCCTCATGTGTAGAGGAACACTCACATGCATTGCCACAAGTTCTTTGGAAACTTCTCTACCTCTTGAAGTTAAAAATCTTTTGAAAGAGTTTGATGATGTATTTCCTAGTGAAGGCCCAGTGGGACTTCCACCTTTTAGGGGAATAGAGCATCAAATAGATCTTGTGCCTGGGGCTAGTCTTCCCAATAGACCAGCCTATAGGACCAATCCACAAGAAACAAAAGAGATAGAAAAGCAAGTACAAGAGTTGTTGGATAAGGGTTGGATTCAAAAAAGTCTAAGCCCTTGTGCTATGCCTGTAATTTTGGTGCCAAAAAAAGATGGAAAATGGAGGATGTGTTGTGACTGTAGAGCCATCAACAACATCACAATAAAATATAGGCACCCAATTCCTAGGCTTGATGACATGCTTGATGAATTGCATGGGTCATCCATATTTTCCAAAATAGATCTTAAGAGTGGATATCACCAAATTAGAATCAAGGAAGGTGATGAGTGGAAAACTGCTTTTAAGATTAAGTTTGGATTATATGAATGGTTAGTAATGTCTTTTGGGCTTACTAATTCACCTAGCACATTCATGAGGCTAATGAATCATGCCCTTAGGGATTGCATTGGTAGGTTTGTAGTTGTTTATTTTGATGATATTTTAATCTATAGCCAAAGTCTAAGTGATCATATGGATCACCTAAGACAAGTCCTACTTGTTCTTAGAGACAATCACTTGTTTGCCAATGTATACAAGTGCACTTTTTGTGTGGATAATGTTATTTTTCTAGGTTTTGTGGTAAGCAAAAAGGGGGTTCATGTGGACCCCGAGAAAATCAAAGCCATCCAAGAATGGCCTATTCCTACTAATGTTAGTGAAGTTAGGAGCTTCCATGGTTTGGCAAACTTTTATAGAAGATTCGTTTCTAACTTCTCTACATTAGCTTCACCTCTCAATGAGTTGGTGAAGAAGGATGTGGTCTTTGAGTGGCAAGAAAAACATAATTTAGCTTTTCAAGAGCTTAAGCAAAAACTCACTCAAGCACCTGTTCTAGCTTTACCCGATTTTAGCAAAACCTTTGAGCTAGAATGTGATGCTTCAGGTCTTGGCATAGGAGCTGTGTTATTACAAGGTGGCCACCCTACAGCCTATTTCAGTGAAAAACTTCATGGGGCTGCCTTGAACTACCCTACCTATGACAAGGAGTTGTATGCTTTAGTTCGTGCCCTTCAAACTTAGGAACATTATCTTGTGACCAAGGAATTTGTTATTCATAGTGATCATGAATCACTTAAATATTTGAATTGTCAACATAAGTTAAATAAGAGGCATGCAAAATGGGTTGAGTACCTTGAACAATTTCCTTATGTCATCAAATATAAGAAAGGCTCTACAAATGTAGTAGCTGATGCTTTGTCAAGAAGACATCATTTATTGAACATCCTAGGTTCTCAAATACTAGGGTTTGATGACTTCAAGGATTTGTATGAGAAAGACCTTGATTTTGCTAACTTTTATGCATTATGTATTCAAAAACCTTATCAAGGGTACTATATTTCTGAGGGGTATCTTTTTAAAGAAAATAAACTTTGTGTACCCCAAGGATCTATTAGGAAACTCTTGGTAAAGGAGAGCCATGAGGGTGGGCTCATGGGGCATTTTGGAATTGATGGAGGAGGCCCATGGGCTAAGGGCCCAACTACTAGGGCAATGGCAAGGATGATGCATGAAGAGTGGGCCCAAGCCCAAGGAAAGCCCACCACTTTATTTTGTTGCGCTTTGTCTCAAGCCCATTAGATTAGGGTTAGCATAGGATTGGGCTTTAGTGCCTTGTAATTTCCTTTGGGGCCTTGTATTTCCGGCCTTATAGTGTAGGAATTTCATTTAGAGGTCATATGAATTTAGGGTTATTTAGGTTACATGTGAATCTACATTAGCATGTAATTAGAAGCACATTTGGAGTGCATTTCGGCCATGTGCTACACATGCACAAGGTGTGATCCGAAATGCAACTCAAATGGCTTCCTAATTACATGCCAAATTAGTGCACATGGGGGGGTGGCCGGTTGGCACCAAAATTTGAATTTTAGAATTCAAATTTTGGCGCCTAGAGTTAAGTTAACCATACCATGGTTTTACTTAACTCTAGGTGAACCCAACTTAAACCCTTAACCGAATTTTACCTATAAATCATCCCTTGGCTGAGTATTGTGATACTTTGGAAATTATTGAATGAGCATTCCTCTCAAAGAATTCTCTTCTCCGAAGTCACCTTTGCTTCTAGCCTCTACCCTACTTGAGAGCTTCTCTTTGTAGAGCTAGAACATCTTATCTTCTTTGGACTTAGCTTGAATGCAAGCCTAGGTCACCTTGCTCCTTTGAGGCATCTCAATTCCTTGAAGAATCATCTAAGGAAATCCGAAAAGGAGTGAAGAATCCATGTGCATCCAAGTGGAAGTACATCAAGTGGTATCAAGAGCTTCGGTCTTCAAGAGATAAGTTCATCTTCTTGAATTTTGATCTGTGGTCCAATTTGTTCATCTTGTGTTCATATTGTTCAATTTTTGAGTTCATGTCATTTTAGAGTTGATTCTTTCCTAGATCTATTTTCTTGTCTTAAAATTGATGGATCTAGTTTTGGTTTTGCTTAAGTGATTCATATATGCATTTTACTTTGAATTGCTTCCATGAATCATGCTCCATTCTCTTGTGCTTAATTAGGAATTTTCTGCCTATTAGCCTTTGATTTTGTTTGAGTCTTCTTTGAATCTTATTCGGTCAATTGAATGCTTGAGTCTTTTATTTTTAAATCCATGTCTAGTAGGTTTGTGTAGTTCTTATATGTTCATCTTTCTTAGCAATGCTTGTTGATCCTTGTTAATTTTTTATTTGCATCTTGAAACAATTTTCTGGATTTGGCCGAGATCCATTTCTTTTCTTTGGTATAAGCTCATGAATTTTGTTTCATTTTTGAGTTCATAAACTACTACTAGATCATTAGTAGTTTTCTTAGAATTTTAGGCTTCCAAAATTTTGAAAATGTCTTACCAAAAAAGTTTAAATCCGTGAGGTTTGATCTTGTGTCATTGGTGTGTGCTGGAAAATTGTGTTTGGATTGCAATTTGAATTTTAAAAATTGGAGCCAAAACCGTGCATGTGCTACATAAACCAACCAAGCATCAAAAGCATGTCACATGTTCATTACATTTTAACCTAATTTATGTAGCATTTGAATTTCAACTTGAATCCGGTTTTGGTGCTTCATTTAAGGTGTGACCGAAAATTTGTGAGGCTCTTTTGAATTAAAAGAAAAAGGCAACTCCTAGAGTTTAAAAAAAAAAAAAAAAAAAAGAAGAAGAAAAAAAAATTCAAAATCAAAAGTGAATTTTAAAAAAAAAAAAATGCTAAACCTAATTTGAAAAGCAAAAGCCAATTAAGGAGTTTAGTTTCTCAATTTGTTTCTTCTCAGTTCCTACTTGTGTTTGACTCATTAAAAGAAATTTTCAGCTCACCTATTTTGAGTGTTTGGTTTTGTGCATCTACTCTAGAACTATTCTTAGATCATTTCCTTCTTGTTCTAGTCAACTACTTATTTGAGTCACATAAACTTGTCATTTCTTAATCTACTCTTGTCTTTCTTTTCCTTCAATATTTCTTTTGATGTTCGTATCTTGTGATAATCAAAGAGTGACCTAAGCTTGACCTAGCCTATCTTCATAGAAGCTAGTTCTACAAGGGTCATCAAAAGAAGCCAAAGGAAAGGAGGAGGAAGGAAGCTAGAGGTGGCTTGTGGATTTGAACACTTAAACACAAACACCAAATATTCTTGGCTGAAAATTTTGAAGTGGCTGGACCAGAATTTCCGTGAAGACTTCTTGGAGATTCAATTGAAGATTGTATTTGAATTTGAAAATACAAGGATTAGTGACGGATTTTAGAGACCAATTTTTCCTTACTAATTTGAATTTTTGTTGCAAATTTGGTCACTAATACCTCACTAATTCTTAGTGGCTATTTTCTTAAAATTACTTTAAGCCACTTGTTCTTTGTTGTTCATACTTTGTATTTGGCCATTTCAAGGAGTGTCTTGGAAGTGTCTTTGGTACACAACCATCTCTCCTTAGGAATAGAATTTTCGTTAGTACTTGGTGGGAGTGGTCCTTGATTGATCTTTGGTATCTCTCAAGCTCTCACCCTAGGACACGTTTAGATAGCTTATTACTCTTGTTTATCTTTTGTTTTAATTGCTTTCCTTCGACTAGTATGCCATAGCTCATCAAAAAATAATTTTTCATTGAAAAGAATTTGGTAAAGATTAACTACAAAGGGGATGTCGCCACCGGCCCGAAACGGGGCTTTCGGCATTCGCGAAGGATGGTTGGACTCGTTATTTGTTTTAAAAATGTGGATTGCTAGAATGACTTATTCTCAAACTGAGACCTCGTCAAACGAGCAATTTTATTAAAAGGCTCACCAATCCATATTAATCCCAAGCGGGACCCTCCATGGATTAGTGGTTTTCGCAAAAGGAGGGTTCGTGGAGTCGCCACCAATGTTTTACTCAAAACATTGGAAAAAGGGATAAGGCAATTGATTTAAAAATCAACTTTGGCCACTACAACCAGAGTTGGGTAAGGGAGTCGGTTACGCGTGGGGAAGGTGTTAGCACCCCACAGCGCCCCTTTCGGGTTCCCTATGACAGATTATTTTTAAAAGAACAGTATAAAATTACTAAATTACCCCTATTTATTCTAAGCAATTATAAATTGACTATCTACATGATGACAGTTTAAATATGCACACAGAAAGCAGTAAAAGGAAGGATTGAAGGGAAACCTCTTGAAGCGTGCTTTTATATATTGCAAAGAACTGGGAAGCGTTTTGGCGTTCCCTCGCTCTACAAGCCCGCTCCTCGCTCTCCTAGAACAAAATTTTAACTAAGGGAATCAAAAAGATTTCCCCTCGACTAGGTTCGATCCTCAAGCAAAATGGCTCGGGGCTCAAGAACTTCGTCGGATCAACTCTCCGAGTGTTTTCTCGGGCAGAACACTGCTCAAAAACCCCAGAATACTCAAGGAGAGGGTTGAAACTATCCCAAAAAGTGTGGAATGACGTCCAATTGACGTCATATTTATAGGGAATAGGCGCAATACGGCCTACAGGGGCAATACGGCCGTATTGAAATTTTTGAACTTCAATACGGTCGTATTGAAGTTCAATACGGTCGTATTGAAATTCAGAAATTTCAATACGCCCGTATTGAGTTCGCTGCGGTTGTATTGAAGTGTCAATACGGTCGTATTGACTTCAGTACGGCCGTATTGAAGTTTCAGAAACTTCAATACGCCGTATTGAGTTTCGCTGCGGCCGTATTGAAGCTTCAATACGGCCGTATTAAGTTCAGTACGGCCGTATTGGGCTTTTTCCCTCCACTTCCTTATTTTGAGCTATTCTAAGACCTCTAGACCTACAGAGAACCCTCCTAGGGCCTTCGAGGAGTCCTTCTGGCTGATTATCCTTCAGTCTTCGAGAGTCTTCAAGCTTTATTTCCGACCCGGACAATTTTAGGGGTCTACAGCTGCCCCCCCTTTACTTAGTCAGACGGCCTTTTGGTGTATCGGCTGACAAGTAAAGGAGTTGACCCAATTGTCCGGGTATTGCGCCGACCTTCTGACTTGTAGCGTCTTCCGGTGGAAAAATGTTGAGTAGCCTCTCCAGGTGGGTGCATACCTCGGCGCTTCTGACATCCTCGGTAGCTGAGTTTACCTTCTCCAAGGTCAACTTCACTCGACGCCCGAGCCGGAAGTTGGACATCAACGCGCCTCTGATGACGCTGATGGTTGAGTACCGCCTCTCCAGGCTTAGCTTCACTCTTTGTTTGAGCCGGAAGCTAAGTACCTTTGTGACGACGGTGAGCAGTGTGAGTTTTGCCTCTCCAGGCCTTGCTTTGCTTGTTGCCCAAGCTGGAAGCTGTAAGTACCGTCTCTCCAGGCTTAGCTTCACTCTTTGTTTGAGCCGGAAGCTAAGTACCTTTGTGACAACGGTAAGCGGTGAGTACCCCTTTTCCAGAGATAGCTTCGCTCATTGCCCGAGCCGGAAGCTGCATACCTCCGTGTTTGTGACGACGGGGTAGCGTGAATATCTCCTTTCCAGGGATTCGTGATGATTTTGTCTCCACAGTCCACGATGCTGCTTCGACGGTTGTTTTTTGATTTTGTGCCACTAAGGGCTGGATAACGCAGGGATCCGTCTAGGGGATGTGCAGTTACTCATAGGTTCTTGTGTCCCAACTTTCCATTGCGTAGTTGGTTCCCACTGGGGAATTTCTGATTCCTTTGGGTGCAGACACAAAGATGCTCTTTCTGATGTGAGCGGTGCCTTATGATTGGCTGACGTCCTTTCGACGTTGGTGGAGTATCCCGGTTATCCTTGTTCGGGTGTCTCTTTTGGTTTTCTGATTTTGCTGCCTCTGTGTAGGCTGTTATCCACTGGGGGATTTTGTCGTTGATTTTGATTAGCCTCTTCTGTTAGGCGTATCAGCTTGACGTTCAATGATTGGCTGAGAGCCAGATTCCACTTGGGGAATGATTATTGATTTTTTTATTTTTCTCCTTCTGCAGGGATGCCTCTTGAGTAGGCGACTGGGGATTTGGGGATCTTATGTATCCCAGAGTATTATTTAGGAAGCCTCTACAGGCTTAGCCTCACTCGACACTTGAGTTGGAGAGCTATCTTCACTGAGGAAGTTTTAAAGTCCTTTGACTTGGATATTCTTCTTGGGCGATCGTGTTTCCATTAGGGACTTTGACGATCTTGCTTGATAGCTCTTGCTGGGGATTTTGAATCCAAGAGCATGAGTTGAGGTTCCCTCTGGGGAGTATTATTTCTGCGAGCCTCTCCAGGCTCAATTATTCTTTGATGTGGAGGATGAGGAGTATTTTGGTAAGCCTCTCCAGGCTCAGTTATTCTGTACAAACTGTTTGTTGGATTTTCTGTATCCTTGCCTTTTTTATTTTCGGCTTTTTCTGTATTTTGCTTTTTCTTCTGATTTGGCTTTTTCTGTATTTTGCCTTTTTTATGTTTTTGGCTTTTGCTGTACAGAATTTAAATTGCTAGAGAAATTAAATTCAGTTATTATGAGAGAGTATTATTTCGGCAAGCCTCTCCAGGCTCAGTTATTTTGTAGGAGTATTATTTCGGCAAGCCTCTCCAGACTCAATTATTCTGAAGGAGTATTATTTCGACAAGCCTCTCCAGGCTCAATTATTCTGTGGGAGTATTGTTTCGGCAAGCCTCTCCAGGCTCAATTATTCTGAGAGTATTCTTTCGGCAAGCCTCTCCAGGCTCAGTTATTCTGAGAGTATTCTTTCGGCAAGCCTCTCCAGGCTCAGTTATTCTGTATGACGCTGTTGATTTTCTGAATCTTTGCATTTTGTTTGCTGCTGTCATACACAAGCAATTTTTTCTATTTTTTCTATTTTATGCAATTGCCTCATGACGAGGTCTTTGAAAATTTCTTTATGGCCAATACGGCCGCATCCATTTCAGTACGCCCATGTTTGAGTTAAAAATTTGTTCATAACCCCAATTTTAGTACGGGTGTACTGAACATGGTACGGGCGCATTGTTTTTTTCTGAAGTTTATATATTCTTTGTTTTTTTTGTTTGTTTTTTCAATAAACAGAGAATAAGTGATCTTCCAGTACACCTATCATCTGTATGCATGTATGTGGTATGATGCACCTAATTCTATTTGACTCTTTTTTCAAAAGAATTAACCGATGCGTTTTTGGATTTTTGCCATTCCTCTTAGACGGGCTGTGCGCTGCCGACTTCTGTAACCGAGGAATGATGCGTATTATATTTGAGATTTGGTGTCATCAACCAAATGATCCTTCCCTTTCTTTAGAAGATGTGTCAACCCTCCTATTGACCACTATATCTCCATGTTTCCACTAGATTATTCAAAAATCGTTGGGATAAGAGAGAAAAGAAGGAAAGGGTATATTTTTCAAAAGTTTGTGTTTTAGAGGGGATTATTTTATTTTTTGAAAAATGGATTTTGTAAGAATGGCTGGCCAATGGTAGGCTTAAATGTTTAGGTTTGTTCGATTAAACACTTATGAGGTTAAGCACATCTTTGTTATTAATGATTGTGCTTTGACAACTTGGATAGCTTTTCTTGAGCCCCTTGTTGAATTCAATTGATGGTACCATCATGGATTTATTTTGTTTTTTTCTTTTTTTGACGGCCCTAACTTTTGCCTAAAACACCCTTTTGTGATGTCTTAGCGGGCTTTTGTATTCATTTTGTAACCCTAACTTTTGCCTAGGTCACCCTTTTCGTGGGATTCCTAGCGGGTTTTTGTCTTCATTTTGTAACCCTAACTTTTGCCTAGGTCACCCTTTTGTGGGATTCCTAGCGGGTCTTTTGCTCTTATTTTTGCGCAGTCCCCTTTTTGGGTTTCCTGCCGAGCTTATTATCTTTAGGATTTCTTTTATCCATGATGGCACTTATTGATGCCAAGAAAAGGTGCTCCAAGCTGTCATGCACATTTCCACATAAAAATGATGCGGGTTTATTGTTATCAAGACGATTTTAACCTCACTTATGTTCATTCAAACAGGGTTAAATAACGTGGTTTAGATTTTTATTGCGAGCAAGAAAAGAAGCAATAAAGAAATAATGAAGAATGATTTTATTATAATCATAATGGAAACATGTGCCCTATCGAGGCTCGGGGGTCGGGCTGTCCCCGAGGAGTGATCTCTAATAGTCACTGAATTTACACATCCCTATTAGAAGGAAAAGGACACTTGATGACGACAGCTGGCCTTGACGTTTGTGAACCAGCCTTCCTAAAGATCCGGCTTAAAGAACGTCGAGAAGGATCTTGATTCCTCTTCGTTCTTTGATCTTTAACAGGGTTGTATCCTAACCCTTGTTTCCCCGGATTGTCCTTGATAATGGGTAGCTCCGGGATTCCTTGGGAGTACTTGCCCAATCCTTGTCCTGGCAAGTATCCGTTCTTTGTGAGCATATGAGCTACCTTCTTCATTTCTCGAGGAAACGTTTCAACATTGGCAATTTCCAATGCTTGGAAGGCGGTTTCCAAAGCTTCCTCTGCTGCATCCACATAAGGTATGTTGGATGGCTTGCTGATGAGTATGTCATCTTCAGCTTGTACAGTCACCAGTTTGTCACCCACTATGAACTTGACTTTCTGGTGGAGCGTAGAGGGTACAGCTTTCGCATCATGAATCCAAGGTCGGCCGAGGAGACAGCTGTATGCGGGAGTAATGTCCATCACTTGGAATTCGACATTAAAGATAGTGGGTCCAATTTGGATTGGAAGATTGATCTCTCCCACCACTTCTCTTTTAGAACCATCGAAGGCTCGAACGATCATGTTGCTCGGGCGTATTTGGACTCCCTTGATTGCCAATTGCTTGAGCGTTCTTTTTGGCATCACATTCAAGGAAGATCCATTATCTACCAAGACTTTAGCGATGTGATACTCCTTGCACTTTACAGAGATGTGCAAGGGCTTGTTATGATTCGGTCCCCCAGCGGGGATTTCTTCATCGGTGAAGGTGAGGTGATCACTAGCCGTGATGTGACTAACAATCCCCTCAAACTTGTCTTGGGAGATAGTGTGCGACACATATGCCTCGTTCAAGACTTTCGACAGAGCTTGCCGATGCGGTTCGGAACTTAGGATCAACGACAACAGCGTAATCTTTGCTGGCGTCCTATGAAGTTGATCCACGATGGAGTACTCGCTCTGTCGGATAAACTTTAACAGCTCGTCTGTCTCCTCCTCGGATTCTTTTTCCTCGGTTTTCTTTTCTTTTTTTTTTTTTATTATTCTTGGGGGCTTTATCATGAAGATCTTCGGGAGTGTAGATCCTGCCACTCCTAGTCATGCCCCCAAGTCCAGCGATATTGGAGATATCACTGTCGGCAGAAGTATGGATGTCGTATATCCATGGCACAGCCTTATTCGATTCGTAAGGAAAAGGCCTTGGAGCAATGATCCTTAATGGTGTTGGACCTTCCCCTTTATTCGTCTTGATTGCCAACAACGGAGTTGGTGTGCGCTCGCTTGGCGCGGTTGTTGGCTTGCATTTAATAACGAACGGCGTGCGGTCCATCTTGAACATACGCATCGATTATTTCTTTCTTTTTATTAATATTTATTAATGAATTACTAGGAGGGATGTATGAAATGCAAATCTAGATCCCTCCATGATCTTTGATAAGAATGCATGATATGAGATGATGACGATGAATATGCATGCATTGTGTTTATTCAACTAAGCATTATCATGTTTTTAGGATGTCCCTAAGATGATGCATGATATTGCTTGGTTTGGATAAATAACCCTTTTTCTTTTTTGGGTATTTTTTATTATTATTATTTTTTTTTTGGTGAAAAGGGAAACTACCTATATGAATGTGATGAAGGTAGATGTTAACACCGTATAATGGAAGATTCTTATTCCTATTTATTCTTATTTTTAAAAGAATAGGAATGTTGTATGTTTAAAGAAATGCAATGTATGCTCAAACAATTTCACATAAACAATGCACAAACAATTCACTCATCCACGAACAGTCACGAGCGAATCACGAGGTAGGGGTATCCTGCAGAAAGGTGCATATTCAAGGTAGGTTCTAACTGTTCTCACCAGTCCAAGGCCCCCAAGGTGCCCCCATTATAGGGACCCAATTCCTCTCGTCGTGGGTCGATGGAAAGTTCCAACGCACCGTCGGACTTAAGTTCATGGTTATCACCTTGAGTGATGCTTTCCGACAACGGTCTACGGGCACCTATAGACCCATTCGACAACCGGCCGTACTAACATCCACTCCCTATGGTTAATCACTCATGCCCCCGGGTATAGAGGGAACTGTTGTGTGCAAAGGTTTGTGTACAGTTTGTATTTCAAACAATTGCGGAATTTAAACATACAACAGTTATTTAAAGCCATATAATAAATCATGTTATCATACAAGCAAGGGGTAACGAAGTAATTTTTAACTATTATTTGTTAAAAACAATCTGTCACTAAATGGGACTGACTCTCGAAGCTTCCCCAGCAGAGTCGCCATCTGTCGCCACCGGCCCGAAACGGGGCTTTCGGCATTCGCGAAGGATGGTTGGACTCGTTATTTGTTTTAAAAATGTGGATTGCTAGAATGACTTATTCTCAAACTGAGACCTCGTCAAACGAGCAATTTTATTAAAAGGCTCACCAATCCATATTAATCCCAAGCGGGACCCTCCATGGATTAGTGGTTTTCGCAAAAGGAGGGTTCGTGGAGTCGCCACCAATGTTTTACTCAAAACATTGGAAAAAGGGATAAGGCAATTGATTTAAAAATCAACTTTGGCCACTACAACCAGAGTTGGGTAAGGGAGTCGGTTACGCGTGGGGAAGGTGTTAGCACCCCACAGCGCCCCTTTCGGGTTCCCTATGACAGATTATTTTTAAAAGAACAGTATAAAATTACTAAATTACCCCTATTTATTCTAAGCAATTATAAATTGACTATCTACATGATGACAGTTTAAATATGCACACAGAAAGCAGTAAAAGGAAGGATTGAAGGGAAACCTCTTGAAGCGTGCTTTTATATATTGCAAAGAACTGGGAAGCGTTTTGGCGTTCCCTCGCTCTACAAGCCCGCTCCTCGCTCTCCTAGAACAAAATTTTAACTAAGGGAATCAAAAAGATTTCCCCTCGACTAGGTTCGATCCTCAAGCAAAATGGCTCGGGGCTCAAGAACTTCGTCGGATCAACTCTCCGAGTGTTTTCTCGGGCAGAACACTGCTCAAAAACCCCAGAATACTCAAGGAGAGGGTTGAAACTATCCCAAAAAGTGTGGAATGACGTCCAATTGACGTCATATTTATAGGGAATAGGCGCAATACGGCCTACAGGGGCAATACGGCCGTATTGAAATTTTTGAACTTCAATACGGTCGTATTGAAGTTCAATACGGTCGTATTGAAATTCAGAAATTTCAATACGCCCGTATTGAGTTCGCTGCGGTTGTATTGAAGTGTCAATACGGTCGTATTGACTTCAGTACGGCCGTATTGAAGTTTCAGAAACTTCAATACGCCGTATTGAGTTTCGCTGCGGCCGTATTGAAGCTTCAATACGGCCGTATTAAGTTCAGTACGGCCGTATTGGGCTTTTTCCCTCCACTTCCTTATTTTGAGCTATTCTAAGACCTCTAGACCTACAGAGAACCCTCCTAGGGCCTTCGAGGAGTCCTTCTGGCTGATTATCCTTCAGTCTTCGAGAGTCTTCAAGCTTTATTTCCGACCCGGACAATTTTAGGGGTCTACAGGGGATTAGTAATTTTTACTTGAAGAGGCTTGGTTTTTAAGTGGCTCCTAGTAGCTCACCTCCCTCCAAAGTTCAATTTGTATACATAATCCTCCTAGTACTTAGTCTTAACCTTGCATAAAAACAATTGATTTTCCAAGTTCATTTTTTAGAAAGCAACTTTCTCCTATAATGGAAGAATTTTCTACCCCTCAAAGTGATAGTAATTCAAGTGATTACAATGACTTGTCAAAAGTAACACATGAATTAAGATCACTTAAGCTTTGGAAGAAGCAAGAAGCCAAGCAAAAACTTAAAGAAAAGATTGAAAGAGAGGCTCAACTTGCTCTCTTAGAGGAAGAGATTCGTTTATTAAAGGAGAAAGAAGAAAAATTACACCACAGGCACCGAAGTAGACATAGCTCCCAAAGTAATTCAACCTTAGGAGAGTCAATGCATGATGATAGTCTAGCTTTAGGAGATCATTATCAACAACCTCCTAGAAGAGTTCATAGGACCCCCAAGTCAAGGGAATCTAGGGTAGATCTCCCTTATTTCCATGGAAAAGATGATGTGGAGGGGTACCTAGATTGGGAGATGAAGGTGGAACAAATTTTCACTTGCCACCAAGTAAGTGAAGAAAGAAAAGTCTCCCTCGCCACTTTAAGTTTTCAAGGTCATGCCATGTATTGGTGGACTTCTCTTGTGAGAGATAGGCGTCTCCATAATGATCCTCCAATTCAATATTGGAATGAATTAAGGAGTGCCTTGAGGAGGCGGCATATACCCTCTTACTACACTAGGGAGCTTATCAACAAGCTCCAAAGACTTCATCAAAAAAATATGACTGTGGAAGAGTATAGACAAACGATGGAGTTATACTTAATGAGGGCTGGCATTAGGGAAGAGGAAAACATTACCATTGCTAGGTTTTTAAGTGGATTAACTTTTGATATAAGAGATAAAGTGGAGCTTCTCCCTTATAGGGATTTGAATGATTTGGTTCAACTTTGCATCAAGGTTGAACAGCAAAATTTGAAAAACGGATTTAAAAGCTCATACTCATCATCTTATTCTAAGGTTGACTACAAGAGGGAAGACAAGCAAAATGATTTTGAAAAGAAAAACACTTTTCCCTCTAAAAACCTAGACAAGGGCAAAGAAAAGGAAAAAAAGAAAAAAACAAACACTTCACACACTAGCACTAAGACTAGTGACATAAAATGCTTTAAGTGTCTTGGGAGAGGCCACATTGCTTCTCAATGCCCTACTAAGAAGGTTATGATTTTAAGGGGGCAAGACATTTATAGTAGCCAAGATGAAGCTACTACTTCTTCCTCTTCAAGTGAGGATGAAGAAGAAGCAAGTGAAGGAGACTCATGTGAGGTCACTTATCCTAATAATGGGGAACTTCTTATGATGAGAAGGGTCCTCAATAACCAACCTAGTGATACACAATCCCAAAGAGAGAACATTTTTCATACAAGATGTAACACTTCAAACAAAGCTTGTTCTCTCATAGTGGATAGTGGATCTTGATGCAATTGTTGTAGCACTAGGATGGTTGAAAAGTAGGGTTTGACTACTACTCCCCACCCAAAACCTTATCAACTTCATTGGCTTAATGATGATGGGGATATGGTGGTCAACCAACAAGTGGAAGTCGAGTTTTCTATAGGGAACTATCAAGATAAAGTTAAATGTGATGTAGTTCCTATGGAGGCTTGTCATATTTTATTGGGTAGACCATGGCAATTTGATAAACAAACTCATCATGATGGTCTAACTAATAAAATAACTTTCACCCATAAGGGTAAGAAGTTTGTTCTTCATCCTCTATCACCGTCACAAGTGATGGAAGATCAAGTTCAAATGAAGACCAAACGTGAGCAAGAAAAAAACAAAAAAATTGACACAAAAAAAAAAAGTTCTAAAAAATAGTGAAAAAGAGGATTCTAGAGAGCCCAGTGTTCCCTCTCTAGAGATTGTTCAAAAAGCGAGTTTTCAACCAACACTTGGACATAAAACTTCTCTCTTTATTGAACCATCTTCTCATATCCTCATGTGTAGAGGAACACTAACTTGCACTGCCACTTCTTCTTTGGAAACTTCTTTACCTCTTGTGGTTCAAACCCTTTTAAAAGAATTTGATGATATATTTCCCAAGGAAGGCCCAATTGGACTTCCTCCTTTTCGGGGAATAGAACATCAAATAGATCTTGTGCCTGGGGCTAGTCTTCCAAATAGACCAGCCTATAGGACTAATCCACAAGAAACCAAGGAGATAGAGAAGCAAGTACAAGAGTTGTTGGAGAAGGGCTGGATTCAAAAGAGTCTAAGTCCTTGTGCTGTACCTGTCATTTTGGTGCCAAAAAAAGATGGAAAATGGAGGATGTGTTGTGACTGTAGAGCCATCAATAACATCACCATAAAATATAGGCACCCAATTCCTAGGCTTGATGACATGCTTGATGAATTGCATGGGTCATCCATATTTTCCAAGGTAGATCTTAAGAGTGGATATCACCAAATTCGTATCAAAGAGGGTGATGAGTGGAAAACTGCTTTTAAGACTAAGTTTGGATTATATGAATGGTTAGTAATGCCTTTTGGGCTTACTAATGCACCTAGCACATTCATGAGGTTGATGAATCATGCCCTTAGGGATTGCATTGGTAGGTTTGTAGTTGTTTATTTCGATGATATCTTAATCTATAGCAACTGTCTAAGTGATCATGTGGATCACCTAAGGCAAGTCTTTCTTATCCTTAGAGACAATAACTTGTTTGCCAATGTGGACAAGTGCACTTTTTGTGTGGATAATGTTATTTTTCTAGGATTTGTGGTAAGCAAAAATGGGGTTCATGTCGACCCCGAGAAAATCAAAGCCATCCAAGAATGGCCTATTCCTACTAATGTAAGTGAAGTTAGGAGCTTCCATGGTTTGGCAAGCTTTTATCGGAGATTTGTTCCTAACTTCTCTACATTAGCTTCTCCTCTCGATGAGTTGGTGAAGAAGGATGTGGTCTTTTGATGGAAGTAAGTAGGGAGAAGTGATGGATGTTCTTCTCCTTAGCTCCTCCTAGCCACGGATCCTCTTTAAGGAGATAACACCGAATGGAAATGAAGCTTGAAGGATGAATGAACACGGATGATGAAGGCTAAAGCCTTGGATGCAAGTATCCAAGCTCAAGATGCAAGAGAAAGCTCACACTCAAAGAGAAGGAAATCCTAATGAATTCCTAAAGGTGAAGCTCACTCTCTCTCTAGAAGACTTTGAAGAAACTCGGCACTTGGCTCTCAAATTTCAATAATGTTCAAAGTGAGTACAATAGGTGAGAGGAGGGAAACATATAGCATCCGAATTTGAGGAGAACACTTGGCGCCACATGATTGGTCACATGTTGGCGCCAAGATTTGAATTCAAATTCAAATTTGAATTCAAACCTTGTGTCACATGCTCATGACCGGTCATGTAGAGCTAAATGAGAGATTAGGTTGAATTTAGAGTGAATTTAGGGTTGCATTTCGGTGTCACACTTGTGCAACCAAGGTGGTGCCAAAAGTGTGACCTAAATGCAACTTAAATTCATCCTAAATTTGACCTAATTTGTCCTAATTCAAATGAACTATTAAACCTCCTTAAACCCTAAACTAATGACCAAAATACAATGGTCTAATGAATACAATCAATAGGAAATATTACAAGAATGAAAATGAGCCCAATATTGGGTACCAAAAGCCCAAAGGCCCATGAAGCCCAAAACTAGGCCCAAAAAGCCTAAAACCTAAAATGCTACTCTATGTGGTCCAAAATACAAGACCAAAATATATGATACCTATACTAACATGATGTATACAAAACATATGAAAATAGCTATGACAAAATATGGCCCATGAAAAGTTCAACTTGGGCCTTCCTAGGCCCAATGGGCCCGATGGGCCCTGACAGGCCCAAACCTTCATGTCTAGCCAACTCCTCTTGGATCTTTGAGTATGTCACCTCTTGCACTCCAAAGCATGATTCCATCATCTTTGAATGGACGGAAAAACATAACTTAGCTTTTCAAGATCTAAAGCATAAACTTACTCAAGCACCTGTTCTAGCTCTGCCTGATTTTTCTAAAACTTTTGAGCTAGAATGTGATGCTTCTGGACTTGGCATAGGAGCTGTGTTGTTACAAGGTGGTCATCCCATAGCTTATTTCAGTGAAAAACTTCATGGGGCTGCCTTGAACTATCCTACCTATGACAAGGAGTTATATGCTTTAGTTCGTGCCCTTCAAACTTGAGAACATTATCTTGTGACCAAGGAATTTGTCATTCATAGTGATCATGAATCACTTAAATATTTGAAGGGTCAGCATAAATTAAATAAAAGGCATGCAAAATGGGTTGAGTACCTTGAACAATTTCCTTATGTCATCAAATATAAAAAGGGCTCTACAAATGTAGTGGCTGATGCGTTGTCTAGACGACATGTGTTATTAAATATCCTAGGTTCTCAAATTTTAGGATTTGATGACATTAAGGATTTGTATGAGAAAGACCTTGATTTTGCTAACTTTTATTCTTTATGTATTCAAAAACCTTACCAAGGTTACTATATTTCTGAGGGGTTTCTTTTTAAAGAAAACAAACTTTGTATACCCCAAGGATCTATTAGGAAACTTTTGGTTAAGGAGAGCCATGAGGGTGGGCTCATGGGGCATTTTGGAATAGAGAAAACTCTTTCACTTTTGAGAGAGAAATTCTTTTGGCCTCATATGAAACGTGATGTCCAAAGGTTTTGTAGTAGTTGCATTGCTTGTTTACAAGCAAAGTCTACCACAAAACCTCATGGGCTATACACCCCCTTACCCATATCTTCTTCTCCTTGGGTAGACATTTCCATGGATTTTATCCTTGGATTGCCTAGAACCCAAAGAGGAAAAGATTCCATCTTTGTGGTAGTGGACCGTTTTAGCAAAATGGCACACTTTATTCCATGCCACAAAGTGGATGATGCAAGTCACATTGCTAAATTATTCTTTCAAGAAATTGTGAGACTTCATGGGTTACCTAAAACTATAGTTTCCGATAGAGATGTTAAGTTCCTAAGCCACTTTTGGAAAACTCTTTGGGCAAGGTTAGGAACTAAACTTCTATTTTCTACCACATGTCATCCCCAAACTGATGGGCAAACTGAGGTAGTCAATAGGTCTCTAGGGACTATGTTGAGGGCAATCCTCAAAGGCAATAAAAAGTCATGGGATGACTATCTCCCTCATGTGGAGTTTGCCTATAATAGAGTGGTTCACAAGACCACTAACATGTCTCCTTTTAAGATTGTTTATGGTTTTAATCCTCTTACTCCATTGGATTTATTACCCCTACCCGATGTTGCTTCCTTTATTCATAAGGAAGGCACATCTAGGGCTGAGTTTGTCAAGAAATTACATGAGAGGGTTAGAACTCATATTCAATCCCAAACTGAAAAATACCAAAAATATAATAATAAGGGTAGGAAAGAGGTTATCTTCAAGGAAGGTGACTGGGTTTGGCTCCACCTTCGGAAGGATAGGTTTCCTTCCAAAAGAAAGTCCAAACTTAGTCCTCGAGGAGATGGTCCTTTCCAAATCCTTAAGAAAATCAATAATAATGCCTATGTCCTCGATCTCCCTTCTCAGTTTGGTGTTAGTTCTAGTTTCAATGTTTCTGATTTGTCTCTTTTTACAGGACTACCCACACAAGAGGAGGATGCTTTGGATTTGAGGACAAATCCTCTTCAAGAGGGAGGGGATGATGGAGGAGGCCCATGGGCTAAGGGCCCAACTACTAGGGCAATGGCAAGGATGATGCATGAAGAGTGGGCCCAAGCCCAAGGAAAGCCCACCACTTTATTTTATTGGGCTTTGTCTCAAGCCCATTAGATTAGGGTTAGCATAGGATTGGGCTTTAGTGCCTTGTAATTTCCTTTGGGGCCTTGTATTTCCGGCCTTATAGTGTAGGAATTTCATTTAGAGGTCATATGAATTTAGGGTTATTTAGGTTACATGTGAATCTACATTAGCATGTAATTAGAAGCACATTTGGAGTGCATTTCGGCCATGTGCTACACATGCACAAGGTGTGATCCGAAATGCAACTCAAATGGCTTCCTAATTACATGCCAAATGAGTGCACATGGGGGGGTGGCCGGTTGGCACCAAAATTTGAATTTTAGAATTCAAATTTTGGCGCCTAGAGTTAAGTTAACCATACCATGGTTTTACTTAACTCTAGGTGAACCCAACTTAAACCCTTAACCTAATTTTACCTATAAATCATCCCTTGGCCGAGTATTGTGATACTTTGGAAATTATTGAATGAGCATTCCTCTCAAAGAATTCTCTTCTCCGAAGTCACCTTTGCTTCTAGCCTCTACCCTATTTGAGAGCTTCTCTTTGTAGAGCTAGAACATCTTATCTTCTTTGGACTTAGCTTGAATGCAAGCCTAGGTCACCTTGCTCCTTTGAGGCATCTCAATTCCTTGAAGAATCATCTAAGGAAATCCGAAAAGGAGTGAAGAATCCATGTGCATCCAAGTGGAAGTACATCAGGAATTGAGAAAACTCTTTCACTTTTGAGAGAGAAATTCTTTTGGCCTCATATGAAAAGAGATGTTCAAAGATTTTGTAGTAGTTGCATAGCTTGTTTACAAGCTAAGTCTACCACAAAACCTCATGGACTATACACCCCCATACCAATATCCAATGCTCCTTGGGTAGACATTTCCATAGATTTTATCCTTGGTTTGCCTAGGACCCAAAGAGGAAAAGATTCCATCTTTGTGGTTGTGGACCGTTTTAGTAAAATGGCACACTTTATTCCATGCGACAAAGTGGATGATGCAAGTAGTATTGCTAAATTATTCTTTCAGGAAATTGTGAGACTCCATGGGTTACCTAAAACTATAGTCTCCGATAGAGATGTTAAGTTCCTTAGCCATTTTTGGTAAACTCTTTGGGCAAGGCTAGGAACTAAACTTCTATTTTCTACCACATGTCATCTCCAAACTGATGGGCAAACTGAGGTAGTAAATAGGTCTCTAGGGACTATGTTGAGGGCAATCCTCAAAGGCAATAAAAAGTCATGGGATGACTATCTCCCACATGTGGAGTTTTCCTATAATAGAGTGGTCCATAAGACCACTAACATGTCTCCTTTTGAGATAGTTTATGGATTCAATCCTCTCACCCCTTTGGATTAATTGCCCCTTCCAGATGTTTCTTCCTTTATTCATCAAGAAGGTACATCTAGGGCTGAATTTGTTAAAAAATTGCATGAGAGGGTTAGAAGTCATATTCAGTCTCAAATTGAAAAATATCAAAAATATAATAATAAGGGAAGAAAGGAAGTTGTCTTCAAGGAAGGTGACAGGGTTTGGTTGCACCTTAGGAAGGATAGGTTTCCTTCCAAAAGAAAGTCCAAGCTTAGTCCTAGAGGAGATGGACCCTTTCAAGTCCTTAGGAGAAAAAATAATAATGCCTATGTCCTAGATCTCCCTTCTGAATATGGTGTTAGTCCTAGTTTTAATGTTTCTGATTTGTCTCTCTTTACAGGACTGGCTACCCAAGAGGAGGATGCCTTGGATTTGAGGATAAATCCTCTTCAAGAGGGAGGGGATGATGAAGGAGGCCCATGGGCCAAGGGCCCAACTACTAGGGCTATGGAAAGGAGGATACAAGAGGAGTGGGCCCAAGCTCAAGGAAAGCCCATCACATTGTTTAGTTGGGCTTTGACTCAAGCCCAAGTAGATTAGGAGTAGTGTAGGGTTGGGCCTTAGAGCCTTGTATTTCTTTTGGGCCTTGTATTTCCGGCCATTTAGATTAGGAGATTCATTTGAAGGTCATTTGAATTTAGGGTTATTTAGGTTGCATGTGTATTTGCATTAGAATGTAATTAGTTTTACATTTGGTATGCATTTCGGCCATGTGCAACACATGCACATGGTGTGACCGAAATGCAACTCAAATGGAAGCTTAATGACATTCTAAATGAAGTGCACATGGTGTGATCCGGGTTTAGGCTCCAAAATTTGAATTTTGAATTCAAATTTTGGGCGCCTAAGGTTAAGTGAACCATGCCATGGTTTCACTTAACCTTAGGCTAACCCATGGTTCACCTTGACCTAATTTTCTCTATAAATTCTATATGGCCGAAACTTGTAAAAACTTTTGGATTATATACATGAGATTTCTCCTCTTAGAACTCTCTCCCTCCGAAAGTCACTTGATCCTTTCTCTACCCTTCTTGAGCTCCTCTCTTTGTAGAGCTAGGATCACTCTCCTTCTTCTGGACTTGGCTAGAGCAAGCCTAGGTCACATTGGTACTACTTGGAGTCTTCTTCCTTGACAACCTTCCAAGGAATCCGAGAAGCATTGCAATGTTCTTGAGGATTCACAAGTGGATTCTCATCATTATTGCATATAATAAATCTTTTTTATATGTTGGAGTCATATAGATTTGTGATTTTTAATAAATTTCAACTAATAATAAGGAGTTTTAAATAAAAAAATATTTTAAACTAAAAATTGAGATTATTTGAAATTTGTTGAAAATAATAAATCTAAGTGACATGTGGTAGTTAGCAAGATTTGTGATTTTTAATAAATTTCAACTAATAATAAGTAGTATAAGACAACAAATACTTCAGATTTGGAATTTTATTGCAATTAATATCTTAATGTCAACATATGTGTGCTATGTTTCTCTATGTCAATGCATATACTTGCTCATTCCTTAATAATTCACTCCCTTTCACTCATTTTCATGTTCAATTTATCTATTTGTTTTATTTTTTTATTCTTTTTCTCAGTTATATTTTTCATGTCAAGAAGTATAACTTTTGAACCTTTTTTATTTATAATTTAAGATTGAATGATAGAATGTATATGCATCTACGCTTAACAAGGTATGGCCAAATGCATACCATATGGGAGCAACATCATGTAATAATGGTTTTGTCGAAACATAATATTGAATCATTTTTGCTTGAACAGTAAGAAGACTTCATCTCTTTCCATAAAGGTTCTTCCTTTTCTTTCAAGAATTATTCTTTCTATCTTGATTCACCTTTCCAATTCCTTTTAATTCTTCACAGGTTAACAATGCATAATGGTATAATGTATATGCATCTAAGCATAAAGCACCTTCATTTGTCATCACGATTTTTCCATCTGTAATGATTGTTGCCTATATGGTTCCTATGTTGTTGTTAGCAAGTAGAACTAGATGCATAATATTTGGAACCAACATCGTGTTACAATGGTGCTTCCAAGACATAATAAGAATCTCTTTTGCTCGAACAGTAAGAAGACTTCATCTCCTTCCACAAAGGTTCTTCCTTTTCTTTCAAGAATTATTCTTTCTATCAAATGGCTTTCCTGCCTCAAAAAAACCATGCTGCCAGCCAAAAATCCCTTCAAATAGAGGAATATGTTTATTATGGGTAATGATTATATGCATGTTGTAAAATAATTACAATAACACGATCTTTTTATTGCCACAAGCTTCTTCTATGTTGTTGTTCTCCATGTTGGCATTTAGAATGCTAATGTAGTGTAGCCAATGGTTGTTGTTGAGCTATCTCTTCTTGGGTTTCTCATAAAGATTGTCTTGTCCTCATTGCAAAAAGATCTGGTTTTGTTATTTCACTATTCAACATTTGTGCCTTACAACATGTTTTGAATTTTTTTTTCTTGAAGCACTTTTAAAAAAGAAAAATAGAAAAGAAAAATGAAAAAAAGTTTCCCATAACCTAAAACTAACTCATGCATGAATTAAAATAAAATTTTAATGAAGCTAATAAGAAAGAACTTCTAAAACACGACTATGCATAAGCCAATTTTAGTTTGCAAAGATGTTTATTTCATTTTTACTTCTTAACTTGCTACACTAAAAGTACTTCTAGAGATGTTACACAAAGAGACCCTTACATACCATGTAGTGTAGCCAGTGGCGGAACTTGGATAAAAAATTTGGAGGTGCCAAATTATTTTTTATATATAAATTAAATTTTTTATTAATTAAAAAATAATAGAATTCCTCAATTTTTTTAGTTTTATTATAATTAATAATATGATAATATACAAATAATATATATATATATATATATATATATATTTAAAAAAAAGCTCGGGGGAGCCGTGGCTCCCCTGATGTGCTTCCACTTGGATGCACATGGATTCTTCACTCCTTCTCGGATTCCTTAGATGATTCTTCAAGGATTTGAGACGCCTCAAAGGAGCAAGGTGACCTAGGCTTGCATTCAAGCTAAGTCCTAAGAAGATAAGGTGTCCTAGCTCTACAAGGAGAAGCTCTCAAGGAGGGTAGAGGCTAGAAGCAAAGGTGACTTCGGAGAAGAGAATTCTTTGAGAGAAATGCTCATTCAATAATATCCAAAGTAGCTACATAACTCGGTCATAAGGAATTTATAGGCTAAATTAGGTTAAGGGTTTAAGTTGGGTTTACCTAGAGTTAAGTAAAACCATGGTATGGTTATCTTAACTCTAGGCGCCAAAATTTGAATTCTAAAATTCAAATTTTGGTGCCAACCGGTCACCCCCCCATGTGCACACATTTGGCATGTAATTAGGAGGCCATTTGAGTTGCATTTCGGATCACACCATGTGCATGTGTTGCACATGGCCGAAATGCACACCAAATGTGCTTCTAATTAGATGCTAATGTAATTTCACATGTAACTCTAATTAACCTAAATTCAAATGACCTTCAAATGAAACTCCTATACTACTAGGCCGAAAATACAAGGCCCAAAAGAAATACATGGCACTAAGGCCCACTCCTATACTAACCCTAATCTAATGGGCTTGATACAAAGCCCAACAAAATAAAGTGGTGGGCTTTCCTTGGGCTTGGGCCCACTCTTCATGCATCCTTCTTGCCATTGCTCTAGTAGTTGGGCCCTTAGCCCATGGGCCTCCTCCATCATCCCCTCCCTCTTGAAGAGGATTTGACCTCAAATCCAGAGCATCCTCCTCTAGGGTAGCTAGTCCTGTAAACAAAGAGAGATCAGAAACATTGAAACTAGAACTAACACCATACTCAGAAGGGAGATCTAGAACATAGGCATTGTTATTGATTTTCCTAAGGATTTGAAAGGGTCCATCTCCTCTAGGACTAAGCTTGGACTTTCTTTTGGAAGGAAATCTATCCTTCCTAAGGTGTAGCCCAACCCAGTCACCTTCCTTGAAGATAACTTCCTTCCTACCCTTATTATTATATTTTTGGTATTTTTCAGTTTGGGATTGAATATGATCTCTAACCCTCTCATGTAATTTCTTAACAAATTCAGCCCTAGATGTACCTTCTTTATGGATAAAAGAAGCCACATCAGGGAGAGGTAATAAATCCAAAGGAGTAAGAGGATTAAAGCCATAGACAATCTCAAAAGGAGACATGTTGGTGGTCTTATGAACCACTCTATTATAGGCAAACTCCACATGAGGGAGGTAGTCATCCCATGACTTTTTGTTGCCCTTGAGGATTGCCCTCAACATAGTCCCTAGAGACCTATTGACTACCTCAGTCTGTCCATCAGTTTGAGGATGACATGTGGTAGAAAATAGAAGTTTAGTTCCAAGCCTTGCCCAAAGAGTTTTCCAAAAATGGCTTAAGAACTTAACATCTCTATCAGAGACTATAGTTTTGGGTAACCCATGTAGTCACACAATTTCTTGAAAGAATAACTTAGCAATGTTACTTGCATCATCCACTTTGTGGCATGGAATAAAGTGTGCCATTTTGCTAAAACGGTCCACAACCACAAATATGGAATCCTTTCCTCTTTGGGTTCGAGGCAAACCAAGGATAAAATCCATGGAAATGTCTACCCAAGGAGAAGAGGATATAGGCAAGGGTGTGTATAGCCCATGAGGTTTAGTGGTAGACTTTGCTTGTAAACAAGCAACGCAACTACTACAAAACCGTTGGACATCTCTCTTCATATGAGGCCAAAAGAATTTCTCTCTCAAAAGTGAAAGAGTTTTGTCAATTCCAAAATGCCCCATGAGCCCACCCTCATGGCTCTCCCTAACCAAAAGTTTTCTAATAGATCCTTGGGGAATACAAAGTTTATTTTCTTTAAAAAGAAACCCCTCAGAAATATAGTAACCTTGGTAAGGTTTTTGAATACATAAAGAATAAAAGTTAGCAAAATCAAGGTCTTTCTCATACAACTCCTTGATGTCATCAAACCCTAGTATTTGAGAACCTAAGGTGTTCAATAAAACATGTCTTCGGGACAAAGCATCAGCTACTACATTAGTAGAGCCCTTTTTTTATTTGATGACATAAGGGAACTGTTCTAAATACTCAACCCATTTTGCATGCCTTTTATTTAATTTATGTTGTCCCTTCAAATATTTAAGTGATTCATGATCACTATGTATGACAAATTCCTTGGTCACAAGATAATGTTCCCAAGTTTGAAGGGCACGAACTAAAGCATATAACTCCTTGTCATAGGTAGGGTAGTTCAAGGTAGCCCCATGAAGTTTTTCACTGAAATAAGCTATTGGGTGGCCACCTTGTAACAATACAGCTCCTATGCCAAGTCCTGAAGCATCACATTCTAGCTCAAAAGTTTTAGAAAAATCAGGCAGAGCTAGAACAGGTGCTTGAGTGAGCTTATGCTTTAGATCTTGGAAAGCTAAGTTATGTTTTTCTGTCCATTCAAAGACCACATCCTTCTTCACCAACTCATTGAGAGGTGAAGCTAATGTAGAGAAGTTAGGAACAAATCTCCTATAAAAGCTTGCCAATCCATGGAAGCTCCTAACTTCACTTACATTAGTAGGAATAGGCCATTCTTGGATGGCTTTGATTTTCTCGGGGTCCACATGAACCCCCTTTTTACTCACCACAAAACCTAAAAAGATAAAATTATCTACACAAAAGGTGCACTTGTCTACATTGGCAAACAAGTGATTGTCTCTAAGAACAAGAAATACTTGTCTTAGGTGATCCACATGATCACTTAGACTTTGGCTATAGATTAGAATATCATCAAAATAAACAACTACAAACTTACCAATGCAATCCCTAAGGGCATGATTCATCAACCGCATGAATGTGCTAGGTGCATTAGTAAGCCCAAAAGGCATTACTAACCATTCATATAATCCAAACTTAGTCTTAAAAGCGGTTTTCCACTCATCACCTTCTTTGATTCTAATTTGGTGATATCCACTCTTAAGATCTACCTTGGAAAATATGGATGACCCATGCAATTCGTCAAGCATGTCATCAAGCCTAGGAATTGGGTGCCTATATTTTATGGTGATGTTGTTGATGGCTCTACAGTCACAACACATCCTCCATTTTCCATCTTTTTTTGGCACCAAAATGACAGGTACAGCACAAGGACTTAAACTCTTTTGAATCCAGCCCTTCTCCAACAACTCTTGTACTTGCTTCTCTATCTCTTTGGTTTCTTGTGGATTAGTCCTATAAGCTGGTCTATTTGGAAGACTAGCCCCAGGCACAAGATCTATTTGATGCTCTATTCCCCTAAAAGGTGGAAGTCCAACTGGACCTTCTTTGGGAAATATATCATCAAATTCATCTAAAAGATTTTTCACCTCAAGAGGTAGAGTAGTTTCCAAAGAAGATGTGGCAGTGCAAGTTAATGTTCCTCTACACATGAGGATATGAGATGATGATTCAAGAAAGAGAGAAGTTTTGTGTAAAGGTTTTGATTGAAAACTCTCTTCTTGAACTATCTCTAGAGAGGGAACATTAATCTCTCTATAATCCTCCTTTTCATCAATTTTTAGAATTTTTTTTTTCAACTTTTTTTTGTTTTCCTTTTTCTTGCTCACGTTTGGCCTTCATTTGTACTTGATCTTCTATCACTTGTGAAGGTGATAAAGGATGAAGCACAAACTTTTTACCCTTATGTGTGAAAGTTATTTTATTAGTTAGGCCCTCATGATGAGTTTGTTTATCAAATTGCCATGGCCTACCTAATAAAATATGACAAGCCTCCATAGGAACTACATCACATTTAACTTTATCTTGATAGTTCCCTATAGAAAACTCTACTTCCACTTGTTGGTTGACCACCATATCCCCATCATCATTAAGCCAATGAAGTTGATAAGGTTTTGGGTGGGGTGTGGTAGTCAAACCCAACTTTTCAACCATCCTAGTGCTACAACAATTGCACCAAGACCCACTATCCACTATGAGAGAACAAGCCTTGTTTGAAATGTTACATCTTGTATGAAAGATGTTCTCTCTTTGGGATTGTGTATCACTAGGTTGGTTATTGAGGATCCTTCTCATCATAAGAAGTTCCCCATTATAAGGGT
The DNA here is from genome assembly GCF_000230855.2 of Cajanus cajan. Lineage (NCBI taxonomy): Eukaryota > Viridiplantae > Streptophyta > Magnoliopsida > Fabales > Fabaceae > Cajanus > Cajanus cajan. The sequence goes on from NC_138525.1 coordinate 46,155,077, forward strand.
AAGTAACCTCACATGACTCTTCTTCACTTGCTTCTTCTTCATCCTCACTTGAAGATGAAGAAGTAGTAGCTTCATCTTGGCTACTATAAATGTCTTGGCCCCTTAAAATCATAACTTTCTTAGTAGGGCATTGAGAAGCAATGTGGCCTCTCCCAAGACACTTAAAGCATTTTATGTCACTAGTCTTAGTGCTAGTGTGTGAAGTGTTTGTTTTCTTCTCTTTTTCTTTTTCTTTACCTTTGTCTAGGTTTTTAGAGGGAAAAGTATTTTTTTCGAAATCATTTTTCTTGCCCTCCCTCTTGTAGTCAACTTTGGAAAAAAATGATGAGTATGAGCTTTTAGAACCTTTTCTTAAATTTTGTTGTTCAACCTTGATGCAAAGTTGAACCAAATCATTTAAATCCCTATAAGGGAGAAGCTCTACTTTATCTCTTATTTCAAAAGTCAACCCACTCAAAAACCTAGCAATTGTAATATCTTCTTCCTCCCTAATACCAGCCCTCATTAAGTACAACTCCATTGTTTGTCTATACTCTTCCACAGTCATATTTTTTTGATGGAGTCTTTGGAGCTTATTGATAAGCTCCCTAGTATAGTAAGAGGGAATATGTCTCCTCCTCAAGGCACTCCTTAATTCATTCCAATATTGAATTGGAGGGTCATTATGGAGACGCCTATCTCTCACTAAAGAAGTCCACCAATACATGGCGTGACCTTGAAAACTTAGGGTAGCTAAGGAGACTTTTCTTTCTTCATTCACTTGATGACAAGTGAAAATTTGTTCCACCTTCATTTCCCAATCTAGGTACCCCTCAACATCATCTTTTCCATGAAAATAAGGGAGATCTACCCTAGATTCCCTTGGCTTGGGGGTCCTATGCACTCTTCTAGGAGGTGGTTGATAATGATCTCCTAAAGCAAGGCTATCATCATTCATTGACTCTCCTAGAGTAGAACTATGGTGGGAGCTATGTCTACTTCGGTGCTTGTGGTGTAATTTTTCTTCTTTCTCCTTTAATAATCGAATCTCTTCGTCTAAAGTAGCAAGTTGAGCCTCTCTTTCAAGTTTTTCTTTAAGTTTTTGCTTGGCTTCTTGCTTCTTCCAAAGCTTAAGTGATCTTAATTCATGTGTTACTTTTGACAAGTCATTGTAATCACTTGAATTACTATCACTTTGAGGAGTAGAAAACTCTTCCATTATAGGAGAAAGTGGCTTTTTGAGAAATGATTTTTGAAAATCAATTGTTTTTATGCAAGGTTAAGACTAAATACTTAGAGGATTATGTATACAAATTGAACTTTGGAGGGAGGTGAGCTACTAGGAGCCACTTAAAAACCAAGCCTCTTCAAGTAAAAATTACTAATCCCCTTTGTAGTTAATCTCTACCAAATTCTTTTCAATGAAAATGATTTTTGATGTTTTTGTGAACTATGATAAGCTAGACGTATAAAAGCAAGTAAAACAAGGATTAAGCAACAAAAATTAAACTACCTAAACGTGTCCTAAGGTGAGAGCTTGAGAGATACCAAAGATCAATCAAGGACCACTCCCACCAAGTACTAACGAAAATTGTAAACTTAAGGAGAGATGGTTGTGTACCAAAGACACTCCCAAGACACTCCTTATAAAGGCCAAATACAAAGTATAAACAACAAAGAACAAGTGGCTGAAATGAAGTATTAAAAACAGCCACAAAGAATTAGTGATGGATTAGTGACCAAATTTTGCAACAAAATTCAAATTAGTAAGGTAAAATCGGTCACTAAAATCCGTCACTAATGCTTATACATTTTTTTTTTTAAATTCAAATACAAATGAAATTAAACTCCAAGATGCTTCACGGTTTTCCAGTCCAGCCTCCACCAAATTTCCAGCCAAGAGGTGTTTATGGTTTGTGTTTAAGGAGTCAAAATCCGCAAGCCACTTCTATCTTCCTTCCTCCTCCTTTCCTTAGGCTTCTTTTGATGACCCTTGTAGAACTAACTTCTAAGAAGATAGGCTAGGTCAAGCTTAGGTCACTCTTTGATTAGCACAAGATAAGAACAGCAAAAGAAAATATGGAAGGAAAAGAAGACAAGAGTAGATTAAGTAATGACAAGCTTATATGACACAAATGAAGTAGTTGACTAGAACTAGAAGGAATTGACCTAGGAATAGTTCTAGAGTAGATGCACAAAACCAAACACTCAAAATAGATGAGTTGAAAAATTCTTTTTATGAATCAAATTCAACTAGCAACCGAGAAGAAACAAATTGAAAAACTAACTCCTTAAATGGCTTTTTCCTTTTCAAATTAGGTTTAGCATTTTTTTTTTAATGTTGTTTTGAATTTCTTTTGATCTTTCTTCTAATTTTTTTTATCAAATAGGAGTTGCCTTTTGCTGCTCACAAAAATTTGTCACAAATGATTCTCGGTCACACTTAATAGTAGCACTAAAAACCGATTTAGAATAGTTGCCAAATACAAGTGAAATTAAGTGTAAATTCAAGTGACATGTGACATGCTTTTCATGCTTGTAGTTTAGAATAGCACATGCACGGTTTTTAGGCTCCAACTCAAATTCAAATTTGAATTTCCAAACACAAATTTCAGCACACTCCAACTTATACAAAATCAAACCTCACGGATTCAAGAAATTTTCAAGACATTATAAAATTTTTGGAAACCTACAAATTTCTAAGAAAACTACTAATGATCTAGTAGTAGTTTATGAACTCAAACAAAAACGAAAATGATAAGCTTTTACCAAAGACAATAGATCTCGGCCAAATCCATAAAATGAATCCAAATTTACTCAAACAAAAATTCAAACGGACTACTCAAGCAAAGCTAGAAATGATGAACATCAAAGAACTACACAATCCTACTAGACATGGATTTCAAAATAAAAGACTCAACATACAATTGACCGAATAAAATTTCAATTATGACTCAACAAAAGCAAAAACGAACATAGGCAGAATTTTCCTATTAAGAACAAGAAGAAATTGGCATGATTCATGAAAGCATATAACATAGGCGCATATGAATCATTCAAGCAATACAAACTAGATCCATCAAATTTTGAAACAAAAAACTAAATCTAGGAAGGAATCAACTCAATAGTGACATGAACTCAAAAATTGAACAAGATGAACTCAAGATGAACACAAGAACAAGTTGGAACCACGGATCAAAATTCAAGAAGATGAACTTATCTCTTGAAGACCGAAGCTCTTGATACCACTTGATGTGCTTCCACTTGGATGCACATGGATTCTTCACTCCTTCTCGGATTCCTTAGATGATTCTTCAAGGATTTGAGACGCCTCAAAGGAGCAAGGTGACCTAGGCTTGCATTCAAGCTAAGTCCTAAGAAGATAAGGTGTCCTAGCTCTACAAGGAGAAGCTCTCAAGGAGGGTAGAGGCTAGAAGCAAAGGTGACTTCGGAGAAGAGAATTCTTTGAGAGAAATGCTCATTCAATAATATCCAAAGTAGCTACATAACTCGGTCATAAGGAATTTATAGGCTAAATTAGGTTAAGGGTTTAAGTTGGGTTTACCTAGAGTTAAGTAAAACCATGGTATGGTTATCTTAACTCTAGGCGCCAAAATTTGAATTCTAAAATTCAAATTTTGGTGCCAACCGGTCACCCCCCCATGTGCACACATTTGGCATGTAATTAGGAGGCCATTTGAGTTGCATTTCGGATCACACCATGTGCATGTGTTGCACATGGCCGAAATGCACACCAAATGTGCTTCTAATTAGATGCTAATGTAATTTCACATGTAACTCTAATTAACCTAAATTCAAATGACCTTCAAATGAAACTCCTATACTACTAGGCCGAAAATACAAGGCCCAAAAGAAATACATGGCACTAAGGCCCACTCCTATACTAACCCTAATCTAATGGGCTTGATACAAAGCCCAACAAAATAAAGTGGTGGGCTTTCCTTGGGCTTGGGCCCACTCTTCATGCATCCTTCTTGCCATTGCTCTAGTAGTTGGGCCCTTAGCCCATGGGCCTCCTCCATCATCCCCTTATCATAACAAAGATCCGCCGGTGAGTGTAGCTTTTGTGCATTTATTTATAATTATGTTTTTGACACAAGGAAGTCTGTATGCTTTCAAATTCCTGCATTATTTTCTGGGAAAGTGGTGGTTGTGATTTCGCCCTTGATAAGCCTCATGCACGACTAGTGTTTAAAGTTAACAAAACATGTAATCAGTGCGTGCTTTCTTAGCTTGGGGCAACCTAATGATACAGAAAGCAATGAGAAACATGTATAATACAGTGTATGTTTGCCTAGAAACTGTGTTGAGGTATGCTTTGGAGCCTTGATCTGCCTAACCTAAGTTTCAATGAATAAAAGATGATCTTTAATATCATTTCATGTCTTAGAGGTCGACTTTTTGACTCTCTTAATATTTTGTAACTACAATGCATTGTTCTACAGATTGATTTGACCATTGCAAAAGCTTATAGAAAGTTACGGTACTGCTTTATTTGCAATTGACGAGGTACATTGTGTTTCTAAATGGGGTCATGATTTTCGTCCAGACTATAGGTCTGTTTTTTTTTATCCCATGTGTTTCCTTATTGTTTATGGCTTGTTGAGATGAACTATAATGTATTGTTTACTTAACACATCTTAAGTGATTGTAAATGTAACTATTGTTTTGCATATTGAAGAAAGTTAGATCATGTATTGGTTAATTTGATTGGTTATCATGCATATGTCATTTGTTCTTTGTTTGGTTCGCATTTCATGATTTATTTAATGTTTTTAGTCTATTGTGAATGTCATAAGTATGTCTTGTTTTAAAATGTTTGTTTTTGTTTCAGCTGTTGTGAGAAAATTTCAGTGCTAATAAGCTAAAACCTCTGAAAATTGATATACCTTTGACGACCATGACAATGATAGCTAAAAAAAGAGTTAAAGAAGTCATTTTAAATTCACTATGCATGTCAAAAGAAACGAAGGTTGTTGTTACATCATTTTTTCGATCTAATTTATGCTTCATGGTGAGTTTGTTGATTATAACTCGTACATTCATCTTTGAATATACAATCTTGTTACACTTTAAATTTACTATGGCTTCATATAGGTAAAGGATAGTCAAACATCAAAGGATTCTTATGCCAAAGACTTTTGTGAATTGATTTAACTATATGGTAGAAAGCAAAATATTGATGTAAATGAGAAGGCTTTCAACTCAGATGATTCAGATTATGTTTCAAATAGCTACGATGCTTGTAGTAGCTTTGATACAACAGTGTTTCTCATGATGATGTGGATGACAACCAAGATGATTTTTTAATAGGAAGAGAATTGTCAGTTGAGTTCCTTGAAAATGATATGGATGTCGATCAAAATGTGGATAACTCAAATGTTACAAATGTTACTGCTTTTAGTTGAGAAATTGAATGCAATTTTGGTTGAAATAATTAAGGAAATTGGTCACCTTGACATGTATAATTCCTAATCATATGTATTGTTACATTTCATAAATGCAGTTATCAATGCTGAAAAGCCTCCTAGGAATTGGAATTATGTGAGGCAATTGATCCACCTAAGAGACTAGAAGGAAGACTTAAATTCTTATAAGAGACTTTGGAACACGAACCAACAATCATATATGTACCCACCAGAAAAGAAACATTGAGAATTGCAAAGTATCCATGCAAGTTTGTTGTGAAGGCTGTTGCATATAATGCAGGGGTATGAGTTATATATTATACTCTATCTTTTTGGTTTGATGGTCATTTTGATGGTAGTGAATTAAAATGTATGAGGTTGACCACGTTAATTGACAAGATAATCTTCAATTCTAGGACATCATGAAGTACTAGGAAACATACTTTTAAAATTTATTTGTCATTTTCTCTTATGTTTTATTTTCAAACTATTCTGGCATGCTCTATTGTAGATTTCATCAAACTAAGCTTGATAATTATCCAAGAAATGTTTGCTACACATTCTCCCCACTCACCATTTGATTTATGTTGTTTGTTAGGTTTTAAACTAATATATGAGCACAATCTCTTTTTCCAGCTTCCCAAATTGAATCCAAGACGGGTCCATAAAGGGTTCTTGAAAATACTATATAGGTATGTTTTATAAGCCTGAACCAAATATTGTAGAGGTCCCACAGAAGTGGGGGTTTAAAGAGGGGCAAAAGTGTTTTATTTTAATTGAGATGGTCAGTTATTAGTTATGGTATGGTATCAATACATCTTTTTATATCTGTGGTGTGATATTCACATAAATACTATATAAATGAGTGGAGCTTTTTATCTAATTTTGATGGGATTTCTGAGTTTCACGTGTTTGCATACTGAATCTCTCATCTCCCCTTCCCCTATGTTATCTGCCATGCTTGTCTCCACTCACATTCTCCTCACTCACCATGTTTACGAATATGGAATGAATATTTCATGGTGTCAAGCAAAGACAATTTTATCTTGTACGTGAAGTTGTGTCTCAATGCCTTACTGTTTTATTATGCTTCAACATTCACTTAAGTGAAAAGATATTGTAAAATAGAATAGCTTGTATTGAGTTAACTACCTTGATTATTATATTGGTAAATTTTCTTCATTTTGTATTTAAGGGATTATGTTGTGGCAACGTGGCTATTTTTACTAGTAGTGAGTTAATATGTTTGAGTCATTTATTAATGCATGTTAGCCTTCATATTGTTGCTTCCCTTATAAACCTCTTTTCATGTAGGTGTGACATGTGAATTAATGGTCCACCACAAAGACCATATCCGAAAGAAAATGTTATTTATATAAAGAGCAGGCATTAGCGAAAGCTTGAGACATCAAGTTTGTTGCAAACAAGGTGTTTTTTTATATTTATGATTGTATAATGCCCCCTTTATAATTTTTATTTGCGTTTGTTATGCTATTTTTAATCTCTAGCTAGTCTCATGGACTAGACTTATGTTTTATTATAAAATAGTTGATAGCTTTTAAATTTGTACAAATGGATCCCAAAGCCTTGGTGTCCCCAGAGTTGCTTTACCCTTGATGTTGTGGTTGTGCAATGTTAAAGACCTTCCATTGAGATCTACAAGGTAATCTTTCTTTCAGTTTTAAGCTTTTTGAGTGCAATAAAATTTCTATTTTTCTTTCCTTTATAACTTTAAACTTTTATTCTTTTCATGTTACTATTAAATAATAATTATTAATAATTGGTTAATTTAAATGTTAGAGCATATATTAAATCTTTTTTTAATATTATATTCTAATGTTATATTTATTTATATAATTATTCTCTGTTTTTTTATTATTATTATGGATTAATATTAATTAATAAATTATATTTATATGTTAATATCAATTATATTGCATACTATTGTTAATTTATGAGTAATGTTTATTGGGCTTTTGATAAATAGTCTATGATGGGTTGGACTATTCAGTAGCTCGTTAAGAGGTCCCTGGTCTCTACTGATAAGGATATAGAACTGATACCCCATTAGTTAGTTCATAGGAAGAAAAACATTTTCTATCTTTTGCCTTTTCATATCCTATCAGGAAGAGAACAGCTTTTCTCTCACGTTGTTCAAGATTGATAAGAATGGATCCCTTGTTGATTCCAAGTACGCAGTTATTTCTAAACCTTCCTTGAATATACTATAATATTGTATCTTATGTTATTCATTGTCTGATAACTACTATGTTTTATTTAACAAGTACATCACTAAATAAAAATATCTATCTTCAAATCACATAAAGGAAAATTTACATGTTTCTATTTATTTTTTTATCACTAAGATCTATAAAAAGAATATTTTGATAATTATTAGAAATATATGCATGTGTGTAATTAATGTAACACTCCGTTTTTTAAAATTTTTATTATTATTATTATTATATGGTATTTGGTCAGAATTATTTTTATAATTATAGAGGAATATATTTTGTACGCTTTAAATAATTATTATTTTTGATAATTATTTTGTACGTATTAAATAAGTATTTTTTAGCATTTTAAATAATTATTTATATGCTTTAAGGGATAATTTGGAAGTTGATAAATTATATAAAAGGTTGATTTTATATAATATTTTAATAAACTATATTATTATATTTTAGGTCAGAAATATATTATTATTATTATAGAGGAAAAATATTTAATAATATACTTGTATTTATTTTATTTAATTATTTTGGGAAAAAGAGTAGTGGGTTGAAATAGAAGAAAAATGGGTTGGGTTGACTCAGCCTAGTGGATTAATTTTAAGAAAGGAGTTAGGCAGAGTTAACCCTATTTGGCTCATTTACGTTCTAAAGGGTTATGAAAGAAAAAGAGGAGAAACAAAGAGCTTTGAGGAGGAGTGCCTAGGAAGAGATCAAGAACGACTTCGATTACATCAAGAGTATTCTGATTAACACAACCAGGTACGAGGAAAAAAAGGAGATTTTTATATGCGAAGTTACATGAGGGAATGGGTAGAGGGAAAGTTTCCTAGGATTTTTGGTAATTTTATATTCATTTCTATTTGGATGCCTAATGATTCTGATAATTTCTATGTGGACTTTTGAGTGTATTTATGGTATTATATGTTAAAATTGATGTTCTGAGAGAGAGATTCAGTTGTTTGAAATGTGCCTGTGAGTTAGGGTTCATGAAAGATTGAGGTTTTGATAATTGGTAGGTTGTTTTTGTAGAAAAAATAAGAGAGACGAGGTAATACTAATGTTGTGGGTGAACGTAGCAACTCACTGTGTTTTTTTTATTGAATAAGAGATGGCCTTTAAATAGCCATTTTACAACGTACTGAACTAACAAGAAGATAATAAAATATCTTATCAAATCAAAACTTATCAAGAAACTATCTTATCTAATCTGAAACAAAATAACTCAAAAGATAAATCAAATAATTCCAGATAACTTAAATCGGATATCTCGGATATCTCGGAATCTCTAGAAATTTAAGATTTTCCAACAAAACTCCCCCATAATCTTAAATTTCTCCTTCTTCTTTCATTCCGAGTAACTTTCTTAACTTCTAAAAAGTTGTTGTCGGCAATGGTTTTGTAAAGATATCGGCTACCTGTTCTTTACTTCCTACGTGTTCGAGCTCCACGCTTCCTTCTTTCACCTTTTCCCTGATGAAATGAAATCGGACGTCGATGTGCTTGCTTCTTTCGTGATTGATTGGATTCTTGGCTAGCTCGATTGCCGACCTGTTGTCTACTCGGATCAACACTTTCTCAGCTTTCATAATTTCCAGTTTGCTTAGCAAGTTTCTAAGCCAAACTGCATGTTGGACACTCCAAGATGCTGCTACATACTCGGCTTCACACATTGATAGAGCTACGATTGGTTGTTTCTTTGATAGCCAAGTGAAAGCCAAGTTTCCCATGAAGAATACGTACCCAGCTGTGCTTTTCCAATCATCCACATCTCCACACCAATCACTGTCCGAGTACCCAATAAGTCGGTAGTTGTCCGACTTAGTGAAACACAGTCCAAGTGACATCGTCCCCTTCACATACCTTAGTATCCTATTTAATGCTTTCCAATGAGAATACCTCGGATCCTCCATAAAGCGGCTTGCAATTCCCACACTTAGCATCAGATCGGGTCTTGTACTTGTCAGATACCTTAGACTTCCGATTAGGCTTCGGTACCTGCTTGCATCAACTCTTTCAGCCTTTCCATTTTTAGATAACTTCGTTCCAGGTTCCATGGGAGTAGAAACTGGATTGCAATTCAGCATCTTTGCCTTGCTCAAAATCTCCTCGGCATACCTCTTTTGGGACACAAAAATACCTGTTGCTCTTTGGTCCACCTCTAAACCCAGAAAGTACTTCATGATGCCCAAATCGGTCATCTCAAACTCCCTCTTCATCACTTCTTTAAACTCCTCAACTAGCTCAGCTTTGCTTCCCATGAATATCAAGTCATCCACGTATAGAGCAACGAACAGTATATCTCCTTTGCACTTCTTTAAATAGAGAGCATGTTCATGTTGGAAAATCTTAAATTTCTAGAGATTCCGAGATATCCGAGATATCCGATTTAAGTTATCTGGAATTATTTGATTTATCTTTTGAGTTATTTTGTTTCAGATTAGATAAGATAGTTTTTTGATAAGTTTTGATTTGATAAGATATTTTATTATCTTCTTGTTAGTTCAGTACGTTGTAAAATGGCTATTTAAAGGCCATCTCTTATTCAATAAAAAAAACACAGTGAGTTGCTACGTTCACCCACAACATTAGTATTACCTCGTCTCTCTTATTTTTTCTACAAATTGGTATCAGAGCTTTATGCTCTGAGTGCCGAGTGTGAGAGGAAAATAGTGTGCGCCTCTGAAGGGGAGGAAAGAAGAAAGAGAGAGTAATGGCGAAGGTTGTTAATGGAATGACCGTACCACAACTGTCAAAGAAAACCAATTATGATAATTGGTGTTTACAGATGAAGACCCTGTTGGGTTCCCAAAGTCTATGGGATATAGTGGAGAAGGGGTTTCAAGAACCCGAGGAGGACGAAGACCAATCTGTGGCTCAGATTGCCGCATTGGAAAAGACACGAGTGAAGGACAAATCGGTTTTGTATTTTTTGTACAATGTCGTGGATGAGTCAGGCTTCGAGAAGATTGCAAACGCTGCATCTTCAAAGGAAGCATGGAAGATCTTGGAGGTTGCGCACAGAGGTAATCACCGTGTCAGACAGATCCGACTTCAAACTCTCCGAGGAGAGTTTGAGTGTTTGAAGATGGAGGATAAGGAACAAGTATCCGAGTACATAACTCGGGTGGAGAAGGTGGCTAACCAACTCGGAAGGAATGGGGAGTCAATGCCAGCAAGTAGAATTGTGGAAAAATCTTGAGATCATTAACAGATGATTTCGAGAGTATCGCATGCGTAATTGAGGAGTCAAAGGACTTGTCAGTCCTCTCAGTGGAAGAGCTCGCTGGGTCACTCGAAGCCCACGAACAAAGGAGGAGGAAGATGAAGAATACACTTGATCAAGCATTACAGGCGCAACTTAATTTGAATGAAACTCGGAACACCAGGGCCGAACATTAGGAGGCAAAGGACGAGGTGATCATGGAGGACGAGGCAAAGGACGAGGTGATCATGGAGGTGATCAAGGACGAGGTAGAGGACGAGGTGATCATGGAGGTGAACAAGGACGAGGTGATCGTAGCCAAGGAAGTCAGCCGAGGTCCGAGGTGGAATGTTATAAGTGTGGCAAACTCGGCCACTACGCAAAAGAATGCAGATCGGCAAATTGCTACAACTGTGGCAAATACGGTCACATAGAAAAGTATTGCCGAGCTAAAAGCCGAAGTGAAGAGAAAGAGAAGAATCTTCTCACAGAAGAAGAGGACGAGGAAGCAGGAATTTTGATGATGACGCAGAGCTCGGAGACCAAGCTACGTCCGAGTTGTGCCTCCGAGGATGAGCTAAACTTGAGTTGCGTGGAGAGATCAGTAGTTGAGCTTCCAAGCTAAGATGAGAAGTCAGAAGCCGAGCTTGATTCGAGTTTCTTAAACAACTCGGTCTGGTATTTGGACACTGGGGCGAGCAATCATATGTGTGGAGAAGAGAGTTTCTTCAACGAACTCATCAAGGTGAAGGCTGGATTCGTGTCATTTGGAGATGATTCCAAGGTTGCGGTAAAAGGGCATGGAACCATCAAGTTTATGCAGAAGGATGGACGAGTTGGAGAAATAAGAAATGTCTACTACGTTCCCGAACTTAAGAGCAACATCTTAAGCATGGGGCAGATGATGGAGAAAGGCAACTCGGTTCCGATGAAGGATCGAGTGCTTTATTTGAAGGACAAGCATGATCGTTTAATAGCCCGAATGGAGATTGTAGACCCCTAAAATTGTCCGGGTCGGAAATAAAGCTCAAAGACTCTCGAAGACCGAAGGAAAGTCAGCCGGAAGGACTCTTGGAAGACCCTAGGATGATTCTTTGTAGGTCTAGAAGTCTTAGAGTAGCTTAGAATAAGAGTGTGCGAGGATTGGAGCTCAATACACCCTCCCAGAGGTTCAGTACGGCCGTACTGAGCCATTTGAACTGCAATACGGCCGTAGTGAACTCAATACGGCCGTACTGTAGTTCAAAAACCCAGTACGGGCCGTATTGACCTCCCAGGCCGTATTGCGCCTCAATCCTATAAATAGGACGTCATTGGCACGTCCTCCCACACTTTTTCGATACTTTTGGACCCTCTGGCTAAGTATTCTGGGGTTTTTGAGCAGTGTTCTGCCCTAGAAATCTCTCCGAGAGCCAATCCGACGAAGTTCTTGAGTTCTGAGCATTTAGCTTGAGGATTCGAACTAGTCGAAGGGAAATCTCTTTGATTTCCGGAGTAAAAATTATTTTTAGGGAAGGAACGAGCGAGCGTGTAGTGGGAAGGAGCGCCAAAAAGCCTCCTAACGTCTGTTTAAATATATAAAAGCACGCTTCAAAGGTTTCTTTTCCAAATCCCTTCTTTTACCGCTTTCTGATTGTTGCATTGCATATTTAGAATTTTCATCATGTAAATATTCCGCTTATAATCGTTTCTAATAAATAGGGGTAATTTAGTAATTTTACACTGTTATTTATGAAATAATCCGTCATAGGGAACCCGAAAGGGGCGTTGTGGGGTGCTAACACCTTCCCCGCACGTAACCAACTCCCTTACCCAACTCTGGTTGTAATGGCCAAGGTTGATTTGCGAAAATCAATTGCCTTATCCCTTTTTCCAATGTTTTGAGTAAAACATTGGTGGCGACTCCAAGAACCCTTCTTTTTGCGAAAACCACTAATCCATGGAGGGTCCCGCTTGGGATTAACATGGATTGGTGAATCATTTAATAAAATTGTTAGTTCGATGAGGTCTCAGTTTGAGAATAAGTCGTTCTAACAATCCATCATTTTTCAAAACTTAAAAAGAGTCCAACCATCGTCGCGAATGCCAAGGTCCGTTTCGGCGGGTGGCGACAGATGGCGACTCCACTGGGGAAGCCTCGAGAGTCAGTCCCATTTAGTGATGGATTATTTCTAAAATAATAGTTTAAAATTACTTCATTACCCCTCGCTTGTATGATAATATGTTTTATCTAGCTGGCTTTAATAACTGTTGTATGTTTAAATTTTCGCAATTGTTTGAAATAAAAACTGCACACAAACCTTTGCACACAACAGTTCCCTCTATACCCGGGGGCATGAGTGGAAAGCCATAGGGAGTGGATGTTAGTACGGCCGGTTGTCGAATGGGTCTATAGGTGCCCGTAGACCGTTGTCGGAAAACATCACTCAAGGTGAAAACCATGAACTCGAGTCCGACAATGCGTTGGAGCTTTCCATCGACTTACGACGAGAGGAATTGGGTCCCTATAATGGGGGCACCTTGGGGGCCTCAGACCGGTGAGAACAGTTAGAACCTCCTTGAATATGCACTTTTCTGCAGGATACCCCTACCTCGTGATTCGCTCGTGACTGTTCGTGGATGAGTGAATTGTTTGTGTATAGGTCTATGTGACATTGTTTGTGCATTAATAATAAACCTCGTGATAAGGTCTAAGAATAACCCCCATGCATGAAAAATGTCATGACATGAGAGGAAAAACCATGTGTGAAAATATAATAAAAGTGAGGAGCATGTGCATCATTACCAATAAGACATCATGCATCCTCATAACCATTCATTTTAGGCTCACCAATACCCCTTGACATGAGTGAAAGAGACCCATGACTATTGAGATTCTCCGTTGGGGAGAGATCATAAGTCAAGGAGGGTGGTAAACCTCCGTCTTAAAAAGGCAGCGCCTTAAAGATGGAAGGTTATCAAGCTCATGTCAAGAGAGTATTCATTCCATAAATAAACTAATTAGATTAAGCATTCATTTTAGAAAGTGGCTGGTCATCTCTCTGTCCTCACGCGCGCGCAGAAACTCAAGAAAATGGACGCGTTGGAGGAACAAAATAAGAAGCTTACAGCCGAGCTCTCACAGCTCAAGGAGCAAATGGCGCAAATGATGGAACTCATGCGTCACCAAAACATACACGGGGCTCAACACAGTGACCATGAGTCCCATCATGAGGAGGAGCAAGAGCAAGAGCCTCCGCAAGCTGTACCCCTTGGGGCGGGGATTACAATTAGAGAGCCCGAGATTTCAAAGGAACAATTCCACGCTCTCGAGGACCGGTTGAGGGCTATGGAGGGGCATGATTTTGATATCAAAGATGCCGTCGACATGTGCTTAGTAAAGGACATCCAATTCCCTCCCAAATTCAAAGTGCCTGATTTCCCAAAATATGTGGGATCGACTTGCCCCAAAAGTCATCTCACCATGTATTGCCGAAAGATGGCTGCATATGCCACCAATGAAAAGCTCTTAATTCATTGCTTCCAAGAGAGCTTGACTGACACCGCACTCAACTGGTATATGCAGCTGGATGGGAATCAGGTGTATACGTGGAAACAGTTGGCTGACGCATTCCTCAAGCGCTACAAGTATAACATCGACCTAACACCCGATAGGTCCGATCTTCAAGCCTTGAGTAAGAAAAATGATGAATCCTTTAAAGCGTACGCCCAACGATGGAGGGAGTTGGCGGCACAAATAGAGCCCCCGCTGTCGGATAAGGAGACGGTGTCCCTGTTCATAAATTCGTTGACCGGTCCCTATTATGACAAAATGATAGGGAACACGACAACGCTCTTCTCGGACATCATCACCATTGGAGAAAGAGTGGAACAAGGACTGAAAAGTGGGAAGCTAGCTGGGCCTTCCCAATCATTTGAAGCCAAGAAGACCTTTGGGAAGAAGAAAGAAGGAGGAGTCAACGCCGTAACTATCTCTTCATCTTCCTCCGCTTCGAAGTCAGGAAAGTCGCAGTACAACCCTGTGAAGAAGTTTGATAAACTTCCGACCACATATAGCGACCTCCTGCCGAAGCTAATACAAGCTCATCTTCTGGCTTACATTCCATCGAGGAAAATTGACCCACCTTATCCCGATTGGTACAATCCGCAAGACAAATGCCTATACCATTCGGGGGCACCAGGACATTCAACGGAGAACTGTAGAGCTCTCAAATATAAAGTCCAAGACCTTATCGATGCTGGGTGGGTCACCTTTGATTCAACAGCGCCCGACGTGAGCAAGAATCCTCTGCCAAAGCAGGAGTAGAGAGAAGAGCAAGCCACAATAGGGCCCTTCCACATTTTTCTTTTCTTTCTGGGACTCATGATCAGTACCCGAGATCATGAGATCCTTTTCATGTAAATAAGGGTTTTGTACAGTTTAATACATATCAATAAAGAGGCATTTTTTTCACACATCATTCTCTCATTTGTTCTTTTCCCTCTTTCTCTCATTAACATTAATAATTCTAAACCTAAACAGAACCAATAAAACAATTATGTCTGTGATTGTTCGCTCCGACCGGGATCCGAAAGTTAAGGGTGAATGGGTTGAGTTGGACAGTGATGAGGAGACCATCTCTCCGGATCTGCAAAGACTGCTAGATCGAGAAGCTTGTATACTCCAACCGTATCAAGAAAAATTGGAGACCGTGAATTTTGGGCAGGACCAAGAAATAAAAGAGGTCAACATTGGGACCCATATCAGTGATGAAGTAAGGGAGCAGTTGATCCAATTGTTAAGGGAATATAAGGACGTATTTGCATGGTCGTATCATGATATGCCCGGTTTGGACTCTAACATCGTCGAGCACAAGTTACCGTTGAAAGAAGGGTTTCGACCCATCAAACAAAAGCTCCGACGAGTCAAGCCCGAGTGATCTTTAAAGATCAAGGAGGAGGTCGAAAAGAAATTAGACGCGGGATTCTTGGTTGTATCCCAATATCCCGAATGGCTGGCTAACATCGTGCCAGTCATTAAAAAGAATGGAAAGGTTAGAGTTTGTGTTGACTACAGGGATCTGAATCGTGCCAGTCCAAAGGACGATTTTCCCTTACCGCACATCGATACACTAGTGGATCATACAGCCACGAACACACTCTATTCCTTTATGGATGGGTACTCTAGGTACAACCAAATCAAGATGAATGAGGAAGACCGCGAGAAAACTTCCTTCATTACACCCTGGGGCACTTTCTGCTACAGGTGATGCCTTTTGGACTCAAAAATGCGGGTGCCACCTACCAACGAGCGATGGTGATGTTATTCCACGACATGATCCACAAAGAAATCGAAGTATACGTGGACGACATGATCGCAAAGTCGAAGGAAGAAATGGACCATATCCAATATTTGAGAAAATTATTCAACCGGCTTCGTAAGTATCAGCTTAAGCTAAATCCGGCTAAGTGTACTTTCGGAGTTCGGTCGGGTAAGCTTCTCGGGTTCATCGTCAGCAAGAAAGGCATAGAGGTGAACCCCGATAAAGTGAAGGCAATAATGGAAATGCCTCCTCCTAAGACCGAGAAAGAGATAAGAGGATTCCTCGGCAGGGTGAACTATGTCGCAAGGTTCATCGCACAGTTGACTGACACGTGTAAACCAATATTCAGGCTGTTGCGCAAGAATCATTCCGAATCTTGGGGTGAGGATTGTCAACGAGCTTTTGATAAGATCAAACAGTGCTTGGCCAATCCACCAGTATTGGTGCCACCTGTCGAGGGAAGACCGTTAATACTCTATTTAACCGTGCTTGATGAGTCCATGGGGTGAAACCCTCTACAAGAAAAATTATGACTCGGTCTTGTTGAGATGTATAGACCAAGTCGAAGCTCAAAATATGATCAAAGAAGTACATGAGGGGGTTTTCGGTACCCATATCCCCGGGCCTGCAATGGCTAAAAAGATCCTCAGGGCGGGGTACTATTGGTCGACCATGGAAAGGGATTGTTACCAGTACGTGCGAAAATGCCATAAGTGTCAAGCATACGCCGACAAAATTCATGTCCCACCGACTCCACTCAATGTATTGGCTTCACCTTGGCCATTCGCAATGTGGGGCATGGATGTTATTGGACCCATCGAACCAAAAGCATCCAATGGACATAGGTTCATCCTTGTGGCCATTGACTACTTCACCAAATGGGTAGAAGCGGCATCGTATGCTCATGTGACCCGAAAGGTGGTAACATCCTTCATCAGGAAGAACATTATATGCAGATACGGTATTCCCGATAAAATCATCACTGATAATGGATCTAATTTGAATAACAAAATGGTGGAAGAACTGTGCCAGGAATTCAAGATCCAACACCACAACTCTTCCCCATATCGGCCAAAGATGAATGGGGCAGTCGAGGCAACCAATAAAAACATTAAGAAAATAGTGCAAAAGATGGTTGTCTCATTTAAAGACTGGCATGAGATGTTACCCTTTGCTCTTCATGGTTATAGGACTTCAGTACGCACATCTACAGGAGCTACTCCATTCCCCCTCGTCTATGGGATGGAGGCAGTTCTACCTGTCGAAGTCGAGATACCTTCGCTAAGGGTAATCATGGAAGCAAAACTTTCCGAGGCAGAATGGGTTCAAAGCTGATACGACCAATTGAATCTTATCGAAGAGAAACGGCTGAACGCCATATGCCATGGTCAAGCCTATCAGAGGAAGATCAAAAAGGCTTTTGACAAGAAAGTCCACCCTCGAGTTGATAGCAAACTTAGGAGAAGTGATGGATGTTCTTCTCCACGGATTTGCTTAGGCCGGATCTTCTTCAATGGAGGATGAATTCTTCAACTCAAGAACACTTGCAAGCTATGAACTCACGGATGATCTCAACCTAGAACTAGGAGGGAAGCATCCAAGCTCAAGCATCAATGGAGAGCACACTTCAAAGAGGAGGATTCTAGGTGAATTCCTAAGGCTTTTGAAGATGAACTCAAGGAGACTTTGAGAGGAAACTCGGCACTATGGCTCACAAATTTCATTAAGGTTCAAAGTGAATACAAAATGGTGAAGGAAACACTTTAGTAAGCAAGGTTTTGCACACTTTGGGCGCCTAAATCAAAAGGTGACATGTGGCGCCCAAAATTTGAATTCAAATTTGAATTTTGAATTCAAATTTTGGCTCCCATGTGCTACTCCGAAAATTCAGGTACCTAAGGTGCATCTAAGTGTAATTTGGAGTGTCATTTAGGGTTAATTTGAGGTCACATGTTCAGCCACCAAAGGTGCAAAACATGTGACTCAAATGTAACTTAAATGGCTTTCAAATTAAACCTAATTTAACCTAATTAGCCTACTTTAGTATTCCTTGTATTTTCCTAATCTAATGACCTAAATACAATGGTCAAACAAATACAATGGAAAGGAAAAATTACAAGAATGAAAATGAGCCCAATATTGGGTACCAAAAGCCCAAAGGCCCATGAAGCCCAAAACTAGGCCCAACAAGCCTAAAACCTAAAATGCTACTCTATGTGGTCCAAAATACAAGACCAAAATATATGATACCTATACTAACATGATGTATACAAAACATATGAAAATAGCTATGACAAAATATGGCCCATGAAAAGTTCAACTTGGGCCTTCCTAGGCCCATTGGGCCCGATGGGCCCTGACTAGCCCAAACCTTCATGTCTAGCCAACTCCTCTTGGTTCTTTGAGTATGTCACCTCTTGCACTCCAAAGCATGATTCCATCATCCCCTCCCTCTTGAAAAGGATTTGTCCTCAAATCTCGAGGATGAATGGAAGAAGAAAAATTAACACCTACATATAAAACATGCAAGGAATAAGAAGTAACATTGTAAGAGAAAAGATCATGGATCCTAAGAGGAGTCCTAGTATCTAACCTAACAAAGAAAGATAAAATATTAGACTCTCTAGAAATAGGTTCCTCTTCTAAGCATAACCTAGAAGTAAAACCTAAAAATGTAAGAACACTATGACTAAGACAATGAAAAGACTGATTTTTAAACACTATAACATCTTGCCTAAAGTACCCTAAATGGTATCCTAGGCTTTTCCTAAAATATAAAGAAAATACTACTAAAAAACGTCCTAAACAATTTTGGATTTGATTGTTTATTAGATACTCATAGTCATATAATCTATTTTTGTCTTGTAGGGAAGGAAACATATTAAGTTCAAAAAAATAAGAACTTCCCATAAGATCAAACATAGAATATAGATTATTACAAGTTAGATCTACTAAACAATGTAAACCGAAAATTGGGTGCTTTAGAAAATCCAAAGAAATACTTCCTTCCTTGTGCACCTTCAAGGAAGTAGTATAAGGAGTAACACTAGGAATAGTCCACTCCTTCTTCACTATATCTCTAAGTTGAGAATTCTTGGTTTGAAATTTATTTTGTTTTTCATTCTCAACTCTAAGATAAGTGGTAGCATTAGGACAAGAGTCAAAACTTTTATGAATAAAGAGAGTTCTTTTCAAGTCTTGTTTGGTCATAAAATAACTCTCTTTTGTCACAAATGTCTTAGTGGAGTCCCCTTTATCCACACTCTATCCTTCTTTCTTTTCTTTGTTTCTTTTCTTTTTCATTTGCTTTTGATCCTCAAACACTTGGGGTGGTGTTAAAGGATTAAAAACAATTTCCTTATTTTTATGAATGAAGGATATTTTGTTAGTGAGGCCATCATGTATAGTTTGTTTATCAAATTGCCATGGCCTACCAAGCAAAATATGACAAGCTTCCATAGGGATCACATCACATAAAACTTTATCTTTATAATCCCCTATAGAAAACTTGACCTTCACTTGTTGATTCACCTCCAATTCCTCACCTTCATTGAGCCAATGAAGTTTGTAAGGGTGAGGGTGAGGAATGGTGGTAAGGGCTAACTTGTTAATCAACCTTGTACTACAACAATTTGAACATGATCCACTATCAACAATGAGAGAACAAGTTCTTTTGGAAACTAAACATCTTGTGTGAAAGATGTTCTCTCTTTGTGATAGTGAAGTGGGACAAGGTTGTCTTCCAAGAAGCCTTTTGACCATAAGAAGATCACCATCAACAGGATATAGCTTTTCAATTTGAGGATCTTCCTTACTAGTCTCACTATCACTTGAAGTGGTAGAACTAGATTCATCAAGACTACTATAAATGTCTTGTCCTCTCAAAATCATGACCTTTTTAGTTGGACATTGAGAAGCTATATGGCCTCTCCCAAGACATTTAAAGCATTTGATGTCACTAGTTTTACTACTAGAAGTGACAACATTTTTATCATTTTCTTTTTCTTTTTCTTGACCCTTACTAGAGCTTTTAGAAGAGTCATATTGACCCTCCCTCTTGTAGTCATTCTTGATATAGGAGTTAGCTTGAGTTTTTCCTTTTAAAGAATTTTTCCTTAAATTTTGTTGTTCCACCCTTATACAAAGTTGGACCAAATCATCAAGGTCCCTATAAGGGAGTAACTCAACTCTATCTCTTATATCAAAATTTAGACCACTTAAAAACCTAGCAATGGTCAATCTTTCCTCTTCCCTTATGCCAGCCCTCATGAGATACAACTCCATCTTTTGTCTATACTCCTCAACACTCATATTCTTTTGTTGGAGTCTTTGGAGCTTATCCATAAGCTCCCTACTATAATAAGAAGGTATGTGCCTTCTTCTCATAGCACTCCTCAACTCATTCCAATAAGTGATTGGAGGGTCATTGTGAAGTCTTCTCTCTCTCTCTAAGGAGGTCCACCAATACATAGCTTGTCCTTGGAAAGCTAAGGTGGCCAAGGGAACTTTTCTTTCTTCACCTACTTGGTGACAAGTGAAGATTTGCTCCACTTTCATTTCCCAATCCAAGTAGGCATCCACATCTTCTTTTCCATGAAAGTAAGGGAGATCAACCCTTGATTCCCTCACTTTGTGTTCCTTAATGACTCTCCTAGGTGTTGGTTGATAGTAAGCATCCATATGCATACTACCATCATTATCTTGGCTTTGAGAATCATTGGAGCTCTTGGTTGAGCTCCTAGAAGAACCTTTTGGACTTTTATTTTTATTTAATCTTTTCAAAAGTTTTTCTTCTCGTTGCTTAATCATTTGAATCTCTTGTTCTAAAGCCATGATTTGTACTTCTTTTTCAACTTTTTCTTTTTGTTTTTGAAGTACTTCATCTTGCTTCCAAAGTTTTAGTGCTTCAACCTCCTTTACAATTCTTTTAAAACTTTTAGGAGATTGAAAGTCACTACTACTTTGAGAATGTTGACTCATGATTAAGCAATAAGAGTTTATATGCTATGCAAAAAGGTATAAAATATTTTTGAGATTTTCTAGGAATGAAAATAGCACTTGGAAGTCTAAGTGTACAAGTTGCACTATCAAGGGAGGTGAGCTACAAAGAGCCACTTAATAACCAAGCCTTTTCAAGTGGAAATCACTAAACTCCTTTGTGGTACTTTCAATTCCCCAAAATTTTTCACAAAAATTTTGAATGCTTTTTCACAATTTGTTTGTATTTAAGACTAACTAAATGTGAACAATCAAATCTACACAAGTCTAGACGAAATTAAGCAACTAAGTAAACACAATTATAGACAAGAAACTTTAAAGGAAGCAAAAACAAGTAGCTAGTCGGATAACCCTAAGTGGAAGCTTGAAACATATGAAATTTCCAAGCCACTTCCACTAGTACTACACGTGAGAAGGCTATCAAGGGTTAGATATACCTGACCAGCTTCTTAATACTCCCTCCAAGCTTTACAAATTGGTTTAAAATACAAAAGATTTGGCAAAAATGTAAACTAGCCTAGGAAAAACAAGTAAATGATGGCTTTAGTGACCAATTAGTGACGGATTGTTGTGCAAATTTTCCAACACTTAACCAAGTGTTTAATCCGCCACTAATCCTTCAATATGATGCTCCTGGACCTGCAAAAGAAACACAACAAAGAGGTTAAAGTGGCTGCCTCACAAGGTGAAGGGATTGGTCACTCAAGTGAAGGAAATTTAGGAGGATTTTGGTCACTAAATTAGGTCAAATTTGGTGATTATAGTGTCCAAAATTTTTCCTACTCTTTGTTGAGCAATGCTTGATCCTTGAGCAAGGATTTAAGGCCACTTCCAGCACAGGAAATTATTGAAAGAAAACTAGACAAGCAACAAAGCACAATTTGGAAAGCTTATACCAAAATTAAGAGTAATATGTGTATATGACAAGACTCAAAGAAGTTCAACAAGTAAAACTGGAAAATTAAGACTCCAAAATGAAGCTAGCACTCAGTTAGAATGAATCCTAGATAGGTACTAGAGTAGATGAAGAAAACAAAAAAAAATTTGAAAGCAATTGGACAAGTATAGCAAAAGTAGTAGCCAAAACAATAACAAGGAACCAAATGAATTTTCACCAATGTACACCTCTCGGCTTTTGTATTTTAAATTGTCTTATATATTTTTTTTTTTTAATTCTTTCTTTTTCCAGTATCAAATTAAGATTCCAGAGAGTGTTTTTGCCTTTTATTTCAAATTTTTCTAAGGTTCCAAGCTATAGAAAACGAGAATACAAATCAGCCAAAAATTAGGTCAAATTTCAAGTGAAAATGATAAACTAGTGCACTAGTTTTAGGTTTTGGTTTGGATTCTTTTTGAACTATTTTTCTTTTCAACTTTTAGGTCTTTTAGGCTCTGTTTTAAACTCTGTTTTCCACCTCTTAATCATCATTTTTTTTTTTTAAATTGAATCCACAAGAAGAGTGCACTAGAAGTAGGATTACACTTGAAATTTTTGAGTCACAAAATGTTTAGAAGATTTTCAAGAGAATGTGATTCGAAAACTTAAAGAACACAATGGAAACCTAACTCTAAGGAAACTTGCTAGGACTAATAGCAAATCATGAACACAATAAGGTAAAAGAAAAAACACATATAGGAGGCAAAAGAGACACAAATCCGAGAGCAAAATATGAGACAAAATTCAAAACAAAAACAAGGTTAAACATGCTATTCAAGGAATTTGCAACATATAAGGATTAAACACAAACTTCTAAGACAAAACATAGATTCAAAACCAAAATCTAAATGCAATGCATGAGGTCCAATCACGGACACATACAAGGAATGGAGAGACTCAAAATAAAATCAAAATAGCACAAGCAAAAAGTTCCTAAACATTTGATTGTGGAAGAAATTCAAAACAATCAAACAATGGATCTATGGAACAATATATGATTAAAAGCATATAGATCCGAAAAGAAACTCAAACAAGACACTTAGAACACAAAGAACACAAAAATAATCGGACCAAAAAACTCAAGAACTTATCTCCTTGAAGACCTTGCTCTTGATACCAAAATTGATAGCAAACTTAGGAGAAGTGATGGATGTTCTTCTCCACGGATTTGCTTAGGCCGGATCTTCTTCAATGGAGGATGAATTCTTCAACTCAAGAACACTTGCAAGCTATGAACTCACGGATGATCTCAACCTAGAACTAGGAGGGAAGCATCCAAGCTCAAGCATCAATGGAGAGCACACTTCAAAGAGGAGGATTCTAGGTGAATTCCTAAGGCTTTTGAAGATGAACTCAAGGAGACTTTGAGAGGAAACTCGGCACTATGGCTCACAAATTTCATTAAGGTTCAAAGTGAATACAAAATGGTGAAGGAAACACTTTAGTAAGCAAGGTTTTGCACACTTTGGGCGCCTAAATCAAAAGGTGACATGTGGCGCCCAAAATTTGAATTCAAATTTGAATTTTGAATTCAAATTTTGGCTCCCATGTGCTACTCCGAAAATTCAGGTACCTAAGGTGCATCTAAGTGTAATTTGGAGTGTCATTTAGGGTTAATTTGAGGTCACATGTTCAGCCACCAAAGGTGCAAAACATGTGACTCAAATGTAACTTAAATGGCTTTCAAATTAAACCTAATTTAACCTAATTAGCCTACTTTAGTATTCCTTGTATTTTCGTAATCTAATGACCTAAATACAATGGTCAAACAAATACAATGGAAAGGAAAAATTACAAGAATGAAAATGAGCCCAATATTGGGTACCAAAAGCCCAAAGGCCCATGAAGCCCAAAACTAGGCCCAACAAGCCTAAAACCTAAAATGCTACTCTATGTGGTCCAAAATACAAGACCAAAATATATGATACCTATACTAACATGATGTATACAAAACATATGAAAATAGCTATGACAAAATATGGCCCATGAAAAGTTCAACTTGGGCCTTCCTAGGCCCATTGGGCCCGATGGGCCCTGACTAGCCCAAACCTTCATGTCTAGCCAACTCCTCTTGGTTCTTTGAGTATGTCACCTCTTGCACTCCAAAGCATGATTCCATCACGAGTCTACCATGAGGGAGAGCTGGTAATGAAGAAATTGCTACCAGCTCAAAAGGACAAAATCGGAAAGTGGGCCCCGAATTACGAAGGACCATACGTGGTAAAGCGAGCCTTCTCAGGAGGAGCATTGATCCTCACGGACATGGATGGAGAAGAACTTCGATACCCAGTCAACGCTGACGTGGTAAAGAAGTACTATGCTTGAAGACGTTGCTTGCATAGGCCCGCTAGGATGAAAACCCGAAAAGGGCGTCCTAGGCAAAAGTTAGGGCAAAATAAAAGCCTGCCAGTACAAGGGTACTAGGCAAAATAAAGGCGAATTTATCCCCGCTAGGATACGTCCTAGGCAAAAATTAGGGGCAAAAGAATAAGACACAAAAACAAAGCAAGCAACGATCACTTGAATCGAAAACCGAAAGGCGGTTCAAGTGATTATCTTCTAGAAGCAAGCGTCTTGCAGTATCTACACTCCTGGCTCAGGCATCTCACCTGAAGCAATTAGGGGAACGTAAGAGCAACAATTACAGATATAATTGTTAAGCCTGATGTATATAGCCTACCCTGGCCAGCCATTCTTCAGAAATTCCTTTTGTATATCTTTCTGTAAAACCATTTGTGAATATCAATAAAATATCTATTCATTTCTCTTCTCTCTTGACCATGTGATTATGCCTCTAAATTGGTGTTTCTAAAAAAAAAATTGTACGAAATTCCTTTAATAATCGGTCAATAAAGAAAGTTTGAGGGGTTCCTATAAAATCCGTAATCTCCTGCGTAAAAGGCTCACAAAAATATTTCCTCGCGTCGACGACAGAAATTCCTCCAAGAAGAGGAGGATAGGGAGAGCCATTCATTTTTCTAAAAACATTAACAAAATGATTAAACTTACATTTTGTGCATCACACACACATTAGTTGCACATTCAAAGACCTTATCATGAGGCAGTCGCATAAAAATAGAAAAATAGGAAAAATTTGTTGTGTATGACAGCAGCCAACAGAAAAAGCCGAAATCAACGAAAAAAGGCAAAATTCAGAAAATCCAACAAATATACAAAATAATTGAGCCTGGAGAGGCTTGCCGAAATAATACTCCCCAGAGACATCTCAGCTTGCACTCTTGGGCCGAATTCCCAGTGAAAGCTATCAGAGCAAGATCAGCAAGATTCCCCAATGGAAGCATGATCGTCCAAACAAAATATCCAAGTCAAAGGACTTAGACTTCCTCAGTGGAAGATAGCTTTCCAACTCAAGCGACGAGTGAAGCTAAGCCTGCAGAGACTTTTTAAATAATACTCTGGGATACATAAGATCCTCAATCCACATTCGCCTATTCAGAGGCACTCCTCCAAAAAGGAAAACCCAAAAAGATCAATACCCATTCCCCAAGCGGAATTCGGTATTCAACCAAACACCGAACGTCAAGATAATCCGCCTAACAGAAGAGGCCAATCAAGATCAACACGACAGAATCCCCCAGCGGATAACAGCCTACACAGAGGCAACAAAATCAGAAAATCAAAAAAGTCACCCGAATAAGGATAACCGGGATACTCCACCACCGTCGAAAGGACGTCAGCCAACCATAAGGCACCGCTCACATCAGAAAGAGCATCTTTGTGTCTACATCCCCAAGGAATCAGAATTTCCCCAGTGGGCACCAACTACGCAATGGAAAGTTGGGACACAAGAACCTATGAGTAACTGCACATCCCCTAGACGGATCCCTGCGCTATCCAGCCCTCAGCGGCACCAAAATCAAAAACAACCGTCGAAGCAGCATCGTGGACTGTGGAGACAAAATCATCACAAATCCCTGGAGAGGGCAAACTCACGCTACCAAAGTGACCAGAAGCACGGAGGTATGCAACCCTGGGGAGGGCAAACCGCAGACCCTGGAGAGGGCAAACTCACGCTACCGAGGTTGTCAGAAACACCGAGGTATGCACGAGCCTGGAGAGGCGACGACTAATACTCAGCTACCCCGTCGTCAGAAACACGGAGGTATGCAGCTACCGAGGTTGTCAGAAACACCGAGGTATGCACAAGCCTGGAGAGGCGGTACTCAGCTACCCCGTCGTCAGAAACACGGAGGTATGCAGCTACCGAGGTTGTCAGAAACACCGAGGCATGCACGAGCCTGGAGAGGTGACAACTAATACTCAGCTACCCCATCGTCAGAAACACGGAGGTATGCAGCTACCGAGGTTGTCAGAAACACCGAGGTATGCACGAGCCTGGAGAGGCGGTACTCAGCTACCCCGTCGTCAGAAACACGGAGGTATGCAGCTACCGAGGTTGTCAGAAACATCGAGGTATGCACGAGCCTGGAGAGGCGGTACTCAGCTACCCCGTCGTCAGAAACACGGAGGTATGCATGAGCCTGGAGAGGCGACGACTAATACTCAACCTGGAGAGGCCACTCAACAATTTTCCCACCGGAAGACACTACGAGTCGGAAGGATGGCTTACTCCCCGGACAATTGGGTCAACTCCTTTACTTGTCAACCGGTACACCAAAAAGCCGTTCGACTAAGTAAAGGGGGGGCAGCTGTAGACCCCTAAAATTGTCCGGGTCGGAAATAAAGCTCAAAGACTCTCGAAGACCGAAGGAAAGTCAGCCGGAAGGACTCCTGGAAGACCCTAGGATGATTCTTTGTAGGTCTAGAAGTCTTAGAGTAGCTTAGAATAAGGGTGTGCGAGGATTGGAGCTCAATACACCCTCCCAGAGGTTCAGTACGGCCGTACTGAGCCATTTGAACTGCAATACGGCCGTAGTGAACTCAATACGGCCGTACTGAAGTTTTTGAACTTCAGTACGACCGTACCAAATTCAATACGGCCGTACTGTAGTTCAAAAACCCAGTACGGGCCGTATTGACCTCCCAGGCCGTATTGCGCCTCAATCCTATAAATAGGACGTCATTGGCACGTCCTCCCACACTTTTTCGATACTTTTGGACCCTCTGGCTAAGTATTCTGGGGTTTTTGAGCAGTGTTCTGCCCTAGAAATCTCTCCGAGAGCCGATCCAACGAAGTTCTTGAGTTCTGAGCATTTAGCTTGAGGATTCGAACTAGTCGAAGGGAAATCTCTTTGATTTCCGGAGTAAAAATTATTTTTAGGGAAGGAACGAGCGAGCGTGTAGTGGGAAAGAGCGCCAAAAAGCCTCCTAACGTCTGTTTAAATATATAAAAGCACGCTTCAAAGGTTTCTTTTCCAAATCCCTTCTTTTACCGCTTTCTGATTGTTGCATTGCATATTTAGAATTTTCATCATGTAAATATTCCGCTTATAATCGTTTCTAATAAATAGGGGTAATTTAGTAATTTTACACTGTTATTTATGAAATAATCCGTCATAGGGAACCCGAAAGGGGCGTTGTGGGGTGCTAACACCTTCCCCGCACGTAACCGACTCCCTTACCCAACTCTGGTTGTAATGGCCAAGGTTGATTTGCGAAAATCAATTGCCTTATCCCTTTTTCCAATGTTTTGAGTAAAACATTGGTGGCGACTCCAAGAACCCTTCTTTTTGCGAAAACCACTAATCCATGGAGGGTCCCGCTTGGGATTAACATGGATTGGTGAATCATTTAATAAAATTGTTAGTTCGATGAGGTCTCAGTTTGAGAATAAGTCGTTCTAACAATCCATCATTTTTCAAAACTTAAAAAGAGTCCAACCATCGTCGCGAATGCCAAGGTCCGTTTCGGCGGGTGGCGACAGAGATGAAAAAGAATTGAATGTATAAACTGAAGCTGAACATCATTCAAAATAAGTGTTTAAAGCTGGACGTGAAGGATGAAGAAATAATGAGGCATTCTCGTCTTGGGCATTTAAACTTTGGAGGTTTGGTCGAGCTATCAAGGAAGGAGTTGGTGCACGGACTGCGTGGTGATGAGTTTGACAAGAAGTTTTGTGAAGCGTGTGTACTCGGAAAGCATTCAAGAACAAGTTTTCCGAGCTCGTCCGAGTACAAAGCAAAGGAGCAAGACATCTACAACTCCACTGACAAGTTACATGTAGTGTGTCTATTGACAGGAACAGAAGATATAAAGTTTGAAGAGGCGGTACTTGATGAGAGATGGAAGAAAGCAATGGATGAGGAGATCGGATCAATTCAGAAGAGTGAGACGTGGAAGCTGACAGATTTACCCACAGGAGCTCGGCCAATTGGTTTGAAGTGGGTATACAAAAGGAATACAAATGCAAATGGCGAAGTGGAGCGCTACAAAGCTCGTCTTGTGGCGAGGGGTTATAAATAACAGAAAGGCATTGATTATGATGAAGTTTTTGCACCCGTGACAAGGATGGAAACGATTCAATTACTACTGTCCTTAGCAGCTCAGCATGGATGGAAGATACAACAAATGGACGTGAAGTCAGCATTCTTGAATGGGGTGTTGGAGGAAGAAGTCTACGTGGAGCAACCTCTAGGGTACATGAGGAGAGGTGAAGAGAAGAAAGTGCTGAAGCTCAAAAAGGCTTTGTACGGTTTGAAGCAAGCTCCTCGAGCATGGAATGAGAGAATAGACACCTACTTCAAGAGAAATGGTTATGAACAATGTCCTTATGAACATGCTCTCTATTTAAAGAAGTGCAAAGGAGATATATTGTTCGTTGCTCTATACGTGGATGACTTGATATTCATGGGAAGCAAAACTGAGCTAATTGAGGAGTTTAAAGAAGTGATGAAGAGGGAGTTTGAGATGACCGATTTGGGCATCATGAAGTACTTTCTGGGTTTAGAGGTGGACCAAAGAGCAACAGGTATTTTTGTGTCCCAAAAGAGGTATGCCGAGGAGATTTTGAGCAAGGCAAAGATGCTGAATTGCAATCCAGTTTCTACTCCCATGGAACCTGGAACGAAGTTATCTAAAAATGGAGAGGCTGAAAGAGTTGATGCAAGCAGGTACCGAAGCCTAATCGGAAGTCTAAGGTATCTGACAAGTACAAGACCCGACCTGATGCTAAGTGTGGGAATTGCAAGCCGCTTTATGGAGGATCCGAGGTATTCTCATTGGAAAGCATTAAAGAGGATACTAAGGTATGTGAAGGGGACGATGTCACTTGGACTGTGTTTCACTAAGTCGGACAACTACCGACTTATTGGGTACTCGGACAGTGATTGGTGTGGAGATGTGGATGATCGGAAAAGCACAGCTGGGTACGTATTCTTCATGGGAAACTCGGCTTTCACTTGGCTATCAAAGAAACAACCAATCGTAGCTCTATCAACATGTGAAGCCGAGTATGTAGCAGCATCTTGGGGTGTCCAACATGCAGTTTGGCTTAGAAACTTGCTAAGCAAACTGGAAATTATGAAAGCTGAGAAAGTGTTGATCCGAGTAGACAACAGGTCGGCAATCGAGCTAGCCAAGAATCCAATCAATCACGAAAGAAGCAAGCACATCGACGTCCGATTTCATTTCATCAGGGAAAAGGTGAAAGAAGGAAGCGTGGAGCTCGAACACGTAGGAAGTAAAGAGCAGGTAGCCGATATCTTTACAAAACCATTGCCGACAACAACATTTCAGAAGTTAAGAAAGTTACCCGGAATGAAAGAAGAAGGAGAAATTTAAGATTATGGGGGAGTTTTGTTGGAAAATCTTAAATTTCTAGAGATTCTGAGATATCCGAGATATCCGAGATATCTGAGATATCCGATTTAAGTTATCTGGAATTATTTGATTTATCTTTTGAGTTATTTTGTTTCAGATTAGATAAGAGTTTTTTGATAAGTTTTGATTTGATAAGATATTTTATTATCTTCTTGTTAGTTCAGTACGTTGTAAAATGGCTATTTAAAGGCCATCTTTTATTCAATAAAAAAACACAGTGAGTTGCTACGTTCACCCACAACATTAGTATTACCTCGTCTCTCTTATTTTTTCTACAGTTCATACGGACATTGTTCATAACCATTTCTCTTGAAGTAGGTGTCTATTCTCTCATTCCATGCTCGAGGAGCTTGCTTCAAACCGTACAAAGCCTTTTTGAGCTTCAGCACTTTCTTCTCTTCACCTCTCCTCATGTACCCTAGAGGTTGCTCCACGTAGACTTCTTCCTCCAACACCCCATTCAAGAATGCTGACTTCACGTCCATTTGTTGTATCTTCCATCCATGCTGAGCTGCTAAGGACAGTAGTAATCAAATCGTTTCCATCCTTGTCACGGGTGCAAAAACTTCATCATAATCAATGCCTTTCTGCTGTTTATAACCCCTCGCCACAAGACGAGCTTTGTAGCGCTCCACTTCGCCATTTGCATTTGTCTTCCTTTTGTATACCCACTTCAAACCAATTGGCC
The DNA here is from genome assembly GCF_000230855.2 of Cajanus cajan. NCBI lineage: Eukaryota > Viridiplantae > Streptophyta > Magnoliopsida > Fabales > Fabaceae > Cajanus > Cajanus cajan. Next base: position 46,185,587 of record NC_138525.1, read on the forward strand.
GAGCTCCTGTGGGTAAATCTGTCAGCTTCCACATCTCACTCTTCTCAATTGATCTGATCTCCTCATCCATTGCTTTCTTCCATCTCTCATCAAGTATTGCCTCTTCAAATTTTATGTCTTCTGTTCCTGTCAATAGACATACTACATGTAACTCGTCAGTGGAATTGTAGATGTCTTGCAAGCTCCGAGTTCTAAGCTGCTCAGGTTCATCATCTTCCTCGGAATGCTCATTGGTCCTATCCGAGCTTCTCCCTATTATCTCCGATCTCTCCCTCTCAGAGTTCGAGCTCCCCGAAGTCTCTTCAGAGTTACTCCAGCTCCACTCGCTTTCCTCATCTACCTGGACATCTCGGCTTACCAGAATTTTTCCTGTAACAGGGTTGTACAATTTGTAGGCTTTTGCCTTTTCATCATACCCGATCAAGATATACTTCTTGCTCCTATCATCAAGATTCCTGCTTCCTCGTCCTCTTCTTCTGTGAGAAGATTCTTCTCTTTCTCTTCACTTCGGCTTTTAGCTCGGCAATACTTTGTTATGTGACCGTATTTGCCACAGTTGTAGCAATTTGCCGATCTGCATTCTTTTGCGTAGTGGCCGAGTTTGCCACACTTATAACATTCCACCTCGGACCTCGGCTGACTTCCTTGGCTACGATCACCTCGTCCTTGTCCACCTCCATGATCACCTCGTCCTCTACCTTGTCCTTGATCACCTCGTCCTTTGCCTCGTCCTTGATCACCTCGTCCTTGTCCACTTGATCTTCGGCCTTGGGTGTTCCGAGTTTCATTCAAATCAAGTTGCGCCTGTAATGCTTGATCAAGAGTACCCTTCATCTTCCTCCTCCTTTGTTCGTGGGCTTCTAGTGACCCAGCGAGCTCTTCCACTGAGAGAACTGACAAGTCCTTTGACTCCTCAATTACGCATGCAATACTCTCGAAATCATCTGTTAATGATCTCAAGATTTTCTCCACAATTCTACTTGCTAGCATTGGCTCCCCATTCCTTCCGAGTTGGTTAGCCAACTTCTCCACCCGAGTTATGTAATCGGATACTTGTTCCTTATCCTCCATCTTCAAACACTCAAACTCTCCTCGGAGAGTTTGAAGTCGGATCTGTCTGACACGGTGGTTACCTCTGTGCGCAACCTCCAAGATCTTCCATGCTTCCTTTGAAGATGCAGCATTTGCAATCTTCTCGAAGCCTGACTCATCCACGGCATTGTACAAAAAATACAAAGCTGATTTGTCCTTCACTCGTGTCTTTTCCAATGCGGCAATCTGAGCCACAGATTGGTCTTCGTCCTCCTCGGGTTCTTGAAACCCCTTCTCCACTATATCCCATAGACTTTGGGAACCCAACAGGGTCTTCATCTGTAAACACCAATTATCATAATTGGTTTTCTTTGACAGTTGTGGTACGGTCATTCCATTAACAACCTTCGCCATTACTCTCTCTTTCTTCTTTCCTCCCCTTTAGAGGCGCACACTATTTTCCTCTCACTCTCGGCACTCAGAGCATAAAGCTCTGATACCAATTTGTAGAAAAAATAAGAGAGACGAGGTAATACTAATGTTGTGGGTGAACGTAGCAACTCACTGTGTTTTTTATTGAATAAGAGATGGCCTTTAAATAGCCATTTTACAACGTACTGAACTAACAAGAAGATAATAAAATATCTTATCAAATCAAAACTTATCAAGAAACTATCTTATCTAATCTGAAACAAAATAACTCAAAAGATAAATTAAATAATTCCAGATAACTTAAATCGGATATCTCGGATATCTCGGATATCTCGGATATCTCAGAATCTCTAGAAATTTAAGATTTTCCAACAGTTTTGTGAAATTGATGATTCAATCGGGTTTCATATTGATTTATAAATGTGGTTGTGATATTATTTGGTAAGATTGATGATCTAGATGATGATTGAATTTATTGGGATGTTCTCTGTAAGTTAGGATTCTTGTAGATTGATGAAAACCTTTAATTATATGAATTAATGAGTAATTGGGTGATTTTACTTATGGATGTACCTTAGTATTTTTGTAATATCTTTCTGTGTAATTAACCAAATCAATTTTCATTTGTTGGGTTAGAAATTAGACACTTGGGGCTATAATTTAGACTCTAGAATCGTGTAAAAATGTTAAGAATTGATTGATTTACGCGATTTATAAGTTCAGTCTCCATTTTAGTGCGTGAAATATTAAGTTTTATGTTGTCATCCATGCGAGGTGACCTTAACGATACTTTTAGGCTTCATGTTCTTCACAAAAGTTGTAGCTTTCGGTGTTATCTTTATAATGGCTTTGGAATCACTCAAAAATAATGTGTATAATTCAAGTTATGGTCAAAATAGTGAGTAGAGATCAAGCTGTCAGGATTTATGATGCTCAATGCAGGTATTCTATTTTAGTTTGCCTTTTTGACGTTTTGGGACTCCCATTTAGGCATGTTTGTTATATTTTATGATTTCTTAGTGATTCTTTATAATACTTATGATATGATTGAATGAGTTTGATGTGGGATTGTGAAATAAGGTATTATATTGATGAATTTTGATGATAGTTGTGAATTGTATGATGTCCAATAATGACTATTGTATGAAGAGGTATAAATGGTGTGTGCTGGATGAAATGTAAATTAATGTGAATTAAGGATTGACGTGTATGAGGAGATTGTGCAAGATATGTGTATGACTTATTGTAGAAATGTTGGTTGTACATGTGATGTGGAATTAAATTGTGAACTATGATGTGATGATTGGGTACAGTCGTATGTGTGAAACCGAGCCGTAAGGGCATGCACGTGATACGGTGCTATTTATGTGTTGTTGTAGGCATGGTCGTATGCGTGATATGATACTAGACGTGTGATGTGTTGGTACAGTTGTATGCGTGATATCGGTATCGATAGTGGAATGCATTGACACAATCGTGAATATGCATGATGTTAGGCGTGTGATGTGGCAACAGGGAGGTGTACATGATAAAGTGCTAGATGTGTGACACGGTATATATATATGATTGGTGATGAGATAGTCTGTGTGGAACGTGAGAGATTGTGATTACATACATGTGGAGTTTGAACATTAAAGTTGGTACTGGTAAAAAAATCAAAAACTTCTATGAAAATTAAGTGCATGAGTTAATTTTAGTTTAAGAAAAACTTGATTTATTTTATACAATTATATTTCTCACATCTGCTTTATCTTTCACTTTAGACAAAAAAAATATTAAAATATTAATTATTTATTATTCATGTAACAACTATAACTTTATATTATTTTAATTTTTCAAATCAAATCCTTTATTATTTTATATTTAATATGAGATCAGTAAAGGGATGCATGAAAAGAAATGGAAAGAAAAAAGTAGAATATGATTATTTTAGATTATTTTTTCTGTAAAAAATAATTATATATTAATGATTCTAAAAACTATTTATATATAAATTAGAACGATTATATTAAATGAGTTTAGGAAGTTTTTTTGGTTAATGAATGTGTTTTTTAAGAGTTTCTTTTAATCACTTATTTTTTTTATCATTCTTATTTTTTAAATTTAATTATAATATATATTTAAAAGGTTTTCAAAGATTGAAGAGTTGTATATAACAATATAAATTATTAATATTAAATTTAAAATATAATTTATATATATTAGATTTATTAATTATAAATTTTAATTACATAAAATAAGTATTTATCCCTGTGTTACACAAGTTAAAATATTAATAATTATAAATTAACAAATTTTTTAATTATTAATGTAAACACCCTTGCATTATTAATATACTATTACCATGTCTGATGTCGGGGTTTTCACAGTTCTTTATTACTTTAAATATGTTTTTATAAAAAATAAATGAAAATTTAGCATATAAAAGAAATTAACCTTGAATTAAAATGATTAATTAAATGAATTAAGATAATATTTTAATAGTTGTATATTTAAATATTTTTTGAAAAAAAATTAGCTCATAAATTGACACTAACGAATAAAGTGTTTTTTTTTTTTTTTTTTTTTTTTTTTTGAACTTATGACATAAATAGGTTTGTTTGGTGGCCTCTTTTATTTAATATATATAATAGATTTACCCATCACATGCGCATTACTGTCTCAGTTCACTTCTGATGTGTTTCTTTCATCTATTTCTTCCCTCTTCCTTCTTCTTTCTTCGAAGTTTAAATGACAGCACCGAAACAATAGCAAAGAACACAAAGAAGTTGAAGAACATGGATAGTGTAACTGTTTAAGTAGAACCTTTCCTAAATGGATTGTTTTTCCTTCTCTGATTCTCGTTTGTTATCTGAACTTTTTCCATCACTTGCTTTTATTTTCTTTTATCGTCTTTTCTCTACTAAATTGAGACACAATTGTGATTATTTTTCCTTCTCTAATTTTGAATTGAACTCGATTCTTGTTTCTATTTTTTCCGATTCATGTTTTCTTCTGTTTGGAATGCAATGAGACTGGAGTCCTTCTTGAACTCGATTCTTGGTTTTCTTTTTCTCTTTTGATTCTTGTTTTCTTCTGTTCATGTAATGACACACTTCCTCCGCGATTCTTATAGTTGTTTTTATTCCTCTGTCTAGGTCTTGATTCTTTCTTGAACTTGCATTTTTCTTCTTGTCAAGATCGAGTGTTTTTTTTATTGCATGCAAGAATAAGAATGACGACAAAGGATACAAACAAGTTGTATGCAAATTTCAATGATCATGTTTCCAGAGTATTTTAGGTGTTGGGACTTGGGGGTGTTGTTCTTGGCTTGTGTGTGATCTTGCATCTCGACATAAAGAACAAGAAGTTTTTTTTTTGTGGTGAATTCAAGAATTGTTTTGGTAAGTGTTTAATTTGAAATTAAACTTTCCATATTTATTTGACTATATCTTTATTCAAAATTTAATTTGCAAAGTTTATGTTTGTGTTAAAAGTTGTACCGGAAGATAACCAACCCGACCGAACATGCCTAGTGTGGGCGATCCGACTGAATACACCTAGCACGGTCGGCCTGGCCGACTCGGTAAAATCGGGGTCGGCTGATTTGATCAGTAGGATCCACATACTCAAGGACAAGGAACTAAGCTAGATAAATTAAGGCGAGATTAATTTACTTAATACACCGATTTAACCCCCTAATTTCCCGGGGCCCATTCCCTAATCACGACCCAACAACAACTAGTATAAATAAACCTTCAATGAGGTACATAACTAACTCTAACTACCGCATTTAATACGTCGATCACTTACTTGAGCATCGGAGTGTCTTTGCAGACAACCCCCCTCCTCGGACTACCTAGAGCGGAACGCGAAGATGTCGACCAAGAACCAAGATCGTGATAAGTAAGGTGTGTCTCCTAATACAGGAACATTTGGCGCCCACTATGGGGCTGAAGAGACCTTTTCAGCCCCTTCATACTCCACTGACTGAGATGAATACATGGTAGCTATAGTAAAGGACCTTCGACGTTGACCCAACCACCCCTGAATGCCGAACACAATCTCAGCGTGACCGGTCAAGAACGGTACCCTTATGGAATCCCCCAAGCGCAACAAGAGCCCACAACATAGGAGGGTCGACCAAACGCTGAAGACCAGCCTAATCTCAATGATGACTTGCGTTTATTGCGTGAAGAGATGGTCGTTATACGTAGATAGAGACAAGCTGACGCCAAGGAATTGGCTAAGCTCCGTCGCCAAAACGTCGAGCTCCGTAGCTTAAATAGAACATGGATCCCATCCCCTCCTACACATCTGGAAGAATCAGCCTATCATGCTCTAACCGATTATGATGGAGGAGGCCCATGGGCTAAGGGCCCAACTACTAGGGCTATGGCCAAGAGAATTCAAGAAGAGTGGGCCCATGCTCAAGAAAAGCCCATCATACTTTTCAGTTGGGCTTTGACTCAAGCCCAAGTAGACTAGGAGTAGTGTAGGATTGGGCCTTTGGGCTTGTATTGTATTTTGGGCTTTGTATTTCGGCCACTTAGACTAGGATTTTCATTTCATAGTCATTTGGATTTAGGGTTAATTTAGGTTAGCATGTGCATCTTCATTTTCATGTAATTAGTATGGCATTTGGAATGCATTTCGGCCATGTGCACACATGCACATGGTGTGACCGAAATGCAACTCAAATGGATACCAAATCACATCCAAATGAGTGCACATGGGGGAGGTGACCGGTTGGCACCAAAATTTGAATATTTGAATTCAAATTTTGGCGCCTAAGGTTAAGTAAACCATACCATGGTTTTACTTAACCTTAGGTTAAACCAACATGCACCCTTGACCTAATTTTGCCTATAAATTCATACTTGGCCGAGTTGTGTATCACTTTTGGAAATAATTGAATGAGAATTCTACTCTTGAAATCTCTACTCTGAAAGTCTCCTTTAGCCTAACCTCTACCCTACTTGAGATCCTCTCCTTGTAGAGTTAGGCATCATCCTTTTCTATCAGAGATAGCTAGGTTATACTTGGCTACACTTGTTTCTTCTTGGAGCTTCCAATCCCTTGCGATTCTTCCAAGGATCCGAGAAGAGGTTGAAGAGCATTCCTTGAGGTTTTCTTCAAGAAGAACCTCATCAAGTGGTATCTAGAGCTTTGGTCTTCAAGAGATAAGTTCTTTGTCTTTTGATTGATTGTTTGATCCGTATGCAATACTTGAGTCTATGTCAATTTTGAGTTGATTCTTTCCTAGATCTATTTCTTGCCTAAAATTTGATGGATCTAGCTTTCGGATTGCTTGAATGATTCATATATGCTTCTTGTCTTAATTGCTTTCCATGAATCATGCTCCACAAATTATGCTTATAGGAAAATTCAGCTTATGAACTTTTTGTTTTTCTTGAGTCTTACTTGAAAATTTTCGGTCAATTGATTGTGTGAGTCATTTACTTTTTTGAATCCATGTCTAGTGTCATGTGTAGTTCTTTAATTGTTGTTAATTCCTAGCTATGCTTGTTTCACTTTTTGTGTTAATTGTCTTTTGAATTTTTTTTTTTCTGGATTTGGCCGAATCATTTTGGTTTAGTGTGCTCCATAATTTTGCTTTTGATTTGAGTTCATAAACTACTATTAGATCATTAGTAGTTTTCTTAGTTCTAGGTTTCCTTTGATACAAAGTGTCTTCAATTTTTTTTGCCTAGTTCTGTGAGTTTAATCTTGAATATCTCTTGGTTGCTGAAAAATTTTGTTTAGAAAATTTTGAAATTCAAATTGAGAGCCAAAACCGTGGCATGTGGTTAAGACAAAACAAGTGACAAAAGCATGTTCACATTTCATTACATGTTAACCTAATTTGATTGTCATTTGCATCCTAATTTGAAAACGGTTTTAGTGCTTTGAAAAAGAAGTGACCGAGAGTTTGAGTTCAAAATTCAAAGAAGGAAAAGGCATCTCCTAAATATAAAAAAAAATATATATATAGAACAAAAGTTCAAAAGAAAATTCAAAGGAAATTTGATAATAAAAAATTCAAACCTAATTTTTCAAGTTAAAAGCCAAAAAGGAGATTGTATTGACTTGATTTGTGCTTCTCGGTTTGCTATTGTGTAACTTGAGTAACTTACAATTTTCAGCTTGCAAATTTTGAGTGCTTTTGATTTTTTATTCAAATTCTAGAACCTATCTAGGATTCTTTCTTCTTGTACTATCCTAATCCTTTTCTTTGATCATCTAAATTGTCTATTCTTATAATCCATTCTTGTCTTGGTTAACTCTCAAATTGTCTTGCCTGTTTGCGTTAACTTTGGACTCAAAGTGTGGCCTAGTTTTGACCTAGTCTATCTCCATAGAAACTAGTTTTACAAGGGTCATCAAAAGAGGACTAAGATAAGGAGGAGGAAGGTGACAAAGGAGATCTTCTCGGATTGGCTATCAAATCAAACACCAAACACTTCAAGTTGCTGGAAATTTTTGTGGCTGCTACACCTTATCAAGCCGTGAAGATCCATTAGAGAATTAAATTCAAATTGTATTGTTTTTTTAAATAAAAAAAAACAGAGTATTAGTGACGGATTTAGAGACCAATTTTCCATCACTAATTTGAATTTTCATTACAAAAGTGGTCTCTAATTTCATCAGTAATCTTGGTGGTTGTTTTTGTGTTCCATTGAAGCCACTTGTTTACTTTCCTGTCCAGCACTTATTTTATTTGTAATTGGCCATTTTTGGAGTGTCTTGGAAGTGTCTTTGGTACACAACCATCTCTCCTTAGGAACCCTAATTTTTGTTAGACTTGGTTGAAGTGGTCCTTGATTGGTCTTTGGTACCTCTCAACCTTTCACCTTAGGGATCCGTTAGATAGTTTTAACTTCTTGCAATTTAATTTGTTTTAGTTCCTAATTCGTCTACCTTATTCAACATATCACAAATCACAAAAAAATATTTTCATTAAAAATATTTTTGGTGAGGATTAACTACAAGGAGGATTAGTAATTTTTACTTGAAGAGGCTTGGTTATTAAGTGGCTCTTAGTAGCTCACCTCCCTCCAAAGTTCAATTTGTATACTAAGTCCTCCAAGTACTAAATCTTAACCTTTAAAAATTGCTTTTAAAAAGTCTTTCATCAAACAAAATCTTTCACCTATAATGAAGAATTTTCTACTCCTCATAGTGATAGTAATTCAAGTGACTACAATGATATTTCAAAGGTAGCACATGAATTAAGATCACTAAAGATTTGGAAAGAGCAAGAAGCTAAACATAGACTTAAAGAAAAACTTGAAAGAGAGGCTCAACTTGCTCTTTTAGAAGAGGAAATTCGTCTATTAAAGGAAAAAGAAGAAAAATTGCACAATAGTCACCGAAGTAGACATAGCTCTCAAGTTCATAGTTCAACCATAGGAGAATCCATGCATGATGATAGCCTAGCCTTAGGTGATCATTTTCAACAACCTCCTAGAAGAGTTCATAGGACCCCAAAAGCTAGGGAATCTAGGGTAGATCTCCCTTATTTTCATGGCAAAGATGATGTGGAGGGGTACCTTGATTGGGAAATGAAGGTTGAACAAATCTTCACTTGTCATCAAGTTAGTGAAGAAAGAAAAGTGTCTCTAGCCACCTTGAGCTTCCAAGGCCCCACCATGTATTGGTGGACATCCCTTGTTAGGGATAGGCACCTCCATAATGATCCTCCAATTCAATATTGGAATGAGTTAAGGAGTGCTTTGAGAAGGAGACACATTCCCTCATACTACACTAGGGAGCTTATCAATAAGCTCCAAAGACTCCATCAAAAGAACATGACTGTTGAAGAGTATAGACAAACCATGGAGTTATATTTGATGAGGGCTGGCATTAGAGAGGAAGAGGACATTACCATTGCTAGATTTTTGAGTGGTCTAACTTATGAAATAAGAGATAAGGTTGAGCTTTTACCTTATAGAGATTTGAATGACTTGGTTCAACTTTGTATCAAGGTTGAACAACAAAATTTGAGAAAAAATTTCAAAACAAGCTCATACTCATCTTATTTAAAGAATGACTACAAGAGGGAGGGAAAAACTTTTGAGAAGAAAAACACTTTTGATTCCTCCAAAAATCTAGACAAGGGTAAAACAAAAGAAGAAAAAGAAAAGAAAAACACCTCACACACTAGCACCAAATCTAGTGACATAAAGTGCTTTAAATGTCTTGGGAGAGGCCACATTGCTTCTCAATGCCCTAACAAAAAGGTCATGATACTAAGGGGCCAAGACATTTATAGTAGCCAAGATGAAGCTACTACTTCTCCATCTTCAAGTGAGGATGAAGAAGAAGCAAGTGAGGGACAGTCATGTGAGGTCACTTACCTTTACAATGGGGAACTTCTTATGATGAGAAGGGTCCTCAATAACCAACCTAGTGATACACAATTCCAAAGAGAGAACATTTTTCACACAAGGTGTAACATTTCCAATAAAGCTTGTTCTCTAATTGTGGATAGTGGATCTTGGTGCAATTGTTGTAGCACTAGGATGGTTGAAAAGTTGGGATTAACTACCACACCCCATCCCAAACCTTATCAACTTCATTGGCTCAATGATGATGGGGATATGGTAGTTAACCAACAAGTGGAAGTAGAGTTTTCCATAGGGAACTATCAAGATAAAGTCAAATGTGATGTAGTTCCCATGGAAGCTTGTCATATTTTATTGGGTAGGCCATGGCAATTTTCTAAGCAAAGACACCATGATGGCCTAACTAATAAAATAACTTTCACTCACAAGGGTAAGAAGTTTGTGCTTCATCCTCTATCACCTTCTCAAGTGATGGAAGATCAAGTACAAATGAAGACCAAAAGTGAGCAAGAGAAAAGAGTGGAAAATTAAAAAAAAAAAAGAGAAAAAAAAACTTCTAAAAATTAAAAATCAAGAGGATTCTAGAGAGTCTTGTGTTCCCTCTCTAGAGATAGTTCAAGGAGAGACATTTGAAACAAAAACTTTACAAAAAACATCTCTCTTACTTGAACCATCTTCTTATATCCTCATGTGTAGAGGAACACTCACATGCACTGCCACAATTTCTTTGGAAATTTCTCTACCTCTTGAGGTTAAAAACCTTTTAATTGAATTTGATGATGTCACTACTACAAAAACACTATTTTACATCGCCATATTTACATCGGTTCTAGTAGAACCAATGTAAATCATAAACGTGGTGGCAAACTTGTAAATAAATAAAAAAATACAAACATATTTACATCGGTTTTTCTTATGACCGATGTAGAAATGAAATCTGGGAGTTGTTCTACATCGGTTTTGCTTATGACCGATGTAGATATGAGACCTAATTTTTCGCGTAGGGTACACACTACCCTCATCAGCAACCCCCTCCCCCTCTCTTCAAATCCCCTCATCAGCCCTCTTTGATTCCATCGCCACCTCCCCCTCCTCCTCTCCCTGCCATTACCAATGTCGGGCTCTCCTGCTTCGCCGCCACCGCTCTAGCTGGAGATTCCTCGCCGGAGATTCTCGCGGCAGATTTTTCTAGGGTTTTTTTATTGTTCGTTTCGTGCTCCGCTGCATCGCGCCGTCATGCCTCCGCCGCACCGACGCGGAGCGAACAAGGCCAAGGCCAATGGCAACTTGAGTTTGGGTGATCTGGTGCTCGCTAAGGTTAAGGGATTCCCGTTTTGGCCTGCCAAGGTGCGCTTTCGTTTATAGAACTTTTTTTTGTGATTTTCATTTGTATTTTTTTTGAATTTTGTTGTTATTTTGCTAATCTCTGTGCTGTGGTTCATTCTCGGAATCCGCATGGATGGCTGTAGTGGAGTTTTTCGAGTTATTTATTTGTCGTGTTTGTGAAATTTTGCGTATGAGGGATTTGTGCATTTCTTTGTAAGAATTTTTGGAATGGCTTTTGTGTTTCTACCTTTCTTCCTTGCATACAAGGATTTGTTTTAGATTTTGCATACCTAATTAACAAACATGACATTTTAGTTCTTTTTCCACATAACTCTGCCCCTAATATGCACAAATCCAAAGTGATTTCAGATTCTATTCAAAGTGTGTTATCCTAGCTAAAGAAGATTTAATTTCTGACTTGACTGTGCCTGGATATGACTTTTACCCAAAACTGCTTACAAGGCATAAGCTAAGCTCTGTAAGCAAATTTTATTTCCATGTATTTTCTGTTTCATGACAGTTTGAACCTTTAATTAGTGTTAGAAGCTATTGTTAATAATTGTGAATGTTCATGGTTATTATGGATTCATTTTTATAGTTGTAACCATGATTAATTTGTTTTCTTTGACATTTTGGTCAATAAAGTATACTCTACTATTTTTGTCCAAGATTGTTTAAAAATTTTGACAACTGAGTATTATTCGCATGATAGCAAGTAATTAATTAATAAGATTGTTTAATGTGAGAGCTCATCTCATAAATTTAACCATGAAACTTATTGAAACAAACTAAAGTAACTTATTTTGGTAAGCTTAACCAAGAAATTAATTAATAAGAAAGTAACTTATGCAGTTGATTTTTCAATAGATCAGATTTTCGTTGCATCATAGTAACTTGTATTGTTATATGTGGATGTTTGGTTGATATCCTTTTATTTTTTTGTCGATTTTTAGGTTCCGTTTAAAAAAGAAAATGGTCAAATGGTTACAGTCCCACTTTTCCAAAGTCAAGAAAACATTGCTGGGAAGATATTTTATTTTTTAATGTTCACATTCCTGGGAAAAAAACCATTGCATATCATTTTTTCCCTTCTTAATCCCCCATATATTCAACTCTTGCTCTTCTCATTGATCTAGAGTTCGGGGAGGATATTTATTAAATTTTCCTTACTTTTTTTTGTTAATATCTGTGTTCTGAATAGTATGTATTACTTGCTAGTACTCAAATAGGATAATGTGAATATATATTTATTGGTCCTACACATCTATTTTGCTAAATATTTATGTCATGTGCAACTCAAGTTTGTAAACATGGCCCATTTTATTTTACGTTGTAAGTTGGCTACTTTCTTTTGGAATAAGCTGTTTGTTTGATGGGCTGGATGGACATTGAGTTTACCTGATTACATTTTAGTTTTTTCTTAATTTGTTTTAAATGTTTTGAAACTAGGAAGTTGGATAATTTTTGTCATATCCAGTCTTTTCGCATTGCTTGGAGCTTAAACATTCAGTGATTCCTTTCTACTGGTAGCTTTGTGTTGGGAATCTTGTGATGATGGTAGCTTTGGTGCCCAGCCCATGGCTGTTTCAAGGGAGTTTCTATTTCTGATTTAATAGAGACAGATGGTGTTCTCATACTTTTTACTTGATTTTGGAGAATGTCTTATTCCCTAGTTGTTCTTCACTTATTTTCTCTCGAATGTGTATATGACTTGTTTTTTAATGATAATAATAAGGAGACTTAAATTTGTTATTTCAAAATCATGCAGGTTCAATTTGCAGCTTCTAGAACTTTAGATTTTCTTATCCTTTGGTCAAATTACTAAACTCAATTTTTTGGTGGTGCAGCAAATGTTCACGGCTACTTGCCATGGATAAACAATCAACTTTACTGTTACCTCCAGTTCATCGTCCTTATTGGCAGTTTTCCTTTTCAAAAAATTTGTTAAACATATCCTCAAAGGACCAGAATTTTGATTCTACTCAGGCCTATCATATTGGCTGTTTCTCTGAGGAAGTATAGTTGCATCGACCAACAATTCAGGTGAGCCAAGTGCCCAATTTTATGCGAAACTCTACTTGGAGCAAGAATTTCCATTTCATTGTTGTATGTATATTACCTTTTATATGTATAGGTTGGAAGGTAGGGGTAGGTTAAGTGATTTGCTTATCATTGGTCTATATTTTCATCTCTTAAATTGGATCTTCAGGAAATTGATTAGTGGTTCTGTTGTGTAAGCTTCGTGTTCATTGATAGATTTTTTTTGGATACCAGAAACATGAAGTTTTCGTCACTGATCATTGATAGATTTTTTTTGGATACCAGAAACAAGAAGTTTTACTCTTTAAAGTCTTTCTCATTATAAATCCTTTTTGTTTTACATTGCAGGAGTATGCAGCGACAACTCTACAGTATTTTCTTGGAAACCAAACTGAAACGTGTCTGTATTCTCTTTTGGTACTGTAATTTTCTTTCTTTTTTCAAATCGTGGCACTTCTTTTGATTAGAAGGTAAATATTCCAATAAATTATATCCACACACGACTCTTACTAACTAAAATTAGAAACAGTACTTGATATGTATTTAACTTTGAGCGTTTCTATTGCTTCATTTTCTTTGAGAACGAGTTCATTGTGTTGAAACTTGAAAAAATAAAAAGGTAAATTTTCATAAGCAATATGCCACCACTTATGCACAACAATTATTGTTTCCATTTTTTGTATTAAGCTATCCACCACTTTATGCACAACAATTATTGTTTCCGCTTTCTCTATTATGACATGACACGATGTGTCGTAGATGTTCCGCTAAATATTATCATATTTTAATTCTTTACTAACATGTTTTATTCATACCTAGTTAATTAGTGTGGTTGTTGAACTCAAACATAACAGTCTTTGTCTACAGTATGGGTGAGTGATGCAAATGTTTCCATGGGATTAGAATTAGAACCAGGTCCAGGTTAACATGTTTTAATCAGCATGATTTTTTTTAAATGCAATCTACATCGGTTCTGTGGAGAACCGATGTAGATTTAAGCATAAATCTACATCAGTTCTCTAGAGAACCGATGTAGATTTATGCTTAAATTTACATCGGTTTTTCAGAACCGATGTAAAAATGTATATTTTTTTACGTCGCTCTATTCTACATCGGTTTTAGAACCGATGTAGATGACTTTAGAGAACCGATGTAGAATATGCATCTTGTAGTAGTGTGTATTTCCTAGTGAAGGCCCTATGGGACTTCCACCTTTTAGGGGAATAGAGCATCAAATAGATCTTGTGCCTGGGGTTAGTCTACCCAATAGACCAACCTATAGGACAAATCCTCAAGAAACCAATGAGATAAAGAAGCAAGTACAAGAGTTGTTGGATAAGGGTTGGATTCAAAAGAGTCTAAGCCCTTGTGCTGTACCTGTTATATTGGTGCCAAAAAAAGATGGAAAATGGAGGATGTGTTGTGACTATAGGGCCATCAACAACATCACCATAAAATATAGGCACCTAATTCCTAGGCTTGATGACATGCTTGATGAGTTGCATGGGTCATCCATATTTTCCAAAATAGATCTTAAAAGTGGATATCACCAAATTAGAATCAAGGAAGGTGATGAGTGGAAAACTGCTTTTAAGACTAAGTTTGGATTATATGAATGGTTAGTAATGTCATTTGGGCTTACTAATGCACCTAGCACATTCATGAGGCTCATGAATCTTGCCCTTAGGGATTGCATTGGTAGATTTGTAGTTGTTTATTTTGATGACATCTTAATCTATAGCCAAAGTCTAAGTGATCATGTGGATCACCTAAGACAAGTCTTACTTGTTCTTAGAGACAATCACTTGTTTGCCAATGTAGACAAGTGCACTTTTTCTGTGGATAATGTTATATTTCTAGGGTTTTTGGTAAGTAAAAAGGGGGTTCATGTGGACCCAGAGAAAATCAAAGCCATTCAAGAGTGGCCTATTCCTACTAATATGAGTGAAGTTAGGAGCTTCCATGGATTGGCAAGTTTTTATAGGAGATTTGTTCCTAACTTCTCTACATTAGCTTCACCTCTCAATGAGTTGGTGAAGAAGGATGTGGTCTTTCTGTGGCAAGAAAAACATAACTTAGCATTTCAAGAACTTAAGCAAACACTCACTCAGGCACCTGTTCTAGCTCTCCCTGATTTTAGCAAAACCTTTGAGCTAGAATGTGATGCTTCAGGTCTTGGCATAGGAGCTGTGTTGTTACAAGGTGGCCATCCCATAGCTTGTCTACAAGCTAAATCTACCACAAAACCTCATGGACTATACATCCCCTTGCCAATATCCAATGCCCCTTGGGTAGACATTTCCATGGATTTTATCCTTGGTTTGCCTAGAACCCAAAGAGGCAAGGATTCCATCTTTGTGGTAGTGGACCATTTTAGTAAAATGGCACACTTTATTCCATGCCACAAAGTGGATGATGCAAGCAGTGTGGCTAAATTATTCTTTCAAGAAATAGTGAGACTTCATGGGTTACCTAAGACTATAGTCTCAGATAGATATGTTAAGTTCCTTAGCCATTTTTGGAAAACTTTATGGGCAAGGCTAGGGACTAAAATTCTATTTTCTACCACATGTCACCCCCAAACTGATGGGAAAACTGAGGTAGTTAATAGGTCCCTTGGGACTATGTTGAGGGCAATCCTCAAAGGCAATAAAAAGTTATGGGATGACTATCTCCCTCATGTGGAGTTTGCCTATAATAGGGTTGTCCATAAAACCACCAACATGTCTCCTTTTGAGATTGTTTATGGTTTCAATCCTCTCACTCATTTAGATTTATTACCCCTTCCTGATGTTGCTTCTTTTATCCATAAAGAGGGCACATCTAGGGCTGAATTTGTCAAAAACTTGCATGAGAGGGTTAGGAATCATATTCAATCCCAAACAGAAAAATATGCAAAATACAATAACAAAGGTAGAAAGGAAGTTGTCTTCAATGAAGGTGACTGGGTTTGGCTTCACCTTAGGAAAGATAGGTTTCCTTCCAAAAGAAAGTCAAAACTTAGTCCTAGAGGAGATGGACCCTTTCAAATCCTCAAGAAAATAAACAATAATGCCTATGTCTTAGATCTCCCCTCTGAGTATGGGGTTAGTCCTAGCTTCAATGTTTCTGATTTATCTCTTTTTACAGGACTTGCTGCCCAAGAGGAGGATGCTTTGAATTTGAGGACAAATCCTCTTCAAGAGGGAGGGGATGATGGAGGAGGCCCATGGGCTAAGGGCCCAACTACTAGGGCTATGGCCAAGAGAATTCAAGAAGAGTGGGACCATGCTTAAGAAAAGCCCATCATACTTTTCAGTTGGGTTTTGACTCAAGCCCAAGTAGACTAGGAGTAGTGTAGGATTGGGCCTTTGGGCTTGTATTGTATTTTGGGCCTTGTATTTCGGCCACTTAGACTAGGATTTTCATTTGATGGTCATTTGGATTTAGGGTTAATTTAGGTTAGCATGTGCATCTTCATTTTCATGTAATTAGTATGGCATTTGGAATACATTTCGTCCATGTGCACACATGCACATGGTGTGACCGAAATGCAACTCAAATGGATACCAAATCACATCCAAATGAGTGCACATGGGGGAGGTGACCGGTTGGCACCAAAATTTGAATATTTGAATTCAAATTTTGGCGCCTAAGGTTAAGTAAACCATACCATGGTTTTACTTAACCTTAGGTTAACCCAACGTGCACCCTTGACCTAATTTTGCCTATAAATTCATACTTGGCCGAGTTGTGTATCACTTTTGGAAATAATTGAATGAGAATTCTACTCTTGAAATCTCTACTCCGAAAGTCTCCTTTAGCCTAACCTTTACCCTACTTGAGATCCTCTCCTTGTAGAGTTAGGCATCATCCTTTTCTATCCGAGATAGCTAGGTTATACTTGGCTACACTTGTTTCTTCTTGGAGCTTCCAATCCCTTGCCATTCTTCCAAGGATCCGAGAAGAGGTTGAAGAGCATTCCTTGAGGTTTTCTTCAAGAAGAACCTCATCAGATTAGGTTGCTCGGACGCCCGCTACCTCTTTAATGGGTGGCAAAGCCGACACTACAACCAATTCCCTCAAACACCCATTCTCCCAGAGAACAATGGAATCTACCTTACTTGATGACTAGTAGAGCTTGCCCATCGAGAAATACGATGGGTCGACCGACCCCGAAAAGCACTTGAATGTTTTCCTAACACAAGTCACGCTCTCGACTCAAGATGACGTCGTGCTATGCCGAATATTTCCCACTTCGTTAAAAGGTAGGGCGTTGAGCTGGTTCACACGCCTGCGTAGCTCTTTCATTGACTCATTTAGTGAATTGGCATCTCAATTCACCTTGCAATTTGCAACAAGCAAACCGTATAAGACGACCTCCCTAGCATTGGCGGGGATTCGACAGGAGAAAAAGGAAAATCTTAGAAGCTTCATGGACCGGTTCAACAAAATTGCCATGGAGATCAGCGACCTCAACCCTGTCGTGGCGATGGATCGTCTAAACACTACCCTTAGACTGGGACCATTTGTGAATAGCCTATGCAAGAAACCACCTGAAGATATTTCCTAAGGTGAAGCCAAACCCAATCACCTTCATTAAAGATAACCTCTTTGCTACCCTTATTATTGTATTTAGTATATTCATTCGTTTGGGATTGGATATGGTCTCGAACCCTCTCATGCATATTCTTAACAAATTTAGCCCTAGATGATCCTTCCTTATGGATAAAAGAAGCAACATCAGGGAAAGGTAACAAATCTAAAGGAGTAAGAGGATTAAAACCATATACAATCTCAAAAGGAGACATTTTGGTGGTTTTACGCACTACCCTATTATAGGCAAACTCTACTTGGGGTAGGTAGTCATCCCATGACTTTTTATTACCTTTGAGGATTGCCCTTAACATAGTTCTAAGAGACCTATTAACTACTTCAGTTTGCCCATCAGTTTGAGAGTGACATGTAGTAGAAAACAAGAGTTTAGTTCCTAGTCTAGACCATAAAGTTTTCCAAAAATGGCTAAGGAACTTAATGTCTCGATCAGATACGATAGTTTTAGGCAACCCATGCAACCTTACTACCTCTAGGAAAAATAATTTAGCAATGTTACTTGCATCATCCACTTTGTGGCATGGAATAAAGTGTGCCATTTTGCTAAAACGGTCTACTATCACAAAGATGAAGTCCTTTTCCTCTTTGGGTATGAGGTAATCCAAGAACAAAGTCCATGGATATATGAACCCAAGGAGCATTGGATATAGGCAAGGGGGTGTATAATCCATGAGGTTTAGTTTTAGACTTAGCTTGGAGACAAGCTATACATATAGAACAAAATCTTTGGACATCTTTTTTCATACGAGGCAAAAAGAATTTCTCTTTTAGAAGTAAAAGAGTTTTCTCAATTCCAAAATGCCACATGAGTCGACCCTCATGACTCTCCTGTACCAAAATTTTCCTAATAAATCCTTGGGGTATACAAAGTTTATTTTCTTTATAAAAAAAACCCTCAGAAATATAGTAACCTTGGTAAGGCTTTTGAATAAAAGATAAAAGTTAGCAAAATCAAGATCTTTCTCATACAATTCCTTTATGTCATCAAACCCTAAAATTTGAGAACCAAGGGTGTTCAATAAAAGATGCCTTCTTAATAAGGCATCAACCACTAAATTTGTAGAGCCTTTTTATATTTGATGACATAAAGAAATTGTTCTAAATACTCCACCCATTTTGCATGCCTTTTATTTAACTTACATTGACCCCTTGATAGACTATGGCCAAGGCCAAGGAATCCAAGAGGAGATACATTAAAAGAACCAAGAGGAATGGGATGATTTTGAAGACCTTTTTCATATGTTGTAAATATCTTGTACATAGTTCTCTTGTATAGGCTTATTTTTGCCTTTGTATTTGTGAGGCACTTTAGTTTCTTTTATTAGTCATTACATATTGATTCTAGGGTGGGTTACTTGGAGAGTTTGACTCCATTTAACCTTTTTTTTTTATACACTCATTTTCTATTTTTCCAGTAGTAGAAGTGGGGTGGCATTTAGCAATGCTTGAGGGTGTGACTAGTAATTGGGCCAGAATTGGGCCTAGGCAAAATTTTACATATTGGACTCATTTTGCTCCTAATTTTTCATAGATTTGATTTAGCTAGGTCTCATCATCATTGGATGAACCTAACTAAACCAAATCAAACATTTTTGAAATAATCAAAGTGAGCAAAATAGGACCTTGGCCGCCCACCTTTGCCTAGCTCTTTGTCTTGGCCAAATTGCTTATCCTTTCTCAAAGTTGAGAAGCTTGTGCTACAAGCTTCTCCTAGCTTGCTTCCCAAGCAAGCTAAGTGAGAAGCTTGCTCCACAAGCCTCTTAACTAGCTTGGATGGTCAAGCCAACCAAACCATGGTTCACTTGAACCATGGTTAAGGTTAGCTTGCTCCATAAGCTACCTACTTCTATAAATTTGTAAACCTTTCATTTTCCCTCACTTTGGATGAATGAAATCAGAATTTCTAAAAGAATTCTCTCTTCTCAAAGTCTCAAAACCGTGGAGAACAAGTTCTCCCTAGTTCCTTCACAAAGGTTTCCACCTTTGTGCCTTGGAGCCTCCATCTTCTACTTTTTCAAGGAGTAACCGAGCACTCCTTAGTGCTTCTTCACCATTGGAGCTTCTTCAAAGGTGTTTCTTCATCATTGGAGTGTCTAACCTCAAGAGAAGAAAGGGACTTAGCATGGTTCAACTTGAAGAACATCAATCTTCTCCAAGTGGTTCCATCAGTTTTGGTATCTAGAGCCTTGGTGCTCTTGAGGTTATGTGTTCTTAAAATTTTGTATGAATCCGTGTTGTCTCTTCCATATTTTACATGTCTTCTTGTGTTTGCTGTATGGATCTAGGTTTAATACATATTTTGATGGATCCTATATGTCACATGAGAAGTGATTGATTCACATTTTGCTTGTTCCGTTAATCTTGAATCAATCCGGTTTTGGTGCTTTAGGCTTCTATGAACTTGTGCGTTTTTTATTTTGTTGAGTCTTCTCTTATTCCTTATGACCTGAATCCGTGATTGGATTATGATAATGAATAGCATGTGTTTTTGGTTTATAATCTTGTGTTTTGTCTAGAGTCATGTGTAGTCCTTTACATGTCATTAATTCCTAGACTAGCTTGTTTAACCTTTGTTTTTGTGTTGTTTTTGGTCAATTCTTTTTGTGCAATTTAAATACTCTTTGTACCTGACCTATATGTGCTTTTGTTTTACATATTTGAGTTCTTGATTTGCTATTAGTTCTAGCAAATTTCATAGAGTTAGGTTTCTTTGATGTCACATTAAAAGTTTTGTCAAGAAAATATGTCAAACACTATTCCTATTAGGTTTCTTTGTGTCTTGCTTTGTGGCTGAAACTTTTAACACTTTTTAAGTCCTCAAAACAGAGGCAAAACAGAGGTATTAGTATTTTAAATTCAATGGAAAAACAAAAGAAAAGAGTGCTTGAAAATTGACCTAAATTTTGTACAAAATTGTGAAGCACTAGAAAAACATTTTCACAAGTATACCTCTTGTTTTGTGGAATTATTTTGGCAGCAGTTTTACTTCTTTAAATCCGAGATTAATACATGTTTAAAAGGCATTAAAATCCTGTACAAAAAGAAAAAGAAAAAGTGCAAAAGAATTTACAAAAAGAATCACAAAGAAAAAGTACAAGAAAAAGCCAAGGAGTAGAAAATTGTGTGTGGTGTGCTCTCGGATTTTGGTTTGTATTGTTTGTTTGAAAGCTGTCCAGCCACATAGAACTTGTTCTTGAGTCTTATTTTTTTTTGTAAGCATAGATTTTGTTTTGTAATCTACTCTAGTGCCATTGATAGGTTTTTCCTTTGTGTGCTAACCTTTCCTTGGTGCCTTAATTTTTGCTTGTCTTTGATTGGAACTCTTCCTAGTTTTGTCTCATTAATTTCCACCAATTGGTATAGCTTTTCCTAATTTTTATTTTTCAGTTTTAGCACTAATAATCCAGCAACTTAAGGTGTGTTGAGTGCTTCTTGAAGGTGTGGAAGGCCAAGTTACAAAGGAAGCCAACATTGGAAGGTTTTGTGGTGATCTAGGGAAC
Source organism: Cajanus cajan (assembly GCF_000230855.2). NCBI lineage: Eukaryota > Viridiplantae > Streptophyta > Magnoliopsida > Fabales > Fabaceae > Cajanus > Cajanus cajan. The sequence goes on from NC_138525.1 coordinate 46,206,837, forward strand.
TTGCTTCTCTATTGGTGGAAGAACTTTGGGAAACTAAACACCTAGGAGTGACCAACATCAAGGTTGCTTCTAAAAGAGGAGTGACACACTTGAGAGGGCTGCACATTGGTGGCTGAATTGGAGGAAAAAGGAGCAACAAAATCTTGAGAAAATTTTTGTGAAAAACAAGGAATTAGTAACAAATTTAGTGACGGAAATTTTGCTTTAAAAAAATTTCCATTTCTAAATCTGTCACTAAAATTGTCACTAATTAGTGGCTGAATTTTGTTTCTAAAACTTTTGGTGCAGCCATTGATTTCATTTCAAGTAAATTTGCATTTTATTTGAATGTGAATTTACAATTTATTTGGTGTAAATTTGCATTTCATTTGGTGTAAATTTACATTTCATTTCTTGTAAATTTTTTAATTCTCCTTTTTTTTGTACAAGGCCTTTAATAAGGAGTGTCTTGGAGTGCCTTTGGTGTATCTCCATCTCTCCTTAAGTGTTCAAAGTAGTAAATCCGTGTAGTACTTGTGAGAGGGTCCTTGGAAGTCCTTGGTATTTTCCAAGCTCTTACATAGGTTTACTTGCTTAAAACGCCTAGTTTATGTTTTCTTGTCTTTATGTTTTCATGCCATTTATGTTTTAAGCAATTTATGTTTTCAAGAAATTTATGTTTCCAAGTCTTGATTGCATTGCTTAATTGTACACATTAGGCACTTGCTTGTTATTTTTCTTTTGAAAAGAACTTTGTGAAAACATTTTGTGCAAGGCAAAGTACAAAGGGGTTTAGAGATTTTTACTTGAAGAGGCTTGGTTATTAAGTGGCTCGATAGTAGCTCACCTCCCTCCATAGTTCAATTTGTACTCTTAGACCTCTAAGTGCCAAGTCTAAGCACTTCAAAAATTTTATTTTCTTAAAATCTATTTTTGTGTGAAGAGAAAAAAAAATCTTGTTGTTTAAAATGTCTCAACAATCCAACTATAGTGGAAGTGATAGCTCTCCTAAAAGCATTTCTTACTTAACAAAAGAGCTAAAATCACTTAAACTATGGAAGAAGCAAGAGGCCTTTCAAAAAGAGAAGGAGAAAATTGAAAGAGAGGCCAAACTTGCTATCCTAGATGAGAAGTTGAGAATTCTTAAACAAGAAGAAGAAAAATTGAAAGAAGACATGAGAAAACACAAAAGAAGAAGAAAAATGAAAATCAAAACAAAAGAAGAAATAGAAAAAAAGAAAGAGCTTTGTGCAGGGAAGAGTAAAGAGGAAGAAATATCCTCTAAAGGATTTGTGATTAAAGAGAATTGTTTTAGTACTAAAAATCCTATGAAAAAAATTCTCTTTATTCATAAAGATCTTAACTCTTGCCCTCATTCTGCCACTAGTCTTGAGGAGGAGATTCATAAATCCATTATTTTTAAAGAAAAAGAGTCTCAACTTCAAGATTTGGTGAAGGAGAAGTGGACTTCACTTAGTTCCACTTCTCATGCTACTTCCTTGGTGGTGCCCAAGGTAGATAGCCTTCGTTTGTGTAGGACTTTTCCTACTTTAGTTGTGTCAGTAATGCACCCAATTTATGGAATATATTATTTGTTGGATATAACATCTGAACCTTCAAGGTTCCTTGTGACAAATTCTTTTCATAACTATCCAACAAATAATATAATCCAAAATTGTTTAGGAAATTTCTTAGTAGTATTTTCCTTATTTTCTAGGAAATGCCTAGGTTACCACATAGGGTACTTTAGGCAAGATGTTCTAGTTTTTAGGATTAAGTCTTTAGTGTGTTATAGTCTTAGTTTTAGCACTTTCTTAGGGTTTAGTAATATACCTAGACTATGTTTAGGAGAGAATCCTATTCATTATTTTAGAAGGTCTAGTATCATTAATTTCTTTAGGTTCTATGAAAGGATTCCTCTTAAGATATACCTTTCACATTTATTGATTGACAATATCACCTCTAATGAATGGTATTATATATTTGTAGGTGTGGATGATCATCATGAAGACCCTCGAGATTTGAGGTCAAATCCTTTTCAAGAGGGAGGGGATGATAGACTATGGCCAAGGCCAAGGAATCCAAGAGGAGATACATTAAAAGAACCAAGAGGAATGGGATGATTTTGAAGACCTTTTTCATATGTTGTAAATATCTTGTACATAGTTCTCTTGTATAGGCTTATTTTTGCCTTTGTATTTGTGAGGCACTTTAGTTTCTTTTATTAGTCATTACATATTGATTCTAGGGTGGGTTACTTGGAGAGTTTGACTCCATTTAACCTTTTTTTTTATACACTCATTTTCTATTTTTCCAGTAGTAGAAGTGGGGTGGCATTTAGCAATGCTTGAGGGTGTGACTAGTAATTGGGCCAGAATTGGGCCTAGGCAAAATTTTACATATTGGACTCATTTTGCTCCTAATTTTTCATAGATTTGATTTAGCTAGGTCTCATCATCATTGGATGAACCTAACTAAACCAAATCAAACATTTTTGAAATAATCAAAGTGAGCAAAATAGGACCTTGGCCGCCCACCTTTGCCTAGCTCTTTGTCTTGGCCAAATTGCTTATCCTTTCTCAAAGTTGAGAAGCTTGTGCTACAAGCTTCTCCTAGCTTGCTTCCCAAGCAAGCTAAGTGAGAAGCTTGCTCCACAAGCCTCTTAACTAGCTTGGATGGTCAAGCCAACCAAACCATGGTTCACTTGAACCATGGTTAAGGTTAGCTTGCTCCATAAGCTACCTACTTCTATAAATTTGTAAACCTTTCATTTTCCCTCACTTTGGATGAATGAAATCAGAATTTCTAAAAGAATTCTCTCTTCTCAAAGTCTCAAAACCGTGGAGAACAAGTTCTCCCTAGTTCCTTCACAAAGGTTTCCACCTTTGTGCCTTGGAGCCTCCATCTTCTACTTCTTCAAGGAGTAACCGAGCACTCCTTAGTGCTTCTTCACCATTGGAGCTTCTTCAAAGGTGTTTCTTCATCATTGGAGTGTCTAACCTCAAGAGAAGAAAGGGACTTAGCATGGTTCAACTTGAAGAACATCAATCTTCTCCAAGTGGTTCCATCACCCCTCAAATATTTTAGTGATTCATGATCACTATGAATGACAAATTTCTTGGTCACAAGATAATGTTCCCAAGTTTGAAAGGCTCGAACTAAAGCATAAATCTCATTGTCATAGGTTGGGTAGTTCAAGACAGCCCCATGAAGTTTTTCACTGAAATAAGCTATGGGATGGACACCTTGTAACAATATAGCCCCTATGCCAATTCCTGAAGCATCACATTCTAGCTGAAAAGTTTTGTTGAAATCAGGTAAAGCTAGAACAGGTGCTTGAGTAAGCTTTTGCTTTAGCTCTTGAAAGGCTAAATTATGTTTTTCTTGCCAAAGAAAGGTCACATCCTTCTTCACCAACTCATTGAGGGGTGAAGCTAATGTAGAAAAGTTAGGAACAAAACGTCTATAAAATCTTTCCAAACCATGGAAGCTTCTAACTTCACTAACATTAGTAGGAATAGGCCATTCTTGGATGGCTTTGATTTTCATGGGGTCCACATGAACCCCATTTTTACTAACTACAAATCCCAAGAATATAACATTATCCACACAAAAGGTACACTTGTCTACATTGGCAAACAAGTGATTAGCCCTAAGTACAAGTAACACTTGCCTTAAGTGATCCACATGGTCACTTAGGCTTTTGCTATAGATTAAAATATCATCAAAATAAACAACTACAAATCTACCAATGCAATCCCTAAAAACATGATTCATCAACCTCATGAATGTACTTGGTGCATTAGTAAGCCCAAATGGCATTACTAACCATTCATATAATCCAAATTTAGTCTTAAAAGCAGTTTTCCACTCATCACCTTCTTTAATACGAATTTGGTGATATCCACTTTTAAGATCTATTTTGGAAAATATGGATGAACCATGTAATTCATCAAGCATGTCATCAAGCCTAGGAATTGGGTGCCTATTTTATGGTGATGTTGTTGATGGCACGACAGTCATAACACATCCTCCATTTTCCATCTTTTCTTTGGCACCAATAAAACAGGCACAACACAAGGGCTTAGGCTTTTTTTAACCCAACCCTTATCCAACAAGTCTTGTACTTGTTTCTCTATCTCTTTAGTTTCTTGTGAATTTGTCCTATAAGTTGGTCTATTGGGAAGACTAGCTCCTGGAACAAAATCTATTTGATGTTCTATACCCCTAAAAGGTGGAAGACCAATAGGTCATTCACTAGGGAATAGATCATCAAATTTAACTAAAAGATTTTGAATATCAAGAGGTAGAGAAGTATCTACATGACTTGTGGCAGTGCATGTGAGTGTTCCCCTACAAATGAGGATATATGAAGATGGTTCAATCAAAAGAGATGTTTTTGGCAAAAATTTACTAAAAAGGTTCTCTTTTTGTTGAACTATCTCTAGAGAGGGAACACTAAGCTCTCTAGAATCCTCTTGATTCCTAAGTTTTAAGGTTTTTTTTTTTGCTCTCTTTTTTTCAAACTCTTTTTATTGGTCACGTTTAGCCTTTATTTGTACTTGATCCTCAACCACTTGAGATGGTGAAAGAGGATGAAGTATAAACTTTTTACCCTTATGTGTAAAGGTTATCCTGGTAGTAAGGCCATCATGAGTTGTTTGTTTATCAAATTTCCATGACATTCCTAATAAGATATGGCAAGCCTCCATAGGAACTACATCACATTTCACTTTATCTTTATAGTTCCCAATATAAAGCTCTACCTCTACTTTTTGATTAACTACCATATCCCTATCATCATTGAGCCAATGAAGTTGATAAGGTTTTGGATGGGGTGTGGTAGTTAACCCTAACTTGTCAACCATCCTAGTACCAACAGTTGTACCAAGAACCACTATCCACAATGAGAGAATATGCTTTATTTGAAATATTACACCTTGTGTGAAATATGTTCTCTCTTTTTGAATGTGTATCACTAGGTTGGTTGCTGAGGAACCTTCTTACCATAAGAAGTTCCCCATCATAAGGGTATGTAACTTCACATTTTTCTTCCTCACTTGTTTCTTCTTCATCCTCACTTGAAGATGGAGAAGTAGTAGCCTCATCTTGACTACTATAAATGTATTGGTCCCTTAAATCATAACCTTTTTGTTAAGGCATTGAGAAGTAATGTGGCCTCTCCTAAGACATTTAAAACACTTTATCTCACTAGACTTAGTGCTAATGTGAGGTGTATTTTCTTTTTTCTTTTTCTTTTTCTTGTTCTTTACTCTTATCTAGGTTCTTGGAGGAATCAAAATATATTTTCTTTTCAAAAGTTTTTTCCTCCTTCTTGTGATCCTTCTTGTAATAAGGAGATGAGTAAGAGTTTTCTTTCTTGAAATTTTTCCTCAAAATTTTTTGTTCAACCTTGATACAAAGTTGAACTAAGTCATTTAAATCTCTATATAGTAAAAGCTTCACTTTATCTCTTATTTCCAAGTTGAGACCACTCAAGAACCTAGCAATAGTAAGGTTTTATTTTTCCCTAATCCCCGCCCTCATCATATATAGCTCCATGATTTGCCTATACTCTTCAATACTCATGTGTTTTTTTTGGAGCCTTTGAAGCTTGTTCATAAGCTCCCTAGTATAATATGAGGGTATGTGTCTCCTCCTTAATGCACTCCTCAATTCATTCCAATATTGAATTGAAGAATCATTATGGAGACGCCTATCCCTAACAAGGGACGTCCACCAATACATGGCATGGCTTTGAAAGCTCAAAGTGGCAAGAGACACCTTTCTCTCTTCACTTACTTGATGGCAAGCAAAGATTTGTTCAACCTTCATTTTCCAATCAAGGTACCCTTCAACATCATCTTTTCCATGGAAATAAGGGAGATCCACCTTGGATTCCCTAACTTTGGGTATCCTATGAGACCTTCTAGGAGGGGGTTGGTAGTGATCACCTAATGCTAGGCTTTCTTCTTGGATAGGAACCCCTAAGGTTAAACTATGGGATTGGGAACTACCACTTCTACTTTGGTGCATCATGTGTAAATTTTCTTCCTTTTGCTTTAAAATTCGAATTTTTTCCTCTAAGATTCCAAGTTGAGCTTCTCTTTCAATTCTTTCTTTAATCCTTTGTTTGGCTTCTTGCTCTCTCCAAATTTTTAGTGATTTTAATTCATGTGCTACTTTTGAAAAGTCTTTGTAAGCACTTGCATCACTATCACTTTGGTGAGAAGAGCAATCTTCCATTATAGGCAAAAGTTTTTCTTTAAGAAAAGATTGTTGAAAAGAAATTTTGAAAGCTTAGATTAAGTACTTGGAGGACTAAGTATACAAATTGAACCTTGGAGGGAGGTGAGCTACTAAGAGCCACTTAATAACCAAGCCTCTTTTGGTAAAAATTACTAATCCCCCTTGTAGTTAATCCTTTTCAAAACAATTTGTTTATGAAAAATTTTGTTTTTCTTATGCCTTGTGGAACTATCTAAACGACCAATTGAACAATTAAAGATGAAAATTGCTGAATTCAAAAACTATCTAGTCGGTTTCCTAAGGTGAAAGCTTGATAAGTACAAAAGACCTTCAAGGACCACTTTCACCAAGTCTAACGCAAGCTATAAGCCACTAGGGAGAGATGGTCGTGTACCTAAGACACTCCCAAGACATTCCAAATGTTCAATTACAGCAAAAGAATAAAAAACATAGGCAAAATTGAATCAATGGTGGTCTTGAAATGAAGAAAAAATTAACCACCGAGTTAGAGACGGATTTAGTGACAGAAAATTTTGTGATGGAAATTTCCATCTCTAATTCTGTCTCTAAAGTCTGTTTTCCAGATTTTTACAAAATTTCTCAATTTTTTTCTTGCTGGACCAGATCTGTCCAGATTGTTCCACCACTCCAGTACGTGTTTTGCTGTGTTCTTTTAGAGGTGTTTGAAGTTTATTTGATGTGAACTCTTTGGTGTGCTAAACCACTTATCCTTCAAGTCAATCTCCTCCCTCAAAACTACCATAGCTTCCTTTTGATGACCCTTGGAGCCTTAGCTTCTAACAAGAAGAATTAGTTCTTACTTGATTCAACATTTAGAATATAAATAGCAAGTAGACAACCAAGACAATCAAGAGTTTAAGGAAAGTAAAGAGTAGAGTAAGTATAGAAGTTTTTAGAGAAAGACTTTGGCTAACTTTCAAGAAAGATTAACCTAGGAATGGTTCTAGATTGGAGTACAAAAATGAAAAAAATGAAAACACAAATCACACTTGTTGCAATAGTTGCTTCATTCAAGTCATCAAACACCGCAAGAATCGAGAGTTTTTTTATAGCATTACTCATTTGGCTTTTTCTTTCTATTTTTTTTTAATCAGTTGTTCTTTAATTTTTTTATTATTATTAATCAATTCTCTTTTGCAATTTATGGAGTTGCCTTTTACTAATGCTATTAAAATTTCAAATGTTAAGACTCTTGGTCAAGGCGCTAACCATAGCACATGGTTTGAACTTGCAATGACTTAATGAAATGTAAATTGACTTCAAATGTCAAATTTAAGTGTCATGCTTTTCATGTTACAAAAATTGACCATGTGCCACGGTTTGAATTTGAATTTCAGCTTTGGCTCTTGATTTTGAATTTTCAAAAAGTTTTTCCAGCAACGATCACACTTATCCAAAACACACAAAAGAATGATTTCTAAAATTTTGAAAATGTTGAGAAACCAAATGACATAAAGGTACTAATGATCTAGTAGTAATTCATGAACTCAAAATTATCAAATTCAAAAACACCAAAATACTTATATCAATCGGTCAAAAACAGAATTGAACTAGCATATATCATACTATTTTGGATCAAGCAAGCACAACGAGGAATTATTAGACAAGAAAATGACTAAACATGACTTTTAAGGACAAAACCGAATGGATTCAAATATCAAAGATTCAAGTATTTGTTCATATGACTGATTCAAATCACAAAAATGAAGAAGACTCAACAAAATGCAAAACGCGCATAAGATGGAACCTAACGTATTTTATGTATCATGATTCATACGGATCATCATGCTATGAATCATTAATGAAGAAAAAGAGAAACTAGATCTATCATTAGATGAAAAATTAGATCTAGGAAGAAACTCTAAACATGAACATGTGAAGCGAATTCAAAGGAACAAGGAAGACACTCATCAAAAGATTGAATACTTATCTCTTGATGAACCAAAGCTCTTGATACCACTTGATGAAGCTTCTATATGACAAGCTTCTTGACCGGATTCACAAAGTTCTTCAAGCTTTAGCCTAGAGAAGTTTCAAGGTCGGAACTAGCTTAGAAGAACCAATGTTGCTTCAAGGAAGGCTAGGACTTCCGGATAAAACTTCCAAAGCTCTAAAGAGGAAGTGATGGAATCATACTTGGGAATGCAAGAGGTGACTGTTAGAAAAGAATGGCCCAATCCAAGAGGGGGGTGAATTGGATTCAATGACCCTTTGAAAATTTATCAGAGTTTTTGGATCTTAAATTCAATCAAAACTTTTCTATGACAGAATTTTCAAATGAAGCACTCTTAAAGACTTGTTACTATGATATGAATGCAATGTGCAACTTGATTACAAGACAATGAAGTTCAAATATAATATCCAATTATAGATTTAAACCATCAAAATTCACATACACATGTTAGTCAAGTTTTATCTTCTTTAAAGCACAACCAAGAAGTTACAAAATAAGAGATAAGGTTGAAGAAGATTGCACAAGTCTTTTATACTGGTTCAGCCACTCCACATGTGACCTGCATCCAGTCCTTAATCACCACCTGATTAAGATTTGATCCACTATCTTTTAGCACGAAGGTTTACAAGCACACACACATGCATATACTTCACTACAAAAAGATAACCACTTTCTTGACCCCAAGAAAGTAACCCTTGTAGAACCCACTACAAGAAACTTCACCACTTGAGAAACCCTTCTCAAGATTTTTCACAAAGATTCACAAAGATTCACAAAGAATAAAATGAAACGAATTCACCTGGAGTTCTTGAACAAATCTTTGTCTTCCTCTTTCAAGTGTATGATGATGATGATGATTTCCTCACAAGCTTTTCACAAACGTTTTTCTCTTGGATTTCACAAAGAAAACTCTCCAAGATGTCACACAGACTCTCTAAAACGTTTTTACCAGTTGATTCTCAGTTTTTACTCAATGTTATGAAGTTTCAAAAGAGTTCAAACTATTTATAAAAATTCAAACCCAGATAATCGATTATTTTAAAGAATAATCGATTATTTTGTTCTTCAGATTTCTGGAAATCAATCAAGAACAATTTAATCGATTATTTAGCTGGATAATCGATTATTCCAGAGAGTTGTTCCTGAAATAATCGATTATTTTGGCAAATAATCGATTATTACAGCAAGGCATTCCACTTAGCCCACTTGCTGAAATAATCGATTATATTTAACAATAATCGATTATTTTGAGTCAGTTCTTAAAACTTCATTTTAAGTCTCAAAATAATTTTCCAATGTTTAACTCATCATCATCTACTCCCTACTTGATTCTAGACAAGATTTGCTCAATGCACAAAGCACACATAGACACAAATATAACAATTCATTTATAACAATTTGCTTCCTAAGCTCTATTACATAGCTATACTTCAAGGTATTTTTCTTGACTCTTCCTTGACTTTGTTTTTGTGTTCAATGTTGTTGTTGTACACTTGTTGTCTCCAAGTCGTTGTGATCATCAAAACTCTTAAAGTCTTCAGCTCCCCTAAGCTCAACAATCTCCCCCTTTTTGATGATGAAAACCCATGAACTAATCCATGAACCAATATTTACTTAACTTCATATTGTGCCATATTGTGCCACGAACCACCTGCACAACACACACACACAAGCACAATACCTGCAAACAACAACTAAACACACAATACACAATACCATTTCTCCCCTTTTGGCATTATCAAAAACAAAGTAAGCCAAGGTTAACAAAAAATTGCCATGTACAGATTCTCTCCAGCAATATTATCATAAATGAACCAATTTTGGTTCTGCAACTCAAACCAAATTTTAACCAATTTGTGATGCCAATTGTGCACCATATCACAAACCAAACCAAATCAAGTCAAGATAGTCATTTTCACAGTACAAAAACAGAGTATTCCAAAGCACAAATAATCACATTCCAACATATATGCTCACCAAAAAATAGAGCATTTTGCATCAGCAATCCAAACCAAGCTTTGGAATCAAAATTGAACCAACACATTAACAAACAAGCTTCAAATTCATCAAATTTAAATTGTTCAACATCAAAAGCAATAAAAGTGTTCAGGAATTAAAATCATTACAATCAAATGAACTTAAAAAATTGTTCCAAACTTGAATTTAAAAACTAAACAAAATAACAAAAACAGAAATCACTCCTCATCGTCCGGAATACCAAGCTGCGTCTTGATGATTCTGACTTCATGATCTAGGTTGTCAAACCTATCAAGAATTCCAGAGAACATGGATTCATGTCTCCATGACATCTCCATCATAGCATCCATTTTGTTGATCATGACCTGTTCAAACGGTGAGAACGGCTTCAGCTCCGGCTCAGCTTCTCTAGGCTCAGCTTCCACCTGTGGTGGCTGATCCTCATCATGAGAAGGAACACCGTCCTCATCTGTAGCTGGCTCCGGGGTAGGAGGGACATCTCCTTTAAAAACCCACTTATCTTCTTGCTTCAGCATACCCATGTGGTGCAAAGAAGATTTCTCAATTTTATTTGACGCGTGTAGAACAATCTTTCTTTCACCTGTCAAATCTACTCCAGCATTTTCAAAAATTTTAGACAAGAGTAAAGCATAAGGAATCGGTCCGTCTTCCTTTCTCCTTGCCTTCCAGATACAATCGTTCACAACTGACACCCAATCAATCTTAATTTTCTTCTTAATCACATGCATCAATAAAATGTCATCCCGAGACATTTGTGCATGGTTGTGCAACCTTGGTTTTAACATCCAGGCAATAATAAAAGAAATTAAACGAGAGTTCTTCTTCATACCTCCCGCTAAAAATTTCTCGTAATTGGTGTTTGACGGAACCCTTTGACAGTCCCGAAATGTGGTCAATTCTTCAAAATCTCCAAAGTTGAATGGCTGGGGTTTCTCTGCTCCTGTCCCGCTCAGACCCACAGCCGCTCTCAGAGTTGGTCTGTCCAACTTGATCAGTTTGCCCTTCACCACTGATTGCATAACTCCTCTGTTAGTAGTGGCAAAACATAGAAATAACCTGATCAGTTCTGGGTAGTAGGGTCCTTCCATCTCCAGGAACACCTTCAACTCCTGATGCTCCAAAAGGGTTGGAAAGCTAAACCCTTCATTCTTGAACCATTCAAGCTTCAGGGTCTTCGGAGGAATGATTCTCTGACCAGCGTACCACTCGAAGTAATATTCTTGCACTTTCTCATCCGCGAACCACTTCGAAATCAGTTGCTCTGAGGGAAGAGGACGTTTGCTCCCCCTCACTTCAAGCTTCTTGGGCCTTTTGGAAGAAGATGCCATGGTTGGGTCTTGGAGAAAGATGAAGAAGATGAAGAATTGTGGAAGGATTTGAGAGAGTTAGGGTTTTGAGGGTTTGGGGGAAAATGAGAGAATGAGAGTGTTTTTGAAGCCCTAGCACATTCTGGGTATAAGGGTAATGGGTAGTTTTAAGGTTTGGCGCGTAGATAACCGTTTCAGGAAATTTCAAAAAACCGCCCAGATAATCGATTATTTATGCAAATAATCGATTATTTGCATCAGAAAAATCTTTTAAAAACGAAATCTGATATGGATAATCGATTATTTTAAGGATAATCGATTATTACAGAGGGTAGTTTCTCCTAACACAACCCAGATAATCGATTATTTACAGAATAATCGATTATTCCAGTGGCCTTTCAGATTCCACTACTCAGATAATCGATTATTTCCCAAGATAATCGATTATTACAGTGACTCTTGAGTTCCTTCTTACCAGATAATCGATTATTACTCAAATAATCGATTATTTCAGAAACTCTTGGAATTCTTCATGTTCCAGATAATCGATTATTTCCCAAGATAATCGATTGTTTCCATAAATCACTTAAGATAATCGATTATATCTTAAGATAATTGATTATTCCAGTGAGGATTTGTTTCTCTGAAAAATTTTAACTTCTCAAATTTTACCAAGACTTGTTTGCCACTTTCAAATATAATCTTTCACACATCTCTTACTTTCATTCTCACAACACAATCAATTCAAACTTGATTCATTAATTATTCCCAATTCAATTCTCAATTGATTGAACCTTTCTCTAGGTAGAGGTTTTGTAAAAATATCAGCAAGTTGTTTACTTGTCTCTACAAACTCCACAGCACAATCATTTCTTTGAACATGATCTCTCAAAAAGTGGTGTCTTATCTCAATATGCTTAGTCCTAGAGTGCAAAATTGGATTCTTGGTCAAATTTATTGCACTAGTGTTATCACACCTCAAAGGAATTTTGTTCAACTCAACTCCATAGTCTCTTAATTGTTGCTTCATCCAAAGAATTTGAGCACAACAACTTCCAGCTGCAATATACTCAGCCTCAGCTGTGCTTAAAGCAACACAAGCTTGCTTTTTGCTATGCCATGAAACAAGTGCACTACCTAACAAGTGACAAGTTCCACTTGTGCTCTTTCTATCTAGTCTACACCCAGCATAGTCTGAATCTGAGTAGCCTATCAGACTTAGTGAGACTCCCTTTGGATACCACAAACCAACATTAGTTGTACCTTTCAAATACTTAAGGATTCTCTTTACACTTTTCATATGAGATTCTTTAGGATTAGCTTGGAATCTTGCACATAGGCACACAGCAAACATTATATCAGGACTACTTGCTGTCAAGTACAAGAGTGATCCTATGATACCTCTATATTTTGAATTTTCAACAGCAATTCCTTTCTCATCTAAGTCAAGATTGCAATTGTTTGATATTGGTGTAGCAGCCTCCTTACACCCTTCCATACCAAACTTTTTCAAAAGTTCATTGCAATACTTACTTTGACTTATGAAAGTTCCATCATGCATTTGTTTGACTTGTAATCCCAAAAAGAAGGTAAGTTCTCCCATCATTGACATCTCAAATTCTCCTTGCATGGTTTTAGCAAATTCTTTACAGAGAGAGATATTTGTAGATCCAAACACAATATCATCCACATATATTTGCACATACATTGTATCATTTTTAAACTTCTTGACAAACAATGTATTATCCACCTTTCCTCTTTCATAATCATTCTCAATTAGAAATTTGCTTAACCTGTCATACCAAGATCTAGGAGCTTGCTTCAAGCCATAGAGTGCCTTTTTGAGCTTGTACACATGATTAGGATTTTTGAAATCCACAAATCCAGGTGGCTGTTCCACATACACTTCCTCTTGTATCAGCCCATTGAGGAAAGCACTTTTTACGTCCATTTGATAAAGCTTGAAATTCTTTATGGTAGAATAAGCAAGAAGTAGTCTAATTGCTTCAATCCTTGCTACAGGGGCAAAAGTCTCATCATAGTCAATTCCTTCTTCTTGATTATACCCCTTAGCCACTAGTCTTGCCTTATTTCTAAGAATTATTCCAGATTCATCAAGCTTATTTCTGAAAACCCACTTGGTTCCAATGATTGGATAATCTTTTGGTAATGGCACTAAATCCCACACTTCATTTCTTTCAAACTGATTTAGTTCCTCTTGCATAGCCATTAACCAATGTTCATCTTTAAGTGCTTCATCAATGTTCTTAGGTTCAACTTGTGACACAAATGCCTAGTGATGGAGGAAGCCCATGGGCTAAGGGCCCAACTACTAGGGCTATGGCAAGGAGGATGCATGAAGAGTGGGCCAAAGCCCATGGAAAGCCCACCACTTTGTTTTGTTGGGCTTTGACTCAAGCCCAAGTAGATTAGGGTTAGTATAGGGTTGGGCCTTGGTGCCTTGTATTTCTTTTGGGCCTTGTATTGTCGACCATAGAGCATAGGAATTTCATTCATGGTTATTAAGATTTAGGGTTAATTTAGGTCACATGTTCACTTCATTTGAATGTCATTAGTATGACATTTGAAGGTGCATTTCGGCCATGTGCACACATGCACATGGTGTGACCGAAATGCAACTCAAATGGATACTAAATCACATCCAAATGAGTGCACATGGAGGGGAAGGCCAGTTGGCACCAAAATTTGAATTTTAGAATTCAAATTTTGGCGCCTAGAGTTAAGTTAACCATACCATGGTTTTACTTAACTCTAGGTGAACCCAACTTAAACCCTTAACCTAATTTCTCCTATAAATCTTCCTATGGCCGGATATTGTAGTACTTTGGGTCATATATTGATGAGATATTCTTCTTTGAATTTCATCACTTCCGAAGTCACTTGGCATCCTACTCTACCCTCCTTGAGTGCTTCTCCTTGTAGAGTTAGGATCTTGTTCTTCTTTGGGACTTGGCTACACGCTAGCTTAGGTCACCTTGGGCCTTGTGGAGACTCCATTCCTTGAAGCATCTTCCAAGGAACTCCGTGAAGGCTTGAAGAGTCCATGTGCTTCCAAGAGGAATCACATCAAGTGGTATCAAGAGCATCCGGTTTTGTCTTCAAGAGATAAGTCTTGATCCTTATCTTTTGTGGTGTGATCCGTGGTTGATTGTTGTCAATTTTGTGTTCATCTTATTTTTTGTTTGAGTTCTTGTCACATGAGAGTTGCTTCCTTCCTAGATCTAATTTGAGCCTTAAAATTTGATGGATCTAGTTTCTTGTTGCTTGAATGATTCATATATGCGCCTATGTTATATGCTTCCATGAATCATGCTCTCTTCTTGTGCTCAATTAGGAATTTTCTGCCTATTAGCTTTTTGATTTGTTTGAGTCTTCTTGAATTTTATTCGGTCATTGAAAATTGTTTGAGTCTTAATTTTTGTTTTGAATCCATGTTTAGTAAGGTTGTGTAGTTCTTTATATGTTCATCATTCCTAGCATTGCTTGTTGATCCTTTTGAATTTTTCTTTTGAAAGTTAAATCAATTTTTCTGGATTTGGCCGAGATCCATAAGTGTTTGTATAAGCTCATCAAATTTTGTTTTGAATTGAGTTCATGAACTACTATTAGATCATTAGTAGTTTTCTTAGAATTTTAGGTTTTCCAAATTTTGAAAATGTCTTAAATAATTTGTGTATCCGTGAGTGTTTGATCTTAATGTTGTAGTGTGTGCTGAAAATTTGTGTTACTAATTCAAATTTGAATTTGAATCTTGGAGCCTAAAACCGTGAGCATGTGCCATTCAAAACTACAAGCATGAAAAGCATGTTCCATTTATCTTGAATTTGAATTTTATTTGGCTTGTCATTTGGCAATTCAAATTTGAAATCCGGTTTTTAGAGTTCCATAAGGTGACCGAGACTTATATGATTTCTAAGTATTGAAAGAAAAAGGCAACTCCTAAGTTTGTAAAAAAAAATATATATTAGAAGAAAGATCAAAAGAAATTCAAAACAAAAGTGATTAAAAAAAAAATGCTAAACCTAATTTGAAAAGTAAAAGTCAATCAAGGAGTTTGATTTCTCAATTGTTTGCTTCTCGGTTTGAACCTATTTTGAATCATAAAATTTTCAGCTATTCTACTCTTGAGTGTTTTTGGTTTTGAGCATCCATTTTAGAACCAATCTAGGTTAAATTCTTTCTTGTTCTAGTCATCTACATTTTTGTGTCATCTAAACTTGTCATTTCTTAATCTACTCTTGTTTTTTCCCTACATCTTCCATATTTTCTGGTTGTTCTTATAATTTTTCAAATCAAAGTGTGGCCTAAGTTTGACCTAGCCTATCTTCCTAGAAGCTAGTTCTACAAGGGTCATCAAAAGAAGCCTAAGAAAAGGAAGAGGAAAGGACATAGGTGGCTCTCGGATTTGACTACTTCAACACATACACCATAAACATTCTTGGCTGGAAAATTGTGATTGCTGGACTGGAATTGCCGTGAAGATTGGAGGAGAAATCAATTTGAATTGTACTTGAATTTTTAAAAAAAAAATATATACATAAGCATTAGTGACGGATTTTAGAGACCAATTTTTCCTTACTAATTTGAAAATTTTGTTGCAAAATTGGTCACTAATCCATCACTAATTCTTGGTGGTTGTTTTTCTAATTTTTTCTTAAAGCCACTTATTCTTTGTATTTCACTTTGTTCATATCTTGTATTTGGCCTTTGTAGGAGTGTCTTGTGGTGTCTTTGATACACAACCATCTCTCCTTAGGAATAGAATTTTCGTTAGTACTTGGTGGGAGTGGTCCATGATTGATCTTTGGTATCTCTCAAGCTCTCACCCTAGGACACGTTTAGATAGCTTATTTCTCTTGTTTATCTTTTGTTTTAATTGCTTTCCTACGACTAGTATGCCATAGCTCATAAAACATCAAAAATAATTTTCATTGAAAAGAATTTGGTAAAGATTAACTACAAAGGGGATTAGTAATTTTTACTTGAAGAGGCTTGGTTTTTAAGTGGCTCTTAGTAGCTCACCTCCCTTCAAAGTTCAATTTGTATACATAATCCTCTAAGTACTTAGTCTTAACCTTGCACAAAAACAATTGCTTTTCAAAGTTCATTCATAAAAAATAATCTTTCACCTATAATGGAAGAATTTTCTACTCCTCATAGTGATACTAATTCAAGTGACAACAAAAGTTTTACTAAATTGTCACGAGAATTAAGATCACTAAAGATATGGAAAGAGCAAGAATTACAACAAAAACTTGAAAAAGAAGCTCAATTTGCTCTAATGGAGGAGGAAATTCGTTTATTAAAGGAGAAAGATAAAAGGAAACATCATCATGGTCAACATAGTTCCTACGTTCATAGTTCTACACTAGGAGAGTCAATGCATGATAGCCTAGCTTTAGGAGATCATTATCAACCACCTCCTAGGAGAATCCATAGGACCTCCAAGACAAGGGAATCTAGGGTAGATCTCCCTTATTTTCATGGAAAAGACGATGTGGAGGGTTATCTAGACTGGGAAATGAAAGTGGAACAAATATTCACTTGCCACCAAGTGAGTGAAGAAAGAAAAGTTTCCCTAGCCACCTTGAGTTTCCAAGGTCATGCCATGTATTGGTGGACCTCTCTTGTGAGAGATAGGCGTCTCCATAATGAACCTCCAATTCAATATTGGAATGAATTAAGGAGTGCCTTGAGGAGGAGACATATACCCTCTTACTACACTAGGGAGCTTATCAACAAGCTCCAAAGACTCCATCAAAAAAATATGACTGTGGAAGAATATAGACAAACGATGGAGTTGTACATCATGAGGGCTGGCATTAGAGAAGAGGAAAATATTACCATTGCTAGGTTTTTGAGTGGATTATCCTATGAAATAAGAGATAAGGTTGAGTTTCTCCCTTATAGGGATTTGGATGATTTGGTTCAACTTTGCATAAAGGTTGAACAACAAAATTTACGCAAAGGTTTTCAAACAAGCTCATACTCATCTTCTTTTTCTAAGGATAACTACAAGAGGGAGGGTAAGAAAAATGATTTTGAAAAAAATACTACTTTTACCTCCAAAAATCTAGACAAAGGTAAAGAAAAAGATAAAAAAATAAACACTTCACACACTAGCACAAAGTCTAGTGACATAAAATGCTTTAAGTGTCTTGGGAGAGGCAACATTGCTTCTCAATGCCCTAACAAAAAAGTGATGATTTTAAGGGGCCAAGACATTTATAGTAGCCATGATGAAGCTACTATTTCTTCATCTTCAAGTGAGGATGAAGAAGAAGCAAGTGAAGAAGAGTCATGTGAGGTTACTTATCCTTATAATGGGGAACTTCTTATGATGAGAAGGGTCCTCAATAACCAACCTAGTGATACACAATCCCAAAGAGAGAACATCTTTCATACAAGATGTAACATTTCAAACAAGGCTTGTTCTCTCATAGTGGATAGTGGATCTTGGTGCAATTGTTGTAGCACTAGGATGGTTGAGAAGTTGGGATTGACTACTACACCTCACCCAAAACCTTATCAACTTCATTGGCTTAATGATGATGGGGATATGGTGGTCAAACAACAAGTGGAAGAAGAGTTTTCTATAGGGAACTATCAAGATAAAGTTAAATGTGATGTAGTTCCTATGGAGGCTTGTCATATTTTATTGGGTAGGCCATGGCAATTTGATAAACAAACTCATCATGATGGCCTAACTAATAAAATAACTTTCAAACATAAGGGTAAAAAGTTTGTGCTTCATCCTTTATCACCTTCACAAGTAATAGAAGATCAAGTACAATGAAGGCCAAACGTGAGCAAGAAAAAGGAAAACAAAAAAAAGTTGAAAAAAAAAACTTCTAAAAATTGATGAAAAAGAGGATTCTAGAGAGATTAATGTTCCTTCTCTAGAGATAGTTCAAGAAGAGCATTTTCAATCAAAACCTTTACACAAAACTTCTCTCTTTATTGAACCATCTTCTCATATCCTCATGTGTAGAGGAACATTAACTTGCACTGCCACATCTCCTTTGGAAACTTCTCTACCTTTTGAGGTAAAAACTCTTTTAGAAGAATTTGATGAAATATTCCCTAAGGAAGGCCCAATTGGACTTCCTCCTTTTAGGGGAATAGAGCATCAAATAGATCTTGTGCCTGGGGCTAGTCTTCCAAATAGACCAGCCTATAGGACTAATCCACAAGAAACCAAAGAGATAGAGAAGCAAGTACAAGAGTTGTTGGAGAAGGGTTGGATTCAAAAGAGTCTAAGCCCTTGTGTTGTACCAGTCATCTTGGTGCCAAAAAAAGATGGAAAATGGAGGATGTGTTGTGACTGTAGAGCCATCAACAACATCACCATAAAATATAGGCACCCAATTCCTAGGCTCGATGACATGCTTGATGAATTGCATGGGTCGTCCATATTTTCCAAGGTAGATCTTAAGAGTGGATATCACCAAATTCGAATCAAGGAAGGTGATGAGTGGAAAACCGCTTTTAAGACTAAGTTTGGACTATATGAATGGTTAGTAATGCCTTTTGGGCTTACTAATGCACCTAGCACATTCATGAGGTTGATGAATCATGCCCTTAGGGATTGCATTGGTAGATTTGTAGTAGTTTATTTTGATGATATTTTAATCTATAGAAAAAGTCTAAGTGATCATGTGGATCACCTAAGGCAAGTCTTTCTTGTCCTTAGAGACAATCACTTGTTTGCCAATGTAGACAAGTGCACTTTTTGTGTGGATAATGTTATTTTCTTAGGATTTGTGGTCAGCAAAAATGGGGTTCATGTGGACCCCGAGAAAATCAAAGCCATCCAAGAATGGCCTATTCCTACTAATGTTAGTGAAGTTAGGAGCTTCCATGGTTTGGCAAGCTTTTATAGACGTTTTGTTCCTAACTTCTCTACATTAGCTTCACCTCTCAACGAGTTGGTCAAGAAGGATGTGGCTTTTGACTGGAAGGAAAAACATAACTTAGCTTTCCAAGAACTTACGCTTAAACTTACTCAAGCACCTGTTCTAGCTTTGCCTGATTTTTCAAAAACTTTTGAACTAGAATGTGATGCTTCAGGTCTTGGCATAGGGGCTGTATTGTTACAAGGTGGTCACCCCATAGCTTATTTCAGTGAAAAACTTCATGGGGCTGCCTTGAACTACCCCACCTATGACAAGGAGTTATATGCTTTAGTTCGTGCCCTTCAAACTTGGGAACATTATCTTGTAACCAAGGAATTTATCATACATAGTGATCATGAATCACTTAAATATTTGAAGGGTCAACATAAATTAAATAAGAGGCATGCAAAATGGGTTGAGTATTTAGAACAATTTCCTTATGTCATCAAATATAAAAAAGGCTCTACAAATGTAGTAGCTGATGCTTTGTCTAGAAAACATGTTTTATTGAACACCCTAGGTTCTCAAATACTAGGGTTTGATGACATCAAGGAGTTGTATGAGAAAGACCTTGATTTTGCTAACTTTTATTCTTTATGTATTCAAAAACCTTACCAAGGTTACTATATTTCTGAGGGGTTCCTTTTTAAAGAAAACAAACTTTGTATACCCCAAGGATCTATTAGAAAACTTTTGGTTAGGGAGAGCCATGAGGGTGGGCTCATGGGGCATTTTGGAATTGAGAAGACTCTTTCATTTTTGAGAGAGAAATTCTTTTGGCCTCATATGAAGAGAGATGTCCAACGGTTTTGTAGTAGTTGCATTGCTTGTTTACAAGTAAAGTCTACCACTAAACCTCATGGGCTATATACCCCATTGCCTATATCCTCTTCTCCTTGGGTTGATATTTCCATGGATTTTATCCTTGGCTTGCCTCGAACCCAAAGAGGAAAGGATTCCATATTTGTGGTAGTGGACCGTTTTAGCAAAATGGCACACTTTATTCCATGCCACAAAGTGGATGATGCAAGTCACATTGCTAAATTATTCTTTCAAGAAATTGTGAGACTACATGGGTTACCTAAGACTATAGTCTCAGATAGAGATGTTAAGTTCCTAAGCCACTTTTGGAAAACTCTTTGGGCAAGGTTAGGAACTAAACTTCTATTTTCTACCACATGTCATCCCCAAACTGATGGGCAAACTGAGGTAGTAAATAGGTCTCTAGGGACTATGTTGAGGGCAATCCTCAAGGGCAATAAAAAGTCATGGGATGACTACCTCCCTCATGTGGAGTTTGCCTATAATAGAGTGGTTCACAAGACCACTACCATGTCTCCTTTTGAGATTATTTATGGTTTTAATCCTCTTACTCCCTTAGATTTATTACCCCTACCCGATGTTGCTTCCTTTATTCATAAAGAAGGGACATCTAGGGTTGAGTTTGTCAAGAAATTGCATGAGAGGGTTAGAGATCATATTCAATCCCAAACAGAAAAATATCAAAAATACAATAATAAGGGTAGGAAGGAAGTTATCTTCAAGGAAGGTGACTGGGTTTGGCTCCATCTTCGGAAGGATAGGTTTCCTTCCAAAAGAAAGTCAAAGCTTAGTCCTAGAGGAGATGGACCCTTCCAAATCCTTCAGAAAATAAATAACAATGCCTATGTCCTAGATCTCCCTTCTGAGTATGGTGTTAGTTCTAGTTTCAATGTTTCTGATCTCTCTTTGTTTACAGGACTAGCTACCCATGAGGAGGATGCATTGGATTTGAGGACAAATCCTCTTCAAGAGGGAGGGGATGATGGAGGAAGCCCATGGGCTAAGGGCCCAACTACTAGGGCTATGGCAAGGAGGATGCATGAAGAGTGGGCCCAAGCCCATGGAAAGCCCACCACTTTGTTTTGTTGGGCTTTGACTCAAGCCCAAGTAGATTAGGGTTAGTATAGGGTTGGGCCTTGGTGCCTTGTATTTCTTTTGGGCCTTGTATTTTCGGCCATATAGCATAGGAATTTCATTTCATGGTTATTAAGATTTAGGGTTAATTTAGGTCACATGTTCACTTCATTTGAATGTCATTAGTATGACATTTGAAGGTGCATTTCGGCCATGTGCACACATGCACATGGTGTGACCGAAATGCAACTCAAATCGATACTAAATCACATCCAAATGAGTGCACATGGAGGGGAAGGCCGGTTGGCACCAAAATTTGAATTTTAGAATTCAAATTTTGGCGCCTAGAGTTAAGTTAACCATACCATGGTTTTACTTAACTCTAGGTGAACCCAACTTAAACCCTTAACCTAATTTCTCCTATAAATCTTCCCATGGCCGGATATTGTAGTACTTTGGATCATATATTGATGAGATATTCTTCTTTGAATTTCATCACTTCCGAAGTCACTTGGCATCCTACTCTACCCTCCTTGAGTGCTTCTCCTTGTAGAGTTAGGATCTTGTTCTTCTTTGGGACTTGGCTACACGCTAGCTTAGGTCACCTTGGGCCTTGTGGAGACTCCATTCCTTGAAGCATCTTCCAAGGAACTCCGTGAAGGCTTGAAGAGTCCATGTGCTTCCAAGAGGAATCACATCACATAGTGTTGCAAATATTTTTAATTGTACTTCTAGTTGAAACACCCTTACCAATGCTTCCAATTATATTGTCCATTGATAAGTCTCTTGTGGTTTTCCATTCCTTTGGCAATTGTTCACATGTTTCCTTTTGTTTCACATGTGACTCACTCTCCTTAGACACATCATTAGGTTCATTCTCCAATAGGGATTGATCAAGCAACTCAGTTAAATCCTCAACTTCAGTTTGTCTAGTCTCTTGCTTATTTGACTCATCAAATACCACATGGACAGATTCTTCTACAACTAGAGTTCTCTTATTATAAATTCTATAAGCCTTACTATTTGTAGAGTATCCTAGAAAGATTGCCTCATCAGCCTTTGCATCAAACTTTCCAAGTTGTTCTTTCCCATTGTTCAGCACATAACACTTACACCCAAACACTCTAAATTATGAAATGTTAGGTTTCTTTCCTTTGTAAATTTCATAGGGTGTTTTCTTTAATATAGGCCGAATCAGAACTTTGTTTAACACATGACAAGCAGTGTTAATAGCATCAGCCCAAAAATATTTTGGCAAGTTTGTTTCATTCAACATTGTTCTAGCAAGTTCTTCTAAGGACCTATTTTTCCTCTCAACAACCCCATTTTGTTGAGGTGTCCTAGGTGCTGAGAAATTATGGTTTATACCATGTTCCTCACAGAATTTTTGAAACATTATGTTTTGAAACTCACCTCCATGATCACTTCTTATAGAGGTGATGTTTGAACACTTCTCATTTTGAACAAGTTTTGCAAATTTTCTAAAGGCATTAAAAGCATCATTTTTGTTTGCAAGAAACATAACCCATGTATATCTAGAATAGTCATCAACAATTACTAAGCCATAGTAGTTTCCGCCTAAGCTCATTGTTCTTGATGGACCAAACAAATCCATGTGAATTAATTGCAAAGGTCTAGATGTTGAAATCTGATTTTTACTTTTAAAGCTAGCCTTCACTTGCTTGCCCTTTTGACAAGCATCACATAGTTTGTCTTTTCCAAACTTGAGTTTAGGTAGACCAACCACTAATTCTTTCCTGCACAGTTTATTTAGGTGATCCATATGAATGTGTGCAGCTCTCCTATGCCAAAGCCATATGTTTTCTTCTTGAGTTATTAGACAGTTAGTGTTTGACATTGTTATAGAGTGTTCTAAGTCAAGCATGTATATATTGTCAATTCTTTTACCAATGAATCTTATTTCTTTACTCTTTTTATCACATATCAAGCAACATGTATTATCAAATTCAATTTTAAAGCCTTTATCACTCAATTGACTAATACTTAGCAAATTATGTTTCAAGCCATCAACAAGCAAAACATTTTCAATCAATGTTTGAGAGGAGGAATTACCAACATTGCCATGGCCAAGAATTTTGCCTTTATTGTTGTCACCATAGGTAACATACCCTTCATTCTTCAATTTCAGACTTGAGAATTTGGAGGGATCCCCGGTCATGTGCCTTGAGCAGCCACTATCAAGATACCACAGTAAATTTTTGGCCCTCAAGCATTCCTACAACACAAATTTAGAGGAAAAATTTAGGTACCCATGTGGAGGGTCCTTGTTGGTTAGTTCTCAGCCTTTGACTCTTCTCAACCCAAATCATTTTTCCACTTGGAACTCCATATTTTCTTGAATAGCAGTTCCTAATTGTATGACCTTTTTTACAACAATAAAAACAAGTTGCTTGTCTAGAAAAGTTGCTTTTGAGTTTTCTAAAATTTTGACTTTTCACAAAAACTACTTTCTTTGACACAATTGGTATGCTTGTACTTGGATTAAAGCCAAGTCCACTCCTATCAAAAGTGTTTCTTTGTTTTCCCAAAAGAATATTCAAATTTGCATTTCCCTTTGTGAACCTAGCAAGTGTGGATTTTAAGTCAGCATTTTCTTTTTCAAAAACTTTGCAATGTTCACAAACATCTTTTGAGGAATGAGCTTCACTAAAGTTAAACATAGTTTGAAGATTTTCATGCTCATGCTTCAAATCTTCAAGCTCTTGTTCAGCTTCAATTAAAGCATTTTCATACCATTTCAGCTTGTTTTTCAACTTTGAATTTAAGGCACCTAATTTGACAGCTTCTTCATGAATTTGTATTAAAGCTTCTTGAAGCTGATCATAATCCGGATTGGATTCAAGGTCAGAGTCACTTACAATTGTGTCATGGTCAGTTCCAGCCATCAAGCACAGGTTGTTCTCCTCACATTCAGATTCATCACTTGATGTGCTTGAGTCATTATCTTCCCAAGCAATATAGGCTCTCTTTCCTTTTGCATTTTTCTTAACTTTCTTCTCCTCTTGTTGCTTCTTCAAGAGATTTGGACACTCAGCCTTCATGTGTCCCGGTTTACCACATTCAAAGCAATTAAAGGAGGATGTGCTTGCTTCCTCTTTCTTGTTTGACTTCTTATTGAATTTGTAGGGGGAATTCTTCTTTCTTCTCATGAACTTTCTGAACTTCTTTACTAGTAGATTGAAGTTCTCGGTTTCGGAATCATCGGAGCTTGTTTCTTCACACACTTCTTTACCTTTGGCAGATTTCAGGGCTTTCAATGACACTCCTTTGCCTTTCTTATCTTGCTGCTCATGTTCATCAAATATGTGCAGCTTTTGCTCATGCTCCCTTAATTTCCCAAAGAGAGTAGCTAATGTCAAGGAGGTCAAATCCTTTGATTCTTCAATGGCTGTCACCTTTGCTTGCCATGATCTATCCAAGCATTGCAGCACTTTTAGATTCAGCTCTTCCTTTTCAAATTTCCTGCCAAGGTCAACAAGGTGATTTATCAAGTGTGTAAATCTTTTTTGGAAATCAGAAATAGATTCACCATTTTGCATTCTAAACAGCTCATATTCTCTAATGAGAGTATGCTTTCTTGATCTCTTTACATCGCTTGTTCCTTCATGAGTGACTTGCAAAGTGTCCCACATTTCTTTAGCAGATAAGCATTGTGAAATTCTGAAAAATTCATCGATAGACAATGCAGATGTTATGATGTTTTTGGCTCTTTTGTCATGTTGGGCTCTTCTCTTTTCCTCATCACTCCACTCACTCCAATGTTTTTCCTTAAGCTCACCATCATCATTCTTTTTCATAGGGATATAGGGTCCATTTTCTATAGCATCCCATACAGCAATATCAATAGCTTCAATGAAAATTTTCATCCTAATCTTCCAATAGACATAATTTTCACCATTGAACACAGGAGGTCTATGTATAGAGACACCCTCACCATAGGGTAGGTTGTTGTTGGCCATTTTTAAATCTTGAATAACTCTCAAAAACCTTGCTCTAGATACCAATTGTTAGAAAAGAATGGCCCAATCCAAGAGGGGGGGTGAATTGGATTCAATGACCCTTTGAAAATTTATCAGAGTTTTTGGATCTTAAATTCAATCAAAACTTTTCTATGACAGAATTTTCAAATGAAGCACTCTTAAAGACTTGTTACTATGATATGAATGCAATGTGCAACTTGATTACAAGACAATGAAGTTCAAATATAATATCCAATTATAGATTTAAACCATCAAAATTCACATACACATGTTAGTCAAGTTTTATCTTCTTTAAAGCACAACCAAGAAGTTACAAAATAAGAGATAAGGTTGAAGAAGATTGCACAAGTCTTTTATACTGGTTCAGCCACTCCACATGTGACCTACATCCAGTCCTTAATCACCACCTGATTAAGATTTGATCCACTATCTTTTAGCACGAAGGTTTACAAGCACACACACATGCATATACTTCACTACAAAAAGATAACCACTTTCTTGACCCCAAGAAAGTAACCCTTGTAGAACCCACTACAAGAAACTTCACCACTTGAGAAACCCGTCTCAAGATTTTTCACAAAGATTCACAAAGAATAAAATGAAACGAATTCACCTGGAGTTCTTGAACAAATCTTTGTCTTCCTCTTTCAAGAGTATGATGATGATGATGATTTCCTCACAAGCTTTTCACAAACGTTTTTCTCTTGGATTTCACAAAGAAAACTCTCCAAGATGTCACACAGACTCTCTAAAACGTTTTTACCAGTTGATTATCAGTTTTTACTCAATTTTATGAAGTTTCAAAAGAGTTCAAACTATTTATAAAAATTCAAACCCAGATAATCGATTATTTTAAAGAATAATCGATTATTTTGTTCTTCAGATTTCTGGAAATCAATCAAGAACAATTTAATCGATTATTTAGCTGGATAATCGATTATTCCAGAGAGTTGTTCCAGAAATAATCGATTATTTTGGCAAATAATCGATTATTACAGCAAGGCATTCCACTTAGCCCACTTGCTGAAATAATCGATTATATTTAACAATAATCGATTATTTTGAGTCAGTTCTTAAAACTTCATTTTAAGTCTCAAAATAATTTTCCAATGTTTAACTCATCATCATCTACTCCCTACTTGATTCTAGACAAGATTTGCTCAATGCACAAAGCACACACAGACACAAATATAACAATTCATTTATAACAATTTGCTTCCTAAGCTCTATTACATAGCTATACTTCAAGGTATTTTTCTTGACTCTTCCTTGACTTTGTTTTTGTGTTCAATGTTGTTGTTGTACACTTGTTGTCTCCAAGTCATTGTGATCATCAAAACTCTTAAAGTCTTCAGCTCCCCTAAGCTCAACAATGACACACTCAAAGATCCAAGAGGAGTGGGCTAGACATGGAAGATTGGGCCAGTCAAGGCCCAATGGGCCCTATGGGCTTGAAAGGCCCAAACCAAGTTTCAACATGGGCCTATCTTATTATGAACATTCTTTTCTTGTTTTGCTAATATAGTTTGAATATATTTTGGTCTTGTATTTTGGACCACATAGAGTAGTATTTTAGGTTTTAGGCTTGTTGGGCCTAGTTTTGGGCTTCATTGGCCTTTGGGCTTTTGGTACCCAATATTGGGCTCATTTTCATTCTTGTAATTTTTCCTTTTCATTGTATTTGTTGGATCAATGTATTTAGGTCATTAGAATAGGAAGATACAAGGAATACTAAAGTAGGCTAATTAGGTTAAACTAGGTTTAATTTGAAAGCCATTTAAGTTACATTTGAGTCACATGTTTAACAACTTTTGGTGGCTGAACATGTGACACTCAAATTAACCCTAAATGTCTTCCAAATCAAACTAAAATGCAAAGGTTCACCTAAACTCACGGCCACACCCATGTGCACCAAAATTTGAATTCAAATTTCAAATTTGAATTCAAATTTTAGGCGCCAACTTTGTGTAGCTAAGTCTAGGCGCCAATGCCACTCAAAATCGTCCCTACTTAAGTGTTTCTTCTACACTTTGTATTCACTTTTGAGAATAATAAAATTGGAGAGCATTTTCTACCCAATTTTCCCTTGAAAGTCACCGTGAGAGAGAGTTACACTTTTAGGAATCCATTAGGTTTTTCCTTCTCTTTGAAGTGAGCTCTCCCTTGAACCTTAAGCTTGGATGCCTCCATCCAAGGCTTAAGCCTTATTCCAACCGTGAATCATCCTCCATCAAGTCTTCATTTCGTTGGTTTCCATTTCCTTGAAGGAGATCCGTGCATAAGGAGAGCTAAGGAGAAGTCATCTTCCACTCTTCCTAACCTCTTCTATCAATTTTGGTATCAGAGCAAGGTTTCTTCAAGGAGATAAGTTCTTCAAACTTTTGTTTCCGTGTTTGTGTTCTTGTGTTCTTGTGTTTGTCTTGCTTTAGTTTCTTTGTGGATCTATACGTTTTAATTCATCTTGTGTTCATAGATCCATTGTTGATTGTTCTTGATTTTCTTCCACAATCAACTTGTTAGGAACTTTTTGCTTGTGCTATTTTGATTTTATTTTGAGTCTCTCCATTCCTTGTATGTGTCCGTGATTGGACCTCATGCATGTGCATTAGATTTTGTTTTTGAATCTTTGTTTTGTCTTAGAAGTTCATGTGTAGTCCTTATATGTTGCAAATTCCTTGAATAGCATGTTTAACCTAGTTTTATTTTGAATTTTGTGTCTACATTTTGCTCTCGGTTTGTATTCATTGTTGCCTACCTATATGTGCTTTTTCTTTTGCCTTATTGTGTTCATAATTTGCTATTAGTCCTAGCAAGTTTCTTTAGAGTTAGGTTTCCATTGTGTACTTAAGTTTTCAAATCACTTTCCATTGAAAAATCTTATAAAAAAGTTTTGTGACTCAAAATTTTCAAGTGTAATCCTAATTCTAGTGCACTAATTTTGTGGATTCAAATTTAAAAAAAAAAAAGTGAGTTAAGAGGCTGAAAAACAGAGTTTAAAACAGAGCCTAAAGATCAAAAAAGAAATTCAAAAGAAAATAGTTCAAAAGGAATCCAAACACAAAACCTAAAGACTAGTGCACTAGCATTTTCACTTGGATTTTGACCTAATTTTTGTAGTCTCGATTTCTATAGCTTGGAATCATAGAAAAATTTGAAACAAAAGGCAAACACCTTCTCTGGAGTCTTAATTTGAGACTGAAAAAAGAAAGAATAAAAAAAATATATATAAAGCAATTTAAATTGAAAAAGCCGTGAGGTGTTCTTGGATAAAAATTCACTTGATTCCTTGTTATTGTTTTGACTACTACTTGTTTTATACTTATCCAATTGCTTTCAATTTTTTTTTTGTTCATATACTCTAGTACCTATCTAGGAACATTCCTAATTGAGTGCTAGCTTTATTTGGAGTCTTAATTTTCAGTTTTACTTGTTGAACCTCTTTGTGTCTTGTCATATACACCTATTACTCTTTACTTTTGGTATAAGCTTTTCAAATTGTGCTTTTATTGCTTGTCTAGTTTTCTTTCATTAAATTTCCTGTGCTGGAAGTGGCCTCAAATCCTTGCTCAAGGATCAAGCATTGCTCAACAAAGAGTAGGAAAAGTTTGGACACTAAGACTACAAAATTTTGACCTAATTTAGTGACCTAGCTTTTCCTAAACTTCCTTCACTTGAGTGACCATTCCTTTCACCTTGTGAGGCAGCCACCATTAACCTCTTTGTTGTGTTTCTTTTGCAGGTCCAGGAGCATCATATTTGAAGGATTAGTGGCGGATTAAACACTTGAATAAGTGTTAGAAATTTGAACATCAAAATCCGTCACTAATTGGTCACCAAAGCCACCATTTATTGCTTTCTAGGCTAGTGATGAGTCATTATTTTCCCCTATTTTCTTACCTTTCTGTACTTATTTTAATCTCTGATTTGCGCTTAACTGTTGATTATATCCACTGTTTTCTATTTGGACTTTAATTGGACTGGTAATTCATATTTTAACTAATTTGAATTTTCAAAATCTAATTATTCCAAAATTTTATTTTCAGGGCAGTTTAGTAATTATCTGGGCTTGGAATTAATTTCTGGATTTCAAGTGGAGCTGCCACATAATCTGCCATGTCATTTTTCCACCTCAGCATTTAATTTCATTTTTTTTATTCTGTTTTATTTGTAATTTTCGGGTCAGACCTAACCTGGGGCCCATGTTGACTCTTTTAGGTTTATTTTAGGGTCCTAGGGCAGCCACCAACCTCCAGACTTGATGCGACCACGTTGGGGCTGCCTCTCTTGAGTTTTCTGGACGTTTTTCCTTCATGCAGCTACAATGTTTTTGATGTTTCTGATTCCCTGTTGCTTTCATTTACGTTTTGCTCTCTTTAGCTGCCATTTTCGTTTTACTCTCTTCTTCTCCTCTTATATGCATTTTGTATCTGAACTGAACCTTTACATTTGAAATACAGATTGTCATTTTCGTTTCCTTCTCTACCTTGCATTTTCGTTTTCTGTTTTCATTTTAATATGGAAGGCTAAAAACCCCTGGGTTGGGTTCTTGTTGTGGATTGTAATCTCTCTTTGAGGTTGGGTATGTTTGTATGTCTCTGTTCTGCTTGTTCTTCTCCATTTAACCTTTCTGTCCATGCTTAATGGGCTGTGCTCCAAGCCACAGTTGCTTAATCTGTGAAGAGGTTGATGTTGTATACGTTTGCTTAATTCGTGTAGGGAAATCTTGAGTTAATTTTCGCTTAGTTGGTTAACTCGGATGGAACAAGGATTAAGTGGTTAATAGAGTAATGTTTGAGAACCAGGGATAAAAGAGTTACAATCCGAACAAGGAGCCAATCCATTTTTACTTGCTGTTTTATTTCGTTTTATTGTGTTACGAACTGAAAACCTGAAAGCAAACCCCCCCTACTGTGTGTTTAAGCCTTTAACAGTAAACGAGGGTCCTTGGGAGACGACCTAGGAGTCACTTCCTAGTACTACATTTAATTGTATTTATTTGACCGGATACGGCTCCGATCAGCTAGTTTAAATTTTGTCAACTCTCTTGTATTTTAAAATCAATTTGTAAAGCTTGGAGGGAGTATTAAGAAGCTGGTCAGGTATATCTAACTCCTTGATAGCCTTCTCACGTGTAGTACTAGTGGAAGTGGCTTGGAAATTTCATATGTTTCAAGCTTCCACTTAGGGTTATACGACTAGCTACTTAATCTTGCTTCTTTTAAGTTTCTTGTTCATATTTGTGTTTACTTTGCTGTCCTAATTCGTCTAAAATTGTGTAGTTTTATTTGCTCACGTTTAGTTTAGTTTCAA
Source organism: Cajanus cajan (assembly GCF_000230855.2). Lineage (NCBI taxonomy): Eukaryota > Viridiplantae > Streptophyta > Magnoliopsida > Fabales > Fabaceae > Cajanus > Cajanus cajan. The sequence goes on from NC_138525.1 coordinate 46,237,468, forward strand.
AAACAAACAAATTGAGAAAAGCATTCAAAATTTTTGTGAAAAGTTTTGGGGAATTGGAAGTACCACAAAGGAGTTTAGTGATTTCCACTTGAAAAGGCTTGGTTATTAAGTGGCTCTTTGTAGCTCACCTCCCTTGATAGTGCAATTTGTACACTTAGACTTCCAAGTGCTATTTTCATTCCTAGAAAATACCAAAAAAACATTTTATATCTTTTTGCATAGCATATAAATTCTTATTGCTTAATCATGAGTCATCATTCTCAAAGTAGTAGTGACTTTGAATCTCCTAAAAGTTTTAAAAGAATTGTCAAGGAGGTTGAAGCACTAAAACTTTAGAAGCATGAGGAGGTACTTCAAAAACAAAAAGAAAAGATTGAAAGAGAAGTACAACTTCTTGCTTTAGAGGAAGAAATTCAAAAGATTAAGCTAGAAGAAGCAAAACTTTTAAAAAAATTACATAAAAACAAAAGTCAAAAAAGTTCCTCAAAAGGTTCCACAAAGAGTTCCAATGACTCTCCTAGCCAAAATGAGGATAGCCTAAACCTTGATGCATATTACCAACCCCATCCTAGAAGAGTCATTAAAGAACCCAAAGTGAGGGAATCAAGGGTTGATCTCCCTTACTTTCATGGAAAGGAAGATGTGGATGCCTACTTGGATTGGGAAATGAAAGTGGAGCAAATCTTCACTTGTCACCAAGTAGGTGAAGAAAGAAAAGTTCCCTTGGCCACCTTAGCTTTCCAAGGACAAGCTATGTATTGGTGGACATCCTTAGAGAGAGAGAGAAGACTTCACAATGACCCTCCAATCACTTATTGGAATGAGTTGAGGAGTGCTATGAGAAGAAGGCACATTCCTTCTTATTATAGTAGGGATCTTATGGATAAGCTCCAAAGACTCCAACAAAAGAACATGAGTGTGGAGGAGTATAGACAAAAGATGGAGTTGTATCTCATGAGGGCTGGCATAAGGGAAGAGGAAAGATTGACCATTGCTAGATTTTTGAGTGGTCTAAATTTTGATATAAGAGATAGAGTTGAGTTACTCCCTTATAGGGACCTTGATGATTTGGTCCAACTTTGTATAAGGGTAGAACAACAAAATTTGAGAAAAGGAAAAACTCAAACTAGCTCTTATATCAAGAAAGAGGACAAGAGGGAGGGTCAATATGACTCTTCTAAAAACTCTAGTAAAGGTCAAGAAAAAGAAAAAGAAAAAGAAAATGATGAAAATAAAAATGTTGTCACTTCTAGTAGTAAAACTAGTGACATCAAATGCTTTAAATGTCTTGGGAGAGGCCATATAGCTTCTCAATGTCCAACTAAAAAGGTCATGATTTTGAGAGGACAAGACATTTATAGTAGCCTTGATGAATCTAGTTCTACCACTTCAAGTGATAGTGAGACTAGTAAGGAAGACCATCAAATTGAAAAGCTATATCTTGTTGACGGTGATCTTCTTATGGTCAAAAGGCTTCTTGGAAGTCAACCTTGTCCCACTTCACTATCACAAAGAGAGAACATCTTTCACACAAGATGTTTAGTTTCCAAAAGAACTTGTTCTCTCATTGTTGATAGTGGATCATGTTCAAATTGTTGTAGTACAAGGTTGGTTAACAAGTTAGCCCTTACCACCATTCCTCACCCTCACCCTTATAAACTTTATTGGCTCAATGAAGGTGAGGAATTGGAGGTAAATCAACAAGTGAAGGTCAAGTTTTCTATAGGAAATTATAAAGACAAAGTTTTATGTGATGTGATCCCTATGAAAGCTTGTCATATTTTGCTTGGTAGGCCATGGCAATTTGATAAACAAACTATACATGATGGCCTTATTAACAAAATAACCTTCACTCATAAAAATAAGGAAATTGTTTTTAATCCTTTAACACCACCCCAAGTGTTTGAGGATCAAAAGCAAATGAAAAGAAAAAGAAATAAAAAAAGAAAAGAAGGAAAGAGTGTGGAAGAAAGGGATTCCACTAAAACTTTTGTGACCAAGGAGAGTTATTTTATGACCAAACAAGACTTGAAAAGAACTCTCTTTATTCATAAAAGTTTTGACTCTTGTCCTAATGCTGCCACTTATCTTAGAGTTGAGAATGAAAAACAAAATAAATTTCAAACCAAGAATTCTCAACTTAGAGATATAGTGAAGAAGGAGTGGACTATTCCTAGTGTTACTCCTTATACTGCTTCCTTGAAGGTACACAAGGAAGGAAGTATTTCTTTGGATTTCCTAAAGCACCCAATTTTCGGTTTACATTGTTTAGTAGATACAACTTGTAATAATCTATATTCTATGTTTGATCTTATGGGAAGTTCTTACTCTTTTGAACTTAATATGTTTCCTTCCCTACAAGATAAATATAGCTTATATGATTATGAGTACCTAGTAAACAATCAAATCCAAAATTGTTTAGGACGTTTTCTTGTAGTTTTTTCTTTATATTTTAGGAAAAGCCTAGGTTACCATTTAGGGTACTTTAGGCAAGATGTTGTAGTGTTTAAAAATCAATCTTTTCATTGTCTTAGTCATAGTGTTCTTACATTTTTAGGTTTTACTTCTAGGTTGTGCTTAGAAGAGGAGCCTATTTCTATTTTTAGAGAGTCTAATATTTTATCTTTCTTAGTTAGGTTAGATAGTAGAACTCCTCTTAGGATATATGATTTTTTCTCTTACAATGTCACTTCTTATTCCTTGCATATTTTACATGTAGGTGCTAATTTTTCTTCCATGCATCCTCTAGATTTGAGGACAAATCCTTTTCAAGAGGGAGGGGATGATGGAATCATACTTGGGAATGCAAGAGGTGACACACTCAAAGATCCAAGAGGAGAGGGCTAGACATGGAAGATTGGGCCAGGCAAGGCCCAATGGGCCCTATGGGCTTGAAAAGCCCAAACCAAGTTTCAACATGGGCCTATCTTATTATGAACATTCTTTTCTTGTTTTGCTAATATAGTTTGAATATATTTTGGTCTTGTATTTTGGACCACATAGAGTAGTATTTTAGGTTTTAGGCTTGTTGGGCCTAGTTTTGGGCTTCATTGGCCTTTGGGCTTTTGGTACCCAATATTGGGCTCATTTTCAATCTTGTAATTTTTCCTTTTCATTGTATTTGTTGGACCAATGTATTTAGGTCATTAGAATAGGAAGATACAAGGAATACTAAAGTAGGCTAATTAGGTTAAACTAGGTTTAATTTGAAAGCCATTTAAGTTACATTTGAGTCACATGTTTAACACCTTTTGGTGGCTGAACATGTGACACTCAAATTAACCCTAAATGTCTTTCAAACCAAACTAAAATGCAAAGGTTCACCTAAACTCACGGCCACACCCATGTGCACCAAAATTTGAATTCAAATTTCAAATTTGAATTCAAATTTTAGGCGCCAACTTTGTGTAGCTAAGTTTAGGCGCCAATGCCACTCAAAACCGTCCCTACTTAAGTGTTTCTTCTACACTTTGTATTCACTTTTGAGAATAATAAAATTGGAGAGCATTTTCTGCCCAATTTTCCCTTGAAAGTCACCGTGAGAGAGAGTTACACTTTTAGGAATCCATTAGGTTTTTCCTTCTCTTTGAAGTGAGCTCTCCCTTGAACCTTAAGCTTGGATGCTTCCATCCAAGGCTTAAGCCTTATTCCAACCATGAATCATCCTCCATCAAGTCTTCATTTCGTTGGTTTCCATTTCCTTGAAGGAGATCCGTGCATAAGGAGAGCTAAGGAGAAGTCATCTTCCACTCTTCCTAACCTCTTCTATCAAGAAGGCTCAAGGAATTGAGAAGGAGAGAGATCTCCTAGAGAGACTTTCGGTGGTGATTCAAATTGAAGCAAATGAATCTCATCTATTACCAAAAGTGTCACAATTACACGACCAAAGGGTTTATATAGGCTTAAGAAGTGTGCTAGGGAAGGTAGGCTTAACCTAAGGTTTAATTAATCATATGGTTTAATTAAACCTTAGGCGCCCAAATTTGAATGTTTGAATTCAAATTTTGGAGCCAACCGGTCACCTCCCATGTGCTACTCAATTTGGATGTAATTTAGCATGCATTTGAAAGTGAATTTCGGTGCATGTGCTTCACACACATGGTGTGACCGAAATGCACTCTAAATGTAGTGTTAATTATATTTAAATTGAGATATACATGAAACTCCCTTTTAACCTAAATTCTAAATTACATAAAAATGAAATTCCTACTCTACTTGGCCAAAATACAAGGCCCACAAAACAAAATACAAGCTCAATGAGCCCAAAGCTAAACTACATGGACTTTAAAATATAGCCCAACTAAAAAGAACTATGGGCTTATCTTTAGCAATGACTCATTCTTCATGCATCCTATTGGTCATGGCCCTAGTATGGGCCTCCATCATGTAGAGATTGAAGAATCAAGAAACAGTAACATAAAATTGGTCTAGTTTGAAAAATAATGTCATAACTGTAGACAATCAAAATGAAAAGTAAAGAACCAAAAAAATAAAAAAAAATAAAAAAATAAAAACTTGAAACAAGAACATAGAATCAGCCAAAATATTAATTGTGGAAATTATTCAAAAAAAAGGAACAGCATTCACTTCCAATTTCCTCCACAGATCATCTTCCTAAAGTCATTTCGATTTAATTTTCACTTTCTCAATGTACCAATTTTCAAAATGGAATTCAAAATTTGTATTACAAAAACTAAATTAAAATATTTGTTAGTTCTCAGCAAAACAGGACAAAAAATACACAGAACAATGAATAAAAACACAGGACAAAAAATACACAGAACAATGAATAAAAACACTGAGCTGATTGAATTTGTGCCAATTGCATGCTTACATTTACTAAGAGCAAAATCAGCCAATAATTTCATAATATGCATCAAAATTCAGGAAATCACAAATCCCTCAACAAACATACAAACACAACTCTAAACACATCTTTGAAAAAAAATTGTTTATACATACATAAAAGAGGTAAAATACATATATGTACTATAAAAAAACATTACATAACCTGAGATATTATTAATAAATTATATTAAAGCTAAAAGAGACAATCAAAAAGAAAGTCAAAGAATCATGATAAAAAAACAGAGTTGGTAAAATTAAGCAAAGAATCAAATTCATGAAACAAAGTTAAAGAACATACAAGAAAACATAAGATTGAAATTGAGAATAATGTTAAAGAAAGAAAAAGCAAAGACCTGAGCAATAATCTTGAGGAACCCATTCTTACAAAAGCCTCTACGCAATTCCATGGCTACGAAACCCTAAAATCAAACGTGACACGGTAATGGTTCTAAGGCGAATGCGAAGGAGATCAAAAATTGAATGAAGGAGAAGAAGTGTGCAATGTCTCGCAATTTGGGAGAAAATGGAGGTTTATGGAGGTTTAGGAAAATTCTACGCTTAGCTACCTTTTTAATTGAGAATAAAATTATTAATTTCATTCTAAATTTATTATTTTTATAATATATTTATGTCATATATATATATATATATATATATATATATATATTATATAATGTCTTTTATATTTATATTTATATTTTTCTATAAAACTCTTTTAATCATTGAAAGTTTTTTAAATATATATATTAAAGTTCAATTTAAAAAATAATATATGATAAATTAAAAAAAGTGATTAAAAAATCTTTAAAAAAATTCCCTAAAACTCATTTCATATAATTATTCTAATTTTTATATAAAAAATAGTTTTTAAAATCTTTATGGGTTTACACACATTATTCTAATTTATATATGGATAAATATTATTTTCCTAAAAAAATACCTTTGTTTATATCAAATATCATTTTTTATATGGGTTATTTATGTTATTTAAACAGATTTCATCCCCATTTTACACAGCAAACATGAAGGGAGATCAATTTTAATTCTTTCCATTTATTTTTTCCCAGAAAATAATCTAAAAATTATCTCATTTTACGTTTTTTTTCTTTGCATTTCTTTTCTTACACCTCTTTACTGATCTCATTCAAAATAAAATAATACATGCTTTGATTTGAAAAATTAAATTAATATAACGTTGTTAATTGAATAATTAATACTTTTTTCCTAAAGTGAAAGATAAAGTAGATGGTGAAATATAATTGTATATGCATTATAAATTTACTAAAATTTCAATTTTACTTGTTAATTTTAATTAATGTTTATATTTTGTAATTTTACTTTAGACAATCAATTTGTTTAGATTTTATATCTCTTTTCCTTCTTTTTAACATAAACAAATCAGGTTGTATCAGAATTCATATTGTATATTATGTGTATTTTGAGAAGTTGTTAAACATAAACCAAAATATTCCGAATGACGATAACAACACTACATACAGTTAATAGTATTACAAAAACTAGTGATGTATGAATATCCCACGATATAATATTTTGATTAGATAAAGTTTTTGAAAATTTATATAAATATTGTTAGATAAAATCAAGAGAGGTAAAATGTAATACTGAAATTTTATTATCATTGATGCTTACGAAGGAATACAAGGAGAGCTGAATATATAGGGAACCTTTTTTAAATACAGCAGTAAGAGAAAAGAGAGAAAACGGTTGTAAAAGCAACCAGTAGAGAGAGAAAAATTAGAGAGGTGGCTGGACAGCTCTCCACTAAAAAGATTCTGAAGATATCCTAAAGATATCACAGAATGCAAAAAGCAAAAAGGACTAACAAACAAATATTCCCTTTTTGTTGTAACCCATATACACTAACAGCCCCCCTCAAACTCAAGGTGAAGTTTTGACACAAAAACTTTGCACTTTGAGTTTGTCCCTAAGAACTTCAAACCGAGCAGCAGACAAAGGCTTAGTAAGAAGATCAGCCCATTGATCAAGAGTTGGTATGTGATAAACCAGAAGTTGCTTGGATAGGACTTTGTCACGAACAAAGAACACATCAATCTCCATGTGCTTTGTTTTGCTATGGAAAACAGGATTATGAGCAATGGCCACCGCGCTTTGATTGTCACAGAGTAAAGTAGGTGTAGAAAAGGAACCTTAAGTTCCTGTAGAAGGGCTTGAATCCAAGTTAATTCAGCAGAGGCTTGGGCTATACTGCGATATTCAGCTTCTGTGTTGGACCGAGCAATAACACGTTGTTTCCTGGACCACCAAGATATCAAATTGGGTCCAAAAAAAATAGCAAAACCAGAAGTGGACCTCCTGTCATCAATATCAGAGGCCCAATCAGCATCACAAAAGGCAGTGAGAGAGATGGGGCCGTTTACAGCAGCAGGTTGCATATGAAGACCATAAGAGAGTGTGCCTTTTAAATACTTGAGGATACGTTTGACAGCCACCCAGTGAGAGTCAAGAGGAGTAGCCATAAATTAACAAACTTTGTTAACATCAAAACTGATTTCAGGTCTTGTAAGTGTAACATACTGTAAGGCACCAACAACAGATCGAAAAAGAGTGGGATCATGAAAGAAGTCATTCCCAGACCTGGACAATTTGCAGTTAGAGAACATAGGAGAAGGAGCACCATGAGCTTCAGCCAAATTAGTTTTAAAAAGAAGGTCTCAAATGTACTTGCTTTGAGTCAAAACTAGAGACTTGTCAGGCAAGTGTTTAACCTCAATACCTAGAAAGTAATCCAAGCTTCCCAATTGCTTTAAAGAGAAAATTGAGTCAAGTTGGTTGGTGATTTGTTGAATGAGCAAAGAAGAGCTGCCAGTGATAATGATGTCGTCCACATAAACTAGAATAAAAATGGTATGAGTTTGATGTTGGTACTGAAACAGAGATGGATCACATTTGCTAGCTTGAAAGCCAAACCGAGTTAGAGTCAATTTTAATTTGTCAAACCATTGACGAGGAGCTTGTTTCAAGCCATAGAGAGCCTTGTTTAGCTTGCAAACCAGACTCTTATCCCCAACTTCAAATCCAGGAGGCTGCACCATGTAAATAGTTTCTTCTAAAGTGTCATTCAGAAAAGCATTATTTACATCAAGCTGAAATAGATTCCAATTATTGGTGAAAGCAAGAGTAAGAATAATGCGAATAGTTATAGGTTTAATAACAGGGGAGAAAGTTTCATGAAAATCAAAACCATGCACTTGATGAAAACCCTTTGCAACCAGCCGAGCTTTGAGCTTATCTATAAAGCCATCAACATTTTCCTTGACTCTGAAAACCCATTTACATCCAACTGCTTTGTGATCAGATGGCAGAGAAACTAAATCCCAAGTATGATTGAGCATTAAGGCATTGTACTCTTGTTGCATAGCAGAGAACCAGTTAGGATCAGCAAGAGCTTGCTTAACAGTTTTAGGTTCACTGTGAGCTAAGAACAGGGATGGATGTATCCGAGGATTATGAAAGCTAGATTTAGACCTAGTTTGCATAGGATGGTTATTAATGGTTCTTGGTATACTGGCAGTGGCAGTGGAAGAGGTAGGAGAAGAGACATTTTGTGAGGAAGACTCAGGAGATGAGGAGATACATTTTGGGAAGAAGACACGGAAGGAATGATTGATACACTTGAATCACCAATTTGAGAAGGCAAAGGAGGCTGCTGGGAGAGAACAGTTGAAGTGGTGCAAGGAGGAGACAAATCTGGATTGAGATTGAAATATTGACATGGAGAGACATTTTGTGTAAGGCTTGGCTGAAACAAATCTGTGTAAGGAAACTTATGTTCATTAAAGATGACATCCTTTGAAATGTAAATTCGGCCAGAAGAAGAGAGACATTTATACCCTTTGTGAGTGTTTAAGTATCCCAGAAAAACACACTCCTAGGATCTGAAATTAAGTTTATGACTGGCATATGGTCTTAAGAAAGGAAAATAAGCACAACCAAAGGTTCTTAAGAATTTGTAATCTGGTGATTTGTTGAATAAAGTAGTGAAAGGAACATTAAAGTTTAATGTAGCAGAAGGCAATCTATTGATAAGATAAACAGCAGTGGTAAAAGAAAAATCCCAAAATTTTAGAGGTAAGGAGGCATGATGAACCTTGTCCCACACTTGATAAGAGTGAATGGAGCCAATGACACGTGAAAGGATAGACTTCGAGAGTGTCGATTGCAGCCATGTGAGAAGCATTTGATCCTGGACCTCCCAGGTTTCATATGCTGGATTAACAATATCAGAATCACGATCAGCATCGTTCAGATACCGGGGTGGAATTTGCGGATTAACCACAAACCGTTGAAGTTTGTGGGATTTGATGACTGGTTTGATCTGCTGCTTCCAGTGAAGATAATTCGAATCATCAAGTTTTTCAGCTATGGAGTTGGAGAAAAATTGTGAAAAGGGAGAGGGATTATTTGAAGTTGCCATAGAAGAGATGAGGAAGAAAAATTAAGATCCGGGTACAGGATCAGAAGGCTCTTGATACCATGTTAGATAAAATCAAGAGAGGTAAAATGTAATAGTGAAGTTTTATTATCATTGATGCTTACAAAGGAATACAAGGAGAGCTGAATATATAGGGAACCTTTTCTAAATACAGCAGTAAGAGAAAAGAGAGAAAACGGTTGTAAAAGCAACCAATAGAGAGAGAAAAATTAGAGAGGTGGCTGGACAGTTGTCCACTAAAAAGATTCTGAAGATATCCTAAAGATATCACAAAATGCAAAAAGCAAAAAGGACTAACAAACAAATATTCCCTTTTTGTTGTAACCCATATACACTTACAAATATTAATTAGATTATTTGTTTTTAACACACTTATTAGTTTTTACAGAAGCTTTCTAATTTTTTTACCAGTAAAAATTACAATTAACGATTCTAAAGTTTTAAATTTAAGATATTCGGTATTTTACTTTAATTCTATGTCATTATACAGATCCTAATAATTCAAAAGTTCTCTTATTTAATTATTCTCTATAAATTTGAATGTTATAATTGATATCGGAACAATTTGTTTAAAATTTTAAAAAATGATTACAAAATAATTATTTAATTCTTAAAAAATAAACAGTTTCTTACTTTTAAAATACTCAGTTTAGACAAACTTTAAAAAAAAATACTTATTATATTTAAAAATGTTTTAAATTAAATTAAATAAATGGACTATTAATATATATAAAGAAAAAACAATTTATTTTGGACCAGTTTCTTATACATGCTAAAAGAATATAATGAACTCCACATATGTTGTCAGCTTTTAATTATTTTGAACAATTAAAATAAGTTAGAAGGACTTACAACTTAACGAACTGCGTTTCTGCCAATTTTGCTTTATGAAGACAATCTTCAGTCACCACAACACTCATCTTTGTAATTTTTTTCCGACTTCTCTTTGTCAACTGCAGACTCAAGTTCTTTCTCCAAAGACTTAATTGTTGTTTGCTTGGATCTTAATTGGTATGGGGGAGTTGCACTGGATGCCTTATTATGGGGAATGTTGCTTTCATAGCTATGGCATGCTAGTCAGAGATAAGCTCACAACTTCAGAACCAAAATTATCATTTGTTCTCTCTTGTTCAGTATAAGCATGTAATTCTTTTGCAACCTTATTCGGAGTGACAGGGTTTTGGACTCTATTCCTTCAAATCCTCAATATGGAAGGAGTTGGGAAAGTTTTAGCTGCCTTTTTCAATATTGATTCAAGAGATTATGGGCTTAATTCAATTCCCTTCACAAGATGAGGGAGAAGGTTGGAGAAGTGGAGTAGTGTTCTTCTTTAGCCTTCACCGAACATAAGGATCTTCTTCTTTGAATTCAAAACCGATTGAATGGAGTAGAAAAAGAACTCGGATCAAGGGATTTATGTTCCTAAACTAGAGATGGAAGCATCCTAGCAAAAGAAGCAAATGAATGCTCACTTTCAAGTATAGGAAAAGGTAGGTTTTCCTAGAACTATGGCTAGCATTCGGTGACCTTTGAGAGAGAATAAGGTTGAATTGAAATTTCATAAATTCTCTATTGATTCAAAAGTGATTTTACAATGAAGAAGATTTACTTAAATAGGCCACGGAAATGAGAAGCATTGGCGCCTAAATCAAGCTACACATTTTGTTGCCTAGATTTGAATTCAAATTTGAAATATGAATTCAAATTTCAGCCCACATGTGTGTGGCCGTGAATTTAGGTACTCATATGCATCTAAGTTTAATTTAGATGACATTTAGGGTTGATTTGAGAAAGCACATGTTCACCCACTAGTGGTGAAAAACATGTGACTCAAATGCAACTTAAATGACTTCCAAATTAAACCTAGTTTAGCCTAGTTAGTCCATGTAAGTGATCCTTGCATATTCCTATTCTAATGGCCTAAATACAATGGCCAATCAAATACAATGAAAAGGAAAAATTACAAGAATGAAAATGAGCCCAATATTGGGTATCAAAAGCCCAAAGGCCCATGAAGCCCAAAACTAGGCTCACTAAGCCTATGGTCCAAAATGTTATCCTATGTGGTCCAAAATACAAAACCAAAATATATGTAATCTATACTAACATGATATATACAAAACATAAGAAAAATGGCTATAACAAGATATGGCCCATGTAAAGCTCAACTTGGGCCTTCAAAGCCCATCAGGCCCATTGGGCCTTGACTGGCCAAAACTTTCATGTCTAGTTCATTCCTCTTGAATCCTTCAAGATGTCACCCCTTGCCTTTTTAGGCATGATTCCATCATCCACTCCCTCTTGAAAAGTATTTGTCCTCAAATCACGAAGATCCATATGATAGGAATCATGACCTACGTGCATAAAATACCATGTATAAGAGGTGAAATTTCAATTGAAGAAACTGGATTGTGTATCCTGAGAGGAATCCTTCTATCTAGCCTAGCAAAGAAATTTAAACTAATAAAATTAAACTTCCTAAAGGTAGGAATAGGATCCTCTCCTAAGCATATTCTAGAATGAAATCCTAAAAATGTGATAACACTAAGACTAATATAATGGAAAGAGTTATTCTTAAAAACCAAAACATCTTGCCTAAAGTACCCTAAATGATAACCTAGGCATTTCCTAGAATATAAAGAAAAGACTACTAGAAAAATTCCTAAACAATTTTGAATTTTATTGCTTGTTAGATATTCATAAGATAGTGCCGAACGAGGTTTTGAAAAATCATATAAACTATATTTGTCTTATAGGGAAAGAGTCAAATTAAGTTCAAATGAAAAAGAACTTGCCATAGAATCAAACATAGAATATAGGACACTACAATTCGTATCTACCAAACAATATAAACAAAAAATTGAGTGCTTTATTAAAATCAATAAAGTAGAAAGATTCCTAGAAACAGAAAAACTATCTTCTTTGGGCACCTCCAAAGAAGTAGCAAAAGAAGTAAAACTCGAAATAGTCCACTCCTTCACCATATCTTGAAGTTGAGACATCTTTTCTTGAAAATTGTGTTGTTTCTCATTCTCAACTTCATGATTAGTGGCAGAAGTAGGATAAGAGTTAAGACTTTTATGAATAAAGAGAGTATTTTTCAATGCTTGTTTGGTGATAAAATAACTCTCCTTGGCCACAAATTCTTTAGAGGAGACCCCTTCATCCTCACTCTTCCCTAATAATTTATTTTCTTTTCTTTCTTTCTTTCTTTCTTTTTTTTCATTTGTTTTTGATCCTCAAACACTTGGGTTGGTGTTAAAGGATTAAAAACAATTTTTCTATCTTTATGAGTGAAAGATATTTTGTTAGTAAGGTCGTCATGTATAGTATGTTTGTCAAATTGTCATGGCCTACCTAGAAAAATATGACAAGTTTCCATAGGGATCACATCACATAAAACTTTATCTTTATAATCCCCTATAGAAAACTTGACCTTCACTTGTTGATTTACCTCCAATTCCTCACCTTCGTTGAGCCAATGAAGTTTATAAGGTTGAAGGTGAGGAATGGTGGTAAGAGCTAACTTGTTAACCAACCTTGTACTACAACAATTAGAACATGATCCACTATTAACAATGAGAGAACAAGATCTTTTAGAAACTAAACATCTTGTATGAAAGATGTTCTCTCTTTGTGATATGAAGTGGGACAAGGTTGGCTTCCAAGAAGCCTTTTGACCATAAGAAGATCACCATCAACAGGATAAAGCTTTTCTATTTCAAGATCACTAGTTTTCTCTTCACTCTCACTAGAAGATGAAGATGATGATGATTCTTCACTATAAATGTCTTTACCCCTTAAGATCATGGTCTTTTTGGTGGGGCATTGAGAGGAAATGTGGCCTCTACCTAGACACTTAAAACACTTTACTTCACTTTTCCTTGAACTAATGTGTGAGGTGATCTTTTTCTTTTCCACATCTTTTTCAATTTCTTGAGTTTTAGAGGGATTTTCTTTAGAGTAACTTTTGAATGAACTTCCAATCCCTCTTGGAATCCTCCTTGAAATAAGATTTAGAATTGATATTTTTAGAAGATTTTCTAAGAAGTTGTTGTTCTACCCTTATACACAGTTGGACCAAGTCATCAAGGTCCCTATAAGGGAGTAACTCAACTCTATCTCTTATTTCAAAGTTTAGACCACTCAAGAATCAAGCAATGGTCAATCTTTCTTCCTCCCTTATTCCAGCCCTCATCAAATACAACTCCATTTTTTGTCTATATTCCTCCACACTCATATTCTTTTGTTGGAGTCGTTGGAGCTTATCCATAAGCTCCCTACTGTAATAGGAAGGTATATGCCTTCTTCTCATAGAACTCCTCAAATCATTCCAATACTCTATGGGTGGGTCATTATGGAGTCGCCTTTCTCTAACCAAGGTTATCCACCAATACATAGCTTGTCCTTGGAAAGCTATGGTGGCCAAGGGAACTTTTCTTTCTTTCCCTACTTGGTGACAAGTGAAGATTTGCTCCACTTTCATTTCCCAATCCAAGTAGGCATCAATATCCTTTTTCCCATGAAAAGGTGGGAGATCAACTCGTGATTCTCTAACCTTTGGCTCTCTAATTATTCTCCTAGGAGTAGGTTGATAGTATTCATCCACATTCAAACTTCCTACTTCCTCTTGGCTTGTGGAGCCATGGGAACTTTTATGACTTTTCTTTTTTTTAATTTTTTCCAAAAATTTAGCCTCTTGTTGCTTAACATTTTGTATTTCCTCCTCAAGAGCAACAAGTTGTACTTCTCTTTCAATTCTTTCTTTTTCTTTAAGAAGTACCTCTTGTTTCCTCCAAAGTTTTAGTGATTCTACCTCTTTAACAATTTGAGAAAAACTTTTAGGAGATTCTAAATCACTACCACTTTGAGATGGATTACTCATGGTTAAGTAAAAAAGATTTTATATGCTATGCAAATAGAAATTTTTTTTTTGGTCTTTTCTAGGAACAAGATTAGGACTTGGAGGTCTAAGTGTACAAGTTGCACTATCAAGGGAGGTGAGCTACTAAAAGTCACTTAATAACCAAGCCTTTTCAAGTGAAAATCACTAAACTTCCTTATGGTAATCTCAACTCCACAAACTTTTCACGAACTGTTTATGCTTTATGATTTTCACAATTTTTTTAAATCCAATCTAAACGTAAAAAATTTAAACACTACTCATGCTAGTCGGATTAACAAGTCAAAGCAAGCAAACAAATTGAAACAAATCAAAAGTTTAAATATCAAGCAACTAGTCAATCTTTCCTAGGTGGAAGCTTGAAATCATATGAAATTTCCAAACCACTTCCACTAGATCTACACGTGAGTGATCTATAAGGAGTTAGATATACCTGACCAGCTTCTTAATACTCCCTCCAAGCTATTACAAATTTAATGGAATCAAATAAAATGCAAGAAAATTAAACTAGTCTAACACAATTTTGTAAAGGATTTGGAGTCCACTTTAGTGACGGATTTGGCAACTAATTTTCAGCAATAATTTTATTGCTTCAATCCGTCACCAACCTTGATCCTTTGATGCTCCTTGAACCTGCATAATAAACACAACAAATTTGTGAAAGTAGGTTGCTCACAATGATGATAGGAATGGTCACTCTTGTGAAGGTAAGTTTAGGAGTTTTAGGTCACCAATTTAGGTCAAATTTTAAGTCCTTTGGTTTCAATACTCTTTTCCTACTCTTGTTGAGTCAATGTTTGGTTCTTTAACAAGGATTTAAGGCAATTTCCAGCACCAAAATTTTTCAAAGAAAACTTAGACAAGCAACAAAAACACAATTTGTAAAGCTTATACCAAAAACAAAGAGTAAATGTGTATAGACAAGACTCAAAGATAGCCAATGATATAAAGCTGAAAATTAAGACTCAAAAACAAGCTAGCACTCAAATAGGAATTTTCCTAGATAGGCACTAGAGTAGATTAACAAAACCAAAAGAAATTGAAAAGATCACAACGTTCAAATTCAAATTGATTGATCCAAAGAACTTGATGCTTTGTATTTTTTTTTTATACTTCTCGGCTTTTCAATTTCTCTTTTTTTTTTTTAACTTTTGTTTTCAGATTTTGAATCACAATATAAGAGAAGATGTTTGCCTTTTTCAAACTCAGAAATGCATCAAAAAATATTGAGAACCGGATCAATAGAGATCAAGCAATTTCAAGTGAAATATCAAAGATCTAGTGTACTAGTTCATGTTTTGGTTGCTATTTCTTTTTGTCTTACTTTGTTTTTCTTTTCAAACTCAAATTGAGCTCAATTTCCCCTGTTTTGACTCTATTTCCAGCAACTCAAAGTACTAAAAATTTTTGATGTACATGAACCGAACAATTCACTAGATCAAAGCACTTCACTATTCAATCAAGATCAATAGAAATTATCCATTAATCAATATTAAGAACCGTTGTCTCAGATTACAGACTTAATGTTAATAATACATACCTGTATCCATTGAGGTTGATCAAAAAGTTGCAGCGGAATAGTCTTTTGGTGCAATGATCTTCCTCAGCCAAATCACTGGATTCCTTGATGGGACTTGATGTTTCTCTTCTGATGGGGAGACAGAGAGACGTGTGTTTCTGATTTGGCATATTGGGGACCATGACCATCTTTATGATTTTAAACCTATTAGGGTTCCCATTAACCCCTAACGGGCCAAATCTGGTTTCCACTTATATGGGCCCATATCAGTTTTTCCTGTTGGCAGTCTAAAGGTTCACTAAAATTAGATCACTTATATTGAGCCCAACTAAATGTAAATAACTAATATAAATACTACAAATAATATATGTAGCCCACAATATTTATTAGAAATAAAATTTCTAACAATCTCCCACTTGGGCTTCATATTCATTTAAGTATTTATATCACAAAATTCTTTAGGTGCGCAACCGTATGCTATTTACTTTTAGACTCCCCTTAAACAATCTGGTCCATCTCATACAACAACAGGGAACCACTGCAGCTTTCATCATTATCTAATGTGACTAAACCACAATGATCACCACAATTGTATGCACTCAA
Organism: Cajanus cajan; assembly: GCF_000230855.2. Lineage (NCBI taxonomy): Eukaryota > Viridiplantae > Streptophyta > Magnoliopsida > Fabales > Fabaceae > Cajanus > Cajanus cajan. The sequence continues at coordinate 46,253,815 of NC_138525.1, forward strand.
TGACATAGATCAAATATGGATAAGTGGCATGGAAATTATATGCAACGTGATCTTAATCATGTTTATTTCCAAATGGTCCAAACTTTATTCATTATAGAGATCCATTCAAAACGCAACATATATATATTGCACAAAATAAGCTCAGAATAGAATTATGAACAACTTTATTTATGTAGAAAATCCAAATAATACAAACATTTGGAAAAATTAAAAATAAAGAAGACACAAAACATAAATGAGACTCCCACTAAACTAAGGTACTATAAGGAATTACACCCATATGAGCAGTGTGCTCATGAAAGACTTTAGGCACCAAACCCTTAGTAAGTGGATCAGCTAGCATAAAATTAGTCCCTATATGTTCTATAGAAATTTGCTTATTCTGAACTCTTTCCTTAACAACCAGAAACTTTATATCAATGAATTTTGGCTTGGTTGTACTCCTATTGTTATTGGAATAAAGAACTGCAGAGTTATTATCACAATAGATTTTCAATGGCCTTTCAATGCCATTAACCACACGTAAATTAGTGATAAAATTTCGCAGCCATATCCCATGGTTGGATGCCTCAAAACAAGCAATGAACTCCGCAGCCATGGTTGATGAAGCTATAATAGTCTGTTTAACAGACTTCGAAGAGATAGCTCCTCCAGCCAACATAAAGATGTATCCAGATGTGGAGCGTTTACTTAACATCCGGCAAAATCAGAGTCTGAGTATCCAATGATCTCTAAATTGTCAGACTTCTGATAAGTGAGCATATATCCTTTTGTTCTCTTCAAATAGCGCATTACACGCTTTACTGCTTTCTAATGCTGCATCCCAGGATTACTTAAGTATCTGCCCAAAACTCGCACTATAAATGCAATATCGGGACGAGTACAAACTTGAGTATACATTAGACTTCCCACAGCTGAAGCATAGGGAATCTTTTGCATCTCATTTCTTTCAAGGTCATTATTAGGGCATTGTTTGAGCCTAAATTTGTCTCCCTTGGCTATAGGGGTATCTCCTGGTTTACTATCTTTCATGTCGAATCTATCTAAAACTTTATCGATATAGTTCTCTTGTGATAACCTTATGATACCATGAGAACGATCTCTTAGTATCTTAATACCTAATACAAAAGAGGCTTCACCAAGATCTTTCATTTCAAAATTCTTTGTTAAAAATCTCTTGGTTTCGTGCAATAAGCCTATATCGTTGCTGGCAAGCAGTATATCATCGACATATAACACCAAGAATATATATTTACTCCCACTAAACTTATGATAAACACAATCATCAACTATATTGCCTCAAAACCATATGAGGTAATAACTTGATGAAACTTGTGATACCATTGACGGGAAGCTTGTTTGAGACCATAGATGGATTTCTTTAGTTTGCATACCATGGACTTTGAGTCACTAGACACAAAATTTTCTGGTTGCATCATATAAATCGTTTCTTCAATGTCACCATTTAGAAACGCAGTTTTAACATCCATCTAATGGAGCTCTAAATCATAATGAGCTACAAGTGCCATTATTATTCTAAAAGAATCCTTTGAAGAAACCGGAGAAAAGGTTTCTTTGTAATCAATGTCTTCCTTTTGAGTAAAACCTTTAGCAACTAAACGAGCCTTATATCTCTCGATATTACCTTTTGAATCCCTCTTGGTTTTAAATATCCATTTACAACCAATAGGTTTCACACCTTCAGGTAATTCAACGAGATCCCAAACATCGTTGTCTTGCATAGATTTCATCTCATCCTTCATGGCATCAATCCACTTTTGAGAGCTAGAACTTTGCATAGCTTGACAGAAGTTGATTGGATCATCCTCTGTTAAACCAATGTCATCCTCATGTTCTTGAAGAAATACAATGTAATCATCTGGAATTGCACTTTTCCTTTCTCTAGTGGATCTCCTTAATGGCACTTCTTAAGATTGTTGAGCTTGCTCTATAGGTATTTGAGGGAGAACCTCAATATTGTCTTGTGTAGGGACAATGTCAGGAATAACTCCATGATTGTCACCTATTACTGGGGTAGGTACTGGAATAGTAATAGGCACGAGGACTTGATCACTGTCAATGACAGGTTCTTCCTCAAAGACAACATCTCTTATGTTCTCTTCCTTCCCAAACTCAACATCCTCAAGAAATCTCGCATTCCCCGTCTCAAAGAATGATCTAGTAGTGGGATTGTAAAATTTATAGCCCCGAGAGCGTTTAGGATAACCAACAAAATAACAGCTAACAGTCCTTGACTCCAGCTTACTTTCATGCGGCTTATAAGGACGCGCTTCAGCCGGACAACCCCAAATGTGTAAATGTTTTAGACTTGGCCTTTTACCCGTCCATAGCTCATAAGGAGTTTTGTTAACTGCTTTACTTGGTACCCTATTTAGGATGTAGACTGCAGTCTTAAGCGCTTCTCCCCACAATGACTCTGGTAAGGAAGAATGACTAATCATACTTCTCACCATATCCTTAAGAGTCCTGTTTCTACGTTCTGCAACACCGTTCATGCTTGGTTTCACAGGCATAGTATACTGAGGAACGATGCCACATTCCCTTAGGAAAAGCGCAAAAGCCCCTGGACGTTGTTCACCTGATCCGTCATATCTACCGTAATATTCACCACCACGATCAGATTTGACGGCCTTAATTTTCTTTCCAAGTTGAAGCTCAACTTCAGCTTTAAAAGATTTGAAAACATCTAGGGATTGAGACTTCTCATGAATTAAAAATAGGTAACCGTACATTGAATAATCATCTATGAACGTAATGAAATATTGTTGCCCATTTCAAGATGCCATAGGGAATGGTCCACAAATATCTGTGTGAATTAATTCCAAAACGTCCTTAGCCCTTTCGGCACCTAATTTTCTAGAATTTGTTTGTTTACCCTTAATACATTCAACGCAAACCTCAAAGTTTGACAAGTCAAAGGGTTCAAGAATTTCATCCGACACAAGCCTCTGAATTCTCTGTTTAGTGATATGGCCTAAACGCTTATGCCATAAAGTGGCTGAGTTCTCATTTATTTTACGTTTCGTACCACGAGAATCAATGTGAAAATTTTCTTTATTGGAACTAACAACATCTAGTAAGTATAAATTATCAATTAAAGAACCAGAACCAACAACATTTGAATTTTGATAGAGGCTAAATTTATTATTTCCAAATGAACAAGAAAAACCAAATTTGTCCAAACTAGAAATAGAAATTAAATTCCGCCTAAAAGACGGTACAACAAAAGTCTCAAATAAATCCAAATGAAATCCAGTTTTTAACTGTAATCTAAATGTTCCAATAGCCTCCACTGTGACCTTGTTGCCATCACCCACATATATAAATCTTTCATTATCACTTGGTGGTCGGCTCCAAAGGCAACCCTGCATGGATACACTAATGTGAGTAGTAGCACCGAAATCTACCCACCAAGTATCACGTGGTACAAAGCTAAATTAACTTCAGAACAAACAAAAGAGAGAAAATTACCTTTCTTTACACGCTAAGAGGCGTACTTGGGACACTCTTTCTTCATGTGCCCAGGCTTCTTGCAGAAGAAGCAAGTAGGTGTGTTCTCATCCTTTTTGACTTTCTTTTGCTGAGAAGTCCTTTCTACAACATCCTTATTATTCTTTCTCTTCCTACTCTGAGAGCTTGACGCTAAATGAGCACTTTCAGTCTTTTCTCTTTGCTGCCTTTCCTCCTCTTGCACATAGTGAGAAATCAATTCATTCAAGGTCCATTTATCTTTCTGAGTATTATAACTCACCTTGAATTGTACAAAGTGTGTAGGAAGGGAAATCAAAACTAGATGCACAAGCAAGTCATCAGACAGCTCTAACTTTAGTGCTTTTAGTTTTGACGCGAGATTAGACATTTCCATAATGTACTCCCTTATGTTTCCTTTACCTTTGTATCTCATAGAGATAAGTTTAGCAAGCAAACTGCTTGCATCAGCTTTCTCATTACTGGTGAAATACTGCTCAACAGCATCAAGGAAACCTTTAGCATTTTTGCTTTCAGAAATAGAGCCCCGAAAAACTTCTGGAACAGATCGCTTCATGATCATCAAACACATTCGGTTTGAGCGTTCCCACTTTTCAACCTTATCCTCATCCGGGTTTTCCGGATTTGGAGTGGGTTTCTCAGCCCGAAGTGCAAGATCAAGATCCATGCAGCCAAGAATTATCTCAACTGCTTCCTTCCAGGCCTTAAAGTTTGTCCCATTAAGCATAGGTATACAATTAATTTGAGCAGATAAGTTAACAACACTAGCAACAGCAACTGTAATAGAACATAGAAAAAAAATTTAATTTAATTACATGCTCATAAAGTAAAATAAAATAAATAAAACATGCAGATTATTTACATAATAGACCCATTACAAGATACCGAGCACAACATTAATTCTTTGTCTTTGGACATACAAATCAACTTGTTAGTGGTACTCTCAATGCAACGATCAAATATTGACAATTAATTCTGTCAAATAATAGCCTTTCTTTGGACCGACTATTATTCACATGATTGTAACTTTATAATTGTCACATATTTATCATCACAAGCATGTTATTATTTGGCCAAATTGTGTCTTCCTTTGGGATGAGCACAAATTGCATAAATAATCCCATACTAACATCTATTGTAATTTTTAATCAAATTAATTTCTATAATAGGGATTGCTTTGGCAATATATTACATCAATTTATTTAATTAAAAAATTACCAGACAAATTAATTAATAAAGAGGGTCTATAATCTGCCAACATTCGCACTCAAATTTGATATATAAAAAAAATATCAATTTAAATTTGAACATAATATTAATCAAATTTCAAGAAAATAATTCTTACGTGAATGCCATTAAAAATTCGATAATGTGGAATTCAATATATTAATCATATAATTTTCCCAAATATCATTTAATATAACAACAATGATTTTGACAAAAATAAAAAAAAAATCCCACTTCTGGTGGTACTCAAAGGATCAAACATAATATTATTTTCCCACTTCAGGTGAGAAAATATTCTTTTATTTCATTGTTGCACAATTAACTCACTTCTGGTGAGAAAATATTTCTTTATAGCATTGTTGCACAATTAACTCACTTCTGGTGAGAAAATATTTCTTTATTGCATTATTCCACAATTAACTCACTTCTGGTGAGAAAATAATTCTTTATTGCATTGCAAAATTAACTCACTTCTGGTGAGAAAATAATCCTTTATTGCATTGTTGCACAATTATCTCACTTCCGGTGAGAAAATTAAAAAATTCAAAAAAATTTACATTTTACAATGTCTTCAGGATCATTGCAAAATCGTTACATATACAAATACATAACATTCACAGAAAAATTATACAATTTTACAATCGTTACATATAAAAATTTACATTTTACAATGTCTTCAGGATCATTGCAAAATCGTTACATATACAAATACATAACATTCACAGAAAAAATTGTAACAATACACTTTAGAACCCCATAACCTAATAACAACGGCGGCTCTGATACCACTTGTTGGGATAAAATTTCTTAAGCCAAATAGAAATTATCCATTAATCAATATTAAGAACCGTTGTCTCAGATTACAGAGTTAATGTTAATAATACATACCTGTATCCATTGACGTTGATCAAAAGGTTGTAGCGGAATAGTCTTTTGGTGCAATGATCTTCCTCAGCCAAATCACTGGATTCCTTGATGGGACTTGATGTTTCTCTTCTGATGGGGAGACAGAGAGACGTGTGTTTCTGATTTGGCATATTGGGGACCATGACCATCTTTATGATTTTAAACCTATTAGGGTTCCCATTAACCCCTAACGGGCCAAATCTGGTTTCCACTTATATGGGCCCATATCAGTTTTTCCTGTTGGCAGTCTAAAGGCTCACTAAAATTAGATCACTTATATTGAGCCCAACTAAATGTAAATAACTAATATAAATACTACAAATAATATATGTAGCCCACAATATTTATTAGAAATAAAATTTCTAACATTATCATGTATGAATTGAGCAAACACATACCTACGTCACAGTCTTTCATTCCAGGTGTGCTCTAATTAAGAAATTTAAATACATACTTGTGTGTTTTCTTTGGATTTGTTTAATGTTGTATGAGAAGCATAATTTAATACTCTATATGTTTATGAATTTTATTATTAGTTTATGTTATTTATTTTTGGTTAGTTATATTACAGTTTAAATAAAAATAATAGTTAGACAAGTATTATAACAAAAAATATATAAAATAATTTTTATATATATTATTGTAATAATTCCTAAATTGTAATTTAATTAATGTTTAATTGTATTGTGATGTGCTTCCACTTGGAATGCACATGGAATGCTTCAAGTCTTCACGGATGTCCTTAGAAGAAACTTCAAGGATGGAGGTTCCACGAAGACTCAAGTTGACCTAAGCTTGCACACAAGCTAAGTCCAAAGAAGATTAGTGTCCTAGCTCTACAAAGAGAAGCACTCAATGAGGGTAGAGTAGGGAACCAAGGTGACTTCGGAGGGATGAATTTCAAGATAGAAAATCTCATCAATATAATCCAAAGTGGCTACAAGTCTCGGCCATATAGAATATATGGGGAAAATTAGGTCAAAGTGAACCATGGGTTAGCCTAAGGTTAAGTGAAACCATGGTATGGTTACTTAACCTTAGGCGCCCAAAATTTGAATTCAAAATTCAAATTTTGGGAGCCAAACCTGGAACCTCCCATGTGTACCTCATTTGGAATGTGATTTGCCTTCCATTTGAGTTGCATTTTGGTCACACCATGTGCATGTGTGCACATGGCCGAAATGCATATCAAATGCAAAGCTAATTACATTCTAATGACAATTCACATGCAACCTTAATTAACCCTAATTTCAAATGACCTTCAAATGAAAATCCTAATCTAAGTGGCCGAAAATACAAGGCCCAAAAAGGAATACAAGGCACCAAGGCCCAATCCTATACTAACCCCAATCTAATGGGCTTGAGACAAAGCCCAACAAAATAAAGTGATGGGCCTTCCTTGAGGTTGAGCCCACTCTTCATGCATCCTTCTTGCCATAGCCCTAGTAGTTGGGCCCTTGGCCCATGGGCTTTCTTAGGAAGATCAATAATAATGCCTATGTCCTAGATCTCCCTTCTGAGTATGGTGTTAGTCCTAGCTTTAATGTTTCTGATTTATCTCCATTTACAGGACTGGCTACCCAAGAGGAAGACTCCTTGGATTTGAGGACAAATCCTCTTCAAGAGGGAGGGGATGATGGAGGAAGCCCATGGGCCAAGGGCCCAACTACTAGGGCTATGGCAAGAAGGATGCATAAAGTGAAGGACCTTCCTTGAGGTTGGGCCCACTCTTCATGCATCCTTCTTGCCATAGCCCTAGTAGTTGGGCCCTTGACCCATGGGCTTCCTCCATCATCCCCTCCCTCTTGAAGAGGATTTGTCCTCAAATCCAAGGAATCCTCCTCTTGGGTAGCCAGTCCTGTAAATGGAGATAAATCAGAAACATTAAAGCTAGGACTAACACCATACTCAGAAGGGAGATCTAGGACATAGGCATTATTATTGATCTTCCTAAGGACTTGAAAGGGTCCATCTCCTCTAGGACTAAGTTTTGACTTTCTTTTGGAAGGAAACCTATCCTTCCTAAGGTGTAGCCAAACCCAGTCACCTTCCTTGAAGATAACTTCTTACCCTTATTATTATATTTTTGGTATTTTTCTATTTGGGATTGAATATGATCTCTAACCCTCTCATGTAATTTCTTGACAAACTCAGCCCTAGATGTGCCTTCTTTATGAATAAAGGAAGCAACATCAGGTAAGGGTAGTAAATCCAAAGGGGTAAGAGGATTGAAACCATAGACAATCTCAAAAGGAGACATGTTAGTGGTCTTGTGAACCACTCTATTATAGGCAAACTCCATATGAGGGAGATAGTCATCCCATGACTTTTTATTGCCTTTGAGGATTGCCCTCAACATAGTCCCTAGAGACCTATTCACTACCTTAGTTTGCCCATCAGTTTGGGGTTGACATGTGGTAGAGAATAGAAGTTGAGTTCCTAGCCTTGCCCAAAGAGTTTTCCAAAAGTGGCTTAGGAACTTAACATCTCTATCTGAGACTATAGTTTTGGGTAACCCATGTAGTCTCACAATTTCTTGAAAGAATAATTTAGCAATGTGACTTGCATCATCCACCTTGTGGCATGGAATAAAGTTCGCCATTTTGCTAAAACGGTCCACAACCACAAAGATGGAATCCTTTCCTCTTTGGGTTCTAGGCAATCCAAGGATAAAATCCATGGAAATGTCTACCCAAGGAGAAGAGGATATGGGCAAGGGGGTGTATAGCTCATGAGGTTTGGTGGTAGACTTTGCTTGTAAACAAGCAATGCAACTACGACAAAACCTTTGGACATCTCTTTTCATATGGGGCCAAAAGAATTTCTCTCTCAAAACTGAAAGAGTTTTCTCAATTCCAAAATGCCCCATGAGCCCACCCTCATGGCTCTCCTTAACCAAGAGTTTCCTAATAGATCCTTGGAGTATACAAAGTTTGTTCTCTTTAAAAAGATACCCCTCAGAAATATAGTACCCTTGATAAGGTTTTTGAATACATAAAGAATAAAAGTTAGCAAAATCAAGGTCTTTCTCATACAACTCCTTGATGTCATCAAACCCTAGTATTTGGGAACCTAGGACATTCAATAAAACATGCCTTCTTGACAAAGCATCAGCTACTACATTTGTAGAGCCCTTTTTATATTTGATGACATAAGGAAATTGCTCAAGGTACTCAACCCACTTTGCATGCCTCTTATTTAATTTATGTTGACCCTTCAAGTATTTAAGTGATTCATGATCACTATGGATCACAAATTCCTTGGTCACAAGATAATGTTCCCAAGTTTGAAGGGCACGAACTAAAGCATATAACTCCTTGTCATAGGTAGGGTAGTTCAAGGCAGCCCCATGAAGTTTTTCACTGAAATATGCTATGGGCTGGCCACCTTGTAACAACACAGCTCCTATGCCAAGACCTGAAGCATCACATTCTAGCTCAAAAGTTTTAGAAAAATTAGGCAAAGCTAGAACAGGTGCTTGAGTAAGTTTATGCTTAAGCTCTTGAAAAGATAAATTATGTTTTTCTTTTCATTCAAAGGCCACATCCTTCTTCACCAACTCATTGAAAGGTGAAGCTAATGTAGAGAAGTTAGGAACAAATCATCTATAAAAGCTTGCCAAACCATGGAAGCTCCTAACTTCACTAACATTAGTAGGAATAGGCCATTCTTGGATGGCTTTGATTTTCTCGGGGTCCACATGAACCCCATTTTTGCTTACCACAAATCTTAAAAAAATAACATTATCCACACAAAAAAGTGCACTTGTCCACATTGGCAAACAAGTGATTGTCCCTAAGGACAAGAAAGACTTGTCTTAGGTGATTGACATGATCACTTAGACTTTTGCTATAAATTAAAATATCATCAAAATAAACAACAAAAAACCTACCAATGCAATCCCTAAGGGCATGATTCATCAACCTCATGAATGTACTAGGTGCATTAGTAAGCCCAAAAGGCATTACTACTAACCATTCATATAGTCCATGTTAGAAAAGAATGGCACAATCCAAGAGGGAGGGTGAATTGGATTCAATGACCCTTTAAAAATTTATCAGAGTACTTTGGATCTTAATTTCAATCAAAACTTTTCTAAGACAGAATTTCCAAATGAAGCTCTTCTAAAGACTTGTTATGAAAATATGAATGCAATATGCTCACTTGATTACAACATAATAAGGTTCAACAATAATGTTCAATTACAGATTTAAACCATCAAGATTCACATACACTTGTTAATCAAGTTTCATCTTCTTTAAAGTTCAACCAAGAAATTACACAAAGTAAAAGATAAGGTAGAAGAAGATTGCACAAGTCTTTTTTACTGGTTCAGCCACTCCACATGTGACCTACATCCAGTCCTTAATCAACACCTGATTAAGATTTGTTCCATTATCTTTAAGCAAGAAGGTTTACAAACACACACACATGCATATACTTCAACACTAAAAGATAACCTCTTTCTTGACCCCAAGAAAGCACCTCTTGTAGAACCCACTACAAGAAACCTTACCACTTGAGAAACCCTTCTCAAGATTTTCCACAAAGATTCACAAAGAATAAAAGGAACAAATTCACCTGGAATTCTTGAACAAATCTTTATCTTCCCCTTTCAAGAATATGATGATGATGATCTTCTCACAAGATTTTCACAAACGTTTTCACTCTTGGATTTCACAAAGAAAACTCTCCAAGATGTCACAAAGACTCACAAAAACGTTTTTCACAAAATGATTATCAGTTCTAACTCATGTCTGAAGTTTCTCAATGTTCAAACTATTTATAAAAGTTTTAGACCCAGATAATCGATTATTTTAAAGAATAATCGATTATTTTGTTCTTCAGGTTTTCTGGAAACCAACCAAGAACAATATAATCGATTATTTAGCTGGATAATCGATTATTCCAGAGGATTGTTTCTGGGATAATCGATTATTTTGGCAAATAATCGATTATTACAACAAGGCATGCAACTCAGCCTATTTGCTGAAATAATCGATTATATTTAACAATAATCGATTATTTTGAGTTAGCACTTAAAACTTCATTTTAAGTCTCAAAATAACTTTTCAATGTTTTAACTCATCATCATATATTCTTTACCTAGTTCAGATATAGATTTGCTTATGCACAAAGCATACTTAGCACACACAATATAAAAACACATTCAAAACAATTTATTTCCTAAGTTCTATTACATAGCTCCATTTCATAGCATTTTCTTGACTCTTCTTTAACTTTGTTTTTGTGCTCCAAGTTGTTGTTGTATACTTGTTGTGATCATCAAAACTCCTTTAAGATTCAAGCTCTCCTAAGCTCAACAGTCCAAACTTAGTCTTAAAAGCGGTTTCCACTCATCACTCTCCTTGATTCGAATTTGGTGATATCCACTCTTAAGATCTACCTTGGAAAATATGGATGACTCATGTAATTCATAAAGCATGTCATCAAGCCTAGGAATTGGGTGCCTATATTTTATGGTGATGTTGTTGATGGCTCTACAGTCATAACACATCCTCCATTTTCCATCTTTTTTTGGCACCAAGATGACAGGCACAACACAAGGGCTTAGACTCTTTTGAATCCAACCCTTCTCTAACAACTCTTGTACTTGCTTCTCTATCTCTTTGGTCTCTTGTGGGTTAGTCCTATAGGCTGGTCTATTTGGAAGACTAGCCCCAGGCACAAGATCTATTTGATGCTCTATTCCCCTAAAAGGTGGAAGTCCCATAGGTCCTTCACTAGGGAATATATCACCAAATTTTTTCAAAAAAATTTTCACCTCGAGAGGAAGAGAAGTTTCCAAAGAAAATGTTGCAGTGCAAGTTAGTGTTCCTCTACACATGAGGATATGAGAAGATGGTTCAAGGAAGAGAGAGGTTTTGTGTAAAGGTTTTGATTCAAAAATCTCTTCTTGAACTATCTCTAGAGAGGGAACACTAGTCTCTCTAGAATCCTTTTCTTCACTAATTTTTAGAAGTTTTTTTTTCAACTTTTTTTTGTTTTCCTTTTTCTTGCTCACGTTTGGCCTTCATTTGTACTTGATCTTCCTTTACTTGTGAAGGTGAAAGAGGATGAAGTACAAACTTCTTACCCTTATGAGTGAAAGTTATTTTATTAGTTAGGCCATCATGATGAGTTTGTTTATCAAATTGTCATGGCCTTCCTAATAAAATATGACAAGCTTCCATGGGAACTACATCACATTTAACTTTATCTTGATAGTTCCCAATAGAAAACTCTACTTCCACTTGTTGGTTGACCACCATATCCCCATCATCATTAAGCCAATGAAGTTGATAAGGTTTGGGATGGGGTGTGGTAATCAAGCCCAACTTCTCAACCATCCTAGTGCTACAACAATTGCACCAAGATCCACTATCCACTATAAGAGAACAAGCTTTGTTTGAAATGTTACATCTTGTATGAAAAATGTTCTCTCTTTGGGATTGTGTATCACTAGGTTGGTTGTTGAGGACCCTTCTCATCATAAGAAGTTCCCCATTGTAAGGGTGAGTGACCTCACATGACTCTCCCTCACTTGCTTCTTCTTCATCCTCACTTGAAGATGAAGAAGTAGTAGCTTCATCTTGGCTACTATAAATGTCTTGGCCCCTTAAAATCATCACTTTCTTGTTAGGGCATTGAGAAGCAATGTGGCCTCTCCCAAGACACTTAAAGCACTTTATATCACTAGACTTGGTGCTAGTGTGTGAAGTGTTTGTTTTTTTATCTTTTTCTTTTTCTTTACCCTTGTCTAGATTTTTGGAGGGAAAAGTATTTTTCTTTTCAAAATCATTTTTCTTGCCCTCCCTCTTGTAGTCAACCTTAGAATAAGAAGATGAGTATGAGCTTGATTTAAAACCTTTTCTCAAATTTTGTTGTTCAACCTTTATGCAAAGTTGAACCAAATCATTCAAATCCCTATAAGGGAGAAGCTCAACCTTATCTCTTATCTCAAAAGTCAAACCACTCAAAAACCTAGCAATGGTAATGTTTTCTTCCTCCCTAATGCCAACTCTCATCAAGTATAACTCCATCGTTTGTCTATATTCTTCCACAGTCATATTTTTTTGATGGAGTCTTTGGAGCTTGTTGATAAGCTCCCTAGTGTAATAAGAGGGAATATGCCTCCTCCTCAAGGCACTCCTTAATTCATTCCAATATTGAATTGGAGGGTCATTATGGAGACGCCTATCTCTCACAAGAGAAGTCCACCAATACATGGCGTGACCTTGGAAGCTCAAAGTGGCTAAAGGGACTTTTCTTTCTTCACTCACTTGGTGGCAAGTGAAAATTTGTTCCACCTTCATTTCCCAATCTAGGTACCCCTATACATCATCTTTTCCATGAAAATAAGGGAGATCTACCCTAGATTCCCTTGTCTTGGGGGCCCTATGGACTCTTCTAGGAGGTTGTTGATAATGATCTCCTAAGGCTAGGCTATCATGCATTGACTCCCCTAGGATGGAACTATTCGCGTATGAACTAGGCCTACTATGGTGTTTCTTTTTTTCTTTTTCCTTTAATAGACGAATTTCCTCCTCCATAAGAGCAATTTGAGCTTCTCTTTCAAATTTTTCTCTAATTCTTTGTTGTGATTCTTGCTCTTTCCATAGCTTGAGTGATCTTAATTCACGTGACAACTTAGCAAGATCATTGTTATCACTTGAATTAGTATCACTATGAGGAGTAGAAAATTCTTCCATTATAGGTGAAAGTTTTCTTTTGATGAAAGCAATTTGAAAAGCAATTTTTATGCAAGGTTAAGACTAAGTACTTGGAGGATTATGTATACAAATTGAACTTTGGAGGGAGGTGAGCTACTAAGAGCCACTTAAAAACCAAGCCTCTTCAAGTAAAAATTACTAATCCCCTTTATAGTTAATCTCTACCAAATTCTTTTCAATGAAAAATTATTTTTGATGTTTTTATGAACTATGATATACTAGACGTAAGAAAGAAATTAAAGACAAGTATTAAGCAAGAAATGAAACTACCTAAACGTGTCCTAGGGTGAGAGCTTGAAAGATACCAAAGATCAATCAAGGACCACTCCCACCAAGTACTAACGAAAACTGTAAATCTAAGGAGAGATGGTTGTGTACCAAAGACACTCCGAAGACACTCCTTTAAATGGCCAAATACAAGGTATAAACAAAGCTAAACAACAAAGAACAAGTGGCTTAAAAGAATTATGAAAACAACCACCAAGAATTAGTGATGGATTAGTGACCAAATTTGCAACAAAATTTTCAAACTAGTAAGGAAAATTGGTCTCTAAAATCCGTCACTAATACTTATATATATTTTTTAAAACAATTACAAATTCAAATTAAATCTCCAATATGATTCACGGTTGATCCAGTCCAGCCACCACTAAATTTCCAGCCAAGCGTGTTTATGGTGTTTGTTTTTGAAGTAGCCAAATCCGAGAGCCACCTCCTCCTTTTCTCCTCCTTTCCTTAGGCTTCTTTTGATGACCCTTGTAGAACTAGCTTCTAGGAAGATAGGCTAGGTCAAACTTAGGTCACACTTTGAATTTATTCACATATAAGAGCAGCAAAGAGTATTGAAGAAGTAGGGAAGACAAGAGTAGATTAGGAGATGACAAGTTTAGAGGACACAAACAAGTAGATGACTAGAACAAGAAGGAATTTGACCTAGATTAGTTCTAGAATGGATGCACAAAACCAAAACACTCAAAGATACAATAGCTGAAAAATTTTATGATTCAAAAACAAGTACAAACCAAGAAGAAACAAAATGAGAATTCAAACTCCTTAATTGGCTTTTGCTTTTCAAATTTAGGTTTAGCACTTTTTTTTAATCACGTTTGTTTTGAATTTCTTTTGATCTTTCTTCTAATTTTTTTTTAATCTTTAGGAGTTGCCTTTTACTGTCCAGAATTTATGATTCACATAAGTCTCGATCACTTTTAGGCAGCACCAAAACCGGATTCAAAAATGAATGCCAAATGACAAACCAAATTAAGTTCAAATTCAAGACAAATGTATCATGCTTTTCATGCTTGTAAATTTGAAAGGCACATGCTCACGGTTTTAGGCTCCACAATTCAAATTCAAATTTGAATCACAAACACAATTTTCAGCACTCTTTTAAGTATTGAAGATCAAACACTCACGGATGGAAGAAAAATTTTAAGACATTTTGAAATTTTGGAAACCTAAAAATTTTCTAAGAAAACTACTAATGATCTAATAGTAGTTCATGAACTCAATCAAAACAAAATTATGAGCTTATACCAAACACTTATGGATCTCGGCCAAATCTATAATATAGTTCAAGATTTTGTTTACTCAAAAAAATTTCAAAAGGAACAACAAGCAATGCTAAGAATGATGAACATACAAAGGACTACACAAACCTACTTGACATAGATTCAAAACAAAAATTGACTCAAACAATCAATGACCGAATTAAAATTTCAAGTATGACTCAAAGAAATTAAAAAGTTCATTGGCAGAAAATTTTCCTAAAAGGCACAAGAAGAGAGCATGATTCACGGAAGCATAATATCACAAAAGCATAATGAATCATTCAAGCATAAGAAAACTAGATCCATCAAATTTTAAGACTAAAATTAGATCTAGGAATGAAGAAACTCTCATGTGACAAAAATCAAAACAAGATGAACTCAAGATGAACAATGAACCACAGATCACAAATTCCAAAAGACAAGGATCAAGACATATCTCTTGAAGACAAACCGGATGCTCTTAATACCACTTGATGTGCTTCCACTTGGAATGCACATGGAATGCTTCAAGTCTTCACGGGTGTCCTTGGAAGAAACTTCAAGGATGGAGGTTCCACGAAGACTTAAGGTGACCTAAGCTTGCACACAAGCTAAGTCCAAAGAAGATTAGTGTCCTAGCTCTACAAAGAGAAGCACTCAAGGAGGGTAGAGTAGGGAACCAAGGTGACTTCGGAGGGATGAATTTCAAGATAGAAAATCTCATCAATATAATCCAAAGTGGCTACTGTAGACACCCAATTTCGTTCGGGAGGCACAAAACAACAAGATAGGACGTCAGGGGCCCAAAAGCCCAAATTAGCCATTTTTAGTGGCTTGGAACGGGCCGTTCCAAAATCAGAACAGGTCGTTCCCAAGTCTGGAACGGGCCATTCTCGAATTGGAACGGGCCGTTCCGAGGCTTCTAAAAGGCCTAAAATTGTAGATTGGAACGGGCCGTTCTAAACCAGAACGGGCCATTCCAACCTATCAAAAGGGGGCTTAATTTGAACCCCGAAACGGCCGTTCTGAAATCAATACGGGCCGTTCTGGTCACCCGGAACGGGCCGTTCGGATTCAGAACGGGCCGTTCCAACCTATCAAAAGGGGGTTTAATTTGAACCCCGGAATGGCCGTTCTGAAATCAATACGGGCCGTTCTGGTTACCTGGAACGGGTCGTTCTAGGGTGCAAATTAACACGCAACGGCCATATCCAGAACGGTCGTTCCGATTTTGGAACGGGCCGTTTTGTACCCCTTTCCGAAGTCTATAAATAGACAGTTGGGGCTCATTTCTCCAGACTCCAAAATTTCGTCCAAACTCCCTAGAGCACGAAATTTCTCTCTTTTCTCTCCCTTCCTCTCTTTGTATTTCTTGAGATTTTTGTGAGGCATTGTAGTGTGAAGGGTTGCCAAAAAGCACCCAAATCTCCATCTTTGAAGATCAATAGAGCTCGTTCAAGAGGTATTTTAGCTAATTTTCTTTTCTCTCTTTTATTTCTTATTTTTTAATAATATTATTTATAATAAAAATAATCATGTAGACATTTTAGGATTAATTGTATAATTTAAATTTCAAGCATGTAAATAATTATTAATAAAGGGGATTAAATATTTTAATTATTAATTCTTATTACTTTATCTTCATCATAGGGTACCGATTTAGGGCGTTGTAAGGGTGCTTAATACCTTCCTTACACATAACCGACCCCCAAACCCAATTCTGGTTATCAAGGCCATTATTGGATCTTTTAAAAATCTTTTATTTTTCCAATGTTTTGAGTAAAACATTGGTGGCGACTCCATTAACCAATTTTCAAAACCATTAATTAAGGATTAGTCAGGTGTCCGAGCATTCCTTAATTGATGAGACTTTTAAAAGGATGTTTAAACCATTAGTCACAAGATCAGAAATTTTCGGGTTGCGACAGATGGCGACTCCACTGGGGACGTTTAAAGAGGGTCAGGCCCATTTAATTGATGAAGTTAATAAAATAAAAATAATAATTTAAATATTTTTCCCCTTTACCTTGTTTGTTTTCTTTGTTTGGCTTTGATATCTGTTTGCTTATTTAAATTTTGCACCTGTTTGAAATAAAATTATACACAAACCTTTGCACACAACAGTTCCCCCTACACCTGGGGGCATGATGGTATTAAACATAGGGAGTAGTTGACGTACGACCGGCCCAAGTTTGGCCTTGGAGCCTGCGAGCCTTGTCGGAAATCACACTCAAGGTGATAACCGGTTACTCTAGCCCAAAATACTGCGACAGACCTTAGAGTTTGCCAGGTGACGGTGATAGAGATACTGGGTCCCTATAATGGGGGCACCTTGGGGGCCTTAAAGACTAGTGAGATTAGAACCATCCTATACAAAGCACTTTTCTTGACAGGGACCACAGACCAAGGATTTGATCATGATCGTTCGTGGGTGTACGTTGATTGAGCATATGTGTGTGCATTTGTTTGTATTATTTTGTTCTAATAAGAGTGGATTGGAATTTTAAAATAGGCAACCAAATAATATAAAAAAATAATAATAAAATTTTATACCCCTTTGTACATTCTTAGGTCAGCATGATCAAAAGAAAATTTCCGCTAGGGAACACATCTCAAGTAACCTAGGCAAAAGTTAGGACAAAGCAGCATCCCGAGCTGAAAACCGAAAGGCGGCTCGAGAAGATCATTTAATCAATATGCAATCCCAAGTCATCGCTTAACTCTGAAGGAAATAATAAGCTAACGCAGAAAATGATTTCCTCACTTTGAATGTGCTTGTTCATCAGCCTAAACCACTAGCCTACCTCGGCCAGCCATTCTTCTATAAACCATTTTTGAAAAAAATCCTTTCTACCAAAACTTTTACAAAAATATATATATATATATATCCTCTTCCTCTCTTTCCTCTTGACCTATATGGCATTAAGATAAATTTGAGAGATACACGGAGTATGCACAGTGAACACTCACAAGGAGAAGATGGAGGTGTCCTAGAACAGAGTCTAGGTACACTTAATCTAAGGGCTAACATATCATATCCGGTACAAGCAAGAGGGTCGAACTACACAAACCTCAAGTTCAAGAAGCAATACTGAATTCGACAGGGCTAAAGGCTAACAGTCCATGTCATTGATCAATGCGCATAGATTAATTTCTTGAAAGTAAAAATAAATTTGCATTTTAAGCATTAGCATAGAAGCATCATTGCATAACATGCATATGGCACAAGCGTGCACAAAAGGGTATAAGTTCATTAAAAAAAAAATCCAATTCATTCTTGCTTTGCATTTTCTTTTGCATTCTTGCATTCTTTGTGTGTGTCTATCCATCACTTGTTGGAGGAATCAAGAGGCCAAAGCACTCGTAAAAAAGGATTAATAACTAGACAGTGCCTTAAAGCCAAGATCATGTCAAAAAGCATAGCCCCAACAAGGGCATTCCATATAAGTGGTTTCATATAGCCACCAAGAATAATCAAGTCCACAAGCATGAAGAGGCCATCACGCCTTACTCCTCAATTGAATGAAGGATGATTAAAGAGAATGCCAAGACTAGGAATGGTTTCCTTACCAAAGCCAGAAGTGGCTTCCAAAATAATATTCGTCAATAAATATTAAGCAAATAACATCATCATAGGATGGGATCCCTCCACCAATGATGATAAAAAAACATAAAACAGAAAAAAGGCAAGCTTCATACATGTTAAAAAGTCGAAGCATTTTAAAAAAAAAATAGCAGAAAAAGGCAAGCTTCAAATGTGAAAAAGCCGAAGCTAAACAAAGAAATGAAAAAAAAACCTACAACAAGAAGACGCCTGGAGAGGCATCACAATACTCACATGGCAGGGGAAACACCAGAATCCCTATCACCCATCTATCGCCCATCAACATAGGGGCACATCAAGTACATCTTGCCCATCCTCCTTGGGGCATTTTCCATCACAAATCAATGAATGACAATGAGGGTACTGCCGAGTTCCTCGAAATCAAAACCGGGATTCCCGCCGAGCTCCCATCGTAGGTCGATTGAAGCCTTAAAATCAGCCAAGCTTGATCAAGAGCCGTCATCGAGCCGCTCAAATCAATAAATGACAATAAGGGTACCGCCGTGTTCCTTGAAGTCGAAATTGGGATGTCGCCGAGCTCCCACCGTAGGTCGGTTGAAGCCTTAAAATCAACCAAACTTGATTAACAGCCGCCATCGAGTCGCTCAAATTAATGAATGACAACAAGGGTACCGCCGAGTTCCTCGAAGTCAAAACCGGGATGCCGCCGAGCTTCCACCGTAGGTCGGTTGAAGCCTTAAAATCAGCCCAACTTGGTTGAGAGCCTCCGTCGAGCCTCTCAAATCATTGAACGACAACGAGGGTACCGCTGAGTTCCTTGAAGTCGAGACTGGGATGCCGCCGAGCTCCCACCATAGGTCGGTTGAAGCCTTAAAATCAGCCAAGCTTGATCGAGAGCTGCCGTCGAGCCTCTCAAATCAATGAACGACAACGAGGGTACCGCCGAGTTCCTTGAAGTCAAAATCGGGACCGCCGTCGAGCTCCCACCATAGGTCCGCTGAAGCCTTAAAAACCAGCAAAGCTTGATCGAGAGCCGCCATCGAGCCTCTCAAATTAGTGAATGACAATGAAGGTACCGCCGAGTTCTTCAAAGACAAAATCGGGATTTCCGTCGAGCTCCCACCTACGGGCCGGCTGAAACCCTAAATATCAGTCCAGCTTGGAGAGGCTGAGCTCAGAATATACTCCCTCTTTAACAAGCTACAAATAAAGAAACACACTACCATGAGACAAGCAGAAACAGTAGGAAGCATCTACATCAAGACCAGAAGCCTAGATGTTTCGGTTTACCATCCTTATAACCCGACAAAGCATATAAACCAACACTCAATTGCTCTTAGGGACAAGGATACGGGTAAACACCATCTACCCGAAGGAAATGGTGTGGGGCATCTACACTACTGAAGTAAAGGGGAAGATTTGGACATAGCAAGCGACATAGGGCATTCACATGGATCTTGAAGCCTAGATGTTTCGGTTCACCATCCTTGGCACCTAATAGAGCATACAATTCAACACTCAGTTGCTCCATGGGGCAAGGATATAGGGAACACCGTCTATCCGAAGGAAACAACGTGAAGGTATCTATTGTCAAAACAAGAGTGAAGATCCGAATTTTCACCTCACTATCACAAGAGAAATAATAGAGCTTCTACTTGAAGACTGAAGATCAGGTGTACAGTTTGTCAGCCTTGTTACCCAATAGAGCACGCACCTGCTCTAAAGGGTAAGGATACGAGCAAATACATCTATCCAAGGGAACCAACGTAGAAGCATCACACAAAGAGACAAAGAGAAGACCCGGATGAAATGTGTACGTCTTGACTTGCCTTTGGAAAAGCAACACAGTTATTCCAAAGGACAAGTAAAAAGGGGCAGCTGTAGACACCCAATTTCGTCCGGGAGGCACAAAACAACAAGATAGGACGTCAGGGGCCCAAAAGCCCAAATTAGCCATTTTTTAGCCATTTTTAGTGGCCCGGAACGGGCCGTTCCAAAATCGGAACGGGCCGTTCCCAAGTCTGGAACGGGCCGTTCTCGAATTGGAACGGGCCGTTCCGAGGCTTCTAAAAGGCCTAAAATTGTAGATTGGAATGTGTCGTTCTAAACCAGAATGGGCCGTTCCAACCTATCAAAAGGGGGCTTAATTTGAACCCCGGAACGACCATTCTGAAATCAATACGGGCCGTTTTGGTCACCCGGAACTGCCCGTTCTGATTCAAAACGGGTCGTTCCAACCTATCAAAAGGGGGTTTAATTTGAACCCCGGAACGGCCATTCTGAAATCAATACGGGCCGTTCTGGTAACCCGGAACGGGCCGTTCTGATTTCAGAACGGGCCGTTCTAGGGTCCAAATTAACACGCAATGGCCATATCCAGAACGGCCGTTCCAATTTTGGAACGGGCCGTTCTGGACCCCTTTCCGAACTCTGTAAATAGACAGCTGGGGCTCATTTCTCCAGACTCCAAAATTTCGTCCAAACTCCCTAGAGCACGAAATTTCTCTCTTTTCTCTCCCCTCCTCTCTTTGTATTTCTTGAGATTTTTGTGAGGCATTGTAGTGTGAAGGGTTGCCAAAAAGCACCCAAATCTCCATCTTTGAAGATCAATAGAGCTCGTTCAAGAGGTATTTTAGCTAATTTTCTTTTCTCTCTTTTATTTCTTATTTTTTAATAAATATTATTTATAATAAAAATAATCATGTAGACATTTTAGGATTAATTGTATAATTTAAATTTCAAGCATGTAAATAATTATTAATAAAGGGGATTAAATATTTTAATTATTAATTCTTATTACTTTATCTTCATTATAGGGTACCGATTTAGGGCGTTGTAAGGGTGCTTAAAACCTTCCTTACACGTAACCGACCCACGAACCCAATTCTGGTTATCAAGGTCATTATTGGATCTTTTAAAAATCTTTTCTTTTTTCAATGTTTTGAGTAAAACATTGGTGGCGACTCCATTAACCTATTTTCAAAATCATTAATTAAGGATTAGTCTGGTGTCCGGGCATTCCTTAATTGATGAGACTTTTAAAAGGATGTTTAAACCATTAGTCGCAAGATCGGAAAATTTCGGGTTGCGACAGCTACAAGTCTTGGCCATATAGAATATATAGGGAAAATTAGGTCAAAGTGAACCATGGGTTAGCCTAAGGTTAAGTGAAACCATGGTATGGTAACTTAACCTTAGGCGCCCAAAATTTGAATTCAAAATTCAAATTTTGGGAGCCAAACCCGGAACCTCCCATGTGCACCTCATTTGGAATGTGATTTGCCTTCCATTTGAGTTGCATTTCGGTCACACCATGTGCATGTGTGCACATGGCCGAAATGCATATCAAATGCAAAGCTAATTACATTCTAATGACAATTCACATGCAACCTTAATTAATCCTAATTTCAAATGACCTTCAAATGAAAATCCTAATCTAAGTGGCCGAAATTCAAGGCCCAAAAAAGGAATACAAGGCACCAAGGCCCAATCCTATACTAACCTTAATCTAATGGGCTTGAGACAAAGCCCAACAAAATAAAGTGATGGACCTTCCTTGAGGTTGGGCCCACTCTTCATGCATCCTTCTTGCCATAGCCCTAGTAGTTGGGCCCTTGGCCCATGGGCTTCCTCCATCATATTGTAATATATATATATAATATTAATAAGTATGCATTAACCTCTACTAAATTGTGATACAAAATATTTATAAAATAAAATAAATAACGACTGATGTATTTTTAAAAAGTGATATGAAATTTATTTAAAAGTATAAATTAATTTTTAGAAAATAATTGCAACACATAAAGACTTATTTTATAATAATTTAACACTATTAAAAATATAAAAATAAATATGTTAAATTTTATAAAAATCTAGTTTAATTTATTTATGATATAAATATGTTTTTAATATCTAATATATATTTTTAGATGATAATTTAATTTAAAATATATCTTATAATAACAATTCTAAATGGAACATAAATCTTCTAATTTTTCTTATTTTGATTTTTTTAATCAATATATACAATTTTACTATTTTGATTTTTTCAATCAACGTATACAATAAATAAAAAACACAAAAGATAAGCATGCATGGTACAAATTTTATTTTATAAAAAAATTATTTATTTTAATATATTACATTATATATGTGAATATTAAGACATATATATATATAAATATATATATACATATATATATTATAAGTAAACTTTTTTAAAAAATTAATTCATTATTAAGAAATTTTTTTATCACATTAGAATTAATTTCTTTCAAAAATTTGACAGATATCAAATAAATAAACATTATTTCTGAATCTATATTTTTATTTTATTAGAATATAATTTTTATTTTTTAAAATATATTATTTTTTTAGATAAAAAATTATGTATATGTCAAATATATATATATATATATATATATATATATATATATATATATATATAATATAGGGGGTTATAATTATACTGGTGTAACTTTTACTAAGTATTATGTCGCTCAATAACTTTATATTAAATGTGAATTTTGTAAATCCAACCGTTAAATTGAAAGTCCATATCACTTTATAAGTGTATATCAAATTTTGTTAAAATTAAACAATTGGAAGGTGTACTATTCGTACCGCCATGCTGAAATCGAGCTCGGTATCACAGCGCAAGACGACCTCGGACACGCGCTAGGAGATCTCGGTCTAGACGAGATGTGCTATCTAATCAGATCATAACTGATCTCAGGCCCAAGGCCCAACGAAACCCTAATTCACACCAAGGTACGTGCATTACTTATATGAGACTCATACTCATACAAACCCTAACTTTAGTATCGGAGTCTCTTTTGCAGGTACCACCCCCATCTTGGAACAGCAAGCGTACCAGTGAAGGAGGCTCACCGACCTTACCCAGCGGATCAACTCTACCTCAGATCCCCGGTAAGAACATTTGGCGCCCACCGTGGGGCCGATCAAGACAACTCTTATCGGCCACGCTTATGGTTTGCACTAGAAGCCATAGTAGACGCGCAACAGATGACCTAGATCACACGGCTGCCATGGATAACGAAGCCACATTGAGGAGACTGATCGACAAGGTCGAACAGATGCGGCAACAACACGACACCGATCTGCAGAACATGCGTGCCAAGCACGAAACTGACCTAGCGGCGATGCAGACCGCTAATGAAGCCAACCTAGCGACACTACGTGCCGAAAACGAGTGGATTCGTGCCCAGCTCCCTCGACGCCCCTCTGATCATCCTCCTCAGGCGAGCAACCTCCACGAGGAAGAAGGGCATTCGGTCTCTCAACCCTGGACTGCGACTAGGGCACCGACTCCACGACCTAACATGCATCAGTCTCATGCACCGACGAACAAGTCAGCCCAGGAAGTCAGCAAGGCCCCTACTCATGTCACGGGGGTTCAAACAACCTTCCGCCGTCATCTTTTTGTGGATGGGATCATGGAGACGCCACTCTCTCACAGATGGAAGCCTCTCCACCTTGATCGTTACGATGGCACAACGAACTCGGATGAGCACATCGACCTGTATACCACACAGATAAACCTCTACACTAACAACGATGCTATCCTGTGTAGGGTTTTTCGATCTCGCTTAAAGGGGCCATCCTCAATTGGTACACCCAATTGCCAGCTGAGTCCATCGACAACTTCCACACTCTGGTAAGGCAGTTCACGGCCCAGTACACCACCAGTCGACCCCACCATGTAACGTCGGCCGCCTTGGCTAGCCTCTGCCAGGGTGACGATGAGTCACTGAGAGCATTCATGGAGCGTTTCGCCAACATCTCGGTCAAAATCTGAAACCTGAACCCTAAAGTCGTCCTGCATGCCATGCTCATCGCTCTCAAGCCCGGACCGTTTGTTGACAGCCTATGCCGTGAGGCTCCTCGCGACATGGAAGAGCTTCGTGCCCGTGCTGCCGGATACATCCAGATGGAGGAACACTCCGCCTTTCGCGACCAGGACTACAGGAAATCACAAGCAAAGCCTGACAATGGCCACAAAGACAAGATGAAGGTCACTAATGACAACCAATTCAAGAAAACTGCTAGGACATGTAAGGGGGGGAGGTACGACTTCTACACTCCCCTGAACACGCCCAGAGTTCACATCCTGGAGGAGGCCAGTAACAGCAACCTGCTCACCCTGCCACCACCAGGTCATACTCCTAACAGTGCAGACAAGTCCAAACACTACTAGTATCACAGGAACCACGGTCACACCACTGAAGAGTGTCGCACAATCCGAGACCGCATTGAGGAACTCATCCAGGCAGGCCACCTCAGCCAGTACGTCCAACGACAGCAGGGTCACCGAGGAGGCTATGGTGGACGAGGACGAGGCAGAGGTCGTGGTTCAGGAGCTCGCACGGACCAACCCTCTAGCTCTCAGCAAAATGTCAGCGGAGTAGTGCAGGCCGAGGTAAACCAAGAAACAGGGTCAGCTCCCCTACGGGGAGTAATCAATACAATTGTAGGTGGTTTCGCAAGGGGAGGCGCCAACAGCTCGGCTTGGAAGAGACACCTGCGCAATATTAACAGCGACCATTCCACCACCTCGGTTTCGCACCAGAGCTCACCGCCGATCACCTTCACCGACAATGACTACGCTGGCGTCAGCCCCAACCAAGATGACCCCATGGTCATCGCCGTGGAGGTAGCTAATTGGGAGGTCCACACGACACTGATCGACCAAGAGAGCTCGGTTGATGTCCTGTATTGGCCGACGTTCCTCAGGTTAGACATCCCTCACTCTCTCATCCAACCTCACACAAAGCCCCTAGTTGGTTTTGCAGGAGAGCGAGTACACACTCGGGGATATGTGGACCTGCTGACAACCTTCGGGACCTCTCCAGACACGAGGTGGATTATGGTCCGATACCTCCTTGTGGAAGCCAACACTTCCTACAACATAATCATTGGGAGGTCAACCTTGAACCAACTCGGAGCAGTGGTGTCCACCCCACACCTCACCATGAAATTTCCAGGGAGTGGTGGGAAGATTATTTCTGTCAAGGCAAACCAGAAGACAGCTCAACAGTTCTATACCGAGAGTTTGAAGATGTCCTCATCCGGCGAGCGATGTAAGAGTTATCCTCCCATCGTGGCTCACATCACCCACGTGGAAATCACTGATCTCGATCCGAGGTCTGACTCCCATGATGAACGACCAAGTCCTATCGACGAGCTCAATGACCTCCAGATCGGGAGTCTCCCTAGGCAGTGCACAAAAATCAACAAACAGTTGAACCTGGAGTTGTGGCAACAACTCGAAGTTGAGATCCTCAAGAATGCCAACCTCTTTGCATGGTCCAATGCCGACATGCCAGGTATAAATGCCAACTTTATCTGTCACAAGCTAGCAATTCACAAGGAGGCAAAGCCAGTGGCCTAGAGGAAGAGGAAAGTCGATGGCGAGAGGCGGGAGGCCATTGTCACCGAGACGCAGAAGTTACTGAACGCTGGCTTCATTCGTGAGGTCAGATACACCACATGGCTGGCGAATGTGGTTCTGGTGAAGAAGAACTCGTGGAAGTGGCACATGTGCGTCGACTACACCGACTTGAACAGAGCATGTCCCAAGGACTCATACCTCTTGTCGAGCATTGACAGGCTGGTCGACGGAGCATCCAGGCACGCCCTTCTCAGTTTCCTCGATGCCTACTCCGGGTACAACCAGATAATGATGTACCCAACTGACGAGGTGCATACATCCTTCATCACCGACCACACCAATTACTGCTACTGAGTGATGCTTTTCGGTCTCAAGAACGCAGGGGCCACTTACCAACGACTGATGGACAAGGTTTTCCACCAGTAGATCGGGCAGAACATGGAAGTGTATGTTGACGAAATGGTGGTCAAAACCACCTCGGCCACGGACCATGCTGCCAACCTCGCTGAGGTGTTCGGCCAAATCAGGAGACACAACATGCGTCTCAATCCAGAGAAGTGCATTTTCGGGGTCTATGGAGGTAAGTTCCTTGGTTTCATGATCACTAGCAGGGGGATCGAGGCCAATCCGGAAAAGTGCAAAGCCATCATTCAGATGCAGAGTCCCCAAACGATGAAAGAAGTCCAACGTCTGGCAGGAAGGTTGGTCTTAGTGTCCCGTTTCATCCCCAGACTCGCGGAGAAGGCAGGACCAATTTTCACCCTGCTGTAGAAACCGAAAAACTTTGAGTGGATGGGGCAGTGCGAGGAAGCTTTCCGAAGCTTCAAAACCTTTCTTACAACCCCGCCAATCCTACAGAGGCCAGATCACAAAACCGACCTCCTCATCTACTTGGTCGTAGTAGAAAACACCATCAGTGCAGTAGAGCACCAGAAAGTGCAGACGCCAATCTACTTCATCAGTTGAGTCCTCCAAGACACGGAGAAGCGGTACCAAATGATCGAGAAGTTGGCGTTGGCACTTGTCATCGCAGCTTGGCGCCTCCGGCCCTACTTCCAGAGTCACCAGGTGGTAGTCAAAACCGACTACCCCATCAAGCAAATTCTGAGAAAGCCCGAGCTCGCCGAACAGATGATTGCATGGTCAGTAGAATTGTTTGAGTTCGGCATCTAGTACGAAATTCGCGGCGCCCTGAAAGCTCAATGCCTGACCGACTTCGTAGCCGAGCTCACACCTACCTCAGTTGAAGAATCATAGGTATGGGCTTTACACATTGATGGATCCTCCAACTCTAAAGGTGGTGGTGCAGGCATCATCTTGGAAAGACCGAACCAAGTCACTTTGGAGCAATCTCTCAAGTTCAGCTTCAAGGTGACCAACAACCAAGCTGAGTATGAGGCACTTCTCGCAGGGCTAAGGTTGGCTCATGACCTTGGAGCTCGGAGAGTAAGGTGCAACAGCGACTCGAAACTTATGGTCGAGCAGCTCAGCGGAACATACCAGGCCAAGGACGTTCTCCTACAGTGGTATTTCCACATGGCATCACAACAGATCTCGTCCTTCGATGAGTTCACTATATAGCATGTGTCGCGAGAACAGAACACCAGAGCCGACCTCCTATCAAAGCTCGCGAGCACCGAACGCCCTGGACAACATCAAACCATCATCTAGGAGACCTTGCACTCACCCTGTTAGGCAACTGGCATTAAAGAGAGAATAAAAGGAGAGAGAGAAACATAACTATTTACGTGGTTCGGCACAATATGTATGAACCTACATCCACGGTTACACTAGGAAGAGTTTCTATTTTGGTGTGTTGGAACCTTACAAGGTGCCTCTATATATATAGCATAAGGAAGAGGCAAGTTTTACAAACTAAGCAATGTGGGACTTATGAGGGAGGTTTTACAAACAATGTGGGACTAGAACTTAGACTACACACTTAACAATTCTCCCACTTGGAGTCTGAGTTCTAGTTAGCTTCCTTGTAAGCATCGGCTCCTTCGCCTAGTGCAACGTCTTCATCTTCAATTATCCTTGAAGACCGGCTGAGGTAATGCAGAGCCTCAGCTTGTCAGTTGTAACAATCTTAGTTAGCATATCTGCTGGATTTTCTGATCCTGAGATCTTCAGCAAAGATAATTCTTCATCATTTATCAACTCTCTGATGAAATGGTATCTTAGTTGAATATGCTTGCATCTAGAATGGAAGACAGGATTCTTTGCAAGACATATAGCACTCTGACTGTCACTGAACAATGGAACATTCTTTGTTCTTTCCCTAATTCACTAAGAAAGTTCTTTAGCCAGATCATCTCCTTGGCTGCTTCTGAGATAGCTATGTACTCAGCTTCGGTAGTTGAAAGAGCTACTCTATTCTGAAGCTTAGACTTCCAACTCACTGCAGTTCCTCCCAAGGTGAAAATGTAACCAGTGGTGCTTTTTCTAGTATCCAAATCTCCTCCCAAATCTACATCAAAAAACCCTTGTAAAGTGAAATTACCTCTTCTGAAGAATAAATTTATTCCTGAAGTACCCTTCAGATATCTTAGTATCCACTTTACACCTTCCCAATGCTCCTTCCCGGGATTAGATAAGAATCGACTAATAGCTCCAACAGAATGCTATGTCAGGTCTGGTACACACCATGGCATACATTAAGCTCCCAACTGCTGATGCATATGGTACTCTTGACATGTGGTCATTTTCTTCATCTATCTCTGGAGATTGCTTCTTTGAGAGCTTCATGTGAGTTCCCAAAGGAGTGTTCCTGATTTTGGCATCTCTAACATTAAATCTGTCAATAAGCTTCTCTATGTATTTCTCTTGAGATAACTTCAAGACTCCTTCTGGTCTGTTTCTGGAAATCCTCATGCCAAGAATTTGTTTAGTTGGACCAAGATCCTTCATCTCGAAGTGTTCTGTCAATTGCTACTTTAGCCTGTTAATTTCTGTCATATTAAGTGATAGACTATGGCCAAGGCCAAGGAATCCAAGAGGTGATATACTAAAAGAACCAAGAGGAATGGGATGATCTTAAAGACCTTTTTCATATATTTTGTAAATAGTCTCTTGTATAGGTTATTTTTGCCTTTGTATTTGTGAGGCACTTTACTTGCTTTTTCTAGTGTTTGTATATTGATTTTAAGGTAGGCTACTTGGAGAGTTTAACTCCATTTAACCTCCCTAGTTGATACATTCATTTTGTATTTTTTCAGTAGGGAAAAGGGGGTGACATTTAGCAAAGCTAGGGAGTGTGTTTAGAAATTGGGCCTGAGTTGGGCCTAGGAAAAATTTTGCATATTGGACTCATTTTGCTCCTAATTTTTCATAGATTTGATTTAGCTAGGTCTCATCATCATATGATGAACCTAACTAAACCAAATCAAGGATTTTCAAATTAATTCATGGAGCAAAATTAGTCCAAGGCTGATGGAAGAGGTTAGGAGGAGTGGTAGATGATTTCTCCTTTGCTTCTCCTTTGCTCGGATCTTCTTCAAGGAGATGGAAACCACAATGATGAACACTAGATGGAGGATGATTCACGGATTGGAAGAAGGCTTAAGCCTTGGATGGAAGCATCCAAGCTTAAGGTTCAAGGGAAAGCTCACTTCAAAGAGGAGGAAACCTAAAAGGGTTCCTAAAAGTGTAGCTCTCTAAATTCGGTGACTCTTGAAGAAATTTGGCTGAATAAGCTCTCAAATTTCATTATTCTCCAAAGTGAATACAAAGAGTGGAAGAATCACTTAAGTAGGGTTCCAAGTGTGCAACTTTGGGCGCCTAAATCCAAGGCTACATGTGGCGCCCAAAATTTGAATTCAAACTTGAAATTTGAATTCAAATTTTGGCTCCCATGTGCTAGTCCGAAAATTTAGGTGCCTAGATACATTTAGGTTTGATTTGAGAGTTATTTAGGGTTAATTTGAGTGGCACATGTTCAGCCACCCATGGTGCTAAACATGTGACTCAAATGTAACTTAAATGACTTCCAAATTAAACCTAGTTTAACCTAATTTACCTATTTAAGTAATTCTTGTATATTCCTAATATAATGACCTAAATACAATGGTCAAACAAATACAATGGAAAGGAAAAATTACAAGAATGAAAATGAGCCCAATATTGGGTACCAAAAGCCCAAAGGCCCATGAAGCCCAAAACTAGCCCAACTAGCCTAAAACCTAAAATGCTATTCTATGTGGTCCAAAATACAAGACCAAAATATATGATACCTATACTAACATCATGTATACAAAACATATGAAATTAGCTATAACAAAATATGGCCCATGAAACGTTCAACTTGGGCCTTCCCAGGCCCATCAGGCCCATTGGGCCCTGACTAGCCCAAACCTTCATGTCTAGCCAACTCCTCTTGGCTCCTTCAATATGTCACCTCTTGCCTTCCTAGGCATGATTCCATCAAAGGCCGCCTAGCTCCTTTGTCCTCCTTTGGCCGAAATTTCAAGCTACACTTCTTGAGTTTTGAAGCTTGCCTTGCAAGCTTCTAAACTCAAGTAAGGTAAGCTTACCTTACCATGGTTCTTAAGTGAACCATGGTCAAGGTTAGCTTCTCCTACAAGCTTGCTAAACCGTAGGGAGTTAAGTATACCTTACCATGGTTCCTAGTGAACCATGGTTAAGGTTAGCTTCTCCTAGAAGCTACCTCTACCCTATATATTTGTTTTCTATACTCTTGTAATCACTTTTGACATTAATGAGAATTGAACTTCAGAATTCTCTCTCAAGAGTCCTTTCCTAAAACCATAGAGAACTTTCACTCTAGGTTTCTAACAAAGTTCTTCAACTTTGTTTTGGTTTCTCAAGCTTCCTATGCAAGCTAAGGAACACCGAATCACTTAAAGGCTTCTTCTCCATTGAAGAACACTTCAAGGAGCTGCAACGAACCATTGGAGTCTTAACCTCAAGATCATTTATGGTCCTAAGCATGGAGCAAAGTGGAGGAACATCAATCTCCTCACCTAGTTCCATTATTTTTGGTATCTAGAGCCTAGTGCTCTTGAGGTTTTTGTTTCTAACTTTTTGTTCTTGAATCCGTGTTGTATCTTCCTCCTTTTACATGTCTCTTTGTGTTGCTGCATGGATCTAGTTTTAATAAATATATTGATGGATCCTAATTGTCACATGAGAATTAATTGATTCATTTTGTGCTTGTTCCTTATTCTTGAATCAATTTGTGGTGCGCCTAGGTTTCTATACTTGTGCGTTTTGATTTTTGCTTGAGTCTTCTCCATTCCTATAACATGAGTCCGTGATTGGACATTGATAATGTTTAGTGTATGTTTTTGTTTTTGAATCATATATTTTGTCTAGAGTCATGTGTAGTCCTTTTACATGTTGAAAATTCCTAGACTAGCTTGTTTGACCTATTTTTTGTTTTGTGTTTGTTGAGTCCGAATTTGTGAGTCTCTTCCTTTATAAATCTGAACCTACCTAAATGTGCTTTTTCTTTACATGATTGAGTTCATAATTTGCTATTAGTTCTAGCAAATTTCTTAGAGTTAGGTTTCTATTATGTCTTGTTAAAAGTTTTGTCAAAAAAAATTCATAAACACTAATTCCTATTAGGTTCTTTGTGTCAAGTTGTGTGGCTGAAACTTATTGAAATTTTTTGAACCTTAAAACAGAGCCAAAACAGAGGTGTGAGTGTCTTAAATGCATGAGAAAAACAAAAGAATGAGTGCTTAAAAATTTGACCTAAAAACAATACAAAATAGTGAAGCACTAGTTATAACATGCATGAAAACACCTCTTGTTTTGTGTAAAATTTTTGCTGCAGTATTTTTACACTAAATACGAGACTTCTAAGTGTTTAAAAGGCATTGAAACTCCTGAACATCAAAAGAAAATTAAGTGAAAAATATTTTGCAAAAGAAAAAGAAAGAAAATAGCAAAAGAAAAAGCCAAAAAGGAGTGAAAATTTGTTAAGTGTTGCTCTCGGTTTTGGTGTATTTTTGTTACATTTTTGTATTGGTCCAGCCACATCTTTGTGTCTTGTTTTGGTTTATAATCTTAGCTTTTGATTTTGTAATCCAATTCTAGTGCCATTCATAGGTTATTCTTGTGAGTGCTAGCTTTCAAAATTTTCCTTAATTGTTGCTTGTCAATTTTGTGGAATTCTTTCTAGTCTTGTCTCATTTTGTTTTCCACCAATTGGTGTAGCTATTCTAAATTGTTCCTTTTCAGTTTTAGCACTAATATTCTAGTCTTGAAGGTGGTTGAGTGCTTCTTAAAAGGTGTAAGAGGCCAAGGCAAAGGACATCCACTTGAAGGCTTTGGTGGTTGCTTAGGGAGTTGTTCTCTCTTGGTGGCTAGGCTCTTGAAAACACCTAGAAGTGACTAACATCAAGGTTTCTTCTAAAGAGAGGAGTGAAACACCTTGTGAGGCTGCAGTTGGTGGCTGAATTGGAGCAAGAAGGAATTAAATCAATTTGTGAAAATTTTTGTGAAAATCTAGGACTAATTTAGTGACGGAATTTTTGGTTGCTAAAATTTGTTTTCCTCACAAAATCCGTCTCTAAATTTGTTTCTAAATTAGTGGCTAATTTGTTTTCTTTGAAATTAAGTGCAGCCACTAATTTCATTTGAATGTGAATTTACATTTCATTTGGAGTGTTAATTTACATTTCATTTGAAGAAAATTTGAATTTCATTTTCCTTGTAAATTTTTGTCTTCTAAATTTTTGTACAAGGCCTTTATTAAGGAGTGTCTTGGAGTGCCTTTGGTGTATCTCCATCTCTCCTTAAGAACTCTTATAGCAAATCACGTGTAGTACTTGTGAGAGTGGTCCTTGAAGGTCTTTGGTGTCTTTCAAGCTCTCACTTAGGTTTAATTGCTTCCAACGCCTAGTTTATGTTTTCAAGTCATTTATGTTTTAAGCAATTTATGTTTTCAGTCATTTAAGTTTTCAAGCAATTTATGTTTTCTTGCTCTTTATGTTTTCAAGCATCATATAAATTGTACACCCAGGCACTTGTTTGTTATTTTTCTTTAAGAAAAGGTCTTTGTGAAAATTGTTTTGTGCAAGACAAAAGTACAAAGGGGTTTAGAGATTTTTACTTGAAGAGGCTTGGTTATTAAGTGGCTCTTTAGTAGCTCACCTCCCTCCAAAGTTCAATTTGTACTCTTAGACCTCCAAGTACCAAGTCTAAAGCACTTCAAAAACTTTATTTTCATAAAAACTATTTTTGTGTGAAAATATTTTCTTGATTTAAAATGTCTCAAGATTTCTCCCATAGTGAAAGTGATGGCTCTCCAAAAAGTCTTTCATATATCACTAAAGAGCTCAAATCACTTAAACTATGGAAAAAGCAAGAGTCCATTCAAAGAGAGAAGGAAAAGATTGAAAGAGAAGGACAACTTGCTTACTTAGAGGAAGAATTGAGAATTTTAAAACAAGAAGAAGAAAAATTGAAAGAAAATATGAGAAAACATAGAAAAAAGAGTAGGAGTTCACATTCACAATACACATCTCCTAATGAAAGCCTTAATGTAGGTAACCATTATCAACCTTCCCCAAAAAGAACTATTAAACCTAGGGAATCCAAGGTGGA
Source organism: Cajanus cajan (assembly GCF_000230855.2). Lineage (NCBI taxonomy): Eukaryota > Viridiplantae > Streptophyta > Magnoliopsida > Fabales > Fabaceae > Cajanus > Cajanus cajan. The sequence continues at coordinate 46,287,274 of NC_138525.1, forward strand.
TCTCCCTCAATTTTTTGGGAAGGATGATGTGGAGGCCTACCTTGATTGGGAGATGAAGGTAGAACAACTATTTGCTTGCCATAGGGTAAGTGAAGAAAGGAAAGTTCCTCTTGCAACCCTTAGCTTTCAAGGGCATGCAATGTATTGGTGGACCTTTTTAGAAAGAGAAAGACGTCTCCACAATGATCCTCCTATCCAATATTGGAATGATCTTAGGAGTGCATTGAGGAGGAGACACATTCCCTCTTACTATGGCAGGGAGCTTATGAATAAGCTCCAAAGGCTCCAACAAAAAGATATGTCTGTAGAACAGTACAGGCAACAAATGGAGCTTTACATGATGAGGGCTTGTATAAGGGAAGAGGAAGCCACTACAGTAGCCAGGTTCATGAGTGGTCTTAACTTAGAGATTAGAGACCAAGTGGAGCTACTACCTTATAGGGACCTAAATGACTTGGTCCAACTTTGTGTAAGGGTAGAACAACAAATGTTGAGAAAATCTTCTAAAAGAGAAAGCTCCCACTCTAGATCTCTTAGGAAAGACTACTTGGAGGAGGAAAAACCTTTTGAAAAGAAAATTAATTCAGAACCTTCCAAAGAATTGGCTAAGAGGAAAGAGAAAAATAAAGATAAGGATAAAGATCTCATCACTCCACACACTAGCACAAAGACTAGTGATATTAAATGTTTCAAGTGTCTAGGGAGAGACCATATTGCTTCTCAATGCCCTACAAAGAAAGTCATGATTTTAAGGGGGCATGACACTTATAGTAGTCAAGAAGAGACTACTACCTCCTCTTCTAGTGAGAGTGAGGTTGAAACAAAGCTTCAAAGAACCAAAGTGGAGCCAATTTATCCTTATGAAGGAGAGCTCCTAATGCTTAGGAGAATCCTTCATAATCAATCTAGTGGTACCTTATCACAACGAGAGAACATCTTTCATACAAGATGTAATGTTTTAAATAATGCTTGTTCTCTCATTGTTGATAGTGGTTCATGGTGAAACTGTTGTAGCACTGATGGAATCATGCCTAGGAAGGCAAGGGGTGACACATTGAAGGAGCCAAGAGGAATTGGTTAGACATGAAGGTTTGGGCCAGTCAAGGCCCAATGGGCCCGATGGGCCTGGAAGGCCCAATTTGAGCTTCACATGGGCCATCTCTTAATAAATCCATTTTTCTTATATTTTGTACATATTATATTAGTATAGGTTTCACATATTTTGGTCTTGTATTTTGGACCACATAGAGTAGCATTTTTGGGCCATAGGCTTATTGGGCTTAGTTTTGGGCTTCATGGGCCTTTGGGCTTTTGGTACCCAATATTGGGCTCATTTTCATTCTTGTAATTTTTCCTTTCCATTTTAATTGTTTGACCAATGTAATTAGGTCATTAGAATAGGAAAATACAAGGAATACTAAAGTATGCTAATTAGGTTAAACTAGGTTTAATTTGGAAGCCATTTAAGTTACATTTGAGTCACATGTTTTGCACCATTGGTGGCTGAACATGTGACACTCAAATTAACCCTAAATGACTCTCAAATCAGACCTAAATGCACCTTGGTACCTAAATTTTCGGACTTACACATGTGCACCAAAGTTTGAATTCAAATTTCAAATTTGAATTCAAACTTTAGGCGCCAATTTGTGTAGCTTTGGTTTAGGTGCCTATGTGCTTCATTTCCGTGCATACTTAAGTCCTCCCTTCACATTTTTGTATTCACTTTTGAGAATAATGAAATTTGAGAGCTTATTCAGCCAAATTTTGTTCAAGAGTCACCATGAGAGAAAGCTTCACCTTAGGAATCCTTCTAGGATTTCCTCCTCTTTGAAGTGAGCTTTCCCTTGCACCTTAAGCTTGGATGCTTCCATCCAAGGCTTAAGCCTTCTTCCTATCCGAGAATCTCCTCCATATAGTGTTCATCACGTTGGTTTCTATTTCCTTGAAGAAGATCTGTGCATAAGGAGAGCTAAGGAGAAGAACATTCATCACTCCTCCTTACCTTTTCTATCAAGCACTAGGTTGGTTAAAAAGTTGAGTCTAACTACTATGCCACATCCTCAACCTTATCATTTGCAATGGCTTAATAAGGATGGTGACATAGTAGTTGACCAACAAGTGAAGGTCAAGTTTTCCATTGGGAAGTATGAGGACCAAGCTTTATGTGATATAGTACCAATGGAAGCTTGTCATATTTTGTTAGGAAGACCATGGCAATTTGAAAAGAAAACTATACATAATGGTCTTACTAATGAAATTTCCTTCACTCACAAGGAAAAGAAATTTGTACTTTATCCTCTCTCACCTCAACAAGTGGCTGAGGATCAAGAACAAATGAAAAACAAAAGAAAAAGAGAAAAGGTAGGGAAGAGTAAAGAGGAAGAAATATCCTCTAAGGGAATTATGTCTAAAGAGAATTGCTTTATCACTAAAGAACCTATGAAAACTATTCTCTTTATTCATAAAGACCTTAACTCTTACCCTCACGCTGCCACTAGTCTTGAAGAAGAGATTCACAAATCCATTATTTTTAAAGAAAAAGAATCTCAACTTCAAGATTTTGTGAAGGAGAAGTGGACTTCATTTAGTTCTACTTCTCATGCTACTTCCTTGGTTGTTCCCAAGGTAGATAGCCTTCCTTTTTGTAGGACTTGTCCTACCTTTGTGTCAATAATGCACCCAATTTATGGAATATATTATTTGTTGGATATAACATATGAACCTTCAAGGTTCCTTGTGACAAATTCTTTTCATAACTATCCAACAAATAATATAATCCAAAATTGTTTAGGAAATTTCTTAGTAGTATTTTCCTTATTTTCTAGGAAATGCCTAGGTTACCACATAGGGTACTTTAGGCAAGATATTTTAGTTTTTAGGATTAAGCCTTTAGTGTGCTATAGTTTTAGTTTTAACACATTTTTAGGATTTAGTAATATACCTAGTCTATGTTTAGGAGAGGATCCTATTCATTATATTAGTAGGTCTAGTGTCATTGATTTCTTTAGGTTCCATGAAAGGATTCCTTCTAGGATATTCCTTTCACATTTATTTGTTGAAAATATCACCTCTAATGAATTTTATTATATATTTGTAGGTATGGCCAATAATCATAAGGACCCTCGAGATTTGAGGTCAAATCCTTTTCAAGAGGGAGGGGATGATAGACTATGGCCAAGGCCAAGGAATCCAAGAGGTGATATACTAAAAGAACCAAGAGGAATGGGATGATCTTAAAGACCTTTTTCATATATTTTGTAAATAGTCTCTTGTATAGGTTTACTTGCTTTTTCTAGTGTTTGTATATTGATTTTAAGGTAGGCTACTTGGAGAGTTTAACTCCATTTAACCTCCCTAGTTGATACATTCATTTTGTATTTTTTCAGTAGGGAAAAGGGGGTGACATTTAGCAAAGCTAGGGAGTGTGTTTAGAAATTGGGTCTGAGTTGGGCCTAGGCAAAATTTTGCATATTGGACTCATTTTGCTCCTAATTTTTCATAGATTTGATTTAGCTAGGTCTCATCATCATATGATGAACCTAACTAAACCAAATCAAGGATTTTCAAATTAATTCATGGAGCAAAATTAGTCCAAGGCCGCCTAGCTCCTTTGTCCTCCTTTGGCCGAAATTTCAAGCTACACTTCTTGAGTTTTGAAGCTTGCCTTGCAAGCTTCTAAACTCAAGTAAGGTAAGCTTACCTTACCATGGTTCTTAAGTGAACCATGGTCAAGGTTAGCTTCTCCTACAAGCTTGCTAAACCGTAGGGAGTTAAGTATACCTTACCATGGTTCCTAGTGAACCATGGTTAAGGTTAGCTTCTCCTAGAAGCTACCTCTACCCTATATATTTGTTTTCTATACTCTTGTAATCACTTTTGACATTAATGAGAATTGAACTTCAGAATTCTCTCTCAAGAGTTCTCTCCTAAAACCGTAGAGAAATTTCACTCTAGGTTTCTAACAAAGTTCTTCAACTTTGTTTTGGTTTCTCAAGCTTCCTATGCAAGCTAAGGAACACTGAATCACTTTAAGGCTTTTTCTCCATTGAAGAACACTTCAAGGAGCTGCAACGAACCATTGGAGTCTTAACCTCAAGATCATTTACGGTCCTAAGCATGGAGCAAAGTGGAGGAACATCAATCTCCTCACCTAGTTCCATCATTAAGCCCTGCAATCAGCATGTCATCAACATATAGGGCAAGGATAACATAACTGTCAGCATATTTCTTAACCTAACAGCAATGATCCATGTCGTATCTGCTAAATCCTGAGTTTTGCATGAATTCATTAAATTTTTTGTACCACTACCTCGGTGCTTGTTTCAAGTCATACAAGCTTTTATGAAGCTTGCATACAAGATTGGAGAGACATCTCACCGACGCCAAGTCTTCAACAGCGAGCAGAACTCTCGAGAGTTAGCAGCCGACCTCGACCTAGTTGACGAGCTCAAAGACGAAGCTCAAATCCACGAAGAAGCATGCAAGCTCCGAGCTTCCAGAAGATACAATACGCGAGTACGGCCTCGCTCCTTTTGAGTTGGAGACTTGGTGTGGCATATACTAGGCGAAGCTCAGAAAGACACATCAGATGGAAAGCTTGCACCCACCTGGGGTGGCCCATTCCGAGTTGTAGAAGACTTGGAAAACGGAGCATACTGACTAGAGGAACTCAGCGGAAAATCCATACCACGAACTTGGAATGTCACACATCTCAAGTTCTACTTCAATTAATTTTGTACGAATGAGTTGTGCACTCTTTTCCCGCCTTAGTCTTTTATCCCAAAAAATAGAAAAATGGGTTTTGGCTGAAAGGGTTTTTAACGAGGCACATTTACACAATCAATAAAACAACTCATTCTTTTCATTCATATTCTCCTAACTTTAATTTTACGATTAGACCAAGGTCGAGTTCGAACCTTGGAACAACTTATCTTATTTTACGATGAGGTCGAATCCGAACCTCAGTCTAACTTACCCTGCTCTTAATTTAGGTCGAGTTTGAACCTTAACTTAACATATTTCACACTGCGACGAGGTCAAATTCGAACCTCGGTCCAACTTATCTCGCTCATATTTACGGTCGAGTCTGAACCTCAATATAATCCACTAAAGGTCGAGTTCAAACCTCGGTATAATCCACTCAAGGTCGAGTTCGAACCTTGGCATAATCCACTCAAGGTCGAGTTCGAACCTTGGCATAATCCCATCAAGGTCGAGTTCGAACCTTGACATAATCCACTCAAGGTCGAGTTCGAACCTCGGTCTAATCCGTTCGAGCTCAAATCTGAACCTTAAGGCGAAACATCGCAATTTCAACCAAGGTCAGATTTGAACCTTGGGACAAATCACTTTGCTCTAAATCGGGTCTACGCGCCACGAGACACAAAAATACACAGCAAATGCTGAACATGTTTCCAAATCGCACAAACAGGAAAAAATCAAGCCCAAACGCAAAACCAAAGAAAAGCGCAATGGCAAATAAACAAAAAACACATATATACACATCAATGTTTTCGGAGTTCAACACTTGAATTCAAAGGAAAAAACAAAGCAGAGAAAATCAAACTAAACTATTACAAAGCGGCCTAGGTGGAGGCATTTTCACTGGAGTTGTCCTCAAGGTCATCCTCCTCCACCAGCTTCCCAAAGCGAACCACTTTCTCCACATGCATGGCGGAGAAATCGAACCCCGGGGCAAGTAGCCTAGCCTGGCGAGCTGCCTTGAGGAAACCCCTCTTGTGCTCAACCATGATAGACCGTTCGGTTTCCTCAAGCTTCCCCTCCAGCACCGCCCTCTCTGCCTCCAGCTTCGCAAGGTCCACCTGAAGACACGTGTCGGTCAGGGTGCACACCTGAAGACACATTAATTGAAGACCATTATGACGAATGCGAACCATCATTGCATAACCGTCACCCCCATTAACGCGCCGCCTGCACGTTTTTGAGAAATGACAATTGTGACACATGGCATCTCGACAGGCAAGTGTACGCGAAGGGTCACGGCCACTTGACGAGCTCGGTCCTAACTCCTCGACCTATAGTCTTCGGAGCTCGGGGGGCTAGTGTACTATCCGTACTGTCATGCCGAGTTCGAGCTTGGTATCACAGCGCAGGAGGACCTCAGACACGTGCTGGGAGATCTCGGTCTAGACGAGATTCGCTATCTAATCAGATCATAACTGATCTCAAGCCCAAGGCCCAACGAAACCCTAATTCACACCAAGGTACGTGCATTACTTATACGAGACTCATACTCATACAAACCCTAACTTTAGCATCGGAGTCTCTTTTCCAGGTACCACCCCTATCTTGGAACACCAAGCGTACCAATGAAGGAGGCTCACCGACCTTACCCAGCGGATCAACTCTACCTCAGATCCCCGGCAAGAACAGAAGGTAATCAAAGTGTTTATATTTTAGTTTATTTTGAAATTAATATATTACATCAATTTTGTTTTATAAAAATAAAGTATCAAATCATCTTGGATTAATATAAAGTTTTGTATATATAATCTATGAGAGATATGAACTTTCAATCTAATAGTTAGATTTACCAAATTCACATTTAATATAAAGTTATTGAGTGGTGTAATACTTAGTAAAAGTCACATTTAATATATATATATATATATATATATATATATATATATATATATATATATATATATATATGAGGGGGGTTATAATTACATCGATGTAAATTTTACTAAGTGTTACATTGTTTAATAACTTTATATTAAATGTGAATTTTGTAAATTCAACCGTTAAATTGAAAATATTTTACTCTTAAATCATATATACAAAATGTTATATTAATCGAAGATGATTTCTTATAAAACAAAATTAAATCTGTCGGAAAATTTATATTTTCGATGAGAAAAGTTTTGTAGGAAAAACTATATTATTGATGGAATATTTCAGAAAAATTTATACTTGTCGAAAATGTAAGAACTGGTTTTAAATTTGATATGAAAATATTATGATATAATTAGATAAGATTTTAAGTTAGTATTTTATTAATGGTTGATAATTAAAAAATAAAACAAGGATAAATACATTTTTTGAATTTTATATGTTTGATTTAAGATAACTTACAAAATAACTCTTGGTAAAGTTATTCTGCTCAATAACTCATGGTGTGTGTTAAATTTCATCGATCCAATTAATTGTTAATTTAAAAGTTATTAAATTTTACTAATAATTAATATAAAAAAATTAATTAGTTTTGGAATAAATTATTTGCCAATTAACAATATAATTGAAACATTAATTATTTTAAATTATTTAACTAAAATCTTATTGACAATTTACTATATGATCTTAATATTTTTGTATAACTAATATCTGGTTTTAAATTTGATATGAGAATATTATATATAATTAGATAAGATTTTAAGTTAGTATTTTATTAATAGTTGATAATTAGAAAATAAAATAAGGATAAATACATTTTTTTGAATTTTATATGTTTGATTTAAGGTAAATAAATATATTAAATTAATTAATAATTTATTTAAAATATTAAAATTTAATTTATAAGTATGTAATAAATAAATATTTATAATTTTATAAATTATATTATCATTATAAATTATAAAATTAAATAATTTAAATTATAATTTTAAATAGAAATAAGTAGATGTTAATTATAAAAGTACATATAAATAAAGAATAACTATATATTATTATTATTATTATTATTATTATTATTATTATTATTATTCGTAATATAAAATATTATATATTATTATTATAGTACAAATATGAGATTGTATATTTGAGGATGACTTAAATGAATTAATTTGTACAAGTTATATTGACAACATACATATACATTTTGGTAGCTTACTCATCAGAACTTCACAGTTAAGCGTACTTGACCTAGAGTAGTACAGGGATGGGTGACCTTCTGGGAAGTTTCCCAGAAATTACACAAGTAAGGATAAAACACGCTAAACAGTGAAATATCATGAAATAGAACCCTTGAGAGGCCAAATATGAGGATTGTTACATTAATAAATTTATTAAAATTAAAAAAATATAATTTCCGACGGGTGGCAGTTGGTGCGACAGTTGATGAAAGGGTCGCAATGTTAATATAGAGGTAGTTAGTGCGTCAGGTGCTTCTTCTAATAACCGTCGCAAACTTCTCTTGTGACGGACAATTCTGCGACACTTCCCAAACCGTCGCAATGTTATCTTTGTGTCAGTTCTAACCGTCGCAATGTAGGCCATATAACCGTCGCAAAATTGTCGTTTTCTTGTAGTGAATGCTTAGAAATAAGTTTTGTAAACTAGGTGTTAAAACAAATTAAATTTAAAAACTAAACTTCATAAATATGTTTGAAAGGTATAGCAAATTAAAAATAGCATCAATTAGGTTAAATTATATTTTTGGCCTTTTATTTTATTTATTAAATTTATTTTAGTCATTTAGCTTTTAAAATATTCATTTTGATTAGTTATCTCTTAAATTTAGATCAAATTTAGTTTTTAAAAAAAATAATGATTGTTTTTAATTTTGAGACATGATTTTAAATCATTTTTTGATTAATTTAAGATTTGAAATTTGTTTCATTATATTCACTTATGTGAAAATTATTAAACATAATTGAAGTTTAAAAAAAAAGTGTTACAAATATTGTCAAAATTACATAAAAATAATTCCAAAAGAAAATTCAAAAAAATACATAATTTGTACTATTTTCTAATTGTGTATTGACTAGTAATTAAATTTCATAGTTCTTATATAGTTGAATTTAATGCTAAAAGTTTATGTCATGAATCAATAAAAAATTGATTCAAAATTTTGTCACAAAATTAAAAATTATTATTATTTTAAAATGATCAAATTAATCTAAATATAGAACATAACAAATCAAAATGAATATTTTATTGGATAACAAACTACAATGAATAAAAAAATAAGATAAAGAACCAAAAGTATAATTTAGTTGATTAAATACTTAATATATAAGATTATAAAAATAATTTGCTTTATATATAAATTAAATTTGATTATTTTTAAATAACAATAATACTTTTAGAAATTATTTTTAAATGAAAGTGTTTTTAGTTTTTTTTTTTAAGAGTGGTATTATTATTCTTTTCTTATTATCATTTAATCTATGATTATTATAACTATTAATAATTAAAAATAACCTTATATCATAATATAAATTATTTTAAAATTTTAAATATAATTTATATAATAAAAATATTTAATTGATATCAATTTTAATTATAACATATCTTATATATTTAAAATATTTATTTATTATAAATTTTAGTTATGTTAAATTTATTCAACAATAATAATTCTTATAAACATGTTTTTTAGAATTTATAAACATTCTAATTCAATGATTACCTTAAAAACATTTTTTTTACCATAATCTTGTAAGTGTTCCACTGGCCAGATGATGTCCTCATTGTTTCAATGTCTATAATGGGAGCCGCTGTAAAAGCACTATAACATTCAAGTTAGAGGAGAGTTTAACTTAAGAATTAGGTTAGGGTAGAATGATACCTAGTGTCCTTATATGTATGTTGATCACATAATTTAAGGAAATGATCCTATGTGGTAGTTATGGAGATATTATTTCCCCATTTGTTGTATTATGGACTTCTTGGGAGTGTGGTACTAATTTCATCATCAGTGTGCTACTAATGTGGTTATCAATGTGGTACTAGTGTCATCATCTGATTGTTTAGTCTTAAGCTCGTCACAGATTTGTGCCGAGTGTTTTGTTCAAGCTTAGCTCAATATGACTAAGCTAAATGGCTTAGCTCGACTCGATGTGTTCGAGTTGGGTAGTATATAAGCCCCCCAAGCTTTGAGCTCTTTAGAAGGAAGGAGTTATGAGTTATGCTTAAGTCATTTTATTGCTCCCTATGTTGTGGTAGGTTGTCCAACTTGAAGTTTGGTGAGACTTGTATTGTAGATTGAAGCGTGTTGCGTACACATAAGTGGCTTGCACATTTTTTCAGTGATCATTTGTTTTATGTTTGTTAGAAATAGTAAGCTTGCGTATTTTGATAACTATTGGCTAGCTTGTACATGCTTAGCTTATTTCTCGTGGTAGTGATTAATATGTCATTGTTTAGGATGATCAACTCAAAGGCTTGTAAGTTGTAATCATAATGGCAAAGTGATTAGCTTGTGATCATAATAATAAAGAGATTAGCTTGTGATCATTTTAGTTAAAGAGTTTGAAAACTTGAAGTGATTAGTTTATGATCGTGATGGTATAGTAATTAGCTCGTGGTCGTTTTGGAGAAGTCATTAGCTTGTGATCACAATAGTGAAGAGATCAACTTGTGATCATAATGACGAGGTGATTTACTTGTGATTATAATGGTAAAAAGATCGGCTTGTGATCATAATGGTGATAAGATCAGTTTGTGATCATGATGCTGAAGAGAATAGTTTGTGATCATCATGGTGAAGAGATTGGCTTGTGATCATAATGGTGAAGAGATCAACTTATGATCGTAATAGCAAATTCAGCCCAATCGAGTTACGCAGTACATAAGCCCCCTAAGCTCTAAGCTTGTTAGGGAAAGATGAAAGAATAAAATCCAATCCAGACATACTTTAATCCAGCTACTAGAAGTTACATCTTTTATATTTTTTTGTGTTTTAATGTGTTCCAGTATTCGTTAAAGAGTTAGATATTGAATATGCTAACTTACTTTTCTCCAGTATTTTTGTTGTCATATTTGAGTTCTCACCTTCCTAAATAGAAAAAGATTAATATTTAAACTTGTAAGTCATGTGATAGAAATAGTGGCTGCTACACTTACCATGCATAAATAGTCTATAGAGTGATGTTTTCGCTTGTTTGTTTAAATAATTTGTTACTACATAAAGACCTCTGGAGTGGAAACATCAGGTATGACAAAAATGGAGAGCCTGTCATATTGGATCCCGCATGTTATTGTAAATCAAGCATTTGTGAAAAGGAGATCTATGGCAACTAAAGTTTGGAACCAGATTAATAGTTGATCTTTGTGTTACAGGAAAATTTACTCACACAAAAATATCAAGGAAAAGTAAAAAGATCTTGTTTGAATTTGGGAAATCGTGTATGTCGATATATGTGGTTCACTATTTAATCCTTGAAAAATAGTTAACATAAATTATAAAATGATGAAAGCATGAAGAAGTGTGAGAGCACACTTCTCCAACCAGCAGCCAGGAAAAGCCTCCAGAACCATGACAGCCAAAACCGAAACCTGAGGGGAGCTGCAGCAAGGAAGTTGCTACGAATGAAGTGCAAATATGGCTGAGAAACATGAAAATGATCCTGAAGTCCGTATTGATACTCGATCATAGGAACCTTGAGCTTATATTGCAGCAAAGTCAATACTACAATAACAGAATCAAGAACATCACTGAACCAACAACTGAACCATAACCAGGGATCAACCCAAGATTAACATCAGCAAGCAATTCTAGGAACTAGTGAACAAGTCAGGCCTAATCAAGAACTTTTCTTCTTATAACTATCTTTTCTTTAAAAATAATTAAATTTCTTGTTTTGAATGGTAGAATCTTTCTTCTATTTTTTTTGGCCAAAAAACTTGGTTAAAAACTAATCTAATGAGCTAAGGTAATAACCATTACATTATACTAAACATTGTTTCATTATTTTTGTTAGATCAACTCACACAAAAAGTAAAAGGTATAAATAGATTCAAAGTTAAAACAAGGATCAGGATGATCGTATTAAATTATTGACATCATGCCAAAAGGCAAGCCAATGCTGCGTGCAGTAGCTGTCTCAAAAATAGCCAACAACTCCACCCAGATCAGGAACTGCAGTAGGAAGCCAATGCTGCGTGCAGTAGCTGGCGCAGAAACAGAAGCTAAACCAATTCAGGTTGATCAATCTAAGAACAACACCTGTATACAAATATGAAATATGAAAGAAAAAAAAAGAGTAAATTATAAAAAATATTTCTATATTAATTCATTTGTCTTATTATTTCCATTCTCTCTATTATACACTCTTAATATTATTTCCATCCTCTCTATTATATTAATTTCGCCCTAGAGAAAGGGAAAACCTTACAATCCAGTTATCAGAAGAAAAGTAGTGAAATATTCGCTAAAGAGAGAGAAAGGATAACAAAGCTATGTATTTCACTATTCTTTATGTGAACAGTACATGAAAATATAAATACAAAATGAAGAAAGAGAAAATTCTGTGAACAGTTATAACAAATTATATATAAAATAACCAATTATGTTAAGTCCCCCCCTCAAGCTAGGAATATATGTTTAACATGCCCAGCTTGGAACCAAATCATGAAACTTTGAAGGTAATAAGGCCTTAGTAAAGATGTCAGCAAGCTGATGAGAAGATGATATCAGAAGGAGTTTGATTAAACCAGATTGCACTTTCTCTCGGATAAGGTGACAATCAATGTCTATATGCTTGATACGCTCATGGAAGACTTAATTTGCGGCTATTTGGATAGCTGATTGATTATCATAATAAAGAAGAGCAAGGCGCTGAAGAGAAACACGAAGATCATCAAGAAGATAAGCAAGCCATTGAAGTTTACAAGTGGTGGCAGCAAGTGCACGATACTCAGCCTCAAACGAACTTCGAGAGACAGTGCGTTGCTTCTTTGAACGCCAGGAAATGAGTGAATCACCAATATAAACAAAGAACCCAATGATTGAACGTCGAGTGTCAAGGCAACCAGCCCAATTTGAATTGTTGAACACCTTTAGTTGAGGGAGCTGGTTGCAGATAAGAAAATTCCTGAGCCAGGAGCTTGTTTCAAATATCGCAAAATATGAAAGGCAGCTTGTGAATGGGTCGTGGTAGGAGCAGAAATAAATTGGCTAAGATGATGAACTGCATGAGTGATGTCAAGACGTGTTGTAGTGAGATAGATGAGTCGACCAATCAATCTGTGATAAATAGAAGGATCTGATAAGGGGGTACCAGTGGTTACAGATAGTCAAGTGGAATAGTCCATAGGTGTAGTAACAAGACAAGAAGCAAGCATGCCACAATCAAAAAGTATATCCAGTGTGTATTTGCATTGAGAAAGATGAATACCGGATTTATTGCGAGCAACCTCAAGGCCAAGAAAATATTTAAGATCTCCAAGGTCCTTTATTTTGAAAGTGACATCAAGAAGTTGAGTGATTTGTTGAATTTCTGAAATGTTGTTACCAGTAAGAACGACATCATCTACATACACAAGCAAAGCCATGGTGGAAGAACCAGAAAACTTAAGAAATAAGGAGTGATCAGATTGAGATTGATGGTAACCATGCCGAAGAAGGAAAGAAGAAAGTCGAGCAAATCATTGTTGACTAGCTTGTTTTAACCCGTATATGGAACGTTGAAGCTTGCAAACCTAATTGGGAAAGGTGGGATGAAGGCTAGGAGGTAAACGCATATAAACCTCTTCATGTAATTCGCCATGGAGGAACGCATTGCTGACATCCAACTGCTTAAGGTACCAGTTAAACATGGCAGCAAGAGCTAAGAGAAGCCTGACAGTGGTGAGTTTAGCAACTGGAGAAAATGTATTAAGATAATATAATCCTTCCATCTGAGTATATCCCTTGGCAACGAGGCAGACTTTATAACGCTCTATACTTCCATCAACATTATATTTGATCTTATAAATCCAACGACAACCAATAACATGCTTGTTTGGTGGTAAAGTTATGAGAGTCCAAGTATGATTTGTTTGGAGAGCATCTAATTCAGCTTTCATGGCCTTAAGCCAGTAGTCACTTTTAGCAGCTTCAACGTAAGAGGTGGGCTCAGTAATAGTGGAAATTGAAGCAATGAAATTCTGGAATGAGGGAGAAAGGCGAGTATAACAGAGATAATTTTCAATAAGATATCGAATACCTAGATTAGGATTGGTTGTGGTTGATGTGAGGGAGCTGTGAAAATCCTTTAAATATGAAGGTTGTTGACATTAGAGAGAAGAACGACGTAAGGTAGTGGAGTTATTTGGTGTATGTGGATGAGGTTGACTGGGATTAGAAGAATGTGGTATAGGATCAGGAGGGGTATGATCAGTCGTGAAAGGTAAAGGAGAAATGGTAGTAGTGTGAGGATCATTGTTATGTTGGTGTATATGTGGAAAATGGTCTTCATAAAAATGAACATTGTGGGAAACAACAATCTTACAAGTATGAAGATTATAAACAAGGTAGCCTTTAGTGTAAGGTGGCAGACCTATGAAAATGCAAGGATGAGCACGTGGGTCTAACTTCTTGCGATGGGAAGTATGAGTGGTAATGTAACAAAGACACCCAAAAACTTTTAGCACAGATATATTACATGGTTGACCAAACAATTTATCAAAAGGAGAAGTATTTTGAAGAAATGGTGTAAGAATGCAATTAATGAGATAAGTAGCATGCAAAAGTGCAAAGTTCCAAAAACTATGAGGCAGTCCTGAATGAAAAAGAAGGGCGTGGGTAACATTTAATAAGTGTTGATGTTTACGTTCCACGATTCCATTTTTTTGTGGCGTTACAGTGCATGAAGTTTGGTGGATGATTCCTTTAGAGTTGAAAAAATCATGCATAGAAAATTCAATGCCATTGTCTATGCAAATGGTTTTGACGTGAGTATTAAATTGATTTTCAACAAGATTGATAAAATTGATGATGTGCATCCGAGTTTCATTTTTAAAATGCATAAAAAATGTCCATGTGTAATGTGTGTGATCATCCACTATGGTTAGAAAATAACGATGACCATACATAGAAAGAATGGAGTAAGGACCCCAAATATCCATGTGCAAAAGATCAAAAGAATGTAAAGCATGAGAATTACTGAGAGGAAAAGCAAGTTTTCTTTGTTTAGCATAATGACATGTACTACATGTAAAATTCTTATTGATGGTCAAACAAGGATAAGTCTCTCACATAGTATGTAAACGTGTATCAGATAAATGACCTAGGCAAAAATGCCACAAGTTGATGGGTATCACATTACATTTGGGATGGACAATGGTAGAGTTTATATAGTGTGGATTAAAACTTTGAGGAAAGATCTGGTATAAGCCCCCTTTCACGTCAACTAAACCAATCGTCATCTAGGTGTTCATGTCTTGTATAAGACAGGATGCAGCAGAAAAAATGAGTTGACACAGGATGGTAGAAACAAGTTTAGAAATAGAAATTAAATTGAAAGTGAATGAAGGAATGTAAAGAAAATCTATCAATTGAAAGTTAGAAGAAAATTGAATCGTTCCAGAATGTGCAGCAGTGACGTGATAACCATTAGGAAGACAAACAATAACAGGATCAATAATATGATAAGAGGTGAAAAACTAAAGAGAGGATGATACATGGTCTGTGGCCCCAAAATCAAGGATCCAAGGGGTAGTTGAAAAAAAATTGGCAGTGCAAACAACAGGGTCGATTTTACTTGAGGCAGAAGGTGTGTGTGGATGAAATAGAACCAATCTGGTTAATGTGAGTAGTGTTTGAAGCTGAATTTGCATGTGGTGGGTGCTGAATTAAAGCCAATAGAGCTTGATATGGTTATCGTGTAAAATGAATCTCTTGGATCTCAATAGAAGAAACATAGTTATCCTTCTTTGTGACCTTGCCTTCACCTGTCACGATACTGTTAGTAGCTGAAGATTTTTCAGTAGATAAGTGATGACCAGGGGGAAACCCGTGTTTCCTATAGCACACATCATTAGTATGGCCGCTCCGACCTCAGTGAGTACAAGTTTTTCCATAGTGAGACACACTTTTTCCATTCTTATTATTAGAATTGAGGGGAAATTCATGCTTGCGATAACACGTACTCTCTGTATGACCAAATTTACTACAGAAATTGCAAGTGGATCCTAAACCAACAACATTAATAAAGGAATGTTTGGTTTCGGGAATGACATCAGTGGCAAAGAGTTGGCGTTCTTGCTGAGCAACATAAGAGAAATTTTTTGTAATAGGAGGCAGCGGATCCATCAAAAGAACATGAGAGTGAACATTAGCAATTGCATAGCCTGATCTTCAAGTTTTCGATGAGCAATGATGGATGAGACCTTACAGGTGCATTTGACATTGCAAGTGCAGACAGGATCAGGATGAAAATTCTCCAATTCATCCCAAATAATTCAAAGTTTGGTAAAGAAATCTATGACAAAGAGATCCCCTTGTTTAATAGAGGATGCATCGAGTTGTAGATCAGAAATACGAAGTAAATCTCCTTGAGAATAGTGAGATTGGAGGTCATGCCAAATTGCCTCTGCCTGATCCATCCAAAGGATGCTCTGTCGTATCGACGAAGAAACAGAATGAACTAGCCAAGAAATGACCATGTTATTACATCTTTTCCAAGCTCCATAACTACGATCAGACGGTAAGGGTTGGGGAACACTTCCATCAATGAACTCTAATTTATTTTTGGCACTTAGAGCAGTAAGCATGGACCTGCTCCATGAATGATAATTCATTGAATCAAGTGAAGGAGAAACAAAAGCCATAGCAATATTTTCATTAGGATGTAGATACAAAAGACTATGAACATTGACAGATGAATCAACCTCTTCGCTCATGGTTGCAGAGAAAAAAAATAGGGATCTTATGCTCTTGATACCATATCAGAAGAAAAACAGTGAAATATTTGCTAAAGAGAGAGAAAGGATAAGCTGTGTATTTCTCTATTCTTTACGTGAATAGTACACGAAAATATATATACAAAACGAAGAAAGAGAAAATCACGTGAACAGTTATAACAAACTATATATAAAATAACCAATTATTGTTGAGACCAATGCGAGCAGTCAAAGGATGACAATCAAGATGGCTTCCAATTCAGATCTGAGCAAAGTCTCTTTAGCATAAAACACAGTATTGTGAACATTATTCTCCCCTAGTTCCTCAACTTTGACGTTGATCTCCCTGACCTACATAGCATCTTGATAGTGCTTAGAATGAGGACATGGAAAAGAAATAAAAACGTAGTAACAAAGCTTTATATAAGTTCATTATAAGAGGAGTCTTCTAATTACAAGTACAATTTCGAATGAATATGGAACTTTGGAAGTAGCCACATTCATGTAGCTTTAAAACGAAGTAGGCCCTTATCGAAGAAAGTGAGAAACAGGACAAACAAGAAGAATAAACTAGTTTTAATACAATCAATAATCCTGATTTAGTTGCACTTAATTTGGATAAAACAAAATTTCAAAATAATACCTATGACTTAGATTACTTAAGATCACCGATATTAAGTGTTCAGCACTAGCAGTATAAATTGAAATAATATGAGTGTAGGACAAAATAAATTATATTTCAACTGAAGTTACATGATTCAAAGCATCACCGGGTTAAGAATCCACAACCATATTCATGCCAGCTGCAAAAAAAGTGTCAATGGAGTGGAGCATATAACCCTGGGGTAATCATGGTTCCATATTTGCTAAACTCTCCAAGTAACAAGATTCCTAAGCTTATAAAAAATTTGACTAACCTGCTTGCTTTGACAGCTGATCCAGTATTATTTAGTTTTCTCTCAGTAGTCAACAGCAAATATTGTTGCCATAGTCTTGTCTGAAACATGAAGCCTTTGATTAACAGATTTCACTTTCTCACCCTAGTGCAAAATAAGGTTACTACGTCACCCCTTTTACGTTAGAAATATGAAAATACGACGTAAAAAATAAGCGGTGGCATTTTTGTAATTAAAAGTGGACTAATTTACGTCAGACTAGGTGTGGTTCGACATAAATTATACAATCTACGTCGGTCACAATACACGTTCGACGTAGATTGTCTAATTTACGTCAGACCACACCTAGTCTGACATAAAATGTTATTTATATGTTCACCTTTTCGTTCTCTTCTCGCGCGCGCTTAGTTTATTACATGTTTTGTCATCTAAGTTTCCAGAGAAGATATCTTAGTCTCTAGTCTCTGCACACATTGTTAGTTCTCTTGCACGCTGTTTTGCATTGGGCCTGGACGTTTGAGGCTAGTTTCAACTTAGTTATCTTCTCTGCATTATTTTGTGTTAATTGTTCATCTAGAACGACTCGTTCTGCACCAGAACAGGCCGTTCTACTTGAATTTATTGTTTATTAATTGTTCATCTGGAAAGGGTCGTTTCGAAACCAGAACAGGCCGTTTTAGACGCATTAAATGTGTGTTAATTGTCCATCTAGAATGGCCCATTCTGGTTGCAGAACGGGTCGTTCCAGATGCATTAAAGAAGGAGAATATGGGAAAACATACCAACCTAATAGGTTTGTGTTTGTGTATTATTCATTTTTTATTAGTTGTTTTGTTGCTATATTGTTATTATCCTTTTTACTTTATTTGTCTATTCAGTTAATTCGTTATTTTAATAATGAGAGTTTAATTTTTTCAGGATTATGGCAGATTCGGGGTCTGGCAGTGGAAAGAGGGAAGGTAGATCTGTCACCCGATTGTCTGGGTTGACAGCTGGACGCATTGCTAAGGAGAGGACACCGGTTGAGGTGGATCCTCGTTCTGGCAAGGCATCAGGCCCAAATGCTGCAAAGTTTATGAGCTATTTGGGAGTACTAACTCGACGTCATGTTTCTATTATCATTCCATCATAGGATGACATTAAGGAGGTTGACAAGAACCTCATGTGGCAGGATATTCAAGTATATACTTTCACATCCCTTCAATATTATATAACTTAAATACGCTATTTATTATTTGTTATTATTTTGATAGCAAAATTTTGATATTCCCAACACTGAGGTAATGAGGAGGAAGATGTTATCTGCCCTTGCCACCAGGTGGAGAGACTTTAAGACTTTCTTGATACGGGAGTATGTATTTGGAGAGCGACAAAATGAGACTCCCTGTCTAAAGTACCAGATTATTGATGAGGAGTGGATGCAATTTCGTGCCACTCGATTGGACCCTTCTTGGCAGGTTAGTTATTGATAATTCTTACATTGACACAAATACTTAAGGTATATTTTAATTAATCTCATTTTCTTATTTTTATTACAGGCCAAAAGAGTAGCTACCCAAGAACGACAGAGCGAGAATGATGCACCTCATCTATTGTCAAGAAGGGGATATGAATTAAAAAAAAAGAAATTGATGAAGGCTAGGGCAGAGGCATCAAGGGTTCAGTCTGCTGACCGTGTGGATTCACCTCCCCGCTATTAGATGTGGATAGCAGCTCGAACAAAATCAGATGGGCAAATGACTTCTGAGTCTGCAAGGGTCATTGCTGATAAAATAGTAAGTAAAAATATACAAACTATGACTCTTCATTTCAAATCATTTAATTCATAAGTGTAGTTTAGGGTATACTTATTGTTAATATGTTGTGGGAGGGTTTAGTTGAGCAGACCATCCAAGGCTCATTTGTTCCCCATGGTCGGGATGATATACTCACAACGGCCATAGGAAGGCAAGAGCACGCAGGGCGTGTGCATGGTATTGGTGGTTCTTGGAGTCACCGAGATTACTTTGGTGCACCACCATCGAGGAGCAGTACTGTTGACTCTTGCAGTCAGAAGGCTATGTAGAGAATGAAGATGCAGTTTAAAGAGAAATTGAAGAACATTGGAGAAGAGTTTAAATAGAAGTTTGAGCTTTCGGCTCGTTCTCAGCAATAGACTGCAGTTGCTCATGATGGTGTTCAAGTCAGCACTAAAGGGATTTGTGCTGCTCCAGATCCCTCAGGGAAACAGACTCACACTGATGTACCAAACCAGTATGAGTTATATGTTGAGGATGACCCCCCACGGTTAGTGGCTATTGGTTGAGTATTTGAGGGTGGCTCAACCATCCATGGTGTCCCTCTAGAGCCAGACTGGACACGGGTTGTGGTTGACCAAGTTCAAGATGTTGCTGCTCTAGTGCCTTTGCCTATGAGTTCGATACCCAACGGGCCAATTGCTGAGGGGGAGATTGTTGCGGGTTGCATCAATTGTCCTGTGGCAGAGGCTAGGTGGGCCAAGTCACTGTCGAATCATGGCGCTTGGCCTAGTGGTAAGCGCTCGATCCAACATTATTGTTAAACTAATTTTGATTCTTTCTTTAGGATTTTATCAATCGTGGTAAGGAGGTCATGAGAGAACCTGTTGATGATGCTGACATCGCAGAAGCTGAGGATGATCCCATATTTAGGCTTATAACCATATTACCACGATTGAAGAAGAAACCAATTCAATTATAGTGGGACATTAGAGTTTTTGGAGTTGATAGCTCTAATGTTCCATTATACATATCCCTGCCTGACGCATTAGAAATTGTTGGGGGAAACTCCGTGTTAAATATATCTATCATACAGTTATGGGCCATGTAAGTGATATTTTCTTTTGAGTCTAAAATTACAATAATTACTTTTAACTTATAATAATTAATTGTGTTAGGTACATGGAAAAATTGAGTGTGGAGCAAGCACAAGCACAAGTATATAGATTTATTGAGCCTTAATCCATCCAAAAATTAGGAAACACTAAGGTCTAGATCCAGCAATATATGCAAACATGGATGAGTGAATCAGGAAGAGATATATACATGGCTCCATACGTTGACGAGTTAGTTTTTTAATTGGTTTTTTAATCATGGTAATTTTATAACTAATTTATTTGTCATACAATGTAGGTCCCATTATCAGTTAATGGTAATCATTCCTAAGGAATACATCGTGGTGTGGTTTTGTTCACTACATCGAAAACCAATCCATGAAATTAAATGCCAATTACAAGGGTAACTAAAATTTTTCATTATGTTTTAAAACTGTAACTATATATATTGGCTAACATCTGTTTTTATTTCAATTAATTAGAATCGTGTCTGGAGCTAATATTTTAAGTGGAAGAGCCAGATCAAAGACATTGCAATTCATATACCCTAAGGTTAGCAAATTAATTAATAGAGGCAATAATATTTGAATTTATCGACTTTGGAAATAATAGTTATTTGTTTCTCATTTTAGTGTAATAAGCAACAAGACTCGTTTGAATGTGGCTATTACATCATGTATTGGATGAGAGCCTTAGTTTCTGCGGGTATTACTGATTCTTGGGGGCAGGTAATTCATATTAAAATTTATTTAAGTATATTTACCTTTATGATAATTAACATTGCATATTAATGACACTTAAATTAATGTTTCAAGTCTTTCAAGATCCATCTCCATTGCCCGAAGATGAAATCATCAAGATAAGAGAACAATCGGCAACTATTTTTCTTCAAAGTATATAATAGTTAGATTCTAAGTTTAGTTAGTTGGATGTTATGTTTCTAGTTTGATAGCATTGACAAACATATGTTTTATAGCTTTTTTAGGGTAATAGGATTTACATTGTCTTAATTTATGCTTTTTAAGATTTATATATTATTTTTGTTTTTGTCATTCAATTTTGAAATATAAATTATATTTGAATTTGTATTCTGGACTGCCTGGGTTAGGTTTTGTATTTTATACTGTATGCAGGTTTTGTGTATATCAAAAAATAAGAAAAATTAAAAAAAATGCATCAATTTACGTCAAACACACCATGTCCGACGTAAATTTACGTTGATATAGCATTGTCCGACGTAAATTTACGTCAGACATGGTGTGTCTGACGTAATAGCCGACATAAATTTACATCAGTTGTGACAGCCAACATAAATTTACGTCTCCCGCATTGACGGAAGCATACAGGAACTGATGTATGAACAAAATATAAGTATGGATATGGTAAAGGAAAACAAGATCATGATTAAACACTTACAGAAAGTAGAGAAAGATTGCAACAAGAAATGAAGAGAGCAAAGCAAGCGTTTTATTATCTTAGAAACACTCGATGCCTTGGTATACATCCAAGAGTCCTATTTATAGTTAACATTACATATCTAATTTACATATAAGGGTATTAAATACCTTGAATTATTAAGGGCAAAGTTGGAAAACAAAATATAGTACAAACATTATTATAAAAAAGCCTAGTCTATCGCTATAGATGGCAGAAACATTTTTGAAATGGCAGAGGCATCTTCTTTATGTCTTGTCTATGGCAGAAAGATCTCGGGAAAATATTGTCCTCAGAAGTATTTTGAATATTATGGTCTGAACATCTTATCTTTTGAGAATCAGCATCTTATCTCTTGAGAATCTTTATCTTATCTATTGAAATCTCTTGAAATCTTCAATCGAACATGCTATAGGGATTAGTGGAAACGGAGTCAGATGACCTAGTTTCTTCTTTCTGAGAGGGATCTTGGATTGCTTGAATTAATTTTAATCTCTCTTCAAATTCATCTTGTGATGTAGTTGATGCTAATTCGGCCATAATCTTACTCTTCTCCGCTAAATACTTAGTTTCTTCATCTAACTCCTTTGATGCTTTGGGTGTAATAGATGACGAACTTATTTTGATCCATTCATCAATCCTTTTAAGACTTAGCATTTTGATATCGAATTTTTTCCACCATTTAACTTTGATAGATCTTGTCAAGAGCAATAAATTGTTGTTGGAATAAGGCTGTCGATATATGTAATCTCATGACATAATCCAAGTAATATTTTGTGAGGCTATAAAGGATATAAACTTATATCCTTTAAAAAATGTTGTCTTTTGTTTAAATAATTAAATATCTTAGAGACTTCATCAGGAAAGATTTCTCTAATAGGTCCAAATTTGACAAACCATTCGAGAAACCATTTGGGAAATTTTAAAGAGATTCCGGATAGACCATGGGCCAAGGGCCCAGTTACCAGAGCTATGGCTAGAAGAATACAAGAAGAGTTGGACCTTTTGAAGACTAGTGGGCTTGTCAAGCCCAAGGTATTCTTCACTAGGACTACTCTATCATAAAGAGAAGGCCTAGTTCTACTTGTGAATATTGTATCGTTTGTACATAGTTTCTTGTATAGGTTATTTTTGCCTTTGTATTTGTGAGGCATTCTTCTTGCTTTTTCTAGTGTTTGTATATTGATTTTAGGGTAGGCTACTTGGAGATTTTAACTCCATTTAACCTCCCTAGTTGATACATTCATTTTATATTTTTTCAGTAGGGAAAAAGGGGTGGCATTTAGCAATGCCTGAGGGTGTGACTAGTAATTGGGCCAGAATTGGGCCTAGGCAAAATTTTGCATATTAGACTCATTTTGCTCCTAATTTTTCGTAGATTTGATTTAGTTAGGTGATGTGCTTCCACTTGGATGCACATAGGAAGAACTTTAAGTCTCCACGGATCCTTGGAAGAGGCTTCAAGGATTGGATCTCCAAAGAGACTCAAGGTGGCCCAAGCTTGCTTCTAGCTAAGTTCCACGGAAGAGAGGGTGTCCTAGCTCTACAAAGAGAAGCACTCAAGGAGGGTAGAGTAGGAAACCAAAGGGACTTTCGGAGGGTGAGTTTTCAAGTGAAGAAATCTCATTCAATTAATTCCAAAAGTGCTATAAGACTCGGCCATAGGAAGATTTATAGGTGAAATTAGGTTAAGGGTTTAAGTTGGGTTCACCTAGAGTTAAGTAAAACCATGGTATGGTTAACTTAACTCTAGGCGCCAAAATTTGAATTCTAAAATTCAAATTTTGGTGCCAACCGGCCACCCCCTCCATGTGCTCTCATTTGGCATGTAATTAGGAGGCCATTTGAGTTGCATTTCGGATCACACCATGTGCATGTGTTGCACATGGCCGAAATGCACACCAAATGTGCTTTTAATTACATGCTAATGAAAATACACATGCAACCTTAATTAACCCTAAATTCCAAATGACCTCTACATGTAATTCCTACACTACAAAAGGCCGAAAATACAAGGCCCAAAAGAAAATACAAGGCTCCAAGGCCCAACCCTATACTAACCCTAATCTAATGGGCTTGAGCTAAAGCCCAACAAAATAAAGTGATGGGCCTTTCTTGGGCTTGGGCCCACTCTTCATGCATCCTTCTTGCCATTGCTCTAGTAGTTGGGCCCTTAGCCCATGGGCCTCCTCCATCATCCCCTCCCTCTTGAAGAGGATTTGACCTCAAATCCAAAGTGTCCTCTGCTTGGGTAGCTAGTCCTGTAAACAAAGAGAGATCAGAAACATTGAAACTAGAACTAACACCATACTCAGAAGGGAGATCGAGAACATAGGCATTGTTATTGATTTTCCTAAGGATTTGGAAGGGTCCATCGCCTCTAGGACTAAGTTTTGACTTTCTTTTGGAAGGAAACCTATCCTTCCTAAGATGTAGCCAAACCCAGTCACCTTCCTTGAATATAACTTCCTTCCTATCCTTATTATTGTATTTTTGGTATTTTTCTGTTTGGGATTGAATATGATCTCTAACCCTCTCATGTAATTTCCTAACAAACTCAGCCCTTGTAGTACCTTCTTTATGAATAAAAGAAGCCACATCAGGGAGAGGTAATAAATCCAAAGGGGTAAGAGGATTAAAGCCATAAACAATCTCAAAAGGAGACATGTTAGTGGTCTTGTGAACCACTCTATTATAGGCAAACTCCACATGAGGGAGATAGTCATCCCATGACTTTTTATTGCCTTTGAGGATTGCCCTTAACATAGTCCTGAGAGACCTATTGACTACCTCAGTCTGTCCATCAGTTTGAGGATGACATGTGGTAGAAAATAGAAGTTTAGTTCCAAGCCTTGCCCAAAGAGTTTTCCAAAAATGGCTTAAGAACTTAACATCTCTATCAGAGACTATAGTTTTGGGTAACCCATGTAGTCTCACAATCTCCTGAAAGAATAACTTAGCAATGTTACTGGCATCATCCACTTTGTGGCATGGAATAAAGTGTGCCATTTTGCTAAAAAGGTCCACAACCACAAATATGGAATCCTTTCCTCTTTGGGTTCGAGGCAAACCAAGGATAAAATCCATGGAAATGTCTACCCAAGGAGAAGAGGATATAGGCAAGGGTGTATATAGCCCATGAGGTTTAGTGGTAGACTTTGCTTGTAAGCAAGCAATGCAACTACTACAAAACCTTTGGACATCTCTCTTCATATGAGGCCAAAAGAATTTCTCTTTCAAAAGTGAAAGAGTCTTCTCAATTCCAAAATGCCCCATGAGCCCACCCTCATGGCTCTCCCTAACCAAAAGTTTTCTAATAGATCCTTGGGGTATACAAAGTTTGTTTTCTTTAAAAATAAACCCCTCAGAAATATAGTAACCTTGGTAAGGTTTTTGAATACATAAAGAATAAAAGTTAGCAAAATCAAGGTCTTTTTCATACAACTCCTTGATGTCATCAAACCCTAGTATTTGAGAACCTAGGGTGTTCAATAGAACATGTCTTCTTGACAAAGCATCAGCTACTACATTTGTAGAGCCCTTTTTATATTTGATGACATAAGGAAATTGTTCTAAATACTCAACCCATTTTGCATGCCTCTTATTTAATTTATGTTGACCCTTCAGATATATAAGTGATTCATGATCATTGTGTATGACAAATTCCTTGGTCACAAGATAATGTTCCCAAGTTTGAAGGGCACGAACTAAAGCATACAACTCTTTGTCATAGGTAGGGTAGTTCAAGGTAGCCCCATGAAGTTTTTCACTGAAATAAGCTATGGGGTGACCACCTTGTAACAACACAGCTCCTATGCCAAGTCCTGAAGCATCACATTCTAGCTCAAAAGTTTTAGAAAAATCAGGCAGAGCTAGAACAGGTGCTTGAGTAAGCTTATGCTTTAGATCTTGAAAAGCTAAGTTATGTTTGTCCTTCCATTCAAAGACCACATCCTTCTTCACCAACTCATTGAGAGGTGAAGCTAATGTAGAGAAGTTAGGAACAAATCATCTATAAAAGCTTGCCAATCCATGGAAGCTCCTAACTTCACTTACATTAGTAGGAATAGGCCATTCTTGGATGGCTTTGATTTTCTCGGGGTCCACATGAACCCCATTTTTACTCACCACAAAACCTAGAAAGATAACATTATCTACACAAAAAGTGCACTTGTCGACATTGGCAAACAAGTGATTGTCTCTAACGACAAGAAAAACTTGCCTTAGGTGATCCACATGATCACTTAGACTTTTGCTATAGATTAAAATATCATCAAAATAAACAACTACAAACCTCCCAATGCAATCCCTAAGGGCATGATTCATCAACCTCATGAATGTGCTAGGTGCATTAGTAAGCCCAAAAGGCATTACTAACCATTCATATAGTCCAAACTTAGTCTTAAAAGCGGTTTTCCACTCATCACCTTCCTTGATTCTAATTTGGTGATATCCACTCTTAAGATCTACCTTGGAAAATATGGATGACCCATGCAATTCATCAAGCATGTCATCAAGCCTAGGAATTGGGTGCCTATATTTTATGGTGATGTTGTTGATGGCTCGACAGTCACAACACATCCTCCATTTTCCATCTTTTTTTGGCACCAAGATGACTAGTACAGCACAAGGGCTTAGACTCTTTTGAATCCAACCCTTCTCCAACAACTCTTGTACTTGCTTCTCTATCTCTTTGGTCTCTTGTGGATTAGTCCTATAAGCTGGTCTATTTGGAAGACTAGCCCCAGACACAAGATCTATTTGATGCTCTATTCCCCTAAAAGGTGGAAGTCCCATTGGACCTTCCTTGGGAAATATATCATCAAATTCATTTAAAAGATTTTTTACCTCAAGAGGTAGAGAAGTTTCCAAAGAAGATGTGGCAGTGCAAGTTAATGTTCCTCTACACATGAGGATATGAGAAGATGGTTCAATAAAGAGAGAAGTTTTGTGTAAAGGTTTTGATTGAAAACTCTCTTCTTGAACTATCTCTAGAGAGGGAACATTAATCTCTCTAGAATCCTCTTTTTCATCAATTTTAAGAAGTTTTTTTTTTCTACTTTTTTTTGTTTTCCTTTTTCTTGCTCACGTTTGGCCTTCATTCGTACTTGATCTTCTATCACTTGTGAAGGTGATAAAGGATGAAGCACAAACTTTTTATCCTTATGTGTGAAAGTCATTTTATTAGTTAGGCCATCATGATGAGTTTGTTTATCAAATTGCCATGGCCTACCCAATAAAATATGACAAGCCTCCATAGGAACTACATCACATTTAACTTTATCTTGATAGTTCCCTATAGAAAACTCTACCTCCACTTGTTGGTTGACCACCATATCCCCATCATCATTAAGCCAATGAAGTTGATAAGGTTTTGGGTGGGGTGTGGTAGTCAAACCCAACTTTTCAACCATCCTAGTGCTACAACAATTGCACCAAGACCCACTATCCACTATGAGAGAACAAGCTTTGTTTGCAATGTTACATCTTGTATGAAAAATGTTCTCTCTTTGGGATTGTGTATCACTAGGTTGGTTATTGAGGACCCTTCTCATCATAAGAAGTTCCCCATTATAAGGATAAGTGACCTCACATGATTCTCCTTCACTTGCTTCTTCTTCATCCTCACTTGAAGATGAAGAAGTAGTAGCTTCATCTTGGCTACTATAAATATCTTGGCCCCTTAAAATCATAACTTTCTTAGTAGGGCATTGAGAAGCAATGTGGCCTCTCCCAAGACACTTAAAGCACTTAATGTCACTAGTCTTAGTGCTAGTGTGTGAAGTGTTTGTTTTTTTCTCTTTTTCCTTTTCTTTACCCTTGTCTAGGCCTTTAGAGGGAAAAGTGTTTTTCTCAAAATCATTTTTCTTGCCCTCCCTCTTGTAGTCAACTTTAGAATAAGATGATGAGTATGAGCTTTTAAAACCTTTTCTCAAATTTTTTTGTTCAACCTTGATGCAAAGTTGAACCAAATCATTCAAATCCCTATAAGGGAGAAGCTCTACTTTATCTCTTATTTCAAAAGTCAAACCACTTAAAAACCTAGCAATTGTAATGTTTTCCTCCTCCCTAATTCCAGCCCTCATTGTCGCCACCCGCCGAAACGGACATTGGCATTCGCGACGATGGTTGGACTCTTTTTAGTTTTGAAAAATGATGGATTGTTAGAACGACTTATTCTCAAACTGAGACCTCATCGAACTAACAATTTTGTTAAATAATTCTCACCAATCCGTATTAATCCCAAACGGGACCCTCCATGGATTAGTGGTTTTCGCAAAAAGGGGTTCTTGGAGTCGCCACCAATGTTTTACTCAAAACATTGGAAAAAGACATAAGGCAATTGATTTTCGCAAATCAACTTTGGCCATTACAACCAGAGTTTGGGTAAGGGAGTCGATTACGTGTGGGGAAGGTGTTAGCACCCCACAACGCCCCTTTCGGGTTCCCTATGACAGATTATTTCATAAATAATAGCGTAAAATTACTAAACTACCCCTATTTATTAGAACGATTATAAGTAAACTATCTACATGATGAAAGTTTTAAACGTGCAATGCAACAATCAAAAAGCGATAAATGAAAGCGGTAAAAGAAAGGATTTGGAAAGAAACCTTCGAAGCGGGCTTTTATATATTCAAAAAGGAGTTAGGAGGCTTTTTGGCGCTCCTTCCCACTACACGTTCGCTCGCTCCTTTCCCTAAAAATAAATATTAACTATGGAAATCAAAGAGATTTCCCTTCGACTTGTTCGAGTCTCAAGCTAAAGGCTCGTGAACTCAAGAACTTAGTCGGATCAGCTCTCGGAGAGATTTCTAGGGCAGAGAATAGCTCAAAAACCCAAGAATACTCAGCAAGAGGGTGGAGAAATGCTCCAAATGTGTGGAAGGACGAGCCAATGACGTCCTATTTATAGGATTGAGGCGCAGTACGGCCTAAGGAGTCAATACGGTCCGTACTGAGTTTTTGAACTACAGTACGGCCGTACTGAAGTTCAAAAACTTCAGTACGGCCGTATTGATTTCATTATGGCCGTATTGTAGTTCAAATGGCTCAGTACGGCCGTACTGAACCTCTAGGAGGGCGTATTGAGCTCCAATCCTCACACACCCTTATTCTAAGCTACTCTAAGACTTCTAGACCTACAAAGAATCATCCTAGGGTCTTCCAGGAGTCCTTCCGGCTGACTTTCCTTCGCTCGTCGAGAGTCTGAGTCTTATTTCCGACCCGGACAATTTTAGGGGTCTACAGCTGCCCCCCCTTTACTTAGTCGAACAACTTTTTTGGTGTACCGGTTGACAAGTAAAGGAGTTGACCCAATTGTCCGGGGAGTAAGCCATCCTTCCGACTTGTAGTGTCTTCAGGTGGGAAAATTGTTGAGTAGCCTCTCTAGGTTGAGTTTGCCCTCTCCAGGGTGAGTATTAGTCGTCGCCTCTCCAGGCTCGTGCATACCTCGGTGTTTCTGACGACCTCGGTAGCGTGAGTTTGCCCTCTCCAGGGTCTGCATGCCTCCGTGTTTCTGACGACGTTGGCAGTTGCATACCTCCGTGTTTCTGACGATGTCGGTAGCTGAGTATTAGTCGTCGCCTCTCCAGGCTCGTGCATACCTCGGTGTTTCTGACGACCTCGGTAGCGTGAGTTTGCCCTCTCCAGGGTCTGCATGCCTCCGTGTTTCTGACGACGTTGGCAGCTGCATACCTCCGTGTTTCTGACGACGTCGGTAGATGAGTATTAGTCGTCGCCTCTCCAGGCTCGTGCATACCTCGGTGTTTCTGACGACCTCGGTAGCGTGAGTTTGCCCTCTCCAGGGTCTGCATGCCTCCGTGTTTCTGACGACGTTGGCAGCTGCATACCTCCGTGTTTTTGACGACGTCGGTAGCTGAGTATTAGTCGTCGCCTCTCCAGGCTTGTGCATACCTCGGTGTTTCTGACGACCTCGGTAGCGTGAGTTTGCCCTCTCCAGGGTCTGCATGCCTCCGTGTTTCTGACGACGTTGGCAGCTGCATACCTCCGTGTTTCTGACGACGTCGGTAGCTGAGTATTAGTCGTCGCCTCTCCAGGCTCGTGCATACCTCGGTGTTTCTGACGACCGTGTTTCTGACGACGTCGGTAGCTGAGTATTAGTCGTCGCCTCTCCAGGCTCGTGCATACCTCGGTGTTTCTGATGACCTCGGTAGCGTGAGTTTGCCCTCTCCAGGGTCTGCATGCCTCCGTGTTTCTGACGATGTTGGCAGCTGCATACCTCCGTGTTTCTGACGACGTCGGTAGCTGAGTATTAGTCGTCGCCTCTCCAGGCTCGTGCATACCTTGGTGTTTCTGACGACCTCGGTAGCGTGAGTTTGCCCTCTCCAGGGTCTGCGGTTTGCCCTCCCCAGGGTTGCATACCTCCGTGCTTCTGGCCACTTTGGTAGCGTGAGTTTGCCCTCTCCAGGGTCTGTGGTTTGCCCTCCCCAGGGTTGCATACCTCCGTGCTTCTGGTCACTTTGGTAGCGTGAGTTTGCCCTCTCCAGGGATTTGTGATGATTTTGTCTCCACAGTCCACGATGTTGCTTCGACGGTTGTTTTTGATTTTGGTG
Organism: Cajanus cajan; assembly: GCF_000230855.2. Classification (NCBI taxonomy): domain Eukaryota; kingdom Viridiplantae; phylum Streptophyta; class Magnoliopsida; order Fabales; family Fabaceae; genus Cajanus; species Cajanus cajan. The sequence continues at coordinate 46,317,600 of NC_138525.1, forward strand.
CCGCTGAGGGCTGGATAACGCAGGGATCCGTCTAGGGGATGTGCAGTTACTCATAGGTTCTTGTGTCCCAACTTTCCATTGCGTAGTTGGTGCCCACTGGGGAAATTCTGATTCCTTGGGGATGCAGACACAAAGATGCTCTTTCTGAGGTGAGCGATGCCTTATGATTGGCTGACGTCATTTCGACGTTGGTGGAGTATCCCGGTTATCCTTATTCGGGTGACTTTTTTGATTTTCTGGTTTTGTTGCCTCTGCGTAGGCTGTTATCCGCTGGGGGATTCTTTCGTATTGATCTTGATTGGCCTCTTCTGTTTAGGCAGATTATCTTGACGTTCGATGTTTGGTTGAATACCGAATTCCGCTTGGGGAATGGTTATTGATCTTTTTGGATTTTCTCTTTTTGAAGGAGTGCCTCTGAGTAGGCGAATGGGGATTGAGGATCTTATGTATCCCAGAGTATTATTTAGAAAGCCTCTTCAGGCTTAGCTTCACTCGTCGCTTGAGTTGGAAAGCTATCTTCCACTGAGGAAGTCTAAGTCCTTTGACTCGGATATTTTGTTTGGATGATCATGCTTCCATTGGGGAATCTTGCTGATCTTGCTCTGATAGCTTTCACTGGGAATTCGGCCCAAGAGTGCAAGCTGAGATGTCTCTGGGGAGTATTATTTCGGCAAGCCTCTCCAGGCTCAGTTATTCTGTACGATTGTTGGATTTTCTGAATTTTTGCCTTTTTTGTCGATTTTTCGGCTTTTTCTGTTGGCTGCTGTCATACACAAGAAATTTTTCCTATTTTTCTATTTTATGCGACTGCCTCATGATAAGGTCTTTGAATGTGCAACTAATGTGTGTGATGCACAAAATGCAAGTTTAATCATTTTGTTAATGTTTTTAGAAAAATGAATGGCTCTCCCTATCCTCCTCTTCTTGGAGGAATTTCTGTCGTCGACGTGAGGGAGGATTTCTGTGAGCCTCTTACGCAGGAGATTACGGATTTTATAGGAACCCCTCCAACTTTCTTTATTGACCGATTATTAAAGGAATTTCGTACAATTTTTAAGAAACACCAATTTAGAGGCATAATCACATGGTCAAGAGAAGAGAAATGAATAGATATTTTATTGATATTCACAAATGTTTTTACAGAAAGATATACAAAAGGAATTTCTGAAGAATGGCTGGCCAGGGTAGGCTATATACATTAGGCTTAACAATTATATCTGTAATTGTTGCTCTTACGTTCCCCTAATTGCTTCGGGTGAGATGCCTGAGCCAGGAGTGTAGACACTGCAAGACGCTTGCTTCTAGAAGATAATCACTTGAACCGCCTTTCGGTTTTCGATTCAAGTGATCGTTGCTTGCTTTATTTTTGTGTCTTATTCTTTTGCCCCTAATTTTTGCCTAGGACGTATCCTAGCGGGGATAAATTCGCCTTTATTTTGCCTAGTACCCTTGTACTGGCGGGCTTTTTATTTTGCCCTAACTTTTGCCTAGGACGCCCTTTTCGGGTTTTCATCCTAGCGGGCCTATGCAAGCAACGTCTTCAAGCATAGTATTTCTTTACCACGTCAGCGTTGACTGGGTATCGAAGTTCTTCTCCATCCATGTCCGTGAGGATCAATGCTCCTCCTGAGAAGGCTCGCTTCACCACGTATGGTCCTTCGTAATTCGGGGCCCACTTTCCGATTTTGTCCTTTTGCGCTGGTAGCAACTTCTTCATTACCAGCTCTCCCTCATGGTAGACTCGAGGGTGGACTTTCTTGTCAAAAGCCTTTTTGATCTTCCTCTGATAGGCTTGACCATGGCATATGGCGTTCAGCCGTTTCTCTTCAATAAGATTCAACTGGTCGTATCGGCTTTGAACCCATTCTGCCTCGGAAAGTTTTGCTTCCATGATTACCCTTAGAGAAGGTATCTCGACTTCGACAGGTAGAACTGCCTCCATCCCATAGACGAGGGAGAATGGAGTAGCTCCTGTAGATGTGCGTACTGAAGTCCTATAACCATGAAGAGCGAAGGGTAACATCTCATGCCAGTCTTTAAATGAGACAACCATCTTTTGCACTATTTTCTTGATGTTTTTATTGGCTGCCTCGACTGCCCCATTCATCTTTGGCCGATATGGGGAAGAGTTGTGGTGTTGGATCTTGAATTCTTGGCACAGTTCTTCCACCATTTTGTTATTCAAATTAGATCCATTATCAGTGATGATTTTATCGGGAATACCGTATCTGCATATAATGTTCTTCTTGATGAAGGATGTTACCACCTTTCGGGTCACATGAGCATACGATGCCGCTTCTACCCATTTGGTGAAGTAGTCAATGGCCACAAGGATGAATCTATGTCCATTGGATGCTTTCGGCTCGATGGGTCCAATAACATCCATGCCCCACATTGCGAATGGCCAAGGTGAAGCCAATACGTTGAGTGGAGTCGGTGGGACATGAATGTTGTCGGCGTATGCTTGACACTTATGGAATTTTCGCACGTACTGGTAACAATCCCTTTCCATGGTCGACCAATAGTATCCCGCCCTGAGGATCTTTTTAGCCATTGCAGGCCCGGGGATATGGGTACCGAAAACCCCCTCATGTACTTCTTTGATCATATTTTGAGCTTCGACTTGGTCTATACATCTCAACAAGACCGAGTCATAATTTTTCTTATAGAGGGTTTCACCGACTAGCAGAAATCCCATGGCCCTTCTTCGGATATGCTTCTTGTCATTATCGTTGGCCGCATCAGGATATTCCTCTTTTGTTAAATATTGCTTGATGTCATGGAACCATGGACAATCATCGACAGCTTTATTTATCAGAAGGCAGAACGCTTGCTTATCGTGCCGCCGGATATTGATGATGGGCATTTCATGCTCACTATCCAAGGCGAACATCGACGAGAGCGTAGCAAGAGCGTCGGCAAACTGATTCTCCTCCCTTGGAATGTATTCAAAGACGACACTTTGGAAGAGATGTGTCAAATCTTTGATGTGCTCAACATATGGTATCAGTTTAGGATTTTGGACTTCCCAATCACCTCGTAGTTGGTAGATGACTAGGGCCGAATCACCAAACACTTTGAGCTTTAGGATACCATTGTTGATGGCTGCTTGGATTCCCAACGAGCAAGCCTCGTATTCAGCCATGTTGTTTGTACAATCGAAGTTGAGTCTTGCCGTTATGGGAATGTATTTTCCTTGTGGAGAGATTAGCACTGTGCCAATCCCTCGTCCAAGCATGTTGGAGGCTCCATCAAAATACATGGTCCACGCATCATCTTTAGGCTCTTCATGTTGTAGATTCATTATATCCTCATCGGGGAAATTATCCTGAAGGGATTGGTAGTCGTTGGTCGGCCCGTGTGCTAGGTAATCAGCTAGGGTACTGCCCTTGATGGCCTTTTGTGTGACATTTATGATGTCAAATTCTGATAACTGTACTTGCCATCGGGCAATCTTCCCAGTGATTATTGGTTTGTCGAACACGTACTTAATTGGATCCATTTTGGAAACCAACCAAGTAGTATGCCTAATCATATACTGCCTGAGCCGTTGTGTTGCCCATGCTAATGCACAGCACGTCTTTTCTAATGGCGTGTAGCGGGTTTCATAGTCGAGAAATTTCTTGCTCAGGTAGTAGATGGCTCGTTCTTTCTTTCCCATTTCATCTTGTTGTCCTAGCACACCTCCCATGGACTCATCAAGCACGGTTAAGTAGAGGATTAATGGTCTTCCCTCGACAGGTGGCACCAATACTGGTGGATTGGCCAAGCACTGTTTGATCTTATCAAAAGCTTGTTGACAATCCTCATCCCAAGATTCGGAATGATTCTTGCGCAACAGCCTGAATATTGGTTTGCACGTGTCAGTCAACTGTGCGATGAACCTTGCGACATAGTTCACCCTGCCGAGGAATCCTCTTATTTCTTTCTTGGTCTTAGGAGGAGGCATTTCCATTATTGCCTTCACTTTATCGGGGTCCACCTCTATGCCTTTTTTACTGACGATGAACCTGAGAAGCTTACCCGACCGAACTCCGAAAGTACACTTATCCGGATTTAGCTTAAGCTGATACTTGCGAAGCCGGTTGAATAATTTTCTCAAATATTGGATATGGTCCATTTCGTCCTTTGACTTTGCGATCATGTCGTCCACGTATACTTCGATTTCTTTGTGGATCATGTCGTGGAATAACATCACCATCGCTCGTTGGTAGGCGGCACCCGCATTTTTGAGTCCAAAAGGCATCACCCTGTAGCAGAAAGTGCCCCAGGGTGTAATGAAGGAAGTTTTCTCGCGGTCTTCCACATTCATCTTGATTTGGTTGTACCCAGAGTACCCATCCATAAAGGAATAGAGTGTGTTCGTGGCTGTATGATCCACTAGTGTATCGATGTGTGGTAAGGGAAAATCGTCCTTTGGACTGGCACGATTCAGATCCCTGTAGTCAACACAAACTCTAACCTTTCCATTCTTTTTAATGACTGGCACGATGTTAGCCAGCCATTCGGGATACTGAGATACAACCAAGAATCCCGCGTCTAATTGCTTTTCTACCTCCTCCTTGATCTTTAAAGACCACTCGGGCTTGATTCGTCGGAGCTTTTGTTTGACGGGTCGAAACCCTTCTTTCAACGGTAACTTGTGCTCGACGATGTTAGAGTCCAAACCGGGCATATCATGATACGACCATGCAAATACGTCCTTATATTCCCTTAACAATTGGATCAATTGCGCCCTTATTTCATCACTGATATGGGTCCCAATGTTGACCTCTTTTATCTCTTGGCCCTGCCCCAAATTCACGGTCTCCAATTTCTCTTGATACGGTTGGAGTAGACGAGCTTCTTGATCTAGCAGTCTTTGCAGATCCGGAGAGATGGTCTCCTCATCACTGTCCAACTCAACCCATTCATCCTCAACTTTCAGATCCCGGTCGGAGCGAACAATCACAGACATAATTGTTTTATCGGTTCTGTTTTTGGTTTCGAATTATTAATGTTAAAGAGAGAAAGAGAGAAAAGAATAAATGAGAGAATGATGTGTGAAAAATGCCTCTTTATTGATATGTATAAAAAACTGTACAAAAAAACCCTTATTTACATGAAAAGGATCTCATGATCTCGGGTACTGATCATGAGTCCCAAAAAGAAAAGAAAAATGTGGAGGGGCCCTATCGTGGCTTGCTCTTCTCTCTACTCCTGCTTCGGCAGAGGATTCTTGCTCACGTCGGGCGCTGTCGAATCAAAAGTGATCCACCAAACATCGATAAGGTCTTGGACCTTATATTTGAGAGCTCTACAGTTCTCCGTTGAATGCCCTGGTGCCCCCGAATGGTATAGACATTTGTCTTGCGGATTGTACCAATCGGGGTAAGGTGGATCAATTTTCCTTGGTGGAATGTAAGCTAGAAGATGAGCTTGCACTAGCTTCGGCAGGAGGTCGCTATATGTGGTCGAAAGTTTATCAAACTTCTTAACAGGGTTGTACTGCGACTTTCCCGACTTCGAAGCGGAGGAAGATGAAGAAATAGTTACGGCGTTGACTCCTCCCTCCTTATTCTTCCCATAGGTCTTCTTAGCTTCAAATGATTGGGAAGGCTTAGCTAGCTTCCCACTTTTCAGCCCTTGTTCCACTCTTTCTCCAATGGTGATGATGTCTGAAAAGAGCGTTGTCGTGTTCCCTATCATCTTGTCATAATAGGGACCGGTCAACGAGTTTATAAACAGGGACACCGTCTCCTTATCCAACAGCGGGGGCTCTATTTGTGCCGCCAACTCCCTCCATCGTTGGACGTATGCCTTAAAGGATTCATCACTTTTCTTACTCAAGGCTTGAAGATCGGACCTATTGGGTGTTAGGTCGATGTTATACTTGTAGCGCTTGAGAAATGCGTCGGCCAACTGCTTCCATGTACGCACCTGATTCCCATCCAGCTGCATATACCAGTTGAGTGCGGTGTCAGCCAAGCTCTCTTGGAAGCAATGGATTAAGAGCTTTTCATTAGTGGCATATGCAGCCATCTTTCGGCAATACATGGTGAGATGACTTTTGGGGCAAGTCGATCCCACATACTTTGGGAGATCGGGCACTTTAAATTTGGGAGGGAATTGGATGTCCCTCACTAAGCACATGTCGGCGGCATCTTTGATATCAAAATCATGCCCCTCCATAGCCCTCAGCCGGTCCTCGAGAGCGTGGAATTGCTCCTTTGAAATCTCGGGCTCTCTAATTGTAATCCCCGCCCCAAGGGATACAGCTTGCGGAGGCTCTTGCTCTTGCTCCTCCTCATGATGGGACTCATGGTCACTGTGTTGAGCCCCGTGTATGTTTTGGTGACGCATGAGTTTCATCATTTGCGCCATTTGCTCCTTGAGCTGTGAGAGCTCGGCTGTAAGCTTCCTATTTTGTTCCTCCAACGCCTCCATTTTCTTGAGTTTCTGCGCGCGCGTGAGGACAGAGAAATGACCAGCCACTTTCTAAAATGAATGCTTAATCTAATTAGTTTATTTATGGAATGAATACACTCTTGACATGAGCTTGATAACCTTCTATCTTTAAGGTGCTACCTTTTTAAGACGGAGGTTTACCAGCCTCCTTGACTTATGATCTCTCCCCTAACGGAGAATCTCAATAGTCATGGGTCTCTTTCACTCATGTCAAGGGGTATTGGTGAGCCTAAAATGAATGGTTATGAGGATGCATGATGTCTTATTGGTAATGATGCACATGCTCCTCACTTTTATTATATTTTCACACATGGTATTTCCTCTCATGTCATGGCATTTTTCATGCATGGGGGTTATTCTTAGACCTCATCACGAGGTTTATTATTAATGCATAAACAATGTCACATAGACCTATACACAAACAATTCACTCATCCACGAACAGTCACGAGCGAATCACGAGGTAGGGGTTTCCTGCAGACAAGTGCATATTCAAGGAGGTTCTAACTGTTCTCACCGGTCTAAGGCCCCCAAGGTGCCCCCATTATAGGGACCCAATCCCTCTCGTCGTAAGTCGATGGAAAGCTCCAACGCACTGTCGGACTTGAGTTCATGGTTTTCACCTTGAGTGATGCTTTCCGACAACGGTCTACGGGCACCTATAGACCCATTCGACAACCGGCCGTACTAACATCCACTCCCTATGGCTTTCCACTCATGCCCCCGGGTATAGAGGGAACTGTTGTGTGCAAAGGTTCGTGTGCAGTTTATATTTCAAACAATTGCGAAAATTTAAACATCCAACAGTTATTAAAGCCAATTAGGTAAAACATATTATCATACAAGCGAGGGGTAATGAAGTAATTTTAAACTATCATTTTAGAAATAATCCATCACTAAATGGGACTGACTCTCGAGGCTTCCCCAGCAGAGTCGCCATCTGTCGCCACCCGCCGAAACGGACATTGGCATTCGCGACGATGGTTGGACTCTTTTTAGTTTTGAAAAATGATGGATTGTTAGAACGACTTATTCTCAAACTGAGACCTCATCGAACTAACAATTTTGTTAAATAATTCTCACCAATCCGTATTAATCCCAAACGGGACCCTCCATGGATTAGTGGTTTTCGCAAAAAGGGGTTCTTGGAGTCGCCACCAATGTTTTACTCAAAACATTGGAAAAAGACATAAGGCAATTGATTTTCGCAAATCAACTTTGGCCATTACAACCAGAGTTTGGGTAAGGGAGTCGATTACGTGTGGGGAAGGTGTTAGCACCCCACAACGCCCCTTTCGGGTTCCCTATGACAGATTATTTCATAAATAATAGCGTAAAATTACTAAACTACCCCTATTTATTAGAACGATTATAAGTAAACTATCTACATGATGAAAGTTTTAAACGTGCAATGCAACAATCAAAAAGCGATAAATGAAAGCGGTAAAAGAAAGGATTTGGAAAGAAACCTTCGAAGCGGGCTTTTATATATTCAAAAAGGAGTGAGGAGGCTTTTTGGCGCTCCTTCCCACTACACGTTCGCTCGCTCCTTTCCCTAAAAATAAATATTAACTATGGAAATCAAAGAGATTTCCCTTCGACTTGTTCGAGTCTCAAGCTAAAGGCTCGTGAACTCAAGAACTTAGTCGGATCAGCTCTCGGAGAGATTTCTAGGGCAGAGAATAGCTCAAAAACCCAAGAATACTCAGCAAGAGGGTGGAGAAATGCTCCAAATGTGTGGAAGGACGAGCCAATGACGTCCTATTTATAGGATTGAGGCGCAGTACGGCCTAAGGAGTCAATACGGCCGTATTGATTTCATTATGGCCGTATTGTAGTTCAAATGGCTCAGTACGGCCGTACTGAACCTCTAGGAGGGCGTATTGAGCTCCAATCCTCACACACCCTTATTCTAAGCTACTCTAAGACTTCTAGACCTACAAAGAATCATCCTAGGGTCTTCTAGGAGTCCTTCCGGCTGACTTTCCTTCGGTCGTCGAGAGTCTTTGAGTCTTATTTCCGACCCGGACAATTTTAGGGGTCTACACTCATTAAGTATAACTCCATCGTTTGCCTATATTCTTCCACAGTCATATTCTTTTGATGGAGTCTTTGGAGCTTATTGATAAGCTCCCTAGTATAGTAAGAGGGTATATGCCTCCTCCTCAAGGCACTCCTTAATTCATTCCAATATTGAATTGGAGGGTCATTATGGAGACGCCTATCTCTCACAAGAGAAGTCCACCAATACATGGCATGACCTTGAAAGCTTAGGGTGGCTAAGGGGACTTTTCTTTCTTCACTCACTTGATGGCAAGTGAAAATTTGTTCCACCTTCATTTCCCAATCTAGGTACCCCTCAACATCATCCTTTCCATGAAAATAAGGGAGATCTACCTTAGATTCCCTTGGTTTGGGGGTCCTATGCACCCTTCTAGGAGGTGGTTGATAATGATCTCCTAAAGCAAGGCTATCATCATGCATTGACTCTCCTAGGGTTGAATTATGTTGGGAGCTATGTCTACTTCGGTGCTTGTGGTGTAATTTTTCTTCTTTCTCCTTTAATAAACGAATCTCTTCCTCTAAGATAGCAAGTTGAGCCTCTCTTTCAAGTTTTTCTTTAAGTTTTTGCTTGGCTTCTTGCTTCTTCCAAATTTTAAGTGATCTTAATTCACGTGTTACTTTTGACAAGTCATTGTAATCACTTGAATTACTTTCACTTTGAGGAGTAGAAAACTCTTCCATTATAGAAGAAAGTTGATTTTTGAAGAATGATCTTTGAAAATCAATTGTTTTTATGCAAGGTTAAGACTAAGTACTTAGAGGATTATGTATACAAATTGAACTTTGGAGGGAGGTGAGCTACTAGGAGCCACTTAAAAACCAAGCCTCTTCAAGTAAAAATTACTAATCCCCTTTGTAGTTAATCTCTACCAAATTCTTTTCAATGAAAATTGTTTTTTTTTTTTGATGTTTTTGTGAACTATGATAAACTAGACGTATGAAAGCAAGTAAAACAAGTATTAAACAAAAAATTAAACTTCCTAAACGTGTCCTAAGGTGAGAGCTTGAGAGATACCAAAGATCAATCAAGGACCACTCCCACCAAGTACTAACGAAAATTGTAAACTTAAGGAGAGATGGTTGTGTACCAAAGACACTCCCAAGACACTCCTTGAAATGGCCAAATACAAAGTATAAACAACAAATAACAAGTGGCTGGAATGAAGGAATAAAACAGCCACAAAGAATTAGTGATGGATTAGTGACCAAATTTTGCAACAAAAATTCAAATTAGTAAGGTAAAATCGGTCACTGAAAATCCGTCACTAATGCTTATATATATTTTTTTTTTAAAATTCAAATACAATTCAAATTGAAACTCCTCCAATCTTCACGGTGTGAGTCCAGTCCAGCCACCAATTTCTAGCCAACAAAATGTGTATGGTGTGTATATTTGAATAGTCAAAACCGAGAGCTCTCTAGCTTCCTTCCTCCTCCTTTCCTTAGGCTTCTTTTGATGACCCTTGTAGAACTAGCTTCTAGGAAGATAGGTTAGGTCAAACTAAGGCCACTCTTTGATTAACACATCAATAAGAACAGCAAAGAGTATTGAAGGAAAAGAAAGACAAGAGTAGATTAAAGGATGACAAGATTATATGACACAAAGAATGAGTTGACTAGAACAAGAAGGAGTTGACCTATGAATAGTTCTAGAATGGATGCTCAAAACCAAAAAAAAAAACTCAAAGATGTAGTAGCTGAAATTATTATGAATCAAACACAATTACAAACCGAGAAGAAACAAATAAGAATTCAAACTCCTTTAATTGGCTTTTACTTTTCAAATTTTGGTTTAGCACTTTTTTTTTTAATCACTTATGTTTGGAATTTCTTTTGATCTTTCTTCTATTTTTTTTTTTACTCAATTAGGAGTTGCCTTTTGCTGCTCACAAAAAATGTATCATATGATTCTCGGTCACACTTAATAGTAGTACTAAAAACCGGTTTAGAATAGTTGCCAAATACAAGTGAAATATGTCATGCTTTTGATGCTTGCTAGTTTGAATGGCACATGCACGGTTTTTAGGCTCCAAACTCAAATTCAAATTTGAATTTCCAAACACAAATTTCAGCACACTCCAAATTAAACAAAATCAAACCTCACGGATTAGAAAGAAAAATTTCAAGACATTTTCAAAAATTTGGAAACCTAAAATTCTAAGAAAACTACTAATGATCTAGTAGTAGCTTATGAACTCAAAAAATGAAACAAAAATTATGAGCATATACCAAAGCTATGGATCTCGGCCAAATCCAAAAAATTGTTTCAAGATGCAAATCAAAATTCAAACGGATCAACAAGCATAGCTAAGAAAGATGAACATATAAGAACTACACAAACCTACTAGACATGGATTTCAAAATAAAAGACTCAAGCATTCAATTGACCGAAAAAAAATTCAAATATGACTCAAAGAAAATAAAAGGAACATAGGCAGAAAATTCCTAATTAAACACAAGAAGTTAGCATGATTCATGAAAGCATATTACATAGGCGCATATATGAATCATTCAAAGCAACATGAAACTAGATCCATCAAATTTTAAGGCAAAAATAGATCTAGGAATGAAGCAACTCTCATGTGACAAGAACTCAAAGATAAGATGAACAAAAATTGAAAACAAATTTCCACGGATCACACCACAAAAGATAAGAATCAACACTTATCTCTTGAAGACAAAACCGGATGCTCTTGATACCACTTGATGTGCTTCCACTTGGATGCACATAGGAAGAACTTTAAGTCTCCACGGATCCTTGGAAGAGGCTTCAAGGATTGGATCTCCACAGAGACTCAAGGTGGCCCAAGCTTGCTTCTAGCTAAGTTCCACGGAAGAGAGGGTGTCCTAGCTCTACAAAGAGAAGCACTCAAGGAGGGTAGAGTAGGAAACCAAAGGGACTTTCGGAGGGTGAGTTTTCAAGTGAAGAAATCTCATTCAATTAATTCCAAAAGTGCTATAAGACTCAGCCATAGGAAGATTTATAGGTGAAATTAGGTTAAGGGTTTAAGTTGGGTTCACCTAGAGTTAAGTAAAACCATGGTATGGTTAACTTAACTCTAGGCGCCAAAATTTGAATTCTAAAATTCAAATTTTGGTGCCAACCGGCCACCCCCTCCATGTGCTCTCATTTGGCATGTAATTAGGAGGCCATTTGAGTTGCATTTCGGATCACACCATGTGCATGTGTTGCACATGGCCGAAATGCACACCAAATGTGCTTTTAATTACATGCTAATGAAAATACACATGCAACCTTAATTAACCCTAAATTCCAAATGACCTCTACATGTAATTCCTACACTACAAAAGGCCGAAAATACAAGGCCCAAAAGAAAATACAAGGCTCCAAGGCCCAACCCTATACTAACCCTAATCTAATGGGCTTGAGCTAAAGCCCAACAAAATAAAGTGATGGGCCTTTCTTGGGCTTGGGCCCACTCTTCATGCATCCTTCTTGCCATTGCTCTAGTAGTTGGGCCCTTAGCCCATGGGCCTCCTCCATCATTAGGTCTCATCATCATATGATGAACCTAACTAAACCAAATCAAATAATTTTGAAATAAATCATGGAACATTTTGGAGTCTTGGCCGCCTAGCTCATCACTTGTGTTCTTGGCCGAATTCTAGATTCTCATTCAAGCTTTGAAGCTTGCCTTCCAAGATTCTAAACCTTAGTAGGTTTGGCTGACCTTACCATGGTTCTTAAATGAACCATGGTCAAGGTTAGCTTCTACTACAAGTTTTAGAAATCATGGATGGTTAGCTACACCTTACCATGGTACCTAGTGAACCATGGTTAAGGTTAGCTTACACTACAAGCTACCTCTCCCTATATATTTGTATTTTCTACTCTTGTGAGACCCTCCCCCCTTTTCCTTTTTCCCGGATTTCCTTTACACTCTCATTCACTTCTCCTTTACTCTTCTATTTTGGTTGATTCTTGTTCTCTAGGTGGTGCTCTTTTGGATTGAAGGTGCTGAGTGAAGGTCAGATTTCGTGTTGAATCGTGCGGAGCTTCTTTCCTTCTTCCTTCTCCGTTCTCCATCTCTTTCAAGCTCTTTCTTCTCCATTGTCTCTTCCCGAAGCTCGGAAATCTTCTATCGAGGTAAGGGAAGTTAGTATTTTGTTGCGTTTTTGGCTAGAAAATAGGACTAGGAACTCATTTGGCTGCTGGTGATTGATTATGTTTGGCTGAGTTGCTGAAAATTGGGTTTTGCGGTTTTTTTTGTGGTTTTGAGTCAAAATTTGGGTTTCTTTGATTTGTTGTTGCATGCACATAAAGCTGGTACTTTCGAACTCCTTGATGAAAATGTGACACTTTGAATTGTTTGCATGCTGGTTTTCTGTTAAGATTTGCAGGTTTTGAGCAATTTTCAAACTTGGGGAATTTGCTACTGTGTTTCGCGCTGGGCGCTATTCTTCGCGCCGGGCGCATGACCACCAGGAGACTCTATTTCGCCAAGCTTGCTGAGCGCAAGGGTGTGTGCGTTGGGCGAGCTTGAAAATAGGGGTCTCTGGTTGGCCCTCGATGGGCGCGCCTTGAGCTGCGCTAGACGCGATAGCAATGGTAACATGTGGGGGGATGCTCTAGTGTCGCGCTGGGTGCGTGTTTGGGTTCGCTGGGCGCGGAGGCTCCTTTGGAGTCTCTGCCAAGAGGGCGCTAGGCACAATGCAAATTGCACCGGGCGCGAGACCTTAGTGGGTCTCTGCCTTCCCCACGCTGGGTGCGGGTTAGGCCACGCTGGGCGCGTGAGACCCCTTGAGTCTCTGCCTTCCCCACGCTGGGCGCGGGTTAGGCCACGCTAGGCGCGTGAGAGCCTTGAGCTCTCTGGCTGAGGTGCGTCGGGCGCAAGTATGCTTGCGCCGGGCGCGCTAGTCCCCTGGTGACCTCTAGATGTGCCACGCCGGGCGCAACCATGAGTGCACCGGGTGCGCAGGAACATGTTTAATTGATGTATAAATTAGCTGATAAACTTTGTTGAAAAGGCTGTAAAAGGTTGTTTTAAGCTGAATTGGATGTCTTGCTGTGTTGAGTTAGTTGTTATTGATAAGTGTAGATGCCTTATATATGTCATTGCTGTACTCTGGAATGATGAGCTAAGGAGTGAGTAGAAAGTTGTGTCGAATTCTACTAATTATGTTGTATGCTGATGGATTGTGCTGTGCTGTTTGATTTCTGAACTGTATGCTGATATGTGAACTAGCCGCTATGTCAGTGCTGATAGCCACTATTGTGGTGATGTTATAACCACTATGGTGGTGCTGTTATAACTGCTATGGCGGTACTGTTAGCCACTGTCGCCACCGGCCCGAAACGGGCTTTCGGCATTCGCGAAGGATGGTTGGACTCTTTTATTTGTTTAAAAATATGGATTGCTAGAATGACTTATTCTCAAACTGAGACCTTGTCAAACGAGCAATTTTATTAAAAGGCTCACCAATCCATGTTAATCCCAAGCGGGACCCTCCATGGATTAGCGGTTTTCATAAAAAAGAAGGGTTCATGGAGTCGCCACCAATGTTTTACTCAAAACATTGGAAAAAGAAGTTTAAGGCAATCGATTCAAAGATCGACTTCGGCCATGACAACCAGAGTCGGGTAAGGGAATCGATTACGCGTGGGGAAGGTGTTAGCACCCCACAACGCCCCTTTCGAGTTCCCTATGACAGATTATTTATTAAATAATAGCGCAAAATTACTAAATTACCCCTATTTATTCTAAGCAATTATAAATTAACTATCTACATGATGACAGTTTAAATATGTACACACGGAAAGCGGTAAAAGAAGGGACTTTAAAGAGATAAACCTTTGAAGCGTGCTTTCTTATATATCTTGACAGAAATTGGGAAGCGTTTTGGCGTTCCCTCCCTCTACAAGACCGCTCGCTCCCTCCTATAAAATTTTAACTATGGAAATCCGGAGGATTTCCCTTCGACTAGGTTCGAGACTCAAGCAAATGGCTCGTGACTCAAGAACTTCGTCGGATCAACTCTCCGAGTGATTTCTAGGCAGAGCACTGCTCAAAAAAACCCAGAATACTCAAGAAGAGGGTTAAAACTCCGTGTGAAAGTGTAGAATGACGTCCAATTGACGTCATATTTATAGGGATGAGGCGCAATACGGCCTCTGGGGGTCAATACGGTCCGTATTGAAGTTTTGAACTACAATACGGCCGTATTAAATTCAGTACGGCCGTATTGAAGTTCAAAAAACCTCAATACGGCCGTATTGAGTTCAGTGCGGCTGTATTGTAGTTTAAAATGTTCAATACGGCCGTATTGAACTTTTGGGAGGCCGTATTGGGCTTCATTCCCTCCACTTTCTTATTTTTTGCTACTCTAAGACCTCTAAACCTACAGATTGTCATCCCACGGTCTTCTAAGAGTCCCTTTGGCTGACTTTCCTTTGATCTTCGAGAGTCTTCGAGTCTTATTTCTGACCCGGACAATTTTAGGGGTCTACAGCTGCCCCCCCTTTACTTAGTCAAACGGCCTTTTGGTGTACCGTTTGATAAGTAAAGGAGTTGACCCAATTGTCCGGGGAATAAGCCATCCTTCTGACTTGTAGTGTCTTCAGGTGGGAAAATTGTTGAGTAGCCTCTCCAGGTTGAGTTTGCCCTCTCCAGGGTGAGTATTAGTCGTCGCCTCTCCAGGCTCATGCATACCTCCGTGTTCTTGACAACCTCGGGGTAGCTGAGTACCGCCTCTCCAGGCTATACCAACGTGTTCTTGACAACCTCGTGGTAGTTGCATACCTCCGTGTTCTTGACAACCTCGGGGTAGCCGAGTACCGCCTCTCCAGGCTATACCAACGTGTTCTTGACAACCTCGTGGTAGTTGCATACCTCCGTGTTCTTGACAACCTCGGGGTAGCCGAGTACCGCCTCTCCAGGCTATACCAACGTGTTCTTGACAACCTCGTGGTAGTTGCATACCTCCGTGTTCTTGACAACCTCGGGGTAGCCGAGTACCGCCTCTCCAGGCTATACCAACGTGTTCTTGACAACCTCGCGGTAGTTGCATACCTCCGTGTTCTTGACAACCTCGGGGTAGCCGAGTACCGCCTCTCCAGGCTATACCAACGTGTTCTTGACAACCTCGTGGTAGTTGCATACCTCCGTGTTCTTGACAACCTCGGGGTAGCCGAGTACCGCCTCTCCAGGCTATACCAACGTGTTCTTGACAACCTCGTGGTAGTTGCATACCTCCGTGTTCTTGACAACCTCGGGGTAGCCGAGTACCGCCTCTCCAGGCTATACCAGCGTGTTCTTGACGACACTGGCAGTTGCATACCTCCATGTTCTTGACAACCTCGGGGTAGCGTGAGTTTGCCCTCTCCAGGGATTTGTGATGATTTTGTCTCCACAGTCCACGATGCTGCTTCGACGATTGTTTTTGATTTTTGTGCCACTGAGGGCTGGATAACGCAGGGATCCGTCTAGGGGATGTGCAGTTACTCATAGGTTCTTGTGTCCCAACTTTCCATTGCGTAGTTGGTGCCCACTGGGGAATTTCTGATTCCTTGGGGGTGCAGACACAAAGATGCTCTTTCTGATGTGAGCGGTGCCTTATGGTTGGCTGACGTCCTTTCGACGATGGTGGAGTATCCCGGTTATCCTTATTCGGGTGACTCTTTTTGATTTTCTGGTTTTATTGCCTCTGCGTAGGCTGTTATCCACTAGGGGATTCTGTCGTATGATTTTGTCTCCACAGTCCACGATGCTGCTTCGACGGTTATTTTTTATTTTGATGCCGCTGAGGGCTGGATAACGCAGGGATCCGTCTAGGGGATGTGCAGTTACTCATAGGTTCTTGTGTCCCAACTTTCCATTGTGTAGTTGGTGCCCACTGGGGAATTTATGATTCCTTGGGGATGCAGACACATAGATGCTCTTTCTGATGTGAGCGATGCCTTATGATTGGCTGACGTCCTTTCGACGTTGGTGGAGTATCCCGGTTATCCTTATTCGGGTGACTCTTTTTGTTTTTCTGATTTTGTTGCCTCTGTGTAGGCTATTATCCGCTGGGGGATTTTGTCATTGATTGTGATTAGCCTCTTCTGTTAGGCAGATCATCTTGACGCTTGATGTTTGGCTGAGAGCCGATTTCCACTTGGGGAATGGTTTATTGATGTTTTTTTGATTTTTTTGCTTTTTGAAGGGGTGCCTCTGAGTAGGCGAATGGGGATTGAAGATCTTATGTATCCCAGAGTATTATTTAGAAAGCCTCTTCAGGCTTAGCTTCACTCATCACTTGAGTTGGAAAGCTACCTTCCACTGAGGAAGTTTAAGTCCTTTCGACTTGGATATTCTGTTTAGACGATCAAACCCTCCTTGGGGAATCTTGCTGATCTTGGTTTGATAGCTTTCACTGGGGAATTTGGCCTGTGAGTGGAAGCTGAGATATCTCTGGGGAGTATTATTTCGGCGAGCCTCTCCAGGCTCAATTATTCTGTACAATTTGTTGAGTATTATTTCGGCGAACCTCTCCAGGCTCAGTTATTCTGTGGGAGTATTGTTTCGGCAAGCCTCTCCAGGCTCAATTATTCTGTACGAGTATTATTTTGGCAAGCCTCTCCAGGCTCAATTATTCTGAGAGAGTATTATTTCGGCAAGCCTCTCCAGGCTCAGTTATTCTGTACGATGCGATTGATTTTCTAAATTTTTTGCCTTTTTTGTCGTTTTTGGGCTTTTCCTATATTTTTGCCTTTTTTGTCGTTTTTTGGCTTTTTCTGTATTTTTGCCTTTTTTTGTCGTTTTTTGGCTTCTTCTGTATTTTTGCCTTTTTGTCGTTTTTTGGCCTTTTCTGTTGACTGTTGTCATACACAAGCAATTTTTCTATTTTTCTATTTTATGCAATTGCCTCATGATAAGGTCTTTGAATGTGCAACTAATGTGTGTGTGATGCAAAAATGCAAGTTTGATTATTTAATGTTTTTAGAAAAATGAATGGCTCTCCCTATCCTCCTTTTCTTGGAGGAATTTCTGTCATCGACGTGAGGGAATATTTTTGTGAGCCTTTTATGCAGGAGATTATGGATTTTATAGGAACCCCTCCAATTTTCTTTATTGACTGATTATTAAAGGAATTTCGTACAATTTTTATGAAATACCAATTTTAGAGGCATAATCACATGGTCAAGAGAGAAGAGAAAATGAATAGATATTTTATTGATATTCACAAGTGTTTTTACAGAAAGATATACCGAAGGAAATTTCTGAAGAATGGCTAGCCAGGGTAGGCTATATACATTGGGCTTAACAATTATATCCGTAATTGTTGCTCTTTACATTCCCCTAGTTGCTTCGGGTGAGATGCCTGAGCCAGGAGCGTAGATGCTGCAAGACGCTTGCTTCTAGAAGATAATCACTTGAACCGCCTTTCGGTTTTCGATTCAAGTGACCGTTGCTTGCTTTGCTTTTACATCTTATTCTTTTGCCCCTAACTTTTGCCTAGGACGTATCCTAGCGGGGATAATTTTGCCTTTGTTTTGCCTAGTACCCTTGTACTGGCGGGCTTTTTATTTTGCCCTAACTTTTGCCTGGGACGCCCTTTTTGGGTTTTCATCCTAGCGGGCCTATGCAAGCAACGTCTTCAAGCATAGTACTTCTTTACCACGTCAGTGTTGACTGGGTATCGAAGTTCTTCTCCATCCATGTCTGTGAGGATCAATGCTCCTCCTGAGAAGGCTCGTTTTACCACGTATGGTCCTCCGTGATTTGGGGCCCACTTTCCGATTTTGTCCTTTCGAGTTGGTAGCAATTTCTTCATTACCAACTCTCCCTCATGGTAGACTCTTCAGTGCAGCCGTATTGAAGTTCAGAAACTTCAATACGGCCGTATTGAGTTCAGTGCGGCCGTATTGTAGTTTAAAATGTTCAATACGGCCGTATTGAACTTTTGGGAGGCCGTATTGGGCTTCATTCCCTCCACTTTCTTATTTTTTGCTACTCTAAGACCTCTAAACCTACAGATTGTCATCCCACGGTCTTGTAAGAGTCCCTTTGGCTGACTTTCCTTTGATCTTCGAGAGTCTTCGAGTCTTATTTCTGACCCGGACAATTTTAGGGGTCTACAGCCACTAGGGTGGTGCTGTTATAGCCGTTGAGCGGTGCTGATCTAGCTGAATGGTTGTGATGTAGTGTAAGCTGTGTGGGTGTACTAATAGTGGTAGATATTTCCATTGTATATTCTATATGTATGTTGATTTCTTTACACTAGCTTACCCTTTTGTTGTTTCCATGATGTTTGGACTGCAATGATCATACTATGTATGGGAGCAGGGCAGGAATAGGTCGGTGGCTAGTAGTTGGGTTGTAGCTGGCAGTTGGAGCTAATCCTCTTAGGATGTCTGTATTTTGTTGTTTGGCTACTCGGTGTAGCAATTGATTGATGTATCTTTTGTACACTCTAACCCTATTCAGACTGGAACTTTGTATATTTATATATTCTAGATCCTATATTCATATACTTGTTCTATCTGTCTGGTGTTTCTAGTGTATTGTACCGTGTGTAGTGACCAGCTGTGATGTCTACTGTGCTAAAAATTGCTATGATGATTTGTTGTGCTGTTCATTATTGTTTGGTTTAGTTATTGTTTACTAAATATGCTGTTATTTTTGTAGACGATGACTAAGACCAATGAGCAGATAGCCCGTGCCATAGAGATGATGGCCATGGCTATGCAACAGAAAAATGCCTATTTTGCTAGGATAGAGGCTGAGAGAGCTGCAGCTAGTGCAGCAAGACCTGAAGGGTCACAGGAAAGCCAGGATCTTGCGAAGTTCCGGAAGTGTAATCCTCCACAGTTTGCAGGGGATGCAGATCCAGAGGTAGCTGACCGCTAGATTTGTGAGCTAGAGAAGATCTTTACTGTCCTGGGATGTCCTCCAGAGAGGAGGTTAGTGTATGTTGTGTATATGCTTGTGGGGGAGGCTGAACATTGGTGGAGGGGTACCTGTCAGATGCTTGTTGCCAGAGGAGTTACAGTCGACTGGGAATGCTTCAGGACGGTGTTCATGGAAAAGTATTTCCTTGAGAGCGTGAGACACGCTAAGGAGGCTGAGTTTTTGAGGCTACACCAGGGAGGGATGACGGTTTCTAAATATGCAATGAAATTCGAGCACCTGACTCGTTTTTATTCGCATGGTATAGCTGAGGCCTGGAAATGCAGGAAGTTTGTTGATGGCTTGAGATATGAGCTGAAGAGAGTGGTGGTGCCCATGGCCATCACTGAGTTCCTGGCCTTAGTGGAGAAGTCAAAAGTGGTGGAGCGGTTGGAGGGTGGCAACCGGGTTGTGAGGACTGCTGGAGGGCCATCTGGGTCCAAGAAGGGGGAGAGTCAGAGGAAGCCGTACGACAGGCCCCAGTCACAGCAAGGGGGTTATGTTGCTCGGTAATCTTCTAGTGCTGCTAGTGGAGGTAGACAGAGTGGAGGTGCCACTCTGAGGTGTTTCAGGTGTGTTGGGCCCCACTTTGTCAGGGACTATCCGCACACGGAGAGCCGCTATTTCAGATGTCATCAGATGGGCCACGAGTCGGCCAACTGTCCCACTAGGAGCAGACCAGAGAGGAGAACTCAGAAGAGTGATGGGCAGAGGGCTGAGACTCTGAGGAGTAGTGCACAGAGAGCTGATACTCAGAGGGGTGACAGACCCACTACTGCTGGTAGGGTGTTTGCCTTGACAGGTGCTGAGGCTTCGACTTCTTCTGATCTTGTGAAGGGGAAGGGAAAAGCTGCTGGTAAGGATGTGATGATTCTGTTTGACTCTAGTGCTTCACATTCCTTTATATCTTATGCATGTGCTGCTATGTTGGGTGTGCCTGTGTGTGATTTGGGGTTGAGACTGCTAGTGTCGACGCCCGCTTCTGCTCCTGTGATTGCTTCTGAATTGTGTGTGGGTTGCCCGGTTGTAATGAATGAGAAGAAGTACAAGGTGAACCTAATTTGTTTACCTTTGGTGGATATTGACATAATCTTGGGAATGGATTGGTTGTCTACCAATCGCATTCTAATAGATTGTGCCAATAGGCGGTTGATCTTTCCTCAGGAGGAGGATGAGATGTTGATCTCAGCTGGCCAAGCTGAGTCCTTGCTGAGAGATAGGGCAGAATGCTGTCTTCTGCTTGCTGCATTGAGTGTTGAGACTGAGCGGGTCATTTCTGAAATCGATGTGGTACGGGATTTTGCTAAGGTATTCCCAGATGAGGTGCTTGGGTTGCCTCCGGTTAGGGAGATGGAGTTTAGCATTGACCTGGTTCCAGGTGCGGGACCAGTGTCGGTGGCTCCTTATAGGATGGCTCCTACTGAGCTGGCTGAGCTGAAAGGTCAGTTGGAGGACTTGTTGAAAAAGTAGTTGGTGCAGCCGAGTGTTTCGCCGTGGGGTGCTCCGGTGTTGTTAGTAAGGAAGAAGGATGGAGGTAGTCGACTGTGTGTTGATTACCGGCAGCTAAACAAGTTGACCATTAAGAACAAATATCCACTTCCCTGGATAGATGACTTAATGGATCAACTAAGGGGCGCGTCAGTGTTTTCTAATATCGACTTGAGGTCAGGATATCACCAGATTCGGGTGAAGGAGGGTGACATACCGAAGACTTCTTTCAGGACTAGGTATGGTCACTATGAATATGTTGTGATGCCGTTCGGTGTGACCAACGCCCCCGCAGTGTTCATGGACTACATGAACAGGATCTTCCGACCGTTCTTGGATAAATTTGTGGTGGTGTTTATTGATGATATCTTGATCTATTCAAGAAACCTAGAGGAACATGGAGAGCACTTGAGGACGGTGTTGGAGATTTTGAAAGTGAAGCAGCTGTATGCTAAGCTTTCAAAATGTGAGTTCTGGTTGGATGAGGTGAAGTTCTTGGGCCACGTGATTTTAGCTGAGGGGATTGCTGTTGATCCGGCTAAGGTGGAGTCGGTGTTGCAGTGGGAATGCCCGAGGACTGTCACGGATATTCAGAGTTTTGTGGGCTTAGCGGGTTACTATCGGAGGTTCATTGAAGGATTCTCTAAGATAGTAGCGCCTCTGACCTAGCTGACTAGGAAGGAGCAGCCATTCATTTGGACTGATGCCTGTGAGCGGAGCTTTGATGAGCTGAAGAGGAGGTTGACTACTTCTCTTGTTCTAGTGTTGCCAGATTCTAGTGAGCCTTTTGACGTGTACTGTGATGCCTCTCATCAGGGTTTGGGTTGTGTGCTGATGCAAAATGGGAGAGTGGTGGCATATGCTTCAAGGCAACTGAAGATTCATGAGAGGAATTATCCCACTCATGACTTGGAGTTAGCAGCTGTGGTGTTTTCCTTGAAGATCTGGAGGCATTACTTATATGGTGCCCAGTTCAGCGTCTTCAGTGATCACAGGAGTCTGATGTACTTGTTTGATCAGAAGGAGCTAAACATGAGGCAGAGGCGGTGGATGGAATTTCTGAAGGATTATGATTTTCAGTTGATGTATCATCCGGGTAAGGCCAATGTGGTGGCAGATGCGCTGAGTAGGAAGTCTATCCACATGTCGAGTATGATGGTAAGAGAGCTGGAGCTAGTCGAGAAATTCAGAGATTTGAACCTCTGTGTGGAGTTAGCTCAGGATCACATTAGTTGTGGGGCAGTTACCATAACTAATGAGTTCTTGAGGCAGGTTGGACTCAAGCAGTTGCAGGATGAAGAGTTGGTGAGACTTCTTGGTTTGCTGGGTACCAAGAAGGCTGCTGGTTTTGAGCTGGGAGAAGATGAGATCTTGAGGTTCAGAGGCAGGATTTGCCTACCTTAGGATGCTGAGCTGAGGAGGGCTGTATTGGAAGAAGGCCACAAGAGTAGGCTCAACATACACCCGGGTATGACTAAGATGTACCAAGACCTCAGGAAGAATTTATGGTGGTCTGGTATGAAGAGGGAGATCGTTGAGTATGTGGCGCCCTGTCTGACATGTCAGAAGGCAAAGGTTGAGCATCAGAAGCCGAGTGGGTTGATGTAGCAGATAGAGATTCCGAAATGGAAGTGGGATAGTATCACTATGGACTTTGTTTTTGGGTTACCTAGATCAGCTAGGAACAGTGATGCTATGTAGGTAATTGCTGATCGGTTGACCAAGTCTGCACATTTCTTGCCTGTCAACATTAAGTGGTTCTTGGAGAAGTTGACACAAATATATGTGAGGGAGATAGTACGATTGCACGGGGTGCCTTCAAGTATTATCTCTGACCAGGATCCGAGGTTCACTTCTAGATTTTGGCAGAGTCTACACCAAACTCTAGGCACGAAGCTGAAGCTGAGTTTTGCTTATCATCCGCAGATGGATGGTCAGTCAGAGAAGACATTCCAGTCCTTGGAGGATCTGTTGAGGGCCTGTGTGTTAGACCACTTAGGTAGCTGGGAGGAGGTCCTACCGCTGGTGGAGTTTACTTATAACAACAGCTTTCATGCTAGCATTGGGATGGCACCATATGAAACCCTGTATGGTAGAAGATGTAGGACTCCTCTATGCTGATACCAAGAGGGTGAGTCAGTGGTTGTGGGACGGGAGTTGATCCTACAGACTACTGAGAAGGTGAAGATGATCCAGGAGAAGATGAAAACTGCTCAGAGTAGGCAGAAATCATATGCAGATAAAAGGCGTAAGCCTTTGGAGTTTGCTGAGGGGGAGCATGTGTTTCTGAAGGTGACTCCGACTTCTGGTGTGGGCAGGGTGCTGAGGGCATGGAAGTTAACACCGAGGTTCGTGGGTCCCTATCAGATAATACAGCGTGTGGGTCCAGTTGCATATCGGTTGGCTCTGCCACCGTCTCTTTCGAACCTACACGATGTATTTCATGTGTCTCAGCTGAGGAAGTATGTTCATGACCCAAGTCATGTGGTGCAACTGGACGATGTACAAGTGAAGGAAAACCTGACCTTTGAGAAGTTGTCGGTAGTTGTTGTGGATCATAGGCTGAAGGAGCTGAGGGGCAAGTCCATTGCCCTGGTGAAGGTCCTGTGGGATGCGGCTACCGGTGAGTCTACTTGGGAGGTGGAACAGCAGTGTCGGGACCGGTATCCGTTTTTATTCCCAAGTAAGTATGTTTTCAGGGACGAAAACTCCTGTTGCTGGGGAGGTTGTGAGACCCTCCCCTCTTTTCCTTTTTCCCGAATTTCCTTTACACTCTCATTCACTTCTCCTTTACTCTTCTATTTTGGCTGATTCTTGTTCTCTGGGTGGTGCTCTTTTGGATTGAAGGTGCTGAGTGAAGGTCAGATTTCGTGTTGAATCGTGCGGAGCTTCTTTCCTTCTTCCTTCTCCGTTCTCCATCTCTTTCAAACTCTTTCTTCTTCATTGTCTCTTCCCGAAGATTGGAAATCTTCTACCGAGGTAAGGGAAGTTAGTATTTTGCTGCGTTTTTGGCTGGAAAATAGGACTAGGAACTCATTTGGCTGCTGGTGATTGATTATGTTTGGCTGAGTTGCTGAAAATTGGGGTTTTGGGGTTTTTTTTTTGTGGTTTTGAGTCAAAATTTGGGTTTCTTTGATTTGTTGTTGCATGCACATAAAGCTGGTACTTTCGAACTCCTTGATGAAAATGTGACACATTGAACCGTTTGCATGCTGGTTTTCTGTTAAGATTTGCAGGTTTTGAGCAATTTTTGAACTTGGGGAAATTATTACTGTGTTTCGCGCTGGGCGCTGTTCTTCGTGCCGGGCGCGTGACCACCAAGAGACTCTATTTTGCCAAGCTCGCTGAGCGCAAGGGTGTGTGCGCCGGCCGAGCTTGAAAATAGAGGTGTCTGGTTGGCCCTCGCTTGGCGCGCCTTGAGCTGCGCTGGGCGCGATAGCAATGGTAACATGTGGGGGGATGCTCTAGTGCCGCGTTGGGCGCGTGTTTGGGTTCGCTGGGCGCGGAGGCTCCTTTGGAGTCTCTGCCAAGAGGGTGCTAGGTGCAATGCAAATTGCGCCGGGTGTGAGACCTTAGTGGGTCTCTGCCATCCCCACGCTGGGCGCGGGTTAGGCCACCCTAGGCGCGTGAGAGCCTTGAGCTCTCTGGCTGAGGTGCGCCGGGCGCGAGTATGCTTGCGCCGAGCGCGCTAGTCCACTGGTGACCTCTGGATGTGCCATGCCGGGCGAAACCATGAGTGCGCCAGGCGCGCAGGAACATGTTTAATTGATGTACAAATTAGCTGATAAACTTTGTTGAAAAGGCTGTAAAAGGTTGTTTTAAGCTGAATTGGATGTCTTGCTGTGTTGAGTTAGCTGTTATTGATAAGTGTAGATGCCTTATATATGTCATTGTTGTACTCTGGAATGATGAGCTAAGGAGTGAGTAGAAAGTTGTGTCGAATTCTACTAATTATGTTGTATGCTGATGGATTGTGCTGTGTTGTTTGATTTCTGAACTGTATGCTGATATGTGAACTAGCCGCTATGTCGGTGCTGATAGCCATTATTTTGGTGATGTTATAACCACTATGGTGGTGCTATTATAACCGCTATGGCGGTGCTATTAGCCACTAGGGTGGTGCTGTTATAGCCGTTGAGCGGTGCTGATGTAGCTGAATGGCTGTGATGTAGTGTAAGCTGTGCGGGTGTACTAATAGTGGTAGATATTTCCATTGTATATTCTGTATGTATGTTGATTTCTTTACACTAGCTTACCCTTTTGTTGTTTCCATGATGTTTGGACTGCAATGATCATACTATGTATGGGAGCAGGACAGGAATAGGTCGGTGACTGGTAGTTGGGCTGTAGCTGGCAATTGGAGCTAATCCTCTTGGGATGTCTGTATTTTGTTGTTTGGCTACTCGATTTAGCAATTGATTGATGTATCTTTTGTACACTCTAACCCTATTCAGACTGAAACTTTGTATTTATATATTCTAGATCCTATATTCATATACTTGTTCTATCTGTCTGGTGTTTCTAGTGTACTGTACCGTGTGTAGTGACCAACCGGGTCGTTACAACTCTTGTATTCACTTTTGAACATTTGAGAAATAAAACTTCAGATTTCTCTCTCAAGAGTCTCTCCTAAAAACCGTAGAGAATTCTCTATTTAGGTTTCTACCAAAGGTGCTTCAACCTTTGCTTGGTTCCTCAAGCTTCTACCTCAAGCTAAGGAGTAACCGAATCATCTCAAGGCTTCTCCTCCATTGAAGATTACTTTGTGGAGTTTCAAGCTTCCTTTAAAGTCTACCTCAAGAGTTTCTTCGGCCCTTGCATGGAGAACTTGAAGAATCAACATTCTTCACCAAGTAGCTCCATCATTTTTGGTATCTAGAGCCTAGTGCTCTTGAGGTTTTGTGTTGTAACTTTTTTGTGTGAATCCGTGTTGTATCTTCCTTCTCCTATCTCTAAACTTGTGTTTGCTGCATGGATCTAGTTCTAATACATTGTTTGATGGATCATATATGTCATGTGTGAACTAAATTGATTCATGTTTTTGCTTGTTCCTATTAATCCATGAATCAATTATTTTGAGCTTTAGGTTCTCTTAAACCTTGTGCGTTTTGTGTTTTGATTGAGTCTCTCCATTCCTTAACATGTGTCCGTGATTGGACAACATTCATTTAGCATTATTCTTATTTTTGAATCACTTGTTTTGTCATAGAAGTCATGTGTATTCCTTTACATGTTGAAAATTCCTAGACTAACTTGTTTAACCTAATTTTTTGTGTTGTTTGTGAAACTTTGTTTGGTGCATCATTTTCTTATTAAATCTGTGCCTACCTATATGTGCATTTGTGTTACATGTTTGAGTTCATAATTTGCTATTAGTTCTAGCAAATTTCTTAGAGTTAGGTTTCTATTATGTCTTAATAAAAGTTTTGTCAAAAAAAATTGTTAAACACTATTTCCTATTAGATTTTCTTTGAGTCTTGTGTGTGGCTGAAACCTATTGAAAATTTTAAAACATTAAAGCAGAGACAAAACAGAGTTGTATGTGTTCTTAATGCATGAGAAAAACAAAAGAAAAAAAGTGCATAAAAATTTGACCTAAAAATACTACAAAATTGGAAGCACTAGTTAGAATATACTATGAACACCTCTTGTTTTGTGAAAATATTTTGGCAGCAGTTTTATTAGCCTAAAACCGAGACTTATATGTGTTAAAAATGCATTTGAACTCCTGATCATTAAAAGAAAAAAAAGTGAAAAATATTTTGCAAAAAGAAAAGAAAGAAAATAGCAAAAGAAAAAGCCAAAAGGAGTGAAAAACCTAGTGTAATTAGCTCTCGGTTTTGGTGTGTTCTTGCCTATAACTGTAGACCCCTAAAATTGTCCGGGTCGGAAATAAAGCTCAAAGACTCTCGAAGACCGAAGGAAAGTCAGCTGGAAGGACTCCTGGAAAACCCTAGGATGATTCTTTGTAGGTCTAGAAGTCTTAGAGTAGCTTCAAATAAGGGTGTGCGAGGATTGGAGCTCAATACACCCTCCCAGAGGTTCAGTACGGCCGTACTGAGCCATTTGAACTGCAATATGGCCGTAGTGAACTCAATACGGCCGTACTGAAGTTTTTGAACTTCAGTACGGCCGTACCAAATTCAATACGGCCGTACTGTAGTTCAAAAAACTTCAGTACGGGCCGTAGTGAAATCAATACGGCCGTACTGAAGTTTTTGAACTTCAGTACGGCCGTACCAAATTCAATACGGCCGTACTGTAGTTCAAAAACCCAGTACGGGCCGTATTGACCTCCCAGGCCGTATTGCGCCTCAATCCTATAAATAGGACGTCATTGGCACGTCCTCCCACACTTTTTTTTCCAGACTTCTGGACCCTCTGGCTGAGTATTCTGGGGTTTTTGAGCAGTGTTCTGCCCTAGAAATCTCTCCGAGAGCCGATCCGACGAAGTTCTTGAGTTCTGAGCATTTAGCTTGAGGATTCGAACTAGTCGAAGGGAAATCTCTTTGATTTCCGGAGTAAAAATTATTTTTAGGGAAGGAACGAGCGAGCGTGTAGTGGGAAGGAGCGCCAAAAAGCCTCCTAACGTCTGTTTAAATATATAAAAGCACGCTTCAAAGGTTTCTTTTCCAAATCCCTTCTTTTACCGCTTTCTGATTGTTGCATTGCATATTTAGAATTTTCATCATGTAAATATTCCGCTTATAATCGTTTCTAATAAATAGGGGTAATTTAGTAATTTTACACTGTTATTTATGAAATAATCCGTCATAGGGAACCCGAAAGGGGCGTTGTGGGGTGCTAACACCTTCCCCGCACGTAACCGACTCCCTTACCCAACTCTGGTTGTAATGGCCAAGGTTGATTTGCGAAAATCAATTGCCTTATCCCTTTTTCCAATGTTTTGAGTAAAACATTGGTGGCGACTCCAAGAACCCTTCTTTTTGCGAAAACCACTAATCCATGGAGGGTCCCGCTTGGGATTAACATGGATTGGTGAATCATTTAATAAAATTGTTAGTTCGATGAGGTCTCAGTTTGAGAATAAGTCGTTCTAACAATCCATCATTTTTCAAAACTTAAAAAGAGTCCAACCATCGTCGCGAATGCCAATGTCCGTTTCGGCGGGTGGCGACAGATGGCGACTCCACTGGGGAAGCCTCGAGAGTCAGTCCCATTTAGTGATGGATTATTTCTAAAATAATAGTTTAAAATTACTTCATTACCCCTCGCTTGTATGATAACATGTTTTACCTAGTTGGCTTTAATAACTGTTGGATGTTTAAATTTCCGCAATCGTTTGAAATATAAACTGCACACGAACCTTTGCACACAACAGTTCCCTCTATACCCGGGGGCATGAGTGGAAAGCCATAGGGAGTGGATGTTAGTACGGCCGGTTGTCGAATGGGTCTATAGGTGCCCGTAGACCGTTGTCGGAAAACATCACTCAAGGTGATAACCATGAACTCGAGTCCGACAGTGCGTTGGAGCTTTCCATCGACTTACGACGAGAGGAATTGGGTCCCTATAATGGGGGCACCTTGGGGGCCTTGGACCGGTGAGAACAGTTAGAACCTCCTTGAATATGCACTTTTCTGCAGGATACCCCTACCTCGTGATTCGCTCGTGACTGTTCGTGGATGAGTGAATTGTTTGTGCATTGTTTATGTGACATTGTTTGAGCATACATTGCATTCTTTAAACATACAACATTCCCTTTTAAAATAAGAATAAATAGGAATAAGAATCTTCCATTACATGGTGTTAACATCTACCTTCATCACATTCATATAGGTAGTTTCCCTTTTCACCCAAAAAATACAAAAAACAAAATATCCAAAAAAAAGATATTTATCCAAACCAAGCAATATCATGCATCATCTTAGGAGCATCCCGAAAACATGATAATGCTTAGTTGAATAAACACAATGCATGCATATTCAACTGATGGAATCATGCCTAGGAAGGCAAGAGGTGACATATTGAAGGAGCCAAGAGGAGTTGGCTAGACATGAAGGTTTGGGCCAGTCAGGGCCCAATGGGCCTGGGAAGGCCCAAGTTGAACTTTTCATGGGCCATATTTTGTTATAGCTGTTTTCATATGTTTTTTATACATCATGTTAGTATAGGTATCATATATTTTGGTCTTGTATTTTGGACCACATAGAGTAGCATTTTAGGTTTTAGGCTAGTTGGGCCTAATTTTGGGCTTCATGGGCCTTTGGGCTTTTGGTACCCAATATTGGGCTCATTTTCATTCTTGTAATTTTCCTTTCCATTGTAATTGTTTGACCAATGTAATTAGGTCATTAGAATAGGAAAATACAAGGAATACTAAAGTATGCTAATTAGGTTAAATTAGGTTTAATTTGGAAGTCATTTAAGTTACATTTGAGTCACATGTTTAGCACCATGTGTGGCTGAACATGTGCCACTCAAATTAACCCTAAATGACTCTCAAATCACACCTAAATGCACCTTGGTACCTAAATTTTCGGACTTACACATGTGCACCAAAGTTTGAATTCAAAATTCAAATTTGAATTCAAACTTTAGGCGTCATTTTGTGAGGCTTTAGTTTAGGCACCTATGGGTCACAATTCCGTGCATACTTAAGCCATTCTTTCACCTTTTGTATTCACTTTGAACCTTATATGAAATTTGAGAGCCAAGAGCCGAATTTCCTTTTCAAAGTCTTCTTGAGAATTCACCTTAAAAACCTAGGGAGTTCATCTTCTTCCTTCTCTTTGAAGTGAGTCTTCCATTGATCTTTGAGCTTGGATGCTTCCATCCAAGGCTTGAGCCTTCATCCATCCGTGTTCCTTCTTCATTCAAGCTCCATTTCATTCGGTGTTATCTCCTTAAAGAGGATCCGTGGCTAGGAGGAGCTAAGGAGAAGAACATTTACCACTCTTCCTAGTCTTTTCCATCATCAACGCCATCATCTCATATCATGCATTCTTATCGAAGATCATGGAGGGATCTAGGTTTGCATTTCATACATCCCTCCTAGTAATTCATTAATAAACATTAATAAAAAGAAAGGATTAATCGATGCGTATGTTCAGAATGGATCGCACACCGTTTGTTATTAAGTGTAAGCCAACAACCGCGCTAAGCGAACGCACATCAACTCCGTTGTTGGTAATCAAGACGAATAAAGGGGAAGGTCCGACACCGTTAAGGATCACTGCTCCAAGACCTTTTCCCTACGAATCAAATAAGGCTGTGCCATGGATATACGACATCCATTCTTCTTCCGACAGCGATATCTCTAACATCGCTGGACTTGGGGGCATGACTAGGAGTGGCAGGATCTACACTCCCGAAGATCTTCATGATAAAGCTCCCAAGAATAAAGGAAAAGAAAAAGAAAAAGAGAAAACTGAGGAAAATAAAGAATCTGAGGAGGAGACTGACGAGCTGTTAAAATATATCCGACAGAGCGAGTACTCCATCATGGATCAACTTCATAAGACGCCAGCAAAGATTACTCTGTTGTCGTTGATCCTATGCTCCGAACCGCATTGGCAAGCTCTGTTGAAAGTCTTGAACGAGGCATACGTGTCGCACACTATCTCCCAAGACAAATTTGAGGGGATTGTTAGTCACATCACGGCTAATGATCACCTCACTTTCACCGATGAAGAAATCCCCGCTGAGGGACCAAACCACAATAAGCCCTTGCACATCTCTGTAAAGTGCAAGGAATACCACATCGCTAAAGTCTTGGTGGATAACGGATCTTCCTTGAATGTGATGCCAAAAAGAACGTTTGATCAAATGGCAATCAAGGGAATCCAAATGCGCCCGAGCAATATGATCGTCCGAGCTTTCGACGGTTCTAAAAGAGAAGTGGTGGGAGAAGTCAATCTTCCAATCCAAATTGGACCCACCATCTTTAATGTCGAATTTCAAGTGATGGACATTACTCCCGCGTACAGCTGTCTCCTCGGCCGACCTTGGATTCATGATGCGAAATCTGTTCCCTCTACGCTCCACCAGAAAGTCAAATTCATAGTGGGTGACAAGCTGGTGACCGTACAAGCTGAAGATGACATACTCATCAGCAAGCCATCTGCCATACCTTACATGGATGCAGCAGAGGAAGCTCTAGAGACCGCCTTCCAAGCATTGGAGATTGCCAATGTCGAAACGTTTCCCCGAGAAATGAAGAAGGTAGCCTACATGCTCACCAAGAACGGATACTTGCCTGGACAAGGACTTGGCAAGGATTCCCAAGGAATTCCCGAGCTACCCATTATTAAGGATAATCCGGGGAAACAAGGGTTAGGATACAACCCTAATAAAGATCAAAGGACGAAGAGGAACAAAGATCCTTCTCGACGTTCTTTAAGCCAGATCTTTAGGGAGGCCGGTTCACAAGCGTCAAGGCCGGTCGTCGTCATCAAGTGCTCTTCTCCTTCCGATAGGGATGTATAGACCTGATGACTGTTAGAGATTACTCCTCGGGGACAGCCCGACCCCCGAGCCTCGATAAGGCACATGTTTCCGCTAGAATTATAATAAAATCATTCTTTATTATTTCTTATTGCTTCTTTTCTTGCTTGCAATAAATTTCTAGACCACATTATTTTAACCCTGTTTGAATAAGCATGAATGAGGTTAAAATTGTCTTAATAACAATAAACCCGCATCATTTTTATGTGGAAGTGTGTATGACAACTTGGAGCACCATTCCTTGGCCTCGACAAGTGCCATCATGGATAAAAAAGAAATCCTTTAAAAACAAAAATCATAAAAACAAAAAGCTCGGCAGGAAACCCAAAAAGGGGGCTGCGCAAAAATAAGAGCAAAGAACCCGCTAGGAATCCCACGAAAGGGTGACCTAGGCAAAAATTAGGGTTGCAAAAATAAACAAAAACAAAGGTCCGCTGAGACGCCACAAAAGGGTGTTTTAGGCAAAAAATAAGGACTATCAAAAAAACAAAAGAAATCCATGATGGTACCATGAGCTAAATCCAAAAAGAAAGGTTCAAGGGAAACCATCTAAGTTGTCGAATCACAACATCAATAAACAAGACTTTCTTAACTTCATAAGTGTTTAATCAAACAAGCCTAAACACATAAGCCTACCTTGGCCAGCCATTCTTACAAAAACCATTTTCGAAAAAAATAATCCCCTCTAAAACACAAACTTTTGAACAAAAATACCTTTCCCTTTTTTTCTCTTTTCCCAAACGATTTTAGAATAATCTAGTGGAAACATGGAGATATAGTAGTCAATAGGAAGGTTAATACATCTTCTAAAGGAAGGGAATGATCACTGGGTTGATGACACCAATCTCGATATAACACGCATCATTCCTCGGTTACAGAAATCGGCAGCGCACAGCCCGTCTAGAGGAATGGCAAAAATCCAAACAGAGAAACGCATCGGTTAATTCTTTTGAAAAATAAATCAAATAGAATTAGGTGCATCATACCGCATACATGCATACAGATGATAGGTGTACTGGAAGATCGCTTATTCTCTGTTTACAAAAAAAAAAAAAAAAAAAAAACTCAATACGGCCGTATCCAATTCAGTACGCCCGTATTAAAATTAGGGTTATGCACATATTTTTAACTCAATACGGGCGTACTGAGTTGAATACGCCCGTATTGGCCATAACGGTCACACCAGTACGGGCGTATTGAATCCAATACGACCCGTATTGGCCCCCCATTTTGTACAATAACGGTAAGGTCAGTACGGCCGTACTGAATTCAATACGGGCCGTACTGACCTACTTTTTTCTATAAATACGCCCCTTCCCCCTCTCATTCTGCACAGCATTCTCATCCCTCTGCATACCTTGTCTGTGAGTGAGTCTGAGATCCCCCTAATTCTGAGAAATGGCCGAGTCATCAAGAAAGAGACAGAGGGTCCCCGCGCAACTCGAAATGACCGCGCGGCATCAAGAGAGGCTGGAGTTCCTTGAGTCATTCATCTTCCAGTCGTCGAGGGTGCTCGACTTCACCATCCTCCGGGCAATGGAATGGGAGGATGAGGTCAGAGGCTACATCAACGCCATAGGATGGGGATTCCTCCTTGATCCCCACCCTCAGATCTTCCCGACTGCGACGAAGGAATTTCTGGCTACTGTCGGCGTCACAGAGTTGACGAACAGCTTTGGCGCGACAGTCTACTCAGTGGATTTCTAGATGAGGGGAGGATACCGCTCCCTGACACTGGACGAATTCAACGTCCAGGCTGGCTTCTTTCAACGAGCTGATCAGCTGGAATATCGGGACGCCATCTGTGAGTGCCCCGATAATCTGACCCCGAACGAGATGTGGAGAGAGCTCACGGGTCAGATGGACTACCACGCTGGAGTAAAGGGTACTCGGCTCCCGACGGCGCTCTGGATTTGCCACAAGCTGATCACCGGCTCCATCCATGCCAGACCGAAAAGCCCAGAGTCAGTGACGCGGCAGGATCTACTGGCTCTTTACTGCATGGCCACCGGACAGAGGGCCAACCCCGGATTCTTTTTCCTCGAGCATATAAAGAATCTGGGGGCAAGAGAGGGTAGCGACGCTCGGCGAGGGTACATTATGGTCTCCACGCTCCTTTCACGACTCGCCGAGACTTGGGGGTGCCCCGATGGCGTAGATGCGGGGGAATTGGCGCCCAAGCCCATCAATACGGCCACCCTGCTCAACATGAAGATTATTGCCAGGGCAGGAAGGCAATATGTACGAGCGACCACCCACGACACCTTCAGCGAGCTCTTCGAGAACATCGAGCTCCCGGGTGATGTGGACCCGCAGCCAGAGGCCAACACCTCGCAGCAGGACAGGGCCTACTTTGATGCTCGTTTCGACGCGTTGCAGCAGAGCATCGACGCTTGATTCGACACTGCTCAGCACAGCATAGACACCCTGAGACAGGATTTTGACAGCCTGTCAGTCTGGCTGCATCGTCGCTTCCCAGACCCTCCACAGGATCCGCCGGCAGAGGAGTGAAGACCGGCTATTTTTCTTGCTTTTTGTTTATTTGATTGATCGGGCTGTGCCCCACTCTTCTCATTACCATTGTACAAATTTCATTCCATTTAATAAATGAAATTTTCCACTTTTGAATCCAAAATTCTTTAGCACTTTAATTTCTGTACAGAAAAATCCGAAATCAACAAAAAAGGCAAAAATACAGAAAAAGCCAAAAATCGAAAAAAGGCAAAATTCAGAAAATCCAACAAATCGTACAGAATAACTGAGCCTGGAGAGGCTTGCCGAAATAATACTCCCCAGAGACATCTCAGCTTGCACTCTTGGGCCGAATTCCCAGTGAAAGCTATCAGAGCAAGATCAGCAAGATTCCCCAATGGAAGCATGATCATCCAAACAAAATATCAGAGTCAAAGGACTTAGACTTCCTCAGTGGAAGATAGCTTTCCAACTCGAGCGACGAGTGAAGCTAAGCCTGAAGAGGCTTTCTAAATAATACTCTGGGATACATAAGATCCTCAATCCCCATTCGCCTACTCAGAGGCACTCCTTCAAAAAGAGAAAATCCAACAATCATACAGAATAACTGAGCCTGGAGAGGCTTGCCGAAATAATACTCCCCAGAGACATCTCAGCTTGCACTCTTGGGCCGAATTCCCAGTGAAAGCTATCAGAGCAAGATCAGCAAGATTCCCCAATGGAAGCAATGATCATCCAACTACGAGATATCCGAGTCAAAGAACTCAGACTTCCTTAGTGGAAGATAGCTTTCCAACTCAAGCGACGAGTGAAGCTAAGCCTGCAGAGGCTTTTTAAATAATACTCTGGGATACATAAGATCCTCAATCCACATTCGCCTATTCAGAGGCACTCCTCCAAAAAGGAAAACCCAAAAATATCAATACCCATTCCCCAAGAGGAATTCGGTATTCAACCCAACACCGAACATCAAGATGATCCGCCTAACAGAAGAGGCCAATCAAGATCAGCACGACAAAATCCCCCAGCGGATAATAGCCTACGCAGAGGCAACAAAATCAAAAATCAAAAAAGACTCCCGAATAAGGATAACCGGGATACTCCACCAACGTCGAAAGGACGTCAGCCAATCATAAGGCACCGCTCACATCAGAAAGAGCATCTTTGTGTCTACATCCCCAATGAATCAGAATTTCCCCAGTGGGCACCAACTACGCAATGGAAAGTTGGGACACAAGAACCTATGAGTAACTGCACATCCCCTAGACGGATCCCTGCATTATCCAGCCCTCAGCGGCACCAAAATCAAAAACAACCGTCGAAGCAGCATCGTGGACTGTGGAGACAAAATCATCACAACAGAATCCCCCAGCGGATAACAGCCTACGCAGAGGCAACAAAACCAGAAAATCAAAAGAGTCACCCGAATAAGGATAACCGGGATACTCCACCAACGTCGAAAGGACGACAGCCAATCATAAGGCATCGCTCACCTCAGGAAGAGCATCTTTGTGTCTGCATCCCCACGGAATCATAACTTCCCAGTGGGCACCAACTACGCAATGGAAAGTTGGGACACAAGAACCTATGAGTAACTGCACATCCCCTAGACGGATCCCTACGTTATCCAACCCTCAGCGGCACCAAAATCGAAAACAACCGTCGAAGCAGCATCGTGGACTGTGGAGACAAAATCATCACAACAGAATCCCCCAGCGGATAACAGCCTACGCAGAGGCAACAAAATCAGAAAATCAAAAGAGTCACCCGAATAAGGATAACCGGGATACTCCACCAACGTCGAAAGGACGTCAGCCAATCATAAGGCATCGCTCACCTCAGAAAGAGCATCTTTGTGTCTGCATCCCCAAGGAACCAGAATTTCCCCAGTGGGCACCAACTACGCAATGGAAAGTTGGGACACAAGAACCTATGAGTAACTACACATCCCCTAGACGGATCCCTGTGCTATCCAGCCCTCAGCGGCACCAAAATCAAAAACAACCGTCGAAGCAGCATCGTGGACTGTGGAGACAAAATCATCACAAATCCCTGGAGAGGGCAAACTCACGCTACCAAAGTGACCAGAAGCACGGAGGTATGCAACCCTGGGGAGGGCAAACCGCAGACCCTGGAGAGGGCAAACTCACGCTACCGAGGTTGTCAGAAACACCGAGGTATGCACGAGCCTGGAGAGGCGACGACTAATACTCAGCTACCCCATCGTCAGAAACACGGAGGTATGCAGCTACCGAGGTTGTCAGAAACACCGAGGTATGCACGAGCCTGGAGAGGCGGTATTCAGCTACCCCGTCGTCAGAAAACCCGGAGGTATGCAGCTACCGAGGTTGTCAGAAACACCGAGGTATGCACAAGCCTGGAGAGGCGGTACTCAGCTACCCCGTCATCAGAAACACGGACGTATGCAGCTACCGAGGTTGTTAGAAACACCGAGGTATGCACAAGCCTGGAGAGGCGACGACTAATACTCAGCTACCCCGTCGTCAGAAACACGGAGGTATGCAGCTACCGAGGTTGTCAGAAACACCGAGGTATGCACGAGCCTGGAGAGGCGGTACTCAGCTACCCCGTCGTCAGAAACACGGAGGTATGCAACTACCGAGGTTGTCAGAAACACCGAGGTATGCACGAGCCTGGAGAGGCGGTACTCAGCTACCCCGTCGTCAGAAACACGGAGGTATGCACGAGCCTGGAGAGGCGACGACTAATACTCAACCTGGAGAGGCCACTCAACAATTTTCCCACCGGAAGACACTACAAGTCGGAAGGATGGCTTACTCCCCGGACAATTGGGTCAACTCCTTTACTTGTCAACCGGTACACCAAAAAGTCGTTCGACTAAGTAAAGGGGGGGCAGCTGTAGACCCCTAAAATTGTCCAGGTCGGAAATAAAGCTCAAAGACTCTCGAAGACCGAAGGAAAGTCAGCCGGAAGGACTCCTGGAAGACCCTAGGATGATTCTTTGTAGGTCTAGAAGTCTTAGAGTAGCTTAGAATAAGGGTGTGCGAGGATTGGAGCTCAATACACCCTCCTAGAGGTTCAGTACGGCCGTACTGAGCCATTAGAACTGCAATACGGCCGTAGTGAACTCAATACGGCCGTACTGAAGTTTTTGAACTTCAGTACGGCCGTACCAAATTCAATACGGCCGTACTGTAGTTCAAAAACCCAGTACGGGCCGTATTGACCTCCCAGGCCGTATTGCGCCTCAATCCTATAAATAGGACGTCATTGGCACGTCCTCCCACACTTTTTTTCCAGACTTCTAGACCCTCTGGCTGAGTATTCTGGGGTTTTTGAGCAGTGTTCTGCCCTAGAAATCTCTCTGAGAGCCGATCCGACGAAGTTCTTTAGTTCTGAGCATTTAGCTTGAGGATTCGAACTAGTCGAAGGGAAATCTCTTTGATTTCCGGAGTAAAAATTATTTTTAGGGAAGGAACGAGCGAGCGTGTAGTGGGAAGGAGCGCCAAAAAGCCTCCTAACGTCTGTTTAAATATATAAAAGCACGCTTCAAAGGTTTCTTTTCCAAATCCCTTCTTTTACCGCTTTCTGATTGTTGCATTGCATATTTAGAATTTTCATCATGTAAATATTCCGCTTATAATCGTTTCTAATAAATAGGGGTAATTTAGTAATTTTACACTGTTATTTATGAAATAATCCGTCATAGGGAACCCGAAAGGGGCGTTGTGGGGTGCTAACACCTTCCCCGCACGTAACCGACTCCCTTACCCAACTCTGGTTGTAATGGCCAAGGTTGATTTGCGAAAATCAATTGCCTTATCCCTTTTTCCAATGTTTTGAGTAAAACATTGGTGGCGACTCCTAGAACCCTTCTTTTTGCGAAAACCACTAATCCATGGAGGGTCCCGCTTGGGATTAACATGGATTGGTGAATCATTTAATAAAATTGTTAGTTCGATGAGGTCTCAGTTTGAGAATAAGTCGTTCTAACAATCCATCATTTTTCAAAACTTAAAAAGAGTCCAACCATCGTCGCGAATGCCAATGTCCGTTTCGGCGGGTGGCGACAATAACATTTTCAGTCCAGCCACATATTTTGTGTCTTATTTTTGTTTCTAATCTTAGCTTTGATTTTGTAATCCATTCTAGTGCCTTTGATAGGTTATCCTTTGTGTGCTAGCTTTCTAAATTTGCCTTAATTTTTTTGCTTGTCAATTTTGTGGAACTCCTTCTAGTTTGTCTCATTTCATTCCACCAATTGGTGTAGCCATTATAAATTGTGCCTTTTCAGTTTTGGCACTAATATTCCAGCAATTGAAGGTGGTTGAGTGCTTCTTAAAAGGTGTAGGAGGCCAAGTCAAAGGAAGTCAACCTCGAAGACTTTGGTGGTTGCTTAGGGAGCTTGTTCTCTCTTGGTGGAAAGTCTCTTGGAAACACCTAGAAGTAACCAAAGCCAAGGTTGTTTCTAAAAGAAGAGTGATACACTAGTGAGGGCTGCATTCTTGGTGGCTGGAATTGGAAGAGAAGGAGAAACAATTTTTAGAAAATTTTGTGAACTTTAGATACCAAATTTAGTGACGGAAATTTTTGTTTCTAAACCTATTTTCCTTTCAAAATCCGTCTCTAAAATTTGTCTCTAATTAGTGGCTAATTTGTTTTCTTTGAAATTAAGTGCAGCCACTAATTTCATTTGGTGTGAATTTACATTTCATTTGGAGTGTGAATTTACATTTCATTTGAAGTAAATTTGCATTTCATTTTCTTGTAATCTTTTAATTTTCAATTTTTTTTGTACAAGGCCTTTTTAGGAGTGTCTTGGAGTGCCTTTGGTGCATTTCCATCTCCCTTAAGTGTTCTAAATAGTAATTTCATTTAGTACTTGTGAGAGGGTCCTTGAAGGTCTTTGGTGCCTTCCAAGCTCTCACATAGGTTTAATTGCTTTCCACGCCTAGTTTATGTTTTCTTGTCTTTAAGTTTTCATGCCATTTATGTTTTAAGCAATTTATGTTTTCAGCAATTTAAGTTTTCAAACAATTTATGTTTTCTTGTCATTTATGTTTTCAAGCATAAGTACAATTGTACACTTTAGGCACTTGCTTGTTATTTTTCTTTGAAAAGATCTTTGTGAAATTGTTTTGTGCAAGGCAAACGTACAAGGGGGTTTAGATATTTTTAC
Organism: Cajanus cajan; assembly: GCF_000230855.2. NCBI lineage: Eukaryota > Viridiplantae > Streptophyta > Magnoliopsida > Fabales > Fabaceae > Cajanus > Cajanus cajan. The sequence continues at coordinate 46,356,590 of NC_138525.1, forward strand.
TTGAAGAGGCTTAGTTATTAAGTGGCTCTTTAGTAGCTCACCTCCCTCCAAAGTTCAATTTGTACTCTTAGACCTCCAAGTGTCAAGTCTAAGCACTTCCAAAAAAATCTTATTTTCTTAAAAACTATTTTTGTGTGGAAAATCTTTTTGTGTTAAAATGTCTCAAAATTCCTCCAATAGTGAAAGTGATGGCTCTCCAAAAAGTCTTTCATATATTACCAAAGAGCTCAAATCACTTAAATTATGGAAAAAGCAAGAGTCTTTTCAAAGAGAAAGAGATAAAATTGAAAGAGAAGGACAACTTGCTTATCTTGAGGAAGAGTTGAGAATTTTAAGACAAGAAGAAGAAAAATTGAAAGAAGATATGAAGAAACATAGGAAAAAAAGTAGGAGCTCACATTCCCAATATACATCCCCTAATGAAAGCATGAATCAAGGGGATCACTACCAACACACTCCTAGAAGGACCATAAGGCCTAGGGAAGTCAAAGTTGACCTCCCACAATTCTTTGGCAAAGATGATGTGTGTAGACCCCTAAAATTGTCCGGGTCGGAAATAAAGCTTGAAGACTCTCGAAGACTGAAGGATAATCAGCCAGAAGGACTCCTCGAAGGCCCTAGGAGGGTTCTCTGTAGGTCCAGAGGTCTTAGAATAGCTCAAAATAAAGAAGTGGAGGGAAAAAGCCCAATACGGCCGTACTGAACTCAATACGGCCGTATTGAAGCTTCAATACGGCCATACTGAAGTCAGTACGACCGTATTGACACTTCAATACGACCGCTGCGAACTCAATACGGGCGTATTGAAATTTCTGACTTTCAATACGACCGTATTGAACCCCAATACGACCGTATTGAAGTTCAAAAATTTCAGTACGGCCGTATTGGCCCTGTAGGCCGTACTGCGCCTATTCCCTATAAATATGACGTCAATTGGACGTCATTCCACACTTTTCAACATAGTTTGAACCCTCTCCTTGAGTATTCTGGGGTTTTTGAGCAGTGTTCTGCCCTAGAAATCACTCGGAGAGTTGATCCGACGAAGTTCTTGAGCCCCGAGCCATTTTGCTTGAGGATCGAACCTAGTCGAGGGGAAATCTTTTTGATTCCCTTAGTTAAAATTTTGTTCTAGGAGAGCGAGGAGCGGGCTTGTAGAGCGTGGGAACGCCAAAACGCTTCCCAGTTCATTTTTTATAAAAAGCACGCTTCAAGAGGTTTCCCTTCAATCCTTCCTTTTACTGCTTTCTGTGTGCATATTTAAACTGTCATCATGTAGATAGTCAATTCATAATTGTTTAGAATAAATAGGGGTAATTTAATAATTTTACGCTGTTATTTTAGAAAATAATCTGTCATAGGGAACCCGAAAGGGGCGCTGTGGGGTGCTAACACCTTCCCCACGCATAACCGACTCCCTTACCCAACTCTGGTTGTAGTGGCCAAAGTTGATTTTTAAATCAATTGCCTTATCCCTTTTTCCAATGTTTTGAGTAAAACATTGGTGGCGACTCCACGAACCCTCCTTTTATGAAAACCACTAATCCATGGAGGGTCCCGCTTGGGATTAATATGGATTAGTGAGCCTTTTAATAAAATTGCTCGTTTGACGAGGTCTCAGTTTGAGAATAAGTCATTCTAGCAATCCACTATTTTTAAACAAATAAACGAGTCCAACCATCCTTCGCGAATGCCGAAAGCCCGTTTTGGGCCGGTGGCGACAGATGGCGACTCCGCTGGGGAAGCTTCGAGAGTCAGTCCCATTTAGTGACAGATTATTTTTAACAAATAATAGTTAAAATTACTTCATTACCCCTTGCTTGTATTATAATATGTTTATCTATTTGGCTTTAAATAACTGTTGTTTGTTTAAAAATTCCGCAAATTGTTTGGAATAAATTGCACACAAACCTTTGCACACAACAGTTCCCTCTATACCCGGGGGCATGAGTGGTAATCCATAGGGAGTGGATGTTAGTACGGCCGGTTGATGGGTTTATAGGAGCCTATGAGACCGTTGTCGAAAAGCATCACTCAAGGTGATAACCATGAACTCGAGTCCGACGGTGCGTTGGAGCTTTCCATCGACCTACGACAAGAGGAATTGGGTCCCTATAATGGGGGCACCTTGGGGGCCTTTGACCAAGTGAGAACAGTTAGATCCTCCTTGAATATGCACTTTTCTGCAGGAGACCCCTACCTCGTAATTCGCTCGTGACTGTTCGTGGATGAGTGAATTGTTTGTGCATTCGTTATGTGACATTGTTTGTGCATTAATAAATAACCTCGTGATAAGGTCTAAAAAATAATCCCCATGCATAAAAAACCATGACATGAGAGGAAAGACCATGTGTGAAAATATAATAAAAGTGAGGAGCATGTACATCATTACCAATAAGACATCATGCATCCTCATGAAAACATACATTTTAGGATCACCAATACCTCTTGACATGAGTGAAAGAGACCCATGACTATAGAGATTCTCCGTTGGGGAGAAATCATAGATAAAGAAGGGTGGTAAACTTCCGTCTTAAAAAGGCAGCGCCTTAAAGATGGAGGTTTATCAAGCTCGTGTTAAAGAGTGTATTCATTCCATAAAATAAACTAACTAAACATTCATTTTAGAAAGTGGCTGGTCATCTCTCTATCCTTACGCGCGCACGGAAAATCAAGAAAATGGAAGCATTGGAGGAGCAAAACAAGAAGCTCACAACCGAGCTTTCACAGCTTAAAGAGCAGATGGCGCAAATGATGGAACTCATGCGTCATCACAACATCCATGATTCTCATCATAGTGATCATGGGTCCCATCATGAGGGAGAGGAGGAAGAGCATGAAAAAGATCCTCCAAACGCCGTACCCCTTGGGGCAGGAATTATAATAAAAGAGCCCGAGGTCTCAAAGGAACAATTCCATGCCCTCGAGGATCGGCTAAGGGCTATGGAGGGGCATGACTTTGACATTAAGGATGCCGCCGACATGTGTTTGGTGAGGGACATTCAATTCCCTCCTAAATTTAAAGTGCCAGATTTCCCAAAGTACGTGGGATCGACTTGCCCTAAAAGTCATCTCACCATGTACTGTCGCAAGATGGCTGCATATGCCACAAATGAAAAGCTCTTGATCCACTGCTTTCAAGAGAGCTTAGCTGAAACTGCGCTCAACTGGTATATGCAGCTAGATGGAAATCTAGTACACACATGGAGGCAGTTGGCCGACGCCTTCCTCAAGCGCTACAAATACAACATCGACCTAACACCCGATAGGTCTGATCTTCAAGCCTTGAGTAAAAAGAACGATGAATCCTTCAAGGCGTACGCCCAACGTTGGAGGGAGTTGGCGGCACAGATAGAGCCCCCGCTGTCGGATAAGGAGACGGTGTCCTTATTCATCAACTCGTTGACTGGTCCCTATTACGATAAAATGATAGGGAACACAACGACACTCTTCTCGGACATCATCACCATAGGAGAAAGGGTGGAACAAGGACTTAAAAGTGGGAAGCTGGCTAAGCCTTCCCAATCATATGAAGCTAAGAAGGCCTTTGGGAAGAAGAAAGAAGGAGGAGTCAACGCTGTAACCATTGCTCCGTCTTCTTCCGCTTCGAAGTCAGGCAAATCGCAAAACAACTCTGTGAAGAAGTTTGATAGACTTCCGACCACTTACAGCGATCTCCTGCCGAAGCTAGTGGAGGCGCGCCTTATAGCTTACATTCCACCAAAGAAGGTGAATCCACCCTACCCCGATTGGTACAATCCACAAGACAAATGTCTATACCATTCGGGGGCACAGGGGCACTCAACGGAGAACTGCCGAGCTCTCAAGTACAAGGTCCAAGACCTTATCGACGCTGGGTGGGTCACTTTCGATTCGACGGCGCCCGACGTGAGCAAGAATCCTCTACCGCAGCAGGAGTAGAGAGAAGGGCAAGCCATGATAGGGCCCCTCCACATTTTTCTTTTAGGGACTCATGATCAGTACCCGAGATCATGAGGACCTTTTCATGTAAATAAAGGGTTTTGTACAGTTTTACACTCATATATCAATAAAAAGGCATTTTTCACACAATTATTCTCGCATTTTTGTTCTATTCTCTCTCTCTCATTTATATTAATAAACTCTAAACCTAAACAGAACCAATAAATAATTATGTCTGTGATTGCTCGCTCTGACCGGGATCCGAAAGCCGAGGGTGAATGGGTTGAGTTGGACAGTGATGAGGAGACCATCTCTCCGGATCTGCAAAGACTGCTAGATCAAGAAGCTCGTCTACTCCAACCGAATCAAGAAGAATTGGAGACCGTGAATTTGGGGCAGGGTCAAGAATTGAAAGAGGTCAACATTGGGACCCGTATCAGTGATGGAATAAAAACGCAATTAATTCAATTATTGAGGGAATACAAGGACGTATTTGCATGGTCGTACCATGATATGCCCGGGTTGGACTCCAACATCGTCGAACACAAGTTGCCCTTAAAAGAGGGGTTTCGACCTATTAAGCAAAAGCTTCGACGAATCAAGCCTGAATGGTCCTTAAAGATTAAGGAGGAGGTGGAAAAACAATTGGACGCGGGATTCTTGGTTGTATCCCAGTATCCCGAATGGCTGGCTAACATTGTGCCAGTCGTCAAAAAGAATGGGAAGGTTAGAGTGTGTGTTGATTATAGGGATTTGAATCGTGCCAGTCCAAAGGACGATTTTCCCTTGCCCCACATCGATACACTTGTGGACCACACCGCCACAAACACACTCTATTCCTTTATGGATGGATACTCGGGGTATAATCAAATCAAGATGAATATAGAAGACCGCGAGAAAACTTCTTTCATTACACCCTGGGGAACTTTCTGCTACAGGGTGATGCCTTTCGGACTCAAGAATGCGGGTGCCACCTACCAACGAGCGATGGTGACATTATTCCACGATATGATCCACAAAGAAATTGAAGTATACGTGGATGACATGATCGCAAAGTCAAAAGACGAGATGGACCACATCCAATATTTGAGAAAATTATTCAATCGGCTTCGTAAGTATCAGCTTAAGCTAAACCCGGCTAAGTGTACTTTCGGAGTTCGGTCAGGTAAGCTTCTCGGGTTCATCGTCAGTGAAAAAGGCATAGAGGTGGACCCCGATAAAGTAAAGGCAATAATGGAAATGCCTCCTCCTAAAACTGAGAAAGAAATTAGAGGATTCCTCGGCAGGGTGAACTACGTCGCAAGGTTCATCGCACAGTTGACTGACACGTGCAAACCAATATTCAAGTTGTTGCGCAAGAATCATTCCGAAACTTGGGATGAGAATTGTCAACGAGCTTTTGACAAGGTCAAACAGTGCTTGGCCAATCCACCAGTACTGGTGCCACCTGTCGAGGGAAGGCCATTAATCCTCTATCTGACAGTACTTGATGAGTCCATGGGAGCCGTGCTAGGGCAACAGGACGAAACTGGAAAGAAAGAACAAGCCATCTACTACCTGAGCAAAAAGTTCCTTGACTATGAAACCCGCTACACGCCATTAGAAAAGACTTGCTGTGCGTTAGCGTGGGCAACACAAAGGCTCAGGCAGTACATGATAAGGCATACTACTTGGTTGGTCTCCAAAATGGACCCAATTAAGTACGTGTTCGACAAGCCAATAATCACTGGGAAGATCGCCCGATGGCAAGTACAATTATCAGAATTCGACATCATACATGTCACACAAAAGGCCATCAAAGGCAGTACCCTAGCTGATTACCTAGCACATGGGCCGACCAATGATTATCAATCCCTTCAGGATGATTTCCCCGATGAACATATAATGAGTATACAACATGAAGATCCTAAGGACGATGCGTGGACCATGTATTTTGATGGAGCCTCCAACATGCTTGGACAGGGGATTGGGACAGTGTTAATCTCCCCACAAGGAAAGCATATCCCTCTAACAGCAAGACTCAATTTCGACTGTACAAATAATATGGCCGAATACGAGGCTTGCGCGTTAGGAATCCAAGCAGCTATCAACAATGGTATCCTCAAACTCAAAGTATTTGGAGATTCGGCTTTAGTCATCCATCAGCTACGAGGTGACTGGGAGGTCCGAAATCCTAAACTAATACCATATGTTGAGCATATCAAAGATTTGACACAACTCTTCCAAAGTGTCATCTTTGAATACATTCCAAGGGAGGAGAATCAGTTCGCTGACGCCCTTGCTACACTATCATCGATGTTCGCCTTGGATAAGGAGCATGAAATGCCCATCATCAATATCCGGCGGCACGATAAGCAAGCGTTCTGCCTACTGATAGATGAAGCTGTCGACGATCATCCATGGTTCCATGACATCAAACAATATCTGTCAAAAGGGGAATATCCTGATATGGCCAACAATAATGATAAAAAGCATATCCGAAGAAGGGCCATGGGATTTCTGCTAATAGGAGAAACCCTCTACAAAAAGAATTATGACTCGGTCTTGTTGAGGTGTATAGACCAAGTCGAAGCTCAAAACGTGATCAAAGAAATACATGAGGGGGTTTTTGGTACCCATATTCCCGGGCCTGCAATGGCTAAGAAAATCCTTAGAGCAGGATATTATTGGTCGACCATTGAAAGGGATTGTTACCAATACGTCCGGAAATGCCACAAGTGTCAAGCATATGCCGACAACATTCATGTCCCACCAACGCCACTCAATGTTTTGGCTTCACCATGGCCATTCGCAATGTGGGGCATGGATGTTATTGGACCCATCGAGCCAAAGGCATCCAATGGACATAGGTTCATCCTTGTGGCCATTGACTATTTCACTAAATGGGTAGAAGCGGCATCGTATGCTCATGTGACCCGAAAGGTGGTAACATCCTTCATAAGGAAGAACATCATATGCAGATACGGTATTCCCGATAAGATCATCACTGATAATGGATCCAATTTGAACAATAAGATGGTGGAAGAATTGTGCAAAGAGTTCAAAATTCAGCACCATAACTCTTCCCCATATCGACCAAAGATGAATGGGGCAGTCGAGGCAGCCAATAAGAATATCAAGAAGATAGTACAAAAGATGGTTGTCTCATTCAAAGACTGGCATGAGATGCTACCCTTCGCTCTCCATGGTTATAGGACTTCAGTACGTACATCCACAGGAGCTACTCCATTCTCCCTTGTTTATGGAATGGAGGCAGTTCTGCCGGTTGAAGTCGAGATACCTTCTCTGAGAGTAATCATGGAAGCAAAACTTTCCGAGGCAGAATGGGTTCAAAGTCGATACAACCAATTGAACCTTATCGAAGAAAAACGACTGAACGCCATATGCCATGGTCAAGCCTACCAAAGGAAGATCAAAAAGGCTTTCGACAAAAAAGTCCATCCTCGGATCTACCATGAGGGAGAGCTGGTGATGAAGAAATTGCTACCAGCTCAAAAGGACAAAATCGGAAAGTGGGCCCCAAATTACGAAGGACCATATGTGGTGAAGCGAGCTTTCTCCGGGGGAGCATTGATTCTCACAGACATGGACGGAGAAGAACTTCGATACCCAGTCAACGCTGACGTGGTAAAGAAGTATTATGCTTGAAGACGTTGCTTGCATCAGCCCGCTAGGATGAAAACCCAAAAAGGGCATCCTAGGCAAAAGTTAGGGCAAGACAAAAAGCCCGCCAGTACAAGGGTACTAGGCAAAACAAAGGCAAAATTATCCCCGCTAGGACATGTCCTAGGCAAAAATTAGGGGCAAAAGAATAAGATATAAAAACAAAGCAAGCAACGATCACTTGAACCGAAAACCGAAAGGCGGTTCAAGTGATAATCTTCTAGAAGCAAGCGTCTTGCAGTATCTACACTCCTGGCTCAGGCATCTCACCCGAAACAACTAGGGAAACGGGAAGAGCAGCAATTACAGATATAATTGTTTAAGCCAAAAATGTATAGCCAACCTTGGCCAGCCATTCTTCAGAAATTCCTTTTGTAAATCTTTCTGTATGAACATTTGTGAATATCAATAAAATATCCATTTGTTTCTTTTCTTTCTTGACCTTGTGATTATGCCTTTAAAATTGATGTTTCTAAAAATTGTACGAAACTCTTAATAATCGGTCAATAAAAGAAAATTGGAGGGGTTCCTGTAAAATCCATAATCTCCTGCATAAAGGCTCACAAAAATACTCCCTCGCGTCAATGACAGAAAGTCCTCCAAGAAGAAGAGGATAGGGAGAGCCACTCACTTTTCTAAATAAATGAACAAAAATAAAAATTGTATTACATTTGTGCATCACACACATGAGTTGCACATTCAAAGACCTTATCATGAGGCAACTGCATAAAATAGAAAAATAGAAAATTGCTTGTGTATGACAGCAGCAAGCAAAATACAAAGATTCAGAAAATCAGCAGCATCATACAGAATAACTGAGCCTGGAGAGGCTCGCCGAAATAATACTCTCTCAAAAATAACTGAGCCTGGAGAGGCTCGCAGAAATAATACTCCCCAGAGAAACCTCAACTCACGCTCTTGGACTCAAAATCCCCAGCAAGAGCTATCAAAGCAAAATCGTCAAAATCCCCAATGGAAGTACGATCACCCAAGCAGAATATCCAAGTCAAAGGACTTAAACTTCCTCAGTGAAGATAGCTCTCCAACTCAAGTGTCGAGTGAGGCTAAGCCTGTAGAGGCTTCCTAAATAATACTCTGGGATACATAAGATCCCCAAATCCCCAGTCGCCTACTCAAGAGGCATCCCTGCAAAAGAAAAAAAAATAAATAAAAAAATCAATAATCATTCCCCAAGTGGAATCTGGCTCTTAGCCAATCATTGAACGTCAAGCTGATACGCCTAACAGAAGAGGCTAATCAAAATCAACGACAAAATCCCCCAGTGGATAACAGCCTACACAGAGGCAGCAAAATCAGAAAACCAAAAGAGACACCCGAACAAGGATAACCGGGATACTCCACCAACGTCGAAAGGACGTCAGCCAATCATAAGGCACCGCTCACATCAGAAAGAGCATCTTTGTGTCTACACCCAAAGGAATCAGAAATTCCCCAGTGGGAACCAACTACGCTATAGAAAGTTGGGGCACAAGAACCTATGAGTAACTGCACATCCCCTAGACGGATCCCTGCGTTATCCAGCCCTTAGTGGCACAAAATCAGAAACAACCGTCGAAGCAGCACCGTGGACTGTGGAGACAAAATCGTCACACATCCCTGGAAAGGAGATATTCACGCTACCCCGTCGTCACAAACACGGAGGTATGCAGCTTCCGGCTCGGACAATGAGCGAAGCTATCTCTGGAAAAGGGGTACTTACCGCTTACCGTTGTCATAAGGGTACTTAGCTTCCGGCTCGAACAAAGAGTGAAGTTAAGCCTGGAGAGACGGTACTTACAGCTTCCAGCTTGGGCAACAAGCAAAGCAAGGCCTGGAGAGGCAAAACTCATACTGCTCACCGTCGTCACAAAGGTGCTTAGCTTCCGGCTCGAACAAAGAGTGAAGTTAAGCCTGGAGAGACGGTACTCACAGCTTCCAGCTTGGGCAACAAGCAAAGCAAGGCCTGGAGAGGCAAAACTCACACTGCTCACCGTCGTCGCAAAGGTGCTTGGTTTCCGGCTCGAACAAAGAGTGAAGCTAAGCCTGGAGAGGCGGTACTCAACCATCAGCGTCATCAGAGGCGCGTTGATGTCCAACTTCCGGCTCGGGCGTCGAGTGAAGTTGGCCTTGGAGAAGGTAAACTCAGCTACCGAGGATGTCAGAAGCGCCGAGGTATGCACCCACCTGGAGAGGCTACTCAACATTTTCCCACCGGAAGACGCTACAAGTCAGAAGGTCGGCACAATACCCGGACAATTGGGTCAACTCCTTTACTTGTCAGCCGATACACCAAGAGGCCGTCCGACTAAGTAAAGGGGGGGCAGCTGTAGACCCCTAAAATTGTCCGGGTCGGAAATAAAGCTTGAAGACTCTCGAAGACTGAAGGATAATCAGCCAGAAGGACTCCTCGAAGGCCCTAGGAGGGTTCTCTGTAGGTCCAGAGGTCTTAGAATAGCTCAAAATAAAGAAGTGGAGGGAAAAAGCCCAATACGGCCGTACTGAACTCAATACGGCCGTATTGAAGCTTCAATACGGCCATACTGAAGTCAGTACGACCGTATTGACACTTCAATACGACCGCTGCGAACTCAATACGGGCGTATTGAAATTTCTGACTTTCAATACGACCGTATTGAACCCCAATACGACCGTATTGAAGTTCAAAAATTTCAGTACGGCCGTATTGGCCCTGTAGGCCGTACTGCGCCTATTCCCTATAAATATGACGTCAATTGGACGTCATTCCACACTTTTCAACATAGTTTGAACCCTCTCCTTGAGTATTCTGGGGTTTTTGAGCAGTGTTCTGCCCTAGAAATCACTCGGAGAGTTGATCCGACGAAGTTCTTGAGCCCCGAGCCATTTTGCTTGAGGATCGAACCTAGTCGAGGGGAAATCTTTTTGATTCCCTTAGTTAAAATTTTGTTCTAGGAGAGCGAGGAGCGGGCTTGTAGAGCGTGGGAACGCCAAAACGCTTCCCAGTTCATTTTTTATAAAAAGCACGCTTCAAGAGGTTTCCCTTCAATCCTTCCTTTTACTGCTTTCTGTGTGCATATTTAAACTGTCATCATGTAGATAGTCAATTCATAATTGTTTAGAATAAATAGGGGTAATTTAATAATTTTACGCTGTTATTTTAGAAAATAATCTGTCATAGGGAACCCGAAAGGGGCGCTGTGGGGTGCTAACACCTTCCCCACGCATAACCGACTCCCTTACCCAACTCTGGTTGTAGTGGCCAAAGTTGATTTTTAAATCAATTGCCTTATCCCTTTTTCCAATGTTTTGAGTAAAACATTGGTGGCGACTCCACGAACCCTCCTTTTATGAAAACCACTAATCCATGGAGGGTCCCGCTTGGGATTAATATGGATTAGTGAGCCTTTTAATAAAATTGCTCGTTTGACGAGGTCTCAGTTTGAGAATAAGTCATTCTAGCAATCCACTATTTTTAAACAAATAAACGAGTCCAACCATCCTTCGCGAATGCCGAAAGCCCGTTTTGGGCCGGTGGCGACAATGTGGAGTTGTACTTAGATTGGGAAATGAAAGTTGAGCAACTCTTTGCTTGCCACAGGGTAAGTGAAGAGAGAAAAGTCCCTCTGGCTACCCTTAGCTTCCAAGGGCATTCCATGTATTGGTGGACAACTCTAGAGAGAGAGAGACGCCTCCACAATGATCCTCCAATTCAATATTGGAATGATCTTAAAAGTGCAATGAGAAGGAGGCACATTCCCACTTACTATGGTAGGGAGATTATGAATAAGCTCCAAAGGCTCCAACAAAGGGATATGTTTGTAGAACAGTACAAGCAACAAATGGAGTTTTTAATGATGAGGGCATGCATAAGGGAAGAGGAAGCTACAACTGTAGCTAGATTCTTGAGTGGTCTTAATTTAGAGATAAGAGACCAAGTGGAGCAACTACCCTACGGGGACCTAAATGACTTGGTCCAACTTTGTGTAAGGGTAGAACAGCAAAGAATGAGAAAATCTTATAAAAGAGATAGTTCCCACTCTTCATCTCTAAAGAAAGACTCCAAGAGGTAGGGAAAACCTTTTGAGAAAAAGAAAAATTTTGAACCCTCCAAGAGTCTAGCTATAGAAAAAGATAGAGAAAAAGGGAAAGTCACTTCACACACTAGTTCTAGGACTAGTGATATAAAATGCTTTAAATGTTTAGGGAGAGGCCACATTGCCTCCCAATGCCCCACTAAGAAGGTCATGATCATGATGGGGCATGACATTTATAGTAGCCAAGATGAGGCTACTACTTCCTCTAGTAATAGTGAGGAAGAAGCAAGTGAACAAGAAGAAGGTGTGGAGTCTACTTTTCCTTATGAAGGGGAGCTCTTAATGATTAGGATACTCCTCAACAACCAACCTAGTGGTACTCTATCACAAAGGGAGAACATCTCTCACACTAGATGCAAAGTTTTAAACAATGCATGTTCTCTCATTGTTGATAGTGGCTCATGGTGCACTGTTGTAGCACTAGGCTGGTTGAAAAGTTGAGTTTAACTACTAGTCTTCATCCTAAACCTTATCAACTCCATTGAATCAATGAGGATGGTGACCTAGTAGTTGACCAACAAGTAAAGGTCAAGCTTTCCATTGGGAATTATGAAGATGAGCTGCTATGTGATGTAGTACCAATGGAAGCTTGTCATATCTTATTAGGAAGGCCATGACAATTTGATAAGAAAACCATGCATAATGGCCTTACTAACGAGATTACCTTTACTCATAAAGAGAAGAAATTTTTGTTTCATCCTCTTTCTCCTCAACAGGTGGCTGAGGATCAAGCACAAATGAAACTCAAAAGAGAGTGAGAAAAGATTTTTAAAAAAAAAAGAGAGAGAGAGAGAAAAAAGTCCATGAAATCTAAGGATAGAGAGGAATCTAGGGAGAAAAGAGTTCCTTCCCTAGAGGTTGTTGTTCAAGAGAATGAGATTTCTAAACAAACCCTCTTGATTCAACAACCCTCTTATATCCTTCTCTGCAAAGGAACTCTCACTTGCACTGCCACATCTAGTGGACATGAGACTTTACCTAAGGGGGTAAAAGTTCTTTTAAAAGAGTTTGATAATCTATTTCCTCCCGAGGGTCCAATGGGCCTTCCTCCTTTAAGAGGAATAGAGCATCAAATTGATGTGGTGCCTGGGGCTAGCCTACCCAATAGGCCTGCCTATAGGACCAACCCCCAAGAAACAAAAGAAATAGAGTCTCAAGTCCAAGAGTTGTTGGAGAAGGGTTGGGTTCAAAAGAGCTTAAGTCCTTGTGTTGTTCCAGTGTTATTGGTCCCTAAGAAAGATGGCAAGTGGAGAATGTGTTGTGACAGTAGAGCCATCAACAACATCACTGTGAAGTATAGATATCCTATCCCTAGACTTGATGACATGTTAGATGAGCTTCATGGAGCCATCATATTCTCTAAGGTTGATCTTAAAAGTGGTTATAATCAAATAAGCATTAAAGAAGGTGATGAATGGAAAACCGCTTTCAAGAACAAGTTTAGATTGTATGAATGGTTGGTGATGCCTTTTGGACTTACCAATGCTCCTAGTACTTTTATGCGTCTCATGAATCATGTTCTAAGGGATTGTATAGGAAAGTTTGTTGTAGTTTATTTTGATGATATTCTCATATATAGTAGGTGCCTAAGTGATCACATAGGACACTTAAGGCAAGTTTTCAATATTCTTAGGAAAAATCATCTTTTTGGTAATCTAGAGAAATGTACATTTTGTGTAGATAGTGTTGTGTTCTTAGGTTTTATAATTAGCAAAAAAGGGGTTCATGTGGACCCCGAGAAAATCAAGGCCATCCAAGAATGGCCCACTCCTAAAAGTGTTGGAGATATTAGGAGCTTCCATGGTTTGGCAAACTTCTATAGGAGGTTTGTTCCTAATTTCTCCACACTTGCCTCCCCATTAAATGAATTGGTCAAGAAAAATGTGGAATTTATAAGGGGAGAAAAACAAGAAAAAGCCTTTCTAACCTTAAAGGATAAGCTTACCCATGCACCACTTCTAGCTCTACCTGATTTTTCAAGAACTTTTGAGCTAGAATGTGATGCCTCTAGAGTTGGCATAGGGGCGGTCTTGTTACAGGGTGGGCACCCAATTGCTTATTTTAGTGAAAAACTCAAAGGTGCCTCCCTTAACTACCCTACCTATGACAAAGAGCTTTATGCTTTGGTTAGGGCCCTTCAAACTTGGGAACACTACCTTATTCCCAAAGAGTTTGTCATTCATAGTGACCATGAGTCACTTAAATATTTGAAGGTCCAAGGCAAGCTAAATAAAAGGCATGCTAAGTGGGTAGAGTTCTTAGAACAATTCCCATATGTGATTAAATACAAGAAAGGGAAAAATAATGTTGTGGCTGATGCCCTTTCTAGGAGACACAATTTGCTAGTCTCCCTTGGATCTCGAATCATGGGGTTTGATCACATTAAGGAATTGTATACTAGTGATCTCGAATTCAATGAAAATTATACCCAATGCTTAGCAAAGCCTCAAGGAGGTTTCTATATTTCTGAGGGGTACTTATATAAAAAAGGAACAATTTGTATACCCCAAGGATCTATAAGAAAACTCCTTGTTAAAGAAAGTCATGAGGGTGGTCTTATGGGGCATTTTGGAGTTAAAAAGACTCTAAGTTTCTTAAAAGAAAATTTTTTTTGGCCCCATATGAGAAGGGACGTTGAGAGGCTTTGCTCTAGATGTATAGCTTGTTTACAAGCAAAGTCTAAAGTAATGCCTCATGGCTCCTATACACCCTTGCCAGTTGCCAACTCTCCATGGGTTGATATCAGTATGGATTTTATTTTGGGCTTGCCCAAGACCTAGAGAGGCATGGATTCTATTTTTGTGATAATGGACAGATTTAGTAAAATGGCCCATTTTATACCCTGTCACAAAATAGATGATGCAAGCAACATACCAAGACTCTTCTTCAAGGAAGTGGTTAGACTTCATGGTCTACCCAAAACCATTGTTTCAGATAAGGACACTAAGTTCCTTAGCCATTTCTGGAAAACTCTTTGGAGTAGGCTAGGAACTAAACTACTTTTCTCTACTACTTGTCACCCACAAACTGATGGGCAAACTGAAGTAGTTAATAGATCCCTATCTACAATGTTAAGGGCAGTCCTCAAAGGTAACCATAAGTCTTGGGATGAGTACTTTCCCCACATTGAATTTGCTTATAATAGGATAGTCCATAAGACTACCGAAATCTCACCTTTTGAGGTTGTGTATGGTTTTAACCCTCTTACTCCTTTGGACCTAATACCCCTACCATATTCTTCTCACTATTTTCATAAAGAAGGGATATCTAGGGCATAATTTGTAAAGAAATTACATGAGAAGGTTAAAACTCATATACAACAACAAAATGAGACAACTGCTTTGGAAAGAAGCAAAGGAAAGAAAAACCTCATCTTTGAGGAAGGAGATTAGGTTTGGCTTCATTTGAGAAAGGAAAGGTTTCCTTCTCAAAGGAAGTCTAAACTTAATCCAAGAGGAGATGGTCCCTTCAAGTCCTCCAAAGAATCAATGATAATGCCTACAGGTTAGATCTTCCTAGTGATTATGGAGTAAGCAACACTTTTAATGTTAGTGATCTTATTCACTTTGCAGGATATGATGAGGAAGATGAACCTACAGATTTGAGGACAAATCCTTCTCAAGAGGGAGGGAATGATAGACCATGGGCCAAGGGCCCAGTTACCAGAGCTATGGCTAGAAGAATACAAGAAGAGTTGGACCTTTTGAAGACTAGTGGGCTTGTGAAGCCCAAGGTATTCTTCACTTGGACTACTCTATCATAAAGAGAAGGCCTAGTTCTACTTGTGAATATTGTATAGTTTGTACATAGTCTCTTGTATAGGTTATTTTTGCCTTTGTATTTGTGAGGCACTCTACTTGCTTTTTCTAGTGTTTGTATATTGATTTTAGGGTAGGCTACTTGGAGAGTTTAACTCCATTTAACCTCCCTAGTTGATACATTCATTTTATATTTTTCCAGTAGGGAAAAAGGGGTGGCATTTAGCAATGCTTAAGGGTGTGACTAGTAATTGGGCCAGAATTGGGCCTAGGCAAAATTTTGCATATTAGACTCATTTTTCTCCTAATTTTTCATAGATTTGATTTATCTAGGTCTCATCATCATATGATGAACCTAACTAAACCATATCAAATAATTTTGAAATAAATCATGGAGCGTTTTGGAGTCTTGGCCACCTAGCTCATCACTTGTGTTCTTGGCCGAATTCTAGCTTCTCCTTCAAGCTTTGAAGCTTGCCTTCCAAGCTTCTAAACCTTAGTAGGTTTGGCTGACCTTACCATGGTTCTTAAATGAACCATGGTCAAGGTTAGCTTCTCCTATAAGTTTTAGAAACCATGGATGGTTAGCTACACCTTACCATGGTTCCTAGTGAACCATGGTTAAGGTTAGCTTACACTACAAGCTACCTCTCCCTATATATTTGTATTTTCTACTCTTGTATTCAATTTTGAACATTTGAGAAATAAAACTTCAGATTTCTCTCTCAAGAGTCTCTCCTAAAAACCGTAGAGAATTCTCTCTTTAGGTTTCTACCAAAGGTGCTTCAACCTTTGCTTGGTTCCTCAAGCTTCTACCTCAAGCTAAGGAGTAATCGAATCATCTCAAGGCTTATCCTCCATTGAAGATTACTTCGTGGAGTTTCAAGCTTCCTTTAAAGTCTACCTCAAGAGTTTCTTCGGTCCTTGCATGGAGAACTTGAAGAATCAACATTCTTCTCCAAGTAGGTCAATCAATTCCTCTACGAAACCAAATAAACCAAGAATGGGTTTTTGGCTGTAGATAAAGAAAATTGGTCCAGGCATCAATATAGTTATAATAAGAATATTGTTGAGGCTCAAAGGTTCTTGTAAAGTTATTGGTTTTATAAAGAGGTTGGTTCCACTCATTAGGGGAAATAATTCAGAGAATTTTTATTTTTGAAAATTGGATTTTGCGTTGATCATCTCTGATATGGGTTAATTCTATGGAATCAATGTCTATTAAAATAAACTCATAAAAAATTCTGGATTTGTAGGTAGGAAGGTAATGGTAATTTTCTGGAAAAATTCTGGAGGCTAAAGTGATTGGAGTTAATTTTTTCCAATCAGGTTCTATTGGCAGGATATCAATATTTTCATCTTTAGTAATATATTCTTCTTCATAAGATTTTGAGCCGGAAGGAGTAGATATTGGAGGTGTGATATGAGATAATTGTTTGGACGGTGTAGGTATTGAAGTAGGAGTGGGACTTTGATATTTGTCTAGAAAGGATAATGGCGAATATTTGTTGGATGAGGTGATTTGAGGTTCCTTTTTTATGGTGGCTAAAAAGGTTGGTCTTTGTGGTCTGAGAGGAGTATTGCTTCCAGTTGCATTAGGGGTCGATGGCCTATTGGCAGTATTGCTTGATGTCTGATTAGGGGTTCTTACTTCTTAGTGGAGAACCGTATTGGTCTTTTAAGCTTTTGCTCATTTTCCTGCAAAAATTCTCTCGTTAAGAAATCTGGTAGTGTGTTTTTCTCTCCCTTAATATGTTCTATCTGAAAATCAAAACAAGATAATAATGCTTGCCATCTTGCAAAAATATGCTTTGAAACAGGATTTTTGACATCTTTTTGAAGAACACTAGGAGCAACTTTTGAGACCTTGGGGCATTACATTCCACTCATAATGCCCGAAGGGTACAAAAAAAAGCTATTTTGTATCTATCTTCTTCTTTTACAGAAATTTGATAATACCCAGACTTCATATCAAATTTAGAAAATATTATTGCATTATGAAGTCTTTTAATAAGATCTGGCTTATTGGGTAAGGATATCTAATCCATTTTAAAACCTTATTTAAAGGTTTATAATTACTAATCTAGGAGCTCCTCTTTCTAATTCAGAGGCATTCATAACATAAAATCCAGAACAACTCCAGGGTGATTTTGAAGGCCTTATTAATCCTTTATCTAAATATTCTTGAATTTCCTTTTTACAATATTTCAAATATTGGGCATTCATTTGGATTGGTTAGGCTTTTGTTTTTGTAGACCCCTAAAATTGTCCGGGTCGGAAATAAAGCTAGAAGGCTCTCAAAGACTGAAGGAAGATCAGCCAGAAGGACTCCTGGAAGGCCCTAGGAGGGTTCTCTGTAGGTCTAGAGGTCTTAGGATAGCAAAAATAAGAAAAGTGGGAGGAATGAAGCTCAATACGGCCTCCCAGAGGTTCACTACGGCCGTATTGAGTATTTTGAACTGCAATACGGCCGCGGCGAACTCAGTACGCCCGTATTGAAGTCTTTGAACTTCAATACGGCCGTACTGAATTCAATACGGCCGTATTGAAGTTCAAAAACTTCAATACGCCCGTATTGACCCCAGGGGTCGTACTGCGCCTCATTCCTATAAATATGACGTCAATTTGACGTCATTGGACACTTTTCCACTGAGTTTTGACTCCCTCCTTGAGTATTCTGGGGTTTTTGAGCAGTGTTCTGCCCTAGAAATCTCTCTGGGAGTCGATCCGACGAAGTTCTGGAATTCCGAGCATTTAGCTTGGAGATTCGAACTTAGTCGAAGGGAAATCCTCCGGATTTCCATAGTTAAAATTTTTTAGGAAGGAGTGAGCGGGCTTGTAGAGCGAGGGAACGCCAAAAAGCTTCCCAGTTTTACTTGATATATAAAAAGCACGCTTCAAGAGGTTTCTTTTCTAAAAATCCCTTCTTTTACTGCTTTCTGATTGTGCATATTAAACTGTCATCATGTAGATAGTTAATTTATAATTGCTTAGAATAAATAGGGGTAATTTAGTAATTTTGCACTATTATTTTTAGAAATAATCTGTCATAGGGAACCCGAAAGGGGCGCTGTGGGGTGCTAACACCTTCCCCACGCGTAACCGACTCCCTTACCCAACTCTGGTTGTAATGGCCGAAGTTGATTTATAAAATCAATTGCCTTATCCCTTTTTCCAATGTTTTGAGTAAAACATTGGTGGCGACTCCACGAACCCTTCCTTTTTATGAAAACCGCTAATCCATGGAGGGTCCCGCTTGGGATTAACATGGATTGGTGAGCCTCTTAATAAAATTGCTCGTTTGACGAGGTCTCAGTTTGAGAATAAGTCATTCTAGCAATCCATACTTTTCAAAACAATAAAAGAGTCCAACCATCCTTCGCGAATGCCGAAAGCCCGTTTCGGGCCGGTGGCGACAGATGGCGACTCCACTGGGGAAGCTTCGAGAGTCAGTCCCATTTAGTGACAGATTGTTTTTAACAAATAATAGTTAAAAATTACTTCGTTACCCCTTGCTTGTATGATAACATGATTTATTATATGGCTTTAAATAACTGTTGTATGTTTAAATTCCGCAATTGTTTGAAATACAAACTGCACACAAACCTTTGCACACAACA
Organism: Cajanus cajan; assembly: GCF_000230855.2. NCBI lineage: Eukaryota > Viridiplantae > Streptophyta > Magnoliopsida > Fabales > Fabaceae > Cajanus > Cajanus cajan. The sequence continues at coordinate 46,375,622 of NC_138525.1, forward strand.
GTTCCCTCTATACCCGGGGGCATGAGTGATTAACCATAGGGAGTGGATGTTAGTACGGCCGGTTGTCGAATGGGTCTATAGGTGCCCGTAGACCGTTGTCGGAAAACATCACTCAAGGTGATAACCATGAACTTGAGTCCGACGGTGCGTTGGAGCTTTCCATCGACCTACGATGAGAGGAATTGGGTCCCTATAATGGGGGCACCTTGGGGGCCTTGGACTGGTGAGAACAGTTAGAACCACCTTGAATATGCACCATTTCTGCAGGATACCCCTACCTCGTGATTCGCTCGTGACTGTTCGTGGATGAGTGAATTGTTTGTGTAAATGCTTATGTGCAATTGTTTGTGCTTTAATAATAAACCTCGTGATAAGGTCTAAAGAATAATCCCCATGCATGAAAATACCATGACATGAGAGGAAAGACCATGTGTGGAAATATAATAAAAGTGAGGAGCATGTACATCATTACCAATAAGACCTCATGCATCCTCATCAATTATTCATTTTAGGATCACCAATACCCTCTCGATGTGAGTGAAAGGGACCCATGACTATTGAGATTCTCCGTTGGGGAGAGATCATAGGCTAGGGAGGGTGATAAACCTTCATCTTAAAAAGGCAGCGCCTTAAAGATGGAGTCTTATCAAGCTCACATCGAGAGTGTATTCATACCATGAATAAACTAATTAGATTAAAACATTTTAGAAAGTGGCTGGTCATCTCTCTGTCCTCACGCGCGCGCAGAAAATCAAGAAGATGGAAGCGTTGGAGGACCAAAATAAGAAGCTTACAGCCGAGCTCTCGCAGCTCAAAGAACAAATGGCGCAAATGATGGAGCTCATGCGTCACCATAATGTACATGGGTCTCACCACAGTGACCATGAGTCCCATCATCATGAGGAGGAAGAGCACGAGGAAGAGCCTCCGCACGCCATACCTATTGGGGCTGGAATTGTAATCAAAGAGCCCGAGGTCTCGAAAGAACAATTCCACGCCCTAGAGGATCGGCTAAGGGCTATGGAGGGGCATGACTTCGATATTAAAGATGCCGCCGACATGTGTTTAGTGAGGGACATCCAATTCCCTCCTAAATTTAAAGTGTCGGATTTCCCAAAATACGTGGGATCGACTTGCCCTAAGAGTCATCTCACCATGTACTGTCGCAAAATGGCTGCATATGCCACAAATGAAAAGCTCTTGATCCATTGCTTCCAAGAAAGCTTAGCCGATACTGCACTCAATTGGTATATGCAGCTAGATGGAAGTCAAGTGTGCACATGGAGGCAGTTGGCCGACGCCTTTCTCAAGCGCTATAAATATAACATCGACCTAACACCCGATAGGTCTGATCTTCAAGCCTTGAGTAAAACAAATGACGAATCTTTCAAGGCGTACGCCCAACGGTGGAGGGAGTTGGCGGCACAAATTGAGCCCCCGCTGTCGGATAAGGAGACGGTGTCCCTATTCATAAACTCGTTGACCGGTCCCTATTATGACAAGATGATAGGGAACACGACAACACTCTTCTCGGACATCATCACCATTGGCGAAAGAGTGGAACAAGGGCTGAAAAATGGGAAGCTAGCTGGGCTTTCCCAATCATTTGAAGCCAAGAAGACCTACGGGAAGAAGAAGGAGGGAGGAGTCAATGCCATAACCATTTCTTCATCTTCTTCCACTTCGAAGTCAGGAAAGTCGCAGTCTAACCCTGTGAGGAAGCTTGATAAACTTCCGACCACATATAGCGACCTCCTGCCGAAGCTAGTGGAAGCACGTCTTCTAGCTTACGTTCCACTAAAGAAGATTGATCCACCTCATCCCGATTGGTACAAACCGCAAGACAAATGTCTATACCATTCGGGGGCATCGGGGCATTCAACGGAGAAATGTAGAGCCCTCAAAAATAAGGTCCAAGACCTTATCGATGCTGGGTGGATCACTTTTGATTCAACAGCGCCCGACGTGAGCAAGAATCCTCTGCCGCATCAGGAGTAGAGAGAAGAACAAGCCACAATAGGGCCCCTCCACATTTTTCTTTTCTTTTTGGGACTCATGATCAGTACCCGAGATCATGAGATCCTTTTCATGTAAATAAGGGTTTTTGTACAGTTTTAATACATATATCAATAAAGAGGCATTTTTCACACAACACTCTCTCTTTTGTTCTTTTCTCTCTTTCCTCATTAACATTAATAATTCTAAACCTAAACAGAACCAATAAAAAGATTATGTCTGTAATTGTTCGCTCTGACCGGGATCCAAAAGTTGAGGATGAATGGGTTGAGTTGGACAGTGATGAGGAGACCATCTCTCCGGATCTGCAAAGACTGCTAGATCAAGAAACTCGTCTACTCCAACCGTGTCAAAAGAAATTGGAGACCGTGAATTTGGGGCAGGGCCGAGAGATAAAAGAGGTCAACATTGGGACCCATATCAGTGATGAAATAAGGACACATGCTTCCGCTATGATTATAATAAAATCATTCTTCATTGCTTCTTTTCTTGCTTATAATAAAATTCTAAACCACATTATTTTTAACCCTGTTTGAATAAACATGAATGAGGTTAAAATCATTTTAATAAACCCGCATCATTTTTATGTGGAAGTGTGTGTGACAACTTGAAGCACCTTCCCTTGGCCTCGACAAGTGCCATCATGGATAAAAATAAATCCTTTAAAATAAAAGAAGCTCGGCAGGAAACCCAAAAAGGGGCTGCGCAAAAATAAGAGCAAAAGACCCGCTAGGAATCCCACGAAAGGGTGACCTAGGCAAAAGTTAGGGTTGCAAAAATAAACAAAAACAAAAGTCCGCTAAAACGCCACAAAAGGGTGTTTTAGGCAAAAATAAGGACAATCAAAAAACAAAAGAAATCCATGATGGTACCACGAGCCGAATTCAAGAAAGGTTCAAGGGAAGCTATCCAAGTTGTCGAATCACAACACGACGCTTTAACTTCATAAGTGTTTAATCAAACAAGCCTAAACACATAAGCCTACCTTGGCCATCCATTCTTACAAAAACCATTTTTGAAAAATAAATCCCCTCTAAAACACAAACTTCAGAATAAAAATATATTTCCCTTCTTTTCTCTCTTGTCCCAAAAGATTTTAGAATAATCTAGTGGAAGCATGGAGAAATAAATCATCACTGATAATAGATCTAATCTGAATAATAAAATGGTGGAAGAACTGTGCCAAGAATTCAAGATCCAACACCGCTACTCTTCCCCATATCGGCCAAAGATGAATGGGGCAGTCAAGGCAACCAATAAGAACATCAAGAAAATAGGGCAAATGATGGTTGCCTCATTTAAAAACTGGCACGAGATGTTACCCTTCGCTCTTCATGGTTATAGGACTTCAGTACGCACATCTACAGGAGCTACTCCATTCTCCCTTGTCCATGGGATGAAGGCAGTTCTACCCGTCGAAGTCAAGATACCTTCTCTAAGGGTAACCATGGAAACAAAACTTTCCGAGGCAGAATGGGTTCAAAGCCGATACGACCAGTTGAACCCTATCAAAAAGAAACGGCTGAACGCCATATGCCATGGTCAAGCCTATCAGAGGAAGATCAAAAAGGCTTTTGACAAGAAAGTCCACCCTCGAGTCTACCATGAGGGAAAGTTGGTAATTAAGAAATTGCTACCAACTCAAAAGGACAAAATCGGAAAGTGTGCCCCAAATCACGGAGGACCATACGTGGTAAAACGAACCTTCTCAGGAGGAGCATCGATCCTCACAGACATGGATAGAGAAGAACTTCGATACCCAGTCAGCGCTGACGTGGTAGAGAAGTACTACGCTTGAAGACGTCGCTTGCATAGGCCCGCTAGGATGAAAACCCAAAAAGGGCGTCCTAGGCAAAAGTTAGGGCAAAATAAAAAGCCCGCCGGTACAAGGGTTCTAGGCAAAACAAAGGCAAAATTATCCCCGCTAGGATATGTCCTAGGCAAAAGTTAGGGGCAAAAGAATAAGATGTAAAAGCAAAGCAGGCAACGGTCACTTGAATCGAAAACCGAAAGGCGGTTCAAGTGATTATCTTCTAGAAGCAAGCGTCTTGCAGCATCTACACTCCTAGCTCAGGCATCTCACCCGAAGCAACTAGGGGAACGTGAAGAGCAACAATTACATATATAATTGTTAAGCCCAATGTATATAAGCCTACCCAGGCCAGCCATTCTTCAGAAATTCCTTCTGTATATCTTTCTGTAAAAACACTTGTGAATATCAATAAAAATATCCATTTGTTTCTTTTCTTTCTTGACCATGTGATTATGCCTCTGAATTGGTTTTTCATAAAAATTGTACGAAATTCCATTAATAATCGGTCAATAAAAGAAAATTGGAGGGCTTCCTGTAAAATCCATAATCTCCTGCATAAAGGCTCATAAAAATACTCCCTCGCGTCAATGACAGAAAGTCCTCCAAGAAGAAGAGGATAGGGAGAGCCACTCACTTTTCTAAATAAATGAACAAAAATAAAAAAATTGTATTGCATTTGTGCATCACACACACATTAGTTGCACATTCAAAGACCTTATCATGAGGCAACCGCATAAAATAGAAAAATAGAAAAATTGCTTGTGTATGACAGCGGTCAACAGAAAAAGCCGCAAATCGACAGAAAAAGGAAAAAATACAAAAAAAGCCAAAAAACGACAAAAAAGGCAAAAGATTTAGAAGATCAATCGCAATCGTACAGAATAACTGAGCCTGGAGAGGCTTGCCGAAATAATACTCTCTCAGAATAATTGAGCCTGGAGAGGCTTGCCGAAACAATACTCTCTCACAGAATAATTGAGCCTGGAGAGGCTTGCCGAAATAATACTCCCACAAGAATAATTGAGCCTGGAGAGGCTTGCCGAAATAATACTCTCGCAGAATAACCGAGCCTGGAGAGGCTTGCCGAAACAATACTCATCAGTTTCCACAGAATAACTGAGCCTGGAGAGGCTTGCCGAAATAATACTCTCTCAGAATAATTAAGCCTGGAGAGGCTTGCTGAAATAATACTCCTTCAGAATAACTGAGCCTGGAGAGGCTTGCCGAAATAATACTCTCTCAGAATAACTGAGCCTGGAGAGGCTTGCCGAAACAATACTCTCTCAGAATAACTGAGCCTGGAGAGGCTCGCAGAAATAATACTCCCCAGAGAAACCTCAGCTCGCGCTCAGAACAAATCCCCAGCGAGAACTATCAAAGCAAGATCGTCAAAATCCCCAATGGAAGTACGATCTCCCAAGCAGAATATCCAAGTCAAAGGACTTAAACTTCCTCAGTGAAGATAGCTCTCCAGCTCAAGCGTTGAGTGAGGCTAAGCCTGCAGAGGCTTCCTAAATAATACTCTGGGATACATAAGATCCCCCATTCCCCAGTCGCCTACTCAGAGGCATCCCTGTAAAAGGAGAAAAAAATCAAAAAAATATCAATAAGTATTCCCCAAGCGGAATTCGGCATCCAGCCAAACATTGAACGTCAAGCCGATACGCCTAACAGAAGAGGCCAAATCAAAGTCAAAACGACAGAATCCCCCGTGGATAACAGCCTACACAGAGGCAACAAAATCAGAAAACCAAAAAGAGTCACCTGAATAAGGATAATCGGGATACTCCACCATCGTCGAAAGGACGTCAGCCAATCATAAGGCATCGCTCATCTCAGAAAGAGCATCTTCGTGTCTACACCCCAAGGAAACAGAAATTCCTCAATGGGCACCAATTAAGCAATGCAAAATTGGGACACAAGAACCTATGAGTAACTGCACATCCCCTAGACGGATCCCTGCGTTATCCAGCCCTCAGCGGCACCAAAATCAAAAACAGATCGTCGAAGCAGCATCGTGGACTGTGGAGACAAAACCATCACAGATCCCTGGAGAGGGCAAACTCACATTGCCAATGTCGTCAAGAACACGGAGGCAGACCCTGGGGAGGGCAAACCGCAGACCCTGGAGAGGGCAAACTCACGCTACCAAAGTGACTAGAAGCACGGAGGTACGCAGACCCTGGGGAGGGCAAACCGCAGACCCTGGAGAGGGCAAACTCACGCTACCAAAGTGACTAGAAGCACGGAGGTACGCAGACCCTGGGGAGGGCAAACCGCAGACCCTGGAGAGGGCAAACTCACGCTACCAAAGTGAGTAGAAGCACGGAGGTACGCAGACCCTGGGGAGGGCAAACCGCAGACCCTGGAGAGGGCAAACTCACGCTACCAAAGTGACTAGAAGCACGGAGGTACGCAGACCCTGGGGAGGGCAAACTCACGCTACCAAAGTGACTAGAAGCACGGAGGTACGCAGACCCTGGGGAGGGCAAACCGCAGACCCTGGAGAGGGCAAACTCACGCTACCAAAGTGACTAGAAGCACGGAGGTACGCAGACCCTGGGGAGGGCAAACCGCAGACCCTGGAGAGGGCAAACTCACGCTACCAAAGTGACTAGAAGCACGGAGGTACGCAGACCCTGGGGAGGGCAAACCGCAGACCCTGGAGAGGGCAAACTCACGCTACCAAAGTGACTAGAAGCACGGAGGTACGCAGACCCTGGGGAGGGCAAACCGCAGACCCTGGAGAGGGCAAACTCATGCTACCAAAGTGATCAGAAGCGCCGAGGTATGCAACAACCTGGAGAGGCTACTCGACAATTTTCCACCGGAAGACGCTACAAGTCAGAAGGTTGGCACATCACCCGGACAATTGGGTCAACTCCTTTACTTGTCAAACGGTACACCAAAAGGCCGTCCAACTAAGTAAAGGGGGGGCAGCTGTAGACCCCTAAAATTGTCCAGGTCGGAAATAAAGCTAGAAGGCTCTCAAAGACTGAAGGAAGATCAGCCAGAAGGACTCCTGGAAGGCCCTAGGAGGGTTCTCTGTAGGTTTAGAGGTCTTAGGATAGCAAAAATAAGAAAAGTGGGAGGAATGAAGCTCAATACGGCCTCCCAGAGGTTCACTACGGCCGTATTGAGTATTTTGAACTGCAATACGGCCGCGGCGAACTCAGTACGCCCGTATTGAAGTCTTTGAACTTCAATACGGCCGTACTGAATTCAATACGGCCGTATTGAAGTTCAAAAACTTCAATACGCCCGTATTGACCCCAGGGGTCGTACTGCGCCTCATTCCTATAAATATGACGTCAATTTGACGTCATTGGACACTTTTCCACTGAGTTTTGACTCCCTCATTGAGTATTCTGGGGTTTTTGAGCAGTGTTCTGCCCTAGAAATCTCTCTGGGAGTCGATCCGACGAAGTTCTGGAATTCCGAGCATTTAGCTTGGAGATTCGAACTTAGTCGAAGGGAAATCCTCCGGATTTCCATAGTTAAAATTTTTTAGGAAGGAGTGAGCGGGCTTGTAGAGCGAGGGAACGCCAAAAAGCTTCCCAGTTTTACTTGATATATAAAAAGCACGCTTCAAGAGGTTTCTTTTCTAAAAATCCCTTCTTTTACTGCTTTCTGATTGTGCATATTAAACTGTCATCATGTAGATAGTTAATTTATAATTGCTTAGAATAAATAGGGGTAATTTAGTAATTTTGCACTATTATTTTTAGAAATAATCTGTCATAGGGAACCCGAAAGGGGCGCTGTGGGGTGCTAACACCTTCCCCACGCGTAACCGACTCCCTTACCCAACTCTGGTTGTAATGGCCGAAGTTGATTTATAAAATCAATTGCCTTATCCCTTTTTCCAATGTTTTGAGTAAAACATTGGTGGCGACTCCACGAACCCTTCCTTTTTATGAAAACCGCTAATCCATGGAGGGTCCCGCTTGGGATTAACATGGATTGGTGAGCCTTTTAATAAAATTGCTCGTTTGACGAGGTCTCAGTTTGAGAATAAGTCATTCTAGCAATCCATACTTTTCAAAACAATAAAAGAGTCCAACCATCCTTCGCGAATGCCGAAAGCCCGTTTCGGGCCGGTGGCGACAGTTTTTATATCTTGTTCATTAAACCCATCAATATAAGGCAAAGATATCTCATATTTTTCACGGTGCCAAAAGGCTGTGGGATTTAAATCACAAATTTCTTTTTTCTGTTTTTTCTTGGAATTTTTTAATAATTTTTTGAATATTTGTATGTTGTAATTGTTCTTCTATTCTTTTGTATTGAATTTCTTTATTTAAAGAGTTAATATGTTTTTTCTTTTTATTAATAATGCTAGTAGAATGTTCTTTTAAAAGATTTAATTATCTTGATCTAGGAGGATTAATAAATTCAAAACATATAATATTACCTAATACTTTTGTTTCTAATCCTTTTGCGGTTACGCTAAAAGGATATAATAAAGATAAAAAAGGAGTTCATAAAATACATTGTATATTCAAGTCTTTTATTAATATGAAAGAGGTTTCATAACAGATTTTATTAGTGCATATCTTGACCGAAGAAAGTTTATAATTAATCTTCATTCTTGAATTATTAGCACTAACTACCTTTTCTTTGGTTTTTTCATAGTATCTTGAGGGTATTAAACTTTCTTGCAAAAACAATTAATATCAGCTCCTGAATCTATTAAGGCTATTAAATTAAACTCTTCTTGTCCTATTATTAACCTAATCTTACAATGCCATTTATGAACAGATATTAAATTTAAATAATTCTTATGTGAGGTTGAAGCTTCTTCATTTACTGGTTTATAATTTTCTTGTAACTTAAGTTTATCAAGACCTTCTAGTTCTAATATCCTATACTCTAAGGCAATATCATTTTGTTTTAACTCTTGTATTTCTTGTTTTAAAATTTTTATTTCATCTTGTAAATCCTTTATTGTTATCGGACCAGGTTTTCTAAATCTATTATATATTTCCTTTAAATCTATATCTTGAATTACCTCTTGTTCTCTTTTATCTTTTTTAACTAATTTATCTAATTGACTAATAAACTCATCTTTTAATGGACCATCTTCTAATTTTTGAATTATCTCTAATAAAGTTGTAGTTTGTTTAGAGGATAACATATTAATGGATTTACAATTATTACAACTACATAATTCTTGTCCTAAATAATAATCATTATCAACATCGTCTATACTACTAGAAGTTTCTTCTTTTAGTTGATAAATCATTTCCTCAATATTGCTTTCTTCTTCTAAAGATGAAGATAAATTGTCTTCTTCTTCCTCGGGATCTGAATTTATTAATACATTTAAAAGACTTTTCTTAATAGACTCATCTATTTCTAATTCATTAATCTCTTGTTGAACTCTACACTTATTAGCAAAATGACCTACTCTTCCACATTTCCAACAAGTAATATTCTTTTTATTATTCTTATTATTATTATTATACTTTTTTTTTATTTTATTTTTTTTTTATTCTCCTTGCTGCTTATCTTTCTTTTTGTGGTATCTATTGAATTTTTTATAAGGCTTGTATTGATTCTTTTGAAAAGTTATTCTTTTCTTATTCTGTTTTTTATGATGGGCACTTGGTGCTCTAATAGATTCTACTCCATATTGTTGGCAAAACTTACCTATCTCTTTCCTATTGGTGGTACTTTATTTTCTAAGCTTATTCTGAAGTTTGAAATCATTACAAACTTGAATACCAGTTTCAATTACTATACTATGAATTTGTCCGTAGGTTTAAGATGGATAGGGTATTGGGTTACCAAAATGGGTTTCTAACTTTGATTTTACCTTTTCAGAAAATAATTTTGGCAATCCTGCAATAAATCTTTCTTTCCAAAATCCTTGAAATCCATCTTCTCTAAGAGTAATTTTTTACATAAAAATATCTTTATACCACCTATAATCAGGCATTGTTGGGCAATATAGATTTGCTAGTTGACTAGCAGCTCTATCTTTAAAAATATTTGGATCTCCTACAAAATGTTGAATAATAGTATAGATAAGAGTTGCTACAGCATCTTCTTCATTTTCATTTTTCATGGCTCTTAATATTGTTTCTCTATCAGAGGGAGTGCAAAAATTATCCCACCATCCTTTCAATTGTCCTGTAAATCCTTGGACAAGAGTCATGGTTGTTGCTCTATCTGAATTTCTTCTTCTTTTGTAAGCCCTAACTGCCATATTTTATTATTATTATTATTATTATTATTATTATTATTATTATTATTATTATTATTATTACTATTATTATTATTCTTATTATTATTATTATTATTATTATTATTATTGTTATTACTATTGTTATTATTATTATTATTTTTATTCTTATTATTATTTTTATTATTGTTATTATTGTTTTATTATTATTATTGATATTATTATTATTATTATTATTATTATTGTTGTTGTTGTTGTTGTTGTTGTTGTTGTTGTTGTTGCAAAGATTTTTTTTTTGGAAAGAAATTTTCTCTTTTTATATACATATAATGAATAATTATACTTCATTAGTAAAATTAAAATGTTATTCTAAAAAATTTAGATTAAAAAAAATGTAATTGAAATTTTTTTTATATCTCAAAAAAAAAATTATAGCATTAAAAATAAAATGATATTTCTATTTATTTTTTAAAAACAGTATCTAAGAATTTAGATTATTATAAAAAAAATAAGATAATAATGATAATAAAATTGAGTGTATTATAATAGAGATTCATAATATTATATTTTCTAATATGATATCATATTTCAGTATTTGAGTCTTACTCACCAAACTAAATAAATGGATAATCTAAATGGATACTCATGGATAAGGATGAAAATAGGTCAGGCCTTAAATAAGGGTCTATGACCTGTCGTCTTTAAAGTTTGGTTTGACTTAACCTATTTAATAAAAAGGTCAACTTTATACTTTAGAAAAAGAAAACCTATATATTTAAAAAGATTGGGCTTTAAGGCTTATAAAAAAGTTTGTTAGACTTGATAAACTAACCTATTTATCTATATAATATAATATAAAAAATATGCATATATTATTAACAATATAATTATTTAAATAAAAAATAAATTATTCATATTTTGATAGAGGCCCATGGGCCCAATCACTAGGACTATGATAAAGAGGTTGGAGGAAGAATGAGCCAATAAACAAGAAAAGCTCATAGTGTTCTTTAGTTGGGTTGTGCACTAAAGCCTATATAGATTAGAGTTGGCCCATTGGGCTTGTATTTTGTTTGAAGGTCTTGTATTTTGGCCAAGTAGAGTAGGTTGTGTTTGGGTCATGTATTTCGGCCATTTATAGTTTTCATTTCATGCGAGTTTGTGTCTAATGGAATTTGAGACACATTTAGAGTCATGTGACCGGCCATGTGAGTGGTGCACATGGTGTGACTCAAATTTACTCCAAATGTGAACCAAATCACATTATAATGCAAGTCTCACATGTGGGTAATGGATTTGGTGCTGAGAATCAAGGAAGGAATTCAAATTTGACTTCTAGGCGCCAAGGGTTTAAATTAACCATGGTATTAACCATACCATGGTTAATTTAAACTCTCGGCCACTTAGATTCTCTTGCACACTATTCATGGCTTATATATAGGATACTCCATGTGTAAACTTTCACTTTTGAGCATTTTATGAGAGATACATCTGCATTTTCTCTCTAGCCGCAAGTCACCATTTGAGTGAGGAAAGTTTTCTCTGATCCTTGAGATTTCCTCTTTGTAGTCTTGGAACTCTATTTCGAAGAGCTTAGACAAGCCTAATTCAACATTTCTCCTTCTTCTTTTAGTCTCAATCCTTGAAGAATTCTCAAGGAATACAAGAAGGAGTGGCGTGAAGCAAATCAATGGAATTGCATCCAATTCCGACTCCATCATATTTTTTATCATTCCACTTAAACATTTTATGTATTATTTCACAAAAAATCAAAAAATTACAAATAGAAACCTTAGTCACATTTTTGTCTAATCTCTTCCTTTATCTTCATGGTCATTGGTTGACAAAGTGTCTCTATCTTTTATTTATGAATTGTGACTTCAGCTTCAACTTTCAATCCTTCATTCATTTTATGGATTCGCAATTCAACTCTAATCTTTCATCGACATCAACTTCCATCTTCGACCTTTATATTTGATAATCATCACTCAACTCATACAAAAGCAATCAACTACAAGTGTGCAACTTTGTATTCTCTCTCAGAGGCAACTTTGTCCATCTTTTTCTTTTTGTATGTTTTTTATATTTTTTATAATTAGATGATTTCCATTGATATAATTTTCTTATTAATTTCACAATTTTAGATTAAGAAAGATTAAATGTTTCTTTTTTATATTAAAGACTCAAATTTATGTGTGTTGCCTCCATAAGCTGCAATGCCATACACCATATTGTTACGATGGAATTGGATCTGAGGCCCAAAAGGCCAAGCATATCAACTTGGTGGATAATTTGTGGCATTTTACTTGTCCAACCTCGATTGGATTTATCACTGGCTCTCTGCTCTAAACCTTTGTATTAGAAACAAAGAATGTCAGATCTTTTATTCATCTACACATATTGACATGCATTAGAAATATAAAAAAAAAAAATACCTTAAACCCTAAATAATAGATTCAGTAAACTTACCACAACATAAAGTCAAACCATATTCTTGGACTTATTGAATAATCACTACTAGAATTTCTCTTATTACATGTAACTTTTTATGGAAATTTTGTATAAAAATTTGTAGCAAACATTATTCCTATGAATTTTTTTGCAAAATTTTATCTCTAGGTAATACCTTCATATATAATATGTTTTTGTGAATTTTAAAATTCATAAGAAATTTTCCTATAAAATTTCTTGCAAAAAAGAATCGCAAGAAAGTTTCCTGTGAATTTTTTTCAAAATTTATTTTCTACGAATTTTTTTTACAAGAAATTTTGCAGGAAAATTTCTTACAAAAAATAAAGAAATTACTATAAATTCTATTAATAATCCTTCAACTTTTAAATGCTCACACTGAGAATTCATCCGGAACATTAAAAAATTTGCTTCCACGCCTCCGGCATGTGATACATAACATTTTAAACTCTTAGATTGTAGATTATAGGTCTAACACTTAACCATACAAAATCAACTTGTAAGGTAAGTGTTGTCCTAACTTATATACTTTTTAATTGTTTTATTTTCAATCGACGTGAGACTTGAAGTTTTCTTTGAATATTAATTAGATCATGTATTTAGAAAGAGGATTAATTCATTATATTGAACAAGAAAATTATATTATTATAATTATTTTAACTCTTAACATATTCAATATTTTTTAATTAAATAATTTTATTTTAAAAACTATCATTAAATTAAAAATCATCATCATTAATTTATATATTCAATTAAAATAAATATTTAATTTATTAATATTTTAAATTAAAATTAATTTTCATGAAATCTTTATAAATAATTTAGTATTATAATATTTTATTAAGCAAATACTTTTAATTTTAAGATTTTATAAATTATCATTAAATTAAAACTCATTATCATTTATTTATCATATTTATAAAATTTATATATTTAATTTAATTAAAATAAAAATAAAAATCAATTATATTGATATATTTATAAATAATTTAGTAAAATACAATTTTTTTAATTAAAAATATTTTAATCATTAAACTTATAAAATTAAACATTTTTTTATTTTTCCTGCAGATTAAAATTGACAGAAAAATTCATAGAAAATGTTACCTGCGAAATTTTTCTACCATTTAATAAACATTACTTGTGAATTTATTTTTATAAGAAAATATGTAAGAAATAAAATAAAATTCTTATAAAATTTTTTACAAATTTTTACCATGAAAAAGAAATTCTATGATCATTAAAATTGTACCAAAAATTTCTTGTAGATTATTTTTTATAAAAAAAAATTATAAGAAATATCTGTAAATTATTTTTTGTAAATAAATTCGTAAATTTTTTTTGTAAAATTATTATTGCAAGAAAATGACACTTTTCTAGTAGTGAATGAAATCCAACATCATATCATGGCAAATAAATATGATAGATAAAGGTGATTAAGAAAAAATTCATACGTACCATTCAATTTGGGATTATGAGTATGGACAAAATTAAACTGTAATGTCATGATTATCATATTTCTTTCTATTTTATTAATCATGTATATTGTAAAGAAGATAATGTGTTGATTATTACATCTAATTAGATCAATACCCAATGTCTACAAGTCACTAAAGGAATTTAACTAATCTTCATCAGAAAATTCAAAAGTTTCATATTGAAACAACAAGTAACTTACTTTTAACATCCACAACATGAAGTCATGAAAATGAATCCTCCTTTCCTTCTATTAGAGATCCTAATGAGGAACAAATAGTGAATACACTATGCAAGAAAACAAGCAAATATGAAGGGAAAAAAGTTGATGAAAAAGAAATAATACTCATTTACACCAAGAAAGTGAAACCATATTCTTCAACTCTCTTGAATAATAAAACTTTTTGACATGTTATATTGTAATAAATTATGCCAATAAATTATTTATTATTATAAATTAATAATTGAAATAGAGGGAGGTTTTCATAGGTGAGGTTGGTTGGGCTTTGTGCTTGCACACACACAATTTATATATATATATATATATATATATATATATATATATATATATTATTTTCCAACGAGAACCAAAATAGAGGAAGGTTTGGTAAGTGACTGAGAAGGATTATTTCTGCTAATAATTAAATTCAAAAATTAAATGATCTAAAATAAAAAATAACATAAATTTATCACGTGTCATCACCACCATATTACCTATATTAATGTTGTTGTCAATAATTGCAATCCTGTTACCACCATCGATGCCACCATTGTAGCCATACTATTACCATTGTCACTTCCACCACCACACGCATATAGTATAACAAATGGTCAATATTTTTAATTTCAACGGTGCTAATAAATTTAAACTCTTTCGAAGGTATTTTTTATGCAAATAAGTTGATAACTAAGTAGATACAATCTACAACCAAAACTAAACTTATGTTAACAATTCTGTCTAACATTATTAGTAAAATTTATTGAAAAACACAAATCTTGGTGATCCGACACCTCACCATGATTTACTAATTTAATACATTTAAGAAAAATAATAAAAAAGAGTTGAAGTAAATACCATTAACAATCTTACAAAAATGTTACACAGAAGACCAAAACGATATTTTTCTTAGTGAATGACAATGATAACATACAACATTTTCTCAAATGGTACAATTTTATTTACATTATAACACTTTTTATAATTTAAATTAAAAAAACCTGTTTAAAATAGTATTGTTGCTATCCATTTTATGAAAAAAAATTTAAAACATTTATTTCAAAAATATCAACAAGGTTTAGTTCAAAAGTAATGTAACGATACATATTTAAAACGTAAAAAAATAAAAAATAAAAATATTACATATAAATAGTTCACTAAATAAATTAAAAATGTATACAATAATTTAAAATTCGAAGATTGGTGTAAAAAAATGTGTTAAAAATATTATGACTGATAAAGATTTTAGTTCGTATGTAATAAAACAATTGTTTTTTTTTTATTAAGGACAAGAATCATAAAGAAAATATTTTTATATAATAGATTAAAAGAAAAAATTAGCCTTCATTAGTACATACAGGACATATAAACATATTTGACTATAGATATTGAAATGTTTTCAAAATATATAATAGAAATATGTATGATTCAAATATTATATATAATAAAATAAAACAAAAATATTAGATAATAAATAATAATTACAAAAACCAAAAAAGAAAAGAACATTCTTCTTCCTTCGTTGTCAGAGTGATTTACATCATGGAGTTACTTATTTCTTTTCCCTGCTTCTATTCACTCAAAACCCGTAGTGACTTTTATAATTACATCATAGAATGACAATGTAAATCATGCCATTTTTATTTAAGTTAAATTTTAAGTGCTTTTTATTTTTTTAAGTTCAAAAATTATCTTTCGTTATTTAAAAGTTTAAAATTTAAATGTTTTTAGTTTAATGATATATCAATTCTTTTTGGTTTTTTATAAAATTAATTTTTAAAAAATCTTGTCAAATTTTTATTTTTTATTTACAAGGTTAAAATCTTATTATTTAAATGTGTTTATGGTTTTATGATATATCAAATTTTTTGGTTCTTTATAAAATTAACTTTTATAATTTCTTGTTAAAATTATTTTTTATTTATATTCTTGTTATTTTATTTTAGTCATTGTAATATTTTTTTTGTCTATGTAAATATGTGAATAATTTTATTTTAGTCCTTAAAGATTCATTTTTAAATAAACTAATTCAAAATGAACAAATTATTATATAAATAAAATAAAATAAATAGATATATTATAAAGATTAAATAAAAATAACAAGGAAAAAAATATAAATTAATAAACTTTTTAATGATCATTTAAAAAAAATAAAAGGCTATAACTAATATATCTATAATATATATCTAATATAATTTAAATAGCAATATATATAATATTATATTTTCTATAGTAATGAGTATATATATATTTAACATTTTTTTTTATTTTTAAAAGCTAATATCACAACACACTCTATATTCAATTTGCTATGTTTGTTTTTTATAATAAAAAAACATTATTTAAATTTTTCAATATAAAAAATTTCAATTATTTATGTTTTATTTAATAACACTCTAAAATATTATTCCTTTAATGTATAATCTTTTAATTGCACTACTTTTATTTTTATATTTATAACAAAAATTAAATAGGAAGAATATCACAAAATTGGTATTGTTTTCTGTAATATACATGAAACCATTCTTTTTATTTTGCTTATCATAGAAAGTAATCTTTTACTATAAATATTTCTTTGAAGAGATTTTTATTAATTAAAATTTATTAAGATTAGAAGTTTATAAAAAAAAAACTCGTTAAATAGGACATAAAACCGTAAATTTTCAGATTTTTAATGAATTTTAATTTACATGATACGATAAAAGTGATCAAAGTATTACCAAGATCTTTTTTTCATACTCTCTTATCCAATCCCATGCATTCATTGAGATTTAACTCAAGAAACATACTTCTTTAATGGTCATTCTTGTTTTCAACTTCAGCAACAATTCTCAAAGTTAATAGCAGAGGTACCTCTTCTTTTTCAAAAAAAAAAAAAAAAAAAAACCATCATTTTCTTTCTTCTCTTCTCTCTCACTCTCTCTTTCTCTGTCATGGTAACGATTCTTGTTTTTTCAATGACTTCTTGCTTCTTCTTTTTTTCTCTATAGGTTTCGATTTTTATTGTAATGGAGGCTTTTATTTAAATATTACTATTTGGGTGTGCGTTGTGAATATCCACAAAAATTCTAATGTTTCCTGTGATGGGGTGGTTGACCGTTTTTCCATGTTGGTAATGGTGTTGATCTAATAACGACTTGTAAGTTTTAGGGTTTAGGATTTAAGTTTGGAATTTTGATTTCTTTTTTATGCGATTTGATAAAGTCATTGAATAATACTTTTACTTTCTAGTATTTATTATAATAGTAATTGAATGTAAGTTCAATCATATCATATGTTAAAAAATTTAAACCATACAAAACTATTAAGTTAAAAAATAGTTGATAAAATTAATTATTTTGATTCGGAGAATAAAGAGAAAAATTATTGACTCATATTAACAGCTTGATTTCTTCTATTCACATTTTTTACTTATCTCATGAAATTTTGTATGATATATCAAATACAAAATATATGTACAAAATTTTTTGATGTCCACCTATTGTCAAGTTTTCAATACGCACTTTTAATTAATTGTGTCTATCTAAGATCAAGCAAAGATCATTTTAGTACTAGTGGACAAATGCATCATTTATTACTACTTATAAATTTGATTTTCAATTATGTGTGAAAGTTGATTATTTATGTTTTTTTATTTTGAATTATGTGTGATGTGTGCCGTGAATTTCATTTTGAAACACGTATGAAAATTAATCCATATTTTATTTTATTTTTGTAAGGTGATTGATCTTTTAGAATCATGTTTTTTTATGATATATGTGTACTTTTTAATTTGATTAAATAAGTTGTTCTACCTCTTGTAAGTTGACGCAATCAACACTTTAATTAATAGGCTTTTAATTTTTATATGATTAAGTTGAATTTCTCTATTAGATTTGTGGTCATATGCCCCCATCTTCAACCTCTATCCCATGCGGGAGTCCATTTATCTCATGGGATTTGATGAAATCATTAAATAACACTTTCACTCTCTAGTTCTTCTCTCAGATTATTATAATAATAACTGAATGTAGGCTTAAAAATGTCATACACTAGACAATTTAAACCATACAAAATTATTAAGTTGAAAAATAGTTGATAAAACTAATTATTTTGAATGCAAGAATAAAGATAAAAAAATTACTAACCCATATTAACAAATTGATTTCTTCTACCACATTTTTGAATTATCTCATAAAATTTTGTACAATATATCAAATGCAAAACATATGTACAAATTTTTTTGATATCCACCCATTGTCAGGTTTTCAATACGCATTTTTAATTAATTGTGTCTATCTAAGACGAAGCTAAGATCATTTTAGTACCGGTGGACACATGCATCATTTACTATTACCTATAAATTTGATTTTCAAGTATGTGTGAAAGTTGATTATTTATGTTTTTTTATTTTGAATTATGTGTGATGTGTGCTGTGAATTTCATTTTAAAGCACATGCAAAAATTAATCCATATTTTATTTTATTTTATTTTTGCAGTGTAACTAATCTTTTAAAATCATGTTTTCGATAATATATGTTTACTTTTTAATTTGATTAAATAAGTTGTTACACCTTTTGTAAGTTGATGCAATCAACACTATAATTAATAGGTTTCTAATTTTTATATTATTAAGTTGATTTTCTGTACAAGATTTGTGGTCATATGCCCCCATCTTCTACCTCCATCTCATGCGGGATTTCATTTATCTCATGGGATTTGATAAAGTCATTGAATAACACTTTCACTCTCTAGTTCTTCTCTCATATTATTATAGTACTAATTGAATGTAGGCTCAATCATGTCATACGCTAGAGAATTTAAACCATACAAAATCATTAAATTGAAAAGTAGTTGATAAAATTAATTTGATTGCGAGAATAAAGAAAAAAATTACTAACCCATATTAACAACTTGATTTCTTCTACTCACATTTTTAATTATTTCATGAAATTTTGTACGTTAAATCAAATGCAAAACACATGTACAAAAGTTTTTATGTCCACCCATTGTCAAGTTTTCAATACGCACTTTTAATTAAATGTGTCTATATAAGATCAAACAAAGATCATTTTGGTACTAGTGGACACATGCATAGTTTATTATTACCTATAAATTTAATTTTCAAGTATGTGTCAAAGTTGATTATTTATGTTTTTTTATTTTGAATTATGTGTGATGTGTGCTGTGAATTTCATTTTGAAGCACATGTGAAAATTAATCCAAATTTTATTTTATTTTTGCAATGTAATTGATCTTTTAAAATCATGTTTTCGATGTTATATGAGTTCTTTTTTTATTTGATTAAACAAGTTGTTACACCTTTTGTAAGTTGACCCAATCAACACTTTAATTAATAGGTTTCTAATTTTTATATGATTAAGTTGATTTTCTCTACAAGATTTGTGGTCATATGCCCCATCTTCGACCTCCATCCCATGCGGAAATCCATTTATCTCATGGGATTTGATAAAGTCATTGAATAACACTTTCACTTAATTCTATTATAGTAGTAATTAAATGTAGGCTCAATCATGTTATATGCTAGAGAATTTAAATCATACAAATACAATAGTTGATAAAACTAATTATTTTAATTGCGAGAATAAAGAAAAAAATTACTAACTCATGGGTAGTGGAAGGTCGAACTTGCTCCAAATGGTGGGTGGATGTGCAGTTAGTTGTGGATGCGGTTCACGGACGCTCCGGATGGTGGAATCAACATGTCCGCCATGTCTTGGGAAACGGAAAGCAGACTCAGTTTTGGCATGATAGGTGGATCGGTGAAACTCGTTTTTGTGACGAGTTTAGTCGCCTTTATGGAATCTCGTTAAACAAAAATGACTCGGTAGAAGAAATGTAAGGGGTGGTTCAAAGTGGCGGTGGAGTTGGAGGCGCACACTTTTTGCATGGGAAGAGGAAAAGTTGGTTGAGTTGGCTAATAGGTTGGCCTTGGTAGTTTTGACAGAGGCTCATCCAGATGAATGGCGTTGGTTAGCCGAAAGGTCAGGGAAATATTCGGTGGCATCTGCTTATAAGATTTTAGCAAAGTCAAACCATGTTCAAGTGGACACTTTTGATGATATGATATGATATGGTCCAAGGGTATCCCTCCTAAGGTACAAGTTTTAGTGTGGCAGTTGGAAGCGGACAGGTTACCTACCCGGGATAAACTCCTTTCGAGAAGGGTTAATCTGGAAGGTCAAAATGGTTGTATTTTTTGTGAAGAGGGCTTGGAGTCTAGCAAGCATTTGTTCCTCTTGTGTCCAAAGGCTTATGCTGTTTGGGTTAGACGCTTGGTAGGGAGTGTTAGGGGTGCTTATCAACGAACTTAGGGGTTTTTGTCATCAATATATGGGATTGGTGAGTGGCAATAAGGGTATTAAGCGAGTTTGGTCCTTTGTTTGGTTTGCAAGTATATGGCAGATATGGAAGGCTCAAAATGAGAACATTTTCAAAGGCAAACTCTTTAAGGTGGAAGAGATCGTGTTCATGGCTCAGTTGAGATCGTGGAGTGGTGTACGGCTGCTAGAATGATGTATTCTTCTTTTCTAGAATGGTTGATGAACCCCTTGTCCTGTGCAAGTGTCCCTTAAGTTTGTTTTTTCTTATTTTTGGGTCATCTTGTTTTTAATTATGACTTGCACTTCTTGTGCACAATTTTCTTGGGATTAATAAATTCTTGGCTTATCAAAAAAAAAAAAGAACTTGATTTCTTCTACTCACATTTTTGAATTATTTCATGAAATTTTGTACGATATATCAAATGTAAAACACATGTACAAATTTTTTTTATGTCCACCCATCGTCAGGTTTTCGATATGCACTTTTAATTAATTGTATCTGTCTAAGATCAAGCAAAGATAATTTTGGTACTTGTGGACACATGCCTCATTTATTATTACTTATAAATTTGATTTTCAAGTATATGTGTGAAAGATGGATTATTTATGTCTTTTTTGAATTATGTGCTGTGAATTTCATTTTGAAGCACATGTAAAAATTAATCTATATTTTATTTTATTTTTGTAGTACAATTGATCTTTCAAAATCATGTTTTTGATGATATACGTGTAATTTTTAATTTTATTAAAAAAGTTGTTACACCTTTTATAAGTTGACGCAATCAATACTTTAATTAATAGCTTTCTAATTTTTATATGATTAAGTTGATTTTTTTCTACTAGATTTGTGGTTATATGCCCCATCTTTGACCTCTATCCCATTCGGGAATCCATTTATCTCATGGTATTTGATAAAGTTATTGAATAACACATTCACTTTTTCGTTCTTCCCTCAAATAATTATAGTAGTAATTGAATGTAGACTCAATCTTTGTCATACGCTAGAGAATTTAAACCATACAAAATCATTAAGCTGAAAAATAGTTGATAAAATTTATTATTTTGATTACGAGAATAAAGAGAAAAAAAATTAGTAACCCATATTAATAACATGATTTCTTCCACTCACATTTTTGAATTATCTCATGAAATCTTGTACGATATATCAAATGCAGAAACACATGTACAAAATTTCTTGATGTCTACTTATTGTCAGGTATTCAATAAGCATTTTTAATTAATCGTGTCTATCTAAGATCAAGCAAAGATCATTTTGGTATTGGTGGACACATGCATCATTTATTATTACTCATAAAGTTGATTTTTAAGTATGTGTGAAAGTTAGATTATTTATGTTTTTTTTAATTATGTGCTGTAAATTTCATTTTGAAGCACAAGTGAAAATTAATCCATATTTTATTTTATTTTTACAGTGCAATTGATCTTTAAAATCATGTTTTCAATGATATATGTATACTTTTTAATTTTATTAAATAAGTTGTTAATCCTTTTGTAAGTTGACGCAATCAACACTTTAATTAATAGGTTTCAAATTTGTATATGATTAAGTTTATTTTCTCTACTAGATTTGTGGTTATATGCCCCCATCTTCATCCGCAAAAATCCATTTATCTCATGGGATTTGATAAAGTTATTGAATAACACTTCCACTCTCTAGTTCTTCCCTCAGATTATTATAGAAGTAATCAACACTTTAATTAATAGGTTTCTAATTTTTACATGATTAAGTTAATTTTCTCTAGTAGATTTGTGGTCATATGCCCCATCTTCAACCTCCATACCATCCATTGCGGGAATCTATTTATCTCATGGGATTTGATAAAGTCGTTGAATAACACTTTCACTCTCTAGTTGTTCCCTCAAATTATAATAGTAGTAATTGAATGTAGGTTCAATCATGTCATACCTTAGAGAATTTAAACCTTACAAAATCATTAAGTTGAAAAATAGTTGATAAAATTAATTATTTTGATTGCGAGAATAAAGAAAAAAAAATTACTAACCCATATTAACAACTTGATTTCTTCTACTTACATTTTTGAATTATCTCATGAAATTTGTACGATATATCAAATGCAAAATACATGTACAAAATTTTTTTATGTCCACCCATTGTCAGGTTTTCAATACGCACTTTTAATTAATTGTGTCTAAGATCAAGCAAAAATCATTTTGGTACTGGTGGACACATGCATCATTTATTATTACTTATAAATTTGATTTTCAAGTATGTGTGAAAGTTAAATTATTTATGTTTCTTTTAATTATGTGCTGTGAATTTCATTTTGAAGCACATGTAAAAATTAATCCATATTTTATTTTATTTTTGCAGTGCAATTGATCCTTTAAAATCATATGTGTACTTTTTAATTTTATTAAATAAGTTGTTACACCTTTTGTAAGTTGACACAATCAACTCTTTAATTAAAAGGTTTCTAATTTTTATATGATTAAGTTGATTTTCTCTACTAGATTTGTTGTCATATATTTCTATCTTCGACCTCCATCCCATGTGAGAATCCATTTATCTCATAGGATTTGATAAAGTCATTGAATAACAATTTTAGTCTCTAGTTCTTCCCTCAGATTATTATAGTAGTAATAGAATGTAGTCTCAATGATGTCATATGCTAAGAAATTCAAACTATACAAAATTATTAAGTTAAAAAATTGTTGATAAAATTAATTATTTTGATTGCGAGAATAAAGAAAAAAAATTACTAACCCATATTAACAACTTGATTTCTTCTACTCACATTTTTGAATTATTTCATGAAATTTTGTACGATATATCAAATGCAAAACACATGTACAACATTTTTTTATGTCCACCCATTGTCAGGTTTTCAATACGCACTTTTAATTAATTGTGTATATCTAAGATCAAGCAAAGATCATTTTAGTACTGGTGGACACATGCATAATTTATTATTACCAATAAATTTGATTTTCAAATGTGTGGGAAAGTTGATTATTTATGTTTTTTATTTTGAATTATGTGTGATGTGTACTTTGAATTTCATTTTGAAGCACATGTTAAAATTAATCCATATTTTATCTTATTTTTGCAATGTAATTGATCTTTTAAAATCATGTTTTCGATTATATATTTGTACTTTTTAATTTGTATTGTGTGACACCCTTACTACCCCAACATATATATTGTAAAAATGTAAATAAATTAAAGAATAAAATTTCCAACATTGATAAAAGGGTTCACATAAAACCTTCATAATTGTTCCTCAATATTCAAGATAATTGAAAATAAACTTGAAAAATAAAACATAATAGTTTACAATTTGTTTTTAAAAGAAAGATACAACTCCAACTAAATATTTATATCCTATGATCCTCTGCCCCGATGTCAAACTATCAGAGCACACCCACAACTCAACTGTTGGCATTCTAGATGCCACTCATAGTCAGATCTTCCTCACCTAAAACATCCACAAATTGTACGGTGAGAAAAGAAAAACATCTATATGTAAAGAACACAAGGAAAAACACAACATAATCTTATCATAACTCATCAATCAATGAAGGATTTACAAACATATTCATACATTCTAATTCTATCAATAATGCATCATATTCACATCACACCAATCTATCACAAATCTTGCAATTAACACTATGACAATGGTCACGCCACCTCAAGGTCGTGCCACTTTAGACATAAGTGATACATATTAATTGTCTCACTCATCCCACACTATTGGGATACAAACAAGTCCCACATTGATAAAATAAGATAAGAAATAACAACTTATATAGCACAAAGATACTTCAATGATTGAGAGGCCTTTTGGGTAATGACCAAAAGTAAAACCGTGAGGGCTTAGGCCCAAAGAGGACAATATCTCATCATTGTGGAGTATGGTTGTGTAATAACCTTATAAAAATAATACTCATAAAATATCCCCTCAGATAAATACCATAAAATAACCCCATCAGTGGTATCAGAGCCGCAGGTTGGATTCGGTGACAACCAATAACCCTTACAAAAAAAATGATAATGATAATGTGATATATAAAGACAGATTCTACTGTATGAAAGGTTAGGTTCCTTGTTTGAGGGGAGGATTGTTGGGATACAAACAAGTCCCACATCGATAAAATAAGATAAGAAATAACAACTTATATAGCACAAAGATACTTCAATGATTGAGAGGCCTTTTGGGTAATGACCGAAAGTAAAACCGTGAGGGCTTAGGCCCAAAACGGGCAATATCTCATCATTGTAGAGTATGGTTGTGTAATAACCTTATAAAAATAATAGTCATAAAATATCCCCTCAAATAAATACCATAAAATAACCCCATCACACACTATGCCAGGAGCACGCCATCCCTGTAACATCACTTACCTAGGGTCGTCTCATCCCTGGTCATATGTGTTAGGAACCACAATCACAACACAATCACAATCATCACAAATCTTACAATTAACACTATGTCAACGGTCACGTCACCTCAAGGTCGTGCCACTCTAGACATAAGTGATACGTGTTAATTACCTCACTCATCCCACACTATATCAGGGGCACGCCATCCCTGTAGCATCACTTACCTATGGTCATCTCATCCCTGGTCATATGTGTGAGGAACCACAATCATATATCACGTCAACATCTCATTTCATGTCAACATACTCACATCATATTATCAATTCAATATTAAAACAGTAGATATAATGTATACATTTGTACGAAGGCAACACACCACACTGCATATCTAGATCATCAATTTTACCAAATAATGTAATAATAATATTTATAAATTAATATAAAACCTAATAGAATCATCAATTTAGTAAAATCTTAACTCAAATAGTAACACCCCCAATTTTCCAAAACCCCAATTTTCCGAAACGTAACTCACAGACACTTTTCTACGATTTTGTTCTCTCTTCCAGAGTATCATTTTTACAAATTAATCATATATTCATAATCCTAAACACATACAGAATCTCATAATACCAATAATTCTCGAAACAAAAATAATTATAAAATTATTAAAAACTCTACAGGAACTCTTCTCCACCCATTCCCTCATGTGACTCTACATATAAATCTCTCATTTTCCCTCGTATCTCGATAAGCAGTAACTGAAACTAAAGCAGGATCTAGTTGGTCTCCTCCTCTAGGTTCCCCTCGGTCTTCATATAATGTAGAAGGAAAAGAAGTCAGAACTGAAAGAAGTCGAAACTGAAAAGTGCATATTTTGGGAATGTCAGAGCGCTCTATTTATAGGCATCAACAATGGCCAAAACGGCCCGCGTTCTGGACTCTACGTCATGTGTAAAATTTCACATCCAGAACGGCCCATTCTGGGGTTACATTTTAACCCATAATGGCCATGTTTGGAACGGCCCGTTCTTAAACCAGAACGGCCCTTCCCAACTAGGGTTACAAGCCTTTTTAGTAATTTGGAACCTCTCGTTCTCAAGTAAGATTTGTAAGCAATTTTAGTAGTTTGGAATGACCCGTTCTAGTTTGGGAGGCTACTAAATCACCCTTATTTGGCTTTGGACCTTCGTACAATCTGTGAAAATCGAGCTATTACATATTTTATATTAAATTTATACATCCTTAACCTTAAATTATTTAGTCTCTTCTTACAAAACTTTAAATAAAAACTATGAATTTATTTATATATTAACTAGTTTTTCAATCTAATAAATTAAATAGAAAAATATATTATAAAAATGATAATATTAAAAAAAACAAAATTGTAGAAAAAACAAAAAAAAAATACTAGTTGAGAAATCGATTATCCGTTAACCAACTCCTTAATACATAAATAAAAAAATTTGAAAAATTTAGGTAAAAAATTAATTAGTGAGAGGCCAAATTCTCAACATGAATAATACTCTTTATTTTTGCAATGCAATTGATATTTTAAAATCATATTTTCAATAATATATGTGTACTCTTTAATTTATATTGCATATTAAATTTATATATATTTAAATTATTTATAAGCTCTTCTTACAAATCTTTAAAATTATAAAATAAAAATTATGAATTTATTTATACATTAACTAATTTTTCAAAGTAATAAATTAAATAAAAACAATGATATTATAAAAAAAATTATAGAAAAAAACAAAAACAAAAAAAAACTGTCAATTACCGGTTAACAAATTTGCCAATGCATAATTAAAAACAAATAAAAGTTTAAGTAAGAAATAGGTTCATGAGAGGCCGAATTCAATTCTCAATATGAATAGTAAACAACACTTCAATAAATATATTTCAGAATGATATTTTGATATATTTATTTATTTATTATATAATATTTAAAAGATAAAAAAATCCTATAAATAAATGTCGAGACCTAAGAACAACTCTAATAAGAATTGCTTGTCTCATGAAATAAAGTCTCGATTTCTTGCTATTGAAGGACTGTGACATGATAACATGAATTACTTGAAGAAAAAAGAGTTATTTCCTGAAATAACCATTCCTTATCAAATTTTAGGAACTTTTTAAAATAATAATGATAAAAATTAATTTCGTATAATGTTTATGTATTTATTATTACTTTATTTTATTTTCAATATCTATTTTTTTATATTTTTTCTCGTAATTTATTTTCTTTTATTGTACTACAATTATCTTTTTTAATAATAATTTAAATTTAATTTATAAATGATAAGAAAAAAATTTTAAAAGTTAAATTTCTTAAAATATCTTATCATTTTAAGTAAATTTGTGTTTAAATTACTCTATACTGACATGACACGAATATCACTTTTTTCATTTTGCAATGCATGAAACAACTCAAATGAATTACTTTTATTATAGATATCTTAAATATTCAAACTTAAAAAAGAAATTGGAAGAAATTTGTCTTCTGGTTGTTAGGACCATACCTCTCCACCAATGACTTTAGCGTACCGATTCATTGGAAATCACATTCGAGAACCAACTATTGAGTTAGATGTAACATCCCAAGATGCATACAAACTACAAATCAACTAGTTTTATTTGTTTTTCGTTTTACTAAAAGATATACTACCTGTAGTACTCTAAAAAAGGAAAAAAAATTCATTTTATCTGTTATTACACTTTAATTTGCTTCTTATAAAAAGACCAAAATTAAGTTTTAAAAGTGCATTTACATGTCCAATTTGGCACCGACCTTAGATTCCCAGACTCGGGAAGTTTTACTATTTACTCTACACGTCGTGAAAAACAAGATCTGGTGTAGTCAAATTATCATTTAAACCATTTCATCAACTATGTACAATAGCACAACAAAAATAATTACATGCATCCGATTCACATAATAAATGTATTCAATGGGGATGCTGACAACAGAAAACAAATAAGTGAACATACAGAATTACGAAACAAATTATTGAATAGTTCAACCTTGAACCAATATCAAACAGAGAATTACCACATTTGGATAAAATTTGCATTTACTCTTTCAATTCATAAATATTTATTGGTAACTTGAGCCATATTTTGATTTCTAAAATATTAACTTGAATTGAGATACAACACAAGCAACTATATCTTTAAATTGATTCACTATAACAGATATACACAAGGAACATGACTTGTGTTATAACAAAAAATACACATTAATCTGATAATTGCTTAACAAATATTCATGTGTTAAGCTAACCAAAGGCACTAGAACAATTAATCAATACACAAACAATTCAAAATTACAACTACAACTTGCAAGTTCAAATTCAAAAAAGAAAAAACACACAAAAAGATAACAAGATCTCACAATAATAAAATATAAGACCATGTTTGTATTTCTTTAATAAATTGATTTAAGTGCATCATCAAAACACTCGTGAATTTAATTTGTGATATGCTTAATATCCACTCAACCCCACCAACTCGGCTATACTTGAGAAAAACTTTAAAAGGTGATTTAAGTGCAACAATTTTGGAATGCTGTAGGGCAAAACCCCCTCGCTTAAACTGCTAAAACTAACGCAGGAAAGCGGCCAAGGAGCCCTCATTAAATTGATTTGCGCCTACGCACCTTAAACGAGTGCGCCACATAGAATACCCTCTCTCGTGGAATACCACGCCACCCCTCACTAAAGGAGGAAGCGCTCGGCCTTAGGCGCACTAAAAAAGCAAAACCATGACTGCAAACAATCATTAAAAAAAACCAAAAACATTCAATATTTAAGGAACCCAATGACTAAACCCAACCAGTACTCGCAAGTAGCAACGAATTTATATTCCAACAGAATGAAAAGGACAAAAATCAATTAACCACAGAAAACAAAAAAAATCATAGCATGCAAGTGCATACTCAAAAAATCATAAAATGTAACCAACACATCATGTGAACATGCAAATGCAAGTGCATACTCAAAAAATCATAGCATGCATTGTAAAAGCAACCCATCAACTAAACCATATCCACTTCAGTAAAGAAAATTGCTGTGAAAACAAATATCCGATAAAACCACATCCACTTCAATAAAGAGAAACAAAAGATTGGGTGGTCCTAACATGTCTTGTGGAAGACTGATAGATATTGTCTTACAATTTAACAAAATTAAAATATGATAACTAACATTGATTTCATCTCAAAAACCTAACAAGCAAAACTCTCAAATCACCATTTAGTCTCCCTTCTTCCTAAAAGAGCACCCTTCAGTTAGCCTCGCCCGTCCACCCGTTGGTTGGCACAACACAGTCTGGCAATTACCGCAAACCACAACTGTCTGAGAGTGGCTAAACACGGTGGTTCTGCGTCCAAATCAAAACAAACACAACAAAATTCACACAACTTATTTAAATTATTTAATTACCATCATAGCAAAACTTAAAATAAACACAACAAAACAAATACCCTACTCACATGTTAAAGCAACCCTGGCACTTAACATCCTGCAACATATAATCAAAACATAAGAAAGGATCCTAATAGGGTTTTTTCAATAGCAATAGAGAATTTTCAATTCAAATAACGACAAACATAAGTCGATTTTGATACCATGAAGAACGAATTTGGGGACTGAACAAGACGTTTGAGCTTGTGCTTTCTCTTTTCCAACTCAGCTGGGGGATTCAGCAAATCAATATCGTTCTGGAGAACCTACTCACATTCAAAGCAAAAGAAAAAAATTAAAAAAAAAAAAAAAAACACCATAAGAACATAAGTCATATCTCATTCTTCAAACGTCGCCGTCTCAAAACAATTAATTATAAGAACTGTGATTTGAAACGAAACAGAACCAAAAATAAAACAAAACAAAAAACTACGACCCTTGTCTCTTGTTTTCTTGGTCTTACAAAGAGAGAAAAAGTGCACACACGAAGAAGAATGAAAATAGAAGAAGAAATATTAGAGAAACAACAACAGATCTATTGCGAAAATTATGATCCTCACCATTGTGAGAAAAAAAAAAGTGGTAAAACTCAGACAATGGCTTAACCCTAAGTTTAGGTTTTGCAGAAGCAGCAGCAGAAGGCGGCGAGAGAAGGGATGAATAAGAGAATTAGTAGGTTTATAAAGCTTATATCTGGGCGCTCCAAGTGGGCCAATAAGGTGGGCTTTTTTTTTTATAATACCCGAACATTTTAGGAGCAAATGACATGTACTTGTATTTTTGGAGGAAAAAAAATCCATATAACATATAAAAAATTACATGTTTATAAATCTACAAATTAGAATAATTTTCTTGAATAATAATTGTTTTAATAATTTTTCGAAAATGTTTGTAGTTATTTTTCTTATACGAGAATATTTTTAAAATATAATTTATTATTGTGTTGTTGTTGAATTAGATTTTAATATATTTTAAAAAAATATCAATAATTAATTTTATTACAGTATAATTTATTTATTATAAATTTAAAATATAATGTATACAATAAAAAAAATATTTGGTATAAATTTGGATAATAAAATAATTTGTTTATTTAAAATATTTATTTATTATAAATCTTAGTTATATTAAATAAAAATGTATCATGTGTATTATAGTTTTTATAGGGGTGTTTGTGGTGTGATTTTGTTTGATTTTTAACTTAAGAGTCATTCAAAACAAGAACAAAATTAAGTGCAATTTAGATTTTAATTAGATTTTGTTTAGTTTGAATGTGTTACAAAATTTGAACCAAACTACATCAATCTTTTGTGATATGATTTGTTTTGATTTTTGCAGTTTTGAAAATACGCTAAAATTGTGTAATATTAAGTTATGTGTTTAAGATTTGTAAGTAGAAAATAAAATTAAGAATATCTTAATACTAAAACTTTTCGGTCACTGAATGTATTTAATACCGATTTTTATCTTATTAATTTAGTGCAAGTATTTATTTGATACAATTTTAGTTATCATATAAAAAAGATTATTATATATATAGTTTGTCACTTAAAATAAAATAATTTTTGAATGTTATAAATAATTTATGTATTTTCATTCTAAAATTCAATTTAGCAATTTACAATTTTACATAAATACCTTTAAAATCATATATATTATATATTATAATATGCATTCGGAGGACAACTTTTAACAACTTACAATTTAGTACCTTATAATTTATAAAAACACATTTTATATATGTGTTAATGTCATATACCTACACTAGCTATTTAGGGAAAGAAAACACATTACATATAATTTTCTATTGATTTGCAAGTTTTTGAATTAATCTTTGACTTTATGTTTAAATTAGTTCAATTTTGAATTAATAAGCCTACTATATTGTACAAATTAAAAAATCAATTATTTTCATTCTTAAACAAAGAGAAAACATTTATAATAAAAAGTAAATTTTAATCTTAGTTATAATATTTCTAAGAGTTATTCTTACCCTCATTTCATATTTATCTTGACTTCACATTGAATTTTTTTCTTTTAAATTAATTTTTACTTTTAATTTCATATTTAATTTGATTAAATTATAAATCTTAATACATTCCAGTTCCATAATTTGAGCGAATTCCATTTCCTGAGTAAGAACAACATTGTAGGATCATATAATGCTAATTGTCTAACAACTTCAAGAAGCAAAAAAGAGATGTCATATTTTGGACAGCAAGAAACCTCCAAATGAGTAGGAGAAAGAACTAGTTCCAAATTTTGAAGGTCTCTTAAGTGCGTCTTTTCATGGTCTTCACGAAAGGTATTGAAAAAGTTCCAAGCTGAGAATATCAAACGGAATTACAAATCATGTAAACAGAAGCATAAAAACACATGTTGCACCGATGGCCTCATTAGGAACTTTAAAATCTGACAAAAATAATTTAATAAAATAAATATATTATTAGATGTGCATGTGTGCCGTGTAGAAATATTTCATACCTTCCTGAAGATGTCCTTTGGCCACAAGATACACGAAGTAATAGATAAATACTGGATAAAGCACACGCAGCAATTCATGCTACAAAGAAGTGGCAAACCATATGTAATAACTGCAGAAACATAGCAAATTCGTAAATGAACTTTAAACAAGACAGTAACCAATCAAGTGACCTTGTGGCTTGTACGAATCAAGTGACCTGTATGCCCATGATCTTAGTTTAGCATACCCATCATGGTATCTCGCAGAACCTCTCTCCAGTCTGTAAAATAAAGGGGTTTTATTCAAAGAATCACTCTCCAGAAATGAAGTGACACAAATTGAGAGAGTAATCTAATGTAAGATTCAGGCAAACTAATGGCTATGCTCTAAACAAACACGTAAACCTCCTCTTCAACAGCTTACATGCTTGTTAGATGTTTTCTGAAAAACAGTTCAATTTATTTGTTTTTTATCTATAGGAATTACAATGACGGCAACAAAGTTAGAAAGAACCTAGCTAGGACACTGTACATACTACTCTAATTTGAAATCGTATTTGTACAATAGTTTTCATGTGAAATGCTCAAAATGTCAAGAACAGATACAATTGCTGGTTTAAAAGCAGACTTTAAATAGGCCTAACAAACTATCTCTCAGTTTCATCTCTTAATTAACATCAGATTACAAATTCCACTAAAATACAGTATGAAATATAGCTCGTATCGCCATTTCAACATGTGTTAATCTAAATCTAAAATTCCCACTTACATGGTTTAAGTGCCACTGGCACTACACTCATTTTTTTTTTCATAAAAATTAAAACACAAATATTTATAATGTATATCTACAATCTAAAACTTATATATTCATAACATTTATAACAACAATAAAAAGGATATTCACATTTGGCCTCCACTTTTGATTTTAGGCTTCTTTCAAATAATTAATACAGCAAACAAATCCAATTCCAAAAAACTAGCTTCATCTTACGAGAGACACTAACGCTGTGCTATTTTCACACAATTTTCACAGAGGAAAGGATTCAAATTAAGTCACCCGGCGACTCAGAGGAAATTTTGCAAGAAATTAAAAAAAAATGAAAATTGAAACGAGAGAGAGAGAGAGAATACTGAGTGCGATTGAGAGTGTTGTCAGGTTGAAGAGAGGAATCAGTGTTGGTGAGTTGAAGCTGGTCCTTGTTTTGCGTAAACCCTTTCTGCTTGAGGTACCCACTCACACAACCTTCCATTTGATCTTCGTTCATGTCCGCACCAGAAGAAACTAAACTAACTCTTCTTTCTCGCACCTTGCTTCAATTGATGTCTCCTTCACTTTCTCCTACTTAGGGGGTGTATTGGATTAGGATTTTAAAGGACTTTTTTAGTTAAAAAAAATCCTGCGGATTTTAAAAGACTTTGCAGGATTTTCATGACTTTTAAGATTTTGCAAGATTCTACCAGACTTAAAATCAGGATTTTAATGGATTCTGCAAGACTTTTAAATTATGATTTTAATGGATTCTGTGGGATTTTGTGGAGTTTTGACATTTGATAAGATTTAAAAAAAATTATACATTCAAATTTAAAAAGAGTCAAAGATAAAAATAATAAATAAAAAAAATAATGTCTAGATAAATAATAATAATAATTCTCTATAATATTCTATCCTCTTTTTATAGCATCCACTATCAATTGTAACAATTCATCGGAATCATCGTTAATCCAAGCTTCATAGTTTTCTTTCTCTTTTCATTTTTCTTTATTATTTCCTTGTGAATCTCCCATTTGAATTACTAAAACAATATATGTTAAAAAATAGTTATATAAATAATTACGGATAATAGACAAAATCAATAAAATTATATTATTATTTTTAGAAGCACACCATCATACAAGATCGAATATATTTTTGCTATCCAAATGGATCAAATACCTCAGTTATTATAAAAGAAAATGTAAAAACGAAAATATAGAAACATAAGATAATTTTTTATATAAAAAAATTAGTATATTCGACACTGAAAAAATATTTAGATATATAATTTTTTTTATATAAACAGAAGTATTTAGATATAGAGAATATATATATATATATATATATGATAATTTTTAACGATATTTATAAATATAAATTATTCTAACAAATATTTTAACAATATTTTCTTTTTTAAAAAATAAGTTAATGAAGGCATAAATCCTAAACCCTAAAAAATTAGATATTGCAATGTTTTATGTTAATTTTCTTTTTTTAAAATATAAAAAATCTTAATTTCATAATATAAAAATAAAAAAGAAAAATTCATAGTAAAAAAAATAAAATAATTGTTGAGTCATAAAAGGAGGAGGGATAAGAGTAACAAATTCAAGGGAAAGAGAGAATTCGCAATTTTTATGCTAAGAGGGTTCTTCCCCCTACTAAGATCCATTTTTATCTCATTCTACTCACAAAAACCCTAACAAATTCATCTTATATATATATATATATATATATATATATATATATATATATTGTTGAGATTATGATATCAATTTCATCTTTCACCTTTTTCTTTTCTTAACGTGTGTCATAAAAAAAATTACCACTTAAAAGTTAAAATTTCAAGTATTTTTTTGTGTTATATAAAAGAACAAATTCAACTACATAGAATAAAATAAAGTAAGTCAATTAAAGAGAACGAACAGAAAAATAAAACAAGTCAATGACACTATCATTTACATATTAGAGTTTCACAAAATAGGAGAATGGTATGAGAATAGTATTATATATGAGCAATGAACAATAGTGTAGTATTATTAGTAGAGAAAAAATGGAGAAGACAGGAGCATAGAAAAAAAAGATGAAAAACTCACTTGAAAATTCTTAAAACACTTGAAAAATCATTTCAAACAATCCTTCAAAATCCGATGGGTTTGGATGGGATTGTTTTATGAATCTGGTATTTATAGATAACACTAGAAAGTCTTTCAAAATCCCTCTCACACAACAATCCTTTAAAATCCTTAAATTTTTGAATACCAATGGATTGTTTTTAAGTTGTAAAAAATCTCAAATGAATACCAGTGGATTTTAATGGACTCTTTAAAAAATCCTGAAAATCCAGATTGAATACCACTGGATTGTTTTTAAGTGACATAAAATCCTGATTGAATACCAATGGACTTTTTTACTCAAAAAAAGTCTTTTAAAATCCTACGAAATCCTAAACCAATACACCCCCCTTAATATTTTCTCTTCGATATGAAACTTCCCGCACTACTTTCACAATTCCACATTCAATAAAATAAATAAGTAAATAAATTTTTAAATGCTCTATTTTTATCCTCTATGTCCTTTTAGTATAAATATAATCGCAACAAGAATTAAATTTATATCTCCATATTTTTAATTACCTCAACTATTTCCCATCTAACTATTAAATTAACTCTAAATAATCTATTATATCCAAAAATGAAGTATTAAAAAATTAGAAAAATTGATTTTCAAAAATTTTAAAGCAACTAAAATCATATATTTTTAAAAAAATTACTGGCCAATGATTTCAAATTTCATTTATCTTTATCTGTAAATGAGAAAAATAAGATACTCTTGTTGTTTTAAAAAATAAATGATAAAAAAATAAGAGTATTTTGAAAGATTGCATATATTAAATCCATAAACTTAAAAAAAAAAAAAAAAAAAAGTCTTCGATTGATCGTAAAATAATAGATAATTATGTGTATTAGTTAAGAGATAAAAAGATTATAAAAAAAAATTGTCATACCAAAACATAGGATCCTTTATTTATTGTTATAAATTGTAAATAATTAGTTATTATAAATGATAAATCAATTAAGTGTTTTTTTCTCTAAACTTTTATATTTACGATATTGGTTAATATTGAAATTTTAGATTTATGATATTAGTCTTTATAAATAAATAAAAAATGCTCATGTTGTATTAGCTTTATGAAATTAGTTTCATCAACTATAGCTATTGTGGTGGAGTTGTTGATAAGTGTAAGGGTGAATTTGTCCGATCCTTCGGTAGAAGAAAAGCTTTATGATCTGGTTTGGAGGCAAAACTATGGGTCATTATTCATGGGATGATAATGGCATGTGGCTTATCCATTAAAAATCTTATTGTGGGATATGATTGTTTGGAGGGGATTAAACTTGTTACAAATGGTTGTTTAGAGGATATTTGTTAAATCAAACGACTATTTTTCATGCTTCATGTTATTTGTTTTATTAAAAAAAATTGTGACATTTTTATTAAATAAATATTTTTCAGATCATAAGTGAATTGATTATGATGATATGTAATATTTTAGATGAATCATTTCATCTGTATAAAACAAAGTCATTTAATATATCATTTATGATGTTTGATAAGCAAATTATTTTTGTCTATGTTGTTCCTTAACAAATTAAAAAAAATAAAAGTTTCTTTGATACTTAAACTTCAAAAAAGAACGAACACATATTTTTGGTTAAAGAAAGAATAAGGAAATTCCTTAATGTTCGCAATTAATGCACCAACAAAAATTTAAGTTCAAGGACTTGCAAGAGTCATCTTCATCAAACTCCTATATAAGAAGCTTGAAGACTTATAATGAAAAAAAGGAGATAGTATTTGTAAAAAAACTTCATTCATTCTTTCTATAAAATCTTGTACTTAATTTGGTTGTATCACATCTTGAAAACAAGATGAAATAATAAGCCATTTATAACTTTAACTTTATGTTATTGCTTAAAGCCTAAGATAATTTGTTGTAAAGAATACTTGGATGTTGGAGCTTAGAGAGGCTTTGTTGTTCAAATAATACTTAGATAATTGTTGGAAGAGACAAGTCAAAGAATATTTAGTGATGAGATTCCACATGGAAATCTCATGAACACTTCCTTAGCTTCTCGGAATCCTTGGAAGAACTTCAAGGATCAAGACTCCAAAGAAGCTTCAATGTGACCTAGGCTTGCGGCTAGCCAAGTCCGGAGAAGAATAAGAGGTCCTAACTCTACAAGGAGAAGCTCTCAAGTAGGGTAGAGTTTAGGAGAATGGTGACTTCGGAGAAGGAGAATTCTAAGAGTGAAAATCTCATTCAATAATCCAAAGTAAGTACAAGTTCCGGTCATAAGGATTATATAGGGAAAAATTAGGTCAAGGTAACCATGGGTTAGCCTAAGGTTAAGTGAAACCATGGTAGGGTTCACTTAACCTTAGGCGCCCAAAATTTGAATTCAAAATTCAAATTTTGGAGCCTAAACCCAGATCACCCATGTGCAATGCATTTGGAATGTCATTAGGCTTCCATTTGAGTTGCATTTCGGATCACACCATGTGCATGTGTTGCACATGGCCGAAATGCACACCAAATGTGAATCTAATTACATTCTAATGCAACTACACATGTAACCTAAATAACCCTAAATTCAAATGACCTTCAAATGAAATCCTAAGCTAAATGGTCGTGAATACAAGGCCTAAAAATTACAAGGCTCTAAGGCCCAACCCTACACTACAAAATATAAGAACAAAAAGATAGGACCATGTACAACTCCACTTTGGACCATCCAAGCCCATTGGGCCTATTGGGCCTTGACTGACCCAAGTCTTCAAGTCTAGCCAACTCCTCTTGGCTCTTTTGGGATGTCTCCTCTTGCCTTCTTAATCATGATTTCATCATCCCCTCCCTCTTGAAAAGGATTTGTCCTCAAATCTCGAGGATGCATGGAAAAAGGAGTAGTACCTACAATCACAACAGGCCATGTATATAATTGAAAATGTTCAAGATAAGAAAATGGGTGAAATATCCTAAGAGGAATCTCGCTAGCTATTCCAATAAAGAAAAATAAACTATCAAATTGAGACTCCCTAAAATTAGAAATAGGATCCTTTTCCAAACATAACCTAGAATGAAATCCTAAAAATGTATTGACACTATGACTAAGACAATGAAAAGAATGATTCTTAAAAACTACAATATCTTGCCTAAAGTACCCTAAATGGTAGCCTAGGCTTTCCCTAAAATAGAAAGAAAAAATAACTAGAAAACGCCCGAAACAATTTTGGATTTGATAATCATATAAGCTACATTTGGTTTGTAGGGAAGGAATCAAATTAAGTTCAAAAGAGTAAGAACTTCCCATAAAAGCAGACATAGAATATAGATTATTACAAATTGGATTCATCCAACAAGGTAATCCAAAGATTGGGTGCTTTAAGTCCAAAGAAATACTTGCTTCTTTGTGCACCTTCAAAGAAGTAGTATAAGGAGTAAAACTAGAATTAGTTGACTCCTTCTTCACAATATCTTGAAGTTGAAGATACTTTGTTTGAAAATTGTGTGGTTCTTCATCTTCAAGATAAGTGGCAGCAAGATGATAAGAGGTAAGACTTTTATGAATAAGAAGAGTACTTTTCAATGCATGTTTGATGGGTAAACAACTCTCCTTGGTCACAAAGTCTTTAGAGAAAACCCTCTTTTCCTCTCTCTTTCCTAATAATATTTTTTTCTCTTTTTTTTCTAAAACACGTTTGGACTTCATTTGCACTTGATCTTCCATCACTTGTGAAGGTGACAGAGGATGAAGTACAAACTTCTTACCCTTGTGAATGAAAGTGATTTTATTAGTTAGGCCATCATGGTGTGTTTGCTTATCAAATTGCCATGGCCTACCTAACAAAATATGACAAGCCTCCATGGGAACAATATCACATTTGACTTTATCTTGGTAGTTCCCAATGGAAAACTCAACTTCCACTTGTTGATTAACCACCATATCCCTATCATTATTGAACCATTGAAGTTGATAAGGATTTGGATGGGATGTGGTAATCAATCCCAACTTTTTAACCATCCTAGGGCTACAACAATTGCACCAAGATCCACTATCCACTATGAGAGAACAAGCCTTGTTTGAAATATTACATCTTGTGTGAAAGATGTTCTCTCTTTGGGATTGTGTATCACTAGGTTGGTTGTTGAGGACCCTTCTCATCATAAGAAGTTCCCCATTGTAAGGGTAAGTGACCTCACATGACTCTCCCTCATGTGCTTCTTCTTCATCCTCACTTGAAGATGGAGAAGTAGTAGCTTCATCTTGGCTACTATAAATGTCTTGGCCCTTTAAAATCATAACCTTTTTAGTAGGACATTGAGAAGCAATGTGGCCTCTCCCAAGACATTTAAAACACTTTATGTCACTAGACTTGGTGCTAGTGTGTGAGGTGTTGTTATTTTTTTCTTTTTCTGTTTCTTTACCCTTGTCTAGATTTTTGGGGGAGTCAAAATTAGTTTTCTTTTCAAAATTGTTTTTCTTGCCCTCCCTCTTGTAATCAATCTTTGAGTAAGAAGATGAGTATGAGCTTGTTTTGAAACCTTTTCTCAAATTTTGTTGTTCAACCTTGATACAAAGTTGAACCAAATCATTTAAGTCTCTAAAAGGAAGAAGCTCAACCTTATCTCTTATCTCAAAAGTTAAACCACTCAAAAATATAGCAATAGTAATGTTTTCTTCCTCCCTAATGCCAGCCCTCATTAAGTTTAACTCCATCGTTTGTCTATACTCTTCTATAGTCATATTTTTTTGATGGAGTCTTTGGAGCTTGTTGATAAGCTCCCTAGTGTAATAAGAGGGAATATGCCTCCTTCTCAAGGCACTCCTTAACTCATTCCAATATTGAATTGGAGGATCATTATGGAGACGCCTATCCCTCACAAGGGAAGTCCACCAATACATGGCATGACCTTGAAAGCTTAAAGTGGCTAAGGAGACTTTTCTTTCTTCACTCACTTGGTGGCAAGTGAAGATTTGTTCCACCTTCATCTCCCAATCTAGGTACCCCTCAACATCATCTTTCCCATGAAAATAAGGGAGATCTACCCTAGATTCCCTTGTCTTGGGGGTCCTATGAACTCTTTTAGGAGGTTGTTGGTAATGTTCACCTAAGGCTAGGCTATCATCATGCATTGATTCTCCTAAGGTTGAACTATGTTGGGAGCTATGTCTACTTCGGTGCTTGTGGTGTAATTTTTCTTCTTTCTCCTTTAATAAACGAATCTCTTCCTCCAAAAGAGCAAGTTGAGCCTCCCTTTCAAGTTTTTCTTTGAGTCTTTGTTTAGACTCTTGCTCTTTCCAAATTTTAAGTGATCTTAATTCATGTGTTACTTTTGACATGTCATTGTAATCACTTGAATTATTATCACTTTGAGGAGTAGAAAATTCTTCCATTATAGGAGAAAGGTTTCTTTTTATGAAAGAATTTTGAAAAGAAATTTTTATGCAAGGTTAAGACTAAGTACTTGGAGGATTAAGTATACAAATTGAACTTTGGAGGGAGGTGAGCTACTAAGAGCCACTTAAAAACCAAGCCTCTTCAAGTAAAAATTACTAATCCTCTTTGTAGTTAATCTCTACCAAATCCTTTTCAATGAAAATTATTTTTGATGATTTGTGATCTATGATATGCTAGACGAATGAAAGTAATTAAAACAAGTATTTAAGCAAAAATAAACTACCTAAGCGTGTCCTAGGGTGAGAGCTTGAGAGATACCAAAGATCAATCAAGGATCACTCTCACCAAGTTCTAACGAAAATGAAAACCTAAGGAGAGATGGTTGTATACCAAAGACACACCCAAGACACTCCTTCAAATGGCCAATTACAAGGTATTTACAAAGCTAAACAACAAAGGAAACAAGTGGCTTAAGAAGAAATTAAAAACAGCCACCAAGAATTAGTGAGAGATTAGTGACCAATTTTGCAATAAAACTTCAAGTTAGTAAGGAAAATTTGGTCTCTAAATCCGTCACTAATACTTCTAATTTTTTTTTTAAAT
The DNA here is from genome assembly GCF_000230855.2 of Cajanus cajan. Classification (NCBI taxonomy): domain Eukaryota; kingdom Viridiplantae; phylum Streptophyta; class Magnoliopsida; order Fabales; family Fabaceae; genus Cajanus; species Cajanus cajan. Next base: position 46,416,242 of record NC_138525.1, read on the forward strand.
TTCAATTACAAAATCAAATTGAATCTCCAAGGGTCTTCACGGCTGAGCAAGTCCAGCAACCAACAATTTTCCAGCCACAAGTGTTTAGGTGTATGTTTTTGAGTATCCAAATCCGAGAGCCACCAATGTTCCTTCCTCCTCCTTTTCTTAGTCTTCTTTTGATGACCCTTGTAGAACTAGCTTCTAGGGAGATAGGCTAGGTCAAACATAGGTCACATTTGAATTCACACAATGATATTGAACAGCAAAGAGAATTTGAAAAAAAAATTAAAGAAGACAAGAGTAGAGTAGAAGTAGACAAGATAGGTGACACAAGGTAAGAAATGGCTAGGACAAAAAAAAATTGACCTAAGAAAGGTTCTAAAATGGATTCACAAAACCAAAGCACTCAAAATATGTAAGCTGAAAATATTATGTAACAAAGACAAATGCAAACCGAGAAGAAAAATTTGTGAACCAAACTCCTTAAATGGCTTTTTCTTTCAAAGATTATGTAACATATAGGTCTCGGTCACACTTAAGAAGCACTAAAAACCGGATTCAAGTTTAGATGTCAAATGACAAGCAAATTAAGTTAAAATTCAATGAACATGTGACATGCTTTTTATGCTTGCTAATTTGAATGGCACATGCACGGTTTTAGGCTCCAAATTCAAATTCAAAATGAGCTACAAACACAATTTTCAGCACACCTTCAATCAAACAAAATCAAACACTCACGGATTAGAAAAAAATTTTTAAGACATTTTTCTAGCATAGGAAACCTAAAATTTCTAAGAAAACTACTAATGATCTAGTAGTAGTTCATGAACTCAAATTAAAACAAAATTATGAGCATATACCAAAAGCTATGGATCTCGGCCAAATCCAAAAAATGATTTCAAGATTCAATTCAAAAAAAATTCAAAACGGATCAACAAGCATAGCTAGGAAAGATGAACATAAAAAGATCTACACAATACTACTAGACATGGATTCAAAACAAAAAGACTCAAGCATACAATGACCGAATAAAATTTCAAATATGACTCAAAGAAAGTAAAAAGATCATAGGCAGAAAATTCCTAATAGGTACAAAGAATGGAGCATGATTCATGGAAGCATATTGACATAAAAGCATGAATGAATCATTCAAGCATATGATACTAGATCCATCAAATTTTGAGACAAAAAATAGATCTAGGAAATATTCAACTCTCGGTGACAAAAACTCAAAACAAAGATGAACAAAAGATGAACACAAACACAAGATAGCCACGGATCTAAACTTCAAATGACAAGAACAAGGACTTATCTCTTGAAGAATCGGATGCTCTTGATACCACTTGATGAGATTCCACTTGGAAATCTCATGAACACTTCCTTAGCTTCTCAGAATCCTTGGAAGAACTTCACGGATCAAGACTCCAAAGAAGCTTCAATGTGACCTAGGCTTGCGTCTAGCCAAGTCCGGAGAAGAATAAGAGGTCCTAACTCTACAAGGAGAAGCTCTCAAGTAGGGTAGAGTTTAGGAGAATGGTGACTTCGGAGAAGGAGAATTCTAAGAGTGAAAATCTCATTCAATAATCCAAAGTAAGTACAAGTTTCGGTCATAAGGATTATATAGGGAAAAATTAGGTCAAGGTAACCATGGGTTAGCCTAAGGTTAAGTGAAACCATGGTAAGGTTCACTTAACCTTAGGTGCCCAAAATTTGAATTCAAAATTCAAATTTTGGAGCCTAAACCTGGATCACCCATGTGCAATGCATTTGGAATGTCATTAGGCTTCCATTTGAGTTGCATTTCGGATCACACCATGTGCATGTGTTGCACATGGCCGAAATGCACACCAAATGTGAATCTAATTACATTCTAATGCAACTACACATGTAACCTAAATAACCCTAAATTTAAATGACCTTCAAATGAAATCCTAAGCTAAATGGTCGTGAATACAAGGCCTAAAAATTACAAGGCTCTAAGGCCCAACCCTACACTACAAAATATAAGAACAACAAGATAGGCCCATGTACAACTCCACTTTGGACCATCCAAGCCCATTGGGCCTATTGGGCCTTGACTGACCCAAGTCTTCAAGTCTAGCCAACTCCTCTTGGCTCTTTTAGGATGTCTCCTCTTGCCTTCTTAATCATGATTCCATCATCTAGGTTGAACCATAGATGATTTGTGAAAGAATACTTGTGTTTTGTAAAACATAGTAAAACTTAATCAAGTTAATAAAAATTTGGACATAGTCTTGATGATTAAGACAAACTAATATAAAAATTTCAAGTATTCTTTATTCTTGTTTCCCCTTGTTCTTTATCGTCTCTTTATTTTTCTTCTCTTTCTCCTCTTCATCTATTTATTCATATGATTTAAAAGTAGAATGAACTCTTCAATTTAACTAGAATTTGATTTGAGTTAAATGATTCTAGTTGATTCAAACACTTTTAGAATTTGATTTGTTAAAAAAAAATTATTGTTCAAGCTCAAAACAATCTACTCTTATATATTAAACGCGAACATTGTGTAAGAGTGTTTTTAAGACTTATTTTTTTACAGAAGTGTTTTAAGAAATTTTTATAACTTCTTATCTAATTCAATTATTTATTTATTATATATTAATAAATTAAATTTTAATATTTAAAAATAAATTACAATAATTAAAAATAATCTTGTACCATAATATAAATTATCTATCTAAAATTTAATGTATAATTTATATGTCAAAAAACATTTATTTATATAAACTTTAAATATAATTTATGTATTAAAATATAATATTTATTTATATATAGATTATTATAAAATTTAATATTATTTAATAAACATATTTAGTTTGTAAATTGCACAAACTACAATACTAATTATTTTAAATAAGTCTAACAATAAAAAATATTTAATCTAGTCTAACTGAAAACTTGAACTTGACTTATTAGAAAAAGTTGGATTTATTTCATTTATAACTTAATTTTTTTTTTTTGAAAATTTTTCTTAAACTGTTGTTCAACTTTATTAATTTAATATTTAATAAATATTTTAATACGAGATAATAAATTAATAATATTAAAATATAAATATGTGTTCAATATATAATAATCTGTAATTTTAATTTTCTATAATATATAAAAATTATTCATAAGTGATTAATCTCGAGTTTTTATAAAGTTTTAACTGAACTCATTTGAATAATCGAGTTCACTCTAAGTTTTATTTTGCTTATTTAATTAAACAAACAAGTTTAACCCGATTTAACTAGTCGAGTTTGAATGATTCAATAATTTCTCAATTCATTTTCACTTCTATAAATAACTGTATATTGAATAAGATTAACCAAAAAAAAAATAGATCTTATTTTCCCATTTACAGTGCTGAAAACGTTCCATTAGAATTGGGCTTGATAGAAGCAGGTGTTGGGCCTGATAGAAGCAGGTGCTGGGCTTTCAATATAGTTGTTGCAATGAACATAAATAAATTGTTATGTGAAGATTTGGCGTTTATTTCCTAGGAAGTACATAAACCAATTAAAAAGTATTATTAAGAAAAATTTTAAGATAATTATTATAAAAATAAATAATTTATTATATAAGTGACACTTTATGTAAAATGATATTGTTTTTAAAATGTAAAAATAATTCTTTCATCAGAATTTATATATTCCTTTCAGACGCTTCCTTTCAAATAAAAGAAGCGGTGCAAACTCTTTCCTTCACAATACCTTACACGCAAGCATGATTTTTGTATCGAATTTGCGAAGAATGTGTTTGAAAATTATTTGAGACCTAAAATGATTTTTGAAGTTGAGTATTTTTAAAGATGAGAAAGTAGTAAGAAAATCAACTGTCACCCATAAAAAAATGAATTTTTAACCAAAAATTAGAATATATTAGGATCAAATCCCAATCCTTACAATGCTAGGCTCAGACAATTGTTGGGATGCAAGCAAAGTGCCACATCGTTCAAACAAGAGGATAGACATGAGTTTATATACACACAGTTGTCTCCATTAGCTGAGAAATCTTTTGGGTGATGTCCAAAAGCAAAACCGTGAGGGCTTGAGTCCAAAGCAGACAATATCTCACCAACGTGGAGACATGTTGTTAGGATCACTCGAGAAATATATTTTGTTGAAATCACTCGAAGTCGAAAAGGATTGGAGATATCTACTAAAAAACATCAGGAAAAAATAAGCAGGTATTTTCGAGGGTTGATCAGGCGATTACTGGAGGTCTTGAGCAAGTTAAGCAGTTACTTTAACGAAGTTACTTGGTCAAAGAAATCAAAATGTGGGGCGAACGATTACGAGGAGTTATATCCTTAACCCACGTAAGGGACGTAGTGGACAACAGTTATGCACCCACGACAAATTTACACAAAATTAACCGCTCTCGATGACCTCTATAAATAGTAGAAACAACCTCATGTGAGAGGTCAAAAATTTCATACTTGCATTCTTGAGAGCACTCTCTTCCTGCGCATATGGCTTCCGTGCATGTGATTGCTGGGTACTAATTTCTTGACCACATTTCTTTTCTTTTTCTAGGATTAGTGTAGTTTTCTTCTTTTAATCACGTAGTTATAGGTTGTTTAACTTCAATATTGCAATTGTATCTTGATCATTATGCGAAGTGGACTATGATTTGTATTGCTAACATACTTATTGTTCATTCCGTTCATTTGAGCATCTATATGCATGAACATTATTGTTTGATAATCATTAATGAAAATATAGAAACAATTAATTATTAATCTTTTTACTCCATTTTTTCTTATTCCTTAAAGTTCAAAACGTAAAATACCTAAATTGAAACAAAAACTAGTGCTAGTTCGAATAAAAAGAACTCATAAACGAATTTCACCACAAACAAATTGGCACGCTCGGTGGGACCGTTTAATTGAAGACATAATTGAACTAGTTTTAGGTATGTGTGTTTTATGAGACTTAGGAGTGGAAGAACCATGTCTACGTCTAATAATAGGAGAGAAGTGAACAATGACACTCAAGTAGATGTAGAGCACGTAAATCCAAACCCAGATAATGTGACTACTGTGACAAGGGGGGCAACATCACCCCCTGTTGTGCTCGAAAATGTGGTTAGGCAAACTAATGTATCCCAAGAATTCGCAAACGCCACTAGAGAATATCCATAGGGTATGCCGCCGAATTGGCGAACTACTCAACCTGTACTTATCGAAATGCCAGTACCCTATTTGGGACCAAATTCACAAATGCATGTATCCCCACAGGGATATAATCCCGGACCAAATGGATTGGGATTTGTTATGCAAGATCCGTATCAACATATAGGAACAAGTCATGAGGGATCTCTGGTTCGACAGAGTAGTTATGTCCCCACAGGTATTAGTAATCAAGCCATGATAGGCCTTCGATAATAGATGAACCATAGTAATCATGACATGGTTAATTTGTTGTCAACTCAGATGCATAATATAATGACCCCATTGTATGAGTTAATAAATAAAATAGGAGATAAAATGGGAGATAGTCCACCTTCGAGAGCCATGAGTGAAAACTTGAACGATATGGAAAATCAAGGTGGGAATGTAGTTTTTCCTCAAAACCTAGGTCAACCTCGTAGGAACCTTGATGAAAATCTAGATCAAATTGTAGAAAGGGTACTAAACAGGCATGGTTTCGAGGTAGGTCGAAATGAACGTCCTTATTTTGTATCTGCTTTTCCAGAATATGTGACTCAGGTAGAATTGCCTAGGGGGCAAAAGTCCCGAAATTTTTGAAATTTGCGGGAGAACTTAATGAATCTATTGTCGAAAATATAGCTAGGTATTTAGTCGAATGTGGGGATTTAGCGAACAATGAATATTTAAAAATGAAGTATTTTTCGAGTTCGCTGACTAAACATGTTTTTACATGGTTCACAACATTGCCTCCAAATTCGATAAACACTTGGGCTCAATTAGAAGGAAACTTTCATGAACATTTTTTTCGAGGAGAAATTAAAGTAAGTATAGTCGATCTAATGAATGTTAAGAGACAAAATCATGAAACGTTAGATGACTATTTGAATAGATTTAGGCAGTTGAAATCTCGATGTTACACTAACATACCTGAACATGAATTAGTCAAAATTGCTGCAACAGGGTTAGATTTCTCGATTCGTAAAAAATTAGTGAATGAACAATTAAGAGATATGGCCCAGTTAGCAGAGAAAGTAAGGAGGATCGAGCAAATTAAGTTAGAAAAAGAAAGATTAAAGAAGTTTGACAGATTTGTTCGAAAAGAAAAGGTAGCTTATTTAGAAAACACAGAGATAGGTGATGATGTTAATTGTGAGGGTTCGAGTGAGGATTTTGAAGTTAACATAGACGAGTTACGTCCTGGCCCTACTTATCAATGCCAAATGTTAAAACTAGGAGATAATGTGGAAGGGAGTACAACTAGGCGATATAGTTTTGATGTGACTAAGGCTGATAAAATATTTGATATTTTGTTAAAAGATAAACAAATCGCACTCCTAGAAAACCATAAAATTCCTTCATTCGAACAAAGAAAAGGGAAGAAATTTTGTAAGTATCATAATATGTATGGTCATTGGACTAATAATTGTGTGCGTTTCAGGGATATGATCGAGAAGGCGATCATTGAGGGTCGTCTGGCTTTCGAGGAAAAAGATATGAAAGTGGATACTGATCCATTTGTATCTCATACTGGGTATGTAGAGCCAGTCTCGATGGGGATCAACATGGTCAAAGTAAGCATCGAAGAGGATGAGAATGTTGATCCTATCTTTGATGAAAAACTCGAGGAACTGTTGGATGACTTTGCCAAAGAGGAGGAACCTATTTATCCAAAAGAGGGGGATAGTTTGGTCGAGTTTCTGTCTAAGAAAAAGGATATTGATAGAGAAGTCATGTTGTGTCCTCGATGTAGTGCTGTATTCGACAGAGCTGCTACTAAGGCCTTCGAGGAATCGGAGGTTATGAAAAGCTACAAAGCTGAGAGGCTTCGAGAAAAGGCAAAACCTAACACTGGGTTGAACTTTGACATTGAGGCAGATAATATGCCTCAGTATAATGCTCCAATGGGAAAAATGGAGATGCATAACTTATCGAAGTTTGCCAATACTTTCGTGCCAAATGCTAATGTCCCAGTAGGAAAATGGAATGCTCCACCATGGCAAGTGGCTGGAATGGGTCGATGGAAACAGGTCATCAATTATGCTGGGCCTACTTTCCAAGGAGTTCCTGGAAAATTCTCGAATATGTCTTGAGTTCCTGGGAAATTCTTGAGTATGTCTGGAAGTTATGGACGTGGTTTTAGGCAACCTTTCAATAATTTGACTAAGACCCAGTGGAGGAGACGACAGAGAATGAGGAAAGCAACTTTTGAGGGTTTTAGGGGGAATCGTTTCTTGATCCTAGTACCTCAAAAAGGTGAATCATCTTGAAAGTTCATTGAGGATGATGAAGATATGATAAATGATTGCCTCGAGAGTGGTTTCGACGATTCTTTGGAAGATATTTGTGGGATAGTGTCGATTTTACCTTCTGAATATGTTGGAGCCATGGAATCCGTTAAGGAGCAAGAGGATATCCACAGAGAGGATTTTTTCGATGATCCTAGCTATGAGTCAAAAATTGTTTGGGTTAACCAAATCTCTCGAGTTATTCCTAAATTTAACTCAGTTGTGTTCGAGTCTCCTACTGAAGACATGAAGGCTCATCTTAAGCCTCTATTGATGGGCTCCTTCCTTCCATGGTGTGTTCTTTGGCTTCCAAGGAGGAGCTCCCTCTTTCTCCACGGTCTAGGAAGAAGGATGATGGCTGGATGTTCCTCAAGGGTGGTGGAAAAACAATATTGAAGGGTGGAGGTGAAGGTGGACGAAAATGGAGGTGGGAAGGTAGAAGGTGTTTTTGGTGCTCTTGGCTAGCTCTCTCCACCAAGGGTTGGTGGAGGCCACTCAAGAGAAACTCAAACTCTCTTTAGGGTAGAGAGGATAGGAGGTTGGGTATGAGGACCCTAGGAGACTAAGGAAGGATTTCGAGACACAAAGGCTCACTCAAAATGCATATATTCCAAAGTGGGTACAAGGTGGAAGGACTAGAGTACTTATAGAGATAGGAGAGCATCCTAGGGTTTCTTGGGAGCATTTGGCCAAAAATTTCAAGTCCAAATGCACCCTAAATGAACCCTAGATGCAGCCCAAATGAAATGGCTCTCATCTCTCCAAAAAGACTAAAGTACCCTTAGTCCTAGAAAATGAAAGAAATGGACTTTTGACCTTACTAGTCAAGGTTAAGTCCCTAAATAAATCCTAAGCCTATTTTTGACCCATAATAAAAAGGCTAAATAAAAATACACAATAAAATCCTAATAGCTAATGTACCCCAAAATACAAGGGCAAAATAGGAAAGGAAAGCAACAAGCTAAGGAGAGGGCCCAAAATCCACACACATGATGATCATGGCTTTTGGTGTGGTGTGTTCTTCATCTTCCTCTACTCTCCTAGCCATGGACCTTGTGATAGGCTCTATATGATGTCTCAAGGATGGTTCTCCATCATCCCCTCCTTCTTGAGAAGGATTTGACCTCAAATCTTCAACCTCATCCATGTCATTAGTCCCTACAAAAGGTGTAAAATCACAAACATTAAAAGAGGAACTAACTCGATATTCAGAGGGAAGGTCTAGGATGTATGCATTGTCATTAATCTTCTTCAGGACTTGGAAAGGACCGTCTCCCCTAGGGCTTAGTTTGGACTTCCTTTGAGTAGGAAATCTATCCTTCCTCAAGTGAAGCCAAACCCAATCCCCAACTTCAAAAGTCACCTTTTTCCTCCCTTTGTTGTTGTATTTGGCATATTTTTCAGTTTGTTTTTCAATTTGGCTCTTGACTTTCTCATGGTATTTTCTTATAAATTCAGCCCTTGATACTCCTTCTTTGTGATACAAGGAAGTAGTATTAGGGAGTGGGAACAAGTCAAGAGGGGTAAGAGGATTAAAGCCATATACAACCTCAAAGGGAGATAAGTTAGTAGTCTTGTGGACTACTCTATTGTAGGCAAACTCTATATGGGGGAGGCATTCATCCCAAGTCTTCTTGTTCCCTTTGAGAATGACCCTTAACAATGTGGATAGGGATCTATTCACTACTTCGGTTTGTCCATCGGTTTGTGGGTGGCAAGTAGTGGAATAGACAAGTTTTGTTCCTAGTTTTTCCCAAAGAATTTTCCAAAAATGACTAAGGAACTTAACATCCCTATCGGACACAATAGTCTTGGGTAACCCATGCAAACGGACCACCTCTTTGAAGAAAAGTTTAGCAATATAGCTAGCATCATCTACTTTGTGGCATGGTATAAAATGAGCCATTTTGCTAAAACGATCTACTACCACAAAGATAGAATCGAATCCCCTTTGGGTCCTTGGGAGACCAAGTACAAAATCTATACTAATGTCAACCCAAGGGGAGATAGCTATAGGGAGAGGGGTGTAGAGTCCATGAGGCATCACTCTTGATTTTGCTTGAAGACAAGTGATACACTTGGAGCAATGCCTTTGAACATCCACTCTCATGTGTGGCCAATATAATTTATATTTTAAAAGACTTAGGGTTTTATCAACCCCAAAATGGCCCATGAGACCTCCCTCATGACTTTCTTTAGTCAAAAGCTTTCTAATGGATCCTTGGGGTATGCAAAGTCGTCCCATTTTAAAAAGATACCCCTCAAGAAGATAGAACCCATCAAAAAGCTTTTCGAGGCATTTGGTGAAGGTGGATTGGAAATCTTGATCCTTCTCATACAACTCCTTTATATTATCAAATCCAAGAATTTGAGAGCCCAAGGAAAAGAGTAATGAGTGTCTTCTAGATAAAGCATCTGCCACTACATTATTTTTTCCCTTCTTGTATTTGATAATGTAAGGAAATTGCTCAAGATATTCTACCCACTTGGCATGTGTCTTGTTCAACTTCCCTTGCCCTCTAATGTACTTAAGTGACTCATGATCGGTGTGTATGATAAACTATCTAGTCACTAAGTAATGCTCCCATACTTGGAGGGCTCTAATAAGGGCATAAAGCTCCTTTTCATAGGTGGGATAATTCAAGGTGGCCCCATGAAGTTTTTCACTAAAGTAAGCAATGGGGTGACCTCCTTGAAGTAACACAGCACCTATGCCAAAACCGGATGCATCACATTCTAGCTCGAAGGTTTGAGCAAAGTTTGGGAGGGCTAGAATGGGTGCATTGGTGAGCTTTTCCTTAGGAGCATTGAAAGCTTTTTCTTGGGCTTCATCCCAAATGAAAGGGACATCCTTCTTAACAAGCTCATTAAGAGGGGATGCAAGTGTGGAGAAGTCTTTGAAAAATCTTCTATAGAAGCTTGCTAAACCATGGAAGCTCCTCACATCTCCCACACTTTTTGGGGTGGGCCAATCTTGGATGGCTTTTATTTTCTCGGGGTCAACTTGCACTCCCTCTTTGCCAACTATAAAGCCCAAAAAGTTCACATTTTCTTTACAAAAGGTGCATTTCTCTAAGTTGGCATAAAGGTGGTTGTCCCTAAGAATTATTAACACTTCCCTTAGATGCCCAAGATGCTCACCTAAGGATTTGCTAAAAATTAAAATGTCATCAAAATATACAACTACAAATTTCCCTATGCAATCCCTAAGCACGTGATTCATGAGACGCATGAAAGTGCTAGGGGCATTGGTGAGACCAAAAGGCATCACTAACCATTCATATTTTAAAAGCGGTTTTCCATTCATCACCCTCTTTGATTCTAATTTGATGATAACCATTCTTAAGATCAATTTTGGAGAATATGATTGCCCCATGTAGTTCATCCAACATATCATCTAGCCTAGGGATTGGGTGCCTATATTTTATGGTGATGTTATTGATGGCTCTACAATCCGTGCACATCCTCCACTTGCCATCTTTCTTAGGCACCAAAAGAACGGGAACGGCACAAGGGCTAAGGCTCTTTTGAACCCAACCCTTCTTCAACAAGTCCTCAACTTGAGATTCTATCTCTTTGGTCTCTTGAGTGTTAGTCCTATAGGCAGGCCTATTAGGAAGACTAGCCCCCGGTATGAGGTCTATTTGATGTTCTATTCCTCTTAAAGGTGGAAGCCCACTTGGAACTTCTTGAGGGAATAAGGCATCAAATTCTTTCAAAAAATTTTGAACCTCTTGAGGTAGAGACTCAAGTTCATGACTAGTGGCAGCTAGTGTCTCTTTGAAATAGAGGAGGTATAAAGGTTGCTCAAGCAAAAATGTTTTTTTGATGTCATTTTTAATGGATAAGTGATTTTTGTGAGCAACTTCTTTAGAGGGGACACTTGCCTCTAAACTTGATACCTTCTCTTCCCCTTTTTTAGCTTTTAAGGGGAGACCTTTTTTTTTCTTTCTTTTGTTTTCTTATTTTTTTTCATCCTCTTCTCTTTTGGCTTTCATTTTGAGTTGGTCCTCACTCACTTGGGAAGGTGATAGAGGACATAACACAATTTTCTTGCCCAAGTGGTGGAAACTTATTTTATTAGAAAGGCCTTCATGAATAGTTTTCTTGTCAAATTGCCAAGGCCTTCCAAGTAAAATGTGACTAGCATCCAATGGCACTATATCACATAAAATTTCATCTTTATACTTGTCAATGGAGATAGGTACATTTACTTGTTGGTTGACCACAATACCTCCCTCCTCATTTATCCATTGTAACTTGTAAGGTTTAGGGTGAGGTAGAGTAGTCAAGGCTAACTTGTTAACCAATCTAGTACTACAACAATTACAACTAGACCCACTATCCACAATGAGAGAACAAGTATTTTCTAAAACCTTGCATCTTGTATGAAACAAGTTCTCTCTTTGGGATTGGTCTAAATTACTAGATTGGTTCCCAAGAAGCCTTCTTACCATTAATAAGTCTCCTTCACATGGGTAAGTTTCTTCCTCGGACTCTAAAACTTCTTCTTCATCACTCGAAGATGAGGAAGTAGCTTCATCAAGGCTACTATAGTGATCTTGGCCCCTTAAAATCATGGTTTTCTTTGTTGGGCATTGAGAAGCAATGTGCCCACGGCCAAGACACTTAAAACACTTGATGTCACTTGTTTTAGCATCTTTGGAAGGTTCTTTAAAAGAAGATTTTTCTTTTTCTTGCTCTGTTTCTTTGGAATAAGGTTTGGAAAAGGGGCCCTCCTTCTTGAAGTTCTTGGAATAAGAGGGAGTGAAGTCCTTTCTAAAAAAATTTCTTTTGAGTTGATGCTCCACTCTTGAACAAAGTTGAACAAGCTCATTGAAATCTCTATAAGGTAAGAGTTCAACTTTGTCTCTTATTTCAAGATTTAGGCCACTTTGAAATCTAGAAATGGTAGTCCTCTCTTCTTCCCTTATACCCGCCCTCATCATAAGTAACTCCATTTGTTGCTTATACTCCTCCACACTAGATGACCCTTGTTTCAACCTTTGAAGCTTATCCATAAGCTCACGGTCATAGTATGGGGGAATATGTCTCCTCCTTAAGGAACTACGGAGTTCATTCCAATATTGAATTGGGGGTTCATGATGCATTCTTCTTTCTTTTTCTAAAGAGGTCCACCAATACATAACATGTCCTTGGAAGCTAAGGGTTGCTAAAGAAACCTTTTTCTCTTCACTTATTCCATGGCAAGAAAAAAGTTGTTCAACTTTCATTTCCCAATCTAAATATGTTTCAACATTGTCTTTGCCATGAAATGAGGGAAGAATAATGTTGGGTTCCTTATTGGAAGACTCCCTTGGTCTTGGTCTTTGTGTTCTTGGTGGCCTTTGATAGTAATCATCATTGTGATGACTACTATAATGGCTATCACTTAGGGGGTTTGTAGGGTGTTGACTACCCTCACTTTCACTTCTAGGGATGCTTACCCTTGGGTTAGATCCCCCAACTCCCCCTCCCATGACTAGTTTTGCTAACATCTCTTTTATTTCCTTATTGTTTTTCTCATTTTCTCTCTCTTTTCTCTTATATTCTTCCTCTTTTTTTGCATTTTCTTCTTCTTTTCTTTTTATATACTCCCTAAGTTCTCTAAGCTCATCCCTAAGACTATGTCTACTACTATGAGTATTTTGACCCCTCACACTTGAATGATCACTCATCTTTGATCAATAAAGGTTTTCATAAAGAAGTTCTTGAAATTGTTTTCACAAAGAGTGAGTGATAAACGGTTTTCATAAAAGAATTTTGAGGGCAAGAATAGTGATAGGAGGCCTAAGTGTACAAAGTGAACTATCAAGGGAGGTGGACCACTAGGGATCTCTTAAAAACCAAGCCTTTTCAAGTAGAAATCACTAAGCCCCTTTTCACTTTTCTCACAAAAATCAAATTTGTCACAAAAGTGTGAGTGTGTGCACGGACCCTTAGTAGGCAAATTTAGAGCCTTCTAAACGCACAAGAGAACCTAAAGCATGCATACTAACAATAACAAAGAGTAAATGAAAGCAATAAAACATAGGCTAGTCGGAGGCCCTAGGGTGGAAGCTTGAAGTGACCTTGGGGGTATTCAAGACACTTCCACAAGTACTAAACGAAATTATTACAAAAATTAATTAGTTAAAAGGCCAATTACAACCCAACAAATGAATAAGGACCAATACACAAGTGGCCCAACAAAAACAACAAGAAAGGGAAAGAAAAAGGCACAAAAGAGAAAACAAGAAATTAAAGTCTTCAAGCCTCCAATGGTGGTTCCTTCACAATGAGCAAACTTGGTTAGTCCTCTCCCAAGGTGTCTACACTCCAATACTTTTAGTAATCCTTCCAAAGTACTTTGGGCTACATGAACAACTCCTCCCACTCAATCTCCCAAAAGTTGTAAGAAAAAATTGTAGTGTACTTTATCTACACCAAGTAAACCAACCAAGAGCAAGAAGGAGGCCAAGGAAATGAAAACTAAAAATGCTCAATTAGAAAGGCTAAAACTCAAAGGGAATATTGATGAGACAAAACACAAAGAATTCCAAGAAAGACAAGCAAAAATTAAGGCACATTTAAAAAGGAAAGCACTCAAAGGAAATCCTAGAATGGTTCTAGAGTAGAATTAAGTGTTTAGTATTTCTTGTCTTTATAATTTCATGTCCATCCTCCCAAGTCCAGCCAAGGTATTTGTCCAAGTTCAGCCAAGATTTTGGTCTCAAATAGGTCCAAAGATAGTCCAAGTCCAAGTCCAAATGTGTAGGGTAAAAAGGTCAAAGTCCACAAGTTTAGCAACAATTCCTTTTATTTTTTTTTTCTTTTCTTTTCCATTCAATTTTTGTACTAGCTTTTTGGCCAGCCCATGGGATCAGATTTTGATACTATTTTTCTTATTATGTTGCTTGGTTTTTACACTTGTGGTGGTTTACAAGGTTACACAAAAAAAGGAAGGGGACAAAAAGGACTAGTAGCATGTAAATGGCAAGTTTTGGGTGAAGTGTCTTTGGTACTTTTGTCTTCTTGTTAGGTGCAGATTTTTGCAGTATGTTCAGCAATATTTCAGACTTACATCTCACTTGGTTGACTCATAAAATGGGCAACAAGACAAGGGGTGATGGTGGCATGCAAGAGTGGCTAACCATAAATGTGCAAGATACAAGTTACACATAGAAACTCAAAAAATCTTGGAGCATGTTAAGGACTAATTATCATGCAAGATTGACTTCTAAGATGGACATATATGGTTCAGCCAGCCACAAGGAAAGTGGTGTCATGCATCATTTTTCATGTTTCATGCAAACCAAGGTGTGTCATGCATAGATTTTGAAAAGGAGGAAGAAAAAGAGAGGGAAACATAACTTTGACAAAACTTGGATGAGAAAAGATCAAAATAGAGTTCATGTAGTGTTCAACATGTTCATCATGTTCTTGAAACAAAAATGTCCAGCCAAGACAAAATAGAGAAAAGCACAAAAGAACCTATTTTAAGAGAACAAAGCAATATTTGAGAAGACAACATCAAAGATAACATCAAGACATGTAAGAAGATATAGACATGACAAGGAAAAATTTTAAAGACACAAGAGAAGGAAACAAGTCACCCTTGAAGACAACCATGGCTCTTGATACCACATGATGGGCTCCTTCCTTCCATGGTGTGTTCTTTGGCTTCTAAGGAGGAGCTCCCTCTTT
The DNA here is from genome assembly GCF_000230855.2 of Cajanus cajan. Taxonomy (NCBI): domain Eukaryota; kingdom Viridiplantae; phylum Streptophyta; class Magnoliopsida; order Fabales; family Fabaceae; genus Cajanus; species Cajanus cajan. The sequence goes on from NC_138525.1 coordinate 46,431,356, forward strand.
CTCCACGGTCTAGGAAGAAGGATGATGGCTGGATGTTCCTCAAGGGTGGTGGAAAAACAATATTGAAGGGTGGAGGTGAAGGTGGACGAAAATGGAGGTGGGAAGGTGGAAGGTATTTTTGGTGCTCTTGGCTAGCTCTCTCCACCAAGGGTTGGTGGAGGCCACTCAAGGGAAACTCAAACTCTCTTTAGGGTAGAGAGGAGAGGAGGTTGGGCATGAGGACCCTAGGAGACTAAGGAAGGATTTTGAGGCACAAAGGCTCACTCAAAATGCATATATTCCAAAGTGGGTAGAAGGTGGAGGGACTAGAGTACTTATAGAGATAGGAGAGCATCCTAGGGTTTCTTGGGAGCATTTGGCCGAAAATTTCAAGTCCAAATGCACCCTAAATGAACCCTAGATGCAGCCCAAATGAAATGGCTCTCATCTCTCCAAAAAGACTAAAGTACCCTTAGTCCTAGAAAATGAAAGAGATAGACTTTTGACCTTACTAGTCAAGGTTAAGTCCCTAAATAAATCCTAAGCCTATTTTTGCCCCATAATACAAAGGCTAAATAAAAATACACAATAAAATCCTAATAGCTAATGTACCCCAAAATACAAGGGCAAAAATAGGAAAGGAAAGCAACAAGCTAAGGAGAGGGCCCAAAATCCACACACATGATGATCATGGCTTTTGGTGTGGTGTGTTCTTCATCTTCCTCTACTCTCCTAGCCATGGACCTTGTGATAGGCCCTATATGATGTCTCAAGGATGGTCCTCCATCATCTACTGTTAACTTTGATGATTAAGGGACATGAAGTGAACAAAGTGTTGGTTGATGGAGGAGCAACCATTAATATTCTCCCAAGAACCATGCTGAAAAGGTTTGGGAAGACAGTAACTGATCTAAAGTCTCATATCATCCTCATATCAGATTATGCAGGAAAGTCATCGCAACCTGAGGGCATGATTTTACTCGACGTGCAAATAGGGAGTGTGAAACGAACAACCATGTTCATTGTGACTCCATCGAAAACAAATTTCAATGTTTTGTTGGGACGAGAATGGATACATGGAGTTGGAGCTGTTCCTTCCACTGTTCACCAGAAAATCTTTTTTGGGAATGATGATGAAGGGTTAGAGGTACTTGATGCTGATCAGAAGGAGTACGAAGTAGGCATGTACTTTGTAAATCAACAACTAACTGCGTTTGCTAAAACTAAACCTTTCGACGCTCATAATGCAAACATGATGGAGGAAGAAGAAGGTATCAAGAAAATATTTTGTTGAGATGTGAAAAGAGGATTTGTTATTCGAGCCGAAAAGGAATCGGCTCAAGAAGAAGAATGAGGGAGAGATTAATCTCAAGATCCACTGGAAGAGATTAATCTGGGAACTGTCAAGAATAAGAAAATCACTTATGTTAGCAAACTTTTGCAAGGGAAGCTCAGGGGAGAAGTTATTCGAGTATTGTAGACCCCTAAAATTGTCCGGGTCGGAAATAAAACTCGAAGACCCTCAAAGATCGAAGGAAAAGTCAGCCAGAAGGACTCCTAGAAGACCATAGGATGGCTATCTGTAGATTTAGAGGTCTTAGAGTAGCTTAAAATAAGGAAGTGGAGGGAATGAAGCCCAATACGGCCGTACTACACTTAATACGGCCGTATTGAAGCTTCAACACGGCCGCAGCGAACTCAATACGGCGTATTGAAGTTTCTGAAACTTCAATACGACCGTACTGAAATCAATACGGCCGTATTGAAGCTTCAATACAGCCGCAGTGAACTCAATACGGGCGCATTGAAATTTCTGAATTTCAATACGGCCGTATTGAACTTCAATACGACCGTATTGAAGTTCAAAAATTTCAATACGGCCGTATTGATTCTGTAGACCGTATTGCGCCTATTCCCTATAAATATGACGTCAATTGGACGTCATTCCACACTTTTGAACATAGTTTCAACCCTCTCCTTGAGTATTCTGGGGTTTTTGAGCAGTGTTCTGCCCTAGAAATCACTCGGAGAGTTGATCCGACGAAGTTCTTGAGCCCCGAGCCATTTTGCTTGAGGATCGAACCTAGTCGAAGGGAAATCCTCCGGATTTCCGTAGTCGAAATTTTATAGGAGGGAGCGAGCGGACTTGTAGAGCGAGGGAACGCCAAAAAGCTTCCCAGTTTTACGAAATATATAAAAGCACGCTTCAAAGGTTTCTTCTTAAAGTCCTTCCTTTTACTGCTTTCTGTGTGCATATTTAAACTGTCATCATGTAGATAGTTAATTTATAATTGCTTAGAATAAATAGGGGTAATTTAGTAATTTTACACTGTTATTTTAGAAATAATCTGTCATAGGGAACCCGAAAGGGGCGCTGTGGGGTGCTAACACCTTCCCCACGCGTAACCGACTCCCTTACCCAACTCTGGTTGTAATGGCCAAAGTTGATTTATAAAATCAATTGCCTTATCCCTTTTTCCAATGTTTTGAGTAAAACATTGGTGGCGACTCCACGAACCCTCCTTTTGCGAAAACCACTAATCCATGGAGGGTCCCGCTTGGGATTAATATGGATTGGTGAGACATTTAATAAATAAATTGGATAAGATCGACAAGGTCTCAGTTTGAGAACAAGTCGTTCTAATAATCCAATACATTTTCAAAACTAAAATAAAAGCGAGCTCGACCGTCTTCGCGACCGCCGAGGCCCGTTTGGGCCGGTGGCGACAGATGGCGACTCCACTGGGGAAGCCTCGAGAGTCAGTCCCATTTAGTGACAGATTGTTTTTAACAAATAATAGTTAAAAATTACTTCGTTACCCCTTGCTTGTATGATAACATGATTTATTATATGGCTTTAATAACTGTTGTATTTTTAAATTTACGCAATTGTTTGAAATAAAAACTGCACACAAACCTTTGCACACAACAGTTCCCTCTATACCCGGGGGCATGAGTGATTAACCATAGGGAGTGGATGTTAGTACGGCCGGTTGTCGAATGGGTCTATAGGTGCCCGTAGACCGTTGTCGGAAAACATCACTCAAGGTGATAACCATGAACTTGAGTCCGACGGTGCGTTGGAGCTTTCCATCGACCTACGATGAGAGGAATTGGGTCCCTATAATGGGGGCACCTTGGGGGCCTTGGACTGGTGAGAACAGTTAGAACCTACCTTGAATATGCACCATTTCTGCAGGATACCCCTACCTCGTGATTCGCTCGTGACTGTTCGTGGATGAGTGAATTGTTTGTGTAAATGCTTATGTGCAATTGTTTGTGCATTAATAAAAAACCTCGTGATAAGGTCTAAGAATAATACCCATGCATGAAAATACCATGACATGAGAGGAAAAACCATGTGTGAAAATATAATAAAAGTAAGGAGCATAGGCATCATTATCAATAATACCTCATGCATCCTCATCATTATTTATAGGTTCGCTAATACCCTCTCGATGTGAGTGAAAGAGACCCGTGACTATTGAGATTCTCCGTTGTGGAGAAATCATAGGCTAGAGAGGGTGATAAACTTTCATCTTAAAAAGGCAGCGCCTTAAAGATGAAAGATTATCAAGCTCACATCGAGAGTGTATTCATATCATAAATAAGCTAATTAGAATAAACATTCATTTTAGAAAGTGGCTGGTCATCTCTCTATCCTCACACGCGCAAAGAAGATCAAGAAAATGGAAGCATTGGAGGAGCAAAACAAAAAGCTCACAACCGAGCTTTCACAACTTAAAGACCAAATGGCGCAAATGATGGAACTCATGCGTCATCACAACATCCATGGATCTCATCACAGTGATCATGGGTCCCATCATGAGGGAGAGGAGGAAGAGCATGAAAAAGATCCTCCACACGCTGTATCCCTTGGGCCTGGAATTATGATTAAAGAGCCCGAAGTATCAAAGGAACAATTCCACGCCCTCGAGGATCGGCTAAGGGCTATGGAGGGGCATGACTTTGACATCAAGGATGCCGCCGACATGTGTTTAGTGAGGGACATCCAATTCCCTCCTAAATTTAAAGTGCCGGATTTCCCAAAGTACGTGGGATCGACTTGCCCCAAAAGTCATCTCACCATGTATTGTCGCAAGATGGCCGCATATGCCACAAATGAAAAGCTCTTGATCCACTGCTTTCAAGAGAGCTTAGCTGAAACTGCACTCAACTGGTATATGCAGCTAGATGGAAATCTAGTACATACATGGAGGCAGTTGGCCGACGCCTTTCTCAAGCGCTATAAATACAACATCGACCTAACACCCGATAGGTCTGATCTTCAAGCCTTGAGTAAAAAGAACGATGAATCCTTCAAGGCGTACGCCCAACGTTGGAGGGAGTTGGCGGCACAGATAGAGCCCCCGCTGTCGGATAAGGAGACGGTGTCCTTATTCATCAACTCGTTGACTGGTCCCTATTTCGATAAAATGATAGGGAACACAACGACACTCTTCTCGGACATCATCACCATTGGAGAAAGGGTGGAACAAGGACTTAAAAGTGGGAAGCTGGCTAAGCCTTCCCAACCATATGAAGCTAAGAAGGCCTTCGGGAAGAAGAAAGAAGGAGGAGTCAACGCTGTAACCATTTCTCCATCTTCTTCCACTTCGAAGTCAGGCAAATCGCAAAACAACTCTGTGAAGAAGTTTGATAAACTTCCGACCACTTATAGCGATCTCCTGCCGAAGCTAGTAGAGGCGCGTCTTATAGCTTACATTCCACCAAAGAAAGTGAATCCACCTTACCCCGATTGGTACAATCCACAAGACAAATGTCTATACCATTCGGGGGCACCAGGGCACTCAACGGAGAACTGCAGAGCTCTCAAGTATAAGGTCCAAGACCTTATCGATGCTGGGTGGGTCACTTTCGATTCGACGGCGCCCGATGTGAGCAAGAATCCTCTACCGCAGCAGGAGTAGAGAGAAGGGCAAGCCATGATAGGGCCCCTCCACATTTTTTCTTTTAGGGACTCATGATCAGTACCCGAGATCATGAGGACCTTTTCATGTAAATAAAGGGTTTTGTACAGTTTTACATACATATATCAATAAAGAGGCATTTTTCACACATTATTCTCTCATTTTGTTCTATTCTCTCTCTCTCATTAATATTAATAAACTCTAAACCTAAACAGAACCAATAAATAATTATGTCTGTGATTGCTCGCTCTGACCGGGATCTGAAAGCCGAGGGTGAATGGGTTGAGTTGAACAGTGATGAGGAGACCATCTCTCCGGATCTGCAAAGACTGCTAGATCAAGAAGCTCGTCTACTCCAGCCATATCAAGAGAAATTGGAGGCCGTAAATTTGGGGCAGGGTCAAGAGTTGCAAGAGGTCAACATTGGGACCCATATCAGTGATGAAATAAAGGCACAATTGATTCAATTGTTGAGGGAATACAAGGACGTATTTGCATGGTCGTACCATGATATGCCCGGTTTGGACTCCAACATCGTCGAACACAAGTTGCCATTAAAAGAGGGGTTTCGACCCATTAAGCAAAAGCTTCGACGAATCAAGCCCGAATGGTCCTTAAAGATTAAGGAGGAGGTAGAAAAACAATTGGACGCGGGATTCTTGGTTGTATCCCAGTATCCCGAATGGCTGGCTAACATTGTGCCAGTCATCAAAAAGAATGGGAAGGTTAGAGTGTGTGTTGATTATAGGGATTTGAATCGTGCCAGTCCAAAGGACGATTTTCCCTTGCCACACATCGATACACTTGTGGATCATACTGCCACAAACACACTCTATTCCTTTATGGATGGATACTCGGGGTATAATCAAATCAAGATGAATATAGAAGACCGCGAGAAAACTTCTTTCATTACACCCTGGGGCACTTTCTGCTACAGGGTGATGCCTTTTGGACTTAAAAATGCGGGTGCCACCTACCAACGAGCGATGGTGACGCTATTCCACGATATGATCCACAAAGAAATTGAAGTATACGTGGATGACATGATCGCAAAGTCAAAAGACGAGATGGACCACATCCAATATTTGAGAAAATTATTCAATCGGCTTCGTAAGTATCAGCTTAAGCTAAACCCGGCTAAGTGTACTTTTGGAGTTCGGTCGGGTAAGCTTCTCGGGTTCATCGTCAGTGAAAAAGGCATAGAGGTGGACCCCGATAAAGTAAAGGCAATAATGGAAATGCCTCCTCCTAAAACTGAGAAAGAAATTAGAGGATTCCTCGGCAGGGTGAACTACATCGCAAGGTTCATCGCACAGTTGACTGACACGTGCAAACCAATATTCAAGCTGTTGCGCAAGAATCATTCCGAAATTTGGGATGAGAATTGTCAACAAGCTTTCGATAAGATCAAACAGTGCTTGGCCAATCCACCAGTGTTGGTGCCACCTGTCGAGGGAAGACCATTAATCCTCTATCTAACGGTGCTTGATGAGTCCATGGGAGCTGTGCTAGGACAACAAGATGAAACAAAGAAGAAAGAACAAGCCATCTACTACCTGAGCAAAAAGTTCCTTGATTATGAAACCCGCTACACGCCACTAGAAAAGACGTGTTGTGCGTTAGCATGGGCAACACAACGGCTCAGGCAGTATATGATTAGGCATACTACTTGGTTGGTTTCCAAAATGGACCCAATTAAGTACGTGTTCGACAAACCGATAATCACTGGGAAGATTGCCCGATGGCAAGTGCAATTATCAGAACTTGACATCATACATGTCACACAAAAGGCCATCAAGGGTAGTACCCTAGCTGATTACCTAGCACACGGGCCGACCAATGACTATCAATCCCTTCAGGATGATTTCCCCGATGAGGATATAATGCATTTACAACATGAAGATCCTAAGGATGATACGTGGACCATGTATTTCGATGGAGCCTCCAACATGCTTGGACAGGGGATTGGAACAGTATTAATCTCCCCACGAGGAAAGCATATCCCCTTAACGGCAAGACTCAACTTCGACTGTACAAATAACATGGCCGAATACGAGGCTTGCGCGTTAGGAATCCAAGCAGCAATCAACAATGGTATCCTAAAGCTCAAAGTATTTGGAGATTCGGCTTTAGTCATCCACCAACTGCGAGGTGAATGGGAAGTCCGAAATCCTAAGCTGATACCATATGTTGAGCATATCAAAGACCTGATACAATTCTTTCAAAATGTCGTCTTTGAATATATCCCAAGGGAGGAAAATCAGTTCGCTGACGCCCTTGCCACACTATCATCGATGTTCGCCTTGGATAAGGAGCATGAAATGCCCATCATCAATATCCGGCGGCACGATAAGCAAGCGTTCTGCCTACTGATAGATGAAACTGTTGACGATCATCCATGGTTCCATGACATCAAACAATATCTGTCAAAAGGGGAATATCCTGATATGGCTAGCGATAATGATAAAAAGCATATCCGAAGAAGGGCCATGGGATTTCTGTTGATTGGAGAAACCCTCTACAAAAAGAATTATGACTCGGTCTTGTTGAGGTGCATAGACCAAGTCGAAGCTCAAAATGTAATCAAAGAAATACATGAGGGGGTTTTCGGTACCCATATCCCCGGGCCTGCAATGGCTAAGAAAATCCTCAGAGCAGGATATTATTGGTCGACCATTGAAAGGGATTGTTACCAATACGTCCGGAAATGCCACAAGTGTCAAGCATACGCCGACAACATTCATGTCCCACCAACGCCACTCAATGTGTTGGCTTCACCATGGCCATTCGCAATGTGGGGCATGGATGTTATTGGACCCATCGAGCCAAAGGCATCCAATGGACATAGGTTCATCCTTGTGGCCATTGACTATTTCACCAAATGGGTAGAAGCGGCATCGTATGCTCATGTGACCCGAAAGGTGGTAACATCCTTCATCAGAAAGAATATCATATGCAGATACGGTATTCCCGACAAAATCATCACTGATAATGGATCCAATTTGAACAATAAGATGGTGGAAGAACTGTGCAAAGAGTTCAAAATTCAGCACCACAATTCTTCCCCATATCGACCAAAGATGAATGGGGCAGTCGAGGCAGCCAATAAGAATATCAAGAAGATAGTACAAAAGATGGTTGTCTCATTCAAAGACTGGCATGAGATGCTACCCTTTGCTCTCCATGGTTATAGGACTTCAGTACGTACATCCACAGGAGCTACTCCATTCTCCCTTGTTTATGGAATGGAGGCAGTTCTGCCGGTTGAAGTCGAGATACCGTCTCTTAGAGTAATCATGGAAGCAAAACTTTCCGAGGCAGAATGGGTTCAAAGTCGATACAACCAATTGAACCTTATCGAAGAAAAACGACTGAACGCCATATGCCATGGTCAAGCCTACCAAAGGAAGATCAAAAAGGCTTTTGACAAGAAAGTCCATCCTCGAATCTACCATGAGGGGGAGTTGGTGATGAAGAAATTGCTACCAGCTCAAAAGGACAAAATCGGAAAGTGGGCCCCAAATTACGAAGGACCATACGTGGTGAAGCGAGCCTTCTCCGGAGGAGCATTGATTCTCACAGACATGGACGGAGAAGAACTTCGATACCCAGTCAACGCTGACGTGGTAAAGAAGTATTATGCTTGAAGACGTTGCTTGCATCAGCCCGCTAGGATGAAAACCCAAAAAGGGCATCCTAGGCAAAAGTTAGGGCAAAACGAAAAGCCCGCCAGTACAAGGGTACTAGGCAAAACAAAGGCAAAATTATCCCCGCTAGGACATGTCCTAGGCAAAAATTAGGGGCAAAAGAATAAGATGCAAAAAGTAAAGCAAGCAACGATCACTTGAATCGAAAACTGAAAGGCGGTTCAAGTGATAATCTTCTAGAAGCAAGCGTCTTGCAGCATCTACACTCCTGGCTCAGGCATCTCACCCGAAGCAACTAGGGAACGGGAAGGGCAGCAATCACAGATGTAATTGTTTAAGCCAAAAATGTACAGCCTACCCTGGCCAGCCATTCTTCAGAAAATCCCTTTGTAAATCTTTCTGTATAAACATTTGAATATCAATAAAATATCCATTTGTTTCTTTTCTTTCTTGACCATGTGATTATGCCTCTGAATTGGTTTTTCATAAAAATTGTACGAAATTCCATTAATAATCGGTCAATAAAAGAAAATTGGAGGGGTTCCTGTAAAATCCATAATCTCCTGCATAAAGGCTCACAAAAATACTCCCTCGCGTCAATGACAGAAAGTCCTCCAAGAAGAAGAGGACAGGGAGAGCCACTCACTTTCCTAAATAAATGAACAAAAAATAAAAAAAAAAATTGTATTGCATTTGTGCATCACACACACATTAGTTGCACATTCAAAGACCTTATCATGAGGCAACCGCATAAAATAGAAAAATAGAAAATTGCTTGTGTATGACAGCAGCAAACAAAATGCAAAGATTCAAAAAATCAACAGCATCATACAGAATAACTGAGCCTGGAGAGGCTTGCCGAAAAAATACTCCCAGAATAACTGAGCCTGGAGAGGCTTGCCGAAAAAATACTCCCAGAATAACTGAGCCTGGAGAGGCTTGCCGAAAAAAATACTCCCAGAATAACTGAGCCTGGAGAGGCTTGTCGAAATAATACTCCTTCAAAATAACTGAGCCTGGAGAGGCTTGCCGAAATAATACTCTCTCATAATAACTGAATTTAATTTCTTTAGCACTTTTAATTTCTGTACAGCAAAAGCCAAAAACATAAAAAAAGCAAAATACAGAAAAAGCCAAAAAAAATGACAAAAAAGGCAAACATACAGGAAAAGTCAAAAGTCGACAAAAAAGACAAAGATTTCACATCCCACAGAATAACCGAGCCTGGAGAGGCTTGCCGAAATAATACTCTCACAGAATAATTGAGCCTGGAGAGGCTCGCCGAAATAATACTCTCAGAATAATTGAGCCTGGAGAGGCTTGCTGAAATAATACTCTTTCAGAATAATTGAGCCTGAAGAGGCTTGCAGAAATAATACTTCCTCAGAATAACTAAAGCCTGGAGAGACTTGCAGAAATAATACTCCCCCAACTGTACAGAGTAAATGAGCCTGGAGAGGCTCGCAGAAATAATACTCCCCAGAGGGAACCTCAACTCATGCTCTTGGATTCAAAATCCCCAGCAAGAGCTATCAAGCAAGATCGTCAAAATCCCCAATGGAAGTACGATCTCCCAAGCAGAATATCCAAGTCAAAGGACTTAAACTTCCTCAGTGAAGATAGCTCTCCGACTCAAGTGTCGAGTGAGGCTAAGCCTGTAGAGGCTTCCTAAATAATACTCTGGGATACATAAGATCCCTCATTCCCCAGTCGCCTACTCAAGAGGCACCCCTTCAAAAAGAGAAAAAAATCAAAAAGATCAATAATCATTCCCCAAGTGGAATCTGGCTCTCAGCCAATCATTGAACATCAAGGTGATATGCCTAACAGAAGAGGCTAATCAAAATCAATGACAAAATCCCCCAGTGGATAACAGCCTACACAGAGGCAGCAAAATCAGAAAACCAAAAGAGTTACCCGAACAAGGATAACCGGGATACTCCACCAACGTCGAAAGGACGTCAGCCAATCATAAGGCACCGCTCACATCAGAAAGAGCATCTTTGTGTCTGCACCCCAAAGGAATCAGAAATTCCCCAGTGGGCACCAACTACGCAATGGAAAGTTGGGACACAAGAACCTATGAGTAACTGCACATCCCCTAGACGGATCCCTGCGTTATCCAACCCTCAGTGGCACAAAAATCAAAAACAATCGTCGAAGCAGCATCGTGGACTGTGGAGACAAAATCATCACAAATCCCTGAAAAGGAGATATTCACGCTACCCCGTCGTCACAAACACGGAGGTATGCAGCTTCCGGCTCGAGCAATGAGCGAACCTATCTCTGGAAAGGAGATACTCACTGCTTACCGTTGTCACAAGGGTACTTAGCTTCCGGCTCGAACAAAGAGTGAAGCTAAGCCTGGAGAGGCGGTACTCACAGCTTCCAGCTTGGGCAGCAAGCGAGACAAAGCCTGGAGAGGCGAAACTCACACTGCTCACCGTCGTCACAAAGGTGCTTAGTTTCCGGCTCGAACAAAGAGCGAGACTAAGCCTGGAGAGGCGAAACTCACACTGCTACCGTTGTCACAAGGGTACTTAGCTTCCGGCTCGAACAAAGAGTGAAGCTAAGCCTGGAGAAGCGGTACTCACAGCTTCCAGCTTGGGCAGCAAGCAAAGCAAAACCTGGAGAGGCTACTCGACAATTTTCCACTGGAAGACGCTACAAGTCAGAAGGTCGGCGCATCACCCGGACAATTGGGTCAACTCCTTTACTTGTCAGCCGGTACACCAAAAGGCCGTCCGACTAAGTAAAGGGGGGGCAGCAGTAGACCCCTAAAATTGTCCGGGTCGGAAATAAAACTCGAAGACCCTCAAAGATCGAAGGAAAAGTCAGCCAGAAGGACTCCTAGAAGACCATAGGATGGCTATCTGTAGATTTAGAGGTCTTAGAGTAGCTTAAAATAAGGAAGTGGAGGGAATGAAGCCCAATACGGCCGTACTACACTTAATACGGCCGTATTGAAGCTTCAACACGGCCGCAGCGAACTCAATACGGCGTATTGAAGTTTCTGAAACTTCAATACGGCCGTACTGAAATCAATACGGCCGTATTGAAGCTTCAATACAGCCGCAGTGAACTCAATACGGGCGCATTGAAATTTCTGAATTTCAATACGGCCGTATTGAACTTCAATACGACCGTATTGAAGTTCAAAAATTTCAATACGGCCGTATTGATTCTGTAGACCGTATTGCGCCTATTCCCTATAAATATGACGTCAATTGGACGTCATTCCACACTTTTGAACATAGTTTCAACCCTCTCCTTGAGTATTCTGGGGTTTTTGAGCAGTGTTCTGCCCTAGAAATCACTCGGAGAGTTGATCCGACGAAGTTCTTGAGCCCCGAGCCATTTTGCTTGAGGATCGAACCTAGTCGAAGGGAAATCCTCCGGATTTCCGTAGTCGAAATTTTATAGGAGGGAGCGAGCGGGCTTGTAGAGCGAGGGAACGCCAAAAAGCTTCCCAGTTTTACGAAATATATAAAAGCACGCTTCAAAGGTTTCTTCTTAAAGTCCTTCCTTTTACTGCTTTCTGTGTGCATATTTAAACTGTCATCATGTAGATAGTTAATTTATAATTGCTTAGAATAAATAGGGGTAATTTAGTAATTTTACACTGTTATTTTAGAAATAATCTGTCATAGGGAACCCGAAAGGGGCGCTGTGGGGTGCTAACACCTTCCCCACGCGTAACCGACTCCCTTACCCAACTCTGGTTGTAATGGCCAAAGTTGATTTATAAAATCAATTGCCTTATCCCTTTTTCCAATGTTTTGAGTAAAACATTGGTGGCGACTCCACGAACCCTCCTTTTGCGAAAACCACTAATCCATGGAGGGTCCCGCTTGGGATTAATATGGATTGGTGAGACATTTAATAAATAAATTGGATAAGATCGACAAGGTCTCAGTTTGAGAACAAGTCGTTCTAATAATCCAATACATTTTCAAAACTAAAATAAAAGCGAGCTCGACCGTCTTCGCGACCGCCGAGGCCCGTTTGGGCCGGTGGCGACAAGTATTACACGAATATAAAGATTGTTTTGCCTGGGATTATGGGGAGATTCCTTGTTTGGATCGAAGCTTAGTAGAGCATTGACTACCAACAATTCCTGGGAAGAAGCCAGTTAAGCAAAATCCTCGAAGATTTGCTCCAGAAGTGATTGATAAGATAAAAGAAAAAATCGAGAGGTTGTTGAAAGCTAAGTTCATCAGGACCTCAAGGTATGCTGAATGGGTGTCGAATATTGTGCCTGTTATCAAGAAAAACGGGAAACTCAGGGTATGTATTGACTTTCGAGACCTTAACACATCTACCCCCAAGGATGAATATCCTATGCCTATTGCTGAGACAATGATTGATGTTGCTGCAGGTAACGAAATCATGAGCTTAATAGATGGTTACTCTGGATATAATCAAATTTACATTGCAGCTAATGATGTATCGAAAACTGATTTTCGATGTCCAGGAGCTTTAGGCGTGTACGAATGGGTGATGATGCCATTTGGATTGAAAAATGCAGGTGCCACATATCAAAGGGACATGAATTTAATATTCCATGATTTAATAGGTAAGTTTGTACAAGTATATATTGATGATATAATTGTTGGGTCGAAACGAAAATAGGAACACCTACACCATCTAAAATTGTCTTTCGAGAGAATGAGGAAACATGGTCTAAAAATGAATCCACTAAAATGTGCCTTTGGTGTGACAGCAGGAGAATTTTTGGGATTTATCGTGCACCAAAAAGGGATCGAAGTGGATAAGAACAAGACTAAGGCTATCATGGAAACTAGGCCTCCATCGAACAAGAAAGAACTTCAATCTCTCCTAGGTAAAGTAAATTTTGTCAGAAGATTCATGTCGAATTTATCTTGAAAAACTAAAGTGTTTTCTCCATTATTACGTTTGAAAAAGGAGGAGGAATTTCGATGGGAAGAAGAACACCAGAAAGCATTCGAGGAAATCAAAACTTATTTGGCTCGTCCTCCAGTAATAGCACCACCCTCTAAAGGAAGACAATTGAAATTGTATGTTTCATCCAATGATTCGACTATTGAGGGCATGCTGGCGCAAGACGATGATAATGGCATCGAAAGAGTCATTTATTATCTAAGTAGAATGTTGGTAGGAGCAAAGAATATATATGCTCCTTTAGAGAAATTATGTTTAAGTCTTTATTTTGCTTGTACAAAGTTGAAGTACTATCTTAGACCTTTTGATGTTTTGATATTTTGTCGAAGTAATGTTATTAAGTACATGTTGTGTAAACCTGTGTTACATTCTCCAATTGGCAAATGGGCACTTGCGTTAACTGAATATTCACTAATTTTCGTACCTTTGCAATCTACTAAGGGACAAGTAATTGCGGATTTTCTCGTTGATCATTTGAAAATAACTGAAGAAATCAATTACTTAACAACCAAACCTTGGGAATTATTTTTCGATGGCTCGAAACATGAGTTAGGAACTGGGATAGGTTTGTTAATCATTTCCCCTGAAGGAATTCCGACCAAATTGTCATTAAAAACAAACAAAGGATACTCGAATAATGAAACTAAGTATCAAGTGCTCATTACTGGACTCGAGATCCTCAAAGAGTTAGGTGCTAGGAATGTAGTAGTTCAAGGAGACTCACAACTCGTTATTAAACAATTAACTCAGGAGTATAAATGCTCAAATGAAAAATTGGTCGAGTGCAAGAGTTGAGCTATTAAGTTAAACACGTTCGATGAAGTTAAGTTAGAATATATTTCTCGAAATACGAACACAATTGCGAATGAACTAGCTCAAATTGTAACGTAGCAAGTTGTTTTTGAAAGCCCAATATAGATGATTTAGTAGCCCAAAACGGGTCGTTCCCAATCTGGAACGGGCCGTTCCAAGCTATTAAATTGACCTGTAAATCGTAGTTGAGAACGGGCTGTTCTGGAGGGAGAACGGGCCGTTCTGGAGGGAGAATGGGCCGTTCTGGATTGAGAACGAGCTGTTCTAGAGGGGAGTACAGGTCGTTCTGGATGGAGAACGGGTCGTTCTGGATGAGTTCCAGAACGGGCCTTTCTGATTTTAGAACGGGTCGTTCTGCATGTGATTTTTGCACATGAAGAAGGGATGCAGAATGGGTCATTCTAGATTCGGTACATGCCGTTCTGGCCACTCCGGAATGTCTATAAATAGGGGTTGTGGGCAGTGAGGAGAATGTGAGTTTTTAGAGAGAAGTTTTAGAGAGAAGGTCTCTAGGTCTGTGAGCTCCTTTCTCTCCCAAATTTCTCTGTATGATTCCTTTTCTCCTCTAACTCACTAATGTCTTCTGTCTTTTCTTAAAATTCAGATTAGAAAACTTGCTTTGGGAGGATTGAAGTTCCGGGTTGAGCTTTGGAAGGGAATTCTATTTCGTCTCAGCTGTTGGCTATTTTGAGCCAATCTTCAGGTGAGGGAAGCTAGAATGTTTGTTGTTTAGGTTGCATGTGAGTTTAGAAACTCAATTGATGCATGAATGTAGAGAATCCATAGATGGATTGAAGAAAATCTCATTTTTTTGGGGTTTTGAGAAAAAAGAGGATTTTGATGATTTTGATGCATAAGTTGGATGCATGTGAGATCTTTGTTTATTTAAGTTGTATGGAGCCTTGTAGACCCCTAAAATTGTCCGGGTCGGAAATAAAGCTTGAAGACTCTCGAAGACTGAAGGATAATCAGCCAGAAGGACTCCTCGAAGGCCCTAGGAGGGTTCTCTGTAGGTCTAGAGGTCTTAGAATAGCTCAAAATAAGGAAGTGGAGGGAAAAAGCCCAATACGGCCGTACTGAAGTCAATACGACCGTATTGACACTTCAATACGGTCGTACTGAAGTCAATACGACCGTATTGACACTTCAATACAACCGCAGCGAACTCAATACGGGCGTATTGAAATTTCTGAATTTCAATACGACCGTATTGAACTTCAATACGACCGTATTGAAGTTCAAAAATTTCAATACGGCCGTATTGCCCCTGTAGGCCGTATTGCGCCTATTCCCTATAAATATGACGTCAATTGGACGTCATTCCACACTTTTTCACTCAGTTTTGACTCCCTCCTTGAGTATTCTGGGGTTTTTGAGCAGTGTTCTGCCCTAGAAATCTCTCTGGGAGTCGATCCGACGAAGTTCTTGAGCCCCGAGCCATTTTGCTTGAGGATCGAACCTAGTCGAGGGGAAATCTTTTTGATTCCCTTAGTTAAAATTTTGTTCTAGGAGAGCAAGGAGTGGGCTTGTAGAGCGAGGGAACGCCAAAACGCTTCCCAGTTCTTTGCAATATATAAAAGCACGCTTCAAGAGGTTTCCCTTCAATCCTTCCTTTTACTGCTTTCTGTGTGCATATTTAAACTGTCATCATGTAGATAGTCAATTTATAATTGCTTAGAATAAATAGGGGTAATTTAGTAATTTTATACTGTTCTTTTAAAAAATAATCTGTCATAGGGAACCCGAAAGGGGCGCCGTGGGGTGCTAACACCTTCCCCACGCGTAACCGACTCCCTTACCCAACTCTGGTTGTAATGGCCAAAGTTGATTTTTAAATCAATTGCCGTATCCCTTTTTCCAATGTTTTGAGTAAAACATTGGTGGCGACTCCACGAACCCTCCTTTTGCGAAAACCACTAATCCATGGAGGGTCCCGCTTGGGATTAATGTGGATTGGTGAGACGTTTTAATAAATAAATTGGATAGGATCGACAAGGTCTCAGTTTGAGAACAAGTCGTTCTAATAATCCAATACATTTTCAAAACTAAAATAATAATGAGTCCAACCATCCTTCGCGAATGCCGAAAGCCCGTTTCGGGCCGGTGGCGACAAGCCTATGCATTGTGTTTTTGTGTTTGCATGTGGCTGGATTTGTTGGTTTGGATGAGAGTTTTGAACTCTCTGATGGGGATTTAGGTTGGGCGCAGGTTGAGCGCGCCAGGCGTGGAAAAGCTTAAAGCTCTCGGGTTGGTGTTAGGCCAGGCGCAAGATGACTGCGCCGAGCGTAAATATGTTCATAAATAATTGATTTAAATTGATGCTTATGCATGTTTAAAGTTGAAATTTTAGATCATGTATGTATGATATATGATGTATGGTGAGGTGTGATTCATATGTATGCTTTGTGATGATACGTATGAATGTTTGAATATGATATGACATGTGTATATGTTCATATGAGTATGTTTATTGATCATAATGGTGGGTAGACCATTTATGATGTATGAGGTATTATTGCATGTGATGTCTTATGACATGTGTATGATTGTTGATCATGATGGTGGGCAGACCATGTATGATGTATGATGCATGATTGCATGTAATGCCTATGGCATGAGTCTAGCCTAGGACTTGAGGAGAGGAAAAATATTTTCGAACTGGAAGAGCTCACATAGAGTCTCTTGAGAGTGGTGCTTGGATAGGCCACTGATATATGAGAGTGGTGCTCAGATAGGCCACTGGATTTGGGAGTGGTGCTCAGGTAGACCACTGGGTTGGGTGAGTCTCCTCTAAGTCCTTAGCTAGTGTTGGAGCGGGGTATGAGGTCGAGGGTTATTCCCTTAACCAGGTACTCGGGAAGGTGCGTGGATCCTTGCGGATAATCGGTGGGTGAACTCCACAATTGACTTGGTTATGCATGCCAAGGTCGTGGTAAGCTGATAGACCATGGGCCAAGGGCCCTGTCACTAGAGCTATGGCTAGAAGAATCCAAGAAGAGTTGGACCTCTTGAAGACTAGTGGGCTTTCCAAGCCCAAGGTATTCTTCACTTGGACTACTCAATCATAAAGAGAAGGCCTAGTTCTACTTGTATATATTGTATAGTTTTTACATAGTCTCTTGTATAGGTCATTTTTGCCTTTGTATTTGTGAGGCATTTTACTTGCTTTTTCTAGTGTTTGTATATTGATTTTATGGTAGGCTACTTGGAGAGTTTAGCTCCATTTAACCTCCCTAGTTGACACATTCATTTTGTATTTTTTCAGTAGGGAAAAAGGGGTGGCATTTAGCAAAGCTAGGGAGTGTGTTTAGAAATTGGGCCTGAGTTGGGCCTAGGCAAAATTTTGCATATTGGACTCATTTTGCTCCTAATTTTTCATAGATTTGATTTAGCTAGGTCTCATCATCATATGATGAACCTAACTAAACCAAATCAAAGATTTTCAAAATAAATCATGGAGCAATTTGGAACCAAGGCCGCCTAGCTCATTTGTTCTTCCTTGGCCGAATTTCTAAGCTACACCTCTTTGTTTTTGAAGCTTGCCTTACAAGCTTCTAAACCCTAGTAGGTTAAGCTTACCTTACCATGGTTCTTAAGTGAACCATGGTCAAGGTTAGCTTCTCCTACAAGCTTTGTAAACCGTGGGAGGTTAGCTAAACCATACCATGGTTCCTAGTGAACCATGGTTAAGCTTAGTTTCTCCTAGAAGCTACCTCTCCCTATATATTTGTAAATACCTCTCATGTACTCACTTTTGAACATTTTGAGAAATAAAACTTTAGATTTCTCTCACTCAAGAGTCCCTAAAAATCATGGAGAAGTTTCTCTCTAAGGTTTCTATCAAAGTTCTTCAACTTTGCCTTGCTTCCTCAAGCCTCCTTCACAAGCTTAGGAAGTGGCCGAACCTTTTTCAAGAACTTCTCCTCCATTGAAGCTTCTTCAAAGGAGATTTCAGAGTTCTAAAGGTGTCAACCTCAAGAAGCATCTCGGTCCTTGCATGGAAGCTTGGAAGAACAACAATCTTCTCCAAGTGCTTCCATCATAAGCCCGTACCCAGTTGTGCTATACCTGACGGTGGATCTGGACTTCCAATTGTGTAAGTGACATCATTCGAGTAAACGCAAGTGAGGATTATATCTTGTTTAGCTGTGACCGAGCAGGCGCATTGGGTGTGAAAACGGTTGGGGTGGTTTCGGTAGGATGAAATGTCACTTATACAACTCTATAGTTAGGGAGATCCCCTAGGTGTTTGCGTTACGATGCATTAAATGATTGATATGCATTGATATATGTCATTAGTTGCATGTATTGCATGATTGTCATGATGATGAAGTGTATGGTGTTTGACTTCATGGTTGAAGAATGGATGATTGATTGGGATGCATGTGTAGTATAGATTTTATTTTGTACTTGTATGATTGATTTTTGAACTCTAGCTTACCCTTCTGTTTCCATGTGGTGGGACTGCAATGATCATACTTGGTTTGGGAGCAGGTCAGGGATAGCTTGGAGTAGAGGTGATCGCTATGAGACGGGGAGTTTGAGCCTCGTGTTAGAGTTACCATTTTGGGTAACGGTTTTTTTCTGTGCTTAACCGGCACTAGGGAATATTTTGGGATGACTGTACATATATGGTGTTTTATTTTGTATACAGAAACTTAATTATTATGATCCTTATATTTATGCCTGTATGATATGTGTTATCCAGTTTTATATTCTCTTAGTTAACTAGTTGTAGTGCGATTCCACCAAGTGTAGAGACCATGGCGGGTCGTTACACTTATATGGTATCAGAGCCGGTCGAGTATTTTAGGATACTCTGTGGGGAGTGATCCTTCTAGGTTTCTGTTGTGTCATATCTCTGATATGTGTTGGTTTTTAGTGATTTGTTGTGGTATTACGTTACTAAAGAAAGATGTTTGAATTCTTGTAGTATGGTGAGGCCTTAGTATGACCAGATTGTTAGGGCCATGGAGATGATGGCCATGGCGATGCAGTAGTAGAGTGCTCACTTTGCTCAGATGGAGGTAAGTAGAGCTGCGACTGAGGCAGCTAGACCGGTGGTCTCTCAGGATGGGAGATATTTAGCAGAGTTCAGGGGATGTCAACCTCCTCAGTTTAAGGGGGATTCAGATCCTGATGTGGCAGATCAGTGGTTGAGTGAGATGGAGAAGATCTTCAGTGTTCTAGGATCTTCTGAGGAGAGAAAGTTGGCTTATGCAGTTTACATGCTGGGGGGCGAGGTTGAGTACTGGTGGAGAGGCACCAGGTAGATGTTAGAGAGAAGGGGTGTACTTGTTGATTGGGATTGCTTCAGGAGGGTCTTTTTGGAGAAGTATTTCTCGGACAACGTTAGATATGCTAAGGAGGTGGAGTTCATGAGACTACATCAGGGGAGCTTGTCTGTTTTTGAGTATGCTATGAGGTTTGAGCATCTAGCTCGTTTCTACTCTCAAGCCATATTTGAGGCTTCGAGATGTAGGAAGTTTGTAGAGGGGTTGAGGCATGAGCTGAAGAGGGTCATAGTCCCTATGTCCATAGTGGAGTTTCTTGCCTTGGTTGAGAAGGCAAAGACTGTTGAGAGATTAGAGGGTGGTGGTAGCAGCGGTAAGGCTGTTAGAGTTCAGGAGGGATCATCTGGGTCCAGGAGGGGAGGCCAGCAGAGGGGACCCTATGACAGACCTGTACAGTCTCAAAGAGGAGCTGTTAGTAGGGGACCTCATCCTGCTACTCCTCAGGGTGGAGCACAGTCGGTGCGGTGCTACAGATGTGGAGGAGCACATGTGGTTAGAGATTGTTCCCATCCGGGGAATATTTGCTTCAGATATGGTAGGCCATGCCACATCTCTAGAGATTGTCAGACACCGCTGACTTCATCTGGGAGTGCCCCGAGGCCACCCAAACCTACAGTTGCGGGGAGAGTGTTTGCATTGTCAGGTGCAAAGGCTTCCACTTCATCAGACTTGGTGAAGGGGAAGGGGCAGTCAACAGGTGAGGATGTTTTATTTTTGTTCGACTCTAGTGCCATGCATTCTTTCATTTCTATTGATTGTGTGGAGAGATTGGGTTTGTCAGTATCGTCATTGCATGTTGATTTGTCTGTGTCTACTCCGGCTTCAGTTTCTATGGTGACATCGGAGATGTGTGTGAAATGCCCGATAGAGGTGTTTGGTAGGAGGTTCCGAGTGAACCTGATTGTGTTGCCCATGGTGGATATCAACATAATCTTAGGGATGAATTGGTTATCTACCCATCACATCCTTATAGATTGTGCTCGAAGAGAGTTGGTATTTCCTTAGTTGGAGGATGAGGTGTTGGTATCAGCGGGTCAAGCTGAGTAGTTGATAAGGGATGGGGCTGAGTGCTTCATGTTATTCGCCGCTTTGAGTGTTGAGATAGAGAGGACCATCACTAGGATTGAGATTGTTAGTGAGTTTCCTGAGGTGTTCCCAGATGATGTGTCAGGATTGCCACCTATGCGTGATGTTGAGTTTAGGAGTTTTGTTGGGTTGGCGGGTTACTATCGAAGATTCATTGAGGGTTTTTCTCGAATAGTAATGCCTTTGACTCAACTGACTCAAAAGGATCAGCCTTTTATTTGGACGGACGCTTGTGAGCAGAGTTTTCAGGAGTTAAAGAGACGGTTGACTATTTCTCCAGTTTTGGTGTTACTTGACACTGGTGAGCATTTTGATGTGTTCTGTGATGCTTCTCACCAGGAGTTAGGTTGTGTGTTAATGCAGGGAGGGAGAGTAGTGGCATACGCTTCGAGGCAACTTAAGACACATGAAAGGAATTATCCTACTCATGATTTGGAGCTTGCAACTGTGGTTTTTGCCTTGAAGTCGTGGAGACACTATCTGTATGGTGCGAGATTCAGTGTATTCAGTTATCACAAGAGTTTGAAATACCTATTTGATTAGAAGGAGCTGAATATGAGGCAGAGGAGTTGGATGGAATTCCTAAAGGACTTCGATTTCCAGTTGATGTATCATCCTGGAAAGGTGAATGTGGTAGCAGATGCATTGAGTAGGAAATCCATTCACATGTCGGTTATGATGGTTAGGGAGTTGGAGCTGATTGAGCAGTTTAGAGATTTGAGACTAGAGGTGGAGGTTGTTCAGGATCACATTAGTTGTGGTATGATTACCATAACTAATGACTTCTTGAAGTAGGTGGGAACTAAGCAGTTACAGGACCCAGAGTTGTTGAAGATTTTGGGATTGCTTGGTATTGAGAGGGCAGCTGGTTTTGAGCTTGGTACAGATGGAATTTTGAGATTCAGAGGTCGGATTTGTTTACCTCATGATTTAGAGTTGAAGAGAGCTGTTCTGGAGGAGGGACACATGAGTCGTCTTAACATACATCCTGGTATGACTAAGATGTATCAGAACATCAAGAAAATTTTTTGGTGGCCTGGTATGAAGAGAGAGATAGTAGAGTTTGTGGAAGCTTATCTGACTTGTCAGAAGGCAAAGATTGAGCATCAGAAGCCCGGAGGGGTTTTGCAGTTGATGGAGATTCTTGAGTGGAAGTGGGATAGTGTCACTATGGACTTTGTAGTGGGGTTGCCTAGGACAGCTAGGAACAGTGACACTATCTGGGTGATTGTTGATAGGTTGACTAAGTGTGCGCAGTTTCTTCCTGTCAACAAGAGGTGGTCCTTGGAGAGGCTTGCACAGTTGTATATCAGAGAGATAATACGGTTGCATGGATTGCCTTCTAGTATTATCTCTGATAGAGATCCAAGGTTTACTTCCAAGTTTTGGCAGACTCTGCATCAGGCTTTGGGGACGAGGTTGAGGTTGAGCTCCGCTTATCATCCACAGACAGATGGTCAGTCAGAGAGAACAATTCAGTCGCACTAGAGGATCTCTTGAGAGCTTGTGTATTGGATCATCTGGGTAGCTAGGAGGAGGTGCTACCTGATGGAATAACACTAAGGTCGAGAAGACCAAGAGGTGATATACTAAAGGAGGCAAGAGGAATGGGATAGTAAGGCCATTTTTGGACCTTAGCTCCTAGGTTTTATAGCATTTATTTATTCCTATTTTGCCCTTGTCTTTAATTTCCTATTTTACCCTTGTATTTTGGGGTATTCTAGTCATACAATTTATTTTACTTGTATTTCCAATTTTACCCTTGTATTTTGGGGTGTTTAGGACTTAGAATTTATTTTCTTTTGTATTTCCCATTTTACCCTTGTATTATGGGGTGCTCTAGATTATTAGGGTTTTTAATTTTGGGCTAGGGTGTTAATTAGAGGGTGACACATTTTTGGTGCTTATTGGGTCTATTTTTGGTGTTAGAAAGGCTTAGGCCCAAGTGGAGGGCAAAGGTTGCATGGTCTTATCATGCACCTAGATATAGCCAATCTAAACCCAAAGATTCCATCCTTGGCCACCAAGTTGCATCTAGGGTTCATTTGCATTTCATTTGGAATGCATTTGCCTACTCCAAATGCAACCCTAGATGCCTCCCCTCCTATAAATACCCAACACCCCACCACTTGTAAATACTTTGGATTATATAGATTTTGAGTGAGCATTCTTATGCCTCAACGTCTCATCCTTAGTCCCTAGGGTAAGTTTCGGCTATCCCCCTCCTATCTCCACCCTTGGAGAGTAGGAAACCTAGAGTGGCCTCCACCTACCTTGGAGTGAGCCAACTTTGAGCACCCAAACACCACCACCCTAAGTGCTTCCGCCCAAACACCATCATTTTCACGCCAACTTCCTTTTCTTCACCATACACCTTTCCTTTTGTCTACCTTGTTGAACCTAGATCAAGGGCAAAGGCTTTCTCCCTTCAATCTCTACGTCATTCATGGAAGGAGGAATCCATCACTACCACTTGTGGAGTTTACTTACAACATATCATACGAGTATTGGCATGGCGCCTTTTGAGGCTTTGTATGGCAAGAGGTGTGGGACTCCATTATGTTGGTATCAAGAGGGTGAGTCAGTGGTGGTTGGTCCAGAGTTAGTTCTTCAGACTACTAAGATGGTGAGACAGATTTAGGACAGGTTGAGGGCTACCCAGAGTCGACAAAAGTCCTATGCTGATAGGAGGAGGAGACCTCTAGAGTTTGAGAAGGGAGAGCACGTGTTTCTCAGGGTGACACCCACTACTGGTGTGGGAAGGGTAGTAAGGCTAAGAAGCTCACACCGAGATTCATTGGTCCTTACCAGATCCTTCGTTGTGTAGGTCCGGTGGCTTATCAGTTGGCATTACCTCCGGTTCTATCCAACCTGCATGATGTGTTTCATGTTTCACAGTTGAGGAAGTACATCAGAGACCCGAGTCACGTGGTAGAGATGGATGAGGTGCAAGTTAGAGAGAACTTGATAGCAAACCTAGGAGAAGTGATGGATGATCTTCTCCACGGATTTGCTTAGGCCGGATCTTCTTCAATGGGGACTTGATTCTTCACTCATGAACACTTTGCCAGCTACGAACTCAAGATGAACTCAACCTAAACTAGGAAGGAAGAATCCAAGCTCAAGCATCAATGGAAAGCACACTTCAAAGAGGAGGATTCTAAGGTGGAATCCTAAGGTTTTGAAGATGAACTCTAGGGGACTTTTGAGAGAGGAAACTCGGCCAAAGGCTCAAAAATTTCTATTATGATCAAAAGTAGTACAAATGGTTAAGGAGGTAGCATATATAACATCCGGAAATGGCTCACACTTGGCGCCAATGTGCTAGCCTAATGTGGCGCCAAGTTTTTGAATTCAAATTTGAATTTGAATTCAAAAACTTAACTCACATGCAAGGTCCGGTCACATGGGTGTTTAGTGTCCATTTAGGTTGAATTTGATTAGCATTTAGGGTTGAATTTGTGTCACACTTGTTCAGCCAAGGTGGCGCAAACAATGTGACTCCAAATTCAACTTAAATGCAAGTCAAATTTAACCTAATGTTGCCTAATCCTCAATTTTAATAATTCCTCCTTAAAACCTAATCTAATGACCTAAATACAATGGTCTAATGAATACAATCAATAGGAAATATTACAAGGAAAATAATGAGCCCAATATTGGGTACCAAAAGCCCAAAGGCCCATGAAGCCCAAAACTAGGCCCAACTAGCCTAAACCCTAATCTATGGTCAAAATACAAGACCAACATGAAAATAGATTCCTAAACTAAGAAAGTACAATTAAACATGGTGTATAATCAATTAAGCCCAAGTAAGAAGCACCCTAGGCCCACCAAGCCCATTGGGCCCACCAAGCTCTGAAGCAGTCAAATCTTCAAGTAACCTCCTGGCCATAGCTCTAGTGGTTGGGCCTTTAGCCCATGCTCTTCCATCATTCCCTCCCTCTTGAGAAGGATTCGTCCTCGAATCTGAAGACTCTTCCTCATCATCACTAGCACCTACAAAAGGTTTAAGATCACTGACATTAAAAGTGGTGCTGACCCCATAGTCAGAGGGTAAATCAAGTCTATAGGCGTTATCATTGATACGCTGTAAGACCTGAAAGGGACCATCTCCTCTAGGACTGAGTTTAGACTTCCTTTGATTTGGAAAACGTTCTTTTCTTAAATGAAGCCAAACCCAATCACCTTCCTCGAAGATCATAGACTTCTTGCCTTTACTTCCTTGTTTTGCATATTTCTCATTTTGATTTTGAATATGAATTTTAATCCTTTCATGAAGTTTCTTAACAAAATCAGCCCTTGAAGCCCCTTCCTTATGAATGAAATGTTCAACATTAGGAAGAGGTATCAAGTCCAAAGGAGTTAAAGGATTAAACCCATAAACAGCCTCAAAAAGAGAAATATTGGTAGTTTTATGAACTACCCTATTGTAGGCAAATTCAATATGAGGTAAAAACTCATCCCAAGATTTGTGATTACCCTTTAGGACTGCCCTAAGCATAGTAGACAGAGATCTATTCACTACCTCAGTTTGGCCATCTGTTTGAGGATGACAAGTAGTTGAAAAGAGGAGTTTAGTTCCTAGTCTTGACCATAAGACACGCCAAAAATGGCTTAGAAACTTTGTATCTCTATCTGAAACTATAGTTTTAGGAAGCCCATGAAGTTTAACCACATCTCTAAAGAAAAGTTTTGCAATGTTGCTTGCATCATCTACTTTGTGGCATGGAATAAAATGAGCCATTTTACTAAAACGGTCCACTACCACAAAAATAGAATCCATTCCCCTTTGGGTTCTAGGTAAACCTAGCACAAAATCCATGCTAATGTCCACCCAAGGAGAAGAAGCAACAGGCAAAGGTGTGTATGTTCCATGAGGCATTACTTTAGACTTAGCTTGTAAACAAGCTAAACATCTAAAACAATGCCTTTGGACATCTTTTCGCATATGGGGCCAATAAAATTTTTCTTTTAGCAAACTAAGGGTTTTATCAACACCAAAGTGCCCCATAAGCCCACCTTCATGACTTTCTTTAATTAATAGTTTCCTAATGGATCCTTGGGGTATACACAATCTTCCTTCTTTGTATAAATACCCCTCAGCCATATAGAAACCATCAAAAGCTTTTTGTTGACATTTTTTATAATTAACACCAAATTCAAGATCTTCTTCATACAATTCCCTAATATTATCAAATCCAAGAATTTGAGTTCCTAGGGACACAAGCAAAGTATGTCTCCTAGATAAAGCATCAGCTACAACATTGGATTTTCCTTTTTTGAATTTAATAATATATGGAAATTGTTCAAGAAACTCTAACCATTTGGCATGTCTCTTATTTAATTTACCTTGACCTCTTAAATATTTAAGTGACTCATGGTCACTATGGATGACAAACTCTTTGGACACAAGATAGTGCTCCCAAGTTTGTAAAGCTCTAACCAAGGCATACAACTCCTTATCATAGGTAGGGTAATTGAGGGAGGCACCTTTTAGTTTTTCACTAAAATATGCAATGGGGTGTCCTCCTTGCAATAACACAGCTCCTATGCCAACTCCTGATGCATCACATTCTAGCTCAAAAGTCTTTTCAAAATTAGGTAGAGCTAAAATGGGTGCATTAGTAAGTTGATCTTTAAGTAATTGAAATGCTTGGTCATGCTTGGCAGTCCATTCAAATAAAATATCTTTTTTGACAAGCTCATTCAAGGGTGAAGCAATGCTAGAGAAGTTAGGTACAAATCTTCTATAAAAACTTGCTAAACCATGAAAACTCCTAACTTCACTAACATTTTTAGGCTTTGGCCACTCTTGAATGGCTTTAATTTTCTCGGGATCCACTTGAACCCCATTTTTGCTTACAATGAACCCTAGGAAAACCACATGATCCACACAAAAAGTACATTTTTCAAGATTTGCAAATAATTGGTTTTCCCTAAGGATCATCATAACTTCTCTAAGATGTCCTAAATGATCATCTTGAGACCTACTATAGATTAATATATCATCAAAATAAACAACCACAAATTTTCCTATACATTCTCTCAAGACATGATTCATAAGCCTCATGAAAGTACTTGGTGCATTAGTTAGACCAAAAGGCATAACTAACCACTCATATAATCCAAATTTGGTTTTAAAAGCAGTTTTCCACTCATCACCCTTTTTAATTCTTATTTGGTGATAACCACTTTTAAGATCAATTTTAGAAAATATGGAAGCACCATGTAACTCATCAAGCATATCATCAAGTCTAGGGATTGGGTGCCTGTACTTGATTGTGATATTGTTAATGGCCCTACAATCACAACACATTCTCCATTTTCCATCTTTCTTGGGCACTAACAATACAGGCACAGCACAGGGACTCAAACTCTTTTGTACCCAACCCTTATTCAATAATTCATGGACTTGATTCTCGATCTCCTTAGTTTCTTGAGGATTTGTCCTATAGGCTGGTCTATTGGGTAGACTAACCCCAGGCACAAAATCAATTTGATGTTCTATACCCCTAAAAGGAGGAAGGCCTTGTGGACCTTCACTAGGGAATATATCATCAAATTCTTTTAATAAATGAGAAACTTGAGGAGATAAAGAATTAAGTTCAATACTTAAATTATGACACTGAAGCATACCTTTACAAAGAAGAATGTAAGAAGGTTTTTCAACAATCAAAGTTTTTTTTTTAAAAGGTTCTTGTTGAATTCCTTCTTTTGGAAAAGATTTCTCTTCATCCTTCTTTGAAAATTTATGCTTCTTTTCCTTCTTTTCTTTTTTTTTACTCAAGTTTTTTTTTTCTTCTTCTCTTTTCTTTTTCATTTGTACTTGATCCTCTATCACTTGTGAAGGAGACAAAGGATGAAGTACAAATTTCTTTTCTTTATGGGTGAAAGTAATTTCATTGGTAAGGCCATTGTGCATGGTTTTCTTGTCAAATTGCCATGGCCTTCCCAACAAAATATGACAAGCTTCCATTGGAACTATGTCACAAACCACTTGGTCTTCATAGTTACCAATAGAGAACTTGACTTTCACTTGTTGATTAACATTAATATCCCCATCTTCATTAATCCAATGAAGTTGATATGGTTTCGGATGAGGAATAATAGTAAGACCAAGCTTCTCCACCAACCTTGTGCTACAACAGTTGCAACAAGACCCACTATCTACAATGAGAGAACAAGCATTGTCTAAAACTTTACACCTTCTGTGAAAAATGTTCTCCCTTTGTGAAAGATGAGACTCATTAGGTTGGCTTCCTAGAAGCCTTCTAATCATGAGAAGTTGACCATCACAAGGATATGCACTTTCAATGGAATGGTCTTCCTCACTTGATTCACTATCACTTGAAGTAGTGGAACTAGATTCATCAACACTACTATAAATGTCTTGCCCCTTCAAAATCATCACCTTTTTAGTTGGACATTGAGAGGCTATGTGTCCTCTCCCAAGACACTTAAAGCATTTGATATCACTAGTTTTGCTACTAGAAGTGACAATATTTTTATTTTTATCACTTTCTTTTTCTTTTTCTTTTTCTTTGCCAAATTTCTTAGAGGAATCAAAGTGACCCTCCCTCTTGTAGTCTTTCTTAACATAAGAGCTAGATTGAGTTTTACCTTTAAAAGAGGATTTTCTCAAATTTTGTTGTTCCACCCTTATACAAAGTTGGACAAAATCATCAAGGTCCCTATAAGGGAGTAACTCAACTCTATCTCTTATGTCAAAATTAAGACCACTTAGAAATCTAGCAATGGTCAATCTTTCTTCTTCCCTTATCCCAACCCTCATGAGATATAACTCCATCTTTTGCCTATACTCCTCAACACTCATACCCTTTTGTTGGAGTCTTTGGAGCTTATCCATAAGCTCCCTACTATAATAGGAAGGTATATGCCTTCTTCTCATAGCACTTCTTAACTCATTCCAATAAGTGATGGGAGGATCATTATGAAGTCTTCTCTCTCTTTCCAAGGATGTCCACCAATACATGGCTTGTCCTTGAAAAGCTAGGGTGGCTAAAGGAACTTTTCTTTCCTCACCTACTTTATGACAAGTGAAAATTTGTTCCACTTTCATCTCCCAATCTAAGTAGGTGTCCACATTATCTTTTCCATGAAAGTAAGGGAGATCAACCCTTGATTCCCTCACTTTGTGTTCTTTAATGACTCTCCTAGGTGTTGGTTGATAGTAAGCATCCATATGCATACTACCATCATTAGCTTGGCTTTGAGAATCATTGGAGCTCTTGGTTGAGCTCCTAGAAGAACCTTTTGGACTTTTATTTTTATTTAAACTTTTTAAAAGTTTTTCTTCTCTTTGCTTAATCTTTTGGATTTCTTGTTCCAAAGCCATGATTTGTACTTCTTTTTCAAGTTTCTCTTTTTGTTTTTGAAGCATCTCATCATTTTTCCAAAGTTTTAGTGCTTCAACCTCCTTGACAATTCTTTCAAAACTTTTAGGAGTATCAAAGTCACTACTACCTTGAGAATGATGACTCATGGTTAAGCAAAAAGAATTTGTATGCTATGCAAAAAGTTATAAAATGTTTTTGGTCTTTTCT
Organism: Cajanus cajan; assembly: GCF_000230855.2. NCBI lineage: Eukaryota > Viridiplantae > Streptophyta > Magnoliopsida > Fabales > Fabaceae > Cajanus > Cajanus cajan. The sequence goes on from NC_138525.1 coordinate 46,460,596, forward strand.
AGGAATGAAAATAGCACTTGGAAGTCTAAGTGTACAAGTTGCACTATCAAGGGAGGTGAGCTACAAAGAGCCACTTAATAACCAAGCCTTTTCAAGTGGAAATCACTAAACTCCTTTGTGGTATTTCCAATTCCTCAAAACTTTTCACAAAAATTTTTGTATGCTTTTTCACAATTTGTTTGTTTTTGACACTTAACTAAACGTGAGCAAATAAAACTACACAATTCTAGACGTTTATAGACAACAAAGTAAAGCAATTAAGTACAAGAAAACTTAAAAGAAGCAAGTTAAGCAACTAGTCGGATATCCTAAGTGGAAGCTTGAAACATATGAAATTTCCAAGCCACTTCCACTAGTACTACACGTGAGAGTCTATCAAGGATGTAGATATACCTGACCAGCTTCTTAATACTCCCTCCAAGCTTTACAAATTGGTTTAAAAATACAAGAGAATTGACAAAAATTAAACTAGCCTAAAAAGCAATAAAGTGGCGGCTTTGGTGACCAATTAGTGGCGGTTTTGTGTTCAACTTTTCTAACACTTAACCAAGTGTTTAATCCGCCACTAATCCTTCAATATGCTGCTCCTGGACCTGCAAAAGAAACACAACAAAGAGGTTAAGGTGGCTGCCTCACAAGGTGAAAGAATTGGTCACTCAAGTGAAGGAGATTTAGGAGGATTTTGGTCACTAAATTAGGTCAAATTTGGTGATTATAGTGTCCAAAATTTTTCCTACTCTTTGTTGAGCAATGCTTGATCCTTGAGCAAGGATTTAAGGCCACTTCCAGCACAGGAAATTATTGAAAGAAAACTAGACAAGCAACAAAGCACAATTTGGAAAGCTTATACCAAAATTAAGAGTAATATGTGTATATGACAAGACTCAAAGAAGTTCAACAAGTAAAACTGAAAATTAAGACTCCAAATAAAAGCTAGCACTCAGAGAGAAGAGTTCCTAGATAGGTACTAGAATAGATGAACAAAACAAAAAAAATTTGAAGACAATTGGACAAGTATAGCAAAAGTAGTAGCCAAAACAATAACAAGGAATCAAGTAGGTTTTTCAACTTGTATACCTCTCGGCTTTTTCCTTTTAATTTTCTTTCTCTATTTTTTTTTAATTCTTTCTTTTTCCAGTATCAAATTAAGAGTCCAGAGAGTATATTTGCCTTTTGTTTCAAAATTTTTAAAGATTCCAAGCTATAGAAACCGAGACTACAAATCAGCCAAAAATTAGGTCAAATTTCAAGTAACTTGAATAACTAGTGCACTAGTCTTTAGGTTTTTGGTTTGGATTCCTTTGAACTCTTTTCTTTTTGATCTTTTGAACACTTTAGGCTCTGTTTTATCTCTGTTTTCAGCCTCTAATTTTTTTTTAAAATTTGAATCCACAAGAAGAGTGCACTAGAAGTAGGTTTACACTTGAAATTTTTTTTTTTGAGTCACAAAATTTTTTATAAGTTTTTCAATGGAATGTGATTTGAAAACTTAAGAACATAATAGAAACCTAACTCTAAAGAAACTTACTAGAACTAATAGCAAGTTATGAACACAATAAGGCAAAAGAAAAAGCACATATAGGAGGCAAGAACAATAGGTAAACCGAAAGCAATATATGGACACAAAACTCAAAATAAAACTAGGTTAAACATGCTATTCAAGGAATTTGCAACAAGTAAGGACTAAACACAAACTTCTAAGACAAAACAAAGATTTAAAAACAAAATCTAAATGCAATGCATGAGGTCCAATCACGGACACATACAAGGAATGGAGAGACTCAAAATAAACTCAAAATTAGCACAAAGCAAATAGTTCCTACAAGTTGATTATGGAAGAAAATTCAAGACAATCAACAATGGATCTATGAACTCAATAGCATCAAAATATAGATCCGAATTGAAACTCAATTAAGACAAACATAAGAACACAAAGAACACAAAATATTCAGACCAAACAAGATGAAGAACTTATCTCCTTGAAGACCTTGCTCTTGATACCAAAAATGATAGCAAACCTAGGAGAAGTGATGGATGATCTTCTCCACGGATTTGCTTAGGCCGGATCTTCTTCAATGGGGACTTGATTCTTCACTCATGAACACTTTGCCAGCTACGAACTCAAGATGAACTCAACCTAAACTAGGAAGGAAGCATCCAAGCTCAAGCATCAATGGAAAGCACACTTCAAAGAGGAGGATTCTAAGGTGGAATCCTAAGGTTTTGAAGATGAACTCTAGGGGACTTTTGAGAGAGGAAACTCGGCCAAAGGCTCACAAATTTCTATTATGATCAAAAGTAGTACAAATGGTTAAGGAGGTAGCATATATAACATCCGGAAATGGCTCACACTTGGCGCCAATGTGCTAGCCTAATGTGGCGCCAAGATTTTGAATTCAAATTTGAATTTGAATTCAAAAACTTAACTCACATGCAAGGTCCGGTCACATGGGTGTTTAGTGTCCATTTAGGTTGAATTTGATTAGCATTTAGGGTTGAATTTGTGTCACACTTGTTCAGCCAAGGTGGCGCAAACAATGTGACTCCAAATTCAACTTAAATGCAAGTCAAATTTAACCTAATGTTGCCTAATCCTCAATTTTAATAATTCCTCCTTAAAACCTAATCTAATGACCTAAATACAATGGTCTAATGAATACAATCAATAGGAAATATTACAAGGAAAATAATGAGCCCAATATTGGGTACCAAAAGCCCAAAGGCCCATGAAGCCCAAAACTAGGCCCAACTAGCCTAAACCCTAATCTATGGTCAAAATACAAGACCAACATGAAAATAGATTCCTAAACTAAGAAAGTACAATTAAACATGGTGTATAATCAATTAAGCCCAAGTAAGAAGCACCCTAGGCCCACCAAGCCCATTGGGCCCACCAAGCTCTGAAGCAGTCAAATCTTCAAGTAACCTCCTGGCCATAGCTCTAGTGGTTGGGCCTTTAGCCCATGCTCTTCCATCAGAACTTGACCTATGAGAAGAGACCGGTAGCTGTGGTTGATCACAAGTTGAAGGAGCTTCGTGGCAAGTCCATTATCTTGGTGAAGATTCTTTGGGATGCAGCTACTGGTGAGGCAACTAGGGAAGTAGAGAACCAGTTCAAGGAACATTATCCATTCCTCTTTTCAGGTAAGCCTATTTTCGGGGACGAAAATTCCTATTTGTTGGGGGGTATTGTAACGTAGCAAGTTGTTTTAGAAAGCCCAATATAGGTGATTTAGTAGCCTAGAACGGGTCGTTCCCAATCTGGAATGGGCCATTCCAAGCAATTAAATTGACTTGTAAATCATAGTTGAGAACGGGCCGTTCTGGAGGGAGAACGGGCCATTCTGGATGGAGAATGGGTCATTCTGGAGGGGAGTACGGGCCGTTCTGGATGGAGAACGGGTCATTCTAGATGGAGAACGGGCCATTCTGGATGAGTTCCAGAATGGGCCGTTCTGATTTTAGAACGGGTCGTTCTGCATGTGATTTTTGCACATGAAGAAGGGGTGCAGAACGGCCCATTCTAGATTCGGTACAGGCCGTTCTGGCCACTCCGGAATGTCTATAAATAGGGGTTGTGGGTAGTGAGAAGAATATGAGTTTTTAGAGAGAAGTTTTAGAGAGAAGGTCTTTGGGTCTGTGAGCTCTTTTCTCTCCCAAATTTCTCTGTATGATTCCTTTTCTTCTCTAAATCACTAATGTCTTCTGTCTTTTCTTGAAATTCAGATTAGAAAGCTTACTTTGGGAGGATTGAAGTTCCGGGTTGAGCTTTGGAAGGGAATTCTATTTCGTCTCAGTTGTTGGCTATTTTGAGCCAATCTTCAAGTGAGGGAAGCTAGAATGTTTGTTGTTTAGGTTGCATGTGAGTTTAGAAACTCAATTGATGCATGAATGTAGAGAATCCATAGATGGATTGAAGAAAATCTCATTTTTTTGGGGTTTTGAGAAAAAGGAGGATTTTGATGATTTTGATGCATAAGTTGGATGCATGTGAGATCTAAGTTTATTTAAGTTGTATGGAGCCTATGCATTGTGTTTTTGTGTTTGCATGTGGCTGGATTTGTTGGTTTGGATGAGAGTTTTTGAACTCTGTGATTGGATTTAGGCCGGGCGCAGGTTGAGCGCGCCGGGCGTGGAAAAGCTTAAAGCTCTTGGGTTGGTGTTAGGCCAGGCGCAAGCTGACTTCGCCGAGCGTAAATATGTTCATAAATAATTGATTTAAATTGATGCTTATGCATGTTTAAAGTTGAAATTTTAGATCATGTATGTATGATATATGATGTATGGTGAGGTGTGATTCATGCTTTGTGATTATACGTATGAATGTTTGAATATGATATGACATGTGTATATGTTCATATGAGTATGTTTATTGATCATAATGGTGGGTAGACCATTTATGATGTATGGGGTATTATTGCATGTGATGTCTTATGACATGTGTATGATTGTTGATCATGATGGTGGGCAGACCATGTATGATGTATGATGCATGATTGCATGTGATGCCTATGGCATGAGTCTAGCCTAGGACTTGAGAAGAGGAAAAATATTTTCAAACTGGAAAAGCTCACATAGAGTCTCTTGAGAGTGGTGCTTGGATAGGCCACTGATATATGAGAGTGGTGCTCAGATAGGCCACTGGATTTGGGAGTGGTGCTCAGGTAGGCCACTAGGTTGGGTGAGTCTCCTCTAAGTCCTTAGCTAGTGTTGGAGCGGGGTATGAGGTCGAGGGTTATCCCCTTAACCAAGTACTCGGGAAGGTGCGTGGATCCTTGCGGATAGTCGGTGGGCAAACTCCACAATTGACTTGGTTATGCATGCCAAGGTCGTGGTAAGCCCGTACCCAGCTGTGCTATACGTGACGGTGGATCTGGACTTCCAATTGTGTAAGTGACATCATCCGAGTAAACCCGAGTGAGGATTATATCCTTTTTAGCTGTGACCGAGCAGGCGCATTGGGCGTGAAAACGGTTGGGGTGGTTTCGGTAGGATGGAATGTCACTTATACAGCTCTATTGTTAGGGAGATCTCTTAGGTGTATGCGTGACGACGCATTAGATGATTGATAGGCATTGATATTTGTCATTAGTTGCATGTATTGCATGATTGTCATGATGATAAAGTGTATGGTGTTTGACTTCATGGTTGATGAATGGATGATTGATTGGGATGCATGTGTAGTATAGATTTTATTCTGTACTTGTATGATTGATTTTTGAACTCTAGCTTACCCTTCTGTTTCCATGTGGTGGGACTGCAATGATCATACTTGGTATGGGAGCAGGTCAGGAATAGCTTGGAGTAGAGGTGATCGCTGCGAGACGGGGAGTTTGAGCCTCGTGTTAGAGTTACCATTTTGGGTAACGGTTTTTGTCTGTGCTTGACCGGCACTAGGGAATATTTTGGGATGACTGTACATATATGGTGTTTTATTTTGTATACAGAAACTTAATTATTTTGATCCTTATATCTATGCTTGTATGATATGTGTTATCTAGTTTTATATTCTCTTAGTTAACTAGTTGTAGTGCGATTCCACCAAGTGTAGAGACCATGGCAGGTCGTTACATAAATCGCTTCAGGGTACAAAATGAGTAAGGGATGTCTCGAATCCTTGATTCATACAGACAATGAACTAATATGAAATCTGGAGAGTCTAAGCGTCAGTACATCGAGCCATCAAGACTGGAGGAAAAAGTTGATCGAGTACCTTCAAAATCCAAATTTGAAAGTCGAAAGAAAGATCAAATTCCAAGCCCTTAATTATGTCATGCTAAATAACGAATTATACAAGAAGGGCTTTGATGGGATTCTATTTAAATGCCTCGGGAGTCCTGAAAGTTATATAGCTATGGCAGAAGTACATGAAGGTATTTGTGGAGCACATCAAGCAGGTGAAAAAATGAGGTGGACCTTATCGAGAAAAATGTACTATTGGCCAACTATGATTAAGGATTGTATCGAATTTGCGAGAAGTTGCGAAGAATGTCAAAAACATGGACCAATACAAAGGGTACCAGCAAGTGAATTACATTCGATCATTAAACCTTGGCCATTTCAAGGTTGGGCAATTGATATAATAGGAAAAATTCACCCACCTTCCTCGAAAAATCACAAGTACATATTAGTTGCCATAGATTACTTTACAAAATGGGTTAAGGCAATTCTTTTGAAGGAATTTGATCAAAGAGACATAATTGATTTTGTTGAAGATCATATCATAACAAGGTTTGGAATTCCCCAAACAATTTCTACAGATCAAGGCACAGTTTTTACAGGTCGAAAAATTACTCAATATGCTCAATCGAGAGGAATCAAGTTAATAACTTCAACACCACTACAACATTTTTTATATTAGGCAACGAGTTTTTAGGCAACCCCTAAAAAAATGTTCTCGAAATATGGAATAAGCAACAATTTTGTAAACTGTTGGTTTTTTGTTTGACAACAATCATAAAACCGTTCCCAAAAGTACATATAAGAAACAATTTTATAAACTGTTGGCATTTTGTTTGACAACAATCATAAAATCATTCCCAAAAGCACATATAGGCAACAATTTTGTAAACTGTTGGCATTTTGTTTGACAACAATCATAAAATCGTTCCCAAAAACACATATAGGCAACAATTGATCAAAGCGTGCACTATTCTCTTTTCAATATTAACAAAACTATTCTTGCACTACTAAGAAAGATACCTTCACCCCCCTTCCCCACCTCTTCACATACCCTTCCTCATCTCCCAACCCCACACCCCTTCTCTCTTCATCATCGCCCTCTCCGCCCCCTCCCTCGCCCTCTTCCGCCCCCTCCCTAGCCCTCTTCCGCTGCCTCCGCCACTCCACGCCGCCGCCTCTCTCCTCTTCAGCTGGCGCTCCCCCTGGCCAGACTTTATAGTGTGAGCTGCGTGCGCTGACTCCGTCGTTGCACTGTCAGCGCGCGACACCAGGCAGTCGTTCTCCTCCTTTCTCAAGCTGCTCACTAAGGTGCTTTCTACGGAGCAGGAGCTGAGCTTGCAGGCCGCCTCTATGAGGAGGACGATGGGGTCGTGGATGATGTCGATGCCGATGGAGACGCGGCGCCGTTCAACGCTGGAGACGACGCAGTGGGTTTCGTCGCCGATGACGGTGGAGGCGGCGGAGTGGAGGCCGAGCTGGTCTATGAGGGTGTGGACGCGGGCTTTTTTCTTGGACTTAGACAGAGAGCGGGGGAGGCGGAACTCGGCGACGAAACACGGAGGAGCGGTGCTAGGGTTTCCGATTTGGGGAACTCCGAGCACTGACTCGTGGATCGCGAGTTTAATGTAGCAGAGGTTAGGTCCGTTCCTCTTTGTTCTCTTTCATCGTTCAGTTTTAATCAGCATTTTCCAAATCTCAATCATGAAGTTTATTTAAATAGCTAAATATTCATGTTAATCGAAACTATTTTTTGAATAGAACATGTAGTGTTAGCTTCATTGATTGATTATTCATTAATATTGGAATTTGATTATTTATGTGTTATGGCTGCGTTTGTTATATGTATTGCCGGTTCTTGTGTTCTAACATTTATGTTATAGCTTTTTACACTGTAGGTGCTCCAACTTTTACCTATGAAGTCACTTTCTTCTAAGCTTGTGGTGAAGAAATTAGAGTTGTCGTTGGAGAAATTCCTGAAGGATCATTACCTGTCTGGCTCCCCGGTTATTATCAATGATTGTATGGCTCACTGGCCGGCCAAGATGAGATGGAATAATGAAGACTACTTGCTAAGTGTTACTGGTGACTGCACGATTCCGGTTGAGGTAATTCCTTGATTGATATATCTGTGATTGTTAAGGAAGGCACCTGGTCTTCTGTGAGGAACAAATGTTGAGAGATGAAGGTTTTGAGATCGGATGTATTTGTTTAATTTTCTTCTTTCAAGAGAAAAATGTTGATGGCTGATTGAAAATTTTCTATCATTATGTGTTAAGCTTAACTCACGTTAATGAATAATTAGCAAACTGTCACTTAACTCGCTCCTGGGAAATATATGTGTAGTAGTAGCTGCTGTGCTGGATTCAAGCTAAATTATGAAATTTAAGTTGTTTGCAGGTAATATTATTTGTTACTACTTTTTTTACCAGGAGCTTGATATTAATGTGTGTTGTGGATATCAAAAGTTAAAGACTTGAAAATAGTCTACGTTCGAAAATCAGGAAGAATTAGGATAGGAACTGGTTATTATAGTGAGTAAGATGGATTTAATTCTGATTTTTCTTTACCATGGAAAATTGGTTATCCTTGCATTGTAAGAGATAACAAATCCTTTTGCAGTTACCACTATATCTCTTTATACGAAAATTCCGGCCCAAGAGTAGTAAGGCAATAAAAGCTTAAGCTTTAGGAATTAGGCCTACCAACAAAAAATTATTTGCTATTAGATTTTATAAAATAAAAGGTTACACATGTTGACAAAATGTCTCCTATGTTGGATAAAAGACCTAATATATATCTCTTTCATTTAAAGAAAAAAAAATGATCTCAAAATTTGCTTTAGGTCTCACTTACTGTTGGTGTAGTCTTGAAGGCAGGCAACATTTGAGGGAATATTGAAATTTCTCTTATATTTGAACATATAATTTTTTTCCGTGAGGTGCTTCATGGATCTCTTTTGTGCTATGTTGAATTGGTCTTTAGATACTACCAATTGGTTTGGCTTTTGGTAAACCATGACTATTTTTAATCTCAGTTATTGAAAACCTTTTAAACATTGTATTCTTTCTTTATTCTTCCCCTGTTCTGGCCACTAATTTCCTGTATAGTGTCTATGATTTAGTATAAGTGAACTTACTATTACAATTTTCATAGTATGTTAATCCATTGCTGCTTCTATGCCATTATGAATTTTAATTTTGCTGAAGAATGTTTAAAAATGTTAAAAATCAAAATAATTTGATTTTTAACATTTTTAAAATGTTAAAAATGGTAAGCCAATCTTAAAAATAATTTGATTTTTAAAATAATTTTAACATTTTAATTATGAATTTTAATTTGCTGAAGAATGGTAAGCCAATCTTAAAAATGTTGTAGTGGCATAGCACATAGAAGGATGGTCATATATTGAAATTTTTTATGTAGATTAAATAATTTGTGCTACACATATATAAATGCTAAAAAAAATCAAAATTAAAGACAAACTCGTAAGGAACAATTTGTTAGAAGCATGGCACTCTGAAAGACATAATTTGAATTGTCAAATAAGAACAGGAAAATTGATTCTAGTCATAGATCGCTTGCTGATTGATTTTATCTCGGTTTCTAATGTATAAGCAATGGTTTATTGCAAAAATGTGAAGATGATTACACTTTATGAGCAATATTCATTATTTCTTGAACTGTTTTTAATTACATTTTGCAGGAAATGGAGGTACTCGGGCTCCAATTTTGGTTTATCCAAATGACATGGATGGTGTACCAAAGATTTCCTTACGAACTTTCGCAATGGCTTCTTATAAGTTAAAGGGATCTATTTGGATGCAAAATGGAGTTAGTGAGAGTCAACTATCAAATTCTCTCTTGCAGGCTGCAGATAACTGGTTAAGGCTGCTTCAGGTAATTCTCTTGATTTTAATTAATTTGTAAGTTGTATGTTTTCTTATTTTTTGAACTGAATCTGAATCTAATTAGATGAACTAGTCCATTTAAGAAAATAAAGCACTCCCTGGCCTTACTTTTTTTATTTTAAGAATCTAAGTTTAGTTTACTTTTTGATTGTTTATATTGATATTGCTTTTTGATGTCATAATTTAACCAATGTTGTATTGTATCTGCAGGTGATGGAATTTCTGACATCACTTGCGGGATGAAAATCAAGCATTCAAGGTCCCTGAAAAGCTTTACATGGTGTATATATTGGAAATTCCTTATTTATTGTATTTATACTTGTGTATATTTGGTTTATTTGATTGTTTATACTTTTGTGGTAGCTGTAAATTCCTGGCTGAGAATTATATATATTGGAAAGATTAAGGAAAATCTGCTCAGAGGGTTTTTTTGGTTCCCCCGTTAGAAGTTCATATTATTGTATTTATTTCATATTCTTTCTTCAGTTTGGTTACTGCTCCTAACCAGCTCCTTGGGGATTAAATATGAAATATGAAATTTCTAAAGCTATATATATGTTCATTTAAGGTAATCAGAAATAATCCAAAAATAAGCATGAATTTTTTTATTTTTTTTAAAGACAATCTACATCGGTTAAATTTAGTCTAAATTGTTACCTATATTATCTCATTGACAACCTTAAAAAAATGTTCCCTAATGTCACTAGCAACGGTCATAAAAGTGTTGCCTATAAAAACAGACTACATTTCTAAAACCGTTCTTTAAAAATTAATAGTGTTGCCTTAAATTAAAAAAAAATCGTTGCCACTGAAGATCATGAAAACCGTTCTTGAAAGTTTAGGTAACGGTTTTTTTGACATCGTGGGCACAGGCCAAAAAACCGTTGCATATTGAAATAGGCAACGGTTGATAAATCCACGCTTGAAAAACCGTTGCCAAACCGTTCCCTAAACTTTTAGGAACGGTTTTTTTGGCTTTCAACAACGTTTTTTTATTGTTGCCATAGATAACAAATGTTGTAGTGCACGATATTATGCACAAGCCAATGGACAAGTCGAAGCTGCTAATAAATTAATTATCAATTTAATTAAGAAACACATTTCGAGCAAGCCTCGAAATTGGCATGAAACACTCGTCCGGGTGTTGTGGGCTTATAGGAATTCGCCAAGAGATGCTACCAGAACTACACCATACAAATTGATGTATGGACATGAGGCCATTTTACCCATAGATATTAATTTACAAGTGATTCATATACAGAAACAAGATGATTTGCCTGTTGAGGGTTATTGGAATTTAATGTTTGACGAATTAAGGTCGTTGGATGATGAAAGATTAATTGCCTTGTAGAATATGATTCAGAAAAAAGAAAGGGTCGAAAAATCATATAACAAGAAGGTAAGGATTCGAAATTTTCAAGTTGGAGACTTAGTGTTAAAAACAATTCTTCCCATGGATCAAAAATCTCGACACTTAGGCAAGTGGTCTTATAATTGGGAAGGACCATTTATAATTGATCAAGTATACACAAAAAACGCATATGTAATTAAAGAAATAGATTCAAACGCGGCAAGCAGGGTGATCAATGGTAAATACTTGAAACAATTTCATGAAAGATAATTATATTGATAAACGCATCAAAAGTAGCACAAGCAAATTCAAAGTCATTTGTTCTAGAATTTAGTTAATATTATAGAATTTAAACTTAAAACTATTAAAAGCCTGATAGGCTTGATCTAGGCTTTGTCTACGAGATACGCATTGAGCCTCTAAGCGTTTCTTGTGGTCCAAGGTCTTCGAGAGTCTGGAGGAGATTTCCTTGCCCTCATCTTTGAAATGTTTCTGTCGAAGAATCACCTCCTGGCTTTCAGTTTTCAAAACAACTTGCTTAGCTCGAATATTGTCAAGCTCTTGTTGCAAGGTTTCGATAGTCTTCTCGGTGTCGACCTCTTCTTGTTGTAATTTTTTCAAGGCAGGAATCATCTCTTCGGTAGATTTTCTGATCGAAAGAAACTCTTGCCTGAGATGTACCAGCTTGGCACGATCACCCTCAGTTTCTACCTCAATCTGAGCCACTTCTTGAAAAGAATTGGCCCATTTGGCTCGAAGTTCATACGCAAGGGTGAAAGGCTTCACAAATTCATGAAGTTCAGTGTGGACCTCTTGAGGTAAGTCTTGCAAAGCTAAAAGGTCATCCACCATCTCTTCGACTTCGACTTTGAAATTAGGGACCAAAAATTCCTGATCCAAGTCTTCAACATAGGCTTTCGAGCGGAAAGCATCTAATAAAGGTTGGAAAGTAGCAGTAGATTCATGCATTTTCTCAGACACTAAAGTCCCACTGGTCCAATTTTCTAACACGTCAAAAATGTTGTCAACATCAGTGTCATCGTTGAAGAAACTGATTAAGTCAAAATCAGCTGAAGGAATCGAAGTTGGAGGCGGCATGGAAGACTCGAGATCATTTTTAGCCAATTTGGAAGAAGGCATAGCAAGTTGGGTCGAATCAAGAGGGACCATGTTCTCCCCTAAACAAAGAAACAATGTGTTATGAGAGTCTAGGACAATAAAAAGTGTGAAATGCGTCAAGAGACTAATAATGGATACCTGAACTAGGAAGAGTGTCAGGTCGCAACTCGAAAGAAGGAGCATCACCTTGAGAGGATTGTCGAGGAGTTTCAACACCAACAAGGACACCTAAATCAGAAGCTTCAACACCAATAGTAACATCCAAAGGTGGAGCTTCGACGTTGGCAGGAGGAACCAAAGGAGGTTCTTCAACGATGATAGGAGGGTTCAGAGGTGGAGCCTCGATGTTAGTTAAAGGATCCGTTAGAGGGATACCTGCAACAGACATGGGAGGAATAACCTACGAAAAGAATGAATCGATAAAGAAAATTGAATTTAAGAAATTAAACACAGGTTAGAAATTCACAATATATAAACACTCACTTGCAGAGGGGATGGATCGAGAACATGATTATTCTCTTGAGGTAAATCTTTCGAAGACAGATCCTTCAAGGAAGAGAGGTTGATAATTTCGACATCCTAAAAGTAACGTGTTAGATAGGTTAAGGAGGGAGAAAACACAAGAATGACAAGATCACTTACCTTCTAAAGGACACTTTTCATGACCCCAGGTAGGGAAGAAGTACGGGGAAGAGACTTCATAGCATCTTGAAGAAGCTTCTCAACTTTTGGGGCCTTATCAAGCTTGGTCGAAGAAATTGCTTCCTTTCCTTTCCCTTTCCCTCTGTCTTCTTCGTAGTGGAAACCTGATGATGAAAAAAAATATATCAATAAAACAGAGAGGAAAAGTTGACAAGAAAAGTCAGGTAACGTACTATGTGACCACTGGAAGAATCCACCATGGTTTTCTTTTTCGTCAAGGGATCGAAATCCTAAAAAGAAAAGATTTTGAGAAACAAGAAAGTAAGATTTTGGGTGTTTGAGAAAGAGAAAAGTAATGCATGGGCAAACAATTTTGTAGCAAGAATGAGAAACCTTTGATCGAAGAGAAACTTTGTCTGAGGTCGTCTTACGCTTTCGAGATTTAAGCAGAACCTCTTGTTCTTCATCCTCACTTTCCCAAGGTTGAGCATCATCTGGATGCTTGGGAACTTGTTGAGCAAGGGCTACTGTCAAAAGATCATCAACGAATCAACACAAACTTAGATTAGATAAAATAAAGGAAAATATATACACACTAGGTTGAGGATATTTTTGTACCCGGAGGAACATTTGTTCTATCAACCCAACAAAGGGGCCACCATTTGTTCCTGGGAAAATCGTGCACAAAACATCTCGCATAAGTGACTCGATCTTTTATAGGGATGCTTTTGTGCTCCAAGTAAAACGGGTTGAGAGTCTTGACCCAAGAAGGATAAGACAAATATTTAGCCAAGCCAAAAAGAGAACTTGTAAGAGGAGGAATGTTTTTTGGACAAAATTTTTTGAAAGTAGTTCCTCCTCGAGGGTTAATGATTTTGTTTGCGAGCATGTTCTTTCGCACCATTTTTTACAGGGACACAGAGGCATCAAAGATAGTACGTTGGATGTTGTGGGGTAGGTAACAAACTTTAAAGTATTGCTCGAATTAATAAATAACATTTCGATTCTTATAAGTACCTGGAATTTGGGGACCCTACGTAGGAAAAGGAGAATTGATCAGACGTTGAAGAAAGTCCTTGAATGAGAAGAACTTGTCAGTATAATACTTGAACCACCAAAAGAGAAAACACTTCGATACTAAGAATGAAGAAGAAAAAGTAGTGGGAACAAGAGAAAGTCGTTTTGCAGGAGGTAAAATCAATTGAGCAATTGTCTCATAATCGCCATTCTCGACACAAATATCAGGATCAATCGTCTCTTCTGGTCGAAGGGGAATAGGATTCATCTAACATAGGCCAAATTGTCTGGCAAAAAGTTATGGTTGATATGGGTAGACTTAAATTTCTTTTGTTTCATACCCGAGAAAACGACGTCCCAAGATAAAAATCCAAGCCAAATATCAGTCATTTCTCGAGAAATACCTCCAACTTGATTGTTACCCTTTAACCAGGCTGGGCCTGATAAATCCGAGCGAATGAAAGGAGCAAGATCTTCTGAAAATTCTTCGAAGCTAAGGATGGTTTGCACATATTTAGCAAAATTATTAACAGACCTTTTGCGAGGGGTTAACTTTGCTAATCAAGACCCTTCGAGAGTGTGAGTAAGAGAAGATTGAAGAGGGGCTAATTTAAGCTTTCGCTCGAAGATAGCGTTAAGCAATAACTGAAGTAACCAAAGAGGCCCTGAGAGATTCCTTGGACCATTCTCACAAAATAAACTTTCAGAAGCTTCATCCAAACAAGTATATAGAGCAGCCAATAATAACTTACTTAAACACACTTTCTTGCGCAAGTGCAGAGATTGGGCCAAAATATAGTAGTATTTAGGTACTTGGAGAGAAGGCGTACAGAAAACACAAGCTAATAACCAATAAAGCAAAAAGGCAATATGTTCTGAGTCAGAAACAGGTTCCCCTAGTCGACCTTGGTGTGCATTGATGAAGGCCAAATAAGTCTTCTTGTCCCAAACAATCGAGATATCTCTAGGAGAAATTTCCTCCTCGAAAGCATCAGGGTGATATTTTTGACCTATAGGCATCATCCCTGTAATAGCAGCAATGTCCAGCAAAGTGGGGCATACAAGGCCACAAGGAAACTCGAAAGCTCGAGTCTCCCTGTTCCAGAAAAAGATTATAGACAATAACATTTGTGGGTCAAAAATATGCAAGTCTGACCTTGCCAGTTGAACGAAATCAAAAATACCAGTTTCCAACAAAATAGACTTCATCGAAGACTCGACACGTTCTAACCATTATATGTGCCTATCTCTAGTGGGGGGAAAAGCTCTAAAAATCTTAGTAATATTAGTAAAAAGAGATAGGTCAATCTGAGGGGTATAGATGAAGGGGAGAGACTCAGTATCATCAAGAAGAAGAGTGTTAGCATACTTTCTTGTATTCTGACCAGAAAAAGGGCCTAGAAAAGCATGAAGAGAACCATCTTGAGTGGAGAAGGGAATCAATACATGTGATTGATAAATCCTCGTGCTTGCTTCCTCCATACCGAGAATAGGTACAAAAGGATCACTGCCTCCTTCTAATGTAGCAATAGGGACGTTTTCCATCAACAATGGCAGAGACTGTGCAGAGGAAGTAGATAGAAGGGTTGGGGAAACGCTTGAAGCAATGCTTGAAGTAGATGCTGCAGAAGAGGCCATGGTAATCACGATAAACAAAGAGAACCAGTAGAGGAACAAGAAAAGCGAAGAATCAAGAAACCAAGAGCAAGAGAATTTGGAGGAGCACAACAGAAAAACGGTAAAATGAATTTTTACCCTAAAAAGTTTTAATAGGTGTAAAACGAGCCTAAGTAAGATGTCCCAACAAGTCAAATCAACCATCAAATCTATTTCAAATCAACAGACAAAAGCATTGGGGAATGAGAGCAGGCGTCGTCAAAATTAATTGAGGGCAGTAAAATTTCAAATATAATGATAGCCATATTTAATGCACGTCGAATTAGGGTTTCATCGAGCCAAGTATATTACAGGTTTGGCTCTTTAAACAAACAAAGTGAAACATATTTGATCGAAAAGGTACTGTTAGGAATCCAATCTTTCATCACTCTACCGAGTTCTTTGAAATTGAATTCCTAGGGGTGCATTTGTTAGGATCACTCAAGAAATATATTTTGCTGAAATCACTCGAAGTCGAAAAGGATTGGAGGTATCTACTAAAAAACATCAGGAAAAAATAAGTAGGTCTTTTCGAGGGTTGATCAGGCAGTTACTGGAGGTCTTGAGCAAGTTAAGCAGTTACTTTAACGAAGTTACTTGGTCAAAGAAATCAAAACGTGGGGCGAACAGTTACGAGAAGTTATATCCTTAACCCACGTAAGGGACGTAGTGGACAACAGTTATACACCCACGATGAATTTACACAAAATTAACCGCTCTCGATGACCTCTATAAATAGTAGAAACAACCTTGATGGAATCATGCCTAGGAAGGCAAGAGGTGACATATTGAAGGAGCCAAGAGGAGTTGGCTAGACATGAAGGTTTGGGCCAGTCAGGGCCCAATGGGCCTGATGGGCCTGGGAAGGCCCAAGTTGAACTTTTCATGGGCCATATTTTGTTATAGCTAATTTCATATGTTTTGTATACATCATGTTAGTATAGGTATCATATATTTTGGTCTTGTATTTTGGACCACATAGAATAGCATTTTAGGTTTTAGGCTAGTTGGGCCTAGTTTTGGACTTCATGGGCCTTTGGGCTTTTGGTACCCAATATGGGCTCATTTTCATTCTTGTAATTTTTCCTTTCAATTTTAATTGTTTGACCAATGTAATTAGGTCATTAGAATAGGAAAATACAAGGAATACTAAAGTATGATAATTAGGTTAAACTAGGTTTAATTTGGAAGCCATTTAAGTTACATTTGAGTCACATGTTTTGCACCATTGGTGGCTGAACATGTGACACTCAAATTAACCCTAAATGACTCTCAAATCAGACCTAAATGCACCTTGGTACCTAAATTTTCGGACTTACACATGTGCACCAAAGTTTGAATTCAAATTTCAAATTTGAATTCAAACTTTAGGCGCCAATTTGTGTAGCTTTGGTTTAGGTGCCTATGTGCTTCATTTTCGTGCATACTTAAGTCCTCCCTTCACATTTTTGTATTCACTTTTGAGAATAATGAAATTTGAGAGCTTATTCAGCCAAATTTCGTTCAAGAGTCACCATGAGAGAAAGCTTCACCTTAGGAACCCTACTAGGATTTCCTCCTCTTTGATGTGAGCTTTCCCTTGCACCTTAAGCTTGGGTGCTTCCATCCAAGGCTTAAGCCTCTTCTATATCCAAGATTCTTCATCCATCTAGTGTTCATCTTTGTGGTTTCCATCTCCTTGAAGAAGATCCGAGCAAAGGAGAAGCTAAGGAGAAGTCATCTTCCACTCCTCCTAAACTTCTCCATCAAACCTCATGTGAGAGGTCATAAATTTCATACTTGCATTCTTAAGAGCACTCTTTGTCTGCGCATATGGCTTCCGTGCATCTGATTGTTGGGTACTAATTTCTTGACCACATTTCTTTTCTTTTTCTAGGATTAGTGTAGTTTTCTTCTTTTAATCACGTAGTTATAGGTTGTTTAACTTCAATATTGCAATTGTATCTTGATCATTATGCGAAGTGGACTATGATTTGTATTGCTAACATACTTATTGTTCATTCCGTTCATTTGAGCATCTATATGCATGAACATCATTGCTTGATAATCATTAATGAAAATATAGAAACAAGTAATTATTAATCTTTCTACTCCGTTTTTTCTTATTCCTTAAAGTTCAAAACGTAAAATACCTAAATTGAAACAAAAACTAGTGCTAGTTCGAATAAAAGAACTCATAAATGAATTCCACCACAAACACATGTGTATATGTGTGGTAATCCCCCGATACTTAATAAGTGGTATCAGAGTCGATGGTCTGATCAGGTGACCGGCTCGACGAGTATGATAGCTGGCAGGTGGATCCAAGTTTCGGATCCCTTATGTCGAAAGTCTTCCTGGTAACATGGAGGGTTAGGAGGCGTGTCCTACTGTCATGAGAGGCCTTTTGGGTGATGTCCAAAAGCAAAACTGTGAGGGCTTGGGCCCAAAGTCGACAATATCTCACCAATGTGGAGACATGTGTATATGTGTGGTAACCCCCGGGTGCTCAACAAGTGGTATCAAAGTTGATGGTTGATCAGGTGACCGGCTCAACGAGTATGATAGCTGGCAGGTAGATCCAAGTTTAGGATCCCTTGTGTCGAAAGTCTTCCTGGTAACATGGAGGGTTAGGAGGCGTGTCCCGCTGTCATGAGAGGCCTTTTGGGTGATGTCCAAAAGCAAAACCGTGAGGGCTTGGGCCCAAAACAAACAATATCTCACCAATGTGGAGACATGTGTATATGTGTGGTAACCCCCGGGTGCTCAACAAGTGGTATCAGAGTCGATGGTCTGATCAGGTGACCAGCTCGACAAGTATGATGGTTGGTAGGTGGATCCAAGTTTGGGATCCCTTGTGTCAAAAGTCTTCCTAACGGTGGGTCCATGTGGAAGAGAGGCTTCCTAGTAACATGGAAGGTTAAGAGGCGTGTCTCGCTGTCATGAGAGGCTTTTTGGATGATGTCCAAAAGCAAAACCGTGAGGGCTTGGGCCCAAAGCAGACAATATCTCACCAATGTGGAGACATGTGTATATGTGTGGTAACCCCCGGTACTCAACAAGTGGTATCAGAGCCGATGGTTTGATCAAGTGATCGGCTCAACGAGTATGATGGCTGGCAGGTGGATCCAAGTTTGGGATCCCTTGTGTTGAAAGTCTTCCTAACGGTGGGTCCATGTGGAAGAGAGGCTTCCTGGTAATATGCAGGGTTAGGAGGTGTGTTTCGCTGTCATGAGGTAGGTCATGATGGAGTGGCGGTGCAAGCACTGAAAGCGTGAGTGAGCTTTGTGGGTCACCATCGAATAATACTCGTAGTTTTCGCTGCAGGGGAGGGGGTAAACCGTGGTCCTTTGTTTGAGGGAAGGATTGTTGGGATGTAAGCAAAGTCCCACATCGTTCAAACAAGAGGATGAACATGAGTTTATATACACACAGTTGTCTCCATTGGTAACCCCCAGTACTTAACAAGAATGACTAACAAATCAAAATTAATATTAATTCAACTGATTCATTAAGTTATATAAGTAAAAAAAATATTTTTAGAACTTAAAGTTAGGACTTGACTAACTTTATGCTTGGGTCAGGTAAACACTAAAAATGAAGTAACCAGAGGTGAAATTTCCCAACTAATTCGATTCGTTTCAAAATTAATTTCATAAACTTGAACTTTGAGATATGACCAAACATTATTAAAAACGAATTCGAGTTACCCTTTGAATTTTCTTAATTCAATTTAATTTATAATATTTTATTAAAAAGAATTATAGCACATTAATAATAAAAAATTATTTATTTTAAAATATATATTGCAAAACATATCTTGAAACTTTGTAATTTTTTTATTTTATAATTTAATTATACATAATAATAAAATTAATACTATATAATAAAATAGAATCAACTAAATCATGTCTAATACTTTTTTAAGTCAATAAAAAATTAATAAATTCAGTCTAACTCAACCATTCTCATTACTAGAAGTAACGAAGGGCATTGAATTATAATATTTTATCATATGTATAGATCGTGTGATTCTCGAGGCTTATAAAATTTATCGACTTAACCTTTAGGTGGTGGGTTCTTGTGCAAAAGAAAATAGTTAGAGTCAGAGGTAATATGAACAAGTGAAAAAAAATTAGGAGAACGTGATGAAAATATTTACGTAGTATGTACACTGACAAATGGACAATATCCGTTGCTTTTGTTTAATTCAAAGATGCATGTCTTTTGTTTCCAAATGTTTTGTTTTTTCTTTTGTCGACCACCGACTGTGTATTGAGTTGTTGTGTTTTAAAACCAATTATAACACAATCTTACATTGCTGTTCTTAATCTCTAGCTTTGGATCATGATTAATCTTTAATTCTCAAACTTACAGAAACACAAACATTGAGCATTAATACCAAATAAGTCATTATTAGAAAAGTATATTTTCCTGTAAATTTTCTTAAAAAAAATATTCATAGAAATTTTTTGCGAATTTTCTTGCAATAATAATTTTGCAAAATTCTTTTGCAAAAAATAATTTACAGATATTTCTTACAAATTTTTTTACGAAAAATAATTTACAAGAAATTTTTACAAATTTTGCTACAATTTTAATGATCATAGAAAATTTTTTCATGGTAAAAATTTGTAGAAAATATTGTAAGAATTTTATTTTGTTTCATGCAGATTTTCTTGTAAAAATAAATTCGCTAGTAATGTTTACTAAATGGTAGAAAAATTTTGTAGGTAACTTTTCCTGCCAATTTTAATCCGCAGGAAAAATCAAATAAATATTTAAATTTATAAGTTTAATATTTTAAAAAAACTTCAAGTCTCACATTGATTGAAAATAAAACAATTAAAGAGTATATAAGTTGGGGCAACACTTACCTTACAAGTTCATTTGTATGGATGAGTATTAGCCTTATTATCTATAATCTTAGAATTTAAAAGATTATGTATCACATGATAGAGGCAAGGAAACAAATGCTTTGGATAAATTCATTGTGAGCATTTGAAAGTTGAAGAATTAATGATAGAATTTATAGTAATTTCTTTAATTTTTAATTTTTTCGTAAAATATATTCTTGCATAATTTCTTGCGAAAAAAATTCGCAGGAAAGTTTCTTGCAAATTTTTTTCGCAAAAAAATTTCTTGCGAATTTTAAAATTTGCAGAAATATATTATCCACGAAGGTATTACTTGCAAATAAAATTTTGCAGAAAAAATTGTAAGAACAACGTTTCCTGCGAATTTTTCATAAAAATTCGCAGGAAAAATCACATGTAATAAGAGAAATTCTAGTAGTAAATGTAATAGTAATGTATTTAATGACTTATCACGTAATGTACAAATCTCTTAAATATAATAAGTTATCACTAATAATGTTGGAAATAATTGAACTAATAAATTTTTCTATAATATTTCTTTTAAGTTGTGGTATAAGTATAAAGTATCTATAGTGACTAATTTTTATTAAAAAATATAAGTATATATAAAGTATTTCCCTTCTAACATATAATTTATTATATATTCAAGGTTAGGATTTGAATATCAGATAATTTAATTAAAAAATATAAATTATTACCACTTAATGCATATTACGTAAACACTCACTCACACCCTATGTGTGTTGCATTAAGTTTTTTTTGTTGTGTATATAATTGATTCTAAATTCTTTGCCATAGCATTTTTCTTATTTCAATTTAACATTTTAATGTTTTTATAACAACTAGGATTCTCATTCTCATTTTCTTTTCTTTTTGGTTTTGGCAGTGAAATGTCATCCTTTATTTAATCTTTTGCACTTAATTTGTTCCAATGATTATTATTTTTATTTTATTTTTTCTTCAAACTTTTATAGTATAATAATTTTTTAATCATTCACATCTCAATTACTTAACACGAATCAACCTTAAATAATGTCAAGCTAGTTCAATTTGAATTTTTTTTATCCAAATACAACAAAACAAAACCTAATTCAACTCAATTATTTTATTGGTTTATGAAAACCGCAAAAAAAAAAAGGCCAGTAATTACCTTTTTTTTTTTTTTTGTAGAGTTTGATTTAAAATGGTTCGTATTTGACTAAACTCATCCCGATTGCACACCTAAAAATAAAATAACCTTGCACCAAACAATGTGATAGCGACAATGACAAAAAAAAATGGTAACAAATGTGTTACCTTTAGTTACACTAATTAGTTATTACTTTTAATTAGGCGTTATAAATTTAAATAGATGAGGGGAGAGAAAATTTTCTAAAAATGTTTTTTTTTTTAAAATAGCTTGATAATTATTATAATACATTTATACAGAGATTGGGAGATATATCATTATATTTAAGTTTCCCTCTCCACGTACACTAGACAGATATTGTCTCCTTTTGTCCTTTAGTCAAATTAAAATATTTATATTTTTACCCCTCTTTTGTCAATTATTTTTCCTCTTTTATAAGTTTCTTAAACATTGGAGGGGGCAAAAACGAGAAAAGTGGCATCTGACTTAATTTCTATTCTCCTTCTGTAAATTTGTTAGTTAAGTGAATTATTTTATAAAAAAAAGCAGACATTTCACTATAGGTCCTCCCTTTTATTAATATATTTGGTATGAAATAAATTATTAAAAAAAACAATATTAACATGTTATACATTCACATATCTCAACAAAAATTAGTTATTATTTCAATGATAGTAATACTTTGTATTAATATTAATTATATATATATATATATATATATATATATATATATATATATAAAAGGAGGGATTCTTTATATATATAAGAAGAGATTCTTTTACTCTAGTCTACCTAAATTTATACTCCGTTCAATAACTTATACTTTATATCAAATTTTAACTATCCAACCGCTCAATTTAAGGTTCTTAATGTATAGATCAAATATGCAAAATTTTAAAAATTTGAAAATCATTTAATACTTCGTTTCATTAATTTGAATCAATGTACAAAATAATTTTATGATTAGTCGTCAATTTGAATTAGTGAAATGAAGTATCAAATGATTTTTAAATTTTCTAAAGATTTATAGATTTGATCTATGCGTTAAGAACTTTATATTGAACAGTTGGATCGTTAAAATTTGATGTAGAATATGAGTTATTAAACAGAGTAAATCTAGATAAACTTACTCCGGGAGTAAAAAGATCCCTTTTATATATATATATATATATATATATATATATATATATAGATATAACATATCAAGTGAGAGGAAATTTATTATGAGAGATGAGAGGGTTAAAATATAACTCTTAGATTAATCAAGTGAGAGAAAATTTGGGATTTAATCAAGTAAGGGTTATATTTTAACCCTCTCATCTCTCATAATAAATATTTTTGTTTAACTAAACATAATGTTTGAGTCACATGTGACCTATCTAGGTTGCTCAAATTTATTTTACCCACTAAATACGTATATAAAGTTTATATACCTCACAAGCTTCAATAAGAAAAACTAGCAAAGTCACTTATTGGTCAAAACACATAATCAAAAGACAATGATCAACCTTAAAACCCTACCCTTTTTTCAGTTTCACATATAGGTCACGTGTGAATGTATATTAGGTAATAGGTATATGAATACAATGAATTATATAATAACACGAAGGCGTACATATCTCCAATTCAAAGCATGGTTTGAAAACTATTCAAATGTTTCCCTTTCACGTTACACACGTAAGAATAATCCAAAAAACACCAAGCCAAAAGTATTGTGCTGCTCGTGGCTGTCCTTGCATTGCATTGCATTTTGTATTAAAAAAAATTATTATATAATCACACACACTCTATAGCAGTATTATATGTCTTTAAAAAATATTTTTATCTATACTATAAATATAATATATATTAATATATTATTAAAAATATAAATATAAATTATAATAATATATAATATGTATTAAATTTTATTTAAAATTAACATTAAAATTATGTATAATTATATCTTAAATAAATTTATAATTATATATTTTATACATAAAAACACTTTTATATGTTATTATCCATAAATTTTTTTTTGTTTTTTCGAAATTATATATAAAGTACCTAGACATAAATTGACCTAAATAATTAGGTGGCTTCTTTGTGGAACTTGGTGTTTAATTGAACATAACGAGGCATTAAATAAAGGCAACAAAGCATGGCCATGCAATATATTATTGTCTTTTTTTCTTTTATAAAGATTATATTATTGTCTATTACATCACATCACACCAAAAGTGATATTGACTGATAGATGTAGAATAACTAATCAAGGAGGACTTCATTTGAACAAAACTCTATTGAATTTCCCAGTAAGTTAAAGAGCGTGAATTACATCATATAGATTATGTAAGTATCGTGACCTCATTTACAATTTTACATATCATGTTCACACTTCTCTAATTTGTTTTATAAGCTAGTAGTGTATATAATAATAGTAATAGAAGACTTAAAAAGTCTGTTACTAAAATCATGTCATGGGAGCGTGTTTCGTCTGGTTTACGGTGAAATATTATATATAAAATGAAAATGAAATCATGCATAATTTACTAAACCTATATTCGGTGGAGGTGATGTAATAAGAAGAGATGGATTAAAATTGATTAGGGTGGATTTTTTTTTAAATATATTTACATTTAATAGAAGGTATTTAAAGAGAATTATAAGAGATTAGAAATGGATTTCACATCATTTTTAATACTTTTTCATTGAGATAATTTTTATGAAATTTGATAAATGTATAATATTATATAATATATAAAAAATATTAATTCAATATATATTATAAAGTGAGGATAAAATAGTAATAATACATATCAATTTCACTCTATTTTTCACTTAATTTCACTCTACTAAATAATTAAAAATTTTATTCTATTTTACTCTATTTCTAACCTATTTTCTATTAAATCAATCCTCTCCTAATCTCCTATTCTCTTTTATTCTTTCCTATCTTCCAAACAATCATAAGAGATTATAAAATAAATTTCATGTCAGATGAGTTTCATCTGGTTTGCCATTAAATATCATTTAGAAATGAAATGATATGGTGAATGGAGTAGGATTAGGATTGTTAATTAATTTGCATTAGTTTTAATCTATAAATTTAATGATGATTAAGTTATATTTAATATTTTCTTTTAGAGAATTTATCTTTGTTCAGACCATTTAGTTTGATAAAAATCATAGTTTTTTTAAGATAACATATCTAAAATATTTTGTTTATATAGAAAAAATGTAATATCTCTTCAATAAAAATTATAAAAAAAATATCTGTCTAAAAAATTAATGTTATTATCCGTGCATTGAGATTGTAAAATATAATTAATTAAATATTTTTATTTTTACCACTTAAATCTAAAATAAATTATGTTTCTTAATTTCAAAATATCACACATATTAAATAATTAAAATTTATATAAAATTAGGGGGAGCAAGCACCCAAATAATTCTTGTAAATCCATCCGGCTCTTAATTATTTTGCTTATAAACCTTCACATTAATTTTTTTTTCCATCAATTGAAGGCGATCGAGGATGTTGCTTCCTTCCATCTTACAATAACTAACTGAAGTTGTAATATTCGAAAAATGTTTTAAAATAAATAATCTTCTCATTTTTTTAATGAAGTATTAATTATTTTTTTAATTTACTCCTTTATAAATCTTTCAACTACCACAATTAAGTAATGCATTTATTGAAAAATTAGTATTTTAATAAAATTATATAAAAATGATATATTTATTATTTTTGTTAAATTTATGTATAAAAATTTTAAACTGACACGGAAATAGTATATATTCGGTGTCTTAATCATGCTTCCAATTATGTGGAGAAGTATTATGAAACAGAACAGATTAGGATTTGTGGTATTTTGAATCCATAAATTTGATGATAATTGTGTTACTTAATTGATATATGTTGTGTCGTTTGTTTGTATTGATTTTATACTTTAATATGATATCCAGTTTAAGAAAATATATTTTTTATTTTCATTTATTTGGGAATTTTTTTGTTATCTTTGGATTATTAATCTGCTTGAGGTTCCTCATAATTTAGACTTTTCTTTATTATGAAAGCTTCTATAAATTTCTTTTACATACTTCATAATTCATATGTGATATTTTCTTTATTTTATTCATAGGGTATGTATTTTAATAAAGACTTTACATTAGGGATGGCAACTGGCTACATGTTTCATGATACCCGTCCTCGTCCCCGTGAGTCAAACACATCCTCGTCCTCGTACTCATATCTATCGGGTATATAATTTTTATCCCCATCTCCATTCTCGTCGAATATCGGGTATACTCGTACCCGTACTCGTTAATTTTTTTTTTATTTTTATTTTGTGTAAAAAAATAATATTTTTAAATTATTTTTTTTATTATATTATAGTTATAATTAGGTTATTTCTCTATCTTATATTATAATAAATAATCACACATAAAAAATATTAAAATTATTTAATATAATTAAATTGAAAGTGGATATTAAATTAAAAATAGGAACGGAAACGGGTACGGGTAATTACATACTCGTACCCGTACCCTGTAACGACCCGCCATGGCCGTCATACTACGAACAACACTACACCCTACTGAAATATATATATATATATATATATATATATATATATTTATTTATTTATTTATTTACAACACAAGTTGCTAATCAAGCAACCAACATCAACCAGTTATATACAACAAAATATGCTACTACAAGGTAGCCTGCAAAAAAAATCCATCTCCAGGCACCTCCTATGGCCTCTAGTAGCTATCTCCAGTCTATCCCTGTCCTGCTCCCATACAACGTATGATCATCGCAGTCCAAACCACATGGAAACATGCAAGGCTAAGTTATAGACAATAAACAACTCATAATAATTTATTATGCAACATAACAACTATACATCTAAACATCATTTCAACTTTAAACAACATAATCAACTCAACAGCTTATTAGCTCAACTCATAATTTACCACTCAATCATCATAAAGTAATATTTTTTCAACACATGGCATATAGCAACCTTATCAACTTAATTTCAACTAGCTTCCACAATATCATAGATTAACACAACTTGTAAACAAATAAGCAACTTACAACATAACAACACTATCATCATCCTCAACAAGGTCAACATACAACACAATTACAGGTTAACAACACAACAACGTATGTACTACTCATATCAACAACAAATCAACTCATTAACAACTTATGCGTCGTCACGCATTTCGACTCGGAGATCTCCTACAACATAGTAAGTAGTCTAAGTGGCTAGGTCCTACCAAACCGACAACACAACACATTTGGATATCAATCCACAACACGATAATGGTTTCTCAGACTTTGCCACTTAAACAAGGAAGTATAGTATTCGGTTAAGAACTAAGTTCCCGACTTCGTACTTTACTCAAATTGGCCACTTGTAATCGATATAGGTCGACCTGACCCCTATACCGTGGTCGCTTTATAATCGGTATAGCTCGACTTTGCCCCTATACCGTGGTCGCTTTATAATCGGTATAGCTCGACCTTGCCCCTATACCGTGGTCACTTTATAATCGGTATAGCTCGACTTTTTCCCTATACCGTGGTCACTTTATAATCGGTATAGCTCGACCTTGCCCCTATACCGTGGTCGCTTTGTACACGTGTGCCTCGACCTTGCCCACACACGAGATCAACTAAGTCCTAGAGGAGAACAACACAACGACCACTCCAAGCGACAACTTCCCAAGGAGGGTTTTTCAAAAAATTGGGCTCTCAGAGCACCACAACTATCTTAATCCATACAATGGGATGAGCAACTTCGAAAACATCTCCCCTAGTCCTAGTGATCAACAACTTATCATCACAGCTTAATCAGCTTACAACTCAACAACACAACTTTACAGTAATAGGCATCTTAACAACTTTACAGCAATAAGCAACTTAACAACTTTACAACAATAAGCAACTTAACAACTTTACAACAATAAGCAACTTAACAACTTTACAGCAATAAGCAACTTAACAACTTTACCGCAATAGACAACTTGATAACTTTACAACAATAAACAACTATAGTCATCAATCTCAATTTTTAATAACTTTAAACAACATAGCAACTTTTCAACTTTATACTCAACATGCATCTCTTCGTTTCACTTTCTACTCATCATACATCTCAATGTAATTATACTTCTTATTCAATTATACAACTATCCAACTTTAATAATTTTAACAACATGCAAACAACTTAATTAAACAACTATAATCATTACAATATCAACTTAATACAACTTAATAACTTTATAAACAACTTCAACAATATACAACATATTTAAAATTCATCTATCATGTCAACTTACACAATATAAATAGCATAAATCAACTTAAGCACCCAACAACTCAACTATTTCAACAAAAGAACATCATGCATAAAGCTTCCCTAACTCTCCTGAAATTAAACAACCTATATTCTAGCTTCCCTCACCTGAAGATTGGCTCAGAATAGCCAAGAAGCGAAATTCCCTTTCCGAAGCTCAACCCGGAACTTCAATCCACCCAAAGCAAGCTTCTTAGTCCAGAGTTCTTCTCTCTAAAACTTCTCTCTAAAACTTCTCTCTAAAAACCTCCTCTTCTCCTCAACCACCCAACTCTATTTATAGAAGCTCAGGAGTGGCCAGAACGGCCCGTTCTGCACCCCTTCACCAAGTACAAAATTTACATGCAGAACGACCTGTTTTGAAATCAAAACGGCCCATTCTGGGACTCATCCAGAAAGGCCCGTTCTCCATCCGGAACGGCCCGTACTCCCTCTGGAACGGCCCGTTCTCAACTACATTTTATAGGTCAATTCAGTAGTTTGGAACGGCCCGTTCTGGGCTACTGAATCACCTAACCTACTACGTTACATACCCAATTTAATATATCCTGTTTTACCCGTACTCATACCCGGTCAAACCAGGTATTCCCTGTCAAAATTGGGACCGGTTCAAGTATTACCCGCAGGTACGGGTATATTTTTCATCCCTACTTTATATGTCTATAATGTTATTTGGAAACATAACCTCGACGAAATATAAATTTCCTTAAACTAGATGTCTTATTAAAGATAAAATATGTGTTAAAAAATGAAAATGTTCTTAAATAGCATAATTATTATCAAAACCCTAGATTAAAATAAATCCAATGGACATCACTTTGTTTAATGGAGGTGACTTTGTTTGCTGGCTTGACAATACTTATTTGAATAAACTCCTACAAAAACACTTTTAGGTGAGAAAAATATGAAGAAAAAATGAAATAAATTTTTCATAAGTTAAAATTAGTTTCTACATAAATTAATTTGTAAAAAATCTATCTAATTAACTTCTTCAAAAAAAATTTAATTATTGCATAAACTAATTTATAAAGAAACTTATTTCAATTTTCTTTCTATTTTTTTTCTTTGAAAAGTGTTTTTAAAAACTTAATTATCCAAACAAACCTAGATCTTAGAAGAAGGACAATGAGCTTTAATTGTGATTAATTAATTTTCTAATTAGAAATTAGTTTTATAACTAATCCAAAAGATTAAATATATTGTAGAGTGTTAAAGACCCTAATTACAATAGTTATATACATTGACGGATCTACATTATTGTGAGTAGTGGGAGCACTTGCCCCCACTACTATTTCACACATAAATATTTTTTATTTAAAAAATTTTAATAAAATATATTTAAATTATCATATGTATAAAATATAGATTAAGAAAAGAGTTTCATTTATTTGATATTTATCAAACTTTTAAAGGATATTAATTATCTTATGTGATAAAGAATATTTCTTAATAACGAATCAATTTTCTTAAAAAGTCTAATTATAATATATATAGAGTTAATCACCTATATACTGATAGTGTAAAGTTTTTTTTACATTGGCAACCAATTATATCTCTTAATTGTGTCATGTCACTGTTAAAAGTAAATGTGTTTACAGTGACATGACACAATTAAAAAATATAATTGGTTGTTAGTGTAAAAAAACTTTACACTAATAGTGTATAGGTGATTAACTCATATATATATATATATATATATATATATTAATACTCACATATATAATGTAATATATTAAAAAAAATCAATTTTTGATAATAAATGAAATTTACAGTATGCATGTTTACCTTTTGCCTTTTCTAGTTATTGTATATGTTGATTAAAAAAATTAAAATAAGAAAAATCGAAATATTTATGTTCTATTTAGAATTGTTATATAAAATATATTTTAAAATAAATTATCACCTTTGAATTTACAATATCTTTATTGAATTCTATGCAAACTTTTGAATTTGTTTTCACCTTGCACTTGATGAAAAATATTTTAGGGATTACTCATGAGTTATCTCAAGCATTGCAAAAAAGTGATCAAGATATTGTAAATGCTATGAAATTAGTTTCAGTGTCCAAACAAAGATTACAAGCAATGAGAGATGATGTTGGTCTTCTTTGTTCAATAATGTTTCACCATTTTGTGATAAACATAACATTGTGGCTCTAAATATAAATGACACTTTTTAAACACAAGGAAGGTCATGGTGTAGGGTATAACAAGTTACTAATCTACATCATTTTCAAGTTGTATTATTTTTTCAAGTGATTGATCAACAACTTCAAGAGTTAAACAACTATTTCACAGAAGCAAATACTGAGTTGCTTCTTTGTGTAACATGTTTAAGTCCAAGAAATTCATTTTTTGCATTTGACAAGGAGAAGTTGATTCATTTTGCTTAATTTTATTCTTCTGAATTTTCTCCAGTTGAACTTTTGGCATTAAATAACCAACTTGAAAATTATTTCATGGATGTATATTTTGATAGTGCTTTTTCAAAATTAGAAGGGATTGATGATCTTTCTATGAAGCTTGTGGAGATAAGAAAACATATTATATCCATTGGAATATTTGCTTTTAGAACTAACCTTGATACATACTAGTGGCAACTACATTAGTTGAAAGAGTTTTTTCTACTATAAATATCATCAAGAATTGGATGCAAAATCGTATGGGAGATGAATGATTAAATGATTGTTTAGTTATTTATAGAAAGAGATATTTTTAATAATATTAAAAATGAGCAAATCATTAAATTTTTTAAATTATGAAAACTCGTAGAGAACAATTATGATATGTATTTTTCTTTATAAAAATTTTATTTTATATTTAGACAAATATATGTATTTAAATATTTCCCCCACTACTTAAAATTTCTGGATCCGTCACTGATTATATATATATATATAATATATATTAACACGATGCATCGTCAAAGAAATTAACAAGAAACTCATCTTCATCATTTTATGGGTAATGAGATGGAGAAATGTGATGAACACGACAATTAAGACATTCCACAAAGCATGGCAGAAAGATTGAAAGTCGTAACGAATGAGCATCATGTGAAAGCAGGGCCAAAATTAAACTAATTGAGATACCAAATTTGACATAAAATAATTAAAGAGTCCCGTTTTTGATAGGTATTTTCAAGGGTGGAGTGTTCCTCGATCTAGCTAATCTTTTATAATCTTTAATTAAATATCAATTATGCATATATATATATATATATATATATATATATATATATATATATATATATATATATATGAGTGTTTAAACGACACCGATGTAACTTTTACTGAGTGTTATATCGCTAAATAATTTTATATTAAATTTAAATTTTAAAAATTCAACCGTTAGATTGAAAGTTCATATCTCTTGGATCATATATATCAAATTTTGTTAAAATTGAACAACAACTTGAAGGTAATCAAAGTGTTCATATTTTAGTATATTTTGAAATATATATTACGTCAATTTTGTTTTATGAGAACGAAGCCTCAAATTATCTTAGATTAATATGAAATTTGATAAATAGAATCTAAGAGATATGAACTTTCAATCTAACGGTTAGATTTTCAAAATTCACATTTAATATAAAGTTATTGAACAGTGTAACACTTAGTAAAAATTACATCGGTATCGTTTGAACCTTTCTCATATATATATATATATATATATATATATATATATATATATATATTTGAGTATGTGAATTAATTACACAAAATTATTCTATATAACTAGTCATTTTAAGTCTGAACTTTAATGTATACAATTATAATAAATATTCAGAATGAGAATTTTAATGTGATATCTGACTGAGTATGATTAACTTTTGTATGAAGAATAATTGTAATTTATACCAAAAACCTATTAATTATACGAAATTAAATTAAATTACAAAAAAATCATCCAAAAGGGTATCTATAACCCGATGATAATATAAATGAGATACATTTAGATAAGAAATACAAATCAAATAAAAAATCTTACGAAATACAATTATATATCAAATTTCAGACCTTTAAATATGAGATCATTCAATTTTTTTCATCATGATAATATTTGAACAAAATAAGAAGAAAAAAAACGCATTATTTCCTAGATAACATCACGTGAATTGTGCATTCAAAGCTAAAGCACCTTTCAGAGTCCAAAAAAAAATCAGTAGAAATTAAAATCTCCATATATGGATGAGAGGAAAGCACATCACTTTACTTTAACGAGGATTTAAATTTATTAGTTTTTCTTTTTCTTTTTCATCCATGGGAATCAAATTCAATACACCAGTATAAAATTTACAATAATTCATACGCTATCTCCAACTAATATATGTATACCATCTTGATTAAAATTTATGGATTTAACTCAAACATAGAGTAAAGCATGTAATTTCAAAATGTTAATGCAAAATAAGTTATTAATATTTTAATAAATTAATGATTTATTGTACATGTATACGTAATAATGACAGTTGCAACCTCGGTCCCGACATTTTAAGACGAGGCAAACTAATTGATAATCTTTTATTAGATATTTTTTTTTAAGGATGAGAAAGATTACAAAGATGGTCGCAATGAGAATTGAACCTAGGTCCTCGTTCTTCTAACTATCCCAATCCTTCCCCACCTAACTATTAGGCTTACCCTAGTGATATTTTTATTAAGTATTCTAAAAATATAGATATATTTAATAAAAACTAAATAACCAATTTTATTAAAAATATGTATTTTATTACATAAAAAGTATTTTTTTACTCATAGCTAAATACATAATTTCAAAATATTATGTGTGAATAGGCGTTTAATTTGTTTTTATAAAAATTAAAATTTAGTTAGCTTTACTCTTATAAGTTGAAATTTGATAATTGATCTTTTAAAAAAATGAAACTAAAGTAACATTGTAAAAAAAAGATTATTTTTTATTTATATTAAAGTTGTTTAAATTATTTTTAGTCTTTTTAGTCATGATCCATGACAATCGGTTCCATAAACTTCTTAAGGACCACTCTTGGATAGTTAATTATAATAATAAGATTATAATTTTCTCTAAAGTGGGATATCCACTTCAAAAAAAAAAAAATAGAGTAAATTATAATTTTCTTTTTTAAGAGATAAAAATATTATACTCTTTTTCTTTTTTATGTTAAAAATTGTAGTTCCTTCCCTCAATAGATTCCAATATATAATATTTTATTCATGTCATTTTGGTCCAACTTGCTAAGTCCAATAGACAAAATAGGTCAAAGTCAAATGGGTCCCCATGCTTACAAACTAACCTTTTAAAATAATAAGCAGAATAATTTAATTTAGCGTCAATTTGTAAATGTGTAATGTATTATAAAATAATAGAATAAAGTAAAATATAATATTAAAAGTATTTCAGTCATTTATTTTGGCTTATAAAATTGTGATTACAAGCTTAAATTTTGGGTTAGTCATCATGAGAGTTTTGACACTCCTATTATGTCCTTTGTAACATCCTCCCTTTTCATAATAATTTAACATAACATCTTTAATTAATTAATTAATTGAGGTTATATTATATTCTAAGTGATATTTTAAAATAATAGTAATTATTACTTACCTATTCATTTTCAAAATATTAAAAAATAATTATTTGGACTTTTACATGCACAGGTTAGGGACAACATTTTATTTAAATATGTTAATTAGTAAGGTTAGGGTTATCTCACTTCATGAATTAACATGTGTAACTTATGATCTGAAGAAGAGGAACTGGAGGCAATAAGAGAAGACCTAGGAGATCCAAGCCAAGATTTTAGCGTCCATCAAGATAAGGAGGAGTGATAACCTTGCTCCAGGTATGGGTTATTTGTTGGGTAGCAAAATTGACTCCTAATCCCATTATTTGTGTATTGTATGTATGAGGGATTAAACTCAAATCTTGTTTTTGATTATAATATGTATATATGTCTCTTTGAATTTTAAACATGTTATTATGTCATTATTGTGCTCTTGATTTATGAATTTGTTCCTAATTTGTGAATTTATAAGTGTATGTGGGTTCCTAGGCGGGGAACCTTAAGGATGAATATAGATAAATTATTGAAGAAACAATTTCATATAAAAACCTTTTAGTAAGAGTGAAATTAATTAGACTATAAACACCCTTAATTTCATATGAATGTGTTATTTTTTAATAGCCTCTTTGTCTTTAACCAGGGGACTTTTTTGTTTATTATTTTCCTTATTAGTGTTGCTGTCCTTAATTAAGAAATTATATTTTCTTATATTTTTTTATTAGTCTCACTTTTATGTACCATAAATTTTATTTTATTTTTTTTTTTAATTTTGATAGATGTGGTTGTTTCCGATCGGAAGATTATTTATTTAATTTTTTTATTAGTTTCACAGTTCCCACAGTAGAACTCTTATAACTTTTTTTTAAGTCCACAACGGGACTCCCATATTATCTGCTTAGTTTTTTCTTTCTCCATTTTTGTTTGATATATATTTCAAAGCTAAAAGTAGATAGTGTAACGATTCGTCAGGTCTCAGACTGTCTATAGCATCTAGATACAAGTATAAAATAAAATCTCATTACTAAACAATTATATATATATAATGAGAATACACAACTAAAAAGTTCCATAATATATATAATTGAAAGTAGGGAATAATACCATATACAACAACTAGGTAGTCAAAATGCTACCAATTAACTAAATACAACATCAACCCTCCTCTTGAGTCCCAACCAAAAAGAAGCTCACTCAGTCCAACAAAGCACCTAATCCTGATTTGCTCGCATACCAAGGTATGGTCATCGCAGTCCCGACCACAAGGAAAAACATGTTAGGGTAAGCTCACAACAATAATCATAAAAAAAATAGCATCAACATATAATAAACAGCAATAGAATTATACTTTCAACTTGCAACTTAAAGCAACACAACACCTACAACAATAGATATACAACATCAACAACACTTTCAACACATCGCACTTTACTCAAATTGGCCGCTTGTAATTAGTATAGCTCGGCCTGACCCCTATACCGTGGTCGCTTCATACACGTGTGCCTCGACCTTGCCCACACATGGGACCAACCAAGTCCTAGAGGAGAACAACAAATCATCCACTCCAAGGGACAACTTTCCAAGGAGGGTTTTTAAACAAATTGGGCTCTTAGAGCACCACAACTATCTCAATCTGCACAATGGGATGAGCAACTTTGAAAACTTTTCCTCTAGTCCTAGTGATCAACAACTCATCACAACACAATAACATAGTATTTATCACAATAGCTCAACTATCAACTCATTCATACAATATTATATACAACTTGAATGCAACAATCCATGCAACATCAACTAATGCATCGTCACGCATATACAACTAGGAGATCTCCAACAACTGAGGTTGAGCAGTCTAGGTGGCATAAATCCTACCAAATCCAGCGTTTGACCTATCTCAACCAGGTTCGGTATAGGACATCGTTAGGAACTCCGAAGAGAACCAGGTATAGACAAAAATAGGCGATTGCTCAGGTGTGTCACTTAGACTCGGAGGTCTAGTACTGCTGTCAGGACAGAAGGGTTTGGGTATGAGCCTACCACGACCTTGGCTAGCATCACCAATCCACATATGGAGTTAGCCCACCCACTGTCCTCCAAGTACCACGCACCCTCCAGTACCTAGTCAAAGACTACATCTCTAACTAGATACCTTACTCAAATTGGTCATACAACCATGACATGGATCGACTACTTCCTTGTCGCCCACATAGTACTAAAGGATTCAACTTTAAAACAACTTTCAACTTATCTCCTTAGTACTATGTATCTCAACATAGGACATATATATTCACCATATGTCCCCAACTTTTCAACTTTACAACAGTAGGCAGTTTTACAACTTTACGACAATAAACAACTTTACAACTTTACAACTATAGGCATCATAACAACTTTACAACAATAGGCATCTTTACAACAATAAGCAACTTACAACAATAGGCAACTTACAACAATACAACAATAGACATCTTACAACAATAGGCAACTTACAACAATACAACAATAGACATCTTACAATAATAAACAACTTACAACATTACAACAATAGGCATCTTACAACGATAGACAACTTTCAACTTTACAGCAATAGACATCTTTATACTACTTAATTAAACAACTATAGTCAACACAATATCAACTTTACAACAATGAACTACTTCAACTTATACATCTCAACTTATTAATAATTCAACAATAAACAACATAAAAACAACTTAGTTTCACCAAATACACAACATATAACAACTTTAACAACATATCACATATTATCAACACACAATATATAAACAACGTAAGTCAACAACTACTCAACTCATCTTCATAAGGCAACTTAGCAACTTAACCACATTATAAACAACTTCTAAAACACAAGAATAGCTACATGCAACCACTAATTTAAATTAATCATCTCTTTTCTTTCAAACAACAAAACCCAACTTTTTAACTCAATCCACACCCAACAACTTAACCATTTTCAAGGAAAACACTGCATGAAGCTTCCATAACCTGAAGATTGGCTCAGCATTGCCAAGAGCTGAGAAGAAGCAGAATTTCCTTCCGAAGCTCAACTCGGGAACCTCAATCTTCCAAAAGCAAGCTTCTTGGCCTAGAGTTCTTCTCTCTAAAACTTCTCTCTAAAACCTCTCTCTAAGTCACCCTTTTCTCCCCTTTCTCAACGCCTATTTATAGAGGTCAAGAGTGACTGGAACGACCCGTTTCGAATCCGGAATGACCCGTTCTAGGCTCTTTCATCATGTGTAAAATTCACATGCAGAACGGCCCGTTCTGAAACCAGAATGGCCCATTCTGGCACGTCTAGAATGGTTCGTTCTTAAATCAGAACGGCCCGTTCTGGAGTTGAATTTAACTCACAACAACCATGTTTGGAATGACCCATTCTCAACTAGGATTTACAGGCCTATTTAGTAGTCTAGAATGGCCCGTTCTGGGCTACTAAATCACCCTTGTTTTAGTAGTTTGGAACGACCCGTTTCAATTTTGGAACACCCCGTTCTAGTCTACCAACTGTGTTACAATACCTCCCAACAAACAGGAATTTTCATCCCAAAAAATAGGCTTACCTGAAAAGAGAAATGGATACCGTTCCTTGAACTAACTCTTCACCTCCCAGGTCGCCTCACCAGTAGTTGTATCCCAAAGAACTTTCACCAAGCTGATGGATTTGCCCCTAAGCTCCTTCAACTTGTGATCAACCACCGTTACCGATCTCTTCTCATAGGTCAAGTTCTCTCAAACTTGCACCTCATCCATCTCTACCACATGACTTGGATCATAAATCTACTTTCCCAACTAGAAAACATGAACACATGTTCCATCTCAGAAAATTCCAAAGGCCTCTGCCTTCTATCAACTTACGATTTCTACCTACTATAGGCAAACCTCATCCTCTCTTGAATCAACTTCACCTCCTCAATAGTTTGTAAAACTAACTCTAGCTCCGCGACTACCAATTCACCATCTTTGATACTAACATAGAGGAGTCTCACATTTCCTACCATGCAATGCTTCAAATCCCAATACTAGCATGAAAGTTATTATTGTACGTGAACTCCACCAGTAGTAGGACATCCTCTAAAACTGTCTTCTTCACTCAGAATCTTGAGGTAGAAAAATTCTGCCCTTAAACCTCAAACATCTTCACCCATTTCAAAGCCAACTGCTTTCTCTGTATCCAACAAACTAAGAATCCTTCACCAATTTCGGATCTTGCAACTGCTTCAAACCAACTTGCTTCAAGAACTCACTAGTTATGGTAGTCATTCCACATCTATTGTGATCTCGAGCTAACTCCACACACAGATTAAAATCTCTGAATTTATCCATCAGCTCCAACTCCTTCACCATCAACATAGAGACATGGATGGATTTCCTAATGGAATAACACTAAGGCCAAGAAGTCCAAGAGGTGATGTATTGAAGGAGGCAAAAGGAATGAGTTAGTGTTGAAAAAAAAACCATAGGAGGAGTGAGCCCACTCTTGGGCCTTAGCTCCTAAGATTTTCTTAGCATAACATTTATTC
This sequence comes from Cajanus cajan, assembly GCF_000230855.2. NCBI lineage: Eukaryota > Viridiplantae > Streptophyta > Magnoliopsida > Fabales > Fabaceae > Cajanus > Cajanus cajan. The sequence goes on from NC_138525.1 coordinate 46,498,391, forward strand.
CTATTTTGTCCTTGTATTTGGTTTCCTATTTTACCCTTGTATTTTGGGGTATTTTAGTCTTAGAATTTATTTTACTTGTATTTCCAATTTTACCCTTGTATTTTGGGGTATCTTAGTCATAGGATTTATTTTCTTTTGTATTTCCCATTTTACCCTTGTATTATGGGGTGCTTTAGATCATAGGATTTTATTTTTGGGCTAAGGTATTTGATTAGGGTGGGAACAAAAATCTAGACATATTTTTGTGGCTATTGGACCTATTTTTGGTGTTAGAAAGGCTTAGGCCCAAGTGGAGGGCAAAGGTTGCATGGTCTTATCATGCATGTAACACCCAGTTTTTTTAAAAAAGATGGCATTTTCGTAATTATTGATGACATTTTCGTAATTTTAATAAAGGAATAAGGGTATTTCTGGGTGTCAGAACGGGTCGTTCCAAATGCAGAACGGGCCGTTCCAAAAGAAAGAATATGCTTGTTTTTAAAGACCTAGAACGGGCCTGGAACGGGCCGTTCTGGTATGGAGAACGGGCCGTTCTGGAAGCAGTACGGGACGTTCTGCTGAGATTGAGAATGGACCGTTCTGGTTTCAGAACGGGCCGTTCTGCTTTTTGGGAACGGGCGTTCCGATTTTGGAACGGGCCGTTCCAGTTGAAAAATTTGCCCATGTTTGAAGGATCCGGAACAGGCCGTTCTGAAATCAGTACGGGCCGTTCCGGGTGCGTCAGATTGCCTATAAATAGGAGGCAGGGGGTGAAAATTTTATACTGAAGTGAGAAGTGAAATCTTAGAGAGAGAAAGAGGAAGAGAGAGAGAGAGAGAGAGAGAGAGAGAGAAAGAAAGAGAGAGAGAAAGGAGGAGGGAATCCAGAGGAGGAGGCTTTGCCCAAGTTTAAACTTCTGCTTATCCAGGTAAGGGGGGAGTGAGAAACCTCGCTCGGGGGTGTGGGGATAATTGTTGGATAGTTTGTTTGTCGGATTGACTCTCAATCCCTTGCCGTTGTGCTGTCTTATTTTCTATTTGCTCTACTTTATTCCTTGTTGGAAATAATAAATAATTATGTAATCCCAATCCCTTGCCGTTGTTCTGTTTGATTTTCTATTTACTCTACTTTGTTCTTTGTTGAAGGTGTCGTTGTTCTGTTTGATTTTCTATTTACTCTATTTTGTTCTTTGTTGAAGGTGCCGTTGTTATGTTTGATTTTCTATTTACTCTACTTTATTTTTGTTGAAGGTGTCGTTGTTCTGTCCGATTTTCTATTTATTCTACTTTGTTCTTTGTGGAAAGTAATAAATGAATATGAAGTTAATGATATAAATAAATAAGTTTTAATATTAACAAGAATGCTCTCTGTGAATACCTGTGCGGACCTTATGAGGAGTATTGATGACATGACCTTGTGAAATATGGACAAAAGACATGAGACCTAAGAATGAACTATTGAGACAATTTATGATTATGAGAATATGAAGAATAATGACATGATGTATTAAATAAAATTCTGTAATGAGTTAAATGTTGAGTCCATGAGATTATGAATTTATGACATGCATCATATGCATATATTACTCCAGGTGTGCCGCTGAGGCCGCATACCCACAATGTAACATGCTAATAAGGTGTACCGTATGGTCACCCACGATGTAATATGCTAATAAGGTGTACCGTATGGTCACCCACGATGTAATAAGGTGTACCTTATGGTCACCCACGATGTAAGATGCTAACAAGGTGTACCTTAGGGTCACCAACGATGTAACATGCTAACAAGGTGTACCTTAGGGTCACCAGTGATGTAACCAGGTGTACCTTAGGGTCACCAACGATGAATTGTGAATCTTCCGTATGGCGCCACATGCATGCATTTATGAGTCGAGTCCATGACATCATTGCATGATAAATGAGTATATATGTGATATTGATGATGTATGTGTATTGTTTATATGTGACTTATATTTTTTGTGTGTGTGTGGGTACTATCTAACCTTTATTTCTGCACCTGAAACTGAGTGAGATGTTTCTCACTCCCTTGTTGTTTTTGTATATGTTTAAATTATGTTGCAGGTAATCAGCATCATGAGGATGTTGGTAATGAGGTTTAAGGCTTCAGTTGGGCGTGCTCTGATAGGATGTGACATCGGGCATAGCTAGGCTTGTTTTTTTTGGGATGTTATTATTTTAAAAGTTTTAATTTTCTCTTCCTTTGTAATTTTGAACGTTCTTGAGAAAAGACCAAAATGTATATCTTTGTCATACTATTTTATTACATGATTTGAAAGTGATATATTAATTCCTAACTAGGAGGCACTGCCACCTTTACTGGAATTAATATATATTCTCCTTTATATGATTTCTTGAGCTTAATACTTATCTTTGACTTTTTTTTATGATTGATGAGTTACGAATGTGAATCTTCTACCTTATGAGAATTGAAGCAGTTGTTTTATACATGAAAGATGTTATTAAACTATGAAAGATTTTATTTACTCAAAAAGAAAAAGAAATTATTGTTTACATTTATTGTGTATTAACGTTGGGGTAGAGGGTGTCACAATGCACCTAGATGTAGCCTAACTAAACCCAAAGATTCCATCCTTGGCCACCAAGTTGCATGTAGGGTTAATTTGGGTTTCATTTGGTGTGCATTTGGAACCCTAAATGCAACCCTAGATGCCTCTCACTCCTATAAATACCCTAGGCACTACACCTTGTAAATACTTTGGATATTAAATATAAAGAGAGCCTTTTGTGCCTTTATATCTTTCCTTAGTCACCCTTGGCTAATTCGGCCACCTCCCTCCCATCTCCACCTTGAGATAAACAACCCTAAAAGTGGCCTTCATCATCATGAAGTGAGCCAACCCTAGAGTACCCTTCTCAAGCATTTCCTCAAACACCTTCTACCCAACCTCCATTTTCGTCCATTCCATCATCATCCACCCTAAAACTTTGTGCCACCTTTGAAGAACTTGATCCTTGGAGTAGGCGTCATCTTCCTTTGCTCATCATCTCATGTTCATGCAAGTAAGGATGTCATCATGTGGTATCAGAACCTTTGCTAGACTTGTGGAGTTTGGACCCAAAATTTTCATACCTTGGCACTTGGAGTTAATCTTGGACCATTGTACAATGCTTATTTACCTTATGAGACATTTAATCAAACACCTTAAGTGCATTATTTTCTTTTAAGCCTACTTGTTGAATTCTATTCTAGTGCCATTCTAGGACTTACTCTTTTGTGTGCTTGCCTTTTGTTAATGTGCCTTAATTTTAGTTTTTGAGTCTTTCTTTCTACTCTTAAGTTTGTCTCTATTGCAATCTCTTCTGCTGAAATAACATGACCCAAGAACTTCACTTCTTCCAACCAAAATTCTCATCTTGCTAACTTGGCAAACAACTATTTTTCCTTCAAAATTTCCAACACCAACCTCAAGTGTTCTCCATGTTCCTCTGGATTTTTGGAATAAATAAGGATGTTATCAATAAATACCACCACAAATTTATCCAAAAATGACTGAAAGATTTTGTTCATGTAATCCATGAACACTGCTAGGGCATTGGTCTTCCCAAACAACATCACAACATATTCATAGTGACCATACCTAGTCCTGAATGCAGTTTTAGGTATGTCACTCTCCTTCACCCTTACTTGGTAATATCCTGACCTTAAGTCAATCTTGGAGAACACCAATGCTCTTTTAAGCTGATCCATCAAGTCATCTATCATAGGAAGCAGATATTTGTTCTTGATAGTCAATTTATTCAACTGTCTATGATCTACACACAACCGACTACCTCCATCTTTCACTTTCACCAACATCACAGGAGCATCCCATGGAGATACACTCGACCTCAAACTCCGCTCCAACACTAGCTAAGGACTTAGAGGAGACTTCCCCAACCCATTGGCCTATCTAAGCACCACTCTCATCCAAATCCAGTGGCCTATCTAAGCACCACTCTCATGAGACTCTATGTGTGCTCTTCTAGTTTGAAAACATTTTCCCTCTCCTCAAGTCCTAGGCTAGACTCATGCCATAAGGCATCACATGCAATTATGCATCACACATCATACATGGTCTACCCACCATCATGATCGATAATCATCCTCATATGAACATATACACATATCATATCATGTTTAAACATTCATACATATCATTACCAAGCATACTGAAGTTAACAGAAATACACATAGAAGAGGGGGGTTGAATGTGTGTGTTCGGATTTGAAGGAATTTTTGGAAACGTTTTCGCAAGAGTACTATTGGTAATTTTAATTAGAATCTTCGTCTAGTGACTTTTGTTTCAACAAAACTAATTTTCAACGTAGAAGATGAGGTAAACTGGTTTTCAGTTTGGAAAACGTTATCGTCTAGTAAGATAGTTTCAACAAGATCAAATAAGTTTTCGTCCAAAGCTTTGTTGAAAAACAAAGTAAATCAGGTGCAAAGTATGTAATGCTGAAAAGTAAAGAGAATGCATAGACAGTTATACTAGTTCACTCAATCTGAGCTACGTCTAGTTTCCTTTTGCAGGAGGGTTCCACTAATCACAAAGGATTACAAGTATTCTCAGCCACTTCTGACTCGTCAACTAGATGCTAGTATTCTTAACCACTTCTGGTTCTACAAGTACTCTTGACCACTCTTGGCCCATCAGCTTCACTTACCAATGCTAGTATTCTCAACCACTTCTGGTTCACAAGTATTCTTTCTACCAGCCTCTTCAGGCTTTATAGCAGTTGTAGGTTTTGAGTGTGTGTATTACTCTCATAGAGAGGATTGGATAATCTCTACACTCACTAAGGTGCGTAACCTTAGTTTTTCTGAGATAGGTGTTTGAGTGTTTGGTTACTCTCGTAGTGAGAATGGATTATTGGCAACACTCACTAAGATAAACTATCTTAGTTTTTACACAGATATACAAGAATTTCTTTGAGAAGAAAAAGATAGTTTATGCTCTTAATTTTCTTTTTCTTATTGCACGTTTTTCTCAGCTTCTCTGTTCTTCTTCTTCTTGGCCTCGATACTTATACACCTTTTGATAAATTTGTCCGTTGCTTTTAATTTGAATTTTTTCGTTAGAGTATAGGCTTGTGTCGTTGCAGATGGAGGCTTCGTTCATGTTCATGCAGATCTTCTCATTTAATGCATTTGATCTTGCATTAATTACTTGCTTGTATTTGTGGAGCTTCTCTGTGTAGTTGATTTCTTCGATATCTGACTGCAATCATGATCTAGGTATATTTGTACTTTTCTCATTAGTTTAGTCGCTGCGGTGCTGCCCTTTTTTGAAAATTAGGTGTCCTTTCTCTAACGCACTCGACTTTGACTTGTGAATGCATGCTTGCGTAATTTTTTATTCACGATGATGTCCTCTTGTGTTTCTTATATAATTCCTTTCAATGTGATTAGCAGACTTCAGACGTGCTTCAGCATTCTCGACATTGTCTGGTTACAAGATACTACATTTGATCTTGATGATTATTTTCGTCTGAGTGTAGAAGTTTCATCTTTTATATTGGTTCTTTCTGATGGTCACTTCATGTTGATGCCTTGGCCAATTTGTGTCTGATGCCTTAGGCTTCTGTTGATAGACTTTGTATTTGATTTAAGCCTGAATCAACCTTAGCCTTGATGCTGGCCTTTCTATCGTCTGAAATTTTGTCTACCCAGATTATGCTTGAACATATTATTTGATTTAAGCTTTTCGTTATCCGACTGAAACACTACAACTTACATCAACAAAAAATCAACTCATCAACAACTTATGTGTGTCACGCATTTCAACTCGGAGATCTCCTACAACGTGGTGAGTAGTCTAAGTGCCTAGGTCCTACCGAACCGACAACACATAACCTTTTTGGGCTTGCTAGGTTAACAACAAATTTGGATAGAAATCCACAACATGATAACGATTTCTCAGACTTTTCCACTTAAACAAGGGAGTATAGTACTCTGTCAGGATAGAACAGCTGGGTTTAGGCCTGCCACAGTATTAGCTAGCTTAACTAAGCCACCTATGGGATTAGCCTACCGACTATCCTCCAAATACTACAATCCTCCGACACTCGGTTAGGAACTAAGTTCCCACTTCGTACTTTACTCATATTGGTCGCTTGTAATTGGTATAACTCCACCTGGCCCCTATACCGTGGTTGCTTTGTACACGTGTGCCTCGACCTTGCCCACACATCAACTAAGTCCTAGAGGAGAAAAACACAACGTCCACTCTAAGGGACAACTTCCCAAGGAGGGTTTTTCAACAAATTGGGCTCTCAGAGCACCACAACTATCTCAATCCACACAATGGGATGAGCAACTTCGAAAACATCTCCCCTAGTCCTAGTGATCAACAACTCATCATCACAGCTTAATCATCTTACAACTCAATAGCACAACTTAGCTCAACAACTTAAACAACATACAACTTTTCAACTCATCATCTCAATCAACTTTCAACTTAAACAACATGGTTATCATCTCATCAGCTCAATGATCGACTCATTTCAACTTTAAACAACACAGTCAACTCAACAACTTATTAGCTCAACTCATAATTTACAACTCAATCATCATAAAAGAATATCTTTTCAACACATGGCACAACATACAACTTTTATAGCAACATAAAACTCTCTTCTAACAACTTAACAACACAATCTACCAATAAAATTTATATAAGTCTCAACACATCTACACGCTTCACATCCTGTTTCTCACAACTCACAATATTATCATCATGAACTTCACAACTTTCAACTATATCATCTCATCATATTTCACAACATATAAATGTCCACACATAACATATAGCAACTTTAACAACATATCACATATTCAACACATTTCTATTTGGCACAACTACTCATTTAGTTTACAACACTATACTCAACATGCATCTCTTCATTTCACTTTCTACTCATCATACATCTCAATGTAATTATACAACTCCATACAACTCAAAAATAACCTCAAATTCAACATGAAATCAACCATGCATCAAAATCATCAAAAACCTCATTTTTCCCAAAACCCCAAAAAATGAGAAAGTCTTCAAATCAATCAATGATTCTCAACATTCTTACTCCATATGAGTTCCTAAACTCACATATAACCAAACAACATACAACCTAGCTTCCCTTACCTGAAGATTGACTTTAAAAGCCAAGAATTTGAGAAGAAGAAGAAGAAGAAAAAAAAATATCCTCCAAAGCTTGACTCTTGAACTTTAACCCTCCAAAAACAAGCTTTCTAGTCCAGAGTCCTTCTCTCTAGAACTTCTCTCTAAAACCTCTCTTTCTCCTCAACTACACACAAGTCCTATTTATAGAAGTCTGAAATGGCCAGAACGACCCGTTTTGAATCCGGAATGGCCCGTTCTAGGCTCCTTCATCATGTGTAAAATTCACATGCAGAACGACCCGTTCTGAAACCAGAATGGCCCGTTCTGGCACGTCTAGAACGACCTGTTCTGGAGTTGAATTTAACTCACAATGACCATTTTGGAACGACCTGTTCCAGTCTAAGATTCATAGGCCTATTTAGTAGTTTGAAACGGTCCGTTCCAGTTTGAGAACGACCCATTTTGAGCTACTAAATTACTCATACTGGGCTTTGGGCCTTCTGAAACTTGCTACGCTACAAAAAGTACTGAACATTTTAAAAAAATTAAAGACAAAAGAAGAAATGGAAGGGTGGAGTCGAGTTTTCAATCCTAATTCCTAATTTTTTTTTAAAAAAGTCATGTAATTAAACAAGACTTCACATTTTTGTAAAAAAAAATAAATAAAAAAATCATATTTCATGATTATTATAAAATTCACATTATTAAACATGATTTTTATTTTTAAAATTTTAAAAAAATCTTAAAATTATAGATAGAAAAATTGTGATTTTAAACACCATTTTTACATTAAATTTCGTATTTAACAAATACGACTTATTCATCCCCAATTTTTTTAAAAAAATTATCCATTATAAAAATTTTAAAATAAGATTACACCATCAGAGTAAAAATGCCACACACGACACAAATAATTTTGTTTATATATATATATATATATAGTTTCCTTGTACAAAAAATACAAATAAGAAGAAAGGTGCAAGCGTCATCTAAACATGCGTCAGCATGATGACCACTCATTTGTATCCAAAAGATATATGAAAAAATGAGAATCGTAGTTTGGCATGACTTGACTTCCCTTGATTTTGAAAGATTCTCCCCAAGGCCACCCCAGATTATTTTGATTGACTTAAATTAGATACTTATTTATGGTCTTCCACCCATTTTTCACCATTTTTATTTTTTAAATATCAAATAATAATATCACACACGATTTACAGAATATTTTAAAACCAATAATTAAATATTAATATAAATATGAAACATAACTTTTATTAATCAACCATTATTTTAGTACTACTATAAAAATTAATTATGAGACTATTAGATCAACTCTTATGTCTCATAACAAATTTTATAATTAAAAGTCAAGTGTATACAACCATTTATACCATATTATATCAATAAACAACATTATTTCATACCTATCTCATGATCCAAATTCTAATGAATAAAATAAAATATACCCATTTTTCCAGCACCTAAAGAGAGCAACCGACAGTTAAAGAAGTGAAAAGTTGGGAAAGTTCATTTAACAAAGGTTGTTTGTTGACAGAAAACAAGTGCACCCCACTTTGAGTATTCCATGACTTTAACCATGGAATTTCATGCACATTATTCTTCTTTGATTTAGACCCATTTTATCCAAGGATTAAAATAAACTTCGAAGAAATTGTCTTGTCTTGAACAAGATAATAATCAAAAGAGATGAAGCAAATTGGAAAATAGGAAAACGACAGAGATATTGGTTGGAAAGAAAAAGAAAGAAAGAAAAAACCAACTTTTCAAAGTTGGGGAATTGAATCATGTGGAAAAAACCAAGAAATTAAAGAACATAAACGTCAGATGGGTGACGTAGGGTGGTAACCATGGAATGATGTATGTCCAGAGCCAAATACCACTATATTTGAATGGATTGAATATTCCTGTGAAGTGCGTGAATTAATTGTTGTAATTAAATGTATGAGCTTTTTTTTAATGAAAATCAAGAGTACTTTTTTTAAGTGAAAAAACTTAAAAATAACGTTTCTAAACTTTTATACAAATAAGATTTTATAGAAATTAAAAAAAAATCCCATAGGTCTACCGGTATAATATTACTTTAACAATATGTGTGAACGGTGAACCTATTCTATTAAATTAAAATTTCATTATATATATTCATCTACCAAACTAAGATTCTTGTACATATACAATAATAAGTTATTATATAGAGATGAAATTGAATTGTAGCATGTTTAATAATTTCATATTCTTGTTGAATCAACTCCATAAAATTCATAAAATGTTTATGGTTAATCGTTAAAGTTGTAATATTAGTCATATTTTGATATTAAAGTAGATTCATATTTAGTTCTCATTTTTATTTTATAAAATGAGATAAAAAAAATTAAAATTAAAAACTAAAAATATTTTTTAATTTAAATATTATTAAATATTAATTATTATGTTATCTATCTAATATTAGATTATACTAACGTTGATTAATAAATAAATATTTCTAAAAAAATCCTAAATCCTAAATCCTAAAAATTGCATATTTAATATTATATAAAAGTCAAAAGTACGATTTAATCGAAATTTTATCTACTTAAAGTTTATTTTTTTAAAATACTTTTATTATTATTCTTTAAAAAATTTAAACAAATTGGTCTTATATTTTAAAACAAGCTTTCTTCCCTACCTAATATTCAATTTTCATGCCAAAATTCCACTTACGAGATTAAAAATTCAAATTTGCTTGAATTGATACATAATTGAACTGATTCATATTAAAAATTTTGATACATTTTAAGAAAAAATTTAAATTGATCTATTTTATAAAATTAGATTGATTACTCAATCTATTCATCAAACATGTCCATAATCAATTCTATTATATCCAAAATGATTGGATTTACGTTTGTAGTATGTTTGGCTATTAACATAATTGATTTTAAGAAGTGAAATTTCACATTCTGTTAGAACTTAAAAGCAACTATTAGGTAACTTTTCCATTAAACAAAATTAATTCTAGAGTTTTATTTATCCAAATTTGTAATTATATACTTAAAAATTAATTTTGATAACAAGTTTTTGAACAACATTCCATATGAAAATCAAGTTCACATCTTTTATCGTCTAAATAAAAATCATGTTATTTTTTTTATACATTTACTCGAAATCAATTCTATAAATTTACGTTAATTCTAAATCAATTATATCAACATATTTCCAAACATATACAAAGTAAATTGGTTTGATTCTTCTAAAAATTTAATTCATATATAAATATAAAATGGATAATCACATCACATCGAACTAATATAATTTTTTTAAAAATTAAATCAATTTACTTTATAAAAAAAAAAATAATTAGTTGCATTCTTAATTTAAGTTTTTCAAAAATTACATCGATCAACACTCCTAATTCCAACTTTCTACTATATCCAATCTGCCTTGATATATTTTCCTCACATCACCCCTCTCTCTCTAGTCCCACTTTGACATGTTTTATTTCTAAATCTCTCCACCACACTAACCCTTTTTGTTTTTGAAGCCCCTCTTTTGTAAGCTATTTAGTACCCATATTTTGAATTTAAGACCTTGTTTCATAAGCAATTTAATTGGCTCATTCAATAACCTCCATTACTGTTTATCTAGTAATGCAACATCGAAGGTTTGCAACTTTTTTATTCCCAAATCCCCTTCCCTTCTATGGACAACACACCTTTTTTAATTTCACCCATGCTGCCTTCTTCCCTTTCCATAGGAATTCCTCTAGATACTTTTGAGCTTTCTTTTTAACAATAAATACAAGGATTTTAAAGAAGAACACGAGAAAAAAATAAGAAGAGAAAAGACAAAATATGTTTGATAAAACACTCTCCCCCAAAAGAATTTTACTGCATGGTCTTAGGATCTCAAATCTATCAAAAGAATTCAATTACACTGCTTCACAGTGGGTGGCCATTCCAAGTGAGTGCATTTTGGGAGCAGGAACTATGCACAGCTGAATTAATGAAGGGAGGAAGGTTTGCTATCAGAGGAATGACCCAATAAAATTACTTTTGATTTTACAAAAATCATTTTATATTCCTTTATTCCACATAGAAGAGTATACTATTTATTCTAAAAGAAATTCTTCTCTCATAGAATGACCATAATAATAATGTGATTACATTACCATAATAATAAATATTTTATACTTTCAATAAATAAGAAATTATTTTAGATTTAATTTTTAAATTAATTATTTTACTATACACATTCATTATGATTAGATAATGATGTAAACTTTGTATATATGATCTAAGAGTAAAGAACTTTTAATCTAACGGTTGGATTTATAAAATTCACATTTAATATAAGGTTATTAAACAGTGCAATACTTAATAAAAGTAACATTGGTGTTATTATAACCCTCCTTATATATATATAAAGTTGATTGGGACTCAGTGGATGGTCGAAAGCCCAAAGTTTTCCATTTTTGAAACCTATCTTCAACATATTTAACATCAAATTTTTTCCACCAAAAAACTTTAGTTTTTCGGCAAATAGTTTTTGGAGAAGTCTCTTCTTTATGCTGGTGGATTTCAAGGAGATGGGCTAATAGCCAACTTATGCCCATTGTGGAACAAAATTTTATAAGACGGAGATGAGGTGGCTGATTTTGTGTGAGGGATTTATATTTTTTATAAATATTCAGGACATTTTCAGGGATTATAGACTGAACAGGGCTTATTTGGAAGAACCAGTCTACAAACCAATTTGGTAGAAGAAGGGGTAATTCATTTTTAAAACTTATATACCAGGAATGTTTGGGATTTTCTTCCAATAATATATAAGTCCAGGCCTTTTGATAGTCAAAATAGGAATATGAGGGAGGGTCAAAAGGTCTAGAAAAATTTTTCTCGGTAAAGGGGTGTTGCTTCCAGTCATGGTAAGACAACACTTTGGCTATTTTCAATTTTGAATAGTTTATAATGGAGGGGTTTTTTGAGTCTACAACAGGAGTAATTTCTACAGACCCAGTGTCTATTAAAATAAATTGATAAAATTTTTTATTTTTCTTTAGATTTTCATTTTTTGGTATCCAACTCCAATGAGGAGGAGCTAGACTTTTCACAATTTTCCAAGGATCTTCTTCGTGCCAATGATCTTCAATAGTAACTACATGTTGGCATTGTTCAAGGATATGAAACTCTTTAGGGATAGTTTTCAAGGTAGAAGAGGTGGCCTTTTCTGGGGTAATTGGGCTGTGAGCCAATACTGTAAATTTATTTTCAAGAGGGGTTTTCAAGGTATGAGGTAACTTTCTGGTTTGAGAAGCTTTTGAATATGAAGGGGAAAAGTCATCTAGCGAAAGGCTAGATGGACCCGATTTTTCAGAGGGATTGGGCTGGGAGCCCATTTTCTTGATGGGTGTGGTCATAGGTGAAACCCTGCAAACTTCTTTTGTTAAAAAATCTGGAATTGAATTATTTTTTCCTTTTATGAAATCAATTTCAAAATCAAAACAAGATATTAAACTTTGCCATCTAGCAAAAATTTGTTTGAAACCAAATTTTTAACATCTTTTTCTAAAACTTCTTTCGCCGATTTACAATCTATTCTCAAAAGAAATTTTTTATTTATTAAATCATGTTGAAATTTCTGCATGCATAAAACAATGCTTAAAATTTCCTTTTTAATGGTACTATATTTGGTTTGGGCTGGGTTCCAAATTCCTTAATGGTATTTCACTATTTGCTCAGGATGGTTTCCTATCTTTTGTTTAAGTATTCCCCCATACCCTTGTTCTGAGGCGTCAGTTTCTATTATTAATTGGGCCTCTCGATGTGGGATTCCTAAACAGGGCAAAGTTTTTACTTGGGTTTTTACTTCCTGAACTATTTTGGTTAACTCAGGTGTCCAAGGTTTTGGATTTTTTCTAAGCCTATTATAAAGGGGTTTACAAAGGATTCTAATTTTAAGAATAAAATCTACTATATAATTTACACACCCCAAGAATCTTTGCAATTGATTTTTGTCTTTTATTTCGTCTGGAAATTTTTCTGAAAATTCTATGCTTCTTTTAATAGGAGTAATTGTTCCTTGATATATATCATGTCCTGGTCCCACGACTTCTTACTCAGATGCCAAACTTTTCAAAGTCTTCAGAATTCTTCCATAATTGGTCTTCATATGCAGATATTTGCAATCTTTTCAGAATATGGCCTATACTATCTTCAATTTTGAGACTATTCTTGATATTATTTTCTTTGATTCTTTTCACGACTTGAGCAGCCTTTTCTCTTAGTTGCTACAAATTGGAAAAATCAATTTCATCTTCTTCATCTGGATTTTGAGCCATCTGAATATTATAACAATCTTCAATAGCATCCTTTTCTTCATCTGAATCAGTTCCCAAAGAGGATATAGCATCTAGCAATTGTTGTTTCAGTAGAGCCTTTTCTTCCTTAGAAGAAGGAATATTTTCCAAAATATTTTTGGTAAGAGGCTTTTCAATTTTTAAAGTTGATTGGGCCTCAGTGGATGGTCGTTTTTGATATATATATATATATATATATATATATATATATATATATATATATATATATATATATATATATATATATATATGAGGAGAGATCTTTTTACTCCAAGAGTAAGTCTACTTAAACTTACTCCATTCAATAATTCATGTTCTACATCAAATTTCAACGATTCAACCGTTCAATTTCAAGTTTTTAATGCATAGATCAAATCTGAAAATTTTTAGAAAATTTGAAAATCATTTGATACTTTGTTTCATTAATTTGAATCAATGTATAAAATAATTTTATGATTATCCGTCAATTTGAATTAATGAAATGAAGTATCAAATGATTTTCAAATTTTCTAAAAATTTGTAGATTTGATCTATGCATTAAGAACTTGAAATTGAACGGTTAAATCATTAAAATTTAGTGTAGAACATGAGTTATTGAATAGAGTAAGTCTACCTAGATTTACTCCTGAAATAAAAGAATCCCTCATATATATATATATATATATATATATATATATATATATATATATATATATATATATATATATATATATATATATATATATATATATATATAGAGGGTTATAATAACTTAGGTTTGATAAATATGGTTATCATTTTAATTTTTTATATTTATAAAAAAAATAGTTGCTTATAAAAAATTGTGAAGTTAATATTCAAATTAAAGATGAGCAAACTTCATTAATTTGGTCCCATTAACACCTATACAAATAAATCAAATTGTACTTAATTAATTTTGTTTAATATTTAAAATTCATAAGTTAGTTCAGACCATTTCACATTCCTACTACAACCACAACCACGTGTATTTGTCACCCAAAGTTTTTAAAAAGTGAATGAAGACAATCATATGGCATGAGATTCATATGAAATAAAACTTTATTTTATGTAACAACTAACGTTTTTTTTAAGCATATAACAACTAACTTAAACACACACGTGTTGCATGAAGTAATATGGAGATTGATTTGCTTAATTATATACACAACGATAATATAAATTAAGATTAATATGAAAGCTAGATAATTATATTCTTATTTACTTATATGACAAGATAGCTTTGAATTGATTGAAATTCAAATAATTTATAATTTTGATATAAAGTTTGGATGAATTCAACTCTTTTAACAATATAATTTAAATATAAAGTTTTGGTTGAATTCAACTATTTTAATAATATAATTTAGATATAAAGTTTTTTGAATTCAACTCTTTTAATAACAATAAAAAAATACAAGTGAAAAGAATATATAAAATAGTTTTGTTCATAATTATTTTATCCAACTAACTAGTTAAATTTATATCATCATTATATAAAAGGAATGCCTTTTATAACAACTACTGAATACCTTTTATAACAACTACTTTTAGTTTTTAGTTTTATATGGATTATTTTCTCTTTTATTTTTTTTTTCAACTTCGTAAAATTATCTTTTCTTACGATTAACCTTTTATTTTTTAATTATTTTTTCTTTTAAATTACAATAATTGCTGAAGAAAATATTTTTTTTAATATAATATAAGCACGAAATGTCTTTTTTCTTATTACTATATATAGAGATATAAAATATTTTAACCTTACTAATAATATATAATGAATAACACACATCTAAACTCTTAACAAATTAAGTATACTTTCTTTAAACTACTAGAATCGGCCATATAATGAATTCAAGGTAATATACACATATTTTAGATTCAAATATTATAGTAATTATTGTAATTTTTATTTTTTTATGAATAAAAAGAAACTCATATAGAATTAAAATAAAATAAACTTAAATAAGCTTAAATTAATTATAATTACTAGTAATATATAATGAATAACACACATCTAAACTATTAACAAATTAATTATACTTTCTTTAAACTATAGAATCGGCCATATAATAATGAATTCAAGGTAAATATGCCCATATTTTAGATTCAAATATTATGGTAATTATTGTAGTTTTTATGAATAAAAAGAAACTCATATAGAATTAAAATAAAATAAACATAAAGAAGCTTAAACCGCTATTTTTTATATGACGTAATAGTATATAATAAAAATATACTCTATGCATAATGTAATAAATCACTTACTGTTTGGTAACTTCCATTATCTTTATTTTTATTTAAATATGTAGAAACATGTGTATCTTTTCCTTGGTATAATTTAATTTCAATGATTTCTATCACTTAACTGTGTACATAATAATTAACCAAGAATTTATAATTAATACACATTTTTCAAAATTCTATCAAACCTATTTTGAAAACATAAATCATGTATTGCAACAACAAACCAATTAACCGACATCAAAAGATTTAAATAACCACAATCTATTAAGGTAATAGTAAAACTCAAATAAAAAAAATTAAATACATAAAACAACATTGAAAATTTGAAACACATGAATTAACTAATATCTGATTCACTACTAGAAAAGTGTTATTTTTCTGCGAATTTTTTTATAAAAAAATATTTCCAGAATTTTTTGTAAATTTTCTTGTAATAATAATTTCACAGATTTTTTTTTATGAATTTATTTGTAAAAAATAATTTACAGATATTTCTTACAAATTTTTTTAATAAAAAATAATCTATAAGAAATTTTTGCAAATTTTACTACAATTTTAATAATCATAGAAGTTTTTTTTTTCATGGTAAAAATTTGATGAAAATATTGTAAGAATTTTATTTTGTTACTTGCAGATTTTCTTGCAAAAATAAATTCGCAAGTAATGTTTACTAAATGGTAAAAAACATTCACTTGTAACTTTTCCTGCCGATTTTAATCCTCAAGAAAAATAAAAAATATTTAAATTTATAAGTTTAATATTTTAAAAAAACTTCAAGTCCCACATCGATCGAAAAAAAACAATTAAAGAGTATATAAGTTGGGACAACACTTACCTTACAAGTTGATTTGTATGGTTGAGTGTTAGGCTTATAATCTACAATCTTAGAGTTTAAAAGATTAAGTATCACATGTTGGAGGCGTGAAAACAAATACTTCAGATGAAATTTGTAGTAATTTCTTTAATTTTTTTCGTAAAAAATATTCCTGAAGAATTTCTTGTGAAAAATTCGCAAGCAACTTTCCTGCGAATTTTTTTCGCAAAAACTTTCGCAAGAAAATTTATTGCAAATTTTAAAATTTACAAAAATATATTATTCACAAAGATATTACTTATAGATAAAATTTCACAAAAAAATTCATAGGAATAATGTTTGCAGCAAATTTTAATATAAAATTCACAAAATAAGTCGTATGTAATAAAAAAAATTCTAGTAATTTTAAATTCAAGTCCTAAATATCTGATTGTATTAAAAACTTGATGGTTCATAATGATACAATCGATTAAAATAGGATTACTCATCGAAAAATACTTTTTGGTTTTGACAAAAAAAAATTGTTAAAAAACAACATACAATTTATTTTTCTCGCATACTCGAAAGCACAATGGGCCTTTTTGTTTAAATTTATTTTTAAAGAAGAACAAACAATTTTTAGTCAGTTTTCTACTTCTTTTATATAATAATTTTATATATTTCTCAAAAGTTACTTTTTAAAAATTAACTTGTTATAATATTTTTTTAAGTTTAAAATAATCAAATAAAACATAAATTTTAACTTTAACTAATAAAGCGATATATATATATATATATATATATATATATATATATATATATATATATATATATATATATATATATATATATATATATGAACGAGTGGTTAATATATATATATATATATATCACTTAATTTTTAAACACTCTTTTTCTCTCATTTTTTAAAATTTAATTTGTATTTTTTCTCTATTATCACACTCTCTAAACAATTGTCGAAAATAGCTCAAACTTTCTAATTATATATTAACCACTCGTTCATATATATATATATATATATATATATATATAATTTCAATTATTTTATCATTTATTTTATATTTATTTTTAAAAAATATACAAAACATGAAATTCCGGTTTTACACTAATAATATAATATGATAATTGTTTTGCCAGAAAAAATTTGAACCAAACAAATGAAATTCACAAAAATGAAAAAAGATACATTTTTCCCGTCAGATAAATAAAATGAATATAATTTCACTTCCCAACAATTATAACACATTAAAAGTTAGATATTCTATTATGAAGATATTGTTGTGGTGCTTGATCCTATAAACTTAATTGTTGAAAAATCCTTATTGAGAAGTTGACTTTTGAAGTGGATTGTGAGTCTCCTCTAGGACCATAGTTAACGCTGCATGAGGGTCATGTCGAGTCATACCGTTTATGAAAGAGACTAAGTATAAGGGTTAAGTCAAACTATATACTGATTATAAAGTGATCAATAATGATTTGTATTGTGACACCCTCTACCCGAACATACATATATAATAATTATAAAAACATCTTCTTGGGTTAAATAAAATCTTTAGAATCTAAACAATGGTTCCATTAACATAAGAGTAGAGAATTCACACTCGTAAACTTGAATTATGGTTAAATGCATAATTTATAAGAAAATGAAACATGATTTTTTTTTTCAAACCAAAATAACAATAATGAAATCCTAAACTAAGCCTAACTATGCCATGATGTCACATATCCTATCAGAGTACATCCAATTGAAGCCTAAGCCTCATCACCAACATTCTCATGCTGATGATCACCTACAACACAATTTAAATACATACAAAGAGCAACAAGGGAGTGAGAAACATCCCACTCAGGTTCAGGTGCATAAATAAAGGTTAGGTAACACACACAACAAACATAATACAAGTCACAAGTACAAATCACATATGTGAAGTTAGATGAAAAACACATAGAAGGGGGGGTTGAATATGTGTATGTGTGAACAAAGGAATTTTAAAACATTTTCGCAAGGGACTCCTTCTTCGTCCAGTAAAAATGTTATTTTGAATGCTTAGCAGTAACTGTGCAAGATTGGTTCAACCAACAGATTTTTGCGTTTGAGAGTTTATCGTTTGCACAGGGAAAATGATTCTTAAACGAAAATTTTTCTTTGAAATAGTAAATTAAACAAGTGTGGTTTTTGTCTAAAGATAGTTATAATAGACGATAAGCATTGGACAAAGTTTTCAGTATATAAAATCAACTGAATAAAAGTGCGTTTGAAACATTGAAAAATAATGCAAGTATTTTTATACTGGTTCACTTAAACTGAGCTACGTCCAGTCTCCTTCAAATGAAGGGTTCCACTAGATATTCAATGAAGTGCAAGTATTATTTGTTCAGCCTCTTTAGACTCGTAGTGAGTATTATAGACCACCAAGGTCACGATCACTCCTGATTGGCCAACTTCACTCATTGGCTCTAGTATTCTTTAATCAGCCTCTTCAGGCTAGTAGTGAGTATTATAGACCACCCAGGTCACGACCACTCCTGGTCTCGAGTATTCTTAACCACTCCTAGTTCGTCAACTTCACTCGTTGACGCTAGTATTCTTTAATCAGCCTCTTCAGGCTCGTAATGAGTATTCTAGACCACCCAAGTCACGACCACTCCTGGTCTTGAGTATTCTCAACCACTCCTGGTTCGTCAACTTCACTTGTCGACGCTAGTATTCTTTAATCAGCCTCTTCAAGCTCTTAGTGAGTATTATCGACCAACTCCTGGCCTGCTAACTTCACCATTAGTGCTAGTATTCTTTGTTCAGCCACTTCTGGCTCTCAATGAGTATTCTTTGATAAGCCTCTCTAGGATTTTACAAGTATTCTTTTCCTAGCCTCTTTAGGCTTTACAAATGATGAATATATGGTCTGGTTTGAGTGTTTCGGTTACTCTCACAGAGAGGATGCAAAGGTTTACAACACTCACTAAGGTATGCAACCTTAGTTTTACAACGATTGAGTGTTTAGTTTACTCTCATAGAGAGGATACATATATTTGCTACACTCACTAAGGTACATATTCCTAAGTTACACTTAGAACACCTTAGTCTACAGAGATGAATACACCATGGCACATTTGACTCTATACGCTCTGTCTCTGGTTTCGTTGCTTCATGGACTTGATATCACTCTTTTTCAATGCCAAAACCAACCTTTCAAGGTTTGAAGTGATGATCTATATATAGTCTTGTAGAATTTTCCAATTGCAAGTGTCTATTGAAGCAGATGTAGTCGTTCATGACTAGTTTGATCTTTCATTTAATGTAGAGGATCTCGCATTAAATGTTGCTTCTTGTTTATAGACATTGCATGAAGTCTTCAACATTTGTTAGTTGCTGTGTCTGACTTTAATTGAGACCTAGGAACTTTTTATCCTTTTCTGGTCATCGTAGCTTTAGAAGCGTTATCCTTATCTGAAAAAGTAATGTACTTTTTTTGACATATGCATGATTTTGCTTTTGCGTGTTTTTCTTCTTTTTCTTCTTCTCCTTTAATCACGCGATCATGTTGAGAGCTCTTATATGATTGTAGACGATGTCTTAATTGTCCTTTGAGACTTGATACTTTAAATGCTTTCACGTCAGTCTTTGTCTGCGTCTGTTATTCCATTTGCATCTCAAGTCTTGTTCTTCGTTTAAGCATTAGTCCTTAATGCTTTGACTTTCTTTTGGTCTGGTCAACATTGTAGATGGATAGACATTGTTTCCGTCTGGAATACTTTTTGGTCTGTGCTGTCCTTCGTTTGATGTGTAGTTGACTTTCTTCTGATCTTTGACCAATGCTTCGTCTAATTTCTTATGTTGCACTTGAGGTTTTCCTTGACATACCTTCGTTTGATATTTGTGTTGGCTTTTCGTCTGACTTGGGATCATTTTTCTTCTTGTGCTTGGTTTGGCTTTGTCAAGTTTTCCATTTGATGTTTAAAGCTTTCGTTTATGGTCTTGTTTTGGCCTTTCGTCTGATGCTTCAAGGTTTTGACTTGTAGTAGGCCTCGTCTAGTGTTTGTTGAATGTTCTTTTGTCTCTTGATCAGACCTAGTCTTGTTGCTTGACCAACCATCATCTGATTTTGTTGTTTAGTTCGTCCAGGCTTCGTAGATCTTGTATTTAATGCATTTGATCTTGCATTAAATGTTTGTTAGCCAAATCTGAGTTACGTGAAGTCCTTTGCGTAGTTTGTTTACTTCTATGTCTGACTTCAATCATAACCTAGATATATTTGTACTTTTCCTGACATTGTACTTGCTGTAAAGGCGTTGTCTTTTTACTAAATGGTAGGTGTACTTGCTCTGACACATGCAACTTTGACTTGTGGATATGCACTAGTCCATTTTTCTTCTCTCTTCTCCTATTTTTGATGACTTCATGTGTTCTTCTTGTTAAGTCAGGCGAAGCAATTCGTAAGCCCCACTAAGGTTTTGAATAAAGAAAATATAATGCATGTTGTTATTACTAACTTGTGTATTAATATTTCAGACAAATATGAGAACAGAGATTGGGCTGAACCAAATATCATACAAGACCAAGCCAATATACATGATTAAAGCCTGTGAAATCATCAGATGAAGCATGACAAATAACCAGACAAAGAATAGATAAAGACGTAGGTCAACTAAGGTGCCAGGAGAACAAGTAACAAAAGACGAAGAAGCATTCCAGAAGAAATCATAATCGTCCATTCTCACACTTGACCAAGACAGAGTGAAAAGCCAGAGTCTACCTCTTAGACGAAGATTTAAGTATCTAGACGAAGTCAGAGAATAGTGAAGCACGTCTGAAGCTCATAACAAACATCATCCTCAAATCACAAAGGAACACACGAGGACATCAAGTCTGAAAAAAGAGAAAGATGAAAGAATAGACAAGCGCAAATCCACAAGTCAAAACTGCGTATGTCAGAAGAAGGACACCTACTCTTCAGAGAAAGACATCACTATGCAGTCACACTGATGCACAAAGTACAAGGATGCCCAAGTCATGATTAGATTCATACATCAAAAGGAAATAAGCCATTTAGAGAAATCTCACGTATACAAGAAAATGCATTAAATGAGAAGATCTACATAGCCATGAAGAAATCTCCTATCTGCATCAACAAAAGAGTTCCTCGTCAGCAGACACATCCAAATTCAGACGATGAGCAAATTTATGTGGCCAAAATCATTCAAAAATAATAACGACAAGATCAAAGGACGAAAGGGATGAACATGTGCCAGAAGACAATTAATAACAGATGAAGGTGTTCTATGCACAACCGAGAGCGCAATATACCAGGTGAAAAATGGTAAAGACAAATAAGAAGAGTCGACTACATGACAAGAAAAATAGCACAAACCAAAGAAGAACTCAAACAGAAACAAAGTCTATCTACAGAGTTGAATAGACTAAAGGAGAAGTCAATGCATCAATACTCATACAAAGTTCAAAGTTCTAAATTACACATTGACTAATCTAATCAGAGAAAGTCAGACGAAGATCCAAAACTTGAGAAGCACATGAAATGATCAAACACAGACGAAAATTATCATGAAGAATAGAATCAGATCTTAGAGGAAAACTCAGACATCGTCCACAATCATACAAGAAGCTCTAACGTTAAAGGAAAGAAAGAAAGAGAAGAGAAACAAGTCAAAATAGAAAGCATGCATGTGTTAGAAAAAGTGCATTACTTTTTCAAATAAGGACAACAACTATATTGCTGCATGACCAGAAAAAGACAAACAATTCCTAGGTCTCAGATAAAGTCAAACACTGCTGCCAACAAGACAGAGAAGAATACACGCAATGTCTAAAGACAAGAAGCAACATTTAATGCAAGATCTTGAGCATTAAATGAAGGATCAAACTAGTCATGAATGACTATATCAGCTTCAACGGACATATGCAATGGGCAGATTCCATGAGCCTACAAACATACAATAACCTCAAACCTAAAGAGGTTGCCAAGAAGCAATGAAAGAATGACTATAGGCATTGCCCTGGGCTCTTAGCATTAAGCACCAAAAGTAATATCAAGCCCAAAAGAAAAACAGAGAAATCAGAGATCGATTCTTCATAGTCAAATCTACAATGTATTATTGTATTCATCTCTGTAGTCTAAGGTGTTCCAAGTGTATCTTAGGAAGGAGACCGTAGTGAGTATTGTAATCTTATGTATCCTTTTTGTAAAGAGTAACCCACACACTCAAAATCTCTGTAGGACTAAGGTAATGAAACCTTAGAGAGTGTAAATCATATATGTATCCTCTCTGTGAGAGTAACCCAAACACTCAAACCTGATTATAGGTCCATCATCTATAAAGCCTAAAAAGGCTAGGGAAAAAATACTTGTAAAACCTGGAGATACTAGTCAAAGAATACTCATTGCTAGCCAGAAATGGTTGATAAGAATATATTAGCGTCGACGAGTGAAGCCGATGGGCCAGGAGGTGGTCGAGAATACTCACTACTAGCCAGAAGTGGTTGATAAGAAAATATTAGCGCTGGTAAGTGAAGCTGGTGGGTCAGGAGTGGTCGAGAATACTTGGAAAACCAGAAGTGGTTTAAGAATACTAGAGCTGGTGAGTGAAGCTAGCCAACCAGGAATGGTTGAGAATACTCGTGACCAGGAGAGGCTGTGACCTGGGTGGTCTAGAATACTCGTGATCAGGAGTGGTCGTGACTAGGGTGGTCTATAATACTCATTGTTAGCCTGAAGAGACTGATAAGAAAATACTAGCGCTGGTGAGTGAAGCTAACGGGTCAGGAGTGGTTGAGAATACTCAGGTCTAGGAGTGGATGATAATACTTAATGCTAGCCTAAAGAGGCTGATAAGAAAATACTAGAGTTGATGAGTGAAGTCAACGGGCCAAAAGTGGTTGATAATACTTATGTACTTAATTGCATAAGTATTCTTTTAGCTGCATATCTTCCTTACTTATTAAATCTTTGTGAAAAACTTCGTCCACCAATAACCTCTAAGTGAAATCATCTTTCAGACGTAGACGCAAACTTTGATTAACATATCTAGTATACTGAAGAGCTTTATCTACTGCTTATCTTTAAATGAAACTATCTTGAAAAGGAAAATGCAAGAACTTTAATCATTATTGTTATATGAAACATTTTCGTTCAGTAGACGATAAATCTTTCAGACGCAATGATCTTATGTTAAGCAAATTCTGCATAACCGTCTGGTATCTAAAAGTGCATTGGACGAAGAACATTATTCTTGCAAAAATGATTTAAAATTCCTTTTTACACATACACACATATTCAACCCCCTTTCTATGTGTTTCATGTATAACTTCACTTCTGAGAGTGTGGATGATGAGCAATACTTCTCGTTGTGACTTAGTGGACTTCAGAAGTTTTTCAATATTCTTTATCTGCGTCTAGAATTTAAGTCTCAGTTTGAGAGGTAGACTTTGACTTTTCTTCTCTTCTTGTGTATATCCATCGTCTAGGGTCTTGTATCATCTGAGGCTTCATTATTTTCCTTCTTGTGCTGGGCTTAGCTTTGTTTGATCTCTTCATCTGATGCCTTGTAGCTTTTACCCTTTGTCTTAGTTCTGGTGTGGGAAGTCGGACATGCATATACTCTATTCTTCAGCTTGCCTGTACTTATGTTTTTTTGAAACACTAACACACTTGTTAGAAATAAAAACATGTATTATATTTGTCTCATTCAAAACTTACTGGGAATCGCTTTGTCTAACTTAACAATATGAACAATACACATACACAATCAGTATCACATGCACACTCATTTATCATACAATGATGTCAAGGACTCGACTCATAAATGCATGCATCTGACGCTAATCACATATCACATATCATTGGTGTGCTGCCTAAACAACACACCTAAGGTAGTCTAGGAGTACATGTAGGGAGCTACCCATACACTCTCAACTAGAAGGATGTACTGCCAAGGTCTGGTCGAGATAGCGAAGTTGCGCAAGTTACATCTCGTGCTCACAAACGGGCAGAATCGAGACATCCAAACCGCACTATCCCCTAGGACTCCCCCGAGCTATTACACAAGGAGGGCCTTCCCTAACGATGTACTCCATATCGTACCCGTCACATAGATGCACATGATGCATGTCACGCACATTCACACTTCATGGACTCATCGCTTTACTTGTCATGGAACTTCATGTCTTATCTCATTTCATCACGTTTCACATTCTCATAGTCATAGTGTTCATAATAACACGTATTTCACATCATGTCTCATAAAACACATCACTCATGTAATCACAGTAATAAAACAATTCCCACACAATTTGCACCATCAAACAAGACATAAAGCATGTAAAACATCATAGGGATCACACCCGGTACACCCCAACTCGTGCCCGATGTGAGGTCCCCTTTTTCTTTTCCTTCCCGACTCATTCCAGCTCTCATTTTTTTTCTCATTTTCCCTTTTACTCACTCTCACTCTCTCCTTCATCTTGCTACTGACTTTCTCTCCCTGTGGTGACCTCAAATTGAAGGTGCTAATCAAGCTTAGGCAAGAGTTAGTTGCGGATTTCCTCATTTCTCCGTTCGCTTTCAAGTTCTCTTTTTCTTCAATCTCCGTGGACCCGAAGCTCGGATTTTCTTCAGTCAGAGGTAAGGGAAGCTAGTTTTTCTTAGTAGATTTTGTGGGAAATGAGTCCTTAAACTCATGATGTGGTTGATCCCTTGAAGATTGATGGCTGTATGTGATGAAAAATGGTTTTTTTTGGGTTTTGATGAAAAATTTGGGGTTTTTGGTGATTCTTGGTTGCATGTTGGAAACAATTTGGTTTTCATGTTGTTGGATGAGAATAGGGTGGTTTGGGTGGAATGCATGTGCTTGGATTTCTTGTTTTTGCAGGATGGTTATTCAACAAAGGTGGGAGGGATTGGGTTTACTGTCATAGGCGCTGAGCGCTTTGGGGGCAGAGAGCCCCTGGAACCAATCCGCTGAGCGGTTTTAAAGCGCTAAGCGCTTTGGGGGCAGAGAGCCCCCTGGAACAAATCCGCTGAGCGGTTTCAAACCGCTGAGCGCTTTGGGGGCAGAGAGCCCCCTGGAACCAATCCGCTGAGCGGTTTTAAACCGCTGAGCGCTTTGGGGGCAGAGAGCTAGAGGAGCACTTCTGGAGGCAAAGCGCTGAGCGCCTTGGTGCTTTCAGAATTGGACGTTGCAGTCTTCATGAAAGTTGTAGACTTGGATGTTAGCTTTCCAATGGCGCTGGAATCACTCAAAAAGCAGTTTTAGAACTCTAGATATGGCTGTTTTAGTGAAGAGAGGTTGAGCTGTCAACTTTGTTTATAGCTGCTGCGGTTTTTATCATTTTTAACAAGGTAGATGAAGGAATTTGGACTTGGTCTCTTAATGAGAGTTGTAGGAAATTTGATTATCTTTCATATGAGATAAGGATGAACATGGTAGGAGTAGTATAACCCCCGAAGCGCTGTTTGTTGTGATGGTTGCCATTTCACATTTAGTGATTTGGTTAAGTTGAAAGTTGTTTTAGGTGCTTAGGTGTACTCTTGTTGTTTGGGTGATTAATTGGACAAGATAGATGAGTTGTAAATAAGATGGTTGGGTCGTGTTAGGTGTATGTTGCAATAAGATGCTTAGATGTGCTGTAAGACGATAGGTTGTGCTGATTAATGTTGCCAATGCTGTGTGATGAAAAGTTGTGTTGTGCGGTATGTTGTTAATGATGTAACGCTGAGTTGTGCTATGTGATGCTAATGCTAAACTTTATTATTTGAGTCGAGCTGAATTATAGGCTGATCATTGTTGAATTTTGCTGTGATTGCTGAGCTGAGATGTAATTGATAAATAAGTTGTGCTGACTAGTTGTAAATGTTGAAAGATGATGTTAAGCTGTAATAGATGTGTCTTGCTATGCTGAGCTGGGCTGTTATTGATAATTTTAAATGCTGATTTATAATATGGCTATGCTCAAGAATGATGAGCTGAGTTATGAGTAGTAAGCTGTGTTGAGTACTACTTGGCTGTGCTGTATGCTGATTTTGCTGTGCTGTTTATTGCTAAGCTATATGCTGTGTTTAGCCACTATTGTGGTGCTGTTATAGCCGTTATGTCGGTGCTGTTAGCCACTATTGTGGTGCTGTTATAGCCGCTATGTCGGTGCTGTTAGCCACTATTGTGGTGCTGTAATAACCGCTAGCTGGTGCTGATGTGTGCCTATTTGAGAGGCCATTATAACCACTTGAGGTGGTGTTGTTGCTACTGCTGAGCAGTGCTGATGTTGCCGCTAGGCGGTGCTGTTATAACCACTTGAGGTGGTGTTGTTGTTGCTGTTCTACAGCGTTGATGTAGCCACATCGTGGTGCTGGTATTGATGCGTGATATAAGTTGTGCAGATAAGCTGATACTCATAATGATGAAATCTAATTACATTGCTATGTATCTATTTGTATGCTGATTTTTAATTACACTAGCTTACCCTTTTGCTATTTTCCATGGTGTTTGGACTGCAATGATCATACTGTGTATGGGAGCAGAACAGGAATAGGTGGGCGTCTAGTGGTGAGTCTCCGGCGGACGGTGGAGCTGTTTTGCTTGTGTGGATATTTTGCTGGTAGCTACTTGGGATAGTAGCATTTGGTTGTAATTTTCTTTGGTACACTTTAACCCTAGTCAGACTAGAACTTTGTATATTTATATATTCTAGATCCTATATTTATATACTTGTTCTATCTGTCTGGAGTTTCTAGTGTGCGATGCCGTGTGTAGTGACTAGCCGGGTCGTTACACTTTAGTGGTATCAGAGCAGTTCGAGTCTAGTGGACACTCTTTGGGGGTGGTTCCTTTAGGCTTTTGTTGTGCTGAGCTCTGTGTTGTGTTGTCTTGCTGTGCTGTCTTGCTGTGTTGTTTGTGCGCTGATTGCTGTGTTATTTTGTTGTGCTGTTGATGGTTGTTTGGTTTAGTTATTGTGTATTGAAGATGCTGTTACTTCTATAGACAATGACTATAACCAATGAGCTGATAGCCCGTGCCATGAAGATGGTGGCTATGGCTATGCAGCAGCAAAATTTTTATTTTGCTAGGATGGATGCTAATAGAGCTGCAGCTGGTGCAGCAAGGCCCTTGGGGTCGTAGGAGAGCCGGGATCTAGCTGAGTTCTGGAAATGCCGTCCTCCTCAGTTCAAGGGAGATGCAGACCCAGAGGTAGCTGACCACTGGATCTGTGAGATGGAGAAGATTTTCACTATGCAGGGATGTTCTCAAGAGAGGAGGCTGGCATATGCTGTCTACATGCTGGTTAGGGAGGCTGAGCATTGGTGGAAGGGTACAAGGTGAACTTGATCTGTTTACCTTGGGTGGATATTGACATAGTCTTAGGGATGGATTGGTTTTCTGCTAATCGCATCCTTATAGATTGTGTCAATAGGCGGTTGATCTTTCCTCAGATGGAGGAGGAGCTGTTGATTTCAGCTGGTCAAGCTGAATCATTGTTGAGGGATGAAGCAGAGTGTTGTCTTCTGCTTGCTGCCATGAGTGTGGAGACCGAGTGGGTCATTGCTGAGATTGATGTGGTGAGGAATTTTGCTTAGGTGTTCCCTGATAAGGTGCTTGGGTTGCCTTCTGTTAGGAAGAGGGAGTTTAGCATGGACTTGGTTCCAGGTGTGGGGCCAGTGTCGGTGGCTCCCTATAGGATGGCTCCTGCTGAGCTGGTTGAGCTGAAAGGTCAGTTGGAGGACTTGTTGGAGAAATAGTTGGTGCGGCCGAGTGTTTTGCCGTGGGGTGCTCCCGTGCTGTTGGTGAAGAAGAAAGATGAAGGTAGTCGACTTTATGTGGATTACCGGTAGTTGAACACGTTAACCATTAAGAACAAATATCCACTTCCCCTGATAAATGACTTAATGGATTAGCTGAAGGGAGCATCGATTTTCTCGAAGATTGACTTGAAGTCAGATTCTCACCAAATCAGGGTGAAAGAGGGTGACATACCGAAGACTGCTTTCGGGACTAGGTATGGTCACTATGAGTATGTTGTGATGTTGTTTGGTGTGACCAACGCCTTAGCCGTGTTCATGAATTGCATGAACAGGATCTTCCGGCCGTTCTTGGATAAGTTTGTTGTGATGTTTATTGACGACATCCTTATTTATTCAAGGACCCCGGAAGAGCAAGGAGAGCACTTGAGGGTGGTGCTGAAGATTTTGAAGGCGAAGCAGCTGTACGCTAAGCTTTCAAAATGTGAGTTTTGGTTGGATGAGGTGAAGTTCTTGGGACATGTGATCTCAGCTGAGGGGATTGCTGTTGATCCGGCTAAGGTGGAGTCGGTGTTGTAGTGGGAGCGTCCAAGAACTATTACTGATATTCGGAGATTTGTGGGTTTAGCGGGTTACTATCGAAGGTTCATTGAAGGATTCTCCAAGATAGTAGCGCCTCTAACCCATTTGACGAGGAAAGAGCAGCCGTTCATTTGGACCGGTGCTTGTGAGCGGAGTTTTGATGAGCTGAAGAGGAGGTTGACTACTTCTCCTGTGCTGGTGTTGCCAGATTCTGGTAAGCCCTTTGATGTGTACTGCGAGGCTTCTCACCAGGGTTTGGGGTGTGTGCTGATGCGGAACAGGAAAGTAGTGGCATATACTTCAAGGCAATTGAAGAATCATGAGAGGAATTATCCCACTCATAACTTGGAGTTGGCAGCTGTTGTTTTTGCCTTGGAGATATGGCGACATTATCTGTATGGTGCTCAGTTCAGCGTCTTTAGTGATCGCAAGAGTTTGGAGTACTTGTTTGATCAGCAGGAGCTGAACATGAGG
The DNA here is from genome assembly GCF_000230855.2 of Cajanus cajan. Taxonomy (NCBI): domain Eukaryota; kingdom Viridiplantae; phylum Streptophyta; class Magnoliopsida; order Fabales; family Fabaceae; genus Cajanus; species Cajanus cajan. The sequence goes on from NC_138525.1 coordinate 46,527,724, forward strand.
CAGAGACGGTGGATGGAGTTTCTGAAGGATTATGACTTCCAGTTGATGTATCTTCCTGGTAAGGCCAACGTTGTGGCGGATGCGCTGAGTAGGAAATCCATCCACATGTCTGGTATGATGGTGAAAGAGCTGAAGCTGGTGGAGAAGTTCAGAGATTTGAATCTCTGTGTAGAGTTAGTTCAGGATCACATTAGTTGTGGGATAATTACCATAACTAATGAGTTCTTGAGGCGGGTTAAACTTAAGCAGTTGCAGGATGTTGAGCTGGTGAAACTTCTTGGTTTGCTGAAAACTGAGAAGGCTATTGGTTTTGAGCTGGGCGGAGATGGAATCTTGAGGTGTAAGGGCAGAATTTGCCTACCCCATGATTCTGAGCTGAAGAAAGCTGTGTTGGGGGATTTGCGGAGTGCTTGTGTGTTAGACCACTTGGAAAGCTGAGGAGGAGGTCCTATCGCTGGTTGAGTTCACGTATATGAATAGTTTTCATGCTAGTATTGGGTTGGGGCCGTTTAAAGCCTTATATGGCAGAAGATGTAGGACTCCTCTGTGCTGGTATGAAGATGGTGAGTCAGTGGCTGTGGGACCGAAGTTAATCCTATAGACTACTAAGAAGATGAAGCTGAGTCAGAAGAGGGTGAAGACTGCTCAGAGTAGGCAGAAGTCATAGGTTGATAAAAGGCGTAAGCCTTTGGAGTTTGCTGAAGGGGAACATGTGTTTCTGAAGGTGCCTCAACTTTTGGTGTAGGTGTGAGGTTTGTTGGTTCCTATCAGATCATATAGTGTGTGGGTCCGGTTGCTTATCGGTTGGCTTTGCCACCATTCCTTTCAAACCTACACGACGTATTTCATGTATTCCAGCTGAGGAAGTATGTCGTGTGATGTGCTTCCACTTGGATGCACATGGATTCTTCACTCCTTCTCGGATTCCTTAGATGATTCTTCAAGGATTAGAGACGCCTCAAAGGAGCAAGGTGACCTAGGCTTGCATACAAGCTAAGTCCTAAGAAGGTAAGGTGTCCTAGCTCTACAAGGAGAAGCTCTCAAGGAGGGTAGAGGCTAGGAGCAAAGTGACTTCGGAGGAGAGATTTCTTTGAGAAGAATACTCATTCAATAATGTCCAACGTGTCTACAAAACTCGGTCATAAGGAAATTTATAGGCTAAATTAGGTTAAGGGTTTAAGTTGGGTTTACCTAGAGTTAAGTAAAACCATGGTATGGTTATCTTAACTCTAGGCGCCAAAATTTGAATTCTAAAATTCAAATTTTGGTGCCAACCGGTCACCCTCCCATGTGCACACATTTGGCATGTAATTAGGAAGCCATTTGAGTTGCATTTTGGATCACACCATGTGCATGTGTTGCACATGGCCGAAATGCACACCAAATGTGCTACTAATTAAATGCTAATGTAATTCCACATGTAACTCTAATTAACCTAAATTCAAATGACCTTCAAATGAAACTCCTATGCTACTAGGCCGAAAATACAAGGCCCAAAAGAAATACATGGCACTAAGGCCTACTCCTATACTAGCCCTAATCTAATTGGGCTTGATTCAAGGCCCAACAAAATAAAGTGGTGGGCTTTCCTTGGGCTTGGGCCCACTCTTCATGCATCCTTCTTGCCATTGCTCTAGTAGTTGGGCCCTTAGCCCATGGGCCTCCTCCATCATCCCCTCCCTCTTGAAGAGGATTTGACCTCAAATCCAGAGCATCCTCCTCTAGGGTAGCTAGTCCTGTAAACAAAGAGAGATCAGAAACATTGAAACTAGAACTAACACCATACTCAGAAGGAAGATCGAGAACATAGGCATTGTTATTGATTTTCTTAAGGATTTGGAAGGGTCCATCTCCTCTAGGACTAAGCTTGGACTTTCTTTTGGAAGGAAACCTATCCTTCCTAAGGTGTAGCCAAACCCAGTCACCTTCCTTGAAGATAACTTCCTTCCTACCCTTATTATTGTATTTTTGGTATTTTTCTGTTTGGGATTGAATATGATCTCTAACCCTCTCATGTAATTTCTTGACAAACTCAGCCCTAGATGTGCCTTCTTTATGAATAAAGGAAGCAACATCCGAAAGAGGTAATAAATCCAATGGAGTAAGAGGATTAAAGCCATAAACAATCTCAAATGGAGACATGTTAGTGGTCTTGTGAACCACCCTATTGTAGGCAAACTCCACATGAGGAAGATAGTCATCCCATGACTTTTTATTGCCTTTGAGGATTGCCCTCAACATAGTCCCGAGAGACCTATTTACTACCTCAGTTTGCCCATCAGTTTGGGGATGACATGTGGTAGAAAATAGTAGTTTAGTTCCAAGCCTTGCCCAAAGAGTTTTCCAAAAATGGCTTAAGAACTTAACATCTCTATCAGAGACTATAGTTTTGGGTAACCCATGGAGTCGCACAATCTCTTGAAAGAATAATTTAGCAATGTTACTTGCATCATCCACTTTGTGGCATGGAATAAAATGTGCCATTTTGCTAAAACGGTCCACAACCACAAATATGGAATCCTTTCCTCGTTGGGTTCGAGGCAAACCAAGGATAAAATCCATGGAAATGTCTACCCAAGGAGAAGAGGATATAGGCAAGGGTGTGTATAGCCCATGAGGTTTAGTGGTAGACTTTGCTTGTAAACAAGCAATGCAACTACTACAAAACCGTTGGACATCTCTCTTCATATGAGGCCAAAAGAATTTCTCTCTCAAAAGAGAAAGAGTCTTCTCAATTCGAAAATGCCCCATGAGCCCACCCTCATGGCTCTCCCTAACCAAAAGTTTTCTAATAGATCCTTGGGGTATACAAAGTTTGTTTTCTTTAAAAAGAAACCCCTCAGAAATATAGTAACCTTGGTAAGGTTTTTGAATACATAAAGAATAAAAGTTAGCAAAATCAAGGTCTTTCTCATACAACTCCTTGATGTCATCAAACCCTAGTATTTGAGAACCTAGGGTGTTCAATAAAACATGTCTTCGTGACAAAGCATCAGCTACTACATTAGTAGAGCCCTTTTTGTATTTGATGACATAAGGAAATTGTTCTAAATACTCCACCCATTTTGCATGCCTTTTATTTAATTTATGTTGACCCTTCAAATATTTAAGTGATTCATGATCACTATGTATGGCAAATTCTTTGGTCACAAGATAATGTTCCCAAGTGTGAAGGGCACGAACTAAAGCATATAACTCTTTGTCATAGGTAGGGTAGTTCAAGGTAGCCCCATGAAGTTTTTCACTGAAATAAGCTATTGGGTGGCCACCTTGTAACAACACAGCTCCTATGCCAAGTCCTGAAGCATCACATTCTAGCTCAAAAGTTTTAGAAAAATCAGGCAGAGCTAGAACAGGTGCTTGAGTGAGCTTATGCTTTAGATCTTGGAAAGCTAAGTTATGTTTTTCCTTCCATTCAAAGGCCACATCCTTCTTCACCAACTCATCGAGAGGTGAAGCTAATGTAGAGAAGTTAGGAACAAATCTCCTATAAAAGCTTGCCAATCCATGGAAGCTCCTAACTTCACTTACATTAGTAGGAATAGGCCATTCTTGGATGGCTTTGATTTTCTCGGGGTCCACATGAACCCCATTTTTACTCACCACAAACCCTAAAAAAATAACATTATCTACACAAAAAGTACACTTGTCTACATTGGAAAACAAGTGATTGTTTCTAAGAACAAGAAAAACTTGTCTTAGGTGATCCACATGATCACTTAGACTTTGGCTATAGATTAGAATATCATCAAAATAAACAACTACAAACTTACCAATGCAATCCCTAAGAGCATGATTCATCAACCTCATGAATGTGCTAGGTGCATTAGTAAGCCCAAAAGGCATTACTAACCATTCATATAATCCAAACTTAGTCTTAAAAGCGGTTTTCCACTCATCACCTTCTTTGATTCTAATTTGGTGATATCCACTCTTAAGATCTACCTTGGAAAATATGGATGACCCATGCAATTCATCAAGCATGTCATCAAGCCTAGGAATTGGGTGCCTATATTTTATGGTAATGTTGTTGATGGCTCTACAGTCACAACACATCCTCCATTTTCCATCTTTTTTTGGCACCAAAATGACAGGTACAGCACAAGGACTTAGACTCTTTTGAATCCAGCCCTTCTCCAACAACTCTTGTACTTGCTTCTCTATCTCTTTGGTTTCTTGTGGATTAGTCCTATAAGCTGGTCTATTTGGAAGACTAGCCCCAGGCACAAGATCTATTTGATGCTCTATTCCCCTAAAAGGTGGAAGTCCAACTGGACCTTCTTTGGGAAATATATCATCAAATTCATCTAAAAGATTTTTCACCTTAAGAGGTAGAGTAGTTTCCAAAGAAGATGTGGCAGTGCAAGTTAATGTTCCTCTACACATGAGGATATGAGATGATGATTCAAGAAAGAGAGAAGTTTTGTGTAAAGGTTTTGATTGAAAACTCTCTTCTTGAACTATCTCTAGAGAGGGAACATTAATCTCTCTAGAATCCTCCTTTTCATCAATTTTTAAAAGTTTTTTTTTTCAACTTTTTTTTGTTTTCCTTTTTCTTGCTCACGTTTGGCCTTCATTTGTACTTGATCTTCTTTCACTTGTGAAGGTGATAAAGGATGAAACACAAACTTTTTACCCTTATGTGTGAAAGTTATTTTATTAGTTAGGCCATCATGATGAGTTTGTTTATCAAATTGCCATGGCCTACCTAATAAAATATGACAAGCCTCCATAGGAACTACATCATATTTAACTTTATCTTGATAGTTCCCTATGGAAAACTCTACTTCCACTTGTTGGTTGACCACCATATCCCCATCATCATTAAGCCAATGAAGTTGATAAGGTTTTGGGTGGGGTGTGGTAGTCAAACCCAACTTTTCAACCATCCTAGTGCTACAACAATTGCACCAAGATCCACTATCCACTATGAGAGAACAAGCCTTGTTTGAAATGTTACATCTAGTATGAAAGATGTTCTCTCTTTGGGATTGTGTATCACTAGGTTGGTTATTGAGGATCCTTCTCATCATAAGAAGTTCCCCATTATAAGGGTAAGTAACCTCACATGACTCTTCTTCACTTGCTTCTTCTTCATCCTCACTGGAAGATGAAGAAGTAGTAGCTTCATCTTGGCTACTATAAATATCTTGGCCCCTTAAAATCATAACTTTCTTAGTAGGGCATTGAGAAGCAATGTGGCCTCTCCCAAGACACTTAAAGCATTTTATGTCACTAGTCTTAGTGCTAGTGTGTGAAGTGTTTGTTTTCTTCTCTTTTTCTTTTTCTTTACCTTTGTCTAGGTTTTTAGAGGGAAAAGTATTTTTTTCGAAATCATTTTTCTTGCCCTCCCTCTTGTAGTCAACTTTTGAAAAAGATGATGAGTATGAGCTTTTAGAACCTTTTCTCAAATTTTGTTGTTCAACCTTGATGCAAAGTTGAACCAAATCATTTAAATCCCTATAAGGGAGAAGCTCTACTTTATCTCTTATTTCAAAAGTCAACCCACTCAAAAACCTAGCAATTGTAATATTTTCTTCCTCCCTAATACCAGCCCTCATTAAGTACAACTCCATTGTTTGTCTATACTCTTCCACAGTCATATTTTTTTGATGGAGTCGTTGGAGCTTATTGATAAGCTCCCTAGTATAGTAAGAGGGAATATGTCTCCTCCTCAAGGCACTCCTTAATTCATTCCAATATTGAATTGGAGGGTCATTATGGAGACGCCTATCTCTCACTAAAGAAGTCCACCAATACATGGCGTGACCTTGAAAACTTAGGGTTGCTAAGGAGACTTTTCTTTCTTCATTCACTTGATGACAAGTGAAAATTTGTTCCACCTTCATTTCCCAATCTAGGTACCCCTCAACATCATCTTTCCCATGAAAATAAGGGAGATCTACCCTAGATTCCCTTGGCTTGGGGGCCCTATGCACTCTTCTAGGAGGTGGTTGATAATGATCTCCCAAAGCAAGACTATCATCATTCATTGACTCTCCTAGAGTAGAACTATGGTGGGAGCTATGTCTACTTCGGTGCTTGTGATGTAATTTTTCTTCTTTCTCCTTTAATATTCGAATCTCTTCCTCTAAAGTAGCAAGTTGAGCCTCTCTTTCAAGTTTTTCTTTAAGTTTTTGCTTGGCTTCTTGCTTCTTCCAAAGCTTAAGTGATCTTAATTCATGTGTTACTTTTGACAAGTCATTGTAATCACTTGAATTACTATCACTTTGAGGAGTAGAAAACTCTTCCATTATAGGAGAAAGGGGCTCTTTGAGAAATGATTTTTGAAAATCAATTGTTTTTATGCAAGGTTAAGACTAAGTACTTAGAGGATTATGTATACAAATTGAACTTTGGAGGGAGGTGAGCTACTAAGAGCCACTTAAAAACCAAGCCTCTTCAAGTAAAAATTACTAATCCCCTTTGTAGTTAATCTCTACCAAATTCTTTTTCAATGAAAATGATTTTTGATGTTTTTGTGAACTATGATAAGCTAGACGTATAAAAGCAATTAAAACAAGGATTAAGCAACAAAAATTAAACTACCTAACGTATCCTAAGGTGAGAGCTTGAGAGATACCAAAGATCAATCAAGGACCACTCCCACCAAGTACTAACGAAAATTGTAAACTTAAGGAGAGATGGTTGTGTACCAAAGACACTCCCAAGACACTCCTTGTAAAGGCCAAATACAAAGTATAACAACAAAGAACAAGTGGCTGAAATGAAGTATTAAAAAAACAGCCACAAAGAATTAGTGATGGATTAGTGACCAAATTTTGCAACAAAATTCAAATTTAGTAAGGTAAAAATCGGTCACTAAAAATCCGTCACTAATGCTTATACATTTTTTTTTTTAAAATTCAAATACAATTGAAATTAAACTCCAAGCTGCTTCACGATTTTCTAGTCCAGCATCCACCAAATTTCCAGCCAAGAAGTGTTTATGGTTTGTGTTTAAGGGGTCAAAAACCGCAAGCCACTTTTATCTTCCTTCCTCCTCCTTTCCTTAGGCTTCTTTTGATGACCCTTGTAGAACTAGCTTCCAAGAAGATAGGCTAGGTCAAGCTTAGGTCACTCTTTGATTAGCACAAGATTAGAACAGCAAAAGACAAAATGGAAGGAAAAGAAGACAAGAGTAGATTAAGTAGTGACAAGCTTATATGACACCAATGAAATAGTTGACTAGAACTAGAAGGAATTGACCTAGGAGTAGTTCTAGAGTAGATGCACAAAACCAAAACACTCAAAATAGATGAGCTGAAAAATTCTTTTTATGAATCAAATTCAACTAGCAACCGAGAAGAAACACATAGAGAAACTAACTCCTTAATGGCTTTTTCCTTTTCAAATTAGGTTTAGCACATTTTTTTTTTTAATGTTGTTTTGAATTTCTTTTGATCTTTCTTCTAATTTTTTTTTTATCAAATAGGAGTTGCCTTTTGTTGCTCACAAAAATTGGTCACCAATGATTCTCGGTCACCCTTAATATTAGCACTAAAAACCGGTTTAAACTAGTTGCCAAATACTAGTGAAATTAAGTGCAAATTCAAGTGACATGTGACATGCTTTTTATGCTTGTAATTTAGAATTGCACATGCACGGTTTTTAGGCTCCAACTCAAATTCAAATTTGAATTTCCAAACACCAATTTCAGCACACTCCAACTCATACAAAATCAAACCTCACGGATTTAAAATTTTTGTGTAAGACATTTTCAATAAAATTTTGGAAGCCTAAAATTCTAAGAAAACTACTAATGATCTAGTAGTAGTTTATGAACTCAAAAATGAAAAAAAATTCATGAGCTTATACCAAAGAAAAGAAATGGATCTCGGCCAAATCCAGAAAATTGTTTCAAGATGCAAATCAAAAATTAATAAGGATCAACAAGCATAGCTAAGATAGATGAACATATAAGAACTACACAAACCTACTAGACATGGATTTAAAAATAAAAGACTCAAGCATTTAATTGACCGAATAAGATGCAAAGAAGACTCAAACAAAATCAAAAGCTAATAGGCAGAAAATTCCTAATTGAACACAAGAAGAAATTAGCATGATTCATGAAAGCATATAACATAGGCGCATATGAATCATTCAAGCAATACAAACTAGATCCATCAAATTTTGAAACAAAAACTAGATCTAGGAAAGAATCAACTCAATAGTGACATGAACTCAAAAATTTAACAAGATGAACTCAAGATGAACTCAAGAACAATTTGGAACCACGGATCAAAATTCAAGAAGATGAACTTATCTCTTGAAGACTGAAGCTCTTGATACCACTTGATGTGCTTCCACTTGGATGCACATGGATTCTTCACTCCTTCTCGGATTCCTTAGATGATTCTTCAAGGATTAGAGACGCCTCAAAGGAGCAAGGTGACCTAGGCTTGCATACAAGCTAAGTCCTAAGAAGGTAAGGTGCCCTAGCTCTACAAGGAGAAGCTCTCAAGGAGGGTAGAGGCTAGGAGCAAAGTGACTTCGGAGGAGAGATTTCTTTGAGAAGAATACTCATTCAATAATGTCCAACGTGTCTACAAAACTCGGTCATAAGGAAATTTATAGGCTAAATTAGGTTAAGGGTTTAAGTTGGGTTTACCTAGAGTTAAGTAAAACCATGGTATGGTTATCTTAACTCTAGGCGCCAAAATTTGAATTCTAAAATTCAAATTTTGGTGCCAACCGGTCACCCTCCCATGTGCACACATTTGGCATGTAATTAGGAAGCCATTTGAGTTGCATTTCGGATCACACCATGTGCATGTGTTGCACATGGCCGAAATGCACACCAAATGTGCTACTAATTAAATGCTAATGTAATTCCACATGTAACTCTAATTAACCTAAATTCAAATGACCTTCAAATGAAACTCCTATGCTACTAGGCCGAAAATACAAGGCCCAAAAGAAATACATGGCACTAAGGCCTACTCCTATACTAGCCCTAATCTAATTGGGCTTGATTCAAGGCCCAACAAAATAAAGTGGTGGGCTTTCCTTGGGCTTGGGCCCACTCTTCATGCATCCTTCTTGCCATTGCTCTAGTAGTTGGGCCCTTAGCCCATGGGCCTCCTCCATCATCGTGACCCTGGTCATGCGGTGGAGCTAGATGATGTGCAGGTGAGGGAGAACCTGACATGCGAGAAGTTGCCAGTAGCTGTAGTTGATCATAAGCTGAAGGAGCTGAGGGGCAAGTCCATTCCTCTGGTAAAGGTACTGTGGGATGCAGCTACTGGTGAGGCTACTTGGGAAGTTGAGCAGCAGTGCCGAGAGCAGTATCCATTTCTTTTCCCAAGTAAGTTCGTTTTCGGGGACGAAAACTTTTGTTGTTGGGGAGGTTGTGAGGACCCCTTTTTCTTTTCCTTCCCGACTCATTCCAGCTCTCATTTTTTTTTCTCATTTTCCCTTTTACTCACTCTCACTCTCTCCTTCATCTTGCTACTGACTTTCTCTCCCTGTGGTGACCTCAAATTGAAGGTGCTAATCAAGCTTAGGCAAGAGTTAGTTGCGGATTTCCTCATTTCTCCGTTCGCTTTCAAGTTCTCTTTTTCTTCAATCTCCGTGGACCTGAAGCTCGGATTTTCTTCAGTCCGAGGTAAGGGAAGCTAGTTTTTCTTAGTAGATTTTGTGGGAAATGAGTCCTTAAACTCATGATGTGGTTGATCCCTTGAAGATTGATGGCTGTATGTGATGAAAAATGGTTTTTTTTGGGTTTTGATGAAAAATTTGGGGTTTTTGGTGATTCTTGGTTGCATGTTGGAAACAATTTGGTTTTCATGTTGTTGGATGAGAATAGGGTGGTTTGGGTGGAATGCATGTGCTTGGATTTCTTGTTTTTGCAGGATGGTTATTCAACAATGGTGGGAGGGATTGGGTTTACTGTCATAGGCGCTGAGCGCTTTGGGGGCAGAGAGCCCCTGGAACCAATCCGCTGAGCGGTTTTAAAGCGCTGAGCGCTTTGGGGGCAGAGAGCCCCCTGGAACAAATCTGCTGAGCGATTTCAAACCTCTGAGCGCTTTGGGGGCAGAGAGCCCCCTGGAACCAATCCGCTGAGCGGTTTTAAACCGCTGAGCGCTTTGGGGGCAGAGAGCTAGAGGAGCACTTCTGGAGGCAAAGCGCTGAGCGCCTTGGTGCTTTCAGAATTGGACGTTGCAGTCTTCATGAAAGTTGTAGCCTTGGATGTTAGCTTTCCAATGGCGCTGGAATCACTCAAAAAGCAGTTTTAGAACTCTAGATATGGCTGTTTTAGTGAAGAGAGGTTGAGCTGTCAACTTTGTTTATAGCTGCTGCGGTTTTTATCATTTTTAACAAGGTAGATGAAGGAATTTGGACTTGGTGTCTTAATGAGAGTTGTAGGAAATTTGATTATCTTTCATATGAGATAAGGATGAGCATGGTAGGAGTAGTATAACTCCCGAAGCGCTGTTTGTTGTGATGGTTGCCATTTCACATTTAGTGATTTGGTTAAGTTGAAAGTTGTTTTAGGTGCTTAGGTGTACTCTTGTTGTTTGGGTGAGTAATTGGACAAGATAGATGAGTTTTAAATAAGATGGTTGGGTCGTGTTAGGTGTATGTTGCAATAAGATGCTTAGATGTGCTGTAAGACGATAGGTTGTGCTGATTAATGTTGCCAATGCTGTGTGATAAAAAGTTGTGTTGTGCGGTATGTTGTTAATGATGTAACGCTGAGTTGTGCTATGTGATGCTAATGCTAAACTTTATTATTTGAGTCGAGCTGAATTATAGGCTGATCATTGTTGAATTTTGCTGTGATTGCTGAGCTGAGATGTAATTGATAAATAAGTTGTGCTGACTAGTTGTAAATGTTGAAAGATGATGTTAAGCTGTAATAGATGTGTCTTGCTATGCTGAGCTGGGCTGTTATTGATAATTTTAAATGCTGATTTATAATATGGCTATGCTCAAGAATGATGAGCTGAGTTATGAGTAGTAAGCTGTGTTGAGTACTACTTGGCTGTGCTGTATGCTGATTTTGCTGTGCTGTTTATTGCTAAGCTATATGTTGTGTTTAGCCACTATTGTGGTGCTGTTATAGCCGTTATGTCGGTGCTGTTAGCCACTATTGTGGTGCTGTTATAGCCGCTATGTCGGTGCTGTTAGCCACTATTGTGGTGCTGTAATAACCGCTAGCTGGTGCTGATGTGTGCCTATTTGAGAGGCCATTATAACCACTTGAGGTGGTGTTGTTGCTACTGCTGAGCAGTGCTGATGTTGCCGCTAGGCGGTGCTGTTATAACCACTTGAGGTGGTGTTGTTGTTGCTGTTCTACAGCGTTGATGTAGCCACATCGTGGTGCTGGTATTGATGCGTGATATAAGTTGTGCAGATAAGCTGATACTCATAATGATGAAATCTAATTACATTGCTATGTATCTATTTGTATGCTGATTTTTAATTACACTAGCTTACCCTTTTGCTATTTTCCATGGTGTTTGGACTGCAATGATCATACTGTGTATGGGAGCAGAACAGGAATAGGTGGGCGTCTAGTGGTGAGTCTCCGGCGGACGGTGGAGCTGTTTTGCTTGTGTGGATATTTTGCTGGTAGCTACTTGGGATAGTAGCATTTGGTTGTAATTTTCTTTGGTACACTTTAACCCTAGTCAGACTAGAACTTTGTATATTTATATATTCTAGATCCTATATTTATATACTTGTTCTATCTGTCTGGAGTTTCTAGTGTGCGATGCCGTGTGTAGTGACTAGCCGGGTCGTTACACCCGACGCATTAAATGTCGCACCAAAAGTAGAGCATCGCCCAACGAGTTTAATGTCGCGATTAAAGTGGAGAATTTCACCCGGCGTAGCTTCACACGCGCTCAGCGTGACTTTCCTGCACCCGGCGCAACTTTCTTGCACTCGACACAACTTTCCTGAGCTCGACTTAATTTTCTTGCGCCCAACACAACTTTCCTGAGCCCAGCTCAATTTTCCTAAGCCTGGCTCAACTTTTCCTGGGAAACTATGAATTTGCGCCCGATGCACTTAGTGCGAACCTACACTTTGAAATCAGACGATTTTTCACAACAAACACGTAATCATATAAATAAATTGGTAAAAATCCTCCAAATAACACCTGTAGACACCCAATTTCGTCCGGGAGGCACAAAACAACAAGATAGGACGTTAGGGGCCCAAAAGCCCAAATTAGCCATTTTTAGTGGCCCGGAACGGGCCGTTCCAAAATCGGAACGGGCCGTTCCCAAGTCTGGAACGGGCCTTTCCAAGGCTCCTAAAAAGCCTATGATTTGTTAACCGGAACGGGCTGTTCCAGTCTCCTAAAAGTGGGCTAAACTTGTACCCTAGAACGGGCCATTCTGAAACCAGAACGGGCCGTTCTGGTTCCCCGAAACGGGTCGTTCTGGTTTCAGAACAAGCCGTTCCAGGGTCCAAATTAAGGCACAACGGCCATATCCAGAACGGCCGTTCCGATTTTGGAACGGCCCGTTCTGGACCCCCCTTCTGAAGTCTATAAATAGACGGCTGGGGCTCATTTCTCCAGACTCCGAAATTTCGTCCAGACTTCCTATAGCTCGAAATTTCTCTCTTTTTCTCTCTTCCCCTCTCTTTTTGTATTTCTTGAGATTTTTGTGAGGCATTGTAGTGTGAAGGGTTGCCAAAAAGCACCCAAATCTCCATCTTTGAAGATTAATAGAGCTCGTTCAAGAGGTATTCAAATCAATTTTCTTCTCTCTATTTTATTTCTTACATTTGATAAATATTGTTTATAATAAGAACAATCATGTAGATATTTTAGAGTCAATTGTTAATTTAAATTTTAAATCATGTAAATAATCATCAATAAAAGGGGATATAATATTTAATTTATTATTTCTTATCGCATTAACTTCATCATAGGGTACCGATTTAGGGCGTTGTAAGGGTGCTTAATACCTTCCTTACACGTAACCGACCCCCGAACCCAATTCTGGTTATGAAGGCCATTATTGGATCTTTTAAAAATCTTTTATTTTTCCAATGTTTTTAGTAAAACATTGGTGGCGACTCCATAGAACCTATTTTCAAAACCATTGATTAAGGATTAGTTTGGTGTCCGGGCATTCCTTAATTGATGAGATCTTTAAAAGGATGTTTAAACCATTAGTCGCAAGATCGGAAATTTTCGGGTTGCGACAGATGGCGACTCCACTGGGGACGTTTAAAGAGGGTCAGGCCCATTTAATTGATGAAGTTAATAAAATAAAAATAATAATTTAAATATTTTCCCCTTTACTTTGTTTGGTTTATTTGTTTGCCTTTAATATTTGTTTGCCTGTTTAAATTTAGCATTTGTTTGAAATAAAAATTGTACACAATCCTTTGCACACAACAGTTCCCCCTACACCCGGGGGCATGAGGGTAATAAACATAGGGAGTGGTTGACGTACGACCGGCCCAAGTTTGGCCTTGGAGCCTGCGAGCCTTGTCGGAAATCACACTCAAGGTGATAACCGGTTACTCTAGCCCGAAATACTGCGACAAACCTTAGAGTTTGCCAGGTGACGGCGATAGAGATACTGAGTCCCTATAATGGGGGCACCTTGGGGGCCTTAAGACCAGCGAGATTAGAACTATCCTATACAATGCACTTTTCTTGCAGGGACCACAGACCAAGAATTTAAACGTGATTGTTCGCGGGTATACATTTGTTTGAGCATATGTGTGTTGCATTTGTTTGTGTTTATTTATTTCAAATAGATAAGAATTACAAATAAATAAATATTAATAAAAAATATGATAAAATTTTAACTCCCTTCTATATACCCAAACTTCAAAGCATCATATAGGATAGTTTATTTTAAAAAAAAAGATAAATATATAGCAAAAATCATGCATCATTTCCTTTTAGTAAAAAAAAATGAATGATAAAGTTTAGGCAGAAAACAAATATCATGCATCTTTTAGTTTAGCATATACATTCATTAGAAAATGGAAGACACATAGTATGTAAAGATTTTTGAGAAAGGAGAACATTCTAAAGTACAAGAATCGTGTGCACACACTAAAGAGGCCTACTAGGCTTTGGACTCTCGTCATCCTTTCAATAGAAGGCAAAGTCTACATCTTCTCAGACTTCTTCCGATTTAAAAAGATGTCATTCCTCAACTCAAATAGGAGATTATTTGAAATTTCGAAAAGGAGGCACGCAAAAAAACAAAAAGAAATTGAAGCGAAAAAAAAAATGATGATAAGCTCCCCTAATCCTCCAATTTGTTATCAAATCACTCCAAATTGCATCTTTCTTTTCTGACTCATCAACCTCGTCAATAAAGATGAAAATTTTGGCAATCACCAAAATAGTGGTGAACTTGAAGATCCTATTGATGGTTACTTCTGATGGGAATAACAAGAAGAGAATCTAAGAAGAAACAAGAACTAATTGCAAATCAACGAACGAGCAAGCATGTCCATAGGGACATCATTCAAGCATGAGCTTCTGTAGCCTCAACAGCATCATCAAAGTGCACCAAAAGATTTGTACAAAGAATGTTCTCTAAACAAATAAATCAATGAGAATGATATTTGTTGAATTTCTCAATCATCTTTGCATCCTATTTTGCACTTCATATAGATAATATGTCTTCCTTGTAAATAATAAATAAGAATAAAAAGGGAAACCTAACATGTGCATGTTAATCAAATAATGAAATCACTGGTAGTCAAGTGCAAACTCGATACATCAAATTGAAAACACTTAAAAACCAGTAATTGTGCAAGAAGACTGTGGGGCATAACACGCCCAAATTGACGATTCAAACACCAAGAGTTCCCCATGCGGAAATGACAACTATTGGGATAGGAGGAACAATCAAGAATGAATGAATCCTTGCTTCTAGGGAATTACAACAAAACTCAATTGAAGAATAAAGGCATTGCATGACAAAAACCCGCTAGGATGAAAACTTGTAAAGGGTGTCCTAGGCAAAAATTAGGGTAAAGAAAAAGAATCAAAATCCCGATAGGATACGTCCTATGCAAAAGTTAGGGATACATAAAAATAACAAAAAATAATAAAAAAAGTAATGCCTACTTGAGTTAAAAACCGAAAGGCGGCTTGAGTATTCCCTTTAGAAAGAAAGAATTCATAAAGGTTTCACTCCGAAGTCGAAACACCCACATTCAAGCAAGTGGGAATGCATTCATAATGTAGTTCAACCAATCGTCAACCATGTCTCTCTAGGGGGCAACCTCGGTTAATCTCTCTGTGTATGAATCACGAACTCGGGGCATGCCCGGGCCTCCGAGCTTTGCTAAAGAGGCACGTGTAAATTGGAAGTACTGTTTTAAATGCCATAACATTCTTTCATTTCTCTTCTCCCTTTAAAATATTCACTCTAGGCCTCATCCATCAACCCTTAATAAACAAAATATATTTGAGACAAAGATGTTACTCGATAATAGCATGGAAAGGATAACAAAAGAACAATCAGAAAACCGAACATGACTAGGGTTCAATAAAAATAAAGTCGTCCCACACAAATGCTGCGACAAAGAAGGCCCGGCAGGAAACCCACTAAGGGGGCTGCGCAAAAGTTAGGGCAAGATCTGCTAGGCAACCCACAAGCAAAATTGGGTAACCTAGGCAAAAGAAAAGATCAAAAGAAAAATGTCCGCTAGGAAACACATCTCAAGTGACCTAGGCAAAAGTTAGGACGTTAAAGCAGCAACCTGAGTTGAAAACCTAAAGGTAGCTCAGGGGGATCATCTAAACAAAACGCAACCCCGAGTCATCACTCCACTTTCCAAAAAGGCAAAAACACAATGATAGCTTCTTTGCAACAAATATGCCTTGTTTAATAGCCATAAACACTAAAGCCCACCTTGGCCAGCCATTCTTCTAAAAACCCCTTTTGAAAAAAAAAATCCCTTCTAACAATCTTTTGAAAAAATACAAACATCCCTTCTTTCTTTTCGCTTGACCCTTATGGCATTAAAATGGTACCAAAAATATACACGGAGAATGCACAGTGAATACTCACAGAGGAAAGATCGAGACGTCCCCGAACGGAGTTGGGAGACGCTTGACTACACATTGATAATTGAGGAGCCACTGGAACCTCGTGTTCAAAAGAACATATCCCAACAATGATCATAAACGACATGAATGAAAAGGAATCATCATCATTAACCTTAACACGTACAGGTTAATTTCCCGATATAAAAAAAATGAATTGCATCTTTAGGAACAAACACAAGCATAAACTGTATCGCATGCATATGAGTTAGGGGCATATGGAAGGGCGTTACACAAAAAAAATAAAAGAATCATTCTTGTCTTGCATTTTCTTTGCATCCATGCATCCATGCATTCTACTTGCTATGGGTCAAGAAGAGTCATCAGGACAAAACACTCGTAAAAGCTCAAAAGCCAAGCATAAGTCGAAACGGTGACAAACAAAAACCCCAAGTGATTCTACGTGCCCACTAAGCAAAGACACATCAATAGTAGAATAGAATGGAATCGACCAAGCAAGCAACTCTAAGCATGAAGAGGCCACCACGCCTTACTTCTTCAGCAAATGAAAGATGATCCAAGAGAATGCCAGACTAGGAATGGTTTCCTCACCAAAGCCAGGAGTGGCTTCCGAAATAATACTCATTAATAAAGATTCAGCAAATAACATCATCATGGGATGGGATCCCTCCACCAATGATGACAACACAAAATAAAACAGAAAAAAAGGCAAGCTTCGTACATGTAGAAAAAGCCGAAGCATCTAAAAATAGCAGAAAAAGGAAAGCTTCAAATGTGAAAAAGCTGAAGCTAAACAAAGAAATGAAAAGAAAAAAACCTACAACAAGAAGACGCCTGGAGAGGCATTATAATACTCACCTTGACAAGAGCAACACCAAACTCTTACCAAACATCCCATATGAAGGCGCCTGGAGAGGCATCATAATACTCACATGGCAGGGGCAACACTAGAATCCCTGTCATCCAACATCTCCTGCCCATTCACTTAGGGGCAATCTTTCATCCCACAACGCCAACAAGAAGATATCAAGTACAAGATCAGTAAGGGTTGCTAGATCCCTAAAACTAGTACAAGATCAGTAAGGGTTGCTAGATCCCCAAAACTAGTACAAGATCAGTAAGGGTTGCTAGATCCCTAAAACTAGTACAAGATCAGAAAGGGTTGATAGATCCCCAAAACTAGTACAAGATCAGAAAAGGGTTGCTAGATCCCTAAAACTAGTACAAGATCAGAAAGGGTTGCTAGATCCCCAAAACTAGTACAAGATCAGAAAAGGTTGCTAGATCCTCAAAACTAGTACAAGATCAGTAAGGGTTGCTAGATCCCCAAAACTAGTACAAGATCGGAAAAGGTTGCTAGATCCTCAAAACTAGTACAAGATCAGTAAGGGTTGCTAGATCCCTAAAACTAGTACAAGATCGGTAAGGGTTGCTAGATCCCTAAAACTAGTACAAGATCGGTAAGGGTTGCTAGACCCCAAAACTAGTAGTGGGCCGGCTGAAGCCCTAAATATCAGTCCAGCCTGGAGAGGCTGAGCTCATAATATACTCCCTCTTTAACAAGCCACAAATAAAGAAACACACTACCATGAGACAAGCAGAAGCAGTAGGAAGCATCTACATCAAGACCAGAAGGCTAGATGTTTCGGTTTATAATCCTTATCACCCGACGGAGCATATAAACCAACACTTAGTTGCTCTTAGGGACAAAGATACAGGTAAACACCATCTACCCGAAGGAAATGGTGTGGGGGCATCTACACTACTGAAGTAAAGGAGAAGATTCGGACATAGCAAGCGACATAGGGCATTCACATGGATCTTGAAGCCTAGATGTTTCGGTTCACCATCCTTGACACCCAATAGAGCATACAATCCAACACTCAGTTGCTCCAAGGGGCAAGGATATAGGGAACACCGTCTACCTGAAGGAAACAACGTGAAGGTATATATTGTCAAAATAAGAGTGAAGATCTGAATTTTCACCTCACTATCACAAGAGAAAGAATGGAGCTTCTACTCGAAGACTGAAGATCAGGTGTATAGTTTGTCACCCTCGTTACCCCATAGAGTATGCAACTCAACACTCAGCTACTCTAAAAGGTAATGATACAAGCAAATACATCTATCCAAGAGAAGCAACGTAGAAGCATCACACAAAGAGACAAAGAGAAGACCCGGACGAAATGTCTACGTCTTTACTTGCCTTTGGAAAAACAACACAGTTATTCCAAAGGACAAGTAAAGAGGGGCAGCTGTAAACATCCAATTTCGTCCGGGAGGCACAAAACAACAAGATAGGACGTTAGGGGCCCAAAAGCCCAAATTAGCCATTTTTGGTGGCCCGGAACGGGCCGTTCCAAAATCGGAACGGGCCGTTCCCAAGTCTGGAACGGGCCGTTCTCGTATTGGAACGGGCCGTTCCAGTCTCCTAAAAGTGGGCTAAACTTGTACCCCAGAACGGGCCGTTCTGAAACTAGAACGGGCCTTTCTGAAACTAGAACGGGTCGTTCTGGTTCCCCGGAACGGGTCGTTCTGGTTTCGGAACGGGTCGTTCTGGTTTCAGAACGAGTCGTTCCAGGGTCCAAATTAAGGCACAACGGCCATATCCAGAACGGCCGTTCTGATTTTGGAACGGCCCGTTCTGGACCCCCCTTCTGAAGTCTATAAATAGACGGCTGGGGCTCATTTCTCCAGACTTCGAAATTTCGTCCAGACTTCCTATAGCTCGAAATTTCTCTCTTTTTCTCTCTTCCCCTCTCTTTTAGTATTTCTTGAGATTTTTGTGAGGCATTGTAGTGTGAAGGGTTGCCAAAAAGCACCCAAATCTCCATCTTTGAAGATTAATAGAGCTCGTTCAAGAGGTATTCAAATCAATTTTCTTCTCTCTATTTTATTTCTTACATTTGATAAATATTGTTTATAATAAGAGCAATCATGTAGATATTTTAGAGTCAATTGTTAATTTAAATTTTAAATCATGTAAATAATCATCAATAAAAGGGGATATAATATTTAATTTATTATTTCTTATCGCATTAACTTCATCATAGGGTACTGATTTAGGACGTTGTAAGGGTGCTTAATACCTTCCTTACACGTAACTGACCCCCGAACCCAATTCTGGTTATGAAGGCCATTATTGGATCTTTTAAAAATATTTTCTTTTTCCAATGTTTTGAGTAAAACATTGGTGGCGACTCCATATAACCTATTTTCAAAACCATTGATTAAGGATTAGTCTGGTGTCCGGGCATTCCTTAATTGATGAGATCTTTAAAAGGATGTTTAAACCATTAGTCGCAAGATAAGGAAATTTTCGGGTTGCGACAACACCAAAAGATTGTGGGTCAATCCTGCTACCCAACAATTATTCCCACACTTCGAGCGAAGTTTCTCACTCCTCTCTTACCTTGATGAATAGAAGATGAAGCACGAGTGAAATCGGTCGTCTCCTTCGCTGGGTTCTCCTTGGTCTTCAGAGAGCATAGAAAGAAAATGAATAAGTAGAAGTCTGGAGAATGAAGCGTAATGTAACTTCTAATAACTCCTTAAAAAAATAATAAACAAAAGACTAACACGCCCTTCCTTCCCTTCCATATAATAATAATAATAATAATAAACATATCTTCTCCCTTTTATAAGATAACTTAAACATATTATTAATAATAAAATACATTTCATAAAAATAACTCCTACTCCACTAATTAAACAAAATATAATTACAAATCGTGTCACATAATTAAAAATAGAGCTCATATAACTAATTAAATAATATCAAAAAAATTAAAATAAATACATTAAACGTAAAAATAATTTCTAAAATATTATAATATAAGGTATGAAAACTAGGGTGTTACATGTATACAGGTCAAATTGAATCATACGTGCATAAAGTGACCAAATTAGAGTAAGGTACTATTGTATAAAAATGGCGGACGCAACTCTAAGCAACCTGAAACACCGAACAAACGTTAGTAAAATTTCCCTGAAGCGTGTGATGGCACTGACCTTAAGGAATTGAGGAGCAAAACTGACAATCGAAAAATATGAGAACTCAGAGAGAAGGAAGAGAGAAAGGTTTATTTCGGATGCTAAAATAGCGTGCCGGAGGCCTTTATTTATAGAGTTTCAGAAACCCTAAAAGAATCACGTAAAGCATCCGACAATTAAAGAAAATTAATCTGAATAATTAAGGAAAATAAATCCGAATAATTAAAGAAAATTAATTCAGATTTGTAACAATAAGATTTTAATGACAGAATCAAATTTGAATTTGAAATGTGAAAAATTGTCATTTTCGAATAAGGTTTCCTTAATTAATTAAAATAATTTAATGTAATTTTCTTTTGAAATATCATATATGTGCAACAGGTACAAGCCTACAAGACCGATAGCCAAAGTTCCTAACTAAGTATTAGAAGCGACGTATTATTTGGAGGGTAGTTAGTGACTTAATCCTATAGGAGGCTTAGGTATGCATGCTAACGTTGTGGTATGCCTACACTTAAACTGTCCTACCCTAATATGAATACTATACTTTCTTAGTTTAAGTGTTAACATTTGACAAATTATGTGGTTGTGGATTTTTATCTAAAAATTGGTTGCTGATCTAACTGGAATGAAAAGATCGTGTTGTTGTTGGTTTGGTAACGTCAAACCACTTAGATTGTTCATCTATATTGTAAGAGATCTCTTAGTTGAATATGTGACGATGTATGTAGTTGTTTAGGATTTTCGTATGTGGATAAGTTGCTCAATCATTGTGTTGCTTATATTGTGAATGGTGTTATGTTCTCATATGCCATGTTGATACATGGTTAGGTGATGCTTGTGTTGCAAGTAGAGTTGTTGTTGTAGTGGTGTTGTAAGTTCATGGTGGTTGTTGAATGTTGAGTAATTTAAATTGTATAGTTAGTTTCATATTTCTCTGCTTTGTTGATTTCTTTTGAATACTAGTTTATCCTTACATGTTTCCATTGTGGTTGGGTTGCGATGATCATACTTGATACGAGAATAGGGTCGAGATAAATAGGAGAAGGTGTTCGAGTTAGGAGCCAAATGGATGACGGTGTTGTTTTCTACTATCCTTGTGTAGTAGTTTTTTTGTAGTCATTACTTGATCAACAACCTAAGGTTATTATATCAATACCGGATTATTGTGTGTGCGTGTTTATTTATATATATATGCGTGTGTGTGTGTGTATTTGCATAGTTTTTATATTGTTTCAGTTATTCGTATGTATTTTGCACATGCATATACTATTATATGCATAACCAGATATTTTATGTATATTAGCCTTAAGTAGTTGTAATTATATTTTTCCTTGCTAATAGCTAAATTGTTAAATATAAAGATTATAAAAGATTGTTACATTCATTTTAAGGTCAATAAATAGTATTTTCATTAAGAATTTACGGATATTTTTAGAAGTATCACAAATTAACATCGAATGTCACAAGAATGATCATCTAACCATTTAATAAATACAAAAATAGTTAACAAAGATCGCATAATACTAAAAATTAGGCATAACAATTACAACTTTAGAAGAATTAAAAATATTATTTTTCAAAGATTAAAATTAAAAAAAACTTAATTTACATAGACTTAAAAATATATTTAAGTCTATAAATTATATATATTGTATGCTTTTAACGTTAAAAGTATGTCAAAGATGAATGAAAAAGAAGAAAAAAGAAAAAGAAGATAAATATAAAAGTGGCAGAAGAAAAACAAGGCATAACAGATTAGAGATATGAAAAAAAGTAATGTTATTGAAAGAGTTATAATTTATAAACTGAAACATGATAATATAATATATTAGCTAAAATAAAATTACAAAAAACACCCTACTGAATTTTTTAGAAAGACTCTCCGTCAATACGAACGGTTAGCTTGATGTGACAAAGTCAATGGGATAATATATATTTTTTTATCCTAGAGAAAATGGGATGGTATTTTATTAATGAGAAAAATATGTTAAAGTTCCACTTCAACGTCAACTATATTTATCCAAATTATTGTTCAGGCACTCCTAGAAGAGCAAGCATCAATGTCATAATTTTTCACACTATCTTTAAAATCTCATAATGGATTATTTTATAAATATATAGATATAATGTCATCTTATGACTTTTTTAATAGACTACTCGTAAATATATATAAATATATTGATATTTTAAGTAAAATTAAATTCAAATATTTTATGTAACGATCCGCCGTAATCTGTAACGACCCACCGTAGGCCATCACATCAATAATCAATATGACAACTAAAATAAAATAATATATAATAAAGAAAATAGAGCAAAGGCCAGCTACACTAGAGTGTAAATATATAATAATGTATAAATTGTTTTCATCATATAAAACATAATTTTATAAAAGAGTCATCCTCAGCAAGGTTATACAGTAATCCAAAAAGATAATGAATATACAACGTCATGAAGACATCAAAATAAGACACCCTAGGTGCTGGTCAAGCTCTAAGCCTAACCACTTCTCAAAGCAGCTACCAAAAGACTCCTTGCTATCTCAAAGTCTCACACCTGATCTGCTCCTCCACATAGTGAGATCATCACAGTCCACATCATAGAAATATAAGGGTTAGCACATATAAAACCAATTATAGTACAACATAATGAAATATCATTAAACTAGATATTCATCAACAGTATGTATCCATACCAAGCGAATGACAACATTATAACAAGTCATTTCCATGCCAAATATAAACCAATCCAAAGTCCAATGTATACACATTCATACCAATGCATACATATTCTATGATAATAAAGAATCTATAACCAATGTATACAATCCATACCAATGCATACATATTCCACATCCAAACCAAAGTCACACTACTGTATAATCCCATGAAGTAGCCAACACATCCAAACCAAATGTTGGCCTCAACACATCCAAACCAAGTGTTGAATTTGTGAACATGTCACCTGGCCGTGTCACACACCTAACCTCTCATGGAAAATATACAGTTGGGTTACGTCGTCACGTAACCCTGGTGATCGCGGCCACTTCATCCATCGGTATGACTCGGCCTTGCCCCCATACCGGTAGCAAATAGAATACTTAAAGGAGTACTTCAGAATTCACCTAATATCTAAAGTAGTTTATTATATAATCTTTGGAAAAGTTCCATATTGGAATCCTCACCATGGGACTCCCAAATTACATATTTTTCCAAAGATTATATCTTGATCTCACCAAGAGATCTCCTAATCCATACCATAACCTTACTCCTCTAAGTCTTATTAGCCTTCCAAACGAAACACACATAGCATATTCCATAATTACATACAAAATTTTCCATAACCATGCCAAATTACTCAATATAACAACATAAATAATTAAACACCAAAAACAACTATCAACTTAACCAAATTACCCTTTGTGAAATGACAATCTTAACATAAAATAGCATATTAAGAGTTATACTACTCCTATCATGCTCATACTAATCTCATATGAAAGATAATAAGATTTCCTACAACTCTTATGAAGACATCAAGTCCTAATTCCATCATCTACTTTGTTAAAAATTCTAAAAACTGCAACAGCTATAACCAATGCTGGCAGCTTGACCCCAGTTCACTAAAACAGTCATATCTGGAGTTCTAGACCTCCTTTTTGGGTGATTCCAACGCCATTGGAAAGCTAACATCCAAGGCTACAACTTTCATGAAGACTTCAAGACCAACATACTCACGCCGGCGCACTAATATCACGCCCGGCGCAAAAATCAAATAGAGACCTACAGAGGTCATTGCGCCTGGCGCAATTATTCTGCGCCCGGTGCAATATCAGTAACCAAATTGCGCCCGACGTGACTAAACTCGTGCCCGGCATGATTTGTCAATGATGTTCTCTGATAAATTCACGCCCGGCGCCAAGAACTGCGCCCGGCGCAATTACAACCAGAAACCCTCGAAAACCTTAAAAATTCCTTCCAATCATGAATCCAATCCAAATTACATGAGTTTAAACCATTATAAAGCATAAACAATATCCAAAAACAACATTTTAAGCAATAAAATCAAGTATTAACCATTATTCCACTGGAAATCATGAAGAAATCATGAAGAACCCTAACCAAACCCTCTCTAGCTCAATCATGCGTAAAACATGGAATCAATGTGATATTTCAACTCCATACATACTAGATTAAGTCTTATAAGTACTACCCTTACCTCAGAAACTTCAAAAATGCAAGATTTGAACAAAACCGTCAAATTCCCAATTCAAACTTCAATCTCACTTTTCAAGGCTTTAAAGGTTGAATCTCTTGAAACTCTAGTTGTGAAGATTGATCCTGGCTTGATAAGCATCCTAAATGTGTCCTCAGCTTCCCTCCGGACCAGAGCCCCTCTCTCTACTTTCTCTCTCTAGAACTGTTCCTGTCTAACAAATGAGACCCTTTAGTCCTAAGTCCCTATATATAGCCATTTTATGAATTTTCCAAATTTCATCCTTAGCACCTATTCACCTCAAATATCCTATTCCTTGAAGTATTTCAACTCCCTAAGCTCTAAAACAACCTCAAATATTCACTTAGAAAGACCGGATTTATCTTATGTTCCTATCCTTCAATCTCCTACCCATCCTATTCCTTTCCATGCAATACTCACAACTCACCACCATATGAAATGCAACATGTATCAACACACAAACAAACATCAATTTCAGATACGTATGCTTGGAATAATGAGTTGCATGCCATAATACTTCACTTAACCAAGACGAGAAGGAAGGTGATCAGTCTTCTTCCCTCTTAGTACCAATTCAGTATAATGGTGTACAATGCATCATTCACCAAATTAATGCACACACATGCCTATATAAACCTCTCAAAACATCAACCTCTCATCTCATACTACAAAATCACTACTATGCTTAAACAACTAATTAAAACCACATCAACATACAACATCCACAGAGGTAAGTACATTTCAAATCCACATCTCCATAATCCAATCCAAATCCATATAAACAACATATACATACATGCACATACATACATACATATATATATATATATAGAGTATATCTACCAAATAGCTCGGTATTTCCATGGCGTTACATGATCCCTATACTCAGTAGAATCACATTAATTATACTAGTCAACTAAGAGAAGATATTAAACTAGATAACCAAATACATACATGTATATATAAAAGTAATAATAAACTATGTTTCTATGCACAAAATATAATATTATATATATATATATACAGTCATCCAAAATAATAATACTCTTCTAGTGCCAATCAAGTACAAACAAACAGTTACCTAATATGGTAACTCTAATACTAGGACAAAATTCCCCATCTCTTAATGGTCCCAGCAACCAGCTCCAACCTAACCCTGATTTATTCCCATACACAGTATGATTATCGCAATTCATTCACATGGAAACAAAAGGGTAAGCTAGAGTTCAATAATCAATCACGTAAGCATAAGAATAAACATTTATGCTACACCATAATCAAATCACCAATCATTCTCACAGAGTCACACCATACACTTTATCATACACTACTCATGTAATAAATGCAACTCATGACAGATATCAATGCATATCAATCATCTAATGCTCGTCACACATTCACCTAGGAGATCTCCCTAACAACAAAGCAATATAAGAGACATCTCATCCTACCGAAACCACCTCAACCCTTTTCACGCCTAATGCATCTACTCGATCACAACAAATCGAGATATAAATCCCCACTCGAGTTTACTCAGATGATCTCACTTACACACTTGAAAGTTTGATTCTACCGTCAGGTATAACACAGTTGGATACTGGCTTTCCATGACCTTGGCATGCATTACCAAGTCACTTGTGGAGTTCTCCCACCGACTATCCGCAAGGAACCACGCACCTTCTCCAGTACTTGGTTAAGGGAATAACCCTTGACCTCAAACCTTGCTCCAACACTAACTAAGGACTTAGAGGAGACTCAACCAAACCAGTGGCCTATCCAAGCACCACTCTCACCCACAACTAGTGGCCTATCCAAGCACCACTCTCAAGAGACTCTATGTGAGCTCTTCCAGTTCAAAAACATTTTCCCTCTCCTCAAGTCCTAGGCTAAACACATGCCATAAGATCACATACAAAAATGCATCATACATCATACATGGTCAATCCACCACTATGATCAATATTATCGTCATATGAAAGTACATACCAAATCATGTTTAATCATTCATATATAGCATTATCAAGCATACATATGAATCAATCACCAATTTACATCATGTATCATACATATATGAACCATTATTCAACATAGTATCGTACCAATTTCTTAATCCACGTGATAATACTTAAAAAATCAAAATAACATGCATCTCCCTTTGACAACTGTCAAAGAAAATAACACGTAGAGAGTTATACTCATCCAATAAGCTCAAACCTATTTCAAAAGAAAGATAAGAGGATAATTTACAACTCTTATGAAGACATGAAATTCTAAATAAATCATCTACTTGGCTAAAAATGTCAAAACTCGCAATAAATGATCAATGTTGACAGCTTGACTCCTGTTCACTAAAATAGCCATAACTAGTGTTCTAGACCTTCTTTTTAGGTGATTCCAACGTCATTGGAAAGCTAACATCAAAGGCTACAACTTTTATAAAGACATCAAAGTCTAATTCGAAAAACATAAAACCGCTCAGCGCCTCCCAAAGGGCTTAACCCTTTTAAATGGCTCAACCGTTTCAAAAGCACTCAACCCTTTGAAACGGCTCAGCCCTTTGGTGCCAGAAATCCCCTCTTTGTCACGCAGCCCTTAAAGGGTTCAGCTCTTTAAAACGGCTCAGCCTTTTGATGACAAAGACACCATGTTCTTCACCATTTTTGGACCTCCACACTTGAAACTCAAAAAAAAAAAAAACTACATGCAATGGAAGAGATAGCATCCATGCACCAAAAACAATTCAATTCAAGTCTTAGAAACAACATGCACTCATCCAATGCATCAAGATCAACCAAAAACCCCATTTTAGCTCGAAAACACGAAAATGAAAAGACCCCTCAAATCAACAAATCAATCTCCAATTCATGCATCAATTGAGTTTCTAAACTCACATGCAACCAATATATCACAATCCTGGCGTCTCTTACTTGAAAATTGGCTTAGAACAACCAAGAAGAGGAAAAAGAAGAAGAAAAATTCCTGAACGGTCGACCCGCAAACTTCAATATGCCAAAATCAAGCTTTCTAGCCTGAATTCAAAGAAAAGACAAAAGAGATTAGTGAACTAGAAGAGAAGAAGAACCAAGCAGAGAAATTTGGAAAAAAAAAGGAGCTCATGGATCCAGAGCTCTTCTCTCTAAAACTTCTATCTAGATTTTCTTTGAGAATGAACTTATGAGGTTTCGTTTTCAAAGAAAATCTTATATACCCTTCTCTCTAGAGTTAACTAAACTCTAAACAATTAACTTACTACGTTACACTAAACACAAAGATTAAAAATAATATGATGACAAAAATTAATAAATGTATCATTTAATGCGAGACAAATCTAAAAGCATACAAAGAGTTAATAAATAAATCAATAAATAAAATGTATAATTATATCAATTGAATTGAACAATGTACTATCTTTAAATTTTACTGTCATCATTGTATATTAAAATATTATATTAATTTTTTATTTATAAGATAATTTAAAAATAATCATTAATTTTTTAATAAGATACTTTATAATTTTTATAAAGTATTAATCTTATTTTTTATTTCTATTAAATAGTGTATTATTTTCTCTCACTTTTTAGACTCTCATAATTATTTATCATTTTTATCGGATTGGTGCATAAACATTTATTAAGATAATATACCTTATGAAGATTTAAAGATAAGTAAAAAAAATTAAAATTGATAAATTTGTTTTATAAGTCCAATAAAATCAACTAACATAACTATTTATATTTATTCGTGTGATTCAATTAAAAATAATTTATAATAAAGATAAGAGAGAGTAATTGTGTGAAACAACTATTAATTTGAATGATGTCAAAATTTAAATTTATAAACATTAAACTTATAGAAATATAATATTTTTAATAATATGATATCCTAATTAAGTATTTATTTAAGAGAAATGTTTGAAACATATTTTTTTTGAACACACTCTTTTTAATTAGTTAGAATTTATTGAAAAATATTAAAAAAAATTATTGAGTCTCACACTCTATTTAATGTCTCTCTCTTGATTTTATGATTTTTAATAAATTTTAACCAAAAAGACAAAATGTTTTAAGATATATGTGTTACATAATTTGTTGCTAGCATTCCTTATCTGATTAATAATAAAGTTTAGAGAAATAATAAAATACTTTTATCCATATTTTGAAATTACTAAAACTTCTCTCATATTATAGGCTAAGAGTGTGTTTGGATAGTGAATTTAAATGGAGTAATTCATCTGTTTGAAGAATTTCAAATTGTTTGAGGTGAAATATTTTATTTGGATGGAGAATTTACAAAGAATTTAAAATCCAAGCATTTGTGAAATTCCTTGAAATAGTAAAATTTTAAATTCTCTCAAAAAAGTAAGAATTTAAAATTCTTCACATTTTTTTATTTCACTTATATATTTTATCTTATCTCTTCACGTTTAAAATTATTAAATATTATCTAATAAATTTTAACCAAAAAGACAAAATGTTTTAAGATATATGTGTTACATAATTTGTTGCTAGCATTCCTTATCTGATTAATAATAAAGTTTAGAGAAATAATAAAATACTTTTATCCATATTTTGAAATTACTAAAACTTCTCTCATATTATAAGCTAAGAGTGTGTTTGGATAGTGAATTTAAATGGAGTAATTCATCTGTTTGAAGAATTTCAAATTGTTTGAGGTGAAATATTTTATTTGGATGGAGAATTTACAAAGAATTTAAAATCCAAGCATTTGTGAAATTCCTTGAAATAGTAAAATTTTAAATTCTCTCAAAAAAGTAAGAATTTAAAATTCCTCACATTTTTTTATTTCACTTATATATTTTATCTTATCTCTTCACGTTTTTAATTATTGAATATTTAAAAATATTTTTAAAATTATTAAATATTATCTAATATTAATTTTTAAAATTATTAAATACCTAAAAATTGGCTAATATTATTTTCATAAAATTTAATTTAAAAATCTCAATATATAAATATTTTTAAAATCAATTTTACCACAGTAAAATTAAATTATCATATTCAAACTAATAATTTAAATTTTGAATTGACTTATCCAAATAAAATATTTTAAGGATGATAAAAATTGAAATCAAAATAATTCAAATATCAAAAATTTTAAATTCTTTAAATTTATAAAATTTCTCATCCAAACAAAGCTTTGAACCGTGAAGAACATAGTGTTTTATTTTCTTCTTTTCAATCCCTTCATGTAAGAGTTATGACTCGTATATGAATATAAAAAGATATATTTAATTTATTTGGAACACGCGTGTATGGTGAAAGCATAAGTCTAGAGGCATTAGATTACACGAAGTAGTGACTAAGCAAGATGACGAGATAAAGAGGTCACTTTTTCACTCATTTCCTCCAACCTTCCTTCATTCACACTATAATATATTTCACCACCCAAACCATTTCATTTTCATTTTCATTTTCATTTTCCCTCACAACAACAATCTTCAAATGGAACCAACAACGTGCCTCAATCTTAACCTCGATCCTTCGACGCACATGGACGATGTTTTGTTACAAGAGTTGCGTCGTCTAAGTTGCGAGAACAAGAGGTTGACCCACATCTTGACCCAATTGTGCGACAATTACATGGCTCTGCAAAACCAATTGAACCAATTGATCAACAACACAGATTTTGAGCAAGACCCAATTGAGTCTCGCAAGAGAAAATTAGCTCATGAATCTTGCACCATCAAATTCAATGCTGAGTGCAGCTCCATCACCCACAAAGATTTCAACTCCTCCCCTAAGGTTTCCAAAGTTCTTGTCAAGACCGAAGCATCTAATAATAGCTTAGTAAGTTCCTCAAATGAATACTCATTGCACACAACTTTTCTCCCTTAATTTAATTTCAATGGTTAAATTTAACGATTCCAACTACTAATTGGGATTTCTGAATTAAAGTATGTCATGGATGGATATCAATGGAGGAAATATGGTCAGAAGGTCACTAGAGATAACCCCTCTCCTAGAGCTTACTTCAGGTGCTCCTTTGCCCCAACCTGCCCCGTAAAAAAGAAGGTAATTTTTCATAATCATTATTTAAACTAATTAATCCGATAAACTATTATTTTTATGATATAAATAAAATTATACAAATAGATCGACAGTGGTACAAAACTATTTTATATTATAATTGTATTATGATTAAACTCGTTAACAAGATCAAACATTGAATATGTGTAAATTATGATTACCCAATTTGATTTAGGTGCAAAGGAGTATAGAGGACCCTACAATACTTGTAACTACTTATGAAGGAGAGCACAACCATGGTCGACAGCAAGCAGAAATATCACTTGTATCAAAGCAAAGTGAAAATGAAACCCCTAAAGCTAAAGGGTCAAGTCCTGTTTCCTCACCTACTACTACTCCCACCGTAACGCTTGATTTGGTCAACTCAGGATTGGTTGAAAATGGTCAAAAGTCCTCTATCCAGCAGTTTTTGGTTCAACAAATGGCCACTTCTTTGACAAGGGATCCCAATTTCACAACAGCTCTTGCCACTGCCATTTCAGGAAAAATTCTAGAGGCCAAATGGTGAATTAAATTTAAAGAACAATTAATCTTCTTTATTTTAATTCTAAGAGAGACTATTTACTTAAAGTAAGTTCAAGTTCAAGCACAACTGCACTGAAGAGGGATGGTATTACTCTGTCTGCTGCTTTTGAGAGGATGCAGAGGCAAATAGTTGGAATGTATATAGAAAATTCACTTGAAAAAAGAAAATTAAAAGTTGCAATTTCTGTGCCTCTTGGTAATATACATGTTCTGGATTTCCTTTTGTGAAATAAATTTGTATAAACTTCTTTTTTTCCCATCTATGAATTTAATTACAGTTCAATCTCTCTATACAACAAGTAATTAATTAACATACCGTGTGTTTGGGGACAGTACAAGACCATCTAATGCATTTTATTGAAATATAAGGCCAAACTAGTTAGAGGTTGCTTCCACTATAAACACGTATAAAATGTGTACAAAATAATTAAATAAAAATAAAAACAAGAATATATAAAATGTAACAAAAGTTATTTTCACCCTTTTATTAATTTAAATATTATATATATATATATATATATATATATATATATAATTTTATTATTAGACAAAACTTAAAGCCAAACTATTGAGAAATTATGAAGACTAAATGTGAGTTATTGAAATTTAAGACTAAGAAAGCCAATTCACTTAAGCTAAAGTATAAGGTTTAAAAGTGTAATTATCATTGCTATAATGAAGGAAATATTTGTACTTTAGCGTGTATAATCACTTGAATCCTTAGATATACTCGAATTCACAGTCAAATGTTTTGTCTATGCCTAATCCACAATTGGGAACCTCCTTCATGTACCTCCTTAACTCACATCCAACTCGAATCTAATATCTTATATGTACATTTAGAAAGACAACAACAATATATTTACTATATGAAAATATTGAAACACAACAACTTTATGATTTGTAATTGAGAATTATGAGATATTTTGGGAGTGCATATTCCTAATTATTGTTGTAGAATTGTCTCTAGGAATATATCTAGCACAACTTTAGGAAGGTAGGAAATTTGATTCCCGTGTTCACCTTGCATATATTATTGTCAAAGTTGCGAGTACAAGACAGAAAAATTCCTACTACAATTGTGGCTTGTTATGGTATCTACTAAATTTAGTTTGAATGCATAAATTTCACTCCATCTTGAATAGTCATATACATTGTAGACTTAAAAGTACATGAAGCTAACATTATTTGTTAAGGGAAAGGTACATTAACTACAAGAAAATATATACTAACACTTATAAATCGGATTATAAAAAGAGACATTTAAATCTTTTCTTCCACCAACATAATACATGTTTTAAAAGCTAGAGAATATTAATCATTGCCCAAGTATGTATTTATTCTATAAATATGAACTTCTCACTAATATAATC
The DNA here is from genome assembly GCF_000230855.2 of Cajanus cajan. NCBI lineage: Eukaryota > Viridiplantae > Streptophyta > Magnoliopsida > Fabales > Fabaceae > Cajanus > Cajanus cajan. Next base: position 46,559,913 of record NC_138525.1, read on the forward strand.
ATTCAAAGACTATTATTCACCTCTTCTCACTTCATAATCTTCCTCATCCTCTTTTAGTGACCTACTAATAATCTTCTTCATATTTTTGTAGTGGCTTATCAAATTGTTATGATAATCTAATCATATTTTGGTAGGTCACTAGAAGAAAATGATAAAGATTATGATGAAGAGAGGTGAATTGATGGAATCATGCTTTGGAGTACAAGAGGTGACATACTCAAAGATCCAAGAGGAGTGGGCTAGACATGGAAGATTGGGCCAGTCTAGGCCCAATGGGCCCTATGGCTTTGAAGGCCCAAACCAAGTTTTCAATATGGGCCTATCTTGTTATGAACAATCTTATTACATTTTGTTAGCATAGTTTGAATATATTTTGGTCTTGTATTTTGGACCATATAGAGTAGCATTTTAGGTTGTAGGCTAGTTGGGCCTAGTTTTGGGCTTCATGGGCCTTTGGGCTTTTGGTACCCAATATTGGGCTCATTTTAATTCTTGTAATTTTTCCTTTCCATTGTATTTGATTGACCATTGTATTTAGGTCATTAGATTAGGAAAATACAAGAAAAACTAAAGTAGGCTAACTAGGTTACATTGAGTTTAATTTGGAAGCCATTTAAGTTACATTTGAGTCACATGTTTTGCACCAATGGGTGGCTGAACATGTGACACTCAAATTAACCCTAAATGACTCTCAAATCAGACCTAGATGCAAAGGATCACCTAAACTCACGGCCACACTCATGTGCATCAAAATTTGAATTCAAATTTCAAATTTGAATTCAAATTATAGGCGCCATTTTGTGTAGTTTGGTTTAGGCGCCTAAGTGTCTCAAAATCGTGCCTACTTAAGCTTGTCCTTCACCTATTGTGATCACTTTTGAATATATGAGAATTTCTAAATTCAATCTTCAGCTAATTCCCTCAAGAGTCACCGAAGTTTCCAAGAGAGAAAACCTTAAGAGAGTGCCTTCAAAACCATTAGGAAAACCTAGATTCCTACACTTTGAAGTGTGTAATCCCTTGAGAATTTGAGCTTGGATGCTTCCTTCTTCCATTTCCGCAAGAGTTCTTCATCTCTACGTGTTCATCAAGTGTGTCTTAATCTCCATTGAAGAAGATCCGAGCCTAGGAGGAGCTTAGAAGGAGTTTGTGTTTCACTTCTTCTACTCACCTCCATCAATTTTAGTATCAAGAGCAAGGTCTTCAAGGAGATAAGTGTTCTTCAAATTGTGTCCGTTTCTTCTTGTGTCTTATGTTGTTTCTTTGCTGTTCTTATTTGTCTTAATTGAGTTTCACTTTCGGATCTATATTTTGATGTTATTGTGTTCATAGATCCATTGTTGATTGTCTTGATTTTCTTCCATAATCAACTTGTTAGGAACTATTTGCTTTGTGCTAATTTTGAGTTTATTTTGAGTCTCTCCATTCCTTGTATGTGTCTGTGATTGGACCTCATGCATATGCATTAGTTTTTGTTTTTGAATCCTTATTTTGTCTTAGAAGTTTGTGTTTAGTCCTTATATGTTGCAAATTCCTTGAATAGCATGTTTAACCTAGTGTTATTTTGAATTTTGTGTTTACATTGTTGTTTCGGTCATACTTCATTTGTGCCTACCTATATGTGCTTTTTCTTTTACCTTATTGTGTTCATAATTTGCTATTAGTCCTAGCAAGTTTCCTTAGAGTTAGGTTTCCATTGTGTTCTTAAAGTTTTCAAATCACTTTCCATTGAAAATCTTATAAAAATTTTTGACTCAAAATTTCAAGTGCTTAATTCTACTTCTAGTGCACTCTTTCTTGTGGATTCAATTTTAAAAAAAATTAGAGGCTGAAAACAGAGATAAAACAGAGCCTAAAACAAAAGAAAAGTCTTAAAGTTCAAAAGAAAAGTGTGCAAAAAGAATTCAATACCAAAACCTAAAGACTAGTGCACTAGTTTCTCATTTTCACTTGAATTTTGACCTAATTTTTTGGCTAACTTGTAGTCTTGGTTTCTATAGCTTGGAATCATAAAAAAATTTGAAACAAAAGGCATTTACCTTCTCTGGAATCTTAAATTGAATATAGAAAAAGAAAGAATAAAAAAAAATATAGAGAAAACAATTTAAAAGGAAAAAGCCGAGAGGTGTACAAGCTGAAAAACCTACTTGATTCCTTGATTTTGTTTTGACTACAACTTGTTCTATACTTGTCCAATTGATTTCAATTTTTTTTTGTTTTGTTCATCCATTCTAGTACCTATCTAGTAACATTCCTATCTGAGTGCTAGCTTTATTTTGGAGTCTTATTTTTCAGTTTTACTTGTTGAACCTCTTTGAGTCTTGTCTTACACATATTACTCTTAATTTTGGTATAAGCTTTTCAAATTGTGCTTCTATTGCTTGTCTAGTTTTCTTTCAATAATTTTCTTGTGCTGGAAGTGGCCTCAAATCCTTGCTCAAGGATCAAGCATTGCTCAACAAAGTGTAGGAAAAGTTTGGACACTAATACCACAAAAATTTGACCTAATTTAGTGACCTAGCTTTTCCTAAACTTCCTTCACTTGAGTGACCATTCCTTTCACCTTGTGAGGCAGCCACCATTAACCTCTTTTGTTGTGATTCTTTGCAGGTCCAGGAGCATCAAATTTGAAGGATTAGTGGCGGATTAAGACACTTAAACAAGTGTTAGAAAAGTTGAACACAAAAACCGTCACTAATTGGTCACAAAACCGCCATTTATTGCTTTCTAAGCTAGTTTACATTTTTTGTCAAAACTCTTGTATTTTAAATCAATTTGTAAAGCTTGGAGGGAGTATTAAGAAGCTGGTCAGGTATATCTACATCCTTGATAGCATCTCACGTGTAGTACTAGTGGAAGTAGCTTGGAAATTTCATATGTTTCAAGCTTCCACTTAGGGTTATCCGACTAGCTACTTGTTCTTGCTTCCTTTAAGTTTCTTGCTCATAATTGTGTTTTCTTTGCTGCCTTATTTTCGTCTAAAATTGTGTAGCTTTTAATTGTTCACGTTGAGCTTAGTTTGCATAACAAACCAATTGAGAAAAGCATACAAAAAAAAAATTGTGAAAAGCTTTGGGGGATTGGAAATACCACAAAGGAGTTTAGTGATTTCCACTTGAAAGGGCTTGGTTATTAAGTGGCTCTTTGTAGCTCACCTCCCTTGATAGTGCAACTTGTACACTTAGACTTCCAAGTGCTATTTTCATTCCTAGAAAATACCAAAAACATTTTATAACTTTTTGCATAGCATATAAAATTCTCTTTGCTTAATCATGAGTCATATTTCTCAAAGTAGTAGTGACTTTGAATCTCCTAAAAGTTTTAGAAGAATTGTTAAGGAGGTTGAGGCACTAAAACTTTGGAAGCAACAAGAGGTACTTCAAAAAGAAAAAGAGAAAATTGAAAGAGAAGTACAACTAGTTGCTTTAGAGGAAGAGATAAACAAGATCAAGCTAAGAGAAGAAAAACTTTTGAAAAAAATTCATAAACATAAAAGCCAAAAAAGTTCTTCCACTAAGAGTTCCAATGACTCTCAAAGCCAAGAAAAAGATGGTAGTTTGAACATGGATGCATACTACCAACCTCATCCTAGGAGAGTCATTAAAGAACACAAAGTGAGGGAATCAAGGGTTGATCTCCCTTACTTTCAAGGCAAAGAAAATGTGGATGCCTACTTGGATTGGGAGATGAAAGTGGAGCAAATCTTCACTTGTCATCAAGTAGGTGAGGAAAGAAGAGTTCCTCTAGCCACCCTAGCTTTTCAAGGACAAGCCATGTATTGGTGGACATCCTTGGAAAGAGAAAGAAGACTTCACAATGATCCTCCCATCACTTATTGGAATGAATTGAGGATGCTATGAGAAGAAGGCACATTCCTTTTTATTATAGTAGGGAGCTTATGGATAAGCTCCAAAGACTCCAACAAAAGAATATGAGTGCTGAGGAGTATAGGCAAAAGATGGAGTTGTATCTCATGAGGGCTGGGATAAGGGAGGAAGAAAGATTGACCATTGCTAGATTTTTAAGTGGTCTAAATTTTGACATAAGAGATAGAGTTGAGTTACTCCCTTATAGGGACCTTGATGATTTGGTCCAACTTTGTACAAGGGTGGAACAACAAAATTTAAGAAAAAATTCTTTAAAAGGAAAAACTCAAGCTAACTCTTATATCAAAAATGACTACAAGAGAGAGGGTCAATTTGACTCTTCTAAAAACTCTAGTAAGGGTCAAGAAAAAGAAAAAGAAAATGAAAGTGATAAAAATAAAAATGTTGTCACTTCTAGTAGTAAAACTAGTGACATCAAATGCTTTAAATGTCTTGGGAGAGGCCATATAGCTTCTCAATGTCCAACTAAAAAGGTCATGATTTTGAGAGGACAAGACATTTATAGTAGCCTTGATGAATCTAGTTCTACCACTTCAAGTGATAGTGAGACTAGTAAGGAAGACCCTCAAATTGAAAAGCTATATCCTGTTGATGGTGATCTTCTTATGGTCAAAAGGCTTCTTGGAAGTCAACCTTGTCCCACTTCACTATCACAAAGAGAGAACATCTTTCACACAAGATGTTTAGTTTCTAAAAAAACTTGTTCTCTCATTGTTGATAGTGGATCATGTGTTAATTGTTGTAGTACAAGGTTGGTTAACAAGTTAGCCCTTACCACCATTCCTCACCCTCAACCTTATAAACTTCATTGGCTCAATGAAGGTGAGGAATTGGAGGTGAATCAACAAGTGAAGGTCAAGTTTTCTATAGGGGATTATAAAGACAAAGTTTTATGTGATGTGATCCCTATGGAAGCTTGTCATATTTTGCTTGGTAGGCCATTGCAATTTGATAAACAAACTATACATGATGGCCTTACTAACAAAATAACCTTCACTCATAAAAATAAGGAAATTGTTTTTAATCCTTTAACACCACCCCAAGTGTTTGAGGATCAAAAGCAAATGAAAAGAAAAAGAAATAAAGAAAGAAAAGAAGGAAACAGTGTGGAAGAAGGGGATTCCACTAAAACCTTTGTGACCAAGGAGAGTTATTTTATGACCAAACAAGACTTGAAAAGAACTCTCTTTATTCATAAAAGTTTTGACTCTTGTCCTAATGCTGCCACTTATCTTAGAGTTGAGAATGAAAAACAAAATAAATTTCAAACCAAGAATTCTCAACTTAGAGATATAGTGAAGAAGGAGTGGACTATTCCTAGTGTTACTCCTTATACTACTTCCTTAATGGTGCACAAGGAAGGAAGTATTTCTTTAAATTTAATAAAGCACCCAATTTTCGGTTTACATTGTTTAGTAGATACAACTTGTAATAATCTATATTCTATGTTTGATCTTATGGGAAGTTCTTACTCTTTTGAACTTAATATGTTTCCTTCCCTACAAGATAAATATAGCTTATATGATTATGAGTATCTAGTAAACAATCAAATCCAAAATTATCTAGGGCGTTTTCTAGTAATTTTTTTCTTTATATTTTAGGAAAAGCCTAGGTTACCATTTAGGGTACTTTAGGCAAGATATAGTAGTGTTTAAAAATCATTCTTTTCATTGTTTTAGTTATAGTGTCCTTACATTTTTAGGGTTTACTTCTAGGTTATTCTTAGAAGAGGAGCCTATTTTTAGGGAGTCTAATTTTGATAGTTTATTTTTTCTTAGGCTAGATAGAAGGACTCCTCCTAGGATTTCTGAAAGTTTCATCTCTTATCCATTGTATGTTGTACATGTAGGTGTTGATTTTCCTCCCATTCATCCTCGAGATTTGAGGACAAATCCTTTTCAAGAGGGAGGGGATGATGGAATCATGCTTTGGAGTACAAGAGGTGACATACTCAAAGATCCAAGAGGAGTGGGCTAGACATGGAAGATTGGGCCAATCTAGGCCCAATGGGCCCTATGGGCTTTGAAGGCCCAAACCAAGTTTTCAATATGGGCCTATCTTGTTATGAACAATCTTATTACATTTTGTTAGCATAGTTTGAATATATTTTGGTCTTGTATTTTGGACCATATAGAGTAGCATTTTAGGTTGTAGGCTAGTTGGGCCTAGTTTTGGGCTTCATGGGCCTTTGGGCTTTTGGTACCCAATATTGGGCTCATTTTAATTCTTGTAATTTTTCCTTTCCATTGTATTTGATTGACCATTGTATTTAGGTCATTAGATTAGGAAAATACAAGAAAAACTAAAGTAGGCTAACTAGGTTACATTGAGTTTAATTTGGAAGCCATTTAAGTTACATTTGAGTCACATGTTTTGCACCAATGGGTGGCTAAACATGTGACACTCAAATTAACCCTAAATGACTCTCAAATCAGACCTAGATGCAAAGGATCACCTAAACTCACGGCCACACTCATGTGCATCAAAATTTGAATTCAAATTTCAAATTTGAATTCAAATTATAGGCACCATTTTGTGTAGTTTGGTTTAGGCGCCTAAGTGTCTCAAAACCGTGCCTACTTAAGCTTGTCCTTGACCTATTGTAATCACTTTTGAATATATGAGAATTTCTAAATTCAATCTTCAGCTAATTCCCTCAAGAGTCACCGAAGTTTCCAAGAGAGAAAACCTTAAGAGAGTGCCTTCAAAACCATTAGGAAAACCTAGATTCCTACACTTTGAAGTGTGCAATCCCTTGAGAATTTGAGCTTGGATGCTTCCTTCTTCCATTTCCGCAAGAGTTCTTCATCTCTACGTGTTCATCAAGTGTGTCTTAATCTCCATTGAAGAAGATCCGAGCCTAGGAGGAGCTTAGAAGGAGTTTGTGTTTCACTTCTTCTACTCACCTCCATCATGAATAATAGTCTTTGGGTGATTAGTTTAGTAAAAAGTTCATAATTATAGAATAAGTATATACTAGTGTTATGATTAATAGCCTCTAGCTCTCAAAACATGTATCACGTATTGTTAGTCAAAGAAAAAGTTTGAATTTCCTTTTCTATAATCCAGTTTGTCTGTGTTAATATATGTTTTCTTATTTGTAGTTGATATATATTTCTCTTGACTAGTGAAATTTATGCATACAAACCAAATTTAGTATTTTTAAAGAAAAAAAAACTTATTAAAAATTTTTTTATGTGTTTTCTCATTGTTTGTACCTAAGGAAAAGAAGATTTTTTTTTATTCTCAACAAGTTTCCAATCCAACAAAGATGACTTCAAATCTTTTACCTTTGGATCTTGAAAAATGTTTTTCCAAGAGCTATAAATTTTTAAAATTAAAGTAACTGATTTCAAATAACACATTAACAATTAAAGATTGATGTTTTTCAGTTCTTTAATATTAGGCAATGACCGTAAATTTGTGGAAGAATTTAAAAGAGTTTAGAGAGATAAAAGAGAACACAAAACTTATATGCTTCACTCAGTCTCAGTCTTATACAGTACCTTCATTATCGAACAATTTATTGAGATTTTCATTATAATTACTAAAAATATTACAATCAATTTTACATTAAAATTGACTAAATCGTATAGACACAACGGTGTGCTTGATTAAACAAGCATGAAAAATGATGAATATCATGCATAAACCCTTCCACCGAAAGAAAAGATATGATGTTACGTCAACATAAAAGGTATTTATAATTTCTAAACTTACAAAAAGTAATGGATGAGAATTTTCTATACCTTGTTGCTTTTTAAACCTTAAAAATCTATATCAAAATAAAGAAAAGCCTCTGTAATTCTTTTTTCGTTTTCCTTTATGAAAAGTTTGGTACGACTCGATGTTTATGAACCCAAACATGTGGCTCACCATTGTTGGCTAAACGTGGCATAACCAAAACTATCAATTCATTAGAATTATTACTCAACAACCATATGATATTTTTCTATTTTGAAAAGTTGTTATTTATTGTTAAGTAAATAGATCACATCATAAGGATAGTTGGATCAGTTAATAAAGATTGTTTTAGTTTAATTAATAATTTTAAATTTAAATATTTGGTGTGAGAATTTTGTTCTCCAAAATAATTTTATTTAATATTAAAAAGAAATTATTAACAGAAAATATTTTGTAACATATAATTCAAAGTTCTTAAAATACATAATCATCATTAAATATTTTCTATTTAGTGTCTTTAAAATTAAAAAAATAATATTCATTTGTTAAATTACCGTTGATACGAAATTTATTTCTTAAATCTGCTAAAATTTGATTAGGGAAGAAATTGTCTTTATATATATATATATATATATATATATATATATATATATATATATATATATATATATATATATATATATATATATATATATATATATATATATATATATATTGATAGACTATGGCCAAGGCCAAGAAATCCAAGAGGTGATACATTGAATGAATCAAGAGGAATGGGATGATGGACCATGAGCCAAGGGCCCAATCACTAGAGCTATGACCACCTTGAAAACCAGTGGACACCTTGAAGACCAGTGGGCTTTCCAAGCCCAAGGTATTCTTCAATTTGGACCACTCTATCATGAAGAGAATGCATAGTTCTAGTTATAAATATCTTGTACATAGTTCTCTTGTATAAGCTTATTTTTGCTTTTGTATTTGTGAGGCACTTTAGTTTCTTTTATTAGTCATTGTATATTGATTCTAGGGTGGGTTACTTGGAGAGTTTGACTCCATTTAACCTCTTTTGTTGATACACTCATTTTCTATTTTTTTCAGTAGGAAAAGAGGGGTAGCATTTAGCAATGCTTGAGGGTGTAACTAGTAATTGGGCCAGAATTAGGCCTAGGCAAAGTTTTACATATTAGACTCATTTTGCTCCTAATTTTTCATAGATTTGATTTAGCTAGGTTTCATCATCATTTGATGAACCTAACTAAACCAAATCAAACATTTTTGAAATAATCAAAGTGAGCAAAATGACACATGGCCACCCACCTTGCCTAGCTCCTCCTTTGGCCAAAATTACTTCTCTACTTCTCAAGGAGTTGAGAAGCTTGTGCTACAAGCTTCTCCTTAGCTTGCTTCCCAAGCAAGCTAAGGAGAAGCTTGCTCCACAAGTTTCTAAACTCACCTAGAAGGTCAACTAACCTTACCATGGTTACTAGTAAACCATGGTTAAGGTTAGCTTGCTCCTTAAGCTACTTACCTCTATATATTTGTAATTTCTACTCTTGTAATCACTTTTGACATATTTTGAGAAATAAAATTCAAAATTCTCTCTCATTTTCAAGAGTCTAATTTCGTGGAGAATCTCCTTCTCCTAGAAGTTTCACAAAGGAACTCCTTTGTGCTTGGTTCCTCAAGTTTCTCTCCTTCTAGAGAAACCGAACCACCATTGTTGCTTCTTCAAGCTTTATGAAGCTTGAAACTCCTTCATTCTTACCTTGTCGTGAAGAATCTCAAGAGAAGAAGGGATTTATTTAGTTCAACTTGAAGAAACAACAACCATCTCCAAGTAGTTTCATCATATATATATATATATATATATATATATATATATATATATATATATATATATATATATATATATATATAACTACTATCTTAATATGTATAATACATGTGTTAAATGTTTTAAAGTTTAATATAAATTTATATACAAATAAATATTATGTTTGACATATAAATTATATTTAAAATTTATATATATAAATTATATTTTATATTTATGATATATTATTTATATTATAGCACAAGATTATTTTTATTTAATGGTAATTTATTTTATAAGTATTAAAATTTTAATTTATAAATAATAATAATAAATAAAAGTTAAATTAGATAAGAAATTAAAATAATTTTTAAAAATTTTCTCATTTAAAAAAATTTCTAAAAATACTTTCTCGTTAGATAGTGATTCACATTTGATATATAAAGTTAATTTCTTTTATAAATATAGTAATTAAAATACAAACTAAAACATGTGGTCTAAAAGAATAAAAACATTAAAATGGATAATTTTTTAGGTTAAATTACACTTTTAGTCCTCTTATAATATCAAATTCATAATTTTTGTTCTTTCAATTTTTAATTTCATAATTTTACAAAATTACCTCCTTAAATATTCATCAGTTAATTATTAAAATTATAATTTTCAACATAATCTAATATTAGATAAATGACATAATAATTATATTTAATAATATTTAAATTAAATTATAGTTTTAGTTCTCATTTTCATAACATTGTATCACTTTATGAGATAAAAATGATAATTAAAAATAAAATTTAACTTAAATATTAATTATTACATCATCTAATCTCAAATCAGACAAACATTATAACTTTATTAATCAATAATGAAGAAACTGTGTAACGACCTTCCATAGCCGTCACACTGCAGAACAACACCACACACCACTAGAATATATATATACACATTGCTAAGAAAATGCTACTCCAAGGTAGCCTACACAAAAAATCAGCTCCAAGCACCACCTGTGACTCTACTGCTACTCTCTAGTCTATCCTTACTCTACTCGCATACCACGTATGATCATCGCAGTCCACACCACATGGAAATAAAAGCGTAAGCTAGTGAAAAGAATCAACATATACATATGTATCAACAACTTAGAACACATAACATTGTCATCATCCTAAATAGTTCAACATACAACACATAACAACACACAACTCAACCACAGCTTCACAACTCAACAACATATATTCAGCTTACATCAACACAAAATCTACTCATCCACAACTTATGCATCGTCACGCATTTTAAGTTGGAGATCTCCTACAATATGCGTGAGTAGTCTAAGTGGCTAGGTCCTACAAAACCAACGACATAGACCTTTTTGGGCTTGCTAGGTAAACAGTAATTTGGATAACAATCCAAAACACGATAACGGTTTCTTAGACTTTGCCACTTAAACAAGGAAGTATAGTATTATGTCAGGACAAGACAGCTAGGTTTAGGCCTACCACGACATTAGCTAGCTTAACTAAGCCACTTATGGGATTAGCCTACTAACTATCCTCCAAATACTACAACCCTCCGATACTCAGTTAGGAACTAAGTTCCCGACTTCATACTTTACTCAAATTGGTCGCTTGTAATCGGTATAGCTCGACCTGGCCCCTATACCATAGTCGCTTCATACACGTACGCCTCGACCTTGCCCACACACGTGATCAACTAAATCCTGGAGGAGAACCACACATCATCCACTCCAAGGGACAACTTCCCAAGGAGGTTTTTCAACAAACTAGGCTCTCAGAGCACCACAACTATCTCAAGCCGCACAATGGGATGAGTAACTTCGAAAATATATCCTCTAGTCCTAGTGATCAACAACTTATCATCACAGCACAATTCAACACAGGTTTCAACTCATCATCTCAATCAACTTTCAACTTAAACAACACAGTCAACTTACAACTTTAACAACACATTTTATCAACACAACAACTCATTCAAATCATAAATCTCTACACGACTACACAACTACACAACTAAATTTGAGCATGCAACTCTCAACTCGCAACTATATCTCCTCATCTTACTACAACATTCATCATTTTTTCATCATAAACCCAAACAGATTCACGCCCAGTGCAAGTAAACTTGCGCCCAGCCAGAACCAACACCAGAACTCTAAAGCTCTCTCACGCCTGACATCCTTGTAGGCAGAGACTCCCAAGGTCTCCACGCTTGGTGCACCCGTCCTGCGCCCGGTGCCAATCTAGATAGAGACCCCTAAGGGTCTCGACGCCCGGTGCGCCCACCCTACACTCGGTGCCACATCAGTAACACAAACTCCAGGGCCATTATCTAATATCACGCCTGGCGTGGTTCTCTTCACGCCTAGCGTGGTTCTCTTCATGCCTGGCGTGGTTCTCTTCACGCCTGGCGTGATTCATTCAGAGACTCCTATTTCAAATCGCGCCCGGCGTGATTAACCTTGCACCCGGCGTGATCTGGAAATGGTGATCCTTGATGAATTCATGCCCGATGCCAAGAACATGCACCCGACACAAATTCAAACAGCAGCCTCCAAAAACTTTGCAAATTCCTTCAAAACCTGAAAATCAGCAAATCCAAGCACATGCAATCCATGAAATGGAGTACATAGGCTCCATACAACTCAAAAACAAGCTCAGATTCGACATGCAACCACTTAATGCATCAAAATCACCCAAAAACCCCATTGTTTCCATAAACCCCGAAAATGTGGAATCATCCAATTCAACTATTTCTTCTCAAAATTCCTACACCAATTGAGTTCCTAAACTCACATGTAATCAAACAATCTACATTCTAGCTTCCCTCACCTGAAGATTGGCTCAAAATGGCCAAGAATAGGAAGAAGAATAAGATTTTCCCCCAAAGCTCAACCTATGGACTTCAATCCTCCACAACAAGCTTCCTAGCCTGAATTTCAAGAAAAGATAGAAGAAATTAGTGAGCTAGAGGAGAAGAAGAATCAAATAGAGAAATTTAGGAGAAAAAGAAGCTCACAGACCAGAGTTTTTCTCTCTAAAATCTCTCTCTAGGTTTCTTTGAGAATGAGCTTATGAGACTCTATTATTAGAGAAAGCCTTAAATACTCTTCCCTCTAGCATTCACTAACCTTGAACCAACTTACTTCATTACAAACTGAATTTACATTTTTTTTTGTTCGTCCCTAGAGTATCCACCGCCAATAGCAGTGACTAATCTCCTCGCTACTGAATTTATATATTTTATAAAATTAAAAAATTAAATTATAAAAATAAAAGATTTTGCTAATTAGTTATAGACTCATAAACAGAACATAAGTGTAATTTTTCTTTTCCTTACCGGAAAGAGCCCGTCCTAACCAACCTGCATCTAAGTAGAAGTTTATAACTCCAACAACCAACTATATACTATATATTCTAACTTTTTATTAATGGGAGTTTATTCACTTAATTAGGTACAAGAAGCACAATATACAATATTTTTTTAAAAAAAAAATAAGAACAGAATAAAAGTAGAGAATATAATGAGAATTTTAAAGATTAATTAAAGAGTAAAATAGTGAATAATTTAGAGGCCAATTAAAGAATAAAATAATTTAATAAAAAAATAAAAGCATATATTTTTTATTATAATTATAAAATATAAATTAAATAACATAATATTGCTTCAATGTTTTTTTTATTACTCTCTCAAAAAATGAAAATATTCATGTGTATATTACACATCCTACATCAGCTAACACAACAGTATATACTACTAATTAAATGAGAAAAACTAAAGTCCTAAAATTGATAATAAGACCTTAGGAAAGGGTCAACAAATAAGTTTACTTCTCTAAACACATGGTGCCAAATGAAATATAACAGCTTCAAGGTTAAGAAAAAAAATGGATCACATTATTTTCAGTTTAATCTTTTCTTGGTCAATTATATTAATTTTCAGCCGTAAATTCTGTACGGTGTTTAAATTTGGAGTGCAAAGTTTCAAAAGTTTAAAACACTTTTTTATTGGAATAATATATTTTACCACTGAGAAGATATTTTCGGATTGTCTAAAGAGAATATCAACCACACGTATTTGACCCTTCCTTGTTTCAGTTTCATTCATTGTTCTTTTATTTTAACAAAAATGTAATAAAAAAAAAATCCTTTTTGGAGTATTAAACTTAATAATTATAACTAATATTTTAATTATATACATAGCGTAAATGATTTATATTTATTTTTTTATAAAACTAAAATTTATAATAAATAAACATTTTAAATATATAAATTATATCATCATTATAATTATGACACATAAATATTTTTAAACAAATAAATTATATTTTAAATTTATAATAAATAATTTATATATGAGTAAGTTTATATATAAAGAGAAAGGATAATAGGAGAGTAGTTTAAGGGGGGTGTATTGGTTTAGGATTTCGTAGGATTTTAAAAGATTTTTTTTGAGTAAAAAAGTCCATTAGTATTCAATCAGGATTTTATATCACTTAAAAACAATCCAGTGGTATTCAATTTGGATTTCCAAGATTTTTTAAAGAGTCCATTAAAATCCACTGATATTTATTTGAGATTTTTTACAACTTAAAAACAATCCATTGGTATTCAAAAATATAAGGATTTTAAAGGATTGTTGTGCGAGAGGGATTTTGAAGGACTTTCTAGTGTTATCTATAAATACTAGATTCATAAAACAATCTCATTCAAACCCATCAGATTTTGAAGGATTGTTTGAAGTGATTTTTTAAGTGTTTCAAGAATTTTCAAGTGAGTTTTTCATCTTTTTTTTCTATGCTCCTGCCTTCTCCATTATTTCTCTACTAATAATACTATGTAACATCCCAATTTTTATTTCACTTTTTATTTATTTATTTTTAATTAAGGGTATTTTGGTAATTTTACAAAGGTAATAGGGGTGATTTAGTAGCTTGGAACGGGCTGTTCCGGAATTGGAACGGGCCGTTCCAAACTACCAAAAAACATGTGATTTAGTAGCTCGGAATGGGCCGTTCCGGAATTTGAACGGGCCGTTCCAAACTACCAGGTTGTGTGTGAGTTAATAGCCCAGAACGGGCCGTTCTCAAGGTAGAACGGGCCGTTCCAGACGATTAAATATGCCTTTAACCCTAAATGAGAACGGGCCTGGAACGGGGCGTTCCCAAAATTATGGTCGTTGGGGGTAATTAATGCACACCAGAACGGGCCGTTCTGGTTTTGGAACGGGCCGTTCTGGATGTATTTTTTAGCCACGTTTTAAGGGTCCGGAACGGGCCTGTTCCGGATTTGGAACGGGCCGTTCCGGCGTAAAAAGCCTATAAATAGAGCTGTTTGCCACTCCCAAAAAGGCACACCTCTCATTTCTGACTTCTTTTCTTCTGCTCTCTCTTCTTTCCTCTACTTTCTGCTTCAGACCGAGGGGAACCCAGCGAGGGAGATCAACCAGATCTAGTCTAGATTCAGCTTCTTCATATCCAGGTACGGGGGAAAAGGGAATTATTTATATATAGAGTTACATGAGGGAATTAGGTAGAGGAAGAACCCCTTAGAATTATGAGCAATTTTAGAAATATTTATGTTTGAAGAATTATTGGCATTATTTGATTCTGTATATATTTAGGACAATAAATATATAATTTGTTTGTAAAAATGATGCTCTAGGAGGGAGAACGAAATTATAGAAAAGTGCCTGTAGGTTAGGTTTTGGAAAAATTGGATTATTTCTGTTTAAGGAATTAATTATACCATTAGATTCCGTATGTGTTGAGGATTAGAAATATATATTTAAATCGTAAGAATGATGATCTGGGAGAGAGAACGAAATTGTAGAAAAGTGTCTGTGAGCTAGGTTTTGGAACAATTAGGGGTTTTACTGTTTATGTTGAAATTATATTAAATTGGTAATTCCGTTGTTTATTATATTAATTTATGAATATCATTGTTATATTATTTGATAAAAATTGATGATTTAAATGTGAATTACTTGATACGTGTGAAACCCATTATTTTGGACATATCTGATATATGTATGAAATTAAATTATGAGATGTTGTGTGGAATGTGAATGAAATGTGGTTGTGGTTCTTCACACCTATGACCAGGGGTGAGCACGGTCCGAGATTGTTACATGAGTATCGTGACCTTGGTTAACATGTCAGGGGTGAGCACGGCCCTAGATTAGGGGTAACGTGACCTTGGCACAGTGTTATATCAGGGGTGAGCACGGCTTTAGATTGTTACGTGGGTATCGTGACCTTGGTTAACATGTCATGGGTGAGCACGGCCCTAGGATAGGGATAACGTGACCTTGGCACAGTGTTATATCAGGGGTGAGCACGGCCCGGGATTGTTAAATGGGTAGCGTGACCTTGGCATAGTGTGAAGTGCAAGATTTGTGATGATTGGTTTGATTGAGAATTATGACGTGATGACAATGCATGATTGATTGAAATACGATATGTTGAAATATTTACGAATATTAAATAATAATTGTGTTTTCTTATGTGCTATATATATAGATGTTTTCTTTTCTCACCGTGCGATTTGTGGATATTTTAGGTGAGGAAGATCTGGCTACGAGTGGTATCTAGAATGCCAACGGTTGAATTATCGGGATGCTCTGATATTGTGACATCGGGGCAAAAAGGATTTTTAGAACATAAGTTTTTATTGTAAATGTTATTTTGAAAATAATTTGAAAACTCTTGCGTTTCATTTTTTGTTATTGTGGTTATTGAAGGATAATTTTTAAGATTCTCATGTGAACCCTTTTACCGAAATTGAAAAATTTATTTATAAGTTTTTATTATTACAATATATATGTTGGGGTAGTAAGGGTGTCACATACTACACTATTGTTCATTGCTCATATATAATATTGTAGTACTGTTTTCATCCCATTCCCCTATTTTGTGAAACTCTTATATGTAAATGATAGTGTCATTGACTTGCTCTATTTTTCTGTTCGTTCTCTTTAATTGACTTGTTTTATTTTATTGTATGTAGTTGAATTTTTTCCTTTATATAACACAAAAAAATGCTTGAAATTTTAACTTTTAAGTGGTAATTTTTTTTATAACACACGTCAAGAAAAGAAAAAGGTGAAAGATGAAATTGATATCATAATCTCTACAATATATATAAGATGAATTTGTTAGTGTTTCTGTGAGTAGAATGAGATGAAAATGGATCTTAGTTGGGGGAAGAACCCTCTCAGCATAAAAACTGCGAACTCTCTCATTCCCTTGAATTTGTTACTCTTATCTCTCCTCCTTTTATGACTTAACAATCATTTTATTTTTTTTACTATGAATTTTTCTTTTTATTTTTATATTGTGAAATTAAGATTTTTTTATATTTAAAAAAAATAAAATTAACATAAGACATTGCAGTATCTAATTTTTTAGGATTTAGGATTTATGCCTTCATTAGCTTATTTTTAAAAAAAGGAAATATTGTTAAAATATTTGTTAGAATAATTTACATTTATAAATATCGTTAAAAATTATCATATAATATATAACTAAAATAATATATATATATATATATATATATATATATATATATATTCTTTATATCTAAATACTTCCGTTTATATAAAAAAATTATATATCTAAATATTTTCTCAGTATCGAATATAATGATTTTTTTTATATAAAAAATTATCTTATGTTTCTATATTTCTGTTTTTACATGTTTTTTTTTATAATGACTGAGGTATTTGATCCATTTGGATAGCCAAAATATATTCGATCTTGTATGATTGGTGTGCTTCTAAAAATAATAATATAATTTTATTGATTTTGTCTCTTATCCATAATTATTTATATAACTAGTTTTTAACATATATTGTTTTAGTAATTCAAATGGGAGATTCACAAGGAAATAATAAAGAAAACTATGAAGCTTGGACCAAGGAGGATTTCGATGAACTGTTACAATTGATAGTGGATGCTATAAAAAGAGGATAGGATATTATGAAGAATTATTATTATTATTATTTATCTAGACATTATTGTTTTTTTTTATTATTTTTGTCTTTGACTCTTTTTAAATTTGAATGTATGATTTTTTTTTTATAAATCTTATCAAATATTAAAACTCCACAAAATCCCACTGAATCCATTAAAATCCTGATTTAAAAATCTTACAGAATTTATTAAAATCCTGATTTTAAGTCTTGTAGAATCTTGCAAAATCTTAAAAATCATGAAAATCCTGCAAAGTCTTTTAAAATCCGCAGGATTTTTTTTAACTAAAAAAGTCCTTTAAAATCTTAATCCAATACACCCCCTAAGATGATCGAGAAGGAATTCTTTTAACATGCCAGCTTATAATGAATTTATATACTTTACACGAATAACATATCAATTGAGCATGAAATTATTCATTAATAGAAAAGTAAAGCATTATTGAATGTATTGATTTTTTGATACAACTATAAATTTAAATTTCACAATGTTGCATTCTTAAAGTTAAAATTTTTTTAATAGACTATAAAAAAAATCATAGACGAAAAAAATTACATAACAAAACAGGGATAAAAATAAGAAATATATTTTTATGAAAGAACTTAAATTATTCCATTAAAACGATTATTATGGACTTCATTAGCTTAACAATCTTTGGAGCTTACATAACATACAATTATAGAACATGATCAGTTTAAGTTACATTTTCTTTAAAAATATTGAAAATAAAATTAAGTGAATGAATGAATGAAAAAAGTTAATTTAAGAATGGAGTTTAATGGTAATATACTATTAGTCTAAAAAACTTTATACAATCAATTAAATAATATAATTCGCATGATTTTAAGATAATTATCGTAAAAATTAATAAACTTATCATTTATGATAGATTTTGATTACATTTTTAAATAATAAAAAATAATATTAAAATTTAATCATTTTTATATAAATAAGACTCAATTCAAGATCTTGAAGTTAAAGATCAAATGAATGAAAAATTTTAATGTTAATATATTATTAGTCTAAAAAAGTTTTACACGATCATTCAAATAATATAATTTGCATGACTTTTAAGACAATCATTGTAAAAGTCAAAATGCCCCAAAACCCATAGTATTACAATTTTTTTTTCTTTTGGTTCGTCCCTAGAGTATTCATCGTCGATAGCAATGATTAATCTCCTCGCTACGTTGGAGGCACCTCAAAGGGTGAGATATAATTCAAATTTATTAAAATTACTCTCTTTTATCTTTATTATAAGAGACTTATAATAATATAATTGTACTAATCAATATAAATAATTACTTCAACTATTTTTATTGTTTTTTTTTAAGTGTGATGTGCCAATTTTGCTTATTTAATGCTAATAATAACTAACTTATAAATTTTGTTTTTCAAAAAAAAAAACTTATAAATATTTTCTTTTCATTATTCAACAACATGAAACACCAATACTCATAATTTTAAATAGATGTAAAAAATGAGAAAAAATATTAATTTATATAAATTATAAAATATTTTTATAAAAAATTATGGTTAATTCTTTCTAAATTGTGTCTTATATATAGTAAGAATTCAAAAGAATACGAAATTATGAGAAAAATTTACTAAATAAATGTGAAATTCACAAAATTTTGAAACTTTAATCAATTTCAACTAATAAAAAAAATTCAAAATAAAGTGTGTTAAATAATATTTCAGTAACATTTTTCATATTCAAAAAGTTATAATATATCATACAAACTATAAGGACAAAATATTCGATACAGTAAATAATAGGATTACCTATATGGTACAAATTAATATAATAAAATTAAGTTTAAACATGTTTTCAATATTTTAAATATGAAATGAATTTATTTTTATTATTTAATTTAAAATTAATTTTTATAGTCTTTGAAAATTTTTAAAAAATTATTTTAATTTTTCTATTCAAATGTCATCAACAGATTTGTCGAATAAAACTCACATGTTTTATAAAATTCAATTATAATATTTTTATTAATAAAAATGTTATAAAAAATTAATTGATGTGACATAATTATTCCTATTAGTTATACATATTAAAAAATTAAAATTATAATTTTTAAAATTATTAAAACTAAAAATATCAATTTTAAATTTAAAAGAGAAAACAAATTTATTCTGATGAATTAAAAATATATTTAAATTATAATATTATTATAATTGATTTGAAAGAAAGAAATAGTCGCAAACTGTTCTTTCGAATTGAGGTTTGTGAGTTGTAACTAATTAAACCATGGTAGAATAAGAAGAGTGTTCCTTTCATACGATGACAACATCAGTTAAATTATGTAGCATGGAAAATTCATATAATTTAAACCTCAAATATAAAATCACTATAATTTTTTTTTATAACTATAGATATTCTCATAAATATTTCAAAAAAAATTTTTGTAACCATAGATATTCTTATGAATATATATATTTTAATATAACTATAGACATTCTTACAAATATAACGTCTGTGAGTAGAACTAAAAGGTATTTTTGTTTATAAATATATTTATTATAAATAAAAACTCAAATATTTGTATTTATAAAAATTTGTTATAAATAAAACAAAAATTTATTGTTATATAACTCACATAAGGAACATATATTTTATTTGTAGACGGTGGAATCTTGAGTACGGGTTAGTGGAATGACTGTTTAAGACCTACCAGCAAAAAAACTCAAGACCAAAAATAGATCAATAGATCAATATATATTAGACACTTATCTACAAATTTTTAACTTATAAGAAATCAACTTTATTATAGGAAATTCACATGATTCTACGGTCTACCTAATAACTAGGGTATTTATAATAAACCAATAATTAAAGTGATTGTATATAGGTTAAATCAATATATTTTTCCTAATATTTGATATTCTAGTGTTAGGACTACCGAAAGTTATACAATTCGAAAGTTACACTTCCGAAGCTACTTGAAAGAAAGACAAACAAATCAGTACCTACCGAGAAAGTATTAGGAGTCTCATATGTGCATACTCGAGGACTGCTCGAATAGAACAAAAATTGCTCGGGAAAAGTAGTAGTGGAAGGGGGTTACTGGAGATTTCACGAGCAGTTAAGGAGTTACACCCAGGAAGGTAGTTGGAAAACGAATCGAAGAAATAAAATACGTGGGATGAATGGTTTTGAGAAGTTACATCTTAGCCCACGTAAATGATATAGTGGATAGCAGTTATGCGCCCACAATGGAGTTAAACAAAATGAACCGTTCTCGATTATGTCTATAAATAGAAGAAGTGACCTCATGTACAAAGGTCGGAAATTTCATACTTACACTCTTACAAGCACTCACTGCCTGTGCATATGACTCCTGTGTCTGGAATTGCTGGGTATGACCATTTCTTGGCCACAATTTCTTTCTTTTTCTAGATTAGTGTTGTTTCTTTTGATTCCATAGTTGTAGGTTGCTTAATTTTAACGTTGTAACTTAATCATTATGCAAATTGGACGATGATTTGTATTGCCAACGTATGTATTGTTCATTCTGTTCGTTTAAGTATTTACATATATGCCAATTATTATCTAATCATCATTCATGAAAATCTGGAAACCAACTGTTACTAATCAATTCCGTCTCGTCTATTTTCATTCTTAATTACACAAACATTGTGAAATACCTAAATTGAAACAATTTTGTGCTAGTTCGAATAAAAAGGACTCAAACGAATTCCACCACAAACAAATTGGCACGCCCGGTGGGACACGTTTAATTAAGAACATAATTGAACTAGTTCTAGGTATGTTGTATGAGACTTAGGAGTAGAAGAACCATGTCTACGTCTAATAATAAGAGAGAAATAAACAATGAAAATCAAGTAGATGTAGAACACGGAAATCCAAACCCAAATAATGTGACTACTATGACAAGGGGGACAACATCACCCCCTGATCGAAAATGTGGCTAGGCAAACAAATGTATCACAAGATTTCGCGAACGCCACTAGAGAATATCCATGGGGTATGCCGCCAAATTGGCGAACTACTCAACCTATACATGTTGAAATGCTAGTGCCGGGACCAAATTCACAAATGCACGTATCCCCACAGGGATATAATCCCGGACCAAATAGATTGGGATTTGTTATGCAAGACCCGTATTAACATGTAGGGACAAGTCATGAAGGGTCTCTGGTTCGACAGAGTAGTTATGTCCCCACAGGTATTAGTAATCAAGCCATGATGGCCCTTCGATAACAGATGGACCATAGTAATCATGACATGGTTAATTTGTTGTCAACTCAGATGCATAATATAATGACCCCTTTGTATGAGTTAATAAATAAAATAGGAGATAAACTGGGAGATAGTCCACCTTCGAGAGCCATGAGTGCGAATTTAAACGATATGGAAAATCAAGGAGGGAATGTAGTTTTTCCCCAGAACTTAGGTCGACCCAATAGGAACCTTGATGAAAACCTAGATCAAATTGTAGAAAGGGTATTAAACAGGCACAGTTTTGAGGTAGGTCGAAATGAGCGTCCTTATTTTGTGTCTGCTTTTCCAGAATGTGTGACTCAGGTAGAATTGCCTAGGGGGGCAAAGGTACTGAAATTTTTGAAATTTGCGAGAAAAAGATATAAATTATATATTTAACAAAAAAAATGTAAATTATATGCATCGTGAAAAATTCATAACAAGACATAATACCTACAAACATAAGACGGTTCATATAAATTTAAGTGTATATAACAACTAAATAACTAAAATTACCTATAAAAAATTATGCACGCACACACATACACACACACACATATATATAGTTGTCAAAATGGGCTAGCTTAGCTCATGTGGGCCAACCTACCTTGACTCACTTTAAAAACGAGTCAACCCAACCCAGTCTACTTTTGATTTTCTCAACAAAAAAAAAATTGGCCCGGCTCGGCCCACCACGGGTTGGTGGTTATAAGGGCCAGCCCACCAGCTCACCAAAAATTTTAAAAAAATTATCAACAAAATTTTAAATTTTAAATTAATTATAAATTAACATAATAATCATAAAATTAGCATCATTAATAACCATAAGTCATAACTCATCATAGAAAATTAAATACAAATAATGATAAAAGTCCAAAATAAAAAATTTTCAATATCCCATCATACAAAATTAATTACAAATTATACTTAAATTTTTATTGCAAAAAAAATTGGTGGATTGGTGGACTACTCGGCCCACCATGGGTTCAGCCCGGGTGGGGCCGAGTGAAAGTGGGCCGGTTGAGATATATTTACCTACTATAAAACTTCAATTTTTTTTTGCCCAGCCCGGCCCGTTTTCAAGGTGGGTTGGGTTGGCCCACGGGCCCCAGCCCCACTTTGACAGCTATTTCTCTCTCTCTCTCTCTCTCTCTCTCTCCTCTCTCTCTCTCTCTCTCTCCTCTCTCTCTCTCTCTCTCTCTCTCTCTCTCTCTCTCTCTCTCTCTCTCTCTCTCTCTCTCTCTCTCTCTCTCTCTCTCTCTCTCTCTCTCTCTCTCTCTCTCTCTCTCTCCTCTCTCTCTCTCTCTCTCTCTCTCTATATATATATATATATATATATATATATATATAGATATATATATATATATATATATATATATATATATATAAAGAGATAACGTACTTCATATTTATTTTCATAATCAATAAATTTTAATTTTATTGAAATATTATGCTTGTTTGTGTAAGATAAAAATACAAGGTTAAATTGTACTAATTTGTTTCCTATATTTTTATCAATCCTTAATTTTATTCTCTCTATTTTAAAATAGAGATATGTAGTACTCTAATTTTAAAATACAAAATTTTAGTCCTCTTATCAAATTAACATCTATTAATCACTAAGATTTAATGTTTACTCATATTTCAATAATATGATATTTAATGACATGAAACTTAGAAGTAAAAAAATTAGAAAAAAAAAATACAAATAAGATATCTATTAATAAAATAAATATTAATTATTCATAAAATAAATCAAGATTTTTTTGTATGTTATTTTTAATTTTTATCTATATACATCACATCACTAAATATCATATTATTTAAGTGGTGATAAATCATCATATAACATCAAAATTTAAGATAAACAAATATTAAATTGATAAAAAGATCAAAATTTTATATTTTATAAAATAAAAAACTAAATATCTTTATTTTAAAATAAAATCAAAATTGTAGATCTACAAAAATAAAATTTAAAAAAAAAAAACAAAAAAAAACAAATTTAGAGGTTCTAAAACCTTTAAATAATTGATATAATTAATATTCATGAGCGTTAGATGTCAAAATCTATACAGCCAGTCATGGACTGCTATGAACAGAAATGAGTCTGCAAATAATCAATAAATTTTGTAACTTCTCTATCATATATTAAAAAAAAAAATTACATCACAATAGCAGCTTTAGTTTTTTTTTTTTTTTTAAAGATAAGAAAGATTACAAAGATGATTATAATGAGAATTGAACATAGGTCTTCATGCTTCTAACTACCCTAACCTCTCCCCATCCAACCACTATACTAACTCTAGTGGTTCATAGAAACTTTAGTCTAGTAGACTAAAAGCATCTCATTTATAATTCTGTAACTATTGTTAATCAGATTAATTTTCATACACAATAAAATTAAATAGAAATTTTCTATTATGTATTTTACAATGTCTAATTATATGTCGATCCATTTTAAGATAGATCAGAAATAAACATATTTTATAATCTCATAATTTATTTTCAAACGGACAACTTTTTATGTGGAAATTTGAGTCTGGCACGATGGAACCAGTGGTGGCATGTAAAAGAAAGTGGAATAGAATGATGAGTGGGGATAGGATAGGGGAGTTGAAGTCAAGATAAGTTACGTGCATGGGTTGTATTCAACTAAGTATTAGTAAATATGAATATAAATATGATTTGTCGTTTATGACTTCCAAATTCCCAGACAAATGAAATTTCAGTGTAAACAAAGACTTTTTCGTTGCGCCGCCGGTGAAAATGGAAATAATATACAGCCACTATAGTATAGTAGTGGGGACTCCAAACATCTCTATGACCACACTGTATATATACAACATTTTCTTAATCATGTCCAAACGTGTTTCATTCACAAATTAGATAACTCAATTATAGCAATATGCATATGGGATACTGTAATTTATTGACTGTATATAATTAATATTTAATCATTTAACACTTATTTTAACTATCAATCGTTTTGATACTTACGTCTTTTATATGGAAAGATTTACTTACTTTAAAGTTATAATATACTTAATTATCTTATTAATAATTCGTTTTATACTGAACTTTGGTGGGTAATCGTTAATTATAGATCTAAGTTTATAAATTTTTGTAAAATTTCAAAATTATAAATTAACTTTTCAGAGAATATCTTGATTCAACAAAAAAAAATTCATTTAAACATCTACTTGAATTAAAATAATGTTGTTCTAACTTTAAGTCTATTAATATTAGAGTCATCGTATCTGAAGTATTGTTTATTTTTATATTTGTATGATTATCACAATTCTATTTTTAGATTAAAAGTAGTTTATAAATATTTTTCTTCTTTAATTTATAAAGAAATTCTTTTTAAAGATAAAATCATAACACTCTAATAAATATTATTAAAGCGGATAATATATGAAATATGATGACACTAAAGATGGTTAAAACAAAAACAAATAAAGAAATTGGAATGAGAGAAAAATACTCTCCAAAAGAAACAAGAAGGGGTTAGTTTTAATTTTGATGGATGAAGATAGTTTATCTTAGAGAGAGAAAAACACCCTCCAAAAAAAAGAAGAAGGGGTTAGTTTTAATTTTGATGGATGAAGATAGTTTGTCTTTTCTTCTTCAATGAATTGTTAAATTATATATTGCAACAAATGATATGTGTAAATCAACCACAAATTAAAATCAAATATTCTTTGATGAGTTCATAAAAAGGGTTGAGGGGAAAATCTAATGCGCCTCATGTTCATTTTCAGCCGCAACTGTTCTTGGATTTTGTTCACATTATTCTAAGCAAATTCTAGATGACTATAAGTGTTACCATAGTCTTGAGTCGTCAAATTCGTAGACCATGCGAAATACAAACTGGTATCTAGATACTTGTATTTTACCTTTACAATAATGTTTGCTTGTTGCAAAATTATGATGATATAATTGAATGAAATAAGATGAAATGTTTTTCATATATATATATATATATATATGAGGGATTGTAATTATACTAGTGTAATTTTTACTAAATATTACATCACTTAATAACTTTTATATTAAATGTGAATTTTGTAAATTCAACCGTTAGATTGAAAGTTTTTTATTCTTAAATCATATATACAAAATTTTATATTAATCCACAATGATTTGATACTTCATTCTTATAAAACAAAATTAACGTAATATATTTATTTCAAAATATAAAATATGAACACGTTGATTACCTTCGAGCTGTAGTTCAATTTTAACAAAATTTAACATATACATATAAAGTAATATAAACTTTTAATCTAACGGTTAAATTTACAAAATTTACAATTAATATAAAATTATTAAGTGATATAATATTTAATAAAAGTTACACTAGTATTATTATAACCCTTCATATATATATATATATATATATATATATTCATTCGTGTGTACAGAATAGCGCCTAATTAATAATCAAAAGAGTTGTTGGAGTTATGTTTGTACCTTGGAACACGTTGGAGACACTATGATGAAGAGAAAACGTGATGTCATCGTGCTGACATCGAGAGGCATTACATTATAGAAACTAGAAAGAATGGCGCATCGTGAAACTGTTCAAACCAATTATTCTCGTTAAATAGATCACATCACGCTAGAATATTTCCAACACATGGAGTTGAATTGAACAATTTACTCAGAACTAAGACCCTACTTTGGCCACTTTTCTTTACATGTAGAGGAATTATTGAATAAAGTAAGGCGCCAAAGGTTGCAGAATAATATATAAATGAATTGATTTTCTTTCATTTCACTCACCCCTTCAACTACCCCTATTCAATATTCTGTATTCTATATTCCAATTCTAACGTTTTGCTTATCATCCTCTCAAGCTTTGTTGCAAGAGGATTTCTTTCACTTGTGATTGATGGTCGTTCAACTCTTCAACATACCAATCATAATGGATGAGAAGGTAATCTATTGGTCCCTCCTTTTTCTTTGCTTCTAACTCGTGTTTTTGTGTACTACAAACATTTGTGTGTGTATCATCAAATAAGAAGTAGATATGCACACACACAACTTTTTTTTTTTTTTTTTGTTTTGTTTGGGTACCTTTTAGTTTTATTTCTGAGTTCTTCTAGTTTGCTTTTTGGGTGCTCTTAACCATTCAGAAACATAGAAAATCTTTTTAACTAAGGATGAAAGCATATGTAGCTGATTCTCAAAGCTTACAACAATCTTGATTTGATGATTTTAGGTGGAAACTCTTAAAGAGGAGTTACAACGATTAAGAGAGGAGAATAACACCCTAAGATTGATGCTTGAAGTTCTGAACAGCAAGTGCACAAAGCTTGAGACCCATGTACAAGAGACAAACAAGGCAAAACACGAGGGCTTGAGTTCTTCAAATCAAATAGGGTCAGTAACAGTACCTATCCTTGATACAAACAAGAGACCGAGACTAGAGTTTCCCACAGCAAAAAAGCCATTACAAATCTTTGTCAGAACACACCCTAAGGATGATAGTTTGGTATGTGTTATGCCCCCATCAGCAATAATTTGGTTGTGTATCAATCAAATGATTTATGTTAATGGTCAAATTCTATCATGAAGTTTGTGTGTTTATTCAATGATTCCTTTGGAATATAGATAGTAAAAGATGGCTATCAGTGGAGGAAGTATGGGCAGAAGGTCACCAAAGACAATGCTTCACCTCGAGCTTACTTCAGGTGCTCTATGGCTCCTATTTGCCCAGCCAAAAAGAAGGTATATATCCTAAATTCATTTAGTACTATTTTCTTTAAGCAATAAAAATGTAATTTAATAAGAAAATAATAAATGTAGGACAAGTTAAGAACACCTATATGTACAATTAGAATACTTAGAATATGTAGACAAATAGAAAAACTTTTGATTCTCGTATCTACATATATAAAAGAATATATATCGAAAGAGATTAGTCCCTTAAATAGATCTTAATACTTTAAAGGATTAATTTATATATCTACGTATCGAAAGAGATTAGCTCCTTAAATAGATCTTAATACTTTAAAAGATTAATTTATAACTTTTGACTAAAAAATACTCCGAATCACTAAAAAAAATACAATTCAGTCATTTCTTACAATTATTTGTCAGTTACATTTATCTAATGAGGGAACTTGTCAATAAATAGCAAAAGTTTTATGATTAACTAGTTTAGTAAAGAGTAAAATCCATTTCATTTATTCACAATGTTTAACTAATTATATTATGTTTCATGTGCACATATGACTTTAAGAAATCTTAATATTGTTTTGCCTTATCATGTGGTTTTTAATGTGTTTAATTCTTTTTTGCCTTGACCATTTTAGGTGCAAAGATGCATACATGACAAGTCTATTCTTGTTGCAACTTATGATGGAGAGCACAACCATGGTGCCATTCATGAATCATCTTCATCCACACAAAAACACAACCATGGTGTCATTCATGAGTCATCTTCATCCACACCAAAAGGGTCACCAGTGGTTAATAAGTTGCCTCTGACAAGCATACCAAATGATAAAGAAGCCATGAACATTGACTTGGCTCTTTTTGGGTGGTCTCAAACAGATACGAGACATTGTGAAGATGTCATGCAACAAAAAGACCAAGGAAGCAACATCAAAATTGAAGAATATGTAAGTTCTCTAGTCAAAGATCCTGGCTTCACCTTGTCATTAGCTGAAGCAGTTGCCCGCACCATCACTGGTCAGCAAAAGCAACAAGGTCTAAACCTCAATTTGGATCTTCAGGAAGAGTGAAGTCAATCATTTTTTCCCCAACCCCACAAAACCCCCCATAGAGAAAATGCAAGTGTAAAGATGAATTTTAGTTCAGTGAATTATAGGCTTGTAGCACTGAAAGAGTGAGGAAAACTTAGTTTCCCATGCATATTGCTAGATTGGAAATTTAAGTGTAAGTTTACAGTTTTTCCTTAGTTTCTTTACTTCTAAATTTCATTTGATCTTTTGTAAGACGAAATAACGACTCAAATGAGACACAGGCGTTGGACATTACTCATTAACCTAAATTAATTATCTGTTTGGCATGGTGGAAAAAAGTGAGAAAAAGAGTAAAATTTAATATTTGAATTAAAGAAAAATGGAAAGAAATTTTTTAAGTTGTCTTCATAAATCAACCTTTTATTTTCCTTTTCTTTTCATTTTCTCCAACCAAACATGAAAGTACTGCCATACATATTTTCTTTTCTTTCATCCAAACATACAATAAGTAATCCTCTAAGGGCTATTTGATGGGATTTGATGACTATTAAAATAAAGCATTTATCAAATGAGAGCTTGAACTTCAAATAAACGGATGGCTCAGTAAAACAAACATGTATTCTAACCAATACCTCAATATTTACAACGCATTTGCCTTCATCAGTGCATGTAGAGCATAAGGGCTTTAAATGAGAACTCTCAGTGTAGGTGCCTCTAAGTAAGTTAAATTAAAACTTAAGTACTACTCTATCTTTTGTGGGAAAAAGTTGTCAATGGATCGACATTTACATTGCTAATGTGAGTACACAAAATTTTGGACTGGCTTCTTTGTACACTGAAATACTTCACTCTCACCAAAGTGAACACCATGAAACTGCTTTTCTGCTTGACATGGAACAAATTGAGAATGAAATGAATGTTAATTAGAAACTGGTGACTATGCCGCATATAGATCTTGACATAAAATGAGCTTTTGAGAAGGCTTACTACTTGAATATAATCCTCAGCCATATGCCACGAGCATAAATTTATTGCATTAGAGAACTTGAGTTATAGGGTCATCATTAATGTCTATGCAGCCAAGATGGTTTTGCATTTGTGCAAAGGGTTTTCTTTATCCAACCAGATGGCAACTTTATCACTATGTAACATCTCTTGCAGCAGCTTGAGGCCACAGAAAGATCTTATCATTTAACATTCCCACTCTTGATGGTGGTCCTTATCATCGGTTCAGACTCCTTTTTAGCAGCAGCTAACTTCGCCTTCTCATTTTCTGCTTCCTTCTCTGCTCTCTTTTTCTCTAACTCAATCTGCTTGCAATTTTCATCATGCGCTTTTACGAACATTCTCACAAAGTTGAGCAGTGTAGATACAACTAGAGAAAAGAAAAGAACAGAATCAAATCTGGGAAAAGGTTGCCATGGGAGTTTAATGAGAAGCAGTGGTTTTCTTTTTATCATAATCAAATTGTTTCAATATCCATATTGACAGAAATAACTTATGGAAATCTTGGAAAGCTTTTCACTCGAGTGTTTTTTACTAAACAAAGAATTCCATATTGATTTCTCAAAGTGATTGTCAATTTGGGATATGGTGGATAGTACTGCAGTATTTGATTTAGACTAAACTAAGATTTTGAAAATAAGATTATGTTTGCAGTATTTTTTTTTGTGTGTGAATTTCCTTTACATAAAGGGAGATATGATGCTGCACAGGATGAAAACCGTGTGTTCCTAAAGATAACAAACACAACGAAATCCATTGAGATCCACAACCATTCTAAAACTTAAATCTTTTGAAAAAGAACACAGGCAAAGTGGAAATAAATATTGATAATGTATACTGATTAAAAGTACCTAGTTACCTTGTTCAAATGGGCAACGTGCTGGATCTTCACCAAAGTATAAAGCCAATGCATCTGCATTTCTACCCTGGTACATCCAAATTCAGAATATCAAATACATCTCTTGTATATGCAATTCATTGTTTAATAAAAAATCTCTAAAAAGAACTAAATCCATACCACATTGGCATAAAGTTGAGCCAAAGACCTCACTTCAGCTTCAGCATAAGAAAGAAATTCCTTCAGAATCTGAACATTACCAAGTGGAGAACAAAAATAAAATCATTCAAGGTAAAAATATTTTATCACCGTCAAATGTATTGGCAAAATCTATGATTCAGATGTGTTGCAGATAACCCTAACAGAAGGGTAACTAAGCATCTGGGAACTTCATATCACTGATAATCCTATGTATGACGCTGCATAACTGACCCAGATTTGCATTAATATGTCGCAATTGAAGCTATGGAGTTCGATAGTCATAATACTAAAGCCAACATAAATTGAAATATGTGTATTATCATGTTCTCATTAAGGAAAGGAGGTGCTTTCAAATGCACCCTTTGCTTACAGCATTTTACATGCCATGATTTATGTTAGAGCTCCGAAGAGGACTGAGAGAGAAAGGGAATTATTCGTCCCTGGAACTTTATTGATTGTAAGGAAAAAAGTACACAAAGGAGACTACTCCTTTCACACTGGAATCTGTCCAGTTGGAAATACTACCCAAACAATATCCATCCCCTTCACCACCTAAACCAGTCCTATTTAAAGAGGGCCTCACTAACTAATTATTACCGTCCCTCACTCTAAAAGGTCAAAAGGTCAAATAAGTTTAATTCTTA
Source organism: Cajanus cajan (assembly GCF_000230855.2). Classification (NCBI taxonomy): domain Eukaryota; kingdom Viridiplantae; phylum Streptophyta; class Magnoliopsida; order Fabales; family Fabaceae; genus Cajanus; species Cajanus cajan. The sequence continues at coordinate 46,590,928 of NC_138525.1, forward strand.
TTTGTACCCTTCTTCCTATAATACACTTTTAACTTCCTATCCTTCTCTAGTTGTCTAACAATACCTCCCGCCTCCAAAACAACCTTGTCCTCAAGGTGGAAATCGGGAAACTGAGTCTGAATGACAGTCACATCCTCCCAAGTGGCGTCCTCTGGCGTTCGTCCCTGCCAACAAATAAGAACCTGAGGTATGCTACTGCCATCGCGATTGATTACGCGAGTACCCACCACATCCTTAGGAAGATAGGATTCCTGTGGAACTTGTAACTCCACAGGTAAAGTTGCTTCCACCGTCTGGTTCCCAACAGCCTTCTTAAGCTGAGAAACATGAAATACAGGATGTATTCGAGCCTCTGGTGGCAGCTGTAATTGATACGCCACTGCGCCAATCCGTTTGGTAATTTGAAAAGGCCCATAATAGCGAGCACAGAGTTTAGGATGTAACTTGCTTGCCATGGATGTTTGACGATGTGGTCTGATCTTTAAATAAACAGAGTCTCCGACTTGGAACTCCACAAATTTCCTATGAACATTCGCATATTGCTTCATCTGATCCTGAGCCCGCGTCAGATGAAATTTTAATTGAGTCAGAGCTTCATCTCTGTCTAAGAGGTCTTGTGCCACTGCTTCAACCAACGTCTCCCCCGGAACAAATCGTATTAAGGAAGGAGGAGGACGACCATAAACCACTTCGAAGGGCGAACAGCGCGCTGAAGCATGATAACTAGTATTGTACCAATATTCTGCCCATGGGATAAACTCTGCCCACACCCGCGGTTGTTCAGCACTAAAACACCGGAGATAAGTCTCAAGGGTTCTATTTAAAACCTCCGTTTGGCCATCGGTTTCCGGATGATATGCCGTCGACATTTTCAACTTGGTACCCTGTCGTGCGAATAATTCTTGCCAGAAATGGCTCATAAACATAGGATCCCGATCACTAACAATTGAAATCGGAATCCCATGTAACCGAATAACCTCTTTCACAAAAATGTCAGCAATGGATTTAGCGGAGTAAGGATGTTTGACTAATATAAAATGCCCATACTTACTCAAACGATCTACAACCACCATGATCGCATCAAAACCTTTTGAACGAGGGAGTCCCACAATGAAATCCATGCTGATTTCTTCCCAAATAGCTTCCGGAATAGGCAGTGGTTGCAATAAGCCAGCTGGAGATGAGGCTAAATACTTGCTGCGTTGACACACCGGACATGCCGCAACATATTGTGTGACGGTATCCTTCATGCCAAGCCAAAACAGAGACTGAGCCACTCGTCGATACGTCCTGTAAATGCCAGAATGTCCTCCCGAAGGAGCGGCATGAAATTCATGTAGTAACTTGGGAATCCATGCAGATGTAGCAGATAACACTAATCTGCCCTTGTAATGCAGTCTATTATTTTCCAACGTGTAATGTTTATAGGAATTGGAGTCTTGAAGTAATGCGGTTTTTATTTTTGCTAAATCCGGATCACATTGAACCTCCTCATCAATGACCCCTATATCTTGCCAAAAAGGTTTTGAAATCCCCCGCAATTCCTTATCCTCCTCAAGACGAGATAGTGCATCAGCAACCTTGTTTGAGGCTCCCACTTTGTAAACGATGTCAAAATCATATCCGAGGAGCTTGGCTAACCAGTTTTGTTGGTTTTGAGTTGTAATCCGTTGTTCCAATAAGTAGCGTAGACTCCTTTGGTCAGTGAAGACTTTGAATTTCCGTCCCAAGAGATACGGTCGCCAATGTTGAATTGCTAAAACTAAAGCCATGAGTTCCTTTTCATAAATGGATTTGGTAAGGTTGGAGTCAGCGAACCCTTTGCTGAAAAAAGCAATGGGTTTTTTGTCTTGCGTTAAAACTGCCCCAACACCCTTCCCAGAAGCATCACATTCTATTTCAAATTGTTTCGAAAAATCTGGCATGACTAATACCGGGGCTTCAGTAATGGCTCGTTGTAATTTCTGGAATGCTACCGTGCTGGCCACATTCCAAATAAAGTTCCCCTTCTTTAATAGGTCTGTCAGAGGCCTCGCAATCTTGCCATAGTCACGAATGAAACGTCTATAATAGCCCGTGAGCCCCAAAAACCCTCTAAGAGCTTTGACAGATTTCGGAATAGGCCACTGTAAGATGGACTCAATCTTCTGAGGATCCATGGATACCCCGTCCCTGGTAATAATATGACCCAGGTATGCCACCCTCGACTGACCAAAACTGCATTTTTTTCTATTAGCAAACAAACAATGTTCCTGCAACTTGGTTAAAACAGCTCGCAAATGTCGTAAGTGTTCGGCCCATGTTCTACTGTAGATCAGAATGTCGTCAAAAAACACTAACACAAACTGGTGAAGAAAGATTTTGAGAGTGGAATTCATGACCTTTTGAAAAGTGGCAGGTGCGTTGGTCAAACCAAAAGGCATGACCATGGATTCATAGTGTCCGTGGTGGGTGCGGAATGCTGTCTTAGGAATGTCCGGTTCATGCATGCGAATTTGGTGATAGCCTGCACGCAGATCGATTTTAGAAAAATAGGTAGCTCCCTTAAGTTCGTCCAGCAATTCTTCAATCATAGGAATAGGAAATTTGTCTGGGATTGTAGCTTTATTCAGAGCACGATAATCCACACAAAACCGCCAGCTTCCATCCTTCTTTTTGACTAAAATAACAGGACTTGAATACGGGCTGTTACTTGGTCGGATTAAACCGGCTGTGAGCATTTCCTCCACTTGTTTTTCGATCTCGTTCTTCTATAAGTAGGGATACCTATAAGGGCGTACATTAATCGGATCTATGCCTGCTTTAATGGATATTTTATGATCAGCGTCTCGATGTGGTGGCAAGGCATGTGGTATTGAAAAAACAAGATGGAATTCCTGCAAAATTTGCTGCAGTTGTTCGTCTTGATCTTTGGTAAGCTGTTGTGGTGTATCAAGGGAGTTCTCTCCGATCCAGAGTATGGCCAGAGATTCTACAGAACGTTGGTGCAATTTTCTCAACGCCTTGGTGGTGATCAATTCTCTGGACAGACTTGGGTCCCCCTGAATGGTTATATGGTTCCCTTGGTGCAGAAAGTTCATTTGAAGGAGTCCCCAGTTCACTTTAACCTCTCCCAGGGTCATCAACCAAGCCATCCCCAGTATGACGTCCACGCCGCCCAATTCAAACAGAAAAAATTTGCCTTTCATAGTGTAGTCTCCCAGGTGGATGCGCACGTTGGTACAACTGCCCAGAGTTTGCCTACGGTTACCATCCCCCAACCTTACAAAAGATGGCGTTGTCATATCCACTGGTAAGCCTAGCCGTTCCACCAATCTGTGCGAAATGAAATTGTGGCTGGCGCCACTGTCGATTAACACCAAAATCGGGTGATCCATTAATTTGCCTTGGAGTTTCATCGTCTGCAGAGTAGTAAGTCCTCCGGCCGAGCACATGGATAAGTCTAACCAATTGCAATCGGAATGAACTAGAGCATCATCGTCAACATTGGTATCTTCGGATTCACCCTCATCATCAGCCGCCAAGATGATGACTCGTAAATTCTTGTCTGGGCAACGATGTCCCGGAGCGAACACAAGCCCACAGTGAAAGCATCTGTTCTCTTCGCGGCGCTTGATGTATTCTCGATAGGGAAGGCTGCGCGTGCCACGATTGCGAGGGGGGCCTCCTGACGTTGTGCCCACAGCGGCATTGATGGGACGATTGCCCTCTTGGAATCCCCTGGTGTTGGAGCCATTCCCGGTGGTGATGTTATTCGAGGTTTCTACCCGCGAAATGATGTTGTTGTTCCCTTGGAATCGAAAGCATGGTGCGGAAGTGCGTCCCTGTAACTTACCAGAATTGTGAACTTCCTTCATGGCTTCTTCAATATCACGCGCAATCTCCATGGCGCGATTTAACTCTTTCGGGTCATGAGGTCGGACCTGACCTCGGATGTCAGAGCGTAATCCTGCCAGAAAATATCCCAAGACTTGTTCCTCTGAACTGGGTTTGGCCTGAGCGATCAATAGTTCGAATTCTTGGACATAATCATCCACGGTGTTGGTTTGTCTAAGGGCTGCCAACCGTTCGTATACAGTACCACTACCATTGTCTCCATATCGCTTTAGCAATGCTCTCGTGAAATCCTCCCAAGATGGTTGTTTGGCCTGATTCCGCCAATATTGAAACCAATGGCAAGCCTTACCTTCCATACTGATAAAAGCGACGCGGAGCCGTTCCGATGACTGAACCTGGTGCACTTCGAAGAATTTTTCTGCGCGAGCAAGCCATCCTAAGGGGTCGCTCCCTTCAAACGCGGGAAGAACGACTTTCTTTAACCAAGAATGGGTTGTGGCAACCCCATCTTGGCCATCATCGTCGGTGAAACTTGGTTTGGTGGTGCTGGAGTGTCCATCATCATCATGGGTAGGTTTAGTAGTGAGACATTCCATAATGAGGCCACGAATTTGGCTTAGATCTGGCATGTTTTCTTTGATGTAAGCAACATCTTTCTGTAATTCTGCCAATTGAACTCCCTGATCTTTGATCTTGTTTTCTGCTATCTGCATACGTGTATCCATCGTGATCAAGGGAGAAGCGGCAGGTCGGACCAATTGTTAGAGCTCCGAAGAGGACTGAGAGAGAAAGGGAATTATTCGTCCCTGGAACTTTATTGATTGTAAGGAAAAAAGTACACAAAGGAGACTACTCCTTTCACACTGGAATCTGTCCAGTTGGAAATACTACCCAAACAATATCCATCCCCTTCCCCACCTAAACCAGTCCTATTTAAAGAGGGCCTCACTAACTAATTATTACCGTCCCTCACTCTAAAAGGTCAAAAGGTCAAATAAGTTTAATTCTTATTTGTACCCTTCTTCCTATAATACACTTTTAACTTCCTATCCTTCTCTAGTTGTCTAACAATTTACATTGATGTTTAAAGATTGTATAGCCTAGGCCAAGCTTCTACAATATTTATTTATCGAAATTTATCAGAGTTCAGAATCAGTTCAATCTGATTAAAGCATTTAGATCACCTGTTATATAACATACCTGGCAGAAGTTTTCTGACACAGCCCCATCATTCTCTGACGCAGTTAATTCCTGAACAACTTTCTCCAGTCCTTTACTAATAGCTTGCATTTCCTCTGCCAGAAACTTTAGTTGTATCTGTGTGGAATACAAGCTTACAACTCAGCATACACCAAATCCAAACAGAAAGAACTGAAACCACCTGATATAACAGTAAAACAACGAAAGAAACCTTGGTTGAAGCCTCCAAACTCAGTAGATCTTTGGGGAAATCTAGTAGTTCTGGAAGTTTTTCAGCAAGCACCTACAACTCGTCAATCATCAAAACAATTACTATCTAACTTATTTCAGAGGAAGGTGCAATGCCAACAATTTACATTGAACTGGTGCAGTAAAACACAGTTGGACCAGACAATTCTCGGGCAAACTTATGATGCATTAATCTATAATAAAAATTCTGGAAATTCTTTAGTCTGTTGAAAAAACATACATTTGCAGTTAAATCCCTACCAAAATCATGATAAAATAAGGAAATATTATGATCAGTCCTAAGAGATACTGAGGAAATAGGAAAACTAATCCTAAGAAAGATATCCTAAAAAATGAAATTTTCTAACAAATGTTTTATGTTACACTGAGTGAACCTATTTTTTTCAAGTTCATGATTCATAGTTTCTCTTAAAAATAGCAAATTACTTAATCATTCCAGATGTAGACACCTGTCTTATTTTTTCAAAATGACCTAAATGGAGCATCGTTAGAACAGTCAAACACCACGAGGGAAGGCTTCCAAAAATCCATAGTTTAGTCCTTTACCATATTTTTTCCCAGTAAGGTATAAAATCCTAGGGTGAAAAATAATAGTAGTAATTCTACCTTCAATTTGTTTAAGTATACTAGTGTACACGTCAGACTTACCACAGTCTGTTACAACTATCACTATCTGACATCTGTCAATGTAAAGTTAGTTAGGTTCAGTTATAAAGTCATTTAGTATTTTTGCACTGCACTCTGCTCTATATAAAGGGCTCTATTGTACCTTCTGAATCAATTCAATAAAGCACTTCAAATTTTTTTCCTCTCTCTCTGTCTTACCATTTTAACAAGGTATCCAGACCTATTATAGCCTAATTAATGGCTATCAATTCACTGCAGAGCCCTACTGCATTGAGCTCACTGCCAGTTCCTCCACCTCAAACTCCAGTGAATCTCTTTCTGGTGACTACTCTCCGGTCAATTTTTCATACTCGCTCAGCAAGAAACTTGACAAATTAACTTTTCTAGCGTCGAAACAGCAAGTAGAACCAATTCTAAAAGCACATCAACTCCATTGATTTTCTGGCACAGCCAGAAATGCCTGTTCAATTTCTGTCTTATGAAGATCACAATATAGGGTTAAGAACTCTGAATATCATCCTTGGGAATTGCAAGACCAGCTTCTACTTACCTGGCTGCAACCTTCTCTCTTGGCATTGATTCTGACTCGTGCGATTGGTTGCACCCACTCTTAACAGTTATAGAACAAAATTCAAAGTCATTTCATATCTCACACCAAAGCACAAGCTAGGCAACTTTGGAATGCGCTTCTAGATGTAAAGAAAGGAGGCCAAATTGTTTGGAAATTCATTCTACAAATCAAAGCTATTTCTTCTTGTCTAAAATCCATTGGTGATCTGGTTTCTGATCAGGAACAGCTTGATGTGCTGTTAATAGTAAGCTTGAACTCTTTTTTTTCACAGAAATTGAATCCTTGGTTGTGGTGCAAGAATCTCATGTAGAGAGGCTGAATCAGTCGAACAATTAGATCTCATTAATGTGATGCATATCTTGCTGAAAGCAGAATCTGAAGCATTTGCTTTCAGTGAAACACCTCAGGCTCACTAGATACATCATAATGGTGGCAGTAATGGACCTTCTCCTGAACAATCACAAGGCTATCATTCAATGCCATTGCCAAGTCTGTAACAGGATTGGGCATGCTGCAACAATGTGCTATCACCACTTCAATCCTATGTTTGACGCTCCTTATACATATCCTACTCAACCTGGACCACCATTACATTTTATGCCTCCTCAGGCATCCAACATGAACTATACACCTCAGGCTTACCTTTCCAGTGTTTTGCTCCCACAACAGTTGCAGAATTGGTACAGCTACTCTGGGGCTACACATCATGTCAGTATGTCACTGCTTTCAACACTGGATGCAGGAGACTACCCTACCAAACCATGATCATCTTCCTTGGCAACAGACAAGGTTTTCCAATTAAATCCATTGGTTCCACCTCATTTACTTCTTCGTGTTATCTTATTGTTAAATTTCATCTTAAAGATCCACTGTTAGTTCCATCCGTAACCAAAAATCTAGTTAGTGTTAGCAAATTTTACAAAGACAATAATGTCTATTTTGAGTTTTATCCTAATACTTTGTGAAATCTCAAGTTGACCACAACTTTACTCCATGTCCAAGGTTATCTAACTTCAAATGGCCTCTATCAATTTCACAATCTTTGGTAAAATAGACTATTATATCCTAATTCATGGCAATCGATCCACCTAATAGTCACAGAGTTGAACCTTCTACAGAAAATATCCCACTCTCCAAATCTGTTCGCCCCATACAAACTTGTTTGTAATCTGGAATTGTTAAACATAGGTTACATCCTACCCTTCTGCTCACCACAACCGAACCACAAATAGTTAAGCAATACCTTAATTCTTCTTAGAAGACAGCTATGCAACAAGAATATGATGTTGGAAAGTTTCACATTGTCTGCCTCAATTCTTGAGATGCAACTTATATATTTGTTAGCCAACTTCACTTAAGGCCAATTGGTTTTAAGATAGAGTATAACATGGTATTAGTGCCTATAGTGCATCTTCGTGAATTGCCTATTCTAGTAGGCATTGCCTAATCTAACAAGCATATGTGGAGGAGGGATGCTGGAAAGTCCCACATTGCTTACCTCAATTTTGGGGTTCACCTTATTTATTTGTTGGACAACTTCACTTATTTTCAATTGGTTAATATAAAAACATATGCTCTAAATGGAAAATGAACCTACACCCTTGTAACCTTGTTCCCCTTCCTCATGTAAGGACAACCATTGGATATAAATGGATTTTCAGAATTAACAAGAATCCTGACAGCACTGTTAACAAATACAAAGTGAGGCTAGTTGCCAAAGGTTTCCATCAAGCTCCTGGAACTGATTTATCTAAAACCTTTTCCTTGTAGGCCAAACCTATCACCATCAGAGTGCTACTCATTCTAGCATTGTCCAATCAGTGATATTTCCAACAAATTGACATCAATAACGCTTTTCTGATTGGTATTTTGACAGAGGAATTTTATATGACCCAACCACAGGGGTTTGGTCATCTAATCCCAATCTTCTTTGAAAGCTTAATTAGACTATCTATGGCCTTAAACAAGCACTCACGGTTTGATATGAAAGGCTAACTACAACACTATTCAGTTTTGGTTTTGTACAAAGTTGGTGTGATCCTTTTCTCCTCATTCATCATTGTTCTAACCATTGCCTCTGTACTGATTTATGTTGATGATATCATCATCACTAGCACCTTTTCACAACTGATTCAGCTTCTCATCACCAAATTACATTTGGACTTTCCTCTTAAATTAAAATTCAAATTAGGTTGTTTACCTTACAAAGATAATGCATAAACAATTCATATAAATGAGAAGAAGGATATCAGGTGGTTTACCTTACAAAGATAATGCATAAGAGTCATCTTGCTGTTTCTAGCTCGTGTATCAGTAAGTTTAAGTAGACTATCCAATCGAAACCCAACAGCCGAACCTAAATCATATAAAATAACAAGAAAGCAATCAAGACTATAGCAGTGTTTTTTTTTTTCCAATAAAATTTAATTTATCAAAAGACCAAGAATAAATGTTAAAACACAAACTATAGAATGCACATTGTTGGAAAGTCTCCTTAGTTGTGGACTTGTGGTTACCCCTAGCCCATCCTAGTTGTGCACTCTTTGCCTTAATTGCAGCCTCAAGGGTAGCATATAGTCCGATATGTATTAGAAATATGATTTAAATAGAGCTTATCAAGTTTGTACAATCTTCACCAAGTAAGTTGATTTTGTGGAGTTGAGTTAGACTCTAATCTCATTGAAATATGATATTAGTCTATCCTAGATCCATTATTAGGCCACATGCATTGCCACGATCCAAGCCAGTAGCCCTAGCCATGAGCAGGTTTGTTGCAAAGTTTGAAGCACGAACACCTCTCATGTTTGAAGTACCATGGTGTCAATACTCAATGCATTTCTAACATCGACACCTACCCAACACTTGTCCAACATCTGTCTGACACTTATCATCAAGCATCCAATTAAAAAATACTTTTTTGTTGATTCAGACACCTGAGCCAACACTTTCATATTGATGGATACACACTGATATTATTAAAAAATATTTCTTTTAATCTTTATAAAAGTCACATTAAAAATATCGAAAAATGCCTCTCGCCTTTTTGTTTTGTATGGTTTGTTATCATGGAAAAAATTTAGAAAGTTAGTTTAAGAAGGTGAATATATCTTTCTTAAAAGATATAACTTCATTGTCTTATTTTGGAATATTTTTAAAAACAAAAACATGTTTTTTTGTTGTAAAATAATCTCTCTATTTTTTTTTGTGAGGTTAATATCATAAGAAAAAGGTTGGTGGACATACAAGAATATACAAATATTGATTATCAATTCAAATCTTTTGTTATCTTACTCTTATTTTGCAATGTCTGTGTCCTAAATTTCACACATTAACTGCGTTATAGAGTTCATGTTCAGTATTCGTCTTCAAGTCCATGCTTCTGTTAGACATCGAGAACCACAGGAGATAAATAGAAGCCTAAGAGTGTATTATAGGAAGAAGGGTACAAATAGGAATTAATTAAATCTATTTGATCCTTTGACCTATTAGTTAGGTTGACGGTTACAATTAGTGAGTTTTCGGTTTTCTTTAAATAGGTCCTCTGTTTAGGGTGAGGGGGATATGGATTACGATTGTTAGTAAAAAACTGGACAGACCCCAGTGAGAAAGGAGTAGCCTCCTTTGTGTAATCATTTTTTTTCTAAAGATTCAATAAATTCAGGGACGAATAATGCCCTTTTCCTTTCGGTCATTTCCGAGAACCTAATAGCTTCATAGGTTGGAAAGCCTCCTTAATTGTGGTAACCCCTAACCCACCTTAGTTGCAACCTCTATGGGGGCTGCCTCAATTGCAGCCTCAAGGGTTGTGTGGTCCCATATTAACTAGAGATATGACTTAAATACAGCTTCTAAAGCTTGGACAGTTGTAACCATACAAGTCAATTTTGTAGGATTTAGTTAGGTTCTTAGCCACAATTCCTAAGACACATAAATTATATGACTTAAGAGTATCTGAAAAGTCCATGCTTGATTATAAACTCACTACATTATTTGTCCACAAATATATCATTTATGATGGTGAATTGGTGAATGTTAAAGCTTTAACTCACCTCTTGCAGTTCCATGGTTCAAAGCATTACCCAGAGAAAGAATGGTCTGCATGATTCTTTTCAGCTTGACTGAATTCCTTATCTGATGCACATTACAATGGCAGCTGAAGATAAAAGGGTATCTCGGGAAAGAGTATTCAAAAGAAAAAAAGATATGTATAACTTACATCTTCAGAAGCACAATTTACAATATTCAAGTCCCTTCTAAGCTCTGAAACCTACATGAATATTACATGGCAAGGTGCACCAGAGTAGCTAAATTTTTAATGGCAAGAAAACAGAATTATTTAATAACTAACAGCATTGTGTCGTTGTCTTCTGACCTGGGAGCAGAATTGCATCTTAAAAGCGAACACTCTTAGCTTGCTTTCCACTCTAGGCACTTTCATTAATTCTATGAAGAACTATTACAAAATGCAAAAGCAAATAAGAATGAAATGGAAAAGAAAGAAGAAATCTTGAAAATGATTTGCAAAAACTATATAGCAAGTTAGATTATATTTAGAGAGCTTAACCTTAAATGCTATCTCTATTCACAAACTTAACACTGGCCACAAATGAGTAGACAGGTTTACATACAAAAAAAGATTGATGAGTCTAGTTATGTTGTTAATCATTGATTAAAATTTTATTGTTCCATGAATGCTAGATGAGTCATCCTACCATAAGTTGCTTCAAGTGCAAAAATAATATTTAAAAAACAGGGAACAAATGGTAAAACTCCACTCACCTGTTCACACTTTCCCAAGTTGTCCTTATCCCCATTATAGTTCTGCATATAAAGTATCGCTATAGCTTAAATAAACATAGATTGTAGCAAAGTTGCTGATGCTCCCCCTATGACAAAAAGTTCTAGTAGAAGAAACAAGAAAAGGGCATGATACCTTGAGCAGTTCCATCTCTTCTTTGGTTGGAGAGAATTTTATGAGGTTCTCTACTTGATCAACATCTAACACTGAATCATCGATTGCAAGCACAGCACACTGAAAGACAATGATTAGCATGTGAGAATACAAGTATAAAATGACATGTTTTTCTGTGATTGGAGACATTCCTTTCTGACCAATTGAATGTTTTAAAATTTGGGATTTTCAATTAAAACTTCAAATAAGGGCATTCAATAGTCAAGTAGAAAATTATGTGATTATAAAAAAAACATTACCAAGAGCATTCAATGATAACTACTAAATTAACTTTTAAAGCAAACTAAACGTAAGATGACCATGATAGGTATTTTCATTAAATTCTTTTAGGAAGAAATGGGCATAACTAAAAGCTTTTGCAGGTTTTAAGTTATAAAATATGACCAGTAATTTTTATTTTTACTTTTTTGTTTAATAAGAAAGTATAATTCCTTTCCATTGGGTTGACTCGGCCCCTATAGAGATAAAGCGGTACCTGTAGTCACAACTTCAAGTCCAATATGACCACCTATTAAACTCAAAGTTAAATATAACAATAAAATGGCTTATGAAAATTTTACACCCAAATTTCACAATTTCAGGAATTTTGCCACCCAAGTTTCAAATATGCACATTTTGCTACCCAACTTTCAAATTTTTGCACATTTTGCCACCGTATTGTTAGTTGACTGTCTAACGATGTTAGTTAATTTCTAATGTGACAATTTGATTTGACATGGCACTTTAACTCCTTATGTGTCACATTTACTATTGAATTAAAATGATGATGTAACATATAGATGATGATGTAGTACAATGTGCACATCAACAGTCAAGATATCATGTCATAAATTCATAATAAATAGTGGTTAATAGACATCAAACATTCATAATAGGTTATGCAATCCCTTCAAAATGTCATAAATTCATAAAGCCTAATAAAATAATAACAATGTCAGTATGCAAGTTCATAATTAAAGCAAAATTATAGGTTATGCAATCCCTTCAAAATGTCATAAATTCATAATAAATGGTGGTTAATAGACCAGCTGTTCAGGTATAACTCAACAACATTGTTTCTGCCCAGGTTAGCAATATTGAATACCTAATAACCAGAATACTTGAGAAATACATTTTTTTTTTCAAATAAGGAATTAAAAGTGTAAGTTGAATTCGGTTTATAAGGATGTAAAACACTAAATTGAATAAATCAGGTTTTTTGAAATTAGCTTTGGAGATTTTAAGATAGAACAAAATATTTTAGTGTTGAGTGGAACCAAAGGCCTAACATTGCTTGTACCACCGAAGGAAGTTAGTGAAAATGGTCGGTGGTGGTTGTGCAATGTGATGAGAAAAAGTTGGAGCATAAGGAGGAGGTACAGTTTGTGCGGCATTAGCTGATCAGGGAGGACGACCATGAAGAGCACATTGATCAATCCTGGCTAATAGCAATGATCACATTGGAATTTGGAGGTGAGGATTGCTCAATTTGTGGAACCAATTGCATAAAACACTTTGAGACACCAAGGCCGAGAATTAATAGGTGTAGAGGGGGAAAAAAAGTTGCCAGAAAAAGAACAAGGCAATGACACTGCCACAAAACGGTTTTCAAGAAAAGAATATTGGCACTGACAGATAGTGGGTCAACTGGGAAGGCACAGCATAAGGTTGTCTCTTGTTAGGCTCTGGATACCATGTTAAGTTAAGAAGAAAAGAAAGCAAGAGACATATACTGAATCTGTGTGTCAATGTAATGTACACATCGGAGTGTATTATTATATAGTGTGGGTAATAATTACGAAGAAATAACTGCCTAATTACCATAATTATGTAAATCCTAGAATGTCCTAATTACAATAATTAAAGATATCTAACAGTTACTATTATCCCCTTCTCCTTACTTCCATACCTTAAAATCTCAACAAGGACTACTCATGATCATTCTGTCTGTATATCTTCTCTACCAACAATTTTCAGATAAAAACAAAAATAAAATTGCATTAAGAATGATTAGAGCCTCATCTGAACAGAAGAAAAAGTATTCTACCCATCTGATTAAGTTTATCTATATCAAGGAAGAATATAAAATCAAGCTAAATATTTAACTTAGTGAAGTCATAGCAGCAGAACATAGGCATAGTGCTTTGATGCCATAATAGATATCCTCATAATTTGAACCAGACAGTGGCTAAACTTTCAACTTGCATTCAAACATCAAGTAAGCCCAAATCTCAGTTCGCATAACAGAGAGACTACTTGGCTACTTGCTAAGTTAAGAAGTACCCAGTTGAGACAATGAATTCTTCCAGATCATCTATTCCTTAAGCAGTTATGATTTACAAAGATTTAAAACAGTGACTAACAATGAGCATTCTCTTGGACATAAATTCAAATCAAAATTCTCATAGCATTAGTGTCAATAAATAACATAATGGATAATATCTCACCATCAAATCAGGCAAAGGGATTTTGACTTTTGTAAGCATGATCTCACAGTTATATGCCCGCCTAAGCTCAATCTGCAAGGTGACATTAATCTTTTGTAAAGAGCTCAAATTCTATTAAAAAAAAAAAGTCTTGACAAGAATTAAATGAATAACTAAAGCCTTGATGAAAGGCATGAGACACAAGCCATGGGACTAAACAAAACCCACACAAATAAATCACAACCAATTCACTGGTGAAAAAGAGAAAGAAATTATCATCCAGTTCCTATAATGAAAAACTTTACACATATATGTGCACAATTAGGAGAAAATGGTGGAATAGAAGCACTTATTTAAAAGTGCCAATTTCTAATAACTTTGGTTTTAAATTTAAGAACTAGTATTTTAACAAGTTTATTTAACTTTAGTTTAGAATAAATAAAGGGTTTTTTTGGGACAAACAATGTAGATAAAAAGCTACTTATTTGTTGTCTTTACTAATATCTAAACTAATTAGATTGGTCAGATATTAACTATTAATGAATAGGCATACCAATTGAACTTTGTCAACTTTTTGTGAGGGGCGGCGTGTTGATTTTCCTTTATCATCAGGATTTGGAGCAGCTGCAGAGAACAAAGTCTCAAGTTCTGACATGTCAAACTCTGGAGCCCTAACACCAAAAAGGTTAAAAATAAATAAATAAATGGTAAGCACAATTCATATAAGCTCAGATTTTTATATCTAAATTTAGAAAAGACTTGACACATACCTACAAAATTCATCTAGTTTCTGTGTCTCAGCCCATAAGCTTCCTTGCATGGCCCTCGTTAATTTTAACCAATGGTAAGGTTTCAGATTGCTCCTTTTACTCTGTGGACCTCTTGCATTAGATCGTGATAGGCCACGTCCCTTTGCACCAAATGGAGCAGAAGGTGGTCCAGGAACAGAAGGTGGTCCAGGTACAGAAGGTGGTCCAGGAACAGAGGGTTTTGACAACCCGTTGGAAGGAGGTGGGGGTACAGGTGGAGCATTTGTGTTGGACAAAGAATTTTGGGATGCAGAAACTGGTGGAGGAGGGGGTGGTGGTGCTAATGGTGATGGAGTAAAACCAGAATGGCTAGGAGCTGGAGGAGGGGGTGGTGGTGGTGCTAATGGCGATGGAGTAGAATTGGAATGGCTACGAGCGGGAGGAGGGGGGGGAGGTGGTGCTAACGGCGATGGAGTAGAATCAAAATGGCTAGGAGGTGGAGGTGGGGGAGGAGGGCCAGATATACTCAATGATGAAGAAAGAGGGTGGGAAGCTGAAGAAGGAAACTCAGACAGTGGTGGAGGAGGAGGAGGAGGTACCAAAGATGATGAAGCCTGTCTAGTTGAAGAAGGAGGTGTAGGTGGAGGTGGTGGTGATGGAGGACCTTTAAATGAATCTTTCGGGGTGGAAATTGATGTTCCTGGAAGGGAAGAGAGTGGAGGAGGAGGGGGAGGAGGCCTCAACAATGATTTCTGACCTTCATGCATTGTGTTTTCAGGGTGTTGTATAACATTATATTGCATCAATGTTGAAGTGTGCTCACCTTGAGGAGGTGGTGGTGGTGGACGAGGATGAGGATGAGGAGGAGTGACAGTTGCGGGAGCAAAGGATCCAAAAGTCTTCTCCATTGCAGTAAGAGCATCAACTGAAGCTTTTAATGGTAAAGACGAAAGCAATGGTGGTGATGGTGATGATGTTGGAGAAAAATTTGTAGAACTAGGCTCTATAGATTTTAGCACCTTGGAGTCCGAAGGAGGCGAAGTAGAAGGTCGAGGAGATTTTGTCACAGCATGATCCTGCAACACAGATGTTATTCCAAGAGATGATGGTGCACTATGATATCTTGAGATAGCTACAGGTGAACCTTGAAAGGAGTTACAATAAGAAGCAGAAGCGGATCGAACAGCTGGGCGCACCTGCGGTGAAATTATTTTAGATTGGGTGGGAAGTTGAAGTGCAACCTGCAATTCTTGAGGTTCTATCTTCTTTTTAATTGAGTTTGCATCAATGGGAGATTCAAGTAATTGTCCCATGTTTTTTGTTGAAGTTGTATCCATCGATGGTTGAATTAAGGGAATGGATTGCTTCCCTTGAGCCATAGATGGAGGACGATTGGTATCATTTTCCGACAATGACTTTGATTCTAATGATTCAGTATCCTTTTCCTTTGACTCTAATGGTCCCATTTTCTGTTTCATTGAATTTGCATCCTTGGATGGTTCAATTAAGGGCATAGACTGCTCCCCATGAGCCATGGATGTAGAATCTTCTGAGAGACCAAGTGAGGGAATGAGCTGTTTCCCCTCACTCATGGAAGCAAGAGTCTTGGTGTTATTTTCTAGTGATGCCTTTAATTCTACAGGATCTTTGTCCTTTTCCATAGGAGCATTACCTGATGATTCAAATGAGGACATAGAAAGATTCCCTTCAACTTTAGAAGTAGCACTTTTTATATCAATTTTTGAAAGGAGTTCCGGCTCCGATTTGAATCTGCTATCACTTTCCAAATGTGCCTCTGATGCTAATGATTGAGTATTGTTCTCCTTGGATCCTAATGATCCACTCTCCTTTTTTATTGAATTTGCATCCATAGATGGCTCAATTATGGGGATAGATTGATTCTCATGAGCCATAGGTGCAGTAAACTTCATATCATTTTCCAATGATTTTTTTGCTTCTAACAGTTCAGTTTCCTTTTTAGTAGAATATGTATCTGTTGAGAGCCCAGATGAGGAAATAGGTTGGTTCCCCTGACCTAAACATTTAAGGGTCTCAAGATTATTTTTTGACAATGTCTTTGTTTCTAATGGTGTTGTCTTATTTTCCATAGGAAGATCCACAGATGATCGCAATGAGGATGTAGAAAGTTTCTCCTGATCTTCGGAAGTCAGATCCTTTGTATCACTGTGTGCATTCGAATCAAGTTTAAATATTCCTGGTGACTCCTTTTGCAAACCACTAGCTACCCCACTGTCCAATCTTTCCAGAAAGATATTTGATGCTGTGATCTGTTGGAGCACACTTGCTACCTCTGCCTTTGGATCTAGCCAGTCCACATGGCTGAAAATTTCCTTAACCTTAGCAAATGCTTCAACAGGCAGGCCTTCTTTCTCCTCAACACCCGGCAGATCAATTGAAATAACAGAAGATGAAGCATCCATATCTGAGAAAAGAACCTTCAACCAAAAATACAGTATATACCATATAAACATTAGGTTGGTTTTATCGCTAATCATTTAATAAAAACAGGAGAGAAAGAGAGAGATTAATACCTCCACTCTAAAATTTTTAGGGAAGTAATCTTTAGCATTCCATAATATGTCAATCTCATCACGGTTAAGCATCAAAATATTTGACCTTATGAATGCAGTATTAAACATCACCCGAAACATCATTTGTTCACGCTCTAAATCACTGTCCAGATGAATACACTCAAAAACAACATCACCTTGAACATGACAATGGATGTCAATCTTAACCAGCTCACAATCAGACTGTAACAAATACAAATAAAAAATACATAAGTAAATAAAGGAAAAAGGGACAAAATAAATCCTTACTTAAGAACCCTATGTAAGTACAATCTAAATAGAGGAAAATGAAGATATAAGGATGCAACATTTTGATTCTGAGTTCATGAGTGCCAACTGATCAAATCCTTGTAGTATAAAGAAGAAACAAAACATCCAATTTGTAATTCAATTTAACATAATTTTTTGTTGATTCTTACAAACTATACGCAAAGCATAATAATGTCACTGGATCAATTAATGCCAATTTTGCTAACTTCGATAAGAAATTTTTTATGTTTAACCCATATGAATGAAATGCAATAAAAAATCATCTTTGCAAAACAATTGGCATACGCTCAGTTCTATTTTAGATTGGAAACCCATTCCCTGTAGGTATTCTCCTTCAAAACTCTACTGGTTTTCTTCCATAATGTTCACAAGTAAAGATGGTCCATTTCCAGCTCACACCATCCCTCCTTAGATCGCATCAAAGCCACTAGCCCCATCACCACTTTGCAACCCTGACCCTCCCCAAATTACATAGAACATAAAACATAAAACATTTAGAAAGATCATGTTTAAAATGAATTAACATAGTTTCAATTTTATTTATGTAACTTTGGATAATCATTGACTTCAGTTGGCACACTAACTTTACATAAAAATTGCCATTTTTTTTTCAGAAAAATTGAAAGTGGCGTTCATTTGGATTACAATATGTATTCATATATGTTATGTTCCTATCTGTATGTATACATTAATTCAATAAAGGAATTCTATAGCATTGCCTATGGTTGAAATTAAGATAATTAAACATAAAATGGAAGGAACATAAAATACAAGTTGTAAGAACAAAACAAAGGGAAATAGGTTCAATATCTTGAATTATAAAATGCCATATTAAATTAGAGTAAAGTACCACCTGCTTGCAATACCGGACAAGTTTGCTCCTTTTAGGAGTTGAAAAGAGAACTTTGGGAGTCCGATCTGCAGGGATAAAAGGGTCCTGTCCATATATCCTAAATATAGGACGGCAACCACCCTCTCCACCCATGTTAGGAATGAGTCTTATAATTACACAGTCCAAAGTAAGTGCCCTATCAAGAGGAGGCCATTCTGAACCAACATTTCTTCTTGATATGTACTGAAGATACCTCAATTGTGAAGGTAATGGATTCAATGGTGACATCAACTGCAAAAGTTCTCGAGGAGCTTGCTTGTATATCATGTCTAATGTTTTCTGCTCCCCTGTAAACATCTTTCTATAAATCAAGAGTGCAGCAAGCATAAATGCTAATAGCGGCCACCCACCTCGTTCACAGTGCATCAAGACAACGTTTTGTTGCCCAAGTTGGAGCCAGTTTTCACCTGACCTCAAGAAATGGTGAATCATTTCCATGGTAAGTAACGGGCAACCTTCATACTGTCGAGGATAGTCTATCACAGTCATATCATAGTCGCACAAAATGTTTGAAATCTGGCTTTGGCTATCTCCCTCCCTCATGTTAAACACCATAAATGAAGCATCAGGGAAGTGACCACGAAGTTGCCCAATTATTCCCCCTATATACACTTTATATTCATCTTCTTCCATAACATCCGTGGTAAAGCAGTAATCAAAGACTGCACATGCAAAGACAAGATAATCAGAATCACATATATGTATGACAAATATTCTTTATGATGAACAAATGGTACCAATTACCAATTAATATGACATGCCACACATATAAGCAAGATAGAAAGTGTCTAACATCACAAGGCCCAAATTCTGAGATTATAAAGTCATCAAGCAAGTATTGTGCTAGTTTTCGGTCACCAGTCCCCAACAATGATCAATGGACAATATTTCACAATATATTTAAAAATGATTGTGCAAAGAAGAAAAGTTAGCTGAGTATTTCATGTCAACTCTTTGAGGTTCTTTCCAGTTCCCATTAATTTTACCTTCATTCCTCCCAAAAATATGTGTCTAAAAGATAAAACATCCATTAAGTCACAAACAAGATGTCAAAAGCCTATTGACTATTTGATCAACAAACATTTAGACTAGAATGACTGCATTCTGTAAAATGGAAATGTAGAGAAGTTATACAATCTCCATTGTTAACTCTAACTGCAAAATAACTCCCATACTACCACAACCCACTAGCACAAAAATGCATAAAAAGGAAATATTTGCACTCAACAGAATTGGCATTGTTCACATTATACTATTCCCATTATTCATTTTAAATCTGCAAAGCAAGCCTTACATTACATACCACAAGCCCTCCACTAACACAAAATGCATAAAGATGAAATATGTGCACTCAACAGAAGCCAACATTGTTCACATTATACCACTCCCATTATCCACTTAAATATGTGAACCAAGCCTTACATACCACAACCTCCCACTAAGGCAAAATGCATAAGGATGAAATATTTGCACTGAAAAGAAGCCAACACTGCTCAGTTCCACCACAACCAATGTATCCACAAAAAATGAGGCAACAAAAAGCGTACCATAAACCCTTTCAGTGATTTCTAAAAGCCCATCTGGGGGCTTCTTATAGAAGAACTTGCGGAACAATGCCATTGTGCAGAAGATCCAAGAGGGTCACTCTGGCATGTAGGGCACCTATAACTGCCCTAATTCAACCCACATTGCATCCAAGCTCAATTTTTTTTAGATCCCCCACCAAATAGAAATCAATTGCAATCGTAATCATGAAGATGGTATTAGTGTTGGCATTGAAGGGAGTGTGTATTCAGGAATCAGAGGCATGGATTTTTGCTGGGTCTTTAAGAAACACTTTTCTGGGAAACGTCCTTGTCTTCACATGCACACTTTATCTATCTGATGGAAAGAGAAAGAAGGGAAACTTAGTTTTCAATCAAAAAAGACAGAGTTTATCATAGGATGGGAAGAGAAAGTGGGTGGTGGGAATCTAATCTCAATCCACAGTTGCATAACATATCACATTCAAGGGGAAAGAGTTAGACAATAGATATGGTTAGTTGTTGTTAGAAAGAAGAAGTTTAGAAGAACAATTTGGATCCGAGGTTTCTCTCTCTAACGCAATCTGTGTCTCTGTGTCCGTATCTTAATATTTTGTTTTGTGAGAATGAACACATGTGTATGTGGTCAATTGTGATGTGGGTGTGCCCAATATGTTTTTATTTTTTTATTTTTTATTTTTCATTTTGTATCACTTATTCCCTTTATGGTTAAGGACAAGAAAAAACACGCAGGATAAGATCCGTACTAGGTTGTTATCATTTGAGTTTTTCTCACTTCAAATATATAAAATATTGGCACGAGCATCAAATCAAACAGATCGAGGGATTATGATGTATTTACTTTGTTATCTTATTTCACTTTCTCTAATTCCTATTCTTTTATTATCATTTTCTAAACATAAGTTTTTTTTTTCTTGAAATGAATTTTTTGGTTATATTTTAACGTCAAAAAAATATAAATGTGCATACTTACTATGTTTGGAAGAGGAGAAACGAGGAAGAAAGATGAGAAGTTATATATATATATATATATATATATATTTTAATTTAGTATGCTTATAATTAATATTATAAAAATCAAACCTAGATAATACTTTGATAGTTTGGTCTATATTAATACGTGTGTGTAAAATTTTTTAAAAAATATTTATAAAAGAGAACAATAGGAAGGAAAAATTAAAAAAGATTTTTCACAAGTTAAAATTAATTAATACTGTAAAAAAAAATTCTTACTAACTTCTTAAAAAAAATTGTTTTCACTTTTCTTTTTAATAAGATATTTTTAACTTATGCATAAGTTAGTTTAAATTTATAGAGAAATTAATTTCGATTTTTTTTTCTATCTTTTCTTATAAGTACTTATAAAAAAATTATCTAAACAAACTTAATTTCTATTTTATTATTATTTTCTAAACATAATTTATTGTTCTTGAAATGAGTTTTCTCTAGTTATATTTTAATAATATATATGCCCACATTTACTATGTTCGGAAAAGGAAAAAAAAAATGAAGAAATAAGATAGATAAAATAATATATATATATATATATATATATATATATGGAGCATATCAAGTGAGAGAGAATTTATTATGAGAGATAAGAGAGTTAAAATATAACCTTTAGATTAATTTCCTCTCACTTGATTAAACCTTAAATTTTCTCTTACTTGATTAATTTAAGGGTTATATTTTAACCCTCTCATCTCTCATAATAAATTTCCTTTCACTTGATATGCTCCCTATATATATATATATGTGTGTGTGTGTGTGTGTGTGTGTATGTGTGTGTGTGTGTGTGTTAATTTCAAGTTTTATTCTTTTATTTAGTATGTTTATAACCATAGTTTTAAAACTCAATTAAGACCTGTCAGTTCAACTCAGGCGTTCCAAGACTGCTACTTCAAGTCTACAATTAGCATGGCCTAAGAGCACCTCTAGTGGGGAGTGCTTGTTGTGTATCTTACTTGTAAACAATGGTGCTTACAAGAAATCCCCATTGGAGTAAACATACGTGGCAGCCTAAGTTCTAAAAATTTTTTCTTTGTTGCTTGTAGAAGCAATGGTGCTTAGAGCATATGTGGCCACCCGCACGATGGTGGTGGCAGAAATCATTCGCAGTGCGCACGCATCTCCAAAATCCTCCACCATGCGAAACCCCTGACTAACCTCGTCAGCCGCGCGGAACCCCCTCAGTCGCGTGCAAAACCCCTTGACCGACCAGACCCCCCCAATCGCGCGCACGCAACCCCCCGACCAGACCCCTCAACTGCGAGCACGGAAGCCCCCCACCGAACCCCTTAGCTGCGCGCAGAGCCACTGACCAGACCCCTCAGTCGCGCACGTGAAACCCCTGACCAGACCCCTCAGCCACGCACGTAGAACCCCCCGATCGAAACCCCCAGCCGCGCGCGTGCAACCCCCGACCAGACCCCTCCGTCGCGCGCGCGAAACCCCCTACCGAACCCCTCAGTTGGGCAGAACCCCCTACCGGTTAAAAGAAAGAAAGAAGGAGAAAGTGAGAGAAAGTGAGAGAGGAGACTTGAAAGAAAGAAAAAAAAACGTTGGCTTGAACCATTGATAGACGAGAGAGCCGTTGGGAGAGCCATTGGTGGTGTGTGTATAAATTGATGTTCACACTTTAGGAGAATAAATATTATTGTAATTTTAATTTACGCAAATTAGACTAGTTTTATTGTAATTGAATTTAATTTGTTGTAATTTTTAGTAATTCTTTTTATGTAATTTCTTTTATTATTGTAATTTTTTTATTATATATTTTTTTTGTTTGTTATTCATATTTATATATTATCCATAATAATTAATTTATAAAAATTTATCATAAAGTGTAATGTGAAGTGTCAAAAAGTGTAGTATGAATTGTAAAAAAATAGAGATGCTTATAAACAACTTCCATTGGCCCGCGTGCTAATTGCATGGATCGATGCGCCAATTTGTTGATTAAATAAAAAAGATAATCAACCAAAATGTGACACCAACCAAAGTTAAACCTTGTCCATGACATTAATTAAAAGCATACTCCACCACTAAAGTTCATGTGATTTGTGAAAATACTTTACATATTATATATATATATATATATATATATATATATATATATATATATATATATTTATAAAATTAAACTACTTACATAATTTAAAAGATCACTAATTTAGCATATTATGTTGTTATACTATTAACTTAAATAATTTATTTAGTATATTTTTTAATTTAAATTTATATAAATAATTTCATATTTATATTTTTAATCTGTCTATAATTTAGTTACTTTGTTAATATTATATTGACTATATTTTTTAGGGATTTTTTTTAAGATATAGTATGCATTTTATTGAAATTTATATGTATATAATATATATGCCATGAATATTTTTTTATAAAACTTGATAAAAATCGGGTCATGCAATTCAATTAGTGACCTACCGGTTTGACTTCTAACTCACTAATTTAGTACCCTAAGCGATTTAATGATCAATCTTATTTTTAAAACATTGCTTATAACATAAGAGAAAAGAAAAAAAAAATCATTTATTCAATTCAAAAGAGAAAAGAAAAAAAAGGATAGGTTACTAAAGATTCTAGAGCTAAAGTATCTATTGAGGTTGCCTCAATCTTTCATTCTAGTTGAGAAGTAGTAGAAGTTGTTGGAGCAGTTGATGGTACTTGGGCTAAGATTAGCATTTGTTGATAAATAGTCGGTTCAATGTCGATATGAGTTATGCCTTTATTTGTTGTCCTAAAAGTGGTTAGCAACAATTGTTTCTACTCTAACAACATGTCAATCTCTCCATTTAACTTCAAGGTCTATTGATAGAGCTCAACCTTTTTACATTTTTTTTCAATAAAATGAAGAATGGTTGAAGTTAATATAGATTGGAGTTAGAAAATCCCTCACTAAATTACAACTAGTTAATCTTGGAGGGTAGTCAACTTAGCTCTTGTTTCTTCCTATAGACGTTGATCAGCTAGACTTGTACTTTCAATGGCTTCATATAGTGAAGCTAAGTTGTGATAGAAGAGCATGGACCAAGGGTCCAACCACTAGAGCTATGGCCAGAAGATTACTTGAAGACTTGTCTGCTTCAGAGCTTAGTGGGCCCAATGGGCTTGGTGGGCCTAGGGTGCTTCTCACTTGGGCTTTAATTGATTAAACACCATGTTTTATTGTACATTCATAGAATAGGAAGTTACTTTGTTTTTGGTCTTGTATTTTGACCATAGATTAGGGTTTGTGAACTTTGGGCTTGTAATTGGGCTTCATGGGCTTTAGACTTTTGATACCCAATATTGGACTCATTCTTTTTCTTGTAATTTTTCCTATTCATTATTTTTCTTTGACCATTGTATTTAGGTCATTGGATTAGGATTTAAGGAGGATTATTAGTTTAATTGAATTAGGCAAAACTAGGTTTAATTTAGCATGCATTTAAGTTGCATTTTGAGTCACATGTATGGCGCCACCTTGATTGAACATGTGTGACTCAAATTCAACCCTAAATGCACACTAAATCAAACCTAAATACACCTAGCACTAATGTGAACCGGACTTGTACATGTGAGTTAAGTTTTGAATTCAAATTCAAAATTTGAATTCAAAACTTGGCGCCACATGTGAAGCCTCCACATTGGCGCCAAGTGTCCCTAATTCCGGATCCACATAAGCTCCCTCCTTCACACATTGTAATCACTTTTGAACTTCAGAAATTTGAGAGCATTTCATTGCCAAGTTTCTTCCAAAAGTCACCGAAAGAGAGAGCCATCACTTTTAGGAACCCTAGCTAGGTTTCCTACCTTTTGAAGTGAGCTTTCCTTTGATTCCTTAAGCTTGGATGCTTCCATCCATAGTCTAGGAATCCTTAGTCCGAAAACTTCTTCCATTCAAGTGTTCTTACCTACGGTTTCAATCTCCATTGAAGAGGTCCAAGCATTGGTGAATCCGAGGAGGAGAACAACTTCCACTTCTCCTGGTATTTGCCATCAATTTTGGTATCAAGAGCAAGGTTCTTCTTGGAGATAAGTGTCCTTAATTTTTTTGGTCTGTTTGTCTTGTTGTCTTTGTGTTCTTGTGTGTCTTGTTTGAGTTTCATTTCGGATCTATTTGTTTTTGAAAATTTTTCTATCCATAGATCTATTGATTGATTGTATTTTGAATTTCTTTCCACAATCAATATGTTTAGGACCTATTTGCTTGTACTTTTTTTTGTATTTGTTTGAGTCTCTCATTTCTTAGCATGTGTCCGTGACTGGACTTCATCCATTGCATTAGATTTTTGTTTTTGAATCCTTGTTTTGTCTTAGTAAGTTGTGTTTAGTTCTTATATGTTGCAAATTCCTTGAATAACTTGTTTAACCTAGTTTTCTTTTGTGTTGTGTTGTCTACTATTTGGTCTCGGTTTGCTTATAATCTTTGTGCCTACCTATATGTGCTTTTTGTTTTACCTAAGTGAGTTCATAATTTGCTATTAGTTCTAGAAAATTTCTTAGTGTTGGGTTTCCATTGTGTACTTAAGTTTTCAAATCACTTTCTATAAAATTCTTGAATCAACTTTGTGTAACTTGAAATTCTAAGTGAATCATCCTACTTCTAGTGCACTATTTCTTTTGGATTCAAATTTTAAAAGTTAGTGGCTTGAAAACAGAGAAAATACAGAGCATTATGTTTCAAAATAGTTATATAAAAAAAAAGAACAAAAGAATCCAATCAAAAACCTAAAAACTAGTGCACTAGTTCATCCATTTTCACTTGAAATTTGTCAATCTAGTAGTCTCGGTTTCTATACATTGGAATTGTGAAAAAATTGAAAACAAAAGGCAAGTGTCTTCTCTAGAATATACAATTGAATTCAAAAAAAGAAAAGAATAAATATATATATATATATATATAAAGCATTTTTAAGAGCAAAATCCGAGAAGAACAAGTTATGGAAAACACACTTGATTCCACAATTTTCTTTGGACTACTAGTTTGCTTATACTTGTTCAATTATTTCCAGATTTTTTTTGTTTTGTTAATCTACTCTAGTGCCTATCTAGGAACCTTCCTAATTGTGTGCTAGCTTTCTTTGGAGTCTTATTTTTCAGCTTTCATTGTTGGATATCTTTGAGTCTTGTCATAAACACCTTACTCATCAATTTTTTTGGTATAAGCTTTATAAATTGTGCTTTTGTTGCTTTTCTTGTTTTCTTTGATTAAAAATTATGTGCTGGAAGTGGCCTCAAATCCTTGCTTAAGGATCAAACATTGACTCAACAAAAAGTAGAAAAAGCTTTGGACACAAAAGACTTTCAAATTTGACCTAATTTAGTGACCAAAACTTTCCTAAACTACCTTCACAAGAGTGATCATTCCCTTAACCTTGTGAGCAGCCTACATTAATCATATTATTGTGTTATTTGTTCAGGGTCCAGGAGCAAGCAAAAACAAAGATTAGTGGCGGATTGAGACACTTAAACAAGTGTTAGAACAATTGGACAGCAAATCCGTCACTAATTGGTCACTAAAGCCGCCACAAATTGTTTCCTAGTGTAGTTTAATTTTTTTTTTTTTTTTGAAATTTCTCTTGTATTTTTAATCAATTTGTAAAGCTTGGAGGGATTATTAAGAAGCTGGTTAGGTATGTCTAACCCTTGGTAGCTCACTCACGTGTAGTACTAGTGGAAGTGGCTTGGAAATTTCATATGTTTCAAGCTTCCACTTAGGGCAAAACGACTAGTTGCTTAACCTTGCTTCCTTTAAGTTGTTTGATCCTTAATTTGTTTACTTTGCTGCCTTGTTTCGTCTAGCATTGTGTAGAATTTAATTTTTCATGTTTAGATACCTTCAAAAACAATTGTGAAAAGCATACAACATAAAAATATTTGTGAAAATTTTTGTGGAATTGAAAATACCACAAAGGAGTTTAGTGATTTCCACTTGAAAAGGCTTGGTTATTAAGTGGCTCTTAGTAGCTCACCTTCCTTGTTAGTGCAATTTGTACACTTAGACTTCCAAGTGCTATTTTTGTTCCTAGAAAAGACCAAAAATATTTTATCTCTTTTGCATAGCATTTAAATTCTTATTGCTTAATCATGAGTCATATTTCTCAAAGTGATAGTGACATTGAATCTCCTAAAAGTTTTAATCAAATTGTTAAGGAGGTTGAAGCACTAAAACTATGGAGACAACAAGAGGTACTTCAAAAAGAAAGAGAAAAGATTGAAAGAGAAGTACAACTTGTTGCTCTTGAGGAAGAGATAAACAAAATTAAGCAACAAAAAGCAAAACTTTTAGAAAAAATTAAAAAAAGAAAAAGTCAAAAGAGTTCCACAAAAATTTCCAATGCCTCTACTAGCCAAGAGGATATGGGTAGTTTGAATGTTGATGAATATTACCAACCCATACCTAGAAGAGTCATTAAGGAACCCAAAGTGAGGGAATCAAGGGTTGATCTCCCTTACTTTCATGGAAAAGAGGATGTTGATGCCTACTTGGATTGGGAAATGAAAGTGGAGCAAATCTTCACTTGTCACCAAGTAGGTGAAGAAAGAAAAGTTCCCTTAGCCACCTTAGCTTTCCAAGGACAAGCTATGTATTGGTGGACATCCTTGGAGAGAGAGAGAAGACTTCATAATGATCCTCATATTGTGTATTGGAATGAATTGAGGAGTGCTATGAGAAGAAGGCACATACCTTCTTATTATAGTAAGGAGCTTATGGATAAGCTCCAAAGACTCCAACAAAAGAACATGAGTGTGGAGGAGTATAGACAAAAAATGGAGTTGTATCTCATGAGGGCTGGGATAAGGGAAGAGGAAAGATTGACCATTGCTAGGTTTCTAAGTGGTCTTAATTTTGATATAAGAGATAGGGTTGAGTTACTCCCTTATAGGGACCTTGATGATTTGGTCCAACTTTGTATAAGAGTGGAACAACAAAATTTGAGGAAAAATTCTTTCAAAGGCAAAACTCAAACTAGCTCTTACATCAAGAAAGACTACAAGAGGGAGGGTCAATATGATTCTTCTAAGAAATTTACCAAGGGACTAGAAAAAGAAAAAGAAAAATATAAAAATAAAAATGTTGTCACTTGTAGTAGTAAAACTAGTGACATCAAATGCTTTAAATGTCTTGGGAGAGGTCACATAGCTTCTCAATGTCCAACTAAAAAGGTCATGATTTTGAGAGGACAAGACATTTATAGTAGTGTTGATGAATCTAGTTCTACCACTTCAAGTGATAGTGAAACTAGTGAGGAAGACCATCCAATTGAAAGAGCATATCCTCATGATGGTCAACTTTTGATGATTATAAGACTTCTAGGAAGCCAACCTAATGAGTCTCACATGTCACAAAGAGAGAATATTTTTCACACAAGGTGTAAAATTTCTGATAAAGCTTGTTCTCTCATTGTGGATAGTGGGTCTTGTTGCAATTGTTGTAGCACAAGGTTGGTGGAGAAGCTTGATCTTACTCCAATTCCCCATCCAAAACCATATCAACTTCATTGGCTAAATGAAGATGGGGATATCATTGTGGACAAGCAAGTGAAAGTCAAGTTTTCCATTGGTAACTATGAAGATCATGTGGTATGTGACATAGTTCCCATGGAAGCTTGCCATATTTTGTTGGGAAGGCCATGACAATTTGATAAGAAAACCATGCATAATGGCCTTACCAATGAAATTACTTTCACTCATAAAGAAAAAAGTTTGTACTTCATCCTTTGTCTCCTTCACAAGTGATAGAGGATCAAGTACAAATGAAACTAAAAAGAGAGGAAGAAAAAAAATTTGATAAAAAAAAAAAAGAAAAGAAGCATAAATCTTCAAAGAAGAAGAAGGGAGAGAAACCTCTTCCAATAGAAGGAATTCAACAAGAAGAAACTTTAAAACAAACTTTACTTGTTGAAAAGTCTTCTTAAATTCTTCTTTGTAGAGGCATGCTTAGTTGTCATAATTTAAGTCTTGAACCTAGTTCTTTACCCCTTGGTTTTACTCAATTATTAAAAGAATTTGATGATGTATTCCCTAGTGAGGGTCCAAAGAGCCTTCCTCCTTTAAGGGGTATAGAACATCAAATTGATTTTGTGCCTGGGGCTAGTCTACCCAATAGACCCGCCTATAAGACAAATCCACAAGAAACCAAGGAGATAGAGAACCAAGTTCAAGAATTGTTGGACAAGGGGTGGGTGCAAAAGAGTTTGAGTCCCTGTGTTGTGCCTGTATTGTTAGTGCCCTAGACTTGATGATATGCTTGATGAATTACATGGTACTACTATTTTTTCTAAAATTGATCTTAAAAGTGGTTATCACCAAATAAGAATCAAAGAGGGTGATGAGTGGAAAACTGCTTTTAAAACCAAATTTGGATTATATGAGTGGCTAGTTATGCCTTTTGGTTTAACCAATGCACCAAGTACATTCATGAGGCGTATGAATCATGTCTTGAGAGAGTGTATAGGAAAGTTTGTTGTTGTTTATTTTGATGATATTCTAATCTATAGTAGGTCTCAAGATGATCACATAGGACATCTTAGAGAAGTTTTGATGCTCCTTAGGCAAAACCACTTGTTTGCTAATGTTGAAAAATGTACTTTTTGTGTGGATCATGTGGTTTTCCTAGGGTTCATTGTGAGTAAAGAAGGAGTTCGTGTGGACCCCGAGAAAATAAAAGCTATTCAAGAGTGGCCCAAACCAAAGAATGTTAGTGAAGTTAGGAGTTTTCATGGACTTGCAAGTTTTTATAGAAGATTTGTTCCTAACTTCTCTAACATTGCGTCACCCTTGAATGAGCTTGTCAAAAAAGATGTTTCTTTTGAATGGACTTCAAAGCATGATCATGCATTTCAACTTCTTAAAGATCAACTTACAAATGCACTCATACTAGCTTTGCCAAATTTTGAAAAGACTTTTGAGCTAGAATGTGATGCATCTGGAGTTGGCATAGGAGCTGTGTTATTGCAAGGAGGACACCCCGTTGCATATTTTAGTGAAAAAATAAAAGGCGCCTCTCTCAATTACCCTACCTATGACAAGGAGTTGTATGCATTGGTTAGGGCTTTACAAACTTGGGAACACTATCTAGTGTCCAAAGAGTTTGTCATCCATGGTGACCATGAGTCACTCAAATATTTAAGAGGTCAAGGTAAGTTAAATAAAAGGCATGCCAAATGGCTAGAATTCCTTGAACAATTTCCATATATTATTAAATTCAAGAAAGGAAAAACAAATATTGTAGCTGATGCTTTATCTAGAAGGCATACATTGCTTATGTCTCTAGGTACTCAAATTCTTGGATTTGATAATATTAGGGAATTGTATGAGAAAGATCTTGACTTTGGTGTTAATTATCAAAAATGCCAACAAAAAGCTTTTGATGGTTTCTATATGGCTGAGGGGTATTTGTACAAGGAAGGAAGGTTATGTATACCCCAAGGATCCATTAGGAAACTATTAATTAAAGAGAGTCATGAAGGTGGGCTTATGGGGCACTTTGGTGTTGATAAAACCCTTAGTTTGCTTAAAGAAAAGTTTTATTGGCCTCATATGCGAAAGGATGTCCAAAAGCATTGCTTTAGATGTTTGGCTTGTTTACAAGCCAAGTCCAAAGTGATGCCTCATGGTACATACACACCTTTACCTGTTGCTTCTTCCCCTTAGGTAGATATTAGCATGGACTTTGTGCTAGGTTTACCTATAACCTAAAGGGGAATGGATTCTATCTTTGTGGTTGTGGACCGTTTCAGTAAAATGGCTCATTTCATTCCATGCGACAAAGTAGATGATGCAAGCAACATTGCAAAACTCTTTTTTAGAGATGTGGTTAAACTCCATGGACTTCCTAAGTCTATAGTTTCAGATAGAGATACTAAGTTCCTAAGCCATTTTTGGCGTGTCTTATGGTCAAGACTAGGAACTAAACTCCTCTTTTCAACTACTTGTCATCCTCAAACAGATGGCCAAACAGAGGTAGTTAATAGATCTTTGTCTACTATGCTTAGGGCAATCCTAAAGGGCAATCACAAATCTTGGGATGAGTATTTGCCACACATTGAATTTTCTTACAATAGGGTAGTTCACAAAACTACCAATATTTCTCCTTTTGAAGCTCTATACGGGTTTAATCCTTTAACTCCTTTGGATTTGATACCCCTTCCTAATGTTGAGCATTTCATTCATAAGGAAGGAGCATCTAGAGCTGAATTTGTTAAGAAAATACATGAAAGGATTAAAACTCATATTCAACTCCAAAATGAGAAATATGTTCAACAAAATAATAAAGGCAAAAGAACTATGATCTTCGAGGAAGGTGATTGGGTTTGGCTTCATCTAAGAAAAGAACGTTTTCCTAAACAAAGGAAGTCCAAACTCAGTTCTAGAGGAGATGGTCCCTTTCAGGTCTTACAGCGTATCAATGATAACGCTTATAGGTTTGATTTACCCTCTGATTATGGAGTTAGCCCTACTTTTAATGTCAGTGATTTAAAACCTTTTGTAGGTGCTAGTGATGATGAGGAGGAGTCTTTAGATTCGAGGATGAATCCTTTTCAAGAGGGAGGGAA
Source organism: Cajanus cajan (assembly GCF_000230855.2). Classification (NCBI taxonomy): domain Eukaryota; kingdom Viridiplantae; phylum Streptophyta; class Magnoliopsida; order Fabales; family Fabaceae; genus Cajanus; species Cajanus cajan. The sequence continues at coordinate 46,622,396 of NC_138525.1, forward strand.
TGATGGAAGAGCATGGACCAAGAGTCCAATCACTAGAGCTATGGCTAGGAGATTACTTGAAGACTTGTCTGCTTCAGAGCTTAGTGGGCCCAATGGGCTTGGTGGGCCTAGGGTGCTTCTCACTTGGGCTTTAATTGATTAAACACCATGTTTTATTGTACATTCATAGAATAGGAAGTTACTTTGTTTTTGGTCTTGTATTTTGACCATAGATTAGGGTTTGTGAACTTTGGGCTTGTAATTGGGCTTCATGGGCTTTGGGCTTTTGATACCCAATATTGGGCTCATTCTTTTTCTTGTAATTTTTCCTATTCATTGTATTTCTTTGACCATTGTATTTAGGTCATTAGATTAGGATTTAAGGAGGATTATTAGTTTAATTGAATTAGGCAAAACTAGGTTTAATTTAGCATGCATTTAAGTTGCATTTTGAGTCACATGTATGACGCCACCTTGGCTGAACATGTGTGACTCAAATTCAACCCTAAATGCACACTAAATCAAACCTAAATACACCTAGCACTAATGTGAACCGAACTTGTACATGTGAGTTAAGTTTTGAATTCAAATTCAAAATTTGAATTCAAAACTTGGCGCCACATGTGAAGCCTCCAAATTGGCGCCAACTGTCCCTAATTCTGGATCCATATATGCTCCCTCCTTCACACATTGTAATCACTTTTGAACTTCAGAAATTTGAGAGCATTTCCTTGCCAAGTTTCTTCCAAAAGTCACCGAGAGAGAGCAATCACTTTTAGGAACCCTAGCTAGGTTTCCTACCTTTTGAAGTGAGCTTTCCTTTGATTCCTTAAGCTTGGATGCTTCAATCCATAGTCTAGGAATCCTTAGTCCGAAAACTTCTTCCATTCAAGTGTTCTTACCTACGGTTTCAATCTCCATTGAAGAGGTCCAAGCATTGGTGAATCCGAGGAGGAGAACAATTTTCACTTCTCCTAGTATTTGCCATCAAGTTGTCTTGTAAAGCTTCAAGGTTTTTAGGCACTCTAATTCACTACTTTCCAAATCCCCTAGCAATAGAGTAATTTGTCCATAAGCCACTAGAAACTACCCTCTAAGCTACACTAACAATTTGAAAATTGAAATTGGATGCAAGCTTACATAATGATAGCCAAAGAAGGTTAACACGCTTCAAGAGGTGATATACTAAAAGAACCAAGAGGAATGGGATGATCTTAAAGACCTTTTTCTTATGTTTGTACATATAGTAGCTCTTTTGTATAGGTTATTTTTGCCTTTGTATTTGTGAGGCACTTTACTTGCTTTTTTCTAGTGTTTGTATATTGACTTCAAGGTAGGTTTCTTGGAGAGTTTAACTCCATTTAACCTCCCTAGTTGATACATTCATTTTGTATTTTTTCAGTAGGGAAAAAGGGGTGGAATTTAGCAATGCTTGAGGGTGTGACTAGTAATTGGGCCAGAACTGGGCCTAGGCAAAATTTTGCATATTGGACTCATTTTGCTCCTAATTTTTCATAGATTTGATTTAGCTAGGTCTCATCATCATATGATGAACCTAACTAAACCAAATCAAATATTTTTGAAATAAATCATGGAGCATTTTTGAGCCTTGGCCGCCTAGCCCATTCCTTTGTTTTTGGCTGAAATTTCTAGCTTCTCCTACAAGCTTTGAAGCTTGCCTTGCAAGCTTCTAAACCTTAGTAGGTTTGGCTGACCTTACCATGGTTCTTAAGTGAACCATGGTCAAGGATAGCTTCTCCTACAAGTTTTAGAAACCATGGATGGTTACCTACACCTTACCATGGTTCCTAGTGAACTATGGTTAAGGTTAGCTTCTCCTAGAAGCTACCTCCCCTATATATTTGTAAAACCCTCTCTTGTAATCACTTTTGGACATTTATGAGAATTAGAAATCAGATTTCTCTCTCATTTTCAAGAGTCAATTTCGTGAGAAACCTCCTCCTAGGTTCTCTCTCAAGGTTCCTTCTCCTAGAAGCTTGGTTTCTCAAGTTTCTTCACTTCTTCAAGAGGTAACCGAACCTCTCTTAGGTGCTTCTCCACCATTGGAGAATCCTCCAAGGTGATTCTGCCACCTTCAAGGAGTTCAACCTCATGGAGCATTTCGGTCCTTGCATGGAAAGCTTGGAAGAATATCAATCCTCTCCAAGTAGTTCCATCAGTTTTGGTATCTAGAGCCTAGTGCTCTTGAGGTTTGGTGTTCTATTTTTTTTTTGTATGAATCCGTGTTGTCTCTTCCTTCTCCTATGTCTAAATATGTGTTTGCTGCATGGATCTAAATTTTCAAAAAAATTTTGATAGATCCTATATGTCACATGGGAAGTAAATTGATTCATGTTCCTGCTTGTTCCTATTAATCCGTGAATCAATTGTGTTGTGCTTTAGGTTCCTATACTTATGCGTTTTGATGTTTGTTTGAGTCTCTCCATTCCTTAACATGTGTCCGTGATTGGACAACATTCATTGAGCATAGATTTTATTTTTGAATCACTTGTTTTGTCATAGAAGTCATGTGTAGTCTTTTTCATGTTGAAAATTCCTAGACTAGCTTGTTGACCTAATATTTTTGTGTATCCGAAGATTTTTGAGTCTTTGCTTATTAAATCTGTACCTTACTATATGTGCTTTTGTTTTACATGATTTAGTTCCTAATTTGCTATTAGTTCTAGCAAATTTCCTAGAGTTAGGTTTTTATTATGTCTTAATAAAAGTTTTGTCAAGAAAAGTTCATAAACACTTTCCTATTAGGTTTCCTTGTGTCTTGTTGTGTGGCTGAAACTTTGTGCAATTTTTTTAGCCTTAAAACAGAGACAAAACAGAGGTGTGAGTGTCCTAAATGCATGATAAAAACAAAAGAATGAGTGCTTAAAAATTTTCTCAAAATAATACAAAATAGTGAAGCACTAGTTACAAAAATGCATGTGAACACCTCTTGTTTTGTGTGAAATTTTTGCTGCAGTATTTTTACACTAAATCCGAGACTTCTAAGTGTTTAAAAGGCATTGAAACTCCTGAACATCAAAAGAAAAATAAGTGAAAAATATTTTGGCAAAAGAAAAAGAAAGAAAATAGCAAAAGAAAAAGGCAAAGGAGTGAAAAATTGAGTAAACATTGCTCTCGGTTTTGGTGTATTTTTGTTACATTTTTTCGGTCCAGCCACATAATTTGTGTCTTATTTTTGTTTCTATTCTTAGCTTTTGTTTTGTAATCCATTCTAGTGCCTTTGATAGGATATCTTTTGTGAGCTAGCTTTCCAAATTAGCCTTAATTGTTGCTTGTCATTTTTGTGGAATTCTTTCTAGTCTTGTCTCATTTTCTTCCACCAATTGGTGTAGCTGTTCCTAATTGTTCCTTTTCAGTTTTTGAACTAATATTCCAGCATCTTAAGGTGTGTTGAGTGCCTCTTGAAAGGTGTTGAAGGCCAAGCTCAAGGTTAGTCAATATTGAAGGACTTTGGTGGTGACCTAGGAGCTTGTTTCTCATTGGATTGGTTTCTTGGAAATTCATACACCTAGGAGTAACCACCATCAAGGTTGCTTCTAAAGAGGAGTGAAACACATTGAGAGGCTGCAAGCTAGGTGGTTGAATTGGAGAAAGAAGGAGCAAAATTTTTGTGAAAATTTTGTGAAGAATTTAGTAACAAATTTAGTGACGGAAATTTTCTTCAAAAATTTCAATACCAAATCCGTTACTAAAGTTGTCACTAAAATAGTGGCTGATTTTTTATGCTAAAATTCTTGGTGCAGCCACTAAATTTTCTTTAAGTGAATTTACATTTCATTTGGTGTAAATTTGCATTTCATTTGAAAGTGAATTTTGCATTTCATTTGGTGTAAATTTACATTTCATCTTTGTAATCTTTTAATTTCTAAATTTTTGTACAAGACCTTTATTAAGGAGTGTCTTGGAGTGCCTTTGGTGTATCTCCATCTCTCCTTAAGTGTTCTCATAGTGATTTCGTTTAGTACTTGTGAGAGGGTCCTTGAAGGTCTTTGGTGCCTTTCAAGCTCTCACCTAGGTTTAATTGCTTTCCACGTCTAGTTTATGTTTTCTTGTCTTTAAGTTTTCATGCAATTTATGTTTTGAGCAATTTATGTTTTCAAGTTTTGATTACATTGCTTAATTGTACACATTAGGCACTTGCTTGTTATTTTTCTTTTGAAAAGAACTTTGTGAAAACATTTTGTGCAAGGCAAAGTACAAAGGGGTTTAGAGATTTTTACTTGAAGAGGCTTGGTTATTAAGTGGCTCGATAGTAGCTCACCTCCCTCCAAAGTTCAATTTGTACTCTTAGACCTCCAAGTGCCAAGTCTAGCACTTCCAAAAATATTATTTTCTTAAAATCTATTTTTGTTTGAAGAGAAAAATCTTGTTGTTTAAAATGTCTCAACAATCCAACTATAGTGGAAGTGATAGCTCTCCTAAAAGCATTTCTTACTTAACAAAAGAGCTAAAATCACTTAAACTATGGAAGAAGCAAGATGCCTTTCAAAAAGAGAAGGAGAAAATTGAAAGAGAGGCCAAACTTGCTATCCTAGATGAGAAGTTGAGAATTCTTAAATAAGAAGAAGAAAATTTGAAAGAAGACATGAGAAAACACAAAAGAAGAAGAAAAATGAAAATCAAAAGAAAAGAAGAAATAGAAAAAAAGAAAGAGCTTTGTGCAGGGAAGAGTAAAGAGGAAGAAATATCCTCTAAAGGATTTGTGACTAAAGAGAATTGTTTTAATACTAAAAATCCTATGAAAAAAATTCTCTTTATTTATAAAGATCTTAACTCTTGCCCTCATTCTGCCACTAGTCTTGAGGAGGAGATTCATAAATCCATATTAAAAAATAAATAAAGAATAAAATGATTCATGTAAAAATGAAAACCAAAAGTATTTATTGTAAAAATGATTTATTAGTTTCAAATTCTTAAATTTGATTAAAAAATAATGTTTCTAATTTTTTAAAATAAAAGGGTATAATGGTCCAGAAAAAGTAGAGATCAAGCTAGTTACTAAAAAGGATATCTCCTTTATATATTAATATAGATTAGTTTCAAGTTCTTAAATTTGATTAAAAAATATTTTTTCTAATTTTTTTAAAATAAAAGGGTATATTGATAAATAAAAAAGTGGAGACCAATATGGTTATTGAAAAGGGTATCCCCTTTATATATACTAGCGGGGCCGAGGCACTTCGTGCCTCTATATGTATATTATCTTAAAATTTAAAATAACTTATCTATGGAATGAATTCATTTGTTAACATATAATGATATAAAAATTTTTTACACAACATGATGTTTTACAATCATAAAACTTCCTTAACAGGAAGACCAAATAAAGATTCCACCTCAGGACGATTTTTAGCTTCGCTATAATTTATTATAGAAATTAAATGTCATTTTGCTATTATTTTTAGTTAACATTAACATGAACTAAAATATATATCATAATTAATAAATAATTAAATTGAATAATCTCATACCTTTCGAGAATTAATCTTAAGTCATTATAGAATACGTCATCCATAATTTCTTTGATTTTAAAAAATTACAAAAATAAATAATATAATGTCATATATAAATATGAGATATTTAACGATTCATGTAATTATTTATAGTTTATGAAAAAATAAACTCAACCTCAAAAATGGAAATATTTTGTTTTGTATGAAAGTTGTTAATATGATAGATATTACTCGATCTTACGTTTGTCCTAATCTATAACTTAAGATAAAAGGGATACAAAAAGGTTTTGGTCTCCACTTTTCTTTATTCAATTTTCACCCTTATTGGTGGTTACTCCTTTAAAAAAAATAACTACTTTCTTCTAAAACAATAACCACTTTCTTTTAAAATAATAACGATTCAACATATCTAGGCTTTTATTTATTTCTATCTTGCTGCTCTAAAAAATTTCCTCTCCCTCTTTCGTATTTTCTTTTTCATTCTCAGTCTCTACAATTTTCTCATCCCAATTGATTCTCAGTTTCCCCTATATTCCAAACTCAGACACAGTGCCACTAATCATAGAAAGCTCCACTCCACCGCATTCAAAACACCTAAAAAGTAAGGTTCAACACCAATTAATTAATAATATCAAATTTTACAGTTTATTCATGGATAATAGAGAAAAGAGAATGTGAATGCCTTGATCGATGAAGAAAGTTGGATCCCACGGCAAACTCTTGCGCAAGTTGTAACCGCCTCCTCTCTTCTTCCTCTTCATGAATATTTTACTTTATTTTTTAATCTTTACAATTATTAAAAAATAAATAAAAGATAAAATATTTCATATAAAATAAAATAAAAATAAAAATTAAATAATAAAAGTATATTAATTTAATTGGTATTATGATTAATCTATTCCAGTTTTTCATGAATGGACAAAACACATTGAACTCGACTGTCATTTTGTCCGAGAACATGTGATGTCCAAAACTATTTCCACACAACACATTCGGACTGATTCCCAACCTGCAAATATTCTAACTGAAGCTCTTGGTAGAAAGCAGTTTCAATTTTTATTGACCAAGTTGGGCATTTCCTCCCTCCATGCTCCAACTTGAGAGGGAGTATTAGAATAAGATTTATCTATTTTGATATTATTAATCTGATAACAAATAGTTTGTTAGTTAGTTTTACTGATAAGATAGATTTGTTAAATTTTATTTTATTTGATTGTAATTCTATTACGATCATTCTATATAATGACTGTTTTTACAAATAATAAAGTAAACCAGGAAATTTAAAGCAACTTCCATTATGCACGTATTATTTAAATAAAAGGAATTGAAAAATATTATGGAGCAAGTGATGAATATTAAAAAATTACAGTCTCTGTAAGTTTGAAGTTCCTACCAAATGTTTCACAGTAGGCTTGGCAAGTGATCTAGTAACTGAACATTTGTCAGCCAGGCCAACTTGATGCAACTCTATGGAAGTGCCAATGGGCTCTTCTTTATGGATAGCTTCCAAATTCAACCCTGACTTAGCAGACACAGTGCCACTAATCATAGAAAGCTCCACTCCACTGCATTCAAAACACCTAAAAAGTAAGGTTCAACACCAATTAATTAATAATATCAAATTTTACAGTTTATTCATGGATAATAGAGAGAAGAGAATGTGAATGCCTTGTTCGGTGAAGAAAGTTGGATCCCACGGCAAACTCTTGCGCAAGTTGTAACCGCCTCCTCTCTTCTTCCTCTTCATGAATATTTTACTTTAATTTTTAATCTTTACAATTATTAAAAACTAAATAAAAGATAAAATATTTCATATAAAATATAATAAAAATAAAAATTAAATAATAAAAGTATATTAATTTAATTGGTATTATGATTAATCTATTCCAGTTTTTTATGAACGGACAAAACACATTGAACTCGACTGTCATTTTGTCCGAGAACATGTGATGTCCAAAACTATTTCCACACAACACATTCGGACTGATTCCCAACCTGCAAATATTCTAACTGAAGCTCTTGGTAGAAAGCAGTTTCAATTTTTATTGTTCAAGTTGGGCATTTCCTCCCTCCATGCCCCAACTTGAGAGGGAGTATTAGGATAAGATTTATCTATTTTGATATTATTAATCTGATAACAAATAGTTTGTTAGTTAGTTTTACTGATAAGATAGGTTTGTTAAAATTTATTTTATTTGATTGTCTGTTATGGTCATTCTATATAATGACTGTTTTTACAAATAATAGAGTAAACCAGGAAATTTAAAGCAACTTCCATTATGCACATATTATTTAAATAAAAGGAATTGAAAAATTTTATGGAGCAAGTAATGAATATTAAAAAATTACAGTCTCTGTAAGTTTGAAGTTCCTACCAAATGTTTCACAGCCGGCTTGGCAAGTGATCTAGTAACTGAACATTTGTCAGCCAGGCCAACTTCCTGCAACTCTATCGAAGTGCCAATGGGCTCTTCTTTATGGATAGCTTCCAAATTCAACCCTGACTTAGCAGACACAGTGCCACTAATCATAGAAAGCTCCACTCCACTGCATTCAAAACACCTGAAAAGTAAGGTTCAACACCAATTAATTAATAATATCAAATTTTACGGTTTATTCATGGATAATAGAGAGAAGAGAATGTGAATGCCTTGTTCGGTGAAGAAAGTTGGATCCCACGGCAAACTCTTGCGCAAGTTGTAACCGCCTCCTCTCTTCTTCCTCTTCATGAATATTTTACTTTATTTTTTAATCTTTACAATTATTAAAAAATAAATAAAAGATAAAATATTTCATATAAAATAAAATAAAAATAAAAATTAAATAATAAAAGTATATTAATTTAATTGGTATTATGATTAATCTATTCCAGTTTTTCATGAACGGACAAAACACATTGAACTCGACTGTCATTTTGTCCGAGAACATGTGATGTCCAAAACTATTTCCACACAACACATTCGGACTGATTCCCAACCTGCAAATATTCTAACTGAAGCTCTTGGTAGAAAGCAGTTTCAATTTTTATTGTCTAAGTTGGGCATTTCCTCCCTCCATGCTCCAACTTGAGAAGGAGTATTAGGATAAGATTTATCTATTTTGATATTATTAATCTGATAACAAATAGATTGTTAGTTAGTTTGGACTGATTCCCAACCTGCAAATATTCTAACTGAAGCTCTTGGTAGAAAGCAGTTTCAATTTTTATTGTCTAAGTTGGGCATTTCCTCCCTCCATGCTCCAACTTGAGAAGGAGTATTAGGATAAGATTTATCTATTTTGATATTATTAATCTGATAACAAATAGTTTGTTAGTTAGTTTGGACTGATTCCCAACCTGCAAATATTCTAACTGAAGCTCTTGGTAGAAAGCAGTTTCAATTTTTATTGTCCAAGTTGGGCATTTCCTCCCTCCATGCTCCAACTTGAGAAGGAGTATTAGGATAAGATTTATCTATTTTGATATTATTAATCTGATAACAAATAGTTTGTTAGTTAGTTTTACTGATAAGATAGATTTGTTAAAATTTATTTTATTTGATTGTAGTTATGTTACGGTCATTCTATATAATGACTGTTTTTACAAATAATAAAGTAAACCAGGAAATTTAAAGCAACTTCCATTATGCACGTATTATTTAAATAAAAGGAATTGAAAAATTTTATGGAGCAAGTGATGAATATTAAAAAATTACAGTCTCTATGATAGACCATGGGCCAAGGGCCCAATAACCAGAGCTATGGCTAGGAGGATACAGGAAGAGCTGGATCTTGAGAAGACTAATGGGCTTGTCAGGCCCAAGGTAATCTTCACTTGGAATGCTCTATCATGAAGAGAAGGCCTTAGTTCTATTTGTTTATATTGTACAGTTTATGCATAGTCTTTTGTATAGGTTATTTTGCCTTTGTATTTGTGAGGCACTTTACTTGCTTTTTCCTAGTGATTGTATATTGTTTTTAAGGTAGGCTACTTGGAGAGTTTAGCTCCATTTAACCTCCCTAGTTGATACATTCATTTTGTATTTTTTCAGTAGGGAAAAGGGGGTGTCATTTAGCAAAGCTTGGGGTGTGACTAGTAATTGGGCCAGAACTGGGCTTAGGCAAAATTTTGCATATTGGACTCATTTTGCTCCTAATTTTTTATAGATTTGATTTAGCTAGGTCTCATCATCATATGATGAACCTAACTAAACCAAATCAAAGTTTTTCAAATTAATCCAAGGAGCCAAATGCATCCAAGGCCGCCTAGTTTGTTCTTTCCTTCCTTGGCTGAAATTACTTGTTCACCTTCAAAAGTTTGAAGCTTGCCTTGCAAGCTTATAAACCTTTGTAAGGTTAGCTTACCTTACCATGGTTCTTAAGTGAACCATGGTCAAGGTCAGCTTCTCCTAGAAGCTAGCTAAACCGTGGGAGTTTAAGATAACCCTACCATGGTTCCTAGTGAACCATGGTTAAGGTTAGCTTCTCCTACAAGCTACCTACCCCTATATATTTGATTTTCCTACACTTGTACTCACTTTTGTCAAATATGAGAAATGAAATCTGAATTTTCTCTCTCAAACAAGAGTCACCAAAACCGTGAGCACCTACACTCTAAGGTTTCTAGCAAAGTTCTTTAACTTTGCCTTGGTTCATCAATCTTCCTTCACAAGTTTTAGGAAGTGGCCGAACCTCTCCAAGGCTTCTCCTCCATGGAAGCTTTTGCTCATGGAGTTTCAAGCTTCTCTTGAAGTGTCAACCTCAAGAACATCTCGGTCCTTGCATGGAGACTTGAAGAATCAACATTCTTCTTCAAGTAGCTCCATAATTTTTGGTATCTAGAGCCTAGTGCTCTTGAGGTTTTTTGTTCTAACTTTTCCTACTTGATTCCGTGTTGTTCCTTCCTTATTTTGTCTTGAAATTGAGTTTGTTGTATGGATCTATGTTTTCTAAAAATTTTGATGGATCCTTATGTCACATATGAAATAATTGATTCATGATTTTTGCTTGTTCCTAATTCCTTGAATCAATTCGGTTTGTGCTTTAGGTTCATGTACTTGTGCGTTTTTAATTTTTGCTTGAGTCTCTCCATTCTATAACATGTGTCCGTGATTGGACAACATTCATATTGCATAGATTTTGTTTTTGAATCACTTGTTTTGTCCTAGAAAGTCATGTGTAGTCCTTTGTATGTTAAAACTTCCTAGACTAGCTTGTTTGACCTAATTTTGTTTTGTGTTTTTGTGTCCAAAATCTTTGAGTATTTTTCTTATTAAATCTATACCTTACCATATGTGCTTTTGATTTACATGTTTGAGTTCTTAATTTGCTATTAGTTCTAGCAAATTTCCTAGAGTTAGGTTTCTATTATGTCATATTAAAAGTTTTGTCAAGATAAGTTCATAAACACTTTCCTATTAGGTTTCTTTGTGTTTTGTTGTGTGGCTGAACCTTATTGAAATTCTTTGAACTATAAAACAGAGGCAAATCAGAGGTGTATGTGTCCTAATCGCATGAGAAAAACAAAGAAAAATAGTGCTTAAAATTTGACCTAAAATTCCTACAAAATAGTGAAAGACTAGTGAAAACATGCTTGTTGACACCTCTTGTTTTGTGTAAAAATTTTGCTGCAGTTTTTCTACCTTGAAACCGAGACTCCTAAGTGTTCAAAAGGCATTAAAACTCCTGAACATCAAAAGAAAAATAAGTGAAAAATATTTTGCTAAAAAGAAAAGAAAGAAAAAGCAAAAGAAAAAGCCAAATAGGAGTGAAAACTTGTTTGTATTGGTCTCGGTTTTGGTATTGTTTTGACATTACAATTTTGTGACCAGCCACATTATTTGAGTCTTATTTTTATTTCTAATCTTAGCTTTTAATTTTGTAATCCATTCTAGTGCCTTTCCTAGGATAATCTTTGTGTGCTAGCTTTCAAAATTTCCTTTAATTGTTGCTTGTCATTTTTATGGAACTCTTTCTAGTTTGTCACATTCTTTTCCACCATTTGGTGTAGCTATTCTAAATTGATCTTTTTCAGTTTTAGCACTAATATTCTAGTCTTGAAGGTGGTTGAGTGCTTCTTAAAAGGTGTAGGAGGCCAAGGCAAAGGACATCCACTTGAAGGCTTTGGTGGTTGCTTAGGGAGTTTGTTCTCTCTTGGTGGTTAGGCTCTTGAAAACACCTAGAAGTGACTAACATCAAAGTTGCTTCTAAAGAGAGGAGTGAAACACCTTGTGAGGCTGCAGTTGGTGGCTGAATTGGAGCAACAAGAAACTAAACCATTTGTGAAAGTTTGTGAAAATTTAGAACAAATTTTAGTGACGGAAATTTTTGATTCTAAAACTAGTTTCCTTACAAAATCCGTGACTAAAATTTGCTTCTAATTAGTGGCAAATTTGTTTCACTTAAATTAGGTGCAGTCACTAAATTCATTTGATTGTGAATTTACATTTCATTTGGAGTGTGAATTTGCATTTCATTTGAAGCAAATTTGAATTTCATTTTCCTTGTAATTTTTGTCTTCTAAATTTTTGTACAAGGCCTTTATTAAGGAGTGTCTTGGAGTGCCTTTGGTGTATCTCCATCTCTCCTTAAGAACTCTTATAGCTAATCACGTGTAGTACTTGCTTTCAACGTCTAGTTTATGTTTTCTTGTCTTTAAGTTTTCAAGCAATTTATGTTTTAAGCAATTTATGTTTTCAGTCATTTAAGTTTTCAAGCAATTTATGTTTTCTTGCTCTTTATGTTTTCAAGCATAAATTGTACACATAGGCACTTATTTGTTATTTTTCTTTGAGAAAAGATCTTGTGAAAATTGATTTGTGCAAGACAAAAGTACAAGGGGGTTTAGAGATTTTTACTTGAAGAGGCTTGGTTATTAAGTGGCTCTTTAGTAGCTCACCTCCCTCCAAAGTTCAATTTGTACTCTTAGACCTCCAAGTGCCAAGTCTAGAGCACTTCAAAACCCTATTTTCATAAAAACTATTTTTGTGTGAAAAATATTTTCTTGAATTAAAATGTCTCAAGATTCCTCCCATAGTGAAAGTGATGGCTCTCCAAAAAGTCTTTCATATATCACTAAAGAGCTCAAATCACTTAAACTATGGAAAAAGCATGAGTCCATTCAAAGAGAGAAGGAAAAGATTGAAAGAGAAGGACAACTTGCTTACTTAGAGGAAGAATTGAGGATTTTAAGGCAAGAAGAAGAAAAATTGAAAGAAGATATTAGAAAACATAGAAGAAAAAGTAGGAGCTCACATTCCCAATATACATCCCCTAATGAAAGCATGAATCAAGGGGATCACTACCATCACACCCCTAGAAGACCCACAAGACCTAGGGAAGTCAAAGTTGACCTTCCACATTTCTTTGGTAAAGATGATGTGGAAGTATATTTAGATTGGGAGATGAAGGTTGAGCAACTCTTTGCTTGCCACAAGGTGAGTGAAGAGAGAAAAGTCCCTCTGGCTACCCTTAGCTTCCAAGGGCATGCCATGTATTGGTGGACAACCCTAGAAAGAGAGAGACGCCTCCACAATGATCCTCCAATTCAATATTGGGATGATCTTAGAAGTGCAATGAGAAGGAGGCACATTCCCACCTATTATGGAAGGGAGCTTATGAATAAGCTCCAAAGGCTTCAACAAAGAGACATGTCTGTAGAACTCTATAGACAACAAATGGAGCTTTTAATGATGAGGGCTAGTATTAGGGAAGATGAAGCTACAACTGTAGCTAGATTCTTAAGCGGTCTTAATTTAGAAATAAGAGACCAAGTGGAGCTACTACCCTACAGGGACCTAAATGACTTGGTCCAACTTTGTGTAAGGGTAGAACAACAAAGAATGAGAAAATCTTATAAAAAGGATAGCTCCCACTCTTCATTTCTAAAGAAAGATTCCAAGAAGGAGGGTAAAACTTTTGAGAAGAAGAAAACTTTTGAACCCTCCAAGAATCTAGCCACAGAAAAAGATAAAGGAAAGGGAAAGGACACTACACACACTAGTTCTAGGACTAGTGACATTAAGTGCTTTAAATGTTTAGGGAGAGGCCACATTGCCTCCCAATGCCCCACAAAGAAGGTCATGATCATGAAGGGGCATGACATTTATAGTAGCCAAGATGAGGCTACTACTTCCTCTAGTAATAGTGAGGAAGAAGCAAGTGAGCAAGAGGAAGGTGTAGAGTCTACTTTTCCTTATGAAGGGGAGCTCTTAATGATTAGGAGACTCCTCAACAACCAACCTAGTGATACTCTATCACAAAGAGAGAACATCTTTCACACTAGATGCAAAGTTTTAAACAATGCATGTTCTCTCATTGTTGATAGTGGTTCTTGGTGCAACTGTTGTAGCACTAGGCTAGTTGAGAAGTTGGGTTTAACTACTAGTTCCCATCCTAAACCTTATCAACTTCATTGGATTAATGAGGATGGTGACCTAGCAGTTGACCACAAGTAAAGGTCAAGCTTTCTATTGGGAACTATGAAGATGAGGTGCTATGTGATGTAGTACCAATGGAAGCTTGTCATATCTTATTAGGAAGGCCATGGCAATTTGATAAGAAAACCATACACAATGGCCTTACTAACGAGATCACCTTTACTCATAAAGAAAAGAAATTTGTGCTTCATCCTCTTTCTCCTCAACAGGTGGCTGAGGATCAAGCACAAATGAAACTCAAAAGAGATAGAGAAAAAAGATTTAAAAAAAAAAAGGAAAATAGAGAAAAAAAAAGTCCGTGAAAACTAAGGATAGAGAGAAATCTAGGGAGAAAAGAGTTCCCTCCCTAGAGGTTGTTACTCAAGAGAATGCAATCTCCAAACAAACCCTCTTGATTCAACAACCGTCTTATATCCTTCTCTGTAAAGGAACTCTTTCTTGCACTGCCACATCTAGTGGACATGAGACTTTACCTAAAGGGGTAAAAACACTTTTAAAAGAATTTGATGACCTATTTCCTCCCGAGGGTCCAATGGGCCTTCCTCCTTCTAGAGGAATAGAGCATCAAATTGATTTGGTGCCTGGGGCTAGCCTACCTAATAGGCCTGCCTATAGGACCAACCCCCAAGAAACAAAAGAAATTGAGTCTCAAGTCCAAGAATTGTTGGAGAAGGGCTGGGTTCGAAAGAGCTTAAGTCCTTGTGTTGTTCTAGTGTTGTTGGTTCCAAAGAAAGATGGCAAGTGGAGAATGTGTTGTGATAGTAGAGCCATCAACAACATCACTGTGAAGTATAGACATCCCATCCCTAGGCTTGATGACATGTTAGATGAGCTTCATGGAGCCATTATATTTTCCAAGGTTGATCTTAAAAGTGGTTATAATCAAATAAGAATTAAAGAGGGTGATGAATGGAAAACCGCTTTCAAGACCAAGTTTGGATTGTATGAATGGTTGGTGATGCCTTTTGGGCTAACCAATGCTCCTAGTACCTTCATGCGTCTCATGAATCATGTCCTTAGGGATTGTATAGGTAGATTTGTAGTAGTTTATTTTGATGATATTCTTATATATAGTAGGAGCCTTAGTGATCACATAGGACACTTAAGGAAAGTTTTTTATATTCTTAGGAAAAATCAACTTTTTGGAAATTTAGAAAAATGTACCTTTTGTGTAGATAGTGTAGTTTTCCTAGGGTTTATAATTAGTAAAAGAGGGGTTCATGTGGACCCCGAGAAAATCAAGGTCATCCAAGAATGGCCCACTCTTAAAAGTGTTGGAGATATTAGGAGCTTCCATGGTTTGGCAAGCTTCTATAGGAGGTTTGTTCCTAATTTCTCCACACTTGCCTCCCCATTAAATGATTTAGTCAAGAAAAATGTGGAATTTATATGGGGAGAGAAACAAGAAAATGCCTTCACAACCTTAAAGCATAAGCTTACCCATGCACCACTTCTAGCTCTACCAGATTTTTCAAAAACTTTTGAGTTAAAATGTGATGCCTCTGGAGTTGGCATAGGGACGGTTTTGTTACAGGGTGGGCACCCCATTGCATATTTTAGTGAAAAACTCAAGGGTGCCTCTCTTAACTATCCTACCTATGACAAGGAGCTCTATGCTTTGGTTAGGGCCCTTCAAACTTGGGAACACTACCTTATTCCCAAAGAGTTTGTCATTCATAGTGACCATGAGTCACTTAAATATTTGAAGGGTCAAGGCAAATTAAATAAAAGGCATGCTAAGTGGGTAGAGTTCTTAGAATAATTCCCATATGTGATTAAATACAAGAAAGGGAAAAATAATGTGGTGGCTGATGCCCTATCTAGGAGACATACTTTGTTAGTCTCCCTTGGATCTCAAATCTTGGGATTTAATCACATTAAGGAGTTGTACACTAATGATCTCGAATTTAAGGAAAATTATACCCAATGCTTAGCAAAGCCTCAAGGAGGTTTCTATATTTCTGAGGGGTACTTATATAAAGAAGGAAGAATTTGTATACCCCAAGGATCTATAAGAAAACTCCTTGTTAAAGAAAGTCATGAGGGTGGTCTCATGGGGCACTTTGGAGTTGAAAAGACTCTAAGCTTTTTAAAAGGAAAATTCTTTTGGCCCCACATGAGAAGAGATGTTGAGAGGTTTTGCTCTAGATGTATAGCTTGTTTACAAGCCAAGTCTAAGGCAATGCCTCATGGCATCTACACACCCTTACCTGTTGCTAACTCTCCATGGGTTGATATTAGTATGAATTTTATTTTGGGCTTGCCCAAGACCCAGAGAGGCATGGATTCGATTTTTGTGGTAGTGGACAGATTTAGTAAAATGGCCCATTTTATATCCTGCCACAAAATAGATGATGCAAGCAACATAGCAAGACCCTTCTTCAAGGAAGTGGTTAGACTTCATGGTCTACCTAGAACCATTGTTTCAGATAGGGATACTAAGTTCCTTAGCCATTTCTGGAAAACTCTTTGGAGTAGGCTAGGAACTAAATTATTTTTCTCCACTACTTGTCACCCACAAACTGATGGGCAAACAGAAGTAGTTAATAGATCCCTATCCACAATGTTAAGGGCAGTCCTTAAGGGTAACCATAAGTCTTGGGATGAGTACTTGCCCCACATTGAATTCGCTTATAACAGGGTAGTCCATAAGATTACCAAAATCTCACCTTTTGAGGTTGTATATGGTTTTAACCCTCTTACTCCTTTAGACCTAATACCCCTACCAGATTCTTCTCATTATTTTCATAAAGAAGGGGTATCTAGGGCTGAATTTGTTAAGAAATTGCATGAGAAGGTTAAAACTCAAATACAACAACAAAATGAGAGAACTGCTTTAGATAGAAGAAAGGGGAAGAAAGCCCTCATTTTTGAGGAAGGGGATTGGGTTTGGCTTCATTTGAGAAAGGAAAGGTTTCCTTCTCAAAGGAAGTCTAAACTCAACCCAAGAGGAGATGGTCCCTTCCAAGTCCTCCAAAGAATTAATGATAATGCTTACAGGTTAGATCTTCCCAGTGATTATGGAGTGAGTAACACTTTTAATGTAAGTGATCTTATTCCCTTTGCAGGTTATGATGAGGAAGATGAGCCTACAGATTTGAGGACAAATCCTTCTCAAGAAGGAGGGGATGATAGACCATGGGCCAAGGGCCCAGTAACCAGAGTTATGGCTAGGAGGATACAGGAAGAGCTGGATCTTGAGAAGACTAATGGGCTTGTCAGGCCCAAGGTAATCTTCACTTGGAATGCTCTATCATGAAGAGAAGGCCTTAATTCTATTTGTTTATATTGTACAGTTTATGCATAGTCTTTTGTATAGGTTATTTTGCCTTTGTATTTGTGAGGAACTTTACTTGATTTTTCCTAGTGATTGTATATTGTTTTTAAGGTAGGCTACTTGGAGAGTTTAGCTCCATTTAACCTCCCTAGTTGATACATTCATTTTGTATTTTTTCAGTAGGGAAAATGGGGTGTCATTTAGCAAAGCTTGGGGTGTGACTAGTAATTGGGCCAGAACTGGGCTTAGGCAAAATTTTGCATATTGGACTCATTTTGCTCCTAATTTTTTATAGATTTGATTTAGCTAGGTCTCATCATCATATGATGAACCTAACTAAACCAAATCAAAGTTTTTCAAATTAATCCAAGGAGCCAAATGCATCCAAGGCCGCCTAGTTTGTTCTTTCCTTCCTTGGCTGAAATTACTTGTTCACCTTCAAAAGTTTGAAGCTTGCCTTGCAAGCTTATAAACCTTTGTAAGGTTAGCTTACCTTACCATGGTTCTTAAGTGAACCATGGTCAAGGTCAGCTTCTCCTAGAAGCTAGCTAAACCGTGGGAGTTTAAGATAACCCTACCATGGTTCCTAGTGAACCATGGTTAAGGTTAGCTTCTCCTACAAGCTACCTACCCCTATATATTTGATTTTCCTACACTTGTACTCACTTTTGTCAAATATGAGAAATGAAATCTGAATTTTCTCTCTCAAACAAGAGTCACCAAAACCGTGAGCACCTACACTCTAAGGTTTCTAGCAAAGTTCTTCAACTTTGCCTTGGTTCATCAATCTTCCTTCACAAGTTTTAGGAAGTGGCCGAACCTCTCCAAGGCTTCTCCTCCATGGAAGCTTTTGCTCATGGAGTTTAAAGCTTCTCTTGAAGTGTCAACCTCAAGAACATCTCGGTCCTTGCATGGAGACTTGAAGAATCAACATTCTTCTTCAAGTAGCTCCATCACTCTGTAAGTTTGAAGTTCCTACCAAATGTTTCACAGCCGGCTTGGCAAGTGATCTAGTAACTGAACATTTGTCAGCAAGGCCAACTTCCTGCAACTCTATCGAAGTGCCAACGAGCTCTTCTTTATGGATAGCTTCCAAATTCAACCCTGACTTAGCAGACACAGTGCCACTAATCATAGAAAGTTCCACTCCACCGCATTCAAAACACCTGAAAAGTAAGGTTCAACACCAATTAATTAATAATATCAAATTTTACAGTTTATTCATGGATAATAGAGAGAAGAGAATGTGAATGCCTTGTTCGGTGAAGAAAGTTGGATCCCACGGCAACCTCTTGCGCAAGTTGTAACCGCCTCCTCTCTTCTTCCTCTTCATGAATATTTTACTTTATTTTTTAATCTTTACAATTTTTAAAAAATAAATAAAAGATAAAATATTTCATATAAAATAAAATAAAAATAAAAATTAAATAATAAAAGTATATTAATTTAATTGGTATTATGATTAATCTATTCCAGTTTTTCATGAACGGACAAAACACATTGAACTCGACTGTCATTTTGTCCGAGAACATGTGATGTCCAAAACTATTTCCACACAACACATTCGGACTGATTCCCAACCTGCAAATATTCTAACTGAAGCTCTTGGTAGAAAGCAGTTTCAATTTTTATTGTCCAAGTTGGGCATTTCCTCCCTCCATGCTCCAACTTGAGAGGGAGTATTAGGATAAGATTTATCTATTTTGATATTATTAATCTGATAACAAATAGTTTGTTAGTTAGTTTTACTGATAAGATAGATTTGTTAAAATTTATTTTATTTGATTGTAGTTTTGTTACGGTCATTCTATATAATGACTGTTTTTACAAGTAATAAAGTAAACCAGGAAATTTAAAGCAACTTCCATTATGCACGTATTATTTAAATAAAAGGAATTGAAAAATTTTATGGAGCAAGTGATGAATATTAAAAAATTATAGTCTCTGTAAGTTTGAAGTTCCTACCAAATGTTTCACAGCCGGCTTGGCAAGTGATCTAGTAACTAAACATTTGTCAGCCAGGCCAACTTCCTGCAACTCTATCGAAGTGCCAACGGGCTCTTCTTTATGGATAGCTTCCAAATTCAACCCTGACTTAGCAGACACAGTGCCACTAATCATAGAAAGCTCCACTCCACCGCATTCAAAACACCTAAAAAGTAAGGTTCAACACCAATTAATTAATAATATCAAATTTTACAGTTTATTCATGGATAATAGAGAGAAGAGAATGTGAATGCCTTGTTCGGTGAAGAAAGTTGGATCCCACGGCAAACTCTTTCGCAAGTTGTAACCGTCTCCTCTCTTCTTCCTCTTCATGAATATTTTACTTTATTTTTTAATCTTTACAATTATTAAAAAATAAATAAAAGATAAAATATTTCATATAAAATAAAATAAAAATAAAAATTAAATAATAAAAGTATATTAATTTAATTGGTATTATGATTAATCTATTCCAGATTTTCATGAACGGACAAAACACATTGAACTGGACTGTCATTTTGATGGAGATAAGTTGAAGAAGATTGATGTTCTTCAATGTCTCCATACTTGGACCGAATGTTCTTGAGGAATTTTCAGAGACTTTGAAGCTCCACGAAGAAACCTTCCATGGAGGAGAAGTCTTCAAGGAGATTCGGTTACTTCTAGTGTAGTGTAGAAGCTTTAGAAACCTAGGCTAGGTTTGAAACCTTTGGTGAATTTCTTAGAGTAGAAATTCCTCACGGTTTTGGGAGAGGACTCTTGAGAGAGAATTTCGAAGTTCAATTCTCATTTATGTCAAAAGTGACTACAAAGGAGGTATTTACAAATATATAGAGAAAAGGTAGCTTCTAGGAGAAGCTAACCTTAACCATGGTTCACTAGGAACCATGGTAAGGTTTACTTGACTCCCTACGGTTTAGCAAGCTTGCAAGGGAAGCTAACCTTGACCATGGTTCACTTAAGAACCATGGTAAGGTAAGCTTACCTTACTTGAGTTTAGAAGCTTGCAAGGCAAGCTTCAAAACTCAAGAAGAACAACTAGAAATTTCGGCCAAGGAGACTTAAGAGAGCTAGGCGGCCTTGAACACATTTTGCTCCTTGAATTAATTTGAAAAACCTTGATTTGGTTTAGCTAGGTTCATCATATGATGATGAGACCTAGCTAAATCAAATCTATGAAAAATTAGGAGCAAAATGAGTCCAATATGCAAAATTTAGCCTAGGCCCAACTCAGGCCCAATTTCTAGTCACACCTCAAGCATTGCTAAATGTCACCCCCTTTTCCCTACTGAAAAAATATAAAATGAATGTATCATCTAGGGAGGTTAAATGGAGTTAAACTCTCCAAGTAACCTACCTTAAAAACAATATACAATCACTAGGAAAAAGCAAATAAAGTGCCTCAAAATACAAAGGCAAAAATAACCTATACAAAGACTATGCATGAACTGTACAATATAAACAAGTAGAACTAAGGCCTTCTCTTCATGATAGAGCATTCCAAGTGAAGATTACCTTGGGCCTAACAAGCCCATTAATCTTCTCAAGATCCAGCTCTTCCTGTATCCTCCTAGCCATAGCTCTGGCCACTGGGCCCTTGGCCCATGGTCTATCACATTTTGTCCGAGAACATGTGATGTTCAAAACCATTTCCACACAACACATTCGGACTGATTCCCAACCTGCAAATATTCTAACTGAAGCTCTTGGTAGAAAGCAGTTTCAATTTTTATTGTCCAAGTTGGGCATTTCCTCCCTCCATGCTCCAACTTGAGAGGGAGTATTAGGATAAGATTTATCTATTTTGATATTATTAATCTAATAACAAATAGTTTGTTAGTTAGTTTTACTGATAAGATAGATTTGTTAAAATTTATTTTATTTGATTGTAGTTCTGTTACGGTCATTCTATATAATGACTGTTTTTACAAGTAATAAAGTAAACCAGGAAATTTAAAGCAACTTCCATTATGCACGTATTATTTAAATAAAAGGAATTGAAAAATTTTATGGAGCAAGTGATGAATATTAAAAAATTATAGTCTCTGTAAGTTTGAAGTTCCTACCAAATGTTTCACAGTCGGCTTGGCAAGTGATCTAGTAACTGAACATTTGTCAGCCAGGCCAACTTCCTACAACTCTATCGAAGTGCCAACGGGCTCTTCTTTATGGATAGCTTCCAAATTCAACCCTGACTTAGCAGACACTGTGCCACTAATCATAGAAAGCTCCACTCCACCGCATTCAAAACACCTAAAAAGTAAGGTTCAACACCAATTAATTAATAATATCAAATTTTACAGTTTATTCATGGATAATAGAGAGAAGAGAATGTGAATGCCTTGTTCGGTGAAGAAAGTTGGATCCCACGGCAAACTCTTTCGCAAGTTGTAACCGTCTCCTCTCTTCTTCCTCTTCATGAATATTTTACTTTATTTTTTAATCTTTACAATTATTAAAAAATAAATAAAAGATAAAATATTTCATATAAAATAAAATAAAAATAAAAATTAAATAATAAAAGTATATTAATTTAATTGGTATTATGATTAATCTATTCCAGTTTTTCATGAACGGACAAAACACATTGAACTCGACTGTCATTTTGTCCGAGAAATAGGGGAATAGGGATGAGTTTGGAATATAGGGATGAGTTTGGATGAGTTTGGAATTGGTATTATGATTAATCTATTCCAGTTTCCAAATGTGATTCATACCAAGAAATAGGGATGAGTTTGGAATATAGGGGAAACTGAGAATCAATTGGGATGAGAAAATTGTAGAGACTGATAATGAAAAAGAAAATACGAAAGAGGGAGAGGAAATTTTTTAGAGCAGCAAGATAGAAATAGATAAAAGCCTAGATATGTTGAGTCGTTATTATTTTAAAAGAAAGTGGTTATTGTTTTAGAAGAAAGTAATTATTTTTTTTAAAAGAGTAACCACCAATAAGGGTAAAAATTGAATAAAGAAAAGTGGAGACCAAAACCTTTTTGTATCCCTTTTATCTTAAGTTATAGATTAGGACACTTGAAAACGTAAGATCGAGTAATATCTATCATATTAACAACTTTCATACAAAACAAAATATTTCCATTTTTGAGGTTGAGTTTATTTTTTCATAAACTATAAATAATTACATGAATCGTTAAATATCTCATATTTATATATGACATTATATTATTTATTTTTGTAATTTTTTAAAATCAAAGAAATTATGGATGACGTATTCTATAATGACTTAAGATTAATTCTCGAAAGGTATGAGATTATTCAATTTAATTATTTATTAATTTTGATATATATTTTAGTTCATGTTAATGTTAACTAAAAATAATAGCAAAATGACATTTAATTTCTATAATAAATTACGGCGAAGCTAAAAATCGTCCTGAGGTGGAATCTTTATTTGGTCTTCCTATTAAGGAAGTTTTATGATTGTAAAACATCATGTTGTGTAAAAAAATTTTATATTATTATATGTTAACAAATGAATTCATTCCATAGATAAATTATTTTAAATTTTAAGATAATATACATATAGAGGCACGAAGTGCCTCGGCTCCGCTAGTAATTTATATTTTTTTGAACTATTTTATTCATTTTAAATAATAAAAATTAATTTTCAAAATTAATTAAATGTTAAAAATCAAATACATTATTTATTTTTATTTTATTGGCCGAAGTTACCATTCAATATATAACCTCTGCAAACTACCCGTTGACACAGTTAGTTATGAGTTAGTTACTATTCCTAAAGAAACCACTCATCCTTTAGAGCACTTTGATAACTTTGATACCTTTCTTCAGCTCTCGCAGATATTTTTGAAATATCAAAGCTTCACCCTCTGACCTTATGTTTTATCTTTTAAAAAGTTCAACTTTAATTTAGTTTTTAAAAATGTTGAATAAATTTATTTGATTATAATTTTTAAACTGAATTCCTGTATTTTAAAAATTGTTATAAATATTCATTTCAAAAAGAATTTATCAGATTGCCTTTATCTTTCTCCATGGTAAATGAAGAAAGGCTTTGGTTTCTTTATATAAATTTATTTATTATATAAGCAAAATCTGATAAAGAACGATTTTGCTATCTTCTGGATGAATGAACATGGAGTTTTAAAATAGTATTTGTGCCTCCATTAAATTTATCCGTCGTGTATTCGAAAGGTGTCATAAGATAGTTTTACCATTTATTTATTTATGTAATTTATCTTTAAACATGATAAATGGAGAACCAATTATTGATTCAAAACAGAAAATAGAAATTACCAATTGTGGTGTACGATAGAATGACTCCTTTACAATTGCTATCACAATGGCCACACACAAAGAAGAGTTTTACTTTGCGAATCCAATCAACAAATATAACAAAGTCAATAAAACAAAAACACCTAGTAGAAAAACATGAAAAAGAGAGGCAAAGACTGTATCAAGGATAAAAAAGAATAGGGTGTGAGAGAGATGGAAAATGCGAGATGTGGGAAATATGGCGAAGTCAATAAAACAAAAAGACGTAATAGAAAAAAGTGAAAATGAGAGACGAAGATTTTACCAGAGATAAAAAGAATAGGGTGTGATAGAGATGGAAAGTGAGAGATACGGGAGAAATGAATAGAATAGAAATTATAATAAGAAGTGAAGTGGTGGTTTGACGGTTTATAAATTTTGAATAAAGTAGTTACAAATTTAAGAGGTGATTTGTTATCTATTAAAGGGTAAAAGAGACTAAAGAAAAATGGAAACCAAAGCTTTTTGTATCCCCTTTATATAATGTTATAGATAGTTAGATAGATAGATAGATTATGAAGGGAAAAAAAATCTACGAAAAGCTAGACAAAATAAAAGCCTAAAAGATTAATTACGATGTCTTTTTTAAATAAAAAATTTAATTGACATTTACTTTACACATGTCAACCAATTAAAAAAAATTTGTGGGGTTAATTTTAAAATAGTTATTATAAAATGAAAAAAAAAAATGTACTATACATGATAATTTATTTGTGATCGCACTATAATTATAATTACAAAATACAAAATTAATGTATAAAACTAAATTCTAATAAAAATCGAAAACTCTTTTATAAAAAGAAAGATCAGAGAATAACGTCTGAGAAAAGGCAAATCAAATCAATGAACAAGAAATCCTTTTCTTTTAATGCCATGAGCAAGAAGGAAAATATATATATATATATATATATATATATATATATATATATATATATATATATATATATATATATATATATATATAATGCAGAAATGATTTCTGTTGAGTGCACACATAACATTATGAATTGATAACAAGCAAAAGGAAACTAATTAATATGACAGACAAAAATTGATAAATTATGCACCTTAATCTATCCATTATATAGAGTATTTGATTACTACGTGATTGACGCACCACAAATTAAGCAAATTATAAAATTATCAATAGGAATTAACACGTTTCCTTGAACATGAAGAGATTTCTAGGGCACTAACATGCATTTTTGTCAACTTTTTAAATTATGTCAACATCTATATGAATTGTGAAGTGAGACAAAGATGATGCAAACTGTGACATTAGAAATTTTATTCAATGGCTGAGGTGGGAACGGAACATTGGCCACATTTTCTGGGTTTAATTGACATTGACTTTCTAATAGTAGAAAGTAGTAACTAACAACAACTTCACTTGGTTAATTAATGGAATTCATATAACATATATTTTACTACTATGACTGCATCAATGTCAACGGTTATCTAGAATGAATCTTATAAATATTTTCTTCAGTACATCAAATGAATGAATTATTGGTTATCAGCTTGACACACTGCATGGATTATGGACAAAAAAAATGTACTGTATTGAATATTTTTAATTACTTAAAAATATATTTTACAATTTTTTTTTGTTTTTGTTCTCTTAACATTATTTCACAATATAGAAAAACTGATTTAAATTGCTATTATAAAGTTTTCGATAATCTTTTAAATTTTATAACTATCTTAACCATTTTCTAATAATAACCATTCTTTTTTACAAGAATAGTAACCATTTTAAGAAGCAATTTTTTAGTTACAATTATTCTTAATTACTTACTTAGGTATATTTGTTCTTAATTTTTATTAAATAAATGTATTTAACATAGTTGATTGAAGCAGCGGCTGAATAGGAAATTAGAGTAAGGGACTAGCAATTAATGGAGATTCTGACTTATTGTATTTTTTTTTTTTAAGTTGGTGAAAATAATTTTAAATTAAGATATATATTCAAATTTTTCTCAGCCACAAATTTTAGATTATATTTATAGGGTATACAATTAACTTTACATGTTATTTAAACGGGCACTAAAATTATATCATGAAAAAGGTTTCCCATCCCAGAGAATGATAATCATGTGAATGCTTCAAAACACTTACATCATGAAAAGCCACGGAATAATAATTACTTAAGCGTAGTATGTATTGTTTTTTTAGCTAAAATTTTAACTCGATAATATTTATAAATATTTATTAATGAAACTTAAATTAAATATAAATATATAATATTAAAATATAATTCTATTTGTGATTAAAGAATAATATCAATCACGTCTAAAAAAAATTATACCTAAATTTTATTTATTCCAAAATTACATCATGATTGAAAAGTTTTTAGTTTAATAACAGAATTTTTATTTTGAATTTGTAATTTTTAAGTGAATTTTATTTTTGCTAATTAATTTATATAAAAACAGATTTCACATGATTCAGATCCTAAATTTATTAAACTATTAAGATGGAATTAATGGTAAAATTAAAATACCACGTATAAGATGTTAAGTTTGAAACTTATTACCTTAATGTGGTTCCAACAAAAGAAAAAAAAAAATTCAAAATTCATTCACATCACTCTTATAGGACTGAACTTCAAAATTCATTTTTGTACATTGGCTCAAATGAATACCTAAATATAGATTAGAGATATATTGCAATCTTAAAAGGTACAATATTTGTCTTCAACTAATTCTAAAATTTTGAAATCATAACCAAGTAAAACTATAAATTCAAAGGTAGAGAATAAAATTTTAATTTTAATTTTAATTTAAATATTGACTGTAAGTATAAAATGTAAAAGAAAAAAATAAAAATCCCCTCAAGAAGCAGAGGAGACATTAATAAAAAAAATAATATAACAAGAAATTAATTTCAATATATTTTCACTATAGTTTAGACTAACAATCAATAAGTAAACATGTTCGATTTAAAACAATTATCATAAACTCCATCATTTTCAATTACACTATAAGCTATACAAATAAATTCTACGACAAACCTACTTTAAATATAATTTTTTTTCTAGAAACAACTTTTAACTTCAAATTTATATTAAACAAGAACCAACTTTTTTGAAGATTTTAAATCCTTATGAAAAAGTCAACATTTGAAAAGCAATTTCCATTGCATTTACCAGTCCAAAATTTTGAGTTCTAGAAATAGCCTCCATGAAGCAATAGAGGGCTTGGTTTAGTGGGTCCCAGATAAATGTAGGAATCCTTAGGAGTTAAGAAGCGGCATGAGTGTGGGACCCACACGTTTGTCTTAGCAATGGCAAGTTCCAACTTGGAAGGAATATGGCAACAACCAACCCCACAAGTCTATGCCAATGCCAATCCACGCAATGCAATATTTTAACCCTTTCTCTTGTTCTCTAATTCATGATATATATATATAGTCCCGTCTTTATAAACCTCGTAAAGAGTCTCTAACTAAAATCCCGTTCCAACGTCCACAGCCGCATTTCATTTCACGTCTTCAAATTTCTAGCACCAAAAATTTCGAGGTACGCTTCCCTTTTTCTTCATTTGACTTTGTCTATAATACACAATCTCTTTTGGTTTGTGATGTCAAACATGTACCTATATATATATATGATATTGATATGAATCATATGATTAAATGGGTGGCGCTGAATTTGACTTGCAATTTATTATTGCCTATGTTGATATTGATATTGACATCTCCTTGTGCTATATAATGTGGAGACCGTTATCATATGTATCATCAGAATCAGAATCAGAATCTTAATCTTGGTGGGGTGTTTCAATTTCAACCAATTGGGTTTGGGCTGATAACATGATGATTCGATTTCCATTGGTGGTTCTTGTATTGATAATTGGTACCTTGAGATGCAGAATGGCCAAAGCAGAATCAAATCCTGATTCTGGGAAAGGGTACACGCTGGCTTCGGTGAGGGAGGCTTTGGTTAGGCAAGAGGATACAATCATTTATGGTCTTATTGAGAGAGCCAAGTTCCCTAGCAATTCTCACACCTATGATCAAAACTATGCTCAAATCCAAGGGTTTTGTGGCTCATTGGTGGAATTTGTTGTTAAGAATACAGAGGCCCTTCAATCTCAGGTATTATTTATTGGAAAATGCTAACTAGTACCCTTAAGTCATTGATTAAGGAATCGAAAGTAACAAAACATTAATTGAAAAGTATATCTGCACATTCTCTAGTGTAATTTTATTGTAATTTTTAATGGAAACTTTTTGTTTACTAATTCTTTAATCAGTGGGAAGACCCTTATTTATCATTACCTTATTCTTAGCATGTTTGTTTTCTGGTCTTGTTTTGTTTTGGGTTGTCAGATTAGTTGTGACAGTGAACGTGTATCTGAATGGGTGGCATGTGCTTTACTTTCAATGAATTTGGCAGATTCTTATTTCGTAAAATTGTAGGTGTGCAAGTGGATGTTAAAACTTTAAATGGTGTCATTTAATATTCTTGGTGATAATCTTATAGGGACCTAGCTAGCATCATAGACTGCAGAGTTAAAGACTCGTGTTGAATACTACTAGTTTTCATTTTCTGTTTTTTCCCCTTCCTTAAAAGAAAGATGAGGATGGAGGGATAAGTTGATTTTGTAAGTCCATTGCAAGATCCTTAGTCAGTTCTGACTCTCGTCTTAGGTGCTGAAAATTATGGGCATCTTTGATAATGTGATGCTCTTTTAACAAAATGGAACTTTTCTAGAATTTTTTCAAGATCTAGTTCTTAATTTTCTGCTTGTTATTACCACATAAGTGTGAAAGATCACATAGCTGTTTATTCTTCTGTTATTTGCATTTGAAAGAATACTAGGCCTAAAGCACTACAGTAAATTACAGGCTGGAAGATACAAAAACCCTGAAGAAAACCCATTCTTCCCAGAACATTTGCCACCATCAATTGTGCCATCTTACCCCTTCACACAGGTAATGCAAACACCAATGTGGTATCATTTTTCAATTTCCATAATTCTTGCAACTTAGAAGAAAAGGGACTTATTTTAACTTAATTCCATCTTCAGATTTTGCATCCTAGAGCTGCTTCAATTAACATAAACAAGTCCATCTGGAATATGTATTTCCAAGAGTTACTTCCATTGCTTGCTACTTCGGGTGATGATGGTAACTACGCACAAACTGCAGCTAGTGATCTTTCATTATTGCAGGTAAGATATTCTCCGAATGTTCTTTTAGGAGTATGTTCATGGATGAAATTATGTAAAGCAATATTTACAGTTCAATTTTTGTCAAAAGCAGTCTCAACTCTCAACTATAATTCTGTGCATGATTTGCAAGTGTCCTAGACTAGTGTTGATTCTGAATGTTCATTCTTTAAAATATTTGCAGGCCATCTCTAGAAGGATTCATTATGGAAAATTTGTAGCTGAGGTAAAATTCAAGGATGCTCCTCAAGACTACGAGCCTTTAATTCGAGCTAAGGTATATATGATGTACATTTCTGAGTTTTGCTTCATCTTATTTGGATAAACTTCTTGATATATATTTATACGTGAAGAAAAAAAAAGTAAACAAATTAAGTTTCACCTCTAAGTTAAAATTAGAAGTTCTTTCATTTTAACTTTTTAAAAATTTATTTAAATTTATGCATAAATTAATTTTAATTTATGAAATGCTATAATTCATTTTAGAGTTTAATGACTACGCACCAATAATGTAATCGTAAAGTATTTTTATATTGTCAACCAATTATAATTCATTGATGGTATTTACCATGTAAAGTAATTACAATTTACTAATAGTATGGTTTTTTAGTTATTTATTGTAAAAGTCAACAAGTTCATCCACATGATAGTTTATGATTATATGACAGTAACAATGTCAATGCATAGTCTATTTTCTCTTTGTTTTATCTTAATTTCTTCTTCTGTAAGTGTTTCATTAAGAAATTTATATAAACAAAATCTTAATTCCATGACTTCCAAGTGTTGGATATAATCATGTTTTTTTGTTTTATGCTACTTTGGTTTATATTTAAAAGGGTACACACCTTTGTTTTTTGCAGGACAGAGAAGGGTTGATGAAATTATTGACATTTACAAGTGTTGAAGAGACGGTGAGGAAGAGGGTTGAAAAGAAGGCAACGGTATTTGGGCAGGAAGTAGGTCTTAACAGTGATGATGTTGGCAATGAAAAACGTAAGTTTGAGCCATCAGTGGCTTCTGAGTTGTACCAAAAATGGGTAATACCTCTTACCAAGGAGGTTCAGGTTGAATACCTCTTGCACCGTCTAGACTGAAGCCATTTCAATGCACTTTGAATGTAAAAGAATATCATGTTGTTGTTCAATTGATTAAGCTCTCAACTGATCCTTTATTGCCAATTTCGTGTAGCTGTTGATTCAAAAATAATATTTGTAGCTTTAGACTATTAATTACCTTTATTTCCCCGACTTAATTTATTATAAAAAAGGATAGATGCACGAAAATCAATGTGTCCTGAGAAAACACAGAAACTAGCCTACTTTATTATGAGTACAACTTGTTCCAACCTTTAATCCGTTAGCATCCTTAGGATCACGATTCAATGTATTATTTGTTTTGGTATTTGGTGACTTGTCATAGTTTTGTTTTGAATAAGTGCTTCCATGGATTAAGGGAATTGTATGTTTTGAACTCGCCATTTAAGAGATGTGAGTTTTTTTTTTGTAACAAACTCCACATAAAAACATGCGTGTAGATAAAAAATAAAAAAAAATAAGTAAAAAGTGTCCTTAAATGTGACATACTTACAATGCATCATAACCCACAACGAGATCATTGCCACTAACGAGGAGCTCTACAATCCTACCTATAATGGCATCTCTATCCTTGACAACTGGATGTCAAGGTGAAGAAGGAGATGAGATTTAAGTATAGGGCAAAGAAGGAGAAAGTGCACGACAAAGAGAGGGAGAAAGCACAAGTCTCAAGTCTCAAGTCTCAAGTCTCAAGTCCTTAACACTTCTTCCAATAAGCGTTGACTCCTTGACTCTGATTAGAAAGTTGCATGAATGAGATTCATTTATCTTCTTCCTCTTCCTTCGGCAAAACTCTACCGAACTCCATCACGAGAACCCTGCACTCCCGTCTAGAGGGCCCATGGATGGCTCAACTCCTTACACCGCCTACACCAAGCCCATCGTCGTCGATAACCACCACCACCTCATCATCTGTGATGCTTGTGAGCACGACTTTCATCTTGCCTACGTTAGGTGTTGTAGCGACGACAACAACTGACAAGTGGCCATCCTTGACGAGTGCATTGTTGTCGAAATCAAGAGCAAGCGATGGCCGTTAGAGTTAAGTTTAAGGAACTTCTAACAAACAAAAAATTGGTTTTTTTTTAATAATTTTTAATAATTTAAATAAAAATAAAAATAAAAATATTTTTTACTCATAGTTTACCGTTGAACAATATGATAAACTTGTCCACCGTAGCCATCATAAAAAAAAGGGTAAAAGTGATAAATTATTTCTCACAAAACTACAAGATATAAAAATTCACCTAGAAGTGTTCTAATACAAGTCCCCATTAATTAGTCCCTCTTCTGTACAATTGGTATGAGTGTTTAGAATTTTTCTAAAAGAATATTTGCCTTAATCTTATTATATAAGAACTGAGGTTTTAAATTAAAAATATGTGATTTACCAAATATTGTTAACTAAGAACTAAAGTTCAACTCCTAACTTAGCTATAAAATTGTAATTGAAAGTATCATTTTACTCTAATATGATGAATTGACTTGATAAAAGGTTATATCTTCTTATAAAAAAAAAATATTTGATTTATTGTTTTATAACTTTCTTACTATAAGTTCTTTTATGATGAAACTTATCAAAATAAATTAATATTTATGAAAGTTCTCGTATAAATGTTTATTAAACAAATATTTAATTATATATACAAATACATTATTTGTTGTTGGTACAATTATTGGTATAGCTGTGCAACAAAGAAGAAACGAAGAGAAGACAATTTTTTAAGGTGGTATGTATGTAAACACTAACTTTAGATTTGGTTCATCCCCACCAATTTTTAGAATGAAGCGTATCATCAATTGCGATTTATAGAATAATAGTTTTTTTTTAATTATCTCTACACACAAAGAAAGCCGAAAGATGATTTACATATGAAGAATATGAATATTTGTGTGTGTTTTTTTATTTATATTTTACGTTTTTGCATGCATAGTGACTACGTTTTTTAATTTTCATTTTCAAACATAATTTTATCTTCTCTTCACGTCCATATATTAATTTACGTGAAAGTTGTTATTTTTTACTTCTGATTAAACGTGATTTTTCATATCGTGATTCTAATTTAAACACGTTCTGAATCTACTTATAGATCACCTCATGTCATTTGATAAAAATAAGGTCTTTTAAAGTTATACTTTTTGTGACTTTTGATGAAATGAAAAGTTACATGACTTTTTATAATAAATAATTTTATATAAGAAATGGTTTAATTATGTTTTTAGTTCTCAAAATTTAATTTGTCTCTCAAATTTAAAATTAATATTTTTAATTTCTATAATTTTTTTAAATATTTTTTTAATTTTTACATATATTTTATTAGAACCTCAAACTTAAAAATATATATTTTTATTCTTTAAAATATAAAATATTATTTTAATCTCTTATTTAAAATTTATCATTTTAATTCTCATAATTTCTAAAATATTTTTTTAGTTCTTCATAATCACTAATAGAATAAATGACAGTGACATAGTAAGATAGAATTATAATACTAACAATAACATAATTATCAGTGATATATTAAGAAAATTTTATAGTATTATTTGTTGATTTAATGCAATATTTTTATTAATAATTATACTAGTAAAATATTTTTGTATGATAGATTAATTAATAATATTTGAGTAGAGAGACTAAAATAACATTTTTTTTATACATTTTGGAGGCTAAAACTACATGTTTTAAATTTGAAGACCAAAATAATTTTTTTATATATATTTTAGAGACTAAAAACATGTTCTAAATTTTAGAGACCAGAAAAATACATACCTCAAACTTGGAGGAATAAATACATAATTAAGTTAAAAAAAAATTATTTTTAAAAATCTTTTACATCTCTCTACGTAATAAAATCCTTTTTTATTAGGTGAGTTGGAGTAATGAATTATCAAAATAGTGAAATTGTAATCTTTAAAAATTCAGTCTTAGAGAGAAAATTTTAAATCTAGGCCTTTTAGTGTGGTTTCCCTCGGTGTTATTTAAATCCTTTTTATCTTTAACTATTGTTTAATCACCATTATCAAAATCATATAAGAGTAAAAGAAATAACATTGATTATTAGATCATTAATACAACTATGAGACATTTTTTGAAAAGCCTGTTTGATTTTTCTAAGTAGCCATATATGTGTAATAAACCTAGCATCTTTTTCCTTCAATTTTGGCGGAAATGATTTTGAATAATTGGACTACCCACTCTTTAACTTTCGGCTCTTGAATGTTGCATTCCATTCATTTGAGGCTCTTGCAGAATTACTTCTATTTTAAAAGGTGAATACATCAAACTTTATTAATTGCTAATGAAATTTGGCAAAAGTAACTTTTGCAATAAAGTCATTCATAATGCTTTACTCTCTTTACTCTTATCTATCATTTGATGCACTTTCCTCTCTGTAATAATGTAAAGTAAGCATTAATTTGATAGACAAATCATTTGATTGCAATGATTTAATGTAATGAAAATTTGTTTGGGACACAAAAAACAAATATTTGTTGAGGGTAAAAAATAAGGGTTGATGACTTATATACTGCTAGTATAAAGTTTTTTTTACACTAGCAACCAGTCATATTTTTTAATAGTATCACGTCAATTATTTATTTAATAAAATAAAAATAAAATAAAATAATTTTAAAAATATGATTTGACAATGTAAAATTTACACTAAACATGTACGAATGATTAACTTAAAAAAAATAATTGAGGCAAAATTATAATGTCTTTTCTTCTTTTTCCCCTGACATTCTGTAGAGGACGACAAACCCAGCAAAGGGTATCCAAGATTTTTAGTGTCAACATCTGTACAATTTTATTAAACATATATTCAATTATTTTTTTTTATCAAATCTATTCAATATTGTTATTGCACTAATTTATGTCCAATTTGAAGGTATTAATACAAGTTAAAAAATGGTTATTAAAATAAATTAAAAAAGCTTAAAGAGTCAGTCAAATTTATAAACCAAATCAATTTCATAAAAATTTCTTCCGAACTAAACTCTCGTTATAAAAATATTTAAGATGTTTATTCAAGAAAACTCCCTCATCCCACATAGTAGGCATGATCTTCCTTGCTATTGATCATGACTCACTTTAAGCTAATAACGAAATATTTGAAGTTTCACTTTTTATGTTGTCATGATAAGTTCCATTGGATGCGAGCCTCTGATATGGGTTTTCAAGATAACTGAAATAAGAGTGAACAATGAAAGAAACAGATATGATAATTCACTTATATTTATATTTATGGGGCCAACATTAGACCACGCCACACGTTCAAAGACAAGTGGAAAGTTTATCTGATACCGTTGATGATGGAAATGCTGGTGAATGCGATAGTTCATGGTGCATCAACACCTCTTAACCCCAAATTATTTTTACAATGCATTAGAAGAAGACAAAACAGCGCCAAATTGAGAGGGAGGGAGGGAGGTGCGACAATTAAGAAGAGACAGGTGCGAAATTTTAGAAAAGACAGGTGTGTTTAGAAGAGGGGAATAAAGGAGATTAGGCAAAAATTGTCTTTCCCACATTAAAATTTATACCTTCAAAAGTGCGAAGACTGTGCGCTTAAAATCATAATGCCAAAATTACCTTCACTCACTCTTCTTTTATTATACATGTTACTCATTTTTGCACAAGTTTTTTAGTGTGTATTAGAAATCACCATAATCGATTAAGGTGAGATCATAATTAAGGCAACATGTTTGAATACTTACTAAAACCACATAATAATCAAATTATACAATTGCCATAATCAATTATACGATCATCGTAAAAACACCATAATGCAATATAAGATAACATAATCCATCATGGCAAGTATCATAATCAGTTATGTTGCTAATTTATATAATAAAATTGTAACAAAAACGTATATTTGAAAATAGCAAAAGATAAAATAGTAACTGTTTAAATAATTTATTTTTACATAAATCTTTAACTATATATAATACAAATTAAAAATTTTATATTCTGTCTATTTCTCACCTAATTTCATTCTACTAAACAACTATAATTTTCACTCTATTTTCTACTTATTTCTCATCAAATCATTCTTACCTATTTTCTCCTGTTTGCTTCAAATTCTTTTCTTCTTCCAAACAAAGCATTAAACAAAAAAGCAAAACTTACAGTAAATAGATAAATTATTATTTGACTTGCGAAAAGATTTAAAAATCATTTTAAATACTAAATATGTTTACACGCCACCTACGCAATAACAAACATAAAGCGTACAACAATAATCCTTATCCCACAAGACGGGTTCTGCTAGCGAGATAACATAAATAAAATTGCATCACCCTAGTGACTCCTTGTACTCTAGGGATGGCTAACGAATACGCATGACAATCTAACTCACTCCCATGAGTACTCGCTTGAACCCGCCCCGATTTAGATAAAAAAAAACCTGTGTTTATCGGGTTCGAATTTTTCTCGATTAATAAAATCGGGGGCTGGGGCGAGGCGGGGATGTTAATACCCACCCCGCCCCTGCCCCCGCCCCCATACCTACTCCCGCCCTGCTTAATAATATAATTAAAAAATTATTTATATATATATATAAACCAAAATTATAAATATTTATATGTAAAAATTTATATTATTTTACTTTTATTTTTTAAATTGTTCATATTTATTTAAAAAGAAAAAAAAAATAAGAGCAGGGACGGGGACGGGGCGGGGAAACCCGAACCTCGCCGGAGACAGGGATGGAGACCCAGATTTTATCCCTGATGGGTATCGGGAGCGGGGGCGGTTTAAATTTGCGGGGACGGGGACGGGAAACGTAAAACCCGCTCTCGCCCCGCTACCATGCCTACTAACGAATTGACATCGTGGTGAGTAAGAAAATTGAATGATATACATTTTCATGAAAATAATTCGGCCGACCCTACCAAAAATAAAAATGCGAATTCTACACTTTTATGCCAATACAACAAAAATATGTTCTATGTTAAATACTTCTAATGGAGTTTAAGAACAAAATTAGAACTTATTTGTTTTACCCTTGCTAGTGATGAGCATTGCTTAAAGGTATGCTATTTTCACATGTAAGGTTCTCGCAAAGCTGTTGGCAGCACTAGTTCAGACTGAACTTCGCTTAATGGAGAGAAATAGTATTCAACCATGTCCTCTGGTACTTCTTTTAAGCTAGGTGGATCCCACTGCAAATTTGGGAATAAAATGCTTCAGATAACTCCGCACAAAAAAATTTGGTGTTAACTGAATTGATAAAACGTACAGATTCTTGGAAAAAATAGATATTATACCTTGGGTGCAAAATCTTTATCAACCATTCGTGCTCGAACACCCTGCATAAAGAATTAAGTCAAGTAAAATAATAAAATAAAATAAAAGTTTGAAATTGTTTAACTGAAAAGATACAGAAAAATCATTACTTCGAAAAAGTCAGAGGAGACATGCTTAGAAATTCCACGTAGGGACATGCGGTACTCACGTACAAGACATTTATCAAGAGTTTCAAATCTACCTTCACGTATCTATAGATCAAGTAGAAGAGGTTAATGAAGAAGACTAACACCTTCGAAGGGAAATAAATAACCATGCAAGGGAAATGGTAACTCACAGATCGTAAAATAACTTTCAAACTCAAAGGGGAGGCTTCTTTTATTTTCCTTAGAGTAGTCGAGCACCATTCGTCATAAGACTCGGCAGCCTCTTTCTCCTTACCGAATAAAATTTCATTTTGAAATATCAAAATGCAGTATAAACGTTAACAATATTCACCACCTGTTTCTTCTAAAAAATCTGAAATGTTCAGTCCACTGCCTACTTTTCTGCTATGTTGTTTAAATTTATGCTTGGTTAAGTTGGCTCCATTACTTTCTAAAAAAACAAGGTTCCTTGTACCAAAATGCCTATTTTTAGTTTTTTTGGTGGCAGGAAGGGAGAAGATGAAAACAGATATACCATGGAGCCTTTCAGGAAAATTAACTCGCCATAAAAAAAAAAAAAATAACGACTTGACAGAGAAACAAAAAAGTATAACAACAGGTAGGCAGTAGCTATTCAATGAATTTCACAAAAATATTGTAATTGTGGTTCATTATGAGTTGAAATATGTCAAAAAAAAATTTAATTCAACTCCATCCATTCCAGACTCACAAAGATCATGTAAAGATTTAATACAATGCTTACCAAAGCTTCGATAATTTCCTCCACAGTTTCGTGACTGAAACATCTATCAATAGTGTCAATCCTGAATCAAAAAAGAAACACTCAGAAGCTGAAAATTAGAAAAATCAGACTACTGTGAAGAAATTAGTACAAATTACAATGTTCAGAATTCTATGTTCATTATAGTTGTGTAATTCTTGGAGCCTGTTTGGATAATTATTTCTATATGCACTTCTAGAATAGGAAGGAAAAATGATATGTAAAGCTAATATGAGAGAGCTTTCACGGATTAGTTTATGGGGAAATTTATTTCATTTTTCTTTCCTATTTCTTTTCCTATAAATGTTTATGGAGAAGTTAATCTGAATAGACCTATAGATTCATTTCTATTTTCTAGATTCTGATTCATATATCATTCATTTCTGTATATATTTCTTGTGACATTATAGTATAAATATGATATCAGCTCAGTGCATTGTTCCCTAGAGAACCCCTTTGCTCTATTACCCCTTCTGTTTTTTGTTGTATATGTTTTGTTCATGATTTTTCTCCAGGTCACAATAAGATATCTGCCCATGCTATCGAGTGTCTTTTGGACTATTTTCATGTTAAAAAGGGATAGTGGTGTTACTCTCCTCATACACATCGGTTCTAAACCTCTTCATAACATGCAGTTTCCTTATCTCATCCTAACTCTCTAATGCCTATTTATATTTACAACTTTTTCTGTATTTTGAATAAGAGAAAAACATTTCAGAATATTCTCTTCCACTTTTCAACTCCTCAACACCTCCATGACTCACTTGGTCACTTCAAATATTCACCTATCTTCAAATGAATAGGAAAATAAAACAAAAGACCAGCATGAACTGAAGCATAATAACAAATTAGCAATATGTAATAGAAAGGTAGAAAGACAAACGAGATCCAAGAGTGAGATGGAAAGGCAATAGAAAATGGAGAAATTTAGAATATTAGGTACACCAGAAAGTTTAGGGGTAGATGGTTTTACTTTTCACAAAAAAAAATAGTATACATTTATTAATGGATAGAAAATTCAGAATATCATAGCAATGACATAAAAAAGATATTTTTAATAAAAGTTATCATATAAGAACTCAAATTAACAATAGGTAAAATCTATAAAAGGTATAAAATGTTATTTAGAGGCTGTGATTGGTGGCCAACTGGCCGGCCATAAGTGATTGCCCCCTGTTGCCTAAGGCGTTACATAGCCTTAATGCAAGGAGGAAGGAGAAGAAAGATGGGTAGACAACATCTCTGCACAAGCATAAAGTGATACAGACGAAACCAATACAAAATATAATATCCAAACCAACGTCATTTAAATTGCCTAACGGGTGTGTTTGGTATAATAAAAAAAATGAGTGAAAAATAAAACGACGAAAATAGAAGAAAGAAATAAAATGAATGGAAATAGAGTACAAATAGGGGGGTTTAATTTAAGAAAAATATGAAAGAAATAAGACAAAAATAAAATAAAAATAAATTTTTAAATTGGCTTTTAAATTAACTGGTTTTTTTTTTTAATTAATCGATTAAAATAAAATAAAATAAAAAACAAACAAACAAACAAACAATTCTGCTTCTTGAAAACTGTTGATAATCGATTAAATGTGCACACTATAATTTCCACCCGTTTTTGTGAGGAAATAAAAAGGTGTAAATCCGACATCTTTTTTTTTCTCCTAACCCACGTATTTCTACACAACCCTACTTTTCATTTCTCACCTATTTCACTCTAAACACACGTTAACAAAACAATTTCTCATATCTTCTTAGCATACAGCAGTAAATAGTGAAGCCATCTATTAGCACATATGCAAGTACAGAGCTAATTCAGATAAAGGTATTGTCCCCAATAAAACAAACAATTCATCAAAGTGCCCATATGCTGTTGAGGTATTTTTCACTATTGAAAACGTTAAAGATAACTATCGTCACCAGCTGAATAATCAAATAATCAAACACAAAAATCCAAGAGGATTTCATCACTTGTATTTTAAGAAGAAATATTACCATTACACACTGTTTAATTTATTCACTCAATTGCATTGTTTTCAGAATTTTAAATGTTTAAGTTCCGTCACAGTAACAAAATAGCAATAAAATATAGAGAACCTGGTAATGAATGCCTAAAAGATACAGACGGAGGAGCATTAAATACGCCCTATTAAATACTTCCGATTACTTAAAAAAAGTGCTTTGAATGATTTTTACATTTCTGAAATGATAATGTTTTCTCAATTATTTACCTAGAAGTATGATTTATGTAAGGGCACCGGTTAGCATTTGCCTGGAATTAAATAGTAGATTTTAGCAATTATTTGAACAGAGGTTTGTGGACCCATCGGGCCAAAACTGAGCTATAATGGGACCATGACAGTCCCCAAAAAAATTACACTAGACATCATAAACTCTACCTGTGAAGGATACTGCTCCTATCTGGATAAACAAGATCACCATACTGTGCAAGGGATGCCTCCACAACAGAAGGTTCATCTGTGATCAGTTTACCAAGGCGTTCTTCAAGCAAAGAAAGCCTCTGACAGGAGAAACCAAAAAATGTAAGCAAAGGAAAAGTAGGCAACAAAGAGGCAAAAAACAGAGAAAAACATACTGCATTTAGTGAATAGTGAGTAGCAAGGCGGCAGGCAATCATTTCAACACCATTAAGCTTATCTCCTGTAAGGGCCAAGTATTCCCCTGTATAACATAATATAAAATAAATAAATTTCTGGGAATCATTTTCTGCTTCACTACGAAGAATAATATCACAAGTTTAAAACAATAGTTAAATCATCAATATTCTGCTGCTCTTGGAAATAGATGGTTGTTAAATATACAGTAGAACATGTTTTGTAAGGGATCAAAGATCAATACAGAGCTACGCAGGGGTTGAGATCATTGTGGATAATAGAATCTTTACTCTATGCACCATAGAGAAGATTTGATTTTCGTATATAAAATATTTTCAACAAAAAAATATTTAGCATTGAGAAGAAAAATAGTGATCAATAGTCTATCATCGTTAAAATAGCATCAGTAACAAAGAATATGAAAACAACAAATTTTGTCCATAATAACAGCAGTTTAAAAACTCTGTAGGAAATTTGCACACAGATAGTACTCATCCAGTCATCCTTATTAAAAATAATAGGCATGTATATAGTCATATAAAATATTTTAGCATTGGTAATATATAAAAGTTCAAAACAAAAGAAATCAATTTAAGGCACTGATTCTGTACCCAAAGGATACTAATCAAGGCAGCTTCAGCAACAAAATCTACCACATTGTCCTATTTCTGGTCCAAATCTAAACCAAAAGATGTAGAAAGAAGAAACCTTTTGTTTTCAAGAAAGGAATTGGGCTCTTTTAGACAAAATGAAAATTATCTTCTTCAGAAAATATCTTCAACAAATATTGCTCTTCAACTGTGTAGTTATCCTACTGAGGATTAGTTCATGATTTCTGCTCTAAGTTCTTTTTTAAAAAAGAAATCTTTTTAATAATTCTAAAATAATTAGACCTTTCAGTAAAAAGAGTATCAAAAGTGTTATGAAGGAGTCCAGCTTTCAAATAGCATAAAAATTGTATGTTACCCAAGTAGCCAGGTAGACGAGACAAAATATAAGAAGCTCCAGCATCTGGGTGGAAACCTATTTGAGCCTCTGGGTGAGAAAAAACCTGGAAAGTTTAAGCAGAAAAAAATTTAGCTGCCTGCATTTATTGCACAAAGAAAACAATCTATTGAGTGAGTGAGCATATAAAGAAATCACATACAGTTTTATCAGTTACCACGCGGAACATCCCTGGTAGAGAAATTCCAGATCCACATCCCATTGTTATTCCATCCAAAATGGAAACCTGCATAAATGGCCATAAAATCTTCATACAGGTTCCCAAGAAGCTTTTGAAGTTTAAGAAAAAGAAAACTCAAAAAAGCCATCAAATAGAGAAGAGACCTATTGTAAATCACTATGCTGTGACAATATTCACTATGATACAGTATATGACCCTATGTACATAAATAATGCATGCATAAGAAAACTTTCAAGCATAATCATCTTGCTAGTAGCTTTAAATGCTACACAAACGTGTTTAAGTATTTAAAGTTCATCTTATTTTAAATTAGCATAAGGATTTGTTTCAACTTTCAAGAAATTTTCAACTCTCTTCTTAAATATTCTCCTTTTTATTCCCTCTTCTTTTCAATGTGAATAAATAACTCCTTTGCTATTGTATAGTCGTAACTATGTCAGCTGTCAAGATGTATTAGCTGTTTCCCTTCAGTTTGTTATAACTGTCATTGTCAGCAAGTTATAACTAACTTATCTGTTGACGCTCTGTACTCTGTAGTAATATGGGTGTTGTAAATAGAGACTTATTATCTTGTAATCAATTTCAGTGAATAATATTTTCGGTTTACTTCAATATTCAATAATAGATTTAACTTTGCCATTGCAATAGAAGTTCACTCTCACCTACGTAGGTACCATCAATCTACTGAAAAATATCCCTTTCCAAGTGGAGACAAATCTCTTTACATAGTTCTATTTCCTAATTGAATATAGGCTAAATTAATTTGTTAGTCTCAACTATTTGGAAAATTTCAATAGGTCTCTACTCTCTATACTTTAAAAGAGTGTAATTGGGCAAAGGAAGACTGATTCACTAAGCTTCACAAATGAATCAACAGACCGAGGGAGAGGCAGAGAGGAACGACAAAAATGTCAGGAAGGAAAATGATTGATTGTGCAATATGAGAGCACTAGGAACAGAAAACCTTGGACCTGTTTCACCATTTCAAGAGACAGGAAGGGTGTAAGAGAGGATGTGAGAGAACTGAGATCTAAAAGTGAGCCCTAATTGTGCAATTTAGGTGTCTACTCATAAACTTGCACCTTGCACTTGTTTGTGACTTGTGAGTAAAAACTAGAGTTTAACAACCATACATGTGGCACTGACCATTCTTCACCTGCAACCAGCCGCCAACCGCGAACAGATCTACTACGCCCACATCTGTAAAGCCCATGCCATGTGATGGCCTCAACAGGAAGCCAACAACCTGAGAGGACTGAGTCCAATCTATTGAAGGAAAAAAAATGATTTTTTCAGTTAGGTTATTGCAGTTTGCATTAGATTGGATA
Source organism: Cajanus cajan (assembly GCF_000230855.2). Lineage (NCBI taxonomy): Eukaryota > Viridiplantae > Streptophyta > Magnoliopsida > Fabales > Fabaceae > Cajanus > Cajanus cajan. The sequence goes on from NC_138525.1 coordinate 46,664,402, forward strand.
GGTTCATTAGGCTGATGAACACCCCTAACAATTGGAAGCCAGCAACACCCAGAAAGACCAACCACACTCTTCTAACCTCCATGCCACAGAAAGCTAAAGGTGTGCCTTAAGCCCTTGATGGCCTTCATATATTATTAAAACTGAAACCTGTGTCTAAACAGAAAGGCCAGCATCCCTGTTCTCTGTTATTTAATTTTTGTTTTTGTCAATTAATTTGGTTTTGTTATTATTAAAAGTATAATTTTTTATTTTTTATTTTTTTGCAACATATATGAACCAAAATTTGATAATTTCATAACTTTGATTATTGAGAATGTCTGTATTAACATACCTTTGTTACAGTGGTATACTTTATTGAGAAGTTGGAATGTTGGCTTTTTAATTATTTTATGGTATAATATTTGGTTTGGATACTTAGATAATATTATTTAATATTATTTTGGTATACGGTAAACTCTTACGAGAGTCAAGTTTACCAACCCTCCACAAATTTAGTTAAACTCTCATGTTTGACAATTTGCTTAGCAGGACCAATATTATTCCACTGAAGAGTAAAGAACATATGCAAGAATAATTATATTATGCATATATCAATATCACTTCTCCAATCCAAAGTGTTCAATATCTCGAATAAAACACTTAATGATTCAATACTTACGTGTGGTTTAAGATATGTCCCTTGAAGATATACAAATGAATATAATGTTTTGAAAAATTGTTCAGCTTCGTCAGTATTTCCTGTTCATTATAAACAGAAAAATGTTGTCACGAACGAACGTAAATGGTCCTCTCATGAAGAAGCAACTGAAAATTAAAAGTGTCTGCATCATCTAACAAAACACACACACAGAGGAAGGTGTTGATATTAAAGCAAAATAACATCATATTTTGGATGAAGACAAGAAGTAACAAACAACCCTTCATATTACTTAACAGAAGGAATAGAAACATAAATATAAAACAAACATTACGCTTCCACTCCTGCAATAACCAACTGAATTTAGTAACTCAAACTTTTTTATCCAGAACAACAAGCACACACTAACCCTATAGACGAAGCACATTGAAGAAAGCAATTCAATCAACTGTTGTTTTAGATAGAACTTAGACAATGACATGTATGTTCGGTATGAAAAAAACATAAGAAAAGTTACAAACGGTAATTGGATAAATCACTCAAAATGGAACGCACATGTCTCATGAAATTGATGTATCCACTTGAACGATTGAAGCTATTTTAATTAAAAAGATAACGTACTTGTTTATCAAATAATTAATACCGTAAAATATTAAAATAAAACTCACCTTCATTGAGTGAGTGATACAGCCTAACAACATCGGCACCAGAACAAAAAGCTCTACCACTACCCTTCAAAACATTCAAGATTGCAACTCATACTCAACACAATAACCAATATCAAAAAACATAATAAAAATATATAAAACTACAAACAAACTAGCAAAAAGGAACTAAGTATGCATAACGATAATATCACTATGTTGCTTAGTTCAGTGGAAACTCATTGGCGTGAAAACGACAGTGATACCTTCATCAAAACAAAACCAATATCAGAGTTCTCTTCCCAGGAATCATACAGCCTCTTCAATCGAGCAACCTAAGAAATGAAAAACGACTTGGCGTTTACCTCAGAGGAATGAACTCAAAACGCGAAGTGAACGATAAACGACACCGTACCATTGAAGCAGTGAGCGAGTTCAGCGAAGACGGCCTGTTGAGAATAGCGGCTCGCGATTTCGCTCTTCCTTCGACTAAAATCTGGAATCAAACATGTAAATTGAAAAAGAAAATTGCAAAAAATAGAATTAAAAAAAAACGCAGTGAAAGCGTCTGAGAAATGTGACCTGTTGCTGAGAATCGTCGTCGTGGTGCTCTGCATAATTTGGTTGAGCAGAGAATGTTCGACGATGAGAACAGAGAGTGCGAAGTGAGAACCTAGTTTGCGGAAGCAGAGCTTTGAACCTCTGCATCTTCGATTCTCTTTCTGGTTTCTAGATTTTGTGTGCAGAGAAGGTGTTTGATGTTTGTACTTTGCAGTGTTACTCCGAAATGAAGCTCCAGCTCTGGAATTGAAGAACGCTTTCCCTCGGGAACTAATTTGGGTCCGAGTGGGTTTTAGAAGGCCCATAAATGTAACCCGAATACTCCTTAGGGTTTGTTGGGTTTACAAGACTTTCTTTATGTGGCCCAAAAATACACAGTATCTCTCATTGGTGTTTGCTGTTTGGGAGAATTAAATCTCTCATTTCAAATTATTTTTTAAAAAAACTGTTTGCAAAAAAACAGTTGTCTGTGAATAACTTGATTTTGTAAACAATTTTTTTTTAAAAAAAGAAATCTGATTTATGAAGTTAAAAATTTGACTTATGATTATTTCTTAATAATTTTTTTCTTTTTACCATATAAAAATTAATTTTTTTATTATATTTAAACTAAATTAAATATTTTAAAATAGATTTTTAATCAATTTACTCAAACAAAATTTCATTTTGATCATAATCAATTATTCACATGATTAATTATTAAAATAATTTAACTTTCACAATTTTTCCATACATACCCATAATGAAAACAAATGAGAAATGAAATTCATAAATTTCATCCATGTACACGAGTGGGGAAGTTTGTTATTAGCATTTTTCTTTTATAAGTACATGAGTCAAATCAATTTCATATATAAATTTATATTTTATTGTATAAACAATTTTGGTTTTAAAGCTAAAATCCAACACAACCTATTTATAGAAATTTGATCTATTTTACAATACATACCATTTGTTTTATTTTACAACATACATTGTTTAACAATTTTCAAAAACAACAACGTGACTAAAATAAAAAGTATGATTGATTTAATTAATCTTCTCTTCTTTTGGTGATAAGGAGGGCCATAGGCCCAAAAGCTATCCTTATTTCTTCTTTATAGAATAATAACATAAGATTCTTTTGGTTCTTAGGATACGTCATCTTACTAGGTATTGTAGTATAGATCCAATTATTAGAGTGCTAGCCAACCTATTTATTAAAATGGAGATCCAGCCATTGATGATCACCCACATGCAGACCATTGAATTAGGATACTAGTATTACTTTCCACAGCCTCATCACTTACATCAATTTTTATTTTATTATGTAAATTCCAAAGACAGCGACAAAATTCAAACGTAAACATTTTGCATATTATATGGGTTTAATAACATGAATTGAAAACAAAATAAAAACAGGAATCCACAAAGCATCACCTGTAATTAAGGATCGTGATTCTATACAAAAGGGCAGCAGCACTGAATAAAACCTAAAGATCCCTACCCCAATGAAGATTCCTGAAGGATTGAAGACAATACACTACTAGCCATGATGATACACAGATAAGACACAATACAATGTCATTACATTTTTTTGCAACTCTAGTAGTGAGACCTTTCCCTGATTCTGTGCATGCATGCATTAAAATACAAGATTAACATCCTAACACTTTACACTTCACAGCAATTTTAACTCTCCTTCACCTGTTTAAATTATGAATTTCCCTAAGAGATAGAATGCCTCCTGTGTCTCAATGATGAACCAGATGATTTGGTATCTCCAGGGACTACAGAAGTAGGGCTATTGGAACTCCCTGAAGTCTCTGAGCTCCTCCTATTCTCTCCTTGTCCTTTGCCCACAATCCACAACTTATCAAAGATTCTCCTTGACCTAGATGGCAGCAGCTGCATGCCACTTCTGCTGTTTTTGCTACTCTTCTTGTTCAACTTTCCATTCTTGTGGAACTCATCATCTCTAATCTTCACGTGACACATCTGGTTGTTGAGGGATTGGCAGCTTTCTCTCCCAGTTTTCTCACACTCCTCATCTCCATTAACAGTTGAAGAATCGCGCGGATTGTTACTAGCTGCACGAGCATTTGAAGCAGCTCTGATCTGCTCAAAGTAGAGAACTTGCACCACAACTCGAAGAGGAAGGCGTTCGTTCTGTGCGGCGTGCATTGATGCATCCACTGTCAATTTCTTGACATCCATTAGTCCGCATATCTTCTTCCTTTCAGCTTTTGACAAACCAGGGTGCTCCTGAAGATGAAAAACCCGAGTGAATACTTAAAAAAATGTAATCAGTTAGTTAAGGCTTAACCATTACAGGCTCATCATTTCTTAGTCATTACAACATATAAACATTAAGCTAAGCAGCAACAACTACAGTAATGCAACAGTAGAAACTTGCTAGAGTTTAGATGTGTAACTTGCTAAGCATTGCACCAGCATAACAACAAGCTCTCATTTATATAAGATTTCAAACTTCTGTTTGATAATCATAACAATTTATAATAGAATAAAAGAAAAGAGTCACGTTACTCAATATATAGGATATGTCATGAGGGAATCAATCAAATAATTAAAAATAATTTTATCCAAGATAACAAAGATAAGAGCAAAGCAAAGACAGACTGTCAGTCAAGTCAAATCATTTTTTTATCATAGGATGGTTCTATACTTCAATGTTTAGAAAATCATACCTTTAAGTAGATGTCTATAGCTCTGTACAGACCATCATGATTTGGTCTAGCAAACTCTGGAATTGACTGTGACAAATGAACAAAACTAGAGAGGCTGAGATTTGGATCATATGCAATTTCTCCAAGATAACCGTCTACCAACTTGCCAACATTCAACAAAGGCCTCCGCCCTAAAATAGATTCATCATTTGCTTTATCTTTCTTATCCTCAACCTCCATATCACAACTGCCCTTTATGTTAGTCGTGTATAGATTCAAAAGATCTTGCACCAAATCAACATCATATTTGGTGATCTGGGGAAACCTTGCTGGAATCAGTAAATCTTTGACAGAAGCTTCATGCAATTTTAGGCCAATGCTCTTCAACAATTGTTCCCTTGATGATTCATCCGCTTCAACTAATATGGCCACTTTCAATAACTTAAGCAAGAAACTACATGAACAGCCCATGCCATTATCACATGGCAATAAACAGACAATTGTTTCTACCAGAGATTTGTTCCTCCGAGCATGAGCATCAGAAACCAATGCATCAACGGAATCAGGCAACCATCTTACAGCATAAGTTTTTAATGCCTCGCCAATCACAACTCCGTCCATTCTTCCCTTAGATCTGACAGTAATCATTACCCGTTTATAAAGATCAATGTCCAGCTCACATATATCTTCAACCCACCAATCCTTAGGAACAGGCTCAATTTTGTCATGAGGTGTTATCTTGTCCTCACCAATTTTATCAAGCTCTGACAATTTCCGGTTATAAGTGTAAGACCAAGTGATGTTTGATGGGTCCACAGAAGTTTTAGAGGCTATGGAATCTATACATCTCCCAACGATCTTTAGGTCCTCAGACCATGGCAGAAGAGATTTAGTAGTTTGAAGAACAATTATAGAATCCTTCCAGCTACGGAAGATACTTGAAGTAAGAAACACCTCAATTTTGAAAATTAAGTTTCCTCTATCAATATCCTCTGTCATCTCAAGATACTCAGCTGCACAACGAGCAGCCACAACATTGTAAGCATTAAGAGTAACAGTCATTCCATAGCAGAACTTTGCACATATTTCAAAGGCCTTGGGGCCACCAGGAAAACCATCCAACTGAATTTCATCAGAACTCTCTTCATTCGCCTTTGACAGTAACTTCTGTAATTGATTACTCTTAGACAGTAGAGGGAACTGCAACTCAAGAAAAGTCATCATCAATAAACAACAAAAGGAGGAAGCAAAAAGCTAGTTGTGTCTCCATAAAAACCACAGATTATAAAATGAAATGTAAACTCAACACAAAGTAAAATACACACAGAGGAGGTCTTATTAACAAATTCAGACTTTCTAATCTTTCAACTCAGTCCATAGAAAACACTACGTTACAAAATTGTAAGTGATGGTGTTGTTAAACAATAAAATATTTCCAAGGTAACTGTAACTTGCTAGTTATATAACTGACTCCTAAAAACATTTGCTGTCATAACTATAATACCACTACCTGATTAATTAAATTATAGGGATAATTACACTTATCTCCCTAGAGGTTAAATTCATTAAGCTTGGATCCTTATTGATTGAAAAATTACATTTACCCCCTTACTTTATGTACAGTTCTATCATTTTGACACACTTTGTTTAAAGAATCACATACCTTCCCTACTCATATGAGGGGACCATACACAAGTCCCCTTAAAAATAAGGACTCGAGGGAAGCAAGTGTAATTTTCCAAACAAAACCGGATGTCAGTGCTATTAACACTAACATCAGGGGTGGCACCGTTATTATCCCATATTAAAATAATGAATTTTCTTATTTGAGAGGGAAAAAAAAACAAATATGCTGAAAAGGTTCATACCTTGTGTAGGTGAAACTTAACTTCACCAACAGTTATTATAATATCTGTAGCCAATTCAGATGATATATACCTACATAAATTGAAAATAAATTGCTTAGCTTATAAAGAAGGGAAAATCATTCAAGCGGTGAAAAAACATGAAAAGGAGGGAATCACCGAACCCTGGACCCCAAAATAAAATGAAGCCACATCCAATGTATGCATGCCAGATACATGTCACATCATCACAAAATTTGAACAGGAGAAAAATTAATTCAGGAAGTCAAAAACTTACTGCCAGAAGCATTTAACAGATATGCATGTTCCTCGCCATAATGTGACAAAAAATTAGTTATGTTTTACATCTTGAAAGCAATCAAATAGCTCCAAAATCCAAAAGCGTTCATCAGTTACAACTTATGACATACACATCCCCCCTCCGAAAAAATACCAGATAGCTCCAATCTCTGCTCTCAAGGGATTGTGGAGCCATTCAATTTTATTTATCTAATGTACAAAGAAACTTCTTTTTACAGAGCAGAAAATTCAACACATTAAAAATCTCCAGCAAAACGACTAACTGGAGGAACATCCATAATAATGTCAAATGTCCAAACGTGTTTCTCACTTTTCAGTTAAAATACACAGACCACATGCATGACAGGTGACATTTCATTGTCGCATACGGTTCATAACAGGCTGAAAATCCACACAGAATCCATCCACAAGTGAAATTCCCAAACCTTATCCTCCATACACACACAAGGTGGTAATGGTAACCATAATCTAACTACAGCAGTGAAGTCACATGCAGGCACAGCAATTAATAATAATATTGTTTCAAAAAAAGTTATAGTAATACACATTTCGCCATGATTTAACACGCTGGGAACTCCAACTTTACCAATACCTGGACCACAAGCTAATAAAAAATTACACAATTCAAAGGCAGGACCACATCCGATTCAACAGCTTTTCCTCTCTCTTTCTCTCTCTCTCTCTCACACACACTTCTTTTTCAGTCACCAGCAACACAGAATAATACTAACACTACATTACTTCAGGGGTTGGGTTATGCAGACAAAAAAATAATGGGCCTCTTTTGAAGCCATTCAGCAACGATGAATCTCAAATTAGCAGCACCCCAGAAAGACCAAAATAATGGCTACACGCATTAACATGAGCACTGACACCAACAATCCAAAAACACACAAGAGAACAACCAAGAACATAAGAAACACAACAACCTTAAAAAAAACAAAAAAAAAAAAATCACATTTTTAACTCAAAAAGAATAACACCTCACCTTATAGACTTGCCATCAGCTTGAAGAGCGTCAGGCTTGGAGCCCAACTTCATAAACTTCATTTTTTTTTCTACTCTCCTCGAAACGAAACCAAACGAAAAGACAATTATACTACAAAGCATAAAAAAAAAAAAATAAAAAAAAAGGAGGTGGCGCGTAGTGGTGTGTACGAACGAAGGTTGAGGAAGGTCAGAAAAAGTGAAGTTGCATTGGGAAGAAGGGTGTGGAGGAATAAGCAATTAAATGGCGAGAGAAGTGGTTTGGTAAAATTAAATGGTCGCCGCCTTTGATATAAATGATGGGGATTCGGTGAAGATCTTGGTTGGGGTGCGAATCTCAAGGAAGAGGAGGAGGAAGAGGTGAATGAATGATGATGGTTGTTGTCTCTCTCTGGAATTGGAGGGAAAGTTAGAGAGAGTGAGAGAAAGTGGTAATGGAAATGGAAATGGAAATGGAAATGGAAATGTGTGTATGTAGTGTTGTTATAACAGTGGGTTTGTGTAGGGAGTAGGGGACTATGTGACAGGGTGGCTCAGACTCAGTCTCAGACTCTCAGACCTTCTTTATGTTTATGTTTATGCCCACAAAGCACGCCATCTTTTTTAGGACCTTTTTCTCCCTTCTCTTTTCGCCTTATCTTCTTATCCTCCTCACACTTCCATGTCTCTTTCCACACAACCACACTCCATCACCTTCTTTCATCCACTAAAAATCATACTTTTAAAACTCGGACCGGTCATCGAACCGGTTAATGTACTCGGTCAGTGAATCAAAGATTGAATCGGTGGATCATTAGTTGAACTATGACTCGGTTTTTATTTATTTTTATTAAAAAAATATTCATATTAAATATATTTTATACTTATAAATTTTAATAAATTTATATCTTATTTTAAATTTCAATTTTTCTATCTTATTTAAAATTATTTTTATTTTTATTTTGTAAAAAAATACATAAAAAATTACATGTTAAACAGTATATTAATACAAATTAAAAATATAAATAATATGTACATATATAATATGCTTGCAATTAATATCACAATATATGTAATATTTACATAAATATTATATTATTAAATATATAATTTAAAATTAATAATATACTATAAATGTTATTTAAGTTGTATATATTGCAAACAAATATATTAGAAGTAGTCATTGTTATATTTAATAAGACTCATTAAGAGATTTAATTTTCATTATTATTTTTTTGTGGTTTATGGTCCCTTAAAAAAATTAAAAATAAAAAAAATTTGGTTGAACCGGTTTGACCCACCGGTTCACCGGTTGAACCGGAAAATTGACCGGTTCAATCCGGTTTGAAACGGGTCGACTGCATAACCGATCCAACTTAAGATTCGGACCGGCTGAACCACCGGTTCCCGGTCCGACCGGCCTGTTCGGTCCGGTTTTTAAATCACTGCTAAAAACCATCATATATTCTATCATATATTTAATTAAAAAAAAATAACACAACTCAAATAAAAAAGATTAAAAAAAAGTTATTTTAATAAATTATTGAATATTTATTATCTAATGTGCAAATTACAAAAATACTGCAAGTAAACCATCAATTTTATTATCTATTATTATTGTCTTATAATAATTACCATTAATTATTATTATTGTGTGTAATCATTATCTTAATCGTTCATTATTAATATCGTTAATATTATTGTTATTATTTTTTTTATTGTAACATTAAGATATTTAATATTAATTTATTAAGAATTAATTTTTTATAAGATTGAAATGAAATTTAATGCATGTTTAGTTTTAACAAAAATTATTCTATGATATCTATTGTATTAATTTTTTTAAAATACTTTTACTTAAAGTTATAGTGATAAGTTTAGGAAAAAAAATATGAATTTGGGACAAATTTAACGTTATGAGTTTAATTAATTAATTTTTTTAATTATAGAAAATTATGTAATTGAGTCATATAAAAAAATGGAGAAAATTTAAAACATGAGAGATTCATTAAATAAGTTGTGACACATAATTTTAAGATTTATAGTAAATTTTAATTAATAAAAAATGTATATCTAAAATAGTATATATATATATATATATATATATATATATGATAGTATATTACTAACATTTTTTCTCCTCACAAGTCAAACCTTAATTATGGGATATTCATGTTCTTTTCTGTCCAAAAGTATAATTCTCAAAATTTATGAATCTTAGTCATTTAGATCTTAAGAAAGACTAAATATATTAGATTAGTCATAAATATTCATCTCGATGTTACTTGAAAATTAAATATTGTTTATCACATTAAATTAACAAATAAAGATAATAAGATATTTTTATCTTAATAAATTATTTTTTTTTAACTCATAAAATGTAGATTTACATTTTTTATGAGAATAATTTTGTGAAACTCTATGTAAAATAATATTATTAGATTCTTGAAAATATTATTTTTAAACAATAAATCAAAACATAAAAATTTATATATATAAAAAACTAACATTTTTAACTCCTAAGCTAAAAAAAATTGTGTACTAAATGTCTCTTTAATGTTGTGTGTAATTTTTAGATTATATATATATATATATATATATATATATTTAATAAAAACGTATTTCTTTTGGCTGAACAGCCACATTATGATTATTAATAATTTACTTTTGAATATATTATTCGAAATTCATTAAAAACTATGAGATATAGAATCTATAAAATTTTATAATTTTTAATGAATTTTAATAATAAAAATGATGTTGAGATGAATTTGTTAAAAAGTATATTATTAACCATCTATAAGTTTACGGTGGGTCTTGAAATTGTTGAAGTAGTTTAATTAAATTTTTATAATAATTATTATTATTACAAATAATCGATAATTAAGATTAGACTTTAAATATGTAAAAGATTCTAAATTTGGAATTTATTATCATCGTTATAATTTATATGAATAAGAAAGATCAACTTCTACAAATAATAACATGATATTTTTTTTTTGTCATAACTTCCCGTCTAAATCAAGAATTAGATTCTATTCTTTATGAAACTAATTGTACTAATGATATTTAGTGTAACAATTATTTTAAAATCATGTTTAGTGAGAAGTATATACAAAAATAAAACTCTAGAAATAATATAAAAATAGATGGACATGTGATTTTGAAAAGCTGTTAATGCAAAACTTGTATAGCAATAGCACGATGCATGCATGTTAATGGATTTGTTTTTATGTCTCCAAAGTCTTGTGGTGTAGGGATGAAAAGTGAGGCGTTTTGGCACAAAGGGATTATGCACTTTCGTTTTCGTGATTGAGATGCGAGAAGCGTGAAGAGAGTTGAGAATAGGTATATGCCACTGCCGTAGTCAGTTGGTTACGGTTGTGAAAAGGAGTGTATAGTATTCTTATAGATTGCTTTGCATTGGTGGTTCCACACAACCACACCCTAGAATCATCTTAGCTAAGGGAATTTTTTTCTCAAATAATATTTTTTTTAAAAAAATTATAAAAAAAAACATCTATTACACATTATTTACCTAAATAGACCTCTTTACTGTTCATACTCAGAATTCGATTTCCGGAGAACCAAATTCTGAGCAATGTTATTTTTTTTTGTGTGCTCAGAATTCGGTTCCGGGAAACCGAATTCTAAGTAGTGTTTAAATTTTATTTTTTTCGTTTTGGGCTCAAGAATGTGTCAATTTTGCAATTAGAACAGACCTTTCTCCATTCTGCTTGCATTTCTTGGAGAATGACCCGTTCTGATATATTCTTCATGTGTATATTTTTTTTATCTAGAACGGGCCGTTCTGCAATCAAAACGGCCCGTTCTGCAATCAAAACGGTTCGTTCTGTAATCAAAACGGCTCGTTCTACAATCAAAACGACTCGTTCTGCAATCAAAACGGCTCATTCTGCAATCAAAACGGCCCGTTCTAAATCTAGTTTTCCTTTTTCTCAGAAACTAAAATGCAAAAAAATAAAAAATAAAAATAACACTGCTCAGAATTCAGTTCCCCGAGAACCGAATTCTGAGTGTGAACAGTAAAGAGGTCTATTTGAGTAAATAATGTGTAATATATGTTTTTTTGATAATTTTTTTTAAAAAAATATTATTTCAGGAAAAAAAAAATTCTAGCTAAGGTTCGCGGGTAGAACCAGAAGCTCGCAACTTACATGGTTAACGAGACTATTTTTTTAAAAAATTATATAATTATAGAAGATATTAAGTTTAATTTACAAAGATCGTAGATTATTTAGACTTAATTCATGAAACTTACAAGTTAACTTGTTTAAAAAAAATATTATTTTTGTTAATTTTATAAGAGATTTTAAAATACGAGTGATTTTATCATTTTATTAACAAATAAGTGTAAGTAATATAAGTGATTTTAAAATATATTACATTTTTACTATCTTAATATGTTTTACAATTTTTTTTTCATACATGTTTTAGATTAAATGTATAAATTTGATATGATAATACTTTAATATTTTAGTTTAAATGTATAAATTTTTGTATATGTAAATCTTCTTCATATTTTCTTGACATAAAAAAGCAAAGAATTTTTTTTTATTTATTTATTAAACCCATGAGCTTATACGTTTAACTGCGGACTTCGTAAGACAGGTATGGATCATGAAAAAAAGATCATTTTATTTCATAGGTTGAACTTATCCGACAAACTAAAAATGCGAGTTTTACAAGTCGAAATCAAACTAATGTATATATATTCACCCTTACTTACACCATCTCACCTATCACCATGCATGCTCCTCATGTTTTTCAAAAGGAGTCATCCAAATAAATGCTTCTCCTTTATAAATAGATAAAATTTAGGTGCATTTTTTTATATGTGATATCTCAATGCTCTAATTAAAATTGAAGTTTTAACTCAATAATATATATTTATATTTAATGCAAAATTCATTAGTATATATTATTTATATTATCAAAGTAAAACTCAAATTCTGATTAAAAAATAACACTAATTATATCTAAATTTTATTAAATTTAAGTTTAAATATATTTCTAGTTCCTTAAAAAATAATATGTTTTGATTTTGGACCTATAATTTTTTTTTCATTTTTTTCATCTCTCTAAATTTTGAAACTATGATTTCAATTCCTATTCTTATATAATTTTTTTTTAACTATAATCACAAGTAAGGATGAGAATAGATTAGACCTTAAACAAAGACATATATCCTAACCTCTTTAAAGTCTGACCAAACTTGACATATTTAATAAAAAAGTCAAATTTAAATTTTTAAAAAAGTCTATTTTTATAAAAAGACTAGACTTAAACTTATAAAAAAAAGTCTATTAGACTTAATAGGTCAGTCTATTTATTTGTATATATAATATAATAAAAAATTAATATACATATATTATTAAAAATATAAATAAAAATAAATTTTATTAAAAAAAATTATCAATATTTAAAATATTTTTTTATACAATTATCTTTTTTTTTTCATTATAGGTTTATAAACTTATAACCTATACGTGAGTGTATATCAATATACATGATTAAGCATGAATTGTCCCTCCAATAGAAAAGGCTTATCTTTTTCTCCTATTTCATTTAAAATTTTAATTTTATTAATATTGAATAAGCTATACTTTTAAAATAAATTTATTTATATAATATAATAAAAAAACTAATATACATATTATTAAAAATATAAATAAACGAATAAATTTATAAAGCAAAAATAAATTATCAATATTTTTAATATTTTTTATATACTTGTTTTTTCATTATAAGTTTGTAAGCGTATGATCTATGCGTGAGTGTATATCAACGTACGTGATTACGCATGAATTGTCTCTTTAACAGAAAATAATTCACTTTTTCCCGATATTTCTTTTAAAATTTAAATTTTAATAATATTGAGTAAACTATATTTAAAAAAAATTATTGATTTTTAAAAAATTAAGTTTATTGGTCCAATGAATATTATTAATATAAATAAGTTTTTAAATAGGTTAATAGGTCACGTCAAGCTTTATAAAGGTTAGGCTAGATCTACAAAAAAAATCTATAATAAATAATAGGTCAGATTTATATTTTAATTTTTTAGAATAGACTCAGTCTATATATTTAAAGTCTAGTATAACTTAACCTGGCCTATTCTCATCCCTAATCACAAGTGGATCCATGATGGACCAACGGCATATGATATTTTATCTACATGTGATTTTTTATTTTTTTTTATAAATCTTTAAAATAAGCATCATTTATACACCTTCAGATGTTCGTCAAGGACTTAAACTAATGACACTAAATTTTTAGAGCGATGAAAGAAAAAAAAAATATATATATATACAAAATTAATATACATATATTATTAAAAATATAAATAAAAATAAATTTTATTAAAAAAATAAATTATCAATATTTAAAATATTTTTTTATACAATTATCTTTTTTTATTTAAAAATAAATTAAACTAGAATTTATTTATTTTACAAGAATAAAAATAATATTTACAAATTTTAAAAAATTATAAAAATCAAAATCAAAACTCAATCATTTCATACAAATTAAAAATATACTAAGCCTTAAATTATATTCAAATGTGTTTTTTATAAAAATAAAAATGAGATTTATTTGAATTTGATGGACTTAAATTCCCCCTTTTAAATAAGTTTTAGTAATTCAATAAATAAATTATTTGTTTTAAATTTTCGTCAAGAGATACCTTAATTTTAATATATATAGATATAGATAGATATAGATTATTGTCCATCTTTACAAAATATCCCACATGTATAGTGTTGATAATTTAATGCAAATAGTTTAATTTTATTTTTAATATAATCCTCTAAATATGAAATAAATTACAATCATTAAATTTGATAATAGAAAGTATATGATCAGTTTTAAATATTATAATCATTTTAATATTTTTTTTTATTAAAAACTAAATATTCATGTTTGGTGTAACGACTTGCCTTGATTGTCTCACTTCACAGCACAATACTAACAGCACATAAAATATATATTGTAGACAGTAATATAACATATGTAACATCATTTCCTTAATATATATATATATATAATATATATATATATATATATATAATATATATATATATATATATATATATATATATATATATATATACAACTAAGTCACTTGTCTAGCGACTATCTACAAGTATCTACACAAAATGTCTACCCACAACTGGGAGACTACAAAATAAGATCCAACTCTGAGCATCACCAGCTGCTCTACTGCTCATCTCAAGCCTATCCCTGCTCTGCTCTCATACATAGTATGATTATTGCAGTCCAAACCACATAGAAACATGCAAGGATAAGCTAGTGAAAAGAATCAACATGTATACAAATAAGCAACTTACAACATAACAACACTGTCATCATCCTCAATAGGGTTAACAATACAACACATGGCAACATACAACTCAATCACAGCTTAACATCACAACAACATATATACATCTCATATCAACATTAATTCAACTCATCAACAACTTATGCGTCATCACGCATTTACAACTCGGAGATCTTCTACAACATGGGTGAGCAGTCTGAGTGGCTAGGTCCTACCGAACCGACAACATAGAAACCTTTTAGGCTTGCTAGGTGAACAACAAATTTGGATACCAATCCACAACACGATAACGATTTCTCAGACTTTGCCACTTAAACAAGGCAGTATAGTACTTTATCGGGATAGGACAGTTGGGTTTAGGCCTACCACGTCATTAGCTAGCTTAACTAAGCCACCTATGGGATTAGCCTACTGATTATCTTCCAAATACTAGAACCTTCTGATACTCGGTTAGGAACTAAGTTCACAACTTCGTACTTTACTCGAATTGGCCGCTTGTAATTGGTATAGCTCGACCTGGCTCCTATACCGTGGTCGCTTCATACACGTGTACCTCGACCTTGCCCACACACGGGATCAACTAAGTCCTAGAAGAGAACAACACAACGTCCACTCCAAGGACAACTACCCAATGAGGGTTTTTCAACAAATTGGGCTCTCAAAGCACCACAACATTCTCAATCCACACAATGGGATGAGCAACTTCGAAAACATCTCCTCTAGTCCTAGTGATCAACAACTCGTCATCACAGTTCAATCAACTTCAACTCAACAGCACAACTCAGCTTAACAACTTTAAACAACACTCAACTTTTCAACTTATCATCCCAATCAACTCTCAACTTAAACAACGTAGTCAACTAACAACTTTTAACAACACAAATTACAGCACAACGACTCCTCAACAATGTTTAACAACGTGTTTTAGCAACAAAGCAACTTATTCAAATCATACATACTACATGTCTACACAATTACACAACTATATCTTCTCATCATACCGCAACATTCAACATTTCTTAATCATAGAATCAAACACATTCACGCCTGGCGCAAGTAAACTCGTGCCCGCCCTGAACCCAACCCGAGAGCCCTAAAGCTCTTTCACTCCCGACGTAATACCCTCACGCCCAATGCACTATAAGGCAAAGACTCCCAGGAGTCTCTCATGCCCGACGCGCCCAACTCGCGCTCAGCGCAAAATTAGGCAGAGACATCACAAGGATCTCGCGCCCGGTGCACTCCTCTACGCCCGGTGTCACCCCAAGCAGAGACCCCTAAGGAGTCTCTACGCCCGACGTGCTTAGATAAAGCCCAGTGCCATATTAGTAACCAAAAACATAAAGCAAACATCTGATATCGCGCCCAGCGTGGTTCTCCCCACAACTAGCGTGATTCATCTAGAGGCTTCCATTCCTAATCTTGCCCGGAATGACCAACCTCGCGCCCGGCGTGATTGGACAATGGAGTTCCCTGATGAATGCACGCCCGACGCTAAGAACTGCGCCCAGCGTGAACTCAAACAACAACCCTCACAACTTCAAAAATTTCAACCAAAAACCTGAAAATCAGCCAACTCAAACACATGCAATCCATGAAATGAAATACATTTACTTCATAGAACTCAAAAACAAGCTTTATTTCAACATGCAACCATAAAACGCATCAAAATCACCCAAATTCCCAATTTTCCCAAAACCCCGAAAATGAGAAGTTCCTTAAATCAATCAATGATTTCTCAACAATTCTTACTCCAAATGAGTTCCTAAACTCACATACAACCGATAAGTTACAATCTAGCTTCCCTCACCTTGGAGAAGAAGAACCTGAGCTTCGGGGGAGAGAAAGAAGAAGAAGATTCATGCTTCCAACTAGCAACCCACACCTCTACTCCTTACCTTTAGCAACAACAATACCACAAGGAAGCTAAGAAATTTAGGAAAAAAAGAATAGAAAGTGAGGAAAAATGAGAGTGTTAAGGGGAAGGAGGAAGAAGAAGACTGGTCTTACAACCTCCCCAACAACAAGAATTTTCATCCCGAAAATAGACTTACTTGGCAATAAGGAAGGATACTGCTCTCTACACTGCTGCTCAACTTCTCAAGTAGCCTCATCAGTAGTTGCATCCCACAAAATTTTGACTAAGCCAATAGACCTACCTCTCAACTCCTTCAACTTGTAATCAACCACAACTACATGCGACTTCTCATAAGTCAGGTTCTTTTTGATCTGAACTTCATTCAACTCAACTACATGACTCAGGTCATGGACATACTTCCTCAATTGGGAAACATGAAACACATTGTGTAGGTTGAAAAGAAACGATAGCAAAGCCAACTGATATGCGACCAGACCTACATGCTGGATGATCTGATAGGGACCAACAAACTTAGGTGTCAACTTTTTAGCCCTCAACGCCCTACCCACACTAGAGGTTGGCGTCACCTTCAGAAACACATGTTCCCCTTCAGCAAACTCCAAAGACTTTTGCCTTTCATCAGCATATGATTTATGTCTACGCTGGACAATCTTTATCCTCTCATGAATCAGCTTCACCTTCTTAGTAGTCTATAGGACTAACTCCGGCCCCACAACTACTGATTCACCATCTTGGTACCAACATAGAGGAGTCCTACACCTCCTACCATACAGGGCTTCAAACGGAGTCATCCCAATACTAGCATGAAAGCTATTGTTGTACGTGAACTCCACCAGTGGTAGGACTTCCTCCCAACTTCCCAAGTGGTCTAGCACACAAGCCCTCAACAAATCCTCCAAGGACTGAATCGTCCTCTCCAACTGATGAAAGTGAGTAGAAGTGGTTGTTGTTCTTCTTCACTCTCCACCTTCATCCCTTTCTTCTCTTGAGATTGACATGCCAATGAAAAGGGAAACACCTTGAAGAAGCTTCAATGGTGGAGAAGCAACAAGGAGGTTCGGTAGCTTCTTCAAGAAGCTAGAAGATTAAGGCACCAAGGCACAAAGGTTGGATACCTTTATGAAGGAACCTAGGGGAAAAAGTTCTCCACGAAATTCTAAGGCTTTGGAAAAGAGAATTTTGAGAGAAATTCTGAATATTATTCATCCAAAGTGAGGGGAAATGAAGGAATTACAAATATATAGTAGAAGGTAGCTTAGGGAGCAAGCTAACCTTAACCATGGTTCACTAGGAACCATGGTTGGGTTGCTTGACTGGCCATCCTAGTTTAGGAGGCTTGTGGAGCAAGCTTATCACTTAGCTTAGCTTGCTTGGGAAGCAAGCTAAGTCAGAAGCTTGTAGCACAAGCTTCCCAAAGCTTCAAGGAATGAGAAGCAATTCCGGTCAACAAAGAGGGTTAGGTGGCCTTGCTTGTTTTTGCTCACTTGAATTATTTCAAAATTTGTTGATTTGGTTTAGTTAGTTCCATCCAATGATGATGAAACCTAGCTAAATCAAATCCTTGAAAAATTAGGAGCAAAACAAGTCTAACATGTAAAATTTTTCCTAGGCCCAATTCTGGTCCAATTACTAGTCACACTCTCAAGCATTGCTAAATGTCACCCCACTTCTACTACTGAAAAAATAGAAAAAGAGTGTACTTCAAAATTAGGTTAAATGGAGTCAAAGTCTCCAAGTAACCTACCCTATAAATAATATAAAATGATCAATAAAATGAAATAAAGTGCCTCACAAATACAAAGGAAAAATTAAGCCTATACAATGGAACTATGTACAAGTTTATATACAACAGATGAAAAGGTCTTCAAAATCATCACATTCATCTTGGTTCTTTTAAAGTATCACCTCTTAGATTCCTTGGCCTTGGCATATTTCCATCACCCCCTCCCTCTTAAAAAGGATTTGACCTCAAATCTTGAGAGTCTTCATGATGGTCAACCATACCTACAAGTATATAATAACATTCATTAGAGGTGACATTGTCCATTAATAACTGTGAAAGTTATATCCTAAGAGGAATCCTTTCATAGAACCTAATAGAGAAATTAATGTTAATAGACCTTCTACGATAATGAATATGATCATTTCCTAAACAAAATCTAGATATATTATTAAATCCTAAGAATGTGCTAAAACTAAGACTATAACATCCTAAAGACTTAATCCTAACAACTAGAACATCTTGTTTAAAGTACCCTATGTGGTAACTTAGGCATTCCCTAGAAAATAATGAAAATACTACCAGAAAATTTTGTAAGCAATTTTGGATCATATTATTTGTTGGATAATTATGAAAAGGATTTGTCACAAGGAGCCTTGAAGGCTCATATGTTGTATCTAACAAATAATATATTCCAAGAATTGGGTGCTTTATTAAAACAACTAAAGTAGGAAGAGTCCTACACAAAGGAGGGTTATCTGCCTTGGGCACCACCAAAGAAGTAGCATAAGAAGTAGGACTAAGTGAAGTCCACTTCTTCTTCACTAAATCTTGAAGTAGAAATTCTTTTTCTTTAAAAATAATGGACTTATGAATCTCCTCTTCAAGACTAGTGGCAGCATGAAGGAAAGAGTTAAGGTCTTTATGAATAAAGAGAATATTTCTCGTAGGATTTTTAGTGATAAAACAATTCTCTTTAGTCATAACTCCCTTAGAGGATACACCTTTCTTTTTACTCTTCCCTAAAAATGATTTCTTTTTTTCTTTTTCTTGTTTTCTTTTGAATTTCATTTGTGTTTGATCCTTAGCCACTTGTTGAGGTGAGATAGGATAAAACACAAATTTCTTTTCCTTATGAGTGAAGGTGATTTCATTAGTAAGACCATTGTGTATAGTTTTCTTTTCAAATTGTCATGGTCTTCCTAACAAAATATGACAAGCTTCCATTGGTACTATATCACATAAAACTTGGTCTTCATACTTCCCAATGAAAAACTTGACCTTCACTTATTGGTTAACTACTATGTCTCCATCCTTATTAAGCCATTGTAAATGATAAGGTTAAGGATGTGACATAGTAATTAAACTCAACTTTTTAACCAACCTAGTGCTACAACAATTGTACCATGAACCACTATCTACAATGAGAGAACATGCTTTATTTAAAACATTACATCTAGTATGAAAAATGTTCTCTCTTTGAGATAGAGTACCACTAGATTGACTATTAAGGATTCTCCTAAGCATTAGGAGTTCTCCTTCATAAGGATAAACTGACTCCACATTGGACATTTGAGGTCTTGTTTCATCCTCATTCTCACTTGAAGAGGAGGTAGTAGTCTCTTCTTGACTACTATAAGTGTCATGGCCCCTTAAGATCATGACTTTCTTTGTAGGGCATTGAGAAGCAATGTGGCCTCTCCCTAGACACTTGAAACATTTTATATCACTAGTCTTTGTGCTAATGTGTGGAGTGATGTCACCTTTACCCTTATCTCTAATCTTTTCTTTATTCTTAGCTCATTCCTTGGAGGGCTTATAATATTTTTCTTTTCAAAAGACTTTTCCTCTTCCATGTAGTTTTTCTTATGAGATCTAAAGTGGGAGCTTTCTTTTTTAGAAGAAGATTTTCTCAACATTTGTTGTTCTACCCTTACACAAAGTTAGACCAAGTCATTTAGGTCCCTGTAGGGTAGTAGCTCCACTTGGTCTCTAATCTCTAAGTCAAGACAACTTAGGAATCTAGCTACAATGGTGGCTTCCTCTTCTCTAATACATGCCCTCATCATGTATAGCTCTATTTGTTGCCTATATTGTTCAACAGTCATATCTTTTTTTTTGGAGCCTTTGGAGCTTGTTCATAAGCTCCCTACCATAATAAGAGGGAATGTGTCTCCTCCTCAATGCACTCCTAAGATCATTCTAATATTGGATAGGAGGATCATTGTGGAGGCGCCTCTCTCTTTCCAAAGAGGTCCACCAATACATTGCATGCCCTTGAAAGGTTTCGTTCCCGCACTCCTCTACGTCTGGTGTCACCCTAGGCAAAGACCCCCAAGGAGTCTCTATGCCCGATGTGCTTAGAGCAAGCCTGGTGCCATATCAGTAACCAAAAACATAAGGAAAACATTTGATATCGCGCCCAGCGTGGTTCTCCCCACGTCCGGCGTGATTCATCTAGAGGCTTCCATTTCTAACCTCGCCCGGCGTGACCAACCTTGGGCCTGGCGTGATTGGACAATGGAGTTCCTTGTTGAACGCACGCCCGGTGCCAAGAACTGCGTCTAGTGTGAACTCAAACAGCAACCCTCACAACTTCAAAAATTTCAACCAAAAACCTGAAAATCAGCCAACTCAAACACATGCAATCCATGAAATGAAATACATTTACTTCATACAACTCAAAAACAAGCTTTATTTCAACATGCAACCATCAAACGCATCAAAATCACCCAAATTCCCAATTTTCCCGAAACCCCGAAAATGAGAAATTCCTCAAATCAATCAATGATTTCTCAACAATTCTTACTCCAAATGAGTTCCTAAACTCACATACAACCGATAAGTCACAATCTAGCTTCCCTCACCTTGGAGAAGAAGAATCCGAGCTTCGGGGGAGAGAAAGAAGAAGAAGATCCGTGCTTCCAACTAGTAACCCACACCTCTACTTCTTACCTTCAACAACAACAATGCCACAAGGAAGCTTAGATATTTAGGAACAAAAGAATAGAAAATAAGGAGAAAATGAGAGTGTTGAGGAGAAGGAGAAAAAAAAAGACAGCTCTTACATTTGACTGAATCTAATTAATTTAGGTGAATAACAAAATTTTCTTTTCATGATACAATAGATTTTTAATTAAATGTTATTTGATTGTTGTATACAAAATCTCTTACAAAATTATTAATTTGATTATTAATATTCATATGAGTATATATTTATATTATTTTCCCTACTTTTATTATGTTATACTAATATATTGTAACTAATTAATGTCTCTTTTGGTATTCATTAATCAAAGTAGACTTAAGTTAAAAAGTCATGTCAAAGGCAAAATTACAAAGGGTAGCATTATTTGATATGAAATTCATGTCGGATGTTATTCCTGAAAGTAGTTCCGAAACATGCACGTAGTCACGACCACCTCACTACAAAAGAAAATGTAACATTTAACGACATATAAAAAGTATTATTATTATTATATATATATATATATATATATATATATATATTTATGCCACAATTTAAGTGTTAATTTTAAATATGATTTATCAACATATTTTATATATTATAATCATCTAAATCAACATATTTTAATAATATATTAATATATATTATATTTAATAGATGAGTAAAAATATTTTTTATTAATATGAATAATATCATTATAAGACATGTGTTATTATATAACAAATTTCTTTTAATACCTTCTACCTCCATGCTCCAACTCTTCTCCATCATCGGAATTTTCAATTCTCTTCACGTCCTTATTTGCATTTTACTTTGTTTTAATATAAAAAAATAAAAAAAACTTAACTTGCTGTTGTATCTATGTATGTGTAAGAAAAATAATATAAATAACAAAAATGGTCATCTCGTAGATTAAATAAGTTTATGCTTTTATTTGCTTATTTACTAAAACCATAGGTATATATCATAATCTCCCCATCTTTATCTTATTTAATTTATTCGTACGGAGCATTTCGTTGTCTTTACAACTTGTATATTAAAATTTGTAAGGGAAGAATGAAGTGATGCACGATATTTATCCAAAGGCATTTAGAAATTAAATGTTTTCATTGCCCATGAACACACGAAAGCAATTCTATTAACACTACACTAAAATTAGGTTTTTATAGTAATTAATTTATTTTTTAGCGACCATATAAATGATCATTACTTTTTTTACCAGCATTTAAATAATGGTTGGTGTATCCAATATCGCTAATACTATTACCGACATTTATATAAAATACTGGTAAAGACCTACTAAATTATCGAGAAAACTTATTTTTTTAGTGACAATTCTAGTAGCCATTTTAAAAGCTATTAAAAGTTATTTTTTCAATTGTCTCCTTTCCATCCATTTAGTGACTTTTATCTTTTGCTAGTAAAACTTTAAATAATTTATTCCTATAATTTTCTTTTCTAAATTCATAACTTATATACTTTTTTTTATCTCTAGTCGATGTGAGATTTGTAAGATAAGAGTTGTCTTCTATTTATATATTTTTTAATTTATTTTTTTAATTATCTTATCTCTTAAGAGATGTGAGATTTATAAGGTGAAAGTTGCTCTCTAATTGTTTTATAGCACTATTGAACTTGGTAATAGTGGATGATTTGATACTAATTTATTATAGTGAATTAAGAGTCTAACTCAACCTTATAAATCAACTTATAAGGTGATAGTTATTACTCACTTATATACTATTTAATTATCTTATCTCTAATCGAGGTGGGACTAATTTTTTTTAATAAATAATTGTCGCTAATAGTAAATTTTAGTATAATATAAATATACTTTTAGTGGCTATTATATATTAGTCATTAATATTTTTATTATATAATTAAATAGAGGCAATTAAATTATTGTCATTAAACAATTATCGTTAATAACAAATTTTGTTGTAATGTAATTCCATCATTTTCATTCAACCAAAACCATTGTTCACGATCAAAGAAAAAAAAATCAATAAGTCGATAGGTTTAAGTAATAGTTTATTCAGTTTCTTATAAGTAGCATCTTAAATTGAAGTTTTATAACTAAAAAATTATAATTGAAAAAAATCTCACTGAAAAATAATCAATTTTTTTAGTAAAATTAATATTTTACATTAATAATATAATTATTAAAATAAAGAAAAAGAAAATTCATCACAAAAAAGAAGCATATATATTTGTTTTCACATGCATATATTTTCCTTTAAAAAAGTGGCATATGGCTAGATTTTCCAAACACATGCAAAGGCTGAGACTCTGAGAGACATCAGAGAACTTTCTAAGATGAAGAAACCATGCATAGATAGATCTCAAAATAATATATAAATTATCTGAAGCAAAGTTCAAAGTCTATAAATCCATCACACCTCTTCAGCCAAATATTATAGTTTATATGTTGAAACTGACAATGGTCCACACGATAAACACTGACATCAACCTCCATCTGTCACATTAATTAATTACATATGTCTTCTGATATTTTCTTCGTAAATTAAGAAAATTTATTTAAAGATTTTAAGAAAATATAGAACCGATCGATGCATATATAAATCGTGTAACCTTTCTTCTGGTCATTCCAAATTATACTTTTCCTTTTTCCAATGACCCTTTTGTGATACTAGATGGAATGAACGTGAATGTTATTCTCTGAATCAAAACTCTTCCGATTTCACAGTTTTTGAAATTGAATTGAGGTTTCAATCAGCACATTCCTTATTCTTCCCCTTGTCCTGAAACGTCATATCTTAATCAGCAAGCTAAGATTGATGCACATCGTGTGGGAAGGTTCAGAACAAGTTGTAATATAAGGACAGAAGGATGGGGATATGCTAGCTAGGTCCAGTGCATATAAATGCATATGCATTTTACCTTGATGTCCAAATATGTAAAGCCCTCTAACCCCCCCCCCCCCCAAAATAATATATAAAATGTCAAAGAAGTGAACCAAAATGCAATTCTAGCCATGCCTATTTATTTTAGCTCAAGAAGATACTACTAAGAGCATCCATGAAGAGAATTGTTAATGGGTTGTTTAGGAAAAAAAAAACTTTAATATATCATGTGATTTTAAGTTGTTTAAGATTAAATAAAGTTGATTATTCAAATAATCATTTCTTATAAGTTACTCGGTGTTTGTATGTATGTAAGAGAAAGAATATGAGATAAAGAAAAATATATTTGTGAATTAAATAATTTGTATTAAAGTAAAAAATCAAGTCATTTTTATATTTTTAATATAATATTTTATTAATGTTTTAAGAATTTTGATTAACATTTACCTTAATCTAGATGGACTCAGATCATCTCTAACATCATTTCTTTTCATATTTCTTCATCTTTGTATCAAAATTCTTTCCATTTTTTCTTATAGAGAATATATATATATATATATATAAAAGGAGGTATCCATTTACTATGTAAGTCTAGCTAGACTTACTCCGTTCAATAACTCATGTTTTACATCAAATTTCAACGATCTAACAGTTCAATTTAAAGTTTTTAATTCATAGATCAAATCTATAAATTTTTTAAAAATTTGAAAACTATTTGATACTTCGTTTCATTAATTTAAATTGATAGATAATCATAAAATCATTTTGTACATTGAATTGAATTAATGAAACGAAGTATCAAATGGTTTTCAAATTTTTTA
Organism: Cajanus cajan; assembly: GCF_000230855.2. Classification (NCBI taxonomy): domain Eukaryota; kingdom Viridiplantae; phylum Streptophyta; class Magnoliopsida; order Fabales; family Fabaceae; genus Cajanus; species Cajanus cajan. Next base: position 46,689,659 of record NC_138525.1, read on the forward strand.
AAAATTTATAGATTTGATCTATGCATTAAGAACTTTAAATAAAATGGTTGGATCGTTGAAATTTAATGTAGAACATGAGTTATTGAACGAAGTAAGTTTAGGTAAATTTATAAACGAATCCCACATATATACACTAAACCTCATATATATATATATATATATACTAAAGATTCATTTTCAAGCATTCAACTACCATATGGGATTAAAATCAATTCATTATATTTTAAGTTACGCACAATCAATATAAAGAGTTTTCACATTAGTATTAATTTAATTATAAATAATTATGTATAATAAATTTATTAATTTTATAATAATTATCTGAAAAGTAACATTGAAATTTGATTAATTTATATTTTATACTAATTCGTTCTCCTTAAAGCAAGAAACTAAAACTTCTAAACGATCTACTATGTATACAATACACAAATGTGAAAGGAAAAGTACAATAAGCAAATGCTAATAGAAGATGCAAGAGGAAAAGACAAGAGATTGCAAAAGGGATAGAAGACGAAGAAATTTATTGAAATAAAAATAAATGGCAAGAGATCAATCAAAGATGTCATGTGAAGGAGGGCAGAGTGGTAGAGAAAAATGAAAAAATATGGGAAGAAATAAGGATGAAAGAATGCAAAACAATGATATTTACAAATTTTGAGTGATTTTTTTTTTTCACTTCTAATATGACACATATACTCGCACGAATTTCTTTAACTAGTTTTTTTTAGTGATCATCATTGGAAATTTTAATCAATATTTGTGCTGAAAAAAGTTTTCTGCAAAGTTTGTTCCAGGTTTCAAGGTTTCAGTAGTAGCATTTCTAAAATATAAATTGACACATTGGTGACTAATGAAACTTTTCAACAAAAAAAAGGAAAATTCTGGGAACGTCAGCAACACATGCAATTAGAATTTTAAATTCTGATAGATTTGTGTTTGATAATTAGTTTTTAAAATTATTTTTGGGTTGTTTTTTTTAGCAAAAAAAGTATCTTTCTTTTTTAAGAAAATATTTAGTGAACTAATATGTTAGAAACTTTAAAAATATATTACTTTATATAAATAACAAATTTTGACAAAACATTATGCAAATAGGGAAAAATATAAATATCCTAAATTTGCCCCAAAATCCCATAAGAAATAAAAGTTTTTTTTTTATAATGTCTTTATCCAACAAAAAAAATATTAAATTCATCATCTTTTCAGCTTATGAATACTTGACCTACAAAGCAGGCTATATCATATAACAATTAAGATATGATAAAGTTATAAGGACCACAGCAAACTGGTCCTCCACAGCACATGCATTTGATGAAGACTAACTAAATGCACGGTCGTTTTACCCTAAGATCACGATGTATGATAAAGGAATAAAGAATAAAATAAATTATTATATATATATAGAGAGAGAGTTAATCATCTATATATTGTTAATGTAAAATTTTTTACACTAGTAACCAATCATATTTTTCAAATTATTTTATTTTATTTTTATTTTATTAAATAAGCAAATGACATGACACTAATAAAAAAATATGATTAGTTGTCAATGTAAAAAACTTTACATTAACAGTGTATAGATGATTAACTCATTCATATATATATATATATATAAGGAGTTATTAATGTATAAAATTCAGTATAAACACAATTAATTCTTGTAAAATAAAGTTAATACTTTTTATAAAATTGAGTGTTGGACGTAGTAAAATTAATTTTAAATCACAAAATATAATTTGGATATACACTTGAAATGAAATTGGATATTATATGATACTAACGTGTCAAATTTTAATATCAACCATTTGATTTAATTAATCTAATTATTATTATTGTTATTTTCATAATTATTATTATTATTATCACTATTATTATCGTCATTATCACCAGTGACGAATCCAGAAAATTTGTTAAGTAGAGGCAATAAAATATTCTGTATCATTTTTATTAAAAAAAAATTAATAATTTTTAAAAAAATATATTTTTATGGTAAAAAATTTAAAATATCTTATTTTAATAAATTAAATTTTCTTATAAATAGAGTGATAAATTTTTTTTATCTGATATTATATTTAACTATCACTTTATAATTTTTTGTGACTTATTTAATATTAGAGGAATAAAATGGTAAAAATTAGTAGGATAAAAATAATAACATTATCAATTTGTTTTCTTTAAGTATTTTCTAAATTTCTACACTCGTTTAAAATAGAAATTTTTTTAAGTTAAATGTCTACTTTTTTTTTATAAGAGTAAAAAAAAAAACTGTGTGACAATTACTCTTATTTCTCTTAATATAAATCCTCTCCTACCAACACAATATACATATACATGATCAAAAGGTTAAAAAATAAAATAAAAATTTAAAAATGACCTACATTAATAAACCAAATCATGACACCTTCAATGAGTAAAGAAGTAATAAATCTTTTAATAAAAAAATACTTTATATTATAATAATAAAAAAATTAAGAAGGGATTGATAGATTTACTCAACTAAATAATTCATATTCTACATCAAGTATTTATCCAATCAATTAAAATTCTTTAATGTATAGATTAAATTTATAAAATTAAAAAAAATTAAAAATTATTTAATACTTCATTTCATTAATTTAAATTGATCAATAATTATATATATATAAAAAAATATTTTACACGTTATGTTGAATCTATCTAATGAAGTATTTTATGATTTTCAATTTTTTTAAAGAATTTATAAATTTAATCTATACATTAAAAACTTTTAATTTAATAGTTAAATTTTTAAAAAATTTGATATAAAACATTATTTATTTAATAGAGTAAATCTATCAAGCCTAACTTTTAAAATAAGTGAACTTTTTCCTCATAAAAAATTAAAATAATTTTATCATAAAATAAAAGTAAATAAAAATAAAATAAAAATTAATATATTTTATAATATTAGATATAATAGAGTAATTCAAATATATTTAATAATATTTTTTATAAAAATAATTAATATTTTATATATATAAAAAAATCAACAAAATTTTAATGGGAGCAACTGCTCCCACTCCCGTAAACCTTGATCCGTCGTTGATTATCACTTATGTTGCTATCACCACCATCATCTAATTCTTCTAGTTATATTTCTAAATACATATGGATCAACTAAAGTCTAATTCTTATAATTTAAACCAACATTATATACATGTTTTAACTTTAATTTTGTTGACATAAAATTATTAAGATATCGTTTATGTTAATACTTTTTCGACAGTGGGTTAAAGATGGATAATGTTTATAAACTAAATTTAGTATCTAAACTAAACAATGAGAGTTTTTTTTTTTTACAATATGAGATTTTTTTTTAGATAAGTAAACAATAATTTACATGTTAGAATATGTATTTTATAATAACATGGAAGGAATTGGTTATGAGTGATAGGCAAAGGCAGCGCACACATGCACATATAGAAAGTTGTCCTTTTATGGTGCCATGCCTATATCGAAGCTGTGACCTGTTTGGTCCAGATATGTAATGATTAATGTTTTGTACATGGTCTTCTCTAGAGCACCACAATTTGTCACGTAACCGTTTGGACAATTGCTTGATAGAGAATTGACCCCAAAAGAAATGCTTCAGTAGTGGTTAGAGTCCAAAGGGGTTGTAGATGGCGAAGAAGACCATTTCCCAACGTATCATGAAGCATGCCAGTGATGATCCCTTAGCTGCTGACACTTTTTTTCTCAACCACTAACCATGCATGGTCCCGCATGCACTTACATTACATTACATATTCGCCTCATTCTCTGGCTACTTTCCATACTTAATTACGATAAATTATCTCCAGAATTTACGAATTTACTTCTCACATATGTCAACGCAAAAACAGATGTGGAATCAAAAATATTAAGAATAAAGAGTAGAGAATAATCATAAAAATATTTACGTAAAAAAGTTTTTCAATGCAAGAGAGAGAAAATTACAGGACGTAATTTAGTAAAAAAATCTTAATTATGGAAGTAGGATTATATATCACCTCTTTGAAACGATTATCTCTCATTTCTCAATAAGTATAGTGGAAACAACTTTTCATTTCTCTTAAAAAGGAATAAAATAACTTTTTTATTCCACTTCTCTCTTTCTCCTAAAAAAGGACTCTAGAATGGATCGTAGGAAATTTCATTTCTCTCTATAGGTGATGATTGATGAACTCCTTTAAGTAGTAACTATTCTCATCATAATCTCTCTATTTATAGGAAATGAAACAACATTTCATACATGACCATGATAAAAAAGAAATTTTAAGAGATGCTTTAATAAGATTATCATGTGTTCATAGTATTAGTCAATTATTATATGACATATTTAAATTTTGTAATTTATGAGAAAATTTAATAACACTTACTTATATACATTTATGCACATTATGCAAAAACTAATTAAATAAATTAGGTTATGTACTGTCCGTACCGCGAAGCCGAGCTCCGAACTCGGCATCACTGCACAAAACGAGGTTGGGCACACGCTACGCGACGTCAGCTCGACATTTAAGCAGATCGTAACCGATCTCGAGCGATCTCGCTTCAGACGGGATCCTCATTTAATCCTATCATATCTTATCTTAGGCCCAAGGCCCAAAACAACCCTAATTCACACTAAGGTACGTGCATTACATATACGAGATTCATACTCCCACAAACACTAACTTTGGCATCGGAGTCTCTTTTGCAGGTACCACCCCCATCTCGGAGTATCAAGCGTACCAGCGAAGGAGGCTCACCGATTTTACCTGGCGGATCAGCTCTACAGCAGATTTCCGGTAAGAACATTTGGCGCCCACCGTGGGGCCGATCAAGACAGCTCTTATCGGCCACCTGTATGGTTTTCATCAGAAGCCATAGTAGATGTGCGACAGACAACCCAGACCACTCAATTACCATGGATAGCAACGCTGCGACCTTGAGGAGGCTGGTCGACCAAGTCGAGCAGATACGGCAACAGCACGACACCCACAGAACGTGCGTGCCAAGCACGAAATCGACCTGGCCGCAATACGGACCGTTAAAGAGTTTGACCTAGCGGCTCTGCCCGCGAAAAACAAGAGGATTCGTGCTCCACCCCAGCAACGACACCCTGACCCTCCTCCCGGCTCTCAATTCAACCCCGGCGGAGCAACGCGAGCCGACGTATGCCAGGCGGCGGGGCTAGCTCCCTTACGGGGAGTAATCAACACAATTGCAGGTGGCTTCGCTGGGGGAGGCGCTAGCAGTTCGGCCCGGAAAAAACACCTGCTGTTTCAACCCAAGGCTCGCCGGCGATCATTTTCACCAACGACGACTACGCCGGGGTCAATCCCAACCATGACGATCCCATGGTCGTAACCGTGGCATTAGCCAATTGGGAGGTTCACAAGACCCTGGTCGACCAAGGGAGTTCGGCTGACATCCTATATTGGCCAACATTCCTCAGGTTAGTGTCCCCCACTCTCTCATACAACCTCACACAGAACCCCTAGTCGGTTTTGCAGGGAAAAGTATTCACACTCGGGGATACTTGGACCTACTGACAACTTCCGGAGCGCCTCCAGATTCAAGACGGGTCATGGTTCGATACCTACTCGTGGAAGCCGACACCTCCTATAACGTCATCATCGGCAGACCAACCTTGAATCGACTCGGGGTGGTGGTGTCCACCCCGCACCTCACCATGAAATTCCCAGGGCACGACGGGAAGATTATATCCGTCAAAGCAAACCAACAGATGGCACGACAATGCTACGCGGAAAGCTTGAAAATCGCCTCACTGGATGAGCAGTGCTTGAACGACCTTACCACCGTGGCTCACGCCAACCATGAAGAAATCACCGACCTCGATCCAAGATCTAACGTCCACGAAGAACGGCCTAGCCCCGTTGATGAGCTCGATGACCTCCAAATCGGGAAACTCCCCTGACAAACCACGAAGATTAGCAGGCAGTTAACTCCGGAACTGCGACAACAACTTGAGGCAGAAATCCTCAAGAACGCTAACCTCTTCGCTTGGTCTAGCGCTGACATGCCCAGCATAGATGTCGAGTTCATCTGTCACAGGCTAGCCATACACAAGGAGGCGAAACCAGTCGCCCAGAGGAAGAGGAAAGTCGGCGGTGAAAGACGAGAGGCCATCGTTGCCGAAACACATAAATTGCTCCACGCCGGCTTCATCCGTGAAGTCAGATACACCACATGGCTGGCAAACGTCTTCTTAGTAAAAAAGAACTCGGGGAAGTGGCGTATGTGCGTCGACTATACCGACCTAAACAAAGCATGCCCCAAGGACTCATACCCCCTGCCGAACATTGACAGGTTAGTCGACGGAGCCTCAGGACACGCCCTCCTCAGCTTCCTCGACGCCTACTCTGGGTACTACCAGATAATGATGTACCCACCTGACGAAGTGCACACGTCCTTCATCACCGACCATGCCAACTACTGCTACCGAGTGATGCCCTTTGGCCTCAAGAACGCAGGGGCAACCTACCAAAGGTTGATGGATAAGGTCTTCCATTAACAGATTGGAAGAAACATGGAAGTCTATGTCGACGACATGGTAGTCAAAACCACCTCGGCGATAGACCACGTTGCCGACCTCGCAGAAGTATTTGCCCAGGTCAGGAAGCATAATGATGGAACTAGGTGAGGAGATTGATGTTCCTCCACTTTGCTCCATGCTTAGGACCGAAGATGCTTTGAGGTTATGACTCCAAAGACTCTTTGAAGCTCCTTGAAGTGTTCTTCAATGGAAGAGAAGCCTTGAAGTGGTTCGGTTACTCCTTAGCTTGGGGTAGAAGCTTAAGGAACCAAGGAAGGTTGGAGAACCTTTGGAGAGAACTTAGGAGAGAAAGTTCTCTTTAGTTTTGAGGAAGACTCTTGAGAGAGAAATCTGAAGTTTATTTCTCATATATGTCAAAAGTGAGTACAAGTGTAGGAAAATCAAATATATAGGGGATGGTAGCTTGTAGGAGAAGTTATCCTTAACCATGGTTCACTAGGAACCATGGTATGGTTAACTTAAACTCCCACGGTTTAGCTAGCTTGTAGGAGAAGCTAATCCTTGACCATGGTTCAATTAAGAACCATGGTAAGGTAAGCTAACCTTGCTTGAGTTTGAAGCTTGCAAGACAAGCTTCAAACTCAAGAAGGAATGCTTGAGAAATTCGGCCAAAGGAGAAGGAACAAGCTAGGCGGCCCTTGGTTCAAATGCTCCATGAATTAATTTTGAAAATCTTTGATTTGGTTTAGTTAGGTTCATCATTTGATGATGAAACCTAGCTAAATCAAATCTATGAAAAATTAGGAGCAAAATGAGTCCAATATGCAAAATTTTGCCTAGGCCCAACTCAGGCCCAATTTCTAAGCACACCATCAAGCATTGCTAAATGTCACCCCCCTTTTCCCTACTGAAAAAATACAAAATGAAAGTATCAACTAGGGAGGTTAAATGGAGTTAAACTCTCCAATTAGCCCACCTTAAAATCAATATACAAACACTAGAAAAAGCAAGTAAAGTGCCTCACAAATACAAAGGCAAAAATAACCTATACAAAAGACTATGTACAAAATATATGAAAAAGGTCTTTAAGATCATCCCATTCCTCTTGGTTCTTTTAAGGTATCACCTCTTGGATTCCTTGGCCTGGGCCATAGTCTATCACATAACATGCGCCTCAACCCGGAGAAATGTGTCTTCGGTGTCCAAGGGGGCAAGTTCCTTGGCTTCATGATTACTAGCAGAGCAATTGAGGCCAATCCCGAGAAGTGCAAAACCATCATCCAGATGCAAAGCCCACAAACGGTGAAGGAGGTCCAACGCCTAGCCGGACGGTTAGTCTCGCTGTCCCGCTTCATTCCCAAGCTCGCGGAGAAGGCGAGACCAATCTTCACTCTGCTAAAAAAACCAAAGGATTTCCAGTGGACAGATCGGTGCGAAGAAGCTTTCCAAAGTTTCAAAACCTTCCTCACAACCCCACCAATCCTACAGAGGCCGGATAACAACACCGACCTCCTCCTTTACTTGGCCGTAGCGGAAAATGCCATCAGCGGAGTTATCGTGCAAGAGCACTAGAAGGTACAGACACCTATTTACTTCATCAGCAGAGTCCTCCAAGACGCGGAGAGGAGGTACCAAATGATCGAGAAGCTGGCGTTGGCGCTTGTCACCACGGCCCGACGGCTTAGACCCTACTTCCAGAGCCACCAAGTGATAGTCAAAACTGACTACCCCATCAAGCAAATCCTGCGAAAACCTGAGCTCGCCGGACGCATGATCGCCTGGTCGGTGGAACTATCCGAGTTTGGGATCCAGTACGAAGGTCGCGGACCCTTGAAGGTCCAATGCCTAGCCGACTTCGTAGCCGAGCTCACACCAGCTACGGCCGAGGAGCCCCAGGTGTGGACTTTGCATGTTGACGGGTCCTCCAACTCCAAAGGCGGCGGGGCAGGCATCATTCTGGAGGGACCAAACCAAGTCGCCTTGGAGCAATCCCTTAAGTTTGGCTTCAAGGTGACCAATAACCAGGTAGAGTACGAAGCACTTCTCGCAGGACTGAGGCTAGCCCGCAACCTCGGAGCTCGAAGAGTGAGTTGCAACAGCGACTCGAAACTCATGGTGGAGCAGCTCAGTGGGACATACCAGGCAAAGGACACTCTGCTACAGCGATACTTCCACACTGCGTCCCACCAGATCTCATCCTTTGACGAATTCACCATAAAACATGTACCACGAGAGCAAAACACCCGAGCTGACCTCCTATCGAAGCTCGCCAGCACCAAAAGACCCAGGCAGCACCGAACCATCATCCAGGAAACCTTGCACTCACCCAGCTTGGACGACAAGGTCGTCAACGTCAGTGACAATGAAGGCCTAGGTTGGATGACAGACATCTGGGGCTACTTGAAAGAAGGAGTCCTGCCCGAAAATAAAGACGAAGCTCGGAAGATAAGGATGAGGTCGGCCAAGTTCGTCATCATCGGGGATGAGTTATTCAAGCGTGGCATTTCCTCCCCACTGCTCAAATGCCTGACTGCGTCTCAAGCAGCCTACGTCATCAAGGAAATCCACCAGGGGATATGCGGCATGTACTCCGGGGCACGTTCGATGGCAACCAGAGTACTCCGAGCTGGGTACTACTGGCCCACTCTGAAGTCGGATTGCCAAAACCACATCCAAAAATGCAAAGAATGCCAGAAATTCGGCAACGCACACCGACAACCGCCCGAAACTCTCCACCGTATGATGTCGGCGTGGCCTTTCTCCCAGTGGGGAATGGACATCCTCGGGCCATTCCCCCTTGCGAAAGGCCAACTAAAATTCCTCCTGGTAGCGGTCGACTACTTCACCAAATGGATCGAAGCATGCCCACTCGCCAAAATTACCACCGAGAACGTGCGGAAGTTCACCTGGAAGAATATGATCTACAGGTTCGGAATCCCTCACGCCCTCGTTATTGACAATGGTCGATAGTTCATCACACAGGAATTTGAGGACTTCCTCCGCGAGCTCGGAATCAAACACCTTTCGACCTCGGTGGAACATCCCCAAACCAATGGCCAAGCCGAAGCTGCCAACAAGGTCATCCTCCGGGAACTTAAAAAGCGACTAGGAAACGCCAAAGGGCAGTGGCCCGATGAACTCCCCAGCATCCTCTGGGCGTATCATTGCACCCCCCAGTCGACCACGCAAGAGACACCTTACAAGCTGACCTACGGAGCCGACGCGATGATCCCGGTAGAAATCCGCGAAGCATCCCACAGACGCTAAGTCTTCAGCGGCGAACAGAATGCCCAAGAACTGGCAGCCGACCTCGACCTAGTGGACGAACTTCGAGACGAAGCTCGAATCCACGAGGAAGCCTGCAAGCTCCGAGCATCCCGCAGATACAATACCCGAGTAAAACCTCGCTCTTTCCGAGCAGGTGACTTGGTTTGACGATTATTAGGCGAAGCAAGAAAGGACACGTCTGATGGGAAACTCGCACCCAGTTGGGGTGGCCCCTTCCGAGTTACAGAAGACTTGGAAAATGGAGCATATAGACTAGAAGAACTCAGCGGGAAACCTATACCGCGAACTTGGAATGCTACGCATCTCAAGTTCTATTTCAGTTAAACTTTGTATGAATAAGCTGTGCACTCTTTTCCCCACCTCAGTCTCTTGTCCCAAAAAATAAAAGGATGGGTTTTGGCTGAGAGGGTTTTTAACGAGGCACATTTACGCAATCAATGAAAAGAACTCATTCTGTTCTACTTATATCTCTCAAACTTCACACCGTTTTACGTTTTACTCAAACTCGAGGTCGAGTTCGAACCTCGATATGATTAAGGTCGAGTCCGAACCTTCACAAAGGTTACTTAACGAAAAGCCCCAGGTCGAAATCGAACCTCGGCGTGACTGAGGTCAAGTTCGAACCTCGATATGATTAAGGTCGAGTCCGAACCTTCACAAAGGTTACTTAACGAAAAGCCCCAGGTCGAAATCGAACCTCGGCGTGACTGAGGTCGAGTTCGAACCTCGATATGATTAAGGTCGAGTCCGAAACTTCACAAAGGTTACTTAACAAAAAGCCCCAGGTCGAAATCGAACCTCGGCGTGAATGAGGTCGAGTTCGAACCTCGATACGATTAAGGTCGAGTCCGAACCTTCACAAAGGTTACTCAACGATAAGCCCGAGGTCGAAATCGAACCCCGGCGTGCTGAGGTCAAGTCCGAACCTTCACAAAGGTTATTTAACGAAAAACTAAGGTCGAGTACGAACCTTCCCAACGTGTTACTTAGCAAAAGACTAAGGTCGAGTACGAACCTTCCCAATGTGTTACTTAGCAAAAGACTAAGGCCGAGTACGAACCTTCCCAACGTGTTACTTAGCAAAAAACTAAGTTCGAGTTCGAACCTTCGCAACGTGTTACTCAATAAAATAGAGGTCGATTCCGAACCTCAGCACGAGCGACTCAAAACAAAGTACTGCCATGTCCAAAACCATGCAACAGACATCGAACATATGTCTTAAAACGTGAAAACAGCCCAAATCAAATAAAAATACCAAAACCATGTTCAATACATGAATTCAAATAAAAGAAAAGTAAAGAAGACAAACGCAATCAAAGTTGGCCTACGCAGAGGCGTCCTCGCCAGAGCTATCCTCGACGTCGTCCTCCCTCACCAACTTCCCAAAACGAACAACTTTTTCCACATGCATGCTGGAAAAATCGAACCCTGGCGCAAGGAGTCTAGCCTGGCGAGCAGCCTTAAGGAAACTCCTCTTATGCTCCACCACGAGGGAATGCTCAACCTCCTCAAGCCTCCTTTTCAGTGCCGCCCTCTCGGCCTCCAACGCTGAAAGACCTACCCTCTGAGCGGCTATCTCCTCTTCCTTACTACTAATGATAACCTCGTCGCGAAGACGCTCCTCGGTCACTGACACTAGTTCACCCTTCAAAAACGCTACTTCATCTTCCAAGGAGCGAACCTGGCCCGCATAACCTTCATTGGAGCGCAGGGTAGCCTCCAGTGACTCTTAAACCTTGGCGAGGTTCCCCCTTGTCGCTTGGAGCTCGACCTCCTGCAGCTTCGCTTCACCAAGAGCGGCAGCCAAAACCCCGTTCTCCTCCTTCAAAACCTTATTTTCTTCCCTCAGGGGCTGAACTTGACCCTTCAGCTTCGCCACATCCTCCTGCTGCTTGGACCACTTGTGTTTCTAGTGATCCACAATGGCCGTGCCCCTTTGCAGGAAAATCTGAGCCGCTTCAAGGCCCCCCACCGGCCCGGCCGACTCAATCATGGCCTGATCAGCCGCACTCAGTGACCCCTTGGGGAAAAACTTCTCCGGCGTCACCGCGACACTCCACAGAGAATCGATCTCCTCTAACGCGCTCAAATGTTCCAACCGCATCGGCGTGCCCTCCTACGCGTAGCGGTACGCAAGATACGGGCGCTTGGGAGGTCCTTCGCCCCCAGAGCAGAAGTCGGGACCCCGGAGCTAGGCCCTTTTCCGCGAATATCGGCCGAAGCAGAGGCAGACGCCTCCGGCCCTGCACTAGAAACATCGACCCTTGTCGTCACCGACCTCAGAATCTCCAGAACCTCGGCAGCCTCGCTCGCCTGCAAAAGAAAAAGGAAAAGACATATAAACCTCACAAGTAGAAAAGAATTGAGGAATACGGTGCATCAAAGGATCACAAGTACACGCTGCTTACCTCGGCAGCTTGGGCGACCCACTCGGCGACCGGAGCCACTGTCTCGGAGGTTGGAGCGACCTCACCGACAGCCCGGGTAGCCACCTCGGCAACAGCCCCCCACTTGTAGCAGACAACCCCAACTCAGGAAACTGAAAAAGAGCATACAGGACAGAAGAAGGAATAATCAGGCAAGGCACTCACCACGACAACTCGCCCAATAGATTGAACCGGCACCTCGCCGGGTTGAACGACTGGCTCAGCAACCGGCGCCACCTCTTTGATAGCCACACGATTGACGGCCCCTTCGACCGCGGGCTCCCAGCAAGGTCCACCACCCCAGCCTCAACAACTTGGGAGGCAACCTCCCCTACCTCACGAGGGGCGGATGTCCCCCCGATCTCCCCCCACCCCTCCTCCATTTTCGGTTGATTTTCAGGGGGGAAACCTCCTCCTCTGGAGGCTCAAAAACTCCGAGCTCGGTCACGTTGAAGCAGGGTTTCAGCTTGAGCCACAAGTCTTTTCCTATTAGGCCTACAAACAGACAATAAGGCAAGTCAGCAAAAGAAAGATTACACAAACCTCAATAAAATGCCAAGATACAAAATACTCACCCTCCAGGACCCTCTCCCGGTGTGCCGAGTTCGCAAGCGACAAGATCGTCTTGCAATCCAACGGGCAAGGCAAAGCCGAGAGACTCTCAACGACGGCAGCCTCCGAAGCCGTCAACTCCAAAGGGTTCACCCCGTGAAACCTCGACGGTTTAGGGCACCAGTAAAGGGGGAACTTTGGCAGTACACCAAAGTAGAAATCCTCATCCTCCAAAGGGTCGACGTCCACGAGGACTACCCGGAAAAACTCAGACTTGAAATTCTTATAAGATTGGGAGTAAAGCGTGAATAAACCCCCTTCTTTACTCCTGTTTAAAGAAAGAATGCCATACAGCGGAACGCCCAGCTTCAGCTGGTAGAAATGAAGGAAAACGCGAAGGGACAACTCCAGCCCTAAGACCGCGCACAAGACCTGAAACGCCCTCAAAAAGCCCCAGCTATTGGGGTGCAGTTGACAAGGGGCCGCGTTGATATAGTGCAAGAAGTCACACTCAAACTGAGTAAAAGGAAGACAAATGCCCAGGTCCCTGAAGAAACTCTGATAAACATAAAAGTGGGGGGGATCGGTCGGCTTCCCCATGAACACACCCTCACCAGCCGGACAAGGCTCGAGCCGAATCGTCCGGGAAATGGTGGGGTCGCAAATCCGGTGCGTCTCCCAAACCGCATCGACCTCCAGGCGCGACCTGAACACACTTTGGACGACCCCCACCTCGCGCTTGACCCAGTCGTAACCAGGAACACCCGGCTCCAGGTCCTTAGGCGGGGGTAACTCTCTCCTCTCGGCAGCACCCCTCCCGGTAGCCACCGCCTTGCCGCGTGCCTTGCCCCTGGCAGGCGCAGAAGAACCAACGCCACGACCACTAGCCATCAAGAAAACTCGAAGAAAGACTGTGAAAACGAAGACGAAAGGCGAACGAAAGCAAGAAAGATAGGAACAAGAAAGCACAGAAGACTATCGTACCCAAGAAGCTAAAGAGTAGAAGAGAGTGAAGCGAATGGGAAGAGACGCGGGAGAGAAAAGGAGAAGGGCTTTTTCCCACATTTCAAAACCGCCACGCTACGTGTCGGTCAGGGGGCACGCCTAACGACACAATTAATTGCAAGTCCATCATTGCATAACCGTCATTTCCCATAACGCGCTACTTGCACGTTTCCGGGAAATGAACAGTCGTGACACATGGCATCTCAACAGGCAGAAGTACGCGAAAGGTCACTCCCCCCAGCGAGCTCGGTCTTAACTCCTCAACCTGCGGACTTCGGAGCTCGGGGGGCTAGTGTACTGTCCGTACCGCGAAGCTGAGCTCCGAGCTCGGCATCACTGCACAAAACGAGGTCGGGCACGCGCTACGCGACGTCAGCTCGACATTTAAGCAGATCGTAACCGATCTCGAGCGATCTCGCTTCAGACGGGATCCCTCATTTAATCCTATCATATCTTATCTCAAGCCCAAGGCCCAAAACAACCCTAATTCACACTAAGGTACGTGCATTACATATACGAGATTCACACTCCCACAAACACTAACTTTGGCATCGGAGTCTCTTTTGCAGGTACCACCCCATCTCGGAGCATCAAGCATACCAGCGAAGGAGGCTCACCGATCTTACCTGGCGGATCAGCTCTACAGTAGATTTCCGGTAATAACAGGTTATATATATATATATATGTGTGTGTGTGTGTGTGTGTGTGTGCGCGGGAAAGAGAAAAGAGATCTGTTTACTCGAGGAATAAATTTATTTAAACTTACTCTATTTAATAATTCATATTTTATATTAAATTTCAATAATTCAATCGTCAAAATTAGGGCATCTCCAATGGAAGTAACTCATTTGAGTTGCTTCATGCATTGAAAAATGAAAAAGTGGTCCCCAGTGTGCTATGTCTGCATTAAACAACTCAAATACAAATTTACTCCAATGGTAAAAAATTTTAAGAAATTCAACTTTTAGAATTTTTTTTTCTAATCATTTATGAACCAAATTTAATTTTTTTAAAAGGATAATTGCACTACAATGAAAGAAAATAAATTACGAGAAAAAATACACAATAAGTAGATATTAAAAATAAAATAAAATAAAGTAATAGTAAATACATAAACATTATACGAAATTAATTTTCATCATTATTATTTCTGAAACGTTCCCAAATATGTTCAATAAGATCTGCTTGAAATCTGGTAAGAAACGGTTGCTTGAGAAAGCAACTCTCTTTCTTCTTCAAGCAACTCATGTTGTCACGTGAGAGTCCTCCAATGGTAAGAAACTGGGATTTGAGTTGCTTCATGGGACAAGCAACTCCCATTGGAGTTGCTCTTAAAGTTCTTAATACATAGATTAAGTTTGTAAATTTTAAAAAAAAATTGAAAACTATTTAATACTTCATTTTATTAATTCAAATTAACGGTTCATTTTTATGATTATCTGTCAATTTAAATTAATAAAACGAAGTATCAAATGGTTCTCAATTTTTTTAAAAAATTTGTATACTTAATCTATATATTAAGAACTTTAAATTCAATAATTAAATCGTTGAAATGTGATATAAAACATGTTATTGAATATAGTAAGTTTTTTATAAAAATATACAGATCTCTTCTTTTATATATATATATATATATATATATATATATATATTTAATTTCTCCATCTATGAATATGAATCGAATGCTCCCATTTACAGACACCATAATATATGGCTGCTAAAATCAAAGATAGTTGAACTAAAATTAACACTTTCATGTAGTATAACCATATTCAGAGAACCCAGATAAACCCTTTTTCATCTTCATTTCCTTCCATTCTGAATTTCTGATCCACCTTTATAGTTGATCCATAGTTCATAATATTTTATTATTTTAATTTATGATTCTATTTTTCCCAACCCTTTTTCCCCTGGTTAATTTAACAAGCACCATACATCAATCAAGAAAAAAGAGAGGAAAATCTGCAAATTGTTTACGGAATATCTGCATGATTAGGCCAGGGCTTGCTTTTTATTGCTGGAGCACATTGCTGCCACAAAAGCTTCAAATAAGTACTAGATATAACGTAAAGGGAAAAAAATTGATTCTTTATTCATGATATACAAGAAAACGCTATTTAATGCATTTCTTTTATCATATTATTATTTATTATTGAATGAAATTAATTTATTAAAAATCACATTTAATAAATTTTACATAATTTATAGGTTGTCACACATGATTATGTAGTTTTCAATAATTTTTATATCAATAACAATAAATATTAAAAGAAATATATTAAAGAATATGTTATTAGTTAACACATATTAGAGTTTAAATAATATAAGTTAATTGAGTGTTACATTTGTTTTACATATAAGATCTATTTATTTAATTCATCAATATTAAAAAAAAATTTAATCGATAATAATAAATTTATCTTATTTATATATATATTTTTTTACAAAATTACTCTTATACTTTTTTCCTCTCTTAATTAATACTCCACTCTTATCTAATAACTTCAACCTTTCACTCACCTTAGAAATAGTTTAGTCTCAATATTATTAATATATGAAACAATTCAAATTAGATCTTATATAAAGTAATAAATAATTGTTCTAAGTTGGATCTTATGTAACGACCCGCCGTGACCGTCACACTCCGAAACAATACTACATACTACTGGAATATATATATTAAAATAGTATAATAAAATATTTACAACACAAGTTGCTAATCAAGCAACCAACACCAACCAATTATATACAACAAAATATGCTACTATAAGGTAACCTACAAAAATATATCCATCTTCAAGCACCTCCTATGGCCTCTAGCAGCTATCTCCCAGTCTATCACTGTCCTGCTCCCATACAATGTATGATCATCGCAGTCCAAACCACATGGAAACATGCAAGTGTAAGCTAGAGACAATAAACAACTCATAATAATTTAATACGCAACACAACAACTATATAATCATCTTCGCATCAAATACATGAGACAAACAACATATATATATATATATATATATATATATATATATATATATATATATATATACATCTTAACATCATTTCAACTTGATTCCACATATCAACACTTCAATGCAACTACTTACAAACCATTGGAATAGTTACCATATTCATTATAACAACAACCAACATATGTATTACACACCTCTCAACAACACATGTTTAAAAGAAACTTACAACACAGGTAATCTAGCGACACTAGCATCATCATCAACTTGTATATAATTAAGCAACTTACAACATAACAACACTATTATCATACTTAACAGGGTCAACATACAACACAATCACAGCTTAACAACACAACAACATATGTACAACTCATATCAACAACAAATCAACTCATCAACAACATGCGTCGTCACGCATTTCAACTCGGAGATCTCCTACAACGTGGTGAGTAGTCTAAGTGGCTAGGTCCGACCGAACTGACAACACATAACCTTTTTGGGCTTGCTACGTAAACAACAAATTTGGATAGAAATCCACAACACGATAACGATTTCTCATATTTTGTCACTTAAACAAGGAATAATATAGTACTCGGTTAGGAACTAAGTTCCCGACTTCTTACTTTACTCAAATTGGCCGTGGCCGCTTTGTAATCGGTATAGCTCGACCTTGCCCCTATACCGTCGTCCCTTTGTAATCGGTATAGCTCGACCTTACCCCTATACCATGGTCGCTTTTGTAATCGATATAGCTCAACCTTGCCCTTATACCGTGGTCGCTTTATACACGTGTACCTCGACCTTGCCCATACACGGGACCAACTAAGTCCTAGAGGAGAACAACACAACGTCCACTCCAAGTGATGGAAGAGCATGGACCAAGGGTTCAACCACTAGATCGAGCAATGGACAGAAGATTACTTGAAGACTTGACTGCTTCAGAGCTTAGTGGGCCCAATGGGCTTGGTGGGCCTAGGGTGCTCCTCACTTGGGCTTTACTTGTTTGACACAAATTTTTATTGCATATTCATAGAATAGGAATTTACTTTGTTTTGGTCTTGTATTTTGGACCATAGATTAGGATTTGTAAGCTTTGGGCTTATAGGGCCTAGAATTGGGCTTCATGGGCCTTTGGGCTTTTGACACCCAATATTGGGCTCATTTTCATTCTTGTAATTTTTCCTTTCCATTGTATTTGATTGACCATTGTATTTAGGTCATTAGTATGGGAATTAGGGAGGAAGACTTGATTAAGTAGATTAGGCAAAACTAGGTTTAATTTAGCTTGCATTTAAGTTGCATTTTGAGTCACATGGATGGCGCCACCTTGGCTGAACATGTGTGACTCAAATTCAACCCTAAATGCAAATTAAATCAAACCTAAATACACTTAGCACCCATGGGATCCGGTGATGCACATGTGGGTTAAGATTTGAATTCAAATTCAAATTTGAATTCAAATCTTCGCGCCACATGTGAAGCCTTCACATTGGCGCCAAGTGTCTCCTATTTCCGAAATTATAAAAGCTTCCCTCCTAACACTTTGTATCCACTTTTGATATATTGAATTTCTGAACATTCATTCAGCAAAATTCTTCAAGAGTCATCGTGAGAGAGAGTGCCTTCAAACCCTAGGAACTTCACCTAGTTTCCTACCTTTAAAGTGAGCAATCCTTTGATGCTTAAGCTCGGATGCTTCCATCCATAGTTTAGGTCCTTTTGAACCGAGAAAATCCTCCATCCAAGTCTTTTTCATTCGGTCTTCAATCTCCAAAGAAGAGGTCCTAAGCAAAGGTGAAGTCAAGGAGGAGTTCATCCATCACTTCTCCTAGCATCTCCATCACCAAGGGACAACTTTTCAAGGAGGGTTTTCAACAAATTGGGCTTTCAAAGCACCACAACTATCTCAATTTGCACAATAGGATGAGCAACTTCGAAAACATCTCCTCTAGTCCTATTGGTCAACAACTCATCATCACAGCTTAATCAGCTTACAACTCAATAGCACAACTCAACTCAACAACTTAAACAACGTACAACTTTTTTAACTCATCATCTCAATCAACTTTCAACTTAAAGATGATGTATCAGCACAACAACTCATCAACGTTGTTTAACAATACATTTTAACAACACAACATCTCATTTTAACTTTAAACAACACAATCAACTCAACAACTTATTAGCTTAACTCATAATTTACAACTCAATCATCATAAAATAATATCTTTTCAACACATGGCACAACATACAACTTTATAGCAACATAAAACTCTTCTCTAACAATTTAACAACATGGTCTACTAATAAATTTTGTATAAATCTCAACACGTCTACACATTTCACATCATGCTTCTCACAACTCACAACATTATCATTTCATCATATTTTACAACATATAAATAATTGACACATAAATATAGCAACTTTAGCAACATACCATGTATTCAACGCATTTTCTATTTGGCACAACTACTCATTTAGTTTACAACACTATACTCAACATGCATCTCTTCATTTCACTTTCTACTCATCATACATCTTAATGTAATTATACAACTCCATATGAGTTCCTAAACTCACATACAACCAAACAACATATAATCTAGCTTCCCTTACCTGAAGATTGGCTCAGAATAACCAAGAATTGAGAAGAAGTGGAATTTCCTTTCCGAAGCTCAACCCGAGACTTCAATCCACCCAAAGCAAGCTTCCTAGTCCAGAGTCCTTCTCTAAAACTTCTCTCTAAAAATCTCCCTTCTCCTCAACTGCACAACCTCTATTTATAGAAGTCTGAAGTGGTCAGAACGGCCCGTTTTAAATCCGAAACGACCTATTTCAAATCCGGAACGGCCCGTTTTGAGCTCCTTTATCATGTGTAAAATTCATATGCAGAACGGCCCGTTCTGAAACCAGAACGGCCTGTTCTGGCACGTCTAGAACGACCCGTTCTAAAATCAGAATGGCTCGTTTTAGAGTTGAATTTAACTCATAATGACCATTTTGAAACGGCCCGTTCTAGTCCAAGATTCATAGGCCTATTTAGTAGTTTGGAACGGCCCGTTCCAGTTTAGGAACGACCCCTTCTAAGCTACTAAATCACCTATGATCTTCTTGTACTATCCGTACCGTCTTACCGAGCTCGAGCTCGGCATCACAGCGCAAGACAACCTCGGATATGCGCTGGGCAACCTCGCCCAAGACGAGGTCCGTTATCCAATTAGGTCATAACTGATCTCGGGCCCAAGGCCCAGAAAAACCCTAATCTACACAAAGGTGCGTGCATTACTTATACGAGACTAATACTCCCACAAACACTAACTTTAGCATCAGAGTCTCTTTTGCAGGTACCACCCCCATCTTGGAGCATCAACGTACTAGTGAAGGAGGCTCACCGACCTTACCTAGGAGATCATCCCTACCTTGGATCCCTGGTAAGAATATTTGGCGCCCACCGTGGGGCCGATCAAGACAGCTCTTATCGGCCACGCTTATGGTTTTCACCAAAAGCCATAGCAGACGCGCAACAGACGACCTAGATCACACAACTACCATGGATAACGAAGTAGCATTGAGGCGACTGATCGAGCAGGTCGAGCAGATGCGGCAGCAACACGGCACAGATCTACAAAGTATGCGTGCCAAGCACAAAACTGACATAGCCGCGATGCGTACTGCTAATGAGGCTGACCTAGCAGCGCTACGCGCTAAGAAGGAGCGTATTCGCACTCAACTCCCTCGGCATCCCTCTGATCAACCCCCTCAACAGAGCAACCTGCATGAGGAGGAAGGGCACTCGGTTTCTCAACCACCAACAGCGGCTAGGGCACCGACTCCCAGGCCTGCCACACATCGGTATCACGTATCGACCAACAGGTCGGCACATGACGTAAGCAACGCTCTTGGCCACGTCACGGGAAATCAGGCGAGCTTCCGCCGTCATCCTTTTGTGGACGGCATCATGGAAACACCTCTCCCTTTCGGGTGGAAGCCTCTCCACATTGACCGTTACGACGACACCACGAATCTGGACGAGCACATCGATTTGTATATGACACAGATAAATCTTTACACTAATGAGGATGCTATCCTGTGTAAGGTTTTTCCGACCTCGCTCAAGGGGGCTGCACTCAACTGGTATACCCAGCTACCTGCCGAGTTGATCGACAACTTCGGCACCCTAGTCAGACGGTTCATGACACAGTATGCAACGAGCCGACCTCATCACATAACGTCCGCTGCCCTGGCCAGTCTCAGACAGAGCGACGACGAACCACTCCAGACGTTCATGGAATGTTTCGCCGCCATCTCGGTAAAGATCCAAAATTTGAATCCCGAGGTCGCCCTACACGCCATGCTCATGGCACTCAAGCCCGGACCTTTCATCGACAGTCTATGTTGTGAAGCTCCTCGTGATATGGATGAGCTCCGTGCCCGTGCTGCCGGGTACATCCAAATGGAAGAACATTCTGCCTTCCGTGACCAGGTTCGCGAAAAATCACAAGCAAAGCCTGACAGTGGCCAAAAAGACAAGATGAAGGTCACCAATGACAGCCAGTTCAAGAAAACTGCTAGGACAAGCAAAGGGGGGAGATACGACTTCTACACTCCCCTGAATACGCCCCGAGTTCACATCTTGGAGGAGGCAAGTAATAGCAACCTGCTCACCCTACCACCACCAGGTCACACTCCTAACAGTGCAGACAAGTCCAAACACTATCGATACCACAGAAACCACGGTCACACCACTAAGAGTGCCGCACACTCCGAGACCGCATCGAAGAACTCATCCAGGCAGGTCACCTCGGCCAATATGTCCAACGATAACAAGGTCACAGAGGAGGCTACGGTGGATGAGGACGAGGCAGAGGTCGCGGTTCGGGAGCTCGCACGGACCAACCCTTTAGCTCTCAGCAAAACACCGGCGGTGCAGTACAGGCCGAGGTAAGCGTGGAAACAGGGTCAGCCCCCTTGCGGGGCGTCATTAACACAATTGCAGGTGGCTTCGCAGGGGGAGGCTCTAGCAGCTCGGCGCGAAAACGACATTTGCGCAGCATCAACAACGTCCACTCGGCTACCTCGGCCTCGCATCAAAGCTCGCCTCCAATCACCTTCACTGACGATGACTACGTTGGTGTCAGCCCCAACCAGGATGACCCGATGGTCATCGCTGTGGAGGTCGCCAACTGGGAGGTCCACAAGACGTTGATCGACCAAGGAAGCTCGGTTGACGTCTTCTATTGGCCGACGTTCCTTAGGTTAGATATCCCTCACTCCCTTATCCAGCCTCACACAGAGCCGTTAGTTGGATTCGCAGGAGAACGCGTTCACACTCGAGGGTACGTGGATCTGCTGACGACCTTCGGAACCTCTCCAGATACAAGGAGGATTATGGTCTGATACCTCCTCGTGGAAGCCAACACCTCCTATAATATAATCATTGGGAGATCGAAGTTAAATCAACTCGGAGCAGTGGTGTCCACCCTGCACCTCACCATGAAATTCCTCGAGATTGACGACAAGATTATCTCTGTCAAGGCAAATCAGAAGACAGCCTGGTAGTGCCACGCCGAAAGCCTCAAGGTCTCCTCATCTGACGAGCATTGCCGGAGTGATCCCCCCACAATGGCTCACATCGCCCACGTGGATATCACTGACCTCGACCCAAGGTCCGACTCCCATGATGAATGACCAAATCTCATCGACGAGCTTGATAACCTCCAGATCGGGAGTCTTCTTAGGCAGTGCACGAAAATCAGCAAGTGCTTGAACCCGGAATTGTGGCAACAGCTTGAAGCTGAGATCCTCAAGAACCTCGATCTCTTTGCGTGGTCCAGTGCCGACATGCCAGGTATAGACGCCGACTTCATCTGTCACAGGTTAGCAATTCACAAGGAGGCGAAACCAGTGGCCCAGAGGAAGAGGAAAGTCGGTGGCGAGAGGCGGGAGGCCATCATCACCGAGACACAGAAGTTACTGAACGCTAGCTTCATCCGTGAAGTCAGATACACCAGATGGCTGGCAAATGTGGTTCTGGTGAAGAAGAGCTCGGGGAAGTGGCGCATGTGCGTCAACTACACCGACCTAAACAAAGCATGCCCCAAGGACTCGTATCCTTTGCCGAGTATCGACAGACTGGTTGACGGAGCATCCGGGCACGCCCTTCTCAGTTTTCTTAATGCTTACTCCCGATACAACCAGATCCTGATGTACCCACCAGACGAGGTGCATACATCGTTCATCACCGACCGCGCCAATTACTGCTACAGGGTGATGCCCTTCGGCCTCAAAAATGCAGGAGCCACCTACCAGCGGCTGATGGACAAGGTTTTCCACCAGCAGATCAGCCGAAACATGGAGGTCTACGTCGATGACATGGTGGTCAAAACCACCTCAGTCGAAGCTCATGCCGCCGACCTCGCTGAGGTGTTCGGCCAGATCAAGAGACACAACATGCATCTCAACCCAGAGAAATGCGTCTTTGGTGTCCAAGGAGGTAAGTTCCTGGGTTTCATGATCACTAGCAGGGGGATCGAGGCCAACCCGGAAAAGTGCAAAGCCATCATTTAGATGTAGAGTCCCCAGACCGTGAAAGATGTCCAGCGTCTAGCAGGCAGGTTGGTCTCCCTGTCCCGTTTTATCCCCAGGTTGGCGGACAAGGCAGGGCCCATCTTCACCCTGCTGCGCAAGTCAAAGAACTTTGAGTGGACGGTCCAATGTGAGGAGGCTTTCAAAAGCTTCAAAACCTTCCTCACTACTCCGCCAATCCTTCAAAGGCCGGATCACAAAGCCAACCTCCTCCTCTACCTGACGGTGGCAGAAAGCACGGTGATAGTCAAGAGCACCAGAAAACACAGACGCCAATCTATTTTATCAGCCGAGTCCTCCAAGACACGGAGAAAAGGTATCAGACCATCGAAAAGCTCGCATTGGCACTTGTCACGGCAGCCAGGCGTCTCCGACCTTACTTCCAGAGTCACCAAGTGGTCGTCAAGACCGACTATGCAATCAAGCAGATCCTGAGGAAGCTGGAGCTTGCCGGGTGGATGATAGCCTGATTAGTAGAATTATCCGAGTTCGGCATCCAGTACGAAAGTCGCGGCGCCCTGAAAGCTCAATGCCTAACTGACTTCGTAGCCGAACTCACGCCTACCTCAACCGAAGAACCACAAGTATGGACTTTACACGTTGACGGGTCCTCCAACTCTAAAGGTGGTGGTGCAGGTATCATCTTGGAAGGACCGAACCAAGTCACTTTGGAGCAATCCCTCAAGTTTAGCTTCAAGGTGACCAACAACTAGGCAGAGTATGAGGCGCTTCTCGTAGGGCTAAGATTGGCTCATGACCTCAGGGCTCGGAGAGTGAGCTGCAACAGCGACTCGAAACTCATGGTAGAGCAGCTCAGCAGAACATACCAGGCCAAGGACGTTCTCCTATAACGGTATTTCCACATGACATCACAACAGATCTCGTCCTTCGATGAGTTCACTATACAACATGTATCGCGAGAACAAAACACCAGAGCCGACCTTCTATCAAAGGTCGCCAGCACCAAACGCCCTGGACAACAATGGATCATCATTAAGGAAACCTTGCACTCACCCAGCCTAGACGACAAGGTCGTCAGCACCAGCAACAGCGAGGAGGAGGGATGGATGGCAGGCATCTAGAGCTACTTGAAGGCAGGAGTTTTGCCCGAAGATAGGGACGAAGCTCGGAAGAAGAGGATGAGGTCAGCCAAGTTCGTGATTGTCGGCGACGAACTGTTTAAGCGTGGCATCTCCACCCCACTACTCAAGTGCTTAACAGCACCTCAGGCAGCCTATGTCATCGAGGAGATCCACCGAGGAATATGTGGCATGCATTCTAGGGCACGCTCAATGGCGACCAGTGTACTCCGAGCAGGATACTACTGGCCCATTTTGAAGTCGGATTGCCAGGACTACGTACAAAGGTGCAAAGAATGCCAGCAGTTCGGCAACTCACATAGGAAGCCACCAGAAACTCTTCACCAGATGATGTCATCATAGCCTTTTTCCCAGTGAGAAATGGACATCCTCGGGCCATTCCCCCCGCGAAAGGTCAACTCAAGTTCCTCCTAGTGGCGATCAACTACTTCACCAAGTGGATAGAGGCATGCCCACTCGCCAAAATCACCACCAAAAATGTATAGAAATTCACCTGGAGGAATATTGTTTGCAGATTCGGAATCCCTCACACCCTCGTCACCGACAACGACAGGCAGTTCATCGCACAAGGCTTCGAGGACTTCCTTCGTGAGCTCGGTATCAAGCATCTCCCGACCTTGGTGGAACACCCCCAGACCAATGGCCAAGCCGAAGCTGCCAACAAGTTCATCCTCCGAGAACTTAAGAAGCGACTGGAGAACGCTAAAGGACAATGGGCCGATGAGCTTCCCAACATCCTCTGGGCGTATCATTGCACCCCCCAATCAACAACGCAAGAAACTCCTTACAGGCTGACTTACGGAGCTGACGCAATGATCCTAGTGGAAATCGAAGAGACATCTCACCGACGCCAAGTCTTCAACAGCGAGCAGAACGCTCAAGAGTTAGCAGCTGACCTCGACCTAGTCGACGAGCTTAGAGACGAAGCTCAAATCCACGAAGAAGCCTGCAAGCTCCGAGCTTTCAGAAGATACAATACGCGAGTGCGACCTCGCTCTTTCCGAGTTGGCGACTTGGTGTGGCGATTATTAGGCGAAGCACGGAAAGACACGTCAGATGGAAAACTCGCACCCACCTGGGGTGGCCCATTCCGAGTTGTAGAGAACTTGGAGAAAGGAGCATACCGATTAGAAGAACTCAGCGAAAAGCCCATACCGCGAACTTGGAATGCCACGCATCTCAAGTTTTACTTCAGTTAACTTTGTACGAATGAGTTGTGCACTCTTTTCTCGCCTCAGTCTTTTATCCCAAAAAACAAAAAAATGGGTTTTGGCTGAGAGGGTTTTTAACGAGGCACATTTACACGATTAATAAAATAACTCATTCTTTTCATTCATATTCTCCTAGCTTTAATTTTATGCTAGGCCGAGGTCGAGTTCGAACCTTGGCACAACTTATCTTACTCTATGCCGAGGTCGAATCCGAACCTTGGTCCGACTTATCTTGCTCTTAGTTAAGGTCGAGTTTGAACCTTAACACAACATATTTTACATCACGCCGAGGTCGAATTCGAACCTTGGTCCGACTTATCTCGCTCTTATTTAAGGTCGAGTTGAACCTCCATACGATTCATTCTACTTCAACCCAAGGTCGAGTTCGAACCTTGATATAATCAACTCAAGGTCGAGTTCGAACCTTGATATAATCCACTCAAGGTCGAGTTCGAAGCTTGGCATAATCCACTCAAGGTCGAGTTCGAACCTTGGCATAATCAATTCAAGGCCGAGTTCGAACCTCGGTATAATCCACTCGAGGTCAAGTTTGAACCTCACCGCGAAACATCTCAATTTCCCCCAAGGTCGGATTTGAACCTTGGAACAAATCACTTTGCTCTAAATCGGGTCTAAGCGCCACAAAGTACAAAAATACATAGCAAATGCTGAACGTGTTTTCAAATCGCGCAAACAGGAAAAAATCAAGCCTAAACGCGAAGTCAAATAAAAGTGCAACAGCAAATAAGCAAAAAATATATACACAACAATGTTTGTAGAGTTCAACACATGAATTCAAAAGAAAAAATCAAATAGAGAAAAATAAACTAAGCTATTGAAGAAGCTATTACATGTTACCAAGGCCAAGGAATCCAAGAGGAGATACATTAAAAGAACCAAGAGGAATGGGATGATTTTGAAGACCTTTTTCATATGTTGTAAATATCTTGTACATAGTTCTCTTGTATAGGCTTATTTTTGCCTTTGTATTTGTGAGACACTTTAGTTTCTTTTATTAGTCATTACATATTGATTCTAGGGTGGGTTACTTGGAGAGTTTGACTCCATTTAACCTCTTTTGTTGATACACTCATTTTCTATTTTTCCAGTAGTAGAAGTGGGGTGACATTTAGCAATGCTTGAGGGTGTGACTAGTAATTGGGCCAGAATTGGGCCTAGGCAAAATTTTACATATTAGACCCATTTTGCTCCTAATTTTTCATAGATTTGATTTAGCTAGGTCTCATCATCATTGGATGAACCTAACTAAACCAAATCAAACATTTTTGAAATAATCAAAGTGAGCAAAATAGGACCTTGGCCGCCCACCTTTGCCTAGCTCTTTGTCTTGGCCAAATTGCTTATCCTTTCTCAAAGTTGAGAAGCTTGTGCTACAAGCTTCTCCTAGCTTGCTTCCCAAGCAAGCTAAGTGAGAAGCTTGCTCCACAAGCCTCTTAACTAGCTTGGATGGTCAAGCCAACCAAACCATGGTTCACTTGAACCATGGTTAAGGTTAGCTTGCTCCATAAGCTACCTACTTCTATAAATTTGTAAACCTTTCATTTTCCCTCACTTTGGATGAATGAAATCAGAATTTCTAAAAGAATTCTCTCTTCTCAAAGTCTCAAAACCGTGGAGAACAAGTTCTCCCTAGTTCCTTCACAAAGGTTTCCACCTTTGTGCCTTGGAGCCTCCATCTTCTACTTCTTCAAGGAGTAACCGAGCACTCCTTAGTGCTTCTTCACCATTGGAGCTTCTTCAAAGGTGTTTCTTCATCATTGGAGTGTCTAACCTCAAGAGAAGAAAGGGACTTAGCATGGTTCAACTTGAAGAACATCAATCTTCTCCAAGTGGTTCCATCAGTTTTGGTATCTAGAGCCTTGGTGCTCTTGAGGTTATGTGTTCTTAAACTTTTGTATGAATCCGTGTTGTCTCTTCCATATTTTACATGTCTTCTTGTGTTTTCTGTATGGATCTAGGTTTAATACATATTTTGATGGATCCTATATGTCACATGAGAATTGATTGATTCACACTTTGCTTGTTCCGTTAATCTTGAATCAATCCGGTTTTGGTGCTTTAGGCTTCTATGAACTTGTGCGTTTTTTTTATTTTGTTGAGTCTTCTCTTATTCCTTATGACCTGAATCCGTGATTGGATTATGATAATGAATAGCATGTGTTTTTGGTTTATAATCTTGTGTTTTGTCTAGAGTCATGTGTAGTCCTTTACATGTCATTAATTCCTAGACTAGCTTGTTTAACCTTTGTTTTTGTGTTGTTTTTGGTCAATTCTTTTTGTGCAATTTAAATACTCTTTGTACCTGACCTATATGTGCTTTTGTTTTACATATTTGAGTTCTTGATTTGCTATTAGTTCTAGCAAATTTCATAGAGTTAGGTTTCTTTGATGTCACATTAAAAGTTTTGTCAAGAAAATATGTCAAACACTATTCCTATTAGGTTTCTTTGTGTCTTGCTTTGTGGCTGAAACTTTTAACACTTTTTAAGTCCTCAAAACAGAGGCAAAACAGAGGTATTAGTATGTTAAATTCAATGGAAAAACAAAAGAAAAGAGTGCTTGAAAATTGACCTAAATTTTGTACAAAATTGTGAAGCACTAGAAAAACATTTTCACTAGTATACCTCTTGTTTTGTGGAATTATTTTGGCAGCAGTTTTACTTCTTTAAATCCGAGATTAATACATGTTTAAAAGGCATTAAAATCCTGTACAAAAAGAAAAAGAAAAAGTGCAAAAGAATTTACAAAAAGAATCACAAAAAAAAAAAGTACAAGAAAAAGCCAAGGAGTAGAAAATTGTGTGTGGTGTGCTCTCGGATTTTGGTTTGTATTGTTTGTTTGAAAGCTGTCCAGCCACATAGAACTTGTTCTTGAGTCTTATTTTTTTTTTTGTAATCATAGATTTTGTTTTGTAATCTACTCTAGTGCCATTGATAGGTTTTTCCTTTGTGTGCTAACCTTTCCTTGGTACCTTAATTTTTGCTTGTCTTTGATTGGAACTCTTCCTAGTTTTGTCTCATTAATTTCCACCAATTGGTATAGCTTTTCCTAATTGTTATTTTTCAGTTTTAGCACTAATAATCCAGCAACTTAAGGTGTGTTGAGTGCTTCTTGAAGGTGTGGAAGGCCAAGTTACAAAGGAAGCCAACATTGGAAGGTTTTGTGGTGACCTAGGGAACTTGCTTCTCTATTGGTGGAAGAACTTTGGGAAACTAAACACCTAGGAGTGACCAACATCAAGGTTTCTTCTAAAAGAGGAGTGACACACTTGAGAGGGCTGCACATTGGAACCTAGCCGGGACCGGCCGCTAGTAGAAGGGGAACTTCGGCAACCCACCGAAGTAGAATGCCCCATCCTCTAACGGGTCGACGTCTACAAGCGCCACCCGGAAAAACTCTTGTTTAAAATTTTTATATGACTAGGAGTAAAGGGAAAACAGACCCCCATCCTTACTCCCACTCAGAGACAGTAAGCCATAAGGAGGAACCCCTATTTTCAACTGGTAAAAATGGAGAAAAACAGGAAGAGACACCTCTATCCCTAGGACTGAACATAGGACTTGAAAAGCCCGCAAAAAACCCAACTATTTAGGTGCAACTGGCAAGGATCCGAGTTGATAAAGTTCAGAAAATCGCACTCAAATTGAGTGAAAGGGAGGCAGACACCTAAATCCCTAAAAAAACACTGATATACATAGAAATGGGGAGGGTCAGAAGAACTCCCCATATACACACGATCATTGGGTCGACACGGCTCGAGACGGATAAACTTGGAGACAGAAGATTCACAGATCCTATGCGTTCTTCGAATCGCATTGATCTCCAAGAACGACCTGAACACGCTCTGGAACTCCCCCACGTCGCGCCTGACCCAGTCATAGCCAGGAATGCCGGGGACGAGATCCTTGGGTGGGTTCTCCGCCTTCTTCTTTTCGGCGGCGGCCGTTCCGGTGGCCACCGCCTTGCCGCGCGCCTTACCCTTGCCCTTGGCAGGCGCGGAAGATCCGGCACTACTCTCTCTAGCCATCAAGAATGAAAGAAGACTTGAGAAGAAGAAGAAAGAAGACTACAGAAGGGAAGTACCTGGTACTCTTTCTCAGAAAACAACCCTAATAACAACTGGGTTACCGGAAGCGACGACGGAGACAGAGAAAATGAAGATGGAGAATGAACAGAGGCGCAGGAAGGAAGACAAAGCAAAAAAGAGTAAAGTGAATGGGAAGAGGCACGAGGAAAAGAAAAGGTTTTTCCCCAAAAATTCAAACGGCCACAACACATGTCGCCCAAGGGACACACCTGACGACACATTAAATGAAGCCCATTATGAGGGGTGCGACCATCATTACAAAAACCGTCAAGGCTCATTAGCACGCCGCCCGCACGTTTCCAAGAACGAGGCCATAGTTATGACACATGGCATCTTGACAGACAGGCGTACGCGAAAGGCCACTACCCCTTGGCAAGCTCGGACTTAACTCCTCGACCTATGGTCTTCGGAGCTCGGGGGGCTAGTGTACTATTCGTACCGTCTTACCGAGCTCGAGCTCGACATCACAGCGCAAGACGACCTCAGATATGCGCTGGGCAACCTCGCCTAAGACGAGGTCCGCTATCCAATTAGGTCATAACTGATCTCGGGCCCAAGGCCCAAAAAAATCCTAATCTACATTAAGGTACGTGCATTACTTATACGAGACTAATACTCCCACAAACACTAACTTTAGCATCGGAGTCTCTTTTGCAGGTACCACCCCCATCTTGGAGCATCAACGTACCAGTGAAGGAGGCTCACCGACCTTACCTAGCGGATCATCCCTACCTTGGATCCCCGGTAAGAACACTTCTAAAATACTTACTACATTACATTTTATAAATAAGAGAAAGATTAATATTTTACTATTTTAGGTGCAACTTTTATAATAATCATTTAAAAGTCAATAACTTTTAAAGATATGATAATTTATAATTAGTTGATATTAACTCGGTAGTCAACATAATGACTAAGCATCCTATCGTATATCGACATAGAAATTATATATGTAGTAAGAAATTCGTGTTAGATATCTACTGCATGCAAAATCTCATCAAACCAACAACTATCACATTAATATGAGCAAAGTTAGTCTTTGATTTAGTGAACTGAAAATACAATTAGTTTACATTAAAACATTTAATTGTTGGTATGTGTCAATTAAATCACTAGTAACAAGTTATTAAGAAAAACATAGATTTGTTCTATGAACATTTTTTTTATTCATTGGAAAAATTTGTTCAATGAACATGAATGCCGATGGAAACATTAATTGACAAAGCACTAAATTGTACTGTCCTCCCTAAAAGAAGAATCTTGTCACTGTGCTTCATGGCTTCAACTTATTATCAAGCTTTTAATTTGTGCACAAATATTAAACAAATATCTGAAGTAAAAATTAAACCTTATAAATGTATATTCCCCCTCCTCCACCTCCACCCATCATCTTCTAGTATTATTAAATTTTCCCCGGAAGGTTGAAGCATTAAAATATTAGATGACATGTATGCATCAATTCCACAATGTGAAGGTAGCAATAGCAATAGTGATGGCGAGTGGCTTCCACATGGGTCCACAAAATCCTCTAATCATAAGTTAGGTATATAGCATTCCCGAAAGTCCAATGGCATATAATAATATAATTGATGGTGTAAAGTGGACATTATTTGTTTAGAGAAAAAGTGTGGTTAATAGTATGTATAGGTAGCATAATTAAGGGACAAGTAGTGGTTAATTATGTCGAAAACTCAGTTAAAAGGGTGTCAGCAACAACCTTTTGTCTAATCATCTGCGCATGTGTGTGTAAGGAGAAATCATGGGGGCAGATTAGGCGTGGGCTAAAGCCTATCACAAATAAATAATGCTGCCTTTCATTTAGGGTCCCACTTAGGGTTGTTAAAAATCCTACTCTACTTAAATATATTTTTATCATAAGGTTTGGGTTAAGTTTCCTGTAGTCTTCGTCTCAATCATAGTATGCTTGTTACAAATGAAAAAAAAAGGAAAAGAATTATGAGAAATAGAATGAAAAGAAATAAAGAAGAGTAGAATAGATGAGTGAAAATAGATAAAAAAAAAATAATAATAAAATAAAGTGAAATTTTAACTATTTCATTAAAAAGAAATAGGTAAGAAATAATATTTTTATGTATATTTTGTAAGAGAGAAAGAAATAGGTAAGAGATAAAATGTAAAAAAAGAGAAGAATAAGTAAATAATAGAGTAAAAAAAATTAAAATTATCTTTTATTAATGTTTTTGTTTTAATAATTTAAATAAAAAATATTTATGTAACTAAATTAATAATATTTTGAAATAAAATAAATAGCTAATTAAAAGTAAGTAAATAGTTTTAGAATAATAATTTTAGATTAAAAATTAATTAAAATAATAAATTTAAATATAAATAAATAAAATAAACATTTAAATTAAATAAATAAAATTTTAAACTTCCATTTGAATAAACACAATTCTATTCAAATGAAAGTTCGCTTTTTCAAAAAAGCATTCGAATAAGAGTTTTATTAATTTGAATAAACAAAAACTTTTTTATGGGAATAATGATTTTTATTCAAATGTGAATGGGAGTACATTTTATTTGAATATAAGATGATTTTAAGTGAGTATTGTTTATTTTCTTGCTGATTTGTTAAGAAATAAAAAAGTGTGAGACTTACATTTTTTTTTTTATTTTTTCACCGACAAATTTCGCAATACTAAACAATTGTAAATTTTTGTTTTTCGTTATTTTGTCTCTCTCTACTTCATTTCTTCACTATTTCACTTATACTAAATGAAGTGTCAATTTCATTTGTTATTGTATATTATATTTATGATGAATTTACTTATCTTAAAATATATATAATTTAATTTTATATTTATTGTTCAACTTTAATAAGTGATTTTAAATTTTAAGTTTTAAATATATAGTTATAATAAATACTTTAGAAGAAAACTTTTATTATTTATAATAGTTTTATATCTAATTGAAACAAAATTATTTTTATAGAGAATATATGTTATTATCCATTAAAAAACACTTTTATTTTATGATTTAACTATATAATATATTAAGATTGATATAATATGATAATAAATTATCAATTTTGATATCATCATATTTCTAATTTATCGAGTTCTAATCAAGTTTAATTGAGATTATAATAAATAATACTAAAAAAATAGGTTAGATAAAGATAAATATAAATTTATTTCAATTTGTTCCATATCCCTAATACGAGCCAAGTTAATAGAGATTGTATTCATATATTATAACAACATGATTTTGAATTTCATCACTAATATAATATTTTTGTTGATAAGTAATTTATAAATATTTTCTAAATATTTTTAGAGTTTATTTAAATAATTTTTTCTAAAATCACTTCTAAATGAGAAAAAAAAAAATGAAATGTATTTTTTCAAAGATTAAATTAGCTTATACATAAGTTAATTTATATACACTCTTTGATATTAGTTTCTCTGGAAATCTTTTTTAACTTATGTATAAATTAATTTTAACATATTTCAATTTTTTTTCTTAAGAGTGTTTATGAAGAAATTTATTTCTCACTACAAAAGGATTGTTATGCAATGACTAATAATACACACCTTATAATAATACAATACTTGTTAGTTTTTTGAGGAGAATACAATACTTGTTGTTAAAAATAACTTTTAGCTACAATATATATGCAACATATGTTAATATATTATTAAAAAATGTAAATTTAGATTATAATGAAACAAAATATATTATTAAATCTGATTTAAAGTTAATATTAAAATTATATACAGGTATATATAAAATAAATTTATTTTTATATATATTTTATTTATAATAACAATTTTTGTATGTGATATGAAATAATTTTGACATATATTTAACGATGATCTCCCATATGAATTTTTGAAGTTGAGTTACCTAAATTTGATTTAATTTTTGAATGAAGACTCTTTGATGGAGGGTCCCAAATTTTGAGAATGGTTGGGGTGTGGTGGAGGGACTTTTGGTTGGCAAATTGACTATTTAAGGGGACAACGTGGCTCCCTTTATGCCCGACCCTCTGCCTCTTGCTCCACACATTTTAGAATAACTTCCACGTTTTGGGTCAAGGTGCTGTTTGGCTTCACAATTCATTTCGTAGATTCTCTCCAGGTTTTACGCTCTTCAAACCCTAACATTATATATATATATATATATACTACACTTGTACTTCTACTCACACCTTTTTAGTTTTCCCCCACTCATATTTCTTCTGCTATCACTTCATCACTTCGACAAATCGCATATTCCAAACACATGCTGCCCATCATAAATTGCTTTTCATGATAAATTTATGTTATAATAATTAGAAAGGTTGCGTAACTCTAATAATTATACATAAACAAATATTAAAGATTATAGATAATTGTTTAAAAAGAAATATTTTTTTTATATTTAAAAGATATAATGATCCACTAAAAAGTAAAAATTAAAAGAGTAGTTACCAAAATATCTCTTTTATAAATATAGATAGATAGATACTATGAGAATTATTATCATATATAGAAAAATTTAAAGATTTTGATGTAATTAGTTTTTGAGTCGATAATTGAATAAGTTTAAACACATTAAAAGAAAAAAAAAAGAGATTTTATTTCAATAATATTACTTAAACTCTTAAAATTTTTAGATTATCACATTTTTTTTTAATAATACAGTAATACAAACATTTTTGTTTATCTTTCTCTAATGGAGAGGACGACAACCCATGATGATCATGTCAAGTCCTATATATCATGATGTAAAGGTTTAAAAAAGAACATCATTGCATTTTGTAAATAGAAAAATATCATCATTGCTTAATTACTGAATTCTTATTTTCCGTTAATAGAGTAATCATTAAATGGCACAATAATCATTTTTTTTTAAAGTTGTGTTGATACTATTATATATATATATATATATATATATATATATATATATATATATATATATATATATATATATATGAAACATATTAAGTGAGAGAAAATTTATTATAAGAGATGAGAAGGTTAAAATATAACCCTTAAATTAATCAAGTGAGAAAAATTTTGGAGTTTAATCAAGTTAGAGGAAATTAATTTAAGAGTTATATTTTAATCCTCGCATCTCTCATAATAAATTTTCTCTTACTTAATATGCTCCCTCTATATATATATATTCTTGCATTATACGCGTGTTAGGAGTAAAAATGAATTTAGCAAAGTTGGTCCTTATTTTGCACGACTATTCATCAATCAGTTAAAATTGGGAATTTTCTTTTTATACTAAAATTAGGTTAAGAAAGGCCATTAGACAATTTGATATCACCAAAGACTAAAAGTAAAAACCAATAAAAGTTTAGGAACTAAAATAAATTAAAAAAAATATTTAAGATTAAAAACATATATTATTCTATTTCTAATCACCCACTAGTTCACTACTATGTATCCGTTTTTTTTTTCTTCTTCTTTTAAGTTTTGGGTCGGAAACATGAATTCTTCAAAGGCTGATGATATATACATCTTCTTCTTTTTATAAGTACACTTCCTTTATACTTTTTTTTAATTATAAAATATTATTGTTTTTTTTTATTTATAAATTTTATAATTTTACACCTTTAACTTTTAATTTGCTACTTTTTTCTTTATTTTACACTTTATTTTTCTCTTTTAATTTTTACATGCTATCAAAATAGGTAGGGTGAAGGAAAGGTAAGGGGGTGCATGTAAAAATTGAAAAAATGATGGAAGATGTATGAATTTTTTTTTACTAAATTAAATATTGTGAATGTAAAATTAAAAAATTAAAAATTAAAAATTTAAAAATTAAAATATATTTTAAAATTTTAATTATTTTTTTAAAAGGAGGTGTACTTATAAAAAAAGGAGGTGTATATATCATGAACATTCTTCAAATACTTCCTCTCTTCGATAAACTGCCAGTAAAAGCCCAATAAAGAAAGAAGAAACACGGGCAGGTCCATGCCCCCTAAAAATATATCCTTAGCAAGAGTTTAATATCTCCTATGAATACCCATTACAAATAGAAATGGCACAAAAATAATAATAAGATTTGTATGAATTTAAGGATAATTTTTAGATAAAATAAAATAAAATAATAAATATCACTTATGCCACTGTTGGGGTCACTCGAAAGATACATTTATAGAAATCACTCGAAAAAGAGGATGATTGAAGAGGTACTTACCAAAAGAGAATATCAGAAGCTATAAGCATGCATATTCGAGGACTGCTCGAAAAATGTAAAGATAAGAGGAAGTTACTGGAGGTTTTTTGAACAGTTAAGTAGTTACACCAAGGTGGTTACTAAAGATCGAATCGAGGAAATAAAAACACATAGAGGAACGGTTGCGAGGAGTTACGCTCAGGCCACGTGGTTTACGTAGTGGACAGCGGTTATGTGCCCACGATGAACCCACACAAGATTAACCGTTCTTGATTATCTCTATAAATAAAAGAAACAACCTCATGTACGAGGTCGAAAAATCGTACTTGAGAACTTTCATAAGCACTCACTGCCTGCACATATGGCTTCCGTGCACGAGATTGTTGCTAGGTATGACTTCTTGGCCATATTTTCTTTCTTAGCCTATGATTAGTTTAGTTTCGTTTGAATTCCGTAGTTCATAGTTGGTTGTTTTCTTAAGATCGTTATACTTTGTAGTCCACATTTATGCGATTTGAATAATGATTTGTATTATCAATCTATGTATAACTCACTCAGTTTATTTAAGCGTTTACATGCATGAAATTTATTGCTTCATACTCGTTGATGAATATATGGAAATAGGTTCCTATTAGTCGCGCTAATCATATCGTTGTCTCCATTCTTAATAGGCTTAATTTCCTATGTACCTAAATTGAAACAACTTTGTGCTAATTCGAATAAAAAGAAATAAACGTAATTTCCCTACAAATAGCAACTAAAAATTAACTTGCTATTAGTACCAAGAAATGAATTCGGTGATACTTGAAATACAGGGGTACTTGAACTCTTAAGTGATCGGAAAATGGTAAAGAAGTTTCTGAAGAGTAGACATATGAAGCCTAAAGAGAATCAAGAGATACGCGAAGATGTTTTTCGTGAAACTCTCCAAATCCTTAAACCAGGAAAGATGCTGCTCATGAAAAAGACTCACAGTCTCGCAACCTCTCAAAGTACAAGAAAAATCAAGAAACATTCAAGTATACTTTTCGTTGGTCACTCGAAATCCCAGGGATCCGGATATACATGAGCATACTTCGCAACCTCTCAGAATGAACTTAAAAGAGACACGATTTAAGAATGGTTGAAGTAAATCATGGGATAAATGTCAAAGACTGCAGAGCGGTTTGGGAAAGTTATGAACGGTTCCAAGAGTTATCAAAAGACGTGCCCAAGAATGAGCCACGATGTGGAAGTTTAGAGCGATTATGCATTTTTGGAGCACGTCAAATACATTTATCTTTCCCAAATCTCTATAAATTGACGAGCCATGCTCGTAGCAAAGGGTCAGAAATCACACACCCACAACACCTCACAAGCACTCCTCACCTGTGCATAAGGCTTACGTGTATATGAGATAGCTGGGTATGATTTCTCAACCACCTTTCTTTTTCCTTTTTTAGCATAGCATAACATAGCATAGCGTAGCATAATCTAGTGTAGTGTAGTCCTTTGAATCTGTTTTTGTTATCCTTATGAATTGTAATTCTATTATCATCTAATGAAGGATATGATTTCTGCAGTCAATATACATGTCATTTGTTCGATTCACGTTAACACTTACGTGCATGAAATTGATTGTATGATTAGCATAGATATTCTGTTATGCTAAAACAACACCCTAATCCAATTAACTCTATTTGTTGCTTGTACGATTTACCACCGAAAGTCTTTGAATTTGTCATGTCACAAACACGCCTAAATTGAAATCGTGCTAGTTTGAATAAAAAGAACCTACGAACGAAATCCTCCACAAACAAATTGGCACGCTTGGTGGGACTCGTTTGGTGAACTTAATTGAACTAATTGAACTATTTTTGGGTGTGTTTCTATTTTTATGAGACTTAGAAGTGGGAGAACTATGTCTACATCTAGTAGAAGAGATGTGTATAATGAAGAACAGGGTAATGGAGAAAATTGGAATACGAATAAAGAAAATGTGCCAAATGAGACCAGGGGGGCAATGTCTCCACCTCCTGTAAGTATTCTGAACTCCGCGGGATTTCTGAATGCGTCATAAGAAATGGTGAACGCTACCCGCGAGTACCCATGGGGGATGCCTCCAAATTGGAGAAGTACCCAGCCCATGAGTGATGGAGGACCATCCTTGGTGATAGAAAGGCTTTGGCCCAAGTGGAGGGCAAAGGTTGCATGGTCTTATCATGCACCTTGATATAGCCAATCTAGACCCATAGATTCCAAACTTGGTCACCAAGTAGCATCTAGGGTTCATTTGGCATGTCATTTGGAGTGCATTTGCCTTATGAATTTCGGCCATGCATGTCCCAAATGAAACCCTAGATGCCTCCCCTCCTATAAATACCCAACACCCCACCACTTGTAAATACTTTGGAATATATGAATTTGAGTGAGCCTTTTTATGCCTCAAATCTTCTCCTTAGTCACTAGGTTAACTTTGGCTAACCTTCTCCTATCTCCACCCTTGGAGAGTGAGAACCCTACAGTGGCCTCCATTTACCTTTGGAGTGAGCCAACCTTGTGAGCACCAAACACCTTAACCCTAAACACTTCCGCCAACTATCTATACCTCACGCCTATCTTCCTTTCCCATCAAAGTCATCCTTTTCTCTACCCTTTGGTGAGCCTAGATCAAGGGCAAGGAGTCTCCTTTCAACCTTTGTCATCACCCATGGAAGGAACAACTCCATCAATGAGCGTAGAAATGCCAATACCATATTCTGGGCAAAATCCTCAAATGTAAATATCATCATATAGGTATAATGCAGCCGTAAATGGGATGGGCTTTATCATGCACGACCCTCACCCGAATGTTAGCACATGCCAAGAAGGGTTGTTGGTTCGACAAAGTTATTATATACCCACGGGTGAAGCCATGATAGCGCTTCGACAACAAATGGATCATAGTAACCACAATATGGTAAATTTGTTGTCTACAAAAATGCACAACATACTCACACCCCCTGTATGATCTGATGAACAAAATAAGAGATAAAATCAATGATAATTGGCCTTCAAGAGATACGAGTGTGAATTTGAATGGTTTCGAAAATCCGACCATTAATGAAACATATATTCCAGGGATTGTTAGACCTCAAATTCACCTCAATTAGGGGGGACCTTTGAGAAACGTCGAGGAAAATTTGGATCATATAGTCGAACGGGTACTGAATAGGCACGAATTTGAAACGGGGCGAAATGAGCACTCTTACTTTGTATCTGCATTTCCTGACTATATCACCCAATCTGAACTACCCAGGGGGACGAAAGTCCCTAAATTCTCAAAATTCGCAGGGGAGTTAGGTGAATCCACCGTAGAACATATAGCGAGCTATTTAGTCAAGTGTGGAGACCTAGTGAGTAATGAATATCTGAAAATGAAATACTTTCCAAGTTCACTAACCAAACATACTTTTACATGGTTTACGACTTTGCCACCTAATTCGATTATTACTTGGGCCCAACTGGAAAGGAGTTTCCACGAACACTTTTTTTGAGAGGAAACCAAGGTGAGCATAGTTGATCTGATGAATATAAAGAGGCAGCATCATGAGACATTGGATGAATATTTGAATAGATTTAGGAAATTAAAGTCTCAATGTTACATGAATATTCCTGAGCATGAGTTGGTAAAAATTGCAGCCACTGGGTTAGATTTTTCAATTCGAAAGAAACTTGTGAATGAGCAATTGAGAGATATGGCTCAACTAGCAGAGAAAGTGAGACGAATTGAGAAAATTCAAGCAGAGAAATAGAGGTTGAGAAAATTTGACAAGTTTGTTCGCAAAGAAAAAGTGGCATATTTAGACAATATGGACGTTAAAGATGATAATTTCGAGAGTCTAAATGAAGAAATGGATGTGAAATTAGGTAAATTACAACCCGGGCCAACTTATCAATGCCAATTATTAAAACCTGGGGAAAATAATATAGAGGCTGGTTCGAATAGGAAGTATAGTTTCGATGTAATGAAAGCTGATAAAATATTTGATATTTTATTGAAAGATAAGCAAATCACACTTCCAGAACATCATAAAATTCCTCTTTTTAAACAAAGCAAAGGGAATTTTTTTTGTAAGTATCACAACATGTATAGTCACTGGACTAACAATTGTGTACGTTTCAGGGACATGATCGAGAAAGCGATTACTAATGGTCGCTTGGCTTTCGAGGAGAAGGAGATGAAAATCGATACTGATCCATTCGCTGCACAAGCAGGATATGTGGAACCTCTCCCGATGGGGATTAATGTGCTAGAAATTAATATGGTTGACTTGGTTGTGAACTAGGAGGAAGTTGTCAAACTTATTACGGATGAAAAACTGGAAGAGCTCTTAGACGAGTTCGTGAAAGAGGAATAACCCATTTATCCGAAAGAAGGTTACAGTTTGCTGGATTTCCTTTCGAGGAAGAAAGATGATGATTGGGAAGTTATGCTTTGTCCGAGATGTAGCGCTGTGTTTGATAGATTTGCGGCTAAGACTTTCGAGGAGTTAGAGATTATGAAAGGGTATAAAGCTAAGAAGGCTCGAGGAAAGTCGAAAGTGAATACTGGCATAGTGATGCGACAAGTTCATATGCCACAAGGCAATGCTCCTATGGCCCCCATCGGAAAGATGGAGATGTATAACTCCTCCCGAGTTGGTAATACATACCTGCCAAATGCGCATGTTCCCATTGGGAAGTGGACTACTCCACAAAGACCTAATGTTGGAATGGGCTGAGGAAAGAAAATTATGAACTACTCGAAAAACCCATTTTCTGGAGGACCCATATTCATGTCGAACATGCAGGGAGGTTATGGAAGGGGAATTAAATATCCTTTTAATGGCCTTACCAAGACTCAGTGGAGAAGGCAACAGAGAATGAGAAAGGCAACTTTCGAGGGACACAAAGGTGATCAATTTTTAATTCCTGTACCATACGAAGGAGAGGCGTCTAAAAAGTTCACAGAGGATGAGGAGGACTTGATTACGAATTGTTTCGAAAGTGGTTTCGAGGACTCCCTTGAAGATATTTGTGGAGTAGTGTCAATCCTACCTTCTGAATTCATTGAAGCAATGGAATCTGTGAATGAACAGGAAGACCTACATAGAGAAGATTTTTTCGGTGACCCCAACTACGAGTCAAAGATAGTATGGGTGAATCAAATCTCTCGAGTCATTCCAAAGTTTAATTCAACCGTGTTCGATTCACCTACCCAAGAGATGAAGGACCATCTGAAACCATTATTGTTGATCCTTATGATCGAAGGAGTTGAAGTCAATAAAGTCATGGTGGATGGAGGTGCTGCTATAAACATACTCCCACAAACAATGCTGAAACGTTTTGGGAAGACTTTGGTAGATCTGAAACCTCACAATATCCTTATTTCTGACTATCCGGGAAAATCTTCGCAACCAGAAGAGATGATATTATTGGATATCCAAATTGGTAGTGTGAAAAGGACCACCATGTTTATTGTTACTCCCTCGAAAACTAACTTTAATGTGATGCTAGGAACAAAATGGATCCATGGAATGGGAGTAGTACCGTCGATAGTGCACCAGAATGTCTTTTTTGGAATGATGACGAACACCTAGAAGTGTTGGATGTAGATCAAAAAGAGTATGAGACGGGAATGTATTTCGCAGATCAACAAATTACTGCATTCGCGAAAACTAAGCCTTTCGATGCCCTAGATCCATATGTCTTGGGGGAAGAAGAGGGTGTTAAGAAGACTTTTTGTTGGGATGTTCAAAGGGAATTTTTTATTCATAGAGCCAAAACAGAATTGGCTCAAGTGCGAGAATGATGAGACATGTTCCCTGTTCGAGCTTCTTAGCTCAAATTTTGGCCTACATGGCCGAAAGAATGACCAACGAGGCTGATGAAAGTAATAAGGTCGAAATGGTCCAAGGGGGCATACATTTGATGATGTCCGAAAAGACAATGGCCACGAAGGCCAAAGAAAAAGAGGAAAACCAAAAAGTGCTAATAGAAACAGTTGAGAAAGAGTCTCTCGGAGTAAGAATCGAGGATGAATAGTGTAGAGACTCTGAAAGAATCGAAGAAAGACTCGATTGTGTCTTTGACGATGCTCCTCTAGGATTCGAGAAAATGGAAAATGATGGGCTTAAAGTGGAATCTCAGGATCCTCAGGAGGAAGTCAATCTGGGTACAATCGAACAGAAGAGAATCACCTATATTAGCAAACTAGCGAAGGAGAGTTTTAAAGAGAAAATCATGCAAGTCTTGCACGAATATAAAGATTGCTTTGCTTGGGATTACGAATAAATGTCTGGTTTGGATCAAAATTTAGTAGAACATAGGTTTCCTATGATCTTGAGGAAGAAACTAGTGAAACAAAACCCGCGAAGGTTTGTGATGGAGGGCCACCCTTGGAACTACAAGTTGGACCCATTACTAGGTCCATGGCTAGGAGGATGGAGGAAGATAAAGGAGATACCACACCTAGAGCCATACTCATCATGAGTGTGGAATATTGATCCACCTTCTAGGCCCATTTTGAGTAGTGTAGGATTTTATTGTTTATTCCTATTTTACCCTTGTACTTTTGGGTATTTTAGTCTTAGAATTTATTTTAATTGTATTTCCAAATTTACCCTTGTATTTTGGGGTATCTTAGTCATAGGATTTATTTTATTTTATATTTCCCATTTTATCCTTGTATTATGGGATTCTTTAGATCATAGGATTTTATTTTTGGGCTAAGGTATTTGATTAGGGTGGGAACAAAAACCTAGAAGTAATTTTTGTGGCTATTGGACCTATTTTTGGTGTTAGAAAGGCTTAGGCCCAAGTGGAGGGCAAAGCTTGCATGGTCTTATCATGCACCTAGATGTAGCCTAACTAATCCCAAAGATTCCATCCTTGGCCACCAAGTTGCATCTAGGGTTAATTTGCATTTCATTTGGAGTGCATTTGGCTTGTGAATTTCAGCCATGCACTCTCCAAATGCAACTTTAGATGCCTCTCACTCCTATAAATACCCTAGGCTATGCATCATGTAAATACTTTGGAATATATGAATTTGAGTGAGCATTTTTGCCTCAAATCCTCTCCTTAGTCACAAGGTCTACACGACCTACCTCTCCTATCTCCTCCCTAGAGTGAGTTTAGGGTTACCTTGAGTGGCCTTCATCTCCACTTAGTGAAGAGAGCCAACTAGAACACCCAAAAACACCATCCTCCCAACCTTTCTCCTATTCGCCCAAGACTCCACCTTTCACGCCCACCATCACTTAGCCTCACCCTTGAAGGAACGTACACCCTCTAAGGTCACCATCTTGGCCTTGGAAAGGAGCTTCTCTTCACCATTGAACATTTGATCATCCCCTTGGTGGAAGGAGTCCATCATTTCATCCCACAACACCAACAAGAAGAAATGGGTTACCTGACCTTAGTGAAAGTGTTGCTAGATCCCTAAAACTAGTACAAAGAGGGTTACCTAACCTTAGAAGAGGCCGGCTGAAGCCTTAAAATATCAGTCCATCTTGGAGAGGCTGAGCTACGAAACTACTTCAACAACAAAGAGGGTTACCTGACCTTAGAGGAGGTCGGCTGAAGCCTTAAAATATCAGTCCAGCTTGGAGAGGTTGAGCTATGAAACTACTTTAACAATAAAGTGGGTTACCTAACCTTAGAGGAGGCCGGCTGAAGCCTTAAAATATCATTCCAGCTTGGAGAAGCTGAGCTATGAAACTACTTCATTTACAAAGTTGGTTACCTGCCCTTAGAGGGGGCCGACTGAAGCCTTAAAATATCAGTCCAGCTTGGAGAGGCTGAGCTACGAAACTACTTCAACGACAAAGTGGGTTACCTGACCTTAGTGAAAGGGTTGCTAGATCCCCAAAACTAGTACAAAGTGGATTACCTGACCTTAGTGAAAGGGTTGCTAGATCCCCAAAACTAGAACAAAATGGGTTACCTGACCTTAGTGAAAAGGTTGCTAGATCCCCAAAACTAGTACAAAGTGGGTTACCTGACCTCAGTGAAAGGGTCGCTAGATCCCCAAAACTAGTACAAGATTGAAGAGGGTTACCTAACCTCAGAGTGAAAGAAGCTACAAATAAAGGGACACATTATCACAAGAGAAATAATGGAGCTTCTACTCAAAGACTGAAGATCAGGTATATAGTTTGTCACCCTTGTTACCCCATAGAGCATGCAACCCAATACTCAGTTGCTCTAAAAGGTAATGATACGAGCAAATATACCTATCTAAGGGAAGCAATGAAGAAGCGCCAACACCAAAGAGATGAAGAGAAGACCCGAACGAAATGTCTACGTCTTTACTTGCCTTTGTAAAAGCAACACATTACTATTCCAAAGGACAAGTAAAGAGTGTTAGAAAAGAATGGCACAATCCAAGAGCTGGGGGGGGGGGGGTGAATTGGATTCTATGACCCTTTAAAAATTTTCAGAGTATTTAGGATCTTTATTTCACTTAAACTTTTCTAAGACTGAATTTTCAAATGAAGCTTCTTTAAAGACTTGTTATGGAAGTATGAATGCTATATGCTTTCTTGATTACAAAATAATGAGGTTCAAATGTAATGCTCTAATTCAGATTAAACCATCAATATTCACACACACAAGTTAATCAAGAATTATCTTCTTTAATATCCAACCAAGAAATTACTCAAAGTAAAAGATAAAGGTAGAAGAAGATTGCACAAGTCTTTTATACTGGTTCAGCCACTCCACATGTGACCTACATCCAGTCCTTAATCAGCACCTGATCAAGATTTGTTCCACTACCTCAATGAAGAAGGTTTACAAGCACACAACACATGCATATACTTCAACACTAAAGATAACCACTTTCTTGACCCCAAGAAAGCACCCCTTGTAGAAAATCCACTACAAGAAACTTTACCACTTGAGAAACCCTTCTCAAGATTTACA
Source organism: Cajanus cajan (assembly GCF_000230855.2). Taxonomy (NCBI): domain Eukaryota; kingdom Viridiplantae; phylum Streptophyta; class Magnoliopsida; order Fabales; family Fabaceae; genus Cajanus; species Cajanus cajan. The sequence goes on from NC_138525.1 coordinate 46,734,474, forward strand.
AGTATTCACATAGAATAAAGGAACGAATTCACTTGGAATTCAGAAACAAATCCTAATCTTCCCCTTTCAAGAATGTTGTGATGATGATGATCCTTTCTCAAAGTTTTTCACAAACGTTTTCACTCTTGGATTTTACAAACAAAACTCTCCAAGATTGTCACAAAGACTCCACAAAAACGTTTTTCTCAATTTGATTATCAGTTCTAACTCTTGTCTTAAGTTTCTAAAAGTTCAAACTATTTATAAAAGTCTCAGACGCAGATAATCGATTATTTTAAAGAATAATCGATTATTTTGTTCTTCAGGTTTTCTGGAAACCAACCAAGAACAATATAATCGATTATTTTGCTGGATAATCGATTATTCCAGAGATTTATTCCTGGGATAATCGATTATTTTGGCAAATAATCGATTATTGCAGCAAGGCATCCCATTTTTCCTGTTGCTGGAATAATCGATTATATTTAACGGTAATCGATTATTTTGAGTTAGTTTTCAAAACTTCGTTTTAAGCCTCAAAATAACTTTCTAACCTTGTTAACTCATCATCACACACTCTCTACTTAGCTTAGATATAGATTTGCTTATGCACACAACATACACAACATAAAAACTCATTCAATGCATTTTATTTTCTAAACTCTATTACATAGCATTATTTCATAGCATTTTCTTGACTTTCTGATGGAATCATACTTGGGAATGCAAGAGGTGACACACTCAAAGATCTAAGAGGAGTTGGCTAGACATGAAGGTTTGGGTCAGTCAGGGCCCAATGGGCCTGATGGGCCTGGGAAGGCCCAAGTTGAACTTTTCATGGGCCATATTTTGTTATAGCTATTTTCATATGTTTTGTATACATCATGTTAGTATAGGTATCATATATTTTGGTCTTGTATTTTGGACCACATAGAGTAGCATTTTAGGTTTTAGGCTAGTTGGGCCTAGTTTTGGGCTTCATGGGCCTTTGGACTTTTGGTACCCAATATTGGGCTCATTTTCATTCTTGTAATTTTTCCTTTCTATTGTAATTGTTTGACCAATGTAATTAGGTCATTAGAATAGGAAAATACAAGGAATACTAAAGTATGCTAATTAGGTTAAACTAGGTTTAATTTGGAAGCCATTTAAGTTACATTTGAGTCACATGTTTTGCACCATTGGTGGCTGAACATGTGACACTCAAATTAACCCTAAATGACTCTCAAATCAGACCTAAATGCACCTTGGTACCTAAACTTTCGGACTTACACATGTGCACCAAAGTTTGAATTCAAATTTCAAATTTAAATTCAAACTTTAGGCGCCAATTTGTGTAGCTTTGGTTTAGGTGCCTATGTGCTTCATTTCCGTGCATACTTAAGTCCTCCCTTCACATTTTTGTATTCACTTTGAAATATTCAGAAATTTGAGAGCCATTGAGCCAAGTTTCTCCCTCAAAGTCACCGAGAATTCTCTCTAGTTTTAGGAGTTCTCCATTGTTCCTTCTCTTTGAAGTGAACAATCTCTTGATCACTTGTGCTTGGATACTTCCCTCTAAGGCTTAGGCCTCTCATCCGTGAGTGTCTTTCCTTCCAAGGTGTTCATCAATTCGGTCTCATCTCCATTGAAGAGGATCCGTGCTTAGAAGGAGTTTAGGAGGAGCTTACATCTTCACTTCTCCTACTTTCTTCTATCAATTTTGGTATCAAGAGCAAGGTTCTTCAAGGAGATAAGTGCTTCATCTTTTTGTGTCCGAATTTGTGTTCAATGTGTTCTTCTTGTCTTGTTTAAGTTTCGTTGTGGATCTATATGTTTTGAATCCTCTTGTGTTCCATAGATCCATTGGTTGATTGTTTTTGAGTTTCTTTCACAATCAACATGAATTAGGATCTTTTTGCTTGTGCTTATATTTTGTTTTCTTTGAGTCTCTCCATTCTTGTATGTGTCCGTGATTGGACCTCATGCATATGCATTAGATTTTGGTTTTTAATCCTTGTTTTGTCTTAGAAGTTCATGTTTAGTCCTTATATGTCATAAATTCCTTGAATAGCATGTTGACCTAATTTTGTTTTTAAGTGCATTGTTCATTATTTTGGCTCTCGGTTTGCTTCTTTTTGTGTCCACCTATATGTGCTTTTTCTTTTGCCTTATTGTGTTAATAATTTGCTATTAGTCCTAGCAAGTTTCTTTAGAGTTAGGTTTCCATTGTGTACTTAAGTTTTCAAATCACTTTCCATTGAAAATCTTATAAAAATTTTGTGACTCAAAATTTCAAGTGTAATCCTACTTCTAGTGCACTAATTTTGTGGATTCAAATTTAAAAAAAAAAGTGAGTTAAGAGGATAAAAAACAGAGTTTAAAATAGAACCCAAAGGTCTAAAGTTCAAAAGAAAATAGTTTAAAAGGAATCCAAACACAAAACCTAAAGACTAGTGCACTAGTTTCTCATTTTCACTTGGATTTTGACCTAATTTTTGTAGTCTCGGTTTCTATAGCTTGGAATCATAGAAAAATTTGAAACAAAAGGCAAACACCTTCTCTGGAGTCTTAATTTGAGACTGAAAAAAAAAATAAAGAATAAAAAAAAATATATAAAGCAATTTAAATTGAAAAAGCCGTGAGGTGTTCTTGGATAAAAATTCACTTGATTCCTTGTTATTGTTTTGACTACTACTTGTGCTATACTTATCCAATTGCTTTCAAATTTTTTTTTGTTTTGTTCATCTACTCTAGTACCTATCTAGGAACATTCCTAACGGAGTGCTAGCTTTATTTGGAGTTTTAATTTTCAGTTTTACTTGTTGAACCTCTTTGTGTCTTGTCATATACACCTATTACTCTTTACTTTTGGTATAAGCTTTTCAAATTGTGCTTTTATTGCTTGTCTAGTTTTCTTTCATTAAATTCCTGTGCTGGAAGTGGCCTCAAATCCTTGCTCAAGGATCAAGCATTGCTCAACAAAGAGTAGGAAAAGTTTGGACACTAAGACTACAAAATTTTGACCTAATTTAGTGACCTAGCTTTTCCTAAACTTCCTTCACTTGAGTGACCATTCCTTTCACCTTGTGAGGCAGCCACCATTAACCTCTTTGTTGTGTTTCTTTTGCAGGTCCAGGAGCATCATATTTGAAGCATTAGTGGCGGATTAAACACTTGAATAAGTGTTAAAAATTTGAACAACAAATCCATCACTAATTGGTCACCAAAACCGCCATTTATTGCTTTCTAGGCTAGTTTAAATTTTGCAATCTCTCTTGTATTTTAAAATCAATTTGTAAAGCTTGGAGGGAGTATTAAGAAGCTGGTCAAGTATATCTAACTCCTTGTTAGCATTCTCACGTGTAGTACTAGTGGAAGTGGCTTGGAAATTTCATATGTTTCAAGCTTCCACCTAGGGCAAACTGACTAGTTGATTATCCTTGCTTCCTTCAAGTGTTTGAACTTTAATTTTGTTTACTTTGCTGCCTTAGTACGTCTAGAATTGTGTAGATTTATTTTTTTCACGTTTAGTTAACATCAAAAACAAACCAATTGTGAAAAAGCATTCAAAATTTTTGTGAAAAGTTTTGGGGAATTGGAAGTACCACAAAGGAGTTTAGTGATTTCCACTTGAAAAGGCTTGGTTATTAAGTGGCTCTTTGTAGCTCACCTCCCTTGATAGTGCAATTTGTACACTTAGACTCCCAAGTGCTATTTTCATTCCTAGAAAATACCAAAAATATTTTATATCTTTTTGCATAGCATATAAATTCTTATTGCTTAATCATGAGTCATCATTCTCAAAGTAGTAGTGACTTTGAATCTCCTAAAAGTTTTAAAAGAATTGTCAAGGAGGTTGAAGCACTAAAACTTTGGAAGCATGAGGAGGTACTTCAAAAACAAAAAGAAAAGATTGAAAGAGAAGTACAACTTCTTGCTTTAGAGGAAGAAATTCAAAAGATTAAGCAACAAGAAGCAAAACTTTTAAAAAAATTACATAAAAACAAAAGTCAAAAAAGTTCCTCAAAAGGTTCCACAAAGAGTTCCAATGACTCTCCTAGCCAAAATGAGGATAGCCTAAACCTTGATGCATATTACCAACCCCATCCTAGAAGAGTCATTAAAGAACCCAAAGTGAGGGAATCAAGGGTTGATCTCCCTTACTTTCATGGAAAAGAAAATGTGGACGCCTACTTAGATTGGGAGATGAAAGTGGAGCAAATCTTCACTTTTCATCAAGTAGGTGAGGAAAGAAGAGTTCCTTTGGCCACCCTAGCTTTTCAAGGACAAGCCATGTATTGGTGGACATCCTTGGAAAGAGAGAGAAAACTTCACAATGATCCTCCCATCACTTATTGGAATGAATTGAGGAGTGCTATGAGAAGAAGGCACATTCCTTCTTATTATAGTAGGGAGCTTATGGATAAGCTCCAAAGACTCCAACAAAAGAACATGAGTGTGGAGGAGTATAGACAAAAAATGGAGTTATATCTCATGAGGGCTGGGATAAGGGAAGAAGAAAGATTGACCATTGCTAGATTTCTAAGTGGTCTTAATTTTGACATAAGAGATAAGGTTGAGTTACTCCCTTATAGGGACCTTGATGATTTGGTCCAACTTTGTATAAGGGTGGAACAACAAAATTTAAGGAAAAATTCTTTTAAAGGTAAAACTCAAACTAGCTCTTATATCAAGAAAGAAGACAAAAGGGAGGGTCAATATGACTCTTCTAAAAACTCTAGTAAGGGTCAAGAAAAAGAAATAGAAAAAGAAAAAGATAAAAATAAAAATGTTGTCACTTCTAGTAGTAAAACTAGTGACATCAAATGTTTTAAATGTCTTGGGAGATGCCATATAGCTTCTCAATGTGCAATTAAAAAGGTTATGATTTTGAGAGGACAAGACATTTATAGCAGTCATGATGAATCTAGTTCTACCATTTCAAGTGATAGTGAGACTAGTGAGGAAGATCATCCAAGTGAAAAGCTATATCCTGTTGATGGTGATCTTCTTATGATCAAAAGGCTTATTGGAAGTCAACCTTGTCCCACTTCACTATCACAAAGAGAGAACATCTTTCACACAAGATGTTTATTTTCCAAAAGAAATTGTTCTCTTATTGTTGATAGTGGATCATGCTCTAATTGTTGTAGTACAAGGTTGGTTAATAAGTTAGCCCTTACCACTATTCCTCACCCTCATCCTTATAAAATTCATTGGCTCAATGAAGGTGAGGAATTGGAGGTAAATCAACAAGTGAAGGTCAAGTTTTCTATAGGGGACTATAAAGACAAAGTTTTATGTGATGTGATCCCTATGGAAGCTTGTCATATTTTGCTTCGTAGGCCATGGCAATTTGATAAACACACAATACATGATGGCCTCACTAACAAAATAACCTTCACTCATAAAGATAAGGAAATTGTTTTTAATCCTTTAACACCATCCCAAGTGTTTGAGGATCAAAAGCAAATGAAAAGAAAAAGAAATAAAGAAAGGAAAGAAGGAAAGAGTGTGGATGAAGGGGACTCCACTAAAACATTTGTGAACAAGGAGAGTTATTTTATTACCAAACAAGCCTTGCAAAGAACTCTCTTTATTCATAAAAGTTTTGACTCTTATCCTAATGTTGCCACTAATCTTAAAGTTGAGAATGAGGAACAAAATCAATTTCAAACAAAGAATTCTCAACTTCGGGATATAGTGAAGAAGGAGAGGACTATTTTTAGTTTTACTCCTTATACTACTTCCTTGGAGGTGCACAAGGGAGAAAGTATTTTTGTGGTCTTAATAAAGCACCCAATTTTTGGTTTACATTGTTTGGTAGATACAACTTGTAATAATCTATATTCTATGTTTGCTTCTATGGGAAGATCTTATTCTTTTGAACTTAATATGATTCCTTCCCTACAAGACAAATATAGTTTATATGATTATAAGTATCTAGCAAATAATCAAATCCAAAATTGTTTAGGATGTTTTCTAGTAGTTTTTTCTTTATTTTTTAGGAAAAGCCTAGGTTACCATTTAGGGTACTTTAGGCAAGATATAGTAGTGTTTAAAAATCAATCTTTCCATTGTCTTAGTCATAGTGTTCTCACATTTTTAGGTTTTACTTCTAGGTTATGCTTAGGAGAGGAGCCTATTTCTAGAGAGTCTAATATTTTATCTTTCTTTGTTAGGTTAGAAAGTAGGACTCCTCTTAGGATCCATGATCTTTTTTCTTACCATGTCACTTCTTATTCCTTGCATGTTCTACATGTAGGTGCTAATGTTTCTTCCATGCATCCTCTAGATTTGAGGAAAAATCCTTTTCAAGAGGGAGGGGATGATGGAATCATACTTGGGAATGAAAGAGGTGACACACTCAAAGATCCAAGAGGAGTTGGCTAGACATGAAGGTTTGGGTCAGTCAGGGCCCAATGGGCCTGATGGGCCTGGGAAGGCCCAAGTTGAACTTTTCATGGGCCATATTTTGTTATAGATATTTTCATATGTTTTGTATACATCATGTTAGTATAGGTATCATATATTTTGGTCTTGTATTTTGGACCACATAGAGTAGCATTTTAGGTTTTAGGCTAGTTGGGCCTAGTTTTGGGCTTCATGGGCCTTTGGACTTTTGGTACCCAATATTGGGCTCATTTTCATTCTTGTAATTTTTCCATTCCATTGTAATTGTTTGACCAATGTAATTAGGTCATTAGAATAGGAAAATACAAGGAATACTAAAGTATGCTAATTAGGTTAAACTAGGTTTAATTTGGAAGCCATTTAAGTTACATTTGAGTCACATGTTTTGCACCATTGGTGGCTGAACATGTGACACTCAAATTAACCCTAAATGACTCTCAAATCAGACCTAAATGCACCTTGGTACCTAAATTTTCGGACTTACAGATGTGCACCAAAGTTTGAATTCAAATTTCAAATTTGAATTCAAACTTTAGGCGCCAATTTGTGTAGCTTTGGTTTAGGTGCCTATGTGCTTCATTTCCGTGCATACTTAAGTCCTCCCTTCACATTTTTGTATTCACTTTGAAATATTCAGAAATTTGAGAGCCATTGAGCCAAGTTTCTCCCTCAAAGTCACCGAGAATTCTCTCTAGTTTTAGGAGTTCTCCATTGTTCCTTCTCTTTGAAGTGAACAATCTCTTGATCACTTGTGCTTGGATACTTCCCTCTAAGGCTTAGGCCTCTCATCTGTGAGTGTCTTTCCTTCCAAGGTGTTCATCAATTCGGTCTCATCTCCATTGAAGAGGATCCGTGCTTAGAAGGAGTTTAGGAGGAGCTTACATCTTCACTTCTCCTACTTTCTTCTATCACTTTCTCTGACTTTGTTTTTGTGCTTCCAAGTTGTTGTTGTTGTTGTCTCATATCTTGTGATCATCAAAACTCTTTTAAGCTTCAAGCTTTTTCTAAGCTCAACAATCTCCCCCTTTTTGATGATGACAACCCATGACTTAAATCATTGCAATCCAAACTATTGTGCCTTTAATTCCAACATACAAAACCTGCACAATACATACACAAGCACAATACCTACAGAAACAACAAATATACACACGCAACCTTTTCTCCCCCTTTGGCATTATCAAAAACAAAGTAAGCCATGCTTCACAATATAAGCCATATACATTAGATTCAATCCTTGTGAACAGCAATATCCAAGTCAGAATTATTTGTGAAGCAATAAACAACAATTCAGAACAATTCAATCCAAAAAAAACATTAACACAATGTCAAAAATAGAGCACTCAAACCAGCAAAATCAACAAATTAGCAAAACAAATTCCAAATTTCATCAGAATTCAAATTGTTCAATAACAAAAAGCATTAAAATTGTTCCAAACTTAGACAATTACAACCAAATCAAAAATAATTGTTCAAAACCAGAATTGAAACTCCTAATTAAAACTAAGCATAGAAACATAACAAAGATCAATTTTCATCCTCCGGTATGCCAAGGTGAGTCTTGAGTAGCCTTACTTCATGATCAAGATCATCAATCCTGTCAAGAATACCAGAAAACAAAGATTCATGTCTTCTCGACATTTCCATCACCGCATCTAGTTTTTTTATCATGATTTGCTCAAAAGGTGAAAATGATTTCGGCTCCGCTTCAGTCTCCCTGCCAGGTTCAGCTTCCACCTGTGGTGGCTGATCCTCATCATGGGACGGAACACCGTCTTCATCGGTTGCCGGTTCAGGAGTCGGGGGTACATCGCCTTTGAACACCCATTTGTCTTCTTGTTTAAGCATCCCCATGTGATGCAAAGAAGACTTCTCTATCTTGTTCGAAGCATGCAAAATTATCTTTCTTTCTCCTGATAAATCTACACCAGCAATTTCAAATATCTTTGACAATAACAAAACATATGGAATTGGGCCATCTTCCTTCCGCCTTGCTTTCCACATACAATCATTTATGACTAACACCCAATCAATCTTGATTTTCTTTTTAATCACATGCATCAAAAGAATGTCATCTCTTGACATTTGAGCGTGATTATGCAACCTAGGCTTCAACATCCAAGCAATAATGAATGAAATTAAACGGGAATTCTTTTTCATACCTCCCGCCAGAAATTTGTCATAGTTGGTGTTCACCGGGTTCCTTTGACAGTACCGAAAGGTAGTCAGCTCTTCAAAATCCCCAAAATTGAAAGGTTGGGGTTTCTCTCGTCCAGTGCCGCTCAGCCCCGCAGCAGCCTTCAATGTTGGCCCATCCAACTTAATCAGTTTTCCTTTCACTATCGATTGCATGATGCCCTCATTGCTTGTGGCAAAACAGAGAAATAACCTGATTAGCTCAGGATAATAAGGGCCCTCCATTTCCAAAAACTTGCTCAGTTCTTGATGCTCTAACAGGGTTGGAAAACTAAAACCCTCATTGATGGAAACTTGTTTGGAGAATCCGGATTGATGTGAATCCTCTTCAAGTTCCTCCCTAGATCTTCGGCTCCTTGATCCTTCCTAAGCTTGGCTAAGGTCTCCTATGGAGGAGGCGGCCTTAGAACCACCAAGGTTTGGTGGAGAACTCTCCCAAGAGGCGCCACTCCTTTTTGAAGAGATAAGCCCCTTCAAATCTCACCACACTCTTCAATGAAGGGATAAGAGAATTGGATGAATATCAAAGAGGTTTAGGGACTTTTAGAAGAGAGTAATCTGAACAATATTTCAGAAATGAAATCTCTATACATCCAAAAGTGTTTTACAATGAAAGGATTACAAGTATATAGGAGTAGGAAGCTTAGAGAGCAAGCTAGCCTTAACCATGGTTCACTAGGAACCATGGTAAGGTCTAGCTAATCCGTCCAAGGTCAAGAGGCTTGAAGGGAAAACTTCTCACTTAGCTTGCTTGGTAAGCTTGCTAAGGAGAAGCTTGTGCTTCAAGCTTCCAAGCTTGAGAAGAACCAAGCTATTCGGCCAAGTGTGAACACAAGTGTGAACACATCTAGGTGGGCGGCTCTTTGGACTTATTTTACTCCAACCGGTTTTGAAATGGTTAATTTGGTTTAGTTAGGTTCATTCAATGTGAATGGAACCTAGCTAAATCAAATCTATGAAAAATTAGGAGTAAAATGAGTCCAATATGTAAATTTTAGCCTAAGACCACCTTTTGGCTAAATTGCTAGTAACACTCTCTAGCTTGCTAATGGCACTCTGTAGCTTGCTAATGCCACTCCCAATCCTACTACTAGAAAACTAAGAAAAGAATATATTTCTAGGTTAGGTTAAATGGAGTCATAGTGCTCTAGTAACCTACCCTAGAAACAATATACAATAGCTACTAAAAGGAGAAAAGTGCCTCACAAATACAAAGGCAAAAATATACCTATACAAGTATCTACCATATACAAAGTACAAGAAATTAACTATACAAGTATGTACAATGGAGACTCCTTAGATCAACCTTCACCCTTCTTGGTCTTACCTCTTCCAAAGGGATCCTTGGGGATTAGATTTCCATCACTCATTCTTAAACCATTCAAGCTTAAGATTCTTCGGAGGAATGATTCTCCGCCCGACGTTCCACTCAAAATAGTATTCTTGAGTCTTCTTGTCTGGAAACCAGTTCGAAATCAGTTGCCCAGAGGGTAGAGGATGTTTGCTCCCCCTCACTTCAAGCTTCTTTGGTCTCTTGGAAGAAGATGCCATGAGTGGGTATTGAAGAAGATGAAGAAAATGAGAGGTTTGAGAGGGTTTGAGAGAGTTAGGGTTTGTGGGTTGAGAGAAAATGAGAGAATGAGAGAAGAGAAGTTGTGAGAAATGTTTTTATGCCCTAGCACATTCTGAGTGGGAAAGGTTTTAAGTGTAATGGGTGGTTTTAAGAGTTGGCCCGTAGATAACCGTTCAAACGCTTCAGGAATTTCAAAAACCGCCTAGATAATCGATTATTTATGCAAATAATCGATTTTTTGCATCAGCAAAATCCCTCTAAAAACGTAATCTGATATAGATAATCGATTATTTTTAATATAATCGATTATTACAGAGAGTAATTTCTCCTAACCTTGCCCAGATAATAGATTATTTCCCAAGATAATCGATTATTCCAGTGGCCTTTCAGATTCCACTTCTCAGATAATCGATTATTTCCCAAGATAATCGATTATTCCAAAGACTCTTAAGATTCTTCATACTAGTAATCGATTATTGCCCAAATAATCGATTATTTCAGAGGCTCTTGGAATTCTTCATGTTCTAGATAATCGATTATTACCCAAATAATCGATTATTTTCATGGGTTTACTTAAAATAATCGATTATATTTAAGATAATCGATTATTCCAGAGAAGTTTTGCTTCTCAGAATTTTTAACCTTTCAAGTTATACCAAGTCTAATTTCCACTTGAACACTCTCTTCAATACATCTCTAACTACCACTCTCAAAGCATAATCAATTCAAACATGATTCATTGATTATTCCTAATGCAATTCTCAATTGGTTGAATCTTTCCCTTGGTAGAGGTTTTGTAAAAATATCAGCTAATTGTTTGCTAGTTTCTACAAACTCTACAACACAATCATTCCTTTGAACTTGATCTCTTAGAAAGTGGTGTCTTATCTCAATATGTTTTGCTCTAGAGTGCAAAATTGGATTCTTGGTCAAATTTATTGCACTAGTATTGTCACACCTCAAAGGAATTTTATTCAGCTCAACTCCATAATCTCTTGATTGTTGTTTCATCCAAAGAATTTGAGCATAACAACTTCCAGCAGCTATATATTCAGCCTCAGCTGTACTCAAAGCAACACAAGCTTGCTTTTTGCTATGCCATGAAACAAGTGCACTACCTAATAAGTGACAAGTTCCACTTGTGCTCTTTCTATCTAGTCTACACCCAGCATAGTCTGAATCTGAGTAGCCTATCAGACTTAGTGAGACTCCCTTTGGATACCACAACCCCACATTGGTTGTACCTTTCAAATACTTAAGGATTCTTTTCACACTCTTCATGTGAGATTCTTTAGGATTAGCCTGAAATCTTGCACATAGGCCCACAACAAACATTATATCAGGCCTACTTGCTGTCAAGTACAAGAGTGATCTAATTATACCTTTATACTTTGAACTATCCACAGCAATTCCTTTTTCATCTAAGTCAAGATTGCAATTGTTCGATATAGGTGTGGCAGCCTCCTTGCACCCTTCCATACCAAACTTTTTCAGAAGTTCATTGCAATACTTGCTTTGACTTATTAATATTCCATCATGCATTTGTTTGATTTGCAACCCCAAAAAGAATGTAAGCTCTCCCATCATTGACATTTCAAATTCTCCTTGCATGGTTTTAGCAAATTCTTTACAAAGAGAGGTATTTGTGGATCCAAACATAATATCATCCACATATATTTGTACATACATTGTATCATTTTCAAACTTCTAGACAAACAATGTATTATCCACCTTTCCTCTTTCATAGTCATTCTCAATCAAAAATTTTCTCAACCTATCATACCATGATCTTGGAGCTTGCTTCAAGCCATAGAGTGCTGTTTTTAGCTTATACACATGATTAGGATTCTTAAAATCCACAAAGCCTGGTGGTTGTTCAACATACACTTCCTTTTGTATCAACCCATTGAGGAAAGCACTTTTCACATCCATTTGATAAAGCTTGAAATTCTTTATAGAGGAATAAGCAAGAAGTAATCTAATGGCCTCTATCCTTGCCACAGGGGCGAAAGTCTCATCATAGTCAATTCCCTCTTCTTGGTTATACCCCTTAGCCACTAGTCTTGCCTTATTTCTTAGAATTATTCCAGATTCATCAAGCTTATTTCTAAAAACCCATTTGGTTCCAATAATTGGATAATCTTTTGGTAATGACACTAAATCCCATACTTCATTTCTTTCAAACTGATTTAGTTCCTCTTGCAAGGCCATTAACCAATGCTCATCTTTTAGTGCTTCATCAATGCTCTTAGGTTCAACTTGTGACACAAATGCCATAGTGTTGCAAATATTTTTAATAGCACTCCTAGTTGAAACTCCCTTACCAATATTTCCAATTATGTTATCCATTGATAAGTCTCTAGAAGTTGTCCAGTCCTTGGGCAATTGTTCACATGTTTCCTTTGCTTTCTCATGTGATTCACTCTCCTTAGGCTCTTCATTTGGTTCATTTTCCAATAGGGATTGATCAAGCAACTCAGTTAAATCTTCAATTTTAGTTTTCCTTGTCTCTTGTTTATTTGACTCATCAAATACCACATGAACAGATTCTTCTACAACTAGAGTTCTCTTGTTATAGATCCTATAGGCTTTACTATTTGTAGAGTTTCCTAGTGTAGACCCCTAAAATTGTCCGGGTTGGAAATAAGACTCAAAGACTCTCGAAGACCGAAGGAAAGTCAGTCGGAAGGACTCCTGGAAGACCCTAGGATGATTCTTTGTAGGTCTAGAAGTCTTAGAGTAGCTTAGAATAAGGGTGTGTGAGGATTGGAGCTCAATACGCCCTCCTAGAGGTTCAGTACGGCCGTACTGAGCCATTTGAACTACAATACGGCCATAATGAAATCAATACGGCCGTACTGGCCGTATTGACTCCTTAGGCCGTACTGCGCCTCAATCCTTTAAATAGGACGTCATTGGCTCGTCCTTCCACACATTTGGAGCATTTCTCCACCCTCTGGCTGAGTATTCTTGGGTTTTTGAGCTATTCTCTGCCCTAGAAATCTCTCCGAGAGCTGATCCGACTAAGTTCTTGAGTTCACGAGCCTTTAGCTTGAGACTCGAACAAGTCGAAGGGAAATCTCTTTGATTTCCATAGTTAATATTTATTTTTAGGGAAAGGAGCGAGCGAACGTGTAGTGGGAAGGAGCGCCAAAAAGCCTCCTAACTCCTTTTTGAATATATAAAAGCCCACTTCGAAGGTTTCTTTCCAAATCCTTTCTTTTACCGCTTTCATTTATCGCTTTTTGATTGTTGCATTGCACGTTTAAAGCTTTCATCATGTAGATAGTTTACTTATAATCGTTCTAATAAATAAGGGTAGTTTAGTAATTTTACGCTATTATTTATGAAATAATCCGTCATAGGGAACCCGAAAGGGGCGTTGTGGGGTGCTAACACCTTCCCCACACGTAATCGACTCTCTTACCCAACTCTGGTTGTAATGGCCAAAGTTGATTTGCGAAAATCAATTGCCTTATGTCTTTTTCCAATGTTTTGAGTAAAACATTGGTGGCGACTCCAAGAACCCCTTTTTGCGAAAACCACTAATCCATGGAGGGTCCCGTTTGGGATTAACACGGATTGGTGAGAATCATTTAACAAAATTGTTAGTTCGATGAGGTCTCAGTTTGAGAATAAGTCGTTCTAACAATCCATCATTTTTCAAAACCAAAAAAGAGTCCAACCATCGTCGCGAATGCCAATGTCCGTTTCGGCGGGTGGCGACAGATGGCGACTCCACTGGGGAAGCCTCCAGAGTCAGTCCCATTTAGTGATGGGTTATTTCTAAAATGATAGTTTAAAATTACTTCATTACCCCTCGCTTGTATGATAATATGTTTTACCTAATTGGCTTTAATAACTGTTGGGTGTTTAAATTTTCGCAATTGTTTGAAATATAAACTGCACACGAACCTTTGCACACAACAGTTCCCTCTATACCCGGGGGCATGAGTGGAAAGCCATAGGGAGTGGATGCTAGTACGGCCGGTTGTCGAATGGGTCTATAGGTGCCCGTAGACCGTTGTCGGAAAGCATCACTCAAGGTGAAAACCATGAACTCAAGTCCGACAGTGCATTGGAGCTTCCCATCGACTTACGACGAAAGGGATTGGGTCCCTATAATGGGGGCACCTTGGGGGCCTTAGACCGGTGAGAACAGTTAGAACCTCCTTGAATATGCACTTGTCTGCAGGATACCCCTACCTCGTGATTCGCTCGTGACTGTTCGTGGATGAGTGAATTGTTTGTGCATTGTTTATGTGACATTGTTTGAGCATACATTGCATTCTTTAAACATACAACATTCCCCTTTTAGAATAAGAATAAATAGGAATAAGAATCTTCCATTACATGGTGTTAACATCTACCCTCATCACATTCATGTAGGTAGTTTCCCTTTTCACCCAAAAAATACAAAAAACAAAATACCCAAAAAAAAAAAGTTATTTATCCAAACCAAGCAATATCATGCATCATCTTAGGAGCATCCTGAAAACATGATAATGCTTAGTTGAATAAACACAATGCATGCATATTCAACGCCATCATCTCATATCATGCATTCTTATCGAAGATCATGGAGGGATCTAGGGGAGTGCAAGGGCAGTTGAAGAAAGTGGACTTCTTGTTATACCGTGCCGAGAGGTTGGACCACCTCTGTTCTTTGATGCCACATGAGGCTCGTGTTGAATTCGAGAAATCATATGGACGAGTCCTCGATTTGATGAAGATATGTGTGGATCCGGCCTTTCTGAGAGCATTGGTTCACTTTTGGAGTCTCGATCTGCATTGCTTCGAGTTCCCCCAGTTTGACTTAGTTCCTACTCTCGAGGAGTACGAGCTCATGCTGCGATGGCCCAAATCAGCAGGAGTCTATGTTTTTCATGGTAATTATGTGGCCGTGGAGAGGGTCGCTACTCAAGTCAAACTACCATCACGATCATCTGCCTTAGTGGGGAACGACAGTATCAAAGGTTGGAAGCTCGCTATGATTGAGGATCACCTTTCTTCCTTAGCTGGTGAGGGAGATTGGTTAGCTTTCAACAAGACTCTAGCGTTAGCCGTGTTTGGGACAGTCCTATTCCCCTTTCACGCTAACACAGTGGACCATGCCGCTATAGATGCTTTTTTCGCATGGGACGTGCACATGAATAGTCCCGTGCCTGCCATTCTTGCCGACACCTTGCTTTTTGTCAACATATCTCAGCAGAAGCAAGGGAAGATTATCCGATGCTGCACCTCCTTGTTATATGTGTGGAGCATCACACACTTCTACGCCTCTAGTCACATGGGGACTTTCCCCGATCCGTTGAGGAGCTTTTCGAAGATCCCCGTATGCCGCCGTTATGCTTCCGAATGGAAGGAAGAGATGGAACAGTGGAGCATCGAGCACTTCACATGGGTTTGTCCTTGGTTCCGTCCGAGCAACGTATTGATGAGATGCGGCAGTTACCCAAGCGTACCTTTGATAGGCCTCAGAGTTTGCATAGCTTATTCACCTAGATTGGCTATGAGGCAACTTATGAGGACTCAGATTGTTCCTACTAAAGAGGAGCTTGGAGGATTGTGTTTCTCCTTTGATTCCGAGCATCAAAGGGACATGCACGCTGTCGTTAGAACATGGGAGAGACCAATCTACGAGGGAGATCAAGAGCTTGGAAAGCCTCGGGTATCCGTCTCCACCGACTACGAGACTTGGAGGAGCGAGAGGGGAGTGCCCCAACCATCCACCTCTTGCGCAACCGCAGTCACGAGGAGGTTGCTGCAAGAACAAGTTGATGCCTTGACCAAGAACCTGGAAATCATGGGAGCTCAGATGAGAGTTCTTGAGGAGAAAAGCGAAGAATCCAGTTTCGCCATTGACGGTCTACAAAGGCAGTGCAAGAAAAAAGACCATGAGATAGAGCGGCTCAAGGACGAGTGTGCTAACCTTAATGAGAAGGCTATTCAGGCATCCAAAATGCCAAAGGTCGAACCGAGTAGTCAACTCTGAGATGTCGACGCAAAGATAGCACGCCTTGAAGCCGAGTACGCAAGGCAGGCACAGTTGATCAAGGATATGCAAGATGATCTACTCTTGACTCGATCCGATGCGCAGTAATGGCGGGAAGTTGCTCAACAACAAACCGCAAGCCTTTCCGATTTTCGCAAGAAGGAAAGGGAAGGATTAGCACATATGGCTAAGCTCCGAGAGGAGAAGGATCGAGCCGAAGACGAGCTTAATGAGCTGCAAGCCATGATCAACTACCATATTCAAAAGGCGAAGGACGCTCAAAAGATTAGTGATAATATGAGCCAAGCGGTCCATACGCAAGCCGAAGCAATGGCCCGTCATGTAGAGGAAGCCGAAGTTGAATGGAGAAGAAACATGAACCCGCTTGTGGGTTTCTATCGGCTTTTCTCATTTTGTAAAAATTTGCTTCGAAGCATTGTATAATGAGTTGTACACTTTCTTTGATTAATAAATCGAATTTTTGAGATCTATGAAATCTTTCAATTGCCTTTGCATTTCATAGTCATTCATTTGCATACATCTCTCCTAGTAATTCATTAATAACATTAATAAAAAGAAAGGATTAATCGATGCGTATGTTCAGAATGGATCGCACGCCGTTTGTTATTAAGTGTAAGCCAACAACCGCGCCAAGCGAACGCACATCAACTCCGTTGTTGGTAATCAAGACGAATAAAGGGGAAGGTCCGACACCGTTGAAGATCACTGCTCCAAGACCTTTTCCCTACGAATCGAATAAAGCTGTGCCATGGATATACGACATCCATTCTTCTGCCGACAGCGATATCTCTAACATCGCTGGACTTGGGGGCATGACTAGGAGTGGCAGGATCTACACTCCCGAAGATCTTCATGATAAAGCTCCCAAGAATAAAGGAAAGGAAAAAGAAAAAGAGAAAATCAAGGAAAATAAAGAATCCGAGGAGGAGACTGACGAGCTGTTAAAATATATCCGACAGAGCGAGTACTCCATCGTGGATCAACTTCATAGGACGCCAGCAAAGATTACTCTGTTGTCGTTGATCCTAAGCTCCGAACCGCATCGGCAAGCTCTGTTGAGAGTCTTGAACGAGGCGTACGTGTCGCACACTATCTCCCAAGACAAGTTTGAGGGGATTGTTAGTCACATCACGGCTAATGATCACCTCACTTTCACCGATGAAGAAATCCCCGCTGAGGGACCGAATCACAACAAGCCCTTGCACATCTCTGTAAAGTGCAAGGAATATCACATCGCTAAAGTCTTGGTGGATAATGGATCTTCCTTGAATGTGATGCCAAAAAGAACGTTTGATCAAGTGGCAATCAAGGGAATCCAAATGCGCCCGAGCAACATGATCGTCCGAGCTTTCGACGGTTCTAAAAGAGAAGTGGTGGGAGAAATCAATCTTCCAATCCAAATTGGACCCACCATCTTTAATGTCGAATTTCAAGTGATGGACATTACTCCCGCGTACAGCTGTCTTCTCGGCCGACCTTGGATTCATGATGCGAAAGCTGTTCCCTCTACGCTCCACCAGAAAGTCAAATTCATAGTGTGTGACAAGCTGGTGCCGTACAGGCCGAAGATGACATACTCATCAGCAAGCCATCTGCCATACCTTACGTGGATGTAGCAGAGGAAGCTCTAGAGACCGCCTTCCAAGCATTGGAGATTGCCAATGTCGAAACGTTTCCCCGAGAAATGAAGAAGGTAGCCTACATGCTCACCAAGAACGGATACTTGCCTGGACAAGGACTTGGCAAGGATTCCCAAGGAATTCCCGAGCTACCCATTATTAAGGATAATCTGGGGAAACAAGGGTTAGGATACAACCCTAATAAAGATCAAAGGACGAAGAGGAACCAAGATCCTTCTCGACGTTCTTTAAGCCAGATCTTTAGGAAGGTCGGTTCACAAACGTCAAGGCCGGTCGTCGTCATCAAGTGCTCTTCTTTTTCCGATAGGGATGTATAGACCTGATGACTGTTAGAGATCACTCCTCGGGGACAGCCCGACCCCCGAGCCTCGATAGGGCACATGTTTCCGCTAGAATTATAATAAAATCGTTCCTTATTAGTTCTTATTGCTTCTTTTCTTGCTTGCAATAAATTTCTAGACCACATTATTTTTAACCCTGTTTGAATAAGCATGAATGAGGTTAAAATCGTCTTAATAACAATAAACCCGCATCATTTTTATGTGGAAGTGTGTGTGACAACTTGGAGCACCTTTCCTTGGCCTCGACAAGTGCCATCATGGATAAAAAATAAATCCTTTAAGGACAAAATCCTAAAAACAAAAAAAGCTCGGCAAGAAACCCAAAAAGGGGGCTGCGCAAAAATAAGAGCAAAGAACCCGCTAGGAATCCCACGAAAGGGTGACCTAGGCAAAAATTAGGGTTGCAAAAATGAACAAAAACAAAGGTCCGCTGAGACGCCACAAAGGGGTGTTTTAGGCAAAAATAAGGACAATCAAAAAGCAAAAGAAATCCATGATGGTACCATGAGCTGAATTCAAAAAGAAAGGTTCAAGGGAAACTATCTAAGTTGTCGAATCACAACGTCAATAACAAGACTTTCTTAACTTCATAAGTGTTTAATCAAACAAGCCTAAACACATGAGCCTACCTTGGCCAGCCATTCTTACAAAAACCGTTTTCAAAACAATAATAATCCCCTCTAAAACACAAACTTTTGAACAAAAATATCTTTCCTTTCTTTTCTCTTGTCGCAAACGATTTTAGAATAATCTAGTGGAAACATGGAGATATAGTGGTCAATAGGAAGGTTGATACGTCTTCTAAAGGAAGGGAAGGATCACTGGGTTGATGACACCAATCTCGATATAACACGCATCATTCCTCGGTTACAGAAATCGGCAGTGCACAGCCCGTCTAGAGGAATGACAAAAATCCAAGCAAAGAAACGCATCGGTTAATTCTTTTGAAAAATAAATCAAATAGAATTAGGTGCATCATACCGCATACATGCATACAGATGATAGGTGTACTGGAAGATCACTTATTCTCTGTTTATTCCAAAAAAAAAAAAAAAAAAAAATTGAACTTCAGAAAAAACAATGCGCCCGTACCATGTTCAGTACGCCCGTACTAAAATTAGGGTTATGAACAAATTTTCAACTCAATACGGGCGTACTGAAATGAATACGGCCGTATTGGCCATAACGTCCACACCAATACGGGCGTATTGAATTCAATACGGCCCGTATTGGCCCATTCTTTTGTACATCAACAGTAAGATCAGTACGGCCGTACTGAATTCAGTACGGGCCGTACTGACCTAATTTTTCCTATAAAATCCGTAATCTCCTGCGTAAGAGGCTCACAGAAATCCTCCCTCACGTCGACGACAGAAATTCCTCCAAGAAGAGGAGGATAGGGAGAGCCATTCATTTTTCTAAAAACATTAACAAAATGATTAAACTTGCATTTTGTGCATCACACTCACATTAGTTGCACATTCAAAGACCTTATCATGAGGCAGTCGCATAAAATAGAAAAATAGGAAAAATTTCTTGTGTATGACAGTAGCCAACAGAAAAAGCCGAAAAATCGACAAAAAAGGCAAAAATTCAGAAAATCCAACAATCGTACAGAATAACTGAGCCTGGAGAGGCTTGCCGAAATAATACTCCCCAGAGACATCTCAGCTTGCACTCTTGGGCCGAATTCCCAGTGAAAGCTATCAGAGCAAGATCAGCAAGATTCCCCAATGGAAGCATGATCATCCAAACAAAATATCCGAGTCAAAGGACTTAGACTTCCTCAGTGGAAGATAGCTTTCCAACTCGAGCGACGAGTGAAGCTAAGCCTGAAGAGGCTTTCTAAATAATACTCTGGGATACATAAGATCCTCAATCCCCATTCGCCTACTCAGAGGCACTCCTTCAAAAAGAGAAAATCCGAAAAGATCAATAACCATTCCCCAAGCGGAATTCGGTATTCAGCTAAACACCGAACGTCAAGATAATCCGCCTAACAGAAGAGGCCAATCAAGATCAATACGACAGAATCCCCCAGCGGATAACAGCCTACGCAGAGGCAACAAAACCAGAAAATCAAAAAAGTCACTCGAATAAGGATAACCGGGATACTCCATGTAGACCCCTAAAATTGTCCGGGTCGGAAATAAGACTCGAAGACTCTCAAAGATCAAAGGAAAGTCAGCCAGAAGGACTCCCAGAAGACCATAGGATGACTATCTGTAGGTTTAGAGGTCTTAGAGTAGCCAAAAATAAGAAAGTGGGAGGTTTGGAGCTCAATACGGCCTCCTTGGAGTTCAGTACGGCCGTACTGCACATTTTGTACTACAATACGGCCGTACTGAAACCAATACGGCCGTATTGAAGTTTCTGTATTTCAATACGGCCGTACTGAATTCAATACGGCCGTATTGAAGTACAAAAACTCAATACGGGCCGTATTGAACCCAGGGGCCGTACTGCGCCTCATCCCTATAAATAGGACGTCATTTGGACGTCATTCCACACTTTTGCACACAGTTTTGACTCTCTCCTTGAGTATTCTGGGGTTTTTGAGCAGTGTTCTGCCCTAGAAATCGCTCTGAGAGTCAATCCGACGAAGTTCTTGAGTCACGAGCCATTTGCTTGAGTCTCGAACTTGGTCGAAGGGAAATCTTTTGGATTTCCATAGTAAAAATTATTTTTTAGGAAGGAGCGAGCGAGTTTGTAGAGGGAGGGAGCGCCAAAAAGCCTCCTAAACCTCATTGATATATAAAAAGCACGCTTCAAGAGGTTTCTTCTCTAAAAATCCCTTCTTTTACCGCTTTCTGATTGTTGCATATTTAAATTCGTCATCATGTAGATATTTAATATATAATCGTTTATAATAAATAGGGGTAATTTAGTAATTTTACGCTATTATTTAATAAATAATCCGTCATAGGGAACCCTAATGGGGCGTTGTGGGGGTGCTAACACCTTCCCCGCACGTAACCGACTCCCTTACCCGACTCTGGTTGTAATGACCAAGGTTGATTTATGAAATCAATTGCCTTATCCCTTTTTCCAATGTTTTGAGTAAAACGTTGGTGGCGACTCCAAGAACCCTACTTTGCGAAAACCACTAATCCATGGAGGGTCCCGCTTGGGGTTAACATGGATTGGTGAACCATTTTAATAAAATTGTTAGTTAGACAAGGTCTCAGTTTGAGAATAATTCGTTCTAACAATCCACCACTTTTAAAAAACTAAAACGAGTCCGACCATTGTCGCGAATGCCAAGCTCCGTTTCGGCGGGTGGCGACACTCCACCAACGTCGAAAGGACGTCAGCCAATCATAAGGCATCGCTCACCTCAGAAAGAGCATCTTTGTGTCTGCATCCCCAAGGAATCAGAATTTCCCCAGTGGGCACCAACTACGCAATGGAAAGTTGGGACACAAGAACCTATGAGTAACTGCACATCCCCTAGACGGATCCCTGCGTTATCCAGCCCTCAGCGGCACCAAAATCAAAAACAACCGTCGAAGCAGCATCGTGGGGAGGGCAAACTGCACACCCTGGAGAGGGCAAACTCACGCTACCGAGGTCGTCAGAAACACCGAGGTATGCACGAGCCTGGAGAGGCGACGACTAATACTCAGCTACCGACGTCGTCAGAAACACGGAGGTATGCAGCTGCCAACGTCGTCAGAGACACGGAGGCATGCAGACCCTGGAGAGGGCAAACTCACGCTACCGAGGTCGTCAGAAACACCGAGGTATGCACGAGCCTGGAGAGGCGACGACTAATACTCAGCTACCGACGTCGTTAGAAACACGGAGGTATGCAGCTGCCAACGTCGTAAGAAACACGGAGGCATGCAGACCCTGGAGAGGGCAAACTCACGCTACCGAGGTCGTCAGAAACACCGAGGTATGCACAAGCCTGGAGAGGCGACGACTAATACTCAGCTACCGACGTCGTCAGAAACATGGAGGTATGCAGCTGCCAACGTCGTCAGAAACACGGAGGCATGCAGACCCTGGAGAGGGCAAACTCACGCTACCGAGGTCGTCAGAAACACCGAGGTATGCATGAGCCTGGAGAGGCGACGACTAATACTCAGCTACCGACGTCATCAAAAACACGGAGGTATGCAGCTGCCAACGTCGTCAGAAACACAGAGGCATGCAGACCCTGGAGAGGGCAAACTCACGCTACCGAGGTCGTCAGAAACACCGAGGTATGCACGAGCCTGGAGAGGCGACGACTAATACTCAGCTACCGACGTCGTCAAAAACACGGAGGTATGCAGCTGCCAACGTCGTCAGAAACACGGAGGCATGCAGACCCTGGAGAGGGCAAACTCACGCTACCGAGGTCGTCAGAAACACCGAGGTATGCACGAGCCTGGAGAGGCGACGACTAATACTCAGCTACCGACGTCGTCAGAAACATGGAGGTATGCAGCTGCCAATGTCGTCAGAAACACGGAGGCATGCAGACCCTGGAGAGGGCAAACTCACGCTACCGAGGTCGTCAGAAACACCGAGGTATGCACGAGCCTGGAGAGGCGACGACTAATACTCACCCTTGAGAGGGCAAACTCAACCTGGAGAGGCTACTCAACAATTTTCCCACCTGAAGACACTACAAGTTGGAAGGATGGCTTACTCCCCGGACAATTGGGTCAACTCCTTTACTTGTCAACCGGTACACCAAAAAAAGTCGTTCGACTAAGTAAAGGGGGGGCAGCTGTAGACCCCTAAAATTGTCCGGGTCAGAAATAAGACTCAAAGACTCTCGAAGACCGAAGGAAAGTCAGCCGGAAGGACTCCTGGAAGACCCTAGGATGATTCTTTGTAGGTCTAGAAGTCTTAGAGTAGCTTAGAATAAGGGTGTGTGAGGATTGGAGCTCAATACGCCCTCCTAGAGGTTCAGTACGGCCGTACTGAGCCATTTGAACTACAATACGGCCATAATGAAATCAATACGGCCGTACTGAATTCAGTACGGCCGTACTGTAGTTCAAAAACTCAGTACGGGCCGTATTGACTCCTTAGGCCGTACTGCGCCTCGAAGGGAAATCTCTTTGATTTCCATAGTTAATATTTATTTTTAGGGAAAGGAGCGAGCGAACGTGTAGTGGGAAGGAGCGCCAAAAAGCCTCCTAACTCCTTTTTGAATATATAAAAGCCCGCTTCGAAGGTTTCTTTCCAAATCCTTTCTTTTACCGCTTTCATTTATCGCTTTTTGATTGTTGCATTGCACGTTTAAAGCTTTCATCATGTAGATAGTTTACTTATAATCGTTCTAATAAATAGGGGTAGTTTAGTAATTTTACGCTATTATTTATGAAATAATCCATCATAGGGAACCCGAAAGGGGCGTTGTGGGGTGCTAACACCTTCCCCACACGTAATCGACTCCCTTACCCAACTCTGGTTGTAATGGCCAAAGTTGATTTGCGAAAATCAATTGCCTTATGTCTTTTTCCAATGTTTTGAGTAAAACATTGGTGGCGACTCCAAGAACCCCTTTTTGCGAAAACCACTAATCCATGGAGGGTCCCGTTTGGGATTAACACGGATTGGTGAGAATCATTTAGCAAAATTGTTAGTTCGATGAGGTCTCAGTTTGAGAATAAGTCGTTCTAACAATCCATCATTTTTCAAAACCAAAAAAGAGTCCAACCATCGTCGCGAATGCCAATGTCCGTTTCGGCGGGTGGCGACACCTAGAAAGATTGCCTCATCAGCCTTTGCATCAAATTTTGCAAGTTGCTCTTTTCCATTATTCAGCACATAGCACTTACATCCAAACAGTCTAAAATATGAAATGTTGGGCTTCCTTCCATTGTAAATTTCATAGGGTGTTTTCTTTAATATAGGCCGGATCAGAACTTTGTTTAACACATGACAAGCTGTGTTAATAGTATCAGCCCAAAAATGTTTTGGCAATTTTGTTTCATTCAACATTGTTCTAGCAAGTTCTTCTAAGGACCTATTTTTCCTCTCAACAACCCCATTTTGTTGAGGTGTCCTAGGTGCTGAGAAATTATGGTTTATACCATGTTCCTCACAGAATTTTTGAAACATTATGTTTTGAAACTCACCTCCATGGTCACTTCTTATAGAGGTAATGTTTGAACACTTCTCATTTTGGACAAGCTTGGCAAATTTTTTAAAGGCATTAAAATCATCATTCTTGTTTGCAAGAAACATAACCCATGTGTATCTTGAATAGTCATCAACAATTACTAAGCCATAGTAGTTTCCGCCTAAGCTCATGGTTCTTGAAGGACCAAACAAATCCATGTGAATTAATTGCAAAGGTCTAGTTGTGGAAATCTGATTTTTGCTTTTAAAGCTAGCCTTCACTTGCTTGCCCTTTTGACAAGCATCACATAGTTTGTCCTTTCCAAACTTGAGTTTAGGTAGACCAATCACTAATTCTTTCCTACTCAATTTATTCAAATGGTCCATATGAATATGTGCAGCTCTCCTATGCCAAAGCCATATATTTTCTTCTTGAGTTATTAAGCACTTAGTGTTTGAAATTGCTATAGAGTGTTCTAAGTCAAGCATGTATATATTGTCAATTCTTTTACCTATGAATCTGATTTCTTTACTCTTTTTATCACATATCAAACAACATGTATTATCAAATTTAATTTTAAAACCTTTGTCACTTAGTTGACTTATACTCAGCAAATTATGTTTCAAACAATCAACAAGCAATACATTCTCAATCAATGTTTGAGAGGAGGAATTACCAACATTGCCATGGCCAAGAATTTTCCCTTTTTTGTTGTCACCATAGGTAACATACCCTTCATTCTTCAATTTCAGACTTGAGAATTTTGAAGGATCCTCAGTCATATGCCTTGAGCAGCCACTATCAAGATACCAAAGTAGATTCTTGGTCCTCAAGCATTCTACAACAAAGATTCAGAGAAAAATTTAGGTACCCATGTGAAGGGTCCTTGTAGGTTAGTTCTCAGCCTTTGGCTCTTTTCAACCCAAACCATCTCTCCATTTGGAACTCCATATTTCCTAGAATAGCAGTTCCTAATTGTATGGCCTCTTTTACAACAATAAAAACAAGTTGTTTGTCTAGAGAAATTGCTTTTAAATTTTCTAAAATTTTAATTTTTCTTAAAAGCTTCTTTCTTTGACTTAAATGGCATGCTCATGCTTGGATTAAAACCAAGTCCACTCCTATCAAAAGTGTTTCTTTGTTTTCCCAAAAGAATGTTTAAGTTTGCATTTCCATTAGTGAACTTTGCAAGAGTGGATTTTAAATCAGCATTTTCTTTTTCAAAAGTCTTGCAATGTTCACAATCATCTTTTGAGGAAGTGGAGTTTTCACAATGAGCTTCACTAAAGTTAAACATAGTTTGAAGATTTTCATGCTTATGCTTCAAATCCTCAAGCTCTTGTTCAGCTTTAATTAAAGCATTTTCATACCATTTCAGCTTGTTTTTCATCTTTGAATTTAAAGCACCTAATTTGACAACTTCTTCATGAATTTGTATAAAAGCTTCTTGGAGTTGATCATAATCCGGATTGGATTCAAGGTCAGAATCACTTACAATTGTGTCATGGTCAGCTCCAGCCATCAAGCACAAGTTGTTCTCCTCACATTCGGATTCATCACTTGTTGTGCTTGAGTCATTATCTTCCCAAGCAATGTAGGCTCTCTTCCCTTTTCCATTTCTCTTGCTTTTCTTCTCCTCTTGTTGCTTCTTCAAGAGGTTTGGACACTCAGCTTTCATGTGTCCCGGTTTTCCACATTCAAAGCAATTGAAGGAGGATGTGCTTGCTTCCTCTTTCTTGTTTGTTTTTCTGTTGAATTTGTAGGGGGAATTTTTCTTTCTCCTTATGAATTTTCTGAACTTCTTCACCAGCAGATTGAAGTTCTCAGTTTCGGAATCATCGAAGCTTGTTTCTTCACACACCTCTTTTCCTTTGGCAGATTTCAAAGCTTTCAATGACACACCTTTGCCTTTCTTATCCTGCTGCTCATGTTCATCAAATATGTGCAACTTTTGCTCATGCTTTCTTAGCTTCCCAAAGAGAGTAGCAAGTGTCAAGGAGGTCAAATCCTTTGATTCTTCAATGGCTGTCACCTTTGCTTGCCATGATCTGTCCAAGCAATGCAGCACTTTCAAATTCAGCTCTTCTTTCTCAAATTTCCTACCAAGATCAACCAGGTGATTTATCAAGTGTGTAAATCTCTTTTGAAAATCAGAAATAGATTCACCATTTTGCATTCTAAATAGCTCATATTCTCTAATGAGAGTATGCTTTCTTGATCTCTTTACATCACTTGTTCCTTCATGAATGACTTGCAAAGTATCCCACATTTCTTTAGCAGACATGCATTGTGAAATTCTAAAAAATTCATCAATAGACAATGCAGATGTTATGCTTTTGGCTCTTTTATCATGTTGAGCTCTTTTCTTTTCCTCATCACTCCATTCACTCCAATGTTTTTCTTTAAGCTCATCACCATCTTTTTTCATAGGGATATAGGGTCCATTTTCTATAGCATCCCATACAGCAATATCAATAGCTTCAATGAAAATCCTCATCATAATTTTCCAAGACATAGTTTTCACCATTGAAAACAGGAGGTCTATGAATAGACACACCCTCACCATAGTGTAAGTTTTTGTTGGCCATTTTTGAAATCTTGAATAACTATCAAGAACCTTGCTCTAGATACCAATTGTTAGAAAAGAATGACACAATCCAAGAGGGGGTGAATTGGATTCTATGAACCTTTAAAAAATTTCAGAGTATTTAGGATCTTTATTTCACTTAAACTTTTCTAAGATTGAATTTTCAAATGAAGCTTCTTTAAAGACTTGTTATGGAAGTATGAATGCTATATGCTTTCTTGATTACAAAATAATGAGGCTCAAATGTAATGCTCTAATTCAGATTAAACCATCAATATTCACACACACAAGTTAATCAAGAATTATCTTCTTTAATATCCAACCAAGAAATTACTCAAAGTAAAAGATAAAGGTAGAAGAAGATTGCACAAGTCTTTTATACTAGTTCAACCACTCCACATGTGACCTACATCCAGTCCTTAATCAGCACCTGATCAAGATTTGTTCCACTATCTCAATGAAGAAGGTTTACAAGCACACAACACATGCATATACTTCAACACTAAAGATAACCACTTTCTTGACCCCAAGAAAGCACCCCTTGTAGAAAACCCACTACAAGAAACTTTACCACTTGAGAAACCCTTCTCAAGATTTACAAGTATTCACATAGAATAAAGGAACGAATTCACCTGGAATTCAGAAACAAATCCTAATCTTCCCCTTTCAAGAATGTTGTGATGATGATGATCCTTTCTCAAAGTTTTTCACAAACGTTTTCACTCTTGGATTTCATAAAGAAAACTTTCCAAGATTGTCACAAAGACTTCACAAAAACGTTTTTCTCAATTTGATTATCAGTTCTAACTCTTGTCTTAAGTTTCTAAAAGTTCAAACTATTTATAAAAGTCTCAGACGCAAATAATCGATTATTTTAAAGAATAATCGATTATTTTGTTCTTCAGGTTTTCTGGAAACCAACCAAGAACAATATAATCGATTATTTTGCTGGATAATCGATTATTGCAGCAAGGCATCCCATTTTTCCCGTTGCTGGAATAATCGATTATATTTAACGATAATCGATTATTTTGAGTTAGTTTTCAAAACTTCGTTTTAAGCCTCAAAATAACTTTCTAACCTTGTTAACTCATCATCACAGACTCTCTAGTTAGCTTAGATATAGATTTGCTCATGAACACAGCATACACAACATAAAAACTCATTCAAAGCATTTTATTTTCTAAACTCTATTACATAGCATTATTTCATAGCATTTTCTTGACTTTCTCTAACTTTGTTTTTGTGCTTCCAAGTTGTTGTTGTTGTTGTCTCATATCTTGTGATCATCAAAACTCTTTTAAGCATCAAGCTTCTTCTAATCTCAACAAAGAGGGGCAGCAATAGACACCCAATTTCGTCCCGGGGCATACAAACAAGGAAATAGACCTCTGTTATGAAGGGAAGGAGCTCCCGAAGCATGCCAACAACAGGACAGGACATTAGAAGGCCCAAAAGCCCAAACAATCTGGTTTTAGTAGCCCGGAACGGCCTGTTGCAAAACCAGAACGGGCCGTTCCCAATTTGGAATGGGCTGTTCCAAGTTCCTAAAAGGGCCTAAAACCCTAATTTGGAACGGGCCATTCCTAAATTGGAACGGGTCGTTCCATGCTCCTAAAAAAAGGGTTAAAAACCTTAACCGGAACGGGCCGTTCCTAAACTGGAATGGGCCGTTCCTAAACTGGAATGGGTCGTTCCGAGTTATTAAAATGGCCTAAAATATTTTGTTTGGAATGGTCGTTCCAGTCTACCAAATTATGTGTTAATCTCACTTCTGGAATGGGTCGTTCCGATTTTAGAACGAGCCGTTCCAGTATACAAAATTAACACATAACGGCCAGATCCAGAACGGGCCGTTCCAATTTTGGAACGGGTCGTTCTGGCCTCTTTCTGATGCCCATAAATAGACATCTTGGGCACAGTTCTCAAGACACCTCAAAATTTTGTCCAAGACTCCTTAGAGCTAGAAATTTCTCTCTCTCTCTCTCTCTCCTATTGTATTTCTTGAGATTTGTGAGACATTAGTGTAGTGTGAAAGGTTGCCACAATGAACCTATAATTTCCATATTAGAAGATCTAACAAAGCTTGCTACGAGGTATTTGAATCAATATTTTTCTCTCTCTTTTATTTCTTATCTTTGATAAATATTGTTATAATAAAAGCAATCATGTAGATATTTTAGAGTTAATTATTTAATTTAAATTTCAAGCATGTAAATAGTCACTAATAAAAGGGGATTAAATATTTAAACTATTAATTCTTATTACGTTATCTTCATCATAGGGTACCGATTTAAGGCGTTGTAAGGGTGCTTAATACCTTCCCTACACGTAACCGACCCCCGAATCCAATTCTAGTTATCAAGGCCATTATTGGACTTTTAAAAAACCCTTTCTTTTTCCAATGTTTTGAGTAAAACATTGGTGGCAACTCCATTAACCTATTTTCAAAACTATTTAAGGATTAGTCTGGTGTCCGGGCATTCCTTAATTGATGAGACTTTTAAAGGATGTCTAAACCATAGGTTGCAAGATCGGAAATTTTTGGGTAAGTGCACCCTATGAGGAATTCCTTCTATAGTCCTAGCAAGGGTCCTTAGACTAGGAAGGATGGGTTCTCTAAGCATAAGAATAGGATCCTCACTATAGTGTATTCTAAGTGTAAAACTAAATCCTAAAAATGTGAAAGTGCTAAAACTATAAAAAATCTAATGAAGTAGTCCTACATACTAAGATATCTTGCTTAAAGTACCCTATGTAATAACCTAGGAGTCTACAAGAAAACAAAGTGAATATAATAAGGAAACTACCTAGACAACCCTTGATCATATTAAATGTTAGATACATCATAGAAAAGGGTGTAAAGAGTTTAGAAAAGTCATAAAATCTAATTTGGTCTTGAAGGAAAGTAGTAAAGTTAAGTTCATAGAAATTTGAACTTCCCTTAAGATCAAAAATAGAAAATAAAACACCATGAGATGTATCTAATAAACAATATAAACCAAAGGTTGGGTGCTTTATTAGAGCAACTAAAGTAGAACTAGGTGAAGTCCACTTCTTCTTCACTAGACTAAGTCCTTTCTTTTCAAAAATATTTAGGTTTTGGATCTTAAGCTCTAAGTCTGTGGCAATAGTAGAAAAAGAGTTAAAATCTTTGTGAAGAAGAAAATTCTTTTTGCAATCATTTAAAAAGTGACTTTCCTTTTTCACAAGATTTTTGGAGAAGACACTATCCTCCTTACTCTTTTCTAAGAGTAGTTTCTTTTTAGTATTGAGAAGGTAAAGAGGTTGTTCAACTAGAATACATTTTTTAATAGAATGTTCTATAAAAAATTGACTTCTAGGAACAACTTCCTTGGAGGAGACACTTCCCTCCAACTCTAGAACCTTCTTTTTATCCTTTTTTTTTTTTTGATTTCATAAATACTTGATCCTCCAACACTTGTGAAGGTGAAAGAGGAGTCATGGTATGTTTCTTGCCTAGATGGACTAGGCAAATTTTGTTTGTAACACCATCATGAATGGCCTTCCTATCATGTTTCCAAGGCCTTCCAAGTAAAATGTGGCTTGCATCCTTTGGAATTATGTCACATAAAATTTCATCTTTATATTTTCCTATGGAGAAAGGAACATTTACTTGATCCTTAACTTCTATAGGTCCATCCTCATTAAGCCACTGAAGTTTATAAGATTTAGGATGGGCTATAGTAGTTAGGTTAAGCTTATCAACCAACCTTTGGCTTACAAAGTTATTACAAGATGCACTATCAACAATGAGAGAACAAGTTTTCTTAAAAATTTTGCATCTATAATGGAAAAGGTTCTCTCTTTGTGATTGGTCTTGATCATTGGGTTGGTTGGTAAGTAACCTTTGAGCAATGAATAGGTCACCTTCACATGGTGCTTTCTTACTAGAACTAAGACTAACATCTTCTTCACTTGAGGATGCTGAAGAAGATGAAATGCTTTCCTCACTTAGGATCTCATTGCCCCTAATGATCATGGTCTTTTTTGTGGGGCGTTGGGACGCTATGTGTCCCCTCCTTGAGCACTTAAAACACTTAATTGAACTAGTTCTGGGTTCATCGGAAGGATTTTGTTTTTGTTTTTCTTTTTCTAGTGGTCTATCCTTTGAATAAGAGGAGTGACCCTCCTTCTTGAAGTCTTTCTTAGGGTAGGGGGTAGTTTCTTTCCTAAAGCTAGGCTTTCTTCTAAATTGTTGCTCTACCCTCACATAAAGTTGAACTAGTTCATTAAGGTCTCTATAGGGTAGTAGTTCAACCTTGTCCCTAATTTCCAGGTTAAAACCACTTTGGAGCCTAGCAATGGTGGTTCTTTCTTCTTCCCTAATTCCAGCCCTTAGCATAAGCAACTCCATTTGTTGCCTATATTCCTGCACACTTTGATTTCTTTGTTGGAGTCTTTGAAGCTTGTCCATGAACTCTCTCTCATAATAGGAAGGAATGTGCCTTCTCCTTATGGCACTCCTAAGTTCATTCCAATATTTAATGGAGGGCTCTCTCATAATTTGTTTTTCTCTCATTAGGGAAGTCCACCAATGCATGACACTCCCTTGGAAACTAAGGGTGGCCATAGGAACTCTTTTCTCTTCACTCACATTGTGGCAAGTGAAGAGTTTTTCAACCTTCATCTCCCAATCCAAGTAATCATCAACATTATCCTTTCCATGAAAGGGAGGAAGGTCAACTCTAGGTTCTCTAAGAGAGGTTGTTTCATGCCTAGGCCTATGTTGCCTAGGGGGTTTTTGATTGTAGCCATAATCATGGTGACTACTATAAAACCCTTCACTTGAAGATAAGTGAGTGTGTGAATGGTGACTTTTGGGCCGTGATTTTTCTTCTTCATGTTGGCCTCCATGAGGCTTATAAGGCCCTTCACCAAGAACCCCTAGTAGGCAAGTAAAGCAAAGCAAGTAAAGCATACACTAGTCGATTTGTCCTAGGGTGGAAGTCCAAGTGACACTTAGAATCCCTTGGAACACTTCCACAAGTACTAAACGGTTTATGAAAGCAACTAAACTAGGCGTCTCCTAGTGGAAGCCCAAATGACACTTGAAGCCTTTTGGGGACCCTTCCACAAGTACTAAACGTTTCTAGGAATCTTTATTTAGAACTATTTAGGAAGTGGTGGGACTTAATCAAATAGTTTTCCCAAACAACCACTCCTAAATGTAAGTTTGACTTAACAAAAGGAAATTAAAAGTTAACCCAAGGTAGGGTTAAGGAGTTACAAACAAAAGAAGCAACACAAATCAAGAATTCTTGAAGAACTTACACCAAGGGAGGTTGGGAACGAGGTTGGAACAGCCTTGGAGTCAAGTTGAATGACCAATTTGAAGGTGGGAAATTGGTCTCCACAAATCTGTCTCTAAGCTTCCAAATCCGTCACTAATTCTTCAAATCCGTCTCTAATTTCCTTCCAAAATCTGTTTCCAATTTTTTACCTAAAATTAAGAACAAGTCTTGGCTGCAAAAAGAAACAAACAAGTGAGCCTTTCCAAGGTGTTTCACTCAAGTAATTTTTACCTCAATCTTCTTCAAGTGTTGACCCCTTTGAGATTAACCCAATGTGCCTCAATTAGTTCTTCCTTCCAAGTGTAATGGCTTGAAAAAGAGTTATATCCAACCAAGGCTTAACAATCAACAAGAGAGAGTAGAGGCCAAGAAATTAAAACTGAAAATGCACAATTAGAATAGGCTACACTCTTTTAGGTATTAATGTGACAAAACAAAGAAAGCCAAGAAGACACAAAGCAACAATTAAGGGTTTATTTCAAAGCTAGTACACAAACGAATAACCCTAGGAATGGCTCTAGAATGGATTATAAAAACAAAAAAAAAATTGTTCTATGATTTTGAGTATTTGAAAATCTTTTTCCAACCACTGGACAGCAAGCAAACCTCTAGAAAATTCACACAAAAATTCAAGGCCAAGTGCTACTATTAGTGTTTTGTTTTCACTTTTCTTTTTCTAGGTTTTTCTCTTTTTTTTTTTCTTTTCTTTTTCTTGTATTTTTGTCTCTTTCTTTTCTTTGAATACAGAGAAAAAGTACTTTAAACAGAGGCCAAACAATTAATAAAGAGGTTTCCAAGTGGTGGAGAAAAGAGAAGTAAGAAGAGTAAGAAGTGTAAGTGTACTAGTCAAATATTTTCAACCACAAAATGTTACTAGTTTTGGTACTAGTTTGTTCTTATCTTTTGTACAATTTAATTTTCGTTTTTAATACACTTCTAAATCTGTTTTCTTTTTTCAAAACAAGCACAAGACATACAAGGAATTTCTGGCCACAAATTTCTAAGAAACTAATAGCAAATGAAGTTCACAAAAATTGACTCTAGAACATGTTAGGACTAATAACATGCATTGGAATCATTTTATGAGCACTCTAAGATTTATTAATTTTCAGCCAGCAATGAAAACATACAAGAACAGAGATAAATGCATATAGATTCAAAAATAAAAAGGCACACAAAGGATTTAATGACAAGCAAAACAACTATACATAACTCTAAGACAAAACTAGAAGATTAAGAAATGAAAAATGCTTGTATTCTTGTTTCTTTTTAGGAGTTTGTTTTTAGACCGAATATAATAAGAGTCCAATGGAAGATAAAACCAATCCTAAAACATTAAAATGACATACAAAGAATACCTAAGACATACAAAGATTGATTCACAAGAATTTAGATCATGAATCAAAAACAAGCAAGACAAAGTGAGTGTGTTCTATAGATTTATAGATGTGACACAAGAACAACTCAAGGCACACAAACACAAGACAATAAAAGGAAATAAATGTAGGAACAGTTTAGACACAATTACACATGTTTTTGACCGAACAAAATTGGAATACAAAAGCTCAAGAACAAATTTACCAAGGAGACCTAGCTCTGATACCAAATGATGGAAACCTTGTGGAGAATCCGGATTGATGTGGAACTCCCTTCAATTTCCTCCTAGATCTTTTGCTCCTTGATTCTTCTTAAGATTTCCTAAGGTCTCAAATGGAGGAGGAGACCTGATAGCCACCACGGTTTGGTGGAGAACTCTCCCAAGAGATGCCACTCCTTGGTGAAGAGATACGTCTCTTCAATTCTCACCACACTCTTCTAGGGAAGGGATAAGAGAATTGGACGAATATCAAAGAGGTTTATGGACTTTTAGAAGAGAGAAATCTGAAAAATATTCAGAAATAAATCTCAATATATGCCAAAAGTGTTTTACAACGAAGGAAAACAAATATATAGGAGAAGGAAGCTTAGAGAGCAAGCTAGCCTTAACCATGGTTCAATAGGAACCATGGTAAGGCTTAGCTAACCGTCCATGGTCTATAAGCTTGGAGAGCAAGCTACTAACTTAGCTTGCTTGGTAAGAAAGCTTAAGGACAAGCTTGTGCTTCAAGCTTCTAAGCTTGAGAAGGATCAAGCAATCCGGCCAAGTGACACCTAGGCAAGGTGGGCGGCTCATGGACTTAATTATGCTCCAACCGGTTTTGAAAAAATGTTGATTTGGTTTAGTTAGGTTCATCCAATGTGAATGGAACGTAGCTAAATCAAATCTATAAAAAATTAGGAGCAAAATGAGTCTAATATGTAAAATTTTTCCTAGGCCCATCTCTTGGTCCAATTGCTAGTAACACTCTCTAGCTTGTTAGTCACACTCTCTAGCTTGCTAATGCCACTCCCAATCCTACTACTAGAAAAATAAGAAAAGAGTGTATTTCTAGATTAGGTTAAATGGAGTCAAAGTGCCCAAGTAACCTACCCTAGAAACAATATTCAATAGCTAATAAAAGGAAATAAAGTGTCTCTTAAATACAAAGGCAAAAATACACCTATACAAGTATCTACTATATACAAGGTACAAGAAATCAAACTATACAATGTATGTAAAATAGAGACTATGAGACTAAAAAGAGGAATCACACTCAATACTCATATTGAGCTTAGGTCTAAGAAGTACCTCCTCTGTAGAAGCCTCCTCTAGCCTCCTAACCATGGACCTAGTTAAAGGCCCAATGGTCTTCAAGTGTGAGCCTCATTGGATCAACCTTCACCCTTCTTGGTTTTACCTCTTCCAAAGAGATCCATGGGGATTAGATTTCCATCACCTTATCTACCTTAGACTCAGATAATGCGTCGTAGATGTTCGAAGCTTTGATTAATTTTATTATCTTCAGTCATGTTTATTTTTTTTTTGTTTTTAAGCTCTATGATTGATTTTAGATTTTTGTGATAAAAGAGAGAAGGGAATGAAACAGAGATTTGTAGAAATGACGTATTTTATTGATGAATGTAAAAACTTATACAAGCCCTTATTTGAACTCCTGACCGTGGGCAAAGGTCATGAGTTTGAGCATGAATTTAATTTAATTTAATTTTTTTTTTTAAAAAGAGAGCCCCTTACTCTAGTAATCTCTCAACTTTATACTCCAAGGTCACTCCTCATCATGCTTGTGTAATGGGTGCTTGTCGATGCTAGGTATGTTGGTGTCAAATTTCAACCACCCAACGTCTATAAGTCCTTGCACATGGAATTTTAGGGCCTTGCATCACTCCACGGAGTGCCCCAGAGAGTCAGAATGATAGTCACACCTTTCCTCAGGTTTGTACCATGGTGGATAAGGGGGGTCCATCTTCTTTGTTGGAGGAAGTCAGACTAACATCGAAGCCTCCAGGAATTGGGGTAGTAGTTCTGCGTGTGTGGTGGGGATTTTTCCTATTACCTTGTCATCTCTAGGCTTTACCTGTGGTGCAACTCGACTCTTTGGAGCAAAAATGATGGTGTAGACCCCTTCTTACCTCTTCTTTTCATAGGTTTTCCTAGGGTCGTAACTTGTCGGAGTCTTCCCTATCCTCTCGCTTTTTAAACCTTGCTCAACCCTTTCACCTAAGGTGACTATGTCAACAAAAAGGGTCGAGGTGTTCCCTATAAGATCTGATGATCATTGTCACCATCTCCTTGTCAGATAATGAAGGCTCTATTTGTACAGCCAATTCTCTCCATCTGTGTGCATAAGTTTTGAAGGACTCGTCGCCCTTCTTACTTAAGCTTTGTAAATTAGACCTATTAGGAATTAAGTCGATGTTGTACTTGTACTAACGGAGAAAAGCGTTGGCTAACTATTTCCATGTTTGCATCTTCATCCATCCAGCTGCATGTACCAGTTGAGTGTAGCATCTGAAAGGCTTTCCTGAAAATAGTGTATCAGAAGCTTTTCATTGCCTACATGGGCTGCCATCTTCCTACAATACATTGTCAGATGTCCTTTTAGACAACTGGCTCTAGTGTACTTTTGGAAGTTAGGGATTTTGAACTTGGTGGGGAATTGGATATCCTGCACCAAGCACATATTCACAGCCTCTTAAACGTTAAAATTGTGGCCTTCCACAACTCTCAGTATTTCTTCCAAGGCGTTCAGATGATCCTTGGAAATGTCACCGATGTTGCTGGCACTATTATCGCAGTGCTGCAATTTGTTCATGGCCTCGTGCATTCTATCCATTTGTTCCTTGAGTTGTCCAAGCTCCTCATTGAGGACACGATTTCATTCCTATAGATCTTCCATAGCTTTTATATTTTGAGCTCGTGTGAGTATGTAATGTTGAAAAGTCACCTTTGAGGGATAAGATAATTTCCTATCAAGCTTATTTAAATGATAATGCATGAAGGGGGTATTTCAACAAAGACTTGGTAACCACTCCTTTGAACATGAAATCATAGTGTCCCTTTTTGTAATTTTTTACGATGTGACAAAGGTCACACTAATTGGAGTTCATTAGTCTTTGTGAGAAATCTCCTTGTGATCCTAGAAATGTATATGGTACACATGTCTCTCTTTTTCTTTACTCTCCTTTTATTTATTTATTTATTTATTTATTTTTTATTTTTCAGAAAATGCATGATGCTGCCCCTTTTTAAAGAAGGGATGTATGCTTCTCCCATAGATTTTATTTTCACACTGTTTTCCCTCATGATAATGCATTTTTATTTTTGTATTTTTCTTTACCTTAGGGAAATTATAAAAATATAAACGAATGGTTTGAATAAACAAAATGCAATAAACATATGCTCATACTAAGTCAACCACAAACAGTCACATCCAAATCCTTGGTCTGTGGTCCCTGTTAAGAAATGTGCATCGCATAGGATAGTTCTAATCTCATTGGTCTTAAGGCCCCCAAGGTGCCCCCATTATAGGCACCCAGTATCTCTGTCGCTGTCACTTGGAAAACTTTAAGGTCTGTCGCGGTATTTTGGGCTAGAGTAACCAGCTATCATCTTGAGTGTGATTTTTGACAAGGCTCCCAGGTTCCAAGGCCAAAGTTGGGTCGGTGGTACGTCAACCATGTTAGAAAAGAATGGCCTAATCTAAGAGGGGGGTGTGAATTGGATTCTATGACACTTAAAAAATTTATCAGAGTTTTAAGGATCTTTATTTCAACTTAAACTTTTCTAATATGAATTTTCAAAGAAGTTTCTTGAAAGACTTGCCAATGGGAATGAGACCTATATACTTTCTTGATTAATCTTGATTAAGTTCAGTTTAACCAGGATCATCCATTTTATCACTCAATTAAGATCTTGCTCAATGTAAGAGATAAGGGTGAGAGAAGAATGCATAAGTATTTTTATCCTGGTTCAGCCACTCCACATGTGACCTACATCCAGTCCTCAATCATAACCTGATCAAGATTTATTCCAGTATCTCAATGAAGAAGTTTTACAAGCATATCACACATGCATATACTCCTACATTCAAGATAACCACTTTTTTGCCCCCAAGAAAACACTTCTTGTAGAAACCCACTACAAGAATTCCTTACCACTTGAGACACCTACTCAAGATTTCCCTTACACATTACACAAATTTAAAGGAACGAATTCACCTGGAAGCTAAACAAATCAGACTGCGAATTCCAAAAAAATCTTAATCTTCCTCTCCCAAGAATGTAGTGATGATGATGGTCTCTTTCAAAGCATTTCAAAAAATGTTTTTCTTCTTGATTTCATAAAGAAAACACTCCAAGAAGGTCACAAAGACTTCACAATATCAGTTTTTCTCTCTTTTGTTTTTAGTTCATCTCACTTGTTAAGTTTCAAAGTATGAAAGTTAATTTATAAAGTTTTCAGATCTAGATAATCGATTATTTTCAAGGATAATCTATTATTTTGTTCTTCATGATTTCTGGAAACTACTCAAGAACAGAATAGTCGATTATTTTGCAAGATAATCGATTATTACAGCAAGGCTCTTTTCATCCGTTGTTGGAATAACCAATTACACTTAATGATAATCGATTATTTTGAGTTAGCTTTCAAAAACTCAATTTTATACTTCAAAAATCTTTCCAAGTATTTTAAATCATCATCACACTTACTCTTGGTCAATTTACATTAAGATTAACTCATGCATAAAGCATACACATGCAAAATAAACTAATTAAAGCAATACAACACATAAGAACTTATGAGCTACTCCTATTACACATCATGATATTCATATCTTCCTTTCTTGACTGGTTTGTGTCCTTGGTCAGCTTCAACTCCTTTGTTATCATCAAAACTCTCAGACTCTATCCTTTGTTATCATCAAAAATTTTAGACTTCAGGGCTGAGTTGATTCATTACCCCATGAATCTCAACAATCTCCCTTTTTTGATGATGACTAACCAATATGTTTTGCAAACCAGCATTCCACATTGTTAGATATGAGTAACTTATTATGCCTTGTTAATATTCATACCTGTAAAACAACTCAAACCTTTCTCCCCCTTTGGACAACATCATAAACATACAGGTATATATGTATATATATATATATATATATATATATATATATATATATATATATATGTCCAGATATAGAGAATTAATTTTTGCAAATTGCATATGTATAGATATATGCACAAGAGTTACTTGCCCAAGATCAATGCCACAAGACTGAATTGATAACAAGAAATCAATCAAACAACTTTTTCATAGGCATTGTTCCAATATATCCAAATTAATACCATATTTCATATCAGAGCGTTTGATACCATATTAGCACAATTGTATTTCAAACACAATACATCAACCACATTCTCATAAGTATTATCTCAAATGCACCAACAAACATTAACAAATATGTATTAAATTTATCACAAATGTATGCCAATGCTCAAACCACAATATGGCAATATCAAAATTCAAATAAATGTAACCATGATGAAATCATACCAAACACAATATAAAAACATCACCAAATTTTAAATTGCTCTAGAAATTAAAATTTTTCAAACCAAAATAACCAAAATAAAACCAAATTGTTCAGACCTTAAAACTATTAGAACCCAATTGAAATTTTGAACAGAAATTTAAAACTAAAATTTGAACTATAACTTCTAAAAATAGAACATTAAAACTCCTAAACGCATCACTCTGAATCCTCTTAAAGCCCAAGTTGAGCCTTAATTCTTGCAATTTCATGATCAAGGTTATCAAACTGATCAAGAATGCAAGAATAATATGACTCATGCTTCCTTTTCATTTCCATGACAGCATCAAGCTTATTGATCATAATCTGTTCAAACGAAGAAAATGCTTTAGGTTCCAATTCTTGCTCTTGTACTGGTTCAGGCTCCACTTGTGGTGGCAATTCCTCATCATGAGATGGAACTCCATCTTCGTCCGTTGCCAGTTCTGGTGTTGGAGGAACATCACCTTTGAGTACCCACTTATCTTCTTGTTTTAGCAACCCCATATGATGCAAAGAATATTTTTCAATCTTGTTTGAGGCATGGAGAATTATCTTTTTCTCCTCTTGAAGATCTACTCAAGCCTTATCAAATGTTCTTAACAATAATAAAGCATAGGGTATAGGACCATCCTTCTTTCTCCTAGCTTTCTAGATACAATCATTCACAACAGATACCCAGTATATCTTTTCCTTTTTCTTAATTACATGCATCAACAAAATATCATCTGTAGACATCTGAGCATGATAATGAAGCCTAGGTTTAAGCATCCAATCTATTATAAAAGAAAATTAACCTGGAGTTTTTCTTCATACCTCCAGCAAAAAATTTGTTGTAATTTGTGGTCTTCGGGTTTCTTTGACAATCCCTAAAGGTTGTTAGCACTTCAAAGTCACCAAAATTGAAAGGTTGAGGCTTCATACTTCCTGTTCCACTCAGCCCAGCCACTTCTTTCAAAGTTGGTCCATCAAGCTTTATGAGCTTTCCTTTCACCACTGATTGCATTATTCCTTCGTTGCTCGAGGCGAAGCATAAAAATAGCCTAATAAGCTCCAGGTAATACGGACCTTCCAGCTCCAAGAACTTCCCAAGCTCTTGATGCTCCAAGAGAGGAGGAAAACTGAAACCCTCACTCTTGAACCACTCCAACTTCAAAGTCTTTGGAGGAATGATTCTCCTACCCGCATACCACTCAAAGTAGTAGTCTTGGGTTTCTTTGTCAGCAAACCATTTGGAGATTAGTTGTTCAGCTCCTGTGGGCAAAGTAGGTCTTTTTCTCCCCCTGACTTCAAGCTTCTTGATTCTCTTTGAAGATGAGGCCATTTTGTGATTAAAGACTGGTTCTTGATTTGGAGAAGAGAAGATAAAGATGAATGCTTAGGGTTAGGGTTTGTGTGTTAATCTTGAGAGAATGAATGAGTTTTATAGAAAATAAGAGGGTTAAGTGATTTTCAAAACCCTATACACGGATTAGGTAGAAGAGAGGTGCCACTTATGAAGGAAAGTAGGAGGTTGGAAGTTGGCGCGAATAATTTCGTTCTAAAACCGTCTTGGAAAACCAAGGGTCGCGTAAATAATCGATTATCTACACAAATAATCGATTATTTGTATAAGTAAGATCAGTTTGAAAACCCTGTTTGCACTAAATAATCGATTATTTTCAGAATAATCGGTTATTCCAGAGACTAATGTTTCACTTTTGCTCCCAGATAATCGATTATTTCTAGAATAATCTATTATTCCAGAGACTCACTCTTTCTAACCTTCCCAGATAATCGATTATTTTCCAAATAATTGATTATTCCAGAGACTTCTAGAATTCAACTTCTTCCCAGAAAATCGATTATCTTCATAATAATCGATTATTTTCCTAATATTACTTAAAATAATCAATTAAATTTTACAATAATCGATTATTTCAGAGAAGTTTTGTTTCACTATTTTAAACCTTATAAAACTTTCCTCATCCATTTCAACTTTTACAAACACTATTTTATAAACCATACTTCAATGTTTTATACACACATAATCAAGTTTTATTCAAACAATCACACTCAAGTGCACATTCACAATCAATTCAAGCAAGACTCATTGATCATCCCATGTTCAATTCTCAATTGATTAAATCTTTCTTTTGGTAGAGGTTTTGTAAATATATCAGCTAATTGTTTATTTTTTTCAACAAACACTACTACACAATCATTCTTTTGGACATGATCTCTTAAAAAATGATGTCTTATTTCTATGTGCTTTGTCCTAGAGTGTAAGATTGGATATTTTGTGAGATTGATTGCACTTGTGTTATCGCATCTTAAAGGAATTTTGTTGAATTCAGTTCCATAATCTTTTAATTGTTGTTTCATCCAGAGGATTTGTGCACAACAGCTGCCAACACTATGTATTCAGCCTCAGCTATACTTAAAGCAACACATGCTTGCTTTTTGCTATGCCATGAGACAAGTGCACTTCCAAGTAGGTGACAAGTACCACTTGTGCTATTCCTATCAAGTCTATACACAACATAGTCTGAATCTGAATATCCTATCAGACTTAGTGAGACTCCTTTGGATACCATAAACTCACATTTGTTGTTCCTCTTAGATATTTAAGAATTCTTTTAACAGATTTCATATGAGACTCTTTTGGATTTTCCTGAAATCTTGCACACAAGCACACAACAAACATTATATCAGGTCTACTAGCTGTCAAATATAAAAGTGAACCAATAATACCTCTGTATTTTGAGTTGTCAACAACTATCCCTTTCTCATCCAAGTCAAGATTGCATGAGTTTGACATTGGTGTTGCAACTTCCTTACACCTTTCCATACCAAACTTTTTCAATAGTTCATTGCAATACTTACTTTGAACTATAATGATTCCATCACTCATTTGCTTAATTTGCAACCCCAAGAAAAATGTAAGCTCTCCCATCATGAACATCTCAAATTCACCTTGCATGGTCTTAGAAAATTCTTTTCATAGAGAGAGGTTAGTAGATCCAAAAACAATGTCATCCACACAGATTTGAACATACATTGTATCATTCTTAAATTTCTTTTCAAACAATGTATTATCTACTTTACCTCTAACATAGTCATTCTCAATCAAAAATTTGCTCAGCCTATCATACCATGAACTTGGAGCTTGTTTCAAACCATAGAGTGCCTTTTTAAGTTTATACACATGATTTGGATACTTAAAATCAACAAAACTAGGTGGTTGTTCTACATAAACTTCTTCTTGTATGAAACCATTTAGAAAAGCACTCTTTACATCCATTTGGTATAGCTTGAAGTTCATTATTGAAGCATAAGCAAGTAGCAATCTAATGGCTTTTATCCTTGGTACAGGGGCAAAAGTTTCATCATAATCAATTTCCTCTTCTTAATTATACCCCTTAGCCACTAACCTTGCCTTATTTCTTATAATGATTCCATATTCATCAAGCTTATTCCTAAAAACCCATTTAGTTCCAAAAATTGGATAATCACTTGGTAATGGCACTAAATCCCAAACTTCGTTCCTTTCAAATTGGTTTAGTTCCTCTTACATAGCCATTAACCAATGTTCATCATGCAGTGCTTCATCTATTATTTGGGGTTCAACTGGTGAAACAAAAGCCATAGTGTTGCAAATATTCTTGATGGATCTTATAGTTGTCACTCCTTGACCAATGCACTACAAGAAAAAATGTTATTATCAACGGAATATTACCTACGAAATTTTTTCCGTAGGTAATATTTAGTTATCTACGGAATATTACCTATGGAATTTTTTCGTAGGTAATTTTTAGTTATCTACGGAATATTACCTACGGAATTTTTTCCGTAAGTAATGTCTGGTTATATACGGAATATTACCTACGGAATTTTTTCCGTAGGTAATTTTTAGTTATCTACGGAATTTTTCCGTAGGTAATTTTTAGTTACCTACGAAATTTTTTCCTTAAGTAATATTTAAGATTTTCTACAGAATTTTTTATTATATATATATATTTTTCTTTTAATACAATGTAGAAATGAAATGCGTATATTATTTTTCGTTTAATATTTTAAAGTTTAATATTAGTAATAATTTATTTTATTTTTTAAAAAAATTGTATTATAGTATGTAAATAGAATACGAATTTATCTTTCAATAAACTTATAAATTTTACTTTATTATATAAATCAACAAGTTTAATATTTAAGAAGATAAATAAAATTTTATATAATTTTAATATATTATAGTAAATTTAATATAATAATAATAATAATAATAATAATAATAATTATTATTATTATTATTTTTATTCATTTTTATTCAAATAGATCTATTTTTAAGTGTAATATAAGTTTTGTTTTTTAAATAACTTGTAGCGTATGTTTTAAACTAAATAGATTATAATAAAAAATAAATATTATTAAAAATTATCAATTTAAATTTTTTATTTTTATAAATTAATGATGATAAAAAATAACATACTAATATTTGGTTTTAAATTTGATATGAAAATATT
The DNA here is from genome assembly GCF_000230855.2 of Cajanus cajan. Classification (NCBI taxonomy): domain Eukaryota; kingdom Viridiplantae; phylum Streptophyta; class Magnoliopsida; order Fabales; family Fabaceae; genus Cajanus; species Cajanus cajan. The sequence goes on from NC_138525.1 coordinate 46,778,027, forward strand.
ATAATATAATTAGATAAGATTTTAAATTAGTATTTTATTAATGGTTGATAATTAGAAAAAAAAAAAAGAATAAATATATTTTTTTGAATTTTATATCTTAAATTCAAGATGAATAAATATATTAAGTTAATTAATTAATAATTTATTTAAAATGTTAAATTTTAGTTACCTACGAAATTTTTTCCATAGGTAATATTTACTACCTACGGAATTTTTTCCACAGGTAATTTTTAGTTACCTACGAAATTTTTTCCGTAGGTAATGTTTAGTTATCTACAGAATATTACCTATAGAATTTTTTCTGTAGGTATTATTTAAGATTTTATTTTCTCACAAATTTAATTATATATATATTTTTCCTTTAATACAATGTAGAAACGAAATACGTACATTATTTTTCTTTTAATATTTTAAAGTTTAATATTAGTAATAATTTATTTTCTTTTTTAAAAAATTGTAATAAAGTATGTAAATAGAATATGAATTTATCTTTCAACAAACTTATAAATTTTACTTTATTATATAAATCATCAATTTTAATATTTAAAAGGATAAATAAAATTATATAAAATTTAATATATTATAGTAAATTTAATATAATAATAATAATAATTATTATTATTTTTAATATTATTATTCATTTTCATTCAAATAGATCAATTTTTAAGTGTAATATATGTTTTTTTTAAATAACTTGTAGCGTATGCTTTTAAATTAAATAGATTATAGTAAAAAATAAATATTATTAAAAATTATCATTTTAAATTTTTTATTTTTATAAATTAATGATGATAAAAAATAACATACTAATATTTGGTTTTAAATTTGATATGAAAATATTATAATATAATTAGATAAGATTTTAAATTAGTATTTTATTAATGATTGATAATTAGAAAATAAAACAAGAATAAATATATTTTTTTGAATTTTATATTTTAAATTTAAGATGAATAAATATATTAAGTTAATTAATTAACAATTTATTTAAAATGTTAAATTTTAATTTATAAAAATAATATTTTAAAAGAGAAGGGTTATAATAACACCAGTGTAATAATAAGATATATTTACAATGTTAAAATTTAATTTATTAAAATAATATTTTAAATATGAATTTTATAAATTCAACCGTTAGTTTAAAAGTTTTTTACTCTTAGCTCATATATACAAAATTTTATATTAATTCAAGATTATTTGATACTTCATTCTTGTAAAACAAAATTGACATAATATATACATTTCAAAATATACTAAAATATGAACTCTTTGATTACCTTCAAGTTGTTGTTCAATTTTAACAAAATTTGATATAAACATATAAATTGATATGAACTTTCGATCTAACGGTTGGATTTATAAAATTCATATTTAATATAAAGTTATTGAGCGGTGTAATACTTAGTAAAAATTACACTGGTGTTATTATAGCCCTTATCATTTTAAAATATATAAATTATTATTTAAACTTTTAAATTTATAATAAATAATTTAAATTCTATCATAATATTAATTTTAAATATAAATAAGTAGATTGCTAATTATACAAGTAAGTATATATATATATATAAAGATTAATTAAATATAATATAATTATTATTATTGGTAATATAATTATTATATATATTTTTATATTTTTATAGCGGTCTGGACATACCAAAATGAAAGGGATTCAAAAATAGTATAAGTATGAGATTGTATAGTTGAGAATGACTTAAATGAATTAATTTGTACTACTTATACTGATAACATGCATTAGCTTTTCTGTAGCCCATTTCATCAGAACTCCACAGTTAAGCGTGCTTGAGCTGGAGTAGTACAAGGATGAGTGACCTTCTGGGAAATTTCCCAGAAAATGTGCAGTAAGGACAAAACACGTTAAAAAGTCAAGTGTCATGAAATAGCATCCTTGAGAGGCCAAATATGAGGGTTGTTACATTAATAAATTTATTAAAATTAAAAAAAAATTTCGTAGTTAACGTTACCTACGGAATTTTCCATAGGTAACGTTACCTACAGAAATTTTGTAGGTAACGTTACCTACGGAAAATTTCCGTAAGTAACGTTATCTACGAGCTTATTACCTACGGATTATTTTATGTAGGTAATCCGTAGGTAATTAACAGTTACCTACGGATTTTCAGCATTATCTACGGATTTCTTCCGTACATAATGCTGATTTTTCTTGTAGTGAATGTTTCCAATTATATTTTCAATTGATAAAACCTTAGAAGTCTTCCATTCCTTAGGCAACTATTCACTTGTCTTTATTTCAATGGTTTCATTTGATTTACTCTCTTTAGGCATTCCACTTTGTTCATTTTCTAAGGGAGGTTGATCAAGAAAATCAGTTAAGTCCTCTATTTCAGTTTACTTTGTTTCTTGCTTGTTGGTTTCATCAAACACAACATGTTCTGATTCTTCAACTACTAGAGTTCTCTTATTATATACTCTATAGGCTTTGCTATTTGTAGAGTAACCCAAGAAAATAACTTCATAAGCTTTAGCATCAAATTTGCCAAGTTGTTCCTTACCATTATTCAACACAAAACATTTACAAACAAATACTCTGAAGTATGAGATATTAGGCTTCCTTCCATTATAAATCTCATTAGGTGTTCTTTTTAGAATAGGTCTAATTAGAACCTTATTTAACACATGACGTGCTAGGTTAATTGCATCAGCCCAAAAGTATTTAAGTAGTTTAGTCTCATTCAACATAGTTCTAGCTAATTCCTGATGGAGGACCATCCTTGGTACTTCACTTCATGTGAGACCCATCACATGGTTCATGGCTATGGCCAATTTGAGTAGTATAGAATTTATTGTTTTATTCCAATTTTACCCTTGTATTTTGGGGTATTTTAGTCATAGGATTTATTTTCTTTGTATTTCCCATTTTACCCTTGTATTATGGGGTGCTTTAGATGATTAGGGTTTTAATTTTGGGCTAGGGTGTTACATGAGGAGGTGACGCATTTTTGGTGAGCATTGGACCTATTTTTGGTGTTAGAAAGGCTTAGGCCCAAGTGGAGGGCAAAGGTTGCATGGACTTATCATGCACCTAGAAATAGCCAATCTAACCCCTTAGATTCCATCCTTGGCCACCAAGTAGCATCTAGGGTTCATTTGGCATTTCATTTGGAGTGCATTTGCCTTGTGAATTTCGGCCATGCATTGCTCCAAATGCAACCCTAGATGCCTCCCCTCCTATAAATACCCAACACCCCACCACTTGTAAATATTTTGGAATATATGAATTTGAGTGAGCCTTTTTGTGCCTCAAATCTTCTCCTTAGTCACTAGGTTAACTTTGGCTAACCTTCTCCTATCTCCACCCTTGGAGAGTGAGAACCCTAGAGTGGCCTCCATTTACCTTTGGAGTGAGCCAACCTTGTGAGCACCAAACACCTTAACCCTAAACACTTCCGCCAACCATCTATACCTCACGTCTATCTTCCTTTCCCATCAAAGTCATCCTTTTTCTCTACCCTTTGGTGAGCCTAGATCAAGGGCAAGGTCTTCCCTTTCATACTCTACTTCAACCATGGAAGGAGGAAGTCATCAAGTGGTATCAAGAGCCAAGGTTCATCAAGGGTAAACGTTATTTTTTCCTTGTCTCCTTTGTCTTCTTTCCATTCGGTCTTTGTCTCTCTTTTGCTTTCTTTGTATGACCGAATGTTTGGGTTCATATTCTTGCTTCTTGTGAACCTTCCTTGAACATTTTAGGTTTCCATTATTAGGTGTTGCCATGCTTTTCATTTTCTTGAGTCTCACATGAACATGAAGAACATGCTATGAACATGCTTTTTGACTTTTGAATCCACCTGAAGTTTTGTCATTTTTGTTTCCTATATTTTTGTCTACATAAATTCCATGTATGTGCCAAACACTTTGCATGAAACACATGAACAAAATATGCCATATTGCATTACATAGTGGGCGTGACATATAACTTTCTTTTTAGGAGTCATTCATGCATGCTACCTAGTCCTAGCATGTTCTATGTGATTTTTGATTTCCATGTGTAAACATTTCCTTGCACATGCATAACCGCCCACTCTCCTTGCATTCTCACTTGATTTGGTCATCTTTCTATGCCTAAAGAAACCCTAAAAGAATCTAAGAGGTGTGCTGAAAAATTTTGTGCCAACAACTTGTACTAGATAGTACAAGTCATTTTCCACTCAAAAGATACCCTAAACACCTCTAAAATGACGCCACTTGTCTTCATCTCTTCTCCTAAAATTTGACCTAATTTTCACCACCCACAAGTGCAAAACCTAAGCAACAATGGGCTGAACATTAAAGAAAAGAAATTGGACCCAAGAAGCCTAAAAGAAATTGACGTGAAAAATAGAACAAAAGAAGAAAAAGTATAAAAAAAAATTGGACCAAAAAGGACTTGTTGCTAGACTTGTGGACTTGGACCCTTTACCTAAGCATTTGGAGTTGGACTTGTGACATTTTTGGACCATTGTTGAGACCTTAATATTGGCTGGACCGAATCACTAAAAGACTTAATCAAGTGAGCATAAACACTAATCCACTCTAGTGCCTTTCTAGGATTAATCTTTTGTGTTCTTCCTTTTTTTTGATTGAGTCTTAATTTTTAGTTTGTCTTTCTTTGGCCTCTTTTGTTTTGTCTCCATCAATTCTCCTTGAGTTTAGCCTTCCTAATTGTGCTTTTTCAGTTTTATTTCTTGGACTCTTGCTCTTTGGGTTGGTTTCACTTTACTTGTAGGTGAAGAACTTCTCTAGCAAACTATCACACCCTTTGGTGGATTTGAGTGGAGGAGTGAACCGAAGCCAAACCTAGCCTTTGGAGGGATTTCACTACACTAAAAGGAGTGATCAAACACTTGGAGAGGACTAACAAGTTTGCTCTTTGTGAAGGAACCCAAGTGGAGGAGTTTGAAGACTTAGACTTGTGTTTTTCATAATTTTGCTTAATTTTTCTTCTTCTCGGCCTAGTGTGTTTTTGGGCCTTAGTTTCATTCTTTTTGGTTTGTAATTTGGCCATTCTTAAATCTCTTCATTTTGGTTTAGCTTCGTGTAGTTTGAAGGTGATTTGAAAACCTTCACCTAGGACCTCGACTAGAATATGTTTTAAGTGCTTTTCTTTTGCATGCTTTATAGTTTTTGGTAGTATAATTGTTAGGACTCTTATCTTTGCTCCAATTTACGTTTAGAAGGCCTTTGCCTACTAGGGGTAACGTGCACACACACACTTTACTATTGTGCCAAATTGTTTTGTAAGAAAAGTAGAAAAGGCTTAGTGATTTTTACTTGATAGGGCTTGGTTATTAAGTGATTCTTTGTAGTCCACCTCCCCTTGAAAGTTCACTTTGTACACTTAGGCCTTTTCCTACCTATCTTGCACCTTGAAAACCCTTTTTGTGAAAACCTTTTTATCACTCACTCTTTGTGAAAACCATTTCAAACCCTTTTTGAAAAACAACTTTGTGAAAACCTTTTTGGATCAAAGATGAGTGATCACTCTAGTGTCCATGGTCATAATTCTCGTAGTACTAGGTCTAGTGTTAGGGATGAACTTAGGGAATTGAAAGATTACCTAAGAAAAAAAGAAGAGGAAAATATAAAAAGAGAGGAAGAATTGAGAAGAAAAGAAAAAGAGTTTGAAAGAAATAATGAAGAAATAAAAAGATTGCTTGAAAGACTAGTTGTGGGAGGAGAGGCTAGTGGTTCAAGACCAAGAGTCACTTCTCCTCAACCCTCAAGAGGTAAGGGGCATATGCATTCAAGTGTTCATGAGGAAAAAGGGCATCATACCCAACCTGCAAGTGATATCTTCTTTAGTAGTCATCACAATGATGATTACTATCAAAGACCCCCAAGGTATCATAGAAATAGGGAGTCTTCCAATAGGGAACCTAACATCACTCTTCCCCCATTTCATGGCAAAGATAATGTTGAAAGTTATTTAGATTGGGAAATGAAAGTTGAACAACTTTTCTCTTGCCATGGAATAAGTGAAGATAGGAAGGTTTCTTTAGCAACCCTTAGCTTCCAAGGGCATGCTATGTATTGGTGGACCTCCTTAGAAAAAGAAAGGAGAATAAATCATGAGCCCCCAATCCAATATTGGAATGAGCTCCGTAGTGCCTTAAGAAGGAGGCATATTCCTCCATACTATGACCGAGAGCTTATGGACAAGCTACAAAGATTGAAACAAGGGTCCTCTAGTGTGGAAGAATATAGGCAATCTATGGAGTTGCTAATGATGAGGGCTGGGATTAGGGAGGAAGAGAGGACCACAATCTCTAGATTTCAAAGTGGTCTTAATCTTGAGATAAGAGACAAAGTTGAACTTCTACCTTATAGGGATTTGAATGAACTAGTTCAACTTTGTTCAAGAGTGGAGCATCAACTTACAAGAAAACCTTTTCGAAAAGAATCCACTCCCTCTTATTCCAAGAATTTTAAGAAGGAGGGCCACTCTTCCCTACCTTATCCCAAAGAAGAAAAAGAAAAAGAAAAATCATCTTTTAAAGCACCTTTCAAAGAGTCTAAGTCAAGTGAAATCAAGTGCTTCAAGTGTCTTGGAAGAGGACATATTGCTTCCCAATGTCCTACAAAGAAAACTATGGTTTTAAAAGCCCAAGACCACTATAGTAGCCTTGATGAAGCTACTTCTTCTTCCTCTAGTAGTGAAGAAGAAGCCATAGATTCCGAGGAAGAAATTTTACCTTGTGAAGGAGACCTATTGTTGGTTAGAAGGCTCCTTAACAACCAACCTAGTGAAATTGACCAATCACAAAGAGAGAACTTGTTTCAAACAAAATGCAAGGTCTTAGAAAGCACTTGTTCTCTCATTGTCGATAGTGGGTCTACCTCTAATTGTTTTAGTACTAGATTGGTTGATAAGCTAGCCTTAACTACAAAACCTCATCCTAAACCTTACAAAATGCAATGGATCAATGAGGAAAGAGGTATTGTAGTTAACCAACAAGCAAGCATACCAATCTCTATTGGCAATTATAAAGAAGAAGTTTTGTGTGACATAGTGCCATTAGAGGTTAGTCATGTCTTGCTTGGGAGGCCATGGCAATTTGACAAGCACATAATCCATGATGGCCTCACCAATAAAATAAGTTTCCAACACTTAGGTAAGAAGTTTGTGTGGTGTCCTTTATCACCCTCTCAAGTGAATGAGGACCAACTCAAACTAAAGGCTAAGAAAGATGATGAAGAGAAAAGCAAAAACAAAAACAAAAAGAAAAGAAAAGAAAAAAAGAATTTTTCCTTTGAAGAAATAGGGCTAGGTTCAAAAGAACCTTAACCCTTGTGCCATCCTCCTTCTTTTGGTGCCAAAGAAAGATGGCAATGGAGGATGAGCACCTTTTTAAAAGCCATCATTGCATAAAAGGCACCCAATCCCTAAGATAGATGATTTGGTGAATAAATTGCATGGGGCCAATAATTTAAATGGTGATGCCTCTTTGGCTCTCTCCTTTCCCTAGCACTTTCATTCAACAAATTGTGTACATAGGGATTGCATCGCTAAAAGTTTTAGTATTTTTTACTTCCCTAATTGTGGTTTCACATCTTTTGAAGGATCAATGGAATGGAAGAGCTTAAAGATTTGAGGTCAAATCCTTCTCAAGATGGAGGGTATGATGGAGGACCATCCTTGGTACTTCACTTCCTGTGAGACCCATCACATGGTTCATGGCTATGACCAATTTGAGTAGTATAGAATTTATTGCTTTATTCCAATTTTACCCTTGTATTTTGGGGTATTTTAGTCATAGGATTTATTTTCTTTGTATTTCCCATTTTACCCTTGTATTATGGGGTGCTTTAGATGATTAGGGTTTTAATTTTGGGCTAGGGTGTTACATGAGGAGGTGACGCATTTTTGGTGAGCATTGGACCTATTTTTGGTGTTAGAAAGGCTTAGGCCCAAGTGGAGGGCAAAGGTTGCATGGACTTATCATGCACCTAGAAATAGCCAATCTAACCCCTTAGATTCCATCCTTGGCCACCAAGTAGCATCTAGGGTTCATTTGACATTTCATTTGGAGTGCATTTGCCTTGTGAATTTCGGCCATGCATTGCTCCAAATGCAACCCTAGATGCCTCCCCTCCTATAAATACCCAACACCCCACCACTTGTAAATATTTTGGAATATATGAATTTGAGTGAGCCTTTTTGTGCCTCAAATCTTCTCCTTAGTCACTAGGTTAACTTTGGCTAACCTTCTCCTATCTCCACCCTTGGAGAGTGAGAACCCTAGAGTGGCCTCCATTTACCTTTGGAGTGAGCCAACCTTGTGAGCACCAAACACCTTAACCCTAAACACTTCCGCCAACCATCTATACCTCACCCCTATCTTCCTTTCCCATCAAAGTCATCCTTTTTCTCTACCCTTTGGTGAGCCTAGATCAAGGGCAAGGTCTTCCCTTTCATACTCTACTTCAACCATGGAAGGAGGAAGTCATCAATTCCTCAAGAGACCTATTTTTCCTTTCCACAACCCCATTTTTTTAGGTGTCCTAAGTGATGAAAAATTGTGATTAATGATGCCATGTTCCTCACAGAATTTTTGGAACCAAACATTTTGGAATTCACCTCCATGATCATTTCTAATTGAGGTAATGTTTGTATTTTCCCATTTTAAACAAGCTTAGCAAATTTCTTAAAAGCATTGAAAGCTTCACTCTTATTTGCAAGAAACATAACCCATGTGAATCTTGAATAATCATCTACCAAAACCAGCCCATAGTAATTCCCTCATAGATTCATGGTTCTTGATGGTCTAGAAGTTGAGATCAAATTTTTGCTTTTAAAGCTGGCCTTCACTTGCTTGCCTTTTTGACAAGCATCACATAGTTTGTCCTTTCTGAACTTGAGTTTAGGCAATCCAATTACTTGCTCCTTTCTACTTAATTTTTTTAAATGATCCATGTGTATATGTGCATCTCTTCTATGGCAAAGCCAAATATTATCTTCTTTAGTTATCAAACACTTGTTGTTAGAAATTGCAATTGAATGTTCTAAGTCTAGCATGTAAATGTTGTCAATTCTTTTTCCAATGAATCTAATTTCTTTTGTCAATTTATCACAGATTAAACAACAAGTATTATCAAATTCAAATTTAAATCGTTTGTCACTAAGTTGGCTTATTCTAAGCAAGTTATGTTTCAGCCTTCAACAAGTAATACATTTTCAATCAATGTTAAGGAAGAAGAATTACCAATATTTCCATGACCAAGAATCTTCCCTTTGATGTTGTCACCATATGTAACAAATCCTTCATTCTTGAATTTCAAGCTTGAGAATTTTGAAGGATCTCCAGTCATATGCCTTACCATAGTAACTTTTTGGCTCTCAAGCATTCCTACAAAAAAATCAGAAAATTGATTTAGGTACCCATGTGAATGGTCTTTGATGGTTAGTTTTCAGCCTTTGGGTCTTTTTAATCCAAACAATTTCTCCATTTGGAACACCATATTTCTTAGAATAGAAATTTCTCATTGTATGTCCTTTCTTACAACAATAGAAGCATGTAATTTGTTTTATGAAATTGCCTTTGAATTTAAAAGATTGGTTTCTTTTGAAATTTTTTTTTCTTTTGATGGCATGTTCATGCTTTGATTAAAACCAAGTCCACTTCTATAAAAAACATGTCTTTGCTTTCCCAAAATGATATTCAAATTTGCATTGCCATTTGTGAATTTTGCAAGAGAATTTTTCAAATCAGCATTTTCTTTTTCTAAAAGCTTGCAACTTTGACAATCATCTTTTAAAGAGGAGGAGGTTTCACAATGAGCTTCATTGAAGTTTAAAAGTTTTTGAAGATTTTCATGTTCATTTTTCAAATTTTCAAGATCTTGTTCAGCTCTAATTAGAGCATTTTCATACCATGACAATTTGTCTTTAAGCTTAAAATTTAAAGCATCTAATTTCACAGCCTCTTTGTGAATTTGAATGAAAGCTTCTTGGAGTTGATCATAATCAGGATTAGATTTAAGATCAGAATCACTTACTATTGTATCTTGATCAGCTCTAGCCATCAAACATAAGTTGTTTTCCTCAAATTCAGATTCATCACTTGTTGTGCTTGAGTCATTATCTTCCCAAGCTATGTAGGCTCTTTTTCCTTTGTAGTTTTTCTTCCCTTTCTTTTCCTATTGTTACTTCTTTAGAAGGTTGGGGCATTCAGATTTTACGTGGCCTAGTTTTCCACATTCAAAACAATTGTAAGAAGATGTGCTCCCTTTATCTTATTAGCCTTCTTGTTGAACTTGTAGAGGGAACCCTTTTTCTTTCTTAGGAACTTTCTGAACTTCTTCACCAGCAAATTGAAGTTTTCTGAATCAGAATCTTCGGAGCTTGAGTCCTCACATATTTCTTTTCCTTTGAATGATTTTAAGGCTCTTAGAGACACTTTTTTTCCATTTTTTTCTTGTTGTTCATTTTCTTCAAAAATGTGCAGCTTTTGCTCATGCTCTCTTAGTTTTCAAAAGAGAGTTGCAAGGGTTAATGAAGTTAAATCCTTTGATTCTTCTATTGCAGTAACCTTTGCTTGCCAAGATCTATCCAAGCATTGTAGAACCTTCAAATTTAGTTCTTCTTCTTCAAATTTCCTGCCAAGATCAACAAGGTGATTTATCAAGTTTGTAAACCATTTTTGAAAATCAGAAATTGATTCACCATGATTCATTCTCAATAATTCATATTCTCTTATAAGTGTAGACCCCTAAAATTGTCCGGGTCGGAAATAAAGCTTGAAGACTCTCGAAGACTGAAGGAAGATCAGCCAGAAGGACTCCTGGAAGGCCCTAGGAGGGTTCTCTGTAGGTCTAGAGGTCTTAGAATAGCTCAAAATAAGAAGTGGAGGGAATGAAGCCCAATACGGCCGTACTGAACTTAATACGGCCGTATTGAAGCTTCAATACGGCCGCAGTGAACTCAATACGGCGTATTGAAGTTTCTGAAACTTCAATACGGCCGTACTGAAATCAATACGGCCGTATTGAAGCTTCAATATAGCCGCAGTGAACTCAATACGGGCGCATTGAAATTTCTGAATTTCAATACGGCCGTATTGAACTCAATACGACCGTATTGAAGTTCAAAAATTTCAATACGGCCGTATTACTTCTGTAGGCCGTATTGCGCCTATTCCCTATAAATATGACGTCAATTGGACGTCATTCCACACTTTTTCACATAGTTTTGACTCCCTCCTTGAGTATTTTGGGGTTTTTGAGCAGTGTTCTGCCCTAGAAATCTCTCTGGGAGTCGATCCGACGAAGTTCTGGAATTCCGAGCACTTAGCTTGGAGATTCGAACCTAGTCGAAGGGAAATCCTCCGGATTTCCATAGTTAAAATTTTATAGGAGGGAGCGAGCGGGCTTGTAGAGCGAGGGAACGCCAAAAAGCTTCCCAGTTTTACGAAATATATAAAAGCACGCTTCAAGAGGTTTCTTCTTAAATCCTTCCTTTTACTGCTTTCTGTGTGCATATTTAAACTGTCATCATGTAGATAGTTAATTTATAATCGCTTATAATAAATAGGGGTAATTTAGTAATTTTACGCTATTATTTTAGAAATAATCTGTCATAGGGAACCCGAAAGGGGCGCTGTGGGGTGCTAACACCTTCCCCACGCGTAACCGACTCCCTTACCCAACTCTGGTTGTAATGGCCAAAGTTGATTTATAAAATCAATTGCCTTATCCCTTTTTCCAATGTTTTGAGTAAAACATTGGTGGCGACTCCACGAACCCTCCTTTTGCGAAAACCACTAATCCATGGAGGGTCCCGCTTGGGATTAATATGGATTGGTGAGACATTTAATAAATAAATTGGATAAGATCGACAAGGTCTCAGTTTGAGAACAAGTCGTTCTAATAATCCAATACATTTTCAAACTAAAATAAAAGCGAGCTCGACCGTCTTCGCGACCGCCGAGGCCCGTTTGGGCCGGTGGCGACAGATGGCGACTCCACTGGGGAAGCTTCGAGAGTCAGTCCCATTTAGTGACAGATTGTTTTTAACAAATAATAGTTAAAAATTACTTCATTACCCCTTGATTGTATGATAATATGATTTATTTTGTGGCTTTAAATAACTGTTGTATGTTTAATTTCCGCAATTGTTTGAAATAAAAATTGCACACAAACCTTTGCACACAACAGTTCCCTCTATACCCGGGGGCATGAGTGGTAATCCATAGGGAGTGGATGTTAGTACGGCCGGTTGAATGGGTCTATAGGAGCCTACGAGACCGTTGTCGGAAAAACATCACTCAAGGTGATAACCATGAACTTGAGTCCGACAGTGCGTTGGAGCTTTCCATCGACTTACGACGAGAGGAATTGGGTCCCTATAATGGGGGCACCTTGGGGGCCTTTGACCAAGTGAGAACAGTTAGAACCACCTTGAATATGCACTTTTCTGCAGGAGACCCCTACCTCGTGATTCGCTCGTGACTGTTCGTGGATGAGTGAATTGTTTGTGCATTGATTATGTGACATTGTATGAGCATACATTGCATTATTTAAACATACAACATTCCTTTTTTTAAAATAAGAATAAATGGGAATAAGAATCTTCCATTACATGGTGTTAACATCTACCTTCATCACATTCATATAGGTAGTTTCCCTTTTCACCCAAAAAATAAATACAAAAAAAGATACAAAATACCCAAAAAAAAAAGAAAAAAGGGTTATTTATCCAAACCAAGCAATATCATGCATCATCTTAGGAACATCCTAAAAACATGATAATGCTTAGTTGAATAAACACTATGCATGCATATTCAACCTCATCATCTCATATCATGCATATAGATCATGGAGAGATCTAGGAGTCATTCATACATCTCTCCTAGTAATCCATTAATAAACATTAATAAAAAGAAAGAAATAATCGATGCGTATATTCAAAGAATGGATCACACGCCGTTCGCCAACAACCGCGCCAAGCGAACACACGTCAACTCCGTTGTTGGTAATCAAGACAAACAAAGGGGAAGGTCCAACACCATTAAGGATCACAGTTCCAAGGCCTTTCCCTTACAAATCAAATAAGGCTGTGCCGTGGATATACGACATCCATTTTTCTGCCGACAGCGATATCTCTAACATCGCTGGGCTTGGGGGCATGACTAGGAGTGGCAGGATCTACACTCCCGAAGATCTTCATGATAAAGCCCCCAAGAATAAAGAAAAAGAAGAAAAGAAAACCGAGGAAAATAAGGAATCCGAGGAGGAGACAGACAAGCTGTTAAAATATATCCGACAGAGCAAGTACTCCATCATGGATCAACTTCATAGGACGCCAGCAAAGATTACGCTGTTGTCGTTGATCCTATGCTCCGAACCGCATCGGCAAGCTCTGTTGAAAGTCTTGAACGAGGCATACGTGTCGCATACTATCTCCCAAGACGAGTTTGAGGGGATTGTTAGTCACATCAAGGCTAATGATCACCTCACCTTCATCGATGAAGAAATCCCCGCCGAGGGATCAAATCACAACCAGCCCTTGCACATCTCTATAAAGTGCAAGGAGTATCACATCGCTAAAGTCTTGGTGGATAATGGATCTTCCTTGAATGTGATGCCTAAAAGAACTCTTGATCAAGTGGCAATCAAGGGAGTCCAAATGCGCCCGAGCAACATGATCGTTCGAGCTTTCGACGGTTCTAAAAGAGAAGTGGTGGGAGAGATCAATCTTCCAATCCAAATTGGACCCACCGTCTTTAATGTCGAATTCCAAGTGATGGATATTACTCCTGCATACAGCTGTCTCCTCGGCCGACCTTGGATTCATGATGCGAAAGCTGTACCCTCTACGCTCCACCAGAAAGTCAAGTTCATAGTGGGTGACAAACTGGTGACTGTACAAGCTGAAGATGACATACTCATCAGCAAGCCATCCAACATACCTTATGTGGAGGCAACAGAGGAAGCTTTGGAAACCGCCTTCCAAGCATTGGAAATTGCCAATGTTGAAACATTTCCCCGAGAAATGAAGAAGGTAGCTCATATGCTCATAAAGAACGGATACTTGCCAGGACAAGGATTAGGCAAGGACTCCCAAGGAATCCCGGAGCTACCCATTATCAAGGACAATCCGGGGAAACAAGGGTTAGGATACAACCCTGTTAAAGATCAAAGAACGAAGAGGAATCAAGATCCTTCTCGACGTTCTTTAAGCCAGATCTTTAGGAAGGCCGGTTCACAATCGTCAAGGCCGGTTGTCGTCATCAAGTGTCCTTTTCCTTCTAATAGGGATGTGTAGACTCAGTGACTATTAGAGATCACTCCTCGGGGACAGCCCGACCCCCGAGCCTCGATAGGGCACATGTTTCCGCTGCGATTATAATAAAATCATTCTTCATTAATTCTTTATTGCTTCTTTTCTTGCTTGCAATAAAATTCTAGACCACATTATTTTAACCCTGTTTGAATAAGCATAAATGAGGTTAAAATCATCTTGATAACAATAAACCCGCATCATTTTTATGTGGAAATGTGCATGACAGCTTGGAGCACCTTTTCTTGGCATCAATAAGTGCCATCATGGATAAAAGAAATCCTAAAGATAATAAGCTCGGCAGGAAACCCAAAAAGGGGACTGCGCAAAAATAAGAGCAAAAGACCCGCTAGGAATCCCACAAAAGGGTGACCTAGGCAAAAGTTAGGGTTACAAAATGAAGACAAAAACCCGCTAGGAATCCCACGAAAAGGGTGACCTAGGCAAAAGTTAGGGTTACAAAATGAATACAAAAGCCCGCTAAGACATCACAAAAGGGTGTTTTAGGCAAAAGTTAGGGCCGTCAAAAAAAAAAAAAAAAAAAAAAGAAAAAAGAAAAAAACAAAATAAATCCATGATGGTACCATCAATTGAATTCAACAAGGGGCTCAAGAAAAGCTATCCAAGTTGTCAAAGCACAATCATTAATAACAAAGATGTGCTTAACCTCATAAGTGTTTAATCGAACAAGCCTAAACACATAAGCCTACCATGGCCAGCCATTCTTACAAAAACCATTTTTTAAAAATAAAATAATCCCCTCTAAAACACAAACCTTTGAAAATATATCCTTTCCTTCTTTTCTCTCTTGTCCCAACGATTTTTGAATAATCTAGTGGAAACATGGAGATATAGTGGTCAATAGGAGGGTTGACATATCTTTTAAAGGAAGGGAAGGATCATTTGGTTGATGACACCAAAATCAAATACGCATCATTCCTCGGTAACAGAAATCGGCAGCGCACAGCCCGTCTAGAGGAATGGCAAAAATCCAAACACAAAAACGCATCGGTTAATTCTTTTGAAAAAAGAATCAAATAGAATTAGGTGCATCATACTGCATACATGCATACAGATGATAGGTGTACTGGAAGATCACTTATTCTCTGTTTATTGAAAAAAACAAAAAAAATATATATATACTTCAGAAAAACAATGCGCCCGTACCATGTTCAGTACACCCGTACTAAAATCAGGGTTATGAACAAAATTTTAACTCAACATAGGCGTACTGAAATGGATGCGGCCGTATTGGCCATAAAGAAATTTTCAAAGACCTCGTCATGAGGCAACCGCATAAAATAGAAAAAATAGAAAAAATTGCTTGTGTATGACAGCAGCAAACAAAATGCAAAGATTCAGAAAATCAACAGCGTCATACAGAATAACTGAGCCTGGAGAGGCTTGCCGAAAGAATACTCTCAAAATAACTGAGCCTGGAGAGGCTTGCCGAAATAATACTCATACAGAATAACTGAGCCTGGAGAGGCTTGCCGAAAGAATACTCTCAGAATAACTGAGCCTGGAGAGGCTCACCGAAATAATACTCTCTCAGAATAATTGAGCCTGGAGAGGCTTGCCGAAATAATACTCGTACAGAATAATTGAGCCTGGAGAGGCTTGCCGAAACAATACTCCCACAGAATAATTGAGCCTGGAGAGGCTTGTCGAAATAATACTCGTACAGAATAATTGAGCCTGGAGAGGCTTGCCGAAATAATACTCTCACAGAATAACTAAGCCTGGAGAGGCTTGCTGAAACAATACTCTCTCAAAATAATTGAGCCTGGAGAGGCTTGCCGAAACAATACTCATACAGAATAATTGAGCTTGGAGAGGCTCGCCGAAATAATACTCTCAGAAATAATTGAGCCTGGAGAGGCTCGCCAAAATAATACTCTCAGAAATAATTGAGCCTGGAGAGGCTCGCCGAAATAATACTCTCTCATAATAACTGAGACATTTCTGTACAGAAAAAGCCGAAAAACAACAGAAAAGGCAAAAATACAGAAAAAGCCAAAAAATGACAAAAAAGGCAAAAATACAGAAAAAGCCAAAAAATGACAAAAAAGGCAAAAATACAGAAAAAGCCAAAAAATGACAAAAAAGGCAAACATACAGAAAAAGTCAAAAGTCGACAAAAAAAGACAAAGATTTCACATCTTTCAGAATAACTGAGCCTGGAGAGGCTCGCCGAAATAATACTCTCAGAATAATTGAGCCTGGAGAGGCTTGCTGAAATAATACTCTTTCAGAATAATTGAGCCTGGAGAGGCTTGCAGAAATAATACTTCCTCAGAATAACTAAAGCCTGGAGAGGCTTGCAGAAATAATACTCCCCCAACTGTACAGAGTAAATGAGCCTGGAGAGGCTCGCAGAAATAATACTCCCCAGAGAAACCTCAACTCAAGCTCACGGAACAAATCCCCAGCGAGAGCTATCAAAGCAAAATCGACGCAATCCCCAATGGAAGTGCGATCATCCAAACAGTATATACAAGTCAAAGGACTTAACACTTCCTCAGTGGAAGATAGCTCTCCGACTCAAAGCGCTGAGTGAGGCTAAGCCTGCAGAGGCTTCCTAAATAATACTCTGGGATACATAAAATCTCTCATTCCCCAATCGCCTACTCAGAGGCATCCCTGCAAAAGGAGAAAAATCAAAAAATATCAATAAATATTCCCCAAGCGGAATCCGGCACTCAGCCAAACACTGAACCCCAATTCCTCAGTCGCCTACATAAGAGGCACTCCTTCAAAAGGAAAAATCATAAAAAGATCAATAATCATTCCCCAAGTGGAATCCGGCTCTCAGCCTATCATTGAACATCAAGATGATCTGCCTAACAGAAGAGGCCAATCACAAACCAATGACAAAATCCCCTGGCGGATAACAGCCTACACAGAGGCAACAAAATCCAAAAATTAAAAAGAGTTACCCGAATAAGGATAACCGGGATACTCCACCAACGTCCAAAGGACGTCAGCCAATCATAAGGCACTGCTCATCTCAGAAAGAGCATCTTCGTGTCTACACCCCAAGGAAACAGAAATTCCTCAATGGGCGCCAACTACTCAATGGAAAGTTGGGACACAAGAACCTATGAGTAACTGCACATCCCCTAGACGGATCCCTGCGTTATCCAGCCCTTAGTGGCACAAAAATCAAAAACAATCGTCGAAGCAGCATCGTGGACTGTGGAGACAAAATCAACATCCAGAATCCCCAGCGGATAACAGCCTACACAGAGGCAGCAAAAATCAGAAAATCAAAAAGAGATACTCGAATAAGGATGAACCGGGACACTCCACCAACGTCAAAGGACGTCAGCCAAACATAAGGCATCGCTCAACTCAGAGAGAAAGAGCATCTGTGTCTACACCCCAAGGAGTCAGAAATTCCCCATGGGTACCCACAATGCAATGCAAGTTGGGGCACAGGAACCTGTGAATGACTGCACATCCCCTAGATGGATCCCTGCGTTATCCAGCCCTCAGTGGCACAAAATCAGAAAAAACCGTCGAAGCAGCATCGTGGACTGTGGAGACAAAATCATCTCAAAGCCTAAAAGGCAATGCTCAGCTACCCAGTTGTCGAGAGCACCGAGGTATGCACAAGTCTGGAGAGACGGTACTCAAACAAGGTCTGGAGAGACGGTACTCAAACAAGGTCTGGAGAGACGATACTCAAACAAGGTCTGGAGAGACGGTACTCAAACAAGGTCTGGAGAGACGATACTCAAACAAGGTCTGGAGAGACGGTACTCAAACAAAGTCTGGAGAGACGGTACTCAAACAAAGTCTGGAGAGACGGTACTCAAACAAAGTCTGGAGAGACGGTACTCAAACAAGGTCTGGAGAGACGATACTCAAACAAGGTCTGGAGAGACGGTACTCAAACAAGGTCTGGAGAGACGGTACTCAAACAAGGTCTGGAGAGACGGTACTCAAACAAGGTCTGGAGAGACGGTACTCAAACAAGGTCTGGAGAGACGGTACTCAAACAAGGTCTGGAGAGACGGTACTCAAACAAAGTCTGGAGAGACAGCACTCAAACAAAGTCTGGAGAGACGGTACTCAGAGTCTGGAGAGACAGCACTCAAACAAAGTCTGGAGAGACGGTACTCAAGGTCTGGAGAGACAGTACTCAAGGTCTGGAGAGACAGTACTCAAGGTCTGGAGAGACAATACTCAAGGTCTGGAGAGACAATACTCAGCCATCAGCGTCGTCAGAGGCACGTTGGTGTTAAACTTAGCTACCGAGGTTGTCAGAAGCGCCGAGGTATGCAACAACCTGGAGAGGCTACTCAATAATTTTCCACCGGAAGACGCTACAAGTCAGAAGGTCGGCGCATCACCCGGACAATTGGGTCAACTCCTTTACTTGTCAGCCGGTACACCAAAAGGCCGTCCGACTAAGTAAAGGGGGGGCAGCTGTAGACCCCTAAAATTGTCCGGGTCGGAAATAAAGCTTGAAGACTCTCGAAGACTGAAGGAAGATCAGCCAGAAGGACTCCTGGAAGGCCCTAGGAGGGTTCTCTGTAGGTCTAGAGGTCTTAGAATAGCTCAAAATAAGGAAGTGGAGGGAATGAAGCCCAATACGGCCGTACTGAACTTAATACGGCCGTATTGAAGCTTCAATACGGCCGCAGTGAACTCAATACGGCGTATTGAAGTTTCTGAAACTTCAATACGGCCGTACTGAAATCAATACGGCCGTATTGAAGCTTCAATACAGCCGCAGTGAACTCAATACGGGCGCATTGAAATTTCTGAATTTCAATACGGCCGTATTGAACTCAATACGACCGTATTGAAGTTCAAAAATTTCAATACGGCCGTATTACTTCTGTAGGCCGTATTGCGCCTATTCCCTATAAATATGACGTCAATTGGACGTCATTCCACACTTTTTCACATAGTTTTGACTCCCTCCTTGAGTATTTTGGGGTTTTTGAGCAGTGTTCTGCCCTAGAAATCTCTCTGGGAGTCGATCCGACGAAGTTCTGGAATTCCGAGCACTTAGCTTGGAGATTCGAACCTAGTCGAAGGGAAATCCTCCGGATTTCCATAGTTAAAATTTTATAGGAGGGAGCGAGCGGGCTTGTAGAGCGAGGGAACGCCAAAAAGCTTCCCAGTTTTACGAAATATATAAAAGCACGCTTCAAGAGGTTTCTTCTTAAATCCTTCCTTTTACTGCTTTCTGTGTGCATATTTAAACTGTCATCATGTAGATAGTTAATTTATAATCGCTTATAATAAATAGGGGTAATTTAGTAATTTTACGCTATTATTTTAGAAATAATCTGTCATAGGGAACCCGAAAGGGGCGCTGTGGGGTGCTAACACCTTCCCCACGCGTAACCGACTCCCTTACCCAACTCTGGTTGTAATGGCCAAAGTTGATTTATAAAATCAATTGCCTTATCCCTTTTTCCAATGTTTTGAGTAAAACATTGGTGGCGACTCCACGAACCCTCCTTTTGCGAAAACCACTAATCCATGGAGGGTCCCGCTTGGGATTAATATGGATTGGTGAGACATTTAATAAATAAATTGGATAAGATCGACAAGGTCTCAGTTTGAGAACAAGTCGTTCTAATAATCCAATACATTTTCAAACTAAAATAAAAGCGAGCTCGACCGTCTTCGCGACCGCCGAGGCCCGTTTGGGCCGGTGGCGACAATAAGAGTAAGCTTTCTAGATCTTTTTACATCACTTGTTCCTTCATGAGTAACTTGTAATGTATCCCACATTTCTTTAGATGACTTGCATTGAGAAATTCTAAAAAACTCATCAATAGACAATGCAAATGTTATTATGTTCTTTACTCTATAGTCATATTGAGCTCTCTTCTTCTCATCATCACTCCACTCACTCCAATGTTTTTCTCTCTTTCCATCACCATCTTTGGTCATAGGGACATAGGGTCCATTTTCAATTGCATCCCACACAGCAATATCAATTACTTCAATGAAAATTCTCATCCTAATTTTCCAATAGACATAGTTTTCACCATTGAAAACAGGAGGTCTATGAATAGAAACACCCTCACCATAAGGTAGGTTGTTGTTGGCCATTTTTGAAATCTTGATTAACACTCAAGAACGTTGCTCTAGATACCAATTATTAGAAAAGAATGGCTCAATTCAAGAGGGGGGTGAATTGGATTTTATGACACTTAAAACATTTATCAGAGTTTTAAGGATTTTTTTTATTTCAACTTAAACTTTTCTAATATGAATTTTCAAAGAAGTTTCTTGAAAGACTTGCCAATAGGAATGAGACCTATATGCTTTCTTGATTAATCTTGATTAAGTTTAGTTTTAAGAACAGTTAATATGCAATACTTTGATTCAGTTTAAAGCAATGTTAAGCATACAAACATATTAATCAAGATCAGCCATTTTATCACTCAATTAAGTTCTTGCTCAATGTAAGAGATAAGGGTGAGAGAAGAATGCACAAGTATTTTATCCTGGTTCAGCCACTCCACATGTGACCTACATCTAGTCCTCAATCATAACTTGATCAAGATTTGTTCCACTATCTCAACGAAGAAGTTTTACAACCATACCACACATGCATATACTCCTACATTCAAGATCTACTATAGGATGTATTATCTATATCGGTTCTGCAAAGTAATCTACATCGGTTCTAAAATCAATGTAGAATAGAGCGAGTTAGAAATACAAAACCGATGTAGATTTGTGCAAAATCTACATCAATTTTGCTGACAACCAATGTAGATTTGTGTACACATCTACGTCAGTTGTAAGTAAAACCGATGTAGATTTTAGCACAAATCTACATCAGTTCTATTGGCAACTGATGTAGATTGCATATAAAAAAAAACTTCATTTATTTTTTTAAGATTCTTTCTCGTTACCTGTATAAACATATATATATATATATATATATATATATATATATATATATATATATATAAATCTCAAACAAAAATTGTATGGTGCATTATTGTACTCAATTGTGTTGCTTAAGTAGAATGGATATATATACAATTTAACTTGTTTAATAAATCAAAAACCTTGACAAGAAAGAAAAATGACTTATTGGAGTAAAAAATTAGGATAAAAAAAAATTACATATTCTTCCTCTCATTGTGTAGGATCAAAAAGATTAACCCAAATGTTTTCTTAAGGAGAAATATTAAAAGGAAAAAATAATATAGAATTTTTTTCATACTCTCATTGTATAGGTTCCATTAAGTCCATTAATAGCTACCAAAGCTATATCTCTGTGAGAGTATTTAACAAAACCACATCCTTCAAGCAAAAAAAGAGAAATTAACAAAGTTAGATGTTGTAAAGAGAAATAAAAACTTCGTAGTGAAAACAACAAATAGTTTGGTGAAAAATTAATAACCAAAACATGATAACCAAGCTTTAACTACTTAGTTTATTTTATTTTGGGATAAGAAAATAAACTAAAAAATAATGGCAAAAAATTGTTTTTGAGATATATTATAAACAATCCTAATTATTCTAAAAATCATGCTCTATTTCTAAATTTTTCTAAAACGAAGGTTGCCCATTGACTCCGAATGTCTTCCAATTTGGTTTCCGGCAATGGTGCAACATCATCAAAAAGCTGTAACATACAATATAATATATTAGTTACATAAAAATCATGAAAATAAATAAATTAATGATAGTAAAAGAGAATTATATTACCTCAATCCAATCCTTTGTTACTTCCCCTTTAATTATGTCTAACATTCAATTCATCACATAATATCCACATTCGTAACCTCCTTGTTGTTGATTACTCTAAAATGAATATTAGATTGAGTTGTATAATTAATTTTTAATTTAAGCTAATAAAAAAACATTTTAGGCATATTGAGGTTACAAATCAATTACCATGGGATAAATCCAATCTAGGTTCTTTGGTTGTGTTATAGATCTACCCCCATGACATGATAGACAACCAAAATACTAAAGAAAATAAATGAATGTAAGTTACATGGTTAAAATTTATAACAGAGAGCATAAAACTAAATTTTACCTTTTAATTAAATTTTTTATTTGAACATTTGGCTTACGATGCAAAGAACAAAACGAAACAACAACATTGTTTGCAGGACAGAGAACCAATAACTGCCAATGATTTCTATATTTAGGCATAATTAGTTATACAATAGATACATGAATACACAAATTAAATAGAGTTCACAAAGATGCAGTTACTGATTAACATAAGGAGCAAAGTAAAATTGCTTTGATGAATTTTGTATCCTTTCATTAATATAATTTTGTGACTCCGATTTTTTATTCCCGGATTTTTGAATTGATTGGGGCTCAAGAAATCCATACAAGTCACCATAATTGAGGTCTTCAATTTTATGATTCAAATATCTAAAATACATACAAAAGAAAAAATTAATAGTGAAGGAATCATAATTAAATAGATAATGGTACTATCAATTGTGTACTTACAACATCCATAATTGTATAATTGAGATGTTAAGCATTGCTTGACGTTGTAATAATTCATATATATCTTGAAATGAAATATACAACGTAAAATCATTATCGTTGATCCCAAATAGACTTGCAGGTCATATCACAAAGAAAACACTCAAAAAAGGTCACAAAGACTCCACAATATCAATATTTCTCTCTTTTGTTTTCAGTTCATCTCACTTGTTAAGTTTCAAAGTGTGAAAGCTATTTATAAAGTTTTCTGATCCAGATAATCGATTATTTTAAAGGATAATCGATTATTTTGTTCTTCATGATTTCTGGAATCCACACAAGAACAAAATAATCGATTATTTTGCAGGATAATCAATTATTCCAGAGAGTACTTCCTGGAATAATCAATTATTTCACAGATAATCGATTATTACAGCAAGGGTCTTTGCATCTGGTATTGGAATAATCGATTACACTTAATGATAATCGATTATTTTGAGTTAGCTTTCAAAAACTCAATTTTATAATTTAAAAATCTTTTCAAGTATTTTAAATCATCATCACACTCACTCTTAGTCAATTTAGATTAAGATTCACTCATGCACAAAGCAAACACATGCAAAATAAACTAATGAAAGCAATACAAGACATAAGAACTTATGAGCTACTCCTATTACACATCATGATATTCATATCTTTCTTTCTTGACTGGTTTGTGTCCTTGGTCAGCTTCAACTCCTTTGTTATCATCAAAACTCTCAGACTCTATCCTTTGTTATCATCAAAACTCTTAGACTCCAGGGCTGAGTTGATTCATTTCACCATGAATCTCAACAATCTCCCTTTTTTTGATGATGACTAAGCAATATGATTTCTGGAAACCACTCAAGAACAGAATAATCAATTATTTTGCAGGATAATCAATTATTCCAAAGAGTACTTCCTGGAATAATCGATTATTTCACAGATAATCAATTATTACAACAAAGATCTTTTCATCTATTGTTGGAATAATCGATTACACTTAATGATAATCGATTATTTTGAGTTAGCTTTCAAAAACTCAATTTTATACTTCAAAAATATTTCCAAGTATTTTAAATCATCATCACACTTACTCTTGGTCAATTTACATTAAGATTAACTCATGCACAAAGCATACACATGCAAAATAATCTAATTAAAGCAATACAACACATAAGAACTTATGAGCTACTCCTATTACACATCATGATATTCATATCTTCTTTTCTTGACTGGTTTGTGTCCTTGGTTAGCTTCAACTCCTTTGTTATCATCAAAACTCTCAGACTCTATCCTTTGTTATCATCAAAACTCTTAGATCCAGGGCTGAGTTGATTCATTTCCCCATGAATCTCAACAAACTCCCATTTTTTGATGATGACTAAGCAATATGATTTCTGGAAACCACTCAAGAACAGAATAATCAATTATTTTGCAGGATAATCAATTATTCCAAAGAGTACTTCCTGGAATAATCGATTATTTCACAGATAATCAATTATTACAGCAAAGCTCTTTTCATCTATTGTTGGAATAATCGATTACACTTAATGATAATCGATTATTTTGAGTTAGCTTTCAAAATCTCAATTTTATACTTCAAAAATCTTTCCAAGTACTTTAAATCATCATCACACTTACTCTTGGTCAATTTACATTAAGATTAACTCATGCACAAAGCATACACATGCAAAATAAACTAATTAAAGCAATACAAGACATAAGAACTTATGAGCTACTCCTATTACACATCATGATATTCATATCTTCCTTTCTTGACTGGTTTGTGTTCTTGGTCAGCTTCAACTCCTTTGTTATCATCAAAACTCTCAGACTCTATCCTTTGTTATCATCAAAACTCTAAGACTCCATCCTTTGTTATCATCAAAACTCTTAGACTCCAGGGCTGAGTTGATTCATTTCCCCATGAATCTCAACAAACTCCCCTTTTTTGATGATGACTAAGCAATATGATTTCTGGAAACCACTCAAGAACAGAATAATCAATTATTTTTCAGGATAATCAATTATTCGAAAGAGTACTTCCTGGAATAATCGATTATTTCACAGATAATCAATCATTACAGCAAAGCTCTTTTCATCTATTGTTGGAATAATCGATTACACTTAATGATAATCGATTATTTTGAGTTAGCTTTCAAAAACTCAATTTTATACTTCAAAAATCTTTCCAAGTATTTTAAATCATCATCACAGTTACTCTTGGTCAATTTACATTAAGATTAACTCATGCACAAAGCATACACATGCAAAATAAGCAATACAACACATAAGAACTTATGAGCGACTCCTATTACACTTCATGATATTCATATCTTCCTTTCTTGACTGGTTTGTGTCCTTGGTCAGTTTCAACTCCTTTGTTATCCTCAAAACTCTCAGACTCTATCCTTTGTTATCATCAAAACTTTTAGACTTTAGGACTGAGTTGATTCATTACCCTGTGAATCTCAACAAACCACTCCCTATGTTTAATACCCTCATGCGCCCAGGTGTAGGGGGAACTATTGTGTGCAAAGGTTTGTGTACAATTTTTATTCAAACAGGTGCATTATTTAAACAGGCAAATAAATATTAAAGCCAAACAAATAAAACAAGCAAAGTAAAGGGGAAAAATATTTAAATTATTATTCTTATTTTATTAACTTCATCATTTATGTAGGCCTAACCCTGTTTAAACATCCCAAGTGGAGTCGCCATCTGTTGCAACCCAAAATTTTTTGATCTTGCGACCTATAGTTTAGACATCCTTTTGAAAATCTCATCAATTAAGGAATGCCCGGAGACCAGAGTAATCCTTAATTAATGATTTTAAAAAAATGAGTTCATGGAGTTGCCACCAATGTTTTACTCAAAACATTGGAAAAATAAAAGATTTTTAAATGTCCAATAATGGCCTTGATAACTAGAATTGGGTTCGGGGGTCGATTACGTGTAGGTAAGGTATTAAGCACCCCTATAATGCCCTTAATCGGTACCCTTATGATGAAGTTAGCATAATAAGAGTTAATAAGTTAAATTTTTAATCCCTTTTATTAATGGTTATTTACATGCTTGAAATTTAAATTACACGATGATCCTAAAATGTCTACATGGTTGCTTTTATTATAACGATATATAAAATGAGGGGATAGAGAAAGGAGAAGATAATTTACTAAAATATCACTTAAACAAGTTTTACTGAACTTCAAACATTGGGATCTTTTAGGTACTTTTTAGCCACCTTTCACATTACAATATGCCTCACAAAAATCTCAAGAAATACAAGAGGGAGGAGAGAGAGAGAATTTTCGAGCTATATAGAGCTCTCAATGAATTTTTCTCGCCTTAAGAATAATGCCTGAGTCTACTATTTTTAGACATCCAAAGTGGCCAGAATAGTCCGTTCCAGATTCGGAATGGCCCATTCTAGACTAGTCTGTTGAAAGTAAATTTTGAATCTAGAACGACCCATTTTGGATGTAGAACGGCTCGTTCTGGATTGGAATTTAACTCATGACAAATTGTGCTGGAACGGCCTGTTCCAAAATAGGGTTTTAGGACTTTTTAGGAACTTGGAACGACCCATTCCAAATTGGGAACGAACTGTTCTAGTTTTGGAATAGCCCATTCTGGGCTACTAAAACTAGCTTGTTTAGGCTTTAGGCCTTCTGATGTCATGTCCTATTGTTTCTATACTTGGGAGCTCCTTTTCTTTAATAATGAAAGTCCATTTCCTTGTTTGTATGCCCTTGGACAAAATTGGGTGTCTACAGCATCCAATGTACGAGAGGCATAAGCTATAACATAAGAAAGCCTCCCAACCCGCTGAGCTAAAACAACTCTAAGACTAAATTTGGATGCATCACACATGAGCTCAAAATGAAGCTCCTAATTAGACAGTTGCACAATAGGTGTGGTGGTAAGCCACCTCTTTAGCTCCTAAAAGGCTAGCGAACAAGGCTGATAAAATACAAACTCCACCTCTTTTTGTAGAAGTTTGGACAATGGCAATGAAATCTTGCTTAAGTCCTGGATGAACCTCTTGTAAAAACCTGCATGTCTAAGAAAAGAACACATTTCCTGCATAGAAGCGGGGTAAGGTAGAGAATCAATGATATCAATCAAAGCCTTATCAACCTTAATGCCCCGACTAGAGACTAGGTGACCCAGAATTATACCATGTTTAACCATAAAATGAAATTTCTCAAAATTTAACACAAGGTTAGTTTGGATGCACCTATCTAACACTCTAGACAAACTCTCTAAGCATGCCTCAAATGAAGAACCATAAACAGTAAAATCATCCATAAACACCTTCATGCAACTCTCCAATAGATTGAAAAATATACTCACCATACACCTCTAGATGACATCCTAGTGTAAGAAAATGTGCCAAATGGACAGGTGAATGTGGTCTTGTGTTAGTCCTCTAGTGCAATATGAATCTACATGTACCCAAAAAATCCATCTAAAAAGCAATAGTGTGAGTTGCGTAATGGAGTAAGCGGTCCTTACGAGTTTCCTAATTAAGTCTTATATAGTCTACATACACTAGTGCAAAAAATGGATTTAAAATCAGAGTTTTAAGATCGGTTACAAGGTAACCGATCTTAAAAGTGACGTGGTGGCAATTTTGTAAATAATATGAACACTTTTAAGATCGGTTATTTTATGACCGATTTTAAAAATGTTACTTTTAAAATTAGTTATTTAAGAACCGATTTTAAAAGTGCTACTTTTAAAATCGGTTATTTCAGAACCGATTTTGTATGTAGTATACAAAATTGGTTCTTAAATAACCGATTTTAAAAGTATCGTCAGACACCTTGTATATTTCCCTCCATTCTCATTCTCTTTAATCTTTCCCTTCATTCCTTTTTTTACTCTCTCGCGCTCTCATTTTCTAAAGTCTCCCAAAAGGTAAATTTCATTGTCGTTTTTGTTTTCGTCTTTCCATGATCTTCTCGTGTCTCTTTTCGTCTTCTCATGCTCTTCTAGTGTCTCTATTTTCGTTGTAGATTCATTTTGGGTAAATTTCAAATCTATAATGGTCCGTTCCGCAAAGAGAACGACCCATTCTGCAAAGAGAACGACCCGTTCTGAAAGGAGAACGTCCCGTTCTACAAGGAGAACGGATCGTTCTACTTGCAATACGAACCATTCTACTTGCAGAACGGGCCGTTCTAGATTGGTTTTAACTTACTCCAAACATATCTAGAATGGCCCATTCCAAATTATAATTTTAGGCCTTTTTAACAACCTAGAACGACCCGTTCCAGTTTTGGAACGGCCCGTTCCGATTTAATTTTTTTTCAGAACCCAGGCTTTTAAGATCGGTTATGAAATAACCAATCTTAAAAGTTAACTTTTAAAATCGGTTATTTAACTAATTTTAAAAGTCTAACTTTTAAAATCAGCTCTTTAAAATCAGTTACGAAACCGATTTTAAAAGTTGAAAATAACCGATTTTAAAAGTCTTTTTTTCCACTAGTGACAAACTTGCCAACTGTTCTAAACTCTAGTTGGAACCGACACAACATCTTGGTTCTTCACCACAATCATCGCAGTCTTCTTCGAAACCACCTGAACTGGACTAACCCACTTGCTATCAGAAATAGGATAGATAATACCTATTACCAGTAGCTTTGTGACCTCTTTCTTCACCATATCTAAAATAATAGGATCGAGTCTTCTTTGTGGTTGTCTCATAGGTTAGAACTCATCCTCCAGTAAAATCTGATGCATTCATATGGCAAGACTAATCCTAGGAAGGTCAGCAAGAGTCCAACAAATGGCTTTCCTATGGTCTCTCTAAATCTGCAACGGTTTCTCCCCTTTATCAGATTTCAGACTACTAGCTATAATGACAGGAAGCCATTGGTTGTCCTCTAAATAAGCATACTTCAAATGTGTAGGAAAAGTGATGGATACCTCCCTTCCATGGTTGACAATGGCTTCTTGAAAAGGGTCACCTTGCCCTTGATCTAGGTTCACCAAAGGGAAAAGGTTTTGTGGATGTGAGGGTGAAAGGTGGTTTTGGGACATAAAGGTGATGAAGGGTGAAGGTGTGGTATATGGATGCTCAAAGGTTGGCTCACTTCAAGTGAAGGTGGAGACCACTCTAGGGTTTCACTCTCCAAGGGTGGAGAATGAAGGAGGTTAGCTGAAGATAACCTAGGGACTAAGGATAGGATTTGAGGCAAAGAAATGCTCTCTCAAATTCATATAATCCTAAGTATTTACATGATGCATAGCCTAGGGTATTTATAGGAGTGGGAGGCATCTAGGGTTGCATTTGGAGAGTGCATGGCCAAAATTCACAAGCCAAATGCACATCAAATGAAATCCAAATTAACCCTAGATGCAACTTGGTGGACAAGGATGGAATCTTTGGGTTTAGTTAGGCTACATCTAGGTGCATGATAAAACCATGCAACCTTTGCCCTCCACTTGGGCCTAAGCCTTTCTAACACCAAAAATAGGTCCAATAGCCCCAAAAATACGTCTTGGTTTTTGTTCCCACCCTAATCAAATACCTTAGCCCAAAAATAAAATCCTATGATCTAAAGCACCCCATAATACAAGGGTAAAATGGGAAATACAAAAGAAAATAAATCCTATGACTAAGATACCCCAAAATACAAGGGTAAAATTGGGAATACAAGTAAAATAAATTCTAAGACTAAAATACCCCAAAGTACAAGGGTAAAAAGTGGAAAATCAAAGACAACGGTAAAATAGGAATAAAAATAAATGCTATACTAATAAAAACTTAGGAGCTAAGGTCCAAAAGTGGGCTCACTCCTCCTATGTTTTTTTCAACTAACCCATTCCTTTTGCTTCCTCCAATACATCACCTCTTGGTCTTCTTGGCCTTAGTGTTATTCCATCATAAAGGCTTCAACTTTATTGATGGTGTTTGTACAGTGGATGGTAATGACAATGGAGGTGGAGATGGCTCAATTGTTGGTGGTGGCTAAATCTACTATACCTGAAATAGCAACACTACTTTCTACACAAATAGCACACATAGATGAATCATCACAAGCACATGATGTTTCAGTGAAATCAATAAAATTAGCAAGAAAATCATCATCAAAATTTGATGGAGAAGGTGAGGAGGAGTGATAGGTGTTCTTCTCCTAATCTTCTCTCTAGCTCGGATCTTCTTCAAGGAGATGCAAACCGAATTGGATGAACACAAGTTGGAGGATGATTCTCGGTTGGAATAGGCTTAAGCCTTGGATGGAAGCATCCAAGCTTAAGGAGCAAAGGATTCCTCACTTCAAAGAGAAGGAAAGAATGGAACTCTCCTAAGGTTTTTGAGGCGAGAAGCTAGAAGACTTTGATAGGGAAACTCGGCTCAATGGCTCTCAAATTTCAATAA
Organism: Cajanus cajan; assembly: GCF_000230855.2. Lineage (NCBI taxonomy): Eukaryota > Viridiplantae > Streptophyta > Magnoliopsida > Fabales > Fabaceae > Cajanus > Cajanus cajan. The sequence goes on from NC_138525.1 coordinate 46,808,179, forward strand.
GCATCAAAGTGTGTACAAAATGGTAAGGAGGGAACTTATAAAGCAAATCTGGAACTAGGGTCATTGGCGCCAATGTGAAGGAGCACATGTGGTGCCAAGTTTTGAAATTCAAAATTAAAAAATTTGAATTTCAAAACTTGTCTCACATGCCTTAATCCGGTCACACTAGTGCTAATGAATTTAGGTTGGATTTAGTATGCATTTAGGGTTGCATTTCGGTGTCACACAAGTGCAGCCAAGGTGGTGCCAAACATGTGACCCAAAATGCAACTTAAATGCATCCTGAATTAAACCTAGTTTAGCCTAATTTAATTAAACTAGTAATCCTCCTTTAATCCTAATCTAATGACCTAAATACAATGGTCAAGAAAATACAATGAATAGGAAAAATTAAAAGAAGAAAAATGAGCCTAATATTGGGTATCAAAAGCCCAAAGCCTAAGAAGCCCAAATACAAGCCCAAAAGCAAAAACCCTAATCTATGGTCAAAATACAAGACCAAAAATCAAAGTAACTTCCTATGCTAAGAAATGCAATAAATCATGTTGTTTATGCAAGTAAGGTCCAAGTGAGAAGAACCCTAGGCCCACCAAGCCCATTGGGCCCACTAAGCTCTGAAGCATACAAGTCTTCAAGTAATCTCCTGGCCATAGCTCTAGTGGTTGAGCCTTTAGCCCATGCTCTTCCATCATTCCCTCCCTCTTGAGAAGGACTCGTCCTCGAATCTAAAGACTCTTCCTCATCATCACTAGCACCTACAAAAGGTTTGAGATCACTAACATTAAAAGTAGGGCTTACTCCATAATCAGAGGGTAAATCAAGTCTATAAGCGTTATCATTGATACGCTGTAAGACCTGAAAGGGACCATCTCCTCTAGGACTGAGTTTGGACTTCCTCTGTTTTGGAAAACGTTATTTTCTTAAATGAAGCCAAACCCAATCACCTTCCTCGAAGATCATAGGTTTCTTGCCTTTACTTCCTTGTTGAGCATACTTCTCATTTTGGAGTTGGATATGAGCTTTAATCCTTTCATGAATTTTTTTAACAAACTCAACTCTTGAAGCCCCTTCCTTATAAATGAAATGTTCAACATTAGGAAGAGGTATCAAGTCTAAAGGAGTCAAAGGATTAAACCCATACACAGCTTCAAAAGGAGAAATATTGGTAGTTTTGTGAACTACCCTATTGTAGGCAAATTCAATGTGAGGCAAATACTCATCCCAAGATTTGTGATTGCCCTTTAGGACTGCCCTAAGCATAGTAGACAGAGATCTATTCACTACCTCAGTTTGGCCATCTGTTTGAGGATGACAAGTAGTTGAAAATAGGAGTTTGGTTCCTAGTCTTGACCATAAGACACGCCAAAAGTGGCTTAGGAACTTAGTATCTCTATCTGAAACTATTGTCCTAGGAAGTCCATGGAGTTTAACCACGTCTCTAAAGAAGAGTTTTGCAATGTTGCTTGCATCATCTACTTTGTGGCATGGAATGAAATGAGCCATTTTACTGAAACGGTCCACAACCACAAAGATATAATCCATTCCCCTTTGGGTTCTAGGTAAACCTAGCACAAAATCCATGCTAATATCTACCCAAGGGGAAGAAGCAACAGGTAAAGGTGTGTATGTACCATGAGGCATCACTTTAGACTTGGCTTGTAAACAAGCCAAACATCTAAAACAATGCCTTTGGACATCCTTTCGCATATGGGGCCAATAAAATTTTTCTTCTAGCAAACTAAGGGTTTTATCAACACCAAAGTGCCCCATAAGCCCACCTTCATGACTTTCTTTAATTAATAGTTTCCTAATGGATCCTTGGGGTATACATAACCTTCCTTCTTTGTACAAATACCCCTAAGCCATATAGAAACCATCAAAAGCTTTTTGTTGGCATTTTTTATAATTATCACCAAACTCAAGATCTCCCTGATACAACTCCCTAATATTATCAAATCCAAGAATTTGTGTACCTAGAGACATAAGCAAAGTATGTCTTCTAGATAAAGCATCAGCTACAATATTTGATTTTCCTTTCTTGAATTTAATAATATATGGAAATTGTTCAAGAAACTCTAACCATTTGGCATGCCTCTTATTTAACTTACCTTGACCTCTTAAATATTTAAGTGACTCATGGTCACTATGGATGACAAACTCTTTGGACACTATATAGTGTTCCCAAGTTTGTAAAGCCCTAACCAAGGCATATAACTCCTTGTCATAGGTGGGGTAATTGAGGGAGGCACCTTTTAGTTTTTCACTAAAATATATAATGGGGTGTCCTCCTTGCAATAACACAGCCCCTATGCCAACTCCTGATGCATCACATTCTAGCTCAAAAGTATTTTCAAAATTTGGTAGAGCTAGTATGGGTGCATTAGTAAGTTGATCCTTAAGAAGTTGAAATGCTTGGTCATGCTTTGAAGTCCATTCAAATAAAATATCTTTTTTAACAAGCTCATTCAAGGGTGAAGCAATGCTAGAGAAGTTAGGCACAAATCTTCTATAAAAACTTGCTAATCCATGAAAACTCCTAACTTCACTAACATTTTTAGGCTTGGGCCACTCTTGAATGGCTTTGATTTTCTCGGGGTCCACACGAACCCCATCTTTGCTTACAATGAACCCTAGGAAAACCACATGATCCACACAAAAAGTACATTTTTCAAGATTTGCAAATAAGTGGTTTTTCCTAAGGATCATCAAAACGTCTCTAAGATGTCCTAAGTGATCATCTTGAGACCTACTATAGATTAAGATGTCATCAAAATAAACAACAACAAATTTACCTATACACTCTCTCAAGACATGATTCATAAGACTTATGAATGTACTTGGTGCATTAGTTAAACCAAAAGGCATAACTAGCCACTCATATAATCCAAATTTGGTTTTAAAAGCAGTTTTCCACTCATCACCCTCTTTGAGTCTTATTTGGTGATAACCACTCTTAAGATCAATTTTAGAAAATATAGTAGGACCATGTAATTCATCAAGCATATCATCAAGTATAGGGATTGGGTTCCTGTACTTGATTGTGATATTGTTAATGGCCCTACAATCACAACACATTCTCCATTTTCCATCTTTCTTGGGCACTAACAATACAGGCACAACACAGGGACTCAAACTCTTTTGCACCCACCCCTTATCCAATAACTCTTGGACTTGGTTCTCTATCTCCTTAGTTTCTTGAGGATTTGTCCTATAGGCTGGTCTATTGGGTAGACTAGCCCCAGGCACAAAATCAATTTCAAGTTCTATACCCCTAAAAGGAGGAAGGCCCTTTGGACATTCACTAGGGAATATATCATCAAATTCTTTTAATAATTGAGAAACTTCAAGAGGTAAAGAACTAGGCTCAAGACTTAAATTATGACACTTAAGCATACCTCTACAAAGAAGAAGATAAGAAGGCTTTTCAACAATTAGGGTTTGTTTTAAAGTTTCTTGTTGAATTCCTTCTATTGGAAGAGGTTTCTCTTCCTTCTTCTCCTTTGAAGCTTTATGCTTCTTTTTTTTTTTTTAATCAAGTTTTTTTTTTTCTTCTTCTCTTTTCATTTTCATTTGTACTTGATCCTCTATCACTTGTGAAGGAGACAAAGGATGAAGTACAAATTTCTTTTCTTTATGGATGAAAGTAATTTCATTGGTAAGGCCATTATGCATGGTTTTCTTGTCAAATTGCCATGGCCTTCCCAACAAAATATGGCAAGCTTCCATTGGAACTATGTCACAAACCACTTGATCTTCATAGTTACCAATAGAAAACTTGACTTTCACTTGTTTATTTACATTGATATCCCCATCTTCATTAATCCAATGAAGTTGATATGGTTTCGGATGGGGAATAAGAGTAAGACCAAGCTTCTCAACCAACCTTGTGCTACAACAATTGCAACAAGACCCACTATCCACAATGAGAGAACAAGCATTATCAAAAATTTTACACCTTGTATGAAAAATATTCTCTCTTTGTGAAAGGTGAGACTCATGAGGTTGGTTTCCTAGAAGCCTTCTAATCATAAGAAGTTGACCATCATAAGGATATGCACTTTCAATTTGATGGTCTTCCTCACTAGTTTCACTATCACTTGAAGTGGTAGAACTAGATTCATCAACACTACTATAAATGTCTTGCCCTTTCAAAATCATTACCTTTTTAGTGGGGCATTGAGAAGCTATATGGCCTCTCCCAAGACATTTAAAGCATTTGATGTCACTAGTTTTACTACTAGAAGTGACAACATTTTTATTTTTTTCATTTTCTTTTTCTTTTTCTTTTTCTTGACCCTTGCTAAATTTCTTAGAGGAATCATATTGACCCTCCCTCTTGTAGTCTTTCTTAATATAAGAGCTAGATTGAGTTTTGCCTTTGAAAGAACTTTTTCTTAAATTTTGTTGTTCCACCCTTATACAAAGTTGGACCAAATCATCAAGGTCCCTATAAGGGAGTAACTCAACTCTATCTCTAATATCAAAATTTAGACCACTTAAAAACCTAGCAATGGTCAATCTTTCTTCTTCCCTAATCCCAGCCCTCATGAGATATAACTCCATTTTCTGTCTATACTCCTTCACACTCATGTTCTTTTGTTGGAGTCTTTGGAGCATATCCATAAGCTCCCTACTATAATAAGAAGGTATGTGCCTTCTTCTCATAGCACTCCTCAACTCATTCCAATAAGTGATTGGAGGGTCATTGTGAAGTCTTCTCTCTCTCTCCAAGGATGTCCACCAATACATAGCTTATCCTTGGAAAGCTAGGGTAGCCAAGGGAACCTTTCTTTCCTCATCTACTTGATGACAAGTGAAGATTTGCTCCACTTTCATCTCCCAATCTAAGTAGGCATCCACATTTTCTTTTCCATGAAAGTAAGGGAGATCAACTCTTGATTCCCTCACTTTGGGTTCCTTAATGACTCTCCTAGGGTGGGGTTGGTAATAGGCATCCATATTCAAACTACCCTCATTGTCTTGGCTTTGAGAGTCATTGGAACTCTTGGTTGAACTCTTTGAAGAATTTTTTTGACTTTTGCTTTTATGGATTTTTTTTAAAAGTTTTTCTTCTTGTTGCTTAATCTTGCTTATCTCTTCCTCTAAAGCAATAAGTTGTACTTCTCTTTCAATCTTTTCTTTTTCTTTTTGAAGTACCTCTTGTTGCTTCCAAAGTTTTAGTGCTTCAACCTCCTTAACAATTCTTTTAAAACTTTTAGGAGATTCAAAGTCACTACTACTTTGAGAAATATGACTCATGATTAAGCAATAAGAATTTTATATGCTATGCAAAAGATATAAAATGTTTTTGAGATTTTCTAGGAAAAAAATAGCACTTGGAAGTCTAAGTGTACAAGTTGCACTATCAAGGGAGGTGAGCTACTAAGAGCCACTTAATAACCAAGCCTTTTCAAGTGGAAATCACTAAACTCCTTTGTAGTATCTTTGATTCCCCAAAACGTTTCACAAAATTTTTTTTGTATGCTTTTCACAATTTGTTTGTTTTTGAAACTAAACTAAGCGTGAGCAATTAAAATACACAAGTCTAGAAGAATTAGGGCAGCAAAGTTAAACACAAATAAGGACAAGAAACTTAAAGGAAGCAAGGATAAGTAGCTAGTCAGATAACCCTAAGTGGAAGCTTGAAACATATGAAATTTCCAAGCCACTTCCACTAGTACTACACGTGAGTAGGCTATCAAGGAGTTAGATATACCTGACCAACTTCTTAATACTCCCTCCAAGCTTTACAAATTGGTTTAAAATACAAGAAAGATTGCAAAAATTTAAACTAGCCTAGAAAGCAATAATGGCGGTTTTAGTGACCAATTAGTGACGAATTTGTTGTCCAATTTTTTTAACACTTGTTCAAGTATTTCAATCCGCCACTAACCCTTGATTTAGGTTCCTCCTGGACCTGCACAATGAACACAACAAAAATAGTTAAAGAAGGCTGCTCACAAGGTGAAAGGAAGGGTCACTCAAGTGAAGGAAGTTTAGGAAGAGTTTGGTCACTAAATTAGGTCAAATTGTGTAGTCTTAGTGTCCAAAACTTTTCCTACTCTTTGTTGAGTCAATGCTTGATCCTTAAGCAAGGATTTGAGGCCACTTTCAGCACAGAAATTTTAATGAAAGAAAACAAGACAAGCAACAAAGCACAATTTGAAAAGCTTATACCAAAAGTGAAGAGTAAAATGTGTATATGACAAGACTCAAAGAAGTTCAACAAGTAAAACTGAAAACTAAGACTCCAAAGACGGCTAGCACACAGTTAGGAAGGTTCCTAGATAGGTACTAGAGTAGATTAACAACACAAATTTTTTTTGGAAGCAATTGGATAAGAACACACCAAATAGTAGTCCAAACAAGCTAAGGAATCAAGTGAATTTTTGTGGTTGTACACCTCTCTGCTTTTTCTCTTTAAATTGCTTTATCTATATTTTTTTTTATTCTTTCTTTTTCCAAATTCAAGTTAAGATTCTAGAGAAGGTATTTGGCTTTTGTTTTCAAATTTTTTTAAGATTCCAAGCTATAGAAACCGAGACTACAAGTTAGTCAAAAATCAAGTGAAAAATTATGAAACTAGTGCACTAGTTTTTAGGTTTTGTTTTGGATTCTTTTTGTACTCTTTGCTTTTGAACTTTTGAACAATAGGCTCTGTATTTTCTCTATTTTCAGCCTATTTACTCCTTTTTTTTTTTTTTTTTAAATTGGAATCCACAAGAATTAGTGCACTAGAAGTAGGATTGAACACTTGAGATTTTGAGTAACACAAATTTTTTTTTTGAGAATTTTTAATAGAAAGTAATTTGAAAACTTAAGTACACAATGGAAACCTAACTCTAAAGAAATTTGCTAGAACTAATAGCAAATTATGAACTCAAAAAGGAAAAACAAAAAGCACATATAGGTAGGCAAAGATGAAAGCAATCCGAGACCAAAATTATGAACAATGCACTCAAAGAAAAATTAGGTCAACATGCTATTCAAGGAATTTTGTAACATATAATGACTAAACACAAACTCTAAGACAAAACATAGATTCAAAACCAAAATCTAATGCAAATGCATGAAGTCCAATCACGGACACATACAAGAATGGAGAGACTCAAAGAAAAACAAAAAATAAGCACAAGCTAATAGGTCCTAAAACATTGATTGTGGAAGAAAATAAAAAACAATCAACAATGGATCTATAGAACACAATTATTCAAAATAACATAGATTCGAAATAAAAACTCAAATAAGACACAAGAACACACAAGAACAACAAGAAAACACGAACACAAAAAGTGGAGACACTTATCTCCTTGAAGACCTTGCTCTTGATACCAAAATTGATGGAGAAGGTGAGGAGGAGTGATAGGTGTTCTTCTCCTAATCTTCTCTCTAGCTCAGATCTTCTTCAAGGAGATGCAAACCGAATTGGATGAACACAAGTTGGAGGATGATTCTCAGTTGGAATAGGCTTAAGCCTTGGATGGAAGCATCCAAGCTTAAGGAGCAAAGGATTCCTCACTTCAAAGAGAAGGAAAGAATGGAACTCTCATAAGGTTTTTGAGGTGAGAAGCTAGAAGACTTTGATAGGGAAACTGATGGAGTCCCTCCTTCCATGGTGTCGCCACCGGCCCAAACGGGCCTCGGCGGTCGCGAAGACGGTCGAGCTCGCTTTTATTTTAGTTTGAAAATGTATTGGATTATTAGAACGACTTGTTCTCAAACTGAGACCTTGTCGATCTTATCCAATTTATTTATTAAATGTCTCACCAATCCATATTAATCCCAAGCGGGACCCTCCATGGATTAGTGGTTTTCGCAAAAGGAGGGTTCGTGGAGTCGCCACCAATGTTTTACTCAAAACATTGGAAAAAGGGATAAGGCAATTGATTTTATAAATCAACTTTGGCCATTACAACCAGAGTTGGGTAAGGGAGTCGGTTACGCGTGGGGAAGGTGTTAGCACCCCACAGCGCCCCTTTCGGGTTCCCTATGACAGATTATTTCTAAAATAATAGCGTAAAATTACTAAATTACCCCTATTTATTATAAGCGATTATAAATTAATTATCTACATGATGACAGTTTAAATATGCACACAGAAAGCAGTAAAAGGAAGGATTTAAGAAGAAACCTCTTGAAGCGTGCTTTTATATATTTCGTAAAACTGGGAAGCTTTTTGGCGTTCCCTCGCTCTACAAGCCCGCTCGCTCGCTCCTATAAAATTTTAACTATGGAAATCCGGAGGATTTCCCTTCGACTAGGTTCGAATCTCCAAGCTAAGTGCTCGGAATTCCAGAACTTCGTCGGATCGACTCCCAGAGAGATTTCTAGGGCAGAACACTGCTCAAAAACCCCAAAATACTCAAGGAGGGAGTCAAAACTATGTGAAAAAGTGTGGAATGACGTCCAATTGACGTCATATTTATAGGGAATAGGCGCAATACGGCCTACAGAAGTAATACGGCCGTATTGAAATTTTTGAACTTCAATACGGTCGTATTGAGTTCAATACGGCCGTATTGAAATTCAGAAATTTCAATGCGCCCGTATTGAGTTCACTGCGGCTGTATTGAAGCTTCAATACGGCCGTATTGATTTCAGTACGGCCGTATTGAAGTTTCAGAAACTTCAATACGCCGTATTGAGTTCACTGCGGCCGTATTGAAGCTTCAATACGGCCGTATTAAGTTCAGTACGGCCGTATTGGGCTTCATTCCCTCCACTTCCTTATTTTGAGCTATTCTAAGACCTCTAGACCTACAGAGAACCCTCCTAGGGCCTTCCAGGAGTCCTTCTGGCTGATCTTCCTTCAGTCTTCGAGAGTCTTCAAGCTTTATTTCCGACCCGGACAATTTTAGGGGTCTACAGCTGCCCCCCCTTTACTTAGTCGGACGGCCTTTTGGTGTACCGGCTGACAAGTAAAGGAGTTGACCCAATTGTCCGGGTGATGCGTCGACCTTCTGACTTGTAGCGTCTTCCGGTGGAAAATTATTGAGTAGCCTCTCCAGGTTGTTGCATACCTCGGCGCTTCTGACAACCTCGGTAGCTAAGTTTAACACCAACGTGCCTCTGACGACGCTGATGGCTGAGTATTGTCTCTCCAGACCTTGAGTATTGTCTCTCCAGACCTTGAGTACTATCTCTCCAGACCTTGAGTACTGTCTCTCCAGACCTTGAGTACCGTCTCTCCAGACTTTGTTTGAGTGCTGTCTCTCCGGACTCTGAGTACCGTCTCTCCAGACTTTGTTTGAGTACTGTCTCTCCAGACTTTGTTTGAGTACCGTCTCTCCAGACCTTGTTTGAGTACCGTCTCTCCAGACCTTGTTTGAGTACCGTCTCTCCAGACCTTATTTGAGTACCGTCTCTCCAGACCTTGTTTGAGTACCGTCTCTCCAGACCTTGTTTGAGTACCGTCTCTCCAGACCTTGTTTGAGTATCGTCTCTCCAGACCTTGTTTGAGTACCGTCTCTCCAGACTTTGTTTGAGTACCGTCTCTCCAGACTTTGTTTGAGTACCGTCTCTCCAGACTTTGTTTGAGTACCGTCTCTCCAGACCTTGTTTGAGTATCGTCTCTCCAGACCTTGTTTGAGTACCGTCTCTCCAGACCTTGTTTGAGTATCGTCTCTCCAGACCTTGTTTGAGTACCGTCTCTCCAGACCTTGTTTGAGTACCGTCTCTCCAGACTTGTGCATACCTCGGTGCTCTCGACAACTGGGTAGCTGAGCATTGCCTTTTAGGCTTTGAGATGATTTTGTCTCCACAGTCCACGATGCTGCTTCGACGGTTTTTTCTGATTTTGTGCCACTGAGGGCTGGATAACGCAGGGATCCGTCTAGGGGATGTGCAGTCATTCACAGGTTCCTGTGCCCCAACTTGCATTGCATTGTGGGTACCCATGGGGAATTTCTGACTCCTTGGGGTGTAGACACAAATGCTCTTTCTCTCTGAGTTGAGCGATGCCTTATGTTTGGCTGACGTCCTTTGACGTTGGTGGAGTGTCCCGGTTCATCCTTATTCGAGTATCTCTTTTTGATTTTCTGATTTTTGCTGCCTCTGTGTAGGCTGTTATCCGCTGGGGATTCTGGATGTTGATTTTGTCTCCACAGTCCACGATGCTGCTTCGATGATTGTTTTTGATTTTTGTGCCACTAAGGGCTGGATAACGCAGGGATCCGTCTAGGGGATGTGCAGTTACTCATAGGTTCTTGTGTCCCAACTTTCCATTGAGTAGTTGGCGCCCATTGAGGAATTTCTGTTTCCTTGGGGTGTAGACACGAAGATGCTCTTTCTGAGATGAGCAGTGCCTTATGATTGGCTGACGTCCTTTGGACGTTGGTGGAGTATCCCGGTTATCCTTATTCGGGTAACTCTTTTTAATTTTTGGATTTTGTTGCCTCTGTGTAGGCTGTTATCCGCCAGGGGATTTTGTCATTGGTTTGTGATTGGCCTCTTCTGTTAGGCAGATCATCTTGATGTTCAATGATAGGCTGAGAGCCGGATTCCACTTGGGGAATGATTATTGATCTTTTTATGATTTTTCCTTTTGAAGGAGTGCCTCTTATGTAGGCGACTGAGGAATTGGGGTTCAGTGTTTGGCTGAGTGCCGGATTCCGCTTGGGGAATATTTATTGATATTTTTTGATTTTTCTCCTTTTGCAGGGATGCCTCTGAGTAGGCGATTGGGGAATGAGGGATTTTATGTATCCCAGAGTATTATTTAGGAAGCCTCTGCAGGCTTAGCCTCACTCAGCGCTTTGAGTCGGAGAGCTATCTTCCACTGAGGAAGTGTTAAGTCCTTTGACTTGTATATACTGTTTGGATGATCGCACTTCCATTGGGGATTGCGTCGATTTTGCTTTGATAGCTCTCGCTGGGGATTTGTTCCGTGAGCTTGAGTTGAGGTTTCTCTGGGGAGTATTATTTCTGCGAGCCTCTCCAGGCTCATTTACTCTGTACAGTTGGGGGAGTATTATTTCTGCAAGCCTCTCCAGGCTTTAGTTATTCTGAGGAAGTATTATTTCTGCAAGCCTCTCCAGGCTCAATTATTCTGAAAGAGTATTATTTCAGCAAGCCTCTCCAGGCTCAATTATTCTGAGAGTATTATTTCGGCGAGCCTCTCCAGGCTCAGTTATTCTGAAAGATGTGAAATCTTTGTCTTTTTTTGTCGACTTTTGACTTTTTCTGTATGTTTGCCTTTTTTGTCATTTTTTGGCTTTTTCTGTATTTTTGCCTTTTTTGTCATTTTTTGGCTTTTTCTGTATTTTTGCCTTTTCTGTTGTTTTTCGGCTTTTTCTGTACAGAAATGTCTCAGTTATTATGAGAGAGTATTATTTCGGCGAGCCTCTCCAGGCTCAATTATTTCTGAGAGTATTATTTTGGCGAGCCTCTCCAGGCTCAATTATTTCTGAGAGTATTATTTCGGCGAGCCTCTCCAGGCTCAATTATTCTGTATGAGTATTGTTTCGGCAAGCCTCTCCAGGCTCAATTATTTTGAGAGAGTATTGTTTCAGCAAGCCTCTCCAGGCTTAGTTATTCTGTGAGAGTATTATTTCGGCAAGCCTCTCCAGGCTCAATTATTCTGTACGAGTATTATTTCGACAAGCCTCTCCAGGCTCAATTATTCTGTGGGAGTATTGTTTCGGCAAGCCTCTCCAGGCTCAATTATTCTGTACGAGTATTATTTCGGCAAGCCTCTCCAGGCTCAATTATTCTGAGAGAGTATTATTTCGGTGAGCCTCTCCAGGCTCAGTTATTCTGAGAGTATTCTTTCGGCAAGCCTCTCCAGGCTCAGTTATTCTGTATGAGTATTATTTCGGCAAGCCTCTCCAGGCTCAGTTATTTTGAGAGTATTCTTTCGGCAAGCCTCTCCAGGCTCAGTTATTCTGTATGACGCTGTTGATTTTCTGAATCTTTGCATTTTGTTTGCTGTTGTCATACACAAGCAATTTTTTCTTTTTTTTCTATTTTATGCGGTTGCCTCATGACGAGGTCTTTGAAAATTTCTTTATGGCCAATACGGCCGCATCCATTTCAGTACGCCTATGTTGAGTTAAAATTTTGTTCATAACCCTGATTTTAGTACGGGTGTACTGAACATGGTACGGGCGCATTGTTTTTCTGAAGTATATATATATTTTTTTTGTTTTTTTCAATAAACAGAGAATAAGTGATCTTCCAGTACACCTATCATCTGTATGCATGTATGCAGTATGATGCACCTAATTCTATTTGATTCTTTTTTCAAAAGAATTAACCGATGCGTTTTTGTGTTTGGATTTTTGCCATTCCTCTAGACGGGCTGTGCGCTGCCGATTTCTGTTACCGAGGAATGATGCGTATTTGATTTTGGTGTCATCAACCAAATGATCCTTCCCTTCCTTTAAAAGATATGTCAACCCTCCTATTGACCACTATATCTCCATGTTTCCACTAGATTATTCAAAAATCGTTGGGACAAGAGAGAAAAGAAGGAAAGGATATATTTTCAAAGGTTTGTGTTTTAGAGGGGATTATTTTATTTTTAAAAAATGGTTTTTGTAAGAATGGCTGGCCATGGTAGGCTTATGTGTTTAGGCTTGTTCGATTAAACACTTATGAGGTTAAGCACATCTTTGTTATTAATGATTGTGCTTTGACAACTTGGATAGCTTTTCTTGAGCCCCTTGTTGAATTCAATTGATGGTACCATCATGGATTTATTTATTTATTTTTTTTTTTGTTTTTTTTTTTTTTTGACGGCCCTAACTTTTGCCTAAAACACCCTTTTGTGATGTCTTAGCGGGCTTTTGTATTCATTTTGTAACCCTAACTTTTGCCTAGGTCACCCTTTTCGTGGGATTCCTAGCGGGTTTTTGTCTTCATTTTGTAACCCTAACTTTTGCCTAGGTCACCCTTTTGTGGGATTCCTAGCGGGTCTTTTGCTCTTATTTTTGCGCAGTCCCCTTTTTGGGTTTCCTGCCGAGCTTATTATCTTTAGGATTTCTTTTATCCATGATGGCACTTATTGATGCCAAGAAAAGGTGCTCCAAGCTGTCATGCACATTTCCACATAAAAATGATGCGGGTTTATTGTTATCAAGATGATTTTAACCTCATTTATGCTTATTCAAACAGGGTTAAAATAATGTGGTCTAGAATTTTATTGCAAGCAAGAAAAGAAGCAATAAAGAATTAATGAAGAATGATTTTATTATAATCGCAGCGGAAACATGTGCCCTATCGAGGCTCGGGGGTCGGGCTGTCCCCGAGGAGTGATCTCTAATAGTCACTGAGTCTACACATCCCTATTAGAAGGAAAAGGACACTTGATGACGACAACCGGCCTTGACGATTGTGAACCGGCCTTCCTAAAGATCTGGCTTAAAGAACGTCGAGAAGGATCTTGATTCCTCTTCGTTCTTTGATCTTTAACAGGGTTGTATCCTAACCCTTGTTTCCCCGGATTGTCCTTGATAATGGGTAGCTCCGGGATTCCTTGGGAGTCCTTGCCTAATCCTTGTCCTGGCAAGTATCCGTTCTTTATGAGCATATGAGCTACCTTCTTCATTTCTCGGGGAAACGTTTCAACATTGGCAATTTCCAATGCTTGGAAGGCGGTTTCCAAAGCTTCCTCTGTTGCCTCCACATAAGGTATGTTGGATGGCTTGCTGATGAGTATGTCATCTTCAGCTTGTACAGTCACCAGTTTGTCACCCACTATGAACTTGACTTTCTGGTGGAGCGTAGAGGGTACAGCTTTCGCATCATGAATCCAAGGTCGGCCGAGGAGACAGCTGTATGCAGGAGTAATATCCATCACTTGGAATTCGACATTAAAGACGGTGGGTCCAATTTGGATTGGAAGATTGATCTCTCCCACCACTTCTCTTTTAGAACCGTCGAAAGCTCGAACGATCATGTTGCTCGGGCGCATTTGGACTCCCTTGATTGCCACTTGATCAAGAGTTCTTTTAGGCATCACATTCAAGGAAGATCCATTATCCACCAAGACTTTAGCGATGTGATACTCCTTGCACTTTATAGAGATGTGCAAGGGCTGGTTGTGATTTGATCCCTCGGCGGGGATTTCTTCATCGATGAAGGTGAGGTGATCATTAGCCTTGATGTGACTAACAATCCCCTCAAACTCGTCTTGGGAGATAGTATGCGACACGTATGCCTCGTTCAAGACTTTCAACAGAGCTTGCCGATGCGGTTCGGAGCATAGGATCAACGACAACAGCGTAATCTTTGCTGGCGTCCTATGAAGTTGATCCATGATGGAGTACTTGCTCTGTCGGATATATTTTAACAGCTTGTCTGTCTCCTCCTCGGATTCCTTATTTTCCTCGGTTTTCTTTTCTTCTTTTTCTTTATTCTTGGGGGCTTTATCATGAAGATCTTCGGGAGTGTAGATCCTGCCACTCCTAGTCATGCCCCCAAGCCCAGCGATGTTAGAGATATCGCTGTCGGCAGAAAAATGGATGTCGTATATCCACGGCACAGCCTTATTTGATTTGTAAGGGAAAGGCCTTGGAACTGTGATCCTTAATGGTGTTGGACCTTCCCCTTTGTTTGTCTTGATTACCAACAACGGAGTTGACGTGTGTTCGCTTGGCGCGGTTGTTGGCGAACGGCGTGTGATCCATTCTTTGAATATACGCATCGATTATTTCTTTCTTTTTATTAATGTTTATTAATGGATTACTAGGAGAGATGTATGAATGACTCCTAGATCTCTCCATGATCTATATGCATGATATGAGATGATGAGGTTGAATATGCATGCATAGTGTTTATTCAACTAAGCATTATCATGTTTTTAGGATGTTCCTAAGATGATGCATGATATTGCTTGGTTTGGATAAATAACCCTTTTTTCTTTTTTTTTTGGGTATTTTGTATCTTTTTTTGTATTTATTTTTTGGGTGAAAAGGGAAACTACCTATATGAATGTGATGAAGGTAGATGTTAACACCATGTAATGGAAGATTCTTATTCCCATTTATTCTTATTTTAAAAAAAGGAATGTTGTATGTTTAAATAATGCAATGTATGCTCATACAATGTCACATAATCAATGCACAAACAATTCACTCATCCACGAACAGTCACGAGCGAATCACGAGGTAGGGGTCTCCTGCAGAAAAGTGCATATTCAAGGTGGTTCTAACTGTTCTCACTTGGTCAAAGGCCCCCAAGGTGCCCCCATTATAGGGACCCAATTCCTCTCGTCGTAAGTCGATGGAAAGCTCCAACGCACTGTCGGACTCAAGTTCATGGTTATCACCTTGAGTGATGTTTTTCCGACAACGGTCTCGTAGGCTCCTATAGACCCATTCAACCGGCCGTACTAACATCCACTCCCTATGGATTACCACTCATGCCCCCGGGTATAGAGGGAACTGTTGTGTGCAAAGGTTTGTGTGCAATTTTTATTTCAAACAATTGCGGAAATTAAACATACAACAGTTATTTAAAGCCACAAAATAAATCATATTATCATACAATCAAGGGGTAATGAAGTAATTTTTAACTATTATTTGTTAAAAACAATCTGTCACTAAATGGGACTGACTCTCGAAGCTTCCCCAGTGAAGTCGCCATCTGTCGCCACCGGACCAAACGGGCCTCGGCGGTCGCGAAGACGGTCGAGCTCGCTTTTATTTTAGTTTGAAAATGTATTGGATTATTAGAACGACTTGTTCTCAAACTGAGACCTTGTCGATCTTATCCAATTTATTTATTAAATGTCTCACCAATCCATATTAATCCCAAGCGGGACCCTCCATGGATTAGTGGTTTTCGCAAAAGGAGGGTTGGTGGAGTCGCCACCAATGTTTTACTCAAAACATTGGAAAACGGGATAAGGCAATTGATTTTATAAATCAACTTTGGCCATTACAACCAGAGTTGGGTAAGGGAGTCGGTTACGCGTGGGGAAGGTGTTAGCACCCCACAGCGCCCCTTTCGGGTTCCCTATGACAGATTATTTCTAAAATAATAGCGTAAAATTACTAAATTACCCCTATTTATTATAAGCGATTATAAATTAACTATCTACATGATGACAGTTTAAATATGCACACAGAAAGCAGTAAAAGGAAGGATTTAAGAAGAAACCTCTTGAAGCGTGCTTTTATATATTTCGTAAAACTGGGAAGCTTTTTGGCGTTCCCTCGCTCTACAAGCCCGCTCGCTCCCTCCTATAAAATTTTAACTATGGAAATCCGGAGGATTTCCCTTCGACTAGGTTCGAATCTCCAAGCTAAGTGCTCGGAATTCCAGAACTTCGTCGGATCGACTCCCAGAGAGATTTCTAGGGCAGAACACTGCTCAAAAACCCCAAAATACTCAAGGAGGGAGTCAAAACTATGTGAAAAAGTGTGGAATGACGTCCAATTGACGTCATATTTATAGGGAATAGGCGCAATACGGCCTACAGAAGTAATACGGCCGTATTGAAATTTTTGAACTTCAATACGGTCGTATTGAGTTCAATACGGCCGTATTGAAATTCAGAAATTTCAATGCGCCCGTATTGAGTTCACTGCGGCTGTATTGAAGCTTCAATACGGCCGTATTGATTTCAGTACGGCCGTATTGAAGTTTCAGAAACTTCAATACGCCGTATTGAGTTCACTGCGGCCGTATTGAAGCTTCAATACGGCCGTATTAAGTTCAGTACGGCCGTATTGGGCTTCATTCCCTCCACTTCCTTATTTTGAGCTATTCTAAGACCTCTAGACCTACAGAGAACCCTCCTAGGGCCTTCCAGGAGTCCTTCTGGCTGATCTTCCTTCAGTCTTCGAGAGTCTTCAAGCTTTATTTCCGACCCGGACAATTTTAGGGGTCTACACATGGTTGATGATTGTGAGTTGAAGGGAGACACCTTGCCCTTGATCTAGGCTAACCAAAGGTTGGACAAAAGGAAGTTTATGGTGGAAAAAAAAGGAAGTAGGCGTGAGATAGTGATGATTGGCGGAAGTGTTTGGGTTTAGGTGTATGGTTGCTCAAGGTTGGCTCACTCCAAGTGTAGGTGGAGGCCACTCTAGGGTTTCACTCTCCAAGGGTGGAGAATGAAGGGGGTTAGCCAAAGTTAACCTAGTGACTAAGGAAGAGATGTTGAGGCATGAAATGCTCACTCAAAATCTATATAATCCAAAGTATTTACAAGGTGTGGAGCATTGGGTATTTATAGGAGGGGAGGCATCTAGGGTTGCATTTGGAGTAGGCAAATGCACTCCAAATGAAATGCAAATGAACCCTAGGTGCAACTTGGTGGCCAAGGATGGAATCTTTGGGTTTAGATTGGCTATATCTAGGTGCATGATAAGACCATGCAACCTTTGCCCTCCACTTGGGCCTAAGCCTTTCTAACACCAAAAATAGACCCAATGACACCAAAAACATGCGTCACCCTCTAATTAACACCCTAGCCCAAAATTAAAAACCCTAATGATCTAGAGCACCCCATAATACAAGGGTAAAATGGGAAATACAAAAGAAATAAATTCTAAGTCCTAAACACCCCAAAATACAAGGGTAAAATTGGCAAATAAAATAAACCCTATACTAATGAGGCTTAGGAGAGTACTAATACTCTATGATTATGAGGAGAGTGTCCCTTGGTGTGTGAACTCCCTCCTCCTCTTCAACTCTCCTAGCCATGGACCTAGTGATGGGGTCCACATGTGTCTTCAAGGATGGTCCTCCATCAGAAACTCGGCTCAATGGCTCTCAAATTTCAATAAGCATCAAAGTGTGTACAAAATGGTAAGGAGGGAACTTATAAAGCAAATCCGGAACTAGGGTCATTGACGCCAATGTGAAGGAGCACATGTGGCGCCAAGTTTTGAAATTCAAAATTCAAAAATTTGAATTTCAAAACTTGTCTCACATGCCTTAATCCGGTCACACTAGTGCTAATGCATTTAGGTTGGATTTAGTATGCATTTAGGGTTGCATTTCGGTGTCACACAAGTGCAGCCAAGGTGGTGCCAAACATGTGTCCCAAAATGCAACTTAAATGCATCCTAAATTAAACCTAGTTTACCCTAATTTAATTAAACTAGTAATCCTCCTTTAATCCTAATCTAATGACCTAAATACAATGGTCAAGAAAATACAATGAATAGGAAAAATTACAAGAAGAAAAATGAGCCTAATATTGGGTATCAAAAGCCCATAGCCTAAGAAGCCCAAATACAAGCCCAAAAGCAAAAACCCTAATCTATGGTCAAAATACAAGACCAAAAATCAAAGTAACTTCCTATGCTAAGAAATGCAATAAATCATGCTGTTTATGCAAGTAAGGTCCAAGTGAGAAGCACCCTAGGCCCACCAAGCCCATTGGGCCCACTAAGCTCTGAAGCATACAAGTCTTCAAGTAATCTCCTGGCCATAGCTCTAGTGGTTGGGCCTTTAGCCCATGCTCTTCCATCAAAATTTGTGCAATCAACAACAAGTATGATGGAGTCTTCAAGAGGAAAACTTCATGAACCCTTAAACACACTTCTCCACGGATCCTTGATGATTGACGCAAGGAATTGAGGCTAGAATGGAGAAGAAAATGTAGCCTAGATTGAGCTAAAAATATTGGATAAAAGGAAGACAAGCTTAGCTCTACAAAGAGAAAGGCTCAAGTAGAAATGGATAAGGGTTTCTCCTTGGATGACTTCGGTGAGAGAATTCTCAATGAGTGAAATCTGATAAATGCCAAAGTGAGTACAAGTTCCAGCCATAGTGAATTGATAGGGGTAGGAAGGGTGTGTGACAAGCTAGGCTTAACCCAAGGTTAAGTTAAACCATGGTATGGTTTAACTAACCTTAGGCGCCAAAATTTGAATGTTTGAATTCAAATTTTGGTGCCAAGATCAGTCACCCCATGTGCCACCTAATTTGCATGTGATTTAGCATGCATTTAGGAGTAATTTCGGTCACTCCATGTGCATGAGTGCACATGGCCGAAATGCTCTCTAAATGTAATGCTAATTACATGTAAATTGAGATGCACATGACAACCTAATTAACCCTAAATTCAAATGGCAATGAAATGAAATTCCTAATCTACTTGGCCAAAATACAAGGCCCAAAAACACAATACAAGCCCAATGGGCCCAAACCTAATCTACATGGGCTTGAGTTAAAGCCCAACTAAAAAGTAATATGGGCTTCTCTTGAAAATTGGCCCATTCTTCATGCATCTTATTAGCCATAGCCTTAGTAGTTGGGCCCTTGGATGTCTCACAACCTCAAAAATATTGAACTACACCAGATTATCTCCAAACTCCATAGAAAGAGTCCTTGTATGCACATCTATCTTTGTCCTCATGTCCTTAAGAATGGTCTTCCAAGGATTAATAAAGCATGACTGGATGACTCGTCCTCTATCTCTAAAATATAGAAGTATGTGGGAAAGAGAAGGTCTTCCACTTTGACAAGCACATCTTCTACAACTCCAAGTGGCTGCACAGTGCTTCTGTTTGCCAACTGAACGACTACACCTATAGGAATCAAATCTCCAATCTGTAATGATCTAAAAATAGATGCATGCATAACATTTATTGAAGCACCTATATCTAACCTAGCATTTTGTAAAGATTTATTTTCCTATAGTGCAAGGAATAGTAAAACCACCATGCTAAATGCCTCACCATGGTGGTTAGCTTATTAATTTTTTTCTCCAACCTCTGATTATCCACACCATAAATAGTACTAGTACCAACACCAATGACCATCTCATTTACTCCCTTAACAACTCCTCTAAATCCAAATTGTTGAGTATTGGCTGCCATGTTTGAAATGAGTTGTCTTGCAACATTTGGTGTCTTATCTATCAATACTCCTCCACTAGCTGCATCTATGTTGCTCTTATTCATCAAGGTTTGTCCTTCATAAAAATATTGAATTAATAATTACTCACTAATTTGATGGTGAGGGCAGGTAGCACACAATTTGTTAAGCCTCTCCCAATACTCATATAAAGTCTCTCCATTGAATTGCCTTATGCCACAAATCTCCTTCTTTATTGCTGCAGTTCTGGAGGTAGGGAAGAATTTCTAAAGAAACAACCTCTTCATTTGATTCTATGTTGTGATTATTACAGGTAAAAAGTAAAGCCAATCTTTTGCAACACCATCTAGAGAGAAAGGAAATGCCTTCATTTTTACATAATCTTCAGGCACTCCTTGTGGTCTCATTGTGGAACACACTACATGGAATTCCTTTAAATGATTATGAGGCTCTTCACCTGCAAGTCCATCTAACTTTGGCAACAAATGGATAAGTCTATATTTAAGCTCATAATTTGCTTCATTTTTAGGATATAGGACACATCATGGTTGATACACAACATTAGATGTAGCCAATTCCTTCAAAGTGAGTTCATGGTTATTATCCATAATTTCATATTTAAAAGTATTATATTCATAATTAGAACCAATAACACTATCAAAATCAAATTTAGAAGATGTAGTAGAGGTATCTACCTTATGTTTAAGCCTATGTAGTTTTCTTTCAATTTTAGGATCAAAAGCAACCAAAATATCATATTTCGATCTAGTCATACACCACAATACAATCAGATAGTACGCTATAACTACACTAACATCCAATCTTGATAGTCAATAGAAGTTGTCATAACCCGAAAATTTTTTATCTTATGACCAATGGTTTAGCCTACCCTTATTGAAAAATCTCATCAATTAGGGAATGCCCGAAGACCAAACTAATTCCTAATTAAAGGTTTTAAAAATGAGTTCATGGAGTCACCACCAATGTTTTACACAAAACATTGGAAAAAATAAAAGGTTTTCAAAAATCCAATAATGACCTTAATAACCAGAATTGGGTTTAGGGGTGAATTACGTGTAGGGAAGGTATTAAGCACCCCCACAACGCCCTAAATTGGTACCTTTATGATGAAGTTAACATGACAAGAATCAATTGATTAGATATTAGATCCCCTTTTGTTAACAATTGCTTACATTTGTGAAATTTAAATTTTCATGGTTGCTCTTGAAATGTCTTGATAGCTCAGTCGTATCACTATCAAACAATTCTAGGTTCCTCAACAAATTTTTGTAATATAGAGAACTTAACCTAGGTCATCTCTCAAGGACACAAGCACATTGTATTTTGAATTTAATCATGTATGTAAATCAGTTTAGAACTCGGGGGGAAAATTTTCAAGCAAACAATAAGAACAAAGTATTAGGAAAGTAAAGAAATCAAATCAACACAAAATATCAGTATTATAGAAATTCGGTTCAAGGTTTCAATTCCTACTGTATAATCATCATTGTTCACAACAAATACGAATTCTTAATCCATCTAATTCAATCCGAAATTAATCCAAACAGTAATCTAAATCTAGATTGTGAATTTTATTAAAACAGAAACTACAATCGCACATTCCTAATTTCAACAAAATTCAAGAAAAGTAACTGATTGAATTAGGGATTTAGGTTATTTCTAATCAGAAAATTCTTCTTCTCATTTTCATTTAGGA
Source organism: Cajanus cajan (assembly GCF_000230855.2). Classification (NCBI taxonomy): domain Eukaryota; kingdom Viridiplantae; phylum Streptophyta; class Magnoliopsida; order Fabales; family Fabaceae; genus Cajanus; species Cajanus cajan. The sequence goes on from NC_138525.1 coordinate 46,829,669, forward strand.
TTAAAACAGAGATTCAATATCATGAAAAACCGAATTTAAACTAAACAGAAAAGAGGAGAAGAAGAAGAAGAAAGAATTCGTTCAGTAAAAATTAGAAACTCAAATTTACCGTAGTTCTTGAAACCTTAAACCGATTAAGGAATTAGTCTTGCCTCATTATCATGTTGAAGCAAATTCCAATTGAGAGAAGAAATTTCGTGAGACAGAAAAAGATTCGTGTAAGACAAAGTGAGAGAGAAGAAGATGAAAAGTTTCTAAAGAGAGAAAAGAGAATTTGAGAGAAACTTCTTGAGGAAGTTATCCCAAATCTGAAAATCTAAAAAATGAATTTAAACCGATTTAGCTACAACTCCTGAGTCATTACATTCTTTTAAAGACAAAATAATGGGCCTAAAACCAAAGGTCCAGTCCACTACTAATTAACTAAACTAAACAGTTTCATGACAAGCTGAACAATCAAGTGCAGAGCCGCGACTTTAAAGCACGATTTTGGGTCTGAAAATGTCCAAACTAAGTTTTTCCTCCAACATTAGAATTGTAGATCTCTGTCTTATCTTTACAGGGACACCAAGTTTGCCAAATTACGAGTTGAATAGTTCTAGATATGGCCTGCACAAGAAACTGTGTCAAAACAGGAAATTCTTACGGAAAATTAGTAAAATTTATAACTAATTCCTAAATGATTCACTAATACAAATCTAAACTAAAACATGAATATAGGATACTGAAAAGAATCAAATAAGGTAAAAAAACATAAAGAAAGATATACTAAAATATGACTATCAAATACCCCCACACTTAATCTTTTGCACTCCGGGGCAAAACTAAAAATCAATCTAATACAACTTTTCTAAAGCTTCATCAAAGAATGAGCAAAACTTCTTAAAATTTTCTAATGAATTCACAAATGTATAAGAAGAAAGAAAGAATACAACATTCAAGCATCAAGGTAAAACAACAATCCATGAACACCAATGCAACATTAAAAGCTAGCAAGGTGATAAGCTCAATTAAAGAATGATTCAAAAATAATAGAACCCTCACAAGAAAGTGTTTACTCTCATCTCTCAAGTGTTTAAGTTTGTGTTTACACTCAAATGCATCATGTAAAACTAGCACACCCAAGCTTTGACGAAACTCTAAAATTCACAACTTGAATCACATGCAATTAAAGATCAATAGGACTTTTATTAGCTTGTAACGTGGCCAAGGTAAAGGTTAGATGAGAAAAAAAAAAGTCATTTAAGCTTTATAACCAAAGAGAAAAGAGGATTGTCGCAACCCGAAAATTTCTGATCTTGCGACCTATGGTTTAGACATCCTTTTAAAGATCTCATCAATTAAGGAATGCCCGGACACCAGACTAATCCTTAATTAATGGTTTTGAAAATAAGTTCTATGGAGTCGCCACCAATGTTTTACTCAAAACATTGGAAAAAGAAAAGGTTTTTAAAAGTCCAATAATGGTCTTGATAACCAGAATTGGGTTCGGGAGTCGGTTACGTGTAGGGAAGGTATTAAGCACCCCTACAACGCCCTAAATCGGTACCCTATGATGAAGATAACGTAATAAGAATTAATAATTAAAATATTTAATCCCCTTTATTAATAATTATTTACATGCTTGAAATTTAAATTATATAATTAATCCTAAAATGTCTACATGATTATTTTTATTATGAATAATATTTATTAAAAATAAGAAATAAAAGAGAGAGAAGAAAATTAGCTGAAATACCTCTTGGACGAGCTCTATTAATCTTCAAAGATGGAGATTTGGGTGCTTTTTGGCAACCCTTCACACTACAATGCCTCACAAAAATCTCAAGAAATACAAAAGAGAGGGGGAGAGAGAAAAAGAGAGAAATTTCGTCTGGACGAAATTTTTGGAGTCCGGAGAAATGAGCCCTAGCTGTCTATTTATAGACTTCGGGAAGGGGGTCCAGAACGACCCGTTCCAAAATCGGAATGACCGTTCTGGATATGGCCGTTGCATGTAAAATTCGTACACTGGAACAGCCCGTTCTGAAACTGGAACGGCTTGTTCCAGTAATGAGAATAACATGTGATTTCTTAGACCGGAACGGCCTTGGAACGACCCGTTCCAGATTTAGGAACGGCCTGTTCCAGCCCCGTTCCAGTTAACCATTTAAGCCCTTTTTGAGGAGTTTGGAACGGCCTGTTCCAATCTTGGAATGGCCCATTCCAATATTGGAACGGCTCGTTCCAATTTCAGAACAACCCGTTCCAAATTAGGGTTTTTGGCCTTTTGGGAGCCTCGGAACGGCCCGTTCTGGACCTTGGAACGGCCCGTTCCGGGCCAATAAAAATATTTAATTTGTGCTTTTGGGCCCTCTAAAGTCCTGTCTTCTTGTTGGCATGCTTCGGGAGCTCCTTCCCTTCGTAACAGAGGTCCATGTCCTTGTTTGTATGCCCCCGGACGAAATTGGGTGTCTACAAGGATCAATGGGGAATAGGTTCAATAAGCATAAAGATTACCCCTAGAAGAAACTCCTATAAATTGCCTTGCCATGCTATACATTTTCATATGTATTTCATTTTATTTTTATTTTTATTTTTGTTTTTATTTTTAATTTTGCCTCCCAATGATATATTTTTATTTTATTATATATTTTTTTCCTTTTTTTTTCTTTTTTTTAGTGCCAAATAACTCAATATCAACAATATAGAAGTATTCCCTAAAAGAAACCCCACACTTATAAAGGACCCATTCCCAAAACAATTCCAAAGCTCCTTTAATCCCTAAGGTTATGGGATATCATGGTTTTTCACTTTTGGCTTATAATGAGCTAAAATCAAGGAAGGGTTATAAAGGCTCAAAGAGGGAATCTAGGGGAAAAAAAATATGTAAGGTAGGCTATTTGGCTAGTAGTTTAAGAAACAAATGCCTAAATTCCTAAATCATATCAATAGAGCATGTGAACAAGAAACTTCAAAAAGAGTTAAGGCAAAACCTAGAGTAATCTAGCAATCATGAGCAAATTCACACAAGAAATAATTTGGAATGGAGTGATGTATTCCATCCATCAATATAGGCTCAAATCTCACAAGGTTAAAATTCTATTATCAAAGAATCAAACTTTAATTTTTCAAATCAACTTACAAAACTAAAAATGCACAAATGATTTACACTTCATGTTGTTCAACCAATCAACAAAAATGATGCAACTTTCTAAATCCATACATATAGAAATCCAAAGAAAAAAATAAGAAAAATTTTTCATTCTATTTTCTATTACAAAACAGCAAAACAACAAAAACAAAAAACAAAGACAGAAAATAGAAAATAGAAACAGAATACAGAATACATAAACAAAACAGAAAATAGAAACAAAAAATAGAATACAGAAACAAAATAGAAAACAGAAACAGAGTACAGAATACAGAAAAAAAACAAAAAATAGAATTCAGAAATAAAATAGAAAATAGAAACAAAATACAGAAATTTTTTTTATTTTTATTTTTTAAACGCAAACAACTCGCCCCATACTTGAAACAACATTGTCCTCAATGAAACAAATAATAAAATCAATAAAGACAATTGCAAATTATAGAAAAGGGGTAGAACTCCCTCAAGGTCCAAGAGTTGGCTCTTCTAATGAAATGTCCTCCACATCTTTATCCTCCAACTTTGGACTTTGATGAAATTCCTTAAGTTGATGCCCATTCACTTTGAAGGTTTTGCCAGTAACTTCATTTTTAATTTCTACTGCACCATGGGAAAACACATTAGTAATAACAAAAGGACCACCCCATCTTGATCTAAGTTTACCGGCAATGAGCTTTAGGCGAGAATTGAACAATAATACTTGTTGGCCCACTTTAAAATCCTTTCTCAAAAGATGACTATCATGAAAGCGCTTGACTTTTTATTTATAAATCTTGGAGTTTTCATAGGCTTCCAACCGAAGCTCCTCAAGTTGTTGCAACTGAAGCTTCCTTTGCATACCAGCTTGGTCAAATGCCAAGTTACAATTCTTCACTGCCCAATATGCTCTATTCTCAACCTCAACAGGTAGATGACATGCTTTACCAAACACAATCCTCTAAGGAGACATCCCATTAGGTGTCCGGTAAGCTGTCCTATGTGCCCACAGAGCATCCTCCAAAAGCTTGCTCCAATCCTTCCTATTGGGGTGCACTATTTTCTGTAAAATTTGCTTGATTTCCCTGTTAAAAACTTCAGCTTGCCCATTAGTTTGAGGATGATAAGCTGTAGACACTCTATGCACCACCCCATACTTATGAAGCAAAGCCTGCATGCTCCTATTACAGAAATGGCTCCCCCTATCACTGATGATGGCTTTAGGCACACCAAACTTGCAAAAAATATTAGATCTAACAAAATCCACAACAACTTTAGAATCATTAGTTTTGGTGGCCTTAGCCTCCACCCATTTCGAAACATAATCAACAGCTAGTAAAATATAAGTGTAACCAAAAGATGTAGGAAATGGACCCATAAAATCAATACCCCAAACATCAAAAACCTCACAGAAAATGATAGGATGTTGGGGCATCTCATGCCTGCGTGTAATGGCCATCCCTACTCTCTCACACTGCTCACAGGTGCTGAATATTTGATGTGCATCTTTGAAAATGGTGGGCCAATAAAACCCACTATCCAACACCTTCCTAGCTGTCCTGTATGAACCATAGTGTCCTCCAACAGGTGAAGCATGACAAAATTGAAGCACAGACTGGATCTCATGATCTGGAATACACCTGCAAATCACCTGGTCACTGCAAAAATCTCCACAATAAGGGTCATCCCAAACATAATATTTAGCTTCACTTTTCAGTTTAGCTATCTATGATCTAGATAAATCTGGGGGAAGAACACCTGCAACCAAATAATTTACAATGTCAGCAAACCAAGGAGTAGTATCATGTAAGTGCATCAACTGCTCATCAGGAAAATCATCTCTAATAGGCAAGGGATCAACACTCCCCCCGTCAATCCTGCTCAAATGGTCTGGTACCAAATTCTCTGCACCACTCCTGTCTTTGATCTCAATATCAAATTCCTGAAGAAGAAGCATCCACCTGATCAATCTGGGTTTAGCATCAGGCTTCTTCAACAGGAATCTCAAAGCTGCATGGTCAGAAAACACAGTAATCTTGGAGCCAAGCAAATATGAACGAAATTTATCTAAAGAAAATAAAATAGCTAGAAGCTCCTTCTCAGTGGTGGTGTAATTGACTTGAGCTGCATCCAATGTGCGAGAGGCATAAGCAATGACATGCGAACTCCCAACTTGTTGAGCTAAAACAGCTCCAAGGGCAAAGTTGGATGCATCGCACATGAGCTCAAATGGAAGCTCCCAATCAGGTAGCTGTACTATAGGTGTGGTGGTAAGCCGCTTCTTGAACTCCTTAAAGGCTATTTGACAAGGCTGATCAAAAATGATCTCCACCTCTTTCTGTAGAAGCTTGGACAATGGCAGTGCAATCTTGCTGAAGTCTTGGATGAACCTCCTGTAAAAACCTGCATGTCCAAGAAAAGAACGTACTTCCCGCACAGAAGCGGGGTAAGGTAAAGAAGCAATGATATCTATCTTAGCCTTATCAACCTCAATGCCTCTACTAGAGACTAGGTGACCCAAAACTATACCATGTGTGACCATAAAATGACATTTTTCAAAATTTAACACAAGGTTAGTTTGGATACACCTATCTAATACCCTAGATAGACTCTCTAGGCATGCATCAAATGAAGAACCATAAACTGTAAAATCATCCATCAACACCTCCATGCAACTTTCCAATAGATAAGAAAATATACTTACCTACACCTCTGAAAGGTGGCCAGAGCGTTGCATAGACCAAATGGCATTCTAGTGTAAGCAAATTTGCTAAATGGACAGGTGAATGTGGTCTTGTGTTGGTCCTCTAGTGCAATATGAATCTGCATATACCCTAAAAATCCATCCAAGAAGCAATAGTGTGATTTACCTGCCAACCTCTCCAACACCTGATCGATGAATGGAAGAGGGAAGTGGTCCTTGCGAGTTGCCTGATTAAGTCTTCTATAGTCCACACAAACTTGCCAACTATTTTGAACTCTGGTTGGAACCAACTCAGCATCCTAGTTCCTCACCACAGTCATCCTAGTCTTCTTGGGAACCACCTGCACAAGACTAACCCACTTGCTATGAAAAATAGGATAAATTATACCTGCTGCCAATAACTTTGTGACCTCTTTCTTCACCACATCTAAAATAGTAGGATTGATTCTTCTCTGTGGCTGCCTCACAGGTTGAAACTCATCCTCCAGTAGAATCCGGTGCATGCATATGGCAGGACTAATCGCGGGAAGGTCAGGAAGAGTCCAACCAATGGCTTTCCTGTGGTCTCTCAAAACCTGCAACAGTCTCTCCTCCTGATCAGATTCAAGAATGCTAGCTATAATGACAGAAAGCCCTTGATTTCCCTCTAAATAAGCATACTTCAAATGTGTAGGTAAAGGCTTTAACTCTACTAATGGTGTCTGCACAGTGGATGGTACTGACAATGAAGAAGGTAGAGATGGAGATGATGTCTTAGATGCTGGTGGTGGAACATCTACTGATGTGGATAAATCTGCTATACCTGAAATAGCAACACTAATTTCTGCACAAATAGCACACATAGATGAATCATCATCACAAGTACATGATGGGTCAGTAAAATCAGAAAAATCAACAAGTAGATCATCATCAAAATCTGTGCAATCTTCAACTAATAAATCAATAACATCCAAACTAAAAACAGAATGGTCTTCTATTGGATGTCTCAGAGTCTCAAAAATATTAAATTGCACCAGATTATCTCCAAACTCCATAGAAAGAGTCCCTCCATGCACATCTATCTTTGTCCTTGCTGTCCTTAGGAATGGTCTCCCAAGGATCAATGTAGCATGACTGGATGACTCATCCTCCATCTCAAGAATGTAGAAGTTTGCAGGGAAGAGAAGATCTTCTACTTTGACCAGCACATCCTCTACTATTCCAAGTGGTTGCACAATGCTCCTGTTTGCCAACTGAATGCTCACACCTGTAGGAGTCAAATCTCCAATCTGCAATGATCTAAAAACAGATGCAGGCATAACATTTATTGAAGCACCTAGATCCAGCATAGCATTAGTAAAAATTTCTTCTCCTATAGTACAAGGGATAGTAAAAGTTCCTGGATCTTTGCACTTTTGTGGCAAATCAGGAAGTAGATCATGTGGAATAATGGCAGACACATTTTTCTTTTGGAGTAATGTAGAACCATTTCTTCCCATGTTCACTCTCTCATCACCCTTCAACTTCCTCTTATTAGTACATAATTCCTTAAGGAACTTTGCATATTTAGGAATTTGTCGGATGGCATCAAGGAGAGGAATGTTGACTTCCACCTTGCTAAACATATCCAGCAGTTCGCTATCAATTTCTAATCTCTTCTTTGCTGGTCTATTTGGAAAGGGGAGTGGAATCTTTAATCTCCTCTTTGCTGCATCATTATTTTCAGCTGCACCTGCAAAAGAAGAATCACATTCCACTACTGCTACAACTGATTATTGCCGTACTGGTGGTAACTCTTTTCCACTTCTCAAGGTAATGGCACTCACATTCCCCTTTGGATTTAAAACTGTTTGGGAGGGAAGTTTGCCAGAACCTTGAGATTGAAACTGATTTACCTAAGATGCTAACTGGCCAATTTGAGTCTTTAAATCTTGGACAGTGGCATCCATATTTCTCTGAAACTACAGCTGTTGTTATTGAAACTGTAAATTTTGTGCAGCCATCTGTTGCATCATCTCCTCGAGTGAAGGTCCACTATTTTGTGCAAGAGGAGGTATAGGTGCTGGTGGTTGTTGTTGTTGTTGTTGCTGCTTGAATGGAGGCTGATATTTCCCAGAAGGTTGGAATGAAGGTTGTTGCTATTGTTGCTGCCCCCATTTCAGATTTGGATGATCCTTCCAACCTGGGTTGTATGTTTGGGAGTATGGATTGTAATTTTGCTGCTATTGTGGAAGCCTGTATTGTTGTTGCTGGTTGGTGTAAATTCCAGAAACATTTGCATCTATTTCTTGTAGAGTAAGACATGAATGTGTATAGTGCTCCATTGAAGAACAAATGCCACAAACTGTTGCTGGACATTCACTTGCTGCACTCGCCTGTTGTTGTTGTTCAATTGCTAAATGTCTCACCATGGTGGTCAGCTTATTAATTTTGTTTTCCAGCCTTTGATTATCCACACCACAAACAGAACTAGAACCAGCACCAATTGCCATCTCATTTACTCCTTTGACAGCTCCTCTAAATCCAAATTGTTGAGTGTTGGCTGCCATGTTCGAAATGAGTTATCTTGTAGCATTTGGTGTCTTATCCATCAATGCTCCTTCACTTGCTGCATCTATCATGTTCCTATCCATCAAGGTTAGTCCTTCATAAAAATATTGAATCAATAATTTCTCACTAATCTGATGTTGAGGACATGTAGCACACAGCTTGTTGAATCTCTCCCAGTACTCATACAAAGTCTCTCCATTCAGTTGCCTTATAGCACAAATCTGTTTCCTAATTGCTGCTGTTCTGGATGCAGGAAAGAATTTCTCTAGGAACAAACTCTTCATTTGATTCCATGTAGTGATTGTTGCTGGTAGAAAGTAGAGCCAATCTTTTGCAACACCATCCAAAGAGAAAGGAAATGCCTTCATTTTGACATGATCTTCAGGAACTCCTTGAGGTCTCATGGTGGAACAAACCACATGGAACTCCTTTAAATTCTTATGAGGATCTTCACCTGCAAGTCCATGAAACATGGGCAACAAATGGATAAGTCCAAATTTAAGCTCATAATTTGTTTGATTATCAGGATATTGGACACACCATGGTTGATACACAACATTAGGTGTAGCAAATTCCTTCAAAGTGAGTTCACGATTATCAGCCATGATATCAAATTCAGAATCAGTTTCAGAAGAAGAGCAAGATTGAAAATTAAAAGTAGAATTACTAACTACTTCAGAATTAACTATACTACTATTATTATTCTTACTAGACCTTACCTATGCTGAAGTGTTCTTTCTATTTCAGGATCAAAATCATGTAATGTACCAGGGTTGGACCTAGTCATGCAAGTAAGAACACATACAAGGTTATGAAGTCAAAAGTCAACAGAAAAGTCAAAAGTCAACAGAAAAGTCAATATTTACTATATAAGCAACTGTAACATGAAAAACTATACCAAATGAATTTTAAAAAATATTTCACCACCAGAACATCATTTCATACATGATTTCCTAATTTTGAGAATTTTTTGGTGATTTTTAAAAATATCAAAAATAGTAAAAAATTGAAAAAGTGGTCTAAATGAAGGAATTTGGCAAAAAGGACCCCCAACACCAGTAGTTATTCCATAATAGGGGTGCCTTGATGTGTGAATTGTAGCTACCTTCCCACCAATTTTCAGCCCAATCAGACAACTTTTGCAAAAAAGACCAAAATACCCCTACAAAAAATTTTACAAAACTTATAGAAGATGAAGGAATTTTACAAAATTTTACACTATAAATTCAAAAATATTTCTACAAACAGTTAGTATACATGATAAAAATCAAAACAAAATGACTTATGTCCCCGGCAACAACACCATTTTGATAGCTCAGTCGTATCACTATCAAACAATTCTAGGTTCCTCAACAAATTTTTGTAATATAGAGAACTTAACCTAGGTCATCTCTCAAGGACACAAGCACATTGTATTTTGAATTTAATCATGTATGTAAATCATTTTAGAACTCGGGAGGAAAATTTTCAAGCAAACAATAAGAACAAAGTATTAGGAAAGTAAAGAAATCAAATCAACACAAAATTTCAGTAGTATAGAAATTCGGTTCAAGGTTTCAATTCCTACGGTATAATCATCATTGTTCACAACAAATACGAATTCTTAATCCATCTAATTCAATCCGAAATTAATCCAAACAGTAATCTAAATCTAGATTGTGAATTTTATTAAAACAGAAACTACAATCGCACATTCCAAATTTCAACAAAATTCAAGAAAAGTAACCGATTGAATTAGGGATTTAGGTTATTTCTAATCAGAAAATACTTCTTCTCATTTTCATTTAGGATTCAAAACAGAGATTCAATATCATGAAAAACTGAATTTAAGCTAAACATAAAAGAGGAGAAGAAGAAGAAGAAAGAATTCGTTCGGTAAAAATTAGAAACTCAAATTTACCGTAGTTCTTGAAACCTTAAACCGATTAAGGAATTAGCCTTGCCTCATTATCATGTTGCAGAAAATTCCAATTGAGAGAAGAAATTCCGTGAGACAGAAAAAGATTCGTGTAAGACAAAGTGAGAGAGAAGAAGATGAAAAGTTTCTAAAGAGAGAAGAGAGAATTTGAGAGAAACTTCTTGAGGAAGTTATCCCAAATCTGAAAATCTAAAAAATGAATTTCCAAGCTAAAAATCCTGAGTCATTACATTCTTTTAAAGACAAAACAATGGGCCTAAAACCAAAGGTCCAGTCCACTAATTACAATTCAAAAGCCTAATTAACTAAACTAAACAGTTTCATGACAAGCTGAACAATCAAGTGCAGAGCCGCGACTTTAAAGTACGATTTTGGGTCTGAAAATGTCCAAACTGGATTTTTCGTCCAACATGAGAATTGTAGATCTCTGTCTTATCTTTACAGGGACACCAAGTTTGCCACATTCCGAGTTGAATAGCTCCATATATGGCCTGCACAAGAAACTGTGTCAAAACAGGAAATTCTTACGGAAAATTAGTAAAATTTATAACTAATTCCTAAATGATTCACTAATACAAATCTAAAATAAAACATGAATATAGGATACTAAAAAGAATCAAATAAGGTAAAAGCACATAAAGAAAGATATACTAAAATATGACTATCATGTCTACATAATGATTATTGTTTTAGAGTGATATTTAGCAGAGTGAGATACATAAAGGAAAGAAGAATATTGATTGAAATACCTCGTAATTGAGCTTTTATTTGATCTTCAAACTTGAGACTTCTTAGGTTCTTTTTGGCCACCTATCGAACTATAGTTTGCCTCACAAGATCTCTAGAAATACAAAGATGAGAAAGAAGAGAAGACATTTCGAGCTATATGAAGTTCTAGGGCAATTCTTCTGACCTCAGGAGTAGTGCCTAAGTCTACTATTTATAGACGCCAAACCTGACCAAAATGGCTCGTTCTAATCAGAATGGTCCATTCTGGGTCACTCAGTTATGAGTTAAATTTGAACCTGGAATGACCCATTCTAATGGCAGAATGGCCCGTTCCAAATTTGAACGTGTCTCATAATGAACAACATTGAAATGGCCCATTTTGGCCGATTCTCAATTAGGGTTTTTGGGTCTTTTAGTAGCTTGGAACGCCTCGTTCTAATTTAGGAACGGCCTGTTCCATCTTGAGAATGACCCATTCTGATTTTGGAACAGCCCGTTCTGGGCTACTAAACCAGGTTTGTTGGGCTTCAAGTCTTCCTTGTTGCCATATGGTGTTGCTTTCATGCTTTGGGAGCTTCTTCTTTTAATAGTAAAAGTTTATTTTATTATTTACGAGTCTGGACAAAATTTGGTGTCTACAACTGCCCCTCCTTACTTGTCCTTTGGAATAGCTAAGTGTTTGTTGTTTCAAAGGCAACTAAAGACGTAGACATTTTGTCCGGGTCCTCTCTCTTGCTTCAACAGTATGGATATCTCCACATTGTTTCCTTCGGGTAAATGGTGTTTACCGGTATTTTTGCCCCTTGTAGCAACTGGATGTTGGGTTGTATGCTCCGTTGGGTGAGAAGGATGGTAAACTTGTACCATCTAGGCTTTTAGCTTGATATCGATGCTTCCTGCTGCTTTCACCTGTCTCATGGTATTGTATTCATTTATTTGCTGCTCAATGTCGAGGGAGTGTGTTATAAGCTCAGCCTTTTCAAGTTAGACTGATATTTGGGGCTTCAGTCGGCCTAGTGCTAGTTTTGAGGTCTAGTAACCCTTACCGATCTTGTACTAGTTTTGGCGATCTAACAACCCTTACCGATCTTGTACTTGTTTTTAGGATCTAGCAACCTTTACCGATCTTGTACTAGTTTTGAGGGTCTAGCAACCTTTACTGATCTTGTACTAGTTTTGGGGATCTAGCAACCCTTACCAATCTTGTACTAGTTTTAGGGATCTAGCAACGCTTACCGATCTTGTACTAGTTTTGGGGATCTTGCAACCCATACCGATCTTGTACTAGTTTTAGGGATCTAGAAACCCTTACCGATCTTGTAGTAGTTTTGAGGGTCTAGCAACCTTTACCGATCTTGTACTAGTTTTAGGGATCTAGCAACCCTTACTGATCTTGTACTAGTTTTAGGGATCTAGCAATCCTTACCGATCTTGTACTAGTTTTGGGGATCTAGCAACCCTTATTGATCTTGTACTAGTTTTAGGGATCTAGCAACCCTTATCGATCTTGTACTAGATTTGGGAATCTAGCAACCCTTATCGATCTTGTACTAGATTTGGGGATGTAGCAACCCTTATCGATCTTGTACTAGTTTTGGAGATGTAGCAACCCTCACCGATCTTGTTCTAGTGTTGGGGATCTAGCAACCCTTACCGATCTTGTACTTGTTTTGAGGATCTAGCAAGCTTTACCAATCTTGTACTAGTTTTAAACATCTAGAAACCTTTACCGATCTTGTACTAGTGTTAGGGATCTAACAACCCTTATCGATCTTGATGTTCGGTATTGTTGTGTTGGCCTCCCTAGGTAGGATGCTGAAATAGTGAGTATTATTATGCCTAGCCTCACCAGGCTGGCTGTTGATTTTGTGAGTATTATTGTGCTGGCCTCTCCAAGCTAGTTGCTGATGGTGGTGCCCCTGTGTTCGTGGGTGGTAGATCATCATTTTGTGGCAACTATTCTTTGTAGCCTGTCCAGGCATCTTTCGCTTGGGTGTTGCAACTATTCTTCTATTGATGACTGGTCATCGTGATGTTGGTGTGGACTTGCTTGATCTTGTCAAGTTGTCTAACTTGATCATCATTTTGGGGGATTCTGCCCCCTGCTTGATGACGGTTCTCTATGCTGAGGATTTTTAGAACCTTTTTTCTTTTCATCTAATAGCTTTGGCTTTTTGTGATATGGAAGCTTTTCCTTTTTCTCATGTTGTTATTTTTTCCTTTTATATCTTTTGTATTTTATGCATGTATGTATTTGAAATGGATAGATATGTGGGTTCATAAAAAGATAATCTCATAGATAAGATATGCTTTTTTAGGTGCAACACTAAGATAAACATACAATACAAAATATAATTATCCTATCACTAGCCTAATCCTCGATAAGGGGATCCGAGAATCACCTCTAAAGACAAGCCATCATCTGCTCGTGCCATTGTTGTTGCTGATGATGCTGCTAGCACATCTCCTCGTACATGCTCGTGAGACGGATGTTCAAGCTATCGATTCACTGACGGAGGGCCTCGATTACTTCCCCTACGTGCGGTGGTGGATGTGCTGGTTTTCTCGGCTGTGACTAAGGTTGTGGATGGGGTGCCTACTATTGTTGTGGTTGCAACACCAACATGTCGTCAAATAGTAGGTTGTCAACATTGAGCTCCTCTATGACAATGTACCTTCTAGCATTGAGCTCGATGATGCTCATGGATCTGAGGATGAGTGCATCAATAAGGTGAGGTTCCAGGCCAGTCTTTGAGTCAATGTCGACAACTTTATAGTGCTCGATGACTTGGGCGAGCATCAAACTAACCACTATATATCTGGTGCGGTTCGCTGTGTCTAATCTCTCTCTGTAGTCCTGCACATGACGAAGAAAGAAAGCTTCGAGATTACATTGAATCCCTTGGGTCATGCAGTACAGAGGGAAGAGATCCCTCTGTGTGACGGAACCTACACTCTGGTATCCTTTGTGGATGGACCCCGTCATTAGCTTGTGGACCACACAAAGTGTCGGGTCTCTGATCCTCGAGGCCTTGGTGATCATTGGCATGATTGCCTGGCTGGTGAGCTCTTTCCACATGCCGTCTATAGAGATCTAGAACGTGGGGAAAAGGAGCATTCCTATGTACTTTGTGGTTGCCAACAGATCCTCCGGGACAAATGGCTATCCGGTTGAATTCTGCCAATGTGATATTATGAAGACTCCACCCATCCAAAACAGGACCATTTGTACATCTGGTCCTTCTGGAGTTGGGGTTGTGTACATCCTGGAAAATGTTGAGGAAGTCGATGGTGGCCACCTGGTAAGGTTGACTGATTGGCTCCAAGAGAAACTCCCATCCGACGACCGCTAGATAGTCCCGGACTCTCTCCAAGAGACCTACCTGCTCAAGGATGGGGAGGTCGATCTATCGTGCGAACTCGAACTCAACCTCATTCAGATGTTGTCTTCATTTAAGCTATGTGTCACTCATAGAGGGTGGTCTGGGGACTAGTGGTGGCGACGGTGCAATCGGTTGCGGTGGTGGAGGTGATAACCAAAGCCTCTTGCCTCGGCCATGGGAAGAACTACCTCTATGTAGGATGCTAAATATGTATGAAAAATGCTAAAATTCTCTAAAGAGAGTGAAAGGGTTTTGGGGAAATGAATAAGGATTATGAGGGGTAAACGACCCTATTTATAGGCATCAGGGGCAAAACGACCTATTCTTGTCCCGAAACTACCCGTTATCCCTCTTGAACGACCCGTTTTAGATGGATAATGGATCGTTCTTCTTTGTGATTTAACTGGAATGCCACGTTCTGATGTGGGAACAGGCCGTTCTAGATGATATTTATTGAGAACGGCCTGTTTCATATTGAGAATGGCTTGTTCCAGATTGTAACGACCCGTTTTTGGTCCTGCCTTTTTGGGAACAGGGTGTTCTGGTTTAGAATGGCATGTTTCCCCTTTTTTTATATCCTTCCATATGCCCCTGTAGTAGTCGTGCATTTTTTTCTTAATGAAAATTAATTTTTAATTTCAGGAAATCCAAACTGGTCATATACTAAGACGACCTATCGCTTTTTCGTTCCCTTGTTCTATTGATTACCGAGAAAGACCCGTCATCCCCGTTTTATCGCTCTTCACTTGTCATGGATAGTGTTTCGGTGAATATGTTATTTAACCCTTTGTCAAAAGATGTTTTGGCTGTTTCTTGTGTATGCATATTTCGTGTATCTCTCCAATTTATCTTAATTCCATATAGGTCAAGGGGAAAGAAGAAAAGGGGATATATACATTTTTTTTCACAAAAGGTTCATTAAAGGGGATTTTTTTTTCAAAAATGGTTTTTAGAAGAAGGGCTGATTGAGGTAGGCTAGTGTCTAGGCTGATGAACAAGCATATTTAGAATAAGGGAATCATTTTTTTTATTCTTTGCATTAGATTATTATTTACTTCAAAGTTAAGCGATGACTTGAGATTGCGTATTGATTAGATGATTTTCCCGAGCCGCCTTTTGATTTTCAATTCGAGATGCTGCTTTGTCCTAACTTTTGCCTAGGTTACTTGAGATGTGTTCCCTAGCGGACATTTTCTTTCTTTTTTTTATCCTCACTTTTGCTTAGGTTACCTTTTTACGCAGCCCCCTTAGTGGGTTTCCCACTGGGCTTTTGTCTTTGCATCATTTATGATCATCTTTCATTCCTTCATTAAAAGGGGAGGATGCCCCTTGCACTGATTTCATTTGGAATTTTATCCATAAGTCACGCCGAATTCGATTGATCTTTATGCGTTTCTTATCGCGTATTAAGTATTGTTTCTAGCAATGTCCCTATTTCAAATGTACTTGTTCATTTAAGGTTTGTTAACGAGGCTTGGAGTAGTTAAAAGGGAGAAAAGAAATGAAGTAGAAAAATGCATGGCATTAAAAAATAGAATTTTCAATTTACACATGCCCATTTAATGTAGCTTGAGGGCCCGGCATGCCCTAAGTCCGTGATTCACACACAAGAATATGGGAGAAAACATTTTTCAACGGGATCTAGTTTATCTAATCACCAAAGTCGTCTGATAAATCATAATTTTCGTGCATTCTCTTACCTTTGTAACCCCCTATTAAGTATTGTAAGTGCTTAATTTTTTTTCTTGCCATATTTTACTGTCTTGAGGTGTATTGGGCTATTAATTCAGAATTTCAGTTAATTGGATTTATTAGCCTAATTAATTTCATAATTATTTTGTAAAGAATTTGGAATCACTTATTAGACTAGGACCACTGCTACATGGGCCTTCCACGTGGACCAATTTTAGCACAATTTTAATTTTATTTGTAATCTCATTTTTGTTGCTGGTGTAGACACCCAATTTCATCCGGGGGGCATACAAACAAAGAAATGGACGTCTATTATCAAGGAAAGGAACTCCCAAAGCAAGAAAACAACAAGACAAGACATCAGAGGGTCGAAAGCCCAAAATAACTAGTTTAGTGGCCCGGAACGGGCTGTTCTAAAATCGGAACGGGCCGTTCTCGAATCTGGAATGGGTCGTTCCTAAATTGGAACGGGCCGTTCTGAGCCACCTAAAAGGCTTAAAGACTCCTAGTTGGAACGGGCCGTTCCAGACCAGAACGGGCCTTTCCAAACAAATCAAAAGGTCTAAAAACTTGGTCTGGAACGGGCCGTTCCTAAACCAGAACGGGCCGTTCCAAACTGTTAAAAAGGCTTAAAAACCTAGTTTAGAACGGGTCGTTCTAAGCAAGGGAACATAGTGTTAATCTCATCTCCGGAACGGGCCGTTCTCAGTTTAGAACGGGTGTCGCCACCGGCCCGAAACGGGCTTTCGGCATTCGCGAAGGATGGTTGGACTCTTTTATTTGTTTAAAAATATGGATTGCTAGAATGACTTATTCTCAAACTGAGACCTCGTCAAACGAGCAATTTTATTAAAAGGCTCACAAATCCATGTTAATCCCAAGCGGGACCCTCCATGGATTAGCGGTTTTCATAAAAAGGAAGGGTTCATGGAGTCGCCACCAATGTTTTACTCAAAACATTGGAAAAAGAGGTTTAAGGCAATCGATTCAAAAATCGACTTCGGCCATTACAACCAGAGTCGGGTAAGGGAGTCGGTTACGCGTGGGGAAGGTGTTAGCACCCCACAGCGCCCCTTTCGGGTTCCCTATGACAGATTATTTCTAAAAATAATAGTGCGAAATTACTAAATTACCCCTATTTATTCTAAGCTATTATAAATTAACTATCTACATGATGACAGTTTAAATATGTACACACAGAAAGCGGTAAAAGAAGGGACTTTAAAGAGATAAACCTTTGAAGCGTGCTTTCTTATATATCTTGACAGAAATTGGGAAGCGTTTTGGCGTTTCCTCCCTCTACAAGACCGCTCGCTCCCTCCTATAAAATTTTAACTATGGAAATCCGGAGGATTTCCCTTCGACTAGGTTCGAGACTCAAGCAAATGGCTCGTGACTCAAGAACTTCGTCGGATCAACTCTCTGAGTGATTTCTAGGCAGAGCACTGCTCAAAAAAACCCAGAATACTCAAGAAGAGGGTTAAAACTCAGTCCAAAAGTGTCTAATGACGTCCAATTGACGTCATATTTATAGGGATGAGGCGCAATACGGCCTCTGGGGGTCAATACGGTCCGTATTGAAGTTTTGAACTACAATACGGCCGTATTGAATTCAGTACGGCCGTATTGAAGTTCAAAAAACCTCAATACGGCCGTATTGAGTTCAGTGCAGCCGTATTGAAGTTCAGTGCAGCCGTATTGAGTTCAGTGCAGCCGTATTGAAGTTCAGAAACTTCAATACGGCCGTATTGAGTTCAGTGCGGCCGTATTGTAGTTTAAAATGTTCAATACGGCCGTACTGAACCTTTGGGAGGCCGTATTGGGCTTCATTCCCTCCACTTCCTTATTTTGAGCTACTCTAAGACTTCTAAACCTACGAATAATCATCCTAGGGTCTTCCAGGGTCTTCCAGGAGTCCTTCAGGCTGACTTTCCTTTGGTCTTCGAGAGTCTTCGAGCTTTATTTCCGACCCGGACAATTTTAGGGGTCTACAGCTGCCCCCCCTTTACTTAGTCAAACGGCTTTTAGTGTACCGTTTGACAAGTAAAGGAGTTGACCCAATTGTCCGGGGAATAAGCCATCCTTCCGACTTGTAGTGTCTTCCGGTGGAAAATTGTTGAGTAGCCTCTCCAGGTTGAGTATTAGTCGTTGCCTCTCCAGGCTCGTGCATACCTCGGTGCTTCTGACAACGGGGTAGCGTGAGTTTGCCCTCTCCAGGGTCTGCATACCTCCGTGTTTCTGGTCACTTTGGTAGCATGAGTTTGCCCTCTCCAGGGTCTGCGGTTTGCCCTCCCCAGGGTCTGCGTACCTCCGTGCTTTTGATCACTTTGGTAGTGTGAGTCTTGCCCTCTCCAGGGTCTGCGGTTTGCCCTCCCCAGGGTCTGCGTACCTCCGTGCTTCTAGTCACTTTGGTAGCGTGAGTCTTGCCCTCTCCAGGGTCTGCGGTTTGCCCTCCCCAGGGTCTGCGTACCTCCGTGCTTCTAGTCACTTTGGTAGCGTGAGTCTTGCCCTCTCCAGGGTCTGCGGTTTGCCCTCCCCAGGGTCTGCGTACCTCCGTGCTTCTAGTCACTTTGGTAGCGTGAGTTTTGCCCTCTCCAGGGTTGCGTACCTCTGTGCTTCTAGTCACTTTGGTAGCGTGAGTCTTGCCCTCTCCAGGGTTGCGTACCTCCGTGCTTCTAGTCACTTTGGTAGCGTGAGTCTTGCCCTCTCCAGGGTTGCGTACCTCCGTGCTTCTAGTCACTTTGGTAGCGTGAGTCTTGCCCTCTCCAGGGTTGTGCATACCTCGGTGCTCTCGACAACTGGGTAGCTGAGTATTGCCTCTCCAGGCTTGTGCATACCTCGGTGCTCTCGACAACTGGGTAGCTGAGTATTGCCTCTCCAGGCTTGTGCATACCTCGGTGCTCTCGACAACTGGGTAGCTGAGTATTGCCTCTCCAGGCTTGTGCATACCTCGGTGCTCTCGACAACTGGGTAGCTGAGTATTGCCTCTCCAGGCTTGTGCATACCTCGGTGCTCTCGACAACTGGGTAGCTGAGTATTGCCTTTTAGGCTTTGAGATGATTTTGTCTCCACAGTCCACGATGCTGCTTCGACTGTTTGATTTTGATTTTGGTGCCGCTGAGGGCTGGATAACGCAGGGATCCGTCTAGGGGATGTGCAGTTACTCATAGGTTCTTGTGTCCCAACTTTCCATTGTGTAGTTGGTACCCATTGAGGAATTTCTGTTTCCTTGGGGTGTAGACACGAAGATGCTCTTTCTGAGATGAGTGGTGCCTTATGATTGGCTGACGTCCTTTCGACGTTGGTGGAGTATCCCGGTTATCCTTATTCGGGTGACTCTTTTGATTTTCGGATTTTTGTTGCCTCTGTGTAGGCTATTATCCGCTGGGGGATTCTGTCGTTGATTTTGATTAGCCTCTTCTGTTAGGCATATCATCTTGATGTTCAATGATTGGCTGAAAAGCCAAATTCCGCTTGGGGAATTGTTATTGATCTTTTGGATTTTTTTTTTTTTTTCTTTTTTGAAAGAGTGCCTCTGAGTAGGCGAATTATCTTGATGTTTGGTGTTCGGCTGAGTGCCAGATTCCGCTTGGGGAATGATTATTTGTCTTTTGTGATTTTTCTTGAGGGGATGCCTCTGAGTAGGCGAGTGGGGATTTAAAGTTTATATATCCCAGAGTATTATTTAGAAAGCCTCTTCAGGCTTAGCTTCACTCATCGCTTGAGTTGGAAAGCTACCTTCCACTGAGGAAGTTTAAGTCCTTTCGACTTGGATATTCTGTTTAGATGATCAAGCCTCCCTTGGGGAATTTTGCTGATCGTGGTTTGATAGCTTTCACTGGGGAATTTGGCCCGTGTGTGGAAGCTGAGATATCTCTGGGGAGTATTATTTCGGCGAGCCTCTCCAGGCTCAATTATTCTTATACGAGTATTATTTCGGCGAGCCTCTCCAGACTCAATTATTCTGTATGATGAATTGGTTTTTTGTTCAGCCCAAGAGTGCAAGCTGAGATGTCTCTTGGGGAGTATTATTTCGACAAGCCTCTCCAGGCTCAATTATTCTGTGGGAGTATTATTTCGGCAAGCCTCTCCAGGCTCAGTTATTCTGTACGAGTATTATTTCGGCAAGCCTCTCCAGGCTCAATTATTCTGTGGGAGTATTATTTCGGCAAGCCTCTCCAGGCTCAATTATTCTGTGGGAGTATTATTTCGGCAAGCCTCTCCAGGCTCAGTTATTCTGTACGAGTATTATTTCGGCAAGCCTCTCCAGGCTCAATTATTCTGTGGGAGTATTATTTCGGCAAGCCTCTCCAGGCTCAATTATTCTGTACGATTTTGTTGATTTTCTAAATCTTTGCCTTTTTTGTCGTTTTTTGGCTTTTTCTGTATTTTTTTTTTGCCTTTTTTGGCTTTTTCTGTATTTTTGCCTTTTTGTCATTTTTTGGCCTTTTCTGTTGACTGCTGTCATACACAAGCAATTTTTCTATTTTTTCTATTTTATGCAATTGCCTCATGATAAGGTCTTTGAATGTGCAACTAATGTGTGTGTGATGCACAAATGCAAGTTTGATTATTTTATTAATGCTTTTTAGAAAAATGAATGGCTCTCCCTATCCTCCTCTTCTTGGAGGAATTTCTGTCGTCGACGTGAGGGAATATTTTTGTGAGCCTTTTATGCAGGAGATTATGGATTTTATAGGAACTCCTCCAATTTTCTTTATTGACCAATTATTAAAGGAATTTCGTACAATTTTTATGAAATACCAATTTAGAGGCATAATCACATGGTCAAGAGAGAAGAGAAATGAATAGATATTTTATTGATATTCACAAGTGTTTTTACAGAAAGATATACAGAAGGAAATTTCTGAAGAATGGCTGGCCTGGGTAGGCTATTTACATTGGGCTTAACAATTATATCTGTAATTGTTGCTCCGTACGTTCTCCTAGTTGTTTCGGGTGATATGCCTGAGTCAGGAGTGTAGACACTGCAAGACGCTTGCTTCTAGAAGATAATCACATGAATCGCCTTTCGGTTTTCGATTCAAGTGATCGTTGCTTGCTTTATTTTTATGTCTTATTCTTTTGCCCCTAACTTTTGCCTAGGACGTATCCTAGCAGGGGTGATTTTGCCTTTGTTTTGCCTAGTACCCTTGTACTGGCGGGCTTTTTATTTTGCCCTAACTTTTGCCTAGGACGCCCTTTTCGGGTTTTCATCCTAGCGGGCCTGTGCAAGCAACGTCTTCAAGCGTAGTACTTCTTTACCACGTCAGCGTTGACTGGGTATCGAAGTTCTTCTCCATCCATGTCCGTGAGGATCAGTGCTCCTCCTGAGAAGGCTCGCCTCACCACATATGGTCCTTCGTAATTTGGGGCCCACTTTCCGATTTTGTCCTTTTGAGCTGGTAGCAACTTCTTCATTACCAGTTCTCCCTCATGATAGACTCGAGGGTGGACTTTCTTGTCAAAAGCCTTTTTGATCTTTCTCTGATAGGCTTGACCATGGCATATGGCGTTCAGCCGTTTTTCTTCAATAAGGTTTAACTGGTCATACCGGCTTTGAACCCATTCTGCTTCGGAAAGTTTTGCTTCCATGATTACCCTCAGAGAGGGTATTTCGACTTCGACGGGTAGAATTGCCTCCATCCCATAGACAAGGGAGAATGGAGTAGCTCCGGTAGATGTGCGTACGGAAGTCCTATAACCATGGAGAGCGAAGGGTAACATCTCGTGCCAATCTTTAAATGAGACAACCATCTTTTGCACTATTTTCTTGATGTTTTTATTGGCTGCCTCGACTGCCCCATTCATCTTTGGCCGATATGGGGAAGAGTTGTGGTGTTGGATCTTGAATTCTTGGCACAGTTCTCCCACCATTTTGTTATTCAAATTGGATCCATTATCAGTGATGATCTTATCAGGAATACCGTATCTGCATATCATATTCTTTTTGATGAAGGATGTTACCACTTTTCGGGTCACATGAGCATACGATGCCGCTTCTACCCATTTGGTGAAATAGTCAATGGCCACAAGAATGAATCTGTGCCCGTTGGATGCTTTCGGCTCAATGGGTCCAATAACATCCATGCCCCACATTGAGAATGGCCAAGGCGAAGCCAATACGTTGAGTGGGGTTGGTGGGATATGAATATTGTCGGCGTATGCTTGACATTTATGGCATTTTCGCACATATTGGTAACAATCCTTTTCCATGGTCGACCAATAATATCCCGCCCTGAGGATCTTTTTAGCCATTGCGGGCCCGGGAATGTGGGTACCGAAAACCCCCTCATGAACTTCTTTGATCATGTTTTGAGCTTCGACTTGGTCTACACATCTCAACAAGACCGAGTCATAATTTTTCTTGTAGAGGGTTTCGCCGACTAGCAAAAATCCCATGGCCCTTCTTCGGATATGCTTCTTGTCATTATCACTGGCCATATCAGGATATTCCCCTTTTGTCAAATATTGCTTGATGTCATGGAACCATGGATGATCATCAACTACTTCATCTATCAGAAGGCAAAACGCTTGCTTATCATGCCTCCGGATATTGATGATGGGCATTTCATGCTCATTATCCAAGGCGAACATTGATGATAGTGTAGCAAGAGCGTCGACAAACTGATTTTCCTCCCTTGGAATGTATTCAAAGACGACACTTTGGAAGAGTTGTGTCAAATCTTTGATGTGCTCAACATATGGTATCAATTTGGGATTTCGGACTTCCCATTCACCTCGTAATTGGTAGATGACTAGGGCCGAATCACCAAACACTTTGAGCTTTAGGATACCATTGTTGATGGCTGCTTGGATTCCCAATGCGCAAGCCTCGTATTCTGCCATATTGTTTGTACAATCGAAGTTGAGTCTTGCCGTTATGGGAATGTGTTTTCCTTGTGGAGAGATTAGCACTGTGCCAATCCCTCGTCCAAGCATGTTGGAGGCTCCATCAAAATACATGGTCCATGCATCATCTTTAAGCTCTTCATGTTGTAGATGCATTATATGCTCATCGGGGAAATCATCCTGAAGGGATTGGTAGTCGTTGGTCGGCCCGTGTGCTAGGTAATCAGCTAGGGTACTACCCTTGATGGCCTTTTGAGTGACATGTATGATGTCAAATTCTGATAATTGTACTTGCCATCGGGCGATCTTCCCAGTGATTATGGGTTTGTCGAACACGTACTTAATTGGATCCATTTTGGAAACCAACCAAGTAGTATGCCTAATCATGTACTGCCTGAGCCTTTGCGTTGCCCATGCTAACGCGCAGCACGTTTTTTCTAGCGGCGTATAGCGGGTTTCATAATCAAGAAATTTCTTGCTCAGGTAGTAGATGGCTTGTTCTTTCTTTTCTGTTTCATCTTGTTGTCCCAGCACAGCCCCCATAGACTCATCAAGCACCGTCAAGTAGAGGATTAATGGTCTTCCCTCGACAGGTGGCACCAATACCGGTGGATTGGCCAAGCACTGTTTGATCTTATCAAAAGCTTGTTGACAATTTTCATCCCAAACTTCGGAATGATTCTTGCGCAACAGCTTGAATATTGGCTTGCACGTGTCAGTCAACTGTGCGATGAACCTTGCGACGTAGTTCACCCTGCCGAGGAATCCTCTAATTTCTTTCTCAGTTTTAGGAGTAGGCATTTCCATTATTGCCTTTACTTTATCGGGGTCCACCTCTATGCCTTTTTCACTGACGATGAACCCGAGAAGCTTACCCGACCGGACTCCGAAAGTACACTTAGCCGGATTTAGCTTAAGCTGATACTTGCGAAGCCGATTGAATAATTTTCTCAAATATTGGACATGGTCCATCTCATCTTTTGACTTTGTGATCATGTCATCCACATATACTTCAATTTCTTTGTGGATCATATCGTGGAATAACGTCACCATCGCTCGTTGATAGGTGGCACCCGCATTCTTGAGTCCAAAAGGCATTACCCTGTAGCAAAAAGTACCCCAGGGTGTAATGAAGGAAGTCTTCTCGCGGTCTTCCACATTCATCTTGATTTGGTTGTACCCAGAGTACCCATCCATGAAGGAATAGAGTGTGTTTGTGGCTGTATGATCCACCAATGTATCGATGTGTGGTAAGGGAAAATCGTCCTTTGGACTAGCACGATTAAGATCCCTATAGTCAACACAAACTCTAACCTTTCCATTCTTTTTAATGACCGGCACTATGTTAGCCAGCCATTCGGGATACTGGGATACAATCAGGAACCCCGCGTCTAATTGTTTTTCTACCTCCTCCTTGATCTTTAAGGACCATTCGGGCTTGACTCGTCGGAGCTTTTGTTTGACGGGTCGAAACCCTTCTTTCAGTGGTAATTTGTGCTCGACGATATTAGAGTCCAAACCGGGCATATCATGGTACGACCATGCAAATACATCTTTGTATTCCTTTAACAACTGGATCAATTGCTCCCTTATTTCATCACTGATATGGGTTCCAATATTGACCTCTTTTATTTCTTGGCCTTGCCCCAAATTCACGGTCTCCAATTTTTCTTGATGCGGTTGGAGTAGACGAGCCTCTTGATCTAGCAATCTTTGCAAGTCCGGAGAAATGGTCTCCTCATCACTGTCCAACTCAACCCATTCATCTTCAACTTTCGGATCCCGGTCGGAGCGAACAATCACAGACATAATTGTTTTATTGGTTCTGTTTAGGTTTAGAATTTATTAATATTAATGAGAGAAAGAGAGAAAAGAACAAATGAGAGAATAATGTGTGGAAAATGCCTCTTTATTGATATGTATTAAAATTTGTACAAAGACCCTTATTTACATGAAAAGGTTCTCATGATCTCGGGTACTGATCACGAGTCCCTAAAAGAAAAGAAAAATATGGAGGGGCCCTATTGTGGCTTGTCATTCTCTACTCCTGCTTTGGTAGAGGATTCTTGCTCACATCGGGTGCTGTCGAATCAAAGGTGACCCACCCAGCATCAATGAGGTCTTGGACCTTGTATTTGAGAGCCTTACAGTTCTCCGTTGAATGTCCTGGTGCCCCCGAGTGGTATAGGCATTTATCTTGTGGTTTGTACCACTCGGGATAAGGTGGATCCATCTTCCTTGGTGGAATGTAAGCTAGAAGATGAGCTTCCACTAACTTCGGCAGGAGGTCGCTATATGTGGTCGGAAGTTTATCAAGCTTCCTCACAGGGTTATACTGCGACTTTCCTGACTTCGAAGTGGAAGAAGATGAAGAAATGGTTATGGCATTGACTCCTCCCTCTTTCTTCTTCCCGAAGGCCTTCTTAGCTTCATATGATTGGGAAGGCTTAGCCAGCTTCCCACTTTTAAGTCCTTGTTCCACTCTCTCCCCAATGGTGATGATGTCCGAGAAGAGTGTCGTTGTGTTCCCTATCATTTTATCGTAATAGGGACCAGTCAACGAGTTGATGAATAAGGACATCGTCTCCTTATCCGACAGCGGGGGCTCTATCTGTGCCGCCAACTCCCTCCATCGTTGGGCGTACGCCTTGAAAGATTCATCATTTTTCTTACTCAAGGCTTGAAGATCTGACCTATCGGGTGTTAGGTCGATGTTGTATTTATAGCGCTTGAGAAAGGCGTCGGCCAACTGCCTCCATGTATGTACTAGATTTCCATCTAGCTGCATATACCAATTGAGGGCAGTATCGGCTAAGCTCTCTTGGAAGCAATGGATCAAGAGCTTTTCATTTGTGGCATATGCAGCCATTTTGCGACAGTACATGGTGAGATGACTCTTAGGGCAAGTCGATCCCACGTACTTTGGGAAATCCGGCACTTTAAATTTAGGAGGGAATTGGATGTCCCTCACTAAACACATGTCGGCGACATCTTTAATATCGAAGTCATGCCCCTCCATAGCCCTCAACCGATCCTCTAGGGCGTGGAATTGTTCTTTTGAAACCTCGGGCTCTTTGATTACAATTCCAGCCCCTATAGGTATAGCATGTGGAGGCTCTTCCTCGTGCTCTTCCTCCTCTCCATGATGGGACTCATGGTCACTGTGGTGTGATCCATGCATATTGTGGTGACGCATGAGCTCCATCATTTGCGCCATCTGTTCTTTGAGCTGAGAGAGCTCGGTTGTGAGCTTCTTATTTTGCTCTTCCAGCGCTTCCATTTTCTTGATTTTCTGCGCGCGCGTGAGGACAGAGAGATGACCAGCCACTTTCTAAAATGAATGTTTATTCTAATTAGCTTATTTATGATATGAATACACTCTTGATGTGAGCTTGATAATCTTTCATCTTTAAGGCGCTGCCTTTTTTAAGATGAAAGTTTATCACCCTCCCTAGCCTATGATCTCTCCACAACGGAGAATCTCAATAGTCACGGGTCTCTTTCACTCACATCAAGAGGGTATTAGTGAACCTATAAATGATGATGAGGATGCATGAGGTATTATTGATAATGATGCCTATGCTCCTTACTTTTATTATATTTTCACACATTGGTTTTTTCTCTCATGTCATGATATTTTCATGCATGGGGATTATTCTTTAGACCTTATTACGAGGTTATTTATTAATGCACAAACAATTGCACATAAGCATTTACACAAACAATTCACTCATCCACGAACAGTCACGAGCGAATCACGAGGTAGGGGTTTCCTGCAGAAAGGTGCATATTCAAGGTGGTCCTAACTGTTCTCACTGGTCTGAGGCCCCCAAGGTGCCCCCATTATAGGGACCCAATTCCTCTAGTCGTAAGTCGATGGAAAGCTCCAACGCACTGTCGGACTCGAGTTCATGGTTATCACCTTGAGTGATGCTTTCCGACAACGGTCTACGGGCACCTATAGACCCATTCGACAACCGGCCGTACTAACATCCACTCCCTATGGCTTACCACTCATGCCCCCGGGTATAGAGGGAACTGTTGTGTGCAAAGGTTCGTGTGCAGTTTGTATTTCAAACAATTGCGGAAAATTAAACATACAACAGTTATTAAAGCCATATAAATAAATCATGTTATCATACAATCAAGGGGTAATGAAGTAATTTTAACTATTATTTGTTAAAAATAATCTGTCACTAAATGGGACTGACTCTCGAGGCTTCCCCAGTGGAGTCGCCATCTGTCGCCACCGGCCCGAAACGGGCTTTCGGCATTCGCGAAGGATGGTTGGACTCTTTTATTTGTTTAAAAATATGGATTGCTAGAATGACTTATTCTCAAACTGAGACCTCGTCAAACGAGCAATTTTATTAAAAGGCTCACAAATCCATGTTAATCCCAAGCGGGACCCTCCATGGATTAGCGGTTTTCATAAAAAGGAAGGGTTCATGGAGTCGCCACCAATGTTTTACTCAAAACATTGGAAAAAGAGGTTTAAGGCAATCGATTCAAAAATCGACTTCGGCCATTACAACCAGAGTCGGGTAAGGGAGTCGGTTACGCGTGGGGAAGGTGTTAGCACCCCACAGCGCCCCTTTCGGGTTCCCTATGACAGATTATTTCTAAAAATAATAGTGCGAAATTACTAAATTACCCCCATTTATTCTAAGCTATTATAAATTAACTATCTACATGATGACAGTTTAAATATGTACACACAGAAAGCGGTAAAAGAAGGGACTTTAAAGAGATAAACCTTTGAAGCGTGCTTTCTTATATATCTTGACAGAAATTGGGAAGCGTTTTGGCGTTCCCTCCCTCTACAAGACCGCTCGCTCCCTCCTATAAAATTTTAACTATGGAAATCCGGAGGATTTCCCTTCGACTAGGTTCGAGACTCAAGCAAATGGCTCGTGACTCAAGAACTTTGTCGGATCAACTCTCTGAGTGATTTCTAGGGAGAGCACTGCTCAAAAAAACCCAGAATACTCAAGAAGAGGGTTAAAACTCAGTCCAAAAGTGTCTAATGACGTCCAATTGACGTCATATTTATAGGGATGAGGCGCAATACGGCCTCTGGGGGTCAATACGGTCCGTATTGAAGTTTTGAACTACAATACGGCCGTATTGAATTCAGTACGGCCGTATTGAAGTTCAAAAAACCTCAATACGGCCGTATTGAGTTCAGTGCAGCCGTATTGAAGTTCAGTGCAGCCGTATTGAGTTCAGTGCAGCCGTATTGAAGTTCAGAAACTTCAATACGGCCGTATTGAGTTCAGTGCGGTCGTATTGTAGTTTAAAATGTTCAATACGGCCGTACTGAACCTTTGGGAGGCCGTATTGGGCTTCATTCCCTCCACTTCCTTATTTTGAGCTACTCTAAGACTTCTAAACCTACGAATAATCATCCTAGGGTCTTCCAGGGTCTTCCAGGAGTCCTTCCGGCTGACTTTCCTTTGGTCTTCGAGAGTCTTCGAGCTTTATTTCCGACCCGGACAATTTTAGGGGTCTACAACGGGCCGTTCCCAGGTGCATGATTAACACATAACATTCGGATCCAGAACGGGCTGTTCCGGTTTTGGAACGGGCCGTTCTAGAAACCCTTATGACGCCTATAAATAGACAGCTTGGACACAGTTCTCATGGCACAAAATTTCGTCTACCCTCCTTAGAGCTCGAAATTTCTCTCTTTTTCTCTTTCTCTCTCTCTTTCTCGAAATTTCATTGGTTAAGGATTAGTTTGGTATCCGGACATTCCTTAATTGATGAGATTTTTGAAAGGATGTCTAAACCATAGGTCGCATGATTGGAAATTTTTGGGTTGCGACAGATGGCGACTCCACTGATGAAGTTTAAAGAGGGTCAGGCCCATTTAATTGATGAAGTTAATAAAATAAAAATATTAATTTAAATATTTTTCCCCTTTTATTTTGTTTGTTTTATTTGTGTGGCTTTAATATCTATTTGCCTATTTAAATTCTGTACTTGTTTGAATAAAAATTGTACACAAACCTTTGCACACAACAGTTCCCCCTACACGCGGGGCATGAGGGTAATAAACATAGGGAGTGGTTGACGTACGATTGACCCAAGTTTGGCCTTCGAGCCTATGAGCCTTGTCGAAAATCACACTCAAGGTGATAACTGGTTACTCTAGCCCGAAATACTGCGACAGACCTTAGAGTTTGCCAGGTGACGACGACAAAGATACTAGGTCCCTATAATGGGGGTACCTTGGGGGCCTTAAGACCGGTGAGATTAGAACTATCCTATACAACACACTTTTCTTAACAGGGAGCACAGACCAAGGATTTGAATACGATCGTTCGTGGGTGTATGTTGATTGAGCATGTGTGTGTGCATTTGTACGTTAGCAGCTGCACACCTCCGTTGTTTCTGACGACGTTGGTGGCTGAGTACCGCCTCTCCAGGCTTAACTTCGCTCGACGCCCGAGCCGGAAGCTGCATACCTCCGTGTTTCTGACGACGGGGGTAGCGTGAGTACCGCCTCTCCAGGCTCTACCTTGGTGTTTCTGACAACCTCAGTAGCGTGAGTACCGCCTCTCCAGGCTTAGCTTCGCTCGCCGCCCGAGCTGGAAGCTGCACACCTCCGTGTTTCTGATCACTTCGGTAGCGTGAGTACTGCCTCTCCAGGCTTAGCTTCGCTCGCCGCCCGAGCTGGAAGCTGCATACCTCCGTGTTTCTGATCACTTCGGTAGCGTGAGTACCGCCTCTCCAGGCTTAGCTTCGCTCGCCGCCCGAGCTGGAAGCTGCATACCTCCGTGTTTCTGATCACTTCGGTAGCGTGAGTACCGCCTCTCCAGGCTTAGCTTCGCTCGCCGCCCGAGCTGGAAGCTGCATACCTCCGTGTTTCTGATCACTTCGGTAGCGTGAGTACCGCCTCTCCAGGCTTAGCTTCGCTCGTCGCCCGAGCTGGAAGCTGCATACCTCCGTGTTTCTGATCACTTCGGTAGCGTGAGTACCGCCTCTCCAGGCTTAGCTTCGCTCGCCGCCCGAGCTGGAAGCTGCATACCTCCGTGTTTCTGATCACTTCGGTAGCGTGAGTTTGCCCTCTCCAGGGTCAACTTCACTCGACGCCCGAGCTGGAAGTTGCATACCTCCGTGTTTCTGACGACGGGGTAGTGTGAGTATTAGTCGTCGCCTCTCCAGGCTCGTTGCATACCTCGGTGTTTCTGACAACCTTGGTAGCATGAGTTTGCCCTCTCCAGGGTCAGCTTCACTCGACGCCCGAGCCGGAAGCTGCATACCTCCGTGATTCTGGTCACTTTGGTAGCGTGAGTTTGCCCTCTCCAGGGTCAACTTCACTCGACGCCCGAGCTGGAAGTTGCATACCTCCGTGTTTCTGACGACGGGGTAGTGTGAGTATTAGTCGTCGCCTCTCCAGGCTCGTTGCATACCTCGGTGTTTCTGACAACCTTGGTAGCATGAGTTTGCCCTCTCCAGGGTCAGCTTCACTCGACGCCCGAGCCGGAAGCTGCATACCTCCGTGTTTCTGACGACGGGGTAGTGTGAGTTTGCCCTCTCCAAGGATTTGCGATGATTTTGTCTCCACAGTCCACGATGCTGCTTCGATGATTGTTTTTGATTTTGATGCCGCTGAGGGCTGGATAACGCAGGGATCCGTCTAGGGGATGTGCAGTTATTTCATAAGTTCTTGTGTCCCAACTTTCCATTGCGTAGTTGGTACCCACTGGGGAATTTCTTATTCCTTGGGGGTGCAGACACAAAGATGCTCTTTCTGATGTGAGCGGTGCCTTATGGTTGGCTGACGTCCTTTCGACGGTGGTGGAGTATCCCGGTTATCCTTATTCGGGTGACTCTTTTTGATTTTCTGATTTTGTTGCCTCTGTGTAGACTGTTATCCGCTGGGGGATTCTGTCGTGTTGATCTTGATTGGCCTCTTCTGTTAGGCGGATTATCTTGACGTTGGGCGTTTGATTGGATACCGAATTCCTCTTGGGGAACGGGTATTGATCTTTTTGGGTTTTCCTTTTTTTTGGAGGAGTGCCTCTGAGTAGGCAAATGATCTTGATGTTCGGTGTTCGGCTGAGTGCCAGATTCCGCTTGGGGAATGGTTATTGATGTTTTTGATTTTTTGCTTTTTGAAGGGGTGCCTCTGAGTAGGCGAATGGGGATTGAAGATCTTATGTATCCTAGAGTATTATTTAGAAAGCCTCTTCAGGCTTAGCTTCACTCGTCGCTCGAGTTGGACAGCTATCTTCCACTGAGGAAGTCTGAGTCCTTTGACTCGGATATTTTGTTTTGGATGATCATGCTTCCATTGGGGGATCTTATTGATCTTGCTTTGATAGCTCTTACTGGGGATTTGGTCCACGAGAGTGAGCTGAGAAGTCTCTGGGGAGTATTATTTCGACAAGCCTCTCCAAGCTCAGTTATTCTGTACAATTGGGGAGTATTATTTCGGCAAGCCTCTCCAGGCTCAGTTATTCTGTATGATGAGGGAGTATTATTTCGGCAAGCCTCTCCAGGCTCAGTTATTCTGTATGAGTATTATTTCGGCAAGCCTCTCCAGGCTTAGTTATTCTATACAAGTATTATTTCGGCAAGCCTCTCCAGGCTCAGTTATTCTGTACGATGCGGTTGATTTTCTAAATCTTTTGCCTCTTTCTGTCGATTTTTTGGCTTTTTCTGTATTTTTGCCTTTTTTGTTGATCTTGGCTTTTTCTGTACAGAAATTAAAATGCTAAAGAATTTGGATTCAAAAGTGAAAAATTTCATTTATTAAGTAGAATGAAATTTCTACAATGGAAATGAAGAAAGTGGGACACAGCCCAATCAAACAAATACACAAAAAGCAAGAAAAATAGCCGGTCTTCACTCCTCTGCCGGCGGGTCCTGTGGAGGGTCTGGGAAGCGACTGTGCAGCCAGACCGACAGGCTATCGAAATCCTGTCTGAGGGCGTTGATGTCGTACTGTGCAGCATCGAATCGAGTGTCGACGCTCTGCTGTAAGGCGCTGATGCTGTGCTGAACGGTATCAAATTGAGTATCGATGCTCTGCTGCAAGGCGTCGAAGCGAGCATCGAAATAGGCCCTGTCCTTCTGCGAGGTGCTGGCCTCTGGCTGCGGGTCCACGTCACCCGGGAGCTCGATGTTCTCGAAGAGCTCGCTAAAGGTGTCGTGTGTGGTCGCCCGTACAAATTGCCTCCCTGCCCTGGCAATGATCTTCATGTTGATCAAGGTGGCGGCATTAATGGGCTTGGGCGCCAAATCCCCTGCGTCTATGCCATCGGGGCACCCCCAAGTCTCGGCGAGTCGCGAAAGTAGCGTGGAGACCATGATGTACCCTCGCCGAGCGTCACTTCCCTCCCTTGCCCCCAGATTCTTTATGTGCTCGAGGAAAAAGAATCCGGGGTTGGCCTTCTGTCCAGTGACCATGCAATAGAGAGCTAGTAGATCCTGTCGTGTCACTGACTCTGGGCTCTTTGGTCTGGCATGGATGGAGCCGGTGACCAGCTTGTGGCAGATGCGGAGCGCTGTCGGGAGCCGAGTACCCTTCACTCCGGCGTGGTAGTCCAACTGACCCGTAAGCTCTCTCCACATTTCGTTCGTGGTCAGACTATCGGGGCACTCGCAGATGGCGTCCCGATACTCCACCTGATCGGCTCGCTGGAAGAAGCCAACCTGGACGTTGAATTCGTCCAGCGTTAGGGAGCGGTATCCTCCCATCATCCAAAAGTCCATTGAGTAGACCGTCGCACCATAACTGTTCGTCGACTCTGTCATGCCGACGGTAGCTAGGAACTCCTTCGTTGCTGTCGGATAGATCTGAGGGTGGGGATCAAGGAGGAATCCCCATCCTATGGCGTTGATGTAGCCTCGGACCTCGTCCTCCCATTCCATCGCCCAGAGGATGGTGAAGTCAAGCGATCTTGACGGTTGGAATACGAACGACTCTAGGAGTTCCAGCCTTTCTTGATGTCGCGCGGTCATCTCGATTTGCGCGGGGACCCTGTGCCTCTTTCTTGATGATTCGGCCATTTCTCAGAATTTGGGAAGATCTCAGACACACTCACAAAGAAGGTATGCAAAGGAGTGAAGAATGTTGTGCAGAAATGAGAGGGGAAGGGGCCTATTTATAGAAAAATTTACGTCAGTACGGCCCGTATTGAATTCAATACGGCCGTACTGACTTGGCCGTTAGTGTGCAAAACGGGGGACCAATACGGGCCGTATTGGTTCAATACGCCCGTATTGGTGTGTCTGTTGAGGTCAATACGGGCGTATTGGGTTCAGTACGCCCGTATTGAATCCGAAAGGTTGCCCGTAGCCCTAGTTTCAGTACGGGCGTACCGAACTGGGTACGGGCGTATTGGTCCTTTTTTTTTTTTTTTGAATAAACAGAGAATAAGTGCTCTTCCATTACACCTATCATCTGTATGCATGTATGTGGTATGATGCACCTAATTCTATTTGATTCATCTTTCAAAAGAATTAACCGATGCGTTTCTCTGTTTGGATTTTTGCCATTCCTCTAGACGGGCTGTGCGCTGCCGATTTCTGTAATCGAGGAATGATGCGTGTTATATTGAGATGGGCGTCATCAACCCAGTGATCCTCCCCTTCCTTTAGAAGACGTGTCAACCCTCCTATTGACCACTATATCTCCATGTTTCCACTAGATTATCCTAAAATCGTTTGGGACAAGAGAGAAAAGAAGGGAAAGATATTTTTGTTCTGAAGTTTGTGTTTTAGAGGGGATTTATTTTTTTAAAAAAATGGTTTTTGTAAGAATGGTTTGCCAAGGTAGGCTTATGTGTTTAGGCTTGTTTGATTAAACACTTATGAAGTTAATAAAATCTTGTTTATTGACGTTGTGATTTTGACAACTTAGATAGCTTCCCTTGAACCTTTCTTTTTGAATTCGGTTCATGGTACCATCATGGATTTCTTTTGTTTTTTTTTTATTGTCCTTATTTTTGCCTAAAACACCCTTTTGTGGCGTTTTAGTGGACTTTTGTTTTTATTTATTTTTGCAACCCTAACTCTTGCCTAGGTCACCCTTTCGTAGGATTCCTAGCGGGTCTTTTGCTCTTATTTTTGCGCAGCTCCCTTTTTGGGTTTCCTGCCGAGCTTTCTTTTATTTTAAAGGATTTCTTTTTATCCATGATGGCACTTGTCGAGGCCAAGGGAAGGTGCTCCAAGTTGTCACACACACTTCCACATAAAAATGATGCGGGTTTATTGTTATTAAGATGATTTTAACCTCATTCATGTTTATTCAAACAGGGTTAAAAATAATGCGGTTTAGAAATTTATTATAAGCAAGAAGAGAAGCAGTAAGAAATGATAAAGAATGATTTTATTATAATCATAATGGAAACATGTGCCCTATCGAGGCTCGGGGGTCGGGCTGTCCCCGAGGAGTAATCTCTAATAGTCATCAGGTCTATACATCCCTATCAGAAGGAGAAAAGCACTTGATGACGACAACCGGCCTTGACGCTTGTGAACCGGCCTTCCTAAAGATCTGGCTTAAAGAACGTCGCGAAGGATCTTGGTTCCTCTTCGTCCTTTGATCTTTATTAGGGTTGTATCCTAACCCTTGTTTCCCCGGATTATCCTTGATAATGGGTAGCTCGGGAATTCCTTGGGAATCCTTGCCAAGTCCTTGTCCTGGCAAGTATCCGTTCTTGGTGAGCATGGAGGCTACCTTCTTCATTTCTCGGGGAAACGTTTCAACATTGGCAATTTCCAATGCTTGGAAGGCGGTTTCTAGAGCTTCCTCCGCTGCATCCACGTAAGGTATGGTGGATGGCTTGCTGATGAGTATGTCATCTTCAGCTTGTACAGTCACCAGCTTGTCACCCACTATGAATTTGACTTTCTGGTGGAGCGTAGAGGGAACAGCTTTCGCATCATGAATCCAAGGTCGGCCGAGGAGACAGCTGTATGCGGGAGTAATGTCCATCATTTGAAATTCGACGTTGATGATGGTGGGTCCAATTTGGATTGGAAGATTGACTTCTCCCACCACTTCTCTTTTAGAACCGTCGAAAGCTCGGACGATCATGTTGCTCGGGCGCATTTGGACTCCCTTGATTGCCATTTGATCGAACGTTCTTTTTGGCATCACATTCAAGGAAGATCCATTATCTACCAAGACTTTAGCGATGTGATATTCCTTGCACTTGACAGAGATGTGCAAGGGCTTGTTGTGATTGTAGACCCCTAAAATTGTCCGGGTCGGAAATAAAGCTTGAAGACTCTCGAAGACTGAAGGAAGATCAGCCAGAAGGACTCCTGGAAGGCCCTAGGAGGGTTCTCTGTAGGTCTAGAGGTCTTAGAATAGCAAAAAAAAAGGAAGTGGAGGGAATGAAGCCCAATACGGCCGTACTGAACTTAATACGGCCGTATTGGAGCTTCAATACGGCCGCAGTGAACTCAATACGGCCGTATTGAAGTTTCTGAAACTTCAATACGGCCGTACTGAAATCAATACGGCCGTATTGAAGCTTCAATACAGCCGCAGTGAACTCAATACGGCCGTATTGAAATTTCTGAATTTCAATACGGCCGTATTGAACTCAATACGGCCGTATTGAAGTTCAAAAAATTCAATACGGCCGTATTGATTCCGTAGCCCGTATTGGGCCTGTTCCCTATAAATATGGCGTCATTTGGACGTCATTCGACACTTTTTAGATAATTTCAACCCTCTCCTTGAGTATTCTGGGGTTTTTGAGCAGTGTTCTGCCCTAGAAATCACTCGGAGAGTTGATCCGACAAAGTTCTTGAGCCCCGAGCCATTTTGCTTGAGGATCGAACCTAGTCGAAGGGAAATCCTCCGGATTTCCATAGTTAAAAGTTTTTAGGAAGGAGCGAGCGAGCTTGTAGAGCGAGGGAACGCCAAAAAGCTTCCCAGTTTTACTCAATATATAAAAAGCACGCTTCAAGAGGTTTCTTCTTAAATCCATCCTTTTACTGCTTTCTGTGTGCATATTTAAACTGTCATCATGTAGATAGTTAATTTATAATTGCTTAGAATAAATAGGGGTAATTTAGTAATTTTACACTGTTATTTTAGAAAATAATCTGTCATAGGGAACCCGAAAGGGGCGCTGTGGGGTGCTAACACCTTCCCCACGCGTAACCGACTCCCTTACCCGACTCTGGTTGTAATGGCCAAAGTTGATTTATAAAATCAATTGCCTTATCCCTTTTTCCAATGTTTTGAGTAAAACATTGGTGGCGACTCCACGAACCCTCCTTTTGCGAAAACCACTAATCCATGGAGGGTCCCGCTTGGGATTAATATGGATTGGTGAGACATTTAATAAATAAATTGGATAAGATCGACAAGGTCTCAGTTTGAGAACAAGTCGTTCTAATAATCCAATACATTTTCAAAACTAAAATAAAAGCGAGCTCGACCGTCTTCGCGACCGCCGAGGCCCGTTTGGGCCGGTGGCGACAGATGGCGACTCCACTGGGGAAGCTTCGAGAGTCAGTCCCATTTAGTGACAGATTATTTTTAACAAATAATAGTTAAAATTACTTCATTACCCCTTGCTTGTATGATAACATGCTTTATATATTTGGCTTTAAATAACTGTTGTTTGTTTAAATTTCCGCAATTGTTTGAAATAAAAATTGCACACAAACCTTTGCACACAACAGTTCCCTCTATACCCGGGGGCATGAGTGGTAATCCATAGGGAGTGGATGTTAGTACGGCCGGTTGAATGGGTCTATAGGAGCCTACGAGACCGTTGTCGGAAAAACATCACTCAAGGTGATAACCATGAACTTGAGTCCGACAGTGCGTTGGAGCTTTCCATCGACTTACGACGAGAGGAATTGGGTCCCTATAATGGGGGCACCTTGGGGGCCTTTGACCAAGTGAGAACAGTTAGATCCTCCTTGAATATGCACTTTTCTGCAGGAGACCCCTACCTCGTGATTCGCTCGTGACTGTTCGTGGATGAGTGAATTGTTTGTGTAAATGCTTATGTGAAATTGTTTGTGCATTAATAAATAACCTCGTGATAAGGTCTAAAGAATAATCCCCATGCATGAAAAAACCATGACATAAGAGGAAAGACCATGTGTGAAAATATAATAAAAGTGAGGAACATGTGCATCATTACCAATAAAGATATCATGCATCCTCATAAATCATGCATTCTAGGTTCACCAATACCTCTTGACATGAGTAAAAGAGACCCATAATTATCGAGTTTCTCCGTTGAGGAGAGATCATAAGTCAAGGAGGGTGGTAACACTCTGTTTTAAAAAGGCAGCGCCTTAAAAATGGAGGGTTATCAAGCTCATGTCAAGAGCGTATTCATGAATAAACTAATTAGATTAAATATTCATTTTTAGAAAGTGGCTGGTCATCTCTCTGTCCTCACACGCGCAAAGAAAATCAAGAAAATGGAAGCGCTAGAGGAACAAAACAAGAAGCTCACGACCGAGCTTTCACAGCTCAAAGAGCAGATGGCGCAAATGTTGGAACTCATGCGTCACCATAACATTCATGGATCTCATCACAGTGACCATGGGTCCCATCATGAGGGAGAGGAGGAAGAGCATGAAGAAGATCCTCCACATGCCATACCTATTGGGGCTGGAATCATGATTAAAGAGCCCGAAGTTTCAAAAGAACAATTCCACACCCTAGAGGATCGGCTAAGGGCTATGGAGGGGCATGATTTTGACATCAAAGATGCCGCCGACATGTGCTTAGTGAGGGATATTCAATTCCCTCCCAAATTTAAAGTGCCAGATTTCCCGAGATACGTGGGATCGACTTGCCCCAAGAGTCATCTCACCATGTACTGCCGAAAGATGGCTGCATATGCCACAAACGAAAAGCTCTTGATCCACTGCTTCCAAGAGAGCTTGGCTGATACCGCGCTCAACTGGTATATGCAGCTAGATGGAAATCAAGTATGTACATGGAGGCAGTTGGCCGACGCCTTTCTCAAGCGCTATAAATACAACATCGACCTAACACCCGATAGGTCTGATCTTCAAGCCTTGAGCAAGAATAATGATGAATCTTTCAAGGCGTACGCCCAACGATGGAGGGAGTTGGTGGCACAGATAGAGCCCTCGCTGTCGGATAAGGAGATGGTGTCCTTGTTCATAAATTCGTTGACCGGTCCCTATTATGACAAAATGATAGGGAACACGACAACACTCTTCTCGGACATCATCACCATTGGGGAAAGGGTGGAACAAGGATTGAAAAGTGGGAAGCTAGCTAAGTCTTCCCAATCATTCGAGGCTAAGAAGATCTTCGGGAAGAAGAAAGAGGGAGGAGTCAACGCTGTAACCATTTCTCCATCTTCTTCCACTTCGAAGTCGGGAAAGTCGCAATACAAGTCTGTGAGGAAGTTTGATAAACTTCCGACCACATATAGCGACCTCCTGCCGAAGCTAGTAGAAGCTCATCTTCTAGCTTACGTTCCACTAAAGGATAAGGATCCACCTTACCCCGAGTGGTACAAACCACAAGATAAATGTCTATACCACTCGGGGGCATCGGGGCATTCAACGGAGGACTGTAGAGTTCTCAAATATAAGGTCCAAGACCTTATTGATGCCGGGTGGGTCACCTTGGATTCGACAGCGCCCGACGTGAGCAAGAATCCTCTGCCAAAGCAGGAGTAGAGAGAAGAACAAGCCACGATAGGGCCCCTTCATATTTCTCTTTTAGGGACTCATGATCAGTACCCGAGATCATGAGAACCTTTTCATGTAAATAAGGGTTTTTGTACAGTTTTAATACATATCAATAAAGAGGCATTTTTCACATTATTCTCTTTTTTGTTCTTTTCTCTCTTTCCTCATTAACATTAATAATTCTAAACCTAAACAGAACCAATAAAATAATTATGTCTGTAATTGTTCGCTCTGACCGGGATCCGAAGGTGAAAGGGTTGAGTTGGACAGTGATGAGGAAACCATTTCTCCGGATCTGCAAAGATTGCTAGATCAAGAAGCTCGTCAAGAGAAATTGGAGACTATAAATTTGGGGCATGGCCGAGAGATAAAAGAGGTCAACATTAGGACCCATACCAGTGATGAAATAAGGACACATGTTTCCGCTATGATTATAATAAAATCATTCTTCATTGCTTCTTTTCTTGCTTATAATAAAATTCTAAACCACATTATTTTTAACCCTGTTTGAATAAACATGAATGAGGTTAAAATCATCTTAATAATAATAAACCCACATCATTTTTATGTGGAGGTGTGTGTGACAACTTGGAGCACCTTCCCTTGGCCTCGACAAGTGCCATCATGGGTAAAAAGAAATCTTTCAAAATAAAAGAAGCTCGGCAGGAAACCCAAAAAGGGAACTGCGCAAAAATAAGAGCAAAAGACCCGCTAGGAATCCCACGAAAGGGTGACCTAGGCAAAAGTTAGGGTTACAAAAATAAACAAAAACAAAGGTCCGCTAAAACGCCACAAAAGGGTGTTTTAGGCAAAAATAAGGACAATCAAAAAAACAAAATAAATCCATGATGGTACCATGAACCGAATTCAAAAAGAAAGGTTCAAGGGAAGCTATCCAAGTTGTCAAATCACAACACGACTTTTTAACTTCATAAGTGTTTAATCAAACAAGCCTAAACACATAAGCCTACCTTGGCCATCCATTCTTACAAAAACCATTTTTGAAAAATAAATCCTCTCTAAAACACAAACTTCAGAACAAAAATATCTTTCCTCTCTCTTCTCTCTTGTCCCAAAAGATTTTAGAATAATCTAGTGGAAGCATGGAGAAGTAAATCATCACTGATAATGGATCTAATCTGAACAACAAAATGGTGGATCCAACACCACAACTCTTCCCCATATCGGCCAAAGATGAATGGGGCAGTCGAGGCAACCAATAAGAACATTAAGAAAATAGGGCAAATGATGGTTGCCTCATTTAAAGACTGGCACGAGATGTTACCCTTCGCTCTTCATGGTTATAGGACTTCAGTACACACATCTACAGGAGCTACTCCATTCTCCCTCGTCTATGGGATGGAGGCAGTTCTACCCGTCGAAGTCAAGATACCTTCTCTAAGGGTAATCATGGAAGCAAAACTTTCCGAAGAAGAATGGGTTCAAAGCCGGTATGACCAGTTGAACCTCATTGAAGAAAAATGGCTGAACGCCATATGCCATGGTCAAGCCTATCAGAGGAAGATCAAAAAGGCTTTTGACAAGAAAGTCCACCCTCGAGTCTACCATGAGGGAAAGTTGGTAATTAAGAAATTGTTACCAACTCAAAAGGACAAAATCGTAAAGTGTGCCCCAAATCACGGAGGACCATACATGGTAAAACGAGCCTTCTCAGGAGGAGCATTGATCCTCACAGACATGGATGGAGAAGAACTTCTATACCCAGTCAACGCTGACGTGGTAAAGAAGTACTATGCTTGAAGACGTAACTTGCATAGGCCCGCTAGGATGAAAACCCAAAAAGGGCGTCCTAGGCAAAAGTTAGGGCAAAATAAAAAGCCTGCCAGTACAAGGGTACTAGGCAAAACAAAGGCAAATTTACCCCGTTAGGATACGTCCTAAGCAAAAGTTAGGGGCAAAAGAATAAGATATAAAAACAAAGCAAGCAACGATCACTTGAACCGAAAACCGAAAGGCGGTTCAAGTGATAATCTTCTAGAAGCAAGCGTCTTGCAGTATCTACACTCCTGGCTCAGGCATCTCACCCGAAACGATTAGGGGAACGGGAAGAACGACAATTACAGATATAATTGTTTAAGCCAAAAATGTATAGCCTACCTTGGCCAGCCATTCTTCAGAAATTTCCTTCTGTATATCTTTCTGTAAAAACACTTGTGAATATCAATAAAAATATCCATTTGTTTCTTTTCTTTCTTGACCATGTGATTATGCCTCTGAATTGGTTTTTCATAAAAATTGTACGAAATTCCATTAATAATCGGTCAATAAAAGAAAATTGGAGGGGTTCCTGTAAAATCCATAATCTCCTGCATAAAGGCTCACAAAAATACTCCCTCGCGTCAATGACAGAAAGTCCTCCAAGAAGAAGAGGATAGGGAGAGCCACTCACTTTTCTAAAAAAATGAACAAAAAAAAAAAAAAAAAAAAAAAATTGTATTGCATTTGTGCATCACACACACATTAGTTGCACATTCAAAGACCTTATCATGAGGCAACCGCATAAAATAGAAAAATAGAAAATTGCTTGTGTATGACAGCAGCAAGCAAAATGCAAAGATTCAGAAAATCAACAGCATCATACAGAATAACTGAGCCTGGAGAGGCTTGCCGAAAGAATACTCTCAGAATGACTGAGCCTGGAGAGGCTTGCCGAAAGAATACTCTCAGAATAACTGAGCCTGGAGAGGCTTGCCGAAACAATACTCCCACAGAATAATTGAGCCTGGAGAGGCTTGTCGAAATAATACTCCTTCAGAATAATTGAGCCTGGAGAGGCTTGCCTAAATAATACTCCTACAAAATAACTGAGCCTGGAGAGGCTTGCCGAAATAATACTCTCTCATAATAACTGAATTTAATTTCTTTAGCACTTTTAATTTCTGTACAGAAAAAGCCAAATCAGAAGAAAAGGAAAAATACAGAAAAAGCCGAAAATGAAAAAAGGCAAGGATATAGAAAATCCAACAAACAGTTTGTACAGAATAACTAAGCCTGGAGAGGCTTACCAAAATAATACTCCATATCCTCCACAGTATGCAGAATAACTGAGCCTGGAGAGGCTCGCAGAAATAATACTCCCCAGAGGGAACCTCAGCTCAAGCTCACGGAAAAATCCCCAGCGAGAGCTATCAAAGCAAAATCGACGCAATCCCCAATGGAAGTGTGATCATCCAAACAGTATATACAAGTCAAAGGACTTAACACTTCCTCAGTGGAAGATAGCTCTCCGACTCAAAGCGCTGAGCGAGGCTAAGCCTGTAGAGGCTTCCTAAATAATACTCTGGGATACATAAGATCCCTAAATCCCCAGTCGCCTACTCAAGAGGCACTCCTTCAAAAAGAGAAAAAAATCAAAAAGATCAATAATCATTCCCCAAGCGGAATTCGGCATTCAGCCAATCATCAAACATCAAGATAATTCGCCTACTCAGAGGCTCTCTTTCAATAAAGAGAAAAATCGAAAAGATCAATAATCATTCCCCAAGCGGAATCCGGCTCTCAGCCTATCATTGAACATCAAGATGATCTGCCTAACAGAAGAGGCCAATCACAACCAATGACAAAATCCCCTGGCGGATAATAGCCTACACAGAGGCAACAAAATCCAAAAATCAAAAGGAGATACCCGAATAAGGATAAACCGGGATACTCCACCAACGTCAAAGGACGTCAGCCAAACATAAGGCATCGCTCAACTCAGAGAGAAAGAGCATCTGTGTCTACACCCCAAGGAGTCAGAAATTCCCCATGGGTACCAACAATGCAATGCAAGTTGGGGCACAAAAACCTATGAATGACTGCACATCCCCTAGACGGATCCCTGCGTTATCCAGCCCTCAGTGGCACCAAAATCAAAATCAAACCGTCGAAGCAGCATCGTGGACTGTGGAGACAAAATCATCTCAAAGCCTAAAAGGCAATACTTAGCTACCCAGATGTCCAGAGCACCGAGGTATGCACAAAGCCTGGAGAGGCAATACTCAGCTACCCAGATGTCCAGAGCACCGAGGTATGCACAAAGCCTGGAGAGGCGGTACTCAGCTACCCAGATGCCCAGAGCACCGAGGTATGCACAAGCCTGGAGAGGCGATACTCAGCTACCCAGATGTCCAGAGCACCGAGGTATGCACAAAACCTGGAGAGGCTACTCAGCAATTTTCCACCGGAA
The DNA here is from genome assembly GCF_000230855.2 of Cajanus cajan. Taxonomy (NCBI): domain Eukaryota; kingdom Viridiplantae; phylum Streptophyta; class Magnoliopsida; order Fabales; family Fabaceae; genus Cajanus; species Cajanus cajan. The sequence continues at coordinate 46,872,443 of NC_138525.1, forward strand.
GACACTACCAGTCAGAAGGTTGGCACATCACCCGGACAATTGGGTCAACTCCTTTACTTGTCAACCGGTACACCAAAAGACCGTTTGACTAAGTAAAGGGGGGGCAGCTGTAGACCCCTAAAATTGTCCGGGTCGGAAATAAAGCTTGAAGACTCTCGAAGACTGAAGGAAGATCAGCCAGAAGGACTCCTGGAAGGCCCTAGGAGGGTTCTCTGTAGGTCTAGAGGTCTTAGAATAGCAAAAAAAAAGGAAGTGGAGGGAATGAAGCCCAATACGGCCGTACTGAACTTAATACGGCCGTATTGGAGCTTCAATACGGCCGCAGTGAACTCAATACGGCCGTATTGAAGTTTCTGAAACTTCAATACGGCCGTACTGAAATCAATACGGCCGTATTGAAGCTTCAATACAGCCGCAGTGAACTCAATACGGCCGTATTGAAATTTCTGAATTTCAATACGGCCGTATTGAACTCAATACGGCCGTATTGAAGTTCAAAAAATTCAATACGGCCGTATTGATTCCGTAGCCCGTATTGGGCCTGTTCCCTATAAATATGGCGTCATTTGGACGTCATTCGACACTTTTTAGATAATTTCAACCCTCTCCTTGAGTATTCTGGGGTTTTTGAGCAGTGTTCTGCCCTAGAAATCACTCGGAGAGTTGATCCGACAAAGTTCTTGAGCCCCGAGCCATTTTGCTTGAGGATCGAACCTAGTCGAAGGGAAATCCTCCGGATTTCCATAGTTAAAAGTTTTTAGGAAGGAGCGAGCGAGCTTGTAGAGCGAGGGAACGCCAAAAAGCTTCCCAGTTTTACTCAATATATAAAAAGCACGCTTCAAGAGGTTTCTTCTTAAATCCATCCTTTTACTGCTTTCTGTGTGCATATTTAAACTGTCATCATGTAGATAGTTAATTTATAATTGCTTAGAATAAATAGGGGTAATTTAGTAATTTTACACTGTTATTTTAGAAAATAATCTGTCATAGGGAACCCGAAAGGGGCGCTGTGGGGTGCTAACACCTTCCCCACGCGTAACCGACTCCCTTACCCGACTCTGGTTGTAATGGCCAAAGTTGATTTATAAAATCAATTGCCTTATCCCTTTTTCCAATGTTTTGAGTAAAACATTGGTGGCGACTCCACGAACCCTCCTTTTGCGAAAACCACTAATCCATGGAGGGTCCCGCTTGGGATTAATATGGATTGGTGAGACATTTTCAAAACTAAAATAAAAGCGAGCTCGACCGTCTTCGCGACCGCCGAGGCCCGTTTGGGCCGGTGGCGACAGTGATTCGGTCCCCCAACGGGGATTTCTTCATCGGTGAAAGTGAGGTGATCATTAGTCGTGATGTGACTAACAATCGCCTCAAACTTGTCTTGGGAGATAGTGTGCGACACATATGCCTCGTTCAAGACTTTCAACAGAGCTTGCCGATGCGGTTCGGAGCATAGGATCAACGACAACAGAGTAATCTTTGATGGCGTCTTGATCCACGATGGAGTACTCGCTCTGTCGGATATATTTTAACAGCTCATCAGTCTCCTCCTCGGATTCTTTATTTTTCTAGGTTTTTTCTTCTTTTTCTTTCCCTTTATTCTTGGGAGCTTTATCATGAAGATCTTAGGGAGTGTAGATCCTGCCACTCCTAGTCATGCCCCCAAGTCCAGCGATGTTAGAGATATCGCTGTCGGCAGAAGAATGGATGTCGTATATCCATGGCACAGCCTTATTTGATTCGTAGGGGAAAGGTCTTGGAGCAGTGGTCCTTAACGGTGTCGGACCTTCCCCTTTATTCGTCTTGATTACCAACAACGGAGTTGATGTGCGCTCGCTTGGCGCGGTTGTTGGCTTACACTTAATAACAAATGGCGTGCGATCCATTCTTTGAACATACGCATTGATTGATCCTTTCTTTTTATTAATGTTTTTTAATGAATTACTAGGAGGGATGTATGAAATGCAAACCTAGATCCCTCCATGATCTTTGATAAGAATGCATGATATGAGATGATGACGTTGAATGTGCATGCATTGTGTTTATTCAACTAAGCATTATCATGTTTTCGGGATGCTCCTAAGATGATGCATGATATTGCTTGGTTTGGATAAATAATCTTTTTTTTTTTTTTTTTTTTGGGTATTTCATTTTTTGTATTTTTTTGGGTGAAAATGGAAACTACCTATATGAATGTGATGAAGGTAGATGTTAACACCATGTAATGGAAGATTCTTATTCCTATTTATTCTTATTTTAAAAGGGAATGTTGTATGTTTAAAGAATGCAATGTATGCTCAAACAATGTCACATAAACAATGCACAAACAATTCACTCATCCACGAACAGTCACGAGCGAATCACGAGGTAGGGGTATCCTGCAGAAAAGTGCATATTCAAGGAGGTTCTAACTGTTCTCACTGGTCTGAGGCCCCCAAGGTGCCCCCATTATAGGGACCCAATCCCTCTCGTCGTAAGTCGATGGAAAGTTCCAACGCACTGTCAGACTCGAGTTCATGGTTATCACCTTGAGTGATGCTTTTCGACAACGGTCTACGGGCACCTAGGCCCATTCGACAACCGGCCGTACTAACATCCACTCCCTATGGCTTACCACTCATGCCCCCGGGTATAGAGGGAACTGTTGTGTGCAAAGGTTCGTGTGCAGTTTGTATTTCAAACAATTGCAAAATTTAAACATACAACAGTTATTAAAGCCAAATAAATAAAACATGTTATTATACAAGCGAGGGGTAATGAAGTAATTTTAAACTATTATTTTAAAAACAATCCATCACTAAATGGGACTGACTCTCGAGGCTTCCCTGGTGGAGTCGCCATCTGTCGCCACCCGCCGAAACGAACCTTGGCATTCGCGACGGTGGTCGGACTCTTTTTAAAGGTTTGAAAAATGGTGGATTGTTAGAACGACTTATTCCCAAAACTGAGACCTCGTCGAACTAACAATTTTATTAAATGAGTCATTAATCCATGTTAATCTCAAGCGAGACCCTCCATGGATTAGTGGTTTTCGCAAAGTAGGGTTCTTGGAGTCGCCACCAATGTTTTACTCAAAACATTGGAAAAAGGGATAAGGCAATTGATTTTCGCAAATCAACCTTGGCCATTACAACCAGAGTTGGGTAAGGGAGTCGGTTACGTGCGGGGAAGGTGTTAGCACCCCACAACGCCCCTTTCGGGTTCCCTATGACAGATTATTTCATTAATAATAGTGTAAAATTACTAAATTACCCCTATTTATTATAAACGGATATGAATAAGATATCTACATGATGAATAAATTAAACATGCGATGCAACAATCAGAAAGCAGTAAAAGGAAGGATTTTAAAGAAGAAACCTTTGAAGCGTGCTTTTATATATTCAAATGTTAGGAGGCTTTTTGGCGCTCCCTCCCACTACACGCTCGCTCGCTCCTTCCCTAAAAATTAATCTTTACTATGGAAATCAAAAAGATTTCCCTTCGACTAGTTCGAATTCTCAAGCTAAATGCTCAGAACTCAAGAACTTCGTCGGATCGGCTCTCGGAGAGATTCCTAGGGCAGAACACTGCTCAAAAACCCCAGAATACTCAAGAAGAGAGTCCAAGAAGTGTGGAAAAGTGTAGAATGACGTCCAAATGACGTCCTATATATAGGAGTGAGGCGCAGTACGGCCTCTGGGGTCAATACGGCCGTACTGAAGTTTTGAACTACAGTACGACCGTATTGAATTCAGTACGGCCGTACTGAAGTTCAAAAACTTCAATACAGCCGTATTGGGTTCAGTACGGCCGTATTGTAGTTCAAAATGTTCAGTACGGCCGTACTGAACTTCTAGGAGGCCGTATTGAGCTCCAATCCTCCCACTTCCTTATTTCAAGCTACTCTAAGACCTCTAAACCTACAGATAATCATCCTAGGGTCTTCCAGGGTCTTCCAGGAGTCCTTCCGGCTGACTTTCCTTCGGTCTTTGAGAGTCTTCGAGTCTTATTTCTGACCCGGACAATTTTAGGGGTCTACATCCATAATAGCATCAAGCTTATTAATCATAATTTTCTCGAATGGAAAGAATGGCTTAGGCTCCGCCTCTTGCTCCCGGTCAGGTTCAGCTTCGACCTGTGGTGGTTGGTCCTCATCATGAGATGGAACGCCATCCTCGTCTGTTGCCAGTTCAGGGGTTGGAGGTACATCTCCTTTAAATACCCACTTATCTTCCTATTTGAGCATCCCCACGTGATGCAAGGAAGATTTCTCAATTTTGTTAGAGGCATGGAGAATAATTTTCTTCTCCCCTGTCAACTCTACCCCTACATTCTCAAAAATTTTAGACAACAACAAGGCATAAGGAATTGGTCCATCTTCTTTCCTTCTGGCCTTCCACATACAATCATTCACAACGGATACCCAATCAATCTTGATTTTCTTTTTAATCACATGCATGAGTAAAATGTCACCCCTTGACATTTGAGCATGGTTGTGCAAACGTGGTTTAAGCATCCAAGCAATAATAAAAGAAATCAAACGTGAATTTTTCTTCATACCTCCCGCCAAGAATTTGTTGTAGTTGGTGTTCTCAGGATTCCTCTAACAATCTCTGAAGGTCGTCAACTCCTCAAAATCACCAAATTTGAAGGGTTGGGGTTTTTCACTTCCACTGTCGCTCAGCCCGGCAGCCGCCTTCAAGGTTGGTCCATCAAGCTTTATCAGCTTGCCCTTCACTAATAATAACATAATGCCTTTATTGCTTGTTGAAAAACAGAGAAACAGCCTGATCAGCTCAGGGTAGTAGGGTCCTTCCATTTCCAAAAACTTCCCAAGCTCTTGGTGCTCCAGAAGAGTTGGAAAGCTAAACCCTTCATTTTTGAACCACTCTAGCTTCAAGGTTTTGGGAGGGATGATTCTCCGACCCGCATACCACTCGAATTAATACTCCTGGGTTTTCTCATCCGCGAACCATTTGGAGATCAGTTGCCCTGAGGGTAGAGGACGCTTGCTCCCCCTCACTTCCAGCTTCTTGGGTCTTTTGGAAGAAGAAGCCATGGATGGGTTTTGGTGGAGAAGAAGAGAATGAGAGAGATGAGGAGGTTAAGGTTTGAGAGTTTGAGAGAATGTGAGAATGTGGAGAGATGAGAGGGTTTGGAGGTTCTTATGCCCTAGCACGTTTCTAAGTGGGGAGAGGTTTCTCAACTGAAGAGTAATGGGAAGTTAAGGGTTTGGCGCGCATAAAAACCGTTCAAAATGCTTCAGGATGTCCTAAGGTCGCGCAGATAATCCATTATTTTTACAAATAATCGATTATTTGTATCAATAAAACCCTTTAAAAACCTGTCTGCTATAAATAATCGATTATTTTTAGAATAATCAATTATTCCAGAGGGTCGTTTTTCTTATCTTTGCCCAGATAATTGATTATTTTCAAGATATTCGATTATTCCAGAGACCTTTCATATTCTTCTTCCCAGATAATCGATTATTTCCCTAGATAATCGATTATTCCATAGGCTCTTCATATTCTTCATCTCCCAGATAATCGATTATTGCCCAAATAATCGATTATTATTATGGGCTCACTTAAAATAATTGATTATATTTTAAAATAATCGATTATTCCAGAGAAGTTTTGCTTCTCAGAAATTTAACCTTTCAAATTACTCCAAGTTTAATTCATTTCTTAAACACTCTCTTTTATGCATCAATGTTTCATACTTATTCTAAACAATCATACAATCACTCTCAAATCATAATCAATTCAAACAAGATTCATTAACTATCCCTAGTTCAATACTTAATTGACTAAATCTTTCCCTTGGTAGAGGTTTTGTAAATATGTCAGCTAATTGCTTACTAGTCTCAACAAACTCTACAACACAGTCATTTCTTTGAACATGATCTCTTAAAAAGTGGTGTCTTATCTCTATATGTCTTGTCCTAGAGTGAAAAATTGGGTTTTTTTTGTCAAATTTATTGCACTTGTATTGTCACATCTCAGAGGTATTTTATTTAACTCAGCTCCATAATCTCTTAGTTGTTGCTTCATCCAAAGAATTTGAGCACAATAACTCCCAGCTGCTATATACTCAGCCTCAGCTGTACTTAGAGCAACACAAGCTTTCTTTTTGCTATGCCATGAGACAAGTGCACTACCTAGTAGGTGACAAGTACCACTTGTGCTTTTTCTATCTAGTCTACACCCAGCATAGTCTGAATCTGAGTAGCCTATCAGACTTAATGAGACTCCCTTTGGATACCACAAACCTACATTAGTTGTACCTTTCAGATATTTAAGAATTCTCTTTACGCATTTCATGTGAGATTCTTTTGGATTTGCCTAAAATCTTGCACACAAGCACACAACAAAAATTATATCAGGCCTACTAGCTATCAAGTATAAGAGTGATCCAATGATACCTCTATACTTTGAGTTATCAACAGCTATGCCTTTTTCATCTAAGTCAAGATTGCAAGTGTTTGATATTGGTGTGGCAACCTCCTTACGCCCTTCCATACCAAACTTTTTCAATAGTTCATTGCAATACTTGCTTTGACTTATGAAGATTCCATCACTCATTTGTTTGATTTGCAACCCCAAGAAGAATGTAATCTCCCCCATCATTGACATTTTAAATTCTCCTTGCATGGTCTTAGAAAATTCTTTGCATAGAAAGACATTGGTAGATCCAAATACAATATCATCCACATAGATTTGAACATACATTGTATCATTTTTAAACTTTTTGAGAAACAATGTATTATCTACTTTCCGTCTTACATAGTCATTCTTAATCAAAAATTTGCTCAAGCTGTCATACCATGATCTTGGAGCTTGCTTCAAGCCATAGAGTGCCTTTTTAAGTTTGTACACATGATTAGGATTTTTAAAATCCACAAAGTCTGGTGGTTGCTCCACATACACTTCCTCTTGTATCAACCCATTGAGAAAAACACTTTTCACATCCATTTGATAAAGCTTGAAATTCATTATAGAGGAATAAGCAAGAAGTAATCTAATGGCTTCTACCCTTGCTACAGGGGCAAAGGTTTCATCATAGTCAATTCCCTCTTCTTGATTATACCCCTTAGCCACTAGTCTTGCCTTATTTCTTATAATAATTCCTGATTCATCAAGCTTATTTCTAAAAAGCCACTTAGTTCCTATAATTGGATAATCAGTTGGTAATGGCACTAAATCCCACACTTCATTTCTTTCAAATTGATTTAGTTCCTCTTGCATGGCCATTAACCAATGTTCATCTTTTAGTGCTTCATCAATGCTCTTAGGTTCAACTTGTGACACAAAAGCCATAGTATTGCAAATGTTCTTAATGACACTCCTAGTTGAAACTCCCTTACCAATGTTTCCAATTATGTTATCCATTGATAAGTCCCTAGAAGTTTTCCATTCCTTAGGAAATTGTTCACTTGTATCATTAGTGTTTTCATGTGATTCACTCTCTTTAGGCTTTCCATTTGGTTCACTTTCCAATAGAGGTTGATCAAGCAAATCAGTCAAGTCTTCAATTTCAGTTTGCCTTGTCTCTTGTTTGTTAGTCTCATCAAATACAACATGGACTGATTCTTCAAAAACTAGAGTTCTCTTGTTATAGATTCTATAGGCTTTGCTATTTGTAGAGTATCCTAGAAAGATTGCCCATCAGCCTTTGCATCAAATTTTCCAAGTTGCTCTTTCCCATTGTTCAGCACAAAGCACTTACACCCAAACACTCTAAAATATGAAATATTAGGCTTCCTTCCATTGTAAATTTCATAGGGTGTTTTCTTTAATATAGGCCGGATCAGAACTTTGTTTAACACATGACAAGCAGTGTTAATAGCATCGGCCCAAAAGTATTTTGGCAATTTTGTCTCATTCAACATAGTCCTAGCTAGTTCTTCAAGAGACCTATTTTTCCTCTCAACAACCCCATTTTGTTGAGGTGTCCTAGGTGCTGAGAAATTATGGTTTATACCATGCTCCTCACATAATTTTTGGAACAAAATGTTTTGGAATTCACCTCCATGGTCACTTCTTATAGAGGTAATGTTTGAATTCTTTTCGTTTTGAACAAGCTTGGAAAATTTTCTAAAGGCATTAAAAACATCATTTTCATTTGCAAGAAACATATCCCATATGAATCTTGAGTAGTCATCTACAATAACTAAACCATAATAGTTCCCACCTAGACTCATGGTTCTTGGAGGACCAAAAAAATCCATGTGAATTAATTGCAAAGGTCTAGTTATGAAAATCTGATTTTTTCTTTTAAAGCTAGTCTTCACTTGCTTTCCCTTTTGACAAGCATCACATAGTTTGTCCTTACTAAACTTGAGTTTAGGTAATCCTACCACTAATTCCTTCCTACTCAGTTTATTTAAATGATCCATGTGAATATGTGCAGCTCTCCTATGCCAAAGCCAAATATTGTCTTCTTGGGTTATTAAGCACTTAGTATTAGAAATTACTATTGAGTGTTCTAAGTCAAGCATGTATATGTTGTCAATTCTTTTTCCAATAAACCTTATTTCTTTTGTCTTTTTATCACATATCAAGCAACATGTATTATCAAATTCAATTTTAAAACCTTTGTCACTTAGTTGACTTATACTCAGCAAATTATGTTTCAGCCCATCAACAAGCAATACATTCTCAATCAATGTTTGAGAGGAGGAGTTACCAATATTGTCATGACCAAGGATTCTCCCTTTGTTGTTGTCACCATTGGTAACATAACCTTCATTCTTCAATTTCAGACTTGAGAATTTTGCAGGATCTCCAGTCATATGCCTTGAGCAGCGACTATCAAGATACCATAGTAAGTTCTTGGCCCTCAAGCATTCCTACAACAAAGATTCAGAGAAAAAAATTAGGTACCCATGTGAAGGGTCCTTGTAGGTTCTCAACCTTTGGCTCTTTTCAATCCAAACCATTTCTCCATTTGGAACTCCATATTTCCTAGAGTAGCAGTTTCTTATTGTGTGACCTCTTTTACAACAATAATAGAAGGTTGTTTGTCTAGAGAAATTGCTTTAAATTTTCTGAAATCTTGGTTTTTCTTAAAAGCTCCTTTCTTTGACTTGAATGGAATGCTCATGCTTTGATTAAAACTAAGTCCACTCCTATCAAAAGTGTTTCTTTGTTTTCCCTAAAGAATCTTTAAATTTGCATTTCCATTTGTGAACTTTGCAAGAGTGGTTTTTAAATCAGCATTTTCTTTTTCAAAAGTCTTGCAACTTTCACAAACCTCTTTTGAGGAGGAGGAGGTTTCACAATGAGCTTCACTAAAGTTGAAGATAGTTTGAAGATTTTCATGCTCATGTTTCAAATCCTCAAGCTTTTGTTCAGCTTTAATTAAAGCATTTTCATACCATTTCAGCTTGTTTTTAAGCTTTGAATTCAAGGCATCTAATTTCATAGCCTCTTTATGAATTTGTATAAAAGCTTCTTGGAGTTGATCATAGTCCGGATTAGATTCAAGGTCGGAATCACTTACAATCGTGTGTTGGTCAGCTCCAGCCATCAAACACAAGTTGTTCTCTTCAAATTCAGATTCAACACTTGTTGTGCTTGAGTCATTATCTTCCCAAGCAATGTAGGCTCTCTTCCCTTTGCCATTTTTTTTCATTTTCTTCTCCTCTTGTTGCTTCTTCAAGAGGTTTGGACACTCAGCTTTCACATGTCCCGGTTTTCCACACTCAAAGCATTTATAGGAGGATGTACTTGCTTCCTCTTTCTTGTTAGTCTTTTTATTGAACTTATAGGGGGAATTTCTCTTTTTCCTTATGAATTTTCTAAACTTCTTCACCAACAAGTTGAAGTTCTCAGTTTTGGAATCATCGGAGCTTGACTCTTCACACACCTCTTTGCCTTTGGCAGATTTCAAGGCCTTTAATGACACTCCTTTTCCCTTCTTGTCCTGCTGTTCATTTTCTTCAAATATGTGCAGCTTTTGCTCATGTTCTCTTAGCTTCCCAAAGAGAGTAGCAAGGGTCAAAGAGGTCAAATCCTTTGATTCTTCTATGGCTGTCACCTTTGCTTGCCATGATCTGTCCAAGCATTGTAGCACTTTCAAATTCAGCTCTTCTTTTTCAAATTTCCTTCCAAGGTCAACAAGGTGATTTATCAAGTGTGTAAATCTCTTTTGAAAGTCAGAAATAGATTCACCATTGTTCATTCTAAACAATTCATATTCTCTTATGAGAGTGTGCTTTCTAGATCTCTTTACATCACTTGTTCCTTCATGAGTGACTTGCAAAGTATCCCACATTTCTTTAGCAGATTTGCATGGTGATATTCTAAAAAACTCATCAATAGACAATGCATATGTAATTATGATTTTGGCTCTATAGTCATATTGGGCTCTTTTCTTTTCATCATCACTCTATTCACTCTAATGTTTTTCTTTCTTCTCATCATCATCTTTTGTCATAGGGATATAGGGTCCATTTTCAATTGCATCCCATACTGCAATATCAATTGCTTCAATGAAAATTCTCATCCTAATTTTCCAGTAGACATAGTTTTCACCATTGAAAACAGGAGGTCTATGTATAGACACACCCTCACCATAGGGTAGGTTGCTATTGGCCATTTTTGAAATCTTGAATAACTCTCAAGAACCATGCTCTAGATACCAATTGTTAGGAAAGAATGGCTCAATCCAAGAGGGGGGGTGAATTGGATTATATGACACTTTAAAATTTTTTAGAGTATTTAGGATCTTTATTTCAATTAAACTTTTCTAAAAATGAATTTTCAATGAAGTTCCTTAAAGACTTTTTATTGAACAATGAATCCTATATGCTTTCTTGATTGACCAATAATGAGATTCAATGTTAATACCAATATGTAATGCTTTGATTCAGTTCAAACCAATGTTACTCATGCACACATGTTAATCAAGAACAATCTTTTTTTAATGCACAATCAAGATATTACAAAAAGTAAAAGATAAGGGTAAGAGAAGATTACACAAGTCTTTTATCCTGGTTCAGCCACTCCACATGTGACCTACATCCAATCCTCAATCATAACCTGATCAAGATTTGTTCCACTATCTTAATGAAGAAGGTTTACAAGCATACCACACATGCATATACTCCTACATTCAAGATAACCACTTTCTTGACCTCAAGAAAGCAGCCCTTGTAGAAACCCACTACAAGAATTCCTTACCACTTGAGAAACCTACTCAAGATTTACAAGTATTCACAAAGAATTAAGGAACGAATTCACCTGGAATTCAGAAGCAAATCTTAATCTCTTCCCTTTCAAGAATGTGATGATAATGATCTTTTCTCAAAGTTTTTCACAAACGTTTTTCTTCTTGGATTCACAAAGAAAACTCTCCAAGATTGTCACAAAGACTTCACAAAAACGTTTTTCTAATTTTGATTCTCAATTCTAACTCTGTTCTAAAGTTTCAAAATGGTCAAACTATTTATAAGATTTTCAGAATCAGATAATCGATTATTTTAAAGAATAATCGATTATTTTGTTCTTCATGTTTTCTGGAAACCAACCAAGAACAATTTAATCGATTATTTTGTTGGATAATCGATTATTCCAGAGAGTCATTTCTGGGATAATCGATTATTTCACAAATAATCGATTATTGCAGCAAGGCATCCCTTTTTGCCTGTTGCTGGAATAATCGATTATATTTAATGATAATCGATTATTTTGAGTTAGTTTTCAAAACTTTGTTTTAAGTCTCAAAATAACTTCTTAACCTTTTAAACTCATCATCATACACTCCCTAATCATATCAGATATAGATTTAGCTTATGCACAAAGCACACACAAAAGATAAACTCAATCTAAAAGCTATTCCTATTACATAACATTTTCATTTGACTTTGTTTTTGACTTCTAAGTTGTTGATGTCCTTGGCACAGATTTGTTATCATCAAAACTCTTCAATCTTCAGAGGTGATCTCATCAATCTCAGGCTCCCCCAATGTCAACAACATGCACTTCCACAAGTCATGTAAATACTTCTTTACCTCTTGGTATTCAAAGTCTTTTAGTTGAATTTGATGATGTATTCCCTAGTGAGGGTCCCAATAGTCTTCCACCTTTTAGGGGTATAGAACATCAAATAGATTTTGACCTAGGAGTTAGTATTCCAAATAGACCAGCTTATAAGACAAATCCACAAGAAACTAAAGAGATAGAGAAGCAAGTACAAGATTTGTTGGATAAGGGCTGGGTTCAAAAGAGTTTAAGCCCTTGTGATGTGCCTGTTTTATTGGTGCCAAAAAAAGATGGTAAATAGAGTATATGTTGTGACTGTAAAGCCATAAAAAACATCGCCATAAAATATAGGCACTCAATTCCTAGGCTTGATGACATGCTTGATGAACTACATGGTTCATCCATATTTTCCAAAATAGATCTTAAGAGTCGTTATCACCAAATTCGTATTAAAGATGGTGATAAATGGAAAACTGCTTTTAAAACTAAATTTGAATTATATGAATGGTTAGTAATGCCTTTTGGGCTTACTAATGCACCAAGTACATTCATGAGGTTGATGAATCATGTCCTTAGAGATTGCATTGGTAGATTTGTAGTTGTTTGTTTTGATGATATTTTAATCTATAGCAAAAAGTCTAAGTGACCAAGTGGATCACTTAAGGCAAGTGTTGCTTGTGCTTAGAAAAAATCACTTGTTTGCAAATGTAGACAAGTGTACCTTTTGTGTGGATAATGTTATATTCTTGGGATTTGTAGTGAGTAAAAATGGGGTTCATGTAGACCCTGAGAAAATCAAAGCCATTCAAGAATGGCCTATTCCTACTAATGTAAGTGAAGTTAGGAGATTCCATGGTTTGGCAAGCTTTTATAGATGTTTTGTTCCTAACTTCTCTACATTAGCTTCACCACTCAATGAGTTAGTGAAGAAGGATGTGGTTTTTCTTTGGCAAGAAAATCATAATTTTGCCTTTCAAGAGCTTAAGCAAAAGCTCACTCAAGCAGCTGTTCTAGCTCTACCAAATTTTACCAAAACTTTTGAGCTAGAATGTGATGCTTCAGGAATTGGCATAGGAGTTGTGTTGTTACAAGGTGGCCACCGCATAGGTTATTTCAATGAAAAACTTCATGGGGCTGCTTTGAACTATCCAACCTATGACAAAGATCTTTATGCTTTGGTTCGAGCCCTTCAAACTTGGGAACATTATCTTATGACCAAGGAATTTGTCATTCATAGTGATCATGAATCACTAAAATATTTGAGGGCCAAGGTTAATTAAATAAAAGGCATGCAAAATGGGTTGCATATTTAGAACAATTTCCTTGTGTCATCAAATATAAGAAAGGCTCTACAAATGTAGTGGCTGATGCCTTATCAAGAAGGCATGTTTTATTAAACACCCTTGGATCATAAATACTAGAGTTTGATGACATCAAGGAATTGTATGAGAAAGATCCTGATTTTGCTAACTTTTATCTTTTATATATTCAAAAGCCTTACCAAGGTTACTATATTTCTGAGGAGTTTCTTTTTAAGGAAAATAAACTTTGTATACGCCAAGGATCTATTAGAAAACTTTTGGTAAAGAAGATTCATGAGGGTGGACTCATAGGGCATTTTGGAATTGAGAAAGCTCTTTTTCTATTAAAAGAGAAATTATTTTGGCCTCATATGAAGAAAGATGTCCAAAGGTTTTGTTCTAGATGTATAGCTTGTCTTCAATCTAAGTCTACCACTAAAGCTCATGGATTTTACACCCCCTTACCAACATCCAATGCTCCTTGGGTTGATATTGCTATGGACTTTGTCCTTGGCTTGCCACGAACCCAAAGAGGAAACGATTCCATTTTTGTGGTAGTGGATTGTTTTAGTAAAATGACTCATTTTATTCCATGCCACAAAGTGGATGATGCTAGTAACATTGCTAAAATATTTTTCCAAGAGGTAGTAATGCTTCATGGGTTGCCTAAGACTATAGTGTCTGATCGAGATGTTAAGTTCCTTAGCCATTTTTGGAAAACCCTTTGGTCTAGGCTAGGAACTAAACTCATGTTTTCTACTACATGTCACCCTCAAACTGATGGGCAAACTGAAGTAGTTAATAGGTCTCTTGGAACTATGTTGAGGGCCATCCTCAAAGGTAATAAAAAGTCATGGGATGACTACCTACCTCATGTGGAGTTTGCATACAATAGGGTGGTCCATAAAATAACTAAAATGTCTCTTTTTGAGATTGTATATGGTTTTAATCCTCTCACTCTCTTGGATTTATTGCCTATTCCCGATGTTGCTTCTTTTATACACAAAGAAGGAATATCTAGGGCTGAATTTATTAAGAAATTGCATGAGAGGGTTCGAGATCATATTCAATCCCAAACAGAAAAATATACAAAATACAATAATAAGGGTTGAAAGGTGGTTGTCTTCAATGAAGGAGATTGGGTTTGGTTACACTTTAGGAAGGATAGATTTCCTTCCAAAAGAAAGTTCAAACTTAGTCTTAGAGGAGATGGACCTTTTCAGGTTCTTAAGAAGATCAATAACAATGCCTATGTCCTAGATCTCCCTTCTAAATTTGGAGTTAGCCCAAGTTTTAATATCTCTGATTTATCTCTTTTTACAGGGGTTAATGAGAAAGAGGAGGATTCTTTGGGTTTGAGGTCAAATCCTCTTCAAGAGGAAGGGGATGATGGAGGCCCATGGGCCAAAGGCCCAACTACTAGGGCCATGGCCAAGAGGATACATGAAGAATGGACCACTGCTAAAGAAAAGCCTATAGTTCTTTTTAGTTGGGCTATAGTCTAAATCCCATGCAGAGTAGATTTGGGCCCAATGGGCTTGTATGTTTCTTGGACCTTGCATTTTGGGTCATTTAGGCTAGGTTAATTTTCGGCCATGTATTTAGGTCAATTTTGATTCATTACATGTGAGTTTGAGTTTCATGTAATTTGAAGTACATGTAGGTTGGATTTGGACCATGTGGCCGGCTATGTGAGGAGGTTGACATGGTGTGACTCTAATCCACTCTAAATGTAACTTAAATTACATGAACATGTAAACTTCACGTGTGGCTCCGGATTTGGTGTCGTGAAGCAAGGAAGAATTCAAATTTGAATTCTTTTGGTGCCAAGGGTTAATATTAAACCATACCATGGTTTAATATTAACTCATGGTCTAGTAGCTTCTCAAGCACACTTCCTAAAGCCTATATATCTCTTTTGATCCATGTAAAGTTCAATTTTGGCATTTTATGAGATTCATTTCCATCACATTTGAATCCCTCACCGAAAGTCTCTCTCCCAAGGAGAATTCTCTTCTTCTCATCTCCTTGAGTCTTCCTTTTTGGAGCTTTAGGAGATATTTCCAGAAGTTCTAGAATTCTTGAATCAACAGTGATTCTTCAAAGCTAGTTTCGACCTTGAAGTTCCTCTTGAATTTCATCCGATCAAGAAGCTTGTCATACAGGAGCTTCATCAACACTACCATGCGGCAAACAAAACGACAAGACACATCTACATCAAGCCAGAAGCCTAGATGGTACAAGTTTACCATCCTTGTCACGCAATCGAGCATACAACCCAACACTCAGTTTCTCTCAGGGGCAAGGATATAGGTAAACACCATCTACCCGAAGGAGATGATATGGGGCATCTACGCCCTTGAAGTAAAAGGGAAGATTCAGACGTAGCAACAAAAGAAGTGACATGGTATATTCACACGTATCCTGAAGCCTAGATGTTTCGGTTTACCATCCTTGAACACCCAATGGGGCATACAACCTGATGGAGGACCATCCTTGGTACTTAATGTGAGACCCATCACATGGTTCATGGCTAGGAGATTGGAGAGATACCATGTATGGATCCATCTCCTAGGCCCAATTTGAGTAGTATAGAATTTTATTACTTTATTCCAATTTTACCCTTGTACTTTGGGGTGTCTTAGTCATAGGATTTATTTTCTTTTGTATTTCCCATTTTACCCTTGTATTATGGGGTGCTTTAGATCATAGGTTTTTAATTTTGGGCTAAGATATTTAATTAGGGAGCTAGACGCATTTTTGGTGGTGTTTGGACATGTTTTTGGACTTAGAAAGGCTTAGGCCCAAGTGGAGGGCAAAGGTTGCATGGTTTTATCATGCACCTAGATGTAGCCTAACTAAACACAAAGATTCCATCCTTGGCCACCAAGTTGCATCTAGGGTTAATTTGGGTTTCATTTAGGGTGCATTTGGCACCCTAAATGCAACCCTAGATGCCTCCTACTCCTATAAAAACCCTAGGCACCATACCATGGTTCTACTTAACTCTAGGTAAACCCAACTTAAACCCTTAACCTAATTTCTCCTATAAATCTTCCTATGGCCGAGTATTGTACAACTTTTTGGATTAATTGAATGAGTTTTCAATACTTGAAACCTCTCCCTTCGAAAGTCACTTTGGCTACCTTCTCTACCCTCCTTGAGTGCTTCTCTTTGTAGATTTAGGTTGCCTTACTTCTTTGGAATTTAGCTTGTGAGCAAGCTACGGCCACCTTGAGTCTTCTTGGAGATTCCATCCTTGACGCTCCTTCCAAGGATCAGTGGAGACTTGAAGTTTCTTCCTATGTGCATCCAAGTGGAAGCACATCAAGTGGTATCAGAGCATCCGGTTTCTACAAGAGATAAGTTCTAGTTCTTATCTTTTGTTGTGGTGATCCGTGGATTGTTTTTCTTCATCTTGTGTCTATGTTGTTTTGAGTTTTGTCACATGAGAGTTGCTTTCTTCCTAGATCTATTTTTTAGCCTTAAAAATTGATGGATCTAGTTTCTTATGCTTGAATGATTCATTATGCTTTTGTGCTTATATGCTTCCATGAATCATGCTCTCTTCTTGTGCTTTTAGGAATTTTCTGCCTAAGAAGGTTTTGCTTTCTTTGAGCCACATTTGAAATTTTATTCGGTCAATTGTATGCTTTGAGTCTTTTATTTTGAAATCCATGTCTAGTAGGATTGTGTAGTTCTTTCATGTTCATCTTTCCTAGCTTTGCTTGTTGATCTGATTTGATTTTCATTTGAATTGCATCTTAAAAAATATTTTTCTGGATTTGGCCGAGATCCATAGCCTTTGGTATATGCTCATGATTTTTGTTTACATTTGAGTTCATAAACTACTATTAGATCCTTAGTAGTTTTCTTAGAAAAATTTTAGGTTTCCAAAATTTCAAAATGTCTTAAAATTTTCTTCCATCCGTGAGTGTTTGATCTTCATTGTTTAAGAGTGTGCTGAAAATTGTGTTTGTATTCAAATTTGAATTTGAAATTGTGGAGCCTAAAACCGTGAGCATGTGCCATTCAAATCTACAAGCATGAAAAGCATGTTACATTTGTCTTGAATTTGAACCTAATTTGGCTTGTCATTTGGCATCTCTTTTGAATCCGGTTTTGGTGTTTCCTCAAAGTGACCGAGACTTATATGAGACATAAAAACCTTATGGAAAAGACAACTCCTAAAGATTAAAAAAAAAAATTAGAAGAAAGATCAAAAGAAATTCAAAACAAAAGTGATTAAAAAAAAAAGTGCTAAACCTAAATTTGAAAAGCAAAAGCCAATTAAGGAGTTTTGAATTCTCATTTTTCTTGTTTCTTCTCGGTTTGTACTTGTTTTTGATTCATAAAATTTCCAGCTATTGTAACTTTGAGTGTTTTGGTTTTGTGCATCCATTCTAGAACCAATCTAGGTTAAATTCCTTCTTGTTCTAGTCATCTATATAGTTGTGTCATCTAAACTTGTCATTCCTTAATCTACTCTTGTCTGTCCCTACTTCTTCCATATTTTTTGGTTGTTCTTATAATTGCTCAAATCAAAGTGTGGCCTAAGTTTGACCTAGCCTATCTTCCTAGAAGCTAGTTCTACAAGGGTCATCAAAAGAAGCCTAAGGAAAGGAGGAGAAAGGAAGCTAGAGGTGGCTTTCGGATTTGGCTACTTAAACACAAATACTAAACACTCTTGGCTGGAAATTTGTGATGGCTGGACTGGACCAAACCGTGAAGATTGGTGCAGATTCAAATTGAATTGTATTTGTAATTGTTTAAAAAATATATATATATAAGTTTTAGTGACGGATTTTAGTGACTAATTTTCCTTACTAGTTTGAAAATTTGTTTTCAAATTTAGTCACTAATCCATCACTAATTCTTGGTGGCTGTTTTCATACATTACTTTAAGCCACTTGTTCTTTGCTTTTTGGTTTGATTCATACTTTGTATTTGGGCCATTTCAAGGAGTGTCTTGGAAGTGTCTTTGGTACACAACCATCTCTCCTTAGGTTTACCATTTTTCGTTAGTACTTGGTGGGAGTGGTCCTTGATTGATCTTTGGTATCTTTCAAGCTCTCACCCTAGGACACGTTTAGGTAGTTTTAATTTTTGCTTAATACTTGTCTTTACTTGCTTTCATACGACTAGTATATCATAGTTCATAAAACATCAAAAATAATTTTCATTGAAAAGAATTTGGTAGAGATTAACTACAAAGGGGATTAGTAATTTTTACTTGAAGAGTCTTGGTTTTTAAGTGGCTCCTAGTAGCTCACCTCCCTCCAAAGATGACTTCGAAAAGAAAAATACTTTTCCTTCCAAAAATCTAGACAAGGGTAAAGAAAAAGAAAAAGACAAAAAAATCAACACCTCACACACTAGCACTAAGTCTAGTGATATTAAGTGCTTTAAGTGTCTTGGGAGAGGCCACATTGCTTCTCAATGCCCTAACAAAAAAGTGATGATTTTAAGGGGGCAAGACATTTATAGTAGCCATGATGAAGCTACTACTTCTTCATCTTCAAGTGAGGATGAAGAAGAAGCAAGTGAGGGAGAGTCATGTGAGGTCACTTACCCTTATAATGGGGAACTTCTTATGATGAGAAGGGTCCTCAATAATCAACCTAGTGATACACAATCCCAAAGAGAGAACATCTTTCATACAAGATGTAACATTTCAAACAAAGCTTGTTCTCTCATAGTGGATAGTGGATCTTGGTGCAATTGTTGTAGCACTAGGATGGTTGAGAAGTTGGGTTTGACTACCACACCCCACCCAAAACCTTATCAACTTCATTGGCTTAATGATGATGGGGATATGGTGGTCAACCAACAAGTGGAAGTAGAGTTTTCTATAGGGAACTATCAAGATAAAGTTAAATGTGATGTAGTTCCTATGGAGGCTTGTCATATTTTATTAGGTAGGCCATGGCAATTTGATAAACAAACTCATCATGATGGCCTAACTAATAAAATAACTTTCACACATAAGGGTAAAAAGTTTGTGCTTCATCCTTTATCACCTTCACAAGTGATAGAAGATTAAGTACAAATGAAGGCCAAACGTGAGCAAGAAAAAGGAAAACAAAAAAAACTTGAAAAAAAAAAATTCTAAACACTGATGATAAAGAGGATTCTAGAGAGATTAATGTTCCCTCTCTAGAGATAGTTCAAGAAGAGAGTTTTCAATCAAAACCTTTACACAAAACTTCTCTCTTTATTGAACCATCTTCTCATATCCTCATGTGTAGAGGAACATTAACTTGCACTGCCACATCTCCTTTGGAAACTTCTCTACCTTTTGAGGTAAAAAATCTTTTAGAGGAATTTGATGATATATTTCCTAGGGAAGGCCCAATTGGACTTCCTCCTTTTAGGGGAATAGAGCATCAAATAGATCTTGTGCCTGGGGCTAGTCTTCCAAATAGGCCAGCCTATAGGACTAACCCACAAGAAACCAAAGAGATAGAGAAGCAAGTACAAGAGTTGTTGGAGAAGGGTTGGATTCAAAAGAGTCTAAGCCCTTGTGCTGTACCAGTCATCTTGGTGCCAAAAAAAATGGAAAATGGAGGATGTGTTGTGACTGTAGAGCCATCAATAACATCACCATAAAATATAGGCACCCAATTCCTAGGCTTGATGACATGCTTGATGAATTACATGGGTCATCCATATTTTCCAAAGTAGATCTTAAGAGTGGATATCACCAAATTCGAATCAAGGAAGGTGATGAGTGGAAAACCGCTTTTAAGACTAAGTTTGGACTATATGAATGGTTAGTAATGCCTTTTGGGCTTACTAATGCACCTAGCACTTTCATGAGGCTGATGAATCATGCCCTTAGGGATTGCATTGGTAGGTTTGTAGTTGTTTATTTTGATGATATTTTAATCTATAGCAAAAGTCTAAGTGATCATGTGGATCACCTAAGACAAGTCTTTCTTGTCCTTAGGGACAATCAATTGTTTTCCAATGTGGAAAAGTGCACTTTTTGTGTGGATAATGTTATTTTTTTAGGATTTGTGGTAAGCAAAAATGGGGTTCATGTGGACCCCGAGAAAATCAAAGCCATCCAAGAATGGCCTATTCCTACTAATGTTAGTGAAGTTAGGAGCTTCCATGGTTTGGCAAGCTTTTATAGACGTTTTGTTCCTAACTTCTCTACATTAGCTTCACCTCTCAATGAGTTGGTGAAGAAGGATGTGGCCTTTGAATGGAAGGAAAAACATAATTTAGCCTTTCAAGAACTAAAGCATAAACTCACTCAAGCACCTGTTCTAGCTTTACCTGATTTTTCTAAAACCTTTGAGCTAGAATGTGATGCTTCAGGACTTGGCATAGGAGCTGTGTTGTTACAAGGTGGCCACCCAATAGCTTATTTCAGTGAAAAACTTCATGGGGCTGCCTTGAACTACCCTACCTATGACAAGGAGTTATATGCCTTAGTTCGTGCCCTTAAAACTTGGGAACATTATCTTGTGACCAAGGAATTTGTCATCCATAGTGATCATGAATCACTTAAATATTTGAAGGGTCAACATAAATTAAATAAAAGGCATTCAAAATGGGTTGAGTACCTAGAGCAATTTCCTTATGTCATCAAATATAAAAAGGGCTCTACCAATGTAGTAGCTGATGCTTTGTCAAGAAGACATGTTTTATTGAATACCCTAGGTTCTTAAATATTAGGGTTTGATGACATCAAGGAGTTGTATGAGAAAGACCTTGATTTTGCTAACTTTGATCCTTTATGTATTCAAAAACCTTATCAAGGGTACTATATTTCTGAGGGGTATCTTTTTAAAGAAAACAAACTTTGTATACCTCAAGGATCTATTAGGAAACTCTTGGTTAAGGAGAGCCATGAGGGTGGGCTCATGGGGCATTTTGGAATTGAGAAAACTCTTTCACTTTTGAGAGAGAAATTCTTTTGGCCTCATATGAAGAGAGATGTCCAAAGGTTTTGTAGTAGTTGTATTGCTTGTTTACAAGCAAAGTCTACCACTAAACCTCATGGGCTATACACCCCCTTACCCATATCCTCTTCTCCTTGGGTAGACATTTCCATGGATTTTATCCTTGGATTGCCTAGAACCCAAAGAGGAAAGGATTCCATATTTGTGGTAGTGGACCGTTTTAGCAAAATGGTACACTTTATTCCATGCCACAAAGTGGATGATGCAAGTTACATTGCTAAATTATTCTTTCAGGAGATTGTGAGACTACATGGGTTACCTAAAACTATAGTTTCTGATAGAGATGTTAAGTTCTTAAGCCATTTTTGGAAAACTCTTTGGGCAAGGCTAGGAACTAAACTTCTATTTTCTACCACATGTCACCCCTAAACTGATGGGCAAACTGAGGTAGTAAATAGGTCTCTAGGGACTATGTTGAGGGCAATCCTCAAAGGCAATAAGAAGTCATGGGATGACTATCTCCCTCATGTGAAGTTTGCCTATAATAGGTGGTTCACAAGACCACTAACATGTCTCCTTTTGAGATTGTTTATGGCTTTAATCCTCTTACTCCCTTGGATTTATTACCTCTCCCTGATGTTGCTTCCTTTATTCATAAAGAAGGCACTTCAAGGGCTGAGTTTGTTAAGAAGTTACATGAGAGGGTTAGAGACCATATTCAATCCCAAACAGCAAAATACCAAAAATATAATAATAAGGGTAGGAAAGAAGTTATCATCAAGGAAGGTGACTGGGTTTGGCTACACCTTAGGAAGGATAGGTTTCCTTCCAAAAGAAAGTCAAAGCTTAGTCCCAGAGGGGATGGTCCTTTTCAAATCCTTAAGAAAATCAATAATAATGCCTATATCCTTGATCTCCCTTCTGAGTATGGTGTTAGTTCTAGTTTCAATGTTTCTGATCTATCTCTTTTTACAGGACTAGCTACTCAAGAGGAGGATGCTTTGGATTTGAGGACAAATCCTCTTTAAGAGGGAGGGGATGATGGAGGAAGCCCATGGGCTAAGGGCCCAACCACTAGGGCTATGGCAAGGATGATGCATGAAGAGTGGGCCCAAGCCCAAGGAAAGCCCATCACTTTATTTTGTTGGGCTTTGTCTCAAGCCCATTAGATTAGGGTTAGTGTAGGATTGGGCCTTAGTGCCTTGTATTTCTTTTGGGCCTTGTATTTCCGGCCATGTAGCATAGGAATTTCATTTCATGGTCATTAGAATTTAGGGTTAATTAAGGTTGCATGTGAATTATCATTAGCATGTAATTAACTTGGCATTTGAGAGGCATTTCGGCCATGTGCACACATGCACATGGTGTGACTTAAATGCAACTCAAATGAGAAGCTAAATTACATGCCAAATGAGTGCACATGGAGGGGGTGGCCGGTTGGCACCAAAATTTGAATTTTAGAATTCAAATTTTGGCGCCTAGAGTTAAGTTAACCATACCATGGTTCTACTTAACTCTAGGTAAACCCAACTTAAACCCTTAACCTAATTTCTCCTATAAATCTTCCTATGGCCGAGTATTGTACGACTTTTTGGATTAATTGAATGAGTTTTCAATACTTGAAACCTCTCCCTCCGAAAGTCACTTTGGCTACCTTCTCTACCCTCCTTGAGTGCTTCTCTTTGTAGAGCTAGGTTGCCTTACTTCTTTGGAATTTAGCTTGTGAGCAAGCTACGGCCACCTTGAGTCTTCTTGGAGATTCCATCCTTGACGCTCCTTCCAAGGATCCGTGGAGACTTGAAGTTTCTTCCTATGTGCATCCAAGTGGAAGCACATCAAAGGTTCTTCAAGGGTAACGTTTTTGGTCTCTCATAAGTTCGGTCATGTGTAATGTGTCTTCTTGTTTGTCTTAAAATTTGTGCTTGATATACACATTCTCTTGGTCTATATGTCTTGTGTTGATCATTGATTCATTCTCTAAATTTTCTTATGAATCATCCTTGTGCCTAGGATTCCTTGTGTAGGATTCACCCATTTTTGGTTTAAGTGTGGGTGGCTGGAAAATTTTGGTGCATGCTAAGAAAATGATGATCATATAATTTTCTTTTTTTTTATCTATTAAGTTTTGTCATAAGAGTATGATTCTTCCTAATTTTTCTTGAAAGAAAATGTCAAGTACACATGCCTAAACACTTTCATGATCAAAATATGATATGCATCCCTTATTTGTTAAAATGGCCGTGGGGTTTAGAGTGCTTTAGAGATTCAATCATGCATGCTAATTAGTCCTAGCATGTTCCTTGATAATTAACCATTCATATGTGATTTATATCCTTGCACATATTGCTAAATTCGGCCATCTTGCTTTCCTTTACTATTTGCACTTAATATGAACATGTTTTGCTTGATAATTTGAGGTTGAAAAGTGTTTATATGTGCTTATTTTACTGCTGGATTTTATTGCACATAAAGATTAATGAAACATAAATTATTAGCTCATTAAGCCATCACTAGTTGCTAAAAGGATACTCCAAATTTTTGCTAATCAAAATCAACAAACACAAGTGTAAAACCCAAGCAAGAAAGTAACATTAATTCAAAAAAAAAAAAAAAAGAAATGGCTGGACCTTGACATTAAAAACCGTGCCAAAAACAAGTTTAAAAGAAAAAAAAGTTCAAACAAACAAAAGGGAACCTTTGCTAGACTTGTGGACTTTTGGGACTAATTTTCCTACCTTAGCACTTGGAGTCATTCTTTGAACTTTTGGACCTTGGACCTTGTTTTAATGACTTAATGGAACTTTAAAATTTAAACATGTTAAGTGCAAAATTTTATCAAACACTTTTCATTCTATTCTAGTGCCATTCTAAGAATTTACTCTTTCGTGTGCTTGCCTTTTATTAATGTGCCTTAATTTCAGTTTTTGAGTTTTCTTTCTACTCTTAAGTTTGTCTCATAAATTCCATTTGAGTTTAGCCTTTTCTTAATTGTGCCTTTTTAGTTTTTCTTTCTTGGCCTCTTGTACTCTTGGGTTGTGTTTTCTTCTTGACCTAGGTGAGGAAAACTTCTAAAACACCACACACTTTCTTGGTGGATTGAGTGGAGGGGTTGTCCGATTAGAGTTCAAGGAACTTTGGAGGATCACACCAAATCAAAGAGTGCAAACACCTTTGAAAGGCTAACATTGGGTGCTCATTGTGAAGGGGTGGAGAATTGAAGACTTGAAGGCTTCCTTTTTACTTATTTCTTTCTTGTTAAATTTTTGGCCTTTTTTTTTTGGCCTTGGTTTCATTCATTTTTGGTTTGTAATTGGCCATTTTAAACCTCTTCAATTTGGTGGTAATTTCTTGTAGTTTGAAGGTGATTTGAAAACCTTCACCTAGGACTTCGACTAGTATATGTTTTAAGTGCTTTCCTTTTGCATGATTTAAAGCTTTTAGTAGTATATTTGTTTAGGTCTTTTACTTCAATTTTTTTTTGTTTTAGAAGGCTTCAATTTGCCTACTAGGGGGCCGTGCACACACACACCTAACTTTAGTACAAAAAATTGTTTTGTAAGAAAAGTGTGAAAGGGCTTAGTGATTCCTACTTGATAAGGCTTGGTTTTTAAGTGATTCCTTGTAGTCCACCTCCCTTTGATAGTTCAATTTGTACACTTAGGCCTTTTCATACCAATTTTACACCTTTAAAAACTCTTTGTGAAAACCTTTTATCACTCACTCTTTGTGAAAACCTTTTCAAACCACTTTGAAAACAAATTTGTGAAAACCTTTTCTTGATCAAAGATGAGTGATCATTCTAGTGTACATGGTCATAACTCATATAGTACTAGGTCTAGTGTTAGGGATGAACTTAGGCAACTAAAAGAGTACCTAAGAAAAAAAAAAGGAAAATATAAAAAGAGAGGAAGAATTGAGAAGAAAAGAAAGAGAAAATGAAAAAAATAATGAAGAGATAAAAAGGTTGCTTGCTAGGCTAGTTGTGGGAGGAGAGGCTAGTGGTTCAAAACCAAGAGTCACTTCTCCTCAATCTTCAAGAGGAAAGGGGCATATGATACATTCAAGTGTTCATGAGGAGGAAGGGCATCATACCCAACCTCCAAGTGATATCCTTTATAGTAGTCATCACAATGATGATTACTATCAAAGACCCCCAAGGCAACATAGACATAGGGAGTCTTCCAATAGGGAACCCCACATCACTCTTCCCCCATTCCATGGCAAAGACAATGTTGAAACTTATTTGGATTGGGAAATGAAAGTAGAACAATTATTTTCTTGCCATGGAGTGAGTGAAGAGAGAAAGGTTTCTTTGGAAACCCTTAGCTTCCAAGGGCATGCCATGTATTGGTGGACCTCCTTAGAAAAAGAAAGGAGAATAAACCATGAGCCCCCAATCCAATATTGGAATGAGCTCCGTAGTTCCTTGAGAAGGAGGCATATTCCTCCATACTATGACCGAGAGCTTATAGATAAGCTTCAAAGATTGAAACAAGGGTCCTCTAGTGTGGAAGAATATAGGCAATCTATGGAGTTACTAATGATGAGGGTTGGGATTAGGGAGGAAGAGAGGACCGCAATCTCAAGATTTCAAAGTGGTTTAAACCTTGAAATAAGAGACAAAGTTGAACTTTTACCTTATAGAGATTTAAATGAACTTGTTCAACTTTGTTCAAGGGTGGAGCATCAACTTAAATGAAAAACTTTTCGAAAAGACTCCACTCCATCTTATTCCAAGAGTTTCAAGAAGGAGGGCCACTCTTCCCTACCTTATCCCAAAGACGAAAAAGAAAAAAAAGAAGAAAAAGAAAATTCATCTTTTAAAGCACCTTCCAAAGAGTCTAAGTCAAGTGAAATCAAGTGCTTTAAGTGTCTTGGAAGAGGACATATTGCTTCTCAATGTCCTACAAAGAAAACCATGGTTTTAAAGGCCCAAGATCACTATAGTAGCCTTGATGAAGCTACTTCATCTTCCTCTAGTAGTGAAGAAGAAGCCATAGAATCCGAGGAAGAGATTTTACCTTGTGAAGGAGACTTACTTTTGGTAAGAAGGCTTCTTAACAATCACTCTAGTGACATTGAACAATCTCAAAGAGAGAACTTGTTTCAAACAAAATGCAAGATTTTAGAAAATACTTGTTC
This sequence comes from Cajanus cajan, assembly GCF_000230855.2. NCBI lineage: Eukaryota > Viridiplantae > Streptophyta > Magnoliopsida > Fabales > Fabaceae > Cajanus > Cajanus cajan. Next base: position 46,898,771 of record NC_138525.1, read on the forward strand.
TCTCATTGTAGATAGTAGATCAACTTCCAATTGTTGTAGCACTAGATTGATTGATAAGTTAGCTTTGACTACAAAACCTCATCCTAAACCTTATAGAATGCAATGGATCAATGAGGAGAGAGGTATTGTAGTTAACCAACAAGCAAGCATACCAATCACCATTGGCAATTATAAAGAAGAAGTTTTGTGTGACATAGTGCCATTGGAGGTTAGTCATGTCTTGCTTGGGAGGCCATGGCAATTTGACAAACAAGCAATCCATGATGGCCTCACAAACAAAATCAGTTTCCAACACTTAGGTAAGAAGTTTGTGTGGTGTCCTCTATCACCCTCTCAAGTGAATGAGGACCAACTCAAACTAAAAGCTAAGAAATATGAAGAAGAGAAAAGCAAAAATAAAAAGAAAAAGAAAAGAAAAGAAAAGAATTTTCCCTTTGAAGAGAAAGAAGGGCTAGGTTCAAGAGAACCTTAACCCTTGTGCCATCCTAAATCTTTTGGTGCTAAAGAAAGATGGCAATGGAGGATGAGCACCTTTTTTTTTAAAGCCATCATTGAATAAAAGGCACCCAATCCCTAAAATAGATGATTTGGTGAATGAATTGCATGGGGTCAATAATTTTTTTAAATAGTGACGCCTCTTTGGCTCTCTCCTTTCCCTAGCACTTTCATTCAACAAATTATGTACTTAAGGATTGCATAGCTAAGTTTTAGTATTTTACTTCCCTAATTCTGGTTTCACATCTTTTTGAAGGATCAATGGAATGGAAGAGCTTAAAGATTTGAAGTCAAATCCTTCTCAAGAAGGAGGGGATGATGGAGGACCATCCTTGGTACTTAATGTGAGACCCATCACATGGTTCATGGCTAGGAGATTGGAGAGATACCATGTATGGATCCATCTCCTAGGCCCAATTTGAGTAGTATAGAATTTTATTACTTTATTCCAATTTTACCCTTGTACTTTGGGGTGTCTTAGTCATAGGATTTATTTTCTTTTGTATTTCCCATTTTACCCTTGTATTATGGGGTGCTTTAGATCATAGGTTTTTAATTTTGGGCTAAGGTATTTAATTAGGGAGCTAGACGCATTTTTGGTGGTGTTTGGACATGTTTTTGGACTTAGAAAAGCTTAGGCCCAAGTGGAGGGCAAAGGTTGCATGGTCTTATCATGCACCTAGATGTAGCCTAACTAAACACAAAGATTCCATCCTTGGACACCAAGTTGCATCTAGGGTTAATTTGGGTTTCATTTAGGGTGCATTTGGCACCCTAAATGCAACCCTAGATGCCTCATACTCCTATAAATACCCTAGGCACCACACCTTGTAAATACTTTGGAAACTGAATATAAAGAGAGCATTTTGCCTTTATATCATCCTTAGTCACCTTGGCTATTTTCGGCCACCTCCCATCCTATCTCCACCTTGAGAGCTAAACCCTAGAAGTGGCCTTCATCTACCTTGAAGTGAGCCAAACCCTAGAGTGCCTTCTCAAACCTTTCATCAAACACTTCACCCACACTCTCCATTTTCGTCCATTCTACCATATTCCTCCTCTAAACAAAATGCCTCCCTTGAAGGACTTGATCCAAGGAGTCAAGGTGTCTTCACATTGATCAACCAAACCATCAATGCTAGTAAGGATGCCATCACAACCCAACACTCGTTTACCCCAAAGAGTAAAGATACCAGTAAACACCATCTACCCGAAGAAAACCACGTGGAGACATCTAATGTCAAAACAAGAGAGAAGACCAGGATCTCCACCTCACTACCACAAGAGAAGCAATTAGAGCAAATGGCATGGAGCATTTACTCAAAGACTAAAGATCAGGTGTACAGTTTGTCAGGCCAGTTACCCAATAGAGTACACAACCAACACTTAATTGCTCTAAAGAGCATGGATACAAGCAAATCCACCTATCCAAAGGAAGCAACGTAGAAGCGCTAGCATAAAGAGATGAAGAGAAGACTCGGACAAAATGTCTACGTCTTTACTTGCCTTTGGAATAGCAACACATAACTATTCCAAAGGACAAGTAAAGAGGGACATCTGTAGACACCTAATTTTTTCCGGGGCATACAAATAAGAAATGGACTTTCGTTATCAAAGAAAAGGAGCTCCCAAGTATGGAAACAACAAGACATGACATCAGGAGGCCTAAAGCCCAACAAAAGTTAATTTAGTAGCCCAGAACGGGCTAATCCCAAGCCAGATGGCCCGTTCCCAAACTAAAACGAGTTGTTCCCAAGCTGGAATGGCCTGTTCTCACACTAGAACGAGTCGTTCCATACGACTAAAAAGATGTCTAAAACCTTAGTCTGGAACGGGCCATTCTAGCCCAGGTAGTTATGTGTAAAACTCAACTCTGGAACGAGCCGTTCTGATTTAAGAACGGGCTGTTCCATATACGAAATTAACACATAACGAAGGGGTCCAGAACGGGTCGTCCCAGATCTGGAATGGATGTTCTGGCCACTTCTGATGTCTATAAATAGTAGACTTAGGCACTGTTATCGGGGCAAAAAAAAAAAGAAAATTTCATCCAAAACTCTTTAGAGCTCGAAAATTCTCTCTCTCTCTCCCCCTCCTATTGTATTTCTTGAAATTTGTGAGGCATTTGTGTAGTGTGAAAGGTAGCCAAAAAGAACATAATAGATCTCCATATTTGAAGATTCAGTAAAGCTTATTTAAAAGGTATTTCAGTTAATTCTCTTCTCTTTTCTCTATTCCCTCATTTTAAATATTTTTATAATAAAAGCAACCATGCAGACATTTTAAGATCAACCGTGTAATTGAAATTTCAAGCATGTTAATAACCATTAATAAATGGATTAAATATTTAACTTATTAATTCTTACTGTTCTAACTTCATCATAAGGGTACCCATTAAGGGCGTTGTAGGGGTGCTTAATACCTTCCCTACATGTAACCGACCCTTGAACCAAATTCTGGTTATTAAGGCCATTATTGGACTTTTAAAAACCTTTTATTTTTCCAGTGTTTTGAGTAAAACATTGGTGGTAACTCCATGAACCTATTTTCTAAACCATTAATTAGGGATTAGTCTGGTCTCCGGGCATTCCTTAATTGATAAGATTTTCAAAAGGATGTCTAAACCATAGGTCGCAAGATCAAAAATTTTTGGGTTGCGACATGGGCCAACTAGGCCAGCCCACTCTCTTAACCCAGTGCACTTGATTAGTCATTATTTTCCCTTATTTTCTTACCTTTCTGTACTTATTTTAATCTCTAATTTGTGCTTAATTGTTGATATTCTGCACTGTTTTCTATTTGGGCTTTAATTGGACTGGTAATTCATATTTTAACTAATTTTAATTTTCTGAATCTAATTATTCCAATTTTTATTTTCAGGGCACTTTAATAATTATCTGGGCTTGGAATTAATTTCTGGACTTTAAGAGGAGCTGCCACGTCAGCACCACATCAGCGCCACATCAACATTTTGTTTTATTTTATTTTTTGTTTATTTTTTATTTTCGGGTCAAACGTGACTTGGGGGCTCATGTTGACTCTTCTAGGGTTTTTTAGGGTCTTAGGGCAGCCACTAAGAAAAGCATCTGATGTGACCACGTTACCTGGTTTCCTTCTCTTTGGTTTCTTACATTTTTCTCTCTTCTATCTGCAGTTTATGTTTTTTTTCTCCTCTCCTCTTATATGCATTTTACATTTTGTATCTGAACCCTTGCATTGAGAATACAGATTATCCATTTCGTTTTCCTCTCCTTTCCTTGCATTTTTGTTTCTGTATCTGCTTTTGTTTTAATGGAAGGCTAAAACCCCTGGGTTGGGCCCTTGGCAGATTGTAACCCTCTGATGGAGGTTCTCTGTGCGTTGTATTTCTGCTCCGCTTGATTCTCCCTTGTGAGGTCTCTGTTCTGAGGCGTTCAACATCTGAGTCATGCTTAATGACTTTGGGTTGTTTGCGTTCAGTATCTCAGGTTGCTTAATCCTGAGGAAGGAGGTGACAAGGTTCACGTTTTCTTAATTCGTGTAGTGAGGTCTCAGGTTAATCTTTGCTTAGTTGGTTAATCTGGACTGAACAAGGATTAAGTTCAGACAGATTATCTGTCGTGAACCGAGGATATCAGAGGTGCATTATGTTCAAGGATCTGACCTATTTTAATTTCTACAATTAATTCATATCTCTGCTCTATGTTTTATTTAATTTCGATAATTTGCTCAAAACCCCCCAACCACGTGTTCGATCCTTTGACAGAAAGAATTGGTCCTTGGGAGACAACCTAGGAGTCACTTCCTAGTAATGCACTTTAATTGCAATTATTTGACCGAGTACGACTTTGATCAAATTTGGCGCCGTTGTCGGGGACCATCGGTTTCTGTAAAAGGCTGTGTGGCTATGTGTTATTTGTTTTTCTTGTGTTCTATTGTGTGTTTTCTGTTTTAGAGTCTTTGTTAATTTTTGTGTGTTTTGAGTATATCAATTTCAGTGTATTAGTTGATGCTTGCATTTTCGTGTCATACTGCATGTTATGTTGTGTAATTGTGTTTGTTATTAGTCCCTTCAGGTCTAGCAAGTTTTTCAGTTGAAGAATTCATGTTATTGAGTCTGATGCAATTAGAGAACCAATGCAACAGTAAACCAATGCAACAGTAACTCGAGTTTGTTTTTTTTGGTGCATTTGCTGTCATATGTTTGTCATAACTAATCTTTATTGCATTCCATAGCTCATTGACCAATTATATTGATATCATTTGGTGTGATAAATCATTATTGTGTTGTGTTGAGTTTCAATTCTTGCAAGGTCCATAAGTGTAGAATCAGAAAAATCAGCTGAAAAGAATTTCTGGTGCATTTTTTGGTGCGTTTTGTTGCGTTTTTGGTGCATATTTTTGGTGCGTGTTTGGTGCATGCTCTGTTTCGGTGTAGGCATACTCTATTTTGGCTGTATACTACTCCTCTGTTCGGGTGCCAAAAATGTGGGAAAGTGGTGTGGAAGTGTTACAAATGTGGTGCAAAATCTGGTGCAATTTTGGTGCGTGTGAGTAGTGCTGAATAGTAGCTCAATTTTCCAATTAATTGTGATTTTTGTTTTTGATAGCTACACTTGTTATTTTTGCCTCAAATTTTGTGTGGTAACCTCTTTCAACCTATATTTTGTGTAAAAAATAGCTAGGGCACCCAGTTTGGTCAAGATTTGGAGATACAAAATTTTTGAAAATAGTTTTCAGCAAAACTTCAAAGGGCCATAACTTTGGCTCTGGTTATTGGAATTAGGCAAACTTTTTTTCATTTTGTGTAGAAAAAAAGATCTATCGAACCCAAAATGCTAGGCTGTCTGGCCCCAGCTAGATTTTCAAAAAAAGGCCGTTTACTATTTTTTTTTCTTCTAATTTTGAAGTTTTATTTCCCTATTTTTCCAAACTTTTTTTAGGTTGTTCATATAGCTAGGCTTTGAATTTTTCTCTCAAATTTTTTGTGGTAGTTTCTAATGATTTTAGGATGATATTGGTGCATTAGTTTTGATGTTTTCTGAGTTTTCGTGGAAATTCCCATTTTAAACCCTATTGTTCACGTGTCTTGATGCATATGTTTCATGTAGCGCATGACTAGGAGCAACCCTGATTTTTTGCACCACTTTGATCCTGAGATTGATAGGACATTCCATAGACTAATTAGAGAGCATATGATTCCATCTTTAGATAGTGATAGCCATAGTGATAGTCATAGTGTAACTGTTGCATCTGAGCTTGATTCAACTCAAATAGAAAACATGGGTGAACAACCTTATAATGGACCTCGTGAGAGGACTCTTAGGGAGATGGCTGCACCTGATTTCACATATGAGAGTCCATGCATTCAATATCCTGAAGAGGATGTTCCTTTTGTGCTTAAAACTGGACTAATCCATTTTTTGCCCAAGTTTCATGGTCATACAGGTGAGGATCCACATAAACATCTGAAGGAGTTCCATATTGTTTGTTCTACCATGAAGCCTCCTAATGTTCAAGAGGACCACATTTACCTGAAGGCATTTCCACACTCATTGGAGGGACTTGCTAAAGATTGGCTATATTATTTGGCTTCCAGGTCCATCACTAGCTGGGATGATCTGAAAAGAATGTTTCTGAAGAAATTCTTCCCTGCCTCGAAGACCACTGCAATCAGAAAAGATATATCAGGGATCAGGCAACTTGGTGGAGAGAGCTTGTATAAGTACTGGGAGAGATTCAAGAAATTATGTGCAAGTTGTCCTCACCACCAGATTTCTGAGTAATTGTTGCTACAATATTTCTATGAGGGGCTGAATAACATGGAGAGGAGTATGATAGATGCTGCAAGTGGTGGAGCACTTGGTGACATGACCCCAGCTGAAGCCATGCACTTGATAGAAAAAATGGCCTCCAACTATTAACAATTTAGTACCAGAAACGACATTGCAATTGTCATCAAAGGAGTTCATGATGTGGCCACTGATGCAGATAAAAAGCTGGAGAGTTAACTTGATGCATTGGTCAACCTGGTGACTCAACTTGCTGCAAATAAAAAATATGCATCTGTAGCAAGGGTCTGCAACCTTTGTTCTTCAATTGATCATCATATAAATGTTTGCCCTTCTCAGCAACAGTCAGGAGTAAATGAGCATCCAGAGGCACATGCTGTAAATATTTATAACAGACCTCATGTCCAACAACAACAACAACAACAGCAGAGTTATGACCTCTCCAGTAATAGCTACAATTCAGGTTGGAGATATCATCCCAATCTCAAATGGTCTAACTAGCAGCAGTAGCAACAACATCCATCCCCTCCCTTCCAGAACAATGCTGGTCCTAGCAAATATGTGCCTCCCCCTATCCAACCGCAGCAGTAGAGACAACATGAAGCTCCTGCACCACCAGCTCCTCAAGCTTCTACATCTGAACCTTCATTGGAGGAGTTAGTGAGGCAGATGACTCTTCAAAATATGCAATTCCAGCAAGAGACCAGAGTTTCCATTCAGAGCTTCACCAATCAGATGGGGCAGATGGCTACTCAACTCAATCAGGCGCAGTCTTAAAATTCAGATAAGTTGTCTTCATAGACTGTGCAAAATCTAAAAAATATGAGTGCCATCATATTGAAGTCGGGGAAACAGATTGGCATACCCACTGCAATACCTTCCCCTCCATCTGCACCTGTGCCAGTACCAATTCCAGCATCTGCACCTGAGCAAAATGATGAACCAATTGGTGCCCGAAGTTTTCATGCACGTGGTCCTTATTCCAGCACTAATTCTAATTTGCAGCAGCCTCCTATCCCTCTTCCATTTCCACCAAAATTAATTCCAAGAAAAAAGATGGAAGAGGTGGATAAGGAATATTGGAGACCTTCAGGAAAGTAGAGGTGAACATACCTCTACTTGATGCCATAAAGCAAATCTCGAGATATGCAAAATTCTTGAAGGAGTTGTGCACTCATAAGAGGAAAATGAAGTGAAATGAGAAAATCAGCATGGGCAGAAATGTGTCTGCTTTGATAGGTAAATCTGTTCCGCACATTCCTGAAAAATATAAGGACCCAGGTACTTTCTGCATACCTTGTATTATTGGGAATAGAAAATTTGAAATTGCCATGCTTAATTTAGGTGCTTCTATAAATGTCATGCCTCTGTCCATTTTTAAATATCTGTCTCTTGGTCCTATGCAACCTACAGGTGTGGTGATACAGTTGGCAAATAGAAGTGTTGCCCACCCTACAGGTTTCATTGAGGATGTCTTAGTTCGAGTTGGTGTACTGATTTTTCCTGCTGATTTCTATGTGCTTGATATGAGGAGGGATTCTCCCATGGTTCCGCCCCAATCATTTTGGGTAGACCAATTTTTAAAACAGCCTGAACTAAGATTGATGTGTATGCTGGTACATTGTCCATGGAATTTGGTGATAGTATTGTCCATTTTAATATTCTTGATGCCAGGAGACATCCATCTGAAGACCATTCTATTTTTCGTGCTGAGATACTTGATGATGTTGTTGATGAGTATGCTTCTGATTTTCATTCTTTGCATGACAAGAAACATTATTTTCTATCTGATCTATATACTTCTCTTGCATGCACTGAATCTGATTATGTTTCTGAGTTTGATTTTGAATCTATTTCTGTATCCGATTTTGATTCCTGTTCCAAAAATAAATGTGATTTTGTATCTAATTTTGTATCTGATGTTTTGGGTGCTATACCTCTGGATATTATTTCTTTAGAGTCAGAATGCACTAACCATGTTTCAGGAAGTACACATGAACCTGACTTGCAGATTGAGGTACATGCTGTGGAACCCTTAGTTCCTTCTACTGTTTAGCCAAAACCCATTCCAGAATTAAAGCCTCTGCCAGAAAACCTCAAGTATGCTTACTTGGAGGATGATGAGAAGTTTCTAGTGATCATTTCCACTTCCCTTGATGTCGTTCAAGAGGAGAAATTGTTGCACGTTCTGAAAAAGCATAAGAAAGTCATTGGTTGGACCCTGGCAGACATTCCTGGTATCAGCCCATCCACATGCATGCACATGATATTATTGGAGGATGGATCTAAACCAGTTAGACAGACCCAGAGGCGACTCAACCCTATCATTTTGGATGCAGTGAAGAAGGAGGTGACCAAGCTTCTTCAAGCTGAGATCATTTATCCTATATCAAATAGTCAGTGGGTGAGTCCAGTCCAGGTGGTCCCCTAGAAGACAGGCCTCACTATTGTGAAAAATGAGAGGGATGAGCTCATTCCCACTAGAGTGAAAAATAGTTGGAGGGTTTGCATTGACTACCGAAGCCTGAATCAAGCAACCAGGAAAGATCATTTTCTACTACCTTTCATTGCCTAGATGCTTGAGCATCTGGCAGGTAAATCTCACTACTGCTTGTTGAGCTTAGGAGAGCTTGAATCTTAAGGGAGTTTTGATGATCACAACAAGTATACAGCAAAAACTTGGAGCACAAAAACAAAGTTAAAGAAGAGTCAAGAAAATGCTATGAAATAGAGCTATGTAATAGAACTTAGGAAATAAATTGTTTTGAATGTGTTTTTACATTGTGTGTGCTAAGTATGCTTTGTGCATAAGCAAATCTTATCTAAACCAAGTAAAGAATATATGATGATGAGTTAAAACATTGAAAAGTTATTTTGAGACTTAAAATGAAGTTTTAAGTACTAACTCAAAATAATCGATTATTGTTAAATATAATCGATTATTTCAGCAAATAGGCTGAGTTGCATGCCTTGCTGTAATAATCGATTATTTGCCAAAATAATCGATTATCCCAGGAACAACTCTCTGGAATAATCGATTATCCAGCTAAATAATCGATTATATTGTTCTTGGTTGATTTCCATAAAATCTGAAGAACAAAATAATCGATTATTCTTTAAAATAATCGATTATCTGTATCTGAAACTTTTATAAATAGTTTGAACTTTGAGAAACTTCAGACATGAGTTAGAACTGATAATCAATTTGTGAAAAACGTTTTTGTGAGTCTTTGTGATATCTTGGAGAGTTTTCTTTGTGAAATCCAAGAGAGAAAACGTTTGTGAAAAGCTTTGTTAGAAGATCATCATCATCATATTCTTGAAAGGGGAAGATAAAGATTTGTTCAAGAATTCCAGGTGAATTCGTTCCTTTTATTATGTGTGAATCTTTGTGGAAAATCTTGAGAAGGGTTTCTCAAGTGGTAAGGTTTCTTGTAGTGGGTTCTACAAGGGGTGCTTTCTTGGGGTCAAGAAAGTGGTTATCTTTTAGTATTGAAGTATATGCATGTGTGTGTGCTTGTAAACCTTCTTGCTTAAAGATGGTGGAACAAATCTTAATTAGGTGGTGATTAAGGACTGGATGTAGGTCACAAGTGGAGTGGCTGAACCAGTATAAAAGACTTGTGTAATCTTCTTCTACCTTATCTTTTACTTTGTGTAATTTCTTGGTTAAACTTTAAAGAAGATAAAACTTGATTAACAAGTGTATGTGAATCTTGATGGTTTAAATCTGTAATTGAACATTATTGTTGAACCTCATTATGTTGTAATCAAGTGAGCATATTGCATTCATATTTTCATAACAAGTCTTTAGAAGAGCTTCATTTGGAAATTCTGTCATAGAAAAGTTTTGATTGAAATTAAGATCCAAAATACTCTGATAAATTTTTAAAGGGTCATTGAATCCAATTCACCCCCCTCTTGGATTGTGCCATTATTTTCTAACAATTGGTATCTAAAGTAAGGTTCTTGAGAGTTATTCAAGATTTCAAAAATGGCCAACAACAATTTACCCTATGTAGACCCCTAAAATTGTCCGGGTCGGAAATAAGACTCAAAGACTCTCGAAGACCGAAGGAAAGTCAGCCGGAAGGACTCCTGGAAGACCCTAGGATGATTCTTTGTAGGTCTAGAAGTCTTAGAGTAGCTTAGAATAAGGGTGTGCGAGGATTGGAGCTCAATACACCCTCCTAGAGGTTCAGTACGGCCGTACTGAGCCATTTGAACTGCAATACGGCCGTAGTGAACTCAATACGGCCGTACTGAAGTTTTTGAACTTCAGTACGGCCGTACCAAATTCAATACAGCCGTACTGTAGTTCAAAAAAACTCAGTACGGGCCGTAGTGAAATCAATACGGCCGTACTGAAGTTTTTGAACTTCAGTACGGCCGTACCAAATTCAATACGGCCGTACTGTAGTTCAAAAACCCAGTACGGGCCGTATTGACCTCCCAGGCCGTATTGCGCCTCAATCCTATAAATAGGACGTCATTTGCACATCCTCCCACACTTTTTCCACACGTTTGGACCCTCTTGCTGAGGATTCTTGGGTTTTTGAGCTATTCTCTGCCCTAGGAACCTCTCTGAGAGCCAACCCGACTAAGTTCTTGAGTCATGAGCCTTGAAGCTTGAGACTCGAACAAGTCGAAGGGAAATCTCTTTGATTTCCATAGTTAATATTTGTTCTAGGGAAAGGAGCGAGCGAGCGTGTAGTGGGAGGGAGCGCCAAAAAGCCTCCTAACTCTTTTTGAATATATAAAAGCACGCTTCAAAGGTTTCTTTCCAAGTCCTTTCTTTTACCGCTTTCATTTATCGCTTTTTGATTGTTGCATTGCACGCTTTCAACATGTAGATAGTTTACTTATAATCGTTCTAATAAATAGGGGTAGTTTAGTAATTTTACGCTATTATTCATGAAATAATCCGTCATAGGGAACCCGAAAGGGGCGTTGTGGGGTGCTAACACCTTCCTCGCACGTAACCGACTCCCTTACCCAACTCTGGTTGTAATGGCCGAAGTTGATTTATGAAAATCAATTGCCTTATATCTTTTTCCAATGTTTTGAGTAAAACATTGGTGGCGACTCCAAGAACCCTTCTTTTTGTGAAAACCACTAATCCATGGAGGGTCCCGCTTGGGATTAACATGGATTGGTGAATCATTTAAACAAAATTGTTAGCTCGATGAGGTCTCAGTTTGAGAATAAGTCGTTCTAACAATCCATCATTTTTCAAACTTAAAAAGAGTCCAACCATCGTCGCGAATGCCAAGGTCCGTTTCGGCGGGTGGCGACACCCTATGGTGAGGGTGTGTCTATTCATAGACCTCCTGTTTTCAATGGTGAAAACTATGTCTATTGGAAAATTAGGATGAGAATTTTCATTGAAGCTATTGATATTGCTGTATGGGATGCTATAGAAAATGGACCCTATATCCCTATGAAAAAAGATGATGATGGTGAGCTTAAGGAAAAACATTGGAGTGAATGGAGTGATGAGGAAAAGAAAAGAGCCCAACATGATAAGAGAGCCAAAAACATTATAACATCTGCATTGTCTATTGATGAATTTTTTAGAATTTCACAATGCATGTCTGCTAAAGAAATGTGGGATACCTTGCAAGTCACTCATGAAGGAACAAGTGATGTAAAGAGATCAAGAAAGCATACTCTCATAAGAGAATATGAGTTGTTTAGAATGAAAAATGGTGAATCTATTTCTGATTTTCAAAGGAGATTTACACACTTGATAAATCACCTTGTTGACCTTGGCAGGAAATTTGAGAAGGAAGAGCTGAATTTAAAAGTGCTGCAATGCTTGGACAGATCATGGCAAGCAAAGGTGACAGCCATTGAAGAATCAAAGGATTTGACCTCCTTGACATTGGCTACTCTCTTTGGGAAGTTGAGGGAGCATGAGCAAAAGCTGCACATATTTGATGAACATGAGAAGCAAGATAAGAAAGGCAAGGGAGTGTCATTAAAAGCCTTGAAATCTGCCAAAGGAAAGGAGGTGAATGAAGAAACAAGCACCGATGAGTCCGAAACTGAGAACTTCAACTTGCTGGTGAAGAAGTTCAGAAAGTTCATGAGAAGAAAGAAAAATTCCCCCTATAAATTCAATAAAAAGACAAACAAGAAAGAGGAAGGAAGCACATCCTCCTTTAATTGCTTTGAATGTGGAAAACCGGGACACATGAAAGCTGAGTGTCCAAATATCTTGAAGAAGCAACAAGAGGAGAAGAAGTTTAAGAAAAAGGGAAAAGGAAAAAGAGCCTATATTGCTTGGGAAGACAATGACTCAAGCACAACAAGTGAAGAATCTGAAAGTGAGGAGAACAACCCGTGTTTGATGGCTGGAACTGACTGTCGCCACCCGCCGAAACGGACCTTGGCATTCGCGACGATGGTTGGACTCTTTTTATAAGGTTTGAAAAATGATGGATTGTTAGAACGACTTATTCTCAAACTGAGACCTCATCGAACTAACAATTTTATTAAATGATTCACCAATCCATGTTAATCCCAAGCGGGACCCTCCATGGATTAGTGGTTTTCGCAAAAAGAAGGGTTCTTGGAGTCGCCACCAATGTTTTACTCAAAACATTGGAAAAAGGGATAAGGCAATTGATTTTCGCAAATCAACCTTGGCCATTACAACCAGAGTTGGGTAAGGGAGTCGGTTACGTGCGGGGAAGGTGTTAGCACCCCACAACGCCCCTTTCGGGTTCCCTATGACGGATTATTTCATGAATAACAGTGTAAAATTACTAAATTACCCCTATTTATTAGAAACGACTATAAACGAGATATCTACATGATGAAAAATGGCAATGCAACAATCAGAAAGCAATAAAAGGAAGGATTTGAAAAAGAAACCTTTGAAGCGTGCTTTTATATATTCAAACAGACGTTAGGAGGCTTTTTGGCGCTCCTTCCCACTACACGCTCGCTCGTTCCTTCCCTAAAGATTAATTTTTACTATGGAAATCAAAAAGATTTCCCTTCGACTAGTTCGAATCCTCAAGCTAAATGCTCAGAACTCAAGAACTTTGTCGGATCGGCTCTCGGAGAGACTTCTAGGGCAGAACACTGCTCAAAAACCCCAGAATACTCAGCAAGAGGGTCCAAAAGTATGGAAAAAGTCTCCAAATTTCTGGAATGACGTCCAAATGACGTCCTATATATAGGAGTGAGGCGCAGTACGGCCTCTGACATCAATACGGCCCGTACTGATGTTTTGAACTACAGTACGGCCGTATTGAATTCAGTACGGCCGTACTGAAGTTCAAAAACTTCAGTACGGCCGTATTGGTTTCAGTACGGCCGTATTGTAGTTCAAATTGTTCAGTACGGCCGTACTGAACTTCTAGGAGGCCGTGTTGAGCTCCAATCCTCCCACATCCTTATTTTAAGCTACTCTAAGACTTCTAAACCTATGAAGAATCATCCTAGGGTCTTCCAAGGTCTTCCAGGAGTCCTTTCGGCTGACTTTCCTTCGGTCTTCGAGAGTCTTCAAGTCTTATTACCGACCCGGACAATTTTAGGGGTCTACAGCTGCCCCCCCTTTACTTAGTCAAACGGCTTTTTGGTGTACCGGTTGACAAGTAAAGGAGTTGACCCAATTGTCCGGGGAATAAGCCATCCTTCCGACTTGTAGTGTCTTCCGGTGGAAAATTGTTGAGTAGCCTCTCCAGGTTGAGTATTAGTCGTCGCCTCTCCAGGCTCGTGCATACCTCGGTGTTTCTGACAACCTCGGTAGCTGAGTACCGCCTCTCCAGGCTCTGCCTCCATGTTTCTGACGACGTTAGTAGTTGCACACCTCCGTGTTTCTGACGACGTTGGTGGCTGAGTACCACCTCTCCAGGCTCTGCCTCTGTGTTTCTGACAACATTGGCAGTTGCATACCTCCGTTGTTTCTGACGACGGGGTAGCTGAGTACCGCCTCTCCAGGCTCTGTCTCAGTGTTTCTGACAACCTTGACAGTTGCATACCTCCGTTGTTTCTGACGACGGGGTAGCTGAGTACCGCCTCTCCAGGCTCTGCCTCGGTGTTTCTGACAACCTTGGCAGCTGAGTTTGCCCTCTTCAGGGTCTGCGGTTTGCCCTCCCCAGGGTTGCATACCTCCGTGTTTCTGACGACGGGGTAGCTGAGTACCGCCTCTCAAGGCTCTGTCTCGGTGTTTCTGACAACCTTGACAGCTGAGTTTGCCCTCTCCAGGGTCTGCGGTTTGCTCTCCCCAGGGTTGCATACCTCCGTGCTTCTGGTCACTTTGGTAGCGTGAGTTTGCCCTCTCCAGGGTCTGCGGTTTGCCCTCCCCAGGGTCTGCCTCCGTGTTTCTGACGACGTTGGCAGTGTGAGTTTGCCCTCTCCAGGGATTTGTGATGATTTTGTCTCCACAGTCCACGATGCTGCTTCGATGATTGTTTTTTATTTTTGTGCCACTGAGGGCTGGATAACGCAGGGATCCGTCTAGGGGATGTACAGTTACTCATAGGTTCTTGTGTCCCAACTTTCCATTGCGTAGTTGGTGCCCACTGGGGAATTTTTGATTCCTTGGGGGTGCAGACACAAAGATGCTCTTTCTGATGTGAGCTGTGCCTTATGGTTGGCTTACGTCCTTTCGACGGTGGTGGAGTATCCCGGTTATCCTTATTCGGGTGACTCTTTTTTTATTTTCTGGTTTTGTTGCCTCTGCGTAGGCTGTTATCCGCTGGGGGATTCTATTGTGATGATTTTGTCTCCACAGTCCACGATGCTGCTTCGACGGTTGTTTTTGATTTTGATGCCGCTGAGGGCTGGATAACGCAGGGATCCGTCTAGGGGATGTGCAGTTACTCATAGGTTCTTGTGTCCCAACTCTCTATTGCGTAGTTGGTGCCCACTGGGGAAATTCTGATTCCTTGGGGATGCAGACACAAAGATGCTCTTTCTGAGGTGAGCGATGCCTTATGATTGGCTGACGTCCTTTCGACGTTGGTGGAGTATCCCGGTTATCCTTATTCGGGTGACTCTTTTTGATTTTCTTGTTTTATTGCCTCTGCGTAGGCTGTTATCCGCTGGGGGATTCTGTTGTGATGATCTTGATTGGCCTCTTCTGTTAGGCGGATTATCTTGACGTTCGGTGATTGGCTGAATGCCGAATTCCGCTTGGG
The DNA here is from genome assembly GCF_000230855.2 of Cajanus cajan. Classification (NCBI taxonomy): domain Eukaryota; kingdom Viridiplantae; phylum Streptophyta; class Magnoliopsida; order Fabales; family Fabaceae; genus Cajanus; species Cajanus cajan. The sequence goes on from NC_138525.1 coordinate 46,914,192, forward strand.
GAATGATTATTGATCTTTTTTGGATTTTCTCTTTTTGAAGGAGTGCCTCTGAGTAGGCGAATTATCTTGATGTTTGGTGTTCGGCTGAGTGCCGGATTCCGCTTGGGGAATGGTTATTGATCTTTTCGGATTTTCTTTTTTTTGAAGGAGTGCCTCTGAGTAGGCGAATTATCTTGATGTTTGGTGTTCGGCTGAGTGCCGGATTCCGCTTGGGGAATGGTTGTTGATGTTTTTGATTTTTTTCTTTTTTTTGAAGGAGTGCCTCTGAGTAGGCGAATGGGGATTGAAGATCTTATGTATCCCAGAGTATTATTTAGAAAGCCTCTTCAGGCTTAGCTTCACTCATCGCTCGAGTTGGAAAGCTATCTTCCACTGAGGAAGTCTGAGTCCTTTGACTTGGATATTTCGTTTGGATGATCATTGCTTCCATTGGGGGATCTTACTGATCTTGCTTTGATAGCTCTTACTGGGGATTTGGTCCAAGAGTGTGAGCTGAGAAGTCTCTGGGGAGTATTATTTCAGCAAGCCTCTCCAAGCTCAGTTATTCTGTACGATTTATTGATTTTCTGTTCAGCCCAAGAGTGCAAGCTGAGGTGTTTCTTGGGGAGTATTATTTCGGCAAGCTTCTCCAGGCTCAGTTATTCTGTACGATTGGGGAGTATTATTTCGGCAAGCCTCTTCAGGCTCAGTTATTCTGTATGATGAGGGAGTATTATTTCGACAAGCCTCTCCAGGCTCAGTTATTCTGTATGATGAAGGAGTATTATTTCGGCAAGCCTCTCCAGGCTCAGTTATTCTGTACGATGGGGGAGTATTATTTTGGCAAGCCTCTCCAGGCTCAGTTATTCTGTATGATGAGGGAGTATTATTTCGGCAAGCCTCTCCAGGCTCAGTTATTCTGTATGATGCGGTTGATTTTCTGAATCTTTTCCTTTTTTGTCGTTTTTTGGCTTTTTCTGTTGACTGCTGTCATACACAAGCAATTTTTTTTCTATTTTTCTATTTTATGCGATTGCCTCATGATAAGGTCTTTAAATGTGCAACTAAAGGCCAATACGGCTGTATCCATTTTAGTACGCCTGTATTGAGTTAAAAATTTGTTCATAACCCTAATTTTAGTACGGGCGTACTGAACATGGTACGGGCGCATTGTTTTTTCTGAAGTTTGATTTTTTTTTATTTTTGGTTTTTTCAATAAACAGAGAATAAGTGATCTTCCAGTACACCTATCATCTGTATGCATGTATGCGGTATGATGCACCTAATTCTATTTGATTTATTTTTTCAAAAGAATTAACCGATGCGTTTCTTTGCTTGGATTTTTCCATTCCTCTAGACGGGCTGTGCGCTGCCGATTTCTGTAACCGAGGAATGATGCGTGTTATATCGAGATTGGTGTCATCAACCAAGTGATCCTTCCCTTCCTTTAGAAGACATGTCAACCCTCCTATTGACCACTATATCTCCATGTTTCCACTAGATTATTCTAAAATCGTTTGGGACAAGAGAAAAGAAAGGAAAGATATTCTTTTTGTTCAAAAGTTTGTGTTTTAGAGGGGATTATTATTATTTTGAAAATGGTTTTTGTAAGAATGGCTGGCCAAGGTAGGCTCATGTGTTTAGGCTTGTTTGATTAAACACTTATGAAGTTAAGAAAGTCTTGTTATTTGACGTTGTGATTTGACAACTTAGATAGCTTTCCTTGAACCTTTCTTTTTGAATTCGGTTCATGGTACCATCATGGGTTTCTTTTGCTTTTTTGATTGTCCTTATTTTTGCCTAAAACACCCCTTTGTGGCGTCTTAGCGGACCTTTGTTTTTGTTTATTTTTGCAACCCTAATTTTTGCCTAGGTCACCCTTTTGTGGGATTCCTAGCGGGTTCTTTGCTCTTATTTTTGCGCAGCCCCCCTTTTGGGTTTCCTGCCGAGCTTTTTGTTTTTATGATTTTTGTTTTTAAAGGATTTCTTTTTTATCCATGATGGCACTTGTCGAGGCCAAGGAATGGTGCTCCAAGTTGTCATACACACTTCCACATAAAAATGATGCGGGTTTATTGTTATTAAGACAATTTTAACCTCATTCATGCTTATTCAAACAGGGTTAAAATAATGTGGTCTAGAAATTTATTGCAAGCAAGAAAAGAAGCAATAAGAAATAATAAAGAATGATTTTATTATAATTCTAGCGGAAACATGTGCCCTATCGAGGCTCGGGGGTCGGGCTGTCCCCGAGGAGTAATCTCTAACAGTCATCAGGTCTATACATCCCTATCGGAAGGAGAAGAGCACTTGATGATGACGACCGGCCTTGACGCTTGTGAACCGGCTTTCCTAAAGATCTGGCTTAAAGAATGTCGAGAAGGATCTTGGTTCCTCTTCGTCCTTTGATCTTTATTAGGGTTGTATCCTAACCCTTGTTTCCCCGGATTATCCTTAATAATGGGTAGCTCGGGAATTCCTTGGGAATCCTTGCCAAGTCCTTGTCCGGGCAAGTATCCATTCTTGGTGAGCATATGGGCTACCTTCTTCATTTCTCGGGGAAACGTTTCAACATTGGCAATCTCCAATGCTTGGAAGGCGATTTCTAGAGCTTCCTCTGCTGCATCCACATAAGGTATGGCAGATGGCTTGCTGATGAGTATGTCATCTTCAGCTTGTACAGTCACCAGCTTGTCACCCACTATGAATTTGACTTTCTGGTGGAGCGTAGAGGGAACAACTTTCGCATCATGAATCCAAGGTCGGCCGAGGAGACAGCTGTATGCGGGAGTAATATCCATCACTTGAAATTCGACATTGAAGATGGTGGGTCCAATTTGGATTGGAAGATTGATTTCTCCCACCACTTCTCTTTTAGAACCGTTGAAAGCTCGGACGATCATATTGCTCGGGCGCATTTGGATTCCCTTGATTGCCATTTGATCAAACGTTCTTTTTGGCATCACATTCAAGGAAGATCCGTTATCCACCAAGACTTTAGCGATGTGGTATTCCTTGCACTTTACAGAGATGTGCAAGGGCTTATTGTGGTTTGGTCCCTCAGCGGGGATTTCTTCATCGGTGAAAGTGAGGTGATCATTAGCCGTGATGTGACTAACAATCCCCTCAAATTTGTCTTGGGAGATAGTGTGCGACACGTATGCCTCGTTCAAGACTTTCAACAGAGCTTGCCGATGCGGTTCGGAGCATAGGATCAACGACAACAGAGTAATCTTTGCTGGCGTCTTATGAAGTTGATCCATGATGGAGTACTCGCTCTGTCGGATATACTTTAACAGCTCATCAGTCTCCTCCTCGGATTCTTTATTTTCCTCGGTTTTTTCTTTTTCTTTTTCTTTTCCTTTATTCTTGGGAGCTTTATCATGAAGATCTTCGGGAGTGTAGATCCTGCCACTCCTAGTCATGCCCCCAAGTCCAGCGATGTTAGAGATATCGCTGTCGGCAGAAGAATGGATGTCGTATATCCATGGCACAGCCTTATTTGATTCGTAGGGAAAAGGCCTTGGAGTAGTGATCCTTAACGGTGTTGGACCTTCCCCTTTGTTTGTCTTGATTACCAACAACGGAGTTGATGTGCGCTCACTTGGCGCGGTTGTTGGCTTACACTTAATAACAAATGGCGTGCGATCCATTCTGAACATACGCATCGATTAATCCTTTCTTTTTATTAATGTTTATTAATGAATTACTAGGAGGGATGTATGAAATGCAAACCTAGATCCCTCCATGATCTTTGATAAGAATGCATGATATGAGATGATGACATTGAATATGCATGCATTGTGTTTATTCAACTAAGCATTATCATGTTTTCGGGATGCTCCTAAGATGATGCATGATATTGCTTGGTTTGGATAAATATTTTTTTTTTTGGACATTTTTTTTTTGTATTTTTTGGGTGAAAAGGGAAACTACCTATATGAATGTGATGAAGGTAGATGTTAACACCATGTAATGGAAGATTCTTATTCCTATTTATTCTTATTTTAAAAAGGAATGTTGTATGTTTAAAGAATGCAATGTATGCTCAAACAATGTCACATAAACAATGCACAAACAATTCACTCATCCACGAACAGTCACGAGCGAATCACGAGGTAGGGGTATCCTGCAGAAAAGTGCATATTCAAGGAGGTTCTAACTGTTCTCACTGGTCTGAGGCCCCCAAGGTGCCCCCATTATAGGGACCCAATTCCTCTCGTCGTAAGTCGATGGAAAGTTCCAACGCACTGTCGGACTTGAGTTCATGGTTTTCACCTTGAGTGATGCTTTCCGACAACGGTCTACGGGCACTTATAGACCCATTCGACAACCGGTCGTACTAACATCCACTCCCTATGGCTTTCCACTCATGCCCCCGGGTATAGAGGGAACTGTTGTGTGCAAAGGTTTGTGTGCAGTTTTTATTTCAAACAATTGCAAAAATTTAAACATACAACAGTTATTAAAGCCAGCTAGATAAAACATATTATCATACAAGCGAGGGGTAATGAAGTAATTTTAAACTATTATTTTAGAAATAATCCATCACTAAATGGGACTGACTCTCGAGGCTTCCCCAGTGGAGTCGCCATCTGTCGCCACCCGCCGAAACGGACCTTGGCATTCGCGACGATGGTTGGACTCTTTTTATAAGGTTTGAAAAATGATGGATTGTTAGAACGACTTATTCTCAAACTGAGACCTCATCGAACTAACAATTTTATTAAATGATTCACCAATCCATGTTAATCCCAAGCGGGACCCTCCATGGATTAGTGGTTTTCGCAAAAAGAAGGGTTCTTGGAGTCGCCACCAATGTTTTACTCAAAACATTGGAAAAAGGGATAAGGCAATTGATTTTCGCAAATCAACCTTGGCCATTACAACCAGAGTTGGGTAAGGGAGTCGGTTACGTGCGGGGAAGGTGTTAGCACCCCACAACGCCCCTTTCGGGTTCCCTATGACGAATTATTTCATGAATAACAGTGTAAAATTACTAAATTGCCCCTATTTATTAGAAATGACTATAAACGAGATATCTACATGATGAAAAATGGCAATGCAACAATCAGAAAGCAATAAAAGGAAGGATTTGAAAAAGAAACTTTTGAAGCGTGCTTTTATATATTCAAACAGACGTTAGGAGGCTTTTTGGCGCTCCTTCCCACTACACGCTCGCTCGTTCCTTCCCTAAAGATTAATTTTTACTATGGAAATCAAAAAGATTTCCCTTCGACTAGTTCGAATCCTCAAGCTAAATGCTCAGAACTCAAGAACTTTGTCGGATCGGCTCTCGGAGAGACTTCTAGGGCAGAACACTGCTCAAAAACCCCAGAATACTCAGCAAGAGGGTTCAAAAGTATGGAAAAAGTCTCCAAATGTCTGGAATGACGTCCAAATGACGTCCTATATATAGGAGTGAGGCGCAGTATGGCCTCTGACATCAATACGGCCCGTACTGAAGTTTTGAGCTACAGTACGGCCGTATTGAATTCAGTACGGCCGTACTGAAGTTCAAAAACTTCAGTACGGCCGTATTGGTTTCAGTACGGCCGTATTGTAGTTCAAATTGTTCAGTACGGCCGTACTGAACTTCTAGGAGGCCGTATTAAGCTCCAATCCTCCCACATCCTTATTTTAAGCTACTCTAAGACTTCTAAACCTATGACGAATCATCCTAGGGTCTTCCAGGGTCTTACAGGAGTCCTTTCGGCTGACTTTCCTTCGGTCTTCGAGAGTCTTCGAGTCTTATTTCCGACCCGGACAATTTTAGGGGTCTACACTGACCATGACACAATTGTAAGTGACTCTGACCTTGAATCCAATCCGGATTATGATCAGCTCCAAGAAGCTTTTATACAAATTCATGAAGAAGCTGTCAAATTAGGTGCCTTAAATTCAAAGTTGAAAAACAAGCTGAAATGGTATGAAAATGCTTTAATTGAAGCTGAACAAGAGCTTGAAGATTTGAAGCATGAGCATGAAAATCTTCAAACTATGTTTAACTTTAGTGAAGCTCACTCCTCAAAAGATGTTTGTGAACATTACAAAATTTTTGAAAAAGAAAATGCTGATTTAAAATCTACACTTGCAAGGTTCACTAACGGAAATGAAAACTTGAACATTCTTTTGGGAAAACAAAGAAACACTTTTGATAGGAGTGGACTTGGTTTTAACCAAAGTATGAGCATGCCATTTAAGTCAAAGAAAGAAGCTTTTGTGAAAAATCAAAATTTTAGAAAATTCAAAAGCAACTTTTCTAGACAAACAACTTGTTTTTATTGCTGCAAAAGAGGTCGTACAATTAGGAACTGCTATTCTAGGAAATATGGAGTTCCAAATGGAGAAATGATTTGGGTTGAGAAGAGTCAAAGGCTGAGAACTAACCTACACGGACCCTCCACATGGGTACCTAAATTTTTCCTCTGAATTTTTGTTGTAGGAATGCTTGAGGGCCAAAAATCTACTTTGGTATCTTCATAGTGGCTGCTCAAGGCAATGACTGGGGATCCTTCAAAATTCACAAATCTGAAATTGAAGAATGAAGGGTATGTTACCTATGGTGACAACAATAAGGGAAAAATTCTTGGCCATGGCAATGTTGGTAATCCCTGTTGAGCTTAGGGGAGCTGAAGACTTTAAGAGTTTTGATGATCACAACAACTTGGAGACAACAAGTGTACAACAACGACATTGAACACAAAAAAAAAGTCAAGGAAGAGTCAAGAAAAATACCTTGAAGTATAGCTATGTAATAGAGCTTAGGAAGCAAATTGTTATAAATGAATTGTTATATTTGTGTCTGTGTGTGCTTTGTGCATTGAGCAAATCTTGTCTAGAATCAAGTAGGGAGTAGATGATGATGAGTTAAACATTGGAAAATTATTTTGAGACTTAAAATGAAGTTTTAAGAACTGACTCAAAATAATCGATTATTGTTAAATATAATCGATTATTTCAGCAAGTGGGCTAAGTGGAATGCCTTGCTGTAATAATCGATTATTTGCCAAAATAATCGATTATTTCAGGAACAACTCTCTGGAATAATCGATTATCCAGCTAAATAATCGATTAAATTGTTCTTGATTGATTTCCAGAAATCTGAAGAACAAAATAATCGATTATTCTTTAAAATAATCGATTATCTGGGTTTGAATTTTTATAAATAGTTTGAACTCTTTTGAAACTTCATAACATTGAGTAAAAACTGATAATCAACTGGTAAAAACGTTTTAGAGAGTTTGTGTGACATCTTGGAGAGTTTTCTTTGTGAAATCCAAAAGAAAAACGTTTGTGAAAAGCTTGTGAGGAAATCATCATCATCATCATACTCTTGAAAGAGGAAGACAAAGATTTGTTCAAGAATTCCAGGTGAATTCGTTTCATTTTATTCTTTGTGAATCTTTGTGAAAAATCTTGAGAAGGGTTTCTCAAGTGGTGAAGTTTCTTGTAGTGGGTTTTACAAGGGTTACTTTCTTGGGGTAAAGAAAGTGGTTATCTTTTTGTAGTGAAGTATATGCATGTGTGTGTGCTTGTAAACCTTCTTGCTGAAAGATAGTGGATCAAATCTTAATCAGGTGGTGATTAAGGACTGGATGTAGGTCACATGTGGAGTGGCTGAACCAGTATAAAAGACTTGTGCAATCTTCTTCAACCTTATCTCTTATTTTGTAATTTCTTGGTTGTGCTTTAAAGAAGATAAAACTTGATTAACATGTGTATGTGAATTTTGATGGGTTAAATCTATAATTGGATATTATATTTGAACCTCATTGTCTTGTAATCAAGTTGCACATTGCATTCATATCATTGTAACAAGTCTTTAAGAGTGCTTCATTTGAAAATTCTGTCATAGAAAAGTTTTGATTGAATTTAAGATCCAAAAACTCTGCTAAATTTTTTAAAGGGTTATTAAATCCAATTCACCCCCCCTCTTGGATTGGGCCATTCTTTTCTAACAATCCCTCCTCTCAAACATTGATTGAAAATGTTTTGCTTGTTGATGGGTTGAAACATAATTTGTTGAGTATTAGTCAATTGAGTGATAAAGGCTTTAAAATTGAATTTGATGATACATGTTGCTTGATATGTGATAAAAAGAGTAAAGAAATCAGATTCATTGGTAAAAGAATTGACAATATATACATGCTTGACTTAGAACACTCTATAACAATGTCAAACACTAAGTGTCTAATAACTCAAGAAGAAAACATATGGCTTTGGCATAGGAGAGCTGCACATATTCATATGGACCATTTGAATAAATTGAGTAGGAAAGAATTAGTGGTTGGTCTACCTAAACTCAAGTTTGGAAAGGACAAACTTTGTGATGCTTGTCAAAAGGGCAAGCAAGTAAAGGCTAGCATTAAAAGCAAAAATCAGATTTCCACATCTAGACCTTTGCAATTAATTCACATGGATTTGTTTGGTCCTTCAAGAACCATGAGCTTAGGCGGAAATTATTATGGCTTAGTAATTGTTGATGACTATTCTAGATACACATGGGTTATGTTTCTTGCAAATAAAAATGATGCTTTTAATGCCTTTAGAAAATTTGCCAAACTTGTTCAAAATGAGAAGTGCTCAAATATCACCTCTATAAGAAGTGATCATGGAGGTGAGTTTCAAAACTTGATGTTTCAGAAATTCTGTGAGGAACATGGTATAAACCATAATTTCTCAGCACCTAGGACTCCTCAACAAAATGGGGTTGTTGAGAGGAAAAATAGGTCCTTAGAAGAACTTGCTAGAACAATGTTGAATGAAACAAACTTGCCAAAATATTTTTGGGCTGATGCTATTAACACAACTTGTCATGTGTTAAATAAAGTTCTGATCCGGCCTATATTAAAGAGAACACCCTATGAAATATACAAAGGAAAGAAGCCTAACATTTCATATTTTAGAGTGTTTGGGTGTAAATGCTATGTGCTGAACAATGGAAAAGAGCAACTTGGAAAGTTTGATGCAAAGGCTGACGAAGCAATCTTTCTAGGATACTCTACAAATAGTAAGGCTTATAGAATTTATAATAAGAAAACTCTAGTTGTAGAAGAATCTGTCCATGTGGTATTTGATGAGTCAAATAAGCAAGAGTCTAGGCAAACTGAAATTGAAGATTTAAATGAGTTGCTTGATCAATCCCTATTGGAGAATGAACCTAATGAAGTGCCTAAGGAGAGTGAATTACTTGAGAAAGCAAAGGAAACATGTGAACAATTGCCCAAGGAATGGAAAACCACAAGAGACTTATCAATGGACAACATAATTGGAAGCATTGGTAAGGGTGTTTCAACTAGGAGTGCAATTAAAAATATTTGCAACACCATGGAATTTGTGTCACAAGTTGAACCTAAGAACATTGATGAAGCACTTAAAGATGAGCATTGGTTAATGGCCATGCAAGAGGAACTAAATCAGTTTGAAAGAAATGAAGTGTGGGATTTAGTGCCATTACCAAAAGATCATCCAATTATTGGAACCAAGTGGGTTTTCAGAAATAAGCTTGATGAATCTGGAATAATTCTAAGAAATAAGGCAAGACTAGTGGCTAAGGGGTATAATCAAGAAGAGGGAATTGACTATGATGAGACTTTTGCCCCTGTAGCAAGGATAGAAGCCATTAGATTACTTCTTGCTTATTCCTCTATAAAGAATTTCAAGCTTTATCAAATGGATGTGAAAAGTGCTTTCCTCAATGGGTTTATACAAGAGGAAGTGTATGTGGAACTGCCACCTGGCTTTGTGGACTTTAAGAATCCTAATCATGTGTAAAAGCTCAAAAAGGCACTCTATGGCTTGAAGCAAGCTCCTAGATCTTGGTATGATAGGCTGAGCAAATTTCTAATTGAGAGTGATTATGAAAGAGGAAAGGTGGATAATACATTGTTTGTCAAGAAATTTAAAAATGATACAATGTATGTACAAATATATGTGGATGACATTGTGTTTGGATCTACAAATACCTCTCTATGTAAAGAATTTGCTAAAATCATGCAAGGAGAATTTGAAATGTCAATGATGGGAGAGCTTACATTCTTTTTAGGATTGCAAATTAAACAAATGCATGATGGAATATTCATAAGTCAAAGCAAGTATTGCAATGAACTTCTGAAAAAGTTTGGTATGGAAGGGTGTAAGGAGGCTGCCACACCAATATCAAACAATTGCAATCTTGACTTAGATGAGAAAGGAATTGCTGTTGATAGTTCAAAGTATAGAGGCATTATAGGATCACTCTTGTACTTGACAGCAAGTAGGCCTGACATAATGTTTGTTGTGTGCTTATGTGCAAGATTCCAAGCTAATCCTAAAGAATCTCATATGAAGAGTGTGAAGAGAATTCTCAAATATTTGAAAGGTACAACCAATGTGGGGTTATGGTATCCAAAGGGAGTCTCACTAAGTCTGATACGCTACTCAGATTCAGACTATGCTGGGTGTAGACTAGATAGGAAGAGCACAAGTGGAACTTGTCACTTGCTAGGTAGTGCACTTGTTTCATGGCATAGCAAAAAGCAAGCTTGTGTTGCTTTGAGTACAGCTGAGGCTGAATATATAGCTGCTGGAAGTTGTTGTGCTCAAATTCTTTGGATGAAACAACAATTAAGAGATTATGGAGTTGAGTTGAACAAAATTCCTTTGAGGTGTGACAATACTAATGCAATAAATTTGACCAAGAATCCAGTGTTGCACTCTAGAACAAAACATATTGAAATAAGACACCACTTTTTGAGAGATCATGTTCAAAGGAATGATTGTGTTGTAGAGTTTGTGGAAACAAGCAAGCAATTAGCTGATATTTTTACAAAACCTCTACCAAGAGAAAGATTCAATCATTTGAGAATTGAATTGGGAATAATCAATGAATCATGTTTGAATTGATTATGCTTTGAGAGTGGAAATTAGAGATGGTTGGAAGAAAGTATCAGTGACAAATAAGACTTGGTAAAATTTGACAAATGTTGAAATTTCTGAGAAGCAAAACTTCTCTGGAATAATCGATTATCTTAAGATATAATTGATTATCTTAAGTAATCCCATGGACATAATTGATTATTTGGGGTTATAATCGATTATCTGGAACATGAAGAATTCCAAGAGTCTCTGAAATAATCGATTATTTGGGCAATAATCGATTATCTGGTAAGAAGGAACTCAAGAGTCACTGTAATAATCGATTATCTTGGGTAATAATCGATTATCTGGAAGTTGGAATCTGAGAAGTCACTGGAATAATCGATTATTCTGTAAATAATCGATTATCTGGGTTGTATTACGAGAAACTACCCTCTGTAATAATCGATTATCCTTAAAATAATCGATTATCCATATCAGATTGCGTTTTTAAGTGATTTTACTGATGCAAATAATCGATTATTTGCATAAATAATCGATTATCTGGGCGGTATTTTTAAAATTTTCCTGAAACGGTTATCTCCGCGCCAACTTTTAAAACCACCCATTACCCTTATACCTAGAGTGTGCTAGGGCATAAAATACTTCTCTCAACTGATTCTTGCTCATTCTCTCATTTTCTCTCAACCCTCAAAACCCTAACCCTCTCAAATCCTCTCAAAATCTCTCTTCTTCTTCATTTTCTTCAAGACCCATTCATGGCTTCTTCATCCAAAAGACCTAAGAAGCTTGAAGTGAGGGGGAGCAAGCGTCCTCTACCCTCTGGGCAGCTGATAACTAAATGGTTTGCTGATGAGAAAGCTCAAGAGTATTACTTTGAGTGGTATGCCGGACGGAGAATCATTCCTCCGAAGACTCTTAAGCTTGAATGGTTTAAGAACGAGGGTTTCAGTTTTCCAACCCTTTTGGAGCACCAGGAGCTGAAGGGGATTTTGGAAATGGAAGGTCCCTACTATCCTGAGTTAATCAGGTTATTTCTCTGTTTCGCCTCAAGCAATGAAGGAATCATGCAATCGGTGGTGAAAGGGAAGCTGATTCGGTTGGACGGGCCAACTTTGAAAGCGGCTGCGGGTCTGAGTGGTACTGGAAAGGAGAAATCCAAACCCTTCAATTTTGGGGATTTTGAAGAACTGACTACATTCCGGGACTGTCAAAGGAACCCATTGAACACCAATTATGAGAAATTCTTGACGGGAGGTATGAAAAAGAACTCTCGTTTAATTTCTTTTATTATTGCTTGGATGTTGAAACCCAAGTTGCACAACCATGCTCAAATGTCAAGAGATGACATTCTGTTGATGCATGTGATTAAAAAGAAAATTAAAATCGATTGGGTATCGGTTGTCAATGATTGTATATGGAAAGCAAGGCGAAAGGAAGATGGTCCGATCCCGTATGCTTTGTTATTGCCCAACATTTTTGAGGTTGCTGGTGTTGATCTGTCTGGGGAAAGAAAAATAATTTTGCATGCTTCGAACAAGATAGAGAAGTCTTCATTGCATCACATGGGGATGCTTAAGCAAGAAGACAAGTGGGTGTTTAAAGGCGATGTACCCCCAACTCCGGAGCAGGCAACTGATGAAGACGGTATTCAGTCTCAAGATGATGATCAGCCACCACAGGTGGAAGCTGAGTCTGGAAGGGAGTCTGAATCAGAACTGAAGCCGTTTTCACCTTTTGAGCAGTTGATGATCAACAAAATTGATGTCGTGATGGAAATCTCGAGAAGACATGAGTCTTTGTTTTCCGATATTCTTGACAGATTTGATGATCTAGACTATGAAGTGAGGCTGATCAAGACTCAACCAGGGATACCGGAGGATGAGGATTGATCCGTATTCTGTTTCTTTGATTAGTTTTTAATTAGGATTTTAAATTCTGGTCTTGAACAATTAATTTCAATTTGGTTGTAAGTTTTTTTCGGTTCTGAACAATTTACATTCTGATGAAATTTGGACTTTATTTTGCTGATTTGTTGGTCTGAATGTGGTATCATTTTCTGGTTTGCTTGACTGATGCAAAAGTGCTCTGTTTTGTGAGCATGTGAGTTGCTGTTTTGGTTTTGATTGGAATACTCTGTTTTTAATATTGTGGACATGTTTTTCTTGACTTGATTTGGTCTGAAATGTGGCTAAATGGTGCACATATGATTGGTTTGGTTTGCTGAATCAAAGTTTTATTTTGGTTATTGCTGGACATACTCTATACATGGCTTATATTTGAAAAACTTGGCTTACTTTGTTTTTGATAATGCCAAAGGGGGAGAAATTGTATGGTGTGTGTATAGTTGTTGTTTTTGCACGTATTGTGCTTGTGTGTGTGTATTGTGCAGGTTGGAATGAATTGAAGGCACAATGGCTGACAATTTTTGAAGCACAATAACATTGGGTTGATACAATATGAATCATGGGTTGTCATCATCAAAAAGGGGGAGATTGTTGAGCTTAGAAGAGCTTGAATCTTAAAGGAGTTTTGATGATCACAACAAGTATACAACAACAACTTGGAGCACAAAAACAAAGTTAAAGAAGAGTTAAGAAAATGCTATGAAATGGAGCTATGTAATAGAACTTAGGAAATAAATTGTTTTGAATGTGTTTTTACATTGTGTGTGCTAAGTATGCTTTGTGCATAAGCAAATCTTATCTAAACCAAGTAAAGAATATATGATGATGAGTTAAAACATTGAAAAGTTATTTTGAGACTTAAAATGAAGTTTTAAGTACTAACTCAAAATAATCGATTATTGTTAAATATAATCGATTATTTCAGCAAATAGGCTGAGTTGCATGCCTTGCTGTAATAATCGATTATTTGCCAAAATAATCGATTATCCTAGGAACAACTCTCTGGAATAATCGATTATCCAGCTAAATAATCGATTATATTGTTCTTGGTTGATTTCCAGAAAATCTGAAGAACAAAATAATCGATTATTCTTTAAAATAATCGATTATCTGTGTCTGAAACTTTTATAAATAGTTTGAACTTTGAGAAACTTCAAACATGAGTTAGAACTGATAATCAATTTGTGAAAAACGTGATAGACTATGGCCAAGGCCAAGGAATCCAAGAGGTGATATCATAAAAGAACCAAGAGGAATGGGATGATCTTCAAGACCTTTTCATATGTTTTGTACATAGTTTCTTTTGTATAGGTTATTTTTGCCTTTGTATTTGTAAGGCACTTTATTTCCCTTTTTAGTAGCTATTGTATATTGATTCTAGGGTAGGTTACTTGGACACTTTGACTCCATTTAACCTAACCTAGAAATACTATCTTTTCTTAGTTTTCTAGTAGGAGTGGCATTAGCAAATTAGAGAGTGTCCTTAGTAAGCTAGAGAGTGCTCCTAGCAATTTAGCCAAAGGTGGTCCTAGGCTAAATTTTTCATATTGGACTCATTTTACTCCTAATTTTTCATAGATTTGATTTAGTCTTAACCTCAATAGCATTCACGGTCCTAAGCATGGAGCAAGTGAAGGAATCATCAATCTCCTCACCTAGTTCCATCAAAACGTTTTTGTGAGTCTTTGTGACATCTTGGAGAGTTTTCTTTGTGAAATCCAAGAGAGAAAACGTTTGTGAAAAGCTTTGTTAGAAGATCATCATCATCATATTCTTGAAAGGGGAAGATAAAGATTTGTTCAAGAATTCCAGGTGAATTCATTCCTTTTATTCTTTGTGAATCTTTGTGGAAAATCTTGAGAAGGGTTTATCAAGTGGTAAGGTTTCTTGTAGTGGGTTCTTGTCGCCACCGGCCCAAACGGGCCTCGGCGGTCGCGAAGACGGTCGAGCTCGCTTTTATTTTAGTTTTGAAAATGTATTGGATTATTAGAACGACTTGTTCTCAAACTGAGACCTTGTCGATCTTATCCAATTTATTTATTAAATGTCTCACCAATCCATATTAATCCCAAGCGGGACCCTCCATGGATTAGTGGTTTTCGCAAAAGGAGGGTTCGTGGAGTCGCCACCAATGTTTTACTCAAAACATTGGAAAAAGGGATACGGCAATTGATTTTATAAATCAACTTTGGCCATTAAAACCAGAGTCGGGTAAGGGAGTCGGTTACGCGTGGGGAAGGTGTTAGCACCCCACAGCGCCCCTTTCGGGTTCCCTATGACAGATTATTTTCTAAAATAACAGTGTAAAATTACTAAATTACCCCTATTTATTCTAAGCAATTATAAATTAACTATCTACATGATGACAGTTTAAATATGCACACAGAAAGCAGTAAAAGGATGGATTTAAGAAGAAACCTCTTGAAGCGTGCTTTTTATATATTGAGTAAAACTGGGAAGCTTTTTGGCGTTCCCTCGCTCTACAAGCTCGCTCGCTCCTTCCTAAAAACTTTTAACTATGGAAATCCGGAGGATTTCCCTTCGACTAGGTTCGATCCTCAAGCAAAATGGCTCGGGGCTCAAGAACTTTGTCGGATCAACTCTCCGAGTGATTTCTAGGGCAGAACACTGCTCAAAAACCCCAGAATACTCAAGGAGAGGGTTGAAATTATCTAAAAAGTGTCGAATGACGTCCAAATGACGCCATATTTATAGGGAACAGGCCCAATACGGGCTACGGAATCAATACGGCCGTATTGAATTTTTTGAACTTCAATACGGCCGTATTGAGTTCAATACGGCCGTATTGAAATTCAGAAATTTCAATACGGCCGTATTGAGTTCACTGCGGCTGTATTGAAGCTTCAATACGGCCGTATTGATTTCAGTACGGCCGTATTGAAGTTTCAGAAACTTCAATACGGCCGTATTGAGTTCACTGCGGCCGTATTGAAGCTCCAATACGGCCGTATTAAGTTCAGTACGGCCGTATTGGGCTTCATTCCCTCCACTTCCTTTTTTTTTGCTATTCTAAGACCTCTAGACCTACAGAGAACCCTCCTAGGGCCTTCCAGGAGTCCTTCTGGCTGATCTTCCTTCAGTCTTCGAGAGTCTTCAAGCTTTATTTCCGACCCGGACAATTTTAGGGGTCTACAGCTGCCCCCCCTTTACTTAGTCAAACGGTCTTTTGGTGTACCGGTTGACAAGTAAAGGAGTTGACCCAATTGTTCGGGTGATGTGCCAACCTTCTGACTGGTAGTGTCTTCCGGTGGAAAATTGCTGAGTAGCCTCTCCAGGTTTTGTGCATACCTCGGTGCTCTGGACATCTGGGTAGCTGAGTATCGCCTCTCCAGGCTTGTGCATACCTCGGTGCTCTGGGCATCTGGGTAGCTGAGTACCGCCTCTCCAGGCTTTGTGCATACCTCGGTGCTCTGGACATCTGGGTAGCTGAGTATTGCCTCTCCAGGCTTTGTGCATACCTCGGTGCTCTGGACATCTGGGTAGCTAAGTATTGCCTTTTAGGCTTTGAGATGATTTTGTCTCCACAGTCCACGATGCTGCTTCGACGGTTTGATTTTGATTTTGGTGCCACTGAGGGCTGGATAACGCAGGGATCCGTCTAGGGGATGTGCAGTCATTCATAGGTTTTTGTGCCCCAACTTGCATTGCATTGTTGGTACCCATGGGGAATTTCTGACTCCTTGGGGTGTAGACACAGATGCTCTTTCTCTCTGAGTTGAGCGATGCCTTATGTTTGGCTGACGTCCTTTGACGTTGGTGGAGTATCCCGGTTTATCCTTATTCGGGTATCTCCTTTTGATTTTTGGATTTTGTTGCCTCTGTGTAGGCTATTATCCGCCAGGGGATTTTGTCATTGGTTGTGATTGGCCTCTTCTGTTAGGCAGATCATCTTGATGTTCAATGATAGGCTGAGAGCCGGATTCCGCTTGGGGAATGATTATTGATCTTTTCGATTTTTCTCTTTTTTTAAAGAGAGCCTCTGAGTAGGCGAATTATCTTGATGTTTGATGATTGGCTGAATGCCGAATTCCGCTTGGGGAATGATTATTGATCTTTTTGATTTTTTTCTCTTTTTGAAGGAGTGCCTCTTGAGTAGGCGACTGGGGATTTAGGGATCTTATGTATCCCAGAGTATTATTTAGGAAGCCTCTACAGGCTTAGCCTCGCTCAGCGCTTTGAGTCGGAGAGCTATCTTCCACTGAGGAAGTGTTAAGTCCTTTGACTTGTATATAATGTTTGGATGATCACACTTCCATTGGGGATTGCGTCGATTTTGCTTTGATAGCTCTCGCTGGGGATTTTTCCGTGAGCTTGAGCTGAGGTTCCCTCTGGGGAGTATTATTTCTACGAGCCTCTCCAGGCTCAGTTATTCTGCATACTGTGGAGGATATGGAGTATTATTTTGGTAAGCCTCTCCAGGCTTAGTTATTCTGTACAAACTGTTTGTTGGATTTTCTATATCCTTGCCTTTTTTCATTTTCGGCTTTTTCTGTATTTTGCCTTTTCTTCTGATTTGGCTTTTTCTGTACAGAAATTAAAAGTGCTAAAGAAATTAAATTCAGTTATTATGAGAGAGTATTATTTCGGCAAGCCTCTCCAGGCTCAGTTATTTTGTAGGAGTATTATTTCGGCAAGCCTCTCCAGGCTCAATTATTCTGAAGGAGTATTATTTCGACAAGCCTCTCCAGGCTCAATTATTCTGTGGGAGTATTGTTTCGGCAAGCCTCTCCAGGCTCAGTTATTCTGAGAGTATTCTTTCGGCAAGCCTCTCCAGGCTCAGTTATTCTGAGAGTATTCTTTCGGCAAGCCTCTCCAGGCTCAGTTATTCTGTATGATGCTGTTGATTTTCTGAATCTTTGCATTTTGCTTGCTGCTGTCATACACAAGCAATTTTCTATTTTTCTATTTTATGCGGTTGCCTCATGATAAGGTCTTTGAATGTGCAACTAATGTGTGTGTGATGCACAAATGCAATACAATTTTTTTTATTTTTTTTTTATTTTTTTTTTTGTTCATTTTTTTAGAAAAGTGAGTGGCTCTCCCTATCCTCTTCTTCTTGGAGGACTTTCTGTCATTGACGCGAGGGAGTATTTTTGTGAGCCTTTATGCAGGAGATTATGGATTTTACAGGAACCCCTCCAATTTTCTTTTATTGACCGATTATTAATGGAATTTCGTACAATTTTTATGAAAAACCAATTCAGAGGCATAATCACATGGTCAAGAAAGAAAAGAAACAAATGGATATTTTTATTGATATTCACAAGTGTTTTTACAGAAAGATATACAGAAGGAAATTTCTGAAGAATGGCTGGCCAAGGTAGGCTATACATTTTTGGCTTAAACAATTATATCTGTAATTGTCGTTCTTCCCGTTCCCCTAATCGTTTCGGGTGAGATGCCTGAGCCAGGAGTGTAGATACTGCAAGACGCTTGCTTCTAGAAGATTATCACTTGAACCGCCTTTCGGTTTTCGGTTCAAGTGATCGTTGCTTGCTTTGTTTTTATATCTTATTCTTTTGCCCCTAACTTTTGCTTAGGACGTATCCTAACGGGGTAAATTTGCCTTTGTTTTGCCTAGTACCCTTGTACTGGCAGGCTTTTTATTTTGCCCTAACTTTTGCCTAGGACGCCCTTTTTGGGTTTTCATCCTAGCGGGCCTATGCAAGCAACGTCTTCAAGCATAGTACTTCTTTACCACGTCAGCGTTGACTGGGTATAGAAGTTCTTCTCCATCCATGTCTGTGAGGATCAATGCTCCTCCTGAGAAGGCTCGTTTTACCACGTATGGTCCTCCGTGATTTGGGGCACACTTTACGATTTTGTCCTTTTGAGTTGGTAACAATTTCTTAATTACCAACTTTCCCTCATGGTAGACTCGAGGGTGGACTTTCTTGTCAAAAGCCTTTTTGATCTTCCTCTGATAGGCTTGACCATGGCATATGGCGTTCAGCCATTTTTCTTCAATGAGGTTCAACTGGTCATACCGGCTTTGAACCCATTCTTCTTCGGAAAGTTTTGCTTCCATGATTACCCTTAGAGAAGGTATCTTGACTTCGACGGGTAGAACTGCCTCCATCCCATAGACGAGGGAGAATGGAGTAGCTCCTGTAGATGTGTGTACTGAAGTCCTATAACCATGAAGAGCGAAGGGTAACATCTCGTGCCAGTCTTTAAATGAGGCAACCATCATTTGCCCTATTTTCTTAATGTTCTTATTGGTTGCCTCGACTGCCCCATTCATCTTTGGCCGATATGGGGAAGAGTTGTGGTGTTGGATCCACCATTTTGTTGTTCAGATTAGATCCATTATCAGTGATGATTTACTTCTCCATGCTTCCACTAGATTATTCTAAAATCTTTTGGGACAAGAGAGAAGAGAGAGGAAAGATATTTTTGTTCTGAAGTTTGTGTTTTAGAGAGGATTTATTTTTCAAAAATGGTTTTTGTAAGAATGGATGGCCAAGGTAGGCTTATGTGTTTAGGCTTGTTTGATTAAACACTTATGAAGTTAAAAAGTCGTGTTGTGATTTGACAACTTGGATAGCTTCCCTTGAACCTTTCTTTTTGAATTCGGTTCATGGTACCATCATGGATTTATTTTGTTTTTTTGATTGTCCTTATTTTTGCCTAAAACACCCTTTTGTGGCGTTTTAGCGGACCTTTGTTTTTGTTTATTTTTGTAACCCTAACTTTTGCCTAGGTCACCCTTTCGTGGGATTCCTAGCGGGTCTTTTGCTCTTATTTTTGCGCAGTTCCCTTTTTGGGTTTCCTGCCGAGCTTCTTTTATTTTGAAAGATTTCTTTTTACCCATGATGGCACTTGTCGAGGCCAAGGGAAGGTGCTCCAAGTTGTCACACACACCTCCACATAAAAATGATGTGGGTTTATTATTATTAAGATGATTTTAACCTCATTCATGTTTATTCAAACAGGGTTAAAAATAATGTGGTTTAGAATTTTATTATAAGCAAGAAAAGAAGCAATGAAGAATGATTTTATTATAATCATAGCGGAAACATGTGTCCTTATTTCATCACTGGTATGGGTCCTAATGTTGACCTCTTTTATCTCTCGGCCATGCCCCAAATTTATAGTCTCCAATTTCTCTTGACGAGCTTCTTGATCTAGCAATCTTTGCAGATCCGGAGAAATGGTTTCCTCATCACTGTCCAACTCAACCCTTTCACCTTCGGATCCCGGTCAGAGCGAACAATTACAGACATAATTATTTTATTGGTTCTGTTTAGGTTTAGAATTATTAATGTTAATGAGGAAAGAGAGAAAAGAACAAAAAAGAGAATAATGTGAAAAATGCCTCTTTATTGATATGTATTAAAACTGTACAAAAACCCTTATTTACATGAAAAGGTTCTCATGATCTCGGGTACTGATCATGAGTCCCTAAAAGAGAAATATGAAGGGGCCCTATCGTGGCTTGTTCTTCTCTCTACTCCTGCTTTGGCAGAGGATTCTTGCTCACGTCGGGCGCTGTCGAATCGAAGGTGACCCACCCGGCATCAATAAGGTCTTGGACCTTATATTTGAGAACTCTACAGTCCTCCGTTGAATGCCCCGATGCCCCCGAGTGGTATAGACATTTATCTTGTGGTTTGTACCACTCGGGGTAAGGTGGATCCTTATCCTTTAGTGGAACGTAAGCTAGAAGATGAGCTTCTACTAGCTTCGGCAGGAGGTCGCTATATGTGGTCGGAAGTTTATCAAACTTCCTCACAGACTTGTATTGCGACTTTCCCGACTTCGAAGTGGAAGAAGATGGAGAAATGGTTACAGCGTTGACTCCTCCCTCTTTCTTCTTCCCGAAGATCTTCTTAGCCTCGAATGATTGGGAAGACTTAGCTAGCTTCCCACTTTTCAATCCTTGTTCCACCCTTTCCCCAATGGTGATGATGTCCGAGAAGAGTGTTGTCGTGTTCCCTATCATTTTGTCATGATAGGGACCGGTCAACGAATTTATGAACAAGGACACCATCTCCTTATCCGACAGCGGGGGCTCTATCTGTGCCGCCAACTCCCTCCATCGTTGGGCGTACGCCTTGAAAGATTCATCATTATTCTTGCTCAAGGCTTGAAGATCAGACCTATCGGGTGTTAGGTCGATGTTGTATTTATAGCGCTTGAGAAAGGCGTCGGCCAACTGCCTCCATGTACATACTTGATTTCCATCTAGCTGCATATACCAGTTGAGCGCGGTATCAGCCAAGCTCTCTTGGAAGCAGTGGATCAAGAGCTTTTCGTTTGTGGCAAATGCAGCCGTCTTTCGGCAGTACATGGTGAGATGACTCTTGGGGCAAGTCGATCCCACGTATCTCGGGAAATCTGGCACTTTAAATTTGGGAGGGAATTGAATATCCCTCACTAAGCACATGTCGGCGGCATCTTTGATGTCAAAATCATGCCCCTCCATAGCCCTTAGCCGATCCTCTAGGGCGTGGAATTGTTCTTTTGAAACTTCGGGCTCTTTAATCATGATTCCAGCCCCAATAGGTATGGCATGTGGAGGATCTTCTTCATGCTCTTCCTCCTCTCCCTCATGATGGGACCCATGGTCACTGTGATGAGATCCATGAATGTTATGGTGACGCATGAGTTCCAACATTTGCGCCATCTGCTCTTTGAGCTGTGAAAGCTCGGTCGTGAGCTTCTTGTTTTGTTCCTCTAGCGCTTCCATTTTCTTGATTTTCTTTGCGCGTGTGAGGACAGAGAGATGACCAGCCACTTTCTAAAAATGAATATTTAATCTAATTAGTTTATTCATGAATACGCTCTTGACATGAGCTTGATAACCCTCCATTTTTAAGGCGCTGCCTTTTTAAAACAGAGTGTTACCACCCTCCTTGACTTATGATCTCTCCTCAACGGAGAAACTCGATAATTATGGGTCTCTTTTACTCATGTCAAGAGGTATTGGTGAACCTAGAATGCATGATTTATGAGGATGCATGATATCTTTATTGGTAATGATGCACATGTTCCTCACTTTTATTATATTTTCACACATGGTCTTTCCTCTTATGTCATGGTTTTTTCATGCATGGGGATTATTCTTTAGACCTTATCACGAGGTTATTTATTAATGCACAAACAATTTCACATAAGCATTTACACAAACAATTCACTCATCCACGAACAGTCACGAGCGAATCACGAGGTAGGGGTCTCCTGCAGAAAAGTGCATATTCAAGGAGGATCTAACTGTTCTCACTTGGTCAAAGGCCCCCAAGGTGCCCCCATTATAGGGACCCAATTCCTCTCGTCGTAAGTCGATGGAAAGCTCCAACGCACTGTCGGACTCAAGTTCATGGTTATCACCTTGAGTGATGTTTTTCCGACAACGGTCTCGTAGGCTCCTATAGACCCATTCAACCGGCCGTACTAACATCCACTCCCTATGGATTACCACTCATGCCCCCGGGTATAGAGGGAACTGTTGTGTGCAAAGGTTTGTGTGCAATTTTTATTTCAAACAATTGCGGAAATTTAAACAAACAACAGTTATTTAAAGCCAAATATATAAAGCATGTTATCATACAAGCAAGGGGTAATGAAGTAATTTTAACTATTATTTGTTAAAAATAATCTGTCACTAAATGGGACTGACTCTCGAAGCTTCCCCAGTGGAGTCGCCATCTGTCGCCACCGGCCCAAACGGGCCTCGGCGGTCGCGAAGACGGTCGAGCTCGCTTTTATTTTAGTTTTGAAAATGTATTGGATTATTAGAACGACTTGTTCTCAAACTGAGACCTTGTCGATCTTATCCAATTTATTTATTAAATGTCTCACCAATCCATATTAATCCCAAGCGGGACCCTCCATGGATTAGTGGTTTTCGCAAAAGGAGGGTTCGTGGAGTCGCCACCAATGTTTTACTCAAAACATTGGAAAAAGGGATAAGGCAATTGATTTTATAAATCAACTTTGGCCATTACAACCAGAGTCGGGTAAGGGAGTCGGTTACGCGTGGGGAAGGTGTTAGCACCCCACAGCGCCCCTTTCGGGTTCCCTATGACAGATTATTTTCTAAAATAACAGTGTAAAATTACTAAATTACCCCTATTTATTCTAAGCAATTATAAATTAACTATCTACATGATGACAGTTTAAATATGCACACAGAAAGCAGTAAAAGGATGGATTTAAGAAGAAACCTCTTGAAGCGTGCTTTTTATATATTGAGTAAAACTGGGAAGCTTTTTGGCGTTCCCTCGCTCTACAAGCTCGCTCGCTCCTTCCTAAAAACTTTTAACTATGGAAATCCGGAGGATTTCCCTTCGACTAGGTTCGATCCTCAAGCAAAATGGCTCGGGGCTCAAGAACTTTGTCGGATCAACTCTCCGAGTGATTTCTAGGGCAGAACACTGCTCAAAAACCCCAGAATACTCAAGGAGAGGGTTGAAATTATCTAAAAAGTGTCGAATGACGTCCAAATGACGCCATATTTATAGGGAACAGGCCCAATACGGGCTACGGAATCAATACGGCCGTATTGAATTTTTTGAACTTCAATACGGCCGTATTGAGTTCAATACGGCCGTATTGAAATTCAGAAATTTCAATACGGCCGTATTGAGTTCACTGCGGCTGTATTGAAGCTTCAATACGGCCGTATTGATTTCAGTACGGCCGTATTGAAGTTTCAGAAACTTCAATACGGCCGTATTGAGTTCACTACGGCCGTATTGAAGCTCCAATACGGCCGTATTAAGTTCAGTACGGCCGTATTGGGCTTCATTCCCTCCACTTCCTTTTTTTTTGCTATTCTAAGACCTCTAGACCTACAGAGAACCCTCCTAGGGCCTTCCAGGAGTCCTTCTGGCTGATCTTCCTTCAGTCTTCGAGAGTCTTCAAGCTTTATTTCCGACCCGGACAATTTTAGGGGTCTACAGTTCTACAAGGGGTGCTTTCTTGGGGTCAAGAAAGTGGTTATCTTTTAGTATTGAAGTATATGCATGTGTGTGTGCTTGTAAACCTTCTTGCTTAAAGATGGTGGAACAAATCTTAATCAGGTGGTGATTAAGGACTGGATGTAGGTCACAAGTGGAGTGGCTGAACCAGTATAAAAGACTTGTGCAATTTTCTTCTACCTTATCTTTTACTTTGTGTAATTTCTTGGTTAAACTTTAAAGAAGATAAAACTTGATTAACAAGTGTATGTGAATCTTGATGGTTTAAATCTGTAATTGAACATTATTTTTGAACCTCATTATGTTGTAATCAAGTGAGCATATTGCATTCATATTTTCATAACAAGTCTTTAGAAGAGCTTCATTTGGAAATTCTGTCATAGAAAAGTTTTGATTGAAATTAAGATCCAAAATACTTTGATAAATTTTTAAAGGGTCATTGAATCCAATTCACCCCCCCTCTTGGATTGTGCCATTCTTTTCTAACACTGCTTTCCTTGATGGTTTTTCTGGTTATTTTCAAATCCATATTGCTCCTGAGGATCTAGAGAAAACCACATTCACCTGCCCCTTTGGCACTTTTGCTTATAGGAGGATGCCCTTTGGCCTATGCAATGCCCCTGGTACCTTCCAGCGGTGCATGCTTAGTATCTTTTCTGATTTTCTTGAAAACTGCATAGAGGTGTTTATGGATGATTTCACTATATATGGATCCTCTTTTGACACATGCTTAGACAATTTGGATAGAGTGCTTGATAGATGCATTGAAACTAATCTTGTTCTAAATTTTGAAAAATGTCACTTAATGGTAGAACAGGGTATAGTTTTAGGGCATATTATTTCTAGTAAGGGCATAAAAGTAGATCATGCGAAAGTCTGTTATTTCATAGTTGCCTTACCCCTCTTACGTGCGAGAGGTTCGATCTTTTCTTGGCCATGAAAGTTTCTACAGGCACTTCGTCAAAGAATTCAGCAAGAAGGCCCTTCCACTATCCAATCTACTATAGAAAGAGGTTGATTTTGTTTTTGATGACAGTTGTAAACAGGCTTTTGACTGCCTCAAGGAAGCACTCACCACCACTCCAATCATTCAAGCACCTGATTGGACAGTCCCATTCGAGCTGATGTGTGATGCATCTAATTATGCATTGGGAGCTGTCCTGGCACAGAGAGTTGACAAGTTGCCCCGAGTGATATATTATGCTTCTAGGACTTTGGACGCTGCCCAAGCAAACTACACTACCATAGAGAAAGAGCTTCTTGCCATTATTTTTGCTTTTGATAAATTTAGATCTTATTTGCTTGGTTCTCTTGTTATTGTCTATACTGACCATGCAACTCTGAAGTACCTGCTAAAAAAGGCTGAGTCAAAGCCTAGATTGATCAGGTGGATGCTCTGGCTCCAGGATTTTGATTTGGATATCCGGGACAGGAGTGGAGCTTAGAATTTAGTGGCAGACCATCTCAGCAAAATTGAAAGAGCTGAGGATAGTGCTGACGTCTTGCCCATCCAGGATAATTTTCCTGATGAAAATTTGTTGATTGTTTCTTCTGTTTCTATTTCTTCTACCACCCCTTGGTTTGTAAACATTGTTAATTTTTTAGTTGCTTATGTTTTTCCTCCCTTAGCATCACGAGCTCAAATTGATAAAATTAAGAGTGATGCTAAGCACTATATTTGGGATGACCCCTATTTGTGGAAGTTGTGCAGTGACCAGGTGATTAGGAGATGCATACCAGATCATGAGATCGATTCGGTCCTACAGTTTTGTCACTCTTCCGCACCAGGTGGCCATCTAGGCATTTAGAGGACAACTTGCAAGGTGCTCGATTGTGCTTTCTACTAGCCCACCATCTTCAGAGATGCGTGGAAGATTTGTAGCACTTGTGAGCAGTGTCAACGAGCAGAAGGATCCCTTACATGGAGACAGCAGATGCCTCAGCAGCCCATTCTATTCTGTGAGGTGTTTGATGTCTGGGGTATTGATTTCATGGGTCCCTTTCCTGTTTCTTTTGGTTTTTCCTACATTCTTTTAGCTGTTGATTATGTTTCAAAATGGGTGGAAGCCAAACCCACCAGAACTAATGATGCTCGGGTTGTTGTGGATTTTGTTAAATCTCACCTATTCTGCAGGTTTGGAGTACCTAGAGCTATTGTTAGTGATCAAGGCACCCATTTTTGTAACAGATCTATTTAGGCTTTGCTCAAGAAGTATGGGGTAGTGAACAAAATTTCTACACTCTACCACCCCCAAACCAATGGGCAAGCTGAAATTTCGAACAGGGAGATCAAGAGAATCTTAGAGAAGATTGTCCAGCTCAACAGAAAACATTGGAGTAACAGGTTGGATGATGCTCTTTGGGCACATAGGACTGCCTACAAAGAACGCATAGGGATGTCTCCTTATCGGGTTGTCTTTGGCAAGGCATGTCATTTACCTGTTGAGATTGAGCATCGGGCCTACTGGGCTGTGAAGACCTACAACTTTTCCATTGATCAGGCTGGTGAGGTAAGGAGGTTACAACTAAATGAGCTTGATGAGATCCGCTTGGAAGCCTACGAGAATTCAAAATTCTAAAAGGAGAAAACCAAGAAGTTCCTTGATAGCTTGATAACTAGGAAGGACTTCGTGGTTGGCCAGAAAGTTCTCTTGTACAATTCTCGGCTCAGACTCATGGGTGGTAAGTTACGATCAAAGTGGATTGGACCTTTTGCTGTTACTAATGTTTATCCTTATGGTACAGTTGAGATCAAAAGTGAATCCACAGATAAGAGCTTTAAAGTCAATGGGCACCGGCTAAAGCCATTCCTCAGCAATCCATCTTTATTGGATGTTGTTATAGAGGAGATGTCACTACTTATCCCTGCTTCTCTCCCATTGCCATAACTTTGGCTCTGGTTATCAGAATTAGGCAAACTTTTTTTCATTTTGTGTAGAAAAAAAAAAAAGATCTATTAAACCCACACTGCTAGGCTGTCTAGCCCCAGCTAGATTTACAAAAAAAGGTCGTTTACTATTTTTTTTCTAATTTTGAAGTTTTATTTCCCTATTTTTCCAAACTTTTATTAGGTTGTTCATGTAGCTAGGCTTTGAATTTTTCTCTCAAATTTTTTGTGGTAGTTTCTAATGATTTTAGGATGATAATGGTGCATTAGTTTTGATGTTTTCTGAGTTTTCATGCAAATTCCCATTTTAAACCCTATTGTTCACGTGTCTTGATGCATGTGTTTCATGTAGTGCATGACTAGGAGCAACCCTGATTTTTTGCACCACTTTGATCCTGAGATTGATAGGACATTCCATAGATTAATTAGAGAGCATATCATTCCATCTTTAGATAGTGATAGTCATAGTCATGGTGATAGCCATAATGATAGTCATAGTGTAACTCTTGCATCTGAGGTTGATTCAATTCAAACAGAAAACATGGGTGAACAACCTTATAATGGACCTCGTGAGAGGACTCTTAGGGAGATGGGTGCACCTAATTTCACATATGAGAGTCTATGCATTCAATATCCTGAAGAGGATGTTCCTTTTGTGCTTAAAACTGGACTAATCCAATTGTTGCCCAAGTTTCATGGTCATGCAGGTGAGGATCCACATAAACATCTGAAGGAGTTCCATATTGTTTGTTCTACCATGAAGCCTCCTGATGTTCAAGAGGACCACATTTACCTGAAGGCATTTCCACACTCATTGGAGGGATTTGCTAAAGATTGGCTATATTATTTGGCTCCCAGGTTCATCACTAGCTAGGATGATCTAAAAAGAATGTTTCTGAAGAAATTCTTCCCTGCCTCGAGGACCACTGCAATCAGAAAACATATATCAGGGATCAGGCAACTTGGTGGAGAGAGCTTGTATGAGTACTGGGAGAGATTCAAGAAATTATGTACAAGCTGTCCTCACCACCAGATTTTTGAGCAGTTGTTGCTGCAATATTTCTATGAGGGGCTAAATAACATGGAGATGAGTATGATAGATGCTGCAAGTGGTGGAGCACTTGGTGTCATGACCCCAGCTAAAGCCATGCACTTGATAAAAAAAATGGCCTCCAACTCTCAACAATTTAGTACCAGAAACGACAATGAAATTGTCATCAGAGGAGTTCATGATGTGGCCACTGATGCAGATAAAAAGCTAGAGAGTAAACTTGATGCATTGGTCAACCTCGTGACTGAACTTGCTGCAAATAAAAAATATGCATTTGTAGCAAGGGTCTGCGGGCTTTCTTCTTCAATTGATCACCACACAAATGTATGCCCTTCTCTGCAACAGTCAAGAGTAAATGAGCATCAAGAGCCACATGCTGCAAATAGTTATAATAGACCTCCTGTCCAACAACAACAACAGCAGCAGAGTTATGACCTCTCCAGTAATAGGTACAATCCAGGTTGGAGATATCATCCCAATCTCAGATGGTCTAACTAGCAGCAGTAACAACAACAGCCATCCCCTCCCTTCCAAAACAATGTTGGTCCTAGCAGATATGTGCCTCCCCCTATCCAACAGTAGTAGTAGAGACAACATGAAGCTCCTGCACAACCAGCTCCTCAAGCTTCTACTTCTGAACCTTCATTGGAGGAGTTAGTGAGCCAGATGACTTCAAAATATGCAATTCCAGCAAGAGACCAGAGCTTCCATTCAGAGCTTGACCAATCAAATGGGGCAGATGGCTACTCAACTCAATCAGGCACAGTCTCAAAATTCAGATAGGTTACCTTCATAGACTATGCAAAATCTAAAAAATATGAGTGCCATCACATTGAAGTCGAGGAAACAGATTGACATACCCACTACAGTACCTTCACCCCTCCATCTGCACCTATGTCAGTACCAATTCCAGCATCTGCACCTAAGCAAAATGATGAACCATTTGGTGCCCGAAGTTTTCATGCAGGTGGACCTTCTTCCAGCACTAATTCTGATTTGCAGCAGCCTCCCATCCCTCTTCCATTTCCACCAAAATTGATTCCAAGAAAAAGATGGAAGAGGTGGATAAGGAAATATTGGAGACCTTTAGGAAAGTAGAGGTGAACATACCTCTGCTTGATGCCATAAAGCAAATCCCAAGATATGCAAAATTCTTGAAGGAGTTGTGCACTCATAAGAGGAAAATGAAGGGAAATGAGAGAATCAGCATGGGCAGAAATGTGTCTGCTTTGATAGGTAAATTTGTTCCGCTCATTCCTGAAAAATGTAAGGACCTGGGTACTTTCTGCATACCTTGTATTATTGGGAATAGAAAATTTGAAAATTCCATGCTTGATTTGGGTGCTTCTATAAATGTCATGCCTCTGTCTATTTTTAAATCTCTGTCTCTTGGTCCTATGCAACCTACAGGTGTGGTGATACAGTTTCCAAATAGAAGTGTTGCCCACCTTACAAGTTTCATTAAGGATGTCTTAGTTCGAGTCGGTGAACTGATTTTTCCTATTGATTTCTATGTGCTTGATATAGAGGAGGGATTCTCCCATGGTTCCACCCCAATCATTTTGGGTAGACCATTTTTGAAAATAGCACAAACTAAGATTGATCTGTATATTGGTACATTGTCCATGGAATTTGGTGATAGTATTGTCCATTTTAATACTCTTGATGCCATGAGACATCCATCTGAAGACCATTCTATTTTTCGTGCTGAGATACTTGATGATGTTGTTGACGAGTATGCTTCTGATTTTCATTCTTTGCATGATAAGAAACATTGTTTTCAATCTGATCTTTATACTTCTCTTGCATGCACTGAATCTGATTATTTCTGAGTTTGATTTTGAATCTGTTTCTGTATCCGATTTTGATTCCTGTTCCAAAAATAAATTTGATTTTGTACCTAATTTTGTATCTGATGTTTTGGGTGTTGTACCTCTGGATATTATTTCTTTAGAGTCAGAATGCACTAACCATGTTTTAGGATGTACACATGAATCTGACTTGCAGATTGAGGTACATGCTGTGGAACCCGTAGTTCCTTCTATTGTTTAGCCTGCACCCATTCCAGAATTAAAGCCTTTGCCAGAAAACCTCAAGTATGCTTACTTGGAGGATGATGAGAAGTTTCCAGTGATCATTTCCACGTCCCTTGATGCTGTTCAAGAGCAGAAATTTTTGCACGTTCTGAAAAAGCATAAGAAAGCCATCGGTTGGACCCTGGCAGACATTCCTGGTATCAGCCCATCCACATGCATGGACAGGATATTATTGGAGGATGGATCTAAACCAGTCAGACAGCCCTATAGGCGACTCAACCCTATCATTTTGGATGTAGTGAAGAAGGAGGTGACCAAGCTTCTTCAAGCTGAGATCATTTATCCTATATCAAATAGTCAGTGGGTGAGTCCGGTCCAGGTGGTCCCTAAGAAGACAGGCATCACTATTGTGAAAAATGAGAGGGACGAGCTCATTCTCACTAGAGTGCAAAATAGTTGGAGGGTCTGCATTGACTATCGAAGGCTGAATCAAGCAACCAGGATAGATCATTTTTCGCTACCTTTCATTGACCAGATGCTTGAGCGTCTGGCAGGTAAATCTCACTACTGCTTTCTTGATGGTTTTTCTGGTTATTTTCAAATCCATATTGCTCTTGAGGATCCAAAGAAAACCACATTCACCTGCCCTTTGGCACTTTTGCCTATAGGAAGATGCCCTTTGGCCTATGCAATGCCCTTGGTACCTTCCGGTGGTGCATGCTTAGTATCTTTTTTGATTTTCTTGAAAACTGCATAGAGGTGTTTATGGATGATTTCACTGTATATGGATCCTCTTTTGACACATGCTTAGATAATTTGGATAGAGTTCTTAATAGATGCATTTAAACTCATCTTGTTCTAAATTTTGAAAAATGTCACTTCATGGTAGAACAAGGTATAGTTTTAGGGCATATTATTTCTAGTAAGGGCATAGAAGTAGATCCTGCGAAATTCTTTGTCATTTCATAGTTGCCTTACCCCTCTTGCGTGCGAGAGGTTCGATCTTTTCTTTGCCATGCAGGTTTCTACAGGCACTTCGTCAAAGAATTCAGCAAGAAGGCCCTTCCGCTATCCAATCTACTACAAAAAGAGGTTGATTTTGTTTTTGATGACAGGTGTAAATAGGCTTTTGACAGCATCAAGGAAGCACTCACCACCACTCCAATCATTCAGGCACCTGATTGGACAGTCCCATTCGAGCTGATGTGTGATGCACCCAATTATGCATTGGGAGCTGTCCTAGCACAGAGAGTTGACAAGTTGCCTCGAGTGATATATTATGCTTTTAGGACTTTGGACGCTGCCCAAGCAAACTACACTACCATAGAGAAAGAGCTTCTTGCCATTATTTTAGCTCTTGATAAATTTAGATCTTATTTGCTTGGTTTTCTTGTTATTGTCTATACTGACCATGCAGCTCTAAAGTACCTGCTAAAAAAGGCTGAGTCAAAGCCTAGATTGATCAGGTGGATGCTCTGGCTCTAGGAGTTTGATTTGGATATTCGGGACAGGAGTGGAGCTCAAAATTTAGTGGTAGACCATCTCAGCAGAATTGAAAGAGCTGAGGATAGTGCTGACATCTTGCCCATCCAGGATAATTTTCCTGATGAATATTTGTTGATTATTTCTTCTGTTTCTATTTCTTCTAACACCCCTTGGTTTGCAAACATTGTTAATTTTTTTAGTTTTTTTTGTTTTTCCTCCCTTAACATCACGAGCTCAAATTGATAAAATTAAGAGTGATGCTACACATTATATTTGGGATGACCCCTATTTGTGGAAGTTGTGCAGTGACCAGGTGATTAGGAGATGCATACCAGATCTTGAGATCGATTCAGTCCTATAGTTTTGTCACTCTTCTGCACCAGGTGGCCATCTAGGCATTCAGAGGACAGATCGCAAGGTGCTCGATTATGGTTTCTACTGGCCCACCATTTTCACAGATGCGTGGAAGATTTGTAGCACTTATGAGCAGTGTCAGCAAGCAGAAGGATCCCTCACATGGAGACAGCAGATGCCTCAGTAGCCCATGCTATTCTGTGAGGTGTTTAATGTCTGGGGTATTGATTTCATGGGTCTCTTTCTTGTTTATTTTGGTTTTTCCTACATTCTTTTAGTAGTTGATTATGTTTCAAAATGGGTGGAAGCCAAACCCACCAGAACTAATAATGCTCGGGTTGTTGTGGATTTTGTTAGATCTCACTTATTTTGCAGGTTTGGAGTACCTAGAGCTATTGTTAGTGATCAAGGCACCCATTTTTGTAACAGATATATGCAGGCTTTGGTCAAGAAGTATGGGGTAGTGCACAAATTTTCTACACCCTACCACCCCCAAACCAATGGGCAAGCTGAAATTTCAAACAGGGGGATCAAGAGAATCTTAGAGAAGATTGTCCAGCCCAACAGAGAAGATTGGAGTAACAGGTTGGATGATGCTCTTTGGGCACATAGGACTGCGTACAAAGCACCCATAGGGATGTCTCCTTATCGGGTTGTCTTTGGCAAGGCATGTCATTTACCTATTGAGATTGAGCATCAGGCCTACTGGGCTGTGAAGACCTACAACTTCTCCATTGATCAGGCTGGTGAGGAAAGTAGGTTACAACTAAATGAGCTTGATGAGATCCGCTTGGAAGCCTATGAGAATTCAAAATTCTACAAGGTGAAAACCAAGAAGTTCCATGATAGCTTGATAACTAGAAAGGACTTCGTGGTTGGCCAGAAAGTTCTCTTGTACAATTCTCGGCTCGGACTCATGGGTGGTAAGTTATGATCAAAGTAGATTGGACCTTTTGTTGTTACTAATGTTTATCCTTATGGTACAGTTGAGATCAAAAGTGAATCCACAGATAAGAGCTTTAAAGTCAATGGGCACCGAGTAAAGCCATTCCTCAGCAATACATCTTTATTAGATGTTGTTGTAGAGGAGATGTCTCTACTTGACCCTGCTTCTCTCCCATTGCCATGACTTAGGGAGTTTTCTTTCCCCTTCTCCTTCTTTACTTTTATTACACATGTCCAATTTTGTTGATTGTTCTAATTGCTATGATCTTTTATTTGTGCCACATTGGGACAATGTGTAGTTTAATTGTAGGGGGGACTGTTTTGGTTATATGCTTTTAGGGTTTATTTTTTATTTTTGGTTTAGGTTTTATGTTTAGTTGTTATGTACAGTTTTGCACATACTCTCTTTGATTTCTGGGTTTTGATAGTTTGTAGGCACTTGCTTCACTCTTGGATATGAGTTACTTGATATTATATGGATTGAAATCCCTGTCTTTCTTGCTTGGCAAGTTAATTATGAGGTTTGAGAGGTTGAATTGATTGTGACAGATTTACCCTGTGAGAGGTTTTGACCCTTTCTCTGTTCTTTCTTGTGTGTTTTGCCTCTTGATTGCTTGCACAATATTCTTGGCTTGACTTTGTTTGATATTTCTTGGTCCGCATGCATGTTTGAAAAGGATTAAGGCATTTTGATTCTCATAAGCCTCTAGCCAAATAAGCCTACCTTGAATTAACTCCTCTGATAACCCCTGCTGAGCCTATTTCCCCTTCTTTGTTTGAAGCTCATCACATGCCTTAAGCAAAAAACCATGATTACCTTAACCTTAGGGATTTTGGGAGCTTTGGAATTGTTTTGGTAATAAGTTCTTGAATAAGTGTGGGAGTGTGTCTATGTTTCATTGGATGATGTATATTGGCTAGTTGATTCCTTATGTTGTACATTTTACTTCTCTGAATGTTATCTTATCTCATTTCAAATTTTCGTGTGTACTATTCACTACATACTGTTTAAAAAAAATTCAAAAAAAATGAAAAAGAGAAGTTGTTTGAGGCAAGGGAAAGAGGATTGATTATTATAGAGGTCATTAGAGGTTTCTGGGTTTGTTTCTTGTGCGTATTCTTGACTTATTCCCCATTGCTCCTCTGGTTCCTCTGGTTTGTAGTTACTTATCCCATATATTATCCTCTACCCTGTCCTTGGCCTCATTACAACCCTAAAAAGACCTTTTGATCCTTATGTGCTTGTGTGTTGGGTGTTGATTTTAGAGGCTTGCCAAGTCTATCTGTTCCTTATTTTTCATGAGTGCTTTGAGAGTATACAGTTGCCTAGACACTTGAGAGATACAGTGATACAATGCATCTTGTGAGGTTCTGTTGCTTTTGATTCACCTTTTGAGCTGATTGATTGTCCTGCCATGTTTTGAAATGCTTGGATGATTTCCATAAGTATCTGGTTTCTCTGACTCTTTGTGTGTTGGATGTTGTCTACTCCTTTTCTTTTCCCAGGATTCATTGAGGATTGTCTAAATCTGTTTGTTTTCTTGTGTGTATTCTTGTTTTTGTTTCTTCCTGTTGTGTCACTCTCTTTGATGTCTCTGGAATTGTTCCTTGCTCTGCTTTTTGATTTTTCCCAGGAGTGCAAAAGGCTAAGTGTGGGGGAATTTGATGAGTCATTATTTTCCCTTATTTTCTTACCTTTCTGTACTTATTTTAATCTCTTATTTGTGCTTAATTGTTGATATTCTGCACTATTTTCTATTTGGGCTTTAATTGGACCGGTAATTCATATTTTAACTAATTTGAATTTTCTGAATCTAATTATTCCAATTTTTATTTTCAGGGCAGCTTAATAATTATCTAGGCTTGGAATTAATTTCTGGACTTCAAGAGGAGCTGCCACGTCATCTGCCATGTCAGCACCACATCAGCTCCATATTAGCATTTTGTTTTATTTTATTTTTCATTTATTTTATGTATTTTCGGGTCAAACCTGACTTGGGGGCCCATGTTGACTCTTCTAGGGCCGGTTTTTTAGGGTCCTAGGGCAGCCACTAAGAAAAGCATCTGATGTGACCACGTTACATGGCTTCCTTGTCTTTGGTTTCTTACGTTTTCCTCTCTTATATCTACAGTTTACGTTTTTTTTTCTCCCTCCTCTTATATGCATTTTACATTTTGTATCTGAACCCTTGCATTGAGAATACAGATTATCCATTTCGTTTTGCTCTCCTCTCCTTGCATTTTTGTTTCTGTATCTTCTTTTGTTTTAATGGAAGGCTAAAACCCCTAGGTTGGGCCCTTGGCAGATTATAACCCTCTGATGGAGGTTCTCTGTGCATTGCATTTCTGCTCCGCTTGATTCTCCTTTGTGAGGTCTCTATTCTGAGGCGTTCAACATCTAAGTCATGCTTAATGACTCTGGGTTGTTTGCGTTCAGTATCTCAGGTTGCTTAATCCTGAGGAAGAAGGTGACAAGGTTCATGTTTGCTTAATTCTTGTAGTGAGGTCTCAGGTTAATCTTCGCTTAGTTGGTTAATCTGGACTGAACAAGGATTAAGTTCGGACAGATTATCTATCGTGAACCGAGGATATCAGAGGTGCATTATGTTCAAGGGTCTGACCTATTTTAATTACTACAATTAATTCATATCTCTACTCTGTGTTTTATTTAATTTTGATAATCTGCTCAAAACCCCCCCAACCACGTGTTCGATCCTTTGACAGAAAGAACTGGTCCTTGGGAGACGACCTAGGAGTCACTTCCTAGTACTGCACTTTAATTGCAATTATTTGACCGAGTACGGCTTCGATCAGCACTCAAACTCGTAGGGGGACAAGATGCACACTAGGCATCAATTTTAGGCAGACTTTGAGGGGACAGGAGATACACAGATGCCACCACCTTTTGGTTCAAAAACGAGATAGAGAAGAACTCCATTTTTGTATTGCATTTGTGCTTTCTTTTGCTATAGCTTATTCTCTGTAGTTCTTCTTCTTCTTCTTTTCATTTCTCTTCTTTTTTACTTCCTCTATGGAAGGCTAGACTGTAATAATCTCTAACTCGGTTAAATGCATTCATTGAGGTTTATTCATTCCCGGTGTTCTTACATTTTAATCCTTATGAATCTGTTGTGTTGGTCTTGTTTCCATGCTTGGTGGTTTCGTTTTCAACTTAACTGATTCACCTTGTTTACTCATGGTTTTCTTAATCCCATGAATAGAGATGCGTGTTAATTCTTCATTTGTATGTATGTGTTCAATGATGGTAATGACGCTTAGTGGTTACTCGAATTTGAATAGAGGGTTAAATCAGTAAGATAATATTTTGAACCAAGGATATGATGCTACAACTGAGTTGGAGAGTTACTATTCATGTGTGTTAAACTACTGTTTCATTGATTTGAATCTAAACCCCCTCCCTTTGTGTGTGTGTCTTTGGTTGTATTACACAAACCTCGGATTGGCTTGTTGCTCCTTGAGAGACGACCTAGGAGTCGCTTCCTAGTACTACAAATTTCATATTCTATTTGATTGGGTACGGCACTGATCATCGTCCCACAGCTTGCTCGGATGCCCGCGATCTGAAAGATTTCGTATAAAGCACGAGTAATCGTCTCTCCCTTTCTATGTTTCGTTGTTTGATCATACCCCAAGCCTCGTCACCCTGGATTGCTTATGTAGTTTGGGAATTCTTTTATTCCTTGAGAGTTCTTACAAAGCCCCTATCCTGGTCAATAGCCATTTTTAAACAAGATTCATGCTGTCGATTCCTTGTTTGGAATTTTTCTACATGAGCAATTTCCAATGCTTGGAAAGTTGTCTCTAATGCTTCTTCGGCTGCATCTACACACAAAATAGTTAGTGGCTTGCTGATAATCATATCCTCCTTTGCTCAAACGACTACCAACTTATTATTCACTACGAACTTGACCTTTTGATGAAGCGTGGAAGGTACTGCCCTTGCTTGGTGTATCCATGGCCTCCCGAGGAGACAGTTGTAACCAGGAGCGATGTCCATTACTTGGAATTCCACATTGAAAATGGTAGGTCCCAATTAGATGGGTAGGATGACCTCTCCCATTACTTCCCTTCAAGATCCATTGAAAGCTCGAATGATCATTTTGCTTGGTTGCATCTGAGCTTCCTTGACCATTAGCTTGTGAAAAGTACTCTTAGGCAACACGTTCAATGAAGACCCATTATCTACCAAGAACTTGGAGGTGAGAAACTCCTTACACTTTACAGATATATGTAAGCGTTTATTGTGGTCCAATCGACCATTAGGTATCTCGTCATCAGTGAAGGTTAGGTGATCGTTAGTTGTGATGTGACTTACGATTCCTTCAAACTTGTCTTGGGATATATGGTGTGCAACATAGGCTTCGTTCAAGACTTTCAACAAAGCCTTTCGATGTGGTTCAGATCTCAGGATCAGCGAGAGCATAGTGATCTTTACGGGGATATGGTTAAGCTGATCAATTATGGAATATTCGCTTTGTCAAAAAAACTTGAGGGATTCATCTTCCTTGTCTAACTCTATTCTTCTTTCTTCTTTGTCCTTTCCTTTTGGGGACTTATTTTCTAAGTCTTTGGGGCGATCTCTCTGAGCAGCTCAAACCCTCTTTCTTCTTTTTGTCAAAAGTCAGAAATGGTCGTAGCTTGCTCTTGCATGATCTCCGACCAAGATTGAGCCTGAGTCTGGGCCTTGAACAACTCTTTCTATGCTTGTTCTCTCAGAAATGTCTCTTCCTAGAGTTTGGCTTCGAGTTGTGCAGCACTTGGCGAGGCTTCCAGCTCACTTTCTCCAAAGTACAGTGGCTTATTCCAAGCCTCTTTTATGAAGTCACTCTGTGATTGCTGCCTTAAGGTGTAGAGGAAGAAAATTCCTCCGAAATCTTCTTGACTTGGTAGAGTTTGTGTCCTTCCAAGGTGCCTTAATACCAACTTTGGGGAATAGGCTATACATCTTCATAATCCCATTAAAGGTAGATTAGAAAATCTGTCATATTGTATCAACACGTGACTCGACCGAAACCAAGGACACATCCATGTGAGAGTGTATTCGGTACAGTCCTCCATTTCGACTTTCCATGCCATGGCGTATTTCCTTGGTGCGGGAATTTTATGGAAACTCCTTAATGAATCGGGTAGCTTTCCCATATGATTCTTGGCAAAGAAATGAGTTTATGCCCACATGTAAAGGAGTGGATTACAACATCTCATATGGTTTCCCGATTTCTAGTGGCAGAAGTCGATCAGAATTAGGGTATCGTCGAGGATGGTAGGTACAGGATTATTTGAGTGAGCTTCCCAAGTAAAGAAAATGTCGATTGCAGCATGGTCTATCACCTTCTCATGAAAGGGGAATATGATTATTCCAAACAAGATTAAGGCTAAGGTCTTGTTGAAAGTCATCCAGTTCCCTTGGTGAATTAGAAGGGAGAGATGTTCTTCCAAATGGAAAGCTTCCATATTTTGATGGCCCCATTGCCTTCCAGAACAAACAGGTGGGGGGTAGTCCAATCAATTCAACTACCTTATCTGAGGATATACATCCTTCTTGGACAAATAAGACACCTCTTGACTTGGACCACTTAATCATTGGGTCATATTCCTCAAGGGTGGGCACTATATCGAAATGTGGGAAATGGAAGCAACGAAGCTCTGGTTCCAAGAAGTGTATAAAAGCTCTTATGAAGGTAAGGTCGACGGATACTTTCAAGAAGTCAAAGATTATGCCATGCTTCTTTCAAATTCTGCTTTGGCTTCTTTCGGCATCAAGGCGCATAAGTCATTTACTCTTAACATTGCGAAGTTCGGAATGTTCACTTTCCTCAACAGTCCATGCATGTTATTTCCTATGCCTTCCATATCTAAAGAGGAGGTTTATCATTCTAAAAGAAATGCATGATGAATTTTGCTTGCCTACATTTTACCATGTTTTCTTTTTCTAAGGACAATGATGCATAAAGTAGAGCATATGGTAGTTTTTTTTTGTTTTTTTATTGCCTCCTTAATCCTCATTCATTTGGAAATGAAACAACAAATGCAACAAACATATGCTCAAACAAACAAATCCATGGACGACATAAATCCATGGTCTAGGGCCCTTGTCAAAGAAAAGTGTTTTGTATAGGACAGTTCTAATCTCACTAGTCTTTAAGGCTCCCAAGGTGCCCCCATTATAGGGACCTAGTATCTATGTCGTCGTCACATGGCAAACTCTAAGGTTTGTCGCAATATTTTGAGCTAGACTAACTAGTTATCACCTCGAGTGTGATTTTTGACAAGGCTCGCAAGCTCGAAGGCCAAACTTGGGTCAGTCGTACGTCAAACACTCCCAATGTTTGTACACTCATGCCCCCGAGTGTAGGGGGACCATTGTGTGCTATGGTTTGTGTGCAGTTGTTATTTCAAAAATGTGCCGAATTTAGACAAGCAAGCAAATACTAAAGCCATACTGTAACACCCCAGTTTTCAATAAAGTTATTATTATTATTATAATAATAATTATTATTATTATATGGTATTTGGTCATAATTATTTTAATAATTATAAAAGAATATTATTTTGTACGTTTTAAATAATTATTGTTTTGGACAATTATTTTGTACGTTTTAAATAATTATTGTTTTGGACAATTATTTTGTACGTATTAAATAAGTATTTTTTATTAGCATATTTAAATAAATATTTATATGTTTTAAGAGAAGGTTGATTTTATATGATATTTTGTTATTGAAATTATATTATTATATTTTGGGTCAGGAATATATTATTATTATAGAGGAAAAATATTTTATAATATACATGTATTTATTTTATTTAATTATTTTGAGGAAAAAGAGAAGTGGGTTAGAAGAGAAGGAAAATGGGTTGGGTTGACCCAGCCCAATGGATTAATTTTAAGGACTCAGGTAGCGTTAACCCTATCTACCTCATTTGCGTTCTGAAGGGTTGGAAAAAAAAGGAGAAACAAAGAGCTCTAAGGAAGAGTACTCATGAACGACTTTAGATCACACCTTTGTCTTCTGCTCATCCAGGTAAGGGGGGAGTGAGAAACCTCACTCTGGGTGTGGGATTGTATGCTGGGTAGTGGGATTGGCCCCCAATCCTGTGTTTGCTGTATTTTTATGTATGCTCATGTATGAGGGGTTTCTCCCAATTGTATCTGTTTTGCTTATTATTTTTCTTATATGCAATTAATTGTATGACTTGAGATCTCTATGGGTTC
Organism: Cajanus cajan; assembly: GCF_000230855.2. Taxonomy (NCBI): domain Eukaryota; kingdom Viridiplantae; phylum Streptophyta; class Magnoliopsida; order Fabales; family Fabaceae; genus Cajanus; species Cajanus cajan. The sequence goes on from NC_138525.1 coordinate 46,953,876, forward strand.
CTATGGGAAACCCTTTGAGAAAACGGGCAAAATATGAATGTTTTCTATTTTGCCTTCTGATTACTTTGTTGTGTTCCTTGTTGGATGTGATGCATGAGTATATGGTTAATTTTGAAAATAAATATGTTTTAATATGATCTAGAGTGCTCTGTGGGTTCCTGCAGGAAACCCTATGAGAAATAGGCAAAATATGAAATATTTTCTGTTTTGATTTCTGATTTTTCTGTTATATTCCTTGTTTGATGAGATGTAAAAATATGTATTTAATTTTATAAATAAATAAGTTTTGATATAAATTAAAGTGCTCTGTGAAGGCTTGGTGAATATGATGAGATAATGTGATAATGTGAAATGTGATTGAGACATGAGATATGAAATGTGATAATGAAATATGATGAGATAATGTGATGATGTGATATGACCATGGGAAATGATAATGTGATATGAGAATGCATATAGTCTTGATTGACATGCATCATTTGCATAAGTGTTTTAAGGGTACGATATGGAATACACCGCCAGAGAAGGCCCCCTAGTGTAAAAGCTTTGGGGATTAGTCCTTGAGATAGCTCGGTTTGGAAGTCCCAGTCTCGCCCATTGTGTGCATGGGATGTATCTTGCGCAGCTTAGCTATCCCGACGAGACTCTGGTAGTATATCCTTCTAGTGAGAGTGCGCAGAGGGTGTGACCCGACATGTACTCCTAGACTACTCTTCGTGTATTTCTAGCGGCAATATGCCATGTGATGTTTTACTGGCGCCACATGCATGATAATGTGAAGTCCGTGTCCATGCATGTGCATCCTTATTATTAAATGATGATAAATTACTATTTGTATGACTTGGATGATTGAATAAACTATTGTTGTTGATTGATCTATGAGGTAACTGTATTGTTTGTGTTTGGCTATCCAGTGTGCGTTCCTACACCGTGAGCCAGAGTGAGATGTTTCTCACTCCCTTCTTTTGTGTTGTTTCTCTTGTTTGATATACAGGTGATCATCAGCGTGAGGGTGAGGATGTTGGTGATGAAGCTTAGGCTTCTATGTTGGGTTTTGCTCTGATAGGATATGTGACATCGGGACATAAATAGAATTAGTTTAAAGATGTTCTTATTAAAGTATTTTGGAAAATTCAATTTTATTTCTTTGTAATTTTACCGGCATGTTATTTGGATTATGTTTATGAATGTGAACTCTTTACCCTTACGTGGCTGGAAATTTGATTTTTAATGATGAAAATTTTTATATTTTTTATAATTACTGTATATGTATGTTGGGGTAGAGGGTGTCACATTAAGTGGTATCAGAGCAGGTCGATCCAATCGGCCGTGAGTTATGTACTTATCGTGATTCTGTTGTGTACTCTGATTGTGTCTTATTTGTTGTGTACTTTGATGATTTTTTGCTTTGATGATGATGATGTTCTTCTTGTTAAGTTATTTTGTAATTAGAGGAATGATAGTCATGATAGTGTTAGCTAATACCATTATGAACGCTCTTCTTCATTCTTATGATTGCTTATTTGTTTGATACTTCTTTCTTGCGGAAGAAGTAGTGGTTGAGTGATATCGCTTGTGTTGCAAGCATATGTGCGAGTAGTGTGGTAGACGAGATATTGTGCTAATATTATAGGAACTATTGAGGCCTTAGACTTGGGTAAGACATTGATTGTTTTTATTGTATTAAGAGTTTACGATTGGTGGAATTTTTTAAAGCTATAGTTGTAGCGATTGAATCTAAGGATGATGTATGTTGAGAATTGGAGTTTTGGTATTCTTAAGGAGTGATTGAAGTGTTGATGATTTATAGAGTTTGATGGTTGCATGTTGACCTTTTATGGTTTAGGTAGCATGTGAATTTTATTTTCTAAGCCTTTTATACTGAATATGTGAGTTGTTTTGGTTTAGGATTGTAGTGGAAAGCCTGAATATGAAGTTGAGGTGTGAGTTTGGAAGGGTTGAGGTATTTTAGTGGGCTTAGATATATTGATATACTATTACTGTTTGGTGTAGAGGATATTTTCGCTGCAGTCTTGTTGTTCCAGTATGAGTACCATATTGACATATTTAGATTTTATGGTCTTCACAAAAGTTGTAGCCTTGGACGTTATATTTCCAATGGAACTGGAATCAGGTAAAACGGAGGTCTAGAACTCTAGTTATAGCTACTTTGGTGATCAAAGGTCTAGCTATAAGCGCTGAGTATATCTGCTGCGGTTTTTGAGATTTTTAGCTAAGAAGATGATCTTTTTAGATATTATGTCTTCATAGGAGTTGTAGCTTATTCTCTTATCTTTCGTTTGAGATAGCTTTGAGATCATTTGGATGAGTATAACTCTCTGTGTCTTATTTTCTTTGATAGTCGTTGAAAGGAGAAGTAGGCTGTAATAATGTTTTTGGGTTAGTAGGCAATGCAAGGATAAGAATTGATTTTGTTAAGATGTTTTGAGGTGTTTTCATGTGGATTGAGAGGTTGTTTAAGATTGTATGATGCTATGTGGTAAGGGTTGTTCATGTACATGCTTATGGATGGTATATTTGAAGGTTTAAAGTAGGTATTCTAATATGATTTAATATGCATGTATGTTGATATGTGGATAGATGATCTTCGGGATCAATTGGTGAATGTCGTGTGGTTAGTGAGATTGATCTTAGGGTGTGATATGATCATATTGTAGTTGAGGGTGGAGATATATTCAAGACGGTTGTATGTTAAGTTATCTAAGTATTACTATTTTATTTTATCTTATTTTATTTTATTTTATTTTTTTTATTGTATGAGATAAGTTTTCTAGTTCCTGTAAATTCCAGTTGAGGTAAACATGGATCTGTCTCAGGTAGAAGTTGTGTTTAAGTGGGGAGATATCTAAGCCAGTTAGTGAAGATAAGAGTTTTATGAGGTTAGCTTATTATTATTGGAGATTTATTGAAGGAATTTCTAAGATAGCATTGCCCTTAACTACATTCACTAGGAGGAGTATTCTCTTTATGTGGGATAGTAAGTATGAGAGTAGTTTCAACTCTTAAGGCAAGATTGACTATTGTTAATATTATTGGATTTTAGTAAGCCTTTTGTGGTATATAGTAGTACATATAAGATGAATTTGGATGCATTATTGATGCAAGAAGGAAAGGTAGTAGCTTATGTTTCTAGGCAATTGAAAATTCATGAGAGGAACTACCTTATCTATGAGTTAGTGGTTATGATATTACATTAAGATTTGGAGACACTACCTATACGATTCTAAGCTTGAGGTATTTAGTGATTGTTAGAGTCTTAAATATCTTTTGACCAAAAGAGATAGTTGAAATTTCTTAAGGACTAGGATTTTAATCTCAGTTGCTATCTAGGTAAAGGCAATGTGGTGACAGATGCCTTGAGTAGGATGATCTTTCATCTATCATTTTGATGATTTAAAGGTTAAATTTGATTGAAGAGTTTAGAGATTTAAGCTTGATTTGTGAGCTTACCCTTAGAAGCATTGAATTGAGTATGTCGAAGGTGACTAGTGAATTAATGGATGAGATTAGAGGAGCCTAAGAGTTAGATCCTTTCTTAGTGAACCAAGTGGAGAGGATTGGTAAGGGTATAGATAGCCCTTTTCGAGTGAAAGTTGATGGTGTTTTGTGGTTTCAGGATAGAATCTATGTGTCTAATAATAAGGAAGATGATCTTAGAAAAAGGCAGTAAGAGTACTCTTAGTATTCAATTAGGAGCTATTAGATGGATTAGCACCTTAGGAGGATGTACGAGAGTGACGTAGCGGAAGCGTGGTGGTCTAAGGTGAAGAGAGGAGTAGAGGAAGTTGTGGACTCGTGTGTAGTATTCCAAAAGCCTAAGGTGGAACATTAGAAAGTCTAATGCAGGAGACATATCCATTTTTATTTAATTCAGGTAATTTCGAGGACGAAATTTTTAAAAGGAGGGGAGAATTGTAACACCCTAGTTTTCAATCAAGTTATTATTATTATTATTATAATAATAATAATTATTATTATATGGTATTTGGTCATAATTATTTTAATAATTATAGAAGAATATTATTTTGTACGTTTTAAATAATTATTGTTTTGGACAATTATTTTGTACGTTTTAAATAATTATTGTTTTGGACAATTATTTTGTACGTATTAAATAAGTATTTTTTATTAGCATATTTAAATAAATATTTATATGTTTTAAGAGAAGGTTGATTTTATATGATATTTTGTTATTGAAATTATATTATTATATTTTGGATCAGGAATATATTATTATTATAGAGGAAAAATATTTTATAATATACATGTATTTATTTTATTTAATTATTTTGAGGAAAAAGAGAAGTGGGTTAGAAGAGAAGGAAAATGGGTTGGGTTGACCCAGCCCAATGGATTAATTTTAAGGAGTCAGGTAGCGTTAACCCTATCTACCTCATTTGCGTTCTGATGGGTTGGAAAAAAAAAGGAGAAACAAAGAGCTCTAAGGAAGAGTACTCAGGCGACTTTAGATCACACCTTTGTCTTCTGCTCATCCAGGTAAGGGGGGAGTGAGAAACCTCGCTCTGGGTGTGGGATTGTATGCTGGGTAGTGGGATTGACCCCCAATCCTGTGTTTGCTGTATTTTTATGTATGCTCATGTATGAGGGGTTTCTCCCAATTGTATCTGTTTTGCTTATTATTTTTCTTATATGCAATTAATTGTATGACTTGAGATCTCTATGGGTTCCTATGGGAAACCCTTTGAGAAAACGGGCAAAATATGAATGTTTTCTATTTTGCCTTCTGATTACTTTGTTGTGTTCCTTGTTGGATGTGATGCATGAGTATATGGTTAATTTTGAAAATAAATATGTTTTAATATGATCTAGAGTGCTCTGTGGGTTCCTGCGGGAAACCCTATGAGAAATAGGCAAAATATGAAATATTTTCTGTTTTGATTTCTGATTTTTCTGTTATATTCCTTGTTTGATGAGATGTAAAAATATGTATTTAATTTTATAAATAAATAAGTTTTGATATAAATTAAAGTGCTCTGTGAAGGCTTGGTGAATATGATGAGATAATGTGATAATGTGAAATGTGATTGAGACATGAGATATGAAATGTGATAATGAAATATGATGAGATAATGTGATGATGTGATATGACCATGGGAAATGATAATGTGATACGAGAATGCATCTAGTCTTGATTGACATGCATCATTTGCATAAGTGTTTTAAGGGTACGATATGGAATACACCGCCAGAGAAGGCCCCCTAGTGTAAAAGCTTTGGGGATTAGTCCTTGGGGATAGCTCGGTTTGGAAGTCCCAGTCTCGGCCATTGTGTGCATGGGATGTATCTTGCGCGGCTTAGCTATCCCGACGAGACTCTGGTAGTATATCCTTTTAGTGAGAGTGCGCAGAGGGTGTGACCCGGCATGTACTCCTAGACTACTCTTCGTGTATTGCTAGCGGCAATATGCCATGTGATGTTTTACTGGCGCCACATGCATGATAATGTGAAGTCCGTGTCCATGCATGTGCATCCTTATTATTAAATGATGATAAATTACTATTTGTATGACTTGGATGATTGAATAAACTATTGTTGTTGATTGATCTATGAGGTAACTGTATTGTTTGTGTTTGGCTATCTAGTGTGCGTTCCTACACCGTGAGCCAGAGTGAGATGTTTCTCACTCCCTTCTTTTGTGTTGTTTCTCTTGTTTGATATACAGGTGATCATCAGCGTGAGGCTGAGGATGTTGGTGATGAAGCTTAGGCTTCTATGTTGGGTTTTGCTCTGATAGGATATGTGACATCGGGACATAAATAGAATTAGTTTAAAGATGTTCTTATTAAAGTATTTTGGAAAATTCAATTTTATTTCTTTGTAATTTTACCGGCATGTTATTTGGATTAAGTTTATGAATGTGAACTCTTTACCCTTACGTGGCTGGAAATTTGATTTTTAATGATGAAAATTTTTATATTTTTTATAATTACTGTATATGTATGTTGGGTAGAGGGTGTCACACATACAAGTACAACACACAATTAAAAGGGAAAAAAAATATTTAAACTATGATTCTTATCTTGTTAACTTCATCATTAATTTGGGCTTGACCCTTTTTAAACTTCCTAAGTGAAGTCACCATCTGTCGTAACCCAAAATTTTTTTATCTCACGACCAATGGTTTAGACTACCCTTTTTGAAAAATCTCATCAATTAGGGAATGTCCGAAAACTAGACTAATTCCTAATTAATGGTTTTAAAAATGAGTTCATGGAGTCGCCACCAATGTTTTACTCAAAACATTGGAAAAAAGAAAAGGTTTTCAAAAATCCAATAATGGCCTTGATAACCAGAATCAATTGATGAAGTTAACATGACAAGAATCAATTGATTAGATATTATATCCCCTTTTGTTAACAATTACTTACATTTGCGAAATTTAAATTTACACGGTTGCTCTTGAAATGTCTACATGATGATTATTGTTTTAGAGTAATATTTAGTAGAGTGAGATACATAAAGGAAAGAAGAATATTGATTGAAATACCTCGTAATTGAGCTTTTATTTAATCTTCAAACTTGAGACTTCTTAGGTGCTTTTTGGCCACCTATCGCACTACAATTTGCCTCACAAGATCTCTAGAAATACAATGAGAAAGAAAAGAAGAGATTTCAAGCTATATGAAGTTCTGGAGCAATTCTTCCGACCCTAGGAGTAGTGCCTGAGTCTACTATTTATAGACGTCAGACCTGAACAGAACAGCCTGTTCCCGATCAAAACGACCCGTTTTGGGTCACTCAGTTATGAGTTAATTTTGAACGTGGAACAGTCTGTTCTAATGGAAAAATGACCTGTTCCAAATTTGAATGTGTCTCATAGCGAAATGCATTGGAATGACCCATTTTGGCCCGTTATCAATTAGAGTTTTTGGGTCTTTCAGTAGCTTGGAACACCCTATTACAATTTAGGAGCGGCCCGTTCCGACTTGGAAACGGTCCGTTCTGGTTTTGGAACAACCCGTTTAGGCTACTAAACCAGGTTTGTTGGGCTTCAAGTATTCCTTATTGGCATATGGTGTTGCCTTCATGCTTTGGGAGCTCTTTCTTTTCATAGTAGAAGCCCATTTTATTGTTTACGGGTCTAGACGAAATTGGGTGTCTACAGAAGTCAAAGTAAATGAAAATTTAAAGTCAACAGAAAAGTCAAATATGTATGAAATGAGGTCTAAAACATGCAAAACTACACCAAATGAATTTTAAAAAATATTCAACACCAGAACATCATTTCATATCATATTTCCTATTTTCTATAATTTTTTGGTGAATTTTAAAATGGAAAAATCACAAAAAAATTGAAAAAGTGGTCTAGATGAAGGAGTTTGGCAAAAAGGATCCCCAACATCATGCCTTGATGTATGAATTTTAGCTACCTTCTGGCAAAATTTCAGCCCAATCAGACCTACTTTTAAATGACCAAAATACCCCTATGTAAAAATTTATAAAAATCTATCAAGATGAAGGAATTTCACAATTTCAAGCCCAGATAACTCACAAAGACAGTTTGTTTGCTTAGAATCACATTTTACCTTTGTCGACCAAGTTTCAGCTTAATCGGAGAAGAAATGAAAATTTTCGAATGGGTTCCATGAAAGGCAATTTCTCCACTTAAGGATGTCTACTAGTCCTTTGTTTTTTACTGTTGCAATCCCCTATTTCTCACTCTGTTTTGCAGAAACAAAAATAGCAAAAAGAAACAACAATCAAATAACAACGAAATAGCAACAAGAACGACAATGAAATAACGACGAAACTACAATGAAACAACAACAATTTGCTACAATTTTTACACTCTATTTTGCTGCAGTTTGCACTCTATTTTACTGCAGTTTTGCGCTTTGTATTGCAGCAATTTCGTGCTCTATATTGTTGCAGACAGAAATAGCACCGAAAGACAAAATACCTACCTACAATGGTTAGTGATCAAAAATAGATACTAACATAGAGACTGAAAAACAAAAGTTTACCTATTATTCGAAATAGATATATAGATAAATCTCCAGTGAGATAGTGACTAAAGAAAACAAAAATAGAAATAAAAAAAAATAGACCTATACTACAAATCTAAAGACTAAAGATATAAAACCAACAAAATACACTATATTATATAAAGACAAAAAAAATAAAGACATTTATACAAACACATGGTATACAATACTAAAATACTTAATCAAACAATTAGTAGACATGATAAAAATCAAAACAAAATGACTTGTGTCCCCGGCAACAGCGCCATTTTGATAGCATTGCTGAGTCACTATCAAACAAAACTAGGTTTCTTAAAAATGTTGTAATGTAAAGAACTAACCTAGGCCATCTCTCAAGAACACAAGTTCATTCTATTTCATATTTTTTTATCATGCAATTGAGTTAGATTTTTGGGGGATTTTATTTCGAAAAGATTGAAAACAACAATATAGAAAAGAGAAAAGAGAATCTCAACACAGGATTTCGATATTATCAAATATCGGTTCAAGGCTTCAATTCACACGGTATAATTTTCATTGTTCACAAAAAATACGAATTCTCAACCAACCTATTTCAATTCAAAATTAATCAATACAAAGATCTAAATCTAGATTATGAATTTCATTAAAACAAGAACTGCAATCGCGAACTCAAGGTTACAACAAAATTCAAGAACGGTAATCAAATTGATTAGGTTGATTTAGGTTATTTCAAATCTGAAATTGCATCTTATCATTTCTATTTATGATTCAAAATGATGAAAATTCAATATTAACCGGTGTCATACCTGATCAAATAGAATATGAAAATTGTAATACTAGGGAGTGACTCCTAGGTCATCTCTCTCAAGGAGCAACGGGCTAGTCAGAGGTTCTTATAATGCAAACACGAATACACACACTATGAGGGCGAGATTTTAGATTCAAATAAACAAACACATGAACAGTAGTCAATGAAAGAGTACACTCTCCAACTCAGTTATAACACACACATCATTGATTCAAAATATTATCTTCTACCATTTTAAACCTTGGTTCAGTTTATAGTAATCACTAAACGTCATTACCATTGTTTTGAAGGCATACAAATGAAGCATTAGCACACATTCTTTCCTCTGTTTCACGGGATTAAGCAAACCATGAGCAAAGCATTTAGTCCATTTGAACGGATACCATTAAGCATGGAGAAAACAAAGATTAGAACTTGAAGATGCGATGAAATAAATAGACCTCAGTGAGCATTAAACTGAGTTAGAAAATGTTATATTTTAGCCTTCCATGGAGGAAGACAAGGAAGAAGAAAAGAAAAAGAAAAATGGAAGAAGAAAAAGAAAACGAACAGCTAAGCTAAGGGAACAAGCTACGGAAAAGTAAATGTTGGCATACAAAAATGGTCTCTTTCCAAACTCGTCCAGGAACCCCAAAAAGGGAGTGGCGGCTCTCTCTCATGTTTGTCCCCCTAAGCTGACCTAAATAAATTGACCTAGGTTCCTTCCAAAATTTTAAATTTGGGTCTAACCATTGGGCTGACCTAGTTGGCCCATTACACAGCAAAATACGAAATAAAAAAATAAAATAAAAACTATGTTGAATTTGGTCCACGTGGCAGGTCCATGTGGCAGTGCTCCTAGTATAATAAGTTCTTCCAAGTTCTCTGCAAAATGATCATGAAATTAATTAGGCTAATAAATCCAATTAAATGAAGTTCGAGATTAATAGCTCAATAAACCTCAAAACAATAAAATATGGCAAGAGAAAACAATTAGGCACTAATGATATTTAATAGGTGATTACAAAGGTAAGAAAATGCAAAAAAATTATGATTCATCAAATATCATGGAAAACAAAATTATCATAAACAGAAAAGAGAAGAGGAAGAGATAATTCATTCGTTAAAAATTAGGAACTTAAATTTATCGTAGTTCATGAAACCCTAAATTGATTGATGGATTAGGCTCGCCTCATAATCATGTTGCTTTAGCCAATTCCAGTAGAGAAGACAGAAATTTCATGAGAGAGAGAGAGAGAGATTTCGGGAGAGAAAGAGAGAATTTGAGAGAAACTTCTTGAGCAAGAATCCCCAAATCTGAAAAATGAGAGTACAAAATTAATTCCAAGAGTCATTACATGAATTTAAAGACAAGGTAATGGGCCTAAACTGAGGGTCCAACCCACTAATTACATTCCTAGAGCCTAATTAACTACAAATAAACAATTTCAAGACAAGCTGAAAACATCATTGTAGGGCCCCGAGCATGAGGAGCAATTTTATGCTTGAAAACGTCCAAACTGGGTTTTTCTCTCAACATAGAAGTTGTATATCTCCTTCTTATCTTTCCATGGACATCAAGTTTTCCCAATTTCGAGTTGTATAGCTCTAGATATGGCTTTCACAAGAAACTGTGTCAAAAGAGAAAATTATTACGAAAATTTATCTTGCACAAGAAACTGTGTCAAAAGAGAATTATTACGAAAATTTAGTAAAATTTACAACTAAGTCCTAAATGACTCACTAAAACAAATCTAAACTAATACATAAATATATGACACTAAAAGAAATCAAAAGGTGAAAGCATATAAAGAAAGATGTGCTAAAATATGACTATCAGTCTCTCTTGGTTGGCCTTCATCATTCTAAGTGAAGTGAGCTAACTTAAAGAATTGAAAACACCAAAATACCACCCATTTCCCTTAGTTCCTTGTTGTGCCACCTCCCTCCCTCCATCTGTTCAACTTTGCATCATTTTCCACCCTTGAAGAGGTCACCATCATCGTCCTTCAACCTTGGAGAAGAGAAGGAATCATCAACTTGCTCCCATGGAGAAGATGGTTCCATCACAAACAAGTGTTCTTTCACTGACCTCTTCAATCCACTACCCAAATATTCTTTTACATGAAAGCCTCTTCAGGCTTAACTCCAAGTATTCTTTTATAGAAAATCTTCTCCATGCTCTAGCCTATAATCATGGTTATGAAGGTATTACAAGGTTGCAGTTGTCATCTTTTTTAGACATGATTACAACAAATCATTTAAGTACACGAAAACTCTTGACGAATATTTTCTAACAGATGTGTATTGTATCTTAGAATTTTTCTATATTCATCATGATTAAAGGTAGATAATAAAATCAAATGATGATCATACCTAAGAGGTAGGTAATTTTGTCGCTCTTATCTTTCTCTTTCTCCGTCCTCGTCTGAGTAGTACTTAGCTGCTCCTCACAATACTCTTCATAGTTTTTTATCATACCTGTCCAAATGGGTGTAGACACCCCCAATTTCGTCTAGGGGGCATACAAACAAGGAAATGGACGTCTATTATCAAGGAAAGAAGCTCCCGAAGCATGGAAACAACAAGACATGACATCAAAAAGCCTAAAGCCCAAATAAATTAGTTTTCGTAACCCGGAACGGGCCGTTCCCAAACTGGAACGGGCCGTTCCAAGTTATAAAAAGGGCCTAAAACCCTAGTTTGGAACGGACCGTTCCAAGTTCATAAAAAAGGCTAAAACCTAAGTTTGGAACGGGTCATTTGCAAAACTGCAACGGGTCGTTCCAGCATAGGCATTTATGTGTTAAAATTAACTTTGGAACGGGTCGTTCTGGTTTCGGAATGGGCCGTTCCAGGAGGCAAAATTAACACATAATGTATAGATCCAGAACAGGCTGTTCCAAATCTGGAACGGGCCGTTCTGGTAACTTTTTGATGTCTATAAATAGTAGACTTGGGAACAGTTCTCAGGGACTCAAAATTTCGTCCAAGACTCCTTAGAGCTCGAAATTTCTTTCTCTCTCTCCCTCCTATTGTATTTCTTGAGATTTGTGAGGTATTTTTGTAGTGTGAAGGGTTGCCACAAAGCACCTAAATCTCCATAGTTGAAGATCTAATAAAGCTTGCTATGAGGTATTACTCATCAATCTCTTGTTCCATCTTTCTCTTCTTTTATTTCAAATATTGTTATAATAAATGCAATCATGTAGATATCTTAGGGTTAATCGTGTAATTTAAATTTCATATAAATAATCATTAATAAAGGGGATTAAATATTTAAACTATCAATTCTTATTACGCTATCTTCATCATAAGGTACTGACTGAGGGCGTTGCAGGGGTGCTTAATACCTTCCCTACACGTAATCGACCCCGAACTCAATTATGGTTATCAAGGCCATTATTGGATCTTTAAAAGCCTTTTTTTTCAATGTTTTGATAAAACATTGGTGGAAACTCCATGAACCATTTTCAAAAACATTAATTAGGAATTAGTCTAGTTTCCGAGCATTCCCTAATTGATGAGATTTTCAATTGGATGTCCAAACCATAGGTCGCAAGATCGGAAATTTTTTGGTTGCGATAGATGGCAACTCCACTAGGGAAGTTTAAAAAGAGTCAGGCCCATATAAATGATGAAGTTAATAAAATAAGAATAATAATTTAAATATCTTATCCCCTTTACTTGTTTTTTTTTACTTGTATGGCTTTATTATCTGTATGCTTGTTTAAATTTTGCACATGTTTGAATTAACAATTGCACATAAACCATAGCATACAACAGTCCCCCTACACCCCGGGGCATGAGGGTATTAAACATAGGGAGTGGTTGACGTACGGCCGGCCCAAGTTTGGCCTTGGAGCCAGTGAGCCTTGTCAGAAATCACACTCAAGGTGACAATCGGTTACTCTAGCCTGAAATATTGTGATAGACCTTAAAAATTGTCAGGTGATCGCGACAGAGATATCAGGTCCCTATAATGGGGGCACCTTGGGGGCCTTAAGACCAGTGTGATTAGAACTATCCTATACAATGCACTTTTCTTAACAGAGACCACAGACCAAGGATTTGAACGTGACTATTCGTGGGTTACTTTGTATGAGCATATGTTTGTTGCATTTTGTTTATTCAAACCATTCATTTATTTTTTATAATTTCCCTAAGGTAAAGAAAAACATAAGAAAATAAAAATACATTATCATGAGAGAAAACCTAGCGTGAAAATAAGATCTGTGAGAAGCATACATCCCTTCTTTAAAAAGGGGGCTTCATGCATTTTCTAAAAAAAATAATAAATAAATCAAAATAAAAAACAAATATATCAAAAAAATAGAAAAAGGGAACATGCATATCATATATTTAGGATCACAAGGGGATTTGTATCAAAGAAGAGAAATCAGTGTGACCTCTATCACATCATAAAATATTATGAAGAGGAACACTGATAACTCACCTTTCGACAAGGATGAGCCATCAAGTCTTTGAAAGAAACTCCCTTCATGCATTACCATTTAAATAAGCTTGATAGGAAATTATCTTGTCCCTTAAAGGTTCCTTTTCAATATTCCGTACTCACACGAGCTCAAAAGATAAAAGCTATGGAAGGCCTAGAGGAAAGAAATTGTGTCCTCAATAAGGAGCTTGAACAACTCAAGGAACAAATGGCTAGAATGCTTGAGGCAATGAACAAATTGTAGCACGACAATAGTGCTAGCAACGTCAGTGACGTTTCCAAAGATCATCTGAACGCCTTGGAAGAAAGATTGAGAGTTGTGGAAGGCCACAATTTTGACGTTCAAGAGGCTGCGAATATGTGCTTGGTGCAGGACATCCAATTCCCCGCCAAGTTCAAAATCCCTGACTTCCAAAAGTACACCAGAGCCAGTTGTCCAAAAGAACATCTAACAATGTACTGTAGGAAGATGGCAGCCTACGTGGGAAATGAAAAACTCCTAATACACTATTTTCAGAAAAGCCTTTCAGATGCTACTCTCAATTGGTACATGCAACTGGATGGAGGGAAGATCCAGACATGGAAACAGTTAGCCGACGCTTTTCTCCTTCGATACAAGTATAACATCAACCTAATTCCTGATAGGTCTAATTTACAAAGCTTGAGAAAGAAGGGCGATGAGTCATTCAAAACCTATGCACAAAGATGAAGAAAATTGGCTACGCAAATAGAGCCTTCATTATCTAACAAGGAAATGGTGACAATGTTCATCAACTCCTTAAGTGGACCCTATTATGACAAGATGATAGGGAACACTTCAGCTCTCTTTACCGACATAGTCACTATCGGGGAAAGAGTCAAACAAGGTCTAAAAAATGGGAAGATAAGAACATCCCCCGAAAGCCAAGGGTATAAGAAGATTTTTAGGGAAAATGAAATCAATGTTCTAACCTCTTCCATTACTCCTCGAACGACCAAAGCATCACGAAAGGCAGAAGGGGAACTAGACAAAATTCCTATAAGCTACATAGGGTTATTCCCCCAATTGATGAAGGCATCCATGCTATAAGAACCCCACCACAGAGAAAGCAGCAACCGCCTTACCCACTAAGGTATAGGCCCGAGGAAACATACGATTATCACGCCGGGGTAGTAGGCCACTCCATAGAAAATTGCAAGGCTTTGAAATCTCGTGTACAAGAGCTTATCGACGCCGGGCAGCTCAAGTTTGAGGCCAACAAAGCACACATCAAAGAATGACTAGATGAGTAACCATCTTGGGATGACAGTTGTTAGGGGCTCTCTTTTTCCAAAAAACAATGTTTGCTCAAACTTATGACCTTCGCCCACGATTACGAGTTCAAAATAAGGGCTTGTACAAGTTTTTTTTGCATTCATTAATAATATACATCATTTCAAAAATCTTTTGTCTCTTGTGTCACACATTAAATTCCAAAATCAATCACCATGAAATAAAAACAAACATGACTGAAGATAACAAAATTATATGAGTCTAAGGAAGATAAGGAAATCACTTCCTTGAAACACACAAAGATGAGAAAGTGATCAAATGCAGAACCATAAGATTCTCATCGCACAAGAGGAGTCTTACACAAAAATATAATAATCATTTCAACTCATTTTTGGTCGACAAAGAAAACACAAATCTTGGTCCATGAAAAGACTCTCGACACCCATAGGCTGAGGCAGCATCTTTCTCCTTGGTGTATGGGATGAGGGTAGAAGGCACTAGTCTTCCCAAATATGGATGGCAAGAAGTTTTGTTAAAGCAAAGAAGTATTATGCCTGAAAAACGTCACTTGTAAAATACCACTAGGATGAAAACCCGCAAAGGGCGTCCTAAGCCAAAAAAAAAAGAAAGATCAAAAGTTCCAGGTAGGACATGTCCTATGCAAAAATTAGGGATCTAAAAAAAATAGTAAGTGATGACTCTCCAAGCTCGAATCTAAAATGCGGCTTGAATACTTCTATGAGAGGCCAAAATATGAAGACTTTGCCTAAGACTCAGACATGTAGTCCAAAATAATTAGGAGAATGATTATAATAATTATCCAAGGAAATGTTTGTTTTAAAAAAAAAAAAACCTAAACACTGACCTACCTCAACCACCCATTATAAATCATCCTTTCCCGTCCTTTTTGTCTTGTCCAATCATAATGACGTATATTTTTTATGGTTGTCAAAATTGAACATGTCAACAAAAAAATGAAAATGACCTGCTGGGATGAAAACCTGTAAAGGGCGTCCTAGGCAAAAATTAGGGCAAATAAAAAGAGAAAAAATACCTGCTAAGATACAACCTAGGCAAAAGTTAGGGTCTCTAAACATAAAAAAGAGGGAGCCCCAAGATGGTTCAATACATCAAATGGCCAATACAACTAAAGTTGTGCATCAATCGAAGCAGTCTCTTCGTGAGAAGGAGAAAAGGAGAGCCACCTTCTAAAAAAAACTAAAATCAAAACATGCGTTGCACGCATCCAAAAGCAATTCACACACTTAGAAAGTTTTCTTTATCCAAAGGGGATTATTTATAAATAAATAAATAAAAATCCTGCATGAATAACATCCAGCATTTTTTGCATCCTGACAAAAGGCAAAAGCAGCCCAAACTAGGGGCATCAACAATCATCAATTAGGAAAGCATAAACAATTAGTCATCAACGAACCGAAAGGACTCCACAACAAATGCCTGGAGAGGCATCACAATACTCACATGGCAGGGGCAGCACCAGAATCCATGTCACCCATCTACTCCTTTGCCCACCAGCACAAGGGCACCACCTACGAGCAATCCAAGTCTTCATCAAACGTCCTCCCCAAAGAAAAGAGGCACAAATCATAAGAATCAACACGCAGCCTGGAGACGCCAGGCATAATAATACTCAGCATTTAGTAGGCAGCCTGGAGAGGCTAGGCATAATAATACTTAGCATTCAGCAGGCGACCTAGAGAGGCCAGTAATAATAATACTCAACATTCAACAAGCAGTCTAGAGAGGTCAGGCATAATAATACTTAGTATTCAGCAGGCAGCCTGGAGAGGCCAGACATAATAATACTCAACATTTAGCAGGCAGCTTGGAGAGGCCAGGCATAATAATACTCAACATTAACACCCAACATTCAGTAGGAAACCTGGAGAGGCTAGACATAATAATACTCAGCATTCAGCAGGCAACCTGGAAAGGTCAGGTATAATAATACTCAACATCAGTAGGCAGCCTAGAAAGGTCAGCCATAATAATACTCAGCATCAGCAGGCAACCTGGAGAGGCCAGCCATAATAATACTCCCTTTTTAACAAGCTACAATTAAAAGAGCGCATTATCACAAGAGAAACAGTGGAGCTTCTACTCGAAGACTGAAACTCAGGTGTACAGTTTGTCAGCCTTATTACCCAATAGAGTACGCAACCAACACTCAACTACTCTGTAGGGCGAGGATACAAGCAAATACACCTATCCAAGGGAAACAACGCAGAAGCACCAACACAAAATAGACTAGGAGAAGACCCAAATGAAATGTTTACGTCTTTACTTGCCTTTGAAAAAAAACACATAGCTATTCCAAAGGACAAGTAAAGAGGGGCAGCTATAGACACCCAATTTCTTCCGGGCGTATAAAAACAAGGAAATGGACGTCTATTATCAATGAAAGAAGCTCCCGAAGCATGGAAACAATAGGACATGACATCAGAAAGCCTAAAGCCCAAATAAGTTGGTTTTAGTAGCCCGAAACAAGTCGTTCCCAAACTAGAAAGGACCGTTCCAAGTTACAAAAAAGGCCTAAAACCCTAGTTTGGAATGGGTCGTTCCAAAACTGGAACGAGCCATTCCAAGTTCATAAAAAGGCTAAAACCTAAGTTTGGAACGAGTCGTTCCCAAAACAGGAACAAGTCGTTCCAAGTTACAAAAGAGGCTAAAACCTTAGTTTAGAACAGGCCATTCCAGCATAAGCATTTATGTGTTAAACTCAACTCTGGAACGGGTTGTTCTAGTTTCAAAATGGGTCGTTCCAGGAGGCAAAATTAACACATAACGTATAGATCCAGAACGGGTCGTTTCGAATCTAGAACGTGCCATTCTGATAAATTTTTGATGTCTATAAATAGTAGACTCGGGCACTGTTCTCAGGGCCTCAAAATTTCGTCCAAGACTCCTTAGAGCTCGAAATTTCTATCTCTTTCTCCCTTCTATTGTATTTCTTGAGATTTGTGAGGTATTTGTGTAGTGTGAAGGGTTGCCACAAAGCACCTAAATCTCCATAGTTGAAGATCTAATGAAGCTTGCTACGAGGTATTACTCATCAATTTCTTGCTCCGTCTTTCTCTTCTTTTATTTCAAATGTTGCTATAATAAACGCAATCATGTAGATATCTTAGGGTTCATCGTGTAATTTAAATTTCATGTAAATAATCATTAGTAAAGGGGATTAAATATTTAAACTATTAATTCTTATTACATTATCTTCATCATAAGGGTACCGATTAAGGGCGTTGCAGGGGTGCTTAATACCTTCCCTACACGTAATCGACCCCGAACTCAATTCTGGTTATCAAGGTCATTATTGGATCTTTAAAAACTTTTTTTTTTTTCCAATTTTTTGAGTAAAACATTGGTGGCGACTCCATGAATCATTTTCAAAAACATTAATTAGGGATAAGTTTGGTTTCCGAGCATTCCCTAATTGATGAGATTTTCAATTGAATGTCTAAACCATAGATCACAAGATTAAAAATTTTCGAGTTGCGATAATGGGACAAATGGATATCTGCAAAAGATACTCCAATATTCATGTTAATCTTTGAGATTTAGACAGGTCAATAACTAGTAATTTTAGTAATCATGCAAAAAAGTGTCATTTCTATTACTAACCAACATTACTTATATTATCCTTAGCGGAATTAGGCGCATAACTGGATCCATTAAGGTTATAATACCTGAAGTATCATCTCATACTATGTCAACTATTACAATGTGCCAGGGAGTCCTCGACTCATCTTATTATGCTTCTTTCACGTAATGCGTTGAGGAGTCTTCGACGAATTGGATGCAAGACACGATCATCTTTATTCTTGAAAACAAATTCAAAAACTCCTTTTTTCCCAAAGATATATACCAACTTCCAACCAGAAACTTTATTCCATAAATAAACTAGTTTCAGGCGTAAATCGTCCAGCTTGCAAGAAGCAAAGACTTAGCTTGGTAACCGTCCAGAATCTTGAACGAAAGGTGTCTCCCTTCCAATAAGCTTTTCGAAATGTAGAAACTAGGACGAAAGAGTTGAGAAGTGCTAATCATAATGTTGTATCGTGCCTTATTTTTAATATTTTTTATTTATCATAATTATTTATAAATTCAATTTTAATATTTACTTCTATGTATAACACTAATGGCTTTTTTGTATGTTAATATTTTCAGGATTTTACTTCGATGAAGAATTTTAAAAAGTTTTTTTTTTTAATTTAATATATAATTTAAATCTTATTTATCATAATTTTTTATATATTATTTTATGATTTTTAAAATAAACTATAAATAAATAAGAATAATATTTTACTAGAATATAAATTACTTATCATAAATTTAAAATATAATTTTATATTTAAAATATTTATTTATTCAAATTTAATATATAATTTATATATTCAAATATAATATTTATTTATATACATAATTTATTTTAAATTTTAGTTATATATAATAAATATTCAACTTGTCTATTACACAAACTAAAATAATAATTAATTAAAATAAGAAAATTTTTAGTCTCAAATATTTTTTTTTTATTAATTTTAGTTTATAAATTTATGTCAATTTTTATCTTTAGACCTTGAACTTTTTCTCTCAGTAACGTAAATTTATATTTTATTAATTTTGGTTCATAAATTTTTATTTTTTTTAACTATTTCATTATTTTATAAAAAAAATAATAAAGACACATATATATAGTGTCTTTCTCCCACTAATAATCAAGAATGTTATTTATTATAATTCAAAAAATAGTCAAACCCTAAACTAATTAATCAAATGCAGTGATTCAAAATTTTTAATCAATGTTCGAAGTAAAAGTTTTTCAAATATTTTAACTCAACTTTTACACCAAAATAATTCATGTTATACTGGTTACTTATTAGTGTCAAATCTGTCTTGCGCACACGACTGGTAAGTGATCAAGAATGTTTA
Organism: Cajanus cajan; assembly: GCF_000230855.2. Lineage (NCBI taxonomy): Eukaryota > Viridiplantae > Streptophyta > Magnoliopsida > Fabales > Fabaceae > Cajanus > Cajanus cajan. The sequence continues at coordinate 46,973,312 of NC_138525.1, forward strand.
CTTCAATATAGAATTGGTTTTCATAATATCATTTTTAGGGATAGTGAAAATAAGATCACAATTACGTAACATGGGCCAAACTCCGAATACTTTTGTTCATTAAGTAGTTCAATCAAAAGCGCATAGAGAATAACTAATACGAGAATATGAGCTTAGAGAACATTATTCCAAAAGACAAAATAAGAGAACAGCAAACATTTCATCCCGTATATGTTTATTTTTCCCAGAATCAACTATCAACTATCAACTATTATGAACAAAGTTTATCGTAAAATTTTGGTGCCACCATTATATCAATGGTATCGCCACAATATGTATCAAAGGTCAGACCCAAAGAAAAAAGAAAATAAAAAGCAACATGATCTCAACACCATATGAGGTCCATCTCTTTGGATTCTGCAAAATAAGGTAAATTCATTAGTATATATGTTTAGATAGTATGACAATTAACTTTAATTAAACATACCAAATAACTGATATTGCATCAGTGCTGGCTTTTATATGTTTCTACATGGTGAATTTTCCTCCGATACTTCTTGAGCTGTTGCTCATTTAAACTCTAAATTTATGGTAGCCCATACGCCTCAGTGTCGTCTCAAACTGTACAATACTGAACAAATTAACCAAAACATATTCTAAAATCCAAAACAATGTCATTTCAATATATGTTTTAGGCACAACTCAATGTGACACAAAAACATGACTGAACAAATTAAAAGAGGCAAATTGTCTTTCATCGGATAGTATATATATGACAAGCAACTCGTTAGGAATCTCTTCTTGAGAAAGGAAAAGAAGAACAAAATCTTAACAAAGAACTGCAGAATCACACAATAAGACTGAACAACTGAATAATTTCTATATTGATTATGAACAAAATTCCTATAAGAACCATGTTATCCAAGTATACCCCAAAAAGAGCAGTCTCCTTTTGGTATAGAAAACCTCAGATTATATAAATTTTACAAAATTTCTCTCTATTAAACAATAGAGGTCTTATTTAAAGAATTTTCAACATAATGACAAATTTAACTAGCATTCTCGATTTAGTCAGCTAATAATATGTACAATATGCTCTTTTTCCTTCTTTTTTTTCTATAATAAACCTATAGAGATTTTTGCTGCTCTGTAAAATCATTCCTAACACAACTTGAATTAAATATACCAAATAATCGATATATATTATATTAATTTTAATAATGTTGATCCCAGTAAATATAGATGAAAGTCACTCCCCATGAAAAGAACTAAAATATCAAACCAAGTGCAAGTTAAAATATTGACAAGTAACAATAATCAATCAATTACCATAATTCTTTTGATTTCCCTTCGAGTTTCGGGATCGGGATCGGGAAAATCAGGACCCAGAGTTTCAAATGTTGGGATAAAGAGTTCAGGATCACCCTTTATCACACTTTTCCACAACTCCAATTGATTTTGCTTGGTCAAAAGAATATAAACTGTATCGTGATCATCTTCTGCAATATATATTTGTAGACAATGAGTGACACTATTAAAAGATCATTAGCTCTCACTACAATAGTAAACCAAGCAAGTAACCCTCAATATTAGCTCATGCACACACTATAATATCCCTCACCTCAAAATAAAACCGAACAAAATGTAATAAATAATAATTATTACTTAAAGTAATTTTTGGTGGATATAATTTAGTGATTGTTTACCGCAACAATAACATTCATCTTCAATGAGGGGTGCAAACAGCTCACCCTGAAAATTTTTAAAATTACAAATCAAGAAAAATATATAACATGCAAGAAAGGATGAATAATTAAGCAAAAAATTATATAAACTTACATCGATAATAGCAAAAAAAATTATATAAATTAACTTACATCGATAATGGGTGGTTGACCGTGGAATCCAATTTTCAGATGGTTCTCCTTTATGGATAAGTCAACATTTTCATAACTCATTCCAGCAGGCAAAGGAAGAAGAATTATGACCTCTTTAAGAGTCTGTTGCCACGAATAATTTTCTAAATCTATACCTACGCCACTGTTTGGCCCTGTCCACCCATTGAAAAGGAACACAAAATAAAAAATAACAAAATTAAAGAGAAGAAAATAAAATAAAATAATGATAATACAAATGACATAAAAAAGAAAGTGTTAAAGACTGACTAGGGTTCTCTTTCTCTTCGTAGGTTTTCACTTCCTTGTCTTTCTTCTCAACCACTGCATCCTTCGTTTTGTCTTCGTAGGTTTTCACTTCCTTGTCTTTCTTCTCAGCCATTGCAGCCTTCTTTTCGTTCAACACAGTCTCTTTGGCTCTGCGCAGCGCGGACACAATCTCCTTCTCCGCTGAGTCATTTTCAAGAAAGTCGCTTCTTCGAGCCACCATATCCAATGCTTTGCAGAGAAATTCCAAAGGATTCGAGGGGTCAAATTCAACAAATGACGATTGTTGTGGTCGCAAAGAACGAGACACCATGACTTCAGAAATGTAGAGTATGTTGCTGTGCGAAAGAATGCAAGAAGAGTCCAATGCAAGATTATTGAATTCTAACCACGCATTTGGACCTTCATTTCTATAGTTTTTATAGTTACTAATTTTGATGCTTCCAAGCATCCAAAAAAAAAAAAAAAAAAGAAGATACAATGCGCGACAGTTACTTAACTACAATTAGTTATTGTTAGTAATTAACTAACTATAACTGATTGAAAAGTTTCCACATGCATCTTCTTTTTTCAATTTTAAACTATTGTTTTTTCATACTTATTAACTTATTGAGTCACCTTATTCTCATAATCCGTTCTATTTGTTGCATTTTTTAAATCACACCCAGATATTTATTTTCATATTTCCTCTGATTAACATAAAATACAAATATTCAATTCTTGATATTATTCTTCTATTATAATAATGAAACCTAGTATTTAAACATTCATAATATAACCTAAGCATCCAAAAATCATTTAGTCATTATTTTCTTTTATTAGCTAAATACAATGATTATTATCTGACCTATATTCTAGAAATAGTAAATAATAAGTAAGAGTTGGGTACCCTTCAAAAAAAAGTAAGAGTTGGGTATATATATATGTGTCTACAAATATATGTTTAAGAAAAATATTTGAATTCATAACTATCGAAGTTTAAATATATAGAAGAATAATTTTTGGAACAAAAAATAATTATTAATTATTAATAATAATATTTGTAATTGTTAGTAATTAATAATAAAATTAAAACTTAAACCTGATAATGATTACTAACTATTTTCAATATTTACAATATAATATAATTACTATAATTGTTTAATTATGATGATAAAATATTAAAATATATTTTATTTTTAAAATATTGAATGTAATTATTTTTTTAACTCAAATCTTATAGTGATTACTAACTCCGTTTTTTTTAATTTTGGATAAAACCTTTATAAGCGAATCATTTCTAAGTGACTAAATACTTTTACGGTAAATAAATTATTATAATAATTTTTTACGGTAAATAATACTATTAAAAAATTATTAACTTTGATTAATAATGTAATGTTTCTTAATTAATTAATTTAAGAATTCATGAATGAAAATATTTCAAATTTTTTTTATTATTTAAGCCATTTAAGAATTTTGACATTTGCTAATACAAATTTTTATTTATTGATCATAATTATATATATAAGCTACTTTTTTTTATCAATTCATATTTTTTAATTAAATGATTTAAGCGATTTAAGAATTCAGGAATGTAAACAATTCAAATTTTTATGATTTAAACCATTTAAAAAAATTTATATTTGTAATACCATTTTTTTATTTATTGATTATAATTATATAGACTACCGTTTGTGTCAAGTGATTTATTAACATTTTTTATTTTTATTTTTCCAAATTATAATCATTAGTAATTATTAAAATATTTTTATCTAAATTTTACATTTTATTTTGATAAATTTGTTTTAATATTTTTTTAATTATTTTCAGTAGTACTCTTTATTTTACAATATTTCATATATTGAATAATGATTAGTAATTATTAAAATATTTTTATCTAAATTATTTTTTTTATTTGATATATTTGTTTTCTTAATTATTTTCTATAGCACTTTGTTTTATATTTGTAAAAATTTAATAATGATTAGTAACTATTAAAATACTTTATTCAAAATTTTCCATTTGTTTTAACAAGTATGTTTTCCCGTGTGATGTATAGGTATTTGATTTAAAATATATTTTGTATAATAATAATAGTAATAGAAAAAGTTAATTATATAATATTTATAAATTAATATATTCTATAATGTTTAATATATGTTTTTTATCCTATTATAACTAAAATATGTTAATAATAATATTATCTTGTACACCGAATTGTTCATATACATATTTTGTTAATAGTGTTAATTCTTACATCCAACGTGTAATCTCAATTTTATACTTGATTCTTTAACACTTCATCTGGTAATAATAAAAATATCATTTCAATGTCTAAGTAAATTATGGTAACTATTAAAATATTTTATATAAAATTTTCCATTTGTTTTAAGTAGTATGTTTGCCCGTGTGATGTACAGGTATTTGATTTAAAATATATTTTGTATAATAATAATAGTAATAGAAAAATTTAATTATATAATATTTATAAATTAATATATTCTATAATGTTTAATATATATTTTTTATCCTATTAATTATAACTGTACCTTCTCGGTAAAATGCCGACTGGACCCCCCCCACTCGTCTAATATCCGACTAGTTTCCCAGGCCACAAGCCCTCTCGCCTTACCGGCTCAGGGCTGGAAGGCAAGTGTACCTTCCCGGTAAAATGCCGACTGGACCCCCCCACTCGTCTAATATCCGACTGGTTTCTCAGGCCACAAGCCCTCTCGCCTTACTGGCTCAGGGCTGGAAGGCAAGTGTACCTTCCCGGTAAAATGTCGACTGGACCCCCCACTCGTCTAATATCCGACTGGTTTCCCAGCGTACATCAACTCGGCCCTGGCTCAATTACATGCACCAGTGAGGGGCACTCGTCTTCCTCCCGACAGGTCCCTTAGTACGGGCCTTGTCGGTAAAATCCCGACTTGACTAACCACCACTTACCCCACGGCCTCGAGATAAGAACGGTTAAGGAGAATCCCGATAATCTCGGGGCCCACGAAGCCCATGAACAGAAAAGTATAAAACCTAAAACCCTAGAGCTAAGACGGCAGATTACACTTTTAAATGCTCTGGCTCTAAGGCACGATCTGGGAAAAAACCCTAGTCCACCTTTTGGCCGAAACATTTTGGCGCCCACCGTGGGGCTACGGTGAAACTTTTCCTACGCCCCAACAAACACAAAAAACCTACACCCTACCATGGCGAGAGGCGACAATAACAACAACTCACAACCACCAACCATGGAGGAGATGATGGCCATGATCAATGGCTTAAGGGAGGAGAATGCGCGATCCAGGGAGAGAGAGGAGGCCATCCAACGTGAAAACGAGGAGATCAGGAGGCGAGCGGATGAGATGCAGGCTAGGATAGAAGCCAGTACCAGAACGGTGGAGGAGAATGTCATGTTGGAAGTCCCTAGGGATTTTCGGCCGTTCTCGGAAGCCATAGAGGCCGAGGCCATCCCCAGGGATCATCGGATACCGCAAATTGAACCCTTTGATGGAACGCAGGATCCCAGTCAACATCTGACGGATTTTTGAGCTCAAATGCTAATATGTGGGGGAAACATGGAAGTCCGTTGCAAGCTATTTATGGGAACACTTAAGAAGGCGACACTTGATTGGTTCAGCGGCCTCCCTGACCGATCAATCACCGACTTCGACATTTTCAGTCGGCTCTTCATGGCACAGTTCGCCGCTAACAAGAAGAAGCCACCGATTACGTCGGACTTGTTCGACCTCAAGCAACAACGGGAGGAGTCGTTGAAGGACTTCCTGCAGCGTTTCAATGAAGTCGCCTTGAACATAGCATCTTTGGACGAGAGGATGGCTGTCATTGCATTCTAGAAAGGTCTGAGATCTGGTGCATTGGACGTCGCGCTGGAAAGAGCAAATTTCCAGACGATGTCGGAAGTAAGAGCTTTCGCACTAAGCCACATTAAGACGGAGGAGGGGCAGATCAGTAAGAGAGCAGCGGAGAGCCGAGAGGCAGGAGGCAGTAACAAGGAGAGTAACAAGCATCTCCGACCGCGGTCGGACTGGAGTAAGCGACGCGATCGTTACAACACAAAGGAGGGTAACTACCAGCAGGCCGATCATGTCGGTCGGCCAAGAGCCGAGTGGATGCATAACAGGGAAGAGGAGAAGTTTACTCCGCTCAATGTTCCCAGGCGACACATATTGCATGACGTCAACAGTGCATCACTTTTCGAGTTTCCCGCAGCGACTGACAGACAGTTGGGACCGTATAAAACTGATTTGTGCGAATTCCACCGGACCCACGTGCATACTACCGAGAATTGCTTCGTCCTCGGTAGACAGATAGAGCGCCTCATTAAGGAGGGATGTTTAAAAAAATTCATTGTAGGGAAGCAGGAGGAGGGCCCGTCCGACAGGTGACGCATGCGTGAAGGAGAAAACACGCGAAGAGAGAGGCGAGAGGGGAGGTCTCCCCCGAGAGATCCTCCAGGAAAGAGTACAGAGACTCACCAGCAAGCTGTCCATGGAGACTTCAACACTATAGCGGGAGGATTCGCTGGAGGGGGCCCGACATCAGCAGCACGGAAGAGGTACTCTCAGTCTGTTTTATCCGTCTCGGACCGGGTGAAACCATCTCGGCCTCCTATCACCTTTTCAGACGCCGACTTCGAAGGTGTGTCCCCACATGAGGATGACCCGATTGTCGTCTCGGCGATAGTCATGGGTTATAATGTGAAACGCGTACTGGTGGACCAGGGCAGCTCGGCAAACATAATGTTCTGGGAAGCTTTCGTCGGGATGAAAATTCCGACTGACCGTCTAATGTCATATGCAGGTACTTTAGTTGGTTTTGCAGGTGATCAGGTAATAGCTAGGGGATACGCCGACTTGGAGACAACTTTCAGCCAGGGAGACTACATGAAGACTATCACTGTCCGATACCTGGTGGTCAATGCTCAGTCGTCCTACAGCATACTAGTCGGACGACCGACATTGAATAAGTTGGGAGCAGTTGTCTCCACAGCCCACTTGAAGCTGAAGTACCCTTTACCCAGCGGGAAGGTTGGGGTCCTCCGTGTTGATCAAGAAGTCGCAAGGAAGTGCTACGAGGACAGTTTGAGGGCGAGGAGACAGTTATATGTGACACAGGTTGATCGGGGGATCCAATCAATCGAGTTGGATCTGAGGATGACCCACTTCGATTCCCGACCAGCCCCAGCAGAAGACGTGAAGGAAGTTAGCTTGGCCGAGGGAAAAATGGTCAAGATTGGTGTGTCCTTAACTAAGGAAGATGAGGAAGGGTTGCTGATCGTATTGAAGAGCAATGTGTCGGCTTTCGCATGGAGTGCTGGCGACATGCCAGGCATTGATCCCGACTTTCTATGTCACCGTCTAATGGTCGACCCCAATGCGAAACCGGTGATCCAGAAACGACGAAAGTTTGGAGAGGATAAGAAGAGGGCCATAGCCGAGGAGACAAAGAAATTGTTGACAGCTGGTCACATTCGAGAAATCCAATACCCGACATGGCTGGCGAATGTGGTAATGGTACGAAAGAGTAACGGAAATTGGAGGATGTGCACGGACTTCACCGATTTAAACAAAGCTTGTCCAAAAGATTCATACTCGCTGCCCAACATAGATTGTCTAGTCGACAACGCATCGGGGTATGAATTGTTGAGTTTCATGGACGCGTGCTCGGGGTACAATCAGATCAGGATGCACCCAGCTGATGAAGATAAAACAACGTTCATGGCTGATCAGGCCAGCTACTGTTACAAGGTGATGCCTTTCGGATTGAAGAATGCAGGGGTGACGTACCAGAGGCTTATGGACAAGGTGCTGGCCGATCAACTCGGAAGGAATGTGGAGGCGTACGTAGACGACATGGTGGTCAAGTCGCCCAGCGTGAGTCGGCATTTTTCCGACCTTCAAGAGTCGTTCGACACCCTAGCACACTACCAACTCAAACTGAATCCCACGAAGTGCTCTTTCGGCGTCCAAGCGGAAAATTCCTCGGTTTCCTACTGACGCATCGTGGCATCGAGGCAAATCCCGATAAGTGCTTGGCTATAGTCAGTATGAGAAGCCCAACTACAGTAAAGGAGGTACAGTAGTTTACAGGGAGGATGGCCTCCCTTTCTCGGTTCCTTTCGAAGGCAGCAAACAAGTCGCTCCCCTTGTTCCAATGTTTGAGGAAAAATGACAAGTTTGCGTGGACAGATGAATGTGAGAGAGCATTCGGCGAACTCAAGCAGGCTCTCACCTCACCGCTAATACTCTCCAAACCGCAGGCCGATCTCCCCTTACTGATGTATCTGTCGGCATCCGATAGCGCCATCAGCACAGTCTTAGTACAGGAAACAGGTAACTCACAATTGCCCGTTTATTTTGTTACCAGGGTCTTACAAGGAGCAGAGGTCCGTTATCAGAAGATAGAAAAGTTAGCCTTGGCGATACTGGTCACGGCATGCAAGCTGAGACATTATTTCCAGAGTTATGAGGTCGTAGTCCGGACAGACCATCCGATCAGGCAAGTGCTGCAGAAGCCCGACTTGGCAGGAAGGATGATGAAGTGGTCTGTGGAACTATCAGAGTATTCCATCAAGTACGAGCCGAGAGGAGCAATCAAAGCTCAAACGCTAGCCGACTTCGTGACGGAACTAACCTCACCAGCCGATGAAGGTAGTACCGAAGAGACACAGTGGATCTTATCAGTAGACGGAGCTTCAAACCTTGGGGGAAATGGAGCAGGGATCGTCCTGGAAGGACCAGGAGGTATTTTATTGGAACAATCATTACGGTTCGAGTTCCGAGCAAGCAATAACCAAGCCGAGTACGAAGCGTTGTTGGCCGGCATGACACTGGCAAAGGAAATGGGAGCGACGAGCCTATCAGCCCGGAGTGACTCCCAACTGATCACAAGGCAGGTAGTCGGCACCTTCCAGGCAAAGGACCCTCAACTGGCCAAGTACCTGGAAAAGGTTAGGCTCTTATCGGAAAATTTTCGAGAGTTCACTCTTAACCACGTCCCCCGAGAGCAAAATTCGAGGGCCGACTTGCTCTCCAAACTTGCAAGCACAAAGAAACCAGGAACTACTCGGTCAGTCATTCAAGAGACGCTAGCACAACCAAGTATAAACCAGGTGCAAGGGAACGTCCTGTTCATCCAAGAAGAGCTTAACTCGTGGATGGGACCGTACATCGCATATCTAACTCGGGGGGAGTTACCAGAAGACAAGAGGGAGGCGTCGTTGGTGCAAAGGGAATCGGCCAGGTTCGTAGTCATCAACGAAAGACTGTACCGAAGGGGCTTCAGCTCTCCCCTCTTAAGATGTTTGACCATGCCGCAAGCAAAGAGAGTAATGAATGAGGTACACAGTGGAATGTGCGGAAGCCATATAGGAGGCCGAGCTCTGGTATACAAAGTTGTCCGAGCCGGGTATTTTTGGCCATCTTTGAGGAATGACTGTGTCAATTGGGTCCAAAAGTGTGACAGATGCCAAAGACATGCAGCTTTACACCATTCCCCGGCCGAACGACTACATTCAATCCTATCTCCCTGGCCTTTCCATAAGTGGGGGATTGATATTCTCGGTCCATTCCCGACTACGATAAGGCAACTGAAATTCTTAATAGTGGCGGTTGACTACTTTAGTAAATGGATCGAGGCGGAGCCAGTTGCAACCATCTCAGCGAAGAAGGTAAGAACTTTTCTTTGGAAGAATGTGGTGTGCAGGTATGGAGTCCCTCAAATGCTCATTTCAGATAATGGGACACAGTTTGCAAGTACAAGAGTTCGTGATTTTTGCAAAGAGGTCGGCATCCGAATGGCATTCACTTCTGTTGAACACCCACAGTCTAACGGCCAGGCGGAGTCGGCCAACAAGGTAATCCTTTCAGGTTTGAAGAAGCGTGTGCAAGAGTCAGGCGCTTCATGGGTGGAAGAGCTTCCCCGAGTGTTATGGTCGTACCACACGACTGTTCATTCAACGACCCGAGACACTCCTTTCAATCTGGTGTACGGAACCGACGCCATGATCCCGATCGAAATTGCAGAGCCTTCAGTGCGCGCTACGGCTTTTTCTGAAGAGGAATCCGACCAGGGAAGGCGAGTTGATTTAGACTTGATCTCAGAGACAAGAGAAAAAGCAAGAATAAATCAAGTAGCTGCCCATAGGAGAGCCGCCTTCAAATACAACACAAAGGTGAATCCAAGAGACTTTATCGTAGGCGACCTAGTTTTGAGGCTTGCTCAGCTAACACAGATGAAGAACAAGCTGTCTCCTAAATGGGTTGGCCCCTATAAAATTGATGATGTGGTCGGCAAAGGAGCTTACCGACTGAGGACCTTCGATGGAGGGTTGATACCGAGGACGTGGAACGCTGCAAATTTGCGCTTTTACTATAGCTAGCTTCTTTGTCCATTTGTATTAGGTGCACTCTTTTCCTAACTCGGTATTTTGTCCCTATAAAAATATGAGGGGTTTTTGCTGAGAAGGTTTTTAACGAGGCACCACGTTTTCAATTCTAATAAATGCAATCTCATTGCTCTCTATTATTGACTCCTAACATGTCTTATTTTAAAGGCACAAACTCGTCATTGTCGGCAAAAGTCCGATTGGGCGAGTATAAAGAACTCGAAGTCAAACTCGTGATTGTCGGCAAAAGTCCGGCTGGGCGAGTATAAATAACTCGAAGACAAACTCGTGATTGTCGGCAAAAGTCTGACTGGGCGAGTATAAATAACTCGAAGCCAAACTCGTGATTGTCGGCAAAAGTCCGACTGGGCGAGTATAAATAACTCGAAGACAAACTCGTGATTGTCGGCAAAAGTCTGACTGAGCGAGTATAAATAACTCGAAGACAAACTCGTGATTGTCGGCAAAAGTCCGTCTGGTCGAGTATAAATAACTCGAAGACAAACTCGTGATTGTCGGCAAAAGTCCGACTGGGCGAGTATAAATAACTCGAAGACAAACTCGTGATTGTCTGCAAAATTCCGACTGGGCGAGTATAAATAACTCGAAGACAAACTCGTGATTGTCGGCAAAAGTCCGACTGGGCAAATATAAATAACTCGAAGACAAACTCGTGATTTGTCGGCAAAAGTCGGACTGGTCAAACAATGGCGACTCCCTAACTAGGAGGACTCATCATATCAACTCGGAATTGGGACGAACATCGCCCGCTTTGAAAATCTTTCGGTCATGGCAGTCAGAATACTACCGAGTTTGTTTTCATCAAACTAAACTTTTAACTAGGATAAATTTTGCTCTTCTTCTATTCGGGATGTGGACGACAATTTGCATTGAGGTTCGAACTTTTAACTTAGAAAAGTTACGACATTTTTCTAGTCGGATTTGGGACGACTAGTTTCTTTCATTTTCGATTGTTAACTTGGAAAAATTATGGCATTTTTCTAGTCGGATTTTAGACGACTAGTTTCTTTCGTTTTCAAATTTTTAACTTAGAAAAGTTACGACACTTTTCTAGTCGGATTTTGGACGACTAGTTTCTTTCATTTTCAATTGTTAACTTGGAAAAATTATGGCATTTTTCTAGTCAGATTTTAGGCGACTAGTTTCTTTCATTTTCAATTTTTAACTTAGAAAAGTTACGACATTTTTCTAGTCGGATTTTGGACGACTAGTTTCTTTCATTTTGAATTGTTAACTTGGAAAAATTATGGCATTTTTCTAGTCGGATTTTAGACGACTAGTTTCTTTCATTTTCAATTTTTAACTTAGAAAAGTTACGACATTTTTCTAGTCGGATTTGGGACGACTAGTTTCTTTCATTTTCAATTGTTAACTTGGAAAAATTATGGCATTTTTCTAGTCGGATTTTAGACGACTAGTTTCTTTCATTTTCAATTTTTAACTTAGAAAAGTTACGACATTTTTCTAGTCTGATTTTGGACGACTAATTTCTTTCATTTTCAATTGTTAACTTGGAAAAATTATGGCATTTTTCTAGTCGGATTTTAGACGACTAGTTTCTTTCATTTTCAATTTTTAACTTAGAAAAGTTACGACATTTTTCTAGTCGGATTTGGGACGACTAGTTTCTTTCATTTTCAATTGTTAACTTGGAAAAATTATGGCATTTTTCTAGTCGGATTTTAGACGACTAGTTTCTTTCATTTTCAATTTTTAACTTAGAAAAGTTACGACATTTTTCTAGTCGGATTTGGGACGACTAGTTTCTTTCATTTTCGATTGTTAACTTGGAAAAATTATGACATTTTTTTAGTCGGATTTTGGACGACTATTTTCTTTCATTTGCCATTTTTAACTTGGAAAAATTATGGCATTTTTCTAGTCGGATTTTAGACGACTAGTTTCTTTCATTTTCAATTTATTCAATTTTTAACGTGGAAAAATTCTAGAATTTTCTAATCGGTATTTGGACGCCTGTTTGCATTGAGAATCACTTTTCAACTTAGATAAATTTTCCCGACTGTTATCACCGAGCTTCATTTATAAACTTAGAAAAATCTACTATTTTTGTTGTCGTCGAAACTAGGATGACTTTTTCAAGTATGGTACGATTTATATAACTTAGAAATATTTCATATTTTCATCACAATCGGGGAAAGAACGAGCATATAAGAATAACCAACAATGAAACTACGAGAAAAGAAAAAGCTTCATAAAGTTTTAACAGCAGTACAATAGAGTTCCAAGGTGACAACGCACCAAAGGCACAAAACATGAAAGTTGGATGATGTGCTGAAGTAAAAATCAGTCGTCTTCAGGAGGATCCACAAGCTCGCCATTCACAATTTCTTTGATGTAGCCAAGGCCTTCAAGGTCAATATCAGGATGAAGGAACTTTACTTGACTCGTAGCTGCGTCAAACCCCTGCACGAATTTCTTCAACGAATCCATTTTAGTGGAGTGAAGATCAACCTGCAATCCTTCAACTTCAGTTCTCACTAAGGACAACTTGGCTTCAAGAGCTTGAACCGCGGTAACACTCTTGTCTCGGGCAATTTTCAGTTCTTCAAGCTCCTTCTCCAAAATGGATTTCTCAGAAGCCCAATTTTTCCTCTCGTCATCAAAGGCGCGCCGACCCTCAAGCAACTTATCCCTCTCAGACTTTGCCCACTTCGCATCCGCCTTCCCTTTTTTCACGGCCTCTTCGAGGGAATTGATCTTTTTTCCCTGCTACTTGATCTCTCGGGCCATTCCGCGAATTTTATCTTCATTGATGAGAGACAAAGCGGACAGACGATTAGTTAGAGATTCAACCCCCTTCGCAATTGAAAAGGGGCTCATTTTCTCTAAGTCCTCCTTATCGCCCTCAAGCTGATCTGTATTGCGGATGTGGGACGAATGGTTAAATTTCTCGTCCCAGAAGGACAAGGCTTTCCTTGGTCGGTGCTGTGGTCAAGTGGTTCTCAGTTGTCCCCAATACACATACTCAGCGTCCGCTCAACCGACTGGACCTCGACGTCTTTTTCCAGCTCCTCTCCCCCGATCTCAGTCTCGAGATTCACTAGGGTGATGGGATTCTCGGTCTCCCGGCGACGTTTGAGGGGACTCTCGGCGACGCTATCCTTCTTTGGAGGGACCCCCGCACCACTCGCCTTCTCACCGACCGTTGCCATCTCGACGGCTTTGGAAGCTTCTTGCTGCTTCCATAACTTCCTCATCTCGCGATTGCTCAAGCTCGCCATTTTTCCTGCACAAGAGTTGAACACACATGTTACCATTATAAGAGAATGCAAAGATCAAGTGAAAGAAATGATAGGGGTTATCGACGAGAGACCGACTACCTATATAGATTCTCAATTCACCAGGTCTATTTTCTAAGTCTAGAAGCCTAGCGGTGTTGAAAATCGTTTGGAGCTCCTAAAGTTTTTTAACATCCTCTCGGTCCTCCTCGGCGACCTTCTCCAATGACAAACCACCATAGGATACCGCTCGCCGGTTCCAATACAAAGGGTATCCATCAAGCAAACTCTCATTACCAGGAGTACAACGAAGTTGAAAATACGACTTCTTAAAATCTTTGTAGGACGACTGGAACAATGTCAAAAGCCCTCGCCCATTGACCCCACCAACAGACACCCAACTAGTCCGCTTGCTCACTCGAGATTCAAAAAAATAGAAAAACTTATCTAAGGTAGGAGAAATACCAAGACCAATACACAAAATCTCAAACCCTCGGACAAACGCCCAACTGTTTGGGTGAAGTTGCGTCGGGGCTACATTCAGTGTCTGAAGCACCCCTTTTTCACACTCAGAAAGGGGCCACCTTACCCTAAGCCTCGAAATCATGGTAGTATAACAAAAGGTGAACCTCTCGGAGGAGGCCCCTATCACGCGTACGGGCTCCCTGTCAACACAGGGTTCGCAAATAATCACACTATCCCCCCCTCACACACCACATGCTCACTACAGAAGCTATCAACTGCGGCCCACGAGTTCATACAAGAATCGCAACGCAAGACATCATCTTTAACCCACTCACATAGTTCCCTATAGTTTATGGAGGCCATTACAGATGAATAGATTAACTTAAGCAACTACTAAGGTTTTCTTTTCTTTTTCTGCAAAACAAAAAGACCAATGGGTTTAAATAGACGCGTACCTAAGGGCACCCAACAACTCTTCCTCACCCAACAACTTCACCGGAACGCCGCAAACCACCATGGACCAAGAAAGATGAACCACCGCGAAGGAGATGCTAAAGCCCAAAAATGGAGGAAGTGAAAGCAAAGACCAAAGCAGTGAAAGGCCCTAATACATATAGGCAAGGGAAGCGTACCAAGAAATCCACCTTTTGAAAACGCACCGTTTAAACGAAGAGACTTGCATTTAAGAGTTACGGCGCAAGCTGGGAACGTTACAACTTTCAACAGTAAAGCTCCCCACACGTTTCAGGACACGTGGCGCTGATATCATCGTTTCACTAAAAAGCCACCCCGCAATAAATGCATATCACAGTAACGCAACACGAAGGGACACCTCTCGGACAGTTACGTGACAACATGTCCCACCATTCAGAGGGGAAGACGAATGCCCAACCTAATACCAATATTTCTCGGCGTGATACTGACCCTCACCACGGCGACTAGGCCACAAGCCCTCTCGCCTTACCGGCTCAGGGCTGGAAGGCAAGTGTACCTTCCCGGTAAAATGCCGACTAGACCCCCCCCCCACTCGTCTAATAATATCCGACTGGTTTCCCAGGCCACAAGCCCTCTCGCCTTACCGGCTCAGGGCTGGAAGGCAAGTGTACCTTCCCGGTAAAATGCCTACTGGACCCCCCCACTCGTCTAATATCCGACTGGTTTCCCAGGCCACAAGCCCTCTCGCCTTACCGGCTCAAGGCTGGAAGGTAAGTGTACCTTCCCGGTAAAATGCCGACTGGACCCCCCCACTCGTCTAATATCCGACTGGTTTCCCAGCGTACATCAACCCGGCCCTGGCTCAATTACATGCACCAGTGAGGGGCACTCGTCTTCCTCCCAGCAGGTCCCTTAGTACGGGCCTTGTCGGTAAAATCCCGACTTGACTAACCACCACTTACCCCACGGCCTCGAGATAAGAACGGTTAAGGAGAATCCCGATAATCTCGGGGCCCACGAAGCCCATGAACAGAAAAGTATAAAACCTAAAACCCTAGAGCTAAGACGGCAGATTACACTTTTCAATGCTCTGGCTCTAAGGAACGATCTGGGAAAAAACCCTAGTCCACCTTTTGGCCGGAACAATAACTAAAATATGTTAATAATAATATTATCTTGTACACCAAATTGTTCATATACATATTTTGTTAATAGTGTTAATTCTTACATCCAACGTGTAATCTCAATTTTATACTTTATTCTTTGACACTTCATCTTGTAGTAATAAAAATATCATTTTAATGTCTAAGTAAATTATGGCAAAGGCATGGCCACGGAACCTTCTACTAGGACCATGACTAGGAGGATACAGAAGGATTGGGTCAATGTTGAGGATAGTGGATCTAAGCTACTCTTGAGTTGGGTTATTACTTATAGCCCATGTGGTGTAGGATTTGAGGCCTATTAAGGCTTGTATTTCTTTTCGACCTAGTATTTTGGCCAAGTAGTGTAGAATTGATTTGGGCTACTAGATATGGAGCCTAGCTAGAATGTGGTATTACATTTATATGTGATTTAACAATCATTTAGAGTACATTGATGTACCATGTGACCGGCCAAGGGTGGTGCATATGGCATCCTTCAAATGCAACTCCAAGTGCTTCCTAAATCACATCTAAATGCAACCATCACATGTCTAAGATGCAAGAGCACATGGAAGCACATGGGAGAGCCATGTTTCAAATCAAATTTGGTGCCTAGAGTTTAAGTAAACCATACCATGGTTTAACTTAAACACTAGGTTAACTTAACTTCTCCTCGACGTTTCCTATCTCTATAAAAGGCTCCTATGCGCATAAATCTCCCACTTTGGGTTATAGAAGAGTTTCAATTTCAAAAAAATTCTCTCTCAAATCCAAAGCCAAGGGAACTAGAGGAGGTTATCCTCCTTAAGTACCTTCAACAAGGAAATCTTCCTTGTGTGCTTTGCTTCTTTTTCTTCCTTTTGTTGCAACCCAAAAATTTCGGATCTTGCGACATATGGTTTCGACATCCTTTTAAAGATCTCATCAATTAAGAAATGTCTGAACACCAGACTAATCCTTAATTAATGGTTTTGAAAATAGGTTCTTGGAGTCACCACCAATGTTTTACTCAAAACATATGGTTTCAAACTAAGTATTATTTTGTTCAAAAATTACGGTGAAATTTGATAAAGTTTAGGATTAAAAATACATTTAATAGTAGATTAGACCAAAAGTAATATTTTTCTTTTGGAAGTATTATATTATCTTAATAAACATATTTTATTAACAATTTTATATATATTTTGTTTAATATGAGATACACAATTATGATAATATATATATATATATATATATATATATATATATATATATATATATATATAGAGAGAGAGAGAGAGAGAGAGAGAGGAAGAATCAAATTACTCACAAAGTAACTCTTAATAAAGTTACTCCACTCAATAACTCATGGTATAAGTTAAATTTTATCGATCCAATTATTAAATTAAAAGTTATTAAATTTTTCTAATAATTAATATTGAAAAAATTGATTAGAAAATAAAGCAAGGATAAATATATTTTTTAAATTTTATATCTTAGATTTAAGATGAATAAATAAATTAAGTTAATTAATAATTTATTTAAAATGATAAAATTTAATTTATAAAAATAATATTTTAAAAGAGAAAGGTTATAATAACATCATGTAACTTTTACTAAGTATTACACCGCTCAATAACTTTATAAATTCAACCGTTATATTGAAAGTTTTTTACTCTTAGATCATATATACAAAATTTTATATTAATTCAAAATGATTTGATACTTCATTCTTGTAAAACAAAATTGACGAATATATACATTTCAAAATATATTAAAATATGAATGCTTTGATTACCTTTAAGTTGTTCAATTTTAACAAAATTTGATATAAACCTATAAAGTGATATGAACTTTCAATCCAACAGTTGGATTTACAAAATTCACATTTAATATAAGATTATTAAGCGGTGTAATACTTAGTAAAAGTTACACCGGTGTTATTATAACCTTTGTCATTTTAAAATATATAAATTATTATTTAAACTTTTAAATTTATAATAAATAATTTAAATTATATCATAATATTAATTTTAAATAGAAATAAGTAGATTGTTAATTATAAAAGTAAGTATATATATAAATAAAGATTAATTAAATACAATATAATTACTATTAATAATATAATTATTATATATTTATAACGGTTCGGACACACCGGAATGAGAGGGATCCAAAGATAATATAAGTATGAGATTGTATAGTTAAGAATGACTTAAATGAATTAATTTGTATTACTTATACTGACAATATGTATTTGCTTTTCTATAGCTTATCTCATCAGAACTTCACAGTTAAGTGTGCTTGACTTGGAGTAATACAGGGATGGGTGACCTTCTGGGAAGTTTCCCAGAAATTGTGTAAATAAGGACAAAACATGCTAAAAAGTGAAGTATTGTGAAATAGAATCCTTTATAAGAATAGCAAATCGAATTTGAGACGTCTAAAAAATAAATATTTAGTGACTGATTTAGAGGCAGTTAGTGCGACGGGTGCTGTAAGGGTCACAATTCCAATTTTGCGACGGATTGTGCAACGGTTCTGGTAACCGTTGCAAAATTCACTCGTGACAGATATTTTTGCGACAGTTGGTGAACCGTCGCAATGGTGTCTTTGCGGCAGTTCTAACTGTCGCAATGTAGGCCATATAACTGCTACAAAATCGTCATTTTCTTGTAGTGAAGTTGGATCCGTGGTTGATAATGTCTTCCTAAGAAGGAAGAAGAAACACCAAAGCATAAAGGAAAGATTCCTTTGTGAAGGTGCTTAAGGAGGGAGAATTTATCTAAAGCTCTAAGGACTCTTTGAGAGAATTCTCTAAAGTGAAAATCATATATCATCAAAATGTGGTCAACTACAAGTGTGTAGGGTATTTATAAGAGTGGGGAAGCTTGTGGGAGAAGTTAGGTTAACTAGAGTTTAACATGAACCATGGTATGGTCACTTTAAACCCTAGTTTTCCAAATTTGCATTTGAAATTCAAATTTGGAGCCTTGGCTCTCTCATTCACATCCAACTCACCCAACATTTCATGGAAAGAATGATCCTAAAGTGTACTTGGAGTGGGAGAGAAAGATTGAGCATGTGTTTGATTGTCATAATTATTTAGAGGTGAAAAAGGTAAAACTGGCTATTGTTGAATTTACTGATTATGCTAGTATTTGGTGGGATCAATTTGTGATTAACAGGTGCAGAAATGGAGAAAGGCCTATTTGTACGTGGGAAAAAATGAAGGTTGTCATGAGAAGGAGATTTTTTGATGGAGGACCATCCTTGAAGACACATGTGGTCCCCATCACTAGGTCCATGGTAAGAGAGTAGAAGAGGAGGAGGGAGCTCACACACCAAGGGACACCCTCTTTTTGATCATAGAGTACTAATTACTCTCCTAAGCCTCATTCGCATAGGGTTTATTTTATATGAAGTTATTTTCCATTTTTACCCTTGTATTTTGGGGTGCTTTGGACTTAGAATTTATTTTCCTTGTATTTCCTATTTTGCCCTTATATTTTAGGGCACTTAGAAGTTACGACTTTATTTCCTAGGTGATATAAATGTTTGGTCGTGACAATAATGGGTCTTTTGGGCTAAGAAGAGCATTGGCCCAAGTGGAAGGGCACCTAGGTTGCATTCTCCCATCATGCACCTAGATGTAGCCTAGCTTAACCCAAAAAAATCCCAGTTTTAGGGTAAGTGGGCAGTGCCTTTCTAGGGTTCATTTGGGTGTCATTTGATGTGCATTTCCTTCCCATTTAGTGAAGGAATGATCACCCAATGATGACCTAGCCATCACACTTCCCTAGGGTTTTGATGTCACCCCACACTTATAAATACCCTAAGCATCACTCCTTGTAAATACTTTGGATGTTGAATATAGAGAGAGCCATTATGCCTTTATATGATTCCTTAGTCTCCCTTGGATAATTCGGCCACCACCATCCCTATCTCTTTCCTTGAGAGTAAACCCTAGAAGTGGCCTTCATCACCCATGGAGTGAGCCAAACCTAGAGTGCCTTCTCAAACATTCCATCAAACACTTAACCTCCACTCTCTATTTTTGTCCATTCCCTCCATCAAAGACATCCCTTAAAGAGCTTTGATCCAAGAATTCAAGGCTTCCTTCTCATTGATCAACCTTTCTCCATCAATGCTAGCAAGGATGCCATCATGTGGTATCTAGAGCCAATGGTTCTTCAAGGGTAACATCTTAGTATCTTACAAATTCGGTCATGTCTTTGAGTCTTCTTGTTTGTCTTTTAAGTTGTGCTTAAATGAGTCATCATCTGGTCATATTTTCATTATCCATATTTCTTCTTTCATGTGTTGATTCATGCCATTCTCATTCTTGTGAATCATCTTGGTGCTTTAGGCTTCTTTGCTTTGGTTCCTACCATTTTTCTTTTAAATTTGAGTTGCTCGAAAAATTTGGCTGCATGATATAATGATGTTTTTTTTTATTTTATAATCCATCCGGTTTTGTCATAAGCTTGTCTCTTTTGAAACCTTGAAAGAAATTCCAAGTATTCATGCTTAAACATTGAAATAATAAAAAAAATGACATGCATGCCACTTGTTTGATGAAATGGTCGTGAACCTTTCAATCATGCATGCTAATTAGTTCTAGCATGTTCTACATCACTTAAATGTCATGTGTGATTAAATTCTTTGCACATTCTTGCTTGAAAAATTTTCAGCCCTTCCAATAATCTTGAATATTTCTTGTGCACTTGACATGCCTATAAGGTGTTTGATGATTTGAGCATGAAAGTAACTTTTATGTGCATAATTTTTCTATTGGACATTGCACATTAAAATCTTAATAAAAACACTCAAATCTTGTCTCATTGAGCTATTGAAAGTTACTAAGAGGATACTCCAAGAACTTGCTAATCAAACTAACAAACACAAGTGTAAAAATCAAGCAAAGGACAAATATAAATTTATAAAAAAAAAAGAAAAAAGAAAGAGTGGCTGGAATTTCGGAACATCAAAACCGCACCCTAGTCAAGTCTAAAAAGGAACAAAAGGATCAAAATAAAAAAAATAAAAAAAGGAGAAAAGCAAACCATTGCTAGACTTGTGGAATTTTGGACCAATTTTCACACCTTGGCACTTGGAGTCATTCTTGGACTATTGAACAATGCTTAATGGCCGAATGGGACATTTAATCAAACATGTTAAGTACATTACTTTCTTTTAAGCCTACTTGTTGAATTCCATTCTAGTGTCATTCTAGGACTAATTCTCTTGTGTGCTTGCCTTTCTTTAATATGCCTTAATTTTAGTTTTTGAGTCTTTCTTCTACTCTTAAGTTTCTCTCATCAATCTCCACTTGAGTTTAGCCTTTTTAATTGTGCCTTTTTAGTTTTTATTCCTTGGCTTCTTGTACTCTTGGTTTTGGTTTCTTCTTGGCCTAGGTGAGGAAAGCTTCTAAACACCATACACTCTCTTGGTGGATTGAGTGGAGGGGCTGTCCAAATTGTGTCCAAGGTTCTTTGGAGAATCACACAAAATTAAGAGAGCAAACACCAAGGAGAGGACTAACTTGGGTGTTCATTGTAAAGGCAAATTGGAGGCTTGAAGGCTTGAATTTTCTAGTTGTTTCTTTCTTATGAAATTTTTGGCCACTTGTATTTGGCCTTTGTTTCTTTGATTTTTTGGGTTGTAATTGACCTCTTTAAACCTAGTAGTTGTAGGGTAATTCGACTAGTGCTTGTGGGAGTGGCTTGAATACCACCAAGGTCACTTGAAGCTCCCACCCTAGGAAATCCGACTAGCACATGCTTTAATTGCTTTATTTTCATGCTTTATAGCTTTGGTAGTATAATTTTTAGGTTCTTTTATATTACTTGTTTCGTTTTAGAAGGCTACAAGTTGCCTACTAGAGGGACCATGGACACACACACCTAATTCTTGTGCAAAATTGTTTTTGTAAGAAAAGTGTAAAAGAGCTTAGTGATTTCTACTTGAAAAGGCTTGGTTTTTAAGTGATTCTTAATAGTCCACCTCCCTTGATAGTTCACTTTGTACACTTAAGCCTTTTTATACCACTCTTACACCTTAAAAACTTTTTGTGAAAACTTTTTATCACTCACTCTTTGTGAAAACTTTTAGTGCCAAATTTTTTGCAACAAATTTGTGAAAATCTTTTCTTCATCAAAGATGAGTGATCATTCTAGTGTACATGGTCATAATTCTTGTAGTACTAGGCCTAGTTTTAGAGATGAACCTAGAGAGTTAAAATGGTATTTGAGAAAAAAAAGAGGAGGAAAATCTAAAAAGAGAGGAATAACTTAGAAAAAGAGAAAAGAAGAATGCAAAGAATAATGAGGAAATAAGACAATTACTTGCAAGGTTAGTTGTGGGAGGGGAGTGATGGGTTCCTTCTCCATGAAATGATGTAGGGATGAAGGAGAGGAAGCCTTGCCCTTGATCTAGATTCAACAAGGTGGACAAAAGGAGGATATATGGTGAAGGAAAGGAGGTTGGCGTGAAATGATGGTGTTTGGGCGGAAGCACTTAGGGTGGAGGTGTTTGGGTGCTCAAAGTTGGCTCACTCCAAGGTAGGTGGAGGCCACTCTAGGTTTCCTACTCTCCAAGGGTGGAGATAGGAGGAGGCTAGCCGAAACTATCCTAGGGACTAAGGATGGATTTTGAGGCACAAAAGGCTCACTCAATATCATATAATCCAAAGTATTTACAAGTGGTGGGGTGTTGGGTATTTATAGGAGGGGAGGCATCTAGGGTTGCATTTGGAGTAGGCAAATGCATTCCAAATGAAATGCAAATGAACCCTAGATGCAACTTGGTGGCCAAGGATGGAATCTTTGGGTTTAGATTGGCTATATCTAGGTGCATGATAAGACCATGCAACCTTTGCCCTCCACTTGGGCCTAAGCCTTTCTAACACCAAAAATAGACCCAATAAGCACCAAAAATGTGTCACCCTCTAATTAACACCCTAGCCCAAAATTAAAAACCCTAATAATCTAGAGCACCCCATAATACAAGGGTAAAATGGGAAATACAAAAGAAAATAAATTCTAAGTCCTAAACACCCCAAAATACAAGGGTAAAATTGGAAATACAAGTAAAATAAATTGTATGACTAAAATACCCCAAAATACAAGGGTAAAATAGGAAATTAAAGACAAGGGCAAAATAGGAATAAAGAAATAAATGCTATAAAACCTAGGAGCTAAGGTCCAAAAATGGCCTTACTATCCCATTCCTCTTGCCTCCTTTAGTATATCACCTCTTGGTCTTCTCGACCTTAGTGTTATTCCATCATTCCCTCCCTCTTGAAAAGGATTTGACCTCAAATCAAGAGGTTCTTTATGGTGGACGTCATGACCAACAAAAACATAAAAGTAAGCATGAGAGGTAATAGTATATGATATAGATGGAAATTGCATCCTAAGAGGAGTGCCACTAAAAATGTTAGAAAGATTTTCTAAACTAAAAATACTAGACTCCCTAATGCTAAGGATAGGATCCTTCCCATGATGAAGTCTAGGTGTATAACTAAAACCTAAAAAGGTAAAAAGACTAAAACTATAGCACACTAATGCATTAGTCCTAAAAACTAGAACATCTTGCCTAAAGTACCCTATGTGGTAACCTATGCATTTCCTAGAAAACAAAGGAAATACAACTAGAAAATTTCCTAAGCAATTTTGGATTATATTATTTGTTGGATAGTTATGAAAAGAATTTGTTACAAGGAACCTTGAAGGTTCATATGTTATATCCAACAAATAATATATTCCATAAATTGGGTGCATTATTGACACAACTAAGGTAGGAAAAGTCCTACACAAAGGAAGGCTATCTACCTTGGGCACCACCAAGGAAGTAGCACAAGAAGTGGAACTAAGTGAAGTCCATTTCTTCTTCACTAAATCTTGAAGTTGAGATTCTTTTTCTTTAAAAAGGGTTTGTTTTTGAATCTCCACTTCATGACTAGTGGCAAAATGGGAGAAAGAGTTGAGGTCTTGATGAATAAAGAGAGTTTCTTTTAAATCATTTTCAATGGGAAAGTGACTCTCTTCAAGCATAAGCCCTTTGGAGGAAACATTATCCTCCTTACTCTTTTCTAAGAGTGTTTGTTGTTTTTCATTTTCTAACCACTCTTGAACTTTTTCTATGCTTTTCTTCATTTTTTCTTTCTTTTCTATTTTCTTTTCTTTTTCTTTTCTTCTAAGTTCTTCCTCTCTTTTTGTATTTTCCTCCTCATGCATACTCCTAGGGACTCTAACTTCTTTTCCTATTTGAGATCTAGTTGGAACAATCCTAGGTTTGGATCCACTAGTTTCTACCAACTTTGCAAGTAAATTTCTTATTTCCTCATTATTCTTTTCAAACTCTTTTTCTTTTTGTCTTAATTCTTCCTCTCTTTTTATATTTTTTTTAGGTACTCCTTGAGTTGCCTAAGTTCATCCCTAACACTATACCTAGTACTACAAGAATTATGACCATGTGCACTAAAATGATCACTCATCTTTGATCAAGAAAAAGGTTTTCACAAATTGTTTTCAAAGGGGTTAGAAAAGTTTTCACAAAGAGTGAGTGATAAAAAATGGTTTTCACAAAAGGTTTTCAAAGTGCAAGATAGGTAGGAAAAGGCCTAAGTGTACAAAGTGAACTTTCAAGGGGAGGTGGACTACAAAGAATCACTTAATAACCAAGCCCTATCAAGTAAAAATCACTAAGTCTTTTCTACTTTTCTTACAAAACAATTTGGCACAACAATAAAGTGTGTGTGTGCACGTTACCCCTAGTAGGCAAATAGCAAGCCTTCTAAACGAATTTGAAGACAAAGATAAAAGCCTAAACAATTATACTACCAAAAGCTCTAAAACATGCAAAAGGAAAGCACTTAAAACATGTTCTAGTCGAGGTCCTAGGTGAAGGTTTTCAAATCACCTTCAACTACACGAACTAAAACCAAGTTGAAGAGGTTTAGAAATGGCCAAATTACAAACCAAAAGAATGAAACTAAGGCCAAAAACAACAAAGAGGCCGAGAGAGAAAAGTAAGCAAAAAATTATACAAAAACAAGAATTTAAGTCTTCAAACTCCTCCAATTGGGTTCCTTCACAATGAACAAACGTGTTAGACCTCTCCAAGTGTTTGTTCACTCCTTTATGTGTGGTGTAAGTCCCTCCAAAGGCTAGGCTTGGATTCGGTTCACCCCTCCACTCAAATCCACCAAAGGTATGAAAATTGACTAGAGTGGTTTTTCACCTACAATCAAAATGAAACCAACCCAAAGCAAGAGTCCAAGAAATAAAACTGAAAAGCACAATTAGGAAAGGATAAACTCAGAGAGAATTTATGGAGACAAAAAAAAAGAGGCCAAGAAAGACAAGCAAAAAAAATTAAGACTCAATCAAAGAAAGGAAGCACTCAAAGAGTAATCCTAGAAAGGCACTAGAATTAGGTTAGTGTTTAGTCCACTTGATTAGGTCCTTTATATGTTTCGGTCCAGCCAAAGGTCCCAAATTAAGGTCAAAATGTCATAAGTCCAACTCCCAAATGCATAGGTATTGGTCCAAGTCCACAAGTCTAGCAACAAGTCCTTTTTGGTCCAAGAATTTTTTTTTTGTTCTAGTCTTTTTCTTTCTTTTCACGGCAATGTTTTCTTTTATATGTCTTGGGTCCGAAATTTTTTGTTAAATTAAGCCCAAATGTTGCTTAGGTTTTGCACTTGTGGATGGTCAAAAATTAGGTTAAACTTTAGGAGAGGAAGTGATGACAAGTGGCGGTTTCTTAGAGGTACCTTAAGGAATCTTTTTAGTGGAAATTGTTTTGTACAAGTTAGTACAAGTTGTTTGCACAATTTTTTTTTTTTTCAGCCACCTCTTAGATTCTTTTAGGGTTCCTTTAAGCATACAAAATTAACCAAAACAAGTGGAATGCAAAGGAAAAGTGGGCAGCAAGTTATATGCATGTGCAAGGAAGCATTTCACACATGGAAACTCAAAATTACAAGGAACATGCTAGGACTATTTAGCATGCATGAATGACCTCTAAAAAGCTTCTAAATGTCACGCCCACTATCATGCAATATGGCATATATTTTGATCATGTAGTCATGCAAAGTGTTTGGGCACATACATGGAAATTTTTGTTGACAAATTATAGGAAACATACAAAGACAAAACTTTTAGGTGGATTCAAAAATAAAAAGCATATTCATGGCATTTTCATGTGAGACTCAACCTAAAATTTAGAAAAGCATGGTAAACCTAACAATGGAACCTAAAATTGCAAGGAAGGCTCACAAAGAACAAGGTGTGAACCCCAAAGCTATTCGGCCATACAAAGAAAACAAGAAGAAGGAAAGTGACCGAAAGCAAAAGACTCAAAGGAGACACAAAAAGATTAGATGTTACCCTTGTAGAACCTTGGCTCTGATACCACTTGATGGGTTCCTTCTCCATGAAATGATGTAGGGATGAAGGAGAGGAAGCCTTGCCCTTGATCTAGGTTCAACAAGGTGGACAAAAGGAGGATATATGGTGAAGGAAAGGAGGTTGGCGTGAAATGATGGTGTTTGGGCGGAAGCACTTAGGGTGGAGGTGTTTGGGTGCTCAAAGTTGGCTCACTCCAAGGTAGGTGGAGGCCACTCTAGGTTTCCTACTCTCCAAGGGTGGAGATAGGAGGAGGCTAGCCGAAACTATCCTAGGGACTAAGGATGGATTTTGAGGCACAAAAGGCTCACTCAATATCATATAATCCAAAGTATTTACAAGTGGTGGGGTGTTGGGTATTTATAGGAGGGGAGGCATCTAGGGTTGCATTTGGAGTAGGCAAATGCATTCCAAATGAAATGCAAATGAACCCTAGATGCAACTTGGTGGCCAAGGATGGAATCTTTGGGTTTAGATTGGCTATATCTAGGTGCATGATAAGACCATGCAACCTTTGCCCTCCACTTGGGCCTAAGCCTTTCTAACACCAAAAATAGACCCAATAAGCACCAAAAATGTGTCACCCTCTAATTAACACCCTAGCCCAAAATTAAAAACCCTAATAATCTAGAGCACCCCATAATACAAGGGTAAAATGGGAAATACAAAAGAAAATAAATTCTAAGTCCTAAACACCCCAAAATACAAGGGTAAAATTGGAAATACAAGTAAAATAAATTGTATGACTAAAATACCCCAAAATACAAGGGTAAAATAGGAAATTAAAGACAAGGGCAAAATAGGAATAAAGAAATAAATGCTATAAAACCTAGGAGCTAAGGTCCAAAAATGGCCTTACTATCCCATTCCTCTTGCCTCCTTTAGTATATCACCTCTTGGTCTTCTTGACCTTAGTGTTATTCCATCAGGGAGGCTAGTGGATCAAAACCTAGAGTTCCCCCACCTAAGTCCTCAAAGGGCAAGGGGGTTAGAATACCTACGTGCATACATTAGGAGGTGTCGCAACCCGAAATTTTTTGATATCGCGACCTATGGTTTACACATCCTATTAAAATTTCATCAATTAAGGAATGCTCGAACACCAGACTAATCCTTGATTAATGGTTTTGAAAATTAGGTTTATGGAGTCGCCACCAATGTTTTACTCAAAATATTGGAAAAACAAAAGGTTTTAAAAATTCAATAATGGCCTCGATAACCAAAAATTGGGTTCTGGGGTCGATTTCGTGTAGGGAAGGTATTAAGAACCCCTACAACGTCCTAAATCGGTACACTATGATGAATATAACACGATAAGAATTAATAATATAAATATTTAGTCCCCTTTATTAATTTTTAGTTACATACTTGAAATTTAAATTAAACGGTTTATCCTAAAACGTTTACATGATTATTTTTATTATAACAATATCTATTAGAGATGAGGAATAAAAAGAAGAGAAGAAGATTGATTGAAATGCCTCTTAATAAGCTTTAATAGATTTTCAAATATGGAGACTTTAGGTGCTTTGTGCCAACCTTTCACACTAACAAATTCCGCACAGATCTCAAGAAATACAAAAAGAGAGAGAGGATGAGAGATTTCGAATTATATGGACTTCTAGATGAATTTTTTTGGCCTCGAGAATAGTGTTAGTGTATACTAATTATAGACATTAGAAGTGACCAGAATGGCCCGTTCCAGATCTGGAATGGCCCGTTCTGGACCCTTTCGTTGTTCGTTAATTTCGTATCTTGAACGGTCTATTCTTAAACCAGAATGGACCATTCCATAGTTGAGTTTAACACATAACTTCTTGTGCTGGAATGACCCGTTCTAGACTAGGGTTTTAGACCTTTTTTGTGGTTAGGAACTGATGGAATCATGCTTTGGAGTGCAAGAGGTGACATACTCAAAGAACCAAGAGGAGTTGGCTAGACATGAAGGTTTGGGCCAGTCAGGGCCCAATGGGCCTGATGGGCCTGGGAAGGCCCAAGTTGAACTTTTCATGGGCCATATTTTGTTATAGCTATTTTCATATGTTTTGTATACATCATGTTAGTATAGGTATCATATATTTTGGTCTTGTATTTTGGACCACATAGAGTAGCATTTTAGGTTTTAGGCTAGTTGGGCCTAGTTTTGGGCTTCATGGGCCTTTGGGCTTTTGGTACCCAATATTGGGCTCATTTTCATTCTTGTAATTTTTCCTTTCCATTGTAATTGTTTGACCAATGTAATTAGGTCATTAGAATAGGAAAATACAAGGAATACTAAAGTATGCTAATTAGGTTAAATTAGGTTTAATTTGGAAGTCATTTAAGTTACATTTGAGTCACATGTTTAGCACCATGGGTGGCTGAAGATGTGCCACTCAAATTAACCCTAAATGACTCTCAAATCACACCTAAATGCACCTTGGCACCTAAATTTTCGGACTTAGACATGTGCACCAAAGTTTGAATTCAAAATTCAAATTTGAATTCAAAATTCAAATTTGAATTCAAACTTTAGGCGCCATTTTGTGAGGCTTTAGTTTAGGCACCTATGGGTCATAATTCCGTGCATACTTAAGCCATTCTTTCACCTTTTGTATTCACTTTTGATCATAATTGAAATTTGTGAGCCATTGGCCGAGTTTCCTCTCTCAAAAGTCCCTTAGAGTTCATCTTCAAAACCTTAGGATTTCACCTTAGAATCCTCCTCTTTGAAGTGTGCTCTCCATTGATGCTTGAGCTTGGATGCTTCCCTCCTAGTTCTAGGTTGAGTGCATCCGTGAGTTCTTAAGCTTCTAAGTGTTCTTGAGTTGAAGAATCAAGCCTCCATTGAAGAAGATCCGGCCTAAGCAAATCCGTGGAGAAGATCATCCATCACTTCTCCTAAGTTTGCTATCATTTTTGGTATCAAGAGCAAGGTTCTTCAAGGAGATAAGTTCTTCTTCTTGTGTCCGTCTTCTTCTTGTGATTTTGTGTTGTTCTTGCTGTTCTTATTGTTTTGTTAGAGTTTCAATTCGGATCTATATGCTTTGTCTCACATTTTTTGTTCCATAGATCCATTGGTTGATTGTTTTTGAATTTCTTCCTCAATCAACTTGTTTAGGAACTATTTGCTTGTGCTATTTTGATTTTATTTTGAGTCTCTCCATTCTTGTATGTGTCCGTGATTGGACCTCATGCATTGCATTTAGATTTTGGTTTTGAATCTATGTTTTGTCTTAGAAGTTTGTGTTTAATCCTTACATGTTGCCAATTCCTTGAATAGCATGTTTAACCTAGTTTTATTTTGATTTTTGTGTCTACATATTGGTCTCGGTCATTGCTCATTTTGTGCCTACCTATATGTGCTTTTTTCTTTACCTTATTGTGTTCATAATTTGCTATTAGTCCTAGCAAGTTTCTTTAGAGTTAGGTTTCTATTATGTTCTTAAGTTTTCAAATCACATTCCATTGAAAATCTTATAAAAAATTTTGTGACTCAAAATTTCAAGTGTAAACCTACTTCTAGTGCACTCTTCTTGTGGATTCAAATTTTAAAAAAATTAGAGGCTGAAAACAGAGATAAAACAGAGCCTAAAGTGTTCAAAAGATCAAAAAAGAAAGGAGTTCAAAAGGAATCCAAACCAAAAACCTAAAGACTAGTGCACTAGTTACTCAAGTTACTTGAAATTTGACCTAATTTTTGGCTGTTTTGTTTTCTCATTTTTCTATAGCTTGGAATCATATAAAATTTGAAACAAAAGGCAAATATACTCTCTGGACTCTTAACTTGAAGATAGAAAAAGAAAGAATTAAAAAAAAATAGAGAAAGAAAATTAAAAGGAAAAAGCCGAGAGGTATACAAGTTGAAAAACCTACTTGATTCCTTGTAATTGTTTTGGCTACTACTTTTGCTATACTTGTCCAATTGTCTTCAAATTTTTTTTGTTTTGTTCATCTATTCTAGTACCTATCTAGGAACTCTTCTCTCTGAGTGATAGCTTTTATTTGGAGTCTTAATTTTCAGTTTTACTTGTTGAACCTCTTTGAGTCTTGTCATATACATCTATTACTCTTAATTTTGGTATAAGCTTTTCAAATTGTGCTTTTATTGCTTGTCTAGTTTTCTTTCAATAAATTCCTGTGCTGGAAGTGGCCTCAAATCCTTGCTCAAGGATCAAGCATTGCTCAACAAAGATTAGGAAAAGTTTGGACACTAAGACCTAAAAATTTGACCTAATTTAGTGACCAAAACTTCTCCTAAACTTCCTTCACTTGAGTGACCATTCCTTTCGCCTTGTGAGGCAGCCACCATTAACCTTTTTTGTTGTGATTCTTTGCAGGTCCAGGAGTGTCGCCACCCGCCGAAACGGACCTTGGCATTCGCGACGATGGTCGGACTCGTTTTTATAGTTTTGAAAGATGATGGATTGTTAGAACGACTTATTCTCAAACTGAGACCTCATCGAACTAACAATTTTATTAAATGATTCACCAATCCATGTTAATCCCAAGCGGGATCCTCCATGGATTAGTGGTTTTCACAAAAAGAAGGGTTCTTGGAGTCGCCACCAATGTTTTACTCAAAACATTGGAAAAAGGGATAAGGCAATTGATTTTCGCAAATCAACCTTGGCCATTACAACCAGAGTTGGGTAAGGGAGTCGGTTACGTGCGGGGAAGGTGTTAGCACCCCACAACGCCCCATTAGGGTTCCCTATGACGGATTATTTCATAAATAACAGTGTAAAATTACTAAATTACCCCTATTTATTATAAACGATTATAAATTAAATATCTACATGATGACAAAATTAAATATGCGACAATCAGAAAGCAATAAAAGAAGGGATTTTAAGAAAAACCTCTTGAAGCGTGCTTTTATATATCTAAACAGATGTTAGGAGGCTTTTTGGCGCTCCCTCCCACTACACGCTCGCTCGCTCCTTCCCTAAAAATTAATCTTTACTATGGAAATCAAAAAGATTTCCCTTCGACTAGTTCGAATTCTCAAGCTAAATGCTCAGAACTCAAGAACTTCGTCGGATCGGCTCTCAGAGAGAATTCTAGGGCAGAACACTGCTCAAAAACCCCAGAATACTCAAGAAGAGAGTCCAAGAAGTGTGGAAAAGTGTCAAATGACGTCCAAATGACGTCTTATTTATAGGGGTGAGGCGCAGTACGGCCCCTGGTGTCAATACGGCCCGTATTGAAGTTTTGAACTTCAATACGGCCGTATTGAATTCAATACGGCCGTATTGAGGTTCAAAAGCATCAATACGGCCGTATTGGTTTCAGTACGGCCGTATTGCAGTTCAAAAATGCAATACGGGCCGTACTGAGCTCCAAAGAGGCCGTTTTGAGCTCCACTCCTCTCACTTTCTTATTTTTAGCTACTCTAAGACCTCTAAACCTACAGATAGTCATCCTATGGTCTTCTGGGAGTCCTTCTGGCTGACTTTCCATTGATCTTTGATAGTCTTCAAGTCTTATTTCCGACCCGGACAATTTTAGGGGTCTACAGCTGCCCCCCCTTTACTTAGTCAAGCGGCTTTTTAGTGTACCGGTTGACAAGTAAAGGAGTTGACCCAATTGTCCGGGGAGTAGGCCATCCTTCTGACTTGTAGTGTCTTCCGGTGGAAAATTGTTGAGTAGCCTCTCCAGGTTGAGTATTAGTCGTCGCCTCTCCAGGCTCATGCATACCTCCGTGTTCTTGACAACCTCGGGGTAGCTGAGTACCGCCTCTCCAGGCTTAGCTTCGCTCGCCGCCCGAGCCAGAAGCTGCATACCTCCGTGTTCTTGACAACCTCGTGGTAGTTGCATACCTCCGTGTTCTTGACAACCTCGGGGTAGCCGAGTACCGCCTCTCCAAGCTATACCAACGTGTTCTTGACAACCTCGTGGTAGTTGCATACCTCCGTGTTCTTGACAACCTCGGGGTAGCCGAGTACCGCCTCTCCAGGCTATACCAACGTGTTCTTGACAACCTCGTGGTAGTTGCATACCTCCATGTTCTTGACAACCTCGGGGTAGCCGAGTACCGCCTCTCCAGGCTATACCAACGTGTTCTTGACAACCTCGTGGTAGTTGCATACCTCCGTGTTCTTGACAACCTCGGGGTAGCCGAGTACCGCCTCTCTAGGCTATACCAACGTGTTCTTGACAACCTCGTGGTAGTTGCATACCTCCGTGTTCTTGACAACCTCGGGGTAGCCGAGTACCGCCTCTCCAGGCTATACCAGCGTGTTCTTGACGACACTGGCAGTTGCATACCTCCGTGTTCTTGACAACCTCGGGGTAGCCGAGTACCGCCTCTCCAGGCTCTGCTTCGGTGTTTCTGGCAACCTAGGCAGTTGAGTTTGCCCTCTCCAGGGTCTGTGATGGTTTTGTCTCCACAGTCCACGATGCTGCTTCGACGATTTGTTTTTGATTTTGGTGCCGCTGAGGGCTGGATAACGCAGGGATCCGTCTAGGGGATGTGCAGTTACTCATAGGTTCTTGTGTCCCAATTTTGCATTGCGTAATTGGTGCCCATTGAGGAATTTCTGTTTCCTTGGGGATGCAGACACAAAGATGCTCTTTCTGATGTGAGCGGTGCCTTATGGTTGGCTGACGTCCTTTCGACGTTGGTGGAGTATCCCGGTTATCCTTATTCGGGTGACTCTTTTTGTTTTTCTGGTTTTGTTGCCTCTGTGTAGGCTATTATCCGCTGGGGGATTCTTTCGTATGATTTTGTCTCCACAGTCCACGATGCTGCTTCGACGGTTGTTTTTTATTTTGATGCCGATGAGGGCTGGATAACGCAGGGATCCGTCTAGGGGATGTGCAGTTACTCATAGGTTCTTGTGTCCCAACTTTCCATTGCGTAGTTGGTACCCATTGGGGAATTTCTGATTCCTTGGGGTGTAGACACAAAGATGCTCTTTTCTGATGTGAGCGATGCCTTATGATTGGCTGACGTCCTTTCGACGTTGGTGGAGAATCCCGGTTATCCTTATTCGGGTGACTCTTTTGATTTTCCAGTTTTTGTTGCCTCTGTGTAGGCTGTTATCCACTGAGGGATTCTGTCGTTGATTTTGATTGGCCTCTTCTGTTAGGCGGATCATCTTGACGTTCAATGATTGGCTCGATGCCGAATTCCGCTTGGGGAATGATTATTGATCTTTTTGATTTTTCCTCCTTTTGAAGGAGTACCTCTAAGTAGGCAAATGTGGATTGAGGATTTGACGTATCCCAGAGTATTATTTAGGAAGCCTCTGCAGGCTTAGCTTCACTCATCGCTTGAGTTGGAAAGCTATCTTCCACTGAGGAAGTCTGAGTCTTTTGACTCGGATATTTCGTGTTTGGGCGACCATTGCTTCCATTGTGGAATTTTACTGATCTTGCTTTGATAGCTCTTACTGGAGATTTGATCCACGAGAGTGAGCTGAGAAGTCTCTGGGGAGTATTATTTCGACAAGCCTCTCCAGGCTCAGTTATTCTGTGTGATGAGGGAGTATTATTTCGGCAAGCCTCTCCAGGCTCAATTATTCTGTACGAGTATTATTTCGGCAAGCCTCTCCAGGCTCAGTTATTCTGTACGAGTATTATTTCGGCAAGCCTCTCCAGGCTCAGTTATTCTGTACGAGTATTATTTCGGCAAGCCTCTCCAGGCTCAGTTATTCTGTACAATTTGTTGGGTTTTCTGTATTTTGCCTTTTTTTTGTTGATTTTTGGCTTTTTCTGTATTTTTGCCTTTTTTGTCGTTTTTTGGCTTTTTCTGTTGACTGCTGTCATACACAAGCAATTTTTCTATTTTTCTATTTTATGCTATTGCCTCATGATAAGGTTTTTGAATGTGCAACTAATGTGTGTATGATGCATAAAATGCAAGTTTAATTATTTTGTTAATGTTTTTAGAAAAATGAATGGCTCTCCCTATCCTCATTTTCTTGGAGGAATTTCTGTCGTCGTCGTGAGGGAAGATTTTTGTGAGCCTTTTATGCAGGAGATTACGGATTTTATAGGAACCCCTCCAATTTTCTTTATTGACCGATTATTAAAGGAATTTCGTACAATTTTTATGAAATACCAATTTAGAGGCATAAACACATGGTCAAGAGAGAAGAGAAAATGAATAGATATTTTATTGATATTCACAAGTGTTTTTACAGAAAGATATACAGAAGGAAATTTCTGAAGAATGGCTGGCCAGGGTAGGCTATATACATTGGGCTTAACAATTATATCTGTAACTATTGCTCTTTACATTCCCCTAGTTGCTTCGGGTGAGATGCCTGAGCCAGGAGTGTAGATGCTGCAAGACGCTTGCTTCTGGAAGATAATCACTTGAACCGCCTTTTGGTTTTCGATTCAAGTGATCGTTGCTTGCTTTGTTTTTGCATCTTATTCTTTTGCCCCTAATTTTTGTCTAGGACGTATCCTAGCGGGGGATAAATTCGCCTTTGTTCTGCCTAGTACCCTTGTACTGGCGGGCTTTTTATTTTGCCCTAACTTTTGCCTAGGACGCCCTTTTTGGGTTTTCATCCTAGCGGGCCTATGCAAGCAACGTCTTCAAGCGTAGTACTTCTTTACCACGTCAGCGTTGACTGGGTATCGAAGTTCTTCTCCATCCATGTCTGTGAGGATCAATGCTCCTCCTGAGAAGGCTCGCTTCACCACGTATGGTCCTTCGTAATTCGGGGCCCACTTTCCGATTTTGTCCATTTGAACTGGTAACAACTTCTTCATTACCAACTCTCCCTCATGGTAGACTCGAGGGTGGACTTTCTTGTCAAAATCCTTTTTTGATCTTCCTCTGATAGGCTTGACCATGGCATATGGCGTTCAGCCGTTTCTCTTTGATAAGGTTCAACTGGTCGTATCGGCTTTGAACCCATTCTGCCTCGAAAAGTTTTGCTTCCATGATTACCCTTAGAGAAGGTATTTCGACTTCGACGGGTAGAACTGCCTCTATCCCATAGACGAGGGAGAATGGAGTAGCTCCTGTAGATGTGCATACTGAAGTCCTATAACCATGAAGAGCGAAGGGTAACATCTCGTGCCAGTCTTTAAATGAGACAACCATCTTTTGCACTATTTTCTTGATGTTCTTATTGGTTGCCTTGACTGCCCCATTTATCTTCGGCCGATATGGGGAAGAGTTGTGGTGTTGGATCTTGAATTCTTGGCACAGTTCTTCCACCATTTTATTATTCAGATTAGATCCATTTTCAGTGATGATTTATTTCTCCATGTTTCCACTAGATTATTCTAAAATCATTTGGGACAAGAGGAAAGAAAGGAAAGATGTTTTTGAAAGTTTGTGTTTTAGAGGGGATTATTATTATTTTGAAAATGGTTTTTGTAAGAATGGGTGGCCAAGGTAGGCTCATGTGTTTAGGCTTGTTTGATTAAACACTTATGAAGTTAAGAAAGTCTTTGTTTATTGACGTTGTGATTTGACAACTTAGATAGCTTCCCTTGAACCTTTCTTTTTGAACTCGGTTCATGGTACCATCATGGATTTCTTTTGTTTTTGTTCATTTTTGCAACCCTAATTTTTGCCTAGGTCACCCTTTTGTGGGATTCCTAGCGGGTTCTTTGCTCTTATTTTTGCGCAGTCCCTCTTTTGGGTTTCCTGCCGAGCTTTTTTTTTTATGATTTTTGTTTTTGAAGGATTCTTTTTACCCATGATGGCACTTGTCGAGGCCAAGGGAAGGTGCTCCAAGTTGTCACACACACTTCCACATAAAAATGATGCGGGTTTATTATTATTAAGATGATTTTAACCTCATTCATGTTTATTCAAACAGGGTTAAAAATAATGTGGTTTAGAATTTTATTATAAGCAAGAAAAGAAGCAATGAATGATTTTATTATAATCATAGCGGAAACATGTGTCCTTATTTCATCACCGATATGGGTCCCAATGTTGACTTTTTTTTTTTTTTTTTTTTTTTTTTTTTTTTTTTATCTCTCGGCCCTGCCCCCAAATTCACAGTCTCCAATTTCTCTTGACACGGTTGGAGTATACGAGCTTTTTGATCTAGCAGTCTTTGCAGATCCGGAGAGATGGCCTCCTCATCACTCTCCAACTCAACCCATTCATCCTTAACTTCCGGATCCCGGTCAGAGCGAACAATTACAGACATAATTATTTTATTGGTTCTGTTTTGGTTTAGAATTATTAATATTAATAAGAGAAAGAGAGAAAAGAACAAAAGAGAGAATGATATGTGAAAAATGCCTCTTTATTGATATGTATTAAAATTTGTACGAAGACCCTTATTTACATGAAAAGGTTCTCATGATCTCGGGTACTGATCATGAGCCCCTAAAAGAAGAATATGGAGGGGCCCTATCGTGGCTTGATCTTCTCTCTACTCCTGCTTCGGCAGAGGATTCTTGCTCACGTCGGGCACTGTCGAATCGAAGGTGACCCACCCGGCATCAATAAGGTCTTGGACCTTGTATTTGAGAGCCTTACAGTTCTCCGTTGAATGTCCTGGTGCCCCCGAGTGGTATAGGCATTTATCTTGTGGTTTGTACCACTCGGGATAAGGTGGATCCATCTTCCTTGGTGGAACGTAAGCTAGAAGATGAGCTTCCACTAGCTTCGGCAGGAGGTCGCTATATGTGGTCGGAAGTTTATCAAGCTTCCTCACAGGGTTATACTGCGACTTTCCTGACTTCGAAGTGGAAGAAGATGAAGAAATGGTTATGGCGTTGACTCCTCCCTCCTTCTTCTTCCCGAAGGTCTTCTTAGCTTCGAATGATTGGGAGGGCTTAGCTAGCTTCCCACTTTTCAGCCCTTGTTCCACCCTTTCTCCAATGGTGATGATGTCCGAGAAGAGTGTTGTCGTATTCCCTATCATTTTGTCATAATAGGGACCGGTCAACGAGTTTATGAACAAGGACACCGTCTCCTTATCCGACAGCGAGGGTTCTATTTGTGCCGCCAACTCCCTCCATCGTTGGGCGTACGCCTTGAAGGATTCATCATTTGTCTTACTCAAGGCTTGAAGATCGGACCTATCGGGTGTTAGGTCGATGTTATACTTATAGCGCTTAAGAAAGGCATCGGCCAACTGCCTCCATGTGCACACTTGATTTCCATCCAGCTGCATATACCAATTGAGTGCGGTTTCAGCCAAGCTCTCTTGAAAGCAATGAATTAAGAGATTTTCATTGGTAGCATATGCAGCCATTTTTCGGCAATACATGGTGAGATGACTTTTGGGGCAAGTCGATCCCACATATTTTGGGAAATCTGGCACTTTAAATTTGGGAGGGAATTGGATGTCCCTCACCAAGCACATGTCGGCGGCATCTTTGATGTCAAAATCATGCCCCTCCATAGCTCTTAGCCGATCCTCAAGAGCATGGAATTGTTCCTTTGAAACCTCGGGCTCTTTAATCATGATCCCCGCCCCAAGGGGTACAGCTCGTGGAGGTTCTTCCTCGTGCTCCTCCTCCTCATGATGATGGGACTCATGGTCATTGTGGTGAGACCCATGTACATTATGATGACGCATGAGCTCCATCATTTGCGCCATTTGTTCTTTGAGCTGCGAGAGCTCGGCTGTAAGCTTCTTATTTTGGTCCTCCAGCGCTTCCATCTTCTTGATTTTCTGTGCGCGTGTGAGGACAGAGAGATGACCAGCCACTTTCTAAAATGAATGCTTAATTAGTTTATTTTATGGAATGAATACGCTCTTGACATGAGCTTGATAACCCTCCATTTTTAAGGCGCTGCCTTTTTAAAACAGAGTGTTACCACCCTCCTTGACTTATGATCCCTCCCCAACGGAGAATCTCGATAATTATGGGTCTCTTTTACTCATGTCAAGAGGTATTGGTGAACCTAAAATGCATGGTTTATGAGGATGCATGATGTCTTATTGGTAATGATGTACATGCTCCTTACTTTTATTATATTTTCACACATGGTCTTTCCTCTCATGTCATGGTATTTTCATGCATGGGGATTATTCTTAGACCTTATCACGAGGCTTTATTAATGCACAAACAATATCACATAAACCTATACACAAACAATTCACTCATCCACGAACAGTCACGAGCGAATCACGAGGTAGGGGTATCCTGCAGAAAAGTGCATATTCAAGGTGGTTCTAACTGTTCTCACCGGTCTGAGGCCCCCAAGGTGCCCCCATTATAGGGACCCAATTCCTCTTGTCGTAAGTCGATGGAAAGTTCCAACGCACTGTCGGACTTGAGTTCATGGTTATCACCTTGAGTGATGTTTTCCGACAACGGTCTACGGGCACCTATAGACCCATTCGACAACCGGCCGTACTAGCATCCACTCCCTATGGCTTTCCACTCATGCCCCCGGGTATAGAGGGAACTGTTGTGTGCAAAGGTTTGTGTGCAGTTTGTATTTCAAACAAGTGCGAAATTTAAACATACAACAGTTATTAAAGCCAAATAAATAAAACATGTTATTATACAAGCGAGGGGTAATGAAGTAATTTTAAACTATTATTTTAGAAATAATCCATCACTAAATGGGATTGACTCTCGAGGCTTCCCCAGTGGAGTCGCCATCTGTCGCCACCCGCCGAAACGGACCTTGGCATTCGCGACGATGGTCGGACTCGTTTTTATAGTTTTGAAAGATGATGGATTGTTAGAACGACTTATTCTCAAACTGAGACCTCATCGAACTAACAATTTTATTAAATGATTCACCAATCCATGTTAATCCCAAGCGGGATCCTCCATGGATTAGTGGTTTTCACAAAAAGAAGGATTCTTGGAGTCGCCACCAATGTTTTACTCAAAACATTGGAAAAAGGGATAAGGCAATTGATTTTCGCAAATCAACCTTGGCCATTACAACCAGAGTTGGGTAAGGGAGTCGGTTACGTGCGGGGCAGGTGTTAGCACCCCACAACGCCCCATTAGGGTTCCCTATGACGGATTATTTCATAAATAACAGTGTAAAATTACTAAATTACCCCTATTTATTATAAACGATTATAAATTAAATATCTACATGATGACAAAATTAAATATGCGACAATCAGAAAGCAATAAAAGAAGGGATTTTAAGAAAAACCTCTTGAAGCGTGCTTTTATATATCTAAACAGATGTTAGGAGGCTTTTTGGCGCTCCCTCCCACTACACGCTCGCTCGCTCCTTCCCTAAAAATTAATCTTTACTATGGAAATCAAAAAGATTTCCCTTCGACTAGTTCGAATTCTCAAGCTAAATGCTCAGAACTCAAGAACTTCGTCGGATCGGCTCTCAGAGAGAATTCTAGGGCAGAACACTGCTCAAAAACCCCAGAATACTCAAGAAGAGAGTCCAAGAAGTGTGGAAAAGTGTCAAATGACGTCCAAATGACGTCTTATTTATAGGGGTGAGGCGCAGTACGGCCCCTGGTGTCAATACGGCCCGTATTGAAGTTTTGAACTTCAATACGGCCGTATTGAATTCAATACGGCCGTATTGAGGTTCAAAAGCATCAATACGGCCGTATTGGTTTCAGTACGGCCATATTGCAGTTCAAAAATGCAATACGGGCCGTACTGAGCTCCAAAGAGGCCGTTTTGAGCTCCACTCCTCTCACTTTCTTATTTTTAGCTACTCTAAGACCTCTAAACCTACAGATAGTCATCCTATGGTCTTCTGGGAGTCCTTCTGGCTGACTTTCCATTGATCTTTGATAGTCTTCAAGTCTTATTTCTGACCCGGACAATTTTAGGGGTCTACAAGGAGCATCAAATTTGAAGGATTAGTGGCGGATTAAGACACTTAAACAAGTGTTAGAAAAGTTGAACACAAAAACCGTCACTAAATTGGTCACCAAAACCGCCATTTATTGCTTTCTAGGCTCGTTTAAATTTTGCAATCTCTCTTGTATTTTAAAATCAATTTGTAAAGCTTGGAGGGAGTATTAAGAAGCTGGTCAGGTATATCTAACTCCTTGTTAGCATCCTCACGTGTAGTGCTAGTGGAAGTGGCTTGGAAATTTCATATGTTTCAAGCTTCCACTTAGGATATCCGACTAGTTGCTTACATTGTTTCCTTTAAAGTTCTTTGTCTTTTAATTGCTTTATTTTGTTGCCTTGAAACGTCTAGACTTGTGTAGATTTACTTGCTCACGTTTAGTTTAGTCTCAAAAAAACAAACAAATTGTGAAAAAGCATTCAAAATTTTTGTGAAAAGTTTTGGGGAATTGGAGATACCACAAAGGAGTTTAGTGATTTCCACTTGAAAAGGCTTGGTTATTAAGTGGCTCTTTGTAGCTCACCTCCCTTGATAGTGCAACTTGTACACTTAGACTTCCAAGTGTTATTTTCATTCCTAGAAAATACCAAAAACATTTTATAACTTTTTGCATAGCATATACAAAAAAATTCTTTTGTTTAATCATGAGAAAATATTTCTCAAGTGGTAGTGAATTAAGCTCTCCAAAAGGTTTTTCACATTCTACTCAAAGACTTAAATCACTAACACCTTGGACAAAGCAAGAAGCTTTAAAAAAAGAAAAAGAAAAACTTGAAAAAAAAGCACAAATTGCAATTTTAGAGGAAGAAATTCACATTATTAAACAAAAGAGAGAAAAACTTTTAGCAAAAGAAAAATTGAGAAAAACAAGAGAAAAAGAAAGAAAAAAGGCATTGCTCTTAGGGAAGAGTAAGGAGGAAAATAATTCCTCTAAAGGACTTGTGAGTGAAGAGAGTTGTTCTACCACTAAAAATCATTTACAAAATACTCTCTTCATAAATAAAGACCTTAACTCTTACCCTAATCTTACCACTAGTCATGAAGTAGAGATTCAAGAACAAATCATTCTAAAGAAAAATGAATCTCAACTTCAAGATGTAGTGAAGAAGGAGTGGACTACATTTAGTTCCACTTCTTGTGCTACTTCCTTGGAGGTGCCCAAGGAAGATAGCCTTCCTCTCTTTAGGAATCCTTCTACCATAGTTTTTCTAATAAAGCACCCAAATTTTGGAATATATTGTTTGATAGATACATCTTGTCATATTTCATATTCTATTTTTGATCTTATGGGAAGTTCATCTTTATTTGAACTTAATTTGCACCCTTCCCTACAAGACAAAAATAGTTTATATGAGTTTTCAAGATTTTCCAAGACATTTTATCTACCAAACAATATGATTCAAAATTGTTTAGGACGTTTTCTAGTATTCTTTTCTTTATATTTTAGGAAAAGCATAGGCTACCATTTAGGGTATTTTAGGCAAGATATTGTAGTGTTTAAAAATCAGTCTTTTCATTGTCTTAGTCATAGTGTTCTTACATTTTTAGGTTTTACTTCTAGGTTATGCTTAGAAGAAGAGCCTATTTCTAGAGAGTCTAATATTTTATCTTTCTTTGTTAGGTTAGATACTAGGACTCCTCTTAGGATCCATGATCTTTTATCTTATCATGTTACTTCTTATTCCTTGCATGTTTTATATGTAGGTGTTAATTTTTCTTCTTCCATTCATCCTCAAGATTTGAGGACAAATCCTTTTCAAGAGGGAGGGGATGATGGAATCATGCTTTGGAGTGCAAGAGGTGACATACTCAAAGAACCAAGAGGAGTTGGCTAGACATGAAGGTTTGGGCCAGTCAGGGCCCAATGGGCCTGATGGGCCTGGGAAGGCCCAAGTTGAACTTTTCATGGGCCATATTTTGTTATAGCTATTTTCATATGTTTTGTATACATCATGTTAGTATAGGTATCATATATTTTGGTCTTGTATTTTGGACCACATAGAGTAGCATTTTAGGTTTTAGGCTAGTTGGGCCTAGTTTTGGGCTTCATGGGCCTTTGGGCTTTTGGTACCCAATATTGGGCTCATTTTCATTCTTGTAATTTTTTCTTTCCATTGTAATTGTTTGACCAATGTAATTAGGTCATTAGAATAGGAAAATACAAGGAATACTAAAGTATGCTAATTAGGTTAAATTAGGTTTAATTTGGAAGTCATTTAAGTTACATTTGAGTCACATGTTTAGCACCATGGGTGGCTGAAGATGTGCCACTCAAATTAACCCTAAATGACTCTCAAATCACACCTAAATGCACCTTGGCACCTAAATTTTCGGACTTACACATGTGCACCAAAGTTTGAATTCAAAATTCAAATTTGAATTCAAACTTTAGGCGCCATTTTGTGAGGCTTTAGTTTAGGCACCTATGGGTCATAATTCCGTGCATACTTAAGCCATTCTTTCACCTTTTGTATTCACTTTTGATCATAATTGAAATTTGTGAGCCATTGGCCGAGTTTCCTCTCTCAAAAGTCCCTTAGAGTTCATCTTCAAAACCTTAGGATTTCACCTTAGAATCCTCCTCTTTGAAGTGTGCTCTCCATTGATGCTTGAGCTTGGATGCTTCCCTCCTAGTTCTAGGTTGAGTGCATCCGTGAGTTCTTAAGCTTCTAAGTGTTCTTGAGTTGAAGAATCAAGCCTCCATTGAAGAAGATCCGGCCTAAGCAAATCCGTGGAGAAGATCATCCATCACTTCTCCTAAGTTTGCTATCAGGAACGACCCGTTCCAGTTTAAGAACTACCCGTTTCAAGTTGGAAATAGGTCATTCCAGCTTGAGAATAGCCCATTCTAGTTTGGGAGCAGGTCGTTCCAGATTGGGAAAGAGCCATTTTGGGCTATTAAATTAGTCTTTTGTTGGGCTTTAGGCCTTCTGATGCCATGCCCTGTTGTTTCCATACTTGGTAGCTCCTTTTCTTCGATAATGGAAGTCTATTTGCTTGTTTGTATGCCTTGGACGAAATTAGGTGTCTATAGATGCCCCTCTTTACTTGTCCTTTGGAATAGTTATGTGTTGCTTTTCCAAAGGCAAGTAAAGACACAGACATTTCATTCGGGTCTTCTCTTTGTCTCTTTATGTTAGCGCTTCTACGTTGCTTCCTTTAGATAGGTAGATTTGCTTGTATCCTTGCCTTTAGAGAAGTTGAGTATTGGTTGCGTACTCTATTGGGTAACAAGACTAACAAACTGTACACCTGATCTTCAGTCTACAAGTAAATGCTCCATGCCATTTGCTCTAATTGCTTCTCTTGTGGTAGTGAAGTGGAGATCCGGGTCTTCTCTCTTATTTTAACATTAGATGCCTCCATGTGGTTTCCTTCAAGTAGATGGTATTTACCGATATCCTTATACTTTGAGGAAACTGAGTGTTGGGTTGTATGCCCCATTGGGTGTTCAAGGATGGTAAATCAAAACATCCAGGCTTCAGGATCCATGTGAATGTTCCATGTCTCTTCTTTTGTTACGTCCGAACCTTCCCTTTTACTTAAAGGGTGTAGATGCCCCCACATCATCTCCTTCGGGTAGATGGTGTTTACCTATATCCTTGCCACTGAGAGCAACTGAGTGTTGGGTTGTATGCTCGATTAGGTGACAAGGATGGTAAACTTGTACCATCTAGGCTTCTGGCTTGATGTATATGCTTCTTGCTGTTCTGTTTGTCGCAAGGTAGTGTTTTTTTTTATTTGTAGCTTTTTAAAGAGGGAGTATATTCTAAGCTCAGCCTCTCCAAGCTGGACTGACATTTAGGGCTTCAGCCGACCCAATGCTAGTTTTGGGGTCTAGCAACCCTTACCGATCTTGATGTTGAGTATTGTTATATCTGGCCTTTCTAGGCCACCTAATGATGCTGAGTATTGTTGTGCCGGCCTCTCTAGGCCAGTTGCTGATGTTTTGAGTATTGTTGTGCCGACCTCTCTAGGCTGGTTATTGATGTTTTGAGTATTGTTGTGCCGGCCTCTCTAGGCTGGTTGTTGATGTTTTGAGTATTGTTGTGTTAGCCTCTCGAAGCCGGTTGCTGATGTCTTGAGTATTGTTGTGTCAGCCTCTCCAAGGCAGTTGTTGATGTCTTGATTATTGTTGTGTCAGCCTCTCCAGGCTAGTTGCTGAGGTCTTGAGTATTGTTGTGCCGACCTCTTTAAGTTAGTTGCTGATGGCTTGAGTATTGTTGTGCTGGCCTCTCCAAGCCGGTTGCTGATGTCTTGAGTACTGTTGTGCCAGCCTCTCCAAGTCGGTTGCTGATGTCTTGAGTACTGTTGTGTCAACCTCTTTAGGCCGATTGGTGATTCTTATGATCTATTTGCCTTTTTTTTTGCAAGGACGTTTGATGAAGACGAGGATTGCTGGTAGGTGGTGCCCTTGTGCTGGTGGGCAAAGGAGTAAATGGGTGACAGGGATTCTGGTGTTGCCCCTGCCATGTGAGTATTATGATGCCTCTTTAGGCGTGATGCGGAGTCCTTTCAATTTTTTTTGCCTAGAACACCCTTTGCGGGTTTTGATTCTAGTAGCTTTTTAACAAGCAATGCTTCTGAGTGCTTTCAATTTTTTTTTCCTAGAACGCCCTTTGCAGGTTTTCTTTCTAGCAACTTTTTAACAAGCAATGCTTCTCTCTTATTGAAATCATCTTTTAAGAAAGCTATATTCACTTTGC
Organism: Cajanus cajan; assembly: GCF_000230855.2. Lineage (NCBI taxonomy): Eukaryota > Viridiplantae > Streptophyta > Magnoliopsida > Fabales > Fabaceae > Cajanus > Cajanus cajan. The sequence goes on from NC_138525.1 coordinate 47,017,964, forward strand.
CTTAGTGTTTGAGGGATTTTTCCTCCTTAGGTTCTCTTTATTAGCTTGCAACTTGTTAGGAGTGTGGATCCGTCCATTCCTAGTCATTTTTCATATTCTGCTTGGATTTCACGGTTGAATCACACAACTTTATCCTCTTAGGGAAAGAGTTGGCGCCTTGATGATTGTGGAGTTCTTTACCCTAAACTCTTTATGCATGGCCTACTTTCCATTACTTTCGAATAATGCACATAGGTTAATTTCCCTTTTTATTTTCATTTATTCTTTTACAAGGAAGGATATGTTCTAAATGAATGTAATGCAGAATGTAAAGAAAGTTGAGAATAATAAATATTAGTCTCATTGATTTGTTTATCTGTGAATCCTCAAATAGATTTTGACAATATTAAGCGAGAATATATATTAGATTCTAAGAAGACTTACTTCAATAAACATATCAAAGCAAGGGCCCAACCATAGTATTTTTAAAGATCGATTTGGGATTTTCTTTAGAGCGCAGATACTGTCGTATATTAGAGCATTCACTTTTCTTAACTTTCTATACATATCGCAACCTAATCCTTCATAACTAATAAAACAAAATGAATGGAATTAATGAGCTAATCTAGAATTCATGTCATTTTTTGACTAATCTGTATCATGTTTCTATTATCTAAAAGGGAATGATGCATGGTAAAGATGAGATTTCTTTTATTCATTTTTTTCTTTAAAAATGAAACTACCTATATGATATTAATGGAATGATGACCTAAGAATATGCAAAGGGGTATAATTCCTTTTTAATATTATCTGTTTGCTTGTTTTAAAATTCTAATCCGCTCTAATTAGAAGAAATAATACAAACAAATACACACACACATGCTCAATCAACATAAACCCACGAATGATCATGTTCAAATTCTTGGTTTGTGGTTCCTATCAAGAAAAGTGCATTGTATAGGACAGTTCTAATTATACTTACTTTGGTCTTTAAAGGCTCCCAAGGTGCCCCCATTATAAGGACCCAGTACCTTTATCACTTTCACCTGGCAAACTCTAAGGTTTGTCACAATATTTCAGGCTAGAGTAACTGGTTATTACCTTGAGTTTGATTTTCGACAAGGCTCGCAGGCTCCAAGGCCAAACTTGGGCCAGTCGTACGTCAACCACTCCCTATGTTTAATACCCTGATGCCCCTGGGTGTAGGGGGACTATTTTGTGCTAAGGGAAGAAGATATTTAAATTATTATTCTTATTTTATTAACTTCATCATTTATATGGGCCTGACCCTCTTTAAACGTCCCCAGTGGAGTCGCCATCTATCGCAACCTGAAAATTTTTGATCTCGCGACCTACGATTTATACATCCTTTTGAAAATCTCATCAATTAAGGAATTCTCGGACACCAGACTAATCCTTGATTAATGGTTTTGAAAAGTAGATTCATGGAGTTGCCACCAATGTTTTACTCAAAACATTGGAAAAAAAAAGGTTTTAAAAATTCAATAATGGCCTCGATAACCAAAAATTGGGTTCGAGGGTCAATTATGTGTAAGGAAGGTATTAAGCACCCCTACAATGCCCTAAATCGGTACCCTATGATGAAGATAACACGATAAGAATTAATAATCTAAATATTTAGTCCTGTTTATGAATTGTTATTGACATACTTGACACTTTTAGAAAGACATTATTCTACATCGTCAATTTACATCAGTTTTTCCAAAAATAATGTAAAATTAAAATGCGGTGGCAATTTTGTAATTAAGTATGAAATTTTGGCATATTTACATCGATTTTGAGTGTGACCGATGTAAATGAGTTCTATTCTACATCAGGCTTTGGGTAATCGATGTAGTATTATCTTCATAAGTGGGAAAAAATTGTGCGTTCTTCTCTCACACGAATCACGCTTTCTCCTCTCATTCATCTTCTCTCGTAAAGCAAGCAGACACCGAAACCCAAACCCTATTCTTCACATGTTCAAATCATTCTTCTCAGGCTCAATAGCCATTCTCCTCACATCTAAACCCTATTTGAAGCCCTATTACTTGTCTTTGGTAAAGTCGATTGAAAAAGTGAAGCAATCGCGTGGAAGACAAAGCCCCCTCATTCCAAGTCGCACCACCGCTACACTATTATTGTCCTCCCTGGCGATAGAATTATCCCCGAAGTCATCTCTATCGCCAAGGACGTTCTTTTCCTTGCTGGTTCCTTCGAAGGTAACCCTTTCTCTCTTGATTTTTCATAATCCCAACATTTTCATTTTCTATTGAGTGTTTGCTGAACCATGGATCAAATACGAGTTCCAATAGATGCTTCTAGGTGGAGCTGCATTGGATGCCACGAGAGTTCCATTGCTTGAGGAAACCTTTTTTGCCGCTAAGCAATCCGATGTTTTTCTACTTGGTGCCATTGGAGGGTGGCTACTTTACTTTCATTCTTTACCAGTTTAGAATTTTGTTTTTTAACTTTGTCCAAGCTTAGATATACTATCCTAAGTAGAGATGGTGTTGTTTTAAAATTATCCTAGTATAGCTATTAGTTTGTTTGTTTATGTTCTTTATGGCAGTCACAAAGGTAAATTTTTATACTTTTGTGAAATTTAGGAATAGCTTATTCAGAAGGTTAATTATGCTCCCGAAATATGGTTTTGTAAATATTAGTTTTCTATTTCTTTCAAATGTAGGCCTGATGATTCTACTGCTGTGGTTTGTCTTGCTTGTGACAATCTTCTCTCAAATTGCATCCTCAACAGTATTGAGATTAGGGGAGCCTGAACTTGATGAGATCAAGATCACCTCTGAAGCTTAAAAGAGTTTTGATGATCACAAATGTGTGTCAAGGACAACAACAAACAACAACAACTTAGAAGGCAAAAACAAAGTCAAAGAAAAGTGCTATGTAATAGGAATTAGTGTATAAATTGTTTTGAATGAGTTTATTTGTTGTGTGTGCTGTGTGCATAAGCTAAATCTATATCTAAACTAATTATAGAGTGTATGATGATGAGTTAAAGGGACTAAAAAGTTATTTTGAGACTTAAAACGAAGTTTTGAAAACTAACTCAAAATAATCGATTATCATTAAATATAATCGATTATTCCAGCAACGGGAAAAATGGGATGCCTTGCTGCAATAATCGATTATTTGTGAAATAATCGATTATCCCAGAAATGACTCTCTGGAATAACCGATTATCCAGCAAAATAATCGATTATCCCAGAAATGACTCTCTGGAATAATCGATTATCCAGCAAAATAATCGATTATATTGTTCTTGGTTGGTTTCCAGAAAACTTGAAGAACAAAATAACCGATTATTCTTTAAAATAATCGATTATCTGGTTCTGAAACTTTTATAAATAGTTTGAACTTTTTGAAACTTCAGAACAGAGTTAGAATTTAGAATCAAATTTAGAAAAACATTTTTGTGGAGTCTTTGTAACAATCTTGGAGAGTTTTCTTTGTGAATCCAAGAAGAAAAACGTTTGTGAAAAACTTTGAAAAGATCATCATCATCATCACATTCTTGAAAGGAAAGGGATTAAGATTTGCTTCTGAATTCCAGGTGAATTCGTTCCTTAATTCTTTGTGAATAATTGTAAAATCTTGAGAGGGTTTCTCAAGTGGTAAGAAATTCTTGTAGTGGGTTTCTACAAGGGGTGCTTTCTTGGGGTCAAGAAAGTGGTTATCTTGAATGTAGGAGTATATGCATGTGTGGTATGCTTGTAAACCTTCTTCATTAAGATAGTGGAACAAATCTTGATCAGGTGTTGATTGAGGACTGGATGTAGGTCACATGTGGAGTGGCTGAACCAGGATAAAAGACTTATGCAATCTTCTTCTACCCTTATCTTTTACTTTGAGTAATATCTTGATTGTACATTAAAGAAGATGATTCTTGATTAGCATGTGTGCATGAATATTGATGGTTTAAACTGAATTAGAGCATTACATTTGAACCTTATTATTTTGTAATCAAGAAAGCATATAGAATTCATTCTTCTATAACAAGTCTTTAAAGAAACTTCATTGAAAATTCAGTCTTAGAAAAGTTTAAGTGAAATAAAGATCCTAAATACTCTGAAATTTTTAAAGTGTCATAGAATCCAATTCACCCCCCCTCTTGGATTGTGCCATTCTTTTCTAACAAACAGGTTGGTGCTTCTTGGTTATAACTATATAGTAGCCTAAACTATTTAAGTTTACATATAGAATTTTCCATGTCTAGTGCCCAGCTATGATATTATGCGTGCAATTTATATTCGAAACTCACTTAATTACTTTTGGCCAATGTCAAATATGATTACTATTGTGAAGCTGGGAATTAACAATCATTTATATGAATGTGAAATTGGTGTCGCAACCTGAAAATTTCTGATCTCGCGACTAATGGTTTAGACATACTTTTGAAAGTCTCATCAATTAAGGAATGCCCGGACACCAGACTAATCCTTAATTAATGGTTTTAAAAAATGAGTTCACGGAGTCGCCACCAATGTTTTACTAAAAACATCAGAAAATGAAAAAGTTTTTAAAGATCCAATAATGGCCTTGATAACTAGAATTGAGTTCGGGGGTCGGTTACGTGTAGGGAAGGTATTAAGCACCCCTACAACGCCCTCAATCGGTACCCTATGATGAAGTTAACATAATAAGAATTAATAAATTAAATATTGAATCCTCTTTATTAATATTTATTTACATATTGAAAAATTAAATTATACGACTAACCCTAAAATATCTACATAATTGCGTTAATTTTAAATAAAAGATAGAGATAAAGATGATAAATAAAAGATATAGAAGAAGATTGTTTGAAATACCTCTTGAACGAGCTCTATTGAATCTTCAAATATAAAGAAGGTGCTTTATGGCAGCCTTTCACACTACAATATGCCTCACAAATATCAAGAAATACTATAGGAAGGAAAGAGAGAGAAATTTCGTGCTCTAAGGAGTCTTGGATGGAATTTTTGGGGTCTTCAGAACTATGCCCGAGCTGTCTATTTATAGGAATCAGAAGGGTCCCAGAACGGCCTGTTCTAAAATCGGAACGGCCCATTCTAGATCTGTCTGATATGTGTTAATTTAATGTATTGGAACGACCCGTTCTGAAATAAGAACGGCCCGTTCCAGAGGTGCGTTTAACACAATTTCCATTTTGGAACGGCCAGTTCCAAATTAAGAATTCAAGCCTTTTTTGTCAATTGGAACGGCCCATTCCAATTTGGAAACGACCCTTTCCAAATGTAGGTTTTAGCCTTTTTTTAAAGAGCCTGGAACGGCCCGTTCCACTTTTGGAACAGCCCGTTCCGGGCTACTAAAACTAGCTTATTTGGGCTTTTAGCCTCCTGATGTCATTTCCTGTTATTTCTATGATTGGGAGCTCCTTTCCTTGATAATAGACGTCCATTTGTTTGTTTGTATGCCCCCTAGACAAAATTGGGTGTCTATAGCTGCCCATCTTTACTTGTCCTTTGGAATAGCTATGTGTTGCTTTTCGAAAGGCAAGTAAAGGCGTAGACATTTCGTCCGGGTCTTCTCTTTGTCTCTTTGTGTGACGCTTCTACGTTGCTTCCCTTTAGTCTTCGATTAGATGCTCCAATGTTTTTCTTGTGATAGTGTGTCCCTTTATTTGTAGCTCGTTTAAGAGGGAGTATTTTCGTAGCCTCTCTAGGCTGGATTGATATTTTAAGGCTTCAGCCAGCCTCTTCTAAAGGTAGGTAACCCTTCTTTTTTGTTGTAGTATTTTCATAGCCTCTCCAGGCCATAGTATTTTCGTAGCCTCTCCAGGCCATAGTATTTTTATAGCCTCTCCAGGCCGTGGTATTTTCATAGCCTCTCCAGGCCGTAGTATTTTCATAGCCTCTCCAGGCCGTAGTATTTTCATAGCCTCTCCAGGCCGTCTGCTAGTGCTGATGATGTGATTGCCACTTGACGAGGATTGTTGGTAAGTGGTGCCCTTGTGCTGGTGGGCAAAGGAGTCGATGGTTGACAAAGATTCTGTTGTTGCCCCTACCATGTGAGTATTGTGATGCCTCTCCAGGCTCCTTCATTGTGGGATGGTTGGTAAGAGTTTAGTGTTGTTATTATCAAGGTGAGTATTGTAATGCCTCTCCAGGCATTTGCTTGTGATAAAGTTTTTTTTTGTTTTGAATTTCATTTTTGTTTAGCTTCGGCTTTTTCATGTTTGAAGCTTGTCTTTTTTGATATTTTTCTAAATGCTTTGGCTTTTTTCAACACTTACGAAACTTGCCTTTTTCTCATATTGTTGCTTTTTCTCTTTATTGTCATCATTGGTGGAGGGATCCATTCCATGATGTTATTTGCTGAATCTTTATTAATGAGTATTGTTTTGGAAGCCACTCCTGGCTTTGGTTAGGGAGCCATTTCTGGTCTTGGCATTCTCTCAGATCATCCTTCATTCAGTTGAGGAGTAGGGCGCGATGGCATCTTCATGCTAATGGGCTTACTTATTCGGTCGACTCCAGTTCTATCCCGTCTTGCCGTTGATGTGTCTTTTTTCTTGATGGTTATATGAAATCACTTGTATGGAATGCCCTTGTTGGGGCTATGGTTTTTGACATGATCTTGGACTTTAAGGCACTGTATAGTTGTTGATATTTTTTACAAGTGCTTCGGCCTCTTGATTCCTCTAGCAAGTGATGGATAGACACACACAAAGAATGCAAGAATGCAAAAGAAAATGGAAGGCAGAAATGGATTGGATTTTTTTTTGTTTTAATTTTTTTGTGAACTTATACCCTTTTGTGCACACTTGTGCCATATGCATGTTATGCAATGATGCTTCTATGCTAATGCTTACAACACAAATTTATTTTTACTTTCAAGAAATTAATCTATGTGCATTGATCAATGACATGGATTGTTACCCTTTAGCCTTGTCGAATTCAGTGTTGCTTCCTGAACTCAAGGTTTGTGTAGTTCAGCCCTCTCGCTTGTACCGGATATGATATGTTGGCCCTTAGATTAGGTGTACCTAGACTCTGTTCTAGGAAACCTCCATCTTCTCCATGTGAGTGTCATTGTGCATACTCGTGTATCTCTCAAATTTATCTTATTGCTATATACGTCAAGAGGAAAGAAAGGAAGAGGATATATATATTTTTTTTTGTAAAAGTTTTGGTAGAAAGGATTTTTTTCAAAAACGTTTTATAGAAGAATGGTTGGCCGAGGTAGGCTTGTGGTTTAGGCTGATGAACAAGCACATTCAAAGTGAGGAAATAATTTTCCGCGTTAGCTTATTATTTCCTTCAAAGTTAAGTGATGACTTGGGATTGCATATTAATTAAATGATCTTCTCGAGCTGCCTTTCGATTTTCAGCTCTGGATGCTGCTTTGTCCTAACTTTTGCCTAGGTTACTTGAGATGTGTTCCCTAGCAGACATTTTCTTTTATCCTTACTTTTGCCTAGGTTACCCTTTTTAATTGTGGGTTGCCTAGCAGATCTTGCCCTAACTTTTGCGTAGCCCCCTTAGTGGGTCCTGCCGAGCCTTTGTCTTTGCAAAATTTGTGATCATTTTTCATTCCTTCATTAAAGGGGGATGCCCCTTGCACTGTTTTCGTTTGGACTTTTATCCACAAGTCATGCCAAGTTTGATTGATCTTTATGTGTTTTTTTATGGTGTATAAAGCCATTGTTTCTAATGACGTCCTTATTTTGAATGTACTTGTTCATTTAGGGTTTGTTGACGAGGCTTAGAGTAGATAAACGGGAGAAGAGAAATGAAGTAGAAAAGTGTATGGCATTAAAATAAAATTTTCAATTTACACGTGCCCATTTAATGTAGCTCGAGGGCCTGGGCATGCCCCGAGTTCGTGATTCATACACAAAGAAGTAGAGGGAGGTTGCCCCTTAGAGAGGCCTAGGTTGTCAGACTGTAGGGCTAGTCCCACACTTGCTTGGATGTGGTACTTTAGAAGATCTCGTGTAGAGGGAGGTCCTTAGGCTTCTTCTCTCATAAAGGTATTCCCAATCCATATCCCGAGTCTTTTCCTAAGAGGTAGGAATAGGTAGAAGCGATGATAGAGCTTTCCATGGAGCCTTGTTTCTCAAAAGGAACATTCAAGCTGTCTCTCGATTTTCAACTCGAACAAACATTGCTTTTTTTTTTTTTGGCCTAGTATGTCGTTTGCGGGTTTTCATTCTAGCAGCTTCTTAACAAGCAATGCTTCTCTCTTGTTGAAATCATCTTTCAAGAAAACTCTATTCACTTTGCCTTTTGAGGGATTTGTCCTGCTTAGGTTCTCTTTCGTAGCTTGCAACTCGTTAGGAGTGTGGATTCGTCTGTTCCTATTCCGCTTGGATTTCATAGTTGCATGAGACGACTTTATTTTGTTTGGGGTAAGAGTTGGCGTCTTAATGATTTACCCTAAACTCTTTATGCACAGTTTGCTTCCATTACTCCCGACTAACGCACATAGGTTAATTTCCCTTTTTATTCTCATTTATTCTTTTACAAGGAGGGATATGTTCTAAATAAATGTAATGGAGAATGTAGAGAAAGTTGAGAATAATAAATATCAGTCTCATTGATTTGTTTAGTTGTGAATGCTCAAATTGATTTCGACAGTATGAAGCGAGAATCTATATTAGATTCTAAGAAGACTTACTTCAACAAACATATCGAAGCAAGGGCCCAACCATAGTATTTTTTTAAAAATTGATTTGGGTTTTTCTTTATAAAGCAGATACTGTCGTATATTAGAGCATTCACTTTTCTTAACTTTCTATACTACTACAACCTAATCCTTCTTAGCTAATAAAATAAAATGAATGAAATTAATTAGCAAATCTAGAATGCATGTCATTTTTTTTGCCTAATCTTTATCATGTTTCTATTATCTAAAGGGGAATAACGCATTGTAAAGATGAGATTTCTTTTATTGATTTTTTTTACAAAAAGGAAACTACCTATATGATGTTAATGGAATGCTGACCTAAGAATGTACAAAGGGGTACAAAATTTTTATTATTATTTTGTATTTTTTATTATTTGTTTGTTTATTTTAAAATTCCAATCCATCTTATTAGAACAAAATGATACAAACAAATTCACACACACATCCTCAATCAACGTACACCCATGAACGATCGTGTTCAAATCCTTGGTATGTGGTCCCTGTCAAGAAAAGTTCATTGTATAGGATGGTTCTAATCTCACTGGTTCTCAAGGCTCCTAAGGTGCCCCCATTATAGGGACCCAGTATCTCTGTCACCGTCACCTGGAAAACTCTAAGGTCTGTCACAGTATTTCAGGCTAGAGTAACCGGTTATCACCTTGAGTGTGATTTCTTACAAGGCTCGCAGGCTCAAAGCCAAACTTGGGTCGGTCGTACGTCAACCACTCCCTATGTTTAAAACCCTCATGCCCCCCGAGTGTATGGGGAACTGTTGTGTGCAAAGGTTTTGTGTACAATTTGTATTCCAACAAGTGCAGAATTTAAACAGGCAAACAAATATTAAAGCCAAGCAAATAAACAAACAAAGTAAGGGGGAAAAATATTTAAATTATTATTCTTATTTTATTAACTTCATCATTTATTTGGGCTTGACCCTCTGAAAACTTCCCAGTGGAGTCGCCATCTGTCACAACCCAAAAATTTCCGATCTCGCGACTAATAGTTTAGATATCCTTTCGAAAGTCTCATCAATTAAGGAATGCCCGGACACTAGACTAATCCTTAATTAATGGTTTTAAAAAATGAGTTCATGGAGTTGCCACCAATGTTTTACTCAAAACATCGGAAAAAGAAAAGCCTTTTAGAGATCCAATAATGGCCTTGATAACCAGAATTGGGTTCGGGGGTCTGTTACATGTAGGGAAGGTATTAAATACCCCTACAACGCCCTCAATCGGTACCCTATGATGAAGTTAACATAATAAGAATTAATAAATTAAATATTGAGTCCTCTTTATTAATATTTATTTACATATTGAAAAATTAAATTATACGACTAACTTTAAAATATCTACATAATTGCGTTTATTATAAATAAAAGATAGAGATAAAGATGATAAGTAAAAGATATAGAAGAAGATTGTTTTAAATACCTCTTGAAAGAGCTCCATTGAATCTTCAAATATAGAGAAGGTGCTTTATGGCAACCTTTCACACTACAATATGCCTCACAAATCTCAAGAAATAGAACAGGAGGGAAAGAGAGAGAAATTTCGTGCTTTAAGGAGTCTTGGACGAAATTTTTGGGGTCTTCAGAACTGTGCTCGAGCTGTCTATTTATAGGCATCAGAAGGGTCCCATAACGGCCCGTTCTAAAATCGAAACGACCCGTTCTGGATCTATCCGTTATGTGTTAATTTAGTGTATTAGAACGACCCGTTCTGGAATCGAAATGGCCCGTTCTAGAGGTGCGTTTAACACAAAATTGCCATTCTGGAACGGCCCGTTCCAAATTAAGAATTCAAGCCTTTTTTGTCACTTGGAACGGCCCGTTCCAAATGTAGGTTTTAGCCTTTTTTTAAAGAGCCTGGAATGGCCCGTTCCAATTTTGGAACGACCAGTTCCAATTTAGGGTTTTAGGCCCTTTTTGTAAATTGGAAGGGCCCGTTCCAGTTTTGGAACAGCCCGTTCCAGGCTACTAAATCCAGCTTATTTGGGCTTTTAGCCTTCTGATGCATGTCCTGTTATTTCCATGATTGGGAGCTCCTTTCCTTGATAATAGACGTCCATTTCTTCGTTTGTATGCCCCCTGGACGAAATTGGGTGTCTACAGCTGCCCCTCTTTACTTGTCCTTTGGAATAACTATGTGTTGCTTTTCCAAAGGCAAGTAAAGATGTAGACATTTCGTCCGGGTCTTCTCTTTGTCTCTTTGTGTGATGCTTCTATGTTGCTTCCCTTAGATAGGTGTATTTGCTCATATCATTACCTTTTAGAGTAGCTGAGTGTTGGCTTGCATACTCTATGGGGTAACAAGGGTGAAAAACTGTACACCTGATCTTTAGTCTTCGAGTAGATTCTCCAATGTTTTTCTTGTGATAGTGTGTCCCTTAATTTGTAGCTCGTTTAAGAGGGAGTATTTTCATAGCCTCTCCAGGATGGACTGATATTTTAAGGCTTCAGCTAGCCTCTACTAAAGGTAGGTAACCCTTCTTTTTTGTTGTAGTATTTTCATAGACTCTCCAGGCCGTAGTATTTTCGTGGCCTCTCCAGGCTGTAGTATTTTCGTAGCCTCTCCAAGCCATAGTATTTTGATAGCCTCTCCAGGCCGTAGTATTTTCATAGCCTCTCCAGGCCATAGTATTTTCATAGCCTCTCAGGCCGTAGTATTTTCATAGCCTCTCCAGGCCGTAGTATTTTCATATCCTCTCCAGGCCGTCTGCTGGTGCTGATGATATGATTTCCCCTTGATGAGGATTGTTGGTAAGTGGTGCCCTTGTGCTGGTGGGAAAAGGAGTAGATGGTTGACAAAGATTTTGTTGCTGCCCCTACCATGTGAGTATTGTGATACCTCTCTAGGCGCCTTCATTGTGGGATGGTTGGTAAGAGTTTAGTGTTGTTCTTGTCAAGGTGAGTATTGTAATGCCTCTCTAGGCATCTGCTTGTGCTAGAGTATTTTTTTTTTTAATTTCATTTTTGTTTAGCTTTGGCTTTTTCATGTTTGAAGCTTGTCTTTTTTGATATTTTTCTAAATGCTTCGGCTTTTTTCAACATTTACAAAGCTTGCCTTTTTCTCATATTGTTACTTTTTCTCTTTATTGTCATCATTGGTGGAGGGATCCATTCCATGATGTTATTTGCTGAATCTTTATTAATGAGTATTGTTTTGGAAGCCACTCCTGGCTTTGGTTAGGGAGCCATTTCTGGTCTTGGCATTCTCTTAGATCATCCTTCATTCAGTTGAGGAGTAGGGCGCGATGGCATCTTCATGCTTATGGGCTTGCTTATTCGGTCGACTCCGATTCTATCCCGTCTTGTTGTTGATGTGTCTTTTTTATTGGTGGTTATATGAAACCACTTGTATGGAATGCCCTTGTTGGGGCTATGCTTTTTGACATGATCTCGGATTTTAAGGCACTGTATAGTTGTTGATCTTTTTTACGAGTGCTTCGGCCTCTTGATTCCTCCAGCAAGTGATGGATAGACACACACAAAGAATGCAAGAATGCAAAAGAAAATGCAAAGCAGAAATGGATTGGATTTTTTTTTTTTTGTAATTTTTTTTGAACTTATACCCTTTTGTGCACACTTGTGCCATATGCATGTTATGCAATGATGCTTCTATGCTAATGCTTACAATGCAAATTTATTTTTACTTTCAAGAAATTAATCTATGCGCATTGATCAATGACATGGATTGTTACCCTTTAGCCTTGTCAAATTCAGTGTTGCTTCTTGAACCTAAGGTTTGTGTAGCTCAGCCCTCTCGCTAGTACCGGATATGATATGTTAGCCCTTAGATTAAGTGTACCTAGACTTTATTCTAGGACACCTCCATCTTTTCCTTGTGAGTGTTCACTGTGCATACTCCGTGTATCTCTCAAATTTTTCTTAATGCCATATAGGTCAAGAGGAAAGAAAGGAATATGATATATATATATTTTTTGTAAAAGTTTTGGTAGAAAGGATTTTTTTTCAAACATAGTTTATAGAAGAATCGCTGGCCGAGGTAGGCTAGTAGTTTAGGCTGATGAACAAGCACATTCAAAGTGAGGAAATAATTTTCCGCGTTAGCTTATTATTTCCTTCAAAGTTAAGTGATGACTTGGGATTCAATATTGATTAAATGATCTTCTTGAGCTGCCTTTCGATTTTCAGCTCGGGATGCTGCTTTGTCCTAACTTTTGCCTAGGTTACTTGAGTGTGGTCCCTAGCAAACATTTTCTTTTGATCCTTACTTTTGCCTAGGTTACCCTTTTTAATTGTGGGTTGCCTAGCAGATCTTGCCCTAACTTTTGCGCAGCCCCCTTAGTGGGTTTCCTGCCGGGCCTTTGTCTTTGCAACATTTGTGATCATTTTTCATTCCTTCATTAAAGGGGGATGCCCCTTGCACTGATTTCGTTTGGACTTTTATCCACAAGTCATGCCAAGTTTGATTGATCTTTATGTGTTTTTTTATGGTGTATAAAGCCATTGTTTCTAATGACGTCCTTATTTCGAATGTACTTGTTCATTTAAGGTTTGTTGACGAGGCTTAGAGTAGATAAACGGGAGAAGAGAAATGAAGTAGAAAAGTGTATGGAATTAAAATAAAATTTTCAATTTACACGTGCCCATTTAATGTAGCTTGAGGGCCTGGGCATGCCCCGAGTTCATGATTCATACACAAAGAAGTAGAGGGAGGTTGCCCCTTAGAGAGGCCTAGGTTGTCAGACTGTAGGGCTAGTACCACACTTGCTTGGATGTGGCACTTCAGAAGATCTCGTGTAGAAGGAGGTCCTTTGGCTTCTTCTCTCATGAAGGTATTGCCAATCCGTACCCTGAGTCTTTTCCTAAGAGTTAGGAATAGGTAGAAGCGATGATAGAGCTTTCCATGGAGTCTTGTTTCTCAAAAGGAACATTCAAGCTGTCTCTCGATTTTCAACTCGAACAAACATTGCTTTTTTTTTTGCCTAGTATGCCCTTTGCGGGTTTTCATTCTAGCAGCTTCTTAACAAGCAATGCTTCTCTCTTGTTGAAATCATCTTTCAAGAAAACTCTATTGACTTTGCCTTTTGAGGGATTCGTCCTCCTTAGGTTCTCTTTCTTAGCTTGCAACTCGTTAGGAGTGTGGATTCGTCTATTCCTATTCTGCTTGGATTTCACAGTTTCACGACAAGGCTTTATTTTCTTTGGGGAAAGAGTGTTGGCGTCTTAATGATTTACCCTTAACTCTTTATGCACAGTTTGCTTCCATTACTCCCGACTAACGCACATAGGTTAATTTCCCTTTTTATTCTCATTTATTCTTTTACAAGGAGGGATATGCTCTAAATGAATGTAATGGAGAATGTAGAGAAAGTTGAGAATAATAAATATCAGTCTCATTGATTTGTTTATTTGTGAATGCTCAAATTGATTTTGACAGTATTAAGCGAGAATCTATATTAGATTCTAAGAAGACTTACTTCAACAAACATATCGAAGCAAGGGCCCAACCATAGTATTTTTTTTTAAATTGATTTGGGTTTTTCTTTATAGCGCAGATACTGTCGTATATTAGAGCATTCACTTTTCTTAACTTTCTATACGTACTACAACCTAATCCTCCTCAGCTAATAAAATAAAATGAATGAAATTAATGAGCTAATCTAGAATGCATGTCATTTTTTTTTTGCCTAATCTTTATCATGTTTCTATTATCTAAAGAAGAATTATGCATGGTAAAGATGAAATTTCTTTTATTGATTTTTTTTTTACAAAAAGGAAACTACCTATATGATGTTAATGAAATGCTGACCTAAGAATGTACTAAGAGGTATAAATTTTTTATTATTATTTATTTATTTTTTATTATCTATTTATTTTAAAATTCCAATCCATCTTATTAGAACAAAATAATACAAACAAATACACATATGCTCAATCAACGTACACCCACGAACGATCATGTTCAAATCCTTGGTCTGTGGTCCTTGTAAAGAAAAATGCATTGTATAGGATGGTTCTAATCTCACTGGTTCACAAGGCTCCCAAGGTGCCCCCATTATAGGGACCCAGTATCTCTGTTGCCGTCACCTGGCAAACTCTAAGGTCTGTCGTAGTATTTCAGGCTAGAGTAACTGGTTATCACCTTAAGTGTGATTTCCGACAAGGCTCGCAGGCTCAAGGCCAAACTTGGGCCGGTTGTACGTCAACCCCTCCCTATGTTTAATACCCTCATGCCCCCGAGTGTATGGGGAACTGTTGAGTGCAAAGGTTTTGTGTACAATTTGTATTCCAGCAAGTGCAGAATTTAAACAGGCAAACAAATATTAAAGCCAAGCAAATAAACAAACAAAGTAAGGGGGAAAAATATTTAAATTATTATTCTTATTTTATTAACTTCATCATCTATTTGGGCTTGACCCTCTTAAAACCTCTCCAATGGAGTCGCCATCTATCACAACCCAAAAATTTCTGATCTCGCGACTAATGGTTTAGACATCCTTTTGAAAGTCTCATCAATTAAGGAATGCCCAGACACCAGACTAATCCTTAATTAATGGTTTTAAAAAATGAGTTCATGGAGTCGCCACCAATGTTTTACTCAAAATGTCGGAAAAATAAAAGGTTTTTAGAGATCCAATAATGGCCTTGATAACCAGAATTGGGTTCGGGGGTCGGTTACGTGTAGAGAAGGTATTAAGCACCCCTACAACGCCCTCAATCGGTACCCTATGATGAAGTTAACATAATAAGAATTAATAAATTAAATATTGAATCCTCTTTATTAATATTTATTGAAAAATTAAATTATACGACTAATCCTAAAATATCTACATAATTGCATTTATTATAAATAAAAGATAGAGATAAAGATGATAAGTAAAAGATATAGAAGAAGATTGTTTGAAATACCTCTTGAACGAGCTCTATTGAATCTTCAAATATAGAGAAGGTGCTTTATGGCAACCTTTCACACTACAATATGCCTCACAAATCTCAAGAAATACAACAAGAGGGAAAGAGAGAGAAATTTCATGCTCTAAGGAGTCTTGGACGAAATTTTTTGGGTCTTCAGAACTGTGCCCGAACTGTCTATTTATAGGCATCAGAAGGGTCCCAGAACGGCCCATTCCAAAATCGGAACGGCCTGTTCTGGATCTGCTCGTTATGTGTTAATTTAGTGTATTAGAACGGCCCGTTCTGAAATCGAAAGGACCCGTTCCAGAGGTGCGTTTAACACATAATTTCCATTCTGGAACAGCCCGTTCCAAATTAAGAATTCAAGCCTTTTTTGTCACTTGGAACGGCCCGTTCCAATTTGGGAACGGCCCGTTCCAATTTGGGAACGGCCCGTTCCAAATGTAGGTTTTAGCCTTTTTTTAAAGAGCTTGGAACGGCCCGTTCCAGTTTTGGGCCCTTTCTGTAAATTGGAACAGCCCATTCCAGTTTTGGAACAGCCCGTTCTAGGCTACTAAAAGTAGCTTATTTGGGCTTTTAGCCTTCTGATGTCATGTCCTGTTATTTCCATGTTTGGGAGCTCATTTCCTTGATAATAGACGTCCATTTCTTCGTTTGTATGCCCCCCGAACGAAATTAGGTGTCTACAATTGCCCTTCTTTACTTGTCCTTTGGAATAGCTATGTGTTTCTTTTCCAAAGGCAAGTAAAGACGTAGATATTTCGTCCAGGTCTTCTCTTTGTCTCTTTGTGTGACGCTTCTACGTTGCTTCCCTTGGATAGGTGTATTTGCTCGTATCATTACCTTTTAGAGCAGCTGAGTGTTGGCTTGCATACTCTATGGGGTAACAAGGGTGACAAAGTATACACTTGATCTTTAGTCTTCGAGTAGATGCTCCATTGTTTTTCTTGTGATAGTGTGTCCCTTTATTTGTAGCTCGTTTAAGAGGGAGTATTTTCGTAGCCTCTCCAGGCTGGACTGATATTTTAAGGCTTCGGCCAGCCTCTTCTAAAGGTAGGTAACCCTTCTTTTTTGTTGTAGTATAACCTCTCCAGGCCGTAGTATTTTCGTAGCCTCTCTAGGCCGTAGTATTTTCGTAGCCTTTTTAGCATGTTCCAAATTAAGAATTCAAGCCTTTTTTGTCACTTGGAATGGCCCGTTCCAAATGTAGGTTTTAGCCTTTTTTTTAAAGAGCTTGGAACGGCCCGTTCCAATTTTCGAACGGCCCGTTCCAATTTAGGGTTTTAGGCCCTTTTTGTAAATTGGAACGGCCCGTTCCAGTTTTGGAACAACCCGTTCTAGGCTACTAAAACTAGCTTATTTGGGCTTTTAGCCTTCTGATGTCATGTCCTGTTATTTCCATGATTAGGAGCTCCTTTCCTTGATAATAGACGTCCATTTCTTCGTTTGTATGCCCTCCGAACGAAATTGGGTGTCTACAATTGGTTGGATGGGAAGAGGTATGAAACTCTGCCTTAAGCAGTGTAATGTGCTATTTTTGAAAAACATTCACATCAATCCCTAATTCAAAACTAATCATTACTTCTAGGTTAGGATAAATTGAATCCTGTCTCTCAAATGTAATCCAACCAAAAGAAACGGCAAAACATGAAGCAACGTTGCCACAATTATCAACAATCCAATGAACACCACCCATCTTAGTAGTCAATAGGCAAAAACTAGTCCAAATTTTTATTATAATTGGATTAATTGTCATTTTTTAAATAATTGAAAGTTGAAAGTACATGCTCATTTTTTGTCCTAGATGATTTTCCATGATTTGTTGCAAATAGCAGTTCAGTTTCCTGTCTTTAGTACCTAACAGACCATTGTGGTTAATTATATTATATGGCCAATATTTTTTTGCTCCGCACTATCATAATACGTCATTGGTATAAACTATTTTTCTCTGGAATAATTGCTGTTGGAAGTTGTATTTCTAGTGGCATGATGTGATATGTCTTGTGGTGTAAGCTAACTTATCTTCCTTGAGTAATGGTTGCCCAGTGTAAGAACTGTTTTTCATTGAAAGAATATACACAGTAATGCCTTTCTATGACTTCATTTGCAAAGTAAAATGTCATTTTGATGAAACTAGTTAGATAAGATATTATTCTACTTTTGGCATGATTTTTTATGGACGTTACCTAAGTTTTTGTTTAATGTCTCATGCAACATGCAACAATATTTTCTTTGGATCTTGTGAGGCGCAGGATGCGGTTAAAGGGTGCTGGCGATTGAGATCATGTCTACAACACTGGCTTGTTTGGAGCATTTAGGCGCATAATTCAAACTAAAGGGGTTAAGTTATTAGCATACTCAATTGCTAAATTTGCGCCAATGCTCTTGGGTTAAGTTAATTGAAAAGTATAATGCTGGGAAAATTTGATCTCTTAAAAAGTAAAGAGGATATATTACTTGATTATCATCCAGGGTTAATGTCAACTAGGCTGCAATGAATTTAGAAAGTATTGAATCTGACATGTAGCCTTTTCCATAGGGAATTCAAAATTGAGACTCATAATGAATCTAAAAAATCTCTAAAAGCTTGATTAGTGGTAATATGAACTTAAATTAATTCATAATCTCTTTAATACCACTTTAGTTTTTCTTTAATAAATTGATTCTTACTCTTTGGTTACAATTTCTTTGATCTTTAATTTTTTTTTGGGTTGCTAACACATATTGTGCTTCAATTTAATGTCTTATTTTTCAATTCAATGTCATTTCTGTTTGTAAAAAGAATTTTTTTTGGAGTATAGGATGAAAATTTGTCTTATGGATGATGGAATTGATTATAGCTATATCAAGTCATTAACCATGAGAATAGATTCCAGTAACAATTGTAAGAAAAATTAGTTGATAAATTGTTCATACTGAGATTGTAATGAATATATCATGTTAACTAACCTACCATTGTTAATTACCTTAGTTTTCTAATTTTCAGTTTCAGAATTTTTGCTTCAAGTGTTAATTAGCTTTTGCACTACGCTTGTAATGTTCCAAAATTTTCAAGATAGTGTTTAATTATATAATTATAATTTTTTTTAATTTATTTTTAATATTTTAATTATAGTATTAGTTTTTAAATCTTCTTCAAATATGTATCATTTTGAGTGATATGTTGGACTCATGATTATTATAACAGTACTAAATACTAACTCAATTAAAACTTAAAGAAGTTTATGATTAAAGTGCACATTGTTTTCTAGTTATTATATAGTAATGAGTGTATGGTTATGTTGTTATTAGGTGTCATCAATATTTATCCACTTCATTAAAATTTATACATAAACATGTATATTATAATTTGTTTGTGTGTTTTTTGTTATTGTAATTTGGTGGCCAAGTTAATCTTGATGCACAATATTTGTCCATTATATATAGATAAAAAAATTTGTCTAAGATTTATATATATGTTCGTTACAGGTACTCAAAAAGAATCTTAAAACAAGCATGATTTTTTTTTTTATGTTAAAAATGCAATCTACATCGATTTTCTAAAGAACCGATGTAAATTTATGCATAAATCTACATCAGTTTTCCTGAGAATCAATGTAGATTTATACATAAATCTACTTCGGTTCTCAGGCAAACTGATGTAGAATATGCATAATCTACATTAGTTCTAAAACCGATGTAGAAGTGTATACATTTTCTAAGTCGCTCTATTCTACATCGGTTTTAGAACTGATGTAGATGACTTCGCAGAACTGATGTAGATAATACATCCTGTAGTAGAGTGAAATTTAAATTACATAGTTTATCCTAAAACGTCTACATGATTATTTTTATTATAACAATATCTATTAGAGATGAGGAATAAAAGGAAAAGAATATTTATTGAAATACCTCTTAACAAGCTTTAATAAATCTTCAAATATGGAGACTTTAGGTGCTTTATGCCAACCTTTCACACTAACAAATTCCTCACAGATCTCAATAAATACAAAAAGAGAGAGAGGAAGAGAGATTTCAAACTATATGGACTTCTAGATTAATTTTTCCAGCCCCGAGAATAGTGTCGGAGTATGTTATTTATAGACATCAGAAGTGACCAGAATGGCCCGTTCTAGATCTGGAACGGGCCGTTCTGTACCCCTTCGTTGTGCGTTAATTTCATATCTAGAACAATCTATTCTTAAACCAAAACGGCCCATTCCAGAGTTGAGTTTAATGAGATTAGATGAAAAACACATAGAAGGGGGAGGGGTTGAATATGTGTGTGTGTGTGAACAAAGGAATTTTTAAAATTTTTTGCAAGAAGGCTCTTTTTCATCCAGTGAAATAATATTAGTGAATGATAAACTAGAACTGCCCAAAATTGGTTCAATCAAAATACTTTTACGTCTGGGAAATTATCATCTGCTTAACGAAAATGTTTTTTAAATGAAAATCATTCTTTCAAAGAATAAATTTAATAAGTGTGGTTCTCATTTGAAGATAGTTTTAATAGACGAACATTAGACGAAGCTTTCAGTGTTTTAAGTTATTCAAATAAAGGTGGGTCTGAAAACATTATAGTATAGGTTCATTCAAACTAAGCTAAGTCTAGTCTCCTTCAAAGAAGGGTTCCTCTAGATAATCAATGAAGTGCAAGTATTTTTTGTTCAGCCTCTTCAGGCTAGTAGTGAGTATTATAGACCACCCAGGTCACGACCACTCGTAGTCCCAAATATTCTCAACCACTTCTGGCTCGTCAGCTTCACTTGTAGACGCTAGTATTCTTTACTTAGCCACTTTGGCTCTTAGTGAGTATTCTCAACCAACTCCTAGCCCATCGACTTCACTCATCGACGCTAGTATTCTTTAATCAGCCACTTCTGGCTCTTAGTGAGTATTCTCGACCAACTCCTGGCCTGTTGTCTTCACTCAAAGATGCTAGTATTCTTTAATCATCCATTTCTGGCTCGCAGTGAGTATTCTTTGACAAGCCTCTCCAGGATTTACAAGTATTCTTTACCTAGCCTCTTCAGGCTTTACTTGTGATAGCTGAACGGGTTTGGTTTGAGTGTTTAGGTTACTCTCACAGAGAGGATAAATAAGTTTGTACACTCACTAAGGTATACAACCTTAGTCTTTACAACGATTGAGTGTTTGGTCTATTCTCACAGAGAGGATACATAAGTTGGTACACTCACTAAGGTTTTTGTTGCTAAGATGCACATGCTTGGAACTCCTTAGTCTACAGAGATAGTTATCCTATAGTACATTTGACTCTATACGCTTTATCTTTGGTTTCGCTGCTTCGTGGGCTTGATATCACTTTGTTGAGAATGCAATGCCAAAAGCCAACCTTTCAAGGTTTGAGATAGTGATATATATATATATATATATATATATATATATATATATATATATATATATATATATTGTCTTGTAGAATTTTCCCTTTGCAAGTTTCCGTTGAAGCAAATATAGTCGTTCATGAGTAGTTTGATCCTTACATTTAATGTTTGAGTTCTTGCATTAAATGTTGCTTCCTGTAATAGACATTGCGTGTAGTCTTCTTTGAATTGTTAGCAATTGTGTCTGAATTTAGCAGAGACCTAGGAACCTTTTTTTCCTTTTCTGGTCATGTAGTTGTAGAGTGTTGTCCTTATCTGAAAAAGTGATGTACTTTTTCTGACACTGTCGCCACCGGCCCGAAACGGGCTTTCGGCATTCGCGAAGGATGGTTGGACTCATTATTCGTTTTAAAAATGTGGATTGCTAGAATGACTTATTCTCAAACTGAGACCTCGTCAAACGAGCAATTTTATTAAAAGGCTCACCAATCCATATTAATCCCAAGCGGGACCCTCCATGGATTAGTGGTTTTCGCAAAAGGAGGGTTCGTGGAGTCGCCACCAATGTTTTACTCAAAACATTGGAAAAAGGGATAAGGCAATTGATTTTATAAATCAACTTTGGCCATTACAACCAGAGTCGGGTAAGGGAGTCGGTTACGCGTGGGGAAGGTGTTAGCACCCCACAGCGCCCCTTTCGGGTTCCCTATGACAGATTATTTCTAAAATAATAGCGTAAAATTACTAAATTACCCCTATTTATTATAAGCGATTATAAATTAACTATCTACATGATGACAGTTTAAATATGCACACAGAAAGCAGTAAAAGGAAGGATTTAAGAAGAAACCTCTTGAAGCGTGCTTTTATATATTGAGTAAAACTGGGAAGCTTTTTGGCGTTCCCTCGCTCTACAAGCTCGCTCGCTCTCTCCTATAAAATTTTGACTATGGAAATCCGGAGGATTTCCCTTCGACTAGGTTCGAATCTCCAAGCTAAGTGCTCGGAATTCCAGAACTTCGTCGGATCGACTCCCAGAGAGATTTCTAGGGCAGAACACTGCTCAAAAACCCCAGAATACTCAAGGAGGGAGTCAAAACTGAGTGAAAAAGTGTCGAATGACGTCCAATTGACGTCATATTTATAGGGAATAGGCGCAATACGGCCTACAGGGGCAATACGGCCGTATTGAAATTTTTGAACTTCAATACGGTCGTATTGAAGTTCAATACGGTCGTATTGAAGTTCAGAAATTTCAATACGCCCGTATTGAGTTCGCTGCGGTTGTATTGAAGTGTCAATACGGTCGTACTGACTTCAGTATGGCCGTATTGAAGCTTCAATACGGCCGTATTAAGTTCAGTACGGCCGTATTGGGCTTTTTCCCTCCACTTCTTTATTTTGAGCTATTCTAAGACCTCTGGACCTACAGAGAACCCTCCTAGGGCCTTCGAGGAGTCCTTCTGGCTGATTATCCTTCAGTCTTCGAGAGTCTTCAAGCTTTATTTCCGACCCGGACAATTTTAGGGGTCTACAGCTGCCCCCCCTTTACTTAGTCAAACGGTCTTTTGGTGTACCGGCTGACAAGTAAAGGAGTTGACCCAATTGTCCGGGTGATGCACCGACCTTCTGACTTGTAGCGTCTTTCGGTGGAAAATTGTTGAGTAACCTCTCCAGGTTGTTGCATACCTCGGCGCTCCTGACAACCTCGGTAGCTAAGTTTACCCTCTTCAGGTCCTGCCTCTTAACATTCAGCAGTGTGAGTTTACCCTCTCCAGGTCCTGCCTCTTAACATTCAGCAGTTGAGTATTGCCTCTCCAGGCCCTGCCTCTTAACATTCAGCAGTGTGAGTTTACCCTCTCCAGGTCCTGCCTCTTAACATTCAGCAGCGTGAGTTTACCCTCTCCAGGTCCCGCCTCTTAACATTCGGCAGTTGAGTATTGCCTCTCCAGGCCCTGCCTCTTAACATTCGGCAGTTGAGTATTGCCTCTCCAGGCCCTGCCTCTTAACATTCAGCAGTTGAGTATTGCCTCTCCAGGCCCTGCCTCTTAACATTCAGCAGCGTGAGTTTACCCTCTCCAGGTCCCGCCTCTTAACATTCGGCAGTTGAGTATTGCCTCTCCAGGCCCTGCCTCTTAACATTCGGCAGTTGAGTATTGCCTCTCCAGGCCCTGCCTCTTAACATTCAGCAGTTGAGTATTGCCTCTCCAGGCCCTGCCTCTTAACATTCAGCAGTGTGAGTTTACCCTCTCCAGGTCCTGCCTCTTAATATTCAGCAGCGTGAGTTTACCCTCTCCAGGTCCTGCCTCTTAATATTCAGCAGCGTGAGTTTACCCTCTCCAGGCCTGCTTCCGTGTCTTCTGATCACTTCGGCAATGATTTGATATGATTTTTGTCTCCACAGTCCACGATGCTGCTTCGACGGTTTTTCTGATTTTGTGCCGCTGAGGGCTGGATAACGCAGGGATCCGTCTAGGGGATGTGCAGTCATTCATAGGTTCTTGTGCCCCAACTTGCATTGCATTGTTGGTACCCATGGGGAATTTTTGACTCCTTGGGGTGTAGACACAGATGCTCTCTCTCTGAGTTGAGCGATGCCTTATGTTTGGCTGACGTCCTTTGACGTTGGTGGAGTATCCCGGTTGTCCTTATTCGGGTATCTCTTTTGGATTTTCTGATTTTTGTAGCCTCTGTGTAGGCTGTTTATCCGCTGGGGATTTTGTCATTCATTTCTTGACTGGCCTCTTCTGTTAGGCAAATGATCTTGATGTTTGGTGCTTGGCTGGATGCCACATTCCGTTTGGGGAATATTTATTGATATTTTTGATTTTCTTCTCCTTTTTGCAGGGATGCCTCTTGAGTAGGCGACTGGGGATTTGGGGATCTTATTGTATCCCAGAGTATTATTTAGGAAGCCTCTACAGGCTTAGCCTTGCTCAGCGCTTTGAGCTGGAGAGCTATCTTCACTGAGGAAGTTTAAGTCCTTCGACTTGTATATACTGTTTGGATGATCGCACTTCCATTGGGGATTGCGTCGATCTTGCTTTGATAGCTCTCGCTGGGGATTTTCCCGCGAGCTTGAGCTGAGGTTCCCTCTGGGGAGTATTATTTCTGCGAGCCTCTCCAGACTCAGTTATTCTGCATACTGTGGAGGATGTGGAGTATTATTTTGGTAAGCCTCTCCAGGCTTAGTTATTCGGTTCAAACTGTTTGTTGGATTTTCTATATCCTTGCCTTTTTTATTTTCGGCTTTTTCTGTATCTTGCCTTTTCTTCTGATTTGGCTTTTTCTGTATTTTTGCCTTTTCTGTTGTTTTTCGGCTTTTTCTGTACAGAAATGTCTCAGTTATTATGAGAGAGTATTATTTCGGCGAGCCTCTCCAGGCTCAGTTATTTTGTAGGAGTATTATTTCGGCAAGCCTCTCCAGGCTCAATTATTTTGAAGGAGTATTATTTCGACAAGCCTCTCCAGGCTCAATTATTCTGTGGGAGTATTGTTTCGGCAAGCCTCTCCAGGCTCAATTATTCTGTACGAGTATTATTTCGGCAAGCCTCTCCAGGCTCAATTATTCTGAGAGAGTATTATTTCGGCGAGCCTCTCCAGGCTCAGTTATTCTGAGAGTATTCTTTCGGCAAGCCTCTCCAGGCTCAGTTATTCTGTATGACGCTGTTGATTTTTTGAATCTTTGCATTTTGTTTGCTGTTGTCATACACAAGCAATTTTCTATTTTTCTATTTTATGCGGTTGCCTCATGATAAGGTCTTTGAATGTGCAACTAATGTGTGTGTGATGCACAAATGCAATACAATTTTTTATTTTTGTTCATTTATTTAGAAAAGTGAGTGGCTCTCCCTATCCTCTTCTTCTTGGAGGACTTTCTGTCATTGACGCGAGGGAGTATTTTTGTGGGCCTTTATGCAGGAGATTATGGATTTTACAGGAACCCCTCCAATTTTCTTTTATTGACCGATTATTAATGACTCTCATACAATTTTTAGAAATACCAATTTAAAGGCATAATCACATGGTCAAGAGAGAAAAGAAATGAATGGATATTTTATTAATATTCAAAAATGTTTTTACAGAAAGATGTACAGAAGGAATTTCCGAAGAATGGCTGGCCAGGGTAGGCTATATACATTTTAGCTTTAAACAATTATATCTGTAATTGTCGACCTTCCCGTTCCCCTAATTGCTTCGGGTGAGATGCCTGAGCCAGGAGTGTAGATACTGTAAGACGCTTGCTTCTAGAAGATTATCACTTGTACCGCCTTTCGGTTTTCGATTCAAGTGATCGTTGTTTGCTTTGTTTTTACATCTTATTCTTTTGCCCCTAATTTTTGCCTAGGACGTATCCTAGCGGGGATAATTTTGCCTTTGTTTTGCCTAGTACCCTTGTACTGGCGGGCTTTTTGTTTTGCCCTAATTTTTGCCTAGGATGCCCTTTTTGGGTTTTCATCCTAGCGGGCTTGTGCAAGCAACGTCTTCAAGCATAATACTTCTTTACCACGTCAGCGTTGACTGGGTATTGAAGTTCTTCTCCGTCCATGTTTGTGAGGATCAGTGCTCCTCCGGAGAAGGCTCGCTTTACTACGTACGGTCCTTCGTAATTCGGGGCCCACTTTCCGATTTTGTCCTTTTGAGCTGGTAGCAATTTCTTCATCACTAGCTCTCCCTCATGGTAGACTCGAGGGTGGACTTTCTTGTCAAAAGCCTTTTTGATCTTCCTCTGATAGGCTTGACCATGGCATATGGCGTTCAGCCGTTTCTCTTCAATGAGGTTCAACTGGTCATACCGGCTTTGAACCCATTCTGCCTCGGAAAGTTTTGCTTCCATGATTACTCTCAGAGAAGGTATTTCGACTTCAACAGGCAGAACTGCCTCCATTCCATAAACAAGGGAAAATGGAGTAGCTCCTGTGGATGTGCGTACTGAAGTCCTGTATCCATGGAGAGCAAAGGGTAACATATCATGCCAGTCTTTGAATGAGACAACCATCTTTTGTACTATTTTCTTGATATTCTTATTGGCTGCCTCGACTGCCCCATTCATTTTTGGTCGGTATGGGGAAGAGTTGTGGTGTTGGATCTTGAACTCTTGGCACAGTTCTTCCACCATCTTGTTATTTAGATTGGATCCATTATCAGTGATGATCTTATCGGGAATACCGTATCTGCATATGATGTTTTTCCTTATGAAGGATGTTACCACCTTTCGGGTCACATGAGCATATGATGCCGCTTCTACCCATTTGGTGAAATAGTCAATGGCCACAAGGATGAATCTGTGTCCATTGGATGCCTTTGGTTCGATGGGTCCAATAACATCCATGCCCCACATTGCAAATGGCCAAGGTAAAGCCAACACATTGAGTGGCGTTGGTGGGACATGAATATTGTCGGCATATGCTTGACATTTGTGGCATTTCCGAACGTATTGGTAACAATCCCTTTCCATGGTCGACCAATAGTACCCTGCCCTAAGGATTTTCCTAGCCATTGCAGGTCCGGGAATGTGGGTACCGAAAACCCCCTCATGTATTTCTTTGATCACATTTTGAGCTTCGACTTGGTCTATACACCTCAACAAGACCGAGTCATAATTCTTTTTGTAGAGGGTTTCTCCTTTTAGCAAAAATCCCATGGCCCTTCTTCGGATATGCTTTTTGTCATTATCGTTGGCCATGTCAGGATATTCCCCTTTTTTCAGATATTGTTTGATATCGTGGAACCATGGACAATCGTCGATATCTTCATCTATCAGAAGGCAGAACGCTTGCTTATTATGCCGCCGGATATTAATGACAGGCATTTCATGTTCACTATCCAAGGCGAACATTGATGAGAGCGTAGCAAGGGCGTCAGCAAACTGATTCTCCTCCCTTGGAATGTATTCAAAGATGACACTTTGGAAGAATTGTGTCAAATCTTTGATATGCTCAACATATGGTATCAGTTTAGGATTTCGGACTTCCCAGTCACCTCGTAGCTGATGGATGACTAAAGCCGAATCTCCAAATACTTTGAGTTTGAGGATACCATTGTTGATAGCCGCTTGGATTCCTAACGCGCAAGCCTCGTATTCGGCCATATTATTTGTACAGTCGAAATTGAGTCTTGCTGTTAGAGGGATATGCTTTCCTTGTGGGGAGATTAACACTGTCCCAATCCCCTGTCCAAGCATGTTGGAGGCTCCATCAAAATACATGGTCCACGCATCATCTTTTGGTTCTTCATGTTGAATACTCATTATATGCTCATCGGGGAAATCATCCTGAAGGGATTGGTAATCATTGGTCGGCCCGTGTGCTAGGTAATCAGCTAGGGTACTGCCTTTGATGGCTTTTTGTGTGACATGTATGATGTCAAATTCTGATAATTGTACTTGCCATCGGGCGATCTTCCCAGTGATTATTGGCTTGTCGAACACATACTTAATTGGATCCATTTTAGAAACCAACCAAGTAGTATGCCTTATCATATACTGCCTGAGCCTTTGTGTTGCCCACGCTAACGCACAGCAAGTCTTTTCTAATGGCGTGTAGCGGGTTTCATAATCTGGAAATTTCTTGCTCAAGTAGTAGATGGCTCGTTCTTTCTTTCCAGTTTCGTCCTGTTGTCCTAGCACGGCTCCCATGGACTCATCAAGCACTGTTAGATAGAGGATTAATGGCCTTCCCTCGACAGGTGGCACCAATACTGGTGGATTGGCCAAGCACTGTTTGACCTTGTCAAAAGCTCGTTGACAATTCTCATCCCAAGTTTCGGAATGATTCTTGCGCAACAGCTTGAATATTGGCTTGCACGTGTCAGTCAACTGTGCGATGAACCTTGCAATGTAGTTCACCCTGCCAAGGAATCCTCTTATCTCCTTCTCGGTTTTAGGAGGAGGCATTTCCATTATTGCCTTTACTTTATCGGGGTCCACCTCTATGCCTTTTTCACTAACGATGAACCCGAGAAGCTTACCCGACCGGACTCCGAAAGTACACTTAGCCGGATTTAGCTTAAGCTGATACTTGCGAAGCCGATTGAATAATTTTCTCAAATATTGAATATGGTTCATCTCGTCTTTCGACTTTGCGATCATGTCATCCACGTATACTTCAACTTCCTTGTGGATCATGTCGTGGAATAGTGTCACCATCGCTCGTTGGTAGGTGGCGCCCGCATTTTTAAGTCCAAAAGGCATTACCCTATAGCAAAAAGTGCCCCAGGGTGTGATGAAAGAAGTTTTCTCGCGGTCTTCCTTATTCATTTTGATTTGGTTATACCCCGAGTATCCATCCATAAAGGAATAGAGCGTGTTCGTGGCTGTGTGATCCACGAGTGTATCAATATGTGGCAAGGGAAAATCGTCCTTTGGACTGGCACGATTCAGATCCCTATAGTCAACACACACTCTAACCTTTCCATTCTTTTTGATAACTGGCACAATGTTAGCCAGCCATTCGGGATATTGGGATACAACCAAGAATCCCGCGTCTAATTGTTTTTCCACTTCCTCCTTGATCTTTAAAGACCATTCGGGCTTGATTCGTCGAAGCTTTTGTTTAACGGGTCGAAACCCTTCTTTCAATGGCAACTTGTGCTCGACGATTTTAGAGTCCAAACCGGGCATATCACGGTACGACCATGCAAATACATCCTTGTATTCCCTTAATAATTGGATCAATTGTGATTTTATTTCATCACTGATATGGGTCCCAATGTTGACCTCTTGTATTTCTTGACCCTGCCCCAAATTTACGGTCTCCAATTCTTCTTGATACGGTTGGAGTAGACGAGCTTCTTGATCTAGCAGTCTTTGCAGATCCGGAGAGATGGTCTCCTCATCACTGTCCGACTCAACCCATTCATCCTCGGCTTTTGGATCCCGATCGGGGCGAACAATCACAGACATAATTATTTGTTGGTTCTGTTTAGGTTTAGAATTTATTAATGTTAATAAGAGAGAGAGAAAAGAACAGAATGAGAGAATAATATGTGAAAAATGCCTTTTTATTGATATATGTATGTAAAACTGTACAAAACCCTTATTTACATGAAAAAGGTCCTCATGATCTCGGGTACTGATCATGAGTCCCAAAAAGAAAAATGTGGAGGGGCCCTATCGTGGCTTGCCATACTCTACTCCTGCTTTGGTAGAGGATTCTTGCTCACATCGGGCGCTGTCGAATCGAAAGTGACCCACCCAGCATCAATAAGGCCTTGGACCTTGTGTTTGAGAGCTAGACAGTTCTCTGTTGAATGCCCTGGTGCTCCCGAATGGTATAGACATTTGTCTTGAGGCTTATACCAATCGGGGTAAGGTGGGTCGATCTTTCTTGGTGGAATATAGGCTAGAAGTTGGGCTTCTACTAGCTTCGGCAGGAGATCGCTATAAGTGGTCGGAAGTTTGTCAAACTTCTTCACAGAGTTGTATTGCGATTTGCCTGACTTCGAAGTGGAAGAAGATGGAGAAATGGTTACAGCGTTGACTCCTCCTTCTTTCTTCTTCCCGAAGGCCTTCTTAGCTTCATATGGTTGGGAAGGCTTAGCCAGCTTCCCACTTTTAAGTCCTTGTTCCACCCTTTCTCCAATGGTGATGATGTCCGAGAAGAGTGTCGTTGTGTTCCCTATCATTTTATCGTAATAGGGACCAGTCAACGAGTTGATGAATAAGGACACCGTCTCCTTATCCGACAGCGGGGGCTCTATCTGTGCCGCTAACTCCCTCCAACGTTGGGCGTACGCCTTGAAGGATTCATCATTCTTTTTACTCAAGGCTTGAAGATCAGACCTATCGGGTGTTAGGTCGATGTTGTATTTATAGCGCTTGAGAAAGGCGTCGGCCAACTGCCTCCACGTGCACACTTGATTTCCATCCAGCTGCATATACCAATTGAGTGCAGTTTCAGCTAAGCTCTCTTGAAAGCAATGGATCAAGAGCTTTTCATTTGTGGCATATGCAGCCATCTTGCGACAGTACATGGTGAGATGACTTTTGGGGCAAGTCGATCCCACGTACTTTGGGAAATCCGGCACTTTAAATTTAGGAGGGAATTGAATGTCCCTCACTAAGCACATGTCAGCGGCATCTTTGATGTCAAAATCATGCCCCTCCATAGCCCTCAATCGATCCTCTAGGGCGTGGAATTGTTCTTTTGAAACCTCGGGCTCTTTAATCATGATTCCAGCCCCAAGGGGTACAGCATGCGGAGGATCTTTTTCATGCTCTTCCTCCTCTCCCTCATGATGGGACCCATGTTCACTGTGATGAGATCCATGGATGTTGTGATGACGCATGAGTTCCATCATTTGCGCCATCTGCTCTTTAAGCTGTGAAAGCTCGGTTGTGAGCTTCTTGTTTTGCTCCTCCAATGCTTCCATTTTCTTGATTTTCCGTGCGCGCGTAAGGACAGAGAGATGACCAGCCACTTTCTAAAATGAATGTTTAGTTAGTTTATTTTATGGAATGAATACACTCTTTAACATGAGCTTGATAAACCTCCATCTTTAAGGCGCTGCCTTTTTAAGACAGAAGTTTACCACCCTTCTTTATCTATGATTTCTCCCCAACGGAGAATCTCTATAGTCATGGGTCTCTTTCACTCATGTCAAGAGGTATTGGTGATCCTAAAATGTATGTTTTCATAAGGATGCATGATGTCTTATTGGTAATGATGTACATGCTCCTCACTTTTATTATATTTTCACACATGGTCTTTCCTCTCATGTCATGGTTTTTTATGCATGGGGATTATTTTTAGACCTTATCACGAGGTTATTAATGCACAAACAATTGCACATAAGCATTCACACAAGCAATTCACTCATCCACGAACAGTCACGAGCGAATCACGAGGTAGGGGTCTCCTGCAGAAAAGTGCATATTCAAGGAGGATCTAACTGTTCTCACTTGGTCAAAGGCCCCCAAGGTGCCCCCATTATAGGGACCCAATTCCTCTTGTCGTAGGTCGATGGAAAGTTCCAACGCACCGTCGGACTCAAGTTCATGGTTATCACCTTGAGTGATGTTTTCCGACAACGGTCTCATAGGCTCCTATAAACCCATCAACCGGCCGTACTAACATCCACTCCCTATGGATTACCACTCATGCCCCCGGGTATAGAGGGAACTGTTGTGTGCAAAGGTTTGTGTGCAATTTTATTTCAAACAATTGCGGAAAATTAAACATACAACAGTTATTAAAAGCCATATAATAAATCATGTTATCATACAAGCAAGGGGTAATGAAGTAATTTTAACTATTATTTGTTAAGAATAATCTGTCACTAAATGGGACTGACTTTCGAGGCTTCCCCAGCGGAGTCGCCATCTGTCGCCACCGGCCCGAAACGGGCTTTCGGCATTCGCGAAGGATGGTTGGACTCATTATTCGTTTTAAAAATGTGGATTGCTAGAATGACTTATTCTCAAACTGAGACCTCGTCAAACGAGCAATTTTATTAAAAGGCTCACCAATCCATATTAATCCCAAGCGGGACCCTCCATGGATTAGTGGTTTTCGCAAAAGGAGGGTTCGTGGAGTCGCCACCAATGTTTTACTCAAAACATTGGAAAAAGGGATAAGGCAATTGATTTTATAAATCAACTTTGGCCATTACAACCAGAGTCGGGTAAGGGAGTCGGTTACGCGTGGGGAAGGTGTTAGCACCCCACAGCGCCCCTTTCGGGTTCCCTATGACAGATTATTTCTAAAATAATAGCGTAAAATTACTAAATTACCCCTATTTATTATAAGCGATTATAAATTAACTATCTACATGATGACAGTTTAAATATGCACACAGAAAGCAGTAAAAGGAAGGATTTAAGAAGAAACCTCTTGAAGCGTGCTTTTATATATTGAGTAAAACTGGGAAGCTTTTTGGCGTTCCCTCGCTCTACAAGCTCGCTCGCTCTCTCCTATAAAATTTTGACTATGGAAATCCGGAGGATTTCCCTTCGACTAGGTTCGAATCTCCAAGCTAAGTGCTCGGAATTCCAGAACTTCGTCGGATCGACTCCCAGAGAGATTTCTAGGGCAGAACACTGCTCAAAAACCCCAGAATACTCAAGGAGGGAGTCAAAACTGAGTGAAAAAGTGTCGAATGACGTCCAATTGACGTCATATTTATAGGGAATAGGCGCAATACGGCCTACAGGGGCAATACGGCCGTATTGAAATTTTTGAACTTCAATACGGTCGTATTGAAGTTCAATACGGTCGTATTGAAGTTCAGAAATTTCAATACGCCCGTATTGAGTTCGCTGCGGTTGTATTGAAGTGTCAATACGGTCGTACTGACTTCAGTATGGCCGTATTGAAGCTTCAATACGGCCGTATTAAGTTCAGTACGGCCGTATTGGGCTTTTTCCCTCCACTTCTTTATTTTGAGCTATTCTAAGACCTCTGGACCTACAGAGAACCCTCCTAGGGCCTTCGAGGAGTCCTTCTGGCTGATTATCCTTCAGTCTTCGAGAGTCTTCAAGCTTTATTTCCGACCCGGACAATTTTAGGGGTCTACAGACACATGCATTCTTTTGCGTGTTTTTCTTCTTTTTCGTCTCTTTCCTTTGATCACGCGTTTACGTTGAGAGCATTTAAGTGATTGTAGACGATGCCTTTATTTGTCCTCTAAGACTTGATTCTTTAATTGCTTGCGTGGCAGTCTTCGTTTGCATTTATTGGTCCTGTGTATCTCAATCTTGACCTCCGTCTTAGCATCTGAGTTTAATGCTATGACCTTTCTTTTGATATGGTCAACAATGTGAATGGACAAACTTTTTTTTTGTCTGAAGTATCTTTTAGTCTGTGTTATCCTTCATCTTATGTGTTGTTGACTTTCTTCTATTCTTTGTCTCATGCTTCGTCTAATTCCTTATGTTACACTAGAGGTTGTTCTTGACACACTTTCATCTGATATTGGACTCATAGTCGTCTAGTGCACATATTGTACTTTGTTTTATTCAATTTGATTTGTGTGGTTCTCATGATGTGCCTTGCCTTAACTATTCTTTTATCAGAGTTGACCATCTGGTTTCATTTGATGTTGAACACATCTTTTCTTGTTCCAGGTTTAGTTTTGTTTTGGCTTTTCTTTTGATACTTCAATGTCTCGACTTGTAGTAAGCCTCATTTAGTGTTTGTTGAATATTCTTTCGTCTGTGATCAGACCTAATCTTGATGCTTGACTAGCCATCATCTGATTCTCTTATTTAGTTTGTGCAGGCTTTGTAGATCTTACATTTAATGCATTTGGTCTTGCATTAAATGTTTGCTCAGTGATTTTGGGTTATGTGAAAAATTTTGTACCATTTGTATACTTCTATGTATGGGTTTAATTATAACCTAGACATCTCTGTACTTTTCTGGCATTGTAGCTGTAGAGGCATTGTCTTTTACTGACTAGTAGGTGTACTTGCTCTAACACATGCAGCTTTGACTTGTGGATAAGCGCTAGTCCATTTTTATTTTCTCTCTTCTTCTATTATGATGACTTCATGTGTTCTTCTGAGATTGTGGATGCTAGGTTTGAAGTTTATTTTGTTTCTCATTTTCAACTTTAAGATTAGTGGCAGCATTAGGATAAGAGAAGACTTTTATGAATAAAGAGAGTTCTTTTCAAGGCTTGTTTGGAAATAAAATAACTCTCTTTGGTCACAAAGGTCTTAGTGGAGTCCCCTTCATCCACACTCTTTCCTAATTTACTTTATTTTCTCTCTTTATTTCTTTTTCTTTTCATTTGTTTTTGATCCTCAAACACTTGGGGTGGTGTTAAAGGATTGAAAACAATTTCTTTATTTTTATGAGTGAAGAATATTTTGTTAGTAAGGCCATCATGTATAGTATGTTTATCAAATTGCCATGGCCTACCAAGCAAAATATGACAAGCTTCCATAGGGATCACATCACATAAAACTTTGTCTTTATAATCCCATATAGAAAACTTGACCTTCACTTGTTGATTTACCTCCAATTCCTCACCTTCATTGAGCCAATGAAGTTTATAAGGTTGAGGGTGAGGAATAGTGGTAAGGGCTAACTTATTAACCAACCTTGTACTACAACAATTAGAGCATGATCCACTATCAACAATGAGAGAACAAGTTCTTTTAGAAACTAAACATCTTGTGTGAAAGATGTTCTCTCTTTGTGATAGTGAAGTGGGACAAGGTTGGCTTCCAAGAAGCCTTTTGATCATAAGAAGATCACCATCAACAGGATATAGCTTTTTGATTTGATGATCTTCCTCACTAGTCTCATTATCACTTGAAGTGGAAGAACTAGATTCATCAAGACTACTGTAAACGTCTTGTCCTCTTAAAATCATGACCTTTTTAGTTGGACATTGAGAAGCTATATGGCCTTTTCCAAGACATTTAAAGCATTTGATGTCACTAGTTTTACTATTAGAAGTGACAACACTTTTATTTTTATCTTTTTCTTTTTCTGTTTCTTTTTCTTGACCCTTACTAGAGTTTTTAGAAGAGTCATATTGACCCTCCCTCTTGTCCTCCTTCTTGATATAAGAACTAGTTTGAGTTTTGCCTTTGAAAGAATTTATCCTCAAATTTTGTTGTTCCACCCTTAAAAGTTGGACCAAATCATCAAGGTCCCTATAAGGGAGTAACTCAACCCTATCTCTTATATCAAAATTAAGACCACTTAGAAATCTAGCAATGGTCAATCTTTCTTCTTCCCTTATCCCAGCCCTTATGAGATACAACTCCATTTTTTGTCTATACTCCTCCACACTCATGTTCTTTTGTTGGAGTCTTTGGAGCTTATCCATAAGCTCCCTACTATAATAAGAAGGTATGTGCCTTCTTCTCATAGCACTCCTCAATTCATTCCAATAACTAATAGGAGGGTCATCGTGAAGTCTTCTCTCTCTCTCCAAGGATGTCCACCAATATATAGCTTGTCCTTGGAAAGCTAGGGTGGCTAAGGGAACTTTTCTTTCTTCACCTACTTGGTGACAAGTGAAGATTTGCTCCACTTTCATTTCCCAATCCAAGTAGGCATCAACATCCTTTTTTCCATGAAAGTAAGGGAGATCAACCCTTGATTCCTTCACTTTGGTTTCTTTAATAACTCTTCTAGGTGTAGGTTGGTAATATGCATCCATATTCAAACTACCTACATCCTCTTGGCTTGTAGAGGCATTAGAACTTTTTGTGGAACTCTTTTGACTTTTTCTTTTATTAAGTTTTTTTAGAAGTTTTGCTTCTTGTTGCTTAATTTTATCTATCTCTTCCTCAAGAGCAACAAGTTGTACTTCTCTTTCAATCTTTTCTCTTTCTTTTTGAAGTACCTCTTGTTGTCTCCATAGTTTTAGTGCCTCAACCTCCTTAACAATTCTAGAAAAACTTTTAGGAGATTCAAGATCACTATCACTTTGAGAAATATGACTCATGATTAAGCAATAAGAAGTTTAAATGCTATGCGAAAGAGATAAAATATTTTTGGTATTTTCTAGGAACAAAAATAGCACTTGGAAGTCTAAGTGTACAAGTTGCACTATCAAGGGAGGTGATCTACTAAGAGACACTTAATAACCAAGTCTTTTCAAGTGGAAATCACTAAACTCCCTTGTGGTATTTTCAACTCCACAAAGATTTTCACAAAAAATTTTATGTGTATGCTTTTCACAATTTGTTTTGTAAGCTATCTTAAACGTGAAAAATTAAATCTACACAAGTCTAGACGAAACAAGGCAGCAAATTAAACACAATTAAGATCAAACAACTTAAAGGAAGCAAGGATAATCAACTAGTCGGTTTGCCCTAAGTGGAAGCTTGAAACATATGAAATTTCCAAGCCACTTCCACTAGTACTACACTTGAGTAGGCTATCAAGGGCTTAGATATACCTGACCAGCTTCTTAATACTCCCTTCAAGCTTTAAAAATTGGTTTAAAATACAAGAGAATTGGAAAAATTTAAACTAAACTAGAAAGCAAATAATGGCGGCTTTTGTGACCCAATTAGTGACGGATTTGTTGTCAAATTTTTCTAACACTTGTTTAAGTGTTCTAATCCGCCACTAACCCTTGGATGAAGTTGCTCCTGGACCCTGCACAATGAACACAACAAAATGGTTAATGTAGGCTGCTCACAAGGTTAAAGGAATGATCACTCTTGTGAAGGTAGTTTAGGAAAAGTTTGGTCACTAAATTAGGTCAAATTTTGTAGTATTAATGTCCAAGTCTTTTCCTACTTTTTGTTGAGTCAATGCTTGATCCTTAAGCAAGGATTTGATGCCACTTCCAGCACAGAATGTTTAGTAAAAGAAAACAAGACAAGCAACAAAAGCACAATTTAAGAAGCTTATACCAAAAATTGAAGATTAAGGTGTTTATGACAAGACTCAAAGATGTCCAACAAAGAAAGATGAAAAATAAGACTCCAAAGAAGGCTAGCACTCAGTTAGGAAGGTTCCTAGATAGGTACTAGAGTAGATTAACAACACACAAAAATTTGAAAGCAATTGAATAAGAACAAACTAAATAGTAGTCCAAAGAATTTTGAGGAATCAAGTGAATTTGCTTGTTTTTGCTCATCTCGGCTTTTACCTTTAAAAATGTTATATATATTTTTTTTATTCTTTCTTTTTCTGAATTCAAATTAAGATTCTAGAGAAGATATTTGCCTGTTTTTTTCAAAATTTTCACAATTCCATTATATAGAAACCGAGACTACAAGTTTGTCAAATTTCAAGTGAAAAAATGGTGAAACTAGTGCACTAGTTTTTAGGTTTTGAATTGGATTCTTTTGTTCACTTTTTTTTTTTATAACTATTTTGAGACAATATGCTCTATATTTTTCTCTTTTTTTCAGCCTCTACACTTTTAAAATTTGAATCCAAAGAAATAGTGCACTAGAAGTAGGATGAATCACTTGAAATTTTAAGCAACACAAAAAAATTTTCAAGAATTTTTTAATAGAAAGTGATTTGAAAACTTAAGTACACAATGGAAACCTAACTCTAAGAAATTTGCTAGAACTAATAGCAAATTATGAACTCAATAAGGTAAAATAAAAAGCACATATAGGTAGGCAAGAAGAGTAAGCAATCCGAGACCACAATATAGCCAATGAACTCAAAAGAAAACTAGGTTAAACATGCTATTCAAGGAATTTGCAACATATAAGGACTAAACACAAACTACTAAGACAAAACAAGGATTCAAAACAAAAAATCTAAAGCAAATGTATGAGGTCCAATCACGGACACATGCAAGGAATGGAGAGACTCAAACAAAAGCAAAAATAAGCACAAGCAAATAGGTCCTAAACATTGATTGTAGAAGAAAATCAAAATACAATCAACAATGGATCTTTGGAACCGAAAATTGTCAAGAAAAAATAGATCCGAAATGAAACTCAACAAAACACACAAGAACACAAAGACAACAACAACACATGGACCAAAAAAATTTAGAACACTTATCTCCTTGAAGAACCTTGCTCTTGATACCAAAAATGATGGAGAAGGTAAGAGAAGTGATTGAGCTCTTCTCCTTAGCTTCTCCTATGCTCGGATCTTCTTCAAGCAGACTTGAAACCGAAGTTATGAAGACTTGAATGAAGGAAGATTCTCGGTTGGAATAAGGCCTAAGCCTTGGATGGAATCATCCAAGCTTAAGGTTCAAGGGAAAGCTCACTTCAAAGAGGAGGAAAAACCAAGTAGGGTTCCTAAAAGTGAAGCTCTCTCTCACGGTGACTCTCAAGAGAAATTTGGCTGAATGAGCTCTCAAATTTCATATATCTCAAAAGTGTCTACAATGTGTGAAGGAGGAAGCTTATATGGACCCGGATCCAAGGACACTTGGTGCAAATGTGAAGGCTTCACATGTGGCGCCAAGTTTTGAATTTGAATTTTGAATTTGAATTTGAATTCAAAACTTCACACACATGCATAAGTCTGGTTCACACTAGTGCTAGGTGCATTTAACTTTGATTTAGTATGCATTTAGGGTTGAATTTTGAGTCACACATGTTCATCCAAGGTGGCGCCAACCATGGACTCAAAATGCAACTTAAATGCATCCTAAATTAAACCTAGTTTTGCCTAATCCAATTAAACTAATAAACCTCCTTAAGTCCTAATCTAATGACCTAAATACAATGGTCCAAGAAGTACAATGAATAGGAAAAATTACAAGAAAGAGAATGAGCCCAATATTGGGTATCAAAAGCCCAAAGCCCATGAAGCCAAATTACAAGCCCAAAGTTCACAAACCCTAATCTATGGTCAAAATACAAGACCAAAAACAAAGTAACTTCCTACTCTATGAATTGGCAATAAAACATAAAATGAATGGTCTTATCAAGATAGGTCCATGTGAAGTTTGTATTGGGCCTTTCAAGCCCATGAGGCCCATTGGGCCTTGACTGGCCCAATCCTCCATGTCTAGCCCACTCCTCTTGGATCTTGTAGTGTGTCACCTCTTACATTCCAAAGTATGATTCCATCAAAGAATTAATAATTTAAATATTTAATCCCCTTTATTAATGATTATTTACATGAAATTAAATTACACAGTGAACCCTAAAATATCTACATAATTGCATTTATTATAGCAATATATGAAATAAAAGAAGAGAAAGATAGAACAAGAGATTGATGAGTAATACCTCGTAGCGAGCTTTATTAGATCTTCAACTATGAAGATTTTAGGTGCTTTGCGGCAACCTTTCACACTACAATATGTCTATGTCTCACAAAACTCAAGAAATACAATGGGAGAGAGAGAGAGAAATTTCAAGCTTTAAGGACCTTAGTGAAAGGGTTTTTAGGCCTTTTTAATAACTTGGAATGGCCCATTCTAGTTTTGGAACGGCCCATTCCAGTTAAGGTTTTAACCCCTTTTTTAGGAGCTTGGAATAACCCGTTCTAGTTTTGGAATGACCCGTTCTAGTCTAGGAACTGCCCGTTCCAGTCTAGGAACAGCCCGTCCAAACTAGGGTTTTAGGCCCTTTTAGGAACTTGGAATGGCTCGTTCCAAATTGGGAACATCCTGTTCTGGTTTTGCAACAACCCATTCCAGGCTACTAAAAATAGCTTGTTTGGGCTTTTAGGCCTCCTGATGTCTTTTCTTGTTATTTCCATGCTTGGGAGCTCCATTTCTTTGATGATAGACGTCCATTTCATAGCTTTTGTTGGTCCGGATGAAATTGGGTGTTTACAACTGCCCCTCTTTACTTGTCCTTTGGAATAGCTATGTGTTGCTTTTTCAAAGGCAAGTAAAGACGTAGACATTTCATCCAGGTCTTCTCTTCGTCTCTTTGGCGTTGGTGCTTCTGCGTTGTTTCCCTTGGATAGGTTTATTTGCTCGTACAAGGCTGACAAACTGTACACCTGATCTTCAGTCTTCGAGTAGAAGCTCCATTGTTTCTCTTACGATAATGTGTTCCTTTATTTGTAGCTTGTTTCACTCTAAGGTTAGGTAACCCTCTTCAATCTTGTACTAGTTTTGGGGATCTAGCAACCCATTCATTAAGGTCAGGTAACCCTCTTGGTACTAGTTTTGGGGATCTAGCAACCCTTTCACTAAGGTCAGGTTACCCTCTTCGTACTAGTTTTGGGGATCTAGCAACCCTTTCACTAAGGTCAGGTAACCCTCTTTGTACTAGTTTTGGGGATCTAGCAACCCTTTCACTAAGGTCAAGTAACCCTCTTCGTACTAGTTTTGGGGATCTAGCAACCCTTTCACTAAGGTCAGGTAACCCTCTTTGTACTAGTTTTGGGGATCTAGCAACCCTTTCACTAAGGTCAGGTAACCCTTTTTATACTTGTACTTGATGTCTTCTCATTGGTGTTGTGGGATGAAAGACTGCCCCTAGGTGGATGGGCAGGAGAGGTTTGATGTGCCCCTATGTTGGTGGGCAGAGAAATGGATGGCTGGCAGGGATTCCAGTGTTGCCCCTGCCACGTGAGTATTGTGATGCCTCTCCAAGCGCTTGCTTGTGGTAGGTTTTTTTTCTGGATTTCATTTTTGTTTCGGTTCGGCTCTTTCATGTTTGAAGCTTGCCTTTTTCTTCTATTTTTCTAAATGCTTCGGCTTTTTTCAACATTTACGAAGCTTGCCTTTTTATGTCTATGGAGAGGTTGTCTGATGAAGAGGAGGATTGCTCGTAGGTGGGTGCCCTTGTGCTGGTGGGCAAAGGAGTAGATGGGTGACAGGGATTCTAGTGCTACCCCTGCCATGTGAGTATTGTGATGCCTCTCCAAGTGTCTGCTTGTGAAGTCCCTTTGGTTCGTTGATGACTGATTGTTTATGCTCTCCTGATTGATGATTGTTGATGCCCCTAATTTGGGCTACTTTTTGACTTTTCTTGTTGAGAAGCAAAAAGATGTTGAATGCTTATTTATGCATGATGGTAGTTATTGCATATTTTGAATAATTCCCCTTTGATAAATAAAGTTTTCTAAGTGTGTGAGATGTTTTTTTTTAGATGCATGCGATGCATATTTTAGTTTCCCCCTTTTTTAGATTGTGGCTTTTCTTTTCTATTTCCCTCGAATGGACTGCTTTGATTGATGTGCAACATTAGTCATATTGGTCGTTTGGTGTATTGAGTCATCTTGGGGCTCCTTTTTTCTTTTTGTTTAGAAACCCTAATTTTTGCCTAGGATGTATCCTAGCAGGTATTTTTTTTCTCTTTTTATTTGCCCTAATTTTTGCTTAGGACGCCCTTTTACGGGTTTTCATCATAGCAGGTCATTTTCATTTTTTTTTCTCTTTTTTTTGTACTTGTTTAAATTTTGACAACCATCAACAATATACGTCATTAAGATTGGACAAGACACAAAGGAAAGAAAAAGATGGTTTAGAATGAATGGTTAGTGGAGGTAGGATGATTTAGAATGAATGGGTAGTGGAGGTAGGATGATTTAAAATGAATGGGTAGTTGAGGTAGGTGAGTGTTTAAGTTTTTTAAATAAACATTTCCTTGGATAATTATTATAATTATTCTCTTAATTATCTTGAACTACATATCTGAGTCTTCGTAGAATTTGGCCCCTTGTAGAGGTGTTCAAGCCGCCTTTTAGCTTTCAACTATGAGAATCATCACTTGCTATTTTTATCCTTTTTAGATCCCTAATTTTTGCCTAGGACGTGTCCTAGCGAGAACTTTTGATTTTTTTTTTACCTAAGATGCCCTTTGCGGGTTTTCATCCTAGCAGTATTTTGCAAGTGATATTATTTTTTAGCATAACACTTCTTTGCTTTGATAAAATCTCCTGCCATCTGCATTTTCTGGATCTGGAAGCGTACCAATCTATAGCGTTAGCGCAAGAAAAAAAGAAGAATCTATTGCAGAGTCTGTTCCATCTTCTGTTTTTGTTGCAGAATTTGAAGTCAGGTAAGTAAAAGAAATTATTGAATCCACACTAGGAGAATCTGGATTAACGGAATCCGCGGACCAGCGTCTTTGATGATTAACACTACCCCCCATCCCGTACACCAAGGAGAAAGATGTTGCCCCAACCTACGGGTGTTGAGAGAGAGTTCTTTCATGAGCCGAGATTTGTGCTTCCTTTGTCAACCAAATTGAGCGAAAGTTGTTTTTTTGCAAGACTCTTCTTATGCAATGAGAATCTTGTGTAAGACTCTTCTGATCACTTTCTTATTTTTGTGTGTTTCAAGG
This sequence comes from Cajanus cajan, assembly GCF_000230855.2. NCBI lineage: Eukaryota > Viridiplantae > Streptophyta > Magnoliopsida > Fabales > Fabaceae > Cajanus > Cajanus cajan. Next base: position 47,059,449 of record NC_138525.1, read on the forward strand.
AGGTGATCTTCTTATCTACCTTAGACTCAGATAATGCGTTGTAGATGTTCGAAGCTTTGACTAATTTAATTATCTACGGTCATGTTTATTTTTTATTGTGATTCATTTTAGAATTTAATATGTGGGAAGAGGGGGAAAAGAATAAACACGAGATTTATGGAAATGACGTATATTATTGATGAATGTAAAAAAAACAAGCCCTTATTGTGAGATCCCACAACCCTGGGCAAATGTTGTGGGCAAAAAGAAAACAAAACTTAATGGAGCCCCTGCCCCAATGGCCTTTCAATATTCAATTCCAAGGTCACTTCTTATCGTGCTTGTGCAATGGGTATTTGTTGATGTTAAGTGTGTTGGTGTGAAATTTCAACCAACTGGCGTCTCTAAGTTGTTGCACACAAAATCGTAGGGCCTTGCATCGCTCCACGGAGTGCCATGGGGAGTCAGAATGATAGTCGCACTTTTCCTCAGGCTTGTACCACGATGGGTAACGAGGGTTCATCTTCTTCGTAGGAGGAAGTCGTACTAACATCAAGGCCTCCAAGAGTTGGGGTAGTAGCTCTACATATGTGATGGGGATTTTGTTTACTACCTTGTCATCTCTAATCTTTGCCTGTGATGTAGCTCGACTCTTTGGAGCAAAGATGACAGCGTGGACCCCTTCTTCCCTCTTCTTTTCATAATGCCCTTTTGACAGACCATTGTCCAACGGTGAGGGCTCTATGGGTTCATATCCGAATGGGAGGTCTTGTATTAGGTGGGTCCCGATCGCATTTTTACCGCCAAATTTGTGGTCCTCATGTCGCAACCTAAAAATTTCTTATCTCGCGACCTATGGTTTAGACATCCTTTTAAAGATCTCATCAATTAAGGAATGCCCGGACACTAGACTAATCCTTAATTAATGGTTTTGAAAAATGAGTTCATGGAGTCGCCACCAATGTTTTACTCAAAACATTGGAAAAAGAAAAGGTTTTTAAAAGTTCAATAATGGCCTTGATAACCAGAATTGGGTTCGGGGGTCAGTTACGTGTAGGAAAGGTATTAAGCACCCCTACAATGCCCTAAATCGGTACCCTATGATGAAGATAACGTAATAAGAATTAATAGTTCTAATATTTAATCCCTTTTATTAATGTTATTTACATGAAAATTAAATTACACGATGAACCCTAAGATATCTACATGATTGCATTTATTATAGCAATATATGAAATAAAAGAAGAGAAAGATAGAACAAGAGATTATTGAGTAATACCTCGTAGCAAACTTTATTAGATCTTCAACTATGGAGATTTTAGGTGCTTTGCGGCAACCTTTCACACTACAATATGCCTCACAAAACTCAAGAAATACAATAGGAGAGAGAGAGAGAGAAATTTCGAGCTCTAAGGAGTCTTGGACGAAATTTTTGTCTTGAGAACAATGCCCGGGTTGTCTATTTATAGGCATCAGAAAGTGGCCAGAATGGCCCATTCCAAAACCGAAACGACCCGTTCTGGATCCGAATGTTGTGTGTTAATCACGCACCTAGGAACGGTCTGTTCTAAACTGAGAACGGCCCGTTCTAGAGTTGAGATTAACACTATATTCCCTTGCTTAGAACGGCCCGTTCCAAACTAGGTTTTTAGGCCTTTTTAACAGTTTGGAATGGTCTGTTCTGGTTTAGGAACAGCCCGTTCTGGTTTAGGAACAGCCCGTTCTAGACCAAGTTTTTTAGGCCTTTTGATTGGTTTGGAACGGCCCGTTCCAACCAAGAGTCTTTAAGCCTTTTAGGTGGCTCGGAACGGCCTGTTCCAATTTAGGAACGACCCGTTCCAGATTCGGGAATGACCCGTTTCGATTTTGGAATAGCCCGTTCCATGCCACTAAAACTAATTATTTTAGGCTTTGGGTCCACTGATGTCCTGTCTTGTTGTTTTCTGCTTTGGGAGTTCCTTTCCTTGATAATAGATGTCCATTTCTTTGTTTGTATGCCCCTCGGACGAAATTGGGTGTCTACAGCTGCCCCTCTTTACTTGTCCTTTGGAATAGCTATGTGTTGCTTTTCCAAAGGCAAGTAAAGACGTAGATATTTCGTTCGGGTCTTCTCTTTGTCTCTTTGTGTGACGCTTCTATGTTTCTTCCCTTGGATATGTGTATTTGCTCGTATCATTACCTTTTAGAGAAGCTAAGTGTTGGGTTGCATACTCTATGGGGTAACAAGGGTGACAAACTATACACCTGATCTTCAGTCTTCGAGTAGATGCTCCATTGTTTTTCTTGTGATAGTGAGGCAAAAATTTGAAACATCTAGGCTTCTGGTCTTGATGTAAATGCTTCCTGTTGCTTCTGCTTTTCCCATGTAGTGAATTCTTTTATTTGTGAGCTTGTTAAAGAGGGATTATATTCTAAGCTCAGCCTCTCCAAGCTGGACTGACATTTAGGGCTTCAGCCGGCCTAGTGGTGGAAGCTCGACGGCGGTCCCAATTTTGACTTCGAGGAACTCGACGGTACCCTTGTTGTCATTTACTAATTTGAGAGGCTCGATGGCGGCTCTCAATCAAGCTGGACTGATTTTAAGGCTTCAGCCGACCTATGGTGGGAGCTCGATGGCAATCCCTATTTTGACTTCGAAGAACTTGACGGTACCCTCGTTGTCATTCACTAATTTGAGAGGCTCGACAGCGGCTCTCGATCAAGCTGGATTGATTTTAAGGCTTCAGCCAGCCTATGGTGGGAGCTCGACGATAATCCCTATTTTTTACTTCAAGGAACTCAGTGGTATCTTCATTGTTGATTAATGATTTGAGAGGCTCGACGACAGCTCTCGATCAAGCTATGTTGATTATGAAGGCTTCAGCGGACCTATGGTGGGAGCTCGACGACAGTCCCAGTTTTGACTTCGATGAACTCGACGGTATCCTCGTTGTTGATTAATGATTTGAGAGGCTCGACGGCAACTCTCGATCAAGCTGGACTGATTTTAAGGCTTCAGTCGACCTATGGTGGGAGCTCGATGGCAGTTCTGATTTTGACTTCGAAGAACTTGGCGGTATCCTCATTGTCGGTTAATGATTTGAGAGGCTCGACGGCAGCTCTCTATCAAGCTGGACTGATTTTAAGGCTTCAGCCGACCTATGGTGGGAGCTCGACAGCAGTCCCAATTTTGACTTCGAGGAACTTGACAGTACCCTCGTTGTCGTTCACTGATTTGAGAGGATCGACGGTGGCTCTCAACCAAGTTGGACTTATTTTAAGGCTTCAGCCGGCCTATGGTAGGAGCTCGACGGCAGTCCCAATTTTTACTTCAAGGAACTCGGTGGTACCCTCGTTGTCGATTAATGATTTGAGAGGCTCGACGGCAACTCTCGACTTTGATGATTGTTGATATCCTTTGAAAGAGGACCTTTGAAATCTTGGGTGGATACTTGATGGTGATTCTTTTTTGATTTGAGGTACTCGACGGTACCCTCGTTGTTGACTTGTGATGGAAAATGCCCCAAGGAGGATGGGAAATATGTACTTGATGTGCCCCTATGTTGATGGGCGATAGATGGGTGATAGGGATTCTGGTGTTGCCCCTGCCATGTGAGTATTGTGATGCCTCTCCAGGCGTCTTTATTGTGGGATGGTTGGTAAGAGTTTGGTGTTGTTCTTTTCAAGGTGAGTATTGTGATGCCTCTCCAAGCATCTTCTTGTGGTAGGTTTTTTCAAATTTCATTTCTCTGTTTAGCTTCGGCTCTTTCACGTTTGAAGCTTGTCTTTTTCTGCTATTTTTCTAAATGCTTCAGCTTTTTCAACATGTACGAAACTTGCCTTTTTCTATTTTTTCTTTTGTTATCATCATTGGTGGAGGGATCCCATCCCATGATGATGTTATTTGCTCAATCTTTATTGATGAGTATTATTTTGGAAGCCACTCCTGGCTTTGGAAGGAAAATATTCCTAGTCTTGGCATTTTCATGGATCTTCCATCATTCAGTTGAGAAGTAAGGCACGATGGCCTCTTTCATGCTTATAGGCTTGATTATTCTTCCTCGTCCGGTTCTATCCCGTCTTGTTGTTGACGTGTTTTTCTTTTCTAGGTGGCTGTATGAAACCACTTGTATGGAATGCCCTTGTTGGGGCTATGCTTTTTAACATGATCTTGGCTCTTAAGGCACTGTCTAGCTGTTGGTCTTTTATACGAATGCTTCGGCCTCTTGATTCCCCCAACAAGTGATGGATAGACACACACAAAGAATGCAAGAATGCAAAAGAAAATGCAAAGCAGGAATAGATTGGATTTTTTTTTTAAATTTATTTTTTTAAAGTGAAGTTATACCCGTTTATGCACACTTGTGCCCTATGCATGCTATGCAATGATGCCTCTATGCTAATGCTTAAATGCAGATTGATTTTACTTTCAAGAAATTAATATATGCGCATTGATCAATGGCATGGATTGTTAGCCTTTAGCCGTGTCGAATTTAGTGTTGCTTTTTGAACTTGAGGTTTGTGTAGTTCGGCCCTCTCGCTTGTACCAAATATGATATGTTAGCCCTTAGACCAGGTGTACCTAGACTCTGTTCTAGGACACCTCCATTTTCTCCTTGTGAATGTTCACTGTGCATACTCCGTGTATCTCTCAAATTTATCTTAATGCCATATAGGTCAAGAGGAAAGAGAGGAAGGGGATATATACATATATTTTTTTTGTAGAAGTTTTGTTAGAAAGGATTTTTTCAAAAATGGTTTTTAGAAGAATGGTTGGCCGAGGTAGGCTAGTGGTTTAGGCTAATGAAAAAGCAAATTCAAAGTGAGGAAATCATTTTTTGCGTTGGCTTATTATTTCCTTCAAAGTTAAGCGATGACTTGGGATTGCATATTGATTAAATGATCTTCCCGAGCTGCCTTTCGGTTTCTCAGCTCGGGATGCTGCTTTGTCCTAACTTTTGCCTAGGTTACTTAAGATGAGTTTCCTAGCAGACATTTTCTTTTAATCCTCACTTTTGCCTAGGCTACCCTTTTTGTTTGTGGGTCTCCTAGCAGATCTTACCCTAATTTTTGCGCAGCCCCCTTAGTGGGTTTCCTGCCAGGCTTTTTATTTTTTGCAACATTTGTGATCATTTTTCATTCCTTCATTAAAGGGGGATCCCCCTTGCACTGATTTCGTTTGGAATTTTATCCACAAGTCATGCCAAATTTGATTAATCTTTATATGTTTTTTTATTGCGTATTAAGCCATTGTTTCTAATGAAGTCCTTATTTCAAATGTACTTGTTCATTTAAGGTTTGTTGACGAGGCTTAGAGTAGATAAAAGGGAGAAGAGAAATGAAGTAGAAAAGTGTATGGCATTAAAATAGAATTTTCAATTTACACGTGCCCATTTAATGTAGCTTGAGGGCCCGGGCATGCCCCAAGTTCGTGATTCGTACACAAAGAAAAAGAAGGAGATTGCCCCTTAGAGAGGCCTAAGTCATCTAACTGTAGAGCTAGTCCTCCACTTGTATAGATGTAGCGCTTCAGAAGATCTCGTGTAGAGGGAGGGCGCTTCAGAAGATCTCGTGTAGAGGGAGGTCCTTTGGCTTCTTCTCTCGTAAAGGTATTTTCAACCCATATCCTGAGCCTTTCCTAAGAAGTAGGAATGGGTAGAAGCGATGATAGAGCTTTCCATGGAGTCTTGCTTCTCAAGAGGAACATTCAAGAGGTCACTCGATTTTCAGCTCGAACAAACATTGCTTCTCGATTTTTTTTCCTAGAATGCCCTTTGCGAGTTTTCATTCTAGCAACTTCTTAACAAGAAATGCTTCTCTCTTGTTGAAAGCATCTTTAAAGAAAGCTCTATTCACTTTGCCTTAGTGTTCTCTTTATTAGCTTGCAACTCGTTAGGAGTGTGAATCCATCCATTTCTAGTCGTTTCTCCTATTCCGCTTGGATTTCACGGTTGCACGACACGACTTTATCCTTTTGGGGCAAGAGTTGGCGTCTTAATGATAGTGGAGTTCTTTACCTTAAACTCTTTATGCATGGCTTACTTTAAATTATTTTCGACCAACGCACATAGGTTAATTTCCCTTTTTATTCTCATTTATTCTTTTACAAGGAGGAAGGGATATGTTCTAAATGAATGTAATGCAGAATGTAGAGAAAGTTGAGAATAATAAATATCAGTCTCATTGATTTGTTTATCTGTGAATGCTAAAATAGATTTTGACAGTATTAAGCGAGAATTAGATTCTAAGAAGACTTACTTTAAAAAACATATCAAAGCAAGAGCCCAACCATAGTATTTTTTAAAAATTAATTTGGGCTTTTCTTTAGAGTGCAGATACTGTCGCATATTAGAGCATTCACTTTTCTTAACTTTATATACGTATTGCAACCTAATCCTCCTTAGCTAATAAAATAAAATGAATGAAATTAATGAGCTAATCTAGAATGCATGTCATTTTTTTTGCCTAATCTTTATCATGTTTCTATTATCTAAAGAGAAAAGATGCATGGTAAAGATGAGATTTCTTTTCATCATTTTTTTTAAAAAAAAAACTATCTATATGATGTTAATGGAATAATGACCTAAGAATGTACAAAGGGGTATAAAATTTTTATTATTATTATTTTTCTTTATTGTTTGCTTATTTTAAAATTCCAATCCATCTTATTAGAACAAAATGATACAAACAAATGCACACACATATGCTCAATCAACGTACACCCACGATGGAAATCTAATCCCCAAGGATCCCTTTGGAAGAGGTAAGACCAAGAAGGGTGAAGGCTGATCCAAGGAGGTTCACCCATGAAGACCATTGGGCCTTTAACTAGGTCCATGGTTAGGAGGCTAGAGGAAGCTTCTACAGAGGAGGTGTTTCTTAGACCTATGCTCAATATGAGTATTGAGTATGATTCCTCTTATTAGTCTCTTGAGTTTCCATTGTACATACATTGTATAGTTTGATTTCTTGTACCTTGTATATAGTAGATACTTGTATAGGTGTATTTTTGCCTTTGTATTTGTGAGGCACTTTATTTCCTTTTATTAGCTATTGTCTATTGTTTCTAGGGTACGTTACTTGGGCTTTTTGACTCCATTTAACCTAATCTAGAAATACACTCTTTTCTTATTTTTCTAGTAGTAGGATTGGGAGTGGCATTAGCAAGCTAGAGAGTGTGACTAGCAAGCTAGAGAGTGTTACTAGCAATTGGACCAAGATATGGGCCTAGGCAAAATTTTACATATTATACTCATTTCGCTCCTAATTTTTCATATATTTCATTTAGCTAGGTTCCATTCACATCGGATGAACCTAACTAAACCAAATCAACATTTTTTCAAACCGGTTGGAATAAAATTAAGTCCATGAGTCGCCCACCTTGCCTAGGTGTCACTTGGCCAGATTTCTTGTTCTTTCTCAAGCTTAGAAGCTTGAAGCTCGAGCTTCTCCTTAGCTTGCTTACCAAGCAAGCTAAGTGAGTAGCTTGCTCTCCAAGCTTCTAGACCATGGACGGTTAGCTAGACCTTACCATGGTTCCTAGTGAACCATGGTTAAGGCTAGCTTGCTCTCCAAGCTTCCTACTCTTTTATATTTGTTTTACCTTCATTGTAAAGCAATTTTGGCATATATTGAGAATTGTTTCTGAAGATTGTTCGGATTTCTCTCTTCTAAAAGTCCCTAAACCTCTTTGATATTCATCCAATTCTCTTATCCCTTCCCTAGAAGAGTGTGGTGAGAATTGAAGAGACTTATCTCTTCACTAAGGAGTGGAGTCTCTTGGGAGAGTTCTCCACCAAAACGTGGTGGTTCTAAGGTCTCCTCCTCCATTGGAGACCTTAGGAAAGCTTAAGAAGAATTAAGGATCAAAAGATCTAGGAGGAGCTTGAAAACAAATCAACATCAATCTGGTTTCTCAACAAGTTTTCCATCATTTGGTATCAAGAGCTAGGTCTCCTTGGTAAATTCGTTCTTGAGCTTTTGTCTTCCAATTTTGTTTGGTAAAAACATGTGTAATTGTTTCTAAACTATTCCTACATGTATTTCCTTTTATTGTCTTGTGTTTGTGTGCCTTTAGTTGTTCTTGTGTCACATCTATAAATCTATAGAACACATTCACTTTGTCTTGTTTGTTCTTGATTCATGTTCTAAATTATTGTGAATCAATCTTTGTGTGTGCCTTAGGTATTCTTTGTATGTCTTTTTAAATTTTTTAGGATTGCTTTTATCTTCCATTGGACTCCTATTATATTCGGTATAAAAAGAAACTCCTAAAAAGAAACAAGAATACAAGCATTTTTCATTTCTTAATCTTCTAGTTTTGTCTTAGAGTCATGTGTAGTTGCTTTGCTTGTCATTAAATCCTTTGTGTGCCTTTTTATTTTTGAATCTATATGCATTGATCTTTGTTCTTGTATGGTGTCTTTGCTGGCTGAACATTAATAAATCTTAGAGTGCTCATAAAATGATTCCAATGCATGTTATTAGTCCTAACATATGTTCTAGAGTCAATTTTTTTGTGAACTTCATTTGCTATTAGTTTCTTAGCAATTTGTGGCCAGCAATTCCTTGTGTGTCTTGTGCTTGTTTTGAAAAAAGAAAACAGAGTTAGAAGTGTGTAAAAAAACGAAAATCAAAGTGTACAAAAGATAAGAGCAAACTAGTACTAAAACTAGTAACATTTTATGGTTGAAATTTTTTACTAGTACACTTACACTTCTTACTCTTCTTACTTCTCTTTTCTCCACCACTTGGAAACCTCTTTATTAATTGTTTGGCCTCTGTTTTAAGTGCTTTTTCTCTGTATTAAAAGAAAAGAAAGAAAAGAAATAGACAAAAATACAAGAAAAAGAAAAGAAAACAAAAGAGAAAAACCTAGAAAAAGAAAAGTGAAAACAAAACACTAATAGTAGCACTTGGCCTTGAATTTTTTGTGTGAATTTTTATGAGGTTTGATTGCTGTCCAGTGGTTGGAAAAAGACTTTCAAATATTCAAAATCATAGCACAATTTTTTATTATTATTTTATAGTCCATTCTAGAGCCATTTCTAGGGTTATTCCTTTGTGTGCTAGCTTTGAAATAAACCTTTAATTGTTGCTTTGTGTCTTCTTGGCTTTCTTTGTTTTGTCACATTAATTCCTATGAGAGTGTAGCCTATTCTAATTGTGCATTTTCAGTTTTAATTTATTGTCCTCTACTCTCTCTTGTTGATTGTTATGCCTTGGTGGGACATAACTCTTTTTCAAGCCATTACACTTGGAAGGAAGAGATAATTGAGGCACATTGGGTTAATCTCAAAGGGGTCAACACTTGAAGAAGATTAAGGTACAAATTACTTGAGTGAATCACCTTGGAAAATCTCACTTGTTTGTTCCTTTTTGCAGCCAAGACTTGTTCTTAATTTTAGGTCAAAAATTGGAGACGGATTTTGGAAGGAAATTAGAGACGGATTTGGAGAATTGTGACGGATTTGTGGAGATCCCTACCTTCCTTCAAATTGGTCACTAAACTTGTTACGAAAAGCTGTTCCAAACTCAGTCACCAAGTTCCTTTGAAGAGACTCTTCAATTTCTTTTGATTTGTATCATTTTCTTGTTGTAATTCCTTAACCCTACCCTTGGGTTAACTTTTAACTTTCTTTGGTTAGAGAAAAACTTACATTTAGGAGTGGTTGTTTGGGAAAAATCTTTGATTAAGTCCCACCACTTCCTAAATAGTCTCAAATAAAGATTATTAGATCCGTTTAGTACTTGTGGAAGGGTCCCCAAAAGGCAAGTGTCATTTGGGCTTCCACTAGGAGATGCCTAGTTTACTTGCTTTCATAAACCGTTTAGTACTTGTGGAAGTGTTCCAAGGGATTCTAAGTGTCACTTGGACTTCCACCCTAGGACCATATGACTACTGTATGCTTTACTTGTTTTCCTTTAACTTGTTTTAATTCTAAGGTCGTTTAGAAGGCTTCCTTTGCCTAATAGGGGTTTCGTGCACACACACACAACTACTTGACTTGCTTGTGTGAAAAGTTGTTTTGTGAGAAAAGTATACGGGGGTTTAGTAATTTCCACTTGAAAAGGCTTGGTTATTAAGTGGCTCCTTGTAGCTCACCACCCTTGATAGTGCAACTTGCATACTTAGACCTCTAAGTACTTAGTATTACACTAAAAAGAGAAAACCTTTTGTGAAAATCTTTATCACTCAATTTGCAAAATTCTTTAACATTAGTGAAAACCTTTCTCTTGCAAAAATGAGTGATCATTCTCATGAAAGTAGTGTGCATGGTCATCATGCTCCTAGAAGTCGTAGGAGTACTAAAGAAGAGCTTAGAGAACTTAGGGAATATATTAGAAGAAAAGAAATAGAAAATGAAAAAAACAATGAAACAATAAGAGAGTTGTTGAGTAAGCTTGTGGTGGGGGGTGAAGCTAACAAACACCATGCCAATGAGGGTCATGGGCCTTCTAGGCCCAAAAGGCATAATGGTGAAGGGCCTTTTAAGCCTCATGGAGGCCAACATGAAGAAGAACACTCACAACCCAAGAATCACCATTCACACACTCACTTATCCTCAAGTGAAGGGTTTTACAGTAGTCACAATGATGATGGCTACTATCAAAGACCCCCTAGGCAACATAGGCTTAGACATGAAATAACTTCTCTTAGAGAACCTAGAGTTGACCTTCCTCCCTTTCATGGAAAGGATAATGTTGATGATTACTTGGATTGGGAGATGAAGGTTGAACAACTCTTCACTTGCCACAATGTGAGTGAAGAGAAAAGAGTTCCTATGACCACCCTTAGTTTTCAAGGGAGTGCCATGCATTGGTGGACTTCCCTAATAAGAGAAAAACAAATTATGAGAGAGCTCTCCATTAAATATTGGAATGAACTTAGGATGCCTTAAGGAGAAGGCACATTCCTCCCTATTATGAGAGAGAGTTAATGAACAAGCTTCAAAGACTCCAACAAGAAAATCAAAGTGTGGAGGAATATAGGCAACAAATGGAGTTGCTTATGCTAAGGGCTGGAATTAGGGAAGAAGAGAGAACCACCATTGCTAGGTTCCAAAGTGGTCTTAACCTAGAAATTAGGGACAAGGTTGAACTACTACCCTATAGAGACCTTAATGAACTAGTTCAACTTTGTGTGAGGGTAGAGTAACAATTTATAAGAAAGCCTAGCTTTAGAAAAGAAACTACCCCCTACCCTATGAAGGACTTCAAGAATGAGGATCACTCCTCTTATTCAAAGGATAGACCACTAGAAAAAGAAAAAAAAAACCTTCTGATGAGCCTAGAACTAGTTTAATTAAGTGTTTTAAGTGCTTTGGGAGGGGACACATAGCTTCCCAATGCCCCACAAAAAAGACCATGATCATTAGGGGCAATGAGATCCTAAGTGAGGAAAGCACTTCATCTTTTTCATCATCCTCAAATGAAGAAGATGCTAGTCTTAGTTCTAGTGAGGAAGCACCATGTGAAGGTGACCTATTCATTGCTCAAAGGTTACTTACAAACCAACCCAATGATCAAGACCAATCACAAAGAGAGAACCTTTTCCATTCTAGATGCAATTTTTTTAAGAAAACTTGTTCTCTCATTGTTGATAGTGGATCTTGTAATAACTTTGTAAGCCAAAGGTTGGTTGATAAGCTTAACCTAACTACTATATCCCATCCTAAATCTTATAAACTTCAATGGCTTAATGAGGATGGACCTATAGAAGTTAAGGATCAAGTAAATGTTCCTTTCTCCATTGGAAAATATAAAGATGAAATTTTATGTGATATAATTCCAATAGATGCAAGCCACATTTTACTTAGAAGGCCTTGGCAACATGATAGGAAGGCCATTCATGATAGTGTTACAAACAAAATTCGCCTAGTCCATCTAGGCGAGAAACATACCTTGACTCCTCTTTCACCTTCACAAGTGTTGGAGGATCAAGTATTTATGAAATCAAAAAAAAGAAAAGAGGAGAAAAAGAAGGTTCTAGAGTTGGAGGGTAGTGTCTCCTCTAAGGAAGTTGTTCCTAGAAGTCAATTTTTAATAGAAAATTCTATTAAAAAATGTCTTCTAGTTGAACAACCTCTTTATCTTCTCAATACTAAAAAGACACTACTCTTAGAAAAGAGTAAGGAGGATAGTGTCTCCTCCAAAAATCTTGTGAAAAAGAAAAGTCACTTTTTAATTCAAAATGATTACAAAAAGACTTTTCTTCTTCACAAAGATTTTAACTCTTTTTCTACTGTTGCCACAAACTTAGAGCTTAAGATCCACAATCTAAATATTTTTGAAAAGAAAGGATCTCAAGTTCTTAGTCTTGTGAAGAAGAAGTGGACTTCACCTAGTTCTACTTCTTAGCTACTACTTTGGCAGTGCCTAAAGTAGACAACCATTGTCTAATTAGGACTTCTTCTACTTTAGTTGTTCTAATAAAGCACCCAACCTTTGGTTTATATTGTTTATTAGATACATCTCATGATGTCTTATTTTCTATTTTTGATCTTAAGGGAAGTTCAAACTTCTTTGAACTTAACTTTACTACTTCCCTTCAAGACCAAATTAGACTATATGACTCTTTAAAATCTTTACACCCTCTTCCATGTTGTATCTAACAAATAATATGATCAAGGGTTGTCTAGGTAGTTTCCTTATTATATTCACTTTGTTTTCTTGTAGAAGCCTAGGTTATTACATAGGGTACTTTAGGCAAGATATTTTAATATGTAGGACTATTTCATTAGTTTTTTATAGTTTTAGCACTTTCATATTTTTAGGATTTAGTTTTACACTTAGAATACACTATAGTGAGGATCCTATTCTTATACTTAGAAAACCCATCCTTCCTAGTCAAAGGACCCTTGCTAAGACTATAGAAGGAATTCCTCATAGGGTGCACTTTCCACATATGTTATATGAATATGTCATCCCTAATGTTTTGTTTCTTATTTTCATTGTAGGTGATGCTATCTTTGCGGAAGGACCACTGTGAGGACAAATCCTTTCAAAGGGGGAGGGTATAATGGAAGTCTAATCCCCAAGGATCCCTTTGGAAGAGGTAAGACCAAGAAGGGTGAAGGTTGATCCAAGGAGGCTCACCCATGAAGACCATTGGGCCTTTAACTAGGTCCATGGTTAGGAGGTTAGAGGAGGCTTCTACAGAGGAGGTGCTTCTTAGACCTATGCTCAATATGAGTATTGAGTATGATTCCTCTTATTAGTCTCTTGAGTTTCCATTGTACATACATTGTATAGTTTGATTTCTTGTACCTTGTATATAGTAGATACTTGTATAGGTGTATTTTTGCCTTTATATTTGTGAGGCACTTTATTTCCTTTTATTAGCTATTGTATATTATTTCCTTTTCTTATTTTTCTAGTAGTAGGATTGGGAGTGCCATTAGCAAGCTAGAGAGTGTGACTAGCAAGCTAGAGACTGTTACTAGCAATTGGACCAAGAGATGGGCCTAGGCAAAATTTTATATATTAGACTCATTTTGCTCCTAATTTTTCATAGATTTGATTTAGCTAGGTACCATTCACATTGGATGAACCTATCTAGACCAAATCAACATTTTTTTAAAAATCGGTTGGAGTAAAATTAAGTCCATGAGCCGCCCACCTTGCCTAGGTGTCACTTGGCCGGATTTCTTGTTCTTTCTCAAGCTTAGAAGCTTGAAGCTCAAGCTTCTCCTTAGCTTGCTTACCAAGCAAGCTAAGTGAGTAGCTTGCTCTCCAAGCTTCTAGACCATGGACGGTTAGCTAGACCTTACCATGGTTCCTGGTGAACCATGGTTAAGGCTAGCTTGCTCTCCAAGCTTCCTACTCCTATATATTTGTTTTTCCTTCATTGTAAAACACTTTTGGCATATATTGAGAATTGTTTTTTAAGATTGTTCAGATTTCTCTCTTCTAAAAGTCCCTAAACCTCTTTGATATTCATCCAATTCTCTTATCCCTTCCCTATAAGAGTGTGGTGAGAATTGAAGAGACTTATCTCTTCACTAAGGAGTGGCATCTCTTGGGAGAGTTCTCCACCAAACCGTGGTGGTTCTAAGGTCTCCTCCTCCATTGGAGACCTTAGGAAAGCTTAAGAAGAATCAAGGAGCAAAAGATCTAGGAGGAGCTTGAAGAAGAATCAACATCAATCCGGTTTCTCATCAAGATTTCCATCACCCACGAACGATCATGATCCAATCCTTGGTTTGTGGTCCCTGTCAAGAAAAGTGCATTGTATAGGACGGTTCTAATCTCAGTGGTCTTTAGGGCCCCCAAGGTGCCCCCATTATAGGAACCCAATATCTATGTTGCCGTCACCTAGCAAACTCTAAGGTTTGTCACAGTATTTCAGGCCAGAGTAACTGGTTATCACCTTGAGTGTGGTTTCCGACAAAGCTCGCAGGCTCCAAGGTCAAACGTGGGTCGGTCGTACTGTTGAGATTCATGGAGTGGTGAATCAACTCAAACTTGGAGAATGAAGGTTTTCATGATAACAAAATGTGGATTATGAGAATCAAAGCTGTCCATGGACATCAACAAGTCAAAAACAAAGTCAAGAAGAAAATATGGCTATTATGATGTGTAATAGGGATAGCTCATAAGTTATATTGTTTTGTTTAGCTTATTTTGCATGTGTGTGCTTTGTGCATGAGTCAATCTTTATCTAATCTGACTAAGAGTGAGTATGATGATGAGTTAGATACTTGAAAAGTTATTTTGAGATATAAAACAGAGTTTTTGAAAATTGACTCAAAATAATCGATTATCATTAAATATAATCGATTATTCCAGCAACAGGTGAAAATAATGCCTTACTGTAATAATCGATTATATGTGAAATAATTGATTATCCCAAGAATCACTCTCTAGAATAATCGATTATCCTGTAAAATAATCGATTAATCTGTTCTTGGTTGATTTCCAGAAATCATGAATAACAAAATAATCGATTTTCCTTTAAAATAATTGATTATTTGGTTCTGAAAATGTTATAAATAGTTTTCACACTTTGAAACTTTAGAACAAAGAATGAGTTAACAACCAAGAAGTAAAACGTTTTTTGAAATGCTTTGAGAAAGATCATCATCATCATATCATTCTTGGAAGAGAAAGATTGAGATTTTCTTCTGAATTCACAGTCTGATTTGTTCAGCTTCCAGGTGAATTCTTTCCTTTAATTCTTTGTGAATAATTGTAAACCTTGAGTAGGTGTCTCAAGTGGTAAAGAATTCTTGTAGTGGGTTTTTTCAAAAGGTGTTTTCTTGGGGTTAAGAAAGTGGTTATCTTGAATGTAGGAGTATATGCATGTGTGCTATGCTTGTAAAACTTCTTCATTGAGATAGTGGAACAAATCTTGATCAGGTTATGATTGAGGATAACCTGATTGAGGATTGGATGTAGGTCACATGTGGAGTGGATGAACCATGATAAAAGACTTGTGCATTCTTCTCTTACCCTTATCTTTTACTTTGAGTAATATCTTGGTTGTGTGTTAAAGAGAATAATCTTGATTAACATGTTTGTATGCACAACATTGCTTTAAACTGAATTAAAGTGTTTCATATTGATTGTTCTTAACTTTGAACTTTATCAAAGATTAATAAAGAAAGCATATAGGACTCATTTTCATTAGCAAGTCTTTTAAGGAACTTCTTTGAAAATTCATATTAGAAAAGTTTGAATTGAAATAAAGATCCTAAGAACTATGAAAATTTTTAAAGTTTCATAGAATCCAATTCACCCCCCTCCCCTCTTGGATTGAGCCATTCTTTTCTAACAATTGGTATCTAGAGCAAGGTTCTTGAGTGTTATTCAAGATTTCAAAAATGTCCAATAGCAACCTACCTTATGGTGAGGGTGTGTCTATTCATAGACCTCCTGTTTTTAATGGTGAAAACTATGTCTATTGGAAAATTAGGATAAGAATTTTCATTGAAGTAATTGACATTGCTGTGTGGGATGCAATTGAAAATGGACCCTATATCCCTATGACCAAAGATGATGATGGGAAGAGAGAAAAACATTGGAGTGAGTGGAGTGATGATGAGAGAAAAAGAGCCCAATATGACTATAGAGCAAAGAACATTATTACATCTGCATTGTCTATTGATAAGTTTTTTAGAATTTCTCAATGCAAATCTGCTAAAGAAATGTGGGACACTTTGCAAGTTACTCATGCAGGAACAACTGATGTAAAGAGATCTAGAAAGCACACTCTTATAAGAGAATATGAATTGTTGAGAATGAATAATGGTGAATCAATTTCTGATTTTAAAAAGAGGTTTACACACTTGATAAATCACCTTGTTGATCTTGGCAGGAAATCTGAAGAAGAAGAATTAAATTTAAAAGTGTTGCAATGCTTGGATAGATCATGGCAAGAAAAGGTTACTGGCATAGAAGAATCAAAGGACTTGACTTCATTGACCCTTGCTACTCTCTTTGGAAAGCTAAGAGAGCGTGAGAAAAAGCTGCATATATTTGAGGAAAATGAACAACAAGACAAAAAAGGAAAAGGAGTGTCACTAAGAGCCTTGAAATCAGTCAAAGGCAAAGAAGTGTGTGAAGAATCAAGCTGTGAAGATTCTAAAACAGAGAACCTCAACTTGCTAGTGAAGAAGTTCAGAAAATTCCTAAGAAAGAAGAGGAATTCCCCCTACAAGTTCAACAAGAAGGCCAATAAGAAAGAGGAAGCAAGTACATCCTCTTACAATTGTTTTGAGTGTGGAAAACCAGGACACATAAAAGCTGAATGTCCAAACCTCTTAAAGAAGCAACAGGAGGAAAAAGAAAGTGAAGAAAAATGTCAAAGGAAAAAGAGCCTACATTGCTTGGAAATACAATGACTCAAGCACAACAAGTGATGAATCTGAATTTGAAGAGAACAATTTATGTTTGATGGATGGTGCTGATCAAGCCACAATAGTAAGTGATTCTGACCTTGAATCTAATCTGGATTATGATTAACTTCAACAAGCTTCCATTCAAATTCACAAAAAGGCTGTGAAACTAGATGCTTTAAATTCAAAGCTTAAAAACAAGTTGTCATGGTATGAAAATGCTTTAATTAGAGCTGAACAAGAGCTTGAAAATTTGAAAAATGAGCATGACAATCTTCAAACTATTTTGAACTTCAATGAAGCTAATTGTGAAATCTCCCCTTCTTCAAAAGTTGTTTGTGAAAATTGCAAGGCTTTGGAAAAGGAAAATGTTGATTTGAAAATTACTCTTGCAAAGTTCACAAATGGAAATGAAAATTTGAATATCATTTTGGGAAAGCAAAAAAATACTTTTGATAGAAGTGGACTTGGTTTTAATCAAAGCATGAACATGCCATTAAAAACTAAGGAAAGAGTTTTCAAGAAAAACCAATTTTTCAAAAAATACAAAGGCAATTTCATTAAACAAACAACTTGCTATTATTGTTGTAAGAAAGGTCATACAATAAGGAATTGCTACTCTAGGAAGTATGGAGTTCCGAACGGAGAAATGATTTGGATTAAAAAGAGCCAAAGGCTGAGAACTAGCCATCAAGGACCCTTCACATGGGTACCTAAATCAATTTTCTGATCTTTGTTTTAGGAATGCTTGAGAGTCAAAAGCTTATTATGATATCTTGATAGTGGCTACTCAAGGCATATATGACTGGAGATCCTTCAAAATTCTCAAGTCTGAAATTAAAGAATGAAGGGTTTGTTACTTATGGTGACAACAACAAAGGGAGGATTCTTGGTCATGGAAACATTGGTAACTCTTCCTCCTTAACATTGATTGAGAATGTATTGCTTGTTGAAGGGCTGAAACATAACTTGCTTAGCATAAGTCAACTTAGTGACAAGTTTTAAAATTAAATTTGATAACACTTGTTCACTAGTACACAATACACATTTTACATCGGCTATTGGAGGGGTATTTACGTCAGAAAAACTTCTGACGTAGAAGCGGGAGACGTAAATTTATGTTGGGGCACAAAAACCGACGTAAATTTATGTCGGACATACCAAGGTCCGACGTAAAAAAGTCATAAAAATTTAAAAAAAAAAAGAAAGAAAGAAAGAAAAACGAGTGCAGGCAGAACGGGTCGTTCTTCTTGGAGAACGGGCCGTTCTGCTTTGAGAACGGCCGTTCTGCAAGCAGAACGCCCCATTCTCCAAGCAGAACACCCCGTTCTCCAAGCAGAACGGCCTGTTCTGCTTGATAGACCCAGGCAGGGGGTTCTCCAAACCCGGACTTGGTCACTTCCTTCTCCAGCTTCAAAAACACGAAATGCAACACAAACATTATTACGAAAAAAACATCCCAAAAAACACAAACTTGATAGAAGATGCTACCTCATAGAAAAACAAATGGATGTATGGTTAAGCCATTTCCATCAACACGCGAAGAAGAAACCAACGAAACTCTCCGAAGAAGAAAATCAGAAGAAGGTGCAGATTTGAGGAGGAGGCATAGGGATAAGGAAGAAAAATCCACAACGCGCGGGAGAAGGGATGATGAGGAAGAAGGTGCCATGATTTGAAATCTATAGTGCACGCACACCTTCATTTAAGGAGTTATTTACGTCGGCCTTAATTGGGTCCGACGTAAATTTTAACATCTACGTCGCACACAATGAATAGCCGACGTAGATGTTAAAATTTACGTCGAACCCATGCCACCACGTTTTTATTACGTTGGTTGTTTGTATATCCGACGTAAAATGGGTGACGTAGTATCCTAATTTTCCACTAGTGGTTGCTTGATCTGTGATAAATTGACAAAAGAAATTAGATTCATTGGAAAAAGAATTGACAACATATACATGCTAGATTTAGAACACTCAATAGAAATTTCCAACACCAAGTGTTTAATAACCAAAGAAGACAATATTTGGCTTTGGCATAGAAGAGCTGCACATATTCACATGGATCACTTAAAAAAACTTAGTAGAAAGGAGTTAGTGATAGGATTTCCTAAACTCAAGTCTAATAAGGAAAACTACATGATGCTTGTCAAAAGGGCAAGCAACTGAAGGCTAGCTTTAAAAGCAAAAATTAGATTTCAAATACTAGACCTTTACAATTAATTCACATGGATTTGTTTGGTCCTTGAAGAACCATGAGTCTAGGTGGGAACTACTATGGGTTAGTTATTGTAGATGACTATTCAAGATTCACTTGGGTTATGTTTCTTGCAAATAAAAGTAAAGCTTTTAATGCTTTTAAGAAATTTTCCAAGCTTGTTCAAAATGAAAAGAACACAAATATCACATCAATTAAAAGTGATCATGGAGGTGAATTCCAAAACATTTTGTTCCAAAAATTCTGTGAGGAGCATGGTATTAATCATAATTTTTCAGCACCTAGGACACCTCAACAAAATGGGGTTGTTGAAAGGAAAAATAGGTCTCTTGAGGAATTAGCTAGGACTATGTTGAATGAGACCAAACTACCAAAATATTTTTGGGCTAATGTGATTAACACAGCTTATCATGTGTTAAACAAGGTTCTAATTAGGCCTATTCTAAAGAAAACACCCTAGATTTATAATGGGAGGAAGCCTAATATTTCATACTTTAGAGTATTTGGGTGTAAGTGTTTTGTGTTGAATAATGGCAAAGAGCAACTTGGAAAATTTGATGCAAAAGTTGATGAGGCAATCTTCTTAGGATATTCTAAAAATAGCAAAGCCTATAGAGTATATAACAAGAGAACTCTAATTGTTGAAGAATCAGTTCATGTTTTGTTTGATGAGACTAACAAACAAGAGACAAAGCAAACTGAAATAGAGGACTTGACTAATTTGCTTGATCAACCACCATTAGAAAGTGAACCTAATGAAAAGCCTAAACAAAGTGAAATGAATGAAACCACTGAAAAGATAAGTGAACAATTGCCTAAGGAATGGAAAACTTCTAAGGACTTATCAATGGAAAATATAATTAGAAATATTGGTAAAGGAGTGTCAACTAGAAGATCCATCAAGAATATTTGTAATATTATGGCTTTTATCTCACAAGTTGAACCTAAGACAATAGATGAAGCACTACAAGATGAACATTGGTTAATGGCTATGCAAGAGGAACTAAATCAATTTGAAAGAAATGAATATGGGATTTAGTGCCATTACCAAATGATTATCCAATTATAGGAACCAAGTGGGTTTTTAGAAATAAGCTTGATGAATCTAGAATCATTATAAGAAATAAGGCAAGGTTAGTGGCTAAGGGGTATAATCAAGAAGAGGGAATTGATTATGATGAGACTTTTGCCCCTGTAGCAAGAATAGAAGTCATTAGATTACTTCTTTCTTTTGCTTCAATAATGAATTTCAAGCTTTATCAAATGGATGTGAAAAGTGCTTTTCTTAATGGTTTAATACAAGAAGAAGTGTATGTGAAGCAACCACTAGGTTTTGTTGATTTTAAGTATCCTATCATGTGTACAAACTTAAAAAGGCACTCTATGGCTTGAAACAAGCTCCAAGATCATGGTATGCCAGGTTGAGCAAATTTTTGATTGAGAATGACTATGTAAGAGGGAAAGTAGATAATTTGTGAAGAAGTTTAAAAATGATACAATGTATGTTCAAATCTATGTGGATGACATTGTTTTTGGATCTACTAATATCTCTCTATGCAAAGAATTTGCTAAGACCATGCAAGGTGAATTTGAAATGTCAATGATGGGAGAGCTTACATTCTTCTTGGGGTTGCAAATCAAACAAATGAGTGATGGAATCTTTATAACTCAAAGAAAGTATTACAATGAACTGTTGAAGAAGTTTGGTATGGAAGGGTGTAAGGAGGTTGCAACACCAATATCAAACACATGAAATCTTGACTTGGATGAGAAAGGGATAGCTGTTGACAACTCAAAATATAGAGGTATCATTGGATCACTTTTATATTTGACAGCTAGTAGGCCTGATATAATGTTTGTTGTGTGCTTGTGTGCAAGATTTTAGGCAAATCCAAAAGAATCTCACATGAAATCTATAAAGAGAATTCTTAAATATCTAAAAGGAACAACTAATGTAGGTTTATGGTATCCAAAAGGAGTCTCACTAAGTTTGATTGGTTACTCGGATTCAGACTATGCTGGGTGTAGACTTGATAGGAAAAGAACAAAAATTGGTACTTGCCACCTACTTGGAAGTGTACTAGTCTCATGGCATAGTAAAAAGCAAGCTTGTGTTGCTTTAAGTACAGCTGAGGCTGAGTATATAACTGCTGGAAGTTGTTGTGCACAAATTCTCTAGATGAAACAACAACTAAGAGATTATGGAACTGAGTTGAACAAAATTCCTTTGAGATGTGATAATACAAGTGCTATAAATCTAACCAAAAATCCAATTTTGCACTCTAGGACAAAACATATAGAGATAAGGCATCATTTTTTAAGAGATCATGTTCAAAAAAAAGATTGTGTTGTAGAGTTTGTTGAAACAAGTAAACAATTAGATGATATATTTACAAGACCTCTACCAAGAGAAAGATTTAATCAATTGAGAATTGAACTAGGAATTATCAATGAGTCTTGTTTGAATTGATTGTGAATGTGTACTTGAGTTTGATTTCTTGATTGAAAGTTGGTTGATGTATGTGTAAAACATTGATATATGATGCATAAAAGAGAAAGTTTAAGAGTTGAAATAGATTAGGAATGGGTTAAAAGGTTAGAAATAAGAGAAGCAAAACTTCTCTGGAATAATCGATTATTGTAAAATTTAATCGATTAATGTAAGTGAGCCTAGGAGAATAATCAATTATTTGGAAGAAAATCGATTATCTGTGAGAAGAGGAATTCCAAAAGTCTCTGGAATAATCGATTATTTAGGCAATAATCGATTCTCTGGGTAGCAAGAATACAAAGAGTCTCTGGAATAATCGATTATTTGGGCAATAATCGATTATCTGGGCAAGTGAGAGGAAATGAACCTCTGGAATAATCGATTATCCCAAAAATAATCGATTATTTAGTGCAGAAAGGGTTTTTCAAAGGATTTTACTAATACAAATAATCGATTATTTGTATAGATAATCGATTATTTGCGCGACCCTTGGTTTTCCATAAGGTTTTTGAACGTTTTTATTCGCGCCAACCTCCAACTTCCCACTACTCTTCATAAGTGGAACTTCTCCTCTACCCCAATCCGGTGCTAGGGCTTTTACAACACCTAAACCTTCTTAGTTTTCAAATACCCATATTCTCTCAACTCTCAAACCCTAACACACTTTCTTTTTCATCTTCTTCATCTCCAACAAAGAACCTATCTTTAACCTCAAAATGGCATCATCTTCCAAGAGACTAAAGAAGCTTGAAGTCAGGGGGAGCAAAAGACCTCTGCCCACAAGAGCTGAGCAACTCATCTCAAAGTGGTTTGCTGATGAGAAGACCCAAGATTACTATTTTGAATGGTATGCGGGTAGGAGAATCATCCCTCCGAAGATCTTGAAGCTAGAATGGTTCAAGAATGAGGGTTTTAGCTTTCCTCCTCTCTTGGAGCAGCAGGAACTTGGGAATTTTTTGGAGTTAGAAGGACCATATTACCCTGAGCTTATAAGGTTGTTCTTATGCTTTGCCTCAAGCAATGAAGGGATAATGCAATTTGTGGTGAAGGGCAAGCTCATAAAGATTGATGGTCCAACATTAAAGGAAGCAGCTAGGCTGAGCGGAGACGGGAGTACTAAGCCCCAACCCTTCAATTTTGGAGACTTTGAGGAGCTGACAACTTTTAGAGATTGTCAAAGGAACCCGGAGACCACTAATTACACAAAATTTCTAGCTAGAGGTATGAAGAAAAATTCAAGATTAATTTCTTTTTTTATAGCTTGGATGATTAAGCCTAAATTACATAATCATGCTCAAATGTCTAGGGATGACATTTTGTTGATGCATATTATTAAGAAAAAGATTAAAATAGATTGGGTGTCTATGGTGAATGATTGTATGTGAAAGGTTAGGAGAAAGTAGGATGGTCCAATACCATATGCTTTGTTATTATCTAGGATTTTTGAGAAAGCTGGTGTGGATCTGAAAGGAGAGAAAAAGATAATTCTCCATGCCTCGAACAAAATTGAAAAATATTCTTTGCATCATATGGGGATGTTGAAACAAGAAGACAAATGGGTATTCAAAAGGGATGTTCCTCCGACTCTTGAACCTGCAACAGATGAAGATGGTGTCCCATCTCATGATGAAGACCAGCCACCACAAGTGGAAATTGAACTTGAACGGGAACAAAAACCGGAGCCTAAAGGGTTTTCTCCATTTGAGCAAATTATGATTAATAAGCTTGATGTGGTAATGGAGATGTCTAGGAAGCACAAGTCATATTATTCGGGCATTCTTGATTGGTTTGATAACCTTGATCATGAGATTAACCAAATTAAGGCTGAGCTTGGGATGCAAAAGGACTTAGAGTGATTCTAAAGCTTTAGTGTTCTATTCTATTTTTAGAAGTTTTAGTTTAAATTTATGGTTTTAAATTTCATTTGGGTTGTAATCGTTTTAATTCCTGAACAATTTTCTTATCTTGGTTTATCTTGTTTTGAACAATTTAATTTCTGGTGCAATATAAATTTCATTGTGATTATATTGTGTTTAGGATGCTTTGCTGATGGAAACTTTGATTTGGTTGCAATATTCTGGTTTGTATGTTAGTATATGCAAATAGTAATGCATATTTGTGATGTTTGTTGTTATGTTGATGTTATGATAATTAGCTGATGTATTGTGATTGAAAGACAACTTGATGAATATGAAAAATATCTGATACAAATTCTGATGTTACTTTGGATTAATTGGAACACTGCCTATAGTTGGTCTTGTGGCATTAAATTTTGAGCAAATGGTTCTTGTGCACAATTCAATACATGTGAAATATGGACATGTGAGTATATTTTGTTGTTTTTGATGATGTCCAAAGGGGGAGAAAGGTTTTTGAGTTTGTTTTGCAGGACTTAAAATGTGAAAATACTGGTTTGCAAAACAAAATGGCTTGTATGGTTTGTCATCATCAAAAAGGGGGAGATTGTTGAGATTCATGGAGTGGTGAATCAACTCAAACTTGGAGAATAAAGGTTTTGATGTTAACAAAATGTGGATTATGAGAATCAAAGCTGACCAAGGACATCAACAAGTCAAAAACAAAGTCAAGAAGAAAATATGGCTATTATGATGTGTAATAGGGATAGCTCATAAGTTGTATTGTTTTGTTTAGCTTATTTTGCATATGTGTGCTTTATGGATGAGTTAATCTTCATCTAATCTGACTAAGAGTGTGTATGATGATGAGTTAGATACTTGAAAAGTTATTTTGAGATATAAAACAGAGTTTTTGAAAATTGACTCAAAATAATCAATTATCATTAAATATATTGATTATTCCAACAACAGGTGAAAAGGATGCCTTACTGTAACAATCGATTATTTGTGAAATAATCGATTATCCCAGGAATCACTCTTTGGAATAATCGATTATCCTGCAAAATAATCGATTAATCTGTTTTTGGTTGATTTCCAGAAATCATGAAGAACAAAATAATCGATTATCCTTTAAAATAATTGATTATTTGGTTCTGAAAATGTTATAAATAGTTTTCACACTTTGAAACTTCAGAATAGAGAATGAGTTAACAATCAAAAATAGAAAAACGTTATTGTGAAGTCTTTGTGACCTTCTTGGAGTGTTTTCTTTGTGAAACCAAAAAGTTAAACGTTTTTTGAAATGCTTTGAAAAAGATCATCATCATCATCACATTCTTGGAAGAGAAAGATTGAGATTTGCTTATGAATTCACAGTCTGATTTGTTCAGCTTCCAGGTGATTTCGTTCCTTTAATTCTTTGTGAATAATTGTAAATCTGGAGTAGGTGTCTCAAGTGGTAAAGAATTCTTGTAGTGGGTTTCTACAAGAGGTGCTTTCTTGGGGTTAAGAAAGTGGTTATCTTGAATGTAGGAGTATATGCATGTGTGGTATGCTTGTAAAACTTCTTCATTGAGATAGTGGAACAAATCTTGATCAGGTTATGATTGAGGACTGTATGTAGGTCACATGTAGAGTGGCTAAACCAGGATAAAAGACTTGTGCATTCTTCTCTTACCCTTATCTTTTACTTTGAGTAATATCTTGGTTGTGTGTTAAAGAGAATAATCTTGATTATCATTTTTGTATGAACAACATTGCTTTAAACTAAATCAAAGTGTTGCATATTGATTGTTCTTAACTTTGAACTTTATCAAAGATTAATAAAGAAAGCATATAGGACTCATTTTCATTAGCAAGTCTTTTAAGGAACTTCTTTGAAAATTCATATTAGAAAAGTTTGAATTGAAATAAAGATCCTAAGAACTCTGAAAATTTTTAAAGTGTCATAGAATCCAATTCACCCCCCTCTTGGATTGAGCCATTCTTTTCTAACACGTACATCAACCACTCCCTATGTTTAATACCCTCATGCCCCCGAGTGTAGGGGGAACTGTTGTGTGCAAAGGTTTGTGTACAATTTTTATCTCAACAGGTGTAGAATTTAAACAAGCAAATAAATGTTAAAGCCAAACAAATAAAGTAAACAAAGTAAAGGGTAAAAATATTTAAATTATTAATTTTATTTTATTAACTTCATCAATTAAATGGGTCTGACCCTCTTTAATCGTCCCCAGCAGAGTCGCCATCTGTCGCAACCCAAAAAATTTCGATCTCGCAACCTATGGTTTAGACATCCTTTTAAAGATCTCATCAATTAAGGAATGTCCGGACACCAAACTAATCCTTAATTAATGATTTTGAAAAATGAGTTCATGGAGTCCCCACCAATGTTTTACTCAAAACATTGGAAAAAGAAAAGGTTTTTAAAAGTTCAATAATGGCCTTGATAACTAGAATTGGGTTCGGGGGTCGGTTACGTGTAGGGAAGGTATTAAGCACCCCTCCAACGCCCTAAATCGGTACCCTATGATGAAGATAACGTAATAAGAATTAATAGTTTAAATATTTAATCCCCTTTATTAATGATTATTTACATGAAAATTAAATTACACGATGAACCCTAAGATATCTACATGATTGCGTTTATTATAGCAATATATGAAATAAAAGAAGAGAAAGATAAAATAAGAGATTGTTGAGTAATACCTCGTAGCAAGCTTTATTAGATCTTCAACTATGGAGATTTTAGGTGCTTTGCGACAACCTTTCAAACTACAATATGCCTCACAAAACTCAAGAAATACAATAGGAGAGAGAGAGAGAAATTCGAGCTCTAAGAAGTCTTGGACGAAATTTTTGTCCTGAGAACAATGTTCGAGTTGTCTACTTATAGGCATCAAAAAGTGGCAAGAACGGCCCGTTTCAAAACCAGAACGACCCGTTCTGGATCTGAACGTTGTGTGTTAATCACGCACTTGGGAACGGCCCGTTCTAAACTGAGAACGGCCCGTTCCGGAGTTGAGATTAACACTATATTCCCTTGCTTAGAACGACCCATTCCAAACTAGGTTTTTAGGCCTTTTTAACAGTTTGGAATGGCCCATTCTGGTTTAGGAATGACCCATTCCATACCAAGTTTTTTAGGCCTTTTGATTGGTTTGGAACGGCCCGTTTTGGTCTGGAACAGCCCGTTCTAACCAAGAGTCTTTAATCCTTTTAGGTGGCTCGGAACGACCCATTCCAATTTAGGAACGATCCATTCTAGATTTGGGAACGGCCTGTTCCGATTTTGGAATAGCCCGTTTCGTGCCACTAAAACTAGTTGTTTTGGGCTTTCGGCCCTCTAATGTCTTGTCTTGTTGTTTTCCTTCTTTGGGAGTTCCTTTCCTTGATAATAGACGTCCATTTCTTTGTTTGTATGCCCCCCGAACGAAATTGGGTGTCTACACCTCAATGGTTCTCAATCTTTCCTCTAGGGCACCTAGATAGCCTTTAATGTCGTCGATGTCTTGTTGCATTCTAGTCATGGTCTCAAAAATCTTAGCCATTTGTTGTTTGAGCTGTATGAACTCCTTAAAAAGTACACAAATTCCTTCTTGTAAAGCTTCCATGACTCTTCCACCCTAAGAATTCGTGAGTATGGAGTGTTGAAAAGCCACCTTTGAGGGATAAGATAATTTCCTATTAAGCTTATTTAAATGATGATGCATGAAGGAGGTCTCTCAACAAAGACTTTGTAACCACTCCTTTAAACGTGAAATCATGGTGTCTCTTTTCGTAAATTTTTACGATGTGACAAAGGTCACACACTAATTGGAGTTCATTAGTCTTTGTGAGAAATCTCCTAGTGATCCTAGGAATGTATATGGTATGCATGTCCCTCCTTTTTAATCTCTCTTTTTATTTTGTTTTTTTGTTTTTTTTTGTTTTTTTTTTTGGAAAATGCATGATGCCCCTTTTTTTAAAGAAGGCATGTATGCTTCTCACAGATCTTATTTTCACACTAGGTTTTCCCTCATGATAATGTATTTTAATTTTATGTTTTTCTTTACCTTGGGGGAATTATAAAAAATAAATGAATGGTTTGAATAAACAAAAGGCAACAAACATATGCTCATACAAACTAACCCACGAACAGTCACGTTCAAATCCTTGGTCTGTGGTCCCTGTTAAGAAAAGTACGTTGTATAGGATAGTTCTAATCTCACTGGTCTTAAGGCCCCCGAGGTGCCCCTATTATAGGGACCCAGTATCTCTATCACCGTCACCTGGAAAATTCTAAGGTCTGTCATAGTATATCAGGCTAGAGTAACCGGTTATCACCTTGAGTGTGATTTTTGACAAGGCTCCAAGGCCAAACTTAGGCCGGTCGTATGTCAACCACTCCCTATGTTTAATATCGTCATGCCCCTGGGTGTAGGGTGAACTGTTGTGTACAAAGGTTTCTGTACAATTTTTATTCAAACAAATGCAGAATATAAACAGGCAAACAGATATTAAAGCCAAACAAATAAAACAAACAAAGTAAAGGGGAAAAATATTTAAATTATAATTCTTATTTTATTAACTTCATCATTTATATCGGTCTGACCCTCCTAAAACATCCCTAGTGGAGTCACCATCTGTCGCAACTCGAAAATTTCTGATCTTGCGACCTATGGTTTATACATCCTTTTGAAAATCTCATCAATTAAGGAATGCTCGGACATCAGACTAATCATTGATTAATGATTTTGAAAATAGGTTCATGGAGTTGCCACCAATGTTTTACTCAAAACATTGTAAAAAGAAAAGGTTTTTAAAAGTCTAATAATGGCCTTGATAACCAAAATTAGGTTCGGGGGTTGGTTACATGTAGGGGAGGTATTAAGCACTCCTACAACGCCTAAATTGGTACCCTATGATGAAGATAATGTAATAAGAATTAATAATTTAAATATTTAATCACCTTTATTAATGATTATTTGCATGAAAATTAAATTACATAATGAACCCTAAGATATCTACATAATTGCGTTTATTATAGCAATATATGAAATAAAAGAAGAGAAAGATAGAATAAGATATTGATGAGTAATACCTCGTAGTAAGCTTTATTAGATCTTCAACTATGGAGATTTTACGTGCTTTGCGGCAACCTTTTACACTACAATATGCCTCACAAAACTCAAGAAATACAATAGGAGAGAGAGAGAAAGAGAAATTTTGAGCTCTAAGGAGCCTTGGACAAAATTTTTGAGGCCCCTAAGAACTGTGCCCAAGCTGTCTATTTATAGGCATCAGAAGGGTGCTAGACCAGCCCGTTCCAAAATCAGAACGGCCCTTTCTGGATCCAATCGTTCTGTGTTAATTTTTTAACCGGAACAACCCATTCTGAATTTAGAACGACCCGTTCCAGAGATGAGATTAGCACATAATTAAAAAGACTAGAACAATCGTTCCAAACAAGGGTTTTTAGGCCTTTTTAATAACTTGGAACGGCCCGTTCCAGTTTTTGGAACGGGCCGTTCCAGTTAAGGTTTTAACCCCTTTTGTAGGAGCTTGGAATGGCCCGTTTCAATTTTGGAACGGCCCGTTCTAGTCTAGGAACGACCCGTTCCAGTCTAGGAACGGCCCGTTTCAAACTAGGGTTTTAGGCCCTTTTAGGAACTTGGAACAGCCCGTTCCAAATTGGGAACGACCCGTTCCGGTTTTGCAACAGCCCGTTCCAAGCTACTAAAACCAGCTTGTTTGGGCTTTTAGGCCTCTTGATGTCTTGTCCTGTTATTTTCATGCTTGGGAGCTCTATTTCTTTGATGATAGACGTCCATTTCATAGCTTTTGTTGGTCCGGACAAAATTGGGTGTCTACCCTTATATATATTACTTTATTGCTTACTGATTTGTTTTCCATTTAATAGTTTGCTTGCATGGTACTGAGAAATTATGCTTTTGTTTTCTTGATTTCAAAATGATGTATTGGAATTCTGTTTCAAGATTGGTTGCTCCTGGTGGAATACTTGTAAGCACTTCTAAATTTATTCCAAGTTCTAGGCACTTGTGGGTCGTGGCATGAACTGTGCATGCCTATTACTTAGTGGGATTTTTTTTTATTCATTAAAAAAGAAGTCATTATTATTTTGATCTTGATTTCTTCTTGTTTCACTTGCTATGTCTTTCCCAAATTCCTGAGTTCATGATATAGTTGCAGCAGTTCTTGCTACTTTTGTTCTAAGGTGATTACATCTTGTAATAGTACAATATAATATAGTCATTATTAAATTTCAATAATTAATATAATTAATGATAATTTTAAACAATAATTTGATAAATACATAAAATATATAGATTATTATTTCTCAATTTATAATATGAACATGTTTTTAAAATAATTTTTAATCTATTTTTTTAAAATAATAAAAATTAGTTGACAATTTAAAAGATAATGTGAGAAAAATAAAAATAAAATGCAATTTTGTGTCGGTTCAAAACCATCAGAAATGTTAAATCAAGAAAAATTTAGATAAATTTTGTGGTGATTTTAAACCATCAGAAACTCTAAAACAAGTAACATTAAAATGCATTTTATAGCGCTTTAAAACCACCACAAAGTGATTGAATTTTCTGACACCCGAAACCAGCTTTACAAAATATGCGCCACAAACCGTTTTTGACGACTGTGTATCTGACGATTATTAATGACGCTGGTAATATGATTTGTGGCGGTTTTTAACCACCAAAAATAGCCAAAATAACCCCCACAAATCACATTTTTTTTTTTGTAGTGATACTATAGAAGAGGGAATAGAAGTTCACCAATAAGATTCAGGTGTCTAAGACCAAACTTCGCTAAGTTATCAACACAACCATTTCCCTCCCTATAAACATGAGAAAAATGAAGTCTCATACTTCTAACAAAAACTAACATCTTTATGCATATTATTAATGCAAAACTCTAATTTGAGCATAGTTAGTGTTGTTTTCAATTAGAGTTAAAATTTTATCTCAATAATATATACTTCCATTTAATGCATGTCACATCAATATATATTTATTATTGAGATAAACTCCAATTCTGATTGAAAAATAATGTCAATCACACCTAAAGAATTGTACTTAAAATTTTTCCTTTTATCAATTATCCCATAACATATTATATCTTCTCCTAATACCACTAATCCTTATTATAAGCAACAAATTAAATTTTTTTGTGCTTCTAATTATAAACAACAATTATTAGTTTTTAAAATTACTCAAGGATAAATATCTTTTATGCCTTAATTAATTGTTAACTCTATTCTCTATACATTCATTTATAACTAATATTAAATATAACAACCATTTAAACATAAAGTATTTTTGAAATAAAATTTAAATTTATGACAGAATTAATTAAAATCAACCAACTTAATTATTTTTTTTAGTATTGATGATTTGTTTATAATTTAGAACTAAAGATAATGATATCTAATTAATAACTTGATTTTGTAAGGAGATACCTAGAGTTTTAGAATCAAAGATAATAATATCTAAATAATAACTTGATTTCGAAAGAAGATACCTAGAGTTTAATGTTCATGTATTGTATTGTGTAAAACAATTTTACACTATTAACTAATTAAGTATTGTTGTCGTACATTAACTAATCCAAAATTTTTAGATAGTGAAAATATTATTTAATTATATATATAAATTAGTATTTTAGTTATATATTATATATGATAAAATTTATTTTTATCTAATTAAAATTTAACAAATATTTTTAATATTTAAATTATAATATAATTAAAATTTATAATAAATAAACATGTTTAAATATGTAAACTAAATTTTTAATTAAAATATAGTAAACCAAAAGGTTAGACAATTAAAAAAATATTTATGTAAAGATAAAAAAGAAAATATAAGTTTACATAATTGAGAGAGAAAATTTTTGGTTGCAAGAATAATGTGTAAAAATCATATTAAAAATAGAGAAATAATAATTAAAATATTTAATTAGAAGAATGAAAATAATTGAATTAAAATAATTTATAACATAAATTATTTTTTAACCACATTTTAAATTATTTATAATTTTTAATTATAAATATATTTATAAGTGATAAAAAAAATTAGTGAAGACAACTGTCTCAGTCTCTTACCAATAAATCCGTCCCTATAAAATTTAATAATTTATTATAAAAGATAACTTGAAATCAAATAATAGTGCTAACTTACTTCATACGGTATTACACAACATATTTTGTCATTTATTCATGGATATACCTCCGCTGAAACAAAATAAACAAATAATAAAAGGAGAGAGGTGGTATCGGCAAATATATTATTATGTTTTTCTTGAATCGGTCTCGTCTAGCACATGCCCAGCATCAAGTTAGAGAAGCATGATTGGTCCGTGTTATAAAATAATGAAATCTGAAATCGTTTGTGGGATTTGGTCAACAATCTTTGGTCTCCTCTCAGATTTAACAAAGCAGAAAGAGAGACCCATGTGAATTTCACTTTATGCAATTAAGCTTGGTGATTCAGTGATTTTGAACTTGTGCATGTAAGGTTTTTGATGAAATGTGTAGTTGAATTTGAGGGTCTATTTGAGTTGGAGTAATGATTTGGTTTCATCCGTTTTTTCCTGAGCCTGACTTGTGCTGAAGGCTGGTGGTGGTTGCATTTAATTGTAAGTTCTAGCTCCTTTCTCACCGTTGATTTCTTTCTCTAATCTTCTCTGCATTAATCGCAGCCAAATCATAATCAAGTCTTTTAAGCTGCATCGTTTATTTGTGGATTTGTTTTGAATAACTTTTCCTTTTCACACTCATAGAGCCATATATGGAAGAACAGAGCCACTAGGTTGGAATTAAAGCATACCCAACCGTTTCTTAGGCAGCCTCCGGTAGACAAAATTTAAGAACAATTTTAAATTCTACAAACTCTTCTTAATTTTCTTATCTAATCTAAATTCTTTTTCTTGCTAAATATGGATAATTCTTTTATTTATACTATACATGATTTATATAATATTTCAAAACTGATAATTAATTAAAAATTAATTTATACTTATAAGCCATGTTTTCTTAGAAAAAAAAATCATTTTAACATTGTAAAAATTGATCATAAGAGTAGCAGGTCAATCTTTCTTCTTTGTTTCAAGATAAAGCTTACAATTCCTAAATGAAGAGTATATAATAAAAAAAATTAAAAAACTTTGCATAGACTCCACAATTATTTATTAGGTAAAATTCGTAAATACTTTAACGTTTTTGAAATATTAAAATATCTACTTTTATTTATTTACAAAATATTAAAAGACTGATAAAAGAAAATATAATATTGCCAAAATTTAAAGAAGTTGATGAAATAAATTATGGCATTTTGATCACCTTTATAATCCACCTTATTACCTGTTCCACACATTGGGCTTGAGGGTTCTAACAATACAACAGTTTTTGCACCTTGAATATATACACTGCTCGCAGGAATAAAATCTGTGGCGACTGAAAGGGAACAAATATGGCATCAAGAGAGGGTGAACCACTGAGTCCCACAGCGAAGCTATTTCATGAGCCATCTTTAAACTGTTATGTGATTGCGATCATGGGTTGCAAGACAAGCATCAATCCTCAAGTCATCAGAGAAGGTCTATACCAAACACTGCTCAAGCAACCAAGGTTCACCAGCAAACTGGTTAGTTATATATTACTCTACCCTAACTACGGTTCAAAAACTTTGTCTATTTAATAGTGCACAGTTTTTAAAATCTATGTATGTATGCTTTAGTTGCAGTATGGGGTAGCTGAGAGTAAAATATGAGTTTTGTTCTTCGGTATAAGTTGAAATTAGTGTTGGTTTAACTTTTAATAAAAATGTATTATGTTTTATGTTAGAATAATAGAAAGAATGGTATTAACAAAAAGAAAAAGAAAAAATAGAACGAATGGTGTGTCATTACTCACTATTATAAAAATGTTATTTTTCTGTGAGTTTTTTTACAAATTTTTTTTTGTAATAATAAATCTACAGAAATTTTTTGCAAAAAATAATTTGCAGAAGTTTTTTACAAATTTTTTTATGAAAAATAATCTATTAGAAATTTTTACAAATTTTGCTACAATTTTGATGGTCATAGTTTTTTTTTTCATGGTAAAAATATTTGTAGAAAATTCTTGCAGATTTTCTTGTGAAAATAAATTTGCAGGTAATATTTATCAGTATTATCATAAATAATAGAAAGATTTCGCATGTAATTTTCCTGTGAATTTTTCTGCCAATTTTAATTCGCATGAAAAATAAAAAATATTTAAATTTATAAGTTTAATAATTAAATGTTTTAATTAGAAAATATTATTTTACTAAATTATTTATAAATATATCATTATAATTAATTTTAATATTAAATTAAATTAAACTAAATATATAAAATTTTGTAAATATAATAAATCAATGATAATGAGTTTTAATTTATTGATAATTCATAAAATTTTAAAATTAAAAGTATTTACTTGAAAAAAATATTATTTTTACTAAATTGTTTACAAATATTTCATAAAAATTAATTTTAATTTAAAATATTAATTAATTTAATATTTATTTTAATTAAATATATAAATTAATGATAATGAGTTTTAATTTAATGATAATTTTTTAAAAAACTTATTTAATAAAAAACTATTTTTCATAGAATATTGAATATTTTAAGAGTTAATATAATTTATAATAATATAATTTTGTAGTTCAATATGATTGCAACAATTTTATTTCTAAGAACATGATCTAATTATTTTTTAAAGAAAATTTTAAGTCCCATATTGATTAGAAATAAGACAATTAAAAAGTATATAACTAGATACAACACTTGTCTTGCAAGTTAATCTTGTAGATTGAGTTAGACCTATAACCTACATTCTAAAATTATAAAAGGTCGTCAATCACATGTTGGAGGTGTGAAAAACATATTATAAATTCATTGCGAGTCTTTGAAAGATAATAATTGAAGAACTAATTAATGATGATTTGATACTCACAATTATAACATAATTTCTTGTAAATTTTAAATTTGTAAGAAATTTAGAAAAAAAATTACACAAAAATTACTTTGAATTATAAATTTTCTAGAAACTTTCTGCAACAATTTCTTTAATTTTTTTATTACAAAATTTTACAAAATTTCTTGCGAAAAAATTCGCAGAAAAGTTTTCTACGAATTTTTTCACAAGAAATTCTGCAAAAAAATTTCTTGCGAATTTTAAAGTTCGCAAAAATATATTATCCACAAAGATATTACCTAGAGATAAAATTTCGCAAAAAAATTCATAAGAATCACTTTTCCTGCAAATTTTTATATAAAATTCGCATGAAAATAAAAGGACAATAAAAAGAAGAAAAAAAAGGAACATGCATACCATATATTTAGGATCACAAGGAGATTTGTATCAAAGACGAGAAATCAGTGTGACCTTTGTCACATCATAAAATATTATGAAGAGGAACACCGATAACTCATCTCTTGACAAGGATGACCCATCAAGTCTTTGATAGAAACTCCCTTCATGCATTACCATTTAAATAAGCTTGATAGGAAATTATCTTATCCCTTAAAGGTGGCTTTTCAACATTCCGTACTCACACGAACTCAAAAGATAAAAGTTGTGGAAGGCCTAGAGGAAAGAAATCATGTCCTCAATGAGGAGCTTGAACAGCTCAAGGAACAAATGGCTAGAATGCTTGAGGCCATGAACAAATTGCAGCAAGATAATAGTGCTAGCAACGTCGGTGACGTTTCCAAAGATCATTTGAACGCCTTGGAAGAAAGACTAAGAGCTGTGGAAGGCCACAATTTTGACATTTAAGAGGCTACGGATATGTGTTTGGTGCAGGACATCCAATTTCCCGCCAAGTTCAAAATCCCTGACTTCCAAATGTACATTGGAACCAGTTGTCCAAAAGGACATCTAACAATGTATTGTAGGAAGATGGCAGCCTACGTGGACAATGAAAAGCTCTTGATACACTATTTTCAGGAAAGCTTTTCAGATGCTGATCTCAACTGGTACATGCAGATGGAGGGAAGATCCAAACATGGAAACAGTTAGCCGACGCTTTTCTCTGTCGATACAAGTATAACATCGACCTAATTCCTGATAGGTCTGATTTACAAAGCTTGAGCAAGAAGGGCGATGAGTCCTTCAAAACCTATGCACAAAGATGGAGAGAATTGGCTGTGCAAATAGAGCCTTCATTATCTGACAAGGAAATGGTGACAATGTTCATCAACTCTTTAAGTGGACCCTATTATGACAAGATGATAGGGAACACCTCAACCCTATTTGCCGACATAGTCACCATTGGTGAGAGGGTTGAGCAAGGATTAAAAAGTGGGAAGATAGGGCAAGCTCCGACGAGTTGCGACCGCAGGAAAACCTACGAAAAGAAGAGGGAAGAAGGGGTTCATGTTGTCATCTTTGCTCCAAAGAGTCGAGTCGCACCACAGGCAAAGCCTAGAGATGACAGGGTAGTAGACAAAATCCCCATTACATATGCAGAAATACTACCCCAACTCCTAGAGGCTTCGATGATAGTTCGAATTCCTCCAACGAAAAAGATGGACCCCTCTTACCCACCATGGTACCAACCCGAGGAAAGGTGCGACTATCACTCTAACTCTTCGGGGCACTCTGTGGAGCGATGCAAGGCCCTACAATTCCGTGTGCAAGGACTTATAGACGCTGGGTGGTTGAAATTTGACACCAACACACCTAGCATCGACAAGCACCCATTGCACAAGCATGATGAGGAGTGACCTTGGAGTATAAATTTGAGAATTACTAGAGTAGTGGGCTCTCTTTTTTTTTTTAAAAAAAAAAGAAAAAATAAATTGTTTTAAATTCATGCTCAACTCATGACCTTCGCCCACTGTCATGAGTTCAAACAAAATAAGGGCTTGTATAAGTTTTTACATTCGTCAATAAAATACGTCATTTCTACAAATCTTTGTTTCATTCCCTTCTCCTTTTTATCACTAAAATCTAAAACCAATCATAGTGCCCAAAACCAAAAAAAAAGACAAAAAAAGGCAAAAACAAAAAAATAGACATGATTGAAGATAATAAAATTAATCAAAGCTTCGAACATCTACGACACATTATTTGTGTCTAAGGTAGAAAAGGAGATCACTTCCTCGAAACACACAAAGATAAGAAAGTCATCAGAAGAATCTTACATAAGATTCTTATTGCATAAGAAGAGACTTGAAAAAAACCTCAACCCAATTTGACTGATAAAGGAAGCATAAATCTGAGTCCATGAAAGAAATCTCAACACCCGTAGACCAGGGCAACATCTTTCTCCTTGGTGTATGGGACGGGGGCAGTGTCAATCATCAAAGACACTGGTCCTCCTAAACGCAGATGGCAAGAGGTTTTGTCAAAGTAAAGAAGTGTTATGTTTGAAAAACATCGCTTGCAAAATGCTGCTAGGATGAAAACCCGCAAAAGGGGGTCATAGGAAAAAAAAAGATTAAAAGTTCCCGCTAGGACACATCCTAGGAAAAAATTAGGGATCTAAAAGGGATAAAAATAGAAAGTGATGATTCTCATAATTGAAGGCCAAAAGGCGGCTTAAACACTTTTACAAGAGGCCAAATTCTACAAAGACTCTGCCCGAGACTCAAACATGTAGTCCAAGACAATTAGAAAAATGATTATAACAATTATCCAAGGAAATGTTTGTTTGAAAACTTAAACACTGACCTACCTCCACCACTCATTCATTCTAAATCATCCTTTCTTTCCTTTCTATCTTGTCCCATCCTAATGACGTATATTGTTGATGGTTGTCAAAATTTGAAAATGTCCAAAAACAAAAGGGGAAAGAGAAAAATGGAAATGACCCGCTGGGATGAAAACCTGCAAAGGGCATCCTAGGCAAAAATTAGGGCAAAAGCAAAGAGAAAAATTACTCGCTAAGATACATCCTAGGCAAAAATTAGGGTTTTTAAACAAGAAAAGAAGAAAAGAGAGAGCCCCAAGATGGTTCAATACATCAAATGGCCAACACAACTAAATGTTGTGCATCAAATAGAGTAGTTTATTCGTGAGAAAGAGAAAAGGAAAGCCACATTCTAAAACACTAAAATCAAACACATGCATTGCGCTCATCCAACAACATTTCACACACTTAGAAAGTTTTCTTTATCCAAGGGGGATTATTCAAAAAATAAATAGATAAATCCTGAATAAATAAGCATTCAACATTTTTGCATCCCAACAAGAAAAGCCAAAAAGGAAACACAAATTCCAATTGACAGCATCTAAACAAAAGACAAAAGCAGCCCAAACTAGAGGCATCATGATACACCTCCTGCCCGACATCATTGGGGCAATATCTACCATAATTTAAGCAAACCAATAAAGGCACCGACAGTTTCCTCAAAATACAAAAAAGGTTTGGAGATACGGTACTCATCCCAATCCGATATACGACAAAGCCGTGAGGGAAAGGTCTGGAGAGACGGTACTCACATCCCAATTCGGTATACAACAAAGTTGTGAGGAGAAAGTTTGGAGAGACGATACTCACATCCCAATCTGGTATGCAACAAAGCCATGAGAGAAAGGTTTCGAGAGACGGTACTCACATCTTAATTCGGTATACGACAAAGCTGTGAGGGAAAGGTTTGGAGAGATCGTACTCACTTCCCAATTCGGTATACGACAAAGCCATGAGAGAAAGGTCTAGAGAGACTATACTCAACTCCCAATCCGGTATACGAAAAATTTGTGAGGGAGAGGTCTGGAGAGACTGTACTCACCTCCTAATCCGGTATACGACAAAGCTGCAACAAGCTACAAATAAAAGAACGCACTATCACAAGAGAAACAATGGAGCATCTACATCAAGACCAGAAGCCTAGATGTTTTGGTTTACCATCCTTGAACACCCAACAGAGCATACAACCCAACACTTTGTTGCTCTAAAGAGCAAGGATATAGGAAAACACTGTCTACCCGGAGGAAATGATGTAGGGGACATCTACATTGTTGAAGCAAAGGAGAAGATTCAGACACAGCAACAAAAGAATCGACATGGAGAATTCTCATGGATCTTGAAGCCTAGATATTTTG
This sequence comes from Cajanus cajan, assembly GCF_000230855.2. Taxonomy (NCBI): domain Eukaryota; kingdom Viridiplantae; phylum Streptophyta; class Magnoliopsida; order Fabales; family Fabaceae; genus Cajanus; species Cajanus cajan. The sequence continues at coordinate 47,097,912 of NC_138525.1, forward strand.
GTTTACCATCCTTGACACCTAACAGAGTATACAACCCAACACTTAGTTGCTCTAAGGGGCGAGGATATAGGGAACACCGTCTACTCGAAAGAAACAACGTGAAGGTATCTATTGTCAAAACAATAGTGAAGATCCAAATTTTCACCTCACTATCACAAGAGAAACAATGGAGCATCTACTCGAAGACTGAAGATCAGGTGTATAGTTTGTCACCCTTGTTACCTAATAGAGTACGCAACCCAGCACTCAGCTGCTTTAAAGGGCAAGGATACGAGCAAATACACCTATCCAAGGGAAGCAACGTAGAAGCGCCAGCACAAAGAGACGGAGAGAAGACTCGGACAAAATGTCTACGTCTTTACTTGCCTTTGGAAAAACAACACATAGCTATTTCAAATGACAAGTAAAGAGGGGTAGCTGTAGGCACCCAATTTCGTCCAGACCCACAAAAGCAATGAAATGGACGTCTATTATCAAGGAAAGGAGCTCCCGAAGCATGGAAACAACTGAACACGACATCAGAAGGCCTAAAACCCAAATAAAGTGGTTTTAGTAGCCCAGAACGGGATGTTCCAAAACTGGAACGAGTCGTTCCCAAGTTGGAATGGGTCGTTCCTAATTTGGAACGGGTCATTCCCAAACTAGAACGTGTTGTTCCAAGTTACAAAAAAGCCCTAAAACCCTAGTCTAGAATGGTCTGTTCCAGCATAGGCAGCTATGTGTTAAACTCAACTCTGGAACGAGCCGTTCTAGTTTCAGAATGGGCCATTCCAGGATAGGAAATTAAAATATAACGTTCAAATCCATAATGGGCTGTTCTGAATCTAGAACGGGTCATTCTGGCACACTTCTAATGTCTATAAATAGCAGACTCGGGCACAGTTCGCCAGGTGGCTGAGAAATTTCTGATAAGATTCCTTTGAGCACAAAAATTCTTTATCTGTCTCCCTCTTATTGTATTTCTTTCTTGAAATTGGTGAGGCATATTGTAGTGTGAAAGGTTTCCACAAAGCACCTAAAGATCTTCATATTTGAAGATTCAATAGATCTCATTTAAGAGGTGTTTCAGTCGATTCTCCCTTTCTCTATTCTTTTATTTCAAATATTGTTATAATAAAAGCAATCATGTAGACGTTTTAGGATTAACCATGTAATTTAAATTTCAAGCATGTAAATAATAATTTATAAAGGGGATTAAATATTTAAATTATTAATTCTTACTATGCTATCTTCATCATAAGAGTGCCGATTAAGGGCGTTGTAGGGGTGCTTAATACCTTCCCTACATGTAATCGACCCCTAAACCCAATTCTGGTTATCAAGGCCATTATTGGATCTTTAAAAACCTTTTCTTTTCCCAATGTTTTGAGTAAAACATTGGTGGCGACTCCATGAACCTATTTTCAAAATCATTAATTAAGGATTAGTCTGGTGTCCGAGCATTCCTTAATTGATGTGATTTTCAAAAGGATGTCTAAACCATTAGTCGTGAGATAAAAAAATTTTGGGTTGCGACACACATTCCGCTCATCCAAGACATAAAAATCAATTTAACAAATAACATTAAAATGCACATGTAATGGAAACAAACTACATATTATCATGCATGTGGCACCAGTACAACATCAGATGGTGCATTATCGCCAGCAACACACGTAGAGTAGTCTAGGAGTACATGCCGGGTCACACCCTTTATGCACTCTCACTAGAAGCACATACTACTAGGGTCTAGTCAGGATAGCTAAACCGCACAAGATACATCCTATGCACACAATGGGCAAGACTGGGACTTACAAACCGGCTATCCCTAAGCTTTTACACATGAAGGCCTTCCTTGGCAGTGTATTCCATATCGTACCCTTAAAAAAATTTATGCAAATGGTGCATGTAAATCAAGACTCTATGCATTTTCATATTGTCGCCACCGGCCCGAAACGGGCTTTCGGCATTCGCGAGGGATGGTTGGACTCGTTTATTTGTTTTAAAAAATGTGGATTGCTAGAATGACTTATTCTCAAACTGAGACCTCGTCAAACGAACAATTTTATTAAAAGGCTCACCAATCCATGTTAATCCCAAGCGGGACCCTCCATGGATTAGCGGTTTTCGTAAAAGGAGGGTTCTTTGGAGTCGCCACCAATGTTTTACTCAAAACATTGGAAAAAGGGATAAGGCAATCGATTCAAAAATCGACTTCGGCCATTACAACCAGAGTCGGGTAAGGGAGTCGGTTACGCGTGAGGAAGGTGTTAGCACCCCACAGCGCCCCTTTCGGGTTCCCTATGACAGATTATTTCTAAAATAACAATATAAAATTACTAAATTACCCCTATTTATTATAAACGATTATGAACAAGATATCTACATGGCGAATAAATTAGATATGCGATGCAACAATCAGAAAGCAGTAAAAGGAAGGATTTTGAAGAAGAAACCTTTGAAGCGTGCTTTTATATATTTCGTAAAACTGGGAAGCTTTTTCGCGTTCCCTCGCTCTACAAGCCCGCTCGCTCCCTCCTATAAAATTTTGACTATGGAAATCCGGAGGATTTCCCTTCGACTAGGTTCGATCCTCAAGCAAAATGGCTCGGGGCTCAAGAACTTCGTCGGATCAACTCTCCGAGTGATTTCTAGGGCAGAACACTGCTCAAAAACCCCAGAATACTCAAGGAGAGGGTTGAAACTATGTTCCAAAGTGTAGAATGACGTCCAATTGACGTCATATTTATAGGGAACAGGCCCAATACGGGCTATGGAATCAATACGGCCGTATTGAAATTTTTGAACTTCAATACGGCCGTATTGAGTTCAATACGGCCGTATTGAAATTCAGAAATTTCAATACGCCCGTATTGAGTTCACTGCGGCTGTATTGAAGCTTCAATACGGCCGTATTGATTTCAGTACGGCCGTATTGAAGTTTCAGAAACTTTAATACACCATATTGAGTTCACTGCGGCCGTGTTGAAGCTTCAATACGGCCGTATTAAGTTTAGTACGGCCGTATTGGGCTTCATTCCCTCCACTTCCTTATTTTAAGCTACTCTAAGACCTCTAAACCTACAGATAGCCATCCTATGGTCTTCTAGGAGTCCTTCTGGCTGACTTTCCTTCGATCTTTGAGGGTCTTCGAGTTTTATTTCCGACCCGGACAATTTTAGGGGTCTACAGCTGCCCCCCCTTTACTTAGTCAAACGGTCTTTTTAGTGTGTCGATTGACAAGTAAAGGAGTTGACCCAATTGTCCGGGTAATACGCCAACCTTCTGACTTGTAGTGTCTTCCGGTGGAAAATTGTTGAGTAGCCTCTCCAGGTTGAGTATTAGTCGTCGCCTCTCCAGGCTCATTGCATACCTCGGTGCTCTGGACATCTGGGTAGCTGAGTATTGCCTCTCCAGGCTTGTGCATACCTCGGTGCTCTGGACATCTGGGTAGCTGAGTATCGCCTCTCCAGGCTTGTGCATACCTCGGTGCTCTGGACATCTGGGTAGCTGAGTATCGCCTCTCCAGGCTTTGTGCGTACCTCGGTGCTCTGGACATCTGGGTAGCTGAGTATTGCCTTTTAGGCTTGTGCATACCTCGGTGCTCTGGGCATCTGGGTAGCTGAGTACCGCCTCTCCAGGCTTGTGCATACCTCGGTGCTCTGGACATCTGGGTAGCTGAGTATTGCCTTTTAGGCTTGTGCATACCTCGGTGCTCTGGGCATCTGGGTAGCTGAGTACCGCCTCTCCAGGCTTGTGCATACCTCGGTGCTCTGGACATCTGGGTAGCTGAGTATTGCCTCTCCAGGCTTTGTGCATACCTCGGTGCTCTGGACATCTGGGTAGCTAAGTATTGCCTTTTAGGCTTTGAGATGATTTTGTCTCCACAGTCCACGATGCTGCTTCGACGGTTTTTTCTGATTTTGTGCCACTGAGGGCTGGATAACGCAGGGATCCGTCTAGGGGATGTGCAGTCATTCACAGGTTCCTGTGCCCCAACTTGCATTGCATTGTTGGTACCCATGGGGAATTTCTGACTCCTTGGGGTGTAGACACAGATGCTCTTTCTCTCTGAGTTGAGCGATGCCTTATGTTTGGCTGACGTCCTTTGACGTTGGTGGAGTATCCCGGTTTATCCTTATTCGGGTATCTCTTTTTGATTTTCTGATTTTTGCTGCCTCTGTGTAGGCTGTTATCCGCTGGGGATTCTGGATGTTGATTTTGTCTCCACAGTCCACGATGCTGCTTCGACGATTGTTTTTGATTTTTGTGCCACTGAGGGCTGGATAACGCAGGGATCCGTCTAGGGGATGTGCAGTTACTCATAGGTTCTTGTGTCCCAACTTTCCATTGAGTAGTTGGCGCCCATTGAGGAATTTCTGTTTCCTTGGGGTGTAGACACGAAGATGCTCTTTCTGAGATGAGCAGTGCCTTATGATTGGCTGACGTCCTTTGGACGTTGGTGGAGTATCCCGGTTATCCTTATTCGGGTAACTCTTTTTAATTTTTGGATTTTGTTGCCTCTGTGTAGGCTGTTATCCGCCAGGGGATTTTGTCATTGGTTGTGATTGGCCTCTTCTGTTAGGCAGATCATCTTGATGTTCAATGATAGGCTGAGAGCCGGATTCCGCTTGGGGAATGATTATTGATCTTTTTTTTTTTTTTTTTTTTTTTTTTTTGAAAGAGTGCCTCTGAATAGGCGACTGGGGATTTGAAGTTCAGTGTTCGGCTGAGTGCCAAATTCCGCTTGGGGAATGGTTATTGATGTTTTTTTTGATTTTTCTCCTTTTGCAGGGATGCCTCTGAGTAGGCGACTGGGGAATGTGGGATCTTATGTATCCCAGAGTATTATTTAGGAAGCCTCTGCAGGCTTAGCCTCACTCAGCGCTTGAGTCAGAGAGCTATCTTCCACTGAGGAAGTTTTAAGTCCTTTGACTAGATATACTGCTTGGGTGATCGTGCTTCCATTGGGAATGTCGTCGATCTTGCTTTGATAGCTCTCGCTGGGGATTCGTTCCGTGAGCTTGAGTTGAGGTTTCTCTGGGGAGTATTATTTCTGCGAGCCTCTCCAGGCTCAATTATTCTTTGATGTGGAGTATTATTTTGGCGAGCCTCTCCAGGCTCAGTTATTCTGAAAGAGTATTATTTCGGCGAGCCTCTCCAGGCTCAAATATTCTGAAAGAGTATTATTTCGGCAAGCCTCTCCAGGCTTAGTTATTCTGAAAGAGGCGATTGATTTTCCAAATCTTTTGCCTTTTTGTCATTTTTGGCTTTTTTGTATTTTTTGCCTTTTCTGTTGATTTGCGGTTTTTTCTGTTGACCGCTGCCATATACAAGTAATTTTCTATTTTTTTTATTTTATGCAATTGCCTCATGATAAGGTCTTTGAATGTGCAACTAATGTGTGTGTGATGCACAAATGCAAGTTTGATTATTTTATTAATGCTTTTTAGAAAAATGAATGGCTCTCCCTATCCTCCTCTTCTTGAAGGAATTTCTGTCGTCGACGTGAGGGAATATTTTTGTGAGCCTTTTATGCAGGAGATTATGGATTTTATAGGAATCCCTCCAATTTTCTTTATTGACCAATTATTAAAGGAATTTCGTACAATTTTTATGAAATACCAATTTAGAGGCATAATCACATGGTCAAGAGAGAAGAGAAATGAATAGATATTTTATTGATATTCACAAATGTTTTTACAGAAAGATTTGCAAAGGGAATTTCTGAAGAATGGCTGGCCAGGGTAGGCTATATACATTGGGCTTAACAATATATCTGTAATTGTTGCTCTTTATGTTCCCCTAATTGCTTCGGCCTGAGCCAGGAGTGTAGATGCTGCAAGACGCTTGCTTCTAGAAGATAATCACTTGAACCGCCTTTCGGTTTTCGATTCAAGAGATCGTTGTTTGCTTTGCTTTTACATTTTATTCTTTTGCCCGTAACTTTTGCCTAGGACGTATCCTAGCGGGGATGATTTTGCCGTTGTTTTGCCTAGTACCCTTGTACTGGCGGGCTTTTTATTTTGCCCTAACTTTTGCCTAGGACGCCCTTTTTGGGTTTTCATCCTAGCGGGCCTATGCAAGCAACGCCTTCAAGCATAGTACTTCTTTACCACGTCAGTGTTGACTAAGTATCGAAGTTCTTCTCCATCCATGTTTGTGAGGATCAATGCTCCTCCTGAGAAAGCTCGTTTTACCATGTACGGTCCTTCGTGATTTAGGGCCCACTTTCCGATTTTGTCCTTTTGAGTTGGTAGTAATTTCTTCATTGCCAACTCTCCCTCATGGTAGACTCGAGGGTGGACTTTCTTGTCAAAAGCCTTCTTGATCTTCCTCTGATAGGCTTGACCATGGCATATGGCGTTCAGCTGTTTCTCTGGGATAAGGTTCAACCGGTCGTGTCAGCTTTGAACCCTTTCTGCCTCGGAAAGTTTTGCTTCCATGATTACCCTTATATAAGGTTTTTCGACTTCGACGTGTAGAATTGCCTCCTGAAGTCCTATAATCATGAAGAGCAAAGGGTAACATCTCGTGTCAGTCTTTAAATGAGACAACCATCTTTTGCACTATTTTCTTGATGTTCTTTTTGGTTGCCTCGACTGCCCCATTCATCTTTGGCCGATATGGGGAAGAGTTGTGGTGTTGGATCTTGAATTCTTGGCTCAGTTCTTCCACCATTTTATTATTCAGATTAGATCCATTTTCAGTGATGATTTATTTCTCCATGCTTCCACTAGATTATTCTAAAATCTTTTGGGACAAGAGAGAAAAGAAGGGAAAGATATTTTTGTTTTGAAGTTTGTGTTTTAGAGGGGATTTATTTTTCAAAAATGGTTTTTGTAAGAATGTTTGGCCAAGGTAGGCTTATGTGTTTAGGCTTGTTTGATTAAACATTCATGAAGTTAATCAAATCTTGTTATTGACGTTGTGATTTGACAACTTGGATAACTTCCCTTGAACCTTTCTTTTTGAATTCGGTTCATGGTACCATCATGGATTTCTTTCGTTTTTTGATTGTCCTTATTTTTGTCTAAAACACCCTTTTGTGGCGTTTTAGCGGACCTTTGTTTTTATTCATTTTAGTAACCCTAACTTTTGCCTAGGTCACCCTTTTGTGGGATTCCTAGCGGGTTCTTCGCTCTTATTTTTGCGCAGCCCCTTTTTTTTTGGGTTTCCTGCCGAGCTTTTTTTTGTTTTTAGGATTTCTTTTTATCCATGATGGCACTTGTCGAGGCCAAGGGAAGGTGCTCCAAGTTGTCACACACACTTCCACATAAAAATGATGCGGGTTTATTATTATTAAGATGATTTTAACCTCATTCATGTTTATTCAAACAGGGTTAAAAAAAATGTGGTTTAGAATTTTATTATAAGCAAGAAAAGAAGTAATGAGAAAGAATGATTTTATTATAATCATAGTGGAAACATGTGTCCTTATTTCATCACTGATATGGGTCCCAATATTGACCTCTTTTATCTCTCGGCCCCGCCCCAAATTTACGGTCTCCAATTTCTCTTGACACAGTTGGAGTAGACGAGTTTCTTGATCTAGCGGTCTTTGCAGATCCGGAGAGATGGTCTCCTCATCACTGTCCAACTCAACCCATTCATCCTCAACTTTTGGATCCCGGTCAGAGCGAACAATTACAGACATAATTATTTTATTGGTTCTGTTTAGGTTTAGAATTTATTAATGTTAATGAGGAAAGAGAGAAAAGAACAAAAGAGAGAGTGATATGTGAAAAATGCCTCTTTATTGATATATGTATGTAAAACTGTACAAAACCCTTATTTACATGAAAAGGTACTCATGATCTAGGGTACTGATCACGAGTCCCTAAGAGAAAAGAAAAATATGGAGGGGCCCTATTGTGGCTTTGCCATTCTCTACTCCTGCTTTGGTAGAGGATTCTTGCTCACATCGGATGCTGTCGAATCGAAAGTGACCCACCCAGCATCAATAAGGTCTTGGACCTTATATTTGAGAACTCTACAGTCCTCCGTTGAATGCCCCGATGCCCCCGAGTGGTATAGACATTTATCTTGTGGTTTGTACCACTCGGGGTAAGGTGGATCCTTATCCTTTAGTGGAACGTAAGCTAGAAGATGAGCTTCTACTAGCTTCGGCAGGAGGTCGCTATATGTGGTCGGAAGCTTATCAAACTTCCTCACAGGCTTGTATTGCGACTTTCCCGACTTCGAAGTGGAAGAAGATGGAGAAATGGTTACGGCGTTGACTCCTCCCTCTTTCTTCTTCCCGAAGATCTTCTTAGCCTCGAATGATTGGGAAGACTTAGCTAGCTTCCCACTTTTCAATCCTTGTTCCACCCTTTCCCCAATGGTGATGATGTCCGAGAAGAGTGTCGTTGTGTTCCCTATCATCTTGTCATAATAGGGACCAGTCAACGAATTGATGAATATGGACACCGTCTCCTTGTCCGACAGCGGGGGCTCTATCTGTGCCGCCAACTCCCTCCATCGTTGGGCGTACGCCTTGAAAGATTCATCATTATTCTTGCTCAAGGCTTGAAGATCAGACCTATCGGGTGTTAGGTCGATGTTGTATTTATAGCGCTTGAGAAAGGCGTCGGCCAACTGCCTCCATGTATGTACTAGATTTCCATCTAGCTGCATATACCAGTTGAGCGCGGTATCAGCTAAGCTCTCTTGGAAGCAATGGATCAAGAGCTTTTCATTTGTGGCATATGCAGCCATCTTTCGGCAGTACATGGTGAGATGACTCTTGGGGCAAGTCGATCCCACGTATTTTGGGAAATCTGGCACTTTAAATTTAGGAGGGAATTGAATGTCCCTCACTAGGCACATGTCGGCGGCATCTTTGATGTCAAAATCATGCCCCTCCATAGCCCTCAACCGATCCTCTAGGGCGTGGAATTGTTCTTTTGAAACCTCGGGCTCTTTGATCATAATTCCAGCCCCAATAGGTATAGCGTGTGGAGGCTCTTCCTCGTGCTCTCCCTCCTCTCCATGATGGGACTCATGGTCACTGTGGTGTGATCCATGTATATTGTGATGACGCATGAGCTCCATCATTTGCGCCATTTGTTCTTTGAGCTGAGAGAGCTCGGTTGTGAGCTTCTTATTTTGCTCCTCCAGCGCTTCCATCTTCTTGATTTTCTGTGCGCGTGTGAGGACAGAGAGATGACCAGCCACTTTCTAAAAATGAATATTTAATCTAATTAATTTATGGAATGAATACGCTCTTGACATGAGCTTGATAACCCTCCATTTTTAAGGCGCTGCCTTTTTAAAACAGAATGTTATCACCCTCCTTGACTTATGATCTCTCCTCAACGGAGAATCTCGATAATTATGGGTCTCTTTTACTCATGTCAAGAGGTATTGGTGAACCTAGAATGCATGGTTTATGAGGATGCATGATATCTTTATTGGTAATGATGCACATGCTCCTCACTTTTATTATATTTTCACACATGGTCTTTCCTCTCATGTCATGGTTTTTTCATGCATGGGGATTATTCTTTAGACCTTATCACGAGGTTTTATTAATGCACAAACAATATCACATAAACCTATACACAAACAATTCACTCATCCACGAACAGTCACGAGCGAATCACGAGGTAGGGGTATCCTGCAGAAAGGTGCATATTCAAGGTGGTTCTAACTGTTCTCACCAGTCCAAGGCCCCCAAGGTGCCCCCATTATAGGGACCCAATTCCTCTCATCGTAGGTCGATGGAAAGCTCCAACGCACCGTCAGACTCAAGTTCATGGTTATCACCTTGAGTGATGTTTTCCGACAACGGTCTACGGGCACCTATAGACCCATTCGACAACCGGCCGTACTAACATCCACTCCCTATGGTTAATCACTCATGCCCCCGGGTATAGAGGGAACTGTTGTGTGCAAAGGTTTGTGTGCATTTTTTATTTCAAACAATTGCGGAATTTAAACATACAACAGTTATTTAAAGCCATATAATAAATCATGTTATCATACAAGCAAGGGGTAACGAAGTAATTTTTAACTATTATTTGTTAAAAACAATCTGTCACTAAATGGGACTGACTCTCGAAGCTTCCCCAGTGGAGTCGCTATCTGTCGCCACCGGCCCGAAACGGGCTTTCGGCATTCGCGAGGGATGGTTGGACTCGTTTATTTGTTTTAAAAAATGTGGATTGCTAGAATGACTTATTCTCAAACTGAGACCTCGTCAAACGAACAATTTTATTAAAAGGCTCACCAATCCATGTTAATCCCAAGCGGGACCCTCCATGGATTAGCGGTTTTCGTAAAAGGAGGGTTCTTTGGAGTCGCCACCAATGTTTTACTCAAAACATTGGAAAAAGGGATAAGGCAATCGATTCAAAAATCGACTTCGGCCATTACAACCAGAGTCGGGTAAGGGAGTCGGTTACGCGTGAGGAAGGTGTTAGCACCCCACAGCGCCCCTTTCGGGTTCCCTATGACAGATTATTTCTAAAATAACAATATAAAATTACTAAATTACCCCTATTTATTATAAACGATTATGAACAAGATATCTACATGGCGAATAAATTAGATATGCGATGCAACAATCAGAAAGCAGTAAAAGGAAGGATTTTGAAGAAGAAACCTTTGAAGCGTGCTTTTATATATTTCGTAAAACTGGGAAGCTTTTTGGCGTTCCCTCGCTCTACAAGCCCGCTCGCTCCCTCCTATAAAATTTTGACTATGGAAATCCGGAGGATTTCCCTTCGACTAGGTTCGATCCTCAAGCAAAATGGCTCGGGGCTCAAGAACTTCGTCGGATCAACTCTCCGAGTGATTTCTAGGGCAGAACACTGCTCAAAAACCCCAGAATACTCAAGGAGAGGGTTGAAACTATGTTCCAAAGTGTAGAATGACGTCCAATTGACGTCATATTTATAGGGAACAGGCCCAATACGGGCTATGGAATCAATACGGCCGTATTGAAATTTTTGAACTTCAATACGGCCGTATTGAGTTCAATACGGCCGTATTGAAATTCAGAAATTTCAATACGCCCGTATTGAGTTCACTGCGGCTGTATTGAAGCTTCAATACGGCCGTATTGATTTCAGTACGGCCGTATTGAAGTTTCAGAAACTTTAATACACCGTATTGAGTTCACTGCGGCCGTGTTGAAGCTTCAATACGGCCGTATTAAGTTTAGTACGGCCGTATTGGGCTTCATTCCCTCCACTTCCTTATTTTAAGCTACTCTAAGACCTCTAAACCTACAGATAGCCATCCTATGGTCTTCTAGGAGTCCTTCTGGCTGACTTTCCTTCGATCTTTGAGGGTCTTCGAGTTTTATTTCCGACCCGGACAATTTTAGGGGTCTACAGATATCACATTATCATGTCTCATTATCATATAATATTTTCATGTCATTCCACCATATCAATTTTTATCACATCACATACTGCTTAATTACATTCATTGAAGGATGACATTGAATAACACAAGAAATTCACATCATTGAATATCATAGGTCACCAGAGAGAAGTAACACATGATTCATATTACACCTATAAAATTCATCAAACAAAGAAGGAAAAAAGCATAATAGAGCAACTAGCGTTCAACCCTAGATTGGGCGCTCAGTGCAAGACTTTCAGAGAGTCATCTTAACTCTCTGGTTGAGCCACGCTAAGCATGGACCATGCTAAGCCATAGGCTAATGCTTAGCTTGAGGATCACAGAAAACATTATCAGCTTTCTGTCACTTTGACGCTTAGCGTGGTTTCTACGACAAGAAACTCTACAGTTTGCAATTTTCATTTTTACATCCAATCTTCAATCTATTCATACAAATGGTGAAAGCGTTCTACATCATGCAATAAACATTAAAAACACTACAATTTACTCAAATAATTACCTTTTTCAGTCATCCTCTCTTACAACTACCAATGCATTCTCTTAGGGTTTCCCACAGGAACCCATAGAGATTTCAAATCATACAATTACAATTCTAAAATTGAAATTAATCATTCATTCATACAATTAATTACATACAAGAAGAACAATAGGTGAAACAGACACAATTAGAGAAAACCCCTCATACACGGGCATACAATAAACACAAGATTAGGGACCAATCTCACTGCCCAACATACGTTCCCACACCTAGAGCGAGGTTTCTCACTCCCCCTTACGTACCTTGTTGAGCAGAAAAAGATGAACGATTAACTTTGGGGTGGTTTCCTCCTTTTTCTAGTTCTCTAAGCTCTAAAGATTAAATGCGTACGTGATGAGAAAAATGTAAAGTGTAAAACTGATCAACTTTCTCTTTTTTTTTTTTTCTTTTTAAAACTTAACCTCCCTTAAATTCTTTAGTAAAATATGTGAACCATGGTTATCAAAAATAAGTTCCCTTCCATTATTATAAATAATTAAATCATATAACCTTTAATTATAAAACTTCACAATATATATATATATATATACATACATACATATATATTCATATAAATAATTACCAATAGTTACTAAATTCAAAATATTTAATTATCACAAATATAGAAGACAATAATAAAATAAATATTAACCAGCTCTTATTAATAAAAATAAAATATCAAAATTATTAATAAAATACCTATGTTATATTTTATAAAAACAGGGTGTTACAGAAGAACCATACTTTTCATCATAACCAAATCCTTGAAATCATGGAGAAAAGCAAAAAATTGCACAATTATAGCTACTTTGTGCTGACATAGCTTCTACAAGCTTTGTTTGGTATGGAAATTTGATAAATAACCTCCTTGATCAAATAAGGGAATGTGAGTTAAACTCAAAATGTTACAACAATCATCTTCTCCAAGCTACTATATAAGAAAACTCAATGCACAAGAAAGAAGAGATAAGAAATATATATAGATACATTTGTACAAAAACATTCTCTATAAAATCTATTCTTTCTTGTAAATATTCATTGCTCTATAATTGGTTGTATAACATCTTTGTAAGACGAACACAAATTTTTTTTAACCTTCAAAACCATTGTTATAAGGTTGAGCCTAGAAAAGCTTGTAAAAAAGAATACTTGTTCTTGAGCATAGAGAGGCTCGACTGTAAAAGAATACTTGTTTGTTAAGCCTAGAGAGACTTATTGTTAAAAGAATACTTGGGTAGTTGCTTAAAAAGGCAAGTCAAAGAATATACTTACGGTTAAGCCAAAAATAGTTTGTTAAAATAATACTTGTATCTTTGTTTAAAGATAGTAGAACTCAATTTGGTTAGATTAAGAACAGGACATAGTTTCGATGGTTGAGGTGAACTAGTATAAAAATATTCAGTGTTCCATCTAACTACTATTTTTTGCTTCATATGACTAGCATTACTACTTAAGTATAGAAAACGTGCAAGTTTTTAATATATATTATTTAACCCATTTTCTAGGGTTTATCTTTTCTCCACATGTAAAAAGGTGAAGGTAAAACTAATAAACCAAAGCAACCATCTAAAATCTTTACATAAAGCTAATGACTAACAATATCCTAACTCAAGTTAAATGACCAAGAATAACATGTAGCAAATCCTAACTAATAACCTTGGTGCCATAACCTATTAGAGCTTCACCCATAGACACATTAAAGCCTAAGCCTCAATACTACTAGCATTATCTGAAGTTGCATGAAAACACATAGAAGGAAGGGTTTAATATGTGTGTGTGTGTGAACAAAGGAATTTTAAAATGTTTTCGCAAGAATGCTCTTTTTCGTCTAGTAAAATAATATTGGTAAATGCCAACTGGAACTCTCCAAGATTGGTTCAACAATATTTTTGCGTCTGGAAATTTCATCGCCTGCTTAAGAAAAATATTTCTTAAACGAAAATTGTTCTTTCGAATAACAAGTTGAACGAGTGTGGTTTTCGTTTGAAAATCGTTTTAATGGACGATAAGTGTTGGACGAAGTTTTCAATATATTAAGTCAATCAAATAAAGTGCATCTAAAATATTTGATTGTAGAGCAAGTATTTTTATATTGGTTCACTCAAACTGAGCTACTTCCAGTCTCCTTCAAAGGAAAGGTTTCAATATGTATTCAATGAAGTACAAGTATTCTTTGTTCAGCCTCTTCAGGCTCACAGTGAGTATTATAGACTACCCAGGTCACGACCACTCCTGGTCCCAAGTATTCTCAACCACTTCTAGCTCATCAACTTCACTCGCAGACGCTAGTATTCTTTACTCAGCCATTTCTGGCTCCCAATGAGTATTATTGACCAACTCCTGGCCCGTTGACTTCACTCATCAACGCTAGTATTCTTTACTTAGCCACTTCTAGATCGCAATGAGTATTCTCGACCAACTCCTGGCCCATTGGAATTGGTTTAGTTAGATTCACCTAATGAGGGTGAGACCTAACTAAATCAATTCCTTGTATTAAATGGAGCAAAATAAGCCCAATATGTAAAAATTAGCTTAGGCCCACAACAGGCCCAATTGCTAGCTTCACCTACTCACTTTACTATTTGTCACCCCACTACTACTACTAAAAACATGAAAATCAATGATCCTTAGTACAAGGTCAAATGGAGCAAAAGTCTCCAAACAACATACCATAAAATCCTAAAGGGATGACCTATAAGAAAAGGAAAAGGTGTCTTACGAATATAAAGGCAAAATACACCTATACAAGTATCTATTATATACAAGGTACAAGAACTCAAACTATACAATGTATGTACAATAAAGACTATGAGACTAAAAAGAGGAATCATACTCAATGCTCATACTGAGCATAGGTCTAAGAAGCACCTCCTCTGTAGAAGCCTCATCTAGCCCTCCTAACCATGGACCTAGTTAAAGGCCCAATAGTCTTCAAGTTTGAGCTCTCCTATGGATCAAGCTTCACCCTTCTTGGTCGTACCTCTTCCAAAGGGATCCTTGGGAATTAGATTTCCATCACTTTTTCTTCTTGAACTTGATCAACACAATTGAACATCAGTCTATCAATAATACTCATGATTACACTAATGCAATAGACATGGACTTCACTATATTATATGCATATGGCATCAAAGGATCTCATAACATGTGGCCTAAAGCCTAAATATTATAATTTCACAAAACTCATCATAATTTTATAAAACATATTTAATTAATTTAAAAGTACATATTTTTAATATTATTTTTAAACAAACCTTCTCATTTAATAAAACCATTTTAATTACTTTTCAATGGCATATTTATTTATTTTATAAAGCACATTTAATTAAAATATCCTTTTATTATTTTTATAAAATTTGAAGTGTTGCACTTCTTCGTCTTGATTTCCTGGTTACTCTGTTTAAATAAGGTCATATCATTGCTTGATGGCCCTTTCACCAAAACCCATATCTGCTCTCCATTCCCTGATTTTTTAAAAGACCACTCTAAATATACCATTAACATGATGAGAAAAAACTATCATTTTGCTCTTTTTTATTTTAATTTAATATATATTTTTGTCATATATAACAAAATCCTCAAATTTTGATAAAAAAAAATAAAGAGTGGGGGAGGAACAACTAAAAATTCACAAACCAAATTTAGAACTAACACTAATGCAAAAAAGACTTTTAAAATTAGTTATTTTAAATATTTCAATATGTTATCTTTCTGATTTTGTAATAGTCGATTTACTGAGTATAAATTTTTAAAATCGGGTGAGAACCAATTATAAAAGTCTTCTTATAAATTTGGTTATTCATTATTGTGGAGAAAAGATAGACACCAGAAAGGGCTTGAATAATTTATATAAAAAAACTTCACTTTTTCATAGTAAAGTAGTAATGCTAGTCAAATGGGGTACAAAGAGAAGTCAGAAGAAACATTTTGTATATTTATACTGGTTTGTGTCAACTATCAAGATTACGTCCAATTTTCAATCTAACTGAATTGAGTTCCACTATCTTTAAACAAAGATACAAGTATTCTTTCAACAAGTCACTTTTGGCTCAATCCTAAGTATTCTTTGACTTGCCTCTTCAAGCAACTTCCCAAGTATTCTTTCCATAGCAAGCCTCTTCAAGCTTAACAACCAAGTATTCTTTTGCAAAAACAAGTCTTTCTAGGCTTAATAATTGAGTATTTTTTTACACACAAGTCTCTTTAGGCTCAACTTTACAATAATGGTTATAAAGGTTTCAAAGATGTTATGTCATCTCATTTAGACATTATACAATCAATATAGTGCAATAAGCTTTGTACAAGAAGGAATGAAGTTTATACACAAGTATAATTTACAGAGTGTGTCTCTATGTGTCTTCTTGTGTGTGTTTTTGAACTTCAAATTTTCTTATATAGTAGTTTTGAAGATGATCGCTTCAACACTAAGTCCAACTCACAAGTATGTTTCGTTTGTTTTTAACGTCTTTCCTTGTAATAAGAGGTAACAATTAACTCATTTAATGCAAGCATTAGTGTGTTTCACCAAATGATATCTCTTATCTAATTAAGAAAGCTACTTATCATTTTTTCATACCATATGGAGCTCATAAAAGCAATGTTAGTGTAGAGCATCAACAACATCTTTATATGTTTTTCTCCATGTTTTCAGGGATCTTCGTCCTTAGTTTTGATGAAAAACATGATTTTGTTCTCTCTAATGGACTTGTGATTTTCAAGATAATTTTCTTGTTCGACCTGTTAAGGAATAAAACATTCAAATGAATTTTATTGTTAGTCTCAATAAATAATGAATATTTAATTTATATGAGACATAATGTATATGCTTCGTTTGATTCACATTGTCTTATGGACGATCTGTGTCTTACACTTCATCTGATAATAATCATTTTTGAAAATATTTTCTCACATAAAAAAGTTTTGTTTGTTAACATTAAAATTTTAAATTTTGCAGGATCCAAGATCGTATTTTGACCTAACAATACCCCTTTTTTTGATTGTGACAAATTCGTTGTTGAGTTTTTGAAATTTCTATTTTTCTGTCTTAGAAAATATTTTTCTTTAGTAAAACAAAATGATTTTTCAATTTTAGCAAATAATTTTGACTTTTTGAAATACGTAAATTTTTTAAAATATATTTTTATTTAAAGGAACATTTTGACTTTTGAAATATTTTTTAATTTCATTTCTGCACTTTGGGATTGTTTTATTAGAGTAACGTAAGACACACATCTAAGACACTATAAGATCATTCAAACAAATTGATTTTTACAAGTATATATATTCTTTAAAGACATGTATTTTTGTTCATTCTCTTAATGCTATCATCATTTAATATGATATTTGAGATAGACATAGGGATCATAACTGACCAACAAGAATGACATTCAATTTTTATTTATAAGCATCTCAAACTAAATGTTCATAGAAATTATATGAATTCTAGTCTTAGCATCTCCGGGGAGTGCGAATTTAGATATCTTAAGCACTATTCTAAATCAGTTATAATGGAACCAGTTTAGAAAGTCATTCTCATAGATGCTTTTAAAAATGTTAACCATAAATCCAATTTCAAAAGTAGCTACTAAATTTGTTATTTTATAATGGATTTAGACGGTTTTCTAAAAGAATTTAATCTTCCCACCACGTCACATATAAATTTAGTTACCTTACAACTAATTTTATAACTCTATGCTGTATCTACTTTTTGCACTGGTATAAAAATATACAAGATCATTTATAACACGAGTCAAAGTTAACCTAATTATACCTAGCCTATACAAGAGAATATAAGGATATGGGGTGGACCGCTTTATCTTTTATATATATTTTTATTTTTTAGAATAAACTACTATTGTGGTTCATATATTGCACATCCTAAATGTTTATTATACATATAAAAAATTTATAATATACTATACATAAATATTATATATTTTAATATATCAATTATATTAATTTAAAATTTATACAAATAAATATTTTTAGACATAGAGATTATATTTTATATTTGTAAAATATAATTTATATTATGATAAAATATAAATTTATTGATAACTTATTTTAAAATTATTAAATTTAATTAAAAATATGTATTATGTACTACTTTCGTTCCTAATTATAAGAACATTTCAACTAAATTACACTATTTAAGAAAATTAATTAATTTAGTTAAGAACATTAAATTTTTCAATAATTTAAATTACTTTTCCAAAATTTCCCTTAAGATCTCTCTTAAATTAACATTTTATCTTTTTACTTCATAATTTCTCACCTATAATTAATTAATATTTGGAAGAGAAAAATATCTATGTATACTAATAGGCATGGCAATCTAACCCGTCCTCGTGGGTACCACCCAAACTTGCCCCGATTTGGACGGAAAAAACCTATGTTTATCGGGTTCGGGTTTTTCCCGATTGATAAAATTGGGGGCGGGGACGGGAATGTTAATACACCCCCCGCCCCCGCCCCCGCCCCCATACTCGCCCCGTCCCCGCCGCCCGCTTAATAATATAATTAAAAAATTATTTATATATATATAAACTAAAATTAGAAATATTTATATGTAAAAATTTAAATTATTTTCCTTTTGTTTTATTTTTTTAAAATTGTTCATATTTATTTAAAAGAAAAAAGAAAAAAAAATAGGAGTGGGGGCAGGGGCGGGGAAACCCGAACCTCGCCGGGGACGGGAATGAGGACCTAGATTTTACCCTGGACGGATATCAAGGGCGGGAGCGGGGATGATTTAAATTTGCGGGGGCGGGGGCGGGGGCGGGAGCGGGGAACGTAAAACTCGCCCGCGCCCCGCCCCGTTGCCATACGTAAAACCCGCTCCGATCCCGCCCTACCCCGTTGCCATGCCTATATACTATGTATCTTCTTCAATTCTAATAAGCAAGATAAAATTTTTATCCAACTAATTTAAAACATTTATTATCTTGACTAAAAGAATTGTTATTTACATCAGAATATTTTTAAAAAGATATAATTAGCGCACCAGACAATTAGAATAGAGTCATGTAAAAAGTGAAAATAATTTTATATACAAGAATAGAAATAATATATATACAAATTAAAATAGATAAAAAATTAAAAAATTTCTTGAAACATCTCTTATTAAACAAAAGTGTCTAAAACCACTTTACTTAGAAATAAATTTTAAAAATACCCTCGTTTAAGATAATAATAATTATTTAGTATATATAAGAATAAATATTAAACTAAATTAAAACTAAATCATTGATCTAACTAAATTAAAAAAAAATAAAGACTAAAAGACTAATTTAGTCAAATATTTAATAAAAAAAAACAATTTTTTTTACAATAGCTATGTTTTGCCTATAAAAATTTTAAAAAGTGAAAAGAAAAAAAAAGAGATTAGACTGACCTAAGCTAAGCATGTTCTTGGGTGTGTTTTTGGATCCTCAGGTTAAGAAGGGAAGAAAAACAAAGTGGATCCCTACAACAGTTGACCTAGACAACCACATGATAGTTCCAGAAATAGATTCCAACATAGAACAGCCAGACAGATTCGTGGAAGACTACATCTCAAATTTGACAAAAAGTCCACTGGACCTATCGAAGCCACTATGGGAAGTGCACCTCCTCAACATCAAAACCTCAGATGCAGAAAGTGTTGGCATATTCAGGATTCACCACTCCATGGGGGACGGTGCCTCTCTCATCTCGCTCCTTCTTGCCGCCACTCGCAAAGCCTCTGACCCCGACGCGTTGCCCACCGTGCCCAACCAGAAGCGTCCCTCGCACCACCGCTCGAGCCCCTTTTGGTGGCTCCTCGCCGTTTGGTGGGGTCTGCTTCTGATTTTGCACACTGTGGTGGACTTGCTGTTGTTCACGTTCACCATTTTCTTCATTAAAGATACGCCTACTCCTCTTACAGGTGCACCTGGGGTTGAGTTCAATAACAAGCGCTTCGTGTATCGCACGGTTAGTATGGATGATATCAAGCGAGTGAAGAATGAATTCAATGCGGTAACTTCTCTCTTTTTCTTCTTCTTCGTTCTCAAAGGAATTTGTCATGTGTTAAGCAGTTTCACCCCAATATTTTAGGGTACATACAGCTTTTCGTCCCTCGTTATAAAAGTCGTTATATTCTCGTATTAATTTTGAAACTAACAAATATCAATTTTTTTAAAATGTTAAATAAGTTCTAATTTTGTCGTTATAATCATATTTTTTTTAAGTATTTTACTAATATAATTATAAGTTTGTTCTTTCAAAAACGTAATTTACATTTTTTAATTTTAAAGATTAATTAGTATTTTAATCTGGTAATGTGAATGCATGTTTATTATTCATAATTAAAATTTGTAATAAATTATATATATATATATATATATATATATATATTATGTTTGAATATATAAATTGTATTTAAAATTAATTAGTATACATAAATAATTTTAAACATATAAATTTTAGTTTAGATTTATGATAAATAATCTGAATTGTAACAAAATATTATTTTGTTATTAATAAATTATTTAAAAACATTAATATTTCTAAAAATACTGTTACACAAAATAAAATTTGTTTTTTTATATATATATTTTGCAAAAAAAATATATATATATAATACCAAGTCAAACAAGTTTACTTTTCAAGCTAGAAAATTATGTATGATAAAAAAAGTCAGAAATTTATCAATCCTATCATAGACCGAATTGACTTAGTTATATTTGCTTTTTAGCCGGATCCGGTCCAACTCATCGAGCCATCGGTTTAGCTCTGATTTTTGTCACCTCTAATTGTGTTGTTTCATGGTATAAAAGATTCTTTACCAAAAACATTAATTTTTTTTGTTACATTAAAAAAAACATTAATGAGACTCGCGTGTCTAGTTAAAACCTAAATAAATTCCTTCCAGTATAAAAATATATGAGAAAAGACAGCGTTAATGGAAGAAACTTTGAATGGTATGCTCTGTTTATCTATCCTCATTATTAGACTACATTTTTTAAACATACGTTCCCACTTGATTTCATTCAGTTGTTTAAGACTTTATTCTTCTTGAACCTCGTTAACTACGCATTCTTTGTTGCTCACAACTTAAATGGTCTATAGATCATAACATATTATTTCAAATCTTCACTTTTCTTCTTTTGTTGTATTTGCATGTAAAAATACTATAATTATTAAAACGAAACTCTCCCCCTAAAATGAAAAGGATCTGTAGTTTGACATTTTTCCTTTGTTAGACGATCAATGATGTTTTGTTAGGGGTAACACAAGCTGCTCTCACTCGCTACTTGAATCGAGCATATGGTAAGGTTCTATTTTTGTTGCAGCCTTCTTGAACTTCATGCTATCATTAACCATAATATATATTTCAAATTATTTGTAATTAAAAAGTAAAGAGAAAAGAAAATAATACGAATCCATTTTTTTCAATAACGCGTTGCTACTTGTTCTCCAAACAGGCACAGATGAAAATAACCATGCAGCGAGGCAGAAATCTGGTGTCCTAAAGAAAATTCGCCTCAGGGCATCCGTTCTTGTTAACATTAGACCTGTTGGTGGAATAGAGGTGAGTTTGGTAATTGAATTATATAAGATATCCACTTGGGATTTCCTTTTCTATATATCTATGATATAGAAACTACATTTTCAAAACAAATGGAATTTCCATATAATAGTTTAAATACAAAACCGTATGGAGTCTTTCATAACTCAATATCTATCTATCATGAAGTATATTTCTGTTTTTTATCAAACTAAATGTTTCCCTATTGTCTCAAATATGGTTATTCCATTTTGATATATTTGTTTATAATTTCATCATATGATATTATGGTTCTTTAGAAATAAACTTATCAAAAAAAATACTTCTAAGGATCAAAATAAGAAAAAATGAATTAAACTTTTTTATAAATTAAAATTAGCTAATTTAAATTTATAGAAAAGTTTAATTCGCTAATTTTAATTTATAAAAAAGTTTAATTCATTTTTCCTTATTTTGATCCCCTAGAAGTATTTTTTTTTTTTGTTAAGTTTACTTCAACAGGCCCTTAATATCATATGATGAAAGCATAAACTAATTTATACAAATTCTCTTCTATTATTTTTCTAAAATTTTATTTTTAATTCATGCATAAACTAATTTGATTTTATGAAGAAACTTATTTTTTTCTTTTTATTTTTCTCTTCTAAAAGTACTTTTGGAGAAATTTATCCAAACACATCCAACTTATAATCACAAACATTGCATAATTCATATATTAAGTGGATTACACTATCCTCTATTTAGTTTTCTAATATCTTTTGGTTAATTTTTCTTTCGAGAGATAAAATAAGTTCTAACTTCTAACTAATGAATCATTGTCAGTGTTTATTAACTCAAACATTTTGTTTATTAGGATCTAGCTAATATGATGGCCAATAAATCAAAAGTCAAATGGGGTAATTGCTTGGGATACATCATCCTCCCTCTCTCTATTGGTTTGCATGAAGATCCATTGAAATATGTTCATCAAGCTAAGGCCAACATCGATCGAAAGAAGCACTCGTTGGAAGCAATTTGCTCCTATGCTTGTGCAAATTTGGTACACAATTTATTAGGTGTTAAGGTACACATTGACAGAACCTTCTGTATAGCTTTGTACTAGTCTTCTATTTACAACCTAAAACTAGTATAACTGATAAGTATTTGCATGCTAAACCACTTCAAAGAAAGCTTAAATTGATGAAATAACGAATATTACTTCATGTATTCTTCATCTTTTGTAAAATATTCTTACATTTTTTATTTGCGTATAGGTTGCTGCTGCCATAACACGAAGAGTTCTATTTCACACTACTTTAGCCTTCTCTAATGTGCCTGGTCCCGTGGAAGAAATTAGCTTCTATGGTCATCCTGTGGAATACATTGCTCCTAGTGTATATGGACACCCACAAGTAAGTGTTGAATAATTCACAATTATTCATGCATGAGCTAACTTGCTACATATATAGCTCTATTTATTTCATGGAAAAAAAATTTATGAAAGGTATTTTACTTGCAGAGGTCACTTAAATAATGCGCACCCATTTTGATTTCTTTGGCAGGCATTGACCATTCACTTCCAAAGTTATGCGAATAAGATGACTATTTCTCTTTCAGTGGATCCACTTGTCATTCCGGATCCTTACCTGCTTTGTGATGATTTAGAGCAATCACTCAACCTCATTTGTGATGCTGTTAAGAGAAAGCACAACACGAATTTAGTCTAATAGCAAAAATGGTCTAATTACGAGATTTCGGGAAGTTTTACAATTAATCATTGGTAATTCTTCATTTGGAAATTGATATTATATGAATAACCTTTTAGAAATTATAATTTGTTGGTTTTTATTATTCGTAACTTCATTCAGTTTAGAAAAAAATTAATAGAGAATATTTTACTCCATCAAGTCATTGTCAAATGTAAACCTTGAGTCTTTGTGTTTGATATGCTAGAATATTAAGTCTTATTTCAAGAATAAAGTATAATTCCACTTGAATTAATTATTTTGTTTGTACTATGTAGTCTAACTCAATTTAATAAATAAGTTTAGTTTTAAATATATTTTTATTTTCTTATTATATTTAAGAGATATTTAGTTCTAATCTCAAATTTAAATTTGATAATTTTAGTCTCTATAATTTGAATAAAAGCTTCTTTAAGTCCATCAAGACCATGAATAGATTGGGTCAATATTACAACATTAGTTAATTTTTTAATATGATGTTTTTATTATTAAAAGTACTATTTTATCGAATTTTGTGCAATAGATTTAGTAATAGGTAAATTTATTTTTATAGATTCACTAATGATATTTGAGCATATGGTTTAAAATATTTTTTGTTAAATTATGATGCTAAAAAGAAGATTTTGTTAAATATACTATTCATTGATAATATATCTCCCGAGTCTATTTTCCCCAAATAACCTTCAACTTTACTATGCCAAAAATTTCCCAAAAGTATATTTTACTCTTTTAAAAAATATTTTCTAGAATTATATATTTTTAGAGAACACTCTCTGTAATAGTAAATGTAAAATTTTTAATAGTACTTTTCAGAAGAATCAAAATAACATACTTTTATCAAGTACTTTTAAGAATATTAAAATTATACTTCCAAAATGTATTTTTGAGTAAAAACATACTTCTAAAAAGTAATTCTTGAAAGAGTAAAAAATAACACACTTTTAAAAATTACTAGCTAACAAAATTTTTAAAAAAATGCATTTTTGGAAAGTACTTTTCAGAAAAATAGAAATATACATCCAAAATTTATGATGCATTCACTAATAAAGACACTAGTAGGTAAATTTTGTACAACAAGTTCAGTAATAGATAAGGTTTATTTGACAATTTAACTAACAATATTTGAACAAATTAACTAAAATTAGATTTTTCTAATTTAAAGGACTAAAAAAATTAATTTTAATTTAAGAGATCAAACTAAATTTACTTCATATCTAAGGGACTAAAATATATTTACGTATAATAAAAATATATTGTTTGTAATTGATCCATCATCATAAAATCAACAAATCATACATTTTCAAACAATTCCTTGAAAACAAATTCACAGCCTTGTTTCAAATGAAGACATTATTGAAGGTGAGTGAAAAATTAGGGATTAAAAATGATGAAATTAAAAATGAAAAAATAAAATTTAAAGAATAATAAATATGAGTAGTGAGTGCCTTTGTAACAACATGTTTTTCATAAATGTGTATATTTGTGATATATGTATTTATCTGCGATCTTTTTTGCTATTTTACCTATTCTGGGATGTGAGTTAGTGTTGAGATAACCTAGGCTTAAGTTATAGATGTATAGTTCAAGTGTGAGTAGAATTAGCCTATGAAAGACTCAAGTACGTAAAGGAATTTTGTAAACACTACTATAGAAGGGACATTTTACATCAGTTTGTTTGGACAATTTACATTAGTTCTATAACTGATGTATATTCAAGGGACGTAGAATATGTGAGACATTCTACATCAGTTCTAAAACTGATGTATATAAACAGTGCACATAACTACATCGGTTCTCATACAAACTAATGTTGTGTGTATTTTTTTTCTTTTAATTTTTTATACCCAATTTGTAATAAATAAAAAATTGATATGTCAAAGTCACGCATCCATTAACACTATAAATTAATATATCAACATATCACATGATAATTTCTAATAATACTAAATCTACAAATCTATAAAAATAAAAATAAAATTAATAATGGATAATGTGCTAAGGCATCATAATGCATAGTGCGATCCCAGTTAGGTTAGCACCACACCCTATACCAATCATCTATACCACATCTACAAGATTGTATAAAACATATTAAAATACAAATGGTGGGAGGAGAAACCAAAACCCACACAAGGAAATACAAAATACAAGTAGGAAAAGAAAAAGAAAACAGTAAATAAAGTTGCTGAACCAATATCTGCACTAGTGTAAATAACAACAAAACCAACACTATCCTTTGGGTTAGCACCAACTGGGGTTATTTATCTGACATATAGTGTTGGCATTATAATTTACAATTGAACTGACAACTCCAAATTTGACTGCTAACTGTAGACTTAGAAGTTTGTAATTCATCTAGATTATTCTTGATGGAAAAATTTGTGGTGTCTTATTCTTGAGTTGACTCTTCCTTTTCTTGAGAACACCTATTTAACTCATCCAACTTTGCAAGAGCTTTATCCTTTTGCTTAATTTCTTGTCCATTCCTCTTCGTCTTCCTATAGTGCTCAGTTCATTGCTTGCCTATCTCTTTCATTTTGACATGTCGATGAGTTTCAAAGTGTGTTATTTAAGTATTAGATGTAGAGTTAAGCAAGTAGTACATATAGAAAATGTGCACACGTTACCTATGCATGTATGTCAACAAGATCAGACTTGGTTTGAACCATGGTTTTAAATTGTGGTTGCGGTTGCGGTGACTGTAGTTGCGAGTATTACGATGTGGATTGTGGTTGTTGTAGCGTGAAATTATTAATTATTTGCACTAAATATAAAAAAAAAATCTATAATTATTAATATATCTTTTATTTCCAAGGATTTATGCATTTTTATTCCTTTTTAAAAAAATTCTATTATTTTAATGAATAATTTTAACTTATTTTAAAATTAATTTAAAAGTAAGAGAAACACAATAGTGGTTGGATTAATTACTACCTAATATTTGTCATAATTCCTTAAAAGTAGATTCTCTCATTGACACAAATAAAAAATTTAAAGATACACACATTCAGAAAATTTTCAAATAGACAGGAAAAAACGAAAATGACTTGACGTAAAGTAACATCTTCCTACAAGTTTCATTGTCATCAATTATCAGAAAAGCAATGCCACCCTTCAAAGATGCATTTCACTACAAGGAAAAAATATGAAAAAAAAAACTCTAAAATTGTAAAACTATAAAATGAAGTTAGATGAAAAACACATAGAAGGGGGGTTGAATATGTGTGTGTGTGAACAAAGAAATTTCTAAAAAAATTTTTGCAAGAAGACTCTTTTTTGTCCAATTAAAAGTACTATTTCGATTGCTTGAAAAAGTGTGCAAAGTTAGTTTAACAAATGATGTTGCGTCTAAAGGATTATCGTCTGCACACGAGAAATGTTTCTTAAATGAAAACTATTTCTTAAAAGGGTAAATTAAACAAATGTAGCTTTCGTCTGAAGATAGTTACAACGAAGGATAATCATTGGACGAAGTTTTCAATACAATATATCAGTTAAGTGAAATTGTGTCTAAAATGAAAATAGGCAGTGCAAGGATTTTTATACTGGTTCGTTCAAACTAAGCTACTTCTAGTCTCCTTTAAATGAAGGGTTCCACTAGATATTCGATGAAGTACAAGTATTGTTTGTTCAGCCTCTTCAGGCTCGTAGTGAGTATTATAGACCACCCAGGTCACGACCACTCCTGGTCTCAAGTATTATCAATCACTTCTGGCTCGTCAACTTCACTCATCGACGCTAGTATTCTTTATTCAGCCACTTTTGGCTCGTAGTGAGTATTATAGACCACCCAGGTCACCACCACTCCTAGTCCCAAGTATTACCAACCACTCCTGGCTCGTCAACTTCACTCATTGATGCTAGTATTCTTTGTTCAGTCACTTCTGGCTCGCAGTGAGTGTTCTAAACCACCCAAGTCACGACCACTCCTGGTCCCAAGTATTATCAACCACTCCTGGTTGGCTAGCTTCACTCACTAGCTCTAGTATTCTTTGTTCAGCCACTTCTAGCTCTCTGTGAGTTTTATCGAACAACTCTTGGCCCGCTAACTTCACTCATTAGAGCTAGTATTCTTTGTTCATCCACTTTTGGCTCGCAGTGAGTATTATAGACCACCCAAGTCACGACCACTCTTGATCCTAAGTATTATCAACCACTCCTGACTCGTCAACTTCACTCATTGACGCTAGTATTCTTTATTCAGCCACTTCTAGCTCGCAATGAGTATTATAGATCACCCAGGTCACGACCACTCCTGGTCCCAAGTATTATCAACCACTCTTGGCTCGTCAACTTCACTCATTGACGCTAGTATTCTTTGTTCAACCACTTCTGGCTCGCCTAGTCCCACGTATTATCAACCACTCCTGGTTGGCTAGCTTCACTCACTAGCTCTAGTATTCTTTGTTTAGCCACTTTTGCCTCTTAGTGAGTATTATCAACCAACTCCTAGCCCGCTAACTTCACTCATTAGTACTAGTATTCTTTGTTCAACCACTTCTGGCTCGCAGGGAGGATTCTTTGACAAGCCTCTCCAGGCTTTTACAAGTATTTCTTTCCCTAGCCTCTTCAGGCTTTACAAATGATGGATATATGATTTATTTTGAGTGTTTGGTTTACTTTCACAAAGAGGATACAAAGATAACTACACTCACTAAGGTTCATGTTCCTAAGTTACACTTAGGACTCCTTAGTCTACAAATATTAATACACTATGGTACATTTGACTCTATAAGCTCTGTCTCTGGTTTCATTTCTTTATGGGCTTGATATCACTTTTCGTCAATGCCAAAGCCAAAAGCCAAAAGCCAACCTTTCCAGGTTTGAAGTTGTAATATATATATATATATATATAGTCTTGTAAAATTTGTCTGTTGCAAGTGTCCGTTAAAGTTGATATAGTCGTTCATGACTAGTTTGATCTTTCATTTAATGCAGAAGGCCTCGCATTAAATGTTACTTCCTATTTATAGACGTTGTGTGAAGTTTTCTTCGCTTTGTTAGCAGCAGTGTCTGAGTTTAGTAGGGACCTAGGAACCTTTTTGTCCTTTTTTGGTTGCGTAGTTATAGAGTGCTGTCCTTATCTGAAAAGTAATGTACTTTTTTTGACACATGCGTGCTTTTGCTTATGCGCTTGCTTTTCTCTTTATTCTTTTCTTCCTTTACTCACTCGATCATGTTGAGAGCTTTTAAATGATCGTAGACGATGCCTGAGTTGTCATTTGAGACTTGATTCTTTAAATGCTTTCATGGCAGTCTTCGCCTGCGTTTGATAGTCCATGTGCATCTCAAGTCATGATCTTCGTCTGAGCATTTGAAATTAATGCTTTGACTCTTTTTTGGTCTGGTCAACATTATAGATGTACAAACTTTGTTTTTGTCTGGAATATCTTTCAGTCTGTGTTGTCCTTCATCTGATACGTAGTTGACTTTCTTCTGATCTTTGACCAATCCTTCGTCTGATTTCTTATGTTGCGCTTGAGGTTGTTATTGACACATCTTCATCTGATATTAGACTCAGTCATCTAGCACACATGTCTTACTCTATCTATCATTTGACTTTCCTTGTCTGATTCTCGCGGTATGCTTTGCCTTGAGTTCTCTTTCGTCTGGTTAACCCTTGGGCTTCATCTGATGTTTGTATGGACTTTATCTGATGCTTAACCCACTTTTGTCTAGTTTTAGATTTAGCCTTGTTTTGGCCTTTCGTCTAATACTTCAAGGTTTTGACTTGTAGTAAGTCTCGTCTAGTATTTGTTGAATGTTCTTCTGAGTGTGTGGATGATAAGCAATATTTCTCGTTGTGACTTAGTGTACTTCAGACGTTTTTCAATATTCTTTGTCTGTGTCTAGAATTTAAGTCTCCGTCTGAGAGGTAGACTTTGACTTTTATTTTCGTCTGGTCAATTTGTGAAAATAGAATACTTTAATTCCGTCTGGAACATTCTTTTGTCTTTTATCGATCGTCTGTGATCTTGTATCATCTGAGGCTTCATTATTTTCCTTCTTCTGCCAGGCTTGGGTTCGTTTGATCTCTTCATCTGATGCCTTGTAGCTTTTACCCTTTTTCTTAGTTCTGGTGTGGGAAGTCGCACATGCTTTGTTCTTTATTTTCCCTGTACTTATATTTTTCTGAAACACTAACACACTTGTTAGAAATAACATGTATTATATTTGTCTCATTCAAAACCTTGCTGGGAATTGTTTTGTCTGACTTAACATAAAAAGCATGAATGTTTTTTTCACAAATACAAAATTATATGTAATAAAATTTTAACTCACATCATACTTATTACCACCTAGTAGAGTGGCGAGGATGATCATAACCTCCACTCTCGCTTTGGCAATCCCCTTGTGTGGCTCATTGTCCAAAAACATGATAAAAAAAATCCACCACTTTGTTGTTGATAATAAAGATCATTATAATTCATTGATGGTTTGTGGTATGAGGGGACTTGGTCACTTGCATATTGATTGTATGCATTAAAATAACGATATTGATAAACTGGTGGTGGATAGTACCCTTGACTACTTTCTGAAGAATCATCAATATTGAAGTCACTAAAACTTTGTTCAATATGAGAAGACGAAGAATTCTGATGGCATCCTTACTAGCATTGGTGAAGAGATGATGACCAATGTGAAGGAAACCTTGACTCCTTGGATCAAGCTCTTCAAGTGTGACGCATAGTTAAGGGTAGGAAGATGAAAGATTGGACGTAAATGGAGGTTGGATAGAAGGTGTTTGATGAAAGGCTTGAAAGGAGACTCTAAGGTTTGGCTCACTTCATGGATGATGAAGGCCACTTCAAGGGTTTTCTCTCAAGGTGAAGATAGGTAGGGTTTGGCTGAATGTTAGCCAAGAGTGACTAAGGAAAATATTAAGGCACAAGGTTGTTGAGTCAGAGAAGTAATTCCCAGCAAGGTTTTGAATGAGACAAATATAATACATGTTGTTATTTCTAACAAGTGTGTTAGTGTTTCAAAAAAATATAAGTACAAGCAAAATGAAGAACAAAGCATGTGCGACCTCCCACACCAGAACAAAGACAAAGGGTAAAAGCTACAAGGCATCAGATGAAGAGATCAAACGAAGCCAAGCCCAACACAAGAAGGAAAATAATGAAGCCTCGGATGGGACAAGATCACAGATGATGGATATACACAAGACGAAATAATGTTCCAGAAGGAACTAAAGTATTCCATCTTCACAAAGTGACCAGACGAAAAGAAAATTCAAAGTCTACCTCTTAGACGGAGACTTAAATTCCAGACGCAGACAGAGAATATTGAAAAATGTCTAAAGTCCACTGAGTCACAATGAGAAATATTGCTAAACCATTTAAAATTCACTTAAGTTGTTGTCTCATTAAGCCATCACAAAATATTATAAAGAATATTCCTAAAATTATTGCTAAACCATTTGTTGGACACAAGTGTAAAACCCAAGCAAAGGAAGGATTATAGTATATAAAAATTTCAACAAAAAAAAAAAAGAGAAAAGTGGTTGCACTTTGAACATCAAAATCGAGACTTGGACAAGCACAAAAAGAACAAAAGAAATAAAAACAAGAAAAAGGGAACCTTGCTAGACTTGTGGTCTTTGGGACAAAAATTTTCCTACCTTAGCAATGGAGTTATTCTTGGACCTTTGAACAAACTAGTGTATGGTTGTATGAAACATTAAATCAAACATATTAAGTGCATCATTCCATTTTTAGCCTACTTGATAAATTTTATTCTAGTGTCATTCTAGGATTTACTCTTTTGTGTGCTTGCCTTTTGTTAATGTGCCTTAATTTTAGTTTTTGAGTCTTTTTTTCTACTCTTAAGTTTGTCTCAACAAATCCACTTGAGTTTAGCCTTTTTAATTTTTCTTTCTTGGCCTCTTGTACTCTTGGGTTTTGGTTTCTTCTTGACCTAGGTGGGGAAAGCTTCTAAGCAGCACACACTTTCTTGGTGGATTGAGTGGAGGGGCTGTCCGATTTGAGTTCAAGGAACTTTGGAGGATTAAACTAAATCAAAGAGTGCAAACACCATTGAAATGCTAACCTTGGGTGTTCCATGTGAAGGGGTGGAGAGTTGAAGACTTGAAGACTTGCAATTTTCTTTTTCTACTTGTTTCCTTCTTGTTAAATTTTTGGCCTTTTTGTATTTTGGGCCTTTTTTTTCTTTCATTTTGGGTTGTAATTGGCCATTTTAAACCTCTTCATTTTTTGTAGTAATTTCGTGTAGTTTGAAGGTGATTTGAAAATCTTCACCTAGGAATTCGACTAGTATATGTTTTAAGTTGTTTTCCTTTGCATGTTTTAAAGGTTTTAGTAGTATAATTTCTTAGGTCTTTATTTTGTATAAATTTTAGTTTAGAAGGCTTTCTTTTGCCTACTAGGGGGTCGTGCACAGACACACGAGTATTGTGAAGAAAAAAAATTGTGAGAAAAGTTTGAAAAGGCTTAGTGATTTTTACTTGAAAAGCCTTGATTTTTAAGTGATTCTTAGTAGTCCACCTCCCTTGATAGTTCACTTTGTACACTTAGGCCTTTTCATACCAATCTTGCATCTTGAAAAATTTTTTGTGAAAACCTTTTTAGCACTCATTCTTTGTGAAAACCTTTTTACCAACCTTTTGAAAACAAATTTGTGAAAACCTTTTCTTGATCAAAGATGAGTGATCATTCTAGTGTACATGGTCATAATTCTTGTAGTACTAGGTATAGTGTTAGAGATGAGATTAGAGAGTTAAAAGAGTACATAAGAAAAAAAGAAGAGGAACACATAAAAAGAGAGGAAGAAATTAGAAAAAGGGAAAAGAAAATGCTAGGAATAAGGAGGAAATAAAACAATTACTTGCAAAATTAGTTGAGGGGAAAGAAACTCTAGTGGATCCAAACCTAGGATTGTTCCAACTAGATCTCAAATAGGCAAAGAAGTTAGAGTCCCTAGGAGTATGCATGAGGAAAAAAAACAACAACAGAGGTAGAACTTAGAAGAAAAGAAAAAGAAAAGAAAAAATAAAGAAAAGTATAGAGAAAGTTCAAGAGTGGTTAGAAAGGTTTCCCATTGAAAATGATTTAAAAAAGGTCTTATGCTTGAAGAGAGTCATTTTCCCATTGAAAATGATTTAAAAAAGACTCTCTTCATTCATCAAGACCTTAACTCTTTCTCTCACGTTGCCACTAGTCATGAAGTGGAGATTCAAAAACAAATCCTTTTTAAAGAAAAAGAATCTCAACTTCAAGATTTAGTGAAGAAGAAGTGGACTTCACTTAGTCCCACTTCTTGTGCTACTTCCTTGGTGGTGCCCAAGGAAGATAAGCCTTCTTTCTTTAAGACTTTTTCTACTTTAGGCCTCTTCATAAAGCACCCAACTTTTGGTTTGTATGGTTTGTTGGATACATCTCATGGTGTTGTATCTTCTATTTTTGATCCTGAAGAAAGTTTACACTTATTTGAACTTAACTTGGTTACTTCCCTAAAAGAAAAACTTAGATTATATGAGTTTTCTAGACACCTCTTAACACCTTTTTCTCATATGTATCTAACAAATTATGCAATACAAAGTTGTTTAGGTATTTTTTTAGTTAAATTTTCTTTATTTTCCAATACATACCTAGGTCACTACATTGGGTACCTCCAACAAGATATTTTATTTTTTAGGACTAATGCATTAGTGTCCTATAGTTTTAGTCTTTTTGCATTTTTAGGTTTTAGAGTTATACACCTAGACTTCACCATGGGGAGGATCCTATCCTTAGCCTTAGAGAGTCTAGTCCTTTTAGTTTAGACAAACTATTTGCATTTTTTTGTGGAACTCCTCTTAGGATACATTTTCCATTTCTATCATATATTATTGCCTTTAATGCCTATTTTTACGTTTTTGTTGATCATGATACCCACCATGAAGAACCTCTTGATTTGAGGTCAAATCTTTTTCAAGAAGGAGGGAATGATGGAATAACACTAAGGCCAAGAAGACCAAGAGGTGATATATTGAAGGAGGCAAGAGGAATGGTTAGTGTTGAAAAACTATAAGAGAAGTGGGCCTACTTTTGGGCCTTAGCTCCTACATTTTTATTAGCATATAATTTATTCTTATTTCCAATTTTACCCTTGTCCTTAATTTTCCAATTTCACCCTTGTATTATGGGGTATCTTAGTCATAGGATTTATTTTCTTTTGTATTTCCCATTTTACCCTTGTATTATGGGATGCTTTAGATCATAGGCTTTTAATTTTGGGCTAAGGTATTTAATTAGGGAGCTAGACGTATTTTTGGTGGTGTTTGGACCTATTTTTGGACTTAGAAAGGCTTAGGCCCAAGTGGAGGGCAAAGGTTGCATGGTCTTATCATGCACTTAGATGTAGCTTAACTAAACCCAAAGATTCCATCCTTGGCCACCAAGTTCCATCTAGGGATAATTTGGGTTTCATTTGGTGTGCATTTGGCATTGTAAATTTTGGCCAATGCAACCCTAGATTCCTCTCACTCCTATAAATACCCTAGGCACCACACCTTGTAAATACTTTGGATATTGAATATAAAGAGAGCCTTTTGTGCCTTTATATCTTTCCTTAGTCACCCTTGGCTAATTCGGCCACCTCCCTCCCATCTCCACCTTGAGACAAACAACCCTAGAAGTGGCCATCATCAATGAAGTGAGTCAACCCTAGAGTGCACCTTTCAAGCCTTTTATCAAACACCTTCTACCCAACTTCCATTTTCGTCCATTCCATCATCATCCACCCGAAAACCTTGTGTCACCTTTGAAGAACTTGATCCTTGGAGTAGGCGTCCTCTTCCTTGCTCATCATCTCATGCTCATGCAAGCAAGGATGCCATCACGATCTCTATGGGTTCCCGTGGGAAACCCTAAGGGAATGCATTGGTAATTGTAAGAGGCGAATTTTAAATGTTTTCTGTTTTACCTTCTGAGTTTTCTGTTGTGTTCCTTTATGTTTTCTGAGTGTAAATATGTGTCTAATTTTGAAAATAAACAAGTTTTGATATGAATTAGAGTGCTATGTGGGTTCCTATGGGAACCCTATGAGAAACAGACATATTTTTAATATTTTCTATTTTACCTTCTGATTGTTTTGTTGTATTCCTTGTTGTATGAAATGTATGAATATGTATTTAATTTTGCAAATAGATGAGTTTTGATATGAATTAAAGTGCTCTGTGAAAATGGTGAATATGATGTGATAATGTGATAATGTGAATATGATGATGAGAATATGATGATGAAATATGATGATGAAATATGATGATGAAATGTGATGATGAGATGTGATGATGTGATGTGTTGATGACATGATGATAATGAGACATGATAATGTGATATGGGAATGAGACATGATAATGTGTTATGGGAATGAGACATGAAAATGTTATATGAGAAAAGCATGGAGTATTGATTGACATGCATCATATGCATAAATGTTTTTAAGGGTACGATATGGAATATACCGCCAGAGAAGGCCCCCTAGTGTAAAAGCTTTGGGGATTAGTCCTTGGGGATAGCTCGTTTTGTAAGTCTCAGTCTTGCCCATTGTGTGCATGGGATGTATCTTGCGCGGCTTAGCTATCCCAACATTGTTCATTCTAATCAGGAAAATAATATGTTTGGATGTTCAAAATCAGGTTTAAAATTTGTTTTAAAAACAGTTTATGATTAGAAATCCGGTTGGGTTTCAAAGCTCGGTTAAAATCATAAATCAATTTTTAAAACTAATTTTAACAAAATAAATGATATTCAAATTTATCTTAAATGTAGACTTGTTTATTATTTTTAAAACTGTTTAAAATTAATTGATGGTTTAAATTCTTGTGAAACCAATTTGGCTTAAATATCAATTTTAAAATCAGTCTAGTTTTAATATATATTTCAAATCATAAACTAGTTGAAAACTATAATCAATTCTAAAACCAATTTGAAATGATAATCAACTTTAAAACGGATTTAAATTATTGACACTTTATCCTCTCTTTTTCCCTTGTTAACATCAAACGTAAGTATTTATACCCACATATAATAAATTCACGAAACATAATATAAAATCATTTCCATTATATATAAATATAATATATATATATATATATATATATCAGAAATCAAAGAAATTGGAATAAAAACATTTATATGAACAAAATCTTAGGAAATAAACAAGAAGATTCAAAATAGAATGTACCAAATACATCAGAGGCTAGAAATAATGTATTTTATAAATATGTTTAAAAACAACCAATCAAAAAAAATAGAATAAAATTCACATTCAAGAATTTCAACAAGAACGGTATTCTTGAGTTTCGATGGGTAAAAGATTACTTTAGAAAATGAAGAGCTTTTCAATTTAAATCAAGAAGGGATGCAACATTGAATTGTTCAACAATGTTAAAGAACTTTGATTATTTTAGACCAAATCTTGTGACACCTTTACTACCCCAACACTACTTCGTAATAATGTAATTAAATTAAGAAAAATAAACTTTCAAAGTTGGTAAAAGGGTTCACATAAAACTTCATAATTGTTCTTTCTTCAATATCCAAAATAACTAGAAATAAAACTTGGAAGGTAAAATTTAAGAGTTTACAAATTGTTTTCAAAAGAAAAGGTTCAACTCCATATACAAATACAATTCATGTCCTAGAAATCCTTTACCCCAATGTCACAATATCAGAGCATACCCGTAATTCAATTGTTGTCTTTCTAGATGTCACTCATAGCCGGATCTTCCTCACCTAAAACATCCACAAATTATACGGTGAGAAAAGAAAACATCTATATGTAAAGCACATACAAACACACAATATTTACAAGCATCTATATATATATATCATAATTTATCAATCATTCATCATTTTCACATCTCAATTCACAATTACATCAATCCATCACAATTCACACAAATCTTACAATTAACACTATACCAAGGCCACGCCACATCTGACATAAGTGATACAGGTTGATTGTCTCATTCATCCCACACCATGCCAGGGTCACGCCCTCCCTGTAGCATCACTTACCCAGGGGTCGTGCCATCCCTGATCATTGATGTGAGAAACCATAATCACATCACAATCCACACAAATCTTACAATTAACCCTATGTCAAGGCTGCCATATTCGACATAAGTGATACGTGTTAATTGTCTCACTCATCCCACACCATGCCAGGGTCACGCCCTCCCTGTAGCATCACTTACCAAGGGGTCGTGTCATCCCTGGTCATTGATGTTAGGAACCACAATCATAATCATATTCACATTCATTACATCTCATCTTATCGCTTAATAACATAGCACGTACACACAACGGATAAGTCCAACAAAATAAGGGTTTACACACCCCTTAAGCAATTCACATCTAGGTCATCAATTCTTATCAAGTAATATAACAATAACATTCATAAATTAATATAATGCTCAACCGAATCACCAATTTAATACAATATTAAATCAAATAGTAAAACTCCCAATTTTCCAAAACCTAACTCACATGCACTTTTCTATAATTTTGTTCTCTCTCCCAAATCATTATTTTCACGAATTAAATATATATTTCTAATCCTCAACACATACAGAGTCTAATGGGATTATCAATTCCTCAAACAGAAATAATTATAAAATTACTCATAATATTAAGGGACTCTTCCTCTACCCAACTCCCTCATGTAACTACATACAAATAATTCCCTTTTCTCCCGTACCTGGATAAACAGTAGCTGAAACTAAAACAGAGATCTCCTTGGTCTCCTCCTCTTAGTGTCTCTCAGTCTTCAGAGAGTGTAGAACGAAAAGAAGAGAGCAAAGAAGAAAAGAAGAGAGAAGTGAAAAGTGTGCTTTTGGGTGTGCTAGAGTGCTCTATTTATAGGATCAGATGTCTCCGGAACGGCCCGTTCCAAATTTGGAAAGGCCCATTCTGGACCCTTAAATCACGAGTAAAAATCACATCCAGAACGGCCCGTTCTCGAACCAGAATGGCCCATTCTGGGGTGCATTTAATACTTACAACGATCATATTTTGGAACGACCCGTTCTCAACTTTGGAACGGCCCGTT
The DNA here is from genome assembly GCF_000230855.2 of Cajanus cajan. NCBI lineage: Eukaryota > Viridiplantae > Streptophyta > Magnoliopsida > Fabales > Fabaceae > Cajanus > Cajanus cajan. Next base: position 47,135,095 of record NC_138525.1, read on the forward strand.
CTCAATTAGGTGAAAAGGCCTTTTCTAAAAACCGGAACGTCCCGTTCCCAACTAAGAATCATAGGCAAATTTAATGGTTTGGAACGACCCTTTCCAAATCCGGAACGGCCCGTTACTGGCTACCAAAAGTAGGTCTATTTAGTAATCTGGAACGGCCCGTTCCGGGCGACTAAACCACCTTAATTGGGATCTTGGCCCAGTGAAAATTGGGCTGTTACAATTCTCCCCTCCTTTATGAAATTTCATCCCCAAAATTTTTGCAATGATAGACTCCTCGCATCTTACTTTCTAATTCCTATGCAACCTCACTACCTTATAGATGTACAACTCTATCAATTTCACCAAGGAATGTCTATTATCAACAAGGATAAGACAAGTAAACTTGGCGAGTCTATCCACTATAACCCAAAGAGAATCAATCTCTTAAGCTTCTCAGACAAACCTACAACTAAGGTCTATCCACTCACCATCTCACTTCCAAAATGGGACGTCTAAGTGCTACAAAATTTCCTAAAGACTTCTAGCATACTAAACACGAGTATCCAAATTCTTCCACTCCTCTCTTTATCTTAGGCCACCATGCTTCCGCTGCACCACTCTGATACATCCTCCTAAGGTCCCGATACATCTCAGTAGCTCCTAAATGAATGTTAAGAGTACTCTTATGTCGTTCCTCTAAAATCATCTTTCTTAATTCAAGGTTACTAAGCACCCAAATTTGTTCTTACACCTCAAAACAACATCGATTTCTACTGGGAAAAGGTTATCTATACTCTTACCAATCTTTTCCACTTGGTTCACTAAGAAAGGCTCTAACTCCTAGGCTTCTCTAATCTCATCCATTAATTCACTAGTCACTTTCAACATAATCAATTCAATGCTCCTAAGGATAATCTCACACACCAAGCATAAGTCTCTAAATTCTTCAATCAAATCCAACCCTTAAATCATCAAAAATGATATATTAGAGGTCATCATAATCAAGGCATCTACCACAATATTGGTTTTACTTCTATGATCATCTCTAAAGATCAAGCACCTAAGCGTAAGTTCACTAGGTATACATATCAGATCTCTAATTTCACCACTCCATCTACACCCAAGTCAAACTCTTATCCATCACCTTATCCTATAGCCTTATATCTTGTCACCAAAATGAATCAACTAATTATGCTTCTCCAATTTCTTTCAATAATCCATTCGTTACTCAAGTCATACTTAGTCTCACACTACTAATGGTAACCTTATAAACCAAACTTAAATCTCTAATTTGAGCCAAAAAGATTCATCTCTCTAATCATAAGGGAGGATAGATGTAGAGGTTTCCTACTCAAAACATTGGTCACCATAATGGCTTTACTCAGATAACAACTAAGTTTGAAATATTAGTCCTCCAGAAATTTAAACTATCTCTTTTGTCTCATAATTTAACTCCTTCAGTCAACAGATAATTAAGGCTCTAATGATCAATAAATACCTCAAGCTTAGAATCATATAGGCAGTGTCTCTAAATATTACAATCGCTAACTTAAAATCATAAGTAAGGTAATTCCTCTAATGACTTTTCAACTTCCTAGAATCACAAGCTACTACCTTTCCTTCTTGCATCAACACTCCACCCAAACCTATCTTAGAAACATCAACCTATACCACAAAAGGCTTACTAAGATCGGCCAATGCTCACACTAGTGCACTACTCAATCTTTCCTTAAGAATTTGGGAACTACTCTCACACTTACTATCTCACACAAAGACAACACTCTTCTTACTCAATCTGTTCAAAGGTAATGCTATCTTAGAAAGTTACTCAATAAATATCCAACAACAACGAGCTAATCCAAGAAACTCATAACCTCACTAATAGACTCAAGTATCTCTCACGTAAGCACAACTTCTATCTTAGATAGATCTACGTTATACCTCCGCTAGAAATTACAGGGCCTAGAAAACTCACTTCATACAATCAAAAATCACACTTAGATAACAGCTTAAAACTATCTTGGATACATCTTCATCCTCATCTCTAATATGATGATATCACACCCTAAGGTCAATCTTACTAAACACCTAAACACTCGCTAATTGATCCATAAGATCATCTATCCTCATATCAACATACATGCATATCAAAACATATTAGAATGCCTACTCTAAACCTTCATATATACCATCCCTAAGCATGTACGAATCAATCATCATTTACACCATATAGCATGTACATGAACCAACCTTACCACATAACATCATATTATCTTAAACAACCTCTCAATGAAAAAACCTCAAAACATCATATCCAAATCTATTTTTATCCTTGTTATGCCTAATAACTCAAAAACATCATGACAGCATATACCTACCTTCAACAATTGTCAAAGCAAATGACACACACAGAGTTTATACTCATCCAAATGATCTCAAACCTATCTCAAAAGAAAGCTAAGAGAATAAGCTACAACTCTTATGAAGACATAAGATTCCAAAAAGATCATCTTCTTAGCTAAAAATTAAAAAAAAACAACAGATATATTCAGCGCTTACAGCTAGATCTCTGATCACTAAATCAATTATAACTAAAGTTCTAGACCTCCATTTTATCTGATTCGAGTTCCATTGGAAAGATAACATCCAAGGCTTCAACTTTCCTGAAGACTACAAAATCTAATTTTGTCATTACGGTACTCATACCGACACAAGAAAACTGCAGTGAAAACATCCTCTACACTAGACAGCAACATTATATCAATATCTAAAACCACGAAAATACCTCAATCCTTTCTAACTCACTCCTTTCCACCTTAAACTCATATTCAAGCTTCCCACTACAATCCTAAACCAAAACAACTCACATATTCCACACAAAAGACTTATATCTGAAATAAAATCCTCATGCAACCTAACCCCTAACTAGGTTAATATGCAAGGATCAAAACTTAAGGAAATCACCAAAACTTTGACCTTTCATCAAGAACGCTCAAAGCTCTAATGCTCAACACATAACCTCTTGGATTCAATCACTACAACTATAGCTTTCAGAAACTCCACCAATCGAAAACTCTTAATACACTCGACAAATGAATGTCTTACCCACATCCAAGGTTCTAACAGTCCAAGTTGGCTAGCACAAGGCTTCGTCAACTACTACTGGAACATATGCTCGCAACACGAGCGATACCACTCAACAACTACTTCTTACGTAAGCAAGAAGTATCAAAAAAAATAAAAAATCATGAATAGCATCAACTAAATTTTATCATTTTTTTTATTGATAACTGTTTATTTGTCTATAATTCCTCTCTTTTTGAAATGAACAAAAAGAGAACACAACAAATGCAACACACATATGCTCAAACAAATGTACACCCGCGGACAGTCATGTTCAAATCCTTGGTTTGTGGTCCCTACAAGAAAAGTGCATTGTATAGGACGGTTCTAATCTCACTGGTTTTAAGGGCCCCAAGGTGCCCCCATTATAGGGACCCAGTATCTCTATCGCCGTCACTTGGCAAACTCTAAGGTCTGTCGCAGTATTTCGGGCTAGAGTAACCGGTTATCACCTTGAGTGTGATTTTCGACAAGGCTCGCAGGCTCCAAGGTCAAACTTGGGCCGGTCGTACGTCAACCACTCCCTATATTTAATACCTTCATGCCCCGGGTGTAGGGGGAACTGTTGTGTGCAAAGGTTTGTGTACAATTTTTTTATTCAAACAGTTGCAGAATTTAAACAGGCAAACAGATATTAAAGCTAAACAAATCAAGCAAACAAAGTAAAGGCGAAAAATATTTAAATTATTATTTTTATTTTATTAACTTCATCAATTAAATGGGTCTGACCCTCTTTAAACGTCCCTAGCGGAGTCGTCATCTGTCGCAACCCGAAAATTTTCTATCTCGCGACTAATGGTTTAGACATCCTTTTAAAAGTCTCATTAATTAAGGAATGCCTGAACACCAGACTAATCCTTAATTAATGGTTTTGAAAATAGGTTTATGGAGTCGCCACCAATATTTTACTCAAAACATTGGAAAAGGAAAAGGTTTTTAAAGATCCAATAATGGCCTTTAACCAGAATTTGGTTCGGGGGTCAGTTACGTGTAGGGAAGGTATTAAGCACCCCTACAGTGCCCTCAATCGGTACCCTATGTTGAAGTTAGCATTATAAATGATAATAATAGAAATATTAAATTCCTTTTTTTTAATAACTATTTACATGCTTGAAATTTAAATTATACAATTAACCCTAAAATGTCTATATGATTATTTTTATTATAACAATATTTATTATAGATAAGAGATAAAAAAAAGAGAGAAAGAGATTAACTGAAATACCTCTTGAATGAGCTTTATTGAATCTTCAAAATAGTTTAGGTACTTTGTGGCAACCTTTCACACTACAATGTGCCTCACAAAATCTCAAGAAATACAAAAAGAGAAAGAGAGAAAAAGAGAGAAATTTCGAGCTCTAAGGAGTCTGGATGAAATTTGGAGCCTTGAGAACTGTGCCCAAGCTGTCTATTTATAGGCATCAAAAAGGTTCTAGAATGGCCCGTTCCAAAATCGGAACGGCCCGTTCCAGAGATAAAATTAACACACATTTTCGTAGACTGGAACGGGCGTTCCAAACAAGGATTTTTAGGCCATTTTAACGGCCCGTTCCAGTTTTGGAACAGCCCGTTCCAGTTAAGATTTTAGCCCTTTTTTGAGAAGTGGCCGTTCCAATTTGGGAACGGCCCGTTCCAAATGTAGCTTTTAGCCGTTCTGGGCTACTAAAACCAGCTTATTTGGGCTTTTAGCCTTCTGATGTCATGTCCTGTTATTTCCATGCTTAGGAGCTCCATTTCTTTGATGATAGACGTCCATTTCTTTGTTTGTATGCCCCCCGGACGAAATTGGGTGTCTACAGGGATGTATATTAGGAATGTGAGCTCCTACTCCTTCATTTATGTTTTCTCATATCTTTTTTCAATTTTTCTTCTTCTTGCCTTAGAATTCTCAATTCTTCCTCAAGATAAGCAAGTTGTCCTTCCCTTTCAATTTTATCTCTTTCTCTTTGAAGAGACTCTTGCTTTTTCCATAGTTTAAGTGATTTGAGCTCTTTTGTAATGTATGAAAGACTTTTTGGAGAGCCATCACTTTCACTCTGGGAGGAATATTGAGACATTTTAAAACAAAAATAATTTACACACAAAAATAGTTTTTAAGAAAATATTATTTTTGGGAAGTGCTTAGACTTGGCACTTGGAGGTCTAAGAGTACAAATTGAACTTTGGAGGGAGGTGAGCTACTAAAGAGCCACTTAATAACCAAGCCTCTTCAAGTAATAATCTCTAAACCCCCTTGTACGTTTGCCTTGCACAAAACAATTTTCACAAAGATATTTTTCAAAGAAAAATAACAAACAAGTGCCTAAAGTGTACAATTAAACAATGCTTGAAAACATAAATGGCAACAAAACATAAACTGCTTGAAAACTTAAATTGCTGACAACATAAATTGCTTAAAACATAAATTGCATGAAATCTTAAAGACAAGAAAACATAAACTAGGCGTAGAAAGCAATTAAACCTAGGTGACAGCTTGGAAAGCACCAAAGACTTCCAAGAACCCTCTCACAAGTACTAAACGGATTTACTACTTAGAACACTTAAGGAGAGATGGAGATACACCAAAGGCACTCCAAGGCACTCCTTAATAAAGGCCTTGTACAAAAATGAGAATTAAAAATTTACAAGAAAAATGAAATGCAAATTTAGACCAAATGAAATGCAAATTCACACTCAAATGAAATGTAAATTCATACCAAATGAAATGTGAATTTACAATCAAATGAAATTAGTGGCTGCACTTAATTTCAAAGAAAACAAAATTCAGCCACTAAGTTAGTGACAAATTTAGAGATGGATTTGGTGTTGAAAATTTTTTTGAAATGAAATTCCGTCACTATATTGGTTACTAAATTTGCACAAAAATTTCACAAAAATTTTATTGTGTTCTTCCAAGGTTCTCCTTGTTGCAGCAACCTCTCCAAGTGTATCTCTCCTCTCTTAGGAATAAACTTGATGTTGGTTATTCCTAGGTGTTTGACTCCCACCAAGAGCTTTCCACCAAAGAGAATATCAATCTCCTAGGCTTCCACTAACACTTCAAGATGCTACCCTTGTACTTGGCTTTCCACACCTTCAAAGAGGCACTCAACACACCTTAAGTTGCTGAAGTTATATAGAAAAAACTGAAAAAGCACAATTTAGAAAGGCTACACCAAATGGTAGAATTAAAGAGACAAGACTAGAAAGAGTTCCAAAAATTGACAAGCAAAAATTAAGGCACAAATGAAAGGCTAGCACACAAAGGAAAACCTAACAATGGCTCTAGAATGGATTACAAAATTAAAATCTAAGATTAAGAAATGAAAACAAGACACTAATCTCAAGTGTATAGGGCTGGACAGTTTTAGAAACATGCAACAATAAGCAAAAACCGAGAGCAAAACAACACAAAATTTTCACTCCTTTGGCTTTTTTTTTTCTTTGGTTCTTTCTTTTGCAATTTTCTTTTCTAGAATTTTCTTTTTCTTTTTCTTTCACACAACCAAGAGTTAATGCCTTTTAAACATTGCAAGAGACTTGGATTTAATAAAGAAAATTGTTGCCAAACATTTCAACAATCAACAAGAGGTATTCAAGTGTGTGTGTGTGTGTGTGTTAGAAGTGCTCACACTTTTGCACAATTTTTGAGTAATTTTTTAGGCACACTTTTCTTTAATTTTTCTAACACTTGTTTTGAAAGCTTCAAAAATAAGCACAAGTTTCAGCCACACAAGAGATTCAAGGAAAACCTACTAGGAAAGTTTTTTTGAAATTTTCTTAATAAACTTTTTAAGGAAACATAATAGAAATCTAACTCTAAGAAATTTGCTAGAATTAATAGCAAATTAGGAACTCAAATATGTAAAACAAAAGCACATATAGGTCAGGTACAAAGAGTATATAAATTGCACAAAACGAATTGACCAAAAACAACACAAAAACAAAGGTTAAACAAGCTAGTCTAGGAATTAATGACATGTAAAGGACTACACATTGTCGCCACCGGCCCGAAACGGGCTTTCGGCATTCGCGATGGATGGTTGGACTCTTTTATTTGTTTAAAAATATGGATTGCTAGAATGACTTATTCTCAAACTGAGACCTTGTCAAACGAGCAATTTTATTAAAAGGCTCACCAATCCATGTTAATCCCAAGCGGGACCCTCCATGGATTAGCGGTTTTCATAAAAAGGAAGGGTTCATGGAGTCGCCACCAATGTTTTACTCAAAACATTGGAAAAAGAAGTTTAAGGCAATCGATTCAAAAATCGACTTCGGCCATGACAACCAGAGTCGGGTAAGGGAGTCGGTTACGCGTGGGGAAGGTGTTAGCACCCCACAGCGCCCCTTTCGGGTTCCCTATGACAGATTATTTCTAAAAATAATAGTGCGAAATTACTAAATTACCCTTTTTATTCTAAACAATTATAACTTAACTATCTACATGATGACAGTTAAATATACACACAGAAAGCAGTAAAAGGAAGGTCTTAAGAAGAAACCTTTGAAGCGGGCTTTTATATTCAAGTAAAACTGGGAAGCTTTTTGGCGTTCCCTCGCTCTACAAGCCCGCTCGCTCCCTCCTAGAAAATTTTAACTATGGAAATCCAGAGGATTTCCCTTCGACTCAGTTCGAGACTCAAGCAAAAAGCTCAGAACTCGAGAACTTTGTCAGATCAACTCTCCGAGTGATTTCTAGGCAGAGCACTGCTCAAAAAAACCCAGAATACTCAAGAAGAGGGTTAAAACTCAGTGTGAAAGTGTAGAATGACGTCCAATTGACGTCATATTTATAGGGATGAGGCGCAATACGGCCTCTGGGGGTCAATACGGTCCGTATTGAAGTTTTGAACTACAATACGGCCGTATTGAATTCAGTACGGCCGTATTGAAGTTCAAAAAACCTCAATACGGCCGTATTGAGTTCAGTGCAGCCGTATTGAAGTTCAGTGCAGCCGTATTGAGTTCAGTGCAGCCGTATTGAAGTTCAGAAACTTCAATACGGCCGTATTGAGTTCAGTGCGGCCGTATTGTAGTTTAAAATGTTCAATACGGCCGTACTGAACTTTTGGGAGGCCGTATTGGGCTTCATTCCCTCCACTTTCTTATTTTTTGCTACTCTAAGACCTCTAAACCTACAGATTGTCATCCCACGGTCTTCTAAGAGTCCCTTTGGCTGACTTTCCTTTGATCTTCGAGAGTCTTCGAGTCTTATTTCCGACCCGGACAATTTTAGGGGTCTACAGCTGCCCCCCCTTTACTTAGTCAAACGGCCTTTTAGTGTACCGGTTGATAAGTAAAGGAGTTGACCCAATTGTCCGGGGAATAAGGCCATCCTTCCGACTTGTAGTGTCTTCCGGTGGAAAATTGCTGAGTAGCCTCTCCAGGTTTTTCTTCGCTCGTCGCCCGAGCTGGAAGCTGCATACCTCCGTGCTTCTGAACACTCTGGTAGCGTGAGTACCGCCTCTCCAGGCTCAACTTCACTCGACGTCCGAGCTGGAAGTTGTGAGTACCGCCTCTCCAGGCTTAGCTTCGCTTGCCGCCCAAGCTGGAAGCTGTGAGTACCGCCTCTCCAGGCTCTGCTTCGGTGCTTCTGACATCCTAGGCAGTTGAGTTTGCCCTCTCCAGGGTTAGCTTCGCTTGCCGCCCAAGCTGGAAGCTGTGAGTACCGCCTCTCCAGGCTCAACTTCACTCGACGCCCGAGCTGGAAGTTGTGAGTACCGCCTCTCCAGGCTTTACCTCCGTGTTCTTGACAACCTCGGGGTAGTTGGATACCTCCGTGTTCCTGACAACCTCGGGGTAGCTGAGTACCGCCTCTCCAGGCTATACCTCCGTGTTCTTGACAACCTCGGGGTAGTTGCATACCTCCGTGTTCCTGACAACCTCGGGGTAGCTGAGTATTGCCTCTCCAGGCTTGTGCATACCTCGGTGCTCTGGACATCTGGGTAGCTGAGTACCGCCTCTCCAGGCTTGTGCATACCTCGGTGCTCTCGACAACTGGGTAGCTGAGTACCGCCTCTCCAGGCTTGTGCATACCTCGGTGCTCTCGACAACTGGGTAGCTGAGTACCGCCTCTCCAGGCTTGTGCATACCTCGGTGCTCTCGACAACTGGGTAGCTGAGTAGCGCCTCTCCAGGCTTGTGCATACCTCGGTGCTCTCGACAACTGGGTAGCTGAGTACTGCCTCTCCAGGCTTGTGCATACCTCGGTGCTCTCGACAACTGGGTAGCTGAGTATTGCCTCTTAGGCTTTGAGATGATTTTGTCTCCACAGTCCACTATGCTGCTTCGACGTTTTTTCTGATTTTGTGCCACTGAGGGCTGGATAACGCAGGGATCCGTCTAGGGGATGTGCAGTCATTCATAGGTTCTTGTGTCCCAACTTTCCTTTGCATAGTTGGTGCCCATTGAGGAATTTCTGTTTCCCTGGGTGTAGACACGAAGATGCTCTTTCTGAGATGAGCGGTGCCTTATGATTGGCTGACGTCCTTTCGACGTTGGTGGAGTATCCCGGTTATCCTTATTCGGGTGACTCTTTTGATTTTCTGATTTTGTGCCACTGAGGGCTGGATAACGCAGGGATCCGTCTAGGGGATGTGCAGTCATTCATAGGTTCTTGTGCCCCAACTTGCATTTGCATAGTTGGTACCCATGGGGAATTTCTGACTCCTTGGGGTGTAGACACAGATGCTCTTCTTGAATTGAGCGATGCCTTATGTTTGGCTGACGTCCTTTGACGTTGGTGGAGTATCCCGGTTATCTTTATTCGGGTATCTCTTTTGGGTTTTCTTGGTTTTATTGCCTCTGCGTAGGCTGTTATCCGCTGAGGGATTCTGTCGTTAATTTTGTCTAGCCTCTTCTGTTAGGCATATTATCTTGATGTTCAATGATTGGCTGAAAAGCCAAATTCCGCTTGGGGAATTTTTATTGATCTTTTTGGATTTTTGCTTTTTGTAGGAATGCCTCTGTGTAGGCGACTGGGGATTTGAAGTTCTTATGTATCCCAGAGTATTATTTAGAAAGCCTCTTCAGGCTTAGCTTCACTCTTCGTTTGAGTTGGAAAGCTATCTTCCACTGAGGAAGTTTAGGTCCTTTGATTTGGATATTTTGTTTGGATCATGCTTCCGTTGGGGAATTTCGATGATCTGGTTTGGATAGCTTTCTCTGGGAAATTTGGTCCAAGAGTGAAAGCTAAAATATCTCTGGGGAGTATTATTTTGGCAAGCCTCTCCAGGCTCAGTTATTCTGTGGGAGTATTATTTCGGCAAGCCTCTCCAGGCTCAGTTATTCTGAGAGAGTATTATTTCGGCGAGCCTCTCCAGGCTCAGTTATTCTGAGAGAGTATTATTTCGGCGAGCCTCTCCAGGCTCAGTTATTCTGAGAGAGTATTATTTCGGCGAGCCTCTCCAGTCTCAATTATTTTGTAGGAGTATTATTTCGGCAAGCCTCTTCAGGCTCAGTTATTCTGAGAGAGTATTATTTCGGCGAGCCTCTCCAGGCTCAGTTATTCTGTACGAGTATTATTTCGGCAAGCCTCTCCAGGCTCAGTTATTCTGTATGATTTGTTGGATTTTCTGTATTTTGCCTTTTTTGTCGATTTTGGCTTTTTCTGTGTTTTTGCCTTTTTTGTTGATTTCGGTTTTTTCTGTATTTTTTGTTGATTTTGGCTTTTTCTGTATTTTTTGTTGATTTTGGCTTTTTCTGTATTTTTGCCTTTTTTGTTGGTTTTGGCTTTTTCTGTACAGAAATGTCTCTGGGGAGTATTATTTTGGCAAGCCTCTTCAGGCTCAATTATTCTGAGAGAGTATTATTTCGGCGAGCCTCTCCAGGCTCAATTATTCTGAGAGAGTATTATTTCGGCGAGCCTCTCCAGGCTCAATTATTCTGAGAGAGTATTATTTCGGCGAGCCTCTCCAGGCTCAATTATTCTGAGAGAGTATTATTTCGGCAAGCCTCTCCAGGCTCAGTTATTCTGAGAGTATTATTTCGGCAAGCCTCTCCAGGCTCAGTTATTCTGTACGTTTTATTGATTTTCTGAATTTCTGCATTTTGTTTGCTGCTGTCATACACAAGCAATTTTTCTATTTTTTCTATTTTATGCGACTGCCTCATGATGAGGTCTTTGAATGTGCAATTTAATGTGCGTGATGCACAAAATGCAAGTTTAATTATTTTATTAATTTGTTTTTTTTTTAGAAAAAATGAATGGCTCCCCCTATCCTCTTCTTCTTGGAGGAATTTTTGTCATCGACGTGAGGGAGGATTTCTGTTATTGCCAATACGGTCGTTATTCATTTCAGTATGCCCGTATTGAATTGAAAATTTGTTCATAACCCTAATTTTGGTACGGGCGTACTGAACATGATACGGGCGCATAGTTTTTTCTGAAGTTTGATTTTTTATTTATTTTTTTTTTTTTGAATAAACAGAGAATAAGTGATTTTCCATTACACCTATCATCTGTATGCATGTATGATGTATGATGCACCTAATTCTATTTGATTCATTTTTCAAAAGAATTAACCAATGCGTTTTTTCTGTTTGGATTTTTGCCATTCCTCTAGACGGGCTGTGCGCTGCCGATTTCTGTAACCGAGAAATGATGCGTGTTATATTGAGATTTGGTGTCATCAACCAAATGATCCTTCCCTTCCTTTAAAAGATATGTCAACCCTCCTATTGACCACTATATCTCCATGTTTCCACTAGATTATCCTAAAATCGTTTGGGACAAGAGAGAAAAGAAAGGAAAGGTATATTCTTTTTTGAAAGTTTGTGTTTTAGAGGGGATTTATTTTTATTTTGAAAAATTGTTTTTGTAAGAATGGTTGGCCAAGGTAGGCTTATTGTGTTTAGGTTTGTTTGTTTAAACATTCATGAAGTTAATCAAATCTTGTTATTGACGTTGTGATTTGACAACTTAGATAACTTCCCTTGAACCTTTCTTTTTGAATTCGGTTCATGGTACCATCATGGATTTCTTTCATTTTTTGATTGTCCTTATTTTTGCCTAAAACACCTCTTTGCGGCGTTTTAGCGGACTTTTGATTTTTGTTCATTTTTGCAACCCTAACTTTTGCCTAGGTCACCCTTTCGTGGGATTCCTAGCGGGTCTTTTGCTCTTATTTTTGCGCAGCCCCCTTTTTGGGTTTCCTGCCGAGCTTTCTTTTATTTTAAAAGATTTCTTTTTATCCATGATGGCACTTGTCGAGGCCAAGGAAAGGTGCTCTAAGTTGTCACGCACACTTCCACATAAAAATGATGTGGGTTTATTGTTATTAAGACAATTTTAACCTCATTCATGCTTATTCAAACAGGGTTAAAAATAATGTGGTTTAGAGATTTATTGCAAGCAAGAAAAGAAGCAATAAGAAATAATAAAGAATGATTTTATTATAATCATAATGGAAACATGTGCCCTATCGAGGCTCGGGGGTCGGGCTGTCCCCGAGGAGTAATCTCTAATAGTCATCAGGTCTATACATCCCTATCGGAAGGAGAAGAGCACTTGATGACGACGACCGGCCTTGACGCTTGTGAACCGGCCTTCCTAAAGATCTGGCTTAAAGAACGTCGAGAAGGATCTTGATTCCTCTTCATTCTTTGATCTTTAACAGGGTTGTATCCTAACCCTTGTTTCCCCGGATTATCCTTGATGATGGGTAGCTCCGGAATTCCTTGGGAGTCCTTGCCAAGTCCTTGTCCTGGCAAGTATCCATTCTTGGTGAGCATATGGGCTACCTTCTTCATTTCTTGGGGAAACGTTTCGACATTGGCGATTTCCAATGCTTGGAAGGCGGTTTCTAAAGCTTCCTCCGCTGCATCCACGTAAGGTATGGTGGATGGCTTACTGACGAGTATATCATCTTCAGCTTGTACAGTCACCAGCTTGTCACCCACAATGAATTTGACTTTCTGGTGGAGCGTAGAGGGTACAGCTTTCGCATCATGAATCCAAGGTCGGCCAAGGAGACAACTGTATGTCGGAGTAATGTCCATCACTTGAAATTCGACGTTGAAGATAGTGGGTCCAATTTGGATTGGAAGATTGATTTCTCCCACTACTTCTCTTTTAGATCCGTCGAAAGCTCGAACGATCATGTTGCTCGGGCGCATTTGGACTCCCTTGATTGCCACTTGATCGAGAGTTCTTTTTGGCATCACGTTCAAGGAAGATCCATTATCTACCAAGACTTTAGCGATGTGATACTCCTTGCACTTTACAGAGATGTGCAAGGGCTTGTTGTGGTTCGGTCCCTCAGCGGGGATTTCTTCATCGGTGAAAGTGAGGTGATCATTAGCCGTGATGTGACTAACAATCCCCTCAAACTTGTCTTGGGAGATAATGTGCGACACATATGCCTCGTTCAAGACTTTCAACAGAGCTTGCCGATGCGGTTTGGAGCATAGGATCAACGACAACAGAATAATCTTTGCTGGCGTCTTATGAAGTTGATCCATGATGGAGTACTCGCTCTATCGGATATATTTTAATAGCTCATCAGTCTCCTCCTCGGATTCTTTATTTTCCTCGATTTTTTTCTTTTTCTTTTTCCTTTTCTTTATTCTTGGGAGCTTTATCATGAAGATCATCGGGAGTGTAGATCCTGCCACTCCTAGTCATGCCCCCAAGTCCAGCGATGTTAGAGATATCGCTGTAGGCAGAAGAATGGATGTTGTATATCCACGGCACAGCCTTATTTGATTCGTAGGGGAAAGGTCTTGGAGCAGTGATCCTTAATGGTGTTGGACCTTCCCCTTTATTCGTCTTGATTACCAACAACGGAGTTGATGTGCGCTCGCTTGGCGCGGTTGTTGGCTTACACTTAATAACAAATGGCGTGCGATCCATCTTGAACATACGCATCGATTATTTCTTTCTTTTTATTAATGTTTATTAATGATTTATTGGGAGGGATGTATGAAATGCAAACCTAGATCCCTCCATGATCTTTGATAAGAATGCATGACATGAGATGATGACGTTGAATATGCATGCATTGTGTTTATTCAACTAAGCATTATCATGTTTTCGGGATGTTCCTAAGATGATGCATGATATTGCTTGGTTTGGATAAATAACCCTTTTTTCTTTTTTGGGTATTTTTATTTATTATATTTTTTTTTGTATTTTTGGGTGAAAAGGGAAACTACCTATATGAATGTGATGAAGGTAGATGTTAACACCATGTAACGGGAGATTCTTATTCCCATTTATTCTTTTAAAAAGGAATGTTGTATGTTTAAAGAATGCAATGTATGCTCAAACAATATCACATAAACAATGCACAAACAATTCACTCATCCACGAACAGTCACGAGCGAATCACGAGGTAGGGGTATCCTGCAGAAAAGTGCATATTCAAGGTGGATCTAACTGTTCTCACCGGTCTGAGGCCCCCAAGGTGCCCCCATTATAGGGACCCAATTCCTCTCGTCGTAAGTCGATGGAAAGCTCCAACGCACTGTCGGACTCGAGTTCATGGTTATCACCTTGAGTGATGCTTTCCGACAACGGTCTACGGGCACCTATAGACCCATTCGACAACCGGCCGTACTAACATCCACTCCCTATGGCTTACCACTCATGCCCCCGGGTATAGAGGGAACTGTTGTGTGCAAAGGTTTGTGTGCAGTTTTTATTTCAAACATTTGCGAAAATTTAAACATACAATAGTTATTTAAAGCCAAATAGATAAAGCATGTTATCATACAAACAAGGGGTAATAAAGTAATTTTAACTATTATTTGTTAAAAATAATCTGTCACTAAATGGGACTGACTCTCGAGGCTTCCCCAGTGGAGTCGCCATCTGTCGCCACCGGCCCGAAACGGGCTTTCGGCATTCGCGATGGATGGTTGGACTCTTTTATTTGTTTAAAAATATGGATTGCTAGAATGACTTATTCTCAAACTGAGACCTTGTCAAACGAGCAATTTTATTAAAAGGCTCACCAATCCATGTTAATCCCAAGCGGGACCCTCCATGGATTAGCGGTTTTCATAAAAAGGAAGGGTTCATGGAGTCGCCACCAATGTTTTACTCAAAACATTGGAAAAAGAAGTTTAAGGCAATCGATTCAAAAATCGACTTCGGCCATGACAACCAGAGTCGGGTAAGGGAGTCGGTTACGCGTGGGGAAGGTGTTAGCACCCCACAGCGCCCCTTTCGGGTTTCCTATGACAGATTATTTCTAAAAATAATAGTGCGAAATTACTAAATTACCCCTATTTATTCTAAACAATTATAACTTAACTATCTACATGATGACAGTTAAATATACACACAGAAAGCAGTAAAAGGAAGGTCTTAAGAAGAAACCTTTGAAGCGTGCTTTTATATTCAAGTAAAACTGGGAAGCTTTTTGGCGTTCCCTCGCTCTACAAGCCCGCTCGCTCCCTCCTAGAAAATTTTAACTATGGAAATCCGGAGGATTTCCCTTCGACTCAGTTCGAGACTCAAGCAAAAAGCTCAGAACTCGAGAACTTTGTCGGATCAACTCTCCGAGTGATTTCTAGGCAGAGCACTGCTCAAAAAAACCCAGAATACTCAAGAAGAGGGTTAAAACTCAGTGTGAAAGTGTAGAATGACGTCCAATTGACGTCATATTTATAGGGATGAGGCGCAATACGGCCTCTGGGGGTCAATACGGTCCGTATTGAAGTTTTGAACTACAATACGGCCGTATTGAATTCAGTACGGCCGTATTGAAGTTCAAAAAACCTCAATACGGCCGTATTGAGTTCAGTGCAACCGTATTGAAGTTCAGTGCAGCCGTATTGAGTTCAGTGCAGCTGTATTGGGCTTCATTCCCTCCACTTTCTTATTTTTTGCTACTCTAAGACCTCTAAACCTACAGATTGTCATCCCACGGTCTTCTAAGAGTCCCTTTGGCTGACTTTCCTTTGATCTTCGAGAGTCTTCGAGTCTTATTTCCGACCCGGACAATTTTAGGGGTATACACACATGACTCTAGACAAAACACAAGATTATAAACCAAAAACACATGCTATTCATTATCATAATCCAATCATGGATTCAGGTCATAAGGAATAAGAGAAGACTCGACAAAATAAAAAATGAACAAGTTCATTGAAACCTAAAGCACCAAAACCGGATTGATTCAAGATTAATGGAACAAGCAAAATGTGAATCAATCAATTCTCATGTGACACATAGGATCCATCAAAATATGTATTAAACCTAGATCCATACAGCAAACACAAGAAGTGACATGTAAAATATGGAAGAGACAACACGAATTCAAACAAAGTTTAGGAACACATAACCTCAAGAGCACCAAGGCTCTAGATACCAAAAATGATGGAAGCTAGATGAAGACCGGTCGTTCAATCTCCATAGCTCCACCTTAATTCGACCTTTGCACCTTGAGGTTGATGGATTAGAAGCTTGAAACACCTTTGAAGAATCTTCAATGGTGGAGAAGCAACTTGGATGGTTCGGCCACTTCAAGAAGCTTGAAGAAGCTTAAGGAACCTAGTTCAAAGGTTGAAAACCTTTGAAGAAAAACCTAGAGGAGAAGCTCCACGGTTTTAGGGACTGAAGAGAAAAGAGAATTCTTAAAGAATTTCTGAATTCATTCATCAAAAGTGAAGGTTTAGGTCAGATTTACAAATATATAGGGAGAGGTAGCTTGTAGTGTAAGCTAACCTTAACCATAGTTCACTAGGAACCATGGTAAGGTTTAGCCTAACCATACATGGTTTCTGAAACTTGTAAGAAAAGCTAACCTTGACCATGGTTCACTTAAGAACCATGGTAAGGTCAGCCTAACCTCCCAAGGTTTAGAAGCTTGGAAGGCAAGCTTCAAAGCTTGAAGGAGAAGGCTAAAATTCGGCCAAGAACAAGGTGAAGAGCTAGGAGGCCAAGACTCAAAAATGCTCCTTGATTTATTTCAAAAATATTTGATTTGGTTTAGTTAGGTTCATCATATGATGATGAGACCTAGCTAAATCAAATCTATGAAAAATTAGGAGAAAAATGAGTCCAATATGTAAAATTTTGCCTAGGCCCAGTTCTGGCCCAATTACTAGTCACACCCTCAAGCATTGTTAAATGCAACCCCTTTTTCCCTACTGAAAAAATATAAAATGAATGTATCAACAAAGAAGGTTAAATGGAGTTAAACTCTCCAAGTAACCTACCCTAAAATCAATATACAATCACTAATAAAAGCAAGTAAAGTGTCTCTCAAATACAAAGGCAAAAATAAGTCTATACAAAGAGACTACTATATGTACAAACATGTGAAAAGGTCTTTAAGATCATCCCATTCCCCTTGGTTCTTTTAAGATATCACCTCTTAGATTCCTTGGCCTTGGCCATAGTCTATCAAGTTGAAATAGATTCATCATGACTGCTATAAATGTCTTGGCCCCTTAAAATCATAATTTTCTTGTTGGGACATTGAGAGACTATGTGTCCTCTCCCAAGACATTTAAAACATTTGATATCACTAGACTTGCTACTAGAAGTGATAGTATTTTTCCTATTTTCTTTTTCTTGACCCTTGTCAAAATTCTTGGAGGAGTCAAATTTGGAAAATTGACCTTCCCTCTTGTAGTCTTTCTTAACATAAGAAGTAGAGTGAGTTTTATCTTTCTTGAAAGAATTTTTCCTTAAATGTTGTTGTTCCACCCTTATACAAAGTTGGACCAAGTCATCTAGGTCCCTATAAGGGAGTAACTCCACTCTATCTCTTATATCAAAATTTAGACCACTCAAAAATCTAGTAATGGTCAATCTTTCTTCTACCCTAATCCCAGTCCTCATTAAATACAACTCTATTTTTTGTCTATATTCTTCCACACTCATATTTTTTTGTTGGAGTATTTGGAGCTTATCCATAAGCTCCCTACTATAATAAGAAGGTATGTGCCTTATTCTCATAGCATTCCTCAAATCATTCCAATACTCAATGGGTGCGTCATTGTGAAGTCTTCTTTCCCTAACTAGGCGTGTCCTTGGAAGGCTAAGGTGGCTAGGGAGACTTTTCTTTCTTCCCTTACTTGGTGACAAGTGAATATTTGCTCCACTTTCATCTCCCAATCCAAGTAGGCATCCACATCCTCTTTACCATGGAAGGAAGGGAGATCAACTCTTGATTCCCTAACCTTCGGCTCTTTAATGAATCTTCTATGAGTAGGATGATAGTAATCATCCAAATTTAAACTTCCTACCTCCTCTTGGCTTGTGGAGCCATGGGAACTTTTATGACTCTTTTTATATTTTAATTTTTCCAAAAAGCTTTGCTTCTCTTTGCTTAACCTTTTGTATCTTTTCCTCAAGTAAAGCAAGTTGTAATTCATTTTCAATTCTTTCTTTTGCTTCTTGCTTTCTCCAAAGTTTTAGTGATTTCAACTCTTTAACAAAATGAAAAACTTTTTGGAGAATCCATATCACTATTACTTTGAGAATGAGTAATCATGGTTAAGTTTCAAGAAGTTGTTGATATGTAATGCAAAAAGAAAATGTTTTTTTTTTTGGAATTTTCTAGGAAAAAATTAGCACTTGGAGGTCTAAGTGTACAAATTGTATTATCAAGGGAGGTGAGCTACTAAGAGCCACTTAATAACCAAGCTTTTTCAAGTGGAAATCACTAAACCTCCTTATGGTAACTTTAGTTGATGGAATCATGCCAAGGAGGCCAAGAGGTGACATCTTGAAGGACCCAAGAGGAATGGGCTAGACATGAAGATTTGGGCCAGTCAAGGCCCAATGGGCCTGATGGGCTTGTAAAGCCCAAGTTGAGCTTAAATGGCACGCTCCAGCACTCCCAAAAGCACATTTTTCACTTCAGACTTCTTTTCTTCTACACTTTCTGAAGACCAAGGGGAACCCAGAGGAGGAGACTAGCAAGGTCCTGCTTCAGTTTCAACTCCTGCTTATCGAAGTAAAGGGGGAGTCAGAAACCTCGCTCGGGGATATGGGAATAATTGTTGGGTAATAGGATTGGCCTCAATCCCTTGCCTGATGCATGCTTCTAGGAACAAGCAAAATATGAATGTTTTCTATTTTGTCTTCTGATTGTTCTGTTGTGTTCCATGTTGGATGTAATGTGTGAATATATAATTAATTTTGAGAATAAATATGGTTTGATATGAATTATAGTGCTCTGTGGGTTCCTAAGAGAACCTATGAGAAACAGGCAAAATGTGAATATTTTCTATTTTTCTTTCTGAATGCTTTGTTGCATTCCTTGTATGATGTAGAGTGTAAATATGTATTTGATTTCAAAATTAGATATGTTTTGATATAAATTAGAGTGCTCTGTGGGTTCCTGTGCGAAACCCTATGAGGAACAATTATGAGTATGACTATTTGAAATATGAACAAATGACATGAGACATGATGTGAATAAGAATGTGTTAATGTGAACACTATGACTATGAGGATGTGAAATGTGATGAGATGAGATAAGCTATGACTATGAGAATGTAAAATGTGATAAGACATGAAATTTCATGACAAGTGAAGTGATGAGTCCATGAGTTTGTGAACCTGTGACATGCATCATGTGCATATATGAACTAACAAGGTGTACCTTAGGTTCACCAACAATGTAACAAGCTAACAAGGTGTACCTTAGGGTCACTCATGATGTAACAAGCTAATAAGGTGTACCTTAGGGTCACCAATGATGTAACAAGCTATGATGTATGATTATGAGACACGTGACTGGCACCACATGCATGCATCTATGAGTCGAGTCCATGACATCCTTGCATGATGAATGATTGTGTATGTATTATATGTAAAAATTGAATTTGCATCTGATTAATGAGTAGCTATGACTGTGCTTGTATGATTTGTGTGTGTGTTACCTGTCGCAACCCGAAAATTTTCGATCTCGCGACCTATGGTTTAGACATCCTTTTAAAGATCTCATCAATTAAGGAATTCCCGGACACCAGACTAATCCTTAATTAATGGTTTTGAAAATAGGTTCTATGGATTCGCCACCAATGTTTTACTCAAAACATTGGAAAAAGAAAAGGTTTTTTAAAGTCCAATAATGGCCTTGATAACCAGAATTGGGTTCGGGGGTCGGTTACGTGTAGGGAAGGTATTAAGCTCCCCTACAACACCCTCAATCTGTACCCTATGATGAAGTTAATGTGATAAGAAATAATAAATTAAATATTAGATCCCCTTTATGAATTACTATTTACATGCTTGAAATTTAAATTACATCGTTGACCCTAAAATATTTACATGATTGCTTTTGTTATAACAAAAAAAATAAGAAGTAAAAGAAAGAGAAGAAGATTAAATGAAATACCTCGTGGCAAGCTTTGTTAGATCTTCAAATATGGAAAATATAGGTGTTTTGTGGCAACCTTTCACACTACAATTACCTCACAATACTCAAGAAATACAATAGGAAAGAGAGAGAGAAATTTCAAGCTCTAAGGAGTCCTGGACGAAATTTTAGGGGTCCCTCAGAACTGTGGCCAAGATTTATATTTATAGGCATTAAACATGGGCCGAAACGGCCCGTTCTGGATTCGCAACAGCCCGTTCCGGATCCGAACGTTAAGTAGTATTTTTGCACCCTAGAACGACCCGTTCCGGGGTACAAATTTTAGGCCCTTTGATTGGTTTGGAACGGCCCGTTCTGGTCTAGAATGGCCCGTTCCAACCTACAATTTTAGGCCTTTTTAGGAGTCTCGAAAAGACCCTTTCCAATTCAAGAACGGCCCGTTCCAGACTTGGGAACGGCCCGTTCTGATTTTGGAACAGCCTGTTCCGGGCCATTAAAAACAGTTGATTTGGGCTTTTGGGCCCTCTAATGTCCTATCTTGTTGATTGTATGCCCCCGGACAAAATTGGGTGTCTACATTACCTAACTGTTATTTCTACATCTGGAACCGAGTGAGATGTTTCTCACTCCCTTGTTATTCTTTGTATGTGTTAAAATTGTATTGCAGGTGATCATCAGCATGAAGATGTTGGTGATGAGGCTTAGGATTCAGTTGGGCATGCTCTGATAGGATATGTGACATCGGGGCATAGCTAGGCTTAGTTTAGGATTTCATTATTGTATTTGTTTTAGAAAGACTCATGTTTATTTTTGTTATAAATTTCACATTTGACCATGATCTAAGTTTACGATTGTGAATTCTCTACTCTTATGTTAATAGAACTATTGTTTTAATTCTAAATATTTTATTTAACCCAAGAATATGTTTTATAATTTTCCTATATGTATGTTGGGGTAGAGGGTGTCACAAGACCCACATCATCGCACCGTCGCGGCTGAGGTTGATGCCCATGAGAAGGGGACAGGGAAGGTGGCGAAGGTGAGGAGAGAAAGAGAGAGAGAAAGGGAAAGGGGGTTGCCGCATGCGACTTCGTTCCACAAACGATGATGACGACCATAATGCAAGGAAGAAGATGAAAGAGGGTTTCACCGTTGCAAGAAATTGCCTCTGATAGTGGCGCACGACGGTGTTTACGGTGTCTTGGTTAGTGTAATGCCTCATTGATGTAATAAGGAAGCGAGGGAGAAGATGAAAGTGAGCGTCATCACCACCAGAAATTGTTTCTAACAGTAGCGCATATCGACGTTCATAGGAACTAACTCTGTTGTTGCATTGGTACGAATTACTCTTCTCTTTTATTCTTTATTACTATTTTTTCCTACTAGAATTGAATTTTATTTGCTAAATACTTTGCTGAGGTTTGAGAATGAGGGTTTCAATTTCATGGTAAAAGATTCACAAAAAAAAATTGTTTCAATGATCAAAAATTGATTTGTTTAGACACCTAATTTCGTCCGGGGGGCATACAAACAAAGAAATGGGCGTCTACCATCAAAGAATTGGAGCTTCCAAGCATGCAAACAACAGGACAAGACATCAGAAGGCCTAAAACCCAAATACATTGGTTTTAGTGGCCCAGAACGGGCTGTTCCAAAATCGGAACGGGTCGTTCCAAGCCACAAAAAAGGGCCTAAAAACCTAGTCTGGAACCGGCCATTCCAAAACCAGAACGGACCGTTCCAAACCAGGAAAAAGGCCTAAAAAAAATAGGTTGGAACGGGCCGTTCCTAAGCCAGAACGGGTCGTTCCAAAATTGGAACGGGACGTTCCAATCTCCTAAAAAAGGGTTAAAAACCTTAACCAGAACGGGCTGTTCCTGTCTACCAAATTACATGTTAATCCACTTCTGGAACGGGTCGTTTCAATTTCAGAATGGGCCGTTCCAGTATACGAAATTTATATGTAATGGCCAGATCCAGAACGGGCTGTTCTGATTTTGGAATGGGTCGTTCTGGACCCTTTTTGAAGTCTATAAATAGACAGCTTGGGCACAATTCTCCAGACTCCAAAATTTCATCCAGACTCCTTAGAGCTCAAAATTTCTCTCTTTTTCTCTCTCTTTCTATATCTTGTATTTCTTGAGATTTTGTGAGGCATTGTAGTGTGAAAGGTTGCCACAAAGCACCTAGAATCTCCATATCGAAAGATTTAACAAAGCTTGATACGAGGTATTTTAGTCAATCTTCTTCTCTCTTTTATCTCTTATTTTTTATAAATATTGTTATAATAAACGCAATCATGTAGATATTTCAGAGTCAATTGTTTAATTTAAATTTTAAGCATGTAAATAATTATCAATAAAAGGGGATTTATATTTATATTATTATTATTTATAATGTTAACTTCGTCATAGGGTACCGATTAAGGGTGTTGTAGGGGTGCTTAATACCTTCCCTACACGTAACCGACCCCCGAACCCAATTTTGGTTATTAAGGCCATTATTGGACTTTAAAAAACCTTTTCTTTTTCCAATGTTTTGAGTAAAACATTGGTGGCGACTCCTAAGAACCTATTTTCAAAACCATTGATTAACGATTAGTCTGGCGTCCGGGCATTCCTTAATTGATGAGATCTTTAAAAGGATGTTTAAACCATAGGTCGCAAAATCGAAAATTTTTGGGTTGCGACAGATGGCGACTCCACTGGGGACGTTTAAAGAGGGTCAGGCCCATTTAATTGATGAAGTTAATAAAATAAAAATATTAATTTAAATATTTTCCCCTTTACTTTGTTTACTTTATTTGTTTGGCTTTAATATCTGTTTGCCTGTTTAAATTCCGCATATGTTATGAAATAAATTGCACACAAACTTTTGCACACAATAGTTCTCCCTACACCCGGGGGCATGAAAGTATTAAAACATAGAGAGTGGTTGACGTACGACCGGCCCAAGTTTGGCCTTGGAGCCTGCGAGCCTTGTCGAAAATCACACTCAAGGTGATAACCGGTTACTCTAGCCCGAAATACTACGACAGACCTTAGAGTTTGTCAGGTGATGGCGACAGAGATACTGGGTCCCTATAATGGAGGCACCTTGGGGGCCTTAAAGACCAGTGAGATTAGAACCGTCCTATACAACGCACTTTTCTTGACAGGGACCACAGACCAAGGATTTGATCATGATCGTTTGTGGGTGTACGTTTATTGAGCATATGTGTGTGCATTTGTTTGTATTATTTTGTTCTAATAAGATGGATTGGAATTTTATAATAAGCAAACAATAAAGATAATAATAATAAAATAATAATAATAAAGATTTTATACCCTTTTGTACATTCTTAGGTTAGCATTCCATTAACATCATATAGGCAGTTTCCTTTTTGTAAAAAAAAATCAATAAAAGAAATATCATCTTTACCATGCATCATTCCCCTTTGGATAATAGAAACATGATAAAGATTAAGCAAAAAAAAATGACATGCATCCTAGATTAGCTCATTAATTTCATTCATTTTATTTTATTAGCTAAGGAGGATTAGGTTGTTGTATGTATAGAAAGTTAAGAAAAGTGAATGCTCTAATATACAACAGTATCTGCGCTCTAAAGAAAAAACCCAAATCATCTTCAAAATACTATGGTTTGACCCTTGCTTTGATATGTTTGTTGAAGTAAGTCTTCTTAGAATCTAATATAGGTTCTTGCTTAATACTGTCAAAATCTATTTGAGCATTCACAGATAAACAAATCAATGAGATTGATATTTATTATTCTCAACTTTCTCTACATTCTACATTACATTCATTTAGAGCATATCCCTCCTTGTAAAAGAATAAATGAGAATAAAAAGGGAAATTAACCTATATGCGTTAGTCGGAAGTAATGGAAACAAACCATGCATAAAGAGTTTAGGGTAAATCATCAAGATGCCAACTTTTACCTTAAGAGGACAAAGCCGTGTCGTGCAACCGTGAGATCCAAGCGGAATAGGAATGGACGAATCCACACTCTTAATGAGTTGTAAGCTAATAAAGAGAACCTGAATCTCTCAAACACTAAGGCAAAGCGATTAGAGCTTTCTCGAAAGGTGATTTCAACAAAAGAGAAGCATCGCTTGTTAAGAAGCTGCAAGAATGAAAACCCGCAAAGGGCGTTCTAGGCAAAAATAAATAAATAAATAAATAAATAAACAATGTTTGTTCGAGCTGAAAATTGAGAGACAGATTGAATGTTCCTCTTGAGATTTCATAGAAAGCTCTATCATCACTTCTACCCATTCCTACATCTCAGGAAAGATACGGGTTGAGAACACCTTCATGAGAGAAGAAGCCAAAGGCCTTCCCTGTACACGAAATCTTCTAAAGCGCCACATCCAAGCAAGTGGAGGACTAGCTCTACAGTTAGATGACCTAAGCCTCTCTAAGGGGAAACCTCCTTCTTTTTCTTTGTGTACGAATCACGAACTTGGGGCATGCCCGGGCCCTCAAGCTACATTAAATGGGCAAGTGTAAATTAAAAATTCTATTTTTAATGCCATACACTTTTCTACTTCATTTCTCTTCTCCCTTTTATCTACTCTAAGCCTCGTCAACAAACCTTAAATGAACAAGTACATTTGAAATAAGGACGTCATCAGAAACAATGGCTTAATACGCAATAAAGAACACATAAAGATCAATCAAATCGGGCATGACTTGTGGATAAAAGTCCAAATGAAATCAGTGCAAGGGGCACCCCCTTTATTGAAGGAATAAAAGATGATCACAAATGTTGCAAAGACAAAAGAAGCCCCGCAAGAAACTCATTGAGAGGGCAACACAAAGATTAGGGCAAGGTCCGCTAAGAGACCCATAAACAAAAAGGGTAGCCTAGGCAAAAAGTGAGGATCGAAAAGAAAATGTGCGCTAGGGAACACACCTCAAGCAACCTAGGCAAAAGTTAAGACAAAGTAGCATCCCGAGTTGAAAACCAAAAGGCTGCTCGAGAAGATCATTTAATCAATATGCAATCCCAAGTCATCGCTTAACTTTGAAGGAAATAATAAGCTAACACAGAAAATGATTTCCTCACTTTGAATGTGCTTGTTCATCAGCCTAAATCACTAGCCTACCTCGGCCAGCCATTCTTCTATAAACCATTTTTGAAAAAAAATCCTTTCTACCAAAACTTTTACAAAAAATATATATGTATATATCCTCTTCCTCTCTTTCCTCTTGACCTATATGGAATTAAGATAAATTTGAGAGATACACGGAGTATGCACAGTGAACACTCACAAGGAGAAGATGGAGGTGTCCTAGAACAGAGTCTAGGTACACCTGATCTAAAGGCTAACATATCATATTCGGTACAAGCGAGAGGGCTGAACTACACAAAGCTCAGGTTCAAGAAGCAGCACTGAACCTCAGGTTCAGGAAGTAACACTTGAAATGAATTCGACACGGCTAAAGGCTAACAATCTATGTCATTGATTAATGCGCATAGATTAATTTCTTGAAAGTAAAATCAATCTACATTTAAGCATTAGCATAGAGGCATCATTGCATAGCATGCATAGGGCACAAGTGTGCACAAAAGGGTATAAGCTCAAAAGAATTTTTTGAAAAAATCCAATCAATTCCTGCTTTGCATTTTCTTTTGCATTCTTGCATTCTTTGTGTGTGTCTACCCATCCCTTGTCGAAGGAATCAAGAGGCCGAAGCACTCGTAAAAATGATCAACAACTAGACAGTGCCTTAAAGCCAAGATCATGTCAAAAAGCATAGCCCCAACAAGGGCATTCCATACAAGTGGTTTCATATAGCCACCAAGAAACAAAAGACATGTCAACAGCAAAACAGGATAAAACCGGACGAGGAAGAATAATTAAGTCCACAAGCATGAAGAGGCCATTACGCCTTACTCCTCAATTGAATGAAGGATGATTCAAGAGAATGCCAAGACTAGGAATGGTTTCCTTACCAAAGCCAGGAGTGGCTTCCAAAATAATACTTATCAATAAATATTAAGCAAATAACATCATCATGATAACAAAAGATAAAACAGCAAAAGGCAAGCTTCATACATGTTGAAAAAGCCGAAGCATTTAGAAAAATAGAAAAAAAAAGGCAAGTTTCAAACATGAAAAAGCCGAAGTTAAACAAATATAAAATTCAGAAAAAACCTACCACAAGCAAACGCCTAGAAAGGCATCACAATACTCACAGGGCAGGGGCAACACTAGAATCCCTGTCATCCATCTATTTTCTCTTCCCACCAACATAGGGGCACATCAAGTATATCTTGCCCATCCTCCTTAGGGCAGTTTTCATCACAAGTCAACCATGAGAGTACCGTCGAGTACCTCAAATCGAAGAAGGATCACCGTCGAGTATCCACCCAAGATTTCAAAGGTCCTCCTTCAAAAGACATCAACAATCATCCAACCTTCAAAGGACATCAACAATCATCCAAGTCGAGAGTTGCCGTCGAGCCTCTCGGATCAACAACGACAGTGAGGGTACCGCCGAGTTCCTTAAAGTCAAAATTGGGACCACCGTCGAGCTCCCACCATAGGCTGGCTGAAGCCTTAAAATCAGTCCATCTTGATTGAAGAGTCATCGTCGAGCCTCTCAGGTCAAGAATTACAGCAATGGCACCGTCGAGTTCCTCGAAGTCACAACCGGGATCACCGTCGAGCTCCCATCATGGGCCGGCTGAAGCCCTAAATATCAGCCTGGAGAGGCTGAGCTCAAAATATACTCTCTCTTCAACAAGTTACGAATAAAGGAACACACTACCATGAAGCAAGCAGAAGCAGTAGGATGCATTAACATCAAAGCCAAAAGCCTAGATGGTACAAGTTTACCATCCTTATCACCCGACAGAGCATATAAACCAACACTCAGTTGCTCTTAGGGACAAGGATACAGGTAAACACCATCTACCCGAATGAAATGGTGTGGGGGCATCTACACTGCTGAAGTAAAGGAGAAGATTCGGACATAGCAAGCGACATAGGGCATTCACATGGATCTTCAAGCCTAGATGTTTCGATTCACCATCCTTGACACCCAATAGAGCATACAATCCAACACTCAGTTGCTCCAAGGGGCAAGGATATAGGGAACACCGTCTACCCGAAGGAAACAACGTGAAGGTATCTATTGTCAAAACAAGAGTGAAGATCCGAATTTTCACCTCACTATCACAAGAGAAACAATGGAGCTTCTACTCGAAGATTGAAGATTAGGTGTACAGTTTGTCAGTCTTGTTACCCAATAGAGTACGCAACCCAACACTCAGCTGCTCTAAAGGGTGAGGATATGAGCAAATACACTTATCCAAGGGAAACAATGTAGAAGCGCTAACACCAAAGAGACAAGGAGAAGACCTGGACGAAATGTTTACGGCTTTACTTGACTTTGGAAAAGCAACACATAGCTATTCCAAAGGACAAGTAAAGAGGGGCAGTTGTAGACACCCAATTTCGTCCGAGGGGCATACAAACAAAGAAATGGACGTCTATCATCAAAGAATTGGAGCTCCCAAGCATGCAAACAATAGGACAAGACATCAGAAGGCCTAAAGCCCAAATACATTGGTTTTAGTGGCCCGGAACGGGCTATTCCAAAATCGGAATGGGCTGTTCCAAAATTGGAATGGGCCGTTCCAAGCCACAAAAAAAGGCCTAAAAACCTAGTATGGAACGGGCCCTTCCAAACCAGGCAAAAGGCCTAAAAATAATAGGCTGGAACGGGCCATTCCAAAATTGGAACGGGCCGTTCCAATCTCCTAAAAAAGGGTTAAAAACCATAACCGGAACGGGCCATTCCTAAACTGGAACGGGCCGTTCCGAGTTAATAAAATGGCCTAAAATCTCATCTTTGGAACGACCATTTCAGTCTACCAAATTACATGTTAATCTCACTTCTGGAACGGGTCGTTCCGATTTCAGAACGGGTCGTTCCAGTATACAAAATTTATACGTAACGACCAGATCCAGAACGGGCCGTTCCAATTTTGGAACGGGTCGTTCTGGATCCTTTCTGAAGTCTATAAATAGACAGCTTGGGCACAGTTCTCCAGACTCCAAAATTTCGTCCAGACTCCTTAGAGCTCGAAATTTCTCTCTTTTTCTCTATCTTTCTCTCTCTTGTATTTCTTGAGATTTTCTGAGGCATTGTAGTGTGAAAGGTTGCCACAAAGAACCTAGAATCTCGATATCGAAAGATTTAACAAAGCTTGATACAAGGTATTTTAATCAATCTTCTTCTCTCTCTTTTATCTCTTATTTTTTATAAATATTGTTATAATAAACGCAATCATGTAGATATTTCAGAGTCAATTGTTTAATTTAAATTTCAAGCATGTAAATAATTATCAATAGAAGGGGATTTAATATTTATATTATTGTTGTTTATAATGTTAACTTCGTCATAGGGTACCGATTAAGGGTGTTGTAGGGGTTCTTAATACCTTCCTTACACGTAACCGACCCCGAACCCAATTTTGGTTATTAAGGTCATTATTGGACTTTAAAAAACCTTTTCTTTTTCCAATGTTTTGAGTAAAACATTGGTGGCGAATCCTAAGAACCTATTTTCAAAATCATTGATTAAGGATTAGTCTGGCGTCCGGGCATTCCTTAATTGATGAGATCTTTAAAAGGATGCCTAAACCATAGGTCGCGAGATCGGGAATTTTCAGGTTGCGACAATTTGCATACTATATCATAGCAACAACATCATACCAAATAAAATCGGAGAGAGTAATTGATACCCGCACTACTTTAGCCTCTTCTTCTGCCTTCTACTTGAGTTCTCTCTGTTTGAAAATTGGTTAATATCCTTGGTTTTCTCTATTTTCCAAAAAGTTTCTTTTGTTCGTTATATTACAATATTTATAGACTCGCCACCGTTTTAATCTTGCTTTGGCAGCTAGTGTCAAGTTATGCTTTTGGAAGCATATATGGCAAAAGAGTGATCTTAGGGATATGTTGGTGGCTATGGCAGAAGCTTAGCAAGTTTGTTGGAGGAGATTCAAGAGCAACAGAAAAGTGTAGGATGACAAAAATTTTTGATACAGAGGAAGATATTGTTTCCTTCTTTCCCTGTCTTTTTTCTGATGCTTTTTTATTATTATTATTATTATTGTTTATATTTTTATTTAAGTTAAAATCTAGTTTGTAAATTACTTGTTCTTGATTCATTGATTTGGAAATTTTGAGAAAGAAATTAGATCTCATGCTCAACGTGACTAAGGTAGGGAACTCCCTTAGATCTCATGCTTGGCGTAATGAAATTCATCCTATCAGCTAGCCAGCCTCTACTAGACTCATGTCGGGCGTAATCTCATTACCTCCTAACTTCGTCTAGGTAGAGACCTTTTGCTTTGATCACACTTGACGCCACCCAAATGGGAGTCCAACGTTACGAAGTCATAGACTTTCCAATGCTATCACATTTGATGTCATTCAAACCACGCCCGTTTCCATCTCAACCTAAGATGAATCTATCTCCCCACGCTCGAGGTCACCAATCTTGTATTCGACATGAATGAGATAGAGACCTCTAGTTGGGATTATACTTGATGCCACATTAGAAATTTGCAAATGTAGACTTTGAAAATTGCCTCAAACTTACCTTAAATTTAGAAAATCCAACATGTATTGTATTCGTCCATATATACACATTCTTAACAACTCACTTTGCACCAAAATAACAACATAGAACTACAAAAGAGACCAAATCATCCAAAATTCATAGCAATGAACCAAAAACCTTGAAACTCAAACTTCCCCCCATACTATCTAAAATAAATCAAACCATATGCATTTTAATTCCAATCGGATGACATTAAGCTTGAACAACACCACAAAACCAACATTAATTTGTCCTAACTTCTGTCTCGTTTATCTTTATATGTTTTGTAGAACATTAACTTATGAAGTTCAATTTTTAACTAAAGTTTTATATACTTCCTTCCCTCAAGATCAACTAGACTTCTGATCATAAACTTTTAAAATTAACTAAATTCTTGAGAGTTTCTCAACTTTTAAAATATTACAACACACCTTAATCATCATATACATAATTATTGCTAAAACACAATAATTAACAAAGTTGCAATGTTACACATTTATATTTGAATAAACAATATATTAGTAGTATATTTTTTTTATTAAAGACAAAATATATTACGAGGCACAGAAATTAAATTAAAAAAAAATTAGAGACAAACCGTAGCCAGTACATCGTAGCAAGTTGCAACTCGGTAACTGAGCTGGAACTTTGTCGGTGGCAAGCTAAGTGCTTTTTTGGATTCATTTTTTTTTATTCATTAGTTGTTTAGTACTTTATTCTTTTGCGGGTCATTTTTTATGTACTCAATAACAATTTCGACACATGAGTTGCAAGAGAACACCGTTTTTTTTTTTTTTCAATAAACGGAAATCTATTGTAATGGTAAAATATAAACACCATTTTCTTTTTGTAGTTTAACAAAAACTTGAAAAAACAAAAAATTAAGCTCAATAATAAATATTATTTTTTAATCGTGTTATTGGTAAAAAAACAATTCAAAAATTAAAAAAAAGTATCCACTTTTACTAATTACATTTTTTTATTCACACTATTTGAATCTAAACTTTCCTTAAAAGAGATTGAATCTAAGTTGTAGTTTGGATAATTTTCTGTTTCTTTCCTCATTTGCGCATTACTATTTAAACGTTTTGGCTTGCGTTAACCAAAATAGGTAATTTATACATTTTTCCATATAAAATTTCGTTTTCATTAAGAAGTGACAATCCAACCTAACATCCCGAGAGATTTCAAAATCTCACCTAAATATAATGTCATATATTATAATGTTTATATTAATTATATGACGTTGTGTTTTTGTTAAGGGAGTGAATGAAATGAACACATTCCTATTTTTCGTTTTTGTGCTCGAGAGCCGACAACATTCCTTTTTAACTTTAAGATTTTAGTTTTAATAAAGCCAGATTAAAATCACTACCAAACATGGTCTTCAGGTTGTATTCTAATAAAATCATCACCATCTTCAACATTTGTTTTTATCTGAAAACAGACTTCAGATCTGGTTCATAAATTATTTATTATTCCAAGAGTTCGTTTTTCTATGAATGCATAAAAAAGAATTTATGCTCATAAATCAATCAGAAAACATTATCAAAACTAACGTAAAAAACCATTACCTTCCTATTTATAATTTTTTTAAAAATAAAATAAAAGCAAAGGGCAATTGTTGAGTAATTATAATTGTAAAAATAGTTTTTGAACGATTTTAAAAAGTGAAAAATGATATAAAAAGGAGTTATAGTAATAAATTTGTCGAGAAAATATGTAAACTTTTTTTTGTTAACATAGATGTTCTTAAAGTAATTATTATAAAAAAATTAATGTATAATATGCAAGTAATAGTTACAATTGTATAAAGAAAAAACAATATAATCTCTAATTCAATTGATTAGAGAATTATTCATGGTAATAAAATTATTTAAATGTATTTCTACGCATATTTCTAAGCCATCTCCTCCTAAGTATTTTATAATCATAGTCATGTCAAAACCTATTAATTATAATTATTATAAAAGTAAATAATTTTTCAATTATATTTTGGCTTAATTGCATTTTTATCCTTCAAGTATTGCAATTGTATAATTTTGATCCTCAAGATTTTAATTGGGTAATTTTAGTCCTTAAAGAATTACAATTGTGCAATTTTGGTCCTTTAATTTTTAATTCAATTTTAGTCCCTCAAATATCATAATTATGAAGTTTTAGTCTCTCTCATTACAAATTTAATAATTTAATATATAAATTAAAAGTTACTAACAGTAACTTTTATATTGGTTTGATATATATTTATATTTTTATAAAAGAATATTAATATATACTAAGTTATATTTATCAAATTATTAATTTATCTATAAATATACTAATAATATTATTAATATTAATTTATCAATAATATTATTAAAATAATAATATATAAATTTTATTTATTTAGTAATAATAATAAATATATATTATTTGATATATTAACAAAAATTATAATATACGTTAACTTGAATAGATAAATAATTGTATTTTTTTTAAATATTGTATATATATATATATAATTATATATATTAAAATTATTAAATTTGTAATGAGAGAGACTAAAATTGCACAATTATGATATTTGAGGGACTAAAATTGCACAATTATGATATTTGAGGGACTAAAATTGCACAATTATGATATTTGAGACTAAAATTATTCAATTAAAAATTAAAGGACCAAAATTACACAATTGAAATTTTTTAAGGACTAAAATTACCCGAATAAAATCTTGAAGATTAAAATTGCACAATTGCAATACTTGAGTGATAAAAATGCAATTAAGCCTTATATTTTATTGGTATATATACTATTTTCTATTTTCCCCTTAAAAAATACTAACTTTAATAAAAGTATTTATTTTTAGCATTGGTAGCAGATCTGATTTGAATTTTGAAGAAAAGCATTGACAATTTAGTTCCTAATTCCCCCTCCAATCAGATGAAAGAAGAAATTTCCGATCCTACCCTCACTTGAAGGAAAATCAGTGAGGCAGAGGAGATTAAAGTAATAACCGTAGCTATTGGTAACCGGAGAGAAGGTTTCACCTCGTTCTTCAATCTTCACCTCACCCCCTTATTATATCACACTCTCGGCCTCAAGTCTCAACGAACATAACAATTCGAAACACCTCAAAGTCACAGATCTATCTATCTATCTGTTTCTCTCTCTTCGTCGTTTCCATCTCAAACGCCATGGCGTTTTGGAGATCCCTCGCGTTCTCCGCGATCATTCTCTCGCTCTTCATCCACGGCGCTCTCTGCTTCTACCTCCCCGGCGTCGCTCCGCAGGATTTCCAGAAGGTTCGCTCCATTTCCATTTCCATTTTCATTTTCCATTTCGCGCGCATTTGTTTTCTTAGGTTTTCCGTTCCTTCAAATTTATCGCCTATTCGCTACGTAACCGCTCGATCTGTGTGTTCCAATCTGAGATCTGAGATGGACATGATCGATGCTATATTCGTTTTTGAATTGTTGCATTGTTTTTGTTTAGTTTGGTGGTTGAAGTTGTGATTTCCATTTTCCGGTTGTTGTTTGCGTTTCTTGAGTGATAATGAGGCGAACATTGCGGTGCTGCTGTCGGGAGATTATTAGTGTGTATTGTGTGTGGAAGTGTTGTTGTTGTTGTTATTGTTTGTGTTAATTTGACTTCGATCTGGTGTCGGTGGAAAGCTTAGTTACTTTGGTGATGCTAGTGTGACGCATTTTGATGGTTTGATCCGCTTTAGTTACTGTGATAATGTTAAAGTTTCTTGTGTAAATAGTTTTTTAACGCTGGCGGTTGGTTGAATTTAAGCTCAATTTGTAATTTTAGAAGCATGGAGACTTCTAAATGGTAGTTGTGTTGAATGCAAATTCATGTTAGACACTCGATGGAGACTTCAAATTTCAATTACTTAGTTGCATTTTTTTTTTTAATAATTTTTGTTAATTAAATTTTTATGTTAATGCTGATTGGAATATCTCAATAACTAGTATTTTTGCATGTGGAATGCACAGGTAAAATATTTATTATATATCATTAAATTTTATAAATTATATATATAAATATATAAATAAATATTATATTTGAATATATAAATCATATTTAAACTTTGTATAAATAGATATTTTTAAACATATATATTATATTTTAGATTTATGATAATTAATTTAATTATAGCGCGATATTATTTTTATTTATTGATAATTTATTTTAGAAGTATTAAAATTTAATTCATAAATAATTATGATAAGTAAAATTCAAATTTGATAAGTAATTAAAAAATTTCTAAATTCCCTCTCGTCGGAGAAAACCTCCAAAAATGTTTTTGTGCAAGATAGAGATTTGTGTTTAATTTATAAGGGTTGATTAGGTAAATTTTAGAAAACAAATTGTTTTGTCTGTATTCTGTAATGAATTTTGCTCATTTTTAAAATCACGAGTTCTTTCATGTGATTTAAAATTTTTAAGGTTTTGGAGATTTATTCTTAGAAGATTTTGGATACTAGGACTGGGAACTTAGTGGTGTAGAAAATGTTATGTTGTCGCAGAGATGAATTGTATTATTTTCTATTTTCATGTACTTTGTCCTGTTCCAATTAGAGAAATAATTAGAAGCTTAAAATTTGTATTTGTATTTGCCAGGAAAAGTGTAGAGTGAGACTATGAGAGCTGAGAAGAGCTAATATTGAATGTCCAATTATATATGGATAGTTAACATTGTTATACAAGAAACTAATGTTGACCATTTATGTAAGATTCAAATGTTAAGATTAGCTCACACTCTCACCATATACACACACATACTTACACTTTGTGTTAATTGTTTTGTGTTCTTTGAATGAGGTGAGTGGTATTAAATTTTGTCTGTTCTAAATATTGTCTCACAAATTCATTAAGAATCATGTCACTTTTAGCCAGTTTATTGCTTCTGCATCCTGTCAAAGACCGATAGGACAGTAGGACATCTACAGTTCTACACTTAATCATTAAGCTTCTTTGCATGATTTTTATCCCCCATATTTTCTCTGAACATGTTAACTACCAATCAGATGCATGATGCATTGGGTGTATGTAGTTAAGCTTTGGGCCTTCTTCATCTGTCTTATCAGTATTGTTTTCTGCCCTTATATTCCTGTATGTCCAGTCTTCTCTTTTAAATTAATAATAATGAATATCCATAATACATGCATAGATTTGCTTGACTGACTATTTTAATTTTTATATGGTGCAGGGAGATCCATTGCAAGTGAAAGTAAACAAATTAACTTCAACAAAGACCCAGCTTCCGTACACTTACTATTCTCTTCCTTATTGTCCCCCAGAGAAAATAGTGGATAGTGCTGAAAATCTTGGAGAAGTTCTTCGTGGCGATCGCATTGAAAATTCTCGTTATGTGGTAAGTTTCACGTGAAATGTGAAATGTTAATTCTTGCTTGATTAATTATGTTATGGTTATCAAGTGATTTACTCAGTGACATATTTGCAGTTTAAAATGCGTGAACCGCAAATGTGCAATATTGTGTGTAAGCTTAAACTTGATGCCAAAACTGCAAAAGAGTTCAAAGAGAAGATTGATGATGAGTATCGAGTAAACATGTATGGCATTCAGTATTTGTTGTATATTTTCATGCCACTTCTGTGCTGCAATCTTGTATCTTATAACGGATCTTCCTTTTCTTGCAGGATCTTAGATAACCTTCCTCTGGTTGTTCCCATAAAACGGGTGGATCCAGACTCTACTGTTTATCAACTTGGTTTCCATGTTGGACTCAAAGGGCAGTACAGTGGGGTATGCTCATTATTTTATAGGACAATGTTTATTGTTGTGATCATCACATGTTTTCTTGTGCTTACTTTGTTGAAATACACAGAGCAAGGAGGAGAAGTATTTTATTCACAACCATTTGGCTTTTACTGTCAAGTATCATAGAGATACACTAACTGAATCTGCCAGAATTGTGGGCTTTGAGGTTAAGCCATTCAGGTCAGTATTTTTGTGCTTGCTTTGTTTTATTAAGTTATTCTGTTTAAAAGTTGTGGTTTGTAGCAAGAGTGATTTTCCAAATATGAATGTTTCTGTGCAGTGTTAAACATGAATATGAAGGGAACTGGGATGACAAGACTCGTTTAACAACCTGTGACCCTCATGCTAAACACACAGTTGTCAATTCCAACAGTCCTCAAGAGGTTGAAGAGAACAAGGAAATTATCTTCACATATGATGTTGAATTCCAGGTGAGGTTATCTTGATTAAATATTACATGTGTACTTTCTTTGGTAGATATGGATGAGCTATTGGGCCATAAGCCAAGTAGTAGAAAATATGGTCTGAGAAGAGTCTGATTTATGAATCATGTCCAAGTAAATAAAATTCCTTGTTAATGGGCAGTTTGTCTAGTTTAATATGTTTTTATTTTTATTTTTCCGTAACTTCTTTATTGTTCCTTCTGTTCAAAGGGAGTCGTCTTCCTTGTTCTATTCCCCTCTTCCTCGTCCTATTTTCATCTTTGTCATCTTCTTTGACCTGCATCTACCTTTGACTACATTCAGGAGAGTGATGTGAAGTGGGCTTCAAGATGGGATGCCTATTTGCTGATGAGTGATGACCAAATTCACTGGTTCTCAATTGTTAACTCATTAATGATTGTTCTCTTTCTCTCGGGCATGGTAGCAATGATAATGCTGCGTACACTTTACCGTGATATTTCAAAGTACAATGAGTTAGAAACCCAAGAAGAAGCACAGGAAGAAACTGGTTGGAAGCTTGTCCATGGTGATGTTTTTAGGCCACCAAATAACTCAGATTTGCTGTGTGTCTATGTAGGAACTGGTGTTCAGTTTTTTGGAATGATACTAGTAACAATGATGTTTGCTGTCCTGGGGTTCCTTTCTCCTTCAAACCGAGGTGGGCTAATGACAGCCATGCTCTTGCTTTGGGTTTTCATGGGGATTTTTGCTGGTTATGCCTCAGCCCGCTTATATAAAATGTTCAAAGGTGGGGAGTGGAAGAAAATTGCCCTCAAAACTGCAATCTTGTTCCCTGCAATTGTTTCTGCCATTTTCTTTGTATTGAATGCTCTCATATGGGGACAAAAATCATCTGGAGCTGTGCCATTTGGAACAATGTTTGCCCTGATCTTTTTATGGTTTGGGATCTCGGTTCCTCTTGTTTTTGTGGGTGCTTATGTTGGATTTAAGAAGCCCGCAATTGAGAGTCCTGTGAAGACAAACAAAATCCCAAGGCAGATCCCTGAGCAGGCATGGTACATGAATCCAATCTTCTCAATTCTGATTGGAGGAATACTACCATTTGGAGCTGTTTTCATTGAGCTTTTCTTTATCCTCACATCAATCTGGTTGAATCAGTTTTACTACATCTTCGGCTTCCTCTTTTTGGTCTTCGCCATCCTCATTGTCACTTGTGCTGAGATAACCATTGTGCTTTGCTACTTCCAGTTGTGCAGTGAGGATTACTTGTGGTGGTGGCGTTCGTACCTCACATCTGGCTCCTCTGCTCTGTACCTCTTTCTTTATGCGACATTCTACTTCTTCACTAAGCTTGAAATCACGAAGTTAGTATCTGGGCTTCTGTACTTTGGTTACATGCTTATAGCGTCCTATGCCTTCTTTGTAGTAACCGGAACGATCGGATTTTACGCGTGCTTTTGGTTCACGAGGCTCATCTACTCCTCAGTCAAAATTGATTAGTTATAGCAATCAGTGGTTTGGATTAATCTACTACACTTCTTAAAGGATGAAGACCGTTTGTGTAAGGATTTTGAAATTCAGGTACTGTCATGTTCAGAATCAGATGTAACCTTATTCTATGCAATTTTGAACTGTGACGACACTGTTATTCTTTTGTTTCAATATCTTTTACTTGCCTGAGTTATCGAAGTATAGATTTTAAGGTACCCTGCAGTCTAACTTGGCTGTTTTCTGTGTTACTACTACTCGGGAGAATTACAAGTTGGCCCCTTGTCAGATGATTTTTTTATTATTAGCGTTGTAATAAAAATGATAGTGCGCACTCATGAGCATCGGTGCCTGTTGAACTCTCTTTTATCTTATCATTATTGTGCCAACCCGAACTGTTTATATTTTTGTTATTTTTCTGCAGTTGCATATATGAATTGGTATTTTCACATTTGATGGAATTGTTAGAACAGTGACGTTTGATAATGGGGGATTCTTTATTGTGCTGCCTGTTTTAGTATTTGTTTGTGCTATAGAAAATTCCCAAAGTATCTAGAGTAGGCGGTGGATATCTGTTTTGGTCACCACTTCCATCCTATTTTTAGTACTGTATTTGTACGAGCTCATTGATTTTTTGGTGTTGCCAGTAACTAACCGTCCAAACTAAAACTAAAAACGTCACTTGAATGACCTCTCTCATGTCTACGATTAACAAGAGAAATATTATAAGTCATTCTAACAACTTTATTACAAATAGAGTAATAAGGATGATGCCTGTTACACTCGACATTCAAGAAATGAAACTGCAATAGCAGAATCTGACTCTTCCACAAATTAGTCTTTAGATAGCCCTGTATCCTTGGCAAGCTTCATGCCATGTAAACAGCTCAAAGCTCAGTTTAGACAACCGAACACAATCCAATCTTGCACGAAAAGACTACCATGAAAGTTCCATGGTGATCACGAATGATTCCCCACAAACAGCTCTGAACCAGCCACTCACGAATGATTCCCCACAAACAGCTCTGAACCAGCCACAACTGCCGCGTCGCAATTCAATTTAAGAGCACCTTCAGGAGGCAAGGTCCAAGGTATATGACTCTGAGGCAAAGGATAGTCAGTACCACGACCTGGCTTAAGTGGAGATGAGAAAGCCTACAAAATACTAGAAGTCTTAGCCTGTATATGAACTACAATACTAAAAATAAAAATATTAGGATATGTATTATTGAAAACAACATTGTTTCGCATAATCCAGATATCATCCAGAGCAACAACAAACATAGTTTCTCCCTGTTGAAGCAGATTCCACTCTAGCCAAAGCATCCACTCCAATGTAAAGAACTCACCATTCAGCATACCGTTAAAATGTTTACTCCACACACTTCTCGCCACTGTATAGTTATGCATAGCATGCATTAAAGTTTGAGGCTCTTCATGACAAATTGGGCATAAAGGATCATTTCTCATGCCTCTCTACGCATACCCGAAGTTATTGATGATACCTGAAGTTATTATTTGAGATCTAGCTTTTATGCTCTAAGGCCTTTTGACAGGAGGTACTATTTTATTTCAAGGTACTGTTTTATTTTTA
The DNA here is from genome assembly GCF_000230855.2 of Cajanus cajan. Lineage (NCBI taxonomy): Eukaryota > Viridiplantae > Streptophyta > Magnoliopsida > Fabales > Fabaceae > Cajanus > Cajanus cajan. Next base: position 47,174,342 of record NC_138525.1, read on the forward strand.
TGGAGTTAATATGGTATAAAAGAGTTATATTTCATTAAATTTAAGAAGTTTTTTTTTTTGCACGAAATAAACGTCGCGGACAATAACAATTAGGGATGTGTTTGGATTAGTTTTTAATTCTACTAAAAACAATTACAAAATGACGTTGAAGACTAAAACAATAAATAAATGTTTCATTTTTTAACCATAATTTTAGGAGTCATAATCCAGGAGGGATTCAAACATGGTGCTATTAAAGCAACGCTTAAGGAAAGTGAAAGAATATGAATTTCCAAGCAACTCATCTGAGTGTCACAGAAGTTGCTTAGGTTGCGAACTAGGTATCAAAGGTCATAATATCAGGAAAAAGTAAGGGAATATCAATTTATAAGCAACTCTTCTGAGTGTCCATAAAGTTACATAATGTAACAAAAAAGCTTAGGCAGCGAACAAAGTACAAAGCAACATGCATTTGCTTTGAATATACATATCCTACTGATCAATTCTCGAAAGAACAAAAAGAAACTGAAATTTCCCTTATGCTATATCCCCAATTTTTCACTTTTAAGCTTCTATTATATATATATATATATATATATATATGTATATATATATATATATATGTATATATATATATATATATATATGTATGTATCAGATGATTTTATAACAAATAACCTGAATTTAGTATTACCTTTAAGAAGATTCAAAGAACTTGCCATCAAATAGCATATCCAAATTAAGAAATCAATTTGAGATCTTAACTTTCTTTTTGTAGTTCCTTGGTTGCTACTTAAAATTTAAGAATACTCGCTAATTTTCATTTTAATGATAAAATTTTAAATTCTTAACTCATTTTTAGTAAATTTGTTTTGAGAAATGTTAAAATATAGACTAGTTCAATGATAAAATTTTAAATAATTGACTTACTTTACTTTCTAATTAATCTTTTTAATTAAAATAATTTTTTAATCTTTAAATTTATCCTTTTCAATTCTTCATCGTCTCTAAGATTTCTGATTTTTTTTATTTATTATTTTTAGTGTTTATTGTCATTTTTTTTTAAATTGTCTATTTAATATTCATGTAGTTTAGATTTTCAATTTGTAAAAAACATCTCAACAATAAATTTCACAAGTGGAAGTACAATTTTAAAAAAAATAAGTTTAACAAAATGAATGAGACCCAAAATAGAATTAATACTACTTTCAAATTCAACAAAAAAAACAACGTAAAAAATAAAATTAACAATAAAAATTAAAATAATTAAAAAAAACTACAAGAGTAAAAAGATCTATAAACTATAAAAACTATAAAAAAAAATATAATAATTAAAAAAAGTATTTTAAATTATAAAATTTTAAAAAAATAATAAGTTAAATTATAATGACAAAAAAAGAATTTTAACCAATTCTTAACTTATTTTTAGTAAATTTATTTTGAAAAATGTTATAAAAAAAAATACTCTTTGATACTCTTGTTGAAAACGCTCATTTTGATTTTGTTAAAAATTATTAATCGAAAACTATAAAATTTTACATCTGTTATAAAGAAAGATAAATAGAAAGAGCAAAGAAGACAATATAAGATAGAGAAAAGAATCTGACTAGTGTATAATCTTTGGCAGAAAACTAACCTATTTATAAGTACATGTGGTAACTGAATAATTACACAATAAAGGGAATAATACATAACGGAAATATAAATGGTAATGATTGATAATGAATATTGGCATCCACTAATTAAGCCACTAATTATTATTCATAACACTCACCCTTAGATGTCCAATATTTAGAATGTGCCTTGTTAAAACCTTACTAGGAAAAATCCTTTGGGATAAAAACCTAGTGAAGGAAAAAGAGTACATCATTCATAAATATTTATTTCTCCCTCTCATGCATACAATCTTTAAGACGACGGAGTCCAATCTTGTGTATCAATTGTTCAAAAACTTTTCTTGGAAGTGACTTTGTAAAGAGATCTGCTAAGTTGTCACTTGAGCGGACTTGTTGAACATTTATATCACCATTCCTTTGAAGATCATGAGTAAAAAAATTTTTTGGTAGAATATGCTTTGTTCTATCTCCCTTTATGTATCCATCTTTCAATTGTGCAATACATGCAGCATTATCTTCATATATAATTGTCGATGTCATTTTTCCAGAAGATAAACCACAATTTTCCCGTATGTGTTGAATCACAGATCTTAGCCAAACACATTCACGATTTGCCTCATGTAATGCTAAAATTTCAGCATGATTAGATGAAGTGGCTGATATGTTTGTTTTACGGATCGCCATGAAATGGCTATACCACCACTTGTGAACAAATATCCTGTTTGTAATTTACCATTACGAGGATTCGACAAATAACCTACGTCTGCATAACCATTTAGTTCTGGTTTGGAAATATTTGAATATAATAACCCCATATCCATTGTACCTCTAAGATAGCGAAGGATTTGTTTAACTCCATTCCAATGTCTTCATGTAGGTGAAGAACTATATCTTGCTAACAAATTAACAACAAATGCTATATCGGGTCATGTATAATTAGGAAGGTACATTAGTGCTCCTATAGCACTAAGATATGGTACTTCAGGACCAAGTATTTCTTCATCCTTTTCTTGGGGTCTAAATGGATCTTTATTAACATCTAAAGATCTTACAACCATGGGAGTGCACAATGGATGTGATTTGTCCATATAAAACCTTTTAAGCACCTTTGTTATATAAGCTTCTTGATGCACAAGAACCATTTTCTAAGTATTTAACTTGCAGTCCTAGACAAAACTTTGTCCTTCCTAGATCCTTCATTTCAAATTCTTTCTTTAAGCAATCTATTGCTTTTGAAAGCTCTTCAGGAGTTCCAATAATGTTTATATCATCTACATAAACTACAATTATGGCAAATCCATTTTGAGATCTTTTAATAAATATACACGGACAAATTAGATCATTTTTGTATCCTTCTTGTAATAAGTATTCACTTAGTCAATTATATCACATACGACCTAATTGCTTTGGCCCATATAGGGACTTATTTAATTTAATCGAATAATCTTCTCTAGAAATTGCATCGTCAGACAAATTAAATCATTCTAGGAGTTTCATATAAATGTCAGCATCAAGAGAGTTATATAAATATGCTGTAACTACATCCATTAGATGTAAATTAAGTTTTTCATGTACAACCAAACTAATTAAATATCGAAAAGTGTTTGCATCTACTACAGGTGAATATGTCTCTTCAAAATCAATATCGGGTCTTTGTGAAAAACCTTGAGCAACTAGTCTTGCTTTGTATCTCACAATTTCACCATTTTCATTTCGTTTTTGCACAAAAACCCATTTGTATCCAATTGGTTTTACACCTTTTGGTGTACATAGTACTGGTCCAAAAACTTTTCGTTTAGCAAGTGAGTCTAATTCTGCCTCAATTGCATCTTTCCATTTTGGCCAATCATTTCTTTGTCGACAATCGTTGATGGACTTTGGTTCTTGATCCTCAATATCATTTATTTCATTTAGCGCTATATTATATGCAAATACATCATCAATATTGACATTGTTTCGATTCCATCGTATTCCATTCATGACATAATTTATTGAGATCTATTCATTTTCAATAATTTCAGGTACCTGAATTTCTTCTAGAACTGAAATATTGGTTATGTCAGAGGAATCTTTTTGAGTTTGTACATCCTCAATTTGGTCATTTTGCTCTTTAACTCCCTTTTTTATTCGAGGATTCTTATCCTTGGAACCAATTGATCTACCACGCTTCAGGCGTATTTGTGACTCGTTTGTAGTATTAAATTGTCCAACAGGGACTTCGACTCTTATTGGAGCATTAGCCGCTGGTACATATGACTTAGTCACCCTTTTTGTATCTGTGAATACATTTGGTAATTGGTTGGCTAGATTTTGCAAATGAATTATCTTTTGAACTTCTAGTTCACATTGTTTTGTACGAGGATCAAGATGAGATAATGATAATTCATTCCAAGTAATATCTTTTTCTAGCTGTTTTTGTTCTCCCCCTAATGTTGGGAAGATCAACTCATTAAAATGGCAATCGACAAACCTAGCCGTAAATAAATCTCATGTTAATGGTTCAAGATATTTTATTATAGATGGAAATTCATACCCAACATATATTCCGAACCTTCTTTGATGACTCATTTTGGTTCTTTGAGGGGGGGCAATTGGAACATATAAAGTACACCCAAAGATTCTCAAATGAGAAATATTAGGTTGCTCACCAAAAAACAACTGTAAAGGAGAGAATTTGTGATAATTTGTTGGCCTGATGCGAATTAATATTGCGGCATGTAAGATTGCATGCCCCCAAGTTGACATTGAAAGTTTTGATCTCATGATTAATTGTCTTGCAATTAGTTTTAAACGTTTGATAAATGATTCTGCAAGTCTATTTTGTGTATGAACATGTGCTAATGGATGTTCAATATCAATTCTAATGGATATACAATACTCATTAAAAGCATGAGATGTGAATTCACCAGCATTATCCAAATGAATTTTCTTAATTGGATAATCAGGAAAATGAGCTCTTAATCTAATTAGTTGAGCTAATAATCTCGCAAATACCTGGTTGCGAGTTGATAATAGACAAACATGTGACCATCTTGTTGATGCATCAATTAAAACCATAAAATATCTAAATGGTCCACATGGGGGGTGTATTGGTCCACAAATATCACCTTGTATTCGTTCTAAAAATAAGATAGATTCATTTCCAATTTTTGCTGGTGATGGTCTAGTTATTAACTTTCCTTGGGAACAAGCAATACATGAGAAAATATTTGATTGAAGAATCTCCCGACTATTCAATAAATGTCTGCATGAATTTTCAATTATTTTTCACATCATGATAATCTCAGGGTGACCTAATCGATCATGCCAAACCTCAAATTTATTTTAATTTGTAAACTTCTGGTTTACAATAGTATGTGTTTCAACTGTATTAACATACATGCAATACAGTCTATAAGAGAAAACAGGTAATTTTTCCAATACTTCCTTTTTATTCAAGTGGATTTTTGTGATACAAAGATATTCTACATTCTCTTCATTGTTTGTTTCAATATGAAACTCATTTAAACGAATATCCTTGAAACTTAATAAGTTTCTATAAGACTTAGAAGAATATAATGCATTTTTAGTATGCAACTTCGTTCCTCTTGGTAACAATATATTAGCTCTTCTGGAGCCTTCAATTATATTTGTAGTACCATATATGGTACTAACTTTGATTTCTTGCATCACTAAATTTGAAAAGAATTTATTATTCTTAAGAATCGTGTGAGTCGTTGCACTATCAGCGAGACACATATCTTCATTATTGATGCTATGATCAATATCCATTCTTCATAAAATTAAAAAAAATTGTAAATAAGCAATATATATGATAAAAGACAAGAAGACAATAATTTTTGGGAAAAAAAAATTTAACGATAATTTATATGTTAAAAAAAATTATAATTCAATAACATCAAAACATAAGAAATACCCAAAATCCAATAAATAAAATATGGAAAAAAAAATATTTTTGAACACTCCCATCACCAATAAGGTGATCAATTTTTCCATTCAGATCAGCAAAGAAATTAGCAACATCCAAGTGAGTAACATCCATATGACCATAATCTGAATCACCTTCTTCTTGAGCATAATGTGTCTCTATCTTCTTTTTCTTATTAATTGATTCTTGGTAAAGTTCAACAAAATGCTTTAGTGTACAACAAGTACGTGACCAGTGACCCTTGACACCACAACGATAACATTTGTTTTTCTCGTGTTTGTTATCATGTCCATCCATTTCCTTCTTATTTTTCCCATTATTTTTTCACTTCTGGTATGAAAAATTGTTTTTTACCTCATAACCATGACTACGACCGCCTTTACTACCACGACCACGACCACGGCCACGATTATTTTCACGGCTATGACCATAGCCTTGACCACTAGTTTCTTTATCATGTGTTGCAACATTCACTTTTGGGAATGGAGCAGAACCAGTTGGTCGAGCCTCATGATCTTTTAATAAAAGCTCATTATTTTACTCAGCCACAAGGAAGCAGGAAATTAATTCAACATATTTCTTACACCCTTTTTCTTGATATTACTACTGTAGAAGCACATTAAATGCATGAAAAGTGGAGAATGTTTTTTCTAACATATCTTCATCAGTAATTTTTTCTCCACACAATTTCAATTTAGAAGTAATGCTAAATATTACAGAATTATATTCACTTACAGATTTAAAATCTTGTAACCGTAAATGCATCCAATTTGGGAGAATCACAGTCTTTTGGTGGTCATTAATTATTCCAAAGAAGAAGTGAGTCTTTTATGGTAAAATATTCAATTTTTAACCCTTTATGAAAGTGATGAAAAAGAAAAATCATAACTTTAGCCTTATCTTGGTTAAATGCTTTGTTTTCTTCTTTAATATGTAGACACCCAATTTCGTTCGGGGGGCATACAAACGAAGAAATGGACGTCTATTATCAAGGAAATGAGCTCCCAATCATGGAAATATCAAGACATGACATCAGGAGGCTAAAAGCCCAAAAAAAAGCTAGTTTTAGTAGCCCGGAACGGGCTGTTCCAAAACTGGAACGGGTCGTTCCAATTTACAAAAAAGTGCCTAAATCCCTAAACTGGAACGGGCCGTTCCAAAATCGGAACGGCCGTTCCAAATTTGGAACGGGCCGTTCTAGGCTCTTTAAAGAAGGCTAAAACACACGTTTGGAACGAGCCATTCCCAGATTGGAACGGGCCGTTCCAAATAACAAAAAAAGGCTTGAATTTTTCATTTGAAACGGGCCGTTCCAGAATGACCTTTATGTGTTAAACGAGCCTCCGGAACGGGCCGTTCCGATTTCAGAACGGCACGTTCCAATACACTAAATTAACACATAACGGCCAGATCCAGAACGGGCCGTTCCAATTTCGGAACGGGCCGTTCTGGACCCTGTCTGAAGCCTATAAATAGGAATCTCGACCACATTTCTGAGGACCTCCAAAAATTTCGTCCAAAGCTCCATAGAGCTCGAAATTTCTCCCTTTTTTTCTCTCTCTCTCTCCTATTGTACTTCTTGAGTTTTGTGAGGCATATTGTAGTGTGAAAGGTTGCCACAAAGCACCTAAAACCTCCATAGTTGAAGATCAAATAAAGCTTGTTACGAGGTATTACTCATCAATCTCTTGTTTTATCTTTCTCTTCTTTTATTTTACATTGTTATAATAAAAATAATCATGTAGATATTTTAGAGTCAATTGTTTAATTTAAATTTCAAACATGTAAATAGTCATCAATAAAAGGGGATTTAATATTTATATTATTATTATTTATAATGTTAATTTCGTCATAGGGTACCGATTAAGGGCGTTGTAGGGGTGCTTAATACCTTCCCTACACGTAACCGACCCCCGAACCCAATTCTGGCTATCAAGGCCATTATTGGACTTTTAAAAACCTTTTCTTTTTCCAATGTTTTGAGTAAAATATTGGTGGCGACTCCATGAACCTATTTTCAAAACCATTAATTAAGGATTAGTCTGGTGTCCGAGCATTCCTTAATTGATGAGACTTTTAAAAGGATGTCTAAACCATTAGCTGAAAGATCATAAATTTTCGGGTTGCGACAGATGGCGACTCCACTGGGATGTTTAAAGAGGGTCAGGCCCATTTAATTGACGAAGTTAATAAAATAAAAATAATAATTTAAATATTTTTCTCCTTTATTTTATTTATTTGTTTGGCTTTAATATCTGTTTGTTTGCTTATTTAAATTGCGCACTTGTTTGAAATAAAATTGTACACAAACCTTTGCACACAATAGTTTCCCCTACACCCGGGGGCATGAGGGTATTAAACATAGGGAGTGGTTGACGTACGATCGGCCCAAGTTTGGCCTTAGAGCCTGCGAGCCTTGTCGGAAATCACACTCAAGGTGATAACCAGTTACTCTAGCCCGAAATACTGCGACAGACCTTAGAGTTTGCCAGTAACGACGACAGAAATACTGGGTCTCTATAATGGGGGCACCTTGGGAGCCTTAAACACCAGTGAGATTAGAACCGTCCCATACAACACACTTTTCTTGACAAGGACCACAGACCAAGGATTTGATCATGATCGTTCGTGGGTGTACGTGGATTGAGCATATGTGTGTGCATTTGTTTGTATTATTTTATTCTAATAAGGTGGATTGGAATTTTATAATAAGCAAACAATAAAGATAATAATAATAAAAATAATAATAATAAAATTTTATACCCCTTTGTACATTCTTAGGTGAGCATTCCATTAACATCATATAGGTAGTTTCCTTTTTGTAAAAAAAAAAATTAATAAAAGAAATCTCGTCTTTACCATGCATCATTCCCTTTAGATAATAGAAACATGATAAAGATTAGGAAAAAAAAATGACATGCATTCTAGATTAGCTCATTAATTTCATTCATTTTATTTTATTAGCTAAGGAGGATTAGGTTACCGTATGGGTAGAAAGTTAAGAAAAGAAAAGTGAATGCTCTAATATACGACAGTATCTGCGTTATAAAGAAAAAGCCCAAATCAATTTTTTAAAAATATACTATGGTTGGGCCCTTGCTTCAGTATGTTTGTTGAAGTAAGTCTTCTTAGAATCTAATATAGATTCTCACTTAATACTGTTGAAATCTATTCGAGCATTCACAAATAAACAAATCAATGAGACTGATATTTATTATTCTCAACTTTCTCTACATTCTGCATTACATTCATTTAGAACATATCCCTCCTTGTAAAAGAATAAATAAGAATAAAAGGGGAAATTAACCTATGTGCGTAAATCGGAAGTAATGAAAACAAGCCATGCATAAAGAGTTAAGGGTAAAGAACTCCACAATCATTAAGACGCCAACTCTTACCCTAAGAGGATAAAGCCGTGTCGCGCAACCGTGAAATCCAAAGGGAATGGATGGATCCACACTCTTAACGAGTTGCAAGCTAATAAAGAGAACCTAAGGATGACGAATCTCTCAAACACTAAGGCAAAACGATTAGAGCTTTCTCAAAAGGTGATTTCAACAAGAGAGAAGCATTGCTTGTCAAGAAGCTGCTAGAATGAAAACCCGCAAAGGGCGTTCTAGGAAAAAAAAATGTCTGTTCGAGCTGAAAATCGAGAGACAGCTTGAATGTTCCTCTTCAGATTTCATAGAAAGCTCTATCATCGCTTCTCCCCATTCCTACATCTCAGGAAAGATACGGGTTGAGAAAACCTTCATGAGAGAAGAAGCCAAAGGCCCTCCCTCTACACGAAATCTTCTGAAGCGCCACATCCAAGCAAGTGGAGGACTAGCTCTACAGTTAGATGACCTAAGCCTCTCTAAGGGGCAACCTTCTTCTTTTTCTTTGTGTACGAATCACGAACTTGGGGCATGCCCGGGCCCTCAAGCTACATTAAATGGGCACGTGTAAATTGACAATTCTATTTTAATGCCATACACTTTTCTACTTCATTTCTCTTCTCCCTTTTCTCTACTCTAAGCCTCGTCAACAAATCCTAAATGAACAAGTACATTTAAAATAAGGACGTCATTAGAAACAATGGCTTTATACAAAAAAAATATAAAGATCAATCAAACTTGGCATAACTTGTGGATAAAAGCCCAAATGAAATCAGTGCAAGGGGCATCCCCCTCTAATGGAGTAATGAAAGATGATCACAAATGCTGCAAAGACAAAGGCCCGACAGGAAACCCACTAAGGGGGCTGCGCAAAAGTTAGGGCAAGATCTGCTAGGCAACCCACAATTAACAAGGGTAGCCTAGGCAAAAGTAAGGATCAAAAGAAAATGTCCGCTAGGGAACACATCTCAAGTAACCTAGGCAAAAGTTAGGACAAAGCAGCATCCCGACCTGAAAACTAAAAGGCGACTCGAGAAGATCATTTAATCAATATGAAATCCCAAGTCATGGCTTAACTCTAAAGGAAATAATAAGCTAACGCGGAAAATGATTTCCTCACTTTGAATGTACTTGTGCATCAGCCTAAACCACTAGCCTACTTTGACCAGCCATTCTTCTATAAACCATTTTTGAAAAAAATCCTTTCTACCAAAACTTTTACAAAAAATATATATATATATCCTCTTCCTTTCTTTTCTTTTGACCTATATGGCATTAAGATAAATTTGAGAGATACACGGAGTATGCACAATGAACACTCACAAGGAAAAGATGGAGGTGTCCTAGAACAGAGTCTAGGTACACCTAATCTAAGGGCTAACATATCATATCCGGTACAAGCGAGAGGGCTGAACTACGCAAACCTTAGGTTAAAGAAGCAACACTGAATTCGACAAGGCTAAAGGATAACAATCCATGTCATTGATCAATGCGCATAGATTAATTTCTTGAAAGTAAAAATAAATTTGCATTTTGAGCATTAGCATAGAAGCATCATTGCATAACATGCATATGGCACAAGCGTGCACAAAAGGGTATAAGTTTTATAAAAATAAAAAATAAAAATAAAAATCCAATTCATTCCTGCTTCGCATTTTCTTTTGCATTCTTGCATTCTTTGTGTGTGTCTATCTATCCCCTGTCGGAGGAATCAAGAGGCCGAAGCACTCATAAAAAAGATCAACAACTAGACAGTGCCTTAAAGCCAAGGTCATGTCAAAAAGCATAGCCCCAACAAGGCATTCCATACAAGTGGTTTCATATAGCCACCAAGAAATAAAACACATGTCAACAGAAAGACGGGATAGAACCGGACGAGGAAGAATAATCAAGTCCACAAGCATGAAAAGGCTATCACGCCCTACTCCTCAATTGAAAGAAGGATGATTCAAGAGAATGCCAAGACTAGGAATGGTCTCCTTACCAAAGCCAGGAGTGACTTCCAAAATAATACTTGTCAATAAATATTAAGCAAATAACATCATCATGGGATGGGATCCCTCCACCAATGATGATAACAAAAGATAAAACAGAAAAAGGCAAGCTTCATACATGATGAAAAAGCCGAAGCATTTATAAAAATAGTAGAAAAAGGCAAGCTTCAAATATGAAAAAGCCGAAGCTAAGAAAACAAAATTTAGAGAAAAAAAAAAAAAACCTATTACAAGCAGGGACAACACCAGAATCTCTGTCAACCATCTACTCCTTTGCCCCAACACAAGGGCACCACTTATCAACAATCCTCGTCAAGGGGCAACCACATCATCAACACCAGCAGACGGCCTGGAGAGGCTATGAAAATACTACGGCCTGGAGAGGCTATAAAAATACTACGGCCTGGAGAGGCTATGAAAATACTACGGCCTGGAGAGGCTATGAAAATACTACAGCCTGGAGAGGTTTCGAAAATACTACGGCCTGAAGAGGCTACGAAAATACTACGGCCTGAAGAGGCTAAGAAAATACTACGGCCTGTAGAGGCTACAAAAATACTACGGCCTGTAGAGGCTACGAAAATACTACGGCCTGCAGAGGCTACGAAAATATTACAGCCTGCAGAGGCTACGAAAATACTACAGCCGACAGAGGCTACGAAAATACTACGGCCTGAAGAGGCTATGAAAATACTATGGTCTGGAGAGGCTATGGAAATACTCCCTCTTAAACAAGTTACAAATAAAGGGACACACCATCACAAGAAGAACAATGGAACATCTACTCGAAGACTGAAGATCAGGTGTACAGTTCGTTAGCCTTGTTACCCAATAGAGTATGCAACCAACACTCAACTGCTCTGAAGGGCAACGATACGAGCAAATACACCTATCCAAGGAAAGCAACGTAGAAGCATCACACAAAGAGACAAAGAGAAGACCCAGACGAAATGTCTACGTCTTTACTTGCCTTTGGAAAAGCAACACATAGTTATTCCAAAGGACAAGTAAAGAGGGGCAGCTGTAGACACCCAATTTCGTCCGGGGAGCATACAAACGAAGAAATGGACGTCTATTATCAAGGAAAGGAGCTCCCAATCATGGAAATATCAAGACATGACATCAGGAGGCTAAAAACCCAAAAAAAACGCTAGTTTTAGTAGCCCGGAACGGGCTGTTCCAAAACTGAAACAGGCCGTTCCAATTTACAAAAAGTGCCTAAATCCCTAAACTGGAACGGGCCGTTCCAAAATCGGAACGGCCGTTCCAAAATTGGAACGGGCCATTCCAAGCTCTTTAAAGAAGGCTAAAACACACGTTTGGAACGGGCCATTCCCAGATTGGAACGGGCCGTTCCAAATAACAAAAAAAGGCTTGAATTTTTCATTTGAAACGGGCCGTTCCAGAATGACCTTTATGTGTTAAACGCGCCTCCGGAACGGGCCGTTCTGATTTTGGAACGGGCCATTCTGGACCCTGTCTGAAGCCTATAAATAGGAATCTCGGCCACATTTCTGAGTACCTCCAAAAATTTCGTCCAAAGCTCCATAGAGCTCGAAATTTCTCCCTTTTTTCTCTCTCTCTCCTATTGTACTTCTTGAGTTTTGTGAGGCATATTGTAGTGTGAAAGATTGCCACAAAGCACCTAAAACCTTCATAGTTGAAGATCCAATAAAGCTTGTTACGAGGTATTACTCATCAATCTCTTGTTTTATCTTTCTCTTCTTTTATTTTACATTGTTATAATATAAATAATCATGTAGATATTTTAGAGTCAATTGTTTAATTTAAATTTCAAGCATGTAAATAGTCATCAATAAAATGGGATTTAATATTTATATTATTATTATTTATAATGTTAATTTCGTCATAGGGTACCGATTAAGGGCGTTGTAAGGGTACTTAATACCTTCCCTACACGTAACCGACCCCCGAACCCAATTCTGGCTATCAAGGTCATTATTGGACTTTTAGAAACCTTTTCTTTTTCCAATGTTTTGAGTAAAATATTTGTGGCGACTCCATGAACCTATTTTCAAAACCATTAATTAAGGATTAGTCTGGTATCCGAGCATTCCTTAATTAATGAGACTTTTAAAAGGATATCTAAACCATTAACCGCAAGATCAGAAATTTTCGAGTTACGACATAATAGAGTCTCCAAGACTCATTACATCTAAATGTATTTCAGTATCTAATATTCAAGATAAATAATTCTTTCCTATAATGTTAAGAACAACAAATTCAAGTTTCGCAATATTTAACATGTTCAGTACTATCATAAAAAAGAGACAAAATTAGGAAAGAAAAAAAATCATAAATAACCATAATTATTAGTTATTAATAGTACTTTAATAATAGAATCAAATTATCTCTAATTTAATATATATTATCACATACAAAATAAATAAAATATATGATAAATATATATATATATATATTGATATGACATAAAAAAATTATTATAAAATATTTAAATTAATAACATGAATAGAAAATACATGTCATAATATTATTATTATTAGACAGAGTAAATGTATATAATATATAAAATATATCATGTCAATAAAACATAAATATTTTTCACTTTTGATAAAAAATTAATAAAATAATAAAAGTTGAACATTCTTCTTTGATAATGTCTTCTATACATTTTAAAAATGTACGAAAAATTTCTATTTCATTCTATCTTCAAAATTACTATAATGTCTTCAGGATTACTTTGATTTATAATAATATAAATAATATAAATATTTGATAAAAATTTTATTATAAAAAATATTTGTCTTGAAAAATATGACCTTCTTAAAAAAGAAAAAAAAAATCTTCACAATTTTCTCTTGTAATTGCAAGACCAATAAATAAAAGACTATCATGTTGATAACGTGTTATAAAAAAGATAATTAAAGAGAGTAAGAAGACAATATACTTTCCTACTTTCCCAAAGATTATACACTAATCAGATTATTTTCTCTATCTCTATCTCATATTATCTTCTTTGCTCTCTCTATTTATTTTTCTTTATAAGAACATCACATTTATTATATTCAGTTCAGCTACACTGAGATGGAACCAGTTGAATTATATAAGAACCAATCAACGGTCAGCTTTTTTAAATTAATAAAAATGTGACTTCAAAGGCCACAGACAGGACCTTAAACAAGCCAACCTTTAAGATTACTCCGTATACTTACTCACCCCTACATTTATTGACGAAATACTATTTATATCCTCATATTTGGAGGACCAATTTTGACAGTTTGAAAATGATTTCGGAACAGGAAGATTAGGCAAATTTCAGTGATTAGAGATTAAGAGTTCGGTTAAAAATATATTAAAAAAAAGGGCATGAAGAAGAACAATGCATTATTCATATTGCATCACGAAATTGCATGACCAGTTAAACACAGACACACACACAACGACATGAAATGAAGAAACAACAAAGAGTAGTCATTGACACCTTTGAACTAAAATTGAAAGTTAAAGAAAAGTGGTATATATATAGTATATTATATAATAATGTCACTATTTCTTAGGGTGAGTGTCTTCAGGGTTTGCAACTCCAACAGAAACCTTGGCAACATCCTTAGCACTAGCCTCAGGCTTCTTCTTGGAGTATAAGACTGTGTATCCCACTGCAGCAGTAATAAGCAAACCTGCTATGGTCATGGTAGTGAAGTTGTAAGGAAGTGATTTTCTCTGATGAAGTACTTCGGTGGCTCCATGGCCTGGGGGTCTCTTTGAGGCTTCGGCTTGTGCTTTTTCTGGATCCATTTTCTTCCACTCTTCTTTTCCTTCACCCATGACTTTCTCTTTTCTTTCTCTATATGTGAAATATTACTATTATTATCACATAAACGATTACTCCTGCATGCATCGAATAAACCATGAAGATGTTGTTGGCCACGTATCACCCCAACATGGCTATCTTCTCAACACGTATGCCTACGCGTCATTGAAGGGGCCACGTGTGCTTCCACGAATTGAAAACGCAAGCTATACCTAGTTGGTGCACACCTCATGCATGCATGCATGTTACCATGCACTTTTCAATTGGGAAATTGTTTATTATATATATACTGTTGTATATAAGAGGTTGTTTGTATATACTTTATAAGTATTTTTTAAAAAAAAAATTCTAGCCAAAAGTAGGTTTTTGTAGAGGTAACACATGTACTTAATTTTCTTGTATTTCGAGATGGTTTTGAGTGCTGTTTATTATATGGCAGCAAATCATTTTTGCAAGTCTTCGACTTGTTCTGATCACATCTCGTGGTCTTAATTATCAAGTTTTGTGGTTATAAAATTTGTTTTGCCTTTAAAAAGAAAAAAAAATAGATGTTTTGTTTAGATGTAGGAAAAGTTACAATCAAAATTTATGTAAATGTAAGAATAATCAGCATTCTTAGGAAGAAAATTATTAGTACGTGATTGTTTTTTCATTCATAGTACTGAAATATTTAAGACTATTTAAAGAAAGTCAAATCTTTATTTTATGCAATTTCGATCCGTTAATTCAAAGAAATTATAAATAAATAAAAATTGTATAGTGAATTAAAATTTTCATGCTATTATTGTTGAAAAAAAATTCTATTAGATCCGATGTCGCTTTGATTTTAGATAAAGAAATCTCGTTTAAATTTAAATAATTTTGTCGTCATTATTGGACGACAAAGCAATCAAGAATCTGTTTGGAGTATCAAAGTGAATTAATACAATCCACTTTTGGTGAGAAAAAAAAAAAAAAAAACCTAAGTCAATCATAAATAGGTGAGAGTTAATTGAGTTGTCTTAACAAAATAAATATATAAAAAAAATTAAAAATAGAAAATAAATATTTTTAATTAGAACACATATTATAGGATCGATTTGTTTGAATTTAAAAAGAATATTGTTAAAAACTAATTTTTTTTAAAAAAAAACTTTGAATTACTTTTAAAAAGCCAAAACTATAAGTACTTAAAAAAACAATTTAAATGAGTGCATTAAAAATAATAAAATTGTTTATTTTATTAAAAAACTTATTTTTAAAAAAACGACCGTAAGTTATTAAATTTATTGCAAGTCTCTCGTAATGTAAGTAAAGTCATAGGATTCGACCAAATCAAAGAGTTTCTAGAAACATCGAAGCAGAATGCATCATCATGCTTCGTACAAAGAGTGATACATACGTATAAAACCAATTCGTATTCCTTTTCTTTCTACAATTTTTGCACTCAAATACCGTATACTATTCCTCTGACATGGTTTTTGACCGTTACTATTCACACAACAAAACAAAAATGAGTGGTCCATACATGATGTTGCTGTTCCCAATGACACCAAACGGCTAGTTTCTCCTCAACACAACCTTAAATACAGCACTCTAACACTTCAACTCCAACAGACTTACTTCACTCTCACCTTTCTTATTCTCTTCCCTTTTCTCTCTCTATAACGTTGAGATTCAAAGGAAATAATGGGTGCCTCATCAAAAGTTTCTATTTTGGTTGTCTTCCTCCTCTTTGGGTTCTCAGTAGCTAAGGAAATATTGGTTGGAGGCAAGACAGATGCATGGAAGATTCCATCCTCTCAATCAGACTCACTAAACCAATGGGCAGAAAGATCTCGTTTCCAAGTTGGCGATTATCTTGGTAACTTCATTTCCCAAATTCTTTTTTTTAAAAAAAAAAGTTTATATGCAACTTTTTACCTCGATTGATGCAACATATATTGTAAATATTGCTAGTGTATATTCTCAATTAAAATTAATATTTGCATAAAATGTGTTTTATATAAAGTGAGGAATGAGAAATGATGGTCACACACTCTCCTGCTCAGAAAGTTTTTATCTAAAACTACAACAAAATTATACAGCTCAGAAGGTTTTAATTGAAAACTATAATACAATTATAAGAATGTGTAAATATATTTTTTAAGTAACTTTAGTACTTTTGCTTCATTAATCACTAGTTTGCATTTCTGTTTTTTTATTATTGATAGAAATATCACAAGTTTTTTTGAGTCCTGCTCACTAAATCATGAAAGAGTGCTTCAATGAATTGTGAGGTTCACAAAATTTGTAATTTATTAGTGTAAAAGAGTGTTAGAAAAAGAGTGTTGCCGGTATTTTTTCTATGAGAAATTCTTAATGACTATAACTTGACATGTTCATGAATTTTTGTGCCCAGTTTGGAAATATGATGGTGGGAAAGATTCAGTTTTGGAAGTGAGCAGAGAGGATTATGTCAACTGCAGCGTCTCTAAGCCAATAAAAGAGTACAGTGATGGAACCACTAAGGTGGAGCTTGACCGTCCTGGGGCATTCTACTTCATAAGTGGGGCAAAGGGTCACTGTGAGAAGGGTCAGAAGCTAGTTGTGGTGGTTTTGAGTCCAAGGGGGGGAGGAAGGTACACTGGTGTTACTTCACCAGCACCTGCACCTGCACCTTCTGCTGCTGAGTTTGAAGGTCCTGCTATTGCTCCTACTAGCAGTGCCACTGCTTTGCACGGAGGCATTGTGATGGCTCTGGGAGTAGTAGCTGTGTGGGGGTTTTCAATGTGAATTGGTTGATTTTGTTGGATGTTGTTGTTTAGCATGGTGTATGAGACTGTCACAGTGAGGTGATTGTCGGTGTTATTTTTTGTAGGGAATATGATTCATTTTTTAAATATAGATTTTATGTTATGGCTGCCCGTTTCCAATTTCCAGTGTCTTCTTGAATTATACAGTATTGTGCCAACACAAATTGTGAAAATATACTCCACTTGTCTAGCTGGAGTACATTTAATAGTTAATGGTATTCTTCAATTAAAATTAGAGTCGATGAAAATTGATGTCTAAACATATATACTCGACATATACACATTGATAACCAAAGCAAAAAGTGGAGTATACATTATATTAAAAAATTGGCAGATTATTAAGATGATTGCTATCTAATTTTGTGGGAAATGTATTTTTCAAGCGATGAAGGGAGACCTGTGTAGAAAAGTTCCAAAACTAAAGCTTGGTTTCATTTTTATGGTCCTTGTAAAATTTAGAACACTTTAGTAGCTTTAAAAAACTAAAGCTTGTTTTAAATAGCGTAAAAATATTAATGAGGGGGCATTTCAAGATTTAGAACACTTCATTTTGAAACTTCTAAAAGCCATGAGATTTTTAACCAACATTTGAAACTTCTGATTACAAAAAAAAATTAAAATAAAAATAAAAATGAAAAAGTTGCCAGAAAATAATGCAATAAAGTCACTTTTGTCGAGGTTATTGTGACAAGATACCGGCGACTTGAAGATAACAAAACTTTGTCAATTATTGTGACAAGATACCGGCGACTTGAAGATAGCAAAACTTTGTCAATTATTTAGGACAATTTAAAAATTTGTGCTAATGATGTCAATAAGCAAATGACAAACCTCATAAAAAAATATAATTAAAAAAAAAAACACAATCACTTGTTGCAGAATATATGCTAAAATGACATAGCAAACTACTAAACAAACATAATATGAACTTGGACTTGTGCTTTTATAACCAAATCAAAGTTTTGAGAGTCTTATGCATATTTGACCAACCTAAGCACCAGATCAGTTGCCAGCATTCTAGTTAAAATTACAAAATGTGATCGACTTGAGCAACAAGCTGGTGAATGGATATGAAGCCATGTACATAATTGAAAGCATAAATCTAACTTCAAAACATTACTTAGCATAGTTGCCCAAGCCAAAAAAATTTCGCTGCCGCAAACAATGTTAACTAGTTAACTGTTAAGCACAAATGGGATGATAAGTCAAGTAGAGAATTAAAATAGAGATTGCAACTATACATGCACACATGCAGTGCACCTCGGATAGTTGACAGGTAAAAACATGTTGGTATGCAACCCACTTGCCATTGGAAATAGGAGAACAGTATTGGGAGTGCAAGTCACCAAGAATTGATGAGAAACTTATCCAAAAACATTGAATAGCAGCAGCAAGGACTAAGCAATGTAACCCTCCCATGAACACAGCTCCATGTTAGTCACATATACTGCAAAAATAAAATTCCAAAGCAAAAATCACAGGCAGAATAAAAAGATTAAACCATAATAAAACAAGACCTTAATTTTCTTGAATTCTGCAAATTCTGGTAAACCAAACATTTACATAAAAACAATTTAATCTGTTGCACGCTAGGGCTGTAATAACAATAAGCTCTCCAAGATAGTTTGTGACAACAGCTTACAACTTGTATAAAAACAATATAACCCTATTCTCCCTTTAATTATAAAAACAACTTACACATAAGTGCTCATGTATCAAGTATTTATTCAATAAGACCCTAAAAGGCCCTATATGTATTGGATTACTAATAGTATTTGAGTTATACGACCAGAATAACTACACTTTCGAAGAGTGATCCTCAATCCAAAGTTTCAATATAAAATTGGAAGAAATTTACTATTGTGGTGGTTGGATCGTTCTCTTCATTACAAATTGACATATTTCCCCCCTTGAGAACTAAAACAACCTTTGGAGTAGGCTTCATGCCAGACCAAGGATTCAGTATTCTATTAGGATCAGACAAAGACTGAAAGCTCTTCAGCTTTTCATTCTGTTTCAAATTCAAAATCTAGCCTAATCCTGTGTATCCAGTCAGCAACTCCTGCTGTATGTTTTGTTAGTGGGAAATGGAGGGAGGGAGAGAAATTTTAATGAAATTCTCGTTTGGTTTAAAAGCAATGAATGAAAGGCAAGAAGAATTTTAGTTTCCTCTGGTTAAAAAAATCATGGTGATAGTACCAGACTGATTTTTAATTGCATAAAACCACAAACTGTCATTTCACATCCCAGAATCACACACTTTTGAGTTTTAACTCAGATTCTTCAAATTGTGCAGAATCACAAGAACACAAGAAAAACAAATTAACATTATTAGAAAAGGTGAAATAAATGAGAGAGATTTCTGGAAAGAGCATTCTCTAATGAAAAATATTCATTCAACAATAATCTGGATACAAAGAGAGACAGCTATATGTAGCTGACTGGATGACTCAGTGAAGATACATCATAAAAGAGATTTGTAACAAACTAATTCTTACACTAATTATTACAAAAGCAGCTAACTTCTAATCAGAACAACCAACTCCTAACAGAACATATGAAATGCTAATTACATTGAAATGAAACTTAGCTATATCTCCAATAAGCATCAAATAAAATAACGTAGAATGTGAATTAGTCAAATTTCCCCCACTAATGAACTGCAATTTATCATCAGAGAAAGAAGCATGATGAATTCCTAAAATTGTCTTTTTTTTCAGTAATAAACTCAAAATATTTTGTTTATTGCAGTTTAATGGTACATCAATACAAGATCAAATAAAGGCTTGGATTACTCATGAATAAAAAAACCAAAATATTAATTGAATGAATAAATTCTATTCATATTTTGCTTTTCTTCAGAAGCATAGACAAATAACTATACTTGAATATGAAAAATATACCCAATTTGCTTCAAAACCAGCTAAGAAATGGGGGCTCTTCATGTATAAATACCAGGAACCATCTTCCCTTCAGTCACATGAATTGTGCTTAGTTGTGGATCATAGAAGAATCTCCAAATTAACATATTCTCTAACACAGTCTTCTTGACACACATTTTCATTGGTTAGAATTTATTAAAAACTACAAAATCAGGAGAGAGGGAGAGAGGGCGAGAGAGTCATTAAATAAGGTGTGAGACCCATCAGATTTTGTGTTTTGCAATAAAATTTAACCAATCAAAAAGAGTATGTTTAAAAATGTGGCAGAGAGTATGTTACTAGCATTACTCATCTCCAAATATATAGAGATAGAAACCCTAGTTGCAAGCACTGAGGAAACTATTTTATCAAATTTAGCTAGAACTTAATGACTGGTTGTAGTTACAAATCAAATACTGAACATTTTTTCAGCTTCACATTCAAATTTCACACAATCTATGGTTTTGACTCCATTGCTCTACTTTACAAGTAAAAGATTATCAAAATGATGCCATAAAACCCTCATAGACTCCTTTATCAGCCTCAAGATAACACCTTGGTTAACAGTTTTGAATTGTGCCAATGAATCCACCACGGAGGTTGTTAGCAGTTTTACAGGACAGAGGTTGTTTATGTACAATTAGTAATTGCTCATAAGATTATATTTGGTTAAAATGGCTCACTCCCTAATTTGGGACTTATGTCTGCCTGAGGCAGGTCCTTAAATTTTACTACTAATGCATTATTGACAATATCAATAAAACATTTAGCTCATGACAGATTCTATGTTAAGTGACTACAGTAAAGGGCATGTGATATTGGAAGGCCAACAAACCATGACTTTATCGGAGAGGAATTACTTTTGTAAAATCAAACTAAATTATTAAATTTTACCAATACAAAACAAGTAACAATTGTACTGCCTTCAATAATAAGGAAGATAGTAAAAATAAAATAAAAAATCCATAAGTTCTATGTAGCCGTCTTTGTTTTGTTCTTTTCAGACTTCATTAAAAATCCTTTGTCCATGAGATGAGTGGTTAATAGCTTAGATATTTCATTCATTTACAGGTTTAAGTCCACGATTTGATCCACATAAAGACATTTGAATTTTGAAAGATAAACCTACAACTACAACTATTAAATAGCAATGAAAATAGTAAAATGTTTCCATTCGGTCACTCCAATAATTAACTGCAATAAATAAATATTTCCAGCTTTTGTTCAAATATAGTGGATTCAGTGATGCATATTTGAACTAGCAAAGATCCCCTAACATGTGTTGGATCAAAATTCATCGTTCTACCGACAGAAAGTAATTCTTAACACCCTAAATTATAAATCACAATACAGTAACTTGACTAAGAATACACAAAATTTGGGAGACAACAATTTCATAAAGTAAACAAGGACATCACAGAAAACTCTACCAGAATTCGGGAAAACTAAGGGGCAAGTAGCTCGTCTTCATCATCATCTGAAATGTCAATCACTATTGCTCTCTTAACATTTCCATTATTATCACCAAGTTCCTCCTTTTCTTTGTTGAGAGACTCCATGGCATCAATTTGAACAAACTGTTCTTCAGAAGATGAATACTTCCTCTTTTGACCAGCCCGTTCCTGATAGTTCATATCTGGTCCCTCCCCTCCACTTATGTTGCCCAAGTCGTCTTGCTTCTGTGCTGCAAGAAACAACCAGTTCTTCACAGACACACACGAGATTCAAAATAAAGACACACATAAGGCAAGATAAAGTGGAGGAGTGCTAACAGCATACCCCTTGTAAGTGAAACTCATTACCATTGGTTAAAATTCATTTAAAACTACAAAATCACAAGTGAAACTCATTAAACAAGGAGTGAGACAGTGTTTTAAATTGCAGACCGCAATACCTGTTGGCCACAGTGAGACCTACATGATTTTACAACACAAAATAAATTCCAGCCAATATTAAAGAATGTAGAGTGTGTTAAAATGTAAGTTATTAGCAATTCTATCAGGGATCTAGCTCAGTTGGTTGAGTAAGGTGCATGAGTTGTTATAAACTCTGTTGTTACCGATTCCCACAAATAAAAAAAAAAGGACAAAACTTTCTTCAATCAAAGTTAGAGTTTCTTCTTGATAATATGCACTTTCATTTAATACAAACCTCAATAATATATAATACTTATGCATATTACCAAGGTGAATCTCCAACTTTGATTGAAAAACAACACCAAAAATACCTTTGCTATAAAAATAATGAACCTGAGTTTTGTAAAATTAAAAAAAAATACAAAAAAAAAAACACACACACACACAATTCTATAGAGTGTTCAACAATTAGGGAATTCAAAATCTAAGTCATCCAATCGATTTCCAAAATCAGAAAAGTAGAACAAAGAAAATAACCTTGCAAACAAAACCTTAAAATACCCAAAAGAAAGACATGTCCTCACAACAATGCAGCATGGACCACGCATTCTCAACTATACAACTCAACAAAATGGCTAGAACCACGTGAATTACCTTCACTCAATCGGGGAAATCGTTCCAGTTTCTTCTGTAACACGTTTATCTTGTCCTGGGGGAACAACACACAAGCAACAAGTTCAACCAAGCTACACAACACCCATCACCAAAGATGAAAACTTGAAAAAGAAAAGCCCAATGCAACACAATCTAAAGCACGCCCAGAAGACCCATTAAGGACTTACAAGCTCTGATTTGACGGGATGGCCATTTGGGTTGACCCCTCTGCACCTCAACTTCACTGAACACAAGAGAAAAGAAAAAACTGAATTGAAGCGGAAGAACTGTATTATTAAAAAAGGTGCGACTTTTTTTGAGGGAAGAAAGGTGCAGACATGAGAAGAGGGTTGAAGTGAGTTTGGCGAGGTAGAAGAGTGAGTGAGCGCGTTGAACGAGTGGCAACTCAGCGAGGAGTTCAGGGTCAGAGAGAGAGAGAAATTGGGGTAACTGAGTTTCAAGTTGTTGAAGGCTCTCCAAAGTACTCCTGAGAGTATCTGTGACGGCTTCAGGTACTTCAATGCCTTCCATTTCGCTTCCTTTCCCCATTTTCTCTCTCTAACAACGTCACCGATCACAAATACAATTCATCATGCCAATTTTTATTTATAGGACTCAAATTAAAATTTTCGGATTCAATTTCACTCTTTAAATTAAAATATTAATTTTAAAATTAAAATTGATATTTTTCTTTTGTGAATTACGTTTAAATTAAGTACGTGTTTGAATTTTTGTTGATAATTCACATATTAACAATTTTTTAGGTCAAAACACATCAAAAATAATAAATAATTATTTCACTAATCCACGTTTAAAGTTTGTAAATGAGAATTTAAACACGCATTAAATTATAAAGTTGTGAAGAGTAAAACTGAACTCAAACGTTAAGTGTTACATAAAAAAGATATGTATATATAATTAAAAGTTCATAAAAAAATAATTAACTATATTTTATCAATAATATTGTTATTTAACAAAAATTAAATTATAATTAAGTCAAATTAAAAATGTTTACATTTAACTTATATTTAAAATTTAAACCTTCTGGTTCGTCATGATTAATTATATAAAATATTAGTTTTTTTTTTCTGAAAATATATAAAATATTAAAATATAAAATAAATCATCCAGACTAATTTTAGATAATATATGTAAAGTTATAAATTCTAACATTATCATTAATCTCACCATTGCACAACAACTAAAAATTAACCAAATTGAACTATAAATATCTCTATAATGTAAATGTGATTAAATTCCGGGTTTCTAGACTGGTCCTGAAAGGTGCAGGTTAGATTTGTGACATTAATACAGGTTTGGCCAAACACCGAGTTTAGGCTTTGAATTATAATGAAGTTCGTTTATAACTATAGTATAAGAATATATTTAGTTTCACATTAAATATGTTAGAGAATTAATTTCATTGTATTTAAAATCATGTTTATATATAATTATATGTTAATTATTAGTAAAATTGATTTAATAAATAAAAATTCACATTTATTTTGAAACAATTAGTATTAGTTTCTTTATCAAATAAAATTAATTATAAAATTTTATTTATTTAAATTTATAATTATACATTCAAAATTAATTTTAATAATAAATTTTTAAACAATATTTAATATAAAATCAAGTTTATTTTCTTTATTGTCTAAATGAAAATCACTTTATTTTGAATTTATATTTATTTAAAATCAATTATATAAATTCACGCCGATTCTAAATTAATTATATTAACATATTTTTAAATATATGTTAAGTTTTTTACCATAAAATAAAATATAAAAACTCTCTTATAAAGATATTATATTGTATATTCTTGAAATTATTATAGATTTTAATTTACGAATTTTTGCTTTGAAGTTGTACAACAATTCCACATATAAACAATATCATTGTATTATGTTATGTGTCTTATCTCATAAGTGATAGAGTACAATACAAGTGAGAAGGCTCTAAACACGCTGATCCTACATTCTCATTCATAAATGTAGAAGTATTATTTTCTTTTCTATTTTTCTTATAGTGTGTTTGGATGAGAAATTTTACAAATTTAAGAAATTTTAAATTTTTGGTATTTGAATTACTTTGATTTTAATTTCTATCATTCTTAAAATATTTTGTTTGGATGAATCAATTCAAATTTCTTAAATTTTAAATTGTTAGGTTGAATATAATAATTTGATTCCATCATAGTAAAATTGATTTTAAAAATATATTTATATATTGAAATTTTTAAATTAAATTTTATAAAAATAAATATTAATCAATTTTTAAATATTTAATAATTTTAAAAATTAATATTTAATAATTTTAAAAATTAATATAAGATAATATTTAATAATTTTAAAAATATTTTTGAATATCCAATAATTAAAAGAATGAAGAGGTAAGATAAAATATATAGGTGAAATAAGAAAAACAAATATGAGAAATTTCAAATTCTCTCATTTTTAGGAGAATTTGAAATTTTACTATTTTAAGAAATTTTACAAATGCTTGGATTTCAAATTCTTTGTAAATTCCTCGTCCAAACAAAGCATTTCACCTCAAGAAATTTGAAATTTTTTAAATAAATGAATTATCCTATATAAATTCCTCATCCAAACACACCATTAAAAATTTTATAAAAGTATTTCTAAAGTAACCTTAGAATCCTCATTTCTTATTAGATGCTGATATTGCTGGAGGATCTGGAAAAAAAAAATTGTTAATAAAATTCACTATAAAATTTTCTTTATTATTCATAAACATTTATTAAAGATAAAAATTAATATATTTTAAAGAGACAAATTTATTAAATGAAAAAAAAATTTGAAATTTTTATAATTTTTAATAAATAATAATTAATAATAAAATGACAGTAAAATTTAAATGTAATACTATAAATATTGTTGGTTAAAGATAAAAATAAATCAAACCTTAAACAAAAGATCAATGACCTAATTAGTCTAATCTATTTAATATAAATGTTGAATTTAAATTTAAAAAAATGCATTTATTTAAAAAAATTTAAACTTATGTTTATAAAAAAATTTGTTAGAAACGATAAATCAACTTATTTATATATATATATATATATATATATATATATATATATAACTTTATTAATGATATAATTAAATAAATAAATCTATAATAAAATATCAAATTTGAAATATCTTTTATATTTTAAATACACTTTAAAGTTTTATATTCTTTGTTCATATGAAATAAAAAGTAAAATTTTAATAGTTACATCTTTATTTGCTATTTTCTCTCATTTTTATGATTAATTATTTAAAATACTTCAAATGAGATATATGAAATATTTAAAAATCCTTTTTTTAATATGAGATTGTTTTCTTTCATTTCATCACAATTGTACATGAGTGTACGTAAGAATATAAGTGAATACAAGTAATCTACAAGTTTAAACTATCAAATAACAGGTATTGTATTTTTTATGATCCAATCATATACTATTATAAGTTAGTGTAATCATTTTTTCAAAACAATACTCTTTGTTACTCTTGTTCAATAACGAGTATTATGTTTTTGGGTTGATAGTATTGTAACAATACAACATATTTATTTTAAATTTTATTGTATATTAATGTTGGTTGTTTGAACCAATAATAATATAGCAAATCAATAAATTTATTTTAAAATTTAGTTTGTATAACTATTTACTTTATCGGTTAATAACATTGCATTTGTAAAAAAAATATTAAATGTTTTACATCTCTTATAAAATAAATTTTTATAAAATAAATAAATAAATTTAATTATGTTAACTCAATTGATCCAATCTAATCCAACTCGTTTGTGATCGGGTTGAGTTAGATTGGATTTTAAAAAAATACACTAATCTGACCTAACTTAACCAGTTGAATTTTGATTGAGTCGGCTAATAAATTGATCCAAATCCAACCTACTTCCACTCTTAAGTATGTTAATATGCATGAGTTGTCTCTTTTATGTTAGATTTTTATTTTTATTTTAAGTTTTAAATTTTAATAATAATAATAATAATAATAATAAAGTAATCTTACAAACCAACACAAGACTTTTTAATATATTTTGTCCTTACTCGCACATCTTTTAAGAAACTTGTAAAACTTCACATAACTCTTTATTGGTCAGAATCTTTCGTCAGTCAAAACTCTCATGACAACCCTTTCTCGTATGTCCATCCACCTCTAAGACTAAGGTTTAGGGTTTAGGGTTTAAACCAATACAACAAACTTTCTAGGAAACTTTCTAAAAGATCACTAATTCCTATAAATTGCTCTAAGTCAAGCTCACTTAACTGTGAAGTTCTTTTGTGATGAGTTAGTGAAAAGTAAATGCATCTTGTTAATATAGATAATACAAATTAATTCTTTTAAATCATTACCATACAATTTTTAGATCTATCTCATTCTGATGTGTCGAGACTGTTACATGAGATGATTGTATATGATTACAAATCAAAAGTAAAAAATATAAACTTCACTAATTTTTATTTTGGTAAAATAACTAATATTTTAAGAATTGATAATTTGGAAAGGAAGAAAAAAGACTAAGTTTGAAAATCTGATAGTATATGCTGTCAAAAAATCTAATCATATATAAGAAAAGTTAAAAAAAATAATTTAAATAATCATAAAAACATTTTATACATTGATTTAAATTTATATAAAGAAATATTGTATAATTTTTAATAATTTATAGGCTTAATTTATCTACATAAGAAATAAAGACATTGTGAGAATAGAGAATGTAGTATGAATGTGAATAATCTGATTTTGATAGTTGATAACTCGACAAGAAGTAAGTTTGAAACTTCACTTTCTACTTACTTGCGATAATAATTTAGTTAACCTACAAAGTTTATTAGGATCTTGAAGACCAAATCATTGAAGAATACCCATGTACACCTCCTCAATAAGATGAACATAAAGAAATCCGTTATGACGTCTAATTGATGCAAAAACAATATGGGCAGCAGTTAAAGCAATAACAAGGCGCACAGTGATTAACTTGACAACAGGACAGAAGGTTTCAAAGTAAGCAACACTTTCTTGTTGAAATGAGCCTTAAAACGTTGAATGTTGCCATCAGATTTTCTATTAAGTGTGTATACACATTTGCAACCTATCAGCCGTTTTCTAGGAGGAAGATCAGTGATAACCCATGATTGGTTTTGTTCCAAAGCAGCAATTTCCTAGTCCATAACAGTTCTCCATCATTCATCTTTAACTATTTGACCATATGACTTCCTTTAAGGTATAACAAAAAGTGACTACATAAAATACTTATAATTATTAGATAAATGATCATATGAAACAAATTTTGAAATGGGATAACCTGAAAATGATATGACATTTTGTTGAGAAGGAAGGTAACAATGTTAATCTCGCTTAAGTGGATTTCTAATTCTTTGGGAGGAAGATGTGGCCACAGTAGAAGGTAAGAGAGAAAGGGAAGTTGGCGGTAAATGGTGATCAATAGAAAAATCAGTTTCTCCATTATTTGTTGGTAATGAAAGAGAAGGAAGGTTATCAAGATTTAAATTTGGATTAAAAGTGTAGAAGGGAAAAATATTTTGATGTAGACCTTACTCACATTCAGCTAAATATATTCTTTGCAATTCTCATAACTTCTTTTAACTTATATTCAATCTATTTTTCCTATAATGTGTAGTTAGCACAATTCTAGATATCTCATTTGTTCTTAAATAAAAGAACAAAAGTATTTTTTCATCTTTCATTCATTTGAAATTTTATTATATCTCATAATCTCATTAAATAATTTAGTGACTTAAATGATATTCTCTCTAATTTTTTTCCAATCTTTATTATAAAGTATAATTTAGACAAAAATATTCATTTTTATATGTTTTATGCTTTTTATAAAATATTAATTTTATTTTTCATCTTTTTTTCTCGTTAAAAGATTGTAAGAATGTGTTTCTTATTATTGGATAATTAAAAAAGAATTTAAAAAATAAATATGCTTTCCAACTTTTATATTCTCTAATTATTATTTATCGATTTTATTCATATTAGTGTTTCAGTTTTAATATTGAATAATATCTCCCATTTTTTGTTTGACGATGAGTATTGGTACATTATTTATTTTATTTTATAAATTTAATATAATTAACTAATATAACTACTTATATTAATATAAGTAATTTAATTAAAAATATTTTATAATAAAGAGAGAAAAAAAACTACCTTGTTTTTTTTATATACTTAACTTCAATTGAAATATGGCATGTTTAAAATTTCATCCAGTGAAACGAAGCGTCAATTCACCTCCCTTTCTACATTTGCTGCTTTAAAATGTGAGAAGCGTCAATTCACCTCCCTTTCTACATTTGCTGCTTTAAAATGTGAGATTTTACGTTTTAAAGGTTCCAAATGAACTTCCAAGCACACCGTTAGTCATTTTCCTCTCCCATCTGAATTTTATTCTGGTAATTCAAATTCTGTTCATCTTCTTGGACTTCTAATCCTTTCATATTACAAGTCAATCGTAATCCATCATTAAAAAAACTCACTGACACTTTTTCTCGTCTCATTCCCAACATTTCAATACCTTGTCTAATTTTTAGCATTATTGCATTCACCTGGATTCTGATTAGAAGAGAAAGACTCATTCCTAACATTTCAATACCTTGTCTAATTTTTAGCATTATTGCATTCACCTGGATTCTGATTAGAAGAGAAAGACGGACCTTCTAAAAGTGGGTCAATTCAATACCAAATGGCAATTACATCAAGTCAAAACATTTTATAATGGTGAATTTAAATATCAGCTCCAAGGCGAAATTAAATAACGTTTTCTGGATTGAACAGAAAAACATCTTTTGCCATGTATTAAAGTTGAAAAGACTCGATATTTGAGCAACTAACTGCTGGGATATTCTTTTATCAAGGAGCAATCCTAAGTGGGTCACGAGGAAAAAGTGATGTCTTGCGAATGTTATTCAGACCGCAGAAGAGCATTACAACACGCTCCAAGCCTACTCCAAAGCCACCATGTGGCGGTGCACCATATCTGGAAATGGTCAAAATCAAGCAATTAGTTTTTCGTAGACAATTTTTTACATTGAAAAAGCTAAGTAGGAGGAGGCACAAACACATAACATAAGCAAGAGGAAGAGGAGAAAACTAATACCTGAAAGAATCAATGTATGTAGATATTGTCTTGACATCAATGCCGCAAGCTGCTGCACGTTGTTCCAAAAATTCTGGCACATGAACACGCTGAGCTCCTGAAATTATCTCCTCGCCTAAGGAACAAGGAACCAACAGAAGTTTAAATCACAGTAACAGAAACCCCCAACCTTCTGTATAAATACATATGATATAAATTCAAGAAAGCATGCAGTTAAACCAGACATTCTCAGTCAATTACACTAGACTGTCATACAAATGATTGGTATGACAGAATAACTTATTGTCTACCTCTAATAAAGACATCAAACGAGTTGCTGTATGCTGGATTGTCATAGCAAGGCATTGTATAAAATGGCCTTACAGCCAAAGGATAACGATGAAGGATGTAGAACTCCGTGCCATACCTAAATACAATAACAAACTAGCTTTAATAACAGACTATGATGCACCCATACGATACGCGTATCGGATACGACACGTATCCGATACGGCGATACGATTATTTAAAAATATATAAGATACGATACTTGTAAGATACGTGTCATTATATGTATTAATGTTCATACAATATAATAAATGTGTACTTGTAATTTTGATCAAAATTCGTAAATATTAAATATATAATTGCTATTTTGCAAATCCAAATTAAAAACATACTTATTGTACACTACTAAAAGTAAATAAATTATAAATCATTTCATCATAAATTACTTTTTATTATTTACAAATAGAAATAATATTACCAATATCATTCCTTTCTTGAAATTATCTATATAGAAGACAATTTTCATTTACAGTTCATCAAGGACCAATAGTTCTATGTTTCTATATTAAACATGCTTATATATCTTATTTAGCTGTAATGGATATTTCATAATTTTTTAAAAATTTGAACACTTTATTGATATGTATCACTAATAAGTATCAGTGAAGTATCTGAAAGTATCAAAATTGAATAAAACTTCTATAATATTTTTAAAAGTTAGGATACTTCATTGACACGTATCGGTTAAGTATCTAAGAGTATCGTATCGGATACGTATCAGATACGGATACGTGAAGCAAATTGAAGTATCCGTGCTTCATAGATAACAGATCACAACAAAAAGACAGGTGGTAAAAAACAGAGAAAAGGAATTACTTCTCTAAAACAAGCTGGCCCAATTTCCTTTCCGCTTCAGTATTCAAGTCACCAAAAGGTTCAATTTCAATTCCAACATCCTGCAAAGCATAATCGTTACTAGATGCAAAACATGCATACTGTAAATTCCTACTATCCTATAGTTTTAGTGTTAGGTCAAGTCCTTTTCTGAGTATATTGGTCAAATTCAAATATGATTCAACAAGGCAATGAACTCCCAGGAGCATGTATCAGGAACAACAATAGACAGGAAGACCTCACCAACCAGATCATTGTCTGAAAAAGCTCTTTTAATAAAACCAATCAATCAAAAATGAACAAGCAAACCACCAATCTCACCTTTATTAGACCACAAGCTTATAATTTTTTTATGACAAACATGGAGACTGTGACAGAGACTCAAAAAGAAATCAGATTCTTCATATTGGGTATCAGTTGGCTCGTAATACACTATTAACCTATTGATCCAGATATGCCAGTATAAGTCCAGGAAAAAAAAAAAGACAAGGTAGTGGTTTTGTGGGACTAAGCATTGGGCGAGTTTGACTTTGGTGTTGTAGTATGGGTGTGGTGGCTATAAAAAATATGGTGCACTTTGTCCAAAAGATTATTAAATTTCATATCTTAATTAGCTTAATAAACAGTTTCATGTCTATGTTATTGTTTAGTGAATTTGCTGTGAAACCAGTTCAAATATGAAGAAAGAAAATTGATTATTAATGGAAAAATATATAGGTATTTCATGTGATATGTAAAGTTAGACTCTTTTGGGCCAACTTCTAGTGCAGCTCAAGCTATCAGAGATGATAGAGAGGCACTCCACCATACAAATTCTTTCCAGTTCTATTATTGAATCGCAAATTGCAGTGTTCTCTAGCCTAATTCTACAGATTAACTATTAGGATTTGTCTCCATGACATTTTACGCGATAAACATAAGATTATACGTGAGACAAAGCATATCATGTGGCTTTTCAATGTTAGTTAAAAACAAAAAACTCAAATGATAACAGTTTTTCTTATGTAATTGTGTTATCACTTCCACATTTTATTTCTGAGCATACTTCTTATAAAGGTAATTAGTTAATTAGTTAAGGTTAAAAAACCTAATACCTCAGCTTCCACTTTTTTTATCCACCACTTTAAAGTGAATTAGTTAAGAAATTTTAACATACCTTGAGCATCTGAATCCCTTCTTCATATGTAAGCCGCAATGTATTCCTCAGATACTGCACATTCACAGGGCTATTGTCACAGATCAGAAATAAGAACATGTAAATGTATTCATTTGCACCTCATATTACACACTGCATAATAAATCACCTAAACGCTATGCAGCTGATAGCATAACAAATTATACATATGATAATTACATAGAAACAAAATAACCACCTTTAAAGGTTCAAATGGGTATTGAGACCCCACAGCTTCCAGATCCTTCTTACAATGCTGGTTCAAACTGTCAAACATTGCGACAAATAATCTATCAACTATATCCATAACCTGCCAAAAACTCAAGTCATCAGTAAATCACTAATGTCCCTCAATAGTTTCAAATGCAAACATATAACATTTGCTTACAAGCCAAATATACCTCAAAATAATGCTTCTTAATCTCCATTTCAACATCAAGACCTGTAAACTCACACAGATGCCTGTGAGTGTAGGAATCTTCTGCTCTAAACACAGGACCAATCTCAAAAACACGCCCAAAATCTCCACATATTGACATCTGCTTGTGAAGCTGAGGTGACTGGGCCAGGCATGCAGGTTGACCTTTGTAGTCCAGTCTAAAAACAGCAGCTCCACCCTCACTCGATCCAGCAATCAACTTAGGAGTGTGGATTTCAACAAAACTTTCAGATAATAAGAATTGTCTGAACGCCTGCCCAACAGTGCAATTAAAAGTTAATCAAATCAAATGGTTCAGTATCAAACTGCAAATGCATTTCTTATGAGAATGTATCAGTAATCAGTATGCATTTATTTCAATAAACTTAAATTTGAACCAACTGCAACTGGTGCCAACCATGATTCTAAAAACAAATAAATAATTCTACAGAATAGCATCAGAAGTGGCATGCTTTACATTTGCAACATGAGACTGAATGCGGAAAATTCCTTGATTAGCTGGCGTTCGAACGTCAAGCACTCTAAAGTTCAAACGCGTATCCTGATTAACCCGAACAAGTTGCTCACCAGCCTGCACCCGCATTAACAAGCACATAAAGCGCAATCAAAATAATAACAACAAATTCCTCAAACAAAAGCGGAGACAAACAAACAGGATACATAAATCAAATAACCACCCAAACATCATTAATCAGAGTACCTGAAGAGCCTTCTCAATTTCAATCTCACTCCGAGCAGCATCCTCAAGATTTATTGGCAGAGTAGGTACAGCCCTACTGATACAGTACAACTTCCTCACTTGAATTTCCACCTACGAGAACAAGCCAAACCACACAATTAAACAATCACAAACTTCAAACTCAACCCCTAATCTTTAACCTACCAAACCTTAAAACAAACCATACAATATCATTCACTCAAAAAACACTATTCACCATTTTCAACTCTCACAGTATCTCCAATCGGCAACTCATTTAAAATAGAAACAAAATGCGTATCACCAAAATCTACATGACTGCATTGCATCAAAGAAGAACCATATCCTCCACCACAAATTCGACCGCAACATCAAGGTTTTGAGGTCTCCACGACTGCATTGCGACCACAATTGCAGCCACATTTGTCCACAATTCCATGCAACAACCTAATCACAAACTTCACGAACCCTAAAAACTGAACAAACCTGCTGCGTGGCGCCTTTGATAGGAGCGGCGGGGATCGAAACGACGCCTTCGACGTCGACGATTGACTCGCGGCTGAGCGCGGCGGCGAACTTCACCATCTGCGGGCTCACCGTATCAGGCTGCGCCTGCACCAAGCACTGCACCGTGAAGCCGTTCTCTCTTATCACCAAGAACGCCATCTTCTTCCCCACCGGCCGAATCGCCTGCGCCCTCCCTCGGATCAGCACCGTCCGGTTCTCCAGCGCGCCGCCGAGCGCCTCCACGCGCGTCCACTCGGCCACGTCCGCCGGCGCCTTCGACTGCAGCTCCACCAGCGGCACGTCGCCGTAGTTGCCGCCGAGGGGGTCGGCCTCGTCGACGGAGAGACCGGCGGTGGCGGCGGCGGCGGAGGCAATCTCCTGGCGGCGGCGGAGCTTGTCCTGCTTGGCGGCCTCCTTCTTGGCAGCCTTCTTGCTGAGCTGCGCCTCGGACGAAGCGGCAGCGTCTTGGGACTCCGAAGACGACATCGTTTTGGGAGTGTGGGTTTTGGGTTGTCTTGCTTTGGTAGAGTTGAGTGATTATAAAGTTGAGGAAATGAAGAACGAGAACAATATCGTAGGGTTGATTTTGTGCGATGAAAGGGAATGGTGAAAATGTATATATAGTACGAAATGGAAGGGTTCTGAATTCTAATCCAAATTGGATACTATACTAGACTTGGGGCAATTAGTTGACATTTGAAAATGGTAAAGCACATCCCATGGTATTGGCACTAGGGTTCTTGCAACTTGGAACACAAGTGGGAACTGTAGCCCTTCATTCTTTTTTTAAAAAGATTTCTTAGTGAATTATAAGGTCAAAGACCTAAAAATCAATTACTAATGCAAAATTAATTTTAGCGTTTAGATATGTTACTAAAATAATACTCAAATATTTTTTTCTCCATAATTTCGTAAACGTGTAATGTAGTTTCTCATAAGTTTTTATTATAAATTTGATTTATTAATTTTAAAAATTAAGCATTGTGCATCATTAATATATTTTTAAAATTAAAAATATTGATGAACTAATACATTATAAATTTTAATTGAGATAAAAAAATTATATCTTATTTGTGATAAATAAATATATATATATATATATATATATATATATATATTATTGACTGTGTGGCTAAGTAATTATCAGATGGTGTATACATTGGTGTTTTTTTTTGTTTCGGATTATATGTCAATAGTCCAACATTACTTAATTTTAAAAATTAGAGATCATATTTATAATAAATTTTTTAAGGGAGACTAAAATAATACATTTGTAAAATTATAGAGATCAATATGTATATTTAAGCCTTAAAATAAACAAATGGTTGAGATTGGATTATTTTTTATAAAATTAAATATATTTTTAGTCTTTATAAAATGAACGGATCTTGATTTTAGTTTCTGTAAAATTTTTCTTTATTTTACATCTTTCTAAAATTTGTAAATATTATTTTTGATTCTTGTAAAATGAATAAATTTTAGTTTAGATTCCTGTGAAATATTTTCCTTTGATTTCTATTCTTTAAAATTCAAAATTATTATTTTTTATCTCTAATGACCATTTTAAGATATATATAACAATTATTTGAAGGATTTATACAATAGTTTAGAAGTGTCACATACAAATAAAATATCATAGACAATTGTTGACATCACCTAGGATGATCACATAACATTTTAATAAACATATAAGTAATTAAAAAAATCATATAGTGGTAGAATTAAAATAAAAGTTTCAAATTTTAAAGGAATAAAAAACAAATAAAAAGGTTTTATAGAAAATAAAATTAAAACATGCTTAATTTACATAAACTAAAAATATTTAAGTCTTTTTTTATCATATTCATTCATTTATTTTAATGATATATCTAATAATTAAAATTAATATTACACTATTACATCTTTTATCATATTTTAATGACGAGAGATTTTCACTATTTACCTAACTCACTCAGATACAGTATTACATCTTTTACAATGTTTTTTCGTTATAATTATTATTTTGAATTTTGTATTTTTTCAATAAATATAATAATTTAAAAAGTTTACAATTTAAGAGAGTACAAAACTTAGTTATAGTTTATTATATGTAGTTAGAGTTGCTCTCCAATAAGAATTAGAGTTTATCTCAGTAATATCTATAAATGTACATTAAAAAAAATATTTTGACTGTTTTTTTCTTCATACCCATGTCGTAAATCAATTAATGATATATAGTATGTTTGGTTTAATTTTAACAAAATTAATTCCAAAATTTACGTTAATAATGAAATAACAAATTGATTTATAGTAATTTTGACAATTATTTTCATTTCTTTTTGTCGTATGTTTGGTGGCTTCAACACCAAACCTAACACACTCAAGACATTCACAATGTGGAAGTTTATGTGTTATATCATATGGTGGCTGACTAGGTCGAATATCCGAATTCGTGGTCGACTAGGTCGAATACCCGAGTTCGTGGCCGACTAGGCCGAATATCCGAGTCCGTGGACGACCAGGTCGAATACCCGAGTTCACCGACCACTCACAATTTGAACGGAACGTGTCGGTGTGCTCGGCCAAGTCACGGATTTACGCCAGGATAATTATGGAGAGGATAATTTATGTAATGCACCGGATTAGCCCCCTAATTTCCCGGGGCCCAGTCCTTAATCGCGGCCCAATAAGAATCACTATAAATAGGACCCCAGTGAGGTACGTAACTAACTTTCAACTACCGCATTTATTACGTCGAGCACTTACTTGAGCGTTGGAGTGTCTTTGCAGGCACCCCCCTCACTTCGGACTGCTCGGAGAGGAACAAGAAGACCGAGACCCAGGATCAGACCCGCTACAACAAGGATAATTGAAGTGTGTATCCTAACACAGGAACATTTGGCGCCCACCGTGGGGCCGAAGAGACGTTTTCAGCCCCTTTTAACTCTACAACTGAGACCGAGATATGGTAGTAACACGCAAAGGACCATCGACATCGACTCAACCAATCCCCAACCCCGAGAACAATCTCGTCATGACCGGCCAAGAACGATACCCATATGGAATGCCTCAGACACAACCGGAGCCTGTGATACAAGAGGTCCGGCCGAATGTCGACGGAGCCCAATCCATGATGACTTGCGCGCATTGCGCGAGGAAATGGCAGCCTTCCGAAGACAGAGAGAAGCCGATGCTAGGGAGTTGGCCGAACTGCGCCGACAAAACGCCGAGCTCTGAAGTCTGAACCAAACCTACGTGCCATCAACTCCCACACTCCTAGAGGAGTCGGCCTATCATGCCCCCACCGACCATGTAACCCGAACACCGGTTACTTCTTTGATTGGTGGCAAGATCGACACCACCACCCACTGGTTGAGACACCCCTTCTCCCGAAGGATAATGGAGGCAACCCTGTTAGACTATTGGAAGAGCATGCCGATCAAGAACTATGACGGGTCCACCGACCCCGAGGAGCACTTGAACGTTTTGCTGACACAAGCGACCCTCTCTACTCAAGATGACTCGGCCTTGTGCCGGATATTCCCCACATCGTTGAAAGGGAGGGCTCTAAGCTAGTTAACGTGATTGCCGAGCGCTTCCACTGTCTCGTTTAGCGAGCTGTCGTCCCAATTCGCTCTTCAGTTCGCGACGAGCAAACCGTACAGGACGACCTCACTAGCATTGGCGGGGGTTTGTCAGGAGAAGAAGGAAATTTTGAGAAACTTCATGGACCGATTCAACAAGATCGCCATGGAGATCGGCGACCTTAACCCAGCCGTGGCAATGGATCGGCCGAGCACTGCCCTCAGGCTGGGGCCATTTGTGAATAGCTTGTGTAAGAAACCGCCCGGTGATATGAACAATCTCCAACGCCGAGCCGAGAAGTACATGCAAATGGAAGAATTGGCGGAGACTAGAAATCAGGCCAGTGCCGAGGAGGGATATGGACGAAAAGAACTAGGTCGAGACCCAACGAGAAAGGCGAATGCCGAGCCCTCAAATGCTCGTCCCCCGAGAGGACCACGTTACACAATGTATACAAGACATTTTTAAATATTTGTCATGTCGTTCCTTATTTTAATATATATATATACGTTTAGGTCGCGCTCATGCAGGTCCAATCTCGAATAACGCACACGCCGACGCCGAGCAATCCTCGGCTGATCACTCAAAAAGTGCACTTGAGCCCGACAAGTTTCCCTCCCGAGTAACCTCCTCGGTTAAGGATGTACCTAGGCCGAGCATTACGCACATACGCTAACGTCAAGCAATCCTCGATCGATCACTCAAAAAGTGCGCTCGAGCCCGACAGGTTTCCCTCCCGAGTACCTCCTCGGCTAAGGATGTACCTAGGCCGAGCATTACGCACATATGTCGATGCCTAGCAATACTCGGCTGATCACTCAAAAAGTGCGCTCGAGCCTGACAGGTTTCCCTCCCGAGTATCCTCCTCGGCTAAGGATGTACCTAGGCCGAGCATTACACACATACGCCGACGCCAAGCAATCCTCGGTCTCGCAGATCAAATACACTTCGCGTATCAAATCGCATGATCCGACTCCGAGGCCGAGCACGCTTCGGCCGAACACTCTCAAGCCGAGCACTCTCGCATGCTCCAACACACTTCGCGCATCAAATCGCGTGACCCAACATTCCGGGGCCGACCACGCTTAGGCCGAACACGCTCAAGCCGAGCACTCTCGCGGATCAAATACATCGCGTATCAAATCGCATAATCCGACTTCGAGGGCCGAGCACGCTTCGGCCGAGCACTCTCGCAAATTAAATACATCGCGTATCAAATCGCGTGATTCGACTCCGAGGCTGAGCACGCTTCAGCCAAACACGCTCAAGCCGAGCACTCTCGCGAATCAAATACACTGCGTATCAAATCACGTGATCTGACTCCGAGGCCGAGCACGCTTCGGTCGAACACTCTCAAGCGGAGCACTCTCGCGGATCAAATACACTTCGGGTATCAAATCGCACGATCTGACTCCGAGGCCGAGCATGCTTCAGCCGAACACTCTCGCGGATCAAATACATCGCGTATCAAATCGCATGATCCGACTCCGAGGCTGAGCACGCTTCGGCCGAACACTCTCAAGACGAGCACTCTCGCGGATCAAACACACTTCGCGTATCAAATCGCATGATCCGACTTCGAGGCTGAGCACGCTTCGGCCGAACACTCTCAAGCCGAGCACTCTCGCAGATCAAATACATCGCGTATCAAATCGCATGATCCGACTCCGAGGCCGAGCACGCTTCGGCCGAACACTCTCAAGACAAGCACTCTCGCAGATCAAATACACTTCGCGTATCAAATCGCATGATCCGACTCCAAGGCCGAGCACGCTTCGGCCGGACACTCTCAAGACGAGCACTCTCGCAGATCAAATACACTTCGCGTATCAAATCGCATGATCCGACTCCAAGGCCGAGCACGCTTCGGCCGAACACTCTTAAGCCGAGCACTCTCGCGTGCTCCAACACACTTCGCGCATCAAATCGCGTGACCCAACATTCTGGGGCCAACCACGCTCAAGCCGAGCACTCTCGCGGATCAAATACATCGCGTATCAAATCGCATGATCCGACTCCGAGGCCGAGCACACCTAGGCGAAGCACTCCTGAGTCGAACTCACACCAAGCATTAATTCGCGACAAACATGAATTTAACCCCCCTTTGGCCGAGCATACCATTCGATTGTGTTTATATTACTAGGCATTAATGAATATGGCAAAAATTGGAAAGTAAAATATTTCATTAAAGTATGGCCGATCAGTACGGCTACTTACACAAAAAATCATCTTTGTCCACGACG
Organism: Cajanus cajan; assembly: GCF_000230855.2. Taxonomy (NCBI): domain Eukaryota; kingdom Viridiplantae; phylum Streptophyta; class Magnoliopsida; order Fabales; family Fabaceae; genus Cajanus; species Cajanus cajan. Next base: position 47,214,171 of record NC_138525.1, read on the forward strand.
CCAATGACCGATCACAAAAGGCACTAATGGCCTGATTACAAGCAAGCAAAAAATCCTAACCCTAACCTACTACCACCAGAGTCAACCTCTTACACCGCGGCCGAGTCCTCCGGATTCCCATCGTCGACCACATCAATGATCGGCTCCTCCTCCCTTGCCGGTGGGTCCTCTTCGTCCGGCTGGGAACTCGGCGTAACTTATGAACTTTCCACCATAGAAATCCCGACTAACATCAAAATTGAAGTCAGCCGGGACCTCACAAAAGTAGAAGGCCTGTCGCATAGCATGTTGGAAGCCGGCATCGTGCTAGTCGAGAATTTTCTCAGTGGCCTCGGCTTCGAACTTGGTAGCGGCCTCATTTAGCCGAGCAATCTTGGCAGTTGCAGCAGTGGCCTCGGCTTTCATTTTCTGGACCGTCAACTTCAAGTCGTCGGCCTCTCTCCTATGGGCATCGGCTGCCCTCTTCAGTTCTTTGGCCGAATCGGTGACCTTTGCATTGGCGGTCAATGCGTCCAACGTCGCCTCAGCCTCCTTAAGTCGCCCCTGCAACCTCTCCTCGGAGATAGCCGACCTCATCATAACATGCTTAGCAATTAGGGAGGACGTTTGGCACAAGGAAATTTGAACCGGCCACGACCACCGATGTTAGCAAAACTGACTACACTAGGAACATGCACACTACTACTAGCGGTCAGAAGCAACATCTGCCATTCCACACCGAGAACCACAACCCTATACAATTAAAACGTCCTCGTCTTTCCCATCCTCAACACTGCGGGGGTTGTATACCGTATGGTGGCTGACTAGGCCGAATACCCGAGTTCGTGGTCGACTAGGCCGAATACTCGAGTTCGTGGCCGACTAGGCCGAATACCCGAGTCCGTGGACGACCAGGTCGAATACTCGAGCCCACCGACCACTCACAATCTGAACGGAACGTGTCGGTGTGGTCGGCCAAGTCACGGATTTACGCTAGGATAATTATGGAGAGGATAATTTATGTAATGCACCGGATTAGCCCCCTAATTTCCCGGGGCCCAGTCCTTAATCGCGGCCCAATAAGAATCACTATAAATAGGACCCCAGCGAGGTACGTTACTAACTTTCAACTACCGCATTTATTACGTCGAGCACTTACTTGAGCATTGAAGTGTCTTTGCAGGCACCCCCCTCACTTCGGACTGCTCGGAGAGGAACGAGAAGACCGAGACCCAGGATCAGACCCGCTACAACAAGGATAATTGAAGTGTGTATCCTAACACAGGAACATGTGCCATTGTTTCTTCAGAAGACCTAATTGTATAAGATGTTCTATTGTGGATAAATTTATTTAAGTGGTGAAAGTGTATGGAAGAATGGGAATGTTTCAATTTTTTAAATTAAAAATTAAATTTATATAATAAAATATTATAAATTTTAGAATAATTTTTATTAATATTATACGGTAAATTTGTTGAAAGAAAAAAATAATGCTACTAACATAACATATATTTATTATAACGTTATAAAACATTTTTTTAATTTAATTTTATATATCAGTATTTTTATAAATATAATTTATTGTATATTTTTTACTCACAGACTTTCTAATTTTTTTTCTTCTGTTTCACTCTTTATCTCTTAAAATCTCTTATTAAGTATATTTTATCTATTTTCAATTATCTCTTTGATTTGATTTCATTAAGTGAAAAACTTAATGAAATCAAATCAAAATCAATTTAATCCCTATTTAAATTTCATGTCAAAATTTTAACATCCAAAAATTCTCAAACATATGTGTAACGACCCGTCATGACCGTCACATCACTTAACACACAACTAAATACGTATATACATATACTGAAACAGTAATATAATATAAGCACATCTACATCTCATGAATATGTACAACTATGTTATTTGTCCAACAACTATATACAAATATATATAAAAAATTATCTACCAACAACTGATAGTCTACAAAAAAAATCCAACTCCAGGCACCACCTGTGGGCTCCACTGCTACTCTCCAGCCTATCCCTGCCCTGCTCTCATATAAGGTATGATCATCACAGTCCAAACCATATGGAAATATGCAAGGGTAAGCTAGGTAAAATAAACAACTCATATAATTAAGTATGCAACACATCAATACATAAATTCATTTTCACATCCAACACAAGCAACAAACAACACATACTACACATCTTAACATCACTTCAACAATACAACACTTATCAACATTGTATCAACACATCAACACATATGCGTCGTCACACATTTCAACTCAGAGATCTCCTACAACACAGGGTGAGCAATCTAAGTGGCTAGGTCCTACCGAACTGACAACACAGAACCTTTTTGGGTTTGCTAGGTAAACAACAAATTTGGATAACAATCCACAACACGATAACGGTTTCTTAGACTTTGTCACTTAAACAAGGAAGTATAGTACTATGTCAAGATAGGACAGCTGGGTTTAGGCCTACCACAGCATTAACTAGTTCAACTAAGCCACCTATGAGATTAGCCTACTGACTATCCTCCAAATACTACAACCCTTCGATACTCGGTTAGGAACTAAGTTTGCAACTAAGTTTGCAACTTCATACTTTACTCGAATTGGTCGCTTGTAATTGGTAGAACTCAACTTGGCCCCTATACCGTGGTCGCTCTGTACATGTGTGCCTCGACCTTGCCCACACATAGGATCAACTAAGTCCTAGAGGATACCAACACAACATCCACTCCAAAGGACAACTTTCTAAAGAGGGTTTTTCAACAAATTGGGCTCTTAGAGCACCACAACCATCTCAATCCGTATAATGGGATGAACAACTTCGAAAACATATCCCCTAGTCCTAGTGATCAACAACTCATTAGCATAGCTCAATCAACACACAACTCAACAACACAGTTCAACTCAACAACACAGTTCAACTCAACAACTCAAAATAACAACACAACATCTCATTATATTTTCAACACCACAACCCAGTCAACACACAACTTTTCAACTCATATCATCTCTACTCAACTACTTAACTTCACAATTAGTTTACAAAACTATGCTCAACATGCATCTCAACATCTCACAACTCAATGAAATATCAACATGTAACCCATCAACATTCAACACCTAAGGTTCCTTAGCATATAACATCTTTACAACTTATTCATCATCATTTAACAATAATACAACTCAAACAAGTTTTAGACATATAAGTTATTCATCAAGCAAACAACCAACTCATTCATAAAAGAAATTTATTTAACTAAGTCCACACGCTCAGCATAGAAATTGACGCTCAGCCTTAGCCTTCTAGAGGCACAACTCAGCTCTCACACTAAGCCTAGAATTCCACGCTTAGCATTAGCCTTCCAGAGGCACATCTCACTCTCATGCTAATCGTAGAATCCCACACTTTGCCTCAGGGTTCCAGTAGCATTTCAAAATTGTCATGCTAAGCATGAAAACCCATGCTTAGCGTCCCAAACCCAAAAATTCATACCAGCGGATGAACAACTACATCTCCAATTCCTCTCAATCCATGCCATGGTCAAACACATGCAACCCCAAAATCCTTCAACCTCAACAACATACAACTCATAATTCAGAAGAAAAGCAACATGCATTCACAACAACTCAAGGACATCATCACATTTCAATCTTACATCAAAAACAACCAAAAACCTCAATTTCAACATAAAATCCCTTAAATCAAACCCTTAGCTACAAGTTTCATCAATTTATCAACATTAAACCTTCAATCCGTTAAATAGCCCCACGTTTTCAACCAAAACCCCAAATCCCAACTTCCCTTACCTTGAAACAGGGCGAACGACGAATTCCGAGCTTCTCTGAGGTTGAAGAAGAAGAAGAAAATTGAATGGCAATCCAACTCCGGGCTAAAGAGAATGGAGAAGAAGAAGTGTCTGCATGACTCCGAGGTTGAAGAAGAAGAATGGATAATGAACCTTGTTTCACAACCCTAATTCTCACCACCTCAGCCTTGGGAAAAGAAAACAACAATGAAGGTTTAGAGGTTTGAGAGAAAATGAGAGTGAAGGGGGTTCACGAGTCTTACATTATGAGTAACCCTCACTTTATCATAAATCTCATCATATAAGCAAATAATTGTATTTATATACAATTTTTAAAAATGTTGTCTACTAACTATATTTTTTTATCAATAAAAATTATAATGACAATCATGATTTTGAAAACTGAACCGGTTGGTTAAATTGGTTCAACCAAGAGTCAGTCCAATTATTTTTTAAAATTTTAATTTAAAATATTTGTAATAAAATATATATTTAATGAAAAAAATATAAATCAAAATAACTTATATTTAATACTTATCTTATAAATATAATTTAATCATTTATGTTAGTTTGTAATTTTTAATATCTTTATTTTTTATAATTTATATTATATTAGTTTGATACTTTTTATTCTAGTGTAAACTTATTATTATTAATGAATATTATTATATTTTATTAAATTTTAAATCTAAATATTATATTATATTTATTTTAGAATTTTATGTATACATTAAATGTTAAGAATCTAAAAATAAAATTTTATTTTAACTTTCAGTATTATAAAATTATGATATTTATTTAATATTATTTTTTTATTGATAATAATTATTATTGTGAAACCCCTTCCCTCTCTCTTCTTCCTTCACTTTCACTTTTTCTCTTCACTCTCTCATTCCCTACTCACTTTCTTCTTCCCTTTGCTTGCCTTGGTCCCAAATTTTTTTCTGGACTCTTTGGGGGTATAGGTGCTGAGTAGGTGTTTGATTCTTGTTGAGCCGTGCGGAGCTTTCTCAAACTTCTCCTTCTTCTCCATTTCTTCTCCGTTTAAGATTGTCTTCTTCCCGGAGCTCGGATTCTTCACCGAGGTAAGGGAAGCTAGGATTTCTTACCAGTTGTTTTATTTTTAGTGAGCTAGAACTCACAGATTGCTGAGATTTCAAAGATTTTGAGCTGGTTTGATGAAAACTCATTTTTGGGGTTGCTCGGGGTTTTGATGAAAATTGGAGATTTTCTTTGTTTGATGTTGCATGTTGAAAAAGCTGAGATTTTTGGGTTGTTTGATGAAAATGTGATGTTTTGGGCCGATTGCATGTGCTTGGGGTGCTGATTTTTGCAGGTTTTGAAGGAAAATTCTGAACTTGGGAAGTTGTTGTTTGGTATCACGCCAGGCGCAATCCTTGGCACCGGGCGCGTGACCATCAGAGGGCTCCATTGGTCGAGTCCGCTGGGCGCAAGTGGTATGCGCCGGGCGAGCTGGAGGATGGATGCCCCTGGATGGCTCACACCGGGCGTGGTTGGACCACGCTGGGCGCGATATCAGGAAGTAACTTGGCATTTTTGGATTATGGTGCTGCGCTGAGCGTGACCACGTCTCGCCGGGCGTGGAGACTCCTAGGGAGTCTCTGCCAGAGGTGGCGCCGGGCGCAATTGGTATTGCATCGGGCGTGAGACCTTGGGGAGGTCTCTGCCTTCCTTGCGCCGAGTGCGGGATTGGCACACCGGGCGTGTGAGGCTCTTTGGAGTCTCTGCCTCCTAGCACGCGGGGCACAATTGGAATTGCGCTGGGCACGTTTTAGCCCTAGTACTCTCTGGTTGGGCCACGCCGAGCGCGACCAGGAGTGCGCCAGGCACGAATGTGATGTTCATTTATATGCTGATATATGTTGAGAAATGCTGATTAATGTTGATATATGCTGAGCTGAGATACTTTTGATGTATGGTGTCAAGCTGAATGATAATATTGTTGTGTTGTGAGCTGTTATTGTTGAATGTTGAGCTGATTTATAATATTGTTGTTCTGTAAGTTGTTTAAGCTGGGCTGAATATTATTGAGTTGTGTTGTATGCTGATATATGCTGAATTGTTGTGTTGTGCTGCATGCTGATATAAACTGTTGTAGGCCGTAAGGTTGAGTTGATGTAGGGCGTAAGGCTGAGCTATTGTAGGCTGTAAGGCTGAGCTGTTGTAGGTCGTAAGACTGAGCTATTGTAGGAGATCTCCGAGTTGATATGCGTGACGACGCATTGTGTGTTTACCGCTGTTTATGATGTATGATGTGAACTATATATGTGATGAGTTGTATGCTGATGATATGCTGATAGTTGTAGCTAATTATAATTCTTGTAATTATATGTGTATGTGTTGATTCTTTTCACTAGCTTACCCTTTATTGTTTCCATGTGGTTTAGACTGCGATGATCATACTATGTATGGGAGCAGAATAGGGATAGGCTGGTCTTGAGGCGGGTCTGCAGCTGACAGATAAAATTTTATTCTTTTGTTGTTTTTAGCTACTTAGTGTAGCATTTGGGCTGATATTTTGTATATTCTAATTCTTAACCCCAGATTTGACCTAGTGCATATATTTTAGTTGCTTATATATATACTTGTCTTTTTCTGCGTGGTGCTGTGGTGTTGTGACTGTGTGATGGGCAGACTAGTCGTTATAATTATTATTTATTAATATAAATTTTAAATTTAATTATTAAAAACTTTGAATTAATTTTAAATCAATTTAACTACCGATCTAATTTTTTTATGACAATAAAATTCAAAAAATTGTTTGCTCACACATTTTTTAACTTCATCTTGATCATACTAACATGACTCGCAATATTTTTATAATTAAATGTTACGGTATAAAACTAGACTCGCCCTTCATTGATTATGGATCTAGTTAATTATTTTTCATTTTTCCTCTTTAAAATATTAATAATTATGAGGTATGTAGGTTATAGAAAAAGTATTTAATAAATTTCTTCAACAAAATATAATGTTTGTTATATTTTTTAAATGATAACCTCATGTAAAAAATTATAAGTAGCATAATCATTTTTATAAAAAAAAGTTTCACATGTGTTAAAAACATTATGTACAGTAATCTGTTTTGTAATAAATTACAAACTAATACAATTTTTTTTAATATATTTTGTATATATTTAAGTTATGTTTTTATGAACTTGTGCAACACGTTACATCTTATTTAAAGGACAAGAAACAAGGAAAAAATATATTTTTTCTTAAATATTTTAACTTTTTATAAATAAACATTTAAATATTTTATTTTGCTAAATATTTTTACATTTATTCTCTAAACAATGACTTTAGCACATAAGTTATTTTTGTTATCATAATAATATATTATATAAATAAGTCAAATACCAATATTGACTGACATAAGTGATAACGGCTTGTGTTCATTAATTAATTTCAAAGTTTAAATCTTAGATTTAGATATGAAATAAATTATGTTAGGAAAGAAATACTCATCTTATGTACACTCATAGTCTTCAACAAATATTAATCATTATTTTTAACAATAAATATTCCATACTAATACTATGATTATCTAGAAAAATATAAATAAGTCAAATAATATATATATATATATATATATATATATATATATATATATATCAAATAAGTTGAATCCAAGGTGAGACTAACAAGAATTTTTAATTCTTGCTAATAAGTTGTAACATGATTAATAAATAATTTTTTTTCTTTTAAATACTTGATTGAAAATTTAATCTATAAGTCTAAGTTGAGATTACTCATTAATTTTCAACTAGAAATTAGATAGTTTTTTTTTTGTTTTGTTTTAGAAATAACAATCCTTTGTCTAGGTCGAGAAAATGAGTGTTCGCAAAAATTACACATAAATTATCTATTGTTTTTTAGCCTTTTCATGAACAAAATAATTCAAAGGTCCTTAATAATTTCGAGTCTCATAAGATAAACATTTCTAAATAATGATCATTTCACATCATAATTGGTTTACATACTTATTCATGTCAATGTTATTTTCGATTGCTTTGAGTAGAGGTGACAAAATGGGTCAGTTTGATCCATTTTGACGCAGCCCGTCAATGACCCGCCAAAAATAGGCTGGGCTGGGCCAGCTCGTCATTGAAAATGGGACTAGGAATATTGGCCTGCCCCGCCCGTATACTACTAAAAAAATTACAAAAAAAATATATTTTATGTTCAAATAAAAAAAATACTACAAATAAATAAATATAACTACATAAAATTGAAAATACATACGTATTATGCATAATATATGTTCAACCAAAAAAAATTACAAATTTATAATAAAATTAAATAAAAAATTAATCCACATACAATAAAATCAAAATCAAATTACAAATTTATAAATTACTATTTTCTTAATAGAAACTTCAAATGCATGTTGACGGATTATGACGGATTAACCTATCATTTGATCCGATGGATTAGCGGAGTTAATAGGACTGACTTATAATAATAATACTCATCATAATCATTTTTTCAATATCTAAAACAAATAATTAAATTTATTATCTATCGGTGCACAAGATGATGCAGCAAATATCAAAATTTTCCTAAGCCAACTTGAGTTGTGTCTTCCTTGTCGAAGATAAATAAAAAAAAATATATTAAATATTAAATACAATGCACAACAACCTCCTCTTTCCATGTAACTTTCTTTTTTTCACTTTTCTTTTCTTTGATTGACAACTTCACAGACTCATCATCAGCCACACTATGTGTCTTTCCCATCTGATCTTTCTCTCCATTGTTTTCTTGATGTGTGTTAGTCTGCATCAAAGAATATGATTTCAATTTTTTTTATTTAAATAAACCAAACATAGTTCTATTTTTGGTTGAAGATAAAACAAATTTATGGAAAAATTTATCACACCTTTTATTATTAACTAAAATTAACTAGAAATCATAAATTTTTTTAATTTTACTCCATATTTAACAAAACCAACTCACAATTTTGTAGTTTTTAATAAAATTTTAAACTATTAATAAAAATATGTATTAAATCAAGCATATTAAAAAATATATGGTACTAATACTCATCTTATATATTTTTTTATTACATTGAAAACAACAAAAGTAAATTTTAAGCAAAGTCAATACCACATTCGCAATGCAATTCAGCTCTTTTTCGATGGATGCTTCATGAATATATTGATTTTGACTTGGACCAAGTTTTGTTTCAACCTTAGCAATGTGCAATTTTTTTAAATATGCAAGTCGTTGCCTCAAAAATCTGAAATAAAAAAGTATTGGTCATTTAAAATATTCAATAGAAGAGAACATAATAACAAGAACATGCGAATTTCGAATGTTTCATACCCAACATCGTTTTGAAGTACCTTTCGCTTTCGCTTCCGCACTTGCAATTTCCTTTTTTTAGAAGTAACTTCCTGTGTAGCAATGTTATAATTTTTAGTAAACACTTGATGAACTCTACCCCCAAAAAAAGTTAACACTTACTCAAATTCAAAGGAGATAAAGCTTTTAAAAAATTCACATTTTCTCGACTAGACCAAGATGGACTTAGGATTTGATATTACATTTAAATTAAAATAAATCAAATCAAATTATTTTTATGTTTTTTTTAATGATTTCTTTCTCAATAACCAAAATAAATCACACACAAATACGTTTTATGTAATTAATTTATATATGCTTATCTAATAAAAAAGAAAAAATAGAAAATAGAAAATATATGAAATTAAATAATTAACTTAATAACGAGAAGAAATATTGTATTATATCTCTTTATTAGGTTTATTTCTTATATAAATATATCTTTTCTATTATGAAACCATTATAGAATTATATCTGTTTTAAAACAATCAGAGTTATCGCTAATAGAAATATTTTTGAATATTTAGTTCTTTTGTTAAAAGAAGAACGAATATTTAAAACGAAAACCAATTATCATCTATCTATATACATATATATAAAAGACGATTTCTTATTTTGAATTTTAATCTTTCGTAAAAATTGCATGATAATAATTAATAAAAATATAATAAAATAAAATAAAAATTCATATATAAATTTTATTTTTTAGTAAGAAAAAAATGACACAATTTTGTGCATCCTACAAGCATCAATGAAAATAAGAAAATCACACTAACCTTTTGTAGCTTTGAATAATCATCCAACGACGAATAATATTTATGAGCAAGTTTTGCATCCTCCAAAGAACCATGAGATTCACAAGTATGAAAACTTCTTTTCATATTTATACCTCAATTCTGAATTTTCAATTGGAGGAGAATGAGCTTTCAATGAAAACTCTCGATGATCCTAATGCACCTTAAAAGAAGTATGTGTTGGTAAAAAGAGGATTTCAAGATGTCGAGTTTTAATTGAGAGAAAGGATGAAAAAAAATAGAAAAAGGATGGAAGTATGATTGTCACCTTTGTGGAAGAAGAAAAGGGTCCTCTTGTGTACTCGAAATCTACCAAAAACAAAAGAGTGAAGAATTTAAATAGACCTTGAAATCGTTCATATAATAAGAGATAAGAGATAAAGAATGAAACAAAAAATGTATAATTAAAGGAAGTAGAAAAAAGAATTATCTTTTTGGAGAAAAAAAATATGACTTAAAGATAATACAAAATATATTATAATCGTATCTTCTACCATATTTTTTTTTTGCTATAATTCTTGTTTTGAATTTTGTATTTTTCTCGATAAATATAATAATTAATTTAAAAACTTTATAATTTTAGAAAGTACAAAAGAAAATTAAAGTACAAATTCTTAGGTGTAGTTAGTGGTATTCTTTAATTGAATTAAAATTTTGCAATCGATAATATGTATTAATGTATAATAATAATAAATCTTGGGGCCAACTATCTCACTCTTTGAGGTGTCTCCAACGTAGCGAGGAGATTAGTCACTGCTATCGGCGGTAGATACTCCATGGACGAAAAAAAAAAGTATAATAATAAGATCTATATTATATTATCAAAATAAAATTTTAATTTTGATTGAAAATTAACATCACTATATCTAGATGATTATACCTAAATTCTATTTATTTTTTTTAGAAGATTTCATGTTTTGTCATATCTTTTGTGTATGTAGCTTGAATATGGAATATTTGATTATTTGAATATGATTGTGCGGGAAATAAAGGTGATAAACTGTTTTGCATATTGTTGGATGAGACTTCTTTCTATTTATTTGTAGTTTATATGTGGAAACACTTTCTAAGTATACAAAGAAAATATCTTAAATAACATTGGGTACTTCCTTTCATCCAAATTCAGCGAAATATTTTTTTTAAATGAAAATAATATTAATATTTTAGTTTGTGTAAAATATAAGATAAATATTTTTATATATAATAAAATTAGAAGGGTTGAGACACTTCGTGCCTCTAATTGTTACACACAAACAAATATTAGAAGTTACGGAATATTATTTAGAAAGGATATAATTTTTTTTTACATCTAAAAAATATAACGGTCTACTAAAAAGTGGAAACCAAAAGAGTGATTACCAAAATATATCCCCAAAAGAGTGGTTACCCAAATATATCCCTTTTATAGATATAAATATATTTTAAACATATAAAATATTTTATAATTAAAACGTGTAGTAAATAAATATTTTATAATATAATTTATATTGTGATAATTTTTAAAAATAAAGATAAAAAATGATAAATTGAAAAATATAAACAATTAACAAAATTAAGTTTAAGAAATAAGAATAGATAAGAATAGAGTGGTTTGAAATAGTTAACAGAAACATGTAATTATTAATTTAAATTAAACTAGTTCAATAATCTATATAACGACTCGTTAGAGTTTCTACACTAAACTACACATCTACTAGTAGTAAAAACCACAGCTTAAGATCATATAGTTACAAATACTGGAATGCGTACTATATCGCATACATATAAGGATGGAACAACTACATAAATATGTGCAATATACATAAAATAATCCTGCAAATGTAAATGCCCAACTAAGTTGTTAGTTAAGCAACTACAAGTATCTATACAAATCTACCAATAGGTAGTCATCAAAAAATTCAATTCAACGTTACTATATGACCTCCACTACAACACTATAGTCTTATCTATGTTTTGTTCTTATACCACGTATGATCATCATAGTCCAAATTATATAAAAACATGCACGGGTAAACTAGAAAAACACACACATACACACATATATATATATATAGAGAGAGAGAGAGAAAGGAGGGATCTGTTTACTCTAGGAGTAAGTCTATCTAAACTTACTCCATTTAATAACTCATGCTCTATATCAAATCTCAACAATCCAACCGTTGAATTTAAAGTTATTAATGCATAGATCAAATCTGCAAAAAAAATTTAAAAATTTGAAAATTATTTGATACTTCATTTCATATATTCAAATTGACGGATAATCATAAAAACATATTATTTGTCAATTTGAATTAATGAAATGAAGTATTAAATGGTTTTCAAGTTTTAAAATTTTTTATAAATTTGATTTGTGCATTAAGAACTTTAAATTCAACGATTGAATCGTTGAGATTTGATATAGAACATGAGTTATAGAATGAAGTAAGTCTAGGTATACTTACTCTTGGAGTAAACAGATCCCTCCTCATATATATATATATACATATATAACAAGAACATCACATTATCTCATCTTTGACAACACAACAATGGAGCATCAAAGTATACAACATAGATCAACATAACAACAACACATTTCATCACAATTTTTAACATAACATGTGAACAACACAATCAACTCAACACATCATATGTTTGACACAACAATTATATGCATTGTCACACATTGCAACTAGGAGATCTATAACACAAGGTCAATAGTTTAAGTGGTTTGATCATACCAAACCGAAAACACATGGTGATATTTTTTTACTTGCTAGATCAACAACAAATTGGATATAAATTCACAACATAACAACTTAGTTTCTTGGATGTCGCCACTTAAACACGAAAGTATAATACTACTGCCAGGATATAACAACTAGGTACGAGACTACCACGACAATAACTAGATTAAATAAGCCTACTATGGGATTAGCCCACCAACTATCCTCCAAATACTATAATCTTCTTATACTTAGTTAGGAACTAAATATTTGACTTTGTACTTTACTCAATTGGTCACTTTATACATGTGTGTCTCGACCTTATCCACACACGGTACCAATAAAGTCCTAGAGGAGACTTGACACAACTATTTGCCTTAAGGGTTAGCTTTTCTAATAAGGATTTTTAACAAATTGGGTTCTTGAAGCATCAAAACACAATATTCACACAATGAGATATGCAACTTTCAAAAATCTTTCCTCTAGTCCTAAGTGATCATCACAATTCAACACACACAACAATGTCTTGCATATTCAAGACAACAACAAAATCAATATAAAGTTCCTCATCTCACAACTCAATCATCATTATTCATTTTCAACTTCTTACTCATCATACATCTCAACAACACATCAACATTATGCATATAAATTCCCAACTTAGCTACAAAACTAGACAACATATTACTCGAATTTACTTTCAACTAGTTACTCACAACATAATCAACAACACATAATTTATCAACATTCAACATATAAATTATAAAGTTCCTTATCATACTACAACATCCCTACAACTTATTCATCATCATTTAACCATAAAACAACTCAAACAACAAGCTTCCAACATACAACTCATTCGTCAAGCAAGCAATCATCACAATTAGAAAAGAAATTTATTTTAAAAAGTCTCCACGCTCAGTGCAAAATCTCACACTAATCCTCAACCTTCCAGAGACACATTTCAACTCTCACGCTCAACCTAACTTTCCCAACAACACTTTCAAACTCTCATGCCAAGTGTGAAAACTCACGTTCAACATCCTAGACCCAGAAACTCATGCATGTAGATGGACAACCCAATCTCCAAATCCTTCCAACCTATGCAATAATCAAGGCATGCAACCCCAAAATCTTCCAACTCTAACAACATACAACTCAGAAATCACAAGAAAAGTAACATCATAAACCATAACTCAAAAATCATTAACATTTTAACCTTTCATCAAGAAGATCAAAACTTCAGTTTCAACATGCAACCCACTTCGAATCCATCCCCATAACTACAAATTTCAGAAATTCTACCAACTTTAAGTTCTTAATTTATTCAACAACCTAACATTTCAACTAAAACCCAAAATTTCAGCATCAAGGTTGCATAGGAAGCTTGCCTCTCCATTGGAGGAAGGGCTTTGGGAAACTAAACACCTAGGAGTGACCAACATCAAGGTTGCTTCTAAAAGAGGAGTGACACACTAGTGACGGCTGCAACATTGGTGGCTGAATTGGAAGACAAAGAGAAACAACATTTGTGAAAATTTTGTGAAAATCTGTGACTAGTTTAGAGACGGAAATTTTGTTACAAAATTTTCCTTGAAAATTCGTCTATAAATTTGTCACTAATTTAGTGGCTAATTTTGTTTTTCTTAAAAATTAGGTGTAGCCACTAATTTCATTTAGAATGAATTTACATTTCATTTGGTGTGAATTTGTATTTCATTTGAGTGTAAATTTACATTTCATTTGGTGTAAATTTGCATTTCATTTTTTTTTTTGTAAATTTCAATTTCTCTCATTTTTGTACAAGGCCTTTCTTAGGAGTGTCTTGGAGTGCCTTTGGTGCATCTCCATCTCTCCTTAATGTTTTCAAGTAGGTAAAAACGTGTAGTACTTGTGAGAGTGGTCCTTGGAAGTCTTTGGTACTTTCCAAGCTCTCACCTAGGTTTACTTGCTTAAAATGCCTAGTTTATGTTTTCTTGCCTTTAATTTTCTTGCAATTTAGGTTTTCATGCAATTTATGTTTTAAGCAATTTATGTTTTCAACAATTTAAGTTTTCAAGCAATTTATGTTTTCATGTCATTTATGTTTTCAAGCAATTTATGATTTCAAGCATTGATAATTGTACACATTAGGCACTTGCTTGTTATTTTCTTTTGAAAAAGATCTTTGTGAAAAATTGCTTTGTGCAAAACAAAAGTACAAGGGGGTTTAGAGATTTTTACTTGAAGAGGCTTGGTTATTAAGTGGCTCTTTAGTAGCTCACCTCCCTCCAAAGTTCAATTTGTACTCTTAAATCTCTAAGTGTCAAGTCTAGCACTTCCAAAAATATTATTTTTTTAAAAAACTATTTTTGTGTGAAAGTCCTTTTTGTCTAAAAATGTCTCAAGATTCCTATCCTAGTGAAAGTGAGGGCTCTCCAAAAAGTCTTTCTTACTTAACCAAAGAGCTCAAATCACTTAAACTATGGAGAAAGCAAGAGGCCATTCAAAAAGAAAAAGAGAAAATTGAAAGAGAAGGCCAACTTGCTTATCTAGAGGAAGAATTGAGAGTTCTTAGGCAAGAAGGAGAAAAACTTAAAGAAGAGATGAAAAAACAAAAGAGAAGAAGTAAGAGTTCATACTCTCAATATTCTTCTCCCAATGAGAGTCTAAACATGGGAGACCACTATCAACCTCCTCCTAGGAGAACCATTAGACCAAGGGAAGTCAAGGTTGACCTCCCACAATTTTTTGGAAAGGATGATGTGGAACTATATTTAGATTAGGAGATGAAAGTTGAGCAACTCTTTGCTTGCCACAAGGTGAGTGAAGAGAGGAAAGTCCCTCTGGCTACCCTTAGCTTCCAAGGGCATGCCATGTATTAGTGGATGACCTTAGATAGAGAAAGGCGCCTCCATAATGACCCTCTTATCCAATACTGGAATGATCTTAAGAGTGCCATGAGGAGGAGGCACATTCCCACCTATTATGGAATGAAGCTTATGAATAAGCTCCAAAGGCTCCAACAAAGAGATATGTCTGTAGAACAGTACAGGAAAAAATGGAGCTTTACATGATGAGGGCTTGTATTCGGGAAGAGGAAGCTACAACTGTAGCTAGATTCTTAAGTGGTCTTAATTTAGATATAAGAGACCAAGTGGAGCTACTACCCTACAGGGACCTAAATGACTTGGTCCAACTTTGTGTAAGGGTAGAACAATAAAAGATGTGAAAATCCTCTTTTAAAAGAGATAGCTCCCACTCTTCATCTCTAAAGAAAGATCACAAGAGGGAGGGTAAACCTTTTGATAAAAAGAAAAATTTTGAACCCTCCAAGAGTCTAGCTATAGAAAAGGATAAAGGAAAAAGGAAAGTCACTTCACACACTAGTTCTAGGACTAGTGATATTAAATGCTTTAAGTGTTTAGGGAGAGGCCACATTGCTTCCTAATGCCCCACAAAGAAGGTCATGATCATGAGGGGGCATGAGACTTATAGTAGTCAAGAGGAGACTACTACTTCCTCTAGTGATAGTGAGGAAGAAGCAAGTGAGTATGAGGGAAATGTGGAGTCAACTTTTCCTTATGAAGGGGAGCTCTTAATGATTAGGAGACTTCTCAACAACCAACCTAGTGGTACTCTATCACAAAGGGAGAACATTTTTCATACTAGATGTAAAGTTTCAAATAATGTATGTTCTCTCATTGTTGATAGTGGATCATGGTGCAACTGTTGTAGCACTAGGTTGGTTGAGAAGTTGGGCTTAACTACTAGTCCCCATCCTAAACATTATCAACTACATTGGCTTAATAAGGATGGTGACTTAGTAGTTGACCAACAAATAAGGGTCAAGCTCTCCATTGGGAATTATGAAGATGAGGTGCTATGTGATGTAGTACTAATGGAAGCTTGTCATATCTTATTAGGAAGGCCATGGTAATTTGATAAGAAAACCATGCATAATGGCCTTACTAACGAGATAACCTTTTGATTGAATCATGCCTAGGAAGGCAAGAGGTGACAACCTAAAAGATCCAAGAGGAATGGGCTAGACATGGAAGCTTGGGCCAGTCAAGGCCTAATGGGCTCGATAGGCTTGGAAGGCCCAAGTTGAGCTTCTCATGGGCCATATCTTGTTTTAGATATTTTTCTTATGTCTTGTATATATCATGTCAATATAGGTTTCCTATATTTTGGGTCTTGTATTTTGGACCATTTAGAATAACATTTTAGGCTATAGGCTTTTTGGGCCTAGTTTTGGGCTTCATGGGCCTATAGGCTTTTGGTACCCAATATTGGGCTCATTTTCATTCTTTTAATTTTTCCTTTCCAGTGTATTTGTTTGGCTATTGTATTTAGGCCATTAGAATATGATTGTACAAGAATTACTTAAATAGGCAATTTAGACTAAAACTAGGTTTAATTTGGAAGTCATTTAAGTTACATTTGAGTCACATGTTTATCACCACTAGTGGCTGAACATGTGCCACTCAAATTAACCCTAAATGGCATTCAAATCAAACTTAGATGCACCCTAGTACCTAAACTCACGGCCAAGAACATGAGAGCCAAAATTTGAATTCAAATTTCAAGTTTGAATTCAAATTTTAGGCGCCACATGTGAGCTTTGATTTAGGCGCCAATTAGTGCATTTTCGGATGCCTATTTAAGTGATCCATTTCCTAACTTGTAATCACTTTTTGATATATAGAATTTCTGAACATTTTCTTCAGTCAAATTCTTCAAAGAGTCACCGAGATAGAGAGTGTCTTCAAACCCTAGGAACCTTGCTTAGTTTCCTACCATTGAAGTGAGCAATCTCTTGATGCTTAAGCTTGGATACTTCCATCCTTAGTTTAGGCTCCTTTGATCTGAGAACTTCCTTTAATTCAAGCTTCTTCATTCGGTTCTTCCTCTCCAAAGAAGAGATCCTACGCAAGGTGAAGCCAAGGAGGAATTTCATCAATCATTTCTCCTACCTCCACCATCACCTTTATTCATAAAGAAAAGAAATTTGTGCTTTATCCTCTTTCTCCTCAACAGGTGGCTGAGGATCAAGCATAAATGAAACTCAAAAGAGAGAGTGAGAAAAGATTTCAAAAAAAAGAAGAAAAGAGAGAAAAAAGTCTATGAAAATTAAGGACAAAGAGAATTCTAGAGAGAAAGGAGTCCCCTCTCTAGAAGTTGTTAATCAAGATAAGGAAATTTCAAAACAAACTCTCTTGATTAAACAACCCTCTTTTATCCTTCTGTGTAGATGGACTCTAACTTGCACTGGCACATCTAGTGGACATGAGACTTTACCTAAAGGGGTTAAAATTCTTTTGAAAGAATTTGATAATCTATTTCCTCCCGAGGGTCCAATGGGCCTTCCTCCTTTAAGAGGAATAGAACATCATATTGATTTGGTACCTGGGGCTAGCCTACTCAATAGGCCAGCCTATAGGACCAACCCCTAAGAGACTAAAGAAATAGAGTCTCAAGTCCAAGATTTGTTGGAGAAGGGCTAGGTTCGAAAGAGCTTAAGTCCTTGTGCTGTACTTGTGTTGTTGGTCCCTAAAAAGGATGGGAAATGGAGAATGTGTTGTGATAGTAGGGCCATCAGCAACATAATTATAAAGTATAGACATCCTATCCCTAGGCTTGATGATATGCTAGATGAGCTTCATGGAGCCATTATATTTTCTAAAGTTGATCTTAAAATTGGTTATAATCAAATTAGAATTAAAGAAGGTGATGAATGGAAAACTGCTTTCAAGACCAAGTTTGGACTATATGAATGGCTAGTGATGCCCTTTGGGCTCACCAATGCTCCTAGTACATTCATGCGCCTCATGAATCATGTCCTAAGGGATTATATAGGTAAGTTTGTTGTAGTTTATTTTGATGATATTCTTATATATAGTAGGTGCCTAAGTGATCACATAAGACACTTAAGGAAAGTCTTTAATATTCTTAGGAAAAACTACCCTTTTGGAAACTTAGAAAAATGTACATTTTGTGTAGATAGTGTTGTATTCTTAGGGTTTATTATTAGTAAAAAATGGGTTCATGTAGACCCCGAGAAAATCAAGGTCATCCAAGAATGGCCCACTCCTAAGAGTGTTGGAGATATTAAGAGCTTCCATGGTTTGGCTAGCTTCTATAGGAGGTTTGTTCCTAATTTCTCCAAACTCGCCTCCCCATTAAATGAATTGGTTAAGAAAATGTGGAGTTTATATGGGGAAAGAAACAAGAGAGAGCCTTCCTAACTTTAAAGGATAAGCTCACCCATGCACCACTTTTAGCTCTTCCAGATTTTTCAAGAACTTTTGAGCTAGAATGTGATACCTCTGGGGTTGACATAGGGGCAGTTTTGTTACAGGGTGGGCACCCAATTGCTTATTTTAGTGAAAAACTTAAAGGTGCCTCCCTTAACTACCCTACTTATGACAAAGAGCTATATGCTTTGGTTAGGGCCCTTCAAACTTAGGAACACTACCTTATTCCCAAGGAGTTCGTCATTCATAGTGACCATGAGTCACTTAAATATTTGAGGGGTCAAGGAAAACTTAACAAAAGACATGCTAAATGGGTAGAGTTTTTGGAACAATTCCCATATGTGATCAAATACAACAAAGGGAAAAATAATATTGTGGGTGATGCTCTTTCTAGGAGACATACTTTGTTAGTCTCCCTTGGATCCCAAATCTTAGGATTTGATCACATCAAGGAGTTGTATTCCAATGACTCTGAGTTTAAAGATTATTATACCCAATGTTTAGCAACGCCTCAAAGAGGTTTCTATATTTCTGAGGGGTACTTATATAAAGAAGGAAGAATATGTATACCCCAAGGATCTATTAGAAAACTCCTTGTAAAGGAAAGTCATAAGGGTGGTCTCATGGGGCACTTTGGAGTTGAAAAGACTCTAAGCTTTTTAAAAGAAAAATTCTTTTGGCCCACATGAGAAGGGATGTTGAGAGGTTTTGCTCTAGATGTATAGCTTGCTTGCAAGCAAAGTCTAAAGTAATGCCTCATGGCTCCTATACACCCTTGCCAGTTGCTAACTCTCCATGGGTTAATATAAGTATGGATTTTATTTTGGGCTTGCCCAAGACCTAGAGAGGCATGGATTCTATCTTTGTGATAGTGGACAAATTTAGTAAAATGACCCATTTTATACCCTGTCACAAGATAGATGATGCAAACAACATAGCAAGACTCTTCTTCAAGGAAGTGGTTAGACTTCATGGTCTACCCAAAACAATTGTGTCAGATAGGGACACTAAGTTCCTTAGCCATTTTTGGAAAACTCTATGGAGTAGGCTAGGAACTAAACTACTTTTCTCAACAACTTGTCATCCCCAAACCGATGGGCAAATAGAAGTAGTTAATAGATCCCTATCTACCATGTTAAGGGCACTCCTTAAGGGTAACTATACGTGGGATACCCCTCGATCAACACACAACACCCAGGGTAATAGAAATACCCCTCGGCCAATGCAAATACCAAACCACGAAAATACGTATTAACCACGACAAACGATGGACACGTACGCAACCAGGACATATGCATTTCAGCCATGCATGTTTAATGCATGCATGTTAATGATGAGTGGACCCCTCGGCCAAAAAAGAAGTCGAAACCTCGTGCGTTGCTTGGATTATTCAACCAATATTCACAATTTGGTAGGTCTCAGTCATAGGGAATGCCAAATACGCCCATCTTTGATAAAAAAGGGTCTTCGCCACCTTTGCTACCTATTATTGATTATGCAAAGTCACCTTAAACTCGATTATTAAAGTAATAATAATGGGTTACCCTGATTCAAATGTAAACACTTAATTACCTAGCAATTAATCGTAGGGCAAGCCCAAAGGCCCATTAGGCCCATTAACATGTGTATAAATATAGGGTAGGTAGGAACTGGTAAACGGTTCATTGATTTGACTGATTCACTATTTACTCTAAATCGAATACTCACTTGAGCATCAGAGTATAATTGCAGGTACCCGACCCGAGAGCTGAAGACTTAGCTGGAAGGAAGAAGACAAGTTAGTGTATCCTTGTAGGAACATTTTGGCGCCCATCGTGGGGCCGAGCGTTTATGCCACTCGACCCCCAAAGCGACATGGTAGCGATTAGAAGTAACCAAGAAGTGAGATCCAGGCCCAACCTAGGAATGCCTAGAGCACCTCAGGATGACCCTGACCTGCCTGCAGTAGTTCGATAGCTTAGAGCTGAGATGTTGGAATTACACAAGTTGCGGGAGAAAGATATTCACGAGCTATTGTTGCTAAGAAGGGAAAACGCCGAACTGAGAAACGAAAATGGCACTTGGCACCCATCACGCAGTATCCCAACCACTTCGCTATGTATGGACCAGACCGACCCAACGGCACTCCAATCAACCCATGCGGCTCCAACACAGCCGACACCAGGAATCACCCCCTCATAGGAACAAAGATCTAGCCGAAGTCCCTTCACTCAAGAGATATTGAATGTCAGTTTACTAGATAATTGGAAAAGCTTGACACTGGATAGATATGATGGAACAATTGACCCAGACGAGCATATTGATATCTACATGACACAGGTCAGACTATACATAGATACAGATGCAGTTTTATGTTGTGTCTTCCCAACATCCCTTAGAGGTCCAGCGTTAAACTGGTTCACGAGGCTACCATCAGCATCCATTGACTCCTTCACAACACTATCTACACGATTCAACATACAGTTTGCCACCAGCAGACCCCACCAACTAATCTCAGTAGCGTTAGTTAGCATCAGGAAAGAGAAGAAAGAATCCCTTTGCTCCTTCATGGAGCGCTTTGGGAAAATGGCTTTGTCCATAAGAAATCTTGATCCCGCCGTGGCTATGCATCACTTGACCACGACATTAAAACCAGGACCCTTTGTGAACAAAATTTGCAAAAAAAACCTCCTATAGACATGGACGAACTCCGACGGAGGGTCGCAAAAATATATGCAAATGGAGGAGTTATCAGAATTTCAAAACTAGATGTGGCCAGAAGCAGGGTATGGAAGAAGAGACGTTGAAAAGGAGCAAACAAAAAATCGATAACGTCTCTCGTGAGCACCACTCTAAGAATGGCATACCCCGAGGGCCTCGATACCCTCAATACACCTCTCTAAACACGACTCGGGCTAAAGTCCTTGAACAGGCACTCACTACGGAAGTAATGTCCATGCCTCGGAGAGCTAACACACCACCTAGTGCTAACCGATCCAAGGTGTGCCACTTCCACAGAAATAAAGGGCATACTAAAGAAGAATGTACAACTTTGAGCAATCGGATAGAAGATCTGATAAAGGTAGGTCACCTTCGTTGCTTTGTAGACAATCCTAAACCTCGTGAAGCATACCAAAATGGAGAAAAAACTTCAAGGTATGACAGACGAGAAAAGAGACCAACTAGAAGGGAAGGAAGAGAACGTAGTCGATCCCGAGACAACGCCAACTACACCCCCCGAATCCCCCCGAGAAAGGTCATCAACACCATCTCCAGTGGATTTGCAGGAGGAGGGGCAGCCTCCTCTGCCCGAAAATGATACCTGCGAAGCGCACGCTCAATCAATTCAGTCTCCTCGCGAAAGGAGGCACATTTGCCAACAATCACTTTTAGAGACGAGGACTTTAAAAGGATTGATCCTGTGCAAGACGACCCCATGGTCATCAGTGTGGAAATAAATAATTGTATAGTCAAAAAAACCTTGGATCAAGGAAGCTCAGCAGACATACTATATTGGACCACCTTCAAGCAACTTGACATACCTGAACAAGATTTGTCCCGATACAGTGAACCTCTAGTAGGATTCTCAGGAGAGAGGGTTGATACTCGAGGGTGCATCGAATTAAATACTCTCTTTGGGCCGAACCAAGAACAAGGTAAAATTTTCAAAGTAAGGTACGTAGTGGTACATGCTAGCACGTCGTATAACATACTCTTAGGTCGACCATCTCTAAATGCCATCAGGGCGATAGTGTCTACTCCTCATCTTGCAATGAAATTCCCTTCTGAAAATGGAGCAATCGTCACCATCCATGCCGATCAGAAAGTGGCAAGAGAATGTTATTACAATAGTTTGAAGTTGAGACCAATGGAGGCCGTCGATGTAAATACGGTCAACATGAACATACAGGAGCCCTCAATGATTCTCGAGCTCGACCCTAGGCTCACAGACGAGTACAGGGTGGAACCTAACGAAGAAACAAACCCTTTCCAATTAGGATCCAAGCAGGAGCAATGCACGTACTTGGGCAGTCACTTACCTCAAGAAGAATGTTCTTCATTGGAAAAGGTGTTAAGGAGCAATGTCGACCTATTCGCGTGGTCTGCGGCTGCCACACCAGGAATCGACCCATCATTTCACTGCAACAAGTTGTCTATATACCGAGACGCAAAGCCCGTGGCTAAAAAAAGACGCAAGATGGGACGTGACCAATCTTGCGCTATAAAGGAAAAGACGACAAAGTTGCTCCAAGCAGGGTTCATACACGAAGTCACATACTCCACATGGCTCGTGTTCTTACCGGAAATCTACTGTAGAGATGGTCTGCCGAGTAAGATTGGTGAGCCTCCTTCGCTGGTACGTTGGTGTTCCAAGATGGGGGTGGTACCTGCAAAAGAGACTCCGATGCTAAAGTTAGTGTTTGTGGGTGTATGAGTCTCGTATAAGTAATGCACGTACCTTTGTGTGTATTAGGGTTTTGTTGGGCCTTGGGCCCGAGATCAGTTTATGACCTAATTGGATAGCGAGTTGATGTCACCTAGCGCGTGTCCGAGGTCACTCTGCACTGTGATGCCGAGCTCGAGCTCGGCATAGCGATACGGATAGTACACTAGCCCCCCGAGCTCCAAAGACCGTAGGTCGAGGAGTTAAGACGGAGCTTGACAAGGGGTCGTGACTTTTCGCGTACGCCTATTTGTCATGACGCCATGTGTCATAACCGTCACCTCGTTCCCATAACGCATGGGCGGTGCGGTGACAAGATTGTATTTTTATTTGTTTGATGACGTGGCCTCTTTGGGCCGATGTGGTGTTCCGATGTCCATGTTTCATGGTCGGGCTGAGGAGCTCGGCAATAATGAGCTTATTGCTTGGTTAGACTGGTAAACCTTTGAACGAGTCAGCAGATTGGTGAGGGACAAGTCGGCAACTCGGCTGGCCAGTACACTTGCCCCCCAAGCACCGAGTGATGTAAGAGCAAAGGGGCTTCTGAGGAGTTCCCAAATTTGTTGTTTGAAGGTTCAAATTCGACCTTGTTAAGTAGATGTGATATCAAGGTTCGGACTCGACCTTGGCATATCAAGGTTCGAACTCGACCTTGGTTAAGAAAATGTGATCTCAAGGTTCAGACTCGACCTTGGCATATCAAGGTTCGAACTCGACCTTGGTTAAGAAAATGTGATCTCAAGGTTCGGATTCGACCTTGGCATATGAAGATTCGAACTCGACCTTGGTTAAGAAAATGTGATCTCAAGGTTCAGACTCGACCTTGACATATCAAGGTTCGAACTCGACCTTGGTTAAGAAAATGTGATCTCAAGGTTCAAACTCGACCTTGGCATCAAGGTTCGAATTCGACCTTGGCAACGTAATTTGTATTTGCAGGTTCGAACCCGACTTTAACATCAAGGTTCAAACTCGACCTTGGCAAGTCGTCATGGTTAATGTGCCAATACCGAAAATGTATAGGAATGGAGTTGCTTTGTTGATTTATTTCTAAGGTGTGCCTCGTTAAAACCTTCCTTGGCCAAAAACCCTTTTCTTTAGTAGAAAAAAAGGCTGAGGAGGAAAAAAGAGTACATC
This sequence comes from Cajanus cajan, assembly GCF_000230855.2. Classification (NCBI taxonomy): domain Eukaryota; kingdom Viridiplantae; phylum Streptophyta; class Magnoliopsida; order Fabales; family Fabaceae; genus Cajanus; species Cajanus cajan. The sequence goes on from NC_138525.1 coordinate 47,238,640, forward strand.
ACCTGAATTTACAAGTTAAGGGAAATAAAATTTGAGGTGGGTAGAATTCTACGTTCCAAATTTTCCTTTGGAGGGGTCTGTTCTTGCTTCTCCCCATAATCGCCAAACAAGGTCGCCAACTTTAAATGTTCGTTGCCTGACCTTGGTCTTGCTTTCCTTGTGGTTTGTCGCGAATTGCCTTGCGGAACTCGGCATGCTCCTCCATCTGGATGTACCCAGTAGCGCGAGCTCGAAGCTCGTCCATGTTGGGAGGAGGTCGTCGGCAAAGGCTATCGATGAAAGGTCCTGGCTTCAACTCCATGAGCATGGAGTGCAGTGCGACCTCGGGATTCAGATTTCGGATCTTTACCGAGATGGCGGCGAATCGTTCCATGAACGTCCGGAGTGGATCGTCGTCACTCTGTCTGAGACTAGCCAGGGCAGCTGATGTTACGTGATGAGGTCGGCTCGTCGCATACTGTGCTGCGAAACGTCTGACCAGGGTGCCGAAGCTGTCAATTGACTCGGCAAGTAGCTGGGTGTACCAGTTGAGCGCGACCCCTTTGAGCGAGGTCGGAAAAATCCTATACAGGATAGCATCCTCATTAGTGTAAAGATTTACCTGTGTGGTATACAGATCGATGTGCTCGTCCGGATCCGTGGTGTCGTTGTAACGGTCGATGTGGAGAGGCTTCCACCCGAAAGGGAGAGGTGTTTCCATGATGCCATCCACAAAAGGATGACGACGGAAGGTCACCTGATTTCCCGTGATGTGGGCAGGAGTGTTGCTTACGTCATGTGCCGACCTGTTGGTCGGTATGTGATATCGATGTGTGGCAGGTTGGGGGTTGGTGCCCTAGCCGCTATTGGCGGTTGAGAAACCGAGTGCCCTTCCTCCTCATGCAGGTTGCTTTGTTGAGGGGGTTGATCAGAGGGACGTCGAGGGAGTTGAGCACGAATACGCTCGTTCTCGGCGCGTAGCACCCCTAGGTCAGCCTCATTCGCGGTACGCAGCGCCGATAGGTCAGTTTTGTGCTTGGCACGGATGTTTTGCAGATCGGCAGTGTGTTGTTGCCTCATCTGCTCGACTTGTTCGATCAGCCTTCTCAATGCTGCTTCGTTGTCCATGTTTGTCGTGCGATCTGCGTCGTCTGTTGCGCGTCTGCTCTGACTTCTGGTGAAAACCATAAGTGTGGCCGATAAGAGCTGTCTTGATCGACCCCACGGTGGGCGCCAAATGTTCTTACCGGAAATCTACTGTAGAGATGGTCTGCCGAGTAAGATTGGTGAGCCTCCTTCGCTGGTACGTTGGTGTTCCAAGATGGGGGTGGTACCTGCAAAAGAGACTCCGATGCTAAAGTTAGTGTTTGTGGGTGTATGAGTCTCGTATAAGTAATGCACGTACCTTTGTGTGTATTAGGGTTTTTGGGCCTTGGGCCCGAGATCAGTTTATGACCTAATTGGATAGCGAGCCGATGTCGCCTAGCGCGTGTCCGAGGTCACTCCGCACTGTGATGCTGAGCTCGAGCTCGGCATAACGGTACGGATAGTACAGCTCGCAAATGTGGTAATGGTTAAAAAGTCCAATGGAAAATGGAGGATGTGTACCGACTACACCGACCTCAACAAAGCATGTCCCAAAGATGCCTACCCACTGCCAAACATCGATGCATTGGTTGATGGTGTAGCTGGACATAGGATCCTTAGTTTCTTAGATGCATACTCTGGCTATAATCAAATAAGGATGCATCCTCGAGACGAAGAAAAAACTGCTTTTACCACTGAATCGTCCAATTTTTGTTATCGGGTTATGCCTTTCGGCCTGAAAAATGCTGGAACAACCTACCAAAGATTAATGGATAAGATCTTCCTGAAGCAAATTGGATCCAGTATGGAAGTGTATGTAAATGACATGGTAGTGAAATCCACCACCATTACAGATCATATAGCACACTTACAAGAGATATTTGCACAACTACGCAAACATAGAATGAGGCTCAATCCGGAAAAGTGCGTGTTAGGTGTCGCAAGCGGGAAATTTCTAGGATTCATGTTGTCCCATAGAGGAATACAAGCCAACCCTGACAAGTGCCAAGTTGTGATAGATATGCGAAGCCCTCGCAATGCCAAAGAGGTACATAGACTCGCTGGTCGAGTGGCCTCCTTGGCTCGTTTGTTACCAAGAATTGCTGAGACATCCAAACCCTTCATGGATTTACTTAATAAAGCGAAGACATTTCGATGGACAGAACAATGTGAAGTAGCCTTCCAAGGCTTGAAAAATATGTTAGGCTTTCCCCCGTTGCTCTCTAAACCTGACCCAACCAAGGACCTTATTGTATATTTCGCAGTGTCAACTAAGGCAATAAGTGCAGTATTGGTGCAACCTCAAGGAGATGATCAAAGTCCAATATACTTTATAAGTCGAGCACTCAACGAGGCTGAAACGCGATACCAATTAATTAAGAAGGCAGCCTTAGCCTTGGTACACGCAGCTCGACGACTACGTCACTACTTCCAGAGTCATCGGGTCGTTGTAAAAACTGATTGCCCAGTTGCGAAGGTCTTACCGAAACTAGAGCTTGCGGGACGAATGATGGCATGGGCCATGGAGCTCTCTTAGTTTGACATCCGGTTTGAGCCTAGAGGACCTATTAAAGCACACTCCTTGGCCGAGTTTCTTAACGAACTACACCCGCAAGGACATTTTGAAGCTGATACTTGGACCTTACATGTAGACGGCTCTTCTAGCCGACAAGGTGGTGGGGTCGGTGTCATCCTAACAGGGCCCAATAGCATGGTGTTAGAGCAGTCACTACGTTTCGGATTTAAAACCTCTAACAATCAAGCTGAATATGAAGCACTCCTAGCGAGGTTACAGTTAGCTCGAGAAATAGGGGCAACAAGAGTCCAATGTTGAGTGACTCTAAGGTGGTTTTTGAGCAAGTCAACAACACCTTCCAAGTCAAGGAAGCTATCTTACTACAATATTGCCACGCCTTCAATAGGATGAAAGATCAATTCGATGAAGTGAAAGTTAACCATACCCCACGAGAGTTCAATGAGAGGGCTAACCAGCTAGCAAAATTGGCTAGTAACCGAAAGCCAGGCCAACTCAGAAGCTCCCTCCAACAAGAAATCTCACACCCAAGCATCAAGGAAAATGAGTGTATGCCTGTCAACCCTGGAAACAACGAATGGATGACGGACATCCTAGCATACTTGAATCACGGGACCCTACCTCAAGACGTGGTGGCGGCTAAGAAGCTTAGGGCGCAAAGTGCACGATATACTCTCATCGCGAACGAGCTATACAAAAGGGGACACTCCACCCCTCTCCTCAAATGTCTTAATGCCAATCAAGCTACGTACGTTTTGCAGGAAATACATGAGGGGATTTACGACATGCATTCAGGTGGCCAAGCAATGGCATCCAAAGTGTTAAGGGCAGGGTATTATTGGCCCACTCTACACTCTGACTGTTCTGAATTTGTGAAAAAGTGCATACCCTGTCAAAAACATGACCACCTTATACGCTAACCTGCGGAAGAACTCCATGTTATCACCTCGCAATGGCCTTTTGCAAAATGGGGAATGGACTACCTGGGACCATTCCCCTCGGCTAAAGGATAATGCAAGTTTTTGTTAGTAGTAAGTGGAGTATTTCACTAAATGGATCAAAGCTGAACCATTGGCAATCATCTCGGCAAATAATGTCCAAAAATTTGTTTAGAAAAACATCATTACCAGCTTCAGCATCCCGCACACCATCATAACAAACAATGGTTTGCAATTTACAGATAAGAAGTTCAACGCCTTCCTTGAGAGTCTAGAAATCAAGCATCGAGTCACCTCTGTTGAGCACCCTCAGTCCAACGAACAGGCTGAATCGGCTAACAAAGTCATATTGACTGAGTTAAAATGGCGCTTAGGTTGTGCAAAGGGCTTATGGGCAGAGCAATCACCCGAAGTCCTATGGGCTTACCGATGCACTCCACAAACATCAACCAAAGAGACACCATTTCGGTTGACCTATGGGACAGAAGCTATGATACCTGTGGAAATCAGAGAACCCTCCTTTAGAAGGCAAAACTTTGACGAGTCTCAAAATGTAATAGCAATGAATGAGGAGTTGGATCTAGTCGAAGAACTCCGAGACCGTGCTCTCATTAATGCAAAGGCATGCAAAGCCCGAATGACTAAACGGTTTAATTCCAAGTTGAAGCCGCGCAACTTCCAACCAGGGGACCTGGTGTGGCGAGCATCTAGAGAAGCACGAAAGAACCACAAAGAAGGCAAGCTAGCAGCCAACTAGGATAGACCCTTTCGCATCCTTCACAATCTGCCACTAAAATGTAACGTCTAAAATATACATATTAATCCTAGTTTTATACGTTTATAGATAGTTATATATATATATATATATATATATATATATATATATATATATATTTAAATTGAGAACACAATTGAGTAATAAGAGCAAATACATATAAATAACTTAAAAGGATCTTAAAATATTTACTAAAATATGTACATCATTTTAAACTACTCATATATCTTACATTATTATTTTTAACATTAACACACATATTATTCTACACGCATTACCTATTCTATATATATATCTTGTTATTTTACACGACTATTACAATAATATTTACATTGGTGGTGGTGGAAACAAGTTCACAATAGGATTTCTATGATTTGCCGGTGGTAAAAAGAAAGTCCCGATAATAGGTCCATCTATGGTGGTAGGGATTTCTTGATCGGGGAAGAAAAAGAACGAAGACAGTGCGATGCCTTGAAATGTGACAGAGTTGGAAATAGCATTTATTCCCCAATTACCCCCGGGGAAAACGGCAGTGATCACTCCTGTAAAAGGACCTGGAATAGCTGGGAGATCCATCTTTTTTTATAATATATTAAATTTTTCACAACAAGAAATAAGGAGTGAGAACACTTATTAAAAAATTTATTAATTAAATAAAGGACAAAATTATATATAGTAACATAAAAATTAAATAATAAAATTTGAATCATTTTAGTAGTGACTAGTCAGGATAAATGAGCATTGTTGTAATATCAACAAAATATCAACAGAATATTTTACCATGAATGATTACTCATTTAAATCCCTAAGGTCAAACCTCCAGCTATAAATAATTCAAACTTTATCTTCTATAGCCATAGAACAATATTTATTTTCATAAATCTATGCAAAATAACAACAAGACAATTTCAAGATATCACAATTATATTATAGTTAATTATAAATATATTAATAATAAATATTTACGTAAAAAAAATACATTAAGAGTACCAAAAATAAAATAAATATGACAATCATTATAAAATAATTAATCAATATAAAATATGAATACCTTAGCAATTATTATAGATAAAAATAAACATAGGTTAAGCAAATAAATGAGGTTAGGGACACCTCACTAGATAAATGAATCAAGAAATTAACATAAATAAATAAACATAATAATAAATAAAATTTAAAGAAACAAAGTTCTCCTCCCACTTACCTTGAAATGTAAATTTATCACAGGATAATCGCAAGGAAAATTTTACTACGCTTCTCACCCTTTCTTTCTCTTTTTCAATTTTACTCTGTTACTCGCTTTCCACTATTTCTTCGTGCTTTTTACTTCAGTAAAAATGAAGCCTATTTATAGGAGAAATTCTTACTTCAATTACGTAAGGAAATGCGTAATGTATGATACGGGAGAATATTTACATTTAATGTATGGTACGGGTACTTGTTATCCTGATGCTTACTGCATTAACTCGTATTGCTGATAAGGTCTATCTAATACACGTTTGTATATGAAACAGCACCAACCATTTGACGGAATAACACACACCTGGCAGAACTCACGTCACACCACTGCGCATGTTTCACTCTTCATTTTATTTATATAATATTACTTCACTCATCACTCACTCACGTAATATTCACTCAGTTTCATACTCCCACATTCCCTGCACACACCTTTACACTTTTCTTATATTCTATACACGTAGAGTTCCCCCCCCCCCCCCCCTCATCATTCACTTAAGTACACATACTTGCTTTTATTTATTTATTTTAATTACACCAATACGTTTAATACCTTATATAAATTATCATACCTATTATAATAAATAATCTTATTTATAATTATCATATTATAAATATTATATTATTGAATGTCATCTATATACATATAATATATTATATATATTATATATATATTTAAATATAACTATTTATATATATATATATACACATTTATATGATGATGTAAATTATAACTATCTAAAAAAAATTAATAGTAGCATCAAACTTATTTATTTTAAATAGGATAACTAAAATTTAAAAAGAAATATATATTTATTTAGTGGGGTGTCCCTAACCTCATTTATTTGCTTAACCTTTGATTATTTTTGTCTATAATAATTATTAAGGTGTTCATATTTTATATTGTTTCATTATTTTATAATGATGGCATTTTTATTTATATCATTGGTATTCTTAATATATTCTTTTTACATAGATATATTTATTGTAAATATATTTATAATCAACTATGTTATAGTTGTGATATCTTGGACTCGTTTTGTTGTTATTTCTTCACGTATTTATGAAGATAAATATTGTTCTATGGCCATAGAAGATAAAGTTTGAATTATTTGTAGCTGGAGGTTTGACCTTGGGGATTTAAATGAGTAAGAAATGAAGGTGAAATATCCTATTGTTGATTAAGGTGAAATATCCTTTTATTGGTTGATATTATGATGATGCTCATTTATCCTGACTAGTCACTACAAGTACAAATTGCAAGAACTCTTGGGCAAGTCTATTCCGCGAACATGGAATGTGTCTCATCTCAAGCATTATTATAGTTAATCAATGACCCTTGTATCTATGCACTCTTTTCCTCCTTCGGTTTTTCTCCTCTTATAAAAAAGTGAAAAAAGGTTTTACCGAAGAGGTTTTTAATGAGGCACTTCATCAATGAACAAGTTTTTTGCACTTTATGGCCCAACCTATTATTATGTCTCTTTCTTATATTAGTTGTTTCCACAAGACTTGCAAGTATTGCAAGGATGATTTAATTCCCTCCCGAACTCACGGTTCGGCGATGGATGATTTAATTCCCTCCCGAACTCACGGTTCGGCCAAGGATGATTTTCCCTCCCAAACTCATTGTTCAGTCAAGGACGTCTTCATTTGGCCCAGAACCCACCGTTCGGTCAAAGGTTAATTACGAGAGGAATATCAAACGGTACTATGAATATGTAAACATACACAAAACATTCAATTAAAGCGCATCATATCAACCCCATCATTCAATTACGAAAAAAAGGGGAATGTCACCCTAAATCATTACAAGAAGATTCGGTATAAAACAAACACAAGGCTCATATACAAAATAGGCCTTGTAAACTGTAAAGACAATTTAAAAACTACATGGTTTCACCACCCACTAAAACATTTTTTATATTAGGCAACGAGTTTTTAAGCAACCCCTAAAAAAATGTTCTCAAAATATGGAATAAGCAACAATTTTGTAAACTGTTGGCATTTTGTTTGACAACAATCATAAAACCGTTCCCAAAAGTACATATAAGCAACAATTTTGTAAACTGTTGGCATTTTGTTTGACAACAATCATAAAATCATTCCCAAAAGCACATATAGGCAACAATTTTGTAAACTGTTGGCATTTTGTTTGACAACAATCATAAAATCGTTCCAAAAAACACGTATAGACAACAATTGATCAAAGCGTGCACTATTCTCTTTTCAATATTAACAAAACTATTCTTGCACTACTAAGAAAGATACCTTCACACCCCCTTCCCCACCTCTTCACATACCCTTCCTCATCTCCCAACCCCACACCCCTTCTCTCTTCATCATCGCCCTCTCCGCCCCCTCCTTCTCCCTCTTCCGCCCCCTCCCTCGCCCTCTTCCGCTGCCTCCGCCACTCCACGCCGCCGCCTCTCTCCTCTTCAGCTGGCGCTCCCCTGGCCAGACTTTATAGTATGAGCTGCATGCGCTGACTCCGTCGCTGCACTGTCAGCGCGCGACACCAGGCAACCGTTCTCCTCCTTTCTCAAGCTGCTCACTGAGGTGCTTTTTACGGAGCAGGAGCTGAGCTTGCAGGCCGCCTCTATGAAGAGGACGATGGGGTCGTGGATGATGTCGATGTCGATGGAGACGCGGCGCCGTTCAACACTGAGACGACGCAGTGGGTTTCGTCGCCGATGACGGTGGAGGCGGCGGAGTGGAGGCCGAGATGGTCGATGAGGGTGTGGACGCGGGCTTTTTTCTTGGACTTAGACAGAGAGCAGGGGAGGCGGAACTCGGCGACGAAACACGGAGGAGCGGTGCTAGGGTTTCCGATTTGGGGAACTCCGAGCACTGACTCGTGGATCGCGAGTTTAATGTAGCAGAGGTTAGGTCCGTTCCTCTTTGTTCTCTTTCATCGTTCAGTTTTAATCAGCATTTGCCAAATCTCAATCATGAAGTTTATTTAAATAGCTAAATATTCATGTTAATCGAAACTATTTTTTGAATAGAACATGTAGTGTTAGCGTCATTGATTGATTATTCATTAATATTGGAATTTGATTATTTATGTGTTATGGCTGCGTTTGTTATATGTATTGCCTGTTCTTGTGTTCTAACATTTATGTTATAGCTTTTTACACTGTAGGTGCTCCAACTTTTACCTATGAAGTCACTTTCTTCTAAGCTTGTGGTGAAGAAATTAGAGTTGTCGTTGGAGAAATTCCTGAAGGATCATTACCTGTCTGGCTCCCCGATTATTATCAGTGATTGTATGGCTCACTGGCCGGCCAAGATGAAATGGAATAATGAAGACTACTTGCTAAGTGTTGCTGGTGACCGCACGATTCCGGTTGAGGTAATTCCTTGATTGATATATCTGTGATTGTTAAGGAAGGCACCTGGTCTTCTGTGAGGAACAAATGTTGAGAGATGAAGGTTTTGAGATCGGATGTATTTGTTTAATTTTCTTCTTTCAAGAGAAAAATGTTGATGGCTGATTGAAAATTTTCTATCATTATGTGTTAAGCTTAACTCACGTTAATGAATAATTAGCAAACTGTCACTTAACTCGCTCCTGGGAAATATATGTGTAGTAGTAGCTGTTGTGCTGGATTCAAGCTAAATTATGAAATTTAAGTTGTTTGCAGGTAATATTATTTGTGACTACTTTTTTTACCAGGAGCTTGATATTAATGTGTGTTGTGGATATCAAAAGTTAAAGACTTGAAAATAGTCTACGTCCGAAAATCAGGAAGAATTAGGATAGGAACTGGTTATTATAGTGAGTAAGATGGATTTAATTCTGATTTTTCTTTACCATGGAAAATTGGTTATCCTTGCATTGTAAGAGATCACAAATCCTTTTGCAGTTACCACTATATCTCTTTATACGAAAATTCCGGCCCAAGAGTAGTAAGGCAATAAAAGCTTAAGCTTTAGGAATTAGGCCTACCAACAAAAAATTATTTGCTATTAGATTTTATAAAATAAAAGGTTACACATGTTGACAAAATGTCTCCTATGTTGGATAAAAGACCTAATATATATCTCTTTCATTTAAAGAAAAAAAAATGATCTCAAAATTTGCTTTAGGTCTCACTTACTGTTGGTTTAGTCTTGAAGGCAGGCAACATTTGAGGGAATATTGAAATTTCTCTTATATTTGAACATATAATTTTTTTCCGTGAGGTGCTTCATGGATCTCTTTTGTGCTATGTTGAATTGATCTTTAGATACTACCAATTGGTTTGGCTTTTGGTAAACCATGACTATTTTTAATCTCAGTTATTGAAAACCTTTTAAACATTGTATTCTTTCTTTATTCTTCCCCTGTTCTGGCCACTAATTTCCTGTATAGTGTCTATGATTTAGTATAAGTGAACTTACTATTACAATTTTCATAGTATGTTAATCCATTGCTGCTTCTATGCCATTATGAATTTTAATTTTACTGAAAAATGTTTAAAAATGTTAAAAATCAAAATAATTTGATTTTTAACATTTTTAAAATGTTAAAAATGGTAAGCCAATCTTAAAAATAATTTGATTTTTAAAATAATTTTAACATTTTAATTATGAATTTTAATTTGCTGAAGAATGGTAAGCCAATCTTAAAAATGTTACAAGAAAAATGATTATTATCTACGGAATATTATCTATGGAATTTTTTCCGTAAATAATATTTAGTTATTTACGGAATATTATCTACGAAAATTTTTCTGTAGATAATTTTTAGTTATCTACGGAATATTACCTACGCAATTATTTTTGTAGATAATATTTAGTTATCTACGGAAATTTCCGTAGATAACTTATCTACGGAAATTTTCGTAGATAACTTCTCTACGGATTTTTTCGTAGATAACTTATCTACGGATTTTTCCGTAGATAATTTATCTACGAAAATTTCCGTAGATAACTTCACCCATAGATAAATTTCGTAGGTAAAACATTTTATTTGAAATATCAATTAACATATTTTAGTATCGTTTCATTTTAATTTATTGTAAAATAATTAAAATATTTAACTTAGCATCATTAAAAAAATAATCATTATAAGATTTAATTTTTTAAAATTTAATTATTTATTATAATACTTTTAATCACCGTATCGACCAAAAAATATATTTTTGATTAAAATATATTTTAAAATTTAGTTAATTCATTATAATACTTTGAAATAAATATTTTTAAAAAATTTATTAGATAAATTATCTATGAAAATTTTCGTAGATAAGTTATCTACGGAAATTTTTGTAGATCTTATCTACGGAAAAATCCGTAGGTAACTTATCTACGGATTTTTCCGTAGGTAACTTATTTACGGATTTTTCTGTAGGTAACTTATCTACGGATTTTTCCGTAGATAAGTTATCTACGGAAATTTCCGTAGATAAGTTATCTACAGAAATTTCTGTACATAACTTTTCTATGGAAATTTCCGTAGATAACTTATCTACGGAAATTTCTGTAGATAACTTTACCCGTAAATAAATTCCGTAGGTAATACATTTTATTTAGAACATCAATTAACATATTTTATTATCTTTTCATTTTAATTTATTGTAAAATAATTAGAATGTTTAATTTAGTATCATTAAAAAAATAATCATTATAATATTTAATTTTTTAATTTAATTATTTATTATAATACTTTTAGTCACTGACTAAAAAATATATTTTAGATTAAAATATATTTTAAAATTAGTTTTGATTAAAATATATTTTAAAATTTTAGTTAATTCATTATAATATTTTAAAATAAATATTATTAAAAATTGTCATTATATAAGTTATCTACGGAAATTTCTGTAGATAAGTTATTTATAGAAATTTGGATTTTTTTGTAGATAAGTTATCTACGAAAATATCCGTAGGTAACTTATATACGGATTATTCTGTAGATAAGTTATCTACGGCAATTTCCTTAGATAACTTCACCCGTAAATAAATTTCTTAGGTTACATATTTGAAACATCAATTAACATATTTTATTATCTTTTCATTTTAATTTATTGTAAAATAATTAGAATATTTAATTTAGCATCATTAAAAAAATAATCATTATAAGATTTAGTTTTTTTAATTTAATTATTTATCATAATACTTTTAGTTATTGTATTGACCAAAAAATATATTTTAAAATTTTATTTAATTCATTATAATATTTTAAAATAAATATTATTAAAAATTGTCATCTTAAATTTTTTTATTTTTATAAATTAATTGATGATAAAAAAAAAATAACATACTAATATATGGTTTTAAATTTGATATGAAAATATTAGGATATAATTAGATAAGATTTTAAATTAGTATTTTATTAATGATTGATAATTAGAAAATAAAACAAGAATAAATACATTTTTTGAATTTTATTTCTTAGATTGAAGATGAATAAATATATTAATTTAATTAATAATTTATTTAAAATGTTAAAATTTAATTTATAAAATAATATTTTAAAAGAGAAGGGTTATAATAATATCAATGTAACTTTTATTAAAGGTGAATTTTATAAATTCAACCGTTAGATTAAAAGTTTTATACTCTTAGCTCATATATACAAAATTTTATAGTAATTTAAGATTATTTGATACTTCATTCTTGTAAAATAAAATTGACGTAATATATACATTTCAAAATATACTAAAATATGAACACTTTGATTACATTCAAGTTGTGTTCAATTTTAACAAAATTTGATATAAACATATAAAGTGATATGAACTTTACATCTAACGGTTGAATTTACAAAATTCACATTTAATATAACATTATTGAGCGGTGTAATACTTAGTAAAAGTTACACTAGTGTTATTTGAGCCCTTATAATTTTAAAATATATAAATTATTATTTAAACTTTTAAATTTATAATAATTAATTTAAATTGTATCATAATATTAATTTTAAATAGAAATAAGTAGATTGTTAATTATACAAGTAAGTATATTTATAAATAAATATTAATTAAATATAATATAATTATTATTATTATTGGTAATATAATTATTATATATATTTTTATATTTTTATAGCGGTCTGAACATACCAAAATGAGAGGGATCCAAAAATAGTATAAGTATGAGATTGTACTTAAATGAATTAATTTGTACTACTTATACTGATAACATGCATTAGCTCTTCTGTAGCCTATCTCATAAGAACTCCACAGTTAAGCGTACTTGACCTGGAGTAGTATAGGGATGGGTGACCTTCTGGGAAGTTTCCCAGAAAATGTGCAATAAGGACAAAACATGTTGAGAAGTGAAGTGTAATGAAATAGTATCCTTGAGTGGCCAAATATGAGGGTTATTACATTAATAAATTTATTAAAATTAAATAAAAATTTCCTGAAAGTTATCTACGAATAAAATCCGTAGATAACAACTTTCGTGAGTTATCTACGGAAAATTCCGTAAATAACATTATCTATGGAAAATTCCGTAGATAACATTATCTACGGAAAATTTCGTAGATAATGTTCCATAGATAACGTTATCTACGGAAAATTCCGTAGATAACGTTATCTACGACCATTTTATCTACGGATTTTTTTCCGTAGATAATCTGTAGATAATTGACATTTATCTACGAATTTTTATGTTTATCTACGGATTTTTCCGTAGATAATCTTGATTTTTCTTGTAGTGGTTGTAGTGGCATAGCACATAGAAGGATGATCATATATTGAAATTTTTTATGTAGATTAAATAATTTGTGCTACACATATATAAATGCTAAAAAAAATCAAAATTATAGACAAACTCGTAAGGAACAATTTGTTAGAAGCATGGCACTCTGAAAGACATAATTTGAATTGTCAAATAAGAACAAGAAAATTGATTCTAGTCATAGATCGCTTGCTGATTGATTTTATCTCGGTTTCTAATGTATAAGCAATGGTTTATTGCAAAAATGTGAAGATGATTACACTTTATGAGCAATATTCATTATTTCTTGAACTGTTTTTAATTACATTTTGCAGGAAATGGAGGTACTCGGGCTCCAATTTTGGTTTATCCAAATGACATGGATGGTGTACCAAAGATTTCCTTACGAACTTTCGCAATGGCTTCTTATAAGTTAAAGGGATCTATTTGGATGCAAAATGGAGTTAGTGAGAGTCAACTATCAAATTCTCTCTTGCAGGCTGCAGATAACTGGTTAAGGCTGCTACAGGTAATTCTCTTGATTTTAATTAATTTGTAAGTTGTATGTTTTCTTATTTTTTGAACTGAATCTGAATCTAATTAGATGAACTAGTCCATTTAAGAAAATAAAGCACTCCCTGGCCTTACTTTTTTTATTTTAAGAATCTAAGTTTAGTTTACTTTTTGATTGTTTATATTGATATTGCTTTTTGATGTCATAATTTAACCAATGTTGTATTGTATCTGCAGGTGATGGAATTTCTGACATCACTTGCGGGATGAAAATCAAGCATTCAAGGTCCCTGAAAAGCTTTACATGGTGTATATATTTGAAATTCCTTATTTATTGTATTTATACTTGTGTATATTTGGTTTATTTGATTGTTTATACTTTTGTGGTAGCTGTAAATTCCTGGCTGAGAATTATATATATTGGAAAGATTAAGGAAAATCTGCTCAGAGGGTTTTTTTGGTTCCCCCGTTAGAAGTTCATATTATTGTATTTATTTCATATTCTTTCTTCAGTTTGGTTACTGCTCCTAACCAGCTCCTTGGGGATTAAATATGAAATATGAAATTTCTAAAGCTATATATATGTTCATTTAAGGTAATCAGAAATAATCCAAAAATAAGCATGAATTTTTTTATTTTTTTTAAAGACAATCTACATCGGTTAAATTTAGTCTAAATTATTACCTATATTATCTCATTGACAACCTTAAAAAAATGTTCCCTAATGTCACTAGCAACGGTCATAAAAGTGTTGCCTATAAAAATAGACTACATTTCTAAAACCTTTCTTTAAAAATTAATAGTGTTGCCTTAAATTAAAAAAAATCGTTGTCACTGAAGATCATGAAAACCGTTCTTGAAAGTTTAGATAACGATTTTTTTGACATCGTAGGCACAGGCCAAAAAATCGTTGCATATTGAAATAGGCAACGGTTGATAAATACACGCTTGAAAAACCGTTCCCTAAACTTTTAAGAACGGTTTTTTGGCTTTCAACAACGTTTTTTTTATTGTTGCTATAGATAACAAATGTTGTAGTGACCATTGTCATAGACTCATATACAAAATAGACCCTGCCAATAGTACAGACAATTTAGAACTACACGGTTCCACGACCGTTGTCACAGGCCATGTCCTCGTCCCCAATGACTTCCCTCGCATCGTCGTCGTAGGTGGTCCAACCCGCGTCCTCAGGACTACCTACACCAGAAGGGACATACTCATCGGGCTCGGTGTCCTCAAGCATATCAATGTAATCCATATATTCCCCCTGGTAGAAATCTTTACTAATTTCAAAGCGAAAACCAGCGAGCACTTGGCAAAAACGAGTGGCTTGACGCACTGCATGCATAAAGCCAGCCTCATACTCAGCGATAATTTTATTCTCACACTCGGCCACATATTGCTTCCTGGCAACCTCAGCTTCTTGGCAACCTCAGCTTCATCTTTCACTAAGACAAGGTCTGCAAGGGCTTGCTGCAATTCCAACGCGCGTTTATTCTCGGCTTCTTCAGCCATCTGAGCACGCACCTCCAAGTCATGATTTAATCCTCTTAAACGCACCACCTCTACTTCAAGTTCGCTCTTCTCGACCAAGACACACTCCTAGGCCTCCAACGCTTCTTCCAACGACTTCTGCGTTTCCTCAAGAGAAGATTTCACCTTGTCGGCCTCCATAAGCGGTTCTAAGGCTAAGTTACGTGCAAGGATCAATGAACGAATCTGGAACTCACAAAATAATGCCCACTTGGCTGAGGGACCGGTCTCTTCTAAAAGCGTCCTCCCACTCTCAGACACCAAGTCGGGACTCATCAGCTTCGGTGCCCGAACTCTAGGGGCCAAAAACTCCCTAGAAGCAACCTGGGAAGGAATCGCGTTATCAGCCAAAAAATCTAGTAAAGATTGCTTCATACACTTGTGGCTATCATGACCCTTCGAACCTGACTCGCCGCCTCGGGAGGAATCTCGATTCCTCTTCCTTCCTTTGTCCCTTCTCCTCTTCTCTTGAGCCTCGTGAGGGGGACGATCCACGGGTTGGTCACGCACAATGGAGGGATCACAGTCAGTTATGGCACACGATCCCCTTCCGCAGCTGACGTCGGTGTTGGTCCTCGGTTACGCACGGCTTGGCGATACGACAACATCGAAGCCCCTTTTTGAGCCATTATGCCTGCAAAGCAAAAACAATTGTAAATCAATATGACAAGTCCAAACTAAGCAAAGGAGGTGTAACACATACCCTCAAGGTCAGCACGAGGCTGCGGAGATCTTGGCAATAAAACAAGTCTACGGGCCGGAAGCTCTTGGGGAAGAATTCTTAAGAAATTTAAGGAAGACACCTCCTCGGGAGTTAACATATCTTTGGGGTAGGCATCGTATCTTCTCGGCGCCGATGTCCAGTAAAACAGAAATAATGGGTTACCCTCTCGATCGTAGAAGTATTTTTTACCCACTTCCGGTTCGATCACAACTTTGAGAAACCTAGTCTTGAAACCCTTAAATGATGAAGTGTACGGTTTAAAGAGTGGATATTCAGGACGCCTAATCAACGAAAGCCACTTCACCTTATTTTTGGGACGAGTACAGAAAAAAATGGAGAAACAACCCAAGTGTTGGCTCAATGTAGTGATATTTACATAACACTCAGAAGGCTTGCATAACAGCCCAACCATTAGGGTGTAACTGTGTGGGAGCGACATTCAATACCCTTAATACCGATATTTGAAAATCGTCGAAGGCCATCACTATTCCTAACTCTCGGAAGATGCACTCATACACATAAAAGTAGTCACCTTGATTCGGCCTTTTGCCCAAAAATACCAGATCCGGGTTTGGACTCGCGTTCGAGCGACAACTACGAAGGCTAATAGGATATGGATCCTGGTCTTCGAATATAGCTAATGTGCACCTTCTCATTAAGTTCTCCACAGCTCCCCTCCAATGGAACTTGGAGTAGTACGTAGCTACTTCACCATCAACCCACGAAAATCCCGGAATAGAACACGGAAGAAACTCCCAGTCACCTCCTTCGGCAACATCTCCAGTAGGCGCCACGGACAACCAACCTTCCGGGTCAAATGACCCCTCGGTCATCCTCGCCTTTACCAAATCTCCACCAAGCAAACTTTGGTCGGACATTTCGGTGGCCATGGAAGAGTCACTAAGACTGCTTCGTACAAATGAGCCAGTAGTTGAATCTAACGATGTACTCTGCTCCATCGATGCTACTTCCGCAACACAAAACTCCCCGAGAGCTTCGGCCATAAATGATAATGACAAAAAAAAACGTACCTTTGGCAAAAAAGTGGGAACGGAAGAACGCAAGCTTTTAAGATACCCTTCGGTGCAGAATGAAATAACAAATATCGCGTAGAATCCGACTTATATATATAAGAAAATGAAACTAGAAAACCAATGGTCACATTTGTTGATAACCTTAGGATATTCCCCAGATCAACGGTTAAAAGTGGTGAACTTTACAACCTAACACGGATCTCTAGATGAAATAATTTCATGCAAGGCACGCGTCCCCAAATGCCACCAATATCCCTCGGTTATTAACCCCATTGTCGTGCCTCCTCGGGCTTGGTGGGCTAGTATACATACCCCTCGGCCAATGCAAATACCAAACCACGAAAATGCGTATTAACCACGACAATGATGGACACGTACGCGACCAGGACGTATGCATTTCAGCCACGCATGTTTAATGCATGCATGTTAATGATGAGTGGACCCCTGGGCCAAAAAGGAAGCCGAAACCTCGTGCGTTGCTTGGATTATTCAACTAATATTCACAATTTGGTAGGTCTCGGTCAGAGGGAATGCCGAATACGCCTATCTTTGATAAAAAAAAAGGTCTTTGCCACCTTTGCTACCTATTATTGATTATGCAAAGTCACCTTAAACTCGATTATTAAAGTAATAATAATGGGTTACCCTAATCCAAACGTAAACACTTAATTACCTAGCAATTAATTGTAGGGCAAGCTCAAAGGCCCATTAGGCCCATTAACATGTGTATAAATAGAGGGTAGGTAGGAACTGGTAAACGGTGCATTGATTTGACTGATTCACTATTTACTTTAAATCGAATACTCACTTGAGCGTCGGAGTATAATTGTAGGTACCCGACCCAGGAGCTGAAGACTTAGCTAGAAGGAAGAAGACAAGTTAGTGTATCCTTTTAGGAACAGTAACCATAAGTCTTGGGATGAGTACTTACCCCATATTGAATTTTCTTATAATAGGGTAGTCCATAAGACTACCAAAATCTCACCTTTTGAGATTGTTTATGGTTTTAACCCTCTCACTCCTTTGGACCTAATACCTCTACCAGATTCTTCTCACTATTTTCATAAAGAAGGGGTATTGTTCCGGCCACGGGATGAACTAGGGTTTTCTCTAGATCAAGCCGCGAAGCCAGAGCATTCAAGAGTGTAATCTGCCTCCTCAACTCTAGGGTTTTGGGTTTTATGGTACCTCGTTCATGGGCCACTTGGGCCCCGAGGATCAAGGGATTTCCTTAGCTGTTAATATTTGGAGAATATCTTGTCATTAAAGATGGGATTTTATCCCTGATATTGGATCAGTGTCTATGTGGGAGAGTTAGATCGGATTTTGGCCGAGTTACCCCTGCAGAGCAGACAAGTCGGATTCTGACCGAGTGCACCCATGTAAATGGATTGGATCGGATTCTGACCGGGACGGTACACTTGCCTTCCAGCCCTGAGCCTGAAAGGCGAAAGGGCTTAAGTAACCACTCCTACGAATCGTATCGGAGATAGGCCAAGACGGTACACTTGCCTTCCAGCCCTGAGCCTGAAAGGCGAGAGGGCTTAAGCAACCACTCCTACGAATCATATTGAAATTAGGCCGAAACAGTACACGTGCCACGTGGCGGTGCCTGTTACTAAAGTTAATAACGGGGAATTGGTGGATCCTCCCGAGGACGATTAAAATTGTTGGCTGTTTGTAGTATTTTTTCTTTCTTGAACTATGTAGTACTGGCCACTTTTTGTTGTTACGAGCTATGCAAATTCGAGTTTCCAACTAATGATCATGCTCCTCCTTTTTTAGCGTTTTGGGCTTGTGTAAAAATCTTCCAAGTTAAATTATTCGTCCTAATGCCGAGTAAGAAAAATAATAAATTTATTCTAAGTTTGAAATGACATGTGAATCATGTCTTGCCCAAATTCCGAGTACCTAGAAGTGAATAAATAATTTTGTCGTTAAAAAATCTTGAATCAAGTGGTCAGCTAAATAACGACTAAAACATTGAGTCGAAACTTCTAAGTCATTGAATGAGATTTTAACAAAGTGAAATGCCCAACTTCCGATTCGAAACAGTGCGGGAAATCTCTCTGAATTTAGACAACCCTTAAACTAACGATCGACCAAATGTCGACCCAAGCCTTGAGTAACAAAAATTTTAAGTTAAAATCGAAATATTTGGAATCCAACCGGTAAAATTCCGATTCATATGAGGAACCAGAAGTTTTAGGTATCGAAACATTGGGGATCTAAGCGGTAAAAATCCGATCCGTAAGAGAAACTAGAAGTTTCTAATTTTAAAATTAAATCATTTGAAACCAATCGGCACAATTCCATCATCAGGGACATGGAAACAATTCCCAAAAGTTAGAATGAAATCGTGTAGAGGAGGCGTTCATGACATTCATAAAGAAAATGTGTTCGTAGAGTAATTGGTGACTTTTTGGTCGCCAGAATTCCGATCAATCAAGAGCTTGTCTTTGAGTTATTTATACTCGCCTAGTCGGAATTTTACCAATCAGTGACAAGTTCTTCGATTTAGTTATACTTGCGCCATTCGAATTTTTACCGAGCAGTGACAAGTTCTTCGATTTTTTATACTTGCGCCAGTCGGATTTTTACCGATCAGTGACAAGTTCTTCGATTTTTTATACTTGCGCCAGTCGGATTTTTACCGAGCAGTGACAAGTTCTTCGATTTTTTATACTTGCGCCAGTCAGATTTTTACCGAACAGTGACAAGTTCTTCAATTTTATACTTGCGCCAATCGGATTTTTACCGATCAGTGACAAGTTCTTCGATTTAGTTATACTTGCGCCAGTCGGATTTTTACCGATCAGTGACAAGTTCTTCGATTTTTTATACTTGCGCCAGTCGGATTTTTACCGAGCAGTGACAAGTTCTTCGATTTTTTATACTTGCGCCAGTCAGATTTTTACCGATCAGTGACAAGTTCTTCGATTTTTTATACTTGCGCCAGTCGGATTTTTACCGATCAGTGACAAGTTCTTCGATTTTTTATACTTGCGCCCGTCGGATTTTTACCGATCAGTGACGAGTTTGCCTGCGAGTCAAAATCAATTCTAAAATAATCATTTTTATTATTTGATGGTACCTCATTAAAAACCTTGACCACTCCTTCTCCTTTTTCAAGCCGTTGATCAATGCTCGCATGTGTCCTCCAACGGTTCCTCGTACTGCCTCGAGTATTTTTCCTCATTAAAAACCTTGACTGCGCATTCTCCTCTTTCAGGCCGTTGATCAATGCCATCATTTCCTCCATGGTAGGGTGATATATCTGGCGGACCATCTCCAAACTGATTGGAGGGTGGCTGAATGTAGGCCGTTTCTATTAACAGTTGCATCAATCGAGGACCAACCTTTACTTGAGCTCCTTGATCCCAGGGTTTCCAATTATCTTGTCCCCGAACTACTCGCATTGCTTATTGCTTCTTCTGTTTTTTGATCAGACCCGCAACTCTCTTCCGAAGTATGTTCTTTTTTTTTATCCATTTCCTCGTTTTCTTCAGTCTGTTGTCCTCCTTGTACAACACACGCAAGATCAGATGATTTGTCTGTGGTTGTTCTCTTCTCCCTCCTCATAAATTGGTGTATCCTAGCCTCGTGCTCAATGGTTTCACCTATATGACAAGCGGCTTGAATGACTCGAGCAGTGCCGACCCCATTGGAATTGGTCATCAACAAGGCCATCAACTTGTGCATGACGACCACAGCCATCATGTCCGCAGGAACAACGACTTCATGTAGGGCAAATTCGGCGCAAGCTTCTGCTCGCGCATGTCCTCCAACAGTTCCTCGTACTCCCTCGAGTATTTTTCATGTTCAAGAAAGTAATAATGTGTTAGTTCACTTTAATTTTTATTTCCATTGAGAGATATGGAAAATTAGCATCTAACCCAATTATAACCGACATTTCTACTCATAATTTTTAGTTTTTATTATAACCATTATGAATCATAAAGAATATTTCCCTGGAGAGCAGTTGTTTTACTCTTTTTTTTTTTTTTTTTTTTTGTATAAACTACAAGTATCTTCCACTGAAGTATCCTTCCTCCGCTGAAGATAATCCTGTTCTGTTGCCGCGATAGGATCAACTATGGGCGCAAAGCAACATTATTATTATACCTTAAAAGAGATGTGACATTTGGCTACAATTCAACAGGGAGTATGAGTCACCAACCTCAAATCACCAAAAGAAAATTCTCCGAAGAACACAAAACAGCACGAACCAAATAGAACCAAATAATAATAATAACAACACTAATAATAATAATAATAATAATAATAATAATAATAATAATAATAATAATAATAATAATAATAATAATAATAATAATAATAATAAGTTCCGTACGTGATCCAATCAAGCAACCCAAATATAGGAAAACAACAACTCAACACTAACTCTCTAATTAATCCATTGCGACTCCTCTGTATCTCTCGCATAAAGATTTTAGGGACAATTAATAATAGATAAAGAAGTGCCAATATATGTTGTATCAGACAACATATGTACATTTTCACCACACCCTTTTTAGTACCCCTAAGCTCCACTGAAACACTTTCTAATTCTTTTATAATTAAAATTAAGGTATACGTATGAAATATCAAAGAAATATCAAAGATCCGAAATCAATGCGTAAAACCCGGATTTCTCAGTCAAATCTCAAAACCAATAAATTTCCATAACACTGACGAGAAATAATGCATTAATTAAAATAATTAATACCCTATATGTATATATAACCCAGAATTCACAGTTAAAACTCAAAACCACTATATTCCAACACCACTAACAACAAATAATGCATTAATTAAATTAATTTCTATATAATTTAAAATTAAAATACTGGAAAATTAATCAAGTTTTTTTTTTTATTTATTTATTTTACACCGTAAAAAAGAGATCATAAAATGAGAGACATGAAGAGAAACAAACCTCTGTAAACAGTAAAGCAACCAAAAATGAAAGGACAAAGGGCGAGGCCAAGCATGAGGAGCCTTGCGACCTTCCCTCGGCCAAGGAGCTTGCAAATAAAAGGGAAACCCCTCTCTTTCTCTCTGGGGTTGAAAAGGAGTGCCTTTGAAGGTCTACGCACGAGCAAGGGCGAAACGCTGCCGTTTTGCAGCTGCAGCGACCCATAGCTCCCTTAATCTCTTCAAATTCAAATCCACTCGTTCGAATTTTGCATCACGTTTCTACAACCATTCGAGACCCCGCGATTCGTTTCGGGCGCGGAGCGCGGCGTAGGCATCAAAACGGCGCCTTGATCGGAGAATGTGGGTGGGGAATGCGGGGAATTCTCGAAACGACAACCCCGTCGGTGTGGTCGACGTTGTCGCGGTGGCGCTTGGATTCGGAGATTGGAAGTGAACTGTCTGTGATCGGAGAGATTTGAAGATTGGTTGAGTGCGCCGCCTCTTGCCGTAGTAGGGTGTAGGTTCTTTTTTTTTTTTTTTTTTTGTATTTCTTGGGGCGTAGGGAAAGTTTCACCGTAGCCCCACGGTGGGCGCCAAAATGTTCCGGCCACGGGATGAACTAGGGTTTTCTCTAGATCAAGCCGCGAAGCCAGAGCATTCAAGAGTGTAATCTGCTTCCTCAACTCTAGGGTTTTGGGTTTTATGTACCTCGTTCATGGGCCACTTGGGCCCCGAGGATTAAGGGATTTCCTTAGCTGTTAATATTTGGAGAATATCTTGTCATTAAAGATGGGATTTTATCCCTGATATTGGATCAGTGTCTATGTGGGAGAGTTAGATCGGATTTTGGCCGAGTTACCCCTGCAGAGCAGACAAGTCGGATTCTGACCGAGTGCACCCATGTAAATGGATTGGATCGGATTCTGACCGGGACGGTACAGGTATCTAGGGCTGATTTTGTTAAGAAATTACATGAGAAGGTTAAAACCCATATTCAACAACAAAATGAGAGAATTGCTTTAGAAAGAAGCAAAGGTAAGAAAGACCTCATTTTTTAGGAAGGAGATTGGGTTTGGCTTCATTTGAGAAAGGAAAAAGTTCCTTCTCAAAGGAAGTCTAAACTCAATCCAAGAGGAGATGGTCCATTTCAAGTCCTCCAAAGAATCAATGATAATGCTTACAGGTTAGATCTTCCTAGTGATTATGGAGTAAGTAACACTTTTAATGTTAGTGATCTTATTCCCTTTGCAGGTTATGATGAGGAAGATGACCCTACAGATTTGAGGACAAATCCTTCTCAAGAGGGAGGGGATGATAGACCATGGGCCAAGGGCCCAATCACTAGAGCTATGGTCAGGAGCATACAAGAAGAGTTGGATATCTTGAAGACTAGTGGACTTTCTAAGCCCAAGGTACTTTTCACTTAGACTACTCTATCATGGAGAGAAGGCCTAGTTCTACTTGTGTATATTTTGTACATAGTTTTCTTGTATAGGGTTATTTTTGCCTTTGTATTTGTGAGGCACTTTATTGCATTTTATTAGTCATTGTATATTGTTTCTAGGGTAGGTTACTTGGAGACTTTAACTCCATTTAACCTCATCTTGAAGTACTTTTATTTTCTATTTTTTTTCAGTAGTAGAAGTGGGGTGGCATTTAGCAATACTTGAGGGTGTGACTAGTAATTGGGCCAGGATTGGACCTAGACAAAATTTTACATATTAGACTCATTTTGCTCCTAATTTTTCATAGATTTGATTTAGCTAGGTCTCATCATCATTGGATGAACCTAACTAAATCAAATCAAACATTTTTGAAATAATTCAAGTGAGCAAAAGTGAGCTTGGCCGCCTAGCTTTCCTATCCCTCTCTTTGGCCGAATTTCTTCTCTAACCTTCAAGGAGTTGAGAAGCTTGTGCTACAAGCTTCTCCTTAGCTTGCTTCCCAAGCAAGCTAAGTGAGAAGCTTGTTCCACAAGTTTCTAAACTCACTTGGACGGTCAACTAACCTCACCATAGTTCCTAGTGAACCATGATTAAGGTTCGCTTGCTCCTTAAGCTACCTCCCTCTATAAATTTGTAATTTCAACTCTTGTGTTCACTTTTGACATATTTTAGAAATAGAATTCAGAATTCTGTCTCAACTCAAGAGTCTATTACGTGAAGAATAACTCTCCTAGTTCTCTCTCAAAGGTTTTCAACCTTGAAGCTTGGTTCCTCAAGCTTCTCTACCTTTTCAAGAGGTAACTGAACCTCTTTAGGTGCTTCTCCACCATTGGAGGTTTCTCCAAGGTGTTTCCGTCTTCTTCAAAGAGTTCAACCTCAATGAGCAAGTCTTGGATGGTGGAGAATTGAAGTGCAACAATCTTCTTCAACCTTCTTCCATTAGGTAGCCAAACCTTTAATAATTATCTATGAACATAATGAAATATTGTTGCCCATTCCAAGATGTTGTAGGGAATGGTCCACAAATATCTGTGTAAATTAATTCTGAAACGTCCTTAGCCCTTTCGGCACCTAATTTTCTAGAATTTGTTTGTTTACCCTTAATACTTTCAACGCAAACCTCAAAGTCTGACAAGTCTAAGGGTTTAAGAATCTCATCCGACACAAGCCTCTGAATTCTCTGTGTAGAGATATGGCCTAAACGCTTATGCCATAAGGTGGCTGAGTTCTCATTTATTTTACGCTTCGTACCACGAGAATCAATGTGAAAATTTTCTTTATTGGAACTAACTACATCTAGTAAGTATAAATTATCAATTAAAGAACCATAACCAACAACATTTGAATTTTGATAGAGGCTAAATTTATTATTTCCAAATGAACAAGAAAAACCAAATTTTTCCAAACTAGAAATAGAAATTAAATTTTGCCTAAAAGACGGTACAACAAAAATCTCAAATAAATCTAAATGAAATCCAGTTTTTAACTGTAATCTAAATGTTCCAATAGCCTCCACTATGACCTTGTTGCCATCACCCAAATAGATAAATATTTCATTATCACTTGGCGGTCGGCTTTAAAGGCAACCCTGCATGGATACACTAATGTGAGTAGTAGCACCAGAATCTACCCATCAAGTATCATGTGGTACAAAAGCTAAATTAACTTCAGAACAAACAAAAGAGAGAAAATTATCTTTCTTTACATGCCAAGAGGCGTACTTGGAACACTATTTCTTCATGTGCCCAGGCTTCTTGCAGAAGAAGCAAGTATGTGTGTTCTCATCCTTTTTGACTTTCTTTTGCTGAAAAGTCCTTTCTACAACATCTTTATTATTCTTTCTCTTCCTATTCTGAGAGCTTGACGCTAAATGAACACTTTCAGTCTTTTCTCTTTGCTGCCTTTCCTCCTCTTGCACACAGTGAGAAATCAATTCATTCAAGGTCCATTTATCTTTCGGAGTATTATAACTCACCTTCAATTGTCCAAAGTGTGTAGGAAGGGAAATCAAAACTAGATGCATGAGCAAGTCATCAGACAGCTCTAACTTTAGTGCTTTTAGTTTTGACGCGAGATTAGACATTTCCATAATGTACTCCCTTATGTTTCCTTTACCTTTGTATCTCATAGATATAAGTTTAGCAAGCAAACTACTTGCATAAGCTTTCTCATTACTGGTGAAATACTACTCAACATCATCAAGGAAACCTTTAGCATTTTGGCTCTTAGAAATAGAGCCCCGGAAAACTTCTGGAACAGATCGCTTCATGATCATCAAACACATTCGATTTGAGCATATCCACTTTTCAACCTTATCCTCATCCGGGTTTTCCAGAGTTGGAGTGGGTTTCTCAGCCCAAAGTACAAGATCAAGATCCATGCAGCCAAGAATTATCTCAACTGCTTCCTTCCAGGCCTTAATGTTTATCCCATTAAGCATGGGCATACAATTAATTTGAGCAGATAAGTTAACAGCACTAGCAACAACAACTGTAATAAAACAGATAAAAAAAATAATTTAATTACATGCTCACAAAGTAAAATAAAATAAATAAAACATGCAGATTATTTACATAATAGACCCATTATAAGATACCGAGCACAACATTAATTCTTTGTCTTTGGACATACAAATTAACTTCTTAGTGGTACTCTCAATGCAATGATCAAATATTAACAATTAATTCTGTCAAATAATAGTCTTTCTTTGGACCGACTATTATTCACATGATTGTAATTTTATAATTGTCACATATTTATCATCACAGGCATGTTATTATTTGGCCAAATTATGTCTTCCTTTGGGATGAGCACAAATTGCATAAATAATCTCATACTAACATCTATTGTAATTTTAATCAAATTAATTTATATAATAGGGATTGCTTTAGCAATATATTACATCAATATATTTAATTAAAAAATTACCAGACAAATTAATTAATAAAGAGGGTCTATAATTTGCCAACATTCGCACTCAAATTTGATATATAAAAAAATATAGCAATTTAAATTTGAACATAATATCAATCAAATTTTAAGAAAATAATTCTTACGCGAATGCCATTAAAATTTTCATAATGTGAAATTTAATATATTGACCATATAATTTTTCCAAATATCATTTAATATTACAACATTGATTTTGAAAAAAATATTCCACTTCTAGTGGTACTCAAAGGATCAAACATAATATTTATATTATATTTGTGTCTTTATCTACTTTTTTCCTTTTCACTTTTCATATTATTTTTCTCAATTTCGGTGAGAAAAATATTCTTTTATTTCATTGTTGCACAATTAACTCACTTCTGGTGAGAAAATATTCCTTTATTTCATTGTTGCACAATTATCTCACTTCCGGTGAGAAAATACTCTTTTATTTCATTGTTGCACAATTATCTCACTTCTGGTGAAAAAATTAAAATGCTTAAAAATTCTTCATTTGACAATGTCTTCTGGATCATTGCAAAATTGTTATATATATATATATATATATATATATATATATATATATATAGCATTCATGGAAAATTATATAATTTCACAATATTTAAAAAAAACTTTAATCAATCCGGTTAATAAAAATTCAATTTTTTTTTAATCGATCCTCATATCCATACGACCAATTAAACCAAATGAAAATTATCATACGATCAACGCATTCAAATACACGTATTGTTAATGAAGAAAGAAAAAAAATTGTAATAATACGCTTTAGAACCCCATAACCTAATGACAACGGCGGCTCTGATACCACTTGTTGGGATAAATTTCTTAAGCCAAATAGAAATTATCCATTAATCAATATTAAGAACCATTGTCTCAGATTATAGAGTTAATGTTAATAACACGTACCTGTATTCATTGACATTGATCAAAAAGTTGTAGCGGAATAGTCTTTTGTTACAATGATCTTCCTCGGCTAAATCACTAGATTCCTTAACGGGACTTGATGTTACTCTTCTGATGGGGAGACAGAGAGACATGTGTTTCTGATTTGGCATATTGGAGACCATGACCATCTTTACAATTTTAAACCTATTAGGGTTCCCATTAACCTCTAACGGGCCAAATCTAGTTTCCACTTATTTGGACCCATATCAGTTTTTCCTATTAGTAGTCTAAAGACTCACTAAAATTAGATCACTTTTATAGAGTCCAACTAAATGTAAATAACTAATAAAAATATTACAAATAATATATGTAGCTCATAATAATTATTAGAAATAAAATTTCTAACATCTTCCCTTAAGAATTTGAGAAGAAGAAAAAAAATGTTTAGATTTTCAAAGTTCCCTCTGAGTCATATCTTACAATCCATGTGTACATGGGTAAGTTTATAATTTAATATTATGTTATAATTTTAATGTATATATTTTTATTATTTTAATTATACAAAATATATGAAATATATTTTAAGATATATTGTATAAATATTTATCATGTTATAATAATTCATGTTTTTACAATAATATTAAAATTTTCATTTATTCTATTATTAAATATTTGCAATCTACTTTTTTTTTTATTACAAAAACATATTAGTAGATATGAATACAAATATCTAAAATAAATGTAAAAATAATTAGAAAATTATATTATAAATAGGTTATGAATTTTTTAAATAACAATTACAAATATATATATATATATATATATATATATATTATTTTAATCACTTGATAACGTAGTCTTAAAAATATATATAAAAATTAGTAATATAATTATCATATATATATAAGATTTAAAGACGTAGTTGATAAATTTGTCAAAATATACTCATTGTAAACATCTTAATTATTATATTTGTTTGGTAAGAATATCAAATATAACCGTTAGCTTAATCAAATTTACATTTTACAGAAATTAATAAAGATTTAATTTCAATAACCTTGACTCCCAATTTCAACGAATAAACATATATTAATATTAATAATAAAATAAAAATGTTAACTATTGATTATAATATATTGATAGTAGCTATTGTATAATATTGAATTGCACTTTTGTTCTTTTTTTTTCCTAAAAGTAATTTTAATTATTTTATTTTAAAATGAAGAAATTTGATATTTTTATTTTTAAAAATATATATTTTTGATTTTCACTCAAAATTAAGATCACTGAACACCAAATTAAGTAATTATTTGTATCATTTTTTTTATAAAATATAAGGAGAAACAAATATATATTTATCTTAATTAATTTAATATTTAAATTTTAAATAAATATTATAATTTGATCCTCTTATATATATATATATAGTTAATCACTTATACACTGCTAGTATAAAGTTTTTTACACTAGCAGCCAATTATATCCTTTAACTGTGCCATGTCACTATAAATACAGTGACATGACACAATTAAAGGATATAATTGGTTGCCAGTGTAAAAAACTTTACATCGATAATGTATAGGTAATTAACTCATATATATATACTATAAATGTAACGTAGTTAGTAGACTGGAACAGGGTGTTCCTAGATTGGAATGGGTCGTTCCAAACTACTAAAACAAGGGTGATTTAGTAGTCTAGAACAGGTCGTTCCCAAACAGGAACGGGCCGTTCCAAACTACTAAAGAGGCCTATAAATCGGACTGGAACGGGTCGTTCCAAAGTGGTCATTGTGAGTTAAATTCAACTCCAGAACAGGCCGTTCCGGTTTTAGAACGGGCCGTTCCAGTTTTAGAACGGGCCTTTCTAGACGTGCCAGAATGGGCTGTTCCGATTTCAGAACGGGCCGTTCTACATGTGAATTTTACATATGATGAAGGAGCTTAGAACGGGCCGTTCCGGATTTGGAACGGGCCGTGTCGGATTTGGAACGGGCCGTTCTGGCTAGTTCAGACTTCTATAAATAGAGGTTATGCAGTTGAGGAGAAGAAGAGGTTTTTAGAGAGAAGTTTTAGAGGGAAGGACTCTAGACTAGGAAGCTTGCTTTGGGTGGATTGAAGTCCCGGGTTGAGCTTCAGAAAGGAAATTTCACTTCTTCTCAGTTCTTGGCTATTCTGAGCCAATCTTCAGGTAAGGGAAGCTAGATTGTATGTTGTTTGGTTGTATGTAGGGATGACAAATATACCCGTACCCGCAAGTAATACTTGAACCCGTCCCGACTTTGACGGGGAATATCCGGGTACGGGTACGGGTACGGGGCTCGTCCCCGTTCTCATTTTTAATTTAATATTCACTTTCAATTTAATTATATTAAAAAATTTTAATATTTTTTATGTGTGATTATTTATTATAATATGAGATAAAGAAATAACCTAATTATAATTATAATATAATAAAAAAAATAATTTAAAAATATCATTTTTTTTTACAAAAAATAAAAAATAAAAAAATTGACGGGTACGGGTATACCCGATACCCGACGGGGACGAGGATGAGGATGAAAATCTATACCCGACGGGTATGAGGACGGGGATGGGGATGAGTTTAACTTGCGGGGACGGGGACGGGTATCATGAAACCCGTACCCGCCCCGCCCCGTTGCCATCCCTAGTTGTATGTGAGTTTAGGAACTCATATGGAGTTGTATAATTATATTGGATGTATGATGAGTAGAAAGTGAAATGAAAAGATGCAAGTTGAGTATAGTGAAGTTGTTTACAAGTTGTGTGTTGATATATGATATTGTTGAAGCATGTTGAAATTAAGTTGATAAAGTTGCTATATGTTATGTGTGGACATGTTTAAGTTGTGAAACATGATGAGATGATATAATTGAAAGTTGTGAAGTGCACGATGATAATATTGTGAGTTGTGAGAAGCATGATGTGAAGTGCGTAGATGTGTGATTTATATAGATGTTATTGTATGATGATTGAGTTGTAAATTATGATTTGAGCTAATAAGCTGTTGAGTTGATTGTGTTGTTTGAAGTTGAAATGAGACGTTGTGTTGTTAAAATGTGTTACTAAACAATGTTGATGAGTTGTTGTGCTGAAAACTATGTTGTTCAAGTTGAATGTTGATTGAGATGATGAGTTAAAAAGTTGTATGTTGTTTAAGTTGTTAAGCTGATTAAGCCATGATGATGAGTTGTTGATCACTAGGACTAGGGGAGATGTTTTCGAAGTTGCTCATCCCATTGTGTGGATTGAGATAGTTGTGGTGCTCTGAGAGCCCAATTTGTTGAAAAACCCTCATTAGAAAGTTGTCCCTTGGAGTGGACGTTGTGTTGTTCTCCTCCAGGACTTTGTTGATCCCATGTGTGGGCAAGGTCGAGGCACACGTGTACAAAGCGACCACGGTATAAGGGCCAGACCGAGCTATACCGATTACAAGTGGCCAGATATTTATTGTTGTAAAGTTGATAAGCTACCTATTGTTGTAAAGTTGGAAAGTTGGGGACATATGGTGAAGATATATGTCCTATGTTGAGATACATAGTACTAAGGTGATAAGTTGAAAGTTGTTTTAAAGTTGAATCCCTTAATACTGTGTGGCGGACATGGAAATAGTCGATCCATGTCATGGTTGGATGACCAATTTGAGTAATGTATCTAATTATAGATGTAGTCTTTGACTAGGTACTGAAGGGTGCGTGGTACTTGGAGGACAGTGGGTGGGCTAACTCCATATGTGGATTGGTGATGCTAGCCAAGGCCGTAGTAGGCTCATACCTAAACCCTTCTGTCTTGACAGTAATACTGGACCTCCAAGTCTAAGTGGCACACCTGAGCAATCGCCTATTGTTGTCTATATCTGGTTCTCTTCGGAGTTCCTAATGCTGTTCTATACCTGACCTGGTTGAGATAGGTCAAACACTGGATTCGGTAGGGTTTATGCCACCTATACTACTCAACCTCAGTTGTTGGAGATCTCCGAGTTGAAATGCGTGACGACGCATAAGTTGTTGATGAGTTGATTTGTTGTTGATAAGAGTTGTATCTATGTTATTATATTGTTAAGTTGTGATTGTGTTGTATATTGATCCTGTTGAGGATGATGATAGTGCTGTTATATTGTAAGTTGCGTTGAGGTGTTGATACGACGTTGATATGAGGAATCAAGTTGAAATGATGTTAAGATGTATAATATATGTGTTGTTTATCTTTTGTGTCGGATGTGAAGATGATTATATATTTGTGTTTCATTTTTGATATTTATGAGTTGTTTATTGTCTCTAGCTTACCCTTGCATGTTTTCATGTGGTTTGGACTGCAATGATCATACGTTGTATGGGAGCAGGGCAGGGATAGGCTGGGATATAACTGCTAGAGGCCACAGGAGGTGCCTGAAGATGAATTTTTTTTTGTAGGTTACCTTATAGTAACATACTTTGTTGTATATAATTGATTGTTGTTGGTTGCTTGATTAACAACTTGTATTGTAAATATTTTATTATACTATTTTAGTATTTATATTCCAATAGTGTGTAGTGTTATTTCGTAGTGTGACGGTCATGGCGGGTCGTTACAATAAAAAAATTAAATTAGAAAAATAATGCAATGTATATTTTATTGAAAAAAAAATATAAACTGGGCTGGACCTGGATTATGTCCATGTGGAGAGAATGAGAGTATTTTAAGAGAGCCCAGTCCAATAAACCCTATCAAAACGGTGCGTTTGGGTTACATATATAACGAGTGTTAGGGTTTTGCATGAGCGGAAGCAGAAGGAGGAGAAAGAGGCAGAGCAGAAGCAATGGCGCCGAAGAAGCCGAGAGTGACGAGGAACCCCGAATTGATCAGGGGAATCGGGAAGTACTCGAGGTCGCAGATGTACCACAAGAGGGGCATCTGGGCCATCAAGGCCAAGCACGGTGGCGCTTTCCCTCGTCACGATCCCAAGCCCAAGCCCCACGCTCCGGCCCAGAAGCCGCCCAAGTTTTACCCCGCCGACGATGTCAAGAGACCCCTCGTCAACAAGCACAAGCCTAAGCCAGCCAAACTCAGGTGCTTGCTTCGACACTCTTGACCGCATTCGTTTTTTATATGACACGTGTGTGTGTGTTTGTTTGATGGTTTGATTTGTTGGCTGTGATGGCTGCTTTTGTTTCGGTGATTTTGTTATGGTTAGAGAATCTGGAAAAATGTTTTTTTTTTGGGAAATGAGGTGCAGATTGGAATCAAGTCATGTGATGTGGGATTTTAGATGGCGAAATGAAACTTGCGTGTGGATTTTTAATAGTTTGATTGTTTAGCTAGGAAGGTTTTGTTGTGGTTCAATGGTTAGAGAATGTTAAAAAAAAATGTGTTTTTTGTGATTATTTATTTTGAAGCTTGTGTATGTGGATGGAATGAGGCGAGATTGGGCTTAAGTCAATATACTAACGCTAGGTGTTCAATGAGGAAGTGAACATTTTTTGTGTTTTAATAATTTGATCTGTTAGATGTAATGGGTGTTGTTTGTTTTAGTGGTTTTATGATTAGAAAGTGGAATGAGGTACAGACTCGAGTAAACTCAATTTGATGCTAGTTTGTAATTGATTAAATTAATCTTGGGTGTATGTGTGTTTTTAATTTGTTTTTGCCATTTAATTTGAATGTTCGGGTGTTTTTCTCTTTTTTTTATATATATTTTTTTATATTAAATGTTGTTTTAAAGGTTTTATTGTTAGAAAATGTGAAACAATGGATGCTTTCTCGAATTTGTGTATGTGTGTTTTTAATAATTTGATTTGTTACTTGTTAGCTATGAGGGGTATTTTTAATATTTTGTGATTTAATGATTTGTTACTAGTTAGTTATGAGGTGCATTTTTAATTTTTGTTATTTTGTGTGTTTTTTTAGCTTGAAAATTGGGATTGGGTTGATTAACTGGTCTATTTTCAATAAACATTTTTAATCTTTATGAATTTTAATGTCTTGTTTTAATAAGTGGGTTCTGAAATTGGATTTGCTTTGGTCTGCAGGGCTAGTATTACTCCTGGGACAGTTTTGATCTTGCTTGCTGGGAGATTCAAGGGAAAGAGGGTTGTTTTCCTGAAGCAGCTTCCATCTGGGTTGCTTCTTGTAACAGGTTTGTGATGAGATTAATTTTGTGTTCAATTAGTTTTTACATGATAAACTTTGTTGGTGATCACTTTCGTTTGTTGTGGTTTTTAATATTTCATTGAGTTAGTTTGATCGCTCTACTATGTGTTCTTGTTTTACTATTGATTACCAATTACATTACAAATACTCCCTCTTATGTTTGCTGTTGCAACATACTTGGTTGTGTTTTGCAAAACATGATGTTTAACTCTAACAATTGTTCCCCCCACAAAATTGAAGGCTCTTTCAGTGAGATTTTGATTGTACAGAGTAAACTATCCAAACTGAAGAGTTAATATTGTCACTTTAGGTCCTTTTTCTTTGTGAAAATGCTAGTTTTATGTCATTGAAAGTTGCCTACGATATATTTTCAACTTCAAAATTAAATACAAATTTGTGATCTTAGTTTCTGATTTTGAATTGTTAGTACTTAGTATTATTGTCCCTTGCTATGGGATTCATACTTTATTCTTCATTTAGATAAGATCTTTATGCTCATCTTGATGGCTTTGCCATTTCAGGTCCCTTTAAGATCAATGGAGTTCCTCTCCGAAGGGTGAACCAATCATATGTCATTGGTACATCTACAAAGGTGGATATCTCTGGTGTCAATGTTGATAAATTTGATGACAAGTACTTTGCCAAGGAAGCCAAGAAAAAGAAAACCAAGGGAGAAGGCGAGTTCTTTGAGGCAGAGAAGGAGGTTGGTTTTACCAATTTCTTGTGTTGTTGAATTTACGTTGTTATTGTGAATTGCTTCTGTGATGCTGATCTCTATTATCATTCTTCTCATTTTAGGAGAAAAATGTGCTTCCCCAAGAAAAGAAAGATGACCAAAAAACTGTGGACACTGCTTTGTTAAAGGCCATTGAGAGTGTTCCAGATCTGAAGTCTTACTTGGGTGCTAGGTTTTCTTTGAAGGCAGGAATGAAGCCCCATGAGTTAGTCTTCTAGAGTGCTAAAATTATTCTCGTCATTCTGTATTTTGTTGAGCTTGTTGCTAATAGTTGTACTGCTTTTTCATCGTTGTAATGAACATTTTTCAAGAGTTTTTTCTTCCAAATTGGATCTAGTACTTGTATTCTTCTATAGTTTCTATCTCCCCACCACTCTATCCCTTAAAAAAATTAAAAAAACCTCAAGATGTCAGTGCTTTTTACGATTATTGATAATCGATTGTGATGTTATCTGAGGAGTTTTATTATAAGCCTTAATTTTCCTACGCAAATAGAGCATGGATGTACTTTAGAAACAATTGACAATCTGTAGCCTATTATTAGAGATGACACTTATCAATACTTTTAAACTTCCTTCTTTGGTATTAAAGAAAAGGGAGGAATTGAAAATAGTGGTAGGTTTTACTAGAATAATTTATTTTCAATTTTTTTTATAAAGGGAACTATATTAATCGAGATTAAAAATTAATAATTATCATTATACTCTTCGTTTTTAAAACATGTGCAAATTAATTTTTTATATCTTATTTTTATGTAGGCTTTTATATGTTATTATAAATATTTTTTTCTTGGTCTTTTTGGTACTAAATAACTAAACAATTATTTTTTATTTATTTTTCCTTTTCAGTTTTTTCTTCATCTTTCTTTCATAAACTTTAATTGTTTCAACATCAACTTGAAACAGAACACGGGATATTGTTGTCTACACGTAATTCCATGGCTTAGGATAACGATTAAGTGTGTTTGGTTTACCGTGTTAAACTCACAAAATCACGTTCAACGGAAAAGATAAAATGTTACTTAGTTTGGTGCTTTGAAATGTGTGTTTACTCCATTTAACAAAATTTAACGATAGACTAAACATGTTCTAAGGGTGCTAATACTCGAACTAACTAAAAAAAATTAATTAAAACTTAGATTTAATAATTAATTCTTTGAACTTGATTACAAGTCGAATGAGTTAAATTAAAAAAGACTGTGTTTATTAAATAAAGGAATTAAACTTGAATTTTATGTAATTATATTCTTTTAGTTATGAATTGGATAAATATATAAATTTATAATTTATATAAATTTTTTATTTAATTTCATCTTGTTAAAATTTAAAAGAATTTTTAAAATTTAGTTATAAGTTAATAATAATAATAAAAAAGTGAGCACTTTAAAATTTTATGGTTAAGGATTGAATTTCTATTATTTTATTCAAAGTGGAGTAGTTATATGTTATAGAAATTTTAGTTGTTCCCCTCAAAAAAAGAAACTTTAGTTGTACTTGTGTTTCTTTAGATTTTATTTTGTAATCTTACATAGTTCATATAATAAGTTATGTTTTGTCTTTTTAAAAAAGTAAATAATCATTTTATTTAAATTTTATTTTTAAATTAAAAAAAATTGAGTTCTTGTTCATATAATTTAAGTTAATGGCTTGAATCGAGTTACTAATGAGTTTGAACGAATTCAAGTTAGAAAAAAAAGTTTATATCGAACTCAAATCGAATTAGGAATTGAGCCAAATATTATCGGTTGAATGAAATCGAGTTCAACTCTCACTTCTAGTCTAATGCTTAAAGAAAACAAAATCATTATCAACAAAATTGGATTGAAAATGTTGATCGCATGACATTTTAGCATGATTGTTCTGGAAATTTATTTTTTTACATGGTCCTTGAAGTATTTTTTTTGCTCATAAACATAGTCTATGTAGTGTTCCAAAATTAACAATAAAAAATTAATATGCATTCATAAGATGTGACTTCTGTTAGACAAATATTGTTCTTACCAGAAATTTGTCGTAGAGACGGTCTTCCGAGCAAGATTGGTGAGCCTCCTTCGCGGGTACGCTGGTGCTCCAAGATGGGGGTGGTACCTGCAAAAGAGACTCTGATGCCAAAGTTAGTGTTTGTGGGAGTATGAATCTCATATAAGTAATGCACGTACCTTAGTGTGAATTAGGGTTTCTTTGGGCCTTGGGCCTGAGATAAGATATGATAAGATCTTGAGATAAGATATGATAAGATCTTGAGATAAGATATGATAAGATCTTGAGATAAGATATGATAAGATCTTGAGATAAGATATGATAAGACCTTGAGATAAGATATGATAAGATCTTGAGATAAGATATCATAAGATTAGATAAGGGATCTCGTCTGGAGCGAGATCCCTTGAGATCAATTGTGATCTACTTAAATGCCGAGCTGACGTCGCGTAGCGCGTGCTCGAGGTCATCTTGCGTTGCGATGTCGAGCTCGGAGCTCGACTTCACAGCACGGACAGTACACTAGCCCCCCGAGCTCCGAAGACCATAGGTCGAGGAGTTAAGACCGAGCTCGCTGGAGGGGAGTGAGCTTTCGCGCATGCTTGCCTGTCAAGATGCCTTGTGTTGCAACTGTCGCCTCGTTCTCGAGAACGTGTAGGCGGCATGGTAACAAGATTGTATTTTTATCTGTTTCATGACGTGTCCTCTTTGGGCCGATGTGGTATTCCGATGTCCATGTTTCATGGCCGAGCTGAGGAACTCGGCAATGATGGGTTTACTGCTTGGTCAGGCTGGTAAACCTTTGATTGAGTCAATGGATTGGTGAGGGACAAGTCAGCAACTTGGCTGGCCAGTACACTTGCCCCCCAAGCACCGAGTGATGTAAGAGCGAAGGGGCTTCTGAGGAGCTCCCAAATTTGTTGTTTGAAGGTTCGAGCTCGACCTTGTTAAGTAGATGTCATCTCAAGGTTCGGACTCGACCTTGGCATATCAAGGTTCGAACTCGACCTTGGTTAAGAAAATGTGATCTCGAGGTTCGGACTCGACCTTGGCATAACAAGGTTCGAACTCGACCTTGGTTAAGAAAATGTGATCTCGAGGTTCGGATTCGACCTCGGCATATCAAGGTTCGAACTCGACCTTGGTTAATAAAATGTGATCTCGAGGTTCGGACTCGACCTCGGCATAACAAGGTTCGAACTCGACCTTGGTTAAGAAAATTGATCTCGAGGTTCGGACTCGACCTCGGCATATCAAGGTTCGAACTCGACCTTGGTTAATAAAATGTGATCTCACGGTTCGGACCCGACCTTGGCATATCAAGGTTCGAACTTGAACCTTGGTTAAGAAAATGTGATCTCGAGGTTCAGACTCGACCTCGGCATATCAAGGTTCGAACTCAACCTTGGTTAATAAAATGTGATCTCAAGGTTCGGACTCGACCTTGACATATCAAGGTTCGAACTCGACCTTGGTTAAGAAAATGTGATCTCGAGGTTCGGACTCGACCTCGGCATAACAAGGTTCGAACTCGACCTTGGTTAAGAAAATGTGATCTCGAGGTTCGGATTCGACCTCGGATGGCAGTATTGAGGTTCGTATTCGACCTCAAACCAAAGTTGGATGAACTTTTAACGAGGTTCGAATTTGACCTCGGAATTTAGAATGGAATGTATTTCATCAAGGTTCGGATTCGACCTCGGATGAGAGTATTGAGGTTTGTATTCGACCTCAATTAAGGTTAGATGAACTTTAACGAGGTTCGGATTCAACCTCGAATGAGAGTATTGGGGTTCGTATTCGACCTAAAGTTAGATGAACTTTAATGAGGTTCGAATTCGACCTCGGATAAGAGTATTGAGGTTCGTATTCGACCTAAAACCAAAGTTGGATGAACTTTTAACGAGGTTCGGATTCGACCTCGGATGAGAGTATTGAGGTTTGTATTCGACCTCAAACTAAAGTTGGATAAACTTTTAACAAAGTTCAAATTCGACCTTAGGTGAAAGTATTGAGGTTCGTATCCGACCTCAAATTCGAATGAAACGATTGAACTAAGGTTCGAATTCGACCTTAGGTGAGAGTATCGAGGTTCGTATCCGACCTCAACTTTGAGTGAAACGATTGAACTAAGGTTCAAATTCGACCTTAGGTGAAAGTATTGAGGTTCGTATCCGACCTCAAATTCGAATGAAACGATTGAACTAAGGTTCGAATTCGACCTTAGGTGAGAGTATCGAGGTTCGTATCCGACCTCAAATTCGAGTGAAACGATTGAACTAAAGTTCGAATTCGACCTTAGGTGAAAGTGTCGAGGTTCGTGTCCGACCTCAACTTTGAGTGAAACGATTGAACTAAGGTTCAAATTCGACTTTAGGTGAGAGTATCGAGGTTCGTGTTCGACCTCAAATTCGAGTGAAACGATTGAACTAAGGTTCGAATTCGACCTTAGGTGAAAGTGTCGAGGTTCGTATCCGACCTCAACTTTGAGTGAAACGATTGAACTAAGGTTCGAATTCGACCTAAGGTGAAAGTATCGAGGTTCGTATTCGACCTCAACTTTGAGTGAAACGATTGAACTAAGGTTCGAATTCGACCTTAGGTGAAAGTATCGAGGTTCGTATCCGACCTCAAATTCGAATGAAACGATTGAACTAAGGTTCGAATTCGACCTTAGGTGATAGTATCGAGGTTCGTATCCGACCTCAACTTTGAGTGAAACGATTGAACTAAGGTTCGAATTCGACCATAGGTGAAAGTATCGAGGTTCGTATCCGACCTCAACTTTGAGTGAAACGATTGAACTAAGGTTCAAATTCGACCTTAGGTGAAAGTATTGAGGTTCGTATCCGACCTCAAATTCGAATGAAACGATTGAACTAAGGTTCGAATTCGACCTTAGGTGAGAGTATCGAGGTTCGTATCCGACCTCAACTTTGAGTGAAACGATTGAACTAAGGTTCAAATTCGACCTTAGGTGAAAGTATTGAGGTTCGTATCCGACCTCAAATTCGAATGAAACGATTGAAAAGGTTCGAATTCGACCTTAGGTGAGAGTATCGAGGTTCGTATCCGACCTCAACTTTGAGTGAAACGATTGAACTAAGGTTCGAATTCGACCTAAGGTGAAAGTATCGAGGTTCGTATTCGACCTCAACTTTGAGTGAAACGATTGAACTAAGGTTCGAATTCGACCTTAGGTGAAAGTATCGAGGTTCGTATCCGACCTCAAATTCGAATGAAATGATTGAACTAAGGTTCGAATTCGACCTTAGGTGAGAGTATCGAGGTTCGTATCCGACCTCAACTTTGAGTGAAACAATTGAACTAAGGTTCGAATTCGACCTTAGGTGAAAATATCGAGGTTCGTATCCGACCTCAACTTTGAGTGAAACAATTGAACTAAGGTTCAAATTCGACCTTAGGTGAAAGTATTGAGGTTCGTATCCGACCTCAAATTCGAATGAA
Organism: Cajanus cajan; assembly: GCF_000230855.2. NCBI lineage: Eukaryota > Viridiplantae > Streptophyta > Magnoliopsida > Fabales > Fabaceae > Cajanus > Cajanus cajan. Next base: position 47,278,185 of record NC_138525.1, read on the forward strand.
ACGACTGAACTAAGGTTCGAATTCGACCTTAGGTGAGAGTATCGAGGTTCGTATCCGACCTCAACTTTGAGTGAAACGATTGAACTAAGGTTCAAATTCGACCTTAGGTGAAAGTATTGAGGTTCGTATCCGACCTCAAATTCAAATGAAACGATTGAACTAAGGTTCGAATTCGACCTTAGGTGAGAGTATCGAGGTTCGTATCAGACCTCAACTTTGAGTGAAAAACGATTGAACTAAGGTTCGAATTCGACCTAAGGTGAAAGTATCGAGGTTCGTATTCGACCTCAACTTTGAGTGAAACGATTGAACTAAGGTTCGAATTCGACCTTAGGTGAAATTATCGAGGTTCGTATCCGTCCTCAAATTCGAATGAAACGATTGAACTAAGGTTCGAATTCGACCTTAGGTGAGAGTATCGAGGTTCGTATCCGACCTCAACTTTGAGTGAAACGATTGAACTAAGGTTCGAATTCGACCTTAGGTGAAAGTATCGAGGTTCGTATCCGACCTCAACTTTGAGTGAAACGATTGAACTAAGGATCAAATTCGACCTTAGGTGAAAGTATTGAGGTTCGTATCCGACCTCAAATTCGAATGAAACGATTGAACTAAGGTTCGAATTCGACCTTAGGTGAGAGTATCGAGGTTCGTATCCGACCTCAACTTTGAGTGAAACGATTGAACTAAGGTTCAAATTCGACCTTAGGTGAAAGTATTGAGGTTCGTATCCGACCTCAAATTCGAATGAAACGATTGAACTAAGGTTCGAATTTGACCTTAGGTGAGAGTATCGAGGTTCGTATCCGACCTGAAATTCGAGTGAAACGATTGAACTAAAGTTCGAATTCGACCTTAGGTGAAAGTGTCGAGGTTCGTGTCCGACCTCAACTTTGAGTGAAACGATTGAACTAAGGTTCAAATTCGACTTTAGGTGAGAGTATCGAGGTTCGTGTTCGACCTCAAATTCGAGTGAAACGATTGAACTAAGGTTCGAATTCGACCTTAGGTGAAAGTGTCGAGGTTCGTATCCGACCTCAACTTTGAGTGAAACGATTGAATTAAGGTTCGAATTCGACCTAAGGTGAAAGTATCGAGGTTCGTATTCGACCTCAACTTTGAGTGAAACGATTGAACTAAGGTTCGAATTCGACCTTAGGTGAAAGTATCGAGGTTCGTATCCGACCTCAACTTTGAGTGAAACAATTGAACTAAGGTTCAAATTCGACCTTAGGTGAAAGTATTGAGGTTCGTATCCGACCTCAAATTCGAATGAAACGACTGAACTAAGGTTCGAATTCGACCTTAGGTGAGAGTATCGAGGTTCGTATCCGACCTCAACTTTGAGTGAAACGATTGAACTAAGGTTCAAATTCGACCTTAGGTGAAAGTATTGAGGTTCGTATCCGACCTCAAATTCAAATGAAACGATTGAACTAAGGTTCGAATTCGACCTTAGGTGAGAGTATCGAGGTTCGTATCCGACCTCAACTTTGAGTGAAAAACGATTGAACTAAGGTTCGAATTCGACCTAAGGTGAAAGTATCGAGGTTCGTATTCGACCTCAACTTTGAGTGAAACGATTGAACTAAGGTTCGAATTTGACCTTAGGTGAAATTATCGAGGTTCGTATCCGTCCTCAAATTCGAATGAAACGATTGAACTAAGGTTCGAATTCGACCTTAGGTGAGAGTATCGAGGTTCGTATCCGACCTCAACTTTGAGTGAAACGATTGAACTAAGGTTCGAATTCGACCTTAGGTGAAAGTATCGAGGTTCGTATCCGACCTCAACTTTGAGTGAAACGATTGAACTAAGGATCAAATTCGACCTTAGGTGAAAGTATTGAGGTTCGTATCCGACCTCAAATTCGAATGAAACGATTGAACTAAGGTTCGAATTCGACCTTAGGTGAGAGTATCGAGGTTCGTATCCGACCTCAACTTTGAGTGAAACGATTGAACTAAGGTTCAAATTCGACCTTAGGTGAAAGTATTGAGGTTCGTATCTGACCTCAAATTCGAATGAAACGATTGAACTAAGGTTCGAATTCGACCTTAGGTGAGAGTATCGTGGTTCGTATCCGACCTCAACTTTGAGTGAAACGATTGAACTAAGGTTCGAACTTGAACCTTGGTTAAGAAAATAGTCTCAAGGTTCGGACTCGACCTCGGATAAGAGTATTTAAGGTTCGTGCTCGACCTTACAATTTCAACGAGGTTCGGACTCGACCTCGTATAAGAGTATTTAAGGTTCGTGCTCGACCTTACAATTTCAACGAGGTTCGGACTCGACCTCGGATAAGAGTATTTAAGGTTCGTGCTCGACCTTATAATTTCAACGAGGTTCGTATTCGACCTCGGCAAGTCGTCATGGTTAATGTGCCAATATCAAAAATGTGTGGGAGTGGAGTTGCTTTATTGATTTATTTCTGAGGTGTGCCTCGTTAAAACCTTCCTTGGCCAAAAACCCTTTTCTTTAGTGGGAAAAAAAAGGCTGAGGAGGAAAAAAACTATATCACCTGAATTTACAAGTTAAGAGAAGTAAAATTTGAGGTGGGTGGAATTTCAGGTTCCAAATTTTCCTTTGTAGGGGTCTATTCTTGCCTCCCTCACCCCACCAAACAAGGTCGCCAACTTTAGATGTTTGTGGCCTGACCTTGGTCTTGCTTTCCTTATGGTTTGTCGCGAACCTGGTTACGAAAAGCAGAGTGCTCTTCCATTTGAATGTACCCTGTAGCTCGGGCACGAAGTTCGTCCATATCAAGAGGAGATCGTCGACACAGGCTGTCCACGAAAGGTCCAGGCTTGAGCGCCATGAGCATGGCGTGTAGGGCGACCTCGGGGTTCAAGTTTCGAATCTTGACCGAGATATTGCTAAAGCGTTCCATGAACGCCCTCAGTGATTCGTCATCGCTCTGTCTGAGGCTGGCCAGAGCAGTTGACGTTATGTGATGAGGCTGACTTGTCGCATACTGCGCTGTGAACCGTCTGACCAGGGTGCCGAAGCTGTCAATTGACTCGGCGGGTAGCTGGGTATACCAGTTGAGTGCAGCCCCCTTGAGCGAGGTTGGAAAAACCCTGGGTGGTGTATAGATCGATATGCTTGTCCGGGTCGGTTGTGCCGTCGTAGCGGTCGAGGTGGAAAGACTTCCACCCAAAGGGGAGAGGTGTCTCCATGATACCGTCCACGAAAGGATGGCGGCGGAAGGTCGTCTGATTCCCCGTGCCGTGGGCGGGGGCTTTGCTGACGTCGTGCGTCGACTGTTTGTCGACGCGTGAGACCGATGTGTGGGAGGCTTGGGAGTCGGTGCCCTAGCCGCTGTTGGCGGTTGTGAAACTGAGTGCCTTTCGTCCTTATTCAGGTTACTCTGCGGAGGGGGTTGATCTGAGGGACGCCGAGAGAGTTGAGTGCGAATGCGCTCGTTCTCGGCGCGTAGTGCCGCTAGGTCGGCTTCATTAGCGATACGCATTGCCGTTAGATCAGTTTCGTGCTTGGCATGCATGCTTTGTAGGTCGGCAGCGTGTTGTTTCCGCATCTGTTCGACTTGGTCGATCAGCCTCCTCAATGTTGCTGCATCACTATCCATGGTAGTTGAGCGATCTAGGTCGTCTGTTGCGCGTCTGTTATGGCTTCTAGTGAAAACCATAAGAATGGCCGATAAGAGCTGGTCTTGATCGGCCCCACGGTGGGCGCCAAATGTTCTTACCGGAAATTTGTCGTAGAGACGGTCTTCCGAGCAAGATTGGTGAGCCTCCTTCGCGGGTACGCTGGTGCTCCAAGATGGGGGTGGTACTTGCAAAAGAGACTCCGATGCCAAAGTTAGTGTTTGTGGGAGTATGAATCTCGTATAAGTAATGCACGTACCTTAGTGTGAATTAGGGTTGCTTTGGGCCTTGGGCCTGAGATAAGATATGATAAGATCTTGAGATAAGATATGATAAGATCTTGAGATAAAATATGATAAGACCTTTAGATAAGATATGATAAGATCTTGAGATAAGATATGATAAGATTAGATAAGGGATCTCGTCTGGAGCGAGATCCCTTGAGATCAGTTATGATCTACTTAAATGCCGAGCTGACGTCGCGTAGCGCGTGCTCGAGGTCATCTTGCGTTGTGATGTCGAGCTCGGAGCTCGGCTTCACAGCACGGACAGTACAAATATTATTTTTAACATAAACAAAAATTAAAAGTAAGAGCACCAATTATGTCTTAGGTCAGACAAGCTTTATTTTTTTACATGGTCCTTGAAGTATTCAATACAAAGATTACAATTACATATAAAGTCTTTCTGAAGTTTTATTCTAAATCCAGATTTTAGTCCATTAGGAATTTGACTAGTGAAGATAAACCGCTATTCTCAATTATAAAATTAGTAATTTTAATTTTAATTATTTATCTGTACATATCTAATAAATTATGTATTTATTTAAATCTGAATGTGATGATGCCTAACCTTAATTCTGTATCTTGGTAGTATACTTTTTGTCAGCGAGTAATGAAGGCCTTGTTTTTGGTTCTACTGAGATTGAATACTGTTGCATTTATTTATACAAGTTGAGATGGCTACTTCAACAAAAAAATATTGAGAACTTTAGATGACTGTTATGAAAGATTGACCATGTATTCATTGCTATCCTATACACTATTTAAAATATGATGTTAGACCTAGAAAAAAAAAATGCTGGTATGGTTATCATTAGTATTGTTAAACCTTATGTAACTTGAAGCTAGTAATTTGCATAATTAAATCGCTGAGTTACCATTGATATTGTCTACATAAATCTATAGAACTGAAACCATGATACAGAACTACCCGTCCACCATTTCAAAAAAAAATTTTGTACAAAAGATAAACTCAGTTATTCACAGTCTTAATCTGAGGTCTAACGTTTATGTCAAGTAACATAGTGAAAACAGCCGTTTGAATAAAATTAAACTACACGAAGTGAATAAAATCCATACTATCATAGCATGCTAACTGTTGATGGCGCAGATAATATAATTCTGTTACCATAGCATAGCCACCACTTAGTGGTGTTGCATAGAGAACCGCAGCTGAACACTACAATGAGACTGGTCTCTCTAACTTAGTAGAAACTGAAATCTCTCTCCCTGCAACACTTCTAAGCCTGTTATACCTAATTCTCACCATATCTTGTTATCCAGAACATGTAGAGGAACAAAGTTGGAAGTATCAGTTCAGGGTAGAAAATGAGGATCATGAAGGGAATGTGAACTATGATTGATGTGAAGGGGTTCTTCCATTGTAAACTTGGGTTAACCTTTGCCATGTGAGCATGGTTTGATTAGCTTTTGCTTGAGATCAAGTCCATTTTGAAAGAGACCACATTCATGGCCTTGTGGGAGAAGCTTGAGAGCCTCTGCATCCAAGTCATTGATCAGTTATTTATGTTTGAAGATAGTGTCGTATCAACTCAAAATTCTTGATATTTTTGCTCAACAACTTACTTCATGGTCAGCCCACAATTTGTTCTATTACCAACTTGCAAGTCAAACAGATCCAAAATATCAATTTAAGCCTTAACCAGTCACCCATGAGACCCTCACATAACAAGATCATTTAATGAGATATTTCATATATATATATATATTCTAAGTTGGGACCAAAATCTTTCTTGTTATTAGCAACCAGCTAAACGTCACAAAATGCCTGCAGATTGTTGCTAATAGCTATAAACACTGACATTAGGAGCCGCTTATTGCACAAGCAAAACAGACTCTTAGGTGTGGAAAACAAACACAAATTCGGAAATAAATGCTAGTTAAAGTGAAAAAGTCCATCTAGACTCATTCTAAGCAGAAAGCAGTGGTCCACACTATTCAGTGCATGTGTGCAGTGTTGCTGCCCGAAACCTACTTTCACTGCTCTCTACTCTTGTAGTTCAGATGTAGCTGGGTCATTTGAAGAGGGTTGCTCTAATGCTGGTGCACTGGACTTGGCCTGTTTTTTAAACTGAACCAAAATCATAGTCATGTTATCACAGCCATCACCAACAAGTATTGTTGGTGCCAAACACCGATCCAGCACTCTTTCACAGACCCCAGAAAGTTTAGTTTCCTGTGAGATAAAATGGTATCATGTCAAAACATCTGTTTCATTGATCAGCCAAACCACATTGAAATAGTAACATGGATCATTAAACAAGTAGACACACCACTTTAATAGAGTATTCTAACCTAAAATACTAACCTACAGACTGATACAAACCAGAACCAACGCAGCAATAATCCACAGGCAACAAGCAATAACAACAAATTATTAATTGAATATTAACTTCATCTATCAGGAAAAATTTATAACTTAAAAACTCACCAAGAGAAGTTGTTGATGTACAAAATCTACCAATTGTTGACTTGACAAACAATCCCTGAATCATTAAGAGCCAATAAGAAGGAAGTAAATCAACCACTTAAGAATTTTCAAGACCTTTACCAGTTACCACCCGTCTCAGGGTACATGCTACCAGAAGAAATTTACAGTGCATATAAGCATGTGGATTTTAATTTTTTAAATCTTCTGGTTGATTAAAATATAAAATATGGCAAGTTCTGTGTAATTTCTTAAATTAGAGGCTAAAGTTTTTAAAACTCTCTTTTTAGTATGATTTACTCATATGGGCATGAAACAAGAAGCTTTTCCAATGCTACAAAAAAGTGCATAATATTATATGCTTACTTTGCATAAAATGATCCCTTTCAGTTATTACATCTAAATAATGCAAATGACCGATATCTTCTATATACTTGGTAACATTCAAACTAAAATGGGGATATAAAAGCACAAGAAGCATACCATATGCCATCACAAGCCAGCACTAAAAATTCATCCTCATCACAAAGTTCAACCTGTGATAAAATGTCATAAACAAAGTTATCAGTTAAAAGTTGAAAGCTTACAATAGTAGTAAATACTGAGACCCTTAACCAAGCATTTCATTATTGGTAATTCCATTTCCATATTGCAACCGGGAAACTGCATATCTATTTTATGTATCAGTTACAAAGTAAGCTGACCCGTAGGGAACAAACTTACAGTATTTAGTAATAATAAGAAGAAGAAAAACCTACAGTATTTATGTCTGGATTGGCTGTCACAATTTGTTTTTCAGCAGAAAGGAATTTATTCTGCTTAAATTCCACGTCACCTGCAAAATATTGAAACATATTGAATGGTGACTATATAAACCATGTAAAAACCACACCACTCCTCCAAAACCCCAACTAAACATAGGATTTAATGGTAATACTGTCGGTGTAAAAAGTTTTACACAATCAACTAATCAGAAATCACAATTTGTATAACTTTTGAGGTAATTATTATCAAAGTCAATAAACTTATCATTTATATGGATTGTAATTGGATGCCAGGTAAAACTATATCATTAAACCAGTAAACATATATGAAATCATCACAAAGAAATTAGCATGCAGAGGAAACAAATAAACATATATGAAATCTTCAATTGCCCAATTTGAAACCAACTCACATGCATCACAACCTCCTGTTGCCTTTTAATTTAGAAACAATATAAAGCATTCAAAATAAAAATAATCGAAAGTTGCCTTTACTTTTTTTGCTCTTTATTATCAATTTATCATATTCAGTTATTGGTTTAATAATAGATTGTGCAGAGGCTCATGCTACTCACTCAAGTTAAAATTGGAAGGAAAATATATGAACATTCATTAAAAGAAAAAGCACACTTTCCAGCTGACAGTAAGTAAGTACCTATAGCCCTTGCAAGGCTTAAAGTCCCATTAACTCTTCCTGCATGAATAAAACCACCAGCTTTTATGATTCTTTCCTTTTCAATCTCAAGATCAGGTTTATGATCTATAGACAAATCATACGCCTGTAGGTATAAGCCATAGTCAGAAAATTATTGTAGGTATACGCCTGTAGGTTTATGCAAGATCTAAGATCTGTTATTTTGTTGATGAAAATCCTAGAATTTCCATCTTGAAGTTACCTGACCCTTCCTAGATATTACACAACGTGAATCACCGGCATTTGCTACAAAAAGTTGGTTGTTTCTAATAATTGCAACACAGGCAGTGCTTCCTGAAGTTGGTCCAGCAAAATTAGAATGGGGACCCTGCTTACAATATATAAGACATATTACAAAATGACAACATAAAGAAAAAAGACAAAAGGAAAACGGAGGTGTAAAGAAAATTATAAACTTCACACATACAAAACCAACATATTTGGATAAACATAACTCTAAATATGGACACAATACTTCTTCACAAGGTTTTATAAATTGGTCCACAATCACGATTTCAGCTGCAACATTAAGGTTTTTGGGTTCTATGTGACTTTGTTGGGACTGTAATTATGGTCTCCTTAGCTGCATTTGTCCCCGATTTTCCACAACATTAAGGATAATAACGAAACTGTAACTGTGATTACAATTTAAAACCTGACTTCTTTACTTAAAAAGCTATTGACATGTACCAACGTATCAAGTATTATCCAAGAAAGCTATGCTGTTGAAAAGTTCAAGCATCTTTCAAATGTCATACCTACCTCCTCAAAGGCCCAACTATCATCTTGGTCCTTAGCATCTCTGCTACGTGGAGACCAAATCAACCCTTCTATCTTACCGTTAAACTTGTTTATCTTATCACCCAAAACTGCTAATTCCCTCCATCCCCTTTGGCCACGCATCATCTCGTCCATTCTGCAATAATTACCAAAATGCTAGTTTGTTACTCTTTTTTTTTTTTTTTTTTTAATTTCTTTTTCTTCTGGTGTTTTGAATGAGTGGAAGAAAACAACGAATGAATAAGGAATTTTAATGCCATACTTCATATTATCATATATGATCTTTAGTTCTGTAATTTTAATGAAATGCAATAAATTGAAAAATGCTAAACTGTGACAACCAACTAAAAAATGGGCTATAATTCTCCAATACAAAAAGATGAACAAATTTAAGCGACTATTAAGTAAAGAGTAAGACCAGTGGTAACTAGTATCTACACCCCTTTTCTTTTTGCGTGAATAACTACACTCTTTTGTATATTAAAGAAAGATGGTCAAGAATAAGAATTAGAGACTGAGAAAGCTGAAAATTTAGCTGACTATCCAAGTGGAAGTTTTAGACTTTAAATAACCATAAAACCAGCTTCAGTCACTATATTCTGAAATCATGACAAACCACTAGTAATTAAACTTGAGGACCCTCTTTTTCCTCTAACCTGAAAAATGATTCCTGAAGAGAAGTTCCTATATCTCCAGCTATGTATGCTTCATTCTTGAGCACCTGCTGGTGAAGATACTTGGCACAAAACTTTGCAACCACCTTACCTGAAAATTTCGGGGTTAATTGAGCATCCACAACATATTGCCGATTAAAAAATTACACATGATTTCTCTAGTTGAGGAGCATTGTGGTACATGAGTTGCACACTTTCTACCAGATAATGGTCTAGCAGGTGAACCAGCAAATATTTGTTTGAAAAGATGAGTGGAAAAAGAAGAAAGTGGAACATGATATGCTATATAGAACATAAGTACAGAAACAATTTAAAGACATAGCCGAAAAATCAAATCACAGTAGATGGAATCTTGTAGGGTGTAATCTGAATCAATGTATAGGAGTTGCCCTAAACATGCAATGGTGCTAGTTATAATAACTTATGCACATCAAATTATGGATAAGTTAAATAAGGGAGCTCCTAAAAAAATTGAGGTTTTTCCAAGAAGTTCATCCAAACAAATCCTTAATCCACTGACCCAAATGAGAATAATAAATTACCAAGATATAACTTTAGATTGTGCTTCAAATATTTAATAAGTATTGACAAGAAACTAGTAGCCCAATAGTTAACTGGATGATATCTAGGAAAAATGAAACTATACTGAAAAAAGAAAACAAAATCTTACCATTAGGAAAATATTTTCTGCAAAAGTGTCTTTCTTGTGACTATTCAGAGAAATAAGAGAGCATTGCTGTTTTGATTTTCTGCTTTTAAGGGATTATTTGTACGTTTCTTTAATAATTTGTTGTAGTATCTCTTACTTTCTAGAATATATGATATCTTAGTTGTCTATTTTTTGTTATAAGGATTGGGAGAGTAGGAGGGTAAGATATTATTCAAAAGAGAAAAACTAAACAGCAAAAGTAACGAAGTTGTAAACTGAAAATAAATAAATAAATGAAACAGCAAGTCATTTTAACATGCACGGAAGACATATCAATAAATTGTAAAACTGGCATTCATCCATTATTCCAAATAGTCAAATTTGTTCAAATCTTACCTCCATGTCCATCATAAACACCAAAAAAGGAAGTGGACTCATCCAGATCAAGATGTGCAGCATGCTAGCAAAAGAAAAGACAATGAAAAACCTTAAAGCTTATTAATGTTTAACTAAGAGCATCTAAGCAACATGAATACCACGAAATGAGTTGTAAAATACTAAATGTCTCAAGTTAGAAGCGCTCTAAAATACTAAGACTCTAAATTAAAAGCATAATTAATGATAAATACATTCATTCCAGAAAACACAATTCACTGACCAAGAAATTCATTGTCTCTGAGACACGAGAACAAAAGAAAAAAATTACATCTTCTAATGAATCTAATCCCCTGACAACATCTCCATGTCCAAACCACACAGAAATAAAGCTCAAATTTGCTGTAAACTGAACAATAGAGTGTCATACAAATACAAATAAATAACAAATAATTTGACCCTACTGAAAACAATCCCTAGCAGAGTGCTCAAAATTTCAAGGAATCTTCTTAGGACTTGAGGTTTTCTCATAGAATTTGGGGAAATATATTTATCTGTTTCTACAATAATAACAGAATAATGGTGTGAATCAGCTCTAAAAGAAATGCATAATCCCCTCTGTGAGTTGCATATCAAAGATAAAAGAAAAGTCCATACACTCATACAAGAAATTATACTAGTATGACATAAAATGCAAGGGGAAGCAAGTCCGTCCCATCTATTTATTGAAGAAGTCATTTCCAAAAATTCTAACTGCATGCTGATCTAGCTAGGACTGACCTCTGACCCATAAATCAGTGTTATTACAACTATTTTGTCAGTCCACTAATCATACAAAAATTACAGCAAATTGGAAAAAGAAGCAATCCTAGTGATGAAAATTTTATTCCTTCCAATCCCTACTAGAAAAATAAAAGCATTCAAATTAAATTATTTTCTTTATGCATACAGAACTCCGTATTTATTACACACAAGATTTAATAAACTAGCAATTTTTTCCGGTGGTTACTTACTGCATCTTCCATTGTTCCACGCCAGCCTTGCATAGATGATAAACCATATCTAAGATGGTCATTTTCACCATCCTCGGAAGACTTTTCAGTTTTGGGAATGCTGAGATTTGTTCCCATTCCTTTCTGAAAAAAACAAATAAACATTAGTTTTATTTCTTCAAGCATGAAAATTTAAGAAAATTATACCAAAATAAGCCATAGAAAAGAAAATCCGGATATCATTTCAAAATAATTCTTACAAACATGCCACACAACATTAAAAGCTGCATATATAATGAAAAGCAATACCATGATTCTAAAACACAAATCTAATGTGCACATTAAACATGATAAAAATAAAGAACCTTCCCTTTCTAAAAGGAAAGTAGAAAGGGTAAGAGAAAATGTTAACAGCAAGGAACACTTGTATGGGGAGAAAAATGAAGCATAATTTTTGTATAGTTCAGAAGAAAAATAATGATGAGGATATAATTTTCAGCCATGGAACTATGAAGAAGACTCCGACCATATAAAAGGTCATTAAACTCTTTCTATTTCTCCCTTTCTCAATGATTAAAAAACACAGACTGAAACTAAATACAGAATGATCTAAAACCATGCTACACAAGGAGGAACCAAAATTTCAACACAAAATAAGCTATGAAGAGACAGAGCAAACAGAATTCCATGTATAGGCAATGAAAACTGAATAAAGAAAAACTAGTATCTTAAAATGGAAAAATAATATAGAATATTACAAAAGAGAAATTGAAAATTCGTCATGTCTTAATTCTGTTAATAAATGTATGAACATCAAGATTAATCAACAGTTGGAGAAAAAGAACGAAATCAAAGACAAATACAAGGTGGAATTCCATAATCAAGTAAGACCCAGATGATAATATGACTCGTAAATGGATAATAAGAGCTCACAGCTCATAATTTTGTGAACTCTAATTAGTAAGTGAAAAAAAAAAAAACTATCTGAGAAGCAACAATTCATTAGGAGAGTACCACTAATTAACAGGTCAGAAACATGAAGAAAGTGATGAGTTAAGTTTGAGTTTGGACAGAAACTTGAAAGATAAATAAGATAGAGAGCATGGAAGAAGACAGAGTTACTACAGCAACTATTATAAAGAAAGAAAAGAAGAAGACTTTGTAGCACAGAATGATATTTCTTTCTCGGGTTTGGAGCCTCTGAATTTGTCAGATACTATTCATCCACCCAATGTTTTTTCATACACACTCAACTAGTTAATGCTACACTCTCTTCAAAGTTCAAACCTAGAATTGAAAATATCTTTTGTGATGTAAAATTCAACGTAAGATGGTAATTAGATAAAGAAATAACTTGATAGAACCAACATCAACTATTACTATTAATTTTTTAATATAGTATACTATTTTAAAATTTAGATTTGAGCAAAATTTAATCTTAAAAACTACCTAATAAACTGATTTTGACACCATGCCTTCATGCGTATACAATTTGATATATATTTTTTTATATTATTGTGACTTTTTTAAAATCTGAGTTTAATGAGTGAAAACGCAGGACTTTGATGTAACTATGCTGTCAATGTTGTTGTTTTCCTTTCATTTTCTTGTCTTTTTCTTCCTTAAAAAAAGCACTATCAACTACTTAAATTTACATGGAGTGTTCTTAAAACTAGACCCTCTTCGTCAACAGCAAATAGCAACCATCCAATCAATAAAATTTATGAAGTATGAAGAATTTACTAAGTCATTGACGAGGGAAGGAATTGTACAAGAAAGTGACATGTAACAATATTTAAACATATTTATTATTATATAAACATTTAGATAAATAGATAGAAGTAGACGTAAATATAAATAAAAAAAATTAAAATTTTCAAATAATATATAAAAAAAAAACTCAATTCACTGATCGATTAGACAAAAGGTGAAAATAATATACATGAGTAAAAATAATATATATGATTAAGAATAATCACGATTTTATAAGTTAATTTGACAGGATTTGAATTTAAATAACATCAAAATTTATTATAAATTCATTAATAGTTATTATTTATTTATGAATTAAACTTAATAATATTACATGAGAAAATGTATTGAAAAAATTTCAAATCATATATTAAAAATATGATAAAAATAAAATATATTATTAAAAATAATTATAACCTTATAAATTGATTTAAAGGTAAGTTATAATATAAAATTTATAAATATAAAGTTTAATATATCACAAAGCTGAAATCATTAAGGTGTAAAGAGTTGAAGTAAAATATATAAAGTTTTAAATTCGAATTTTAATATTATATTATAATTTTGATAAATAAAAAAATATTTATCACAAAGGTGAGCATAATCTCTTAACAGAGATTTTTTTCTTCTTCTTTCATTTACATATATAAAATATCAAATTCTAACCATGCACATTTATGAACCTAACTATTACTACCAATGATGTCTCTTTACCACTCCTGCTATGGTATCCTTCTTTTTCTTATAATGAGTAGAGACAGATAAAGACTTCTAAGTCAAGGTCTTTGGCAAGCTAAGCTGGTTTGAATGTAACACCGACTAAATTTTATGGGTGCTTTCCAAGAAAAATGAATTTCTTTTACTTTATAGCAATAAACAAATGCATTACACAACTGATATTTAAATTATATATAGAGAGAATAAAATACTTGTCCTAAAAGATATCTCTTCAAAATAATAAAAATAATATATATATATATATATATATATATATATATATATATACGAGATCCTTTTATACTAGGAATAATTATTTCAAGAGTAAGTCTACTCTAGACTTATTCCGTTCAATAAATCATGTTCTACATTAAATTTCAACGATCCAACCGTTCAATTTAAAGTTCTTAATGTATAGATCAAATCTACAAATTTTTGGAAAATTTAAAAATTATTTGATACTTCGTTTCATTAATTCGAATCAATGTATAAAATAATTTTATGATTATCCGTCAATTTCAATTATTGGAATGAAGTATTAAATGATTTTCAAATTCTTTAAAAATTTGCAGATTTGATCTATGCATTAAGAACTTTAAATTGAATGGTTGGATCGTTGAAATTTGATGTAGAACGTGAGTTATTGAACGGAGTAAGTTTAGGTAGACTTACTCTTGGAGTAAACGGATCCTTCCTTATATATATATAAGGGGAGTTATAGTTACACCGGTGTAACTTTTACTAAGTATTACACCACTCAATAACTTTATATTAAATGTGAATTTTGTAAATTCAACCGTTAGATTGAAAGTTCATATCACTTTATATGTGTATATCAAATTTTGTTAAAATTGAACGACAATTTGAAGGTGATCAAAGTGTTCGTATTTTAGTATATTTTGAAATGAATATATTACGTCAATTTTGTTTTATAAAAATGAAGTATCAAATCATCTTGGATTAATATAAAATTTTGTATATATGATCTAAGAGATATGAACTTTCAATTTAACGGTTAAATTTACAAAATTCGCATTTAATATAAAATTATTGATCAGTGTAACACTTAGTAAAAATTACACCAGTGTTATTATAACTCCTATATATATATATATATATATATATATATATAGGGAGCATATCAAGTGAGAAGAATTTATTATGAGAGGGTGAAAAGGTTAAAATATAACCCTTAGATTAATTTTCTCTCACTTGATTAATCTAAGGGTTATATTTTAACCTTCTCACCTTCTCATAATAAATTCTTCTCACTTGATATGCTCCCTATATACATATATATATATATATATATATATATATATATATATATATATATATATATATGAGAATTTATAGGAACCTTTTCTGGTAATGACTATCCTTGGATTTTTCCTCACAAAATTAGAAAAGCTTCCATATCTAAGCATACTAATTAATGGCAACCTTGTGTCTTGGACATCTAACCGAGATAAATTCAAAATAAAATAAAATAAGTGTATTGAATTAGTTATATAAAAGTTCGATTATATTTATATCAATCTACAAAGGGAAAAAACAAAAAGTTTTCAAAACTTACCATCCATACATTCGGTGGTTTTTATGTGCGTGTGTCTAAAGATTGATTTACTCTTGTATCACAAATTAATTTTTTTTTTGATAACTTTTACTAATTATTGAATAACTCGTTGATTAAATTTATAACTTATACAATTAAAACATTGTTAATACTTCGTTAATTTATCTCATTTCAATGAATGTACACCTTTTAAATTATTTTTCATTAATTGTGGTTTATAACCATTGCATATATAAAATGTTACATTTAATGATGTGCACATTTAGTGTAAAAACTTTACACTGTGAACTAATAAAAAATTATTATTAGTAGTAGTATAATTTTTAGATTTTTAATATGATTATTGTAAAAATTAATAAATTTATTATACATAATGTTTGTTTGTAATTAGATAATAATATAAAATTATTTTAAACTATATGTGTATGACTTATTTTATTTAAGTTTTTTAAATTATCTAAAATTTAATATGACTCTTAAAACGGGCTAGTTAAACTTGTTCGTTTAAGTGAATCTTCAAAATCTTTTTAGATGATTTCTTTGATTTGTGATAGACCATGGGCCAAGGGCCCAGTGACCAGAGTTATGGCTAGGAGGATACATGAAGAGCTGGATCTAGAGAAGACTAATGGGCTTGTCAGGCCCAAGATAATCTTCACTTGGAATGCTCTATCATGAAGAGAAGGCCTTAGTTCTACTTGTTTATATTGTACAGTTTATACATAGTCTTGTGTATAGGTTATTTTTGCCTTTGTATTTGTGAGGCACTTTATTAGCTTTTTCTAGTGTTTGTATATTGATTTTGAGGTAGGATACTTGGAGAGTTTAACTCCATTTAACCTCCCTAGTTGACACATTCATTCTTTATTTTTTCAGTAGGAAAAAGGGGGTGACATTTAGCAAAGCTAGGGAGTGTGCTTAGAAATTGGGCCAGAGTTGGGCCTAGGCAAAATTTTACATATTGGATTCATTTTGCTCCTAATTTTTCATAGATTTGATTTAGCTAGGTTTCATCATCATATGATGAACCTAACTAAACCAAATCAAAGATTTTCAAATTAAATCAAGGAGCAATTTGAACCATGGGCCGCCTAGCTTGTTTCCTTCTCCTTGGCCGAATTTTTCAAGCATTCCTACTTGAGTTTGAAGCTTGTCTTGCAAGCTTCTAAACTCAAGCAAGGTTAGCTTAACCTTACCATGGTTCCTAAATGAACCATGGTCAAGGTTTAGCTTCTCCTAGAAGCTAGCTAAACCGTAGGAGTTTAAGTTAATCCTACCTTGGTTCTTAATGAACCATGGTTAGGGATAACTTCTCCTACAAGCTACTATTCCCTATATATTTGATTTTCCTACACTTGTACTCACTTTTGACATAAATGAGAATCAATCTTCAGATTTTTCTCTCAAATTCAAGAGTCCAAAACCGTGAGGAACTTTCTCTCCTAAGTTCTCTCCAAAGTTCTTCAAACCTTAGCTTAGGTTCTATAAGCTTCTTCATCCAAAGGAAGTAACCGAACCTCCTTCTAAGGCATCACCTCCATTGAAGATT
This sequence comes from Cajanus cajan, assembly GCF_000230855.2. Taxonomy (NCBI): domain Eukaryota; kingdom Viridiplantae; phylum Streptophyta; class Magnoliopsida; order Fabales; family Fabaceae; genus Cajanus; species Cajanus cajan. The sequence goes on from NC_138525.1 coordinate 47,295,045, forward strand.
TCTTCAAGGAGTTTTCAAGCTTTGATCCAAGGTCTACCTCAAGAGATTCGGTCCTAAGCATGGAGCAAAGTGGAGGAACATCAATCTCCTCACCTAGTTCCATCATTTTTGGTATCTAGAGCCTAGTGCTCTTGAGGTTTTTGTCTCTAATTTTTTTTAATAGAATCCGTGTTGTATCTTCCTCCTATTACATGTCTTGTTGTGTTTTCTGTATGGATCTAGGTTTTCTAAATTTTTTGATGGATCCTTATGTCACATATGAAATGATTGATTCATGATTTTTGCTTGTTCCTAATTCCTTGAATCAATTCGGTTTGTGCTTTAGGTTCATGTGCTTGTGCTTTTATTTTTGCTTGAGTCTCTCTATTCCTATAAGCATGAGTCCGTGATTGGACATTGACAATACTTAGTGTATGTTTTTGTTTTTGAATCATATGTTTTGTCTATAGTCATGTGTAGTCCTTTGAATGTCATTGAATCCTAGACTAGCTTGTTTTAACCTAATTTTTGTTTTGTGTTCTTGAGTCCGAAATTTGTTGTGTATTTTCTTATTAAATCTGAACCTTCCTATATGTGCTTTTGCTTTACATGTTTGAGTTCTTAATTTGCTATTAGTTCTAGCAAATTTCCTAGAGTTAGGTTTCTATTATGTCATATTAAAAGTTTTGTCAAATTAAATTGTTAAACACTTTCCTATTAGGTTTTCCTTGAGTCTTGTGTAGTGGCTGAAACTTTGTGCAATTTTTTTTGCCTTAAAACAGAACCAAAACAGAGGTGTGTGTGTCTTATATGCATGAGAAAAACAAAAGAATGAGTGCTTAAAAATTTTCTCTCAAAATAATACAAAATAGTGAAGCACTAGTTACAAAATGCATGTGAACACCTCTTATTTTGTGTGAAATTTTTGCTGCAGTATTTTTACACTAAATCCGAGACTTCTAAGTGTTTAAAAGGCATTGAAACTCCTGAACATCAAAAGAAAATTAAGAGAAAAATATTTTGCAAAAGAAAAAGAAAGAAAATAGCAAAAGAAAAAGCCATAGGAGTGAAACTTTGGTGTTGTGTGCTCTCGGTTTTGAAAAAAAAAATTGTGACATGTTTGCATTGGTCCAGCCATATATTTGAGTCTTATTTTGTTTTCTAATCTTAGCTTTTGATTTGTTAATCTATTCTAGTACCATTCCTAGGTTATTCTTTTGTGTGCTAGCTTTCTAAAATTTGCCTTAATTTTTGCTTGTCAAATTTTGTGGAACTCTTTCTAGTCTTGTCTCATTTTCTTCTACCACTTGGTGTAGCCATTCTAAATTGTTCATTTTCAGTTTTAGCACTAATATTCAGTCTTGAAGGTGGTTGAGTGCTTCTTGAAAGGTGTAGGAGGCCAAGGCAAAAGACATCCACTTGAAGGCTTTGGTGGTTGCTTAGGGAGTTTGTTCTCTCTTGGTGGCTAGGCTCTTGGAAACACCTAGAAGTGACTAACATCAAAGTTGCTTCTAAAGAGAGGAGTGAAACACCTTGTGAGGCTGCAATTGGTGGCTGATTTGGAGCAAGAAGAAGTTATACCATTTGTAAAAATTTTGTGAAAATTAGAAACTAATTTAGTGACGGAATTTTTGGTTCCAAAACTAGTTTTCCTCACAAAATCCGTTGCTAAATTTGTTTCTAAATTAGTGGCAATTTGTTTTCTTTGAAATTAAAGTGCAGCCACTAAATTCATTTGATTGTGAATTTACATTTCATTTGGAGTGTGAATTTGCATTTCATTTGAAGAAAATTTGAATTTCATTTTCTTGTAATTTTTAATTTCCAAATTTTTTGTACAAGGCCTTTATTAAGGAGTGTCTTGGAGTGCCTTTGGTGTATCTCCATCTCTCCTTAAGAACTCTTAATAGCTAATCACGTGTATTACTTGTGAGAGTGGTCCTTGAAGGTCTTTGGTGCCTTTCAAGCTCTCACTTAGGTTTAATTGCTTTCAACGTCTAATTTAAGTTTTCAAGCAATTTATGTTTTAAGCAATTTATGTTTTTAGTCATTTAAGTTTTCAAGCAATTTAAGTTTTCTTGCTCTTTATGTTTTCAAGCATCTTATAAATTGTACACATAGGCACTTGCTTGTTATTTTTCCTTTAAGAAAAGTTCTTTGTGAAAATTGTTTTGTGCAAGACAAAAGTACAAGGGGGTTTAGAGATTTTTACTTGAAGAGGCTTGGTTATTAAGTGGCTCTTTAGTAGCTCACCTCCCTCCAAAGTTCAATTTGTACTCTTAGACCTCCAAGTGCCAAATCTAAAGCACTTCAAAACTTTATTTTCATAAAAACTATTTTTGTGTGAAAAATATCTCTTGAATTAAAATGTCTCAAGATTCCTCCCATAGTGAAAGTGATGGCTCTCCAAAAAGTCTTTCTTACATTACTAAAGAGCTCAAATCACTTAAACTATGGAAAAAGCAAGAGTCCATTCAAAGAGAGAAGGAAAGAATTGAAAGAGAAGGACAACTTGCTTATCTTGAGGAAGAGTTGAGAATTTTAAGACAAGAGGAGGAAAAATTGAAAGAAGATATGAAGAAACATAAGAAAAAGAGTAAGAGCTCACATTCCCAATACACATCCCCTAATGAAAGCATGAATCAAGGGGATCACTACCAACATACTCCTAGGAGAACTACTAGGCCAAGGGAAGTCAAGGTTGACCTCCCACAATTCTTTGGCAAAGATGATGTGGAGTCTTATTTAGATTGGGAAATGAAGGTTGAGCAACTCTTTGCTTGCCATAGGGTAAGTGAAGAGAGGAAAGTACCTTTGGCTGCCCTTAGCTTCCAAGGGCATGCCATGTATTGGTGGACAACCCTAGAGAGAGAGAGACGCCTCCACAATGATCCTCCAATTCAATATTGGAATGATCTTAAAAGTGCAATGAGGAGGAGGCACATTCCCACCTACTATGGGAGGGAGCTTATGAATAAGCTCCAAAGGCTCCAACAAAGAGACATGTCTGTAGAACAGTACAGGCAACAAATGGAGCTATTAATGATGAGGGCTTGTATTAGGGAAGAGGAAGCTACTACTGTAGCTAGATTTTTGAGTGGTCTTAATTTAGAAATAAGAGACCAAGTGGAGCTACTACCCTACAGGGACCTAAATGACTTGGTCCAACTTTGTGTAAGGGTAGAACAACAAAGAATGAGGAAATCTTACAAAAATAGCTCCAACTCTTCATTTCTAAAGAAAGATTCCAAGAAGGAGGGAAAAACTTTTGAAAAGAAGAAAACTTTTGAACCCTCCAAAAATCTAGCCACAGAAAAAGATAAGGGAAAGGGAAAGGACACTACACACACTAGTTCTAGGACTAGTGATATTAAGTGCTTTAAATGTTTAGGGAGAGGCCACATTGCCTCCCAATGCCCCACAAAGAAGGTCATGATCATGAGGGGGCATGACATTTATAGTAGCCAAGATGAGGCTACTACTTCCTCTAGTAATAGTGAGGAAGAAGCAAGTGATCAAGAGAAAAGTGTAGAGTCTACTTTTCCTTATGAAGGGGAGCTCTTAATGATTAGGAGACTCCTCAACAACCAACCTAGTGATACTCTATCACAAAGAGAGAACATATTTCATACTAGATGCAAAGTTTCAAACAGTGCATGTTCTCTCATTATTGATAGTGGCTCATGGTGCAATTGTTGTAGCACTAGGCTGGTTGAGAAGTTGGGCTTAACTACTAGTCCCCATCCTAAACCTTATCAACTTCATTGGATTAATGAGGATGGTGATTTGGCAGTTGACCAACAAATAAAGGTTAAGCTTTCTATTGGTAATTATGAAGATGAGGTACTATGTGATGTAATACCAATGGAAGCTTGTCACATCTTATTAGGAAGGCCATGGCAATTTGATAAGAAAACCATGCACAATGGCCTTACTAACGAGATTACCTTTACTCATAAGGAAAGAAAATTTGTGCTTCATCCTCTTTCTCCTCAACAGGTGGCTGAGGATCAAGCCCAAATGAAGCTAAAAAGAGATAGTGAGAAAAGGTTTAAAAAAAAAAGAAAAGAGTGAAAAAAAAAAGTCTGTGAAACATAAGGATAGAGAGGAATCTAGGGAAAAAGGAGTTCCCTCCCTAGAGGTTGTTGCTCAAGAAAATAATTTTTCAAAAAAAAACCTATTGATTCAACAACCCTCTTATATCCTTCTCTGTAAAGGAACTCTTTCTTGCACTGCCACATCTAGTGGACATGAGACTTTACCTAAAGGGGTAAAAACAATTTTAAAAGAATTTGATGACCTATTTCCTCCCGAGGGTCCAATGGGCCTTCCTCCTTCTAGAGGAATAGAACATCAAATTGATTTGGTGCCTGGGGCTAGCCTACCTAATAGGCCTGCCTATAGGACCAACCCCCAAGAAACTAAAGAAATAGAGTCTCAGGTCCAAGATTTGTTGGAGAAGGGCTGGGTTCGAAAGAGCTTAAGTCCTTGTGCTGTTCCAGTGTTGTTGGTTCCAAAAAAAGATGGCAAGTGGAGAATGTGTTGTGATAGTAGAGCCATCAACAACATCACTGTGAAATATAGACACCCCATTCCTAGGCTTGATGACATGTTAGATGAGCTTCATGGAGCCATCATATTTTCTAAAGTTGATCTTAAAAGCGGATACAATCAAATTAGAATCAAAGAAGGAGATGAATGGAAAACCGCTTTCAAGACCAAGTTTGGATTATATGAGTGGTTAGTGATGCCCTTTGGGCTCACCAATGCTCCTAGTACCTTCATGCGTCTCATGAATCATGTCCTTAGGGATTGTATAGGTAGATTTGTTGTAGTTTATTTTGATGACATCCTCATATATAGTAGGAGCCTAAGTGATCACATAGGACACTTAAGGCAAGTTTTTGATATTCTTAGGAAAAATCAACTTTTTGGAAATTTAGAAAAATGTACTTTTTGTGTAGATAGTGTTGTTTTCCTAGGGTTTATAATTAGTAAAAAAGGGGTTCATGTGGACCCCGAGAAAATCAAGGCCATCCAAGAATGGCCCACTCCTAAAAGTGTTGGAGATATTAGGAGCTTCCATGGTTTGGCAAGCTTCTATAGGAGATTTGTTCCTAATTTCTCCACACTAGCCTCCCCATTAAATGATCTAGTCAAGAAGAATGTGGAATTTATATGGGGAGAGAAACAAGAAAATGCCTTCATAACCTTGAAGCATAAGCTTACCCATGCACCACTTCTAGCTCTACCAGATTTTTCAAAAACTTTTGAGTTAGAATGTGATGCCTCTGGAGTTGGCATAGGGGCGGTTTTGTTACAGGGTGGGCACCCTATTGCATATTTCAGTGAAAAACTCAAAGGTGCCTCCCTTAACTATCCTACCTATGACAAAGAGCTCTATGCTTTGGTTAGGGCCCTTCAAACTTGGGAACATTACCTTATTCCCAAAGAGTTTGTCATTCATAGTGATCATGAGTCACTTAAATATTTGAGGGGCCAAGGCAAGCTAAACAAAAGGCATGCTAAGTGGGTAGAGTTCTTAGAACAATTCCCATATGTGATTAAATACAAGAAAGGGAAAAATAATGTTGTGGCTGATGCCCTTTCTAGGAGACACACTTTGTTAGTCTCCCTTGGATCTCAAATCTTGGGATTTAATCACATTAAGGAATTGTATACTAATGATCTCGAATTCAAAGAAAATTATACCCAATACTTAGCAAAGCCTCAAGGAGGTTTCTATATTTCTGAGGGGTACTTGTATAAAGAGGGAAGAATTTGTATACCCCAAGGATCTACAAGAAAACTCCTTGTTCAAGAAAGTCATGAGGGCGGTCTCATGGGGCACTTTGGAGTTGAAAAGACTCTAAGTTTTCTAAAAGAAAAATTCTTTTGGCCCCATATGAGAAGGGATGTTGAGAGGTTTTGCTCTAGATGTATAGCTTGTTTACAAGCAAAGTCTAAAGTAATGCCTCATGGCATCTATACACCCTTGCCTGTTGCTAACTCTCCATGGGTTGATATCAGTATGGATTTTATTTTGGGATTGCCCAAGACCCAGAGAGGCATGGATTCTATTTTTGTGGTAGTAGACAGATTTAGTAAAATGGCCCACTTTATACCCTGCCACAAAATAGATGATGCAAGCAACATAGCAAGACTCTTCTTCAAGGAAGTGGTTAGACTTCATGGTCTACCCAAAACTATTGTTTCAGATAGGGATACTAAGTTCCTTAGCCATTTCTGGAAAACTCTTTGGAGTAGGCTAGGAACTAAATTGCTTTTCTCTACTACTTGTCACCCACAAACTGATGGGCAAACAGAAGTAGTTAATAGATCCCTATCTACAATGTTAAGGGCAGTCCTTAAGGGTAATCATAAGTCTTGGGATGAGTACTTGCCCCACATTGAATTTGCTTATAATAGGGTAGTCCATAAGACTACCAAAATCTCACCTTTTGAGGTTGTATATGGTTTTAACCCACTTACTCCTTTAGACCTAATACCCCTACCAAATTCTTCTCGTTATTTTCATAAAGAAGGGGTATCTAGGGCTGAATTTGTTAAAAAATTGCATGAAAAGGTTAAAACTCAGATACAACAACAAAATGAGAGAACTGCTTTAGATAGAAGCAAGAGAAAGAAAGCCCTCATTTTTGAGGAAGGGGATTGGGTTTGGCTTCACTTGAGAAAGGAAAGGTTTCCTTATCAAAGAAAGTCAAAACTCAACCCAAGAGGAGATGGTCATTTCCAAGTCCTCCAAAGAATTAATGATAATGCTTACAGGTTAGATCTTCCCAGTGATTATGGAGTGAGTAACACTTTTAATGTGAGTGATCTTATTCCTTTTACAGGCTATGATGAAGAAGATGAACCTACAGATTTGAGGACAAATCCTTCTCAAGAAGGAGGGGATGATAGACCATGGGCCAAGGCCCTAGTGACCAGAGCTATGGCTAGGAGGATACAGGAAGAGCTGGATCTAGAGAAGACTAATGGGCTTGTCAGGCCCAAGATAATCTTCACTTGGAATGCTCTATCATGAAGAGAAGGCCTTAGTTCTACTTGTTTATATTGTACAGTTTATACATAGTCTTGTGTATAGGTTATTTTTGCCTTTGTATTTGTGAGGCACTTTACTAGCTTTTTCTAGTGTTTGTATATTGATTTTGAGTTAGGATACTTGGAGAGTTTAACTCCATTTAACCTCCCTAGTTGACACATTCATTCTTTATTTTTTCAGTAGGAAAAAGGGGGTGACATTTAGCAAAGCTAGGGAGTGTGCTTAGAAATTGGGCCAGAGTTGGGCCTAGGCAAAATTTTACATATTGGATTCATTTTGCTCCTAATTTTTCATAGATTTGATTTAGCTAGGTTTCATCATCATATGATGAACCTAACTAAACCAAATCAAAGATTTTCAAATTAAATCAAGGAGCAATTTGAACCATGGGCCGCCTAGCTTGTTTCCTTCTCCTTGGCCGAATTTTTCAAGCATTCCTACTTGAGTTTGAAGCTTGTCTTGCAAGCTTCTAAACTCAAGCAAGGTTAGCTTAACCTTACCATGGTTCCTAAATGAACCATGGTCAAGGTTTAGCTTCTCCTAGAAGTTAGCTAAACCGTAGGAGTTTAAGTTAATCCTACCTTGGTTCTTAATGAACCATGGTTAGGGATAACTTCTCCTACAAGCTACTATTCCCTATATATTTGATTTTCCTACACTTGTACTCACTTTTGACATAAATGAGAATCAATCTTCAGATTTTTCTCTCAAATTCAAGAGTCCAAAACCGTGAGGAACTTTCTCTCCTAAGTTCTCTCCAAAGTTCTTCAAACCTTAGCTTAGGTTCTATAAGCTTCTTCATCCAAAGGAAGTAACCGAACCTCCTTCTAAGGCATCACCTCCATTGAAGATTTCTTCAAGGAGTTTTCAAGCTTTGATCCAAGGTCTACCTCAAGAGATTCGGTCCTAAGCATGGAGCAAAGTGGAGGAACATCAATCTCCTCACCTAGTTCCATCAATTTGTCTCACTTAAGTGATTATGATAGCTTACTTGAACAAGTTTTTATGTTTCACCTCTAAAGCTCTTTATTCTTTATCGCTTAAGTGACCAATGTGTTTGCTTAAGGTGTTGTATAAAAATGGCGAACGCAACTATGAGCAACCTGAAACACTGAACAAATGTTAGTAAAATTTTCCTTAGGCGTGTGATGGCACTGACCTTAAGGACTTATCCACGGGATACGCGCAAGCCTTCCAGGATACAACGGGGTCGTCTCAAGGAATTGAGGAGTAGAACTGACAATCGAAAAATATATGAGAACTCAGAGAGAAGGAAGAGAGAAAGGTTTATTTCGGATACTAAAATAGTGTGCCGGAGGCCTCTATTTATAGAGTCTCAAAAACCCTAAAAAATCACGTAAAACATCCGTCAATTAAAGAAAATAAATCTAAATAATTAAGGAAAATAAATCCGAATAATTAAGGAAAATAAATCCAAATAATTAAAGAAAATTAATCCGTTAATAAAAGAAAATTAATTCGGATTTGTAACGGTAAGATTTTAATGACAGAATCAAATTTGAATTTGAAATATAAAAAATTTTCATTTTCGGATAAGGTTTCCTTAATTAATTAAGAATAATTTAATGTAATTTTCTTTTGAAATATCATATATGTGCAACAATCCCCACATATTTAAAAAAAATACTTTATTTTGATTACATTAAATAAGGGATAAAGAAAAGAAACTGAGTTCTCATATTGTCTATAATACATTGGACCTGGTGGACCTGATTTAGCAAGCTATATGAACCAGTCCTAGATTGATAATACTTAACATACAGTCACTACAATAAAAAGTTAAATTTCCCACGGACAAAAATCCGTCGGAAATTTCCCACGGATTTAGATCCGTGGGAAATTTCTGACGGAATTTTCGACGGATTTTTAAATGATGGAATTTCTGACGGATTTAAATCCGTCTGAAATTGCTGGCGAAATTTCTCACAGATTTAAATTCGTCTGAAATTTCTGAGTGAATTTCCCACGGATTTAAATCCGTCTGAAATTTCTGAACAGAATTTCCCACGGATTTAAATCCGTCTGAAATTCCTGAACAGGATTTCCCACGAATTTAAATCCGTCTGAAATTTCTAAATAGAGTTTCCCACGGATTTAAATCCGTCTGAAATTTCTGAACAGAGTTTCCCACATATTTAAATCCGTCTGAAATTTTTGAATAGAATTTCCTACGGATTTAAATCCGTCTGAAATTTCTGAACAGAGTTTCCCACGGATTTAAATTCGTCTGAAATTTCTGAACAGAATTTCCCACGGATTTAAATCCGTATGAAATTATTAAATAAAATTTAAGCCAATTATTTTTCAAATGCAACCAATCCTAATCGCATCGATACACACAACAATGCACTATATAATATTTTCATTATTATATGGGTGTTTTCAAAATATAAATAAGATACATATAAATCAAAGTTTGTGAGGTATGACTTATATTATATTACCTATATATAATTATATGTTTAGGTTATTATAAATTATAAACTAATTAGCATAAATGTGTTTTTTTTACTTAAAATACCAACACATGACGTCCAAATTTAAGAATACCATATTTTTTCTTTAATTATTAAAAATCACTCATCTCTTTGAAAATAACGTTATTAATTAAATAAGGGGAAAAAAAGTTAAATTATGTTCTGCAAATATCATATGTATGTATCTATCATTTATTTCTAAATTACATCCAATATTATGCATGTCATTTTCATGAAAACTTTCATTGATCTTCAATTTTGAAAATAATATTTTTTTCAATTCATTTTCAAAATTATTACTTAAATTTAATATATTTTTTAAATCATAGTGTGCATGATATTTAAAATAAATTTCAAAAAAGTTGAAATAATGAAATAAGAGATCAAATCTCATTTAATTAATGATATTTGTATTAATAAATTATTTTCTCTTATTAGTATATAAATAGTATTATCTTTATGTGCCACTTAAATAAATAAATAAGAAAATTAATACTCACTTAAAAATTTGAGAAGAGATATACGTATAACGTTATTGAGAAAAACTTCAAGTAGGGGTTAATGGAATTTTTTCTAGATTAAATCTTCTTTATTTAAAACTTAAAACATTAAAGTTAAAATAATTACACTAAATAATTATTTTTGTTCCTAATAACTGATTAATTTAAAAATGTCTCTTTAAGTTATAGTAATTTCTTAAATTTACATTTTATTGATTTCTGAATTTTATATTTAAGTAAATCAGTAAAATACAAAGTAACGAGTATAAATATGAGTATTTAAAACTTCAATGAATCTATATATAAAAAGTAGAGATAAAGACAGAGAAAATGAATGGAAGAAAAATAGTTAAATATATAGTTGTTTGATAATCTATAGTAATAGATAAAGAGAAATATACGTCATCTTGTAACTGATTTTGTCTAAAAAATAATAGATAATCATACCCTTAACTGATTTTTATTTTATATATTCTAATTTTATTTGTAATAATATGATTATATATTTAAATAGTTTAATTTTAATAATTTTTTAAGTATATTTTTGTCTTTTCACTTAAAATATTTGAATTTCTATATTTTAATTTGAATTACTTTTTAAGTATATTTTTGTCTTTTTGTCTTAAATTTTTGAATTTCTATATTTTAATTTTAATAATTTTTTATTTCTATTATTTATTAATTCTTTTCTTTTTTAATGTTTTATAACATTATTAAAATTTTATAATTTTATTTATAATTTTATAAAATGAATAATCCAAATTATATTTATAAAATAAAAAGTAAGATAAAATTAGAGAGATTAAAATTATAAAATTTTAATAATGTTATAAAACATTAAAAAAGAAAAGAATTAATAAATAATAGAAATAAAAATTTATTAAAATTACAATATAGAAATTCAAAAATTTAAGACAAAAAGACAAAAATATACTTAAAAAATAATTTAAATTAAAATATAGAAATTCAAATATTTTAAGTGAAAAGACAAAAATATACTTAAAAAATTATTAAAATTAAACTATTTAAATATATAACCATATTATTACAAATAAAATTAGAATATATATAATAAAAAAATCAGTTAAGGGTATGATTATCTATTATTTTTTAGACAAAATCAGTTACAAGATGACATATAACTTTATATTAAATGTGAATTTTATAAATTTAACCGTTAAATTAAAAATCTTTTACTCTTGAATCATATATACAAAATGTTATATTAATCGAAGATGATTTCTTATAAACCAAAATTAAATCTATTGGAAAATTTATATTTTCAATGAGAAAATTTTTGTAGGAAAAACTATATTATTGATGAAATATTTCAGACAAATTTATATTTGTCGAAAAATGTAAGAACTGATTTTAAATTTGATATGAAAATATTATTATATTATTAGATAAGATTTTAAGTTAGTATTTTATTAATGGTTGATAATTAAAAAATAAAACAAGGATAAATACATTTTTTGAATTTTATATGTTTGATTTAAGATAACTTACAAAATAACTCTTGGTAAAGTTATTCCGCTCAATAACTCATGGTGTGTGTTGAATTTTATCGATCCAATTAATTGTTAAATTAAAAGTTATTAAATTTTACTAATAATTAATATAAAAAATTAATTAGTTTTGAAATAAATTATTTGCTAATTAACAATATAATTGAAACATTAATTATTTTAAATTATTTAACTAGAATCTTATTGACAATTTACTATATGATCTTAATATTTTTTATATAACTAATATCTAGTTTTAAAAATTGATATGAGAATATTATATATAATTAGATAAGATTTTAAGTTAGTATTTTATTAATAGTTGATAATTAGAAAAAAAAAAACAAGGATAAATACATTTTTTGAATTTTATATGTTTGATTTAAGGTAAATAAATATATTAAATTAATTAATAATTTATTTAAAATATTAAAATTTAATTTATAAGTATGTAATAAATAAATCTTTATAATTTTATAAATTATATTATCATTATAGATTATAAAATTAAATAATTTAAATTATAATTTTAAATAAAAATAAGTAGATATTACTTATAAAAGTAAGTAAATATAAATAAATAATAATTAAATATATCATTATTATTATTATTAATTATTATTATTTGTAATATAAAATTATATATTATTAATATAGTACAAATATGAGATTGTATATTTGAGGATGACTTAAATGAATTAATTTGTACAAGTTATACTGACAACATACATATACATTTCGGTAGCTTACTCATCAGAACTTCACAGTTAAGCGTGTAACACCCCAGTTTTTATTTCACTTTTATTTATTTATTTTAATTCAGGGTATTTTGGTAATTTTATAAAGGTGATAGGGGTGATTTAGTAGCTTGGAACGGGCTGTTCCGGAATTGGAACGGGCCGTTCCAAACTACCAAAATTATGGCCGTTGGGGGTAATTAATGCACACCAGAACGGGTCGTTCTGGTTTTGGAACGGGCCGTTCTGGATGTGATTTTTGGCCACGTTTTAAGGGTCCGGAACGGGCCGTTCCGGATTTGGAACGGGCCGTTTCGGCGTAAAAAGCCTATAAATAGAGCTGTTTGCCACTCCCAAAAAGCACACCTCTCATTTCTGATTTCTTTTCTTCTGCTCTCTCTTCTTTCCTCTACTTTCTACTTCAGACCGAGGGGAACCCAGCGAGGGAGATCAACCAGATCTAGTCTAGATTCAGCTTCTTCATATCCAGGTACGGGGGAAAAGGGAATTATTTATATATAGAGTTACAAGAGGGAATTGGGTAGAGGAAGAACCCCTTAGAATTATGAGCAATTTTAGAAATATTTCTGTTTGAAGAATTATTGGCATTATTTGATTCTGTATTTATTTAGGACAATAAATATATATTTTGTTTGTAAAAATGATGCTCTAGGAGAGAGAACGAAATTATAGAAAAGTGTCTGTAGGTTAGGTTTTGGAAAAATTGGATTATTTCTGTTTGAGGAATTAATTATACCATTAGATTCCGTATGTGTTGAGGATTAGAAATATATATTTAAATCGTAAGAATGATGATCTGGGAGGGAAAACGAAATTGTAGAAAAGTGTCTGTGAGCTAGGTTTTGGAACAATTAGGGGTTTTACTGTTTATGTTGAAATTATATTAAATTGGTAATTCCGTTGTTTATTATATTAATTTATGAATATCATTATTATATTATTTGATAAAAATTGATGATTTAAATGTGTATTACTTGATACGTGTGAAACCCATTATTTTGGACATATCTGATATATGTATGAAATTGAATTATGAGATGTTGTGTGGAATGTGAATGAGATGTGGTTGTGGTTCTTCACACCTATGACCAGGGGTGAGCACGGCCCGAGATTGTTACATGAGTATCGTGACCTTGGTTAACATGTTAGGGGTGAGCACGGCCCTAGGTTAGGGGTAACGTGACCTTGGCACAATGTTATATCAGGGGTGAGCACGACTCTGGATTGTTACGTGGGTATCGTGACCTTGGTTAACATGTCAGGGGTGAGCACGGCCCTAGGATAGGGATAACGTGACCTTGGCACAGTGTTATATCAGGGGTGAGCACGGCCCGGGATTGTTAAATGGGTAGCGTGACCTTGGCATAGTGTGAAGTGCAAGATTTGTGATGATTGGTTTAATTGAGAATTATGACGTGATGACAATGCATGATTGATTGAAATACGATATGTTGAAATATTTACGAATATTAAATAATATATTGTGTTTTCTTATGTGCTATATATATAGATGTTTTCTTTTCTCACCGTGCGATTTGTGGATATTTTAGGTGAGGAAGATCTGGCTACGAGTGGTATCTAGAATGCCAACGGTTGAATTGTCGGGATGCTCTGATATTGTGACATCGGGGCAAAAAGGATTTTTAGAACATAGGTTTTTATTGTAAATGTTATTTTGAAAATAATTTGAAAACTCTTGCGTTTCTTTTTTTTGTTATTGTGGTTATTGAAGGATAATTTTTTAAGATTCTCATGTGAACCCTTTTACCGAAATTGAAAAATTTATTTATAAGTTTTTATTATTACAATATATATGTTGGGGTAGTAAGGGTGTCACAAAGCGTGTTTGAGCTGGAGTAGTACTTGGATGGGTGACCTTCTGGGAAGTTTCCCAGAAATTGCACAAGTAAGGATAAAACACGCTAAACAATGAAATATCGTGAAATATAACCCTTGAGAGGCCAAATATGAGGGTTGTTACATTAATAAATTTATTAAAAATAAAAAAAATTATAATTTTCGACGAAAAATTCCTTCAGGGTAATTTCCCACAGATAAACCCGTGGGAAATTTCCCACGGATATATCCGTGGGTAAATCCGTGGGTAATTACCCACGGATAAATCCGTGGGAAAATCCGTCGGAAAGTTACCCATAGATAAAAATCCGTCGGTAAATATTTCAGACGAGCAATTTACCGACAGATTAGTGTCCATCGGTAATCCGTCGGAAATGCACTATTACTCACGGATTTTTGGCATTTCCCACGGATTTTGGCCGTCTGTAATAGCGAATTTTCTTGTAGTGATTGAGATTGGTAAAGCAAGCTATATGAACCAAAACACTTAATGTATATTAGCGGTTTTATCAATCATATTACACCCTCACAATTCTTGCCGTTATCGCTGTTTTGCGCTACTAGGCCATGCGCGTGCCCGATATTCATGAGTGCTCTAGAGATCTCACCAAGATCTCATGCAAGCAGCCCCACTTGACACTCATATAGGTGATTTCATCAAGTGCATGCTGCAAATCATACACCACCCATAAGGGATATGAAAATCATTAAAATTTTTATAATGTGTCAAGCTTTCTCATCATAAAGCTTAATAAAACTTACCCTCTCAGTAATGCAGCTCTAGCACTTTCTCATATTTTAGGAAGGGACAAAGATGTAAGAAATTTAATGCTAGCAGAACTAACAAGTAACTTGTTCTTACCTATATGAACCTTATTCATGGGATCTCCAATCACAAAGGTTGGGTTACCATCACTTGTTTGTTTTCAATTGACTTAATAAAGTCTCATTCCCCTCAATGTTTAATATAACAATATCTTTCTTAGGGATTTAAGTGATAGGATCGGCCGAATCCATTATTAACTTCACATAATCGATAAATTCAATTATTTTATATAAGAAATTGCTTTACCACATTATTTTCAATGTTATATTCCCAATGGAATATTTACTAAGGTTTTTCAACCTCTCAGCCTCATAATCAACCATATCAAGAGAAATAAACTCTAACTCAACAATTATTTAATTGGTTGATCTCAAAGTAATTGCACCACACCCAAGTGTAGTGACATAACCATGAATGGATTTTGTCTCATTTTGATCAAAGATCAAATAATAATCACCATTGTATTTCTAATACAATGGAAAATCCACCATGTTGAATACCATCAATTTATGGTATCTTTCCAACATCTCATAGTATTAAAAATTATAATATGGATAATTTCACATTTCATTATGCAATTAAAATATTTAATCAATTAATATACTAGATCAATACTAGCTATCTTCTCATAACGTGAAGTTTCTCTCTCACGTAATGTCATGTAGGTCAAACTCATATATAATCATGTATTACCTCGAAAGCAAATAACAAAAATATATTAGTCATCAAATCAAGTATATGATCACAAAAATATGAGGGAACTTTAAACCAATATTTCAAAACATATAGCAAATATGTTCAACATCACATAAAGTAATGTACCCAAAGCTCATCATATATAATTATATTGGTGTTAAGGAGTTTCATCTCATTCATGAAAATTAATAAAAATAATAAGGTGTATTAATAATTAAATATTCTTATCATGAAGAGAATCTCAAATATTAATTGCCTACATCATTTCTCATTTGATATCTCGTAATTACTCTTCTCATCCTCTCATCACACCTCATCTTTTCTCTTAAGTGATAGTACTTTTAAAGATCATACTATATCACTAGTTATATATGTTAAAGCTATATTAATCAACCTCCAATATTATATCTATATTTATTTATTTATTTATTTTAAACACAAATCACATAGCATACTACTAGTTTTTTTTTTGTGCGAATGATAGTAGTATTTTATCTAATAAAATTGCCTAAAAGATCAACTATTACTTTAGCCATTTGACATTTCTAACTCATAATACCATCACATAATATTCCACCCACATGCAAGGCTTTTCATTACACTTTCACGCAAACCAATTAAGAAGAAACAATACATAACGTCTAAGGACTTGATTCTAAAAGATTTGCATGTAATTATTATTTTATAAAAAAAATTACCTTTTGACTTTGTAGCTAAGCCAAGGAAACCTCACTTGCCCAGTCACATTTCGTAACAAATTTCATATTGTTTAATGTGGTTGTACTCATCGATTAATATACCCATTAAATTCATTAAGATCAACGCTCATCGGAGAACCCCTAAGGTCATTCACCTTGGATCTGTCTTCCTCGGCCTTCTCCTTCTTGTTGTTGTCGTCTGACTTCCGATTGCCAAAAAAACCTTTGCTAGTGTTCCCTTCTCCATTTTGATTTCATGGATTGATTATTTGATTTCAAAAATTAGGGTTTGCACCACCTTTGTTGGTGAAAGAAACCAAATCCAAAAATTACAAAATCCTAAAGAGATTTTCATGGACAACATAAGTCCCTAAGATTGTTGTATAAAAATGGCGGATGCAGCTATGAGAAACCTGAAACATCGAACAAACGTTAGTAAAATTCTCCTGAGACGTGTGATGGTACTGACCTTAAGGACTTATCCGCAGGATACGCGCAAGCCCCCCAAGATACAACGAGGTCGTCTCAAGGAATTGAGGAGCAAAACTAGCAATCGAAAAATATATGAGAACTCAGAGATAAGGAAGAGAGAAAGGTTTCTTTCGGATACTAAAATAGTGTGCCGGAGGCCTCTATTTATAGAGTCTCAAAAACCTTAAAAAATCATGTAAAACATCCGTCAATTAGAGAAAATTAATCTGAATAATTAAGGAAAATAAATCTGAATAATTAAAGAAAATTAATCTGATAATAAAAGAAAATTAATTCGAATTTGTAACGGTAATATTTTAATGACAGAATCAAATTTTAATTTGAAATACAAAAAACTGTCATTTTCGGATAAGGTTTCCTTAATTAATTAAAAATAATGTAATACAATTTTCTTTTGAAATGTCCAGATATATGTGCAACATAAGGTAGGTTTCAACTTTTCAACGCTAAAATTCTTTGTTAGTCGTTGATTAAATGACTAAAGTAGTTTGCTTAATTAAGGCTTCCTTAGTGAGAAATTCCTTCATTTGACATAATATCTCTTGATTCTTTATCAACATTGTATCTACTCTTACTCTTACAATCTTGTTGCATCTAAAACATAAAATATCAAAAATATCTAATAAAATTTCTCAATGGATATAAATTTATTTACATTTAATATATTAATTATTTAGGGCAAACACAACTCTAAAGCATAAAAAATGCTTGATGATTGTTTAATATGCCTCAAAATTATATACATATATGTCAATTATTGTGGCGTTTTACTAAAAGATGAACCTAATGATCATACAAGTCATTTGACCTCCACTTTCATATAAACACACCTCCACTTTCATATAAACACACCCCCTTTTTTTAAAAAATATATAAAATGTCTAAATTACCCTTAAAAAAATGAAATTTCTAAATTTACACCCCCTTCCCCGCACTCCCATACTTCACACCTCCTTTCTTCCTAAAGCCTCTTTCCCGCACCCCACACTTCACACCTCCTTTCTTCCTAAAGTCTCTTTCCACCGTTGATCTCGCCCTCGACACCCTCGCTGCCGCTAGATACTTTCAATCGTTGTTTTTCATATTCTGGTCTTCAAGACCAGAAACGGAAGAGAGCATAGAGCCATAGATCCATTTATTGTAACATTGACACTTCATGTAGGTGTCCAATAGAATTGAGAAGCACAGAAATATGCAAACATGGTAACATGTGATATAATACTGCGGTAAGTAGAGAAACACCGAAAATCAGACAGCGACAATCCGTTGTGAGATCATTTCCTGAAGCTCTCAGAAACAACTCCACAAAAATCTAAACAATGAAAACTACAATTACGTGTCAAGCCGGAATGAAAATATATAGGATTTTTACGAAAAAAATGAAGATTAAATTTTGAAGTAATGACTCATCCCTGACCCTATTAGTCATCTCCAATTCTCCATTTCCGTCTGATGTTTATTGCCGAGGTTAGGGGGGGTGTGGGGTGCGGGGAACGGGGGTGTGAGGTGCGGGGAACGGGATACGGGAACGGGGTGCGGAAAAGAGGGGTGTAAATTTAAGAATTTTATTTTTTTAAAGGGTAATTTAGATATTTTATGTATATTTTTTTTAAAAAGAGGGTGTGTTTATAAGAGAGTGGAGGTGTGTTGATCATCTGCCATAACTTTTTATTTCGGCCCATTTAATAAGGGAGCTTAAAAGCCCCAATCCTTACAGCCCACTTCCAAAAACGGGCTCGAACATGGTTTCTACGAGGCCAACCCACGAGTCTTGTACTACTTACAAAAATTTGGATATGCTACTGTACTGTGGCCCACACAAAATATAGTGGAATATGCACTATGCATTATTCATTCATTTATTCTTATTAAAGCTAATGGCTCTTTTGGTGTGTCATAGCAAATTCACGTAATTTAACTAAGAATTTAATTAATTAATACTTCAGCAATAGGTATTAATTATATATTCAGTTTTTTATACGTATCTTTATCCTTTTCTATTAACCAATATATTTATTGATAGGGTTTAATTTTTATGTAATAGCAATGTAATTTTTTTTTTACGGTATCAACGTATTAGAAATTACATGTGTTTACATTTTTATTCATCACAAATTAACTTTTATAGTAAATTATTTATTTTTAAAATTAACATACAAGAGCGAGCGCTCTGATAGGGTTTCCTCTCTACCAGCGCTACGTTGACATCTTTGATGGATAACAAATCGGATCGCCCTCCTGATGGGAGTGGCAAGGTCCAAGCAGGAGTCTCATTCAGGGACAAAGTTACTGGGAACAAGGACCCACCCCCTTCAAGGGAGAAAGTTGATTTCCTCAAATCAAATTTGGTGAGGTTTAAATGGGAAGAAGGTGATCGCCTACGTCCACATTGCTTTGTGGATGAAACGGTTATGAATTCACTTGCGCAACGTTTCATGATGCCCTTGTTGTGAAGCTTTTGGGAAAACACATTGGGTTCAAGCTTATGCGAGATAAATTGCAAGCCGTGTGGAAACCTATCGGAGGATTTGATGTTATGGACATAGGGTTTGGCTACTTCATGGTGAAGTTTGATAGAGAAGAAGATTGGAATAACGCGTTATTTGATGGACCCTGACTCATGTTTGATCATTATTTAATTGTTCGACCATGGTCTCCCAATTTTGTAGCAGAGGACTCCTTGGTGGAGAAGACTTTAGTATGGATAAGGCTTCCTGGACTAGGTGTGATGTATTATGATGAAGCCTTCCTTATGGCCTTTGCCTCGGCTGTGGGGAGGCCAATCAAAATTGACTTCAATACTGCGAATGTTACAAGGGGAAAATTTGCTAGGATTTGTGTTGAAATTGACCTTACTTTACCTGTGGTTGGTAAGATATGGCTGAATAACCATTGGTATAAGGTGGAATATGAGGCCTTGCACATCATCTGCTCTTCCTGTGGGTGTTATGGACATGTCTCACATAATTGTCACTCCAAAGCTTCTTCAAAAAGCACTACACATATACCTACTGTCCCAGTTGACAAGGATGGTGACCATGTGGAGGTTGGCGGCGGTGGGGTGTCTAAATGTTGGCGGCGAGGAGAAACCTAGGGGCTTGACGGTGGTTCAGAATTCTGTTTCAGGAAACTCAGATCCACCAGGCGTGAATAAGGGGAATGATGATTCAAATACTGATCTTGTGCACGGTGATTGGATCAATGTCACGAAGAAAAAGAAGAAACAAGTCATTCCGAGCCTACGTGGAAAGAGTGTGAGCTTTCCCATTCGAAGTGGCTTAAATAATTCTGCTCCTAGTAATACTACACACAATACAAAGGCCCCTGATTCTCAACCTGAGCCCATCTTGAGACACGTTGGCACGAGTGATGGATCTCTGCCCATTCCTCCTCAAAGGAAATTGGGATTAAACCACAGTTTAATAATGATTCCTCTAAGGACCCACCTCGTGTGATATTGAAAAGAGATGCAAGTAGGAGGACCAATAAGACCTCTAATCCCTTCTCAAGCTGGCTTGGGAAGAATGTTGGCCCGTCTAAGCAGATGGTAAACCCCAAAGCCGGTGACTTACGTGGAGGAACTTATTCCAGGTTCAGATTTGGTGACCAGCTAGAGGAGCATGATGATTCGGGTACCAAC
The DNA here is from genome assembly GCF_000230855.2 of Cajanus cajan. Lineage (NCBI taxonomy): Eukaryota > Viridiplantae > Streptophyta > Magnoliopsida > Fabales > Fabaceae > Cajanus > Cajanus cajan. The sequence continues at coordinate 47,315,563 of NC_138525.1, forward strand.
TCCTTTAATGGGGTTTTCAATAGTGGGGTACATGATACTGAACCACCAGATCTGGGTAAAAAAGCTACTGAACCAGATAATTAAGAGTTGTTGGGCTCTACTAGTACGAGTATTTTTTATAATTCTTATACATGATTGAATTTAAGGAACTTAGAATTTTGGTGTGGAACATTCGTGGAGCTATCAGTACTTGCGGGCAAAGACGTCTGAGGTCTCTAATTCAAAAGTTCAAATGTGAGTTGGTTATAATTATGGAAACCCATTGTCAATTTGTTAAAGCCTCTCCTTTTTGGGAAAATATGGGCTTCAACATTTGCGGTCTTTCGGAAGCACAGGGACACTCAGGAGGAATTTGGGTGCTAGTAGATGTTAACAGTGACTTATTAGTTAAGTTGTTGGATTCCCACCCTCAAGCTGTAACCATTTCAATTAATAAAGGGGATAAGACATGGGGTTTCTCTACGGTTTATGCCAACCTTGTCCCTCTTGCTCGTGAGAGGTTATGGGCTCACTTAAGTCAGCTCAAAGGTATGTTTTCATTCCCTTGGCTCTTAGCTGGTGATTTTAATGAAATTCTACTCCCATCAGAGGTCAGGGGCGGCCAGTTTATTAGGTCTAGAGCTCAAAAATTCTCGTAGTTTATTCAGGATTGTGATTTGTTGGATTTGGGTGCTGTTGGGAACAAATTTACTTGGTCTGGTAAATCTCTGAATGGTCGCATTATATCCAAACGCTTGGATAGAGCTCTTTCGAGTATTTCTTGGAGGATGGCCTTCCCAGAAGCCTACGTTGATAACCTAAGCAGAGTGGTTTCTAATCATAGCCCACTGTTAATTAGATGTGGTGGTTTTATTGAACGAATTGCTCGCCCGTTTCGTTTCTAGGCTGCTTGGGCTACACATAATCAGTTTCGACCCTTGGTGTTGCAAGCTTGGAATGAAGGCAACCATTTCATTCCCTCTAGATTATAGAAAGTGAAGGAAATGTCACTGAAACTTAATCAGGAGATCTTTGGCAACATTTTTACTAGGAAAAGGAGGATTGAAGCTCGGCTCAAGGGTGTTCAAGTTTCTTTGGATGAACTAGAGTCAGAGAGGCTAATTTTCCTAGAAAAATCACTCCAGGAGGAGTACGAACAAGTCCTTAGGTAGGAAGAACTCTTTTGGATGCAAAAATCTAGGGAGCAGTGGGTGAAGTCTGGTGATAGAAACTCTAAATTCTTTCATGCTCAAACAGTGGTTAGGAGGAAAAGGAATAAAATTCATGGCTTTTTCTTGAAGATGGGTCCTGGGCTACTGATCCTGAGTTACTTAAAGTTGAGGTGAACAGATTTTTCCAAAAACTGTTTTCTGTGGACACACCTGTCTCATTGACCAAGCTACAGATTGATAGGATGCCATCAATTGGTATAGAAGGAGCTAGCCTTTTGGAGGGTCCTATTACTATGGAGGAGGTTCGGCGTGCCGTTATGTCCATGGGTACTTTCAAGGCTCCAGGCCCAAATGGTTTCCAACCATTCTTTTTCAAGCAATATTGGGAGATCGTGGGGGTGGATCTTTGGAGAATGGTTAGTGAAGCGTTTAATAATGGGGGCATGACCGACTCGAGTATTTTGGATACTCTCTTAGTTCTAATTCCTAAGGTGGAAAATCCGGTTCACCTGAAAGACTTTAGACCAATCAGTCTTTGTAATGTTGCTTACAAGGTGATTTCCAAAGTCTTGGTGAATAGAATCCGTCCGTTCCTAAATGATCTCGTTGGTCCTCTTTAAGGGAGCTTTCTACCAAGAAGGAACACTATGGATAATATTTTGTTGGCCCAGGAGGTAGTTCACTACACGAGGCAGACTAAATCTAAAGTAGGTGTGGTTACATTAAAAATTGACTTGGAAAAGGCCTATGATAGAGTTAATTGGGACTTTCTTCGTTGTACTCTTCATGATTTTGGCTTTCCGCTAAAGATTATCAATTTGATTATGTGGGGTGTTACTTCTGCTTCCTTGTCTATCCTCTGGAATGGCTCTAAACTTCACAGTTTTACCCCTCATAGAGGTCTGAGATAAGGGGACCCATTGTCCCCTTATTTGTTCATTCTCTGTATGGAAAATTTAGCTTTATCTATTCAACAATTGGTCGATAATAATGTTTGGCAGCCCATCCATGTCTCTCGGGGAGGTCCTGGAATTACCCATTTGTTGTTTGTAGATGATGTTCTTCTTTTTGCAAAAGCAAAGGTTTCTCAAGTTAGAGTGATCAAATCTGCCTTGGATGTCTTTTGTGCAACTTCTGGGCTTAAAATTAACCTCTCTAAATAAAAAATGATGTGCTCAACTGGGGTGTCTAGATCAGTCAAAGAACACCTCTCTCATATCTCTCAAATGCGAATTACTACTAATTTGGGTCGCTATCTAGGCTTCTCCCTACCTAATGGGAGACCTCAGCGTAGGGACTTTCTTCATATTCTTGAGAAGACAAATCAGCGTTTGGCAGCCTGGAAGTTGAAGCTTCTTAATAGAGCTGGGAAGTTGTGCTTAATCAAGTCAGTAGTATCTTCTCTACTAGTTTACTCTATGCAGGTTAACTGGCTTCCTAAAGGACTATGTTCTGACTTGGAAAAGTCAATGAGAAGATTTCTTTGGGCGAACAAAGATCGTTTCCAAGCCTTAGTGGGTTGGGATCTGGTGACGACAGACAAGGGCGTTGGTGGGCTAGGCATCAAGGATCTACGGCTTATGAATTTAGCCCTCTTGGGGAAACTGATCTGGTCCATGTTGCATGATCATGATAAACCATGGGTCCAAGTTCTACGGCTTATGAATTTAGCCCTCTTGGGGAAACTGATCTGGTCCATGTTGCATGATCATGATAAACCATGGGTCCAAGTTCTATCTAGTAAGTATTTAAAAGGGGACTCTATTTTAAATGCTAAAATTCCCTCATCCTCTTCACCTGCTTGGCATAGCATTTTGCTTGCACTCCAAGAACTCAGAGATGGTTTCTTACCAAAGCTGAATGATGGTCGTTCCTCTCTATGGTATAAGGATTGGACGGGTCTGGGTTGTCTTTGCAAATTGGTGGATTATGTACACATTAGCGATACTCATCTTAAGGTGCTTGATGTTTACACGGATGATAGTTGGAACTTTAACTGCTTACGTACCCAACTACCCTCCCAGCTTTTAGATCAGCTCTCTTCATTCCCAGGTCCCTCCAATATCTCGGCTCAAGACTGTTTTGTGTGGTCTGCTAGCACCTCTGGTGTGTATTCCACACGGTCTGCTTATGCTTTGTTGAAGGGGACCACTAATGACACAATACAATGGAGGAAAGTTTGGAAGTCTAAACTTCCGGAGAAAATAAAATTTTTATTGTGGCTGTTGCTTCACCAAGCTCTTCCAACTAACGTCTTTAGAAACCATTGTAACCTTCAAGACTCCCCATATTTCTCAAGGTGTTCCGGTAACATTGAGACTATTCTTCATTGCATTCGTGTCTGTCCCTACTCCAGAGAGCTTTGGACTAGATTGGATTTGGCTCAGATTAATGATTTTCATATTCTTGATCCTGTGGCTTGGATTTTTCAACAACTCTCGGCAAAGGATAAAGAACTCAGAATGTTAACAATTTGGTGGGCTTGGCACTGGCGCAATAACATGATTTTGGATTCTTCTTGTTGGTCGGTGAACTATGTAGTCAGGTGTATCTATTTGGATGCTTTGAATCTTCGTTTGTCACTCTCTTCTGATTTTCAACTCACACCTACCCTATTTCCTCTTGACTCGTCTACTATTCGCTTGAATGTTGATGGTTGTTGGTTCTCTGATCAATCTCGTTTGGGCTTTGGTGGTTTGATCTGGGACGTATCTGGTCGTTGGTTAGCTGGTTTCTCCGGCAATTGTTCACACGGTGATCCTTCTTTAGCTGAGTTATTGGCCGTTCTGGATGGTCTCAAGATCACATGACATATGGGATTTAAAACTGTTTAATGTATGATTGACTCCATGGATATCGTGTAGTCTCTTCTTCATAGAGATCAAGCTTACCTACACTCTCATGCTTCTTATCTCCTTCATATTTTCTCCTTGGTGGATAAACCTTGGTCGGTGAACTTTCTTTGGATTGATAGAGACCGCAATTGCAGTGCGGATGCATTGGCTAAGCTGGGGGCCTTGTCCTCCCCTGTTTTTAAGTATTGGACGAGTCCTCCTCCATCTGTACTCAAGTGTGGCTTTTGTTAGATGTAGTTTCTTAGTTTTCTTTCTTGTTATTTTTTTTTCTCCCTCACAAAAAAATAAATAAATGAAACTCGTAAATAAATAGAATACTTAAGGATGAGCTTTTTGTAATTTTTTTTTAAAAATCAATTCCATAAATATCGAGAGTTCTATGAGAAAGAATAATGATTTTATCCGTCATTTGAGTTTTGATGATTACAATACAATGTCAATCGTAAGTTAGACATTTCCATCACATATATTAATTTAAATTGCATGCAAGAATTTGGTCACGGATTTGATTATTTGAAATTTTGCATAAAATGTTAAATTATTTAAGAATAAAATTATCTTAGTTTAATGAATTATTTATATATAAAAAATAAAAGTGGGTTAATTAGTTAGCTGTGGGTAGTAAATATGGTGAAGGATGCAATAGATTTGCCTCCTCATTAAACATTTGCTGGATAAGGATTGGAAATGCCTAACTATCCGTATGTTTCGAGAAGATATTCTGTGTGCGGACTTGTTTATTAAGTTTACCTCCTCTTCAATCTCTTATATTCAAGTATTGTATGAAGCTCCTAGTTATCTTAGAGATAGTCTCATAGCTATACTTGGGAAGTTTGGTTCCATAAGGTGACCTAGTTTTGATTGGCTGAGTTTTTTTGTTTTGTTTTATTTTCTTTTCTCATTAATTTGTAACAAAAAAAAAATAGTTAGCACATCAAATGAACATTGAGCTAACCTATGAAATAGACTAAACTAATCTTAAATTAATAATATGTTTTAGTCTTATGGGTTAGGATATGAAGGACGAGTTGACCTATTTTGATAATTTTACTTGAGAAGATCTAATAATAAATGAATAAATGACTGGTTGTTGAAAATAGCATAAACACATTGTTTTCTATGTAGGTAACATTAATTATATATATCGTGAATGAAAAAATTGTTTAATAACATAAAAAATGTCAATTTCCTTATAATAATCACGTCAAACTCACCATGATGCTTAAAATAATGACTTATAGAAACTAAAAATAATCAATTTTAAATTTGAAAAATTAAAAATAAATTTATCTTAAATTTAAAAAATTGAAAATATATTTAAGTTTAATTTAAACAAAGTTATAGAAACTCAGTAAAAATTAAATTTTAGATTGAAATTGGACTTCAATCCAAAGCATTTGTATATTTAAAACCCTTGCTACCACTAAAACAAATTACTTGGATGGTAAATGTATGATCTAAATAAATTTCGTAGTATATTTTAAATTTAAAATTATATATTAATTCATGTGATTCACTGTCTCATTGATTCAGTATCTTGGTTGAATCAATGATCTATTTGAGTTTTTTAAAACATTGATTTGAAGCTGGAGCGATGATTCTAGGTGGGTGCTTTGCACACAGAACACTGATTTTATTTTATATTTTTGTTTTTTAACAGTGAAGATAAATAGATAATGACATGAGAGAATAACTAATGAAGGAGATGACACGCGACAAATAAGATTGTGTGGCGAGTCATGAACCACATCAAAAATTCGTCCAAATCTAGACTTGAGGTTTCAAACCCACCTCCATCATTCAACCCTATCATGCTCGACACATAATAACAATCACATTTATCCTAATGTTTTCATCTTATATATAATCATAAAAGAAATGTTTTCTCTCAATAAAGACGAAAAAAGGGTAGTATCTAGAAGCCATACGATTTTTAACTAATAATATTTAATTTGATTGTGATGATTAATAATTCAAAACTATTTTTCGATTATGTGTCTACGTGATGCAAAAATTTTCAGATGATTTCAGAAGTATGATTCAAATGGTTAAATTTTGTTTTAGAGTGTTTGATTCGGTTCTTAAAAATTAAAAATTAGGGACCAAAATTTCATATGTAATATTATAAAAGAATAAAATTATAATTTATTAGCTTAAAAGATTGAAAGTTAAAAACTAAAACAAGTTAGAAATATTCTTGTTTTTATTTTAAAAATTAAAAAAAGATATTAATTCTGAAATTATTTTTCATTCATAAATGTGAAAATAAATTATGTTGGAAGCATGTGACCTAACCTTTATTAAGATTAGGTTATACCAAACCCTTTTAAAACGTGAACTAGACAAGACAAATATTTTAGTATTTACATCTTAATGTTAAATTATTAAAAAAAAAATCTTAAACACGATTACAGGTAATGTTTTAAAATCATATTATTACTAATGTTGAGTTAGACATAAGCCATATATTTCTAATTAAAATTAAACTCACTCTTAGCAAACAAAGTCTGAGGTATCCTAACTATTTTTCACCCAATTTATAAATACTCTCAATAAACAATTTTTTTTCCCTATGTTGTAAAACAAAAAATAGTTTCTAAAAACAGGAAACAAACATGACATACTTTATGTACCGGACATTATATTTTTTGTTTCTACTTTAAAAATAGTAATTTCTAAAACAGGAAACAAGCTTAACAAACTTTATGTATCAAACACTATGCTTATTTATTTTTTTCTCTTGAATATAACATATATATATATATATATATATATATATATATATATATATATATATTATGTTATAACTCTTATCAAACATATATATATGTTATAATGTTAGTTATTGATTGTAATTTTACTAGAGTTAGCCATCGTCCAATATATTTAATTTAAATAGTTTGCATATCTTATCAACACATATAATTTGATATTTATATATTTTTTTAATTAGGGACCGAAATTCAATTTTTATTTTAAATATAAAATTGGAATTGAGAGTAACACTTTATTTGTAATACGTATTAGATTATACTAAGTCTTCATTTTGCTGAGCTGTATATTTTTTTCTGTTTTTCTATAGCCTTTTATTTCTCATATCTATATATATGAGATGTATTTTAATTCATTGAAATATAACAAAGTGTTATCTTTTCTCCTTTCATCAATTTTACTTCTATATTGTTAATAATACGGGCCAATTATGATAAATGGAGTTATACCTCTTAATTATATATATAAAAAACTATTTGTAAAATATTTCATACTTTATTTTAAAAATATTTATAAAATAGTTATTTAAATTACACACGTACTTATTAATACCACCTTGAACATAATTAACTCTTATGATGGTTTTTATTTTTGGTATCTCCTTTCAACTTTTTTTTATAAGTAAAATATATTATTATTTGAAAAAGAAAAAACTTAGCACAAGAGTATTTAAGGTTAACACTGCACAAAATAATTACATTCATAGCATAACTCACATTAACATGCTTGCTTGCAAAGGACCGGTCCAACATATTATTAGTAACTTTAAAAAAAATTATAAAGTGATTTTTTTAATTAATAATAATACATTTTGATAAAAAAATAAAAATCTAAAATAATTTTAAAAAATATTAGATTAATATATCTTTTAAAAATAAGACTTGTAAAGTTAGTTTTTAAAAATATAAAAAATAATTTTTAAGTTATAAAACTTTTAAAAAAGTATGTAATTATTACTATAACTTTTTTTTTTTAATATAGAAAACCTACAACAAGAGCTTAAGGGTTAAGCTTGTTATTATTATTATTTTTTTTAAAATATGCATAATGCTCGTGATCATATTTTTTTATTTATATTTATATATGTAATTAAAATTTATAATTGTTTTGATATAAAAATATATTAAAAATGACTTGGTTATTATTTAAATTTGACATATTTAGAATATGTAACCTCTTTCTTTAACATCAAATATTTCTATTTATACTAAACTTATTATTTACAAGTCTCATGATTTTCGTAATTTTCATTCTAAAATCTCATAATGATTAATATTATATTATAAAACTCAATTTATGTATAATGGTTAGGCTTGCAATCTAACCCGTCCTCGTGGGTACCTGCCCGAACCCGCCCCGATTTGGACGGGGAAACCCGTGTTTATCGGGTTCGAGATCGAGTTCAGGTTTTTCCCAATTGATAAAATCGGGGACTGGGGCGGGGACGGGGATGTTAATACCCACCCCACCCCTTCCCCCATACTCGCTTCCGCCCCCTGCTTAATAATATAATTAAAAAAATATTTATATATATAAACCAAAATTAGAAATAATTATATGTAAAAATTTATATTATTTTTCTTTTCTTTTATTTTTTTTTTAAATTGTTCATATTTATTTAAAAGAAAAAAGAAAAAAAAAGAAAAAAATAGGAGCGAGGACGGGGCGGAGAAACCCAAACCTCGCCGGAGGCGGGGATGTGAACCTAGATTTTACCTCCGGTGTATTGGGGGCGAGGACGGGGTGGTTTAAATTTGCGAGGGCAGGGGCGGGGAACGTAAAACTCGCCCCCGCCCCACCCCATTGCTATGCCTAATAATGGTGTTGATTAAATCTCTTGACTTGGTAAATATTTGATAATCTTTGAATTCAAACTACTAAATTGACCATTAAATAATGAATAAATCTTTTAAAAATATTTTTAAGACAATACATTTCAAATAATGTTTGTAGACTATTGTAATCCAAACATTAACATTAGAAAGAGAACTTAATTCACTCTTGTTCCTTAATTTATATTTTGATAAAAAGTTATTTTAATTATTAATGATTTATTTTAAAAATATTAAAATATAATTTAAAATAAAATAATAACAACACATTAAAAGAGGGAAGAGATTATATATAATAAATATCCTTTTTGGAATGCATATAAGAAATATCCTTTGAAAACGTTTTGATTGAACAAAAGTTTCTAAAAATATAATGATTTAAAGCTAACTCCTAAAAACTTTATCTTTTAATATAACCATTTGAATTTATATATAGAAAGTGAACTAACATCTCGCGTAAATTAAGAAAAATCCCACTTATATGATGATTCTTATTTTTTATTTATAGAAAGGTTCTTATTATGTCATATAAAAAAGTTTATGAAAATAAAAGTTAAATCTAACTTACGAAATTAAATAATTATTGTCACGAGTAATTTTTTGATATTTACCTGTCAATCACAATACATCATTTTACTCATTTGCTGCTTTTTCATTTGTGTTATTCACGTAATAATTCATACAATATTTTTTTTAATCTTTATATTGTATAATTAAATATGAAATTGTATAATTAATTATATTTCATATTTCTCTATGTTTCTAATCATTATATAAATTGTTTACAAAAGGACATGTTTTCTTCTTTTTTCTTAGAAGGTTTACTTGTCACCCCTCACTTATATATATATACACACACTTGTAAACACAAAATCACTTGCAAAAATTCCATATCCCATAAAACAAAGTTCTACCACTTGAGGTGTTTCTTCATTTCCCAACCACCAAAAATGGCTTCCATGGCTTTCTCTACCTCCTTCTTCACACCCCTCCATGATTTCAGCCAAGCTAGAACAAACCCTATTGCTCCACTCTCTTCCTCTTTCATCAAATCCTCCTTTGCTTCTTCCAAGTCAACTTTTTTTCATCCTGCCCTTCCTCTACAACCCTCATCCAATTTTCCCAGGCTTTTTGTAAAGCCCAGGTCTTTCTCAGTTCTTGCAAGAGCTGCCACAGAAAAAACCATTTATGATTTTACTGTCAAGGTACCATGCTCAATTTCAATTTCCATAGCTTATTTGAAATAAAAGTAAAGATGGGTCAGCCTTGGAATTTGAATTGGGGAAAGGGGGTGTTAAAATTGTTATTTTTAAAATTTATTACGCTTTATTGCTGTAGATAGTTTTACAGAAGGAGGAAGCCTTTTTTGAAATTTAGAGAAGAAAGTTTTTTGTTTTATTATTTTTGTTTGTTATGTGCTTGCTCACTGCTCAGGGTGTATATCATGTTACATGGTGCAGGATATTGACAGGAAAGATGTTGCTCTTAACAAATTTAAGGGGAAGGTTCTATTGGTTGTCAATGTTGCTTCACGATGGTATGCATTATGTACTCTTCTAGGGAAATGTGTGTATGTGTCACAATATAAACAAATCTTATATTGATAAAATAAGAGAATAAATAATTACTTATAAAATATACATATATTCCAAATCGAGAGATTTTTTGAGATAACCAAAACTAAAATCGTGAGTGCTTATGCTTAAAACGGACAAATATCATAAAATAACCCTATCAATATATGAAGCCTTATTTTTCTTATGGTTTTCAAATTCTTTGAATAAAATCAGTTGTAACTTAACAGCTGTGTAAAACTTTCTTGTCCATTATGATATCGTTGAATAATTTTCCTTCCTATGGCAGTGGTTTGACATCATCCAATTACTCAGAGCTGTCACGCTTGTATGAAAAATATAAAAATCAAGGTATGTTACTTATAGAGGATAGTTATTTGTTTATCTTCTTAATATTTTCGAGTATGACAGTTGGTCATGTTTTACTTTATGTTTGCACAGAGTCTGTTCTTGGTTCTGAATCTATCTATCTACTTGTACAAAACATTTTGTTCTTGTTGGATTCTGCATAAAAGTAGGAGAGTAGTGTTCCTTTTTATTTGAATCATCCAGGCACAATTTATTGATAACTTTAAAAATGAATACCGGTGTGAATGAAGTTTACTAACTGGGGTCTGTTTCTCACATGTTCTCCTATTCTCGTCAAAGACACTATCCAGTTGAGATGGTCACTTAAAACTCACATCTTTGTACAGAAAGTTACTGATTATGATTCTACACTATCTAGCTGTTTTTCCAAGTTTAAGGAATTATGTACGAGGTGAAATTCTTCAGTTTGCAGTTTATTCCACTATTATTGTTATTTTGGATTTCATTAGATATAAGAACCATCTGTGGCTGAAAAAGAAATACATACTTTTACAAATAATTTATTTGACAATGTTTTTGACTATAATGCCTTACATTAAGTATAAGTAGAATTTTGAGCAACTATTTTTCTCTTTAGTCGTAAGAAGATAAAAGTGAATTTTTTCAAAATGATTTTATAGTTTTTCATGCTGTGGAAGGGTAGAAGCCAGAAATAAAGACGTTTAAGGATTCCATTCATTGGAATTTAGGATTTTAACATGTCTGACATTATTGTATTGATTCCGCTGTCCTCTTTCCCAGGTGCATGTTTGTGTCATGCTTACTTGTTAAGGGTGTGCTGTATGCATGTTAGGGAAGATGAAAAATAGAAGTGTTTGGTTGGGGAGTGAAAGTTAAAAGATGAAGGAGTTTTCATTTTCCGTTGTTTTGTTGGACTCTTTATTGCATTTTATTCAAGTTGGGGTGGAAGATTTTACAAAACAATAGAATGCCTATTGTAGCTGCTCCGTTTTTGGTTTGATCTCTGTCATTCTTTTATCTCTACCAAGAAAGCCTCAAGTTGTTTATTAGCATGAGTAGCATTAACAAGGATGCTATATGGTGGAACATGAGTGACCTTTGTTTGGCCTTAGATGCGTCTCTGGTCTTTTGATATTTGAAGAAGATCTTTGGTTGTTTTATTATTGGGAAGTTAAGGAAACATTTACTTTTATTTCCGTTTCCTGGTTTCATTTTCTGTTTTCACCTTTTATTTACAAAATTGCCCATTTGTTTTCAATTTGTTTCCTGTTTTCAAATATTTATATAGGAAACAAATTGAAAACAAAGAGACAGTTTTTTAAATAAAAAAGTGAAAAAGGAAATGAAAACAAAAGTAAATGGGCCTTGAAAAATTTCCAGTGGACAGATTCGAAAGTGACTTAAATTCAATTTTTTTTTTTATTTTGTCGTGTTTATGAATATGATTCTAAGTTTTTTAGTTTAAAAGTAATATGTCTTCTCAGCCACACTTTCTTTCCAGGTTTGGAGATTCTAGCTTTCCCTTGCAATCAATTTGGCATGCAGGAGCCTGGATCAAATCAAGATATTAAGCAGTTTGCTTGCACTCGATATAAAGCTGAATTTCCAATTTTTGATAAGGTCTGACAATGTTTCTTTAGTTGGTAGTTCAGAAAAGTTTAAATACAAGTATATAAAGTAATAAAGTTCTATAAAACAGGTTGATGTGAATGGACCATTTACAGCTCCGGTTTACCAGTTTCTGAAATCAAGTGCTGGAGGCTTTCTGGGTGATCTTATTAAATGGAATTTTGAGAAATTCTTGGTTGATAAAAATGGTAAAGTTGTTGAAAGATACCCACCAACAACGTCTCCCTTTCAAATTGAGGTATGTTAAGATCCTCCCCAGTACATAGCAAATATCCAGGTTCTAATTATTATAATGGCAATGGAATATTAACTAGTGAAGTATGTCAATGTGCTTTAATAGTTACTACACAAGATTGAAGGTGAGAGCAATAGAGTATATGTTAATATTGGGAAAGTTAGCACTGAAAAATCAGTTTTGAAACTTTTAATGCTGAAAACTAGAATTTAATGTTTGAATGCTCGATATTTTTCATGCCTAATGAAATATTTTATGCTTATTAGTGTAGTCATTAACCTCTTGCATGCTGAATGGTTTCAGCAGTTCTCGCTTACATTCATCGCAAGAAGGTTGTAGGTATTGAACAAACAAGTTAATTATTTTCAGCATACTCGAGTTAAAATATATGCCCTACATCGGAGATACTTAAGGCAACATTTTTCAACGGCTCAATTATAGATAAAGTTACACTCTTCCGGTAAATTGTAGCACAAGTAAAGCTTCTAATTGTTGTTAGAACTGCATCAAACGTTGATGGGCTACATCTATTGAAGACGTTAGGGAGGGATGTTAAGCCCAAGAATTTTAGAAGGGAGACATTTACCAAATAAAGGAAACATGTATGAGATTACCTTTAGTCTTAAAGCCCTCAAAATTTAGAATCATATACTACCTTTGTTCCTATGTATAAGATTCAACTTAGAACAATTATTTGTTCCTTTATATAAGATTCAATTTATAATGTTTGATGTATTATCTATTTTTAGATTAAAATACTCCTAATTAAAACATGTTCTCTTAATTTGATAAAATACGTTAATTGTAGACTCTTTAAAAGACATGCATTCTAATTGGTCAGGAGAATAAGCATAATTAATTATAAGAAAAAAATAGTACAGGATATGTACTTTAATTGGTTAAGAAAGAGGTTAATATTAATTAAGAGTGAAAAGTAGTAAGGGTAGCTTTGAAAAAAAAATATAAAAATAGGACAAATTTATTGTCATCAACTAGATTAACTATATTTCTTAATCTCGGTGAATTAGGTATTTGGATCATATATATATATATATATATATATATATAAGAATAGAGATAGTAATATTTTTCCAATTATCTCTTTCTTATTATGAATATGAAAAGAGATAAAAATAATTATAGTAATAAAAAAATCTATAGACACACTATCACATTCATATGCATTGGTCTGGATTAGTCATTAGTTTTTTTCCATTAATAATATTTAGATGTCTGTCAGCTGCTTTTTTTGTTTAGTTAGTTATGCATGTAGCAAAGTCTGCAGATAAAATTGTGAGCCTATGACTGATTTACAGTTGAAAGAAAGTGAAACTATCTATTTTGTTCTTACATTTATATATAAGACAAGTTATACTTGTATGTTTGAAAATTGATACTAATGCAATAAAAAAAAATTATTATTAACCTGGTCTTCTCTGATTTATATTTTTTCAGAAGGATATCCAGAGGTTACTTGCTGCGTGAGTGTGTAATTGGGAACACAAAGGATAGCTGTACATGGGAGCATGAACCAAGCGATGCTTGCACAAGGAGTTCAAATCGACGATGAGCAATAAATATAACCATGTAAATTTATTTGGTGTCTTTACTAAAGAAATTACCAAGATTAGGGAAGAAAAATTATACTTTATTAGCTCAAAATGATTCAAAATAGTATTTTTTTGTGTAAGAATTCTATGGCCATTATACTATTCAAGTAATGTGTTGTCATTATGAAAGCATTGTTACGTTGCATTAGATCAACATACGATAATTAATGAAGATAGCACAGCATGCTATTTTCTTATGGCAGCATTGTTTTAAAATAAGGTATTGTTTGGCCAAGTTTTTTTAAAAAGCTATTAACATAATTGGAGAGATGGAGATTCTCATCTTCAAGCTGATGCCACGTAGGAGAATAATACATCACACTTCTGGTCATTGATTTCATCCATTCATTCAGAATTTGTTAGTCTTTTTTTAGTTGCTCAGGAAATCTTAGTATAAATATCACTTTTGCTCGTTTGTATTTAGGTAATTTCTACCGTCCCTTGTTATTTCAAGTTGTACTGGTACATTTTCACGTTAGACCAATCATTTTGTGATAATTAGTAAATTTTTTACACATAAACTTTAATCTCTTAAATTTAGATAAAATTGCAAAATAATTCATACAAAATTATAAATTAATAATTTTGAATCTCAAAACCCTTTCACTCCTGTTCAAGCATGTTCAAATCTTTTAAAGAAGCAAGATTTGACTCGTCAATGTGTCTCTGGTTTGTTTTTTTGCCTTAACCAAGGGTAAATAAATTGAAAATTGAATAAATTACGACAATAAGCAAACCGTGAATTGGAGTTTCAAAAGATGTTAAGATCAATCATAACTGTAACGACCTAGCCAAGATGGCTACCTCGACCGTGTAAATAGAGCCCGTACCTCCCGACCTTGGTAGAGGCCTAGCTTGGCAGAGGCCGCAACACGATATCTAGGCCACATCGGCCCTTGAATGCTAGATCAGCTCTTAGTCAACAAAAAAGGAAGATAGAATATGATGACAACTGATAGAAGAAGTAGGAGAAGTGAAGATTGAACTCCTCCTAAGCTCCTCCTAGGCACGGATCCACTTCAATGGAGATAACACCGAATGGATGAACACTTTTAGAAGGAGAAGAACTTGCGGAATGAAGGCCTAAGCCTTGAGGGAAGCATCCAAGCTCAAGCAATCAAGAGATTGCTAACTTCAAAGAGAAGGAACTAGGGTTTCCTAAAGTGTTTTGAAGGCACTCTCTCTTGCTCTCTCTTAGAACTTCGGTGACTCTTGAGAATTGCTGAAAATGCAATCAGAAATTCTATATCATCAAAAGTGTGAATACAAGGTGAGAGTTACACATTTATAGGTGGAAACATTAGGTCAAAGTGGCGCCAATCCGTGTAGCTTAATTGGCGCCAAGTTTGAATTTCAAATTTGAATTTGAAATTCAAACTTTGGCTAACCAAGTGACTAAACCGGATGATACCTTCATCCTAATGTCATTTGGTAGTCATTAGATGTGAATTTTGAGCTCACATGGCCGGAACCTCTCCATGCAATCCATGTGACTCAAATTCAAATCAAATTACTACTAAATGACATAAAAATAAACCCTAATGCACCTATTCATGTATACTTCGTATAAACCTAATCTAATGACCTAAATACATTGGTCTAATGAATACAATGAATAGAAAAAATTACAAGAAGAAGAATGAGCCTAATATTGGGTATCAAAAGCCCAAAGCCTAAGAAGCCCAAAAATAAGCCCAAACACAAAAACCCTAATCTATGGTCATAATACAAGACCAAAATCAAAGTAGCTTCCTATACTATGAAAATACAATAAAAACATGGTGTTCATTCAATCAAGGTCCATGTGAGAAGCACCCTAGGCCCACCAAGCCCATTGGGCCCACTAAGTTCTGAAGCAGATAAGTCTTCAAGTAATCTCCTGGCCATGGCTCTAGTGGTTGGACCTTTAGCCCATGCTCTTCCATCATTCCCTCCCTCTTGAGAAGGATTCGTCCTCGAATCTGAAGACTCTTCCTCATCATCACTAGCACCTACAAAAGGTTTAAGATCACTAACATTAAAAGTAGGGCTTACTCCATAATCAGAGGGTAAATCAAGTCTATAAGCGTTATCATTGATACGCTGTAAGACCTGAAAGGGACCATCTCCTCTAGGACTGAGTTTGGACTTCCTTTGTTTTGGAAAACGTTCTTTTCTTAAATGAAGCCAAACCCAATCACCTTCCTCGAAGATCATAGGTTTCTTGCCTTTACTTCCTTGTTGAGCATATTTCTCATTTTGGAGTTGTATATGAGCTTTAATCCTTTTATGAGTTTTTTTAACAAACTCGGCTCTTGAAGCCCCTTCCTTATGAATGAAATGTTCAACATTAGGAAGAGGGATCAAGTCCAAAGGAGTCAAAGGATTGAACCCATACACAGCTTCAAAAGGAGAAATATTGGTAGTTTTGTGAACTACCCTATTGTAGGCAAATTCAATGTGAGGCAAATACTCATCCCAAGATTTGTGATTGCCCTTTAGGACTGCCCTAAGCATAATAGACAGAGACCTATTAACTACCTCAGTTTGGCCATCTGTTTGAGGATGACAAGTAGTTGAAAAGAGGAGTTTGGTTCCTAGTCTTGACCATAAGACACGCCAAAAGTGGCTTAGGAACTTAGTATCTCTATCTGAAACTATTGTCCTAGGAAGCCCATGGAGTTTAACCACATCTCTAAAGAAGAGTTTTGCAATGTTGCTTGCATCATCTACTTTGTGGCATGGAATAAAATGAGCCATTTTACTGAAACGGTCCACAACCACAAAGATAGAATCCATTCCCCTTTGGGTAAACCTAGCACAAAATCCATGCTAATATCTACCCAAGGGGAAGAAGCAACAGGCAAAGGTGTGTATGTACCATGAGGCATCACTTTAGACTTGGCTTGTAAACAAGCCAAACATCTAAAACAATGCCTTTGGACATCCTTTCGCATATGGGGCCAATAAAATTTTTCTTTTAGCAAACTAAGGGTTTTATCAACACCAAAGTGCCCCATAAGCCCACCTTCATGACTCTCTTTAATTAATAGTTTCCTAATGGATCCTTGGGGTATACATAACCTTTCTTCTTTGTACAAATACCCCTCAGCCATATAGAAACCATCAAAAGCTTTTTGTTGGCATTTTTTATAATTATCACCAAACTCAAGATTTTCCTCATACAACTCCCTAATATTATCAAATCCAAGAATTTGAGTACCTAGAGACACAAGCAAAGTATGTCTTCTAGATAAAGCATCAGCTACAATATTCGATTTTCCTTTCTTGAATTTAATAATATATGGAAATTGTTCAAGGAACTCTAACCATTTGGCATGCCTCTTATTTAATTTACCTTGACCTCTTAAATATTTAAGTGACTCATGGTCACTATGGATGACAAACTCTTTGGACACTAGATAGTGTTCCCAAG
This sequence comes from Cajanus cajan, assembly GCF_000230855.2. Taxonomy (NCBI): domain Eukaryota; kingdom Viridiplantae; phylum Streptophyta; class Magnoliopsida; order Fabales; family Fabaceae; genus Cajanus; species Cajanus cajan. Next base: position 47,332,966 of record NC_138525.1, read on the forward strand.
TTTGTAAGGCTCTAACCAATGCATACAACTCCTTGTCATAGGTAGGGTAATTGAGGGAGGCACCTCTTAGTTTTTCACTAAAATAGGCAATGGGGTGTCCTCCTTGCAATAACACAGCTCCTATGTCAACTCCTGATGCATTACATTCTAGCTCAAAAGACTTTTCAAAATTTGGTAGAGCTAGTATGGGTGCATTAGTAAGTTGATCTTTAAGAAGTTGAAATGCTTGGTCATGCTTGATGGAGGAAGCCCATGGGCTAAGGGCCCAACTACTAGGGCTATGGCAAGGATGATGCATGAAGAGTGGGCCCAAGCTCAAGGAAAGCCCACCACTTTATTTTGTTGGGCTTTGTCTCAAGCCCATTAGATTAGGGTTAGTGTATGATTGGGCCTTAGTGCCTTGTATTTCTTTTGGCCTTGTATTTCCGGCCATGTAGCATAGGAATTTCATTTCATGGTCATTTAGATTTAGGGTTAATTTAGGTTAACATGTTCACTTGCATTTGAATGTCATTAGTATGACATTTGAAGGTGCATTTCGACCATGTGCACACATGCACATGGTGTGACCGAAATGCAATTCAAATGGATACTAAATCACATCCAAATGAGTGCACATGGAGGGGGTGGCCGGTTGGCACCAAAATTTGAATTTTAGAATTCAAATTTTGGCGCCTAGAGTTAAGTTAACCATACCATGGTTTTACTTAACTCTAGGTGAACCCAACTTAAACCCTTAACCTAATTTCACCTATAAATCTTCCCATGGCCGAGTTTTGTATCACTTTTGGAATATTTGAATGAGAATTCTCTTCTTAGAAATCTCCTCTCCGAAAGTCACCTAGGTTCCCTACTCTACCCTCCTTGAGTGCTTCTCTTTGTAGAGCTAGGACACTTTTACTTCTTTGGACTTAGCTTGAATGCAAGCTTAGGTCACCTTGCACCTTTGAGGCGTCTCCATTCCTTGAAGTTTCATCCAAGGAATTCCGTGAAGGTGTGAAGAATCCATGTGCATCCAAGTGGAAGCACATCAATGCTTTGAAGTCCATTCAAATAAAATATCTTTTTTGACAAGCTCATTCAAGGGTGAAGCAATGCTAGAGAAGTTAGGCACAAATCTTCTATAAAAACTTGCTAGTTCATGAAAACTCCTAACTTCACTAACATTTTTAGGCTTAGGCCACTCTTGAATGGCTTTGATTTTCTCGGGGTCCACACGAACCCCATCTTTTCTTATAATGAACACTAGGAAAACCACATGATCCACACAAAAAGTACATTTTTCAATATTTGCAAATAGGTGGTTTTTCCTAAGGATCATCAAAACTTCTCTTAGATGTCCTAAATGATCATCTTGAGACCTACTATAGATTAAGATGTCATCAAAATAAACAACAAAAAATTTTCCTATACATTCTCTCAAGACATGATTCATAAGCCTCATGAATGTACTTGGTGCATTAGTTAAACCAAAAGGCATAACTAGCCACTCATATAATCCAAATTTGGTCTTAAAAGCAGTTTTCCACTCATCACCCTCTTTGATTCTTATTTGGTGATAACCACTCTTAAGATCAATTTTAGAAAATATAATAGCACCATGTAATTCATCAAGCATATCATCAAGTCTAGGATTGGGTGCCTGTACTTGATTGTTATATTGTTAATGGCCTTACAATCACTACACATTCTCCATTTTCCATCTTTGGGCACTAACAATACAGGCACAGCACAGGGACTCAAACTCTTTTGCACCCACCCCTTATCCAATAATTCTTGGACTTGGTTCTTTATCTCCTTAGTTTCTTGAGGATTTGTCCTATAGGCTGGTCTATTGGGTAGACTAGCCGCAGACACAAAATCAATTTGATGTTCTATACCCCTAAAAGGAGGAAGGCCCTTTGGACCTTCACTAGGGAATATATCATTAAAGTCTTTTAATAATTGAGAAACTTCAAGAGGTAAAGAACTAGGTTCAAGACTTAAATTATGACACTTAAGCACACCTCTACAAAGAAGAAGATAAGAAGGCTTTTCAACAATTAGGGTTTGTTTTAAAGTTTCTTGTTGAATTCCTTCTATTGGAAGAGGTTTCTCTTCCTTCTTCTCCTTTGAAGCTTTATGCTTCTTTCCTTTTTTTTTTAATCAAGTTTTTTCTTCTTCTTCTCTTTTCATTTTCATTTGTACTTGATCCTCTATCACTTGTGAAGGAGACAAAAGATGAAGTACAAATTTCTTTTCTTTATGGGTGAAAGTAATTTCATTGGTAAGGCCATTATGCATGGTTTTCTTGTCAAATTGCCATGGCCTTCCCAACAAAATATGGCAAGCTTCCAATGGAACTATGTCACAAACCACTTGATCTTCATAGTTTCCAATAGAAAACTTGACTTTCACTTGTTTATTTACATTGATATCCCCATCTTCATTAATCCAATGAAGTTGATATGGTTTCGGATGGGGAATAGGAATAAGACCAAGCTTCTCCACCAACCTTGTGCTACAACAATTGCAATAAGAGCCACTATCCACAATGAGAGAACAAGCATTATCAAAAACTTTACACCTTGTATGAAAAATATTCTCTCTTTGTGAAAGGTGAGACTCATGAGGTTGGCTTCCTAGAAGCCTTCTAATCATAAGAAGTTGACCATCATAAGGATATGCACTTTCAATTGGATGGTCTTCCTCACTTGTTTCACTATCACTTGAAGTGGTAGAACTAGATTCATCAACACTACTATAAATGTCTTGCCCTTTCAAAATCATCACCTTTTTAGTGGGGCATTGAGAAGCTATGTGGCCTCTCCCAAGACATTTAAAGCATTTGATGTCACTAGTCTTACTACTAGAAGTGACAACATTTTTATTTTTCTCCTTTTCATTTTCTAGACCCTTGCCAAATTTCTTAGAGGAATCATATTGACCCTCCCTCTTGTAGTCTTTCTTGATATAAGAGCTAGATTGAGTTTTGCCTTTAAAAGAACTTTTTCTCAAATTTTGTTGTTCCACCCTTATACAAAGTTGGACCAAATCATCAAGGTCCCTATAAGGGAGTAACTCAACTCTATCTCTTATGTCAAAATTTAGACCACTCAAAAATCTAGCAATGGTCAATCTTTCTTCTTCCCTTATTCCAGCCCTCATGAGATACAACTCCATTTTTTGTCTATACTCCTCCACACTCATGTTCTTTTGTTGGAGTCTTTGGAGCTTATCCATAAGCTCCCTACTATAATAAGAAGGTATGTGCCTTCTTCTCATAGCACTCCTCAACTCATTCCAATAAGTGATTGGAGGGTCATTGTGAAGTCTTCTCTCTCTCTCCAAGGATGTCCACCAATACATGGCTTGTCCTTGGAAAGCTAGGGTGGCCAAGGGAACCTTTCTTTCCTCACCTACTTTATGACAAGTGAAGATTTGCTCCACTTTCATTTCCCAATCTAAGTAGGCATCCACATTTTCTTTTCCATGAAAGTAAGGGAGATCAACCCTTGATTCCCTCACTTTGGGTTCTTTAATGACTCTCCTAGGTGTAGGTTGGTAGTATGCATCCATATTCAAACTACCATCATTTTCTTGGCTTTGAGAGTCATTGGAACTCTTGGTTGAGCTCCTTGAGGAACTTTTTTGACTTTTACTTTTATTTATTTTTTTCAAAAGTTTTTCTTCTCGTTGTTTAATCTTTTGTATCTCTTCCTCTAAAGCAATAAGTTCTACTTCTCTTTGAATCTTTTCTTTTTCTTTTTGAAGTACCTCTTCATGCTTCCAAAGTTTTAGTGCTTCAACCTCCTTAACAATTCTTTTAAAACTTTTAGGAGATTCAAAGTCACTACTACTTTGAGAAATATGACTCATGATTAAACAATGAGAATTTTATATGCTATGCAAAAGATAGAAAAGGTTTTTGGTATTTTCTAGGAATGAAAATAGCACTTGGGAGTCTAAGTGTACAAGTTGCACTATCAAGGGAGGTGAGCTACAAAGAGCCACTTAATAACCAAGCCTTGTCAAGTGGAAATCACTAAAATCCTTTGTGGTACTTCTAATTCCCCCAAAAATTTTCACAATTTTTTTTTGTATGTTTTTCACAATTTGTTTGTTTATGAGACTAAACTAAACGTGAGCAAATAAAACTACAAAAGTATAGACGAATTAGGGAAGCAAATTAAACACAATTATGGACAAGAAACTTAAAAGAAGCAAGGATAAGTAGCTAGTCGTATAACCCTAAGTGGAAGCTTGAAACATATGAAATTTCCAAGCCACTTCCACTAGTACTACACGTGAGAAGGCTATCAAGGATTTAGATATACCTGACCAGCTTCTTAATACTCCCTCCAAGCTTTACAAATTGGTTTTAAAATACAAAAGAGATTGCAAAATTTAAACTAGCCTAGAAAGCAATAAATGGCGGTTTTGGTGACCAAGTTAGTGACGGATTATGTTGTCCAATGTCTAACACTTGTGTGAATGTTTTAATCCGCCACTAACCCCTGAATAATGATGCTCCTGGACCTGCACAATAAACACAACAAAAGAGATTAATGGTGGCTGCTCACAAGGTGAAAGGAATGGTCACTCAAGTGAAGGAGGTTTAAGAAAAGTTTGGTCACTAAATTAGGTCAAATTTTGTGGTATTAGTGTCCAAAACTTTCCTACTCTTTGTTGAGTCAATGCTTGATCCTTAAGCAAGGATTTGAGGCCACTTCCAGCACAGGAATTTAAGGAAGGAAAACAAGACAAGCAACAAAAGCACAATTTGGAAAGCTTATACCAAAATGAAGAGTAATATGTATATATGACAAGACTCAAAGAGGTTCAACAAATAAAACTGAAAATTAATACTCCAAATAAGGCTAGCACTCAGTTAGGAAGGTTCCTAGATAGGTACTAGAATAGATGAACAATAAAATTTTTTTTTGAAAACAATTGGATAAGTATAAACCAAATAGTAGTCAAAACAAGCTAAGGAAATCAAGTGGATTTTTGCCAATGTACACCTCTCAGCTTTTTCTATTTAAATTGCTTTAACTATTTTTTTTATTCTTTCTTTTTTTATATTCAAATTAAGATTCCAGAGAAGGTATTTGCCTTTTGTTTCAAATTTTTTTTATGATTCCAAGCTATAGAAACCGAGACTACAAGTTAACCAAAAATTCAAGTGAAAATGATGAAACTAGTGCACTAGTTTTAGGTTTTGTGTTGGATTCTTTTTGAACTCTTTTCTTTTGAACTTTAGAACTTTTTCTTTTGTTTTAGGCTCTGTATTTCCCTATGTTTTTAGCCTCTTTACTTTTTAAAAATTTGAATCCAAAAATATAGTGCACTAGAAGTAGGATTAAGCACTTGAAATTTTAAGTATCACAAATTTTTTTTAAGAATTTTCAATGGAAAGTGATTTGAAAACTTAAGTACACAAAGGAAACCTAACTCTAAAGAAACTTGCTAGAACTAATAGCAAATTATGAACTCAATAAGGCAAAAGAAAAAGCACATATATGTAGGCACAATAGGAAGCAAACCGAGAGCAAAAATGAAGAACAATGCACTTAAAAACAAAATTAGGTCAACATGCTATTCAAGGAATTCTTAAACATATAAGGACTAAACAAACACTCTAAGACAAAACATGGATTAAAAACCAAAATCTAATGCAAATGCATGAGGTCCAATCACGGACACATACAAGGAATGAAGAGACTCAAATTAAATCAAAATAAGGACAAGCTAATAGTTCCTAAACATGTTGATTGTGGAAGAAATTCAAAACAATCAAGCAATGGATCTATGGAACACAAGATGATTCAAAACAATATAGATCCGCAAAGAGAAACTCAAATAAGACACAAGACACACAAGAACAACAAGAACACGGACACAAAAGATGAAAAACACTTATCTCCTTGAAGACCTTGCTCTTGATACCAAAAATGATAGAAGAAGTAGGACAAGTGAAGATTGAACTCCTCCTAAGCTCCTCCTAGGCACGGATCCACTTCAATGGAGATAACACCGAATGGATGAACACTTTTAGAAGGAGAAGAACTTGCGGAATGAAGGCCTAAGCCTTGAGGGAAGCATCTAAGCTCAAGCAATCAAGAGATTGCTCACTTCAAAGAGAAGGAACTAGGGTTTCCTAAAGTGTTTTGAAGGCACTCTCTCTTGCTCTCTCTTAGAACTTCGGTGACTCTTGAGAATTGCTGAAAATGCAATCAGAAATTCTATATCATCAAAAGTGTGAATACAAGGTGAGAGTTACACATTTATAGGTGGAAACATTAGGTCAAAGTGGCGCCAATCCGTGTAGCTTAATTGGCGCCAAGTTTGAATTTCAAATTTGAATTTGAAATTCAAACTTTGGCTAACCAAGTGACTAAACCGGATGGTACCTTCATCCTAATGTCATTTGGTAGTCATTTGATGTGAATTTTGAGCTCACATGGCCGGAACCTCTCCATGCAATCCATGTGACTCAAATTCAAATCAAATTACTACTAAATGACATAAAAATAAACCCTAATGCACCTATTCATGTATACTTCGTATAAACCTAATCTAATGACCTAAATACATTGGTCTAATGAATACAATGAATAGGAAAATTTACAAGAAGAAGAATGAGCCTAATATTGGGTATCAAAAGTCCAAAGCCTAAGAAGCCCAAAAATAAGCCCAAACACAAAAACCCTAATCTATGGTCATAATACAAGACCAAAATCAAAGTAGCTTCCTATACTATGAAAATACAATAAAAACATGGTGTTCATTCAATCAAGGTCCATGTGAGAAGCACCCTAGGCCCACCAAGCCCATTGGGCCCACTAAGCTCTGAAGCAGATAAGTCTTCAAGTAATCTCCTGGCCATAGCTCTAGTGGTTGGGCCTTTAGCCCATGCTCTTCCATCAACAACATCGAATTGTAACAACCGCGAAATTAATGATCAAGATAACCCCAAAAAACACCCAAGTCATTATAATAGATATCCATATCATCTAAAAAAATTAACTTCAGCATTAGAGTCTTTTTTGCAGGTGCTTCCTCCATCGGAGCAACGAATCACCAAGTAGAAGATACTTGACAATCTCACCAAGGAAGGTTGGAACTAAACATCTCGAGTGAGAACATCTTGGCACCCACCGTGGGGTCGAAGAAAAACTCCTTCGGCCAAGTTGATGGTTTCGACTCGGAGCCACAACAAACGAGCAACATAAAATGAAGATCAGAACGCACCTGATATGGAGGGTGAGGCAATTAGAAGATTGCTTGAGCAGATAGAACTCTTGCAGCAACAATACACGGAAGTCCTAGAAGCCATGGGTGCCTAACATCAGACCAACGTCCAAGCATTATGCACGGAGAACGAGCATATCCGAGCTTAGCTCCCTCATTAACCTCCCTTGCCCCTCCATCAACCAAGCAATCATCAAGAGGAGGAGCAACAGTCACCCTCGCCACCACCCATGATGGAATCATGCCTAGGAAGGCAAGGGGTGACACATTGAAGGAGCCAAGAGGAATAGACTAGATATGAAGGATTGGGCCAGTCAAGGCCCAATGGGCCCGATGGGCTTGGAAGACCCAAGTTGAGTTTCTCATGGGCCATATCTTGTTTTAGCTATTTTCCTTATATCTTGTATATATCATGTTAGCATAGGTTTCCTATATTTTGGGTCTTTATTTTGACCATTTAGGATAGCATTTTAGGCTATAAGCTTCATGGGCCTAGTTTTGGGCTTCATGGGCCTTTGGGCTTTTGGTACCCAATATTGGACTCATTTTCATTCTTGTAATTTTTCCTTTCCATTGTATTTGTTTGGCCATTGTATTTAGGCCATTAGAATAGAAAAATACAAGGAATACTTAAGTGGACGGATTAGGTTAAATTAGGTTTAATTTGGAAGCCATTTAAGTTGCATTTGAGTCACATGTTCCTCACCACTAGTGGCTGAACATGTGCTTGCTCAAATCAAACCTAAATGCTATCTAAATTAAATCTAAATGCATAGGCTCACCTAAACTCACGGCCAAGCACATGTGGATTTAAATTTGAATTCAAATTTCATTTTGAATTCAAATTTTAGGCGCCAACATGTGTAGCTTTGTTTAGGCGCTAATGCTTATCAAATTCCGTGGCTACTTAAGTGAATTCCTTTCATTGTAACTTCACTTTTGAATGAGTAGAGAATTTTCTAAAAATTACTTCAGCTACTTCTCTCTCAAAGGTCACCGAAACTCACCTAGAGCTAGGAGAATCCATACCTCTTCCTACACTTGAAAGTGGGCTTTCTTTTGGTTCTTGAGCTTGGATGCTTCCTTCCATAGCCTAGGAATATCCTCCATTCGAATCACTCTATTCTTTGATCATCCATTCGGTGGAAGCCTCAAGGATAAGGTCATTGTTTCCAGAGAAGGTCACAAGAAGTAAGAATTCATCCATTGCTTCAACCAACTCCATCATTTTTGGTATCATGAGCAAGGTTGCTTCCTTGAGCTAATTAATCTCTTTTCACTGAATATTTTTGTGTTTTTGTGTTCTCCTATGTCTCATATTGGTTGTGCTGTTTGGATCTAAATTTTTGGCTTAAACTTGATGGATCCATGTTAGTAATTGTCATTTGTGTTCAATCCGGCAATTACTACAAATTAGGCATTCTACTTGTGCTTATTCTTTTTGCTTTGATTGAGTCATTGCTTATTTCTTGTTTGATTCGGTCATCTCATTGTCTATGCATGTGTTTGATTTTGATTTTTGAATCTTAAGTTTTGTCAAGTCTTGTTAGTCCTTTAAAATGTCAAAAAATATTCAAGATGTGCTTATGTTCATATGCTGAAAATTTTGAGTCCTTTTTGAATTTGGCCGAGATTCATTCTAATCATATGTGCTTTGCTTGATTGCTTTTCTATTTGCATTTTTGAGTTCATATTCATCATTAGATCATTGATGAATTCCTAGAGTTAGGATTCTCTTATGTACATGAGTTTTCAAATTTCACCTTCCATTTCAAAATAGTGAATCAATCATATTTTTCTTTGAAATTTTAAGTGATACTTTGTGTTTTAGTGTATTGATTAAATTGGATCCAAATTAAAAAAAAGTGGTTGCTGGAAAATAGAGAAATACAGAGAATATTGATACAAAAAGATTGAAAAAGAAAGCAAACGAAGAAACAAAAAGGATCCAAAATACTTTCAAATTGAAATACACTAGAACTTGAGTTTCATATCACTTAAAATTTACTATTCTAGTAGATCCGGTTCTTGCTTCTTTGATTTGTGAAATTTTTGAAACAAAAGGAAAATATCTTCTCTGGAAAAGGAATTTGAATTCAGAAAAACAAAAGGATAAAAAAAAATATATATTAAAAAATTATAGCAAGAAAAGCCGAGAAGAACAAAATTAGAAGAAAATACACTTATTTCACAAATAATTGATCTACTAGTTTGGTTCCTCATCTTTGATTGCTTCCAATTTTTTTGGTTTTGTTAATCTACTCTAGTGCCTATCTAGGAGCGTTCCTAATTGAGTGCTAGCTTGTTTGAGTCTTAATTTTTTCTTTATTCTTTGGCTTTCTTTGAGTCTTGTCAAAAAGCACCTATTCCTTCAATTTTTGGTATAAGCTTTCTAAATTGTGCTTTTGTTGCTTGTCTAAGTTTTCTTTGATTAAAATTCTGTGCTATAAGTGGCCTCAAATCCTTGCTAAAGAACCAAACATTGACTCAACAAGGATAGGAAAGGAGTTTTGAAACAAGGACCTTAGAAATTGACCTAAATTTGGTGACCTAAAACTCCTAAAATTACCTTCACAAGAGTAATCACTCCTTTCCACTTGTGAGCAGCCTACTTTCATCTATTGTTTGTGTTATTTGTGCAGGTTCAAGGAGCATCAAAGAGCAGGGTTAGTGGTGGATTAAAGCACTTAAACAAGTGCTGGAAAATTTGGACAAACAAATCCGTCACTAAAGTGGTCACTAAAGCCGTCACAATTTTTTGTTTTAGTATAGTTTAAATTTCTTGCAATTTTTCTTTAAAATTCAATCAATTTGTAAAGCTTGGAGGGAGTATTAAGAAGCTGGTTAGGTATATCTAACCCTTTGATAATCACTCACGTGTAGTACTAGTGGAAGTATCTTGGAAATTTCATATGTTTCAACCTTCCACTTAGGGCAAAACGACTAGTTGCTTAATATTGTCTCTTTTGAATTGTGTGCTTTGGTTTGATTATTTTACTTTGATAATTCGACTAGATTGTGTAGAATTTAATCTTTGCTCACATCTAGTTGTCATAAAAAACAATTGTGAAAATCATCCAACATTAAAAATTTTGTGAAAATTTTTGTGGAATTGAGAATACCACAAGGAAGTTTAGTGATTTCCACTTGAAAAGGCTTGGTTATTAAGTGGCTCTTAGTAGCTCACCTCCTTTGATAGTGAAATTTGTAAACTTAGACTTCCAAGTATTACTTTTGTTCCTAGAAAAGACCAAAAATAATTTTGTTATTGCATAACATATAAACTTCTTATTGCTTAATCATGAGTGACCTTTCTCAAAGTGATAGTGATATTGAATTTCCTAAAAGTTTTTCTCAAATTGTTAAGGAGGTTGAAGCACTAAAACTATGGAGACAACAAGAAGTACTTAAAAAAGAAAAAGAAAAGATTGAAATAGAAGTACAACTTGTTGCTCTTGAGGAAGAGATAAACAAAATTAAGCAACAAGAAGCAAAACTTTTGGAAAAACTTAAAAAGAAAAAGAGTTGTAAGAGTTCCAATAGCTCCACAAGCCAAGAGGATGTAGGTAGTTTGCATGTGGATGAATACTACCAACCTACACCTAGAAGAGTCATTAAGGAACCAAAGGTTAGGGAATCACGAGTTGATCTCCCTCCCTTTCATGAAAAAGAGGATGTAGATGCCTACTTGGTCTGGGAAATGAAAGTGGAGCAAATCTTCACTTTTCATCAAGTAGGTGAGGAAAGAAAAGTTCCCTTGGCCATAGCTTTCCAAGGACAAGCTATGTATTGGTGGATAGCCTTGGTAAGAGAAAGGCGACTTCATAATGATCCTCCTATAGCCTATTGGAATGATTTGAGGAGTGCTATGAGAAGAAGGCACATACCTTCTTATTATAGTAGGGAGATTATGGATAAGCTCCAAAGACTCCAACAAAAGAACATGAGTGTGGAGGAGTATAGGCAAAGAATGAAGTTGTATTTAATGAGGGCTAGAATAAGGGAGGAAGAGAGATTGACCATTGCTCGTTTCTTGAGTGGTCTAAACTTTGAAATAAGAGATAGAGTTGAATTACTCCCTTATAGGGACCTTGATGACTTGGTCCAACTTTGTATAAGGGTTGAGCAACAAATTTTTAGAAAATCCTTTAAAAATACCAACTCTAAATCTTATAACAAGGAAGAGAACAAGAGGGAGGGAAGTTCATTTAAAAATGCTAAAGAAAACCCCTCTAAAACTCAAGAAATTGACAAAGATGTGGAAAAGAAAAAGATCACCTCACACACTAGTTCAAAGACGAGTGAGATCAAATGTTTTAAGTGTCTAGGGAGAGGCCACATTGCCTCTCAATGCCCCACCAAAAATACCATGATCTTAAGGGGTAAAGACATCTATAGTGAAGAATCCTCCTCATCTTCCTCTTCTAGTGAGAGTGAAGAAACTGGTGACCATGAAACTGAAAAGCTTTATCCTGTTAATGGTGATCTTCTTATGGTCAAAAGGCTTCTTGGAAGCCAACCTTGTCCCACTTCATTATCAAAAAGAGAGAACATCTTTCACACAAGATGTTTAGTTTCTAAAAGACCTTGTTCTCTCATTGTTGATAGTGGATCATGTTTTAATTGTTGTAGTACAAGGTTGGTTAACAAGTTAACTCTTACCACCATTCCTCACCCTCAACCTTATAAACTTCATTGGCTCAATGAAGGTGAGGAATTGGAGGTAAATCAACAAGTGAAGGTCAAGTTTTCTATAGGGGATTATAAAGATAAAGTTTTATGTGATGTGATCCCTATGAAGGCTTGTCATATTTTGCTAGGAAGACCATGACAATTTGACAAACATACTATACATGATGGCCTTACTAACAAAATATTTTTCACTCATAAAGATAAACAAATTGTTTTTAATCCTTTAACACCACCCCAAGTGTTTGAGGATCAAAAATAAATGAAAAGAGAAAGAAAGAAAGAAAGAAAAGAAAATAAATTATTAGGAAAGAGTGAGAAAAAAGGGGTTTCCTCTCAAGAATTTGTGACCAAGGAGAGTTATTTTATCACCAAAAAAGCATTGAAAAGAACTCTCTTTATTCATAAAAGTCTTAACTCTTATCCTAATACTACCATTAATCTTAAAGCTGAAAATGAGGAAAAACATAATTTTCAATCAAAGAATTTTCAACTTCAAGATATAGTGAAGAAGAAGTGGACTAGTTCTAGTTGTACTTCTTATACTACTTCCTTGGAGGTGCACAAGGAAGAAAGTATTTTTGTTCCTTCTTTAGTGGTTTTAATAAAGCACCCAATTTATGGGTTACATTGTTTGGTGGATACAAATTGTACTAATCTATATTCTATGTTTGCTCCTATGGGAAGTTCTTACTCTTTTTGAACTTAATTTGATTTCTTCCCTCCAAGACAAATATAGTTTATATGATTATGAGTATCTAACAAGCAATCAAATCCAAAATTGTTTAGGACGTTTTCTAGTAGTCTTTTCTTTATATTCTAGGCAAAGCCTAAGTTACCATTTAGGAAACTTTAGGCAAGATGTTTTAGTTTTTTAGAATCATTTTCTCCATTGTATTAGTCTTAGTGTTACTACATTTTTTGGATTTCATTCAAGGTTATGCTTAGAAGAGGATCCTATTTCTACTTTTAGGGAACTTAATAGTTTGGTTGTTTTTGCTAGAATAGATAGAAGGGTTCCTCTTAGGATCCACAATCCATTTTCTTCACATGAACATTTCACCTCTTATACATGGTATGTTGTACATGTAGGTGATGATTCTTATCATATGGATCCTCGTGATTTGAGGAAAAATCCTTTTCAAGAGGGAAGGGATGGTGGAATCATGCCTAGAAAGGCAAGGGGTGACACATTGAAGGAGCCAAGAAGAATGGGCTAGATATGAAGGATTGGGTCAATCAAGGCCCAATGGGCCCGATGGGCCCAATGGGCCCGATGAGCTTGGAAGGCCCAAGTTGAGTTTCTCATGGGCCATATCTTGTTTTAGCTATTTTCCTTATATCTTGTATATATCGTGTTAGCATAGGTTTCCTATATTTTGGGTCTTGTATTTTGACCATTTAGGATAACATTTTAGGCTATAGGCTTATTGGGCCTAGTTTTGGGCTTCATGGGCCTTTGGACTTTTGGTACCCAATATTGGGCTCATTTTCATTCTTGTAATTTTTCCTTTCTATTGTATTTGTTTGGCTATTGTATTTAGGCCATTAGAATAGGAAAATACAAGGAATACTTAAGTGGACAGATTAGGTTAAATTAGGTTTAATTTGGAAGCCATTTAAGTTGCATTTGAGTCACATGTTCCTCACCACTAGTGGCTGAACATGTGCTTGCTCAAATCAACCCTAAATGCTATGTAAATTAAATCTAAATGCATAGGCTCACCTAAACTCACGGCCAAGCACATGTGGATTTAAATTTGAATTCAAATTTCAATTTGAATTCAAATTTTAGGCGCCAACATGTGTAGCTTTGTTTAGGCACCAATGCTTCTCAAATTCCGTGGCTACTTAAGTGAATTTCTTTCATTGTAACTTCACTTTTGAATGAATAGAGAATTTTTGGAAAATTACTTCAGCTACTTCTCTCTCAAAGGTCACCGAAACTCACCTAGAGCTAGGAGAATCCACACCTCTTCCTACACTTGAAAGTGGGCTTTCTTTTGGTTCTTGATCTTGGATGCTTCCTTCCATAGCCTAGGAATCTCATTCATTCGAATCACTCTTATTCTTTGATCATCCATTCGGTGGAAGCCTCAAGGATAAGGTCATTGTTTCCGGAGAAGGTCACAAGAAGCAAGAATTCATCCATTGCTTCAACCAACTCCATCAACCCACACATCGATCACAGGCGCCTACACTTTGTTCAACCCTAGAGGTCAGCCAAACACCAAGCTTGTCCCACACACATTGGGCAGGGGTTAGGTGCCATCCTTTTGTCGATGGCATCATGGAGATACCTTTCCCAAGAGGTTGGAAGCCCTTGAACATCGATCGTTACGACGGAATAGTCAATCCTGATGAGCACATCGACGCATACGTCACACAGATGAATTTGTACACCAATGACGACACTATAATGTACCGAGTTTTCCCCACCTCACTGAAGGGATCGACAGTCAGTTGGTATACCCAGCTACTAACAAGGTTGGTCAATAGTTTTGAGACATTGGTAAGGTGATTTGTAGCCTAGTACGCAACCAGCCAACCTCACCACATCACATCCACCGCCCTTGCCAACCTTAGGTAGGGCGAGAACGAATCCCTGAGGAAGTTCATGAAGCAAGTTGCCAACATATCCATCAAAATCCCCAACCTCAACCTCGAGGTCGCACTCCACTCCATGCTGATGAAAATCCCCAACCTCAACCTCGAGGTCGCACTCCACTCCATGTTGATGGCATTGAAATCGAGACCCTCCATCGATAGTCTGTAGGCGACCTCCAACCGATATGGACGAACTCCACGCCTGGGCTCTCGGTTACATATAAATGAAGGAACATGCCTAGTTTCAAGAAAAGGTGCGCGAAAAGTCACATGGGGGCAAGGACCAAGGCCACACAGACAAGTTGTAGATCCCCTATGAAAGAGATATCATGTATGGATCCATCTCCTAGGCCTAATTTGAGTAATATAGAATTTTATTGCTTTATTCCAATTTTATCCTTGGGGTATTTTAGTCATAGAATTTATTTTATTTGTATTTCCAATTTTACCCTTGTATTTTGGGGTATCTTAGTCATAGGACTTATTTTCTTTTGTATTTCCAATTTTACCCTTGTATTATGGGGTGCTTTAGATAATTAGGGTTTTAATTTTTTTGGGCTAGGGTTTTAATTAGGAGGTGACACATTTTTGGTAGCTTTGGACCTATTTTTGGTCTTAGAAAGGCTTAGGCCCAAGTGGAGGGCAAAGATTGCATGATCTTATCATGCACCTAGATGTAGCCTAACTAAACCCAAAGATTCCATCCTTGGCCACCAAGTCGCATTTAGGGTTAATTTAGGTTTCATTTCGTGTGCATTTGGCAAGGTGAATTTCGGCCAAGGCACCCTAAATGTAACCCTAGATGCCTCCCACTCCTATAAATACCCAATGCACCACACCTTGTAAATACTTTGGATATTGAATATAGAATGAGCATTTTTGCCTTTATATCATCCTTATAGTCTCCCTTGGTTAAATTCGGCCACCACCATTCCTATCTCCACCTTGAGAGCAAAACCCTAGAAGTGGCCTTCAACTATCTGTTGAAGATTGAAGAATCTACATCTGGAAGATGTTCCCTAGAAGTTTTAGTTTTGATGTTTTGCTCATGTTGCTTTTTATTTTAAGCCTATGTCAAAAGGATAATGTATTGATTGTTTAAAAGATTAGGCTTGTATGTGCTTGTTTGTTATGTGTTAAAAATTAGTAATTAACATGAAGGTGAAAATATCATAATACTCATTTTTCTTATTTCATTCATTGTTGAGAACATGAAGTATTAATTTACTGAGTGTTTGAGACTTTAAATGAAAACTTGAAAACATCAGAAATTTTCTGAGTTAAGGAATAGATTACCTGAACTGGTAATAGATTACCTGACTCATGTTGAAAAACTGATTGATACTGGAATAATCGATTACCATGTGTGGTAATAGATTACCAAACTGATTATGATGATTTCAAGAAGAAAAAAGGATCGTGTTAATCGATTATCTCTTTAAAGTAATCGATTACCTCTGTTCCAAATGTGAGTTTTGTGTTATTTTGGCATCGTGTTAATCGGTTACCATGTTAGGTAATAGATTAAAACAGGAGCTGAAATAATTAGTTCAGTTATTCTAACTCGTGGTAATAGATTACCATCACAGGTAATAGATTATCTCCGTTATGAATATAACTGAAATAACTGTTTCCTTGCACATGAAAATTGTCTTTAAATAAGATTAAAACTGAAGCTTTTAAAAGAGAATTTTCACACACGGAAAAAAGAGAAATACTTACACGAACAAGAGAGACTTTTTTTTAGAATACACATTACTGCAAAAGAGAAAAAGATTTTCTGAAAAAGAAAGAAAGAACATATCTGCTGAAAATCAACTTTTGGAAAAAGAAGTGTGCAAGATCAATTCAAGAAGATGAAGTTCATATAGAAAATTCATTCTAAACTGGTTTACGTTGTTGAAGATCATATCTACACGAACAGGTGTACTCGTTTCTGATCTTTTGTTATTGTTTGAATGGTTTTAACTCTTGAGATTAGAGAATCTCTGGAAGAGTTGTGTAAAGAGAAATCTTGAGATAGGTTTTTCTCAAGTAGGATATTGTGGGATCAATATTCTTGGGTTATATGTTTCTTGTGGAGTCAAGAAATGGTTTGTTAATCTTGTGGGTGTCAAGATTTGCTTGTTAAATTCATTGATTGGATATTGCTTGTGCAGGGTGCATGTAAAGAATATCAATAGTGGATTTGACTGGATTTAGAGGTGTATCTAAATCTGAAACTGGATGTAGGCCTTTGGATGGCTGAACCAGTATATATCTTGGTGCATGATTTTCTTAACTCTTACACTCTTTACATTCTGTATAAGTTTCTTGATTAATGTTGTATGAAGAAAAACATTATCTGCAGAAACTGAACTTTAAAGATTCTTGGTAATTGATAAATTCAATCTTTACATATCTTGTATTAATTGTGTTATTCAAATCTTGTTGGATAAGCTGTGCATATATAACTCTGAATTACTTTTTATGTTTAAAGGTTTGTTTTAAATCAAGATTTGTTTGGTAAAGATTTAGAAAGCAAACAAGAAAAGGAAAACTAACATAGAATCTATTCAACCCCCCTTCTAGATTCTAACCGTAGGGACCAACAATTGGTACCAGAGCTGTATCTTGTAAAACATTCAAGACTAGATCTTTAGAAAGGTTAGATGGCTGGTAATCAATTACCGTTTGCTGAAGGTGCTTCTATAAACAGACCCCCATTGTTTTGTGGAGATAACTATCCCTTTTGGAAAGTTAGAATGAAAATTTTCATGGAATCTGTTCATAGAAATATTTGGCAGGCTGTAATCACAGATTACAAAATACCCACTAAGATAGAGGGAGGAAAAGAAATTGAGAAACCATATGATAGCTGGGATCAAAGTGAAATTAGAAGAGCAGAGAATGATGCAAAAGCTTTAAATATCATACATTCTGCACTAAATTCTGATGAATTTTTTAGAATTTCAGCTTGTTCTACAGCAAAGGAAGCTTGGGATTTAATCCAAGTAACACATGAAGGAACTCCAGAAGTGAGAAGAGCTAGAAAGAACACACTCATTCAGGAATATGAAACCTTCAGAATGAATCAAGGTGAAACTGTCATGGATATGCAAAAGAGGTTCATTCACATAATAAATCACCTAAAAGGATTAGGGAAAGACTTCGTGGAAGAAGAAGTAAATGTCAAAATCCTGAAGTCACTAAACAGAAGATGGCAACCAACTGTCACAGCAATTACAGAGTCAAAGAACTTAGCTCAGATGACAAGTGCTGAGTTATTTGGAAAGCTAAGAGAATATGAGATGGATCTGTCAAGGATTGCTGATGAAGAACAAAAAGATAAAAAGGCAAAAGGTCTGGCCTTAAAGGTAAAAGAATCCTCAAGTGATGAAGAGGATAGCAGCAATGAAAGTTCTGAACAAGAAGAATTAAATCTAATGGTGAAGAATTTCAGAAAATTCATGAGAAGGAAGAACAACAATAAGAGATTCTCCAGTCAGAAGAAATCCTTCAAGAAGAATGAAAACTCATCTCCAAAGTTCAAATGTTTTGAATGTGGAAAAGCTGGACACATGAGAGCTGACTGTCCAAGCCTGAAAAAGAATGAGGAGACGAAACAAAAGTTCAGATCAAAGAAAAAGAAAGCATACATAGCATGGGAAGAGAATGCCTCAACAACTTCAAGTGATAGTGATGAGGATCAGGAAGCAAATCTCTGTCTCATGACCAAACATAATTCAGATTATGAGGTATATGATTCTGACTCATCTATTGACTCGTATGATGAATTGCAAAATGCATTTGCTGAACTGTATGCTGAAGCAAAGAAATTAGAAAAATCAAATAATGTTTACAAAAAGAAAATGACACACATGAGAGATAAAATTTCTGATTTAGAGAATGATAACAGGAAACTACTTTCAGATATCTCTAAACTAAAGTCACCATGTGAGAACTGTGAAACATTGTATGCTGCATTAAAAGCAAAGGATAAAGAAAAACAGAATGTTAATGTTATGAAATCCATTAATTCCCACTCATGTAACTATTGTATGAAATCTGGTCATAACTACTACAGATGCATGATAAGGAAATTTGGCATTCCTAGTGGAAAATATAAATGGATTAAGAAATTAGATTATGTACTCACTGATTCTCCAGGACCCAAGATCCATTGGGTACCAAAATCAAATTGAATAACTTGTGTTGCAGGTGTGCTTGAGAGCAAAGCAATCAATGTGGTACTTAGACAGCGGCTGCTCAAGACACATGACAGGAGATAAAAGCAAATTTATCTCATTACAGGAAAAAGAAGGAGGATCTGTAACATATGGAGATAACAACAAAGGCAGAATACTAGGCTCAGGCAGTGTTGGTAACAATTCCAATACTCTCATTGAAAATGTCCTGTATGTAGAAGGTCTCAAATATAACCTGCTTAGTATTAGCCAGCTTTGTGACAAAAATTACAATATCTCTTTTAATAATCAATGCTGTATGGTTTGTGATAAGGAATCAAATGAAGTCCTGCTTATAGGAAAAAGAGTCAATAACATATACATCTTAGACTTAGAGCATTCATCATCCAATTCTTGTCTCACATCACATGATAATATAACATGGTTATGGCATAGACGCATTGCACATATAAATGCAGATCAGTTAAATAGACTTGCATCTAAAGATCTTGTTAGTGGTCTTCCAAAGATCAAGTTCTCTAAACAAGGACTTTGTGATGCATGTCAAAAGGGAAAGCAGACTAGAGCTTCTTTTAAATCAAAGAAAGTTATGTCAACCTCTAGACCGCTGGAACTTTTGCACATGGATCTCTTTGGACCATCAAGAACCAAAAGTCTAGGTGGAAACACTTATGCTTTAGTTCTCATTGATGACTACTCCAGATTCACATGGGTTGCATTTATATCCCATAAAGACAATGCTTTTAAAGCCTTTAGAATCATTTCAAAAAGAATTCAGAATGAAAAGGACTTGAAAATTAAATCTTTGCGAAGTGATCATGGTGGTGAATTTCAAAATGAATCTTTTCAAACTTTTTGTGAAGAAAATGGTATTAATCACAATTTTTCTGTCCCTAGAACTCCTCAACAAAATGGAGTTGTAGAGAGGAAAAATAGATCTCTAATAGAGCTAGCAAGAGCCATGTTAAATGAAAATGGTTTACCAAAATACTTTTGGGCTGATGCAGTAAGCACTGCATGCTATGTTCTAAATAGAATCTTGATTAGACCTATTTTAAAGAAAACACCATATGAGCTTTACAAAGGAAGAAAGCCTGACATTTCACATTTTAAAGTGTTTGGCTGTAAGTGTTTTGTTCTGAATAATGGAAAAGACACTCTTGGAAAATTTGATGCTAAGGCTGATGAAGGAGTTTTTATTGGATATTCTGCAATTAGTAAAGCATATAGAGTCTTTAACAAAAGTACCTTATCTGTTGAAGAATCTATACATGTTACTTTTGATGAAACTAACATCCTTGAAAAAGGAAAATCTCTTAATGATGAAGATGAGATAGGTGACAGTATTACACAAGAAGAAGAAAAACTGGAACTACAGCAGAAAACACCATCTGAAGACACATCACTACCCAAAGAATGGAGGAAACCCAAAGATCTATCTCTGGATAACATTCTTGGAGATATAAATAAGGGAGTTTCTACTAGACACTCTTTTAATCTTCTAAGTGATGATATGGCATTTGTTTCTCAAATTGAACCATTATGTGTGGAACATGCATTAAAAGATGAATTCTGGATAATGGCCATGCATGATGAACTGAATCAATTCAAAAGAAATGATGTTTGGATTTTAGTTCCTTTCAATAAGAATATGAATATCATTGGTACAAAATGGGTTTTCAGAAACAAACTAAATGAAGAAGGTGTTATAGTTAAAAATAAAGCTAGATTAGTAGCCAAAGGATACAATCAACAGGAAGGTATAGACTTTGGTGAAACATATGCTCCAGTTGCTAGATTAGAAGCTGTTAGGCTTTTACTTGCATTTGCTTGTGTGTTTGATTTCAAACTATATCAAATGGATGTGAAAAGTGCATTTTTAAATGGTTTAATTGATGAAGAAGTTTATGTAGCTCAACCACCTGGTTTTGTTGACTGCAAATTACCTAAGCATGTTTACAAGCTCAAGAAAGCTTTGTATGGACTGAAACAAGCTCCAAGGAAATGGTATGAAAGGCTGAGTAAGTTTCTACTAACTCATGACTTTCAAAGAGGTAATGTTGATAAAACTCTTTTCATAAAGAGAAAATCAAAAGATATTCTGCTGATTCAGATTTATGTTGATGATATAATATTTGGATCAACTAACCAATCTCTTTGTGGAGAATTTGTTTCCAATATGCAGAAGGAGTTTGATATGTCTATGATGGGAGAATTAAGCTTCTTCCTAGGACTACAAGTCAAACAAATGGAAAATGGAATTTTTCTACATCAAACTAAATATAGCAAAGAACTGTTAAAGAAATTTGATATGGAGAATTGTAAGATATCAAATACTCCTATGTCTACTAATTGTTATCTAGATAGTGATATTGCAGGAAAAGATGTTGAAGAATCAATGTATAGAGGGATCATTGGATCTCTTTTGTATCTAACAGCTAGCAGACCTGACATCATGTACAGTGTATGTGTATGTGCTAGATTCCAATCAAAACCAAAGGAATCACATCTGAAGGCTGTAAAGAAAATACTGAAGTATTTGAAAGGCACAATCAATGTTGGATTGTGGTATCCTAAAGGTACTTCTCCATCTTTAACTGGTTACTCTGACTCCGATTTTGCTGGTTGTAAATTGGATAGGAAAAGTACAAGTGGAACGTGCCACACGTTTGGAGAATGTCTCATATCGTGGCAGAGCAAGAAACAAGCTTGTGTAGCACTCTCAACTGCTGAAGCTGAGTATATAGCTGCTGGAAGCTGCTGTGCTCAGTCAATTTGGTTTAAACATCAACTTCAAGACTTTGGATTGAAGATTGATCACATACCACTGAAGTGTGACAACACAAGTGCAATTAACATTTCAAGGAATCCTATTCTACACTCAAGAACTAAGCACATTGAAGTTAGACATCACTTTATCAGAGATCATGTAGAGAAAGGAGACTGTGACATCAAATTCATAATGTCAGAAGATCAACTTGCTGACATCTTTACAAAGCCTCTACCAAAGGAAAGATTTTTCAAGCTAAGAACCAATCTTGGTATCATTAGTGAGTTCAATCTATCCTAAATCTCATAATTAAAGTATGATTGTGTGAATATGCATGAAATTGCTAAGCACTTATAGGTTTAAACTTGATGTATGTGCACTCATAATAGGAAATCACACAAAACACAGTATGCCCTGTATCTGCACACATTTCTCTGTGATAATCGATTACCTATCGGGTTAATCGATTACCATTGGAAGAAATGAAGAAATTGCTGAAAAATCAACAGCAGTAATCGATTATCAATTTTCAGTAATCGACTACCTCTGCTACTTTGATGCAATTTCTGATGCATACCCACTGTGATAATCGATTACCATGCGGGTTAATCGATTACCACTCACTCACTTGCATAATTACCCTGTTTCAGTTGCGAGATAATCGATTACCAACTGGGTTAATCGATTACCTGACGCGAACCCCTGTGTTTTTTTTTTTTAGTACTCAAAAACCCTCTTTAAATCTGTTTCGAATTCAAATTAATTCAAAACTCTCTCCATTTTTGCTTCAAACTAAAACGAACGAAACCCCTGGTTCCCTTTTCTATCTCAAAATCTCTTTCAAAACCTAACCCTAAGCCCCATTCATGGAAAGTCTTGGCAAAGGAAAGCGTGTAAAGCACAAAGCCAACAGAGATTACCCTCGTCCTACTACTCAAGGTCAAGGTACATCTAAAAAGAAGAAACAAGAGTCCTCTCGTCCAGAACCTGAAGAAGAATATTCTCATTCGTGGTTCACAAGGAAGTCTCAAGAGGAAACTTTCAATGAGTCTTTTGCTTGCAAAGACATTGTGGCTCCAAAGGTACTCTACTCGTCTTGGCTTATAGAGCAAGGTTTTACATTTCCTACTCTGTTATCTTGTCAAGGAGTTAGCAAATTTGTTGGGTTAAGTGGACTGTACTACCCTGATCTTGTTAGGGTCTTTTACTCAAATTTGGGAAGAGATGAAAATGGTGCTTTGGTTTCAGAAGTTAAAGGAATAAAAGTTACTCTATCTGCTGATGTATTTTTGAAGATTGGTGGATTAACCAGAAATGGTATTAAACCTACCTTCAATGAATTAAAGATGAAAAATTTCTCAATAGGTAAAGATACGTTTTTTATGAGTATGCTGAGGGATGTTTCAGCCTGGGAGGCTAATAAAGAATACAAAAGAAAAGAAAAGAGGAAAATTACATATAATGCTGGAGGTCTACGAGTGGAAGATAGACTCCTACATTATGTAATTGTTTGGATTCTGGCAGCAAGGGGGAGCAATCACGCACAAATCAGTGAAGAAGATATGGCACTGCTCGCAGCTTTTAAGAACAACATTCAAGTTGATTGGGTATATGTGGTAGAAGACATAATGCTAAAGACAAGGAGGTTAATGGACTGCAAGTGTCCATATGCTGTGTTCATAAGCAAGGTATTGGTGTTCTATAAAGTTCCCTTAACTGGTGAAGCAAGAGAGGTCACCAGAGATGTTCATGATATCAAGGATAGAGCTCTGAAAATGATGAAGCTAGTGAAAACAGATGCTGGTTGGATAGCAAAGGAAGATGTTCCTACTGCTGAGACTACAGAGCCGTCTCAACCTGAAGTTCAAACTGAAGAAGAGGAAGGAGCTGAAGAGCCCAAGCCTCTTTCTACTTTTGAGCTATCTGTTCTGGCAAAGCTAGATGACATCAGAGAAACTCAGAGAAGAGATTATCAAGAGCTGAAGGCTTGTCTTGAATCTATATCTGAACGACTGGATGCGATGAACATACCCTACCCTGAAGAAATTTAGTTATGCATTACATTTTAGGCACTGCATTTTAATTTGTTCTGCATAAATACTTTGATTTATATTTCAGACTTAAAGTTTGTAATAGTTGTAGTATTTGTATGCTTCTGAACATTTTTAATGCTTATATGATGAAAGTCTTATTAAGTGCTTGTTGTTTTTGTTGCATAAGTATCATGTTATTTCTCTGTTTACTCTGTTTTTTTTTGGTTTGGTTAAGCCAAACAGGGGGAGAAATTCATGAGAAACTGATTAAATGTTTATATGGTTGTTTATGTATTGTATAAGAAAGAAATGGAAATAGAACTGCATAATGCTTTGTATGGAAGTTTTTGTTCTAGACATATGCAGGTTCAAATTCAAGTTCAAATTTCAAACAAACAAGTGAAACAAAACAACATGATGATTGTGAAAGTCAACATGAAGAGTTTGGCTCATCAAAACCAAAAAGGGGGAGATTGTTGAAGATTGAAGAATCTACATCTGGAAGATGTTCCCTAGAAGTTTTAGTTTTGATGTTTTGCTCATGTTGCTTTTTATTTTAAGCCTATGTCAAAAGGATAATGTATTGATTGTTTAAAAGATTAGGCTTGTATGTGCTTGTTTGTTATGTGTTAAAAATTAGTAATTAACATGAAGGTGAAAATATCATAATACTCATTTTTCTTATTTCATTCATTGTTGAGAACATGAAGTATTAATTTACTGAGTGTTTGAGACTTTAAATGAAAACTTGAAAACATCAGAAATTTTCTGAGTTAAGGAATAGATTACCTGAACTGGTAATAGATTACCTGACTCATGTTGAAAAACTGATTGATACTGGAATAATCGATTACCATGTGTGGTAATAGATTACCAAACTGATTATGATGATTTCAAGAAGAAAAAAGGATCGTGTTAATCGATTATCTCTTTAAAGTAATCGATTACCTCTGTTCCAAATGTGAGTTTTGTGTTATTTTGGCATCGTGTTAATCGGTTACCATGTTAGGTAATAGATTAAAACAGGAGCTGAAATAATTAGTTCAGTTATTCTAACTCGTGGTAATAGATTACCATCACAGGTAATAGATTATCTCCGTTATGAATATAACTGAAATAACTGTTTCCTTGCACATGAAAATTGTCTTTAAATAAGATTAAAACTGAAGCTTTTAAAAGAGAATTTTCACACACGGAAAAAAGAGAAATACTTACACGAACAAGAGAGACTTTTTTTTAGAATACACATTACTGCAAAAGAGAAAAAGATTTTCTGAAAAAGAAAGAAAGAACATATCTGCTGAAAATCAACTTTTGGAAAAAGAAGTGTGCAAGATCAATTCAAGAAGATGAAGTTCATATAGAAAATTCATTCTAAACTGGTTTACGTTGTTGAAGATCATATCTACACGAACAGGTGTACTCGTTTCTGATCTTTTGTTATTGTTTGAATGGTTTTAACTCTTGAGATTAGAGAATCTCTGGAAGAGTTGTGTAAAGAGAAATCTTGAGATAGGTTTTTCTCAAGTAGGATATTGTGGGATCAATATTCTTGGGTTATATGTTTCTTGTGGAGTCAAGAAATGGTTTGTTAATCTTGTGGGTGTCAAGATTTGCTTGTTAAATTCATTGATTGGATATTGCTTGTGCAGGGTGCTTGTAAAGAATATCAATAGTGGATTTGACTGGATTTAGAGGTGTATCTAAATCTGAAACTGGATGTAGGCCTTTGGATGGCTGAACCAGTATATATCTTGGTGCATGATTTTCTTAACTCTTACACTCTTTACATTCTGTATAAGTTTCTTGATTAATGTTGTATGAAGAAAAACATTATCTGCAGAAACTGAACTTTAAAGATTCTTGGTAATTGATAAATTCAATCTTTACATATCTTGTATTAATTGTGTTATTCAAATCTTGTTGGATAAGCTGTGCATATATAACTCTGAATTACTTTTTATGTTTAAAGGTTTGTTTTAAATCAAGATTTGTTTGGTAAAGATTTAGAAAGCAAACAAGAAAAGGAAAACTAACATAGAATCTATTCAACCCCCCCTTCTAGATTCTAACCGTAGGGACCAACACTATCTTGGAGTGAGCCAAACCCTAGAGTGCCCTCTCACACATTTCATCAAACACCTCCTCCACACCTTCCATTTTCGTCCATTCTCTCACAGTCCCTCCTAAAATCACGCTCCACCTTGAAGAACTTGATCCTTGGAGTAGGCGTCCTCCTCCTTGCTCATCACCTCATGTTCATGCAAGCTAGGATGCCATCAAGTGGTATCTAGAGCCTTGGTCCTTCAAGGGTAACACTCTATTTATCTCTAAAAATATTCGGTCATGTCATGTCTTCCTTACATGTCTTCTATGTGTGCCTAAATGAATCATCATAATTGACATATTTTGATGATCCATAAATCTCTTCTCATGTGTTGATTCATACCATATGTTCCTTGTGAATCATCTTGGCATTTTAGGCTTTCTTATTTAGGTTCTTGCCTTTTTCTTTAACTTTTTGAGTTGCTGGAAATTTTGGGCTGCATGATATATTAATGTTTTTTTTTTTATTTTTTTAATCCATCCGGTTTTGTCATAAGCTTGTCTCTTTGAACTACCTTGAAAAGAAGTTCCAAGTTTTTATGCTTAACCATTGAAATGAGAAAAAATATGACATGCATGCCATATGTTTGATGAATTGGTTGTGACTTATATGTGTTTTAGAGAAGTCAATCATGCATGCTAATTAGTTCTAGCATGTTCCATATCACTAAAATATCATGTGTGATTATATCCTTTACACATTCTTGCTTTAAAATTTTCGGCCAATTTTGTGTATTCCTTGGTGTACTTGTATGCCTACATGATGCTTGATGATTTGAGTGTGAAATTGATTTCTATATGCCTATTTTTGCTGCTGGACGTGGGCTATTAAAAACCTAAGAAAAACACTCAAATCTTGTCTCATTGAGCTAGTGTAAGTTGCTAAAAGAATACTCCAAAAAGTTGCTAACAAAACCAACAAACACAAGTGTAAAACCCAAACAAAGGAATAGTATAAAATTAAAAAAAAACAAGGAAAGAAAAGTGGCTGGACTTGGGACATTAAAACCGAGACTTGGACAAGCCCAAAAAAGGGACAAAGAAACAAAAAAAAATGGAACCCTTTGCTAGACTTGTGGAGCTTTGGACCAATTTTCATACCTTAGCACTTGGAGTAAATTTTGGACCATTGGAAAATGCTTAATGGCCGAATGAGACAATAAATCAAACATGTTAAGTGTGTCATTTCTCTTTAAGCCTACTTGCTAAATTCTATTCTAGTTCCATTCTAGGAATTATTCTCTTGTGTGCTTATCTTTCTTTAATGTGCCTTAATTTTAGTTTTGAGTCTTTCTTCTATTCTTAAGTTTGTCTCATCAATCTCCACTTGAGTTTAACCTTTTTAATTGTGCCATTTTAGTTTTTTTTTTCCTTGGCCTCTTGTACTCTTGGTTTGGTTTATTCTTGGATTAGGTGAGGAAAGCTTCTAAACACCACACATTCTCTTGGTGGATTGAGTTGACGGGCTGTCCGAGTTGGTGTCCAAGGTGCTTTGGAGGATCAAAAACCACTAAGAGAGCAAACACCAAAGGGAGGACTAACTTGGGTGTTCATTGTGAAGGAAAGCAAGTTGGAGACTTGAAGACTTAAATTTCTTCTAAAATTACTTTTCTCTTGTGCAATTTTTGGCCACTTGTATTTTTGGCCTTTGTTTTCATTGATTTTGTTTTGTAATTGGCCTCTTTAAACCAACTAGTTTTTAGGGTAATTCGAGTAGTGCTTGTGGGAGTGGCTTGAATACCACCAAGGTCACTTCAAGCTCCCACCCTAGGGAATCCGACTAGCACATGTTTTAAGTTTCTTTTATTTGCATGTTTTAAAGCTTTTGGTAGTATAATTGCTTAGGACTTTATTTTGTCTCAATTTCCGTTTAGAAGGCTTGCTTTTGCCTACTATGGGGAACGTGCACACACACTTTATTCTTGTGCCCAAATTTTTTTGTGAGAAAAGTGTGAAAAGGCTTAGTGATTTTTACTTGATAAGGCTTGGTTAGTAAGTGATTCCTAGTAGTCCACCTCCCTTTGATAGTTCACTTTGTACACTTAGGCCTTTTCATACCTATCTTGCACCTTGAAAATCTTTTTGTGAAAACCCTTTTATCACTCACTCTTTGTGAAAACCTTTTCATCCTTTTTGAAAAGAAATTTGTGAAAACCTTTTCTTGATCAAAGATGAGTGATCATTCTAATGTACATGGTCAAAACTCTTGTAGTACTAGGTCTAGTGTTAGGGATCCTTTTAGGCAACTAAAAGAGTACCTAAGAAAAAAAGAAGAGAAAAATTTAAAAAGAGAGGAAGAGTTAAGAAAAAGAGAAAAAGAAAATGAGAAAAATAATGAAGAAATAAAAAGGTTGCTTGCTAGATTAGTTGTGGGAGGAGAGGCTAGTGGTTCAAGACCAAGAGTCTCTTCCCATAAATCCTCAAAGGGTAAAGGGGTTAGAATACCCTGAATTGTTCATGAGGAGGAAGGGCATCATACCCAACCTCCAAGTGGTAACTTCTATAGTAGTCATCACAATGATGATTACTATCAAAGACCCCCAAGATCCCATAGACATAGGGAGTCCTCCAATAAGGAACCTAACATCACTCTTCCCCCATTTCATGGCAAGGATAATGTTGAAAATTATTTAGATTGGGAAATGAAGGTTGAACAACTTTTCTCTTGCCATGGAGTGAGTGAAGATAGGAAGGTTTCTTTAACAGCCCTTAGCTTCCAAGGGCATGCTATGTATTGGTGGACCTCCTTAGAAAAAGAAAGGAGAATAAACCAAGTGCCCCCAATTCAATATTGGAATGAGCTCCGTAGCGCTTTGAGAAGGAGACATATTCCTCCATACTATGAGCGAGAGCTTATGGATAAGCTACAAAGGTTGAAACAAGGGTTCTCTAGTGTGGAAGAATATAGGCAATCTATAGAGTTGCTCATGATGAGGGCTGGGATTAGGGAGGAAGAGAGGACCACAATCTGTAGATTTCAAAGTGGTCTTAATCTTGAGATAAGAGACAAAGTTGAACTTTTACCATATAGGGATTTTAATGAACTAGCTCAACTTTGTTCAAGAGTGGAGCATCAACTTAAGAGAAAAACTTTTCGAAAAGACTCCACTCCCTCTTGTCGCAACTCGAAAATTTCCGATCTTGCGACCTATGGTTTAGACATCCTTTTAAAAGTCTCATTAATTAAGGAATGCTCGAACACCATACTAATCCTTAATTAATGGTTTTGAAAATAAGTTCATGGAGTCGCCACCAATATTTTACTCAAAACATTGGAAAAAGAAAAGATTTTTAAAAGTCCAATAATGGCCTTGATAACCAGAATTGGGTTCGGGAGTCGATTACGTATATGGAAGGTATTAAGCACCCCTACAACGCCCTTAATCGGGACCCTATGATGAAGTTAACATTATAAACAATAATAATATAAATATTAAATCCCCTTTTATTAATAACTATTTACATGCTTGAAATTTAAATTATACAATTAACCCTAAAATATCTACATGATTATCTCTTTTATAACAATAATTATTATAGATAAGAAATAAAAAAAAAGAAAGAAAGAAATTAACTGAAATACCTCTTGAATTAGCTCTATTGGATCTTCAAAATAGGGAGATTTTAGGTGTTTTATGGCAACCTTTCGCACTATAATTGCCTCACAATACTGAAGAAATACAATAGGAGAGAGAGAAAGAAAAAGAGAGAAATTTCGAGCTTTGAGGAGTGCTGGACGAAATTTTTGGGGGTCTGAGAACTGTGCACAAGCTATCTATTTATAGGCATCAGAAGGGTTTCCAGAGCGGCCCGTTCCAAAACCGGAACGGCCCGTTCTGAAATTGGAACGGCCCGTTCCAGAGACAAGATTAACACATACTTGGCTAGGCTGGAACGGCCGTTCCAAACAACGATTTTAGGCCATTTTCATAACTTGGAACGGCTCGTTCTAGTTTGGGAATGGGCCGTTCCAATTAAGATTTTACCCTTTTTTTTAGGAGTTTGGAACGGCCCATTCCAATTTTGGAACGGTCCGTTGTGGATGAGGAACGGTCTGTTCCAACCTATTATTTTTAGGCCTTTTTCCTGGTTTGGAACGGCCCGTTATGGTTTTGGAACGGCCTGTTCTAGACTAGGATTTTAGGCCCTTTTTTGTGGCCTGGAACGGCCCGTTCCGATTTTGGAACAGCCCGTTCTGGGCCACTAAAACCAATGTTTTTGGGCTTTAGGCCTTCTGATGTCTTGTCCTATTGTTTGCATGCTTGGGAGCTCCAATTCTTTTCATAACAGAGGTCCATTTCCTTGTTTGTATGCTCCCTGGACGAAATTGGGTGTCTATAGCTGCCCCTCTTTACTTTTCCTTTGGAATAGTTGTGTTGCTTTTCCAAAGGCAAGTAAAGACGTAGACATTTCGTCCGG
Source organism: Cajanus cajan (assembly GCF_000230855.2). Taxonomy (NCBI): domain Eukaryota; kingdom Viridiplantae; phylum Streptophyta; class Magnoliopsida; order Fabales; family Fabaceae; genus Cajanus; species Cajanus cajan. The sequence goes on from NC_138525.1 coordinate 47,363,010, forward strand.
GTCTTCTTCTCGTCTCTGTGTTGATGCTTTTGCGTTGCTTTTCTTGGACAGGTGTATTTGCTCTTATCCTCACCCTTTAGAGCAGTTGAGCATTGATTGCGTACTTTATTGGGTAACAAGGTTAACAAACTATACACTTGATCTTTAGTCTTCGAGTAGAAGGTCCATTGTTTCTCTTGTGATAATGTGTCCCTTTATTTTTAGCTTATTTAAGAGGGAGTATTATTATGGCTGACCTCTCCAGGCTGCCTGCTAAATGTTGAGTATTGTTATGCCTGGCCTCTTCAGGCTGCCTGCTAATGATGATGATGTGATTGTCCCTTTTCTTTGGGAGGATGTCTAATGAAGATGAGGATTGCTGGTACGTGGTGCCCTTGTGGTGGTGGGCAAAGGAGTAAACGTTGAGTATTATTATGCCTGGTCTCTCCAAGCTGCTTGCTAAATGCTGAGTATTATTATGCCTGGCCTCTCCAGGCTACCTGCTGATGCTGATGATGTGATTGCCCCTTTTCTTTCGGAGGATGTCTGATGAAGACGAGGATTGCTGATACGTGGTGCCCTTGTGATGGTGGGCAAAGGAGTAAATGTTGAGTATTATTATGTTTGGCTTCTCCAGGCCGCCTGCTGATGACGATGATGTGATTGCCCCTTTTCCTTGGGAGGATGTCTGATGAAGACGGGGATTGCTGGTAGGTGGTGCCCTTGTGATGGTGGGCAAAAGAGTTGATGGGTGACAGAGATTCTAGTGTTGTGCCTGCCATGTGAGTATGGTGATGCCTCTCCAGGCGCAATGTTGAGTTCTTTTGATTCATTGATGACTGATTGTTTGATTGTTGATGGATGGTTGTGGAATGAAAGACTGCCCCTAGGTGGATGGGCAGGAGATGTTTGTTGTGCCCCTGTGTTGGTGGGCAGAGAAGTGGATGGCTGGCAGGGATTCTAGTGTTTCCCCTGCCACTTAAGTATTGTGATGCCTCTCTAGGCGCCTTTATTGTGGGATGGTTGGTAAGAGTTTGGTTTTGTTCTTGTCAAGGTGAGTATTGTGATGCCTCTCCAGGCGTCTGCATGTGGTAGGCTTTTTCTGTTCGTTGATGACTGATTGTTTATGCTTTCCTGATTGATAATTGTTGATGCCCCTAGTTTGGGCTGCTTTTGCCTCTTGTTGGGATGATATCAATCGGAACTTATGTTTCCCTTTTTGGCTTTTCTTGTTGAGATGAAAAAAAATGTTGAATGCTTATTTATGCATGATGGTAGTTATTGCATATTTTGAATAATTTCCCTTTAATAAAGAAAGTTTTCTAAGTGTGTGAGATGCCTTTTTTGTAGATGCATGCGATGCATATTTTAGTTTCCCCTTTTTTTAGATGGTGGCTTTTCTTTTCTCTTTCCCACAAATGGATTGCTTTGATTGATGTACAACATTAGTCATATTGGCCATTTGGTGTATTGAGTCATCTCGGGGCTCCTTTTTTTCTTTTTGTTTAGAAACCCTAATTTTTGCCTAGGATGTATCCTAGCGAGTATTTTTTGCTCTTTTCATTTGCCCTAATTTTTGCCTAGGACGCCCTTTACGGGTTTTCATCCCAGCGGGTCTTTTTCATTTTTTTTGTACTTGTTTAAATTTTGACAACCATCAACAATATACGTCATTAAGATTGGACAAGACAGAAAGGAAAGAAAAAGATGATTTAGAATGAATGGTTAGTGGAGGTAGGATGATTTAAAATGAATGGGTAGTTGAGGTAGGTGAGTGTTTAAGTTTTTAAACAAACATTTCCTTGGATAATTATTATAATCATTTTCCTAATTATCTTGAACTACATATCTCAGGTAGAGTCTTCGCAAAATTTGGCTCCTTGTAGAAGTGTTCAAGCCGCCTTTTAGCTTTCATCTATGAGAATCATCACTTGCTATTTTTTATCATTTTTAGATCCCTAATTTTTGCCTAGGACGTGTCCTAGCGAGAACTTTCAATTTTTTTTGCCTAAGATGCCCTTTGCAGGTTTTTATCTTAGCAGTATTTTGCAAGTGATATTATTTTTTGGCATAACACTTCTTTCCTTTGACAAAATCTCCTTCCATCCGCGTTTGGGAGGACCAGCATCTTTGATGATTAACAAAGCCCCCCATCCCCGTACACCAAGGAGAAAGGTGTTGCCCCAACCTACGGGTGTTGAGAGAGAGTTCTTCCATGAGCCGAGATTTGTGCTTCCTTTGTTGGCCAAATTGAGCGAAAGTTTTTTTTTTTTCAAGACTCTTCTTATGTAATGAGAATCTTGTGTAAGACTCTCCTGATCACTTTCTTATTTTTGTGTGTTTCGAGGAGGTGATCTTCTTATCTACCTTAGACTCAGATAATGCGTTGTAAATGTTCGAAGCTTTGATTAATTTTATTATCTTCGGTCATGTTTATTTTTTTATTTTTTATTTTTTATGGTGATTGATTTTGGAATTAAATGTGTGACACAAGAGAGAAAAGAATAATCACAAGAGATTTATGAAATGACGTATATTATTTGATGAATGCAAAAAAACTCGTACAAACCCTTATTTTGAACTCGTGACCGTGGGCGAAGGTTATGAGTTTGAGCAAATATATTTTTTTTTGGAAAAAAGAGAGCCCCTAACAACTGTCGTTCCAAGATGGTTACTCATCTAGTCATTCCTTGATGTTTGTTGTGTTGGCCTCAAACTTGAGCTACCCGGCGTCAATAAGCTCTTGTACACGAGATTTCGAAGCCTTGCAATTTTCTATAGAGTGGCCTACTGCCCCAGCGTGATAATCGCACGTTTCCTCTAGCCTATACCATAGCGGGTAAGGCGGTTGTTGCTTTCTTTGTGGTGGGATTCTTACCAGCATGGATGCCTTCATCAATTGGGAAAATAACTCTGTGTAGCTTATAGGAATTTTGTCTAGTTCTCTTTTCGCTTTTCGTGATGCTTTGGTTGTTCGAGGAGTAGCGGAAGAGGTTAGAACATTGATTTCATTTACCCCAAAAATCTTCTTATACCCTTGACTTTCAGGGGATTTTCCTATCTTCCCACTTTTTAGACCTTGCTCGACTCTTTCCCCGATAATGACTATGTCGGTAAAGAGAGTCGAAGTGTTCCCTATCATCTTGTCATAATAGGGTCCACTTAAGGAATTGATGAACATTGTCACCATCTCCTTATCAGATAAGGAAGGCTCTACTTGCACAGCCATTTCTCTCTATCTCTGTGCATGGGTTTTGAAGGACTCGTCGCCCTTCTTGCTCAAGCTTTGCAAATCAGACCTATCAGGAATTAGGTCGATGTTGTACTTGTACCGACAAAGAAAGGCATTAGCTAACTATTTCCATGTCTGGATCTTCCCTCTATCCAGCTGCATGTACCAGTTGAGAGCAACATTTGAAAGGCTTTCCTGAAAACAATGTATCAGGAGCTTTTCATTGCTCACATAGGCTGCCATCTTCTTACAGTACATTGTTAGATGTCCTTTTGGACAATTGACTCCGGTGTACTTTTGGAAGTCAGAGATTTTGAACTTGGCGAGGAATTGGATATCCTGCACCAAGCACATATCCGCAGCCTCTTGAACGTCAAAACTGTGGCCTTCCACAGCTTTCAGTCTTTCTTTCCAGGCGTTTAGATGATCTTTGGAAAATTCACCGACGTTGCTAGTACTATTGTCGTGCTGCAATTTGTTCATGGCCTCAACCATTCTAGCCATTTGTTCCTTGAGCTGTTCAAGCTCCTCATTGAGGACACGATTTCTTTCCTCTAGGCCTTCCATAGCTTTTATCTTTTGAGCTCGTGTGAGTATGGAATGTTGAAAAGACACCTTTAAGGGAAAAAGATAGTTTCCTATCAAGCTTATTTAAATGGTAATGCATGAAGGGAGTTTCTATCAAAGACTTGATGGCTCATCCTTGTCGAAAGGTGAGTTATCGGTGTTCCTCTTCATAATATTTTATGATGTGACAGAGGTCACACTGATTTCTCGTCTTTTGATACAAATCCCCTTGTGATCCTAAATATATGATATGCATGTTCCCCTTTTTTTTTTCTTTTTTATTATCCTTTTATTTATTATATTTTTTATTTTGTAGAAAATGCATGATGCCCCCCCTTTTTTTTAAAAGAAGGAATGTATGCTTCTCACAAATCTTATTTTCACACTAGGTTTTCTCTCACATGATAATGCATTTTTAATTTTTTTGTATTTTTCTTTACCTTAGGGGAATTATAAAAAATAAATGAATGATTTGAATAGACAAAATGCAACAAACATATGCTCATACAATCCAAAAACAGTCGCGTATACATTCATGGTCTCTGGTCCCTGTTAAGAAAAGTGCATTGTATATAGCGGTTCTAATTATCCTTACTTTGGTCTTAAGGCCTCCAAGGTGCCCCCATTATAGGGACCCAGTATCTCTGTCGCCGTCACCTGACAAACTCTAAGGTTTGTCGCAGTATTTCAGGCTAGAGTAATCAGTTACCACCTTGAGTGTGATTTCCGACAAGGCTCGCATGCTCCAAGGCCAAACTTGGGCCAGTCGTACGTCAACCACTCCCTGTGTTTAATACCCTCATGCCCCCGGGTGTAGGGGGACTGTTGTGTGCTATGGTTTGTGTGCAATTTGTTAATTCAAACATGTGCGAAATTTAAACAAGCATACAGATAATAAAGCCAAACAAATCAAATAAACAAAGTAAAGGGAAAAAATATTTAAATTATTATTTTTATTTTATTAACTTCATCAATTAAATGGGCCTGACCCTCTTTAAACGTCTTCAGTGGAGTCGCCATCTGTCGCAACCCGAAAATTTCCGATCTTGCGACCTATGGTTTAGACATCTTTTTAAAAGTCTCATTAATTAAGGAATGCCCGGACACCAGACTAATCCTTAATTAATGGTTTTGAAAATAAGTTCATGGAGTCGCCACCAATATTTTACTCAAAACATTGGAAAAAGAAAAGATTTTTAAAAGTCCTATAATGGCCTTGATAACCAGAATTGGATTCGGGAGTCGATTACGTATAGGGAAGGTATTAAGCACCCCTACAAAGACATAGAGAGCACGAGAGCGTGGATGAAGGTAGTTAAGGAAAAGAATAAGTGAAGGGGAAGAATGAGAAACGACAATATTAAGAAGCCACTACGCGACAAAAATTGTCGGAAGTGCGACCCTCTTAAATAAGCCTCATAATAGCGAGCTGTAACCCATCATTAATGGCCTCGAGCAATCATTAAAAGGCCCCGACTTTCGTCATGAAAGGACACATTTTGAAAACCAAGGGATGTGACTTAAATGTCAGAAGCGCACAACATTCAAGGTCACGACTTTTCAGGAAGATACCCAAGAGACTCTTTCGTTCGCTTGAGCATTCAGAGCTCGGGGGGCTAGTGTACCAACCTAGCCAAGTCGACTACCTCGGCCGCGTAAATAGAGCCGATACCTCCTGACCTTGGTAGAGGCCTAGCTTGGCAGAGGTCGCAACACGATATCTAGGCCACATTAGCCCTCGAATGCCAGATCAACCCTTAGTCAACAAAAAGGGAAGATAGAATATGACGACAACATCAAATTGTAACAATCGCGAAATTCATGATCAAGATAACCCTAAAAAACACCCAGGTATAAGCATTATATAACAAATATCCACATTGTCCAAAAAAAACTAACTTAAGCATCAAAGTCTTTTTTGCAGGTGCTTCCCCCATCGAAGCAACGAATCACCAAGCTAACGAGACCCGACAATCTTACCAAGGAAGGTTGGCACTAAACCATTGGTGCTAGAAGGAGGGCCTAGGCCACTCTTGTCCCTTAGCATCAACTTGGGGGCTTGTTCCGATATCCCTAAAAGTCCCACATCGCTTAGGAATTGAGGCTAAGAGTAGTTTATAAACACACTCACTCCTTAATCCATTGAGGCGCATTTTAAAAGGATAAAATCGTGATGATCAAACGAACGCCAAAGCGGACAATACCTCAGATGCGATGATCCTAACGATGACAACAAACTTACGTAGGAACATTGGCGCTAGAAGGAGGGTCTAGGTCACTCTTGCCCCTTAACATCAACTAGGAGACTTGTTTCGGTATACCTAAAAGTCTTACATCACTTAGAAGTCGAGACTAAGAGTAATTTATAAACACTCTCCCTTCTTAATCCACTGAGGAGCATTTTAAAGGACAAAACTTTGATAGCCCAACAAGCGCTAAAGAAGACAATATCTTAGATGCGATGACTCTAATGATAACAACGGACTTACAATAAGAATAATAACAAAGTTGTTAGAAATGGTGTTGTCATCGTAAAACATGTACTCATAGGCTCACTCAATGTTGTTTACCCTCATGGAGAGTGATTAAATATGAGCGAAGAAGGTAAACATCAAACACATGAAAACCATCCACATGTTGGTGCGTTTCATTTTGAAATTAAGAGAAAAACGCTTCCAGATCTTGAGGAAAAGATTCTTTATATGTTGTGTGTGACACAGTAACGGATCCAATCTTGCTTCTTTGAAAGATTTGAGCATGCTTTGAGATTTGAAATTAATAATTTATAATTTTATATGGATTATTTTACAATTTTATCTAAATTTAAGAAATGAATGACTTTAAAGCTTATGTGCAAAAAAGTTGTTAATTGGATCGATCTGATGTGAAAATGTTGGCGTACAACTTAAAGTAACAAGTGACCCACGCAAATCAGTATCAATATTGCTCTATTGCCATATTGCTTTTAATACTACTTCATTTGTCATCACGATGGTACCATAAGGGCTCTGCTGCTACTCCTTTCATGGTGCAATTACAGGGCCATCTAGTGATACCAGAACAAACATCATAACCTCATCATGTCAAATACGAAGATGAGCAAAGATTGGATATTTAGGTGCAACAACCGGTAACTTTCTTTAAACTAGACGGTTTTGAATTTCCCAATCATATCAATTAATTAATCCAAAAGTACGAAAGGTACCTACCCTCGTAAGGCAACTCGATTAATAATTGATTATTACAAAAAGAAAGCGAACATGTTACATAACTTTGACCCCATGTTCAACGGCGCATGGGCATCAGAGAATGGGCGAGAACGGCAGGAAAAGAAAGGCGTTGGGTGTGGTAACGGAGGGAGCGGAATGGGTGAAAATGCTATCAAGGAGGCTAAGCCGAAGCTTCGTAATGGGCGTGTTCATAGTGTACGGAGTGGGGCAGGGGTTCTCGGGGTCGCTCTTGAAGGTGGCCGCGGACTACTACTGGAAAGACGTGCAGAAGCTGCAGCCCTCCACCGTGCAGCTCTACGTCGCGCTCTGCTTCATCCCGTGGATCCTCAAACCCCTCTGGGGGATCCTCACCGACGCCTTCCCCCTCCGCGGCTACCACCGCCGCCCCTACTTCGTCCTCGCCGGCATCCTCGGCGCGCTCTCCGCCGCCGCCCTCGCGCTCGCCGGGACCCTCACCGCCGCCGCCGCCCTCGCCTGCTTCATCGGCGTGTCGGCGTCGCTCGCCATCGCTGACGTCACCATCGACGCCTGCATCGCCAGGAACAGCATCGAGGCCAGGGAGCTCGCGCCCGACTTGCAGACCCTCTGCGGGTTCTGCTCCGGCGTCGGCGCGCTCGTCGGATTCCTCGCCAGCGGGTTCTTCGTGCACCGTCTTGGACCCCAGGTACGAGACGAGAACTGAAAGATTTCAAGAATTTTGTGATTTTTTATTTTTTTTCGTGATTGATTCTCGAGATTTCCAACGGTTCTATGGTTTAGGGTTTGGATTTAATTGGATCATACACACTGTTTATCTAATTATGGAGTCAGATGTAATATAAAATTATTTATTTATTTTTTAGCAATTATTTTAAAAGTGATGTATGCAAATGTTTATGATTAATTAATAGTATAAAATCTTTCCGTATCAAAGTTTAATTCTTTTAATTTAATTTAATTTAATTTTTACATATTTTGTATTGTTTTATGTTATCCAAATTTAATGTTACTCCCTCAGTTTCAAATTTATTACAATTGAAAAAGTGTCACCATGTTCTTACATTTTAATTTAGCTTATTTATTAAAAGAGTTTGACCATTTTGGTAAAAAAGTATTAAAAAATATGTATATTTATTATTATTTTAAATATGTGTAAAAATTTTATGTTATTATGTTTGACCCAAATTATTTTAAACTTAAAAGTTACTTAGAACTTAAAAGTTTAAGTTAAAAATAAGAATTAAATAAAAAAATAAGTTGTTTGTTAAATTTTATTTTTATTAGTTTTTAAATTCGTTTCAAGCTAAAAATTGTTTGGTAAAAAAAATTAATTTATGACTTATATTAATTAGATAATAAGTATAAATTAATATTAGTTAATTATAAATTATAAATATTTAAAATCTTCTATATTATTGTTAAAAACAGTTTTTAGAAGATAATTTTTTGAAAATATAATTTACTATGTCGGTATATATATATATATATATATATATATATTAAAAATATTTAAATTATATTCTAAAAAGTGTGAACTAAATTTATTCTTATAAATAAATTAATAATATAATTTAAAGAATTCAATTTATTTTAAAATTATTTTAAGAATTAAAAATCTTAACTATAAATTAATAATTTAAAAAAACTGAGAAAATATGCATTAAATTTGAAGAATAAAAATTATAAATATTTTAAAATATCAAGATTTTATGTAACTATGTTATAATTTATTCATTATAGTAATGATTTTTTATTTTACAAGACAGATGTGTTAAAAACTTAAAATTTCAAAAATATTTCAACTAATAAAAATAAATTTAAATAAAATATTTTTGTGTGTAAAGTTAATTAAATAAATATAAGGATTAATTTTTCAGATAAAATATCTAAAAACTTCAGCAATATTGGCTAATAATTTTTTAGACGATAAATTAATTATTTAATTATAATTCAATAATGTCAATTTAGATTAAAAGTATTTAATAAATATATTATTATACTTAAAAAGTTTAAAAACATAACTATAAACTTAAAAAATAAAAGTAATTTGAACTCTAAATTAAATTTAAAAAATTAAAGTTATAAATAATTTAAAATATCAGTTTTCATTTAACTATATTTTTACTCATTTTAATAACATTGTTGCATTTTATGTAATAGAAATTTAAAATAATATTATTTTAAATTTTTAAAAAATAATTTAAAATAGTTTAAGACAATACAAAAAATAATTATGATTTAAAAATAAATTAATATATTTTATAATTATTTAATGAGAAGTTCATGAAACACCAAATATAAAATCTAGTAAAAAAATTAAAAATATAATATTTTTGTTCTGATCAAGATTCAAAGAGGAGATTATATAAATAAGCTCTACTTAAGCAATAAAAAAAAAACTCATTTCACTTGTTTAATAAAAAACTAGTTGTTTTCAAAATTTTCTCTATAAGAATAAGTAGCTTAACTTTTTAGAGATTTTATAAAAAGTGTTTTTTTGCCCATTTTTTACTTTTAAGAAAAAATAAGTATGTATTTGAATTTTCTTCCACAAACCTCAAACGTGGATTAGAGAAATAATTATTTGTTTCTTTTGATACGTTTTAACGGAAAAAGTTGTTAAAACATGAATCACTAATGTGAATCCAAACACACTAGGTCGAAAAAAAAATCTGACTCAAACACACCTCAGCTATATTGTATTTATTGCAAGTGAATCACACATTTTTGGATTTTGTAGCAAGTGAATTACCCATTAGTTAAAACATACTGTATTTACTTAACTTTTATTTCCAATTTAGTGTTAGATTTTGTGAATATCAATGAACTTGAATGCATTGAAAAGAGAGTATTATTAACCTTTTGTTTTCAATTGCATAATTATGGATTTGGATTAGATATGTTTATTTTGTATTCGTAGGGGTCCCTGGGTCTTATGGCGCTTTCTCCAGCTTTGACAATTGTACTGGGTTTTGTGATTTATGAGAACAGAACAAATGACTTGCATATCGAAAAGAAGCAGGTTAGAAAACTTTGTCCTTTTTGGCCCCTTTTGTTGACTTTATGCTCAATTTATCTTTTCAAAGTTCTAGCTAACAAATTTTCAATCTATCGAGGGTGGTTGTTGTGTATATATATATGTCTTTGTCATTGGCGGGTGTGGTTTGGCTGTCATGTTCCTTTTGTATCTTTACAAAACAATCAATATTCTAGGATTGATACTTGACTACTACGAGACTAAATTTTTAATATGCTGGATTTGAACTTATTTGTTCTGTAATGTTGGTTGCTTTTGTTGGACAATCTAATTACACTACTTGATCCTTTTAAAAAAATTATAATCATCGTTAGGTTCAAAAGTATCTCAAATTCATTTGTTTGGATTCATCAAATTAAAGACTGATGGATCCAGGTGGGTGCTAAGGTTCTTGGCTACCCTAGATTAAGCTTAAAATTTAATCATTTTATGCATCCATATGCTTCTATATTTTCCTTGTGTACTTTTTCATACTTTGGTCTATTATTTTTGTGGCTTTGTCTTCTCTTTACACGTTCCATCTTTGTCTTTTTAAGTATGCTAATGGCTATGTATTTTGAAGTTACATATTTTAAAGGTTTAATAGCCAAAAAGAATTAGCACTAACTGTGACTAATCTTATATCGAAGGAAATTTTAGAAATGTCTGACAAAAACTATTAATTTCCCTATTATGATAGACGTACACTCTGTATGTTTGTTAGCTAGATGATCTAACTGAACAAAATATATCACAGGGGGTGTTAGAGAGTGTAGGAACGACGATTAGAGGCATGTACCGAACAATGTCGTATCCTCAAGTGTGGAAGCCTTCTCTCTACATGTTCCTTGCCCTGACTCTGAATGTAACAACTCACGAAGGCCAGTTTTACTGGTACACAGATTCAAAAGCTGGCCCTGCATTTTCTCAGGTACCCCTCATGTTTTGTTTGCAAGTAAATAAAAGAGAGCAATATTCTCAGTGTAAGTAATCCATGCACTAATAATATAAAGACTTATTGATCACAAATTGTCATGCTCTAACAATAGGTAGTTTGTTGACTTTATAACTTGGTTTTCTCAGCACACCGTAAGTTAGTTTTCTTCCTCTATTTGCAGGAGTTTGTAGGGGTGATCTATGCAATTGGTGCAGTGGCTTCATTAATAGGGGTTCTAATCTACCACAAGGCTCTGAAAGACTACGCATTCAGAGACCTAATGTTCTATGCACAACTCCTATACGGCATATCTGGTTTGCTGGACCTGATCTTCATCCTTCGTTGGAATTTGGTTATTGGAATCCCTGATTACTTCTTTGTTGTGATCGAAGAAAGTTCTACAAGAATCACAGGCAAAATCAGATGGATGCCCATGATGGTACTGAGCACACAATTGTGCCCTTTAGGCATTGAGGGCACATTTTTCGCTCTGTTAATGTGCATTGATAGCATTGGTGCCCTATTATCCAGATGGGGTGGAGGGATGCTTCTTCGCCTCCTCCACATCACTAGGACTGACTTTACAAACCTTTGGTTGGCTGTTCTTATAAGGGATATACTTAGGTTTGCTATTCTTGCTTTGGTTTTTCTTGTCCCTAAGACAGGTCAATACGAGGAACTGCTTCCTTCTGAGGTTTCAGAAAAGAACCCGAGTGATAAGGTAGATGAAGAGACTTTGGAGCTTGTCCCCATCAATGGTAAGAGTGAAGTTTAGATAAATTTGTAGCAATTATAAACGCATGTCAACCACTAAGCACTTACCTCACCTATATGCGAGATTTTTCGATGCACGGGTAACATTGAGATTAGCACCAACGATATACACGATTTTTTTTTATTTTTTATTTTAAATCTAATGATATGCCACAGATTATTTCTTTGTGTTTATTCTTTCAAATAACCTATTGAAATTGGTATACTTCCTATTGAAAACAAAACATGAAAAACAAGGGTGTATAAGTAAGAACAAATATAATTGGTTGAGATTATAATATGAATTTCACACACAAAAGAGAGTACAAATTAATTTGATATACTTGAGTTATGAACTTAGTTTTGTGCACATTAAAAGTGTTTATATCAAATATTTAAATATTAAAATTGACTAATTCTTGATTGGGTAAAACAAATAACAAAATATAATTTAGGTAACAAACAAACATCATTTGTCTATATAACAGTTTTTTTTGAACATGAGCAACCTTAAATCAAATTTACAGGCAAAATAAAAAACTGTAAAGACTTTAAAATATTTAATTATGACAGTGAAAAATTTTTAACCGTCATATTGGAAAAAGTTCAAATCTCACATAGACTAGAGATAAGACAATTAAATAGTATATAAGTAAAAAATAACTAGGCATGGCAACGAGGCGGGGCGGGGCGGGGGAGGGTTTTACGTTCCCCGCCCCCGCCCCCGCAAATTTAAACCGCCCCCGCCCCCGCCCCTGATACCCGCTAGGGATAAAATCTGGGTCCCCATCCTCGCCCCCGGCGGGATTCGGGTTTCCCCCGCCCTCGCCCCCACTCCTATTTTTTTTCTTCTTTTTTCTTTTAAATAAATATGAACAATTTAAAAAAAATAAAAGAAAAGTAAAATAATATAATTTTTACATATAAATATTTATAATTTTGGTTTATATAAATATATATATAAATAATTTTTTAATTATATTTTAAGCGGGGCGGGTATGGGGGCGGGGGCGGGGTGAGTATTAACATCCCCGCCCCCAATTTTATCAATCGGGGAAAACCCGAACCCGAACCCGAACCTGATAAACACGAGTTTTTTCCATCCAAATCGGGGCGGGTTCGGGCGGGTACCCACGGGGGCGGGTTAGATTGCCATGCTTAAAAACAACCCTCACCTTACAAGCCAGTTTTGTAAGGTTGAGTTAGACTTAAATGCACTATTCTAAAATGGTATCAGAATTATCCTAGATCCTTAAAAATGGGCCGCCTATCCTATATCATTCAAAAGGGTCACTCACTATTTATCCACATACCAAACTCAATAGTGCTGGACGTGAGGGGGTGTATTGAGAAAAATCCAAGTTTCACATAGACTAGAGATAAGACAATTAAATAGTATATAAGTGGAAAATAACCCTCACCTTACAAGCCATTTTTGTAGGGTTGAGTTAGACTTGAATCTACTATTCTAAGACGTCAACACTACCAAATAGGCAAATACTAACATTTTAAATTATACATAAGTTAATTTTAATTTATTTAATTATTTCTTTTGTATTGAATTTTCAAAATATTGGATTTTTTTTAAGAATTAAACTTGGGTGCAATTAATGTTGATCTTCAATTAGAATGAGAGTTTTATCTTGTATTTAATACAAATTTTATTAATATATATTTATGCAATCCTCATTCTAATTGAAAAATAGTACCAACAGTATCCATAAGTTGTCCTTTTTTAAATGCCATTATTGTTTTGATATTTCAACTAATAAAATTTTAATTGTTGTAACGATGAACAAAGAGTTAAGTTTCTGGAAACTCTTTAGCAACAATATTGAACTTTGGTAATAGTGTGGTGGTTCGCGTGGTAACTATTGCAAACTCCTGTGATGACATATGCAAGGATGCCTAAGTTAGTATTTTCTTATTCGCGCCCTTTTGTTTGTTATATAGATCCTTTCTTTTAAGTTTTCTCTTCTATTAGTTTTACTCTTTCAACTTTTTTACTCCCTTCGTATTTTCAATTTTCTTGCTTCCATTTCCATCTTTAAGGATGAACTTCTGAATATTTGCTCCTTTCTACCAACAAAAGTTATATCTCGATTCAAATGCACAGATAAGTTTATATTGAAATTCAAGGGAGCTTATTTCACTAGGAAACAAGTTCTTAATTCATTGAGGAGGGGCGGTACTTTCTTTTTCTTCTAAGAAGATACTCTTTAGAATAATAATATAGTTTCTTTATACTCTTTATTTGGTGAATTAAATTCTACATGTGTGCCCCAACATGTACTTGATTTCCTTTCAAAAACTAAGACTCTGGGATCCTTAAATGAGTTAGTCTTGGGTCGAGCTTTGGATAAATTCCTAGTTGAGATTTTTGTTTGAAACCCTACCATCAGATGCTTGTTGTTTTTTCCTCACCCGCCTCAAGTTTATCAAATTCCCAAAGTAATTCTTATCATTTTTCAGTTTGAGGCTCCCAATGATTGGTCCTCTTACAATGCTTGGAGAGGACATATGGAGGATCGAATCGTTGCCATTCTTAGATGTTGGTCGGAATATGAAGTTTCATATGCTAGTAACTTGTTATGGAGCGATCCATACATAATGTCTTATCATCTTGAGTGTAGAGCTTATGAAATGTTGCGAGTGTCTAAGGAAGCTAGGAAGGGTTCTCATGTTTAAGCTGCAATATGAGCTTCTTTTTTATTTCTTTTTTGCTTATAGTCTTCAAACCCTAGTCTGTGGCTATGGAAATTGATCTTCGTATGATAATTTTTTTTTTTTTTTTTTTTTGCTTCTTCACATCATTTTAGTACACTTTTGCTTATGTACCACACCCTATTTTGGTGGCTTTGAAAACTGATCTTAGGATAATGACCTTCATATTTATAACTTGGGTACACTTTTGCTTACGTACCACAAACCCTATTCAGTGGCTTTGAAAATTGATCTTAATATGGTGATCTCTTTTTTGCTTCACGACGTTATATCTTTTCTTATATACCTTAAATCATAGTCAATGGTTTTGAAATTCAATTTTAGAGTGATGACCTTTTTAGTTTATTTATTACCCGGGTACACTTTTTCTTATGTACCTCAAACCCTAGCGGTAACTTTGAAAATCAATCTTAGGGTTGTCATCTAGTTTCACTTTTGCTTATGTAAAGATATATTATATGTTAATTTAAATTTATGTAAAAATATCAAATAGTTTTTAAATTTTTCAAAATTTTTGTAAACTTAATCTATTTAATAAAAAATTTTAATTTAGTAATTAAATTGTTAAAATTCAATCTATATTATAAGATCCTAAATAAAGTAGGTTTATACAGAGTTATTCTTTAAATAATTCAATCCCCACTTTATATATATATATATATATATATATATATATATATATATATATTAATTGATAATAGAGAATTATGTAATTATTATTTTCACTGATTCTAATTATCATTAGGCTTAAATATTTTATTGATCTCTATAATTTTGTGAGAGTAATTTTGGTCTCCTAAAATTGTTATTCTAAATTTAGTTCCTTACTCTTTTTTTTAATAAAAAAATTAAGTAATATTGGTTCATAGTTAACATGTCATTCAAAATTAAATAATTTTTTTTGACGATAACACCGAAGTGAAGATTGAACTCCTCCTAAGCTCCTCCTAGGCACAGATCCTCTTCAATGAAGATAACACCGAAGTGATGAACACTTTAGAAAGATGAAGATGCACGGATTGATTGAGGCAAAGCCTTGGATGGAAGCATCCAAGCTTAAAGAGCAAAGGATTGCTCATTTCAAAGAGAAGGAATTAAGGAACTCCTATGGTGTTTGAAGGCACTCTCTTGCTCTCTCTATTTCGGTGACTCTTGAAAGAATTGCTGAAGATTTTGATTCAGAAATTCAAATGCATTCAAAAGTGTTTTTACAAGGTGAGTGTCACACATTTGTAGGTGGGAAAATTAGGTCAAGTGGCGCCAATCCGTGTAGCTTAGTTGGCGCCAAGTTTGAATTTCAAATTTGAATTTGAAATTCAAACTTAGGCTAACCAAGTGACAAATCCGGATGGTACCTTCATCCTAATGTCATTTGAAAGTTATTTGATGTGAATTTAGAGCTCACATGGCCGGATCCTCTCCATGCAATCCATGTTACTCAAATTCAAATCAAATTACTTCTAAATGACATAAAGATGAACCCTAATGCACCTATTAATGTATACTTCATATAAACCTAATCTAATGACCGAAATACATTGGTCTAAGAAATACAATGAATAGGAAAAATTACAAGAAGAAGAATGATCCTAATATTAGATATCAAAAGCCCAAAGCCCATGAAGCCCAAATACAAGCCCAAAAGCAAAAACCCTAATCTATGATCAAAATACAAAACCAAAATCAAAGTAACTTCCTATGCTAAGAAATGCAATAAAAACATGGTGTTTATTCAAGTAAGGTCTAAGTGAGAAGGACCCTAGGCCCACCAAGCCCATTGGGCCTACTAAGCTCTGAAGCAGACAAGTCTTCAAGTAATCTCCTGGTCATAGCTCTAGTGGTTGGGCCTTTAGCCCATGCTCTTCCATCATATTACCTACAATTATTTAGTCACTTATGAAAATAATACATTTAAAATTAAAACTAAAATTGTCTAATAGATTATAAATTTTAATTAAAATAAAAAATAACATATTTATAGTAAAAAGTAAAGTTTTTTCTTACATGAAAATTGACATAACTAAGTAATTGTAAGACTGTGTTACTCACAAACACATTAACATTTTCTATTTAATTTTCGATGTCATGTTAATCATGGACAAATACTGCTTAATTTTAAAAACTAAAGGGGACCAAATTTGTAACAAAAAATTTTAAGAGACCAAAATTGCACTTTCTCATCACTGTAGAGATTAACAATAAATTTGTCTAATGATCATATGTTTTATATGAATTTTTTGTATTATTTTATTAATCATGTCTATTATATTTATTATCTATTACATGATTAACCTTCTGAAATCAATAAGTTTATAAATATTGAGACAAATCAATTAGTATAATTTTTTAACCATGGATTGATACGGAGTACACTGCTAGAAGTAGCAAGAATCCTAAACAAATTGATCAAGAGATACAAGCTATTACTACTTGTGTCAAACAATGCTTTAGTATGCTTAGTTTGTAACTAGGTAAGTTGTTTGGAGTTTAGTTATTCCAAGGGAAAATGTATATAAGGTTTCTTTTGAGAATTGAACTTCATAAGTCTATTTTCGAGGGAAACTAAAGAGGTTTTAGAGAGAAAGACTATGAAATTGTGAGCTCCTTTTTCTCCCAAACTTCTCTGTTTGATTCCTTTCTTCCCCTAGATTACTAATAATCTCTTCGTCCTTTCTTGAAATTCAGGCTAGAAAGCTTATTTTTGGTGGATTGAAGCTGTCTGGTCGACCGCTTGGAGTTTCCTCTTCTTCTCCCTTTCTTGGTTGATTTGGAGTCACTTTCAGGTAAGGGAAGCTAGATTGTAAGTAAAATGGTTGCATTTGAGTTTAGAAACTCAAATTGGTGCATGGATTTGGGAATTTTCTGTTGAATTGAGGTTTTAGTGGTTTTGGGCTTAAATGAGATTTTGGTGATTATGGTGCATCAAAGGATTGCATGTTGAATTTAAGCTTGTTTTTACTTTTTTTGTGGTTTGTTGATGATCCTGTATGGATTGCATGTGGTTGAATCTTTTGAATTTCAAGTTTTGGATGGATTTTTCTAAGTTTGGGTGTTGTTGTTTGAGTTTATGTTGGGCACGTGTTCACGACTTTGGGCGTGCATTCATCAGAGGCAGCCATTTTGAAATCGCGACGGGCATGAGGTTAGCCTCGTCGGGCGTGGTTCATGATGGATTCTTTGGATGAATTTCGTTTGGCGTGAGGTGGACCACGCTAAGTGTGATATCAGATAATGGCTATGTGGGAGGACTTACTAATATGGTGTCGGACGCATGACTGGATGCAGTGGGCGTGGTTACCCCTGTAGGTCTCTAACCTTGGGGCACTGAGCGTGATGTAGGTCACGTCAGGCGAATTTCCAAAGGATTATTCTTTGCCAGGCTGATGTCGGACGCATAATTGGGTGCGTTGGGCGTGGAGATTCCAGAAAGTCTCTAACTTCATGGGCACCGAGCGTAAGGCTAAGCGCCAGGCGTGTGGGCCTCTATAAGTCTTTGACTCTGTTGGGCCGGGCGCGAGCAAAGTTGCGCTGGGCGCGAGTCATACTGTGTTGATGTGGTTGTGTTATGATGTTTTTACATGATTTAATGTTTAATGTTGGATCATATAGGTATGGAATATGATGTGAATGGATTGGTTCATATGTATGCTTAGAAAGGTATGTATGAATGTTTTAAACATGATTGAATATGTATGTATGTTCATATGAGGATGATATTGATCATAGTGGTAGATTGACCATGTATGATGTATGATGCATTATTTGCATGTGATGCCTTATGACATGTATCTAGCCTAAGACTTGAGAAGAGGGAAAAATATTTTTGAACTAAGAAGAGCTCACATAGAGTCTCTTGAGAGTGGTGCTTGGATGAGCTACTAACTTGTATGAGAGTGGTGTTTGGTACTGGCCACTAGTTTGGGTGAGTCTCCTCTAAGTCCTTAATTAGTGTTAGAGCGAGGATATGAAGTTAAGGGTTATTCCCTTAATTAATTATCGGGGAAGGTGTGTGGTTCTTTGCGGATAGTCAATGGACGAACTCCACAAGTGACTCGGTAATGTATACCAAGATTGTTGTAAGCTTATACTCAGCTATGCTATACCTGACGGTGGAATCAGACTTTCAAGTGTGTAAATGATGTCATTTGAGTAAACCCGAGTGGGGATTTGATATCCCAATTTGTTGTGACCAAGCGAGTGTATTGGGCATGAAAACAGTTGAGGTGGTTTCGGTAGGATGAGACGTCACTTATATTGCTCTGTTGTTAGGTAGATCTCCTAGGTGAATGCGTGACGTCGCATTAGATGATTTATATGCATTTATATCTATCATGAGTTGTATTTATTGCATGATTGTTATGTGATAGGGTACATTGTTTTGACTCTATGAATATGTTAGGTGATATGATGATTGTATTGTATAATTGTAGACTTTTGCTTTCATGATAGATTTTTGAACTCTAACTTACCCTTTCTATTTCCATGTGGATGAACTGCGATGATCATACCTTGTATGGGAGCAGGTCAGGGTTAGGTTGGAGCTAACTGCTGCTGGATACTGGAGTTTTGTCCTAGTGTCAAGATTATGTTACCGTTCTGAGTAACTAGTAGTATGTGCTTAACCGACACTAGAAGAATTTTATTATTTTGGATGACTATATATACATAACATTCCATTTTGTATATAGTTTTGAGGTTTCTTATTATATATATATATATATATATATATATATATATACATACATACATACACGTATGTATGTGTTATCCAGTTCAATAGTTTCTCTTAGCCAACTAGCGTAGTTAGTACAATTCCACTAAATATAAGGATCATGGCGGGTTGTTTCATAATCAAAGAAATAATAAACTATTATATAGCAACAAATTTCAATTGATAACTTATGGTTTATTTATTTATTTTAATTCTGTATTATTAATCGTAATTATATGCCTAAATTTACGGTTTAAGAGGTAATAAAACGTTGTTAATTAACACTTATTGTTTGATTGTAATTTTGACCCATAGAGATAAATATTTTAAAAAATTAATTGAGAAAACTAATTGATAGTAATTTTATTTTAGTATTTGATTTTTTATTGTTTAATTTAAATAATTAAGCGAGAATACTTTTTAATGCTGTACCAAATTTCAAATGGTTAATAATTTCATAATGAGGTTTTTGAAATATATAAATATGAATAACTATGTCACAAATAATTAATATTTTTTTATTTATTAAAAGTATAATTATGATAGTAGATTTCCAATTTAAAATTTTGTGGATATTATGTTTTACACTTACCATTATTAGTAATATTATGAAGTTATTAAACATGACCAATTTTGTCTCATAAGTAATTAATAATATTATAAAAGCTTAATTGTATTTTTAATCCCTTAAGTGTTGCAATTGTGTAATTTTGATCTCAAGATTTTAATTAAGTAATTTTAGTCTTTCAAAGATTGCAATAGTGCAATTTTAGTTTCTTGATTTTTAATTGAACAATTTCAGTCCCTCAAATATCATAATTGTGTGATTTTACTTTTTCATTAAAAAATTAATAATTTTAAAATTTTAATATATATATATATATATATAATGTTTTAAAATTATACAATTTTTTTCTTATTTAAGTTAACGTATATTATAATTTTTGTTAATGTATCAAATGATATATATTTATTACTACTAAATAAATAAAATTTATATATATTATTAATATTTTAATATTACTGATAAATTAATATCAATAATATTTTTAGCATATTTATAGATAAACTAATAATTTGATAAATATAACTTAGTATATATTAATATACTTTTAAAAAATATAAATATATTAGATAAGATGTGTATATTTTTAATTAATATACTTATATTTTTGTAAAAGTATATTAATATATAATAAGTTATATTTATCAAGTTATTAGTTTATCTATAAATATATTAATAATATTATTGATATTAATTTTTATCAGTAATATTATAAAATAATAATATATAAATTTTATTTATTTAATAATAATAAATATATGTTATTTAATACATTAACGAAAATTATAATATATGTTAACTTGAATAGACAAATAATTATATAATTTTAAAATATTGTATATATATATATATATATTAAAATTATTAAATTTTTAACGGGGAAAACTAAAATCGTACAATTGTAATATTTGAGAGACTAAAATTGTTCAATTAAAAATTGAAAGAGCAAAATCGCACAATTACAATCCTTTACAGATTAAAATTACCCAATTAAAATTTTATGGATCAAAATTACACAATTATAATACTTCAGAGATAAAAAATGCAATTAATCCTATTATAAATATATATAAATAAGACTTCAAAAGTTAAAAACACATAATTTGTAAGTCATTTTATTGAGGGGGCAAGCTGTAAACCACAATTTAATTAATAATTATAGTTTATTGACACATAATATCTTATATAAAAAAATAAAATATCTTCTATCCATGTTTATTAAATGAAACAAGCGTATATAATTATATATACATTTGTAGTGTCATTGAAAGACATGATTTCAACATATTATGTCTATGTTTCTCTCTCTTAACAACTAGTACTAGTATTATTCAGTATGTTCTTAATAATTTTTTTTTAAAATATTTTATTTGTAATTTTGTTATAATTATAAAAAAATAATAAATATTATGTATTTATATATCAATGATTAAAATTTATGAATTTAATATTTATATCATGATAAAATATTTATTAATTTAAATTAATATTAATATAATTTAATCTCTCTAAGAATAATATGAAGTTACTTATTTTTTTTACTGTGTTTGTTATAAAATTAGTAATTTAAAACTAAATTATAAAAAAAAAAACACTAAAGAGTAGGTAACATTTCAAACACATGAAATTGGAGGATAAAATAGTTTAAAATATGAAAAATATAGAAAAGTATTTTCATTATATATTGTTCTACATTATTATTCAATCTTTTCTAAATAATTTTCTAAAATTGTTTCATTTGGATGATTTTGTTGAAATTACAGGAAAATAATAAATATTATATATTTATATATCAATAATAAAAAAAAATTAATTTAATATTCATATACTAAGTATAAATTTATTAATTTAATATTTATACATTTAGCCTCTGAAAGTACGAAGTTAAAAGACTAAACTGTGAGTAATTTAAAATTATATTGTATAAGAAATACATCCAGCCTCTGAAAGTACGAAGTTAAAAGACTAAAATGTGAGTAATTTAAAATTATATTGTAATTTTTAGCTTTTTAATATCAAAAGACTAAAATAAGAGTAATTTAAAATTATATTGTATAAGAAATACATTCAGAAATTAAAAATTAATTTTAGATTTTTGAAAATTAAATTATACACAAACATATATTCTAAGTGCAACATCTTAAAATTGAATTTCATAAAATTCATAAAATCATAGGTAACACTGACTAAATTAAAAAAATAAAATTGAAGTAATTCAATACTTATTATTGAGTGTGTGAATTGACTGCTCAAAGTTGTTTCTGTAAAATATGTAGTAATATTAAATGTTTATAATATGACTTTGCTGCCTACAGTAATAAATTAAAAAAATCATGATTAAATTATGTTTTGATTGTTTATCTTATTTTTTAAATTTATTTTAGGTTTTTACTTGTTAAGATATTTATTTTGATTATTTATCTTTTTTAATTTCATTTGGTTTTTTTAAAATATAATATTTTTTTTTAATTTTGTGACACAATTTTAAATAAATATTTAATTAATTTATGATATAAAATTTGTAACATTAAATTCAACTATATAAAAGATAAATTTAATTATGTTCAAATTTAAAAGACAATAAATATAGTAAAATTTGTGTGAAAAATGTCTTATAATCCATAAACAACTGAAAAATAATATGAAATTATATTTTTAAAATTTTAAATTTCTTTTCATCTTATTTTATGGAATTTTCATCGTATATGTAACATTTTTTATTTGAAATTCAGTTGCGTTCAATAATTTCATATAAGTAAATATAATAAAATAAATTTCAAGTCTTATATTAATAAAAAATGATAAAATCTATGACTCAAAATTAAAAATAATTATTATTTAAAAAATTAAATTAATTCAAATTTAAGTGATAAAATATTAAAATAAATATTTTAAAAGATAAAATAAAGAAACAAAAATATAATTAAAAAAATCAACTTCAATAAAATAAAAATACACGATGTTATATAATATAAAAAATAATTCAAAATATTTTAAATAAAAAATAAATTTCAAGTATTTCTATAAATAATTGTTTGATCTTAACAAATTAATCTCATATATCTTTAATATATATATATATATATATATTTATTAAATAACTTTTATATGAAAATGTTTTTAATAATTACTTTTTCTACTTGAGTATATTTAAAAAAATTTATTTGATAAAAATATTTTACAACTTTTAATTTTTATTTATTTTAGTTTATTATTTTCAAATTAAATTTTAATATATTTTAAAAATAAATTGATAGTTAAAAATGAAATCATAATATAAAATATTTATCATACATTTAAAATATATTTATTATAAATTTTAATTATATAAAATAAATAATTATTTTGTATATTATATATTATACTATAAATATAAATAACAAATAACTAATAATACAAAAAAGGTAAAACAATTGTATACTTTTATTATATTATGAATTTATGATCCACCGTTTAGACACGGAATGGAAGATTCTATTGTGAACACTCAGTGAGGAAGAAAGGTTAACATTGTCATTTGGTGAAATGTCGAAATTGCCAGGAGCGTGTGAGGTTGACTGACTTGACATATTCTGGAGTGTATTTAGAGTTTCCGAATCATTCCCAGTCACTGCATAACGCTAACCAGACTCTCCTTATTCTTCGATGGTAAGATTTCTCCTTCGCTTCTCCTTTACACCGATTGCAATCCCCTTCCCATTCAATTAGGGCTATTCCTCAATTCGCTGCTTACTTGTTCCGATTCATTAACCCTTGCTTTCGATTTTGCAGGCTAGTCGTCACACCATTATTCTAATGCAGACCTCTCAGAACAGAGCAACTAGGACTTTCATGGATTATGAATCTATAACTCAGGCCATGGACGGTACTGATGTTTATTTTATTTTATTTTCTTTTTTCTTTTTTAATTGTGTTTTGTTTCCTGATTTTGTATTTGCTTGACTTCATTGTTATGTTTTTGCGTTGGTTATCTGAATTTGAATGCAAACTAAATCTTTTAGTCCAGTTGTAAGTTCTGCCTGGGGGCATGGGAGTTGATCCAGTGCCCTAAGACATTAAAATAATGTGTGGTCTGCCGAAGGCACAGTCTCACAATAAATCATTCCTTGGTTGTCAGCTTTAGAATACTGCGTTGAGCATGTTTATAGACAAAAAAAAAAAATGCAATTTTGTGGATTGTAAATAATAGAGTGTAATTTGGCTCTGATTTTTTATTTTTTGAGTTGTGCTGTTAAATTAAATACTCCTCTTGTGGTTGGAGACAAATGTTTTATTGTATCTTTCTGTGGTCCAAATGCACTACTGCGAAGGTCTTGTATGGATAAACACCTATAGGTGATTGTGATTAATTTGGATTTAGCTTGTGGGAGAAAATAATTATATTTTATTCTCTTGTAGGTACTTATGAATAAGTTTATCCAAACATGACTAAACATTATAATTTCATGTTTGATGATGTAATGACATGTGCTTCTTGCTTCTTCATATCTAATGACTAAGTTCTTCTGAGAATCATTATGATTTGAGTACAAGCTCAACTTTAGTTTGTAGTGAACATGTAAGATTCAGGTGGTTTATTTCAAATCTTAGTGGACTTTGTTTTATTTTATTTTATTTCTTTTTATCCATTGATTCTTTTTTTTCTACAAAATCGGCTTTCTCTGTTCGTCTGAAAACAATGCCTATGTAACATTTCAGTTTTAATTGTGATCTTTCTCTAATGAACCTATTGTAGAAAAAATGATATAATCTTGCCTTAGTTACTTTGGGATGATAATATCTTGCTTTAAATTAAATGGAGGGTATGTCGATTATAAGAGGTAGAGGGGAGGTTGAGAAAAACTATAATAAAAACCAATAATAAGAATAAATTATGGTGTTGTTTGATCCATGTAACTGTCCCCTTTAGTGGGACAAAGCTTGTTTTTGTTCTTGGGATATTCTGGAATAGGAAGTATAGATAATGTATGTAAGGCACACTGGCATTCAGAAAACACAAATCATCTAAAGCTAAAGCCTAAAATAAATAAGGCACACTGCGGTTTTGCAGTCGCCCCAGTGAAATGCCATTCTATGGTGTTACTGTAGTGGCAAGGAGCCGCTCCGCCGCTATAGCAGCTGCTACGGACGCTATTGACAACATAGATGTTTGAAATATTTATTTTTTATGGGAAGACTGGGCATCAGGTCATTATTGGGCTTGAATTTGTGTTGTTTCAATTAGATGTTTTAGATTCTTGCTATATGTTGTTTAAGAAGTATTTCTTAAATTTTGAAGAAATCCAAAGCCTGCCGTAATGCTGATGATCATAGATGAAGAATCAAGGCAACAAATCGCTGTTTCCTTGATTATGTGAAATCCTCCTTACCGTCACATATATGACAGATGAACCTTCAGTCACCTGTTTTAAATCTATTCCAGACCCATTAATTTAAATTCCTGGGAATTCGATTCCTATCTCAACAGTATTTATCTATAATCATGAAAAAGAATGGGTTGGATGAGGTGATCAAGTCTTATCTAGTTAAAAGACCAAGTTCTTGACATTTTGGGAATCTGTAAGTTGTGTAGTTTTGGGCGGGGCATGAGTGTAGCACAATCATTAACTGTTATAGGACATGAAATGAAATGCTGTTTAGCAATATATCCCAGTCTATAGGAAGCTAGAAACTCTATTTAGCATACTGAACCAATATCCTTGGATAGCTTTGATGATTCATTGCAGCTTACTGAGCCAACATTTGGGCAAATCCCATCAGCTAAAGAGAGCAAATGATAATGTTTTCATGTTGTTTGGTAGGTTCTAGAATCAAATAAAGTCATTTTTACTTTTTATTTGATGTGAATTTCATTTTCGCAGAAAAGATGTCACATTCTTTTTGCTTTTAAAAGGAATGTCTATAACTTGTCAAATATGGATAAACACAAACAAAAAACAGAGTGGTATGCATCTACAGAAAACTTGGAAATATAGCATATTAGAAAGGTTACAAACCTAAAGTTTATGTGTGCTGATGATATAATTTCTTTTTCCTTATATTTTTTTTGCTATACTAGCTTATATGATTTTTTTTATATAGATTTTCTATATTGATACTTTTATGGATCAATTCTTAGTATTTAATAAAGGTTTCAATCTTGTGCTTGTACAGGCATATGTGCGCTATATGAAAGGAAACTGAAGGAGTTGAATCCAGCCATCAGAAATCTCTCTTATGATATTACTGATCTTTACAACTTCATAGATGGTCTTGCAGACATGAGTGCCCTAGTGTATGTCTCTCTTTCTCTCACCCTCAAAAATCATGTACATGCATAGTTCATTTTGAGCTTTTCACTATTCAAGAATAATTTTTTTTTTGTTTAAATATTTAACCAGAAAGAAGTATAATATTCCTTTTTGACACTGAAATGTAGATCAAGGAAAACAAGAAATATGAACTGCCTCTTTGTTGGCTTAACTGATGTAGAGAGTTGACATTATTTTCCTCCACGAGTAAAGAGAAAATTAAGAATTTAAGATTATGGGTGAAAAATTAGTAGCAATTATGCATCTTAGCGGAGTAACTTTTTTGTTACTGCTGTTCTCTTATTGATGGAATAAATGATCATAAAATAAATTTTGAATATTTTATTTAGAGGAGATCTTGTACATTCCATAGATGTGTTGGAAGAAAAAATGATTTGTAAGTCTCCTCCTGTTCCCCTGCCTCCCCACCTGCCCTATTTTAGGCCAAGAGGGTTGATAAGAACTTAATGAATCATATCAATGCTGGATCATGTTTGCTCTACCTGTTCTGACCTCTCGGGAAAAAAGATTAAAGTCAATTAGACAAGGAGCTTATGTTAAATATTTATGCAAGTTGGATGTTTTATATACCGCGACTTACCTTATCATTGATTAGTATGAGTGATTGTTTAATTTCTATCTCAGGATATGATAGTTCAATTCATGCTTACTTTACCTTGTCATTGATTAATAAGAATGATTGTTTAATTTCTATATGCAGATATGATAGTTCAATTCATGCTTACTTACCGCATGATCGACAGTGGATTAAGCAACGAACTTTGCAACATTTGAAGAACTTAGCACATTGATTAGTCCTTTAACTTTTTGGCAAATTAATGTAAAGAAAATGGCCAAAGACTGAACCTGTCTGTTATGTGGGCTATACTCCGATGGCTATGTAATATGAATATTGCAAACGCTGGCTCGTAATTATATCAATAGCGTTGGTACTAGTGAAGTTTCATAAACAAATGGTTGTTGTGGACTTACCTTCTATGTCTAGAAGATTCTGTCTTTTTAAAAATCTTCATCTTACAGTTGTATTATTAATTAGTAAGTTGCATTTTTGAGTTACTTATCCACACATTTATGATTCATAAATCGCAATATGGTATGAAAGCTAGTTTTGAGAGATCATACTCCGATGACTAATTTGTCTTGTAGCAGTGATGGAAAGCTTATAAATAGAAGTCTAAGGGTTAGCTGGATTTGGAAGAATATTTATTCAATCCGATTAAAATTTAAAATTTAATACATTGAATTGAGTTGAATTATATATATATATATATATATATATATATATATATATATATATTTATATTTATATATTTTAGAATAAATGTAAATAATTTATTTATTGTAAATGTAATGTTATTGATTTATAAAGTAAATACTGATATAAATTAAATTTTAAAATAATTTTATTGATTTGTTTAATTGTTATCGATTTAAATAATTAATATTAATACTAAATAAATTTTTAAATAAATATTATATTGTTACAATAATATTAACTTAAAATACAAAATTCATTATTGAATAAGAGTGATAGAGTATTATTTTAAATAAGTAATTATTCAAAGATTAAATTATTATTATTATTATTATATATGATCGAGTTGAATTACGGGTCAAAAATCCAAAATTTGCAACCTGATTCATACAATGTTGAGTTTTGGTTAAGTCGAGTTGATTTGAATACTATAAAAATTTGATTTAAACTTATTGAATCAGTTTGAGTTAATCTAGATTTGCGGGCTACTCATTAGTGCTTACACCTCTATTTATATAAGAGATTTTTTTTTGATTTTTTTATGACATGGTTTATGTAACATTTTAAAGTTGATAATAAGAAATGATGGAGGAGGTCCATGGGCCAAAGGCCCAACTACTAGGGCTATGGTCAAGAGGATCCAAGAAGAGTGAGTCCATGCTCAAGAAAAGCTCATCATACTTTTTAGTTGGGCTTTGACTCAAGCCTAAGTAGACTAGGAGTAGTGTAGGTATGGGCCTTAGGGCTTGTATTGCATTTTTAGGCTTGTATTTTCGGCTACCTAGATTAGGATTTACATTTCATGCCAATGTGAATTTAGGGTTAATTTAGGTTAGCACGTGCATACATGTAATTAGTATGGCATTTAGTATGCATTTCGGCCATGTGCACACATGCATATTGTGTGATCGAAATGCTACTCAAATGGATACCAAATTACATCCAAATGAGTGCACATGGGGGAGGTGATCGGTTGGCACCAAAATTTGAATATTTGAATTCAAATTTTGGCGCCTAAGGTTAAGTAAACCATACCATGGTTTCACTTAACCTTAGGTTAAGCCAACATGCAACATAACCCTAGTTTTCCCTATAAATTCATCTTTGGCCGAGATTTGTATCACTTTTGGAATTATTGAATGAGAATTTACTCTTTGAAGTTCTCTCCTTCGAAAATCTCTCTAAACCTTTCTCTACCCTACTTGAGATCCTCTCCTTGTAGAGTTAGGTCCCTTCACCTTCTATCCGAGAAAGATTTGTGGTCCCTTCTCCTTGTAGAGTTAGGTCCCTTCACCTTCTATCCTGTTCTCTACTTAAAAACCTCATCAAGTGGTATCTAGAGCTCGGTCTTCAAGAGATAAGTTCCTTGTCTTTTGGTTGATTGTTTGATCCGTATGAAAGATTTGTGTCTATGTCATGTTTGAGTTGATTCCTTCCTAGATCTAGTTTTTGCCTAAAAGTTGATGGATCTAACTTTTGGATTGCTTGAATGATTCATATATGCTTCTTGAGTTAATTGCTTTTCATGAATCATGTTCCACAAATTATGCTTCTAGGAAAATTCAGCTTATGAACTTTTATTTTCTTGTCTTAATTGAAATTTTCGGTCATATGTGTCTTTGAGTCTTTTAATTTTTGAATCTTATGTCTAGTGTCATGTGTAGTTCTTTGATTGTTCTTAATTCCTAGCTATGCTTGTTTCACTCTTTTGTGTTAATTGTTTTTGAATTTTTCTAGATTTGGCCGAATCAATTTGGTTTAGTGTGCTCCATACTTTTAGTTTTGATTTGAGTTCATAAACTATTATTAGATCATTAGTAGTTTTCTTAGTTTTAGGTTTCCTTTGATACAAAGTGTCTTCAAAATTTTGTGCCAATTCCTTGAGTTTGATTTTGAATATCATTTGGTTGCTGAAAATTTTTGTTTAGAAAATTTGAAATTCAAATTTAGTGTGCTAAAACCGTGGCATGTGAGTGATAAAAAAAAATAAACAAGTGACAAAAGCATGTGCAAATTTCATTACATTTTGACCTAATTTGAGCGACATTTACATTCAAATTTTGAAACCGGTTTTAGTGCATTTCTTTTTAACTGGTGACCGAGAGCTTTGTGTTCAAATATTCAAAAGGATAAAAGGCATCTCCTATTAAAAAAAAAATCAAATCAAAAGTTTAAAGAAATTTCAAAAGAAAAAGTGATTAAAAAAAAATAAAAGTAAACCTAATGTTCAAGTTAAAAGCCAAAAAGGAGATTGTATTGTTTGGTTTATGCTTCTCGGTTTGCTAATTGTATAGCTTGGAGTAATACACATTTTTAGCCTGAAAATTGTTGAGTGTTTTTGATTTGTCATTCAAATTCTAGAACCTATCTAGGATCCTTCCTTCTTGTACTAGCCTAATTAATTCCTTTGTTCATCTAAAATTGTCTACTCTTCTATTCTACTCTTGTCTTGGTTATTTCTATATTGTCTTGGCTGTTTGTACCTAACATTGGACTCAAAGTGTGGCCTAGTTTTGACCTAGTCTATTTCAATAGAAAATAGTTCTACAAGGGTCATCAAAAGAGGACTAAGATAAGGAGGAGGAAAGGTGACAAAGGAGATCTTCTCGGTTGGCTACCAAATCAATCACTAAACACTTCAAGTTGCTGGAAATTTTTTCTTGTGGCTGCTGCACCTTACAAAGCTGTGAAGATACATTGGAGAAACATTTCAAATTGTATTAATTTTTTTTTAAAAAAAAACAGAGTATTAGTGATAGATTTAGAGACCAATTTTCTATCACTAATTTGAATTTTCCTTACAAAAGTGGTCTCTAATTTCATCACTAATCTTGGTGGTTGTTTTTATTTCATTGAAAGCCACTTGTTTACTTTTCTGTACAGCATTTAATTCAATTGTAATTGGCCATTTTTGGAGTGTCTTGGGAGTGTCTTTGGTACACAACCATCTCTCCTTAGGAACCCTAATTTTCGCTAGACTTGGTGGAAGTGGTCCTTGATTGGTCTTTGGTACCTCTCAAGCTTTCACCTTAGGAATCCGTGTAGGTAGCTTCTAATTCTTGCAATTTAATTTTTCTTAGTTCATAATTCGTCTAGCTTATTCAACACATCACAAATAACAAAAATAATTTCATTGAAAAGATTTTAGGTGAGGATTAACTACAAGGGGATTAGTAATTTTTACTTGAAGAAGCTTGGTTATTAAGTGGCTCTTAGTAGCTCACCTCCCTCCAAAGTTCAATTTGTATACTTAGTCCTCCAAGTACTTAGTCTTAACTTTTAAAAATTGCTTTCAAAAAGTCTTTCATAAAACAAAATCTTTCACCTATAATGGAAGAATTTTCTACTCCTCATAATGATAGTAATTCAAGTGACTACAAGGACATTTCAAAGGTAGCACATGAATTAAGATCACTAAAGATTTTGTGCCTAGGGCTAGTCTACCCAATAGACCAGCCTATAGGACAAACCCTCAAGAAACTAAAGAGATAGAGAAGCAAGTACAAGATTTGTTGGATAAGGGTTGGATTCAAAAGAGTTTAAGCCCTTGTGCTGTGCCTGTTTTATTGGTGCCAAAAAAAGATGGAAAATGGAGGATGTGTTGTGACTGTAGAGCCATCAACAACATCACCATAAAATATAGGCACCCAATTCCTAGGCTTGATGACATGCTTGATGAGTTGCATGGGTCATCCATATTTTCCAAAATAGATCTTAAAAGTGGATATCACCAAATTCGAAACAAGGAAGGTGATGAGTGGAAAACTGCTTTTAAGACTAAGTTTGGATTATATGAATGGTTAGTAATGCCATTTGGGCTTACTAACGCACCTAGCACATTCATGAGGCTAATGAATCATGCCCTTAGGGATTGCATTGGTAGATTTATAGTTGTTTATTTTGATGATATCTTAATCTATAGCCAAAGTCTAAGTGATAATGTGGGTCACCTAAGACAAGTCTTACTTGTTCTTAGAGACAATCACTTGTTTGCTAATGTAGACAAGTGCACTTTTTGTGTGGATAATGTTATATTCTTAGGATTTGTGGTGAGTAAAAAAGGGGTTCATGTGGATCCCGAGAAAATCAAAGCCATCCAAGAATGGCCTATTCCTACTAATGTGAGTGAAGTTAGGAGCTTCCATGGATTGGCAAACTTTTATAGACGTTTTGTTCTTAACCTCTCTACATTAGCTTCACCTCTTAATGAGTTGGTGAAGAAGGATGTGGCTTTTCTTTGGCAAGAAAAACATAACTTAGCCTTCCAAGAACTTAAGCAAAAACTTACTCAAGCACCTGTTTTAGCTCTACCAGATTTTAACAAAACCTTTGAGCTAGAATGTGATGCTTCAGGTCTTGGCATAGGAGCTGTGTTGTTACAAGGTGGCCATCCCATAGCATATTTCAGTGAAAAACTTCATGGGGCTGCCTTGAACTACCCTACCTATGACAAGGAGTTGTATGCTTTAGTTCGAGCCCTTCAAACTTGGGAACATTATCTTGTGACCAAGGAATTTGTCATTGTCGCAACCCGAAAATTTCCGATCTCGCGACATATGGTTCAGACATCCTTTTAAAAGTCTCATCAATTAAGGAATGTCCAGACACCAGACTAATCCTTAATTAATGGTTTTGAAAATAGGTTTATAGAGTCGCCACCAATATTTTACTCAAAACATTGGAAACAGAAAAGGTTTTTAAAAATCCAACTATGGCCTTGATAACCAGAATTGAGTTCGGGGGTCGGTTACATGTAGGGAAGGTATTAAGCACCCCTACAACGCCCTTAATCGGTACCCTACGATGAAGTTAACGAGATAAGAATTAATAAATTAAATATTGAATCCCCTTTATTAATATTTATTTACATGCTTAAAATATAAATTGAGCGATTAACCCTCAAATATCTACATTATGACGTTTATTACAAAAAAAGAGATAAAGATGAGAAATAAAAGAAAGAGAAGAAGATTGACTAAAATACCTCTTGAACGAGCTTTATTGAATCTTCAAATATAGAGAAGGTGCTTTGTGGCAACCTTTCGCACTATAGTATACCTCACAGATCTCAAGAAATACAATAAGAGGGAGAGAGAATATAGAGATGCGACACAAATCTCAAGAAATATAATGGAAGAGAGAGAGATAGAGAATTTTCGTGCTCAAAGGAGTCTTATTCGAAATTTATCTGGCCGCCCTGAGAACTGTGCCCGAGGCTTCAATTTATAGGCATCAGATGTGGGCCGGAACGACCCGTTCTGGATTCAGAACGACCCATTCCGGATCCAAACGTTATGTTCAAATTATGCACCCTGGAACGACCCGTTCTGAAAATGGAACGGCCCATTCCAGAGTAGAAATTAACACATATTTGTCCTTTCCAGAACGGCCATTTCCAAATTTGACTTGTTTGGAACGACCCGTTCTGGTATTGGAACGACCCGTTCTGGTATTGGATTTTTAGGTGTTTTAGTCACATTGGAACGACCTATTCTGATATTGGAACGACCCGTTCCGAGGTTCGAAATGACCCGTTCCGATTCTGGAACAGCCCGTTCCAGGCTACTAAAACAACCTTATTTGACCTTTAGGCCTTCTGATATCCTGTCATGTTATTTGCCTGCTTCGGGAGCTCCTTTCCTTCATGATGTAGGTCCATTTTCTTGTTTGTCTGCCCCCCGGACAAAATTGGGTGTCTACAGCTGCCCCTCTTTACTTGTCCTTTCGAGTAGCTATGTGTTGCTTTTCCAAAGGCAAGTAAAGACAGACATTTCGTCCGGGTCTCCTCCTCGTCTCCTTGGTGTTGGCGCTTCTACGTTCCTTCTTTTGGATAGGTGTATTTGCTCATATCCTTGCCTTTTAGAGTAGTTAAGTGTTGGTTGCATACTCTATTGGGTAGCAAGGCTGACGAACTGTACACCTAATCTTCGATTTTCAAGTAGATGCTCCATTATTTCTTTTGGGATAGTGCGTTCTTTTATTTGTAGCTTTGTTAAGGAGGGAGTATTTTCGTAACTCAGCTTCCCTCACGGCTTTGTCGTATACTGGATTGGGAGGTGACTACAGTCTCTGCAGACCTTTCCCTCACGGCTTTGTCGTATACCAGATTGGGAGGTGAGTACAGTCTCTCCAGACCTTTCCCTCACGGCTTTGTCGTATATCGGATAGGGATGCGAGTACAGTCTCTCCAGACCTTTCCCTCACGGCTTTGTCGTATACCGGATTGGGAGGCAAGTACAGTCTCTCCAGACCCTAGTATTTTCGTAGCCTCTCCAGGCCCTAGTTTTTTCGTAGCCTCTCCAGGCTGTAGTATTTTCGTAGCCTTTCCAGGCCGTAGTATTTTCGTAGCCTCTCCAGGCCGTAGTATTTTCGTAGCCTCTCCAGGCCGTAGTATTTTCGTAGCCTCTCCAGGCCGTATGCTGGTGCTGATGATGTGATTGCCCCTTGATGAGGATTGTTGGTAAGTGGTGCCCTTGTGTTGGTGGGCAAAGGAGTAGAAGGTTGACAGAGATTCTGGTACTGCCCCTGCCATGTGAGTATTGTAATGCCTCTCCAGGAACCTTCATATGGGATGTTTGGTAAGAGTTTGGTGTTGTTCTTGTCAAGGTGAGTATTGTAATGCCTCTCCAGGCATTGTTTGTGGTAGGGTTTTTTTCTTAATTTCATTTTTATTTAGCTTCGACTCTTTCATCTTTGAAGCTTGCCTTTTTCTGCTATCATTTTTTTTGAATGCTTCGGCTTTTAAGGCACTGTATAGTTGTTGATCTTTTTTGCGAGTGCTTCAGCCTCTTGATTCCTCCAGCAAGTGATGGGTAGACACACACAAAGAATGCAAAAGAAAATGCAAAGCAGAAATGGATTGGATTTTTTTTTATAAATAAACTTATACCCTTTTGTGCATGCTTGTGCCATATGCATGTTATGCAATGATGCTTCTATGCTAATGCTTAAAATATAAATTTATTTTTACTTTCAAGAAATTAATCTATGCGCATTGATCAATGACATGGACTGTTAGCCTTTAGCCCTGTTGAATTCAGTGTTGTTTCTTGAACCCGAGGTTTGTGTAGTTTAGCCCTCTCGCTTGTACCAGATGTGATATGTTAGCCCTTAGATCAGGTGTACCTAGACTCTGTTCTAGGACACCTCCATCTTTTCCTTGTGAGTATTCACTGTGCATACTCCGTGTATCTCTCAAATTTATCTTAATGCCATATAGGTCAAGAGGAAAGAGAGGAAGAGGATATATACATATATTTTTTTTTGTAGAAGTTTTGTTAGAAAAGATTTTTTTCAAAAATGGTTTATAGAAGAATGGCTGGCCGAGGTAGGCTAGTGGTTTAGGCTGATGAACAAGCACATTCAAAGTGAGGAAATCATTTTCCACGTTAGCTTATTATTTCCTTCAAAGTTAAGCGATGACTTGGGATTGCATATTGATTAAATGATCTTCTCGAGTCGCCTTTCGATTTTCAGCTAAGGATGCTGCTTTGTCCTAACTTTTGCCTAGGTTACTTGAGATGTGTTCCCTAGCGGACATTTTGTTTTGATCCTTACTTTTGCCTAGGTTACCCTTTTTTAATTGTGGGTTTCCTAACAGATCTTGCCCTGACTTTTGCGTAGCCCCCTTAGTGGGTTTCCTGCCGGGCCTTTGTCTTTGCAGCATTTGCGATCATTTTTCATTCCTTCATTAAAGGGGGATGCCCCTTGCAGTGATTTCGTTTGGGCTTTTATCCACAAGTCATGCTAAATTTGATTGATCTTTATGTGTTTTTTTTATGGTGTATAAAGCTATTGTTTGTAATGACGTCCTTATTTCAAATGAACTTGTTCATTTACGGTTTATTGACGAGGCTTAGAGTAGATAAAAGGGAGAAGAGAAATGAAGTAGAAAAGTATATGGCATTAAAATGAAAATTTCAATTTACACGTGCCCATTTAATGTAGCTCGAGGGCCCGGGCATGCCCCGAGTTCCTGATTCATACACAGAGAAGTAGAGGGAGGTTGCCCCTTAGAGAGGCCTAGGTTGTCAGACTGTAGGGCTAGTCCCACACTTGCTTGGATGTGGCATTTCAGAAGATCTTGTGTAGAGGGAGGTCCTTTGGCTTCTTCTCTCATGAAGGTGTTTCCAATCCGTATCTTGAGTCTTTCCTAAGAGGTGGGAATGGGTAGAAGGAATGATAGAGCTTTCCATGGAGTCTTGTTTCTCAAAAGGAACATTCAAGCTGTCTCTCAATTTTCAGCTCGAAGAAACATAGCTTTTTTTTTTTTGTTGGCCTAGTATGCCTTTTGCGGGTTTTCATTCTAGTAGCTTCTTAACAAGCAATGCTTCTCTGTTGTTGAAATCATCTTTCAAGAAAGCCCTATTCACTTTGCCTTTTGAGAGATTCGCCCTCCTTAGGTTCTCTTTCTTAGCCTGCAACTCGTTACGAGTGTGGATTCGTCCATTCCTATTCCGCTTGGATTTCACAGTTGCACGACACGGCTTTATTTTCTTTGGGGCAAGAGTTGTCGTCTTAATGATTACGGAGTTCTTTACCTTAAACTCTTTATGCATGGCTTATTTTCCTTTATTTTTGACTAACGCACATAGGTCAATTTCCTTTTTTATTCTCATTTATTCTTTTACAAGGAGGGATATGTTCTAAATGAATGTAATGCAAACATGTAGAGAAAGTTAAGAAAAATAAATATCAGTCTCATTGATTTGTTTATCTGTGAATGCTTAAATAAATTTTGACAGTATTAACTTACTTTAACAAACATATCAAAGCAAGGGCCCAACCACAGTATTTTTTTTTTTAAGATTGATTTGGGTTTTTCTTTAGAGCGCAGGTACTGTCGTATATTAGAGCATTCACTTTTCTTAACTTTCTATACATACTGCAACCTAATCCTCCTTAGCTAATAAAATAAAATGAATGAAATTAATGAGCTAATCTAGAATGCATGTCATATTTTTTGCCTAATCTTTATCATGTTTCTATTATCTAAAAGGGAATGATGCATGGTAAAGAAGAGAGTTCTTTTATTAATTTTTTTTTACAAAAAGGAAACTACCTATATGATGTTAATAGAATGTTGACCTAAGAATGTACAAAGGGGTATAAAATTTTTATTATTTTTATTTTTATTTTTTTATTATCTTTATTGTTTGCTTATTATAAAATTCCAATCCATCTTATTAGAACAAAATAATACAAACAAATGCACACACATATGCTCAACCAACGTACACCCACGAATGATCATGATCAAATCCTTGGTCTGTGGTCCCTGTCAAGAAAAGTGCGTTGTATAGGACGGTTCTAATCTCACTGGTCTTTAAGGCCCCCAAGGTGCCCCCATTATAGGGACCCAGTATCTCTGTCACCGTCACCTGGCAAACTCTAAGGTCTGTCGCAGTATTTCGGGCTAGAGTAACCGGTTATCACCTTGAGTGTGATTTTCGACAAGGCTCGCAGGCTCCAAGGCCAAACTTGGGCCGATCGTACGTCAACCACTCCCTACGTTTAATACCCTCATGCCCCCGGGTGTAGGGGGAACTGTTGTGTGCAAAGGGTTGTGTACAATTTTATTTGAAACAAGTGCGGAATTTAAATAAGCAAATAGATATCGAAGCCAAACAAAGAAAACAAACAAGGTAAAGGGGAAAAATATTTAAATTATTATTCTTATTTTATTAACTTTATCATTTATTTGGGCCTGACCCTCTTAAAACGTCCCCAGTGGAGTCGCCATATGTTGCAACCCAAAAATTTTCGATCTCGCGACATATGATTCAGACATCCTTTTAAAAGTCTCATCAATTAAGGAATGTCCAGACACCAGACTAATCCTTAATTAATGGTTTTGAAAATAGGTTTATGGAGTCGCCACCAATATTTTACTCAAAACATTGGAAACAGAAAAGGTTTTTAAAAATCCAACTATGGCCTTGATAACCAGAATTGAGTTCGGGGGTCGGTTACGTGTAGGGAAGGTATTAAGCACCCCTACAACGCCCTTAATCGGTATACCCTACGATGAAGTTAACGAGATAAGAATTAATAAATTAAATATTGAATCCCCTTTATTAATATTTATTTACATGCTTAAAATATAAATTAAGCTATTAACCCTAAAATATCTACATTATGACGTTTATTACCAAAAAAGAGATAAAGATGAGAAATAAAAGAAAGAGAAGAAGATTGACTAAAATACCTCTTGAACGAGCTTTATTGAATCTTCAAATATAGAGAAGGTGCTTTGTGGCAACCTTTCGCACTACAGTATACCTCACAAATCTCATGAAATATAATAAGAGGGAGAGAGAATATAAAGATGCGACACAAATATAAAGAAATATAATGGAAGAGAGAGAGATAGAGAATTTTCGTGCTCAAAGGAGTCTTATTCAAAATTTCTCTGGCCGCCCTGAGAACTGTGCCCGAGGCTTCAATTTAAAGGCATCAGATGTTGGCCAGAACGGCCCGTTTTGGATTCGGAACGGCCCGTTTCGGATCCGAACGTTATGTTCAAATTATGCACCCTGGAACGACCCATTCTGAAAATGGAAAGGCCCGTTCCAGAGTAGAAATTAACACATATTTGTCCTTTCCAGAACGGCCCATTTCAAATTTGACTTGTTTGGAACGACCCGTTCTGGTATTGGAACGGTCCGTTCCGGTATTGGATTTTTAGGTGTTTTAGTCACATTGGAACGGCCCGTTCTGATATTGGAACGACCCTTTCCGAGGTTCCGAACGGCCCGTTCTGAGGTTCGGAACAGCCCGTTTCGATTCTGGAACAGCCCGTTCCGGGTTACTAAAACAACCTTATTTGACCTTTAGGCCTTCTGATATCCTGTCTTTTTATTTGCCTGCTTTGGGAGCTCCTTTCCTTCATGATGTAGGTCCATTTTCTTGTTTGTGTGCCCCCCGGATGAAATTGGGTGTCTACAGCTGCCCCTCTTTACTTGTCCTTTGGAGTAGCTATGTGTTGCTTTTCCAAAGGCAAGTAAAGACATAGACATTTCGTCCGGGTCTCCTCCTCGTCTCCTTGGTGTTGGCGCTTCTACGTTCCTTCTTTTAGATAGGTGTATTTGCTCATGTCCTTGCCTTTTAGAGCAGTTGAGTGTTGGTTGCATATTCTATTGGGTAGCAAGGCTGACGAACTGTACACCTAATCTTCGATTTTCAAGTAGATGCTCCATTGTTTCTCTTGTGATAGTGCGTTCTTTTATTTGTAGCTTTGTTGAAGAGGGAGTATTTTCGTAGCTCAGCTTCCCTCACGGCTTTGTCGTATACCGGATTGGGAGGTAACTACAGTCTCTCCAGACCTTTCCCTCACGGATTTGTCGTATACCGGATTGGGAGGCGAGTACAGTCTCTCCAGACCTTTCCCTCACGGCTTTGTCGTATACCGGATTGGGAGGCGAGTACAGTCTCTCCAGACCCTAGTATTTTCGTAGCCTCTCCAGGCCCTAGTATTTTCGTAGCCTCTCCAGGCCGTAGTATTTTCATAGCCTCTCCAGGCCATAGTATTTTCGTAGCCTCTCTAGGCCGTATGCTGGTGCTGATGATGTGATTGCCCCTTGATGAGGATTGTTGGTAAGTGGTGCCCTTGTGTTGGTGGGCAAAGGAGTAGATGGTTGACAGAGATTCTGGTGCTGCCCCTGCCATGTGAGTATTGTAATGCCTCTCCAGGCGCCTTCATATGGGATGTTTGGTAAGAGTTTGGTGTTGTTCTTGTCAAGGTGAGTATTGTAATGCCTCTCCAGGCATTGTTTGTGGTAGGTGTTTTTCTTAATTTCATTTTTATTTAGCTTCGGCTCTTTCATCTTTGAAGCTTGCCTTTTTCTACTATCATTTTTTTTGAATGCTTCGGCTTTTTTTTGACATTTTCAAAGCTTGCCTTTTTCTCATGTTGCTTTTGCTTTTTTATTGTCATCACTGGTGGAAGAATCTATTCACATGATGTTATTTGTTGAATCTTTATTGGTGAGTATTATTTTGGAAGCCACTCCTGGCTTTGATTAAGGAGCCATTTCTGGTCTTGGCATTCTCTTAGATCATCCTTCATTCAATTGAGGAGTAGGACGCGATGGCCTCTTCGTGCTTATGGGCTTGCTTATCCTGTCTTGTTGTTGATGTGTCTTTTTTCTTAGTGGTTATATGAAACCACTTGTATGGAATGCCCTTGTTGGGGCTATGCTTTTCGACATGATCTCGAATTTTAAGGCACTGTATAGTTGTTGATCTTTTTTGCGAGTGCTTCAGCCTCTTGATTCCTCCAGCAAGTGATGGGTAGACACACACAAAGAATGCAAGAATGAAAAAAAAAATGCAAAGCAGAAATGGATTGGATTTTTTTTAAAATAAACTTATACCCTTTTATGCATGCTTGTGCCATATGCATGTTATGCAATGATGCTTCTATGCTAATGCTTAAAATGTAAATTTATTTTTACTTTCAAGAAATTAATCTATGCGCATTGATCAATGACATGGACTATTAGCCTTTAGCCCTGTCGAATTCAGTGTTGCTTCTTGAACCTGAGGTTTGTGTAGTTCAGCCCTCTCGCTTGTACCAGATGTGATATGTTAGCCCTTAGATCA
The DNA here is from genome assembly GCF_000230855.2 of Cajanus cajan. NCBI lineage: Eukaryota > Viridiplantae > Streptophyta > Magnoliopsida > Fabales > Fabaceae > Cajanus > Cajanus cajan. Next base: position 47,402,872 of record NC_138525.1, read on the forward strand.
GGTGTACCTAGACTCTGTTCTAGGACACCTCCATCTTTTCCTTGTGAGTATTCACTGTGCATACTCCGTGTATCTCTCAAATTTATCTTAATGCCATATAGGTCAAGAGGAAAGAGAGGAAGAGGATATATACATATATATATATATATATATATATTTTTTTTTTTTTGCAGAAGTTTTGTTAGAAAATATTTTTTTCAAAAATGGTTTATAGAAGAATGGCTGGCCGAGGTAGGCTAGTGGTTTAGGCTGATGAACAAGCACATTCAAAGTGAGGAAATCATTTTCCACGTTAGCTTATTATTTCCTTCAAAGTTAAGCGATGACTTGGGATTGCATATTGATTAAATGATCTTCTCGAGCCGCCTTTCGATTTTCAGCTCAGGATGTTGCTTTGTCCTAAGTTTTGCCTAGATTACTTGAGATGTGTTCCCTAGCGGACATTTTCTTTTGATCCTTACTTTTGCCAAGGTTACCCTTTTTTAATTGTGGGTTGCCTAGCAGATCTTGCCCTGACTTTTGCGCAGCCCCCTTAGTGGGTTTCCTGCCGGGCCTTTGTCTTTGCAGCATTTGCGATCATTTTTCATTCCTTCATTAAAGGGGAATGCCCCTTGCAGTGATTTCGTTTGGGCTTTTATCCTAAAGTCATGCCAAATTTGATTGATCTTTATGTGTTTTTTTTATGGTGTATAAAGCCATTGTTTGTAATGACGTCCTTATTTCAAATGTACTTGTTCATTTAGGGTTTATTGATGAGGCTTAGAGTAGATAAAATGGAGAATAGAAATGAAGTAGAAAAGTATATGGCATTAAAATGAAATTTTCAATTTACACGTGCCCATTTAATGTAGCTCGAGGGCCCAGGCATGCCCCGAGTTCGTGATTCATACACAGAGAAGTAGAGGGAGGTTGCCCCTTAGAGAGGCCTAGGTTGTCAGACTGTAGGGCTAGTCCCACACTTGCTTGGATGTGGCACTTCAGAAGATCTTGTGTAGAGGGAGGTCCTTTGGCTTCTTCTCTCATGAAGGTGTTGCCAATCCGTATCTTGAGTCTTTCCTAAGAGGTGGGAATGGGTAAAAGCAATGATAGAGCTTTCCATGGAGTCTTGTTTCTCAAAAGGAACATTCAAGCTGTCTCTCAATTTTCAGCTCGAACAAACATAGCTTTTTTTTTTTTTGGCCTAGTATGCCCTTTGCGGGTTTTCATTCTAGTAGCTTCTTAACAAGCAATGCTTCTCTGTTGTTGAAATCATCTTTCAAGAAAGCCCTATTCACTTTGCCTTTTGAGGGATTCTTCCTCCTTAGGTTCTCTTTCTTAGCCTGCAACTCCTTAGGAGTGTGGATTCGTCCATTCCTATTCCGCTTGGATTTCACAGTTGCACGACACGGCTTTATTTTCTTTGGGGCAAGAGTTGCCGTCTTAATGATTGTGGAGTTCTTTACCTTAAACTCTTTATGCATGGCTTATTTTTCTTTATTTTTGACTAACGCACATAGGTCAATTTCCTTTTTTATTCTCATTTATTCTTTTACAAGGAGGGATATGTTCTAAATGAATGTAATGCAAACATGTAGAGAAAGTTAAGAAAAATAAATATCAGTCTCATTGATTTGTTTATCTGTGAATGCTTAAATAAATTTTGACAGTATTAACTTACTTTAACAAACATATCAAAGCAAGGGCCCAACCACAATATTTTTTTTTTTAAGATTGATTTGGGTTTTTCTTTAGAGCGCAGGTACTGTCGTATATTAGAGCATTCACTTTTCTTAACTTTCTATACGTAGTGCAACCTAATCCTCTTTAGCTAATAAAATAAAATGAATGAAATTAATGAGCTAATCTAGAATGCATGTCATATTTTTTGCCTAATCTTTATCATGTTTCTATTATCTAAAAGGGAATGATGCATGGTAAAGAAGAGATTTCTTTTATTAATTTTTTTTTACAAAAAGGAAACTACCTATATGATGTTAATAGAATGTTGACCTAAGAATGTACAAAGGGATATAAAATTTTTATTATTTTTATTTTTATTTTTTATTATCTTTATTGTTTGCTTATTATAAAATTCCAATCCATCTTATTAGAACAAAATAATACAAACAAATGCACACACATATGCTCAATCAACATACACCCACGAACGATCATGATCAAATCCTTGGTCTGTGGTCCTTGTCAAGAAAAGTGCGTTGTATAGGACGGTTCTAATCTCACTGGTCTTTAAGGCCCCCAAGGTGCCCCCATTATAGGAACCTAGTATCTCTGTTGCCGTCACCTGATAAACTCTAAGGTCTGTCGCAGTATTTCGGGCTAGAGTAACCGGTTATCACCTTGAGTGTGATTTCCGACAAGGCTCGCAGGCTCCAAGGCCAAACTTGGGCCGGTCGTACGTTAACCACTCCCTATGTTTAATACCCTCATGCCCCCGGGTGTAGGGGGAACTGTTGTGTGCAAAGGGTTGTGTACAATTTTAGTTCAAACAAGTGCGGAATTTAAATAAGCAAATAGATATCAAAGCCAAACAAAGAAAACAAACAAGGTAAAGGGGAAAAATATTTAAATTATTATTCTTATTTTATTAAATTTATCATTTATTTGGGCCTGACCCTCTTAAAACGTCCCTAGTGGAGTCGCCATCTGTTGCAACCCGAAAATTTCTGATCTCGCGACATATGATTCAGACATCCTTTTAAAAGTCTCATCAATTAAGGAATGTCCAGACACCAGACTAATCCTTAATTAATGGTTTTGAAAATAGGTTTATGGAGTCGCCACCAATATTTTACTCAAAACTTTGGAAAAAGAAAAGGTTTTTAAAAATCCAACTATGGCCTTGATAACCAGAATTGAGTTCGGGGGTCGGTTACGTGTAGGGAAGGTATTAAGCACCCCTACAACGCCCTTAATCGGTACCCTATGATGAAGTTAACGAGATAAGAATTAATAAATTAAATATTGAATCCCCTTTATTAATATTTATTTACATGCTTAAAATATAAATTGAGCGATTAACCCTAAAATATCTACATTATGACGTTTATTACAAAAAAAGAGATAAAGATGAGAAATAAAAGAAAGAGAAGAAGATTGAATAAAATACCTCTTGAACGAGCTTTATTGAATCTTCAAATATAGAGAAGCTGCTTTGTGGCAACCTTTTGCACTACAGTATACCTCACAGATCTCAAGAAATACAATAAGAGGGAGAGAGAATATAGAGATGCGACACAAATCTCAAGAAATATAATGGAAGAGAGAGAGATAGAGAATTTTCGTGCTCAAAGGAGTCTTATTCGAAATTTCTCTGGCCGCCCTGAGAACTGTGCCCGAGGCTTCAATTTATAGGCATCAGATGTGGGCCGAAATGGCTCATTTTGGATTCGGAACGGCTCGTTCCGGATCCGAACGTTATGTTCAAATTATGCACCCTGGAACGGCCCGTTCTGAAAATGGAACAACCCGTTCCAGAGTAGAAATTAACACATATTTGTCCTTTCCAGAACGGCCCATTCCAAATTTGACTTGTTTGGAACGGCCCGTTCTGGTATTGGAACGGCCCGTTCTGATATTGGAACGGCCCGTTCCGAGGTTCGGAACGGCCCGTTCCGAGGTTCGGAACGGCCCGTTCCGATTCTGGAACAGCTCGTTTCGGGCTACTAAAACAACCTTATTTGACCTTTAGGCCTTCTAATATCCTGTCTTGTTATTTGCCTGCTTCGGGAGCTCCTTTCCTTCATGATGTAGGTCCATTTTCTTGTTTGTGTGCCCCCCGGACGAAATTGGGTGTCTACAGTCATTCATAGTGATCATGAATCACTTAAATACTTGAAGGGTCAACATAAGTTAAATAAGAGGCATGCAAAATGGGTTGAGTACCTTGAGCAATTTCCTTATGTCATCAAGTACAAGAAAGACTCTACAAATGTAGTAGCTGATGCTTTATCAAGAAGACATGTGTTGCTAAACATCCTAGGTTCTCAAATACTAGGGTTTGATGACATGAATGAATTGTATGAGAAAGACCTTGATTTTGCTAACTTTTATTCTTTATTTATTCAAAAACCTTATCAAGGTTACTATATTTCCGAGGGGTTTCTTTTTAAAGAAAATAAACTTTGTATTCCCCAAGGATCTATTAGGAAACTCTTGGTAAAGGAGAGCCATGAGGGTGGGCTCATGGGGAATTTTGGGTTTGAGAAGACTCTTTCACTTTTGAAAGAGAAATTCTTTTGGCCTCATATGAAAAGAGATGTTCAAAGATTTTGTAGTAGATGCATAGCTTGTTTACAAGCTAAAGCTACCACAAAACCTCATGGACTATACACCCCCTTGCCTATATCCAATGCTCCTTGGGTAGACATTTCCATGGATTTTATCCTTGGTTTTCCTAGAACCCCAAGAGGAAAGGATTCCATCTTTGTGGTAGTGGACCGTTTTAGTAAGATGGTACACTTTATTCCATGCCACAAAGTGGATGATGCAAGCAGTATTGCTAAATTATTCTTTCAAGAAATAGTGAGACTTCATGGGTTACCTAAGACTATAGTCTCGGTTAGAGATGTTAAGTTCCTTAGCCATTTTTGGAAAACTTTATGGGCAAGGCTAGGAACTAAACTTCTATTTTCTACCACATGTCACCCCCAAACTGATGGGCAATCTGAGGTAGTCAATAGGTCTCTTGGGACTATGTTGAGGGCAATCCTCAAAGGCAATAAAAAGTCATGGGATGACTATCTCCCTCATGTGGAGTTTGCCTACAATAGGGTGGTTCATAAAACTACCAACATGTCTCTTTTTGAGATTGTTTATGGTTTCAATCCTCTCACTCCTTTAGATTTATTACCCCTTCCTGATGTTGCTTCTTTTATCCATAAAGAAGGAACATCTAGGGCTGAATTTGTCAAGAACTTGCATGAGAGAGTTAGAAATCATATCCAATCCCAAACTGAAAAATTACAAAATATAATAACAAGGGTAGAAAGAAGATTATTTTCAATGAAGGTGACTGGGTTTGGCCTCATCTAGGAAGGATAGATTTCCTTCCAAAAGAAAGTCTAAGCTTAGTCCTAGAGGAGATGGCCCCTTTCAAATCCTTAAGAAAATAAATAATAATGCCTATGTCCTAGATCTTTCCTCTGAGTATGGGGTTAGTCCTAGCTTCAATGTTTCTGATTTAACTCTTTTTACAGGACTTGCTAACCAAGAGGAGGATGCTTTGGATTTGAGGACAAATCCTCTTCAAAAGGGAGGGGATGATGAAGGAGGCCCATGGGCCAAGGGCCCAACTACTAGGGCTATGGCCAAGAGGATCCAAGAAGAGTGGGCCCATGCTCAAGAAAAGCCCATCATACTTTTCAGTTGGGCTTTGACTCAAGTCCAAGTAGACTAGGAGTAGTGTAGGTTTGGGCCTTAGGGCTTGTATTGCATTTTTAGGCCTTGTATTTTCGGCCACCTAGATTAGTACTTACATTTCATGCCAATGTGAATTTAGGGTTAATTTAGGTTAGCATGTGCATATTCATTTGCATGTAATTAGTATGGCATTTAGTAGGCATTTCGGCCATGTGCACACATGCACATTGTGTGACCGAAATGCTACTCAAATGGATACCTGTCGCCACCGGCCCGAAACGGGCTTTCGGCATTCGCGAAGGATGGTTGGACTCTTTTATTTGTTTAAAAATATGGATTGCTAGAATGACTTATTCTCAAACTGAGACCTCGTCAAACGAGCAATTTTATTAAAAGGCTCACCAATCCATGTTAATCCCAAGCGGGACCCTCCATGGATTAGTGGTTTTCATAAAAGGAAGGGTTCATGGAGTCGCCACCAATGTTTTACTCAAAACATTGGAAAAGGAGGTTTAAGGCAATCGATTCAAAAATCGACTTCGGCCATTACAACCAGAGTCGGGTAAGGGAGTCGGTTACGCGTGGGGAAGGTGTTAGCACCCCACAGCGCCCCTTTCGGGTTCCCTATGACAGATTATTTAAAAATAATAGTACGAAATTACTAAATTACCCCTATTTATTATAAGCGATTATAAGCGAAATATCTACATGATGATAATTTAAGTATGCAACACTCAGAAAGCAGTAAAAGAAAGGATTTAAGAAGGAAACCTTTGAAGCGTGCTTTTCTATATATTTAAACAGAAATTGGGAAGCTTTTTGGCGTTCCCTCACTCTACAAGCCCGCTCGCTCCTTCCTAAAAAATAATTTTTGACTTGGAAATCCGATGGATTTCCCTTCGACTTAGTTCGAGACTCAAGCAAAATGCTCAGAACTCAAAAACTTCGTCGGATCAACTCTCCGAGTGATTTCTAGGCAGAGCACTGCTCAAAAAAACCCAGAATACTCAAGAAGAGGGTTAAAACTCTGTGTAAAAGTGTAGAATGACGTCCCATTGACGTCATATTTATAGGGATGAGGCTCAATACGGTCTCTGGGGGTCAATACGGTCCATATTGAAGTTTTGAACTACAATACGGCCGTATTGAATTCAATACGGCCGTATTGAAGTTCAAAAAACCTCAATACGGCCGTATTGAAGTTCAGTGCAGCCGTATTGAAGTTCAGTGCAGCCGTATTGAATTCAATGCAGCCGTATTGAAGTTCAGAAACTTCAATACGGCCGTATTGAGTTCAGTGCGGCCGTATTGAAGTTCAAAATGTTCAATACGGCCGTACTGAACCTCTGGGAGGCCGTATTGGGCTTCATTCCTCCCACTTTTCTTATTTTAGCTATCCTAAGACCTCTAGACCTATAGAGAACCCTCCTTGGGCCTTCTGGAAGTCTTTCTGGCTGATCTTCCTTCAGTCTTCGAGAGTCTTCAAGCTTTATTTCCGACCCGGACAATTTTAGGGGTCTACAGCTGCCCCCCCTTTACTTAGTCGGACGGCCTTTTGGTGTACCGGCTGACAAGTAAAGGAGTTGACCCAATTGTCCGGGTGATGTGCCAACCTTCTGACTTGTAGCGTCTTCCGGTGGAAAATTGTTGAGTAGCCTCTCCAGGTTGTTGCATACCTCGGCGCTTCTGACAATCTCGGTAGCTAAGTTTACCCTCTCCAGGGTCAACTTCACTCGACGCCCGAGCTGGAAGTTGAACACCAATGTGCCTCTGACGACGCTGATGGTTGAGTACTGTCTCTCCAGACCTTGAGTACCGTCTCTCCAGACTTTGAGTACTGTCTCTCCAGACCTTGAGTACCGTCTCTCCAGACTTTCTTTGAGTACCGTCTCTCCAGACTTTCTTTGAGTACCGTCTCTCCAGACTTTGTTTGAGTACCGTCTCTCCAGACTTTGTTTGAGTACCGTCTCTCCAGACCTTGTTTGAGTACCGTCTCTCCAGACTTTGTTTGAGTACCGTCTCTCCAGACCTTGTTTGAGTACCGTCTCTCCAGACCTTGTTTGAGTACCGTCTCTCCAGACCTTGTTTGAGTACCGTCTCTCCAGACTTTGTTTGAGTACCGTCTCTCCAGACCTTGTTTGAGTACCGTCTCTCCAGACCTTGTTTGAGTACCGTCTCTCCAGACCTTGTTTGAGTACCGTCTCTCCAGACTTTGTTTGAGTACCGTCTCTCCAGACCTTGTTTGAGTACCGTCTCTCCAGACCTTGTTTGAGTACCGTCTCTCCAGACCTTGTTTGAGTACCGTCTCTCCAGACCTTGTTTGAGTACCGTCTCTCCAGACCTTGTTTGAGTACCGTCTCTCCAGACCTTGTTTGAGTACCGTCTCTCCAGACCTTGTTTGAGTACCGTCTCTCCAGACTTTCTTTGAGTACCGTCTCTCCAGACTTTGTTTGAGTACCGTCTCTCCAGACTTTGTTTGAGTACCGTCTCTCCAGACCTTGTTTGAGTACCGTCTCTCCAGACTTTGTTTGAGTACCGTCTCTCCAGACCTTGTTTGAGTACCGTCTCTCCAGACCTTGTTTGAGTACCGTCTCTCCAGACCTTGTTTGAGTACCGTCTCTCCAGACTTTGTTTGAGTACCGTCTCTCCAGACCTTGTTTGAGTACCGTCTCTCCAGACCTTGTTTGAGTACCGTCTCTCCAGACTTTGTTTGAGTACCGTCTCTCCAGACCTTGTTTGAGTACCGTCTCTCCAGACCTTGTTTGAGTACCGTCTCTCCAGACCTTGTTTGAGTACCGTCTCTCCAGACTTTGTTTGAGTACCGTCTCTCCAGAATTTGTTTGAGTACCGTCTCTCCAGACTTTGTTTGGTCTCTGACGACCTAGGCAACTGAGTTTGCCCTCTCCAGGGTCTGCGTCCGTGTCTTCTGATCACTTCGGCAATGCGAGTTTACCCTCTCCAGGGATCTGAGATGATTTTTTTGTCTCCACAGTCCACTATGCTGCTTCGACATTTTTCTGATTTTGTGCCACTGAGGGCTGGATAACGCAGGGATCCATCTAGGGGATGTGCATTCATTCATAGGTTCTTGTGCCCCAACTTGCATTTGCATAGTTGGTACCCATGGGGAATTTCTGACTCCTTGGGGTGTAGACACAGATGCTCTTCTTGATTTGAGCGATGCCTTTTGGCTGACGTCCTTTTGACGTAAGTGGAGTATCCCGGTTATCCTTATTCGGGTGTCTCTCTTTGATTTTTCTGATTTTTGTAGCCTCTGTGTAGGCTATTATCCACTGAGGGTTCTGGATGTTGATTTTGATTTTGTCTCCACAGTCCACGATGCTGCTTTGACGATTGTTTTTGATTTTTGTGCCACTGAGGGCTGGATAACGCAGGGATCCGTCTAGGGGATGTGCAGTTACTCATAGGTTCTTGTGTCCCAACTTTCCTTTGCATAGTTGGTGCCCATTGAGGAATTTCTGTTTCCCTGGGGTGTAGACACGAAGATGCTCTTTCTGAGATGAGCGGTGCCTTATGATTGGCTGACGTCCTTTCGACGATGGTGGAGTATCCCGGTTATCCTTATTCGGGTGACTCTTTTTGTTTTTCTGGTTTTGTCGCCTCTGTGTAGGCTGTTATCCGCTGGGGGATTTTGTCATTGATTGTGATTAGCCTCTTCTGTTAGGCAAATCATCTTGACGCTTGATGTTTGGCCAAGAGCCGGATTCCACTTGGGGAATGTTTATTGATCTTTTGATTTTTTTCCTTTTTGTAGGAATGCCTCTTGAGTAGGCGACTGGGGATTTGGGGATCTTATGTATCCCAGAGTATTATTTAGAAAGCCTCTTCAGGCTTAGCTTCACTCTTCGTTTGAGTTGGAAAGCTATCTTCCACTGAGGAAGTCTAAGTCCTTTGACTTGGATATTTTGTTTGGATCATGCTTCCGTTGGGGAATTTTGCTGATCTCGCTTTGATAGCTTTCACTGGGGAATTTGGCCCGTGAGTGGAAGCTGAGATATCTCTGGGGAGTATTATTTCGGCGAGCCTCTCCAGGCTCAATTATTCTGAGAGAGTATTATTTCGGCAAGCCTCTCCAGGCTCAGTTATTCTGTGGGAGTATTGTTTCGGCAAGCCTCTCCAGGCTCAGTTATTCTGCATGAGTATTGTTTTTTGTTCAGCCCGAGAATGCAAGCTGAGACGTCTTTTGGAGAGTATTATTTCGGCAAGCCTTTCCAGGCTTAATTATTTTGTGGGAGTATTTTTTCAGCAAGCCTCTCCAGGCTCAATTATTCTGTGGGAGTATTATTTCGGCAAGCCTCTCCAGGCTCAATTATTCTGTGGGAGTATTGTTTCGGCAAGCCTCTCCAGGCTCAGTTATTCTGCATGATGAATTGGTTTTTTTGTTCAGCCCAAGAATGCAAGCTGAGATGTCTTTTTGGAGAGTATTATTTTGGCAAGCCTCTCCAGGCTCAGTTATTCTGTATAATTTGTTGGATTTTCTGTATTTTGCCTTTTTGTTGATTTTGGCTTTTTCTGTGTTTTTGCCTTTTTTGTTGATTTTGGCTTTTTCTGTGTTTTTGCCTTTTTTGGTTGATTTCGGCTTTTTCTGTACAGCAATGTCTCTGAGGAGTATTATTTTGGCAAGCCTCTTCAGGCTCAGTTATTCTGAGAGAGTATTATTTCGGCGAGCCTCTCCAGGCTCAATTATTCTGTGAGAGTATTATTTCGGCGAGCCTCTCCAGGCTCAATTATTCTGAGAGAGTATTATTTCGGCAAGCCTCTCCAGGCTCAGTTATTCTGAGAGTATTATTTCGGCGAGCCTCTCCAGGCTCAGTTATTCTGAGAGTATTATTTCGGCAAGCCTCTCCAGGCTCAGTTATTCTGTACGTTTTATTGATTTTCCGAATTTCTGCATTTTGTTTGCTGCTGTCATACACAAGCAATTTTTCTATTTTTTCTATTTTATGCGACTGCCTCATGATGAGGTCTTTGAATATTTCTTTGTGGCCAATACGGCCATATCTATTTCAGTACGCTCGTACTGAGTTGAAAATTTGTTCATAACCCTGTTTTTAGTACGGGCATACTGAACATGATACGGGCGTATTGTTTTTCTGAAGTTTATATTTTTTGTTTTTTTTTAATAAACAGAGAATAAGTGATCTTCCATTACACCTATCATCTGTATGCATGTATGCAGTATGATGCACCTAATTCTATTTGATTTACTTTTCAAAAGAATTAACCGATGCGTTTCTCTGTTTGGATTTTTGCCACTCCTCTAGACGGGCTGTGTGCTGCCGATTTCTGTAACCGAGGAATGATGCATGTTATATTGAGATTTGGTGTCATCAACCAAATGATTTTCCTTTCCTTTAGAAGATGTGTCAACCCTCCTATTGACTACTATATCTCCATGTTTCCACTAGATTATCCTAAAATCGTTTGGGACAAGAGAGAAAAGAAAGGAAAGGTATATTCTTTTTTGAAAGTTTGTGTTTTAGAGGGGATTTATTTTTATTTTGAAAAATTGATTTTGTAAGAATGGCTGGCCAATGGTAGGCTTAAGTGTTTAGGCTTGTTTGATTAAACACTTATGAAGTTAAGCACGTCTTGGTTATTAACATTTGTGATTTGACAACTTGGATAGCTTTTCTTGAGCCGCTTTGTTGAATTCAGTTGGTGGTACCATCATGGATTTATTCTGTTTTTTGATTGTCCTTATTTTTGCCTAAACACCCTTTTGTGGCGTTTTAGTGGACTTTTGTTTTTGTTTATTTTTGCAACCCTAACTTTTGCCTAGGTCACCCTTTCGTGGGATTCCTAGCGGGTCTTTTGCTCTTATTTTTGCGCAGCCCCCTTTTTGGGTTTCCTGCCGAGCTTTTTGTTTTTTAGGATTTTTGTCCTGAATGGATTTCTTTTTATCCATGACGGTACTTATTGAGGCCAAGGAGAGGTGCTCCAAGTTGTCACACACTTCCACATAAAAAAGATGCGGGTTTATTTTTATTAAGACGATTTTAACCTCATTTATGTTTATTCAAACAGGGTTAAATAATGCGGTCTAGAATTTTATTGCAAGCAAGAAAAGAAGCAATAAAGAATTAATAAAGAATGATTTTATTATAATCATAATGGAACACATGTGCCCTATCGAGGCTCGGGGGTCGGGCTGTCCCCGAGGAGTAATCTCTAATAGTCATTAGGTTTACACATCCCTATTGGAAGGAGAAGAGCACTTGATGACGACGACCGGCCTTGACGCTTGTGAACCGGCCTTCCTAAAGATCTGGCTTAAAGAACGTCGAGAAGGATCTTGGTTCCTCTTCGTCCTTTGATCTTTATTAGGGTTGTATCCTAACCCTTGTTTCCCCGGATTATCTTTGATAATGGGTAGCTCTGGAGTCCCTTGGGAGTCCTTGCCAAGTCCTTGTCCCGGCAAGTATCCGTTCTTGGTGAGCATGGAGGCTACCTTCTTCATTTCTCGGGGAAACGTTTCGACATTGGCGATTTCCAATGCTTGGAAGGCGGTTTCTAAAGCTTCCTCCGCTGCATCCACGTAAGGTATGGTGGATGGTTTGCTGATGAGTATGTCATCTTCAGCTTGTACAGTCACCAGTTTGTCACCCACTATGAACTTGACTTTCTGGTGGAGCGTAGAGGGTACAGCTTTCGCATCATGAATCCAAGGTCGGCCGAGGAGACAGCTGTATGCGGGAGTAATGTCCATCACTTGGAATTCGACATTAAAGATAGTGGGTCCAATTTGGATTGGAAGATTGATCTCTCCCACCACTTCTCTTTTAGAACCATCGAAGGCTCGAACGATCATGTTGCTCGGGCGCATTTGGACTCCCTTGATTGCCAATTGCTTGAGCGTTCTTTTTGGCATCACATTCAAGGAAGATCCATTATCTACCAAGACTTTAGCGATGTGATACTCCTTGCACTTTACAGAGATGTGCAAGGGCTTGTTATGATTCGGTCCCCCAGCGGGGATTTCTTCATCGGTGAAGGTGAGGTGATCACTAGCCGTGATGTGACTAACAATCCCCTCAAACTTGTCTTGGGAGATAGTGTGCGACACATATGCCTCGTTCAAGACTTTCGACAGAGCTTGCCGATGCGGTTCGGAACTTAGGATCAACGACAACAGCGTAATCTTTGCTGGCGTCCTATGAAGTTGATCCACGATGGAGTACTCGCTCTGTCGGATAAACTTTAACAGCTCGTCTGTCTCCTCCTCGGATTCTTTTTCCTCGGTTTTCTTTTCTTCTTTTCCTTTATTTTTGGGAGCTTTGTCGTGCAGATCTTCGGGAGTGTGGATCCTGCCACTCCTAGTCATGCCCCCAAGTCCAGCGATGTTAGAGATATCGCTGTATGCAGAAGAATGGATGTCGTATATCCACGGCACAGCCTTATTTGATTCGTAGGGGAAAGGTCTTGGAGCAGTGATCCTTAATGGTGTTGGACCTTCCCCTTTATTCGTCTTGATTACCAACAACGGAGTTGATGTGCGCTCGCTTGGCGCGGTTGTTGGCTTACACTTAATAACAAATGGCGTGCGATCCATCTTGAACATACGCATCGATTATTTCTTTCTTTTTATTAATGTTTATTAATGATTTATTGGGAGGGATGTATGAAATGCAAACCTAGATCCCTCCATGATCTTTGATAAGAATGCATGATATGAGATGATGACGATGAATATGCATGCATTGTGTTTATTCAACTAAGCATTATCATGTTTTTAGGATGTCCCTAAGATGATGCATGATATTGCTTGGTTTGGATAAATAACCCTTTTTTCCTTTTTTTGGGTATTTTGTTTTTTGTATTTTTTTTGGGTGAAAAGGGAAACTACCTACATGAATGTGATGAAGGTAGATGTTAACACCATGCAATGGAAGATTCTTATTCCTATTTATTTTTATTTTAAAAGAATAGGAATGTTGTATGTTTAAAGAAATGCAATGTATGCTCAAACAATTTCACATAAACAATGCACAAACAATTCACTCATCCACGAACAGTCACGAGCGAATCACGAGGTAGGGGTATCCTGCAGAAAAGTGCATATTCAAGGTGGTTCTAACTGTTCTCACCGGTCTGAGGCCCCCAAGGTGCCCCCATTATAAGGACCCAATTCCTCTCGTCGTAAGTCGATGGAAAGCTCCAACGCACTGTCGGACTCGAGTTCATGGTTATCACCTTGAGTGATGCTTTCCGACAACGGTCTACGGGCACCTATAGACCCATTCGACAACCGGCCGTACTAACATCCACTCCCTATGGCTTACCACTCATGCCCCCGGGTATAGAGGGAACTGTTGTGTGCAAAGGTTTGTGTGCAATTTATACTTCAAACAATTGCGGAAAATTAAACAAACAACAGTTATTAAAGCCAAATAGATAAACATGTTATCATACAAGCAAGGGGTAATGAAGTAATTTTAACTATTATTTGTTAAAAATAATCTGTCACTAAATGGGACTGACTCTCGAAGCTTCCCCAGTGGAGTCGCCATCTGTCGCCACCTGCCCGAAACGGGCTTTCGGCATTCGCGAAGGATGGTTGGACTCTTTTATTTGTTTAAAAAAATGGATTGCTAGAATGACTTATTCTCAAACTGAGACCTCGTCAAACGAGCAATTTTATTAAAAGGCTCACCAATCCATGTTAATCCCAAGCGGGACCCTCCATAGATTAGCGGTTTTCATAAAAAGGAAGGGTTCATGGAGTCGCCACCAATGTTTTACTCAAAACATTGGAAAGAGGGATAAGGCAATTGATTTTATAAATCAACTTCGGCCATTACAACCAGAGTTGGGTAAGGGAGTCGGTTACGCGTGGGGAAGGTGTTAGCACCCCACAGCGCCCCTTTCGGGTTCCCTATGACAGATTATTTAAAAATAATAGTATGAAATTACTAAATTACCCCTATTTATTATAAGCGATTATAAGCGAAATATCTACATGATGATAATTTAAGTATGCAACACTCAGAAAGCAGTAAAAGAAAGGATTTAAGAAGGAAACCTTTGAAGCGTGCTTTTCTATATATTTAAACAGAAATTGGGAAGCTTTTTGGCGTTCCCTCACTCTACAAGCCCGCTCGCTCCTTCCTAAAAAATAATTTTTGACTTGGAAATCCGATGGATTTCCCTTCGACTTAGTTCGAGACTCAAGCAAAATGCTCAGAACTCAAAAACTTCGTCGGATCAACTCTCCGAGTGATTTCTACGCAGAGCACTGCTCAAAAAAACCCAGAATACTCAAGAAGAGGGTTAAAACTCTGTGTAAAAGTGTAGAATGACGGCCCATTGACGTCATATTTATAGGGATGAGGCTCAATACGGTCTCTGGGGGTCAATACGGTCCATATTGAAGTTTTGAACTACAATACGGCCGTATTGAATTCAATACGGCCGTATTGAAGTTCAAAAAACCTCAATACGGCCGTATTGAATTTCAGTGCAGCCGTATTGAAGTTCAGTGCAGCCGTATTGAATTCAATGCAGCCGTATTGAAGTTCAGAAACTTCAATACGACCGTATTGAGTTCAGTGCGGCCGTATTGAAGTTCAAAATGTTCAATACGGCCGTACTGAACCTCTGGGAGGCCGTATTGGGCTTCATTCCTCCCACTTTTCTTATTTTAGCTATCCTAAGACCTCTAGACCTATAGAGAACCCTCCTTGGGCCTTCTGGAAGTCTTTCTGGCTGATCTTCCTTCAGTCTTCGAGAGTCTTCAAGCTTTATTTCCGACCCGGACAATTTTAGGGGTCATTTAGGGTTAATTTTAGGGGATAATTTTCTTATTTCATGCCAATGTGAATTTAGGGTTAATTTAGGTTAGCATGTGCATATTCATTTGCATGTAATTAGTATGGCATTTAGTATGCATTTCGGCCATGTGCACACATGCACATTGTGTGACCGAAATGCTACTCAAATGGATACCAAATTACATCCAAATGAGTGCACATGGGGGAGGTGACCGGTTGGCACCAAAATTTGAATATTTGAATTCAAATATTCAAATATTCAAATTTTGGCGCCTAAGGTTAAGTAAACCATACCATGGTTTCACTTAACCTTAGGTTAAGCCAACATGCACCATAACCCTAGTTTTCCCTATAAATTCATCTTTGGCCGAGATTTGTATCACTTTTGGAATTATCGAATGAGAAATTACTCTTTGAAGTTCTCTCCTCCGAAAGTCTCTCTAAACCTTTCTCTACCCTACTTGAGATCCTCTCCTTGTAAAGTTAGGTCCCTTCACCTTCTATCCGAGATAGCTAGGTGAGTCTTGGCTACACTTGCTTCTTTTCGGTGCTTCAAGTCCTTGCCATCCTTCCAAGGATCCGAGAAGAGGTTGAGAAAGCTTTCTTTGAGGTTTTCTTCAAGAAGAACCTCATCAAGAAACTAATATACACTCCTGAGACGTGAGTTTTATTGACTAATTACTATTTTTATGACTTAGAGAATCAATTTTGAGAACATTAGGTTGACCTCTTGTTTTTTAGGAAAGACTTTACATCCATTGAGTTAAAAAATTTAAAATTATAAAAATTAAACAAATGATACTTGATTTTTTTGGGTAACCATGGTATTAGTATTAATATGAAATATTCACCATTAGAAGCAATGACTAATCTTCGTCAACTGTGAGTGCACACAAGATGGATATTCCCCTTCTAACACAGTTTACTTCATACCCAAGGTCAAAATTTGAACTCTGAACATCTTGATTAAGAGATACAAATGACTATTACTTATACCAACCAATTTTGGTAAAATGATATAAGATTATAACATCTTATGGGGGAAAACATATTTAGTTTTTAAAATTCATTGTTTGCAATTCTAATGATAGGAAATCTATTATATTTAAATATCACTGCTTGAAGTTTTAAAGCATAACTAAATTTGTTAATGTTTGTGGCTCAAACTACTTCTTTGAGATTTAGGGTATGTACATACATGTCCCATTCAATTGTATCGTGATAATAAAACTGCGCATGACATTGCCGACAAACCTGTCCAACATCATCGTATGAAGCATGTGGAGTTTGATAGATTTTTTATCAAAGAAAAGCTTGATGAGAATATTCTAGAATTGACTAACATTCAATCTAAAGATCAGCTGAAAAATATTTTTTACCAAAATTGTGACAAGTCAAATTTTTGGAAGATTATCAGACAAGTTGGAAATATATGACTTCATCATTTACTAATTTGAGGGAGAGTGTTGAAATGAAAATATCTGATTAGTTAAATTATAGATGTGCATATTTGTAGAAAATATTGTATAATTAACTCCTTTATTTAGCCCCTAATTTTTAGGAGTAAAATATTATAGAAATAGAATATTCTATATATCGAAAATATAAATAAAAATCATTAAATTTATTTTGTCTTTCAGTTAATCTACTTATAAAAATTAAATTCACATTAATCCCACTATAATATTCTTTATCTCAAATCCACTTAAATCTTCCCCTTTAAAAACACTTTAATTTTTTTTAATTAATTCCTTAATAATCCCCCCCCCCCCCCCTTTTTTTCCTACTTCCTTCTAAATCATTTCCTCCAAACGAAAAAATTATTAGATAGAAAATAAATGGATGGCGTATCACACATATCTTAATAACGTTTTCGAGGGGGAGTCGAAGTGTCCAACCAGTTTTGGTCAAGGGAGCTTGTGGAATATGACAACTTCTTGTCATTAATTCTTGGCTCATTCTATTGGTGTTTGTTGTGAAGACTTGGTTCAATTATAAAATATTGTGTGAGTCATCCTATATCTTATCATATATTGAAACCAATAACTTAAATTATAAAATAAGCACCATAGAAAAATTTTCAAGTCTGCTCAATACGTGACATCAAACTAATTAATATTCACTTTATTAATTCAACACACTTTGGATTCACAATTGTACCTAAAAAAATATTATCATGTTTTAAGTAAATAAAGAATCTTCAATCTTTTCACAATTCAACCATTTTATTTGAGTATGATCTTCTTGTTCCAGAATCATAAAAGGAGGAGTTACTTTCAAAGAATACTCCAACACTCAAGTCATTGAGTGATTAGTTAGAGGGAAAAATAAAAATTGATGTTAACTCATACTTATATCATACCCCTTTATTTATAATAGTTATATTTTATGGATAATTACTTATTTATATGCAATTACTTATTTTTTTACCGTATCCAAAATAATATATATATATATATATGTATATAATATTTCTTAAATTCTTATTATTTATCAATACATAATAACTAATATTTAGTCACTCTAATATCATATAAGAATCAAAACTTACATTAAAAATATATTAATATTCAATCATAATATATTTGATGTGTACTAGTCAGGTTGCATACCTTTCACCCCTTCTGGTCCTCGCCACAACCGAACACCCCTTCGGCTCTCATCGTGGCCGAGCACCCATTCGGCTCCCAAAGCATCTGAACAACCCTTTTGTTCAGAAGTGAGATTGGATAGGTAAAAAATCACACCTAAATAAGAAGGACGAAATACTCAGGAGCTAGGGAGGCCGAATACCCCCTCGACCAATGAGCATGCCGAATGGGTACTCGGCCATGACAAACACCTATGGGATAAAATAAAGCAAACATTAAGTATACTAAATGATCCACGTCAGCTGTGATTAAGAAATAAAATCTTGTGCACCAGCCCAATAACTCAGAAAGCCCATCAGGCTCAAAAACGTCACTATAAATATAGTAGTGATGGGACTGATAGGACATATATGATTATTTAATACAATAGCCTTTATTTCTCTATGTCGAATACTCACTTGAGCGTTGGAGTGCCTTTCCAGGTACCCTCCCCCACCACTTGGAGTCAGAACTCGACCAACACTTGGGATTTCGAAGACTAGTCAACAGGAAGAACAAGAGGAGTGTTTTGAATAGAAACATTTTGGCGCCCACTGTGGGGTTGAAACAAAAAATGGTTTTTGACCCTGAATTGAGATGGTAGCTACTAGAAGCCAACAAGAAAACAAAACTGTCCATAATCTCGGGATGCCCTAGGAACCTAGAAAATAAGGAAATCAAACTGAAGGAGAAGGGATGGAAGAATCATATGAGGACCGTTCACAACCGGCTGACCCATCATCAGCCATAGAACAACTAAAGGCCGAAATGTTAGAATTGAAGCGGCTTCGGGAGAAGGATGCGCATGAATTATCTGTTCTGAGAAAAAAGAATGTTGAGCTTAGAAGTGACAACCATTTGTGGCAACCATCGCAAAGTGTCCCTAATACCAGGCCTGCACACGATCAAGGCTAATCCTCAGGATGGTATAAGGAACCTAGAATCCCCAGCCAACCTGCTCAAGCAACAACAACCACACTCGATCAACAAAGGCGACAATGATGGAATAGGCAAGTGAAGTGAAGAGTTGTGCTTCCTTTTCCTCCTCCAATGATCACGGATCTTTGCTCCTTGAATGAATTCCAGAATGAGATTGGTTTAGAAGATGAGAGGAGAGTGTTTTCCTAGACTAGGATGGAAGCATCCAAGCAAGAAAAACCAAGAGAAAGCTCAAGGCCAAGCTAGGAGAAGAGATTTTCCTAATGCTAAGGCTTAGAACTTGGTGACTTTGGGAGAGAACTTTGGCTGAAGTATATTCAGAAAATTCTCATATATCATCAAAGTGATTACACAATGAAGGAACTAAGCATATATAGGGAAAGAAACCAAGAAAGTGGCGCCAACTCCAAAGGCACAAAAGTGGCGCCAAAAATTGAATTCAAATTTGAATTTGAATTCAAATTTTGAATGTCCACTTTGGCTTCCCATGTGCAACCCCTCCTTCTAGAAACCTTAATTACATTTAAGTGTAATTTAGGGTTCATTTGAGTGATCACATGTGCAGCCACCTTTGGCACAAAACATGTGACTCAAATGCAACTCTAATTACTCCTAAATGTAATTAGATTTCTATGATTTATGCCTATTACTTATTCTTCTTAAATTCCTATTCTAATGGCCTAAATACAATGGCCAACCAAATACAATCAAAAGGAAAAATTACCAGAATCAAAATGAGTCCCATATTGGGTACCAAAAGCCCAAAGGCCCATGAAGCCCAAAAATAGGCCCAATAAACTTATGGCCCAAAAAATGCTATCCTATGTGATCCAAAATACAAGATCAAGATATATGAAACCTATGCTAACATAATATATACAAAATACAAGAAAATGATTATCTCAAGATATGGCCCATGTGAAGCTCAACTTGGGCCTTCCAAGCCCATCGGGCGCATTGGGCCTTAACTGGCCCAAATCTTCATGTCTAGCCCATTCCTCTTGGTTCTTTCAAGATATCACCTCTTGCCCTCCTAGGCATGATTCCATCAGGCAGGGGAGGACACCATTCACTCCCGAGATAGTCAATGCACGACTACCTAATAACTGGAAAAACTTGGTTATAGAACGATATGATGGAACCACTAATCCGGAGGAGCACCTCGACACCTTTGTTACCCAGGTCGGTCTATTCACGGAAGAAGACGCCATCATGTGCAAAGTTTTTCCTACATCATTGAAAGGTCTCGCTTTAAGTTGGTTCACCAGGCTTGCTTCGAGATCGATAGATTCCTTCGCTACACTATCGTCCCGTTTTAGTATCCAGTTTGCCACAAGTTGACCCCATCGACTCACCTCCATTGCCTTAGTCAATATTCGTCAAGAAAAGAGAGAACCTCTGAGGGCTTTCATGGAACGATTCGGGAAAATGACATTAGCCATTTGAGATTTGGATCAAGTGGTAACCATGCACCACCTCATCACGACACTACGACCTGGACCTTTTATAAATAGCTTGTGTAAAAAGCAACCTGTAGATCTTGATGATCTATGACAAAGAGCCATCAAATACATGCAAATGGAGGAGCTATCAGAATTCAGAAACCAATCACGACCTAAACTCAGTAAGAGGGAAAGGGATAAATAGCACTCGATGAAACTTCGCCCGTCGAACGTTGTGGACCGCGAGAGGACCATAGAGGACCTAGGTATGCAGAATACACACCTCTTAATACTAGCAGAACCAAAGTGTTGGAGCAAGCTCTGGCTATCGAAGTCCTAACGGTGCCTCGATGCGCTATAACTCCACCCCATTTAGATAAGACGAAAACATGCCAATTTCATAGGAACAAGGGTCACACCACGGAGGAATGCACAGCCCTCCGGGATCGCATCGAAGATCTCGTGAAAATGGGGCACCTCCAAAGCTTCGTACAATCCTCAAACAAGAGGAGGTATGATAGTTATCCAGACGAAAGAGACCAAAAGAGAGAGGGGAACGATAGGGTTCCCCCAAGGATTAGGCATAGGGAACGCAACAAGTCCCATGAGCGGAATGATCACCAGCGAGATAGAAATCTCCTAAGAAGGGTGATAAATACAATTTCTGAAGGATTCACAAGAGGTGGAGGAACCTCTTCAGCCCGTAGGAGACATTTGCGGGCGATTCGGTCGCTAAATGCAGTAACACAAGCATATTTAGTCCCCATGCCGCTTATCACCTTCACCAATAGGGACTTCCAAGGGGTTGACCCAGTGCAAGACGACCCCATGGTAATCAGCGTAGAAATTAACAATTGCCTTGTAAGGAAAACGCTGGTGAATCAGGGGAGTTCAGCTGATATCTTGTATTGGAAAACATTCAAACAATTGGGTATTCCTAAACAGGAGCTGACACCTTACAATGAGCCCTTAGTCAGATTCTCGGGTGAAAGAGTGGATACCCAAGGAACCATTGACCTGTACACCTACTTCGAGAATGAACAAGAAAGACGGTGAGTCAAAGTACGATATGTGGTGGTACATACCAATACCTCCTACAATATCTTGCTTGGGAGACCGTCCTTAAACAGGCTAGTGCCATCGTATCAACCCCGCACTTAGCCATGAAATTTTTGTCTGAAATTGACATGGTGATCACGCTGCATGCCGACCAGAAAATAGCTCATGAATGCTACTTTTCTAGTTTAAAGATACAACCAATGCCTAGGCATTTGTACAATGTCAATGTTATTAGTGATAATCACCCAAACAGAGGGGATACATGTCTAGAACTAGACCTCCATTCGAATGATGACCATAGAGTTGAACCAGTTGAGACAACAATCCCTTTTCAGCTCGAAAGAAACAAGGAGCAAGTCACGTACCTAAGCTCTCAATTGACAGCCATTGAGGTCGAAAGTATCAAGAAGGTACTCATTAGGAACACTGACCTGTTCGCTTGGACAATGACAGATATGTCAGGCATTGATCCACACTTTCATTGCCATTAGCTTTCCATATGTCGAGATGCCAAGCTGATTGCCCAGAAGAAGAGGAAGATGGGCGGTGAAAGAGCACAAGCAGTGAAAGAGGAAACTACAAAACTACTTGAAGCTGGGTTCATCAGTGAAGTCAAATATACCACTTGGTTGGCTAATTTGGTGATGGTAAAAAAGGCTAATGGTAAATGGCGAATGTGTACCAATTACACTGATTTGAACAAGGGATGCCCGAAGGATGCCTATCCCTTACCACATATTGATGCGTTAGTAGACGGGGCAGCAGGCCATCAAATACTTAGTTTCCTCGATGCCTATTCTGGGTACAATCAGATCCCCATGTATCCCCTGGACGAAGAGAAAATAGAGTTCATCACAAAGTTGGCCAACTTTTGATACAAAGTTATGCCGTTTGGTCTAAAAAACGCAGGGGCAACCTACCAACGACTCATGGACAAGATTTTCCAAAAACAGATCGAGACATGCCTGGAAGTGTGTGTAGACGATATGGTGGTAAAGTCTAACTCCACAGCCGACCATACTAGAGACCTTAAGAAGGTGCTTGATGAGGTAAGAAAGTGTCGCATGCGCTTAAATCCGGCGAAGTGCACCTTCAGAGTTGCTGGTGTGAAATTCCTGGGATCCATGCTCTAAAAAAGGGGAATAGAAGCCAACCCCAATAAGTGCCAGTTCATTATCAATATGCGAAGTCCTCGTAACATTAAGGAGGTACAATGGTTAGCCGGGCGAATAGTGTCATTGGCCCGTTTCCTACCATGCATGGCAAACAAGTCAAGATCAATAATGTCACTATTGAAAAAGGCCCGCAAGTTCCAATGGACTGAAGAATGCGAATGATCATTCCAAGATTTCAAAGAAATACTTGCTACACCACCACTCTTAGCTAAACCGGACCCTTTATTAAACCTTGTAGTTTACATAGCAATTTTCGATAAAGCTATCAATGCTGCCTTGGTGCAAGAAAGAAAGGAACAAGTACTGGTATATTTCATCAGTCGAGTCTTACAAGAGGTAGAGACCCGATACCAACAGCTTGAAAAGATAGTCCTGGCCTTGGTATAGACAGCTCGACGTCTACGCCTCTACTTTCAAAGCCACAAGACTGTTGTAAGGACAGACACTCTAATAGCCAAGGTTTTACGTAAGCCTGAGCTGGCAGGTAGAATGGTAGCATGGTTAATAGAACTATCACAGTTCGACATCCATTTTGAAGCAAGGGGACCTATTAAGGCTCAAAGCATGGCTGATTTCTTAAATGAGTTCCACCCTAAGAGCCCGTCAAAAATGGCTGTTTGGACACTACATGTAGATGGGTCATCAAACCGACACAGTAGTGGAGCTGGAATTATACTGGAAGGTTTGGATAACATGGGGATAGAGCAATCACTACGTTTCGGCTTCAAGACCTCCAACAACAAAGCTGAATATGAGGCATTATTAGCTGGTTTGCGTCTGGCAAGCGAACTAGGAGCTGCAAGAGTCAAGTGTTGGAGTGATTCCCAAATAGTTACGGAGCAAATTAATGGCACATTTCGAATCAAAGAACCAACATTGCTCCAGTACTTCCACGCCTTTCAGAAACTCAAATCTAACTTTGAAGAGGTCCAAATAAGCCATACCCCTAGAGAGCTCAATGAAAGGGCCAACCAACTGGCCAAGCTAGCAAGCAACAAAAAGACAAACCAGTTATGCCGCATAATACAACAAGAGCTACGCAATCCAAGCATTGCGGAGTCTGAGTGCTTACAAATACAACAGGTAGATGAGAACTGGATGAGTAGTATCATCAGTTATCTCATAAATGGGAACTCACCTGCCGACCCACTCGAAGTAAGGAGGATAAGGACAATAGCTGCACGGTACACCCTGATATCAGACAAGCTGTACAAAAGAGGTGTTTCATCCTCGCTCTTGAAGTGCCTAACTCTGGAGAAAACACAATACGTCCTCAATGAAATCCATGAAGGCATATGCAAAACTCATTCTGGAGGATGAACTATGGCAGGTAAGGTTCTTCGAGCTAGGTACTATTGGCCCACCATTACAATAGATTGCACCAAGTTCACTCAATAATGCAACCCGTGCCAACAACATGGACTGCTAGTGCACCAACTAGTGGAAGAGCTGCACTTCATCACAACCCCGTGGCCTTTCTCTGTCTGGGGTATGGATATCTTAAGGCCATTCCCACCAGCAAAGGGACAAGTGAAGTTCTTAATAGTGGCGGTAGACCACTCCACCAAGTGGATTGAAGCGGAAGTAGTAGCCACCATCTCGGCCAACAACGTCCAAAAGTTTTTCTGGAAGAACATAATAACCCGTTTTGGAGTCCCATACGCTCTAATTCTGGATAACGGGTTACAATTCACAAACCATCACTTCAATGAATTTCTGGAAGGATTACAAATCAAACATAGGATGACGTTAGTAGAACATCCCCAAGCTAATGGCCAAGTAGAAGCAGCCAACAAGGTCATTTTGAAAGAATCAAAGAGACAACTTGGACAATCCAAGGGCTCATGCCCCGATCAATTACCTGAAATCCTATGGGCCTACCGTTGCACTCCACAAAGTTTTACTAAAGAGACTTGATGGACCATGGGCCAAGGGCCCAATCACTAGAGCTATGGCCAGGAGCATACAAGAAGAGTTGGACATCTTGAAGACCAGTGGGTTTCCTAAGCCCAAGGTACTATTCACTTGGACTACTCTATCATGAAGAGAATACTTAGTTCTACTTGTGTATAACTTGTACATAATTCTCTTGTATAGCTTATTTTTGCCTTTGTATTTGTGAGGCACTTTATTTCATTTTATTAGTCATTGTATATTGATTCTAGGGTGGGTTACTTGGAGACTTTGATTCCATTTAACCTTATTTTTTGGTACACTCATTTTTTATTTTTTTCAGTAGTAGAAGTGGGGTGGCATTTAACAATGTTTGAGGGTGTGACTAGTAATTGGGCCAGAATTGGACCTAGGAAAAATTTTACATATTGGACTCATTTTGCTCCTAATTTTTCATAGATTTGATCTAGCTAGGTTTCATCACTTTTAGATGAACCTAACTAGACCAAATCAAACATTTTGGAAATTAATTCAAGGAGCCAAAATGTAGCCAATTCGCCTAGCTTCCTTAACTCTCTTGGCCAAAAATTACTTCTCCTTCTTCAAGCTTGGGAAGCTTGTGCTACAAGCTTTTTCTTAGCTTGCTTCCCAAGCAAGCTAAGTGAGAAGCTTGCTCCACAAGCCTCTTAACTAGCTTGGACGGTCAAGCCAACCAAACCATGGTTCACTTGAACCATGGTTAAGGTTAGCTTGCTCCCTAACCTACCTTTTTCTATATAATTGTAACTCCAACCTTTTTCCTCACTTTTGATGAATGAATTTCAGAATTTTAACAAAATTCTCTCTTCTAAAAGTCACCTCAAAACCGTGGAGAACATTCTCCCTAGGTTTCTCTCAAAGGCTCTCCAACCTTTGAACTTGGTTTATCACTCTTCTCCATCTTCAAGGAGTGGCCGAACCTCTTTAGTGCTTGTTCACCATTGAAGCTTCTTCAAAGGTGATTCCGCCATTGCTAAGAGTCTCAACCTCAAGGAGCAAGGTCTTGGACGGTGGATTTCTTGAAGAACATCAATCTTCTTTAACTTTCTTCCATCAAGATTCCTTTCCGACTAACATATGGTATAGACGCCATGATCCTGGTGGAGATAAGAGAACCTTCTTTGAGATGATAGTAATTCAAGGAGGAAACCAACGCTGAGGCACTCAATGTGGAGCTTGATTTGATCGTTGAAGTAAGAGACCAAGCACTCATCAGCATGGAAGCATGTAGAACAAGGATAGCTAGGAAGTTCAAAACAAAAGTCAAGCCACGCACATTTCAGCTAGGAGACCTAGTCTGGAGAGTTACTGGAGAAGCAAGCAAGAATAGAGCACAAGGGAAGTTAGCACCCAATTGGGACGGGCCATTTCGTGTACTACATAACCCAAACAATGGTGCTTACAAACTTGAAGAACTCACTGGATGAACTATCCCACGAACCTGGAACCCTACACACTTGAAGCATTATTTCAGTTAATTTCATGCACAATCTATGGTTATTTCTGTGTACTCTTTTCCTTTCCCAGGTTTTTTCCTCTTATAAAAGAATGTGAAAGAGGTTTTACTGGGAGAGGTTTTTAATGAGGCACCTCATTAATGAAACACAATTCAGGCTTACCTAGTTTGCTTTACACGCGAGTTATTCCCTCCCAATCACAAATTAGGCTAAGGATGACAATAAATTCCCTCCCGAGTACCCCTACCGGCCAAGGATGTTCATTACTTCCTTCCCGAGAACAAACTCAGTTAAAGATGATAACATTTTCCCTCCTGAGTACCGCTACTCGGCCAAGGATGTTCATTACTTCCTTCCTGAGCACAAACTCGGTTAAAGATGATAACATTTTCCCTTCCGAGTACTGCTACTCGGCCAAGGATGTTCATTACTTCCTTCCCGAGCACAAACTCGGTTAAAGATGATAACATTTTCCCTCCCGAGTACCCCTACTTGGCCAAGGATGTTCATTACTTCCTCCCCGAGCATAAACTCGGTTAAAGATGATAAAATTTTCCCTCTCGAGTAACCCTACTCGGCCAAGTATGTTCATTACTTCCTCCCCATGCACAAACTCGATTAAAGATGATAACATTTTCCCTCCCGAGTACCCCTACTCGGCCAAGGATGTTCATTACTTCTTCCCCAAGCACAAACTCGGTTAAAGATGATAACACTTTCCCTTTCGAGTACTCCTACTCGGCCAAGGATGTTCATTACTTCCTCCTCGAGCACAAACTCGGTTAAAGATGATAACATTTCCCCTCCCAAGTACCCTTACTCGACTAGGGACGATCATTAATTCTCCCGAATGCAAACTCAATCAAGAAGGCTGATGGATTCCCTCCCGAGCACTACTACTCGGCCAAAGGTTACACACTTAGTCTCTCACGAATACGTACTTGGCAACAATAAAATGAAGAAATGCATGTGGTTTAATCCATGTATTTGGTATGATATTGCAATAAGTCAGTCAACAAGATGTTGAGCCCAAGAAATTAGTTGTCAAGCAAGAACTTGTAAAAAGCATGATATATTCTATAAATAAGGGAGTAGTACATAATGACCAGGCACCATCGACCCAACTTACAAAAATAATTCAAGGACAGGTCCTACCAACCCAACTTAGAAAATTACCAAAAAACATATTTTACAAAAAAAAATACACCCCTTATCATTAACAAAAAATACACCATGCCAAGGCAAACCAACACTTTCAATCCTTGGACACAGTATGCCCATCCCCATCCCCAATTTGGGTATCTTCGTCTTCGTCCTCATGGATTTTTGTACCAGGGTCCTCGTGGGCAGCCGACGGAGGAGGGGCATGCGCATCGGGCCCGGCATCCTCCGGCATGTCATTATATTCCATGTACTCCCCTTGGTAAAAGTCCTTATTCACTTCGAACCGAAAACTGGAAAGTATGTTGCAAAAGTGCGAATCCTGGCGCACAGCGTGCATGAACCCGACCTAGTGCTCGAGAATAATCTTGTCCTCACACTCCTTCCGGATGGTGGCCATGGCCGACTCGGCCTCTGCCTTTTCCCGTGCCTCTCGGTCCAGGGCCTCTTTCAGTTCCTCCAACTTCATTCTCTCAGCCCCCTCGGCAGCAAGGACCCTTCCCTCCATATCCTCCAAATCCTCTTTGAGTTTAGCCACCTCGGCCTCCAACTTTGCCTTCTCAACCGAGGTAGCCTCATGGGCATCCACCGACTCTTGAAGAGTCTTCTGAGTTTCCTCCAATGAGCTCTTCAACTCATGGGTTTCGGCAATAGGCTCCCAAGCGAATTGATGAAGTATCGCACTTGCCCAAACTTGGAGTTCACAAGCAATGGCCCACTATGCCGCTTGACTGGCCGAGCTCAACATATGATGCCCTTCTCGGAGAGGACATCAACTGGCATCATCCGTGCTAGCTGAACCCCAGATGCCAAGAAACCTTTAGAGACAATGGTCGAAGGGATGGCAAGCTCCGAATGCGAACTCTCAGTTCGCCTACTCTTGTGTGCCCGAGACCCCTCCCTAGGGATGTTGGATTCACCAGGACGAGAGGGCTCGGGTTCCTTCCTCTTCCCATTATCTTTCTTTTTAGCACAAGCCTCAAGAGGAACCAAGTCCCGAGGAGGAGGGCAGGCTCCATTCATATTCGGTGTAGGATCCACCGCCATGTTGTTATGCTCCTCAACTGTAGTAGTTGGGGGAGCCTAATTCCAGATGGCTTGACAGTAGGACAACGACATTCCCTTCTATACCATAAGACTTGAAACAGAAAGCCAGTCACAAATCAACCCAAATGCAATAAACATAAGTCACGAACAAAATGTACCATTAAGGTCAAACCAAGGACGCAAAGACTTTGGCAAAAAAACAAGGAATTGAGCCAGGATCTCTCAGGGTAAACTTAACAAATATTGCAAGTCCGACACCTCAGTCAATTTGAGCATCGAGTACTCGTCATACTTCTGAGGCACCCTCATCCAATAGAAAGGAAACAAAGGAGTTCCCTCCGAATCGTAGAAGTAATTATGCCCGACCACTGGGTTAATTATTACTTTCACGAAGCCGAACTTGAACCCTTTGAAAGAAGATGTGAAGGGCTTAAACAACGGCTGACCACCTGCCTTATCAAAGAAACCCACTTCATAGTTTTATTGGATGGACATGTACAAAAGA
Organism: Cajanus cajan; assembly: GCF_000230855.2. Taxonomy (NCBI): domain Eukaryota; kingdom Viridiplantae; phylum Streptophyta; class Magnoliopsida; order Fabales; family Fabaceae; genus Cajanus; species Cajanus cajan. The sequence continues at coordinate 47,431,368 of NC_138525.1, forward strand.
AATGTAAAAATAATCCTACATTAGGTTCAATATAATGATATCTACACAATACCCGAAAGGCTTTCATAACTGCCCACTCATTCAGGTGAAGTTGGGTCGGGGCCACATTTAGCACTCTTAAAACACCCATTTGAAATTCATCAAACGGCAACGAGACCTGATAGACCATGGGCCAAGGGCTCAATCACTAGAGTTATCGCTAGGAGAATACAAGAAGAGTGGGATATCTTGAAGACCAGTGGGCTTCTTAAGCCCAAGGTACTCTTCACTTGGACTACTCTATCATGAAGAGAAGACCTAGTTCTACTTATGTATATTTTGTACATAGTTCTCTTGTATAGGGTTATTTTTGCCTTCGTATTTGTGAGACACTTTATGTCATTTTATTAGTCATTGTATATTGATTCTAGGGTGGGTTACTTGGAGAGTTTGACCCCATTTAACCTCCTTTGTTGATACACTCATTTTCTATTTTTTCAGTAGTAGAAGTCGGGTGGCATTTAGCAATGCTTGAGGGTGTGACTAGTAATTGGGCCAGAATTGGGCCTAGGCAAAATTTTACATATTGGACTCGTTTTGCTCCTAATTTTTCATAGATTTGATTTAGCTAGGTCTCATCATCATTGGATGAACCTAACTAAACCAAATCAAACATTTTTGAAATAACCAAAGTGAGCAAAATAGAGCCTTGGCCGCCCACCTTGCCCAGTCTCTTTGTCTTGGTCGAAATTGCTCTTTACTCTCTTCAAGCTGAGAAGCTTGTAGCACAAGCTTCTCCTTAGCTTGCTTGGGAAGCAAGCTAAGTGAGAAGCTTGCTCCACAAGTTTCTAAACCTTGGACGATCAAGTTAACCTCACCATGGTTCCTAGTGAACCATGGTTAATGTTAGCTTACTCTCCAAGCTACCTTTCCTTATAAATTTGTAATTCCTACATTGTAGCTCACTTTTGACATTGATGAGATTTAGAATTTAGAATTCTCTCTCATTCTCAAGAGTCCAATTCTGTGGAGAACTCTCTCTTAGTTCTCTCTCAAAGGTTCTTCAACCTTGAAGCTTGGTTCCTCAAGCTTCTTCACCTTTTTCAAGAGGTAACCAAACCTCTTTGAATGTTTCTCCACTATTGGAGGATTCTCCAAGGTGTTTACGCCATCTTCAAGGAGTACAACCTCAAGGAGCAATGTCGTTTAAGGTGGAACTGTGAAGAATCATCAACCGTTCTTCACTACTTCTATCATTTTTGGTATCTAGAGCCTTGGTGCTCTTGAGGTTATGTGTTCTAAATTTTCTTATAGAATCCGTGTTGTTCCTTCCTTTTCCTATGTCTAAATTTTTGTTCACTATATGGATATAAACCTAATACATGTTTTGATGGATCCTATATGTCTCATAAGAACTAATTGATTCATGTTTGCTTGTTCCTAATTTTTTCCTTGAATCAATTGTTGTGTGTGCCTAGGTTCCATTGTGCTTGTGCATTTTTCATTTTTGTTTAAGTCTCTCCATTCCTTAACATGAGTCCGTGATTGGACAACATTACATATAGCATGTGTTTTGGTTTTGAATCATTTTTTTTGTCTAGAAGTCATGTGTAATCCTTTTTACATGTTATGAATTCCTAGACTAGCTTGTTTGACCTAATTTTTGTGTTGTTTTGAGTCAAGTATTTGGTGCGGTTTTTGTTTATTATTCTTGTTCCTACTTACATGTGCTTTTGATTTACATATTTGAGTTCATGATTTGCTATTAGTTCTAGCAAATTTCCTATAGTTAGGTTTCCTTTATCTCACATTAAAAATTTTTGTCAAGAAAAATCTAAACACTATTCCTATTAGGTTTCTTTGAGTCTTGTTTTGTGGCTTTCAGTTTTTAAGATCTCAAAACAGATGCAAAATAGAGGTGTAAGTGTGCTAAAGACATTAGAAAAGCAAAAGAAAAAGTGCTTAAAAATTTGACCTAAAAATAACACAAAATTATGAAGCACTAGTTGAACATTTCTATTGTATACATCTTGTTTTGTGTAACATTTTTGGCACCAGTTTTATTGTAGTAAGTTCGAGAGTCATTGATGGAAGAGCATGGACCAAGGGTCCAACCACTAGAGCCATGGCCAGGAGATTACTTGAAGAGTTGTCTGCTTCAGAGCTTAGTGGGCCCAATGGGCTTGGTGGGCCTAGGGTGCTTCTCACTTGGGCTTTAAATGATTAAACACCATGTTTTATTGTACATTCATATAATAGGAAGTTACTTTGTTTTTGGTCTTGTATTTTGACCATAGACTAGGGTTTGTGAACTTTGGGCTTGTAATTGGGTTTCATGGGCTTTGGGCTTTTGATACCCAATATTGGGCTCATTCTTTTTCTTGTAATTTTTCCTATTCATTGTATTTCTTTGACCATTGTATTTAGGTCATTAGATTAGGATTTAAGGAGGATTATTAGTTTACTTGAATTAGGCAAAACTAGGTTTAATTTAGCATGTATTTAAGTTGCATTTTGAGTCACATGTATGGCGCCACCTTGGCTGAACATGTGTGACTCAAATTCAACCCTAAATGCACATTAAATCAAATCTAAATACACCTAGCATCAATGTGAACCAGACTTGTACATGTGAGTTAAGTTTTGAATTCAAATTCAAAATTTGAATTCAAAACTTGGCGCCACATGTGAAGCCTCCACATTGGCGCCAAGTGTCCCTAATTCCGGATCCATATAAGCTCCCTCCTTCACACATTGTAATCACTTTTGAACTTCAGAAATTTGAGAGCATTTCTTTGCCAAGTTTCTTCCAAAAGTCACCGAGAAAGAGAGAGTGAGAGAGTGCCTTCAAAATCCTAGAACTTTTCTAGTTCCTACCTTTTGAAGTGAGCAATCTCTTGATTGCTTAAGCTTCGATGCTTCCATCCTTGGCTTAGGCCATTTCATCCGAAGAAATCCTTCCTTCAAAGTGTTCTTGCTTTCGGTCTCAATCTCCTTGAAGAGGATCCATGCATAGGTGAAGCTAAAGAGAGGAACATCTATCACTTCTCCTACCTTTGCCATCAGTCATATATGATAAAAAGGCATTAAACTCTTGTATAAAAAGAAAAGAAAAAGTGCAAAAGAAGTTATAAAAAGAATCATATAGAAAAGTACAAGAAAAAGCCAAGGAGTGAAAATTTTGTGTGCAAAATTGCTTTCGGTTTTTGATATATTGGATTGCTTGCCTTCTAAATTTTTTGTCCAGACACATGTTAATTGTTTGAGTCTTATTTTACTTTGTAATCTTAGCTTCTATTTTATAATCTACTCTAGTGCTATTGTTAGGTTTTCCTTTGTGTGCGAGCCTTTCATTGGTACCTTAATTTTTGCTTGTTAATTTTTGGAATTCTTTCTAGTCTTGTCTCATCTACTTCCACCAATTGGTGTAGTTGTTCCTAATTGTTCCCTTTCAGTTTTTGCATTAATATTCCAGCATCTTAAGGTGTGTTGAGTGCTTCTTGAAAAGTGTGGAAGGCCAAGTTCAAGGGAAGCCAACATTGAAGGCTTTTGGTGGTGACCTAGGAAGCTTGTTTCTCCATTGGAGGAAAGCCTTGAGAATTCAACACCTAGAAGTAACTACCATCAAGGTTACTTCTAAAAAGAGGAGTGACACACTTGTGAGGTCTGCAACATTGGTGGCTGGATTGGGGGAAAAAGGAGCAACAAAATCTTGAGAATTTTTTTTGTGAAAATAAGAATTAGTAAAAAATTTAGTGACGAAAATTTGCTTTCAAAATCTCCATTTCTAAATCCGTTACTAAAGTTGTCACTAATTAGTGGCTGAAATTTGGTTTCTAAAATTTTTGGTGCAGCCACTAATTTCATTTCAAGTGAATTTGCATTTCATTTGAATGTGAATTTACATTTCATTTGGTGTAGATTTGCATTTCATTTGGTGTAAATTTACATTTCATTTCTTGTAATTTTTTCAACTTTTCCATTTTTGTACAAGGCCTTTCTTAGGAGTGTCTTGGAGTTGCTTTGGTGTATCACCATCTCTCCTTAGTGTTTTCAAGTAGGTAAAAACGTTTAGTGCTTGTGAGAGTGGTCCTCGGAAGTCTTTGGTACTTTCCAAGCTCTCACCTAGGTTTACTTGCCTTAAATGCCTAGTTTATGTTTTCTTATCTTTAAGTTTTCTTGCAATTTAGGTTTTCATACAATTTATGTTTTAAGTAATTTATGTTTTCATCAATTTAAGATTTCAAGCAATTTATGTTTTCATGTCATTTATGATTTCAAGCATTGATAATTGTACACATTAGGCACTTGCTTGTTATTTTCTTTTGAAAAAGATATTTGTGAAAATTGTTTTGTGCAAGACAAAAGTACAAGAGGGTTTAGAGTTTTTTACTTGAAGAGGCTTGGTTATTAAGTGGCTCTTTAGTAGCTCACCTCCCTCCATAGTTCAATTTGTACTCTTAGACCTCCAAGTGCCAAGTCTAGCACTCTAAAAATATTATTTTCTTTAAAAACTATTTTTGTGTGAAAATACCTTTTTGTTTAAAAGGTGTCAAGACTCTGACCCTAGTGAAAGTGATGGCTCTCCAAAAATTCTTTCTTACTTAACCAAAGATTTTAAATCACTTAAACTATGGAGAAAGCAAAAGGCCTTTCAAAGAGAGAAGGACAAAATTGAAAGAGAAGACCAACTTGGTTATCTATAAGAGGAATTGAGGCTTCTTAAACAAGAAGAGGAAAAACTCAAAGAAAGCATGAAAGAGCATAAAAGAAGGAGTAGGAGCTCACACTCTCAATACTCATCCCCAAATGAGAGTTTGACAATGGGGATCACTATCAACCCACCCCTAGGAGAACCATTAAACCTAGGGAAGTCAAAGTTGACCTCCCACAATTTTTTGGAAAAGATGATGTGGAGTTGTATTTAGATTAGGAGATGAAGGTTGAGCAACTCTTTGCTTGCCACAAGGTAAGTGAAGAGAGGAAAGTCCCTCTGGCTACCCTTAGCTTCTAAGGGCATGCCATGTACTGGTGGACAACCTTAGAAAGAGAAAGACGCCTCCATAATGACCCTCCTATCCAATATTGGAATGACCTTAGGAGTGCCATAAGGAGGAGGCATATTCCATCATACTATGGAAGGGAGCTTATGAATAAGCTCCAAAGGCTCCAACAAAGATATATGTCTATAGAATACTACAGGCAACAAATTGAGCTTTACATGATGAGGGCCTGTATAAGGGAAGAGGAAGCTATAACTGTAGCTAGATTCTTAAATGGTCTTAATTTAGAAATAAGAGACAAAGTGGAGCTACTACCCTATAGGGACCTAAATGACTTGGTCCAACTTTGTGTAAGGGTAGAACAAAAGAAAATGCAAAAATCCTTTTTTAAAAGAGATAGCTCTCACTTTTCATTTCTAAAGAAAGATCACAAGAAGGAGGGTAAACCTTTTGATAAGAAGAAAAATTTTGAACCCTCCAAGAGTCTAGCTATAGAAAAGGATAAAGGAAAAGGGAAAGTCACTTCACACACTAGTTCTAGAACTAGTGATATTAAGTGTTTAGGGAGAGGCCACATTGCCTCCCATTGTCCGACAAAAAAAGTTATGATCATGAGGGGACATGTCACTTATAGTAGTCAAGAAAAGACTACTACTTCCTCTAGTGATAGTGAGGAAGAAGCAAGTGAGCATGAAAGGAATGTGGAGGACACTTTTCCTTATGAAAGGGAGCTTTTAAAGATTAGGAGACTCCTCAACAACCAACCTAGTGGTACTCTATCACAAAGAGAGAAAATCTTTCATACAAGATGTAAAGTTGTAAATAGTGCTTGTTCTTTTATTGTTGATAGTGGATCATGGTGCAACTGTTGTAGCACTAGGCTAGTTGAGAAGTTGGGCTTAACTACTAATCCCCATCCTAAATCTTATCAACTTCATTGGCTTAATGAGGATGGTGATCTAGTAGTTGACCAACAAGTAAAGGTCAAACTATCCATTGGGAATTATGAAGGTGAGGTGCTATGTGATGTAATACCAATGGAAGCTTGTCATATCTTAATAGGAAGGCCATGAAAATTTGATAAGAAAACCATGCATAATGACCTTACTAATGAGATATCCTTTACTCATAATTAAAAGAAATTTGTGCTTCATCCTCTTTCTCCTCAACAGGTGGATGAGGATCAAGCACAAATGAAACCCAAAAGAGAAAGTGAGAAAAGAATGCAAAAAAAAGAAGAAAATAGAGAGAAAAAAGTCTGTGAAAACTAGGAGTAACAAGAAACGTAGGGAGAAAGGAGTCCCCTCCCTAGAAGTTGTTGATCAAGAGAAAGTAATTTCCAAACAAACCTTCTTGATCCAACAACCCTCTTTTATCCTATTATGTACAAGGACTCTAACTTGCACTACCACATCTAGTGGACATAAGATTCTTCCTAAAGGGGTTAAAATTATTTTAAAAGAATTTGATGATCTATTTCCTCCCGAGGGTCCAATTGGCCTTCCTCCTTTAAGAGGAATAGAAAATCAAATTGATTTGGTGCATGGGGCTAGCCTACCCAATAGGCCAACCTATAGGACCAATCCCTAAGAGACTAAAGAAATAGAGTCTTAAGTCCAAGATTTGTTGGAGAAGGGCTGGGTTCGAAAGAGGTTAAGTCTTTGTGTTGTACCTGTGTTGTTGGTCCCTAAAAAGGATGTGAAATAGAGAATGTGTTATGATAGTAGGACCATCAACAATATAATTGTAAAGTATAGACATCCTATCCCTAGGCTTGAGGATATGCTAAATGAGCTTCATGGAGGCATCATATTTTCTAAAGTTGATCTTAAAAGTGGTTATAATCAAATTAGAATTAAAGAAGGTGATGAATGGAAAACCGCTTTCAAGACCAAGTTTGGACTATATGAATGGCTAGTGATGCCCTTTGGGCTCACCAATGCTCCTAGTACATTCATGCACCTCATGAATCATGTCCTAAGGGATTGTATAGGTAAGTTTGTTGTAGTTTACTTTGATGATATCCTTATATATAGTAGGTGCCTAAGTGATCATCTAGGAAATTTAAGGCAACTCTTTCATATTCTTAGGAAAAACCAACTTTTTGGTGTAGACACCCAATTTCGTCCGGGGGCATACAAGCAAGGACATGGACCTCTGTTACAAAGGGAAGGAGCTCCCGAAGCATGCCAACACTTTAGAGGGCCCAAAAGCACAAATTAAATATTTTTATTGGCCCGGAATAGGCCGTTCCAAAATCGGAACGGGCCGTTCCAAGGTCCAGAACGGGCCGTTCCGAGGCACCCAAAAGGCCAAAAACCCTAGTTTGGAACGGGCTGTTCTGAAATTGGAACGGGCCGTTCCAATATTGGAATGGGCCGTTCCAAGATTGGAACAGGCCGTTCCAAACTCCTCAAAAAGGGCTCAAATGGTTAACTGGAACGGGGCTGGAACGGGCCGTTCCTAAATCTGGAACGGGCCGTTCCAAGGCCGTTCCGGTCTAAGAAATCACATGTTATTCTCACTACTGGAACGGGCCGTTCCGATTTCAGAACAGGTCGTTCCAGTATACGAATTTTACATGCAACGACCATATCCGGAACGGCCGTTCCGATTTTGGAACGGGCCGTTCTGGACCCCCTACCCGAAGTCTATAAATAGACAGCTGGGGCTCATTTCTCCGGGCTCCAAAAAATTTCGTCCAAAGCTCCATAGAGCATGAAATTTCTCTCTTTTTCTCTCTCCCCCTCTCTGTATATTTCTTGAGATTTTTGTGAGGCATTGTAGTGTGAAGGGTTGCCAAAAAGCACCCAAATCTCCATCTTTGAAGATTAATAGAGCTTGTTCAAGAGGTATTTCAGCTAATTTTCTTATCTCTCTTTTATTTCTTATTTTTAATAAATTATTTATAATAAAAATAATCATGTAAACATTTTAGGATTAATTGCATAATTTAAATTTCAAGCATGTAAATAATTATTAATAAAGGGGATTAAATATTTTAATTATTAATTCTTATTACATTATCTTCATCATAGGGTACTGATTTAGGGCGTTGTAGGGGTGCTTAATACCTTCCCTACACGTAACCGACCCCCGAACCCAATTCTGGTTATCAAGACCATTATTGGACTTTTAAAAACCTTTTCTTTTTCCAATGTTTTGAGTAAAATACTGGTGGCGACTCCATAGAACTTATTTTCAAAACCATTAATTAAGGATTAGTCTGGTGTCCGGACATTCCTTAATTGATGAGATCTTTAAAAGGATGTCTAAATCATTAGTCGCGAGATCGAAAATTTTCGGGTTGCGACAGATGGCGACTCCACTGGGGACGTTTTAAGAGGGTCAGGCCCATTTAATTGATGAAGTTAATAAAATAAAAATAATAATTTAGATATTTTTCCCCTTTACTTTGTTTGCTTTATTTGTTTGGCTTTAATATCTATTTGCTTGTTTAAATTCTACACTTTTTGAGATAAAAATTGTACACAATCCTTTGCACACAATAGTTTCCTCTACACCCGGGGGCATGAGGGTAATAAACATAGGGAGTGGTTGACGTACGACCGACCCAAGTTTGGCCTTGGAGCCTGCGAGCCTTGTCGAAAATCACACTCAAGGTGATAACCAGTTACTCTAGCCCGAAATACTGCGACAGACCTTAGAGTTTGCCAGGTGACGGCGACAAAGATACTGGATCCCTATAATGGGGGCACCTTGGGGGCCTTAAGACCAGTGAGATTAGAACTGTCCTATACAATGCACTTTTCTTGTAGGGACCACAGACCAAGGATTTAAACGTGACTGTTCGCGGGTGTACATTTATTTGAGCATATGTGTGTTGCATTTGTTTGTGTTTATTTATTTCAAACGGATAAGAATTACAAACAAATAGATATTAATAAAAAAAATATGATAAAAATTTTAACTCCCTTCTGTATACCCTAACTCTAAAGCATCATATAGGGTAGTTTATTTAAAAAAAAAAAAAAGGTGAAAAAAAAATATAGCAAAAATCATGCATCATTCCCCTTTAGTAACAAAAAAATTGATAAAATTTAGGCAAAAAAAAATATCATGCATCTTTCAGTTTAGCATATACATTCATTAGAAAATGGAAGAAACATAGTACGTAAAGATTTTTGAGAAATGAGAACATTCTTCAGTACAAGATTCGTGTGCCCTTATATTAAGGAGGCTTACTAGATTTTGGACTCTCGTCATCTTTTCAACAAAAAGCAAAGTCTACGTCTTCTCAGACTTCTTCCAATCTAGAAAGATGTCATTCCTCAATTCAAATAGGAGATTATTTGAAATTTCGAAAAGGAGGCACACAAAAAAAAAAAAAAGAAATTGAAGCAATATAAAAAAAAGAAAAAGAATTTGCTTCAAAAGAACATAGTTTGGGAAGCTAAAGAAAACTCCCCTGATGAACAAGAAATCATGAATCTAGGGAGTTAAAAAAAAAAAAGAATTCATGATAAGCTCCCTTACACCTCCAATTCGTTATCAAATCACTCCAAACTGCATCTTCTCTACTCTTCAACTTCGTCAATAAAGATGAAAATTTTGGCAATCACCAAAATAATGGTGAACCCGAAGATCCTATTGATGGTTACTTTTGATGAGAATAAGAAGTGAATCTGAGAAGAAACAAGAACTAATTGCAAATCAACGAACGAGCAAGCATGTCTATAGGAACATCACTCAAGCATTAGCTTCTGCAGCCACTTACAACATCGTCAAAGTGCACCAAAAAATTTGTACAAAGAATGTTCTCTAAACAAACAAATCAATGAGAATGATATTTGTTGAATTTCTCAATCACCTTTGCATTCTATTTTTCACTTCATATAGATAATATGCCTTCCTTGTAAATAATAAATAAGAATAAAAAGGGAAACCTAACCTGTGCGTGTTAATCAAATAATAAGATCACTGGTAATCAAGTGCAAACTCGATACATCCAATTAGAAGCACTTAAAAACCAGTAATTGTACAAGAAGACTGGGGGGCATAACACGCCCAAATTGACGATTCAAACACTGAGAGTTCCCCATGAAAAATGACAACTGTTGGGATATAAGGAATAAGAATGAATGAATCCTTGCTTTTAGGGAATTACAACAAAACCCAATTGAAGAATAAAGACATTGCTGGACAAAACCCGCTAGGACGAAAACCCGTAAAGGGCGTCCTAGGCAAAAATTAGGGTAAAGGAAAAAGAATCAAAATCCCGATAGGATACGTCCTATGCAAAAGTTAGGTATACATAAAAAAAAACAACAATGTCTGCTTGAGTTGAAAATCGAAAGGCGATTTTTGGGTATTCCCTTCAAAAAGCAAGAATTCATAAAGGTTTCACTCCGAAGTCGAAACACTCACATTCAAGCAAGTGGGAATGTATTCCTAACGTAGTTCAACCAATTGTCAACCATGCCTCTCTAGGGGGCAACCTCAGTTAATCTCTCTGTGTACGAATCACGAACTCGGGGCATGCCCGGGCCTCCGAGCTTTGCTAAAAGGGCACGTGTAAATTGGAAATATTGTTTTAAATGTCATAACATTCTTTCATTTCTCTTCTCCCTCTAAATATTTACTCTAGGCCTCATCCATTAACCCTTAATAAACAAGATATATTTGCGACAAAGATGTTACTCAATAATAGCATGGAAAGGATAACAAAGGAACAATCAGGAGTTCAAACATGACTAGGGTTTAATAAAAATAAAGAGAGAGCTGCAAAGAAAAATGTCCGCTAGGAAACACATCTCAAGTGACCTAGGCAAAAGTTAGGACGTTAAAGCAGCAACTTGAGTTGAAAACTGAAAGGCAGCTTAGGGAGATCATCTAAACAAAACGCAACCCCAAGTCATCACTCCACTTTCCAAAAGGCTAAAACACAATGATAGCTTCTTTGTAACAAATATGCCTTGTTTAATAGCCATAAACATTAAAGCCCACCTTGGCTAGCCATTCTTCTAAAAACCCCTTTTGAAAAAAATCCTTTCTAACAACCTTTTGAGAAAATACAAACATCCCTTTTCTTTCTTTTCTCTTGACCCTTATGGCATTAAAATGGTATTGAAAATATACACGGAGAATGCACAGTGAATACTCACAGAGGAAAGATCGAGATGTCCCCAAATAGAGCTGGGAGACGCTTGACTACACATCGACCGGATAATCATTGAGCCACTGAAGCTTGGGCTCAAAAAAACATATCCCGACAGTAATCAAGATTGGCATGGATAGAAAAATCATCAACATTAACCTTAATGCGTACAGGTTAATTTCTTGACAAAAAAAATGAATTGCATCTTTAGGAACAAATACAAGCATAAACTGTATCGCATGCATATGAGTTAGGGGCATATGGAAGGGCGTTACACAAAAAAAATAAAAGAATCATTCTTGTCTTGCATTTTCTTTGCATCCATGCATCCATGCATTCTACTTGCTATGGGTCAAGAAGAGTCATCAGGACAAGGCACTCGTAAAAGCTCAAAAGCCAAGCATGAGTCGAAATGGTGACAAACAAAAACCCCAAGTGATTCTATGTGCCCACTAAGCAAAGACACATCAATAGTGGAATAGAATGGAATCGACCAAGCAAGCAACTATAAGCATGAAGAGGCCACCACGCCTTACTTCTTCACCAAATGAAAGATGATCCAAGAGAATGCCAGATTAGGAATGGTTTCCCCACCAAAGCCAGGAGTGGCTTCCAAAATAATACTCATCAATAAAGATTGAGCAAATATCATCATGGGATGGGATCCCTCCACCAATGATGATGACAAAAGATAAAACAGAAAAAGGCAAGCTTCTTACATGTTGAAAAAGCTGAAGCATTTAGAAAAATAGCAGAAAAAGGCAAGCTTCAAATATGAAAAAGTCGAAGCTAAGAAAGCAAAATTTAGAAAAAAATATTACAAGCAGGTGCCTGGAGAGGCATCACAATACTCAAGTGGCAGGGGAAACATTAGAATCCCTGCCAGTCATCCACTTCTCTTCCCACCAACACAGGGGCATATCAAACATCTCCTGCCCATCCACCTGGGGGCAGTTTTCATCCAACAACACCAACAAGAAGATATCAAGTACAAGATCAGAAAAGGGTTGCTAGATCCCTAAAACTACTACAAGATCAGAAAGGGTTGCTAGATCCCCAAAACTAGTACAAGAACAAATTAGGTTACCTGACCTTAGAGGAGGCCGGCTGAAGCCTTAAATATCAGTCCAACTTGGAGAGGCTGAGCTACGAAACTACTTCAACAAAAAAAGTGGGTTACCTGACCTTAGAGGAGGCCGGCTGAAGCCTTAGAATATCAGTCCAGCTTGGAGAGGCTGAGCTACGAAACTACTTCAACAAAAAAGTGGGTTACCTGACCTTAGAGGAGGCCGGCTGAAGCCTTAGAATATCAGTCCAGCTTGGAGAGGCTGAGCTACAAAACTACTTCAACAACAAAGTGGGTTACCTGACCTTAGAGTGGGTCGGCTGAAGCCCTAAATATCAGTTCAGCCTGGAGAGGCTGAGCTCATAATATACTCCCTCTTTAACAAGCCACAAATAAAGAAACACACTACCATGAGACAAGCAGAAGCAGTAGGAAGCATCTACATCAAGACTAGAAGCCTAGATGTTTTGGTTTACCATCCTTATCACCCGACGGAGCATATAAACCAACACTCAGTTGCTCTTAGGGACAAGGATACGGGCAAACACCATCTACCCAAAAGAAATGGTGTGGGGGCATCTACACTACTGAAGCAAAGGAGAAGATTCAGGACACAAGAAGCGACATGGGGCATTCACATGGGTCTTGAAGCCTAGATGTTTCGGTTCACCATCCTTGAAACCTAATGATGGAATCATGCTTTGGAGTGCAAGAGGTGACATACTCAAAGAACCAAGAGGAGTTGGCTAGACATGAAGGTTTGGGCCAGTCAGGGCCCAATGGGTCTGATGGGCCTGGGAAGGCCCAAGTTGAACTTTTCATGGGCCATATTTTGTTATAGCTATTTTCATATGTTTTGTATACATCATGTTAGTATAGGTATCATATATTTTGGTCTTGTATTTTGGACCACATAGAGTAGCATTTTAGGTTTTAGGCTAGTTGGGCCTAGTTTTGGACTTCATGGGCCTTTGGGCTTTTGGTACCCAATATTGGGCTCATTTTCATTCTTGTAATTTTTCCTTTCCATTGTATTTGTTTGACCATTGTATTTAGGTCATTAGATTAGGAAAATACAAGAAATACTAAAGTAGGTTAACTAGGTTAAATTAGGTTTAATTTGGAAGCCATTTAAGTTACATTTGAGTCACATGTTTTGCACCAATTGGTGGCTGAACATGTGACACTCAAATTAACCCTAAATGACTCTCAAATCAGACCTAAATGCACATTAGATACCTAAACTCACGGCCACACCCATGTGCACCAAAATTTGAATTCAAATTTCCAATTTGAATTCAAATTTTAGGCGCCAACTTGTGTAGTTTAGTCTAGGTGCCAAAACCGTCCCTACTTAAGTGTTTCTCCTACACATTGTAATCACTTTTGAATATATGAGAATTACTGAACAAATACTTCAGCCAATTCCCTCAAGAGTCACCGAAAATTCCAAGAGAGAAAACCTAAGAGAATGCCTTCAAAAACCTTAGGAAAACCTAGTTTTCCTTCCCTTTGAAGTGTGCAATCCTTTGAGTTCATGAGCTTGGATGCTTCCTTCTTTCATTTCCGCAGATTGTTCTTCATCTTCACGAGTTTTCAAGTGTGTTTCTATCTCCATTGAAGAAGATCCGAGCCTAGGAGGAGTTTAGGAAGAGTTTGAGCTTCACTCCTACTACTCACCTCCATCACCTAATAGAGCATACAATCCAACACTCAGTTGCTCCATGGGACAAGGATATAGGGAACACCGTCTACCCAAAGGAAACAACGTGAAGGTATCTATTGTCAAAACAAGAGTGAAGATCTGAATTTTCACCTCACTATCACAAGGGAAACAATGCAGAAGCACCAAAGAGACGAAGAGAAGATCCGGACGAAATGTCTACGTCTTTCCTTGCCTTTGGAAAAGCAACACATTACTATTCCAAAGGACAAGTAAAGAGGGGCAGCTGTAGACACCCAATTTCGTCCGGGGGCATACAAGCAAGGACATGGACCTCTGTTACGAAGGGAAGGAGCTCCCGAAGCATGCCAACACTTTAGAGGGCCCAAAAGCACAAATTAAATATTTTTATTGGCCAGGAACGGGCCGTTCCAGAATCGGAACGGGCCGTGCCAAGGTCTAGAACGGGCCGTTCCGAGGCTTCCAAAAGGCCAACAACCCTAGTTTGGAACGGGCTGTTTTGAAATTGGAACGGGCCGTTCCAATATTGGAATGGGTCGTTCCAAGATTGGAACAGGCTGTTCCAAACTCCTCAAAAAGGGCTCAAATGGTTAACTGGAACGGGGCTGGAACAGGCCGTTCCTAATCTGGAACGGGGCTGGAACGGGCCGTTCCTAAATCTGGAACGGGTCGTTCCAAGGTCGTTCCGGTCTAAGAAATCACATGTTATTCTCACTACTGGAACGGGTCGTTCCGATTTCAGAACGGGTCATTCCAGTATACGAATTTTACATGCAACAGCCATATCCAGAATGGCCGTTCCGATTTTGGAATGGGTCGTTCTGGACCCCCTTCCCGAAGTCTATAAATTGACAGTTGGGGCTTATTTCTCTGGGCTCCAAAAAATTTCGTTTAAAGCTCCATAGAGCATGAAATTTCTTTCTTTTTCTCTCTCCCCCTCTCTGTGTATTTCTTGAGATTTTTGTGAGGCATTGTAGTGTGAAGGGTTGCCAAAAAGCACCCAAATCTCCATCTTTGAAGATTAATAGAGCTTGTTCAAGAGGTATTTCAGCTAATTTTCTTCTCTCTCTTTTATTTCTTATTTTTAATAAATTATTTATAATAAGAATAATCATGTAAGCATTTTAGGATTAATTGTATAATTTAAATTTCAAGCATGTAAATAATTATTAATAAAGGGGATTAAATATTTTAATTATTAATTCTTATTACGTTATCTTCATCATAGGATACCGATTTAGGGCGTTGTAGGGGTGCTTAATACCTTCCCTACACGTAACCGACCCCCGAACCTAATTCTGGTTATCAAGACCATTATTGGACTTTTAGAAACCTTTTCTTTTTCCAATGTTTTGAGTAAAATATTGGTGGCGACTCCATAGAACTTATTTTCAAAACCATTAATTAAGGATTAGTCTAGTGTCCGGGCATTCCTTAATTGATGAGATCTTTAAAAGGATGTCTAAATCATTAGTCGCGAGATCGAAAATTTTCGAGTTGCGACATTTGGCAATTTAGAAAAATGTACATTTTGTGTAGATAGTGTCATATTTTTAGGATTTATCATTAGTAAAAAAGGGGTTCATGTGGACCCCGAGAAAATCAAGGCCATCCAAGAATGGCCTACTCCTAAAAGTGTTAGAGATATTAGGAGCTTCCATGGTTTGGATAGCTTCTATAAGAGGTTTGTTCCTAATTTCTCCACACTTGCCTACCCTTTAAATGAGTTAGTAAAGAAAAATGTTGAGTTTATATGGGGAGATAAACAAGAGAGAGCCTTCCTAGCCTTAAAGGATAAGTTCACCCATGCACCACTTCTAGCTCTTCCAGATTTTTCAAGAACTTTTGAGCTAGAATGTGATGCCTCTAAGGTTGGCATAGGAGCGGTTTTGTTACAGGGTTGGCACCCAATTGCTTATTTTAGTGAAAAAATCAAAGGTGCCTCCCTTAACTACCCTACCTATGACAAAGAGCTCTATACTTTGGTTAGGGCCCTTCAAACTTGGGAACAGTACCTTATTCCCAAGAAGTTTGTCATTCATAGTGACCATGAGTCACTTAAATATTTGAGGGGTCAAGAAAAACTTAATAAAAGGCATGCTAAATGGGTAGAGGTTTTGGAACAATTCCCATATATGATCAAATACAAGAAAGGGAAAATTAATATTGTTGTTGATGCCTTTTCAAGGAGACATACTTTGCTAGTCTCCCTTGGATCTCAAATCTTGGGATTTGATCACATTAAGGAGTTGTATTCCAATGACTCTGAGTTTAATGATTATTATACCAAGTGTTTAGCAAAGCCTTAAGGAGGTTTATATATTTCTGAGAGGTACTTGTATAAAGAAGGAAGAATATGTATACCCCAAGGATCTATTAGAAAACTTCTTGTAAAAGAAAGTCATAAGGGTGGTCTCATGGGGCACTTTGGAGTTTAAAAGACTCTAAGCTTTTTAAAAGAAAATTTTTTTTTGGCCCCACATGAGAAGGGATGTTGAGAGGTTTTGCTCTAGATGTATAGCTTGCTTGCAAGCAAAGTCTAAAGTAATGCCTCATGGCTCCTATACACCCTTGCCAGTTGTTATCTCCTTGGGTTGATATATGTATGGATTTTATTTTGGGCTTGCCCAAAACCCAGAGAGGCATGGATTCTATCTTTGTGATAGTGGACAAATTTAGTAAAATGGCCCATTTTATACCCTGTCACAAGATAGATGATGCAAGCAACATAGCAAGACTCTTCTTTAAGGAAGTGGTTAGACTTCATGGTCTACCCAAAACAATTGTGTCAGATAGGGACACTCCTCTGGACCTAATACCCCTACCAGATTCTTCTCATCATTTACATAAAGAAGGGGTATCTAAGGCTGATTTTGTTAAGAAATTACATGAGAAGGTTAAAACCCATATTCAACAACAAAATGAAAGAACTGCTTTAAAGAGAAGCAAAGTGTAGACCCCTAAAATTGTCCGGGTCGGAAATAAAGCTCAAAGACTCTCAAAGACCGAAGGAAAGTCAGCCGGAAGGACTCCTGCAAGACCCTAGGATGATTCTTTGTAGGCCTAGAAGTCTTAGAATAGCTTAAAATAAGGGTATGCAAGGATTGGAGCTCAATACACCCTCCCAGAGGTTCAGTACGGCCGTACTGAGCCATTTGAACTACAATACGGCCGTACTGAACTCAATACGGCCGTACTGAAGATTTTGAACTTCAGTACGGCCGTACCAAATTCAATACGGCCGTACTGTAGTTCAAAAACCCAGTACGGGCCGTATTGACCCCCCAGGCCGTATTGCGCCTCAATCCTATAAATAGGACGTCATTGGCACGTCCTTCCACACTTTTTACACATTCCTCAACCCTCCTACTGAGTATTCTTGGGTTTTTGAGCTATTCTCTGCCCTAGAAATCTCTCTGGGAGCCGATCCGACGAAGTTCTTGAGTCACGAGCCATTAACTTGAGATTCGAACAAGTCGAAGGGAAATCTCTCTGATTTCCATAGTAAAAATTATCTTTAGGGGAAAGGAGCGAGTGGACGTGTAGTGGGAAGGAGCGCCAAAAAGCCTCCTAACGTTGTTCTGATATATATAAAAGCTCGCTTCGGAGGTTTCTTTCTAAATCCTTTCTTTTACCGCTTCTATTACTTTTGATTGTTGCATTGCATGTTTAGAGCTTTCATCATGTAAATATTTTATCTATAATCGTTTCTAATAAATAGGGGTAATTTAGTAACTTTATACTTTTATTTATGAAATAATCCGTCATAGGGAACCCGAAAGGGGCGTTGTGGGGTGCTAACACCTTCCTCGCACGTAACCGACTCCCTTACCCGACTCTGGTTGTAATGGCCAAGGTTGATTTATGAAAATCAATTGCCTTATATCTTTTTCCAATGTTTTGAGTAAAATATTGGTGGCGACTCCAAGAACCCTTCTTTTTACGAAAACCGCTAATCTATGGAGGGTCCCGTTTGGGATTAACATAGGTTGGTGAGAATCATTTAATAAGTATTGTTAGTTCGATGAGGTCTCAGTTTGAGAATAAGTCGCTATAACAATCCATCATTTTTCCAAAACTTTAAAAAAGAGTCCTACCATCGTCGCGAATGCTAATGTCCGTTTCGGCGGGTGGCGACAGATGGCGACTCCACTGGGGAAGCCTCGAGAGTCAGTCCCATTTAGTGATGGATTGTTTCTAAAATAATAGTTTAAAATTACTTCATTAACCCTCGCTTGTATGATAACATGCTTTACCTAGTTGGCTTCAATAACTGTTGGATGTTTAAAATTTTTGCAATTGTTTGAAATATAAACTGCACACGAACCTTTGCACACAACAGTTCCCTCTATACCCGGGGGCATGAGTGGAAAGCCATAGGGAGTGGATGTTAGTACGGCCGGTTGTCGAATGGGTCTATAGGTACCCGTAGACCGTTGTCGGAAAGCATCACTCAAGGTGATAACCATGAACTCAAGTCTGACAGTGCGTTGGAACTTTCCATCGACTTACGACGAGAGGAATTGGGTCCCTATAATGGGGGCACCTTGGGGGCCTCAGACCAGTGAGAACAGTTAGAACCTCCTTGAATATGCACTTTTCTGCAGGATACCCCTACCTCGTGATTCGCTCGTGACTGTTCGTGGATGAGTGAATTGTTTGTGCATCGTTTATGTGACATTGTTTGAGCATACATTGCATTCTTTAAACATACAACATTCCCTTTTTTTTATAATAAATAATAAGAATAAATAGGAATAAACACAATGCATGCATATTCAACGCCATCATCTCATATCATGCATTCTTATCAAAGATCATGGAGGGATCTAGGTTTGCATTTCATACATCTCTCCTAGTAATTTATTAATAACATTAATAAAAAGAAAGGATTAATCGATGCGTATGTTCGAAAAATGGATCGCACGCCGTTTGTTATTAAGTGTAAGCCAACAACCGCGCCAAGCGAACGCACATCAACTCCGTTGTTGGTAATCAAGACGAATAAAGGGGAAGGTCCGATACCATTGAAGATCACTGCTCCAAGACCTTTTCCCTACGAATCGAATAAGGCTGTGCCATGGATATACGACATCCATTTTTCTGCCGACAGCGATATCTCTAACATCGCTGGACTTGGGGGCATGACTAGGAGTGGCAGGATCTACACTCCCGAAGATCTTCATGATAAAGCTCCCAAGACTAAAGAAAAGGAAAAAGAAAAAGAGAAAACCGGGGAAACAAGGGTTAGGATACAACCCTAATAAAGATCAAAGGCCGAAGAGGAACCAAAATCCTTCTCGACGTTCTTTAAGCCAGATCTTTAGGAAGGTCGGTTCACAAGCGTCAAGGCTGGTCATCTTCATCAAGTGCTCTTCTTCTTCCGATAGGGATGTATAGACCTGATGACTGTTAGAGATCACTCCTCGGGGACAGCCCGACCCCCGAGCCTCGATAGGGCACATGTTTCCACTATAATTATAATAAAATCGTTCTCTATTCTTTCTTATTGCTTCTTTTCTTGCTTACAATAAATTTCTAGACCACATTATTCTTAACCCTGTTTGAATAAGCATGAATGAAGTTGAAATTGTCTTAATAACAATAAACCCGCATCATTTTTATGCGAAAGTGTGTGTGATAACTTGGAGCACCATTCCTTGGCCTCGACAAGTGCCATCATGGATAAAAAAAAAGAATCCTTTAAAGAACAAAAATCATAAAAACAAAAAAAAAGGCTCGGCAGGAAACCCAAAAAGGGGCTGCGCAAAAATAAGAGCAAAAGACCCGCTAGGAATCCCACGAAAGGGTGACCTAGGCAAAAGTTAGGGTTGCAAAAATAAACAAAAACAAAGGTCCGCTAAGACGCTACAAAAGGGTGTTTTAGGCAAAATAAGGATAATCAAAAAGCGAAAATAAATCCATGATGGTACCATGAGCTGAATTCAAAAAGAAAGGTTCAAGGAAACTATCTAAGTTGTCGAACCACAACGTCAATAACAAGACTTCCTTAACTTCATAAGTGTTTAATCAAACAAGCCTAAACACATAAGCCTACCTTGGCCAGCCATTCTTACAAAAACCATTTTCGAAAAAATAATCCCCTCTAAAACACAAACTTCTGAACAAAAAATGTCTTTCCCTTCTTTTCTCTTGTCCCAAACGATTTTAGAGTAATCTAGCGGAAACATGGAGATATAGTGGTCAATAGGAGGGTTGATACATCTTCTAAAGGAAGGGAAGGATCACTGGGTTGATGACACCAATCTCAATATAACACGCATCATTCCTCGGTTACAGAAATCGGCAGCGCACAGCCCGTCTAGAGGAATGGCAAAAATCCAAACAGAGAAACACATCGGTTAATTCTTTTGAAAAAATAAATCAAATAGAATTAGGTGCATCATACCGCATACATGCATACAGATGATAGGTGTACTGGAAGATCACTTATTCTCTGTTTATCAAAAAAAAAAGAAAAAAAACTCAATACGGCCGTATCCAATTCAGTACGCCCGTATTAAAATTAGGGTTATGCACATATTTTTAACTCAATACGGGCGTACTGAGTTGAATACGCCCGTATTGGCCATAACGGTCACACCAATACGGGCGTATTGAATTCAATACAGCCCGTATTGGCCCCTCCTTTTGTACATTAACGGGAAGGTCAGTACGGCCGTATTAAATTCAATACGGGCCGTACTGACCTACTTTTTTCTATAAATACGTCCCTTTCCCCTCTCATTCTGCACAGCATTCTCATCTCTCTGCATACCTTGTCTGTGAGTGAGTCTGAGATCCCCCTAATTCTGAGAAATGGCCGAGTCATCAAGAAAGAGACAGAGGGTCCCCGCGCAACTCGAAATGACCGCGCGGCATCAAGAGAGGCTGGAGTTCCTTGAGTCGTTCATCTTCCAGTCGTCGAGGGTGCTCGACTTCACCATCCTCCGGGCAATGGAATGGGAGGATGAGGTCAGAGGCTACATCAATGCCATAGGATGGGGATTCCTCCTTGATCCCCACCCTCAGATCTTCCCGACTGCGACGAAGGAATTTCTGGCTACCGTCGGTGTCACAGAGTCGACGAACAGCTTTGGCGCGACAGTCTACTCAGTGGATTTCTGGATGAGGGGAGGATACCGCTCCCTGACACTGGACGAATTCAACGTCCAGGCTGGCTTCTTTCAGCGAGCTGATCAGCTGGAATATCGGGACGCCATCTGTGAGTGCCCCGATAATCTGACCCCGAACGAGATGTGGAGAGAGCTCACGGGTCAGATGGACTACCACGCTGGAGTAAAGGGTACTCGGCTCCCGACGGCGCTCCGGATTTGCCACAAGCTGATCACCGGCTCCATCCATGCCAGACCGAAGAGCCCAGAGTCAGTGACGCGGCAGGATCTACTGGCTCTTTACTGCATGGCCACCGGACAGAGGGCCAACCCCAGATTCTTTTTCCTCGAGCATATAAAGAATCTGGGGGCAAGAGAGGGTAGCGACGCTCGGCGAGGATACATCATGGTCTCCACGCTCCTTTCACGACTCGCCGAGACTTGGGGGTGCCCCGATGGTATAGATGCAGGGGAGTTGGCGCCCAAGCCCATCAATGCTGCCACCCTGATCAACATGAAGATCATTGCCAGGGCAGGGAGGCAATTTGTACGAGCGACCACACACGACACTTTCAGCGAGCTCTTCGAGAACATCGAGCTCCCAGGTGATGTGGACCCGCAGCCAGAGGCCGACACCTCACAGCAGGACAGGGCCTACTTCGATGCTCGTTTCGATGCGTTGCAACAGAGCATCGATACTCGATTCGACATGGCGCAGCACAGTATCGACGCCCTCAGACAGGATTTTGACAGCCTGTCAGTCTGGCTGCATCGTCGCTTCCCAGACCCTCCACAGGATCTACCGGCAGAGGAGTGAAGACCGGCCTCTTTTTCTTACTTTTTGTTTATTTGATGGATCGGGCTGTGCCCCACTTTTCATTGTACAAATCCAATTTCATTTAATGAAATTCTCCACTTTGAATTCAAAGCTCTTTAGCATTTCAATTTCTGTACAGAAAAAGCCAAAAATCGACAAAAAAAGGCAAAATTCAGAAAATCAAACAATCATGCAGAATAACTGAGCCTGGAGAGGCTTGCCGAAATAATACTCCCCAGAGACATCTCAGCTTGCACTCTTAGGCCGAATTCTCAGTGAAAGCTATCAGAGCAAGATCAGCCAGATTCCCTAATGGAAGCATGATCATCCAAACGAAAACATCCAAGTCAAAGAACTCAGACTTCCTCAGTGGAAGATGGCTTTCCAACTCAAGCGACGAGTGAAGCTAAGCCTGCAGAGGCTTTCTAAATAATACTCTGGGATACACAAGATCCTCAATTCCCATTCGCCTACTCAGAGGCACTCCTTCAAAAAGAGAAAATCCAAAAAGATTAATACCCATTCCCCAAGCGGAATTCGGTATTCAGATACACACCCAGCGTCAAGATAATCCGCCTAACAGAAGAGGCCAATCAAGATCAATACGACAGAATCCCCCAGCGGATAACAGCCTACACAGAGGCAACAAAACCAGAAAAATAAAAAAGAGTCACCCGAACAAGGATAACCGGGATACTCCACCAACGTCGAAAGGACGTCAACCAATCATAAGGCACCGCTCACCCCAGAAAGAGCATCTTCGTGTCTACATCCCCAAGGAATCAGAATTTCCCCAGTGGGCACCAACTACGCAATGGAAAGTTGGGACACAAGAACCTATGAGTAACTGCACATCCCCTAGACGGATCCCTGTGTTATCCAGCCCTCAGCGGCACAAAAATCAAAAACTACCGTCGAAGCAGCATCGTGGACTGTGGAGACAAAATCATCTCAAATCCCTGGAGAGGGCAAACTCACGCTACCAAAGTGACCAGAAGCACGGAGGTATGCAACCCTGGGGAGGGCAAACCGCAGACCCTAGAGAGGGCAAACTCACGCTACCGAGGTTGTCAGAAACACCGAAGTATGCAACGAGCCTGGAGAGGCGACGACTAATACTCAGCTACCGACGTCGTCAGAAACACGGAGGTATGCAGCTACCAAGGTTGTCAGAAACACCAAGGTATGCAACGAGCCTGGAGAGGCGACGACTAATACTCAGCTACCGACGTCGTCAGAAACACGGAGGTATGCAGCTACCGAGGTTGTCAGAAACACCAAGGTATGCAACGAGCCTGGAGAGGCGACGACTAATACTCAGCTACCCCGTCGTTAGAAATACGGAGGTATGCAGCTGCCGAGGTTGTCAGAAACACCAAGGTATGCAACGAGCCTGGAGAGGCGACGACTAATACTCAGCTACCGACGTCGTCAGAAACACGGAGGTATGCAGCTGCCGAGGTTGTCAGAAACACCAAGGTATGCAACGAGCCTGGAGAGGTGACGACTAATACTCAGCTACCGACGTCGTCAGAAACACGGAGGTATGCAGCTACTGAGGTTGTCAGAAACACCAAGGTATGCAACGAGCCTGGAGAGGCGACGACTAATACTCAGCTACCCCGTCGTCAGAAACACGGAGGTATGCAGCTTCCAACGTCGTCAGAAACACGGAGGCATGCAGACCCTGGAGAGGGCAAACTCACGCTACCGAGGTTGTCAGAAACACCGAAGTACGCACGAGCCTGGAGAGGCAACGACTAATACTCAACATGGAGAGGCTACTCGACAGTTTTCCCACCTGAAGACACTACAAGTTGGAAGGGTGGCTTACTCCCCGGACAATTGGGTCAACTCCTTTACTTGTCAACCAGTACACCAAAAAGCTGTTCGACTAAGTAAAGGGGGGGCAGCTGTAGACCCCTAAAATTGTCCGGGTCGGAAATAAAGCTCAAAGACTCTCAAAGACCGAAGGAAAGTCAGCCGGAAGGACTCCTAGAAGACCCTAGGATAATTCTTTGTAGGCCTAGAAGTCTTAGAATAGCTTAAAATAAGGGTATGCAAGGATTGGAGCTCAATACACCCTCCCAGAGGTTCAGTACGGCCGTACTGAGCCATTTGAACTGCAATACGGCCGTACTGAACTCAATACGGCCGTACTGAAGATTTTGAACTTCAGTACGGCCGTACCAAATTCAATACGGCCGTACTGTAGTTCAAAAACCCAGTACGGGCCGTATTGACCCCCCCAGGCCGTATTGCGCCTCAATCCTATAAATAGGACGTCATTGGCACGTCCTTCCACACTTTTTACACATTCCTCAACCCTCCTACTGAGTATTCTTGGGTTTTTGAGCTATTCTCTGCCCTAGAAATCTCTCTGGGAGCCGATCCGACGAAGTTCTTGAGTCACGAGCCATTAACTTGAGATTCGAACAAGTCGAAGGGAAATCTCTCTGATTTCCATAGTAAAAATTATCTTTAGGGGAAAGGAGCGAGTGGACGTGTAGTGGGAAGGAGCGCCAAAAAGCCTCCTAACGTTGTTCTGATATATATAAAAGCCCGCTTCGGAGGTTTCTTTCTAAATCCTTTCTTTTACCGCTTCTATTACTTTTGATTGTTGCATTGCATGTTTAGAGCTTTCATCATGTAAATATTTTATCTATAATCGTTTCTAATAAATAGGGGTAATTTAGTAACTTTATACTTTTATTTATGAAATAATCCGTCATAGGGAACCCGAAAGGGGCGTTGTGGGGTGCTAACACCTTCCTCGCACGTAACCGACTCCCTTACCCGACTCTGGTTGTAATGGCCAAGGTTGATTTATGAAAATCAATTGCCTTATATCTTTTTCCAATGTTTTGAGTAAAATATTGGTGGCGACTCCAAGAACCCTTCTTTTTACGAAAACCGCTAATCTATGGAGGGTCCCGTTTGGGATTAACATAGGTTGGTGAGAATCATTTAATAAGTATTGTTAGTTCGATGAGGTCTCAGTTTGAGAATAAGTCGCTATAACAATCCATCATTTTTCCAAAACTTTAAAAAAGAGTCCTACCATCGTCGCGAATGCTAATGTCCGTTTCGGCGGGTGGCGACACAAAGGAAAGAAAAACCTCATTTTTTAGGAAGGAGATTTGGATTGACTTCATTTGAGAAAGGAAAGATTTCCTTCTCAAAGAAAGTCTAAACTCAATCCAAGAGGAGATGGTCCCTTTCAGATCCTCCAAATAATCAATGATAATGCTTACAGGTTAGATCTTCCTAGTGATTATGGAGTAAGTAACACTTTTTAATGTTAGTGATCTTATTCCCATTGCAGGTTATGATGAGGAAGATAACCCTACAGATTTGAGGACAAATCCTTCTCAAGTGGGAGGGGATGATAGACCATGGGCTAAGGGCCTAATCACTAGAGCTATGGCCAGGAGCATACAAGCAGAGTGGGATATCTTGAAGACCAGTGGGCTTCTTAAGCCCAAGGTACTCTTCACTTGGACTATTCTATCATGAAGAGAAAGTCTAGTTCTACTTGTGTATATTTTGTACATAGTTCTCTTGTATAGGGTTATTTTTGCCTTTGTATTTGTGAGACACTTTGTCATTTTATTAGTCATTGTATATTGATTCTAGGGTGGGTTACTTGGAGAGTTTGACTCCATTTAACCTCCTTTGTTGATACACTCATTTTCTATTTTTTCAGTAGTAGAAGTGGGGTGGCATTTAGCAATGCTTGAGGGTGTGACTAGTAGTTGGGCCAGAATTGGGCCTAGGAAAAATTTTACATATTGGACTCATTTTGCTCCTAATTTTTCATAGATTTGATTTAGCTAGGTCTCATCATCATTGGATGAACCTAACTAAACCAAATCAAACATTTTTGAAATAACCAAAGTGAGCAAAATAGAGTCTTGGCTGCCCACCTTGCCTAGTCTCTTTGTCTTGGTCGAAATCGCTTTTTACTCTCTTCAAGCTTAGAAGCTTGTAGCACATGTTTCTCCTTAGCTTGCTTGGGAAGCAAGCTAAGTGAGAAGCTTGCTCCACAAGTTTCTAAACCTTGGACGGTCAAGTTAACCTCACCATGGTTCCTAGTGAACCATGGTTAAGATTAGCTTACTCTCCAAGCTACCTCTCCTTATAAATTTGTAATTCCTACATTCTAGCTCACTTTTAACATTGATGAGATTTAGAATTTAGAATTCTCTCTCATTCTCAAGAGTCCAATTCCGTGGAGAACTCTCTCTTAGTTCTCTCTCAAAGGTTCTTCAACCTTGAAGCTTGGTTCCTTAAGCTCCTTCACCTTCTTCAAGAGGTAACTGAACCTCTTTGGATGTTTCTCCAAGTGTTTCCGCCATCTTCAAGGAGTACAACCTCAAGGAGCAAGGTCGTTTAAGGTGGAACTATGAAGAATCATCAACCGTTCTTCACTAGTTCTATCAAGAACTCTAGCTCTTTGAAGAAACACTCGTACACGTAAAAAAAAATCTCCCTGATTCTCTTTCTTCCCAAGGAACACCAAGTCGGCATCGGCCCGATTGTCAGCTTTACAACATTTTAGCATCACCGGGTAGGGATCCTAGTCCTCCCATCGGGCCAATGTACAACGTTTCATCAAACCCTCAATGACACTTCTCTGATAAAAACGCTAAAAGTAGGCCAAAACATCCCCATCCACCCATTCGTATTCGAGAATCTCACAAGGGAAACTTCTGCCTATAGTCCCGAGCCTCCATCTCGACATCGGGAAGGGTCGATCTAGAAGATTTCGAGTCATTAGAGGTGCCATCATCCGAGAACATTCTCGAGTTAGACTCCGACACATCCCCTTCTCGGCTTATAGTTGGACCATCAGAACCAGACGAGGACCCACTAAACAGGAGCACCTCATTGATTAATGCCATTTCAAATCACCCTAAGAGACCCGACCGACCGATAACGTAACACCACACACATAAACGTACCTCGACGAATGCAACAACAATATATAAGAAGATTCACCTCTTTGGTACAGACAAAGGAGCGCACGTTGTCACTAACATTGACTCCTTTATATAGGCCCCAATAATCAAGGAACGAAGAGTCGCAACTCCCGCGAGCACGGTCAGATCTCCTTTCATCCAACAGCTACAAACACGAGACACTTCATTTCAGAACGGATCCCAACAACTACTAAAACACTTGCACACCTCAGCCTTAAAAACGAAGCGACACCCCTAAATGTTACACAGTACAACCCTTTGGCCCCGAATGACACATCATCCAAACGACCGGCCAACCCCTATCACCCGAGCCTTGTTCCGAACCCCTTCATCTTGCATCCTTGGGTTTAGGGGCGTAGTGTACTAGTCAGGCTGCACACCCTCCACCCCTTCTGGCCCTCGCCACAACCAAACACCCCTTAGGCCCTCGTTGTGGCCGAGCAACCCCTCGACTCCCAAAGCATCCGAACAACCCTTTCGGCCAGAAGTGAGACTGAATAGGTAAAAAATCACACCCATGGAACACCCACTACTCTTAGCAATAAGAAGGACGAAATACTTGGGAGCTAGGAAGGCCGAATACCTCGGCCAATGAACATGCCAAATGGGTACTCGGCATGACAAACAAACTGGGATAAAATAAAGCAAACATTAGGTATACTAAATGATCCACATCAGCTGTGATTAAGAAATAAAATGATGTGCACCAGCCCAATAACTCAGAAAGCCCGTCAGGCCCAAAAACGTCACTATAAATATAGTAGTGATGGGACTGATGGGACAAGTATGATTATTTAATACAATAGCCTTTATTGCTCTGTGACAAATACTCATTTGAGCGTTGAAGTGCCTTTGCTGGTACCTTCCCCACCACTTGGAGTCAGGACTCGACCAACACTTGGGATTTCGAAGACTAGTCAACAGGAAGAACAAAAGAAGTGTTTCGAATAGGAACATGATGCTTTTATAAGAATGTATATACCACATGCATGAGAATATACATAAATCATATCCACACATAGAACTCGTGCAAAATTTGCTACGTACATCTTTTGCATATGATATATTATTACAAAGCCTTGAACAGGCATGTTGTTAGTGATGGGTGGTAACTGAAAGGAATCAGATTTCCAATTGGTAAGTTGATGAGAAAGGACATGAGGCATGTCATATAGAAAGCATTGGCAATGGCGCTTCTTGTTTAAGAACATTAATAACCTGTTCTGCCTTTGGCCTTTTCTTGTGGTCTTGTAGGGTACACCACAGTCCCACAGTAAGCAAGCATATCATTTCATTCACATCAAAATCCCTATTCAATCCCTCATCAGCAGCATTCAAAATATTCCCATCCACATAGTGTTTCCATGCCCAATTCGTCAAAGGCACATGATTATTCTCCCCATCCTGATAAGTCCTCCTTCCACATGCTATCTCCAAAGCCACAACCCCAAAACCATACATGTCTGATTCCTTGCTAGCCCTGCCTTCCTTTACATATTCCGGAGCCAGGTAACCATATGTCCCCACCACCTTTGTCTTCTGAGTCCTCAATCTTGGATCCACCAACTTTGCCATCCCAAAGTCACTAAGTTTAGTATTAAAATCTGTGTCCAACAAAACATTAGATGACTTAATATCCCTATGAAGAACACACTGCTCCGCGTCTTCATGAAGATAACGAAGTGCTCTAGCCACACCTAACGCTATCTTGTATCTCACACCCCATGTCAAAGTTCTTCTAGTTCCAAAGACGTGAGTGTCAAGGCTTCCATTAGTCATGTACTCAAAAACCAGTAACAACTCCCCTTCTTCGTGGCACCACCCCATGAATTGCACAAGGTTTCTATGTATAAGACGACTTATAATCTTCACCTCGTTCGTAAATATGTTCTCCGAGTCTTCAACATTAGAAAAAATCCTTTTCACAGCAACCACGCGCCCTAAGTCACTCAGAAACCCTTTGTAAACTTCTCCAGAGCCACCTTCTCCGAGCCTTCTATCATCTGCAAACCCGTTGGTGGCTGCGACTAATTCCTTATAACCAAACCTTCTAGGCATGGCTCCTCTATCCAAGTCATCAAAACCACCCTCGGTACTTCTTTTATTGACGATGAACAAGATCAACCAAGAAACACCAAGGACCACGAGCACAAAAGAAATAGAACAAGCCACTGCAACAACTACTACTTTGACTTGAAACTTGTATTTAATCACGATGCCATCATGTTCTTTGTTCACCTCCAAACGCGTGGAGTTCAATGATGAAGTGAACTCCCATGAATGAATAATATTTTCCTCATTGGACGCACCGGTTGCACCCGAAAAACCAAAAGTCACCCACTCTGGAAGAAATTCCGCTAGGTCAATCTGGTGTGAAAGAGAATTGTTAGGCGTAAAACCAGTGGTATTTCCATCAAAGTACCACGACACAGAAAGTAGTTTTGCTGAAGCATTGTAAGTAATCAACGCATGCACCATGTTCCCTATGTTGCTCTCAATATCAAACAAGGAAGTAGCAAGGGACACCAAGGAGTTGTTGTTGATCCCCACGTGGCGCATTTGTGGATCACTTAATTCGTTTACGAAAGTGTCAAATTCGACGGCAACAATGTTTTGCGTGTCACCGTATAGGCCAAGACCACCACCACCTGAATTAGGCGGAATAGGGTATGCAAGAGGTGCCACGTAGAAGGCAAAGCCGTCACCGTAGTTGTTTTTTGCGGACACGTCGATAGTGAAGGAAAAACGAGTGGAAAAGTGAGTGACATTTCCATTAGAAGAGTTTTTGAGGCGCAGAGGTTGGGCATAGATAGCTCGTCCCACTCCGTTGTTGACGAGTGAGTTGAGAACTAGGGTTCCGTTCTCAATCTTTGTTACGCCTGTGTATCCAACGAAGCTTGCGCTTTCAGTATCGTTGAAATTAGCTATGTTGAAGGAAAGTGGTTGAACTATTGGAAGGACAAGGGTGCGCAAAAGAAGAAAAGTTTTCAAGTAGTGCAAACATATGGAGGTTGACAATGACATCATGGTTTATTACCACTCACTCTAGGCCGATTCGGTGTTGTCTCTTGTATTTGTAGGCAAGATATATGGAACCGGCTCATTTATATTCCATTGCCGTAAATAATAATAGGATAATTTTGTGAGCAAAAAACATTATAAAAGGATGAATAATATTTATGGAACCCTAACTTTGAAATGGTCATAACTCATGACTTGGAATGGTTCAAAAGAATATTTATTCCTGAAATGCTAAAACCGAGACTTTCCTCCATTTTTTTATATTTAAAACTATATATATATATATATTTTAAGGTTTTAACCCCTATTTTGGTTTTGACTCTAACAATACCTTAAACTCATTAAATAATTAGAATTGCATGCCGTGTAGTAAAATCAAGAATAGTATTAGGTTGATTACATAATTTAAACTGTGTTTTGTATTCAAAATTTATCTTACATGAAAAATGTTATTAAATTGGCTTTAATATGAGAAAATATTATTAGTTTGGGACAGTTAACTCTATAATACATTATTAATTTATTTATTTTATTCTTAATTTGGTGTGCACAATAAGAATTCTTAAGTTGGTATTTAATTATATATACACTAAATTAAGAGTGTGATACACGTGTAAAGATTAAATTAAAAATATTTTATATGTACAAGGACCTAATAAAAAATGTGCAAGAGGGCCAATAGTAACAATAATCTCTATATCAATAACAATTAAATGTATAAAGATTGATAATAAGGTGTTGTGTAGTGGCACACCTACGTATATCTCAGGTAATGCATTCAAACTTCCTCACTATAAGGATATACATGTATAACTTCCTCACTATAAGGATAATACATGTATGTGTATAGGGCTATTAGTTTTTGTCTCCTCTAAATTTATATTTTCAACTTATTATCCTTAAATTCTCAACTTTTTAATTAAATTGTGTTTTTTTTAATGTAATATTTATGTCTATATATATATATATATATATATATATATATATATATATATATTTTTTTTTTTTTTTTTTTTTTTTTTTTTTTTAAATTTTCTATACTGTTTCTACTGACTGAAGGTCTTAGGTTCACTACTGATTTGTGTATAAATACCAAATTAAAAATTTATAACACAAGTGGGATTTAAATCGAGTCATTCAGCTAGGATCGTGGCTTGAAGTTCAAGAAAGAATTGCATGCCGTACGTGTAGTATCAAGAATAATATTATTTTCTCATACGTTTTTATTTCACGTTTCTGTACTTCTTTTCCACCATCTATTCTCTTGTTTCGCGGAAAAGCGTGTATGAATAACATTACTCTTAAATCAACGGTCATGTTTGACACACCTTGCGTATTATTAAACGCTTTATGGAAAATATGTTAACAACGAAATGCTTTACAAATTACAATTTTGATTTTTCATTGTAGGTGTTTTGATCAGATATTAATTAAATTAATGGTTGTCATAACCCGAAAAATTTCATTCTTACGACTAATGGCTTGAACTACCGTTTTGAAAGATCTCATTAATAAAGGAATGCTCGAAGTCTAGACTAATTCCTAATTATTGATTTTTAAAATAGGTTCATGGAGTCGCTACTAATATTTTACTTAAAACATTGAAAAAAGAAAGGATTTTTTTGAAAATTTAATTTTGGCCTTAATAACCAAGATTGGATTCTGGGTCGATTATGTGTAAAGAAAGTATTAAGCACTCTACGACACCCTAAATCGGTACTTTATGACGAAATTAGCATACTAATGAATAATAGTTTAAATATCTAATTTCCTTTATTAATGGTTATTTACATGCATGAAATCTAAATTACACGAATTATCCTAAGATGTTTACACAGTTATTCCTTTTATTTGGAGAAATACTTATCAAAATAAGAAAGTAAAGGGAAGAGAAAAGTATTGACTGAAAAACCTCTTGACCGAACTTTATTAATTCTTCAAGTATGGAGATTGTTAGGTATTTTTTGGCTACCCTTCACACTACAGATTGCCTCCCAAATCTCAAGAAATACAATAAGAGGGAGAGAAAGAGTTTTCAAGCTATATGGGATTTTCTCAGATCATTTTTCGATCTCCTGAACAGTGCCTGACGCGGCTACTTATAAACGTCGGAACGGCCCATTCTGGATTTTAAATTTTACTCGTAACAAACTATGTCAGAGCGGCCCGTTCTGGATTGGGAACAACCCGTTATGACCTAGGGTTTCTAAGCCTTTTGTTGAGGTTGGAACAGCCTGTTCTAATTTGGGAACGGCCCGTTCCGGGCTCCTAATTCACCCTTATTGGGCTTTGGGCCTCCTGATGTCTTGTCGTGTTATTTCTATCCTTTCAAGGACTTCTTTTCTTCACGATCGATGTCCATTTCTTTGTTTATGGGTTCAGAAAAAATTAGGTGTCTATAGATGCCCTTTTTTACTTGTCCTTTGGGATAGCTAGCTGTTTTCTTTTCTAAAGACAAGTAAAGACGTAGACATTTCGTCCGAGTTTTCTCTCTATCTCTTCGTGTTGGTGCTTCCAAGTCGATTTCTTCGAATAGGTGGATTTACCTATATCCTTGCCTTTTTCAGAATAGCTAAGTGTTGGGGTTGCGTATTTTGTTGGGTAACAAGGGTGACAAACTGTACATCTGATCTTCTATCTTCGGGTAGACGCTTTATGCCATTTGCTCAATTTTGTGATAGTGTGCCCCTTATTCTTAGCTTGCTAAAGAGGGAGTATGTTCTGAGCTCAGCCTCTCCAGGCTGGACTGATATTAAGGCTTCAACCGACCTATTTCCGTTCTTGTACTAGCTAGTTTTGAGGGTCCAACAACCTTTGGTGGATGCTCCTATATTTGACTTGAGGTACTTGATGGTGCCCTCGTTGTCGCTCACTGATATGAGAGGCTCGACGACAGCTCTCAATCGAGATGAGTATTGACGTCCTTTGTAAAGGTGGACCACGGAGCCTTTGATGGATGCTCGACGACGCTCCTTGATTTGAATTGAGGTACTCGATGGTGCCCTCGTTGTCGCTCATTGATTTGAGAGGCACGACAGCGGCTCTCATCGAGATGAGTATTAACGTCATTTGATGGAAGGTGGCTTCGTTCCATGCACGCCCTTGATCTTGGTTCAACAAGGAGACTCCAAAGAAGATGGAAAGATGGTGGTGATGTTGGTGGAAGCACAAAGTGAGGATGGTTTGCTCAAGGTTGTTTCATCCAAGTGTAGGATGAAACCTATTTAGGGTTTTGCTCTCTTAGGGTGGAGATGGGAGGAGGTTAGCCAAAGGCAACCTAGAAACTAAGGGAGAGTTGGTGTTTAGGGTGGTGGTGGTCACGCTCAAAGGGGAGGAAGGTGTTTGGTGGGGTGTTGCTCCTTTTGGCTAGCTCACTTCACTAAGGTAGGTGAAGGCCAACCAAGGAAGGCCAAGCTCAACTCACTCATGGTGGTTTAGGGAGGAGGAGAAGGGAGGGGCCGTGGAGTACCTAGAGACTATGGAAGAGAAGTTGAGGCAAAAAAAATGCACACTCAAATTCAATATATCCAAAGTATGTACAAGGTGATAGGCTAGGGTATAAATAGGAGTGCTAGCATCTAGGGTTTCATTTGGTGTTGCATTGGCCGAAATTCATCAAGCCAAATGCATACTAAATGAGATGCAAATTAACCCTAGATGCTACTTGGTGGCCAAGTTTGGCATCTAAGGGTTTAGGTTGGCTACAACAAGGTGCATGATAAGTCTATGCACCTTGGCCCTCCAATTGGGCCTAAGCCTACCTAACACCAAAAATGTCCAAACAATTCCACTAAGTGTGCGTCACCCTCCTAATGGACACGCCTAGCCCATTTTGAAATTAACCTAAGCATCTAAACACCCCAAAATACAAGGGCAAAATGGGAAATACAAAGAAATAAACCCTAGGACTAAAATACCCCAAAATACAAGGGTAAAAATGGAAAACAAAATAAATCCTAAACTAATGAAGCTTAGGAGAGTATTAGTACTCTATTATCATGAGGAGAGTGTCCCTTGGTGTGTGAACACCCTCCTCCTCTTCAACCCTCCTAGCCATGGACCTAGTCATGGGGCCCACATGAGTCTTCAAGGATGGTCCTCCATCATCCCCTCCTTCTTGAGAAGCATCTGTCCTCAGATTAGAATCTTCATGTAATTCCTCAGCTCCTAAAAATGGTGTAAGATCACAAACATTAAAAGTGGAGCTTGTGCCATACTCAGAAGGAAGATCTAATGTGTATGCATTATCATTTATTTTATGAAGGACTTGGAATGGTCCATCTCCCCTAGGGTTGAGTTTGGACATTCTTTGAGTAGGGAATCGATCCTTCCTCAAATGAAGCCAAACCCAATCGCCAACCTCAAAAGTAACTTTCTTTCTACCCTTGTTGTATTTGGCATATTTTTCAGTTTGCTTTTCAATTTGCCCTTTGATCTTTTCATGGTATTTCTTAATGAATTCTGCCCTAGATACTCCTTCTTTGTGAAACAATGAAGGGGTATTAGGGAGAGGCAAGAGATCAAGAGGGGTGATGGGGTTAAAACCATATACAACTGCAAAGGGAGAAAGATTAGTAGTCTTATGGACTACCCTATTGTAAGCAAATTCAAGGTGGGGAAGACAATCATCCCAAGTTTTCTTATTGCCTTTGAGGAGGACCCTCAACAAAGTGGATAGGGATCTATTCACTACTTCAGTTTGGCCATCAGTTTGGGGATGACAAGTAGTGGAATAGAGAAGCTTAGTTCCTAGTTTTTCCCATAATACTTTCCAAAAATGGCTAAGGAACTTAGTATCCCTATCAGACACAATTGTTTTGGGTAACCCATGCAATCGGACCACTTCCCTAAAGAATAACTTAGCAATATAGCTAGCATCATCCACTTTGTGGCATGGTATAAAATGAGCCATTTTGCTAAAACGGTCCACTACCACAAAGATAGAATCAAATCCCCTTTGAGTCCTTGGTAGCCCAAGCACAAAATCCATGCTAATATCTACCCAAGGGGAGCTAGCTATAGGAAGAGGAGTATAGAGTCCATGAGGCATTACTTTGGACTTTGCTTTCAAACAAGTGATGCACTTGGAGCAATGCCTTTGGACATCTATTCTCATGTGTGGCCAGTAGAATTTAGCTTTTAAGAAGCTTAAGGTTTTATCAACCCCAAAATGGCCCATGAGTCCCCCTTCATGGCTTTCTTTGACCAAAAGCTTCCTAATGGATCCTTGGGGTATACAAAGTTTTCCCATTCTAAAAAGATACCCCTCAAGAAGGTAGAATCCATCAAAAGGCTTTTGTAGACACTTGGCATAAGTGGCTTGGAAATCTCCATCAAGCTCATACAATTCCTTTACATCATCAAAGCCAAGGATATGAGTTCCTAGGGTAGAAAGCAATGTGTGCCTTCTTGAAAGAGCATCAGCTACCACATTGCTCTTTCCCTTCTTATATTTGATGATGTAGGGGAATTGTTCAAGGTATTCCACCCACTTTGCATGTCTCTTGTTCAACTTCCCTTGCCCTCTAAGATACTTGAGTGACTCATGATCAGTGTGAATGACAAATTCCTTAGTCACTAAGTAGTGCTCCCAAACTTGGAGAGCTCTTATGAGGGCATAGAGTTCTTTGTCATAGGTGGGATAGTTCAAGGTAGCCCCATGGAGTTTTTCACTAAAGTAGGCTATAGGGTGACCACTTTGAAGTAACACAGCACCTATGCCAAGCCCAGATGCATCACATTCTAGCTCAAAGGTTTGTTCAAAATTAGGTAGAGCTAGAATGGGTGCATTGGTGAGTTGCTCTTTAAGGGTTTTAAAAGCTTTTTCTTGAGCTTCACCCCAAAGGAAAGGTACATCCTTCTTAACAAGCTCATTAAGAGGGGATGCAAGTGTGGAGAAGTCTTTTACAAATCTTCTATAAAAGCTAGCCAAGCCATGAAAGCTTCTAATTTCTCCAACACTCTTTGGGGTGGGCCATTCTTGAATAGCCTTTATTTTCTCAGAGTCAACTTGGACTCCTTCTTTGCCAACAATGAATCCTAAAAACTTCACTTGTTCTTGACAAAATGTACATTTTTCAAGGTTGGCATAAAGGTGGTTGACTCTAAGAATTATTAAGACTTGCCTTAGATGTTCAAGATGTTCATCTAAGGTCTTACTATAGATAAGTATGTCATCAAAGTAGACGACAACAAACTTACCTATACAATCCCTAAGAACATGATTCATTAAACGCATGAATGTACTAGGGGCATTAGTGAGGCCAAAAGGCATCACTAACCATTCATATAAACCAAACTTGGTCTTAAAAGCGGTTTTCCACTCATCACCTTCTTTAATTCGAATTTGGTGATAACCACTTTTAAGGTCAATTTTGGAAAATACAATTGCCCCATGCAATTCGTCTAACATATCATCTAGCCTAGGGATTGGGTGCCTATATTTTATTGTAATGTTATTGATGGCTCTACAATCAGTGCACATCCTCCATTTGCCATCTTTCTTAGGCACCAAAAGAACGGGGACGGCACAAGGGCTAAGGCTCTTTTGAACCCATCCCTTCTTCAACAAGTCATCAACTTGAGATTCTATCTCTTTGGTCTCTTGGGGATTAGTCCTATAGGCAGGCCTATTAGGAAGACTAGCCCCCGGAATAAGGTCTATTTGATGTTCTATCCCTCTTAAAGGTGGAAGTCCACTTGGAACTTCTTGAGGAAATAGATCATCAAATTCTTTTAGAAGTTGTTGAACCTTAGGAGGTAGAGACTCAAGTTCATGACTAGTGGCAGCAAGTGTCTCTTTGAAGTAGAGAAGGTATAAGGGTTGTTCACATAGAAGGGTTTGTTTAATGTCACTTTTAAGGGAAAAATGACTTCTATGTACAACTTCCTTAGAGGGGACACTAGCCTCTAAGCTTGATACCTTCTCTTTTCTTTCTTCATTCTTTTGTTTTTGCTTTTGTTTTCTTTTTGTTTTTTCTTCTTCTTCTTTTTTGGCTTTCATTTTGACTTGGTCCTCATTCACTTGTGAAGGTGATAGAGGACACAAGACAATTTTCTTTCCTATATGATGGAAACTTATCTTATTGGTGAGGCCATCATGGATGGTTTTCTTGTCAAATTGCCAAGGCCTCCCAAGTAAAATATGACTAGCATCCAATGGCACTATATCACATAGAATTTCATCCTTATACTTGCCAATGGAGATAGGTATATTTACTTGTTGGTTAACTACAATCCCTCCTTCCTCATTGATCCATTGCAATTTGTAAGGTTTAGGATGAGGGAGAGTAGTTAAGGCTAACTTGTTAACTAATCTAGTACTACAACAGTTACAACTAGATCCACTATCCACAATGAGAGAACAAGTGTTGTCAAAAACTTTACATCTTGTGTGAAACAAGTTTTCTCTTTGGGATTGGTCTAAGTCACTAGATTGGTTACCAAGGAGCCTTCTTACCATTAATAAGTCTCCTTCACATGGGTAAGTTTCTTCCGCGGATGCTAAGACTTCTTCTTCATCACTTGAAGATGAGGAAGTAGCTTCATCAAGGCTACTATAGTGATCTTGACCTCTTAAAATCATGGTTTTCTTGGTGGGACATTGTGAAGCAATGTGCCCACGGCCAAGACACTTGAAGCACTTGATATCACTTGTTTTAGTGTCTTTGGAAGGTGCCCTTTTAGAAGTTTCTTTTTCTTTTTCTTTGGGAAAAGGTTTGGAAGAAGGACCCTCCTTCTTAAAATTCTTGGAATAAGATGGAGTGGAGTCTTTTCGAAAAGATTTTCTTTTTAGTTGATGCTCCACTCTTGAACAAAGTTGAACTAATTCATTCAAATCCCTATAAGGCAAAAGTTCAACTTTGTCCCTTATTTCAAGGTTTAAACCACTTTGAAATCTAGAAATTGTGGTCCTTTCTTCTTCCCTTATCCCAGCTCTCATCATGAGTAGCTCCATAGATTGCCTATATTCTTCCACACTTGATGACCCTTGTTTCAATCTTTGGAGCTTATCCATAAGCTCACGGTCATAGTATGGAGGAATATGCCTCCTTCGCAAGGCACTACGAAGCTCATTCCAATATTGAATTGGAGGCTCATGGTTTATTCTTCTTTCCTTTTCTAGGGAAGTCCACCAATACATGGCATGCCCTTGGAAGCTAAGGGTAGCCAAAGAAACTTTTCTCTCTTCTTTCACTCCATGGCAAGAGAATAATTGTTCTACTTTCATTTCCCAATCAAGATAACTTTCAACATTATCTTTGCCATGAAATAGAGGAAGAGTGATGTTAGTTTCTTTGGTGGAAGACTCCCTATGCCTATGGTGCCTAGGTGGTCTTTGATAATAACCATCATTGTGATGACTACTATAAAAGACATCACTTGGAGGGGAGGTATGGTGCCCCTCCTCTTCGTGAATAGTTGAAGGGACAGAAACCCCTTTGCCCTTTGAAGACTTAGGAGAAGTGCCTCTTGGTTTAGAACCACTAGCCTCTCCTCCCACAACTAACCTAGTTAGCAACCTTCTTATTTCTTCATTATTTCTTTCTTGCTCTTTTTCTTTTCTTCTAATTTCTTCCTTTCTTTTTATATTTTCTTCCTCTTTTCTTCTTAGGTAATCTTTCAATTGCCTAAGCTCATCCCTAACACTAGACCTAGAACTATGCGAATTATGACCATGTACACTAGAATGCTCACTCATCTTTGATCAAAAGGTTTTCACAAAATTTTCACAAAGAGTTAAAAAGGTTTTCACAAAGATTGAGTGATAAAAAGGTTTTCACAAAAAGTTTTAAAGGTGCAAGATAAGTAGAAAAGGCCTAAGTATACAAATTGAACCTTCAAGGGGAGGTGGACTACAAAGAATCACTTAATAACCAAGCCCTTTTCAAGTAAAAATCACTAAGCCTTTTTACCTTTCTTACAAAAAAAACAATTTTGACACTACCAAGTGTGTGTGTGCACGCACCCCTAGTAGGCAACAAAAAAGTTAAGCCTTCTAAACATTTTGGAAGCAAAAGTAAAAAAAACCTAGACAATTATACTAGTAAAGCTATAAAGCATGCAATGGAAAGCAATTTAAAACATACACTAGTCGGGGTCCTAGTGAAGGTTTTCAAATCACCTTCTCTACACGCTCTAAAACCCAAGTTGAAGAGGTTTAAAATGGTCAAAATTACAAACCAAATGGAAGAGATGAATGGCCTAAAACAAAGGGGCCGAAAGCAAGTAAAACAATGTAAACAAGAAAATAAGTCTTCAAACTCCTCCTCTTGTGGTTCCTTCACAATGAGCAAACGTGTTAGCACCTCTCCAAAGTGTTTACTCTCCTTTTGGTTTAGTGAAAACCCTTCCAAAGGCTAGGTTGGGTTTTGGTTCACTCCTCCACTCAATCCACCAAAGGATTGCTACTTTGCTAGATAGGTGCTTCACCTTCAATTAATGAAAACCAACCAAGAGCAAGAGTTCCAAAAAAAAATAAAAACTGAAAAGGATAAATTATGAAAGGCTAAACTCAGATAGAATAAGTTGAGACAAAACAAAAGAGGCCAAAAGAAAGACAAGCAAAAAATTAAGACTCAATCAATAAAAGATAGCACTCAAAAGAATAAACCTAGAATGGCACTAGAATGGGTTTGTGTTTAAGTTTCACTTGCTTAAGTCTTTTAGTGTTTTCGGTCCAGCCAAGGTATAAGTCCCAAAAAAATATGTCCAAATTGTCAAATGTCCAACTCCAAATGCAAAGGTAATGGTCCAAGTCCACAAGTCTAGCAACAAGTCCTTTTTGTCCAATAAATTTTTTTTTTGTCCAAGATTTTTGTTCTTGTTCTTTTTGGTCACGGCAATTGGCTTTTTAATTGTCCTTGGGTCCAATTTTTTTTTTTTAAATTTTCAGCCCAATTTGTTGCTTAGGTTTTGCACTTGTGGTGGCACAAAAATTAGGTCAAATTCTTAGGAGAAGGAGACAAAGACAAGTGGCGTTTTCTTAGAGGTTTATAGGGAATATTTTTGAGTGGAAATGGTTTTGTACTATTAGGTCAAGTTGTTTAGCACAAAATGTCCAGCACACCTCTTAGATTCTTTTAGGGTTCTTGGCAAACAAGAAATCAACTTAAACAAGTGAAAATGCAAGGGTAAGGTGGGCGGTTTTTAGCATGTGCAAGAAGTTCACACATGGAAAATCATGGCAACATATAGAACATGCTAGAAGCTAATAGCATGCATGAATGACCTAGATAGTATTCTATATGGCACGCCCACTTAAGATGTATGCATCATGGTATTTTTCATGTTTTCATGCAAGGTGTTTGGGCACATACAAGGATATAATGGAAGACAAAATATAGGAGGTAAAAATGACAAAACTATAGGTAGATTCCAAAAACAAAATGCATGAACATGTGATACTCAACCTATCATGGAATATGACAACCCTAAAAAAAACAAGGAAACCTAAAGCATCAAGGAAGGTTCAAGGAAGCAAAATATGAACCAAAAACACAAAGAAAATATTCGGTCACAAGGAGAAGGAGAAGAAATGACCGAATCAAAAGAGAGAACCAAGAAGACTCAAAGAAAGACAAAGAAAGAAAACGTTTACCCTTGAAGAACCATGGCTCTAGATACCACTTGATGGAAGGTGGCTTCGTTCCATGCACGCCCTTGATCTTGGTTCAACAAGGAGACTCCAAAGAAGATGGAAAGATGGTGGTGATGTTGGCGGAAGCACAAAGTGAGGATGGTTTGCTCAAGGTTGTTTCATCCAAGTGTAGGATGAAACCTATTTAGGGTTTTGCTCTCTTAGGGTGGAGATGGGAGGAGGTTAGCCAAAGGCAACCTAGAAACTAAGGGAGAGTTGGTGTTTAGGGTGGTGGTGGTCACGCTCAAAGGGGAGGAAGGTGTTTGGTGGGGTGTTGCTCCTTTTGGCTAGCTCACTTCACTAAGGTAGGTGAAGGCCAACCAAGGAAGGCCAAGCTCAACTCACTCATGGTGGTTTAGGGAGGAGGAGAAGGGAGGGGCCGTGGAGTACCTAGAGACTATGGAAGAGAAGTTGAGGCAAAAAAAATGCACACTCAAATTCAATATATCCAAAGTATGTACAAGGTGATAGGCTAGGGTATAAATAGGAGTGCTAGCATCTAGGGTTTCATTTGGTGTTGCATTGGCCGAAATTCATCAAGCCAAATGCATACTAAATGAGATGCAAATTAACCCTAGATGCTACTTGGTGGCCAAGTTTGGCATCTAAGGGTTTAGGTTGGCTACAACAAGGTGCATGATAAGTCTATGCACCTTGGCCCTCCAATTGGGCCTAAGCCTACCTAACACCAAAAATGTCCAAACAATTCCACTAAGTGTGCGTCACCCTCCTAATGGACACGCCTAGCCCATTTTGAAATTAACCTAAGCATCTAAACACCCCAAAATACAAGGGCAAAATGGGAAATACAAAGAAATAAACCCTAGGACTAAAATACCCCAAAATACAAGGGTAAAAATGGAAAACAAAATAAATCCTAAACTAATGAAGCTTAGGAGAGTATTAGTACTCTATTATCATGAGGAGAGTGTCCCTTGGTGTGTGAACACCCTCCTCCTCTTCAACCCTCCTAGCCATGGACCTAGTCATGGGGCCCACATGAGTCTTCAAGGATGGTCCTCCATCATCATTTGTAAAGGTAGACCTCTGAGCCTTTGGTGGATGCTCGACGACGCTCCTTGATTTGACTTAAGGTACTCGACGGTGCGCTCGTTGTCGCTCACTGATTTAAAAGGCATAACGGTGGCTCTTAATCGAGATGAGTATTGACGTCCTTTGTAAAAGTGGAACTCGGAACCTTTCGTGGATACTTGACGATGCTCCTTGATTTAACTTGAGGTACTCGATGGTGCCTTCGTTGTCGCTCACTATTTGAGAGGCACAACGGGGGTTCTTATTAGAGATGAGTATTGATGTCCTTTGTAAAGGTGGACCTCAGAACCTTTGGTGGATGCTCAATGGCGCTCTTTGATTTGACTTGAGGTACTCGACAATGCCCTCATTGTTGCTCACTGATTTGAGAGGCACGAAGATGACTCTCAATCGAGATGAGTATTGATGTCCTTTGTAAAGGTGGACCTCGGAACCTTTGGGTGGGTACTTGACGGTGATCCTTCTTTAATTTAAGGTACTTGACGGTGCCCTCGTTGTTGACTTGTGATGGAAACTGCCCTAAGAAGGATGGGCAGGAGATGCTTGATGTGCCCCTGTGTTAGTGGGTAGAGAAGTAGATGGATGACAAGGATTCTAGTGTTGCCCCTGCCATGTGAGTATTGTGATGTCTCTCCAAGCGTCTTCCTTGGAGATGTATGTGGCTGGCAAGAATCTGGTGTTGTTCTTGACAAAGTGAGAATTATGATGCCTCTCTAGGCGTCTTCCTTGGAGATGTATATGGTTGGTAGGAATTTGGTGTTGTTCTTGCCAAAGTGAGTATTGTGATGCCTCTCCAAGCGTGTGATTGCTGCTTGAACCAGATTGTTTGTAGATGATTTGTTAGAAGTGCTCCTGTGTTGGTGATGGTCAAAAGATGCTTAGTATGCACTTGTGTTGGATATCTTTCTTTGGTCTCAACTGGTTCTTCTTAGGGATAGAGTGATGTCTTTGTTTTGGAAGGAGTTACAATGATTCTGCCCCTTATTTGGATCTCTGATATCCAGTAGCCTAGATGACTGTTCGTCTTTTGGATGGCTTGGTTGGGGTATTTTGGTTTTATTTTCTTAGCTTCAACTTTTCAACATGTTTGAAACTTGCCTTTTTATGAATATATTTTTTTTATTGATGAAAATATTCATTTTCTCTGGTGATGGTGCTTTTTTATTTAATGAATATTATTTTGAAACCTCTCCTGGCTTTGGTCTTGTAATCCATTCATGTAAGCTTGCTTATTCCTCTTTGGCGAGTTTTGTTTTGTCTTGTTGTTGATGTGTCCTTTTTTTCTTGGTGGCTATATGAAACCACTTGTATGGAGTGCCCTTATTGAGTTAGGCTTCTAACACCTTCTTGTTAATACATGGCCTTGCTTGATGGTCAAGCTTTCTGGCGCTTGCAGGTGTTTTGGCTCAAGAGTTCCCCATGATACTAACAAACAAAACAGGGATGCAAAATGCAAAGAGAGTGCAAAGCAAGAATGGATTAGATGCTATTTTTTATGGTGAATTTATACCCTTTTCGTGCATCCTCATGCCATATGCATGTTATGCAATGATGTTTCTATGCTAATGCTTAAAATGCAAATTTATTTATTACTTTCAAGAAATTAATCTATGTGTATTAATCAATGGTGTGGATTGTTAGCCTTTAGTCGTGTCAAAGTTATCACAGGTGTTGCTTCTTGAACCTAAGGTTTGTGTAGTTTTGACCCTTCTGCCTGTACTGAATATGATTTGTTAGCCCCCCAGATCAAGTGTTCCCATACCCTATTCTAGGAAACCTCCAACCTTTCTTTGTGAGTATTCACTGTGCATGTTCCGTGTATCTCTCAATACTATCTTAATGCCATGTAGGTCAAGAGAAGAGAAAGAAAGGGATATTTTTGACTTTCCAAAAGGTTCATTTTAGGAAGATTGTTTTAAGAAGAACGGCTGGCCAAGGTTGGCTGGTGTTTAGGCTGATGTACAAGCATATTCAAAGTGAGGAAATCATTTTCTACGTTAGCTCATTATTTCCTTCAAAGTTAAGCGATGACTTAGGATTGCATATTTGATTAAATGATCTTCTCGAGCCGCCTTTCGATTTTCAACTTGGGATGTTGCTTTGTCCTAACTTTTGCCTAGGTTACTTGAGATGTGTTTCCTAGCGAACATTTTCTTTTCGATCCTCACTTTTGCCTAGGTTGCCCTTTTTGTTTGTGGGTCTCCTAGCGGACCTTGCCCTAATTTTTGCGCAGCTCCCTTAGTGGGTTTCCTGTTGGGCTTTTGTCTTTACAGCGTTTGTGATCACCTTTCGTTCTTTCATTAAAAGGGGTTGCCCCTTACACTGATTTTGTTTGGGATTTTATCCTCAAGTCATGCCGAATTTGTCTGATGTTATTTGTCCTTATCGTGCATTAAGCTATTGTTTCCAATGACATTCCTATTTGAAATGTACTTGTTTATTTAAGGTTTGTTAACAAGGCTTAGAGTAGATTGAAGGGAGAAGAGAGTAGAAAAAAGTATGGCATCAAAATAAATTTTTTGATTTACATATGCCCATTTAATGTAGCTCGAGGGTCCGAGCATGCCCCAAGTTCGTGATTCGTACATAGAGAAAAAGGAGTGTGCCCCTTAGAGAGGTCGATACACTTGAGCTTTTATTCTGATGTTTGTATGCCAACACTTTGGAAACTCTTCATGCAAAGGGAGATATCTCAGCTCCTCTTCCTTTTAAGATATGACTAGCTCATATCCTGAACCCTATCGCTTTGAGTTGTCTCGGAATATGGTAGTTTAGTCATTCCTTACACATCTCTACCATTCCTTTGTCCTAGATGGTAGTATCTATGCTACTAAGCTTCCATTACTCGAGTTCCTATTAATGTGAGCTATCCTAAGGTTTCCTCCATCGTATCCATGTAAAAGATGACAAGCGACTTGTTGATAAGTAGTTCTTCCTTAGTTAGAATC
Organism: Cajanus cajan; assembly: GCF_000230855.2. Lineage (NCBI taxonomy): Eukaryota > Viridiplantae > Streptophyta > Magnoliopsida > Fabales > Fabaceae > Cajanus > Cajanus cajan. Next base: position 47,475,793 of record NC_138525.1, read on the forward strand.
TACTATCAGCTTGCCATCTGTCATGAACTTGACTCTTTGGTGGAACGAGGAAGGTACAACTTGCGTTTGATGCATCTATGGCCTTTCTTAGGAGGCGCCTGTAGGTGGGAGCAATAATAGAGCTTTGGCATAGAACTTTCATGGAGTTTTGCATTTTGAAAAGGATACCTGAGCTGCCTTTTGGTTTTCAACTCGGGAAGCTATCCCTAAATTTTTCATAAGACGTATCCTATTGGGATTTTAGCCTTTCTTCTACCAAGGACCCTTGTCTTGGCGGGCTCTTTTTTTTATCCTAATTTTTGCCTAGAACGCCCTTTGCGGGTTTTCGTCCTAGCGAGTTTTTAACAAGCAATGTCTTTGAACATGATGTTTCTTCTCCATTCTGAAATTATCTTGATAAGAAAGTTCTATTCACTCCACATTACATGTTCAAGAAATTCATCTTCCTCCTCGTGTTCTTCTTTTTTCCTCTTTGAAATTTTCTTTCCTTTTTTTGGAGGCATTAGCTTTACCATTTGCTAAGAGTATAGTCTTGGCCACTCCTAATCATTCCTCCGACCCCGGTGATGTTGGATGGGTCTTTTGCTGATGTCACTTTGGATTCTGTAGGCCCACGACACGGTTTTATCACGTTGAAAAAGATTCGACATCTTGATAGTTAATTGTTTCGACGTTCTTTCCCTTTTACCCACTTAGATTGTAACTGGTTTAATCATTAAGCTACCCCGCTCTAGAGTGCGGGCTTGATTACCAGTGACTTACTTTTCGTGATTAACACACATATGTCAATTTCCCTTTTTATTTTAATTTATTTACAAGGAAGAATATGTTTTAAATGAATGCAGTGCAGAATGAGAGAAAGTTAAGAATTGATAAATATCATTTCCATTGACTGTTGTTTGTGCAAAACACACCTTATTAGTGCCTAAGTTTGCACTATTTTCTTTGTTTGAAACTTCAGTCTTGGTGGGCTCCTGGTTTTCCCCCCACTTTTGTTTAGAACATGTTTTGTTCTAATGGGCTTTTGTAAACAGTGTATACTAGACTTTCAAGAAGGCATGTCTTAACAGATATGAAGCAAAAGCCTAATCATAATATTTTTTTTTTCAAAATTGAGTTTGGGTCTTTCTTTCGAGTGCGGATACTGTCATATTTTAAAGCATTCGCTTTTCTTAACTTTCTGTGCATGCTACTTCCTAATCTTTCCAAATCTAGTAAAATAAAAAAAAATGCATGGTGATCAATGGGCTAACCTAGAATGCATGTCATGATTTTTTGCCTATACTTTATCATGTTTTCATTGTTTAAAGGGAAGTGATACATGGTAAAGATAGGGATTTTTATTTCATCATTTATTTAAAAAAATAAATAAAAGACTACCTATATGATGTTAATGGAATGATGATTTAAGAATGTACAAAAGCGTATAAATTTCTTTATTTTATCTTTATTTCTTTATTATCTTTTGTTTGTTTTAAAATTACAATCCACTCTTACTGAAACAAATAATATAGACAAATGCACACACACATGCTCAATCAACGTACACCCACGAACAATTACGTTCAAATCCATGATCTAGGGTCTCTTTCAAAGAAAGTGCTTTGTATAGGAAGGTTCTGATTTTCCTCACTAGTCTTTAAAGGCTCCCAAGGTGCCACCATATTATAGGGACCCAGTAACTTTTCGCCGTCACCTGACAAACTCTAAGGTCTATCGCAGTATTTTGGGCTAAAGTAACTGATTATCACCTTGAGTGTGATTTTTGACAAAGGCTTGCAAGCCCTAAGGCCGTTCTTGGCCAATTTTTACGTCAAACACTCCCTATGTTTACGCTCTCATGCCCTCGAGTTTAGAGGAAACTATTGTGTGCAAGGATTTGTGTACAGTTGTTATTTCAAACATGTGCAAAATTTAAACAAACAAACAAATATTAAAGCCACTATAAAATAGATAAGCATATATTTACAAAAGAGATAAAAGATAAAGAAAAAGATAAAAATAAAGATAAAAAATGATAAAGATAATGATAAAAAGATAAAGATAGAGATAAAAATAAAAGATAAAGATAATAAATAAAGATAAAAGGTAGATAAAAGACAAAAGGTAGATAAAAGATAAAAGAACAAGATAAAGATGAATATTTACAAACATGATGAAATGGGAAAAAATATTTGAACTATTCTTATTTTGTTAATTTCATCATTTATTTGGGTCTGACCCTCTTTAAGCTTCCCTAGTGGAGTCACCACCTGTCGTAACCCAAAAAATTTCAATCTTACGACTAATGGCTTGGACTACCGTTTTGAAAGATCTCATTAATCAAGGAATGCCCAAAGTCAAGACTAATTCCTAATTAATGGTTTTTAAAATAGGTTCATGGAGTCGCTACCAATATTTTACTTAAAATATTGGAAAAAGAAAGGATTTTTGAAAATCCAATTTTGGCCTTAATAACCAAGATTGGATTCGGGGTCGATTATGTGTAGGGAAGGTATTAAGCACCCTACGACGCCCTAAATCGATACCCTATGACAAAATTAGCATAATAATGAATGATAGTTTAAATATCTAATCCCCTTTATTAATGGTTATTTACATGCATGAAATTTAAATTACAAGAATTATCCGAAGATGTCTACATGATTATTCCTTTTATTTTGAGCAATACTTATCAAAAAGAGGAAGTAAAGGGAAGAGAAAGGTATTGACTGAAATACCTCTTGACCGAACTTTATTAATTCTTCAAGTATGGAGACTCTTAGGTGCTTTTTGGCTACCTTTCACACTACAGACTGCCTCACAAATCTAAAGAAATACAATAAGAGGGAGAGAAAGAATTTTCAAGCTATATGGGATTTTCTTAGATCATTTTTTGGTCCCATAAACAGTGCCTAACGCGGCTACTTATAAATATCATAACTGACCAGAACGTCTCGTTCTAGGTCATTCTGTTACGAATAAAATTTGAATCTGGAACGGCCCGTTCCGGAATCGGAATGACTTGTTCTGGATTTAAATTTTACTCGTAACAAACTATGTCAGAACGGTCCATTTTGGATTGGGAACGACTCATTCTGACCTAGGGTTTCTAGGCCTTTTGAGAAGATTGGAACGGCCCGTTCTGGTTTGGAAACGGCCCGTTCCGGACTCTTAATTCACCCTTATTGGGCTTTGGACCTCTTGATGTCTTGTCGTGTCATGTCGTTTCTAGCCTTTCGAGGACTCGATTTCTTCATACTCGATGTCCATTTCTTTGTTTATGGGTCCATACGAAATTAGGTGTCACTAACCTATTATTTAAAGATTAATTTTTATAGTAAAAAAGATATTTGATCTTTAATTTAAAAGATGACCTATGCTATTCCCACTTATCTATACATAATACTTTCTAAAAAAACATTTTATCTTTATCTCTTTGTCACATTACCTCGTTTTATGAAATACTTCTGTCTTTTATTTCTATTTTTACGTCGAAGAAGGTTATTAAAAAATGATTGAAAAATATGATCATCTTTAAAGATTGGCAAGTAAATCCAATAATTCTTCAAATTTTCCCATTGTTTTGTCTCTTAAATTTATGTATTACTATTAGTTTTTGAGCATTTTTAATAAATTATTTTTTAAGTATGTAAAAGGACATTATATTCATCTTTATGCCCGTAAGATTGATTAAATCCAGTGAAACAAAAGGATTAATTTTACAAATATTTTATATTTTTAAAGACTAAATTAGTAGCTTTATTCTTCATAAACATTTTATAATTTTAAGAAATTTATTTGATACCTTTAATAAAAAGGAATTTATTATCTAGTGATCATCGATAAATAAAATCTAATGTAAAATTGGATATTATTTAATTTCAAATAATTATTAAATGGATGTTGTACCTGCTTAAGGATACACTCGTAGTCTTCTTGGTAAGAAGGGCCGAACGGATACTTCAAACGGATTCTTCAGAGGGGGGAGGTACCTGCAAAAGGCACTCCAACGCTCAAGTCAGGATAAGCACGATATTCTAGGATAATTAATGAACAGTGACATACCTTGTTATGTGTGACCTATTTATAACATCTGACATGGGCCTAAGCGTGATGGGCCTTCTCAGATATTTACCAAATTAGGTAATACGGTACTAATTGGTTGTTAGGCTTTAATCATGTACTTACCTTTCTTAATTGTGATTACCGTTATGACTTGTTTAACCCTTCGGCAAGAGGCCGAGCCGACTATTCAATACTAGTCGGAACGGCAAATGACCGAACCGTCTAGTCCGTATACGGCAGCTTGTATACTTCCGGTATGATCTATGTCGGAACGGTACTTGACCGAGCCGACTCGATGAGTGATGATGGTCCATATTGGCATTAACCAGACTGATGTTGGTTCTCGGCCTCATGCCGAGCCGACGTTGATGGTGATGCTTGTACGTGGCTTACTATGCATGAGTGTCTGACGAAATGGCACGTGTTGGCCCACGTGACCGATACGGTCTCTCCGGTACACAAGCCCCCTAGCCTTTGAGGAGCGAAGCGACGCGAAAGGTTAATGAAATAAAAACAGGATTTTTCAGTTGGTGTCTTGAAGAAGAAGCTAAGGGTTACAACTGATGGTGGGATATGAAGGGTTGTAACCGTTGGGCATTTGATGGCGTACGCGAGAAGTTATGGTGGGAAGCGAAGGGATATAACCGTTGGTCATTAATGACGCATGCGAAGAGTTGCGCGCCCTAGACCGTTGGATCTAAATGATCCAACGGTAGGCACGAGGGGGTGTCTCTTCAGTTGCCTATTAAGAACGCCTATAAATAGATGTGTAGGAGGAAGGGTTTCCACATGCAAACTTACTAGCTGCTCCGAGCCGAAGATATTTGAGAGCGTTTTGAGTACTCAACAGCAATTGGTCAAGTTCAATCATCAAGTACGTACTGGCTAACCTGGACATTGTTCATGTTGACTCCTCTGGGGACGAAGAGGAATCTAGGTTAAGGACGACGCCGAACCAGGAGGTAGCGTCGGCTTCAGCTTCGAATGGGGGCGATTCCGCAGAGTCGGCTTCGGGGTCCGATCGGTCGTAAAGCGGGAATGATTCGGCATCGGCTGTGGGTTCTGAAGATCAGCCGAGTCGGGGTGGGGAATCGTCAAGAATTTTTCCTCCCATATCGACTCCCGGGTATTCGTGGGTACATGGTGAAGTTGGTAGTGTATACTCTCGGTATACGAGCAAGAAGTCTCTTGTGGACTTCGTATCAGCCATAAAGTTTTTAAACTTTCCCGAAGTTGAAGAACCTTCTGCTGTCTTTTTCCAACCGTGCCGAGGTGACGGGGCTTCGAATCCAGACTTCGTTTATTTGAATCAAGGATCGTCCAAATACCCATTCTTTTACGTGTATGATTATATGTTCCGGGATCTGAAGATATCCCTCCCTTTTGACGATTATTTCATGAGTATACTTCGGCTTCTTAATGTGGCGCCGACCCAACTTCACCCGAACACCTGGGCCGCTATGCAAGGGTTTAGGCATTTGTGTCTAGCCCTCGGTCTCCAACCCACTCCACATCTATTCCTGCACTTCTATACGTCTCGGCCGACGAAAAAGGCTAAGTGGCTGTCGTTGATTCGTCACAATGATTGCTTGCTGCAACCTTTTACCACCTCGTACAAAAAATTTAAAGTGGGATTTATGAAGGTGATGATTCGGCCAGAACCAGGAAAAAAGTATTTCTTTGATGCCGAAGGGAATCCCCTATTTCCCTTGTATTGGACCCGAAAGCCGCGCAAGTACGACACGGTTTCCAAATCACGCATGTCCCCGGAGGAGAGAATGAGTCTAAGTTTTTTAGACAAACTACCTCGGCCTCTACCATGTCGTCCTCTGATCCGGTTGTTTGAATCGGCCGATGTAGTCGAGGAACTAATTGGTATAGTACCTTTCTTATTTAATTAAATTTGTGTGTTATCATTGATTGTGACTAATAATGTGCAGGTATAATGGCTGCCCATGGAGATGACGATCTAGACATCCGTAACCTGATCCGGAATCAATTGGCGGCGACTACTGGAAACAAGACTTCAGCCCCGATGGGTGGGAATCAAGCTACCGTCCAAGCTGGTGGGGTAGGGTCGTCGGCTCGGAAAAAGAAACCCACTCGGCCCCAACCTGAAAAAAGAAGGCCGGATGCAAGGGCCGAGGAAGAAAGTCGCCGGGCCAAACAACGCCGAGTGGCTAGCCCCCCTGTTCCAGAAGGTCTATCTTCGAAAAGTTTTTTGGCCGGGAACGTCAACGCTCAGGATTTCCTGAGTCAAGACTTAACTTCTGAAGCCGGCCAAGGGATGCTGAGTCGCAGGAGATCGGCTCAAAAATGGAGCTTCTTCTGCGAGTTCCAAGTGCGGGCCGTGGCAATGGCCCAAAGCATAGTTATGCAGCCGAACGGCGAGGCTGATGGGCTGCGCCGGCAGCTTGCTGAGCAGGAGAAGTCTCTTCAAGAGACGCTGGCGGCTTTAACAGACGCTCAAACATCCAACAGCAAGTACCAGGCTGAAATGGATCGCAGAGGGCGGGTTGCCGACGACTTGGCCTTGAAGGTTCAGCGTCTCGAACTTGCTTTGAAGACCGAGACCGACAAGGTTACTGCTCTAGGGAAGGGGTTGGATGATGAGAAGACCGCTTTCGAGGCCTATAAGGAGAAAGCGCGTGCCAAGGTCCTTAGCCAGCATCAGGCCGGCTTTGCCCAAGCGGCTCGGCAAGCCTGTCATTTCGGCGACTTTCCGCCAGACTTCCATCTTGACATGACGAAAGATTTCTTTCAAGGGAAGCTGGTGGACCTCACTTCTATTCCTCCTGATCAACAAGCCGACGAGGAAGCTCCGACTCGGGCGAACGAGCCAAATGAGGATGTTACAATTCAGGAGGAAGAAGCGCCTGAGGCTGGTCCGATTCCTGGCGAGGCGGAGGTAGTTTCTTAGGTTTTTGCGTTGTAATTTCGGGCCAATAGTGCCCGTTTTTTTTTGTTGCTAGGCCGATAGTGCCTTTTAATAAATTCGATTTTTCTCTTCGTATACTGCTTTGAATTCTTTTCGCAATGTTTTTCTCATTGGCCGAGAGTCATCTCGGGTTAGAAGATCTAAAACTAAAGCCGCATCCTTGGCCGAGAGGCATCTCGGGAGGGAAGACGTAGGATTAAAAGTCACATCCTTGGCCGAGAGACATCTCGGGAGGGAAGACTTGTAGGATTGAAAGTCACATCCTTAGCCGAGAGACATCTCGGGAGGGAAGACTTGTAGGATTGAAAGTCACATCCTTAGCCGAGAGACATCTCGGGAGGGAAGACTTGTAGGATTGAAAGTAACATCCTTGGCCGAGAGACGTCTCGAGAGGGAAGACTTGTAGGATTGAAAGTCACATCCTTGGCCGAGAGACATCTCGGGAGGGAAGACTTGGAGGATTGAAAGTCACATCCTTAGCCGAGAGACATAATGTATAGTAAGTCAAAGATAATTGAACTGTGTTGTTATTGATTGGATGCCTCATTAAAAACCTTGCCGGTCAAAACCTCTTTTCACGATTTTTTAAGAGGAGAAAAGACCGGTTCAAGGAAAAGAGTGCATCATTATACATAGTTGAAATGTAAATACATGATGTTGATTCAACTGTAATATGTCTTCAAATGAGTAGAATTTCATGTCCGAGGAACGACCTTGCCGGACAGCTCTTCTAACTTGTACGCTCCATTGTTGAGGACATGCCGTATCCGGAAAGGGCCGTCCCAGTTGGCTGATAGCTTCCCTTCTGAAGAGTTGCGTCTGGCTGACCCAGTTGCTCTCCATACAAGATTACCTTCGTGAAATGTTCTCGGCTTAACACTTGAATTGAAACGGCATGTCATGTGTTGTTTACATGCCTCGGCCACAATCTGTGCTTTTTCCCGTGCTTCATCGAGGACATCAAGCTCGGCTCGGAGCGAAGCATTGTTAGACTCCTCATGGAAGTGCTGTCTTCGGAATGATGGCTCTCCGACTTCAATCGGGATCATGGCGTCCGCGCCGTAAGTCAGGCGAAAGGGTGTCTCTTTTGTTGCTGATTGTGGTGTACATCGATACGCCCAAAGGACCTCTGGCAACTCTTCGGCCCATGCCCCTTTTGCCGAACCGAGCCGTTTCTTTAATTCGGTGAGGATAACCTTATTGGCCGCTTCGGCCTGGCCGTTCGACTGGGGGTGTTCAACTGATGTAAACCTATGTCGGATGCCAAGGTTTTCAAGGAAAGAGTTGAACTTTTTGTCTGTGAATTGTAGGCCGTTATCCGAGATGATGGCATATGGGATGCCGAAACGGGTAACTATGTTCTTCCAGACAAATTTCTGGACATTATCGGCGGAGATGCAAGCAAGCGGCTCGGCCTCAATCCACTTTGTGAAGTAATCGACAGCTACGAGGAGAAACTTAACTTGTCCCTTCGCCACCGGAAATGGGCCGAGTACATCAATGCCCCATAAAGTAAACGGCCATGGAGAGCTGATGCTATGCAGTTCAGCAGCTGAGGCATGGATGAGGTTCCCGTATTTTTGGCACTGAACACATTTCTTGACAAAGTCGGCGCAGTCCCCCTTCAGAGTTGGCCAATAATAACCGGCCCGCAAGACTTTAGCTGCTAAGGTTCGTCCTCCGGAATGGGAGCCACAAATACCCTCATGGACTTCCCTCATCACGTAATCTGCTTGGTGACTATCTATGCATTTGAGCAGCGGGGTGGAGAACCCCCGTCTGTAGAGGTCCTCGGCTATCATGGAGTACCGAGCCGCCTGTGTTCGCAACTTCTTAGCCTCTAACGGGTCGGCCGGTACTGCGCCGTTAGTGATATAGTTCCGAATGGGTGTAGTCCATGAGGGTGATTCATCTATTGCCATGCACTCGGTTGTTACGCTTGGGGAGGGAACTTCAAGATGAATAGTGGTGCGCATCTGTCCCAGCTTCCGGCTGCTGGCGAGCCGAGCTAACTGATCAGCTCGTTCATTGTTGCTACACAAAACATGGCGAACCTGAACCTCGCTGAATTCATCCTTCAATTTTTGGAATAGATGATAGTATTGTAATAAGTTCGCATCTTTAACTTGGAAATTATCATTGACCTGCTCGGCCACTATCTTTGAGTCGGTCCAGCATATGACTCGCTTCACATCCATCTCGGTTGCCAACCGCATCCCAGCTAGTAGGGTCTCGTATTCCGCTCGGTTATTCGAGGCACGAAAACCGAACCGAAGGGACTGCTCAATTGTGACGCTTGAGGGACTAGCCAGTATCACTCCTGCTCCGCTGCCTTGGGCGTTAGAAGACCCATCGACATGCAAGGTCCATGATTCGTCTTCAAAACGCCCCGAAGGGGTAAGCTCGTTAACAAAATCAGCCAAGTGCTGCGACTTGATTGGACCTCTCGGCTCAAAGGACAAATCGAACTCTGACAACTCGACCGACCATGCCATCATTCGGCCGGCAATCTCTGGTTTTCTTAATACTTTTGCCACTGGACAATCGGTCTGAACAATTATCTTGTGGCTATGAAAGTATTGTCTGAGTCGACGAGCAGTGTAGATGAGTCCTAAGGCTACCTTTTCAATTAACTGGTATCGTCGTTCGGCCTCCTGCAAAGTCCGACTAATGAAATACACTAGTTGTTGCCCTTCTCGGTTTTCTTGTATTAGCGTAGCGCTAATTGAGCTATCGGAGACCGCTAAGTATATGATCATGTCAATGTTGGCAACTGGTTTGGAAAGGACTGGGGGTGTACTAAGGCGCTCCTTGAAATGTTGGAATGATGTTTCACACTCCTGGGTCCATTGGAATCGCTCGGTCTTCTTGAGCAAAAGGAGGATGGGTCTAGCTATCTCAGCTAGGCAAGGAAGAAAACGGGAGAGCGAAGTGAGCCGGCCTGCCAACTTCTGAACTTCTTTCAGGGTACTTGGGCTTTTCATGCTTAGAATGGCTTGGCACTTGTCAGGATTTGCTTCAATGCCGCGACTGGACAACATAAACCCTAAAAACTTGCCGCCTGAGACCCCGAATACGCACTTGTCGGGGTTGAGTCTCATTTGGTGGTGCCGAAGCGCGTGAAACACATCAGTCAAGTCTTGTGCGTGTACAGATACGCTACTTGACTTTACTACCATGTCATCAACGTACACCTCCATACATCGGCCAATGTGGTCACTGAAAATTTTGTTCATCAACCGTTGGTAAGTGGCTCCGGCATTTTTCAGGCCGAAGGGCATAACTCGGTAACAGTAATTGGCTGTTTCGGTGATGAACGCCGTTTTCTCTTCATCCTGAGGGTGCATTCGGATTTGGTTATATCCGGAATATGCGTCCAGGAATGACAGGAATTTGTGGCCAGATGCCCCATCGACGAGCCGATCAATGTTTGGTAGCGGATAGGCATCCTTCGGACAGGCTTTGTTCAAATTAGTGTAGACAGTACACATGCGCCATTTCCCATTCGGTTTCTTGACCATTACTACATTAGCTAGCCAAGTTGAGTAGTGTACCTCCCGGATGAACTTGGCTTCTAGCAACTTACTCACTTCGGCCTCTATTGCCGCCTTCCTGTCCTCCCCAGCCTTTCGACGCCGTTGAGCGATCGGTCTTGCTTCTTTGCTTATGGACAATTTGTGACAGAGGAAACTAGGATCAATGTCGGGCATGTCAGAGGGATGCCAAGCAAATAGGTCACTATTTTTGAGGATCACTTGGCTGACAGCCAATTGTTCCCGCTCGGACAGGTTGGCTCCTATATAAGTGACTTGTGACTCCAACACCCCTACTTGAATCGGTTGTTTGTCATCAACAGGTTCGACTCTTTCGTCCTGATCGATCCGGGGATCAAGGTCCACAGTCGAATGATGGGACACCGAGTGAACCCCACTCGGCCTCCTAGGTACCTCATCTTTTATTCTTGGCAGTCGCAAACTAGCGAAGTAACATTCCCGCGCCGTCTTTTGGTCGGCATGAACCGTGACGACTCGTCCTGACTCGGCCGGAAATTTCATGGCCAAATGAGGGGTAGATACGACTGCTCCGAGCCGATTCAGTGATGGTCGTCCAAGGAGAATGTTGTAAGATGTGCTGGCGTGTACCACCACATATTTAACTGAAACATCTCGGTATTCGGCGCCTTCAAATCCGAACCGAGTCGACAACTTGATGTATCCCTTGGTCTTGACCCGTTCGCCGGAGAACCCGACCAAGGGTTCATCATACGGAACTAGCTCGGACTCCGGGATGCCCAACTGCTTGAACGTATTCCAGTAGAGGATGTCGGCCGAACTTCCTTGGTCGACCAGCATCTTGCGTACAATACAATTGTGAATTTCGACGCTGATTACCATTGGATCATCCTGGTCCGGATCGATGCCTTTAAAATCAGCTTCTGTGAAAGTTATAGTGGGAAGGCGGCGACGAGCAGATTCGATGGCATGAACATGCCGGACAGCCCGCAGGTGTCTTTTTTGTGCAGATGAAGACGAGCCACCTCCGGCGAATCCCCCGGCAATGGTATTGATGACTCGTCGAGGCTGTGCCGAAGGCTCATCCTCTCTTCTATCTCTAGACCGACTACGTTCTCTGCGAGAACGTGTTTCTGTCCTTTGTTCGAGTTGGTCGCGTCTCCGTGACCGGTCTTAGTATCTCGATCGGTTTGGACGCTCAACGAAACCTTGCAGCTGTCCCTGCTTGACTAAGTCTTCAATCTTATCCTTCAGAGCCAAACAATCGTCAGTTGAATGCCCACGGTTGCGATGATATCTGCATGACTTGGTCGTATCGGCCCGAGGAGGGGTTGATGCTCGTTTTAGGATGACCAGTATATCCGAGGCCAGTGCTTGTTCTAATACTGCTGACCGGCTAGTATTGAGGGGCGTGTATTGTGAGTACCTTGGTCCCCGAGGAGGCTTCTCGCGGGGAACCAACTCTTTCGGTCGACTCCGAAAACTCGGCTCGGCCAGCTTGTCAGGTTTTGTTGACACTTCTACTCGGGCTTGGTTCCGGAACTCGGCCAATTCCTCCATCTGCATGTACTTGTCGGCTCGCCGACGCAAATCATCCATGTCTGTAGGGGATTTCTTACAAATGCTGTTGGCAAAAGGCCCTGGCTTCAAGGCAGTGGTAAGGTGGTGTAGAGCTACAGCAGGGTTTAAGTCTCGAATTTCGAGCGTCGCTTTGTTGAATCGGCTCATGAATGTCCGAAGAGATTCCTTCTTCTCCTGACGAATGCTGATTAGTGCCAACGAGGTCAATTGGTGAGGCCGACTGGTAGCAAATTGAATTGTGAACTGGGAAGCCAACGTACTGAACGAATCGATCGAGTTGGCTGGAAGCCGAGTAAACCAACTCAGTGCTCGTCCCTTTAAGGATGTTGGGAAGATTCGGCATAGAGCAGCATCATCGTTTGTGCTTAGAGTAACTTGAGTCAAGAACACATCCACGTGTTCATCTGGATCGGTAGTGCCATCATACTTGTCTAAGGGCAAAGACTTCCAATGGTCAAGGAGTGCCATCTGCATGATGTTCGGGGTAAAAGGATGCCGATGTGCTCCGGCCGGCAAAGGCTGGATCGGTCGGCCGACCGAAGCGTGCGCAGCTGGAGCGGTGACGGAGGTGTGGGGAAGAGAAGAGTGAGGGCCCTGCAAGTGGAACGACCCCTGTGTGTGAGTTGTCTCAGATGGTTTCCATGTGGGATCCCGGTATTGATTTTTCAGCGCAGCATTCTCTTCTCTCAATGCAGCCATCTCGGCAGCATCTCTCTCTCGCTGTTGTTTCATGGCGATCATTTCTTCCTTCATCTGGCGCACCACATCGGTCAAGTTTGTCTCCTCAACCGTCTCGGCCCCGGACTGATGCTCGTCTTCAGACTGTTGCCCTTCAAAATTAGTATTCCTTGTCTTTACCATGATTCTTTTACTCGTAAACTTTCAGTGCTTCTGCAATGCTATCGGTTCGGCCCCACGGTGGGCGCCAAAATGTACCTGCTTAAGGATACACTCGTAGTCTTCTTGGTAAGAAGGGCCGAACGGATACTTCAAACGAATTCTTCAGAGGGGGGAGGTACCTGCAAAAGGCACTCCAACGCTCAAGTAAGGATAAGCACGATATTCTAGGATAATTAATGAACAGTGACATACCTTGTTATGTGTGACCTATTTATAGCATCTGACATGGGCCTGAGCGTGATGGGCCTTCTCAGATATTTACCAAATTAGGTAATACGGTACTAATTGGTTGTTAGGCTTTAATCATGTACTTACCTTTCTTAATTGTGATTACCGTTATGACTTGTTTAACCCTTCGGCAAGAGGCCGAGCCGACAATTCAATACTAGTCGGAACGGCAAATGACCGAACCGTCTAGTCCGTATACAGCAGCTTGTATACTTCCGGTATGATCTATGTCGGAACGGTACTTGACCGAGCCGACTCGATGAGTGATGATGGTCCATATTGGCATTAACCAGACTGATGTTGGTTCTCGGCCTCATGCCGAGCCGACGTTGATGGTGATGCTTGTACGTGGCTTACTATGCATGAGTGTCTGACGAAATGGCACGTGTTGGCCCACGTGACCGATACGGTCTCTCCGGTACAGATGTTAATACTTGATTTAAGAATTTTTAACATGTTATTGATTTATCTGTTCAGTAGTCTTAGAAGTATCATCTCCATCTACAATTTTTCTTTGATAAGAAAGGGAATTTATTTAATGAAAAAAATTTAAAGAAAAGTTATTGAAAACACTACGTGAGATTCTCGGCAAGATTAATGATAAAGGTGTTAACATTAACTCGCAACCATTAAAAAGTAATTAAATGCATATAGACTGAAATTAAGATAACGTATGTTCCGTACAATAGTTAGAAGTTTTTTATTTATTATTATTTTTGAATCATCTAGGTAGAAATTTGAAAATAGTTGACTGCACATAAGAAAATTAATAGTAATATGAAAGAAAAAAAAAATATCATGTTTAATTTTGTAGAAGATTAATTAATTTAGCAATGTTAATTTTCTATAATTACATTTTAAAAATGGAATCAAGCTAGGGCCTTTAATCCTATTCTACACTTGATTTCTTAACGGTTTGATTTTACAAAATGCTAACACATATCCTGTTTAAACCAAAAAGGTTTAAACATTATAGAAATCATAAATAAAAATAAATTGCAACTAATATTTTTAACCAAACCTTCTAGGCATGGCTCCTCTATCCAAGTCATCAAAACCACCCTCGGTGCTTCTTTTCTTGACGAAGAACAAGATCAACCAAGAAACACCAAAGACCATGATGAGCACAAAAGAAATAGAACAAGCCACTGCAACAACTACTTCGACTTGTAACTTGTATTTACTTACGATGTTATTGTCTTTGTTTACCTCTGAATGCGTGGAATTCAGAGTTGAAGTGAACTCCCACGAATGAATAACGTTTTCCTATCTGGACGAGCCGGTTGAACCTGAAAACCCTATGGTTAGCCACACCGGCAGCATTTCTGTTAAATTATGATGTAAAATTCTAGGAAAAAAAAAAGAAAATTCTAAAAAATATAAGATAAAATATATAAGTCTCTATAAAAAACTAAAAGAGTGTAGAGACTTGAAGAGTCTAAAAATTTTATACATTTCTTCTATTATCCAAAGGTGGTGCACCATGCTTATAAATAGGTAAAGTGAGACTTCATTGTAAGCACAACAACTACTACTACTACTCTCTAAAATCAAATAAATTCCTATTATTCACTATCAATTACTATTCAACTATCATATACAATTTCTCAAGACTACTCATGTTACTATCATTCTTCCAACAAATAAAACTAATTGTCTTTTGATATTTTTAAAATTTATTAGTGGTACCAGAGCTACGTTCGGTCATTTACTAGGCGTAGATAAATTTCTCAACTACTTCTAGAAAAACCCAACTATATTTTATACTATTTTTTAAAATATTTTCTCATCCTATGACTACTACCAATCAACCATCATCTATTCCAGTTCCTATTTTCATTGGAGAAAAGTATGATTTTTGGAGTATCAAAATGAAGACATTGTTTTTGCTCTCGAGATTTATGGGACGTTATAGAAGATGAACTTACTATTCTAGAAGACGCCTCTACTCTTATTGTAGCTCAGAGGAAGGGGTTAAAGAAAAAAAAATAGAAAAATTTAATGACGTTATTTGTTCTTCAACAAGTAGTTGATGACACAAATTTTCCAAGAATAATGAGAGCCACGTACAAGTGCAAAGGAAGCTTGCAACACAATATAGGAAGAGTTTCAAGGAAGTGATGAGGTATATATGTAATGTTAAACTTCATTCCCTAAGACATGAGTTTGAATTAATAAAAATGAAAGAATCTGAGACCATAAAAGATTAATATTCTAGAATAAAAGAAATAGTTAGTCAAATGAGAGCCTATAGAGAAGATTTTCTTGACAAAAATATTGTTAAGAAAAATTCTAATTACTATTATCCTTAAATATGATGCAATCGCAATTGCGATTGAACAATCAAAAGATTTTTTTTACACTATCAATGACACACTACTGAACTCTTTTGCAACCTATATGAACAAAGATTGGAAAGGTGAGAAAAAAACTCTATCAAATATATGCCTTTCAATCAAAGCTAAAATTACGATCTCATATATAATAAAGTATACGAAAGAAATAAAAATACCAGAGATATTCCTAGAAATAAAGAAAATTCTAGAAGTTTTTCTAAGATCAATGAAAATTCTAGGCCCACTACTTTGTATTTAAACACATCTTGTGCTTTGCAATACACAAGGAATATGTTCTCTCCATTCATCATTACTCTCAACATGGTATCTAGAGCCTAATCCTTGACCTCCCGGTGGACCCACTATTCATCGGTGCCCGGAGAACGTGTCTCATTCCGTTTTCCAGCTACCCACCCTATCGTGTCTCCTTCCGGCAATTTTTTTCCTATTTTTTTTAGGGTTTTTTTCTTCGCTGCCGCCGCCGCCGCCTTTCCGGCCGGCAACCGCCCCACCCAACTCGCCTTCCTCCGGCGAACCCAACGCCGCCAGTCGCGTGGCAAACGGAGGCTGCACGCGCCCCCACGCGCCGGTTCCATGCTCGCGCAGTTTCTCTCTCCTCTCCGTCGGCCGCCGCGCGTGGCGGCACGTCTGACGACTTTTCCGGCGGCGATCACCGACGCCAGACTCGCCCAGACCCCCTCTACCCAGATCTGTGATTTGTTTTGTGATCGGCCATCGTTTGTCCCGGATCTCTTCCTTCTCGGGCCGTTTTTCTCTCTCCTGTTGCTGTTTCTCTCTCCTGTTACAGCATCTATGGCTTCCTCTTCCGCTGATCAGCCTGACTCTGCTATTTTCACTAATTATGTCAATGTCCCTCTTTCCATTGACAAGTTAGATGGCACCAATTATGATACTTGGGCTTCGGATATCAAACTTTGGCTTAAGGGACAGGATTATGTTGCTCACCTTACCCAAACAGCTCCTTCTCTTGATGAGAAGGATCGTCCTCGTTGGATGAAAATTGACGCTCAAATTTGTAGTGTCCCTAAGTCGACTATTCATCCCTCCTTAAAGCAAATTTTTCGTGCCCATGAGACATGTGTTGATGTATGGGAACAAACCCGAGTGTTATACACCAATGATACTCAACGTCTCTATGGTGTGTGTCAAAACCTCCAGAATATCATCTCCCCACGACGTCTTGATGGCTCCATGGCTGAGTATTTGGGCAAAGTTCATGGCCTCCTACATGACTTCAATGAACTTTTGCCTCCTGCTGACACTCCTGCCAAGGAACTAGAGCAACGCCAAACATTCTTTATGTTGATGGCATTGTATGGGCTTCCTGATGAGTACTCTTCCATTCGTGATCAGATTTTGGGATCTCCGACCGTGCCTACCTTGAACTCGGCTTGGTCCACTCTGTTGCGTGTGCCCTGCAAGTTTTCCCCTGACATACCTTCTTCAGCTCCCACTAGCGACTCCTCTGCTTTGGTTTCTCAACGTGATGATCGTCAGCGTTCTCGCAAACCGGGAAAAGGTCGTCCCAAGTGTGATCACTGTCACAAACTGGGCCACACAATTGACCGTTGCTATGTCTTACATGGTCGTCCCCCTCGCCCTACTACTGTTGTTGCCCACACTGCCTCTCCTGTCTCTACTGCATCTGGTGCTACCCCCTCTAATAGTTCTGGCTCTGGGCCCCTAGCTCTCTTCAATGACTTCCTTAAATGGTATGAAGAACGTCAAGCTTCCAATTCCACTGCTTCTGTTGCGCACACAGGTCCTTCATTTGTTGGTCTCACTCACTCCACCTCTCTTGGCCCTTGGGTCCTAGATTCTGGTGCAACCGATCATATTTCTGGTAATCGGTCTCTTTTCTCATCTCTTTCTACCTCTGCTTCTTTACCCTCTATCACTATGGCTAATGGTTCTCGCGCCACATCTCATGGTGTTGGTACTGTCCACCTTTCTCCTTCTCTCTCCATTGACAATGTCCTTTATGTCCCAGAGTCTCCCTTTAATCTATTATCCCTTAGTCGTCTTACTCGCTCTCTTGATTGTCTTATCTCTTTTACTAAAGATTCTGTTTTCTTACAGGACCGGAGTTCGGGACGGATGATTGGCACCGAATGTGAGTCTCATGGCCTTTATCACCTACGCACCTCTGCTCCTGTTGGTTTGGTGGCAGATTCCCCTTCCCTCATCCATGCTCAATTAGGTCATCCTAGCCTTGCCAAGCTTCAACAACTTGTACCACGTCTGTCTAAGTTGTCTCATTTGTCGTGTAAGTCGTGTCAATTAGGCAAACATAGTCGTAGTTCTTTTTCTCCGAGTGTCCCCAACTGAGCGTTGTCTCCTTTTGCTTTAGTTCATTCTGATATTTGGGGGCCGAGTCGGGTCAAGTCCACTTTAGGATTTCAGTATTTTGTCACTTTTATTGATGATTACTCTCGATGTACTTGGTTATTTTTAATGAAATCTCGTTCCGAATTATTTTCCATATTTCAATCCTTTTATAATGAAATTCAAACTCAATTTGGTGTTTCTATTCGTACTTTTCGTAGTGATAATGCTCGTGAATACCTCTCTCACTCCTTTAAAGCCTTCATGGCTTCCCATGGCATTCTTCATCAGACTTCTTGTGCATATACCCCTCAACAAAATGGGGTGGCTGAGCGTAAAAAATAGACACCTAATTGAGACCACTCGCACCCTCTTACTTCATGGTAATGTTCCTCAACCTTTTTGGGGTGATGCTGTCCTCACTGCTTGCTACCTCATCAATCAAATGCTATCTACTGTCCTCAACAACCAAATACCTCACTCTATTTTATTTCCCACTCAACCTCTCCACCCTCTACCACCTCGCGTCTTTGGATCTACATGTTTTGTCCATAATCACAGTCCTGGTCTTGACAAATTATCCGCTCGGTCTCACAAATGTGTCTTTTTAGGGTATCCTAGGTCTCAAAAAGGGTATAAATGTTTCTCACCCTCCCTTCGTCGCTACTTAATTTCAGTTGATGTCACCTTTCTTGAGTCTTCCCTCTACTTTTCATCTTCTTCCTCTTCTCCTACACCTGTCATTGCCCCTTCACCCTTACCTCTTATTTTTGATACTCCTCCTGTGTCTGCTATGTTACCCGACCCCCCACCTCCGCCTCCGCCTCCACTTCAAGTTTATCATCGTCGGCAACGCTCTAGCCTTCCCATTGGACTCCCACCCGACTCTACTTCGGTGCCACCTCCTTCGTCTCCTCCGGACCCACCACTTGAGTCTGACCTCCCTATTGCCCTCCGGAAAGGTAATCGTTCTACTCGTAATCCTTCCCCTCATTATATTACTCTGAGTTATCACCGGTTATCCCCCTCCCAATATACTTGTCTCTCTTCTCTTTCCTCTGTGTCTATTCCTAAAAATGTAGGTGATGCCTTGGCCCACCCTGGTTGGAGACAAGCCATGCTTGATGAACTGTGTGCTCTTCAGAACAATGTGATGGAACTAGGTGAGGAGATTGATGATTTCTTCACTTGCTCCATGCTTAGGACCGTGAATGCTATTGAGGTTAAGACTCCAATGACTCTTTGAAGCTCCTTGAAGTGTTCTTCAATGGAGAAGAAGCCTTGAAGTGGCTCGGTTACTCCTTAGCTTGAGGTAGAAGCTTAAGGAACCAAGGTAAGGTTGAAGCACCTTTGGAGAGAACTTAGGAGAGAAAGTTCTCTTCGGTTTTTGTGACTCTTGATTTAGAGAGAAAATTCAGATTTCATTTCTCAAATTGGTCAAAAGTGTTTTACAATCAAAGAATTACAAGTTTATAGGATTAGGAAACTTGGAGAGCAAGCTAGTCTTGACCATGGTTGAGTCTAGATAAACCGTCCAAGGTCAAGAGGCTTGGAGAGCAAGCTTCTCACTTGGCTTGCTTGGTAAGCTAGCCAAGGAGAAGCTTGTGCTTCAAGATTCCAAGCTTAAGAAACTCCATGAATTTCGTCCAAGTGTGAACACAAGTGTTCACACAAGTGTGAACACAAGTGTGAACACACTTCTAAGGTGGGCGGCTTCTTGGAATTAATTTACTCCTTTTGATTTGAAAATGGTTAATTTGGTTTAGTTAGGTTCATTCAATGGGAATGGAACCTAGCTAAATCAAATCTATGAAAAATTAGGAGTAAAATGAGTCCAATATGAAAAATTTAGCCTAGGACCACCTTTGGCTAAATTGCTAGGAGCACTCTCTAGCTTACTAAGGACACTCTCTAATTTGCTAATGCCACTCCTACTAGAAAACTAAGAAAAGAATGTATTTCTAGGTTAGGTTAAATGGAGTCAAAGTGTCCAAGTAACCTACCCTAGAATCAATATACAATAGCTACTAAAAAGGGAAATAAAGTGCCTTACAAATACAAAGGCAAAAAATAACCTATACAAAAGAAACTATGTACAAAACATATGAAAAGGTCTTGAAGAT
Organism: Cajanus cajan; assembly: GCF_000230855.2. Lineage (NCBI taxonomy): Eukaryota > Viridiplantae > Streptophyta > Magnoliopsida > Fabales > Fabaceae > Cajanus > Cajanus cajan. The sequence continues at coordinate 47,495,804 of NC_138525.1, forward strand.
CATCCCATTCCTCTTGGTTCTTTTATGATATCACCTCTTGGATTCTTTGGCCTTGGCCATAGTCTATCATCCCCTCCCTCTTGAAAAGGATTTGACCTCAAATCTCGAGGGTCCTCATGATTATTGGCCATACCTACAAATATATAATGAAATTCATTAGAAGTGATATTTTCAACAAATAAATGTGAAAGGAGTATCCTAGAAGGAATCCTTTCATGAACCCTAAAGAAATCTATGATACTAGACCTACTAATATAATGAATAGGATCTTCTCCTAAACATAGACTAGGTATATTTCTAAATCCTAAAAATGTGCTAAAGCTAAAACTATAGCACACTAAAGACTTAATCCTAAAAACTAAAATATCTTGCCTAAAGTACCCTATGTGGTAAGCTAGGCTTTTCCTAAAAAATAAGGAAAATATTACTAAGAAATTCCCTAAACAATTTTGGATTATATTATTTGTTGGATAGTTATGAAAAGAATTTGTCACAAGGAACCTTGAAGGTTCAGATGTTATATCCAACGAATAATATATTCCATAAATTGGGTGCATTATTGACACAACTAAGGTAAGAAGACTATCTACCTTGGGCACCACCAAGGAAGTAGCATGAGAAGTAGAACTAAAAGAAGTCCACTTCTCCTTCACAAAATCTTGAAGTTGAGATTCTTTTTCTTTAAAAATAATGGATTTGTGAATCTCTTCTTCAAGACTAGTGGCAGCGTGAGGGTAAGAGTTAAGGTCTTTATGAATAAAGAGAATAGTTTTCATAGGTTCTTTATTGACAAAGTAATTCTCTTTAGACATAACTCCCTTAGAGGATATTTCTTCCTCTTTACTCTTCCCTACTTTCTCACTTTTTCTTTTTATTTTCATTTGTGTTTGATCCTCAGCCACTTGTTGAGGTGAGAGAGGATAAAACACAAATTTCTTTTCCTTATGAGTGAAGGTAATTTCATTAGTAAGACCATCATGTACTGTTTTCTTTTCAAATTGCCATGGTCTTCCTAACAAAATATGACAAACTTCCATTGGTACTATATCATATAAAACTTGGTCCTCATACTTCCCAATGGAAAATTTGACCTTCACTTGTTGGTTAACTACTATGTCACCATCCTTATTAAGCCATTGCAAATGATAAGGTTGAGGATGTGGCATAGTAATTAGACTCAACTTTTTAACCAACCTAGTGCTACAACAGTTGCACCATGAACCACTATCAACAATGAGAGAACAAGCATTATTTAAAACATTACATCTTGTATGAAAGATGTTCTCTCGTTGTGATAGGGTACCACTAGGTTGATTATGAAGGATTCTCCTAAGCATTAGGAGCTCTCCTTCATAAGGATAAATTGGCTCCACTTTGGACCTCTGAAGCTTTGTTTCAACCTCACTCTCACTAGAAGAGGAGGTAGTAGTCTCTTCTTGACTACTATAAGTGTCATGCCCCCTTAAGATCATAACTTTCTTTGTAGGACATTGAGAAGCAATGTGACCTCTCCCTAGACACTTGAAACATTTAATATCACTAGTCTTTGTGCTAGTGTGTGGAGTGATGAGATCTCTATCCTTATCTTTATTTTTCTCTTTCCTTTTAGCTAATTCTTTGGAGGGTTCTGAAATAATTTTCTTTTCAAAAGGTTTTTCTTCCTCCAAGTAGTCTTTCCTAAGAGATCTAGAGTGGGAGCTTTCCCTTTTAGAAGATTTTCTCAACATTTGTTGTTCTACCCTTACACAAAGTTGGACCAAGTCATTTAGGTCCCTGTAGGGTAGTAGCTCCACTTGGTCTCTAATCTCTAAGTTAAGACCACTTAAGAATCTGGCTACTGTAGTGGCTTCCTCTTCTCTTATGCATGCCCTCATCATTAAAAGCTCCATTTGTTGTCTATAGAGTTCTACAGACATATCTCTTTGTTGAAGCCTTTGGAGCTTATTCATAAGCTCCCTCCCATAGTAGGTGGGAATGTGCCTCCTCCTCATTGCACTTTTAAGATCATTCCAATATTGAATTGGAGGATCATTGTGGAGGCGTCTCTCTCTCTCTAGGGCTGTCCACCAATACATGGCATGCCCTTGGAAGCTAAGGGCAGCCAAAGGTACTTTCCTCTCTTCACTTACCCTATGGCAAGCAAAGAGTTGCTCAACCTTCATTTCCCAATCTAAATAAGACTCCACATCATCTTTGCCAAAGAATTGTGGGAGGTCAACCTTGACTTCCCTTGGCCTAGTAGTTCTCCTAGGAATATGTTGGTAGTGATCCCCTTGATTCATGCTTTCATTAGGGGATGTGTATTGGGAATGTGAGCTCCTACTCTTTTTTTTATGTTTCTTCATATCTTCTTTCAATTTTTCCTCCTCTTGTCTTAAAATTCTCAACTCTTCCTCAAGATAAGCAAGTTGTCCTTCTCTTTCAATTCTTTCCTTCTCTCTTTGAATGGACTCTTGCTTTTTCCATAGTTTAAGTGATTTGAGCTCTTTAGTAATGTAAGAAAGACTTTTTGGAGAGCCATCACTTTCACTATGGGAGGAATCTTGAGACATTTTAATTCAAGAGATATTTTTTTTTTCACACAAAAATAGTTTTTATGAAAATAAAGTTTTGGAGTGCTTTAGACTTGGCACTTAGAGGTCTAAGAGTACAAATTGAACTTTGGAGGGAGGTGAGCTACTAAAGAGCCACTTAATAACCAAGCCTCTTCAAGTAAAAATCTCTAAACCCCCTTGTACTTTTGTCTTGCACAAAACAATTTTCACAAAGAACTTTTCTTAAGGAAAAATAACAAGCAAGTGCCTATGTGTACAATTTATAAGATGCTTGAAAACATAAAGAGCAAGAAAACTTAAATTGCATGAAAACTTAAATGACTGAAAACATAAATTGCTTAAAACATAAATTGCTTGAAAACTTAAACTAGACGTTGAAAGCAATTAAACCTAAGTGAGAGCTTGAAAGGCACCAAAGACCTTCAAGGACCACTCTCACAAGTACTACACGTGATTAGCTATTAAGAGTTCTTAAGGAGAGATGGAGATACACCAAAGGCACTCCAAGACACTCCTTAATAAAGGCCTTGTACAAAAAATTTGGAAATTAAAAATTACAAGAAAATGAAATTCAAATTTTCTTCAAATGAAATGCAAATTCACACTCTAAATGAAATGTAAATTCACACTCAAATGAAATTAGTAGCTGCACCTAATTTTAAGAAAAACAAATTAGCCACTAATTAGAAGCAAATGTTAGTCACGGATTTTGTAAGGAGAAGTAGGTTTTAGAATCAAAAATTTCCGTCACTAAAATTTGTTCTAAATTTTCACAAAAAAATTTCACAATTAGCTTTGTTCTTTCTTGCTCCAATTCAGCCACCAACTGCAGCCTCACAAAGGTGTTTCACTCCTTTTTTAGAAGTAACCTTGAGGTTAGTCACTTCTAGGTGTATTCAAGAACCTTGTCACCAAGAGAGAACAAACTCCCTAAGCAACCACCAAAGCCTTCAAGTAGATATCTCTTGCCTTGGCCTCCTACACCTTTTAAGAAGCACTCAACCACCTTCAAGACTAGAATATTAGTGCTAAAACTGAAAATGAACAATTTAGAATGGCTACACCAAGTGGTAGAAGAAAATGAGACAAGACTAGAAAGAGTTCCACAAATTGACAAGCAAAAATTAAGGCAAATTTGGAAGCTAGCACACACAAGAGTATCCTAGGAAAGGCACTAGAATGGATTACAAAATTAAAAGCTAAGATTATGAACAAAAACAAGACACAAATAGGTGGCTGGACCAACTAAAAATGTAAGCAAAAATTCATCAAAACCGAGAGCAATTTTAAGCAAAATTTTCACTCCTTTTGGCTTTTTCTTTTGCTTTTTCTTTCTTTTCTTTTTAGTAAAATATTTTTCTCTTATTTTTCTTTCAATGTTCAGGAGTTTTAAATGCCTTTTGATCACTTAGGAGTCTCGGTTTTAAGGTAGAAAAACTGCAGCAAAATTTGACACAAAACAAGAGGTGTTCACATGCAATTTTCAACTAGTGCTACACAATTTTGTACTATTTTTTTGTCAAATTTTTAAGCACTCTTTCTCTTGTTTTTCTAATGCATTTAAGACACTCACACCTCTGTTTTGGTTCTGTTTTAATGTTCAAAAATTTCAATAAGTTTCAGCCACTCAACAAGACACAAGAAACCTAATAGGAGTAGTGTTTAACAATTTTTTTTTTGACAAACTTTTAACAAGACATAATAGAAACCTAACTCTAGGAAATTTGCTAGGACTAATAGCAAATTAAGAACTCAATGATGTAAAACAAAAGCACATATGGTGAGGTACAGATTCAATAAGAAAATTCCACAAAAATTTCGGACTCAATCAACACAACACAAAAACTAGGTTAAAACAAGCTAGTCTAGGAATCAATGACATTCAAAGGACTACACATGACTCTAGACAAAACATATGATTCAAAAACAAAAACATACACTAACATTATCAATGTCCAATCACGGACTCATGTTATAGGAATGGAGAAGACTCAAGCAAAAATCAAAACGCACAAGTATAGGAACCTAGGCGCACCACAAATTGATTCAAGAATAAGGAACAAGCAAAACTATGAATCAATTACTTCATATGTGACATAAGGATCCATCAACATATTTATTAAAACTAGATCCATGCAGCAACACAAAGAGACATGTAAAAGGAGGAAGATACAACACGGATTCAAGAACAAAAAGTTAGAAACAAAAACCTCAAGAGCACTAGGCTCTAGATACCAAAAATGATGGAACTAGGTGAGGAGATTGATGATTCCTTCACTTGCTCCATGCTTAGGACCGTGAATGCTATTGAGGTTAAGACTCCAATGACTCTTTGAAGCTCCTTGAAGTGTTCTTCAATGGAGAAGAAGCCTTGAAGTGGCTCGGTTACTCCTTAGCTTGAGGTAGAAGCTTAAGGAACCAAGGTAAGGTTGAAGCACCTTTGGAGAGAACTTAGGAGAGAAAGTTCTCTTCGGTTTTTGTGACTCTTGATTTAGAGAGAAAATTCAGATTTCATTTCTCAAATTGGTCAAAAGTGTTTTACAATCAAAGAATTACAAGTTTATAGGAGTAGGAAACTTGGAGAGCAAGCTAGTCTTGACCATGGTTCACTAGGAACCATGGTTGAGTCTAGATAAACCGTCCAAGGTCAAGAGGCTTGGAGAGCAAGCTTCTCACTTGGCTTGCTTGGTAAGCTAGCCAAGGAGAAGCTTGTGCTTCAAGATTCCAAGCTTAAGAAACTCCATGAATTTCGTCCAAGTGTGAACACAAGTGTTCACACAAGTGTGAACACACTTCTAAGTTGGGCGGCTTCTTGGAATTAATTTACTCCTTTTGATTTGAAAATGGTTAATTTGGTTTAGTTAGGTTCATTCAATGGGAATGGAACCTAGCTAAATCAAATCTATGAAAAATTAGGAGTAAAATGAGTCCAATATGAAAAATTTAGCCTAGGACCACCTTTGGCTAAATTGCTAGGAGCACTCTCTAGCTTACTAAGGACACTCTCTAATTTACTAATGTCACTCCTACTAGAAAACTAAGAAAAGAATGTATTTCTAGGTTAGGTTAAATGGAGTCAAAGTGTCCAAGTAACCTACCCTAGAATCAATATACAATAGCTACTAAAAAGGGAAATAAAGTGCCTTACAAATACAAAGGCAAAAATAACCTATACAAAAGAAACTATGTACAAAACATATGAAAAGGTCTTGAAGATCATCTCATTCCTCTTGGTTCTTTTATGATATCACCTCTTGGATTCCTTGGCCTTGGCCATAGTCTATCACAATGGTACTTGGGATCTTGTTTCTTTGTCTCCTGGGAAGTCTGTGGTTGGATGTCGATGGATCTTCACAGTCAAGGTTGGTCCTGATGGCACCATTGATCGACTCAAAGCTCGTTTGGTCGCCAAAGGTTATACTCAAATTTTTGGATTAGACTATGGTGACACTTTCTCCCCTGTTGCCAAGATGACCTCTGTCAGATTATTCTTAGCCATGGCTGCTCTTCGCCGTTGGCCTCTCTATCAACTGGATGTTAAAAATGCCTTTCTTCATGGGGATTTGCTTGAGGAAATTTATATGGAGCAACCTCCTGGGTTTGTTGCTCAGGGGGAGTCTTCCGGTTTGGTATGTCGTCTCCGCAAATCACTTTATGGTCTTAAGCAGTCTCCAAGGGCATGGTTTGGTAGATTCAGTACTGTAGTCCAACAGTTTGGTATGACTCGAAGCGAAGCTGATCATTCGGTATTTTATCAACATTCCCCTGCTGGGTGTATCTACTTGATAGTGTATGTTGATTATATTGTTCTTACCGGTAGTGATCATCATGGCATTTCTCAGATAAAACAACATCTTTGCCATCACTTTCAGACAAAAGACCTTGGTAAACTTCGGTATTTCTTGGGGATTGAGGTAGCGCAATCTACAGATGGAATTGTAATATCTCAAAGAAAGTATGCATTGGATATTTTAGAGGAAACTGGGCTAATGAATTCCAAGCCCGTTGATACACCTATGGATCCTAATACCAAACTTTTACCGAGTCAGGGGGAGCCTTTCTCAGATCCCGAGAGATACAGAAGACTGGTTGGGAAATTGAATTATCTCACAGTAACTCGTCTTGACATCTCTTTTGCGGTTAGTGTGGTGAGTCAATTTCTCAATTCTCCATGTGCAGGACATTGGAATGCAGTCATCCGCATTCTGAAGTATATCAAAGGTGCTCCAGGAAAAGGTTTATTATATGGCTACAACAATCATACCCAAGTTGTGGGATACTCAGATGCAGGTTGGGCAGGCTCTCCCTCTAACAGGAGATCCACCTTAGGTTATTGTGTCTTTATTGGCGATAACTTGATTTCGTGGAAAAGTAAGAAGCAGAATGTAGTGGCAAGATCTAGTGCAGAAACAGAATACCGTGCCATGGCCTCTGCTACGTGTGAGCTTATTTGGCTCAAACAGTTGCTTAAAGAACTGAGATTTGGCGAAGTTACACAGATGACTCTCATATTTGATAACCAAGCAGCCCTTCATATTGCCTCAAATCCAGTATTTCACGAGAGGACCAAACACATTGAGATAGATTGTCACTTCATTCGTGAGAAGATTTTATCTGGGGACATTACTACTCAGTTTGTTAACTCTACTGATCAGTTGGCAGATGTCTTCACCAAATCATTACGGGGTCCTAGGATTGATTAACAAGCTTGGTGCATATGATCTATATACACCAGCTTGAGGGGGAGTGTTAGATATAATTTTATCTTATAGTTTTTATCTTATAGTTTTTATCTTATGAGCCTAGGCCCACTACTTTGTATTTAAACACATCTTGTGCTTTGCAATACACAAGGAATATGTTCTCTCCATTCACCATTACTCTCAACAGTATCTATAAAGGACAAGTCACTTGGAAAAAGATTGTTGGCATCGTGGAAAACGTTAGAGTCAACATTGTACGAAATTTGGACATGTGGAGAAAAATTATCGCAACAAAAACCAACAACAAGCAAATTTTGTCGAAGAGCAAAATAATATGCAACATCTTTTCTATGTTATCCAATATTCCAACAATGAATCAAAAGGAAGATGGTACTTGGATAGTGGGTGCAGTAATCAAATGACTAATGATCTAAGCATTTTCAAACACTACAAGAAAAACGTAAATTTTCGATGAACATAATCCGTCAATAAAAAAGAATATTCATCTGAAAGAGAGAATTTTCGATGAATACAAATTCGTCAAAAAAAGGGCATAAAAAAATTCTTTAGAATAACCACTTCCCGACCCTCTATCCTTAGACCCACACTTTTTAAGAAACTTCCCAGAAGGTCACCAATCCCTAAATTATTCCAAGTCAAGCACACTTAATTGTGAAGTTCTAATGAGATAAACTACCAAAAAGTAGATGCATCTTATTAGTATAGGTAATACAAATTAATTCCTTTAAGTTAATCTCAACTATACAATCTCATACTTGTACAATCTCTAGATTTTTCTTATTTCGGTGTGTCCGGACCATTATAAAAATATAATAATATATAATAATTATATATTATATTTAATTATATTAATTAATAACAATAATAATATTATTATTATATTTAATTAATCTTTATTTGTGTATATACTTTTATAATTATCAATATACTTATTTCTATTTAAAATTAATATTATGATATAATTTAAATTATTTATTATAAATTTAAAATTTAAAATAATAATTTATATATTTAAACTATTATTTTTATAATTTATAATGATAATATAATTTATAAAATTATAAAAATTTATTTATTACATATTAAAACTTATTTATATATAAATACTTATAATCCGTAATATACAAATCAAAATATTAGTTGAATAATAATAAATAAAATTTTGAATTTATTTGAATATTAAGGTTAAAATAATTTAAGGTTATCTTCTATATAAGATTAATTTGATCATATTATTTTATTTTTTAACCTTGATATAAATCAAAAACCTATATATTAAATGTGAACAAGATTATTTTGAAGGATTTTTAAAGTTTTTTTTATCTAATTCAATTCTTTTATTTATCATATTTATTTATAAATTAAATTTTAATATTTTAAATAAATTATTAATTAATATAATATATTTATTTATCTTAAATCTAACATATAAAATTCAAAAAATGTATTTATACTTCTTTTATTTTCTAATGATCAACTATTAATAAAATATTAATTTAAAATCTAATCTAATTATATCATAATATTTTAATATCAAATTTAAAATCATATATTAGTTATACAAAAATATCAAGATTATATAGTAAATTGTCAATAAGATTATAGTTAAATAATTTAAAATAATTAATTTTTCAACTATATTTTTATCAAATAATTTATTTTAGAGCTAATCAATTTTTTTCTAAATTAATTATTTGTAAAATTTAAGAACTTTTAATTTAACAGTTGGATCGATGAAATTCAACATACACCATAAGTTATTAAGCGACGTAGTTAACTCTACTAAGAATTACTTTGTGAGTTATTTGATTCCTTCTCTCTCACTCTCTTTCTCTCTCTCTCTCTCTCTCTCTATATATATATATATATAATTTACTAGTCTTTTTTATGTAACAATTTATTAAAAAATATATAATATATATAGATAATTAAATTTTATTGATTCTTTTTAATATATGATTGTCAATTTTAATAATCTTTATTATTATCAAACAAAATATTAAACATTTTCGTTGGATATAATTTTCGATAGAACAGTAAACATTTTTTATAGCTCAAATTTTCGACAAAATATTAACCATTTATAATGGATATTCCATCAAAAATCTCGTCAAAAACCATTAAATTTTTGAAAAACCATTATCTGTCGGTAACATCCCTTCGAAAAATTTTGACTTAAGCATCTGTAAAAAAATTTCATCGAAAATTCTTACATTTTTGGAAAATATAAATCAGTCAAAAATATTTCATCGGTAATATAACTTTTCCTATGAATTTTTTTCATCAGTAAAATTCGTTGGAAATATAAATTTCTCGTTAGATTTGTATCCATCGGTAATTTGTATTTCTCTTATAGTGAAAAAATTTAATAACTCTGTCAAAGTTCAAATACAATTGGGAAATGGTGCCATGGTAGAGGCAAAAGGCAAAAACACTGTCATGGTGGAGACTAAGAAAGGTACGACACTCATTAATGATGTCCTACTTGTTCCAATCTTAAAGAAAATCTATTGAGCATTGGCCAAATGATAGAGAAAGGCTACGTTCTTCACTTTGAAAGATATATGTACTATCTATGATAACAAAAGGTGAGAGACGCTACTAGAAAAATTAATATTTGTGACGAAAATAATATGGTCACTAATAGTAATGAATTTTGTAAAGTTTAAATTTTTGTGATGGAATGCCATTTATTGAAGTTTGTGATGGATTAAATTTTGTCTCTAAAAGATCTGTCACAGTTTTGTTCACTGAATAAAAAAATAAAATTAGTGACAGATTTTGTGACGGATTAAATTTTGTCTCTAACAAATCTCACAATTTTCGTCACTGAATAAAAAAATAAAATTACTGACAGATTTTGTGACGGATTTTTTAGAGACAATTTAATTCGTCACAAAATCGATCACTAAATAAAAAATAAATAAAATTAGTGACAGATTTTGTGACGGATTAAGTTCCTCTATAATTATTCTCTCACAAAAATGCGTCACAATACAATAATAAATAAGTCAATGACGGATTTTGTGACAAAATTTTTGTCAACATTTGTATTTTGTCACAAATTCTGTCACAAATAGCTTAAAAATTTTTATCACGAAATTTGTTAGGAATTATTGATCCCTCTCAAAATATTAAATTTTATTTATGAAATTTTTATATGTAAGAATTATGCAGAATTAAAGAATATAGGTTAGATTTTTTTTTAATTTTTATATTTTTTATGGAAAAAAAATCGTTGTAAAAGTTATATTACTGATGGAATATGTGACACCCTCTACCCCACATATGATGGAGGACCATCCTTGAAGCATCATATAGGGCCTATCACAAGGTCCATGGCTAGGAGAGTAGAGGAAGATGAAGAACACACCATACCAAAGGCCATAATCATCATGTGTGTGGAATTTGAGCCCTCTCCTTAATTTGTTGCTTTCTTTTCCCATTTTGCCCTTGTATTTTGGTGTACATTAGATATTAGAATTTTATTTTGTATTTTTATTTATCCTTTTTATTATGGAGCAAAATTAGTCTTAGGATTTATTTTAGGACTTAAGCCTTATTTTTAAGGTCAAAAGTCCATTTCTTTCTTTTTTTAGACCTAAGGGTACTTTAGTCTTTTAGGAGGGATGAAAGCCATTTCATTTGGGATGCATTTAGGGTTCATTTAGGGTGCATTTGGACTCCAAAATTTCAGCCAAATGCTCCCAAGAAACCTTAGATGTCTTTCTCTCCCTATAAGTATTCTAGGTAACCCACCTTGTAGCCACTTTGGAAATTAATGCTATTGAGTGAGCCTAGTGCCTCTTCATTCTTTCCTTAGTCCCCTAAGAACTCCATGGCCCCATATCCTCTCCTCTCTTCCTTGAGTGAACTTGGGTCTTCCTTGGTTGGCCTTCATCATCCTAAGTGAAGTGAGCTAGCCTAAAGGAGCTACACCACCAAACACCACCCCTTCATCTCCTTCCATTTTTTTAGGCATCACCTTACCCTCTCCTAAACACCTTGTGCGTCACTTTCTACCCTTGAGGAGATCATCATTTGTATCATATCATCCTTGGAGAAGAGAAGGAATCAACCACTAGCCTTCATGGAGAAGTTGGTTCCATCATGTGGTATCAAGAGTCATGGTTGTCTTCAAGGGTAACTTGTCTCTTCTCTTTTGTGTCTTCTAAATGTTTCTTGTCATGTCTAAGTCTTCTCATATGTCTTGATGTTATCCTCTCAAATATTGCTTAAAATGTTGTCTTCTTTTTGAGTGGTTCATTGTTGGTTCATGAGCCTTCCTTTGTTGTGCTCTAGGTTTCCTTTAAAATAAATTCTTGTGTGTTTTTCTCCATTTTCACCTTTGCTGGAAAATTTTGTTAAGAACATGATGAACACTTTATGAACCCCATTTTAATCTTTATTTGTCCAAGTTTTGTCTCAAGTTTGTGTTTCTCTCACTTTTTCACCCAAATACCAAGTATATGCATAACACCTTCACTTGATGTATGTAACATGGAAACGAATGATGCATGTTTCCTCTCCTAAGTGGTTGGCCGAAAATTTTGTATGTTCTTAGAGGTCATTCATGCATGTTATTTAGTTCATGATATGTTCTAAAAGTTTGTTGAATTCCATGTGGATTTGTCTCCTATACATGCATGGTTAGCCACCCCTACATGCTCATCATCACATGATTGTCCCTTGTCCTTTGTATGACAACCAAGTAGTGTTTTGTTGCTGAAAAATCTGTCAAGAATGTGTGTTTGTTTGCTAAAAAAACTGCATCAAATTAGTACATAGTACAAGACACATTCCACCTTACAAAAGTTTCTTTTTGCATGCTACTTGTCCTTTTTGTCTCCTATTTTTTGTGCTACTTTTAATTCACCCACAAGTGTAAAAACCAAGCAACATAACAAGGTTAAAATTAAAAAAATTGACCAAGGGGCTGCACCAAAAGCTGGCTGGAAAAATACAAGAGAAAAAAAATTCAAAAGGAAATTGTTGCTAGACTTGTGGACAATTACCATTATACCCTTGCACACTTGGAGTTGGACTTGGGCCATTTTTGGACCCATATTTGGACCCATTTTATGACCAAAACCGTGGCTGGACATTAAGGAAGAGACCTTACACTAATTGATTTCATTTAAAGACAAGGAACATTAAACACTTAATTCTATTCTAGAACCCTTCTAGGATTTTCCTTTGAGTGTTTGCCTTCTTAAATGTGTCTTAATTTTTTGCTTGTCTTTCTTGAAATTCCTTGTGTTTTGTCTCATCAATATTCCCCTTGAGTTTAGCCTTTTTAATTGAGCATTTTTAGTTTTTATTTCTTGGCCTCCTTTCTTGCTCTTGGTTGGTTTGTTTCACTTGGTATAGATGAAGCCTACTTCCACACTTCCATGCAATTTTGGGGAAGATTGAGTTGGAGGAGTTGGCCGTGAGATCCAAAGAGCTTTGGGAGGGAACCATCACAAACTTAGAGTGCCAAACACATTGGGAGGAAACTAACCAAGTTTGCTCATTGTGAAGGGAACACCAAATTGGAGCTTGAAGAATTTTCTTGTTTTGTTTCTTTACTCTTTCTTTTGGGCCAATTTTGTGTTGTTTTGATTGGGCCACTTGTGTCTTGGTCCTTATTCATTCAATTGGGTTGTAAATTGGCCTCTTACATTAATTAGTTTTTTAGGAGTAGTTTCGTTTAGTACTTGTGGAAGTGTCTTGAAAACCCCCAAGGTCACTTCAAGCTTCCACCCTAGGACTTCCGACTAGTATATGCTTTATTGCTTTCCTTTATTTCTCTTAGTTGTTAGCATAATTCCTTAGATTGTTGTATGTTCGTTTATAGGCTTCCAAAGTTGCCTACTAGGGGTCCAAACACACACTTACTCTTGTTGTGCTAAAATTATTTTTTGTGAGAAAAGTGAAAAGGGGCTTAGTGATTTCTACTTGAAAAGGCTTGGTTTTTAAGAAACTCTTTGTAGTCCAGCTCCCTTGATAGTTCACTTTGTGCACTTAGGCCTCCTATCACTACTCTTGCACTCAAAATCTTTTGTGAAAACCTTTTATCACTCACTCTTTGTGAAAATATTTTCAAGAACCTCTTTGTGAAAACCTTTCTTGATCAAAGATGAGTGATCATTGTAGATACCCAATTTCGTCGGAGGCATACAAACAAGGAAATGGACCTCTATTATGAAGGGAAGGAGCTCGTAAAGCATGCAAACAACAAGACAGGACATCAGAAGCCCCGAAACCCAAATAAATTGGTTTCAGTGGCCCGGAACGGGTTATTCCAAAATCGAAACGGGCCGTTCCCAATTTGGAACGGCCATTCCAAGTTCCTAAAAGGGCCTAAAACCCTAGTTTGGAACGGGCTATTCCTAAATTGGAACCGGCCGTTCTAAGATTCTAACGGCCCGTTCCAAGATTGGAACGGACCGTTCCAAACTCCTCAAAAAAGGGCTAAAACCTTAATTGGAACGGGTCGTTCCTAAACTGGAACGGGTCGTTCCAAGTTATTAAAATGGCCTACAAGCTCCTGTTTGGAACGATCGTTCTAGTCTAGGAAATTATGTGTTAATGTAACTTCTGGAACGGGCCGTTCTAGTTTCAGAACGGGTTGTTCCAGTCACAAAATTAACACACAACATTCGGATCCAGAATGGGCCGTTCTGGTTTTGGAACGGGCCATTCTGGCCACTTTCTGATGCCTATAAATAGACAGCTTGGGCACAGTTCTCAGGGCCACAAAATTTTGTCCAGAACTCCTTAGAGCTCAAAATTTCTCTCTCTCTCCCTCTTATTGTATTTCTTGAGATTTGTGAGGCATTTGTCTAGTGTGAAAGGTTGCCACAAAGCACCTAGAATTTCCATATCGGAAGATTTAACAAAGCTTGCTACGAGGTATTTCAATTAATCTTCTTCTCTCTCTTTTATTTCTTATTTTTTATAAGTATTGTTATAATAAAAACAATCATGTAGATATTTTAGAGTCAATTGTTTAATTTAAATTTCAAGCATGTAAATAATCATCAATAAACGGGGATTTAATATTTATATTAGTATTGTTTATAATGTTAACTTCGTCATAGGATACCGATTAAGGGCGTTGTAGGGGTGTTTAATACCTTCCCTACACATAACCGACCCCCAAACCCAATTCTGGCTATCCAGGCCACTATTGGACTTTAAAAAACCTTTTATTTTTCCAATGTTTTGAGTAAAACATTGGTGGCGACTCCATGGAACCTATTTTCAAAACCATTAATTAAGGATTAGTCTAGTGTTCGGGCATTCTTTAATTGATGAGATTTTTAAAAGGATGTCTAAACCATAGGTCACGAGATCAGAAATTTTCGGGTTGCAACAGATGGCGACTCCACTAGAGACGTTTTAAGAGGGTCAAGCCCATATAAATGATGAAATTAGAATTATAAAAAATATTAATTTAAATATTTTTCCCCTTTATTTTGTTTGTTTTATTTGTTTGGCTTTCATATCTGTTTGTCTGTTTAAATTCAGCACTTGTTTGGAATAAAAAATTGTACACAAACCTTTACACACAACAGTTTCCCCTACACCCGGGGGCATGAGGGTATTAAACATAGGAAGGGGTTGACATATGACCGGCCCAAGTTTGGCCTTGGAGCCTGCGAGCCTTGTCAGAAATCACACTCAAGGTGATAACCGGTTAGTCTAGCCCGAAATACTACAACAGACCTTAGAATTTGCCAGGTGATGGTGATAGAGATACTGGGTCCCTAAAATGGGGGAACCTTGGGGGACTTAAGACCAGTGAGATTAGAACTGTCCTATACAATACACTTTTCTTCTAGAGACCACAGACCAAGGATTTAAATGTGACTGTTCGCGGGTGTACATTTGTTTGAACATATGAGTGTTGCATTTTTTTGTGTTTATTTATTTCAAATGAATAAGAATTACAAACAAATAGATATTAATAAAAAAATATGATAAAAATTTTAACTCCCTTCTATATACCCAAACCTCAAAGCATCATATAGGATAGTTTATTTCAAAAAATAAATAACAAAAAAAATAAATATATAGCAAAAATCATGCATCATTCCCTTTTAGTAAAAAAATGATAAAATTTAGGCAGAAAACAAATATCGTGCATCTTTTAGTTTAGCATATACATTCATTAGAAAATGGAAGGCACATAGTATGTAAAGATATTTGAGAAAAGAGAACATTCTAAAGTACAAGAGTCGTGTGCCCTTATACTAAGGAGGCCTACTAGACTTTGGACTCTTGTCATCCTTTCAACAGAAGGCAAAGTCTACATCTTCTCAGACTTCTTCCAATTTAGAAAGATTTCATTCCTCAACCCATATAGGAGATTATTTGAAATTTCGAAAAGGAGGCATGCAAAAAAGAAAATTAAAGCAAAAAAAAAAAAGAGAGAAAAAGAATTTGCTTCAAAAGAACATAGTTTGAGAAGCTAAAGAAAACTCCCCTGATGAACGAGAAATCATGAACTTAGGGAGTTTGAAAAATTGATAATAAGCACCCTTACACCTCCAATTCATTATCAAATCACTCCAAACCGCATCTTTCTTCTCTGACTCATCAACCTCGTCAATAAAGATGGAAATTTTGGCAAATCACCAAAATAGTGAGGAACCCGAAGATCCTATTGACAGTTACTTCTGATGGGAATAGCAAGAAGAGAATCTGAGAAGAAATCAAGACTAATTGCAAATCAACGAACGAGCAACCATAGGAACATCATTCAAGCATGAGCTTCTGTAGCCTGCAACAGCATTATCAAAGTGCACCGAAAGATCTTGTACAAAAAATGTTCTCTAAACAAACAAATCAATGAGAATGATATTTGTTGAATTTCTCAATCATCTTTGCATCCTATTTTGCACCTCATATGTTATCCTGGTAAATAATAAATAAGAATAAAAAGAGAAACCTAACTTGTACGTGTTAATCAAATAATGAGATCACTGGTAATCAAGTGCAAACTCGATACATCAAATTGGAAGCACTTAAAAACTAGTAATTGTGCAAGAAGACTAGGGGGCATAACACGCCCAAATTGACGATTCAAACACCGAGAGTTCCCCATGCGGAAATGACAACTGTTGGAATAGGAGGAATGGTCAAGAATGAATGAATCTTTGCTTCTAGGGAATTACAATAAAACTCAAAGGCATTGCATGACAAAAACCCACTAGGACGAAAAACCATAAAGGGCGTCCTAGGCAAAAATTAGGGTAAAGGAATCAAAATCCTGATAGGATACATCCTATGCAAAAGTCAGGGATATATATATAAAAAAAAGCAATGTCTACTCGAGTTGAAAACCGAAAGGAGGCTTGAGTATTCCATATACAAAGCAAGAATTCATAAAGGTTTGACTCTGAACTACAAACACCAAGCAAGTGGAAGGGTTTTTCTGAGGTAATCAAGTCATCCATGACTCTCTAGGGGGCAACCTCCTTGTATCTCTCTGTGTATGAATCACGAACTCGAGGCATGTCCGGGCTTCGAGCTTTGCTAAAGGAGCACGTGTAAATTGGAAGTATTTTTTTAATGTCATAAGTACATTCATTCATTTCTCTTCTCCCTTTTATCTATTCTAAGCCTTGTCAACAAACCTTAAATGAACAAGTACATTTGAAATAAGGACGTCATTAGAAAGAAGGGCTTAATACGTGATAAGGAACACATAAAGATCAATCAAATTCGGCATGACTTGTAGATAAGAGTCCAAACAAAATCAGTGCAAGGGGCATCCCTCTTTAATGAAGGAAGGAAAGATGATCACAAATGTTGCAAGGATAAAAGCCCGGCAGGAAACCCACTAAGGGGGTTGTGCAAAAATTAGGGCAAGGTCTGCTAGGAGACCCACAAACAAAAAGGGTAACCTAGGCAAAAGTAAGGATCAGAAACAAAATGTCCGCTAGGAAACACATCTCAAGTTACCTAAACAAAAGTTAAGGCAAAGCACCGTCCCGAACTGAAAACCAAGAGGCAGCTCGGGGAGATCACTTAATCAATGCGCAATCTCAAATCATCACTTAAACTTTGAAAGGAATACTAAGCTAACGTGGAAAATAGTTTCCTTACTTCGAATGTGTTTGTTCATCAGCCTAAACACTAGCTAACCTCGGCCAGCCATTCTTCTAAAAAACCCTTTTAAAAAGAAAAAAATATTTTCTAATAACCTTTTGAAAAAAAAATACAAACATCCCTTCTTTCTTTTCTCTTGACCCTTATGACATTAAAATTGGTACTGAAAAGATATACGAAAAATGCACAGTGAATACTCACAGAGGGAAGGCCGAGATGTTCTCAAACAGAGGTTAGAGACGCTTGACCACACATCGACCGGATAGTCAAGGAGCCACTGAAGCTTGGGCTCAAAAGAACATATCCCTACAGTAATCAAGATTGGCATGGATAGAAAGAAATCGTCAACATTAACCTTAATTCGTACGTACAGGTTAATTTCCCGACATAAAAAAAATGAATTGCATCTTTAGGAACAAACACATGAGCATAAAGTGCATCGCATGCATATGAGGTTGGGCATATGGAAGGGCCACTACTACAGAAGACACATTTTACATCGATTTTTTTAGACATTTTACATCGATTTTGAAAATGAAGTAGATTCAAGCGATGTAGAAAGTGCAAGATATTTTACATCGATTTAAAAATTGATGTAAAAAGTCTCATTTCTACATCGGTTATTGACATAACTAATGTAAAATATGCCATATTTTACATCGGTTCTTGGTGAAACCGATGTAAAATATATCATATTCTACATCAGTTATTAATAGAACCAATGTGAAATATGTCATATTCTACATCAATTATTGATAGAACTGATGTAAAATATGTCATATTTTACATCAGTTATTGTTGGGACAAATGTAAAATATACATTATTCTACATCGTAGAAAGCTTTATAGGCAATTCTACATCAATTATCCCAAAATCTCTTATATATAACATCACACTGTTAAGTACTAATCAATGAAGTCATTTGCCTCTTGAAAGAACTAATACACTTTACAGTGAAAAATAATTAAAAAGAATGAAAAAAAAATAGAAGTTGGGAATGATGCTCACAAGCCACTTAGAATCACAGCAAACAGAGTTGTTATAATTTCACCACCATGAGCTTTTTCATGAATAACCAATAGCCTTCCAACCCAGAGTTGTAATGCACAAAAACATATTGCAAGCCCATACGTAAAACAAAGACCAAGCCCTTGAACAAGGCTTATTAATATACCATATCTAAGAGTAGCTTGCAGTGATGTTGCATATGAATATTTAGCCAGTGTTTCATTTGTAAAGGCATACAAGGTCCTTATATAGGAAACTGCCTGCTTCACCAGAAATTATACACATTCAGAACTGATGGCACTAAAATGATTCATCAAATAATGAGAAATTTACCATTCTTTCCACTTCACCAAATTCAAACCATTCAAGCAAAGAAACATAGATAAATGAGCAGCTTCTCCATACTTTCAGATAAATAAAGAAATCAAGACAATCATATTCATTCCCTTCCAACCATAAAGTAAACCTCAAAACTACTCCATATAAACAACTAAATATGGATCCAATGAAGCAAGAACACAGATAGAAGCATGAACCACAGATATAAATAACTCTTAGATGAATGAATTTGCAACAGCTCATCCATAGACCATAAGAACAAACAGACAATTACAATTAGAAATCTAGAAGCATTTTATTTCACAGCTACCATTTCACAAATTGTGACTTAGTTTTCAATTCCTATTTGAAGGAACAAAAGATCACAATGTTCAACCCTCGACATGCAGTCAGAAAAACACAGCTTCCAGCCTTCCACTACTTAGTTGCAGCAGAATGCTAGCATGTTTGAGAGTGTTTAGCATATGATCTAACTTCTCTTTGGCATTATTTGTTGAGATTGTTGAAACTTGAGCTTGATGAGATCACCTCTAAGGCTTGAAGAGTTTTGATGATAACGAATGTGTGCCAAGGACAACAACAACTTAGAAGTCAAAAATAAAGTCAAAAGAAAGTGCTATGTAATAGGAAATAGTTTATAAAAATGTTTTGATTGAGTTTATCTGTTGTGTGTGCTGTGTGCATAAGCTAAATCTATATCTAAACTGATTAGGGAGTGTATGATGATGAGTTAAAAGGATTAAGAAGTTATTTTGAGACTTAAAACGAAGTTTTGAAAAGTAACTCAAAATAATCGATTATCATTAAATATAATCGATTATTTCAGCAACTGACAAAAAGGAATGCCTTGCTGTAATAATCGATTATTTGTGAAATAATCGATTATCCCATAAATGACTCTCTGGAATAATCGATTATCCCAGAAATGACTCTCTGGAATAATCGATTATCCAGCAAATCGATTATATTGTTCTTGGTTGGTTTCCAGAAAACCTGAAGAATAAAATAATCGATTATTCTTTAAAATAATCGATTATCTAGTTCTGAAACTTTTATAAATAGTTTGGACATTTTGAAACTTCAGAACAGAGTAAGAATTGAGAATCAAAATTAGAAAAGTGTTTTTGTGATGTCTTTGTGACAATCTTGGAGAGTTTTCTTTGTGAATCCAAGAAGAAAAACGTTTGTGAAAAACTTTGAAAGGATCATCATCATCATCACATTCTTGAAAGGGAAGAGATTAAGATTTGCTTCTGAATTCCAAGTGAATTCGTTCCTTAATTCTTTGAGAATACTTGTAAATCTTGAGAAGGTTTCTCAAGTGATAAGGAATTCTTGTAGTGGGTTTCTACAAGGGGTGCTTTCTTGAGGTCAAGAAAGTGATTATCTTGAATGTAAGAGTATATGCAAGTGTGGTATGCTTGTAAACCTTCTTCATTAAGATAGTGGAACAAATCTTGATCAGGTTATGATTGAGGACTGGATGTAGGTCACATGTGGAGTGGCTGAACCAGGATAAAAGACTTGTGCAATCTTCTCTTACTCTTATTTGTATTTTGTGTAATATCTTGATTGTGCATTAAAAAAGATTGTTCTTGATTAACATGTGTGCATGAATAACATTGGTTTTAACTGAATCAAAGCATTACATTTTGGTGTTAACTTTGAACCTCATTATTGGTTAATCAAGAAAGCATATAGAATTCATTCTTCTTTAACAAGTCTTTAAGAAACTTCATTAAAAATTCATTTTTAGAAAAGTTTAATTGAAATAAAGATCATAAATACTCTGAAAATTTTTAAAGTGTCATAGAATCCAATTCAGTCCCCCTTTTGGATTATGCCATTATTTTCTAACATTATTATAATCATGTCTGCTTGAAGGAAGTTGCTAATATGCAAAAAGATAGGGCAACCTTGCTGCAATATAATTTTCTTTTTAGAAGAATACCTTGTCCTCCCCCTAGTTGTATTTTTTTCTCTTCGATTCTAGCAAAACTCTCTATCAAAAAATAGGCACCATCTAAGTAACAGTCATCTCAAGCAAGTCTTATTTCTATAACATGGTAAAGAAAAATATAAAATTTCATTCTATCAAAGACCTTCTACAAAACTTCCATCTACATGCCCTGAATTGAACCACACTTACTAGATGAATAATATTACAAGGAAAGATACAGAATCATATACATGATATGAAAGACTTTCGAACAGATTTAAATATTTTCTTTCTTTTGGCGTTTAGTAAAATTAAAAATAACCGAAATCCACTGTTGAATTGAATTTATGTATAAAGCATTCACGGTTCAATGCAAGGATGAATAAAAATTAACAATAAATAACCTGTTCAGTACTGCTGGCTGCTTCAGCATACGCATCTTGAATATTCTCAGCAAGCCTGTGGAGGAATATATTTGATATTCCTCCTGCAGCCACAATAAATGGACCTGTAGCTAGTGTTATCAATGCAATCTGCCAACAATTGATAAAAGCAATAACAAGACCACTGAAGAACGTTGCCATATTATGAATATAATTCCCAACCTGTATCATCAAAAGTCAATACAAATTTACAAAGGAGTAAATATACACACAAGAAGAGCACAACACGCTTTTCCAATATTATCTGGAAATAATAACAAATTTAAAAGAATATATCTGGAAAGAATAACAAATTTACAAAGGAGTGAATATACACCCAAGAAGAGCCCAACATACCTTTTCTCTGAGAGCAGATTGAATGAGCAGCACATCACTCAATACTTGACTCACAATATCTCCATTATTTCCGTAAGTGTCAAAAAAACTCATATCTTGGTTAAGTAATACTTGGACATATTTTGATCTGATGACTGCAGTCTGCCGTTCTCCAGTACGAATCCAACATGAAACCTCTGTTAAACAAGAAAAATTAATATTGCAGGAAACTTAAATTTAACATCTAATAAGAAACATTCCTTATAAATAATTTACCAATCCAACCAGCAGCAAAAACTCCCCCAGCAATATAAACAATGGTTAAAGCAAGCTGCAGAAGAAACAAGGGTAAATAAAGCATTTAAGTCCATTTTTCATGACTGGTTTACAAACTATGTGCCTTGAAAATAAATAAATATGTAGTCGTGATGTCATATGGTTCAACCACTAAATTAACCAGTAGAAAAATGAACAGCTATACTCTTCAGTTCCCTGTTTGAAGCTGGTTTAAAACACAAACCAATTGTTCATTGATTATGGGTCAACCCATGACATATGATGTAACTATTTTTATTCCAACATGTAAGTTCTAAACTTTATTGTCTACAACACCCTGCACAACTTATAATCAGCTTGACAATGCAATTCTTACAATAGGAATCTTGAGCCCAGGTACATGTTGTGACATTGAGAGAACATCTGTAGCATGATCTTCATCTCTCCATTCCTTATTAAGTTTTCGAATAAACTCATCATTGCAAAGAAGCAGTGTCTCTTGTTTTATACCTCGAACCCTTCAAACCATCAAACGCCAGTTTCATCGCCATAGGAACATTCAGTTGAAGCAACTCCACAATGCTCTGCACCCAATAAAAACAAAGAGACCAAAAAGTGAATAATGTAGACCTCCAATAAAAATATTTCTTTCATATAAAAATATCTCTTAAAAAATACAATTCTAGAAGACAGGTTTCGAAGATTTATGGAGTTTATTTGAACTTGTCATATAAGCACTTAGTAGTGTTTCATTAAGCTTATAAAAGTAAATTATAATCTTTCAAAGCACTATAAGCTCTCATGTTATAAAAGTAAACTATTGTTCCTGATCTTCCATCACTATCTTCAAAACAACTGCATTTAATTTTTTTAAAATATTAATTAAAATAATTAAAGAAATTAATTAAAAGTTAAAGGTTCCCTTTCAAGATACAAAACTGTGCTTAATTGAATTAACATTACTCTTGTGGTAGTTAGATTCAAATTAAACACATTTAATTTCATAATAATTCCTAATCTTCTGTGATTTAACTTAAAACTACTTAATTCATTAGTCTTATTTAGATCATACTATTACTTAAGTCATAGTATGATTATCCTTAATTTTTAAGAAAAAGGATAATCATACTGTATAAAGCAAATTAATAATTTAAGAAGAAAAAATAATTTATATAAATATGAAAGAATGAAAATATAACACACTAAGAGGCACTCATGACATCTATATAAATACTTTTCTGACCAAATATGAATAATAGATGAAGGAAACCATAATTTGCTTACATAATAGGTACGCACCACCACAATATATCTAGTTTAACATGAACCCCATTTCCACTATAATTCAAGAAAAGATTTATAACCAGCTACTTGGCTAATCTCGAGGAATATATCAATTAAATAACTATTTAACTACCAAAGAAAATTCCCAACTAAAGAGAAATCAAGTATACTTGACTTGTATATGAGCATTCTTTGCCATTGTCTTCTGACCATGATGATAAAAGTCTAAAATGGAACTCAATAATTATAAGAAACTTGGTAGAATCACACCAAAAAGTTAGCAGTAATAGTTGGAACAATACTACTCATATACACACACATAAATTAAGGAGGCAATACTCATATAATGGAATTTTTTTATTATATATTTCAAATTATGAGGGCAATTTGTAATTATACATGTATATTATATTGAGAAAAATTTAGAAGTTTCTGGGGGCAGTTGCCCCGCAAACTCTAAATTCACCTAATAGGCAGGAAATTTGAACCCAAAAACAAAGCCACAATCAACCAAGTTAGCCCAGCTAAAACTCGGCTTATGAACCAATCAATAATGAATCATAGAAACAGAACACAAAATTATCTTGTGGATTATTTAATCAATATGGAGGGGTCAGTGCAAGTTCTTTTGGCCTTCTTTATTCCACTTTCCCCTAACAATTAACATCACCCTTACTGCCTTTCTCATGAATGAAAACAATTAGAAGCCAGAAGTTCAACAGCTTAATATCGGCATTCGGATTTTCAAAAAAATCCAAATGTCATAATACGTAGATACTTAGATAGCTTCTCATAGTGCTACTCTTTTTATTTAAGATGGAAGAGGTGAATAAATCCAAAACGAATAAGGAAATTACAGTTATCAACCCCCGAAAGAGAAAGCATCAGCTAATTCTTTAAAATCAGTATCACCAGCTAACTAATAGGATAAACGGCAAATTCACACAATGCACCTGAAACATTTCAAATCAAACAGCAAATTGAAACCATTGCAAGCTAAACACAACCAATCAGCAACGAAGATCCACATCTTCCAAGCAGAACTTCTCACATTACATCGAATTTAACAACCGACTAAGCGCTTCACAACATTCAAAACATCCAGATAAAACGCAAACCCCTCACCCTCACCACCTCAAAAATATTAAATAAAACAATGAAAGGGAACGCCGATTCAAACGCACCACAGCAACAAACTCCATCAGACAACAGGCACCAAACAACTCGTTTAAACAACGATATTAAGAATGAAAAAAAAAAAGAGTAAAGCAGAAAAGAACAATTTCCTTTTGGAATTAAAACCCTACATTACAGGTCAGGAAGCGGAAGTGGTTCGGTGGCACTCACCGATGGTAGGGTTTAGCCGATTCCCGGTGAAGGAAGAGGAAGAAAAGAAGTGGCAGGGTTTAGAGTTTAGCCGATTCCTGGTGAAAAATGCAAATACGCAGGAAATTTAGTTTGCGAACTCGTAACCTAATAGGCAATAAATAATAAATAAATAAAGCCGAGCGAAGCACGATGAAGAGTGAAAAGGGGAGTTTCTCGATGCTAAAAGACTTACGAGATGAGGGGAAGGCAGAAGGTGAAGCGCCGCCGCCGCCGCCGCCGCCTAAAGGTATTGTGCTTCCAGTGGAGATGAGCGTGTGCGAAAGTTTGCGGAGGCGCTAAAGGTACTGTACAGCGCGCGCGGAAAGAAGATAAATTGTTCAACTATTCTACATTGGTTAAAAGGAAATCGGATGTAGAATACTTCATGGTTATATCGATTTTACGAAGAACCGATGTAAATGTGCTTATAGTTTCTATTAATTTACAAGTTTGCCACCGCATATGTTTTTTACATCGGTTTTTCGAAAATTAATGTAAATGTAGCGACGTTAAACAGTAATTTTCTAGTAGTGGGCGTTAAACAAAAAAACGGAATAAATAATAAAAATTATTTCTATCTTGCATTTTCATGTGCATCCATACATCCATGCATTTTACTTCCTATGGGTCAAAGGAGTCATCAGCATAGAGCACTCGTGAAAGATAAATAGCCAAGCATGAGCAATAGCAGTGTCAAATGGCAACCCCAAGTGACTTTATGTGCCCACTAAGCAAAGACATATCAACAGTGGAATAGAATGGAATCGACCAAATAAGTAAGCCTATAAGCAAGAAGAGGTCATCACGCCTTACTTCCTTACCAAATGAAGGATGATCCAAGAGAATGCCAAGACTAGGAATGCTTTCCTTACCAAAGCCAGGAGTGGCTTCCAAAATAATACTTATCAATAAAGATTCAATGAATAATATCATGGGAATAGATCCCTCCACCGATGATGAAAATAAAGATAAAAAAAAACATGAGAAAAAGGCAAGTTTCATAAATGTTGAAAAAGCAGAAGCAGTTAAAAAAAATATAGCAAAAAAGGCAAGCTTTAATCATGAAAAAGCCAAAGCTAAGAAAATAAAGTTCAAAAAAATATTTCTACCACAAGATTAACGCCTGGAGAGGCATCGCAATACTCACGTGACAAGGGCAACACTGGAATCCCTGCCAGCCATCCACTTCTCAGCCCACCAACACAGGGGCACATCAAACCTCTCCTGCCTATCCACCTAGGGGCAGTCTTTCATCCCACAACGCCAATGAGGAGACATCAAGTACAAGTATAAAAAGGGTTACTTGACCTTAGTGAAAGGGTTGCTAGATCCCCAAAACTAGTACAAAGAGGGTTACCTGACCTTAGTGAAAGGGTTGTTAGATCCCCAAAACTAGTACAAAGTGGGTTACCTGACCTTAGTGAAAGGGTTGCTAGATCCCCAAAACTAGTACGAAGAGGGTTACCAGACCTTAGTGAAAGGGTTGCTAGATCCCCAAAACTAGAACGAAGAGGGTTACCTAACCTTAGTGAAAGGGTTGCTAGATCCCCAAAACTAGTACAAAGAGGGTTACCTAACCTTAGAGTGAAACAAGTTGCAAATAAAGGAACACATTATCACAAGAGAGACAATGGAGCTTCTACTCGAAGACTGAAGATCAAGTGTACAGTTTGTCATCCTTGTTACCCAATAGAGTACGCAACTGCTCTAAAGGGTGAAGATACGAGCAAATACACATATCCAAGGGAAACAATGCAGAAATGCCAGCACCAAAGAGATGAAGAAAAGACCCGGATGAAATGTCTACGTCTTTACTTGCCTTTGGAAAAGCAACACAATACTATTCCAAAGGACAAGTAAAGAGGGGAAGTTGTAGACACCCAATTTCGTCTGGGGGCATACAAACAAGGAAATTGACCTCTATTATGAAGGGAAGGAGCTCCCAAAGCATGCAAACAATAGGACAGGACATCAGAAGGCCTGAAACCCAAATAAATTGGTTTCAGTGGCCCGGAACGGGCTGTTCCAAAATCAGAACGGGCCATTCCCAATTTGGAACGGGTCGTTCCAAGTTCCTAAAAGGGCCTAAAACCCTAGTTTGGAACGGGCTTTTCCTAAATTGGAACAGGCCATTCTAAGATTGGAACGGGTCGTTCCAAGATTGGAACGGACCTTCCAAACTCCTCAAAAAAGGGCTAAAACCTTAATTGGAACGGGTTGTTCCTAAATTGGAACAGGCCATTCCAAGTTATTAAAATGGCCTACAAGCTCTTGTTTTGAATGGTCGTTCCAGTCTAGGAAATTATGTGCTAATCTCACTTCTAGAACGGGCCGTTGTAGTTTCAGAACGGTTGTTCCAGTCACAAAATTAATACATAACATTCAAATCCAGAATGGGCCGTTCCAGTTTTGGAATGGGCCGTTCTGGCCACTTTCTGATGCCTATAAATAGACAGCTTGGGCATAGTTCTCAGAGCCACAAAAATTCATCCAGAACTCCTTAGAGCTCGAAATTTCTTTCTCTCTCCCTCCTATTGTATTTCTTAAGATTTGTGAAGCATTTGTGTAGTGTGAAAGGTTTCCACAAAGCACCTAGAATTTCCATATTGGAAGATTTAACAAAGCTTGCTACAAGGTATTTCTATTAATCTTCTTCTCTCTTTTATTTCTTATTTTTGATAAATATTGTTATAATAAAAACAACCATGTAGATATTTTAGAGTCAATTGTTTAATTTAAATTTCAAGCATGTAAATAATCATCAATAAAAAGGGATTTAATATTTATATTATTATTGTTTATAATGTTAACTTCATCATAGGGTACCGATTAAGGGCATTGTAGGGGTGTTTAATACCTTCCCTACACGTAACCGACCCCTGAACTCAATTTTGGTTATCTAGACCATTATTGGACTTTAAAAAACCTTTTCTTTTTCCAATATTTTGAGTAAAACATTGGTGGCGACTCCATAGAACCTATTTTCAAAACCATTAATTAAGGATTAGTCTGGTGTCCGAACATTCTTTAATTGATGAGATTTTAAAAAGATGTCTAAACCATAGGTCGCGAGATCAGAAATTTTTGGGTTGCGACAATCATTCAAGTGTACGTGGTCAAAATACCCATAGTAGTAAACATATTCTTAGGGATGAACTTAGAGAACTTAGGGAATACATAAAAAGAAAAGAAGAAGAAAATGAAAAAAGAGAGGAAGAATATAAGAGAAAAGAGAGAGAAAATGAGAAAAACAATAAAGAAATAAAAGAGATGCTAGCAAAACTAGTCATGGGGGGAGGAGTTGGGGGATCCAACCCAAGGGTTCCCCCAACTAGGTCTCAAATAGGCAATGGGGTGAGAACCCCTAGAAGTGAAAGTGAGGGTAGTCAACACCCTACAAATCCCCCAAGTGATAGCCATTATAGTAGTCATCACAATGATGATTACTATCAAACGCCACCAAGAACACAAAGACAAAGGGCATGAAAATTGAGCAACCTTTTTCTTGCCATGGAATAAGTGAAGAGAAAAAGGTTTCTTTGGCAACCCTTAGCTTCCAAGGGCATGTTATGTATTGGTGGACCTCCTTGGAAAAAGAAAGAAGATTTCATCATGAGCCCCCAATACAATATTAGAATGAACTCTGTAGTGCCTTAAGAAGGAGGCATATTCTCCCATACTATGACCGTGAGCTTATGGATAAGCTTCAAAGGTTGAAACAAGGGTCATCAAGTGTGGAGGAATATAGGCAACAAATGGAGTTATTCATGATGAGGGCTGGAATAAGGGAAGAAGAAAGAACCACCATTGCTAGATTTCAAAGTGGTCTCAATCTTGAAATAAGAGACAAAGTTGAACTTTTTTCTTATAGAGATTTAAACGAACTTGTTCAACTTTTTTCAAGAGTGGAGCACCAACTCAAAAGGAAAAGTTTTAAAAAAGACTCCACGCCCTCTTATTACAAGAATTTCAAGAAAGAGGGATCTTCTTCTAAACCTTATTTCAAAGAAAAAGAAAAAGAACAAGAAAAAGGAAAATATTCTCTTAAAGCTCCTTCTAAAGAATCTAAGTCATGTGACATCAAGTGTTTTAAGTGTCTTGGGAGGGGACATATTGCTTCTCAATGTCCCACAAATAAAACCATGATTTTAAGAGGCCAAGACCACTATAGTAGCCTTGATGAAGCTAGTTCTTCTTCATCTACTTCAAGTAGTGAGGATGAAGCCATAGATTTGGAAGAAGAAATCTTACCTTGTAGTAGAGACTTACTCATGGTTAGGAGGCTTCTTAACAACCAAACTAGTGATATTGACCAATCTCAAAGACAGAACTTATTTAACACAAGATGCAAGGTTTTAGAAAATACTTGTTCTCTCATTGTAGATAGTGGGTCTAGTTTCAATTGTTGTAGCACTAGATTGGTTGAGAAGTTAGCCTTGACTACAATACCCCATCCTAGACCTTATAAATTGCAATGGATTAATGAGGAAGGAGGAATTGTAGTCAACCAATAAGCAAACATACCAATCTCCATTAGAAAATACAAGGATGAAGTTTTGTGTGATATAGTGTCATTGGAGGCTAGTCATGTTTTGCTTGGGAGGCCTTGGCAATTTGATAAGAAAACCATCCATGATGGTCTCACCAATAAGATAAGTTTCCAACACTTGGGAAGAAAAATCATTTTGTGTCCTCTATCACCTTCTCAAGTGAGTGAGGATCAAATCAAAATGAAAGCCAAGAGGGAAGAAGAGGAAAAACAAAGAAAACAAAAATCAAAAATCAAAAAAAGAGAAAAAAAAAAGGTCCTTCTTCAAGGACTAAAGAAATGAAAGAGGAGGTATCAAGTTTAGAGGCAAGTGTCACCTCTAAAGAAGTTTTTCACAAGAGTCACTTATCTCTCAAAAATGATATTAAGAAAACACTCTTGCTTGAACAACCTTTATACCTTCTTTGTTTCAAAGAGACACTCACTGCCACTAGTCATGAACTTGAGTCTCTACCTCAAGAGGTCCAAATACTTTTGAAAGAGTTTGATGACCTATTTCCTCAAGAAGTTCCAAGTGGACTTCCACCTTTAAGAGGGATAGAGCATCAAATAGATCTCATACCCAGAGTTAGTCTTCCTAATAGGCCTGCCTATAGGACTAACCCTTAAGAGACCAAAGAGATAGAATCACAAGTTGATGACTTGTTGAAGAAGGGATGGGTTCAAAAGAGCCTTAGCCCTTGTGTTGTCCCCGTTCTTTTGGTGCCCAAGAAAGATGGCAAATGGAGGATGTGCACGGATTGTAGAGAAATCAATAACATTACCATAAAATATAGGTACCCAATCCCTAGGCTAGATGATATGTTAGATAAGCTACATGGGGCCATCATATTCTCCAAAATTGATCTTAAGAGTGGTTATCACCAAATTAGAATCAAAGAGGGTGATGAATGGAAAATCACTTTTAAAACCAAGTTTGGTTTGTATGAATGGTTAGTGATGCCTTTTGGACTCACCAATGCCCCTAGCACCTTCATGGGTCTAATGAATCATATACTTAGGGATTGCATAGGGAAATTTGTAGTTGTTTATTTTGATGACATTCTAGTTTTTAGCAAATCCTTAGATGAGCATCTTGGACATCTAAGAGGAGTCTTAATAATTATTAGGGACAACCACCTCTATGCCAACTTGGAGAAATGCACCTTTTGTAAAGAGAATGTGAACTTTTTAGGCTTTATAGTTGGCAAAGAGGGAGTGCAAGTTGACCTCGAGAAAATAAAAGCCATCCAAGATTGGCCCACCCCAAAAAGTGTGGGAGATGTGAGGAGCTTCCATGGTTTGGCAAGCTTCTATAGAAGATTTGTGAAAGACTTCTCCACACTTGCATCCCCTCTTAATGAGCTTGTTAAGAAGGATGTTCCTTTCATTTGGGATGAAGCCCAAGAAAAAGCTTTTAGTGATCTTAAAGAAAAGCTCACCAATGCACCCATTCTAGCCCTCCCAAACTTTGCCCAAACCTTTGAGCTAGAATGTGATGCATCCGGTTTTGGCATAGGTGTCTTGTTACTTCAAGGAGGCCACCCCACTGCTTACTTTAATGAAAAACTTCATGGGGCCACCTTGAACTATCCCACCTATGCCAAAGAGCTTTATGCCCTTATTAGAGCCCTCCAAGTTTGGGAGCATTACTTAGTGACTAGGGAATTCATCATACACATCGATCATGAGTCACTTAATTACATTAGAGGATAAGGGAAGTTAAATAAAAGACATGCCAAGTGGGTTGAATATCTTGAGCAATTCCCTTATATTATCAAATATAATAAGGGAAAGAATAATGTGGTGGCAGATGCTTTATCTAGAAGGCATTGATTACTTTTTTCCTTGGGGTCTATAATCCTTGGTTTTCATAATATAAAGGAGTTGTATGAGGATGATCAAGATTTCCAATCCATCTTCACCAAATGCCTCCAAAAGCCTTTTGATGGGTTTTATCTTCTTGAGGGGTACCTTTTTAAAATGGGAAAACTTTGTATACCCCAAGGATCCATTAGAAAGCTTTTGGTTAAGGAAAGTCACGAGGGAGGTCTCATGGTCCATTTTGGGGTTGATAAAACCCTAAGCCTTTTGAAATCTAAATATTATTGGCCACACATGAGAGTGGACGTTCAAAGGCATTGCTCCAAGTGTATCACTTTCCTTCAAGCAAAATCAAGAGTAATGCCTCATGGACTCTACACCCCTCTTCCTATAGCTAGCTCCCCTTGGGTTGACATTAGTATGGATTTTGTGCTTGGTCTCCCAAGGACCCAAAGAGGGTTTGATTCTACCTTTGTGGTTGTTGATCGTTTTAGCAAAATGGCTCATTTTATACCATGCCACAAAGTAGATGATGTCAGCTATATTGCTAAACTTTTCTTTAAAGAGGTGGTTTGTTTGCATGGGTTACCTAAGACTATTGTTTCCGATAGGGATGCTAAGTTCCTTAGTCACTTTTGGAAAATTCTTTGGGAAAGCCTAGGAACAAAGCTTGTCTATTCCACTACTTGCCACACACAAACCAATGGGAAAACCGAAGTAGTGAATAGGTCCTTATCCACATTGTTGAGGGTCATTTTAAAAGGGAACAAGAAAACTTGGGATGAAAGCCTCCCCCACATAGAGTTTGCCTATAATATAGTAGTCCACAAGACTACTAACCTCTCTCCTTTTGAGGTTAGGCCATGATCATCATGTGTGTGGAATTTGAGCCCTCTCCTTAATTTGTTGCTTTCTTTTCCCATTTTGCCCTTTTATTTTGGGGTACATTAGATATTAGAATTTTATTTTGTATTTTTATTTAGCCTTTGAATTATGGGGCAAAATTAGTCTTAGGATTTATTTTAGGACTTAAGCCTTATTTTTAAGGTCAAAAATCCATTTCTTTCTTTTTTTAGACCTAAGGGTACTTTAGTCTTTTAGGAAGGATGAAAGTCATTTCATTTGGGATGCATTTAGGGTTCATTTAGGGTGCATTTGGACTCCAAAATTTCGGCCAAATGCTCCCAAGAAACCCTAGATGTCTTTCTCTCCTTGTAAGTACTCTAGGTAACCTACCTTGTAGCCACTTGGAAATTAATGCTATTGAGTGAGCCTAGTGCCTCTTCATTATTTCCTTAGTCCCCTAGGAACTCCATGGCCCCCTATCCTCTCCTCTCTTCCTTGAGTGAGATTGGGTCTTCCTTGGTTGGTCG
This sequence comes from Cajanus cajan, assembly GCF_000230855.2. Taxonomy (NCBI): domain Eukaryota; kingdom Viridiplantae; phylum Streptophyta; class Magnoliopsida; order Fabales; family Fabaceae; genus Cajanus; species Cajanus cajan. The sequence goes on from NC_138525.1 coordinate 47,527,882, forward strand.
TCATCATCCTAAGTGAAGTGAGCTAGCCTAAAAGAGCTACACCACCAAACACCACCCCTTCATCTCCTTCCATTTTTTTGGGCATCACCTTACCCTCTCCTAAACACCTTGTGCATCACTTTCTACCCTTGAGAAGATCATCATTTGCATCATATCATCCTTGGAGAAGAGAAGGAATCAACAACTAGCCTTCATGGAGAAGTTGGTTCCATCAACATACATAATACACAATAAATATAAAGTACATTCTTGAATAAATAAAACTTTCTTAAAAAAGTAAGGTTTTAGAACACATAGATAGAGAGTTCACATTCATATTTCAAAAATCGTAGTCCAATGCGAAAATAATGACAAAATAAAACATCAATCTTTCCAAAACACAATAACAGTAATGAAACTCCAATGCTAAACCTAGCGAAGCCCCGATGTCACATATCCTATCAGAGTATGCCCAACTAAAGCCTAAGCCTCATCACCAACATCCTCATGCTGATGATCACCTGCAACACAATTTAAACACATACAAAGAATAACAAGGGAGTGAGAAATATTTCACTCGGTTCCAAGTGCAGAAATAAAGGTTAGATAGCACACGCACACAACAAACATAAGTCACATGTAAACAATACACATACACAATCAATATCACATGAACACTTTTTATCATGCAATGATGTCATGGACTCGACTCATAAATGCATGCATGTGGCGCCATATGGAAGTTTCACATTTCTCATCATTTCATCATTGGTGACCCAAGGTACACCTAGAATAGCTTGTTACATCACTGGTATACGGCCTAAGCGGCACACCTGGAATAGATCATTTCATCACATAGCTTGTTACATCACTAGTATGCGGCCTAAGTGGCACACCTGGAATAAGTCATTTCATCACATAGCTTGTTACATCACTGGTATGCGGCCTAAGCAGCACACCTGGAATAAGTCATTTCATCACATAACTTGTTACATCACTAGTATGCGGCCTAAGAGGCACACCTGGAATAAGTCATTTCATCACATAGCTTGTTACATCATTGGTGACCCTAAGGTACACCTTGTTAACTGGTTGCATCATTGGTGTGCGGCCTAAGCAGTACACCTAGAATAGATCATATATGCACATGATGCATGTCACACATTCACTATTTCATTAACTCAACATTTCACTTGTCATGGAATTTCATGTCTCATATCATCACATTTCACATTATCATTCACATCATGTCTCATGTCATTTGTTCATATTTTACATAATCATATTCATAATTGTTCCTCATAGGATTCCGTACAAGAACCCACAAAACACTCTAATTCATATCAAAACATATCTAATTTTGAAATCAAATACATATTTACACTCTACATCACACAAGGAACGCAACAGAGCATTCAGAAAGCAAAACAGAAAATATTCATATTTTGCTTGTTTCTCATAGGATTCTCTCAATAACTCACAGAGTACTCTAATTCATATCAAAACATATTCATTTTCAAAATCAATCACATATTCATACATCACATCTAACAAGGAACACAACAGAAGAATCAGAAATCAAAACAGAAAATGTTCATATTTTGCATGTTCCTCATATAATACTTCGAATGATTAGTTATTAGCTTCTGAGCAAAAGATATTTTTATTTTTAAAAAATAGATTATTATGATTACAATGAAAATTGAACATAAATTTCATGTATTTACTCTGATCTCCATGACAATCCTATTGGATTGCAATACTTTTTTATAATGTAAATTTTCTCAATATTTTTTTCATTATATTTTCTACCTTATTCCACATTAATTTCTCTATTATTTTTCGGTACCTATTTCTTTTTTGTAATTGTACATGTCCTTGATCACGTCATAAAAAAAATAGAAATGTACATATATTCATCAATGTAAAAAAAAAAAAAAAAATGTACTCATCAACTGTGTTATATATTACATGCCTGGTACGCATTTTCTTTAAAAATTCATTAGCAAGTAGTTTTAGGATAATCATCGTTGCTAAATAATGATTAAAATATTTTTTTAGTGTTTATAATTTTATTAATTTTACTTTTTAGTCCCCATAATTTAAAATAAACTTTCTTAATTCTTATATTTATCTTTTTCAATTCTTTTTAGTCTTAATAGTTTAAGATAAATCTTTTTAGTTCTTATATTTAAATTTTTTTTAATCCTTTTAGTTCCGGGTCATTATTTTAATGTTTTTTTATCCCCATCTCTGACATCTATTGTTGAGACACGCAAAACAAACAATGTTATATAAAAATTTTGACATTAGAGACCGACTAAAAGGACTTAATAACTGCAAGTATATAGACTAAAAAATATAAATTAAATTATAGGAACTAAAATTAATTAAAAAAGATAAATATAAAGAGTAAGAAAAATTATTTTAAACTATATAGATTAAAAGGTAAAGTAAAAGAACTAAAAAAAATTATTTTATAACCTTTAAAAATTTATTATTAGCAAGTATTCTATAAAAATATAATAGTTTTACAATGATCTTTGTCACTGTTTTGCATATTAAAATTAGTGTCCTACATTATATTGGTCTTTGAAAGAGTTTTTAATAAATTAGTGTTTTAAATAAGTAAAAGGTCATTGTATTCATCCTTATGTAAGATTATTAATGAAACCAAACGATAAATTTTATAAATATTTTATATACTTTAAAGAGTAAATTAGATTATTCATTAGAATAAATATAATAATATGTTATTATTTGAAGAAATTGATTAGATGTTAAAAAAAATTACAAGAGGAAGTTATTGAAAAACTAGTGAGATTTTCGACAAAATTAAGGAAAAGGAGTTAACGTTGACCCCGACAATAAAAAGTAGTAAATACAATTAATTACGCCAATATTACTTACAGTGTATAACGGGAAGAAGTTTGAAAATTGTTAGTTAATCAAAACAAAATAATGGATTCTACATAAGACTTTTACATTGAATGTAAGCGAAACAACGGAAACTATACTACGTTATATTACACCAATGTAATATAGTAATATTTTAAAACACTACAAGAATGTCATTTTGCATAGGCGCTCCCATTTATTAACTTCCTCATCACTCAAACCCTTTCTTCTCATTTGCGTAGATTTTAAGTTTATTTGTCTGAATAAAAATCTAATTTCTAGAAATATAATAAGGTCAAATTCTAAAAATATATTCTAGAAATATCTCTTTAAAAGATATTTATAAAGTAACATGTAAAATGTGTTTTCTAAAATATGTAAGTAGGTTTGATATTTGAAAAATACTATAGAAAATTATTGTAACAATTAGATTAAGGTTGTGTTTACAAAATCCTATATGTTGATTTAGGAGGAACTACTAGTATAAAATAAGGGTGATGTCTTAAACTTTTCATCAAGCCAAATCAAGAATAAAATTATTGATAATTTTTTATTGTATTTCTCATTTATTTTTCTTTTATCTAATAAAAATTATTTTTATTCTATCTTTTACACATTTTCTTACTCAATTATTTATTGTCATTTTTCCTCTTTACCAAATACTGGCTATAGAAGTAAATGAAAGGAATGGTGTATCACACATATCTTAATTACGTTTTCGTGGGGAGTTCCAAGTGTCCAACCAGTTTTGGTCAAGGGAGCTAGTTGAATGACAACTTCAGTCATTAATTCTTGGCCCATTCTATTGGCCCTTTGTTGTGAAGACTTAGTTCAATGATAAAATATGTGAATCATATATATATAAAAGGTGAGTTATAATAACACCTATATAATTTTTACAAAATATTATACCGTTCATTAATTTTATATTAATTATAAATTTTATAAATTTAATCGTTAAATTGAAAGTTCATATCACTTTATATGTGTATATCAAATTTTGTTAAAAATTGAACAATAACTTGAAAGTAATAAAAATGTTCATATTTTAGTATATTTTAAAATGAATATATTATATGGATTTTATTTTATAAGAATAAAGTATCAAATTATTTTAAATTAATATAAAATTTTATATATATAATTTAAGAAATATAAACTTTTAATTTAATGGTTAAATTTTCAAAATTTATATTTAATATAAAATTATTAATTATAAACAATATAATATTTAATAAAAGTTACACTAATGTTATTATAACTCTTCTATATATATATATATAAATCCAAAAAAATATGTTAAATAACCTAAATATTAGTTTGATATCGCGGATTGAGCAAAACTTAAATTATAAAATAAACATAATAAATGATTTTTCAAGTCTGCTCAATCTGTGACCTCAATATTCAGTACTTTTTGGATTCATATATCTATATATATATATAGTTAATCATGTTTCTTATTATTTATATATCAATGCAGAATAATTGTTCTTTCGTCACTCTATATATCAAATAAGAATCTACTCTTACATTATTATTCAATCATAAAATATATTATTTTATGCTTTTATAAGATGTATACACCACATGCATGAGAATATATATAAATCATACACACATATAGAAGTCGTCCAAAATTTGCTTCGTACATCTTCTGCATATGATATATTAAAACAGGTTATTAATTCATATTTTATGTAATATATATATATATATATATATATATATATATATATATATATATATATATATTACTCTCTTTATTATGAGTCAATAGTATGTAAATATGTGTATTTAATTGACATATTATTTAGTATGTTATTGGATGTTATTTGTTTGTTAATATTGTAATTAAGTTCTTATTGTCTATTAATAACTCTTTTAATTTTATTTTTATTATTTTTTATTCAAATATTTTTTATTCTTCTTTCTGAATTTAAAAATAATTTTTTAAAATTCTTTTAGAACAGAAGCTTTTTAAACAACTATTTATTTTTTAATTTTTTAAATATTAATTAAATAAAATTTATTTCAATTTCCTAAATTTTAACTGAAAACATAGAATAAATATATAAATATATATTAGCAACTATAGTTGGCACCTATATGAGTATAAATATATTCTTTTATATTTATTATTATTATTATTATTTATAATATTATCTTCTACTATTTTTTTATAGTTTACTTTAGACTATTTTAAATTATTAATATATTATAATTATAAAATATTTTATTTTTAATTTATAATATTGATCTATTACTAGTTTTTTATTTGAATTATATATATAATCAGAACTAATTTTTTAAATAATTATTTTTTAAAATTAAGATATTAATCAAATTAAAAAATTATTTAGCATTTTTTAAAATTTTTATAAAACTCTTTAATTTTCTTCATTATTATAATAAAAATTTATTCATATATATGCCTTTATATTATGTTTATTTATAATATTATATTATACTATTTAAAATTATTAATACATTATCATAATAATAATACTATTTTATTCATTTTTTAACTACTAATGTTTATATTTGAAATTTGTAACACTATAAGTTTTTTATTATTTCATGTCTTTTAACAATAATTATGTGTATGGTGCTTGAGGTGTGTTGTGTGATTTTGATAGTTGAGAAATTCTTAGGAGTCGGGTTTGTTATGAGGGTTTTTGGCTAGACATCTAGTTGACCTTGAGGGAAGGAAATATAAGGTTTCTGTTAAAAATTGAGTCTCGTAAGTTCATGCTCTTCAAAACCTAGAGAGAGAAACTTCTAGAGAGATAGATTGTGGTTCTTAAAGCTTCCTTTTTGCTTCATTCTTTCTAGATCTCTTTGGTGCGTGAGATTCATAGCTGGAGGCTATAGATTCAAAGCTTGAAGTAAGTGTTGGACTGGTGCGTAGCTTGTCTAGTTGGAGCTCAAAGCTTGGACATTTATCTTCTTCTTCCTCTTAATCTCGTTGCTTGAAGTGAGGTAAAGTTGAACCAAATCATTCAAATCTCTGTAAGGTAAAAGCTCAACCTTATCTCTTATTTCAAAAGTGAGACCACTCAAAAATCTAGCAATGGTAATATCCTCTTCTTTTCTTATTCCAGCCCTCATTAAATATAACTCCATTGTTTGTCTATATTCCTCAACAGTCATATTTTTTTGATGGAGTCTTTGGAGCTTATTGATAAGCTCCCTAGTGTAATATGAGGGAATGTGTCTCCTTCTCAAAGCACAACTCATCCCAATATTGAATTGGAGGGTTATTATGGAGGCGCCTATCCCTAACAAGGTATGTCCACCAATACATGGCGTGGCCTTGAAAACTCAAAGTAGCAAGAGACACTTTTCTTTCTTCACTCACTTGATGGCAAGTGAAGATTTGTTCATTTCCCAATCAAGGTACCCCTCCACATCATCCTTTCCATGAAAGTAAGGGAGATCTACTCTAGATTCCCTAACTTTAGGGGTCCTATGGGTTCTTCTAGGAGGTTGTTGGAAATGATCTCCTAAGGCTAGGCTATCATCATGCATGGACTCTCCTAGGGTTGAACTATGAATTTGAGAACTATGCCTACTTCGGTTTTTATTGTGCAATCTTTCTTCTTTTTCCTTTAATAGACGAATTTCCTCTTCCAAAATTGCAAGTTGGGCCTCTTTTTCCAAATCTTTAGTGATCTTAATTCATGTGCTACTTTTGAAATGTCATTGTAGTCACTTGAATTACTATCACTATGAGGAGTAGAAAATTCTTCCATTATAGGTAAAAGTTGTTGTTATATGAAAGACTTTTTGAAAGAAATTTTTAAGGTTAAGACTAAGTACTTGGAGGACTAAGTATACAAATTGAACTTTGGAGGGAGGTGAGCTACTAAGAGCCACTTAATAACCAAGCCTCTTCAAGTAAAAATTACTAATCTCCCTTGTAGTTAATCCTCACCTAAAACCTTTTTCAATGAAAATATTTTTGTGATTTTTGATGTAATGAATAAGCTAGACGAAATATGAACTAAAGACAAATTAAATTGCAAAATTTAGAAACTACCTACACGGATTCCTAAGGTGAAAGCTTGAGAGGTACCAAAGACCAATCAAGGACCACTTCCACCAAGTCTAGCGAAAATTAGGGTTCTTAAAGAGAGATGGTTGTGTACCAAAGACGCTTCCAGGACACTCCAAAAATGGCCAATTACAATTGAAACAAATGTTGGACAGAAAAGTAAACAAGTGGCTTTCAATGAAACAAAAACAGCCACCGAGTTTAGTGATGGAATTAGATACCATTTTTGTAAGGAAAATCAAATTAGTGATGGAAATTTAGTCTCTAAATCTGTCTCTAATACTCTATTTTTTTAAAATTCAATACAATTTTGAAATATTCCTCCAATGGATCTTCACGGCTTTGGTAAAGTGCAGCAACCACAAATTTTTCCAGAATTTTGAAGTGTTCGATGATTTGTCTAGTAGCCTTCCGATAGTGTTCTCCTTTGTCACCTTTCCTCAACCCTATCTTAGTCCTCTTTTGATGACCCTTGTAGAACTAGTTTCTACTGAAATAGATTAGGTCAACACTAGGTCACACTTTGAGTTCAATGTTAACACAAACAGCCAAGACAATTTAGAGATAACCAAGACAAGAGTAGAGTAAAGAGTAGACAATTTAGATGAACAAAGAAAATGACAAGGCTAGCACAAGAAGGAATGATCTTAGGTAGGTTCTAGAATTAGAAAGACAAAATAAAAATTGACTCAAAAGTTTAAGCTGAAAAATCATGTTAAACATTCCATGCTTTCACAATAAACCGAGAAGCACAAACAAACAATACAATCTCCTTTTTGGCTTTTCACTTGCAAATTAGGTTTACTATTTTTTTTAATATCAATTTTCTTTTGAACCTTTGATTTGATTTCTTTCTCCTTTTTTTTTATATAGGAGATGCCTTTTATCTTTTTGAATTTTGAATACACAAACTCTCGGTCATTTTTTTTTATTTAAAAAATGTACTAAAATCGTATTTGAATTTAAACACACATGCAACTCAAATTAGGTTTAAATGAGATGAACTTTGCACATGCTTTTCTTACTTGTTTTTCTCACTCACATGCCACGGTTTTAGCACACTAAATTTGAATTTCAAATTTTCCAGCCAAAACAAAATTTCAAATCAATTAAACTCACGGATTGACACAAGAAGTTTAGAAGACAATTTGAAACAAAGGAAACCTAAAACTAAGAAAACTACTAATGATCTAATAGTAGTTTATGAACTCAATTCAAAACCAAAATTATAGAGCACAACTACACCAATTGGATTCGGCCAAGTCCAGAAAATTTTAAGAACAAATGACACAAAAACAAAACAACAAGCATAGCTAGGAATTTAAAACATACAAAGAACTTCACATGACACTAGACATGGATTCAAAAACTTAAAAGACTCAAGCAATTCAAATGACCAAAAATTTTCAATTGACTCAAGAAAATAAAAGCACATAAGCTGAAATTTCCTAGAAGCACAATTTGTAGAGCATGATTCATGGAAAGCAACAAAATCAAGAAGCGTGTATGAATCATTCAAGCAATCCGAAAACTAGATCCATCAAATTTTAAGCACAAAATTAGATCTAGGAAGGAATCAACTCAAAAATGACAAAAACACAAAGATTAACACGGATCAAAACACAAATCACTCAAAAGATAAGACACTTATCTCTTGAAGACCGAGCTCTAGATACCACTTGATGAAGTTCTTCTTGGAGGAAAAACTTCAAGGAATGCTTCCAACCAACTCCTTCTCGGATCCTTGGATTGATGCAAGGAATTGAAGCTTGATAGAAGGAGCAAGGTAGCCTAAGTTCACCTAACTATTTCGGATAGAAGGTGTGGGAATCCTAACTCTACAAGGAGAAGATCTCAAATAGGGTAGAAGATAGGATTCAAGGAGACTTTCGGAGGGAGAATTTGCTAAGAGTAGAATTCTCATAGAATGATCCAAAAGTGCTACAACTCTCAGCCAATGGTGAATATATAGGGAAGCTAGGGTAAGGTGCACGTTTGGTTTAACCTAAGGTTAAGTTAAACCATGGTATGGTTTAACTAACCTTAGGTGCCAAAATTTGAATTCAAATATTCAAATTTTGGTGCCAACCGGTCACCTCCCCATGTGCACTCTCATTTGGATGTAATTTGGTATCCATTTGAGTAGCATTTCAGTCACACCATGTGCATGTGTGCACATGGCCGAAATGCATACTAAATGCCATACTAATTACATGCAAATGAACATGCACATACTAACCTAAATTAACCCTAAATTCACATTGCCATAAAATGTAAATCCTAATCTAGGTGGCCGAAATACAAGGCCCAAAATGCATTACAAGCCCAAAGGCTCAAACCTACATTACTCCTAATCTACTTGGGCTTGAGTCAAAGCCCAACTGAAGAGTACTATGGGCTTCTCTAGAGCATGGGCCCATTCTTCTTGTATCCTCTTAGCCATAGCCCTAGTAGTTGGGCCTTTGGCCCATGGGCCTCCTCTATCAAGAATTCTCTATTAAATAATAAGATTTCAAACTAATTTCTAACCTTGAATTTTGCTAAAAAGTGCTAACCTATAGCAGGGCTAATTAATATAATTACAACTATACAATCATATAAGATATGTTCTTTTAAAAGGTCAACAAATCAACGAAAATAATTTCAAATAATATGTCATTAATTTTATTGACATCCCCCCTCAAATTGATGTAGGTAAATCTAGAAGCATCAATTTGTTGATTAGGAAATTATGTCGTTGACGTGTCAAGGATTTGGTGAGGACATCAACTATTTGAACAGATGTTGAGACATGAGGTAGAGTGATAATTCTTCGGTCGTAGGCTTCCCTGATTAAATGAAAATCGACCTCTATGTGCTTCGTTCTTTCATGGTATACAAGATTTGCTACAATCTGCATGGCACTGGTATTATTAGCATGTAATGGAGTAAGTTGTATTTGTGAATAACCAAGTTCATAAAGAAGGCCTGTAACCAAATAATCTCAAAGCATGCTGCAAACATTGACCAATATTTAGCTTTAGTGGAGGATTTAGAAATTGAATCTTGTTTCTTGCATTTCCAGGAGATAAAGGCTTCCAACCAGTAGTAGACTTTCTTGTGTCAAGACATCCAACCCAATCAGCATCGTTGTATGCTTTAAGTTGTATTTATGAACTTGTAGGAAAGAAGAGATCACGCCTAGGAGTGGGCAGTAAACATTTAATGATACATTGTATAGCTGAAAAATGCAGGTGTCTAGGGTTTTACATTAATTTGCTGACTGTGTGGACAACAAAGGAGATATTAGGTCTTGTGATGGTAAGATAGATAAGACTTCCAACCAACTTCTTGTATAATGTTGGGTCTGGTAGGATTTCACCTTCATCTTGTCTTAACTTAACATTAACTTCCATGGGAGCGTCAACTGTAGTTACATTGGTGAGATTAGCTAATTGAATTATACCTTGAGTATATTTATGTTGACTAACAAAGATGCTTTTTTTTAATCATACTTCTAATCCCAAGAAAAAGTGAGATGTCCAAGATCTTTCATATGAAAATTTTTATGTAACAATTCTTTGATTATAGTGATAGCCTCTTGATCTAAATCGGTGATGACAGTGTCATTGACATAAACAAAAGAGCATCATAATTCCTTTTAAAGTCCTTTGGATAAAAGAGATGTATCATAGCTACTTTGGAGGAAGGAAAAGCCAAGTAGGGTTGTTCTAAACTTTTTAAACCACAATTCTCTGGGTTCCTGTTTTTAATCCATACAAAGAACATTTTAGTTTGCAAACAACATCAAGTAAGGGTGAAGACATATCATTAGGAAGTTTGGTTTGATGTGAACTTCTTCTTTGAGGTCACCATGAAGGAATACATTTTTGACATCTAGTTGGTGAATTTGCCAAGATTTAGAGGTAGCAATGGCAAGAATAATTCTGATAGTAGTCTTTTTGGCCACATGTGCAAAGGTCTCTTCATAGTCTAGGCCAAATTTTTTCTTATTTCCAAGAACAACCAATCTAGCCTTATACCGATCTACTGATCCATCTGAACGTAATTTTATAGTGAATACAAATTTATTGCCAAAAGGTTTAACATATGAAGGACATGGAACAATGTCTGATTTGCCTCTAGTGCCAAAAGTGTAGTTTCTATAGCATCCTACAATCATTTATTCTTCATAGCCTGGTTATATGAAGAATGAATAGGAACAAATGCTAAATTAGTTGTCAAAGATAAAAGGTTCAGAAAAATTGTACATTTTTTGTGGTTTACGAATGTGAGTACCACGACATAAAGAGACTGAGTCTAGTTGATTCGTTGGATCAACAACCAAAGTATGTTTGGGAAGGGGCCTTGGAGTGATGGAAGACTGAATTTGTTGAATAGCTAAACATCTTTGGTAGACCAAGAAAGGTCGTTCTCCTACAGAACTGTTAGAAAACAATGGAAAAACAAATTTGGTTGTAGAAGAGTGAGTGTCTTGGTTGGTAGCAAAATAATATATATGTATCTTCTTGAAAAATGACATTTTCTAGAAACCCGCATCCTATGTGTATGAGGATCATAGCATATAAAACCTTTTTGATGGGTTGAGTAACCAAGAAAATCACATTCAATAGATTGACTTGTGAGCTTGGTACCTTTTTATGGTTGAAGATGAACATAAAAGACACAACCAAAGGCGCGAAGAGTGGATTAAGTGGGTGGCTGACCAAATAATCTTAAGAAAGGTGAATCATTGTTTAAGATTGGAGAAGGAAATCGATTAATAAGGTGGATAGTAGTTGAAAGAGCTTCACACAAAAAATGGGAGGGCACAAATGAGTCCAACATTAAGGTATTCAGACAACATCAAGAAAATGACATTTTTTCGTTCAACTACCCCATTTTATTGGGGTGTGGAAGGACATGACCGTTGGGATAATATACCATTTGCCTGCAAGAACTCTTGAAATATATGAGATGTGTCTTTCCCCCATTATTAGAATGTAGAATTTTAATTTTTGATGAAAATTGAATGTTAACATAGGCATGAAAGAATTTGAATGTAGAGAATGTGTTAGCATTATAGCTCAAAATATAGACCCGTGTGAAGCGACTATAGTCATCAATAAAAGTAATGAAGTACTTGTAATGTGCATGAGATATAACAGGTGTTATTCCCCATAAATGAATCATTTCAAAAGGAAGATTGATATTTAATTGATGAATTGGAAACAATAGAATTTTACTTTTACCAAGTTTACAAGAAGAACAATCAAATTGAATAGCACTAAGAGATGGGAAACTTTTATTGCCAAGAACGCCAGATTTCATCAAGTCATGAACTACATTGGAGTTTGGGTGGCCAAGATGCTTATGCCATGTTTGGAAATTAACAATTGCATAATTACAAGAAATAGAAGGCAAAAAAGAACACTAAGACAATGATGAATAAAGAGGAAAAAGACTTCCAACATTAGGCCCCTTCGCAATCATTGTCCTTGAGTGTTGATCCTGCACAAGACAACCAGATTTTAAGAATTCAACTTTGCAATTATTGTCAACTAATTGACCAACTGAAATAAGGTTAGTGGTGAGATTAGGGGAAACATAAACATTGGTGAGAGATGAGGAGATATCACCAATTACTATGATAGGTAAATTATTTCCATCTATGGTGTGTATGTGCAAATTACCAGAGTAATTGGTAACATTGGAAAGGGCAACAACATTGTTGGTCATGTGATTGGATGCGCTAGAGTCAAAATACCAAGGAGAGTTGGATATAGAAGCTTTACCTGAAAGACCAAAGAAGAAAATGTTGAAATGATTATTTGTTGAACCATTTTAGGGGTTAAAGTAGGCACAGAAGTAGGCGGATTTTGATCACAGAAATAAGAGTAGTAGAAGAACCAATAAGGGTAGTGAAGGTTGTTGCATTTCTTCATGGTGGTCAGATTTGACATTCTTTGATGATGTGAATTTTTTTTGCAATAATTTCAAAACTTTTTAAGATAATGAGAAGCAAAATGGCCCAAGCCTTTGCAGCAAAAACATTCACTAGTGCAAAAATTAGTTTTAAAATCGGGGTTTTAAGATCGATTAAAAGGTGACCGATCTTAATAGTGACGCGGTGGAAATTTTGTAAATAATGTGACCACTTTTAAGATTGGTTCTTTTGTAACTGATCTTAAAATTTGTGTCAGATATACCTTTTAAGATCGGTCTTAGAAGAACTGATCTTAAAAGTACTTTTAAGATTGGTTAAAGTTTAACCGATCTTAAAAGTACTATAACTATTTAAAAAATGCAACGCTCTCCCTTAATCATTCTTCCTCGCATGCGCCTCCCTTAGTCATATTTTAAGATGAATAAATATATTAAGTTAATTAATAATTTATTTAAAATGTTAAAATTTAATTTATAAAAATAATATTTTAAAAGAGAAAGGTTATAATAACAACGGTGTAACTTTTACTAAGTGTTACACCGCTCAATAACTTTATATTAAATATAAATTTTATAAATTCAACCGTTAGATTGAAAGTTTTTTACTCTTAGCTCATATATATAAAATTTTATATTAATTCAAGATGATTTGATACTTCATTCTTATAAAACAAAATTGACGTAATATATACATTTCAAAATATACTAAAAATATGAACACTTTGATTACCTTCAAGTTGTTGTTCAATTTTAACAAAATTTGATATAAACATATAAAGTGATATGAACTTTCAATCTAACGGTTACATTTACAAAATTCACATTTAATATAAAGTTATTGAGCGGTGTAATACTTAGTAAAAGTTACACCAGTGTTATTATAACCCTTATCATTTTAAAATATATAAATTATTATTTAAACTTTTAAATTTATAATAAATAATTTAATAAATTGTATCATAATATTAATTTTAAATAAAAATAAGTAGATTGTTAATTATACAAGTAAGTATATATATATAAATAATGATTAATTAAATATAATATAATTATTATATAATTTTTATACTTTTATAGCGGTCTGGACACACCAAAATGAGAGGGATTCAAAAATAGTATAAGTATGAGATTGTATAGTTGAGGATGACTTAAATGAATTAATTTGTACTACTTATACTGACAACATGCATTTGTTTTTCAGTAGCTTATCTCATCAGAACTTCACAATTAAGTGTGCCTGACTTGGAGTAATATAGGGATGGGTAACCTTAGGGATGACAAAAATACTCGCACCTGCTGGTACCTGCGGATAAAATCCGCTACAGATAATAAATGGATAGGCTAATTCGGTACCCGCGGATAATGGGGACGGATAATTTTTTACCCGTTTATAAATGGGGCGGGGGTGGGTATGATGATATTCATACCCGCGGATACCCGTTTAATATTATTTCTTAAATATCTTAATTATTCTTATACTACATAGCCCTAAAACTACACTCTCATCTTGTTTTCTTACAAAAGTGAGGTTGATGAAGTTACTAACATGTGTTAAGCATGTTATAGAATTATGTTAGATGTAATTTGATTAATTTTCTAACTTTGATTGGACCAATAAGATTTATGTACTTTAAGTTGTTTACTTTCGTTTGGAATTATGAGATTGAATTATTGTAACTTTGTGATGAGACTTTAACTTACTTGTCAGATTGATGTATTTTAAGTTATTGATTATATTGCATTTTTATTATTATTTCAACAAAATTAACGTTAAATACAAATTCAAAATTAACATTAAATTTTTATTTTTAATATTTCAATGACATTAAATATAAACTTAAAATTATTTATAATATAATTTTTTTAATTGCTTAAAAAATTTATAAATATCCATGGATATCCATGGATATCTGTAGGTATTCAAGAAATTCATGGATACCCGCTTAATGGATACCCGCACGGATATGGCGTGGGTATGGGGCCAATTTTCATTTAGTGGGGCGGGAGCGGGTTTACTATTACCCGCCCCCATGGGGCCCCATTGCTATCCCTAGGTAACCTCCTGGGAAGTTTTCCAGAAAATGTGCAGGAAGGACAAAACACGTTGCAAAGTGAAGTGTCGTGAAATAACATCCTTGAAAGGCCAAATATGAGGGTTGTTACATTAATAAATTTATTAAAATTAGACCTGATACTTTTAAGATCGGTTATTTCATAATCGATCTTAAAAGCTAGACTTTTCAAATCGGTTAAATAACCAATCTTAAAAGTCCATCTTTTAAGATCATCTCTTTTAAGATCGATTCTTTAACCGATCTTAAAAGTAAAAAAATAACCGATCTTAAAAGTCTTTTTTCCACTAGTGATTGAACAGTACTCATGTCTTGTCCTCAAGATCTACTTTGTACTGCATACGCCATAAGAAGAGAGGCATATTTTTGTTGTTTCAAATTTATCTAAGTGAGGAGACGTTCTTCTTCATGAAGTGGTTCATTTAGGCATTCATCAAAGGAGGGGACAATAGCCCTGTTCATTAGGTTGGTCCGAATGCCCTCAGAATCATATCTCAATTTCATAAGAAATTGATCTCATTTTGTGGTGTCATGAACATTTTGGAGTGCAATTTTTCCTTCAATTGACAAATCTTTATAAACAATGATAGTATATTCAACCCAAAGATTCATGAAACACTACAAGAAATTCGTTATTTTGCGGCGGTTTTTTTTGTCATATTGCGGCGGTTTTCGCCCCCCTCAAAATAAGTAACGGCGTTTTATAAAAACGCCGCAGTTACGTTCGCCACTAGCATTATGCGGCGATTTTCACCAACCTCCGCTACGTTTTCCATTCTGCGGCGTTTTGTTTAGCGGGGGTTTTTGACCTCCTCAATTTGAATGATGTTTTTTTTTAATTTCACAATATATTTTATTTTTTTAATCTAAATTGCGTGTGACCTGTATACCAAATTCCATTGTTTAGCGGGGTTTTTGACCTCCTCAATCTAAATGTTATTTTTTTATTTTACAATATATGTTATTTTTTAATCTAAATTACATTTAACCTGTATACAAAAAAACAAGGAGGTACTCATAACATAATCCAAATTCCATTGGATAATATTAACTTTTTTATAAGAAAAAAAAAATTAATGAGAATACAAACTATCAATAGAAACCCATAATATAGACAACAAGATGTCAAATAAAAAAGACAATAACAACATAAAAAACAATGGTAATCAAACATTTGATATCTGTGACAACAAGACCATATTGAGTGGACAATTTAAATTCAAATTTCTGCTCCATCCATAATAGTAATGGACAATGGATTGATAGTAATGAAGGTTACATAACTACAAAAGAGTAACAACAATCAAAGCTAATTCAGAAGTCCAAGTTGACAGCAAATACAACACCACAATATATAACCAAAAGAAACTAAGTTTTTACAACACTATAAATTCAAAAACCATGATAACCTAAAGCAGTCTACAATATAAGAAACTAGGTCTAAATATTAGACTGGCTATTCAAGTTGCTACCACCAGATGATCCTCTAGCATCTAACGGCGATTCAAGTTCACTTCCAACGTCACTAGGCTGAAATAAGAAAAATAAATTAGTATCAGTACAATTTAGAGATAAAGGATGTGTAATTTGGTCATAATATATAATTCCATAATCCAAGTGCAATCTCCGAGATCAAACTAATAAGTATCTTAAGAACATATACTCAAATTAAATTCAAGTTTAACACAAAATAGCATCTTCATCAATCAATTCATATACCCCTCCAACTTAATCACCATATTGTGAATATTAACACTAGACCAATTAATCAGAAATTTAACCAAGATCCATTCACAAAACATGAAGATGAAGTTAAAGTGAATGAGCAACACTTACACGTCCATATCGACCAGACGGGTAAGTTTCAACATATCCAAGCTGAGCTTTGCCTCCTAATCTCCCCTTGTAGATGGCTCTAGTATTGAAAATTCTGACCACCAAAAATAAAAGTAACATAGAATACTCAGCTTTTCAGAGGGCTTTATCATTTATCTTCAAACACAGTGAGAAGCTTTGCATAACAGAGTCTCCTAACGCTACCAGTAAAATTAATTATCATGAAGTTATCCTCTCATTTTAATTCTAGATGTCAGGTGGTGTTGTCAACGAACAATAGTAGTGTATGTGGTTGAAAGGAATCATCATCATACTTATATTTAAGAGAGTAGACAATACAAGTGATATTAACATATTTACAAATCAATCTTAATAAAAATAATTAGGAGGCTATAAGCACCAAACAGATTTACAAACCAATCTCAATAAAAATAATTAGGAGGCTATAAGCACCAAACAGAAGTCAGAACAGGAATTTAATGATTAAACAAGCCTAAAATAGAAGTAGTACCACACCTCCAGTAAAAACAGAGATGAAGGAGGAAGATAGGTCCATGCAATCATAAAAACCAAATAGGAAACTCAAACACTTTTCCACATTGCACTAGAAGTTGCAACTATATATATTGTTCATGAAATTGCTGTCAAATCAAGCTGAAACTTCCGTACGTGAGATGGCAAATCCATAAGAAACAGCTAAACGAGCACTAACATTACCATTCCAAACCCCCACCAACACAAATCTTGGACCAATCCACCGAAACCAATATAAAATATAAAGAGACCAACATTTTCCAAGCATGCCATAACGATGCAAACAACACAAGCCATCCCAAAACATGAACACAGAATACAGAAACATGAAAATGAAGCAAGTGGAAGCTCCTAGTACATGACAAGAGTAATAGAGTTTAAAAATCGAACACAATCCAACAAGGGAACAATTAAAATGCTATTTGTTTAAAAATGCTATTTGTTTGACAGTAGAAGCCCCCAAAAAAGTGACATCAAACAATTAAAATTTAACAAGACAATCCAGTCTCAGTAGCAACCTTACCTTAAACAAAGAAAAAGGACAATTATTGTGAAAATTTAAATATTTTTTTTAAAAAAACTTTGTGTCCTGAGCTCTATTCCCAAGTAAACTGTCTATTAACACCTTTTGGTTCCTTACCATGTCCATGTGCCTCTTTCTCGTCACACAACTATTATTTTCCTTCAACACAGGTGGTCCAATATTTCACTGTATATTAACTAGTTGCTCAACTACGGGGACACATGTCCTGCCATCCTATTAAATGGCAAAAATTTTCATCACAAAATCCAGTCAACAACCTTCGATACCAAGCTAGATTAGAATTTTAAATGTGAAAATGAAATCTGCTAAGAAACTTAGTCATATGCTACATATTCAACCTAGAAATTGACAATTATATCAGTATCCACTCCCTCTTCTGATCTTGTATGCCACTTTTCAATGAAAGAATAATTATATATTATATATGCAACATTAGATGAGATCATTAGACCTCTCCCTCTCCCCAATGTGAAACCAGCTGGTCAAGGAAGAACTAAACCGTGTTTTATGTATAATAATCGAATTTCATCATCCAATTCATTTTTTTTAAATGATTAGACATTCATTTCCATTCTTTGAGTAATTACCAACATCAAAGACACTTACCTGTACACATTAAAAGGCTTTTTCTCACCTAATTAATTTGACTAAGCTTCTCCAGCACGCATATATTTTATGCCTACATCCTAGAAAGTAGAAACCGTGAATTTTACTACCATAATAAACTGCACTTTTTAAGTTGTGCGTGTAAAAAGGGGTAACCAAAAAGTTTTGGTCTGTGAGGTAAGTATCGCAATGGCTTTAACCAAAGCTGAGAAGATGCTACATACCCTATTGAAATGAGGCCCAACCTGAGAAAGTTATGACATACACTATAGAGAAGGGGGGAAATTTTATTATTTACTTATTTTTTTCCCATTCTGCCAAGTTTGGACAGGATTAAGATTTTCAAAGAATTGGTTAATTTTATCCAAAAAGTTGTGGGGAAGTTTCGTCGGTTTTGGACCTTTTATCCACTACACACATATTTGACTTTGGCATAAGACACTATATCAGGAAATTCGGACCCACCATAGTTTTTTCCCTCACGTATACACCATTAGACTTCATTTGGCCAAAGCTTTTCAAAGAAGACACTACCAGGTTCACACACCACTCGTAAAATCAATGAAACAAACAATCATTTTCAACCAATCACAAACCCTACGACAACAATATAATTGTCAAACACTTTCTCTTTAATAGATGAAATTATAGAAAAGAAAGAGGAAACATACTTGAAAAACTAGAAGGTAGGGTGAGAGAGAGGGTTGAGTAGAGCGAAAATGTGGGAGATTAGCCCTAACGTGGGAGCGACGCACGGATGAGCAATGCCGCACGCGCGGATGAATGGAGCAGCGTGCAGATGAACAGAGCAGCGTGCGGTTGACCGGAGTAGTGTGCGGCTGAGCGGAGCGGTGGAAGTGGATGAGCCAGGCAATGCGCACGGTGGAAGTGCACAGATGAACGAAGTGGTGCGCTTGGCTGGAGGAGCAGAGTCAGTAAAAGGTAAATGTGGACAAAATTGGAGGGATTGGGTGAAAATAAATTGCGGGGGAAAATGGTGAAAATTTTTTACGGAAAATTGCCTCTCAAATTTCGGAGGGCATAAACCTCCTCAAAAAGTGATAAAAACCGCCACTATTTTTACAATTTTGAGCGTTCCACCAAAACGCCGCAACTCATGTTATTTTGAGGGGGTTTCTAAAACCGCCGTAAAATAACCCCCACTAAATAGCATTTTTTTTGTAGTGAAATGTGAATAAAATTTAGAAATTGAGAGACTATTCTGTTGAAAAATGGTAATTTCATGTTCAAGCTGAAGCTTGCGAGCAATGTTGTTCTAGTTATAAATTTTCTTTATATATTCCCACAACTTTGTTACCGTGTTGAGGGGTCTGAGATTGAGGACGATATTTGGCTCAATTGAGCCAATGATCCAGGTCATAACTTGTGCATCTCTAACCTCCCATTTGGCATGTGCCTCTCTGTGCATTGATTTGTAAAGAGCAAAATCAGTTTTGTCAACATGACCCCAAAGCTCCTTGCCTTTGACAAAGATCTGGAACTAGAATGCCTAGGTTGAGTAGTTCTTTCCATTAAGGCGAACAAAGAGGGCATCATACTTGCCAATAAACATTATACCGTGATGTGAACAATGTGCATTGTGAATAGTACCATGGCAAGAGATTAGAACTAAGAACACAAAGACTAGGAGCGCAATGGAAAACTACTAGGTATGAATCAGAATCGAGACTGATACCATGTAAAACTTAGAGAAATTGAGGTGAAAATTGTGTGTTCTCCTCTAAAGAATTCTCTATTAAATAATAAGATTCCAAATTGATTTCTAACCTTAAAGTTTGCTAAAAAAAATGCTAATCTACAGTTGGGCTAATTAGTATAATTACATAATTGTAGTTATACAGTAATGTAAGATATGCTATTTTAAAGGTTCAGCAAATCAACGAAAATAATGTCAAATAATTTGTCATCAATTCTATTAATTGGCAGATTGGTGGTACTAGTGATGGAGTTGGCAAGTGAAGTGAAAGAACTTGCTTCCTTTTCCTTCTCCAAGCACATGGATCTTCTTTCTTATTGAAGAATTATGGACTTGAACGTAGTTTAGAGGTCAAAGAAGAGAGAATTCCTAAGCTAAGATGGAAACATCCAAGCTAGAAACTCAAAAGAGTGCCCACGGCCAAGGCTTAGAAACTAGGATTCCTAAGGCTAAGATTATGGACTTTTTGGATGACTTTGAGAGAGACTTGGCTGAAGTGAATTTTCAGAAATCTCATAAATGTTCAAAGTACTGAAATGTGAAGAGAAATGTCCAATTTATAGGCTAAGGAAGCAAGCATAATGGTGCCAACTCAAGGAGTACAATTGGTGCCAAAAATTTGAATTTCAAATGGGATTTGAAATTCAAATTTCTTGGCAGCCCCATGTGCACGTCCAAGAGTTGATTCCATGTGCATTAAGGTTGCATTTAGCCCATGTGCACCAAATGCAACTCAAACTACTCCTAAATGTGACCTTAATTTTAGCTAACTTTGTCTAATTAAACTTTCCCTTTATATTCCTATTCTAATGGCCTAAATACAATGGCCAACCTATCACAAACATTAAAAAATAATAAAAGAAACAAAATGAGCCCAATATTGGGTACCAAAAGCCCAAAGGCCCATAATGCCCAAAAACAGGCCCAATAAGCCTATGGCCCAAAAATGATAATCTATGTGGTCCAAAATACAAGACCAAAATATATGAAATCTATACTAATATAATATATACAACATAGAAGAAAATGGATGTCTCAAGGTGTGGCCTATGTGAGAAGCAACTTGGGCCTTCCAAGCCCACCGGGCCTATGGGGCTCTAACTAGCCCAAATCTTCATGTCTAACTCATTCCTCTTAGATCCTTCAAGATATTACCTCTTTCCCTCCTAGGCGTGATTCCATCAACTAGATGTGGGAAGAGAGAATTGCCTCGAGTTGAAGTGGTCTTGGGTGTCGTTTGAATGGTGTTGTACGTGAGGTCAGAGAATTATCTCTACCTAGATTGGTGACGAGTGCCAAAGGAGTAGCACTAAGCATGAGGAGAGAGAATCGTCTTGAGTTGACATGAGATCGAGCATGGGATTTTGCCACACTAGGCATGAGGTCCCAAGAGTTCCTTACCTTAGTTATCCTGCATTGGACGTGGATGAGGTAGATAGCTCCTTGTCTGATGTGGCTAACCATTGGTTGGGTAAGATGGAGGAAATCTTTGGAATGTTAAAGGGTACACGGATGAGAGGAAGTTAGCTTATGTGATGTATATGGTTATTGGGAGAAGCATAGTTTTGGTGGACGGGTATTTGTTAAATGCTCGAGAGTTGAGGTGGACTAAGAGTACTTTAAGAGTGTATTCCTTGAGAAGTACTTTTTAGATAACATGAGATACCTAAGGAGGTGGAGTTTATGAAATTGTACAAAGAGAGCATATTTATTTTCATGTATGTTATGAAGTTTGAGAGCATTTGGCTCATTTATACTCCCATATGGCTTAGAGGTGTAGAAAGCTTGTTGAAAGTTTGAAGCATGAATTAAAGAGGGTGATGGTCCCTATCTCCATCACGAGGCTCTTGACCTTAGTAGACCGTTGAAAAATTATAGGGTACAGGTGGTGGCAAGGCTACTAAGACTCAGGAAGGAACCTCTATACTAAAAATATATAATAAAAATAAAAAATTCTAAAAAAAAATAATATATGTACCTATATATATGTATGAGTACCAAGTCTAGATATTAATTTATTTATTCTATGTGTTTAATTAAAATAATTTTAGAAATTTATATTTTGATTAACTTTTTAAAAATAAAAAGAAATGGTAATTATTTATAAAAGAATTATTAATTTTTGTATGAACTCAAAAAGAAAAAAAAACTAATATTTAAATAAAAAGAAAAATTAAAAAATTTAAAATTAAAAAAATAATTAATAGATTATAAGGACTTAATTATAATATTAATAAATTAATGATATATATAAAATAATATATTAAATGACGTGTGAGTTAAATTCAGATTTCTATATAATTAAGAACAGCAGGAAAGAGAGGAACAGAAAGGAGTTTTGCTGAAGCATTGTAAGTAATTAACGCATGCACCATGTTCCCTATGTTTCTCTCAATATCAAACCAGGAAGTAGCAAGGGACACCTTGGAGTTGTTGTTGATCCCCACGTGGTACATATGCGGACCATATTCGTTCAGGTAAGTGTCAAATTCGACGGCAATGATGTTTTGCGTGTCACCGTATAGGCCAAGAAGACCACCACCTGCATCCGGCGGAATAGGGTATGCAAGAGGTGCCACGTAGAAGGCAAAACCGTCACCGTAGGATTTTGTGGACACGTCGATAGTGAACGAAAAACGAGTAGAAAAGTGAGTGACATTTCCATTAGAAGAGTTTTTGAGATGTAGAGGTTGGGCATAGATGGCTCGTCCCACTCCGTCGTTGACGAGTGAGTTGAGAACTAGGGTTCCGTTCTCAATCTTTGTTACGCCTGTGTATCCAACGAAGCTTGCGCTTTCAGTATCGTTGAAATTAGCTATGTTGAAGGAAAGTGGTTGAACTATTGGAAGGACAAGGGTGCGCAAAAGAAGAAAAGTTTTCAAGTAGTGCAAACATATGGAGGTTGAGTCTCCAGTTGGGATCCAAACAAATGCTATCAAAGATGACGTTGAGACTTCTGAACTTGTTATTGTTCCATCCAACTCTCCAGTCATTCATTCTCTCCCACTTCCAGATGATGTGGTGGACCACAATCACACCATTATTCCCAACCTGCAATCCATCAAAGGTAAACAGGTTGCTTCTGTCAAGCGAAATCGAAAAAAGGTTAGGCAACAAGTCCTTTCATTTTGTAATTCAATTTTTGATGGAAATATTAGAAATTGTAATAGGATGTTCTGGTTAAGAATTGAGGTCATAGAGACTAAGCGAGTTTGGGAAATTGGAAAGGCTTTAGGTGTGATGTTTGATGGTGAGGAGGAACATATAATAGAAACATTGGCTAATCTAGAGTCAAGAGACCAACAGGAGAGGCATAGGATAATAGATGAGTCAAGGGTGGATAATATAGATGGTAGATCATGAAGTTGATGACTCTTAATGTAAGGGGGATGGGAGGGAAAATCAAGCAGAGGTATATTAAAAAGCTCATAATCGAGGAAGACATTCATATCTTGTGCATGCAGGAAACTAAAAAATAGGAGGTAACAAATGAGGTTTGCTGTTCATTGTGGGGGGACAACGAATGTGACTGGAGGATGGTTCCCGCCATTAACATGGCAAGTGGTCTATTAACTACTTGGAGGAAAGACAAGTTTGATTTGGTCAATCAGTCTGAAAGTTTGGGATTTCTAGGTATTGTGGGAACCTGGAAAGATAATGGTGCGCAAATTGTGGTTGTTAATGTTTATGCCCCATGTCAATCAACGTTAAAACGGGAACTGTGGGCGGAGCTAATTTGTAAGAGGAGTACTATTTCTGTATCTCTCTGGTGTCTAGCTGGTGATTTTAATAGTATTCGAGCGGAATCTGAAAGGGTCAATTTTGTGCATGAGAACCATAACCCAACTGATATTAGACACTTCAATGATTTTATCTCTAATACGGAAGTCGAGGATATCTCTATTGTTGGTAAGCGATTCACATGGTATAAGCCAAATGGTATGGTTAAGAGTAGGTTGGACAAAATCTTGGTTTCTAGGGAATGGTTTCTTATATGGCCTGGCAGTATACAAACTGTATTAAATAGGTGTATCTCTGACCACTGTCCAGTCAAGATGAAAGTATGTAACTCGGATTGGGGACCAAAACCATTCCGTACCCTAGATCATTGGTTTCAAGACCCATCGTTTAAGAAGTTCGTTGTGGATTCTTGGGAGGGAATCTCAATTCAGGGGTGGGGTGCATATGTTCTAAAGGAAAAGTTGAGAGTGTTGAAGTCAAAGTTAAAACAATGGAATCTAAAGTCGTTTGAGAATCCACAGGCCTTACAACAACGGATCGTCAACGATTTAAACTACCTAGATAAGAAGGAGGAAAATCTTGGGTTGACTGAGGAAGAGATCCAAAAGAGAGTGGATTTACAAAATGAGTTTTGGAAAGTCGCAATTAGAAACGAGTCAGTTCTATCACAACAGTCAAGAGTGAAATGGTTGAAGGAAGGGGATTTGAATACCAAATTCTTTCATCTTATGGTAAGCTGGAGGAGAAAGAAAAATGCCTTGAAAGGATTATTCATTGATGGCTCTTGGTCAGAGGATCCTACAGTTGTTAAGGGACATGTTAGAGATTTATTTTCTCATAGGTTTCAAGAGCAATGCCAAAATAGACCAAGACTAGATGGTACACATTTTAAATCAATTTCCCACTACCAGAATGAAATGCTCATTGCTCCATTTTCTGAAGAGGAGATTCGATCTGCAGTTTGGAATTGTGGAAGTAATAAATGTCCGGGTCTTGATGGTATGAATTTCAAATTTTTAAAGGAATTTTGGGAAACTTTAAGAGGGGACATATGTCGCTTTCTTATGGAATTTCATCACAATGGGAAACTGCTGAGGGGCACAAATTCTGCCTTCATTACTCAAATACCAAAGAAAAATGATCCGCAAAGGCTTGAGGATTATAGACCCATTTCCTTGGTTGGGTGTATGTACAAGATTTTAGCCAAAGTTCTTGCTAATAGACTCAAGCAAGTTTTGCCGAGTGTTATTGATGAGAAACAAAGTGCCTTCCTTGAAGGTAGGAATATGTTAAATAGTGTGATGGTTGTTAATGAGGTTATTGATGAGGCTAAGAGGATGAAAAAACCTATCATATTCTTTAAGGTTGATTTTGAGAAAGAATATGACTCTGTCTCATGGGAATACCTAATATACATGCTTCAGCGTTTGGGTTTTAATCATAAATGGATTGGATGGATTAGGGAGTGTCTCAACACAACTTTTCTATCAGTGCTAGTTAATGGTAGTCCCACTGATGAATTCCCAATGAGAAGGGGACTGAGACAAGGTGATCCATTGGCCCCCTTCCTCTTCACGATTGTAGCAGAAGGGTTGTCAGGATTGATGCGGGAAGCAGAGAAGCATAACAGATTTAATAGTGTGAAGGTCGGACAAAATCAAGTTGAAGTTAGTTTAGTTCAATATGCAGATGATACAATGTTCTTTGGAGAAGCTTCTTTGCAAAACGTATTCCTGATAAAAAGTCTAATCAAATGTTTTGAGGTGGTCTCAGGGTTAAAGGTTAACTTTTTCAAGAGTAAATTTGGTTCTATTTATGTGGATCAGGCCTTAGTTGAGGATTTTGCACATCTGTTAAATTGTACACTTCTATCTCTTCCGTTTCCTTATTTAGGCCTCCCCATCGGTGCAAATCCTAGGAATGTGGTTACCTGGAGGCCAATTATCGCAAAAGTTCAGAAGAAACTTGCGATGTGGAAGCATAAAGTTCTTTCTATGGCAGGTAGGGTGTGTCTGCTGAATTCTGTTCTTACATCCCTCCCTCTTTATTATTTATCTTTCTTCAAAATACCGAATCAGGTGGCTAAAGAGATAGTTTCCCTACAAAGGCACTTTCTGTGGGGTGGAGTTGGAGATAACAAGGTTTGTTGGATTAGTTGGGAAAAGGTGACCCTACCTAAGGGAAAAGGGGGATTGGGAGTCAAAAATATCAAAATCTTCAATACATCGCTATTGGCTAAATGGAGATGGAATCTCTTTCACCAATCTAACTCTATGTGGGCTCAGGTACTACAATCAAGGTACAGAGGTGGCCACAATCTGTGTGCTCAAGACTCCTCTCAAAAGGATTCTATATGGTGGAGGGATCTTTTAATGGTGTGTGGTGGAGTTGAGGAGGATAATTGGTTTGATAAGTTGATTGAGTGGAGAGTTGGAGTGGGGGTCTAAAGTTCGATTTTGGCTAGATAAGTGGGTGGGGCCTACTAATCTTGCAGTTGCGTTCCCTAGATTGTTCGTTATATCTGATCAGCAACTTGCTTCTATTGCAGAGATTGGGGCAGTTATGATTGGAGAATGGGTGTGGCACCTCAGATGGAGGAGACATAGATTTGAGTGGGAAATTCCTTTGGAACAACAACTTTTGCGACAAATTAATAGTCATTTCTTCAACTCCTCCTAGTGTGACTCTTGGAGTTGGGTGGCAGAGTCCTCAGGTTTGTTTTCTGTTAAGTCGGCTTATCAGAGCATATTAGCTGACTTAGTCAATATTGAAGATTATGATATCTTCAAGTTAATATGGTCCATCCCTGCCCCTCTTAAAGTTCTAGTCTTTGCTTGGAGGCTTGTGAATCGAGGACTCCCAACTGTGGAAAATTTGGCACGTAGAAATATAATTGGTCAGCATGATTCTAGATGTATCTTTTGCAAGGTAGATATTGAAACCTCAACACACATTTTTTGTACATGTCCGATGGTTGATAGAGTTTGGAAACACTGCCTCTCCTGGTTAAATTGTCCTACACCTCTCCCTAGGTAGATTATCGATCACTTTTCCTTCCTTCCAGCACCAATTCAAAACAAGTCAGAGGCAGAAACATGGCATACTGTGTGGCTCGCTACAATGTGGACCTTATGGAGGTATAGGAATAAGTGTATCTTTGACGGTGAAATTTTTGAACAAGCTATTATAGTTAGAGACATTCTCATTTTTAGTTGGAGGTGGCTATCTACCCTCAAACCATCCTTTGCATATTCTTTCTATCAATGGAGTAGCAACTCTGGGTCGTATATTTGTTTCGATAGGTGTGGATAGGGTAGCAGTTTCTGACCATGAAGAGATACAATTGTATGAAGTATTTCTCTGTAATCCTGGTAAACTCTTTACTTTGTAGATGGGTTCAGGTACCCCTTCTACCTGTTATATATTAATTTTGCTATTTTCAAAAAAAAAAAACATCATGGTTTATTACCACTCACTCTAGGCCGATTCGCTGTTGTCTCATGTATTTGTAGGGAAGATATATGGAACCGGCTCATTTATATTCCATTGCCGTAAATAATAATAGGATAATCTTGTAAGAAAAAAAAATTGTAAAAGGTTGAATATTTATGGAACCCTAACTTTGAAATGGTCATAACTCATGACTTGGAATGGTTCAAAAGAATATTTATTCCTAAAAGGCTATAACTGAGACCTTCCTCCAATTTTTTTTTTTATATTTAAAAGTATATTATTTTTAAGGTTTTAACTACTATTTTGTTTTTACTCTAACAATACCTTAAACTCATTAAATAATTAGAATTGCGTGCCGTGTAGTAAAATCAAGAATAATATTAGGTTGATTACATAATTTAAACTGTGTTGTGTATTCTTAATTTATCTTACATGGAAAATGTTATTAAATTGGATTTAATATGAAAAAATATTATTAGTTTGGGACAGTTAACTCTATAATACATTATTAATTTAGTTCTTTTTATTATAAATTTGGTGTGCACTTAACGAATTCTTAAGTTGGTATTTAATTATATATACACTAATTTAGTTGCTATTTAATTATATATACACTAAATTAAGAGTGTGATACACGTGTAAAGATTAAATTAAAAATATTTTATATGTACAAGGACCTAATAAAAAATGTGCAAAGAGGGCCAATAGTAACAATAATCAGTATAAAGATTGATAATAAGGTGTTGTGTAGTGGCAGACCTACGTATATCTCAGGAATGCATTTAAACTTCCTCACTATATATATAAGGATAATACATGTATATGTATAATTAAATTTTGTGTTTTTTTCTTTATGTAATATTTATGTCTTGATACACATATATATATATATATATATATATATATATATATATATTAAAAAAATTTATACTGTTTCTACTGACTGAAGGTCTTAGGTTCACTACTGATTTGTGTATAAATACCAAATTAAAAATTTATAACACAAGTGGGATTTAAATCGAGTCATTCAGCTAGGATCGTGGCTTGAAGTTCAAGAAAGAATTGCATGCCGTACGTGTAGTATCAAGAATAATATTATTTTCTCGTACATTTTTATTTCACGTTTCTGTCTTCTTTTCCACCATCTATTCTCTTGTTTCGCGGAAAAGCGTGTATGAATAACATTACTCTAACTAAAATCAAAGGTTATTTATTACATGTTTGACACACCTTGCGTATTATTAAATGCTTTATGGAAAATATGTTAACAACGAAATGCTTTACAAATTACAATTTTGATTTTTAATTGTAGGTGTTTTGATCAGATTAATTAAATTACTGGCCAGTTGTTTAAAGATTAATTTTTATAGTAAAAAAGATATTTGATCTTTAATTTAAAGATGACCTATATATATGCTATTCCCACTTATCTTATAAATAATACTTTCTAAAAACATTTTATCTTTATCTCTTTGTCACATTACCTCGTTTTATTAAATACTTCTGTCTTTTATTTCTAATTTTACGTCGAATAAGGTTATTAAAAAATGACTGAAAAATATGATAATCTTTAAAGATTAGCACGTAAATCTAATAATTCTTCAAATAATTTTGCCATTGTTTTGTCTCTTAAATTTATGTATTACTATTAGTTTTTGGGCATTTTTAATAAATTATTTTTTTAATATGTAAAAGGCCATTATATTCGTCTTTATGCCCGTAAGATTGATTAAATCCAATGAAATAAAAGGATTAATTTTACAAATATTTTATATTTTTAAAGACTAAATTAGTAGCTTTATTCTTCATAAACATTTTATATTTTTAAGAAATTTATTTGATACCTTAATAAAAGGAATTTATTATCTAGTGATCATCGATAAATAAAATATAATGTAAAATTGAATATTATTTAATTTCAACTAATTACTAAATGGATGGTAATACTTGATTTAAGAAGTTTTAACATGTTAATTAATTTCTTTGTTCAGTAGTCTTGGAAGTATCATCTCCATCTACAATTTTTCTATGATAAAAGAGAGAATTTATTTAATGATAAAATTTAAAGAAAGTTATTGAAAACACTAGGTGAGATTCTCGGCAAGATTAATGATAAAGGAGTTAACGTTAACTCGCAACCATTAAAAAGTAAATGCATATAGACTGAAATGAAGATGACGTATGTTACGTACCCCGTACAATAGTTAGAAGTTTTTTTTTTTTTTAATCATATAGGAAGAAGTTGGATAATAGTTGACTGCACATAAGAAAATTAATAGTAATATGAAATATAAAAATATCATGTTTAATTTTGAAGAAAATTAATTAATTTAGCAATGTTAATTTTCTATAATTATATTTTAAAAATGGAATCAAGCTAGGGCCTTTAATCCTATTCATCTACTGGCCAGCTCATTCAAAGATTAATTTTTTCGTAGAAAAATATTTCCTTATTCTAGGGGAGAATTAAAATGTTAACAGATCGACTAATGATAATGACTACCAAGAGATCGAACTGAACATCATATTCACACTTGATTTCTCAACAGTTTGATTTTACAAAATGCTAACACATATCCTGTTTAAACCAAAAAGGTTTAAACATTATAGAAATCATAAATAAAAATAAATTGCAAAAGAGTAAAAGTAAACTCTTATACATATCCAAGGACAAAAAAATTGTTTAAAATAAAAGCTTAAGGAATATATCATAATAAAATTTTCAAATATTGAAAGTTTTTCTATTCGTAAGAATGATTAGGTAACGTATCTCATTAACGAATGGTAGTTTTAAATCACCATAACAATATGAATAATAATTTTAAAAGGTTCATAATAATTTAGAGTTTTGAGTGATTAGTCTAACATTGTAATGAAAAGGTTGAATAAAAGTATATAAGAGATGTAATTCATATACCAAATTCAACTCTACCGTGCTCGACTCTCCTACAGATGAAATGAAAGGACACCTTAAGCCTCTATTGCTAACATTGATGATCGAGGGGCAAGAGGTGAATAAGGTTTTGGTCGACGGAGGCGCAACTGTGAATATCTTGCCCAAGACAATGCTGAGGAGGTTTGGGAAATCTATGGCTGATCTGAAGCCTCATAATATATTGATCTCGGACTATGCAGGAAAATCTTCACACCCTTGTTGGGGCAACTCGAAGACGAACGAGTCGAAATATTTGCAAGATTCCTCGAAAGAGATTATAAAGGCACGCGTCTACCAATGAACAAATGGATAATTGTTTGAAATGGGACATTCGATGTGCTCGAAAAGTAGTAACATAGTGCAAAGTACTTACAGTCATACAAGGAGAGTTAACGACTGGGTCGAGAAGTTAATTTACGTGAGATAAGCGGTTGTGAGAAGTTACAAGTTAAAACCACGTGGTGAGCATAATGGGCAGCGGTTATCCCCTAATGATGTACGTGCACGAAATTAACTGCCCCTAATTAATTCTATAAATACAAGTACTACGCACCTTAACAAAGGTCGGAAAACTCATACTCTAACCAAATTCTGAAGCATTCTCTGCCTGCACATATGGCTTCCATGCAAGGAATCATCTTTGTGTATGATTACTTCTCGGCCACTTGTCTTTTCTCTTTTTAGGAGTAGGATTAGTATAGTCTTTCTTTTCTCTTCTCTCCCTTTAATTACGTAGTTATAGACTTTAATCTTGTAATGCTTGAACATTATGTAATTTGAACATGATTTGTATTGCGAATGTATACATTGTTCATTCTATTCATATTGTTATTTGCATGTGGGAACATTGCTTGTTTGTTTTAATCGAAGAACATTTCGAAACAAGTAGTTGCTAAGACTTTTTCATCCTACTCTCCATTCTCGGTAACACGATAACACAGTAAAGCACCTAAATTGAAATATGTTCGTATGCTAGTCTAAATAAAAAGAACCCAGGATTTGATGGTTAATTCCACCGTAAACAAATTGGCACGCCTGGTGGGACTCGTTTAATTCAGAACATAATTGGACTAGTTTAGGTGTGTGAATTGCATGAGATTAAGGAGTGGGAGAACTATGTCTACGTCTAATAATCCGAATGCAAGCCATAATAATGCAAATGTAGAACAGTCTAACCCCAATCCTGATAGTGCTACTAATGTGACCGGGGGGGCAAGGTCTCCTCCTGTGTTACTCGAAAACACAGCAAGGCCAAATAATGTAACTCAGGAACTGGTAGATGTCACGAGGGAGTATCCTTGGGGTATGCCACCTAATTGGCGAAGTACCCAACCTATACATGCTGATATGCCAGTACCCTTGATAGGGCCTAATCCCCAAATGCATATATCCCCACAGGGATATAATCCTGGACCAAACGGCATGGGGTTTGTTATGCAAGACCCCTATCAACATATAGGAACGAGTCAGGAAGGTTCGTTAATTCGACAAGGCAGTTACGTACCCATTGGAATTAGTAACCAGACTATGATGGCTCTTAGACAGCAAATGGACCATAGTAATCATGACATGGTCAATTTGTTGTCAACTCAAATGCATAACATTATGACTCCCCTGTATGAATTGATAAACAAAATAGGGGATAAACTAGGTGAGGGAACACCTTCGAGAGCCATGAGTGCGAACTTGAATGACAGAGAAAACCTTGGGGGGCATGGAAATTTTCAGAATGTAATTCGACCTAATGGGAATCCCAATGATCATTTAGACCAGATGGTGGAAAGAATATTAAATAGGCATGGATTCGATGTAGGTCGAAACGAACGCCCATATTTCGTGTCAGCTTTTCCTGATTATATTACCCAAGCAGAACTACCCCGAGGAGTAAAAGTACCCAAGTTCTCGAAATTTGCAGGAGAATTGACTGAGTCAACAGTCGAACACATAGCTAGGTATGGAGTCGAATGTGGGGATTTAGCAAATAACGAATATTTAAAAATGAAATATTTCCCTAGTTCATTGACTAAACATGCTTTTACATGGTTTACTACCTTACCTCCTAATTCGATACACACATGGGTACAGTTAGAGGGTAGTTTCCATGAACACTTCTTTAGAGAGGAAACAAAAGTTAGTATAGTCGATCTGATGAATATCAAAAGACAAGATAATGAAACTTTGGATGACTATTTGAATAGATTCAGGCAATTAAAATCTCGATGTTACACCAATATACCTGAACATGAATTAGTTAGGATTGCGGCGACAGGGTTAGATTTCTCGATACGCAAGAAGTTAGTAAACGAACAGTTGAGGGATATGGCCCAACTGGCTGAAAAAGTGAGAAGGATCGAACAAATTAAACTAGAAAAAGAAAGGTTGAGAAAATTTGACAAATTTGTTCGAAAGGAGAAGGTAGCGTATTTAGAAAATTCAGATCTTGGGGAAGATTCTAATTGTGAAATCTCGAGTGAGGAGTTTGAGATCAACTTAGCAGAACTACGCCCTGGCCCTACATATCAGTGTCAAATGTTAAAACCAGGAGATAATGTAGAAGGTAATTCGAGTAAGAAGTATAGTTTTGATGTAACCAAAGCGGAAAAAATATTTGATATTTTATTAAGAGATAAACAAATCGTACTCCCAGAAAATCATAAAATTCCCCCATTCGAGCAAAGAAAAGGAAAGAAATTTTGTAAATATCATAATATGTATGGTCATTGGACTAACAATTGTGTGCGTTTCAGGAATTTTATCGAAAAGGCGATTACTGATGGTCGCCTTGCTTTTCAGGAGAAAGATATGAAAGTGGACACAGACCCATTTGCTGCTCATACTGGATATGTCGAGCCAGTCTCGATAGGAAGGATCAATATGGTGGATGTCACTGTCGAAGAGGATGACAATATTGAGCCCATTTCTGATGAGAAGCTCGAGGAACTAATGGAAGATTTTGCTAAGGAGCAGGAGCCCATTTATCCTAAAGAGGGGGATAGCTTAGTTGATTTCTTGTCGAAAAAGAAAGAAGCTGATAGAGAAGTGATGTTATGCCCTCGATGTAGTGCTGTATTTGATAGGGCTGCTGCTAAGGCTTTTGAGGAGTCAGATATGATGATGAATTATAAGGCTGAAAACCTTCGACAAAAGCCTAAGCCCAACGTCGGGTTGAATGCTGGGTTAACTATGAGGCAGGTTCACATGCCTCAATATAACGCTCCAGTAGGAAAGATGGAGATGTATAATTCATCGAGGTTTGGTAACACTTTTGTTCCAAATGCTAATGTGCCTATTGGCAAATGGAATGCACCGCCAAGACCTATGGTCGGAGGAATAGGTCGAGGGAA
The DNA here is from genome assembly GCF_000230855.2 of Cajanus cajan. Taxonomy (NCBI): domain Eukaryota; kingdom Viridiplantae; phylum Streptophyta; class Magnoliopsida; order Fabales; family Fabaceae; genus Cajanus; species Cajanus cajan. The sequence goes on from NC_138525.1 coordinate 47,561,523, forward strand.
ACAAGTGATGGCTTATCCACGGAACCCAGTGCAAGGAAATCTAGGGAAATTCCCAACGGGAAGTTATGGTCGTGGCTTTCGACAACCTTTCAACAATTTGAGTAAAACTCAGTGGAGAAGAAAGCAAAGGATGCAGAAAGCTACTTTTGAAGGAGTAAAAGGAAATCGTTTTTCGATCCCTGTTCCCCAGAGAGGAGAGTCATCTCAAAAGTTCGTTGAAGATGACGAGGAGGACATGATCACTGATTGCTTCGAGAGTGGCTTCGAGGACTCTTTAGAGGACATTTGTGGGATAGTTTTGATCTTACCAATTGAGTATGCTGGAGCCATGGTGATGGAACTAGGTGAGGAGATTGAAGATTCCTTCACTTGCTCCATGCTTAGGACCGTGAATGCTATTGAGGTTAAGACTCCAATGACTCTTTGAAGCTCCTTGAAGTGTTCTTCAATGGAGAAGAAGCCTTGAAGTGGCTCGGTTACTCCTTAGCTTGAGGTAGAAGCTTAAGGAACCAAGGTAAGGTTGAAGCACCTTTGGAGAGAACTTAGGAGAGAAAGTTCTCTTCGGTTTTTGTGACTCTTGATTTAGAGAGAAAATTCAGATTTCATTTCTCAAATTGTTCAAAAGTGTTTTACAATCAAAGAATTACAAGTTTATAGGAGTAGGAAACTTAGAGAGCAAGCTAGTCTTGACCATGGTTCACTAGGAACCATGGTTGAGTCTAGATAAACCGTCCAAGGTCAAGAGGCTTGGAGAGCAAGCTTCTCACTTGGCTTGCTTGGTAAGCTAGCCAAGGAGAAGCTTGTGCTTCAAGCTTCCAAGCTTAAGAAACTCCATGAATTTCGTCCAAGTGTGAACACAAGTGTTCACACAAGTGTGAACACAAGTGTGAACACACTTCTAAGGTGGGTGGCTTCTTGGAATTAATTTACTCCTTTTGATTTGAAAATGGTTAATTTGGATTAGTTAGGTTCATTCAATGGAAATGGAACCTAGCTAAATCAAATCTATGAAAAATTAGGAGTAAAATGAGTCCAATATGAAAAATTTAGCCTAGGACCACCTTTGGCTAAATTGCTAGGAGCACTCTCTAGCTTACTAAGGACACTCTCTAATTTGCTAATGCCACTCCTACTAGAAAACTAAGAAAAGAATGTATTTCTAGGTTAGGTTAAATGGAATCAAAGTGTCCAAGTAACCTACCCTAGAATCAATATACAATAGCTACTAAAAAGGGAAATACAGTGCCTTACAAATACAAAGGCAAAAATAACCTATACAAAAGAAACTATGTACAAAACATATGAAAAGGTCTTGAAGATCATCCCATTCCTCTTGGTTCTTTTATGATATCACCTCTTGGATTCCTTGGCCTTGGCCATAGTCTATCACATGGAAGCTGTGAATGAACAAGAAGATATCCATCGAGAGGACTTCTTCGAGGACCCCAATTATGAGTCGAAAATCGTATGGGTTAGCCAAATATCAAGGGTTATTCCCAAGTTTAACACTGCTGTATTCGATTCTCCTACTGAGGAAATGAAAGGACACCTCAAGCCTTTATTGCTGACATTGTTGATTGAGGGGCAAGAGGTAAATAAGGTTCTTGTTGATGGAGGGGCAGCTGTGAACATCCTACCCAAGACAATGCTGAAGAGGTTTGGAAAGTCCTTAGCAGATTTAAAACCTCACAACATAATGATTTCGGATTATGCCGGAAAGTCTTCTCAGCCTGAAGGTATGATTCTGCTCGACGTACAAATTGGAAGTGTGAGGAGGACTACAATGTTCATAGTAACGCCATCTAAGGCAAACTTTAACGTCCTGCTAGGTCGAGAATGGATTCATGGAGTAGGAGCTGTTCCATCCACTGTACACCAAAAGATTTTTTTTTGGAATGATGATGAAGGGTTAGAGATGCTTGAAGCTGATCAGAAAACCTATGAAGTTGGGATGTATTTCGCTGACCAACAACTTACAGCGTTTGCGAAAACTAAACCTTTCGATGCTTACAATTCTAGAATGATGGATGAAGAAGAAGGCATCAAGAAGACGTTTTGCTGGGATGTAAGGAGAGGTTTTGTGATTCGAGCCGAGAAGGATTCGGCTCCACTTGAAGAATGAAGGATAAAGATCCTTACTCGAGCTTTTTAGCTCAAATATCGGCTTACGTAGCCGATCGAACGGCCAATATGGCTGAAGAAGTTCAAAGTAAAAAAGCATTTTTGAAGGAAGTTGATAAAAACAGTACGGCCACATGGGCCGATGAAAAACAAAAAATAGAAAATCAAGGAGACCAGGGAGTTTCCAACGAAAAAGAAAACCAAAAAACAGGAAATCAAAGAGACCAAGATGTCTCGAGCAAAAAAGAAGATCGAGGAAACGGAAAAAGCCACGCGGTCGAAAAAACAACAGAAAACCAAGAGCAAGAGCTAGATCCCAAGTTGGATTGTATCTTCGACGACTCACCATTGGGATTCGAAAGAACGGAGAAAGAGGAATATAAGTTAGAATCTCAGGATCCACTCGAGGAGGTAAACTTAGGAATGGGTGAGGCTAGAAGAGTAACCTACGTGAGCAAGTTCTTGCAAGGAAACCTAAAGGAGGAATTGCTTCGAGTTTTACATGAGTATAAAGATTGCTTCGCATGGGATTACGAGGAAATGCCAGGATTAGATCGAGAATTGGTGGAACATAGGTTACCCACAGTTCCTGGAAAGAGACCTGTTAAGAAAAATCCCCGAAGATTTGCCCCTGAAGTAGTAGAGAAAATTAAGGAAGAAATTGAAAGACTGCTAAAAGCGAAGTTTATTAGAACTTCAAGATATGTTGAGTGAGTCTCGAATATTGTGCCTGTGATTAAAAAGAATGGAAAACTCAGAGTCTGCATTGATTTTCGAGATCTCAACAAAGCAACGCCCAAGGATGAATATCCTATGCCTATTGCTGAAAACATGATAGACGCAGCTGCAGGTAATGAAATTATGAGTTTGCTTGATGGTTATTCTGGGTATAACCAAATTTATATTGCAGCTAACGATGTGTCGAAAACTGCTTTTCGATGTCCAGGTGCCTTAGGCGTCTATGAATGGGTGATGATGCCATTTGGATTAAAAAATGCTGGTGCTACTTATCAGAGGGTAATGAATTTAATATTTCATGATCTAATTGGTAAGTTTGTACAAGTATATATTGATGACATAATTGTTGGGTCGAAACGAAAAGAGGATCATCTAAGTCATTTAAAATTATCTTTCGAGAGAATGAGAAAACATGGTTTGAAAATGAATCCACTAAAATGTGCTTTTGGTGTTACAGCAGGAGAGTTTCTGGGGTTTGTCATACACCAGAAAGGAATTGAAGTGGATCGAAACAAAACGAAGGCTATTATGGAGACTAAACCTCCATCGAACAAAAAGGAACTTCAATCTCTCCTAGGTAAAGTGAACTTTTTGCGAAGATTCATTGATGGAATCATGCCTAGGAAAGTAAGGGGTGACACATTGAAAGAGCCAAGAGGAATGGGCTAGATATGAAGATTTGGGCCAGTCGAGGTCCAATGGGCCCGATGGGCTTGGAAGGCCCAAGTTGAACTTCTCATGGGCCATATCTTGTTTTAGCTATTTTCTTATGTCTTGCATATATCATGTTAGTATAGGATTCCTATATTTTAGGTCTTGTATTTTGGACCATTTAGGATAGCATTTTAGGATATAGGCTTATTGGGCCTAGTTTTGGGCTTCATGGGCCTTTGGGCTTTTGGTACCCAATATTGGGCTCATTTTCATTCTTGTAATTTTTCCTTTCCATTGTATTTGCTTGGCCATTGTATTTAGGCCATTAGAATAGGAATTTAGAAGGATTAAGTAATAAAGCATGAATCATAGAATGTTAATTACATTTAGGAGTAATTAGAGTTTCATTTGAGTCACATGTTTTGTGCCAAAGGTGGCTGCACATGTGTACACTCAAATGAACCCTAAATTACCTCTAAATGCAATTAAGAATCTAGAAGGAAGGGCTGCACATGGGTTAGGATAAGTGGACGTCCAATTTGAATTCAAATTCAAATTTGAATTCAAATTGGCGCCACTTTTGAGTGCACATGTGATGGCTCCAAAGACTCCTATGATCCGTGGCTTTAAATGCTTGACTCCTTCACTATTGTAAACACTTTTGAATGAATGAGAATTCTAAATTTTACTTCAGCCATATTCTCCCCAAGAGTCACCGAAATCTCACTAAACCTAGTCTTAGGAAAACCTCCATTCCTAAGCTTGAAAATGAGCTTTCCTTTGGATCTTTAGCTTGGATGCTTCCATCCTTAGCTTAGGGACTCTCCTATCATTCCATTCATCTTCTTCCTCCATTTGAATTTAGGCAAGCTCAAGGAAAAGGTCTTCAAATTCGGAGAAGTTCACAAGAAGCAAGAATCACTCCATTGCTTCAACCTAAACTCCATCATTCATATCGAACTTGTCTGGTAAAACTAAAATATTTTCTCCTCTTTTACGTTTAAAAAAGGAACAAGAATTTCGATGGGATAAAGATCACTAGAAAGCATTCGATAACATCAAAGAGTACTTGGCTCATCCTCCAGTACTCGCACCAATCTCTGAAGGGAAGCAACTGAAGTTGTACATTTCAACTAGTGATTCGACTATTACGGGCATGCTGGCGCAAGAAGATGAAAATGGCATCGAGAGAGTCATCTATTATCTAAGTCGAATGTTAGTAGGAGCAGAAATTAGATATTCTCCTTTAGAGAAATTGTGTTTAAGTTTATATGTTGCTTGTACAAAGTTGAAGTATTACATTAGGACTCGTGATGTTGTAATATTTTGTCGAAGTAATGTGATTAAGTATATGTTGTGTAAACCTATTTTACATTCTCGAGTTGGTAAATGGGCACTTGCATTAACTGAATATTCACTTACTTTTGAACCACTAAAAGCAGTTAAAGGTCAAGTACTCGCAGATTTTCTCGCTGATCACTCGAATGAGTCAAAAGAGATTTTATACTTAACCACGAAACCATGGCAATTATATTTTGACGGATCGAAACATGAGTCAGGCGCTGGAATAGGTCTTTTAATCCTAAACCCTCAGGGATTGCCGACAAAAGTGTCACTTAAAATGAACAAAAAGTATTCGAACAACGAAACTGAGTATCAAGCGTTGATAGCTGGACTCGAAATATTAATGGAGTTGGGTGCTCGAAATGTATTGATTCGAGGGGATTCACAATTAGTTGTCAAACAATTAACACAAGAATATAAGTACTTAAATGAGAGGTTAATTGAATTAAAGGCTCGAGTCGTGCAATTACTTAACACTTTTGATGAAGTCGAATTACAACATATTCCTCGAGGCTCAAATATCATTGCAAATAGGTTGGCTCAAACAGCCTCAGGGTATAAAGTAAGTGAAGAATGTCTCGAGTATTTAATCCACACAGAAAATGAATTGGTGGAGCACCGAGAAATTATGAATGTTAGTTCAGTAAGTCAGCTAGATTGGAGAAGCGAATTGATCGAATACTTGCGAAATCCCAACCTAAAGGTAGAAAGGAAGATTAAACTCCAAGCCCTTAGTTATCTTTTACTGAATAATGAATTGTATAAAAAGGGTTTCGACGGAGTTTTATTCAAATGTTTGGGGAAAGATGAGAGCTACATAGCAATGGCGGAGATACATGAAGGTATTTGTGGAGCACATCAAGCTGGAAAGAAAATGAAGTGGGCATTATCAAGAAAAGGTTTGTATTGGCCAACTATGATCAAGGACTGTATCGAATTCGCAAGAAGTTGTGAAGAGTGTCAGAAACATGGACCGATACAAAGAGTGCCGGCCAGTGAGTTGCACTCGATTATCAAGCCTTGGCCATTTCGAGGGTGGGCAATGGATTTGATTGGCCAAATACACCCACCTTCCTCGAAGAACCACAAGTATATACTAGTCGCCATAGACTACTTCACAAAATGGGTAGAGGCTATTCCTTTAAAAGAATTTGAGCAAAAAGATATAATTTATTTTGTGGAAGATCATATTATCACAAGGTTTGGGATCCCCCAAACAATCACTACAGATCAAGGTACAGTATTTACAGGTCGAAAATTTGCTCAATATGCCCAATCGAGAGGGATTAAGTTAATAACTTCAACACCATATTATGCACAAGCAAATGGTCAAGTGGAAGCTGCTAATAAAGTAGTGATTGGCTTAATCAAGAAACATATCTCGAACAGGCCTCGAAACTGGCATGATACTCTTGTCCAAATACTATGGGCTTATAGAAATTCACCTCGAGATGCCACGAAAACTACTCCGTATAAGTTAGTTTATGGACATGAGGCCATCCTTCCTATCGATATTAATTTACAATCAATTCACATACAAAAACAAAATGAATTACCTATTGATGATTATTGGAATTTAATGTATGATGAGTTGATTTCTTTAGAAGAGGAAAGGTTAATTGCGTTGCAAAATATTGTTCAACAAAAGGGAAGAATCGAGAAATCATACAACAAAAGGGTTAAAACACAGCAATTTCGAGTTGGGGACTTAGTGTTAAAAGTGATTCTTCCCATGGATCAGGAATCTCGATATTTAGGGAAGTGGTCATATAATTGGGAAGGTCCTTTCGTAGTCGAACAAGTATATTCAAGTAATGCATATGTGATTAGGGAGTTAAATTCGAGTGCAAGCAAAGTAATAAATGGAAAATACTTAAAATGCTTTCACCAGAGGATGGAATGTTAATTGTTCGATACAAGTTAAAAAATAATAGAAAAAGAACGGACACACGCGCCGTATTTTCCATCAATGTCGCTTCAACAGTCAGGTACAGTAAATGCAAACTCAAGTACAGGTTAGAATAGGGTATCATCGAAAGATGTGTACTTCGATTGACAAGTAAGTAATCAAAGCAAGTCTTTATAGGAATTCGAATCTCTCCGATTAGCATACACTTCAAGATCGAATTCCTAGGGGGGCATTTGTTGGGGCAACTCGAAGACGAACGAGTCGAAATATTTGCAAGATTCCTCGAAAGAGATTATAAAGGCACGCGTCTACCAATGAACAAATGGGTAATTATTTGAAATGGGACATTCGATGTGCTCGAAAAGTAGTAACATAGTGCAAAGTACTTACAGTCATACAAGGAGAGTTAACGACTGGGTCGAGAAGTTAATTTACGTGAGATAAGCGGTTGTGAGAAGTTACAAGTTAAAACCACGTGGTGAGCATAATGGGCAGCGGTTATCCCCTAATGATGTACGTGCACGAAATTAACTGCCCCTAATTAATTCTATAAATACAAGTACTACGCACCTTAACAAAGGTCGGAAAACTCATACTCTAACCAAATTCTGAAGCATTCTCTGCCTGCACATATGGCTTCCATGCAAGGAATCATCTTTGGGTATGATTACTTCTCGGCCACTTGTCTTTTCTCTTTTTAGGAGTAGGATTAGTGTAGTCTTTCTTTTCTCTTCTCTCCCTTTAATTACGTAGTTATAGACTTTAATCTTGTAATGCTTGAACATTATGTAATTTGAACATGATTTGTATTGCGAATGTATACATTGTTCATTCTATTCATATTGTTATTTGCATGTGGGAACATTGCTTGTTTGTTTTAATCGAAGAACATTTCGAAACAAGTAGTTGCTAAGACTTTTTCATCCTACTCTCCATTCTCGGTAACACGATAACACAGTAAAGCACCTAAATTGAAATACGTTCGTATGCTAGTCTAAATAAAAAGAACCCAGGATTTGATGGTTAATTCCACCGTAAACAACCCTGAAGGCATGATTCTGCTTGATGTGCAGATTGGAAGTGTGAAGAGGACTACCATGTTTATCGTAACGCCATCCAAGGCGAATTTCAACGTCCTGCTAGGTCGAGAATGGATCCATGGGGTAGGAGCTGTCCCTTCTAAGGTGCACCAAAATATTTTCTTCTGGAACGATGATGAAGGGTTAGAGGTTCTCGAGGCTGACCAGAAAACGTATGAAGTTGGTATGTATTTTGCTGATCAACAATTAACAGCATTTGCAAAGACCAAGCCTTTCGATGCCTACAACTCTGGAGTGATGGATGAGGAAGAAGGAATTAAGAAAACTTTCTGTTGGGATGTGAAGAAAGGTTTTATAATTCGAGCCGAAAAAGATTCGGCTCCAATTGAGGAATGAAGGATGGAGATCCTTATTCGAGCTTCTTAGCTCAAATATCGGCCTACGTGGCCGATCAAACGGCCAACATGGCCGAAGAAAGACAGGACAGGGAGGTCCATATAAATAAAGTCCAGGATGATGAGAAAAACACGGCCACTGTGGCCGAAGAGAAACAAAAAACAAAAAATCAAAGAGATCTAGGAGTCTCGAGCAAAAAAGAAAATCAAAAAATAGAAGGACAAGTAGATCGAAAAGTTGAAAATTCAAAAGAAGACAAAGAGCAAGAATTGGAGTTGAAATTACACTGTATTTTTGATGATTCGCCTTTGGGATTCGAAAGAGCAACCAATGAAGAACATAAGCTAGAATCCCAAGACCCACTTGAAGAAATTAATCTGGGAACTGTCGAAAACAGGAAAGTCACTTATGTTAGCAAATTCTTGCAAGGGGAATTGAAGGAGGAATTAATTCGAGTTTTGCATGAATACAAAGACTGCTTTGCATGGGATTATGATGAAATGCCAGGGTTGGATCGAGAATTGGTAGAACATAGGCTACCTATGATCCCTGGGAAGAAACCTGTCAAGTAAAGCCCTCGAAGGTTCGCTCCTGAAGTAATCGAAAAAATCAAGGAAGAAATCGAAAGATTACTGAAAGCAAAGTTCATTAGAACTTCAAGGTATGCTGAGTGGATCTCGAATATCGTGTCTGTCATAAAAAAGAATGGGAAACTCAGAGTATGCATTGATTTTTGAGATCTCAACACAGCAACCCCAAAGTACGAGTATCCTATGCCCATTGTTGAAACTATGATAGATGCTGCTGCAGGTGCGTTAGGTGTCTATGAATGGGTGATGATGCCATTTGGATTAAAAAACGCAGGTGCAACTTATCAAAGGGCAATGAATTTGATATTCCATGATTTAATTGCGGGAGAATTTCTGGGGTTTTTCATACACCAGAAAGGGATCGAAGTGAATCGAAACAAGACCAAAGCTATCATGGAGACTAAACCTCCATCGAATAAGAAAGAACTTCAATCTCTCCTAGGGAGCAAGAATTTCGATGGAATGAAGAGCACCAGAAAGCGTTCGAGGAAATCAAAGATTATTTGGCTCATCCTCCAGTGCTTGCACCACTCTCTAAAGGAAAGCAACTGAAGTTGTATATTTTAGCTAGCGATTCGACTATTGCGGGCATGCTGGCACAAGATGATAATAATGGCATCGAAAGAGTCATCTATTATTTAAGTCGAATGTTAGTAGGGGCAGAAATTAGATATACTCCTTTAGAGAAATTATGTTTAAGTCTTTATGTTGCTTGTACAAAGTTGAAGTATTATCTTAGGCCTTGTGATGTTGTAATATTTTGTCGAAGTAATGTGATTAAGTATATGTTGTGTAAACCTGTTTTACATTCTCGAGTTGACAAATGGGCACTTGCGTTAACTGAGTACTCGTTAACTTTCGAGCCGTTAAAAGCAACTAAGGGACAAATAATTGCAAACTTTCTTGCAGATCACTCGAAAGAAACTGAAGAAGTTACTTTCTTAACCACCAAGTCCTGGCAATTATTTTTCGATGGCTCGAAACACGAATTAGGCACTAGGATAGGTCTTTTAATCATTTCTCCAGAAGGATTCCCGACTAAGTTATCATTAAAAACAAACAAAGGATACTCGAATAATGAAACTGAGTACCAGGCACTAATAACGGGACTCGAAATTCTCAAAGAGTTAGGTGCTAGGAACGTATCAATTCGAGGTGATTCACAACTAGTCATCAAACAATTAACTCAAGAGTATAAGTGTTTAAACGAAAAATTAATTGAATTCAAAACTCGAGCTGTGCAGTTACTTAATGCGTTTGATGAAGTTGAGTTACAACATATTCCTCGAGACTCGAATACCATCGCAAATGAATCGGATCAGGTGGCATCAGGGTATAAAGTAAGTAAGGAATGTCTCGATTCTCTAATTCATACCGAAAATGAATTGATATGTCATTTAAGGAGTCTAAGTGTCAGTTCATCGAGTCAACAAGATTGGAGAAAAGAATTGGTCGAATACTTGCAAAATCCCAATTTGAAAATCGAAAGAAAAATTAAACTCCAAGCCCTCAATTATGTCTTGTTAAATAGCGAATTATACAGAAGAGGTTTCGATGGAGTTTTGTTCAAATGTCTCGGGAGTCATGAAAGTTATATAGCTATGGCATAAATACATGAAGGCATCTGTGGAGCACATCAAGGCAGGTGAAAAAATGAAATGGATCTTGTCGAGAAAAGGTTTTTATTGGCCAACCATGATTAAAGATTGTATCGAATTTGCAAAAAGTTGCGAGGAGTGTCAAAAACATGGACCAATACAAAAGGTACCTGCAAGTGAACTGCATTTGATTATTAAGCCTTGGCCATTTCGAGGTTGGGAAATTGATATTATAGGACAAATACATCCAGCCTCCTCGAAAAATCATAAATATATCTTGGTTGCCATAGATTATTTCACAAAATGGGTTGAAGCTATTCCTTTAAAGGAAGTCGAGCAAAAGGACATAATTGATTTTGTCGAAGATCATATTATAACAAGGTTTGGGATTCCTTAAACAATCACCACAGATCAAGGCACAATGTTTATAGGTCGAAAATTTGCTCAATATGCTCAATCAAGAGGAATTAAGTTAATAACTTCAACACCATATTATGCACAAGCAAATGGTCAAGTAGAAGCCGCTAATAAAGTGGTGATTGGCTTGATCAAGAAACATATCTCGAGCAAGCCTCGAAATTGGCATGAAACTCTTATTCAAGTATTATGGGCTTATAGAAATTCACCTAGAGATGCCACGAAGACTACTCCATATAAACTGGTGTATGGGCACGAGGCTATTCTTCCTATAGATATTAATTTGCAATCAATTCATATACAGAAACAAAATGAGTTACCTATGGAGGATTATTGGAATTTAATGTATGATAAATTGGTTTCTTTAGAGGAAGAAAGATTGATTGCATTGCAAAACCTTGTTCAACTAAAGGAAAGAGTCGAGAAATCATACAATAAGAGAGTCAAAGCACGTAGTTTTCGAGTTGATGACTTGGTGTTAAAAGTGATTCTTCCCATGGATCAAAAATCTCTACACTTTGGAAAGTGGTCTCCTAATTGGGAAGGCCCCTTTATAATCGAGCAAGTATATTCGAAAAACTCATACGTGATTAAAGAAATCGATTCAAATGTGAACAAAGTTATAAATGGAAAATATTTGAAACACTTTCATGAGAGAGCAGAATGTTAAATAGTTGTTCATTACAAGCCAAAGAGAAATTGAAAAAATCAAGATTGAAAAATCTAATTATTACAAAACTTGGACTTGAAATCTTTAAAAGCCTTATAAGCCTCATCCAAGCTTTGCCTTCGAGCAACACATTGACTCTCCAGATGTTTCTTGTGCTCCAAAGTTTTGGCCAGTCTCGAAGAGATAACCTTGCCTTCTTCTTTTAAGTTCTTCTAACGTTGCAAAACGTCTTGACTTTGAGTCTTCAAAGTAGCCTGTTTCGAGCGAAGAGTATTCAACTCATGCTGCAAGGCTTCAATGGACGCTGTGCAATCTACTTCTTCCTGTTGTAACTTCTTTAAAACAGGGATCATCTCCTCAGTAGCTTTCCGAACGGAGATTAGATCTTCGTGGAGCTTTTCGAGTTTAGCACGATCTCCCTCGCTTTCAACTTCAATCTGAGCCACTTCCTAGAAAATGGTAGACCACTTCGATCGAAGATCTGAGGCAAGAGTAAAAGACTGAGTAAACTCTTGTAGCTCGATATGGATTGCAGGAGGAAGGTCAGAGAAGGCAAGCAAGTCTTCGACCATCTGCTCAACTTCGACTTTAAAGGCTGGGTCTAGGAGGGCTTGATCCAGGTCATCTACATAGGCCTTCGATCTAAAAGACTCGAGCACAGGTTGGAAAGATGGAGTTGCTTCCAATTTTCTCTTTCTCCTTTTCCGACCCAGATGGACCACTCGTCCAGTTGTCGAGAACGTCGAAAATACTATTGATATCCTCGTCATCTTCATTGAAAAAGCTCATTAAATCCAAGTCAGTTGAAGGGATCGAGGAAAGCCCTTGTATAGAAGATTCGACGCCACCTTGGGTCGAAGGAGAAGTAGTGAAAGGCTTGGGAGATCAATCGAATCTATTATAGACAAATACAATGTGTAAGGCAGATAGTTTTGTAAAGACTCATGAAAGGATAAAAGTTCAAAGATAAAAGAGATATACCCTTGTTTGGACTCAAGGGAGGTTTTAGCTCGAAAGCAGTTTCACCTTGGGCAGATTGTTGGAGGGTCTCCACATTCGCCAAAGGTTCCGATTGGGGAACCTTGTCTTCCTCGATCTTAGGAGGGATCTTTATCGAGGCCACGATTGAAGCAATCTCAGCAACATTTAATTGAGGCGTGACCAACTACAAAAATGGAGGTGATTAGAAGAAAAGATTAAAGTTAACAAAAATGAAAGTTGGTAAAAAGATGAACCTGTTGAGATGCCCCAGTAACAAGAGGTATATCTCTCGACATTTCTCGAGAGGAGTCAATGTAGATGATTTTGACGTCCTATGATGAGCAAATATCTTAGAAAAATCAAGAAAGAAGGAAAGGTGATCGAAATCAAAATAAAAATACCTTGGGAACCGACTTCATCGCATCCTTAAGAAGTTTCTCACTGGAAGGCTTTTGAGTTTTCTTGGAGGAAGGGATCACTAGTTTTCCCTTCCCTTGATCTGGCTTTTTTGTGGTCAAAACCTAAGATGGGAAGACACATCTTTATAGTCAAGACTCTAAATAACAAATAACAGAATACTGAGGCAAGTTTACTTATAGTTTTGGTGCTGCCCGAGTCCACTTTTTGTTTTTTTCGAGGTTTCAATACTCTGAAATTTGAGGATCAAGATAGGTTTTCATCAAAGAAATATAAAGTCACTATTTGAAGCCATTCGATGAGGATTCGAAAATAACTCTCGATAGGAATTCAAATCTCTTTGGGTAGTATGCGCATCAAGATTAAATTCCTAGGGGGGCATTTGTTAGGATCACTCGAAGACCAGGTAACTCGAAAAGCACATTCAGGAGTTTCAGGAAGTATCAAAAGCTCAAGCTGTCCGTACTCAAAATATAGTCGAAAAAATGAGTCGAATCAAACCGAGAAGTGCTCGAAAGATGGAAATTACTGAAGGTTTCCAAGTAGTGAGTAGTTATCTCAGAACGGTTAACGAAAAATGGATCGAAGTGAAAAGAAAAAGAGTGGAACGAGCGGTTACATTCTAAAACCACCTATTGGGCATAGTGGATGGCGGTTACCTTCCCATGACACACATGCACTAAAATTAACCACCTTCATTTGGCTCTATAAATACGAAGAAATATGTACTTTCAAGGGGTCGGAAATTTCATACTCACATTTCTGTAAGCACTCTCTGCCTGCGCATATGGCTTCCGTGCACGCATCTGCTGGGTACCAATTTCTTGACTACTTTTCTTTGCTTTTTAGGAGTAGAATTAGCGTAGTTTTCTTAGTTTATCTCTTTTAAACCCACGTAGTTAGATTACTTCAGCATTGTAATTCTGGAACGTTATGTAAGTTGAACCATGATTTGTATTGCAAATATCTCAATTATCCATTCTGTTCATCTTAGCATTTATATGTCTGGAAATTATTGCTTGTTAATTATTGAAGAATCTTTAGAAACAAGTAATCACTAAATCTTCCTACTCCATTGTCTATTCCATTTTCTGTTTTTAAATTAAATACCTAAATTGAAACCATTTACGTGCTAGTTCTAATATAAAGGGTCCACGAATGAATTCTACCGTAAACATCCGTTAACTCTTCTAGGTGTCCCTCAACTCCCCCAACACGTGAGTAAGCAAGTGCATTTAGAAGAAATCATACATTAATCTTAGAGTAAATTTTAGAGTGCCAATTTATATTAGCGTTGTTTAATTTGCTTACATACTGTTGATGTGAAATATTTATTAATTTTATTAATCACTAGTTTTCATTGAAAAATATGTTAATTATATTAACAGAGTCTCCTTCCTCTCAACTCAAAGGAAAATGACTTATACCTAATGATGTTGTTCTTACAAATATGATGATTGTGAGAAAAACAAAAATTTACTTTTACTTATAAATATTTAAGTAGGTAAAACTTAAATATTTTTATTTATAACTGTTTGAGTAAAACTTAAAAAGTCGTTATATAATTTATATAATATTTGAATAATTAATAGTTTGTGAGTCAATGATAAAATAAACATTTATATACAATTTTTTAATGTTTAGTAGCAATTTTTGTATATTATGCAAATCATCGTGAAATTACTTTTTCTTTTTATATTTATTTTGCAGTACACTAAACTTCGAAAATTTACTTAGAGTTTAATTTCAGGTATAACTTAGAACAATGATATGTTAGTTACTACATCTACCAATAACTAAAAGAAATCAATGTAATTATCTATACTAAAAAAAAAAGGATATTATCTAGCTAAAAGTATATCTCGTCACACATTAATTTCTCAATCGTTGAATGATTCTTAAACATTAAAATATCAAACAAACCTTGCCGTGTGGGCCCAAATAACCAGTTTAGTCAAGGAACTTGTTTTATACACCTGACTTGTAGTGAAATTACTTCAACCATTCATGACTTATTCTACGTACTGGCTCTATGCTGTAAACACTTGATGATCAATCACAATAACATATGAAAAGGCCGTACCATCAGAACCAAATTAATATTTGACTTGTCTCATCCCGAAGCTTCTTCTCAATTGCTCTGCACTAACATCATTTAAAGAGAAAGTGAAAGGCCGTGCACGGCATTCACAGTATTTGAGCCGCTAGTAATCTTATACAAAAGCTTCAATGCTTGTGTTCTTTACAAATGAATTAATGATTTAATATTTTTTTTTAATTAAAAACTGTACTTCAATTTTTATTTAATTAAAAGTGTTATTTTATTCCTATATAAAGATCGATTTAGTAACCAAGATTAATACATCCTTACTAAGAAGGAAAAAAATAACTAAGAAGACCAATTAAAAAAGCATCACTTAATTTTTATTTAAACAAGGTCGATAGACCAATTCACAATATTACACCAAAAGTGGCATTAGATAGCGCTATTTAGAGAGCGCGTAATTAATAAGTGCTGTGTTTTAAAACATAAAACATTAAAAGAGCGCTTAATTAAATAAGTGCCATAATAAGGTTTTATATAGAGAGCGCTTATTAAAAAAAATGTTATCTTTTATTTTATTTATGAAAAAATATGTTATAGCACTTTTTTAAAAAAGTGCTTTCTAAAAAAAATAAATAGATAGCGCGTTTGAATAGAAGCGTTATTTATAAGATTTTATAAAAAGTTTTATATAGAGAGCGCTTAATAAAAAAATGTTTTCTTTGTGTTATTTTATTTAGAAAAAATATGTTATAGCGCTTTTCTAAAAAACAGATTTCTAAAGAAAATAAATAGATAGCGCGTGTGAATAGAAGCATCATTTATAAAATTTTATAAATTAATTATTTTTTTAAAAAATTATTATGGCGTTCATTGAAAAACCAGTTTTGTAAATAAATAAAAACAAAGCACTTATTAAAAAAAAAACGCTTTCTATTGGTCCCTCACGCTTTTTATTAAAAAAATTAATCTGAACAGATTTTCATTCACGCTTTCTATTAATTGGTCCCTCACGTACGTTCACATTGTTATACTGTTCAGATTTTTATTCACTGTTCAGATTTTTATTCACACTTTCTATTAATT
Organism: Cajanus cajan; assembly: GCF_000230855.2. Lineage (NCBI taxonomy): Eukaryota > Viridiplantae > Streptophyta > Magnoliopsida > Fabales > Fabaceae > Cajanus > Cajanus cajan. The sequence goes on from NC_138525.1 coordinate 47,577,528, forward strand.
GGTCCTTGATCACGTTCACATTGTTATTCACTGTTCAGATTTTTATAGCCTTTCGGTTCTTTTCCTATTCTCTAGCCTCTCGGTTCTTTTCTTATTCATTGTCCCTCTCGGTTCTTTTCTTATTCACTGTCCCTCTCGACCTTCATGCCATAATCATCTTTATCCCTCCCGATTGTGAAATCTTCCTTCACCATCATTGTTGTTCGATCGTAAAGTGTATCTCAAGTTACGCTCAGCAATCACGTTATTGACTCATATTTCAGGTTTTTATCATTAGGTGTTTTTTTTTTGTTTCTTTATCGAATATTTTTTTTCCATTAATGCTTAACTTTGATACAAGTTTGAAACAAATATTAAATTTCGTTTCTTTTCTTTCTGTATATTAAATTTTGTATCTTTTCTTTCTGTACTTTTTCTTTAATCAATTTTCTTTGATCAATAGATGAATGCAATGCACCGTGACAAATTACGTGATGAAGACGTTAATTTATGACAAATTTTAAGATGCCAATCTCTTCCACGGAAAAATCTAGGGCTTTTTTTTGCAAGATTCATCCTTAACTACACTTTTTGCAAGATTCATTGAAGTTACGTTCGTTTCTTCTTATAAGAAATAAAAAAGGTGAGTTCTTGTATATGCGATTACCTTCTTTTAGTCAAATATTGCATTTATTTTTTATTTTTATATTTACTATTTTTTTTAGTTGCGAGTTTGCTGCGAATGATGTATGATGGATTTGTGTTGTTTTGAAATTTTAATAATTAGACAAGATTATCTCTGCTTTATTGCATTCGAATTTCTGGTTTGGTAACCTTTTACACTTACTATTATTGCATTCTTTCTGTAACCTTTTATACTTACCACTATGCCACCGAATAAGAAGGGGCTTGGTTCATAGGGTTGTAGTGATTGGTAATCTGCATATTTTACAAAAAAACATTCAATTAATCACAAGACACAAATGCACAAAAAAAAACAAAAAAAAAGAAGAAGATTTGCCTCCTATATTATCAAATATATGTACAAGGGAATGAAGTGGTTGAATCTCTTATTCTTCGTAAGACTTCGGTTCCCCACCCTGACAAAAGAAGAAAACACGAGGGCACCTATAGAAGCAATTATCAACAAGCCTCACATTCACCTCACCCGCTTCAAGTGCCATTAGGGCACTCGGAATCCCCCCGAACAAGTAGTTCCCCCCAACAGAAGCCTCTCCAACCGCGCCACTCCACCTGAGTTTGTTGACTTTGGGTGAGATGCTGGATGAGTATATCTGCTTGAAGGAGCAGAAGGTGATGTTGGATCAAGATCGGGTCGTTATGGAGCAAGAGAAGAACCGGGTTCAGATGCTGTTGCAAGGCATGCATAATGTGATGATTGCTTACAATGCCAGTGGAAACCTCCCTGCACCTGCTGCAAAATCAGCGGTTGTAGCGGTTCCTCAACCAACTTTTAGTTACAAATCTCATCCAGGGAATCCTACTTCTGTGCAAAACAAATTGAACACACCATTAGTGCCTCAATCTAGCAATTCAAATGCCGAGGTGGAAACATGTCGACAGTACCAATAGTGAATGTATCTGACAGAAAGAGAAAGGATACTAAAACTGCGGATGCTCCTCCCGCTGCTAAAAAATCTCGTGGTAGATCATCCAGTAGGAAAATCCCTGTCCAAGGTCAAAATGCTCCTCAACAATCTGATAACGTTGTCAATAATACAATTGTAGCTCAGCCTTCAGCCATTCAGTCTTCATCAGAGAACTGCATACCCAGGCAATCACAAGTTCATGGATCCAATGTTGCTAAATGCTTATTCAACCAGTCTACACCATCTGTTCCAAGTAATTCACTGGTTCCAAAGACACCACCTAGAACAAAATCTTCTCACAGTGATACACATGTATCCCTTCTGAGATTTCTTCAGTTGCAACCGGTAAATGCAGTTACACCCAGCCGTTGCACTGTAAAGCCTCCACCGACCAAAACCCGTTGAATGACAGCGTCACCTGCTGCAGCGCGGGAAGCTCGAACAGCGCAAACGGAACGGCGCAGTTTAGCCTATTGGAGCTCAAATCCAGAACTTGCAAATAATTTAACTTTTTAGAGGTGGAAAGCATCTTGGAAGACTCAGGAAATTCAACTTTTGCTGTGGGTAACTCTGCATTGGCCTGTAACAGAGGTAGGCTCTTTCCTTTGAGTGCATGCGTTGTTGACTACTTTGCTTCCTTTTTTATATACACGTGTTCGAGAGGACATGGGTAAGACACTATTTTCCTAATTATTGGTGTACCAATTTTAATATAAATAAATAAAAAAGGTTATTTTAATTTAGGTTCATATTTTATGAATATAATATATAGCACATCATAAATATCGGTGACACTATTTTCCTAATTATTGGTCTACCAATTTTTGTTACCAAGATAAAATGTATGGTTACCTTGAAAAGCCAACAGCAATTTAACAAAATGAAATATGATAACTAATTTTGATTCAAGAACAATATTATTAGTAGTGATGATAATATATTAATTATTATATATGTTTAAATTTTCTTTCCAAAATTATTGACTTTAACTAGTTTGCGATTTTGGCTAAGACACTTTTTTTAATATTTATTATTATTACTACTTTTTAATTAAAAAAAATTATTTTTCTCTTAAACAAGTCACTTTTTAAAATTTATTTTTTAATATTTATTATTATTACTACTATCATTAACTAGTTGATTATAATCACTTTAATTGTCAAAAAATTATTTTAAAATTTCTAATTTAATTTTATCTTATGGCAGGTTGATATTGTTGAACTTGCAACTACTATTGAAAAGATTGAAGGCCTTATTGTACTTGTTGAAAGTTTTTCCTTTACAGATTTAAAATATTAAGGTAAGTCTTTAAAGAATTTTCTTTTTTTTATTATTTGATGTATGAAAAGTATAGATAAACAATAATTTTTTTAAAACCATGCATTTATGTGATTAGATGTTAACATTGATGTAAATATTATCAATGACTAATATGATAGATCAAGAAAAAATGGATCGAAAATGGATGTCTGCTAGTCGATTGTCAAAAGAATATGAAGATGGGGTGAAAGAGTTTCGTAGATTTGCAGTTGAGCATGCAAAAGATCCTAGTAGAATTATTTGCCCTTGCTTGAAGTGCTGTCATTCAAAGGTAGTTAATGCGGATGTGTTGGAAGAACATTTAGTATGTTTCTTACTTTTCTTTTATTTTCTCCTCTTCTATTTAATTTTGAATATTAATAACTTTTTGTATTGTTGAAATTTAAAAATTATTTAAGTTATTAATTATATTTAATTTAAAAATTGTTAAATATTAAAAATTGATTATTATTTACATTTGTAAAGTTATATATATATATATATATATATATATATATATATATATATATAAATGTATACAAACAAATTAAGCATGCGATAGAATCTAATTATCTTATTTAAATAAAAAAATTAAATTTTAAAATTTTTAAACTATCTTAATTAAAAAAAATCTCAAACATAACATAAGAATTAATTTGAAACATTCTCTCTCAAAATTTATATAAATCAATATATGTTTTCAACATAACTTTATAAACTTTTATAAAGAGTTGCCATGCATTTTTGATGATGTGGTAGAAGATAGATCACGCGACTCATTATTTGGTTATGTTAAATTTTTTGTAAGCATATTTGATGTGATATAATTTTTGTACCAAAATGATGCACTACTTGTGCTAAGTTTGAACTAAGTATTTGTAGGTTGTTTAACTTATCTTAGACTAGTTTTGGGAGATGCATTTTAGGAATTGTTACGAATAAAATAGCTAAAACTAATTTAAATTTTCCTAAATTTCTATAATTAAGATATTTTATTAATTATTGGAGAATTTTCATTAATTTTGATATCAAATCAACTTATTACAACCTGAAAATTTTATTATAGGTTAATGATATCCTTATAAAAAATTTATAAAATTTAGGGGTCACTATTATTCCCACCATCTCGGCTCTTGGTTCTAGCAACAAACACTCCATTTTATCAATCCATCATTTTGAATGAGTATTCCTCACATAGAATTCTCCTTCTCCGAAGTCACCTTACTCCTAGCTTCTACCCTACTTGAGAGCTTCTCCTTGTAGAGCTAGGACACCATTCTTCTTTGGACTTAGCTTGAAGCAAGCTTAGGTCACCTTGATCCTTTGTGGCGTCTCCATTCCTTGAAGTTTCTCCAAGGAATTCCGTGAAGGATTGAATCATCCATGTGCATCCAAGTGGAAGCACATCAAGTGGTATCAAGAGCATCCGGTTTGTCTTCAAGAGATAAGTCTTGATCCTTATCTTTTGAAATTTGTGATCCGTGGTTCATTCATCTTGTGTTCATCTTGTTCATTTTGTGTTCATGTCATTTTAGAGTTGATTCCTTCCTAGATCTATTTTCTTGTCTTAAAATTGATGGATCTAGTTTCGGTTTTGCTTGAATGATTCATATATGCATGTTATCTTGAATTGCTTCCATGAATCATGCTCCAACTCTTTTGTCTATTAGGAAAATTTTCTGCCTATGAACTTTTTAATTTCTTTGAGTCTCATTGAAAATTTTTTTTTCGGTCATTGATTGCTTGAGTTTTATTTTTTTTTTGGTTTTGGAATCCATGTCTAGTAGGATTGTGTAGTTCTTTCATGTTCATCATTCCTAGCTATGCTTGTTGATCCGATTTGATTTTCTTTTGGAATTGCATATTAAAAGTATTTTTCTGGATTTGGCCGAGATCCATTATTGTTGGTATAAGCTCATATTTTGTTTGATTGAGTTCATGAACTACTATTAGATCATTAGTAGTTTTCTTAGAATATTTAGGTTTCCAAAAATTTGAAAATGTCTTAAAAAAATTTCTTCAATCCGTGAGTGTTTGATCTTTGTTGTGTAAAGGAGTGCTGAAATTTGTGTTTGTAATTCAAATTTGAATTTGAATTGTGGAGCCTAAAACCGTGCATGTGCCTTCTAAATTTACAAGCATAAAAAGCATGACTCATTTGACTTGAATTTGAACCTTATTTGCTTGTCATTTGGCAATTCAAATTTGAAATCCGGTTTTAGTGTTTCATAAGGTGACCGAAACTTATATGACTCCTAAATATTGAAAGAAAAAGGCAACTCCTAAGTTTAAAAAAAAAATATTAGAAGAAAGATCAAAAGAAATTCAAAATAAAAGTGATTAAAAAAATGTTAAACCTAATTTTGGAAAGCAAAAGCCAAGTAAGGAGTTTGAATTTACATGTGTTCTTCTCGGTTGGAAATTGTTATTGACTCATAATATTTTCAGCTCACTTATCTTTGAGTGTTTTGGCTTTGTGCATCCATTCTAGAACTCATCTAGGTCAATTCCTTCTTGTTCTAGTCATCTACTCATTTGTGTTATCTAAACTTGTCATTTCCTAATCTAGTCTTGTCTTCTCTACTTCTTCAATATTCTTTGTTGCACTTATAATTGATTAAATTCAAAGTGTGACCTAAGTTTGACCTAGCCTATCTTCCTAGAAGCTAGTTCTACAAGGGTCATCAAAAGAAGCCTAAGAAAAGGAGGAGGAAGGAACATAGGTGTCTCGGATTTGACTACTTAAACACAAATACCATACACATTCTTGGCTAGACATTTTGTGGCTGCTGGACTAGACCAAACCGTGAAGATTGGTGGAGATTCAAATTGAATTGTATTTGTAATTGTTTTAAAAAAAAAATATATATATAAGTATTAGTGACGGATTTTAGTGACTAATTTTCCTTACTAGTTTGAAAATTTGTTTTCAAATTTGGTCACTAATTCATCACTAATTCTTGGTGGCTGTTTTCTTTTAAGCCATTCACTTTTGCTATTTAGTTTTCTTGAAACCTTGTAATAAGCCATTTGAAGGAGTGTCTTGGGAGTGTCTTTGGTACACAACCATCTCTCCTTAGTTAGTCAATTTTCGTTAGTACTTGGTGGGAGTGGTCCTTGATTGATCTTTGGTATCTCTCAAGCTCTCACCCTAGGACACGTTTAGGTAGTTTTATTTCTTGCTTAATACTTGTCTTTACTTGCTTTCATACGACTAGTATCTCATAGTTCACAAAAACATCAAAAAAAAAAAAATTCATTGAACAAATCTTCACTTGCCACCAAGTGAGTGAAGAAAGAAAAGTCTCCTTAGCCACTCTAAGCTTCCAAGGTCACGCCATGTATTGGTGGACTTCTCTTGTGAGAGATAGGCGTCTCCATAATGATCCTCCAATTCAATATTGGAATGAATTAAGGAGTGCCTTGAGAAGGAGGCATATACCCTCTTACTACACTAGGGAGCTTATCAACAAGCTCCAAAGACTCCATCAAAAAAATATGACTGTGGAAGAGTATAGACAAACGATGGAGTTATACCTAATGAGGGCTGGTATTAGGGAGGAGGAAAACATTACCATTTCTAGGTTTTTGAGTGGTTTGACTTTTGATATAAGAGATAAGGTTGAGCTTCTCCCTTATAGGGATTTGAATGATTTGGTTCAACTTTGCATCAAAGTTGAACAACAAAATTTGAGAAAAGGTTATAAATCAAGCTCATACTCATCTTCTTATTCTAAAATTGACTACAAGAGGGAGGGAAAGAAAAATGATTTTGAAAAGAAAAATACTTTTCCCTCCAAAAATCTAGACAAAGGTAAAGAAAAAGACAATGACAAAAAAACAAACACCTCACACACTAGCACTAAGTCTAGTGATATTAAGTGCTTTAAGTGTCTTGGGAGAGGCCACATTGCTTCTCAATGCCCTAACAAGAAAGTAATGATTTTAAGGGGCCCAGACATTTATAGTAGCCATGATGAAGCAACTACTTCTTCATCTTCAAGTGAGGATGAAGAAGAAGCAAGTGAGGAAGAGTCATGTGAGGTCACTTACCCTTACAATGGGGAACTTCTTATGATGAGAAGGGTCCTCAACAATCAACCTAGTGATACACAATCCCAAAGAGAGAACATTTTTCATACAAGATGTAACATTTCAAACAAGGCTTGTTCTCTCATAGTGGATAGTGGATCTTGGTGCAATTGTTGTAGCACTAGGATGGTTGAGAAGTTGGGATTGACTACCACACCCCATCCAAAACCTTATCAACTTCATTGGCTTAATGATGATGGGGATATGGTGGTCAAACAACAGGTGGAAGTAGAGTTTTCTATTGGGAATTATCAAGACAAAGTTAAATGTGATGTAGTTCCCATGGAAGCTTGTCATATTTTATTAGGGAGACCATGACAATTTGACAAAAAAACTTATCATGATGGTCTAACTAATAAAATAACTTTCACACATAAGGGTAAAAAGTTTGTGCTTCATCCTTTATCACCTTCACAAGTGAAGGAGGATCAAGTAAAAATGAAGGCCAAACGTGATAAAGAAAAAGGAAAACAAAAAAAAGTTGAAAAAAAAAAGCTTCTAAAAATTGATGAAAAAGAGGATTCTAGAGAGACTAGTGTTCCCTCTCTAGAGATAGTTCAAGAAGAGATTTTTGATTCAAAGCCTTTACATAAAACTTCTCTTTTTATTGAACCATCTTCTCATATCCTCATGTGTAGAGGAACACTAACTTGCACTGCCACATCTTCTTTGGAAACTTCTCTACCTCTTGAGGTGAAAAATCTTTTAAAAGAATTTGGTGATGTATTCCCTAGTGAAGGACCCATTGGACTTCCACCTTTTAGGGGAATAGAGCATCAAATAGATCTTGTGCCTGGGGCTAGTCTTCCAAATAGGCCAGCCTATAGGACTAACCCACAAGAAACCAAAGAGATAGAGAAGCAAGTACAAGAGTTGTTGGAGAAAGGTTGGATTCAAAAGAGTCTAAGTCCTTGTGTTGTGCCTGTCATTTTGGTGCCAAAAAAAGATGGAAAATGGAGGATGTGTTGTGACTGTAGAGCCATCAACAACATCACCATAAAATATAGGCACCCAATTCCTAGGCTTGATGACATGCTTGATGAATTGCATGGGTCATCCATATTTTCCAAGATAGATCTTAAAAGTGGATATCACCAAATTAGAATTAAGGAGGGTGATGAGTGGAAAACTGCTTTTAAGACTAAGTTTGGTCTATATGAATGGTTGGTTATGCCTTTTGGGCTTACTAATGCACCTAGCACATTCATGAGGCTAATGAATCATACCCTTAGGGATTGCATTGGTAGGTTTGTAGTTGTTTATTTTGATGATATTTTAATATATAGCAAGAGTCTAAGTGATCATATGGATCACCTAAGACAAGTTTTACTTGTTCTTAGAGACAATCACTTGTTTGCCAATGTAGACAAGTGCACTTTTTGTGTGGATAATGTTATTTTCTTAGGGTTTGTGGTAAGCAAAAATGGGGTTCATGTGGATCCCGCGAAAATCAAAGCCATCCAAGAATGGCCTATTCCTACTAATGTTAGTGAAGTTAGGAGCTTCCATGGTTTGGCAAGTTTTTATAGAATATTTGTTTCTAACTTCTCTACATTAGCTTCACCTCTCAATGAGTTGGTGAAGAAGGATGTGGCTTTTGAATGGAAGGAAAAACATAATTTAGCTTTTCAAGAACTTAAACATAAACTTACTCAAGCACCCGTTCTAACTTTGCCTGATTTTTCTAAAACTTTTGAGCTAGAATGTGACGCTTCAGGACTTGGCATAGGAGCTGTGTTGTTACAAGGTGGTCACCCCATAGCTTATTTCAGTGAAAAACTTCATGGGGCTGCCTTGAACTATCCTACTTATGACAAGGAGTTATATGCTTTAGTTCGTGCCCTTCAAACTTGGGAACATTACCTTGTGACCAAGGAATTTGTTATCCATAGTGATCATGAATCACTTAAATACTTGAAGGGTCAACATAAATTAAATAAAAGGCATGCAAAATGGGTTGAGTACCTTGAGCAATTTCCTTATGTCATCAAATATAAAAAGGGCTCTACAAATGTAGTAGCTGATGCTTTGTCAAGAAGACATATTTTATTAAACACCCTAGGTTCTCAAATATTAGGGTTTGATGACATCAAGGAGTTGTATGAGAAAGACCTCGATTTTGCTAACTTTTATTCTTTATGTATTCAAAAACCTTATCAAGGGTACTATATTTCTGAGGGGTATCTTTTTAAAGAAAACAAACTTTGTATACCCCAAGGATCTATTAGGAAACTCTTGGTTAAGGAGAGCCATGAGGGTGGGCTCATGGGGCATTTTGGAATTGAGAAAACTCTTTCACTTTTGAAAGAGAAATTCTTTTGGCCTCATATGAAAATAGATGTTCAAAGGTTTTGTAGTAGTTGCATTGCTTGTTTACAAGCAAAGTCTACCACTAAACCTCATGGACTATACACCCCCTTGCCCATATCCTCTTCTCCTTGGGTAGACATTTCCATGGATTTTATCCTTGGATTGCCTAGAACCCAAAGAGGAAAGGATTCCATCTTTGTGGTTGTGGACCGTTTTAGTAAAATGGCACACTTTATTCCATGCCACAAAGTGGATGATGCAAGTCACATTGCTAAATTATTCTTTCAAGAAATTGTGAGACTACATGGGTTACCCAAAACTATAGTCTCCGATAGAGATGTTAAGTTCCTTAGCCATTTTTGGAAAACTCTTTGGGCAAGGCTAGGAACTAAACTTCTATTTTCTACCACATGCCATCCCCAAACTGATGGGCAAACTGAGGTAGTGAATAGGTCTCTAGGGACTATGTTGAGGGCAATCCTCAAAGGCAATAAAAAGTCATGGGATGACTATCTCCCCCATGTGGAGTTTGCCTATAATAGGGTGGTTCACAAAACCACTAACATGTCTCCTTTTGAGATTGTTTATGGCTTTAATCCTCTTACCCCTTTGGATTTATTACCCCTACCCGATGTTGCTTCCTTTATTCATAAAGAAGGCACATCTAGGGCTAAGTTTGTCAAGAAGTTACATGAGAGGGTTAGAGATCATATTCAATCCCAAACAGAAAAATACCAAAAATATAATAATAAGGGTAGGAAAGAAGTTATCTTCAAGGAAGGTGACTGGGTTTGGCTACACCTTAGGAAGGATAGGTTTCCTTCCCAAAGAAAGTCAAAACTTAGTCCTCGAGGGGATGGCCCTTTCCAAATCCTTAAGAAAATCAATAATAATGCCTATGTCGTAGATCTCCCTTCTGAGTATGGAGTTAGTTCTAGTTTCAATGTTTCTGATCTATCTCTTTTTACAGGACTAGCTACCCAAGAGGAGGATGCTTTGGATTTGAGGACAAATCCTCTTCAAAAGGGAGGGGATGATGGAGGAGGCCCATGGGCTAAGGGCCCAACTACTAGGGCTATGACAAGGATGATGCATGAAGAGTGGGCCCAAGCCCAAGGAAGGCCCGCCACTTTGTTTTGTTGGGCTTTGTCTCAAGCCCATTAGATTAGGGATAGTATAGGATTGGGCCTTAGTGCCTTGTATTTTCTTTGGGCCTTGTATTTCCGGCCTTGTAGCTTAGGAATTACATTTAGAGGTCATTAGAATTTAGGGTTAATTAAGGTTGCATGTGCATTATCATTAGCATGTAATTAACTTGGCATTTGAGAGGCATTTCGGCCATGTGCACACATGCACATGGTGTGACTTAAATGCAACTCAAATGAGAAGCCAAATTACATGCCAAATGATGGAGCACATGGAGGTTCCGGGTTTGGCTCCTAAAATTTGAATTTTGAATTCAAATTTTAGGCGCCTAAGGTTAAGTAACCATACCATGGTTTTACTTAACCCTAGGCTAACCCAAGGAACCATTTAACCTAATTTTACTCTATATATTCCTTTTGGCCGAGAGTTTGTAACACTTTGGATTATATTGAATGAGTATTCCTCACATAGAATTCTCCTTCTCCGAAGTCACCTTACTCCTAGCTTCTACCCTACTTGAGAGCTTCTCCTTGTAGAGCTAGGACACCATTCTTCTTTGGACTTAGCTTGAAGCAAGCTTAGGTCACCTTGATCCTTTGTGGCGTCTCCATTCCTTGAAGTTTCTCCAAGGAATTCCGTGAAGGATTGAATCATCCATGTGCATCCAAGTGGAAGCACATCAGATGCGCTAGAGTCAAAATACCAAGGAGAGTTGGATATAGAAGCTTTACCTGAAAGACCAAAGCAGAAAATGTTGAAATGATTATTTGTTGAACCATTTTAGGGGTTAAAGTAGGCACAGAAGTAGGCGGATTTTGATCACAGAAATAAGAGTAGTAGAAGAACCAATAAGGGTAGTGAAGGTTGTTGCATTTCTTCATGGTGGTCAGATTTGACATTCTTTGATGATGTGAATTTTTTTTTTGCAGTAATTGCAAAACTTTTTAAGACAATGAGAAGCAAAATGGCCAAAGCCTTTGCAGCAAAAACATTCACTAGTGCAAAAATTAGTTTTAAAATCGGGGTTTTAAGATCGGTTAAAAGGTGACCGATCTTAATAGTGACACGGTGGAAATTTTGTAAATAATGTGACCACTTTTAAGATCGGTTCTTTTGTAACTGATCTTAAAATTTGTGTCAGACATACCTTTTAAGATCGGTCTTAGAAGAACTGATCTTAAAAGTACTTTTAGGATTGGTTAAAATTTAACCGATCTTAAAAGTACTATAACTATTTAAAAAATGCAATGCTCTCCCTTAATCATTCTTCCTCGCATGCGCCTCCCTTAGTCATATTTTAAGATGAATAAATATATTAACTTAATTAATAATTTATTTAAAATGTTAAAATTTAATTTATAAAAATAATATTTTAAAAGAGAAAGGTTATAATAACAACGGTGTAACTTTTACTAAGTATTTCATCGCTCAATAACTTTATATTAAATATGAATTTTATAAATTCAACCGTTAGATTGAAAGTTTTTTACTCTTAGCTCATATATATAAAATTTTATATTAATTCAAGATGATTTGATACTTCATTCTTATAAAATAAAATTGACGTAATATATACATTTCAAAATATAGTAAAAATATGAACACTTTGATTACCTTCAAGTTGTTGTTCAATTTTAACAAAAGTTGATATAAACATATAAAGTGATATGAACTTTCAATCTAACGGTTGCATTTACAAAATTCACATTTAATATAAAGTTATTGAGCGGTGTAATACTTAGTAAAAGTTACACCAGTGTTAATATAACCCTTATCATTTTAAAATATATAAATTATTATTTAAACTTTTAAATTTATAATAAATAATTTAATAAATTGTATCATAATATTAATTTTAAATAAAAATAAGTAGATTGTTAATTATACAAGTAAGTATATATATAAATAAAGATTAATTAAATATAATATAATTATTATATAATTTTTATACTTTTATAGCGGTCTGGACACACCAAAATGAGAGGGATTCAAAAATAGTATAAGTATGAGATCGTATAGTTGAGGATGACTTAAATGAATTAATTACTTATACTGACAACATGCATTTGTTTTTCAGTAGCTTATCTCATCAGAACTTCACAATTAAGTGTGCCTGACTTGGAGTAATATAGGGATGGGTAACCTTAGGGATGACAAAAATACTCGCACCTGCTGGTACCTGTGGATAAAATCCGCTACGGATAATAAATGAATAAGCTAATTCGGTACACGCGGATAATGGGGACGGATAATTTTTTACCCGTTTATAAATGGGGCGGGGGCGGGTATGATGATATCCATACCCGCGGATACCCGTTTAATATTATTTCTTAAATATCTTAATTATCCTTATACTACATAGCCCTAAAACTACACTCTCATCTTATTTTCTTACAAAAGTGAGGTTGATGAAGTTACTAACATGTGTTAAGCATGTTATAGAATTATGTTAGATGTAATTTGATTAATTTTCTAACTTTGATTGGACCAATAAGATTTATGTACTTTAAGTTGTTTACTTTCGTTTGGAATTATGAGATTGAATTATTGTAACTTTGTGATGAGACTTTAACCTACTTGTCAGATTGATGTATTTTAAGTTATTGATTATATTGCATTTTTATTATTATTTCAACAAAATTAACGTTAAATACAAATTCAAAATTAACATTAAATTTTTATTTTTAATATTTCAATGACATTAAATATAAACTTAAAATTATTTATAATATAATTTTTTTAATTTCTTAAAAAATTTATAAATATCCATGGATATCCATGGATATCTGTAGGTATTCAAGAAATTCATGGATACCCGCTTAATGGATACCCGCACGGATATGGGGTGGGTATGGGGCCAATTTTCATTTAGCGGGGCGGGAGCGGGTTTACTATTACCTGCCCCCGTGGGACCCCATTGCCATCCCTAGGTAACCTCCTGGGAAGTTTTCCAGAAAATGTGCAGGAAGGACAAAACACGTTGCAAAGTGAAGTGTCGTGAAATAACATTCTTGAAAGGCCAAATATGAGGGTTGTTACATTAATAAATTTATTAAAATTAGACCTGATACTTTTAAGATCGGTTATTTCGTAATCGATCTTAAAAGCTAGACTTTTCAAATCGGTTAAATAACCAATCTTAAAAGTCCATCTTTTAAGATCATCTCTTTTAAGATCGATTCTTTAACCGATCTTAAAAGTAAAAAAATAATCGATCTTAAAAGTCTTTTTTCCACTAGTGATTGAACAGTACTCATGTCTTGTCCTCAAGATCTACTTTGTACTGCATACGCCATAAGAAGAGAGGCATATTTTTTTTGTTTCAAATTTATCTGAGTGAGGAGACGTTCTTCTTCATGAAGTGGTTCATTTAGGCATTCATCAAAGGAGGGGACAGTAGCCCTGTTCATTAGGTTGGTCCGAATGCCCTCAAAATCATATCTCAATTTCATAAGAAATTGATCTCATTTTGTGGTGTCATGAACATTTTGGAGTGCAATTTGTCCTTCAATTGACAAATCTTTATAAACAATGTTAGTATATTCAACCCAAAGATTCATGAAATGTGAATAAAATTTAGAAATTGAGAGACTATTCTGTTGAAAAATGGTAATTTCATGTTCAAGCTGAAGCTTGCGAGCAATGTTGTTCTAGTTATAAATTTTCTTTATATATTCCCACAACTTTGTTACTGTGTTGAAGGGTCTGAGATTGAGGACGATATTTGGCTCAACTGAGCCAATGATCCAGGTCATAACTTGTGCATCTCTAACCTCCCATTTGGCATGTGCCTCTCTGTGCATTGATTTGTAAAGAGCAAAATCACTTTTGTCAACATGACCCCAAAGCTCCTTGCCTTTGACAAAGATCTGGAACTAGATTGCCTAGGTTGAGTAGTTCTTTCCATTAAGGCGAACAAAGAGGGCATCATACTTGCCAATAAACATTATACCGTGATGTGAACAATGTGCATTGTGAATAGTACCATGGCAAGAGATTAGAACTAAGAACACAAAGACTAGGAGCGCAATGGAAAACTACTAGGTATGAATCAGAATCGAGACTGATACCATGTAAAACTTAGAGAAATTGAGGTGAAAATTGTGTGTTCTCCTCTAAAGAATTCTCTATTAAATAATAAGATTCCAAATTTATTTCTAACCTTAAAGTTTGCTAAAAAAAATGCTAATCTACAGTTGGGCTAATTAGTATAATTACATAATTATAGTTATACATTAATGTAAGATATGCTATTTTAAAGGTTCAGCAAATCAACGAAAATAATGTCAAATAATATGTCATCAATTCTATTAATTGGCAGATTAGTGGTACTAGTGATGGAGTTGGCAAGTGAAATGAAAGAACTTGCTTCCTTTTCCTTCTCCAAGCACATGGATCTTCTTTCTTATTGAAGAATTATGGACTTGAACGTAGTTTAGAGGTCAAAGAAGAGAGAATTCCTAAGCTAAGATGGAAGCATCCAAGCTAGAAACTCAAAAGAGTGCCCACGGCCAAGGCTTAGAAACTAGGATTCCTAAGGCTAAGATTATGGACTTTTTGGATGACTTTGAGAGAGACTTGGCTGAAGTGAATTTTCAGAAATCTCATAAATGTTCAAAGTACTGAAATGTGAAGAGAAATGTCCAATTTATAGGCTAAGGAAGCAAGCATAATGGTGCCAACTCAAGGAGTACAATTGGTGCCAAAAATTTGAATTTCAAATGGGATTTGAAATTCAAATTTCTTGGCAGCCCCATGTGCACGTCCAAGAGTTGATTCCATGTGCATTAAGGTTGCATTTAGCCCATGTGCACCAAATGCAACTCAAACTACTCCTAAATGTGACCTTAATTTTAGCTAACTTTGTCTAATTAAACTTTCCCTTTATATTCCTATTCTAATGGCCTAAATAGAATGGCCAACTTATCACAAACATTAAAAAATAATAAAAGAAACAAAATGAGCCCAATATTGGGTACCAAAAGCCCAAAGGCCCATAATGCCCAAAAACAGGCCCAATAAGCCTATGGCCCAAAAATGATAATCTATGTGGTCCAAAATACAAGACCAAAATATATGAAATCTATACTAATATAATATATACAACATAGAAGAAAATGGATGTCTCAAGGTGTGGCCCATGTGAGAAGCAACTTGGGCCTTCCAAGCCCACCGGGCCTATTGGGCTCTGACTAGCCCAAATCTTCATGTCTAGCTCATTCCTCTTAGATCCTTCAAGATATTACCTCTTGCCCTCCTAGGCATGATTCCATCAACTAGATGTGGGGAGAGAGAATTGCCTCGAGTTGAAGTTGTGACACCCTTCTACCCCATAATAGATAAGTAACAACAATAAGAATAATTCAATAAATATAACATCAAGAAGGGTCCACATATTTTAATAAAAACTCATAGGTTCACAAGTCTTGAAATAAATAGAAATAATAATAATAATAATAATAAAGTTTTACTCTTAAAAGAAAATTATCAAGGTCTCTAAAGAAAAATGAAAGGGATCCAGAATTTACAAATATAAGGTGAATATAAAACTCCTAAAAATAAGTCTCTTCAAACGACAAATAACAATTCATAACTAAAGCATCCTAAATTCATGCCCCAATGTCACATCCTATCAGAGCATAACCCTTTCCCTTTAGAACTCAACACTATGAGTGCCTTCATCTTCACCTAAAAGAAAACCACATAAAAACAGGACGGTGAGAGATAGATAACATCATATATGAACATAGAGCTACCCAATTCCCACCCCACGCCGTGCACCAAAATATCATCATTAACTATAAACAACAAATACATCTCATATAATTACCAAACATCATTTATTTTCAATCATACAAGCTTTCATACACATGCTCACTATATGCTCATACACATCTCCTCTCCTAAGAGTCTCAACTTGGCACTCCGCATAATGGGCGTACCTCGTCAATTCCCTTAGTTGTTGCCAATGCGGGCATACCGTTCTCACACCCTCCCAGGGCCGGTATGTTGCACGGTTAAACACCCAGCGGCCCGTGCAAAGGCAATCCACCCACCGTTAAACCCTCTGTGGCCAGTGAGCTGCGCAGTTAAACACCCAACGGCCCACGCATGGAATGCCTCCCGTCATGGTCCCCCCTGTCTCAACCCCTCTCCGGGCCTAGGGTCCAATGCAATATAGCCACGTCTGGCTTCTCAAGCACCACATGCAACTCATAAGTCTCATGCAACTCATGCATCCCACGTAACTCATAATTAATGCATCTCCATTATATAACATCATCACATGTCAATAACAATCCATCCGATATCATCCTCACATGCTAGGTACCTATCATTAAGTTATCAACATCATAGACCACAAATTTCACATAATTCTTCACACACATCACAATATCTATGACATTCAGTTAATAATTTAACCATAACTCGAGATATACATATCCTTTCTAAGTGATCCCAACTCCATTAGAATCCTAACATCAATATCTACAACTTTCATGAAGAACACAAATCCTAATAAAGTCGTTTAGGTTACCATTCAGGGCTCACAAAAATTGATGTTGTGGTTCGCACACAGATTGGAAGGCTCAAATTTCAACTCACATAACTTGATCAAATATTAATATTTTTACACTATTCTTGTGTCTAAATGGTAGCCCCAGATGTATAGTTTCTAACAAAACAAACGGAACTCGATTTGGATAACTACACAGAAAGATATCGCAAAATTACAAACGTATGTCGGGGTCCCGACGCCCGACGCCCAAAACTGGCGCTGAGCGCCCAAATCTCTGCCCAGACTCCCCTCTGTGAAATTAAACCTGCGTTTTACGAGTTTCAACAAGGATTTTACCAATTTTCACTACTTCTACACCCCGTTGGTTCAGTTTAACTCCATTTATATTCTTCATACGTTCCAAATCAATCCATACACATCTCAAGACTCAAAAATTGGTTTCCATTGGTTTTACAAAAAAAAATCTAAACTCTTCTTAACACATAAAATTCAAGTCATCAAATTTAAGGATAAAGAATTAACAAGAAAGCCCCAATGGAATTCAAAGACAATTCAAGAAATAAGTTCTTCCAAATGAATTAAGAATTTAGAACATCGATTGCACAGATAATCGTTCAGAATTTTAAATAGAGTTCCTAGAGGGACTTAGGGATTGCCCTCACTACCCGAACACCCCTATATTCACATATGAAGAAACTCATCTCCCCCGTACCTGGATGAGCAGAAGATGAATGGTCTTGGTGTGATCTAAGATCGTTCCTGAGTACTCTTCCTTAGATAGAGCTCTTTGTTTCTCCTCTTTTTTTCCCTAACCCTTCAGAACGCAAATGAGGCAGATAGGGTTAACACCACCTGACTCCTTTCTTAAAATTAATCCATTGGACTGGGTCAACCCAACCCATTTTCCTTCTCTTCTAACCCACTTCTAATTTTCCTCAAAATAATTAAATAAAATAAATACATGTATATTATAAAATATTTTTTCTCTATAATAATAATATATTTCTGACCCTAAATATAATAATATAATTTCAATAACAAAATATCATATAAAATCAACCTTCTCTTAAAACATATAAATATTTATTTAAAAATGCTAATAAAAATACTTATTTAATACGTACAAAATAATTGTCCAAAATAATAATTATTTAAAACGTACAAAATAATATTCCTCTATAATTATTAAAATAATTATGACCAAATACCATCTAATAATAATAATAATAATAACCTTTTTGAAAATTGGGGTGTTACAGAAGTGGTCTTGGGTGTTGTTTGAATGGTGTTGTACGTGAGGTCAAAGAATTATCTCTACCTAGATTGGTGACGAGTGCCAAAGGAGTAGCACTAAGCATGAGGAGAGAGAATCGTCTTGAGTTGACATGAGATCGAGCATGGGATTTTGCCACACTAGGCATGAGGTCCCAAGAGTTCCTTACCTTAGTTATCCTGCATTGGACGTGGATGAGGTAGATAGCTCCTTGTCTGATGTGGCTAACCATTGGTTGGGTAAGATGGAGGAAATCTTTGGAATGTTAAAGGGTACATGGATGAGAGGAAGTTAGCTTATGTGATGTATATGGTTATTGGGAGAAGCAAAGTTTTGGTGGAGGGGTATTCGTCAAATGCTCGAGAGTTGAGGTGGACTAAGAGTACTTTAAGAGTGTATTCCTTGAGAAGTACTTTTTAGATAACATGAGATACCTAAGGAGGTGGAGTTTATGAAATTATACCAAGAGAGCATATTTATTTTCATGTATGTTATGAAGTTTGAGAGCATTTGGCTCATTTATACTCCCATATGGCTTAGAGGTGTAGAAAGCTTGTTGAAAGTTTGAAGCATGAATTAAAGAGGGTGATGGTCCCTATCTCCATCACGAGGCTCTTGACCTTACTAGACCGTTGAAAAATTATAGGGAGCAGGTGGTGGCAAGGCTACTAAGACTCAAGAAGGAACCTCTATACTAAAAATATATAATAAAAATAAAAAATTCTAAAAAAATATAATATATGTACCTATATATATATATGAGTACCAAGTCTAGATATTAATATATTTATTCTATCTGTTTAATTAAAATAATTTTAGAAATTTATATTTTGATTAACTTTTTAAAAATAAAAAGAAATGGTTATTATTTATAAAAGAATTATTTAATTTTTGTATGAACTCAAAAAGAAAAAGTAAAAAATTTAAAATTAAAAAAATAATTAATAGATTATAAGGACTTAATTATAATATTAATAAATTAATGATATATATTAAATAATATATTAAATGACGTGTGAGTTAAATTCAGATTTCTATATAATTAAGAACAACAGGAAAGAGGGGAACATCATATTGTAATAGCCTTAAAACAAAGCCTTGAACATGTATACTGTATTGTCAGTGAAGGGTGGTAACCGAAAGGAATCAGATTTCCAATCGGTAAAGGGACAATGAGGCATGTCATATAGAAAGCACTGGCAACGGCGCTTCTTGCTTAAGAACATTAATAACTTGTTCTGCCTTTGGCCTCTTCTTGTTGTCTTGTAGGGTACACCACAGTCCCACAGTAAGCAAGCATATCATTTCATTCACATCATAATCCCTATTCAATCCCTCATCAGCAGCATTCAGAATATTCCCATCCACATAGTGTTTCCACGCCCAATTCGTTAAAGGCACATGATTATTCTCCCCGTCCTGATAAGTCCTCCTTCCACATGCTATCTCCAAAGCCACAACCCCAAAACCATACATGTCTGATTCCTTGCTAGCCCTACCTTCCTTTACATATTCCGGAGCCAGGTACCCATATGTCCCCACCACCTTTGTCTTCTGAGTCCTCAATCTTGGATCCACCAACTTTGCCATCGCAAAGTCACTAAGCTTAGTATTAAAATCTGTGTCCAACAAAACATTAGATGACTTAATATCCCTATGAAGAACACACTGCTCTGCGTCTTCATGAAGATAACGAATTGCTCTAGCCACACCTAACGCTATCTTGTATCTCACACTCCATGTCAAAGTTCTTCTAGTTCCAAAGACGTGAGTGTCAAGGCTTCCATTAGTCATGTACTCAAAAACCAGTAACAACTCCCCTTCTTCGTGGCACCACCCCATGAATTGCACAAGGTTTCGATGTATAAGACGACTTATAATCTTCACCTCGTTCGTAAATATGCTCTCCGAGTCTTCAACATTAGAAAAAATCCTTTTCACAGCAACCACGCGCCCTAAGTCACTCAGAAACCCTTTGTAAACTTCTCCAGAGCCACCTTCTCCGAGCCTTCTATCATCTGCAAACCCGTTGGTGGCTGCGACTAATTCCTTATAACCAAACCTTCTAGGCATGGCTCCTCTATCCAAGTCATCATAACCACCCTCGGTGCTTCTTTTCTTGACGATGAACAGGATCAACCAAGAAACACCAAGGACCACGAGCACAAAAGAAATAGAACAAGCCACTGCAACAACTACTACTTTGACTTGAAACTTGTATTTAATCACGATGCCATCATGTTCTTTGTTCACCTCGGAACGCGTGGAATTCAGAGATGAAGTGAACTCCCATGAATGAATAATATTTTCCTCGCTGGCCGCACCAGTTGTTGCACCCGAAAACCCAAAAGTCACCCACTCTGGAAGAAATTCCGCTAGGTCAATCTGGAGTGAAAGAGAATTGTTAGGCGTAAAACCAGAGGTATTTCCATCAAAGTACCACGACACAGAAAGGAGTTTTGCTGAAGCATTGTAAGTAATTAACGCATGCACCATGTTCCCTATGTTTCTCTCAATATCAAACCAGGAAGTAGCAAGGGACACCTTGGAGTTGTTGTTGATCCCCACGTGGTACATATGTGGATCATATTCGTTCACGTAAGTGTCAAATTCGACGGCAACGATGTTTTGCGTGTCACCGTATAGGCCAAGAGTACCACCACCTGCATACGGCGGAATAGGGTATGCAAGAGGTGCCACGTAGAAGGCAAAACCGTCACCGTAGGTTTTTGTGGACACGTCGATAGTGAAGGAAAAACGAGTGGAAAAGTGAGTGACATTTCCATTAGAAGAGTTTTTGAGGCGCAGAGGTTGGGCATAGATAGCTCGTCCCACTCCGTTGTTGACGAGTGAGTTGAGAACTAGGGTTCCGTTCTCAATCTTTGTTACGCCTGTGTATCCAACGAAGCTTGCGCTTTCAGTATCGTTGAAATTAGCTATGTTGAAGGAAAGTGGTTGAACTATTGGAAGGACAAGGGTGCGCAAAAGAAGAAAAGTTTTCAAGTAGTGCAAACATATGGAGGTTGACAATGACATCATGGTTTATTACCACTCACTCTAGGCCGATTCGGTGTTGTCTCTTGTATTTGTAGGCAAGATATATGGAACCGGCTCATTTATATTCCATTGCCGTAAATAATAATAGGATAATCTTGTGAGCAAAAAACATTATAAAAGGATGAATAATATTTATGGAACCCTAACTTTGAAATGGTCATAACTCATGACTTGGAATGGTTCAAAAGAATATCTATTCCTGAAATGCTAAAACCGAGACTTTCCTCCATTTTTTTATATTTAAAAGTATATTATTTTTAAGGTTTTAACTACTATTTTGTTTTTACTCTAACAATACCTTAAACTCATTAAATAATTAGAATTGCATGCCGTGTAGTAAAATCAAGAATAAAATTAGGTTGATTACATAATTTAAACTGTGTTGTGTATTCTTGATTTATCTTACATGAAAAATGTTATTAAATTGGCTTTAATATGAGAAAATATTATTAGTTTGGGACAGTTAACTCTATAATACATTATTAATTTAGTTCATTTTATTCTAAATTTGGTGTCCACATAACGAATTCTTAAGTTGGTATTTAATTATATATGGTCTTAGTTTCACTACTGATTTGTGTATAAATACCAAATTAAAAATTTATAACACAAGTGGGATTTAAATCGAGTCATTCAGCTAGGATCGTGGCTTGAAGTTCAAGAAAGAATTGCATGCCGTACGTGCAGTATCAAGAATAATATTATTTTCTCGTACATCTTTATTTCACGTTTCTGTATTCTTTTCCACCATCTATGATCTCTTGTTTTGCGGAAAAGCGTGTATGAATAACATTACTCTAAAATCAAAGGTTATTTATTACATGTTTGACACACCTTGCGTATTATTAAATGCTTTATGGAAAATATGTTAACAGCGAAATGCTTTACAAATTACAATTTTGATTTTTAATTGTAGGTGTTTTGATCAGATTAATTAAATTACTGGCCAGTTGTTTAAAGATTAATTTTTATAGTAAAAAAGATATTTGATCTTTAATTTAAAGATGACCTATATATATGCTATTCCCACTTATCTTATAAATAATACTTTCTAAAAACATTTTATCTTTATCTCTTTGTCACATTACCTCGTTTTATTAAATACTTCTGTCTTTTATTTCTAATTTTACGTCGAAGAAGGTTATTAAAAAATGACTGAAAAATATGATCATCTTTAAAGATTAGCACGTAAATCTAATAATTCTTCAAATAATTTTTCCATTGTTTTGTCTCTTAAATTTATGTATTACTATTAGTTTTTTGGCATTTTTAATAAATTATTTTTTTTAAATATGTAAAAGGCCATTATATTCATCTTTATTCCTGTAAGATTGATTAAACCCAATGAAATAAAAGGATAATTTTACAAATATTTTATATTTTTAAAGACTAAATTAGTAGCTTTATTCTTCATAAACATTTTATATTTTTAAGAAATTTATTTGATACCTTAATAAAAGGAATTTATTATCTAGTGATCATCGTTAAATAAAATCTAATGTAAAATTGGATATTATTTAATTTCAACTAATTACTAAATGGATGGTAATACTTGATTTAAGAATTTTTAACATGTTAATTAATTTCTCTGTTCAGTAGTCTTGGAAGTATCATCTCCATCTACAATTTTTCAATGATAAAAAAGGGAATTTATTTAATGATAAAAATTTAAAGAAAGTTATTGAAAACACTAGGTGAGATTCTCGGCAAGATTAATGATAAAGGAGTTAACGTGAAATCGCAACCATTAAAAAGTAAATGCATATAGACTGAAATGAAGATAACGTATGTTACGTTTTTTTTTATAAGCAAAATAGAATTAACAAGAGTACAAAGGGTACTCTAACCTATATACACATAGTTTTTTACAAAATAACTTAAGAAAGTTAATCCAATCCACGTCAACCCAAAAACTCACAAAAAGAACGACTTAATTAGCTAATAACCGACAAACTTCTCGTATCCCAGAAAGTTAACAGCCAATGTGCAGTATTAAGAGAGGCAGACACCAGGAGAATTGGACCAAGAAAAGAAATTATACTTGAAAGAAGGGAATCTGGCCCTTAACCATCTCCATGAGCGTAATTGTACCAGATTTAGCATTTCAGAAGCATGAGTTATTTTAGAGCTGAATATGAGGTCATTTCTTGCCAGCCAGATGGTCCAAATAACAGATAACCATATAAGAATCCAACAATTTTGATACTTCACAGAACAGTACCGAAGCCCATAAAATTGTTCCAAGTTTTGCACACAGCAGTTATGCATAACAGAATTTAATCCTAACCAGTTGAAGCACGCCATCCAGAGCTGAAAAGAGACTTCACACTCAAGAAATAAGTGAGAAGTAGTTTCTTCCTTATTCCTACACGAACCACATTCCAATTGTGTTGCTTGCAGAACACCTCTTCTAAACAAATTATCTTTAGTTGGGATTCTATTCAAAATAACCCTCCAAGCGAAAGCTGAAACTTTTGTTGGAGCAATGCTAGTCCATATCCACCGAAATATGACATTAGATGCAAATATTATGTCATTCCTCAAGACCTTATAAGCCGAGCTAACTGTATACACCCTTTCTGGTGCAGCTATCCAGGACCATTTATCTTCATTAGAAATATTGAATTTCGTACCATTGATAAAATTAATAAGAGTATTCAGGAGTTGCTGCTCCCAGACCAATAATCTTCTTCTCCAGCTCCACTTCCATTTAACCACACCCCCCTCCCATTCAAACATTTCAGCAATAGAAGCATTTTTATTAATTTCTATTTGATATAATCGACTAAACCTATGAGCTAGACTTCCATGACCCACCCATTTATCCAACCAAAATTTAGTGTCTACCCCATTTCCAATGACCTTACAACATTTACTGGACATCCACTTATTACACACCAAATCCCCTTCTTCAATTCTATTTAGATCTACCCACCATCTTGAGCCCTTTTGCACCACTCCCATTTGGCAAATGAGAAGCGATACCGTATAATGATCTAATAACTCTCACCCAAAGACTGTTTTTCTCCACTAACATTCTCCAATACCATTTTCCCAAAAGTGCTAAATTAAAGGCCGTCAAATCCTTAATCCCCAACCCACCGTGAATTTTGTCTCTACACACAACATCCCAAGCTACCCAATTTATTTTTCTGTTATCTTGATCTGCACCCCATAAAAAGGATTTAAACAAAGACTCAATGGAAGAGATGATACCTTTGGGAGCCTTGAAGAAGGAAAGAAAATATATCGGGATGGAGTGTAAGACAGACTTTAGGAGAGCAATTCTACCACCAAAGGATAAAGTTGTACACTTCCATCGAGAGAGACGTTTTTTAACCTTTTCAATGACTGGATGCCAAGTAGAGATCATCCTATGATTTGCCCCAATAGGTAACCCAAGGTAGGAGAAAGGAGTGGAACCTACCCGACAATGTAAAATAGATGCCATTATTTGCAACTGTTGTGACTCTACGTTATACCCCATGAGCGTGCTTTTGGAAAAGTTAACCTTCAGCCCTGATGCGAGTTCAAACAACCTTAAAATTGATTTGATAGTCCATATATTTGAATGAGAAGCGTGCCCCATAATGAGAGTATCATCAGCATATTGCAAAATATCAACCGGTACTTTGTCCTTACCCATTAAACACCCTTTGAACCTTTCTAACTGGCTGGCTTTATTGAACAACGTGAATAAGCCTTCTGCTACAATCAAAAACAAGAAAGGAGCCAATGGATCTCCTTGACGCAACCCCTTCGATACACTGAATTCTTCTGTTGGGCTACCATTTACTAATACAGACGTTTTAGATGTTTTTAGACATTCCGCAATCCAGGTACACCATATAGTAGGAAATCCCATCTTACCCATCACAAATTGTAGACAGGACCAATTCACAGAGTCGTAGGCCTTTTCAAAATCAACCTTGAACATTATACATTTACTCTTCTTCCTCTTGACTTCCTCCACCGCCTCATTAGCCACCAGAACGCTATCCAAAATCTGTCTTCCTTTAATAAATGCTGATTGACAATCAGAAATAACACTGGAAATTACCATCCGTAGTCTATTAGCAAGAATTTTGGACAAAACTTTATAAAGGCAACCAATAAGAGAGATTGGTCTAAACTCCTCAATACGTTCAGGACAATCTTTCTTCGGAACTAGGGCAATGAATGAACTGTTTAGTCCTCTTACTAACCTGCCATTGGAATGGAAATCATTAATAAACAACATAAAATCATCCTGTAGTATATCCCAAAAATCCTTAATAAACTGGAAGTTAATGCCATCCGGCCCTGGACTCTTATTACTTTCACAATCCCAGACTGCCTCTTTAACTTCTTGCAAAGTGAAAGGCTTAATTAACACGTCAACCTGATCTGGATTTAATCTCTTAAACACCAACCCATTTAACACTGGACGATGCCACTGAGATTCTAAAAACTGTTTATCAAAATGCTCTTTTACATATTGTTTAATAAGGGCAGGTTTTGAAATTCTGCAGCCCCTAAAATTTAAGCATCTGATTTCGTTTAACTTCAATCTTTTGTTAATGCACCCGTGAAAGTACTTGGTGTTTGCATCCCCTTCTTGAAGCCACTTCAGCCTTGACTTTTGGAACAAGAGAGTATCCTTCTTTTGCATTAGCATTTGCCATTGTGCCATATATTCCTTCCTTTGAACCACTTCAGAGGGTGATAAGCCAGACTCTTCATCTTTAATATCACATTGTTTTATCCCATCTTTAACTTTCGAAATCTTTAGATTTAGATCACCGAACACTTCCTTATTCCAGATTTTAAGCTTACTTCACTACAAGAAAAATACAAAATAGCGACCAAAATTAGCGACCGAAATTTTTCGGTCGCTATTTTGCGACCGAATTTGCGACCAACCAAAACAGCGACCGAATTAGCGACCGAAATTTTTCGGTCTCTATTTTGCGACCGAATTAGCGACCGATTATAGTGGTAGCGAGAAAATCGGTCGCTAAATCGGTCGCTGTTGAATTGTTTTTCATGAAAAATATTCTGCGACGGAATTAGCGACTAATATTGAAAAATTATTAAAATAAATTGCGACCGAATGTAATTCGGTCGCTAATCCTAACTTTTGAATTTTTTTTAGCGACCGATTACATTTCGGTAGCAATATATAATTAAAACTTAGCGACCGAATTCAAATCGGTCGCTAAATTTTTTGTATTAAATTTTAAACTGATGCGGCTTTCCTATATAAATATATTTTCACTAAAATTACACAGCCAGTTTCGAACCCTGGTCATGTGAGTGATGGGCCAACCACAATACCGCTGCGCTAATTTGATTTCTTAGTTTACTATTGAAAGTAATTTATATATATATATAGATAAAATACAGAAGCTTATAATTTTTATTATTTTATAATTTAATATTGGATTTTTTTATATATTATAAAACATAGTAAATAAAATCTAAAATCTGTATCAGTTTTTTTGATAAAAATATTTAATTAATTTTAATATATAATAAATTTAATATCAAAATATTTATCTAGATTTGAGTTATAATTATTATAATCTTTTGATTTAATATTAGATATCTTTTGATTATAAAATATAATAAATAAAATCTAAAATCTGTAGTAATTTTTTTGATACAAATATTTAATATCAAAATATTTATTATAATTTTAGTTATGATTTTTATAATCTTTTGATTTAATACTGGATTTCTTTTGATTATAATATTTTAATGTGTTTTATTTGAAATATCAGTTAAAATATTTTATTATCTTTTCATTTTAATTTATTGTAAAATAATTAGAATATTTAATTTAGTATCATTAAAAAAATAACCATTATAAGATTTAATTTATTTAATTTCATTATTTATTATAATACTTTTAGTCACTGTATTGATAAAAAAATATTTTTAATTAAAATATTTTAAAATTTTAGTTAATTCATTATCATTCACTTACTTTATTAAAAAGTGATAAAATATAATTTATTTTCAATTAATTTAATAAAATAAAAACTTTAAAATATATATTTAAAATCTGTAATAATTTCTTAAATACAAATATTTAATTAATTTTAATATATACTAAATTTAATATTTGAAAATTTATTATAGTTATAATTTTTATTATCTTTTGATTTAATATATCTTTTGATTTGTAGCAAAAAAAATGTTCTTAATTTTTTTTCAATTTATGTTTTTAGACTAAAATTTTTATTTAGTTTTAGTCTTTGAATTTTTTTTTTAATAAACATGTCAAAATTTAAAATGTTAACAGTAGAAAAAATTAAGTAGTAAAAAATCTATATAATTCCTCTTTTTCGTTATTATCATTAAAATTATTGAGATTGCATTGTTTTTAGTCTCTACCTAATTAATTAATGTATTTCTACTTAAGGTTATTCTTATAAAAGTAATTAATGCCACAAATAATTTGGAAAAGGTCTTATAAAAAGGATTAAGAAAGTTTTAGGGGAGCGTTTTCTACGAATAAAGGTTGAAATATATGAATTTTATTTTTAATTCTTATAGTGAAAAATATTTCATTTTAGCACTTAATCATATTATTTTTTCAATTCTTTTTAATTTTTATATCATTATAAAATTTATCTTTTAGTTCCTATAATAAATAGGTGACAGAGATTAAAAGAGAAAAAATATGTATAAATGACTAAAATTGTTTTTAATTGTAGAAATTGAAAAATAAAATTTATGAAATTACTAAATAGGTATTTAAATCTTATAAAAGTGATCAGGGTAGTATAACACAATTATGGACAATGAATGAATGCTTGGGTACAAAGGGCGCCATGGGCTTTCGGCCCAAATCATGAAAAAACTTAAACCCTAGTTCTCCCTCTCTTTCTCTTTTTCGTCTTCTGGTAATCCCTCTCTTTCTCTTTTTGCGTCTTTCGGTAATCTCTCTTTTTCTCTCTTTCACTCTCTCACTCTTTCACCTCCTCTGTTAAATCGTTCCCCTTTTCCTCTGCAGATTCCATCGCTTCTCGCCTTTTCCTCTTCGCTTCGCCGTCGTTGGAGGGTATTATTAAGTGTATACTTATATTTTAATTCTCGAGCTGGTTGGCATGCATATTTATTTTTCACCTTCATAGCTTAATCTTTTGTGCCTGTTTTCTGTGCATTATGTACTCAATTACTTTCCCCACATTTACAACATTTATGTATTTATTGAAATTTTATTAGGATCAACAAAGCAGGGAGCTTTCTCAACGGCATGTTTCTAAACGAGCTAAGAAACTGAAAGTGAAGGTATGACTGGTGTTCTTGTTTTGACTTATTGTTGAAACTGCACATAAAGACTTTTGGAGCTGTTTTGCCACGGACTTTGCTGGGGTTGAGTAGTATGTTTTGATTTCCTTTGTTTTCTGTTGAGTTTTGAGTTTTTTATTTTAAACACTTCACTCTAGTAAAAATATTTTTAAGCTAGAACCAGCTTATGGTGCTTCAACCTGCAGATTCTATGTCTTTTTTCAACAAACTTGTCAGAGAAGAATAAAATATCTTAAGCTATATGTCAACATGGGTAACGAGTGGAATAAGAAGTGTGTGGTACTCTGATTCTTTTCTTTTTGTTTTTGAACAATCCGTATTTTATTGAAAATATCTGGTAGTTGGTAACCTTACTTTATTCAATTTAATGATTATGGTGCATTTAGTTATATTTGCGTTGCTATTACAAAATAACTGCTGCTTGTGTGAACTCTAAGTTTGCAACTTGTGTTTTACGTACTTGAATTCAAATTATCTACTTATTCTCTTATGATTTGTATGTATGTGTGTTGCACAGGTGGAAGAAATAAAATTAAAGCCTGTGATTGCATTTGATTGTGGTAAGTTCTGTTTTGGGATTTTTTTCATTCAGGTGGAATTGTGCTAAAGACCAAATTTATAAATGGAACTTCAGCTAATGACTTGATGTTTATATGAATTGCTTCTTTTGATTTGTTAAAAGCATAAATGAAGTTGAACTCATAAATGATTGATGGTTATATAACCATAGGTTTACACATAGGCTTCTTTTTATAATAATTACTTTAAACATTATAAAAATTATGACTAGTTAGACATCTTTATACTGACTGTGTATAAATATTAAACTTTTTAAGCATTGACTAATTAGAAGCCTCGCATACAATACTTATGCCAACTTTCTAGAGAAGCTTACATGACAGCTCCTAATTTCTGTGAATTTCGCCAACAAAGTGTTCTATGTTCCAGGGATTTGTCACACAACGAGTTGGAAGGACCTCTGCCTGAATTTCTGGCAGAATTGCCAAAGTTAAAAGTTCTGTAAGTTTGAATCTTTGTTAGAACTACTAAATTGATAATTAATTTTCCCAGTCAGACACTTGGATAACATATAATTTATGATTTATTGTCTTTGCAGTAATCTGACAGGGAACAAGCTTTCTGGTCCAATTCCTAAGGCTCTCAAGGATAAGGCAGATAAAGCTTTGCAATTAAGGTTTGTAGAATAATATTTTATATTCTCTGGTTCAATTGTTGTCCAATGTCCACCTCTTGTTTCATTTGATTGACCCCCTTAACATGAATTGTGAATTATTGACCAATATAAACAACAAAGCTGTAAAATATGACCATAAGGCAATTGTGTTCTGTATCCCGTTATTGCTCGAATCAATTACTTGAAGTGATGAAACCAGTTGCTACTCCATAGTTATGCAACATTCCTTTCCAACATCCATGGTGGACAAAGTTCATCCTAAATTCTTTCTCCTTAATATTCTCTGTCGAGCCATCATGTGTATTATGTTTGCTTTCTTCTATTGAATTCTGCTCTTTAGATACTTTTGTCTGGGCTGATTGAAAAATGGTATTTTCTAAGCTTGTTCTTGTGCCTAAGCACGGCTGTAATTTTTTAGTTTGTTGAAATTGTTTGGTGAATCTTGTGTTATGTGTAATATTAAACCCACACATATGCTCTCTTTTTATGATCAAGGGAACAATTAAGGGTACAAAAAATCAATCAAATCCCCAATTTCTAAAATGGGATATTCCCCTCATTCCGCATTTACATATACTAAATGCTGGATATTTCTCTCATTCTGTATCTATATATATACTAAATGCAGGATATTTCCATCATATACTAACGTAGATTTTCAGCAATCATTTTTTAAGAGCTTTCTTTTAAAATAAATTAATATATTTTTCATGTTATTATTGATTTCAACTTTTTTCTCATATACTAACCATGAGAGGAATTAATTTATTCATAATTAAAACTTTAATATTTTACTCATAATTAAAACTTTTTTCTAAGATATATGAATACTATTCAGCATATTAATTTCTTGTAACTAAGAATTAGTTGATTTGACATGTTTTTCTATCTCACCTATTCCAATTATTCTGATTCCGTCTTTAGTCCGTATAACAACTACTAGTAGTAACTTTTTTAATATTAATGCTTATGAAAAGAAAAAATGAAAATTCTAAATGTATATATAGATTTGTACACAAAATTTAGTAAATAGAGTAGTATCTAACAAAAAATGTGTGGAAGACACTCCAACCATTTTTTCTTAAGAGGTGCTGACAACTTTGCCTAAAATGATTCATGTTGATTAAGAGCTATGGGTCCTCAGCTTTTATTTTCACCAATGTCGTTCTTACGCCCTAAATTAATACACCTCTTTAGTCTTCTTTATTATATTATTATTATGTATAGGAAAATACTTCAAACAAACCTCATTATTTTTGTTTTCCTTTTTATACATTTACAAACTAAAAACTAAAGTAGAGATTGAATTATATTATTGATAAAAGAAAGTGTAGAGATTGAATCCGCAATAAAGTCATGATTTTAATTGGTTTAGTTGCTTACATTTATATATATGGTTGAATAATGACGGAAACAAATATGTTCATATATACTGGATATTGAAGGAATATTATATGATATCTCCAAAATAATTTATTCAAGTAGATAATCCTGCATGTTGTATGGTCTGCTACATACTTAACAATAAAAAGATAATTTATCTGTCATCATTTCTTAGTTCCTTATATATAATACACTTTGTGTATATATTTTTAAAAGCATTGGAAGAGCATATACGACAGCATGATGAGCAGATGCAGTATATACTACGCCATCTCAACATTGACTCTTTAAGGCCAACCCCTCCTGCACCGAGTACTACCCCAGATGATCCTGATCATGCTGTTGATGATGCTCTTGATGACATAGCAGAAGACCCTTAATTAAGCTTCTTTATTTTACTTGTTTTAGGACATTTTATTGTATTTCATATTACTTTGTTGAAGTTTAAACGTTTTATGTTATTATTGTGTTTTTAGCATACTATATTGACGCTTATATTTTATCTAGTTTTCACTATAATATAAATTTACATCGATGAGATTATATCTTTTAGTATGTTCTAGTTTATTATTATACATTGTGTAATAAATATATTGTTAATTTTAACAGGTATAAATTTATAATTTAAAAATAATTTAAAAATACTGGTTAGCATTAGCGATCGAAATAATGCGTAGCTAATTCAAGTTTTTAGCGACCGAAATAGTGACCGAAATAATTCGTAGCTAATTCAAGTTTTTAGTGACTGAAATAGCGACCGAATCTATTCGTAGCTATTTTATATTTTTAGCGACCGAAATAGCGACCGAATTCATTCGTAGTTATTTTAAATTTTTAGCGACCGAAATAGTGACCGAATTTATTTGTAGCTATTTCAATTTTTTAGCGACCGATTTAGAGACTGATTTTTAAATATTTTATTAAATATAAAATAAAAAAATTAGCGACGGAAATTGCAACCGAAAAATTCGGTCGCAAAATTGGTCTCCAAAGTTAGGAGACCAACATTTTAGCGACGGATTTTTTATGCCTACCGACGGATTTTTCGGTCGCTAAATTGCGACGGAAAAAATTTCGGTCGCTATTTTAAATAGCGACCAGGGTTTTAGCGACGGATTTTTTCGGTCGCTATTTCGGTCGCTGAATGTAACAGCGACTGAATTCGCCTAAATAGCGACCGATTTTGGTGGTCGCTAAAACTTGATTTTTTTGTAGTGCTTCTTATTAT
This sequence comes from Cajanus cajan, assembly GCF_000230855.2. Classification (NCBI taxonomy): domain Eukaryota; kingdom Viridiplantae; phylum Streptophyta; class Magnoliopsida; order Fabales; family Fabaceae; genus Cajanus; species Cajanus cajan. The sequence continues at coordinate 47,609,919 of NC_138525.1, forward strand.
CTTCAACTTTTCCTTTAGAACAAAGCCCGCCCAGCCTGCAACTTTTATATTCTCCCACTCTTTTCTAACAAAATCTGCATAACCAGGCTCATGACGCCAGCTGTTCAGGAATCTAAAAGGCTTAGGGCCCCAATTAACATCCTCTGATTTTAACACTATTGCACAATGATCTGAGACTCCTCTGTTTAAAGCCCATAAACATGCATTGCTCCACTGTTCAAGCCAGCCATTTGTTACCAAGCTCCGATCTAACCGGCTTTTACATGAACCGTCAGGCCTATACCATGTAAACTTTCTCCCAAGCAAAGGCAAATCTATTAGAGACAAATTATCAATAAAATCGACAAAGCATTCAATCTCCTCTCTTCTTAGAATAACCGATGTTCCTTTTCTCTCATCTGCATGCTTGATAGAGTTAAAGTCACCAATAAAACACCACTTCCCATCTCCTCTAGTCTGCTTCAAGTTTTGCATTTACCCCAAAGATGTTTCTTCAGCTCATGAGAGCAAGGAGCGTAAACATTTACAACCCAACAATCTACATTTTCCTCACCCCACTGTCCAAACACAGCAATAAAGTTAGGATCAACAATAGTTGTCTGAACTTTGAACATAGAAGATCTCCACATTGTTAAGAGTCCACCAGACCTCCCCACAGAAGGGCTGAATGCCCATTCATAATTATTATCATCCCACAGATAGCCACACAATTTTCTGTCAATCTCCTGCATTTTAGTTTCCTGGACACACAACACCTCTGGCTTCTCTAATTTGATTAGATTAGCCAAATCCACCTTTTTCAATCTCCCCCCAATCCCCCTTATATTTAAAGATAATATTCGCATAAAAATAGACCACACTAACACCTCCACCTACTAGGCACGCTTCTGACAATTACCCCCTAGTCTCCCCCTCCACACCCCCTCCTTGGTTCAAAAAACGCTCCCTGTCACGCTCTTCCATAACAGCTAGTTTTTGCAATATTTCTGTTTCATTATCAAAATGTTCCATCCCCAACTCCCTACCCAGACCCCAAATTTTATGCGCAACCTCTTGTGGGCTAAAGACATTCAAATGCGGAGGCGTACAGTTAGATGCAGGTTGAGAAATTGCCAACCTTGCGGATCGTTGAACTTGTTTCCTTGGCCTTCCCCTTTTTTTCTTCACTTTGAGACTGTTCAAACCACCAGCTAGATCCAGCTGGAAGGCTTCCTCCACTTGAGTAATAGGCACTTCACATAAATTTTCCTCTTCAAACTCCAGTTGGCAAGACTATTCATCTACTGGCCAGCTCATTCAAAGATTCATATTTTCATAGAAAAATATTTCCTTATTCTAGGGGAGAATTAAAATGTTAACAGATTGACTAATGATAATGACTACCAAGAGATCGAACTGAACATCATATTCACACTTGATTTCTCAACGTATGGTTTGATTTTACAAAATGCTAACACATATCCTGTTTAAACTAAAAAGGTTTAAACATTATAGAAATCATAAATAAAAATAAATTGAAAAAGAGTAAAAGTAAACACTTATACATATCCAAGGACAAAAAGATTATTTAAAATAAAATGATCTTAAGGAATATATCATAATAAATTTTTGAAATATTGAAAGTTTTTCTAATAGTAAGAATGGTTAGGTAACGTATCTCATTAATGAATGGTAATTTTAAATCACCATAACAATATGAATAATAGTTTTAAAAGGTTCATAATAATTTAGAGTTTTGAGTGATTAATTAGTCTAACATTGTAATGAAAAGGTTCAATAAAAGTATATAAGAGATGTAATTCATATAACTAATGCTTTAATTATGTTGTATGTGATTCAAGAGGAAAATAAATAAATTTGATAGATAAATTATTATTTAAATTAGTTCAATATTTTTAAAAGATTCAATTAAAAAATTTCTTATTTAAATTTCTTTTATAGCATTATGTTTCTCATTTTTCAATACATTATGATATATTATCTATTTTAAATTATATAATATGTATTATTTTAAAAAAATAAAATAATTTTATTAGGAGGGTCATGATTTTTATTTTTTATCATTATAAAAATAATATTATATAATTTTATATTTGTTTTCTTTATTTTTTAAAAGTTTACATTTAGTGACGAATTTTCATTTGGTCGCTACTATTATTATAAATAATATTTTTGTATTAATTTTAGCGACCAAAATTGTTTCGTCGCTACTTTAGCCATCGAAACCAATTCATTAGAAAATTTGCATACAATTCAGTGGCTTTTTGGTTGTTAAATGATATGTAATTTACAAACTAAATAGAGACTGCTAAATTTCTACTGAAAATATTCGGTCGCTAATTCAGTCCCTAAATAAAAACTGCAACCAAATTAATTAGATTTGATAGCTAATCAATTAATAGCTAAATTTAGTGGCTAAATTGACTTTTTTTTTTTGTAGTGTTTGTCATTAACCCGTTAACTCTTCTAGGTGTCCCTCAACTCCCCCCAACATGTGAGTAAGCAAGTGCATTTAGAAGAAATCATACATTAATGTTAGAGTAAATTTTAGAGTGCCAATTTATATTAGTGTTGTTTAATTTGCTTACATATTATTGATGTGAAATATTTATTAATTTTATTAATTACTAGTTTTCATTGAAAAATATGTTAATTATATTAATAGAGCTCCTTCCTGTCAACTCAAAGGAAAATGACTTATACCTAATGATATTGTTCTTACAAATATGATGATTGTGAGAAAAACAAAAATTTACTTCTACTTATAAATATTTAATGTAGGTAAAACTTATATATTTTTATTTATAACTGTTTGAGTAAAACTTAAGAAGTCCTTATATAAGTTATATAATATTTGAATAAATTGTTTGTGAGTCAATGTAAAACAAACATTTGTATACAATTTTTTAATGTTTAGTAGCAATTTTTGTCTATTATGCAAATCATCGTGAAATTACTTTTTCTTTTATATTTTATTTGCAGTACTAAACTTCGAAAATTTACTTAGAGTTTAATTTCAGTTATAACTTAGAACAATGATATGTTAGTTACTACATCTACCAATAACTAAAAGAAGTCAATGTAATTATCTATACTAAAAAAAAAGGATATTATCTAACTAAAAGTATCTCGTCATACATTAATTTCTCTCGGGAGCTGCTATGGTATCCATGAAAATTGAAAGGTTTTGGTACATCAAATTATGTGAACAAATAAATTTAAAAAAATAAATTTAAAATAACATAAATTTTAGATTAAAAATTTGTATAAGATAAATCAATCTAAAAGACTAATTTAAAAAAAATAATGAAAAGGTTAATTTTCATAACAAAATTTGTTTATATGTGATAAAATTAAAAAATTTAAAATAAAATTATAATAATATTATAACATTAATATAAAATAAAAATAATACAACTAAAAAACTAATTTATACTATAAATTCAAAAAAATTATCATCAAAGAAAAATTAAAACATATTAACAAAATATTAATATTAATATTTTTTAATTATAATAGATACTACATTAAGATATAAATTAAGAAATATAAAAATAATATAAAGATATAAAAAATTTTATATAGATAAATTATTGAAAATATTAAATTAAAATAAAAAAATAAGTAAGTACAATAAAAAAATAAAAATAAAATAACTTTTTCAGTATCCCACAATTATAATAGTGGTTACCGTAAAATTTTTCATTTCTCAATCGTTGAATGATTCTTAAACATTAAAATATCAAACAAACCTTGGCGTGGGGGCCACTACAAGAAAACGCTGAATAAGCGGTAAAAAATAAGCGTCGGCTAATAGCTGACGCAAATAGTGTCAGAAAAGCCGACGCTATTTTAAAATTTAGCGTCGGCTTTTCCGACACTAAACTTAAAATAAATTTAAATTAAATATTTTAAGTTTAGTGTCGGAAAAGCCGACACTATTATTTAAATATAGCGTCGGCTTTTCCGATGCTAAACTTAAAATATTTAATTTAAATTTATTTTAAGTTTAGCGTCGGAAAAGCCGACGCTATTCTTTAAATAATTTAATTTAAATTTAAATTAAGTTAGTGTCGGAAAAGCCGACGCTATATTTAAAGAATAGCGTCGGCTTTTCCGACGCTATATTTAAATAATATACGTGCTTTCAAAGAGATAAAAATAATTTTTTCAATGTTATATACGCATAATGTGTTCTAGTACACTTGGTTATCCAGTTCACTTAACACCTCAAGGTTCACGGATCGAGTCCCAGGAATGTTAAAAATACGAACGAATAAATGATAAGCGAGAAAAAGAAGATAAAGAAAAAAATAAAATAAAATTTGTGTCAACATAGTGTCGGCTTAACCGACAATAAAAAATTAAAATAAATAAATTTGTTAGTGACGGCTTAGCCGACACAAAAAAAATTGTGTCGACTTATTTAGCGTCGGCTAAAAATCAACGAATAACCGACAATATTGCGTCGGCTTTTATGATTTAGAGTCGGCTTTTGGCCGACTCTAAATTGAAACATTCTTGTAGTGGGCCCAAATAACCAGTTTTGTCAAGGAACTTGTTTTATACACCTGACTTGTAGTCAAATTACTTCAACCATTCATGACTTAAGAGATGTAATTCATATACCTAATGTTTTAATTAAGTTGTATGTGTGTCTAGTAGTCTTTGTCATTAACCCGTTAACTCTTCTAGGTGTCCCTCAACTCCCCCAACACGTGAGTAAGCAAGTGCGTTTAGAAGAAATCATACATTAATCTTAGAGTAAATTTTAGAGTGCCAATTTATATTAGCGTTGTTTAATTTGCTTACATACTGTTGATGTGAAATATTTATTAATTTTATTAATCACTAGTTTTCATTGAAAAATATGTTAATTATATTAATAGATTCCTCTCAACTCAAAGGAAAATGACTTATACCTAATGATGTTGTTCTTACAAATATGATGATTGTGAGAAAAACAAAAATTTACTTTTACTTATAAATATTTAATGTAGGTAAAACTTAAATATTTTTATTTATAACTGTTTGAGTAAAACTTAAAAAGTCGATATATAATTTATATAATATTTGAATAATTAATCGTTTGTGAGTCAATGATAAAATAAACATTTATATACAATTTTTTAATGTTTAGTAGCAATTTTCGTCTATTATGCAAATCATCGTGAAATTACTTTTTCTTTTTATTTATTTTGCAGTACACTAAACTTCGAAAATTTACTTAGAGTTTAATTTCAGGTATAACTTAGAACAATGATATGTTAGTTACTACATCTACCAATAACTAAAAGAAATCAATGTAATTATCTATACTAAAAAAAAAGGATATTATCTAGCTAAAAGTATATCTCGTCACACATTAATTTCTCAATCGTTGAATGATTCTTAAACATTAAAATATCAAACAAACCTTGCCGTGTGGGCCCAAATAACCAGTTTAGTCAAGGAACTTGTTTTATACACCTGACTTGTAGTGAAATTACTTCAACCATTCATGACTTATTCTACGTACTGGCTCTATGCTGTAAACACTTGATGATCAATCACAATAACATATGAAAAGGCCGTACCATCAGAACCAAATTAATATTTGACTTGTCTCATCCCGAAGCTTCTTCTCAATTGCTCTGCACTAACATCATTTAAAGAGAAAGTGAAAGGCCGTGCACGGCATTCACAGTATTTGAGCCGCTAGTAATCTTATACAAAAGCTTCAATGCTTGTGTTCTTTACTAATGAATTAATGATTTAATATTTGTTTTTTTTAATTAAAAACTGTACTTCAATTTTTATTTAATTAAAAGTGTTATTTTATTCCTATATAAAGATCGATTTAGTAACCAAGATTAATACATCCTTACTAAGAAGGAAAAAAATAACTAAGAAGACCAATTAAAAAAGCATCACTTAATTTTTATTTAAACAAGGTCGATAGACCAATTCAGAACAACCTTAATTACTCGTCAAAACAAATATATTCTTCTACTGTTCTCCTTCTCTAATCCCTTTCGTTTTGGCATGAACTTCTTAGCTCTATCAAACAATGGCAGAAAAAAAACAGCCACTTAGATTACTACTAGAGATGGTAACAGTTTTCCTTCTGGTCCTCACAACAGAATCACTAAACTTCAACATAACAAACTTCAACGACCCCGAGAATGCAAAGAACATAGCATACATGGGTGATGGAAGGTCCAACAACGACGGGTCCATGGAACTCAACATCGTGACCTATCCTTTCCGCGTAGGGAGAGCCTTGTACGGACAACCCTTGCGCCTGTGGAACTCATCTTCTGGCGTTGCAACCGACTTCACCACGCGCTTCACTTTCACTATCGACAGAGCCACAACCGCTAACGACACCTACGCCGACGGTTTCGCTTTCTACATAGCCCCTCACGGTTACCAGATTCCGCCAAACGCCGCAGGTGGCACTTTCGCGCTTTTCAACAAAACCTCAAACAGCTTCCTCCCCCAAAACCGCGTTCTCGCGGTTGAGTTCGACACGTTCAACGGCACCACTGACCCTCCCATGCAGCACGTTGGCATAGACGATAACTCTTTCGTATCCGTTCGTTCTGCTCCGTTTGACATCGACAACAACCTCGGAAACAAATGCCACGCTCTCATAACCTACACTGCTTCCAACAAGTCATTCTCCGTGTCATGGTCCTTCGACGGAAGCGCGTCGCGAAATTCGAATTCTTCACTTTCTTACCAGATTGACCTAATGCAAACCCTACCCGAGTGGGTGGACGTCGGGTTCTCAGCTTCAACTGGAGACCATACCGAACGAAACGTCATTCATTCTTGGCAGTTCAGTTCAACGTTGAACTCCACTGTTTCGAATAATAATTCCTCGGGTAATAATGGAACGAACCACGGGAGCGGGTTGAGCGTGGTGGTGCTGGTTGTTGTGGTGACGTGTCCGATGGTTTTGATGGCCGTGGCCGCGAATGTTGTGGCTTGGGTGGTAATCATGAAGAGAAGGGGTAATAAGGGGTGTAGTGATGATGATGAAGGTGGAGCCACCTTGGTGAAGTTTGATTTGGATAGGGCAGCTATACCTAGAAGATTTGATTACAAAGAATTAGTAGCTGCCACCAATGGTTTTGCCGATGATAGAAGGCTTGGACGAGGAGGCTCGGGACAAGTTTACAAAGGGGTTTTGAGTTATTTAGGAAGGGTTGTTGCCGTTAAAAGGATTTTCACTAACTTTGAGAATTCAGAGAGAGTTTTCATCAACGAGGTTAGGATCATAAGCCGTCTTATTCACAGAAACTTGGTGCAGTTCATAGGGTGGTGCCACGAGCAAGGTGAGTTTTTGTTGGTTTTTGAGTACATGCCTAATGGAAGCCTCGACACTCATCTCTTTGGGGAGAAAAAAACTTTGGCCTGGGAAGTTAGGTATGTTACATGCTACTATTATTTAGCTTAAGTTTTTGTTTTTAATTGTATGTATTTTATTATTTACATTTATTATTGCTCACTTATATATCAGTAGTTTACAATATGTTATCAAGGAAAAAATATTAGGTAATTTAAAACTATGAGAATTCTGATCAATCTATATGTAATATGTATTTAAAATTTTCAATTAAAAAATAATATACTTAATTATATATATCATGTAGAGATTAATTAATTAATTAATTATTAGGGGTCATGCGTGGTGTAGGACAATCTAATAATTTTTCATTTGTTACTTGTGTTGGATAATAACATGTCTTTTAAATTCTCCTCACAGGTACAAGGTAGCATTAGGTGTGGTTGTAGCACTTCATTATCTTCATGAGGATGCAGAGCAGAGTGTTCTTCACAGGGATATTAAGTCGGCAAATGTGTTGTTGGACACAAATTTCAGCACCAAACTTGGAGATTTTGGGATGGCAAAGTTGGTGGATCCAAGGTTGAGGACTCAGAGGACAGGGGTGGTAGGGACTTATGGGTATCTTGCCCCAGAATATATCAACGGAGGTAGGGCTAGCAAGGAATCAGACATTTATAGTTTTGGAGTTGTGGCTCTTGAGATTGCATGTGGTAGGAGAACTTACAAAGATGGAGAGTTTCACGTGCCTCTCGTGAACTGGGTGTGGCAACAGTATGTGGATGGGAATGTTCTGGATGTGGTTGATGAGAAATTGAACCAGGAGTTTGATTTGGATGAAATGACAAGTTTGATTGTTGTGGGGTTGTGGTGTACGAACCCTAACGACAAGGAAAGGCCCAAGGCTGCTCAAGTAATAAAAGTTCTTCAGCTTGAATTGCCATTGCCAGTGCTTCCACTTGATATGCATGATCATCCTCCTCCTTCTCTGGTTACCCATGAGCAAGTGCAACCTACTAATAATTCCTTACAGTCAATACCTTTCACTAACAGCCTTGTAAGTGTTGGACGTTAATTTCAGAGCAAGGCTTTGAAATAATGGAGTTAGGTAGCAGGATATATATGGAAGTTTTGTCTTCCTTTTTTTTTTTTTTTTTTTTTTTTTTTTTTAATGTATAATCAATTTCATTTTATGCTTTTGATGACCTTTGTAACAAAATGTTTAATGCATGGTATTTACATATAAGAATTAATTACATATGTGAATTTCGCTAAATTTTTAAAACATCGTACATTTTTTGTAATTTTTTATCATAATAATAATAATTTTTTAATTTTCTTTTACAAATTTGATATTAAAATTTTTTAATTTAACCATTTGAAATTTAAGTTTGATTCTAATTTTATTGACTCATTCGTCAAATCTTATTTTTCATCAATTAAATATTTAAAAATCAATGGTTGGCCAGTTGACCAGCTTATTTATAGTCAATTTTTCAGCGGTCTTTTCACTATGTTTTATTAGATAAAAATACGACTTTTGGAACTTTAAACTGAAGGGATATATATTAATATATCTCACAAAAATTATTAGATCTTGTAAAAAAATTGGAAAAGTTATTCCACCAAATACTTTAACTCTACCCAAGCGAGAGTGTTATTTTGAAAGACGAGCAAAAATAAGATGCCAAAAAAATGTCTGTCATCCAATAGGAGAAGTTCTCACCTGAGATCGGCCTGGGGGTGATTACTCTGATAAGATTGGTGAGTCTTTTTTCTTGGGCACGTCAGTTGTACAGAGATGCATGGGGTGGTACCTGTAAAAGAGACTTCGATGCTAAAGTTAGTCCTTTATAGTGTAGATGTCTCATATTTATAGCAGACACACCTTGGTTATTTTAGGGTTTTCTCTCTTTAGGCGAGAGTGGGTTTGAAGTCGGCCCAACATTGGTCGCGAGCCCCATTGACTATGGGCCCGCACACGTGGTTGATGTCATAGCATAATTAGGCCCGACGTGGAACTCGATATTTGGTACGGGCAGTACACTAGCCCCTAAGCTCTGAGCTCTTTGGGTGAGGAGCTTATGTCGAGTTGGAGATGATTGAGTGAAAGGTCGTGACCTTTCGTTTTTGTGTCTCGAGTTGAATGCCACGTGTTATCAGAAGGTCGCTTCGTTTCTCGAAACGTTGGCGGCTGTAATAAAGAGTGACGACTCATAATGATGGGACACACCCTGTGATGGAATCATGCTTTGGAGTGCAAGAGGTGACATACTCAATCCAAGAGGAGTTGGCTAGACATGAAGGTTTGGGCCAGTCAGGGCCCAATGAGCCTTATGGGCCTGGGAAGGCCCAAGTTGAACTTTTCATGGGCCATAGTTTGTTATAGCTATTTTCATATGTTTTGTATACATCATGTTAGTATAGGTATCATATATTTTGGTCTTGTATTTTGGACCACATAGAGTAGCATTTTAGGTTTTAGGCTAGTTGGGCCTAGTTTTGGGCTTCATGGGCCTTTGGGCTTTTGGTACCCAATATTGGGCTCATTTTCATTCTTGTAATTTTTCCTTTCCATTGTAATTGTTTGACCAATGTAATTAGGTCATTAGAATAGGAAAATACAAGGAATACTAAAGTATGCTAATTAGGTTAAATTAGGTTTAATTTGGAAGTCATTTAAGTTACATTTGAGTCACATGTTTAGCACCATGGGTGGCTGAACATGTGCCACTCAAATTAACCCTAAATGACTCTCAAATCACACCTAAATGCACCTTGGTACCTAAATTTTCGGACTTACACATGTGCACCAAAGTTTGAATTCAAAATTCAAATTTGAATTCAAACTTTAGGCGCCATTTTGTGAGGCTTTAGTTTAGGCACCTATGGGTCACAATTCCGTGCATACTTAAGCCATTCTTTCACCTTTTGTATTCACTTTGAACCTTATATGAAATTTGAGAGCCAAGAGCCGAATTTCCTTTTCAAAGTCTTCTTGAGAATTCACCTCAAAAACCTAGGGAGTTCATCTTCTTCCTTCTCTTTGAAGTGAGTCTTCCATTGATCTTTGAGCTTGGATGCTTCCATCCAAGGCTTGAGCCTTCATCCATCCGTGTTCCTTCTTCATTCAAGCTCCATTTCATTCGGTGTTATCTCCTTAAAGAGGATCCGTGGCTAGGAGGAGCTAAGGAGAAGAACATTCATCGCTTCTCCCTACTTTTTCCATCAATTTTGGTATCAAGAGCAAGGTTCTTCAAGGAGATAAGTGCTTCATCTTTTTGTGTCCGAATTGGTGTTTTTCATTGTGTTCTTCTTGTCTTCTTTGAGTTTCTATTCGGATCTAAGTGTTTTGAATCAAATTTGTTCCATAGATCCATTGTTGATTGTTCTTGATTTTATTCCACAATCAACATGTTTAGGACCTATTAGCTTGTGCTTGTTTTGATTTAATTTGAGTCTCTCCATTCTTGTATGTGTCCGTGATTGGACTTCATGCATTTGCATTAGATTTTGGTTTTTAATCCATGTTTTGTCTTAGAGTTTGTGTGTAGTCTTTCTATGTCACAAAATTCCTTGAATAGCATGTTGACCTAATTTTTTCTTTGAGTACATTGTTCATATTTTGCTTTCGGTTTGTGTTCATTTGTGCCTACCTATATGTGCTTTTTCTTTTACCTTATTGTGTTCATAATTTGCTATTAGTCCTAGCAAGTTTATTTAGAGTTAGGTTTCCATTGTGTTCTTAAGTTTTCAAATCACTTTCCATTGAAAATCTTATAAAAATTTTTGACTCAAAATTTCAAGTGCTTAATTCTACTTCTAGTGCACTCTTTCTTGTGGATTCAATTTTAAAAAAATTAGAGGCTGAAAACAGAGATAAAACAGAGCCTAAAACAAAAGAAAAGTCTTAAAGTTCAAAAGAAAAGTGTGCAAAAAGAATTCAATACAAAAACCTAAGACTAGTGCACTAGTTTCTCATTTTCACTTGGATTTTGACCTAATTTTTGTAATCTCGGTTTCTATAGCTTGGAATCATAGAAAAATTTGAGACAAAAGGCAAACACCTTCTCTGGAGTCTTAATTTGAGACTGGAAAAAGAAAGAATTAAAAAATATATATATAAGACAATTTAAAATGCAAAAGCCGTGAGGTGTTTTTGGAGAAAATTCACTTGATTCCTTGTTATTGTTTTGACTACTACTTTTGCTATACTTATCCAATTGCTTTCAAATTTTTTTTGTTTTGTTCATCTACTCTAGTACCTATCTAGGAACATTCCTAAATGAGTGCTAGCTTTATTTGGAGTCTTATTTTCCAGTTTTACTTGTTGAACCTCTTTGAGTCTTGTCATATATACATATTACTCTTAACTTTTGGTATAAGCTTTTCAAATTGTGCTTCTATTGCTTGTATAGTTTTCTTTCAATAATTTCCCTGTGCTGGAAGTGGCCTCAAATCCTTGCTCAAGGATCAATCATTGCTCAACAAAGAGTAGGAAAAGTTTGGACACTAAGACCTAAAAATTTGACCTAATTTAGTGACCAAAACTTCTCCTAAACTTCCTTCACTTGAGTGACCATTCCTTTGACCTTGTGAGGCAGCCACCATTAACCTCTTTGTTGTGTTTCTTTTGCAGGTACAGTAGCATCATATTGAAGGATTAGTGGCGGATTAAACACTTGATTAAGTGTTGGAAAATTTGCACATCAATCTGTCACTAGTTGGTTGCTAAAGCCGCCACTTTATTGCTTTCCTAGACTAGTTTACATTTTTGCCAAATCTTTTGTATTTTAAACCAATTTGTAAAGCTTGGAGGGAGTATTAAGAAGCTGGTCAGGTATATCTAAATCCTTGTTAGCATCCTCACGTGTAGTGCTAGTGGAAGTGGCTTGGAAATTTCATATGTTTCAAGCTTCCACTTAAGATATCCGACTAGTTGCTTACATTGTTTCCTTTAAGTTTTTTGTCTTTTAATTGCTTTACTTTGCTGCCTTGAAACGTCTAGACTTGTGTAGATTTACTTGCTCACGTTTAGTTTAGTCTCAAAAACAAACAAATTGTGAAAAATCATTCAAAATTTTTGTGAAAAGTTTTGGGGAATTGGAAGTACCACAAAGGAGTTTAGTGATTTCCACTTGAAAAGGCTTGGTTATTAAGTGACTCTTTGTAGATCACCTCCCTTGATAGTGCAACTTGTACACTTAGACTTCCAAGTGTTATTTTCATTCCTAGAAAATACCAAAAACATTTTATAACTTTTTGCATAGCATATAAAATCTTATTGCTTAATCATGAGTCAACATTCTCAAAGTAGTAGTGACTTTGAATCTCCTAAAAGTTTTAAAAGAATTGTCAAGGAGGTTGAGGCACTAAAACTTTGGAAGCATGATGAAATACTTCAAAAACAAAAAGAAAAACTTGAAAAGGAAGTACAAATCATGGCTTTAGAACAAGAGATTCAAAAGATTAAGCAACGAGAAGAAAAACTTTTGAAAAGATTGAATAAAAATAAAAGTCCAAAAGGTTCTTCTAGGAGCTCAACCAAGAGCTCCAATGATTCTCAAAGTCAAAATAATGATGGTAGTATACAAATGGATGCTTACTATCAACCCCCACCTAGGAGAGTCATTAAAGAACACAAAGTGAGGGAATCAAGGGTTGATCTCCCTTACTTTCATGGAAAAGATAATGTGGACACCTACTTGGATTGGGAGATGAAAGTGGAGCAAATCTTCACTTGTCATCAAGTAGGTGAGGAAAGAAAAGTTCCTTTAGCCACCCTAGCTTTTCAAGGACAAGCCATGTATTGGTGGACATCCTTGGAAAGAGATAGAAGACTTCACAATGATCCTCCCATCACTTGTTGGAATGAGTTGAGGAGTGCTATGAGAAGAAGGCACATACCTTCTTATTATAGTAGGGAGCTTATGGATAAGCTCCAAAGACTCCAATAAAAGGGTATGAGTGTTGAGGAGTATAGACAAAAATTGGAGTTGTATCTCATGAGGGCTGGGATAAGGGAAGAAGAAAGATTGACCATGCTAGATTTCTAAGTGGTCTTAATTTTGACATAAGAGATAGAGTTGAGTTACTCCCTTATAGGGACCTTGATGATTTGGCCCAACTTTGTATAAGGGTGGAACAATAAAATTTAAGGAAAAATTCTTTAAAAGGAAAAACTCAAGCTAACTCTTATATCAAGAATGATTACAAGAGGGAGGGTCAATATGACTCTTCTAAAAACTCTAGTAAGGGTCAAGAAAAAGAAAAAGAAAATGAAAGTGATAAAAATAAAAATGTTGTCACTTCTAGTAGTAAAACTAGTGACATCAAATGCTTTAAATGTCTTGGGAGAGGCCATATAGCTTCTCAATGTCCAACTAAAAAGGTCATGATTTTGAGAGGACAAGACATTTATAGTAGCCTTGATGAATCTAGTTCTACCACTTCAAGTGATAGTGAGACTAGTAAGGAAGACCCTCAAATTGAAAAGCTATATCCTGTTGATGGTGATCTTCTTATGGTCAAAAGGCTTCTTGGAAGTCAACCTTGTCCCACTTCACTATCACAAAGAGAGAACATCTTTCACACAAGATGTTTAGTTTCTAAAAAAACTTGTTCTCTCATTGTTGATAGTGGATCATGTTCTAATTGTTGTAGTACAAGGTTGGTTAACAAGTTAGCCCTTACCACCATTCCTCACCCTCACCCTTATAAACTTCATTGGCTCAATGAAGGTGAGGAACTGGAGGTGAATCAACAAGTGAAGGTCAAGTTTTCTATAGGGGATTATAAAGACAAAGTTTTATGTGATGTGATCCCTATGGAAGCTTGTCATATTTTGCTTGGTAGGCCATGGCAATTTGATAAACAAAATATACATGATGGCCTTACTAACAAAATAACTTTCACTCATAAAAATAAGGAAATTGTTTTTAATCCTTTAACACCACCCCAAGTGTTTGAGGATCAAAAGAAAATGAAAAGAAAAAGAAATAAAGAAAGAAAAGAAGGAAAGAGTGTGGAAGAAGGGGATTCCACTAAAACCTTTGTGACCAAGGAGAGTTATTTTATGACCAAACAAGACTTGAAAAGAACTCTCTTTATTCATAAAAGTTTTGACTCTTGTCCTAATGCTGCCACTTATCTTAGAGTTGAGAATGAAAAACAAAATAAATTTCAAACCAAGAATTCTCAACTTAGAGATATAGTGAAGAAGGAGTGGACTATTCCTAGTGTTACTCCTTATACTACTTCCTTGATGGTGCACAAGAAAGGAAGTATTTCTTTAAATTTAATAAAGCACCCAATTTTCGGTTTACATTGTTTAGTAGATACAACTTGTAATAATCTATATTCTATGTTTAATCTTATGGGAAGTTCTTACTCTTTTGAACTTAATTTGTTTCCTTCCCTACAAGATAAATATAGCTTATATGATTATGAGTATCTAGTAAAAAATCAAATCCAAAATTGTCTAGGGCGTTTTCTAGTAATTTTTTCTTTATATTTTAGGAAAAGCCTAGGTTACCATTTAGGGTACTTTAGGCAAGATATAGTAGTGTTTAAAAATCATTCTTTTCATTGTTTTAGTTATAGTGTCCTTACATTTTTAGGGTTTACTTCTAGGTTATGCATAGAAGAGGAGCCTATTTTTAGGGAGTCTAATTTTGATAGTTTATTTTTTCTTAGGCTAGATAGAAGGACTCCTCCTAGGATTTCTGAAAGTTTCATCTCTTATCCATTGTATGTTGTACATGTAGGTGTTGAGTTTTCTTCCATTCATCCTCGAGATTTGAGGACAAATCCTTTTCAAGAGGGAGGGGATGATGGAATCATGCTTTGGAGTGCAAGAGGTGACATACTCAAAGATCCAAGAGGAGTTGGCTAGACATGAAGGTTTGGGCCAGTCAGGGCCCAATGGGCCTTATGGGCTTGGGAAGGCCCAAGTTGAACTTTTCATGGGCCATAGTTTGTTATAGCTATTTTCATATGTTTTGTATACATCATGTTAGTATAGGTATCATATATTTTGGTCTTGTATTTTGACCCACATAGAGTAGCATTTTAGGTTTTAGGCTAGTTGGGCCTAGTTTTGGGCTTCATGGGCCTTTGGGCTTTTGGTACCCAATATTGGGCTCATTTTCATTCTTGTATTTTTTCCTTTCCATTGTAATTGTTTGACCAATGTAATTAGGTCATTAGAATAGGAAAATACAAGGAATACTAAAGTATGCTAATTAGGTTAAATTAGGTTTAATTTGGAAGTCATTTAAGTTACATTTGAGTCACATGTTTAGCACCATGGGTGGCTGAACATGTGCCACTCAAATTAACCCTAAATGACTCTCAAATCACACCTAAATGCACCTTGGTACCTAAATTTTCGGACTTACACATGTGCACCAAAGTTTGAATTCAAAATTCAAATTTGAATTCAAACTTTAGGCGCCATTTTGTGAGGCTTTAGTTTAGGCACCTATGGGTCACAATTCCGTGCATACTTAAGCCATTCTTTCACCTTTTGTATTCACTTTGAACCTTATATGAAATTTGAGAGCCAAGAGCCGAATTTCCTTTTCAAAGTCTTCTTGAGAATTCACCTCAAAAACCTAGGGAGTTCATCTTCTTCCTTCTCTTTGAAGTGAGTCTTCCATTGATCTTTGAGCTTGGATGCTTCCATCCAAGGCTTGAGCCTTCATCCATCCGTGTTCCTTCTTCATTCAAGCTCCATTTCATTCGGTGTTATCTTCTTAAAGAGGATCCGTGGCTAGGAGGAGCTAAGGAGAAGAACATTCATCACTTCTCCCTACTTTTTCCATCACCCTGTCATTATGAGCCCCATTTAATGTGTCCCTGTTCTTGTCGGATACAAGTTTTTTAAACTCAGGGATCATATTTCCCTTTTCCCGCACTTCCTTTTCTTCCTTCCATTTCCACTTCGAGTTTATCCTTGTCGTCGTGTCTTGTGTGTTTCTGGTGATACCTCTGCCACTTCTCGTCTCTGTATTTCAGGTTTTCGAGGGTCTCTCCAGGTACTTTTTCTTCGTACTCGCACTCGTTCCCCTTCTGTTCCCTTTTTTCTCAGTTTTATGAGTATGTCTGGTGGCGGAGAGCAAAGTTTCGTTCCTGCTCGAGTTACCCCAGCAAAGGGCAAAGGAAAGGCCCAGGTTCAGGGGAAAGATGTGGTGGCTATTGGCGGGGTAGTCATCGATGAGGGTAATCAGAAGAAGAAAGGGGGGAACAATTGAAAAGATTCATATCCCCCCATCTCGGTGCCCGGTTATGAGTGGGTTAGGGGTGATGTGGGGGAGTTTGAGAATAAGTTTAGGACCTTTCTGGAAGTGAATGTCCTTTGGAAATCCCTGATGATATGCACGTCGGCTATTTCCAAGCTTATCCGGGTTGAGCCTTACCAACCTGGTGAGCGCGTATACATGTCGGGTACAGGGAATACCCCATTTTTTTATATGTACCGATGTCTCTTCAGGGACCTCAGCATCTGTCTCCCCTTTATACCGTTTGAGTGCTCCTTTCTTAAGCGCGTCAACGTCGCCCCTAGCCAGCTTCACCCCAACAATTGGGGTTTTCTCCGAGCTTTCTAGGTGTTATGCTCGGCTTTAGGGATGGGCGTGTTGCTTCCTATCTTCCTTCACTTCTATCAGTTGAAACTGGGTGAGCCTCCCTTAGGTTGGGCTTCCCTGAGTGGTAGCCAGGTTCGAGGTTGTTTCAACTGTACTCCTAATCTTACAAAAATTTCAAGAAAGAGTTTGTTCGGGTTCACCCTTTAAACCCTGACCTAAGGACCGAGGAGGTTTTCCATATCGAGGGGGAGCTGAGGTTTCCCTTCTTCTAGTAGCGGAGCCTGGTTAAGTTCAATGGGGCCAGCTATGTTCGCTTATCGGCTTCGAAATAGGCTGACATAGACAATCTCAAGGAGTTGCCACGTCCGCTGGATAGAAAACTCGTCCTTGCCCTTGCAAACTTGATGAATAAAGATAAGGGTTTAAAGAGTGAGTATTTTGAGATTGTGATTGATGAACTCGTTACTTATTTGTTATTGTGTTGATAAAGTTTATGTTTGGTTTTTCAGATCTGATGGGGAAGAGAAAATGGCGTGAACTGAAAGCAAAGTTCAATGTTGCCAAGCTCGAGGTCGACGATCGCGCTGAGGAGGGGACCTCCAACCTTCGACCTCACCATAAGAGGAAGAGGGTCCCGAAAGAGGTCGACGAGGCTTCATCTGGTCCTGTGGCCGAAGAGGTTACTTTGGTTGCTCCTAAGTAGGCGACGACCATAGATTTGATTGTGAGTCCTCGTGCGGAGTCTCTGCCTAGGGAGCCTGTTACCGTGGTTGTTCCAGAGAAGCAGGTATTGGTTTATTTCGTATTGTAGGATTTGATTTATTGTTATTTTTCCAAGTTATTTTACACAAATGTTTGTTCATTGTAGGTGGCGTCTGCAGTTGCTAATCTCGAGGCGGCCCGTGAAGCTGCCGATTTGGGGGCACCGTCTATGTTTCCCCCGCCGGCGACCTCATTGACTCTAAGGAGCGCTGGGCCTAGGTCGAGGTGCTTGTACCAGAGGTTTGATGTAACTCGCCCTTTGGCTCGTCTGGACCATGTGAGCATGTCGCCGGACGTGGCTTTGTTGTGGAATCCCAACTTGATCACTGAGGGTTTCTACAAGGAGAATCCAGCCTTCAAGGCTGACAAGGAAATCATAGAGAAGGTTGGTCCGGTCGAGGGGCTTGACTCGACTGAGGTGTTCATGCAAAGGTCGATTGCCATCGTGGATCATTGGAGACGCTGATGGCAACGTCATCAAGGTGAACTGGAGGGGGCACAGAGGGAGCATGCTAAGCTCGAGAGGATGAGGAGGGACTTTGCAACAACTCAGAAGTCCCTGAAGGTCGTGGTTCGAGCCAACGAGACATATGCCGCGAAGGTTGGCAAACTCCTCGAAGTCATTAAGGCGGCTAAGGGTGAGTCTGAGGTTGCTTCTAGTCGGGCTCGATCCTTGGAGGAGGAGGTGGAGGCTTTGAAGGCCAAGTTGAGGGTAGCCGAGGAGAAGCAACTATGCGACGAGGTTCTTCTTATGGGCAGGAATGAAGAAGTAAATGCCTTAAAGTCTGATGTTGAGGCACTTACTTCTTCGAAGAAAAAGTTAGAGGATGAACTCTAGGATACTGAACGAGCCGTCCTTATTGAGCACAAGAAAGGCTTTGCGAAAGCGGCTTGTCAAGCCAAACTGCTTGCCCCGGGAGCTGATTTCTCCTTGATGGAAATCTATAAGGATGTTCAGGGTGGCTAATTGGTGAACAAGGACGATCTCAGAAGTTCAAGTGAAGACACCACTATTTAGACTAGGATTTTATATGCTTTTTATGCATTTTCTTTTCAGACTTTGTAACGAATATTTATTTATGTTTAAATGAAGCATAATTTGCTTTGATTTTTCCATGTGTTAATTTGCACCAAGGTTCGAATTCGACCTTGGGTAAGTAGAAGTTACACCAAGGTTCGAATTCAACCTTGGGTAAGTATAAATTGCGCTAAGGTTCGAATTCGACCTTGGGTAAGTATAAATCGCACCAAGGTTCGAATTCGACCTTGGCTAAGTATAAATCGCACCAAGGTTCGAATTTGACCTTGGCTAAGTATAAATTGCACCAAGGTACGAATTCGACCTTGGATAAGTATAAATTGCACCAAGGTTTGAATTCGACCTTGGCTAAGTATAAATTGCACCAAGGTTCGAATTTGACCTTGGCTGAGTATGGGCTAAACAGTGTGGAGTTAAGAATGTATGAAGAAAATGAGTCGTTCTTAATGATTCGAAGGGTGTGCCTCGTTAAAAAAACCCCTCAGCCAAAACCTATTTTTATTCTCTTTTTTGGGAAAAAAAGACCGAGAAGGGAAAAGAGTACAACACCATATTTTACAATTTAGCTAAAATAGAACTTGAGGTGTGTGGAGTTCTATGTTCTTGGGATGGTTTTGCCACTGAGTTCTTCCAATCGGTATGCCCCATTGTCCAAGTCATCGGTTACTTGGAATGGGCCTTCCTAGTTGGGCGTGAGTTTTGTCGTAACCCAAAAATTTCCGATCTCGCGACCTATGGTTTAGACATCCTTTTAAAGATCTCATCAATTAAGAAATGCCCGGATACCAAACTAATCCTTAATTAATGGTTTTGAAAATAGGTTCTTGGAGTCGTCACCAATGTTTTACTCAAAACATTGGAAAAAGAAAAGGTCTTTTAAAATTCAATAATGGCCTTGATAACCAGAATTAGGTTCCGGGGTCGATTACGTGTAGGGAAGGTATTAAACACCCTTACAACACCCTAAATCGGTACCCTATGATAAAGTTAATGTGATAAGAAATAATAAATTAAATATTAGATCCCCTTTATGAATTACTATTTACATGCTTGAAATTTAAATTACACGGTTGACCCTAAAACGTCTACATGATTGCTTTTGTTATGACAATGTATATTAAAAATAAGAAATAAAAGAGAGAGAATAAGATTAAATGAAATATCTCGTGGCAAGCTTTGTTAGATCTTTAGATATGGAAAATATAGGTGCTTTGTGGCAACCTTTCACACTATAATTGCCTCACAATACTCAAGAAATACAATAGGAGAGAGAGACAAATTTCAAGCTCTAAAGAGTCCTGGACGAAATTTTTGGGGGCCTTGAGAACTATGCCCAAGCTGTTTATTTATAGGCATCAAAAAGTTGCCACAACGGCCCGTTCCAAATTGGGAACGGCCAGTTCTGGATCTGTACGTTGTGTGTTAATTTCGTATATTAGAACGGCCCGTTCTGAAACTGGAATGGCCCATTCCAGAGGTGTGTTAACACATAATTGCTATGCTGGAACGGCCCATTCCAAATTAAGATTTGAGACCTTTTTTGTCACTTGGAACGGCCCGTTCCAATTTGGGAATGGCCCGTTCCAAACATAGGTTTTAGCCTTTTTTAAGAGCTTGGAACGGCCCGTTCCAAACTAGGGTTTTAGGCCCTTTTTGTAAATTGGAACGACCCGTTCTAGTTTTGGAACAGCCCGTTTCGGGCTACTAAAACTAGCTTATTTGGGTTTTTAGCCTTCTGATGTCATGTCCTGTTATTTCCATGCTTGGGAGCTCCATTTCTTTGATGATAGACGTCCATTTCATTGGTTTTGTTGGTTCGGACGAAATTGGGTGTCTACAACTGCCCCTCTTTACTTGTCCTTTGGAATAGCTATGTGTTACTTTTCCAAAGGCATGAAAAGACGTAGACATTTCGTCCGGGTTTTCTCCTCGTCTTTTTGGTGTTAGCGCTTCTACGTTGTTTCCCTTGGATAAGTTTATTTGCTCGTATCCTTACCCTTTACAGTAGCTGAGTGTTGGGTTGCATACTCTATTGGGTAACAAGGGTGAGAAACTATACACTAATCTTCAGTCTTCGAGTAGATGCTCCATTGTTTCTCTTGTGATAGTGAGGTGAAAATTCTGATCTTCGCTCTTGTTTTGACAATAGATACCTTCACGTTGTTTCCTTCGGGTAGACGATGTTCCCTATATCCTTGCCCCTTGGAGCAACTGAGTGTTGGATTGTATGCTCTGTTGGGTGTCAAGGATGGTAAACCGAAACATCTAAGCTTCAAGATCCATGTGAATGCCCCATGTCGCTTGCTGTGTCTGAATCTCCTCCTTTACTTCAATAGTGTAGATGCCCCACACCATTTCCTTCAGTTAGATGGTGTTTACCTATACCCTTGTCCCTAAGAGCAGTTGAGTGTTGATTTATATGCTCCGTCGGGTGAAAAGGATGGTAAACTTGTACCATCTAGGCTTCTGGCTTTGATGCCGATGCATCCTACTACTTCTGCTTGCTTCATGGTAGTGTATTCCTTTATTTGTAGCTTGTTGAGGAAGGAGTATATTCTGAGCTCAGCCTCTCCAGGCTGGACTAATATTTAGGGCTTCAGCCGGCCCAATGCTAGTTTTGGGGTCTAGCAACCCTTACTGATCTTGTACTAGTTTTGGGGATCTAGCAACCCTTACCGATCTTGTACTAGTTTTAGGGATCTAGCAACCCTTACCGATCTTGTACTAGTTTTAGGGATCTAGCAACCCTTACCGATCTTGTACTAGTTTTGGGGATCTAGCAACCCTTATCGATCTTGTACTTGATGTCTTATTGTTGGTGTTGTGGGATGAAAGACTACCCCTAAGTGGATGGGCAGGAGATGTTTGATGTGCCCCTGTGTTGGTGGGCAGAGATAGATGGATGACATGGATTCTAGTGTTGTCCCTGCCATGTGAGTATTGTGATGCCTCTCCAGGCGCCTACTTGTAGTAGTGTTTTTTTTTAATTTCATTTTTTGTTTAGCTTCGGCTTTTTCATATTTGAAGCTTGCCTTTTTCTGCTATTTTTCTAAATGCTTCGGCTTTTTCAACATTTACGAAGCTTGTCTTTTTCTGTTTTATCTTGTGTTTTCATCATTGGCGGAGGGATCCCATCCCATGATGATGTTATTTGCTGAATCTTTATTAATGAGTATTATTTCGGAAGCCACTCCTAGCTTTGGTGAGGAAACCATTCCTAGTCTGGAATTCTCTTGGATCATCTTTCATTTGGTGAAGAACTAAGGCATGGTGGCCTCTTTATGCTTATAAACTTGTTTGTTTGGTCGATTTCATTCTATTCCACTATTGATATGTCTTTGCTTAGTGGGCACATAGAATTACTTGAGGTTGCTGTTTGACACCGCTTTGGCTCATGTCAGCTATTTTTCTTTTACGAGTGCTTTATGCTGATGACTCCTTTGACCTAGTAGAGTAGCATACATGGATGCATGGATGCAATGAAAATGCAAGACAGGAATTATTCTTTTATTTATTCTCCTCTTTTTTTTTAGTAACGCCCTTTCATATGCCCCTACCTCATATGCATGCCATGCAATTTATGATCATGTGTTTGTTCCTAAAAAGAAATTCTTTTTTTCTTTTTTATGTCGGAAAGTTAACCTGTACGTGTTAAGGTTAATAATTACGATTCCTTTTTATCCATGCCAGTTTTGATTATTGTCGGGATGTGTTCCTTTGAACCCAAGCTTTTAGTGGTTCATTGATTATTCAGTCGATGTGTAGTCAAGCGTCTCCCAACTCTGTTCGGGGACATCTCGATCTTTCCTCTATGAGTATTCACTGTGCATTTTCCGTGTATCTTTCCGGTACCATTTTGATGTCATAAGGGTCAAGAGAAAAGAAGGAAGGGATATTATTATTTTTTTCAAAAGGGTTGTTAGAAGGGATTTTTTTTCAAAAAGGGTTTTTTTAGAAGAAGGGCTGGCCAAGGTAGGCTTTGGTGTTTAGGGTTATTAAACAAAAACGTATTTGCTACAAGGAAACTATCATTGTGTTTTAGCCTTTTTGGAAAGCGAAGTGATGACTTGGGGTCGTGCTCTAATTCAATGATTCTGCTGAGCTGCCTTTCAGTTTTTAACTCAAGTTACTGCTTTAATGTCCTAACTTTTGCCTAGGTCACTTGAGATGTGTTCCCTAGCGGACATTTTTCTTTTGATCTTTTTTTTGCCTAGGTTACCCATTTTTACTTGTGGGTTGCCTAGCAGATCTTGCCCTAACTTTTGCGCAACCCCCTTAGTGGGTTTCCTGCCTGGCCTTCATTTTTGCAGCATTTGTGTGGGACGCCTTTATTTTTATTGAACCCTAATCATGTTTGGATTCCTGATTGTTCCTTTGTTATCCTTTCCATGCTATTATCGAGTAACATCTTTGTCGCAAATACATTTTGTTTATTAAGGGTTGATGGATGAGGCCTAGAGTGAATATTAAAAGGGAGAAAAGAAATGAAGGAGTGTTATGGAATTTAAAACAATACTTCCAATTTACACGTGCCCCTTTAATAAAGCTCGAAGGCCCAGGCATGCCCCGAGTTCGTGATTCATACACAAAGAGATAGACGAAGGTTTCCCCTTAGAGAGTCATGGATAGTTTGATAATTTTAAAAAATCGTTCCACTTGCTTGAACGTCGGTGTTTTGAATTTGGAGTGAAACCTTTATGAATTTTTGCTTTCGAAGGGAATACTCGAGCCACTTTTCGATTTCAACTCAGATAGACATTTCTTATTTTTATATATCCCTAACTTTTGCATAAGACGTATCCTATCGGGATTTTGTTTTTTTTTTCTTCACCCTAACTTTTGCCTAGGATGCCCTTTATGGGTTTTCGTCCTAGCAGGTTTTTGTCATGCAATGCCCTTATTCTTCAATTGGGTTTTGTCTTGTAATTCCCTAGAAGCAAGGATTCATCCATTCTTGATCATTCCTCTGATCCCAACAATTTTCATTTCCGCATGGGGAACTCTCAGTGTTTGAATCATCAATTTGGGGGTGTTATGCCCCCCAGTCTTCTTGCGTAATTACTGGTTTCTTAAGTTCTTTCAATTTGATGCATCGAGTTTGCACTTGATTACCAGTGATCTCATTATTTGATTAACATGCACAGGTTAGGTTTCCCTTTTTGTTCTTATTTATTATTTACCAGGAAGACATCTTATCTATATGAGGTGCAAAATAGGATGCAAAGATGATTGAGAAATTCAACAAATATCATTCTCATTGATTTGTTTGTTTAGAGAACATTCTTTGTACAAGATTTTTCGGTGCACTTTGATGATGTTGTTGAGGCTATAGAAGCTCATTCTTGAATGATTTCCTTATAGACATGCTTGCTCGTTCGTTGATTTGCAATTAGTCTTCGTTTCTTCTCAGATTCTCTTCTTGCTATTCCCATCAGAAGTAACCGTCAATAGGATCTTCGGGTTCCCCACTATTTTGGTGATTTGTCAAAATTTCCATCTTTATTGACGAGGTTGATGAGTCAGAGAAGAAAGATGCAGTTTGGAGTGATTTGATAATGAAATGGAGGTGTAAGGGTGCTTATTATCAATTTTTTCAAACTCCCTAAGTTCATGATTTCTCGTTTATCAGGGGAGTTTTCTTTAGCTTCCCAAACTATGTTCTTTTGAAGCAAATTCTTTTTCTCTTTTTTTTTTTTTTGCTTCAATTTCCTTTTTTGCGTGTCTCCTTTTCGAAATTTCAAATAATCTCCTATTTGAATTGAGGAATGACATCTTTCTAGATTGGAAGAAGTTTGAGAAGATGTAGACTTTGCCTTCTGTTGAAAGGATGACGAGAGTCCAAAGTCTAGTAGGCATCCTTAGTATAAGGGCACACGATTCTTGTACTTTAGAATGTTCTCCTTTCTCAAAAATCTTTGCATACTATGTGTCTTCCATTTCTAATGAATATATATGCTAAACTAAAAGATGCTTGATATTTATTTTCTGCCTAAATTTTATCATCATTTTTTTAAGGTTATGATGCACGATTTTTGCTGTATATTTATTTGTTTTTGTTGTTTTTTTTTGAAATAAACTATCCTATATGATGCTTTCAGGTTTGGGTATATAGAAGGGAGTTAAATTTTTTATCACATTTTTTATTAATATCTATTTGTTTTTAATTCTTATCCATTTGATATAAATAAACACAAACAAATGCAACACACATATGCTCAAACAAATGTACACTCGCGAGCAGTCACGCTCAAATCCTTGGTCTGTGGTCCCTGTAAGAAAAGTGCGTTGTATAGGATAGTTCTAATCTCACTGGTCTTAAGGCCCCCAAGGTGCCCCCATTATAGGGACCCAGTATCTCTGTCGTCGTCACCTGGCAAACTCTAAGGTCTGTCGTAGTATTTCAGGTTAGAGTAACCGGTTATCACCTTGAGTGTGATTTCTGACAAGGCTCGCAGGCTCCAAGGCCAAACTTGGGCCGGTCGTACGTCAATCACTCCCTATATTTAATACCCTCATGCCCCCGGGTGTAGGGGAAACTGTTGTGTGCAAAGGTTTGTGTACAATTTTTATTCAAACAAGTGCAGAATTTAAACAGGCAAATAGATATTAAAGCCACACAAATAAAACAAACAGAGAAAAAGGGAAAAATATTTAAATTACTATTCTTATTTTATTAACTTCATCATTTATATGGGTCTGACCCTCTTAAAACGTCCCCAGAGGAGTCGCCATTTGTCGCAACCCGAAAATTTCTGATCTCGCGACCTATGGTTTAGACATCCTTTTAAAGATCTCATCAATTAAGGAATGCCCGGACACTAGACTAATCCTTAATTAATGGTTTTGAAAATAGGTTCTTGGAGTCGCCACCAATGTTTTACTCAAAACATTGGAAACAGAAAAGGTTTTTTAAAATCCAATAATGGCCTTGATAACTAGAATTGGGTTCGGGGGTCGGTTACGTGTAGGGAAGGTATTAAGCACCCCTACAACGCCCTAAATCGGTACCCTATGATGAAGTTAATGTGATAAGAAATAATAAATTAAATATTACTATTTACATGCTTGAAATTTAAATTACACGGTTGACCCTAAAACGTCTACATGATTGCTTTTGTTATAACAATGTATATGAAAAATAAGAAATAAAAGAGAGAGAAGAAGATTAAATAAAATACCTCGTGGCAAGCTTTGTTAGATCTTCAGATATGGAAAATCTAGGTGCTTTGTGGCAACCTTTCACACTACAATTGCCTCACAATACTCAAGAAATACAATAGGAAAAAGAGAAATTTCGAGTTCTAAAGAGTCCTAGACAAAAATTTTGGGGGCCCTGAGAACTGTGCCCAAGCTGTTTATTTATAGGCATCAAAAAGTTGCTAGAACGGCCCGTTCCAAATTGGGAACGGCCAGTTCTGGATCTGTACGTTGTGTGTTAATTTCATATATTAGAACGGCCCGTTCTGAAACTAGAACGGCTCGTTCCAGAGGTGCATTTAACACATAATTGCTATGCTGGAACGACCCGTTCCAAATTAAGGTTTGAGACCTTTTTTGTCACTTAGAACGTCCCGTTCCAATTTGGGAACGACCCGTTCCAAACATAGGTTTTAGCCTTTTTTAAGAGCTTGGAATGGCCCGTTCTAATTTTGGAACAGCCCGTTCCAATTTAGAAACGGCCCGTTCCAAACTAGGGTTTTAGGCCTTTTTTGTAAATTGGAACGGCTCGTTCCAGTTTTGGAACAACCCGTTCCGGGCTACTAAAACTAGCTTATTTGGGCTTTTAGCTTTCTGATGTCATGTTCTGTTATTTCCATGCTTGGGAGCTCCATTTCTTTGATGATAGACGTCCATTTCATTGGTTTTGTTGGTCCGGACAAAATTGGGTGTTTACAAGTTTTCCTTCTAACGGGTTCCTCCTCGCTTCACCTTGTAGTCATCAGACTAGGTCCCCGACCTGAAAAGATCGGGGTCGCACTCTCGTGTTGTATCTCCTGGAGGCCCAGAGTTTGCAAGCTTCTTCTCTGATCTAAGCTTCCTCCCTGAGTTCATCTATTGTATCGAGGCTGGTTGTTATCACCTAGATGTTTTGCTCATTGTTGAAGGTGAGTCGCCGATGGGATGTCTCGCTGACTTCCATCGGGATCATGGCATCGGAACCATAGGTCAGCCTGTAAGGTATTTCTTGGGTTGTAAACTACAGGGTGCAATGCTATGCCCAGAGGATGCTCGGGAGCTCATTAACCCACTATCCTTTAGCGCTCCCCAGCCGCTTCTTGAGTTCTCGGAGTATAACTTTGTTGGCGGCCTCGACTTGGCCGTTGGTTTGAGGGTGTTCTACGGAGGTGGCGAGATGTTTGATGCCGAGCTCCTGGAGGAAACTTTCAAAGCTTTGGGCGATGAATTGTCTCCCATTGTCGGTGACGAAAGAGCTCGGCAATCCAAATCAGCAAATGATGTTTTTCCATGTGAACTTTTGGATGTTCTCGGTCGTGATCTTGGCAAGCGGGCATGCTTCGATCCACTTGGTAAAGTAGTTGATAGCGACGAGGAGGAATTTAAGTTGACCTTTGGCGGGGGGAAAGGTCTGAGAATATCCATTCCCCATTGGGCAAAAGGCCATGGGGACGTCATTTGGTGGAGGACCTCTGGTGGTTATCAGTGTGCGTTGCCGAATTGATGACACACCTTGCACTTTTGCACGTAGTTTTTACAGTCCAACTTCAGCGTAGGCCAATAATACCCAGCTCGAATCACTCTAGCTACCATGGAGCTGGCTTGGGACTTGGTTAGGCATTTAAGTAGAGGGGTCGAGATACTCCTCTTGAAAAGTTCTCCTACAACAATGATGAATTGGGATGATCTTATCCTCATTTTTCGAGCCTCGACATTGTCCTTAGGCAATGCTCCATCCTGCAAGTAGTTCCAGATGTCGATCATCCACTCCTTATTCTCAACTTCGTTGGTGTTGATGACCTTCATGTCTAGGCTGGGGGAGTTTAGGGTCACTTGAATGATGGTTCGATGTTATCCCGGGCACTTCGTGCTGGCGAGCTTGGACAGGAGATCGACCTTAACATTCTCCTCTTGAGGTACGTGGTGTATTGTGAATTCCTCGAAGGACGATATCCATTGGAATGCCTCGTGGTAATATCTTTGTAGTAGCGGGTCTTTTGTTTGGTAAGCACCGCTAAGGTGTTCCACCATGAGTTTTGAATCACTATTGCAGCTTATCCTTTGTGCGCCGATGTCCCGTGCCAACCTCAATCTTGCCAATAATGCTTCGTACTCTGCCTGGTTGTTGGTGATTTTGAATTCGAATTTGAGAGACTGTTCAATGGAGACCTGATTAGGGCCTTTAAGGATTATTCTTGCGCCCTCGCCTTTAGTTTTGGAGGAACTATCAACGTTGCAAAGTCCATATTGGATTTGCCTCTGTGGAGGTTAGGGTGAGCTCGGCCACGAAATCTGCTAGGCATTGAGCTTTAAGTGGTCCTCGGGCTTCATATCGGATGCCAATTTTGGACAACTCGATGGACCACGCGATCATGCGCCCCACGAGTTTTGGTTTTCTTAGTATCTGCTTGATCAGGTAGTCTATCTTTACGATGACCTGGTGGCTTTGGAAGTAAGGTCGGAGACGCAGGCGAAAGTGACTAGTGCTAGTGCTAGCTTCTCAATCGTCTGGTACCATCTTTTTGTGTCTTGGAGAACTCGACTGATGAAATAGATGGGGATTTGCTCTTTATGGCATTCTTGCACTATCACTGCACTGATGATATCCTCTACTAGGGCCAAGTAGAGTAGGAGGTCAGAATGATGGTCTGACCTTTGTAGGATTGGTGGGGTGGAGAGGAAGCTTTTGAAAGCTTCTTCACTCTAGTCAGTCCACACAAAGTTCTTTGGCTTCCGTAGTAGGGTGAAGATGGGACTCGCCTTTTCTGCCAACCTGGGTATGAAACGTGAGAGGGAGACTAACCGACCTGCCAATCACTAGACGTCATTGATAGTTTGGGGACTTCGCATTTGTATGACGGCCTCGCATTTCTCCGGGTTGGCTTCAATTCCCCTGTTAGTGATCATGAATCCGATAAACTTACCTCCCTGGACTCCGAAGACGCACTTCTCGGGGTTTAAGTGCATGTTGTGCTTCTGTATCTAGTTGAACACGTCAGCGAGGTCGACGACATAAGCTTCGACCGATGTGATTTTGACGACCATGTCATCTACGTAGACCTCTATATTCCTCCTAATTTGCTGATGGAAGACCTTGTCCATCAGCCTCTGGTAAGTGGCTCCGGCGTTCTTGAGGCCAAATGGCATCATGTGGTAGCAGAAGTTGGCCTGGTCAGTGATAAAGGATGTGTTTTCCTCGTCCGGTGGGTACATCATGATTTGATTGTACCCAGAGTATGCATCTAGGAAACTGAGAAGAGCGAGGCTGGAGGCTCTGTCAACCAACCAATCAATGCTTGGTAAGGGGTACGCATCTTTTAGACAGGCTTTATTCAATTCGGTGTAGTCGACACACATACGCCACTTTCCTGAGCTCTTCTTGACGAGTACTATGTTAACCAGCCATGTGGTGTATCTGACTTCTCGAATGAAACCCCCGTTTATCAGCTTCTAAGTCTCGGCCGTGATGGCCTCTCATCGTTCCCCTCCGACCTTCCTCTTTCCTTGGGCCATTGGCTTGGCTTCTTTGTGGATCGCTAACCTGTGGTAGATGAGATTGGGATCTATGTCGGGCATGTCAATGCTGGACCATGCAAAGAGGTCAGCATTTTTTGAGATTTCGAACATAAGTTGTTTTTGCAACTTTGGGTTTAGCCGTTGCCCGGGAAATTTGTCGATCTGAAAATTGACTAACTCGTCAATGGGGCTTGGGCGGTTGTCGTGAGATTCTGACCTTGGGTCGAGATCAATGACTTCGGCCTGAGCTACGTGAGCCACAGTGGGAGTGTCACCTTGGCATCGCTCCTCCGATGGTGGTGACGCTTTCAAGCTTTCCGCATAGCACTTCCAAGCCATTCTTTGGTTGGCTTTGATGGAGATTATCTATCCGTTGGTCCCTGGGAACTTCATCGTTAAATGTGGGGTAGACACTACAGCTCTGAGTTGGTTCAATGTCGGTTTGCCTATTATAATGTTGTAGGATGTGTTGGCATCGACAAGGAGGTATTTGACCATCGTTCTTTTTGAGTTGGGAGGTGTTCCGAAGGTTGTCAGCAGTTCTATGTAACCACGAGTATGTACCTGTTCACCTACAAAACTGACTAGGGGCTCTGTGTGAGGTTGGATAAGGGTATGGGGGATGTCTAACCTCAGAAATGTTGGCCAATATAGGACGTCGGTAGAGCTCCCTTGGTCGATCAACGTTTTGTGGACCTCCCAGTTAGCTACTTCTACCGCGATGATCATGGGGTCATCTTGGTTGGGCAAATACCGATGTAATCATCGTCTGTGAAGGTAATTGGTGGCTTGCTATGCTGTGGGGCTGAGGTGTCAACATGAACTTGTTGATGCTCCGTAGGTGTCATTTGCACGCCGAGTTACTAGGGCCTTCTCCAGAAAATCCACCTATAATTGTGTTAATGACTCCCCACAAGGGAGGGGTTTTGTATCATGACTTGCCTCAGCCTGTACTGTTCTGCCGACATTTTGTCGGGATTCGGAGGGTTGGTCCGCCCAGAAGTTAGAGCCTCGACCTCGCCCTAGTCCTTTACCTTGCCCCTGGTAGCTGTTTCTTTAAGACTAGGACTGCTGGACGTATTGATCGAGGTGTCCTCCTTGGACAAGTTCTTCGATGCGATCCTTGAGCGTCTGACACTCCTCGATGGTGGTCGTAGTTTCTGTTGTTGCTATTTGTCATGTTAGAACTATTGGGACAATGCCCAGGTGGTGGTATGGTGATCATGTTGGCGTTATTGGCCTCTTCTAGTATGTGCACTCGAGGTGCGTTTAGGGGGATGTAGAAGTCGTCCTTCCTGCCCTTATTTTGTCGCATTTTTTAAAATTGGCTATCGTTGGAAATTCTTAACTTATCCTTGTGACCTTGATCTTGTTTCCCCTGCGACTTTCTACGGATTTGATTGCAGAACTCGGTATGCTCCTCCATCTGGATGTATCCAGTAGCCCGAGCACGCAACTCGTCCATGTCTCAACTTCAGTGCCATGAGCATAGCATGTAGGGCGACTTCAGGATTCAAGTTGCGGATCTTAATGGAGACGTTGGCAAATCGTTCCATGAATTTCTGCAGCGGCTCGTCATCGCCTTGCCCGAGGTTGACCAAGGCAGCAGATGTAATGTGGTGAGGTCGGCTTGTTGCGTATTGTGCCGTAAATGGTCTTACCAAGGTGTCAAAATTGTTGATTTACCCTGGTGGCAATTGGGTGTACCAGGCGAGTGCCGAGCCTTTTAACGAGGTTGGGAAGACCCGACACAAGACAGCGTCATCATTAGTGTATAGGTTCAGCTGCATGACGTAGAGATCGACATGTTCATCTGGGTCAGTGGTGCCATCATATCAATCGAAGTTTAAGGGCTTTCATCTAAAGGGGAGGGGTGTTTCCATGATGCCATCGACGAAGGGATGACGAGGGATGCTAGTCCGTTGTGCTGGAACCTGGGTCAGCGCGTTGCTGACTTCATGATCTGATCTTTGTGTCAGTGCGCGTTACCGATGCATTGTTGACCTATGAGTGGTTGTCTTGTGCACTGTCGGCGGTGGAGAAACTGACTGGTGCTCCTCCTCGTGGTGGTTGCTTGGTTGAGGAGGTGGGTTTGGAGGACGTTGATGGAGCTGGGCACGGATGCACTCGTTCTCTGCTCGTAGCGTCGCCAGATCGGCTGCATGCTGGTTGCGCATGTTCTCCAGGTCTGCGGTGTGTTGTTGTTGTAGTTGGTCGACCTGCTCGATCAATCATTGTAGCGTCGCTTCTCTTTCCATTGTTGATATGTTCTGATCTGCTTCGTCTGTCACTCTCCTATTATGGCTTCGAGTGAAAATCATAAGATTGGTCGATAAGAGAATTCTTGATCGGCCCCATAGTGGGCGCCAGAAGTTCTCACCTGAGATTGGCTTGGGGGCGATCACTCTAATGAGATTGGTGAGCCTCTTCTCCTAGGTACATCGATTGTGCCGAGATGGGGGTGGTACCTGCAAAAGAGACTCTGATGCTAAAGTTAGTCCTTGATAGTGTAGATGTCTCGTATTTATAGCAAACGTACCTTGATGAGTTTAGGGTTTTCTCTCTTTAGGCGAAAGTGGGTTTGAAGTCGGCCCAACATTGGCTGCGAGCCCTATTGACTATGGGCCCACGCACGTGGTCGATGTCGTAGCATAATTAGGGCCGACGTGGAACTCGGTATTTGGTACGAGCAGTATAGCCAAGATAAATACTTCATAAGGATTATAGATGTTGACACGGTAAAAATTGGCATGCTTGCACCTCCTTAAACAAGCAAAAAATAGGCTTTCCCTATACTCATCAGTAAAACTAAAATATATTACATATCTTATCGGTATTTTTTTTTATCAATTTTAATATAAGGTGATAAAGATTAAAGTATTAATTTTTGCCAAAAAATTCTATCTCTTGAAAAGTGATGACCCCTCTAAAAGTTACTATTAACTCAACAAAGAGAAATTTATCGAGGAAGTTGGTAATAATGCTACACTATGCACTTAGTGATCATAATCCACTCAATTTTATTTTTCTTATTTTTTATTATATAATTGAGCTGGAAAATAGGTTATGATTTTGTTATTAAGTGAGTGAAGTTATATGCATTGTATCTCATACCGTGTGACTCTTAATAAAATATTTCTTTTTCTATTTTTTTAATAGTACAATTAATATATAACAGGTATAATGGGTGTCCAAACCTATATACAAAGAGCAGAGTTTTTCAGAATTACAACAATGTTAGAGATATATGATCTAGTTAAAACACGCTAAAGGCTAACATCAACTCACAACATATCAACATTTACAAATAGATAAACCCTACAGAAATTCCCCACAAGAGTAGAACAGAGAAAAACTTGATACACCTTATGAAGTCAATTATACCTCCTCACCAACAGAAATCGCTACCCTATCCACACCTGTCGAAACAGATACACGGCCCAGGATTGCTGCTCCATTGAGAGAAAGAAAAAGGCAAAGGTTGGTTTGAGGGTGGATAACCACCTCCAACAAAAATTGAGAATGTCTCTAAATATACTACCTTGTTCAAATGTTCCATTGTCGAAGATACACTTATTCCTATATCTCCAGAAGGTCCACATCGTAGCCAGCCACACAGTATGCCAGGTTTCTACCACTGACTTGTTCTAAATTGGTGCTAGGGGGAAAGAAATTAAAGTGGTCAAAAATATGCCTGGGGAGAGGTGCAGGGCAGTTTAACCAAGAGAGGCATTGTTTCCAAACACTGTCAACCATCAAACATGTACAAAAGATGTGAGTTATGGTTTCAGTGTCTGCCTTGCAAAAAATACACTTAGATTCCTGTTCACCAAGTAATATCTTCCTTCATGCCAAATTATGAAGTTAGACATGAAAAACACATAGAAGGGGGGCTTGAATTTATGTGTGTGAACAAGGGAATTTTAAAACTTTTTTGCAAAGGACTCTTTCTTCATACAATAAAAATATTACTTTGAATGCTTAACCGAAATTGTGTAGGATTGGTTCAACAGAAGATGTTTGCGTCTGAAAGTTTATCATCTGCACATGAAAATATTTCTTAGATGAAAATGGTTCTTTAAGATGATTATTTAAACAAGTGTGGTTATCATCTGAAAAAGGTTGTAATGGACGATAAGCATTGGACGAAGTTTATAGTACATTATATCTACTGAATAAAAGTGCATCTAAAGCGTTGAAGAATAACGCAAGTATTTTTATACTTGTTCACTCAAACTGAGCTACGTCCATTCTCCTTCAAATGAAGGGTTCCACTAGATATTCAATGAAGTATAAAAGTATTGTCTGATAGAAAAGAATGGCACAATCCAAGAGGGGGGTGAATTGGATTCAATGACCCTTTTAAAAATTTATCAGAGTATTTTGGATCTTAATTTCAATCAAAACTTTTCTATGACAGAATTTCCAAATGAAGCCCTCCTAAAGACTTGTTATAAAAATATGAATGCAATGTGCTCACTTGATTACACCATAATGAGGTTCAACAATAATGTTCAATTACAGATTTAAACCATCAAGATTCACATACACTTGTTAATCAAGTTTTATCTTCTTTAAAGTTCACCCAAGAAATTACACAAAGTAAAAGATAAGGTTGAAGAAGATTGCACGTCTTTTATACTGGTTCAGCCACTCCACATGTGACCTACATCCAGTCCTTAATCACCACCTGATTAAGATTTGTTCCACTATCTTTAAGCAAGAAGGTTTACAAGCACACACACATGCATATACTTCAACACAAAAAGATAATCACTTTCTTGACCCCAAGAAAGCACCCCTTGTAGAACCCACTACAAGAAACCTTATTACTTGAGAAACCCTTCTCAAGATTTTTCACAAAGATTCACAAAGAATAAAAGGAACGAATTCACCTGGAATTCTTGAACAAATCCTTATCTTCCTTTTTCAAGAATATGATGATGATGATCTTCTACCAAAGCTTTTCACAAACGTTTTCACTCTTGGATTTCACAAAGAAAACTCTCCAAGATGTCACAAAGACTCACAAAAACGTTTTTCACAAATTGATTATCAGTTCTAACTCATGTCTGAAGTTTCTCAAAGTTCAAACTATTTATAAAAGTTTCAGACACAGATAATCGATTATTTTAAAGAATAATCGATTATTTTGTTCTTCAGGTTTTCTGGAAACCAACCAAGAACAATTTAATCGATTATTTAGCTGGATAATCTATTATTCCAGAGAGTTGTTCCTGAAATAATCGATTATTTTGGCAAATAATCGATTATTACAGCAAGGCATTCCACTTAGCCTATTTGCTGAAATAATCTATTATATTTAACAATAATCGATTATTTTGAGTTAATTCTTAAAACTTCATTTTAAGCCTCAAAATAATTCTCCAATGTTTTTAACTCATCATCATCTACTCCCTACTTGATTCAGATAAGTTTTGCTTATGCACAAAGCATACTTAGCACACACAATACAAAAATTCATTCACAACAATTTATTTCCTAAGTTCTATTACATAGCTCCATTTCAAAGCATTTCCTTGACTCCTCTTTGACTTTGTTTTTGTGTTCCAAGTTGTTGTTGTACACTTGTTGTGATCATCAAAACTCTTTAAGTCTTCAGCTCTCCTAAGCTCAACAATCTCCCCCTTTTTGATGATGACAACCCATGATTCACTTCTTTTGACTCAATGCAATTGTGTTTGAAACTGTGTTTTGAAACTCCTTAGTCATTGTGCCTAATTGCAACCTGCACAATACACACACACAAGCACAATACCTGCAAAAACAACAAATAAACACACACCATACCATTTCTCCCCCTTTGGCATTATCAAAAACAAAGTAAGCCAAGTTTAACAAATATAAGCATTGGTTCAGCAAGTCAAACCAAGTCATTTGTGCATTATACAGCCACAATTCAGACCAAATCAAACCAAGCAAATATGTTCATATCAAAAACAGAGTATGCCAACTAGAACCAAAAATAACCACGCTAATCAACATATATGCTCACAAAAACAGAGCATTTTGCATCAGTCAAGCAAAAACAGAATATGAACACATCCAAATCAGCAAAATAAAATCCAAATTTCATCAGAATTCAAATTTTTCAATACCACAAAGCA
Source organism: Cajanus cajan (assembly GCF_000230855.2). NCBI lineage: Eukaryota > Viridiplantae > Streptophyta > Magnoliopsida > Fabales > Fabaceae > Cajanus > Cajanus cajan. Next base: position 47,645,460 of record NC_138525.1, read on the forward strand.
TTAAAATTGTTCAGAAACTTAAACTATTACAACCATATTGAACTAAATTGTTCCAAAACAGAATTAAAAATCCTAATTAAAACTAATCAAAGAAACAAAACAGAAATCAATCCTCATCGTCCGGAATACCAAGCTGGGTCTTGATCAGTCTAACTTCATGATCCAAGTCATCAAATCTGTCAAGAATTCTAGAAAACAAGGATTCATGCCTCCGTGACATTTCCATCATTGCATCCATTTTGTTGATCATGATTTGCTCAAACTGTGAGAACGACTTCAGTTCCGGTTCACCTTCCCTAGGCTCAGCTTCCACCTGTGGTGGCTGATCCTCATCATGAGAAGGAACTCCATCCTCATCAGTTGCCGGCTCCGGTGTAGGAGGTACATCTCCTTTAAAAACCCACTTGTCTTCTTGCTTCAACATCCCCATATGATGCAAAGAAGACTTCTCAATCTTATTTGAAGCATGCAACACAATCTTTCTTTCACCTGTCAGATCTACACCAGCATTTTCAAAAAATTTGGATAGCAAAAGAGCATATGGAATTGGACCGTCTTCCTTTCTCCTTGCTTTCCATATGCAGTCATTCACAACCGATACCCAATCGATTTTAATTTTCTTTTTAATGACATGCATCAGCAAAATATCGTCCCGTGACATTTGAGCATGGTTGTGCAACCTCGGTTTCAACATCCAGGCAATTATAAAGGAAATTAAGTGAGAGTTCTTTTTCATACCTCCCGCCAAGAATTTCTCATAGTTGGTGTTTGACGGAACCCTTTGACAGTCCCGAAATGTGGTCAATTCTTCAAAATCTCCAAAATTGAATGGCTGGGGTTTCTCTGCTCCAGTCCCGCTCAGACCCGCAGCCGCCTTCAGAGTTAGTCCGTCCAACTTAATCAGTTTGCCCTTCACCATAGATTGTATAATTCCTTCGTTAGTTGAGGCAAAGCAGAGAAATAACCTGATTAACTCAGGATAATAGGGACCATCCATTTCCAAGAATGCCTTCAGTTCCTGGTGCTCTAGAAGGGTTGGAAAGCTAAACCCCTCGTTCTTGAACCAATCAAGCTTCAACGTCTTCGGAGGAATGATTCTCCGACCGGCGTACCACTCAAAGTAGTATTCTTGAGCTTTCTCATCCATAAACCACTTCGTAATCAGCTGCCCAGAGGGAAGAGGACGCTTGCTCCCCCTCACTTCAAGCTTCCTTGGCCTTTTAGATGAAGATGCCATAGATGGGTCTTGAGAAAAGTGAAGAAGATGAGAGATTTGGGAGGATTTGAGAGGGTTAGGGTTTTGGAGAAAATGAGAGAATGAGAGAATGAGAGGTTATGAGTAGTGTTTTAATGCCCTAGCACGTTTTGGGTATAAGGGTAATGGGTAGTTTTAAGGGTTGGCGCGTAGATAACCGTTTCAGGAAATTTAAAAAATGCCCAGATAATCGATTATTTATGCAAATAATCGATTATTTGCATCAGAAAAATCACCTAAAAACCAAATCTGATATGAATAATCGATTATTTTAAGGATAATCGATTATTACAGAAGGTTGTTTTTCCTTATTCATCCCAGATAATCGATTATTTACAGAAATATCGATTATTCCAGTGGCCTTTCAGATTCCACTAATTAGATAATCGATTATTTCCCAAGATAATCGATTATTACAGTGACTCTTGAGTTCCTTCTTACTAGATAATCGATTATTACCCAAATAATCGATTATTTCAGAGACTCTTAAAATTCTTCATGTTCCAGATAATCGATTATTACCCAAGATAATCGATTATTTCCATGAATTACTTAAGATAATCGATTATATCTTAAGATAATCGATTATTCCAGAGAAGTTTCGCTTCTCTAAAATTTTAACTTCTCAAATTTCATCAAGTCTTTTTGTCACTTTTAAATACATTCTTCCACACATATCTTACTTCCATTCTCAAGGCATAATCAATTCAAACTTGATTCATTTATTATTCCCAACTCAATTCTCAATTGGTTGAATCTTTCCCTTGGTAGAGGTTTTGTAAAAATATCAGCTAATTGCTTGCTTGTTTCCACAAACTCTACTACACAATCATTCCTTTGAACATGATCTCTCAAAAAGTGGTGTCTTATCTCAATATGTTTAGTCCTTGAATGCAAAATTGGATTCTTGGTCAGATTTATTGCACTAGTATTGTCACACCTCAAAGGAATTTTGTTCAACTCAACTCCATAGTCTCTTAACTGTTGTTTCATCCAAAGAATTTGAGCACAACAACTTCCAGCAGCTATATATTCAGCCTCAGCTGTACTCAAAGCAACACAAGCTTGCTTTTTGCTATGTCATGAAACAAGTGCACTACCTAGCAAGTGACAAGTTCCACTTGTGCTCTTTCTATCTAGTCTACACCCAGCATAGTCTGAATCTGAGTAGCCAATCAGACTTAGTGAGACTCCCTTTGGATACCACAAACCAACATTAGTTGTACCTTTCAAATAATTAAGGATTCTCTTCACACTTTTCATATGAGATTCTTTAGGATTAGCTTGGAATCTTGCACATAGGCACACAACAAACATTATATCAGGCCTACTTGCTGTCAAGTACAAGAGTGATCCTATGATGCCTCTATATTTTGAGTTATCAACAGCAATCCCTTTCTCATCTAAGTCAAGATTGCAATTGTTTGATATTGGTGTGGCAACCTCCTTACACCCTTCTATACCAAACTTTTTCAACAGTTCATTGCAATACTTGCTTTGACTTATGAAAATTCCATCTTGCATTTGTTTAATTTGTAATCCCAAAAAGAAAGTTAGCTCTCCCATCATTGACATTTCAAATTCTCCTTGCATGGTTTTAGCAAATTCTTTACAAAGAGAGGTATTTGTAGATCCAAACACAATATCATCCACATATATGTGTACATACATTGTGTCTTTTCCAAACTTCTTAACAAACAATGTATTATCCACTTTTCCTCTTTCATAATCATTCTCAATCAGAAATTTGCTCAGCCTGTCATACCAAGATCTAGGAGCTTGCTTCAAGCCATAGAGTGCCTTTTTGAGCTTGTACACATGATTAGGATTCTTGAAATCCATAAAGCCAGGTGGCTGTTCCACATACACTTCTTCTTGTATCAGCCCATTAAGGAAAGCACTTTTTACGTCCATTTGATAAAGCTTGAAATTCTTTAGAGAGGAATAAGCAAGAAGTAGTCTAATGGCTTCAATCCTTGCTACAGGGGCAAAAGTCTCATCATAATCAATTCCTTCTTCTTGATTGTACCCCTTGGCCACTAGTCTTGCCTTGTTTCTTAGAATTATTCCAGATTCATCAAGCTTATTTCTGAAAACCCACTTGGTTCCAATAATTGGATAGTCTTTTGGTAATGGCACTAAATCCCACACTTCATTTCTTTCAAACTGATTTAGTTCCTCTTGCATGGCCATTAACCAATGCTCATCTTTAAGTGCTTCATCAATGTTCTTAGGTTCAACTTGTGACACAAATGCCATGGTGTTGCAAATATTTTTAATTGCACTCCTAGTTGAAACACCCTTACCAATGCTTCCAATTATGTTGTCCATTGATAAGTCTCTTGTGGTTTTCCATTCCTTAGGCAATTGTTCACATGTTTCCTTTGCTTTCTCAAGTGATACACTCCCCTTAGGCGCTTCATTAGGTTCATTCTCCAATAGGGATTGATCAAGCAACTCATTTAAATCTTCAATTTCAGTTTACCTAGTCTCTTGCTTATTTGACTCATCAAATACCACATGGACAGATTCTTCTACAACTAGAGTTCTCTTATTATAAATTCTATAAGCCTTACTATTTGTAGAGTATCCTAAAAATATTGCTTCATCAGCCTTTGCATCAAACTTCCCAAGTTTCTCTTTTCCATTGTTCAGCACATAGCACTTACACCCAAACACTCTAAAATATGAAATGTTAGGCTTCTTTCCTTTGTATATTTCATAGGGTATTTTCTTTAATATAGGCCGAATCAGAACTTTATTTAACACATGACAAGCAGTGTTAACAGCATCAGCCCAAAAATATTTTGGCAAGTTTGTTTCATTCAACATTGTTCTAGCAAGTTCTTCTAAGGACCTATTCTTTCTCTCAACAACCCCATTTTGTTGAGGTGTCCTAGGTGCTGAGAAATTATGGTTTATACCATGTTCCTCACAGAATTTTTGAAACAACATGTTTTGAAACTCACCTCCATGGTCACTTCTTATAGAGGTGATGTTTGAACACTTCTCATTTTGAACAAGTTTGGCAAATTTTCTAAAGGCATTAAAAACATCATTTTTGTTTGCAAGAAACATAACCCATGTGTATCTAGAATAGTCATCAACAATTACTAAGCCATAGTAGTTTCCGCCTAAGCTCATGGTTCTTGAAGGACCAAACAAATCCATGTGAATTAATTGCAAAGGTCTAGATGTGGAAATCTGATTTTTGCTTTTAAAGCTAGCCTTCACTTGCTTGCCCTTTTGACAAGCATCACATAGTTTGTCTTTTCCAAACTTGAGTTTAGGTAGACCAACCACTAATTCTTTCCTACACAGCTTATTTAGGTGATCCATATGAATGTGTGCAGCTCTCCTATGCCAAAGCCATATATTTTCTTCTTGAGTTATTAGACACTTAGTATTTGACATTGTTATGGAATGTTCTAAGTCAAGCATATATATATTGTCTATTCTTTTACCAATGAATCTGATTTCTTTACTCTTTTTATCACATATCAAGCAGCATGTATCATCAAATTTAATTTTAAAGCCTTTATCACTTAGTTGACTTATACTCAGCAAATTATGTTTCAAGCCATCAACAAGTAAAACATTTTCAATCAATGTTTGAGAGGAGGAATTACCAACATTGCCATGGCCAAGAATTTTTCCCTTATTATTGTCACATAGGTAACATACCCTTCTTCTTCAATTTCAGATTTGTGAATTTTGAAGGATCCCCAGTCATATGCCTTGAGCAGCCACTATCAAGATACCAAAGTAGATTTTTGGCCCTCAAGCATTCCTACAACAACAATTCAGAGGAAAAATTTAGGTACCCATGTGAAAGGTCCTTGTAGGTTAGTTCTCAGCCTTTGACTCTTTTCAACCCAAACCAACTCTCCATTTGGAACTCCATATTTCCTAGAATAACAGTTCCTAATTGTATGGCCTTTTTTGCAGCAATAAAAACAAGTTGTTTGTCTAGAAAAGTTGCTTTTGAATTTTCTAAAATTTTGACTTTCACAAAAGCTACTTTCTTTGACTTAAATGGCATGCTCATACTTTGGTTAAAACCAAGTCCACTCCTATCAAAAGTGTTTCTTTGTTTTCCCAAAAGAATGTTCAAGTTTTCATTTCCATTAGTGAACCTTGCAAGTGTAGATTTTAAATCAGCATTTTCTTTTTCAAAAATTTTGCAATGTTCACAACCATCTTTTGAGGAGTGAGCTTCACTAAAGTTAAACATAGTTTGAAGATTTTCATGCTCATGCTTCAAATCTTCAAGCTCTTGTTCAGCTTCAATTAAAGCATTTTCATACCATTTCAGCTTGTTTTTCAACTTTAAATTTAAGGCACCTAATTTGACAGCTTCTTCATGAATTTGTATAAAAGCTTCTTGAAGCTGATCATAGTCAGGATTGGATTCAAGGTCAGAGTCACTTACAATTGTGTCTTGTGCAGTTCCAGCCATCAAACACAAATTGTTCTCCTCACATTCGGATTCTTCACTTGTTGTGCTTGAGTCGTTGTCTTCCCAAGCAATATAGGCTCTCTTTCCTTTTGAATTTTTCTTAGACTTCTTCTCCTCTTGTTGCTTCTTTAAGAGATTTGGACACTCAGCTTTCATGTGTCCCGGTTTTCCTCATTCAAAGCAATTGAAGGAGGATGTGCTTGCTTCCTCTTTCTTGTTTGATTTTTTGTTGAATTTGTAGGGGGAATTTTTCTTTCTTCTAATGAACTTTCTGAACTTCTTCACCAGCAAATTGAAATTTTCGGTTTCGGAATCATCGGAGCTTGTTTCTTCACACACCTCCTTTCCTTTGGCAGATTTTAAGGCTTTCAATGACACTCCTTTACCTTTCTTATCTTGCTGCTCATGTTCATCAAATATGTGCAGCTTTTGCTCATGCTCCCTCAACTTCCCAAAGAGAGTGGCTAATGTCAAGGAGGTCAAATCCTTTGATTCTTCAATGGCTGTCACCTTTGCTTGCCATGATCTGTCCAAGCATTGCAGCACTTTTAAATTCAGCTCTTCCTTCTCAAATTTCCTGCCAAGGTCAACAAGGTGATTTATCAAGTGTGTAAATCTCTTTTGAAAATCAGAAATAGATTCACCATTTTGCATTTTAAACAGCTCATATTCTCTTATGAGAGTATGCTTTCTTGATCTCTTTACATCACTTGTTCCTTCATGAGTGACTTGCAAAGTATCCCATATTTCTTTAGCAGATAAGCATTGTGAAATTCTGAAAAATTCATCAATAGACAATGCAGATGTTATGATGTTTTTGGCTCTTTTATCATGTTGGGCTCTTTTCTTTTCCTCATCACTCCACTCACTCCAATCTTTTTCCTTAAGCTCACCATCATCATCTTTTTCATAGGAATATAGGGTCCGTTTTCTATAGCATCCCATACAGCAATATCAATAGCTTCAATGAAAATTCTCATCCTAATTTTCCAATAGACATAGTTTTCACCATTGAAAACAGGAGGTCTATGAATAGACACACCCTCACCATAGGGTAAGTTGTTGTTGGCCATTTTTGAAATCTTGAATAACTCTCAAGAACCTTGCTCTAGATACCAATTGATAGAAAAGAATGGCACAATCCAAGAGGGGGGTGAATTGGATTCAATGACCCTTTTAAAAATTTATCAGAGTATTTTGGATCTTAATTTCAATCAAAACTTTTCTATGACAGAATTTCCAAATGAAGCCCTCCTAAAGACTTGTTATGAAAATATGAATGCAATGTGCTCACTTGATTACACCATAATGAGGTTCAACAATAATGTTCAATTACAGATTTAAACCATCAAGATTCACACACACTTGTTAATCAAGTTTTATCTTCTTTAAAGTTCACCCAAGAAATTACACAAAGTAAAAGATAAGGTTGAAGAGGATTGCACAAGTCTTTTATACTGGTTCAGCCACTCCACATGTGACCTACATCCAGTCCTTAATCACCACCTGATTAAGATTTGTTCCACTATCTTTAAGCAAGAAGGTTTACAAGCACACACACATGCATATACTTCAACACAAAAAGATAATCACTTTCTTGACCCCAAGAAAGCACCCCTTGTAGAACCCACTACAAGAAACCTTATTACTTGAGAAACCCTTCTCAAGATTTTTCACAAAGATTCACAAAGAATAAAAGGAACGAATTCACCTGGAATTCTTGAACAAATCCTTATCTTCCTTTTTCAAGAATATGATGATGATGATCTTCTACCAAAGCTTTTCACAAACGTTTTCACTCTTGGATTTCACAAAGAAAACTCTCCAAGATGTCACAAAGACTCACAAAAACGTTTTTCACAAATTGATTATCAGTTCTAACTCATGTCTGAAGTTTCTCAAAGTTCAAACTATTTATAAAAGTTTCAAACACAGATAATCGATTATTTTAAAGAATAATCGATTATTTTGTTCTTCAGGTTTTCTGGAAACCAACCAAGAACAATTTAATCGATTATTTAGCTGGATAATCGATTATTCCAGAGAGTTGTTCCTGAAATAATCGATTATTTTGGCAAATAATCGATTATTACAGCAAGGCATTCCACTTAGCCTATTTGCTGAAATAATCTATTATATTTAACAATAATCGATTATTTTGAGTTAATTCTTAAAACTTCATTTTAAGCCTCAAAATAACTCTCCAATGTTTTTAACTCATCATCATCTACTCCCTACTTGATTTATATAAGTTTTGCTTATGCACAAAGCATACTTAGCACACACAATACAAAAATTCATTCACAACAATTTATTTCCTAAGTTCTATTACATAGCTCCATTTCAAAGCATTTCCTTGACTCTTCTTTGACTTTGTTTTTGTGTTCCAAGTTGTTGTTGTACACTTGTTGTGATCATCAAAACTCTTTAAGTCTTCAGCTCTCCTAAGCTCAACATTGTCGACTACTTCTGGCCCGTTGACTTCACTTATCAACACTAGTATTTTCTTATTAGCCTCTTCAGGCTAGCATTGAGTATTATCGTCCACTCCTGGACCTGAGTATTCTCGACCACTCCTGGCCCGCCAGCTTCACTCACCAGCGCTAGTATTTTCTTATCAGCCTTTTCAGGCTAGCAATGAGTATTATAGACTACCTTGGTCACGACCACTCCTGGTCACGAGTATTCTCAACCACTCTTGGTTAGCTAGTTTCACTCACCAGCTCTAGTATTCTTAAACCACTTTTGGTTTCCCAAGTATTCTTAACCACTCCTGGCCCGCCAGTTTCACTCAATAGCGCTAGTATTTTCTTATTAGCCACTTCTGGCTTGTAGTGAGTATTCTCGACCACCTCCTGGCTCGTCAGCTTCACCCGTCGACGCTAGTATATTCTTATCAGCCACTTCTAGCTAGCAGTGAGTATTCTTTGACTAGCCTCTCCAGGCTTTACAAGTATTCTTTCCCTAGTCTCTTCAGGCTTTACAAATGATAAATATATAATTTGGTTTGAGTGGTTGGTTTACTCTCACAGAGAGGATAAATATGTTTGCTAGACTTTCCAAGGTATGCAACCTTAGTTCTATAGAGATGTCATTTTGAGTGTTTGGTTTACTCTCACAAAGAGGATACATAGGTTTACAAAACTCACTAAGGTATATATTCCTAAGTTATACTTTGAACTCCTTAGTCTACAAAGATCAATACAATACAAAATTGTACATTTGACTATGAAAACTCTGTCTCTAGTTTCTTTGTTTCTTGGGCTTGATATCACTCTTTTTTCAATGCAAAAGCCAACCTTTCCAGGTTTGAAGTTGTGATATATATATAGTCTTGTAAAATTTTTCCGTTGCAAGTGTCCGTTAAAGTAGATGTAGTCATTCATGACTAGTTTGATCTTTCATTTAATGCTCAGGATCTTGCATTAAATGTTACTTCCCGTTCATAGACATTGCATGTAGTTTTCTTCGTTTATTAGCTATTGTGTCTGAGTTTAGTAGAGACCTAGGAACTTTTTTGTCCTTTTCTGGTCATGTAGCTATAGAGCGTTGTCCTTATCTAAAAAAGTAATGTACTTTTTCTAACACATGCATGTTTTTACTTTTGCGTGCTTTTCTTCTTCTTCTCTTCCTTTAATCACGCAATTATGTTGAGAGCTTTCATTTGATCGTAGACGGTGCCTGAGTTGTCCTTTGAGACATGATTCCTTATTTGCTTTCATGGCGTTCTTCGTCTATGTCTGTTAGTCCTATGCGTCTCAAGTCTTGACCTTCGTCTGAGCATTTGACATTGATGCTTTGACTTTCTTTTGGTCTGGTCAACATTCTAAATGGATAGTCTTTGTTTTTGTCTAAAATTCTTTTCAATCTGTGTTGTCCTTCGTCTAATGTGCAGTTGACTTTCTTCTAATCTTTGACCAATTCTTCCTCTGAGTTTTTGTGTTGTACTCTAGATTGTCCTTGACACACCTTCGTCTGATATTAAACTCATAGTCGCCTGGTGCACAAATCATACTTTATCTATTTAGTTGGCTTTATTTGACTAATTCTCATGATGTGCCTTGCCTTGACTGTTCTTCATCTAATGTTTGTACGGACTTCATCTGATGTTTAACCCATTTTTTGTCTTGTTCTAGATTTAGCCTTATTTTGGCCTTCTGTCTGATACTTCACGACTTCGACTTGTAGTAGATCTTGTCTAACGTTTGTTGAATGTTCTTCTGTCTTTTGATCAGACCTAATCTTGTTGCTTGACTAAGCATCATATGATTTTCATGTTTAGTCATCCAGGCTTCGTAGATCTTGTATTTAATGCATTGATCTTGCATTAAATGTTTCCTTGCCAAATCTGTGTTACGTGAAGTCTTTTGCACCATTTTTTCACCTCTATGTCTGACTTCAATCATAACCTAGGCATATCTGTACTTTCCTAGCATTGTAGTTGCAAAGGCGTTGTCTTTTACTGAATGGTAGGTGTACTTGCTCTAACACATGCAACTTAGACTTGTGGATACGCGCTAGTCAATTTTTCCCTTTTCTCTTCTTCTATTTTTAATGACTTCATGTGTTCTTCTGGGAATGTGGATGATAAGTAGTACTTCACGTTGTGACTTAGTAGACTTCAGACGCATTTCATCATTCTTCATTTACGTTTGGAAATTTGAGTCTCCATCTAGGATGCTTTGTCTTAGATTGTCCATCGTCTGTAGTCTTGTATCATCTGAGGTTTCATTATTTTCCTTCTTGTGCTGGGGTTGGTTTTGTTTGATTCCTTCATTTGATGCCTTGTAGATTTTACCCTTTATCTTGGTTGCTCGTACTTTGTTCTTTATTTTGCATTGTGTCTGTGTTGGGAAGGAAAGATTGAATTTGCTGTAATGCAAAGCTTGTAGTTTGTGGGTAGCTTTGTCTTGTGTTTTTATCCATCTTTTGATCAGACTTCATCCGGTGCTTAGCTCACTTTTGTCTTGGTTCTGGTGTAGAAAGTGGTACATGCATATACTCTTTTTTTTATCTTGCCTGTACTTATGTTTTTCTAAAACACTAACGCACTCGTTAGAAATAACAATATGCATTATATTTGTCTCATTCAAAACCTTGTTGGGAATTGCTTCGTTTGACTTAACAAATTATCCGTAGTTGGTAGCCCCCGATCCACAAGCCTCCAAGCAAAGAAGAGAGCTTTAGGACAGGCGGGGATAGACCATATTAACTTAAAGGTATCATGATCTTATGTAGTGACTAACTCAACTAATATGATCTACTAAGTAGACTTAACAAAGAACATCCCTGAAGACTCAGCCACCCAACTCCAAGAGTCACATTGGGAGGAGTTGAAGATGCAACTATTAATTTGCCACAAAAGTTGTTGCTCCAATGGAATTTCCCACTCAAATCTATTTCTCCTCCACATGGGGTGCCACACCCATTCTCCTTCCACCTCTCCCCCCACATCTTTAATAGAAGAATATTGTTGACCAGAGATAATGAACAATCTAGGGAACGCAAGTACAAGATTAATAGGCCCCACCTACTTATCTAGCCAAAATCTGACTTTAGACCTCACTCCAACTATCCACTCAATCAACTTATCGAACCAATTATCCTCCTCAACTCCACCACACACCATTAAAAGATCCCTCCACCATATAGAGTCCTTCTATGAGGAGGCTTGAGCGCACAGATTGTGTCCACCTCCGTACCTTGATTATAGAACCTAGGCCCACATAGAGTTGGATTGGTGGAAGAGATTCCATCTCCACTTAGCCAGCAGCGCTTTATTGAAGAATATAATATTTTTGACTCCCAATCCCACTTGTGCCTTAGGTAGGGTCACCTTATCCCAACTAATCCAACAAACCTTCTTCTGATCCCCGTCTCCACCACACAAGAAGTGCCTTTATAGGGAAACTATCTCCTTAGCCACTTGATTTGGGATTTTGAAGAAAGATAAATAATAATAAAAAAGAAGGAAGTTAGCACCGAATTCACCAGACACACCTTACCAACCATAGAGAGAACTTTATGCTTCCACGTCGCGGTTTTCTTCTAAACTTTTGAGATAATGGGTCTCCAGGTGGCCACATTCCTAGGATTTGCCCCAATGGGGAGGCCTAAATAGGAACATGGTAGAGATACAAGTGTACAATTTAACAGAAGTGCAAAATCCTTAACTAAGGCCTAATCCACACAAATGGAACCAAATTCACTCTTAAAAAATTTAACCTTTAACCCCAATACCACCTTAAAGCACATGATCATACTTTTTATCAGAAATACATTTTGCAAAGAAGCTTCTCCAAAGAAAATTATATCATCTGCGTATTGAACCAAGCTAACTTCAACCTGATTGTCTCTAACCTTCACACTATTAAATCTCTCATGTTTCTCTACTTCCCTCATCAATCCTGACAACCCCTCTACTACAACTGTGAAGATGAAAGGTGATGGAACTACTTGGAGATGGATGATGTTTCTTCAAGTTGAACCAAATAAAACCCTTATTCTCTTGAGGTTCTTCATGGCAAGGTAAGAATGAAGGAGTTTCAAGCTTCATAAATCTTGAAGAAGCAACAATGGTAGTTCGGTTTCTCTAGAAGGAGAGAAACTTGAGGAACCAAGCACAAAGGAGAAGTTCCTTTGTGAAGCTTCTAGGAGAAGTAGATTCTTCATGAAATTAGACTCTTGAAAATGAGAGAGAATTCTGAATTCTATTTCTCAAAATATGTCAAAAGTGATTACAAGAGTAGAAATTACAAATATATAGAGCTAGGTAGCTTAAGGAGCAAGCTAGCCTTAACCATGGTTCACTAGGAACCATGGTAAGGTTAGTTCACCTTCTAGGTGAGTTTAGAAACTTATGGAGCAAACTTCTCACTTAGCTTGCTTGGAAAGCAATCTAAGGAGAAGCATGTAGCACAAGCTTCTCAACTCCTTAAGAATTAGAAAAGCAATTCGGCCAAAGAGAAAGCTAAGCAAGGTGGGCGGCTAACTCAAGTTTTGCTCACTTTGATTATTTCAAAATGTTTGATCTGGTTTAGTTAGGTTCATCCAATGATGATGAAACCTAGCTAAATCAAATCTATGAAAAATTAGGAGCAAAATGAGTCCAATATGTAAAATTTTGCCTAGGCCCAATTCTGGCCCAATTACTAGTCACACCTTCAAGCATTGCTAAATGTCACCCTTCTTTTCCTACTGAAAAAAATAGAAAATGAGTGTATCAACAAAGGAGGTTAAATGGAGTCAAACTCTCCAAGTAACCCACCCTAGAATCAATATACAATGACTAATAAAAGAAACTAAAGTGTCTCACAAATACAAAGGTGAAAATAAGCCTATACAAGAGAACTATGTACAAGATATTTACAAATAGAACTATGTCTTCTCTTCATGATAGAGTGGTCCAAATTGAAGAGTACCTTGGGCTTGGAAAACCCACTGGTCTTCAAGGTGGCCATAGCTCTAGTGATTGGGCCCTTGGCCCATGGTCCATCATCCCATTCCTCTTGGTTCCTTCAATGTATCACCTCTTGGATTTCTTGGCCTTGGCCATAGTCTATCATCCCCTCCCTCTTGAAAAGGATTTGACGTCAAATCTCGAGGGTCTTCATGATTATTGGCCACACCTGCAAATATATAATACAATTCATTAGAGGTGATATTCTCAACAAATAAATGTGAAAGGTATATCCTAGAAGGAATCCTTTCATGGAACTTAAAGAAATCAATAATGATACTAGACCTTCTAATATAATGAATAGGATCCTCTCCTAAACATAAACTAGATATATTACTAAATCCTAAAAATGTGCTAAAACTAAAAATATAGCACACTAAAGACTTAATCCTAAAAACTAAAACATTTTGCCTAAAGTACCCTATGTGGTAACCTAGGCATTTCCTAGAAAATAAGGAAAATACTACTAAGAAATTTCCTAAACAATTTTGGATTATATTATTTGTTGGATAGTTATGAAAAGAATTTGTCACAAGGAACCTTGAAGGTTCATATCTTATATCCAACAAATAATATATTCCATAAATTGGGTGCATTATTGAAACAACTAAGGTAGGAAAAGTCCTACACAAAGGAAGACTATCTACCTTGGGCACCACCAAGGAAGTAGCATGAGAAGTGAAACTAAGTGAAGTCCACTTCTCCTTCACCAAATCTTGAAGATGAGATTCTTTTTCTTTAAAAATAATGGATTTGTGAATCTCTTCTTCAAGACTAGTGGCAGTGTAAGGGTAAGAGTTAAGGTCTTTATGAATAAAGAGAATATTTTTCGTAGGATTTCTAGTGATAAAGCAATTCTCTTTAATCATAACTCCCTTAGAGGATATTTCTTCCTCTTTACTTTTCCCTACTTTCTCTCTTTTTCTTTTGATTTTAATTTGTGCTTGATCCTCAGCCACTTGTTGAGGTAAGAGAGGATAAAACACAAATTTCTTTTCCTTATGAGTGAAGGTGATTTCATTAGTAAGATCATTATGTATAGTTTTCTTTTCAAATTGCCATGGTCTTCCTAACAAAATATGACAAGCTTCCATTGGTACTATATCACATAAAACTTGGTCCTCATACTTCCCAATGGAAAACTTAACCTTCACTTGTTGGTCAACTACTATGTCGCCATCCTTATTAAGCCATTGCAAATGATAAGGTTGAGGATATGGCATAGTAATTAAACTCAACTTGTTAACCAACCTAGTGCTACAACAATTGCACCATGAACCACTATCAATAATGAGAGAACAAGCATTATTTAAAACATTAATATTACATCTTGTATGAAAGATGTTCTCTCTTTGTGATAGGGTACCACTAAGTTGATTATGAAGGATTCTTCTAAGCATTAGGAGCTCTCCTTCAAAAGGGTAAACTAGCTCCACCTTGGACTTTTGAAGCTTTGTTTCAACCTCACTCTCACTTGAAGAGGAGGTAGTAGTCTCTTCTTGACTACTATAAGTGTCATGCCCCCTTAAGATCATGACTTTCTTTGTAGGGCATTGAGAAGCAACGTGGCCTCTCCCTAGACACTTGAAACATTTTATATCACTAGTCTTTGTGCTAGTGAGTGGAGTGATGAGACCTTTACCCTTGTCTCTATTTTTCTCTTTATTTTTAGCTAATTCCTTGAAGGGTTCTAACATAATTTTCTTTTCAAAAGATTTTTCCTCCTCCATGTAGTCCTTCTTATGAGATCTAGAGTGGGAGCTTTCTCTTTTAGAAGAAGATTTTCTTAACATTTGTTGTTCTACCCTTACACAAAGTTGGACGAAGTCATTTAAGTCCCTCTAGGGTAGTAGCTCCACTTGGTCTCTAATCTCTAAGTCAAGACCACTTAGGAATCTAGCTACAGTGGTGGCTTCCTCTTCTCTAATACATGCCCTCATCATGTATAGCTCCATTTGTTGCCTATATTATTCAACATTCATATCTTTTTGTTGGAGCCTTTGGAGCTTGTTCGTAAGCTCTGTTAGAAAAGAATGGCACAATCCAAGAGGGGGGTGAATTGGATTCTATGATCCTTTAAAAAATTTCAGAGTCCCTAGGATCTTTATTTCACTTAAACTTTTCTAAGACTGAATTTTCAAATGAAGCTTCTTTAAAGACTTGTTATGGAAGTATGAATGCTATGTGCTTTCTTGATTACAAAATAATGAGGTTCAAATGTAATACTCTAATTCAGATTAAACCATCAATATTCACACACACAAGTTAATCAAGAATTATCTTCTTTAATATCCAACCAAGAAATTACTCAAAGTAAAAGATAAAGGTAGAAGAAGATTGCACAAGCCTTTTATACTAGTTCAGCCACTCCACATGTGACCTACATCCAGTCCTCAATCAGCACCTGATCAAGATTTGTTCCACTATCTCAATGAAGAAGGTTTACAAGCACACACACATGCATATACTTCAACACTAAAGATAACCACTTTCTTGACCCCAAGAAAGTACCCCTTGTAGAAACTCACTACAAGAATCCTTACCACTTGAGAAACCCTTCTCAAGATTTACAAGTATTCACACAGAATAAAGGAACGAATTCACCTGGAATTCAGAAGCAAATCTTAATCTTCCCCTTTCAAGAATGTGATGATGATGATCCTTTCTCAAAGTTTTCCAAACACGTTTTTCTTCTTAGATTCACAAAGAATACTCTCCAAGATTGTCACAAAGACTCCACAAAAACTTTTTTCTCAATTTGATTATCAGTTCTAACTCATGTCTGAAGTTTCAAAAAGTTCAAACTATTTATAAAAGTCTCAGACGTAGATAATCAATTATTTTAAAGAATAATCGATTATTTTGTTCTTCAGGTTTTCTGGAAACCAACCAAGAACAATATAATCGATTATTTTGCTGGATAATCGATTATTCCAGAGAGTTATTCCTGGGATAATCGATTATTTTGGCAAATAATCGATTATTGCAGCAAAGCATCCCAATTTTCCTGTTGCTAGAATAATTGATTATATTTAACGATAATCGATTATTTTGAGTTAGTTTTCAAAACTTCGTTTTAAGCCTCAAAATAACTTTCTAACCTTTTTAACTCATCATCATACACTTTCTACTTAGCTTAGATATCGATTTTCTCATGCACACAGCATACACAACATAAAATCTCATTCAAAGCATTTTATTTTCTAAACTCTATTACATAGCTCTATTTCATAGCATTTTCTTGACTTTGTTTTTGTGCTTCCAAGTTGTTGTTGTTGACTCATATCTTGTGATCATCAAAACTCTTTTAAGCTTCAAGCTTCTCTAAACTCAACAAGCTCCCTGCCATAGTAAGAGGGAATGTGTCTCCTCCTTAATGCACTCCTAAGATCATTCCAATATTGGATAGGAGGATCATTGTGGAGACGCCTTTCTCTTTCCAAAGAGGTCCACCAATACATTGTATGCCCTTGAAAGCTAAGGGTTACAAGGGGCACCTTCCTTTCTTCACTTACCCTATGGCAAGCAAAGAGTTGTTCTACCTTCATCTCCCAATCAAGGTAGGCTTCCACATCATCCTTCCCAAAAAATTGAGGGAGATCCACCTTGGATTCCCTAGGTTTAATAATTCTTCAAGGGGAAGGTTGATAATGGTCACCCACATTAAGGCTTTCATTAGGATATGTGTATTGAGAGTGGGTGCTCCTACTTCTCCTCTTTTGTTTTCTCATGCTTTCTTTAAGTTTTTCCTCTTCTTGTTTAAGAAGTCTCAATTCTTCTTCAAGATAAGCAAGTTGGTCTTCCCTTTCAATTTTCTCATTTTCTCTTTGAAAGGCCTCTTGCTTTCTCCATAGTTTAAGGCATTTAAGCTCTTTAGTAAGGTAGAAAGACTTTTTGGAGAGCCATCACTTTCACTAGGATTAGAATCTAGAGACATTTTAAACAACAAGAATTTTTCACACAAAAATAGCTTTTAAAGAAAATAATATTTTTGGAAGTGCTAGACTTGGCACTTGGAGGTCTAAGAGTACAAATTGAACTTTGGAGGGAGGTGAGCTACTATCGAGCCACTTAATAACCAAGCCTCTTCAAGTAAAAATCTCTAAACCCCTTTGTACTTTTCCTTGCACAAAATGTTTTCACAAAGTTCTTTTCAAAATAAAAATAACAAGCAAGAACCTAATGTGTACAATTAAGCAATGCAATCAAGACTTGAAAACATAAATTGCTTGAAAACATAAATTGCATGAAAACCTAAATTGCAAGAAAACTTAAAGGCAAGAAAACATAAATTAGGCGTTTCAAAGAAATTAAACCTAGGTGAGAGCTTGGAAAGTACCAATGACTTCCAAGGACCACTCTCACAAGCACTACACGTTTTTACCTACTTGAAAACACTAAGGAGAGATGGAGATACACCAAAGGAACTCCAAGACACTCCTAATAAAGGCCTTTTACAAAAATGAGAAGTTGAAAAATTTACAAGAAATGGAAATGTAAATTTACACCAAATGAAATGCAAATTTATACCAAATGAAATGTAAATTCACATTCAAATGAAATGCAAATTCACTTGAAATGAAATTAATGGCTTCCACAAACACTTCAAGATGATACCCTTGTACTTGGCTTTCCACACCTTCAAAGAGGCACTCAACACACCTTAAGTTTCTGGAGTTATATAGGAAAAACTGAAAATCACAATTTATAAAGGCTACACCAAATGGTAGAATTAAAGAGACAAGACTAGAAAGAGTTCCAAAAATTGGCAAGCAAAAATTAAGGCACAAATGAAAGGCTAGCACACAAATGAAAAACCTAACAATGAAACTAGAGTAGATTACAAAATAAAATCTAAGAATACAAAACAAAATAAGACTCAAAGCAATAGTACAAGTGGCTGGACAGAAAAATTTAGAAGGCAAACATATTACAAATCCGAGAGCAATTCTAGTCAAAAATTCGTACTCCTTGGCTTTTTCTTATGTTCTTTTCTTTTTGTTTTCTTTTGTAACTTCTTTTTTTCTTTCTTTTTCTTTTTGACACAGGAGTTTAATGCCTTTTTATCATGCAATAATTTCGGATTTAACCATAAAATACTGCTGCCAAAAATTCCTCACAAAACAAGAGGTATTCAAGTGAAGTGTTCAACTAATGCTTCACAATTTTGTACTATTTTTAGGTCCAATTTTTAAGCACTTTTTCTTTTTCTTTTCTAATAATGCTTTTAACACACTAAAACCTATGTTTTGCCTCTTTCTTGACAAAACTTTTAATGTGACATCAAAGAAACCTAACTCTATGAAATTTGTTGGAACTAATAGCAAATCAAGAACTCAACCATGTAAAACAAAAGCACATATAGGTAGGCTCATATTTATAAAGCAAAAAGACGCACCAAATGTTTGACACAAAACAACACAAAAAAAATTTAGGTTAAACAAGCTAATCTAGGATTCAATGACATTCAAAGGACTACACATGAATCTAGACAAAACATATGATTCAAAAGATAAAGCATACACTAAACATAAGCAATGTCCAATCACGTACTCATGTTATAGGAATTGAGAGACTTAAGAAAAAATCAAAAGCACAAACACATGAACCTAGGTGCACAACACAAATTGATTCAAGGAATTTTGGAACAAGCAAAAATTATGAATCAATTACTTCATATGTGACATAAGGATCCATCAACATATTTATTAAAACTAGATCCATGCAGCAACACAAAGAGACATGTAAAAGGAGGAAGATACAACACGGATTCAAGAACAAAAGTTAGAAACACATAACCTCAAGAGCACCAAGGCTCTAGATACCAAAACTGATGGAACTACTTGGAGATGGTTGATGTTTCTTCAAGTTGAACCTGTGACACCCTCTACCCCAACATACATATACAGTAATTATAAAAAAAATAGAATTTTTCATCAATAAAAATCAAATTTCCAACTACGTAAGGGTAAAATGTTCACATTTATAAACTTAATCCAAATAACATGCCGGTAAAATTACAAAGAAATAAAACTGAATTTTCCAAAATAATTTAATAAGAACATCTTAAACTAATCCTATCTATGTCCCGATGTCACATGTCCTATCAGAGCAAAACCCAACATAGAAGCCTAAGCTTCATCACCAACATCCTCAGCCTCACACTGATGATCACCTGTATAATAGTCACAGCAAAAAAACACGAGAAAAGGGAGTGAGAAACATCTCACTCTGGCTCACAGTGTAGAAATGTACGCCGAATAGCCAAACACAAACAAAACAGGTATAACATAGATAAATTAATAATAACATCACACTCATCCAAGACATAAACCATCACTTTATCACATAACATTAAAAATGCATAAGTATGGACACGGACTACATATTATCATGCATGTGGCGCCAGTAAAACATCACATGGCATATTGCCGCTAGCAATACACGAAGAGTAGTCTAAGAGTACATGCTGGGTCACACCCTCTGCGCACTCTCACTAGAAGGATATACTACCAGAGTCTCGTCGGGATAGCTAAGCCGCGCAAGATACATCCCATGCACACAATGGGCGAGACTGGGACTTCCAAACCGAGCTATCCCCAAGGACTAATCCCCAAAGCTTTTACACTAGGGGGCCTTCTCGGGCGGTGTATTCCATATCGTACCCTTAAAACACTTATGCAAATGATGCATGTCAATCAAGACTCTATGCATTCTCATATCACATTATCATGTCTCATTCTCATATCACATTATCATGTCTCAACACATCTCATTATCACATCTCCTCATTACATTTGATCATCACATTGGCATTATTACATCATATTCACAATTTTCACTGAGCACTTTTATTCATATCAGAACTCATATATTTGCAAAGGTAAACATATATTCATACATCTCGTACAACAAAGAATACAACAGAACAATCAGAAGGTAAAACAGAAAATATTATAAATATGCCTATTTCTCATAGGATTCCCACAGGAACCCACAGAGCAAACTAATTCATATCAAAACTTATTTATTTTCAAAATTAGACACTTATTTACACTCTATAAACATTAAAGAATTCAACAGAAAATTCAAAAGGTAAAATAGAATACATTTAAAATTTGCCTGTTTCTCATAGAACCCACAGAGCACTCTAATTCATACAATAAACATTTAAAATAATATAATTTACTTATATAATTACTCTTTAAACAATCTCCTCTTACAATCACTAATTCATTCCCTTAGGGTTTCCCATAGGAACCCACAGAGATCTCAAATCATATATTTATTTACATATAAAAAGAGCAAATAGAAGAAACAAATATAATTGGGAGAAACTCCTCATAAAGAAGCATACAACAAATACAGGATTGAGGGCCAATCCCACTACCCAGCATACAATCCCACACCCAGAGCGAGGTTTCTCACTCCCCCTTACCTGGATGAGCAGAAGACAAAGGTGTTATCTAAGGTCGTTCCTGAGTACTCTTCCTTAGAGCTCTTTGTTTCTCCTTTTTTTTCCCTAACCCTTCATAACGTAAATGAGGTAGATAGGGTTAACGCTACCTGACTCCTTAAAATTAATCCATTGGGCTGGGTCAACCCAACCCATTTTCCTTCTCTTCTAACCCACTTCTCTTTTTCCTCAAAATAATTAAATAAAATAAATACATGTACATTATAAAATATTTTTCCTCTATAATAATAATATATTTCTGACCCAAAATATAATAACATAATTTCAATAACAAAATATCATATAAAATCAACCTTCTCATAAAACATATAAATATTTATTTAAATATGCTAATAAAAAATACTTATTTATTACGTACAAAACAATTGTCCAAAATAATAATTATTTAAAACGTACAAAATAATATTCTTCTATAATTATTAAAATAATTATGACCAAATACCATATAATAATAATAATTATTATAATAATAATAATAACTTTATTGAAAACTGGGGTGTTACAGAATCAAATAAACCCCTTCTTCTCTTGACGTTCTTCACGGAAAGGTAAGAATGAAGGAGTTTCAAGCTTCATAAAGCTTGAAGAAGCAACAATGGTGGTTCTATTTCTCTAGTAGGAGAGAAACTTGAGGAACCAAGCACAAAGGAGAAGTTCCTTTGTGAAGCTTCTAGGAGAAGTAGATTCTCCACGAAATTAGACTCTTGAAAATGAGAGAGAATTCTGAATTCTATTTCTCAAAATATTTCAAAAGTGATTACAAGAGTATAAATTACAAATATATAGAGGTAGGTAGCTTAAGGAGCAAGTTAACCTTAACCATGGTTCACTAGGAACCATGGTAAGGTTAGTTGACCTTCTAGGTGAGTTTAGAAACTTGTGGAGCAAGCTTTTCACTTATCTTGCTTGGAAAGCAAGCTAAGGAGAAGCTTGTAGCACAAGCTTCTCAACTCCTTGAGAATTAGAGAAGCAATTTGGCCAAAGAGGAAGCTAGGCAAGGTGGGCGGCTAACTCAAGTTTTGCTCACTTTGATTATTTCAAAAATATTTTATTTGGTTTAGTTAGGTTCATCCAATGATGATGAAACCTAGCTAAATCAAATCTATGAATAATTAGGAGCAAAATGAGTCCAATATGTAAAATTTTGTCTAGGCCCAATTCTGGCCCAATTACTAGTCACACTCTCAAGCATTGTTAAATGCCACCCCTCTTTTCCTACTGAAAAAATAGAAAATGAGTGTATCAACAAAGGAGGTTAAATGGAGTCAAACTCTCCAAGTAACCCACCTAGAATCAATATACAATGACTAATAAAAGAAACTAAAGTGTCTCACAAATACAAAGCCAAAAATAAGCTTATACAAGAGAACTATGTACAAGATATTTACAACTAGAACTATGCATTCTCTTCATGATAGAGTGGTCCAAATTGAAGAGTACCTTGGGCTTGAAAAACCCACTGGTCTTCAAGGTGTCCACTAGTCTTCAAGGTGGCCACAACTCTAGTGATTGGGCCTTGGCCCATGGTCCATCATCCCATTCCTCTTGGTTCCTTCAATGTATCACCTCTTGAATTCCTTGGCCTTGGCCATAGTCTATCAAAAGGGGCCAAGGGATCACCTTGTGTTAGCCCCCTTTTCATTGGTAATTTGTTCGTGGGGCTATCGTTAACTAGCACTAGGAGATAAGTTGTATTAAGACACTCCCTGATCCATCCAATCCATTTAGGATTAAAACCCAAGTTCTCAAGCATGTACAATAGGTACTCCCAAGACGCCGAGTCATACGCCTTCTCATAATCAACCGTAAAAAATATGATAGGTTTTTTTCATCCTTATAGCCTCATCAATAACCTCATTAACAACCAGCACACTATGTAGCATATTCTTACCTTCAAGGAAGGCGCTTTGTAGCTCATCAATAACACTCGGCAACACTTGACCCTATTGGCAAGAACTTTGGCTAAAATCTTGTACATCAGCCAACCAAAGATATGGGCCTGTAATCCTCAAGACTTTGTGGTTCTTACTTCTTTGGTATGAGAGTGATGAAGGAAGAATTTGTGCCCCTAGGCAATCTCCCATTGTGATGGAGTTCCATAAGAAAGCAACAAATATCCCCTCTTAAAGTTTCCCAAAATTCCTTTAAGAATTTGAAATTCACACCATTAGGACTCGGGCATTTATTGTTATCGCACTCCCAAACTATAGATCGAATCTCCTTTTCAGAAAATGGAGTAATGAGCAATTCATTATGATCTTGGTAAATTGATCTAAAATGTATACCATCCAGTCTTGGTCTATTTGGCATTTGTAACATCTAATAGTATAAATATTAATCCCAATATTATACGTGTATATATATATATATATATATATATATATATATATATAATATTCATAGATTGAAAACACATGTATATTATTAATAATATTATACATAATAACAAACTAAAAATATTTACCACCAGGGGCGTAGCTACTTACTTTTTACCTATATATTACAATATTTACAGGTTAGACTGGTACTTGATTATAACTTCTTATATCTCACATACAATTTTAATATTTACATTACATATTATTTACAATACGTACATATTTACATACCATAGGATTCACATGATTTGCAGGGGGTAAATAAAAAGTAACAACTATAGGTCCATCTATCACAATTGGAATTTCTTGGTTTGGAGAAAAGGTGAATGAAGACACAGCTACTCCATTGAAGGTAACTGAGTTTGCTAAAGCATCAACACTCCATGTCGTACCAGAGAAAACTGCAGAGATTACTAAAGAGAAAGGAGCTAGAATTGCTAGAACGTCCATCTATATTTATTTATTTATTTTTATAAATTAATTACATATATTACACAAGGAGTGAGAACAATTATCTAATTAAATATTAACAATTACATAATATGCATAGAAATATTTAATACTAATAATTATATAGTAATTCTTCTTGATATAAAAATTTGAATTATACTTGTAGTTACTGGTCAGGATAAATAAGCATTATCATAATATCAACCAACAAAAGGATTTTTCACCTTAAATTCTTACTCATTTAAATCTCCCAGGTCAAACCTCCAACTACAATTTAATTCAAACTTTCATTCTTATGGCCAAAGAATAATATTTATCTTTATAAATGTATGAAAAAAAAATAACAAGAAAAGTTAAAGATATTTTAACAAAACTATATTATAGTTAATCATAAAAATAATTATGCTAAATAAATTTGAATATTTATCATTATTTAAGATTTAATAAAATAATATTTACGTAAATAGAATATATTAAATAGTATCAATCAAGTAAATGACAATGATAATCATTATAAAATAATTAAACAACATAAACTATGAACACATTATTAATTATTATGAGTAAAAATTATCATAGATTAAGCAAATAAGTGAGGTTAGGGACACCTCACTAAGTAAATATACACAAAATATAACATAATTAAATAAACATAGTAGTGTGATTGTGCTATTTATAGAGGGTGTCCAATTTTTTTTTGTTTCTTGTTCGTATTGCATGTGATTGTGTTATTTATAGAGGGTGTCATGTAATGCTTATCTACAATATTCACTTATTTGCACACACTTATCTACTTACTTAACAAATTATCTCTGTTGCACATACTCATGTAGATTCTTTATTATTAGAGATTTTGAATAAAAATTTATTTAATTACTATTAAAAATATATATAGAGACACGACATGACTTGAACCTATGACCTATATCTTATGATCTCTATGCATTATAGAACAAGGCACTGAACCATTCTATTTTATATGTATATGTTATTATATACATTATAATAAGTTGTTATCTAATTATAAAATATTATAATATAATCATACATATATATATATATATATACATATACATATATTTAATTTTGAAAATATAAAAATTTATAAAATAAAACACTAGTATTTATCTATTTATTTTTAAATATAATAACTAAAATCTAAGAATTTTAAAAAAATTAAGATAATGATAATAAAATTGTGAATAAATGTTATATGATTCTATTTTATTAATCAGATCATAATAATTATAAAATTAAATATTATATAATTCTATTTTATTTTACTGAAAATTTTATAATAAAAATTTAATGTATTTTAATTATATAAAATATTGTACTTATTTTCTAATATATATATATATATATATATATTATTTAGACTACTATTTTAAGAAGAGTATAATAATAGTAAAATTGAGAATATTTTATATGAAATTTAAGACATTACAATTCTCCCCTACTTAGAGAAATTTCGTCCTCGAAATTTTTATTGCTTAAAATAAATAAGGATAATTTAATACTGTTGAAGTCTCCAACTAGGCATCAGAGAGATACATAACTAGCACTCTTCTTTCCATCTATCTCACCCTATAGTTCCCATTTTAACACTAATTGACATAGGACATAAACATCGACAACCACAATTTGCACACCATTATCTTTCCAGCTACCTACAATACCTAGAAATCCCAAACCTTCAAGCTGATTGACCAAATCAAACTTGTCTTTCCTCCACGTAGTTAATAGACCACCCACCAAGTTAATGGCAGGAACCACCCTCCAATCACAATCCTCACCCCCCCATAGTGAAAAACATACCTCATTCGTTATAACCTGTTTCTTAGTTTCCTGCAAGCACAAGATATGAGTGTCTTCCTCAATTATCAATCTTCTAATATACCTCTGCTTGATTTTCCCTCCCATCCCCCTTACATTAAGAGTCATCAACTTCATGATCTACCATCCATATTACCCACCCGTGACTCGTCAATTAACTTATGCCTCTCCTGTTAATCTTCTGACTCTAGATTAACCAATGTTTCTATGATATGTTCCTCCTCACCATTAAAAGCCACACCTAATTCCTTGCCAATTTCTCAGACCCGCTTAGCCTCCATGACCTCATCTTTTAGCCAGAACATCTTATTGCAATTTCTAATATTTCCATCAAAAATTGAATTGCATAACGAAAGAACTTCCTACCTAACCTTCTTCGATGTTGCTTGACAAAGGCAACCCGTTTACCCTTAATGGGTTGCAGCTTGGAGATAGGGGTGTGATTCCGGTCTGCCACGTCATTTGGGGAGAGAAGAGAATAAGTCAATGGGGAATTAGATGAAACAGTAGCAGATTGGGGATTGAGATAATCCACCACTCCCAGATTCTCGTCGGCATCTTCGTCAACTTTAGTTTGCATCCCGACTAGAGACTCTGCCATGATGGTTTGGCTTGGAGCGAGTTCTATAGGAGACATAGATAGGCCAAGATTAAACAACCCATATACACTATTCATAAGTGAATTACCACTTAAGCTTAAGCTAGGCCTAGATGCATCTGTCACACAACCAACGATGGGGCCCACTTTAGTTGTAGCCTCCAAAAATTGATTACCACCTTTATAGCAAAGTTCAAACCTTGGTACACTATAATCATGACATTCGTCAAACGCATGCTTTCCTGCCCCCTAAGTAGATCGTTCTCATGAGATCTGATTGCTATTTTTTTCTTTAAGATAGGCGAACCCTAACCTGATCCTCCACCAAGCAAATCTATTTTATTGTCAAGTCGTCCATCCCAAAGCATTGTTGGTACGCTTCCCCCTTTACACCCCATCGCATGAGTCATTCTTTGGTCATTTTCATTGTCATCCACCTGTTGGGTAAGAACCATAGGATAAAGATTCAAATTGCTTCCCTCTTTATCCATACAGCGTTGAGTCGCCTGTGTAGTGTTCTCCTCCTCCACACTCATATTGTCTTCATTTTACTTCGATGATGACGAGGTAAAGCTCAAATCTGCATCACTTTCATTAGATGCCACTGACATATCAGGATTATATCTCATCCAGCAACTACATTGGTTAACCGAGGTAGTCAACTTTTCCTGAATACAAATACACATGATTACACCATTGAACTTTGCCATAAAATGTGTATTAACTAATTGAAGAGAAGACGTTTTAATAAGAAATCTAGTTGAGTCAAGTCTATTAAAAGAGGATCGATGTTTCATTATCAATAGCAACCAAAGAGCCAACTATTCCCATAGCTTTGGAAAAACACTCCTCACCCCAGACATGAACAGGAATCCTAATGCCCTGGACCCAAACCAATCTATTTCTAGGAATGAAATTGGGCTCCCACCTTTGGATTGAGTGTAAGAAGTACCAAAAAATCATTCTCTTGATTCATATTGTTCAACATTTATTCATCAACACCAGAAATCAACACCATATCATCCCCCATATATTTGACTTTAACAGTTGCCACATCATGTAAAAGTCGGGCCTCTTTTAATCTCTCAAACATTTTTAAATCCCTTAACTTTCCAACCCAAAAATCTTTTAGCCAACGTGTATTAACCTCTATCCCCATAAAGGATGCTCTGTTCCATTTGTCTTGCGTAGTCGATTTATGCCTCTAGACCCATTTTCCTCCCTCTACACCTTTCACACCTATTTGAACTGCTTTTGCATAGGACTTCAGGTTGACTTGTGGTTTAGGGTTTAGGGTATGGGGGATGTTGCAGATACCAATGATGATCATCATCATCCATCATATAACATAAATGCACAAAGAGCCATGATTGCCAAACGAGGAGGAAGTAGCAGCAACAGATGCAGCAAGAGATGTACTACGTATTTCTTCGGTAATATTCCTAAAGCCTACAAAGAGTATGGTATGTGGAAAATATTCCAACAATTTGGGAAAGTGTGGGAGGTTCTAGTGGCTAGGAAAAGAAAAAAATAGGGCCAAAAATTCAGTTTTGTTAGGTTTCTGGACACCTTTGATGCCAAGAGACTCGAAGACCAATTAGATAAAATTTATATTGGTAATGCTAAGCTGTATGTCAACCTGCCAAAGTATCTGAGGTGTAGTGCCTTGTAGGGTGAATGCGAAACAAAAAGAAAGGTTCTCCTCGCAGCGGGTCGTCCAAGGGCGACTTCCTTCACAGCGGGTCGACCAGGAGCGGTGCAAGCGAGCAGAGTTTCAACCCAACCACATTTCTTTCTCTGTTTGCAAGCTATCTTCTTAATTTTCTTTAGGGGTGGGAAAATAAACTGCACTAAACTGAACTGTTAAAAACTATATTAAACTGAAAAGTAGTTCAATTAAACTGAACTGAACTGAAAATTAGATTACAAAAACTGAACTGAACTATTTTTTATTCTATTAAACTGTACTGTACTGAACTGTACTGAACTATACTGAACTATAATATGAACTAAACTGAACTACTCTGCATTTTAATCTATTTCTGAACTGCACTATTTTCGAACTAAACTATTTATGAACTGCTTCTAAACTGTGCCGAACTGTTTATGAACTATACCAAAATCTGATTATTCAGCTGCCTTGTTGCCCTTGTACAAAATCTGTTTATGAACTGTATGGATGTATGGGAGTTTCTCGCATGTGACAGAACCCGGATTGAAAATATAAAATCCTTAGCATCTGTTCTAGATTTAGGGACAAAATCTATCACTAACTAATATGCATGGGAAAAATTACATACGAGACAAAATCAGTACCAACATATTTGCAGTTTTCTTTATACAATATATAATAACAGTTTTGAGTGGATACCTCAATAAAGGAATTCACGACCAACCCAGCCGCAGAGCAATCAAAAACATAAATTGATGGGGTCTTCAGCCACGAATCAAGTTCACTGATAGCTAAGGGGATATACTGCGTATAACTCTGAACAAGATATGACAAAGAATGAAAATAAGATTTATTTGCAGTTTAGTTTTTATCAGTTATTATCAATTTATCATAGAAAAGTCAGAAGCATAAAAATTTGCCCTTTTCCAGTATAATAATTATAGTCAACTTTTAGTTCTCATAAACAGAACAATCAGCCCTTATTTGTCAAATTGTCCTACATTGTCAATATGAAGAAAGCAACATTTGATTTATCAAATAACTCTCACTTTAAGAACCAAAAAGAACAAAACGAACATTGACCTTGTTGAAGACCCAATATGAACAAAACGAACATTTGATTTTTCTGCAGCATTGAAACAGGTACGCATCAAAAGCTGTTTACACCATAACCATCATTGCAAGCATACATCACAAAGACTACATAATCAATTTATCTCATTTGTCATTCACCAAGCCACAATTAACTCTAAATAATTTGGCTGGGGATCAAAAAGTTAATAATGAAGAAAAAGTTGAACAAGACAAGAATGAACCAAAGACTCCAACCATACAAATAAATGAAGAACAGCACACTACATGTTTTACTGCCAAAAAACACATTTTACAATTGCTTTGGATTGATAGCAATATGAACTTGTAAAAACAAACAGTTACTAACCAAAATACATATATAATATTATTAAGAAACATAAAGTTATTTCCAAACATTTAGAGAGCAAAAAGGTGCAAAAAACACTCGAATCCATGAAGTAAAAGAAGTCCTTTATCAAATGGGGAGGAAATTTATCTTTTAGATGATACAAGCCCACCCTTATCCCCCTCAACCCAAAAAAAGAACCAATAGTAAAAACATTAACAGAAAAATAAACCATAGCACTAAAAACAGTCATCCAAACCAATCAATGTCACCATAAAGGCCATTGTGATTCACAACATTTCACACTTCATCATGTAAAGTTATTTCAAAAGCAGAAAGAAATATGATGTTTTACTGAGGTGAAATGGAGAACCATATCATTCTTCATAGTTGAACCTCAAGTTAAATCCAGTATGGTAATAAGACATTTCAAAAAAATTTAAATGTCAGTCAGCCAGAGTATATGGAACTTCCGTGCAAACAAAAATTTCAGAACATTAACTGTGATTAGCTGCTTATGTTGAAGAAGCCTCAATTTTTTTGGCAAAAAAACAATGGCACTAATTGTAAAAAGGAAGAGCACCGGAGAGAATAAATAAAGATCATTAGCAATAGAAAACTACTAAAACAAAATTTCTAGTAGATACAATCAGACTAGGCGGAAGTTAAATCACCACTTTTCACAAAAAGAAAAACATATATAGTTAAATTTAAAACTATATATGTTTTTCTCACCAATATCGCAGAACTTAATCTTTGCACTAACTCACTAAATTATATAGGTTTCTCATAAACAAAAAAAAACATAAAACTATAAGTTGTATGTTCAAATATGTAGGTTCTCCCATGAACAACAAAATCAAAAAATTAATACATCTTCAAATATAAGTTGTATCATAAAATAAAACTTATCAAGCACATCTTCAATCATCCAAATGAATAACCCTTCCAGACTATGATCAATGCATCTTGTACAAAATATGATGGTTTGTCTCTCATTTTTGTTGCATTATTAGGAAGAAATAATTGTAAAATGCAAGTCAAGGGGGGAAAAATCTGAAATCCACTATCAATCACCAAGAACAACAAATTAACAGTATGTTTGATCCTCTTCTCACTTCTTCGTTTCAACAACTGTTTTCTAAATCAATTTTCGCAGAAAATAAACACACTTCACAACAATAGAAGTGCAGAACACCCTCAAATAAAAATTCAACACCCAGATGAAGATAAGAAGCCTTTCACACATAGAGAAGGTGAGTGAAGGAAAATAAAAACGAAACTGCATGACCCATGTTTTTACTTAGAGAAAGAAAGGTGTTAGAATACTTACGAATGAGCACTTTTGCACAAAGGGAAGATTGCATTTTCGCATTTACCTTGCGGTGCGGTGGCTGGTGTGACGTGTGAGTTAGGGATTCCGGATTCGCGTACGAGAGCCAAGCGCCGTGACCGTGCCTGCGTGCTTTTATTTTTTTAATGTGTAGTTATTTACAGTTAACCAAACTGTAACTTAAATAAGTTCAGTTTTTTAAAACTGAATTAAAAAATAGTTTTATTTAGTTTTATTTTAAATAGTTTTAGTTTTTTAGTTTAAAATAATTCAGTTATTTAATAGTTTTAGTTAAGTTTAGTTAATTTTGCCCAGCCCTAATTTTCTTATTGATATGGTTCTAGAGTTGTAAGCTTTATAGTGCAATAACAATGGATACAACCTTAAATCAATCAAGTCCATATTATGTCCACCAAACGAAAGTCTTACTATCTAGTAGTTTCACTATCGTTGAATAGAGAAAACTATCACATATGGGCTTGATCTATGAAACATGCCTTGATTTTGAAAAATAAATTCAAATTCATCGATGGAATAATTGAAGTTCCAAGTATTTGTGATCTAAATTATGAAGCATGGAATCTGAAATATGTTTGGAGTTCCAGAAAGTAGTGTTAAAAAGTGATGCAAATTTGAAAAAGAAAAAGAAATTTTTAGAAATTGGTAGATATAGCTTGAAGTATCTAGAAAACGCTATAATGATGTAGACCATGCAGACTTGAAAAAATCTTAAAAATTTACAACCTCACATCATCATTTGAGTTGGTACATTAAGCTTGTAAATAGGTTATCCATGAGCAAGTATAAATATACATCTCCACCAAAATGAATTAGACCTTTCTATCAAATCAATTATCAACTTTTTTACATTATATTTTCAAACAAATTTTTCTTCTACAATTATTCAACTACTACCAATTTAATATCTCTATCTTTTTAATTAAACTATCACATTTATAAATTCTATCAGTCATCTATGGTCAACCACTGCGCCTGAAGAACTCTTCTAATGGAAATTTAACTCACTTTTCTACTCGTTTTTTCATTCACAATTGACGTGTCCTCTAGAACCAACTACGGTGCTGGATTTACCTTCTACATGGCACCCCTTGCCTACTCGATTCTGTCGGATTCACTTGGTGGTGGTCTTTGGAACATACCTAATGGAAGCCTTGACATTCACCTCTTTGGAACAAGAAGAGCATTGACATGGGGTGTGAGATATAAGATAGCGTTAGGTGTGGCTAGAACTCTTCGTTATCTTCATGAAGATACTAAGTTAGGTAATGTTTTGTTAGACACGAATTTCAATACTGAGTTTAGTGACTTTGGGATAGCAAAGTCGGAGGATACAAGATTGAGATCTCACAACACTATCAAAATATATTATTAACGATAATTTATTTAATATCAATAAATTAATTATATCCATTTTATTTCCTAATAAAAATATTAATAACTAATAAATAATAGTTACTAAAATATATTTATATCGTACTAAAATTTACTATTAGCGACAATTATTTAATGATAATAAACTAATTATCTCTATTTTATTAATAAAATATTAATAGCTAATAAATAATAATTATTAAAAGTATATTTATGAGAGTAATTATTGAAAATGATCGATAAAATCTAAGAGTAACTTTTAAAAAGTATATAACTGAAAGATAATTATTACCTTACAAGCTGATTTTGTAAAATTTAATTAAACTTATAACTCATTATTCTAATACAATGATATTAGCTCACCTATGATTTATTCATATATCGGGCTCAATGATGCTAGACTTGAGAGGTATTTTGGGAAAAACTCAAGTCTTAAATAAACTAAAATTAAGACAATTAAAAAGTATATAAGTAGTGTATAATTATCATCTTACAAATCTCACATCAACTAGAGATACCCTCACCTTACAAATTTCATATTGACTAGAAATACGACAATTAAATAGTATATAAATTATGAATCATTTCTTAAATTTTTAGTGACAAAAATAAATAAATGTTGATAAAATATTTTGTAGTTATTTATATTATCACTAAAAACAATATTAAATATTATTAAAATTCCATTTTGATATACCGAAAGGTGGTGGGTACATAGGGGTAATATAATCATGTGCCTTTGACAAATTAGGTATGGAAACACAATGTGGGAGAGAATATTTTGAATGTCATCGATGAGGAACTATAGAAGGATTTTGATGTGAATGAAATGACATGCTTGGCTACTGTGGGACTATAGTGTACCCTACAAGACCATGAGAAAAGGCCAAGGGCAGAATAGGTTATAAATGTTCTCAAGCAAGAAACGCCATTGCCAAAGCTTTCTACATGCATGACATGCTTGGTTGTCATTCTCATCCTACCAATTTTAGCAGTACGATATAAATATATTTACATGATTGGATGTCAATATATTTTTAATTTAATTATCTATCATTCTCTTACCATATAAAGAGTAATTATATATTGTTTGATGGAAGAGGAAAGTGAAGTGATTGATGTTCTTCCTTTTCCTTCTCCAATTGTCACGATCTTCTTCCTTGAGACTTGATTCCGAATTGAGGATCTAGAATTGAAGACAAGTTTGAGAATCTAAGCTAAGAAGGAAGTACTCTAGCAATACTCACAAAGGAATGCTCACGGCTAAGCTTAGAACTCTAGGATTCCTAAGGCTAAGCAAGGCACTCTCGGTGACTTTTGGGAGAGAATAGCTAAAGATGAATTTCAGAATTCTCATATATGTCAAAAGTGAATACAAGAGTGAAGGCATGCTACTTAAATAGGCAGGGATCCAAGTCACTTGGCGCCAATTCACATGGCATGTAATTGGCACCAAAATTTGAATTCAAATGTAATTAGAATTCAAATTTTCAGCCCCCATGTGCATGTCCCTGAATTATGGCTCCAAGATGCATCTAAATTACATTTAACAAGCATTTCAAGTTGATTTGGGCGTGCACATGTTCAGCCACCCATGGCTTAAAACATGTGACCCAAATTCAACTCAAATGGCTCCTAAATGAAACTTAGATTTGGCATCACTTAGCTATTTTAGTATTCCTTCAAATTTCCTAATCTAAAGGCCCAAATACAATGGCCAATCAATCACAAGTAATAGGAAATAATAAAAGAAGCAAAATGAGTCTAGTATTGGGTACCAAAATACCCAAGGCCCAATAAGCCCAAAAATAGGCCCACTAAGCCTATGGCCTAAAACCCTAATCTAGATGGTACAAAATATGATACCAAAATATATGAATCCTATACTAATATTATATATACAAATAAAAGACAATGGAAATCTTAGGATGTGGCCCATGTGAGGAGCAACTTGGGCCCACCAGGCCTATCGAGCTCTGAACTAGCCTAAATCTTTATGTCTAACTCATTCCTCTTAGGTCTTTCAATGTGTCACCTCTTGACCTCTTGGCATGATTCCATCATCCCCTCCCTCTTGAAAAGGATTTGTCCTCAAATCACAATGGTCTCTATGATAGACGTCATCACCTACAATAATAATAAAATACCATACAAGAGAGGTGACATATTCAAATGGTAAGATTGGAGGATACACCCTAAAAGGAGTCATTCTATAAATCCTATCAAAGAAATTTACACTAATGAAGATAGACTCTCTAAGGTGAGGGATAGGATCCTTACCTAAGCAAAGTCTATGTGTGTAGCTAAAACCCAGAAATGTGGTGAAACTAAGACTATAACAATTCAAAGAAGTAGTTCTAACAACTAAAGTATCTTGCCTAAGGTACCCTTGTTAGAAAAGAATGGCTCAATCCAAGAGGAAGGGTGAATTGGATTCTATGACACTTAAAATTTTTTCAGAGTTCTAAGGATCTTTATTTCAACTTAAACTTTTCTAATATGAATTCTCAAAGAAGTTCCTTGAAAGACTTGCCAATGGGAATGAGTCTTATATGCTTTCTTGATTAATCTTGATTAAGTTCAATGTCAAGAACACTTAATATGCAACACTTTGGTTCAGTTTAAAGCAATGTTATGCATACAAACATATTAATCAAGATCATCCACTTTAACACTCAACCAAGATTTTGCTCAATGTAAAAGTGAAGAGTGAGAGAGAAGAATGCACAAGTATTTTATCCTGGTTCAGCCACTCCACATGTGACCTACATCCAGTCCTCAATCATAACCTGATCAAGTTTTGCTCCACTGTCTCAATGAAGAAGTTTTACAAGCATACCATACATGCATATACTCCTACATTCAAGATAACCACTTTCTTGCCCCAAGAAAGCACTTCTTGTAGAAACCCACTACAAGAATTCCTTACCACTTGAGACACCTACTCAAGATTTCCCTTACACTTTACACCAAGAATCAAAGGGACGAATTCACCTGGAAGCTAAACAAATCAGACTGTGAATTCCAAAAGCAAATCTTAATCTTTCTTTCCCAAGAATGTAGTGATAATGATGATCTTTTTCAAAGAATTTCACAAAATGTTTTTCTTCTTGATTTCACAAAGAAAACACTCCAAGAAGGTCACAAAGACTTCACAATATAGTTTTTCTCTCGTTGATTCTCAATTCATTCTTTGTTATGAAGTTTCAAAGTGTGAAAGCTATTTATAAAAATTTCATAACCATATAATCGATTAGTTTAAAGGATAATCGATTATTTTGCTCTTCATGATTTCTGGAAATCACTCAAGAACAGAATAATCAATTATTTTGCAGGATAATCGATTATTCTAGAGAGTGCTTCCTGGAATAATCGATTATTTCACAAATAATCGATTATTACAGCAAGGCTCTTTTCACCTGTTGCTGGAATAATCGATTACACTTAATGATAATCGATTATTTTGAGTTAGTTTTCAAAAACTCAAATTTATAATTCAAAAATCTTTCCAAGTATTTTAAATCATCATCATACTCACTCTCAGTCAAATTAGATTAAGATTAACACACATGCAAAATAAGCTAATCAAAACAATACAACTCATAAGAACTTATAAACTACTCCTATTACACATCATGATAGTCATATCTTCTTCTTGACTAGTTTGTGTCCTTGGTCAGCTTCAACTTTCATAATCCCCCATTTGTTATCATCAAAACTTTCATGCTCTCTCATACTTCAGAGCTTAGTTGATTCACTACTCCATGAATCTCAACAATCTCCCCCTTTTTGATGATGACAAACCACTATGTTTTGCCAACCAGCTTTTCACATTATTAGATATGAGTAGCTTATTCCTTGTTCATATTTAGACACCTGTAAAACAAACCAAACCTTTCTCCCCCTTTGGACAACATAAAAAACAAACAAGTACAGATTTATATGTCCAGATATGGAGAATCAATTTTTGCAGATTGCATATGTATAGATATATGCACAAGAGTCATTTGCTCAAAAACAATGCCATAAGACTAACTAAATATCAAGAAATCAGTCAAGCATTATCACCATAGGCATTGTTCCAATCAATCCAAATTAATATTAGAACTTGTATCAGAGAATTTGATACCAAATTAACACAATTGTATTCAACACACAATACATTAGCCACATTGTCATAAGTATTATCTCAAATATACCAGCAAACATCAACATATATGCATCAATTTGATCACAAATATATATATATATATATATATATATATATATATATTTATATATCAATGTTCAAACCAAAATATGGCAGTATCAAACATTCAAATCAACATAACCATGATTAAGTCATACCAAACACAATATAACAACACAATTAAATTCAAATTGTTTCAGAATTAAAATTGTTGAAACCAAAATAAGCAAATTGTTCAAAAATTAAAACGATTACAACCCAATTGAAATTTAGAACTAGAAGTTTTAAAACTAAAATAGAACTTCTAAAACTCCTAAACGCATCACTTTGAATCCTCTTGCATTCCAAGTTGAGCCTTAATCCTAGCAATCTCATGATCAAGGTTATCAAACCGATCAAGAATTCCAGAATAATATGACACATGCTTCCTTATCATTTCCATCATAGCATCAAGCTTATTGATCATAATCTGTTCAAACAGAGAAAATGCTTTAGGTTCTGGTTCTTGCTCCACTTGAGGTGGCAGTTCCTCATCATGAGATGGAACTTCATCTTCGTCATTTGTTGGTTCTGGTGTTGGAGGAACATCACCTTTGAACACTCATTTATCTTCTTGCTTTAGCATCCCCATATGATGCAAAGAAGATTTTTCAATCTTATTTGAGGCATGGAGAATTATCTTTTTCTCCCTTTTAAGATCCACACTAGCTTTCTCAAAAATTCTAGACAACAATAAAGCATAGGGTATTGGACCATCCTCCTTTCTCCTAGCCTTCCAGATACAATCATTCACAACAGACACCTAGTCTATCTTTATCTTTTTCTTAATGACGTGCATAAGCAAAATATCATCTCTAGACATTTGAGCATGGTTATGAAGCCTAGGTTTAAGCATCCAAGCTATTATAAAAGAAATTAACCTAGAGTTTTTCTTCATACCTCCAGCCAGAAATTTGTTGTAATTTGTGGTCTCCAGGTTCCTTTGACAATCCCGAAAGGTTGTCAGCTCTTCAAAGTCACCAAAATTGAAGGGTTGGAGCTTCACACTTCCTGTTCCACTAAGCCCAGCCACTTCTTTCAAAGTTGGTCCATCAAGCATTATGAGCTTTCCTTTCACCACTGATTGCATCATTCCCTCATTGCTTGAGGCAAAACACAAGAATAGCCTAATGAGCTCCGGGTAATACGGACCTTCCAACTCCAAGAACTTCCCAAGCTCTTGATGCTCCAAGAGAGGAGGAAAACTAAAACCCTCACTCTTGAACCACTCCAACTTCAAATTCTTTGGAGGAATGATTCTCCTACCTGCATACCACTCAAAGTAGTAGTCTTGGGTCTCTTTGTCAACAAACCATTTGGAGATTAGTTGCTCAACTCCTGTGAGTAGAGGTCTTTTGCTCCCCCTGACTTCAAGCTTCTTGATTCTCTTGGAAGATGAGGCCATTTTGTGATTAAAGATGGGTTCTTGGTTGGAGAAGAGAAGATGAAGAAGAATGTGAGATAGAAGGGTTAGGGTTTGTGTGTGAGAGTTGAGAGAATGTGTGGGTTATTTGTAGAATAAAAGGGTTAAGTGATATTAAAGCCCTAGACACCGGATTGGGTAGAAGAGATGTGCCACTTATGAAAGAAAGTGGGAGGTTGGGAGTTGGCGCGAATAAAACTATTCAAAAAACTGTTTGGAAAACCAAGGGTCGCGCAAATAATCAATTATCTAAACAAATAATCGATTATTTGCATCAGTAAAATCAACTTAAAAACTTTGTCTGCACTAAGTAATCGATTATTTTTGGAATAATTGATTATTTCAGAGACTCATGTCTCATTTGTGCTTCCAGATAATCGATTATTTCCAGAATAATCGATTATTCTAGAGGCTTATTCTTCCAATCCTTCCTAGATAATCGATTATTTTCTGAATAATCGGTTATTTGCCCAGTGTTACTTATAATAATTGATTAAATTTTACAATAATCGATTATTTCAGAGAAGTTTTGTTTCTCTTACTTTAAACCTTTTAACCCATTCCTAAACCATTTCAATTCTTAAACCACTCATTTATACACCATATTTCAATGTTCTATACACACATCAATCAAGTTTTATTCAAACAATCACACTCAAGTGCACATTCACAATCAATTCAAACAAGACTCATTGATAATTTCAAGTTCAATTCTCAATTGATTAAATCTTTCTTTTGGTATAGGTTTTGTAAATATATCAGCTAATTATTTATTTGTTTCAACAAACTCTACTACATAATAATTCTTTTGAACATGATCTCTTAAAAAATGATGTCTTATTTCTATATGTTTTGTCCTAGAGTGTAAGATTGGATTTTTGGTTAGATTGATTGCACTTGTGTTATCACATCTTAAAGGAATTTTGTTCAACTCAATTCCATAATCTTTTAGTTGTTGTTTCATCCAGAGGATTTGTGCACAACAGCTGCCAGCGGCTATATATTCAGCCTCAGTTGTTCTTAAAGCAACACATGCTTGCTTTTTGCTATGCAATGAGACAAGTGCATTCCAAGTAGGTGACAAGTGCCACTTATGCTTTTTTTATCAAGTCTACACCCAGCATAGTCTGAATCCGAATAACCTATCAGACTTAGTGAGACTCCTTTTGGATACCATAAACCAACAATTTTTGTTCCTCTTAGATATTTAAGAATTCTTTTGACAGATTTCATGTGAGGTTCTTTTGGATTTGTCTGAAATCTTGCACACAAGCACACAACAAACATTATATCAGGTCTACTAGTTGTCAAATAAAAAAGTGATCCAATGATACCTCTATATTTTGAGTTGTCAAAAACTATCCCTTTCTCATCCAAGTCAAGATTGCATAAGTTTGATATTGGTGTTGCAGCCTCCTTACACCCTTCATACCAAACTTTTTCAATAATTCATTGCAATACTTGCTTTGATTTATAAAGATTTCATCACTCATTTGTTTGATTTGCAACCCCAAGAAGAATGTAAGCCCTCCCATCATGGACATCTCAAATTCACCTTGCTACAGGGGAAAAAGTTTCATCATAGTCAATTCCCTCTTTTTGATTATACCCTTTAGCCACTAACCTTGCCTTATTTCTTATAATGATTCCATATTCATCAAGCTTATTCCTAAAAACCCATTTAGTTCCAATAATTGGATAATCACTTGGTAATGACACTAAATCCCAAACTTCATTCCTTTCAAATTGGTTTAGTTCCTCTTGCATAGCCATTAACCAATGTTCATCATGTAGTGCTTCATCTATTGTTTTGAGTTCAACTTGTGAAACAAAAGCCATAGTGTTACAAATATTCTTGATGGATCTTCTAGTTGTCACTCCTTTACCAATATTTCCAATTATGTTTTCAATTGATAAATCCTTAGAAGTTTTCCATTCCTTAGGCAATTGTTCACTTGTCTTTTTAGTGGTTTCAATTGATTCACTCTCTTTAGGCATTTCACTTGGTTCACTTTCTAATGGTGGTTGATCAAGCAAATTAGTCAAGTCCTATATTTCAGTTTGCTTTGTTTCTTGCTTGTTAGTCTCATCAAACACAACATGTACTGATTATTCAACTACTAGAGTTCTCTCATTATATACTCTATAGGCTTTTCTATTTGTAGAATAACCACTACAAGGAAAATAATGAATTGCAACGGATAAATTGCGACGGTTATCCTGAAACCGTCGTCGCTTTGATATTGCGACCCTTCATACGACGATTTCTCCCAACCATCACAAAATGTTTCAACATTGCGATGGTTTCTCCCAAAATCGTCGCAAAAATTTCCAATATTGCGACGGTTTCTCCCAACCGTTGCAAAAATTTTCAACATTGCGATGATTTCTCCCAACCGTCGCAAAATTTTCCAATATTGTGACGCTTCCTCCTAACCGTCCCAATTTACAAGACAAAAATTGAAATAAAAATTCACACAAAGTCATGCACACTCCAAAATTATATAATTTTACTTTCAATAAAAAATAATAAAAAAATAATAGTGACATGTAATTACATTTAGAAATGTTAAAAAGGAAAAAAAATACTTTAATATACTATATTAATTTTATTTCTCTATCTTTTAAATTATTTTAGAATAAAAAATTTTTATGTTAATCCTAGGAAGCTAAAAATTTAAAATATATATATATATATATATGTTACATTTTTTTTATGTGTTAGTGTAATTAATAATACATCTTAATTGTGGATTAAATCGATAATATTGAAAAAATAATAAATAATTTATGAAATTTATTATTTTAGTGGTTAATTAAATATGAGATATTTGATAAATTAATTATCTTTTTACAAATAATAACTTAAAAATCACTTCTAGGTTTGAATATAATACACACACACATATATATAACCCCTATTTAATTAGAATTTAAAAGTTATTTTTAGTACAGACTAAATATTAATTTGTTCAAAAATTATGGTAAAATTTGATAAAGTTTAGGATTAAAAGTACATTTAATAGTAGATTAGACCAAAAGTAATATTTTTCTTTTGGAAGTATTATATTATCTTAATAAACTTATATTTTATTAACAATTTTATATATATTTTGTTTAATATAAGATACACAATTATCATAAAAAAATTATATATATATATATATAGAGAGAGAGAGAGAGAGGAGGAGGAACTAAATGACTCACAAAGTAACTCTTAATAAAGTTACTCCGCTCAATAACTTATGGTATAAGTTAAATTTTATCGATCCAATTATTAAATTAAAAGTTATTAAATTTTACTAATAATTAATATATAAAACAATTGATTAGAAAATAAAACAAAGATAAATACATTTTTTGAATTTTATATCTTAGATTTAAGATGAATAAATAAATTAAGTTAATTAATAATTTATTTAAAATGTTAAAATTTAATTTATAAAAATAATATTTAAAAGAGAAAGGTTATAATAACACCAGTGTAACTTTTACTTATATCGCTCAATAACTTTATATTAAATGTGAATTTTATAAATTCAATCGTTAGATTGAAAGTTTTATACTCTTAGATCACATATACAAAATTTTATATTAATTCAAGATGATTTGATACTTCATTCTTGTAAAAAAAATTGATGTAATATATATATTTCAAAATATACTAAAATATGAACACTTTGATTATCTTCAAGTTGTTCAATTTTAACAAAATTTGATTTAAACATATAAAGTGATATGAACTTTCAATCCAACGGTTGGATTTACAAAATTCACATTTAATATAAAATTATTAAGCGGTGTAATACTTAGTAAAAGTTACACCAGTGTTATTATAACCTTTTTCATTTTAAAATATATAAATTATTATTTAAACTTTTAAATTTATAATAAATAATTTAAATTATATCATAATATTAATTTTAAATAGAAATAAGTAGATTGTTAATTATAAAAGTAAGTATATATATAAATAAAGATTAATTAAATATAATATAATTATTATTAGTAATATAATTATTATATATTTATAACAGTTCGGACACACCGGAATGAGAGGGATCCAAAGATAGTATAAGTATGAGATTGTATAGTTGAGAATGACTTAAATGAATTAATTTGTACTACTTATACTAACAACATGTATCTGTTTTTCTGTAGCTTATCTCATCAGAACTTCACAGTTAAGTGTGCTTGACTTGGAGTAATACAGGGATGGGTGACCTTTTGAGAAGTTTCCCAGAAACTGTGTAAGTAAGGACAAAACATGCTAAAAAGTGAAGTATTGTGAAATAGAATCCTTGAGAAGAATAGCAACCGAATTTGAGACGTCTAAAAAATTTAATAAAATAAAAAATAAATATTTAGTGACTGATTTAGAGGCAGTTAGTGCGACGGGTGCTGTAAGGGTCACAATTCCAATTTTGCAACGGTTCCAGTAACCATCGCAAAATTCACTCGTGACGGACATTTCTGCGATGGTTGGTGAACCGTCGCAATGGTGTCTTTGCGGCAGTTCTAACCGTCGCAATGTAGGTCATATAATTGTCGCAAAATCGTCATTTTCTTGTAGTTAACCC
Organism: Cajanus cajan; assembly: GCF_000230855.2. Classification (NCBI taxonomy): domain Eukaryota; kingdom Viridiplantae; phylum Streptophyta; class Magnoliopsida; order Fabales; family Fabaceae; genus Cajanus; species Cajanus cajan. Next base: position 47,687,420 of record NC_138525.1, read on the forward strand.
AAGAAAATTGCTTCATCAGCTTTAAAATCAAATTTGCCAAGTTGTTCCTTACCATTATTCAGCACAAAACATTTGCAACCAAATACTCTAAACTGTGAGATATTAAGCTTCCTTCCATTATAAATCTCATAAGGTGTTCTTTTTAGAATAGGCCTAATTAGAACCTTATTTAACACATGGCATGTTGTGTTAATTGCATCAGCCGAAAAGTATTTAGGTACTTTAGTCTCATTCAACATAGTCCTAGCTAATTCCTCAAGAGACCTGTTTTTCCTTTCCACAACCCCATTTTGTTGAGGAGTCCTAGGTGTTGAAAAATTATGATTAATGCCATGCTCCTCACAGAATCTTTGGAACAAAATGTTTTGGAATTCACCTCCATGATCACTCCTAATTGAGGTGATATTTGTGTTTTTCTCATTTTGAACAAGCTTAGCAAATTTCTCAAAAGCATTGAAAGCTTCACTTTTATTTGCAAGAAACATAACCCATGTGAATCTTGAATAGTCATCTACCATAACCAGCCCATAGTAATTCCCTCCTAGACTCATGGTTCTTGAAGAACCAAACAAATCCATGTGAATTAATTGTAAAGGCCTAGAAGTTGAAATCTGATTTTTGCTCTTAAAGGTAGCCTTTACTTGCTTACCTTTTTGACAAGTATCACATAGTTTGTCCTTGTTGAACTTGAGTTTAGGTAATCCAATTACTAACTCCTTTCTACTAAGTTTGTTTAAGTGATCCATGTATATATGTGCAGCTCTTCTATGCCAAAGCCAAATATTGTCTTCTTTGGTTATTAAACACTTGGTGTTAGAAATTGTAATTGAATGTTCTAAGTCTAGCATGTAAATGTTGTCAATTCTTCTTCCAATGAATCTAATTTCTTTTGTCAATTTATCACAGATTAAACAACAAGTTTTATCAAATTCAATTTTAAATCCTTTTTCACTAAGTTGGCTTATACTAAGCAAGTTATGTTTCAGCCCTTCAACAAGCAATACATTTTCAATCAATGTTGAGGATGAAGAGTTACCAATGTTTCCATGACCAAGAATCTTCCCTTTGTTGTTGTCACCATATGTAACAAATCCTTCATTCTTTAATTTTAGACTTGAGAATTTTGAAGGATCTTCATTCATATGCCTTGAGCAGCCACTATCAAGATACCATAATAAGCTTTTGGCTCTCAAGCATTCCTACAACAAAATCAAAAAATTGATTTAGGTACCCATGTGAAGGGTCCTTGATGGTTAGTTCTCAGCCTTTGGCTCTTTTTAATCCAAATCATTTCTCCATTTGGAACACCATATTTCTTAGAATAGCAATTCCTCATTGTATGTCCTTTCTTACAATAATAAAAGCAAGTATTTTGTTTTATGAAATTGCCTTTGAAATTTCTAAAAGATTGTTTTCTCTTGAAAGCTTTTTCTTTTGATGTCATGTTCATGCTTTGATTAAAACCAAGTCCACTTCTATCAAAAGCATGTCTTTGCTTTCCCAAAATGATATTCAAATTTGCATTTCCCTTTGTGAATTTTGCAAGTGAGTTTTTCAAATCATCATTTTCCTTTTCCAAAACCTTACAATTTTCACAGTCAACTTTTGAAGAAATGGAGGTTTCACAATGAGCTTCATTGAAGTTTAAAATTGTTTGAAGGTTTTCATGTTCATTTTTCAAATCTCCAAGCTCTTGTTCAGCTCTGATTAAAGCATTTTCATACCATGACAACTTGTTTTTAAGCTTTGAATTTAAAGCATCTAATTTCACAGCCTCTTTGTGAATTTGAATGAAAGCTTCTTGAAGTTGATCATAATCCGGATTAGATTCAAGATCAGAATCACTTACTATTGTGTCTTGATCAGCTCCAGCCATCAAACATAAGTTGTTTTCCTCAAATTCAGATTCATCACTTGTTGTGCTTGAGTCATTGTCTTCCTAAGCTATGTAGGCTCTTTTTCCTTTGTAATTTTTCTTCCCTTTCTTTTCCTCTTATTGCTTCTTTAGAAGGTTGGGGCATTCAGCTTTTATGTGGCCTGGTTTTCCACATTCAAAACAATTGTAAGAGGATGTGCTTCCTTCCTCTTTCTTGTTGGCCTTCTTGTTGAATTTGTAGGGGGAACTCCTCTTCTTTCTTAGGAATTTTCTGAACTTCTTCACCATCAAGTTGAAGTTCTCTGAATCAGAATATTTGGAGCTTGAGTCTTCACATATTTCTTTTCCTTTGACTGATTTCAAGGCTCTTAGAGACACTCCTTTTCCCTTTTTGTCTTGCTGTTCATTTTCCTAAAAAATGTGCAGCTTTTGCTCATGCTCTCTTAGCTTTCCAAAGAGAGTTGCAAGGGTCAATGAAGTTAAGTCCTTTGATTCTTCTATTGCAATAACCTTTGCTTGCCAAGATCTATCTAAGCATTGTAGCACTTTCAAATTTAGTTCTTCTTCTTCAAATTTCCTGCCAAGATCAACAAGGTGATTTATCAAGTGTGTAAACCATTTTTTAAAATCAAAAATTGATTCACCATGATTCATTCTCAACAATTCATATTCTCTTATAAGAGTATGCTTTCTAGATCTTTTTACATCACTTGTTCCTTCATGAGTAACTTGTAATGTGTCCCACATTTCTTTAGCTAACTTGCATTGAGAAATTCTAAAAAAACTCATCAATAGACAATGCAGATGTTATTATGTTCTTTGCTCTATAGTCATATTGAGCTCTCTTTTTCTCATCATCACTCCACTCACTCCAATGTTTTTCTTTCTTTCCATCACCATCTTTGGTCATAGGGATATAGGGTCCATTTTCTATTGCATCCCACACAGCAATGTCAATTGCTTCAATGAAAATTCTCATCCTAATTTTCCAATAGACATAGTTTTCACCATTGAAAACAGGAGGTCTATGAATAGACAGACCCTCACCATAAGGTAGGTTGTTGTTGGCCATTTTTGAAATCTTGATTAACACTCGAGAACCTTGCTCTAGATACCAATTGTTAGAAAAGAATGGCTCAATCTAAGAGGGGGGTGAATTGGATTCTATGACACTTAAAAATTTTTCAGAGTTCTAAGGATCTTTATTTCAACTTCAACTTTTCTAATATGAATTCTCAAAGAAGTTCCTTGAAAGACTTGCTAATGGGAATGAGTCCTATATGCTTTCTTGATTAATCTTGATTAAGTTCAATGTCAAGAACACTTAATGATGGAGAAGGTAAGGAGGAGTGATGAATGTTCTTCTCCTTAGCTCTCCTTATGCACGGATCTTCTTCAAGGAAATAGAAACCAACGTGATGAACACTAGATGGAGGAGATTCTCGGATAGGAAGAAGGCTTAAGCCTTGGATGGAAGCATCCAAGCTTAAGGTGCAAGGGAAAGCTCACTTCAAAGAGGAGGAAATCCTAGAAGGGTTCCTAAGGTGAAGCTTTCTCTCATGGTGACTCTTGAACGAAATTTGGCTGAATAAGCTCTCAAATTTCATTATTCTCAAAATTGAATACAAAGATTAGAAGAAACACTTAAGTAGCATCCGGTTTTGCAAACATTTGGGCGCCTAAGTCAAAGCTCACAAGTGGCGCCCAAAATTTGAATTCAAATTTGAAATTTGAATTCAAATTTTGGCTCCCATGTGCTACTCCGAAATTTTAGGTACCTAATGTGCATCTAGGTCTGATTTGAGAGTCATTTAGGGTTAATTTGAGGGTCACATGTTCAGCCACCAATTGGTGCAAAACATGTGACTCAAATGTAACTTAAATGGCTTCCAAATTAAACCTAATTTAACCTAGTTAGCCTACTTTAGTATTTCTTGTATTTTCCTAATCTAATGACCTAAATACAATGGTCAAACAAATACATTGGAAAGGAAAAATTACAAGAATGAAAATGAGCCCAATATTGGGTACCAAAAGCCCAAAGGCCCATGAAGCCCAAAACTAGGCCCAACAAGCCTAAAACCTAAAATGCTATTCTATGTGGTCCAAAGTACAAGACCAAAATATTTGATATCTATACTAACATGATGTATACAAAACATATGAAAATAGCTATAACAAAATATGGCCCATGAAAAGTTCAACTTGGGCCTTCCCAGGCCCTGACTGGCCCAAACCTTCATGTCTAGCCAACTGCTCTTGGATCTTTGAGTATGTCACCTCTTGCACTCCAAAGCATGATTCCATCATCCCCTCCCTCTTGAAAAGGATTTGTCCTCAAATCACGAGGATGCATGGAATAAGAAACATCACCTACATACACAACAAACCATGTATAAGAGGTGACATGTTTATGATGAGAAAATGGATTATGGATCCTAAGAGGAGTCCTTATATCTAGCCTAAGAAAAAATAAACTATCAAAATTAGACTCCCTAAAAGTAGAAATAGGCTCCTCTCCTAAGCATAACCTAGAAGTAAAACCTAAGAATGTAATAACACTATGACTAAGACAATGAAAAGAATGATTTTTAAACACTACAATATCTTGCCTAAAATACCCTAAATGGTAGCCTAGGCTTTTCCTAAAATATAAAGAAAAGAATACTAGAAAACGTCCTAAACAATTTTGAATCATATTGTTTGGTAGATAAAATGTCTTGGAAAATCTTGAAAACTCATATAAACTATTTTTGTCTTGTAGGGAAGGGTGCAAATTAAGTTCAAATAAAGATGAACTTCCCATAAGATCAAAAATAGAATATGAAATATGACAAGATGTATCTATCAAACAATATATTCCAAAATTGGGGTGCTTTATTAGAACAACTATGGTAGAAGGATTCATAAAGAGAGGAAGGCTATCTTCCTTGGGCACCTCCAAGGAAGTAGCACAAGAAGTGGAACTAAATGTAGTCCACTCCTTCTTCACTATATCTTGAAGTTGAGGTTCATTTTTCTTTAGAATGATTTGTTCTTGAATCTCTACTTCATGACTAGTGGTAAGATTAGGGTAAGAGTTAAGGTCTTTATTTATGAAGAGAGTATTTTGTAAATGATTTTTAGTAGTAGAACAACTCTCTTCACTCACAAGTCCTTTAGAGGAATTATTTTCCTCCTTACTCTTCCCTAAGAGCAATGCCTTTTTTCTTTCTTTTTCTCTTGTTTTTCTCAATTTTTCTTTTGCTAAAAGTTTTTCTCTCTTTTGTTTAATAATGTGAATTTCTTCCTCTAAAATTGCAATTTGTGCTTTTTTTTCAAGTTTTTCTTTTTCTTTTTTTAAAGCTTCTTGCTTTGTCCAAGGTGTTAGTGATTTAAGCCTTTGAGTAGAATGTGAAAAACCTTTTGGAGAGCTTGAATCACTACCACTTGAGGAATATTTTCTCATGATTAAACAAAATAAATTTTTTTTATATGCTATGCAAAAAGTTATAAAATGTTTTTGGTATTTTCTAGGAATGAAAATAACACTTGGAAGTCTAAGTGTACAAGTTGCACTATCAAGGGAGGTGAGCTACAAAGAGCCACTTAATAACCAAGCCTTTTCAAGTGGAAATCACTAAACTCCTTTGTGGTACTTCCAATTCCCCAAAACTTTTCACAAAACTTTTGAATGCTTTTTCACAATTTGTTTATTTTTGAGACTAAACTAAACGTGAGCAAGTAAATCTACACAAGTCTAGACGAATTTAAGCAACTAAGTAAACACAATTAAAGTTCAAACACTTGAAGGAAGCAAGGATAATCAACTAGTCGGTTTGCCCTAGGTGGAAGCTTGAAACATATGAAATTTTCAAGCCACTTCCACTAGTACTACACGTGAGAATGCTAACAAGGAGTTAGATATACCTGACCAACTTCTTAATACTCCCTCCAAGCTTTACAAATTGATTTTAAAATACAAGAGAGATTGCAAAATTTAAACTAGCCTAGAAAGCAATAAATGGCGGTTTTGGTGACCAATTAGTGATGGTTTTGTGTTCAACTTTTCTAACACTTGTTTAAGTGTCTTAATCCGACACTAATCCTTCAAATTTGATGCTCCTGGACCTGCAAAGAATCACAACAAAAGAGGTTAATGGTGGCTGCCTCACAAGGTGAAAGGAATGGTCACTCAAGTGAAGGAAGTTTAGAAGAAGTTTTGGTCACTAATTTAGGTCAAATTTTAAGGTCTTAATGTCCAAACTTTTCCTACTCTTTATTGAGCAATGCTTGATCCTTGAGCAAGGATTTGAGGCCACTTCCAGCACAGGGAAATTATTGAAAGAAAACTAGACAAGCAATAGAAGCACAATTTGAAAATCTTATACCAAAAGTTAAGAGTAATATGTATATATGACAAGACTCAAAGAGGTTCAACAAGTAAAACTGGAAAATAAGACTCCAAATAAAGCTAGCACTCAGTTAGGAATGTTCCTAGATAGGTACTAGAGTAGATGAACAAAACAAAACAAAATTGAAAGCAATTGGATAAGTATAGCAAAAGTAGTAGTCAAAACAATAACAAGGAATCAAATGATTTTCTATCAATACACACCTCACGGCTTTTTCAATTTAAAATGTCTTATAAATTTTTTTTTTAATTCTTTCTTTTTCTAGTCTCAAATTAAGACTCCAGAGAAGGTTTTTGCCTTTTGTTTCAAATTTTTCTATGATTCCAAGCTATAGAAACCGAGACTACAAGTTATCCAAAAATTATGTCAAAATTCAAGTAAATTTGAGAAAACTAGTGCACTAGTCTTTAGGTTTTGGTTTGGATTTCTTTTGAACTCTTTTTCTTTTGAACATTAGGTCTTTAGGCTCTGTTTTAAACTCTGTTTTCCAGCCTCTTAACTCACTTTTTTTTTTAAATTTGAATCCACAAAATTAGTGCACTAGAAGTAGGATTACACTTGAAATTTTGAGTCAAATTTTTTTTATAAGATTTTCAATGGAATGTGATTTGAAAACTTAAGAACACAAAGGAAACCTAACTCTAAGGAAACTTGCTAGGACTAATAGCAAATCATGAACACAATAAGGTAAAAGAAAAAGCACATATAGGTAGGCACATTAGAAGTATGACCGAATCAAAAAATGATGAACAATGTACTAAAAAACAATTAGGTCAACATGCTATTCAAGGAGTTTTTGAACATATAAGAACTAAACACAAACTCTAAGACAAAACATGGATTAAAAACCAAAATCTAATGCAAATGCATGAAGTCCAATCACGGACACATACAATAATGGAGAGACTCAAATTAAATCAAAACAAGCACAAGCTAATAGGTCCTAAACATGTTGATTGTGGAAGAAAATTCAAAAACAATCAACCAATAGATCTATGGAACAAAATGTGATTCAAAACATATAGATCCGAAAATAAACTCAAACAAGACAAGAGGAACACAATGAACACACTAGAACACAAGAAGAAATGGACTCAAAAGTGAAACAACTTATCTCCTTGAAGAACCTTGCTTTGATACCAAAAATGATGGAGAAGACTAGGAGAAGTGGACGTTGTTCTCCTCCTTGAATTCGCCCATGCTAGGATCTTCTTCAAAGAGATGGAAACCACAAAGATGAACACTAGATGGAGGAGATTCTCGGATAGGAAGAAGGCTTAAGCCTTGGATGGAAGCATCCAAGCTTAAGGTGCAAGGGAAAGCTCACTTCAAAGAGGAGGAAATCCTAGAAGGGTTTCTAAGGTGAAGCTTTCTCTCATGGTGACTCTTGAACGAAATTTGGCTGAATAAGCTCTCAAATTTCATTATTCTCAAAAGTGAATACAAAGATTAGAAGAAACACTTAAGTAGCATCCGGTTTTGCAAACATTTGGGCGCCTAAGTCAAAGCTCACAAGTGGCGCCCAAAATTTGAATTCAAATTTGAAATTTGAATTCAAATTTTGGCTCCCATGTGCTACTCCGAAATTTTAGGTACCTAATGTGCATCTAGGTCTGATTTGAGAGTCATTTAGGGTTAATTTGAGGGTCACATGTTCAGCCACCAATTGGTGCAAAACATGTGACTCAAATGTAACTTAAATGGCTTCCAAATTAAACCTAATTTAACCTAGTTAGCCTACTTTAGTATTTCTTGTATTTTCCTAATCTAATGACCTAAATACAATGGTCAAACAAATACATTGGAAAGGAAAAATTACAAGAATGAAAATGAGCCCAATATTGGGTACCAAAAGCCCAAAGGCCCATGAAGCCCAAAACTAGGCCCAACAAGCCTAAAACCTAAAATGTTATTCTATGTGGTCCAAAATACAAGACCAAAATATTTGATATCTATACTAACATGATGTATACAAAACATATGAAAATAGCTATAACAAAATATGGCCCATGAAAAGTTCAACTTGGGCCTTCCCAGGCCCATCGGGCCCATTGGGCCCTGACTAGCCCAAACCTTCATGTCTAGCCAACTCCTCTTGGATCTTTGAGTATGTCACCTCTTGCACTCCAAAGCATGATTCCATCACTTAAGATGCAACACTTTGGTTAAGTTTAAAGCAATGTTATGCATACAAACATATTAATCAAGATCATCAACTTTAACACTCAATCAAGATTTTGCTCAATGTAAAAGATAAGAGTGAGAGAGAAGAATGCACAAGTATTTTATCCTGGTTCAGCCACTCCACATGTGACCTACATCCAGTCCTCAATCATAAACTGATCAAGATTTGTTCCACTATCTCTATGAAGAATTTTTACAAGCATACCACACATGCATATACTCTTACATTCAAGATAACCACTTTCTTGCCCCCAAGAAAACACTTCTTGTAGAAACCCACTACAAGAATTCCTTACCACTTGAGACACCTACTCAAGATTTCCCTTACACTTTACATAAAGAATTAAAGGAATAAATTCACCTGAAAGCTGAACAAATCAGACTATGAATTCCAAAAGCAAATCTTAATCTTTCTCTCCCAACAATGCAGTGATGATGATGATCTTTTTCAAAGCATTTTACAAAATGCTTTTCTTCTTGATTTCACAAAGAAAACACTCCAAGAAGGTCACAAAGACTTCACAATATAGTTTTTCTCTCATTGATTCTCAATTCATTCTCTGTTCTGAAGTTTCAAAGTGTTAAAGCTATTTATAAAAATTTCATAACCAGATAATCGATTATTTTAAAGGATAATCGATTATTTTGCTCTTCATGATTTCTGGAAATCACTCAAGAACAGAATAATTGATTATTTTGCAGGATAATCGATTATTCCAAAGAGTGCTTCCTGGAATAATCGATTATTGCATAGATAATCGATTATTACAACAAGGCTCTTTTCACCTGTTGCTGGAATAATCGATTACACTTAATGATAATCGATTATTTTGAGTTAGTTTTCAAAAACTCAATTTTATACTTCAAAAATCTTTCCAAATATTTTAAATCATCATCATACTCACTCTCAGTCAAATTAGATTAAGATTAACACACATGGAAATTAAGTTAATCAAAATAATACAACTCATAAGAACTTATAAACTACTCCTATTACACATCATGATAGTCATATCTTCTTCTTGACTAATTTGTTTCCTTGGTCAGCTTCAACTTTTAAAATCCACCCTTTGTTATCATCAAAACTCTCATGCTCTCTCACACTTCAGAGCTTAGTTGATTCACTACTCCATGAATCTCAACAACCCTATGTAGTAACCTAAGTGTTTCTTAGAACATAAAGAAAATACTACGAGAAAACTTCCTAAATAATTATGGATTATGTTGTTTGTTAGATAGTCATGAAAAGATAGTGTCAAATGGATTCTTGAAAACTCATATAATCTATATTTTTCTTGTAGGGAAGGAGTCAAATTAAGTTCAAATGAAGATGAACTTCCCATAAGATTAAACATAGAATATAAAACTCTACAAGTTGTATCTATCAAACAATATAAACCAAAAATTAAGAGTTTTATTAAAACAACTAGGGGAAAAGGAGTCCTAAAGATACGAAAACTATCTTCCTTAGGCACCTCCAAGGAAGTAGGACAAAAAGTAGGACTAGGTATTATCCACTCCTTTTTCACTACATCTTGAAGTTGAGACTCTTTTTCTTTAAAAATATCTTGTTTCAAAATCTCAACTTCAAGACTAGTGGCAGTATAAGGGTAAGAGTTAAGATTTTTATGAACAAAGAGAGTATTTTTCAAAGGACGTTTGGTGATAAAGTAATTCTCTTTAGTCATAAGTTCTTTAGAGGAAACACTTTCTTCCTTACTCTTACTTAAGAGAAATTTTTCTTTTCTTTCTTTTTCTTTTTCTTTTCATTTGCTTTTGATCCTTGAATACTTGGGAAGGTGTTAAAGGATGAAAAATAATTTTCCTGTCTTTATGAGTGAAGTATATTTTGTTAGTAAGGCCATCATGTATAGTTTGTTTATCAAATTTCCATGGCCTACCAAGCAAAATATGACAAGTCTCCATAGGGATCACATAACATAACACTTTATCTTTATAATCCCAATAGAAAAATTGACCTTCACTTATTGGTTCACCTCCAATTCCTCACCTTCATTGAGCCAATTAAGTTTATAAGGGTGAGGATGAGGAATGGTAGTGAGAGCTAGCTTGTTAACCAACCTTGTATTACAACAATTGGAAGATGAACCACTATCAACAATGAGAGAACAAAATCTTTTGGAAACTAAGCATCTTGTATGAAAGATGTTCTCTCTTTGTGATAAGGTAGTGGGACAAGGTTGGCTTCAAAGTAGCCTTTTTACCATAAGAAGATCACCATCAATAGGATAAAGTTTTTCTACTTTTTCTTCACTGTCACTAGCTTTTTCTTCACTCTCACTAGAAGATGAAGATGATGACAACTTTTCACTATAAATGTCTTTATCCCTTATTATCATAGTCTTTTTGGTGGGGCATTGAGAAGCAATATGGCCTCTACCTAGACATTTAAAAAAATTTGATTGACCATATTGGGGCAGTTCCCAAACTTATTTACGTAAATGGGGCTGTTTTTAAACAATATACACCTTTGGGGCACTTTTTAACGGTGTCGCTATGGCCCATAGCGACACCGGTGACACGTGGCATTTTTGTAACTCCAGCAAAGCCATGAAAGCCATATTGATAATGTCGCTACAGCCTATAACGACACAAAACAGCTTCACTGAAGTCGCTATAGCCTACAGCGCCACATATTTACTATAAAAAAATATAAGTAAATAATATAAAAAAAAAAAAGAATTTGTGAAAGTGGCGCTATGGCCTATAGCGACACTGTGTCGTTATAGCCCATAGTGCCACCCGTTTAAAAAATAAAAAACAGAAATAGAAAAAAAAATATAAAATAAAGAAAAAACAGAAAAGATAAATATATAAATATATATTTTTATGATATTCATAAAATAAATTAAAATGTGGGAAAAATTAATTTCTTTAATAATTAAAAAAAAAAAACTTCAAAAATAGTGGCGCTATGGCCTATAGCGACACTGTGTCGCTATAGGTCATAGCGCCACTTTTATAAATATTTAAATAGATAAAAAAAATATGTATAAAATAAAGAAATTACAGAAATAATAAATTTATAAATATAAATTTATATGAAATTGATAATATAAATTAAAATTTGAAAAAAAGAAATTAAGTTAATAATTTTAAAAAAATAATTTACTGGAATTAAATAAATTTTTGTACAATAATTTACTGGAATGTTGAGTATATAATAATTTTTAAGAGATATATTTTATTTAAAAATTGTGTATAGTGTATAATAAAAAATGAAAAAAATAAATTTTTTCTAGGGACAGAATTTATTTATATAAATGGAAATAATAAAAAACATAAAAAAATGAATTACAAAATAACTTTTAGAAAAAAAAAACTAGTACAATAAATCTGGAGAAAAAAAAGACCCAATAATCCAAAAAAACAAAAATTTTGAAAAAAAAAGATAAAAAAAAGGCTGGTGTCGCTTGTAACACCCCAGTTTTCAAAAAGGTTATTGTTATTATTATTATTATATGGTATTTGATCATAATTATTTTAATAATTATATAGAAATATTATTTTGTACGTTTTAAATAATTATTATTTTGGACAATTATTTTGTAATATACATGTATTTATTTTATTTAATTATTTTGAGGAGAAAGAGAAGTGGGTTAGAAGAGAAGGAAAATGGGTTGGGTTGACCCAGCCCAATAGATTAATTTTAAGAAAGGAATCAGATAGTGTTAACCCTATCTGCCTCATTTGCATTCTGAGGGGTTAGAAAAAAAAAAGATAGGAGAAACAAAGAGCTCTAAGGAAGAGTACTCGGGAACGATCTTAGATCACAACAAGACCATCTGTCTTCTGCTCATCCAGGTAAGGGGGGAGTGAGAAACCTCGCTCTGGGTGTGGCATTATATGCTGGGTAGTGAGATTGGCCCCCAATCCTGTGTTTGTTGCATTTTTTGTATGCTTATGTATGAGGTATTTTTCCCAATTATATTTGTTTTGCCTATTTTTTTCTTATATGTAATTAATCGTATGAATTGAGATTTCTATGGGTTCTTATGGGAAACCCTAAGGGAATGCATTGATAATTGTAAGAGGCAAATTTTAAATGTTTTATGTTTTACCTTCTGAGTTTTCTGTTGTGTTTCTTGATATTTGCTGAGTGTAAATATGTATATAATCTTGAAAATAAACAAGTTTTGATATGAATTAGAGTGCTCTGTGGGTTCCTGTGGGAACCCTATGAGAAACAGGCAAAATATGAATATTTTCTGTTTTGCTTTCTGATTGTTTTGATGTATTCCTTGTTGAATGAGATGTATAAATATGTGTTTATTTTTGAAAATAGATCAGTTTTGATATGATTTTGAGTGCTCTGTAGACACTATGTGAATATGATGAGATGATGTGAAAAATGATGATTATGTGAATATGATGAGATGATGTGAAAAGTGATGACTATGTGAATATGATGAGATGATGTGAAAAATGATAATGAGACATGATAATGTGATATGGGAATGAGAAATGATAATGAGATATGAGAATGCATAGAGTCTTGAATGACATGCATCATTTGCATAAGTGTTTTAAGGGTACGATATGGAATACACCGCCAGAGAAGGCCCCCTAGTGTAAAAGCTTTGGGGATTAGTCCTTGGGGATAGCTCGGTTTGGAAGTCCCAGTCTCGCCCATTGTGTGCATGGGATGTATCTTGCGCGGCTTAGCTATCCCGACGAGACTCTGGTAGTATATCCTTCTAGTGAGAGTGCGCAGAGGGTGTGACCCGGCATGTACTCCTAGACTACTCTTCGTGTATTGCTAGCGGCAATATGCCATGTGATGTTTTACTGGCGCCACATGCATGATAATATGTAGTCCGTGTCCATGCATATGCATTCTTAATGTTATATGATAAAGTGATGGTTTATGTCTTGGATGAGTGTGATGTTATTATTAATTTATTTATGTTATACTTATTTTGTTTGTGTTTGGCTATTCGGCGTATATTTCTACACTGTGAGCCAGAGTGAGATGTTTCTCACTCCTTTTTCTCGTGTTGTTCTGTTTTGACTGTTATACAGGTGATCATCAGCATGAGGCTGAGGATGTTGGTGATGAAGCTTAGGCTTCTATGTTGGATTTTGCTCTGATAGGACATGTGATATCGGGACATAGATAGAATTAGTTTAAAGATGTTCTTATTAAATTATTTTAGAAAATTCAGTTTTATTTCTTTGTAATTTTACCGGCATGTTATTTGGATTAAGTTTATGAATGTGAACTCTTTACCCTTACGTGGCTGGAAATTTGATTTTTAATGATGAAATTTTTTTATTTTTTATAATTACTGTATATGTATGTTGGGGTAGAGGGTGTCACATTAAGTGGTATCAGAGCAGGTCGATCCAATCGACCGTGTGTGTTATGTGCTTATCACGACTCTGTTGTGTGCTCTGACTGTGTCTTGTTTGTTGTGTACTATGATGATGTTTTGCTTTGATGATGATGATGTTCTTCTTGTGTTGATATTGTTGAGTTTGATATTGTTAAGTTATTTCGTAATTAGAAGAATGATAGTCATGATAGTGTTAACTAATACCATTATGACCGCTTTTCTTCATTCTTATAATTTCTTATTTGTTTGATACTTCTTGCTTACGTAAGAAGTAGTGGTTGAGTGATATCCTTGTGTTGCAATCATATGTGCGAGTAGTGATAGACGAGATATTGTGCTAATATTTTAGGAACTATTGAGGCCTTAGCTTTGGTTAAGACATTAATTTTTTTTAGTGTATTAAGAGTTTACGATTGGTGGAATTTTTGAAAGCTATAGTTGTAGCGATTGAATCCAAGGATGATGTATGTTGAGAATTGGAGTTTTGGTATTCTTAAGGAGAGATTGAAGTGTTGATGATTTCTAGAGTTTGATGGTTGTATGTTGACCTTTTATGGTTTAGGTAGTATGTGATTTTATTTTCTAAGTCTTTTGTACTGAATATGTGAGTTGTTTGGTTTAGATTTGTAGTGGGAAACTTTGATATGAAGTTGAGGTGTGAGTTTGGAAGGGTTGAGGTATTTTTGTGGCCTTAGATATATTGATACACTAATGTTGTTTGGTGTAGAGGATATTTTCTCTGCAGTTTTGTTGTGCCAGTATGAGTACTGTATTGACAGATTTAGATTTTATGGTCTTCACAAAAGTTGTAGCCTTGGATGTTATCTTTCCAATGGAACTGGAATCAGGTAAAACGGAGGTCTAGAACTCCAGTTATAGCTACTTTGGTGATCAAAGGTCTAGCTGTAAGCGCTGAATATATCTACTGTGGTTTTTGAAATTTTTAGCTAAGAACATGATCTTTTTAGAATCTTATGTCTTCGTAGGAGTTGTAGTTTATTCTCTTAGCTTTCTTTTGAGATAGGTTTGAGATCATTTGGATGAGTATAAATCTCTAGGTATCATTTTCTTTGATCATTGTTGAAGGGATATGTATGGTGTCATGATATTTTCGAATCGTTAGGCAATGCAAGGATAAAAAATTGATTTTGTTAAGATGTTTTGGGGTGTTTTCATGTGGATTGAGAGGTTGTTTAAGGCTGTATGATGCTATGTGGTAAAGTTTGTTCATGTACATGCTTATGGATGGTATATTTGAAGGTTTAAAGTAGGTATTCTAATATGATTTAATATGCATGTATGTTAATATGAGGATAGATGACCTTAGGGATCAATTGGTGAATGTCATGTGGTTAGTGAGATTGATCTTAGGGTGTGATATGATCATATTGTAGTTGAGGGTGGAGATATATCCAAGACGGTTCTATGTTAAGTTATCTAAGTATTACTATTTTATTTTATTTTATCTTATTTTATTTTATTTATTGATTGATTTATTTATTTTTTTTATTTTTTGGATTGTATGAGATAAGTTTTCTAGTTCTTGTAAATTCCAGTTGAGGTAAACATGGATCTGTCTCAAGTAGAAGTTATGTTTAAGTGAGGAGATATATAAGCCAATTAGTGAGGTTAAGAGTTTTCTTAGATAAGCTTATTATTATAGGAGAGTTATTGAGGAAATTTCTAAGATAACATTACTTTTGACTAGGTCAAGTAGGGAGAGTGTTGTCTTTGTGTGGGATAGTAAGTGTGAGAGTAGTTTCCAAACTCTTAAGGAAAGATTGATTAATGTTAATACTACTAGATTTAGTAAGTCTTTTGTGGTATATAGTGGTGCTTCTAGGATGAGTTTGGGCAGAGTGTTGATGCAAGAAGGAATGGTAGTAGCTTATGCTTCTAGGAAATTAAGAATTCATGAGAGGAATTACCTTACCCATGACCTTGAGTTAGTAGTTATGATATTTACACTAAGATTTGGAGACACTACCTATATGATTCTAAACTTGAGGTATTTAGTGATCGTTAGAGCCTTAAATATCTTTTGACCAAAGGATATAGTTGGAATTTCTTAAGGACTAGGATTTTAATTTTAGTTGTTATCTAGGTAAAGCCAATGTGGTGATCGATGCTTTGAGTAGGAAACCTTTATATTTTCCTTTCCTTATGGTTAGAGAGATGGATCTTTTGGCTTAGTCTAAGGATTTAAGTTTGGCTTATGAGGTTACCCTTAGTAGTGTGAGACTAGGTATGACTCGAGTAACAAGTGGATTGTTGAAGGAAATTGGAGAAGCATAATTAGTTGATTCAATTTAGTGACAAGATATGAAGCTATAGGACAAGGTAATGGAGAGAAGAGTTGCCTTGGGTATAGATGAAGTGGTAAGACTTGGAGACCGATCCTGTGTACCTAGTGAACTTACGCTTAGGCACTTGATCTTTGGAGAGGGTCGTAGAAATAAAGCTATTATTCTAGAAGATACCTTGAGTAGGATGATCTTTCATCTATCATCTTTGATGATTTAAGAGTTGGATTTGATTGAAGAGTTTAGAGACTTAAGCTCGGTGTGTGAGATTACCTTTAGGAGCATTGAATCAATTATGTTGAAAGTGACTAATGAATTAATGGACGAGATTAGTGAAGCCTAGGAGTTAGATCCTTTCTTAGTGAACTAAGTGGAGAGGATTGGTAGGGGTATAGATAGCCCTTTACGAGTGGAAGTTGATGGTGTTTTGGGGTTCAATGATAGGATCTATGGCCTAGTAATCTTGAATTTAGGAAAATGATCTTAGAGGGAGGACATAAGAGTACTCTTAACATCCATTTAGGAGCTACTAAGATGTATCAGAGTGACGCAGCGGAAGCATGGTAGCCTAAGGTGAAGAGAGGAGTAGAGGAAGCTTGTGTACTCATGTTTAGTATGGTATAAGTCTAAGATAGAACATTAGAAGCCTTTTAGGACTTTTGTAACCTTTAGATGTCCCTGTTTGGAAGTGAGATAATGCGTCTAGACTTTGTTGTGGGTTTGCCTAGGAAGTTTAGGAAGAATCTTAGTTTAATGAAGGAGTCATAGTCGAACCTCTTCATTTCAGAAATTCGAGGACGAATTTCTTAAAAGGGGGGAAGTATTGTAACACCCCAGTTTTCAAAAAGGTTATTGTTATTATTATTATTATATGGTATTTGATCATAATTATTTTAATAATTATATAGAAATATTATTTTGTACGTTTTAAATAATTATTATTTTGGACAATTATTTTGTAATATACATGTATTTATTTTATTTAATTATTTTGAGGAGAAAGAGAAGTGGGTTAGAAGAGAAGGAAAATGGGTTGGGTTGACCCAGCCCAATAGATTAATTTTAAGAAAGGAATCAGGTAGTATTAACCCTATCTGCCTCATTTGCATTCTGAGGGGTTAGAAAAAAAAAAGATAGGAGAAACAAAGAGCTCTAAGGAAGAGTACTCGGGAACGATCTTAGATCACACCAAGACCATCCGTCTTCTGCTCATCCAGGTAAGGGGGGAGTGAGAAACCTCGCTCTGGGTGTGGGATTATATGCTGGGTAGTGAGATTGGCCCCCAATCCTGTGTTTGTTGCATTTTTTGTATGCTTATGTATGAGGGATTTTTCCCAATTGTATCTGTTTTGCCTATTGTTTTCTTATATGTAATTAATCGTATGAATTGAGATTTCTATGGGTTCCTATGGGAAACCCTAAGGGAATGCATTGATAATTGTAAGAGGCAAATTTTAAATGTTTTTTGTTTTACCTTCTGAGTTTTCTGTTGTGTTTCTTGATATTTGATGAGTGTAAATATCTATATAATCTTGAAAATAAACAAGTTTTAATATGAATTAGAGTGCTCTATGGGTTCTTGTGGGAACCCTATGAGAAACAGGCAAAATATGAATATTTTCTGTTTTGCTTTCTGATTGTTCTGATGTATTCCTTGTTGAATGAGATGTATAAATATGTGTTTATTTTTGAAAATAGATCAGTTTTGATATGATTTTGAGTGCTCTGAAGACACTATGTGAATATGATGAGATGATGTGAAAAATGATGATTATGTGAATATGATGAGATGATGTGAAAAGTGATGACTATGTGAATATGATGAGATGATGTGAAAAGTGATAATGAGACATGATAATGTGATATGTGAATGAGAAATGATAATGAGATATGAGAATGCATAGAGTCTTGAATGACATGCATCATTTGCATAAGTTTTTTAAGGGTACGATATGGAATACACCGCCAGAGAAGGCCCCCTAGTGTAAAAGCTTTGGGGATTAGTCCTTGGGGATAGCTCGGTTTGGAAGTCCCAGTCTCGCCCATTGTGTGCATGGGATGTATCTTGCGCGACTTAGCTATCCCGACGAGACTCTGGTAGTATATCCTTCTAGTGAGAGTGCGCAGAGGGTGTGACCTGGCATGTACTCCTAGACTACTCTTCGTGTATTGCTAGCGGCAATAAGCCATGTGATGTTTCACTGGCGCCACATGCATGATAATATGTAGTCCGTGTCCATGCATATGCATTTTTAATGTTATATGATAAAGTGATGGTTTATGTCTTGGATGAGTGTGATGTTATTATTAATTTATTTATGTTATACTTATTTTGTTTGTGTTTGGCTATTCGGCGTATATTTCTACACTGTGAGCCAGAGTGAGATGTTTCTCACTCCTTTTTCTCGTGTTGTTCTGTTTTGACTGTTATACAAGTGATCATCAACGTGAGGCTGAGGATGTTGGTGATGAAGCTTAGGCTTCTATGTTAGATTTTGCTCTGATAGGACATGTGATATCGGGACATAGATAGAATTAGTTTAAAGATGTTCTTATTAAATTATTTTAGAAAATTCAGTTTTATTTCTTTGTAATTTTACCGGCATGTTATTTGGATTAAGTTTATGAATGTGAACTCTTTACCCTTACGTGGCTGGAAATTTGATTTTTAATGATGAAATTTTTTTATTTTTTATAATTACTGTATATGTATGTTGGGGTAGAGGGTGTCACATCGCTATGGGCCATAGCGACACAAAGTCGCTATGGCCCATAGCGACATCAGCCTTTTTTTTTCTTCAAAATTTTCGTTTTTTTTTTCTACCTAAAGTCGTTATGGGCCATAGCGACTTGTCGCTATGGCCCATAGCGACATCAGCCTTTTCCATTTTTCTTTTTAGTTTTTCGTTTTTTTTCTACCTGAGTTTTTTTTTTAAAAAATTTTTGGTTTTTTTTGTTATTGAGTCATTTTTTTCTCCAGATTTATTTTACCAGTTTTTTTTTTTAAATTTGTTTTGTAATTCATTTTTTTTTTGTATTTTTCTACATTTTTTTCCTTCACTTATTTTCTGCCCAGTTTTTTTTTAAAAATTTACATATAAAAAAAATATTAATACACTTAAATAATAAATTTTCTTTAAACTACACAATTAATTATTTTTAATTAAATTTATTAACAAATTACTGAAAATATATTTTTAATTATATTAAACAAAATACTTAAAATATAAATTTAATTAAATTTGTTTATTTATGTACATATTTAATTAAAAATATAAAAATTAAGTTTTTAAAATGAAATGTTAATATTTAAAAAATAAATAATATACAAAAATGGTGTCGCTGCTCATAGCAACACCTATTTTTCCTTTTTTCGTTTTTATATTTTATTTACTTATTTTTTCCACAATTTTTATAAAATTTAACATATTATAATATAATTTTATTTAAATTATTTAGTTTCTGTAATTTTAATTAAAAATTAAAAAATGCAAAATTAAAAATAAAACGTCATTATTGCAAAAAAAAATACAAAATGTGTGGCGCTATGGGCCATAGCGACATAGTGTCGCTATGGCCCATAGCGCATCCTTTAAAAAATACATATAATTTAATTTATAAATTACATTTTTAGAATACTTAATTTTATTTTTATAAATAAATAATAAATAATTTAGTTTATTATTTTTATTTTACATTTCTATTATTTTCATTTTTAAAATTTTTTTTTACGGAGTGTCACTATGGGCTACATCATTTTTGTTAGTTCATTATCTGTGCTGGCTAAGCCTATAGCGACACTCATGTGGCTCATTCCAGCCCAACCAAAACCAAAAAAAAAATGTCACGTGTCAACGGTGTCGCTATGGGCCATAGTGACACCGTTGTAAATAGCCCCAAAGGCGTAAATACTTACAAAACAGCCCCATTTACGTAATAAACTTTTAAAATAACCCCACTTTGGTCAAAAAGCCAAAAAAATTGATTTCACTTGTCCTTGAACTAGTGTGTGAGGTGATCTTTCTTTTCTCAACATCTTTATCATTTTCTTGACTTTTAGAGGGATTTTCTTTAGGATAATTCTGGATGAACTTCCCTCCCTCTTGAGGTCTTCCTTGAAATAAGATTTAGAGTTGATATTTTTAGAAGATTTTCTAAGAAGTTGTTGTTCTACCCTTATACAAAGTTGGACCAAATCATCGAGGTCCCTATAGGGAGTAATTTAACTCTACCTCTTATATCAAAATTAAGACCACTCAAGAATCTTGCAATGGTCAGTCTTTCTTCCTCCCTTATCCCAACCCATATTAAATAAAGCTCCATTTTCTATCTATATTCTTCCACACTTATATTCTTTTGTTGGAGTCTTTGGAGCTTATCTATAAGCTCCCTACTATAATAAGAAGGAATATGTCTTCTTCTCATAGCACTCCTCAAGTCATTCCAATATTGTATGGCTACGTCATTTTGAAGCCTTCTTTCCCTAACTAGGGTT
This sequence comes from Cajanus cajan, assembly GCF_000230855.2. Classification (NCBI taxonomy): domain Eukaryota; kingdom Viridiplantae; phylum Streptophyta; class Magnoliopsida; order Fabales; family Fabaceae; genus Cajanus; species Cajanus cajan. Next base: position 47,708,032 of record NC_138525.1, read on the forward strand.
GTCCACCAATACATAGCTTGTCCTTGGAAAGCTAAGGTGGCTAAGAAAAATTTTCTTTCTTCCCCTACTTGGTGACAAGTGAAAATTTGTTCCACTTTCATTTTCCAATCCAAGTAGGCATCCACATCCTCTTTTCCATGAAAGGAAGGGAGATCAACTCTTGATTCCCTTACTTTTGGTTCTTTGAGAACTCTCTTAGGGATAATTTGGTAATATTCATCTAGATTCATGCTACCTACCTCCTCAAGGCTTGTGGAGCTTTAGGAACTTTTACTACTTCTCCTTTTTTGTTTTATTTTAGCTAAAATATTTTCTTCTTGTTGTTTAACCAATCGGATTTCTTTCTCTAGAATAGCAAGATGTGTTTCTCTTTTGATTCTTTCTTTTTCTTTAGCAAGCACCTCTTGTTTCTTCCAAAGTTTTAGTGCCTTAAGCTCTTGGGCAATGTGAAAAATACTTTTTGGAGAGCTTGAGTCACTACCACTTAAGGAATGTTTACTCATGGTTAAATTTCAAGAAGTCTTTATATGTAATGCAAAAAGAAATTGGATTTTTTTTTTTGTTTTTGGGTGGAGGAAAACTAAACACTTAGAGTTCTAAGTATACAAATTGCACTATCAAGGGAATTGAGCTACTAAGAGTCACTTAATAACCAAGTCTTTTCAAGTAGAAATTACTAAACCCCTTTATGTTAATCTCACTGCTAAATTCTTTTCACAATATTTTATGCTTATGAATTTTCAAAAAAAAAATTATACAACCACACTAACGTGAAAGAAACTAAATCTACTCTAGTCGAACAAGGTTCAGCCAACAAGATTCAAACAATTTAAAATGAAACTAAACAAGGTAATAAGAAAGGAAATACAAGTAACTAGTCGGATACCTATGTGGAAGCTTGAAGAACATATGAAATTTTCAAGTCACTTCCATAAGAACTAATGTGAGAAGGCTATTAGGAGTTAGATATACTTGACCGGCTTCTTAATACTCCCACCAAGCAATTACAAATGGATTGAATCAAAGAAAATTACAAGAAAATTAAACTAGTCTAAAATAGATTTAGTGACTGAATTAGTGACGGAATTAGAGACAAATTTTGTGACAGGGTTTTCCAACAACCAAAGTTTGGTCTCTAAATCCGTCTCTAAGTTGGAAATTTCTCTTCCTCCTCTTAACCTGCATAATTAAACAAACAATTCAAAGCAAACAATGGCTCCTCACAATGATTATGGTAGGATCACTCTTGTGAAGGAATTTTAGAGATCTATGACAAGTTTTTGGTCAAAATTTTCAAGTGCACTTGTCTTAGAATTAGCAATCATCCTTTCCTAATCTTGGTGAGTCAATTTTTGTGTTTCTTGCAAGAGTTTGAAGAAAATTCCAACACTGAAATTTTATGAATTGAAAACTTGACAAAAACAAAAAACAAATTAGCAAGCTTATACCAAAGTGGAGTAGATTAATATAGACAAATCTCAAAGATAGCCAACAAAGACACCAAAACTACAATTAAGACTTTTCAAAAATGGTTAGCACTCATATAGGAATATCTTAGAATGGCTCTAGAGTGGATTAAGAAAACCAAAATAATTTGAGAAGTTCAAAAAGAATGAACCCATTGTCACCGTCAAGTTCCTAACCATCACATGTTTTCCCCAACGACGATTCTCCTAAGAGTGATTCTTCCTAACGCGGGTTCTTGAATTACAGGGGATTTTTTTTTCTGAAATGGCATGTAGAAGTTGTTTCAAAGACGAGGTTGGTGGTGATTAATGACGAGTCGTCAAACTTTCGAGAGAGTAAATGGTAAAAGAAACTGGTGAGGTTTATTTGTAGGATAATAGTCTCTTAAATTTCAAAAGTATCGTTGTGTGGCTTTCAACATCAATTATTTATCGGCTGAGGTAGCAATGTTTATGTGATATGACTTTTTTCTACTAGAGTTACCTTGAGATTATTTTGTTGTCGATGAATTTTATGAGCATGAACCATGAATATTATGAACATGAATCAATTTGAACTTGAAGTGATGATATGTGTAATGTATTGTTGTAGACTCTCATATACAACAAGATATTTTTAAGATTAAGAAATATGATTATAATTAATTATGATAATTAAAATTAATTAATTTTTAAAATGTTTGATAATTAAAATTATAACCGTCAAGTTATTATATGTTATTTGAACTAACATTAATTAGGTTAATTAATAAAATAAAATTTTTGAATTTAAATTTGAATTTCAAATAATTTTGTGAATAAATTAATTTTTTTACCATATCTTAAAATATACAATACATTTTCACATCAACATTCTATATGACAACTCAAAATTTAAATTTAAAATAATAATTTCATGATGAACAAATTAAATTTTTGAAATATCTTAAAATATACAACAATCCTCACATATTTCAAAAGTTTTAAAAAGAAATTTGGATTCTATTATAAGATGTAATGCATCAAATATGGTGTAATAAATTATTGAACCAAAATTTATATTGATAAAACTTAATACAATGTAGTGAGTGTAGGAAACTATTGAATCTAAAACAATTGAAATGTGTTAAAAGTTAATTAATAATAGTATACACCCCCACATTCCTTGTCATTATTGTTATGTTGCACTTTTTATGTCATGTGTACACCCAATATTCATGAGTGCTCTATATATTTTGCCAATTTCCTATGCAAACGGTTTTATATGAGGTGATTTCATCAATACGTACCCACAAAGGATGTGAAAATTATTAAATTTTTTATAAAAAGCCAAGCTTTCTCATAAACACACATATAAAGCTCAACTATAAAAATTATTCTCTCATTAATGAAACTTTAACACTTTCTCACCCTATACAAAGAAATAAAAAAATTCAACTCAACTATAGTGCTAGCAAAACTAACAAGTAACTTGTTCTTCCCATTAAACCTTCTACAACGGATATTCAACCAAAAAAGCTAGGTTGTTTAGTTCAAGTAGTTTTAATAAAATCTCATTCTCTTCAATATTTATAAATAACTCACGTTTTGTAAATTAGATATTTTTGATATTTCATACTTTTTTTGTATCTTTATATGTGATGTCTAATGTTGAAACACTATTTTCTTACCCTCACAAAATTAAAGTGCCACATTAACATAAAACAAACAAAGTTACAAAAAAAAATGATAAGGACTAAAAGGATTGAAAAACTATAAATGTAGGGATTAAAAAGATTCATTTTGAATTATAAGGATTAAAAATGATTAAAAAAGAATTAGTATGAGGACTAAAATTGTTTATTTTAAATTATACGGAATAAAAAGTAAATAAGTAAAATTATAAGAACTAAAAAAGAACTTTAACCTAAAATGAATAATCTATGTCTATATTTATCTAACACTTAAAAATTATAGAATTAAATATATTTTTAATCTTTGAACTTTTTAGTATTTTTTATTTTTAGTCTCTAAATAAAATATTTTACTAGTTTTAGTACTTGAACATTCTACCGGTTTTCACTTTTAATCATTCATTTTTTTCTCTCATTAACATTTAATGTCAAGATATTTTTTTCATCAGGAAAATTTTAGAAACTAAAACCAACAAAAACAAAAAAACATGTTCAAAATCTAAAAGTGAAAATTAATAAAAATTCAAGAATTAAAAAACATATTTAATCTTATAATATTCATATAGTAACTAAGGATCAAAAGAACTTAAACTTAAATTCACATCCTCAATCACCTAAATATTATATAACAATACAATAATAAATTAATCAAAGTATAAATATGATTATCGATATATATATATATATATATATATATATATATATATATATATATATATATATATATATATATATATATATAAATGGCGTAGTATATGAGAATTATTTTCTTATGTGAGAATGTGGATGTTCAATCTCAACTAAGTATTGTCATTATTGTAGATGTTTTTATCATTGTTATCGTCACCATCTTTATCACAATTTTCACTGCCCTCAATATTTTCATCACCCCTTGATGGAATCATGCTTTGAAGTGCAAGAGGTGACATACTCAAAGATCCAAGAGGAGTTGGCTAGACATGAAGGTTTGGGCCTATCAGGGCCCATCGGGCCCATTGGGCCTAGGAAGGCCCAAGTTGAACTTTTCATGGGCCATATTTTGTTATAGCTATTTTCATATGTTTTGTATACATCATGTTAGTATAGGTATCATATATTTTGGTCTTGTATTTTGGACCACATAGAGTAGCATTTTAGGTTTTAGGCTTGTTGGGCCTAGTTTTGGGCTTCATGGGCCTTTCGGCTTTTGGTACCCAATATTGGGCTCATTTTCATTCTTGTAATTTTTCCTTTCCATTTTATTTGTTTGACCATTGTATTTAGGTCATTAGATTAGGAAAATACAAGGAATACTAAAGTAGGCTAATTAGGTTAAATTAGGTTTAATTTGGAAGCCATTTAAGTTATATTTGAGTCACATGTTTTGCACTTTTGGTGGCTGAACATGTGACCTCAAATTAACCCTAAATGACACTCCAAATTACACTTAGATGCACCTTAGGTACCTGAATTTTCGGAGTAGCACATGGGAGCCAAAATTTGAATTCAAATTTCAAATTTGAATTCAAATTTTGGGCGCCACATGTCACCTTTTGATTTAGGCGCCCAAAGTGTGCAAAACCGTGCTTACTTAAGTGTTTCCTTCACCATTTGTATTCACTTTGAACATTATTGAAATTTGAGAGCCAAGTGCCGAGTTTCTTCAAAGTCTTCTAGAGAGAGAGTGAGCTTCACCTTTAGGAATTCATTAGGATTTCCTTCTCTTTGAGTGTGAGCTTTCTCTTGCATCTTGAGTTTGGATACTTCCATCCAAGGCTTTAGCCTTCATCATCCGTGTTCATTCATCCTTCAAGCTTCATTTCCATTCGGTGTTATCTCCTTAAAGAGGATCCGTGGCTAGGAGGAGCTAAGGAGAAGAACATCCATCACTTCTCCCTACTTTCTTCCATCAATTTTGGTATCAAGAGCAAGGTTCTTCAAGGAGATAAGTCCTTCTTCTTGTGTCCGTTTTTCTTCTTGTGTTTTTGTGTGTTCTTTGAGTTCTAATTGTCTTGTTTGAGTTTTTCAATTCGGATCTATATGCTTTTAATCATATATTGTTCCATAGATCCATTGTTTGATTGTTTTGAATTTCTTCCACAATCAAATGTTTAGGAACTTTTTGCTTGTGCTATTTTGATTTTATTTTGAGTCTCTCCATTCCTTGTATGTGTCCGTGATTGGACCTCATGCATTGCATTTAGATTTTGGTTTTGAATCTATGTTTTGTCTTAGAAGTTTGTGTTTAATCCTTTTATGTTGCAAATTCCTTGAATAGCATGTTTAACCTTGTTTTTGTTTTGAATTTTGTCTCATATTTTGCTCTCGGATTTGTGTCTCTTTTGCCTCCTATATGTGCCTTTTCTTTTACCTTATTGTGTTCATGATTTGCTATTAGTCCTAGCAAGTTTCCTTAGAGTTAGGTTTCCATTGTGTTCTTTAAGTTTTCAAATCACATTCTCTTGAAAATCTTCTAAACATTTTGTGACTCAAAATTTCAAGTGTAATCCTACTTCTAGTGCACTCTTCTTGTGGATTCAATTTTAAAAAAAAAATGATGATTAAGAGGCTGGAAAACAGAGTTTAAAACAGAGCCTAAAAGACCTAAAAGTTGAAAAGCAAAATAGTTCAAAAAGAATCCAAACCAAAACCTAAAACTAGTGCACTAGTTTATCATTCTCACTTGAAATTTGACCTAATTTTTGGCTGATTTGTATTCTCGTTTTCTATAGCTTGGAACCTTAGAAAAATTTGAAATAAAAGGCAAAAACACTCTCTGGAATCTTAATTTGATACTGGAAAAAGAAAGAATTAAAAAAAATATATATAAGACAATTTAAAATACAAAAGCCGAGAGGTGTACATTGGTGAAAATTCATTTGGTTCCTTGTTATTGTTTTTGCTACTACTTTTGCTATACTTGTCCAATTGCTTTCAAATTTTTTTTGTTTTCTTCATCTACTCTAGTACCTATCTAGGATTCATTCTAACTGAGTGCTAGCTTCATTTTGGAGTCTTAATTTTCCAGTTTTACTTGTTGAACTTCTTTGAGTCTTGTCATATACACATATTACTCTTAATTTTGGTATAAGCTTTCCAAATTGTGCTTTGTTGCTTGTCTAGTTTTCTTTCAATAATTTCCTGTGCTGGAAGTGGCCTTAAATCCTTGCTCAAGGATCAAGCATTGCTCAACAAAGAGTAGGAAAAATTTTGGACACTATAATCACCAAATTTGACCTAATTTAGTGACCAAAATCCTCCTAAATTTCCTTCACTTGAGTGACCAATCCCTTCACCTTGTGAGGCAGCCACTTTAACCTCTTTGTTGTGCTTCTCTTGCAGGTCCAGGAGCATCATATTGAAGGATTAGTGGCGGATTAAACACTTGGTTAAGTGTTGGAAAATTTGCACAACAATCCGTCACTAATTGGTCACTAAAGCCATCATTTACTTGTTTTCCTAGGCTAGTTTACATTTTTGTCAAAACTCTTGTATTTTAAATCAATTTGTAAAGCTTGGAGGGAGTATTAAGAAGCTGGTCAGGTATATCTACATCCTTGATAGCATCTCACGTGTAGTACTAGTGGAAGTGGCTTGGAAATTTCATATGTTTCAAGCTTCCACTTAGGGTTATCCGACTAGCTACTTGTTCTTGCTTCCTTTAAGTTTCTTGTCCTTAATTGTTTAATTTTGCTGCCTTGAAACGTCTAGAATTGTGTAGTTTATTTGTTCACGCTTAGTTTAAGTGTCAAAAACAAACAAATTTGTGAAAAGCATACAAAATTTTTGTGAAAAGTTTTGGGGAATTGAAAATACCACAAAGGAGTTTAGTGATTTCCACTTGAAAAGGCTTGGTTATTAAGTGGCTCTTTGTAGCTCACCTCCCTTGATAGTGCAACTTGTACACTTAGACTTCCAAGTGCTATTTTCATTCCTAGAAAATACCAAAAATATTTTATAACTTTTTGCATAGCATACAAATTCTTTTTGCTTAACCATGAGTCATCATACTCAAGGTAGTAGTGACTTTAATACTCCTAAAAGTTTTGAAAGAATTGTCAAGGAGGTTGAAGCACTAAAACTTTGGAAAAATGATGAGATGCTTCAAAAACAAAAAGAGAAACTTGAAAAAGAAGTACAAATCATGGCTTTGGAACAAGAAATCCAAAAGATTAAGCAAAGGGAAGAAAAACTTTTGAAAAGATTGAATAAAAATAAAAGTCCAAAAGGTTCTTCTAGGAGCTCAACCAAGAGCTCCAATGATTCTCAAAGCCAAGATAATGATGGTAGTATGGATATGGATGCTTACTATCAACCAACACCTAGAAGAGTCATTAAAGAACACAAAGTGAGGGAATCAAGGGTTGATCTCCCTTACTTTCATGGAAAAGAAGATGTGGATGCCTACTTGGATTGGGAAATGAAAGTGGAGCAAATCTTCACTTGTCACCAAGTAGGTGAAGAAAGAAAAGTTCCCTTGGCCACCTTAGCTTTCCAAGGACAAGCTATGTATTGGTGGACCTCCTTAGAGAGAGAGAGAAGACTTCACAATGACCCTCCAATCACTTATTGGAATGAGTTGAGGAGTGCTATGAGAAGAAGGCACATACCTTCTTATTATAGTAGGGAGCTTATGGATAAGCTCCAAAGACTCCAAAAAAATAATATGAGTGTTGAGGAGTATAGACAAAAGATGGAGTTGTATCTCATGAGGGTTGGCATAAGGGAAGAGGAAAGATTGACCATTGCTAGGTTTTTAAGTGGTCTAAATTTTGATATAAGAGATAGAGTTGAGTTACTCCCTTATAGGGACCTTGATGATTTGGTCCAACTTTGTATAAGGGTGGAACAACAAAATTTAAGGAAAAATTCTTTAAAAGGAAAAACTCAAGCTAACTCTTATATCAAGAATGACTACAAGAGAGAGGGTCAATATGACTCTTCTAAAAGCTCTAGTAAGGGTCAAGAAAAAGAAAAAGAAAATGATAAAAATGTTGTCACTTCTAGTAGTAAAACTAGTGACATCAAATGCTTTAAATGTCTTGGGAGAGGCCATATAGCTTCTCAATGTCCAACTAAAAAGGTCATGATTTTGAGAGGACAAGACATTTATAGTAGTCTTGATGAATCTAGTTCTACCACTTCAAGTGATAGTGAGACTAGTAAGGAAGATCCTCAAATTGAAAAGCTATATCCTGTTGATGGTGATCTTCTTATGGTCAAAAGGCTTCTTGGAAGTCAACCTTGTCCCACTTCACTATCACAAAGAGAGAACATCTTTCACACAAGATGTTTAGTTTCCAAAAGAACTTGTTCTCTCATTGTTGATAGTGGATCATGTTCAAATTGTTGTAGTACAAGGTTGATTAACAAGTTAGCCCTTACCACCATTCCTCACCCTCACCCTTACAAACTTCATTGGCTCAATGAAGGTGAGGAATTGGAGGTGAATCAACAAGTGAAGGTCAAGTTTTCTATAGGGGATTATAAAGATAAAGTTTTATGTGATGTGATCCCTATGGAAGCTTGTCATATTTTGCTTGGTAGGCCATGGCAATTTGATAAACAAACTATACATGATGGCCTCACTAACAAAATATCCTTCATTCATAAAAATAAGGAAATTGTTTTTAATCCTTTAACACCACCCCAAGTGTTTGAGGATCAAAAGCAAATGAAAAAGAAAAGAAACAAAGAAAAGAAAGAAGGACAGAGTGTGGATAAAGGGGACTCCACTAAGACATTTGTGACAAAAGAGAGTTATTTTATGACCAAACAAGACTTGAAAAGAACTCTCTTTATTCATAAAAGTTGACTCTTGTCCTAATGTTGCCACTTATCTTAGAGTTGAGAATGAAAAACAAAATAAATTTCAAACCAAGAATTCTCAACTTAGAGATATAGTGAAGAAGGAGTGGACTATTCCTAGTGTTACTCCTTATACTACTTCCTTGAAGGTGCACAAGGAAGGAAGTATTTCTTTGGATTTTCTAAAGCACCCAATTTTTGGTTTACATTGTTTAGTAGATCTAACTTGTAATAATCTATATTCTATGTTTGATCTTATGGGAAGTTCTTATTTTTTTGAACTTAATATGTTTCCTTCCCTACAAGACAAAAATTGATTATATGACTATGATTATCTAATAAACAATCAAATCCAAAATTGTTTAGGACGTTTTTTAGTAGTATTTTCTTTATATTTTAGGAAAAGCCTAGGATACCATTTAGGGTACTTTAGGCAAGATATTGTAGTGTTTAAAAATCAGTTTTTTCATTGTCTTAGTCATAGTGTTTTTACATTTTTAGGTTTTACTTCTAGGTTATGCTTAGAAGAGGAGCCTATTTTTAGAGAGTCTAATATTTTATCTTTCTTTGTTAGGTTAGATACTAGGACTCCTCTTAGGATCCATGATCTTTTCTCTTACCATGTTACTTCTTATTCCTTGCATGTTTTATATGTAGGTGTTAATTTTTCTTCCATTCATCCTCGAGATTTGAGGACAAATCCTTTTCAAGAGGGAGGGGATGATGGAATCATGCTTTGGAGTGCAAGAGGTGACATACTCAAAGATCCAAGAGGAGTTGGCTAGACATGAAGGTTTGGGCCTGTCAGGGCCCATCGGGCCCATTGGGCCTAGGAAGGCCCAAGTTGAACTTTTCATGGGCCATATTTTGTTATAGCTATTTTCATATGTTTTGTATACATCATGTTAGTATAGGTATCATATATTTTGGTCTTGTATTTTGGACCACATAGAGTAGCATTTTAGGTTTTAGGCTTGTTGGGCCTAGTTTTGGGCTTCATGGGCCTTTCGGCTTTTGGTACCCAATATTGGGCTCATTTTCATTCTTGTAATTTTTCCTTTCCATTTTATTTGTTTGACCATTGTATTTAGGTCATTAGATTAGGAAAATACAAGGAATACTAAAGTAGGCTAATTAGGTTAAATTAGGTTTAATTTGGAAGCCATTTAAGTTACATTTGAGTCGCATGTTTTGCACTTTTGGTGGCTGAACATGTGACCTCAAATTAACCCTAAATGACACTCCAAATTACACTTAGATGCACCTTAGGTACCTGAATTTTCGGAGTAGCACATGGGAGCCAAAATTTGAATTCAAATTTCAAATTTGAATTCAAATTTTGGGCGCCACATGTCACCTTTTGATTTAGGCGCCCAAAGTGTGCAAAACCGTGCTTACTTAAGTGTTTCCTTCACCATTTGTATTCACTTTGAACATTATTGAAATTTGAGAGCCAAGTGCCGAGTTTCTTCAAAGTCTTCTAGAGAGAGAGTGAGCTTCACCTTTAGGAATTCATTAGGATTTCCTTCTCTTTGAGTGTGAGCTTTCTCTTGCATCTTGAGCTTGGATACTTCCATCCAAGGCTTTAGCCTTCATCATCCGTGTTCATTCATCCTTCAAGCTTCATTTCCATTCGGTGTTATCTCCTTAAAGAGGATCCGTGGCTAGGAGGAGCTAAGGAGAAGAACATCCATCACTTCTCCCTACTTTCTTCCATCACCCCTATTATTGTTGTCGTTATCGTTGTCATGTTGTTGCTACCATCACTTATGTTGGAATGTAAATGTCTAATCTCAACTCTAAGATTAAAAAAAAATACAAATAAAACTACCACATATTTCACCACAATTGAACATGTCACTATCATTAATGGTCATCATAATTATTAATGTCAGCACCATGTGTATATATAAATGTGTTTATCTACTTGATTTATTTAAATAATTATGAATTAATGGGACAACTTTTTAAATAAATTTATAAAATATTATCATAATATTAAAATAGAAATTGAGTAAATAATTGATGATCTTATCAATATTGAAAGGTGAAATATAATATAATACATTTATCATATATGTTATTTTATTTATCTTTTATTTTTTTATTTCTTTTTTGTACATTTGTTTTCCTTATGGGTGAGAAAAAATATTATTTTCTTTTTAACTTTTACATTATTTTTCTACTTATGGTGATAAATTTTTGTTTTTTTTTTTGTAATTTTCGCAAACATATTTTTAAGTATTTTTTCTTTGATAATGGCTTCTAATTGCTTTGAAAAAATTATTAAAAATTAGTTAAATTCCACTTTTTTTCCTCTATTTCTGTCAATTAACAATTGTTGTGCACCTATTTTAAAATATAAACATTTAATTCTTCTTTTTTTAAAATGTGAAATTTTGGTTCTACTACCAATTTAATGTTGGTTGATTATTAAATTTTGACGTTGTTGGATGATTTATCCCCACTTAAATAACATGATATTTAGTCATGTGAGATATAAGAATAAAAGTTAAAAATATAAATCTTCATTTGTAACTATTTTTACGAGTAATTGATATTTATTTTATTAATAAAAAATTTACTTATATTTTTTTAACTTTTTTTATTTAAATATTATTTTATTAAATGTCATATCACTTAAGTGTAAATAAATATTAAAATTTAATAATTAGTAATATTAATTTAATAAAGGATCTAAAATCTCATTTTTAAATTAAAGAACTAAATATCTCTATTTTAAAATAAAGATAAAAATTATAATTTAACCTTAAAAAATTCTTTTGTTAACGAGATTGAAGACCATTGTTCAAGTAAATTTCACACACTCACAAATCATATAATATGTATGAATTAAATTTATAAAAGAATATTTAAATTAAATGTCCCAGAAAAAAGAGAAGAATATTTAAATAAATTTCATATTCACCCAAATAATACAATGATTACGAAAGAAATGCATAGAATGTGGTTAGAGACAGATGTTTACCTTGAAATTTATTGACTTTCGCCAATAAAACTCTTTCCTAGATTTTTCTTGCATATTGCAATGCCAATAATAAATATGACTAAAAGGAATAAAAATTTGTGTTAATAACGTGTTATAAAAATTTAAAAGAGAAACAGAATTCCTTGTATATTCATCTTTCTATAAATGAAATTATTTATTTATAAGTGTAAATTGTAATTGAATAATTACAAATAATTTAATAATACTTAAGAAAAATATAAATAGTCATTATCAACTTCCACTAATAATAATTTATAACAAATACATGTAAAAATGTAAAAAATATTGTGTGAAAGGAAGGATATATGTTATTTGTACAATGATTATGCAGTATTATTTTCTATGCATCTTTCTATTTATTATAAAACCTTGATGAAGAATTTATTTTACTAGAGTCGGATTACTGGTTGGAGACCAAAAAATTAGAAAACTATGCACAAAGTTTATAGTTGTTAGTAGTTTTAATGAATAAAAAGAATACCATGTTTAAATGGTTGAAGAATAATTTAGCTTTTTTTTTTTATAGAAATTTTATGGTACTCATCTTATTTGAGAGGGTACTGATACAGTCTTTTATATTTTATATTTTTAATAATTTATTTAAATAATATTTATGATATTTTATTCTTTCAATTTTTAAATTATTTAATCATTTTATTTTTATTTTATATATTCTAATTTATTTATAATAATATTATTATATATTTAAATAGTTTAATTTTAATAACTTTTTAAATATATTTTTATCTTTTCATTTAAAATTTTTGAATTTCTACATTTTAATTTTAATAATTTTTTAAGTATATTTTTTATTTTTTTATCTTAAATTTTGAATTTCTATATTATAATTTTAATAATTTTTTATTTTTACTATTTATTAATTTTTTTTCTTTTTTTAATATTTTATAATATTATTAAAATCTTATAATTTTAATCTCTATAATTTTATCTTGTATAATTTAAATTATTTATTTTATAATTAAATTAACTTTTTTTTAAGTCTTTTATAAGTTTATATAAAAAATGTATTAAAATTCTTTCATCTCAACTCTTTTTTTTTTCCTAATAAATGATTATAAGAATGATCACCACCAACCCCACCGTCGGAGCCGGTATGAGACCAAGCGAAACTAAACTAACGACAAGTCAAATCACAATTATCGCTTCATTAACTATATTTTCTCCTCGATTTTCTCGACTTACAGACATAGCCCCGCATCATCCGACCAAACCCAACCCCGTTACTTGTCAGTCATTTCCTTTGCTTTCTTTCTTGCTTCGACGCTCATCTTTCAATCACGTGAATTTTGTAAGTTGTTTTGCGGAAAATAACAATTGGGGTTTCTCAAAATTCTTGCTTTCTGTATTTTGATCTATTAATATAGGAGCTGAGCTGTTGTAGGAGTTAGATGATGATGGTGGTGATGAATACGATGATTTTTTTATTTTTTATTTATTTCTTCCACTAATGTTCTGATAATGTTTTCTTTCCCTTTTTGGATTTTGGACTAATGAGTTTATGATTTTAATTTATCTGGTTTGTTAGAGATTAGGGGTATGCTGAAGTCTTCAGAATTGCTTGATTGTACTATTGTTCAACTTTAATGCCAACATCATGATGAAATCCATGTTTGAGTGTGGAAGCCAAGGTGCTAATGTTGAAGAAGGAGAAATTCATTGGAATAGTGGTCAGCTACTACTGCAAGACATTCAAGAAATAAGCAAAGCCCTTTACTTGAACAATACCCCTTCTAGGCCTTCCTATTCCTCGGTCCATAATCGATCCAAGTCTGCTGGTAAAGCCCGTTTGTCAGAGCCTCAAGTTGCCTTCACCACAGGATTTCGAAACGAAGATCTGTTGCCTAAGGACAAGAAATTGTCTTCTGTATGGAATTGGAAGAAGCCATTGAAAGCTTTGACCCATATTGGTGATCAAAAGTTTAAATGTTGCTTTAATCTTCATGTCCACTCAATTGAGGGTCTGCCTTTGAATTTTGATGGTGTTAGGTTGAGTGTGCATTGGAAAAGGAAAAGCAACATTTTGCAAACACACCCATCAAGGGTTTTCCAGGGTGTTGCCGAGTTCAATGAAACTTTGAGTCACGGATGTTCTGTTTATGTTAGCCGCGCTGTGTCTGGTCACTCTGTCAAGTATGAGTCCAAGATATTCTTGATTTATGCCTCTATCGTAGGGGCACCTGAACATGAGATAGGGAACCATCAGGTTGATCTCACAAGGCTTTTACCTCTGACTTTAGCAGAGTTAGGGGGTAATAGAAGTTCAGGGAAATGGACCACAAGTTTTAGGTTGGCAGGAAAAGCTGTAGGAGCTAGCCTAAATGTTAGTTTCAGCTATCAAGTAATGAAGGGTGAGTTAATGGAATTTGGTGGCAATAATTTAAATGTTCTCAACCTTGTTAATTTGAAGCCAGGCAGGCCAAGCAGTACAAGCAGTGTTATGGATTTTAGTCCTAACCCTTTTCATTCTGATGATGTGAATTTATCCCATGAAGCATTGATGAGTTCTGGCCCAAGTCTTTCCAAATCAATCAGTTTCCTATATCAAAAACTTGATGAGGGGAACTTCAATAATTTAGCACAGGAAGACTTGGAACAGTTGGGACCACTTAAATCCCATGTTGTGGAATCAGAGTCACCTCAAGAATCAAATCAACATGAACCTGATGACACTGAATTTTCCTTTATCCCACAAGTAGAAACATTGGGAGGGGATTCCTTAAAACTTGATCAGACAGGAAATGAAACAGTTGATTTTTCAACAGTTGAAATCATTAATGTGGATGATATTATAAAAGATGATGATGTATTTGTTGACAAGAATTCAGGATGTGATTCAATGGATAACATATGTACTAGTTGTGTAGATGGGACTACCGCAGATGACAGCAAACTCAAATGCAGTAGTTCATGCGTCAGTATAACTTGCATCAAGGCTGCAGATATACTTCCTGAGACATCTAAGTTTCTTGACCAAGAAAAGTGCCTTAATGTTAAATCAAATTATAAAGCGCATAGAACGGAAAAAAAATCAAGTAGCTTGGATTTTATCACTGAATCTATAGCAAATGATTTCTTAAACATGCTGGCCATGGAGAGCGGTTCATTTCGCTCAAGTTGTGATGGTGACCCCCAGTCTCCCAGAGAGAAGCTTTTAAGACAGTTTGAAAAAGAGGGTAACCTCACCTTTGAATTTGATGCAAATGAAGAGGAATTAAGGACAGGTACACTTGGACATAGCTGTTGGGATTTTACTGTCAATTCTGATTTGTCTTTATTTATCCAAGCTGCTGAAGAGGAGCATGCGAGGGAGAATCAGTCATTAATGCAGAGAAGAAAGGCCAAAATTCTTGAAGACATGGAGACTGACTCATTGATGCGACTGTGGGGTTTAAATGAGAGGGACTTCGAAAATTCTCTGGAAACTTATTCTGGTGGATTTGGAAGTCCAATTGAGCTACCCAATGAAGAATCATCCATATTACCCTCAATTGGACAGGGGCTTGGTTCATTTGTTCAAATTGTGGGTGGAGGCTTTTTGAGGTCCATGAGTCCATCCCTGTTCAGGAATGCTAAGAATTGTGGGAACCTCATCACTCAGGCTTCTAATCCAGTTGTTCTACCTGCAAAAATGGGTAATGATATATTGGAGATACTGCTGCATGTGGCATCTGATGGAGTTGAAGAGCTGTGTGAACATGTCTATAAATTAATGCCTTTGCAAGATATCACTGGAAAATCCATTGAACGTATTGTGTTGGAAGCCACAGCTGACAAAGGGGCTCCTGGAAGGTTAGCAACTGTTTTTGTGGCATTATTTGTGAAAAAACTCTGTTTTCACTTACATCATATCATGTTCATTTTCTTTTTCATTTAAAGTATTTGATTTTTTCTCTGATTTCTTGTTTTAATTCTGTTTCAGGCAGGGGTCCAGGCATCATGATTTGTATGAAGAATTTCCATGTGATTATTTAACAGATGAAGGGATGAGCTTGGATAGTGTGTCTCTTGAAACTATAGCTACTATGACAGTTGATAAGATCGAAGCCCTTTTAATAGAAGGATTGAGAATACAGTCTGGCATCTTGTATGAGGAGGCACCATCATATATCCGTCCCCAACATGCAAAGACCCCTGCAGTAGGAAGCAGAAGAGCCAACTGGAGGGGGTTTCCCACATCAGAAAGAGTTGCTAAATTGCACCTAGAAGATGGTGGAGAAATTGGCAATGATGATGATGGATTAATGGGGCTGTCAATAACATTAGATCAGTGGTTGAGATTGGATTCTGGCATTATTGAAGGAGATCAGAATTCAGAACAAGTTTTGAAGATCCTTAAAGCACACCATTCTAAAATCAGAGAGTTTGATGATGGAGGGTTGAAAAATGCCATGGAGCAGGTAAAAACATACAGCAGAAAGCACGGACTCTTGGGAGACCACCTAACGGTGGCTTTTATGATCCAGCTTAGAGATCCTCTACGAAATTATGAGCCAGTTGGTGTTCCAATGCTGGTTTTGACTCAGGTGGAAAGAGTTTGCTTGCATATAATGATGCCGCAAGACAGCAGCAATTTTCTTAATAAAAAGGAAAGTGGAATGGAGAATGAGGCCCTGCTAAATGAGACAAGTAGCAAGAGTGTGGAAGATATGAGTACCGATAACGAAGCTCTTCAATATAGATTTAAACTCAAAGAGATTCATCTTTCAAGTGTCCTTACCAAAGCTGGAAGAAGGCAACATTGGGGTACTGCAGCACAGCAACAGTCTGGGATCCGTTGGTTGGTTGCCAGTGGCATGACTAGTACTGTCAAACATTCATCTTCAACATCAAAGGCAATTGTATTATCATCCCCATTGTTTACCAATAAGTTGCTGAATGAGGATATCCTGTGGAGTATTTCTTATATTTGTAGTGTCATGGGGACTCATAGTAAAGAGCAGCCAGCTGAAAATGTACACATTCGGAACCCTGATATCATCTTCCCAAGTTAAACTTTCAGATCATTTTTTTTTACACGCAATTTTAGCCAAATTTTGAAATTTCTCCATGTAGATAGTTATTATAGTATATAGTTATACAAGTCAGCTTGCCCATATTTTTTGAATAAATGTCAGAAAGGACCCTTATTTCTTTCAATCACCTTTCCTTATGTGTATCAGATTTAAAGACTACACAATCTGGCTGTTTTGTTTGCTTTGATATGCAGCTGCTAACTCTTGGAATAAATAGTGTAACTGATAACGTTTAAATTATTTTGCCTTCACTTTTCAATTGTGTGGCCAACTTGTTTCCTTGTAAAAACAAAATTGGTGAAATATGTTTTTGATCTTTCAAAATATTTTGAAATGTTAGTTTTAGTCCAAATAAAACTTCAATACGTTTTTACTCTCTACATTTACTTTAAAACACACATTTACAGTCCCCAACAATGGACTAAAATCACATCAACTTTGATAAAATATAGGGACTAAAATCAACGTTTTAGAATATTTTGAGAGACTAAATATATTAACAAGACAATGAGCAGGTATTAAGGTGACTACAAAATCACTATTAGAGTTACAGGTGGGCATGTAGGAGACAAGGTATTCCAGAAGTTAAGTCGATGGTAGCATAATCGTTTTGTTAATATTGTTTATTGTTTTGTTAAAATATTGCTTAGCAGTCTTTCTTTGAAGTTTGAATTGAAAAATCTACTTTCTTGACCCTTCGTGAGTGGAAACAAGTTTGACTCTCCAACCTGCTATATGGTGTCTCATCCCATTAGAGTTACCTGGTTGGACAATTTTTTTTTTTTTATTCACTTACAATATTATTTCTAAATATATACTTTCCACGACACTTATATTTTTCATTTTATCTCACATTCTTTCCTCTCGTGTTTTTCTTAGTTGTAAACATAGATGTACAAATATAATATTTCACTATTATATGAGCTGATCAAGAAGGAAAGAGGGCATTAATTTCGTCACTTCAATGTTGTTTAGCGGGGTTTACTTAGCCCTCGAACAAACACAAAGGAATAATGCTCGATTTTGAGCACAATCTCTTCTAAACTGTATTGTGGGAGTCATTCTTAAAATTCGTATAAATGTGTAAAATAATTGGTTATCACCTTAAATAAGCACAGCCTCCCACCTCTTTAATTTCTTTAATGGCTTGATAATTTCTTAATTTCTGGTGCTTCTTAATTACAGTGTGAAGTTTTAACAATAAGAATTCGTTTGAGAAGAAGGAAGAAAAAATTATTAAAAATGATGAGTGATTTCTTTTATTAGGGAGTTCAAAATTTTATGAAGCGATGGGGGAGAGCAACTTCTGCGTTCAAATATTTAAATTTCGTTCCTCTGATCTAATTTGGGGTAATAAGAAAAATAGCTTTTCATTTCATCTTTGGTGCCCTTTCCTTTTCATTTTGTCTCATTCTTCTTAGAACTTCCAGTACGTTGTACAAGAATCCAATATTAGTTGACTTTAAGCTTTTATAAGGCAATCGATAGAGAGAATAAATCTCTTTTTTTCATTAGAAGGGCAATACTATACTTTGGATGAAGCATACATTTTATTTATTTTTATTTACATATTCATGAAGAGTAGAAAACTTCTATTTTTGCCTCACCTTTTCGGCAGTGTAACGTGAATTTCTGCTGCTAATAGAATGAAAACATTTTTATATGGACTTGGATAAACGACAACAGTGGGGTCTTTCTACAGCTACAGACTCACACTCATATTGTTAGTCGTTTAACGTTCATTGCCACTGTTTAGTCATTGGTTTTTTTTTGCACTCACTTGGTATCCAGTGGTCACAGGAAGAACTTGATCATCGGAGATCATGTTGTCTGGTTCTTCTTTGACATACCATCATGCATGATATACACGTGTGTGATATGGTATCATGAAGCAGGTATATACTTAAATATAATGCATTCGTTATTCCCAATTAACGGGTAAATTAAAAGAGATCGCATCAACTAGGTTTATCCGAACTGAAATATCAACATTAAGGAGTGTGACTGCAATTTAAATCCTTGACACTGCCAAAACCTCTTCATATATTGGACCTAGCAAGAACTTGGATGAGTGTGGTTGCCTTCGTAGGTTGTTATTACGTACCTTGGATCATCCTTATCCCTCTCCACTCTCTTCTTCACAGGGCATCCATCAGCTGAACACCTATAGTAATTCCTGTAATCAAATAATGTGGGGGTTATTTTCTTCATAAAAAGAGGAGAAAATAACAAAAACTTCTGTATATATATAACATGCATTCCTTCATTGGTTAGGTAGTTCTAACATGCAAGTATGTGCTTGCGTTTCCTTACCTTTTTCTCATCATATAATTTGGTTTTGTTAATCTATTTCATCATTTGTTTACGTTTCTTTTTTATCTATAAAAATAACAATAACAACAAGAAGATATATATATATTATCTCTACTTCTATCAGTGGACAAACCTTAATAGTTTGGATTGTTTACGTTTAATTTGCTGCTTGATAATTAATCGTTTATTAATTTGAACTCTTGTTGAAAAATCTTCGAGACCACCATATGCTATTATATAATATGTATCATAGGCACATACCTTGGATTTGGGCTGTTCTTCACCATTTTCTTTCCGTACTTCCTCCATCTGTATCCATCGTCTAGTACTTCAACCTCTGACCTTGTTTTGAATGCCACTCTCTCTCTAACATCTTCCCTCCTCTCACGTCCACCGCCTAATATTACACACAACCAATAATTATAAGCAAAAGAAAATATGTAGAGGCCATAGATATAATATTCATTATTAGTTGACATCAATTACTATAACAATTGAATTACAGTTTTTTTATAAACATCTCTGAAGTATTCTTAAGAGAAAAAAATATATATAAAAAAAAGAAATAAATTTCTCCATATGTAAAATTTGTCTCTTATTATAACTTTTTTAAAATTTTAATTTTAACTTATATGGGTAAATTAGTTTTATCTTATAAAAAACAAATTGTCATTTTTCTTTAGAAATACTTTTATTGAAGTATATTCAAATACATTATTTATTGAAAATGGTTGTATAAACATCTCAAGCCACTAAACACACTTACTTATAGAAGACCCCTCAAACTGGCTGCTACCTCCAAAGTCACCTACATTACTGGCTTGATGAGACTGGTTTGAGACATTCACAGAAGCAAATGACTCATGAAGATCATCACGCATCCATTGATGATCATCGAAATTCAAGTACTCATCAGAGAGCTCAAAAGGCCACTGGTTGGTGAAATCATCACTGTCAGGTGTATCTGGTGGTGGTTTTGGATTTTTGTCTGTCATTCTGATACAACTGAATGATATGAAAAGAAAGGATCACGGCGCAAGAAATATATAAACGCGCGCACGCCACAGTCATAATCCTTTTACTAAGGTGGCTTCATGGAACCTTCCTAGGAGCTACAGT
Organism: Cajanus cajan; assembly: GCF_000230855.2. NCBI lineage: Eukaryota > Viridiplantae > Streptophyta > Magnoliopsida > Fabales > Fabaceae > Cajanus > Cajanus cajan. The sequence goes on from NC_138525.1 coordinate 47,728,412, forward strand.
TTTAGGAAGTTTCAAAGGTAATGGAGATGTGGTAATTAATGCCACGTACCAATGTCACTGACTAAGAATATTTAAGAACAGTGATGTGTGAATAGAGGACAAAAAATGAGTGGGGCACACCCCGGGATGACTTGGGGAAGACTTTCAAGAGATGCTAATGTTGATTGGCAACAAGTCTTGTTGTTGGACCAATTAACCCCTTCACAACGGAAGTGCAAGTCAAAAGAGATGCTGTGTTTTTGTGGCATATTGCAAGTTTCTTCGAACCATAATAAGTCCATTGCTTTCATCTTTTGGTACAGACCAATCTGCATTTAATTATCTTGTGGAGGACGAACTTACTTAATTTATTTGAATTATTATGGTCATAGAACTTTTTATATATATAAAACTATATGCATTCAACACAATTAATAGATAATTCAATTACTTAAGATTTTGTTGGACAAGTCAAAATCTACTTTAGTAATATTTATATTTCAAAAGGAATTAATTTATGAATTTGATTGAATACAAATTTAAAAATATTTTTTTAATTTTTTAATTAAAAAGTATACTTTATTTTCAGTTGAAAAATTCTTAAAAACAATTTCAACTTGTAGTTACACAGACTCAAAGTATTTAATTGCAATTATATAGAGATCTAGAAATCTTGACATTACTGATGAAGTTAAAATAAGTTTGTGATTGGTGTCACTAGTACAAAATATACATTTTATGTTGGTTATTTTAGAATTTTTACGTTAGAAAAATCTCCGACGTGAAAGCGAGAGACGTAAATTTACATCGGACTCGAAAACCGATGTAAATTTATGTCGGATATGCCAAGGCCGACGTAAAAAGTTGTAAAAAAAATTAAATAAGTTTGTGATTGGTGTGTCATTACTTTCATCCAAGCTACTAGAAAAGTGACTTCATCTGCCTTACAATTTTTCACCCCAAACAAGTGGTGGACACTCTAGCTTCTAGACTGTCTTTAGTGTGCCATATTTCAAACGTTGAAGGATTAAGGATTAAGTGCCAGCTTCAAAAAGGTGAAAAATAAAGAAAATATATATATAGTGGAAGTCTTCTATTTCTCTCAATAATAACAGTATCAAAAGTTATTAAATAAATGCAAAGCACTGTACATGTCAATTTTTTTTTCCTCACCATCTCTCGTGCTATTCCGTTTAGCGATTAGTCTAAAATGGTTTCATTGATTTAGATGCCCATTAAACTTTAACTAATACTTTTTTCATGGTTTAATTGTTAGCTGTTTCAAGTATTTACTGAGGTTATGTATGGTATAATAATGTGTAGAATGCATTGAAATGAGATAAAATGAAATGAAGTGTAATGGATGGAACTAATAGAGCAAAATGAAATAAAATTATCATTTCATTGTTATGTTGCATTATGATGGAACTTAAAAAAAAAAAAAATAGAAAATTTCTACTTCATACCTAAAATTCAACTCAGAGACAAAAAAAAAAGTAATAATAAATGAAATAGAATGAAATGCATTCCATCATATTCTACTCATCTTAATCGACACAAATTAATATAATTTCACTTTATTTCAATTCATTTGATCACTTTTTATTTCTCCAAAAATGGCCAACCTAGTTTAAGATATCAAGTGTAATAAGTATGCCTTTTTGTTTTTCTTTTACATTAATTCGATAAGAAACTCTTAATTCAGCATATGATAGAGAATATAATTTCGATACATTAGATTTCATTTAGCTTCAATGAATTTAGAAAGAATTTATTTTATTTGCAGAAAGACGATCTATTTTGTTGTGAAAGCATATGCCATAGGAAATTTATTTTCTAGTAAGTGCTTTCACATTCATGTGTCATCCCAAGTTAGTATAATCAATTTTGGTTGACCCCAGTTAGCTTTAGTGCAACTAGAGGTGTGCATAACTTCTGGTAATAGGAATCTTAAAAACACTTGCTAGGAAATTCATAGGTATCTTCCACGGCCTTTCCTTTTCGGGGAAACTAGTCGTGTTCTTCTCTTTATTCAAAATAAATATAGCAAATACAATTTGACATCATCTTATCATCAAACTATTCATCATCAATTGCCTCACACATGCAACATGTCAATTATCATGATTAATTACATGACAATAGATGAGGGGGAAAAATAACGAGAAAAATACATATTTTGTTTAATTAAATTTTTTTTTAAAAATTGTCCTATAAAAAATATTAAAAAAAATGTTCTTTCTTCAATTGATTTATTTATTGGTTAAATATATTTATACTCCCTTAAATTTAAAGTTATTTTTTTTTTAATTCTTCAAGTTTAAAATTAATTTTTGCAATTTTAAAAATATGTTTCAGTCTTACTCTTGAGATTCATTGACAAGAACAATGTGTTATACATAAAATATCAAGCAAATTTATCGTTTTACTTTTATTACAAAACATTGTACTAGGTGAGATTTTTTTTATATGTAATTTAGAGTATGTTTAGATACAATTTAAAAAAATTACCAAAAAAACTTTTATTTTTAGTAGACTTTAAAAGATGTTTCTATTTTATATTTAAACGGACTCTTAATAATAATTAATAAATGATTTATGTTTTACAAATTGACTAACTATATTTAAATAAAAATATTAAAAGAAACTTTTTCAAATTATATAAACCAAAAGATGATTAAAAAAATTCTCATATTCGACTTCAAGACACTACAAAATATGTGTTTTTATTTCTTTCTTCTTGAGACCTTCAAGAAAGCAACGGCGATCAACTTAAAGTACGTCTGCTCTTATTAGCCACATGTCTCGTCAAAACTCACTTTGTCTCCACCCTTATTTCTGGGAAGCCTCCTAGTACTTCTTTTGCTTATTTTTAGAAAAATTAACTTTATCCAGTTATATACAAAATCAGTAATTTAATTTATTCAGTATAGTAAATAATTAACATTATAGTAAAATAATTTTCATCATTCATCATTATAAATTCTTAGTTAAAATATATTTTTATCCTTTATAATATTCTGAAAATGGGTTATGATTTCTATAAAAAAAAATTGATATGTTTTTAGTTCTTGAGTTTATTAAAAATGATGTGATTTTAGTCTTTTATTAGAGGAAAAAAAGTGTATTTTTAGTCTTGTTCACCTTTTTTTTTTCTAATAACTTTTACTTAGTTAAAGACAGATGTCAAAGAGACTTTTCACTGCTAAAAAGATAAAATTAAAATTAAAATAGAATGCCAATAGAATACATTTAAGTTCTTAATATATAAAATACTATATTGTTTATAGTTATATTTTGATATTTTTATTGGAGTATAACTAGTGTAAAATATAGAATTTACGTATATTATTTTAAGTTTTTTATGTTGTAAAATAGTCTGACATTAATGTGAGAGACGTAAATTTACGTTGGTTGAGTTAACCGACGTAAATTTACGTTGGACATCGTCAAAGACCGACGTAAAATTATTTTCAGCAAGACAATCTCCACCTCCACTTCCACGAATTTAGCATTTCAGTTTTTTCTTTTTTACATGTATGTGAAAGTAGATAAATGAAAATACGCGGGAAAAATCATAAATAAATTTTTAGTTATTTAAATTTATAGTGAATGAGAACTGGTAAGAAAAAAAAGGGAAAAAGAGATTTTATTAGTTAATATTTTCATTAAAAAATTCTATTCATCTATAAGATATTAAGATAAAATTAATTTATTCTATTCCAAAAAAAGTAATATATTAAGTGATGAATAATCAAATTATCTTAAGAAAAATATCACCTTTGAATGAATTTTTTTTTTATTAAGGGGTACTTTGCGTATTAAATATGTAATTATCTTAACTTTTATTATTTATAAAAATCTTACTCAATTTTTATATAATTGTCTATTATATAAAAACTAGCAATATATACCAATTTTTTTATAAAAAAATTATGAATCGTATCAATTTATTTATTTTTGGTTTAATGGGTATGTATTATTATGTGTAAAAAAATTATATTATCAACCAGTCAAAAAATATTATTAATTGACTTGACTTTTAAAATAATTATTATAAAAATTAATAAATTTATTATACTTATAATTAGATGATAATATAAAATTATTTTATATCATTTATTCATGACTTTTTTTTTCTCTAATTTTAATTTTAATAGAATAAATGTTAACGACATTTTTTAATACTCTTTTGTTAATATTTTTTATTAATGATTGAAAATTATAAAAAAAATTATCAATTTTACAGTTAAATAAAAAAAGACTCATTAAAAAATAGAAATGTATATAATTTATAATGTTTAATACATTTTGACCTGTTGAGATAAAAAGTTTTTTAAAAAAAAGTGTAAAAAGAGTTTTATCAACATTCCTTATCTAATGGACACTGCTTTTTGTTTTTCCTTTCTCCCTTATAAGTTATTCACTACATCAAAATTAATTTTTTATGGCAATTAATTTATTATTTAGTGGCTATATAAATGACCATTATTTTTTTTACCAGCATTTAAATAAAGGCTGGTGTATCCAGTGTCGCTAATACTATTACCGGCATTTATATAAAATGCTGGTAAAGATCTACTAAATTGTTAGAAAAACTTTTTTTTTAGTGGCAATTTTAGTAACCATTTTAAAGTCTATTAAAAGTTATTTTTTTCAATTGTCTCTTTTACTTTAAATAATTTATTCCTATAATTCTCTTTTCTAAGTTCATAACTTATATACTTTTTTTATCTCTACTCGATGTAGGATTTGTAAGATGAGGATTGTCTTTTATTTATATATTTTTTAATTATCTTGTCTCTTAAGAAATGTGAGATTTATAAGGTGAAAGTTGTTCTCTAATTATTTTATAACACTATTAAATTTGATAATAATGGATGATTTGATATTTACAATAGTGAATTAGGAGTCGGCCCTATAAAATGAACTTATAAGATAATAGTTATTACTCACTTATATACTATTTAATTATCTTATTTCTAATCGATGTGGGACTTAAGCTTTTTCTAATAAATAATTGTCGCTAATAATAAATTTTAGTGTAATATAAATACATTTTTAGCGACTATTATATATTAGCCATTAATATTTTTATATATGGTAACAATTAAATTATTACCATTAAATAATTATCATTAATAAATTATTGCTCCTACTTCCTTCTCTCCCTCCACCACTGTAAACCAAACATCTCGTAAATAATATCTTCAACAGTTAAACGTTTTTTTTTTTTTTTTGAGAGGATCAACAGTTAAACTTGATTAAAAAAATTTCGGAGGAAAATTCAATAATCAAAATTTTTGACTATTTCAAGCCCAACTTGATTGACTGAACATACACTATTAAAACATTGACATGAACAATTTGATTATAAAACCAGTCAATCTACCACCCACAAATTATATTTCATTTGAATTGACGCTACCTGCACTGTCCTGCCTTCTTTATGGCAGAATATTACCGTGAATTATCCTTTTTTATTATGTACCAGAAGGACAAAGGCATGGCTACACTATTGAAAAAACATATATTTTTTTTTTATGAGTAGTTATTTATGATTAATTTTAGAAATAAAATAAATAATTTATGATTTTGATAACTTTTAAAGCCTAGCTAGCTTGACTTGGGACTTTGTAAACAAAACATCCAACCGGGGATAATGATTGAAAGATAGAAGATAAAGATTGCACGGTTCCTCCAAATACCAAATTTTTTGTCGTCCACTCGTCCAATCTCCTTCTTCTCTGACACAAAATAAAAATAAAATATAAAAAAAACCTCAATTCTTTGGAAGAATATAGCTCTTTGATTATGGGGTTATTTGTCTTGATTGAATGATGGCGGCACATGAACATGATTTCTTTGAATATAACAAATTACCATCTATGAGGACAAGATGAAGGATACATTACTTGTGAAGAATTTGTATCTTCCTAACTTTGCTGTTTATAAGTGAGATTCTGAGTCCGATGAAGATTGGAATTTTAAGCATCAATAAGTGTGAATTTATTAGGTAATTTGTGGATGACATAGTCTATAATTTTATTGCTAATAAGATACATGCAAGAACCCTATGAAATAAGCTCAAGTCCCTACAGACTTATAAATCAAAGACTAATAAATTGTGCTTGTTAAAGAACTTTGTTGAGTTGAAGAACAAGGAGAGGACTACAATTAATTATATATCACTTGAGTAAATATAGGGGCATTTTGATCAATTATTTAGAGTGAGTATAACATTTAATAAAGATTTGTTGGGACTATTCCTATTAAATACTTTATTTGATTCATAGGAGACATTTTAGTTTTTCATAATTAGTATTGTTCCTAATGGTAATATTTCTTTGCAAATAGTAAAGAGTGGTGCGTTTAATGAGAAGATGAGATGATGGAGGTGAGTAGTAGGAGTGAAGCTCAAACTCTTCCTAAACTCCTCCTAGGCTCGGATCTTCTTCAATGGAGATAGAAACACACTTGAAGAACTCGTGAAGATGAAGAACTATCTGCGGAAATGAAAGAAGGAAGTATCCAAGCTCATGAACTCAAAGGATTGCACACTTCAAAGGGAAGGAAAACTAGGTTTTCTGATGGAAGAGCATGGGCTAAAGGCCCAACCACTAGAGCTATGGCCAGGAGGTTACTTGAAGATTTGACTGCTTCAGAGCTTAGTGGGCCCAATGGGCTTGGTGGGCCTAGGGTGCTTCTTACTTGGGCTTAATTGATTATACACCATGTTTAATTGTACTTTCTTAGTTTAGGAATCTATTTTCATGTTGGTCTTGTATTTTGACCATAGATTAGGGTTTAGGCTAGTTGGGCCTAGTTTTGGGCTTCATGGGCCTTTGGGCTTTTGGTACCCAATATTGGGCTCATTATTTTCCTTGTAATATTTCCTATTGATTGTATTCATTAGACCATTGTATTTTGGTCATTAGTTTAGGGTTTAAGGAGGTTTAATACTTCATTTGAATTAGGACAAATTAGGTCAAATTTAGGATGAATTTAAGTTGCATTTAGGTCACACTTTTGGCACCACCTTGGTTGCACAAGTGTGACACCGAAATGCAACCCTAAATTCACTCTAAATTCAACCTAATCTATCATTTAGCACTACATGACCGGTCATGAGCATGTGACACAAGGTTTGAATTCAAATTTGAATTTGAATTCAAATCTTGGCGCCAACATGTGACCAATCATGTGGCGCCAAGTGTGCTCCTCAATTTCGGATGCTATATGTTTCCCTCCTCTCATCTTTTGTACTCACTTTGAACCTTAATGAAATTTGTGAGCCATAGTGCCGAGTTTCCTCTCAAAGTCTCCTTGAGTTCATCTTCAAAAGCCTTAGGAATTCACCTAGAATCCTCCTCTTTGAAGTGTGCTCTCCATTGATGCTTGAGCTTGGATGCTTCCCTCCTAGTTCTAGGTTGAGTTCATCCGTGAGTTCATAGCTTGCAAGTGTTCTTGAGTTGAAGAATTCATCCTCCATTGAAGAAGATCCGGCCTAAGCAAATCCATGGAGAAGAACATCTTTCACTTCTCCTAGTTTTGCTATCATTTTTGGTATCAAGAGCAAGGTCTTCAAGGAGATAAGTTCTTTATCTTGTTTTGGTCCGAATATTTTTGTGTTCTTTGTGTTCTTATGTTTGTCTTAATTGAGTTTCAATTCGGATCTATATTTTGATGTTATTGAGTTCATAGATCCATTGTTGATTGTCTTGATTTTTCTTCCATAATCAACTTGTTAGGAACTATTTGCTTTGTGCTAATTTTGAGTTTATTTTGAGTCTCTCTATTCCTTGTATGTGTCCGTGATTGGACCTCATGCATTGCATTTAGATTTTGTTTTTAAATCTTTGTTTTGTCTTAGAAGTTTGTGTTTAGTCCTTACTTGTTGCAAATTCCTTGAATAGCATGTTTAACCTAGTTTTATTTTGAGTTTTGTGTCCATATATTGCTTTCGGTTTACCTATTGTTCTTGCCTCCTATATGTGCTTTTTCTTTTGCCTTATTGTGTTCATAACTTGCTATTAGTTCTAGTAAGTTTCCTTAGAGTTAGGTTTCCTTTGTGTTCTTAAGTTTTCAAATCACTTTCCATTGAAAATCTTATAAAAAATTTTTGACTCAAAATTTCAAGTGCTTAATTCTACTTCTAGTGCACTCTTTCTTGTGGATTCAATTTTTTTTTTAAAAAAAAAAATTAGAGGCTGAAAAACAGAGATAAAACAGAGCCTAAAACAAAAGAAAAGACCTAAAGTTCAAAAGAAAAATAGTTCAAAAAGAATCCAAACCAAAACCTAAAACTAGTGCACTAGTTTATCATTCTTACTTGAAATTTGACCTAATTTTTGGCTGATTTGTATTCTCGGTTTCTATAGCTTGGAACCTTAGAAAAATTTGAAATAAAAGGCAAAAACACTCTCTGGAATCTTAATTTGATACTGGAAAAAGAAAGAATTAAAAAAATATATATATAATACAATTTAAAACACAAAAGCCGAGAGGTGTACATTGGTAAAAATTCATTTGGTTCCTTGTTATTGTTTTGGCTACTAATTTTGCTATACTTGTCCAATTGCTTTCAAATTTTTTTTGTTTTCTTCATCTACTCTAGTACCTATCTAGGATTCATTCTAACTGAGTGCTAGCTTCATTTTGGAGTCTTAATTTTCCAGTTTTACTTGTTGAACCTCTTTGAGTCTTGTCATATACACATATTACTCTTAATTTTGGTATAAGCTTTCCAAATTGTGCTTTGTTGCTTGTCTAGTTTTCTTTCAATAATTTCCCTGTGCTGGAAGTGGCCTTAAATCCTTGCTCAAGGATCAAGCATTGCTCAACAAAGAGTAGGAAAAATTTTGGACACTATAATCACCAAATTTGACCTAATTTAGTGACCAAAATCCTCCTAAATCTCCTTCACTTGAGTGACCAATTCCTTCACCTTGTGAGGCAGCCACCTTAACCTCTTTGTTGTGTTTCTTTTGCAGGTCCAGGAGCAGCATATTGAAGGATTAGTGGCGGATTAAACACTTGGTTAAGTGTTAGAAAAGTTGAACACAAAACCGCCACTAATTGGTCACCAAAGCCGCCACTTTATTGTTTTTTTTTAGGCTAGTTTAATTTTTGTCAATTCTCTTGTATTTTTAAACCAATTTGTAAAGCTTGGAGGGAGTATTAAGAAGCTGGTCAGGTATATCTACATCCTTGATAGACTCTCACGTGTAGTACTAGTGGAAGTGGCTTGGAAATTTCATATGTTTCAAGCTTCCACTTAGGATATCCGACTAGTTGCTTAACTTGCTTTTCTTTAAGTTTTATTGTACTTAATTGCTTTACTTTGTTGCCTATAAACGTCTAGAATTGTGTAGTTTTATTTGCTCACGTTTAGTTAAGTGTCAAAAACAAACAAAGTTGTAAAAAGCATATAAAAATTTTTGTGAAAAGTTTTGGGGAATTGGAAATACCACAAAGGAGTTTAGTGATTTCCACTTGAAAAAGCTTGGTTATTAAGTGGCTCTTTGTAGCTCACCTCCCTTGATAGTGCAACTTGTACACTTAGACTTCCAAGTGCTATTTTCATTCCTAGAAAATACCAAAAACATTTTATAACTTTTTGCATAGCATACAAATTCTTTTTGCTTAATCATGAGTCATCATTCTCAAGGTAGTAGTGACTTTGATACTCCTAAAAGTTTTGAAAGAATTGTCAAGGAGGTTGAAGCACTAAAACTTTGGAAAAATGATGAGATGCTTCAAAAACAAAAAGAGAAACTTGAAAAAGAAGTACAAATCATGGCTTTGGAACAAGAAATCCAAAAGATTAAGCAAAGGGAAGAAAAACTTTTAAAAAGATTAAATAAAAATAAAAGTCCAAAAGGTTCTTCTAGGAGCTCAACCAAGAGCTCCAATGATTCTCAAAGCCAAGATAATGATGGTAGTATGCATATGGATGCTTACTATCAACCAACACCTAGGAGAGTCATTAAAGAACACAAAGTGAGGGAATCAAGGGTTGATCTCCCTTACTTTCATGGAAAAGATAATGTGGACACGTACTTAGATTGGGAGACGAAAGTGGAGCAAATCTTCACTTGTCATAAAGTAGGTGAGGAAAGAAAAGTTCCCTTAGCCACCCTAGCTTTTCAAGGACAAGCCATGTATTGGTGGACATCCTTGGAAAGAGAGAGAAGACTTCATAATGATCCTCCCATCACTTATTGGAATGAGTTAAGGAGTGCTATGAGAAGAAGGCATATACCTTCCTATTATAGTAGGGAGCTTATGGATAAGCTCCAAAGACTCCAACAAAAGGGTATGAGTGTTGAGGAGTATAGGCAAAAGATGGAGTTATATCTCATGAGGGCTGGGATAAGGGAAGAAGAAAGATTGACCATTGCTAGATTTCTAAGTGGTCTTAATTTTGACATAAGAGATAGAGTTGAGTTACTCCCTTATAGGGACCTTGATGATTTGGTCCAACTTTGTATAAGGGTGGAACAACAAAATTTGAGAAAATCCTCTTTTAAAGGTAAAACTCAATCTAGCTCTTATGTTAAGAAAGACTACAAGAGGGAGGGTCACTTTGATTCCTCTAAGAAATTTGGCAAAGAAAAAGAAAAAGAAAAAGAAAATGAGAAAAATAAAAATATTGTCACTTCTAGTAGCAAAACTAGTGATATCAATTGCTTTAAGTGTCTTGGGAGAGGACACATAGCCTCTCAATGCCCAACTAAAAAGGTGATGATTTTGAAGGGGCAAGACATTTATAGTAGTGTTGATGAATCTAGTTCCACTACTTCAAGTGATACTGAATCAAGTGAGGAAGACCATTCCATTGAAAGTGCATATCCTTGTGATGGTCAACTTCTCATGATTAGAAGGCTTCTAGGAAGCCAACCTCATGAGTCCCATCTTTCACAAAGGGAGAACATTTTTCACACAAGGTGTAAAGTTTTAGACAATGCTTGTTCTCTCATTGTAGATAGTGGGTCTTGTTGCAACTGTTGTAGCATAAGGTTGGTGGAGAAGCTTGGTCTTACTATTATTCCTCATCCGAAACCATATCAACTTCATTGGATTAATGAAGCTGGGGATATTAATGTTAATCAACAAGTGAAAGTCAAGTTCTCTATTGGTAACTATGAAGACCAAGTGGTTTGTGACATAGTTCCAATGGAAGCTTGTCATATTTTGTTGGGAAGGCCATGGCAATTTGACAAGAAAACCATGCACAATGGCCTTACCAATGAAATTACTTTCACTCATAAAGAAAAGAAATTTGTACTTCATCCTTTGTCTCCTTCACAAGTGATAGAGGATCAAGTACAAATGAAAAAGAAAAGAGAAGAAGAAAAAAAAAAACTTGAATAAAAAAAAACAAAAGAAGGAAAAGAAGCATAAGTTTTCAAAGAAGGATGAAGAGAAATCTTTTCCAAAAGAAGGAATTCAACAAAAACCTTTAAAAGAAACTTTGATTATTGAAAAACCTTCTTACATTCTTCTTTGTAAAGGTATGCTTCAGTGTCATAATTTAAGCATTGAACTTAGTTCTTTATCTCCTCAAGTTTCTCATTTATTAAAGGAATTTGATGATATATTCCCTAGTGAAGGTCCACAAGGCCTTCCTCCTTTTAGGGGTATAGAACATCAAATTGATTTTGTGCCTGGGGCTAGTCTACCCAATAGACCAGCCTATAGGACAAATCCTCAAGAAACTAAGGAGATCGAGAATCAAGTCCATGAATTATTGAATAAGGGTTGGGTACAAAAGAGTTTGAGTCCCTGTGCTGTGCCTGTATTGTTAGTGCCCAAGAAAGATGGAAAATGGAGAATGTGTTGTGATTGTAGGGCCATTAACAATATAACAATCAAGTACAGGCACCCAATCCCTAGACTTGATGATATGCTTGATGAGTTACATGGTGCGTCCATATTTTCTAAAATTGATCTTAAAAGTGGTTATCACCAAATAAGAATTAAAAAGGGTGATGAGTGGAAAACTGCTTTTAAGACCAAATTTGGATTATATGAGTGGTTAGTTATGCCTTTTGGTTTAACTAATGCACCAAGTACCTTTATGAGGCTTATGAATCATGTCTTGAGAGAATGTATAGGAAAATTTGTGGTTGTTTATTTTGATGATATATTAATCTATAGTAGGTCTCAAGATGATCATTTAGGACATCTTAGAGAAGTTATGATGATCCTTAGGGAAAACCAATTATTTGCAAATCTTAAAAAATGTACTTTTTGTGTGGATCATGTGGTTTTCCTAGGGTTCATTGTAAGCAAAAATGGGGTTCAAGTGGATCCCGAGAAAATTAAAGCCATTCAAGAGTGTCCAAAGCCTAAAAATGTTAGTGAAGTTAGGAGTTTTCATGGTTTAGCAAGTTTTTATAGAAGATTTGTACCTAACTTCTCTAGCATTGCTTCACCCTTGAATGAGCTTGTCAAAAAAGATATTTTATTTGAATGGACTTCCAAGCATGACCAAGCATTTCAATTACTTAAAGATCAACTTACTAATGCACCCATTTTAGCTCTACCTAATTTTGAAAAGACTTTTGAGCTAGAATGTGATGCATCAGGAGTTGGCATAGGAGCTGTGTTATTGCAAGGAGGACACCCCATTGCATATTTTAGTGAAAAACTAAAAGGTGCCTCCCTCAATTACCCTACCTATGATAAGGAGTTGTATGCATTGGTTAGAGCTTTACAAACATGGGAGCACTATCTTGTGTCCAAAGAGTTTGTCATCCATAGTGACCATGAGTCACTTAAATATTTAAGAGGTCAAGGTAAATTAAATAAGAGACATGCCAAATGGTTAGAGTTTCATGAACAATTTCCATATATTATTAAATTCAAGAAAGGAAAAACCAATGTTATAGCTGATGCTTTATCTAGGAGACATACCTTGCTTGTGTCCCTAGGGACTCAAATTCTTGGATTTGATAATATTAGGGAATTGTATGAAAAAGATCTTGAATTTGGTGTTAATTATAAAAAATGTCAACAAAAAGCTTTTGATGGTTTCTATATGGCTGAGGGGTATTTATACAAAGAAGGAAGATTGTGTATACCCCAAGGATCCATTAGGAAACTATTAATTAAAGAGAGTCATGAAGGTGGGCTTATGGGGCACTTTGGTGTTGATAAAACCCTTAGTTTGCTAAAAGAAAAATTTTATTGGCCCCATATGCGAAAAGATGTCCAAAGGCATTGTTTTAGATGTTTAGCTTGTTTACAAGCTAAGTCTAAAGTAATGCCTCATGGAACATACACACCTTTGCCTGTTGCTTCTTCTCCTTGGGTGGATATTAGCATGGATTTTGTGCTAGGTTTACCTAGAACCCAAAGGGGAATGGATTCTATCTTTGTGGTAGTGGATCGTTTTAGTAAAATGGCTCATTTTATTCCATGCCACAAAGTAGATGATGCAAGCAACATAGCAAAACTTTTCTTTAGAGATGTGGTTAAACTTCATGGACTTCCTAGGACTATAGTTTCAGATAGAGATACAAAGTTCCTAAGCCACTTTTGGCGTGTCTTGTGGTCAAGACTAGGAACCAAACTCCTCTTTTCAACTACTTGTCATCCTCAAACAGATGGCCAAACTGAGGTAGTGAATAGATCTCTGTCTACTATGCTTAGGGCAGTCCTAAAAGGTAATCACAAATCTTGGGATGAGTTTTTACCTCATATTGAATTTGCCTACAATAGGGTAGTTCATAAAACTACCAATATTTCTCCTTTTGAGGCTGTTTATGGGTTTAATCCTTTAACTCCTTTGGACTTGATACCTCTTCCTAATGTTGAACATTTCATTCATAAGGAAGGGGCTTCAAGGGCTGATTTTGTTAAGAAACTTCATGAAAGGATTAAAATTCATATTCAAAATCAAAATGAGAAATATGCAAAACAAGGAAGTAAAGGCAATAAGTCTATGATCTTCGAGGAAGGTGATTGGGTTTGGCTTCATTTAAGAAAAGAACGTTTTCCAAATCAAAGGAAGTCTAAACTCAGTCCTAGAGGAGATGGTCCCTTCAGGTCTTACAGCGTATCAATGATAACGCCTATAGACTTGATTTACCCTCTGACTATGGAGTCAGCACCACTTTTAATGTCAGTGATCTTAAACCTTTTGTAGGTGCTAGTGATGATGAGGAAGAGTCTTCAGATTCGAGGACGAATCCTTCTCAAGAGGGAGGGAATGATGGAAGAGCATGGGCTAAAGGCCCAACCACTAGAGCTATGGCCAGGAGGTTACTTGAAGATTTGACTGCTTCAGAGCTTAGTGGGCCCAATGGGCTTGGTGGGCCTAGGGTGCTTCTTACTTGGGCTTAATTGATTATACACCATGTTTAATTGTACTTTCTTAGTTTAGGAATCTATTTTCATGTTGGTCTTGTATTTTGACCATAGATTAGGGTTTAGGCTAGTTGGGCCTAGTTTTGGGCTTCATGGGCCTTTGGGCTTTTGGTACCCAATATTGGGCTCATTATTTTCCTTGTAATATTTCCTATTGATTGTATTCATTAGACCATTGTATTTTGGTCATTAGTTTAGGGTTTAAGGAGGTTTAATAGTTCATTTGAATTAGGACAAATTAGGTCAAATTTATGATGAATTTAAGTTGCATTTAGGTCACACTTTTGGCACCACCTTGGTTGCACAAGTGTGACACCGAAATACAACCCTAAATTCACTCTAAATTCAACCTAATCTATCATTTAGCACTACATGACCGGTCATGAGCATGTGACACAAGGTTTGAATTCAAATTTGAATTTGAATTCAAATCTTGGCGCCAACATGTGACCAATCATGTGGCGCCAAGTGTGCTCCTCAATTTCGGATGCTATATGTTTCCCTCCTCTCATCTTTTGTACTCACTTTGAACCTTAATGAAATTTGTGAGCCATAGTGCCGAGTTTCCTCTCAAAGTCTCCTTGAGTTCATCTTCAAAAGCCTTAGGAATTCACCTAGAATCCTCCTCTTTGAAGTGTGCTCTCCATTGATGCTTGAGCTTGGATGCTTCCCTCCTAGTTCTAGGTTGAGTTCATCCGTGAGTTCATAGCTTGCAAGTGTTCTTGAGTTGAAGAATTCATCCTCCATTGAAGAAGATCCGGCCTAAGCAAATCCATGGAGAAGAACATCTTTCACTTCTCCTAGTTTTGCTATCATTTTCTTAGGGATTTTGAAGGCATTCTCTTAGGTTTTCTCTCTTGGAATTTTCGGTGACTCTTGAGGGAATTAGCTGAAGTAATTGTTCAGAAATTCTCATATAATCAAAAGTGTATTACAAGGTGAGAAAAGTTACATTTATAGGAGAAAATTAGGGTAACTTGGCGGCACCTTTAGTGAACCAAAGTGGCGCCAAGTTTGAATTTCAAATTTGAATTTGAAATTCAAACTTTGGCCACCTCACATGATCACACGGATGCTACCCTCATATAAGTGTCATTTAAGAGTGATTTGGATTGAATTTGAAGCTCACATGGCCGGATCCACCCCATGCCATCCATGTGACTCAAATTCAATTCAAATTCCTTCTAAATGATGCTTAAATGTAGCATACTTCTCCTATTAATGTATTCTTCATATATTCCTAATCTAATGACCGAAATACATTGGTCTAATGAATACAATGAATAGGAAAAATTACAAGAAGAAGAATGAGCCCAATATTGGGTATCAAAAGCCCAAAGCCCAAGAAGCCCAAAATTAAGCCCAATACACCTAAACCCTAATCTATGGTCAAAATACAAGACCAACAACAAGGTAAATTCCTATACTAAGAAAATACAATTAAACATGGTGTTCAATCAATCAAAGCCCAAGTGAGAAGCACCCTAGGCCCACTAAGCCCATTGGGCCCACTAAGCTCTGAAGCAGTCAAATCTTCAAGTAACCTCCTGGCCATTGCTCTAGTGGTTGGGTCTTTAGCCCATGCTCTTCCATCATTCCCTCCCTCTTGAGAAGGATTCGTTCTCGAATCTGAAGACTCTTCCTCATCATCACTAGCACCTACAAAAGGTTTAAGATCACTAACATTAAAAGTGGTGCTGACTCCATAATCAGAGGGTAAATCAAGTCTATAAGCGTTATCATTGATACGCTGTAAGACCTGAAAGGGACCATCTCCTCTAGGACTGAGTTTGAACTTCCTTTGATTTGGAAAACGTTCTTTTCTTAAGTGAAGCCAAACCCAATCACCTTCCTCGAAGATCATAGATTTCTTGCCTTTACTTCCTTGTTTTGCATATTTCTCATTTTGATTTTGAATATGAGTTTTAATCCTTTCATGAAGTTTCTTGACAAAATCAGCTCTTGAAGCCCCTTCCTTATGAATGAAATGTGCAACATTAGGAAGAGGTATCAAGTCTAAAGGAGTTAAAGGATTAAACCCATACACAGCCTCAAAAGGAGAAATATTGGTAGTTTTGTGAACTACCCTATTGTAGGCAAATTCGATGTGGGGCAAAAACTCATCCCAAGATTTGTGATTACCCTTTAGGACTTCCCTAAGCATAGTAGACAGAGATCTATTCACTACCTCAGTTTGGCCATCTGTTTGAGGATGACAAGTAGTTGAAAAGAGGAGTTTGGTTCCTAGTCTTGACCACAAGACACGCCAAAAGTGGCTTAGGAACTTTGTATCTCTATCTGAAACTATAGTCCTAGGAAGTCCATGAAGTTTAACCACATCTCTAAAGAAAAGTTTTGCTATGTTGCTTGCATCATCTACTTTGTGGCATGGAATAAAATGAGCCATTTTACTAAAACGATCCACTACCACAAAGATAGAATCCATTCCCCTTTGGGTTCTAGGTAAACCTAGCACAAAATCCATGCTAATATCTACCCAAGGAGAAGAAGCAACAGGTAAAGGTGTGTATGTTCCATGGGGCATTACTTTAGACTTAGCTTGTAAACAAGCCAAACATCTAAAACAATGCCTTTGGACATCTTTTCGCATATGGGGCCAATAAAATTTTTTCTTTTAGCAAACTAAGAGTTTTCTCAACTCCAAAGTGCCCCAAAAGCCCACCTTCATGACTTTCTTTAATTAATAATTTCCTAATGGATCCTTGGGGTATGCATAACCTTCCTTCTTTATACAAGTACCCCTCAACCATATAGAAACCATCAAAAGCTTTTTGTTGACATTTTTTATAATTATCACCAAACTCAAGATCTTCCTCATACAACTCCCTAATATTATCAAATCCAAGAATTTGAGTACCTAGAGACACAAGCAAAGTATGTCTTCTAGATAAAGCATCAGCTACCACATTTGATTTTCCTTTCTTGAATTTAATGATATATGGAAATTGTTCAAGGAACTCTAACAATTTGGCATGCCTCTTATTTAACTTACCTTGACCTCTTAAATATTTAAGTGACTCATGGTCACTATGAATGACAAACTCTTTGGACACAAGATAGTGTTCCCAAGTTTGTAAAGCTCTAACAAATGCATACAACTCCTTGTCATAGGTTGGGTAATTGAGGGAGGCACCTTTTAGTTTTTCACTAAAATAGGCAATAGGGTGTCCTCCTTGCAATAACACAGCTCCTATGCAAACTCCTGATGCATCACATTCTAGCTCAAAAGTCTTTTCAAAATTTGGTAGAGCTAAAATGGGTGCATTAGTAAGTTGATCTTTAAGTAATTGAAATGCTTGGTCATGCTTTGAAGTCCAATCAAATAAAATATCTTTTTTGACTAGCTCATTCAAGGGTGAAGCAATGCTAGAGAAGTTAGGCACAAATCTTCTATAAAAACTTGCTAATCCATGAAAACTCCTAACTTCACTAACATTTTTAGGCTTGGGCCACTCTTGAATGGCTTTGATTTTCTCGGGGTCCACTTGAACCCCACTTTTTCTTACAATGAACCCTAGGAAAACCACATGATCCACACAAAAAGTACATTTTTCAAGATTTGCAAATAATTGGTTTTCCCTAAGGATCATCATAACTTCTCTAAGATGTCCTAAGTGATCATCTTGAGAACTACTATAGATTAATATATCATCAAAATAAACAACAACAAATTTTCCTATACACTCTCTCAAGACATGATTCATAAGCCTCATGAATGTACTTGGTGCATTAGTTAAACCAAAAGGCATAACTAGCCACTCATACAATCCAAATTTGGTCTTAAAAGCAGTTTTCCACTCATCACCCTTTTTAATTCTTATTTGGTGATAACCACTTTTAAGATCAATTTTAGAAAATATAGAGGCACCATGTAATTCATCAAGCATATCATCAAGTCTAGGGATTGGGTGCTTGTACTTGATTGTGATATTGTTAATGGCCCTACAATCACAACACATCCTCCATTTTCCATCTTTCTTGGGCACTAACAATACAGGCACAGCACAGGGACTCAAACTCTTTTGTACCCACCCCTTATTCAATAATTCATGGACTTGGTTCTCTATCTCCTTAGTTTCTTGAGGATTTGTCCTATAGGCTGGTCTATTGGGTAGACTAGCCCCAGGCACAAAATCAATTTGATGTTCTATACCCCTAAAAGGAGGAAGGTCTTTTGGACCTTCACTAGGGAATATATCATCAAATTCTTTTAATAAATGAGAAACTTGAGGAGGTAAAGAATTAAGTTCAATGCTTCAATTATGACACTGAAGCACACTTCTACAAAGAAGAAGGTAAGAAGGTTTTTCAACAATAAGGGTTTGTTTTAATGTTTCTTGTTGAATTCCTTCTAATGAAAGAGATTTCTCTTCCTTCTTCTTTGAAGCTTTATGCTTCTTTTCTTCTTTGTTCTTCTTTTTTTTTTTAAACAAGTTTTTTTTTCTTCTTCTCTTTTCAATTTCATTTGTATTTGATCTTCTATTACTTGTGAAGGAGACAAAGGATGAAGTACAAATTTCTTTTCTTTATGGGTGAAAGTGATTTCATTGGTAAGGCCATTATGCATGGTTTTCTTGTCAAATTTCCATGGCCTTCCCAACAAAATATGGCAAGCCTCCATTGGAACTATGTCACAAACCACTTGATCTTCATAGTTACCAATAGTGAACTTGACTTTCACTTGATTATTAACATTAATATCCCCATCTTCATTAATCCAATGAAGTTGATATGGTTTCGGATGGGGAATAATAGTAAGACCAAGCTTCTCCACCAACCTTGTACTACAACAATTACAACAAGACCCACTATCCACAATGAGAGAACAAGTATTATTAAGAATTTTACACCTTGTGTGAAAAATATTCTCTCTTTGTGAAAGGTGAGACTCATGAGGTTGGTTTCCTAGAAGCCTTCTAATCATTAGAAGTTGACCATCACAAGGATATGCACTTTCAATGGGATGGTCTTCCTCACTTGATTCACTGTCACTTGAAGTAGTGGAACTAGATTCATCAACACTACTATAAATGTCTTGCCCCTTCAAAATCATCACCTTTTTAGTTGGGCATTGAGAGGCTATGTGTCCTCTCCCAAGACACTTAAAGCATTTGATATCACTAGTTTTGCTACTAGAAGTGACAATATTTTTATTTTTCTCATTTTCTTTTTCTTTTTCTTTTTCTTTGCCAAATTTCTTAGAGGTATCAAATTGACCCTCCCTCTTGTAGTCTTTCTTAACATAAGAGCTAGATTGAGTTTTACCTTTAAAAGAAGATTTTCTCAAATTTTGTTGTTCCACCCTTATACAAAGTTGGACCAAATCATCAAGGTCCCTATAAGGGAGTAACTCAACTCTATCTCTTATGTCAAAATTAAGACCACTTAGAAATCTAGCAATGGTCAATCTTTCTTCTTCCCTTATCCCAGTCCTCATGAGATACAACTCCATTTTTTGCCTATACTCCTCAACACTCATACCCTTTTGTTGGAGTCTTTGGAGCTTATCCATAAGCTCCCTACTATAATAAGAAGGTATGTACCTTCTTCTCATAGCACTCCTCAACTCATTCCAATAAGTGATGGGAGGATCATTGTGAAGTCTTCTCTCTCTTTCCAAGGATGTCCACCAATACATGGCTTGTCCTTGAAAAGCTAGGGTGGCTAAAGGAACTTTTCTTTCCTCACCTACTTGATGACAAGTGAAGATTTGCTCTACTTTCATCTCCCAATCCAAGTAGGTGTCCACATTATCTTTTCCATGAAAGTAAGGGAGATCAACCCTTGATTCCCTCACTTTGTGTTCTTTAATGACTCTCCTAGGTGGGGGTTGATAGTAAGCATCCATTTGTATACTACCATCATTATTTTGACTTTGAGAATCATTGGAGCTCTTGGTTGAACTCCTAGAAGAACCTTTTGGACTTTTATTTTTATTTAATTTTTTCAAAAGTTTTTCTTCTCGTTGCTTAATCTTTTGAATCTCTTGTTCTAAAGTCATGATTTGTACTTCCTTTTCAAGTTTTTCTTTTTGTTTTTGAAGTATTTCATCATGCTTCCAAAGTTTTAGTGCCTCAACCTCCTTGACAATTCTTTTAAAACTTTTAGGAGATTCAAAGTCACTACTACTTTGAGAATGTTGACTCATGATTAAGCAATAAGATTTTATATGCTATGCAAAAAGTTATAAAATGTTTTTGGTATTTTCTAGGAATGAAAATAACACTTGGAAGTCTAAGTGTACAAGTTGCACTATCAAGGGAGGTGAGCTACAAAGAGCCACTTAATAACCAAGCCTTTTCAAGTGGAAATCACTAAACTCCTTTGTGGTACTTCCAATTCCCCAAAACTTTTCACAAAAATTTTGAATGCTTTTTCACAATTTGTTTGTTTTTGAGACTAAACTAAACGTGAGCAAGTAAAACTACACTAGACGTTTCAAGGCAGCAAAATAAAGCAATTAAAAGACAAAGAACTTAAAGGAAGCAAGATAAGTAACTAGTCGGGTTCCCTAAGTGGAAGCTTGAAACATATGAAATTTCTAAGCCACTTCCACTAGCACTACACGTGAGGATGCTAACAAGGATTTAGATATACCTGACCAGCTTCTTAATACTCCCTCCAAGCTTTACAAATTGATTTTAAAATACAAAAGAGATTGCAAAATTTAAACTAGCCTAGAAAGCAATAAATGGCGGTTTTGGTGACCAACTAGTGACGGATTGTTGTGCAAATTTTCCAACACTTAATCAAGTGTTTAATCCGCCACTAATCCTTCAATATGATGCTACTGGACCTGCAAAAGAAACACAACAAAGAGGTTAATGGTGGCTGCCTCACAAGGTGTAAGGAATGGTCACTCAAGTGAAGGAAGTTTAGGAGAAGTTTTGGTCACTAAATTAGGTCAAATTTTTAGGTCTTAGTGTCCAAACTTTTCCTACTCTTTGTTGAGCAATGCTTGATCCTTGAGCAAGGATTTGAGGCCACTTCCAGCACAGGGAAATTATTGAAAGAAAACTAGACAAGCAATAAAGCACAATTTGGAAAGCTTATACCAAAAGTTAAGAGTAAGATGTATATATGACAAGACTCAAAGAGGTTCAACAAATAAAACTGGAAAATAAGACTCCAAATAAAGCTAGCACTCAGTTAGGAATGTTCCTAGATAGGTACTAGAGTAGATGAACAAAACAAAAAAAATTTGAAAGCAATTGGATAAGTATAGAACAAATAGTAGTCAAAACAATAACAAGGAATCAAATGAATTTTTATCAATGAACACCTCTCGGCTTTTTCACTTTAAAATGCTTTCTCTATTTTTTTTTAATTCTTTCTTTTTCTATATTCAAGTTAAGAGTCCAGAGAGTGTATTTGCCTTTTGTTTCAAATTTTTCTAAGATTCCAAGCTATAGAAACCGAGACTACAAGTTAGCCAAAAATTAGGTCAAAATTCAAGTAAACTTGAGAAACTAGTGCACTAGTCTTTAGGTTTTGGTTTGGATTCCTTTTGAACTCTTTTTCTTTTGAACTTTAGGTCTTTTCTTTTGTTTTAGGCTCTGTTTTATCTCTGTTTTCAGCCTCTAATTTTTTTTAAAAATTGAATCCACAAGAAAGAGTGCACTAGAAGTAGAATTAAGCACTTGAAATTTTGAGTCAAAAATTTTTTTATAAGATTTTCAATGGAAAGTGATTTGAAAACTTAAGAACACAAAGGAAACCTAACTCTAAGGAAACTTGCTAGGACTAATAGCAAATCATGAACACAATAAGGTAAAAGAAAAATCACATATAGGTAGGCACAAATGAAGTATGACCGAATCAACAATGTAGACACAAAATTCAAAATAACACTAGGTTAAACATGCTATTCAAGGAATTTGCAACATATAAAGACTAAACACAAACTTCTAAGACAAAACATAGACTCAAAACCAAAATCTAAATGCAATGCATGAGGTCCAATCACGGACACATACAAGGAATGGAGAGACTCAAAATAAACTCAAAATTAGCACAAAGCAAATAGTTCCTAACAAGTTGATTATGGAAGAAAAATCAAGACAATCAACAATGGATCTATGAACTCAATAACATCAAAATATAGATCCGAATTTTGAAACTCAAACAAGACAAACACAAGAACACACAAAGACACAAGAAGAACACGGACACAAAAAGGATGAAGCAAAACTTATCTCCTTGAAGAACCTTGCTCTTGATACCAAAAATGATGGAGGTGAGTAGTAGGAGTGAAGCTCAAACTCTTCCTAAACTCCTCCTAGGCTCGGATCTTCTTCAATGGAGATAGAAACACACTTGAAGAACTCGTGAAGATGAAGAACAATCTGCGGAAATGAAAGAAGGAAGTATCCAAGCTCATGAACTCAAAGGATTGCACACTTCAAAGGGAAGGAAAACTAGGTTTTCCTAGGGATTTTGAAGGCATTCTCTTAGGTTTTCTCTCTTGGAATTTTCAGTGACTCTTGAGGGAATTAGCTGAAGTA
This sequence comes from Cajanus cajan, assembly GCF_000230855.2. Taxonomy (NCBI): domain Eukaryota; kingdom Viridiplantae; phylum Streptophyta; class Magnoliopsida; order Fabales; family Fabaceae; genus Cajanus; species Cajanus cajan. The sequence goes on from NC_138525.1 coordinate 47,751,292, forward strand.
ATTGTTCAGAAATTCTCATATAATCAAAAGTGTATTACAAGGTGAGAAAAGTTACATTTATAGGAGAAAATTAGGGTAACTTGGCGGCACCTTTAGTGAACCAAAGTGGCGCCAAGTTTGAATTTCAAATTTGAATTTGAAATTCAAACTTTGGCCACCTCACATGATCACACGGATGCTACCCTCATCTAAGTGTCATTTAAGAGTGATTTGGATTGAATTTGAAGCTCACATGGCCGGATCCACCCCATGCCATCCATGTGACTCAAATTCAATTCAAATTACTTCTAAATGATGCTTAAATGTAGCCTACTTCTCCTATTAATGTATTCTTCATATATTCCTAATCTAATGACCGAAATACATTGGTCTAATGAATACAATGAATAGGAAAAATTACAAGAAGAAGAATGAGCCCAATATTGGGTATCAAAAGCCCAAAGCCCAAGAAGCCCAAAATTAAGCCCAATACACCTAAACCCTAATCTATGGTCAAAATACAAGAGCAACAACAAGGTAAATTCCTATACTAAGAAAATACAATTAAACATGGTGTTCAATCAATCAAAGCCCAAGTGAGAAGCACCCTAGGCCCACCAAGCCCATTGGGCCCACTAAGCTCTGAAGTAGTCAAATCTTCAAGTAACCTCCTGGCCATTGCTCTAGTGGTTGAGCCTTTAGCCCATGCTCTTCCATCATGAGAAGGAAGACATCAGATATGATGGAATAACACTAAATCTGAGAAGACCAAGAGGTGATATACTAAAGGAGGCAAGAGGAATGGGATAGTGAGGCCATTTTTGGACCTTAGCTCCTAAGTTTTTTTTTAGCATTTATTTTATTTTCTATTTTACCCTTGTATTTTGGGGTATTTTAGTCATAGAATTTATTTTCTTGTATTTCCAATTTTACCCTTGTATTTTGGGGTGTTTAGGACTTAGAATTTATTTTCTTTTGTATTTCCCATTTTACCCTTGTATTATGGGGTGTTCTAGATGATTAGGGTTTTAATTTTGGGCTAGGGTTTAACATTAGGAGGTGACGCATTTTTTGGTGACCTTGGACCTATTTTTGGTGTTAGAAAGGCTTAGGCCCAAGTGGAGGGCAAAGGTTGCATGGTCTTATCATGCACCTAGATATAGCCAATCTAAACCCATAGATTCCATCCTTGGCCACCAAGTTGCATCTAGGGTTCATTTGCATTTCATTTGGAATGCATTTGCCTACTCCAAATGCAACCCTAGATGCCCCCCCCTCCTATAAATACCCAACACCCCACCACTTGTAAATACTTTGGATTATATAGAATTTGAGTGAACCTTTTGTGCCTCAAATCCTCTCCTTAGTCACTAGGTTAACTTTGGCTAACCTTCTCCTATCTCCACCCTTGGAGAGTGGGAACCCTAGAGTGGCCTCCATTCACTTTTGGAGTGAGCCAACCTTGTGAGCACCAAACACCATCCCATAATCACTTCCGCCACCTACAACCATTTCACGCCTAGCTTCCCTTGTCACCATAAACCTCCCTTTTGTCTACCCTTTGGTGAGCCTAGATCATGGGCAAGGTGTCTCCCTTCATCACACTATCATCAACCATGGAGGGAACTACTCCATCATGTGGTATCAGAGCCTTGGTTCTTCAAGGGTAACTTTTCCATCTTTGGTATTTTCGGTCATGTCATTTGTGTCTCCTTGAATGTCTAAATTGTTGTGCATGATTGAGTCATCATCTTGTCATATGTCATGATTCTTATTCCTCCTTTTCATGTATTGATTCATGCCTCATCATTCTTGTGAATCATCTTGGTGCTTTAGGCTTCCTTGCTAGGGTTCCTACCATTTTTTCTTTAAAATTGAGTTGCTGGAAATTTTTGGGCTGCAAGATATAATGATGTTTTTCATTTTATAATCCATATGCTTTTGTCATAAGCTTGTTTCCTTTGAACTACCTTGAAAGAAATTCCAAGTTTTTATGTTTAGCCTTTGAAATGAACAAAAAATGACATGCATGCCACTTGTTTGATAAAACGGCCATGAGTCCTTGATGTGCTTTAGAGAGTCAATCATGCATGCTAATTAGTTCTAGCATGTTCTACATTCCTAAAATATCATGTGTGATTAATTTCTTTGCACATACTTGCTTTAAAATTTTCGGCCACTTTGTGTATTCCTTGGTGCACTTAACATGCTTATGTATTGTTTGATGTTTTGAGTATGAAAATTCCTTTTATGTGCAAGTTCTTGTTGCTGGACATTGCACATTAAAAACCTTAAGAAGACACTCAAAACTTGTCTCTTTAAGCCATTGTAAGTTGCTAAAAGGATACTCCAAGGACTTACTCATCAAACTAACAAACACAAGTGTAAAACCCAAGCAAAGGAGAACTATAAAATTCAAAAAAAAAAAGAGTATTAGTTGGACTTTTGGACCTCAAAACCGTGACCTAGTCAAGTGTCAAAAGAAACAAAAGAAACAAAATCAAAAGAATCAAAGACAAAAGAAAAAGGGAACCTTTGCTAGACTTGTGGAGTTTTGGACCAAATTTTCATACCTTGGCACTTGGAGTTATTCTTGGACTTTTGGACAATGCTTATTGACTTTATGAGACATTTAATCAAACACATTAAGTGCATTACTTTCTTTTAAGCCTATTTGATAAATTCTATTCTAGTGCCATTCTAGGTGTGCTTGCCTTTTGTTAATGTGCCTTAATTTTAGTTTTTGAGTCTTTCTTTCTACTCTTAAGTTTGTCTCAACAAATCCACTTGAGTTTAGCCTTTTTAATTGTGCCTTTTTAGTTTTCTTCCTTGGCCTCTTGTACTCTTGGGTTGTGTTTTCTTCTTGACCTAGGTGAGGAAAGCTTTTAAACACCACACACTTTCTTGGTGGATTGAGTGGAGGGGCTGTCCGATTTAAGTTCAAGGAACTTTGGAGGATCACACCAAATCAAAGAGTGCAAACACCATTGAAAGGCTAACCTTGGGTGTTCATTGTGAAGGGGTGGAGATTTGAAGACTTGGAGATTCAACAATTTCTTTTTCTTACTTGTTTCGTTCTTGTTTTATTTTTGGCCTTCTTGTATTTGGCCTTTGCTTTCTTCCATTTTGGGTTGTAATTGGCCATTTTAAACCTCTTCATTTTTTTTTGGTAGTAATTTTGTGTAGTTTGAAGGTGATTTGAAAACCTTCACCTAGGAAACCGACTAGCATATGCTTTAAGTCTTTCCTTTGCATGCTTTAAAGCTTTGGTAGTATATTTGCCTAGGACTTTACTTTGTTTATTTGTTTCGTTTAGAAGGCTTCATTTTCCTACTAGGGGGCGTGCACAACACACACACTTAACTTTTGTGCAAAAAAAAAATTGTTTTGTGAGAAAAGTGTGAAAAGGCTTAGTAATTTTTACTTGAAAAGGCTTGGTTTTTAAGTGATTCTTAGTAGTCCACCTCCCTTGATAGTTCAATTTGTATACTTAGGCCTTTTCATACCAATCTTGCATCTTGAAAACCTTTTGTGAAAACCCTTTTATCACTCATTCTTTGTGAAAACCTTTTTCAAACCTTTTTGAAAACAATTTGTGAAAACCTTTTCTTGATCAAAGATGAGTGATCATTCTAGTGTCCATGGTCATAATTCTTGTAGTACTAGGTCTAGTGTTAGGGATGAAATTAGGCAACTCAAAGAGTACCTAAGAAAAAAAGAAGAGGAAAATATAAAAAGAGAGGAAGAGTTGAGAAGAAAAGAAAAAGAGTTTGAAAAGAATAATAAGGAAATAAGAAATTTACTTACAAAGTTGGTAGAAACTCGTGGATCCCACCCTAGGATTGTTCCACCTAGATATCAAAAAGACAAAGAAGTTAGAGTTCCTAGGAGTATGCATGAGGAAGAAAATACAAAAAGAGAGGAAGAACTTGAAAGAAAAGAAAAAGAAAAGAAAAGAGAAAAGAAAGAAAAAATAAATAAAAGTATAAAGAAAGTTCAAGAGTGGTTAGAAAATGAAACACAACCAACACTCTTAGAGAAGAGTAAGGAGGATAATGTTTCCTCCAAAGGGCTTATGCTTGAAGAGAGTCACTTGCCCATTGAAAATGATTTAAAAGAAACTTTCTTTATTCATCAAGACCTTAACTCTTTCTCTCACGTTGCCACTAGTCATGAAGTGGAGATTCAAAAACAAATCCTTTTTAAAGAAAAAGAATCTCAACTTCAAGATTTAGTGAAGAAGAAGTGGACTTCACTTAGTCCCACTTCTTGTGCTACTTCCTTGGTGGTGCCCAAGGAAGATAAGCCTTCTTTCTTTAAGACTCTTTCTACTTTAGTTGTCCTCATAAAGCACCCAACTTTAGATTTGTATGATTTGTTGGATACATCTCATGGTGTCCTATTTTCTATTTTTGCTCTTGAGGGAAGTTCAAATTTATTTGAACTTAACTTGGATACTTCTCTACAAGACAAACTTAGATTATATGAGTTTTCTAAACTCCTCTTAACACCTTTTTTTCCTATGTATCTAACAAATTATGCAATACTAAGTTGTTTAGGTAATTTTTTAGTTAAGTTTTCTTTATTTTCCAATACATACCTAGGACATTACATTGGGCACTTCCAACAAGATATTTTAGTTTTTAGGACTAATACATTAGTGTGCTATAGTTTTAGTCTTTTTACCTTTTTAGGTTTTGGTTATACACCTAGACTTCATCATGGGGAGGATCCTATCCTTAGCATTAGGGAGTCTAGTCTTTTTAGTTTAGAAAATCTTTTTAGCATTTTTAGTGGCACTCCTCTTAGGATGCACTTTCCATCTATATCGTATACTATTACCTCTCATGCTTACTTTTATGTTTTTGTTGGTCGTGACGTCTACCATGAAGAACCTCTTGATTTGAGGTCAAATCCTTTTCAAGAGGGAGGGAATGATGGAATAACACTAAGGCCGAGAAGACCAAGAGGTGATATACTAAAGGAGGCAAGAGGAATGGGATAGTGAGGCCATTTTTGGACCTTAGCTCCTAAGTTTTTTTTTAGCATTTATTTTATTTTCTATTTTACCCTTGTATTTTGGGGTATTTTAGTCATAGAATTTATTTTCTTGTATCACTACTAGAAAAATTAATATTTGTGACGAATTTTGTGACGGAAAAAATAGCATCGCTAATAGTGACGCATTTTGTGAGGGAATTTTAAGTTTTGTGACGGACAAGAAAAAATTTGTGACGGATTTTGTGACGGAAAAATTTTCGTCTCTAAAAATCCGTCACAAATTTCATCACTAAATAAAAAAAAATGTTTGTGACGGAATGAACTTCGTCTCTAAAAAATCCGTCACAAATTTCGTCACTAAAATGAAAAAATTTAGTGTCGGATTTTTCCCTCTCAAAATTCCGTCACAAATAGGTTAAAATATTTTGTGAAAAAATTTGTGACAAATTGTTCCCTCTCAAAATATTAAATTTTATTTATGAAACTTTTATATTTAAGAATTATGCATAATTAAAGAAAATATGTTAATTTTTTTTTAAAAAATAATAAAATTAAAAATATTTTATTTCATTAAAGGACTGAAAAAATTATGAAATTCATTTAATTAAATAAAAAACTGTCAATTTTGAACATAAGAAACTAAGAAATTCATTAAAAATATTTTTAAAAAAACTTGTGAAATACAAAAAAAAAAAGAATATTAATTTAATTTTGGCTTAATTACATTTTTTATCCCTCAAGTATTGTAATTGTGCAATTTTGATCCCTAAGATTTTAATTGGATAATTTTAGTCCCTAAAAGAATTGTAATTGTGCAATTTTAGTCCTTTAATTTTTAATTGAACAATTTTAGTCCCTCAAAAATCATAATTGTGCAATTTGAATCTCTCCCATTAAAAATTTAATAATTTTAAAATTTTAATATATATATATATATATATATATATATATAATAATTTAAAATTATACAATTATTTGCTTATTTAAGTTAACATATACTATAATTTTTATTAATGTAACAAATGATATATATTTATTATTACTAAATAAATAAAGTTTATATATTATTAATAATTTAATATTGCTAATAAATTAATATCAATAATATTTTTAGTATATTTATAGATAAATTAATAATTTGATAAATATAACTTAGTATATATTAATATACTTTTACAAAAATATAAATATAGTAGATAAGATATGTATATTTATATTTTTGTAAAAGTATATTAATATATAATGTTATATTTATACTTTTGCATAGTTTATTTGTTTCTCTCAGGGTTCTCTTAAGAACCCACAGAGTACTCTAATCCATACAATAAACATCTTACTCATATAATTGTCTCTTACAATTGCATTCCCTTATGGTGTGTTTGGATGAGTAATTTTACAAATTTAAAGAATTTGAAATTCTTGGTATTTGAATTACTTTGATTTCAATTTATATCATTGTTAAAATATTTTGTTTAGATAAGTCAATTTAATTTTTTTTAAATTTTAAATTGTTAATTTGGATATGATAATTTGATTCTATCATGATAAAATTGCTTTTAAAAATATATTTATATGTTGAGATTTTTAAATAAAATTTAATAAAAAAATGTTAACCAATTTTTAAATATTTAATAATTTTAAAAATTAATTTAGATAATATTTAATAATTTTTAAATTATTTTTTAATATTCAATAATTAAAAATATGAAGATATAAGATAAAATATATAAGTGAAATAAGGGGAAAAAATATGAGGAATTTCAAATTCTTACATTTTTGGGAGAATTTGAAATTCTATTATTTCAAAGAATTTGACAAATGCTTGGAATTCTAATTCTTTGTAAATTCTCCATCGAAACAAAGTATTTCACCTCAAAAATTTAAAATTCTTCAAACAAATGAATTATCCCATTAAAATTTCTCATCCAAACATACTTTTAGGTTTTTCATAGGAACCATAGTGATATTAAAATTATACATTTATATTTAAATATAAGAAAAACAACAAAAAAACATGTATATCCAGAACGGCCCGTTCTGAAACCAGAATGGTCCGTTCTGAAACCAGAAAGGCCCGTTCTTACACCAGAACGGCGCGTTCTGGAATCAAATTTTAAGGTACAACAGCCACGTATGGAACGACCCGTTTCGCTTTAGTTTTAATAGGCTATTTTAGTATTTTAGAACGGTCCGTTCCACTTTGGGAACGGGCCGTTCTGTATTTGCGTATTGATCATAAATTTATGTGTTAGAACGGGACGTTCCGATTTAATTTTAATAGGGTATTTTAGTAGTCTAGAACGGTCCGTTCCAGTTTGAGAATGGCCCGTTCTGGGCTATTTAAATATGTGATTATTTAATTTTTAGATCAAGTGAAAATATGTGACTAATTAACTATGTATGAAATGTGTAACTATTGACTTGTATATACATAATAAGATTTATAAATATTAACCATTATTAGGCTCTAGATATCTATTTTATAAATATTAACCTTTATAGGTTATAGATATCTATTTTAATTTTAGAAGTCTACATGTCTAAACTCAGCCTTAATTAATGAAAATATATTTTTATTAATATTCTTAGGGATTTTTGATTTAGTTAGATGTTAAAAAATGCCTAATAAGGTAACTTTATAAATTAATGTAGTGATTAAATATTTTGCGGTCACATATTATAATTTATTTTAGTAGAAAATCTGCCTAGCAAAAAAAAAATTTACTAGAAAATCTTGTGTTTAATTTTAATGTGTGCAAAATATTTTCATATGACAAAGAAAAAGTTTCCAAGACAATAAATTTCAAACAAATAGTCAATTTATCTCCTAGAATTGAGGATTTAGACAATTTTATAATTTGCCACACAATCTATTATATTTTTCATTTATTTCATTCATTGTCAATATAAATTTAATTATAACATTATTTCCAATTAAATTATTTTTATTTTCACTGCGTGTCGCTGCGTTCATTTGGATTGTGGTTGGGTTTGGTGTTTCTTCTTCAGTGTTTCTCCATCCACCAATTCAATCACCGCTCGCAGATCCGACTCTGCAACAATTTCTTAAATACAAATATTTAATTAATTAATTTTAATATATATACTAAATTTAATATTAGAAAATTTATAAATATTTTAGTTATAATTTTTTATTATCTTTTGATTTAATATTGGATTTCTTTTGATTATGAAAGATATTTACCTGAATTTGAGTTATAATTGTTATAATCTTTTGATTTAATATTGGATTTTATTTATTATAAAACATAATAAATAAAATCTAAAATCTAGAGCAATTTCTTTGATACAAATATGTAATTAATTTTAATATATAATAAATTTAATATCAAAATATTTATTATAATTTTAGTTATGATTTATATAATATTTTGATTTAATATTAAATTTCTTTTGATTATAATATTTTAATATATTTTATTTAAAATATTGGTTAACATATTTTATTATATTTTCATTTTAATTTATTATAAAATAATTAGAATATTTAATTTAACATCATTAAAAAAATAATCATTATAAAATTTATTCTTTTTTAATTTAATTATTTATTATAATACTTTTTAGTTACTATATTTACCAAAAAATTATTTTTAATTAAAATATATTTTAGAATTTTAGTAATTTAGTTAATTCATTATCATTTACTCACTTGATTTTACCGTATTGGTCAATACCTGTTTACAGGAAGTGAATTTCATAATAAATCAGTAAACAATCATATAACAATAATTTTTTATTAGTTGACAATTACTTTACATTATTTGTACATGATCATTAAATTCTCAAAAAATTTGACTTAAAGAATATATAGTATATTTCATTAAATATTTTAATTATTTAGATATTTAAACATTTTGAAATTAATTTTTAACATGATATAATATTGTTCGAAAGAAGTTTCATGAAATTCTTATCCAGCTAATTTTTAATTTTTAATTCCAATCAACAAATAATCTTCAAATCCTCCCTTTTTAAACTACACGTACAGAAAGACCCATGAATTAACTTCAGATTAGGTAGCAGTGGACCCGTCAAGTTAATTGCTTGCCTCAATTATATTTATATAAAAGTAAATATTAAATAATAAATTAAGACACAAACAGAATGAATAATGTGAGGGTCACACACAAAATGAATTCAACAAATTAGGGCTTGTCTCCCGCTCTTCTCATTTCTCTCCACTTTTTCTCTCCCGCACAGAATGATTTGAACAAATTAGGGCTTCTCTCCCCCTCTTCTCATTTGTCGCTGGTCTTTCTTTCCCACTCGTCCCCGACCAATTTTCTTCCGTCTCTTCGTCGTCTCTGGTACGCTTTTTCCGATTCCCAATCTTCCATTTCCAATGCGCCTTCTTCTTCCTTCACTCAGATCCTTCTTTTGCAGATTGGAGCGGATTCCTTTCCTTCCAGATGGCGGCGGCGGCGTGGTGGTGGTGGTGGTGGTGAGGCTTGAGGGGGAGGGCGAAGCGGTTGCGGGCGGTCCTGGATCCGAGGCGGTGGGGGCGGGAGAGGGAGTCGGGGTCGGAGTCAGGCTCGGAGGCGTGATCGGGAGGGCGGCGGCAGCGGTGGTGGTGGGCGGCGCTGGTGTGGTTCTTGGCGGTGCCGCCCCATTTCAAGAAGGGGAGGGAGAAGTTGTGGAGCGGCTGCGACTTGACCGGAGGAGGCGCCGGTGCGGTGGCCATTCCCTCCAGCTTAGTTGGTAAACGGTGTTGTAGGGAATGAGAAGAGAAGAGGGTGCGTTGGTCTGGTCTGGTCTGCTCTGGTATGGGAAACTAAACTAGAGTTGCTTCTTTTCTTTCATTCGTTGCTTAAATTCTAATGCCTTTTCCTCTTCGCATTTTTACCCTTCGCCTTTCTCCTTATTCTTCTTCTCTTCCTTTTCCTTCAAACCCACTATGTTGTTTCATGGGATGGGATCCCACTATCCTTTACTAATCAAACAATTTCCTCTTTTATAAATTCCTTTTTATCCACACATAATTAACCTACTTCTTTTTAACATGCTTTCTTTCACCTAAAAGTTTTTCATTAATTTTAAACAATCATGTAGAAAAATATATGTTCTTGTTGATACTTCTTTTATCCAAAATTACTTTTTTTAATTGTTTTTCTCAAATTCACGTATTGTTTTATCTACTTACAATTTTTAATCCTTATTTTTCTTTTTGAGAATCATATGTATCATCCTTATTTGATTTTCAATTATTAATATTTTTCATTTTCTTATTTATTAATGCTATACTTATCTTATACCTTCCTTTTTCTTTCTTAACATTCTGACAGATTGCTAGTAAGCTTGAGGTCCTTCCTGGCTCTGTTTCGTGTGGGATATGAAGAAGCCATCAAGTATGGTGGCAGAGTAATACTTGGTGATCGCCCTGTACAGGTTGGATGAGATTTTCTTTTCAAAGCATTGGAGATATATTGGATTGTACTAAATTAATGGAGACTCTGGTGCATGAACAAGATCGGTAAGTCCAAGCACTTAGTTTAATTTGCAGTTTCATTTTTCCAAAACATCAAGTGCATATTTTATTTGAGAAATATTAATATCTTTTATTGATTGAGCTACTTCAATTCAATGGAAGTATTGCAATCATCCAAGATTTTTGCTCTAAAATTGTCTAAAGAAATATTGCCTCAACTCGTTAATGCTGTCTTGATCATTGTTGAAATTATATAGTTTTAGATATTGAGGGAGAACAAAAAAAACTAGAAAATGAAACATTTAGTTGATGTTAACTGGGATGTATGACAATATATGGATATTGATATTGACAATAACCTTGGGAGAACTACTCCACAAAAGCTAGCCATTGTAGTTTGGAGAGCCCAAGGCCTTATAAACCCCACACTAAAATCTCATACTAAAGCATATATGTTTAATAAACCTACTGTACTGACTATTTTTGCTTGATTCTATTATCTTTATCTATTTTATTTTTATGCTTTAAAAGTATTAACTTGAAGTACATGCTGAATGTATTTGTATCAGTTGTATTCATCAGGGAGCGAACGTTGTGCTCAATTTTCTGAGTCATGGAATAAGATTGGTATGTTATTTGAACTGAACTCCTGGCATAATTTTTTTTTTTATGCACATGATATGTAACTGTGGAATATAGAGATAATGTTATCCTTTTATGGTTAATAATAGCATTTAATTTTCTTGAGTTAATCTTTAGGTTTTAAAATGGTATTGCTAGAAAAGGGAGAGAATTCCCTTCTCACCAAGTAGATGAAAGCTAATATGAGAAATTTGAAAGCTTGTTTTATGATAAGGGGATAATTTTTGTAGTTTTGGGTGTAATCAATGCTTCTTCTCCCCCCTCCTTATCTCTGTTTCTGTATCTCTCTTTCTCTTGGAAGTTTTCTGTGGACAAAAGAAAAGGCTAGGTACTAGTTTTTTTGGGCAGTATTTCCTTTCTTGTACAGAATTAAATTTTTGTAGCTGTTCTATATATTTTCCATGGACTGAAGCTAATTGATATCCAAGCAGAGTGTTATATTGGTCACTAGTTTAAGGATAAGGTTATTCTTATTATTCTTCTGTTTTTAGCTTCTTTGTTGGATCTGGTTGCAAACATTGGTATGGTGGAGCTTCGTGAGAAGGAGCTTGCCATATTCCTTGCTGATAGAAGATCAATAGGCAAGCCATTTTTTAGAAATGGTATGTGCTGAATACAAACAAATTTTTATTTGTCTTTTTGTTTCTGTTCATCTTACAGGATCTGTGTCAAAAACTATTCCCAGGTTTAAATAGTTTCTTTTTTACCTCCTGTTATATTTTTTAACAATGGTCCAACAAGGAACATTCTTTGCAAAACTTACAATTATACTTTGTAAATTCATTGTAAAGATTGTGTGTTTTACCCAAATCAGACTAGTTACAGGTATGCTGTTAATTCTGAGTATGTTTTTTTGTCTATACATACTTGTGTTAGGGACTCCTGAGCTTTTCCTTATAGCAGATATGTTGCATATATCTAGGTATACTTGTATAAAACTGATTTGTTATTGATTTTTCCTTCTATGCTACAAATTGAGTGTTTCATTTGCTGCTGAGAATATTTTCAATAGAGGAATTGGGAATTTGATAGAGGTGAAAATCAAATTTTTGATTTGTTAAAGATTTGAATTTACCTGATTGACCTTCTATTTGAGCAAAAATTTGTTAGAATGTAGGGGTGGTGAGAAGTTAAATCATTTTCAATTTTCCGTTACACCCACCAGCAGAGCTCAATAAGTGTGTGTGTGTGTATGTGTTAGTAAGTGTTACTTATAACTGAAATTCAATATCCGAAAAGGGGTAAAAGTTTTATAAAATTTCCAGTAATTCTACTTGACTTACAATTACAAATGGCTGTTTTGTGTCATAAATGGTAGATGAATGTTTCAGATTTTAGGTGATAAGGATCACATGTGCCTTGTCTTGACCTATTGAAAATATTAATTCAGGAATTCCATCTCTTGTTGCCATTCCTGCTGGATGTCGAGCTACTAAATGTATTAATAGGTGAGTTTTATTATAAAACCAAGGGTTGATTTGAGAATAGATAATTCAAATTTTGTAATTCCTATTTTACTTTATTAACAGAGGGTAATTCACATTTAAATTAAATTAGGTCATACAAATTATTATATCATGTGTTTAGTGAGTCTACTTGCATAAGTCATATTCTTCTGCATGGTTTAAAAAAAAAATCTACTGCATGGAATTACTATACATTATTTTCCGTGTTAGGTTTGTTGGTGAGCTTACTGTTGACAAGGTTACAAATTGGTTTGCAACAACTGTATTGGCTTTACCTCAAATTAACTACTACTCAAAGGAAACACTGGTAATTTGTTTAAACTTTAAAGGATCATTCTCTTTTTCTGTAAATATGCGTGGTATTTTTTCTTTTTCTCTAGAGCAATTTTTTTGTAATATAAAGAAATTCCTTGAATAATGAACATCTGTAATGATCATGGATAAGGGGTTAATGTAGTACAATATTGGGTATGAACAAGCTTGATTATGTTCCTTGTCTTCCCTTGAGGTTTCCCTCCTTTTTGACTATTTAATTTGGTCAGTTTCAGTATATTTTTTCCTTGAATCTCTACAGAACTAACAGATTGTTTTGGTTTATAATACACCCTTTGCTAAAATTGCTTGGCTCTCAATTGTATAAGAGGCTGTTTTTGTATGTTGGAGTAAGCTACATCACTTTTATATAAAGATAGCTTCTCTCTGCAGCATTTTGATTATAAGTTTTTCTAAACACAAATAAGATAATCCAAATCAAACGCACTTCCCTGACTCGTCACCATTCTTGGCAGCAAAAATTCATTCAAATGAACACCTTTCTTTTTAAATGCCTTCTTCAAATCTTATCTAGTCAGTCTAGCATACTCTCTTTTCCAGCTTGATGAAAACCTTGTGTAGATCATTTCATTTCCTTTTACATTTCTCCATCAACCTTGCAAAAGATATATTGTTGATTTATTTCCATGGTTGACCTCCTAGTAATAAAACCAAATTGGTTCTCTACTGAATGAATCTTGTCTTGATCTTTGATCAACTACTCTCTCCCATATGCTCATAGTGTGGCTATGATGAGCTTTACCATTTTGTAGTTGGTATAGTTCTGTATGTCTTCTTCATTCCTCTAAATAGAGATCAAAGTGATTCTCCTTCATTCATCTAGCCTTTCTTAAACCTCTACCAAATTATCCAGCATTAACCATTAAACAATCACATGTTTGTGCATGTCAAAAAGATTCAACAATGTTTTATGTTAGAATTTGAGTGCCTAACATAACCTCCACTTTTATCCCAACTCAAGATCAGCTATTTAAAGCTTCACAACAATGCACAACATGGGTGTAGTTTAAGAAGTGACAACTAATTACCTAAAAAGAAAGTGAATAAGTGATAACCAAATTCTCGTTAATTGTATTTGGATTTATTTTTAAGCTTATAGAAATATAGTTATATCATCGAATATTGACCAATATTTTTTGTTATTCTTAGACTTTGTAGTGATTTGGCTTGTCATATAGATGGTTTCATCGCGGCTGTGGCTCACACTCATGTTCTTCAGGAAGGTCCTGTCACAGGAAGGGCAACTGATGTTATTGCTACTGCAAATACTGCTGCTGAGGTGGCCTTGATGCTTGTTAGGCCGGGAAAAAAGGTAATCAATTTTAAGAATTTTTTCCCCTGTATTTGAATTTTTGTATGATTTGATTTGGAACATGTTGCCTCTATTAATTGTATGTTTGGTAGATAGGTATAAGGTCATCACTATATAAGCAATCTAGCTTAGTAAAATTAGGTTGCTTCATGTGTATTGTTTGAAGGGGTTTCTTTGCCTAAATGTGTGCCTTGTGGATTTTGATCTCTAAATGATGAAAAGTATCATGGCTATGGATATACTCCAATGAAGCTTTATTGTCAAAGTTACACTGATAGAGGTCATTCATTATTTTTCATGTGTTGTCTTGCCGATTAAGCACATCATTAATCTTGGGAACTCCTCTTGATGTCTGTATTGTTCTTTTATCTTCATTTTAAATGATATCATGCATTTTCATAAAAAAGACTTGATATTTTTGTTTTGATTGAAATTGTTTCAATAATAGGCTCTGGTAATCGATTACAATAAATGGGTAATCGATTACCAGAGAACCTTTTAATAAGTAAATTTTGAACATATGATTTTCATTGTCTAGTAATCGATTACATGTATAGGTAATCGATTACCAGACTCTTAAAAACAAATGGTTCCCTGAAATTTAGTCATCAACAGTTAGTGAGGGATTCATCCCAGTTAGTGACGGATAAAATCCGTCGCAAATTGTGACGGATTTAATCCCTCACAATTTGTGAGGGATTTAATCCCTCACAAACTGCGAGGGATTAAATCCCTCGCAAATTGTGACGGATTCTACTTAATTAAAGTCATCACAAACTACAGTTTGTGACGGATTTAATCCCTCACAAATTGCGAGGGATTTAATCCCTCACAAATTGCGACGGATTTTTATTAATTTCTAAACATTTATTATTAGAAATTAGTGATGGAAATTATACTGTTTGTGATGCCTTAATTCCGTCACTAATTGTGACGGAAAAAATAATCCGTCACTAAATATTTTGTGACGCCAAATTTTGTGACGGAATCATTTCCGTCACAAATTCCGTCACTAATTGATTTGTGACGGATTTTATCAAAATTAGTGACGGATTTGTTCCCTCTCTAATTTTAATTTTTCTAGTAGTGTATTTCCAATTTTACCCTTGTATTTTGGGGTGTTTAGGACTTAGAATTTATTTTCTTTTGTATTTCCCATTTTACCCTTGTATTATGGGGTGTTCTAGATGATTAGGGTTTTAATTTTGGGCTAGGGTTTAACATTAGGAGGTGACGCATTTTTTGGTGACCTTGGACCTATTTTTGGTGTTAGAAAGGCTTAGGCCCAAGTGGAGGGCAAAGGTTGCATGGTCTTATCATGCACCTAGATATAGCCAATCTAAACCCATAGATTCCATCCTTGGCCACCAAGTTGCATCTAGGGTTCATTTGCATTTCATTTGGAATGCATTTGCCTACTCCAAATGCAACCCTAGATGCCCCCCTCCTATAAATACCCAACACCCCACCACTTGTAAATACTTTGGATTATATAGAATTTGAGTGAGCCTTTTGTGCCTCAAATCCTCTCCTTAGTCACTAGGTTAACTTTGGCTAACCTTCTCCTATCTCCACCCTTGGAGAGTGGGAACCCTAGAGTGGCCTCCATTCACTTTTGGAGTGAGCCAACCTTGTGAGCACCAAACACCATCCCATAATCACTTCCGCCACCTACAACCATTTCACGCCTAGCTTCCCTTGTCACCATAAACCTCCCTTTTGTCTACCCTTTGGTGAGCCTAGATCATGGGCAAGGTGTCTCCCTTCATCACACTATCATCAACCATGGAAGGAACTCCCATATTTTAATCTCATTGAGAGGTATTTGTAATTATAAAAATATGGAGAAAAGCCTAAGAAAGAACAAAAGAGTGATAAAGACAAAAGTAACAGTAAGTCTAGGTCTTATTATAAAAATATGGCAGTGTGTGAACCCCTAATACACTACAAGAATTAGATATGCAACAAGTTCCTTGTCCATCTGGAGTGGGTAGTTTGATATATACAATGGTGCACACAAGACTAGATATAACATATCTTGATATAGTCAATAGATTTCTGATAAACTCAAATAGAGAATATTGGAATATTGTTAAATGGATTATAGGTTGAGAAATAACCTATATGGTTTAAAGTAGAATCAAGACAATGGTATCAAAGACAATGTTTCGACTAAGAGATAGACTTAAACTAGTATTGGATAAGAGGTGGTGGATGAATGTCTTGAGATTGCTTGTATTGAAAGTCGTCTTGATAATGTGGAAATCAAGTGGTGTGTCTCGTTAATGGTGAGCTAGGTCAGGCAACATTTATTGTTGATGTGGGCTAATGGTAATGCAAATATCTAAAACTTATTGGCGATGATGGTGGTTATGCTTTAAGAGTCACTATTGAATACTCATGGATTACAAAGGTGGCTTCCACTGAAAGGGGGATGAAACCACAATCCTTTGTTTGAGAGGAAGATTGTTGGAGTACATACAATGTCCCACAACATCGAAACGCGGAGAAACATGAATTTATAAATATATGAATATCCTTATAGGTATGAAACCTTTTAGATGATGACCAAAAGAAAATTCATGAAAATTTAAGCTCAAAATAGACAATATTATACTGATATAAAGACATATGTGTTGAAACCCCCCAATGCACAACAACTTTCTTCGTGTCCTTGGATGAGTTACGGTTAAAATGCAAAGTGTTTAATGTGGTCATAAACACCAATAGTTGCTACATGTAAAATTATCTTTTTCCAATTTATATAAGTATTGAAAGTTGAAAAATAATATTTGTTATTTTTATCTTGATAAATCATAGAAGTAATTGTTTTAATTAGGTTATTAGTTGAATTTGTAATTCATTAAGTTATGAGCATCTTAACTCTTCTAACAATTCAATTATAAATAATTTTATGTACAAAGGAGAGACATTTTGTATATTTATAAATTAATAATATAATTGAAATTTAAAACAAAATTATAAATACTATGGTTGGCCCATGGATTTTTTACTAAAATATTTTTTTTTTAAATAATTACCCAAAAAGTATTTGTTCCAATTTATTTACACAACTAGCACCCTTTATTGTTCACGCTAAGAATTCGTAAAACTGGATTCAAAACGGGCCGTTCTGCTATCAGAACGGGCCATTCCAAATGATAAAAATAACACATGATGAGGTCGTTCTCGTTAAGAACGGGTTGTTCTAGATGATAAAAATAACACATGATGAGGTAGTTCTCGTTAAGAATGGGTTGTTCCAAATTCAAAATTAACACATGACCAGTGGACTCAGACATTATTTTTTGGTTCGATTTTCACTTATCAAATACCAAAACTCAGACATTATTTTTTAGTTCCTATTGTCACACCCCTGGTCACACTAGGAAGACATATCCAAATATTGGTCATGGATTTAGTTCCCGCCACCATTAATTGTTGTAATGAGTTTTAATAAATTTATTTAGTTATATTTATAATGTTAATATTCAATAAATTTAATTACTTGATGTTAGTCTCTAAGACTACATTGTGTTTGTGTTGAAAGGGTAGATTGTTTTTGTTGCAATGTTAAGTTTGAAGCTAGATTTAAATGAGACACCTTTGAAGTATGAAGTTACAGTGTCTTAAACTTGAAAACACGAGATGAATATAATGGGACCTTGTGCATTAAAAGTAAAAATGCATAACATTAAAATTCATATTACATTAACAAAGAGACATAGTGCATTAAAAGTAAAAAATGATAACATTAAGATAGAGTGAATTATATAAGTTTTTTAATCTTCGTAATGGTGTCCAGTTCCACAATGAGGGTGATGCCTGTTAGGGCCTAGATTACGCCGTGGAGGTTGTTGCAAACGAATGCCTTCTGTAAATTATGTTTTCTTGTGGGGTCATGCTGTGTGGAAGATTTGATACATGTTGATGAGTCTCTTCATACGATCGCATGGAAGTTGCACCAGTTTCAAATGTTGTGGAAGTCCTTCGTTGTTGATGGGTCCTTGGATCTTGTAGTAGTCGTGGCACAGATAGGAAACAGATGGAATTGGCCATGTACCATTCCATGTATTCTTGTGTGTGAAATCAATGTGTGCTCACGTCTATTGTTCCAAATGTCGATCCATTGAGCATGTCTTGTAACCCAATTTTCATCTTGCCCTCCCCTCATGTCAATTTTGTGCATGTTATCCAAATTATTGGGTGGAGAAGGGACATCCTGGAAAAGACGAAATTGCAATTTCACTCTATTGGATTGGTGTCATTCAACAATTGCAAAACAAATAATGGGAGTACATGATGTCCATATTTGAGGTATTTGACAAGTGAAAATCGAACCAAAAAATAATGTCTGAGTCTGCTATTTATAGACATCAGAAGTGGCCACAACAACCCGTTCTAGTTCCACTGGTCATGTGTTAATTTTGAATCTGGAACGGTCCGTTCTTAACGAGAACGGGCCGTTCTGATCCATTCGTTATGTGTTATTTTTATCATCTGGAACGGCCCATTCTGATAGCAGAACGGGCCTAGTTTTATGAATTCTAAGCGTGAACTGTAAAGGGTTCTAATTGTGTAAATAAATTGGAACAGATGCTTTTTGGGTAAATTGTTTTAAAAAAAATAATATTTCAGTAAAAAAATTCTTGGCCCACCTTCTAGTACCCTTAATGACCTACATTTGCATTTGTTCCTACTTGAAATTAATTTATCACACTTTTCATTTTCTCATTAGAAATTTATTTATTAGATACCAATTCTTATAAGAATTAATTTTTGGAATTGATGATTTTATTTAGCCCAAGTTTTATAATTTGTAGATGTTAAAGATTTGTATTCTATTGAAAGACCCGAATAACAAAAGTTCGACGAAGTTTTACCTATTATATACATGTTATTATCCAAAAGTCACATGCTCATGGAGTTTTGCTATCAAGACTTATTTTTTGAGTAAGTAGATCCTTACCCACACACACATATATATAAGACTTGATTACCAAAGACTTCCAATTGTTTTTTTTATTTGGCATTTAGCACAAATCGTAGTACACTTTTGCTTATCAATATTTTTTATTAAAATTTTTGACAATGGTATAAATCTAAATTTGTAGGTTCATGTTTGACTTCGACTCAATTTACAAAAAAAAAAAATTGAGTTCAATTTTCTTTTTTTTGCATTAGTGCAAAAAAAAACTTTTATCATTAGAGATTTAAGATCGGTTACAAGATACCTAATTTTAAATCTGATGCAATGACATAATTAAAATTAAATCAAATACTTTCTAAATTGATTGTTGAAAAATCAATTTAGAAGTCACTTTTAAAATTAGTTATATGATAACCGATTTTAAAACCCCTATAAGAGCCTTTTAACAACCGATTTAGAAAAGTCACTTTTAAAACCATTTATCTAAATAAATAATTTTAAATAGGATTTTCTAAATTGGTTGTTTTACAATTATTTTTAAAAGGAAATTAAAAAGTGTCCAGTTTGTGTTTTCCCTCTCACTTTATGTTCTCTTTTTCTTTCTTGTAAAGTTCTTCTTCTCTCTCAAGAATCTTTGTTCTCCTTTCTCTTGTTTTTTTTATTTTCGTCATCCCATCATCCAAGGTTGTTGTTCTGCAACTGTGTCTAGTGGTCTCTCACTTTTTCTCTCCCTTTTTCGTGTGTTTTGTTACCTTACTAGTAAGTGTTTCTCTTCCTCCAAAGGCGTGTTGGTCCTGAAGGAACACAAATTTGATTCTTCTATGAATGGACTTGTCCCTATTCCTCAAGTTTTTACCTTAGACGAAATTGATGCTAATGACCTTGTCCTCGTCTTCTTATTCTTCCAGATTCAACAAGGGGGCTAGAACTCGAGGGCGTACAAGGCGGGTGAAGAGCTTCATGGGGTGTATTTGGCCATTGAGGAAGAGTCAAATCGAGCGAAGAATTTGAAATCACAGCCAATGTGGGAAAAAAAAGGGATGTTCTAATAGAATGATACAATGGTTATGGAAAAGTGCATTGGGCTAACAGAAAAGCTATAGAAAAAGTAGGGAAAGGGTGACAAGGGATGAAAGGGTTCAAACATGGGGGTGGAGTAGGTGTTGTCAAAGTTGTTGAAGCCATTGTTCGAGTTAAAAGGTTTGTTTTGGGTGGGGAGCTTTTCAATATTGTTGCATAACATACTTTTAAATTATTTTATTCACAAATGATTTTAAAAATCAAATCTTTAAACCAATTCTCAGTCAACTTTAAAAGTCCAAATTTAAAAAATTGACACTTTTAAAATTAGACAAATAATCAATTTTAAAAGTCAAAAAATAACTAATTTAAAAAAATCCCACAAATTATATTAGAATTTGAACATATAATTTTAACTATTATTTGATTATTATTCAATAATATTATTCTTGAAATACTATATTTAAGAGATTATACGTGAAAAATTGTAAATTAAGTAGGATGCTAAAAAAGATTAAATTAGTGTGAACACATCACAACATACACTATATGCACACATCTCAATAATGCGTTGTCACGCATTCACCTACGAATATATTATAATAACATCAACAGTTTAAGTGACTCCATCCTACCGAACTAACCCAATCATTTTCGCACCTAAAACGCCAACTTGATCACAACAAAATGGGATAATAATCCCTCCACTAATATCTCAGGATTTTTCACTTATACTAGAAAAATTCAGTTCTACCATTAGGAGTGGTACAGTTGGGTATAGACATACCATAACCTTGACATGCATTACCAAGCCACATGTGGAGTTAGCCCACTGGTCATCCTCAAGAAACCACACAACCTTTTTAGGTACTTAGTTAAGAATTGTAATCCTCAACCTACTATCTTACTCAACCACTAACTAAAGACCTAAAGGAGATATCAACCCACCTTAAAATCCAATCCAAAAGACACACCTACTCAAAGAAGGTTTTCTACCTACGGTCTACTCGATCACCACTCCAAGATTCCCTATAAGAGATCTTCAATTTTCAAAACATTTTTCTCTCCTCAAGTCTTAAGTTCATCAACTTGCCTTAATGTCATACCACATTTTCAACATCCACACTTCATGCATACATCATCTATATACATCACGTCTAGTCAATACACATAGAGATCAACAACCTCATACAAATATACCACATACATATGCTCATCATCATCCAACACCATACAAACATCTATATATGTCAAATTCAATCAACATACATAGAATTATTGATGGAGTAGGCAAGTGAAGTGAAAGAACTTGCTTCCTTTTCCTTCTCCAAGCTCACGAATCTTCTTCCTTGATGAAGAATTCTGGACATGGAGCAGTTTAGAGGACCAAGAAGAGTGAATTCCTAAGCTAAGATGGAAGCATCCAAGCTAGAAACTCAAAAGAGTGCTCACGAACTAAGCT
This sequence comes from Cajanus cajan, assembly GCF_000230855.2. NCBI lineage: Eukaryota > Viridiplantae > Streptophyta > Magnoliopsida > Fabales > Fabaceae > Cajanus > Cajanus cajan. The sequence goes on from NC_138525.1 coordinate 47,772,886, forward strand.
TAGAAAATAGAATTCCTAAGGCTAAGACTATGGACTCTTTGGGGTGACTTTAAGAGAGACTTGGCTGAAGTGTATTTTCAGAAATCTCATTAAGGTTCAAAGTGCTGAAATATGAAGAGAGATGTCCAATTTATAGGCTAAGGAAGCAAGCATCATGGTGCCAACTCAAGGAGCACAATTGGCATCAAAAATTTGAATTTCAAATGGGATTTGAAATTCAAATTTCTTGGCAGCCCCAGGTGCACGTCCAAGAGTTGATTCCATGTGCATTAAGGTTGCATTTAGAGTTAATTTGATATTAATTTGGGTGGTCCATGTGCAGCACCATGTGGATTAGCCCATGTGCACCAAATGCAACTCAAATTACTCCTAAATGTGACCTTAATTTTAGCTAACTTTGCCTAATTAAACTTTCCCTCTATATTCCTATTCTAATGGCCTAAATACAATGGCCAACCTATCACAAACATTAATAAATAATAAAAGAAACAAAATAAGCCCAATATTGGGTACCAAAAGCCCAAAGGCCCATAAAGCCCAAAAACAGGCCCAATAAGCCTATGGCCCAAAAATGCTAATCTATGTGGTCCAAAATACAAGACCAAAATATATGAAATCTATACTAATATAATATATACAACATAGCAGAAAATGGATGTCTCAAGGTGTGGCCCATGTGAGAAGCAACTTGGGCCTTCCAAGCCCACTAGACCCATTGAGCTCTAACTAGCCCAAATCTTCATGTCTAGTTCATTCCTCTTGGATCCTTCAAGATATCACCTCTTTCACTCCTAAGCATGATTCCATCATTCCCTCCCTCTTGAAAATTATTTTTCCTCAAGTCACGAGGGTCTATATGATAGACATCATCACCTTCAATAATAAAATACCATGCATGAAAGGTGAAATATTCAAATGGTAACAATGGAGTATACACCCTAAGAAATGTCCATCTATAAATCCTATCAAAGAAATTTACACTAATAAACTTGCTAAGGTTAGGGGTACGATCCTTATCTAAACAAAGTCTATGTGTGTAGCTAAAACCTAGAAATGTGGTGAAATTAAGACTAAAGAAATTGAAAATTTTATCCCTAAAAACAAAAACATCTTGCCTAAGGTATCCTAGATAATGACCTAGGAATTCCCTAGAAAACAAAGAAAATACTTCTAGAAAATTGCCTAAACAAGTTTGGACCATATTGTTTGTTAGATAGTCATGAGAAATTAGTGTCAAATGGAGTTTTGAAGACTCATATAATCTATATTTGTCTTGTAGGGAAGGAATCAATTTAAATTCAAGTGAAGATGAACTTCCCATAAAATCAAAAATAGAATATAAGGCATTACGAGATGTATCTATCAAACAATATAGACCAAAAGTTGGGTTCATTATTAGAACAACTAAGGTGGAAGGAGTCCTAAAGAGATGAGGGCTATCTTTCTTGGGCACCTCCAAGGAAGTAGCACAAGGAATAAAACTAAGTGTAGTACACTCCTTCTTCAATACATCTTGAAGTTGGGATTCTTTTTCTTTTAAAATATTTTGTTCTAGAATCTCTACTTCATAACTAGTGGTAGCATAAGGGCAAGAGTTAAGGTCTTTATGTAGGAAGAGAGTATTTTGCAAATGGGTTTTAGTGATAGAACAACTCTCTTCATTCACAAGTCCTTTAGAGGAGATATTTTCCTCCTTACTCTTTTCCAAGAGAAATATCTTTTTTCTTCTTTTTCCTTTTCTTTTCTCAATTTTATTTTTGCCAAAAGTTTTTTTCCTTTTGTTTAATAATGCGAATTTCTTCCTCCAAAATTGCAAGTTGTGCTTTTCTTTCAAGTGTTTCTTTTTCTTTTGCTAACATTTCTTGCTTTTTCCAAAATTTTAGTGTTTTAAGCTCTTGAGTAGGATGTGAAAAACTTTTTGGAGAGCTTGAGTCACTACCACTTGAGGAATATTTTCTCATGATTAAACAAAAATAGTTTTCAAAAAAAAGTTTTCAAAAATTCCTAAACAAAAATGGGCTAAAGATTACTAGTTTAATGTAGTTCTAAACAACACTAAGCCTTTGGAACCTAGAAATTGTTTCCCCTAAACGTCAACGAGAAAGCATACAACAAACTTGACAATTAAAACTTTCAATTTGCAAGCTTAAAAAAAACAAGAGAAAATGTGAAGCAAACTAGTCAATTAGTTAATTTTAAAGTTTTAAAATGCAATGAAAAAAGAAAATGAATTTTTATTTTCAAGGAACAAAACTAAACACTTAGAGGTCTAAGTATACAAATGGCACTATCAAGGGAGGTGAGCTACTAAGAGTCACTTAATAACCAAGCCTTTTCAAGTGGAAATTACTAAACCCCCTTATATTAGCTTCAATTCCAAAAATCTTTTCACAAAAACTTTAATGCTTATGATTTTCTTCAAACAAAAATTTTCTTGAATTCTATCTAAACGTGAAAATTAACAATTATACAAGCTAGACGCAGCTATGAACAACAAGTAAAAGAATTAAACAATAGCAAAGAGTAAAGATCAAAAGCTAGCCGGATTCCTAAGGGGAAACTTGAAGAACATATGAAATTTTCAAGCCACTTCCACTAGAACTACTCGTGAGTGAGCTATTAAGATTTAGATATACCTGACCAGCTTCTAAATACAGAAATACAGAAAATTGCAAGAAAATTAAAACTACCTAAAAACATAAATTTAGTGACGGATTTTGTGACAGATTTTTCCAACAACCAATTTTTGTCTCTAATCCTCCTCCTTGCTACCTGCACAATTTAGACACCAAAAACACAACAAATAATGGCTGCTCACAATGATTAGGAAGGAACACTCTTGTGAAATAATTTTTAGAAATTCTAGGACAAAATTTTGGTCAAATTTCTAAGTGCATTGGCCTTAGAATTAACAATCCTTCTTTTCTAATCTTGTTGAGCCAATGTTTGAGTTTCTTGCAAGGATTTGAAGCCACTTCCAACACTGGAATTTTAGAAAGAAAACTTGACAAAAATAAAAAGCACAATTGGCAAGCTTATACCAAACAAAGGAATAATTGTATATTGACAAGACTCAAAGAAAGCCAACAAAACAAAGCAAGAAATTAAGACTCTCAATACTTTTATCTTCTCGACTTTTGATTTAAATTTTTTTTTCTATATATAGATATTTTTTTTTAATTTTTCTTTTCAAATTTCTTTTATAATTCAAGGAGAAGTATATTTGCCTTTTTCTAGAATTTTTCAGCCACTACAAGCACATATAGGTTCCGAATTTTAAAGAAAAATCAATTTGAAATTCAAATTCTAGTGCATGCTTTTGGTGTGTCCTTGAATTGATTCCTTTTCAAGTCAAATCTTTTGGAAACTTTTTTCGTTATTTATGAATGATTTTCTAGATCCAATTAGGTTCAGGTCATGCACTAAAATTGATTTAAAAAATTGGCTTACAATTTGGATCACAATTGGAAGAACCTTGAATTTTTTTTTATGATTTTCGGAAGCAAATTTAAAATTGAAAACTCATCAAGACATCATAGAATCCTAACACTAAAGAATTCACCAATGATCTAATGATGAATATGAACTCAAACATGTAAAAATAAAAGCACCAAAGCACTTATGATCAAAGACAAGTCTCGGCCAAACTTAAACATTACTCAAAAAATTTCAGCACAAGATCAACCAAGCACATCTTGAATATATTTTACAATATAAGGACTAAACATGACCTAAGACAAACTTTAGATTCAAAAATTCAAAAGAAACACATGCAATTGAATGAAGATGACCGAATCAAGCAAACACAAAATGAAGAAGACTCAAATCAATCAAAATTGGCACAAGTTGAATCCTAACACATTGGTGATTGCGGATTTAAGCAATTTGCAATCAAACCACTTGGATCTATCAAGAATTTGTTTCAAAATTATAGATCCACAAAGGAAACTCAAAATGTGACAATTTAGAACACAAAATATATGAAATCTATACTAATATAATATATACAACATAGCAGAAAATGGATGTCTCAAGGTGTGGCCCATGTGAGAAGCAACTTGGGCCTTCCAAGCCCACTGGGCCCATTAGGCTCTAACTAGCCCAAATCTTCATGTCTAGCTTATTCCTCTTGGATCCTTCAAATATCACCTCTTGCCCTCCTAAGCATGATTCCATCAATTATAGAACTCATACCTTTACTCATGTTCATCATACAACATTCCAAAACACACCCATCATCCAAGTATCCTACGTTCGATGCCATTGAGGTAGGAAACTCTCTGTCTCACTCACACCTAGCATCATCCAAACCATATCCAACGTGGTCGAGTTGAAGAAATCCTGGAACTTCACGTCTAACATGGCAAAACCCACACCTGACCTCTTATCAGGCAAAAAGCCTATACCAGACTCATGCTTGACGTCAAGTTAGTGGCACGTAATGTCCTCCAAGTAAGGAGTCTCTATCTTGATCACGCATGACGCCACCCAATTAGGGCTCAACACCACCAAGTTACAGACCTTCTTGCGTTATCATGTTCGACACCATTCAAACCACCCCCGAAGCCGACCCAAGTCAAAATGAGTTTTTCCCTTCACATCTAATGCCATCAATTCTACGCATGACATGATAGAGACAGAGCCCTCTGATTGGAATTGCGCTCAACGCCACAAAGGCGTGCTCGACATGGTATCAAAAATTTGCGAATGCAAACTTCAAAAATTTCCTCCATCTACTTGAAATAAAAAAAATCTAACACATGCATACACATCTTATAACTCAAAATTCACCAAGAAAGAACACATGCAACTCCAAAGGAGATCAAAATCATCAATTATGCATCATTTTCCTAACCTTCACCAAAATCGCCACCAACACAACCTTCAAAATTCGAAAACCATCCAATTCATATAACAATCGAGAATCCTACTCACATGCAACACAATCAATCAATTAACCATTCATCTTAACTTCTCTTACCTCAATTCCTAGCCATCAAGATAAAGAAATGAGGATGAGGAAGAGAAGAAGGAATCCAAAGTCTCTAAAGAACTCGGCACGAGACCGAACTAGATTCAAGCTTCAAGAATGTGAATCAAGACATACAAGCAAGGATTAGGGATTATTGTCTCAACCCGAAAATTTCCGATCTCGCGACTAATGGTTTAGACATCCTTTTAAAGATCTCATCAATTAAGGAATGCCCGGACACCAGACTAATCCTTAATTAATGGTTTTAAAAAATGAGTTCATGGAGTCGCCACCAATGTTTTACTCAAAACATTGGAAAAAGAAAAGATTTTTAAAAGATCCAATAATGGCCTTGATAACTAGAATTGGGTTCGGGGGTCGGTTACGTGTAAGGAAGGTATTAAGCACCCTTACAACGCCCTAAATAGGTACCCTATGATGAAGTTAATGCGATAAGAAATAATAAATTAAATATTATATCCCCTTTTATTGATGATTATTTACATGATTTAAAATTTAAATTAACAATTGACTCTAAAATATCTACATGATTGCGTTTATGCTAGCAATAATTAAAATAAAGGAAGAGAAAAATAGAACAAGGGATTGATGAATAATATCTCGTAACAAGCTTTATTAGATCTTCCAATATTGAAATTGTAGGTGCTTTATGGCAACCTTTCACACTACACAAATGCCTCACAATACTCAAGAAGTACAATAGGAGAGAGAGAGAGAGAAAAAGAGAGAAATTTCGAGCTCTAGAGAGTGCTGAACGAAATTTTCGGGGTCCCCAAAAAATGTGGCCGAGATTCCTATTTATAGGCTTCTGACAGGGTCCAGAACGGCCCGTTCTGAAATTCGGAACGGCCCGTTCTGGATCTGGCCGTTATGTGTTAATTTAGTGTATTGGAACGGGCCGTTCTGAAATCAGAACGGCCCGTTCCGGAGGCGCGTTTAACACATAAAAACCATTCTGGAATGGGCCCGTTTCAAATGAAAAATTCAAGCCTTTTTTGTTATTTGGAACGGCCCGTTCCAATTTAGGCTACTAAAACTAGCTTTTTTTTGGGCTTTTAGCCTCCTGATGTCATGTCTTGATATTTCCATGATTGGGAACTCCTTTTCTTGATAATAGACGTCCATTTCTTCGTTTGTATGCCCCCGAACGAAATTGGGTGTCTACAGCTGCCCTTCTTTACTTGTCCTTTGGAATAGTAATGTGTTGCTTTTCCAAAGGCAAGGAAAGACGTAGACATTTCGTCCGGGTCTTCTCTTCGTCTCTTTGGTGCTTCTGCATTGTTTCCCTTGTGATAATGTGTTCCTTTATTTGTTGCTTGTTGAAGAGGGAGTATATTATGAGCTCAGCCTCTCCAGGCTGGACTGATATTTAGGGCTTCAGCCGGCCCACTGATGGAAGCTCGACGATAATCCCGATTTTGACTTCGAGGAACTCGGCGGTACCCTCGCTATCGTAGTATTTTCGTAGCCTCTACAGGCCGTAGTGTTTTCGTAGCCTCTACAGGCCGTAATATTTTCGTAGCCTCTACAGGCCATAGTATTTTCGTAGCCTCTGCAGGCCGTAATATTTTCATAGCCTCTGCAGGCCGTAGTATTTTCGTAGCCTCTACAGGCCGTAGTATTTTCGTAGCCTCTGCAGGCCGTAATATTTTCGTAGCCTCTGGAGGCCGTAGTATTTTCGTAGCCTCTGCAGGCCGTAGTATTTTCGTAACCTCTGCAGGCCGTAGTATTTTCGTAGCCTCTGCAGGCCGTAGTATTTTCATAGCCTCTACAGGCCGTAGTATTTTCATAGCTCTACAGGCCGTAGTATTTTCATAGCCTCTACAGGCCGTAGTATTTTTATAGCCTCTACAGGCCGTAGTATTTTCATAGCCTCTCCAGGCCTTCTGCCGGTGATGGTGATGTGATTGCCCTTTGACCAGGATTGTTGGTAAGTGGTGCCCTTGTGCTGGTAGGCAAAGGAGTAGATGGTTGACAGAGATTCTGGTGTTGCCCCTGCCATGTGAGTATTGTGATGCCTCTCCAGGCGCTGCTTGTGATAGATTTTTTTTAAATTCATTTTTGTTTAGCTTCGGCTCTTTCATGTTTGAAGCTTGCCTTTTTTGCTATTTTTCTAAATGCTTCGGCTTTTTCAATATTTGTGAAGCTTTCCTTTTTCTGATGTTTTTGCTTTTTTATTGTCATCATTGGTGGAGAGATCTATTCCCATGATGATGTTTGTTGAATCTTTATTGATGAGTATTACTTTGGAAGCCACTCCTGGCTCTGGTTAGGAAGTCAATCCTGGTCTTGGCATTCTCTTAGATCATCCTTCATTCGATTGAGGAGTAAGGCGTGATGGCCTTCTTCATGCTTGTGGACTTGATTATTCTTCCTTGTCTGGTTCTATCCCATCTTGTTGTTGACATGTCTTTTGTTTCTTGGTGGCTATATGAAACCACTTATATGGAATGCCCTTGTTGGGGCTATGCTTTTTGACATGATCTTGGCTTTAAGGCACTATCAAGTTATTGATCCTTTTTTACGAGTGCTTTGGCCTCTTGATTCCTCCAACAAGTGATGGATAGACACACACAAAGAATGCAAGAATGCAAAAGAAAATGCAAAGTAGGAATGAATTGGATTTTTTTTTTGAATGAACTTATACCCTTTTGTGTACGCTTGTGCCATATGCATGTTATGCAATGATGCTTCTATGCTAGTGCTTAAAATGAAAATTTATTTTTACTTTCAAGAAATTAATCTATGCGCATTGATCAATGACATGGACTGTTAGCCTTTAGCCCTGTCGAATTCAGTATTGCTTCTTGAACCTGAAGTTTGTGTAGTTCGGCCCTCTTGCTTGTACCGGATATGATATGTTAGCCCTTTGATTAAGTGTACCTAGACTCTGTTCTAGGACACCTCCATCTTCTCCTTGTGAGTATTCACTGTGCATATTCCATGTATCTTTCAAATTTATCTTAATGCCATATAGGTCAAGAGGAAAGAGAGGAAGATGATATATATATATTTTTTGTAAAAGTTTTGGTAGAAAGGATTTTTTCAAAAATGGTTTATAGAAGAATGGCTGGCCGAGGTAGGCTAGTGGTTTAGGCTGATGAACAAGCACATTCAAAGTGAGGAAATCATTTTTCACGTTAGCTTATTATTTCCTTCAGAGTTAAGCGATGACTTGGGATTACATATTGATTAAATGATCTTCTCGAGCCGCCTTTCGATTTTCAGCTCGGGATGCTGCTTTGTCCTAACTTTTGCCTAGGTTACTTGAGATGTGTTCCCTAGCGGACATTTTCTTTTGATCCTTATTTTTGCCTAGACTACCCTTGTTAATTGTGGGTTGCCTAGCAGATTTTGCCCTAACTTTTGCGCAGCCCCCTTAGTGGGTTCCTGCCAGGCTTTTGTCTTTGCAGCATTTGTGATCATTTTTCATTCCTTCATTGAAGGGGGATGCCCCCTGGCACTGATTTCGTTTGGAATTTTATCCACAAGTCATACCAAGTTTGACTGATCTTTATGTTTTTTTTTATGGTGTATAAAGCCATTGTTTCTAATGACGTCCTTATTTCAAATGTACTTGTTCACTTAGGGTTTGTTGACGAGGCTTAGAGTAGATAAAAGGGAGAAGAGAAATAAAGTAGAAAAGTGTATGGCATTAAGATATAATTGTCAATTTACACGTGCCCATTTAATGTAGCTTGAGGGCCCGGGCATGCCCCAAGTTCGTGATTCGTACACAAAGAAAAAGAAGGAGGTTGCCCCTTAGAGAGGCTTAGGTCATCTAACTGTAGAGCTAGTCCTCCACTTGCTTGGATGTGGGGCTTCAGAAGATTTCGTGTAGAGGGAGGGCCTTTGGCTTCTTCTCTCATGAAGGTTTTCTCAACCCGTATCTTTCCTGAGATGTAGGAATGGGTAGAAGCGATGATAGAGCTTTCTATGAAATCTGAAGAGGAACATTCAAGCTGTCTCTTGATTTTCAGCTCGAACAAATATTGCTTTTTTTTTTTTTGCCTAGAACGCCCTTTGCGGGTTTTCATTCTAGCAACTTCTTAACAAGCAATGCTTCTCTCTTGTTGAAATCACCTTTTGAGAAAGCTCTAATCGTTTTGCCTTAGTGTTTGAGAGATTCGTCATCCTCAGGTTCTCTTTACTAGCTTGCAACTCGTTAAGAGTGTGGATCCATCCATTCCCTTTGGATTTCACGGTTGCACGACACGACTTTATCCTCTTAGGGTAAGAGTTGGCGTCTTAATGATTGTGGAGTTCTTTACCCTCAACTCTTTATGCATGGCTTGTTTCCATTACTTCCGATTAACGCACATAGGTTAATTTCCCTTTTTATTCTTATTTATTCTTTTACAAGGAGGGATATGTTCTAAATGAATGTTATGCAGAATGTAGAGAAAGTTGAGAATAATAAATATTAGTCTCATTGATTTGTTTATTTGTGAATGCTTAAATAGATTTCAACAGTATTAAGTGAGAATCTATATTAGATTCTAAGAAGACTTACTTCGACAAACATATCAAAGCAAGGGCCCAACCATAGTATTTTTTTTAAAAAAAATTGATTTGGGCTTTTTTTCTTTATAAAGCAGATACTGTCGTATATTAGAGCATTCACTTTTCTTAACTTTCTACACATAGGCAATCTAATCCTCCTTAGCTAATAAAATAAAATGAATGAAATTAATGAACTAATCTAGAATGCATGTCCTTTTTTTTTGCCTAATCTTTATCATGTTTCTATTATCTAAAGGGGAATGATGCATGGTAAAGATGAGACTACCTATATTGATTTTTATTGATTCTTTTTTTTTTTTTTTTTTACAAAAAGGAAACTACATAAATGATGCTAATGGAATGCTGACCTAAGAATGTACAAAGGGGTATAAAATTTTATTATTATTTTTTATATTATTTGTTTGCCTATTTTAAAATTCCAATCCACTCTTATTAGAACAAAGTAATACAAACAAATGCACACACATATGCTCAATCAACGTACACCCACGAACGATCATGATCAAATCCTTGGTCTGTGGTCCTTGTCAAGAAAAGTGCTTTGTATAGGATGGTACTAATCTCACTGGTCTTTAAGGCCTCCAAGGTGCCCCCATTATAGGGACCCAGTATCTCTGTCACCGTCACCTGGCAAACTCTAAGGTCTGTCGCAGTATTTCGGGCTAGAGTAACCGGTTATCACCTTGAGTGTGATTTCCGACAAGGCTCGCAGGCTCCAAGGCCAAACTTGGGCCGGTCGTACGTCAACCACTCCCTATGTTTAATACCCTCATGCCCTCGGGTGTAGGGGGAACTGTTGTGTGCAAAGGTTTGCGTACAATTTTTATTCCAAACAAGTGCTGAATTTAAACAGGCAAACAGATATGAAAGCCAAACAAATAAAACAAACAAAATAAAGCGGGAAAAATATTTAAATTATTATTTTTTATTCTATTATCTTCATCAATTAAATGGGCCTGACCCTCTTTAAACTTCCCCAGTAGAGTCGCCATCTGTCGCAACCCAAAAATTTCCGATCTCGCGACTAATGGTTTAGACATCCTTTTAAAGATCTCATCAATTAAGGAATGCCCGGACACCAGACTAATCCTTAATTAATGGTTTTAAAAAATGAGTTCATGGAGTCGCCACCAATGTTTTACTCAAAACATTGGAAAAAGAAAAGATTTTTAAAAGATCCAATAATGGCCTTGATAACCAGAATTGGGTTCGGGGGTCGGTTACGTGTAAGGAAGGTATTAAGCACCCTTACAACGCCCTAAATCGGTACCCTATGATGAAGTTAATGCGATAAGAAATAATAAATTAAATATTATATCCCCTTTTATTGATGATTATTTACATGATTTAAAATTTAAATTAACAATTGACTCTAAAATATCTACATGATTGCGTTTATGCTAGCAATAATTAAAATAAAGGAAGAGAAAAATAGAACAAGGGATTGATGAATAATACCTCGTAACAAGCTTTATTGGATCTTCCAATATTGAAATTGTAGGTGCTTTATGGCAACCTTTCACACTACACAAATGCCTCACAATACTCAAGAAGTACAATAGGAGAGAGAGAGAGAAAAAGAGAGAAATTTCGAGCTCTAGAGAGTGCCGAACGAAATTTTCGGGGTCCCCAAAAAATGTGGCCGAGATTCCTATTTATAGGCTTCAGACAGGGTCCAGAACGGCTCGTTCTGGATCTGGCCGTTATGTGTTAATTTAGTGTATTGGAACGGGCCGTTCTAAAATCAGAACGGCCCGTTTCGGAGGCGCGTTTAACACATAAAAACCATTCTGGAACGGGCCCGTTTCAAATGAAAAATTCAAGCCTTTTTTGTTATTTGGAACGGCCCGTTCCAATTTGGGAACGGCCCGTTCCAAATGTGTGTTTTAGCCTTCTTTAAAGAGCCTGGAACGGCCCGTTCCGATTTTGGAACGGCCCGTTCCAGTTTAGGGATTTAGGCACTTTTTGTAAATTGGAACGGCCCGTTCCAGTTTTGGAACAGCCCATTCCGGGCTACTAAAACTAGCTTTTTTTTGGGCTTTTAGCCTCCTGATGTCATGTCTTGATATTTCCATGATTGGGAACTCCTTTTCTTGATAATAGACGTCCATTTCTTGTTTGTATGCCCCTGGACGAAATTGGGTGTCTACAATTATCACATATCATTATATCTCATGTCTCATATTCATTATATACAGATGAGACATGATGAGACAATTTGAAAAGTGAATATGAGACATGAGATATAATGATATGTGATCATGAGACATGATAATGTGATATAAGAATGCATAGAGTCTTAATTTACATGCATCATTTGCATAAATGTTTTTAAGGGTACGATATGGAATACACTGCTAGGGAAGGCCCCCTTGTGTAAAAGCTTGGGGATTAGTCCTTGGGGATAACTCGATTTGTAAGTCCCAATCTCGTCCATTATGTGCATGGAATGTATCTTGCGGCTTAGCTATCTCGACTAGACTCTGGTAGTATGTCCTTCTAGTGAGAGTGCGTAGAGGGTGTGACCTGGCATATACTCCTAGACTACTCTACGTGTGTTTCTAGCGGCAATGCACCATGTGATGTGTTACTGGCACCACATGCATGATAATATGTAGTTCGTGTCCATTACATGTTCATTTTAATGTTAAATGTTAAAGTGATTTTAATGTCTTGGATGAGTGGGATGTGATATTGTTGTTAATCCATCTATGCTATGTATATATACATGTCTTGTTTGTGTTATGCTATTCGATGTGTATTCCTACACCGTGAGCCAGAGTGAGATGTTTCTCATTCCTTTTTCTTTTGTGTTGTTTTCCTTTGGTTGTTGTACAGGTGATCATCAGCATGAGGCTGAGAATGTTGGTGATGAAGCTTAGGCTTCAATGTTGGGTTTCGCTCTGATGGGACATGTGATATCCGGACGTAGATAAGATTAGATTAGGATATTATTGCTATTAAATTATTTTGAAAACCTTAGCCTTATTTCTTTTGTAATTTTTGCTGATTATGTTATTTGTTTAAGTTATGGATGTGGTGCTCTCTATCTGAATACGTTTGGTATTTTAATAATGAAAGATTATGTTATTCAAATTTTATTATTTGTGTTATGGTATGCAAGGTAGAGGGTGTCACAGTTGGCTCTATGGTGAAAACTGAAGTGGCTTAGAGATAACATGTTGCCATTACCAGAACAACCATTAGAGGAACAAGTTCATGCCCATGTTAGGGCATATGTATTAGGTTTGATTGGAGGTGTTTTGATGCCTAACAAAATAGGCAATAAAGTTCATCTTATGTATTTATCTTTACTAACTAACCTTAGAAGAACTAGAAGATATAGTTGGGAGAGTGCTTGTTTAGCTATGTTGTACGGGGAAATGTGCAGGGCAACGAAAGTTGGGAGCAAAACAATGAGTGGTTGTGCATCACTTTTAATGCCTTGGGCATGGTATCGCATGCCATATATTGCGCCAATTTCCAGTAATCCACCAACATACCCTTTAGTGTGTAGATGGAGCGAGGGTAGAGTGCTAAACTTTCCGAATAAACCTCATAATGATGTTGTGGGGTACAGAACCATGTTTGACCACATTCAAACTAATCAGGTAAATGTTCATAGCACAATTTTAAATTATTTTTATTTTCTTTTGTTTTACATATTATCTTAATTAACAAAAGTTATATATATTTTTTTGTAGTTTTTATGGGGCCTATATCAAGACTTGCAATGATAATAAAACAAGAAAAAGAGAATATGAAAAGGTGGTACTTTTATTCAGAATAATAGGAGCCATTTTAAAGGTAACAATTACACATTCATATTAAAATCATCATAAAGAGAAATAATTCAAAAGTTGTAACTGTCATTGCCGTAAAGAAATACATTTATTAACCAATTAAAACAGAGTTACAAAATATAAAATATCAACAGACCCTCCCTTAAACTGATGTTTATTAACATTCAGTTTAAAGGCTTCACAAAATTTAGCATGCAGGCCCCAAGAAACCTTTTGTGCTTCATGAATGACTCTCTCTTGAGTGCTTTGGTGAAAATATCAGAAACTTGATCTTCACTCCAACAATAAATCAATTTAATGGCTCCATCATTTCTCAAATCTCCTAGAAAATAAATCTTGACATCAATGTGTTTACTTCTTCCATATAGTACTAGATTCTTTGAAAGTTTGATTGCTAAATTATTGTCACAAAATATCCTAGTAGTGCCATGTTGCTGGAATTTCAACTCTTCAAGGATTCTCCTTAGCCATATGGCTTGAGAAGCACAAGAAATTGTTGCAACAAATTTTGCTTCTGTGCTTGATAAAGTAACAATAGGTTGGTTTTTAGAGAACCAAGAGACAACGCCTGTGCCAAGCATGAAAACACACCCTGAAGTACTCTTTCTATCATCTTGATCTCCTACATAATCACTATCAGTGAACCCCAATAGATTGAACTTTTCACATTTCTTGTAAAATAGTCCAAACTCTCTTATTCCTTGCAAGTAACGAAGGATTCTTTTAGCAGCAAGTAAATGCATTTCTGTAGGATTCTCCATGTACTTGCGAATCAAACTTACAGAATACATTATATTTGGTCTAGTTATAGTTAGATATATTAAGCTACCCACAATCTGTTTGTAAAGTGTACTGTTTATTTTTTTCCTTCATGATCTTTGCATAACTTAAAACCACACTCTAGTGGAGTGTTTGCAGAATTGAAATCATGCATATGAAATCCTTTTAGAATTTCTCCCACATATTTATTTTGAGAAAGAAAAATTCCACTTTTTGATTGCACTATTTCTATGCCAAGAAAGTAGAGCACCATGCCAAGATTAGTCATTTCAAATTCATTCATCGTAGACTTCTTGAATTCATTAAACATGAAACTACAATTTTCAGTAAACATAAGATCATCAACGTACAAGCATGCTATAAGAAGTTTTCCTTTTTCTCCAGATTTAACAAATAATGAATGCTTATAAGGACACTTTGTAAAACCAGCTTTTATGAAATAAGACTTAATGCGACTATACCAAGCTCGAGGGGCTTGTTTTAGCCCATAAAGAGCCTTTTTTAGTTTGTAAACTTTGTTCTCATTTCCTATTTTCACATAGCCAGGGGTTTGATCAATAAATACATGTTCCTCCAAGTAACCATGTAAAAATGTTGATTTTACATCTAGTTGAAAAATAGGCCAAACATTTTGTGCCACTAATGCAACTACCAACCTGATTGTGTCATTCCTTGCAACTGGTGAAAAAACTTCTGTGTAATCAACCCCATATTGTTGCTTGTAACCCTTAGCCACCAAACGTGCCTTATACTTATCCACTTCACCATTTTCTTTCAGTTTTGTTTTGAAAACTCATTTCACTCCTATGGTATTGTGCCTATCTAGAAGATCACACAGTTCCCAAGTATCATTTCTTTCAATGGAATCAATTTCATCATCCATCACTGTTCTCCATTTTTCTTCTTTAACAACACTTTCAAAGGTTGTAGGGTCACTTTCTGAAAACAAAGCAAAATGAGTAATGGGGTCTTCAATACCTGTTACCTCAAAATCAGACATCCATGTAGGCCTTCTCCTTGCACGTTGAGGTCTCTCTTCTTCAGACGTGGTTGTTAGAATTTGTTGTTCTTCTAGCTCCATTGGCTGTGACTCTTCATCTTCATTATCTCCATCAAAGTTTGCAAGTATTTGCTTTGTTTCATCTGTTATTTTCCCAAAATCTTTCTTCATTGAAAACAGCATCACGACTAATAATGATCTTTTAGTGATAGGATTATACAGTTTATATGCTTTTGATTGATCACTAACACCAAGAAAGATACATTTTTCACCTTTGTCATCAAGCTTTGATCTTTTCTTGTCAGGAATATGAGCATAAGCAATGCACCCAAAAATCCTGAAATGGTCCACAGTTGGTTTTCTTCTACTCCATGCCTCCTCTGGTGTCATATTCTTCACAACAAATGTGGGGCTTCTATTTAGAATGTGCACGCTCAAGTTAACAGCTTCAGGCCAAAAATCTTTTGAAACACCACTCTTAGTCAAGAGGCTCCGTACCATGTTGAGAATGGTTCTATTTTTCCTCTCTGAGACACCATTTTGTTGTGGTGTATATGTTGTTGTTAACTCCTTCCAGATTCTGTGTTTTCACAAAAAATAGAAAATTCATTTGAACAATTCTCTCCACCATGGTCTGTTTGAAGAGACTTAATAATCTTTCCCGATTCAGTTTCAACTTGAGCTTTGAAGCTTTTGAATGAAGAGAGAGCTTCAGATTTTTCCTGCGAAAAATAGTCCCAAGTTTTTCTAGAAAAATCATCTGTGAAAGTAATTAAGTATTTTTTACCTCCATTAGACGAAGGATTTATTAGACCGCAAATATCATAATGAACCAATTCCAAAACACTCTTTGCTCTCCATGATTTTCCATTAGGGAATTGAGAATGATGTTGTTTGCTAACAACACATTCTTCACATACATGAGAAGGAACAGTAATTTGTGGAAGGCTTGTTACCATGTCTTTTTGTTCAAGGGTCTTCAGTCCACTAAAACTCAAATGACCATAACGATATGCCACAACCAAGCAGAATCAGTAACTTTAGCCAACAAACCAGATTGAATGCTTTCAATTTTCAATGGGAATAACCTGTTTGAACTCATTTTTACAATTGCAATAGCACCTCGAACAAGATCAATAATTTCACAATAACCTTTGTTAATAAAAATTTCATAACCTTTTTCTTGTAATTGACCAGCACTTAACAAGTTTCTTTTCAAGTCAGGGACATAAAGCACATTAGAAATTGTTTCTACAAAACCATTCTTGGTTTTTATTTTTATATCACCTTTTCCCATCACTTTCACAGTAGAGCAATCACCAAAGCTCACGGTAGAATGAAAATTTTCATTTAAATATGAGAAAGAGGACTTACTTCCACTCATGTGATTACTACAGCCAGTATCAACATACCAAATTTTTGCCTCGCTGTCTTTTGCATCTTCAACTGCCATCAATAGGGTTTCTACTTCATTCTCCTTGATAAAATTTGAACTTTCACGCTTTTCTTTAAGATTAGGCAGTCTAGTATAACATTCAGAAGCATAATGACCAAATTTATGACATCTAAAGCATTCTACCTTTCATTTATTATGATTTCTCCCTCTATCATTGCCTTGAAATTGGTCATGGTTGCCTCTAGAGTTCTTGCTAAAATCTCTATTTCCATGACCTCCACACCCACATCCTCTACCTCTACCTCTACCATTTCCTCTAGAGTTGTATGAAGGAGTATTGGTAGAAGCCTTCAATGCTTGTTCCCCCATTGTTGAACTTCTATTCATCTTTTGTTCATGGACCAACAAAGAATTTTGAAGCTCATCTAGGGAGAGATCTTCAATATCATTTGACTCTTCAATTGAGCACACCACATAATCAAACTTTGGTGTTAAGGAGCGTAGGATTTTTTCAACAATGGCTATATCATTCATTTTTTCACCATGAAATCGCATACTGTTAGCAATATCCATGGTCCTTGAACAATAGTCAGTTACAGACTCACCATCCTTCATTTGAAGGACTTCAAAGTCTTTTCTCAAAGCTTGAAGTTGAGCACGTTTAACTCTCGAGGAGCCTTGATATTTTTTTTCATTGAATCCCAAATATCCTTGGAAGTATCTTTATAAAGAATAGTTTCAAGGATAGATCGATCAATGGCTTGAAACAAATAATTCTTGGCTTTCAAGTCTTTCAATTTCATCACATCAAGCTCCTTTTGTTGGGCATCTGTAAGAGTTGCACCATCCCCTGGTGTTGCCACACCATCTACAACAACCTACCAGAACTCCTTGGATCTCAAGAGATTCTCCATCAGCATGCTCCAATGGTCGTAGTGACCATCAAAACGTGGAATGGCTGACTGCACAAAATTTTCAAAAGTCATTGGTGGGATAATTGTTCTCTCTCTCCTTTTTTTTACACTCTTGGACTACTGCCTTTCTCTTAACCTAACTCTTGATACCACTGATAATAAAACGAGAAAAGAGAATATGAAAAGGTGGTACTTTTATTTAGAATAATAGGAGCCATTTTAAAGGTAATAGTTACACATTCATATTAAATTCATCATAAAGAGAAATAATTCAAAAAATTGTAACTATCATTGCAGTAAAGCAATACACTTATTAACCAATTAAAACAGAGTTACAAAATACAAAATATCAACATGCAACCCTCAATACCCATGGAAGCTTATAGAGATGCACAATTGTGGACTTCATGTACTGCCATCCTTTGCTTTGCAATTGTTGAATGGCATCAAACAGATAGAGTCAGATTACAGTTTAGGCTCTTCCAAGAAGCCCCTTCTCCACCTAACAATTTGGACGATCTGTACGTAATTGACATGATAGGAAGACAAGATGAAAATTGGATCATAAGACACGCACACTAGATAGATGTGTGGAACAATAGGCGTGAACTAACATTAAAGGGTCATCCAATGCAAGGCCCATTGTGTCACACACGAGAATACATGGAATGGTAGATTGTCATTTCCATCCATTTCCTATCTATGCCACCACTACTACAAGATCCAAGGAGGAGCCATCAACAACTAGGGACTACCACATCATTTGATACCGGTACGTCTTCCACACGATCATATCTCAAGACTACATTTCCTCCACCAAACATCACGCTTGAAGCAAACATAATTGATAGAAGGCATTCGTTTACAACTACTTCAGATGAATTTTTTACAAACTTATTTGGAGTTGATTTTACAACTTCATCTTCAGCACAAAGTTACATGCAGTCTCTTTATCAACCGAATTTTGCAAATAAACCTGATAGCTCCTCAAATGCTTTCCAACAAATGGCCCTTCAAAATGACCTAAATCCTCCACAACTTGATCCTGGATTCCAAGGGCAAGAACCACAATGAAAAAATTCACCACGTAACAGACGTCGTCCTTGTTGTGGAACTGGTCACTATTACGGAGATAGTTAATAATTGCATGTAAAACATTGCGAAGCTTCCTTGCAAGTTATAATTTTTTCAATTCAAAAATTTTAAATAGCAAGTATCCATCTCATTCAAAAACGTTCATTTCTGGAAAATATCTAACTTATTAATTTTTTAACTTATTAAAATTCTAATTTATTATAAATATAACTATTTTTAATATTTAATTTATATATATATATATATATATATTAAAATTACTGGAAAAAAAAAAGTTTAATCCTTGCACGGAATTCGAATTTCGAGGGATCAAATTTCGGCAGGAAAAATGTATTACCTTCAAACATTCAATTGAGAAATTTATGTTACTGTGCTAGTCAAAATTCGATTCTCATGAGAACGAATTCTGATCATGCATAATAAAGTAGTTTATTTTTGTAAATAAATTAGCGGAAGGTTTATTTTTGTATTTTTTTTTAAAAAAAATTCTAGTACAGTAAAAAATTCTTCTAAGGGTGGTGGTAATTAAAGGGGCATGGATTATTCAAAAAAGAAATTAAAGATTCTGGAGGAAACTAATAACGTGCTGAATAAAACAAAAAAAATTAAACATTATTATCAGAATCTTAAAAAAAATAATACACCTAATTTTCATATTATTAATATTTTCTTTTCAAATATTGATTATTTGGTAAATAGTAATTAAGTGAAAAATAATTAATCTTAAAAAATTCAAAATTATCGATAACTTAGTGTTACTAATTAAATTAACTTTTTTTAAAAGATGAATGAGTCTTATATAAAGATAAAACCGAGATAGTAATTATATTTCTTTGTTGTATAATTAAGAAATGCTTTTTAATCAAATTATCCCATTTAATTTCTTACATGAAAGATTAACTTTAGTTAATGTAATGATGTTATAGTATGCAGATCAATTAGTATCCAAAACATACTTATGTTATTGGATATACTTAGGAACACAAGATATTTATTTAGAACCGATATGGGTATACACATGATTAGATAGAGACATAATGAACCCAAAAAATGCGTGACCAAAACTATGAACCAGTTGTAGCTTTGCTAGGTAAAGCTATATGAAATGTTCTGACTGCTAATAAAAGGCTGAGTCTTCATTTAATCTGCAAAATCTCTGCTCAAAAAGATTTTAGTTTCTTTACTGCGTGAAATACTATATATGATGAAATTCTAAATTGGAAGATGTCCTAAAAATGAAAACTGGTGATGCTCAAACAAGTTTTTGGAACCAGCTTTTTATATTAAAACAACCACTTTGTGCTATAATGTATCTATGGTGGATGTCCATGGTAATTGTCACAAGATATGTGATCTATACAGAGTAATTACAAATCATTGCAAAAATAAATTTGTGTTCAAGAGATACTTAAGTTTAGATATATCATACTTTAAGATAATACATAATTCTTTCTCATTTAACACTGTACTAGCAAGGCCATTCGGCCACCTAGCTCGGCCAATCGGCTATCTGGTTCGGCCATTCGGCCACGTGGTAACCGAAACCCAATCGGCACCCGAATGTCCGAACCAGGAAGCCGATTGGCATTCGGACACCAGATAATCTATAACCCCGGGTTCCCACTAATAAGGAGATAATCAAGGATTAAGAGTTAAGCACACCAGTAAGCCGATTAGAGGCGTATTACCTAATCCGGTAATCACGTCCCAAGGCCCATGGGAATCCGGGCCCATAAATGTCAGTATAAATAGCTCTTGTCACGAGGTAAGGTTACTGTTCATTAATTGCCATCGATATCTGCGCTTTGTCCTGACTTGAGCGTCGGAGTGCCTTTTGCAGGTACCTCCCCCACACCGGAATATTGGTTCGGAGCACTCGTTCGGCCCTCAGAATACGAAAAGATTATTGGTGTATCCTTTAGACAGGTACATTTTGGCGCCCACCGTGGGGCCGAACCGAAACGATTCTAAAAGATCAACTGAGCGAAAGCAATGGCGATAACTAGGAGAACGAACATGGAAGAACATCAAACCGAAGAAGAAGAGCACGTGGAAGTGGTAGATGAAACTGATCTTTCGGAGACTGTTCGACTGATGAAGCGAGAGATGGAGAAAATGAAGCAGCAGCGAGAAAAGGATGCGAGGGAGCTTTCAGCCTTGAGAGCCGAGAATGAGGCGTTGAGAAATCAAGATTCATCGTGGAAACCTACTCAGGCTACTAACACGCAAACCCAGGGGTCATATCAATCCCAGGCAGTACACACCTCGGCCCCTCATGCCTCGGCGGTGGCACCTCAAAAATTCCCTTCGGTCATACCAACAGTAGGCCGACCCACAGATTTGGCAACTATCGGATCGCACCGACACCCATTCACTTCATCCATCATGCAACTCTCTTTGATGGACAATTGGAAATCTTTACCTATTGATAAGTATGATGGTACCACTGACCCTGATGAACATCTCGATGTTTTCCTTACGCAGGTAACCTTGAGCACTACGGACGACGCTGCCTTATGTCGTATCTTCCCAACGTCTCTCAAAGGTAGGGCCTTGAGTTGGTTCACCCGACTACCTCCCAATTCAATCGATTCTTTCAGCACCTTGTCGTCACAGTTCACTATCCAGTTCGCGACAAGCCGTCCCCATAGCTTGACCTCTCTGTCACTAGTCAGCCTTCGGCAAGACAAGAAGGAGACGCTTCGTGCGTTCATGGATCGGTTCAATAAGGCAGCCCTAGAAATTCGAGACCTCAACCCGGCCGTAGCGCTTCATCATCTGACCACAGCGCTAAAGCCGGGGCCATTCGTCAATAGCCTTTGCAAGAAACCTCCTACAGATATTAACGACCTGCGAAGAAGAGCAGATAAATATATGCAGATGGAGGAGTTGGCCGAGTTCCGAAATCAAGCCCGAGTTGAACCGTCAGGAAAGCCCGAAAAACCGGCGGAACCATCCTATCGGGGGCGAGGTAAGGAGATCACACTTCGGGATCGGCCAACGCGGGGTCCGAAGTACACTCACTACACTCCACTCAATGCAAGCCGCGCTGCAGTTCTTGAACAAGCTCTAACATCGGAGGTTCTGGCCGTCCCAAAAAGAGCTGCCACGCCACCGCGCGCCGATACTAGTAAATCTTGTCGGTACCATCGCAATAGGGGGCACTCTACCGAAGAGTGTGCGGCCCTCAGAGACAAAATTGAAGATTTAATCAAGCAAGGGCAGCTTCATAAGTTCGTGGATCGGTCTGATTCGCAACGCCAACGTCAACCTAGACATGACCCACCTCGGCAAAATCGCGCCGATAGACCTCGCCGCGAGCGAAGCAGATCACGTGAGAGAAAAGATGAGCCGACATCTTCCCATAGGCGAGTCATCAACACCATCGCGGGGGGATTTGCGGGAGGAGGTTCAACCTCTTCGGCGCAAAAGAGGCATTTACGCGCCGTCCGGTCGGTCAATATGGTCAGTCGGCAACCTGTTCGAAGATTACCCGCTATAACCTTCACTGACGCTGACTTCCAAGGGATCGATCCCATACAAGACGATCCAATGGTAATTAGTGTTGAAATCCACAATTGCATAATCAAGAAAACCTTGGTGGATCAGGGCAGTTCGGCCGACATTTTGTACTGGAATACCTTCAAACAGTTGGGGATCTCAGAAAAAGAACTCATGCCATACGATGATCCCTTGGTTGGATTCTCGGGAGAAAGAGTCAGTACCAAGGGGTACATTAAGCTTTTCACTCGCTTCGGTGTCAACGAGCAAGAGTACAAGGAAATCCAAGTTAAGTACATAGTGGTACATGCTAATACTTCCTACAACATTCTCCTCGGTCGGCCGTCATTGAATAGGTTGGGAGCTATTGTCTCAACACCACATCTCGCAATGAAATTTCCATCCGACAAGGGAAAAATTCTTACAATGCATGCCGACCAAAAGGCAGCTCGAGAATGTTACTTCGCTAGTTTGCGAGTAGCCCCCGTGGAAGAAAAGCAATCGAAGTCAAGGAGAGTTCACGTGGTAAACCCTATGGTAGCAGATAAATCCTCGGCATGGGACTTGGATCCAAGAATGAATGCAGACGAGCGAATGGAGTCAATAGAAGAAAAAGTTGCAGTCCGGATCGGCCCCGATACATCGCAAGTCACGTACTTGGGAGCCGGATTATCTGAATCAGATCGCCGTGCGTTAAGCAAGGTCATTCAGAAGCACGGAGATCTTTTTGCATGGATCCCCTCAGATATGCCAGGCATCGATCCTAAGGTTATGTGCCACAAGCTCTCTGTTTGCCGAGAGGCCAAGCCTATAGCCCAACGAAAAAGGAAGATGGGCACCGAAAGGAAACTAGCGGTTGAAAATGAAGTGGCCAAACTACTTGAAGCGAGGTTCATCCGGGAAGTACAATACACAACATGGCTTGCTAACGTAGTTATGGTCAAAAAACCAAACGGAAAATGGCGAATGTGCACGGATTACACCAACCTGAACAAAGCCTGCCCAAAGGATGCTTATCCTTTGCCCAACATTGATCGTCTGGTTGATGGTGCCTCGGGGCACAACATGTTGACATTTCTCGATGCCTATTCAGGATATAATCAGATCCAAATGCACCCACAGGATGAGGAGAAGACGGCTTTTATCACCGACTCGGCTAACTATTGTTATCGAGTAATGCCATTCGGCCTTAAGAACGCCGGTGCAACGTATCAACGACTTATGAACAAAATATTCAAAAGTCAGATCGGCAAAAATATGGAGGTTTATGTGGACGATATGGTTGTCAAATCCAATAACCTTAATCATCACATCACAGACTTGAGTGAGATCTTCCACCAAATTCGGCATTATAACATGAGACTCAATCCAGAAAAGTGCGTCTTCGGAGTCGCAGGCGGCAAATTCCTTGGCTTCATGCTTTCGGCCAGAGGCATTGAAGCCAACCCTGATAAGTGCCGAGCCGTGATCGAAATGCGAAGTCCTCAAAGTGTCAAAGAAGTACAACGATTGGCTGGTCGGCTTACAGCTCTGTCAAGGTTTCTCCCATGCCTCACAGAAGTAGCAAAACCAATCTTGAAACTTCTAAGAAGAACAAAGAAATTCGCATGGCCCGAAGAGTGTGAAACGGCTTTTCAAGCGTTGAAGTTGCGTCTCGGAACGCCCCCAATACTCTCTAAGCCCGACCCATCATCGGCCCTTGTGGTATACCTGTGTGTCTCCCAGGAAGCCATTAGCTCAGTCTTGATACAAGAAAAAGAAACTCAAGTGCCCATTTATTTTATCAGTCGCATGTTGCAAGACTCGGAGAGTCGGTACCAATTACTTGAAAAAGTGGCACTCGGATTGGTTCACACTGCTCGGAGATTGCGGCAATATTTCCAGGGACATAAGATTGTGGTTCGAACTGACTGCCCTATCGCTAAGGTCTTACGGAAACCCGAGCTCGCAGGCCGGATGATGGCATGGTCCGTTGAACTGTCGGAGTTTGACATATCGTTCGAGCCAAGGGGGCCGATTAAATCACAACACTGGGCTGAGTTCATTAATGAGTTGCAACCTAGTGGTCAATTCCAAAGCGATCAATGGACAATGCACGTTGATGGCTCTTCGAACAACGTTGGCAGCGGGGCAGGCATAATTCTTGAAGGACCAAAGGGGATTATCCTTGAGCAGTCAATGCACTTCGGATTCCGAGCCTCCAACAATCAGGCCGAATACGAGGCGCTATTAGCAGGGCTAAGATTGGCAGATGATATTGGGGTTCGGCGTTTAATTTGCTGGACAGATTCACAGATTGTGTCGGAGCAAGTTAACAATCACTTTCAAGTAAAGGATCCCAACCTGCTCCGTTATTATCACCTCTTCCACAACATGTGCTCCAAGTTCGATGAAATACAAGTACGACACACGCCAAGAGAAAACAATGAACGCGCCGATCAACTAGCCAGGTTAGCAAGCAGTTCCAGAAAACCAGGTCAGCTAAGAACTACCTTGCACCTAGAATTACCCACCCACTCGGCATTGCCAAAAAAGGCAAGTAATCCGAGTGAACCCACTCGGCATTGCTAAAAAAGACAAGTAATCCGAGTGAACCCACTCGGCATTTCTCAAAAAGCTAAGCAATCCGAGTGAACCCACTCGGCATTGCTCAACAAGCCAAGCAATCCGAGTGAACCCACTCGGTATTGCTCAAAAAGTCAAGCAATCCGAGTGAACCCACTCGTCATTGCTCAACAAGCCAAGCACTCCGAGTGAACCCACTCGGTATTGCTCAAAAAGCTAAGCAATCCGAGTGAACCCACTCGGCATTGCTCAACAAGCCAAGCAATCCGAGTGAACCCACTCGGTATTGCTCAAAAAGTCAAGCAATCCGAGTGAACCCACTCGTCATTGCTCAACAAGCCAAGCACTCCGAGTGAACCCACTCGGTATTGCTCAAAAAGCTAAGCAATCCGAGTGAACCCACTCGGCATTGCTCAACAAGCCAAGCAATCCGAGTGAACCCACTCGGTATTGCTCAAAAAGTCAAGCAATCCGAGTGAACCCACTCGTCATTGCTCAACAAGCCAAGCACTCCGAGTGAACCCACTCGGTATTGCTCAAAAAGTCAAGCAATCCGAGTGAACCCACTCGTCATTGCTCAACAAGCCAAGCAATCCGAGTGAACCCACTCGGTATTGCTCAAAAAGTCAAGCAATCCGAGTGAACCCACTCGTCATTGCTCAACAAGCCAAGCACTCCGAGTGAACCCACTCGGTATTGCTCAAAAAGTCAAGTAATCCGAGTGAACCCACTCGGCATTGCTCAAAAAAGGCAAGTAATCCGAGTGAACCCACTCGGCATCGCTAAAAAAGCAAAGCAATCCGAGTGAACCCACTCGGCATTGCCAAAAAAAAGGCAAGTAATCCGAGTGAACCCACTCGGCATTGCTAAAAAAGACAAGTAATCCGAGTGAACCCACTCGGCATTTCTCAAAAAGCTAAGCAATCCGAGTAAACCCACTCGGCATTGCTCAACAAGCCAAGCAATCCGAGTGAACCCACTCGGTATTGCTCAAAAAGTCAAGCAATCCGAAGTGAACCCACTCGGCAAAATATTTCGGTGAATGCACTTGGCATTGCTCATCCTGAAAGCAAATAAAGTCGAAAGCAAGTAAAAGCGAAAGCAAGTAAAGCCGAAATGAAGTTATAAATTCGAAGTGTTTTCATTAATAAGCATTAAACAATATTGAACACGGCTACAAGCAAAGTAAAAAATTAAAATTCCAACGACTACTAGGCTCTATCGGCCTTTCATACAAAAAAGGAAGAACAAGTCCCCTACATGACTACTCCTCGGCATTGTTCTCATCATCCACTTGCGCCTCCGGCTCGGCATTCTGCTCCGGTCGCGACTGGTGGATTTCAGTCTCACCATCCGAACCGTCCTGCGTCTCCTCGGCCTCAGGATCCTCTGTCGGCACATCACTATCAGGAACGGCCCCCGGGGGCATGTCTTGAAATGACATGAACGACCCTTGGTAAAAGTCTTTCGACATGTCAAATTCAAAACCCTCCTCGAAACGGCCAAACTGTTGTGCTTGCCGAAGAGCATGGCGAAACCCAGCTTCATGTTGGGCAACAATCCGCTCCTTGGCCTGTTCCTTCACCCTGCTCAGTTCCGCCTCGGCTTCCTCCAGGCGACGCTTCTCTTCGTTCGCAGCCTTTTGCATATCTAGCCGAAGAGTGTCGTTATTGCGCCGTTGCACATCTAGCTCGGCCGCGAGTTGCCGATTCCTTTGTTGAGCATCCTCGGCGGTCGCCACAGCCTCGGCCATTTCCCTTTCGGCATTCTCTACCCTTCGCCTCAGTTGCACTAACTCACCAATGGGCTCCATCATGAGATGCTGTGCGAGTGCTAACGACCGAGCCTGCACCTCACAAAAGTACTTCCATTTGGCTACGGCATCATATTGGCCTAAGAACTCGCGCCCTTGTTCAGAAACGGCATGTGGCCGAACCAGCGATTCAGCAGTCACTTCTTCACTCAGAAAGTTCCTAGACATAATCATGGGGGGCACGCATATGGTCGTCCCACCCGGCGAAGACGAAGCATGTTTAGCTTTCTTTGTTTTTTCAGGCCGCTCCTCATTGTTCTTTTGTTTCGGCCCTTCCTGAACCACCTCTTTCCCCTTCTTGACCTTCTTCCGCTTCCGTTCCGGAGTAGGGGGCACTCGGTTGTCTTGGTTCGGACCTGGTACGTGTGCAACGGCCGAGCTGCCTACGATCCCCGATGCTCGAGCTTGCTGAATCCGACCGGCCAGAAGGTCGCGGATGTTGAACTCATCGGCACCACTCGTCACCATGATTCCTGCACAAACAAACAAGTGAACATCAATATGATTTTACCTAAAGGCCGAAACAGGAAAGTCACGCACCTATCAAGTCATCTCCCCATCGGGAGGATTCGACCACATTTATTAGCGACCTAGTCGGCAAGCGCCTAGGGAGTCGAAGCAAAAACTGTAAATTCCGCTGCTCTTCGGCCGTGAGCAGCTCATTCGGCACCACATCATACGGCCGAGGGGCACGCGTCCAGTACAAGGGAAACAGGCTCCTCCCATCGGTCCCGAAGAAGAAACGTCTCCCATTAGGCCGAATGGTCACCCGAAAAAATCCAGCTTTGAAATTCTTGTAAGATGAGGTAAAACTATCCAAAAGCAGCCGATCCGCCACACGGCTAAGGGAAACCCATTTGGCTAAATCTGATGGTCGAGACGAATAAAACGAAAGAAAAAGTAGAGGAGAAGGTTTAATCGCCAAGCACATGCACAAGTGTTTGAACCCTTGCAGCTGGGCCCAGCTGTTCGGATGTAGCTGTGTTGGAGCCACGTTCAAGACTCTCAAAACCCCCATGGTGAATGTGTCGAACGGCAGTTTCACCTTCAAGTCTCGAAGAAGACAATCGTACACATAGAAAGATGCCATGCTCTCGGCCTCTTTGTTTAAGCACACCATGTCGGGATTCGGAAATGCGTCGTTTCGGCACGAACGAATCCCAATCGGATACGGGTCTTCTTCGGCACTAAATCGAAGGCATTTGGTATAAGATAACAAGTTGGTAATCATGTCTGTGTCTCGGTAGCGTGAATAATACGAGGTAACCTCCCCGTTCACCCATTCGTAATCAAGTACCTCAGACGGCCCATATCTTTGCCGATTCGAGATACGCTTAGTTTTAAAGGGCATCTCTGCACTCCCACTAGTTGAAACCTCTTCGGACGCACCTGTATTTCCATCAGACCTATCCGCGTTCGGCCCCGAATCTTCAGACGACGACCCCTCAGATGATGATGGCCGAGCCACACTAGCCGAAGAGCTTTCGGAGGAAATAGCCATGTGATGAGACTCACCAAAAATCTAAATTCAAGATGGTCACTCGGCGTGCGTCGTTTAGCCCGTAAACTTGCTCGGATGACACTGTTCGGCTGCGAGTAGTAAGCGTGAGAGGCCCTACCACACATCACTATATATAGCAAGGGAGAGGGGCGGGAAAATTCAAAATATTTGAAATGGTGTAACCGCCAGATCTTCGCGATCCAACGATGGATATCCATCCGACCCTTCGATTTCCCACATCACCCTTCGAACCCTATTTTTGTACCCTTGCCAAAGGTATACCTTCCGCAAGGCTAGGGGGCAAGTGTACTAGCAAGGCCATTCGGCCACCTAGCTCGGCCAATCGGCTATCTGGTTCGGCCATTCGGCCACGTGGTAACCGAAACCCAATCGGCACCCGAATGTCCGAACCAGGAAGCCGATTGGCATTCGGACACCAGATAATCTATAACCCCGGGTTCCCACTAATAAGGAGATAATCAAGGATTAAGAGTTAAGTACACCAGTAAGCCGATTAGAGGCGTATTACCTAATCCGGTAATCACGTCCCAAGGCCCATGGGAATCCGGGCCCATAAATGTCAGTATAAATAGCTCTTGTCACGAGGTAAGGTTACTGTTCATTAATTGCCATCGATATCTGCGCTTTGTCCTGACTTGAGCGTCGGAGTGCCTTTTGCAGGTACCTCCCCCACACCGGAATATTGGTTCGGAGCACTCGTTCGGCCCTCAGAATACGAAAAGATTATTGGTGTATCCTTTAGACAGGTACAAACACAACTCACTGCAACACGATCATACAACCAAACAAAAAAGAACCTTCTAACAACTAAAAGGCAAGTCTCTGCCTCAAACATGGAGAATCCCCTTAACAAGAGAAAACACTTTTATTTGTACAGTAGTTCAAACAAGTCCCTCATGCAACTTTAACTTCAATGGTCTTTGGTTTCTTGGGCTGAGGAGGAGGCAGTTTCTGCACCGTAACACTTAGCACACCATCTTGACACACAGCAGAGATTGCATCAGTGTTTGCATTCTCAGGAAGAACAAACTTTCGCATGAACTTTCCGACCCTTCTTTCCATTCTGAGATACTTGGAGCCTTCTTTCTCCTCCTCCCTCTTTCTCTCCCCACTGATGAGAAGCACGTTGTCATCCTCCACTTGAACCTTAATGTCCCCAGATTTCAGCCCCGGCATGTCGATCTCGAACACGTAAGACTTGGGACACTCTTTCAAATCCGCGGGTGTCGCAGCCATGGCCTTGGCGTCCCGAACGTAAGACCGTGTTGGGGCGTTGTGTGTCTTGTCTCCTGCCCCGTCGTCCGAAAGATCCATCATGTGTTGCAGCGTGTGAAACAACGGAGACTCCAAACCCATCACGCGGAAATCCATTACTTTGGTGAATTCGGAACTTTTCGAATTAGCGTTGGTTGCTGTGTTTCTTATGTTTGTGTGTCCACGGAATGGGTATTTGAATGGAGAAGATGAATCATTCGAGAAAGAAATGGAAGCTTCTGGAGGAAATTAATGAGTACCGTGGAACTTCCAGCAGCTTCGGTTACGCTGCCTTTTTCTGTTCTTCTACAACCTTCCAGAATCTTGGGGTGTCATCTAGGCAAAAATGAGTTTTTTTTCTTTTTTACTTATTAATATTTAATTTATTTATTTATTTATTTACACAACTTAAAATGCTATGACATTTGTGCTATCTTTTCAAAATTTCACACTGTTAAGTCGATTTTAAAAATTCAATTTTTAAAATGTTAGATGAATAAAATAATACTATTTAGAATTTAATTTAAATATGTTTACATCGTAATTATCATTTAATTATATGCAATTGCGTTAAGCAATTTCACTGAAAAAGTAAAATTTATTCGAAATAGGACTTTATAATCTTCAATTCATTCGACCGATAATTTGTTTGGTTTTTAATTTTTTATAGACCTTTACCCTCACTTTTTTCCAGTGAAGAGGTGTGTGGATCTGTTAGTAATGTGGGCTCAGTCCAGGACAAGAAACAGATAGACTCGCACTATCCACGGAAGACGGGCTTTCAATGTTTGGGCTATCCATTAATGTTGTTTCCGTTCAGTTTCTGTTAGATAGTATCAATACTATTCATGAGAGACTGATGTAGTAGTTCTTTTTTTCTGTTTTGGGATTTTTTGTCCCTTTAATTGATCAAAAGTAAAAAAATAAAACTAAACTAGCCATAGCTATTTTTGTTTTCTATCCATCCTTATATATGATTATAAATTTAAGTAATAACAAATGTTTTAAGGTACTTCTTTCTATATTAAATATTTTTTATTTTATATTTATTATTTCATTTAAATATAATATATTTTTAGTTCCTACAAAATAAGCAAGTTTTGATTTAGAATCATACATTTTTTTCACCCTCTAAAATTTAGAATTATTGTTTTTAGTCTCCATTATCATATAGTCATTGTTAATTACTT
The DNA here is from genome assembly GCF_000230855.2 of Cajanus cajan. Classification (NCBI taxonomy): domain Eukaryota; kingdom Viridiplantae; phylum Streptophyta; class Magnoliopsida; order Fabales; family Fabaceae; genus Cajanus; species Cajanus cajan. The sequence goes on from NC_138525.1 coordinate 47,803,236, forward strand.
GTTTATTCATTAAAAGGTTTAGTATTTTTCTTAGGTATTATTTATAACTGATAATGATACCATATTAGTGTGTGACATATTTAAAAAGTATCTTAAGCTTTTAAAATAAATATTATTTATGCATACATTTCAAAATCATTGTTTGATACAAAAAATAGTTATTTTAGATTTTAGATAGATAATAATTAAAGAAAATCATTTTTTTAGAGACCAAAACTAAAATTTACAAGGACTAAAGATATTTTATAATGACAGAAAATAATGTTTAGAAAGTTTAGAAGGATAAAAAATAAATAATTTTTATACATGAACTTAAACCAAAACTAATCATTCACTATCACAAAAGTATTGTTCTACAATATAATTTCTACATCAATTAGCATAAAAATAATGTAGAAATAAAATATAATAACATTTTTGTAATTAAATGTAAAAAAAATTAGTATATTGCATCATTTTTAAGGAGAAATAATATAAATATGGAGTGTTTTACATCAGTTTATTTAAGAACTGATGTAGTGTTGCTCGAACTTCTAATCCTTGAAAATACTTATCCTCAAGGTAAGTCGCTCAACAAGGAGTCGGAGGAGGTCCTTCGCTCCAAGCCCTTCATCCTCACCCTCATTGATGAGCTCAAGAAGCTCTACCGGCCTCTTTCCACAACCTTTAAGGAGTTTGAAGTCTCAACGATAGCACATAATTACTGCAACTCAGCAACCTTAGCCGAGAACTTTGGCTCGAGTGAGTCGATGCACTCGAACAATTTCGTTTTGGAGGACCTCCTCCAGATGATCTGCTTGGCTCGCTCTTTGACATGAAGAATGACTTCACCTCCACAATGCTTATTGCGGTTGCTACTTGACCTACGACTATGTCACCGACGACTCCACTAATATGGATTCAATCTCTACCTTGCACAACTAGCTTGTTTTGTGCTAATCAAAAAATAAAATAGGGTTATTGTATTTAGACGGTTTAAATGTTGGCAGATTAAATGATAATACAAGTGCAATGCATAATTTCTTTCATCTCTCTATTTATCTCTTACTTCTTTCTATCCTTTATTTTGTTATCCCTTTCCACCTTTTTTATCTTTGTCTTTCTTTTACCAACCTAAATTATATATCAGATTAAGTATGAACATGTTAATGAGAAAGTTAAAAAATAAAAAATAAAAAAAGCTCCCCATAAGACAATTCTCGATGATATTATGGCAATTACAACTATTAGTAGAAGCCTGTGATTGGTTTGGTTATGGTAGTAGGATCATTGTAACAACAAGGAGCACACATGCCAACCATTTGGGATACCAAAAAAACTAAACTAAACTGAAACATCTTATACTGCAGAAAATTGGAAAGAACAAGATTTAGACTTGTATTAAGTAGTTTTTTTTTCACAACCGAATTTCATTACCTAAAGCTTTCTTAGGCACAAGTTTAGTCACAAGAGATTCAAATGTATTTTTGGTTAGAGCCTTAATCATTATTTGTACCAACTAGTTTTAAGAGTTGCAATGAATAAACTAACTTAACCAACTTCCATGTTGGACAGGATTTTGAAAGGCAGTAATAACTTATTTATTGTTATCCCCACAATGAATATCTTCATTACAAGTGTGTCATTATGTATTTGGGTTTTTCTTAGCCAAATATCTTGTTTACTATTGTTGTTGTTAAGATATTTTGTTACTTTAGGAGAGGATTGATTTGAGCTACCACATTTTGTTTGTATTTATCATATTTACAATCATTAATTTTCCTTTGCATGAATATGCATATGTTTTTGATCAATTGAGGTTGCAAGTTTTCTGCCCGATAAAATCCAATTCATTGATGCCTAGTTCTACGTACTCTAAGAAATCCTTTTGGTTGATAATATTGGAAAAAAAAACATATTGTGAAGGCCAATATTTACTAAAGAATTCCTAATGTGAAAAAATATATTTCTCCATAATATGATTCTTTTGGTTTGTGAATGATGTTGTTGATGGACCACAGATTGGATTGTATCTAGTGTTAGAGTCACTATAACACAGAGAAGGAATAAATAAACATGTCAAGCTACTACCTTGAAATAAATCATGCTAATTAAAATAAGCTGAACTAAATAGAGCATATGTTTTTACAGGCTTGTATTTACCTTTTTTTTTTTTACAACATTTGAATATCATTTACTTGAGTTTTATTGGACACATAAACCAACACCTTAAACATTTAAACAGAGCCCAAAATTAAGTTATGAACTTCAAGATCATTACTATTTTTGCTATCAAAATATTTGTCCTAAAATTTCATACAATATAAGAACATGACAACCCTAGAAGTTTATCCTTAAACATCCTAGTGCTAAGAGATTCAAATGTATTTTTAATAACTACCTGATGTGTTGATACTCTAGTCTAAAGTGATGTAATTAATAGTGAAAACACATCATAGGAGGATCTCTGTAATCAAAGAAGCTTATTTGAATTGAAACAACCAACAATTGCTATAAAATTTCATCTTGCAATATGTTAGCTGTTTTGACATCAAGATACATAATTTTATAATAATATTGTTTATGAAAATAAATCATATCTCTAGCAGCATCCATATCCCTGAATAAATGCATAAACATAACGATAGTAATAAGTTAATGTTTTTAATGATTTTGAGAAATCAGACTATAATTATCGATCATAATAAGTAGATTAAGGCCATTATTTTTAGTGCCAACTTCCCCAGTTTTTTCTTTCCTTTTATATAAGTATTGTACTTTCTTTTTTTACTTCTATGACTTTATTTGATGGTTATTATAATATTAATTTTAATGATGGGTATTAAAAACAATTATATATATATATATATATATATATATATATATATATTTAAGAATATTTCACTAATGTTCCTCTTATTGTTTTTTTTTTAATTTTCATACAGAACTTATTTAAATATGTAGTTACATGGTTCTATATTGTTACAAGTTTTGACATGTTGAATTTTGGGACAAAGGAAGCATTACAATATGTGAAATAAGCATTATGTTTAGATAGTACCTATTTTGTCAACTTCCCCAAGTTTATAAAAAATAAATAAATAACATGTGATGTAGATAAAATATAAATATTACCTATTTTGTGATCTCCTCCAAGGCCCAAAAGTTCTATTTAATGACAAGTTTTGAAAAAAATTTCTTTACTCTTTCAAATAAGAGGATAATAACTCATAGGAGTAACTCTTGACCACATTGGGAATCCATTCCAACTAAAACGTTTTAACTTAAAATGTGAAATCTGACATTTTTAATGTTTTATTTATTTTTTATATATAATTGACTAAGTTGCAAATAAGTTATAATTTAGAGAGAGAAATGAAAAAAATAAAAAGTAAGAAAAAGAAATTGTAGAGTTGTGCAGTCTATACCTTAATTAAGAACATTTTCACACGTTGAGCAATAACTTGAAATCAAAAACCAGTTTTATGATTGAGTTGTTGACTCCTAGAAACAATGATTTAACTAGAGAGTGTATTGAGTATGATGTCTTTTTGGTTCGTCCCTGAAGTATCCACCGTCGATAGCAGTGACTAATCTCCTCGTTACGTTGGAGGCACCACAAGGTAGGATTCGAACTCCTGAGTATTGAGTATGATGTCTTTGGTGACGAAAAATCAATTACTTTAATTTTATTTATTTGTTTAAAAAAACTTGAAAAAGATCTTTGTTATAATATATGCTTGTATTGACTAAATATTTTTTATTAAACTTGTGTACATGTGGTAGTTTGGATAGTTTCAATGTGTGATATCTCTGAAACATTAGGCTTTTCATCAGAGCATGTTATGTTTGCCTTCATTTGTGCACTATTTTCCTTTATTTCTTGTTGAACTTATGTATCTTTATTTCTTACCCACCTATTATGTGTGACTTTGACATATTTATCATTTTGATAGAATTCATTTTTTAGTATTTGTACCTGTTTAAGGGCACACTCATAATCTTCTGGTAATTGGAGGGTCGAACGAGAGCTCCGGGCAGTTGCTTCAGAGAGGGGAGGTACCTGCAAAAAACACTCCGACGCTCAAGTCAGGACAAGCACGATTCTCAAGAGTAATAAATGAACAGTGCATATCTCGTTTTACGTGACCCATTTATACTACCTGTCATGGGCCCTGAACGTGGTGGGCCTCTTCTAACACTTACCAAATTAGGTAATACGGTGTTAATCGGCTGATTATGCCTTAATCGTGCATTTGTCCTTGTTAATCATGATCATCGTGCTAATCGTTGCCTGGCCTTCTCGGCCATTGGCCGAGCCGAGAGGTAAAGGGTTGGAGTTTCCCTTCGTTCTCTGCCTTTTTCCAGGCCGAGAGGCTGTGATGAGAATCCACTTATGAATTCTCAAGAACAATGCAATGCTTCTCGGCTTCCTTGGAAGGTTGTCAAGGAAGAAGACTCCAAGTTGCACCAAGCTGACCTAGGCTTGCTCTAGCCAAGTCCGGAAGAAGATGAGTGATCCTAGCTCTACAAAGAGAGGAGCTCAAGAAGGGTAGAGAAAGGATCAAGTGACTTTCGGAGGGGGAGAGTTCTAAGAAGAGAAATCTCATGTATATCATCCAAAAGTGTTTACAAGTTTCGGCCTTATAGAATTTATAGAGAAAATTAGGTCAAAGTGAACCATGGGTTAGCCTAAGGTTAAGTGAAACCATGGTCTGGTCTTAACCTTAGGCGCCCAAAATTTGAATTCAAAATTCAAATTTTGGAGCCTAAACCCGGATCACACCATGTGCACTTCATTTTGAATGTCATTAGGCTTCCATTTAAGTTGCATTTCGGTCACACCATGTGCATGTGTTGCACATGGACGAAATGTAAACCAAATGTGAAACTAATTACATTCTAATGCAAATACACATGCAACCTAAATAACCCTAAATTTAAATGACCATCAAATGAACCTCCTAATCTAAATGGTCGAAAATACAAGGCCTTAAAGAAATACAAGGCTCTAAGGCCCAACCCTACACTACTCCTATTCTACTTGGGCTTGATTCAAAGCCCAACTAAACAATGTGATGGGCTTTCGTTGAGCTTGGGCCACTCCTCTTGTATCCTCCTTGCCATAGCCCTAGTAGTTGGGCCCTTGGCGCATGGGCTTCCTCCATCATCCCCTCCCTCTTGAAGAGGATTTGTCCTCAAATCCAAAGCATCCTCCTCTTGGGTAGTCAGTCCTGAAAAGAGAGACAAATCATAAACATTAAAACTAGGACTAACACCATATGCAGAAGGGAAATCTAGGACATAGGCATTATTATTTATTTTCCTAAGGATCTGAAAGGGTCCATCTCCTCTAGGACTAAACTTGGACTTTCTTTTGGAAGGAAATCTATCCTTCCTAAGGTGCAGCCAAACCCAGTCACCTTCCTTGAAGATAACTTCCTTTCTACCCTTATTATTATATTTTTGATATTTTTCAGTTTGGGATTGAATATGACTTCGAACCCTCTCATGCAATTTTTTAACAAATTCAGCCCTAGATGTGTCTTCTTTATGAATAAAGGAAGCAACATCCGGAAGGGGCAATAAATCTAAAGGAGTGAGAGGATTGAATCCATAAACAATCTCAAAAGGAGACATGTTAGTGGTTTTGTGAACCACTCTATTATAGGCAAACTCCACATGAGGGAGATAGTCATCCCATGACTTTTTATTGCCTTTGAGGAATGCCCTCAACATAGTCCCTAGAGACCTATTTACTACCTCAGTTTGCCCATTAGTTTGGGGATGACATGTGGTAGAAAATAGAAGTTTAGTTCTTAGCTTTGCCCAAAGAGTTTTCCGAAAATGGCTAAGGAACTTAACATCTCTATCTGAGACTATAGTTTTGGGTAACCCATGAAGTCTCACAATTTCTTGAAAAAATAACTTAGCAACACTACTTGCATCATCCATTTTGTGGCATGGAATAAAATGTGCCATTTTACTAAAACGGTCCACAACCACAAAGATGGAATCCTTTCCTCTTTGGGTCCTAGGCAATCCAAGGATAAAATCCATGGAAACGTCTACCCAAGGAGCATTGGATATTGGCAAGGGGGTGTATAGTCCACGAGGTTTTGTGGTAGACTTAGCTTGTAAACAAGCTATGCAACTACTAAAAAATCTTTGAACATCTTTTTTCATATGAGGCCAAAAGAATTTCTCTCTCAAAAGTGAAAGAGTTTTCTCAATTCCAAAATGCCTCATGAGCCCACCCTCATGGCTCTCCTTTACCAAGAGTTTCCTAATAGATCCTTGGGATATACAAAGTTTATTTTCTTTAAAAAGATACCCCTAAAAAATATAGTAACCTTGATAAGGTTTTTGAATACATAAAGAATAAAAGTTATCAAAATCAAGGTCTTTCTCATACAATTCCTTGATGTCATCAAACCCTAATATTTGAGAACCTAGGATGTTCAACAAAACATGTCTTCTTGACAAAGCATCAGCTACTATATTTGTAGAGCCTTTTTTATATTTGATGACATAAGGAAATTGCTCAAGGTACTCAACCCATTTTGCATGCCTCTTATTTAACTTATATTGACCCTTCAAGTATTTATTTGGTAGTCAAGCCTAACTTTTCAACCATCCTAGTGCCACAACAATTGCACAAAGATCCACTATCCACTATGAGAGAACAAGCCTTGTTTGAAATATTACATCTTGTGTGAAAGATGTTTTCTCTTTGGGATTGTGTATCACTAAGTTGGTTGTTGAGGACCCTTCTCATCATAAGAAGTTCCCCATTGTAAGGGTAAGTGACCTCACATGACTCCTCCTCACTTGCTTCTTCTTCATCCTCACTTGAAGATGGAGAAGTAGTAGCTTCATCTTGGCTACTATAAATGTCTTGGCCCCTTAGAATCATGACTTTTTTGTTAGGGCATTGAGAAGCAATAAGGCCTCTCCCAAGACATTTAAAGCACTTAATGTCACTAGACTTAGTGCTAGTGTGTGAGGTGTTTGTTTTTTTGTCTTTTTCTTTTTCTTTACCCTTGTCTAGATTTTTTGGGGAGTCAAAAGTATTTTGCTTTCAAAAGTATTTTTCTTGCCCTCCCTCTTGTAGTCAACCTTTGAGTAAGAAGATGAGTATGAGCTTGTTTTGAAATTCTTTCTCAAAATTTGTTGTTCAACCTTGATACAAAGCTGAACCAAGTCATTCAAATCTCTATAAGGAAGAAGCTCAACCTTATCTCTTATCTCAAAAGTCAATCCACTCAAAAATCTAGCAATAGTAATATTTTCTTCCTCCCTAATGCCATCTCTCATTAAGTATAACTCCATCGTTTGTCTATACTCTTCCACAGTTATATTTCTTTGATGGAGTCTTTGGAGCTTGTTGATAAGCTCCCTAGTGTAGTAAGAGGGAATATACCTCCTTCTCAAGGCACTCCTTAATTCATTCCAATATTGAATTGGAGGATCATTATGGAGACGCCTATCCCTCACAAGTGAAGTCCACCAATACATGGCATGACCTTGAAAGCTTAAAGTGGCTAGGGATACTTTTCTTTCTTCACTCACTTGATGGCAAGTAAATATTTGTTCAACCTTCATCTCCCAATCAAGGTACCCCTCAACATCATCTTTACCATGAAAATAAGGGAGATCTACCCTAGATTCCCTTGTTTTGGAGGTCCTATGAAATCTTCTAGGAGGTTGTTGGTAATGATCTCCTAAAGCTAGGCTATCACCATGCATGGAATCTCCTAGGGTTGAACTATGAGTTTGGGAGCTATGTCTACTTCGGTGCTTGTGGTGTAATTTTTCTTCTTTTTCCTTTAATACACGAATTTCCTCCTCTAAAAGAGCAAGTTGAGCCTCTCTTTCAAGTTTTTCTTTTAATCTTTGTTTAGACTCTTGCTCTTTCCAAATTTTAAGTGATCTTAATTCATGTGTTACTTTTGACATATCATTGTAATCACTTGAATTACTATCACTTTGGGGAGTGGAAAATTCTTCCATTATAGGAGAAAGATTTCTTTTAAAGAAAGAATTTGTAAAATCAATTTTTTTTTACAAGGTTAAGACTAAATACTTGGAGGACTATGTATATGATGTTGTGTATTTTACTCGTATTTTAGCACTTTAATTCACAAGAATTCATAGCATAATCATGCATATCTTTCATGTTTTTAATAAATTTTTATATCATTTTCCTATTTTATGCTTTTCTTGGTATGTGTTGTGTTTTCTCTGAGCAGGATCAAGATTTAAGAATTAAAGAGGAAATGCTGAGCTACAAGGAAAATCACGGCCGTGATTCTAAATCACGCCCGTGATTCACCAGAGAAAATCACGGCCGTGACTCCCAATCACACCCGTGAACGCCACTGACCCTTCATAGATGTGCTCCAGAGAAGATCACGGCCGTGATTCTCAGTCACGGCCGTGATTCACTTCGCGTCCCAGCTTTTTAAGTTTTATGTTTTATTTTTATTTTTGTAATTTTTATCTTGGTAGTTTTACCTTTTTACCCTTTTAGGTTATAAATTAGATGAGGTTAGCCTAGAACAGCACTTTTGTTTCGGAGACAGTTTTATTTAGTTTTTGACACTTGGAGAAGGTTGGGCGCCTGTGCCATCGACTCTAAGGTTTGCTTTTCTTTTATTCTTCTTTTCTTGGAGAACTACTATGAACTCCTGTGAGCTACTAAGAGCCACTTAATAACCAAGCCTCTTCAAGTAAAAATTACTAATCCCCTTTGTAGTTAATCTCCACAAAAATCTTTTTCAATGAAAATTATTTTTTGTGATTTGTGAACTAAGGTATACTAGACGAATGAAAGCAATTAAAAACAAGTATGATTGCAAGAAATAAACTATCTAAACGTGTCCTAAGGTGAGAGCTTGAGAGATACCAAAGATCAATCAAGGACCACTCTCACCAAGTTCTAACGAAACTTAACACCTAAGGAGAGATGGTTGTGTACCAAAAGTAACAAGTGGCTTAAAGAGAAGTTAAAAATAGCCACCAAAATTAGTGAGGGATTAGTGACCAATTTTGCAACAAAATTTCAAATTAATAAGGAAAATGTGGTCTCTAAATCCGTCACTAATACTCTGTTTTTTTTTTAAAATTCAAATACAAAACAATTTGAAACTCCAAGGATCTCCACGGATGTAACAAGTCCAGCAGCCACCAAAATTCCAGCCACAAGTGTTTGGTGTTTGTTATTTTGGTAGCCAAATCTGAGAGCACCTTTGTCCCTTCCTCCTCCTTTTCTTAGTCCTCTTTTGATGACCCTTGTAGAACTAGCTTCTAAGGAGATAGGCTAGGTCAAACATAGGTCACATTTGAGTTCCAAGGTGAACATAAACAGCAAAGATATTTGAGAATGAAAGAAGACAAGAGTAGAGTATAGAAGAAGACAATATAGATGACAAAGAACAAGAGTTGGCTAGGACAAGAAAGAAGTAACCTAGAAAGGATCTAGAATGGATTAACAAAACCAAAACACTCAAGATATGTAAGCTGAAAACATAATGTATACAATGAACAATGGCAAACCGAGAAGAAACTTTGTGAACAAAACTCCTTATATGGCTTTTTCTTTTAGAAATTAGGTTTAGCACTTTTTATTTTAATCACTTTGCTTTTGTACTTTTCTTTGAAACTTTGTTCTATATTTTTTTTTTTATCTTAGGAGATTGCCTTTTTCTTTACACAATATGCAAATACCACTCTCGGTCACACTTAGAATTAAGCACAAAACCGGATTCAAATTTGAAATGCAAATGGCAACAAAATTAGGTTAACATGAAATGTAAATGCAACATGCTTTTTAGGCTTGCTTGTTTGTTTAGCACATGCACAGTTTTGGATCTCAATTCAAATTTCAAATTGAAACTTAAACACAATTTTCAGCACACAAGTCTCACACACAAATCAAACTCACGGATTAGAGAAAAAAAAGTTCAAGACATTTTCTAGTATAGGAAACCTAAAATTCTAAGAAAACTACTAATGAACTAATAGTAGTTTATGAACTCAAATTCAAACACAAAATTATGAGCACACAACACTAAGGATCTCGGCCAAATCCAGAAAAAATTTTCAAAATGCAAATGAAAAAAAAAGGTTAAACAAGCTTAGCTAAGAATGATGAACAATAAAGAACTACACATTACTTCTAGACATGGATTCAAAATAAAATGACTCAAACATATATTGACCGAATAAAATTTCAATTATGACTCAAGTAAAGCAAAAAGATCATAGGCAGAAATTCCTAAAAGGCAAAAGAGTTGGAGCATGATTGATGGAAGCAAATAGTCATAAACGCATAAATGAATCATTCAAGCAACATGATACTAGATCCATCAAATTTTTAAGGCAAAAATTAGATCTAGGAAAGATTAAACTCTAAAATGACAAGAACACAAGGTGAACAAGATGAACACAAGAACAAGATGAACCACGGATCAAAATTCAAAAGACAAGATGATGAACTTATCTCTTGAAGACCGAAGCTCTTGATACCACTTGATGAGAATCCACTTATGAATTCTCAAGAACAATGCAATGCTTCTCGGATTCCTTGGAAGGTTGTCAAGGAAGAAGACTCCAAGTTGCACCAAGCTGACCTAGGCTTGCTCTAGCCAAGTCCGGAAGAAGATGAGTGATCCTAGCTCTACAAAGAGAGGAGCTCAAGAAGGGTAGAGAAAGGATCAAGTGACTTTCGGAGGGGGAGAGTTCTAAGAAGAGAAATCTCATGTATATCATCTAAAAGTGTTTACAAGTTTCGGCCTTATAGAATTTATAGAGAAAATTAGGTCAAAGTGAACCATGGGTTAGCCTAAGGTTAAGTGAAACCATGGTATGGTCTTAACCTTAGGCGCCCAAAATTTAAATTCAAAATTCAAATTTTGGAGCCTAAACCCGGATCACACCATGTGCACTTCATTCGGAATGTCATTAGGCTTCCATTTGAGTTGCATTTCGGTCACACCATGTGCATGTGTTGCACATGGCCGAAATGTAAACCAAATGTGAAACTAATTACATTCTAATGCAAATACACATGCAACCTAAATAACCCTAAATTTAAATGACCATTAAATGAACCTCCTAATCTAAATGGCCAGAAATACAAGGCCTTAAAGAAATACAAGGCTCTAAGGCCCAACCCTACACTACTCCTATTCTACTTGGGCTTGAGTCAAAGCCCAACTAAACAATGTGATGGGCTTTCCTTGAGCTTGGGCCCACTCCTCTTATATCCTCCTTGCCATAGCCCTAGTAGTTGGGCCCTTGGCCCATGGGCTTCCTCCATAAGGCTGCTGAGGAGTAGAGCCAATTATGTTGTCCTAGTGTTGGGTTCTACCGATCATTCATCGTGCCGAGAGGTGTATGATCAGAGTTACCTGTTGGTTTTGGCCTTTTGCCGGGCTGAGACGTTGATAAGAAGGTTAACTAATAACACAACCCTGGCTAAGCCATTGATGGTCTTGTAGGTTTGTTATTACGACCAATGCCGTGTTCAAGAGCCGTCTCGGTGGCTGATAGGCTATCACGTGTCGAACCACATGGATGATAGGACCTTTCTGATGGCAAAACTAGGAGAAGTGGTAGGTGTTCTCCTCCTTGGATTCGCCTAGGCTTGGACCTCTTCTTTGAAGATGTAGAATTGGATTGAAAGTCACTTGAATGAAGGAAGTTTTTGGACAAAGGATACCTAAACTATGGATGGAAGCATCCAAGCTTAAGGAACAAAGGAAAGCTCACTTCAAAAGGTAGGAACTAAGGTGATTTTTCCTAGGGTTTGAAGGTGATGCTCCCGGTGACTCTTGAGGAAATTTGGCAGAATATTGCTCACAAATTTCATATATTCAAAAGTAATTACATGGTGTTATAAAGAAGGCATTTATAGATATGGAATTAGGTTAACTTGGCGCTAATGTGGAGGCTTCACATGTGGCGCCAAGATTTGAATTCAAATTTGAATTTTGAATTCAAACCTTAACCCACATGTGCATCACCGGTCCCCATGTGCTAAGTATACACTAGGTTTGATTTAAGTTGCATTTAGGGTTGAATTTGAGTCACAGATATTCAGCCAAAGTGGCGCCAACCATGTGACTCAAAATGCAACTTAAATGCAAGTTAAATTAAACCTAGTTTTGCCTAATCCTTTGAATTAAGAATTCCTCCTTAAATCCTAAACTAATGACCTAAATACAATGGTCAAAGAAATACAATGAATAGGAAAAATTACAAGAAACAGAATGAACCCAATATTGGGTATCAAAAGCCCAAAAGCCCATGAAGCCCAATTACAAGCCCAAAGTTCACAAACTCAAATCTATGGTCAAAATACAAGACCAAAAGTAAAGTAAATTCCTATTCTGTGAATTTGCAAAAAACATGGTGTCAATCAAGTAAAGCCCCAGTGAGAAGCACCCTAGGCCCACCAAGCCCATTGGGCCCACTAAGTTCTGAAGCAGTCATGCCTTCTAGTAATCTCCAGGCCATAGCTCTAGTGGTTGGACCCTTGGTCCATGCTCTTCCATCATTCCCTCCCTCTTGAAAAAGATTCGTCCTCAAATCTAAAGACTCCTCATCATCATCACTAGCACCTACAAAAGGTTTTAAATCACTAACATTAAAAGTAGGGCTAACTCCATCATCAGAGGGTAAATCAAGCCTATAAGCGTTATCATTGTGAATAATCAATTTTATCTGGACTTACAAAAGTGATGAAATAGACATCTACTATGAAGGGAAGGAGCTCCCGAAGCATGCTGACAAGAAGACAGGACTTTAGAGGGCCCAAAAGCACAAATTGAGTTTTTTTTTTTTGGCTTGGTATGGGCCGTTCTAGAATCGGAACGGGCCGTTCCAAGGTCCAGAACGGGCCGTTCCAAGGCTCCAAAAAGGCCAAAAACCCTAATTTGGAATGGGCTGTTCCGAAATTGGAACGGGCCGTTCCAAGATTGGAACGAGTAGTTCCAAACTCCTCAACAAAGGGGTAAAAGGTTAGCTGGAACGGGCCTGGAACGGGCTGTTCCTAAAACGGAATGGACCGTTCCGACATCTGGAACGGGCCGTTCCAAGGTCGTTCTGGTCTAAAAATTTGGGTGTTATTCTCAAAACTGGAACGGGCCGTTCCGATTTCAGAACGGGTCGTTCCAGTATACGAATTTTTCACACAACAGCCATGTCCAGAACGACCGTTCCGATTTTGGAACGGGCCGTTCTGGACCCCTTCCCGAAGTCTATAAATAGATGTCTGGGGCACAGTTTTCAAGCCCGGAAAAATTTCGTCCAGTACTCTTCAGAGCTCGAAATTTTTTTCTCTCTCTTCCCCCTCTCTTTTGTATTTCTTAAAATCTGTGAGACACCTCTGTAGTGTGAAAGGTAGCCAAAAAGCACCTTCTTGATCATCATATTCAAAGATTCAACTCATTTGGTATCGTTTCTTCTCTTAATTTTTCTTTTATTTATTTATTTATTATTATTATTATTTTATTGTTGTTTGTTTGTTTATTTATTTTTGCTTATTGTTTGTATATAGTGAATACGATTTGTTGCCTTTAAGATTATTATTTAAAAAAAATATTTAATATACGACCAATAATAATGTTAATTGAATAACATTTTTATCTTTAACATTATTAGGTCCTGGGGTTTAATGACTAGTCATTTGCTAGCTTAAACTCTCATATATGAAATTTCTTTCTAAAGAGTAAAGATCTGTTGCAACCAATAACGTTAATTAAATAGCATTTTTATTTTTATCGTTATTGGAGGGATTTATTGATTAGCCATTTGCTAACTTGGATCCTTGTGCAAAATCTATTTCTTTAAATAAAAATATAAACATAATTTTTCTTATGTACATTTATTTTTATGGTTAATGATATTAATTGAGTAGAACTTCTACCCTTTAATATCATGTAAATCATAAAAGTTAATATAATACTTATTCATTGTCCTACACTTTAAACATATTTTAGTATCAACAAATAAAAGTCAATAACATGGATTGAATAGCAATTCTATCTTTCATGTTATTGGAAGGGTTTATTGATTAGCCATTTGCTAACCCAAATCCCTATAATTTTCTAATATAAAAAAATAAAAAAAAAGGGGCATCTTAGATGAAAGAAAATATATGTCACATACGTTTTTGAGGAAGAAATTAAATATTTATAAATTCATATAATTTTGCGCAATTAATTAAAGGTACTATTTTTACAGGCGTTGTAGGGTGCTAATACCTACCCTACATGTAATCGACTCCCGAACCCAACTTTAATTTTAAAGATTATCTTTTAAAGGGTTTTCCAATGTTTTTCCCTTAAAATAAAATATTGGTGGCGGCTCCATTGAAAAATAAAAATGTTAGCGTCATCCCGTCGTGATCCCGGTTACGACAGATGGCGACTTCACTGGAGAAGTTTGAGAGTCAGGCCTTGTTAAATTAATTGCGCAAAATTATGACTTTATAAATATTATTTTTTTCCTTTCCTTTTATTTTATTTGTTGTATTTATTTGTTTGTTGTATTTATTTGTTTTATTATTTCTGTTTGCTTCGCATGCTTTGTTTGGATTTAAGTTTAAATTAGAGTTTTGTTTATTTTATTTGCATGTTTGTTTGTTATCTTACACACCCATCAACACTTGTACCTCACACACTTTGGGCTCTATACCCGAGCCTGTGCGAGCCTAAGAAGAGAAGGTGGCTTGATGACTTTATTGAGGGGCTTGATGCTCACTTGACCGTTGTTGAGTTACCGCTCAGGTTGTTACTAGTTGCATGGGTTAATCATATTGAGAGGGTATGTTCCCTACTTGTGATTAATTCATGCGCTAGGTCCTTATTTATATGATAAGGGCAACCTGGGGACCAATAAATCTTGGGGAGTTTTTAGATCCACCCACAAAACCATGCACTAATAGGTGGACTTAATGACCTTCCAAAGTAGGGTGTTAACCTTAAAAATTTCCTACCCTAGGTTTACCGTAATAGGTCACATTATACTACTCTCTATCCCTCTTCTTATATATATTCATACCAAAAAAAACTGTTAATACATTCATGCATCATACATTTATATCCAATATCATTTTTTAGGTTACTTTTCTTGCCTAAAATAATTTTTTAACAAATAAAAGATAAATGATAAAAAAAGTCATGCATACATGCATATTAGGGGCATAGTAAGTCACATTTTAATTAAGTCTTTGTCTCATTTTTTTCTTCTTTTCATTTAATTTAAGTCTTCATCTCATTTTTTTTTCTTTCCCTTTTAAACCTTAAAATAATTGATAATATTCAATATGGAGGAGATTCAAAATCATACTAGCAATGTATCAAGGTTAAGCAAGAGTATCAGGATAAATGTGCTAAAAAAATGATCTCCAAAGGGTAGGTAAGATCTGCTAAAATAATAGCACATTTGACTTGATAACTTGTTTTAGACATCATTTATTGAGGAGAGAATTCTCCCTTGAGTGATTGTTAATCACATTTTGATCTTGAAATGATTGATCCTTGTTTGAAAATGTGGTTCGTATTGCTGCATTGCTAGTAAGATGACCTTATCCATTGAGGAGTGAATGCTCCCTTGAAATAAGTGTCAACCGTTGTATAACCTAAGAGATTTTGCCTCTAGCGTTAAGATATGGGGAATCACTCTTTAATTTGAATACAAAACCAATATTTTCAAAAAAAAATTAAATAAATAATAATAATAATAATAATAATAATAATAATAATAATTTGTGTCTTCTTTTTTCTTTTATACTCATAAAAATTTACTTTGTATTTTGAAAGCAATAAAGCAAAAAAACAAAGTGTTTCCTCGGCATCGTTATAGAACACGCTCTCAGGCCAAGATCATGGATGAGATGGAGGAACGCAACGAAGAAATGAGAAATGATATCAATCAACTGAAGGAACAAATGGCCCAAATTATAGAGATGTTGCAATCTATACAAGTGAAAAACATGGAAGGGACCCCTCCAGTAGCTAGAGGAGAATCATCAACCTCTCCTGCGTATCCACCTGGCTTTACCCCAGCCCCAGCACAACCATTAACTCTACATCTTAACAATCCCGACCAACATGTTGACCCTCCAGAGGTCCAATGGCCACAATATGGCCTTCCGCCCAACTACACACCTCCAACAATCATGGATCCTCCGGATAAGCACCAACCATTGGTTAACCAGCCGCCTAAACAAATGCCACCAACCCAACATGAGGTTCCACCCATGAATGCCACCTCTTACAAACATCAAGTTCCCTACCAAGCCCAAAATTCTAATTTCACCAACCAAGGGAATCTTCACCAAACTTCTGGGGGATATCAACCAACCTCAGGAATTGAGCATGTTCAGTCTAGCGAAAAGTTACAAATGCTAGAAGAGAGGCTAAAGGTTGTGGAAGGAGGTAGCTATGATATTGGTGAAGCTGTCGATCTTTGTTTGGTTCCAGACATAGAGTTCCCCCCAAAGTTCAAAGTTCCTGAATTTGATAAATATAAAGGAACAAGTTGTCCAAAGAATCACATGACCATGTACTACAGAAAGATGGCAGCGTATGCTCGCAATGATAAGTTGCTTATTCATTGTTTTCAGGATTCTTTAACTGGGGCAGCTTTAAATTGGTATATGCATCTTGAACGGGCTTATATCCGCTCTTGGAAGGATTTAGCTTATGCTTTCCTTAAACAATATAAGTATAATCTTGACATGGTTCCAGATAGGTTTGAACTACGTAACATGTCTAAAAAAGATGGTGAAACGTTTAAGGAATATGCTCAGAGATGGAGAGAAGTGGCAGCACAAGTGGAACCTCCTTTGTCTGATAGAGAAGCAGTAGCCATGTTCATTGATACTTTACAAGCACCGTTCTATGATAAAATGATTGGGAATATTTTATCAAATTTCTCTGATATAGTCATCATCGGGGAAAGGATTGAGAATGGCATGAAGAGTGGGAAGATTGCGGTTAACTCTATTGAAATAGCTGGTTCAAGAAAATTTTCAAATGGTGCAGGAAAGAAAAAAGAAGGAGATACAAATGCAGTGACATTCAACTCCCCTAGGTCACCTAACAACCAACCTCCTTATTTCTATACCCCTCACATGGTCTACCCAAATATCACTACCGTCTCACCACATCCTCAACAACCTATCCATCAAGCTCTGCAAGCTTCACCCACAATACCTACCGCACGACCACCTCAATCTACCCAGCCATGTAACCAAAATTCTAACCATGTGAGGTCACAAAATACCCAAGATCGGAAACCAATTGAGTTTGACCCTATCCTTATCTCCTATACTGACTTGTTCCCTCTCCTACTACAAAATTCACTAGTAGTACGTTGCCCGATGAAGACCATAGAACCACCATATCCTAGGGGATACGACGTTAATGCCAAATGTGATTATCATGCGGGAGCTATTGGTCACTCCATTGAAAATTGCAGGGCACTAAAAACCAAGGTACAAAGTTTGACTAAGGCTGGGTGGTTAAACTTTAAAGAGGACAATCCTAACATTGGGAATAACCCTCTACCAGGTCATGGAGGGCCGACAGTTAATTCTATTGAGGAGAGTAGATGGGGTCCCTCTCAGTGATCTGTGAGAAAGCTTTTGGTGTGATGGGTTTGAGTTTCCAAACTCAATAGCTATTGTTGAGCAAGACTCTTGCGAGAATGAACATGCTAGTCTGGTTCACGCTTGTCCACTGAACGTGGAACTTAACAATTGGGAGATTGTCAAGCTGCCTGTTGGTTTTTAATTCAAATTTTAAGTAATTTTCTTGTAATGTCAGTCTTATTGCTCTGCCCAAGGCTTTAAGATTTATTTCTTTAAATAAGGGCTCATGTTTTTCCTTTTAAATATTAAATAAAATGCATTCATTCTTTTTTCATCTCTTACCCTTTCCTTTCTCCTTAATCTCAAAAAAACATTCATTCATCTTTCACCTTTTACCTCTTCCTTTCTCCTTAATCTTTTTACTCAATCTTATTCTAACTTTAAAGAATGCAAAAAATGCGCTCAAAAGTGATAATGCTAGTGTTGCATCAAATAATTTTGATTGTGCAGTTAATCAGACTTGTGAGGAAATGGAAAATGATTGCTCTAAATACTAGAGGTATGCTGATAACATCAATGCTTTTCTTAATGTTTTGTCACCACCTTGGCCATTTTCAATGTGGGGAATGGATGTTATTGGCCCTATTGAGCCGAAAGCGTCAAATGGACATCACTTCATTTTGGTTGCTATTGACTATTTCACCAAATGGGTTGGTTGAAGTCGCTTCATATGCCCATGTGACTCAAAATGTGGTTGCAAAGTTATCAAAAGGGAATTTATTAGTCGTTACGGTATGCCAAGCAGAATCATCACTGATAATAGAACCAACTTGAACAAGATGATGACAGAATTATGTGTTGACTTCAAAATTCAGCACCATAACTCTTCCCCGTACCGCCCAAAGATGAACGGGGTAGTTGAAGCAGCAAACAAGAACATCGAGAAGATCATTCAGAAAATGGTGGTGACATACAAAGATTGGGATGAGATGCTTCCATTTGCTTTACATGAGCGGCAAACAAGAATATCAAGAGGATCATCAACTGGGGCAACCCCATTTTCCTTAGTTTATGGAATGGAAGCAGTCCTTCCAATCGAGGTTGAAATTCCATCTTTAAGAGTATTGACGAAAGCCAAATTAGAAGAAGCAGAATGGGTCCAAACCCGTTTGGATCAACTAAATCTCATTGAGGAGAAAGGTTGAATGCAATTTTTCATGGCCATTTATACAAAAGAAAAAATGTTCGCTAGATTGAAAACCCGAAAGGGAAATCTAGGCAAAAGTTAGAGCGTCTCGCTAGATTGAAAACTTGAAAGAGCAATCTAGGCAAAAATTAGGGTCAACAAAAAAAAAGGGGGAAGCTCGCTAGATTGAAAACCCGAAAGGGCGATCTAGACAAAAATTAGGGTAAAAAAAAACACAAAAAAAGAGCTGGTTAGATTGAAAACCTGAAAAGGCGATCTAAGCAAATTGAAAGTGACATGCTAGGTTGAAAACTCGAAAAAGAAATCTAGCAGATAAGCATCATGCCAAATTTCAAGGTATCAATTGGGGCCAGACACGGTAGAGCAAAACAAACTGGGGCAAATACGTTGAATTATCCTCTCAAGTTTATTAGCGAGCAATCAAGGTTATTGAAGTGTAGTACTAGCATTGTTCATCTGGAAAGTGTCACTCACAACAGAGACCTCCTATTGTTACCATTGTACATATTTATCATTCTTGTCATACAATGACTTCTTTTGTAAACACATTCTTACTCTCTTAAATAAGATTATCCTATCTCTTTGTTGCCAATTCTTTTTGCATTTTATGATAATATACTGAAAGGAAATGCATGTTACATCTAAAAAAGAAAAATTCAAGGCATTACAAATTATTTTTATGAGTTTTAAAAGCCACAGTATGCTTGATAATTTCTTGATAAATGTTACAAAGCGCAACCAACAGGATAATGTTGTTTCAACTCATAAGTGTTTACAACAGCTTAAGGGTAACCCACAGGTAGTAGCCAACTATCATTCAAGATGAAAGTATCCAAAGACCTCACTCATCCATGATCCTTGACTGTGTGTCACGATGAGGAATTTCTGAAAAATTAAGCAAAAGCAAAAACAAAAAGGGAAATAAACAAAAGTTTAAGTCTTGAAAGTTGTGTCTCATAACATTTTGCATTATTGCATCACATTTCATTTGCATCTCTTGCTTCCTAGAACTTATGACGTAGAGTTTTTAGGCTAAGCACTTACTTCATATATGACTTCCTTTTTAAGCCCAGTATCTGCCTGGCACCAGTTACATTTTTCTTTTTAAAGCCCAGTATCTACCTGGAACTAGTTATATTTTTCTTTTAAAGCCCAGTATCTGCCTGGCACCAGTTATATCTTTCTTTTTAAAGCCCAGTATCTGCCTGACACCAGTTATATTTTTCTTTTTTTAAGCCCAGTATCTGCCTGACACCAGTTACATTTTTCTTTTTAAAGCCCAGTATCTGCCTGGCACCAATTACATTTTTCTTTTTAAAGCCCAGTATCTGCCTAGAACCAGTTATATTTTTCTTATTAAGCCCAGTATCTACCTGACACAAGTTACATTTTTCTTTTGTATAAGTCCAGTACTTACCTGGCACAAGTTACAATTTCTTTTGTATAAGTCCAGTACTTACCTGACACAAGTTACAATTTTCTTTGTATAAGCCCAGTATTTACCTGGCGCGACCCATCGACTAATCCAGCACAAGCATTTGGTCGATCCAATATCAACATTCAATCAACCCAGCACCAGCATTTGATTGAATTGGCACCAACAATCGGTCGATACAGCACACGCACTCGACCACTCCAGCATTAGCATCCAGTCCATCAACATTCAATCAATCCAGCACCAGCATTTGATTGAATTGGCACCAACAATCGGTCAATACAGCACAAGCACTCGACCACTCCAGCATTAGCATCCAGTCCATCAACATTCAATCAATCCAGCACCAGCATTTGATTGAATTGGCACCAACAATCGGTCGATACAGCACAAGCACTCGACCACTCCAGCATTAGCATCTAGTCCATCAACATTCAATCAATCCAGCACCAGCATTTGATTGAATTGGCACCAACAATCGGTCGATACAACACAAGCATTCGACCACTCCAGCATTAGCATCCAGTCCATCAACATTCAATCAATCCAGCATCAACATTTGATTGAATTGGCACCAGCATTTAGTTGATCCAGTACAAGCATTCGACCACTCCATCAAGCACAAGCATTCAACTACTTCAACATAAGCTTTCGGTTGATCAAGCACAAGCATTCAACCCTCCAGCACAAGCATTCAACATTAACATTTGGTTGATCTAGCACCAGCACTTGATGATTCCAACACAACATTCTAGCATTGGACTAGCTTCAAGCAAAAGCATTGAATCTTTCAAGAACTTACTTCATCAACAATAGCTGGATAAAATTAATTCACATCTTTATTTCTTTCTTATCATAAATGATCTAAATTACCTTATTTAGATTATTTAATAAGAAATAAATAAAGAGGGGCAACTGTGAATAATCAATTTTATCTGGACTCACAAAAGTGATGAAATAGACATCTACTATGAAGGGAAGGAGCTCCCGAAGCATGCCGACAAGAAGACAGGACTTTAGAGGGCCCAAAAGCACAAATTGAGTATTTTTTTTTTTGGCTTGGAATGGGCCGTTCTAGAATCGGAACGGGCCGTTCCAAGGTCCAGAACGGGCCGTTCCAAGGCTCCAAAAAGGCCAAAAACCCTAATTTGGAACGGGCTGTTCCGAAATTGGAACGGGCCGTTCCAAACTCCTCAACAAAGGGGTAAAAGGTTAGCTGGAACGGGCCTGGAACGGGCCGTTCCTAAAACGGAACGGACCGTTCCGACATCTGGAACGGGCCGTTCCAAGGTCGATCTGGTCTAAAAAATTGGGTGTTATTCTCAAAACTGGAACGGGCCGTTCCGATTTCAGAACGGGCTGTTCCAGTATACGAATTTTTCACACAACAGCCATGTCCAGAACGACCGTTCCGATTTTGGAACGGGCCGTTCTGGACCCCTTCCCGAAGTCTATAAATAGATGTCTGGGGCACAGTTTTCAAGCCCGGAAAAATTTCGTCCAGTACTCTTCAGAGCTCGAAATTTTTTTCTCTCTCTTCCCCCTCTCTTTTGTATTTCTTAAAATCTGTGAGACACCTCTGTAGTGTGAAAGGTAGCCAAAAAGCACCTTCTTGATCATCATATTCAAAGATTCAACTCATTTGGTATCGTTTCTTCTCTTAATTTTTCTTTTATTTATTTATTTATTATTATTATTATTTTATTGTTGTTTGTTTGTTTATTTATTTTTGCTTATTGTTTGTATATAGTGAATACGATTTGTTGCATTTAAGATTATTATTTAAAAAAAATATTTAATATACGACCAATAATAATGTTAATTGAATAACATTTTTATCTTTAACATTATTAGGTCCTGGGGTTTAATGACTAGTCATTTGCTAGCTTAAACTCTCATATATGAAATTTCTTTCTAAAGAGTAAAGATCTGTTGCAACCAATAACGTTAATTAAATAGCATTTCTATTTTTATCGTTATTGGAGGGATTTATTGATTAGCCATTTGCTAACTTGGATCCTTGTGCAAAATCTATTTCTTTAAATAAAAATATAAACATAATTTTTCTTATGTACATTTATTTTTATGGTTAATGATATTAATTGAGTAGAACTTCTACCCTTTAATATCATGTAAATCATAAAAGTTAATATAATACTTATTCATTGTCCTACACTTTAAACATATTTTAGTATCAACAAATAAAAGTCAATAACATGGATTGAATAGCAATTCTATCTTTCATGTTATTGGAAGGGTTTATTAATTAGCCATTTGCTAAACCAAATCCCTATAATTTTCTAATATAAAAAAAAAAAGGGGCATCTTAGATGAAAGAAAATATATGTCACATACGTTTTTGAGGAAGAAATTAAATATTTATAAATTCATATAATTCTGCGCAATTAATTAAAGGTACTGTTTTTACAGGCGTTGTAGAGTGCTAATACCTTCCCTACATGTAATCGACTCCCGAACCCAACTTTAATTTTAAAGATTATCTTTTAAAGGGTTTTCCAATGTTTTTCCCTTAAAATAAAATATTGGTGGCGGCTCCATTGAAAAATAAAAATGTTAGCGTCATCCTGTCGTGATCCCGGTTACGACAATCATTAATACGCTGTAAGACTTGAAAGGGACCATCTCCTCTAGGATTGAGTTTGGACTTCCTTTGTTTAGGAAAACGTTCTTTTCTAAGATGAAGCCAAACCCAATCACCTTCCTCGAAGATCATAATTCTTTTGCCTTTGTTGTTTTGTTGAGCATACTTCTCATTTTGGAGTTGGATATGAGTTTTAATCCTTTCATGTATTTTCTTAACCAATTCAGCTCTTGATGCACCTTCCTTATGAATGAAATGTTCAACATTAGGAAGGGGTATCAAGTCCAAAGGAGTTAGAGGATTAAACCCATACACAACTTCAAAAGGAGAAATATTGGTAGTTTTGTGAACTACCCTGTTGTAGGCAAATTCAATGTGTGGCAAATACTCATCCCAAGATTTGTGATTGCCCTTTAGAACTGCCCTAAGCATAGTAGACAGAGATCTATTAACTACCTCAGTTTGTCCATCTGTTTGAGGATGACAAGTAGTTGAAAAGAGGAGTTTAGTTCCTAGTCTTGACCATAAGACACGCCAAAAATGGCTTAGGAACTTGGTATCTCTATCTGAAACTATAGACTTAGGAAGTCCATGGAGTTTAACCACATCTCTAAAGAAGAGTTTTGCAATGTTGCTTGCATCATCTACTTTGTGGCATGGAATGAAATGAGCCATTTTACTAAAACGGTCCACAACCACAAAGATAGAATCCATTCCCCTTTGGGTTCTAGGTAAACCTAGCACAAAGTCCATGTTAATATCTACCCAAGGGGAAGAAGCAACAGGTAAAGGTGTGTATGTACCATGAGGCATCACTTTGGACTTGGCTTGTAAACAAGCCAAACATCTAAAGCAATGCTTTTGGACATCCTTTCGCATATGGGGCCAATAAAACTTTTCTTTAAGAAAACTAAGGGTTTTATCAACACCAAAGTGCCCCATAAGCCCACCTTCATGACTCTCTTTAATCAATAATTTCCTAATGGATCCTTGGGGTATACATAATCTTCCTTTTTTGTACCCCTCAGCCATATAGAAACCATCAAAAGCTTTTTGTTGGCATTTTTTATAATTAACACCAAAGTCAAGATCTTTCTCATACAATTCCCTAATATTATCAAATCCAAGAATTTGAGTACCTAGAGACATAAGCAATGTATGCCTTCTAGATAAAGCATCAGCTACAATATTTTCTTTTCCTTTCTTGAATTTAATAATATATGGAAATTGTTCAAGGAATTCTAGCCATTTGGCATGCCTCTTATATAACTTACCTTGACCTCTTAAATATTTGAGTGACTCGTGGTCACTATGTATGACAAACTCTTTGGACACTAGATAGTGTTCCCAAGTTTGTAAAGCCCTAACCAATGCATACAACTCCTTGTCATAGGTAGGGTAATTGAGGGAGGCACCTTTTAATTTTTCACTAAAATATGCAATGGGGTGTCCTCCTTGCAATAACACAACTCCTATGCCAACTCCAGATGCATCACATTCTAGCTCAAAAGTCTTTTCAAAATTTGGCAAAGCTAGTATGGGTGCATTTGTAAGTTGATCTTTTAGAAGTTGAAATGCATGATCATGCTTTGAAATCCATTCAAAGGAAACATATTTTTTGACAAGCTCATTCAAGGGTAACGCAATGCTAGAGAAGTTAGGAATAAATCTTCTATAAAAACTTGCAAGTCCATGAAAACTCCTAACTTCACTAACATTCTTTGGTTTGGGCCACTCTTGAATAGCTTTGATTTTCTCGGGGTCTACACGAACCCCTTCTTTACTCACAATGAACCCTAGGAAAACCACATGATCCACACAAAAAGTACATTTTTCAACATTTGCAAACAAGTGGTTTTGCCTAAGGATCATCAAAACTTCTCTAAGATGTCCTATGTGATCATCTTGAGACCTACTATAGATTAGAATATCATCAAAATAAACAACAACAAACTTTCCTATACACTCTCTCAAGACATGATTCATAAGCCCCATGAATGTACTTGGTGCATTGGTTAAACCAAAAGGCATAACTAGCCACTCATACAATCCAAATTTGGTCTTAAAAGCAGTTTTCCACTCATCACCCTCTTTGATTCTTATTTGGTGATAACCACTTTTAAGATCAATTTTAGAGAAAATAGTAGCACCATGTAATTCATCAAGCATATCATCAAGTCTAGGGATTAGGTTCCTGTACTTGATTGTGATATTGTTAATAGCCCTACAATCACTACACATTCTCCATTTTTCATCTTTCTTGGGCACTAACAATACAGGCACAGCACAGGGACAACAATACACCCACCCCTTTTCCAACAATTCTTGAACTTGGTTCTCTATCTCCTTGGTTTCTTGTAGATTTGTCCTATAGGCTGGTCTATTGGGTAGACTTGCCCCAGGCACAAAATCAATTTGATGTTCTACACCCCTAAAAGGTGGAAGGCCCTTTGGACCCTCACTAGGGAATACATCATCAAATTCTTTTAATAATTGAGAAACACCAAGGGGTATAGAACTAGGTTCAAGACTTAAATTATGACAACTAAGCATACCTCTACAAAGAAGAATGTAAGAAGGTTTTTCAACAAGTAAAGTTTGTTTTAGAATTTCTTCTTGTTGAATTCCTTCTATAGGAAGAGGTTGCTCTTCCTTTTTCTTCTTTGAAGATTTATGCTTCTTCTCCTTTTTTTTTAACAACTTTTTTTTCTTCTTCTCTTTTTAATTTCATTTGTACTTGATCATCTATCACTTGTGAAGGAGATAGGATGAAGTACAAATTTCTTTTCTTTGTGAGTGAAAGTAATTTCATTGGTAAGGCCATTATGCATGGTTTTCTTGTCAAATTGCCATGACCTTCCCAACAAAATATGGCAAGCTTCCATAGGAACTATGTCACATACCACATGATCTTCATAGTTACCAATGGAAAACTTGACTTTCACTTGCTTATCAACAATGATATCCCCATCTTCATTTAGCCAATGAAGTTGATATGGTTTTGGATGGGGAATTGGAGTAAGATCAAGCTTCTCCACCAACCTTGTGCTACAACAATTGCAACAAAACCCACTATCCACAATGAGAGAACAAGCTTTATCAGAAATTTTACACCTTGTGTGAAAAATATTCTCTCTTTGTGAAATGTGAGATTCATTAGGTTGGCTTCCTAGAAGCCTTCTTATCATTAAAAGTTGACCATCGTAAGGATATGCTCTTTCAATTGGATGGTCTTCCTCACTAGTTTCACTATCACTTGAAGTGGTAGAACTAGATTCATCAAGACTACTATAAATGTCTTTCCTCTCAAAATCATGACCTTTTTAGTTGGACATTGAGAAGCTATGTGGCCTCTCCCAAGACATTTAAAACATTTGATGTCACTAGTTTTACTACTAGAAGTGACAACATTTTTAATTTTATCTTTTCTTTTTCTCTCTTTTTCTTGACCTTTACTAAAGATTTTAGAGGAGTCATATTGACCCTCTCTCTTGTAGTCCTTCTTGATATAAGAGCTAGTTTGAGTTTTGCCTTTAAAAGAATTTTTTCTCAAATTTTGTTGTTCCACCCTTATACAAAGTTGGACCAAATCATCAAGGACCCTATAAGGGAGTAACTCAACCCTATCTCTTATATCAAAATTAAGACCACTTAAAAACCTAGCAATGGTCAATCTTTCCTCTTCCCTTATCCCAGCCCTCATGAGATACAACTCCATCTTTTGTCTATACTCCTCCACACTCATGTTCTTTTATTGGAGTCTTTGGAGCTTATCCATAAGCTCCCTGCTATAATAAGAAGGTATGTGCCTTCTTCTCATAGCACTCCTCAATTCATTCCAATAAACAATAGGAGGGTCATTATGAAGTCACCTCTCTCTTTCCAAGGATGTCCACCAATACATAGCTTGTCCTTTGAAAGCTAAGGTGGCTAAGGAAACTTTTATTTCTTCACCTACTTGATGACAAGTGAAGATTTGCTCCACTTTCATTTCCCAGTCCAAGTAGGCATCAACATCCTCTTTTCCATGAAAGTAAGGGAGATCAACCCTTGATTCCCTCACTTTGGGTTCATTAATGACTCTTCTAGGCATGGGTTGGTAATATGCATCAACATTCAAACTACCCACATCCTTTTGGCTTGTAGAGGCATTGGAACTTTTTGTGGAACTCTTTTTACTTTTTCTCTTTTTAAGTTTTTCCAAAAGTTTTGCTTCTTGTTGCTTAATTTTGTTTATCTCTTCCTCAAGAGTAACAGGTTGTACTTCTCTTTCAATCTTTTCTCTTTCTTTTTTAAGTACCTCTTGTTGTCTCCATAGTTTTAGTGCTTCAACCTCCTTAACAATTTGATTAAAACTTTTAGGAGATTCAATGTCACTATCACTTTGAGAAATATGACTCATGATTAAGCAATAAGAAGTTTAAATGCTATGCAAAAGAGATAAAATATTTTTGGTCTTTTCTAGGAACAAAAATAGCACTTGGAAGTCTAAGTGTACAAATTGCACTATCAAGGGAGGTGAGCTACTAAGAGCCACTTAATAACCAAGCCTTTTCAAGTGGAAATCACTAAACTCCCTTGTGGTATTTTCAATTCCACAAAAAGTTTCACAAATTTTTTATGTAGTATACTTTTCACAATTGTTTTTGAAGCTATATAAACGTGAACAAGTAAATTCTACACAATGCTAGTCGAATTAGGACAGTAAAACAAAACAATTAAAGATCAAACAACTCAAAGGAAGCAAGATTAAGCAACTAGTCATTTTGCCCTAAGTGGAAGCTTGAAACATATGAAATTTCCAAGCCACTTCCACTAGTACTACACATGAGTGAGCTACCAAGGTTTAGATATACCTGACCAGCTTCTTAATACTTCCTCCAAGCTTTACAAATTGATTTAAAATACAAGAGAAATTGCAAAAATTTAAACTACACTAGAAAACAATTTGTGGCGGCTTTAGTGACCAATTAGTGACGGATTTGCTGTCCAATTTTGCTAACACTTGTTTAAGTGTTTCAATCCGCCACTAATCCTTGATTTTTATTGTTCCTGGACCCTGCACAATTAACACAACAAATTGGTGAATGTAGGCTCCTCACAAGGTTAATGGAAAGATCTCTCTTGTGAAGGTAGTTTAGGAAAATTTTGGTCACTAAATTAGGTCAAATTTCAAAGTCTTTTGCAACCAATTCTTTTCCTACTTTTTCTTGAGTCAATGTTTGATCCTTAAGCAAGGATTTAAGGCCACTTCCAGCACGGAATTTTTAGTCAAAGAAAATAAGACAAGCAACAAAAGCACAATTTAACAAGCTTATACCAAAAATTGAAGAATAAGTGTTTAAGACAAGACTCAAAGATAGCCAAAAAAATGAAAGCTGAAAAAATAAGACTCCAAAGAAGGCTAGCACTCAATTAGGAAGGTTCCTAGATAGGCACTAGAGTAGATTAACAAAACACAAAATTTGGAAGTAATTGAACAAGTAGAAACAAACTAGTAGTCCAAGGAAATTTGTGGAATCAAGTGTATTTTCCTTAAATTGTTCTTCTCGGCTTTTGCTTCTATCATTGCTTTATATATATTTTTTATTCTTTTCTTTTTCTGAATTGAAAGGTATATTCCAGAGAAGACACTTGCCTTTTGATTCAAATTTTTTTACAATTCCAAAGTATAGAAACCGAGACTACTAGATTGAAAATTTTCAAGTGAAAATGGATGAACTAGTGCACTAGTTTTAGGTTTTAGATTGGATTCTTTTGTTCTCTTGTTTTTTTTTAACTATTTTGAATGCTAATGCTCTGTATTTCTCTGTTTTCCAGCCACAAAAACTTTTAAAATTTGAATCCAAAACAAATAGTGCACTAGAATTAAGATGATTCACTTAAAATTATCAAGTTACACAAAGTTTATTCAAGAGAATTAAGGAAAGTGATTTGAAAACTTAAGTACACAATGGAAACCTAACACTAAGAAATTTGCTAGAACTAATAGCAAATTATGAACTCAAATAGGTAAAACAAAAGCACATATAGGTAGGCACAAAGATTATAAGCAAACCGTGACCAATAGTAGACAAACACAACACAAAAGAAAAAAAATTAGGTTAAACAAGCTATTCTAGGAATTATCAACATATAAGAACTACACATAACTTGCTAAGACAAAACAAAGGATTCAAAAATAAAATCTAATGCAATGTAATGAAGTCCAATCACGGACACATGCTAAGGAAAATGAGAGACTCAAACAAATACAAAAATGCACAAGCAAATAGGTCCTAAATATATTGATTGTGGAAAGAAATTCAAAATACAATCAACCAATGGATCTATGAATAGAATGTTTTCAAAAACTTATAGATCCGAAAGAAACTCAAACAAAGACAAACAAGAACACCACAAACACAAAAACAAACGACCAAAAATTTAAGAACACTTATCTCCAAGAAGAACCTTGCTCTTGATACCAAAATTGATGGCAAAACTAGGAGAAGTGGTAGGTGTTCTCCTCCTTGGATTCGCCTAGGCTTGGACCTCTTCTTTAAAGATGTAGAACCGGATTGAAAGTCACTTGAATGAAGGAAGTTTTTCGGACAAAGGTTACCTAAACTATGGATGGAAGCATCCAAGCTTAAGGAACAAAGGAAAGCTCACTTCAAAAGGTAGGAACTAAGGTGATTTTTCCTAGGGTTTGAAGGTGATGCTCTTGGTGACTCTTGAGGAAATTTGGCAGAATATTGCTCATAAATTTCATATATTCAAAAGTAATTACATGGTGTTGTAAAGGAGGCATTTATAGATCCGGAATTAGGTTAACTTGGCGCCAATGTGGAGGATTCACATGTGGCGCCAAGATTTGAATTCAAATTTGAATTTTGAATTCAAACCTTAACCCACATGTGCATCACCGGTCCCCATGTGCTAAGTATACATCTAGGTTTAATTTAAGTTGCATTTAGGGTTGAATTTGAGTCACACATGTTCAGCCAAAGTGGCGCCAACCATGTGACTCAAAATGCAACTTAAATGCAAGTTAAATTAAACCTAGTTTTGCCTAATCCTTTGAATTAAGAATTCCTCCTTAAATCCTAAACTAATGACCTAAATACAATGGTCAAAGAAATACAATGAATAGGAAAAATTATAAGAAAGAGAATGAGCCCAATATTGGGTATCAAAAGCCCAAAAGCCCATGAAGCCCAATTACAAGCCCAAAGTTCACAAACCCTAATCTATGGTCAAAATACAAGACCAAAAGTAAAGTAAATTCCTATTCTATGAATTTGCAATAAAACATGGTGTCAATCAAGTAAAGCCCAAGTGAGAAGCACCCTAGGCCCACCAAGCCCATTGGGCCCACTAAGCTCTGAAGCAGTCATGTCTTCTAGTATAATCTCCTGGCCATAGCTCTAGTGGTTGGACCCTTGGTCCATGCTCTTCCATCACTTTTCGATACACAAGCCCGCCAGCCTTGAGGAGTGAAGCGATGTAGAGGGTAATACTTGTCTAGGAGGTACACTCGTAATCTTCTCGTAATCTGAAGGCCAAATAGGTTTAGGCTGCCGAGGGTGTCGAACGGGTTTAGGCTACCGAAAGTACCAAATGGGTTCAGGCTGCCGAAGCTGCCGAATGGGTTTAGGCTGCCAAGGCGTAACGAACAGGTTTATGCTGGCAAGACGTAACGAACAGGTTTAGGCTGTTGAGGGTGCCGAACGGGTTTAGGCTGCCGAAGGTGCCGAATAGGTTTAGGCTGTCGAAGGTGTCGAACAGGTTTAGGCTGCCGAACGGGTTTAGGCTGCCGAACGGGTTTAGGCTACCGAAAGTGCCAAATGGGTTCAAGCTGTCGAGGGTGCCGAATGGGTTTAGGCTGCCGAAGGTGTCAAAGGGGTTCAGGCTGCCGAGGGTGCCAAAACGGGTTGAGGCTGCCAAAGGTGTTGAAAGGTTCAGGCTACCGAGGGTGCCGAATAGGTTGAGGCTGCCGAGGGTGCCGAACGGGTTTAAGCTACCGAAGGTGCCAAACTGGTTCAGGTTGTCGAGGGTGCCGAACGGGTTCAGGCTGCCGAAGGTGTCGAAGGAGTTCAGGCTGCCGAGGGTGCCGAAACAGGTTCAGGTTGCTGAAGGTGTCGAATGGGTTTAGGCTGCCGAGGGTGCCGAAACTAGGGATGGTAAATATACCCGTACTCGCGAGTAATACCCGAACCCGTCCCGACTTTGACGGGGAATACCCGGTTTAACCGGGTACGGGTACGGGTATGTACTTACCCGCCCCGTACCCGTACCCGTACACGTCCCCGTTCTCATTTTTAATTTAATACTCACTTTTAATTTAATTATATTTAAAAAATTAATATTTTTTTATGTATGATTATTTATTATAATATGAGATAAAGAAATAACCTAATTATAATTATAATATAATAAAAAATAATTTAAAATATTATTTTTTTACAAAAAATAAAAAATAAAAAAATTTGACGGGTACGGGTACGGTACGGGTATACCCGATACCCGACGGGGATGGGGATGAAAATCTATACCTGACGGGTATTGGGACGGGGACGGGGATGGGTTTAACTCGCGGGGATGGGGACGGGTATCATGAAACCCGTACCCGACCTGCTCCGTTGTCATCCCTAGCCGAAACGGGTTTAGGCTACCGAAGGTGCCGAATGGGTTTAGGCTGCCTAAGGTGCCGAATGGGTTTAGGCTGCCGAAGGTGCCAAACAGGTTTAGGCTACCGAAGGTGCCGAACGAGTTCAAGCTATCGAGGGTTCCGAATAGGTTCAGGCTACCGAAGGTGCCGAACGGGTTCAGGCTATTGAGGGTGCCAAACAGGTTCAGGTTGTTGAAGGTGCCAAATGGGTTTAGGCTGCCGAGAGTGCCGAAATGGGTTCAGGCTTTCGAAGGAGTCTTTCAATGGTAACCGAACGCCGAACTGAGTGACGACTCAATAGGGGAGCCTTTTCAAGAAAACCAAAGGTACATCCTTGGCCGTGTGACGACTCGGGAGGGAAACCTTTTAAGGAAAACTTAAGGTACATCCTTGGCCGAGTGACGACTCGGGAGGGAAGCCTTTTCAGGAAAGCTGAAGGTACATCCTTCGCCGAGTGGCGACTCGGGAGGGAAACCTTATCAGGAAAATCGAAGGTACATCCTTGGCCGAGTGACGAATCGGGAGGGAAACCTTTTCAAGAAAGCCAAAGGTACATCCTTCGCCGAGTGACGACTCGGGAGGGAAACCTTATCAGGAAAATCGAAGGTACATCCTTGGCCGAGTGACGACTCGGGAGGGAAACCTTTTCAAGAAAGCCAAAGGTACATCCTTGGCCGAGTGACGACTTGGGAGGGAAACCTTTTCAGGAAAACCAAAGGTACATCCTTGGTCGAGTGACGACTCGGGAGGGAAACCTTATCAGGAAAATCGAAGGTACATCCTTGGCTGAGTGACGACTCGGGAAGGAAACCTTTTCAAGAAAGCCAAGGTACCTCCTTGGCCGAGTGATGACTCGGGAGGGAAGCCTTGTGAGCGAAATCCGAAGGCACGTCCTTGGCCGAGTGGGTCACTCGGGAGGGAAGCCTTGTGAGAGAAATTCGAAGGCACGTCCTTGGCCAAGTGACGACTCGGGAGGGCATCCTTGTGAGAGAAATTTGAAGGCACGTCCTTGGTCGAGTGACGACTCGGGAGGGAAGCCTTCTGAGTTAATATTCGAGCAAACAGTAAAGAAGAAAGTGCTGAATGAGAGTGAATTGTACTTCATTGATTGGTGTCTCGTTAAAAACCTTGTCGGCCAAAACCTCTTTTCACATATTTATAAGGGTAGAAATGACCGATCAAGGAAAAGAGTGCAACTTTGTGTATACATCATTTCAAACATACATCAGCTTCTCTGTCTTTCCCATAGTTTCAACTCGATCTTGGTTGCAGAAATCAGCTAGCTCTTCCATTTGCATGTACTTGTTGGCTCGTCATCGTAAGTCATCCATGTCGGTCGGTGGCTTCTTGCAGATATTGTTGGCAAAAGGTTCCGGCTTCAACGCTATGGTGAGGTGGTGAAGTGCCACCGCCGGGTTCAGGTCTCGGATTTCCAATGCCAATTTATTTAATCGGCTCATGAAAGTCCGGAGAGATTCCTTATTCTCTTGCCTGTAGACACCCAATTTTGTCTGGGGGCACACAAACAAGGAAATGGACCTCCGTTATGAAGGGAAGGAGCTTCTGAAGTAGGCAAACAAGAAGACAGGACATTAGAAGGCCTAAAGGCCAAATAAGGTGGTTTCAGTAGCCCGGAATGGGCTGTTCCAAAATCAGAACGGGCATTCCAAACCCCGGAACGGGCCGTTTCAATATCAGAACGGGCTATTACAACGTGACTAAAACACCTAAAAGTGCTAGGCTGGAACGGGGCGTTCCAATACCAGAACGAGTCGTTCCAAACAAGTCAAATTTGGAACGGGCCGTTTTGGAAAGGGCAACCCTGTGTTAATTTTCACTCTGGAATGGGCCGTTCCGTTTTCAGAACAGGTCGTTCCAGGGTGAAAAATTTGCACATAATGATTGGCCCAGAACGGGCTGTTCCGAATCCGGAACAGGCCGTTCTAGCCCCTTCTGATTCCTATAAATAGAGGCCTCGGGCACAGTTCATCGGGCGGCCAGAGAAATTTCGAATAAGACTCCTTTGAGCACGAAAATTCTCTATCTCTCTCCATTCTATTATATTTCTTGAGATTTGTGTCGCATCTCTATATTCTCTCTCCCTCCTATTGTATTTCTTGAGATCTATGAGACATACTGTAGTGTGAAAGGTCGCCACAAAGCACTTTCTCCATATTTGAAGATTCAATAAAGCTTGTTCAAGAGGTATTTCATTCAATCTTCTTCTCTTCCTTTTATTTCTCATCTTTATCTCTTTTTTTGTTATAATAAACGTCATAATGTAGATATTTTAGGGTTAATCGCTTAATTTATATTTTAAGCATGTAAATAAATATTAATAAAGGGGATTTAATATTTAATTTATTAATTCTTATCATGTTAACTTCATCATAGGGTACCGATTGAGGGTGTTGTAGGGGTGTTTAATACCTTTCCTACATGTAACTAACCCCCGAACTCAATTCTGGTTATCAAGGTCATAGTTGAATCTTTAAAAACCTTTTCTTTTTTCAATGTTTTGAGTAAAATATTGGTGGCGACTCCATGAACCTATTTTCAAAAAACCATTAATTAAGGATTAATCTGGTGTCCGGGCATTCCTTAATTAATGAGACTTTTAAAAGGATGTCTAAACTATATGTCGCGAGATCAGAAATTTTCGGGTTGCGACATTGTCGAATGCTCACCAATGCCAGGGGGGTCAATTGATGGGGCCGGCTAGTGGCGAATTGAATGGTAAATTGGGAGGCCAACGTGTTGAAACACTACAAGAAAAACTGTTATTATCTACGGAATATTATCTACGGAAATTTTTCCATAGATAACATTTAATTATCTACGGAATATTATCTACGGAATTTTTTTGTAGATAATATTTAATTTTCTACAGAATATTATCTACGGAATTTTTTCCGTAGATAATGTCCAGTTATCTACGGAAATTTTCGTAGATAAGTTATCTACAGAAATTTCTGTAGATAACTTATCTACGGATATTTCCGTAGATAAATTCCGTATGTAAAACATATTTATATTATCTTTATATTTTTATTTATTATAAAATAATTAGAATATTTAATTTAACATCATTAAAAAATATTCATTATAAAATTTATTCTTTTTTAGTTTAATTATTTATTATAATACTTTTTAGTTACCATATTAACCAAAAAATTATTTTTAATTAAAATATATTTAAGAATTTTAGTTAATTCATTATCATTCACTCACTTTATTAAAAAGTGATAAAATATAATTAATTTTTAATTAATTTAATAAAATAAAAACTTTAAAATATATATCTAAAAGCTGTAACAATTTCTTAAATACAAATATTTAATTAATTAATTTTAATATATACTAAATTTAATATTAGAAAATTTATAAATATTTGTTATAATTTTTTATTATATCTTTTTGATTATGAAAGATAGTAAATAAAATCTAAAATCTGTATGAGTTTGTTTGATAAAAATGTTTAAATAATTTTAATATATAATAAATTTAATATCAAAATATTTACCTGGATTTGAGTTATGATTTTTATAATCTTTTAATTTAATATTGGATTTCTTTTGATTATGAAAGATAGTAAATAAAATCTAAAATCTGTATGAGTTTGTTTGATAAAAATGTTTAGTTGATTTTAATATATAATAAATTTAATATCAAAATATTTACATGGATTTGAGTTATGATTTTTATAATATTTTGATTTAATATTGGATTTTATTTATTATAAAACATAATAAATAAAATCTAAAATCTGTAGCAATTACTTTGATACAAATATGTAATTAATTTTAATATTTAATAAATTTAATATCAGAATATTTATTATAATTTTAGTTATGATTTATATAATCTTTTGATTTAATATTAAATTTATTTTGATTATAATATTTTAATTTATTTTATTTGAAATATCTGTTAACATATTTTTTTATTTTTATAACTTAGTTTTGTGATAAACGAAATTTGTTTTGAACCTTCTTCTTGCCCTAGCAGAGCTCCTTCTCTTCTCTGTTAAAGGGTTCCAACACTCCCTCGCCGGCCACCACAACTCCTTCTCCGTTAAACCATTCCAGCAGTCCCTCGCCGGCCACCACACCTCCAGCTGTGTTAAATCGTTCCAACAGTCCCTCGCCGACCACCACACCTCCTTTTATTAGGTATTTTATGGCTTCTCTGCTCTGTTTCATTCTGCTCAATTTTTTCATTCTACTTTGTAAAAATAAGCTTCGTTCAGCATTTGTAAAAATTATTTCATTATTAGAGTATATGTTTTTGTTGCTTGTTTTCGGAGGGACCACTATACCTTCTGCTTGTCTCTTCAAAATGTGTTTGTACGGTCTTCAACATTGGTTCTCGGAACCATTACATTAATAAAACATCGTGCGCGTTCTTGTATACTCTTGATGGTGACTGGAATCTGTCATTACATCCATCTAACTGTGTCTTTCAATACATGGCTGATTTGTTATCAATCTAAATTATAGTATATCCA
Source organism: Cajanus cajan (assembly GCF_000230855.2). NCBI lineage: Eukaryota > Viridiplantae > Streptophyta > Magnoliopsida > Fabales > Fabaceae > Cajanus > Cajanus cajan. Next base: position 47,839,224 of record NC_138525.1, read on the forward strand.
ATTAACTAGTTTCCCCCCCCAAATTTTTCGTCATTGTTCTAGCCAAATTGCTTATAGATTGTTGTCTTCTTTGGTGAAACAAATTCAACTTTAGCTGTTGTTTGAGTTATACCCTCTTCTTTGATTAGCATGAAAAAAATTACTGCCAAATAAAATAAAGTTCTCTTGGAATCATTGGACTACATGTTCAATCACTATCTGCAACTGTAAAGCCTTGAAGTTTCGCATGTCAATGTCACCGTTATTCTTCATATACATGATAGATACATCATATCTTGTTTGCTGTATAAAGAATTTGAATTAACGAAAATTTTTAAGTAGATTTCCACTAAATATCAAATCTGACCTGGTAGGTATAATAAGTTTCCAATCAAATTTCTACAGACAAAACCATAACCTTGGAGTCATCTTAAATTTGAGAAGTCCTTTCGTATTAGTGTACCTATTGGTTTGCTCTTTTCCGTACGTAACTTCTTCAACATTTCTATAGCACACTAATTACTTATCCTATAGGAAATTCTAATCTTACAAATTAATAGGAAATTCTAGTTTCAAAGACATATTCTAAAGTTACATATTAGAATATTTTATTGGGAAGATGAATTTATATTTCCGTGCTATTGGATTGATTATGATTCCAAAGAAAAGTACTTCATCTCTCTGAGATCAAACTTCTGGAACTCGATCTCCATATCTAACTTGAACTACTTTTCATTCCTCAGTTTTTATACTTATATTTATTTAAGCTTTCATTCTGCTCTGCCTCACAATAGAATTTGTAAATAGAAGAGGTATTGAAGTGAGTTCATATTTTCACTTTACAAAGCCCTGCAGATGGTGTAAGCAGATTTAGAACAAGTAAAATAAGTCTTGTTGATCTAGCTGGGTTAGAACGGCAAAAATTAACAGGTGCCGCAAGAGACCGTTTGAAGGAAGCTGGCAATATTAATATATCACTTTCACAGCTCGGGTATGGTTTAAAATGTGTGTCTATACATTGATATTTGATATCAGAGTTGAAATACAAATTACAATCAATCACAAATAATGACTAGCTTTAACTTTTGTGTACCATATTTAATGGAAAACATAAAGAAAAGATGAATTCAGTTTTACTTTATCTAGATGATATATCCATCCACATTTTCATCACCCCAGAATTTGTTTTTTTTTTTTACTTTTGTTTTGTGTCTTTTGTGAACTTGATTGCAATTGTTCCGTTTTTGTGCATAACATTCAAATGATAGATTTCTCACATATCATTTACATAAGATGAGATCTCAGTTTTGTAGATTCCATTCTCTTAATAATTGAGAAAAAGGTGAAGAAGAAGCAGTTTTGGTTTCTGCATAATGTCAATCACTATATATATTAATTGGAATGTGATTTACACTTGGAGGGAAATAAGTGAAAGAAATCATGTAATTAATGACCGGTAATATTGATTTCAAGTTATATTTATACAATTATGTTTAATAGTACAATCTATATATAATAATCATATCTGATTTTTGTGTGTTTAGTTATGCCTTGTAAATAGAAGCTAGTTATAACTTTGAGCATGACTTAGCCTATGGAGTAGGGACCCTAACAATAACATTGTTTAATACAAGACAACAAATTCCCAACCATTTCAACATATATGAATAAGACCCATTAGACTTATTATTTTGGAAAAGTCAATCTGCAAGTGCAAATTTGATGGTTGGATCAAAATTGGGAAACCAGAATTGCCTAATTAAAAATAGGAAGACCGGAATTGTTTTATAGGTTAACTGCATAAGTAATATAATATGGAATTTGAACTTTGAAATATCTCTAATCTATCTGCACATATACTTGCTACATGATAGGTATATTTCTTCCCTTTTCTTGTGGCTTTTCTTTGGTGGTCTGCCATGGACTTTTTCAATGCAAAAATACTTTTCTCTTTTTGGACCACTAGGATGCCATTGTACCAATCTCAAATTTGCTTGTTCATGTCAGATTTGTGAATGTTCACTTCTGTTTGCTCGGCTAGAAGTGCTTAACATAAATCTGTGGAAGCTAATTTCAAATATGTGTATATTAATAATGAAGTATTGTACAGAATTACTATGGTAGCCTGGTTTGCATAATTCCAACAATAGTATAATATAAAACATGAAATAATAGTATAATATAAAACATTAAGATAGCGTTGGCCAATTGCATGGGCACATGGTTCTGAATGACTTTAAACTGGTTAAAAACCAGTTTACCCCAACAGATTTGAATATAGCGTTGGTATGCAAAGGGCATATGACAATATATTTAAATGTTATTAATATATAGAAGATGAATTCCATTCCAACACCTTTCTCTTTCCATGTTCTAATATATTTGTTATAAATATACAAAACATGAATTCTATACCAGCAAGTCGTCAATGGATGTATGATAGAATGTATATGGGGAGAAGAGGTTTAAAGGAATCTTTTGTACACGGGGTTGAAGAGTTTATAAGAATAGCTTGTCAACAACAAAGCTATATTAATGAAGGGAAACTTAGATGTCCATGTGCTAAATGTCAGTCCACAAAGATTGATGGTGTTCATACTATGAAGGTTCACCTTTTCAAGTATGGGTTCATGCCGAACTACTACATTTGGACTGATCATGGTGAAGAGATGGAAAATGTTGACAATAATCTCATAGGTGCTTCAAGTATTGGTATAAATGCGACCGAAAGTGAAACCTCTAACTCAATGCATGATATGATGTGTGATGCTCTTAGGCAACATGGGGCATTTGACATACTAGAAAATAATAACGTGGAAGAGCCTCCGAATGAAGAAGCACAAAGATATTACAATCTTTTATCTGAGGCAAATTGTCCATTGTATGAAGGATCATCAGAGTCTAAGTTATCAATGTGTGTAAGACTTTTAGCATGCAAGTCTAATTGGAATGTTCCCGATCAATGCGTCAATTTTATAACAAAAATGTTGTTGGATGTGACTCCTGTGAATAGATGTTTGCCCAAAAATTACTATGACGCTAAAAGATTAGTGTCAAAATTAGGACTGAGTGCTAGAAGGATAGATTGTTGCGTACAAGGCTGCATGTTGTTTTATGACAATGATTATGGGAAAAATGATGGTGCATTATTGCAGTGCAAGTTTTTTCATATGCCAAGATATCGTGATCGCAACACTGGATCAAGCACAAAAAACTAGTTCCAGTGAAGACAATGTTTTATTTGCTAATAATTCCAAGGTTACAACGACTGTTTGCATCAATGCAAACAGCTGGGCATATGTGTTGGCATTATCAAAATAGAAGTACCTCTGGTGTTTTACGTCATCCCTCAGATGGTGAAGCCTGGAAGCACTTTGATCGAGTGTATCCAGATTTTGCAGCCGATCCTCGCAATGTACGACTTGGTTTATGCTCAGATGGGTTTAATCCATTCATTCAATTAACAACTCCACCTTATTCTTGTTGGCCGATAATTGTAACCCCATACAATCTTCCCCCTGAAATGTGCATGACAAAACCATTTATGTTTTTAACTTGTCTTATACCTGGTCCATGGAATCCAAAGGCAGCTATTGATGTGTGTCCAAACGTATGACATTTCAAAGAAGCAAAATTTTATGATGAAGGCAACATTAATGTGGACTATTAATGACTTCCCTGCATATGGCATGTTGTCTGGTTGGGGAACTCAAGGTAAATTGGCATGTCCACATTGCATGGAGCATTCTAAAGCCTTTACATTAGAGAGTGGCGTTAAAAATTGTTGGTTTGACTCACACCGAAGGTTTTTACCCACCAGTCATGCATTCAGGAAGAACAGAAAAACGTTTATAAAAGGCAAGGTTGAAACTAATGCGCCACCACCTACATTGACACCGGATCAAGTTTGGCAAAGAGTTAGGAATTTACCTTTAGTAATAGAAAATCCTAGCTTGCCTAGGTTACAAGGATACAGGGAGTCACATAATTGGAGGAAAAGAAGTATATTTTGGGATCTTCCTTATTGGAAAGATAATATTTTGAGACACAATCTTGATGTGATGCACATTGAGAAGAATTTCTTTGATAACATATTGAACACTGTTATGAATGTTAGTGGTAAAATGAAAGACAATGAGAAGGCACGGATGGACCTAGCTTTGTATTATAGTCGACCTGACTTGGAAATGAAATTGTAGCTGAATGGGAAAATGTTAAAGCCACAAGCAAATTACACTTTACCTATAAAGGAATCAAAGATACTTTGTCACTGGATAAAAGAACTCCGAGTTCTGGATGGTTATTCATCCAACTTGGCAAGATGTGCTGATGTCGAAAAGGGAAGGATGCATGGCATGAAAAGCCATGACTGCCATGTTTTCATGGAGTGTTTACTTCCTATTGCATTCAGTTCATTGCCAGTGCATGCTTTAAATCCACTAACTGAAATAAGTCATTTCTTCAAAGACTTGTGCTCTACCACATTGAAGGTTGAGGATTTGGATAGGATGGAACTAAACATTCCAATTATTCTTTGCAAATTGAAAAGACTATTCCCCCCCCCCCCCCCGCATTCTTTGATTCAATGGAACATCTACCTATTCACCTTGCATATGAAGCACGACTTGGTGGTCCAGTTCAATATAGGTGGATGTATCCATTTGAAAGGTACTACAATTATCATACTATTGTATATAACTAGTATTGTTCAATGTTTATGAACCCTAACCTATTCATATAATTTTATAGATTTATGGGAGATTCTAAGCGATCAGTGAAAAATAAGGCGAGGGTTGAAGGATCGATATGTGCATCTTACATACATCGCGAAACAACTCATTTTTGTTCTCATTATTTCCACAACTCCACGTTGTCATCGCAAAGTTGTAGAAATGAATTGGAAACTGAAAGTGATAGGTGTCCATCATCGTTGTCCATATTTAATCAACCAGCTCGTCATTCTGGGAAGCAAAAATCTCATTGGTTAAGCCAGCAACAATGGAATTCAGCCCATGTTCATGTTTTGATCAATTGTACAGAAGTTAAACCATATCTTGAGTCAGTATTTTCCAACAATTGATTTTGTAGTATAGTAAATAAAACTTTCTTTTTGAACTGACCACCTCATTCATATTTTTTGATAGTTCATTCCTACAATTAGAACAAATAAGTGAATCAACAACTCCTTCTCACATACATGATGATTTCCCCAAGTGGTTTAAGGATCATGTACGTAGCACAAAATTTATTGTACTTTAACATTACTTATATAAAACATAACAAATACTTTGTTGAATATTGTAGGTTTACAATGAACCTATAAGCGTCAGAAACCAACACTTGAGAGAATTATCACTTGGCCCGTTCATTGAGGTTAAAGAATGGCACACTCTATATGTGAATGGCTATAAATTTCATAACCATGAATGGAGTCAAGGTAAAAAGACAATAAACAGTGGAGTTTATGTCAAAGGGCTTACTAAGGAGGTGATGATGACTTCTATGGGGTCATCCAACACATATATGAACTAGAGTACAATAGTTCAAGTTCTCCCAAGAAAGTCATGCTATTTTATTGTGACTGGTATGATCCATCACGAAGAGGTACAAGAGTAGATCCCAAATATAATGTTGTCAATATTCGCATGGACAAAAGATATGTGGCATATGATCCATTTATTATTGCTCATAATGTAAGGCAAGTTTATTATGTCCCATATCCAGCATCACGAATAGATAAACGCGGTTGGTGTGTGCCAATTAAAACAAAGCCTAGAGGTCGTATAGAATGTCATGTGGAGGACGATGTACCGTACCAAGTAGACCAAGTATCACACGTCAATGAAGTCATAGAAGTAGAACCTATTTTAGGCTTCCAAGATTCACAAATTCTTGTTGAAGAAGAAGATGAACCATCCGAGATACAACCAGTTCATTTGGAAGAACATATTCAACAAGGGGAATTTGAAGACAATGATTTGGAGCAACATTATGATGATGAAGAAGGAGAATTTGAAGACTATGATTCCGAAGAGGACAATGAAGAAATGGAGATGGATAATGAGAATTCTGATTCGTCTGACTAGGATTATAACTATTATAGAAATTGTGAGTAGGCAAATATCATGTTCAATTGTAACATCAATGTTTAATTAATATTTATATAAAACCAATATATATTGTTTCTCGTAGTAATCACTTGATATTTGCATTGTTTTAATTGCTACATAGTATTTAATTATAATTTTTTAAAAACCATTAGGTAACATAATCATGTTTAATTCTATGTTGTGAAATGTTTAAATATTGAATCACCACAATTTGTTAAATTGTTTTTTTGCAGATAATGGCATCAGGAGGTGCTGATAAGTTTCCCCAATGTCCTTCACTTGGTGGCAACAAAGGAAAAAAAGGGAAAAAACCAAGGTATGTTCTTAGACTACCTAAACAAACAACCCAGCCACTTGTAGGTTTAGAGCCCATAACTCCTCAAACTGAAATCCCTGCACCCATGCCTCACCAAACAGAAGTTACTACGAGCACACCTCCCCAAACCCAAAATTCTAGAACCATACCTCCTAACACCCAAATTGCTACACCCCCATTACCCCAAACCCAAAATGCTGAACCCACATGCTACCAAAAACAAAATCAGTTACCTTCTTCTAGAGCTTCACATTGTGAACCTAGTAGCAATGCATCACCAATGTCAGTACCCTCCAGACTTTTTGAAATTCCTACTGGAGATGAAGAGCAAGTGCCCAACAATGATACATCACCATTCAAAAATAAAGATCCACCAGCTGGGTCTGTTCTTCCAATGATTGAACCTTGTAATGATGGTTAAAACTTATAATTTTTGCTTTCTAAATCCTATTTTTTCTTCATTGAACAGATTTAATTTTTTTTTCCTCATTAATTAGGTTTTATCCAAGCAGAGTAGCATCTAAGGCAATCACATTGACTATTAAGCAACAATTTGTTGAGCCATGGATGACTTGGGGTGCAATGACGGAAGAACAAAAAGATATCTTCTGTCAGCGTTTTAAGGTACATAATTTGTTTATTATCATTCTCTTCTAAAGGGATTACGTTAAATGCACTAAGTTTGTAGTCATCAACAATTTAACTGCTTCCTTATTCTATTAATGCAGAAAAAAGTTTCATGGAAACCTGAACATGAAGAGAAAATAAAAAAAATATTTCACACAAAAACATCTCATAGGCTTTCTGAAATGTTCAAGAAAGCTCGTCAAATAAACAAGAAGCCTGATTGGATGTTTTATACACTTTGGCAGAGTTTGATTGCCCAGTGGATGGCCCCAGAATTTAAAACAAAGAGTATCCAAGCTCAAAAAAATAGAGCATCTGAGAAAGGTGGAAGTCTGCAAACAGGTGGCTCCATCACCCATCACGAGCATGCTATGCGGATGGTAGTTACATTAAACTAATATATTTATTTAATATAATTTTAGAAATATGATGATTAACTATTTATACAATTATAGTCACAAGAGTTGGGTCGGCTTTCACATGTTGATGAGTTGTTCCACCCAACTCATGTACAGAAGTTTACGGGTGATTTTGTTGACCAAAGATCTAAGCGAACATATGTGAGTTATTTTTTTCGTATTATTGCTTTATTCTTTTCAATTTTAATCATCTTTGATAAATGTCACTTCTAAACATCTTTATTTGTGAAATAGGATCAATTTGAGACTATATTTAATCAAGCTAGGTATGAGGCTGCATCTTGTACGGGAGGTTCTGAAACGTCTTCTATGGACCCAGTTCAGGAAGAAAGACTCCGCAATAAGAGTTGGATTATTGCTGCTGGTGGGGTTACAGACAAAAAAAACTTTATGGGGTTGGAAAAGTCACTCCTCCATCGACATTGGTGGATACCTTCACAGATATATCTTCTGCTCGTGCTACTGAAGATTCAGACAAAATTATTCAATTGGAAGAGCAAGTTCGTAAGTCTAGGGAAGAGGCTCGTCAATCTAGGGAACAAAATGAACGCTTGCAACGCTAGTTTCAATCCTTGTTCAATGTTGTTCTACCTCTCCTACCTTCTGATACACAACATATTTTGCAACAATAAGTGGATCAACAATTTCATGACAACCACGATGACCAACAACCACCACCTACTGGACACTATGGAGATGACTATTAGTTAGATGTTTTTTTTAGATTATGGATCCACAACTATTTAAATATTTTATTATGTATAATTTTATGCAAAAATAGTCTTATTTTACACTATGACATGGAAACTAATTATGCATAATTGCTATGGGTATTTAGATTTTAAAGATGTTTGATTTCATATTGTGGTTATAGGATATTTAAAGAAACCTGAGAAGTGATTTTATTAATATTTCTAACCATGTAAAACTATTTATAAAGATTGGTGTGGAAAGGTAAACAAAACAATTCATGCTATGTTGAAATCAATTATCTACGAAAATTTCCGTAGGTAAGTTACCTATGGAAATTTTCGTAGGTAACTTATCTACAAAAAAAACTCAATTTAGCCACCGAAATTAGCGACCGATTTTTTTCCGTCGCTAATAGCGACATAATTAGCGACCGAATCTGATTTGGTTGCAAATTTTATTTAGCGATCAATTTAGCGACCGAATTTTTAGTGGCAAATAAGCGGTCAATAAATCGGTCGCTAAAATTATAATTGTTGATTAAAATAGCGATGGAACCGTTTCGGTCGCTAAAAAAATAAAAATATTATTATTTATAATAATTTTAGCGACCAAATTAAAATCAGTCGCTAAAAAAATAAATAAATAATTATTATTTATAATAATTTTAGCGACCAAATTAAAATCGGTCGCTAAAAAAATAAAATATTATTATTTATAATAATTTTAGCGACCAAATTCAAATCAGTCGCTAAAAAATAAAAGTATTATTATTTATAATAATTTTAGCGACCAAATTAAAATCGATCGCTAAAAAAATAAAAAAAAATATTATTGTTTATAATAATTTTAGCGACCAAATTAAAATCGGTCGCTAAATGTAAATTTTTTTAAAAATTTAGAAATATATTTCTTTTAAATGAAAACAAATATAAAAATATATAATATTATTTTTATAATAATAAAAATATTAATGATAAGAAATAAAAATTAATACCCTCCCAATAAAATTAATTTATTTTTTAAAATAATACAAATTATATAATTTAAAATAGATAATTAATATATCATGATGTATTTAAAAAATGAGAAACATAATGCTATAAATGAAAATTAAATAATAATCTTTTTAATTGAATCTTTTTTTAAAAAAATAGACTAATTTAAATAATAATTTATCTAGAAAATTTATTTATTTTTCTCTTGAGAAATTTATTTCTCTTTTACTATGCTTAATATTTTATTACATTATTAGATAATATGAAAATACATAATTTATTGTGCTTTCCAATTTTGTTAAGATAAATAAACTTCTTTTCATAAATCTTATTTTATTTTTATTATTATTTTCAAAATTGACTTAAACATCTAGTTCAATTGATATAAACACGTTAGTTCATTAAATTAAAAATAATTGGCTTATATAAGGATTAATAAAAATTTATCAAACAAATATAAAATTGATAAAATATAATTAATGTTCCATTATTTTAATAAATAAAAATTATAAAATAAACTATATATATAAATATATACACCAATAACACATGAGATTAATTATTGAAAATACGTTATACCATCTATCTTCGATTATGTTCGTACTACTTTGGGTAGATATCGCTTATTTGAGGAGACATGATTCTATTATTATATATGATTATGATCCCACTATGGAAAACTGATTCAACAACAACCATATTTTGAAATATTTTTATTTTTTTAATGATAAATTAATTTTTAATATAAAAATATTTATTTAAAATATATCTAATTATACAAATATATTTTAAAATTATATTAATTAGATATGTATATAATAGTTTATCTTAAAAATCAATTCATTTAGATATTATAAAATATTTATTTTAAACATCAATTAAATAATACCTTGCTACTTATTTATTTAAATATTTATAAATGAATATTACATTAACTCCATTGATTATTTTAATCCTTGTCTTTAATTTTATTATATATAAAAATTATTTACCTAATATATTTTGAAATTATTTTCATGAATCTTGTTTTATTTCAATTGATATTTTAAAAGTTAGGCTTAATCATTCGATTCAATTGATATAATCGTGCTAGTTTCATTGTTTAAAAGCAATTGACTTATACAAAAATTAGTAAGAATTTGTGAAACAATTATAAAATGAAATATTTTTTAGTAATTTAAAAAAATTATTATCCTTTGATTTTAATTTACTCATAGATGTTCATAGTATTTAACTTATGATATATACACCTCCTTTTTATTACAATTACACCTACTTTGTTTAAAAAGGCTAAAATTGCTGATAATAGAGCTCGAATACATACAAATACTTACGTGCGGAGAAAATCTTAAGTCTTCCCCCTTAACTAATTGGGCAAACCACCCGCTAGTTCTTTTTTGTCAGTTTTTAATACATCACAATACGTTTCCTTGCTTTTTTCTCTATCAAATAGAATACGTGACTGTTTTAACGGAGTTTTTTTTTATTCGAACATTTATTTTAAAGTTTCATGTTGAAATAAAATTCCAACACAAATTAACATATTTTATAACTAATATCTGGTTTTAAACTTGATATGAAAATATTATGATATAACTTGATAAGATTTTAAATTAGTATTTTATTAATGATTGATAATTAAAAAATAAAACAAGGATAAATACATTTTTTGAATTTTATATCTTAGATTTAAGATGAATAAATATATTAAGTTAATTAATAATTTATTTAAAATGTTAAAATTTAATTTAGAAAAATAATATTTTAAAAGAAAAGCGTTATAATAACACAGGTGTAACTTTTACTAAGTATTACATCGCTCAATAACTTTATATTAAATGTGAATTTTATAAATTCAACCGTTAGATTGAAAGTTTTTTACTCTTAGATCATATATACAAAATTTTACATGAATTCAAGATGATTTGATACTTCACTCTTGTAAAATAAAATTGACGTAACATATACATTTTAAAATATATTAAAATATATATGAGCACTTTGATTACCTTCAAGTTGTTGTTCAATTTTAACAAAACTTGAAATAAACATATAAAGTGATATGAACTTTCAATTTAACGGTTGGATTTACAAAATTCACATTTAATATAAAGTTATTGAACAATGTAATAGTTAGTAAAAGTTATATCAGTGTTATTATAACCCTTCTCATTTTAAAATATAAAAATTATTATTTAAAATTTTAAATTTATAATAGATAATTTAAATTGTATCATTATATTAATTTTAAATAGAAATAAGTAGATTGTTAATTATAAAAGTAAGTATATATAAATAAAGATTAATTAAATATAATATAATAATTATTATTAGTAATATAATTATTAAATATATTATTATATTTTTATAACGGTTCGGATACACCGAAATGAGAGGGATCCAAAGATAGTATAAGTATGAGATTGTATATTTGAGGATGACTTAAATGAATTAATTTGTACTACCTATACTGACAATATACATATGCCTTTCTGTAGCTTATCTCATAAGAACTCCACAGTTAAGCGTGCTTGACTTGGAGTAATATAGGGATTGGTGACCTTCTGGGAAGTTTCCCAAAAATTGTGTAATTAAGGACAAAACATGCTGAAAAGTGAAGTATTGTGAAATAGAATCCTTGAGAGGCCAAATATGAGTATTTCGTAGTGACCAAATTTGCAACGTCTATAAAATTTAATAAAATAAAATAAAAATCTTTAACGACCGATTTAGCGATCGATTTATTCGGTCACTATTTGGTCCCCATACACTTCAGCGACTAAAATCATTGCAACCATTTTGCGACCGAAATTTTTGGTCGCTAAACCAAAATTTTCAGCGACCGAAAATTTTTGGTCGCTATATAGCTTTGCGACTAGGGTTTTTGCGACTACTTAAATTCGGTCGCTAATTCGGTCGCTAAGGCAAATAGCGACCGATTTTAGCAATTTAGCGACCGATTTTGGTGGTCGCTAAATCCAATTTTTTTTGTAGTGTTAGTGCTCGCCCTTTCAAAGATGTTGGGAAGATCCGACATAAAGTAGTGTCATCATCAGTTGTGCTGAGAGTGACTTGGGTGAGAAAAATGTCCACATGCTCGTCGGGATCAGACATTCTGTCATACTTGTCCAATGGGAGGGACTTCCAGTGGTCGAGGAGGGAGGTTTGCATGATGTTTGGTGTGAATGGGTGTCGGTGTGCCCCGACCGGTGTGGTGTGGATCGGTTAGGCAGGGGTTTGGGCAGCCGAAGCATGATTGCCTAGGGCGATGGCTGAGGTATGAGGGAGAGAGGTGTGGTGTCCGAGTGAGTGGAATGACCCCTGGGTGTGCGTTCGGGTCGGCTCGGAGAGCTTCCATGTGGGGTCTTGGTTCTTCAAGGCAGCATTCTCTTCCCTCAAGGTGGCCATTTCCCGCGCATCTTTTTCTCTCTATTGTTTCATGGCGGCCATCTCCTCCTTTAACTGTCGTACCATCTCCGACAGGTTCGTCTCATCAACCACTTCGACGTGGTCCTCATCAGATCGGTGTTCCTCTTCGGATCGGTGGTCTTCAGTGTTGGTCTTCCTTGTCTTTGCCATAGTGCTATCACTCAGTTTATCTTCTTAAGTCTCTCGGTTTGGCCCCACGGTGGGTGCCAAAATGTACCTGTCTAAGGGCACACTCGTAATCTTCTAGTAACTGGAGGGCCGAACGAGAGCTCCGAACGGTTGCTTCAGAAGGGGGGAGATACCTGCAAAAGGCACTCTAACGCTCAAGTCAAGACAAGCACGATTCTCAAGAGTAATAAATGAACAGTGCATACCTCGTTTTACGTGACCTATTTATACTACCTGTCATGGGCCTTGAACATGGTGGGCCTCTTCTAACACTTACCAAATTAGGTAATACGGTGTTAATCGGTTGATTATGCCTTAATCGTGCATTTGTCCTTGTTAATCATGATCATCGTCCTAATCGTTGCCTGGCCTTCTCGGCCGTTGGCCGAGCCGAGAGGTAAAGGGTTGGAGTTGCCCTTCGTTCTCGGCCTTTTGTCAGGCCGAGGGGCTACTGAAGAGTAGAGCCAGTTATGTTGTCCTAGTGTTGGGTTCTACCGGTCATTGACCGTTCTGAGAGGTGTATGATCGGAGTTACCTGTTGGTTTCGGCCTTTTACCAGGCCGAGACACTGATAAGAAGGTTAACTAATAACACAGCCCTGGCTAAGCCACTGATGGTCTTGTAAGTTTGTTATTACGGTCATTGCCGTGTCCGAGAGTCGTCTCGGTGGTTGATAGGCTATCACATGTCGACCCACGTGGCCAATAGGACCCTTCCGGTACAGTATTGTTAGAAACTATCATGTAGTACATGAATATATGTGTTGATTAATTTATAATGTTGATGGATATATGTCTTTTACATATTAATTTCTTTCATTACAAGTTGGGTATAAAAATCAAAAGAAAGAAAGAAAAACTAAAAAAAAAATACATTTTACATCAATTCTTTCATAAACTGATGTAGAAAGTGTTTAACGTACTACAGTGGCTGGTAGGGGAACCAATGTAGTTTTGTGCACTTTTACATTGAGTTTGAAATTGATGTTAAATGTCCCATAAATTCTACATCGTCTGAATCCACCTCAGATGTAGAATTAAACAAGTTGATGTAGAATGTCTTTCTTGTATTAGTGATTTTATAGGGACCAAAAATATATGTAAACCTTATTATTTTTATTTCTTTCAAATATTTTCTTAATTTGAATTTTAAATACTAATGTATTATCATATGCAAGATATTTTTTAATAATCTAAAATTTAAGAATATTGTAATCTGAATCAATATTAAATTTAATTTCAAACTTAACACATCATATTAATAAAACAATGTATTAATTTTGATAATTAATTTCATAATTTTATAAATATTATCTTTTTAATTTAATATAATTGAATATTAATTATTAAAAATAAAAATAAATATCTATTATTTTAATTTATTTATTTTTTTACATTATTTTTAAATTTATAAATATTTGTACAAATGCTTACAAAACTTACTAACATTATGTTTATCCAAATGGAATTAACGTCAAATCTCTTAAACAAATTCTTAATTTCAAGTTTTTTTTAAGTAAAATAAAATATGATTAGAAAGAATATAAAACTAACATAAATTACCAAACTTGATTATCATCGATTTAAAACTTTTTACACCAAGATGAGCTTTAAACTCCATTATCAAAATCTATTATCATTATTATTAAACCGAGATAATGAGTTTAATAAGGAATATTAGTCTCCTTGTAGTAAATCAAGATTTGAATCCCATCTCAAATGAAGTGTCTACATTTAATGTATAATTGTGTCTCGAACATGATTATTTTAAAAAAAAAATTACATGTGAGAAAATTAATATATATATATATATATATATATATATATATATATATATATAATATTTAAATACTTTAATATTTCAAACACTTCAATAACTGCCTACAATTTTTCTAATCTTTCTCTCCGATCACATCATAATTCACATACCGTTTACATTAATCATTTATCTCTTTTAAACTTTTCTCTCTTTCTAAATGTATATTAGAATATTAGGTGTGTCAAAAATATTTTGGTACGAGAGGATTAGAAACACACTTCTCCTGTTAATACACTTTCTTAATATTAGTCCGAATAAATATGTTTGCTACTACAGACAGATGGTGACAATAATATTGTTTAGTCGCATATATAACAACTGCAAGAGTCGACTTGGCTTTCTTCACTCATCTCTCCCTATTCCTCTTTCTTTATTAACCATCTCTCTCACACACACATCACACAACCTCACCTCTTCCTCTCAAAACCCACAACGATCGATTAAAGCTAGTGCCCAGTGCCCAACGCCAACATGAGTTCGACTCCAACAACCTACGAACTAGATTCAGTTAACTCAGTTTCGGATTCCCACGCGCCAAAGGAAATAGAGTGGCACATGCTGGACAAGTCCAAGTTCTTCATCCTGGGAGGAACCCTATTCTCGGGCCTCTCCGCCGCACTCTACCCCATCGTGGTGCTAAAGACACGTCAGCAAGTCTCCTCCGCTAAAATCTCCTGCCGCCACGTGTCCCGCTCTACATCTCCACTCTCGAACTCACCAAGACCAACGTCGCCGCCTCCGCCCTCGGCTCGGGCTTCTCCGACGCCTCCGCCGCCGCCATGGGCAGCGCCGCCGGGGGAGTGGCGTCCGCCACCGCCGCACAGATAGTGTGGACCCCGGTGGACGTGGTGAGCCAGAGACTGATGGTGGAACGCAACAACAACTACCGCAATGGGTTGGACGCGTTTAGGAGAATCGCGTGCGTGGAGGGGGCGAGGGGGTTGTACCGGGGGTTCGGGGTTTTGGTGGTGACTTACGCGCCGTGCAACGCGGTGTGGTGGGGTTCGTACTCGGTGGCGCAGAGGGTTACTTGGGGCGCGTTTGGGGAGGGGAATAGGGATTGGGAGGTGCAAGTGCAAGGGTTGAGTGCGGTTGTGGCTAGTGGGGTTTCGGCGATCGTGACGATGCCGCTGGACACTGTGAAGACGAGGTTGCAGGTGCAAGGGTTGAGTGTGGGGCTTGCGGTTCGGAGTTTGGTGAAGGAAGGAGGGGTTTTGGGTTGTTACAGAGGTTTGGGAGCGAGGTGGGTGTCTATGTCCGTGTCTGCTGCTACCATGATCACCACCTATGAGTTCTTGAAACGCGTCTCTGCTAAGAAGCTAGACAGATTAACTGTGTAGTAAGAAGTAGTAAGGGTAACATATTAGGAAGGAGAGATTATATTAGATAGATTAGGATAACATGTTTTCATGGTTTTTTAATTTTAAAAGAAAAAATTAATAACACTTTATTATATTTTATAATGAGGTGTTAGTTAAGAATAGGAACTTTGATCTAAGTGATCAATATATTTATATTGTATTTGTATTATTAATCAATTAAGAATTGGCAATTGAGGTCTAATTAGATAGATCTTTGTAAAAAAAAAAAAAAAATTAGTGAGATTTTCTATAGGGTTAGTGCGTATTTTCTGAAATGCTGGGAGTATGAATTCATTTTGACGTGAATTTGAAAATATATTTGATTAGCAATTAATTCTTTTACTTTTTTAATATTTGGTCAGTTAAGAAAACTCTTAAAATCATGTTGAACGAAAGTTTTTCAATTTATAATACCCAAATGTAGAAGGAATTTCAAAGGATGGGTTGATGTTCAACTGAACTAATTTGGTTTTCAAACACACTAAGTTATGATATCTTTTATCCCTCGTGTGTATGTAGCAAAAAATAAAAATAAAAACAATGTTTTCTTAAATGAAATATCAAATAGTAGAAGATATCATCCATATAACTCATTTCAAATCCTATTTCAAGAAAATATAAAACAATAAATAAGTAATTAACATTTGAACGGCGATATTAAAAAATGTTAAGTTCAAAACCAATTCTAAAAGTTAAAGAAATAAGGTTTCCAAAACATGTATAAAATAAACCTAATATTTCGATGTCACATGACATTTTATCACAACAAAGTATCTCAAAATCAGAGGTTGTAAAATTGAAGTTACCCCTCTAATATTATGACCCAATTAATTTTCACTTGCACGTGACATTTAGTCAAACACAAATACAAGAAAATAAATATTTCATTATATATACTTGTATTACGAACATGCTAGTCAATTAACATACATATCAACAATGTAATAAAGCATTATTATTCAATATACATCTCAAGATAATAATTTATGTAATGCAAAGTATTTCTAAATTCATTCTAATTGATATGACAAATATTTTAAGTCTTAATATATAAGAATGGTCTAGGGATACAATTTTGAGTTGGTTAACACAACTTATCCCTCACCTAGCATGAAGAGGGTAAAGAGCATTTGGTTGTTCTATGATGCTCTCTCATAGTGCCATTGCATCCTTGCATAGGGTCAAAAGTATAAAGAAAATGATTCTCTCTAGAACTTTTATGCTTTAGCACAAACCATTTCGCGCTTAACGTCAAAATCACGTTCTCTTATACTTAGAAAGAGCATGATCTCACCTAGCACCCATCTCATAAAAACTCTATATGTGACTATCAGTGGTCACTCTTTGTGTTTCTTGCGCTTAGCATGTCATGCTTAACAACACGGACACATATGCTCTTTGTGACTATTGTGCTCACCAAAACTCTATGGTCTCTCACTTTTGCAAATATTATGTAGCAGTAATGTTCATGAAAGAAGAATTACATGCAGGAAATTCGCCCATGCTTTTTTCTAATTTTATTTAATAGGATTGTCAACTCAGTCCTCCATGATATTTATTCTTTTCTCCTTTTGTTTCACAATTCTTTGATTATAAATTTCTCGCATTATATTTGTTCGAGTATAAAACTTAGGATTGTTTTATCCAGAGTATAAAAGTGAGATTATGAGTGAAAATTGTCTTGTCCTCGTTTAATTTCACTATTATATAATAGTTTTCATATTATATTTTATTCATTTTAATCTATATCATTTTTTATATCATAACTTTTATTTTATCACACCAGGTGAATTATCTTTAGCTTACATTAATTATATCTTTAGAGTTTACAACTAAGGCTCGAATTTACAATTCAATTATAAGTGAATTGGTATTTGATTGATCAATGCTCAACAACATGACCCAATTATGGTCAACCTTGGGTCAAAGAGGGTCCACGGTTCTTTAGCCTCTAACATTTAGGTGTGTAAAAGCTAAAAGTTAAAAAATCAAAACATGATTGATCGTTCATGAGTCTAAAATGCACCAATATTTGTTCATCTTTATTAAATTCTCCTTTCAAAATATAAGTTAAAAATTTATTAGAGATAAACAAATATCTTGCATGGAAAATTTATAATCAAAGAATTGTGCACAAAAAAGAGGGGGGAGAAATCAAGTTAACTTGGAAGAAGGAATTGACATTTTTACTATGACAAAAAAAAATTCAAACTTCTTGCATTTTGAAATCATAAATAGAAAAGTTTTATGTGCTCTTCATTGCAATAATAATAATAATAAATGCTCTTTATTGTTATTTGCGGAAGGAACTGGTTTCGCTACTGGACGACAATGTTTCCTTCCTTTAAATAATTATTTTGCATTTTCTATGTATCTATATAGATATCTCTTTGTATTTTCAAAGTTGAAATGTTATATATTACAGAAATGCTATTATAATTTATAATCATTGCGCTTTGAGGTTTTATTGCAAGAGCACATTGTAATTGTATTATTCAAAAGAAAAGGACTTTTCACATCGATTGTAACCATAATTAATATAAAATATTACTTTTAACATCAATGATAACGATAACTAAAATAAAAATAATTTTTTAATATAAAACATAATTATATTTCTTAAGTAAGATTGATATTATTTTTTAATCAAAATTAAAATTTTATGTTAAATATAAATATATGTTATTATGATAAAATTTTAATTTTGACCAAACAACAACACTGATCACAATTAAAAAACCACAGCTAAATTTATTTCCATCTTTTTATATCAATTTTAGCGGCAAGTTACTTTGTGAATTAAGTTTTTTTCAAAATTGATATAAAAGGATGACTTTTAACATCGATTTTAAAATCAATTTGAAAAGCAAACATTTTTATATCACTTAATTCCTCATTTCCTTCAAATCGATAAAATAAATAAATAATTGATGTGAAAAATTCCTTTAACACTAGTGGCCTATCCATGTAAACTAATGATGTAACTTTTGTTTATTAATAATAAATAAATCACTGAACTTTCTTGTAAGGACAAGAACAAAATTGATTTTTTTTTTTTTTTGGTGTGTTACCAACTACAAGAACAATTGATTTAATGATATTTGAAGTTGTTGTGGTCTAGAAGTCGTAATAGAATTTACTCACCTCTTGAGGATGGGTGGCTTTCACGGTCTTCAAAGGACATAGGACATATATAGCCTTTCAAAGGACCTAAAACCTAATAACACTATGGAAGCTCTTAAGAAATACGACCTAAACTAAATGTCCAACCTTTTCCAAATTTTTTTTTTATGTTGATCTTCTTTCTGTCTATTTTTCGTTGTCTGTTCTAATTTCAAATCCACTGCCAAAATCTGAACCCAATGTTTTTGTTTGTGGCAATTAGACACTCTTCTAGAATGTATTCGAAAGATGGAATTGAAATTATATAGTTTCGAATTTTAATTGTAATTTAGACTTTTAGATTAAAGTTGATATAAATTTATATATGTTATGTTTGAGTTATGAAAATGTTTAGGCGTAAAAATCTAATTAATTAGTCTAGTTAATTTCAATTTTATTATTTATATAGGATAAAACAAAATTGCTAGCTTGCCTGAAAAAAAAACAGATAATTCTTTTTAAAATATTAGTTACATACGCGTCTTGTTGAAAATTTATTTAATATACTAATAATTAATAACTTGAATACTTTTTACTATTACAAATAACAATTTAATTGGACTATATAATCATTTTTAACTCATTTTATGAATGATCATGAGTCAAGTTAAGTTACCATTTAGCGAGTGGATCGAGCAACTTAAAGTTATTTTTGCATTAATAACTAATAGCTTGAGTTAAAATTTATGAATGTATGTGTGCTGTAAAAATTTAAAAATTAAATTAATCTGAATTGGTGGTAAATTAAATTTAACTGAGTAAAAATTGAACTATTTTTTATAAAAAATTTGAATAAAACTATTTTTTAAAAAAATTGAACTTAACTATTTAAAAATTAAAATGAACTATTATAAACTGAAGTATAAAAATTAAATTATTTTTTTTAAGAAAGATAAAAATAAGAGTAGACCAGGCTTTGAAAAAGAAAAAAAAAAAGTGGTCAAAAAAGAATCGAGCGAATTTTATTGTGAATATACAGTTAGTCAGATTAGGCTAAACCATTGATTTTCAGACTTAAAACTTAAGATTCGTTATTTTTTTTCATTTGTAAATTTTTTAAATTAAATATAAAATAAATAACATAGATCAATTTGAACTCTCTCTGATAAAGAAACCAAAATAATTCAATTTCGAACACCAATTCGAACTTGTAATTCAATTCAATTTATTTAAACTAATTACCAATTTAATGCAGGAATAAACAACATAACTGTTTGGCTGGATCTGGCAAAGTTTGAAATTAATTGACATAAACTAAATTTTTTTTTCTTTTATCTCACCTAATCCCATTTTTTAATCTTGTTACCTTGCTTTTTTATTGAAAACGAAAGGATGAAAAGAAAACTAAGTTAGGAATAAAAAAAACAGTAGGAAGGAAGACATTAATACGGCTCTCACGTTAAAAAGTATTTTAGACTTTTATCTATTTTTGGATGAAAAATAGAAAAGATAAACAAATTAATGAAGTTCTTGTATTAGTCAAAAGACAAAAATATTTTTATTAAATTATTTTTTCATTTTTACAAATAAGTTTTTTTCCTTTTTGCTCCTACTTTTATACAATTGAATAAAATAAAATAAAAAATATTCCTTTTTATTTTCCCCTTTATTAAATAACCACTAAAAATATAACACATTCTATTTATTTTCTTTCACTTTCCTTTTTTTAAACAAAATATAGAACACGGTTTGGATTGGAATTCATACAAGACTACTTACATTCATGCTCATCTCTCTGTCTATACATTTTACATGTGGAAGTGATGGTTTTTATAATGCTAAATAAGAATTAGAAATAAATTATTAATTATTTTATAATTCTTAATATTTTATTTTAAATCGACTATCAAACATAAGACTTAAAATTAGATAATAAATTCAATTCCAATTCAAAAGTATAAATTCATGTTGAATTCTAATCACAATCCGACAGTTCTTGTTTCATAATTTCTGGGAATTACTGAGCCAAAATTATATACTCAATGATTTCGAATATATAATTCTGGCTCAATTACTAAAAAAAATACTCATGTAGTTTCCTGAATCTAGAAAAAAAAAACCTGTTTTTCAAATAACCGACACTCCGACATGTATTAAATGTAGTGTACCCTTTTGTGTGGATCATAAATCTTCCACGAAAAATGAATACAGGGTAACCTTTTTAATTGGGTCAAAATGAATACATATTTATTTGAAGTTATGAACAATTGAGAAATGAGAATGAGCAGTGCAAGCAATGGACCAACCTAGCTATGCTCTGCAGAGTGCATTCAACTTCTTTCACTAAACACTGACTTTTGGCTCTTGAAACCGGAATCGGATTGTGTTGTCATATTAATTTTAAAAATAAAAATGTTAAACAAATATATGAAAGTGTAATTATATAATTATATTCCAAAATTTTAAAAAAAATTGTGAGTTAATTATAATAAATACCTCCTCTGTTATACAATAAATGTCATGCAAGAACAAAATATAAATTTAGAAATAAGTATTATTTCTGTTTTTTTTATAAGACAGTTATTTAAATGATTAATAAAATTAATTAATTTGACTAGTAACATTAAATATGTTTTTAAATTTAGATTTACTTTCATCAAAACTACTATTAACATTAATATGACTCTTACTTCTTCTTTTTTTTATATAAATTAAAATATATCATAGTCAAAATTTAAGGATTAATCTTTCAAAATACTGAAATTTATTTAAAGGGTTAAACTTTTTCCACAAATGATTTTTCACACATATATGATTCTTGCTTTACTAACTACTTACTGAATTAAAATAAATAAATAAATAACTCTTAAGGATATTTTTTTCAAAAAAAAATTAATACAATATACATTTTAAATTGGTTCTTAGACAAAAATCAAACTTAGGATATTATAAAAATGGAGAGGAAGTATCATTTTTTTAATATAATACTAGTCAATTTTTTCTATTTATACCTTTCATAACATTATTAAAAAACAATATTGTAGTGTTGTATCATTTGCCGTGAAGAAAACCAATAAAGTCAATAAGCATAAAATGAAACTTATTATGAAATAAATAAGAGACTCACCTGATATTGATGTTAAGGAAATAAAAATATATGTATATCAATGTAAGCTTTTACTCACCTTAAATTAAAAATAAACATTTTTCACGTTCTTATATTTCGGACATTTTCCCGGTTTAAAATAATTAAATATTGCATCATGGCGCTACCTACAGTCAAAAGATTAAAGATTATGGTAACTCCAAAGTCCAAAGTCACGATACATGACAAATATAATTTGTTGAGTTACAGTGACACGTTAAAAAATAAAATCACAATTTATTTTAACTATTTTAAAAATTTGTATATCGTGCTTAAATTTGCTCAATATTATAAATAACTTTAAAAAAGCTATTGCAAATTAATTTGAATATAAATTAATAAACACTAGCCTTTTAAAAAATATTTAATATTTAATGTCTTAAATTTTTTAACATGTGCTATTTAATAAAAGCTAACATACTGTTGTATTCTCAAGTAGATTCTTCCCTTCTAAGGCTTCCCCCATCTTTATAATTTGAATCAAAAAAGAATTACTATCCAAATAAAACTAGAAAAGAATTACATGACGGCAGAAAACATAAACTCCACTAAGCTATTAGATACAACACAGTTACAGCAGCTACATTAAATTTAAGGAAGCACATAACAGAACAACATTCAAGTCCAGTTATGAAATAAATATCCTAATTGTAGATAATTTGCCAGCAGCTCATGTACCTACTAATGTACCATCTGAAGCAATATACCTGAAATTGTCAGCAAGACTAATAAACTTGACCTACTAAACAAATTAGTAATCATAAAATTGCCAAGATTATAGTCACCAATCAGCATCAAAGCCATTGTTAAGGTCGAGCTCTCTTGTTGCTGCAAGTTGGACATTTGTACTGCTTGATATGTTCAGCACGTGCAGGGGTAATCTTCACACACTTTCCATGGAACCATTTCTCACAGATGTCACAGCAAATCCAGAACTCATCAGCAGCATAGCTCTCTCCACATGCCCCACACAGAG
Organism: Cajanus cajan; assembly: GCF_000230855.2. Taxonomy (NCBI): domain Eukaryota; kingdom Viridiplantae; phylum Streptophyta; class Magnoliopsida; order Fabales; family Fabaceae; genus Cajanus; species Cajanus cajan. Next base: position 47,862,362 of record NC_138525.1, read on the forward strand.
TCTCTCCATGTTCCTCTTCATCTTCCTCTTCCAAACCCAAACCCAAACCCACACCTTCATCATCCTCATCCTTTGATTGCATTGCTTTTGAATACTTGGATTCAGAACTTCGCTGCATTTATCAACCCAAAACAGATAACAAAAATATAGTTAAATACCAATCATAAACCAGATCACATCACAGATACTCAGATAGTAAACTTTTTTGGTTCCCAAAATACTTTCAATTAGTGATACCACACTTCTTAATAAGGGACAATCACTCAAATCGTTCATCCCCATTTCCCTGAATTAAGAACCCTCGCTAAAACAGTGTAAATCAATAAAAACCAGTATAAAACAATGTTATTATAAGCCTATCTTGAGAAAATGATTTCTTTACTTAATTAGCTTTCAAAGAAAACTTTTGGAAAAAAATAAAAAGATTATTTCTAACAAATAATCAGTATCCGAGGATGCACAAAATTTAGAAATTGGTTTCATTGCTAAAAGTTATATGATACTTAGCAAGCTACTGCAAGTAAGAGCAGATAGATTTTCAAACTTTCATAACCTTGGAGTTTGATTTTGATTTGTTACTGCTATGATTTGAAACTGATGACTTTTCCTTTCCTTGTTTCTTGGCCATCCCTGTAACAACCTCAAATATAGTCGGAAGATCATTTATCATATTAAATAGTCGCTTCCTGCATGAAGATGAGAACATATATATTACTGAAAGATGACAACTTCTCAAATTAATTACAACTTACAGAGGTAAAACCATCAATAAGTCAAAAAAGAATGCAAACTGAAGCACTGTAGACAAACTAAGGGCGAATAAAAGAAACCATCTGCATCTTGTAAACTGTATTAGAACTGCTAATGCATTGAATTCAAGCCAGGTATAGAAAATTTGCTCTTGTTCTCAAAAGCAAAAGATTCTCTAATTAATACATATTTAATTGTGAGCTGTACAACATTAGAAGAGTATCTTGGTAATGAGAAAATGTTTTCATACTAAAAGGGAAGAAACTAGCGGGAAACAAAAAACAATTCAATAGACTGAATGGAAGCTTATAACATTCTCTCAAGTTCTAACCTCATAACTAGTACTTTAAAGTTTTAACCTATCGTATTCATATGTTACAACCTAGCAAGTATTTACAAGAGTAACAGAAAAAATTAAGCCTCCTACATCTCTTATGGAAACCCGCACATTTATGATATCCAAATCCTTTCTCCACTATCCTTCCATTTGATTTTTGTTAAATCCGATAGTGAAACCAACAGGACTAACATGTAATCATTCTCTCATGATTGAATACCCAGATAAATTCCATATTACCATCCAGATATTCCATTAAATCAAACATTATGATTGCAGAATAGATCAAGGGAAAGAGGACTACGATTCAAAGGATTGAAGGAAAGAGGACTTAAACAGTTACAGTTATGCCAGAGATCCCAAGTAGTCGTGGTAACCCTATTATAATGCCAAACCACAGATCATAAGCCATACAATATGAAAATTTTATAGATTATTAGATATTTGCATGCAGCTCTACAGTTTTATCTCTCACCAAAACCTTAATATCCAGCTTTTCTAGTCATGGTATAAACTCCGGTTCGGTTTTCAACTAAAATTGGAACTGAAATTGAACAGACCCCCTGTTCATTTATTCTTCATTTCAGAATGAGCATGCTGACTTTGCTCGGCCTTGCTCCGAGCAATATTCTTTTGTCTACACCGTCAAAACTCAGAAACACTATGTACTAAGAATTATAGTTTAATTTTAATAACATCTTCAAAATATTCAATTGAGTTGCATAAATAACAAGACAAAAAATAGCTTGTGCATAGCATGGGTTCCACACTAGTAACATTACAAGAGGTAATTATGGACATTCAGTAGCCCATACTAGGGAATCAGATACATCGTACTACTTTTATCTTTATTGCTTATGCAAGCACCTCTTTTATGTCTAATCATTTATTTCTTATACCCTAATATTCCATATACTAATTACACATGCGAACAAAATACCGAGATAAATTTGTTCCTAGAATATGTTCAAAGTTCAAACAATCCTATTCTAGTAAGTTTAAAATTTAGAAATAACATGAAAACAAAGTCCAATATCCAAACAGTTGGACCAAGCCAAAGCTACCTCAGATCAAAATACATGCACCATTTAAGAGAAAAAAATATATATATTATCAGCTAAATCCATAGATTTATTGGAGAGAGAAAATATGTACCTATCAGCCTTATCAAATCCAAACCTAGCACCAAAATAAAAAGCCACAGCAAGTAACCAAGCATCACTGTGTACAGCAACCAAAGATAGCCAGTCCTTTTCTTGCATCCCATCTCTGGCAAAGTTAATGCCCAATGCTGGCTCCGGTAGCTCTGGGGGCACCTCCTCAGCAGGCAGATTGACTTCCCACAGCTCATTAGGAAATCCATAAAGGCAAAGATTTTCCTTCTCTGCATGACAAAAGCTCAAGTAAATCGACTAAAATATCTCAAGTTTAAACCCAAATTTTCAACAATACAAAGAAAATCAAATGCTATAAGAACAAAACTATAATCAGCAATTGAATTATGGCAATATGGTAGCATGGTGAAACATTTTATGTCCATCACTCAGGAGATAAAATATCCAAAAAGAAAATATTTTTATTAGGCACTATATTGGACACGAAAATGAAATCTCACAAAAGATGTCTGAAATTTGTTTCAAGGAAAACAGATAACCTCAATATAGATCCAGTATCATAAGTGAAAACTGAAAATGTCCCCATGGAAAATTAATTATGAAGATGCAAATAACAATTTGAAGTTTCAAATAGAGAAAGAATTTGCCATGGTAACATACTACTATTGCAATCCATACTACATTAAAACCATAGTTGTCAACCAGAATATCAGAGCAGAGCAGTCAAAGCACAAAAGTGGGATAGCGGATAGCAAGATGACCACTATTCTAATATTATATATATGTGTTAAATAATTATAATTAATAATTAATAATTAATAATATATATAAGCTCAAAGACAGAAAAAATACTCAAAATTCATGCATTATTCATTTGGTCAGGCCGTGATTTTGCTGACCAACGAAACCACACAAGTAAAAAAATATGAAAAGAAGGAAAGAAAAGGAAAAAAAAAAACTACAAACAGGAAAAGGGAGACTCACTGGAGTCGCAGCAAGAGGACCTGTCACATAAGAAGTTAGGGCATGCACCCACTAGGTCGACACACAACAAGAGAAAAAGGAAAAAAGATTTGAAAGTGGAAAGACAAAAATACTCTCATTAAGGCTTTGTTTGGATTTGAAGATAGAAAAGGGGGAGTGGAAAAGGAGAGATTTGAAGGGAAAGTGAGTAGAAAGTGAGGTTGTTTGGATTAAGGGAAAGTGAGTGGAAAGTGTAGAGAAAGTTTGTGAAAGTTTGTGAATGAAATGATTGATGTGATAGATAAAAATAAATTTTTTAATTGATAATTGTGAAAGATTACTATTTTGCCCTTAGGCTAAAAAAAGTTTATAATTATTATAATTAAAAGATAAATATATAGATTTTAACTAAAAAAATTATAAAAAATTAATTTAAAAATAAATTAATTTAAATATTTGGTTTAAATTTAATGATAGATAAAAAATAAAAATTTAAGAGATGAATATGTAATTTACACTTTTACCCTTGGATTAAAAATGAGTATAATATTATTTATTATAATTAATAATAATTACAATAAAATTATATTAATAAGTATAATTTATTAAAAATATAATAAATAATGATAAAAATAATAATAAATATTATCATAATAAATAATAATGATATTAATTATAATAAATAATAATATTAATATTAATAAAAATGAAAATAATAATAATTATAATAATAAATAATAATAACAAAATATATTATGATAATTATATTTTGTAACATTATTTTATTAATGTTTATGAAAGTGTTATTATTATAATTTTATAAACATGTATTACTTTATTTTTTTTATATTTCCACTTTTTAATGTTAATATTTAATATATAATACCTAAATTAAATATAATTATTTAATATTAATATTTAATTTATATATATATATATATTAAATATTTAATATTTAATATATATATATCAATTAAATAATATTTAATTGATATATATATATATTAAATATTTAATATTTAATATATATATATATATATATTAAATATTAATATTAAATAATTATATTTAATTTAGGTATTATATATTAAATATTAATATTATATATATATATATAAACATATTAAACATTAATAACAAATTAATGTGCCCAGAACGGCCCGTTCCGAAAGTGGAACGGCCCATTCTGCTTTCGCATTTTTCTCATAACATGCATTTTTGGAACGGGCCGTTCCGGGGCCGTTTCGGATTCCTGCATAATCGATTATGCTTAGCCACATAATCGATTATGGCCTTACATAATCGATTATGCCTCACCCATAATCGATTATGCAAGGCCATAATCGATTATGTGGCCAACCATAATCGATTATGCTCCTTCGTTTTCTTTAAATGGAAGACCTCCTTCCACAATCACTCACCACCAACACCCACCAGCCACCACCAGCCACCCAACGTCGAGAATCAACACCAGCCCGTGGAGAACGTGAACGTAAATCCTCTGCTGCATGGCACATGCATGGAAGGGGTATTTTCGGATTTTTACAAATCCTACGTGGCTTTCAGCTCCTTTCTTCCCTTTTGTGCGAGGAGAGCAACAGTGCTTCTCCTCGCTTTTCTTCGCCTTTCTTTCGTTCCAAATCACGGGAAACAAACACACACAATCCACGCCTTTCTTTGCTCGTGAACAGTATTTCACCGGAAACAAACACTACCTAAGTGAGGATACTTTCAGAATTTCACAGACTGCCCTAGACCCGGTCCACTCTGCTTCACCAATTTGGGTTGCTTCAGCCACAATCACTGTAGCAGTAGTTCTAGGCTCTGCTCTGCCATGATTGTGGCTGCTACAGTCACTATTGACAACATGGATTAAAACTATAAAAACTAAAAGGATAGAATAATTTATGTATAAAAATGCCTATAACGAACATGATATATAATTTTGTTTGTTACATAAAAAGCAAAAAAAAACTTCAAGTAACCTAAACAGCACTCTTCTGTTCGCACTCTCTCAGGTACTGATGGTAGCTGATATTGGCACACAAAAGCATGTAGCTATAATATATGAAGATATATCATACTATCATACGCAATCAGATGTAATTTTCTTTCATAATAAAGTGAGATTACACATTTTGGGAGATATGAGAAGAAAAAATGCAGTTGTGCTGTGTGTGTTGTCATTGTTAAGGGTCCAAATAGAAAAGCCTAGGTGTATGCGTACCAATTTAAAAGAACAGATTACTATTTATTAAAAATATATTTGAAAAAGTAGGTTTGAAAAACCAGGTGACAGCGAACACTCATAATCTCATCCATAAGCTAACCGCAAGCTCAAATCCAATGCACTCTGCTCTGCAGAATGATGAAGACACCTACCGTCCATCTCTGCAGAACAATCCTGCTACCAGTGCAGTAGCTGAACTGCGGTGCAACATATATCACAGCAACAATGACGGTTATGATGACCTCTTTTGTGGACTCCACAACACAATGGCATCGCGATAGCATTTCTGAAGAAAAAAGGCGAGGCAATAGTGTTATAGCAACACTACTGCCGATATTTAGTAACATTGTTTTTTCAAAAATATTACTTTTGAAGTACATCCATATTAATTTTATTTTAAGATTTGTGTCAAGAATACCAATGTAGAAATATTATATTAAAAGGCATGTTTTAACTTGTATTGAGTTCTTTCCCGGATTGTGCATCCTATCATATGTCCATACATTAATAGTTGTGTATGTTTATCCTTAAAATATATCAAAGGTTTTCCATATAATGTGTTCTGGCTCCAACCACCTCATATCCCATCAATTTTAGAATTTTCCATATAATGTCTTTGGTTCATATTATTTTAGAAAAGTAATTGTTTTTTTCAATACCTTTTTTAAGAGAGCTTAAAAAAATTATTTCTACAAATTTAAGCATTATCAAACATGCATGCACTCATTCAACATCATGTCATATTCATGCTACCCGGGTGGGGTAAAGAATTAGGACAAATGATCCTGAAAGAATCTAAAGTGGGGAAAAAAACAAGCTCCCTGTTTTGACCCAACAAATGAAATTCATATGAATGGACCGATGGAAAATTAATAAGAAACAGCAAAATGAAGCCATCTAACATAGACCCATTCTGCCGTATTTTAACTAGTGTGAAGTCCAGAAAACCAAACAAAATCTGAGTCATGTACACTTAAACAAAACGATGCAAGCTAAAATTGAAAGCTAACATCTGAACAATTCAATTTGAGATTCTTCCCATATATAGCAGCAAATGCCTACTTCAGCCATGCTACATTAAAGCTATAATAACAAAAATAGTAACAGAAACATAAACCCACAAACAACCGCATCGAACATCAAACAAACACAGTCCCGTTATTATTAGATAAGAAGAATAAAAACTTCAAGCACCCATTCACAAAGTCACGAAAGCAAGCAAAGTAGCAGCTACACAGCGTTTATTCCGAACTTCCAAAAACCAAGTTTGAAAACCCACAACCCCAACACTCGACAAAATTCAAAATTGAAACAAACCCAACAAGATTCTCACTTTTCACTTCAGAAATCGGCTCAAGGAAACAAGATAGGGCATAAACACGGACCCAAAAAAAAAAAAAAAAAAGTAATTTTTACGAAAGAAACGTTACCGGGATCGCACTGCTGATAGAATTCTTCAACATCTGGAGCGGAAGCACAGAAAAGTGAAAGAAAAAGAAAAAGAAAAAAAGAAGGTCGGAATTAATTAATGAATTAATTAAAGAAAAAAAGAATTGGAATGGGAAAAGATAAGAACCGGAGGTGAGGGCTTTAATCAAGGCAGCTCTGCGACCCTTGAAATCCCGGAAGACCTCTTCGACGGTACGAGGATTGTAGGGAGCAGCAGCGTCCATGGTGATGGCGGTGAGGTGTTAAAGGAATGGAGGGAAAGAAGAAAGGTAAACTATTTGACCTCTTTCTCTTTCTGGCACACACTGCAGCCTTTTTATTTACATGATTTCAATCGGAACCAAATGGATTTCATTAACCGGATTTCATAAAAGCCCATCCAGTCCGTTACGCTCACAATTTCACAAAAGCCCCTTTTTACCTTTATCTTTTTTTTTTTTTGAGTCGGGTACTGCAGCTACTGGTCCGGGTTAGGCCTTTATTATAAACCATTTTTAGTTCAATCACATTCACATTCAACAATATAAATAGTTAGGTTTATGAAATATTACTGTACTTTTTATTTATTGTTAAATATTTATGGAAGAAGCGAAGGTATTATTTTGTATTAGAACTTACACATCGATACAATAAGATTAATAATTGATGATTAGTAAGCACATATTGTCACAATTTTTAATAGGGTAAAAGATAAATAATAAAATTAATATTTTGCAAAAGTTGTAAAGTGCCTTATAAAATGTCCATTATGTTCTTTAAATTGGGTTTTATAATAAAGACCAGATGAAATGACAATTTGTATATGTTATATATATAGAGGATGAAATTACATTTATGTAACTTTTAACAATTATTAGATTATTCAGTAACTTTTAATTGATCAATTATTTTTTAAAATTTACTACTATATTATATTTTTATTTCTCTAAAGATATATATACAAAATTTTATATTAATTTAAAATTGTTTGATAAAACATTTATATATATTAAAATTGATGTAATATATATTTTAAAATATATTAAAATATGAACAATTTGATTATCTTTTTAATTATTGTTTAATTTTAATAAATTTTAACATACATATTCAAGATAATATAAAGTTGTAATCCAACAGTTGGATCAATAAAATTCTCTTTTTATTTAAAGTTATTAAATAGTATAATAATTGTAAAAGTTACACTACTATAATTTAATATCTCTCCATATAATAAATTGAATATCTATACACACACACCACATACATAATTATTATTACAACTCTTAGATCTTCTCAACTCCTACTTGCATTATACTTTTTTCAATCCCTCTTCCATATCAATTACTGCCAATTATTCATTCACATTACCTATTTCTTACTTCTCAATTCACAAGTGTTTGAAATCATTGAAATATACTCTTATTTGGATAGTAATCATGGTATGATTGTGCTCCATTAGGCAATAACGTGCTTCACTCAATAAAGCCACAACACAATCATGGCGACTCCCAACACGGGCATACTTCCTTAAGCATGGGTGTGCTCACTACAACAAATGTGCTAAATAATGGAGATTATTTTTGTGTTTAGTGGAGGTTTTTACCCTTCGCAAAATAAATCGCAGAGGTTTTCAAAAACCTCCACATGTAGTTACATTCGCCACAAGCAATTAGCGGCGATTTTTAAAAACCTCTGGTATCGATAGTATTTTGCAGAGGTTTTTTTGTGGAGGTTTTAAACCTACACTAACTGTGGAGGTTTTCTAAAGGAGGTTTTAAACCTATGCTAACTATGGAGGTTTTTTAAAGGAGGTTTTAAACCTACACTAACTATGGAGGTTTTTTAAAGGAGGCTTTAAACCTAACTATGGAGGTTTATTAAAAGAGGTTTTAAAACTATACTAACTATGGAATTTTTTTTAAAGCATTCTAACAATAGAGGTTTCACGGTTGAGTTTCTAATTCTCCTTATTTTCTTGATTATGAAAATTTTTTATACTCATTTTAATTTCATAATCTACATGTATTACAATTTTCCACTTTCTTATGATATCTCTAAAAAAAATGTAATAAAAGAATACTCATAATGTGGACATAGAAATTATATTTCGAATAATAAAAATAACAGCGTATAGTTCAAAAATTTATAATCCAAATTTCTATTGTAAATCAAAGTATGACATAAAATCCATAACAAAGTAATATTAGTCTTGTACTAAACTTTTAAATCCAAAATACATTATAAGCAAACTAAGGGTTGCTAGCACCAGAAGATCCTCTTGCATCCAAAAGTGTATTAGGAACACTTGAAACATCATTTGCCTGAAATAAGAAAAGAAAAAGTAGTTAGTTATATATATTATATACAAGGGTGTATCACACATACTATATCATAATGACAATCAATAAAAAAATAATCAATTCTAAACAATTATTTTAATATTCCAAACTTATGCATAGTTATTACTTTGATCATGTATGTTTACTTATAGACCTAACTTGAGATAAAGAGTATTAAGAACTAGCCAAAATGAAAAAAATTAGACAATGATGTTAATGAAGAGATGCGGCTCAATATTGTTGGTTAACTATAAAATCTACCTACAAAACTATATATTAGCTTAATAAGCACCTCTACCAATTACAAAATATATTTCCTTAATAATATGAATAAATTAATTAACTATAGACTTATGTAAAAAAAAAAAATTGTTTTAAGAGAACATTGTGTATTACACTAAAGTTTTAGGGATACCTCACATATACATAATGCACATTAATTACTTACATGTGTTTCAGGAGTGAAATAACTAGCTAATTCTTCAGGGATCCTTCCTTCCTTCATTATCATGTAGGCCTTAAAAGTTGATTCTAAATTGTTGTATTTCTCTTGCCATTGGTTTGAAGATGGAAAGGCAACACCAGATGAAGAAGAGCTCAAGCTAGAAACTCGAAGTCTTGTATTCCTGAAAGTATTAGAAGGAACAGCTCCCAATCCCATGCATCGCACTTTCCTAGAGTGCTCTGACCTTAACACTTTACCAACAGCATCAAAAGGACAAACTTCATATTCATCAACTGTGCTTTGAGTCAATCCTACTTCAATTTGTTCCTATAGACATGTAACAAAATCAAATATAAAAGTTTTAATATTAGGCACAATCCTTGAAAATAATGTTTCTAAAGAAAAACATACCACTATAATCTTTGCTATTTCATTTACAAATGATCCATCTTTCCTTTTATGAGTTTTAATATATAATTGTCCACGAATTAGTACCTTCCCAGTTTCTAACAACTAAGATAAATAAAGAGTAAGTAAACATTGAACTTCTTTAAATAGTAAAAGTTAACATTTAGTGTCATTACCAACTCATTTATTCTTCTAGGATTAGCTTTGGATCCACCAATCTGTGGAATAACTTGCTTGCTTTGAATTTCTTTATTTCTCCTACAAAGTTCCTATAGGCTAAGTAATTTGAAGGTTACAACTTGTAATAGTAATCATATAATTAGCTATAAAAAAACAATTTAATAATTAAAATAATCTAATTGTTCCAATGTTGATGGTTTTTGACGATAATGAACAAAATGAGCCCATTGATCTTTATCTATGCCTATTGGCACATTTCTTATGATTTCATCTCTTATTTTGGATGGATCATTGAATTCATTCCATAAGCTTTGCCTATTTGCAGCCCATTTTCTTCCCATACTCAATTTACAATACTGTTTTGCACTAGCTTCATTAATCTTAAAATAAAATCGAGGCTTAAAAAAAACAAAATTGTCAATATCATATGCAAAATAATAGAGATATATATGAAAAATAGTAAAGATAGCAAAATATAAGCAATGTAGATATACAAAGTTATATATAACTAATTAACATACCTTTAAAATTGTTTCAAAGCAATCATCAAAATAAGCTTTAGGTACGCCTGAAGGTCCAGACCACCTATCATAATCCATAGGAAATAACTTGCAATCAGATGCCAGTGTTCCAAGAAATCCTGCAAGCAAGGCTTGTGCTTCACCAATTGCTTGGCCTTGTGATGGAATCATGCTTTGGAGTGCAAGAGGTGACATACTCAAAGATCCAAGAGGAGTTGGCTAGACATGAAGGTTTGGGCCAGTCAGGGCCCAATGGGCCCGATGGGCCTGGGAAGGCCCAAGTTGAACTTTTCATGGGCCATATTTTGTTATAGCTATTTTCATATGTTTTGTATACATCATGTTAGTATAGGTATCATATATTTTGGTCTTGTATTTTGGACCACATAGAGTAGCATTTTAGGTTTTAGGCTTGTTGGGCCTAGTTTTGGGCTTCATGGGCCTTTGGGCTTTTGGTACCCAATATTGGGCTCATTTTCATTCTTGTAATTTTTCCTTTCCATTGTATTTGTTTGACCATTGTATTTAGGTCATTAGATTAGGAAAATACAAGAAATACTAAAGTAGGCTAACTAGGTTAAATTAGGTTTAATTTGGAAGCCATTTAAGTTACATTTGAGTCACATGTTTTGCACCAATTGGTGGCTGAACATGTGACCCTCAAATTAACCCTAAATGACTCTCAAATCAGACCTAGATGCACATTAGGTACCTAAAATTTCGGAGTAGCACATGGGAGCCAAAATTTGAATTCAAATTTCAAATTTGAATTCAAATTTTGGGCGCCACTTGTGAGCTTTGACTTAGGCGCCCAAATGTTTGCAAAATCGGATGCTACTTAAGTGTTTCTTCTACTCTTTGTATTCACTTTTGAATATATGAGATTTCTGAATACATTTCAGCCATCTTTCAAGAGTCACCGAAATCCAAGAGAGAGCCATAGAGAGTGCCTTCAAAATTTCTTAGGAAAACCTAGTTTTCTTCTCTTTGAAGTAAGCAATCCCTTGAGTTCTTGAGCTTGGATGCTTCCCTCTATCATTTCCGCGAGTGTTCTTCCTTTCTAAGGTGTTCAACATCTCGGTCTCATCTCCATTGAAGAGGATCCGTGCCTAGAAGGAGCTTGGAGGAGTTCATTCATCACTTCTCCTTCTTACTTCTATCATTTTTGGTATCAAGAGCAAGGTCTTCTTGCTTGTGCTTATTTTGATTTAATTTGAGTCTCTCCATTCTTGTATGTGTCCGTGATTGGACCTCATGCATTTGCATTAGTTTCTGGTTTTTAATCCTTGTTTTGTCTTAGAGTTTGTGTTTAGTCATTATATGTTCAAAAATTCCTTGAATAGCATGTTGACCTAATTTTCTTTTGTGCATTGTTCATCAATTTATTGCTCTCGGTTTGAGTTCTAATGTACCTACCTATATGTGCTTTTTATTTTACCTTATTGTGTTCATAATTTGTTATTAGTCCTAGCAAGTTTCTTTAGAGTTAGGTTTCCTTTATGTACTTAAGTTTTCAATTCACTTTCCTTTGAAAATTCTTAAGAAAATTTGTGTTACCTAAAATCTCAAGTGCTTAATCTTACTTCTAGTGCTGAAAACAGAGATAAAACAGAGCCTAAAACAAAAGAAAAGTTCTAAAGTTCAAAAGAAAAGTGTGCAAAAAGAATTCAATACAAAAACCTAAAACTAGTGCACTAGTTTCCTAGTTTCACTTGAATTTTTGACCTAATTTTGTAGTCACGGTTTCTATAGCTTGGAATCAAAGAAAAATTTGAAACAAAAGGCAAATACCTTCTCTGGAATCTTAATTTGAATTTAGAAAAATAAAGAATAAAAAAAAAATTATATCGAGCAAATTAAAAGGAAAAAGTCGAGAGGTGTACAAGCTGAAAAATCCACTTGATTCCTTGTTATTGTTTTGACTACTATTTGTTCTATACTTATCCAATTGTTTTCAAAAAAATTTTGTTTTGTTCATCTACTCTAGTACCTATCTAGGAACCTTCCTAACTGTGTGCTAGCTTTATTTGGAGTCTTAATTTTCAGTTTTACTTTGTGAACCTCTTTGAGTCTTGTCTTATACATAATACTCTTTACTTTGGTATAAGTTTTTCAAATTGTGATTTTGTTGCTTGTCTTGTTTTCTTTCTTTAAATTCCCTGTGCTGGAAGTGGCCTCAAATCCTTGCTCAAGGATCAAGCATTGCTCAACAAAGAGTAGGAAAAGTTTGGACACTAAGAATACAAAATTTTGACCTAATTTAGTGACCTAGCTTTTCCTAAACTTCCTTCACTTGAGTGACCATTCCTTTCACCTTGTGAGGCAGCCACCATTAATCTCTTTTGCTGTGTTTCTTTTGCAGGTCCAGGAGCATCATATTTGAAGGATTAGTGGCGGATTAAACACTTGAATAAGTGTTAGAAAATTTGAACAACAAATCCGTCACTAATTGGTCACAAAAGCTGCCAATATTTGCTTTCTAGTTTAGTTTAATTTTTGTCAATTCTCTTGTATTTTTAAACCAATTTGTAAAGCTTGGAGGGAGTATTAAGAAGCTGGTCAGGTATATCTAATTCCTTGATAGCCTCTCACGTGTAGTACTAGTGAAAGTGGCTTGGAAATTTCATATGTTTCAAGCTTCCACTTAGGGTATACGACTAGTTGCTTATCTTGCTTCTTCTAAGTTTCTTATTCATATTTGTGCTTACTTTGTTGTCCTAAAACGTCTAGTATTGTGTAGTTTTAATTGCTCACGCTTAGTTTAATCTCAAAAACAAACAAATTGTGAAAATCATACAAAAAAATTTTGTGAAAAGTTTTGGGGAATTGGAAGTACCACAAAGGAGTTTAGTGATTTCCACTTGAAAAGGCTTGGTTATTAAGTGGCTCTTTGTAGCTCACCTCCCTTGATAGTGCAACTTGTACACTTAGACTTCCAAGTGCTATTTTTGTTCCTAGAAAATCCCAAAAACATTTTATATCTTTTTGCATAGCATATAAAATTCTCCTTGCTTAATCATGAGTCATATTTCTCAAAGTAGTAGTGACTTTGAATCTCCTAAAAGTTTTAAAAGAATTGTTAAGGAGGTTGAAGCACTAAAACTTTTGAAGCAACAATAGGTACTTCAAAAAGAAAAAGAAAAGATTGAAAGAGAAGTACAACTTATTGCTTTAGAGGAAGAGATAAACAAGATTAAGCAAAGAGAAGAGAAACTTTTAAAAAAAATCCATAAAAATAAAAGTCAAAAAAATTCTTCAAAGAGTTCTACCAAAGGTTCCAATGTCTCTTCTAGCCAAGAAGATATGGGTAGTTTGAAAATTGATGATTATTACCAACCCATACCTAGAAAAGTCATTAAGGAACCCAAAGTGAGGGAATCAAGGGTTGATCTCCCTTACTTTCATGGAAAAGAGGATGTGGATACCTATTTAGATTGGGAGATGAAAGTGGAGCAAATCTTCACTTGTCATCAAGTAGGCGAAGAAAGAAAAGTTGCCTTGGCCACCCTAGCTTTCCAAGGACAAGCTATGTATTGGTGGACATCCTTGGAGAGAGAGAGAAGACTTCACAATGACCCTCCAATCACTTATTGGAATGAATTAAGGAGTGCTATGAGAAGAAGGCACATACCTTCTTATTATAGTAGGTGTAGACCCCTAAAATTGTCCGGGTCGGAAATAAGACTCGAAGACTCTCGAAGACCGAAGGAAAGTCAGCCGAAAGGACTCCTGGAAGACCCTGGAAGACCCTAGGATGATTCTTCATAGGTTTAGAAGTCTTAGAGTAGCTTAAAATAAGGATGTAGGAGGATTGGAGCTCAATACGGCCTCCTAGAAGTTCAGTACGGCCGTACTGAACAATTTGAACTACAATACGGACGTACTGAAACCAATACGGTCGTACTGAAGTTTTTGAACTTCAGTACGGCCGTACTGAATTCAATACGGCCGTACTGTAATTCAAAACTTCAGTACGGGCCGTATTGATGTCAGAGGCCGTACTGCGCCTCACTCCTATATATAGGACGTCATTCCACACTTTTCCACACCTTTTCCACCCTCTTGCTGAGTATTCTGGGGTTTTTGAGCAGTGTTCTGCCCTAGAAGTCTCTCCAAGAGCCGATCCGACAAAGTTCTTGAGTTCTGAGCATTTAGCTTGAGGATTCGAACTAGTCGAAGGAAAATCTTTTTGATTTCCATAGTAAAAATTATCTTTTAGGAGAGAAGCGAGCGAGCTTGTAGTGGGAAGGAGCGCCAAAAAGCCTCCTAGACTTCATCCGAATATATAAAAGCACGCTTCAAAGGTTTCTTATCCAAATCCTTTCTTTTACCGCTTTTATTTACTGCTTTCTAATTGTTGCATTACACGTTTATAGCTTTCCATCATGTAAATATTTAATTCGTAATCGTTCATAATAAATAGGGGTAATTTAGTAATTTTACACTGTTATTTATGAAATAATCCGTCATAGGGAACCCTAAAGGGGCGTTGTGGGGTGCTAACACCTTCCTCACACGTAACCGACTCCCTTACCCAACTCTGGTTGTAATGGCCGAAGTTGATTTATAAAAATCAATTGCCTTATATCTTTTTCCAATGTTTTGAGTAAAACATTGGTGGCGACTCCAAGAACCCTTCTTTTGTGAAAACCACTAGCCCATGGAAGGTCCCGCTTGGGATTAACATGGATTGGTGAATCATTTTAATAAAATTGTTAGTTCGATGAGATCTCAGTTTGAGAATAAGTCGTTCTAACAATCCACCACTTTTAAAAATTAAAAAGAGTCCAACCATCGTCGCGAATGCCATAGTCCGTTTCGGCGGGTGGCGACAGATGGCAACTCCACTGGGGAAGCCTCGAGAGTGAGTCCCATTTAGTGATGGATTATTTCTAAAATAATAGTTTAAAATTACTTCATTACCCCTCGCTTGTATGATAATATGTTTTATCTATGTGGCTTTTAATAACTGTTGAATGTTTAAATTTTTGCAATTGTTTGAAATAAAAACTGCACACAAACCTTTGCACACAACAGTTCCCTCTATACCCGGGGGCATGAGTGGAAAGCCATAGGGAGTGGATGTTAGTACGGCCGGTTGTCGAATGGGACTATAGGTGCCCGTAGACCGTTGTCGGAAAGCATCACTCAAGGTGATAACCATGAACTCAAGTCCGACAGTGCGTTGGAACTTTCCATCGACTTACGACGAGAGGAATTGGGTCCCTATAATGGGGGCACTTTGGGGGCCTCAGACCAGTGAGAACAGTTAGAACCTCCTTGAATATGCACTTTTCTGCAGAATACCCCTACCTCGTGATTCGCTCGTGACTGTTCGTGGATGAGTGAATTGTTTGTGCATTGTTTATGTGACATTGTTTGAGCATACATTGCATTATTTAAACATACAATATTCCCTTTTAAAATAAGAATAAATAGGAATAAGAATCTTCCATTACATGGTGTTAACATCTACCTTCATCACATTCATATAGGTAGTTTCCCTTTTCACCCAAAAAAATACAAAAAACAAAATATCCCAAAAAAAAAAGAAAAAGGGTTATTTATCCAAACCAAGCAATATCATGCATCATCTTAGGAGCATCCCGAAAACATGATAATGCTTAGTTGAATAAACACAATGCATGCATATTCAACGTCATCATCTCATATCATGCATTCTTATCAAAGATCATGGAGGGATCTAGGTTTACATTTCATACATCCCTCCTAGTAATTCATTAATAATAGTAATAAAAAGAAAGGATTAAGCGATGCGTATGTTCAGAATGGATCGCACGCCATTTGTTATTAAGTGTAAGCCAACAACCGCGCCAAGCGAACGCACATCAACTCCGTTGTTGGTAATCATGACAAATAAAGGGGAAGGTCCGACACCGTTAAGGATCACTGCTCCAAGACCTTTCCCCTACGAATCAAATAAGGCTGTGCCGTGGATATACGACATCCATTCTTCTGCCGACAGCGATATCTCTAACATCGCTGGACTTGGGGGCATGTCTAGGAGTGGCAGGATCTACACTCCCGAAGATCTTCATGATAAAGCTCCCAAGAATAAAGGAAAAGAAAAAGAAAAAGACAAAACCGAGGAAAATAAAGAATCCGAGGAGGAGACTGACGAGCTGTTAAAGTTTATCCGACAGAGCGAGTACTCCATCGTGGATCAACTTCATAGGACACCAGCAAAGATTACTCTGTTGTCGTTGATCCTAAGCTCCGAACCGCATCGGCAAGCTCTGTTGAAAGTCTTGAACGAGGCATATGTGTCGCACACTATCTCCCAAGACAAGTTTGAGGGGATTGTTAGTCACATCACGGCTAGTGATCACCTCACTTTCACCGATGAAGAGATCCCCGCCGAGGGACCGAATCACAACAAGCCCTTGCACATCTCTGTAAAGTGCAAGGAGTATCACATCGCTAAAGTCTTGGTGGATAACGGATCTTCCTTGAATGTGATGCCAAAAAGAACGTTCGATCAAATGGCAATCAAGGGAGTCCAAATGCACCCGAGCAACATGATCGTTCGAGCTTTCGACGGTTCTAAAAGAGAAGTGGTGGGAGAAATCAATCTTCCAATCCAAATTGGACCCACCGTCTTCAATGTCGAATTTCAAGTGATGGATATTACTCCCGCATACAGCTGTCTCCTCGGCCGAACTTGGATTCATGATGCGAAAGTTGTTCCCTCTACGCTCCACCAGAAAGTCAAATTCATAGTGGGTGACAAGCTGGTGACCGTACAAGCTGAAGATGACATACTCATCAGCAAGCCATCCGCCATACCTTACGTGGATGCAGTAGAGGAAGCTCTAGAAACCGCCTTCCAAGCATTGGAGATCGCCAATGTTGAAACGTTTCCCCGAGAAATGAAGAAGGTAGCCCATATGCTCACCAAGAATGGATACTTGCCCGGACAAAGACTTGGCAAGGATCCCCAAGGGATTCCCGAGCTACCCATCATCAAAGATAATCCGGGGAAACAAGGGCTAGGATACAACCATAATAAAGATCAAAGGACGAAGAGGAATCAAGATCCTTCTCGACGTTCTTTAAGCCAGATCTTTAGGAAGGCCGGTTCACAAGCGTCAAGGCCGGTCGTCGTCATCAAGTACTCTTCTCCTTCCGATAGGGATGTATAGACCTGATGACTGTTAGAGATTACTCCTCGGGGACAGCCCGACCCCCGAGCCTCGATAGGGCACATGTTTCCGCTAGAATTATAATAAAATCATTCTTTATTATTTCTTATTGCTTCTTTTCTTGCTTGCAATAAATCTCTAGACCACATTATTTTAACCCTGTTTGAATAAGCATGAACAAGGTTAAAATCGTCTTAATAACAATAAACTCGCATCATTTTTATGTGGAAGTGTGCGTGACAACTTGGAGCACCTTTCCTTGGCCTCGACAAATGCCATCATGGATAAAAAGAAATCCTTTAAAATAAAAGAAGCTCGGCAGGAAACCCAAAAAGGGGGCTGCGCAAAAATAAGAGCAAAGAACCCGCTAGGAATCCCACAAAAGGGTGACCTAGGCAAAAATTAGGGTTGCAAAAATAAACAAAAACAAAGGTCCGCTAAGACGCCACAAAGGGGTGTTTTAGGCAAAAATAAGGACAATCAAAAAAGCAAAAGAAACCCATGATGGTACCATGAACCGAATTCAAAAAGAAAGGTTCAAGGAAAGCTATCTAAGTTGTCAAATCACAACGTCAAATAACAAGACTTTCTTAACTTCATAAGTGTTTAATCAAACAAGCCTAAACACATGAGCCTACCTTGGCCAGCCATTCTTACAAAAACCATTTTCAAAATAATAATAATCCCCTCTAAAACACAAACTTTTGAACAAAAAGAATATCTTTCCTTTCTTTTCTCTTGTCCCAAACGATTTTAGAATAATCTAGTGGAAACATGGAGATATAGTGGTCAATAGGAGGGTTGACACATCTTCTAAAGGAAGGGAAGGATCACTTGGTTGATGACACCAATCTCGATATAACACGCATCATTCCTCGGTTACAGAAATAGGCAGCGCACAGCCCGTCTAGAGGAATGGCAAAATCCAAGCAAAGAAACGCATCGGTTAATTCTTTTGAAAAAATAAATCAAATAGAATTAGGTGCATCATACCGCATACATGCATACAGATGATAGGTGTACTGGAAGATCACTTATTCTCTGTTTATATCAAAAAAAAAAACTCAATACGGCCGTATTCCATTCAATACGCCCGTATTGAAACTAGGGTTACGGGCAACCCTTCAGTTCAATACGGGCGTACTGAACTGAATACGCCCGTATTGACCCCAACGGTCACACCAATACGGGTGTATTGAATCCAATACGGGCCGTATTGGTCTCCAATTTTGTACAATAACGGCACCGTCAGTACGGCCGTATTGAATTCAATACGGGCCGTACTGACGTAAACTTTTCTATAAATAGCCCATTTCCCCTCTCATTTCTGCACAGCATTCTTCATTCCTCTGCATATCTTGTCTGTGAGTGAGTCTGAGATCTTCCCAAATTCCGAGAAATGGCCGAGTCATCGAGAAAAAGGCAGAGGGTTCCCGCTCAACGCGAAATGACCGCGCGGCATCTAGAGAGGCTGGAACTTCTTGAGTCGTTTGTCTTCATGCCATCAAGGGTGCTCGATTTCAGCATCCTCCAAGCAATGGAGTGGGAAGACGAGGTCCGGGGCTACATCGCCGCCATAGGATGGGGGTTCCTCCTTAACCCCCATCCTAAGATCTTCCCGACTGCGACAAAGGAATTTTTGGCTACCGTCGGCGTCACAGAGTCGACGAACAGCTTTGGAGAGACGGTCTACTCGGTGGACTTCTGGATGAATGGAGGATACCGATCCTTGTCGTTGGACGAGTTCAACGTCCAAGCCGGCTTCTTTCCATGAGCCGATCAGCTGGAGTATCGGGACGCCGTCTGCGAGTACCCTGATAGTCCGACCCAGACTAAGATGTGGAGAGAGATTACGGGTCAGACGGATTACCATGCTGGGGTGAAGGGTACTCGGCTCCCGACCGCACTCCGAATCTGCCACAAGCTGATCACCGGCTCCATTCACGCCAGGCCGAAGAGTCCAGAGTCAGTGACGCGGCAGGATCTGCTGGCTCTGTATTGCATGGCCACTGGACAGAAGGCCAACCCCGGATTCTTCTTCCTCGAGCACATAAAGAATCTGGGGGCAAGAGAGGGAAGTGAAGCTCGGCGAGGATACATTATGGTCTCCACGCTCCTTTCACAACTCGCCGAGATTTGGGGGTGCCCCGATGGCGTAGACGCGGGGGAGTTGGCGCCCAAGCCCATCAATGCTGCCACCCTGATCAACATGAAGATCATCGCCAGGGCAGGGAGGCAATACGTACGGGCGACCACCCAAGACACCATCAGCGAGCTCTTCGCAGATATCGAGCTCCCGGGTGATGTGGACCCGCAGCCAGAGGCCAGCACCTCGCAGCAGGACAGGGCCTACTTCGATGCTCGCTTTGACGCCTTGCAGCAGAGCATCGACGCTCGATTCGATACTGCCCAGCACAGTATCGACGCCCTCAGACAGGATTTTGACAGCCTGTCAGTCTGGCTGCATCGCCGCTTCCTAGACCCTCCACAGGACCCGCCGGCAGAGGAGTGAAGACCGGCTATTTTTTCTTGCTTTTTGTGTATTTGTTTGATCGGGCTTTGCCCCACTTTTTCATTATCATTGTACAAATTTAATTTCATTAATGAAATTTTCCACTTTTGAATTCAAATTCTTTAGCACTTTAATTTCTGTACAGAAAAAGCCGAAATCAACAAAAAGGCAAAAATACAGAAAAAGCCAAAAATCGACAAAAAAGGCAAAATATAGAAAATCCACAAAATCGTACAGAATAACTGAGCCTGGAGAGGCTTGCCGAAATAATACTCCCCAGAGACATCTCAGCTTCCACTCTTGGGCCAAATTCCCCAGTAAGAGCTATCAGAACACGATCAGCAAGATTCCCCAATGGAAGCTTGACCATCCAAACTACATATCCGAGTCAAAGGACTTTGACTTCCTCAGTGGAAGATAGCTTTCCAACTCAAGCGACGAGTGAAGCTAAGCCTGAAGAGGCTTCCTAAATAATACTCTGGGATACATAAAATCCTCAATCCCCATTCGCCTACTCAGAGGCACCCCTTCAAAAAAAAAAAAAAAAAAATCCAAAAAGATCAATAATCATTCCCCAAGTGGAATTCGGCATTCAGCCAATCATTGAACGTCAAGATGATCCGCCTAACAGAAGAGGCTAATCAAAATCAACGACAAAATCCCCCAGCGGATAATAGCCTACGCAGAGACAACAAAACCAGAAAATCAAAAAGAGTCACCCGAATAAGGATAACCGGGATACTCCACCAACGTCGAAAAGACGTCAGCCAATCATAAGGCACCGCTCATCTCAGAACGAGCATCTTTGTGTCTGCACCCCAAGGAATCAGAAATTCCCCAGTGGGCACCAACTACGCAATGGAAAGTTGGGACACAAGAACCTATGAGTAACTGCACATCCCCTAGACGGATCCCTGCGTTATCCAGCCCTCAGCGGCACCAAAATCAAAAACAAACCGTCGAAGCAGTATCGTGGACTGTGGAGACAAAACCATCACAAATCCCTGGAGAGGGCAAACTCACACTGCCAACGTCGTCAAAAACACGGAGGCAGACCCTGGGGAGGGCAAACTGTAGACCCTGGAGAGGGCAAACTCACGCTACCAAAGTGACCAGAAACACGGAGGTATGCAACCCTGGGGAGGGCAAACCGCAGACCCTGGAGAGGGCAAACTTACGCTACCGAGGTTGTCAGAAACACCGAGGTATGCACGAGCCTGGAGAGGCGACGACTAATACTCAGCTACCCCGTCGTCAGAAACAACGGAGGTATGCAACTGTCAAGGTTGTCAGAAACATCGAGACAGAGCCTGGAGAGGCGGTACTCAGCTACCGAGGTTGTCAGAAACACCGAGGTATGCACGAGCCTGGAGAGGCGACGACTAATACTCAGCTACCCCGTCGTCAGAAACAACGGAGGTATGCAACTGTCAAGGTTGTCAGAAACACCGAGACAGAGCCTGGAGAGGCGGTACTCAGCTACCCCGTCGTTAGAAACAACGGAGGTATGCAACTGCCAATGTCGTCAGAAACACAGAGGCAGAGCCTGGAGAGGCGGTACTCAGCCACCAACGTCGTCAGAAACACGGAGGTGTGCAACTGCTAACGTCGTCAGAAACACGGAGGCAGAGCCTGGAGAGGCGGTACTCAGCTACCGAGGTTGTCAGAAACACCGAGGTATGCACGAGCCTGGAGAGGCAACGACTAATACTCAACCTGGAGAGGCTACTCAACAATTTTCCACCGGAAGACACTACAAGTCGGAAGGATGGCTTATTCCCTGGACAATTGGGTCAACTCCTTTACTTGTCAACCGGTACACCAAAAAGCCGTTTGACTAAGTAAAGGGGGGGCAGCTGTAGACCCCTAAAATTGTCCGGGTCGGAAATAAGACTCGAAGACTCTCGAAGACCGAAGGAAAGTCAGCCGAAAGGACTCCTGGAAGACCCTGGAAGACCCTAGGATGATTCTTTATAGGTTTAGAAGTCTTAGAGTAGCTTAAAATAAGGATGTGGGAGGATTGGAGCTCAATACGGCCTCCTAGAAGTTCAGTACGGCCGTACTGAACAATTTGAACTACAATACGGCCGTACTGAAACCAATACGGCCGTACTGAAGTTTTTGAACTTCAGTACGGCCGTACTGAATTCAATACGGTCGTACTGTAGTTCAAAACTTCAGTACGGGCCGTATTGATGTCAGAGGCCGTACTGCGCCTCACTCCTATATATAGGACGTCATTCCACACTTTTCCACACCTTTTCCACCCTCTTGCTGAGTATTCTGGGGTTTTTGAGCAGTGTTCTGCCCTAGAAGTCTCTCCAAGAGCCGATCCGACAAAGTTCTTGAGTTCTGAGCATTTAGCTTGAGGATTCGAACTAGTCGAAGGGAAATCTTTTTGATTTCCATAGTAAAAATTATCTTTTAGGAGAGAAGCGAGCGAGCTTGTAGTGGGAAGGAGCGTCAAAAAGCCTCCTAGACTTCATCCGAATATATAAAAGCACGCTTCAAAGGTTTCTTATCCAAATCCTTTCTTTTACCGCTTTTATTTACTGCTTTCTGATTGTTGCATTACACGTTTATAGCTTTCCATCATGTAAATATTTAATTCGTAATCGTTCATAATAAATAGGGGTAATTTAGTAATTTTACACTGTTATTTATGAAATAATCCGTCATAGGGAACCCTAAAGGGGCGTTGTGGGGTGCTAACACCTTCCTCACACGTAACCGACTCCCTTACCCAACTCTGGTTGTAATGGCCGAAGTTGATTTATAAAAATCAATTGCCTTATATCTTTTTCCAATGTTTTGAGTAAAACATTGGTGGCGACTCCAAGAACCCTTCTTTTGTGAAAACCACTAGCCCATGGAGGGTCCCGCTTGGGATTAACATGGATTGGTGAATCATTTTAATAAAATTGTTAGTTCGATGAGATCTCAGTTTGAGAATAAGTCGTTCTAACAATCTACCACTTTTAAAAATTAAAAAGAGTCCAACCATCGTCGCGAATGCCATAGTCCGTTTCGGCGGGTGGCGACAGTAGGGAGCTTATGGATAAGCTCCAAAGACTCCAACAAAAGAACATGAGTGTGGAGGAGTATAGGCAAAAGATGGAGTTGTATCTCATGAGGGCTGGAATAAGGGAAGAGGAAAGATTGACCATTGCTAGGTTTTTAAGTGGTCTAAATTTTGATATAAGAGATAGAGTTGAGTTACTGCCTTATAGGGACCTTGATGATTTGGTCCAACTTTGTATAAGGGTAGAACAACAAAATTTGAGGAAAAATTCTTTCAAAGGTAAAACTCAAACTAGCTCTTATATCAAGAAAGAGGACAAAAGGGAGGGTCAATATGACTCTTCTAAAAACTCTAGTAAGGGTCAAGAAAAAGAAAAAGAAAATGATAAAAATAAAAATGTTGTCACTTCTAGTAGTAAAACTAGTGACATCAAATGCTTTAAATGTCTTGGGAGAGGCCATATAGCTTCTCAATGTCCAAATAAAAAGGTCATGATTTTGAGAGGACAAGACATTTATAGTAGCCTTGATGAATCTAGTTCTACCACTTCAAGTGATAGTGAGACTAGTAAGGAAGACCCTCAAATTGAAAAGCTATATCCTGTTGATGGTGATCTTCTTATGGTCAAAAGGCTTCTTGGAAGTCAACCTTGTCCCACTTCACTATCACAAAGAGAGAACATCTTTCACACAAGATGTTTAGTTTCTAAAAGAACTTGTTCTCTCATTGTTGATAGTGGATCATGTTCAAATTGTTGTAGTACAAGGTTGGTTAACAAGTTAGCACTTATCACCATTCCTCACCCTCACCCTTATAAACTTCATTGGCTCAATGAAGGTGAGGAATTGGAGGTGAATCAACAAGTGAAGGTCAAGTTTTCTATAGGGGATTATAAAGACAAAGTTTTATGTGATGTGATCCCTATGGAAGCTTGTCATATTTTTCTTGGTAGGCCATGGCAATTTGATAAACAAACTATACATGATGGCCTCACTAACAAAATATCCTTCACTCATAAAAATAAGGAAATTATTTTTAATCCTTTAACACCACCCCAAGTGTTTGAGGATCAAAAGCAAATGAAAAAGAAAAGAAACAAAGAAAAGAAAGAAGGAAAGAGTGTGGATAAAGGGGACTCCACTAAGACCTTTGTGACAAAAGAGAGTTATTTTATGACCAAACAAGACTTGAAAAGAACTCTCTTTATTCATAAAAGTCTTGACTCTTATCCTAATGCTGCCACTTATCTTAAAGTTGAGAATGAGGAACAAAATGAATTTCAAGCAAAGAATTCTTCTCAACTTCGAGATATAGTGAAGAAGGAATGGACTATACCTAGTGTTACTCCTTATACTACTTCCTTGAAGGTGCACAAGGAAAGAAGTATTTCTTTGGATTTCATAAAGCACCCAATTTTCGGTTTACATTGTTTAGTAGATATAACTTGTAATAATCTATATTCTATGTTTGATCTTATGGGAAGTTCTTACTCTTTTGAACTTAATATGTTTCCTTCCCTACAAGATAAATATAGCTTATATGATTATGAGTATCTAGTAAACAATCAAATCCAAAATTGTCTAGGGCGTTTTCTAGTAATTTTTTCTTTATATTTTAGGAAAAGCTTAGGTTACCATTTAGGGTACTTTAGGCAAGATATAGTAGTGTTTAAAAATCATTCTTTTCATTGTTTTAGTTATAATGTCCTTACATTTTTAGGGTTTACTTCTAGGTTATGCTTAGAAGAGGAGCCTATTTTTAGGGATTCTAATTTTGATAGTTTATTTTTTCTTAGGCTAGATAGAAGGACTCCTCCTAGGATTTCTGAAAGTTTTATCTCTTATCCATTGTATGTTGTACATGTAGGTGTTGAGTTTTCTTCCATTCATCCTCGAGATTTGAGGACAAATCCTTTTCAAGAGGGAGGGGATGATGGAATCATGCTTTGGAGTGCAAGAGGTGACATACTCAAAGATCCAAGAGGAGTTGGCTAGACATGAAGGTTTGGGCCAGTCAAGGCCCAATGGGCCCGATGGGCCTGGGAAGGCCCAAGTTGAACTTTTCATGGGCCATATTTTGTTATAACTATTTTCATATGTTTTGTATACATCATGTTAGTATAGGTATCATATATTTTGGTCTTGTATTTTGGACCACATAGAGTAGCATTTTAGGTTTTAGGCTTGTTGGACTTAGTTTTGGGCTTCATGAGCCTTTGGGCTTTTGGTACCCAATATTGGGCTCATTTTCATTCTTGTAATTTTTCCTTTCCATTGTATTTGTTTGACCATTGTATTTAGGTCATTAGATTAGGAAAATACAAGAAATACTAAAGTAGGCTAACTAGGTTAAATTAGGTTTAATTTGGAAGCCATTTAAGTTACATTTGAGTCACATGTTTTGCACCAATTGGTGGCTGAACATGTGACCCTCAAATTAACCCTAAATGACTCTCAAATCAGACCTAGATGCACATTAGGTACCTAAAATTTCGGAGTAGCACATGGGAGCCAAAATTTGAATTCAAATTTCAAATTTGAATTCAAATTTTGGGCGCCACTTGTGAGCTTTGACTTAGACGCCCAAATGTTTGCAAAACCGGATGCTACTTAAGTGTTTCTTCTACTCTTTGTATTCACTTTTGAGAATAATGAAATTTGAGAGCTTATTCAGCCAAATTTCGTTCAAGAGTCACCATGAGAGAAAGCTTCACCTTAGAAACCCTACTAGGTTTTTCCTCCTCTTTGAAGTGAGCTTTCCCTTGCACCTTAAGCTTGGATGCTTCCATCCAAGGCTTAAGCCTATTCCAATCCGTGTTTCATCCTACATCAAGTGTTCATCACGTTGGTCTCCATTTCCTTGAAGAAGATCCGTACATAAGGAGAGCTAAGGAGAAGAACAGCATTCACTCCTCCTAACCTCTTCCATCACCTTGGTCATCAAAATTCACAATGATGCGTAACTCCCTAGGTAAGCTATTGACTCCTCTAACTTTCACCTTAATCTTCTTGATCGTTTCTTCAGAGTCTTTGACAATAAAAGAATTTCTTAATAAGAAAATGTAATATACTTCATATGATGATAATTACAAAAAAAAAATACAATACTTATATACCTATTGCCTCAACAGTCCAACATTGTGTAGACTCACGTCCAACATGAAGTCTAGTTGTTTCATCTTCTTGTGGAACTTCAAAAGTTGATACATGAGAAATACGAACATTAACAGTTGGGACTTCAGGAGCTTGTGAGGAATCACTAGGCGAGGAAGAAATTTCAGGATTCATTGTTGGAACAAAATGTGTTGGAGCTTGTGTTAGAGGTGCATCACATTATGGTTGAGGTGCTGATTTTTGTGGATTTCTAAAACGCTTCACCTTTGGCATGACTACATATTCATGACAACAATATTATGAGAAGAATAAATAAAGAACAATAAAATTAAACATGACATACTATCAAAATTAAAATAATATTAAAATAATTAATAAATGAAATAATAAAAACATTTATAAGTCAAATTATTACCTTTAAAGAAGTGCAACAATAAATAATAATATTTAGACAAGTGTGAACTTCTTACTATTTTAGGAGTCAAACTTCAATCAACTATATCATCATTTAGATGGTCTGTAGCCAATTGTACATACTGATCATCAAGCCTAGAAAATTATTAAAAAATAGCGAAATAAAGAAAAATATATAGTATTTTCACATTTTGTTAGTACGTATCTTCGGTGCATATGAATATGACTATACATGTTTAGTGATAAAACATTTGTTATTCGTATTATTTAAATATTAATATTTTAATACAACTTATTAGAAAAAGGTAAGAAATTGAATTAGATTTAATTTTCTAAAATAAGATTTTGAAATTAAATCTTATGGATTGATAAAAGTCTACATATATCATTATTCCAAGTTCCAACCAACTTAACAAATGAAATATCTTAATCAAGGCTGATTATCACATGAAAATAGAAGAAGAAAAATTGTATAGGTCATGATATATTAACAAAATTAATCATGCTCTAACTTAAATATGGCCAGTTTAGTAATTTCATAAAATATAGAGATAGATGTAGACTTACCACGCAACAAAGTTACCATAGACTAATGCAATGCAAGCATTCCACCCTGAGGCACAGTAGACATGAAAATGTTTTAATTACAATAAATAGCAAAAAATTCAGAGCATAAAAAGTGGACTACAAATCAAGATGACTCCTAGATACAACAGATTTTCAAGTGAAGTTAAGGATGCATGCCAAAATTAAATGACCAAATGAGGGTGACCCAGATGGGGGATAGAGGTGAATTTGGAAGACTAAACTTAAAGTGACATATTCCAAAACAAGCACCCTACAACAAGAGAAAAAGCACAAGCTTTATACTAAAAAATCAATTTTTGGCAGCAAACTTTTTTAATAGAAAAAGGGTTACGAATTGAGAGTTTAAAACAGTCAATTATAATGTATTATTTATGTCTAATTTGTTAAATTTTACAATTTTATCTTCAAAGTTCTATCAATAACAAATTTTTTTGGTCATCAGTATAAAAACTTTCACACTAACAATGACATATGACCATAACTTATTTATTAACTAATATCACTAAATATTGTTAATTCAATCAACTAATTTATAAGTTTGTAGCTTAAAACAAAAACTAATTTTATCTCATAAACTAAATATTATTTCTTTTAGTATACGAAAACAAACAGAGAAAAAGAAAACTGAAAATTACAATCTCAGATAGAATGTGCCAATGCATTAGGTTGCAGGAGAAGCCCTGAACTCTGAGGAGGCCTTTCATGAACACAAAGTAAAATAACAACGAATATTACAAAGAGGAAATTAAAAAAAGAATACAAAGACTAAAAAAATTGTTATCTTTATCCAAACTTCAAAAAGATATATATTAATAAAATACAAGTCTCGTACTTATTTCGTGGGTGAAATTATGATATTGATGGAATAGGTTATCTAGTGGCAGCTTTATGGGATTTGAAAAAGGAGGAATGAGTCAAAAGCATTGTGATTGGCCATGTATTCAAATGTTAAACAATCACCACATTCTTCCTGATTCCATTGAGGCCAATATATGAATAGTGATTTAACGTTCCAAATAAATCAAATATCATTGCAAATGAAGCTTGGAAAGGTGAAGCTAACCTTGTTGAATTGCACGTGCAATAAATACAAAGCAGAGGAAAAGCATACAAGGCAGAAGAAATCAAAATGATGCAAGCGGGATTTAGGGTTCACTTTGGGGGCACTTGGAATCATTACGAGATTTTAGGATACATTAAGGAGCTATGTACCAGCAGAAAGGGTTTAGAGATTTCCTTTTCTGATTTCTTTTGAGAGGGAAATGAAAAGTTTTTTTTTTATCTTTTGAAAGGGAAGTACTGGTAGAGCCACATACTAATTTTTTTTTTGTTTAATTTTTTTAGAGAAAAAATGTTTAAGCGGAAAAATATTTTTTAATTAGAGGAGGTTATAAACCTCTATAAATTAAAATAATATTTTAATTAGAGGAGATTATAAACCTCTACAAATTAAACAAAAAAAATTGCAGATTTTAATAATTTAAGGAGGGTTTTGAAACCTCCGCAAATAACCTCCATTATTTACCATTTTTTTTGTAGTGTCAAGTCTCACACAATACAACAAACCCAACACACTCAAGCTATGGTTGTGTTACTTATCAAGGGCATACTCAACCATAAGCATGGTTGTGGTTCACCCAGCACGAGTGTGTTCTATAGCAAAAACAATTATGGTCCTTTTAGCACAAGTGTGCTCCTAAACAAACACAATCGTACTATTAGAACAAAATTTGATCAAACAACATTGAGACTCATCTAATAGGCATTAAGTCTCTTCCCACTCTCTTTGATTTTCAACTATTTGTAGATTAAATATATTCTAACATCTCAACAACACATAGTAATCAAATAAAGCCAAACCAATTTAAGCATGCAAGAACCCTAATGTTCATACACACATGACATAGCCAAATTATGTTAATCAATTAACAATTAACTCAAATCTCAACAATGACAAGTAATTCATACCACTAGCACTTTGTTTTCGAGGTGTTCGTAGCCCCTCTATACATACATCAACAAACCTAAAGAAGTTTAGATAAGGTAAGCAAAGTCATTATTCTCCAAAGCTCTTGAATACATCGCAGGCGAACTCTCACCGATTCCTTATAAGTTGAGTCACATTGATACCTTTATGGAAAGATTATCTATTAAACTCACTTTTCTTTTTCAATGGTTTAAAAATCCCTCAAAGTTCTCATTATTTTAGGAACTTTTACATATTCAAATAATTAATTATGGAGGATTTTGAGAGTTCATGATTTTTTTTTTTCCACTTTTCATTAATTTTATAGCAAATAAGGTCAAGGTTTAATAAAAATATTTCCTTTTCATCCAAAAAATTAAAAAAACTCATGAAATTTTTTTACCTGTGAAAAAAATTATGAATATAAAATAAAATATCATTCAATTCATTCCAAAAAAACATCTTTAATATACCACTAGTTAGGTTATGCATTAGAAAATTTTAAAAATTCAATTACTATGGCAATGGTGACAACGAAGGCAACAACGACAACAATAAAAATATTGTGATGGGTAACAACAATAATGGTAATGGGTTGCAACGATTGTGGTAGTGATCAGGGATAATGATAGTAGGAAACGATGATGGTGGTGTTGGGCGACGATGGTAAGGGTCGAAGTGGCATTGGTACATCATGATAGTGAATATTTTTGTACTTTGAACAAAAATTTGTCCCTTAGTTTATTGAATAACAAAATATAGGGTTTTTATCCTTTCCTTCTTCCTCATTTTTATCTTGCCTTATAACTCTTTTATAAATCTAATGCAGAACAATTGTAATTATCCTGTTCAGTAACATGATTTTAGTGAATCAAGTAGACATTTAAGCTTGTTTCTTTTATATAACTTCTTATTTAAATAGAGTAGTTAGATTCCTTTCATTTATAAAACTCTATATTTTGATAATGTATTAAATTGAATTTTCTTAATTTAAAAAATATCCACTTTAATAATCAATTTGGATAATTGTTTTACAAAAATACCAACTACTTGTTAGTTTAAATGATATTGGACTCGATTTTCTTCAAAAATACCAACTACTTGTTAGTTTAAATGATATTGGACTCGATTTTCTTAAGTAAAGTCTCGAATTTGATTATTTTGTGTATGGAAAAAAAGTGATTGATAAGAGAGACCCTACTAAAAATAACCACCAAGATTTTTTGACAGAGATTAGTCACCAACAAAATCAATAAATATTTTGTACCAATATCATATGTACTAAAATTAATTATCATTATTTGTTTACCTATTTTAAATTTTATAAGTGCAACGTCAAATGATATATAATCTTATCACTGAATACCATTCAAACATATTTTAGTAAATTTACTTGGATACTAAGAGAAAACTTATTTTCCTTTTTGTCATCATTTTTATACAATATTAATATAACCTTCAATAAAAATTAAAAATCAAGATGAAATTAACCAATAATTTTTTACTTTGGGAACATATCACCATAATAATTAATAGAGAAATGTTAGCATATTTTTTCTTCAAAACACTTTGTATTTGTTAAAATTTATTAAAAATCATAAAATTTTGATAGTTTGCTTTCTACTTAATGAAATCCATTTATGATTATGTGATTTTCAAACAAAATTGAAAAAGAAAATGAATCAAAGTATGCTGCTGGCTAGTCTAATATATATATATAGAAATCTAGACATTTTTCATGCAAAAGGCACATGTATCTATCCATAATTGGTGAAACTCACATTTTATGACCAAATTTCCAAAATACAGGATTTAAAAAAAAAACTTATAGAAACATATTTTAAGTACATATAATAAGTTGTTAAAACCAAAAGATTACACAATTTATAACCATATCTGGATTTTTTTATTAGGAGTTTTTCAGTTTTTTTTTTACAAAACATTTATTGTGATTTAATGTCATCAATGATAAATGAATGGAACAAATTTATTAAATAAAAAAAAGTAAAATTAAGTATACATAATAATGTAAAAATGGAAAACATTTATTGTAAATTAATGAATATGTTGATTTTGTTGTTTGTTTTAGAATTTAATATTGAAATTTAAAATAAATTACTAAAAGATATAATATCTATTTATTTGAACCATGGTTTTTAAAGTTGGATCAAATTGACCGATTCGACCAATTTGATCGAGAATCGGTTCAAGCCAGCTTCATAAAACTGTTTTGCAATGAATGTGTAGAAATTTGGTAGAATCGATCTAGAGAAGTGAAATTGGTGAAAATCAACGATTCAACCAATCTTGGCAATTTTGCAGAAATGAGCAATTGTTTTACTTTTTATTAAATGCATTGGTTTTGAATCCACAATGTAATTCTTTAATAATGAAATGTATTTAAATAATAATTGTAATATCTCTTGTAATATAATATAATGATAATACCAATAATATAATATATCAATCATTATGTATTATTATGTGACAGTGGAGTATTATTATCAGATAAAAGAATGGTAGCAACACACTTCTTTTAATATATTTATTTTTATTAATTAAAATTTATTGAAAACTACAAAATTATTAGGAGAGAGAGAAAGAAAAAAAATCATTAAATAAAATGTGAAACCTATCAAATTTTGTATTGTTTAATAAATTTTGACCAATAAAAGAGAGTATGTTTAAAAGAGCATGTTAGAGGGTGTCTTGCTAGCATTTCTCTTATGAAATATTATCGGTGATGTTATATATTATCTTCTTTGTTTTTGTATCATTTTTTTCTCTTTTTTTTTGTTACCATGATATTGATACAAAATGTTCACCACTAAAAGTAGTGGTTAAATTCCTTTAGAAATCATGAACACATATAAGGTGACACTCTTTTTGGGAATTGTGAGTGCTTATAAAGTGATTATCCCTTTCCCAACATAATCTATTTCATATTCATATTAAAGATTTAAACTATAAACAACTTAGTTATACAAGTCTCTACTACTAATGTTAATCGGTGTTGGTTTTCATATACGTACTAGAATAACATGCATGAATGAAGGCATTTTTTTAATAGTTATTGTTCAATGTGAGAGTTTTTAGAAGATTTTGATGAACAAGAATGTTTTAAAGATTTTCTTTAAACTTTTTTCAATCTTTCCTTTAATTATTTCAAAATTTGAATCTCAATATTTAAAAGTAGAGTTTACCAATATTTAAAAATAACAATGAATCACAATGTAATTTTTTTTTATCAAATAAAAAATACAATTTATATAAACAGTTGTTTACTATATATTTTAGTTATAATATAATTTATTGATTATGAAGTATTTATATATTTTAAATTTAATTATAAATAAATTATTTATCTTTTTTTGACTAGTAGGAATCAAACTTGATAGCAAATGGGTTACAAGCAATGTTTTAAAACTCTAACAAATAATCGACTCAATCAATATACTTGATCAATGGTTCATTGAACTAATCCGTCATTAATTGATTTGCATAAATTAATATTTAATTAAATATATAATTTTAAAATAAATATATATTATAAAATTTAATTAATTTATTAGTTCTATGACAACGAAATGAGTTAGCTGTTGTCGCAACCCGAAAATTTCTGATCTTGCGACCTATGGTTTAAACGTCCTTTTAAAGATCTCATCAATTAAGAAATGCTCGGACACCAGACTAATCCTTAATTAATGATTTTGAAAATAGGTTCTTGGAGTCCCCACCAATGTTTTACTCAAAACATTGAAAAAAGAAAAAGTTTTTAAAAATTCAATAATGGCCTTGATAACCATAATTGGGTTCAGGGGTCGGTTACGTGTAGGTAAGGTATTAAGCACCCCTACAGCGCCCTCAATCGGTACCCTATGATAAAGTTAATGTGATACGAAATAATAAATTAAATATTAGATCCCCTTTATGAATTACTATTTACATGCTTGAAATTTAAATTACACGGTTGACCTTAAAACGTCTACATGATTGCTTTTGTTATAACAATGTATATTAAAAATAAGAAATAAAAGAAAGAAAAGAAGATTAAATGAAATACCTCATGGCAAGCTTTGTTAGATCTTCAGATATGGAAAATTTAGGTGCTTTGTGACAACCTTTCACACTACAATTGCCTCACAATACTCAAAAAATACAATAGGAGAGAGAGAGAAATTTCGAGCTCTAAAAAGTCTTGGACAAAATTTTTGGAGCCCTCAGAACTGTGCTCGAGATTTCTATTTAGAGGCATTAAATGTGGGTCGTTCCGGCCCGTTCTAGATTCGGAACAGCCCGTTCCAGATCCGAACGTTATGTGTTAATTTTGCACCCTAGAATGACCCGTTTTGAAATGAGAACGACCCGTTTCGGGGTACAAATTAACACTAAATTTCCTTCCCAGAATGGCCCGTTCCATACAAGGTTTGTTAGGTCTTTTAACCTTTTGGAACGACCCGTTCTGGTTTAGGAACGGCCCGTTCCAGACCAAGTTTTTTAGGCCCTTTGATTGGTTTGGAATGGCCTGTTCTAGTCTGGAACGGCCCGTTCCAACCTACAATTTTTAGACCTTTTAGGAGTCTCAGAACGGCCCGTTCCAATTCAAGAATGGCCCGTTCCAATTCAAGAATGGCCCGTTCCAGACTTGGGAACGACCCGTTCTAATTTTGGAACAGCTCGTTCCAGGCTACTAAAAATAGTTGATTTGGGCTTTTGGGCCCTCTGATGTCCTATCTTGTTGTTTATATGCCCCCGGACAAAATTGGGTGTCTACAGCTGTCACTAAGTCTTGTATTTTTTTCTTATAGACTTTTTAGAGGCTTGATGGCAAATACAAAGTGTTACATAGGACAAAACAAAGTGTGTGCAGTGAAATGTACATGGATAAAAGTGGAAATGTTTGGATGGGAAAGTGTAACATACTTCAAAAATAAAAACCAAAATAAATCAATCTAGGTGGTTATTGTAACACCCCTCAAGTTTGATGTCTCAACAACTACATTCCACAACATTTTACATAGTAATATTTCTCATAATTTTTTGTTGGTTAAAACCCTTCACCAATCAAAACCTTGCGTGGATAGCACTTTCTGAGATGTTTTGTCACCTTTAGGATTAATGGCTATCTTCACAGACCAACACAAGACTTTTCAACATGTTTTATCCTCACTTGCACTTTCTGAAAAGCCTCCTAGAAGATCATTCATCCCTAAATCGCTATAAGTCAAACATGCCTAACTATAGAGTTCTTAAGTGGTAATCTATCAAAAAGTAGATGTCTTGTTAGTATAGATAGTACAAATTAATTTTTTTAAGTTATCCTCAACTACAGAATTTCACATTTGTACAAATCTCTGAATTTCTCTCATTCTGGTGTGTCCAAGTTGTTACAATTATTGCCCAATTCATAGGTTTGTTTGGAAAACTGACCATATCAAATCAATTCTTACCAGGTTGTTCTAATATTTGATATAATAAGATATTTGATCTGTTTAAACTACTAATTTCCAGTTCAACTAGCCAATTCGAACTAATTTTTAAAATCATGGTTACAACAACTCAAATCGAGTTAAACCCACTTGATAAAAATATTATATTTTACATTACATAAACTAAACTACTTGCTTATATATATATATATATATATATATATATATATATATATATATATATATATATATATATATATATAGGAGAATTATAATAATACCGACGTAACTTTTACTAAGTATTATACCGTTCAATAACTTTATATTAAATATGAATTTTGTAAATCCAACCGTTAGATTGAAAGTTCATATTATTTTATATATTTATATCAAATTTTGTTAAAATTGAATAACAACATAAATGTAATCAAAGTCTTCATATTTTAATATATTTTGAAATGTATATATTATGTCAATTTTGTTTTATAAGAATGAAATATCAAATCATCTTGGATTAATATAAAATTTTGTATATATGATCTAAGAGTAAAGAACTTTCAATCTAACTGTTGGATTTACAAAATTCACATTTAATATAAAATTATTAAACGATGTAATACTTAATAAAAGTTACAATTGTGTTATTATAACCCCCATATATATATATATATATATATATATATATATATATATATATATATATATATATATATATATATAAAGAATGAAAAGGATTTAAAAAATTGCCAACTGGTTTCAACAGTGCTATTAAAAATATTTTATTGCATGTTTAGCTCATCAAAGATTGTTTGTTTTAAATTTGGATGCTTGCTGCAACTTGACTTCGG
Source organism: Cajanus cajan (assembly GCF_000230855.2). Classification (NCBI taxonomy): domain Eukaryota; kingdom Viridiplantae; phylum Streptophyta; class Magnoliopsida; order Fabales; family Fabaceae; genus Cajanus; species Cajanus cajan. The sequence continues at coordinate 47,898,136 of NC_138525.1, forward strand.
ATAATACGGCATGCTTGCCAATTTTTATTGTAATTGTAAATGTATTTATTAACTGATAACTTATAAATGTATATATTTAATAATAACAAGTAACAGTTTTCTAATAATGAATGTGAAAAACATTATTAAGTTCCAGCAATGCTAATAATATTATTTAATTGCGTGTTTGGATCATCTAAAAGAATTTGTTTTAAAGTTGGATGTATATTGCAACTTGCCACCGGATAATATGGCATGCTTGTCAATATTTATTGTAATTATAAATGTATTTATTAATTGATAACTTATAAATGTATATATTAAATAATAATAAGTAACAATTTTTAATATTAAATGTAAAAAATATTAATAAAGTTTCTTTTGATAAATTATTACAATGTTTTTATGATTTCAAATGTATAATAAATATATGTGTAATGGGGTAGAAATATTTTGAGAGTTTATTGAAATATTTAAAAGATCATATATATATATATATATATGCCCTTTAACCTTACAAAAAAAAAAAAAAAAGAAGAAATAGTTTCATACATTTTATATATTTAATTTTATTTAGTCATTTAGACCAATAATTCTGCAAGAGATTCCATTACACATTGTGATAATATTTTCATACAACACATTTGATATTTTACTGGTTTTTAGGAAATAGATTATTTTTTTAAGAAATTTATGTTTTTTTTTTCAAAATTTTTAGGTTAAATTAAATAGATTTTACTTAAATTTTGTAATCAGCTATAAAAAGCTTAAGTGAGGGCACATTCTTCATACGAAAAACAATACTGTAGTGTGAAGACAAACACAGGTGCTTCTTTCTTTTACTTTCATTACCACCTTTATATTCACTTTACCTTTCTTTTTTCCTCTTTAATTTAGAACTAAAATCCTAATCTAATCAAAATCAAGATGAGGTATATCTTCTCTTATATTTTTTATGTGTGTCTAAGTTTTTTTCTTGCTTTTTAACGATCAAATGAGATTTAATTTCATACATCATATTTGTGTTTATGTATAATGTATATAATTAGTTTTTTTTTCTTGTGACATTGGTTTTTTTCTTCTTCTATAAAACTATTAAAGTTTTGCAAGTTGCACATATAAGCCCACATAACAATATAAAGCTTTAGTTTTTAATTGAACTTATCAAATTCTCAATTTTGTTAGTTGGGGTTCTGGTTGTGGATAGTGAAAAAAATCCTTCTAATCTAAATCAAGGTTAGACACTTTTGATTTGATTTACACAAGTCTCAAATGGTCATGCAATGGGTTTGTGGATAGGGTTTAATCATGTTCGAACTAGAAACATAATGTATGGATCCAACTTATTGTTCTACTAATTTTATTTTTCTAACAGCATATATGATGTTTCTATTTTATGATTCTTTTTAGTTACAAGTATTTGAGGTGTCTTCTTGACCTATAGAACTATAAAATTGCAGTACATGTGCTCTCGCTCTATATGACATGATTTGGACCAATGTCAATTTTTATCTCTAGCACTTTCTGTTTAAGTTCCACAATTAGTTTTTCATGCAACATATATATATGATATTCATTTTTCACAAATCCTTTTGCTTATATTGTGAATGGTTGGAATATTTAGAAGCATGGATCAAAATCAACATGGTGAAGCAACAAGAGAGGTTGGTCCACCAGCTCATACCAATCCTCCAACTCGAACCGCTGGTCCATCTAACCCTTCATTCTACTCTAGAGAGCAACAATATGTTCCTCCCCAATACATGTACCAGCTACAACAAAACCAATTGCAACAACAACTTGATAATGTATGGGCAAAGCAGTACAAGGAAATTGAGGAGACCACTAATTTCAATACTCACAGCTTGCCTTTGGCCAAGATTAAGAAAATAATGAAGTTTGATGAAGATGTGAGGATGATCTCAGCTGAGGCTCCTATAGTGTTTGCCAAGGCCTGTGAAATGTTCATTCAGGATCTTACAACAAGAGCTTGGGCTAATGCTGACAATAACAATAGGAGGACCCTTAAAAAAATGGACATTACATCTGCAATCTCAAAGATTGATGTGTTTGATTTTCTTCTTGATATTGACCTTAATGATGACATAGCGGAGCATCAAGTGTTTGCAGGTATACCAGCTAGAATGAGCACTACACCAATTGAGAGTGCTCCAAGAATGTCTATGGGAAGGCCTGTTGTTGATCAGATTAATCATGGGCTGCAAAACCATCCTTTTCCATCTCCAATGGGGCCCATCCCTAATCACCAAAACCATTCTTCCAGTTCAGACAAGTGAACATCAGATAGTTACTTAGTGAAGGCTCTAGCAATTAAGGATGCAATGCATCATCAATTAATATGTTCAGATTTAAGTAATGCATGCAATTGTTTGTTTATTTATTTTTTTCCATAATAGTTTGTAAAAGTGAATTTAATAGTTGTGACGTGGACTAAATATTAATGTATGGAACTATTTTCTTTGTCAAATACTTCCAATGTTCACTACAACAAAATTGTCATATAATGACACATACCCTATAGTGACACTATATATGTCACTAAAAATTACTTTTACCTACACAATAACTACAATATATGTTGGTATATTATTAAAAAATGTGGGTATAGGCTATAGTGACACACAAAATATATTGTTAAATCTCATTCAAAATCAACACTAAAATTGTGGGTAACTATATGTCAAATAGACATATACCTACATATATTATACCTATAGTGACACTTTTTGTATGTCACTATATGTAACATTTCTTGTAGTGGTTGTTTTTATTTATTTATTTATTTTTAATTTATAGATTGTGAATACAAATATAAATCTAGAGAAATATGAATACTAAACTTGCAGAATATGCCTAGAAACTTGCTAGACATGGCCAAGGACTAGAAAAGTTATTTGCCATGCCCAACCATGGAAGGACCGAGAGAGAAAGAAGAATTACTCAATGAGTTCACTACTTGCTTTGATATATATGTTTATAATAAAAATAAATTAAATCAAAACTATTTTATACATGATTAAAGATATTTTTAATATATATTTTTAAAGTGTGAATATTTGTGAGTGCAAATACTTTACTACTGTCCTTGCACTATTATTAATTAAGTAATCACCTATTTAATCATCTATTTATATAATCTATAGCAGATTATATCCGAGAATACATGTTTATATTTCATCCTACTTACTACACGCTTTGATATTTCACACGTAGTATAACAATTAAGGCAATTTCTTGGTTCTCCTATAACCTTTCATTACAAGTAAGCTCAAAATCTTTCACTATATGAAATGATACATTGGGTTGGATGTCTTGACTTTAGACACCCCATAAGTGCGATTACTAGTTTTTCATGGAGACTCACTAATTTGTTGGCATTCTAAGAAAAAAATCGCATTTGCTCAATCATCTTCTAAAGCCAAATTAATGTGCCACATGTAGGGCAATGGCTTATACAACTGGTGAACTTCAATGACTCCAATTTATACTTAATGATTTCCATACAAATAGAACCATAAATGAACTAGAAGACAAGACTTCTATGATGCAATACAAGTTGATCAAGGAAGACAATGGTGGTCACCTGTAAAAACTACAACGCCTAAGTCACCAAGAATTTCAATAAAGTAACAGCAAGTATAGAACGTGAAAATACCTAAAGATGATAACGTTTATAGGCGTAAAATGTGACATAAAACATGAAAATTTGTTTGAAATTTATTAGGATATTTAATACGTAACGCATGTTTAGGCACGTAAAGTGTTAACTGGTCAGTTTCTAGGAGTCGATCTTGGATAATATATCAGGCAATGTTTCAGGGCTTATGTCATTTGAGTGTTGAGTCTTTAAGGTTACAAAAAGTGTCAGGTGTCAATCATCAAAAAGGGATATTCCAATCATATTGAAACTTTTTTCATAACATATTGGTTGTGCAATGTTATAATCAACATGCAGTTTCCTATGACAGCCAAAGTGCTTTTGATATTGCATCCAACCCTGAATTTCAATGAACACACCAAGCACCTCGAATTCATAAATATTAGTTCATTGTTGTTAAAAATACAAAGTAAATTATAAAGCCAAATAAATAAATAAAAGCCTGGAACTAGGATATATACTACCACTTCGAATCACAAAAACTGAGCTTATGATAGTTTCACTATTAGAATTTCTCTTATTATATACGATTTTTATGTGTATTTTGCATAAAAAATTTTAAATTTTTCTACAAAATTTTATCTTTAGGTATTACCTTCGTGGATAATATGTTTTTGCAAATTTTAAAATTCGTAAAAAAAAAATTCTGCAAAAAAAAATTCACAGGAAAGTTTCCTACGAAAAATTTGCAAGAAAGTTTCATGTGAAATTTCCTACAAATTTTTTTGCAAACAATTCTAAAGGAAAATTTCTTACGAAAAAAAATCAAAGAAATTACTATTTGAAGGTAATTTTTGTATAATTTCTATTAATAATTTTTTAATTTTTAAATGCTTACAATGAAGCCATATGAAGCATTAAGAAATTTGCTTCCATGTCTCTAACATCTGATAGATAACCTTTTAAACGCATTGTAAATTATAAGTCTAATACTCAACCATACAAAATCAACTTGTAAGGTGGATGTTGCCCCAACTTATATACTCTTTAATTGTTTTATTTCTAATTGGTGTGAGACTTGAGAAAAATCTTTTAATTCTTAAACTTATAAATTTATGTATATAGTTTTTTTTATTTTTCCTGCGGATTAAAATTGATAGGAAAATCTGCAAGAAAAGTTATCTGCGAGAATTCGCAAGAAATAAGATAAAATTCTTATAACATTTTCTGCAAAATTTTATCATGGAAAAAAATTTCTATAATTATTAAAATTGTAGCAAAATTTACAAAAAAAAAATTATAGATTATTTTTCATAAAAAAATTTGTAAGAAATTTTTGTAAATTATTTTTCACTAATAAATTTACAAAAAAAAATTGTAAAATTATTATTGCAAGAAAACTCATAAAAAAAATCTACAAATATTTCTTTATAAAAAAAATTACAGGAAAATAACACTTTTTTAATAATGTTTTTTTTCATTAGAAATTGTTTATGCAAGCACGAAAGTAATGTTGCTATGTAGCCCAATTGGTTTTTCATTATTAATTCACAAGATCTCTTTTAATTTAACAATGAAGGACTCGGCCCAATTTGTTTTGCTGCTCCATTTGTACTGCTCCACTTGTGTTTTACTTACCCCTTTTGTGTTTTTTTAGGCTCATGATATGTACATCTCATTTTTTTTTTATAAGTACACCTTCTTTACACTTTTTTTTAAATTATAAAATATTATAGTTTTTTTTTATTTATAAATTTTATAATTTTACACCTTTAACTTTCAATTTGTTATTTTTTTCTGTTTTTTTCACACACTTTTTTTTCTTTTAATTTTTACATGCTACCAAAATAGGTGGGGTGAAGGAAAGGTAAGGAGGTGCATGTAAAAATTAAAAAAAGGAAGAAAGATGTATGAATTTTTTTTACTAAATTAAATGTTGTTAATATAAAATTAAAAAATTAAAAATTAAAAATTAAAAAATTAAAAATATTTTAAAATTTTAATTTTTTTTTAAAAAGATGTGTACTTATAAAAAAAAGGAAGTATATATATCATGAATTTTTTTTTACTATTTCTTCGGCCTTGAGCCCAATCTGCAAATCATTTTTATCCTTTGTTCATTTTATTACTTGGCCAAAGTTTTTGGTGTGTGCAAAGAATAAAAAGTTAAGCTCAAAATCTTGTTTATTGTAATAAATTATTAATCTCATCAATGATAAAACCCATTAATTGATCCTTAAAATATAGTTAATATTAATCAATCTTTCTTCATGTTTTACTTTTCTTTTATCCTATCATTATATTTTGATAAAATTTAATATTAATTAATCTCATATTTATTGTATCTGTTTAGTCATTCATATATATATATATATATATATATATATATATACTTTTTTCATACTCTCATATGATTTTCTACTACTCAATCTTTAGGTCACTTGGACAATAAAATTTTTACTAGTAAAACCCATTTGGCCACTATTCTTCTAGAATATCACTCGAGCTGATCTTCATATTTCACATATAAACAATACTAAAATAAGTTCATAAAAAAAGAAAAGAAAAACTAAAAAACTAACACAATGTTCTGGATATTTTGCCATATTTCTAGAATTATTATAATATTTTTAATCGACTATTTTAGTTTTGTTTATATAATTAGATTATGTTGGTAAAGGAAAGGGAAATATGATTTGTCCCAAGATATTAAATGTGATCCATGAAGCTACTCTGATGCGTATCCATGTAACACCACGTGTCAGTGCCTAACAACTTCACTTCACGTGCCAATTTGTGGTCCAATTCAAAGATATATATGGTTGTATCTTATAGCAACACGTGTCAGGACCATTTGCAGAGTAAATGGTTGACGACTTCACGTGCCAAATCGTGGTGCACTGGTCCTAGACCTAGTTCCCTAGAGTGAAAGAGCTACCTGTTTTCTTTTCACATCATCTTATTGTCCAATCTGTTCTAACTTCTAAGAGTATCTCCGACCAACTCCCCACCACTTTAAATGGGTCCCACTGTATCACGTCACTTATAAGCAATTCATACTATATTTTTATAATTTTTATTTCAATAGAAATTGCTTATAAAAACTCCTATTTTTTTACAACTCATACTACACTTTTTGACATCTCATACTATATTTTATAATAAATTTTTATAAAATTAATTATTATAAATAATATATAAATATAAATAACTAACAAAACAAAAATTATAATAATATTTAATTTCAATAATAAAAAAATATTACATAATAAAAAACTATAAAAAATTACAATAATAAAAAGAAATATAAAAAATTATAATAATAAAAAAAATACAAAAAAAAAAAAATACCAACGTCTCTTGTCTTTTTTTTTTTTAATTTACGTCCCTCTTTCTCTTCACATTTCTCTTTCTTTTTCCTTTCACTTTCTCTTTCTCTTCACTCAAGCTTTCACCGGGGGTTAGTCGTGCGATGAGGCGCGCGCACGGAGGGGTTAGTCGTGCGAAGCCGCACGCGCGGAGGGTTCTGTCGTGCGGAGAGGCGCGCGCGGAGGGGTCTCTCGTGCGGAGCTACGCGCTGGAAGGTTCTGTCATTCGGAGGTCCCGCGCGGACTGGTGGGTTCTGTCGTCGGAGGTCGCGTGCGCGGAGGGGGTTAGTCGAGCAGAGGTGCGCGCGGACTGGGGGTCTCATCGGGCTGGTCAGGCGGTTCCGCACCGGTGAGGTCTGGTTCAACGGAGTTGCGCGCGCGGAGGTACTCATGACGGTGGAGTCGCGCGGGTTAGGGGGGTTGCTCCATGGCCTGGACGGCTAAGCACGGCCGGAGACGCGCCGCCGGCGACGCGCGACCGGCGACCGGTTGCCGGCGTCGACAACCCTTCCTCCAACGTCCAGCAGCCTTCGCACATGCCCAATGTAGGAAGAACCTGAAGATGGAGGTTTTATTTATTTTATTTATTTTCAAAACCCTTTTCATATTCCACTTGGATTCCTATCAGCCAATCACATTTCTCTTTTTCAAATTTGTCAGTGCTAAGCACCGTTCCTTGGACAAGCAACTGAAAAAAAAAATTAAGCAACCAGGTTGCCACCTAGATCCACTCCAATGGAAAGTTTTTATAAGCAACGTTGCTTGTTCTTAAGCAACATAGTAAGCACCCTCCGTTGGAGGTGCTCTAAGAGCTAAAACTTTTAATTATGTAATAATTTATAATTAAATAACAATATAAAATACTTTCATATTATTAATTTCTTTATTAAAAACATTCTTAAGTCATGTTTATACAAATTCATTTTAATTTTTTTATTTTCATTAAATAAAAACCATATAAACAAATATTAAATAATGGTTAATTGTTAATATATGGTGTTCTTACCGGAATTTGGTCGTAGAGGTGACCCGTCCAGTAAGATCGGTGAGCCTCCTTTGTCTGATGTATTGGTGCTCCAAGATGGGGGAGGTACCTGCAAAAGAGACTCCGATGCCAAAGTTAGGGTTTGCCTGAATAATGGTCTCATATATATAATGCACGTACCTTGAGGTGATCTAGGTTTTCCTTGGGCTTTGGGCTTGAGATAAGATATATCATGATATAATGTAACGTGATATAATATGATATAGCTGAAGGGTGGATCTGACCTGGGGCGAGATCCTCGGAATCAGGTGTGATTCGCCCAAATACCGGGTTGACGTCGCGCAACACGTGCCCGAGGCCGCCCTCTTGTATTGCTAATCCGGGCTCGGAGCCCGGGTGCGAAGTACGGATAGTACACTAGCCCCCCGAGCTCTGAAGGCCGTAGGTCGAGGAGTTAAGACCGGGCTCGTTGGAGGGGGGTGGCTTTTCATGTACGCTATCTGAAGGTCTGCCATGTGTCACAACTGTTCGTTTCCCGAAGACGTTCGAGTGACGCGTTAAGAGAAGTGGCGGTTATGCAATGATAATTTTGCAATAAATGTGTCGTCAGGCGTGCTCCTGGGTCGACACGTGTCGCGTCGGTTTTGAATTTTGGGGGAAAGCTTTTTCTTTTCTTTTACTCGCGCCTCTTCGTCTTTACTCTTTGCCTTCCTTCTGACTTCTCGAGTACGCGAGTGTTTCTTGCTTCCTTGCTTCCTTTCATCTCCCTTCTCCTTCGTGCTTCCGTCGTCGTTTCCGGTAACCCCTTTCTTGTTAGGGTTATTTTCTGAGGAGGAGTACCAGGTACTTCCTTTTTATTTGTTTCTTCTCTCCTTTTCTCGGATTCTTTCTGGGAGTTCCTCTCTCTTTTTTCTTTTTAATGGCTGGTGGAAGTGGTGTCGGATCTTCTGCACCTGCCGGGGGTAAGGCGCGTGGCAAGGCGGTGGCCGCCGGAAGGGTCACTGTTGAGAAGAAAGACCCGCCGCTGCCTAGGGGCCCGGAGCCGGGCGTTCCAGGTTATGACTGGGTTAAACGCGAGGTGGCTGAGGTTCAGAGCATTTTTCGCTCTTTCCTGGAAGTAAATGCGCTTCGGAGGATGCATAGGGTTTGCGATTCTTCCATCTCCCATATGATTCGGCTTGAACCCTGTCAGGCCGATGAGGGTGTGTACATGGGGAGGTCTACTGATCCCCCCCATTTCTATGTGTATCAATGCTTTTTCAAGGATTTGGGTGTCTGTCATCCCTTCACTCAGTTTGAGTGTGATTTTTTGAATTTTATCAACTCGGCTCCTTGCCAGTTGCATCCCAATAGTTGGGGTTTTTTGAGGGCTTTTCAGGTCCTGTGTACAGTTCTGGGTATAGAGGTGTCTCTTCGCGTCTTTCTTCATTTTTATCAGTTGAAGATAGGCGCTCCGCCTTACGGTATTTTGTCTTTGAGTGGGAGTAGGGATGGGGGTTTGTTTACTCCCTACTCCCAATCGTATAAAAATTTCAAGCAGGAGTTTTTTCGGGTCGTCCTTGTGGGTGTTGACCCTTTGGAAGATGAGGTGTTCTACTTCGGCGGTTTGCCGAGGTTTCCGTTCTATTGGTGTCCCAAACCGTCTAGGTTTCACGGTTTGAGGGATCTGAAGGTGACGGCCGCGGAGGCGGCCGCCGTTAAAAATCTTGTCGCGCTTCCTCGTCCGTTGAATTGCAAGCTCGTTTTGTCGCTTGCAAATTCGCCTTACAGGGAGAGGGGCCTTGAGAGTGAGTATTGCGCGTTTTGGTAGGTTATTAGGGCTTGTGTGGTTGCCTCTTATTGATGTGCTTCTGTTTCTTCTGTGCAGGCATTATGTTGAGAAACTTGTGGCGTCAGCTTAAGCACCGCTACAATGTTACTGAGCTCAAGGTTCCCGAGCCTCCAGAGGAGGATGTCACCCCCCTGAAGATACACCGGAAGAGGAAAAGGGGGGAGAAGGAGGTTGGGGGGACCTCCGCCCCTCGCAATGCCGAGGAGCTAACCTCCAGGGTTGTGGACGTAGTGGATCTCACCGAGAGTCCTCCGGCCAAGGAGGCTTCTCCAGTGGTTATGGGGGAGGCGGCGCAGAGTGTTGGGCCCACTGCGCGGGACGCCGAGGTAAGTATTCTATTTTATTTTTTTCTGCTTGCGTTTTCCGTGTTAGCTTCGTTTTAGCTTGCTGAGGCGGGATGGGTCCCCTTGTAGGGCGGGGCTGGCGTTGCCGAGGTGGAGGCCCGGACTACCGGGCAGGCTGTCCGAGCTGCCAAGGTGGTGAGTATCGTCTTTCTCGGACTTTCCCTTTGCCTTTTGTTATGTTGTCCGGCTGTCCGATCTGGGTGGTTTTTTTGCAGGCAGGAAATGCCGCTGAGCTTGAGGTGCAGGCGGGAAATGCCGCTGAGCCTGAAGTGCAGGCGGGGAATGTCGCTGAGCCCGAGGTGCAGGTTGCTGGGCTGGTTGCCCAGGCTGCTGAGGTGGGTGGTGTTTGGTCTTCTTGTTTCCGTGGTTTCTCGTACGTCACCTTGTTTATTTTTGACGTGGGACTGGTTTTTGCAGGCGGGGCCGGAGGTCCCTAAAGTGGACTCTTTAGGTGCTGAGCAGGGAGCGCCGACCTCTGCCGCGGATTCGGCGCCGCAGGCGGGTTCGTCGGAGGAGCCTGCCCGGACTCGATACCTATCCGATCGCTTTGGGAAGGGTATAGATAAGGTGCGGCTGGATCACGTGAGCACCTCCGCCGACATGGATTCATTGTCGAGCGCGGGGGGTGACTGCGGAGGGGTTCTTCCCTCAGGGTTCGCTGAGCTTCGAGGACCGGGGATTGATTGACAGGGTCGGTCTCGAGGACAGCTTTGATGTTGTCCAGGTCATGCTGCAGAGGGTGATGGGCATAGTGAGCCACTAGAAGCCTAAGTGGGGCCAGCAGTGGGAAGATCTGGCCAAGCAGCAAGAGGAGCTGGCTAAGATGAGGGGCCGCCTTCAACCGTGGAAGGAGGCGAACAAGATTCTGAGGGAGGACAACAAAGCTCTGAGCGCGGCCCTCGATGAGGCGAAGCGGCAGGAGGCCGAGCTCCAGACTGCGCGTGGCGACCTTTCACGGGTGCAGAAGTCTCTTGAGATTGCGTTGCGATCTAATGAGACTTATGTTTCTCAGGTGGGGGAGCTGCGGGAGCTCGCCGCCTTCTCCCGGGTGTGCGCGCGCTCTCTGGAGGATGAGGTGACGTCTTCCCGTGACCAGGTGCGGGCCCTGGAGGATGTTGTAACCTCTCTCAAAGGAGAGTTGGCGGCGGCGGCTGAGGAGCGTCTCCGCAGTGAGGTCGTTCTGGGCGGCCGGGAGGATGAGATCGCCACCCTGAGGGTAGAGCTCGCGGAGCTGGCGGCGGGGAAGGCGATCGTGGAGGGGAGGCTCGCCGAGGTGGAGCGCTCCGTCGTGGCGGAGCATAAGAGGGGCTTTCAGAAGGCTGCTCGTCAGGCACGACTTCTTGCTCCTGGGTTCGACTTCTCCTCCACGCATGTGGAGAAGGTGGTCCGCTTTGGGAGGCTGGTTCAGGAGGACGATGTCAACGACAGTTCTAGTGAAAGTGCCTCTGCCTAGGCTGCCTTTGTAATTTTTGTTTCCTTTTCTTGGATTCATGTATTGAACTAGTTGTGAATTTATGTATATATGTGTTTTTTCTTCCTTCGCGGCTGTGTTTGATTTTTCGACACTTGTGTGTTCTAAGGCTTATGTCCGATGCACCTGGTGTGCTCTGGACCTGTCTTAGGTTTTTATTGTTTGTCTGCTTTTAGGCCTTCGCTTGGCGTCTGTTGTGTGTTTTTCGTGCATGGTGGTGTCTTTGCCTTGTGTTGACTGGGTCGAGGTTTGAGATTGACCTCGGCTTTAAGTGAAGCGGGTTGGTGATGGCTCTATTCTTTGCTTTAAGTGCACTTATGGCTTGTATTCATTTTCGAATATGAGTGAGGTGACTTCATTAAGGTTCGTATTCGACTTTTGACGTGATCGTCAGGGTTCGCACTCGTTCTCAGCTTTACTTGCCTGAGGTTCGCATTCGACCTTGTATTTGCGTAAATGGTCTTGACCGTTCATGAAGGTTCCGAGGTCCGTGCGCGACCTCGGTTTTGGTTTGTGCTCGACTTGGAAATGGGGCGTATCGCAATTTGGGCTTGGATTTGAGTAGACGATTCAGCTATGGTTCGAACTCGACCTTAGGTGAGAATATTGGGGTTCATACTTGACCTTGGAGTTACATACTTAAGGTTCGTACCCGAGCTCGGATTTACATGCTTGAGGTTTGTGCTTCGACCTCGGTGTGAGGTGAGCGATATAGTGAAGGTTCGAATTCGACCTTTAGGTGGGGATATTGAGGTTCATGCTCGGCCTTAGACTCAGATGAATGAAGGTGTGGACTCGACTTTTTACGAAGGCGTCGAGGTTCGTTGTCGACCTCAGCCTCGGGCTCTCAAGCAAGTTGATTTGGTTATGGTTCGGACTCGACCTTAGCTAAGAATATTGAGGTTCATGCTTGACCTCGGTTTTACATGTTTGATTTGACCTCGGGTTTACGTGAAGGATTTGATCAAGGTTCGTATTCGACTTCTAACGAGAATGCCAGGGTTCGTATTCGACCTCGAATGAGAATACCGGGGTTCGTATTCGACCTCGGGTTTACGTGAAAGATTTGATGAAGGTTCGTACTCGACCTGTAACGAGAATGTCGGGGTTCGTATTCGACCTCGAATGAGAATACCGGGGTTCGTATTCGACCTCGGGTTTACGTGAAGGATTTGATCAAGGTTCGTATTCGACTTCTAACGAGAATGCCGGGGTTCGTATTCGACCTCGAATGAGAATACCGGGGTTCGTATTCGACCTCGGTTTTACGTGAAAGATTTGATGAAGGTTCGTACTCGACCTGTAACGAGAATGTCGGGGTTCGTATTCGACCTCGAATGAGAATACCGAGGTTCGTATTCGACCTCGGGTGTACGTGAAAGATTTGATGAAGGTTCGTACTCGACCTTTAACGAGAATGTCGGGGTTCGTATTCGACCTCGAATGAGAATACCGGGGTTCGTATTCGACCTCGGGTGTACGTGAAAGATTTGATGAAGGTTCGTTCTCGACCTTTAACGAGAATGTCGGGGTTCGTATTCGACCTCGGGTTTACGTGAAGAAGGGTGGTTCAATTTCGATTTTTACCATAGGTAAGAAAGTAATAAGTAAGAAGATGGGTTGAGCAAAATGGAGAATATTATTAATTAATTTTGTGTGCCTCGTTAAAAACCCTCTCAGTTTGGGACTAAGGCGGGAAAAGAGTGCACGGTTTCGTTTATACATAGAGGGGGAACAGAATCTAATGGGGCGCGGTGGGGGGATTCCCCTTGCTTTCCTTACCGGACGAGGAGATCCTCAGGCTCTCGGCGTAGCATTGCCGAGCTGTCTTTTGGTTTGCTCTGACGGAGATAATCTTACCGTCATTCCCTGGGAATTTCATGGTGAGGTGCGGAGTGGATACCACCGCACCGAGGTGGTTTAGGGTCGGCCTCCCGATGATGATGTTGTAGGAGGTGTTGGCCTCCACGACGAGGTATCGAACCATGACCCTCCTTGCATCCGGAGGTGTTCCGAAGGTTGTCAGCAGATCCACGTATCCGCGGGTGTGAACCCGTTCGCCGGCAAAGCCAACTAGGGGCTCTGTGTGTGGTTGGATGAGAGAATGGGGGACGTCTAGCCTGAGGAACGTTGGCCAGTACAGGACGTCGACCGAACTCCCTTGGTCGATGAGCGTCTTTTGTACTTCCCAGTTGGCGATCTCTACCACGATGACCATGGGATCATCTTGGTTAGGACTGATTCCTGCATAGTCCTCATCGGAAAAAGAGATCGGTGGCGAGCTCTTGTGCGAGATCGAGGCGGTGGAGTGGAAGCAGTTGATACTTCGAAGGTGTCTTTTCCGGGCCGAGCTGCTGGCGCCTCCTCTAGCGAAGCCGTCTGCGATTGTGTTGATTATTCCCCGCAAGGGGGCTGATTCTGTCTCCTGACCTATTTCAGCCTGTACTGCGCCATTGGCATTTTGATGGGACCCTGTGGATAAGTCTGTGCGAGTTCCTGACCCGCGGCCTCTCCCGCGTCCCCGGCCTCCAAAGCCTCCTCGGGAACCTTGCTGTCGCTGGACGTACTGGCCGAGGTGGCCTGCCTGGATGAGTTCTTCGATGCGATCCCGGAGCGTGCGGCAGTCATCCGTGGTGTGGCCATAGTTCTTGTGGCACCGGCAGTGCTTGGACTTATCGGCGCTGTTGGGAGTGTGGCCGGGTGGTGGGAGGGCTAGTAGGTTACTGTTACTGGCTTCCTCCAGAATGTGGACTCTTGGGGCGTTCAGGGGAGTGTAGAAGTCATACCTCCCGCCTCTGTTTGCCCTGGCCGACTTCTTGAATTGGCTGTCATTATTGACTTTTACCTTATCTTTGTGACCCTGTTCCGGTTTCGCAGGGCCCTTCCCGCGAACTTGGTCGCGGAAGGCCATCTGAATGTAGCCGGCGGCGCGGGCACGCAGTTCGTCCATGTCGCGGGGGGCATCACGACATAGACTGTCGACGAATGATCCGGGTTTCAGTGCCATGAGCATGGCGTGCAGGGTGACCTCCAGGTTGAGATTTCGGATTCGAACCGAGATGTTGGAGAAGCGTTCCATGAAAGCTCACAGAGGTTCATCGTCGTTCTGCCTGAGATTGGCCAAGGCGGTCGAGGTTGTGTGGTGAGGTCGACTAGTGGCGTATTGTGCCATGAATCGCTGCACCAGGGTGCCAAAGCTGTCGATGGATTCGGCTGGTAGTTGGGTGTACCAATGGAGCGCGGGTCCCTTGAGCGAGGTCGGAAAAACCCTACACAATATAGCGTCACTGTTAGTGTAGAGGTTTACCTGAGTTGTGTACGAGTCGATGTGCTCGTCGGGGTTTGTGGTGCCGTCGTAGCGGTCGAGGTGGAGGGGCTTCCACCCGCGGGGCAGTGGGGTCTCCATGATGCCGTCCACAAAAGGATGACGGCGGAAGGGTTCTTGGCCCTCGGAGACATGGGTGGGGGCCCTGCTAGTACCCTACCCTGATCTGTGCGTTGATGCATGAGACCGGTGCGTGGCGGGCCGTGAAGTCGGTGCCTTGGTCGTCGCTCGGGATTGGGAGGCCGAATGTGCCTCTTCCTCATGAGTGTCGCTCTCGTGTGGAGGTTGTTCGGAGTGGTGTCGAGGGAGCTGGGCGCGAATGCGCTCATTCTCGGCACGTAACGCTGCGAGGTCTGCTTCATTAGCGATCTGCATCGCTGCAAGGTCGTTTTCGTGCTGGGTGCGCATGTTTTGAAGGTCGGCGTCGTGCTGTTTTCGCATCTACTCAACTTGGTCGATCAGCCGCCTTAGGGTTGCAGCGTCGCTGTCCATGGTGATTGAGTGGCTTGTGTCGTCTGTCGCTTGTTTGATATGGCTTCTAGTAGAAACCATGCAGGTGGCCGATAAGAGCTGTCTTGATCGGTCCCACGGTGGGCGCCAAATGTTCTTACGGGAATTTGGTCGTAGAGGTGACCCGTCCAGTAAGATCGGTGAGCCTCCTTTGTCTGATGTATTGGTGCTCCAAGATGGGGGAGGTACCTGCAAAAGAGACTTCGATGCCAAAGTTAGGGTTTGCCTGAATAATGGTCTCATATATATAATGCACGTACCTTGAGGTGATCTAGGTTTGCCTTGGACTTTGGGCTTGAGATAAGATATATCATGATATAATGTAACGTGATATAATATGATATAGTTGAAGGGTGGATCTGACCTGGGGCGAGATCCTCGGAATCAGGTGTGATTCGCCCAAATACCGGGCTGACGTCGCGCAACACGTGCCCGAGGCCGCCCTCTTGTATTGCTAATCCGGGCTCGGAGCCCGGGTGCGAAGTACGGATAGTACATATGGTATTATTTTAATATACATAACATAAAAATGCCTATAAATAGGAATATAAACATTATTTTTTTTTGGGTAGGTTATCTATCTACCAAGAGACTAAAATAACTTTTCAAAATATATAGATCTATATTTATATTTTATAATAATTTTTCACATATATAAACCTGAGAATTAATTCCTAATACATGCTTAATATATATGATTATGTATCAACCACACCGCAACATATTGGTAAAGGAAAAAAAAGTTATGCAAGGAAAATATGAAATAATTTTATCCTGTTAATTAATAATAATTACATATGAGTTTTTTTTTATAAATATTATTTTAAAAATTATATTAATAATAATTTGATAATTTATTAATTTTATGAGGTATACTAATGATGACTTGACTTTCTATTAGTACAATGTATGTTTCAAAACACGTTTAACAAAAAACATGGGGTTTAAAATGAAAAAAAAACAAATATAACTTTTCTTTATATATATATATATATATATATATATATATATATATATATATATATATATATATATATATATATATATTGTTGGTTTTCCGAGCAAGCGCACTCAATTCTCTGAATATAGTATAAAGGTTGTCGATCTTCAGGGACTTGTGAAGTAGATTTTGATTTCTATTATACTAATTGTTACTTGTAAAATTAAAGCTTCAATGATCACACATGTTAAATATTTGATGTGAGCGGTACATTAAACTAAGTAACGAAAATCAAGTTAAATTTAAGAAAAACAGATATGAGAAACAGTTAGGATTAGATTTCATCAATCTCCCTCCTATGCATTCCTATTGATTCTTTCAAATGATTCCATTACTCATTGCCATTGAGTTCTCTATATTCATTCAGACCCAACTCCTTGGCATAAGAAATTCTAAGATATTTAACTCAATGAATGATTCCTCACTTCATTCAGTTAAATGTCTTGCATTATGAATCAGAACTTGTTGCAACTATTAATTTCGAAACCATCCCTGACTTTCAAAACTAATAGGTGATTTGTTTCAAATCTAGATTCATAAAACATTTTCCAACCAAATTCCAAATCCAAGATCAAAGATAAATGATCGGTTTATCAAAGCATTAAGAACAGAATACAAATAACTAACATTGAGTAATAGATGAGATATATATATATATATATATATATATATATATAAATCAAAGAGAAATACAGAGGAGTTTGATGACTACATCAATCCCAACCCTAGAGATTTAGCTCTCCATAGAAGAAGAAAGCACAAAATAACAAGAAGAAAGGTAGAAGAACAAGATCATCCGAAGAACTGCGTTTCCACAAGCTCCAGGGTGCTCTATTTCCTTTTCTCTGCTATGTTCTTTCTCTCGTGCAACTTCTGATCTCTGTTCTCTCTCTCCTCTGCCCTTTTATAGGTGCTAGAATTAAAACAGAGTAGACAGGAAAGAGAAGAAACTGCTCAGCGCCTTGAAACGGCTGAGCGATTTGGAGAATTCTTCAACATGAAGTAATCTGAAGAGTTAAGCCCCTCAGATCCGCTGAGCGCCTGAGATGATTCTTCACCATTAAGCAAGCAAAAGGGGTTGGGCGCTTCAGATCCGCTGAGTGCCTAGGAGGTAGAGAGCACTCATTCTTCCAGGGCCAAAACCGCTCAGCGCTTGGGAGTGGCTGAGCGCCTCTCCTTTGGTGCACTTGTTGAGCTCTTTGACTTAAAAGCGCTCAGCCCTTTTAAAGGGCTGAGCCGTTTGCCTCCAGACTTCAAAACCTACAAAATAAGCACAAAATTTGATCAAAAGACTCATCACTCCCTATAATAACGTAAATTAAGAGTTCCTCTTTGATTCTAAGTATATTGGTCAAAATAATATTAATATGTACAAAAATTGTGCTAGATAAGTGTCTCAAATTTATATTTCATCAGACTAGTTATACACTTATCATATAAATATATATATATATATATATATATATATATATATATATATATATATATATATAAGAAGTGTTATAATAACACCAGTGTAACTTTTATTAAGTATTACATCGCTCAATAACTTTATATTATATGTGAATTTTATAAATCCAACTGTTAGATTGAAAGTTCATATCACTTTATATGTTTATATAAAGTTTTGTTAAAATTGAAAAACAACTTGAAGGTAATTAAAATGTTCATATTTTAGTGAATTTTGAAATGAATATATTACGTTAATTTTGTTTTATAAAAATGAAGTAACAAATCATCTTGGATTAATATAAAATTTTGTATGTATGATCTAAGAATAAAGAAATTTCAATCTAACGGTTGGATTTTCAAAATTCATATTTAATATAAAGTTATTGAGTAGTATAATACTTAGTAAAAGTTACACTAGTATTATTATAGAGTTAATCATCCATAAATTGCTAGTGTAAAGTTTTTTACACTGACAACTAATCACATCTTTTAAATTATTTTATTTATTTATATTTAATTAAATAAGCAAATGACATGGTACTATTAAAAAATATGATTAGTTATCAATATAAAAAAACTTTACATTACTAAGTGATTAACTCATTAAATTTTAATAAATATTCCATCGTTAAATGTGTAAATTTCAATCGTTATATTAAATATTGTTTACTTTATATTAATGGTCATGATTACCATTAATTGAAACTCTTAATTGAAATAGCAGTGCGCATGCCCTCGGTTTAATATAGATCACAATAATTGCATATAATTTTTTTTCCTTTTACACAGAAAAGGTCAATGCTATCACGATTTTAGGTTCTTATTATATTATTGGTATAGGATTAACTTACCACTTTTTGAAACAAAATTATCAAATCCGTGTGAGCACTTTCTATCACAATGAGCACCCTCGAACAATTATATCCCTATCTCATTGACAAGTACAAGATCAAATGAATAAGATTTGTGGATACAGTCTGTAAAAAAAATTTAGGGATCCACACCCTTGGCCATGTGTTTTAAGAAATAATAATGAATAAGAAATACTTAATAAATTAAATTTAAATATATTCTTAATAGTTATTTAATTGATCAAAGACTAATCTCACTTATATATAATATTTAACTGTTATTGATTCGACAAATTTTCATATACATTAAAAATCAAAATGATTTTTTACTAAATAAAACATTATCACAAAGTAAAATTATTAGGAAAACCAAAAGAATAAAAAATCTAATTAAGTTTTGTTTTATTTGTTTTTATTAGAAAGTATTAAATAAACTTTGAAATTTATAATAAATATAATAAAAAATAGTTCAAGTGGTAAGTATTTTATCTCATAAGTCAATTGCTACAAACTTGAATTTTATGTTTCATTATAGATTCAAAATACTAAAAATATTTGGCTAAAACCCTATTTTGATCCTTTATATTAATTATTTGTTTCAATTTAGTCCCACTTTTATTTTTGGTTTCAATTTGGTCACAAACTAATTAATTGATTTCAATTTAGTCCCAAATTAATTAATTGGTTTCAATGTGGGACTTCCGTTCAAATTATTTAAACGGAGTTAACTTTTGGCCACGTGGATGCCACGTAGATGCATACGTGTATGTCACGTGAATGACAATTTTTTTGAAATCACCTGGATCAGGAACGACACGTTCTGAAACCAGAACGTCACGTTCTAGTTGCACTTTTGGTATGTTAATTTTGCAACTGAAACGGCCGTTCTAGATACAAAAAAATTAACACACCACTAATGCAGCAGAACAGACTATTTTGAAACCAGCACGGACCGTTATAGTTTCAGAACGGGCTGTTCTGATTTAAGAACGGGCCGTTCTGGACCGTTCCAAAACTGAGAATTGAACGGCCCGTTTCATACAATATTACAACCAGTAACTTTAAATTAAAAACTACCATCTTTTCTTTCTTGTAATATTTCACTTTATTATATTGATTTCTTGTCCTATTATATTCCTTTCACTAATCTTTATTAAAATTTATTTTTCAGCACAATACAACAGTTATATAATAAAAATGACATTGAAATATAAATTCTAAACTAATAAATAAAAATATTTAAAAATATATAAAAAATAATACTAAAATTTCTCTTATTATATGCGACTTTTCATTTAAATTTTGTATTAAAACCCGCAACAAACATTATTCCTACAATTTTTTTGTGAAATTCTATCTGCAGGTAATACCTTTGTGGATAATATGTTTTTGCGAATTTTAAAATTCGCAAGAAAGTTTCCTGTGAAATTTCTTGTGAAAAAATTCGTAGCAAAGTTTCTTGTAAAAAAAATTCGCAGGAAACTTTCTTGCGAAAAAAAATTCGCAAGAAAGTTTCCTACGAATTTTTTTGCAAGAAATTCTGCAAGAATATTTTTTATGAAATAAATTAAAGATATTATTACAAATTCTATCAATAATTCATCTGAAGCATTTGTTTCCATGTCTTCAACATGTGATACATAATCTTTTAAACTCTAAGATTGTAGATTATAAGCCTAATACTCAACCACACAAATCAACTTGTAAGGTAAGTGTTGTCCTAACTTATATACTCTTTAATTTATTTATTTTCAATCGATGTGAGAGTTGAAGTTTTTTTAAAATATTAAACTTATAAATTTAAATATTTTTTCCTGTAGATTAAAATTGGCAGGAAAATTCGCAGGAAAAGTTATCTGCAAAATTTTTCTACCATTTAGTAAACATTACTTGTGAATTTATTTTTGTAAGAAAATCTGCAAGAAAAAAAATAAAATTCTTACAATATTTTCTGCAAATTTTTACCATGAATTTTTTTTCTATGATCATTAAAATTGTAACAAAATTTGCAAAAATTTATTGTAGATTATTTTTCATAAAAAATTTTAAGAAATATCTGTAAATTATTTTTCGCAAATAAATTCGTAAAAAAAATTTGTGAAATTATTATTACAAGAAAATTTGTAAAAAAAATTTGCGAATATTTTTTTGTAGGAAAATTCGGAAGAAAATAACACTTTTCTAGTAATGAAATAATTTAGATAACAATTTAATATGAACATAAAAAAATAAATTCCACAATAATTTAACAAATATGTACTAATACAAATATATGATACACTAATAGAAAAAACACTGTTGATGTTGGAGTTTTAAAATCAGTTAACAGAAAATTGATTTAAAAAGTTACACAGTGTTACTTTTATAATTAATGTCACCATTTTTAAAATTGATTTCTCAGTGACTGATTTCAAAATTAGCCACAAAATTGGTTCTTTGCAAATTTTTAAAAATTTGAAAAATATTTGATACCTTATTTTGTTAATTCAAATCAAGATATAAAATACTTTTATAATTATCCATTAATTTAAATTAATGAAATAAAATATCAAATAATTTTTAATTTTTTTCAAAAATTTACAAATTTGATTTATGCATTAAAAATTTTTAATTTCATAATTTAAGTGTGACAATAGGAGTAAAAAACTCTAAGAGTTTGATTACTTAATCAGCATTGTCACACTCTTGGTCACTCCTTATTGTAAATCTCCGAGCGGGTCATGCGAGCATGGGATATGAACTTTCTGAAACTTGCTGCCATCATACCACATTTCATTTAGCCTTATTGTAAATTTCTCAGTGGGTCAAACTTCTCTCGGATGTTGCGTTTCTTCCAACTTTGTGGCCAAATTTAGAACGCAAAAGAACTTTCAAGGGTCAGCCAAAGTCGAGCAGGATTAGAACAGAGATGGACATTAGAGAATAACGTAATCGTGTAAAAAATTGTTCCTATTATCACACTACTGGTCACGCCACCATTGATCTTTATTGTTGTAATGAATTTTAACAAATTTATTTAGTTATATTTATAATGTTAATATTCAATAAATTTAATCACTTGATGATAGTCTCTGAGTTTTGGTATTTGATAAGTGAAAATCGAAAAAAAAACCTGAATCTGTAGGCCTGAACAGCCCGTTCTAGTTCCACTTTTTATGTGCATTTTTTGAATCCAGAACGGCCCGTTCTGATCCATTCTTCATGTATTATTTTTTTAATCTGGAATGGCCCGTTCTGGAATCAGAACAGTCCATTCTGGAATGTGAACAGTAAAAAGTGTTAATTGAGGAAATAAATTTGTATAATTACTATTTAGGTAAATATTTTTTAAAATAGTATTATTTGAGTAAAAAACTCAGTTTAGGACTATATAATTTCTTTAGATAGATATGGGATGGAGCACCTCCAATCATCTTGTTGGATATTTATTGGCAATTTCACAGGAACCTGAAAATTAAAATGATTGAGGTTGTGTGGGTCTCGTGCTGAGAAACAACAATGTTTTCCTTTTGCCACACAATTTGCTTATTGATCAATTAATGAAAATTTCTATTTAATAATGAAGTCCATCAATTTCCACCATCTTTGACTCCATTGCTTGGCCACTCTACCATGTATCTTCAACACTGACCCTACCAAATATTAAATACTCCCGAAGATCCATTGCCATCAAATGTCGAAAGTACATAAGATCATTGTCCAATTGTTGGTGGAAGCCAGCCTCACCTTGCCTTCTTTGGACCATTTTTCACTACAATTCAAATTCGCCATCACACCCCTTGCGGCTCAATTCACAGACCAAATCAAGGACCTTTCTGTGTCAAGCTTTTTCTTTTTCTCCAAAATAGGGTGCACAATGGGTCATGGATGTTGTACATATCATACTTAATGTCTCGAGCCTCATGAACATAGGGGAAACCAAATATTGGGTGCATGTGACCCTGACTATGCTGTGGGTGCAAATCCTTGATATGCATAGACCTAATGCCATGGTGGGGTTTGTTTGATCTTAATATAAGTCCGATATATCATTCTCACTTCTCTTAGTCATTTGGTTTTTACTTTCCATATCTACGTTAGTAGATGCACCAACAAAGTCTAGTCACCTAAACAAATTAATCATGTGACAACAATTGCTTGCTATGATGGACATGGCAATAAATATGTATTGGCTTATTATCGATCACATCCATCCAAAATGGTTAATTAACATGGTTTACCCTTATATCAAAAGTGATAATCAAATATTAATTCATAATTATAGAACATAATTTTTGTTAATCAAATAATATTTTAATATTATAGAAATCAATCCTAAAAACATATCATGTCGGACCTTCCATCTCTGATAAACTCTATAACTACTTAACTTAGAGATTTGGTTTTCTAATTAACCTTTACATGACTTATATAGTCAAATATTCTAAATTTTGTTTCGTGTATTAAAAATAAATAAATACATATAATGATTAACTATGAACACAAATAGTTACTGATTTTAATCTAGTTAATAGCTTCTTCGGTCATCCACGCACACAATTATTGATTTCACTAAATTTGTCAGTTGGGTGGGTTTCTTAGATGGGGAACCAGAGAACTGAGTGACCCAAACATTTTTCTGTTGGTTTCAAACAATTCTACGTGGAGCGAGTTTCATAGCCCTAATTGCATGCCCCCATTGACCCCAATTTTAGCTTTATACATAAGTGAGATAGATGATGGGGGCGTGTTTAATTCATTTTTCATCATGGCCAGACCAGTTTGTAACGACATGGTTAAACACGTCCTCCTACCTTGTCCTATTTAGATATGGAAAAGTCCAGAATGATGCTTACAAATATGTCTACAAAAATTGCTAATAATAAATTAATGCGGTGACTTCAAATCTCCACTAAAAAACTGCTCACATTTAATACACAATTGTGTCTCTAATATGATAGAAAACAACAAACAAAAGAAGAAGAAAAATCTCCGCATAAACAACTAAAATTTTGTTTTTAATAAACTAATTATTTATTCATTAAGAGTTTAAAATTAACTAAAACTAGTTTATATCACAATATTCTACATTAAATTTCCACTTAACATCTTTTCTTATATATGCTTCAAAAAACTTTTTGACACATCTTATGTTAATATATTATTACTGTAAATAAATTGAAATATTTTATTAATTAAACATTAAATGAAATTAAATAATTATTTGTTCATATTTTCTTTTCATTAGAACGTGTTAGAATGAGATTGATAGACAATAAATAAGTTAATAAAAATATTAACTATTTCATTTATTTTTTAATAATGGTTTTTCAATCTAACTAGAAGTGATTTGTCAAGATTTTTCTAAAAAATTTGTTATTGACAAAATCAATAAATACTTTACACTAATAACATAATTATAAAAATATTAATATCAATAAAAAAGTTCAAACCTCATTATCATTATTATATATAATAATAAAATAAACTATATATGAATAATGTGTGTGTATATTGTCTACTATAAGAAAAAAGTTCAAATATCATTATAATCATTTTTATGTGAGAATGAAAATTTTCAATCTCACACATGTTAAATCCAAATAAATAACTTAGATTAGAAGATTACAAATAAAGTTATCACGTATAATTATTACATTGTTTTTTTTATTTATTATTATTATTATAACAATTATTATTATTATTATTATTATTATTATTATTAAAACTATTGTCACTACCACTGTTGTCATGACCATTGCCATTTTCGCTACAGCCACCATTACCAATATTGTTGTTGTTATTGACATTGTTGCTGACAATTTTAACCGTAACAGTGATGGTAATGGTAATAACAATGGTGGTGATAACGACGATGATGATGATAACAATGAAAATAATAATTCTAATAGTGATAGTGATAACGACAATGATATGCATGATATAAATAATATTATGGTAACGTTACATGATAACTTTATTTGTAGTCTTTTAATTTATGTCATTTAAAAAATAATGTACTTTTAATAACTATTTTTATGAACAAATAATATATAAATATTAAAAATAACATAAATAAAATAATTAATAATAATTTAAAGTTCAAAACACTACTTCTCGTTAAACCAACCTCTAGTATGGACAAACCTTCTCTGTGTCCCTACTCAAATTGAAATTTTTGGCCCACTCCATTCCCCACACAACCTCTCCCCCTTCAACCATACAACATTACTCCACTCAATCCGACTGACAGTGAAACAAGTGGTGCATCTATGTCATCTTTTCAACGATGTCCAACCTCACCCATATTTTTATGTTTAATTACAGTTTTTGTCATCTAAGTTTCAAAATTTTATAAATCTTGTCATTTAACATTTGAAATCATACGTTTTTTTTTAATCTAATTTTAAATTTTTTTTGCACATTTTTCACTCAATTAATTGAATGTTTGTTGTTATTAGTTAACATGACATATTTATTATTATTGTGACACTTTTGACTACTAATATATCACGTTGACTTTTGATTTGACACATTATATCATGTCAATAATTAATGTATTATGTCAATAATTAATGTGTCGCATCAACAATCAATTAACAACATTAAATAATTGAGTAACGAGGTGATAAAATATGCAAAATGTTGAAATTGAGTGAAAATTTATACAATTTTAAAACTTAAATGGTAAAATTTCATAAATATTGTCATTTAACATTTGAAATCATACATTTTTTTTACCTAATTTTAAATTTTTTGCATATTTTTTTACTCAATTAATTGAATGTTTGTTGTTATTAGTTAACATGACATATTTATTATTATTGTGACACTTTTGACTACTAATATATCACGTTGACTTTTGATTTGACACATCATATCATGTCAACAATTAATATGTTATGTCAACAATTAATGTGTCATATCAACGATCAATTAACAACATTAAATAATTGAGTAATGTGGTTATAAAATATGCAAAATGTTGAAATTGAGTGGAAAAATATACAATTTTAAAACTTAAATGGTAAAATTCGTAAAATTATAAAACATGAACGACCAAAAGTAAAATTAAGTCTATTTTTTTAGAATTTATATTTTTCAACTTGCACCACCCATGACCAATGCTAATATTTTTTTTAGAAAAAAATATTTATAGTGTTTGTTTGGCTAACATTAATTAATAATTAAAAAAATTAATGAAGAGAATGATAAAGAGCATATGGTTGGCATCTATGTAGTTATAAAATATACATGCCAAATATACAACACGACTTAGTCATAACTTAACACATTAGATTTTGGTTAAAAACATTTTTTAAAGTCATTAGTTGAAATAATTTTGGAACTTAATACAAGGACTTTGATTTGGTAAACTGATGAACCAATTATTAAATTGGGATCTTAGAATTTGTAAAGACAAAGAATTATTTAGAATGTTCTTAAAAAATTCAAAAATATTAACTGATAAAAATCATATGTAGATAATCTTAGAAGAGTAAAGGAGTAAGATAGGTAAAATTTAATCTCTACAACTTCTCTTACTGCCTTCTTTTCGAATTTACACTTGCTTTATATTACTAGTTTACTTATTCAATTTTTAAATGTCAAACAATATGTTATATTCATCTGGAAATTTTTCTTTCACAAGTTTTAATTAGGACATTAAAAATTATAAAATACCTTCTAAGCCCCTGTAAAATCAACAACCTGTACTCTAAAAATACACTATAGTAGACTTGGTGCACTTGTAACAAAAATCTTAACAGTGATGACAAAAGTTGCAAAGGGTGGTTTAGTGAAGGTTTTCAACATGGAAAGGAGGGGGGAGAGGACCGTCGTTGATGAGGACAAACCTTTTCTTTAACCAAACTCATATTAGAATTGTTGCTCCACTCTATTCCTCACACAACCTTTCTCCCTTTAACCCATACAACATTACATCACTCAATCCAACTAAGAGTGAAATAGGTGGTGCGCCTACGTCATCTTTCAACGGTGCCCAACCTCACCAATTTTTTTAGATTTAATTGCACTTTTTATCATCTAAGTTTCAAAATTTCATAAATCTAGTCATTTTACATTTGAAATCATACACTTTGCTATCTAACTTTAAATTTTTTTGCATATTTTTTAACCTAAATAATTGATTGTTTATTATTATTAGTTGACCACTAATGTGATAAATTTATTGTTATTGTGACATATTAATTATTAACATATTATATTACTTTTGACAACATATTATATCATGTCAACAATTAACATGTTATATCAGTAGTTAATGTGTACATCAACGGTCAATTAACGAGTAAACAATTGACTAATAGGTAATATAATATGCAAAATGTTAAAAATTGAGTGAAAAAATATACAATTTTAAATTTAAACGATAAAATTCACGAAATTATAAAACATAAGTGATAAAAATTGTAATTAAATATAATATTTTTAGTATTTATATTTTTCAACTTGCAACAACCATGAACAATGCTAATAACTTTTTTTAGATAAAAATGTTATTAGTGTTTATTTGGCTAAAACTAATTAATAATTAATAATTAAAAAAAATGAATAAAATGAATAAAGAGAATACGGGTGGCATCTATTTAGTTATAAAATATAGGTGTCAAACATAGAGAGCAACCTAGCCGCAGCTTAGCACACCAGAAACCAGATTTTGAGAACTCGATCAACGGCTACCAAATCTAATTTATGGAGCGATCAAAGGAAAAGCGAGAGTAATGATGGAATCAGCCAGTCAAGTTGGTTGCCACGTCACCCCATGGCATGCCACACTGTCATTGGCTTTCGCGACTCTCACTCACTCTCCACTCAACTACCTTTATAAACCCCTCTTCCCCTCTCTCATTCCAATTCCAATTCCATTTCTCAATCTTCAATCCTCTTTTCTATTTCCATTCCCAAACATGCACAATTCACAAAACAAACAAAGGGACCACCACAACATGTTACTTACCCCTTCCTTCTCTTCCACCCTCCTCGACCAAATTTACCGTTCCATCGACACAAAAACCGCCGAAACTAACTTCTACACACACACAACAATCAGACGACACACCCCAGCCAACTCCAAATCCACTCCAACCGACACTAAATCTTTCACCGCAAAATCCGACAGGAAATCGCGCCCTGCTGACGTGGACATCCTCGACCAAGACGCTCTCTTCTTCAGCTCCACCTCCATCTCCTCGGATTCCAGCTTCGGATTCTCCTCCGACACCGAGTCCCTCTCACGCGCCTCGTGTTTCGCCCCCAGGCCCAGGCCCAGGCCCAGGCCCAAGCCCAGGCCCGTCTCCGCCTCCGCCTCCACATCCTTCAGGTCCGACAAACACGGAATGCGCGTGTTCGACGCTTTCTGTCGGAACTCCCACACTTCCGAAGAACAACAACAACAACAACAGCGACACAACGAGGAAGCGCTCATGATAAAGTCAAAATCCAGAGCGTTGAAGATTTACAACAACCTCAAGAAAGTGAAACAACCCATTTCTCCAGGTGGCAGAGTCACGAGCTTCCTCAACTCGCTCTTCGCCAACGCCAAAAAAACCACCCCCCGCACGTGCCGCGCCGAAGTCGGCGCTTCTTCTTCTTCTTCTGCCTCCGCCTCTTCTTACTATTCCGGCACGTGTGATTCCTCGTCGCGGTCTTGCCTGAGCAAGACCCTAACTTCCGAAAGGGAGGCGCTGCGCGACGGCGTGAAGCGAACGGTGCGTTTTTACCCCGTGAGTGTGATCGTGGGCGAGGATAGTCGACCCTGTGGGCACAAACGCTTGGGGGAAGAAAAACAACCTTCTACAGACTTCTTACGCTACACCCACAAGAAGAGGAATAATGATTTGGTTTTCAAGGACTTGTCTTTCAGTGTCCATGATGATGATGTTGATGACGACGACGACGACGACGATGACGATGACGATGATGCTTCGAGTTACGCCAGTTCGGATCTCTTCGAGCTCGATCATTTGGCTGTGTTTGGAAGTGCAAGGTATTGCGAGGAGCTTCCGGTGTACGAAACGACTCATGTTAGTACTAACAACGCCATTGCTAATGCCCTCATAGTGTAATAACTCTCTTCAACAAAAAAATATATAAATCATTTTTGAGGTTTTTTCGATGGTAAATAAAATGACTTCAATCAGATTTTATTTTATTTTATTGTTTGTGTTCATGTATCCTAGAGATTAGTTTCCAACTCTGAGTCAATAGTTAGAGGTGTTGGAGTTCGAGACTAATCTTTAAAGATATCCGGATTTATTCAGAGTGTAGTAACTTTTTTGTGTGTGAATACAAGACCATGTTTGGTTCAGGTAAAAAAGTAATACCTAGATTGGTTTTAGGTTTTTAGCTCGACATGATTGTGGCTGTGGATTGGGAAAGGTTAACGTGCACAAAATTAATAGCCTTTGAATTGGTAACAGACATTATGGAGGTTGGGAGTACTGTTGTATAAAACAAAATCAATTTAAAGTGTGTAAGTTTAGCTGTTCCACTTTTTAATTATGCTTAATTTTATGGCGTGGGAGCAGAACTGATCTAAAATGAAGCCTGAAGCACATAGATCCTCTGTTATGTAAAATAATAATATTTTGTTTTTCCTTGTACGTATGTTGGTACATGTGTATAGTGTGTGTATCATGTATTTAAGTGCCGCAAAATGGGGGAAGAAAATAATGATGGAAAGAAGAGTTTTGTGAAAGCGAATAGGGTGGTTGGTTTTGCCAAAAGAAAGAGGTGGGGATTCGTAAATTCTTGATCACGATCCAGCATTCGGATTGGATAATACTGACAATAGAGTTTGATGAAGAAAAGAAAGGAAAGGAAAAGAAAAGAAGAGGGAAAACGAGAGATTCGAGATGGTAATCACAAGCAAGCAAAGCCTAGAGAGAGGTGTGTGAATGTGATGGTAAAGGCAAAGGCAGATCTTCGTCCATGGGAATAGAGAAAGTGATCTAAGACTAAAGCTTTTGCTTTCTCTGCTTCTTATCCCTCTCACCAATTTCAACATTTTACTTCATACTTTCTACTAATTAAATTTAATTAATCACCTTAATTTTTGCATTTTTTTTAATCTATTCATTCATTGACTCAGATACTAATTCGTTTTTAGTATTGTAACTACAACTTACATATAGACATTATTTTTATGTCATTGGGTAAGATACTAATTTATGTATAGAATGGTAACCATAAGATATTTTGTTGAGTACATTGTGCTCGAGATTTAGCTATAATACATTCGAGAGTAATTACTTAAAGAGTTTCCTTTTTGGAAGAGGAAATTAAATTAACTTCGGCATTATTAATATTGAAAAAGCGAATTTGGGCAGTATATGCTAGCTGTTAATGTAACGTTGAGAATAAAGGTATAATGATGATGACGATGAGTGAAGGAGGAAAGGTTGCAGTTAGTTTTGTAGTCTGTTTTGGGCACTAGTTTGTTGTACATGACTGTAAATTGGCAGAAAATTGCAAGTCAGTGGCGATGGGTAAAGTAGGCAATTATTATGGTGGGTGTTAAGAACATGATTAATCACCGTCGAACAAGACAAGATTGTGTGGTCACAGGCTAACATATGCCACCAATTTCAGTGTGCCCAATACTGCTAAAATTAATATATATACATATATATACATATATATATATATATATTACTAAATATTATAATATTCAATAACTTTATATTAAATATAAATTTTGTAAATTTAACTGTTAAATTAAAAATTCATATTACTTTATATATTTATATTAAATTTTGTTAAAATTAAATAATAATTTAAAAATAATGAATGTGTTCATATTTTAATATATTTTGAAATAAATATATTACGTTAATTTTATTTTATAAAAATGAAATATCAAATCATCTTAGATTAATATAAAATTTTATATATATGATAAGAATAAAGAATATTTAATCTAACAATTAGATTTACAAAATTCACATTTAATATAAAGTTATTTATACTGGTGTTATTATTATAACTCTCTCTCTCTCTCTCTCTATATATATATATATATATATATATATATATATATATGTATATATATATGAGATCCATTTATTCTAGAAGTAAGTCTACCTAAACTTACTCTTTTTAATAATTTATGTTTTATATCAAATTTCAACGATCCAACCATTGAATTTAAATTTTTTGATGTATAGATTAAATCTATAAATTTTTTAAAAATTTAAAAATTATTTAATACTTCATTTCAAATTGACAGATCCCTCCAAATATATATTACGAATATTTATTTCATTTCTTGTATTTTTTTTAATGATATCACTTACTATATGTCTAACATTATTTTATTATTTTCTATTTGTGAATGTCAATTAGTATTTAAGTGTCGATCTATCTTTATTTTCGTTATAGTAAGTGACCACACTATTATATTTTTATTCTTTTGCAACATTTTTTTTACTTATATTTGTTAAAATATTATTATATATTGAATAAATAGGTTATTTTGTAATATTTTTTTTAAATGTTATTATAAATATAATATTTTTTATTTCAATATTATTCTTTTCAATTGTTTTCAAATTAAAGTCTCATATCAAGTAAATAAAAAATGTCACATAAATTATCTTGTAACTTTTTTTTTTTGAAAAATATTACTATAGATAAGTAACATTTTTTTATTTCAATATTATTATTTTCGATTATTTTTAAAATCAAAGTCTTTTATCAAATAAAAAATATTATATAAAGAATACATTTTTCTCATCTCTAATTATTTTTCATAATTAAACCTCACATGAGTCACATCAAGTAAATGAACCTTTAAGAAATATATAGTCATATGTTTATACGATAAATCAGCTTTTAATATTTGATATATTTGATATGTATTTAGTATTTTAAAAAATTCTATAACACCAATCTGTTTTTTCTTATTTTAATATTTGCAAAGTTGAGTGAATCATTCAAAAATACCAAACTATTCATTATACAACGTAATTATACATAAAAAAGACCATTTTTATAAATTAAAATTAAATTTATCTTTGAAGATTAAGTTAATATAGTTTAATCTAAAAGAAATCATGTTACAGTTATAAAGTGTGTTTGGGTGTTTAATATATATAAAATAAAAATCAGATTATATTTACTTTACAAAACGAGTGACTCATAACATGTGCATATATATGCAATTCTTTTTTGAAAAACAAGCATTGAATCTAATAACTGTTTATACTTTTAATCCTATAAAAGAAAATCAAAAGTATGGATTTCAAAGAAAAATATACCTTTTTATTTTCACCTAGTTTTTAAAATAATTTTTTAACTTTTAATAAATAAAATATTACGGTGTCACAAAAAGTAAATAAATATTATGGTTACATAATTATAGTATTTAATATAATATAATTTCTAACTCAGCCCATATACATTACTGAATTAATCCATGAATTTTAATCATGACTTACTGATATGTATAACCTAGTCCTACTCATAACTCATGAAAAAGATCTCTTAACAGAAATTAATTCCAAATTTTTTGAAGTCAACACTATTGGCTATTGTTGAACGAATTAAATTTGATTGACAATAGTTTCACATCACTGTTATATTAGTTTGACTTTTTTGTCACGAATTCGGAAATGTGCGTCCCCATAAATATTCATTTCGTAACATATATCTGATCCATATTAATTGTGGTCATCCCCACTACTCTCAAGATATTAATATAATCATATTCACGTTATTAATTTTAAAGTTATAATTTCATATCCAAGCAAAAATCATCTTAGTCAATAGTACTATTAATTATGTATCTTATGTAAAATGATCCTGTTGTCTATGATGTGCATGGACCTTGTGTGGCAAATATTTGTAGTCAGAAATTGTGTAGTTAGTGGCGTGCGACCATGAGAATGATCCTGTTGGTTGGTTTCACTGTTAGTAGACACAATGACCTACTAACATGAAGAATACGATATAATATTTAAATCTCACTACGTGATGGGCATGCATAAGCATGAGGTTGTCATCGAAATGGAGGAATGGTGGGAGACCCACTTAATTGAAAATAATCGCTTTATTATATAGTCAGAGTCGTATTAACATGACCATATCATAAACTAATATAATTGTTATTTTTTATTATTTATTAGATGTGGTGCATGTAATTTATTCAACAAATGTGGGTGGCTAGGGAACTGCACATGTAATTTAAAGTGCACTAGTTTATATATGATTTATCCAAAAAGAATGCTGTATAAGCATATGTACAAGCTTTAAAAATTGTGAAGCACATGTGATCAAAATTGGTTGGGATTAGGGACATAATTAGCTATAATCTTCGTCTGTTAGAGATTCTGTACTTTGGGTGAGGTGGTGAAACATAGTGCAATGATGAGAGGAATATCAAGGTTTAAATATGATTATTTTTAATTATGTAAATATAGCATATTTTGTTTTAAATTTTTATATTCAAAAATGTTTTTTAATCCATATAATACTTATCATTGTTTGTTTTAGTCTCTGTCATAACAGTAGGATCATTTTACATAAGATGCACAAGTCCATGCACATCATAGACAAAAAAACCGCTATTCACCATAAAAAAAACCGCTATATTTTGAAAATTTAAAGAAAAGGCAAAGAATATTATATTTACGGGACTAAAAATAAAAATCGCTAGATCTGTATTTTGTAGGAACATGAAACCAATTTTTTTTATATCCGCATAGATATAAAACTAGTTAACAAGTTTATAGTGGGAACAAAATAGGAGATAACACACAATTACAAACTGTGGGTTACCATTCTCTAAATCAATGATGTACGAGGCTATAAAGAATTTTTCTATCAAATTTTACATATTGTAATTGACTACTAATTTTAGAAACTAAATTATAAAATATGAAAAAAATGAAGAACTTAATTATATAATTACTTTTAATTTAAAAATATAATTAATTTTCTTTTAAAAAATTCAAAGAGCAAATGATATATTAAACCTTATTCTTATCCTCACTCAAGAAATTCTATCTAAATATTATATTTACACACAATTCTTACATATTATATATATATATATATATATATATATATATAGTAAATCTCTCTTTCATTATGTTGACATATTACATGTGTAGAGATGTAAAAAATTTAGATTGTGTTGGGTTTGGATAATTCTTATACTTAATTAAATTTAATCAAGTTAAAACGAATTGGGTTTGTAAACTATTTTTAAAACAATCTAACCCAATCCAATTATAATTGGGCTAGATTAAATCAAGTCATGTAATTGAAGAATTAAAAAATAAGTATATTTTAAAAAATTGAAACAAATAAAAAAGAAAAACAGAAAGATATACTTAACTCAAAGTACAAACAACATTATAATAATTATAAATCATAAATTATAAATATTTTAAACAAGCAAATATTATGTCTCTAAGATAACAAATTTTGATTTACATAATAAGTATAACTAAATTATTCTTTTTGTTTCAAGTCTTCATCAATTGTAATCCTTTCTTTTATGTACATTAACTCAAAACAAAACTCAATATATAAGTTCATTTAAAGTGTATTATGTGTTTTATTATTGCATGTAGTATTTTTAATTAAATTTGATAATTTATTATAAGTTAGATTTGTTCGGATTGATTGAATAACAATTTTTTTTTAATTTATTATCCAATCCAATTATAATCCATTAACAAAAAAATTATCCAACTTAACTCAACTTATAAAAAATGTAATTTAATTATAATTTAAATTGATCAAGTTCATGGACGGATTATTACTCACTTACAGTACTCCTATATAAAAATAACATAATACATTTTCAGTTATAATTAACTTCATATACGAGTTGTGAATAGAACTTTAATTTTTAAGTTAAAACAGTTGAATCACTTGTATTAATAAGTTTTGATTATCCTATATGATATATTCGTTAGTTTTTTGGTAGACATATAATAGTTTATTTGGCAACAAAACTGACAGGACCAAAAATTATACTTTATACAATGAATGCTGAAAATCCATCTTCATGTCGGCATGAACTGAATTCCGATCTCATATATATCCACCATAAGAATACTTAATCAGGTTGTTCTTTTAAGGAAAATGTAGTGGTTGTTTTATTTGACACACATAACACGATCATAAAAAGAAATAATAGGGGGAAATTAAATGAATGGATTAAACTGATAAAGCAATGAAGGGAAGGGGGAAAGTGTTAGATAAAATGGTGTTATGTATATTTTAGGGTGGTAGCTAGTTGTAAGTAAGCATGTGGTCAAGAGTGTGCAACAAAAAGAGGAAGAAAAGCTGTGTGGAAGATAAACAGTGGGGTCTCTAACGCTATCGCTATGGCTACCTTGTTGTGGTCCACACCCCAATTGGCCCTCTTTAATTTGCTTTGTTACGTTAGGGAAAGACAAAGTCATATGAAGATTGGCGATCCCAATGCGAGTTTCCACCACACTCACTGTGAATCCACTTTCCCTTTATATACTTCAAAGTACAAGCTTAGTGAGACGCTCAAGAGGACCATCATTGTCATATTTGTGTCCAGTTCGATACAAGAATCTTTTCCTTCTTTTTCGCTGTACGTTCTCTCCTTCTCTTTCAAACCCCAGAATAACGTTCACACGCTACCTCCAGGGTTTAGGTTCTTGCTTCACACATTTCAATTGAATCTACATAATACATGTTCACGTTGTACGCTAGCTGCTTTTTGGTCACTTTAATGTGCCCCAACAATTCACCTAGCTAGCTACCCTGAATAGATTATGTGACCAATTAATTATTAGAAAATTAGATCCGATTTGGAGAGAAAGCCATTCAGGAGTTTGATCCATTCAACTCATGATCGTAAAGTTGGATCAGTAAAGAATCGACAAGAAAACATTCGGACACGTCTGGATCGAGGAACATCGATTTAAAAACAAAACTTGTTCAGCCAGTTTGCACTGGGTTTTTTATTGTCCTTTTTTTAAATATTGTGCAATGTTATTTTCGAGGCTTATTTTTTTTAATAATATTGCTCCCGTTTCTTTTGAGATATTTGTAGAAGATCGAGAACTCTCACAGTTAATTTTGTTGGTGGTATTTCAATAGCTAATTAATGAGGTTTCTTTAGTTTCATTTCTATTATTTGGTTAGGCTGAATTTGTATGTTAATAATATGGTATAAGTGTTAACCAGATTGGTTTCGAATGATATATATTAATTTAACATAGATCATTGATTGATTAACCTAACCTTTGTTGATTTTGGATTAATCAATATCTTACCTTAACCACTTCAATTATGAGAACGAAATGTAAATCCAGTTGAAATTAGGTCAAATCAATTATGCAAAATTAATTAACGGCCATAAATCACACTGGTTTTTTAGTGATTTGATGC
Organism: Cajanus cajan; assembly: GCF_000230855.2. Taxonomy (NCBI): domain Eukaryota; kingdom Viridiplantae; phylum Streptophyta; class Magnoliopsida; order Fabales; family Fabaceae; genus Cajanus; species Cajanus cajan. Next base: position 47,934,253 of record NC_138525.1, read on the forward strand.
AAAATTCATGCAAAACTAAAGAAAGAGGATAGGATAAAAATCATGCAAAACAACCATTAGGCATATAAACTCAAAATCCAAACCACACTCCTTGAATACCTTAGATTGATAATGTCTTTAGTCTTTCATGATCATCACGATCGGAGAAGCTTTAAGAAAAATGTAAAAGAAAAAAATGTAGATATACATAAAGAGAGAAAAAAAGAAAGAGAATTTCTTGGATCCAAAGCGTGTGTGTGTCCTAATTAGTAAATGTATTCATATCTCTCATGCATGATGCCAGTTCTAATCCAAATTCAAAGTTCAATTCAAGTTCCAAAGTCATCCGAATTGGCATTTTAGCACTTAATTTGAAGATCTTTTTCTTAGCTTTAGCACATAAAATTCAAATATTAAAAGTCTAAGTTATATACGGTCAAAACTCAAAACACATAAGCAAGGTCAATATGCACCAATTTTTTTTTAAAAATTTTAATTCAACTCAATAATCAAAGTTATTGCTATGATCACTTCATTAAAACCAATACATCATTAATAAGGCAGATATAAGCAAGTGTGGTTAACGTGTAAAACAGGTCTTGATTTCATAATTAAAGTTTCGTCTTGATTTTCTTCAAAGGACAGATCTTAGTTTTCAATTCATCCTCTAGTTAGTTGATAATAATCCTTAAAAGTATCTAAAGTCCTTTGATTATTGTGATATAATTTGGGTCAAATCGATCCACTTAAGTCGCTATAAGCTTGCAGGCAATGGGTCAAATATATTAGGCTAACTAGTTATCGACCGCGAATCTAACTTTATTTGGGCTATAGGCAGGCCATTTCACACTTTGTCTATTTATTTAAATAATTAAAATTTAAAAAAATTAATTTGGAAAATATTTAATGAACTTGTATTTGAAAAGCTTAAATCATTTTTGTTAAAAATTGGCAATTAATTAGCAATTAAAATAAATAAATACTTGTATAATATTTTGATGAACGTTAAAAATAAAAAATAATCTTAATATTTGTAAACACCAATTTTTTATCCCACTAATTTTTCTACTAATTTATTTCCCAAAATTTTCAAATTAATGATTCAAGAACAAATTGTAACGACCCACCAGGTCTCACACTGTCTATAGCGTCCAAATACAAGTATAAAATAAAATCTCACTACTAAACAATTATATATATATTGAGGATACACAACTAAAACAATCTTATACTATATATAACTGAAAGTAGGGAAATAATATCCTATACAACAACTAGGTAGTCAAAAGCTACCAATCAACTAAATACAACGTCAGCCCTCCTCCTGAGTCCCAACCAAAAAGAAGCTCACTCAGTCCAGCAGAGCACCTACTCCTGATTTGCTCGCATATCAAGGTATGGTCATCATAGTCTCAACCACATAGAGAAAACACGCTAAGGTAAGCTCACAACAAACATAAAAAAATAGCATCAACATATAATAAACAGCAATAGAATTCTACTTTCAACTTACAACTTAAAACAACACAACATCTACAACAATAGATATACAATATCAACTACTAGCAACAACATTTTCAACACATCCCACTTTATTCAAATTGGCCGCTTGTAAATCGGTATAGCTCGGCCTGACCCCTATACTGTGGTCGCTTCATACACGTGTGCCTCGACCTTGCCCACACGGGACCAACCAAGTTCTAGAGGAGAACAACACATCATCCACTCCAAGGGACTTTCCAAGGAGGGTTTTCAAACAAATTAGGCTCTCAGAGCACCACAACTATCTCAATCCGCACAATGGGATGAGCAACTTTAAAAACTTCTCTTCTAGTCCTAGTGATCAACAACTCATCACAACACAATCACATAGCTCAACTATCAACTCATTCATACAACATTATATACAACTTGAATGCAACAACCCATGCAACATCAACTAATGCGTCGTCAAGCATATACAACTAGGAGAGCTCCAACAACTGAGGTTGAGCAGTCTAGGTGGCATAAACCCTACCGGATCCAACGTTTGACCTATCTTAACCAGGTCAGGTATAGAACATCGTTAGGAACTCTGAAGAGAACCAGGTATAGACAATAATAGGCGATTTCTCAAGTATGCCACTTAGACTTGGAGGTCCAGTACTACTGTCAGGACATAAGGGTTTGGGTATAAGCCTACCACGGCCTTGGCTAGCATCACCAATCCACATATGGAGTTAGCCCACCCACTATCCTTCATGTACCATTCACCCTCCAGTACCTAGTCAAAGACTACATCTCTAGCTAGATACCTTACTCAAATTGGTCATTCAACCATGACATGGTTCGACTACTTCCATGTCACCCACACAGTACTAAGGGATTCAACTTTAAAACAACTTTCAATTTAATTATCTCCTTAGTACTATGTATCTCAACATAGGACATATATCTTCACCATATGTCCCCAACTTTTCAACTTCACAACAATAAGCAGCTTTACAACTTTACAACAATAAGCAACTTTTTACAACTTTACAACTAAGTATCATAACAACTTCACAACTATAGGCATCATAACAACTTCACAACTACAGCCATCATAACAACTTTAGAACTATAGTCATCTGTCTCAACTTCAACAACTTTAAGGCAACTTTCAACTTTACAACAATAGGCATCTTTATGCTACTTAATTAAACAACTAGAGCAACTATAGTCAACATAATATCAACTTTACAACAATGAACTACTTCAACTTATACATCTCAACTTATTAATAATTCAACAATAAACAACATAAAAATAACTTAGTTTCACCAAATACACAGCATATAGCAACTTTTACAACATATCACATTTTATCAACACACAACATATAAACAACTTAAGTCAACAATTACCTAACTCATCTTCATCAGGCAACTTAGCAACTTAATCACGTCATAAACAACTTCTAAAACACAAGAACAACTACATGCAACCACTAATTTAAATCAATCATCTCTTTTTCTTTCAAACAACAAAACCCAACTTTTTAACTCAATCCACACCAAACAACTCAACCATTGCATGAAGATTCCCTAACCTGAAGATTGGCTCTAAAAGCCAAGAATCTGAGAGGAAGAAGAAGAAAAAGAAGAAATATCTGAGCTCGACTCTTGAACTTCAATCCTCCCAAAAGTAAGCTTTCTAGTATGAAATTCAAGGGAAGACAGAAGAATTAGTGACCTAGAGGAAAAGAAGAGTTATACAGAGAAAGTTGAGTGAGAAACGAGCTCACCGACCCAGGGTCCTTTTTTCTAGAACCTCTCTCTAAAACCTCTCCTCCTCATCTGCACATAGGTCCTATTTATAGAAGTCCAGGAGTGGCCAGAACGGCCCGTTTCGAATCCGGAACGGCCCGTTCTGGACTCCTTCATCATGTGAAAAATTCACATTAGAACGGCCCGTTCTGAAACCAGAACGACCCGTTCCTAAACTAGAACGACCCATTCTAGAGTTAAATTTAACTCACAACAACCACGTTTGGAACAGCCTATTCCAGTCTAGGATTTACAAGCTTATTTAGTAGTCTGGAACGGCCCGTTCTAGGCTACTAAATCACCCTTCTTTTAGTAAATTGGAACGGCTCGTTCCAATTTTGGAACGCCCCGTTCCAATTTTGGAACGCCCTGTTCTAATCTACCAACTACGTTACACAAATAATTTACAAACTAGATTTAAACTCAAAAAATACACATAATGAGCATAAATAATAAATAAAAAAATATAAAAGAAAATCAGAAAAATACAAGAAAATAACAAAACAATCTTTTCCTCTGCACCCAAGATCTCTACCATCCTACACTTCTGTATGGTTATTTCTCCTCCAACAAGCTTGCTGAGCTCCTCTGCCCTAGCCACCAACATGTCCCCAAGAGCATGCTCCTGCCATATATCCTTCCCAAAGCATGAGCTTGGACCAACGGCCAAAGAACAATTAAAAACAATAGTGAGTCTATATATAATAGAACAAAACACGAACAAAGGGGGGACAGGAAAAATTTTGAAATAGAGAAGAATCAAGGATAACAAAAATTTCAAATAGAAACAACTCAAGCAGAAGGCAAAATAAGAGGCCAAAGTAGTGGAGGTATCAATTACCCTTTCCGATTTTTATTTAGTATGATGTTGTTATTATATAGGATGCAAAACAATTTCTAATCAGTAAGACAATTTTATTTTTAGTGAACCTTTTACCATGAAATCGAAACCCTCATTCTCAAACCTCAGTAAAGCATTTAACAAGTAAAAAAATCCAGATAGAAAAATAGATGAAAATAAAATAAAAAGGGTTGATGAACAGTACCAGAAAAACGGTGCTTCCCGTGAACACCATTATGCACCGCTGCCGGAGGCGATTTCTGGCCACCGCAAATGTCACCGTGCACTGCTGCGCGCTGCCGTCGGAGGCGATTTCCGGTGGCGGCATCGTCAGCCTTTAACCTTTTCCGCGGACCTTTACTATGCCCGACCGAGACAAACCGCACACCACCGTCGAAAACGATTTCCGGTGGCGGCCACCACCCTCTCCCTTTCTTCGTTTTCCTTTTTAGCTATCTCCTCCTTCCCTCTGCATAGCCGGCCGTCCACCTTAGCCATGACGATGCCATGGCAGTGTTCGTCGCGCCGTCGACGTCCGTGGAGGGAGGCTGCGGGCAAAAACCCTAGCAGAGCCTCCCCCACTCCTCTCACCCTTTTCTATTTTTAGGGTTTCCATGAAATGGCCAAGTGCCATCTGATCCCCTTTTTTTTCCTTCCATTTTGGGCCAGCATATGGGCAAAGCCCATCCAACAAACAATTAATTAACTTTAAAAAAAAAAAAAGAGTAATCAGATGATATTTTACTAAAATGATATATTTTATAATTGTAATTATAATAATATTATATATGTATATATAAGAAGTAAGTATACGTATAAAATATATATATAAATTAAATCCTTACATAAAGTTATATATTTAATTGTCACATAACTTTAATATGTTTAATAGTTATTATAATAATAATAATAATAATAATAATAATTACTGTAATATTCTCTTATTAATATTAGTATTAATTATATTTATAAAATAGGAGATTATTTGTATATGGTATTTCCTTAATATTAGATGATGATATTTGTTTCTTGTTTTAATAAAATTAGTTTAATTGATTTTATTTGATTAAGTTATTTCTTTATACAAATGTGTTAGATATTTACATGATCTTTTAATTTATTTAGACAACAACAACAATAATAATAATTACCGTCATATTCTCTTATCAATATTAGTATTAATTATATCTATCAAAAAGAAGATTATTTGAATGTGACATTCTTTTAATCCTAAAACTTAAGGATATAAGTTGTGACAACTTATTATTTTAAAGTTTTTTATTCAAAAATGCATAATTAAACATCAAAATATTACCATAATATTCAACATAAATATTTGAAATTATTATATAAAAGAATTTATTTGAAGAATGGTTAATTAGATGTGACATCTTTTTAACCTTTAAATTTAAGATACAAGTTGTGACATTTAGATATCTTTAGATTTTATTTCCCAAACATAAAAATATACAACAAGAAAATCTTTTATGAAAATATCATAGTAACAATAATTTCGATAACAATGATTATAATTATAATTAAAGTTTTATTGAATTGACTTTGGTGTACACCTTAGTCAATTTTATATTTTTAGGGTGAATGGGTTGAGACAATTCAATAATATTATATTTAACTAAAATAAAATTTAATTAAAAAATATCAACATACAAATATTTTCTACAAAGAACTACGTGATTCTGATTCTTCATTACACATGGAGATACATAGGAGCAAGAAAAAAATCTTGTCGAGCCAAAAAAATAAAAAATATATTATCTTCCTTTTTATATAACAATAATAATTTTAACTTTTTTAATGCATTAGTTAAGTTAGTTAAATAATTGATTATTTTAGTGAGATAAATATTTTATAAATTATAAATAATTTGTTTAATTAATTAAAGGTAATCGTCTTAGGACGAACGTTGTGAGGTGCTAATACCTTCCTCACACGTAATCGACTCCCGAACTCAAAAATCATGTTTTCATAGACTATTTTCTTTTTTATGATTTTTCTAATGTTTTTTTTCGTAAAAATAACATTGGTGGAAACTCCCTATTTTTTAATTTATTTTTCATCGTCCCGTCGCGATCTCGGTTACGACAGATGGCGACACCGTTGGAGAATATTTTTGAGAGTCAAGCCTATGATAATTAGTTAAGCTAATTAATAATAAGTTTTATAAAAAATTTTATCTCACTTTTATTTATTATTTATTTCCCTTATTTGTTGTATGTCTTATTTGCGTGAATTCTATAAATATGTGTTGTGTAATTTGAACTATAAGATAAAAGAATTTTATTTTTTATAAAATTTTTATCTCACTTATTTTTTATTCTTATTTTTTTATTTATTATTTATGTCCCTTATTTGTTGTTTGTCTTATTCGCATGAATTCTATAAATATGTGTTGTGTAATTTGAACTTTAGGATAGAAGAATTATATTTTTTATATCATATGTGTTGTGTTTTGTAGATTGGGTAGTGTAGAGTTGCTCCTTTCACACACTTCACTTGCACAATTTCACACACGTTTATGAGTGGGGTCCTATGCCCGCACTTGAGTGCAACTTATAAGTAAGAGGTTGAGTAGTGGTAACCTTCTTGATGCACATCTTGTTTGGTTATTGTGAAGGCCTCACTTAGAGTTTGATCCTTTCAAGGGTATTATCACCTCTAATAGTTTACCTATTATTGTGACTAATATCCTAAGAAGGGTTATTGGCTCTAGGAACCTGTTTTAGAACTATAGCCCCACCCTTTTGAGAGGAACACATATTAGTGGTCTATAGAGCTTTCAACTTAGGAATGCCCTTGTTAAGTGTCACAGGAGCAATATTCTACCTCTATATTTGAATGACGCAAAAAAGAAAGAAATTTGTTATTCCATTCCGTAACAAGTATCATGCATTTCATTTCATGAAAAAAAATTGAAAAAAATAAACTTTTACATCATATCATGCATTTAAAAAAGAATCATATAAAAATGAAACAGATAAATTCATCAATAGCATGTTGCATTCATTTCCAGGTTGTTGGGGAGTCATAAAGACTTAAGTCGCTACGAACACCTTTCGAGAAGTCATGGAATCAAGTTTAAGGAAGACTTTGAAGTTAAAGGTCAGACAAAGGGATTTGAGTAGTTTGAAGACTCTTAGTAACATGTTAAAAGGTGGTCAGCAATGAACTTTTGTTGTTCGATATGGAAGAATCCTTAACCTATTGGAGGTAGACGTACAAGAGGGAGCTCTCACTGCCCTAGCCCAATTCTATGACCCTCCTTTGAGGTATTTTCTCTTTCAAGATTTTCAACTGGCACCATTTCTCGAGGAATTCGAACAGATATTGGGGATTTGCTTAGGAAATGAAAAGCCTTATATGTACATGGGACATTATCCTTCATTAACCAAAGTTGCCACATCCTTGGGGATTGATGCCAGAGAACTAGCAAGCAAGAAAGAGATAAAGGGGGGGATTGAAGGTTTCTCGAGAATTAACCTTGAGCGATGTGCCTTGAGCTTAGCAGAGAGTGGGAAATGGGACGCCTTCATGGATGTGCTCGCCCTCATTATTTATGGGATTGTCTTATTCCCAAATGTTGAAAACTTCATTGACTTTGCTGCGATCGACATCTTCTTGGCCTTCAAACATGAAAGAAAGAGTCCCATACCAGCCATCCTTGCTGATACATATCATTCTTTTACATTGCGCCATGAGAGAAGGGGTGGGATGATTTTGTGTTGTCTGCCTATACTATACTTGTGGTTCACATCTTACATGTTCAAGAGAGGAAGTCAAATTGAGATTAAAAATAAGAGTGAATGGGCTCACAACATAACAAATCTTAGTGAAAAGACCATCTCTTGGTACTCACGAGAGCAAAACATTGATGAAGTGGTTTGTCAATGTGGAGATTTCCCGAACGTACCACTCATGGGTACTAAGGGATGTGTAAACTACAACCCCGCTCTTGCGATAAGGCAACTCGGTTATCCGATTAGAATTCCACCGGTTGAGGATTCAATTACTCCTTTCATGGTTTATGATATGACTAAGGAGTTGGATATGCTTAACAAGATTAGACATTCTTGGGACAGGGTGATCAAGAAAGGGAGAGAATTGGGAAAAAGAAATTGTTATGTGGAGGGGAGTTATCAACAGTGGCTCAGCGAGAGGGTACAACATGTCAAGTTACCATTTCGAGGTCCCATTCTAATTATTGAAGAAACAACAATTCAAGAACCCATGAGTCTAGAGGAGATCGAAAAACTTAAAGAAGAGTTAGCCAAATCTGAGAAAGAAAGAGAAGATATGAAGAGAGAATTAATACAGGCACGCCAAAAGTATCAAGAAGTGCAAAGAGAAATTTCTCAAGCAAGACAACGTGTTGAACTAGCCAATTAGCGAGCAAGAATTGAAGAAGAAGGTAAGTTGAACACCCGCAGTTGTTTAGAGGCTGCTGCCATGGAGTTAAAGATGCAGAGAGATGAACGTGACCAAGCTAGGGTTGATGGTGAACGATGGAAAGAGGCATGTGAAACATCCAAGAAAGTTGAGAGATTGGCACAAAAACAACTTAAGGATTTGAAGCAACAACTCAAAAGGGTAGTGGCTAAGTACGAAAGCAGAGTTCAAGGCGAAAAAAAACTAAATTTCAATTTGAATATGGACTATCAAGCCACATTGGGGGAGAAAAATCATCAGGTTATGGGCCTACAGGAAGAAATAAGGCAATTAAGGGATGTCATCGGAATACATGAAGAAAATAAAAGAATTTGGGCATATAATCTTGTGAATCGAGTTCAGCAAGTTAAAAACATGCTCAATGACACCTCTCACATACTACAACGAGCTGAAGGAATGGCGATCCCACATTCTACTCCCAAAGAAATTTATGACTTCCTTAAACACTGTAGAGATATGATAGCTAAGATGAGAGAGATGGCTATTAGTGGTGAATGATTTGTACTTTTATCTCTGAGTTATCATGATGTATTGCTTCACCTGATGTATTGCATTATTATTATTAATGAAGAAACTTGCCAGTTTCTACTTTGATTTCTCTTCCTTATTCGTTATATATGTCATAATGTTACGCTCTAAAAATGAAAGCTAAGAGAGGATGCTCATGCGAAAACTACTCGTACTTAAAACGTGACGTTCTAAAAGAAAAGTTTAATTGACCATGATCACAAAGATCCACTGATTCCATGACCTAGTGCCTAGAACGTGACGATCTAAGAGACAATTAAAGAAAGATGATTCCACGCGAGTCATGCGATTTATGGCTCTCCAACAATTTAGCATTTGCATATACATGATACATAGTTACATTTTCATAACACCGCATACTCATCAAATTTTCTTATACAGTTGTAAAATTGAAAAAGAAAACAACTATTGAGGCAAAGAAAACATCTGTTCGACACCCTTACGAGACACGAACAAAGACCAAAATCATGGAAGGGATGGTAGACGACTTGGAGCAACAGCATGAGGAGATGAGCGAAGAGGTAAATCAATTTAAGGAACAAATGGGAAAGATTTTGGAATTGTTGCAGTCAATGGAATCTAAAAATAGGGCAAATGGAGAGTCTTCTAAACAGCCTCATGAGACACCTGATTACCCTCCTGGGTTTACTCCAAGCATGCAACCCAACCCAAGTGTTCAAGGGTGCACACCACCTGTCGTCCTAACGACCTCGGAAAATAACCATCACGTTTCCACTTCAAACCTTCAAGGCCAAATCCCATTACCTCCATATGGCTTACCTCCAGGATACATGCCACCTGTGGCTAATATTCCTGAGGGTAATTGATGGAAACTTGGTTGGAAATCCCCATTGATGTTGAATTCCCTTCAAGCTCCTCCCTAGATCTTGGACTCCTTGATTCTTCCTAGGCTTGGTTAAGGTCTCCTAAGGAGGAGGAGGCCTTAAGACCACCACGATTGGTGGAGAAACTCTCCCAAGAGGCGCCACTCCTTGTTGAAGAGATAAGCCCCTTCAATTCTCACCACACTCTTCTATGAAGGGATAAGAGAATTGGATGAACTCAAAGAGGTTTAGGGACTTTTGGAAGAGAGAAATCTGAACTCTATTCAGAATATACAATCTCAATTACATCAAAAGTGTTTTACAAAGAAGGAAAAACGAAAATATAGGAGTAGGAAGCTTGGAGAATAAGCTAGTCTTAACCATGGTTCACTAGGAACCATGGTAAGGTCTAGCTAACCACCCATGGTCTAGAGGCTTGGAGAGCAAGCTTCTCACTTAGCTTGCTTGGTAAGCTAGCTAAGGAGAAGCTTGTGCTTCAAGCTTCCAAGCTTGAGAAGAACCAAGCAATTTGACCAAGTGTGAACACAAGTGTGAACACATCTAGGTGGGCGGCCTTTTGGACTTATTTTACTCCAACCGGTTTTGAAATTGTTAATTTTGGTTTAGTTAGGTTCATCCAATGTGAATGGAACCTAGCTAAATCAAATCTATGAAAAATTAGGAGTAAAATGAGTCCAATATGTAAATTTTAGCCTAGGACCACCTTTTGGCTAAATTGCTAGTAACACTCTCTAGCTTACTAATGGCACTCTCTAGCTTGCTAATGCCACTCCCAATCCTACTACTAGAAAACTAAGAAAGAGTGTATTTCTAGGTTAGGTTAAATGGGAGTCAAAGTGCCCAAGTAACCTACCCTAGAAACAATATACAATAGCTACTAAAAAGGAAATAAAGTGCCTCACAAATACAAAGGCAAAAATACACCTATACAAGTATGTACTATATACAAGGTACAAGAAATCAACTATACAAGTATGTACAATGGAAACTTAAGAGACTAATAAGAGGAATCACAATCAATGCTCATGAAGAGCAAAGGTCTAAGAAGCACCTCCTCTTTAGAAGCCTCCTCTAGTTCCCTAACTATGGACCTAGTTAAAGGCCCAATGGTCTTCAAGTGTGAGCCTCCTTGGATCAACCTTCACCTTTCTTGGTCTTACCTCTTCCAAAGGGATCCTTGGGGATTAGATTTCCATCAGTAATCCATCTACCTCCAACTTAAACCCACCAAATCAAACACAAGCCCAAAACCTAACCCTTGAAGTCAATGACCCACAAATTCCAACCCACTAGTTTGCTCATGCACCATCTACCCATATGTATGCACCACCTAATGTAATTCATGGTGAAGGGCCTCTTAATCACCAAGGGGTAGTTCCTGCACCAACTCTTATTGTACATCATCGTCATTCAGAAGATATTCCCCATGATAATAAGCTTCAATTTTTGGAAGACAGATTAAGGGCCATAGAGGGATTTGACAATTTTTTCAATGTTGTGGATCTGTGTCTGGTTCCTGATGTTGTAATTCCTCCCAAGTTTAAAGTTCTAGAATTTGATAAATACAAGGGGGATACATGCCCAAGGAATCATCTCACTATGTATTGTCGAAAGATGGCTTCCTGCGCTCATGATGACAAACTGTTAATTCACTTTTTCCAAGAAAGCCTTACTGGGACAGCGCTAAGTTGGTACATGAACTTGGAGCGAGGAAGAGTGCGCACATGGAAAGACTTGGCAGAGGCTTTCTTAAAATAGTTCAAGTCCAATATGGACATGACCCCAGATCGCACACAGTTACAAAATATGATAAAGAAAAAGAATGAGACCTTCAAAGAAACCTTTAGAAACCACAAATAAGAGAAAAGGAGGTGAAACAAACGTGGTGATGACAACACCAATCAGACCCAACTACTAATTATAGACCCCGATATATGTATAACCCACAAATAGCAGAGTTTCTTTGCCACCATACCCACAACGTTATCCATCCATAATGCCTTATCGACCACCTATAGTGCCATCACAATTTTTAGTACCCCAAGCAAATCAATCAGCAATTTCACCTCCCATGGTGAGTAATGCTCAAAGAAGGGGTAACAATCAACCAAGGACTCTAGCTCCGATCCCTATGACCTACACTGAACTGCTACCACATCTGGTTCAAAATGCTCTAATTATGCCTTTTCCTATAAAGCCTGTCCAACCTCCATATCTAAGAGGTTACGATTCAAATGTAAAATGTGAATATCATGCTGGAGCGATAGGCCATTCAACTGAGAAATGTTGGGGTTTGAAACACAAGGTACAAGACTTGATAGATGCGGGATTATTAAGCTTTAAGGAAAGCGAGCCGAATGTAAGAAGTGATCCACTTCCAGGTCATGGGACTTCATCGGTTAATGCTATTGAAGAAGAATGTACTCTCCAAGTGACAGAAGTAGAGAAGATCCAAACCTCCATGAGATTCATTTTTTTAGAATTGTGCAAATTTGGGATGATTAAGGGAGAGTCTCGCGAAGCAGGAGTGTGCGATCTCCACCCTTCAGTTGCACATTCTATTGAGGAATGTGGCAAGTTCAAGCAAATATTGCAAGGCATGATTAACTCAAACTTGGTTTAGGTGAGCCAGGTGCGAACAAAAGAGGATGTATTAATGATTCAATCAGACGAGAAGTCCAATATGACTACTTCAAGACCACTGGTAATCACCTTCACCAAAAACACTTTCGCATCAACACCTAGTACCCTTAAGCCACTTGTTGTGCAAATTCCAACTCCTTTTCATTACAAGGACACTAAGGCTGTTCCATGGCATTACGATGTGAAGGTAGAGAGTGACTATGTGAATGCCCAACAAAAAGAAGGCATTAACACTGCAGGAACCAACGTAACAAATATCACGGGGGTAGGTGGAATGACTCGTAGTGGTAGAGTCTATATTCCAGAAGAGTTGAGAGCAGGAGACTGACAAAAAAACCATGAGAAAAAGGAAAATACAATCGTCAAGGAGTTTCGAGTGTTAAGAGGAGGGATGATAAAAAAGTAATGGATGAAAAGAAAAAGGAAGTGTCGGATGAAGAAGTCTCAGAATTTCTTAAGTTTATTTGAAAAAGTGAATACAAGCTCATTGATCAGTTAAATCATACTCCTGCAAGGGTATCTTTGTTATCAGTGTTGATAAATTCTGAGAGTCATAGAAATTTGTTGATGAAGATCTTAAATGAAGCTCATGTGTCCAATGACATCACACTAGACACATTTGGTGGCATCGTTGGTAACATTACAGCTAACAATCACCTTACTTTCACAGATGGTGAAGTCCCAGTTGAAGGAAAGGGACATAACAAGGCTTTACACATTTCTGTGAAATGCACAAATCACATTTTGGCTAGGGTGCTTATTGATAATGGTTCCTCATTGAATGTGATGCCCAAGTCAACATTGGATCGATTGCCTTATGACAGGACATATATGAAACCAAGTTCCATGATCGTGAGGGCTTTTGATGGATCTCGAAGGGAAGTTATGGGAGAGATCGAGATCCCTGTCTAGATTGGACCGTTCACTTTCAACATAACTTTTCAAGTCATGGATATTAAACCTGCATACAGTTGTTTGTTGGGAAGGCCATGGATCCATTTAGCAGGGGTTGTTCCCTCTTCTTTACATTAGAAGCTGAAATTCATTGTGGAGGACAAGCTAATGATTGTCTCGGGAGAGAAAGACATGTTGGTGAGTTGTCCTACTCCCACTCATTATATTGAAGAGGCTGAGGAGGCTTTAGAAACTTCATTTCAGTCATTGGAAATAATTAGTACTGCTTATGTTGAATCTCCAATGGGAAGTCCACAACCATCAAACGTATCCATGATGGTTACAAAGGTCATGATGAATGGAGGGTACCAGCCAGGACTTGGGTTGGGAAAATGCTTGGAAGGAGTTACAAAAATGATAGAATTGCCAGAAAACAAGAATCGATGGGGGTTAGGGTAAAAACCTACTCAAGCTGATAAAAGAAGAATAGTAGAGGAGAATAAAGAGAAAAGGTTGGCTCGTCTAGAGAATCGAGAGCCTAAAGTTCAGAGGATTCCCATTTGCCACCTTTATCAAAGCTTTCGAAGCGGGGGGGGGGGTGGTGCATGTTGATCAAGTGGCTATGATTAAGGAAGATGATGATGATAATCACGCCAACTTCGTATATCTGTGTGACCCATGTGAAGAGCTCCACAACTGGAAGATCGTTGAATTTCCTGTGACTCTTAATTCAATTTCAAAGTAATTGTAGCACAAACTCTATGATTATGCCCATGAGTTTAGTATGACTTTTTGTTAACAGGCGTGCATGTTGTCTTTTAGTATATTGTATGAATGAAATGCATTTTGATATTCTATCATGTGTCCTTTTTATCCCTTTCATCGCAAGGTTGGGTTTTGATTGCACTAACAATGTGGTAGAGTATGAAGCATGTGCAATGGGGGTTCTAGCAGCTTTGGAGTTTAACGCTAGAGTATTAGAGGTTTATGAAGACTCAGCATTGGTTGTTCATCAACTCAGAGATGAATGGGAAACTCGGGATTCTAAATTAATTCCATACCACTCATATATCAAAAATTTGATGGAACAATTTGAGGAAATAACTTTCCATCACATCCCTCGTGAGGAAAATCAATTGGCTGATGCCCTGGCTACATTGTCTTCGATGTTCAAGATTAGTCAAGGAAAAGAGGTTTCAGTGATAAGAATACAGAATCGAGGTCAACCAGCATATTGTCAAGCAATAGAGGAAGAACCAGATGGTAAACCATGGTTCTATGACATCAAGCGCTATCTAAAAGACATAGAGTACCCTCCCGGAGCTTCAGAAAATGACAAGAGAACTTTAAGCAGATTGCCAATGAGTTTCTTCTTAAATGGAGAAGTACTTTATAAAAGAAATCATGACATGGTATTGCTAAAGAAGCTATGGAAATCATGGAAGAGATCGGTCAAGATAGCCTATCTAACTCTACTGAAGAAGATTATAGATGTTGAAGGCTTTGAATTGTACTATTCTAATCAGGCAAGATAGCCTATCTAGCGATGCAATAATTTGACAAGAGGTCGGCTTGAGCTCTCATGCTCGTAAGGGGTAAAACTCAGTTAGGAAGGTTCCTAGATAGGTACTAGAGTAGATTAAAAACACAAATTTTTTTTGAAAGCAATTGAATAAGAACAAACCAAATAGTAGTCCAAACAAGTTTGATGATCAAGTGAATTTTCTAGTTTGTACTCTTCTCAGCTTTTTCCTTTTAAATTGCTTTATTTATATATATATATATATATATATATATATATATATATATATTTTATTCTTTCTTTTTCTGAATTCAAATTAAGATTCCAGAGAAGGTATTTGCCTTTTGTTTTCAAATTTTTCAAAATTCCATGCTATAGAAACCGAGACTACAAGTTGGTCAAAATTCAAGTGAAAAATTGGTGAAACTAGTGCACTAGTTTTTTTAGGTTTTGTATTGGATTCCTTTGTTCACTTTTCTTTTAACTATTTTGATACCATATGCTCTGTGTTTTCTCTGTTTTTCAGTAACTATATTTTTTTTTTATAAAAAATTTGAATCCAAAAGAGATAGTGCACTAGAAGTAGGATTAATACACTTGAAATTTTAAGCAACACAATTTTTAAGAATTTTCAATAGAAAGTGATTTGAAAACTTAAGTACACAATGGAAACCTAACTCTAAAGAAATTTGCTAGAACTAATAGCATATTATGAACTCAATAAGGTAAAATAAAAAGCACATATAGGTAGGAAATAGATTACACAAACCGAGACCAAACAATATAGTCAATGCACTCAAAAGAAAAAATTAGGTTAACATGCTATTCAAGGAATTTTGTAACATATAAGGACTAAACACAAACTCTAAGATAAAACAAGGATTAAAAACCAAAATCTAATGCAAATGAATGAGGTCTAATCACGGACACATACAAGGAATGGAGAGACTCAAATAAAATCAAAAATAAGCACAAGAAAATAGTTCCTAAACATTGATTGTGGAAGAAAATCAAAACAATCAACAATGGATCTATGGAACACAAGTATTCAACACAAAATAGATCCGAAAAGAGAACTCAAGTAAGACACAAGGAACACAAGAACACAAGACCACGGAAACACAAAAAAAATGAAGAAAACTTATCTCCTTGAAGACCTTGCTCTTGATACCAAAAATGATGGAGAAGGTAAGGAGGAGTGGTAGATGATCTTCTCCTTAGCTTCACCTTAGCTCGGATCTTCTTCAAAGAAGATAAAAACCGTAGTGATGAACAAAAGAAGAAGGATGATTCTCGGATTGGAAGGCCTAAGCCTTGGAAGGAAGTATCCAAGCTTAAGCAATCAAAAGATTGCTCACTTCAAAGGGAAGGAACTAGGTAATTCCTAAAGTGTTTGAAGGCACTCTCTCTTGCTCTCTAATTCGGTGACTCTTGAAGAATTGCTGAAGAATGATTTAGAAACTCAATATATTCAAAAGTGAGAGTACAAGACATGGAATATACATTTATAGGTGGGAAGCTAAGCTAAAGTGGCGCCAATCCGAGAAAGTGTAATTGGCGCCAAGTTTGAATTTCAAATTTGAATTTGAAATTCAAACTTTGGCCAATCATGTGACTAATCCGGATGCTACCTTCATTTTAATGTCATTTGGAAGTTATTTGGATTTGAATTTAGAGTTCACATGGCCGGTCCTCACCATGCAATCCATGTGACTCAAATTCAAATCAAATGACTTCTAAATGGCATAGAAATGAATCCTAATGCACCTATTAATGTATACTTCATATAAACCTAATATAATGACCTAAATACATTGGTCAAAGAAATACAATGAATAGGAAAAATTACAAGAAGAAAAATGAGCCCAATATTGGGTACCAAGCCCAAAGGCCCATGAAGCCCAAAACTAGGCCCAACAAGCCTAAAACCTAAAATGCTACTCTATGTGGTCCAAAATACAAGACCAAAATATATTCAAATTATGCTAACAAAATATAATAAGAATGTTCATAACAAGATAGGCCCATGTTGAAACTTGGTTTGGGCCTTCCAAGCCCATAGGGCCCATTGGGCCTTGACTGGCCCAATCTTCCATGTCTAGCCCACTCCTCTTGGATCTTGGATCTTGGAGTGTGTCACCTCTTGCATTCCCAAGTATGATTCCATCACTATCTCACTCGTATTAATGTTTCGAGCCTCCACGCTCACTCTTTTATGCATCGAGCCCCCGCGCTCAATCTGTTCATTCTATTTTTTCTATACTTTGAGCCCCCGTGCTCATTCTTTTAATGTTTCGAGCCTTTACACTCACTCTACTAATGTTTCAGGCCCTGCACTCTTAACTCTCAATATTTTGAATCCCCGAGTCCAATGTTTCACATTTTGAGTCCCCGTGCTCATAGTTCTCGACATTTTGGATCTCCGAGTCCATTATTTTTATACTTTGAGTCTCCGTGCTCTTAATTCTCAATATTTTGGATCCCTGAGTTCACTATTTTCATATTTGAAGTCCCCATGCTCTTAATTTTTAATATTTTGGATCCCCGAGTTCACTGTTTTCATATTTGAAGTCCTCGTGCTCTTAATTCTCAATATTTTGGATCCTTGAGTCCACTATTTTCATATTTGACGTCCCTGTGCTCTTAATTCTCAATATTTTGGATCTTTGAGTTCACTATTTTTCATATTTTGAGTTCCCATGCTCTTAGCTTTCAATATTTTATATCCCAAAGTCCACTACTCTTTTGATATTTTAGGATCCCTATGGTTATTACTTTAAGATTCTTATACTCTCCAATGTATGATAAATCCTCATGACTATCTTTCCTTTAAGTGGCGAATACACGTAACTTTTGCCCAAGACAAAATTGGAGTTTAAGTCTTTACTTATCTTTTACTACAATTATATGAAAATTACTATTCATATTCTTTAGTAAAATTTAAGTAAAGAGGGGCAACTGTAAACACCAATTTTTTATCCCACTAATTTTTCTACTAATTTATTTCCCAAAATTTTCAAATTAATGATTCAAGAATAAATAATTTACAAACTAGATTTAAACTCAAAAAATACACACAATGAGCATAAATAATAAATAAAAAATATAAAAGAAAATCAGAAAAAGACAAGAAAATAACAAAACAATCTTTTCCTCTGCACCCAAGATCTCTGTCATCCTACACATTACTATACGGTTATTTCTCCTCCAACAAGCTTGCTGAGCTCCTCTGCCCTAGCACCAACATGTCCCCAAGAGCATGCTCCTGCCATATATGCTTCCAAAAGCATGAGCTTGGACCAACGGCCAAAGAACAATTAAAAACAATAGCGAGTCTATATATAATAGAACAGAACACGAACAAAGGGGGGACGGGAAAAATTTTGAAACAGAGAAGAATCAAGGATAACAAAAATTTCAAACAGAAACAACTCAAGCAGAAGGCAAAAGAAGAGGCCAAAGTAGTGTAGGTATCAATTACCCTTTCCGATTTTTATTTAGTATGATGTTGTTATTATATAGGATGCAAAACAATTTCTGATCAATAAGACAAATTTATTTTTAGTGAACCTTTTACCATGAATGATGAAGTTTAGGTTGAAGCAATGGATGGATTCTTGCTTCTTGTGACCTTCTCCGAATTTGAAGACCTTTTCCTTGAGCTTGCCACAGATTAGATGATGGAAGAAGATGATTGAAATGATAGGAGAAGATCCCTAAGCTATGGATGGAAGCATCCAAGCTCAAGAACCAAAAGAAAGCTCACTTTCAAGTTTAGGAATGGAGGTTTTCCTAGAACTAGGGAAGGTGAGATTTCGGTGACCTTTGAGAGAATTTGGGCTGAAGTAAAATTCAGAAATTCTCATTCATCAAAAAGTGATTACAAGTTATGAAGGATCATGCATATATAGGCTCAGCTAGGGAAGCATTTTGGTGCCAAGATTCAAACACCACATGTGGCGCCAAGATTTGAATTCAAATTTGAAATTTGAATTCAAATCTTCACTCCCATGTGCAAGTCCGTGGATCTAGGTGCCCTCATGCATCTTAATTTGATTTAGGAAGCATTTAGGGTTGATTTGGCTAAGCACATGTTCAGCCACAAGTGGCACCATCCATGTGATCACAAACTCAACTTAAATGCCTTCTAAATTAAATCTAGTTTAGCCTAATGAACCTATTTAAGTAATCCCTCAATATTCCTAATCTAATGGCCTAAATACAATGGCCAAGCAAATACAATGAAAAGGAAAAATTACAAGAATGAAAATGAGCCCAATATTGGGTACCAAAAGCCCAAAGGCCCATGAAGCCCAAAACTAGGCCCAATAAGCCTATAGCCTAAAATGCTATCCTAAATGGTCCAAAATACAAGACCTAAAATATAGGAATCCTATACTAACATGATATATACAAGACATAAGAAAATAGCTAAAACAAGATATGGCCCATGAGAAGTTCAACTTGGGCCTTCCAAGCCCATCGGGCCCATTGGACCTTGACTGGCCCAAATCTTCATGTCTAGCCCATTCCTCTTGGCTCTTTCAATGTGTCACCCCTTGCTTTCCTAGGCATGATTCCATCAATGAAATCGAAACCCTCATTCTCAAACCTCAGTAAAGCATTTAACAAGTAAAAAAATCCAGATAGAAAAATAGATGAAAATAAAATAAAAAGGGTTGATGAACAGTACCAGAAAAACGGTGCTTCCCGTGAACACCATTATGCACCGCTGCCGGAGGCGATTTCCGGCCACCGTGAATGTCACCGTGCACCGCCGCGTGCCGCCATCGGAGGCGATTTCCGGTGGCGGCATCGTCGGCCTTTAGCCTTTTTCGCGGACCTTTACTATGCTCGACCGAGACGAACCGCACACCACCGTCAGAAATGATTTTCCGTGGCGGCCACCACCCTCTCCCTTTCTTCGTTTCCCTTTTTAGCTATCTCCTCCTTCCCTCTGCATAGCCGACCATCCACCTTAGCCATGACGATGCCATGGCAACATTCGCCATGCCGTCGACGTCCGTGGAGGGAGGCTGCGCGCAAAAATCCTAGCAGAGCCTCCCTCACTCCTCTCACCCTTTTCTATTTTTAGGGTTTCCATGAAATGGCCAAGTGCCATCTGATCCCCTTTTTTTCCTTCCATTTTAGGCTAACATATGGGCTAAGCCCATCCAACAAACATTAATTAACTTTTTTTATAAAAAAAAGAGAGTAATCAGATGATATTTTACTAAAATGATATATTTTATAATTGTAATTATAATAATATTATATATGTATATATATGAAGTAAGTATACGTATAAAATATATATATATAAATTAAATCCTTACGTAACGTTATATATTCAATTGTCACGTAACTTTAATATGTTTAATAGTTATAATAATAATAATAATAATAATAATAATAATAATAATAATAATAATAATAATAATAATAATAATTACTATGATATTCTCTTATCAATGTTAGTATTAATTATATCTATAAAATTGGAGATTATTTGTATATGGTATTCCCTTAATATTAGATGATGATATTTGTTTCTTATTTTAACAAAATTAGTTTAATTGATTTTATTTGATTAAGTTATTTCTTTATTCAAATATGTTAGATATTTACATGATCTTTTAATCCATTTAGACAACAAAAATAATAATAATAATTACCGTCATATTCTCTTATCAATATTAGTATTAATTATATTTATCAAAAAAGAGATTATTTGAATGTGACATTCTTTTAATCTTAAAACTTAAGGATATAAGTTATGACAACTTATTATTTTAAAGTTTTTTATTTAAAAATGCATAATTAAACATCAAAATATTACCACAATATTCAACATAAATATTTGAAATTATTATATAAAAGAATTTATTTGAGGAATGGTTAATTAGATGTGACATCTTTTTAACCTTTAAATTTAAGATACAAGTTGTGACAACTTGATATCTTTAGATTTTATTTCCAAAAAATAAAAATATCCAACAAGAAAATCTTTTATGAAAATATCATAGTAACAATAATTTCGATAACAATGATTATAATTATAATTAAAATTTTATTGAATTGACTTTGGTGTACACCTTAGTCAATTTTATATAGGGTGAATGAGCTGAGAAAGTTCAAGAATCTTATATTTAACTAAAATAAAATTTAATTAAAAAATATCAACACACAAATATTTTCTACAAAGAACTACGTGACTCTGATTCTTCATTACATATGGAGATACGTAGGAGCAAGAAATAAATCTTGTCGAGTCAAAAAAATAAAAAATATATTATCTTCCTTTTTATATAACAATAATATTTTTAACCTTTTTAATGTATTAGTTAAGTTAGTTAAATAATTGATTATTTTAGTGAGATAAATATTTTATAAATTATAAATAATTTGTTTAATTAATTAAAGGTCTTAGGACGAATGTTGTGAGGTGCTAATACCTTCCTCACACGTAATCGACTCCCGAACTCAAAAATCTTGTTTTCGTAGACTATTTTCTTTTTTTATGGTTTTTCCAATATTTTTTTCTCATAAAAATAACATTGGTGGCGACTCCCTATTTTTTAATTTATTTTTCGCCGTTCCATCGCGATCTCAGTTGCGACAATATTATTCATACTTCTTCATCAGTTCTGACCCACAATGAATTAACTCGAATTGAGTGGACTTGATTTTATTTTACTTTTATTTTACATGCAAATATGATTTGATCAAGTTAGGTCACCTTTTGTTATACCAAAATTATTTTACTTTTAGAATGAATTATATTGACACTCCATGAAGTTATATGAAATTATAGTAATATCCTCTACCTTTTAAAGTTTAATTACACTAATTAAACCCCTTATAAAGATGATAATATAATATTTTTTATATTAATTAAAGAGGGTTAAAATAATGTATAAGA
This sequence comes from Cajanus cajan, assembly GCF_000230855.2. NCBI lineage: Eukaryota > Viridiplantae > Streptophyta > Magnoliopsida > Fabales > Fabaceae > Cajanus > Cajanus cajan. The sequence continues at coordinate 47,956,178 of NC_138525.1, forward strand.
AATGTTAGTGTAATATTTTTTAAATAATTAAGATAGGTTATTGTAGAATAGAAAACTAAAATTTATTTATGTAATTTTACGAAATTTTAGGAAATATGAATGTAATTTAGTCTTAATTTTATTGATACATAATACTAATCGAATTCACCCGTTTTCGACACCTCAACCACGAGATACTAATTAAAGTTGTTGTATTTATTCAGTCAAGAGCCACTCGGGACTTCTCTTGAATTTTACTTGGTTAAAATTGCCATTTGCGTTTTCTTGTAATAAATTACAACTTAATTTATTTCTTTATTATACATTTCTTATTTCTATTATTTCTGTATAACAACACTTTTTACTAATTTCCTATTTAATTTCTGTACTTGTCTGAATAACGCACTAGTAATCTTCTCGTATTTTGAGGGCTGAATGAGAGCTCCAAGTGAATATTCTCGTGAGAGAGGATACCTGCAGAAGACATTCCGACGCTCAAGTCAGGACAAACGTGAATATCGATAGTAATTAATGAACAGTGACGTTACTTCGAGATGTGAACTATTTATAGTGACATTAATAAGCCCTGTACTAGGGTTACCTAATTAGGTAATACGTCCTTAATTAACTTATTCGCATGATTAACCCTTAATTACTATTTAGGGATGATTACTGCGTTCATGACTTACTTACCTCAAGGCCTTTTGGCCATCCAGGATGTCGATCGGGTGTCGGCTACCAAGTACAATAGGTTTTGCCGACTCGTTGCGATTCTTCTTGGCCTCCAACTGGGTCGATCCGATGTGGGTGGCTGATATGCTTTCGCCAAAATGATCCGAGCATAGTCAGTTCGGCCACATGTGCTGAGGGATGTGCCGAAGGGTATGACTGAATGACCCTACCTGTACAATTTCTATTACTTTTAGTAGGTAAAGAATTTTACTAGAATCAATATAAAGAGAATTGATGTACTTTAATTAAAAATAAAAATGAAAAATGAGGAGCCTTTAACTACCAAAAATGAGGTGCCTTGAATTAATTTTATTTATCCTTTGGATGATGCATAATAGACGCCATTTAGTGCATGAAATAAGATGCTTTTGTTTGAGTTATGACATAATCAATGAACATCTACTACATATTTTGTAACCCTAAAAAAAATATAATCTACATATCTACTGTTCCGTTGTTGTATATATGTTTCCAGCTCGTGAGAATCTTTAATGTCTGAAGATTACGCTTCACAATATATCATAGGATATTTTCCTTCATACAACAAATAAGTTATGCTTGTAGACGCAGACAAGTGGGGTCTATTCACAGATATACTAGATTTTAATCTTTTAGCAACATTTTCTTGTTTACATTTGTTAAGATGTTACTATATATTAAATAAATGTTATTTTGTAACACTTTTTTGAAAAATGTCATTATAGATAAAGTAATATTTTTTATTTTAATATTATTCTTTCTAATTGTTTTCAAAATCAAAGTCCCATATCGAGTAAAATTTTTTTACATAAGTTATTTTGCAACATATTTTTGAAAAATGTTACTATAGTTGCTTCTAAAATCAAAGTCCCACATCGAGTAAAAAAAAGATATTTCTCTTATATCTAATTGTAGTCCATAATTAAAATCCCACATCGAATATATTAATGACTTATAAAGAGTATATATACTCATATAGTTATATGTAAGATAAATGAAATTTGATATTCTATATATAATTAATGGTGACTAACTAAAAATGTATTTCCCTAAAAACTTAAAGAACTCTTAGAAGTTTAGGAGACATAAAAATATAATAATTGATGGTAATATTTAAATTAAAATTAATTATTATTTTATAAGATTAACAAAATATTGGCAACATCATTAAAATGTTACAAAAAATTATTAAAATGTTACAAAAATATTACTTTGGTAACATTTAAAAAATGTTACCTAATTATGCAAAAATGTTATTAAAAGTCTTTAGTAACATGGACTATATATAACATTTGAGAATATGTTGCTAAAACAAATTAGCAACATTTATACAGAATTAAGTAACATTTTTCAAATGCTGCTAAATACCATTTGTGTTGTAGTGATGTTTATTAAATGCAATAAAATAGTTTTTTTGTTATAAGGGCTCGATTTTCTTAGTTAAGTCCACCGTCGTTAACTACTAATTAATCTCATTAAATGTAACTCTTACCCTTGTTGCTATATTCTACCTGGTGTTTTGTCTTGAGAAAAATAATTCTGATTAGTGGGTGTTTGTACTTTAATTAATCTTAAGATCTGGATGAAGCTCAAGGTGGATGAATCTCTCACAAAGGATCTTAAGATTCATCATATGCCCCAATATCCTTTTCTACTAGTATAACATTTTGCAAGAAAATAATTTAAACATATGGCATATATTTTTCTTTTATCTACCATAATTATAATAATGAAACTAAAATTCGAATATTTAGATTAACCTAGTGATCATATGATGTATGATGGCTACTACGAAGAAGATTTATATAATTAAGCTTTATACCATTAAACCTATGCTCTGGTATATTTTGTAGTAACGTCCGCCAGAAGTTGTCGCTCATGCATGCCACCCATCACCTTGCCATATATTTAGCATTTCTTCTCCCATTACATCGTTTTTCACTCTTAAATTTTCTTGTTATGCATACATCGACTCATGCATGTCCTTGCTTATTCCGAAATATTTATACTGCACACTATTATTTACGGTTTCAAAGGCAGAGAGAGAAGCTATGACAACACAAACAAGGCATGTGAAAGCAACCCAACCAAGCAAATTAATTTGGCTTACTAAGTGTGTGTATTTGGATAAATTTTTCATAAAAGAAAAAAATAATATATTTTTTTTCATAAACTAAAACTAACTTATAGTTTTATATATAAGTAAAAAAAATGTTTCTAGATAATTTAATATTTTTTATAATTATGTTAATAGTATATAAAATATCACCAGATTCGTTAACTCATAATTAATATTCATTAAAAAATTTGACAGATCATTTTTTATAAAGTAAACTAAAATATGAATTATGAAAAAAGTTATACAAATTAGTCTAAGTATAGAATGACTTTAGATTATAAGAAACTTGTTTTAATTTTTGTTTATTATTTTTTACTGTACATTCCGAATACTAATATAAATTGAATGTTCTTCACGAAATCCGTCCAAATTGTTGCCAGCTATATACATGTGCTAAACAACAAAAAGGGTTAGAAAACTATATTAAGGGACCCTGAAGAGTCCATTTTGGGTTTGCCCTTCCACTCCATATTATATACACTATCATTAATTTGGTAGGATAAAGAAAGTTGAATTAAATTAAGAAAAATGAGTTTGAAGAAGAACAGCCCTCAAATTCATGATCACAAGGGAGGCTCTCCATACCTGTCTCGCCAATCATCCAATAATTCCAGTAGTTTTAGGGCAAAGCAACAGAAGAATATCATTGTGGAGCCACCAAGCCCTCTACTGGTTGGGTGCTGCAGAGGCTTCAGCAATGGCAAGACCACAGCCTCCACATCACACCAACAATATCTGCCATACCAAAGGCTGCAACAAAAGGTAGTGTATGCATTCTATTTGTATCTCTTGCTTTTGTTTGAGGAGGAGTGTCCATACATGCATGAATGCTTCTAGTTGAATCAAGAGATTAATTTGAAAAAACTAAATTAATATACGCGTTAAATTAGATTATTTTTGGATATATTAATAAAAATTTAATGTGAGTATAAAGGTATAGCTTAAGAGATTAATAATAATACTAATAATAGAAAAGGTAAGGCTTTAATAAATAAACGTGTAACATAGAACTATTATTTTTACTTTGTATGCCGTGGACGAAGTGTTAATTAAGGTTGGGGTACTTGGAGAAGAGTAGTGCTGGAGAGGATATTGGGTCCAATATGAGAAGGCTTTATTGGAATAACACAAACAGGGTTTTTAATGGGCTAGTTTAATGCTCTACATGGGCACTTTCCAACACACTTAACTAATATCTTGAGTTTAAATCTTATAAATAGGAGAAATTTTCTCCTTCAACAAATTCATATTTCATCCGATTAAATGAATATACATTTATCTAGCCACCTTTAATGGTGTGTATCCTTTCAATCATGTACAAAATTTGAAACTAAAATCTTACCTGAAGAGATAAGTCCAAAAAACCACTTAGACCAATAATTTATTTTTACTCTAAATGCAATTTTACATGCATGTTACATATAAATACGAAATTTACTCATTATCTTTTTTAGCAATAAAACAAATGGCTATACCTGATTCAAAATTGAAATTTGACTTTATTGTTTTATTTTTAAAAACTGAAAAACAAATTACTAAAAGCAACAAATAATCGTTAATATTATTATTATTATTATTATTATTATTATTATTATTATGTTTCTTAAAGGTGATTTAAATTGTTATCACACAACCCACCAGAATCAATCAAACAGTAAAATTTGAGATAATATCCATAAACTTATAAATTTCAATATTAGTTCAACGATTTTACTAAAAAAAAAAGGTAATTTATCATCACACAATTTTCTTAATGAAAAAAAAAACTTTTTTTTTGATAATTGAATGAAGAAAAAAACATTAATAATGCTCATGATAAAAAATAGGATTAAATATATTTTTAGTCTATGAATTCTTGTCAATTTTTTGTTTAATCTTTAAACAAATTTTAATTGACTTTAGTCCCATAAATTTTTTTACATGAGAAAAAAAAAATTAATACCAAAGACCAAAATGTGAACGAAAAAAATCTAAGAATTAAAAGTGAAAATTAACAAAAGCTCAAATATTAAAATTAGTAAAAAATTATTCAAGAAAAAAAATTAGCAAAAGTTTATTGACTAAAAATATTAAATCTAATAAAATAAATTTTGTTTAGTATGATATTAAGAAATATGTTGAAAGGAGATCTGAAATATGTGTCCACACAGGTGGAAGATTTGGAAAAGGAAGTGCAAAAACAGACAGAACTACGACTGATGTACAGGAAAAGAATGGAAAGGACACAAGATTATTTGAGGTATTGCCTTCAAATAGCACAAGAAAATGGAATATTGGATCTCATTGTTCACTCCAAAGGTGAACTTCAACAATCTCCACTCTCTCTCAGCTCCACTGCCAGCCCTCAAATTCAAATTCTCACTCCACCACACCACATGCATGCTCACCACCCTGATCTAGCACCCATTATTGATCAAGCAAAAATTAATGGTTGGTATATTGATCCAAGTGAGGTTAGTACTATATACATTAATTTCACTTCATCAACATATATATTCCACTCCCTAATCATGCATGCATTATGGATTATGCATTATGCATTATGCATTATGCATTGTAAACATATTTTTCAATTAATTTTGATTGAATATGTTTACTGTTCTCACCTGAGATCGGTTTGGGGACGATCATTCCGATGAGATTGGTGAACCTCTTCTCCTGAGCACGTTGATTGTACCGAGATGGGAGCAGTACTTGTAAAAAAGACTCCTCTAATGCTAAAATTAGTCTTTAATAGTGTAGATGTCTCATATTTATAACAGACGTACCTTGCTGATTTTAGGATTTTCTCTCTTTAGACGAGAGTTGGTTTAAAGTCGGCCCAACATTGACCACGAATCCCAATGACTATGGGGCCGCGCACGAGGTCAATGTCGGAGCATAATTAGGGCTGATGTAGAATCCGGTATTTCCAAATTTACATTCCTTGCACATAACTTATTAAAGTAATTACGAGGTTAAATTGTGATGCATAGGTTGAATTGGAAGAGAAAATTGGGCAAGGAAGCACCGCAGAGATTCACAAAGGAACATGGCGTGGATTTGAGGTGGCAGTGAAGTGCATATCCGAAGAATTCTTCCGCACAAACGAAAACGGCGTCGCATACTTCTCTCAAGAGCTGGAAACGCTCTCGCGCCAGCGCCACAGGTTCGTGCTTCAGCTGATGGGCGCGTGCATCCACCCTCCCCGACGCGCGTGGCTCGTCACCGAGTACCTCACCACCACGCTCAAGGACTGGCTGCATGGGCCTGGGAACAGGCGCAAAGACCGAATGGCGCCACTTCCACCCTTCAAAGAGAGACTGGGCCGGGCCTTGGAAATAGCCCAAGCCATGCAGTATCTCCATGAGCAAAAGCCCAAGCTCATTCACCGCGACTTGAAGCCCAGCAACATTTTCCTCGATGATGCCTTGCACGTCAGAGTCGCTGATTTTGGTCACGCGCGCTTCTTGGGCGACGACGAAATGGCTCTCACCGGAGAAACAGGTAAACACTATATTTTAAATATAATTAACTCATTTTAGTCTTATATTAATTAACCTAAATTATAATTTGCGATATTTTGTGAAATTAATGATGAAATTAAGGTTTTATAAAGCTTAAACCGGACTAAAGCGCAAATTTACTTCAAAGAAAAAGTTTTGATGGTATTATGGTAATCTTTGAAACTTAAAAAAAAAAAAATTACCTTTCAAAACTTTTCATAGTATACACTTTATATAAAATTTAAAAAGGTGAAAAAAAAATATTCTAAACTAATACCATCCAAAGTTAGATAGTTATTGTAACTTTTGATTTTTTGAGTGTTTGTGTTTAATAATTAACTTATTATATCATTTTAAGTCTTTAATCGCCTAAGTTAAATAAAAGAAAAGCAATGTGATATATCCTCCAAAGTAAAAAAGGTGAATAGTCCACTATTCATTAACAAATTGACACTTATTAATAATTTTATCGTACAACATTCATTTCCAGTAAAGATGTTAATTATATGTGTGGTTCAACTACTTTTTTTAGCTAATATTTTTGGAGAATTCAACATTTTTCATAAAAGAATATTCATTTTATATGGGAAGGCTTGAGATCAAAGATTGTGTATCCCCCAAGTTTTCAATTGACCAATGACTAACTGACTTAATAGGTATGATCGGTCGATTTTCAAGTAAGATGTTGCCAAATGAAAATAATTATAAGTATATTGTTGTGTATTATCTTTATTTGAATTGTGTAAACTAGCTAGATTCTTTTTATTTTTTGAGAATGTGACTTTGTAATAATATTGATTTTGTTTGTGTTACTTTTAGGAACATATGTGTACATGGCACCGGAAGTAATTTGTTGTGAACCTTATGACGAAAAGTGTGATGTGTACAGTTTTGGGATTATATTGAACGAACTACTAACAGGAAATTACCCATACATTGAGACAGAATATGGTCCAACCAAGGTATATACCATCACACTAATCTTGAGTTACCCAGTTAATTTTATTGAATCTTCATATAAACATTTAATCGACTAGTTTAATGTTAATATCAATCATATGACAATTTAAAATGTCACTTTATTTTGATGAAATGTTTGATGTTATATTATTAGATTGCAATGGAAGTTGTGGAGGGTAAATTGCGGCCTAAGCTTGTAGACGATGAAATTAAGCAAATGGGAGAGCTTATTGACCTTATTTGCCTTTGTTGGGATAGAAATCCATCTACTCGACCATCCTTCGCTACAATCACCTTTTGCCTCAAAAGTTACACCACAAAGAATCTCCTTTAAACCTCATCTTAATACATTCAATTAAGTAAGTATGAGATAAAATTTAAGTAAATTCTTTAAGTATCAAAATTAGAGATTTATTTTAATAATATGCATAAATATATATTAATGAGATCTGCATTAAATATAAATGCATATTATATAAATAAATTTTTAATTCTATTTAGAGAATATCACGGTACTTGAAAAATTGTACTTAAATTTTACCCTTAATTTTCTTCGACACAATTGCTTTGTTACCTTGATTTCTTGTACACTTGTTTACTCGAGTAGTTCAATTAACTACACCTTTGAAAAAAGAAGATTGGAAGAGCTTAGTAGGATACAATATATGCATGAAAAGGTGCTCACAGATTTCTAATATATGGGCCTCAGTACTACTGTTTGAAAGAAAGATTGAAATTCTTGTCTAGATTAATTTAATTTAATTACGTCATCGGATGATATGAATTTCTGTAAAGGTAGTCTAACTATATATTGGTTATTAAGAGTTAATCACCTATACACTGTTAGTGTAAAGTTTTTTTACGCTCGCAATCAATTATATTTTTTAATTGTGTCATGTCACTATAAACACATTTACTTTAACAGTGACATAACACAATTAAGAGATATAATTGGTTACCAGTGTAAAAAATTTTTATACTGACAATATATAGATGATTAACTCAAATTTAAATAATATTACAGTATGGTCTTCTTCTTATATTGGAACTTCGTTTCTACTGACAAATTTTCCGATGCATATGATATGAATTTTAGCATAAATTAAATAATCAAAATTGATTTTTATTGTAGTTGGCATTCCTTTGCTGCCATTAATTTGTAGAACTTATCTAGACTTTGGTGAATCAATTAATTAATGATCAGATTCAGGGTAGGACCATTTTGTTTTTTGTTTTTCATTTTTCCTTCCCTTACAATATAATCCATCTTGAGCTTCTGATCTTTGTGCATCATCCTCATCTTTTTTATTTTTTCCCTTTTGGATTAAGAATTTCGCAACATGGATGATCCTACCAACTCATTATTCCTCCATCACTCTGATGAGCTGGTTTGGTCCTTGTTTTTCATCCTCTCAAAGGCTCAATGTGGGTTGGCCCATTAAACCCATAGTCCATAGGCCCCAACTTGACGAAGTTTGACTAATTTAGATGCAACATTATAAGTTGGATCATCTAGCTTATGCATTGAAGATCCGCATGGCAGCTTTTATATTCTCTCAGTTACATAATAAGTATCTAATAAGAATAAAACTTAAATTAATTTTAAAAATAAGTGTTATTTTAAAATTTTAATGTAGTATTAATTGTCTCTTTTTTACTTATACTCCTAATAATATCCTTTGAAAAGTTGTTGTATTACATTATTTCTAATAACAAAGATTAATAAAAAGATTATTAGTTTTGTAAAATATTATTTTCTTTTATCCACTTATTATTATTTTTATTTATGTAAAACAACTTAAAATTTTTTTTATTAAAAAGAAATAGTACTTCTTAATTCTTAACCATGATAATTGAGTCTTATAAAAAAATCAGAGAGTATCTATTAAATTAAGACAACTCATTATTAAATAAAAAAAATGTTATCATTAACGTACAATTTCTATAAAGAATATAATATTTTTTTTTAAAAAAAAAGACAGTTGCACCGAGATGAATGAAAGTCTAATTTGAATTTTCTTTATAAAATCTAAACCCATCAAAATTATGTTCAGACTAATTCAAACTAATGAAAACAAGAACACTCCTAATCTTTCCTAAAAATTCAGGCCACCAAAAAACTTTATAAATTTTATCCTAGTTGATCCAATAATACAGTGTTGAACAATTGACACAACCCATAGGCCATAATCCATAATCCATATAGCAAGAAAGCTGCATCACTTAACAGCATAGGGACCCAAGTGATGAGTCCCAGATAAGCCTATCCCCATTCCCAAGGTAGAACATCTGCCACGTCATCCGAAAATCTCCATTCTCCACCTCACATCTGATTCCACATACCACTATCTAAAAACCTTAATTAACTCCAACAAGTCTCAGAAGCAAAACGACACACACAAACAAAAGAAATGGCTTGTGTTTGTGTTTCAATGGCTTTGCCTCTTCGATCCACCAAAACCCTTCCATCCTCATCAGAAGCCTTCTTGAAGAGGAGTGTGGTTAAGAGTTCTTCATCAGAGGCAAAAGCACCGAATAGCATTGAAGCGTTGTCTTTGAAGGAAAAAGCAGTGAAGGGTCTCACAGCTGCAGCGTTAACGTCCTACGTGGTGATGCCAGAAGTGGCTCATGCAGCTGGAAACGACTTCTCACCTTCCCTCAAAAACTTTCTCCTCAGCATTGCCGCTGGTGGAGTTGTGCTCGTAGCAATATTGGGTGCTGTCATTGGAGTTTCCAACTTTGATCCAGTTAAGAGAACTTGAATAAGTGCTCTTTTAATTTGCTCTCCTTTCACTGTTTCAACATTTCCATGTAGTTTGTGAAACTGTTTATGATACATTATTTGCTATATGTTTGTCTATATCGCAATCCAACATCATGTGACTTTGGACGACCAAGGTTTTCTGTAGCACTGTGTACTGTTTATTGCGTACGTGTCTTGGATGTGAGAAGTTGAAGAAACTTGGGATTTCTTTATATGCTTTTAAAACAATTCTATATTGCTTAACAATTTGAGAAATTCTACTGTATCTATAAATTTGAGGGCTTAATATATAAAGTATGAATCAAGTTTGTGAAAGAGTAAATAAACAATGAGATTAGAGCATCTCCACAAGCAACCCCCGGAGATGTTCTTAGTAGAGAAAGATTTATGGTAAAGGATTTTCATGTTTTAAATGGTCAGCTTTATAGGTTTTTTTCGCTTAGAAAAAAGTTTATCATTATGGTTTCATTGATTGGATTAATATGAGAATTCAATAAATCTATGAACATGGATATGAATCTAATGTTCATTTTGTTCTTATTAGTTTTCAAAAATTGAAGTTTTGAAAAATTCAATAAACCTATAAATTGAAGTGTTTCAAAACACTTCGATTTATAAAATTACCGTATCCTATCTAGCTAATATTTATTATGTTTTGAAAATTATTTGTAAAATAAGTATTTAGAAAAAAAATCTCATTTTCTTCTTATGTTGTGATCTTAGTTGAAAAGTAAGTCATAAAAAGTGGTGAGGTATGAATTGCCTTAATTTTATTTTAGTTTTTTTAAAATAGAAATCAAACACACACTTGACTAAGGTAAAAAATATGGGTATTTTTTCTTATCATTAGAATGGTAGAGATGGGATGAAACTATATGATTATCAAGTAAGAAGTATATGACATGCTCATAATCCTTGAATCTAACACTATTATTCATTTTTTTTGGGTAATCAAAGTCAAAGTAAGTGTTGAATTTAATTTAAAATTTTATTTGTCAAATTAAGAGTCGTTAGATATCCACCAAGGACTTGATTTCTATCTTTGGAATCAAGGGATCTCTTTTAAGAAACATGTTCATCAAATGATGTTTTAATGATCTTGAAAAATGTCAAACCCATGTCATGACAAATGTAAGTTTGAACTAGATCTCTCTCCATTTATACTAATCACCACATAATGGTGAGTGTGAATTCTGTCTTTACACTAGAATTTTATGAAAATAATACTATGTAGAACCCAAGTTGAATAGGAGTTATTAGTTTTTATATAAATGTCATTTATAATCTCTTTATAAACTTCCCTTCAACTCATTTTAGCAAGCTTATAAAATTTATGAATACCTTCATATTAAATTAGTGTTCAAGTTAATTTCTTTATCGAGTGCGTCCTTTATTTTTTGTTCAACTTATGCGTGAATCAAAATAAGAAGTTTGTTTCATGAGTTCATTACTTGGAAATCCGAGAAGCATTATTGGAATAACAATGGTAAGATGTTGATTGAATTTATTTGATTGATGTTCTTATTGTTTTGAATGTCCAGTCCTCCCAATATTTGTATTCTATACAGCAAATTCCCACATACTCTAACACCAATATACAAATGAAATCACGCACGCATGATGATATTATAATATGCGTGGATTACAAAAATTGAATGTGCCATCTCATTATTATTAACTTTGGAGTTAAATCTGGACTGTACGGCGCAATGCTTTTGATGTGAGAGTCAGAGTATGCAAGAGTTTCCGTCATTCTATGGCTTCAAACCTTAGAGACGAAAAGCCATGCCATGTCCAGGAACAAATCTAGCATTTTCTTCCGTGTACACGTGAGTTTCATTCTGTAGCCTGAATCAACGATTCAAAATAATTGATGTCAATAAAATTACCATGTTTAAATTAACATCTCAATTGATCAGGGAAAGTTAACTTGGTATACATGATCTTAAGTTTTATTTGAGATTATTTTAAAATGTAGATTTTAACTTAATTCATTTCTATAAAATTCGCACACTCCCCACACCGAGAACTAAACATCGTAAATATCAAATATGCATGATTAAACAACTAACAAAAATTATTATAATAAATTTTGATATCATGGTATTAAAAAAGTAAATTTGGACTTAACTTATCTTTATAAAACTAATTTATAAGATTGAAATCGTCATCTACTTATATACTTTTTTTTAGCTATATTACTATAGATTTGAGATTTTCAACAAAATTCTTGGATTTGGGTTTGAGTTGGAAGTGCTTACGATTGGTAAACAGTTTTGTTCATGGTGGTAGATGAATGGAACCAAGCACCATTGAGATAGAGAAGTTCCCCATCTATTCTTGCTTCGATTCTTCTGTCCATTTCTTCAGCGCAAATCGATAGTGGTTGATCTGAAGCCTGAATTGAAGCACAGAAATTCTTATGAACAATATTTAAGAGTACTTCCTTTTAGTCTCTCATATTACATATAGTTATTTTTATACATCAGATACTTTAGGACTAAATTTATTAAAATCTTATTTTAATTGCTGGCTTAAAAAAAATGTAATTCATGGTTTTTTTTTTTGTTTTTTTTTTTTATCAACATTAAGAATTATCGCGATTCATGTTTTCTAAAGTCGGAATTTTAAGTAAAATTTTAATGTCAATGACTAGAACAAGACTTTCGTGGTGTATTTAATTATAAGTACAAAAAGAAACACGGCTTGGTTTTCACATACCATAACCCATCCCCATGTGTCGGCAAAAGATGGAACATGAGTCGTATATGCAATCACATCTGCACCCAAAAAATATCTTAGTTTCAGTTCAAACACTATATATCCTTGTGCTCTGTTAACCCTGTTAATGATATGTGAAGTTCAATCACACAAATGGTTGAATTAGATAGTCTTACATTTGAAGACTTGTTTGATTGTGTTATATATAGAAGTGAAGACCTCCTTGTGTGTGAATATACCTGCTGGTCCAGCCTACAAATTATGCAAAAGAAAAAAAGTTGTCAAACTTTGTTGAGTTGGTGAGTAGAGAAAAATGATTTAGAGCCTATTTGAATGAAAATTAAAAACATTTTTTAGAGTTTCTCTAGAGAGTATCTTTTTATATATAAATTCTCAAAAATATTTATAAATTTGTATTTAAACATATTCTTAAAAACGAGTTTGATAATATGTCATATAATCTACCTGGGTCACAAAAATGCCATTATCATTGAGTTTGGGCTTCAGGATTTTCTCATAGAAGGACTTGGTGTAGAGTTGATAGCAAGGCCCATCTTCAAGTGGGTCTGCCAAATCTCCAATGATGATATCAAACTTCTCCTTTCTCTTCTCCAATTCAGCCCTTCAAAATGAAAATTTTCATTCTTTGTAAGTGTTGGACTAAAGAATATACAATTCATTAAAGTCTGACAAAATTCATATTATCCAATAATATAGTTTTATGGTTGAAAAAAAAATCATAAATGAAAGGTAAAATGTCAAAATCATTTTTAAAGAAAGCAAGTTATTACTTACTTGGCATCATTGATGACAAGGTCGAGCTTCTTATGAGAAAATGCCTCCCTATTTGCAATCAAGTATTTTCGACAGAAATCCACCACCTCCTGCAAGAATTAGCAGTCAAAATTTCATTGCCATTATTATTTGAGCATCTTCATCATTCTTTAAGAGTAGCTAGGTTATCATATAAATTCTTGTTGTAACGTTGACATCTTACTAACTTATCCAACATTCACTTGTTATTATAATACTTTATAAACTTGCCACATTTGTTGTGCAAACCAACAACAGTCAATAATATTTTATAATTGAGTGCCCATATTTATATATAAAATAAAACAAAACTTAAATGCAATATTATAAATGATGTCAATATTGTTGTCCAATAAAAATCAAAATTTTATTTTGATAATATATATATATATATATATATATATATATATATATATATATATATATATATAATAAATGATTTTATTAGATGTTAACTTGTATAAAAGAGGAAAATTATAACTTTGATTAGAGAATGGTTGTATAAATTCTGTATTAAGAAGAAAAAAAAACATCCTTAGTCTCTGGTCCAAATCATTATATATGGATGTAATTAACGTTTGAATTTGATGAAGGGTTGAGGAGAAAATGAATAATATTAAGGTATAGTAACCAACCTTGTCTATATCGCACATGACTACTCTGTCCATTGACCTGTGCTTAAGGGCTTCCCTAGCTGAAGAACCTTCACCTCCACCCATTATAAACACGGTTTTGGGGCTGCCACAATTAGTAACATATGTCTCTTCATATTAGTCAAAGGGTTCATCAAGCAAAACCCCAATCGAGTTACCAAGAAGCATAATCATGTAGCATATATATGTGTAATCTCTCACCTAGATCTTATGAAGTAAGCATAAGAAAGACGATAAGTGGTATGTTATTATTATCCAAGATGTGTTTCCAAGCAATAATTAGTTTATGACTTTATTATAAGAATATCTATAATAAAATATTCAACAAGATTCGTGACTCAACTTAAGTACAAGTAACATTAAAAAAATCATATGGGTAAGAGTAGCATATTAGACTTATAACATACCAAGAGAAATTGAAGTATAAGTATTTCGTACTTCTAATATTTATATACAAGAAAAATATTATAAGATTGTGTTTAATTATTTAGAGAAAATATAAAATAGAGACAAAAAATAGTTACATGCTTATATTCTTTATAATAGGTATATATACGCTAAAATTGGTTGTTAAAACAAAGTTTGTTTTAAGTGTTTCTTATACAAATTTAAAATTGAATTCTAAACAATAAAAATTAAATAAATTGACCGAATTAAAAAGATTTCAGCGTATTCTCTCAACAATTTGGTGTAATAACTTTTCGGAAAAAGGGTTTTATTTTTTCATTTTTATTTTTTTTATTAACCGAGAGAGTAATACATGTGTGAATAGAGAAAAAAAAATGTTATAAAGAGCAAAACAATGTATCCTTTCGTGTTGTTCAGAAAAAATTATCTCTTGCCTTTTAATTTTTTTAACTTTCCAAAATTTCCCACAATTATAATTTATAAATACGAGATAGAGAGAGACATATACCAAACGGTCAGTGAAATTGTTTATAATATTTAACAAAATATTGCATGCATTTACAAAATCATAATTCAATATTATAAAAATAAATTTGAATTTATAATATATAGTATTTTCGCAAAGCCTTGACTCCAAACATTATGTCATGATCCCACAAGAATGATCTTAATAATGAAGGATTTGGATAATTTGTATAACGTTCTAAATTTATATTTCATTACCATTAATCGGTTATTATATATAGAAAAAGTTGAATGAATAAAACATAATGTGATAATAAACATTTTGAACTTACTTGGGGTGGCATAAAAGAGGGGGATGAATCAAGCATTCGTGATAAATGAATTCATCTGTTTCAGCACTCTGCATCTTTCCATCAAGCACCAAGGCCTGTATGCAACATTAATAAATAATTATCATTGAGTTAGTAACTAATACAATTTCTAACACATTTTTTTGTTAAAATTTATTATAAATGATAAAATTATGTGTAATACTCGTTAAATATATTGTGAAACACGTTAAATATATTTATTATATATATATATATAATTATTTATCAGTTTTACGATTCTATCATTTTTCTTCTTCTTAAATTTAATGTAAATTGAAAAGTATGATATAAATTACATGATTTAAAAGAATGATGTGCACTTATTTAATTATTATAACTTAATATTTATTATTAATTTTTTCAAGCCCCTCTCATAAATTTCTGAATCGTCCCTGTTTTGTGTCAGTATTTTAATAACATTTCTGAATGTTATTTAAAACCTTTTGTTCCCTCTTCTTCTCAGTACTAGAATAGAAGAAAGAAATTCAGAATCTTGTATTTTTATTCTCTTTGTTCTGCCCTTAGGACAAGCAACAAGAGAGCTTGCAAACCTTTCCAAAACGCTTGGTATCTAACAGGGCAATATCCTGGTACTCGCTAATCGCTTTATGAAGCACACTGTTGAAGCAAAAGAAGAAGAAAAATGAATGAAAGAAATTAGTTAATGTAATCAAACAAAACAAACATTATGTTATATCTTTTTTGAGTGAGAATTATAACATAAAATCACTTAACTGTCTCTAACTAATAGTTATATAATACAAGAGAGAGTAGAGAAAGAAAAAAAATGATGGCAATCTTTTGTTTGATTTGGAGAAGTGAGTTGGTGAAGCAATGAGGAACCTGTTGAGTTTAAAGGACCATTTTAAATCCTCATCGATGAATTCCTCGTACCAAGAAGAATCATGGTTCTGATCATTGACGTGGTTTTGTTGGGTTTCATGGCCAAACTTTGAGAAGCCATTAATGTAGAACACTTCTGGAGCTTCACCCATGCTTGGAAAAATAATAGACAAGAGTGATTTGTGATTTCACAGAATTGGATGATGCTATTGTTACCGATGCAAATTGCAATGTAGCTATGGAATTGCAGTGTGGCAATAGTGGGCAGCACTTGCTTTTATAGCTACCCCATCATGAATTATTAATTAAATAATCATTTTTTTTTTTATCAAAAGTAAGTTATATTATTCATGCAACAATTTATATAGCACATTTTTTTTTTATCTTTTCATACCATCAATTATATATATACTTTTAATTTCTTGTACAAATTATTGAATTTTGTGTTTATCAAAATCGTCATGAAAGAAATATTAAATGAAAATTAAGATTAACCTAGTAATTTGAAATTGAGATAAGTGTATGATAATTTAAGTTTAATGTTTATTGTCAATGTTATAATATTTTATCGGATAAAAGAAAAAGAGAAATAATAAACATATTATATTATATAATTTTGTTTGATTTAAACATTATATTTTTGATGAATTAATTTTTAATATTTTAATTTTAATTTATTTTTATATATAACAAACATGATTGACACATAAATTTTGTGTAAACTATCTCAACTATATTAAGTGTATGTAAAAGTGTCCTTAAGTGATTGTTTAAAAAAAATACGATACATTAAGTATTTTTAATTTTATTATATAAATAAATAATTATTATTTATTGTTACAAGAAATACTACATATAGTAATATACAGAATGTCATTATAAATATAATATATGTAGGTATCTATTTATTTGACATATAACTATATATATATATATATATATACACAATTTTAAATGAGATTTAATAATATATTTTATATGTTATTATTATTTATACCTACACTATTTAATAATATATTAATATATATTGAGGAAGAATCATTTTATTCCAGGAGTAAGTTTACTCTGTTTAATAACTCATGTTCTACATTAAATTTTAACGATTCGACTGTTTAATTTAAAGTTTTTAATGCATAGATCAAATCTGTAAATTTTAAAAAAATTTGAAAATCATTTGATACTTCGTTTCATTAATTCGAATTAATGTATAAAATGATTTTATGATTATCCGTCAATTTGAACTAATGAAATGAAGTATTAAATAATTTTTAAATTTTTTAAAAATTTGCAGATTTGATCTATACATTAAAAACTTTAAATTGAACGGTTGGATCGTTGAAATTTGATATAGAACATGAATTATTGAACGAAGTAAGTATATGTAAATTTATTTCTAAACTAAAAAGATCCCTTCTCATATATATTATATTTATTATTTAATTAAAAATAACTTTTTAGTAATAATTATTATGTCATTGTAAAATGTATGTCATGATTACCAATTTTATCTTAGTGTGTTTTTAACTTTGTGGCGTAATACTCATTACTGTGTACATGCTTATATACACGTCTCTAGCTAATAAAGTAATACATACATATTGTATAATATTTTACGTACAGGCAACTGCCACATTATGTGTCACTAATGTAGCCTCCAAATTCAACAACTGGACCTCACCATTTTCGTCACCGTTTTGATATATGATTTAATTCAAATAACATATATCAATATTTTGTCCTTTTGTTACAGTTATTTTTTATACGTGTGTTCTGATTTGGAATGGGCCTTAAAAAAAAGACTAAATTGATATGAATGAACTTTATTCAATAAGTGATCGCAAGGTTATCCACAGTATATATAATTATGTTAAATATTTAAGAAAATAATGTTATTGGCATGATAGTCTTATTTAACTTAAATATGATTATCTTTAATAAAAATACATGTGATTTATACTTTTAAAAAAAATAAATTACAATTGATGCTTAAAATCTTTCAAATCAAGTTTGACCTTTAGTCATACTAAGGCATGTTATAGAATTTTCAAAACTACATCTCGGACAATTTTATTTATTGTGTAATATATGAATCTATATGGGTTGCATCTTGTTTTAAATATGTGATATTGTTTATAAAATATAACAGTTTTATTAATTTTATTTCAATGATGGTTATACATGAGATACTCTTAATCACTTACCTTACTTAGAAATCAAAATAATTCACCAGCTCTAACAGCAGATACTGCTTGTGTTGCTTTTCCTAGAAGTTTCTAAGTGAAATAAAACTACATTCACAAAAAAAAAAAAAAAGTCATTTGTCTACTCTTTATTCTCGACGCTAGAATTTAATCTATGCTTAAGGAATTGTTTGACTTAGGTTGACACCCTTCTTTGATTGTCAAATGCAAGTGTAACTATGAAACCACTTGACGATTCACCTAGAAATGTATAAGTTGGAGGGGAATTCTTAATCATATGCCTACTACACAATATAGAACTTAATTAGGACCACAAAGCAATAATTGATTTCATTTGTAGGAAATTGTGAACAAAGTCCCACATCTTACATGAATGGCATGGCTTACACCCTAGAGTAAAAAAGGTGAATTGCACCTAATTAGAGATACCATCCATCTATAAGGCCTAAAAACGTTTCTCAACTTCACCATTGATACTATAAGAATGAATGTAATTGAGTAAATTATTGTTGGTGTAGTAATTTCTAAATGCTAATACTTTTATTTTTGATTTACATTTGTATATGTTTTAGTTTCATTAATAATTAATAGGTTTAAATATATTCAAACTATCTTCAATTAGGTCAATTTTTAGATTACTATTTATTAAATTTTTTTTTTGTTTTAAATATCTAACTAATTTTTTTTTCAATTTAGTATCTGACGTTAGTCTCCATCTGTAAAGTGATGACAAGGCTGACGAACTACCACATCATCACCCAACAATCCCTACCATGTTTAGGGTTTGGGCTGCCACCCAACAATGTCGACCGCTCCATCAAGTTCAGCACCTTCCTCTCCAAGCTCGTCGTGCTCTACAACACGTTGGCGCAGGACCTCACCTTCAAGCACCAGCTCTCCGGCAAGGACCTCGACGCGCTCATCACTGTCACCAACGACGATGACCTCAACGAGCTCATCTCTGTCACCACGACGACCTCAAACACACTATGCACGAGTACGACCGCCTCTACCGTCCTAACTCTAAACCCATCAAAATGAGACTCTTCCTCTTCGCACTTTCTACAAACCCTAATTCCTCTTTCTCCTCCAATCACGATCCTGTCAAAACCCCTCCTTTCCTCCTTCCACGTCGATTACCTTTTTAGCCTCGACAAGGCCGTCGCTCCTCCTCCCATTGTGCCTTCCTTCACCGCCATCAGGTTCCACAATCCCGTCCCGGAGCTCGCCGCATCGTCGCCGAAATATCACCCCCTGCTCTCGTTTCGCCTTTACCTCTCGTTTCTGATCCCAACGTCAATACACTCAAAATTCACCAACGGTTACATCAGGAGCGTTGGGTGATGTGGCTGTTGGGTGGCAGCCCTTTAGATGACATGACAGACACTATTGAGTGATGACGTGGTAGTCCATTAGCCACGACATCACTTAATAGAGGGAGACTAACGTTAGGTACTAAATTGAAAAAAAAAATATTAGTCAGGTAATTTAAACAATTTTTTAATAAGTAGTATTTCGAAAACTAGCCTAATTTGAAATAGTTTAAACATATTTAAGCCTAATTAATAATATGACATGTTTTATTATGTGCATATTGAAATATAATAAAGTTCATAGAATTTTTTATTTAATATTATTTTAAAATATTATTAGTTAAGTATTATTCATAATACAAACAACAATAATTCATTAAGACATGTATATTTTGGCCGACATTCATTGACATTATGTTCAAGTCTTCACATTTTTACAACGATCATAGGCCTAAAATATTTTTACATTTTAGAAACCCAAGCTCGATATAAAAGTCATTAAGACAAGTATATTTTGGTCGATATTCATTAACATTATACTCTAATCTTCACATTTTTACAATGATCATAGGCCTAAAATATTTTTACATTTTAGAAACCCAAGCTCGATATAAAAGGAGAGAAACTACATGTTTGGGGTTATCTTTTGACTATTTTGAGGACCGAAAAGAAGGAAGAATAAAAGGTTTATCTCTGTTTGTGGAACTTGGAAATTGACATGAAGTTCTCAAGTTTCATGGCTTTTCTTGGTTTACCTTGCTTTTGTGCTTAGTAACACCATGAGTTGCTAAGCCCTTTTTTTGTTTGATGAAGATGAACTTCAATTGAATTCTTTTGTAATTTCCTTTCTATTTATGTCTATTGATTGTTAAAATAATTATTTGTTGATGAATTTATGCTTAAAGCTTGTTTTTGTGATTAACACCCATTAGAACTCATTCTATAACCTATACTTTGTTAGTGTGATTAGTTAATCAGTTAATCAAATCTTATTAATTAGCTAATATGTTAACCAAATCTTATCTTTTATTGTAATATCAATTTATATTCTAGTACTTTTTGATATGGTTGTTAAAAATAACCTTTTTCACTATTATATTAGATATGTATCACAAGCATTGATAATCAATTCATAAAACTATTATTCTGCACATGCGTGCATATTTGTACATGGTATCAGATTTGCCAATAGCTTAACAACTTGTTCTGATCCCAAATTTCTTCTGATGGCTTCCGCAAACACCACCCCCTTGTGAAAATTTCTACTACAATCACCCTTCCTATCAAATTAAACTCCAATAATCATCATATATGGCACACCCAAATCACTCATCTCCTCCAAGCCCATGATCTTTATGGATATGTTATGGAGATATCGTTTGTCCTTCTCCGATGGTTAGTACAAGAATTGACACCACTATCAATCCTGCTCACACTCATTGGAAACGTCAAGATCATTATGTATTTCTTGCTCTCCTTGGCTCATGTGGTCCTAATGCTCAAATTTTCATGACCTCTGCAAGGTCCTCTACTAATGATTGGACACGACTCAATATGCATTATGAAAATTAGTCTCACACTCGTATTATGTCCCTGAATGAGCGCCTTTTATCTATTACCAAAGGCACCTCTAATGTCATTGAGTATCTACATTCACTTCGTGTCATAGTCGATGAATTGGCTTGGTCATCCTGTTGATGACCTCGATCTTGTTATTATTGCCCTTAACGATTTAAGGCCATCGTTCCACGAATTCATAGCTGCGATTTTCACTAGAGACACTTCCTTGATGTTTGATGAATTATTTGACAAATTAATAGATTTTGAAATATTCATGCAGCGGGATGATCGTCAACAACAATCCTTCCCTGCAATTGCCAACTACACGACCCACTCCCACAACACCTTTCGTGGGAAGAAGAAAAATCACTCTCACCTTGGTAATTCTTCAAGTCGAAATCATTTCAATGACAACAGTGAGGGCTCTAAACATCCAATTCTTGTTTGCTAGTATTGTGATCGTAGAGGCCACACAGCCAAAACATGTTATTGTCTTCATGGCTACCCAGCTGATCATCCTCGTCATCAAGCTAATCATCAGGCCAATGTTGTCAATTGCAGCGATCAAGATGATACTCCATGCTTCTTGACTCTAGAGCCTCTCACTATGTGACAAATGATATTAATCGTCTCTCCATATCTAGTAATTACATTGGCTCAAATCAACTACATGTTGCCAATGGTAAGGGTATTTCCATCAAACATTTTGGCTCAACTAATCTTGTCACACCCAAAATCTCTCTTCGTCGTTCCAATATCTTGCATGTCCCATTTGTCACTCAAAATCTTAGTTTTGTTTCTCAACTATGCAAGACTAACTCAGTGTTTGTTGAATTTTTTCCTTGGCACTTTGAGGTAAAGAGCCTGACAACAAGAGCAGTTCTTATGCAAGGAAAGACTGAAGAAGACATGTACAAGTTGCAACTCCCTTCATTTTCTCCAAAACTTCATCATGTCCATAGTCATCCTTCCATAAAATTATGGTGCAATCATCTTGGTCATCCTCACTTTCAAGTTCTCAAACACATCTTTCCCTTCAAATTTACTCCTACATCTTTCACATGTTCAGATTGTTTGTCAAATAAAAGTCATCAAATTCCATTTTTTAAGTCAACTTTGTCTACTACTAGGCCTCTTGAAATAATTTTCTCTGATGTTTGGGGTCCGACCTCCATTGAATTAATAAATGGAAATTTTTATTATGTCCTTTTTATTTATCACTTTTCTAAATCTATATGGCTATATCCCATTAAGTTAAAATATATGATGTATCAGTCATCTTTCCTGTTTTTAAGTCCTTAGTCGAAAACCAATTTGATTGCAAAATTAAAACCTTATATAGTGACAATAGTGGTGAATTTACCAAACTAAGATATTTTCTACAAAAACATGGCATTTCCCACTTAACCACTCCTCTATACATCCCCAACATAATGGTTTGTCTGAACATAAACATCACCACCTAGTTGAAACTGTCTGTACCCTTCTTTATCATGCATCACTACCACTCACCTTTTTGGTCATATGTATTACAAATTGCAGCCTATTTAATAAATCGTATGCCCACCCATATCCTCAAAATGAAAACACCCTTTGAAACTTTATTTCGAGCACCCCTAAACTACTCAAAGTTGCGAGTCTTTGGATGCTTGTGTTTTCCATGGCTTGCACCATACACAACAAATAAAATTCAACCAAAATCTAAACCGTGTGTCTTCATTGGATATAGCAATACACAAAGTGCCTACCTCTCGTCATGTTCAGTTTCTCAAAAAAAAATTTCCCTTAGCCACCGAATTGACTTCCTTCTCTGCTACCACCTATGTGCAACAACCTTCCTCACTTATATCTAGCCCAAATACTATCACCACACAAATAATTCAATCTCCTTTAGGTCCCACTCATGTGTCACAACCCACTGTCCAGCCCAACACTCCAATTTTAGATTATACCACTCCACTACTAGAAGTTCCTAATTCCTCTATTATCCAGTCAAGTTTACCAAATCTTATCATCCCACCAACCTTATCAAGTCCACTTTTTGCATGTCCAACCCCTTCTAACTTCACCATCCTTGAGTCAACGGATTGCAACTTGCCCACTTCTTCTGATAATCATTTTCTTGTAGATGAATTGCATCCCCGTTCAACCCATCCCATGATTACACATTCTAAAAATGGGATTTTTAAACCCAATCAAATTAGTATAGCCACCAAATATCCAATGCCAGAACCTGTTAAACCTTCTTGCCTCACTCAGGCTCTTAAAGTCCCTAAATGGAAAGCTTCCATGTTTGATGAATTTTGTGCACTAATGGAGAATGACACATAGACTCTAGTGCCCAAGCAACAACACTTTAACATCATTGGTAATAAACGGGTATATTGTCTCAAGCACAAGACAAATGGTTCCATTACTCGTTACAAAGCCCGTTTAGTGGCTAAAGGATTTCATCAACGACCTGGTGTTGACTACACCCAATGTTATTAAAATCATGATTTAACTCGTAAAATCGCATGACTCTACGTCTCAAGGAATGGGTTTTGCGCTAAATCAGAGATAGGATCGTTGGGAGGCAAGATCGTAGCAAAATCGCAAAGCTACACCGTCACCACTAACCTGCCATGAGAGACAATAGTGAGTTTTGTTCCACATGATGTCTTTAAGAAAATGTTAGGGTTTAGAGAATTGGGTCAATGGGTTAGGGTTAGGGTTAGGGTTTAACTTCTTTTAATTGTTTTTGAAATTAGTATAGCATATAATGTATTAAATGTAACAAGAAAAAATTAAATAATAATAATAATAAAGAAATATAATAAATTATGTAAAACATAACACTAACATATATATAGTAAACTAAATAATAGTAAATTAAAAAATTAAATAAAATGTATCATATAATTATAAATTTTAATTCTATTAATCTATTATAAAATTTTGATTATGAACTTTTAGTTTAAATTTGTTTAATATTATGTTTTATTGATCATTTTCTTTATCTATTTTATTTTTTATTTATATGTATTATAAGTATTTTAGATAGAAATGTAAGATCTTACTATCTGAATTACGATCTTTGAGTTACTAGTTTTTACCTCCTTTTTATCTTAGATAAATCTATCATCAAGCCCCGAACAATCAAGTTGGTCTTATGTGTGGCTCTTTTGAAACACTGGCCCTTGTCTCAAATGGACGTCAACAATGCATTTCTTCATGGCACTATTGAGGAGGATATTTACATGTCTCAACCACCTAGCTTCATTCATCCCTAGTTTCTTGATCATGTGTGCAAGCTTCACAAAGCATTATATATATGGCCTTAAACAAGCCCCTCGGGTGTGGTTCCTTGCTCTAAAACAATTTTTGGTTAGTGTTGGATTCACCAACTCAAAATCTGACACATCCTTGTTTGTGTATCGTCGAGGGCCCATGTTGGCTTTCTTTCTCAAATATGTTAATGACCTCTTGCTCATAGGTAATGATCCCACATTTCTTAATTCATTCAAGTTATCACTTGGCCACCAATTTTCTCTTAAGGATCTTGGGTCACCAAGTCACTTTTTTGGTATTGAATTGATCCCTACACTAAATGGTCTTTTTCTCACCTAGCATTACTACATTCGTGATCTGCTACACAAACACAACATGCATGACGCCAAGACAATTACTACACCAATGTCTACTTTGATAAATCTTTCTAACTACGGTGACACCCCATCTTGTGATGTGCATGAGTTTCATTAACTTATTGGGTCTCTTCAATATCTGTCCTTAACATGACCTAATTTTGCCTATTGTGTCACCAAGTTGTCTTAGTATATGCATGCTCCAACTACCATTCATATGTAGGCAGCCAAATGACTCCTTCACAACCTCAAATCTACCTTGGATCATGGCCTCCATCTTCGACATTCCTCTGATCTTCATCTACATGCCTTTTATGACTCTAACTAAGGTGCAGATTCTACTGACATGAAATCTACTACTGCATACATCATTTACCTAGGACCTAATGCTATCTCTTGGTCTTGTAAAAAGAAATTTTTTTTTGGCCAAATCCTCCACAGAGGCAGAGTATCACACATTGGGTCAACCACAATTGAACTTCTTTGGTTTCGTGAACTATTTAAAGAACTTCATTTGCCACTCTCAGGTAACCTACATATTTACTCTAACAACATTGGAGCCACATACCTCTGTGCCAATTTCGTTTTCCATTCTCGTATGAAGCATATCGCAATTGATTATCGTTTTTTTAGACTTGGTCAACAAGAAGGAGCTTAATGTTTCTCATGTTCCTTCCAACCACCAATTAGCAAATCTCCTCACCAAGCCTCTCATTTCTACCAAACACCAGTGGCTGACATCCAAGATTGGTGTTGCTTCCTCCACCACCATCTTACGGGGGTGTGTTTGTGTGATTAGTTAATCAACTAATCAAATCTTATTGATTAGCTAATACATTAACCAAATCTTATCTTTTATTGTAACATCAATTTATATTCCAGTACTTTTTGATATGGTTGTTAAAAATAACCTTTCTCACTATTATATAATATATGTATCACAAGCATTGATAATCAATTCATCAAACTATAATTTTGCATATGCGTGCATATTCGTACATACTTTACAATTGGAAAATTATGGTTTAGTTCATTCCAACTCAGCAATCATGTATTTCTTAAGGTTAAGGACACAAATAAATTATAAGCCTTCAAGTTAATTTCTTTAGCTTTATGCTTGTAAGTAATTCTAGTTCACTAAAGGGATTATGGTTCTTGATTAGAAAGAAACGAGTTTATCACTTAATGAATTAGGGATAAATTAATTTAGAGAAATTGAAGATAGTTGAATTGATAGGAAAAGGAACAAGGATTACATTAATGATGTGTTTGGATAAGGAATTTTACAAATTCAAGGAATTTTAAATTTCTTGGTATTTGAATTACTTTGATTTCAATTTCTATCATTCTTAAAAATTTTTGTTTGAATAAGTCAATTCAAATTTCTTAAATTTTAAATTGTTAGGTTTAAATTGATAATTTGATTATACCATGGTAGAATTGATTTTAAAAATATATTTATATGTTGAGATTTTTAAATTAAATTTTATAAATATAAATATTAGATAATTTTAAATATTTAATAATTTTGAAAATTAGTATTAGATAATATTTAATAATTTTAAAAATATTATTGAATCTTCAATAATTAAAAACATGAAGAGATAAGAAATAAGATAAAAATATATAAGTGAAATAAGAAAAAAAAAATATGAGAAATTTCAAATTCTTACTTTTTTGGAAGAATTTGAAATTCTACTATTTCAAGAAATTTCATAAATGCTTGAATTTCAAATTCTTTATAAATTCTTCATCCAAACAAGGTATTTCACCTCAAAGAATTTGAAATTCTTCAAACAAATAAATTACTTCATTTAAATTCCCTTTCCAAACACACTATAAAGGGAAATTGAGGAAATTGTCATACCTAGCCATTTTTTATCATTGAATTTGTAAATACTTTTTTTATTGCATTCTTTGTCTTGTTTCTTATTTTGCAAAACCAATTTAAAAAAAAAATACATAATTTTCATTACTCTTTAATATAGAATTAATTTTTTTGAGTTGTTACTAAACCACAAATCCTGTGAAGACAATAATTCTATCACAATGATTCCTATATATAGATGTTATAGACTTTAAAGCTATCAAACATTGCATGTAATAGGATTATCATAAAGGTGGTTATTGAACTTATAATGAATCATGTTAATGAATGTGAATGATGTAACTTATAATTCATTCTTTCTACACACAACAAGAGTTATGTCTTAATTCTCACAATAGAGTAAGACACAAGATAAGTATGTCTACTTGAGAATGAGCCATAAAATATGTAGGCATATTCATGATTGAAGGTTTGCATGTGTATCGAGACATAAATGATCCAACTAAACTAAATTACACTTTTATGTCTCTTGTTTGATCAAGACATATGAAAAATGAGACAAATTACATATGAAGCATGATCTTTGATAGCAGACTTTGTTTTTACTCCTTCAGTTCTATCTCCAAAGATTTGATATTGTGGATGATAATTGACGAACTTTGAATCTTTGTGAGATGTGGTAATTTCATCTAACGATTTTGTCTATTCTTTAAGTTCAGTTATCATCTAACTGGTTACGTCTGTCTCCTTCATCTTCTCAAAGTTTATTAGCAAATTTTGAAAATGCTATTTTAGATCTAATAGTTTCTTATGAGTCGTTAAAGCATCATTGAAACTCACATAGGTTGATAATTCTTTTACTACAAAGGTTTTAAAGTTAAAACTTTTTATGCCTTTGAGGTATTGATGGAGGTGAGTAGGAGAAGTGATGAACAAGCTCCTCCTAAGCTCCTCCTAGGCATGAATCCTCTTCAATGGAGATGGAACTAAGTTGTTGAACTCCTTGAACGAAGTTCTCCAGCTGAAGACAAGGTCAAGACCTTGAAGGAAGCATCCAAGCTCAAGAACTCAAGGGATTGCACACTTCAAAGGGAAGGAAACTAGGTTTTCCTAAGGGAATTTTGAAGGCACTCTCTAAGGTTCTCTCTTGGGTGATTCGGTGACTCTTGAAAATGGATGAAGCAATTCAGATTCTCATATATTCAAAAGTGTTTTAACATGGTAGGAAAAGTTACATTTATAGGAAGGAATTAGGTTAAACTTGGCGGCACCTTTAGCAAACCTAGTTGGCGCCAAGTTTGAATTTCAAATTTGAATTTGAAATTCAAACTTTGGCCAACTCACATGCTCACATCGGATGCTACCATCATTTAGGTGTCATTTAGGAGTGATTTGAGGTGAATTTGGAGCTCACATGGCCGGAACCACTCCATGCCATCCATGTGACTCAAATTCAACTCAAATTACTTCTAAATGATGCATAAATGAAGCCTAATTCTCCTATTAATGTATTCTTCATATGACCCTAATCTAATGACCGAAATACATTGGTCTAATGAATACAATGAATAGGAAAAAATATAAGAAGAAGAATGAGCCCAATATTGGGTATCAAAAGCCCAAAGCCCAAGAAGCCCAAAATTAAGCCCAAGACACCTAAACCCTAATCTATGGTCAAAATACAAGACCAACATCAAAGTAAATTCCTATACTAAGAAAATACAATTATTCATGGTGTTCAATCAATCAAAGCCCAAGTGAAAAGCACCCTAGGCCCACCAAGCCCATTGGGCCCACTAAGCTCTGAAGCAGTCAAATCTTCAAGTAACCTCCTGGCCATTGCTCTAGTGGTTGGGCCTTTAGCCCATGCTCTTCCATCAGGTATCTGAATATCCAAGAAAATTTTCCTTATCCACTTTGGAGTCAAACTTTCCATGATGATTCTTAATGTTTAAGATGTAACATTCACACCCAAAAGGATGGAAGTAGGATATGTTGGGTCTTCTTTCCCTCCACAATTCATACGAAGTCTTATTTAACAAAGGTCTTATCAATATTTTGTTTTGAATGTAACATGCAATGCTTACTACTTCTGTCTAAAGGTATTTTGGTAAATGATTTTTGCAAAGTAAGGTTCTGGCCATTTCTTATAAAGTGTGGTTTTTTTTCTTTCAACTACGTCATTTTGTTGAGGTGTTATTGGTGAAGAGAGGTTATGAAAGATACCATTTTTTTCACAAAACATTTTGAAATCAAAATTTTGAAATTTAGTTCCATGATCACTTCTAATGGAAAATATACAAAAGTATTTTTCATTTTCGACTCTTTTACAAAATATTTCAAACACTTTGAAAGACTCATGCCTATGGACTAGGAAGTATACTCAGGTGTATCTATAATAATCATCAACAATGACAAGTTCATACTTCTTACCACCTAAACTCAGTGTCCTGATTGGATCAAACAAATCTATATGTAACAGTTCTAAGGGTCGAGAAGTGTAAACAAACTTTTTGGGTTCAAAAAAAGTTTTGATTTATTTCCTTTTTTGGGTTTAATTTTTGAAATATGTTTTAGATTGACATGGCCAAGCTTTTTATGACAGATCCATCTTTCACCTTCTCTGATAGGCACCTGTCAAGGCCCAATACTTTAAAATACAATTTTCAATTAATGGAAGGCCCAATAAAAGGAAGTTCAAAATCTTATCATTCTCTATCGAGACCAAACATGTTATATTTTGTTTGTCTAAGCTTTCTAGATTAATCTCATATAGATTATTCTTTCTATAAGTAGTAAAAAAACACACACTCATTATCTTGCTTGACTATGCATGCATATTTGTTAGTCCTTCAATGTATAAAACATCTTTCATAGTAGGTATATAGTTTTTACCTATCTTACCTTTACCTTTGATCTTTCCTTTGTCACTGCTTCAAAAACGAGATTGATCCTTCATAAGGTTGGAGTTCTAGGAAGATAAACATGTCTCCTGTCACGTGTCATGAAGAGCCACTGTCCAAGTATCAATGTGAATTCTTCCTTTTCCCTACCAAGGATATCTACAACATGAATTATTTGAGATTTTGGTAGTCAAATCTTTTTGGGTCTTGATTTGCTTATACCCTTGATCTTATATTTACTTCTCTGTTGTTTTTATACTTGCTAGGAGGATGACCCTTTTCTTCCACAAACTTTATAGAGAGTAGTCTTAGATCTGAAATGAGGTATTTGAGAGTTAGACTCAAACCTAAGATCATTTTTGTCAGATAGGAGTCTTCTATATTTTAACATATTTATTTTAGAAGATCTATCCACAAACTTTGCAAGATCCTTTCTGAGTTGTATGTTTCAGCTTCCAATGTTGTAACCTTAAGAGGTTTACTAGTGATCTCTTATTTTAATGTATGAACCTCTTTAGTAGAGTCTGACAGATTTATCTTAAGCTTATCATTTTCTTTCTACAAGACTTTGCATTTTTCTTCAATTCTTTTGTACTCAAGAGAGAGATCAAGTGAGAGAGCCAAAAAAGTTACATAAGACATCTTTTCCACATTGGAATTTTTAGAAGAATAAGAACATGAGTTAAAAATTACCTGTAATTTTGTATTGTCTGCATCTGTCATAAGACAGTTGTTGGTTTTTTCTTCATCTGAACTATTATTACTGCTATCCAAATCTTCCTAAGTGGCTATAAGACTTTTCTTTCCCTTATTTCTATTGGTCTATCGCTTTCAGGATGTAGGACATTCAACTTTCATGTGTATAGGCTTCTTGCACTCAGAGTAGATGACCTTCTTATTGTCATCCTGAATATGCTTTTTGAGTTTGTCCTTCTTATGGAAGCTTCTTAGTCTTCCCTTCTTTTTTTAACATGTTCTTAAACTTTTTAGACATGAAAGATATTTCATTGTCTATCGAGTTTTTAGAACTATCATTTGAGTTGTTGAGCTCATATTTCACTTTTAGAGTTTTTTCATTTTCTCTTCTCTTGCTTGATTCACCAGTCTTAGAACAACAAAATCATTTGTCTTGAGATGTTCTATGTTTTTCAAATGAATCTTGTGAATTCTTAGTGCCCCAAAAGTTCATCAAGAGTAAGAGTTTCGAGGTCATGAGCTTCTGATATCGCAATGACCTTTAGTTCCCAAATCTTTGTAAGATTATCCAAGATCT
This sequence comes from Cajanus cajan, assembly GCF_000230855.2. Classification (NCBI taxonomy): domain Eukaryota; kingdom Viridiplantae; phylum Streptophyta; class Magnoliopsida; order Fabales; family Fabaceae; genus Cajanus; species Cajanus cajan. The sequence continues at coordinate 47,987,174 of NC_138525.1, forward strand.
TGTGATTATTCTAAGCTTTGGTGAAGTCAGTTCCTAGAGATTTTAGCCCATAAAAAATTGGTTGGAATCTTCCAAACATTTCATTAATGGTTTCGATCTCTTTTATAGAGAACAACCTATAGTGCCTCTAAAGAGTAACAACCCGTTTGAACCTAACATCTTTGGTACCTGTCGTAACTCAAAATTTCTGATCTTACGACTAAATGGTTTAGACTTCTAATTGAAAAATCACATCAATTAGGGAATGCCCGGAAACCAGACTAATCTTTAATTAATGATTTTGTTAATAGGTTCTTGGAGTCGCCACCAATATTTTTCTCAAAACATTGGAAAAAGAAAAGGTTTTGAAAATTCAATAATGACCTTAATAACCAAAATTGGGTTTGGGATTCGGTTACATATAGGAAGGTATTAAGCACCCCTACAACGCCCTCAATTGGTGCCCTATGATGAAGTTAACGTGATAAGAATTAATAAATTAAATATTAGATCCCCTTTATTAATATTTATTTACATGCTTGAAATTTAAATTACACGGTTGATCTTAAAATTTCTACATGGTTACTTTTATTATAACAATATTCAAAAACAAGGAAATATGGGAAAAAATAGATAATTGACTGAAATACCTCTTTAACAAGCTTTATTAAATCTTCAAATAGGGGAACTCTTAGGTTCTTTTCGGCAACCTACCACACTACAAGGTACCTCACAGAATCTCAAGAAATATAATAGGAGGGAGATAGAGAATTTTTGAGCTATAAGGAGTTTTGGAAAAATTTTTCTAACCACAAGAGTAGTGCCAGAGTCACTATTTATAGACTTCAGACCTGACCAGAATAGCGCATTCTGGGTCATTCATTTATAAGTTAAATTTGAACCTGGAACGGCCTGTTCTGATGATAGAACGACTCGTTCCAGATTTGAACGTGTCTCATAACAAACTGTACTAGAACGATTCGTTTTGGCCCATTCTCAATTAGGGTTTTTGGACTTTTTTAGTAGTTTGGAACGGCCCGTTCTAGCTTGAGAACGACCCATTCTGATTTTGGAACAGCCATTCTAGGCTACTAAACCAAGTTTGATGGGCTTCAAGTCCCCCTTGTCATATGGTGTTGTCTCCATGCTTTGGAAGCTCCTTCTTTTCATAGTAGAAGTCCATTTCATTGTTTATGGGTATGGACAAAATTGGGTGTCTACAGTTGCCCCTTTTCACTTGTCCTTTGGAATAACTAGGTGTTTTTTTTTCAAAGGCAAGTAAAAACGTAGACATTTCATCCGGGTCTTCTCTCTTACTTCAATAGTATAGATGTCTCCACATTTCTTCCTTCGGGTAGATGGTGTTTACCTGTGTCCTCATCCCTTGGAGTAGCTAAGTGTGGGATTGTGTGCTCCGTTGGGTGACAAGGATGGTAAACTATACCATCTAGGCTTCTAGCTTGATGTAGATATCCCATGCTGCTTTTGCTTGCCTCCGAGTAGTGTGGTCTTTATTTGTAGCTTGCTGAAGAGGGAGTATGTTCTGAGCTTAGCCTCTCCAAGCTAGACTGATATTTGGGGCTTCAGTTGGCCCAAATGCTAGTTTGGGGATCTAGCAACCCTTACCGATCTTGTACTAGTTTTTGGGATCTAACAACCCTTATCGATCTTGCACTAGTGGGATCTAGCAACCCTTACCGGTATTGAACTAGTTTTGGGGATTTAGAAACCCTTACCGATCTTGATGTTGGGTATTGTTGTGTCGATCTCCCCAAGTTGGATGTTGAGATGGTGAGTTTTATTATGTCTGGCCTCTCCAGGCTGGCTGTTGATTTTGTGAGTATTGTTATGTCGGTCTCTCCAGGCTGGTTATTGATGATGGTGCCCTTGTGTTGGTGGCAGTAGATCATCCTTTTGTGGTGAGTATTCTTTGTAGCCTTTCCAGACATCTTCTACTTAGGTGTTGTGGCTGTTCCTCTATTGATGATCGATCATCGTGATGTTAGCGTGGATTTGCTTGACCCTCGTTGGGCTGTCTAATCTGATCGTTCTCGTGAGGGGACCTTGCCCCTTATTTGGATCTCTAATATCCAGTATCCTAGACGGTTTTTTGTCTTTGGATGGCTTGGTCGTGATATGTTGATTTTATTTTCTTAGCTCCGGCTTTTTAACATGTTTGAAGCTTGCCTTTTTATGATTTTTTTTACTATTGATGAAAATATTCATTTTCTTTGATGATGGTGCTTGTTTACTTGATGAGTATTATTTTGAAGCCACTCTTGTCTTTTGTCTTATAATCCATTCATGTAGGCTTGCTTATTCCTCCTTGGCGAGTTTTGTTATGTCTTGTTGTTCATGTGACCTTTTTCTTGGTGGCTATATGAAACCACTTGTATTGAGTGCCCTTGTAGAGTTAGGCTTCTAAGGCCTTCTTGTTGACACGTGGCCTTACTTGATGGTCGAGCTTTATGGCGCTTGCGGGTGCTTTTGGCTCAAGGGTTCCCCATGACAACAACAAACAAAACAAGGATGCAAAATGAAAAGAGAGTACAAAGTAAGAATGGATTGGATGATCTTTTTGTTGTTGTTGTTGTTTTTGTTTTTTCTTTTCTTTTTTTGTTTTTTTATACCCTTTTGTACATCCTTATGCCAGATGCATGTTATGCAATGATACTTCTATGCTAATGCTTAAAGTGCAAATTTATTTTCTTTCAAGAAATTAATCTATGCACATTGATCAATGACGTGGATTATTAGCCTTTAGCTGTGTCAAATTTATTCCAGGTGTTGTTTCTTGAACCTAAGGCTTGTGTAGTTCGACCCTCCTACCTGTATCGAACATGATTTGTTAACCCTCAGATTAAATGTTCTCAGACCCTGTTCCAGGACACCTCCATTCTCTCTTTGTAAGTATTTACTATGCATATTTCGTGTATCTCTCAATACTATCTTAATGCCATGTCGATCAAGAAAAGAGAAAGAAAGGGATATTTTTTTTTATTTTTTAGAAGGATTTTTTTTAGGTTGTTTTTAGAAGAATGGCTGGCCGAGGTTTGCTGGTGTTTTGGCTAATGAACAAGCACATTCAAAGTAAGGAAACCATTTTCCACGTTATCTTAGTATTCCCTTCAAAGTTAAACGATGACTTGGGATTGTGTATTGATTAAATGATCTTCTCGAGCCATCTCTCGATTTTCAGTTCGGGATGTTGCTTTGTCCTAACTTTTGCCTAGGTAACTTGAGATGTGTCTCCTAGCAGACATTTTCTTTTTGATCCTCACTTTTGCCTAGGTTACCCTTTTTGTTTGCGGGTCTTCTAGTGGACATTGCCCTAATTTTTGTGTAGCCCCCTTAGTGGGTTTACTATCGAGCTTTTGTTTTTACAACATTTGTGATCGATCACTCTTTAATTAAAAGGGGACACCCCTTACAATGATTTTGTTTGGGCTTTTATCCTCAAGTCATGCCAAATTTGTCTGATGTTATTTTTCCTTGTCGTGCGTTAAGATATTGTTTCCAACTACATCCCTATTTGAAATTTACTTTTTCATATAAGGTTTGTCAACAAGGCTTAGAGTAGATTAAAAGGAAAAAAGGAATAAAGTATAAAAATGTATGGCATTAAAATAGAATTTTCAATTTACACGTGCCCATTTAATATAGCTCGAGGGCCCGGACATGCCTTGAGTTCGTGATTCGTACATAGAGAAAAGGAAGGAGGGTGCCCTTTAGAGAGGATCGATACACTTGAGCTTTCTTCTAATGTTTGAATGCCAACACTTTGAAAATTCTTCATGTAAAGGCAGATATCTCGGCTCCTCTTCCCTTAAAGATATGGCTGGTAGTATTTGTGCTACTAAGCTTCCCTTACTCGAGTTCCTATTTGCGTGTGTGATCTTAGGGTTTCCTCTGTTATATTCATGTGAGAAATGGTGAACGATTTGTTGATAAGTAGTTCTTTCTTAGTTGGAATCTATTATCGGCTTGCCATCCATCATGAACTTGATTTTTGGTGGAACGAGGAAGGTATAACTTGCGGTTAATGCATCTATGGCCTTTCTTATGAGGTGATTATAGGGAGGAGTGATAATAGAGCTATGATGTAGAATTTTCATGGAGTCTTGCTTTTTGGAAAGGATACCCGAGCTGCCTTTCGATTTTCAACTCGAGAAGACATTGCCCCCTTTTTTATCCTTAACTTTTGCATAGGACGTATCCCATCAGGACTTTTGATTTTTTTTTCCACCCTAATTTTTTCCTAGGACGCCCTTTGTGAGTTTTCATTCTAACAGGTTTTTAACATGCAATGCCTTCAAACATGATACTCCTTTTCCATGTTGAAATTATCTTGGTAAGAAAATTCTATTCACTTCACCCTATGCGTTTGAGAGATTTTTTTTTCTCCTTAGATTCCTCTCCTTTATTCTTTGAACTTTTTTTTTTTAGGTATCAGTTTCACAATTTGCTAAGTCTTGGCCACTCTTGGCCATTCCTCCAATCCCAGTGATTTTGGACAGGTCCTTTGATGATGATGTTTGGATTTTTGCAGACCCACGACACAACTTCATCCTTGTTGTATGGGGAAAGGCCCAACATCTGGATAGTTAATTTTGGCATTCCTTCCCTTTGCCCACTTGGATAGTAATTGGTTTCTCCATTGAGCGTGTCCCGCTCCAGAGTGTGGGCTTGACTACTAGTGTCTTACTTTCCATGATTAACGCGCATATATTCATTTCTCTTTTTATTTTATTTATTCTTTTATAAGGAAGGATATGTTCTAAATGAATGTGATGCATAATGCAGAGAAAGTTGAGAATTGATAAATATCAGTCTCATTGATTTGTTTACCGGTGAATGCTTAAATAGATTTTGATAGTGTCAAGTGAGAATCTAAAGAAATTTTTAAGTGGTTGATGTCTATGTGAAACACGTCTTATTAATGTCTAAGTCTGCACTTTTTGTACCAAAAATTTTGTCTTAGTAGACTCATAATGTGCCCCAAAATTTTTATTAATAAAACATTTTTGTCATAGTGGGCTTTTTTTTTGTTGCAAAAAGCGCATATTAGATTCTAAAAAGGCTTGCTTCAATAGACATATCAAAGTAAGGGCTCAACCATAATATTTTCAAAATCGATTTGGGTCTTTCTTTAGAGTGTAGATACTATCGTATATTAGAGCATTAACTTTTCTTAATTTTCTCTACATGTTGCTACCTAATCCTTCCTTAACTAATAAAATAAAATGAATATAAATTAATGAGCTAATCTAGAATGCATGTCGTTTTTCTTTTTTTGCCTAAACTTTATCATGTTTCTATTATCTAAGAGGAGATGATGCATGGTAAAGATAAAGATTTTTTTTTTCATTTCTTTTAAAAGGAAACTACCTATATCATGTTAATGGAATAATGATCTAAGAATGTACAAAGGGGTATAAATTTCTTTTTTTTTTCTTTTTTATTTATTTATGTATTATCTATTTGCTTGTTTTAAAATTCCAATCCACTCTTATTAGAACAAATAATACAAATAGATGCACACATACATGCTCAATCAACATACACCCACGAATGATCACATTCAAATCCTTGGTCTGTGGTCCCTATCAAGAAAAGTGTGTTGTATAGGACAGTTCTAATCTCACTAGTCTTTAAGGCTCCCAAGGTGCCCCCATTATAGGGACCTAGTACCTCTATCCCCATCACCTGACAAACTTTAAGGTCTGTCGCAGTATTTTGGGTTAGAGTAACTGATTATCACCTTGAGTGTGATTTACGACAAGGCTTACAGACTCTAAGGCCGTTCTTGGGACAGTCGTATGGCAACTACTCCCTATGTTTATATGCTCATGCCCCCGAGTATAGGGGGAATATTGTGTTATGGTTTGTGTATAGTTGTTTATTCAAGTAAATGCATAATTTAAACAAACAAACAAATATTAAAGCCACGCAAGTAAAACAACAAGTAAGGGGGGAAGATATTTAAACTCTTATTCTTATTATGCTAACTTCATCATTTGTTTGGGTCTGAATCTCTTTAAACTTCTCTAGTGGAGTCGCCATCAATCGTAACCTAAAAAATTTTGATCTTATGACTAAATGGTTTAGACTTCCAATTGAAAAATCTCATCAATTAGGGAATGCCCAGAAATCAAACTAATCCTTAATTAATGGTTTTGAAAATAGGTTCTTGGAGTCTCCACCAATGTTTTGCTCAAAATATTGGAAAAAGAAAAGGTTTTGAAAATCCATTAATGACCTTAATAACCAAAATTGGATTCGGTGGTCGATTACATATATGGAAGGTATTAAGAACCCCTACAACGTCCTCAATCGGTACCCTATGATGAAGTTAACGTGATAAGAATTAATGAATTAAATATTAGATTCCCTTTATTAATATTTATTTACATGCTTGAAATTTAAATTACATAGTTGATCCTAAAATGTCCACATGGTTGCTCTTATTATAAGAATATTCAAAAACAAGGAAATAGGGAAAAACAGAGTTGACTGAAATACCTCTTTAACGAGCTTTATTGAATCTTCAAATAGGGGAACTCTTAGGTTCTTTTCGGCAACCTACCACACTACAATGTACCTCACAGAATCTCAAGAAATACAATAGGAGAGAGAGAGAATTTTTGAGCTATAAGGAGTTTTAGACAAATGTTTCTGACCACGAGAGCAGTGCCTAAGTCTACTATTTATAGACGTCAGACCTGACCAAAATGGTTCGTTCCGGATTTGGAATGGCGCGTTCTGGGGCATTCAATTATGAGTTAAATTTGAACCTGGAACGGCCCATTCTGATGATACAATGGCTCATTCCAGATTTGAACGTGTTTCATAACAAACTGCACTGGAACGACCCATGTTGGCATGTTCTCAATTAGGGTTTTTGAACTTTTTTAGTAGTTTAGAACGACCCGTTCCAGTTTAGGAACGGCCTGTTCCAGCTTGGGAACGACCTGTTCTAGTTTTAGAACAGTCCGTTGTGGGCTACTAAACCAAGTTTGATGGGCTTCAAGTCCCCCTTGTTGTCATATGGTATTGTCTCCATGCTTCGGGAGCTCCTTCTTTTCATAGTAGAAGTCCATTTCATTGTTTACGGGTTTGGAAAAAGTTAGGTGTCTGCAGTACCCCCATGAGTTATCCTGATAGCTTCCCACATCTCCTTAGTAGTCTTGTAGCTACAAAAATTGTAATATTCTATTTTGGATAAGGACCAAGCTAAGATATATCTTGTTATAGTGTTGAGTTGTAGGGTGTTGTAATTAACTTTTGTGTACTTGCTCTCAACTTTCTTTACTTTAACATTGCCTTCTATGATGATTCTTTAGAGTTGATATTGGGTGGACTTAATGAATATTTCGATTCTATCCTTCTAATATGGATAGTCTTTTTTGTTAAAGGTTGGAGGCCTTACAAGAGAAGCCCCTTCATATAGGTATATATTGACCTTCACTACTTCCCATCTCAAGATTTTTTTTTCTTTAGCACTGTTAGATGCTCAACCCCATCAAAGGTTGAGCTCTAATACCAAATTGTGGAGAAAAAAAGAGATACTAGAGGAGGGGTTGAATAGTATCACTAAAAAACTCACACTTTTTGCAGAATAGTGAAGTAATAACGTTGTGGTAAGAAATGCAAACGAAAAGGTAAGTAAAAAAGAATACAAAGGGTTTTTATAGAGGTTCATCTCAACAGTTGAGACTACGTCCAATTCTTGATCCAACTAAATCAAGTTTCACTATCTTATTTAAGTTACAAGTATTCTTTACCAAACCACTTCTGACTTAATCCCAAGTGTTTTTTGACTTGTCTCTTCAAGCAATTATCCAAGTATTCTTTTAACACAAAGCCTTTCTAGGCTTCAACACCAAGTATACTTTTACAGATAAGTCTCTCTAGGCTCATACCCAATAACTCAAAGTTACAAATTAAGATTTTTAAAGTTATTTCGTTTTTCTTTCAAGACATGATACCACAAATTAAGTATAAAATATTTTTATTAAAAGAAAGAATATAGATTTTACAAATCAATGATCTCTCTCTTCTTTCTGAATTTTAAACTTCCTTTTACAGGACTTTAGTGAAGATGATAGTTGCAAATCTTTGAGCTTCTCTCTCATGGCTTACTTCATTGTCTTCTTGTTTTGCTTCTTGAGGAGAGAAGTGTTCGTTGGTATAATAAATAATTGCATTAAATATACTTTTACCAAATTGTCACTTCTTATCCAATCAAAAAAGTTACTTATCACATTTTAGGTACCAAGTGGATAGAACCATGCACGTGTTAGGTTGACGTGGTGTTGAAACAACTTCAACTGCAACTTTTCATGTTGACCGTCTCACTGTTCCACTCATACCTTTATCAAAATATCATTTTGTAATCATTGTGAGACATTAATAAGCATTAAATACTGAAGATATCCTCTTAGGGAAAGACGATATGTGAGAGAATATCTATATATATATATATATATAATATTCATCAAATTAATGAGTTAGATGATATCTCCATGTAAGCATAAGATGATGCATAACAAACAATATTAAGAGTAAGACGATGAATGCTTAGTCTCATAATCATCTAAAATGAAAATGTTCTCTAATACATCTGAAGCAATCCTCAGCTAAAACTTTGGTAAAGATGTCAGCCTATTGATGATTAACATCAATAATTTTATATCAAAAACTCATTTTTGTACACAATCACAAATGAAATGATATCTTATATCTATATGTTTTTTCTTTAGAAAGTTGTATGGCATTTTTAGAAAGATTAATAACACTAGTATTGTCATAGAAAATAGGTATATGATACTTCATCCATAATAATTGTTAGTGACATCCTCCACTTGTACTTTTTCTCTCTCAATCTTATCCTCAACATAGTCTGCATCACAAAATCTTACTAATCTAAAATTATTATTTTTTGTCAAAAAAAAAAACTAAGGTTAGTAGAACCTACAAGGTATGTGAATCTATGTTTAACGACTTTAAGATGAGACTTTCTAAGATTAGATTGAAAACAATTACATAGGCATACACTAAACATGATGTCAGGTCTGATAGCAGTCAGGTAAAGATGGATTTGACATAAAAGGCTTCCAATGTTTTACCCTTAGGAGGTTTGTTACTAGTGATCTCTTATTTTAGAGTATGAACCTCTTTAGTAGAGTTTGACAGATTTATCTTGAGTTTATCATTTTCTTTCTGTAAGACTGTATTTTTCTTTAATTCTTTTGTACTCAAGAGAGATCAGGTGAGAGTTAGCCAAAAGAGTTTCATAAGACATCTCTTTCTCATCAATTTTTTTAGAAGAATAATAATGGGAGTTAGAAGTTACCTCTAATTTTGTATCGCTCGCATTTGCCATAAGATAGATGTTGGTTTTTTCTTCATCTAAATTATTGTTGTTGTTGTCTAGATCTTCCCAAGTGGTCATCAGACTTTTCTTGGCCTTCTTTATGTTGGTCCATCGCTTTTAGAGTGCAGGATATTCAACTTTGATATGTTCAGACTTCTTGCACTCATAGTAGATTACCTCCTTGTTGTCATCTTGAACATGCTTCTTGAGTTTGTCATTTTTCTTTTGGAAGGTTCTTAGTCTTCCCTTATATTTCAACATGTTTAACTTCTTAGACATGAGAGATGTCTCATTGTTTATCGAGTTTTTAGAACTACCATTTAAGCTATTGATCTCAAATTCCACTTTTAGAGTTTTTCCTTTTTATTTTTTTTCCTCTTGCTTGATTCACTTGAATTGAGATGAAATAAAGAACCTCGTGAATTCTTAGTGCACCCAAAAGTTCATTAAGAGTAAAATTTTTGAGGTCGCGAGCTTTTGATATCGTAGTGGCCTAAGGTTCTTAGATCTTTGGAAGACTATTATCCAAGATTTTGAGATTATTTTGAGTTCTGGTGGACTTAGTTCCTAGGAATTTTAGCCCATTAAAAATTGTTTAGAATCTTTCAAACATTTCATTAATGGTTTCGTTCTCTTTCATAAAGAACAACTCATAGTGTCTTTGAAAATTAACAACTCGTTTGAGCCTAACATCTTCAATATCTTCATAAGTTACCTTGATAACATCCCACATCTCCTTAGTAGTCTTGTACCTACAAAATTTGTTATATTCAATTATAGATAACAAGCAAGTCAAGATATATCTTTCTTTAGTGTTGAGTTGAAGGGTATTGTAGTCATATTGTGTGTACTGGCTCTCAACTTTCTTTACTTCAACATTACCTTTTGTGATGATTCTCCAAAGTAGATATTTGGTGTACTCAATGAATATTTCCATTCTGTCTTTCCAATATGGATACTCTTGTCTATTAAAGGCTAGAAGCCTTGTAAGAGGAGCTCCTTCAGGTAGGTATTGACTTTCATTACTTCCTATCTTATGATCTTTTCCTTTAGCACTATTATATGTTCAACCCCATCAAAGGCTGAGCATTGATACCAAATTGTGGAGAAAAGAGATACACTAGAATGAGGGTTGAATAGTATCACTCGAAAACACACACTCTTTGTAGAACAGTGAAGTAATAATGTTATAGTAAAAAGTGCAGATGAAAAGGTAAGTCAAAAGAACGCAAAGTATTTTTATACTAGTTCATCTAAAAAATTGAGACTATGTCCAATTCTTGATCCAATTAGATCAAGTCTTACTATCTTATCCAACATACAAGTATTCTTTACCAAGTCATTTATAGCTTAACCTTAAGTGTTCTTTAACTTGTCTTTGCAATTAACTATCCAACTATTCTTTTCACACAAAGTCTTTATATTAAATATCGAGTATTCTTTTATAGACAAGACTCTCTAAATTCAAACCCAATTATTCAAGGTTACAAAGATTTACAAAGTTGTTTCATCTTTCTTTCAAGACGTGATACAACAAATTAAGTATAAAAGTATTAAAATTTTATTTTTGAATTTGATATGTTAAGGAAATATTAAGACACACTACTAGAAAATTATTATTTTCCTGCGAATTTTCCCAAAAAAAAATATTCGCAAAATTTTTTAATGAATAATTTTGCAATAATAATTTAAAATTTTTTTTTTGCAAATTTATTTGCGAAAAATAATTTACAAAAATTTATTACAATTTTTTTTTATGAAAAATAATCTACAACTTTTCTTTTTCTTTTTTTTTTTTCAAATTTTGCTACAATTTTAATGATCATAGAAAAAAAATTTCATGGTAAAAGTTTGTAGAAAATATTTTAAGAATTTTATCTTGTTTCTTACGAATTTTCTTCTAAAAATAAATTCACATGTTACTAAATGGTAGAAAAATTTCACAGGTAACTTTTCTTGTATATTTTCCTACCAATTTTAATCCACTAGAAAAATAATATATATATATATATATATATATATATTTATTTATTTATTTATAAGTTTAAGAATTAAAAGATTTTCCTCAAGTCTCACATCGATTAGGAATAAAACAATTAAAGAGTATATAAGTTGGGGCAACACTTACCTTACAAGTTGATTTTGTATGATTGAGTGTTAGACCTATAATTTACAATCTAAGAGTTTAAAAGGTTTAGAATCGTGAAAGCAAATTTCTTAATGCTTCGGAGAATTCATTATAAACATTCAAAAGTTGAAGAATTATTAATATAAATTGCACAAAAATTATCTCCGAATAGTAATTTCTTTGATTTTTTTTCGTAAGAAATTTTTCTTTAGAATTTTCTGCAAAAGAATCCGCAGGAAATTTCACAAGAAACTTTCTTGCGGATTTTTTTCACAGAAAAATTTCTTGTGAATTTTAAAATTCGTAAAAATCATATTATCGACGAAGGTATTACCTAGAGATAAAACTTCATAGAAAAATTTGTAGGAACAACGTTTCCTACAAATTTTTATACAAAATTCGTATGAAAAGTCGTATGTAATAAGAGAAATTCTAGTAGTGACATAATCACTTCCTTTTTAGAGATCATAAATGATAAATATTTAATGCATATCTCTCTTTAGAACTAAAGTTTCATCTTAGTGCACTTTTCGTCTTATACTTAAATTCGTCTCACAAAAAAGATTGCTTCTTAATGAAAAGTTGTGTCTTTTCAAATTAATTTAAAAAAATATTCTATTAATCAAAAACTTCCTTATTAACAACAAAACTTTAAATTAAAACGATTTAAAATTGTCTTTTGATCTAATACCAATAAAAAAAATTGTTGCTACAAACATGTTACAAGAAGTAAACCTAATTGATTTTTAACATTATATAGTATTATTTTAAAATTTTATAGTAATAGTATGTGATCTACAGTGTGCTTTCTATAAAAGGCTTACAATATGTGATTTTTATTGTTTTATTAATAAGAGTAAGTATGAAACTAATTTATAACATTCCCTCTACTTTGTAATTGAGGCGTTCGTTTTAATTTTGTTATAAAATAGTGTACCATTATTATCAAATAATAGTGCTAAATATTAGGTGGTGTAAAATTTACTTTTATATTATAGAAAATGTGTTAAAATTATTAAAGAATAATGTTAAATAGTCGAAAAAATATCATGTTAAATGATGAGTGTAAAATTATGATAAAATGTATTAAAAAACTACTATTTGTTACTTTAGAAAATCAAACTAAATTGACCAACATATTTATTTTATGTTTAGTTTATATGACTATTTAAAAAAAAAAAAATTGAACCAAATCACATTGCAACACTCTTTGTCTAATGGGAGAAATTATTAGACAATTTTGAACTACATAACCTCTAATTAATCTCTACATAACATATAACTAAGTATTATGTAATATTTTCATAAATTGAAAATCTTAAAATAAATGTGAGATAGAGATTAATTAGGACAATAGATGTCATGGAGAAGCTAGATCCATAGTTATTCCACGACAAAAATATCAGACTATTCGTGTGAATTTTACAAAACAATCAAAGAAAATCGACTGAAACACATTAGAATTGATCTATTGTCACGCTCTAATCCACCTTATCACGCTATGGTCGACCTTATCATGCATGATGTTCATTAACGTAAGATAAACAATTTTTTGCCCTCCTTTTTTGCTTGCTATCGTTGATCAAAGAGTCTCATGTGCTAGATATATATAATTTACTCTCTGCTCATACAATTTACATGTGTGTTTGAGGCAACACAGAGTTGACATTTGCAAAGCACTAGGTGAAGACTGTTCGAACAATAGACCCTTAACTGTAACTTGTAGGGAGAGGGGGCCTTTACCTCACTAGAGAGGATTAAAAATGAGAGAATTGGTGTGTGAAAAAGAAAGAAAAGAAAGTGAGGCTCCGTGGGGTTGGTGGTACCATTGGCGTACTGTGCGGGTGCATGGTTTGTGGTGGGGTCCACTGCATTTAGAATTTAGAATTAGAATTAGCACGCGCGGAAAGTTGGGGGTTGTGAGAGATACACGTGGGCCCCACACGTACACGAGGGCACCAAAAGTGACACGCGGAGTACAGTTGTTAGATGTTCATTCAGTCCAAAGGATAATGTGGTGGGGACCTTATATCCATTCATCATTTTCATATATATTATTTTTTTTTTAATTATTTGTGAATTAAACTACCCATTCACTTATCCCTTGCTTCTGTTGAGGATGGTCAATCCAATCTTTGATAATACCACCCACCATGTCTTCATGGCTCTCGGAGGCTAGTGGGGTGTACTATACTATATATGTACGTGACTTTTTATTCCAATATTCAAAACGTGTAATTAATTAGTTTCACTGAAATTGGGATCAGATTTCAAAAATATATAGATGGGAGAAGAAGGTGGTTGGTTAGATTTTGTTTTTGACAAGGAATAGTCACTGAAACAAAAATATTTTACCTTAATAATAATTTATGTAATTAATGAAATTTTTTAAAATGTGTATATTGCTTTAAAAGATAAATAATACGAAAAAGGTAATAATTCATATAAAAATATATCGAAAAAGCAAGCAACTGCCTAGGCAATTACCATGGATGAAAAAGAAGAAGTACTTGGAATGCACCACCAACAAACGCGTCACCCTACATTTGTAGGGGGATAAAATCGAAACGTGGGCATAAAAAAATCTAATTGTAATAAAAATGTAAATAAAAAAAAAATATATAAATATAACTTGTTGTATGTGATCAATAGCAATAGACCATTAAAATAAACATGCTCAATATGGAATATGTCATGTGTAGGTCCATCAAGCCAATTGTTGGAGTGGCAGATTGAGGAAGGGCTTTATGGTTGAGTTGAGCGTGGGTAAACTCCACTAAGGGTTTTGTGGAGAATCCACTCTCTTAAATTTGCATGTCCTAGCTAGTGAGTACTTACTCACTTCTCAAGTGTCCTTATTTCTCATGATGGGAACCTAGTCTTTTATGTGCCAAAAGAAATTCGTTTTGTTCACCTCTTTGTGTTTAAAAGGAGATACACGAGATCGACATATTGTTTTTGGATTTTAGATAATTATATCTCTTGAGTAAGTCATTAAGGATTCCATTTTTACATCTATGTATAATAAAACATGTTATTATGAAATATCAATTTTTTAAAATAGATATCAATACCTTAATAAATTAAATATTTGATTTCTATATGAAAAAAAAGAATGATTAGAATTAATTTAACGTGGAGAATTGAAATAATATATATAAGATCTTAAATTTGAGCTTAATTATCGTCATTATAATTCTTAAAAAAATGGCTATTAAAAAATATCATTGTTTAAAATGGATATTTACACTTATCTTAACAAATTAGTTTTTAGTTGTCCACAAAAAATATCGTAATTTTAAAACAACTAAAAAAATGAGATATAGAAAAGAAGAAAATATTGATGATAAGTAACTACTTCACGATTTAATGCTTGAAGAATCTCTCATGTACACGTTTCTAGATATAGTTGTTGGAAGGGAGGTATTTGTGGAATCTAACAGAGAAGATTGTAGTAACGATGACAGCAACAAGATATTATTAGTTGCTACGTTGGTGGTGAGGACTTTATCAAGAGATAACAACGATAATAATCACAAAAGAGAAAATGGTAGTGGAGAGTGTTAATCCTAGCAGACAAAGTGACAATAGTGAAATACAAATAAAGTAGTTTAATTGAGGTAGTGTCATTTAAGATTCGTGATGAATTTGAATTGAATTTCAAACCCTTCTAGGGTTAATTTGTTTTAATTTAAATTTGAATTTCAAACGCTCTAGGGTTAATTTGTTTTAATTTAAACTTGAATTTCAAACTCTTCTAGGATTAATTTGTTTCAATTTGAAATGAATAATTATAATTGACCGAAGATAGATATAGTGAAATAGACTAGTTTTCCAAGTCAAGGTAAATCAAGATTTAAAACATTACTAAAAAAGAAATATAGTATTCTACGCACATATTTAATGTATATTCAACAAACATATCTTAAATAAAATTGTAATTTCTAAGTTTTAGTCTTGTCGTTCTCATTATAATTTTTATGGATGAAAAAGAAACTTATCTTCAAAAATTAATATATTTATCGGAAATATAAAAGCTAGTAAATTATGATCATGATTCATATTTAAGAATTAAATAAATCTTTGTGTTCGATTAAAGTAGTATAACACATAAGCGTTGCAAAAGTCTAAAAAAAATTCATTGCTAAAAATATAGGCAACAATTTTTTCACTTATGGTGATCATACAATCCAATTTAAGCACTACAATAAAAAATTATATTGCCTAGAGTAAAAAGAAAA
This sequence comes from Cajanus cajan, assembly GCF_000230855.2. Classification (NCBI taxonomy): domain Eukaryota; kingdom Viridiplantae; phylum Streptophyta; class Magnoliopsida; order Fabales; family Fabaceae; genus Cajanus; species Cajanus cajan. The sequence continues at coordinate 48,002,898 of NC_138525.1, forward strand.
ATGTTAACAGTGAAATTAATCTTCTCGTGATTTTTAATTGTACACCAATATTTTTTTTGGTATTTAATTTAATTTATAATTTTAAATGTTATTAAAAAAGGACGTGTACTACTTGATAATAATAATAATAATTCCAAAAGCGCTTAGGACGTGGAGTTTTTAATGAGGGTTTCTTCCTTATTAATGTAGGGAGACAGAATTTCAAGACAAATCCACAGAACACAAAAGGTGTTGTGGTTTATTTGAACCTTGTAGAACAGCCTCAGGATCATTTTCATGAACTTTATGCGCAAATTTCTATTCAGATGCAACATACTTTTACACAATGTCTCCATAGAGTCAATGGGTTTCATCATCATACATACATAGTTTGGGAAATTGCGATCTCTCTACCCTTTATAACTTTCGATAGTCAAACCTTTTTTGATTTCACTTTCTTTTGAAATTTCATCAAAAAAGTTGTATGCATTAGAGAATATTAATTGGTGGCACTAGTCATCTTATGTGCCGTCCTATATATTTTATGTGTATAATTTCTCTTATTTTGCAAATTGTACCACGATATTTAATTCAAGTTCAAACAGATAAGATCAAATAGTACATAAGCTTTTTCTCATACTTGGTTTCAGATATTAAGAGAGATATTGTGTATGCACCCAGCCCTAGGCTAGTCTTCCCCAACAAATTAACGGCCAAATATTGCTTTCTTAGAAGTATACGGATAACTGTTGAGAACCAGATATTATCACACACATATACATGTCGATATTGTCCGTTTTAAGTCTAAGTCCTCACAGTTTTATTTTTGGACATCATTTAAAAAACCTTTAATTTCAACCAATAGAGACAATTATGTGTATATAAACTCATGATCATCTTCTTGTTTGAATGATGTTCCCAACAATTATACTAATCTTTTTTTATGGATAAATTTACTAAAGATGTCTCTCACACCTCATCACCCAAGAAACATTATTGTTGTTAGATTTCAATTTAAAAACTAATTAACATTAAGTGAAGTTACCAATAGATATATAAACTGCACCTGAATAATTAAGACAAACAATATAGGATAATTTCCCAATACCCTTCTCTATAAATGTATGTTAAATTAGACGATACCTATTATAATAGATAAACTACGAATATGAATATTATAAATTTTAATATCATATTAAATTTTATCTTAAAATCAATTGACATTAAATAAAATTATTTTAAAGATATATAAATCACATGCAATTAATTGAGATAGACAATATAAAACTTTTCAAGAATAATATAACCTCCTCATTTAAACACTAACTTGAGTGTTAGAATCTTACAATCAAGTGCGTATGACTTGAAAAGTATCCAACAAACTTTCACTTATTTCAATACATAAAATGTAGAAGGATTAAATAAAAGTAAGTTAAACGAAATTCATTTCCAAATACACTCTCCAAGATTTTGACCCATGCAGATGAAGCAGAATGTAAATATCCGACCCTCCCTGATTGATACTGAACACTACATATTAAAATCCGATATTGATTAAATGTGAAAGAAAGAGAATGTAAATAACATTGAATAAAAAACTAGTATACTTAGGCCTTGTTTGTTCATTGTGGTAAAAATATATTTATTGTTTTCTAAAATTTATTTGTATCCTTAACACATTTGGTAGCATATGTTCCTTAGACTAGTTTGTTTGAAAAGAACACTCAAAGAAAATGGAAGAAGAAAATCAGAAAAATATCTCCTAATTATTTGTTTTTAAGTTTTCAACACTTGTTTTGAAAGTTATTTTTAAATAAAGTTTGGATGAAAAATTATTTGGTGCTATATTATAACCAGACTGAAAATGAATAGAGTTAAGTTGAATTTGGTTTAGCTCAACTTGATTTGATAACATTTGGTTTAGCTTGTAGTAGGAATAGGAATAGACCATGCTTAAACATGGGTATATGATTTGATCTTTTTAAAGTTTGATCTGACATACCTGTTTAATAAAAAGACTAAGTTTAGATTTTTAAAAAAATCTATTTATATAAAATGGCCAGACTTAGACTTATAGAAAAATTTATTGAACCTGATAGATCAATCTATTTATTTATGAGTTAATCACTTATACACTGCCAGTGAATTTTTTTTACATTGGCAACCAATCATCTCTTTTAATAGTGCCATGTTATTTACTTATTTAATTAAATTAAAATAAAAAGGCATTGTTAAAAGATATGATTGGTTGTCAATGTAAAAAAACTTTATACTAGCAGTATATAGGTGATTAACTCTTTATTTATATAATATAATAAAAAATTAATAAATCATTAAAAATATAAATAAACAAATAAATTTTATAAAATAAATATAAATTATCAGTATTTAAAATATTTTTTTATATAATTATTCTTTTCATTGTAGGTTTATAAGTTTACGACCTGTTTATGAGTGTACATCAACATACATGTACGCATGAATTTTCCCTTAACAAAAAATATTCAATTTTCTTATATTTCTTTTAAAATTTAAAATTTAATAATATTGAGTAAACTATATTTTAAAAATAATTTTGTTGATTTTTAAAAATTAAGTTTATTAGTCTGATTAATATTAATAATTTAAGTAGGTTTTTAAACAGACTAATAGGTCATATTATACTTTAAAAATGTAAGACTTATAAAAAAAGTCTATGATAGATAATAAGTCAGACTTAAACTTTAATTTTGCAGAATAGGCCCAACCTATATATTCAAAGTCTGATTTATTTTCATCTCTACTTGCAACTCGACTCAACTTTGACATGAAACTTTTTTTCTAACTCAAACTCGATTCAATTCAAGGTCGTTGATAACTCCGTTCAGCTTATTAGTTTAAATCACATGAACCAATACTTAATTTTTTTTAATCTTATACACTTCAAAATTTTAATTTAATAATAGATTTTGGATAAAATAATTATTTATTTTAAAAAAATAACTTATTTTTATTAATTTTGTAAGATTACAAGACATGACTCTAAAAAAACATGATTACCACTAATTAAAGTCTGTATAAATTAAAATTACTCAACCTTGCATAAAATAATAAAAAATTCAATCCTTAATTATGAAATTTTAAAGTACTTACTTCTTTTTATTAATTATTAATTTATAATTAAGTTTTGAATGCTCTTTCATATTTTAATAAGTTAATATTAAATAAAAAAATTAATTATATAAATTATATATTCATATGTCAAATTATTTCATGAACTAAATAAATCGAAGTATGTATAACTCAAGTTTAACTCATTTATTTATTGAGTTCATTTTTTAATTCAAGTTTAGTTCTTTTAATTCATGAATCAAGTTTAGTAATTAAATTAATTATCAAATTTAATTTCAAACTATTTTTAAATTTTCGTATTATTGTTACTCCTAATTAGAGCAAAAGATAAAAATGTCAATTTAAAACAATAACGAATTGAATTGTCATTAATTTGACTTCTAGCTTGTAATTCGTAGTGCTAAAAGCTTGCCAATACCATCCATTTTCTCACCTTGACAACAAAGGCGCAGAATCGACATTAACTTATTTCTTTTGTTAAATTAAACAAATAAAAAAACAAGAATTAATTGTTAAAGTACGATTGAACATTTCGACTCGCGCAGTACCGAATTAATTATAATATAAACTAGAGAATATGCATCAGTCGGTATCTGCAAGTTGATAGTTTGACATGGAACTACAACAACTTTTGATTATTCGAGTATAATCTTGTTAGTACTTGAAAATTGAATATATCATTGATTTTCGTATCTTGGTTGATGTCAATGTATGACATTATGAATATCACATTCATGGTTTATCTTGCAGCCAAAACAGACATTTAATTATTCCTTATTTATTTTTCCCTTTCTATCCAATCCTCTTTGTCAAGCAATATCAATCTTATAATCAAATCCTCCCAAATTGGTTGAATATTTCATCTGTTATATCAATTGGCAAACCATATCAATTGAATATTTTAAAATATTAAAATCTAATTAATAGATAATTATGATAAATAAAAATTATATTAAATAGAGAGTTAAAAAAATTTCTCAAAATCTTTTTGTCAAAAAATAAATCTTAAAAACGTTCTTATGCAATATAGTTATTTTTATTTAATATGTAGAAATAATAATTGATTGATCAAATGTATCAAATGAGAGAACTTATTTTATGTGAGAGAGAACGAAATAAATATTAATATTGTACATAAGGATTATTATGTACATTTGCTTGTTTTTTAGAACAAGTGCAACTTAGTAACTTACATGACACTCGGATATATTCGAAGAAAATTCAAGTTATAATTACTAATATACTCTTAAAAATAAGTTTATTTTAGTGATATATATATATATATATATATATATATATATATATATATATATAATTTTATCAATCCATATATAAAATACATTGATATTAACTCAATCATAGTGCCTATCAAATCTTAGATAAATTAATCTTAGTTAGTTAATACTTAATATTTACTAATATTTTTAAATAATTATATTGCAAGTTAAATTGTATATTTTATTTATTCATTAATTTTTTTTAATTTAATGGTTAAATTAATAAAAATAAATATGTAAAAAGAATTATATTGAATTAAAGAAATAATCTTACTAAGAATTATTTTACAATAGCTTCACCTATTAATCTATCCAAAGCATTTCTAATCCTATATTACAATTTAATATTTCCTCGCACTAAGTATTTTTTAAAGATAAAACAAGAAAAATAAAGTAATTACTCACTCTATCAATAATAATCACCCACTTATTTTGTTATTATTTTTTTTAAAAGAAGACATGAAATGTTTTCTTTCTTACTAGTATATATATGTAATGTTAATAATCAACAAATTATTGATATGAGTAAAATTAGACTTGATTTTCTTATCTAAATCTAAAATTCAAATTTTATTAATAAAAAAAATATAATTGGAAGGAGAATCTTAGTTAAGATTTTTCGATTAGTATTCTCCATATGCATGAATCATTGATTTATCTTCTTTATCTATTAAGTGCAAAGATTTACAAAGAATATGCTTGATGATTAGTGTAGTGGTAAAGAAATTGAAAGAAAACAATATGGTTTGAACAACTCATTTCCTTTTGGACACCATTGATGACTTTGTAGCAAATATGGAGCATTGAGCTATCAGCGGCAAGCGTGCTTGGTGCCTACTGGTTACTGCCTCGTGTGCTGTCTGGCCACTATGTTCCTTACCTGTCTCCACTTTCCATTGCTTTTATTTTCACTTTTTTTTTTCTTTTAAATAAAATCTCGTATTCAAGTTTTGTAGATGAAAAAAAATTATTTAAAAGGAAAGATTTTACTTGAAAATGACTAATCAAATTTTTCGAGAAAGATTAATCATCCATAAAATTAGTTAATACTTTACTTTGAAAATCTTAACCCTACAAAATTGGCTTGTAAAGTGGGGGTTAGTTTCCACTTATATATTATTTAATTGTCTAATCTCTAGTTGATGTTGGACTTGAGTTTTTCCCAATACACCCCTTCACGTCCAATACTTTTGTACGTAGATAATGATAGGTGACCCTTTTTAATCATCTAGGATTGACGGGACTTGAGTTTTTTCTCAATACACCCCTCTCATGTCCATAGTGCATGTATCAATGGTGGGTGACCCATTTAAAGTGGATCAAGATGACTCTGATACCATCTTAGAATAGTGGATTGAAGCCTAATTCAACACTATAAAACTGGCTTGTAAGGTAAGAGTTGTTTTTCACTTATATATTGTTTAATTGCCTAATCTCTAATCAATGTGAGACTTAAATTTTTTTTAATACATCCTCTTACGTGTAGCACTATTGAGCTTGGTACGTTAATAAATGATAGATAACCTTTTTTAATAATCTAAGATTCACGGTAATTAATTTTTTTCTTCCAAAAAAGAAACATTAAAAAAAACCACATGCACAAAATGCGCATAACACCAACAACATACGGGGACAAACTCATTGTCTAAATTCTCTTGCTTTCACTGTGATGGCTCCTGCTGCTGCTGCTGCTGCATGCCTTTAGTGCTTCTCGGTGCTCCAAAAGCAATTTTACATTAGATACATGTTTCTTGTTTCCTTTTTTTTTTTTAAATTATTATCTTATTAAGTTGTTGATTTTGAGTGACACGCCGTCAATTTGTCTACCACACCCACGTGCTGCTATCTTCATCTTCATTATAGCTTCCCCCTGATGCATGCTTAATAATAGTGGTACAAAACCTTATTCATAGACGAAATTTTGACGAATGATGTTGCATTAAGCTTCTTAACTCGTTTGGGTGTGTTGGATAAATAGGTAAAGTGAATTTGAATTTTGGCAAAGCATGTGTTTTATTTCTTTCGGACATTTTTTTTTTCAGAGATGGTCACTTGTTTATGTATATGAAATGTCAAATAGCAAAGGCAAAAGTCCTCAAAATTTATGTATATGGGAGCTTTTCTACGTCACTTATTTTGAACGATTTAATGTGTTGTTCCTGATCACAATGATAAAAGATAGACATTATATATATCGATTATTAATTTTGTATATGTTTGAAGGGCACATTAGTAATCTTCTCGTACTCCGAAGATCGAATGAGAGCTTTAATTGAATATTTCGGTGAGGGAGAGGGTACCTGCAAAAGACACTCCGACGCTCAAGTCAGGACAAACACAAATATCGATAGTAATTAATAAGCAGTGACGTTACCTCGAGATGCGAACTATTTATAGTGACATTAATGGGTCATGCCCTTTATGGGCCCTATGCTAGGTTTACCGAATTAGGTATAGGCTCTTAATCGTCTTACATGCATGATTAGCCTCTAATCACTGTTTAGGGGTCACTTATCCTAATTCATTCCTTAGGTCTTTTTGGCTATTGAGAGTGTCGATTAGGTGTCGGCAACCAAAAACAATCCTTTCGGGTCCCGACTACCTTAGCAATATGATTCCATTCGGCCCTCGACTGAGCCGAAAAGGTGTGACTCTTTCCGGCCTTGACAATCCTGACTTGGTGGGTTGTGTCGACATTCGGCTATGCTAACACACCCTCGAGGCTACCCCTACTTGGTCATTATATCATGCCGAAGGGAAAGGTCGATCCTAAGGGTATGGCCGAAAGGCCTTACCCTTACACTTGCCCCCCAGCCTTGGAGAGAGAGAAAATGATCTTCAAGGGTAATGCTGTCAGTAGATGGACACGTCATTTGCAACAGTCGAGTCGGTTGGCATTCCAAACGGTTAAGATGAAAGGTCGCGCCATCTACCCCATTAGATCTTTAAGATCTAAGGGCTGCAATCTTTCTGTTTAAATTTTCCTGCCTAAATTTCAGACTATAAATAGGCGATGGTGGTGGAATCCCCTAGGCGTATTCTCAATGACTAATTGAGTGGGAGTAGCCGATTGGATCTAAAGCCGATCAGGTTTTGTGGGTGACCGACCGAGTTCGTGTTTCCAGCGAAGCTTCCGAAGGACGTTCTTTTACAACGGTACGCGTTTACAATGTCTTCTTCGTTCGAATGCTCTTCGACCAGTACTTTCTGCCTAGGATCAGTTGTTCGGGGTTCGCCGTCTAGTGAATCAAGCAATTCTTCAAGTGTGGAAATATTATCAGTGCAGGTCGAGAGACCTACCGAGAGTGGATGAAGTTCTTCAGAGACGTCTACTAGCGGAAGCCTAGTGGTTCGGCAATCAAAAAGGGTTTCTAACTGAGAAACGTTTGACCCATCCGAGGTGTCTGAATTCGAATGGGTTAATGGCGAGGTGACGTCCTACTATTCTCGTTATCGAGACACCTCAATGATTAAAAACTTGTTAGAGTACACTAATTACTTGACGTTTGATGCCTCTGAAGACCCTTATCTGATTGGGGTTTAGTCGTGCCGAAATAATGCCTTCCCGGATCCTGACATGGTGTGTTTGGGTAAACATACCAAGAGAATGGATTCGTTCTATGTGTACGATTTCCTGTTCCGAGACCTGAAGATGAAGCTACCGTTTGATGAGTTCACCATGGGAGTGTTGAGGGTTTTGAATGTGGCACCGACACAGCTGCACCCGAACAGCTAGGCTCAAATGCAGGGTTTCAAGCATTTGTGTCGATGTGTTAACATCAAGCTTTCACCTTTTCTATTTCTGCACTTTTATTCATGAAGGTCGTCCGACCTGGCAAAGTGGGTGTCCTTGAGTCGAGTAGGGGATCGACAACTATTAGACAACGTTACCTCCTCTTACAAGAATTTCAAAGCAGGGTTCTTTCGGGTGACGATTCGTTCGAACGGGCGTCATTTTTTCTGTGGTGAAGATGACAAGGGTTTGTTTCTATTTTACTGGACACGCGTTCCTCGGCCATATGACATAATGCTGGAAGAAATGCTCACGACCAGAGAGCGAAAGGACCTAAAGTTATTACTTCGCCTTCCTCGGCACTTGCCAACGAGGGCTCTTATTAACTTAATTGAGTCTCCTAAGTGGGAGAGTGACTTGATATGTGCGTTATCTGTCTTGTTTCAATAGTGTGCTAAATTCATATTGATGTTGACTTGGTTGTTTTTGTAGGTATTATGGTGACCAAAGGTGTTGACGAGCTGAACATCCAGGATCTACTGGCCGGTCAGATGCATCAGGCGAAGTAGAGTGGGATGGGTGGTAGTAGTTCGGTTGTTGTAACAGCCCAATTTTCAATGGGCCGTAGGCCCAATTCGTTGCCCAGAACGAGCCGTTTCAAAAGTGAAACGGGCCGTTCTGGAATAAGTTAAAGGCCCAAAATTTGAGAAGCAGAATGGGCCGTTCTGGAGGGAGAACGGGCCGTTCCGGTTTGGAGAACGGGCCGTTCCAGAGGGAGAATGGGCCGTTCTGCTGGGATTGGGAACGGGCCGTTCCAATTTTGGAACGGGCCGTAGTGGTAGGTGGGCGAAAAATCCTATAAATAGGCCTCAAATCCTCTCATTTCTACACACCTCTCATTCTCACTCTCTCTTCTCTTCTGTTCTCTCTTTCGTTCCTCTTCTTCTCTCTGAAGACCAAGAGGAACTCAGAGGATGAGGTTCTGTCCCAGATTTAGTTCCGATCCTTGTTTAAGGAAAAAGAGGAGGAGGTTCTGCCCGAGTTCCTATTTATCCAGGTACGGGGAAAAAGAAGATTATTTATATGTAGAGTTACATGAGGGAATTGGGTAGAGGAAGAGCCCTTAGGGTTATGAATAATTTTATAATTATTTCTGTTTGGAGAATTAATTATCTTATGTGATTCTATATATATTTAGGATTACGAATATATGTTTAACTTGTAAAAATGATGCTCTGGGAGAGAGAACGAAATTATAGAAAAGTGCCTGTAAGTTAGGTTGTGAAAAATTGGATGATTTTTGTTTGAGAAATTGAGGATCCCATTAGATTCTGTATGTGCTGAGGATTATAGATATGCTAATAATTTGTAAGAATGATGATCTGAGAGGGAGAACGAAATTGTAGAAAAGTGCCTGCAAGTTAGGTTTTGGAACAATTAGGGATTTTACTGTTTACGTTAAAATTATATTAAATTGATAATTCTGTTGTTTGTTATATTAGTTTATGAATGTTATTGTTATATTATTTGATGATCTAGATGATGAATTACTTGAGGGGTATGTGAATCACCATTTTGTGTGGATTGTGTATGTATTGTGGAATTGAGATGTAGATGTGGATGTGGATGTGGATGTGGATGTGGATGTGGATGTGGATGTGAATGTGAATGTGAATGTGGATGTGAATGAGATGTGATTGTGGTTCTTCACACCTATGACCAGGGGTGAGCACGACCCGAGATTGTTACATGAGTATCGTGACCTTGGTTAACATGTCAGGGGTGAGCACGACCCTAGGTTAGGGATAACGTGACCTTGGCACAGTGTTATATCAGGGGTGAGAATGGCTCTGGATTGTTACATGAGTATCGTGACCTTGGTTAACATGTCAGGGGTGAGCACGATCCTGGAATAGGGATAACGTGACCTTGGCACAATGTTATATCAGGGGTGAGCACGACTCTAGATTTTTACGTGGGTATCGTGACCTTGGTTAACATGTCAAGGGTGAGCACGACCCTGGAATTGGGATAACGTGACCTTGGCACAGTGTTATATCAGGGGTGAGCACGACCTGAGATTGTTAAATGGGTAGCGTGATCTTGGCATAGTGTGAAGTGCAAGATTTGTGATGATTGGTGTGATTGAGAATTATGATGTGATGACGATGCATGATTGATTGAAATACGATATGTTGAAATATTTATGAATATTAAGTTACCATGAGATAATATATTGTGTTTTCTTATGTGTTATATATATAGATGTTTTCTTTTCTCACCGTGCGATTTGTGGATATTTTAGGTGAGGAAGATCCGGCTACGAGTGACAATCAGAATGCTAACGGTTGAGTTGTGGGTATGCTCTGATATTGTGACATCGGGGCAGAGGATTTTCTTTAGGACATAAATTGTTATATGGAATTATAATTGTAAATATTATTTTCGAAAATCATTTGTAAACTCTCACGTTTCATTTTCATTGTCATGGTTGTTGAAGAATAATTTTGAAGATTCTCATGTGAACCCTTTTACCGAAACTGAAAATTGTTTTTGTTAAGTTTTCATTATTACAATACATGTGTTGGGGTAGTAAGGGTGTCACAGTTGTTGCTTGTACCCCCGGAATGGAGCAAAACGATCGGGTGCCCCCCTTTCTGGATCGTAAGTGCCGAAAGGGTCAGAAGGGGAAGGAGGTGGTTCGGGAGGGTCAAAAACCCAAAAAACTTAAGCAAATGACAATGCTCGAGATGACGACCTGGAACACCATCATGGTGCCCCCACTTTGATGTCTTGCTCCTTCTTGAACGAAGACGTCCCGGCTGATAGCTTGATCCGGCCAGACGCTCTTTCGCATCAAGGTCAGGAATATTTGGAATGGTTGGATACCGTGTCCAAGTGGAAGTACTTTTGTGAGGTTCAAGCCGATCCCTCGTGCTTTTCCATCATCTCGCGATGGAGCCAATCAGAGAGCTAATAAAAATGAGGCACAAGCTGGAACTAGCCGACAAGGCCTCTGTCGAAGCTCTTTCGGCGACAGAAAACTTGGTGGCAAAAAACAAAGAGCTTGCCATTGAGTTGAACTGACTAAGGTGTGAGAATGATAACGTCCGCCTGGAGCTCTAGAAGGCGTCGAACGAGGGGTAGGCCCATCTGGAGGAGGCCGAGCGGGTAAAGGCCGAACTGGCCAACTTCAAAGAGATGGTCAAGGATTGCATTGTGGCTCAACATGAAGCATGATTCCTCCAAGCTGTTCGGTAGGCGAAGTCCTTTTGTCATCTTCTAGATGACTTTTAGTTTGATATGGGCTGTGACTTTTACCAAGGCACCTTCATGTCATTTGGTCAGATGCTGGAAGGAGCCGAGCCCGATGCCGAGGCCCCTGCACCTGCCACCTTTGAACAGGTATTGAACGAGGACACTACCGCCAACCCAGAGGATGAAGGTAGAGTCAGGAACAATGATGAGGAGGAAGAGACTGAGAACCCTAATAACTAGGCATTAGTAAGGTTGGCAGATGGAGTTTTAGTACTTAGCTTTTGGTTGTTGTTGTTTTGTTGTTTGACCGATAGAGGTCTTTTGATTAGCAAATGTACTTTAGGGTCGATAGCGCCCTTTTTTCATTTGAAATGCAAAGTGTCTTGCTGAAAAATTTGTAGTGTTGGTGCCGAACGATGAGCATTGAGGTGCAATTTGAAATTTTGCTAACTGAATTTGATTGTGAACCATTGTGAATGTCGACTAACTAACAAGAATGAGTAAACATAAGGAAAATTCTAAAAATTCCATGTTCTTGGCCGAGCACAGGTTCGGTAGAAAAACTTGAGTGAAATCGAGTGGGTTACTCGGGAGGGGAAGCCTTGTTGAGAGAAGTCTGAAGGCACGTCCTTAACTGAGTGAGTGACTTGGGAGGGAAGCCTTTTGGAGTGAAATCGAAGGCAAGTCTTGAGCTGAGTGAGTGACTTGGGAGGGAAGCCTTGTGAGAAAAATCCGAAGGCACATCCTTGGCCGAGTGAGTGACTCGGGAAGGAAGCCTTGTGAGAAAAATTCAAAGGCACATCCTTGGCCGAGTGGGTCACTCAAGCGGGAAGCCTTATGAGCAAAATCCTAAGGCACGTCCTTGGTCGAGTGGGTCACTCGGGAGGGAAGCCTTGTGAGAAAAATTCGAAGGCATATCCTTGGCCAAGTGGGTCACTCGGGAGGGAAGCCTTGTGATAAAAATCCGAAGGCACGTCCTTGGCCAAGTGAGTGACTCGGGAGGGAAGTCCTGTGAGAAAAATCTGAAGGCACTTCCTTGGCCAAGTGGGTCATTCGGGAGGGAAGCCTTGTGAGTAAAATCTGAAGACACGTCCTTGGCCGATTGGGTCACTCGGGAGGTAAGCCTTGTGAGCAAAATCTGAAGGCACGTCCTTGGTCGAGTGAATGAATAGGGTGGTAAGCCTTGTGAGCAAAATTCGAAGGCACGTCCTTTGCCGAGTGGGTCACTGGGAAGGGAAGCCTTGTGAGGAGAATCTGAAGGCACATCCTTGGCCGAGTGGGTTACTCGGGAGGGAAGTCTTTTAAAGAGAATCCGAAGGCGCATCCTTGGCTGAGTGGGTTACTCAGGAGGGAAGCTTTTAAAGAGAATCCAAAGGCACATCCTTGGCCGAGTGGGTTACTCAGGAGGGAAGCTTTTTGAGGAGAATCTGAAGGCACATTCTTGGCCGAGTGGGTCACTTGGGAGGGAAGCCTTTTATCATCATTCACGAAATCGGTAAAGAAGAAAACATTGAGTGAGAGTGAGTTATACTTCATTGATTAGTTCCTCGTTAAAAACATTGTCGGCCAAAAGCCCTTTTCACTTTTTTATAAGGGGAAAAAAGACCAATCAAGGAAAAAAGTGCACTTTTGTGTATACATCAATACATATATTACAAAATCAAATTTCAACTATAATAAGTCTTCAAGTGTGTTGAATTTCAAGTTCTGGTGATGATTTTTCCCGAAAGCTCCTCGAGCTTGTACGCTCCGTTATGAGAGTTGTGTCAGATTCTGAATGGGCCGTCCCAGTTGGCTGCCAACTTGCCTTCTCGAGGGTTTTTCCTGGCTGACCCTTGGACTCTCCACACGGGGTCTCCTTCCTTGAACTCCCTCTTGGTGAGGGTGGAACTGAACCTTCGAGTCATTCTTTGTCTACAAGCATCTGCAACTATCCGAGCCTTGTTGCACACCTCCTCAATCGTATCGATCTGAGCTCAAAGAGATGTGTCATTCGAGTTTTCATCAAAGTGTAGCCGGAGGAAGGAAGGTTCTTCGACTTCAACAGGGATCATGGCATTAGTGCCATATGTTAATCGGAAGGGAGTCTCCCTTGTTATTGATTGAAGAGTTCACCTGTAAGCCCATAACACTTCCAATAGTTATTCGGCCCAAGCTCCCTTAGCTTCACCCAATCTCTTTTTCAATTCCGTGAGAATCACCTTGTTGGCGGCTTCGGCTTTCCCGTTTGATTGTGGGTGCTCGACGGATGTGAATCGGTGTCGAATGCCCATATCCTGCATAAACTTGTTGAGCTTTTGGTCTGTAAATTGAAGACCGTTATTTGTTATTACATCGTAAGGGATGCCGAAGCGTGTGACAATGTTCTTCCATAGGAATTTCTAAACATTACTTGCTGTGATGGTGGGGAGTGGTTCGACTTCGATCCATTTCATAAAGTAGTGAATGGCGACCAACAAGAATTTGCATTGGCCCTTAGCAAGGGGAAAAGGACCAAATATATCCATCCCCTACAAGGCGAAAGGTCACGGAAAACTGATACTGATGGAAATATGCCAAGGCCAAGGAATCCAAGAGGTGATACTTTAAAAGAACCAAGAGGAATGTGATGATGTCGAAGACCTTTTCATATATTGTATATAGTTTGTACATAGATTCCTTGTATAGGCTTATTTTTGCCTTTGTATTTGTGAGGCACTTTATTTCATTTTATTGATCATTGTATATTATTTCTAGGGTAGGTTACTCGGAGACTTTGACTCCATTTAACCTAATTTTGAAGTACTTTCATTTTCTTTTTTTTTCAGTAGTAAAAGTGGGGTGGCATTTAGCAAAGCTTGAGGGTGCAACTAACAATTGGGAAAGAATTGGGCCTAGGCAAAATTTTACATATTGGACTCATTTTCCTCCTAATTTTTCATAGGTTTGATCTAGGTAGGTCTCATCATTTTTGGATGGACCTAACTAGACCAAACCAAACATTTTTGAAATTAATTCAAGGAGCCAAAATGAGCCAAAATCCGTCTAGCTTGCCTTGCATTCTCTTTGGTCGTGAATTGCTTCTCCTTCTTCAAGCTTGGGAAACTTGTGCTACAAGCTTCTACTTAGGTTGCTTCCCAAGCAAGCTAAGTGAGAAGCTTGCTGCACAAGCCTCCTAACTAGCTTGGACGGTCAAGCCAACCAAATCATGGTTCACTTGAACCATGGTTAAGGTTAGCTTGCTTCCTAAGCTACCTCCTTCTATATATTTGTAACTCCAACCTTTTCCCTCACTTTGGATGAATAATAATCAGAATTTTCTCTCAAATTCTCTCTTCCATGGCCTTAGAATTTCGTGGAGAACTTTCTCCCCTAGGTTCCTTTACAAAGGTTTCCAACCTTTGTGCCTTGGTGCTTCAATCTTCTAGCTTCTTGAAGAAGCTACCGAACCTCCTTGTTGCTTCTCCACCATTGAAGCTTCTTCAAGGTGTTTCTCTCTTCATTGGCATGTCAACCTCAAGAGAAGAAAGGGATTGAAGGTGGAGAGTGAAGAAGAACATCAACCACTTCTACTCACTTCCATCATTTTTGGTATCTAGAGCCTTGGTGCTCTTGAGGCTATGTGTTCTTGTCTCTAAAAACTAAATTTGTGTTGTCTCATATTGCTTTACATGTCAAATGTTTGTTTCCTGAATGGATCTAGGTTTTCTACACATTTTGATGGATCCAAAATGTCACATGAGAATTGATTGATTCATGTTATTGCTTGTTCCATTACTCTTGAATCAATCCGGTTTTGTGCTTTAGGTTCTTGTGCTTGTGATTTTTATTTTTGCTTGAGTCTTGCCTATTCCTTAAATCTGAATCCGTGATTGGATTATACTAATGAATAACATGTGTTTTTGTTTTTGAATCGTAAGTTTTGTCTAGAGTCGTGTGTAGTCCTTTGTATGTCATAAATTCCTATACTAGCTTGTTGAACCTTAATTTTTTGTGTTGTTCTTGTGTCTATTGTGGTGCAGTTTTTGTGTTGTTATTCTTGTTCCTACCTATATGTGCTTTTGTGTTACATATTTGAGTTCCTAATTTGCTATTAGTTCTATCAAATTTCATTGAGTTAGATTTCTATTATGTTTCATTAAAAAAAGTTTGTCATGAAAATTGTTAAACACACTTCCTATTAGGTTTCCTTGAGTCTTTGTGTTGTGTCTGAAAATTGTAACACTTTTTAAAGCATAAAAACAGAGGCAAAATAGAGGTATAAGTGTGCTTAAAGCCTTGAAAAAATAAAAGAAAAGAGTGCTTGAATTTGACCTAAAAAGATTGTACAAAATTGTGAAGCACTAGAAAAAAAATTTCAATTGTGTACCTCTTGTTTTGTGAAATTTTTGGCAGAAGTTTTTACACATTATTTCTGAGACCTATACTTGTAATAAAAAGGCATTAAACTCCTAAGATTTCAAGAAAAAGAATTGAAAGAAAATATCAAAAGAAAAACAAAAGAAGAAACCAAGAAAAAGCCAAAAAAGAGTGAAAACTAGCGATAGCTTGGTGTGTTTACATTGAGTTTTCATTTGTGTGTAATTTTTCCTTATTTTTCTGTCCAGCCATAGCTTGGTGTGTTTACATTGAGTTTTCATTTTCTAATCTTAGATTTTGTTTTGGTAATCTACTCTAGTGCCATTGATAGGTCTTCCTTTGTGTGCTAGCCTTTCTTTGGTGCCATAATTTTTGCTTGTCTTTGATTGGAATTCTTTCTAGTCTTGTCTCATCTATTTCCACCACTTGGTGTAGCTTCTCCTAATTGTTCCTTTTCAGTTTTTACCATATAGTCCAGCAACTTAAGGTGTGTTGAGTGCTTCTTAAAGGTGTGGAATGCCAAGTTACAAAGGAAGCCAACTTTGGAAAGTTTTGTGGTGGCCTAGGAAGCTTGCTTCTCCATTGGAGGAAGGCTTTGGAAGTCCAAACACCTAGGAATAACCAACATCAAGGTTATTCCTAAGAGAAGAGTGACACACTTGTGAGGGCTGCAAGGATTGGTGGCTGAATTTGGAGATAAAGGAGCAACTAAATTTTTAGAAAATTTTTGTGAAAACTAGTGACTAGTTTAGAGACGCAAATTTGTTTGTCACAAAATTTCCCTTGATAAATCCATCTCTAAATTTGTCACTAATTTAGTAGCTGAATTTTGTTTTCTAAAATTTGGTGCAGCCACTACATTTCATTTAGTGTGAATTTACATTTCATTTGGTGTGAATTTATATTTCATTTGGTGTAAATTTATATTTCATTTGGTGTGAATTTACATTTCATTTTGTGTAAATTTACATTTCATTCCTTGTAAATTTTCATTTCTTTCATTTCTTGTACAAGGCCTTTTTAGGAGTGTCTTGGAGTGCCTTTGGTGCATTTCCATCTCTCCTTAGTGTTTTCTTGTTAGGGTAATCACGTTTAGTACTAGTGAGAGTGGTCCTTGGAAGTCCTTGGTACTTTCCAAGCTCTCACATAGGTTTACTAGTTTTAAAACGCCTAGTTTATGTTTTCTTGTCTTTAAGTTTTCAAGCAATTTATGTTTTAAGAAATTTATGTTTTCTTTCCATTTATGTTTTAAAGCAATTTATGTTTTCAAGTCTTGATTGCATTGCTTAATTGTACACATTAGGTACTTGCTTGTTATTTCTCTTTTTGAAAAAGAACTTTGTGAAAACATTTTTGTGTAAGGCAAAGTACAAGGGGGTTTAGAGATTTTTACTTGAAGATGCTTGGTTATTAAGTGGCACTTTGTAGCTCACCTCCCTCCATAGTTCAATTTTTACTCTTAGACCTCTAAGTGCCAAGTCTAGCACTTCAAAAATATTATTTTCTTTAAAAAACTATTTTTGTGTGAAAAGACTTTATGTTTAAAAATGTCTCAAACTCTAACTATAGTGAAAGTGATAGCTCTCCAAAAATCCTTTCTTACTTAACTAAAGAGCTAAAATCACTTAAACTATGGAGGAAACAAGAGTTCATTCAAAAAGAGAAGGAGAAAATTGAAAGAGAATGCCAACTTGCTTTCTTGGAAGAAGAATTGAGAATTCTTAAACAAGAAGAAGAAAAGCTTAAAGAAGAAATGAGAAAACAAAAGAGAAGAAGTAGGAGCTCTCATTCACAGTATTCTTCTCCCAATGAAAGCCTTAATGTAGGTAACCATTATCAACCTCCCCCTAGAAGAACTATTAAACCTAGGGAGATGGAGGTAGAACAACTCTTTGCTTTCCACAAGGTGAGTGAAGAGAGAAAAGTACCACTTGCAACCCTTAGCTTTCAAGGGCATGCAATGTATTGGTGGACCTCTTTGGAAAGAGAGAGGCACCTCCACAATGATCCTCCTATCCAATATTAGAATGATCTTAGGAGTGCTTTGAGGAGGAGATACATTCCCTCTTATTATGGTAGGGAGCTTATGAACAAGCTCCAAAGGCTCTAACAAAAAGATATGATTGTTGAACAATATAGGCAACAAATGGAGCTAACATGATGAGGGCATGTATTAGAGAAAAGGAAGCCACCACTATAGCTAGATTCCTAAGTGTTCTTGACTCAGAGATTAGAGACCAAGTGGAGCTACTACCCTACAGGGACTTAAATGACTTAGTCCAACTTTGTGTAAGGGTAGAACAACAAATGTTAAGAAAATATTCTTCTAAAAGAGAAAACTCCCACTCTAGATCTCATAAGAAAGACTACATGGAGGAGGAAAAATCTTTTGAAAAGAAAATTATTTTAGAACCCTCCAAGGAATTAGCTAAGAATAAAGAAAAGAATAGAGATAAGGCTAAATGTGCCATCACTCCACACACTAGCACAAAGACTAGTGATATCAAATGTTTCAAGTGTTTAGGGAGAGGCCACATTTCTTCTCAATGCCCTACAAAGAAAGTCATGATTTTAAGGGGGCATGACACTTATAGTAGTCAAGAAGATACTACTACCTCTTCTTCAAGTGAGAGTTAGGATGAAACAAGGCCTCAAGTGTCCAATGTGGAGTCAGTTTATCTTTATGAAGGAGAACTCCTAATGCTTAGGATAATCCTTAATAGTCAACCTAGTGGTACTCTATCTCAAAGAGAGAACATTTTTCATACTAGATGTAATGTTTTAAATAAAGCATATTCTCTCACTGTAGATAGTGGTTCATGGTTCAACTGTTGTAGCACTAGGTTGGTTAAAAAGTTTAGTTTAATTACTATGCCACATCCTCAACCTTATCATTTACAATGGCTCAATAAGGATGGAGACATAGTAGTTAACCAACAAGTGAACGTCAAGTTTTCCATTGGGAAGTATGAAGACCAAGTTTTGTGTGATATAGTACCAATGGAAGCTTGTCAGATTTTGTTAGGAAAATCATGGCAATTTGTAAAGAAAACTATACACAACGGTCTTGCTAATGAAATTACCTTCACTCATAGGGAAAAGAAATTTGTGCTTTATCCTCTCTCACCTCAACAAGTGGCTGAGGATCAAGCACAAATGAAAACCAAAAGAAAACAAGAAAAAGAAAAAAGAAATCACTTTTAGGGAAGAGTAAAAAGGAAGGTGTATCCTCTAAGGGAGTTATAACTAAAGAGAATTGTTTTATCACTAAAAATCCTACGAGAAATATTCTCTTTGTTCATAAAGACCTTAACTCTTTCCCTCATGTTGCCACTAGTCTGGAAGAGGAGATTCACAAATCCATTATTTTTAAAGAAAAAGAATCTCAACTTCAAGAATTAGTGAAGAAGAAGTGGACTTCACTTAGTCCTATTTCTTGTGATACTACCTTGGTGGTGCCAAAGGTAGATATCCCTTCTTTGTGTAGGACTCTTCCTACCGTAGTTGTCTTAATAAAGCACCCATTTCTTGGAATATATTATTTAGTGGATACAACATATGAGCCTTCAAGGTTCCTTGTGACAAATCCTTTCCATAACTATCCAACAAATAATATAATCCAAAATTGCTTAGGAAATTTTCTAGTAGTATTTTCATTATTTTCTAGGGAATTCCTAGGTTACCACATAAGGTACTTTAGGCAAGATGTTCTAGTTGTTAGGATTGAGTCTTTGGGATGTTACAGTCTTAGTTTTAGCACATTCTTAGGATTTAGTAATATATCTAGATTTTGTTTAAGAGATGATCCTATTCATTATCTTAGAAGGTCTAGTATCATTAATTTCTTTATTAGGTTCTATGAAAGGATTCCTCTTAGGATATATCTTTCACATGTTTGGATTAACAATGTCACCTCTAATGAATGTTATTATATATTTGTAGGTGTGGATGACCATCATGAAGACTCTCGGGATTTGAGGTCAAATCCTTCTCAAGAGGGAGGGGATGATGGAAATATGCCAAGGCCAAGGAATCTAAGAGGTGATACTTTAAAAGAACCAAGAAGAATGAGATGATGTTGAAGACCTTTTCGTATATTGTATATAGTTTGTACATAGATTCCTTGTATAGGCTTATTTTTGCCTTTGTATTTGTGAGGCACTTTATTTCATTTTATTAATCATTGTATATTTTTTCTATGGTAGGTTACTTGGAGACTTTGACTCCATTTAACCTAATTTTGAAGTACACTCATTTTCTAATTTTTCAGTAGTACAAGTGGTGTAACATTTAGCAATGCTTGAGGGTGTGACTAGCAATTGGCCCAGAATTGGGCCTAGGCAAATTTTACATATTAGACTCATTTTGCTCTTAATTTTTCATAGGTTTGATCTAGTTAGGTCTCATCATTTTTGGATGGACCTAACTAGACCAAACCAAACATTTTTGAAATTAATTAAAAGAGCCAAAATGAGCCAAAATCCTCCTAGCTTGCCTTGCTTTTCCTTTTTCAAGCTTGGGAAGCTTGTGCTACAAGCTTCTCCTTTGCTTGCTTCCCAAGCAAGCTAAGTGAGAAGCTTGCTCCACAAGCCTCCTAACTAGCTTGGACGGTCCAGCCAACCAAACTATGGTTCACTTGAACCATGGTTAAGGTTAGCTTGCTCTCTTAGCTACCTCCTTCTATATATTTGTAACTCCAACCTTTTCCCTCACTTTGGATGAATAATAATAATAAATTTCTCTCAAATTCTCTCTTCCAAAGCCTTAGAATTTCGTGGAGAACTTTCTCCCCTAGGTTCCTTCACAAAGGTTTCCAACCTTTGTGCCTTGGTGCCTCAATCTTAGCTTCTTGAAAAAGCTACCAAACCTCCTTGTTGCTTCTCCACCATTGAAGCTTCTTCAAGGTATTTCTCTCTTCATTGGCATGTCAACCTCAATAGAAGAAAGGGATTGAAGATGGAGAGTGAAGAAGAACATCAACCACTTCTACTCACTTCCATCAAGAATTGAAGACCGTTATCTGTTATTACAGCGTAAGGGATGCCGAAGCGTGTGACAATGTTCTTCCATAGGAATTTCTAAACATTACTTGTTGTGATGGTGGCGAGTGGTTTGACTTCAATCCATTTCATAAAGTAGTGAATGACAACCAACAAGAATTTGCATTGGCCCTCAACAAGGGGAAAATGACCAAGTATATCCATCCCCCATAAGGAGAAAGGCCATGGAGAACTGATACTGTGTAGTTCTTCGGCGATGCGTGAATGAGGTTTCCATGCTTTTGGCATTGGAGACATTTCTTAACGAAATGCCAACAATCACTCTTTAGAGTTGGCCAATAGTAGCCCGCCCTTAGCACTTTAGCCGCTAAGGTTCTTCCACCTGAGTGGAATCCGCAAATGCCTTTATGGACTTCTCTTAACATGTAGTTAGCTTGTATCAGATCTATGCACTTAAGCAATGGTGTTGAGAAGCCTTTTCGGTATAACTCTCCGCCTACTACGGAATACTTGGCAGCTTGGGTGTGAAGTTTTTTAGTAGCCGAAGCGTCTGTTGGTTCTTTGCCTTGTGAAATAAAATCGATCAACTCCTTTATCCACATTGTTCTGGGTTTGGTCATTTCAAGTTCGGCGATCGCGATACATTCAGTGATATCAACACTTGGTTGAGACAGCTCCAGGTGGAGAGTGGTCTTGAGCTGCCCTGGTTTTTGACTATTGCTAGCTAACAGAGCTAGTTGATCGGACCTCTCATTATTCTCTCTAGGCGCGTGCTTCACTTGTATTTCATCAAAATTATTGCACATGCTGCGAAAAAGGTGATAGTATTGTAGCAAATTGGCGTCTTTGACTTGAAAGTGGCCATTGACCTGTTCGGAGACTATTTTGGAGTCTGTCCAACAAATCAACCTTCTAACACCAACCTCTTGTGCCAGTCTAAGTCCTGCTAGTAGCGCTTTGTACTCGGCTTGGTTGATTGATGCCTTGAATGCAAAGTGTAGAGATTGTTTAAGTGCCAAACCTATGGGTCCTTCAAGAATTATTCCAGCCCTGCTGCCTCGGTTGTTAGAAGAGTCGTCTACGTGCATTATCCACGGATCACTCTCAAAGTGCCCCTCGGCTGTAGTTCTTTGATGAAATTGACCAAACATTATGACTTGAACAGACCCTTTAATTTGAACAAAATGTCGAATTCTGATAGCTCGATTGACCAAGCCATCATACGTCCCGCTAACTCGGGTTTCCTCAAAAGCTTGGTGATCGGATAGTCAGTGCACACTATAACCTGGTGGCTTTGGAAGTACTGCCAGAGTCGCTGAGTTGTGTGGACGAGTCTGAGTGCAACCTTTTCCAGGAGTTGGAATCTACCTTCTGACTCTTGGAGCATGCGGCTAATGAAGTAGATAGGCTACTGTGTCTCTCTTTCCTGCACCAATACTGCACTGATTGCTTCATTCAAGACACATAGGTACACGATCAGGTCCAATTGGGGATTAGGCTTGGAAAGAACCGGTGGTGTATCGAGTCTCTGTTTCAATGCTTGAAAGGCCATTTCACAACTTTCTGGCCAACTGAACTTGTTTACCTTTTTCAGCAACCCCGTGATCAGCTTTACTGTTTCAACCAAACATGGAAGGAATCTTGACAAGGCGGTGAGCTGGCCGGCAAGCTGTTGTACTTCTTTTATATTTTGTCAGCTCCTCATTCGATTACTGCCCGACACTTGTCTGGATTAGCTTCAATACCTCTTGCCGATAGCATGAAACTGAGGAATTTTCCCCCAGTTTTCCTGAAGATTCACTTTTTGGGGTTAAGTCTCATATCATGTTTGCGGAGTTGTTGGAATACTTCAGCTAGGTCGGCCATGTGTTTGTCAAGGTTACCCGACTTAACAACCATATCGTCTACATATACCTCCATGTTCTTGTCGATCTGGTACCAAAAGCTTTTATCCATAAGCCTTTGATAGGTAGCCCCCGCGTTCTTTAAACCAAAGGGCATCACTCGATAGTAGTAGTTTTCCGAGTCAGTGATGAAGGCCGTTTTCTCCTCGTCTCGCGGGTGCATCCGAAATTGATTGTATCCGGAATAAGCATCCAAGAAGGTCAAGACGTTGTGTCCCGACGCTCCGTCAACCAACCAATCAATGTTTGGTAGTGGGTAAGCATCTTTCGGGCAAGCTTTGTTAAGGTTGGTATAATCGATGCACATTCTCCATTTCCTATTTGAATTTTTGACCATGACCACATTCGCCAACCATGTTGTGTATTGCACCTTCTGAATGAACCGGGCGTCGAGTAATTTGGCGAATTCTTCCTTAACTTCTAACCTTCTGTCGGTCCCCATCTTTCTTTTTCATTGGGCTATCGGCTTGGCCTCCCGACAAACTGACAGTTTGTGGCACATGAAATTAGGATCTATGCCTGGCATATCCGAAGGGACCCATGCAAAAAGATCCTTGTTTTTTATGATTACCACACTCAATGCCATCTGATCGAGTTCTGCTAGGTCGATCCCAATGTATGTGACTTGCGACTTTTGCTCACCGATCTGCAAAGCCATCTTATTCTTTATCGGTTCCACTCGCTCATCGTCGTTTAATCTAGGGTCAAGATCCCACGCCAACAGGAGGGATTCCGAGCGTAGAGGAGTTACAACATTCACTCTTCCTGATCTTGGCTCTTCCTCTAGGCAGGTGATTCAAAAGCTGGCAAAGTAACACTCCCGAGATGCTTTCTGGTTGGCATGTATTGTGAGAATGTTTCCTGCCTTAGGCAGAAATTTCATGGCAAAATGTGGTGTTGAGACGATGGCCCCTAGAGCATTCAATGAGGGCCGACCAAGTAATATATTGTAAGACGTGTTGGCATGTACCACAATGTATTTTACTTGCACGTCTCGGTATTCCTTCTCATTGAAACAAAATCGAGTAAAAAGTTTGATGTATCCTTGGGTGCTGACCCTTTCTCCAGCAAAGTCGACGAGCGGTTCGTTGTAAGGAATTAATTCCTCCTCAAGGATGTCGAGCTGCTTGAAGGTATTCCAGTATAAGATATCGACTGAAATGCCCTGATCAACCAACATCTTTTTGACTATGCAATTATGTATTTCTACACTGATTACCATTGGGTCATCTTGAACAGGTTCGATACCTCATAAATCAGCCTCTGTGAATGTTATACTTGGTAACCTTCTGGTAGGCCATCTCTCAATCGCATGCACTGCCCGAACTGCACGCAAATGTCTTTTTTGGGCCGATGAGGTAGTGCCTCCTCTTGCAAACCCTCATGCAATCGTGTTAATGACACGTCTATGCGATGTTCGGGGTTCTTCTTTCCTTTCTCTTGATCAGCTACGCTCGCAGCGATGCCTCTCCGAGTGCTCTTTCCCATATTGGTCACGGTGTCGAGGCTGGTACCCAGACCGAGAACGAGATGAGGTTGGCCAATTGACAAAGTTTTGGAGTTGCCCTTGCTTTATTAAGTCTTCAATTTTATCTTTCAGGATCGCGCATTCCTCGGTTGAGTGGTCACGATTGCGGTGGTACCTGTAAGACTTGTTTGTGTTAGCACGTGGGGAGTTGAGGATCTCTTTAGAATGACCAACACCTATGATGCAAGGGCCTGTTCGAGCACCACTTCCCGACTTGCATGCAAAGGAGTGTATTGGAAGTACTTCAGACCACGTACGGGCCGATCTCGAAGGGTTATCTCTTTGTTACGACCCCGAAATAGTTGCTCCATCAGCTTCTCTGTCTTTCCCATATTTTCGGCTCGAGCTTGGTTGTGAAAATCAGCCAGCTCTTCTATTTGCATATACTTGTTCGCCCGCCTACACAAATTGTCCATGTCGATAGAGGGTTTCTTGCAAATGTTGTTGACGAAAGGCCCTGGTTTCAAAGCCGTAGTGAGATGGTGAAGTTCCACAGCTGGGCTAAGATCTCTAACTTCTAGTGATGCCTTGTTGAACTGATCCATGAAGGTTCGGAGGGACTCCTTCTTTTCTTGTCAAATGCTGACTAGCGACAGGGATGTCAACTGGTGTGGCCGACTGGTGGAAAATTGAATAGTAAATTGAGAAGACAAAGTGTTGAAAGAGTCGACTGAGTTGGGAGGGGGTCGAGGGAACCAACTCAACGCCCTACCTTTAAGAGATGTCGGAAAGATTCGGCATAGAGCAACGTCATCTGTGGTGCTCAACGTTACTTGTGTAAGAAAAACGTCAATGTGCTCATTGGGATCCGTCATGCCATCATACTTGTCTATCGGCAGAGACTTCTAATTGTCTTGCAAGGGCGATTGCATGATGGCCGGGGTGAAAGGGTGTCGGTGTGAACCAATTGATAGAGGGCTGGTGGATCGCCTGATTGTCAGCATAGCTGATTAAAACTTTCTTGGTGCCACAACTGAAGCATGAGGAGCCGAAGTATGGATTTCCTGGGATTGGAAAGATCCTTGTGTCTACGTATGGGTTAGTTGAATGGGCTTCCATGAAGGGTCTTGGTTTTTTAGTGCTACATTTTTTGCTTTCAGGGCCAAAAGTTCCCTAGCATCTTTCTCCCTTTGTTGTTTCAAGGTAACCATCTCTTCCTTCAACTGTCGAACAGTCTTGGAAAGATTCGTTTCATCGACAACCTCCACATGGTCCTCTTCTCCATCGAATTAGTGGTCTACCGTGTTCGTCTTCCTTGTTCTTGCCATCGCTCTAACTTGCTCTGTTAATCTTCACAAAACTCTCGGTTCGACGCCACGGTGGGCGCCAAAATGTACCTATCTGAAGGGCACATTAGTAATCTTCTCGTACTCTGAAGGCCGAACAAGAGCTCCAATCAAATATTCTGGTGAGGGGGAGGGTACCTGCAAAAGGCACTCCGACGCTCAAGTTAGGACAAGCACAAATATCGATAGTAATTAATGAACAGTGAAGTTACCTCGAGATGCAAACTATTTATAGTGACATTAATGGGCCATGCCTCTATGGGCCATGTGCTAGATTTACCGAATTAGGTAATACGCTCTTAATCGTCTTACACGAATGATTAGCCTCTAATCACTATTTAAGGGTCACTTATCCTGAGTCATTCCTTAGGTCCTTTCGACTGTTGAGAGTGCTAATTAGGGTCGGCAACCAGAAACAGTCTTTTTGAGTCCCGACTACCTTAGTAATATGATTCCATTCGGTCCTCGACTAAGCTGAACAAGTATGACTCTTTCCAGCCCTAACAATCCTGACTTGGTGGGTTGTGTCGGCATTCGGCTATGCTAACACACCCTCGAGGCTACCCTTACTTGATCATTATATCATGCTAAAGGGAAAGGTCGATCCAAAGGGCATGACCAAAAAGTCTTACTCGTATAAATTGTATAGTTATGTAGAAAGTAATTTTTTAAAATAAAAATTAATTCATGTTTTTACAATCTCAAACTAACAATGGCAAAAGTGAAATATCTTTTCCATCATACAAATTGGATAAGGTAAATTTTGACGTAAAATATATTTTTTATACTATAGTGATTATTTGACATTTGATATTGCATTGTTTTGTTCATACATTTGATATGGTATACATAACACATATGATTCGTTATATAGTTTTTCCTTCGGTACAAAACATTATTAATTAAGTATTATCTTAAAAAAATTATATTAATTATACTTTTTTTTAGAACAGATTGTGGAGAACTCAAGCCAACAATTAAGAATAAAATCAATAAAAATCGGCTTTACATTATCAAACTCAATAGTTAATCCATAAGGTTCAAGATCAAGAATCTTTTTGTACCACACCAACCCCATTACAATCAATCGTAAACCACCAAATCTAATGTCAAATTAAAGTTTGTTAAATGGATACAGCAAAAATCACGAAATTTACTTCCAAAGGCATTTTTCACGTCTCATAATGTAAAATGAATCACCATAGCATATAAGAGAATAATATAAATATATCATATAGGTCTGGAGAACATTTTTTTAACTTTTACACTCCCTCCTCCTCTAAACACTGGTTTGAGCATCAAAAATCTTTACAGATACACTATCAAAATTTAGCTTAAACTTGAGAAAACTTGAGAAAATTTAATTCTAAACAAATTTTATGTAAATTAATAGATACTTTTTATATTGCGCAATTTTTTTAATTAAGAAAACTACTTGTGACCTTTTATATAAAAAAAAATTGGGTATATATATATATATATATATATATATATATATATATATATATATATATATATATATATATATATATATATATATATATATATATATGTTTATCCTTATTATAAGAAACAATCATTTTGAGATATATCAATTAAAATTTTCTTTTTATACCCTTAATTCATTGTAAAGTTTATTGACTAATTTTTATTTTTTTAAATAATAATTTTATTAATGATCATGAATTTAATTTTTTATTTCTAAATTAACCATAAAATTAAATAATTTAAGTGATCAAAAAAATTAATGGTACTATTGTAATTCAATGATTTTTCCCAATATATATATTCTTATATAGGCTAATGAATGCATTACTTTCATAAAGAGAGAGAGTAACTAATTAGACAAATTGAAAATAAACCTTCGAGTGTATTCCATCTTCAAAACAACAAAAATAAAAGGTTGAAGGTTTATTTCGTATTATATATTATATACGAGCAGTTAGGTAAATTGAAGAAAATAACCTTTTCCTTAATCAAATGTGACTTTTGATGTAATGTCAAACTTCATATGATTTAATTCAATCTAATAAACATAGTGTGGGTCAAGTTATTCCATGGATGTTAAATCAATGCAAAATCACATATTAGGGTTTTAGCTAAACATGTCAATTGCCCAAATTAGGCTGCACTCTGTGAATCTGGATTGAGATGTTTGTAAGTTGGTTCGGACACTGCATAATCTAAAAAAAAGAATATGATAAGATTTGGTTATACCTAGCTTTCCTCAAACACGAAGCGTCACAAATTTGCTTAATGCAAGATATACTCTCACTGTTAGTGACATCACCATCACCCCTCATATACTTTAATTTATTGTGGTTGTGGAAAAATAAATTTATCCATGAAATTGAAATAGAAAATGGCTTTCCATGACGACTTGGATGAAGAGCTTGATGTGATCAACTCGATAAGGTTTGTCATGTGTGCATTGCAGAGGTCTCCTCGGACACCAAATAATCACTATGTTTGGTCTCTAATTGGTCACTGTTACTAATATTTATATAAAGTGACCAAAAACAAAGAATATGGCCTTCCATGACATGGACCATCACATTTTTTTCATTCCACTGGGTTTTATAGTGCCGCCCAGCCGAATAATGCAATTTGCGATTAATCAAATCTCCAAATTAGATACTATGATCGTTAACGCGTGCTGCTTTCAACACAATCTGAGAACAATGCTAGCATCTACAAAATTAAATATCATTTTGTGAATCAACTAATACCATACTATTTCACATCTTACTAACAGTTTTAAATTCAAATTCTGGATATATAATTATATCAATGATGCAGTGAAAGAACTTTGTTTCTCATGAACTCAGAAGATTATCTTTGGTGGATGAAATAAAATAAAAATAAAATGAAGAACATTTATAACAGATGTGTGCAAGAGCATAATATATTGAGACTGAAAATGATTAGGGAATGAACCACGCACCTTTCAATTGCCGTCCTAACCAACATTGTATCCTAAACAAGTCTCCACTGTCAGCAAAAAATATTTAATGGCAATATAAATATATAATGATACATATATTTTAACTTGGTTATGCAAAATATCTAGCGATGCCGTCCTTATAACTTAAGAAGCTCTTAATTTTAATGTCTCAATCAGATCATATCTGTTGCTTATTCACATGACGCAAATGGTTCGAATCCTACAGCTTTGCAACAAAATAAAGATCTGGGAGAAAGAAATTGTAAGCCATTATTGTAATACTATATTAGTTTGTTTTATTATTCATATATAGTATAACTTTAGACATGTAGTTGTCTTTCATTTGCATCAATGATCAACCATTAAATTTTATGAGTTCACCCCAGCAGAAATTCAATAAATACTTAGTTCTGATAGATATAACTTCTTAGCTAATTTTGGTATTATTCTTTTTATTTCGATCATTTGTTTAACAGAGCTTTTTATTATTATTATTATTAAAGATCAACTCAAAGATGAAACTCTAATTTGAATTAAAAAATATTACTAAGAAATTTTAAAGAATAAGTTTTGTCTTTTGTTAAATCTGCTTGGTACAAATTGGACAGTTACAGCTAAAATAAAAGAGTTGTTGGTTATATATATAAAAGGTTAAAAAATTATAAAAATGAATAAATAAATGAGGTGTGATTGTGGTTTTTTCTTGACATGAGATGGATGGATACTTTGTAACTGTAAACACAGATGATGACTGCAAGTCAACGACATTTGTTTAAGCTGACGGTTTTGTGTTCAATTTCGGCCACCAACAGTTCCTGCTTATAGTCATAAGCAATATATTAATAAATAATAAATAAATTTTAATTATTTTTATAGCATTTTAATAATTCTCATAATTTAATCAAGAAAATAGTATATAGTTATATATTCTTAACAAATTAAAAATATATTATTAGAAAACTTATAAAGAGGATTTAAGTTTACCTAAATATTCTCTATCGAAAATCTCCTTTAAAGAACAAAACTCTTCCTATATTCTTTAATAATATTATTTAATGTTCATTCAAATGAATTTGGGCTCAAATTTCTTTAAAAAATGCTAAATTTATTTTAATATTCTTATTTTACCACTTTCTTTATAATTATTAGTTGAATTTCGTTAAAATTTATAAATGTTTAGATTTCACATATCTTTTAATAAATTTCTCTCTTGATTTAATAGTAAAACTTCTATAAATTTATAATTTTCAACTAATAATAGATAATAATGCATTAACAAGGGATTGGTAAGAAGAATATTACTAGTATTTTTTCAATTAAGATATTAAGTTTGAGTCTAATAAATAAAAAAAAATTCTCTACTCCTTCACATATAAAAGGCATACGGATGGTTAATTGCTTCAAACATCTTTGTTGACTCTTAGAAAGTTTTATCAAAGGTTTACAATAATTATCTCAAAATTCATATCAATAATCATTTTTCCTGGTTGACAACATTAAAAAAATTCCTCCAACAAAAGCTTAAAAAAAAAGACACATTTCAAGTTTTCAACAGACAAGATTAACTTTTAGTAAAATATAAAGCGATGTA
Source organism: Cajanus cajan (assembly GCF_000230855.2). Lineage (NCBI taxonomy): Eukaryota > Viridiplantae > Streptophyta > Magnoliopsida > Fabales > Fabaceae > Cajanus > Cajanus cajan. Next base: position 48,032,847 of record NC_138525.1, read on the forward strand.
GAAATACTAATAATGAATTTAATGGTAGAGCTGCACTTTAGTATATGACTAATAAAAGAATAAATAAAGAAAAAAGAAGATTTGAGTTTAGAAGTAAAGAATCTGAAAACCATCATTATCGAAAGGATAAACCGCAATAACAGTAGTTAGGAGCGATGAACACAACACGCATGTGAAAAGCAGAGAGTTATGTTATTAATAAAAAATCTGCAACGGACATATGATGGAGACAAAGAGAAGGTTGAATTAATCAATCGTAGAATGTTAATTAGGTACTCATTCAATATGGACTTTTCAATGTGGGTGTCGGCATGCTAATACTAATTATTTTCATATTCATCAATACTGCTCTCATTTTAAGTTGAACTTGATCCAAAAACCTACCTTTGCTTGAGTTTAGATTTAGATTTACTTTTTTATTTGTAAAAGTAGAGACATCATGAGTTTGTGTCACGTGTGATCTAAGGAATATTTTAATTAATGTTTTAATCTGTCTAATATAAATATTAAATATTTATTATATATAATTTAAATAATCAACTTTTATATATTTAATACAAATGTTTTTACTATATTAAAGTGATTTTAGAAATTTTTTTTAATGAAGCAAATTTTTAAGAATTTTTATTTTTAATTAATTCAAATTTTTAAGCATAATTATTATGAATTAAATTTTAATGTTTTTAAAATAAATAATCAATAAATAAAAATAATATGTGTTGTAATATAAATTATTTATCATAAATATAAAAAATAATTTATATATTTAAAAATATCTATTTATATAAATTTTAAATATAATTTATATATTAAAATATAATATTTATTTTTATATATATAATTTATTATAAAATTTAATTAAATTTAATAAATAATTAGTATGCGCATTACTCACATTAAACTAGTGTTTAAAAACTCTTTTATTAAAGAAAATAAATTTAAAATATTCTCAATAAAATAATATGAGAATAAATTCTTATATTTAGTAGAAGAGAGTAAAAATACTTTTGAAAATATAATAGTTTAATTTTTCATCTATTGAAGCATAATTGTCTTAAATTTGAGCACCAGTATTTATACCATGTGAATCTAACTAACTTTGGTGGTGTCAACATACATGACCTCTACGATATCGTTTCTAAGAAAAAAGATTTTTCTTGAATTAAAGATGAAAAAGTGCTTTTATGGATTTTAATGTACAATTATGAATATTATTTGTTTAGGCAAATTTATTTGCAAATATTTTTAGAAGAGAAAAATAAGAAGAAAAAAATTAAATAAATTTTGTTATAACCTGAAATTTATTTATATAGAAGTTAATTTGTATGAATTTTTTATATATCAATTTTTTTAAAATATTATTTTTGTAATTTATGTATAAGTTATTTTTTTACTTGAAAAGAAACTTATTTCAATTTTTCATTTTATCTTTATCTCATAAAAAAGTATTTATGAGAAAATTTATTCAAATAAACCTATTAATATATAAAATCAAAGAAAAGTCATTAGAGTTAAGCTAGTTATTAGGTAGTTAGAGTACATGTATGAAAACTTATATTTTCATAAAATATATATTAAAAGAATGAAAGAAGAAAAACTGTTACTTTATACTTTTAAACTTTCCAATTAAAATTCAAACATAAAAGTGCTTAAAAAGGATAATTAAATTTCTAAAATATTTTTAATTTTTAATTTTTTAATTTTACATCTACAATATTTAATTTAGTACTTTTTTTCACACATCTTCTCTCATTTTTTAAATTTTTATATACACCCTCTTACTTTTCCTTCATCTACCTATTTTGGTAGCATGTGAAAATTAAAATAAAAAAAAAGTGTTTGAAAAAGGAGAAGAAAGTAACAAATTAAAAGTTAGAGGTATAAAATTAAAAAACTTTTTAAAAAAACCTACAATATTTTATAATTTTGTTTAAAAAATAAAGGAAGTGTACTTATAAAAAAAAAAAAAAAAGTGTATATATCTTGAGCCGGTTCAATCTAAAATTTTGTATGCTGATGTAGTCTGGAATCTGGATCCAAAGCAGTGAGTAGGGCCTAGTTTTTGGGTATGGTCCATTTGGACCTTAAGCTTGTTTTTGGGCAAGTCCTGAACAGAAACCATGCTTTTAGACTCTTGTATTCCTTTTAGAATTTGTTAACTTACATTCACATTTTTTTTAGAATAAATAACTCAGCAAATTACATTCGAATACATTTTAAAAATATTATAATTATAACTAGTTAATATAATCTATTTAAAAAAAATGGGTATTTATTGACAAATCTTTCAAGTATTTATTGACTCACATCCTCTTGTCTTTTAGGAGAAAATTAACAAATAATTGTGCATTTTAAAAAAATTTGTAGTTATAATTTGGTAATTTACTCCTAAAAAAATAAGTGGATCACACATTATTAATTTAAATATTATATTGATAATAATTTATAATTAATTGAAGATGAGAGGCCAAATTACTCCAAAACTAATTTTGAAAAAGTTATCTATTTTCATCCGTTATTTTCTTTTAATATAGTAGTTCTAATAAGTGATTTTCATAGATTAAAAAAAGTAAAAACAAAAAGTAATTATTTTAAAGTCTCTTCTTACTTGGGATAGAAACTTCTACATTAACAATACATATCTATCAAACTTTTACTGTTATTTCACTTATTTGTTTTTAATATAAAATATTATAATAATTACAATGATTAAACCTAAATTTTTATATATTAAACTAATTTTACTACAAAATCAATTTTTAATGATTTGACTATTATTTTGTTCGAATACAAATTTACACATATCAACGAAAGTATATAAATCTGTATGAGCTATATCTTTTCTTTCCAAATGGTGCAAAGTTAGTTTTGCAACGAATGTAAGGATAACATTTAAAAAATAAAGAAAAATTTGATGGAAAAATTAATATAAAACAATTATAAATAATTTTGTAAGTCAACTTAAACTTAAAAATTAATAAGACTCTATTTAATTAAAGATTTGTTAATATAAGTACTTTTTTAATCGATTACTCGATTTGATCTTCGGTTAGAATATGATCTAATTAAAAATTTGTAAAATGATTTTATATTTGTTTAAGTTAAAGTCTAATCCTATTTGACCCTTTATCTTACACAGAATTAATTTACTTATGCAAATTTAAGAAATATTTCCTTTTAAAGTTGTTTTTTATTAATATTAAAATGTCTAAGATAAAATTTATCAAAAATTTAATCAAATTATAATTGATTATGAATTTCTTCGTATATTATTTCGAAAAGAGTTTTAATACAATTAGAAACGTTACACCAAAAACATCGATAACGTTTATTTTAAGGATAGACAATATTTAAAAATTGTTTTCTATTGACATAATGCCTATTATAATAGAGAGCATTTCTAAAAAAGCTGTTATCAAAAGATAGAAAACGTTTCTTTTGAAGTGTGCTCTCTATATGTAAGTACTTATACGACACTTTTTCAAAGTAGCGCTCTCTATTTTTAAATGTATAGACAAACACTTTGTAGATAAAAAAAATATTATTTATGTACATGAAGATAAAAAAACATCTTGTAGAAGAAGTGTTTTGAAATCATAGTTTCTCTTTGAGCTTGGTAGACTTGTATAACCTTAATTAATAAAGAAAAATACAATATACATCAGTATATATATATATATATATATATATATATATATATATATATATATATATATATATATATATATATATATATATATATATATATATATATATATATATATATATATATATATAGCAAAACACACAAAATGTCAATCATGTGTATATTTTTACATATCAAACAAATTCTTCCAATCTTGTCCCATATTTATGTCATTCTCCAATGGATCAAGATATTGAATTATCTCCATTTTAAGGTTAATTTTGAGCAAGACCCAATGTTAGCTAAAAAATGAAATGAATCAACAAATTTAAATTTCATGTAACTTTCATAATAATGCATCGTTAATAAAGTTAGAAAGAAAAAAGTCTTACCGTGTATTGCTTGATGCAAGAACAAACTTATCAAGTACTTCATTATCAACAAAAAAAAATACTAATTATTTTTTATATTTGTTCTTTCACAGAGAATTCATGTGTTATTATTTGAGGGAATAAATAAATCATTTGATTTGGCTTAACAAATATGTGATACAACGACTTTATAAAAGAATATATATATATATATATATATATATATATATATGAATTAGTAATATCATAAACAAGCTAATGAAAGTTTAGAAGTTAATATAAGAAGAATAATTCATGCACACTAATGTACGCTCATGCATAGGTTTAATGAAAAGAAGATAAATTTATAAAAATAAAAAAAAAAATAACTTTCTAAATATTTTTTATATCTCATTTAGAATATTATAAATAAATAATCATGAAAATGAAATAAAAGAACAGACGATATCATCATAATCCCCTTAAAATCAAAATATTTATAACTCCCTAATTTTCCCTCTAAAATACACCTTTGTTTTGAAGGAGACAAATTTTAAAAAAGAAATATATATCACCATACTTGAAAAAAAAAAAACTCTAAAACTACAAAAATAAGAAAACATCCTAAACAAACTTTTCTTACGAATAAAAAATGACCAAATGTAAAGCCATAATAAATGAATAATAATTAAATAATATCTAATATTTATTAATATCTAAATAGAGAGCAACCAATTAAATATAAAATATTATAACTAACTAAAACTAATAACGAGAAATGTATCAAAATTCAAAAGTTTAATACATTTTGTTATAAAAAATATTGTGACACCCTCTACCCCACATACATAATACACAATAAATATAAAGTACATTCCTAAGTAAATAAAACTTTCTTAATCAAAACAAGGTTCCAAAACACATAGATAGAGAATTCAAATTCATATTTCACAAATCATAGTCCAATGCGAAAATAATGACAAAGTAAAACATTAATCTTTCCAAAACACAATAACAGTAATGAAACTCCTATGCTAATCCTAACTAAGCTTCGATGTAACATGTCCTATTAGAGCACACCTCACAATGAGAATTAAACATCATCACCAATAACTTCATGTTGATGATCTCCTACAACACAATAAAAATACACGTAGAGCAACAAGGAAGTAGGAAACATCTCACTCTAGTTCAGATGTAGAAATAAATGTTAGGCAACACACATAATGATAACAAATACCATACAAGTTACACATAACCAAGTTACCAAGCACAACTCTCAAGTTATAGATACATTAGAACACATGCACATTCACTTATCATGTAATGCAGGGTCGTATATAAGAATTTTGGGGTCTTAGGCAAAAGTTATGACAGGAGTCTATGTTAATATAACCTAATATTTTTTATGTTATTTTTCTGGTTTTTTGAGAGTTTTTTACTCAAATATATAATATTATTTTAATTTTTTTTTACCTAAATAGCAACTGTGCAAATTTATTTCTCCAACTAGAATCATTTACTATTCACGTTCAGAATGGCCCGTTCTGGTTCCATTTTTTATGTGCTAATTTTGAATCAGGAACGGCCCGTTCTGATCCATTTGTCATGTATTATTTTTAATCTAGAAAGGCCCGTTTTGGTTTCAGAACGGCCCGTTCTGAACGTGAACAGTAAATGGTGCTAGTTGGGAAAATAAATTTGCACAGTTGCTATTTGGGTAATTTTTTAAAAAAATAGTATTATTTGAGTAAAAAACTCACTTTTTGAGCTGCAAATTTATTTAAAGTTTTATAATCAAGTAATTCTAACATCTCACTCTCAATAAATAATATAGCTAACACATTCAATCTATCTTGTAACATAGTTGATTTTAAATATGATTTAATCAATTTTAATTTGGAAAAACTTATTTCAGAAGTCGCAATAATTACAAGTAATGTTAATAATATTCTATAAACAATGTATGTATTTGGAAAAGAACATGATATTTTTATATAATTCAATATTTTTAATGGTGTGTTAATTTCATTTGTTAGAATTTCTTTCAATAACTTTAATTCTGAAAATAAATCAATACCATCAATATCAGAATGGTCCTCAAAACTCAAAATCTTTTCAAGATTGATACAATATTTTTTCAATTCATCTTCCCCTAAACTTTTAAATTTATTTGAATCAAATAAAAAATCAAACATGTTTTCATATTCTAAAACTTGTTCAAATCGACTCTCAATAGAAGAAATTGATTGATCTAATATATACAAAAATAATTATTGTGAAAAGAATCTTCAATAAAATGAGCTATTTCATCATTATCAATGTCATCAAAATCTTTTTTCTTATGAATCTTACATTTTTTTATTGAACTTAGGCTTTATATCCATTTTAATAGCCATTTCTTTGGTGGATTCTAATGCAAATGCAAAACCATTTTTCCTATAATTTTTTAATTTTAATTTTTCAATTCTTTTTTTTTTTTCAACTTTTCAAAACTAGTACATACTTTCTATTTGACATATTTTACTGATTGGCTAAAATAAAAATAACAAGAAAAATAATTTTTAAAATTAAAAGAAGATAACAATGAAATAATAAAACCTGAAAAGTGAAAAATTATATCTACGAATGAAATTTTCATTAAGTTATGGCTATGCACTATTACAACTATGAGTATTCAAAACCGAAACCATAGTGACATCACTTTGCGAGCACCTACAATGATAAATAATAAAAAAATGAGATCTAAAAATTGTAATTTGTAAATAAAAGTACTATACTAAATTATTTTTTCTTATGCATTAATAATTAATTTACAATGTTTTAGAAGGGTTTGATCCTAGCTTTTCAAAGACACGCAGGAAATCATGGAAAGAAGAAATCTTGTCACAATGACAAACTTCAATTTCAATAAAGAAGAATATGTGGTACTGATCCCTGGGATGACCCATGACAAATTCATAATGCAATATCATGCAAGAAGTGCATTACAATGGATTGTTAATGGTGATAACTAAGAAAATGCGTTGATGTTATTGAACCAACACCCACAATTATACTAACTTAGCACTTTTAAGGATCTTATAGAGTAGGAATCAACCTAGAAAAAAGGTATAGTAGGACCGTATTGCTCCCAATCAAGCTCTCAAATTAGACACGAAGAAGGAATTGAGAATGAGAATGGAGAGAGAATGAGAAAGAGATAGACTAGAGAGGAAACAAAGAGGTTGAAAATGTGTCATCTGTAAAAGACAAAAGCAACTAGTGACCGTTAAGTGTTGAGTAACTTTTCATTTACAAAAACTAATAAATGGGTTGTGGTCATTTAAGTAATTTTAATAATAAGAAAATAAGAGATATAAAAAATATAAGATGTGTCTTATAAAATATTGAGCCTTAACTCAAATATTATTAATTCTTTAAAAATTAATTTATATCAATAATACTACTATTAAAAAAATTTGGAAGCCTTATAAATTTGGGGACTCTAGGCATTGTGTAACGTATTTAGTAGACTGGAACGGGGCGTTCCTAGATTGGAACGAACCATTCCAAACTACTAAAAGAAGGGTAATTTAGTAGCCCAGAACGGGTCATTCCCAAACTGGAACGGGCCGTTCCAAACTACTAAATAAGCCTATGAATCTTGAACTGGAACGGGCCATTCCAAAATGGTCATTATGACTTAAATTCCACTCTAGAATGAACTATTCTAATTTTAGAACGGACCGTTCTAGACGTGCCAGAATGGGCCGTTTTGGTTTTAGAATGGGCCATTCTGCATGTGAATTTTACACATGATGAAGGAGCCCAGAACGAGCCGTTCCAGATTTGGAATGGGTCGTTCTAGCCAGTTCAGACTTCTATAAATAGAGATTGTGGGAAGTTGAGGAAAGTGGAGGTTTTAGAGAGAAGTTCTAGAGAGAAGGACTCTGGACTAGAAAGTTGTTTTTGGAGAGTTGAAGTTCAAGAGTCAAGTTTTGGAGGATATTTCTTCTTATTGTTCTTCCTTTCAGATTCTTGGCTTTTAGAGCCAATCTTCAGGTAAGGGAAGCTAGATTGTAAAGTTGTTGGTTGTATGTGAGTTGAGAACTCATTTGGGTGCTTAGGTTGATTAGTATTGTTTGGGTGTGTAAGTTGGCATGATACATGGGTTGTAAATATGTAGTATGAGTTGTGTTATGTGATGAAAATATTGTGTGGAGCTAATATATGATTAAATATTTATTAATGATGTTGTTGGTGATGCTTTCATGATGAAAATGGGATGTAAATGAGATGCATGTTGTAGTTAAGTTGTGAAGTTGTTTACAAGTTGTGTGTTGATCTAAGATATTGTTGAAGCTAGTTGAAATTAAGTTGATAAGGTTGCTATATGTTATGTGTGGACATGTTTATGTTGTGAAATATGATGAGATGTTATTAGTAGACTGTGTTGTCAAGTTGTTAGAGAAGAGTTGTATGTGGCTATAAAGTTGTATGTTGTGCCATGTGTTGAAAAAAATATTATTTTATGATTGAGTTGTAAATTATGAGTTGAGCTAATAAGCTATTGAGTTGTTTGTGGTCTTTAAAGTTGAAATGAAATGTTGTGTTGTTAAAATTTGTTGTTAAACAACGTTGATGAGTTGTTGTGCTGATATACCATGTTGCTTAAGTTGAAAGTTGATTGAGATGATGAGTTGAAAGTTGTGTGTTGTTTAAGTTGAAAGTTGATTGAGACGATGAGTTGAAAGTTATGTGTTGTTTAAGTTGTTAAGCTGAGCTGTGTTTTTGAGTTGTAAGTTGATTCAGTTCTGATGATAAGTTGTTGATCACTAGGACTAGAGGAGATATTTTCGAAGTTGCTCATCCTATTGTGCGGATCGAGATAGTTGTGGTGCTCTAAGAGCCCAATTTGTTGAAAACCCTCCTTAGGAAGTTGTCCCTTGGAGTGGACGTTGTGTTGTTCTCCTCTAGGACTTAATTGGTCCCGTGTGTGGGCAAGGTCGAGGCACACATGTACAAAGTGACCACGGTATAGGGGCAAGGTCGAGCTATACTGATTAAAAAGCGACCACGGTATAGGGGCAAGGCCGAGCTATACCGATTACAAGAGGCCAATTTGAGTAAAGTATGAAGTCGGGAACTTAGTTCCTAACCGAGTACTATACTTCCTTGTTTAAGTGGCAAAGTCTGAGAAACCATTATTGTGTTGTGAATTGATATCCAAATTTGCTTTGTTGTCGGTTCGGTAGGACCTAGCCACTTAGACTACTTACCATGTTGTAGGAGATCTCCGAGTTTAAATGTGTGACGACGCATAAGTTGTTGATGAGTTGATTTGTTGTTGATATGAGTTGTATATTTGTTGTTGTGTTGTTAAGCTGTGATTGTGTTGTATGTTGACCTTGTTGAGGATGATGATAGTGCTGTTATGTTGTAAGTTGTTTTTAAACATGTGTTGTTGAGTGATGTGTAATACATGTGTTAGTTGTTGTTATGATGAATATGGTAACTATTCCAATGGTTTGTATAGTAGTTGTGTTGAAGTGTGGATATGTGGAACCAAGTTGAAATGATGTTAAGATGTATAGTATATATGTTGTTTGTCTAATGTGTCGAATGCGAAGATGATTATATAGTTGTTATGTTGAATATTAAATTATTATGAGTTGTTTATTGTCTCTAACTTACCCTTGCATGTTTCCATGTGGTTTGGACTGCGATGATCATACGTTGTATGGGAGCAGGGCAGGGATAGACTGGAGATAGCTGCTAGAGGCCACAGGAGGTGCCTGGAGATGGATTTTTTTTGTAGGCTACCTTACAGTAGCATATTTTTTTGTATATAATTGGTTGACGTTGGTTGCTTGATTAGCAATTTGTGTTGTAAATATTTTATTATACTATTTTAGTATATATATTTCAGTAGTGTGTAGTGTTGTTTCGTAGTGTGACGGCCATGGCGGGTCGTTACACATTGACCTTAATTGCCTTATTGAATATCCGGCCTTGATGCAATGATGTCATGGACTCGACTCATAAATGCATGCATGTGGTGCCATACGGAAGTTTCATATTTCTCATCACTGGTATGCTACTACAACAACATACTTGGGGGCACGTTCATTCATAAATACATTACTGGTGACCCAAGATACACCTATAATAGTTCAATACATCTCTGGCATGCAGCCTATGCGGCACAACTGCAATAGCTCAATACATCACTAGGTGATAATTTTCTTCATATATCGACCAATATAATATCTACAATCATTTCCATTTGGTTGATTCAAACACTATAAAACCAAAATCACAAATATCACTATAATTAAAATTAATATCATTATTGATTTTCAAATAATAATTATAATCTATTTTAATTGTTATCCAGTTGATGTTACTTGACTTTAACTTTTGAAATCATAGTTCCTCTTTGAGCTTGATAGACTTGTACAATATACATAACTATATATATACATATAGCAAAATACAAAATTTCAATCACGTGTATATTTTTACATATCAAACAAATTCTTCAAATCTTGTCACATATTAATGTCATTTTTCAATGGATCATTATAATGAATTATCTCTATTTTACGATTAATTTCGAGCAAGACTCAATGTTAACTAAAACAAATGAAATGAATCAGCAAATTTAAATTGCATGTAACTTTCAAAATAATGCATTGTTAATAAAGTTAGAAAGAAAAAAGTCTTACCGTGTATTGATTGGTGTAAGAACAAACTTATCAAGTACTTCATTATCAACAAAAAATACTAATTATTTTTTACATTTGTTTTTTCACTGATAATTCATGTGTTGTTATTTGAGGGAATAAATAGATCATCATATGATTTGGCTTAACAAATGTGTGGTACAACTATATATATATATATGAATTAGTAATATCATAAACAAGCTAATGAAAGTATAGAAGTTAATATAAGAAGAACAACTCATGCACTCTAATGTACGCTCATGCATAGGTGTAATGAAAAGAAGATAAAAAAAACTCAAGCACACTAATGTATGCTCATTTAGAATATTCTAAATAAATAACCATGAAAATAAAAGAAAAGAACAGACGATATGTGACACCCTTCTACCCCATAATAAATAAGTAACAACAATAAGAATAATTCAATAAATATAACATCAAGAAGGGTCCACATATTTTAATAAAAACTCATAGGTTCACAAGTCTTGAAATAAATAGAAATAATAATAATAATAATAATAATAAAGTTTTACTCTTAAAAGAAAATTATCAAGGTCTCTAAAGAAAAATGAAAGGAATCCAGAATTTACAAATATAAGGTGAATATAAAACTCTTAAAAATAAGTCTCCTCAAACGACAAATAACAATTCATAACTAAAGCATCCTAAATTCATGCCCCAATGTCACATCCTATCAGAGCAGAACCCTTTCCCTTTAGAACTCAACACTATGAGTGCCTTCATCTTCACCTAAAAGAAAACCACATAAAAACAGGACGGTGAGAGATAGAAACATCATATATGAACATAGAGCTACCCAATTCCCACCCCACACCGTGCACCAAAATATCATCATTAAATATAAACAACAAATACATCTCATATAATTACCAAACATCATTTTTTTTTTCAATCATACAAGCTTTCATACACATGCTCACTATATGCTCATACACATCTCCTCTCCTAAGAGTCTCAACTTGGCACTCCGCACAATGGGCGTACCTCGTCAATTCCCTTAGTTGTTGCCAATGCGGGCATACCATTCTCACACCCTCCCAGGGCCGGTATGTTGCACGGTTAAACACCCAGCGGCCCGTCATGGTCCCCCCTGTCTCAACCCCTCTCTGGGCCCAGGGTCCAATGCAATATAGCCACGTCTGGCTTCTCAAGCACCACATGCAACTCATAAGTCTCATGCAACTCATGCATCCCACGTAACTCATAATTAATGCATCTCCATTATATAACATCATCACATGTCAATAACAATCCATGCAATATCATCCTCACATGCTAGGTACCTATCATTAAGTTATCAACATCATAGATCACAAATTTCACATAATTCTTCACACACATCACAATATCTATGACATTCAGTTAATAATTTAACCATAACTCGAGATATACATATCCTTTCTAAGTGATCCCAACTCCATTAGAATCCTAACATCAATATCTACAACTTTCATGAAGAACACAAATCCTAATAAAGTCGTTTAGGTTACCATTAAGGGCTCACAAAAAATTGATGTTGTGGTTCGCACACAGATTGGAAGGCTCAAATTTCAACTCACATAACTTGATCAAATATTAATATTTTTACACGATTCTTGTGTCTAAATGGTAGCCCTAGATGTCTAGTTTCTAAAAAAACAAACGGAACTCGATTTGGATAACTACACAGAAAGATATCGTAAAATTACAAACGTATGTCGGGGTCCCGACGCCCGACGCCCAAAACTGGCGCTGAGCGCCCAAATCTCTGCCCAGACTCCCCTCTGTGAAATTAAACCTGCGTTTTACGAGTTTCAACAAGGTTTTTACCAATTTTCACTACTTCTACACCCCGTTGGTTTAGTTTAACTCCATTTATATTCTTCATACGTTCCAAATCAATCCATACACATCTCAAGCCTCAAAAATTGGTTTCCATTGGTTTTACAAAAGAAAATCTAAACTCTTCTTAACACATAAAATTCAAGTCATCAAATTTAAGGATAAAAAATTAACAAGAAAGCCCCAATGGAATTCAAAGACAATTCAAGAAATAAGTTCTTCCAAATGAATTAAGAATTTAGAACATCGATTGCACAGATAATCGTTTAGAATTTTAAATAGAGTTCCTAGAGGGACTTAGGGATTGCCCTCACTACCCGAACGCCCCTATATTCACATATGAAGAAACCCATCTCCCCCGTACCTGGATGAGCAGAAGATGAATGGTCTTGGTGTGATCTAAGATCGTTCCTGAGTACTCTTCCTTAGAGCTCTTTGTTTCTCCTCTTTTTTTTCCTAACCCTTCAGAACGCAAATGAGGCAGATAGAGTTAACACCACCTGACTCCTTTCTTAAAATTAATCCATTGGACTGGGTCAACCCAACCCATTTTTCTTCTCTTCTAACCCACTTCTAATTTTCCTCAAAATAATTAAATAAAATAAATACATGTATATTATAAAATATTTTTTCTCTATAATAATAATATATTTCTGACCCTAAATATAATAATATAATTTCAATAACAAAATATCATATAAAATCAACCTTCTCTTAAAACATATAAATATTTATTTAAAAATGCTAATAAAAATACTTATTTAATACGTACAAAATAATTGTCCAAAATAATAATTATTTAAAACGTACAAAATAATATTCCTCTATAATTATTAAAATAATTATGACCAAATACCATCTAATAATAATAATAATAATAACCTTTTTGAAAATTGGGGTGTTACACGATATATTATCATAACCCCCTTAAAACCAAAATGTTTATAACTCCCTAATTTTTCCTCTAAAGTACACCTTTGTTTTGAAGGAGACAAATTCAAAAAAAGAAAGATATATCATCATACTTGAAAAAAAAAAACTCCAAAACTACAAAAATAAGAAAACATCCTAAACAAACTTTTCTTACGAATGAAAAATGACCAAATATAAAGCCTTAATAAAGAATAATAATCAAATAATATCTAATATTTATTAATCAAAATTCAAAAGTCTAATACATTTTGTCATAAAAAAAATCATTATAATGAAGAGCAAGAAATTAATGATTTCAATTTTCAAAACTTAAAACATAAAGTTGTATTGGGTAGTATGCCATCTATTGTTGATGTGCTTAGTGCATCATATTCTAGATCCATCATATTATCTCATAGTAATAAAATAATCATTTAATGATTTTACATTATTGAGAGAGCATAGATAAATTACATCAAATGCATATAAGATAAATAATGCCTTATGTCTCTAAAACACACACTAGTCCAAACACCTCAATCTAGTCTATGTTGAGAAACCTTAACTGATGCAATTTGTCAGCCACTTCAAATCATTTAAGATCTACACATATAGGTTAGAATAAGTTTAAAAGTAAGACTAAATGCTAAAGTAGCTAAGACAACATTATAGTAATAGAAATTGATAAAGTGAATAGTAACCCATTTTTACAAATAGTCAAACAAGCATATTAGAATATGTAATTAAAGAAACCCTCAAATAAAAGAAAATAAAAGGTACATGCTCTTATATCTGTCATAGAATAATTTGATGTCCAATATGTACCATTCATTCATGCAAAACATGATGCTTTTGAAACTTATTAAAAATGTTATTGAAACAGTCAGGCAATGAAAAAAAGTCCTACAAGTTCACTAAAAAACTTAAGCATAACACTATTTTTCCTAAGAACAACCTTAAAAGATTATATTTCTAAAAATAAAAACAAAATGCAATATGATGAAAGAAAGTTCAGTTATTGTGATTTCAAATATCAGATAGATTTTTTTTTGTTTTTTTAATTCATATCTACCAATTTTGTTCTCATGCCATTTATCCCAAAATTGAGACAAAGCTAAGTATTAACAAAAAACATCCCATAAAGAAAAACATACCTGACATAAACCTGAAATACAGATAGAATGCCCTTCCTTACATCTTGAGTGTAGTAGACAAAGAATGAGATTCATAAACACTCCAAACGACGGTGAAAGACTCAACAATGAACGCTAACAATAAGAATAGAAGAAACAATGATTGAAAGCAATGTCATGAAAGATAGAAACAAGTGAATGAACCCTTATAATATCGTGAGTGTAGCATAGGTGACAAAGTACATGCACAAACATTGAAGGGAACTCAATAATAAACTTCTAGATGACAACGAGAGATACAATAATAGAGAACACAAATAGTAGCATACTAAATGCTAACATAGGCATGAAAGAAAAGAACAATGAGAGAGTGAATACAAACATGAAGCACAAAGAAAAAACTTATTTTTTTAATATGAAAGCATAATGCTTCTATGAGTTCTGTCAACAAGTGTCCTCTATAGAAATTAATAAAAGATTTTATAAAAATAAATAAATAAAATAAATAAAATGTTTTTTTTTAGAAATGTTAAATTAAAAAAAAATAAAAAAAATTTAAATTAAATAAACAATTTTTTTAAAGAAAAACATTAAATTAAATTAAATTAACAAAAGAATTTTTTAAAAGCATAAATTAAATTTAAAAAATAATAAATTAAATTAAATAAATAATAATAATTTTTTTAAAACATAAAATAAAATAAAATAAATAAAAGATAGCATCTTTTTTTAATGCTCTCTATATAGAATATTATAGAAGGCACTTCTATATACAAGTGCTCTCTATTTATTTTCTTAGAGAGCACCTTTTTAAAATAGTACTATAATATATTTTTTAATAAATAAAATAAATAAAAAATTGCATCTTCTTTCTTAGGCATTATTTATATAGAATCTTATTATAAAACTTATTTAACTAAGCACTTTATTTATGTTTTGTATTTCTATTTATCTAAATGACGTTGTCTAATCCTACCTTTGACGTATTAAACTTAAAGTGTTGAAAAAAATCTCCTTCATGCACAATGTAAATTAAAGGCATAAACACATGCAAATACAATACAAATATAAAATAACGAAGACACAAGTTAAACATGATTTGACATCTCTTGCCTATATTCATAGGAGCATCTTAACAAATATTCATTCATTCAAATACATTACAAGTTTTTATGGACAAACTTGAGAAACTCTCATTACAAAAATCCCCTCTCTAATAGGGTGGTGATCCCCTCTCTCTCATTGGGTAGTAACTTCCTCTCTTTCAATGGGTGGTGGCCTCCTTTAGGTGGTGACTATTAAAACTAAATTTAAGCCTTTGATGAAAATTATCATCTACATAACCAAGATCTATCATAGAAAATATAAGTGAAAGCATACTTGAACACATGATGATATATGAGCAGTGTGGTTTAACCTTCTAGATTATCACATACTCTTTTGAGATAATCCTTTAGTTATCTTTTTTTCTCCTTCTAATAATGAGATGTTAGAAAAGAAAAGAATGTACTGTGATCTTGGGACCTAACAAATTTATGGACAACCATGGAGTTGTCTTTTGATATTTCTAATTTAACTCATCACAAAATAAAATTACTTTTTAGTTACTGCATATTAAAGGTATCATGTCCTATCAGATACATAACTGTCCAAATTATTTATACATCATTAGATTACTTTAATTTGAAACAATTTTAAATGATAGTCCTCAACATATAATTATTCACATATAATGTCAATGTTGAATTAAAGATCCAATTAAAACCTTCTTTTTTACAATAAGTGTCGAATCTCATCACAAGACTCCTGTTTTATAATAGATGGAATGATCATTCATTCATGTCTCTTCATTCATGACTCTTCATTCATGATTGTAACTATTTAAAAAATGCAACGCTCTCCCTCAGTCATTCTTCCTCGCATCTGCCTCTTTTAGTCATATTTTAAGATGAATAAATATATTAAGTTAATTAATAATTTATTTAAAATGTTAAAATTTAATTTATAAAAATAATATTTTAAAAGAGAAGGGTTATAATAACACTGGTATAACTTTTACTAAGTATTACACCGCTCAATAACTTTATATTAAATGTGAATTTTATAAATTCAACCGTTAGATTGAAAGTTTTTTACTATTAGCTCATATATACAAAATTTTATATTAATTCAAGATAATTTGATACTTCATTCTTATAAAAAAAATTGACGTAATATATACATTTCAAGATATACAAAAATATGAACATTTTGATTACCTTCAAGATTTTGTTTAATTTTAACAAAATTTGATATAAACATATAAAGTGATATGAACTTTCAATCTATGATGGCCACTCCAAGTCGAAAGGATTGATGTTCTCCACTCCTTGAGTTGCTCGGCCTTATGATCACTTCCTTGAGGTGATGAAGAGATGGATTGTTCACGAAAGGAAAGAAGAAGATGAAGATGGAAGGAGAAGGAAGCACTTAAGCTAAAGGAGCAAAAGATTGCTCACAAAGTTTGACCTAATTTCCTAGAAGAAAGCTAAGAAACTTTCGGTCAAGGTGACTTTGAGTGAGAGACTTGGCTGAATAATTTTCAGAAATCTCATTAATGATTCAAAGTGATTACATAAGAGTGAAGGTGTCAATATATAATCCAAATAAGCAAGCTAGTGGCGCCTAAATTCAAATGTCCATCTTTGGTGCCAATATTTGAATTTCAAATGGCATTTGAAATTCAAATTTTGGTGTACCATGTGCACATCTGAAATTTATGGCAACTAGCATCATCTAAGTTGCATTTGAGACTCATTTGATGTGTATTTAGGGTGCACATGTTCAGCTCATACAAGCTTAAAACATGTGACCTAAATTCAAGCCAAATGACATCTTAATGAAACTTAGATTTAGCCTAAATGACTTAATATTGAAAACCTTCTAAATTCCTAATCTAATGGCCTAAATACAATGGACAATCAAATACAATATAAAGGAAAAATTACAAGGATTAAAATGAGCCCAATATTGGGTACCAAAAGCCCAAAGGCCCATAAAATCCAAAACCAGGCCCAATAAGCTTGTGGCCCAAAATGCTATCCTAAATGGTCCAAAATACAAGACCCAAAATATAGGAAACCTATACTAACATGATATATACAAAACATAAAGAAATAGCTATAACAAGATGTGGCCCATGTGAAGCTCAACTTGGGCCTTCCAAGCCCATCGGGCCCATTAGGCCTTGACTGGCCCAACCCTTCATGTCTAGCCAACTCCTCTTGGTTCCTTCAGTGTGTCACCCCTTGCCTTCCTAGGCATGATTCCATCAATCTAACGGTTGAATTTACAAAATTCAAATTTAATATAAAGTTATTGAGGGGTGTAATACTTAGTAAAAGTTACACCGGTGTTATTATAACCCTTATCATTTTAAAATATATAAATTATTATTTAAACTTTTAAATTTATAATAAATAATTTTAAATTGTATCATAATATTAAATTTAAAATAGAAATAAGTAGATTGTTAATTATACAAGTGTATATATATATATATATAAATATATATAAATAAAGATTAATTAAATATAATATAATTATTATTATTGGTAATATAATTATTATATAATTATTATATTTTTATAGCGGTCTAGACACACCAAAATGAAAGGGATCCAAAAATAGTATAAGTATGAGATTGTACAGTTGAGGATGACTTAAATGATTTAATTTGTACTATTTATACCAACAACATGCATTTACTTTTCGGTAGCTTATCTCATCAGAACTCCATAATTAAGTGTGCTTGACTTGGAGTAATATAGGGATGACTTGGAGTAATATAGGGATGGGTGACCTTTCGGGAAGTTTCCCAGAACATGTGCAGTAAGGACAAAACACATTGATATAAGCGTTGTTACATTAATAAATTTATTAAAATTAAACAAAAATTAATCCCGATACTTTTAAGATCGGATACTTCGTAACCGATCTTAAAAGCTAGACTTTTAAGATCGGTTAAATAACCAATATTAAAAGTTCAACTTTTAAGATCATCTCTTTTAAGATCGGTTAACCGATCTTAAAAATCTTTTTTCCACTAGTGTACATCAAGCTTCAATACTCCTCATCTAACTGGCTACCAGATCACAACATATGATTTGATACCACTATTGGAGAAAAATCCCCTTCGTATACAATGAAGATTTAAGGCATGGACACCCAAATACAACATAGATATAAAATAAGAAAGACATAAGTTTAATGTGGGTACCCTTTACTTATATCTACAAGAACATTTCAACATATATTTATTCATTCAAGTACATTATATGTTTTTTTAGACAAATTTGAGAAACCCTCTCATTACAAAACCCCATTTCTCATAAGATTGGTGATCCCCTCTCTCATTGGGTAGTAACTCCCTCTCTCAATAGGTGGTGACCCCTTCTCTCATAGTAGGTATTTAATCTCATCACAAAATTTCTTATTTATAAAAAGATAAAATGACCATTCGTTCATGACTTTTTATTTATGATTTAAAATTTTGGATTTGATTTTTCTAATAAAAAAAAGTTAGTGAAAAATAAGGAATGAGAAGGCCTAGTTTTCACCTTCAATTTCCTTTTTCCTGTATCCATCTTTGATTCTCGCTACCTACCTATCATAGATTAGATTTCCCTGTCAGAAATTTTAATCCTTATTTAATATTCTTTATGTTTTAAGTGAAAGTAAAAAAAATCACAAGTTTATATCAGAGAACAATCTACCAAAACCCTTATAAACTACTTGTATCTATTATCGATTCATGGTTAATGTATTCTTCAACAACTATTGTCAAATCTTTGTGGTAATTGATTTTGAACACGAATAGAATTAGTAACTTTATATTTCTTCGACGATCAACTTTCTTGAATATTCTGGTGAGGCTTAATTTATATGAAGAGAATGGAGGGTAAATTTTATGTGATTTGGTATATCATACACCTTATTATAACCTAAAAACATGTTCATTTTTTCTTCTTCTAATAAATCAACTAACATATTGTTTACGGTGGAATTAGTTTATGGATTCTTTTTATTCGAACTAGCACAATAACGTTTCAATTTAGGTATTTTATAGTAAATTCGTTGAACTCGCTTAAGAATGGAGATAGATGAGACAAAACTGATTAATAAATGTTTGTTTCCAGATTTTCATGAATGATTATCAAATAATAATTTGCATGCATGTAGATACTTAATTGAACAGAATAAACAATAAACACATTGGCAATACAAATCATTGTCTAGTTTGCATAATGATCAAGTTACAATATTAGGATTAAACAACCTACGAACTACGGAATTAAAAGAAACTACACTAATCCTAGAAAAAGAAAAGAAATATGGTCAAGAATTTGTCATACCCAGCAATCCCATGCACGAAAGCCATATGCGCAGGCGGTGAGTGCTTGTAGAGTGCAAGTATAAATTTTCTGACCCCAGTGCATGAGGTTGATGCTTCTATTTATAGATATGATCGAGAGCGGTTGTATATAATCGAGAGCGGTTGTAAATCCATCGTGGGCGCATGACCGCTATCCACTACGTCACTTACGTGGCTTAAAATGTAACTCCTCGGAACCGTTCGTCCCACGTTTTATTTTCTCAATTCGATCTATAACCGTCTTGGTGTGCCTTAACTATCACAATCCATAAATTCCTTTCGCATCTTCGAGAAATGCTCGAGTACACGTGTTTATAGTTTTTTATGTTCCTTCTTGGCATATGCTTCATCAATCAACTCTTTTGAGTGACAAATTATTTTTTGATTTCGAGTGATCCTAACAAATGCCCCCCTAGGAATTTAGTTTCAATGAACACACCAGTGTGAAAGGGAACTGAATTCCTAATCGAGAATTTTCCTCAATTCTTTCTCGAATTTGCTTTCTCGAATTTTCTCATTTCGATGACTTGTACCCATTCGATGAAAATCTACTTCTGACCATCAATTTAATGCACTTACCATTTGATTTGACATTGATTGCTCTGACGGTGCATGCTTACGTTTTCCCATAAATTTGTCTGTGCACCAACATTTTGGCAGCTATTTTAATATTTGAATTAAATTTATGGACCTGTTTTACCTCAGGCCCATTCATCCGCTTAAAACTCCTTTTACGCTAAGGTGAAAATCACTTTCACCACTTCCTTCGTGCCCAAGTCTTCTTGCTCACTACATCCTCTAATCTTCTTGCTCTACTTCTTGGTCTTCTTCTCTGGCGACCTTGCACTCTTTTCTTTTGTTATTGCATTCACAAGTTCTTGCCTTTGATCATCATGGCTTCCTCCGATGCATCAACCTCTGCAACTGCCTCCGCTCTTTCTCCCACCAAAGCTTCTGTGTCATCCACCCAGACTACTCCGTTGCTGATGGCCAATGCCACAGTTTGCACTGTGAAAGATGAAGATGAGACCTTCGTCCCTATTCTGGGCATGGAAGAGGCAAGTCTCAAGATTTTCCAATCTTAGTTACTTCTCCATTTCTCCCTTGAGGATGGCATTGTTCATGCTTTCTTAGGTCCGTTTGTTGGTCAAAATAAGAAAAAGTTTGGTAATACTTTGTTGCCTGAGGATTCGTCCACCTTTCCTTTCATTCATTCAGCTGAAATAGACCTAGCCCTGTTTGGAGATACAACTAAGATTTTTAGGGCATTTCCCCCTATTAAAGATAGGCATTTACCATGGTTAACACGCATAGAAAGTTCGATGAGCTCCATGTGGGTAGAAACTGGTATTTTTGAATTTATCCAACTTGTTAAATTTGACTTGCACCTTTTCGATCCCCAAATGCTTCTTTCTGCGATTTTCTTCTGGAATAGAGAGACTCGGGCTTTCGAGTTTCCCTGTGGTTTCGTGTGTCCTACCTTGCTAGATATTGCTGCCATCACTGGCTTAGCACCTATTGGGGATAGGTTCTACCCAGATGCTTTCGAGGAAGAGATTTCGATTAAGGACCTCTATATCTTGGGATAAAAAGACTTATTTGGCTTTTATTAATACTCATATGGGAAAAAAAAGGTACTCCCGTTTTGGCCTCAGAACATATTGCTTTCTTGATGTATTGGTTATCTGCTTGTGTTTTCTGCACTCCTTCTCTCCAAGTCCCTAAGTACTATTATATTTTGGCTCAAGCTCTACATTTAAAAAAGAAAATCTGCTTGAGTAAACTTTTGTTGGCTTCTCTGTATACTTGCCTTGATGAAGCCTCGGAGAGTCTTTCTCGCGAATCTGGTCCTCGTAATCTTTCTGGACCGTTATGGCTACTACAATTATGGCTCAATGCAATTCTCGAGAAAAAGATTTCGCTTGCTTCATCTTTTGCCCCAATCTATGAACTCGAAGGAGCACGTTTGACCACGCTTACCCCTCGAAAGCGATCAATCAACAACTTCGCAAAATACATTGGCGCAATTCTTAGTTTTCATGAGTTCAGTGAAGATTTAGCCCCTTTCCTACGCTCTACTCTGATGGGTCCACCTTGGCTTCGACAGAACAACCAAGTTGGAAATATTTCTTCAGATTCTACTGAGATGTGGTTTGGCTTCCTATCCTAGGATGTAATAATATCTGGAATGCGACAGAAGGATGTTAGGATTTACCCCTACCAACCTCATCTATTTGCTCGACAATTTGGTCTTTGCCAGATGAAACCCCTTCCTCTTCGATGAAAAGAAAGTATCGATGCTGATATCTGTGTCGAGAAAGGAAATTATGAGGAAGTTTTGGATTTTATTTTACGCCTTGAGAAACAACTTAGACTCACACCTTGCCCCTTTTCTCCCTCCTTCTTAGTCTCGAAGTGTTTTCTTCGATGGTGGTGTGAATACTATATTGATAAAATTCTCAACTTTGATGATTTTTTGAAGAAGCTGATTAATTCTCCTCTTTCTTCGCAGGGTCCGAAACAATCAGGTACTTACAAGAACCAAACTATTATTTATCAATTCGAGCAATTTTTTAAAGTTTTCTATCGACCTGACAATATTGGTCGAACCATCTTTGATGCGTCTGTCTCTTTATCGAAAATGGTACAAAGAAACATCCGCTTGAAAAAGGTTATTAATCCTCGAGAAAAAAATGATTTTGAAAATTTTGTCCTAAAAATATTCCTTTTCTTACAAATGCTCGTTTTGGCTTAGTTAAACATTTATCTCGCCCTCCTTGGGTGAAGACACTTGACCCTTTTTACCTTGAGCACAAAAAAATTCTTGTAAAAGATTGAGTTACCTATGCGAGATGTTCCATGTACGATTTTCCTCGAAGGAGATGGTGGCCATTGTGTTGGGTTGATAATGCCAATCCTCCTCCTGGTAAATGTCTCTAACAAAAATTATTGTAGAATTCCATTTTGTACTCATCTCTTCCCTTGTTTTGTATTGTGTAGCTGCTATCCCTCAGCGTGTTCCTCAACATGCTGAGGAAACTCCCAACTGGGAAAGTGACGATGATGATGATAAGGGGTCTTCATTGAAGACTCGAAAAAGAAAAACCGCTTCTGATAAAGTTTTCTTACGTTCTAAGGTATAACTCTTTTCTTTTCAAATTAATCTTTCAATTAACGTAATAATATTATCCTTTTTAAGTCTTTTTCTATTTCTAGAGTCTCGAGACCTCGAAGAAGCAAAAAGCAGACTCGACCAGTGCCAAGACTGTGAGTGACTCATATTTGTCCTGTTATATTTTTCTCTTTTCTTACTTTTCTTGCCTCTTTAGGTTTCGACCACAAAAAAGTTGGATAAAGGAAAAGGGAAACTACAGGTTCCTCTTCCCAAGAAAACTTAGAAGCCCCCTGTCGAGAAACTCCTTAAGGATGCTATGAAATTTGTTCCCAAGGTATTTAGCTTTTAACTTGACTTCCAGCTTCCATATTTCTTTGATTCCTCTAATTTTTCTTTAATTATAAGATGTCGAGATCATCCACCTCGACTCTTCTTGAGAAATATCTAAGGATATTCCTCCTACTGGGGAATCACAATAGGTTCGAATTTCCCTGATTTTTAATTTTCTATACTTCATCATTATTTTTAACTTCACCATTTTACAGTTGGCTACTCCTCAATTGCACATCGTCGAGATGGCCTCGACAGAGATTCCTCTCCAAAGTAATAAAGGCAAGGTTCCCTTGTCAGAACCCCTTGTGAACACGGAGACTCCTCACCAGTTGATGGAAGAGCATGGACCCTTGGTCCAACCACTAGAGCAATGGCTAGAAGACTACTTGAAGATTTGATTGCTTCAGAGCTTAGTGGGCCTAATGGGCTTGGTGGGCCTAGGGTGCTTTTCACTTGGGCTTTACTTGATTGACCACCACTTTATTGCATTTTAGTAGTGTATGAATTTACATTGTTTTGGTCTTGTATTATGGACCCTATATTAGCATTTTGGGCTTTAGGCTTATTGGGCCTAGTTTTGGGCTTCATGGGCCTTTGGGCTTTTGATACCCAATATTGGGCTCATTTTCATTCTTGTAGTTTTTCCTTTCCATTTTATTTGATTGACCAATGTATTTAGGTCATTAGAATAGGATTATACTAAGGATTCATTAATAGGTGCATTAGGTCTCATTTGTATGTCATTTAGAAGACATTTGATTTGAATTTGAGTCACATGGATTGGCATGGTGAGGACCGGCCATGTGAACCCTAAATTCAAATCCAAATGGCTTCCAAATTACATTAAGATGAGAGTGGCATCCGGATTAGTCACATGGCTGGCCAAAGTTTGAATTTCAAATTTAATTTTGAAATTCAAACTTGGCGCCAATTGGCTTCCCTTGGATTGGCACCACTTTAGGGTAATCCACACCTATAAATGCATGCCTTAAGACTTGTATTGACACTTTTGAAATGAAATAAGAATTCTCTAAATTTTCTTCAGCAAATTCTTCCTCAAGAGTCACTGAAAGCCTTCATTAGAATTAGGGAACCTTACCTTCCTTTCCTCCTTTTGAAGTGAGCTTTCTTTTGTGTCTTAAGCTAGGGTGCTTCCATCTCTAGCCTAGGAACCTTGATCCGTCTTCTACATCTTCCTTAGCTTCATTCAATCAGTGAAAATCTTCAAGAAGTTGACCCTACGCTTGGTGAAGGAAAGGAGAAGCAAATCATCCACTTCTTCATGAACTCCACCATCATTTTTGGTATCTAGAGCACGGTTTCTTCCTTGAAGATAAGTACATCTTTTGACCGATTGATTTTCTGTGTTCTTGTGTTCTTGGTGTCACAACTTGAGTTTCTTCTTGGATCTATCATTTTTTAAATCAAATTTTTCCAAAGATCCAATTATTGATTGCACTTTGATTTTCAATCCGCAATCAATAGAATTAGGATTCAACTTGTGCTATTTTTTTGTTTTGATTTGAGTCTCTCATCTTTTGCTTAATTGTTTCGGTCATTTGGAGTCATATGCATGTATGGTCTTTTGATTTTTGAATCTTAAGTTTTGTCTAGTCATGTGCAATTGTTTTAAATGTCAAAATCATTCAAGATGTGCTTGTAGTATGTGCTGAAAAATTTTAATTCAAGTTTTGTTGAAGTTTGGTCGAGACTTATTTTCTTCTAAATGTGCCTTTGCTTGTGTGCTTTTACTTTAGATATTTGAGTTCATGTTCAATAGTAGATCATTGGTGAACTCCTAGTGTTAGGTTTCCATTGTGTCTAGAGTTTTCAAATTTTCAAATTCTATTTCAAATCTTGTTGCCGAAATTGCTACTTGAGTTTTTGTGATAAACCTAATACTAGTGCATGATTAATTGTGGATCCAAAATTCTGGAAAATTGTTGATTAAAACAGAGGAAGATACAGAGTAAATACTTCAAAATACACTACTAGAAAAATTAATATTTGTGACGAATTTTGTGATGGAAAAAATAGCGTCGCTAATAGTGACGCATTTTGTGAGGGAATTTTAAGTTTTGTGATGGATTAGCATTTATTGACTTTTGTGACAGATTTTGTGACGGAATATATTTCGCCTCTAAAAATCTGTCACAAATTTCGTCACTAAATAAAAAAAAAAATTTGTGACAGATTTTGTGACGAAAAAGTTTTCGTCTCTAAAAATCCGTCACAAATATCATCACTAAATAAAAAAAAATGTCTGTGACGGATTTTGTGACGGAATTAACTTTGTCTCTAAAAAATCCATCACAAATTTCGTCACTAAATAAAAAAAATTTAGTGACGGAATTTTTCCTTTCAAAATTCAGTCACAAATAGATTAAAATATTTTGTGAAAAAATTTGTGACGAATTGTTCACTCTCAAAATATTAAATTTTATTTATGAAACTTTTATATTTAAGAATTATACATAATTAAAGAAAATATGTTAAATATTTTTTTAAAAAATAATAAAATTAAAAATATTTTATTTCATTAAAGGACTGAAAAAATTATGAAATTTATTTGATTAAATAAAAAATTGTCAATTTTGAGCATAAGAAATTAAGACATTCATTAAAAATATTTATAAAAAAAACTTGTGAAATTAAAAAAAAAAAAGACTATTAATTTAATTTTGGCTTAATTACATTTTTGATCCTTCAAGTATTGTAATTGTGCAATTTTGATCCCTATGATTTTAATTGGATAATTTTAGTCCCTAAAGAATTGTAATTGTGCAATTTTAGTTCTTTAATTTTTAATTGAACAGTTTTAGTCCCTCAAATATCATAATTGTGCAATTTGAATGTCTCCAATTAAAAATTTAATAATTTTAAAATTTTAATATATATATATATATATATATATATAAAATAATTTAAAATTATATAATTATTTACTTATTTAAGTTAACATATACTATAATTTTTATTAATGTAACAAATGATATATATTTATTATTACTAAATAAATAAAATGTATATATTATTAATAATTTAATATTTCTAATAAATTAATATCAATAATATTTTTAGTATATTTATAGATAAACTCATAATTTGATAAATATAACTTAGTATATGTTAATATAATTTTACAAAAATATAAATATACTAGATAAGATATGTATATTTATAATTAATATACTTATAATTTTATATTAATTTATCAATAATATTATAAAAATAATAATATATAAATTTTATTTATTTAGTAATAATAAACTATTATACTAATAGAAAATTCGGGATGTTATAATTTGATATATTAATGAAAATTATAATATACGTTGATTTGAATAGACAAATAATATAACTTTAAAATATTGTATATATATATATGTATGTATATATAGTAAAATTATTAAATTTTTAATGAGAGACTAAAATCACACAATTATGATATTTAATAGACTAAAATTGTTCAATTAAAAATTGAAGGACTAAAATTGCACAATTGCAAACTAAAATTACCCAATTAAAATCTTAGGAATCAAAATTGTACAATTGCAATACTTGAAAGATCAAAAATACAATTAAGCATATAATTTTTTAGCTAAAAAAGTTAAAAATGAATGTGTAATTAAAAAAGTTTAAAATATTTATTTTTTAATTTAATAATTTAATTATAATATAATAAATAAATAAAAAAAACTTATAAATTAAAGTAAAGAAATCAGAAGTGTCAATTTATTTTTCTAAGTTATTGATTTCTTATTTTTTAGTTTAGTTGTTTATTGAAAAATGTCTTTCGAATTTCATAATTTTATAATTTTAAAGTGTAAATTTTTAGTTAAAAAATTAAAAGTTTCTTATTTTATGTTAATAAAATAATATCTTTTAATTTCTTTATTTTTATGTTTAAAAACAAACTTATAAATTAATGTAATTTAGATTTAAAAGTGACAAGGATAATTTACAAGTTTTTAATTGTTCTTACCGGAAATCTGTTGTAGAGCTGATCCGCCAGGTAAGATTGGTGAGCCTCCTTCACTGGTACGCTGATGCTCCAAGATGGGGCTGGTACCTGCAAAAGAGACTCCGATGCTAAAGTTAGTGTTTGTGTGAATACTAGTCTCGTATAAGTAATGCATGTACCTTAGTGTGAATTAGGGTTATCTTGGGCCTTGGGCCTGAGATAAGATATAATGTGATCAGATAAGGGATCTCGTCTGGGGCGAGATCCTCGGGAATCAGTTATGATTCACTTAAATACCGAGCTGATGTCGCGTGGTGCGTGTCCGAGGTCGGCTTACGTTATTGTACCGAGCTCGGAGCTCGGTTACGCAGTACGGATAGTACATTAATTATTTTTTTTAACTTTAATTGCTTCTAAATGAAGGAAAAGAAGTAAGAAAACATGAAATCTTGAAACCCTTCATTGAGTCATATCTAACAAATTATGAGAAACAATCCCACACTCTAGTGAATAAATTTTTATCAATACCATAGTACTTGGCTCAACCATGGGTTTGATAGTAACACATGGTCGTTATGAATTCGCACCTCTTCGCTTCTCACTTTGCTCACTTTCCGCTTTCAGCTTCTTGCGTACGCTGTTCCTCTCATTTTTCTGCTTGTCTTCCGTCTCCGTTTTCTCCGTTTCCGCTGTCGTTTCCGGTAACCCAGTCACTATTAGGGTTAATTTCTGAGGGAGAGTACCAGGTACTTCCTTTCTACAGTCTTCTTTTTCCTTCTTCCCCAACCTTCTTTAAGTCTTTCTTATCTTTTTCATGACTGGGGGAAGTAGCGCCGGTTCTTCTGCGCCTTCTCGGGGCAAGGCGCGTGGTAAGGCGGTGGCTACCGGGAAAGCCGCCTTCGAAAAGAGGGATGTACCCCGGGGCCTGGAGCCAGGCATTCCTGGCTATGACTGGGTCAAGTGCGAGGTGGGGGGCGTCCAAAGTGTCTTTCAGACCTTTCTTGAGGTCAATAGGATTGTCAGGTTGTGCAAGGTTTGCGACCCTTCTATCTCCCGAATGATCCGGCTTGAACCCTGTCAGGCTGGTGAGGGTGTGTACATGGGGAAGTCTACCGATTCTCCCCATTTCTATATGTACTATTATTTCTTTAGGGATTTAGGCGTCTGTCTTCCTTTCACTCAGTTTGAGTGTGATTTTTTGAACCATGTCAACGCGGCTCCTTGCCAGTTACACCCCAATAGTTGGGTTTTTTTTAGGGTTTTTCAAGTCTTGTGTACAGTTTTAGGGATAAAGGTATCCCTTCCTGTCTTTCTTCATTTTTATCAGTTGAAGTTAGGCGTTCCGCCATATGGCATTCTGTCCTTGAGTGGGAGTAGGGATGGGGGTTTGTTTACCCTCTACTCCCAGTCATATAAAAATTTCAAGCAAGAGTTTTTCCGGGTTGCTCTTGTGAATGTTGACCCTTTGGAGGATGGGGCATTTTATTTCAGCGGGCTGCCGAAATTCCCTTTCTACTGGTGCCCCAAACCGTCTAGGTTTCATGGGGTAGGCCAGGTGAAATTGACGGCCTCGGAGGTGGCGCTATCGACAACCTCGCTGCACTTCCTCGCCTGCTGGATTGCAAGCTCGTTCTGTCACTTGCGAACTTGGCATACAGGGAGAGGGGCTTGGAGAGTGAGTATTTTGTTTGTTTTTTGGTGGCTTGGGGAAGAATTTGTGGCGCGAGCTCAAACATCGCTACAATGTCACAAAACTCGAGGTCCCCGAGCCTCAAGAGGAGGATGTTCCCCCTCTAAAGGCCAGCCGAAAGAGGAAGAGGGGAGCAAGGGAGGTCGGGGGGACCTCTGCCCCTGCGGACGCCGAGGAGGTGACCTCCACGGCCGCTGATGCGAGTGCGGTTGACCTTACTGAGAGTCCACCGCCTAAGGAGGCCCCTCGGGTGGCCTTTGAGGAGGTGGTTCGGGCTGCCGAAGTGGCGATTCCGGCCACTGAGCAGGTCACCCAGGCTGCCGAAGTGGTGAGAACCCTGTTACTGTTACTTTTTTAATGTCGTTCATTGTGTTTTTCTGTGTTCTGACCTGGGGCCGTCTTTCGCAGGCGGGAGACACCGTCGAGGCGGCGACGCAGGGTGCTGGGTGGGCCGCCCAATCTGCCGAGGTGGCGGTTCCGGCCACCGAGCAGGTTGCTCTTGCTGCTGAGGTAAGTAGTATTCTCTGACTTTCATGGTTTCCTGTTTGTCATCTTATTTCTTTTTTGACATGGGGCTGGTTTTTGCAGGTGAGGTCGGAGGTTCCCTTGTCCCCCGCTGCAGCTTCGGCGCCGCCGGCTGGCTCGTCACAGGGGCTTCCCGGAGTCGATACTTGGCTCATCGCTTCGGGAAGGGCCTTCCGAACGTGCGGCTAGACCATGTGAGCGCCTCAGCTGACATGGACTCCCTGTGGAGCTCGGGGGTGACCGCTGAGAAGTTCTTCCCTCAAGGTTCGTTGAGCTCCGAGGACCAGGGGCTGATAGAGGAGGTCGGCACCGAGGATAGTTTTGATGCTGCTCAGGTCCTGCTGCAGAGAGCTATGGGCATCTTAGGCCACTAGAAGCCGAGATGGGCCAAGCAGCAGGAGGACCTGGCCAAGCAGCAAGAGGAGCTAGCCAAGTTGAGGGGTCGACTTCAACCCTGGAAGGATGCAAATAAGATCCTGAGGGAGGAGAACAAGGCTCTCAGTGTTGCTGTTGG
Organism: Cajanus cajan; assembly: GCF_000230855.2. Taxonomy (NCBI): domain Eukaryota; kingdom Viridiplantae; phylum Streptophyta; class Magnoliopsida; order Fabales; family Fabaceae; genus Cajanus; species Cajanus cajan. The sequence continues at coordinate 48,062,973 of NC_138525.1, forward strand.
CGAGGCGAAGCGGCAGGAGGCGGAGCTTCGGTCTTCGCGGGGCGATCTTGCAAGGGTGCAGAAGTCTCTTGAGATCGCTTTACGATCCAACGAGGCTTATGCTTCCCAGGTGGGGGAGTTGCAAGAGCTCGTCGCCTTCTCTTGGGGTCGCGTTCGTTCTTTGAGGATGAGGTCACGTCTTCTCGCAGCCAAGTGCGGGCTCTGGAGGACGTTGTGATCTCTCTTAAGGGGGAGTTGGCGGCGGCGGCTGAGGAGCGCCTCCGTAGCGTGGTCATTCTTGGTGGCCGTGAGGACGAAATTGCCACCTTGAAGGCGGAGCTCGCGGAGCTGGCGGCGGGGAAAGCGGCCACGGAGAAGAGGCTTGCGGAGGTCGAACGCTCCGTTGTGATGGAGCATAAGAGGGGCTTTCAGAAAGCTGCTCGTCAGGCACGTCTCCTGGCTCCCGGGTTCGACTTCTCCTCCATGCATGTGGAAAAGGTCGTCCGCTTTGGGAGGCTGGTCAAGGAGGATGATGTCGATGACAATTCGAGTGGGAATGCCTCAGCCTAGGCCATTTTTGTTGTCTTTTTTTTGTTTTATGTTTCCTTTTCCTGACTTTATGTATTGAACCTTGGAAACTTTGCGTCTAATGTATATATGTGTTTTTCTTCATCTGCGACTTCGTCTGATTTTGGACACTTCCGTGTTTTGAGACATATGTTTGATGTCCCTAGTGTGCTTTGGATTCGGCCTAAGTTTGAGTGGCCCATTAAGAGTCCGCACTCGTCGTTAGATTAATTAGGTTTTGTATTCGATCTTTAGGTGAGGGTGTCGGGGTTCGAGTTCGACCTCAACTTTGAGGGAAACGATTGAGTTGCGCTTGTGCTCGATTTTCGTTGTGTATGCATTCTGATATCTGTTTTCTTAAACTTTCATGAGGGTTCAGGTTTGACCTTGATAGCACGAGGTTCGGACTTCGACCTTAGGTTTTCGTGGAGGTTCAAGTTTGACCTCCAATTTCAAACGATTGAGTTGGGGTTCGTACTCGACCTAAATTTTGAGTGAAACGATTTGATTAAGGTTCGATGTTAGGGTTCGTGTTCGACCTTGTAGTTTTGGCGAGGTTCGTACTCGACCTCAATTTTGGATGTTGCGGTTCGTACTAGACCTCATATGTTAAGGTTCGTACTCGACCTTAAGTTTGAATGAAATGATTTAATCTAGGGTTCGAACTTGACCCTTAAGTGAGAATATCGAGGTTCGGATTCGTCCTCACGTCCGAGTGAGGTGATTTGGTTGAGGTTCAGATTCGACCTTTAACGAGAGCGTCCAGGTTCCTGTTTGGCTCCGGATGGTGAGGTTCGTATCCGACCTTGGATGATGAGGTTCAAACTCGATCAACGGTTTGGATGAAACGACTTTACCGAGGTTCGACCCCGACCTTAAGTAAGGGTATTGAGGTCCTTTTTTGACCTCGATCTTTTGGTGGGGTTTAGACTCGACCTTTGTTGAGCGAGCTTAAGGTTCGCACTTTGCCTTAAATAAATGTCTTAGGGTTCGTATTCGCCCTCGGATTCGAGTGTTTAGGGTTCGTACTCGATCTCGTAGTTTTAGGGAGGTTCGGGCTCGACCTCGAATTTCTGTTTGGGTGAGTGTTTCTGTGAAGGTTCGATGACCTTGGTTTATTAGCGCCGAGGTTCTGAGTCGACCTCAAACCGGAGTATAGTGAATTGCGTCACCAGGCAAACTCGTACGTTAAGTAGGACGTTGTAGGGGTTCGAATTCTTTCTTGGATAAGTGGTCCGTATTTGTCTTCAAATTTATACATTTCACCGAGGTTCGAACACGTTCTTGGGTTTAGAGTGGTGTGCATTTCATCAACGTTTGTGTTCGACCTTGAAAGAGCGTACAGGGGTTCGAAGTCGTCCCCAAGTTGAAGTAGAGTGAATGGTACTAGGATTCAAACTCGACCTTGGGCGAGAACATCGAGATTCAGACTCAACCTCAACTTTGCATTCTGGAGGGTTGACCCGACCTCGGATTTCGAGGTATATGATTTAATTTAAGGTTCGTACTCGACCTTAGGCGAGTATGTCGAGGTTCGGACTCGTCCTCGGAATTAGCGTATTTGAGGTTCGTACTCGACCTCCAGTTTGATTAGAACGATTCAATCGAGGTTCGGATTCGACCTCAGATTCGAGTGATTTGGTTAAGGTTCGGATTCGACCTTTAATGGAAGTGTCGAGGTTCGTATTCGACCTCAGATTTTGCGAATTGATTTGGTTAAGGTTCGGACTCGACCTTTAACGGAAGTGTCGAGGTTCGTATTCGACCTCAGATTTTGCGAATTGATTTGGTTAAGGTTCGGACTCGACCTTTGGATAAACAGGAAAAATAAGAATATGAGATGAGCGAAAGGAGTAATATTATTTATGGTGTCTGTGTGCCTCATTAAAAACCCTCTCAGTCAAAGGCTGAGGCGGGAAAAGAGTGCACAAATTTGTTCATACTGAAAGATAAACAAGACTTGAAAACTTAAGGAGCTATGGTGGGGGGATTCCCCTCGCTTTGCTTGCTCGACGAGGAGATCTTCAGGCTCTCGACGTAGCATTGCCGAGCTGTTTCCTGATTAGCTTTGACGGCGATGATTTTACCGTCCTTGCCCGGGAATTTCATGTTGAGGTGTGGGGTTGACACTACTGCCCCGAGTTGATTCAAGGTTGGCCTCCCGATGATGATGTTGTAGGAAGTGTTGGCTTCCACGAGGAGGTACCGGACCATGACCCGCCTTGTATCCGGTGGCGTTCCGAAAGTCGTCAGCAAGTCTACGTACCCCCGAGTGTGAACTCGCTCTCCTGCGAAGCCGACTAGGGGCTCCATGTAAGGTTGAATGAGGGAGTGGGGGACGTCTAGCTTGAGGAACGTAGGCCAGTACAGGACGTCGGCCGAGCTTCCCTGGTCAATGAGTGTTTTCTGCACTTTCGAGTTGGCTATTTCCACAACGATGACCATGGGGTCATCCTGGTTAGGGCTGACGCCGACGTAGTCTTTGTCGGAGAAGGAGATCGGCGGTGAGCTTTGGTGGAGGGCCGGGGTGGTAGAGTGGACGCAGTTGATGCTCCGCAGGTGTCTTCTTCGGGTCGAGCTGCTGGCGCCTCCTCCAGCAAAGCCACCTGCTATTGTGTTGATTACTCCCCGTAAGGGAGCCGATTCTGTCTCTTGGCTTATCTCGGCTTGTACCGCGCCGCCAGCATTTTGCCGGGAGCCCGGGTGTGATTCAGTGCGAGCTCCTGAACCTCGACCTCTGCCGCGTCCTCGACCTCCATAGCCGCCTCTATTACCCTGTTGTCGCTGGATGTACTGGCCGAGGTGGCCCGCTTGAATGAGCTCCTCGATGCGATCCCGGAGTGTGCGACACTCTTCCGTGGTGTGACCATGGTTCCTGTGGTACCGACAGTGCTTAGACTTGTCGGCGTTGTTGGGAGTGTGACCCGGCGGTGGGAGGGCGAGCAGATTGTTGTTGCTGGCTTCCTCTAGGATGTGTACCCTAGGTGCGTTCAGGGGAGTGTAGAAGTCATATCTCCCCCCTCTGTTTGCCTTAGTCGACTTCTTGAATTGGCTGTCGTTGTTGACTTTGATTTTGTCCTTATGCCCTTGTTCCGACTTTGCTAGAGCTTTCCCATGAACCTGGTTGCGGAAGGCGGAGTGCTCCTCCATCTGGATGTATCCTGCCGCGCGGGCGCGGAGCTCGTCCATGTCGCGGGGGGGGGGGGGGGGTCTCGGTAGAGACTGTCGACAAAGGGGCCAACTTTGAGGGCCATGAGCATGGAGTGCAGGGCGACTTCGGGGTTTAAGTTCCGGATCCTCACCGAGATGTTGGAGAAGCGCTCCATGAAGGTTCGCAGAGGTTCGTCATCATTCTGCCTGAGGTTGGCCAAAGTAGTGGAGGTTGTGTGGTGAGGTCGGCTGGTGGCGTATTGTGCCGTGAACCGCCGGATTAAGGTGCTAAAGCTGTCGATGGATTCGGCGGGTAACTGGGTGTACCAGTGGAGTGTGGCTCCTTTGAGCGAGGTAGGAAAAACCCTACACAGGATAGCATCACTATTAGTGTAGAGGTTTACCTGGGTCGTGTACAGGTCAATGTGCTCATCAGGGTCTGTCGTGTCGTCATAGCGGTCGAGATGGAGAGGCTTCCATCCACGGGGAATGGGGTCTCCATGATGCCGTCCACAAAAGGATGTCGGTGGAAGGTTTCGTGGCCTTCTGTGGCACGTGTGGATGCTCTGCTGACGTCTGGGCCCGGCTTGTGCGTCGATGCATGAGATCAGTGTGTGGCGAGTTGTGAAGTCGGTGCCCTAGTCGCAGTCCGGGATTGAGAGGCCGAGTGTGCCTCGTCTTCATGGATGTTGCTCCCATGAGGAGGGCGATCAGAGGGGTGTCGAGGGAGTTGGGCGCGAATGCGCTCGTTTTCTTCACGTAACGCTGCGAGGTCTGCTTCATTGGCTGTCCGTATTGCCGCTAGGTCGGCTTCGTGCGTGGCGCGCATGTTGCGCAGGTCAGTGTTATGCTGCTGTCGCATCTGTTCGACTTGGTCGATCAGTCTTCTCAAGGTTGCAGCGTCGCTGTCCATGGTGATTGAGTGTTCAGCGTCGTCTGTTACTCGTCTGCTATGGCTTCTGGTGAAAACCATACAGGTGGCCGATGAGAGCTGTCTTGATCGGCCCCACGGTGGGCGCCAAATGTTCTTACCGGAAATCTGCTGTAGAGCTGATCCGCCAGGTAAGATCGGTGAGCCTCCTTCACTGGTACGCTGATGCTCCAACATGGGGGTGGTACCTGCAAAAGAGACTTCGATGCTAAAGTTAGTGTTTGTGTGAATACTAGTCTCGTATAAGTAATGCACGTACCTTAGTGTGAATTAGGGTTGTCTTGGGCCTTGGGCCTGTGATAAGATATAATGTGATCAGATAAGGGATATCGTCTGGGGCGAGATCCTCGGGAATCAGTTATGATTCACTTAAATACCGAGCTGATGTCGCGTGGTGCGTGTCCGAGGTCGGCTTACGTTATGGTACCGAGCTCGGAGCTCGGTTACGCAGTACAGATAGTACATTAATTATTTTTTTTAACTTTAATTGCTTCTAAATGAAGGAAAAGAAGTAAGAAAACATGAAATCTTGAAACCCTTCATTGAGTCATATCTAACAAATTATGAGAAACAATTTTGGGCATTTTTCTTATTCCAGAACGGCCCGTTTCACTTTTGAAACGGCCCGTTCCGGGCAACCAATTGGGCCTCTGACCCAGCGATTTTGGGAGGAATAAATTTAAATTGAGTATAAAAATAATAAAAAAAAATGATTGTAAAAACTAAACTTAAATAACTTAGTTAAAAAATGACTATAATTAATAATTTAATGTAAAAAATTTTTAAAAAAATTTGAAAATAAATAATAAAATAAAATCCTTCCTTTATGAGTCCCAAACCCGTCCCGCCCCTTGCAAATAATTTTCGCTCTGTCTCCCGAAAAAATTAGGAGTCCGCCGCCCCTCTTAAGGTTAGGGTTTCAATTCCATTCCCAAATGTCTCTCTATTCTCTTCCTCACTCAATGTTTTTCTACTCCATTCTCTATTTTCTATTCTCTATTCTCTTTCTATTCCCAAATTTGCCTTCTTTGTTTTTACTTTCTTGCTCGTGTTACTCCTATTTTTTGCATTTTCACATTTTCTTTTCATTTTTGTTTGATTGCATTCCTGTGCTGTTATTGGGATGAACGTGTTTATGGAGTGAATATGTTGTGCTTTGTTTTCGCCATCCATGTTAGGTGCGTGTAGAGGTGGGTGTGGAAATGTTCCAGAAACATTTGGTTTGATTAGTTTTTTTATTTTTATTTTTTATTATGGTTGTTAATTGTTTGATAAAAGCCATATAATAAAGAAACTAATTTTTGATTAATTTCTTCGTTAGTTTTGTATTAGATAAATAATTAAAAATTAGAGTAAATTAGTTTTTGAGGATTAGAATTAGACTATATAAGTTAGTATAATGAAATAAGTTTAGTTAGACTAATTAATTAGACTGATTAGTTAGTGTAGTAATTAATTTGTTTACTCGATTAATTAATTATAGACTAAGTGAGTGAGTGTTAGTTAAGTGGGGCGTTTAAGTGCCATAAACTTTCTTAGTGCTGTGTTAATTCTCATAAAAATATTGAAGGCGCAGATTGTGATACTGTGATGGTTTTCTTTTGTCTTCCTCAAGTGTCATCAAGTTTTGAGGGTATTAGGCACTAAGAAAATTTATATATTAATATACTTTTACAAAATTTTATTTTTACTAACCCTTCAAGTGGAGCCCAGGCAACAGTTCTAATAGGAACTGTATCCGCACCAAAACAAAGCACGGGCTTTGAATCTGTAGATTGCAAATTTAGTAAATAAACAATAAAACATAAACTTATTTTTCAATATAGCTACCTGCTCTAACAACCAAATAGGTAAACATGAGACACACATAAAGTAACAAAATTATTACCCTGGCATTTTGATGAAGAATTTGTACAAAATTTCCACAAAGCCACCTATATAAATATAAAGCAAATTATATTAAAAGTGATATATATTGTGAAAAAAGGGTTTCAGACAACAATATGCTGATATTTTAAAACAACAATGCTATTATGGAAAAAAAATTGAATGTTTTCTCCCTTTTCCTATTTGTTAAAAAGCAAGGTAAACATGAACTTAGAGAAGGTAAAATACAAATAATTGAACCTTTAGGGAATTATACCATTCCATCATGGCAGCCAGCAAGTAAATAGTCATGAGGCAGCTTAACTGACCACTCCACTGTCAGTGGAATGTTGTGAGATAAAACAATAGAGTAAATTAAATCACATAGCCAGGCTACTTGAAAGCATAAATTAAAAAGCATCATGTAAATTCAATAACATTTTGCAGCTGCATGAATTTAACCAGTAGAAGCCAACTAGTGGATAGCATGATTTGAACAAGCATACTTCTATTGATTTCAGCTTTTAGAATTCTCCACAATGAACAATGAGTAAATGATTGTAAACTGCAGGTTTTAATTTAGAAAAAAAAAACACTATCAACTAGAAAACAAATTTTATCGGTAACAATCTTCTAGGTGATGTTTTGAAAACTAAAGCAAAGGTTGAAAAGGTTGACTGGCAAGACCTCTATGACATAGTTTAGCCAATTAGATTTCTAGTTGAACCGGATATGTTTGAAGTGGAGACATGGTTCACAGTTTGACAGGTTCAACCCACTGGTTCGGTCTGGTTTTTAAAACATTACTAGGGGTTGACAACAATTGGATCATGTGGCAAGACCTTTATGACATAGTTCAGCCAATTAGATTTCCTTCTTCCTTATTATCCTCCAAAATCCTAATGAATGGAAAAATGATGCAGTTGATGTTGACAACTTTATTTAAATTCTTAAATATACAAAAGAGAACCATTTGGCCACTAAAATATTTCTTGCAAGGTATTGAATCATTCTCGCATATTTATGACATTGTAACCTTTCATGTATTGTTAAAGGTACAACCCCTGTGACTTAGACACCTTTGTTTCCTCTGCTGATCTAGAATCATTTTGCCACTTTAGATAGAAGTAAAATGACTTGCATCATTCATAGGTACATTCCTGCCGTGTTTCTGCACGTAATTCTTTGATGTCTAAATTTTGGATTAGATAGATAGTGAATTTTCACTATTCAACAGGGGAAATGATAATTTTGGGAAAGTGGTTGGGGGAGGTTAGACTTTTGTGTATCATTATTTAAGTAGATTTTTAAAAAGTTGCTTTTATGCATCCATTTTGAACTTCTTTGTCTGAGGAAATTTTAGTTACAACTTCTAAAGCTGTTGTGTGCACCATCTTGGATCTTCATTGTTATCCATTTTGGACTAGTCTTGTTTTGATGCATAAATGATACATCAATCTTAATGTTGTTTTATCCCCTGTAAATTCAGCTGGACTCATTTCTTCTTTGTTTAATTGTGTAACTTAGCAATTTCTATATTTTGTGCTATCTTTTGTGTCTAATGAAATCGTTGCTGGTAGTAAAGGATATATACTCTCCAATTTGACAGCTGAATTCTGCATTCTCTAACGATAGGGGACATCACATTCTTGTTGCATATCTTAGCTTCAGTAGAATTGTTGTGGTTTGTTTATATATCCTGTGATGCAGGATGTGCAGGGTTATAAGAGTAAGGAGCTTGCTGTCGCATCAACACTTGAGGATGATGTTAGTTTTTATCAAATTGTGAATCCTAATGTGGCAAACCTTTTCCATATTGATCCAGAAGTCAAATGCCTAGCTTTAATCCTTATTTGAACTACCAAGAAAAAATCAAGTGGTGCAAGGACCCTGTTTGGAAATCAAACCAGCTTGGAACTCCTTTACAACAAATTCATTCCACTGTTGAAAAAATTAAATTCAGTTTTATTTGGAAGTGTTTAATGACTATATCTTAATTCCTCTGTGTTTTGCATTTCTAGTGCTAGGAATGAAATAGAACTGTTGAAATGTTTATGCAATCATAGAAATTGAACAACTGCTTGAAAAAAGAAATCCTCACAGAAATTGGAAATACTAACTTCTTTGTGTTTTACCTCTGAAAATTTTGTAGCACACTATTTTAATGATTCAGTTTTATTCCATGTACTGCTTTGTTGATGAAAATACTAACTTCTTTGTGTTTTACCTCTGAAAAGCCTTTCATATGTTGTTTGTGACCAGATTATAAGGTATTTAGGACTGACCAAAAAGTATTGGCCACATTTCTTTTTAATTCCAGTGGCTCTTGCCTTCTTTCATCATCACATTAAATGTGATAGTGGATGTTAATCTTGCTGGATGTATTTTGGCAATGTTTGAACGGATTTAATGCATGTCTGGTGATGCTTAAATTTAGATAAATAGACCCTTAATACTTCTCTTAGAAAGCTAATATAAATAAGCAATCATTTCTTCAAAATGAGTTAAACCAAGCATGCTCTTCACATGATTAGTTAGCTTGGTATTGAAGAAATAATACGAATATGTGGTGCAGAATTTTATGGCTGAAGCTGCATAGAGAGCTTGTGTTTTTTTATCTCCTTATAATTTACTTGATCAACATGAATCGCAGGGAAAATAACTTAATAGCAACCACATTGGCTTTCTCAAAGGCAAATTAGTCAATCATGCCATAAACAGATTGAGTTTCTCTTTCAAAGTGTACACTATTTAGTATAGTATATATTTTTTTTCAAGATCTATAATTCAAAAATTATTTTTTTTTATATTTTTAAGAATTCACTTTAAAAGATCTATCTTTCTTTAAAAAATATATATATATATATAAATATAAATATTTTTTCAAAACACTTCTCTAAAATATTTGTTTTTTTTTATCAAAACACATTATTATTAATTTTTTTAAAAATCTCACTTAAATTTTTTTTTTAAAACTTGTCAATATGTTGAGTTAACCATTCCATCATATTATATAAACAAAAATATTTTTAAGCTTATAGAACTAAATTGAGTGAGAACAGTCTTATGTTGTTGTAATTATATATGATACAATTTTATTTTAGTTTATTGCCCCTGTTAGCGTGTGTGTTGTATGTACATGAATCAAGGTTATCAAATCAAGCTAATTTTTTTCACGAGAGTTAGTGAAAAGACCATGATCATAGACCAAAATATCTTATTTCTTAATTGCTATTTTCTAATAGCTGGTTGATATTAATATGGTTCATTGTTGTTTTATACTACTTGCCTCTCGTCTGCCTCGTCTATTTATATATACTTGCAATAATTTATATATATTGTTCCTAGAATTTATTAAGTTTTACTTTCAGGTGTAATGTGTTGATGAAGTTATACTGTGCATTCATGTTTATAAGTAACATAGGAGGGAGTCAATATTGACATATTAAGATAAGTTACAATTAATGGTCTCAAAATTGCAAGCTATACCATTTATAGTATGTAATTTTTTTATATGATTTGAATTTTTTACTGAATTATGTGAACATAGAATCATTTCACCTTATTGGTTGTGCTCAATTTTAGTTTCATGTAATGTGAAGTGCTACCATCTCTACATCTTAGTTTACTAATTGCTAAATTCAATGAGATTCATGTGTATGTGGTGTTGCATCTAGGTTTACAAGTTACTAATTTCATTGGAATTCATACTTATCTAGTGATGTGTTGCTCATAAGTTACATCTTAGACTTTTTACTAAGTATTTTTGTGTGTTCTTCTTGCATGATTCTTTGCATCATTCATGACATTCATGAGATCTTCTATTGTCATTAACGTTTATATACTTTTGTTTCTTACTTTTCTTTTTATAGAATGAGTATCAAAGATGGTTATCTGAAAGAGAGTCATAACAGTTATCGGGAGATCATGATGCCTCTAGTGTGCAATCTGAAAATAGTATTTTCTATGATGTTGTTGGTGGTGTGACGATAAAGGAAGAATATTTGGTTTAGGTTCAGAGGCTGGGAAGTATAAACCTTCTTCTTCTACATTCTTAGAGGGTATCTCAACTCCTGAGTATGAACAAATGAAAAATCTTGTTTCAAATTTGTCTGAAGAAAACAAATCATTGAAAGAACAATTGCAAAGCCATGCAGATTTGCTTCGTGCTTCACAAGAAGATACTCGGTTGGTTCGTGAGCAGTTGAAGCAATTTATGGAGATGTTTTCTCAATCTTCTCGTCCTCCCCAACCTCCTCATACACATAATGCTGACACTGTACAATCTGATGATAATGAGTTAGATGATGATCATGATATAGATGTTTAGGGATGCATTATCTTTTACTATTATGTTTACTATGCTTTAAACTTATAATTTGTTATGTTTAAGTTTTACTATAGTACTTATCATACAATAGGGATCAACTAAAGTCATAAACTTTGTTATATTTGGTGTTATTTGTATCTATGGTATGCTTGACTTTCTTATATTCGTGTTTAGTTACATGCTTTTATAGAATTGAGAAATTTTTCTTAATTATTTATTTTGTTAATTTTTTAAACAAATAGATAATAAATTCAACTTTTTTGATTAATTAATAAATTATTTGTTAATCACAATTACAGGAGAAAAATATATTCTTTACAAATTTATGAAAAAATAATTTACAATTTGTGACAGATTTTATTTATCACTGATGGATTTCATTCAGCACAACAGTTTGTGACAGATTTTGCAGTTATTCATCGCAAATTTAGTCATCACATACACCCAGTTTGTGAGGGATTCATCCCAGTTTGTGACGGATTTTGGTCATCATAGTTAGTGACAGATTTTATCCATCACAAACTGTGACGGATTCTAGTCAATTCTGGTCATCACAGTTTGTGAAGGAATTCTGGCGTCGCAAATTGTGACGGATTCTAGTCAATTTTGGGCATCACAGTTTGTGACAGATTTCTTTCATCGCAAATTGTGACGGATTCTAGTTAAATACAGTCATCACAGTTTGTGACGGATACTAGTCATCACAGTTTGTGATGGACTCTATTCATCACAATTTGTGAGGGATTTATACTCATCACAATTTGTGACGGACTCACATACCTCTCAATCCTTCTCAAATTGCGAGGGATTTAGTCCCTCTCAAATTGCGAGGGATTTAGTCCCTCACAAATTGCGAAGGACTTAGTCCCTCACAAATTGCGACGGAGTTAGAGGCGTCACAAATTGCGACGGATTTTTATTAATTTCTAAACATTTATTGTTACAAATTAGTGACGGAAATTATTTTGTTTGTGATGCCTTAATTCCGTCACTAATTGTGACGGAGAAAATTATCCGTCACTAAATATTTTGTGACGCCAATTTTTGTGACGGAATCAGTTCCGTCACAAATTTCGTCACTAATTTATTTGTGAAGTATTTTATAAAGATTAGTGACGGATTTGTTCCCTCTCTAATTTTAATTTTTCTAGTAGTGATAGTTAAAAAAAAAAAAAAAAAAACAAAGTGCAAAAGGATCAAAAAATTTTCACTAAAACTAGTGCACTAGAATTTGAGTTGTTGCTTGAAAATGGTTCAATTCTAGTAGATCCAATTGTATTCAATCATTTTGAGGAATTTTGGTGTAAAAGGCAATTCACTTTCTCTGGAAAAACATTTAAAATCTAGAAAGATTAAAAGGTTAAAAAAAAAATAAAACACAAAATGGAAAAGCCGAGAATTGAAAACCAAAAGTTTGAAAAGATCTACTAGCTTTGACCTAAATTTGTTTGATGATTGTCTTCATTTCTTTTTAGTTTTGTTAATCAATTCTAGTGCCTATCTAGGAACTTCTCTTTGAGTGCTAGCCTTCTTTGGAGTCTTAATTTTCAGCTTTAATCCTTGACTTTCTTTGAGTCTTGTCTTAAACACTCGATTCTTCAATTTTTGGTATAAGCTTTCTAAATTGTGCTTTTGTTGCTTGTCTAAGTTTTCTTTGATTAAAATTATATGCTGGAAGTGGCCTCAAATCCTAGCTTAAGAACCAAACATTGACTCAACAATAGTAGGAAAGGAGTTTGAAACAAAAGGACTTAAAACTTTGACCTAATTTGGTGACCGAAAAACTCGATCGTAAACTTACCATCACAAGAGTGATCCTTCCATCCACCTTGGGAGCAACCTAAGATCATCTATTGTTGGTGTTATTTGTGCAGGTTCAATGAGCATCAAGGAGCAGGATTAGTGGCGGATTAAAGCACTTAAACAAGTGCTGGAAAATTTGGACAAACAAATCCGTCACTAAAGTGACTAAAGCCGTCACAACTTTGTTTTAGGATTAGTTTAAATTCTTGCAATTTTTCTTTAAAGATCAATTAATTTGTAAAGCTTGGAGGGAGTATTAAGAAGCTGGTCAAGTATATCTAATCCCTTATAGTGATGGAGGAGGCCCATGGGCCAAGGGCCCAACTACTAGGGCTATGGCAAAGAGGATCCAAGAGGAGTGGGCCCAAGCTCAAGGAAAGCCCATCACATTGTTTAGTTGAGCTTTGACTCAAGCCCAACTAGAGTAGGAGTAGTGTAGGATTGGGCCTTAGGGTCTTGTATTTCTTTTAGGCCTTCTATTTCCGGCCATTTAGATTAGGATTACCATTTAATGGTCATTTGAATTTAGGGTTTATTTTAGGTTGCATGTGTATTTGCATTAGAATGTAATTAGCTTTACATTTGGTATGCATTTCGGCCATGTGCAACACATGCACATGGTGTGACCGAAATGCAACTCAAATGGAAGCTTAATTACATTCCAAATGAGGTGCACATGGTGTGGTTCCGGGTTTGGCTCCAAAATTTGAATTTTGAATTCAAATTTTGGGCGCCTAAGGTTAAGTAAACCATACCATGGTTTCACTTAACCTTAGGCTAACCCATGGTCCCTTTAACCTAATTATTTTCTATAAATTCAAAGTGGCCGAGACTTGTACACACTTTTGGATATATGCATGAGATTTCTTCTTATTGAACTCTCCCTCTCCGAAAGTCACTCTAACCTAACTCTACCCTTCTTGAGCTCCTCTCTTTGTAGAGCTAGGTTAACTCCTTCTTCTTCCGGATTTAGCTTGAGTAAGCATAGGTCACATTGGTGCTTCTTGGAGCTTCCATTCCTTGCTATCTTTCCAAGGAACCGAGAAGCATTGAAGGTGTTCTTGAGGATTCACAAGTGGAACCTCATCATATAGTCACTCACGTGTAGTACTAGTGGAAGTGGCTTGGAAATTTCATATGTTTCAAGCGTCCACTTAGGGAAAATCCGACTAGTTGCTTAATATTGTCTTTGAATTGTTTGTTCTTAGGTTGTTTACTTTGCTTTATCAATTCAACTAGCATGTGTAGAAGTTAATTTGCTCACGTCTAGTTATCATCAAAAATAATTGTGAAAATAATCCAACATCAAAAGTTTGTGAAAACAATTTGTGGAATTGAGAATACCACAAGGAAGTTTAGTGAGTTCCACTTGAAAAGGCTTGGTTATTAAGTGGCTCTTAGTAGCTCACCTCCCTTGATAGTGCAATTTGTACACTTAGACTTTCAAGTGTTAATCTTGTTCCTAGAAAAGACCAAAAATATTGTTTTTTTTTTGCATAGCATATAAAACTCTTTTTACTTAATCACGAGTAATCCTTCTCAAAGAGATAGTGAAATGGAATCTCCTAAAAGTTTTTCTCAAATTGTTAAGGAGGTTGAAGCACTAAAACTATGGAGACAACAAGAAGTACTTCAAAAAGAAAAAGAAAAGATTGAAAGAGAAGTACAACTTGTTGCTCTTGAGGAGGAAATACACAAAATTAAGCAACAAGAAGCAAAACTTTTGGAAAAACTTAAAAAGAAAAAAAGTTATAAGAGTTCCAATGGCCCCACAAGCCAAGAGGATGTAGGTAGTTTGCATGTGGATGAATACTACCAAACTACACCTAGAAGAGTCATTAAGGAACCAAAAGTTAGGGAATCACGAGTTGATCTCCCTCATTTTCATGGAAAAAAGGATGTAGATGCCTACTTGGACTGGGAAATGAAAGTGGAGCAAATCTTCACTTGTCATCAAATAGGTGAGGAAAGAAAAGTTCCCTTGGCCACCTTAGCTTTCCAAGGACAAGCTATGTATTGGTGGACAACCTTGGTAAGAGAAAGGGGACTTCATAATGACCCTCCTATAGCCTATTGGAATGATTTGAGGAGTGCTATAAGAAGAAGGCATATACCTTCTTATTATAGTAGGGAGCTTTTGGATAAGCTCCAAAGACTCCAAAAGAATTTAAGTGTGGAGGAGTATAGACAAAAAATGGAGTTATACCTAATGAGGGCTGGAATAAGGGAAGAGGAAAGATTGACCATTGCTAGGTTTTTAAGTGGACTTAATTTTGACATAAGAGATAGAGTTGAGTTACTCCCTTATAGGGACCTTGATGATTTGGTCCAACTTTGTATAAGGGTGGAACAACAACATTTGAGAAAAAGTTCTTTTAAGAAAGATAAAACTCAATCTAACTCTTATGTCAAGAAGGACTACAAGAGGGAGGGTCAACTTTCTAAATATGACTCTTCTAAAAACTTTAGCAAAGGTCAAGAAAAAGAAAAAGAAAAAGAAAAAAATAAAAATGTTATCACTTCTAGTAGTAAATCTAGTGAAATCAAGTGCTTTAAATGTCTTAGGAGAGGCCACATAGCTTCTCAATGTCCAAATAAAAAAGTCATGATTTTAAGAGGACAACACATTTATAGTAGCCATGATGAATCTAGTTCTACCACTTAAAGTGACAGTGAGACTAGTGAGGAAGACCATCAAGTTGAAAGAGCTTATCCTTATGATGGTCAATTGTTGATGATTAGAAGGCTTCTAGGAAGTCAACCTAATGAATCTCACATTTCACAAAGAGAGAATATTTTTCACACAAGGTTTAAAATTTCTGATAAAGCTTGTTCTCTTATTGTGGATAGTGGTTCATGTTGCAATTGTTGTAGCACAAGGTTGGTTGAGAAGCTAGACCTCACTCCAATTCCCCATCCAAAACCATATCAACTTCATTGGCTAAATGAATATGGGGATATCATTGTAGAAAAACAAGTGAAAGTCAAGTTTTCCATTGGAAACTATGAAGATCATGTGGTATGTGGCATAGTTCCCATGGAAGTTTGTCATATTTTCTTGGGAAGGCCATGTCAATTTGATAAGAAAACCATGCATAATGGCCTTACCAATGAAATCACTTTCACTCACAAAGAAAAAAGTTTGTACTTCATCCTTTGTCTCCATCACAAGTGATAGAGGACCAAGTACAAATGAAATTGAAAAGAGAAGAAGAAAAAAAAAGTTGAAAAAAAAAGAAGCATAAATCTTCAAGGAAGAAGAAGGAAGAGAAACCTCTTCCATTAGAAGGAATTCAACAAGAAGAAATTTTGAAACAAACTTTAGTTGTTGAAAAGCCTTCTTATATTCTTCTTTGTAGAGGTATGCTTAGTTGTCATAATTTAAATCTTGAACCTAGTTCTCTACCACTTGGAGTTTCTCAACTATTAAAAGAATTTGATGATGTATTCCCTAGTGAGGGTACAATGGGCCTCCCACCTTTTAGGGGTATAGAACATCAAATTGATTTTGTGCCTAGGGCAAGTCTACCCAATAGACCTGCCTATAGGAAAATCCACAAGAAACCAAGGAAATAAAGAACCAAGTTCAAGAATTGTTGGACAAAGGGTGGGTGCAAAAGAGTTTGAGTCCCTGTGTTGTGCCTGTGTTGTTAGTACCCAAGAAAGATGGAAAATGGAGAATGTGTTGTGATTGTAGGGCTATTAACAACATCACAATCAAGTACAGGCACCCAATCCCTAGACTTGATGATATGCTTGATGAATTAGATGGTGCTACTATTTTTTCCAAAATTGATCTTAAAAGTGGATATCACCAAATAAGGATCAAAGAGGGTGATGAGTGGAAAACTGCTTTTAAGACTAAATTTGGATTGTATGAGTGGCTTGTTATGCCTTTTGGCTTAACTAATGCACCAAGTACATTCATGAGGCTTATGAATCATGTCTTGAGAGAGTGTATAGGAAATTTTGTAGTTGTTTATTTTGATGACATTCTAATCTATAGTTGATCTCAAGATGAGCATCTAGGCCATCTTAGAGAGGTCTTGTTGATCCTTAAGAATAACCACTTGTTTGCTAATGTTGAAAAATGTACTTTTTGTGTGGACTATGTGGTATTCCTAGGATTCATTGTGAGTAAAGAAGAGGTTCGTGTGGACCCCGAGAAAATCAAGACTATTCAAGAGTGGCCACAACCAAAGAACGTTAGTGAAGTTAGGAGCTTTCATGGACTTGCAAGTTTTTATAAAAGATTTGTGCCTAACTTCTCTAGCATTGCGTCACCCTTGAATGAACTTGTAAAAAAAGATGTGCCTTTTGAATGGACTCAAAATCATGATCATGCATTTCAACTCTTAAAGAACCAACTTACAAATGCACCCATATTAACTCTACCCAATTTTGAAAAGACTTTTGAGCTAGAATGTGATGCATATGGAATTGGCATAGGAGTTGTGTTATTGAAAGGAGGGCACCCCATTGCATATTTTAGTGAAAAACTAAAAGGTGCCTCCCTCAATTACCCAACCTATGACAAGGATTTGTATGCATTGGTTAGAGCTTTGCAAACTTGGGAACACTATCTAGTGTCCAAGGAGTTTGTAATCCATAGTGACCATGAGTCACTCAAATATTTAAGAGGTCAAGGTAAGTTAAATAAGAAGCATGCCAAATGGCTAGAATTCCTTGAGCAATTTCCATATATTATTAAATTCAAGAAAGGTAAAGCTAATATTGTCATTGATGCCTTGTCTAGAAGACATACTTTGCTTATGTCTCTAGGAACTCAAATCCTTGGGTTTAATAATATTAGGGAATTGTATGAGAAAGATCTTGACTTTGGTGATATTTATGATAAATGCCAACAAAAAGCTTTTAATGGTTTCTATATGGCTGAGGGGTATTTGTACAAAGAAGGAAAGTTGTGTATACCCCAAGGTTCCATTAGGAAACTTTTGATAAAAGAGAGCAATCAAGAGGTGGGCTTATGGGACATTTTGGTGTTGATAAAACCCTTAATTTTCTTAAAGAAAGATTTTCTTGGCCCCATATGCGAAAGGATGTCCAAAGCCATTGCCTTAGATGTTTGGCTTGTTTACAAGCCAAGTCTAAAGTTATGCCTCATGGTACATATACACCTTTACCTGTTGCTTCAGCCCCTTGGGTAGATATTAGCATGGCTTTGGTGCTAGGTTTACCTAGAACCCAAAGGGGAGTGGATTCTATTTTTGTGGTAGTGGACCGCTTTAGCAAAATAGCCCATTTCATTCCATGCCACAAGGTAGATGATGCAAGAAACATTGCAAAACTCTTCTTTAGAGATGTGGTTAAGATTCATGGACTCCCTAAGTCCATAGTATCTGATAGAGATACCAAGTTCCTAAGCCACTTTTGGCGTGTCTTGTGGTCAAGACTAGGAGCTAAACTCCTCTTTTCTACTACTTGCCATCCTCAAACAGATGGTCAAATAGAGGTAGTTAATAGATCTCTATCTACTATGCTTAGGGCGGTTTTAAAGGGTAATCACAAATCTTGGGATGAGTATTTGCCTCACATAGAATTTGCCTACAATAGGGTAGTTCACAAGACTACCAATATTTCTTCTTTTGAGGTTGTGTATGGTTTTAATCCTTTAACACCTTTAGACTTGATACCCTCCTAATGTTAACCATTTCATTCATAAGGAAGGTACTTCAAGGACTGAATTTGTTAAAAAGTTACATGAAAGGATTAAAACTCATATACAAATGCAAAATGAGAAGTATGCTCAATCTAATAACAAAGGCAAAAAGGCTATGATCTTCGAGGAAGGTGACTGGGTTTGGCTTCACCTTAGAAAGGAACGTTTTCACCAACAAAGAAAGTCCAAACTTAGTCCTAGAGGAGATGGACCATTTCAAGTCTTACAGCGTATCAATGATAACTCTTATAGGCTTGATTTACCCTCTAATTATGGTGTTAGCCCTACTTTTAATGTCAGTGATTTAAAACCTTTTGTAGGGACTAGTGATGATGAGGATGAGTCTTTCGATTCGAGGACGAATCCTTCTCAAGAGGGAGGGGATGATGGAAGAGCATGCACCAAGGGTCCAACCACTAGAGTAGTGGCTAAAAGACTACTTGAAGATTTGACTGCTTCAGAGTTTAGTGGGCCTAATGGGCTTGGTGGGCCTAGGGTGATTTTCACTTGGGCTTTACTTGATTGACCACCACTTTATTGCATTTTAGTAGTGTAGGAATTTATATTGTTTGGTCTTGTATTATGGACCCTAGATTAGCATTTTGGGCTTTAGGCTTATTGGGCCTAGTTTTGGGCTTCATGGGCCTTTGGGCTTTTGATACCCAATATTGGGCTTATTTTCATTCTTGTAATTTTTCCTTTCCATTGTATTTGATTGACCAATATATTTAGGTCATTAGAATAGGATTATACTAAGGATTCATTAATAGATGCATTAGGTCTCATTTGTATGTCATTTAGAAGACATTTGATTTGAATTTGAGTCACATGGATTGGCATGGTGAGGACCGGCCATGTGAACCTTAAATTCAAATCCAAATGGCTTCCAAATTACATTAAGATGAGAGTGGCATCCGAATTAGTCACATGGCTAGCCAAAGTTTGAATTTCAAATTCAATTTTGAAATTCAAACTTGGCGCCAATTGGCTTCCCTTGGATTGGCGCCACTTTAGGGTAATACGCACCTATAAATGCATGCCTTAAGACTTGTATTGACACTTTTGAAATGAAATAAGAATTCTTTGAATTTTCTTCAGCAAATTCTTCCTCAAGAGTCACCGAAAGCCTTCATTAGAATTAGGGAACCTTAATTTCCTTTCCTCCTTTTGAAGTGAGCTTTCTTTTGTGTCTTAAGCTAGGATGCTTCCATCTCTAGCCTAGGAACCTTGATCCGTCTTCTACATCTTCCTTAGCTTCATTCAATCAGTGCAAATCTTCAAGAAGTTGATCCTACGCTTGGTGAAGGAAA
The DNA here is from genome assembly GCF_000230855.2 of Cajanus cajan. NCBI lineage: Eukaryota > Viridiplantae > Streptophyta > Magnoliopsida > Fabales > Fabaceae > Cajanus > Cajanus cajan. The sequence continues at coordinate 48,082,589 of NC_138525.1, forward strand.
GGAGAAGCAAATCATCCACTTCTTCATGAACTCCACCATCACCAGTCCTCACAAGATGAAGCGCCTTCTTTCGAGCTTAAGCCCCCCATTAGTCCGAATCGTGGTATATTTCTTCTTTTACCAATTTCTTTCAATGGTTGTAAAGAACTGTCTTTCTTACTTTCTTTTCTCTATACAGATTCAACTGACTCTCCTAAGCCTTTTACTCCTTCTCCTTTGACCCAAGGCGGTGTCGAATCTTCAGTGCCACCACTTTCTTCGATCCCCTTTATGGATTTGGACTTAATAAGTTTTTTCAATGAAGATGATGAAGAAGTCAACAATATTTTTGAAGTTCTTGAAAATTGGACAAGTGGTCCATCTGTCTCGGAGAAAATTCTCGAATCTGTTTCTGAGTCGACTACTACTTTTCAACCCTAGCTTGAATCGTTCCGGTCAAAGGCCTATGTGGATGACCTCGATCAAGCATTCCTCATTCTGGAATTCAAAATCGAAGTTGAGCAGATGGTGGATGATTTTCTAGCCTACCCAAACTTTCCTCCTGCTATTCACCTCGAACTCCAAGAATTTATCAAACCCTTCACTCTTGCTTGGGATCTTCGGTCTAAATGTTCTAATGAATTTCAAGATGTGGCCCAGATTGAAGTCGAGAGCGAGGGTGATCATGCCGAACTCGAAAATCTTCGACAAGAGTTGCTCTCCATCAGGAAATCTACTGAAGAAATAATTCCTACTTTGAAGAAATTGCAACAGGAGGAAGGAGATGTCGAGACGTCTATTGAAGCTTTGCAGCATGAGTTGAATAACCTCCGCTCGAAACAAGTTTCTTTAAAATCTCGAAGTCAAGAGGTTATTCAACGTCAAAAAAGTCTAAAGGAGGAAGGCAAGGTGATATCTTCAAGACTTGCAAAGATCTTGGAACAAAAGAAATACCTGGAGACTCAGTGTGCTTCTCGAAGGCAGAGCTTGGATGAAGCTTACCAGGCTTATAGAAGTTTTAAATCCAAGTTTTGTAATATTAATTAAATTTAGGAACATGTCAATTTCTTGTTGTTTTCTATATTTGTTTCAAAACTCTGGCCTTTTATGGAAGCACTTTAAATATTTACCATTAATTACTTTGCTTACCGCATTTGAATTTATCTCTTTAATCACGTATGCATTTTTCGAGTATACTTGATTGATTATAAAAGGTCCCTCCCAATTATAAGACCACTTGCCTAAGTGTTGAGATTTTTGATCCATAGGAAGGATTACTTTCAATACTAAGTCTCCAACTCAAAAATTGCGTGCTTTGACTCACTTGTACGTTTTCTCGACTCTTTCCTTTTGTTGAACAAGATTTTGCAATGCTATCAACCTTTCTTCCTCTAAAGATACCAACTCATCATACATTAAATTCCAATAATCCTCGATAGGCAAATCTTTCTGCTTCTGTATGTGAATTGATTGCAAATTAATATCTATAGGAAGAATAGCCTCATGCCCATACACCAATTTATATGGGGTAGTTTTTGTGGCATCTTTTGGTGAGTTTCTATAAGCCCATAACACTTGAACAAGTGCTTCATGCCAACTGCGGGGCTTGCTCGAAATGTGTTTCTTGATCAGACCAATAATTAATTTATTACAGCCTCGACTTGTCCATTTTCTTGTGCATAGTACGGTGTTGAAGTTACTAACTTAGTTCCTCTCGATTGAGCATATTGACTAACTTTTCGACCTGTGAAAACTATGCCTTGATCAGTAGTAACTGTTTGAGGAATTCCAAATATTTTTATGATATGATCTTCAACAAAATCAATTATGTCTTTTTGCTCGACTTCCTTCAAAGGAATTGCCTCAACCCATTTTGTAAAATAATCAATGGCAACTAATATATACTTGTGGTTTTTCGAGGAAGGTGGATGAATTTGTCCTATTATGTCAATTGCCCAACCTCGAAATGACCAAGGTTTAATAATTGAATGTAATTCACTTGCTGGTATCCTTTGTATTGGTCCATGTTTTTGACATTCTTCGCAACTCCTTGCGAATTCGATACAGTCCTTAATCATGGTTGGCCAATAGTACCCTTTTCTCGACAAGGTCCACTTCAGTTTTTCGCCTGCTTGATGTGCTCCACAGATACCTTCGTGTACTTCTGCCATAGCTATATAACTCTCAAGATTCCCAAGGAATTTAAATAGAATCCCATCGAAACCCTTTTTGTATAATTCGTTGTTTAGCATGACATAATTAAGGGCTTGAAGTTTGATTTTTCTTTCGACTTTCAAATTCGGATTTTGAAGGTATTCGACCAATTCTTTCCTCCAGTCTTGATGGCTCGATGTACTTAGACTTTCCAAATTACATATTAGTTCATTTTCTATATGAATCAAAGACTCGAGACATCCCTTACTCATTTTATACCCTGATGCGATCTGAGCCAATTCATTTGCAATTGTGTTCACATTTCGAGAAACATGTTCTAACTCAACCTCATCGAACGTGTTTAGTAACTGAATGGCTCGAGTCTTACATTCGATCAGTTTCTCATTTGAACATTTATACTCTTGAGTTAGTTGTTTAACGACGAGTTGTGAGTCTCCTCGAACTACTACATTCCTATCACCTAACTCTTTGAGGATCTCGAGTCCAGTAATGAGCGCTTGATATTCGGTTTCATTATTCGAGTATCCTTTGTTTGTTTTTAATGAAAATTTGGTCGGAATTCCTTCAGGGGAAATGATTAACAAACCTATCCCAGTTCCTAACTCATGTTTCGAGCCATCGAAAAATAATTCCCAAGGTTTGGATGTTAGGTAATTGATTTCTTCATTTATTTTCGAATGATCCATGAGAAAATCCGCAATTACTTGTCCCTTTGTGGATTTTAAAGGTACGAAAATTAATGAATATTCAGTTAATGCAAGTGTCCATTTGCCAATTCGAGAATGTAAGACAGGCTTACACAACATGTACTTAATAACATTACTTCGACAAAATACTAAAACATCAAAGGGTCTAAGATAGTACTTCAACTTTGTACAAGAAAAATAAAGACTTAAACACAATTTCTCTAAAGGAGTATATCTATTCTCAGCTCCCACTAACATTCTACTTAGATAATAAATGACTCTTTCGATGCCATTATCATCGTCTTGCGCCAGCATGCCCGCAATAGTCGAATCGTTAGCTGAAATATACAACTTCAATTGTCTTCCTTTAGAGGGTGGTGCAATTACTGGAGGATGAGCCAAATAAGTTTTGATTTCCTCAAATGCTTTCTGGTGCTCTTCTTCCCATCGAAATTCCTCCTCCTTTTTCAAACGCAATAATGGAGAAAACACTTTAGTTTTGCCAGATAAATTCGATATGAATCTTCTAAGAAAATTTACTTTACCTAAGAGAGATTGAAGCTCTTTCTTGTTCGATGGAGGTCTAGTTTCCTTGATAGCCTTAGTCTTGTTCCTATCCACTTCGATCCCCTTTTGGTGTATGATAAATCCCAAAAATTCTCCTGCTGTAACACCAAAAGCACATTTTAGTGGATTCATTTTTAGACCATGTTTCCTCATTCTCTTGAAAGATAATTTTCGATGGCATAAGTGTTCCTCTTTTCGTTTCGACCCAACAATTATATCATCAATATACACTTCCACAAACTTACCAATTAAATCTTGGAATATTAAATTCATTGCCCTTTGATATGTGGCACCTGCATTCTTTAATCCAAATGGCATCATCACCCATTCGTACACGCCCAAAGCTCTTGGACATCGAAAAGTAGTTTTCGATACATCATTAGTTGCAATATAAATTTGGTTATATCCAGAATAACCATCAAGTAAGCTCATAATTTCATTACTTGCAGCAGCATCTATCATTGTCTCAGCAATGGGCATAGGATACTCACCTTTGGGGGTAGCTGTGTTAAGGTCTCGAAAGTCAATACATACTCTGAGTTTTCCATTTTTCTTGATAACGGGCAAAATATTCGAGACCCACTCAGTATATCTCGAGGTCCTAATGAACTTAGCTTTCAATAGCCTCTCGATTTCTTCTTTTATCTTTTCAATCACTTCAGGAGCAAATCTTCGAGGATTTTGCTTGACTGGCTTCTTTCCAGGAATCATAGGTAGTCTATGCTCCACTAATCCTGGATCCAATCCAGGCATTTCATCATAATCCCATGCAAAGCAATCTTTATATTCATGTAACACTCGAATCACTTCCTCCCTCAGATTCCCTTGCAAGAGCTTGCTGATATAAGTGACCTTCTTGTTCTCGACAGTTCCCAGATTAATCTCTTCCAATGGATCTTGAGATTCTAACTTGTGATCCTCACCACTTCACTTTTCGAATCCTAATGGTGAATCATCGAAAACACAGTCTAGCCTTATTTCCTCTTGATTGGCAACAACTTCTCCCTTCTTGACCGCTTTGTGACACCCTCTACCCCAACATACATATACAGTAATTATAAAGAAATAAAAAATTTTCATCAATAAAAATCAAATTTCCAACCACGTAAGGGTAAAGAGTTCACATTCATAAACTTAATCCAAATAACATGTCGGTAAAATTACAAAGAAATAAAACTGAATTTTCCAAAATGATTTAATAAGAACATCTTAAACTAATCCTATCTATGTCCCGATGTCACATGTCCTATCAGAGCAAAACCCAACATAGAAGCCTAAGCTTCATCACCAACATCTTAGCCTCACGCTGATGATCACCTGTATAACAGTCAAAACAAAAAAACACGAGAAAAGGGAGTGAGAAACATCTCACTCTGGCTCACGGTGTAGAAATATACGCCGGATAGCCAAACACAAACAAAACAAGTATAACATAAATAAATTAATAATAACATCACACTCGTCCAAGACATAAAAATATCAATTAATTATATAACATTGAAAATGCACATGTATGGACACAGACTACATATTATCATGCATGTGGCGCCAGTAAAACATCACATGGCATATTGCCGCTAGCAATATACGAAGAGTAGTCTAGGAGTACATGCCGGGTCACACCCTCTGCGCACTCTCACTAGAAGGATATACTACCAGAGTCTCGTCGGGATAGCTAAGCCGCGCAAGATACATCCCATGCACACAATGGGCGAGACTGGGACTTCCAAACCGAGCTATCCCCAAGGACTAATCCCCAAAGCTTTTACACTAGGGGGCCTTCTCTGGCGGTGTATTCCATATCGTACCCTTAAAATACTTATGCAAATGATGCATGTCAATCAAGACTCTATGCATTCTCATATCACATTATCATGTCTCGTTCTCATATCACATTATCATGTCTCATTCTCATATCACATTATCATGTCTCAACACATCTCATCATCACATCTCCTCATTACATTTCATCATCACATTGGCATTATCACATCATATTCACAATTTTCACTGAGCATTTTTATTCATATCAGAACTCATATATTTGCAAAGGTAAACATATATTCATACATCTCGTACAACAAAGAATACAACAGAACAATCAGAAGGTAAAACAGAAAATATTATAAATATGTCTATTTCTCATAGGGTTCCCATAGGAACCCACTGAGCAAACTAATTCATATCAAAACTTATTTATTTTCAAAATTAGACACTTATTTACACTCTATAAACATTAAAGAACACAACAGAAAATTCAAAAGGTAAAACAAAATACATTTAAATTTATCTGTTTCTCATAGGGTTCCCACAAGAACCCACAGAACACTCTAATTCATACAATAAACATTTAAAATAATATAATTTACTTATATAATTACTCTTTAAACAATCTCCTCTTACAATCACTAATTCATTCCCTTAGGGTTTCCCACAGGAACCCACAGAGATCTCAAATCATATATTTATTTACATATAAAAAGAGCAAATAGAAGAAACAAATATAATTGGGAGAAACTCCTCATAAAGAAGCATACAACAAATACAGGATTGAGGGCCAATCCCACTACCCAGCATACAATCCCACACCCAGAGCGAGGTTTCTCACTCCCCCCCTTACCTGGATGAGCAGAAGACAAAGGTGTGATCTAAGGTCGTTCCTGAGTACTCTTCCTTAGAGCTCTTTGTTTCTCCTTTTTTTTTTCCTAACCTTTCAGAACGCAAATGAGGTAGATAGGGTTAACGCTACCTGACTCCTTAAAATTAATCCATTGGGCTGGGTCAACCCAACCCATTTTCCTTCTCTTCTAACCCACTTCTCTTTTTCCTCAAAATAATTAAATAAAATAAATACATGTATATTATAAAATATTTTTCCTCTATAATAATAATATATTTCTTACCCAAAATATAATAATATAATTTCAATAACAAAATATCATATAAAATCAACCTTCTCTTAAAACATATAAATATTTATTTAAATATGCTAATAAAAAAATACTTATTTAATACGTACAAAATAATTGTCCAAAACAATAATTATTTAAAACGTACAAAATAATATTCTTCTATAATTATTAAAATAATTATGACCAAATACTATATAATAATAATAATAATTATTATAATAATAATAATAACTTTATTGAAAACTGGGGTGTTACACGCTTGGTCTACTCGACCCTTTCTTTTTTCTTTTTCTTCGGCCACTAAAGGCGTACTGTTCACACCTTCTTTGGATTTTGTTGACATTTCTTTCCCATCTTTACATTCTATGGCCATGTTGGTCCTTCGATCGGCCATGTAGGCCGACATTCGAGATAAAAAGCTCGAATAGGGGTCTTGATCCTTCATTCTTCTTCTTGAGTCGATTCCTTTTCGGCTCGAATAACAAACCCTTTTTCCACATCCCAGCAAAACATTTTCTTGACACCTTCTTCTTCATCCATCATACCAGCATTATGAGCATTGAAAGGCTTGGTTTTTGCAAATGCGGTCAATTCTTGGTCTGCGAAATAGATGCCCACTTCGTACTCCTTCTGGTCAGTATTGAGTACTTCCAAACCTTCATCATCATTCCAGAAAAAAAATATTTTGGTGAACAGTTGAAGGAACAGCTCCTACACCATGAATCCATTCTCAGCCCAATAGGACATTGAAATTTTCCTTCGATGGAGATACGATGAACATGGTTGTTCATTTCACACTTCCTATCTGCACATCGAGCAAAATCATTCCCTCAAGTTGTGATGGAACTACTTGGAGAAGATTGATGTTCTTCCAAGCTTTCCATTCCAAGACCGTTTAACTCTTGAGGATTCCTTGAAAAGATGCTTGAATCTCCTTGAAGCAACCTTCAATGGAGGTTGAACAATGGAGGAAGGTTCGGCCACTCCTTGAGAATGAAGAAGTTTGAAGAACCTAGCTCAAAGGTTGGAGTTCCTTTGAGAGAAACCTAGATAGATTTGTCTCCACGGTTTTGGTGACTTAAGAGAAGAGAGAATTCTAAGAGAAATTCTGAATTCATTCATCAAAAGTGAAGTATTAGGTCAGATTTACAAATATATAGGGAGAGGTAGCTTGTAGTGTAAGCTAACCTTAACCATGGTTCACTAGGAACCATGGTAAGGTTTAGCCTAACCGTCCATGGTTTCTAAAACTTGTAGGAGAAACTAACCTTGACCATGGTTCACTTAAGAACCATGGTAAGGTTAGCCTAACCTCCCAAGGTTTAGAAGCTTGGAAGGCAAGCTTCAAAGCTTGAAGGAGAAGGCTAAAATTCGGCCAAGAACAAGGTAAAGAGCTAGGCGGCCAAGACTCAAAAATGCTCCTTGATTTATTTCAAAAATATTTGATTTGGTTTAGTTAGGTTCATCAAATGATGATGAGACCTAGCTAAATCAAAGCTATGAAAAATTAGGAGCAAAATGAGTCTAATATGCAAAATTTTGCCTAGGTCCAGTTCTGGCCCAATTACTAGTCACACCCTCAAGCATTGCTAAATGCCACCCCTTTTTCCCTATTGAAAAAATAGAAAATGAATGTATCAACAAGGGAGGTTAAATGGATTTAAACTCTCCAAGTAACCCACCCTAAAATCAATATACAATCACTAATTAAAAGCAAGTAAAATGCCTGACAAATACAAAGGCAAAACTAGACCTATACAAAAGAAACTACTATATGTACAAACAAATGAACAGGTCTTTAAGATTATCCCATTCCTCTTGGTTCTTTTAAGATATCACCTCTTGGATTCCTTGGCCTTGGCCATAGTCTATCAAGATGTTATGGGGCTTTAGATCAGCCATGGTCTTTCCAAACCTTTTCAGCATAGTTCTTGGGAGTATGTTTATGGTTGTTCCTCCATCAACCAATACTTTATTCTTCATGTCCCTCAATCATCAAAGTTAACAATAGAGGCTTAAGATGAGCCTTCATATCTTCAGTAGGGGAGTCGAACACAGTTGAGTTAAACTTGGGAATAACCCGAGAAATTTGGTTGACCCACACAATTTTTGACTCATAGCCGGGATCATCGAAAAAATCCTCTCGATGGATATCCTCCTGCTCATTAACAGATTCCATGGCCCCAGCATACTCAGAAGGCAGAATTGACACTATCCCACAAATTTCTTCCAAAGAATCATCGAAACCACTCTCGAAACAATCAGTTATCAAATCTTCATCATCTTCCATGAATTTTTGAGATGATTCGCCCTTTTGTGGCACGGGGATCGAAAAACAGTTTCCTCTAAAACCCTCAAATGTAGTTTTCCTAATTCTCTGTTGTCTCCTCCACTAAGTCTTAGTCAGATTGTTAAAAGGGTGTCTAAAACCACGCCCATAGCTTCCAGACATGCTCGCGAATTTCCTAGGAACTCCAGACACATTCGAGAATTTTCCAGGAACTCCTTGGAATGTAGGCCCAGCATAATTCATGACTTGTTTTCCTCGACCCATTCCAGCCATTTGCCTTGGTGGAGCATTCCATTTTCCCACTAGGACATTAGCATTTGGCACAAAAGTATTGCCAGAGAGTTATGCATCTCCATCTTACCCATTGAGGCATATATACCTGCCTCATTGTCAACCTAGTGTTCGACCCAATGTTAGGTTTAGCCTTCTCTCGAAGTTTCTCAGCTTTGTAGTTTTTCATAACCTTAGGGGGGTGTATTGGATTAGGATTTTAAAGGACTTTTTTAGTTAAAAAAAATCCTGCGGATTTTAAAAGACTTTGCAGGATTTTCATGACTTTTAAGATTTTGCAGGATTCTATAAGATTTAAAATCAGGATTTTAATGGATTATGCAAAACTTTTAAATCAGGATTTTAATGGATTCTATGGGATTTTGTGGAGTTTTGACATTTGATAAGATTTAAAAAAAAATCCATACATTCAAATTTCAAAAGAGTCAAAGACAAAAATAATAAAAAAAATAATAATGTCTAGATAAATAATAATGATAATTCTCCATAATATCCTATCCTCTTTTTATAGCATCCACTATCAATTGTAACAATTCATCGGAATCCTCCTTGGTCCAAGCTTCATAGTTTTCTTTCTCTTTTCCTTTTTCTTTATTATTTCCTTGTGAATCTCCCATTTGAATTACTAAAACAATATATGTTGAAAACTAGTTATATAAATAATTATGGATAAGAGACAAAATCAATAAAATTATATTATATTATTATTTTTAGAAGCATACCAATCATACAAGATCGAATATATCTTGGCTATCTAAATAGATCAAATACCTCAGTCATTATAAAAAAAAATATGTAAAAACGGAAATATAGAAACATAAGATAATTTTTTATATAAAAAAGAAATTAGTATATTCGATACTGAGAAAATATTTAGATATATAATTTTTTTTATATAAACGAAAGTATTTAGATATAGAGAATATATATATATATATATATATATATATTATTTTAGTTATATATTATATAATAATTTTTAACGATATTTATAAATAAATTATTCTAACAAATATTTTAACAATATTTTCTTTTTAAAAAATAAGCTAATGTAGGCATAAATCCTAAACCCTAAAAAATTAGATACTGCAATGTCTTATGTTAATTTTCTTTTTTTAAAATATAAAAAAATCTTAATTTCACAATATAAAAATAAAAAAGAAAAATTCATAGTAAAAAAAATAAAATAATTGTTGAGTCATAAAAGGATGAGGGATAAAAGTAACAAATTCAAGGGAAGGAGAGAGTTTGCAGTTTTTATGTTGAGAGGGTTCTTTCCCCAACTAAAATCCATTTTCATCTCATTCTACTCACAGAAACCCTAAAAATTCATCTTATATATATATATATATAGAGATTATGACATCAATTTCATCTTTCATCTTTTTTTTTTCTTGACGTGTGTTATAAAAAAAATTGTCACTTAAAATTTGAAATTTCAAGCATTTTTTTGTGTTATATAAAAGAACAAATTCAACTGCATAGAATAAATAAAGCAAGTCAATTAAAGAGAACGAACAGAAAAATAGAGCAAGTCAATAATACTATCATTTACATATCAGAGTTTCACAAAATAAGGGAATGGGATGAGAACAGTACTACAATATTATATATGAGCAATGAACAATAATGTAGTATTATTAGTAGAGAAAAAATGGAGAAGACAGGAGCATAGAAAAAAAAATGAAAAACTCACTTGAAAATTCTTGAAACACTTGAAAAATCACTTCAAATAATCCTTCAAAATCCGATGGGTTTGGATGGGATTGTTTTATGAATCTGGTATTTATAGATAACACTAGAAAGTCCTTCAAAATCCCTCTCATACAACAATCCTTTAAAATCCTTATATTTTTGAATACCAATGGATTGTTTTTAAGTTGTAAAAAATCTCAAATGAATATCAGTGGATTTTAATGGACTCTTTAAAAAATCTTGAAAATCCAGATTGAATACCACTGGATTGTTTTTAAGTGACATAAAATCTTGATTGAATACCAATGGACTTTTTTACTCAAAAAAAGTCTTTTAAAATCTTACGAAATCCCAATACACCCCCCTTAGATTCCTCAAAGGCCTTAGCGGCGGCTTTGTCGAAAACAGCACTGCATCGAGGACATAACATGACTTCCCTATCAGCATCCTTTTTCTTAGATAGAAACTCGACCAAACTATCTCCCTCCTTTGGATAGATAGGTTCCTCCTCTTTAGCAAAGTCATCCAACAATTCCTCCAGTTTCTCATCAGAGATAGGCTCGACTTTTATTTTCATTTAAAATTAAATTAAATTACTATAATATCCTTTGTACGAATTAACCAAATCAAAATAAATGAGTGATTTTTTTGTCCTAAAAAATTGGTGTAGGTTGCTAACATACTCCCACTAAAAAATAGGTAGGAGTACATTAGCATTCCCCATATATATAATATTTAGATAATTAAAAATATATATTTAATTATATCATTTATAATTTATTTGTTAATACATAAGATTATTCAAATATTTAAAAATGTGTCTATATATAGATATTGATTTAGAATTATTAGATTAAGAAATTTTATTTTAAACAAAATTTTATATTATATTTGTTTGAATTCAATAAAAAAATGGTATTGCAATGAGTATAAAGATTAAATTTCATAAAAATATTATCATATATATTAAAATAACATAACTACTAGGTTTAATCCTCATTACGACCATCTTTGTAATCTTTCTTATCTTTACTAAAAAAAATAACAAAAGTAATAATGAATATAACAAAGGTGATAATGATAAGAACATCTAATTTTATATTAATTATTTTGATTTTAATAAAAAAATGTTTTTCTAATTTTGATTATTATGTATAAATGTCAAGTTCTTTTATTTCATTCACAGCTTATTTTTAAATACGAAACCACTTTGAAAATTTTTATTTGAATTACAATAAATAAGATTTTGAAAAAAAAATTGTATTATTAGAGATTATGACTTTTTTTCTCTAAATTAAAATTACTAAAAAATACTAACAAACAAATTAGTTTTTTATTATAAATATTTGTACCATCCCAAATATAACTCGAGATGGTTGAGATGGGTAGGCCGTAGGCCGAGTGGACATGGCCAAGTATCACCAAGATGTGGTAACTGATCACCTTACTTGAAATATCTTTTATATATCGAGTAACTTGACCTCTAAATGAAATCGGAATTATTCTTATCGAGAATTAATTATCCGGAATAAAATCTTAACTTTATTAGTCAAGATCTCGCTAATAAATAATTACTTTAACAAATTTCAAAAGTCTCGAAGTCCATAAGTCTAAAATTCTCGAAACCTATAAGATCATTGTAATCAAACATAAAAACTCTAATCCTACGATAAGGAAAAACAAATTACACTCTTAAATGCTCTAATTTTTGTTGATTGCCTAAAATAATCCGTAAACACTCTCCAAATAGGAACAATATTAAACTATATTAGAAATTTATTTTTAAATGCAAAAAATAATATTTATAATTATTGTTATAATTGTTTTTTGAAATTAATCTTTTAGATTAATTTGAGATTATGTTACAAATAATTATCAAACGAATTATCATTATGTGAAATGTTAGACAACTTTTTAACTATTAGATTTAATTAATAATTTTATTCTCAAAAAAATTAAAAAAAAATTTATCAATTATATAAAAGTAAAATTTCGATAAACTTGATTGTCTTATACCTAAAATTTGTTAGACACAATACAATAATGTTTATTAAAATTATATATAAGATGTGGGAATATATTCCAAACTCCAAGCACATATAGAACAGCACAAGAAGCCTGACAAACTCCAAAATCTTTATTTTGAGCATTATTTTAACTATTGAAACCCGCAAGGCTACTGAATACAGCCAACGAGGATAGCAATGCACATCAAATGTCACATTCAATAACATAATAACAATGCCTCCATACTATCGATCGTCATCCTTAGACACAAGAAATCTCGCTGTAAAGATGATTTAGGTTTTGGAAATTGCAGCAAAATAATTTGACTAAAAAATAAAAGATATAGAAAACATTTTAGCGATATACAAAAAATAATTTGCTTTCACAGCGCATAATAACGAAACACTAGTGATTTGAAGAGCGTGATTCTAACGGAAGAACGAGGGAATATCACTGAGAATCATTAAAATAGAAGCAACAAGAAAATTAGTGAGAATGAGAATGAGTCGTCATTTGGATTTGGAATGATGGAAGCACTGTGTGCCTCGTTATATATATACAGGGGAATGCCATCTTAATCCCTAGCAAGTGTCAAAATTGCCGTAACAACTTTTCCCAAAAGAAAAAAAAAAAAGTACTTTTCCTACGTTTTTCTAATTTCACTTTCAATTTTTAATTTTAAAACCAAACAACCTCATATAACATATAATTATCAACTTTATATATAAAAGACAAATGACTATTTTGCGGAAAAAAATAATTAATTTCATATCCAATTTAATTTTTATTTATCAGAAATATTTATGAATTTAATTTTAATATTTTAAAATAATTTTGTATTACAATATAAATTATTTATCATAAATTTAAAATATAATTTATATATTTAAAAATAACTAATTTATTCAAAATTTCAAATATAACTTATATATTCAGTACTTATTTGTATACATAATTTGTTTAAGATTTTAGTTATATATAATAAATATTTAACTTGTGTATTATACATGTTAAAATACTAGTTCATATGTATCCAAATACTTTAAAATTATTTAAATAATTATTAACAAATATATTTGTACCTTGATAGGCCTAAAGATAATATATTCATTGTTGACCTAGTGGATCGATCAACCATAAGCTAATTGATCCAATCGGAACCTATTTATGATTGACTAATGTCTTACCTAGGCTATGAATCTAGTCCAAAATACTATAAAATAGTTTACTTAAAATATCAATCTAAATAGATTAAAAGATATAGGAGATAATAAATGGTTATATGAAAATATGAGATAATTAAGGTAAGTATAAAGATCGATTTGAAAAAATAAAATCAAAAGATAAAATCCTATTATTATATAATGAGAAGACTGACACTACAAGAAATTCGTCATTTTGCGACGGTTTTCGCCTCCCTCAAAATAAGTAATGGCGTTTTATAAAAACGTCGCAGTTACGTTCGCCACTAGCATTATACGGCGATTTTTACCAACCTCCGCTACCTTTTCCATTCTGCGGCGTTTTGTTTAGCGGGGGTTTTTGACCTCATCAATTTGAATGATGTTTTTTTTTTATTTCACAATATATTTTATTTTTTTAATCTAAATTACATTTAACCTGTATACAAAAAAATAAGGAGGTACTCATAACATAATCCAAAGTCCCCAAAACTATTCCCTCCCTTTTATCTTTGCCTCTAACAATTTCCTCTTCCTTCATACCTTCATTTCCAGGTAGGCAAGGTTGTAACAACCCATATCGCTCTTCTGCCCCTTACTCATCTTTTCACATGGCCTAGTATATGAGTACCTAACAACCTACAACGCAAAGAATCATTGATGAGATTGTCACCTGAGCTTGCATGTTCTTGGTTGACTCAGCTCCAGCTAATGCAGCTTCAGAAGAGAGAAGAAAGGCAATGGAAGGATCATCACTAGAATTTAGTCTCTGTAAGCCCAAAGAAAAATAAGTGTTAAGGCCCTGTTAATAATTAAGATCAATTAACAAGTATTGTTGATACCTCTTGAAGAACTGACAATGCTGGAATTAGGGCATCTAGCAATGTTCTATAACCAGCACTAGCACCCCCATATTTACTAACAGCAGCAATGGAAGCCGCAAGTGCTTCAGCCCCTAAATCAGAAGAATCAATGATGGAAGGATGATTCTACTAAGACAAGATAAACAAAAGAACAATAAATTGTTGCTTGTTTAGGAGAATATTCTCACATTGTTTTGGCGTGACACCAGAGTGAGAATTTTCTTTCAGCTGTGTATATGCTGCCTTGCAAAAAATTGTATATCTGGAAAAAAAATATATACAATCAAGTGTGAAAGTGATAATAATCAGATAGCATAAATACTATGGTTTATGGAATACATAAACAGGTTTCTTACTAATCACACTTTCATGCTCTAGATATGACTACTCAAGGTTCTATACCAAAAAAATATCAAAACATAAATAGCTCATTTAGTTTTAAGTATTTATAATAAAAAATTTATTAAGAAAATATCTTAATTAAGTTACTTTCCTTGCTAGTACAAGACATTTATAATATTACTAATAAGTTATACCGTCACATTCGGAAAAATAAAAATTCAAAACATTTTTGTTGAAGGAATAACATTGAAATCAACTCAAACAACTATATGTCAAAAATTGAATAAAAAGTCATACATCTAAATGTACAATTGTTATAACAATTGAGCAGGCTGGTTTGATCGGTAATTGATTGATGATTTTAAAAGATTGGCTATTCTTATAACTGGTCGAAATCGGTAAAGGATCGGTCAAATTAATTTAAAATCAATATCAAAAAATTTGAGCCAATATTATGTTATATTTTTTATTTTAATCTAAAATATTTTTCAGATAAATAAAAACATTATTGTATACATAGGTATAGATTATGTTATCAAATTTATTTAATTTTT
Source organism: Cajanus cajan (assembly GCF_000230855.2). Classification (NCBI taxonomy): domain Eukaryota; kingdom Viridiplantae; phylum Streptophyta; class Magnoliopsida; order Fabales; family Fabaceae; genus Cajanus; species Cajanus cajan. Next base: position 48,098,131 of record NC_138525.1, read on the forward strand.
ATCTTATAAAACATAATTTAGAGCAACTTACAAATTTTTTTATATCTCAAATTCTTATAATCTTGTATTATTGTATTACTTAAAATATTACATAATGTTCTTGCTAGGAAACACTCTTACGTTGATGTTCTCTGACACTTGATCTTCTTCCAAGCTGTTCCTGAATCCTTGTCCCGAAAAAGGGGGAAGGGTACCTGCAAAGGTACTCCGACGCTTAAGTCAATACTCGATCCAAAACAATAAATATTGTAGTATTAAATAATCATATTTACCTTTTCCTGTCACATTAATATCGTATTTATAATGACATACTTGGACTTGATGGACCTTTTGAATCCAGAGCCTAGTAATCTAGGTTTTATGTTCTAGTTAGGATTAATGTAGACCTTTGTTATTTAACCTTGATTAAAATAGGATAGTCTTAATAGTAGAAGGTTCCCTAATACACTTTTTCCCCCAAGTCCGAGGATGTAAGACGAAGGGATTTGGTAAGGTCACATTCGAGGGGCATGTCTTAGGGGGCCTTATCCTTAGGGAGAATTATGGCTACAAGAATGGCCGAATATATTTATTTTGGACAAGTGCATGTTTGGATATGGGGGTCTCGTCACAATTGGAGGCCGAATAGTGCATCCTCCTATGCTTGGCTAGATGTTTTAAAGTGTGCATGTGATGCTTGGTGGCCAAGTGGCGCGTACCCGTATGGCTAGGTGTTTGTAAAGTATGTAGGTGGTATTAGTTGGTCGAATGGTGCATTAAAAAATTCTAACAAATTGGTGGAATTTAATGCATGCACACGTTTGGATATATCAGGTAGGAAAACCAAATTAACGTGACATTTAAACCAAGGTGTATGGCATAAAATCTTGACATGATGGAGTAGGTTGGTAACGTAGACTAGGGATGTTCAAAGAACTATATTAAACTAAATTATTGTAAAAACTAAACTAAATTATACTATAAAAAACTAAACTAATTTTTATAAAAACTAAACTAAACTATATTTTAAGTTTTAGTTTTAAAAATTAAACTATTATAAAAAGTAGTTTAGTGCACTATAGTTCTAAATAAATAATTAATTTATAGAATTAAAAAAATAATTTTTATTTATTAATTGAATAAAAATTTATAAACCTTTCGTAATTATTACTCTTTCAATATTTTTAATATAAATATTATAAAAATTAAAAAAATGTATTATATATATATATACAAACTTATCTCTTTATTATCTAAATAATTTTATTTTTTATGCTAAAAAATATTTATTTTAATAAAAATAATTTACAGATATTTCTTATAAATCTTTTTATGAAAAGTAATTTACAAGAAATTTTTGCAAATTTTGCTACAATTTTAATGATCATAGAAAAAAATTTCCATGGTCAAAATTTACAGAAAATATTGTAAAAATTTTATTTTATTTCTTGCAAAAATAAATTTACAAGTAATGTTTACTCAATGATCGAAAAATTTTGTAGGTAACTTTTCCTGCGAATTTTCCTGTCAATTATAATCTGCAAGAAAAATCAAAAAAATATTTAAATTTATAAGTTTAATATTTTAAAAAAACTTCAAGTCCCACATCAATTGAAAATAAAACAATTAAAGAATATATAAGTTGAGACAACACTTACCTTATAAGTTGATTTGTATGGCTGAGTGTTAGGCTTATAATCTACAATCTTAGAATTTAAAAGATTATATATCACATTTTGGGGCGTGAAAACAAATGCTTCGGATAAATTTATTGTGATCATTAGTAATTTCTTTAATTTTTTTCGTAAAAAATATTCTTGCAGAATTTCTTGCAAAAAAATTCGCAGAAAACTTTCTTACGAATTTTTTTTGCAAGAAACTTTTCTGTGATTTGTTTTGCAGGAAACCTTCCTGCGATTTTTTTTGCAAGAAATTTCGCTGGAAAATTTCTTGTAAATTTTAAAATTCGCAAAAACATATTATCCACGAAGTTATTACCTGTAGATAAAATTTCGCAAAAAAATTTGTAGAAACAACGTTTCCTGCAAATTTTTATAAAAAATTCGCAGGAAAAATCGCATGTCATAAAAAAATTTATAGTAGTGTCAATTCATAATTAATATCGATGATTTGGTAGCTCAATTTAAAAAAGTTGATTTTAAATTTGTTTTTTTTTATGTAGTTCAATTTAGTTTATAGTTAATAATAGTTTTATTTAGTTGATATTATAGTTTAGTTCAAACTCCTAGAACTATAATGCACTAAAGTAGATAATAGTTTAGTTTAGTTTAGTCAATATTTATTTTAGTTCAATTTAGTTTAATGAACTATTTATTATAGTTTAGTTTAATTTTCTTCTAGTTTAGTTCAATTTAACAATTTGAACACCCCTAACATCGGCATCCGATTCATGACTAGATGGGCTTTGGGGTATAAGGATGCTAGCGTGGCCAAAAAGGTACCTTTTCATGCAAATATGATTTCTAGATTCTTGCAAAATCAAATGTATCGATGTTAGTCCACACTTGAACATGCAAGTGGAATCTCCTGAGCCATGCAAATGGACCGCATATCCTAACTTCATTGGGTGTTCGCATTATATATATATATATATATATACATATATATATATATATATATATATATATATATATTGTACTATCCGTACTGCTAAGTTGAGCTCGAGCTTGGCATCATAGCGAAGATTGACATCGAATATGTATCGCATGACATTGGCCAAGACAAAGGCCCACTATCTGAACAGGTCATAATCGATCTCAGGCCCAAGGCCCAAATAAACCTTAATTCACACTAAGGTACTTGCATTACTTATACGAGATCTATACACTCACAAACTTTAACTTTAGCATCGGAGTCTCTTTTGCAGGTACCACACCCACCTTGGAACAACAAACGTATCCAGCAAAGGAGGCTCACCAATCTTGCCCAGAAGATCGTCCCCCACGACCGATCTCTGGTAAGAACATTTGGCGCCCACCATGGGGCCGATTGAGACATCTCTTTATCGGCCACGCTTATGGTTTTCACTCGAAGCCATAGTAGACGAGCAACTAACGAACCAGATCACCCAACAAGAATGGAAGGCGAAGCGACATTGAGGCGGCTGATCGAGCAGGTCGATCAAATGCGACAGCAACACGCCGTCGACCTAGAAAACATTCGTGCCAGGCACAAGTCTGACCTAGCGGCGCTGTGCGCTGAGAATGAGCGCATTCGCGCCCAGCTTCCTCGGCGCCTTTCTGATCAACCTCCTCAACCGAGCAATCAAAACGAGGAAGAGGGGCACTCAGTTTTCTAGCCACCGACTACACCCAGGGCACCGACCCACAGGTCTACTATACATCGATCACACGTACCAACGAATAGGTCAGACCATGAAGTCAGCAATGCATCTGCCCAGGCTCTAACGCATAGGGCGAGCATCCGCCGCCATCCTTTCGTTGACGACATCATGGAGAGGTCTCTTCCTTTCGGATGGAAGCCTCTCAACATCGACCGCTACGATGGCACCACCGACCCAGATGAGCACGTCGACCTGTACGTCACCCAAGTAAACCTATACACTAACGATGATGTTATTCTGTATAGGGTTTTTCCGACCTCGCTCAAGGGATCAGCACTCGCCTGGTACACTCAATTGCCAGCGGGATCGATCGATAACTTTGACACTCTGGTGAGACGATTCACGGAGTAGTATGCAATGAGTCGACCTCATCACATTACGTCCGCCACCTTGGCCAGTCTCAGAGAGAGAGCCACGACGAACCACTGAGGGCGTTCATGGAACGCTTTGCTAGCGTCTCGGTTAAAATCCGTAACCTAAACCCCGAGGTCGCCCTTCACACCATGCTCATGGCGCTCAAGCCAAGACCTTTCGTTAACAGCCTGTGTTGTCGACCTCCCCCAGATATTGACAAACTCCGTGCCCGAGCTGCAGGGTACATTCAGGTGGAAGAGCACACTACTTTTCGCGATCAGGTTCGTGGGAAACCTCAGGAAAGTCGAACCACGGCCACAAAGATAAGATGAAAGTCACCAACGATAGCCAATTCAAGAAGGCTGCTAGGGCAAACGAAGGAGGGAGGTATGACTTCTACACCCCCTGAATGCGCCCCGCGTACACATCCTGGAAGAGGCCAGCAACACCAATCTGCTCACTCTGCCACCACCTGGACACAGTCCCAACAGTGGGGACAAATCCAAACATTACCGATACCATAGAAACTATGGTCACACAACCGAGGAATGTCGCACACTCAGAGACCGCATTGAGGAACTCGTCCAAGGAGGGCACCTCGGACAATACGTCCAACAGAAGCAATCTCACAGAGGAGGCTACCACAGAAGAGGACGAGGACAAGGTCGAGTTTCCGGGACTCGAACAGACCAACCCTCCGGGTCTTAACAAAACACCGGTGGAGCAGTACAGGCCGAGGTAAGTCATGACACAGAAACGACTCCACTACGCGGAGTCATCAATACAATTGCAGGTGACTTTGTAGGGGGAAGCTCCAGTAGCTCGACGAGCAAAAGACACTTGTAGAGCATCAACAATGTCCATACTGCCACCTCGGTCCCGCACCACAACACACCACCCATCACCTTCACGGACGACGACTACACTGGCATCTGTCCAAACCAGGATGATCCCATGGTCATCGCAGTGGAAGTAGTTAATTGGGAGGTCCACAAGACATTGATCAACCAGGGAAGCTCGGCTGTCGTCCTATACTGGCCGACGTTCCTAAGGTTAGACATTCCTCACTCCCTCATCCAACCTCACACAGAACCCCTAGTCGGTTTTGCAGGAGAGCGAGTCCACACCCGAGGATACATTTACCTACTAACAACCTTTGGGATACCTCTTGACTCAAGGAGAATCATGATCAGATATCTCCTCGTTGAGGCCAACACGTCGTACAATATCATCATCGGCAGGCCGACCCTGAACTGACTAGGAGCTGTGGTGTCTACCCCGCACCTGACAATGAAATTCCCAGGGAGCAATGACAAGATCATCTCAGTCAAAGAAAATTAGAAGACAGCTCAGCAATGCTATGCCAAAAGCCAGAAGGTCTCGCCATCCGAGGAACGCCACCAAGGTGACCCCTCTACAGTAGCTCACATAGCCCAGGTTGACATCACTGACCTGGACCCAAGGTCGGAATCCCATGACAAACGGCCAAGTCCCATCGACGAGCTCAACAACCTTCAAATCGGAAAACTCCCTGGCTAGTGTACAAAGATAAGCCGACAACTAAACCTAGAGCTGCGACAGCGGCTCATAGAAGAGATCTCCAAAAATACCGACTTTTTCGCATGGTCAAGCGCCGACATGCCAGGTATTGACCCTAACCTCATCTGTCACAAGTTAGCCATCCACAAGGAAGCTAAGCTGATTGCTCAGAGAAAGAGAAAGGTCGGAGGAGAAAGACGCGACGCCATCATCACTGAGACACAAAAGTTGATGAACGCGGGCTTCATCCGCGAGGTCAGATACACCACATGGCTAGCGAACGTGGTACTGGTCAAAAAGAACTCGGGGAAGTGGCATATGTGTGTTGACTATACCGACCTCAACAAAGAATGCCCCAAAGACTCATACTCCTTACCGAGTATCGATAGATTGGTTGACGGCGCCTCCGACCATGCCCTCTTCAGCTTCCTCGACGCATATTATGAGTATAACCAGATCATGATGTACCCACCAGACGAGGAGCACACAACCTTCATCACCGACCACGCCAACTTCTGCTATCGTGTGATGCCCTTCAGCCTCAAAAACACCGGAGCCACTTACCAACGTTTGATGGAAAAATTCTTCTAGAACCAAATTGGAAGAAATATGGAGGTGTACGTGGATGACATGGTAGTCAAGACATTTTCAGCCGAGGCTCATGCCACCAACTTGGCTGAGGTGTTCAGCCAAATCCGAAAACAAAACATGCGCCTAAACCTAGGGAAGTGTGTTTTCGGTGTCCAGGGAGGTAAATTTCTTAGCTTTTTGATCACCAGCAAGGGAATTGAAGTCAACCCGAAGAAGTGCAAAGCCATTATATAGATGCAGAGTCTTCAGACTATCAAAGGCGTCCAACGCTTGGCAAGAAGATTAGTCTCTCTTTCCCGATTCATCCCCCGATTGGCAGAGAGAGCAGGGCCCATTTTCACCCTATTGCGAAATCCGAAGAACTTCGAATGGATGGACAAATGCAAGGAAGCTTTCAAGAGCTTTAAAGATTTCCTCACAACTCCACCAATCCTTCAGAAGCCGGATCATCACTCCGACATCCTCCTCTACCTGGCCGTGGCAGATGGCGCAATCAGCACGGTAATAGTGCAAGAGCACCACAAAGTGCAAATTCCCATTTACTTCATCAGTCGAGTCCTTCAAGAGACGGAGAAGCGATATCAAACGATCGAGAAGCTGGCATTAGCATTCGTCACCGTAGCTCGGCGCCTCCGACCTTACTTCCAAAGTCACCAAGTGGTCGTCAAAATCGACTACCCAATTAAGCAGATACTAAGAAAGCTAGAACTCGTAAGGCGCATGATAGCATGGTCAGTGGAGCTATCCGAGTTCGGCATCCAATATGAAAGCCGACGCCCCTTGAAAGCTTAGTGCCTAGCAGATTTCGTGGCCGAACTCACCCCAATCTCGGCGGAAGAAAAACAGGTATGGACTCTACACGTTGATGGATCTTCCAACTCTAAAGGCAGTGGTGCATGTATTATCTTGGAAGGACCAAACAAAGTCACAGTAGAGCAATCTCTCAAGTTTGGCTTCAGGGTCACCAACAACCAGGAAAAATATGAAGTGTTGCTAGCAAGTTTGAGGTTGGCTACTGACCTCGGAGCGCGAAGGGTGATATGTAACAGCGACTCAAAGCTTATGGTGGAGCAGCTTAGTGGGGTATACTAGACCAAGGACACCCTACTACAAAGGTACTTTCATGTAGCGTCCCAACGAATCTCATCCTTCGATGAATTCACCACACACCATGTGCCCCGAGAACAAAATGTCAGAGCCGATCTCCTGTCCAGACTTGCCAGTGCGAAACGCCCCGGGCAACATCGGACCATCATCCAGGAGACCCTAAATTCACCCAGTCTAGACGAGAAAGTCATCAACACTAGTGACAGTGAAGAACAAGGATGGATGACAGGTATTTGGAACTACTTAAAGGAGGGAACTCTACCCGAGGATAAAGACGAAGCTTGGAAGATGAGGGTAAGGTCAGCTAAGTGTTAGAAAAGAATGGCACAATCCAAGAGGGGGGTGAATTGGATTCTATGACACTTTAAAAATTTCAGAGTATTTAGGATCTTTATTTCACTTAAAATTTTCTAAGACAGAATTTTCAATGAAGTTTCTTCAAAGACTTGTTATAGAAGAATGAATTTTGAATGCTTTCTTGATTACAAAATAATGAGGTTCAAATGTAATTCAGTTTAACCCAACAATATTCATGCACACATGCTAATCAAGAATCATCTTCTTTAATGTACAATCAAGATATTACTCAAAGTAAAAGTTAAGGATAGAAGAAGATTGCACAAGTCTTTTATCCTGGTTCAGCCACTCCACATGTGACCTACATCCAGTCCTCAATCAGAACCTGATCAAGATTTGTTCCACTATCTCAATGAAGAAGGTTTACAAGCACACCACACATGCATATAATTCTACACTCAAGATAACCACTTTCCTGACCCCAAGAAAGCACCCCTTGTAGAAACCCACTACAAGAATCCTTACCACTTGAGAAACCCTTCTCAAGATTTTACAAGTATTCACAAAGAATTAAGGAACGAATTCACCTGGAATTCAGAAGCAAATCTTAATCTTCCCCTTTCAAGAATGGGATGATGATGATGATCCTTTCTCAAAGTTTTTCACAAACGTTTTTCTTCTTGGATTCACAAAGAAAACTCTCCAAGATTGTCACAAAGACTCCACAAAAACGCTTTTCTAAATTTGATTCTCAATTCTAACTCCGTTCTGAAGTTTCAGAAAGTTCAAACTATTTATAAAAGTTTCAGACCCAGATAATCGATTATTTTAAAGAATAATCGATTATTTCGTTCTTCAGGTTTTTTGGAAACCAACCAAGAACAATATAATCGATTATTTTGAAAATAATCGATTATTGCAGCAAGGCATCCCATTTTTCCTGTTGCTGGAATAATCGATTATATTTAATGATAATCGATTATTTTGAGTTAGTTTTCAAAACTTCGTTTTAAGTCTCAAAATAACTTTTTAGTCCCTTTAACTCATCATCATACACTCTCTAATCAGTTTAGATATAGATTTAGCTTATGCACACAGCACACACAACAAATAAAATCATTCAAAACAATTTATATACTAATCCCTATTAAATAGCACTTTCTTTGACTTTGTTTTTGTCTTCTAAGTTTTTGTTGTTTGTTGTTGTCCTTGACACACATTTTGTGATCATCAAAAACTCTTTTTAAGCTTCAGAGATAAACTTGATCTCATCAAGTTCAAGCTCCCCTAAGCTCAACAATCTCCCCCTTTTTGATAATGATAAACCATGACTCAAAACATGACAAACCAAGCTAGGCTTCAACCATTGTGCTTTCACTTTCAACATACAAAACCTGCAAAATCATACACACACAAGCACAATACCTGCAAAACAAAAACCATATACACACACAACAACCTTTCTCCCCCTTTGGCATTATCAAAAACAAACCAAGCTATGTTTCACACAATATAAGCCACATGCATACTCCTTAAGTGCTCAGAATCATACCAAAACAAATATAACACATCATAGGTATTAGATTCAAACTTTGTGAACTTTAATATCCAAGTCAGAATTATTAGATCAGCAATTGAATTGATTACAAGTTACAAACCACAATTCAGAATTTTTCAATCCAAAAACATCAAAAATATACCAACAATCATCCATACTCAAAACAAAGCATTATAATCAGCAATCAACCATGACTTGGCTCACTAAAAACATCACAATATCAAAATTAAAAAACAGAGCATTAATACACATGCTCAAAACCAGAGCATCAATGCACCAGCCAACCAAATCAGCACTTGGTACCCCATTCAAATCAACATATCAACAAAATAAACTTCAAATTTCATCAGAAACTTAATTGTTCAACAGATTAAAGCAAGTAAATTGTTCCAGAATTAAATTATTACAACCAAATTGAACTTAAAATCCAAAAATAGAATTTAAAAGTCCTAATCAAACTAATCGACAAAACAGAAATCATTCTTCATCTTCAGGTATGCCTAGGTGAGTCTTGAGCAGCTTCACCTCATGATCAAGATCATCGAACCTATCAAGAATACCAGAAAATAAAGACTCATGCCTTCGAGACATTTCCATCACGGCATCAAGTTTATTTATCATGATTTGCTCAAAAGGCGAGAATGGTTTCGGCTCCGCTTCTGGCACCCTGCCAGGTTCAGCTTCCACCTGTGGTGGCTGATCCTCATCATGTGACGGAACACTGTCTTCATCTGTTGCCGGCTTAGGGGTTGGGGGCACATCTCCTTTAAACACCCATTTATCTTCCTGTTTAAGCATCCCCATGTGATGCAAGGAAGATTTCTCAATCTTTTTCGAAGCATGGAGAATTATTTTCCTTTCCCCTGTCAAGTCCACCCCTGCATTCTCAAAAAAATTTGACAGCAATAGAGCATACGGAATCGGTCCATCCTCTTTCTGTCTTGCTTTCCACACACAATCATTAACGACTGATACCCAATCAATCTTGATTTTCTTTTTAATCACATGCATAAGTAAAATGTCATCTCTTAACATTTGGGCATGGTTATGCAAACGAGGTTTCAACATCCAGGCAATAATGAAGGAAATTAAACGGGAATTCTTTTTCACACCTCCCGCCAGAAATTTGTCATAGTTGGTATTCACCAGATTTCTCTGACAGTCCCAGAAGGTCGTCAGTTCTTCAAAGTCCCCAAAATTGAGGGGTTGGGGTTTTTCACATCCCGTGCCGCTCAGCCCTGCAGCTGCCTTCAATGTTGGCCCGTCCAGCTTAATCATTTTCCCCTTCACCACTGATTGCATGATACCCTCATTGCTTGTAGCAAAGCAGAGGAATAACCTGATCAGCTCAGGGTAATATGGTCCCTCCATTTCCAAAAACTTCCCCAATTCTTGGTGCTCCAGCAGGGATGGGATACTAAAACCTTCATTTTTAAACCACTCCAGCTTAAGGGTCTTAGGAGGAATGATTCTCTGCCCCGCATACCACTCCAAATAATACTCTTGAGTCTTCTCATCCGGGAACCATTTTGAAATCAGTTGCCCTGAGGGTAGAGGGCGCTTGCTCCCCCTCACTTCAAGCTTCTTGGGTCTCTTTGATGAAGATGCCATGAGTGGGTCTTGGTGAAGAAGAAGAGAATGAGAGAGTTGAGAGGGTTAGGGTTTGTGGGTTTGAGAGAATGTGAGAAAATGAGAGAAAGAGAGGCTTTGAGAGGTTTGCCCTAGCACCTTCTGAGTGGGAGAGGTTTTAAGAGTAATGGGTGGTTTTAAGGGATTGGCGCGTATATAATCGTTCAAATACTTCAGAAATATCAAAAGTTGCCCAGATAATCGATTATTTATACAAATAATTGATTATTTGTATAAGTAAATCTCTTTGAAACACTTAATCTGATATGGATAATCGATTATTTTGTAATAATCGATTATTCCAGAGGGTTGTTTTTCCTAACTCTGTCCAGATAATCGATTATTTCCCTAGATAATCGATTATTCCAGTGGCCTTTCAAATTCCTCTTCCCAAATAATCGATTATTTCCCTAGATAATCGATTATAACAGTGACTCTTTAGATTCTTCTTACCAGATAATCGATTATTCCCCAAATAATCGATTATACCAGTGGCTCTTTGAATTCTTCATCTCCTAGATAATCGATTGTTACCCAAATAATCGATTATCATTATGGGTTTACTTAGAATAATCGATTATATTTTAAGATAATCGATTATTCCAGAGAAGGTTTGCTTCTCAGAAATTTAACCTTTCAAATTACACCAAGTATAATTGTTCCTTGAATACTTTCTTTTATGCTTCAATATCTCACACTCATTCCACACAGTCATCCAATCACTCTCAATTCAAGCATGATTCATTGATTATCCCTAACTCAATTCTTAATTGGTTGAATCTTTCCCTTGGTAGAGGTTTCGTAAAGATGTCAGCTAATTGCTTACTAGTCTCTACAAACTCTACAACACAGTCATTTCTTTGAACATGATCTCTCAAAAAGTGGTGTCTTATCTCAATATGTTTTGTCCTAGAGTGCAAAATTGGGTTTTTGGTCAAATTTATTGCACTTGTGTTGTCACACCTCAGAGGTATTTTATTTAGCTCAGTTCCATAGTCTCTTAATTGTTGCTTCATCCAAAGAATTTGAGCACAACAACTTCCAGCAGCTATAAACTCAGCCTCAATTGTACTTAAAGCAACACAAGCTTGTTTTTTGCTATGCCATGAGACAAGTGCACTACCTAATAGGTGACAAGTTCCACTTGTGCTTTTTCTGTCTAGTCTACACCCAGCATAGTCTGAATCTGAGTAACCTATCAGACTTAGTGAGACTCCCTTTGGATACCACAAACCTACATTGGTTGTACCTTGCACAAAGGCACACAGCAAACATTATATCAGGCCTACTAGCTGTCAAATATAAGAGTGATCCAATGATACCTCTATACTTTGAACAATCAACAACTATTCCTTTCTCATCTAAGTCAAGATTGCAATTGTTTGATATTGGTGTGGCAGCCTCCTTACACCCTTCCATACCAAACTTTTTCAGAAGTTCATTGCAATACTTACTTTGACTTATGAAAATTCCATCACTCATTTGTTTGATTTGCAACCCCAAAAAGAATGTAAGCTCCCCCATCATTGACATTTCAAATTCTCCTTGCATGGTTTTAGCAAATTCTTTGCATAGAGAGACATTGGTAGATCCAAATACAATATCATCCACATAGATTTGAATATACATTGTGTCATTTTTAAACTTTTTAACAAACAATGTATTATCCACCTTCCCTCTCACATAGTCATTCTCAATCAAAAATTTGTTCAACCTGTCATACCATGATCTTGGAGCTTGCTTCAAGCCATAGAGTTCCTTTTTAAGCTTGTACACATGATTAGGATTCTTAAAATCCACAAAGCCTGGTGGTTGTTCAACATACACTTCCTCTTGTATCAACCCATTGAGGAAAGCACTTTTCACATCCATTTGATAAAGCTTGAAATTTATTATTGAGGAATAAGCAAGAAGTAATCTAATGGCCTCTATCCTTGCTACAGGGGCAAAAGTCTCATCATAGTCAATTCCCTCTTCTTGATTATACCCCTTAGCCACTAGTCTTGCCTTATTTCTTATAATTATCCCAGATTCATCAAGCTTATTTCTAAAAACCCACTTGGTTCCTATAATTGGATAATCTTTTGGTAATGGCACTAAATCCCATACTTCATTTCTTTCAAACTGATTTAGTTCCTCTTGCATGGCCATTAACCAATGTTCATCTTTTATTGCTTCATCAATACTTTTAGGTTCAACTTGTGACACAAAAGCCATAGTATTGCAAATATTCTTAATGGCACTCCTAGTTGAAACTCCCTCACCAATATTACCAATTATGTTGTCCATTGATAAGTCCCTCGAAGTTTTCCATTCCTTAGGCAATTGTTCACTTATCTCCTTTGTGTTTTCATGTGATTCACTCTCTTTAGGCTTATTATCAGTTTCACTCTCCAATAGGGGTTGATCAAGCAAATCAGTTAAATCTTCAATTTCAGTTTGCCTTGTCTCTTGTTTGTTGGTCTCATCAAATACAACATGGACAGATTCTTCAACAACTAGAGTTCTCTTATTATAAATTCTATAAGCTTTGCTGTTTGTAGAATATCCTAGAAAGATTGCTTCATCAGCCTTTGCATCAAATTTTCCAAGTTGCTCTTTCCCATTGTTCAGCACAAAGCACTTACACCCAAACACTCTAAAATATGAAATGTTAGGCTTCCTTCCATTGTAAATTTCATAGGGTGTTTTCTTTAATATAGGCCGGATTAGAACTTTGTTTAGCACATGAAAAGCTGTGTTAACAGCATCAGCCCAAAAATATTTTGGTAATTTTGTTTCATTCAACATTGTCCTAGCTAGTTCTTCTAAAGACCTATTTTTCCTCTCAACAACCCCATTTTGTTGAGGTGTCCTAGGTGCTGAAAAATTATGGTTTATACGATGTTCCTCACAGAATTTTTGAAACATTATGTTTTGAAATTCACCTCCATGGTCACTTCTTATAGAGGTCATATTTGAACACTTTTCATTTTGGACAAGCTTGGCAAATTTTCTAAAGGCATTAAAGCATCATTTTTATTTGCAAGAAACATAACCCATGTATATCTTGAGTAGTCATCAAAAATCACTAAACCATAGTAGTTTCCACCTAAGCTCATGGTTCTTGAAGGACCAAACAAATCCATGTGAATTAATTGCAAAGGTCTAGTTGTGGAAATCTGATTTTTGCTTTTAAAGCTAGCCTTCACTTGCTTGCCCTTTTGACAAGCATCACATAGTTTGTCCTTACTAAACTTGAGTTTAGGTAAACCAACCACTAATTCCTTCCTGCTCAGCTTATTCAAGTGATCCATATATATATGTGCAGCTCTCCTATGCCAAATCCATATATTGTCTTCTTGGGTTATTAAGCACTTAGTATTTGAAATTGCTATTGAGTGTTCTAAGTCAAGCATGTATATGTTATCAATTCTTTTTCCTATGAATCTGATTTCTTTTGTCTTTTTATCACATATCAAGCAACATGTATTATCAAATTCAATTTTAAAACCTTTGTCACTTAGTTGACTTATACTCAGCAAATTATGTTTCAATCCATCAACAAGCAATACATTCTCAATCAATGTTTGAGAGGAGGGATTACCAACATTTCCATGGCCAAGAATTCTCCCTTTATTGTTGTCACCATAGGTAACATACCCTTCATTCTTCAATTTCAGACTTGAGAATTTTGAAGGATCCCCAGTAATATGCCTTGAGCAGCCACTATCAAGATACCATAGTAAGTTCTTGGCCCTCAAGCATTCCTACATCAAAGATTCAGAGAAAAAATTTAGGTACCCATGTGAAGGGTCCTTGTTGGTTAGTTCTCAGCCTTTGGCCTTTTTTAATCCAAACCATTTCTCCATTTGGAACTCCATATTTCCTAGAATAGCAGTTCCTTATTGTGTGACCTCTTTTGCAGCAATAGAAACAAGTTATTTGTCTAGAGAAATTGCTTTTAAATTTTCTGAAATCTTGGTTTTTCTTAAAAACACCTTTCTTTGACTTGAATGGCATGCTCATGCTTTGATTAAAACCAATTCCACTCCTATCAAAAGTGTTTCTTTGTTTTCCCAAAAGGATATTTAAATTTGCATTTCCATTAGTGAACTTTGCAAGAGTGGATCTTAAATCAGCATTTTCTTTTTCAAAAGTCTTGCAATTTTCACAAACATCTTTTGAGGAGGTAGAGTTTTCACAATGAGCTTCACTAAAGTTAAACATAGTTTGAAGATTTTCATGCTCATGTTTCAAATCCTCAAGCTCTTGTTCAGCTTTAACTAAAGCATTTTCATACCATTTCAACTTGTTTTTAAGCTTTGAATTCAAGGCATCCAATTTCACAGCCTCCTTATGAATTTGTATAAAAGCTTCTTGGAGTTGGTCATAGTCCGGATTTGATTCAAGGTCAGAATCACTTACAATTGTGTCTTGGTCATCTCCAGCCATCAAACACAAGTTGTTCTCCTCACATTCGGATTCATCACTTGTTGTGCTTGAGTCATTATCTTCCCAAGCAATGTAGGCTTTCTTCCCTTTTCCATTTCTCTTGCTTTTCTTCTCCTCTTGTTGCTTCTTAAAGAGGTTTGAACACTCAGCTATCATGTGTCCCGGTTTTCCACACTCAAAGCAATTGAAGGAGGATGTGCTTGTTTCCTCTTTCTTGTTTGTCTTTCTATTGAATTTGTAGGGGGAATTTTTCTTTCGCCTTATGAATTTTCTGAACTTCTTCACCAACAAATTGAAGTTCTCAGTTTCGGAATCATCGGAGCTTGATTCTTCACACGCCTCTTTTCCTTTGGCAGATTTCAAGGCCTTCAATGACACTCATTTGCCTTTCTTGTCCTGCTGTTCATTTTCTTCAAATATGTGCAGCTTTTGCTCATGCTCTCTTAGCTTCCCAAAGAGAGTAGCAAGTGTCAAGGAGGTCAAATCCTTTGATTCTTCAATGGCTGTCACCTTTGCTTGCCAAGTTCTGTCCAAGCATTGCAGCACTTTCAAATTTAGCTCTTCTTTCTCAAATTTCCTGCCAAGGTCAACAAGGTGATTTATCAAGTGTGTAAATCTCTTTTGAAAATCAGAAATAGATTCACCATTGTTCATTCTAAACAGCTCATATTCTCTTATGAGAGTATGCTTTCTAGATCTTTTTACATCACTTGTTCCTTCATGAGTGACTTGCAAAGTATCCCACATCTCTTTAGCAGATTTGCATTGTGATATTCTGAAAAATTCATCAATTGACAATGCAGATGTAATGATGTTTTTGGCTCTATAGTTATATTGGGCTCTTTTCTTTTCCTCATCACTCCACTCACTCCAATGTTTTTCTCTCTTCTCATCATCATCTTTTTTCATAGGGATATAGGGTCCATTTTCTATTGCATCCCATACAGCAATATCAATTGCTTCAATGAAAATTCCCATCCTAATTTTCCAGTAGACATAGTTTTCACCATTGAAAACGGGAGGTCTATGTATAGACACACCCTCACCATAGGGTAGGTTTCTATTGGCCATTTTTGAAATCTTGAATAATTCTCAAGAACCTTGCTCTAGATACCAATTATTAGAAAAGAATGGCACAATCCAAAAGGGGGGTGAATTGGATTCTATGACACTTTAAAAATTTTAGAGTATTTAGGATCTTTATTTCACTTAAACTTTTCTAAGACAGAATTTTCAGTGAAGTTTCTTCAAAGACTTGTTATAGAAGAATGAATTTTGAATGCTTTCTTGATTACAAAATAATGAGGTTCAAATGTAATTCAGTTTAACCAAACAATATTCATGCACACATGCTAATCAAGAATCATCTTCTTTAATGTACAATCAAGATATTACTCAAAGTAAAAGTTAAGGATAGAAGAAGATTGCACAAGTCTTTTATCCTGGTTCAGCCACTCCATATGTGACCTACATCCAGTCCTCAATCAGAACCTGATCAAGATTTGTTCCACTATCTCAATGAAGAAGGTTTACAAGCACACCACACATGCATATACTTCTACACTCAAGATAACCACTTTCTTGACCCCAAGAAAGCACCCCTTGTAGAAACCCACTACAAGAATCCTTACCACTTGAGAAACCCTTCTCAAGATTTTACAAGTATTCACAAAGAATTAAGGAACGAATTCACCTGGAATTCAGAAGAAAATCTTAATCTTCCCCTTTCAAGAATGGGATGATGATGATGATCATTTCTCAAAGTTTTTCACAAACGTTTTTCTTCTTGGATTCACTAAGAAAACTCTCCAAGATTGTCACAAAGACTCCACAAAAACGCTTTTCTAAATTTGATTCTCAATTCTAACTCCGTTCTGAAGTTTTAGAAAGTTCAAACTATTTATAAAAGTTTCAGACCTAGATAATCGATTATTTTAAAGAATAATCGATTATTTCGTTCTTCAGGTTTTCTGGAAACCAACCAAGAACAATATAATCGATTATTTTGCTGGATAATCGATTATTC
This sequence comes from Cajanus cajan, assembly GCF_000230855.2. Taxonomy (NCBI): domain Eukaryota; kingdom Viridiplantae; phylum Streptophyta; class Magnoliopsida; order Fabales; family Fabaceae; genus Cajanus; species Cajanus cajan. The sequence goes on from NC_138525.1 coordinate 48,115,009, forward strand.
CATGTAGACCCCTAAAATTGTCCGGGTCGGAAATAAGACTCGAAGACTCTCGAAGACTGAAGGAAAGTCAGCCAAAAGGACTCCTAGAAGACCCTGGAAGACTTTAGGATGATTGTCTGTAGGTTTAGAGGTCTTAGAGTAGCTTAAAATAAGAATGTGGGAGGATTGAAGATCAATACGGCCTCCTAGAGGTTCAGTACGGCCGTACTGAACATTTTGAACTACAATACGGCCGTACTGAACTCAATACGGCCGTATTGAAGTTTTTGAACTTCAGTACGGCCGTACCAAATTCAATACGGCCGTACCGTAGTTCAAAATTTTGGTACGGGCCGTATTGATGTCAGAGGCCGTATTGCGCCTCACTCCTATATATAGGACGTCATTTGGACGTTCCTCCACACTTTTTCACTCAGTTTTGACTCCCTCCTTGAGTATTCTGGGGTTTTTGAGCAGTGTTCTGCCCTAGAAATCTCTCTGGGAGTCGATCCGACGAAGTTCTTGAGCCCCGAGCCATTTTGCTTGAGGATCGAACCTAGTCGAGGGGAAATCTTTTTGATTCCCTTAGTTAAAATTTTGTTCTAGGAGAGCGAGGAGCGGGCTTGTAGAGCGAGGGAACGCCAAAACGCTTCCCAGTTCTTTGCAATATATAAAAGCACGCTTCAAGAGGTTTCCCTTCAATCCTTCCTTTTACTGCTTTCTGTGTGCATATTTAAACTGTCATCATGTAGATAGTCAATTTATAATCGCTTAGAATAAATAGGGGTAATTTAGTAATTTTATACTGTTCTTTTAAAAATAATCTGTCATAGGGAACCCGAAAGGGGCGCCGTGGGGTGCTAACACCTTCCCCACGCGTAACCGACTCCCTTACCCAACTCTGGTTGTAATGGCCAAAGTTGATTTATAAAATCAATTGCCTTATCCCTTTTTCCAATGTTTTGAGTAAAACATTGGTGGCGACTCCACGAACCCCTCCTTTTGCGAAAACCACTAATCCATGGAGGGTCCCGCTTGGGATTAATATGGATTGGTGAGACGTTTTAATAAATAAATTGGATAGGATCGACAAGGTCTCAGTTTGAGAACAAGTCGTTCTAATAATCCAATACATTTTCGAAACTAAAATAAAAGCGAGCTCGACCGTCTTCGCGAATGCCGAAAGCCCGTTTGGGCCGGTGGCGACAGATGGCGACTCCACTGGGGATGCCTCGAGAGTCAGTCCCATTTAGTGACAGATTATTTTTAACAAATAATAGTTAAAAATTACTTTATTACCCCTTCACTTGTATGATAACATGTTTATCTATTTGGCTTTAATAACTGTTGTTTGTTTAAATTCCGCAATTGTTTGAAATACAAACTGTACACAAACCTTTGCACACAACAGTTCCCTCTATACCCGGGGGCATGAGTGGTAATCCATAGGGAGTGGATGTTAGTACGGCCGGTTGATGGGTTTATAGGAGCCTATGAGACCGTTGTCGGAAAAACATCACTCAAGGTGATAACCATGAACTTGAGTCCGACGGTGCGTTGGAGCCTTCCATCGACCTACGACAAGAGGAATTGGGTCCCTATAATGGGGGCACCTTGGGGGCCTTTGACCAAGTGAGAACAGTTAGATCCTCCTTGAATATGCACTTTTCTGCAGGAGACCCCTACCTCGTAATTTGCTCGTGACTGTTCGTGGATGAGTGAATTGTTTGTGCATTGCTTATGTGACATTGTATGAGCATACATTGCATTTTTTTAAACATACAACATTCCTATTCTTTTAAAATAAAAATAAATAGGAATAAGGATCTTTCATTGCATGGTGTTAACATCTACCTTCATCACATTCATATAGGTAGTTTCCCTTTTCACCCAAAAAATACAAAAAATATATAAAATAAAAAATACCCAAAAAAGAAAAAAGGGTCATTTATCCAAACCAAGCAATATCATGCATCATCTTAGGGACATCCTAAAAACATGATAATGCTTAGTTGAACAAACATAATGCATGCATATTCAACGTCATCATCTCATATCATGCATTCTTATCAAAAAATCATGGAGAGATCTAGGAGTCATTCATACATCTCTCCATTAATAAACATTAATAAAAAGAAAGAAATAATCGATGCGTATGTTCAAAGAATGGATCGCACGCCGTTCGTTATCAAGTGTAAGCCAACAACCGCGCCAAGCGAGCGCACATCAACTCCGTTGTTGGTAATCAAGACGAATAAAGGGGAAGGTCCGACACCATTAAGGATCACAGTTCCAAGGCCTTTCCCTTACAAATCAAATAAGGCTGTGCCGTGGATATACGACATCCACTCTTCTGCCGACAGCGATATCTCCAACATCGCTGGACTTGGGGGCATGACTAGGAGTGGCAGGATCTACACTCCCGAAGATCTTCATGACAAAACTCCCAGGAATAAAGGGAAAGAAAAAGAGGAAAAAACCGAGGAAAATAAGGAATCCGAGGAGGAGACAGACAAGCTGTTAAAATATATCCGACAGAGCGAGTATTCCATCATGGATCAACTTCATAAGACGCCAGCAAAGATTACTCTGTTGTCGTTGATCCTATGCTCCGAACCGCATCGGCAAGCTCTGTTGAAAGTCTTGAACGAGGCATATATGTCGCACACTATCTCCCAAGACGAGTTTGAGGGGATTGTTAGTCACATCAAGGCTAATGATCACCTCACCTTCATCGATGAAGAAATCCCCGCCGAGGGATCAAACCACAACAAGCCCTTGCACATCTCTATAAAGTGCAAGGAGTATCACATCACTAAAGTCTTGGTAGATAATGGATCTTCCTTGAACGTAATGCCAAAAAGAACGCTCAAGCAATTGGCAATCAAGGGAGTCCAAATGCGCCCGAGCAACATGATCGTTCGAGCCTTCGATGGCTCTAAAAGAGAAGTGGTGGGAGAGATCAATCTTCCAATCCAAATTGGACCCACTATCTTTAATGTCGAATTCCAAGTGATGGACATTACTCCCGCATACAGCTGTCTCCTCGGCCGACCTTGGATTCATGATGCGAAAGCTATTCCTTCTACGCTCCACCAGAAAGTCAAGTTCATAGTGGGTGACAAACTGGTGACCGTACAAGCTAAAGATGACATACTCATCAGCAAGCCATCCAACATACTTTATGTGGATGCAGCAGAGGAAGCTTTAGAAACCGCCTTCCAAGCATTGGAGATCGCCAATGTTGAAACATTTCCCCGAAAAATGAAGAAGGTAGCTCATACGCTCACAAAGAAAGGATACTTGCCAAGACAAGAATTAGGCAAGGACTCCCAAGGAATCCCGGAGCTACCCATTATCAAAGACAATCCAGGGAAACAAGGGTTAAGATACAACCCTAACAAAGATCAAAGGACGAAGAGGAACCAAGATCCTTCTCAACGTTCTTTAAGCCAGATCTTTAGGAAGGCTGGTTCACAAACGTCAAGGCCAGCTGTTGTCATCAAGTATCCTTCTCCTTCCGATAGGGATGTATAGACTCAGTGACTATTAGAGATCACTCCTCGGGGACAGCCCGACCCCCGAGCCTCGATAGGGCACATGTTCCCATTATGATTATAATAAAATCATTCTTCATTAATTCTTTATTGCTTCTTTTCTCGCTTGCAATAAAATTCTAGACCACATTATTTTAACCCTGTTTGAATAAACATGAATGAGGTTAAAATCATCTTAATAATAATAAACCCACATCATTTTTATGTGGAAGTGTGTGTGTCAACTTGGAGCACCTTTTCTTGGCCTCAATAAGTGCCATCATGGATAAAGAAATCCTAAAGAGCAAAAGACCCGCTAGGAATCCCACAAAAGGGTGACCTAGGCAAAAGTTAGGGTTACAAAATAAGACCAAAAGACCCGCTAGGAATCCCACAAAAGGGTGACCTAGGCAAAAGTTAGGGTTACAAAATAAGACCAAAAGACCCGCTAGGAATCCCACAAAAGGGTGACCTAGGCAAAAATTAGGGTTACAAAAATAATGAATAAAAACAAAAGCCCGCTAAGACATCACAAATGGGTGTTTTAGGCAAAAGTAAGGGTCATCAAAAAGAAAAAGAATAATAATAAATCCATGATGGTACCATCAACAAGGGGCTCAAGAAAAGCTATCCAAGTTGTCAAAGCACAATCATTAATAACAAAGATGTGCTTAACCTCATAAGTGTTTAATCGAACAAGCCTAAACACATAAGCCTACCATGGCCAGCCATTCTTACAAAAACCATTTTTTAAAAAAATAAAATAATCCCCTCTAAAACACAAACCTTTGAAAATATATCCTTTCCTTCTTTTCTCTCTTGTCCCAAACGATTTTTGAATAATCTTGTGGAAACATGGAGATATAGTGGTCAATAGGAGGGTTGACACATCTTCTAAAGAAAGGGAAGAATCATTTGGTTGATGACACCAAAATCAAATATGCATCATTCCTCGGTAACAGAAATCGGCAGAGCACAGTCCGTCTGGAGGAATGGCAAAATCCAAACACAAAAACGCATCGGTTAATTCTTTTGAAAAAAGAATCAAATAGAATTAGGTGCATCATACTGCATACATGCATACAGATGATAGGTGTACTGGAAGATCACTTATTCTCTGTTTATTGAAAAAACAAAAAAATAATAAAAAATATAAATTTCAGAAAAATGCGCCCGTACCATGTTCAGTACACCCATACTAAAATCAGGGTTATGAACAAAATTTCAACTCAACATGGGCGTACTGAAATGAATGCGGCCGTATTGGCCATAAAGAAATTTTCAAAGACCTCGTCACGAGGCAATTGCATAAAAATAGAAAAAAAATAGAAAATTGCTTGTGTATGACAGCAGTCAACAAAAGCCGAAAATGAAAAAAGGCACGGATATAGAAAATCCAACAAACAAGATTGCACAGAATAACTGAGCCTGGAGAGGCTTGCCGAAAGAATACTCTCAGAATAACTGAGCCTGGAGAGGCTTGCCGAAAGAATACTCTCAGAATAACTGGGCCTGGAGAGGCTTGCCGAAAGAATACTCTCAGAATAACTGAGCCTGGAGAGGCTTGCCGAAAGAATACTCTCAGAATAACTGAGCCTGGAGAGGCTTGCCGAAACAATACTCTCACAGAATAACTGAGCCTGGAGAGGCTTGTCGAAATAATACTCTCTCAAAATAACTGAGCCTGGAGAGGCTTGCCGAAATAATACTCTTTCAGAATAACTGAGCCTGGAGAGGCTCGCCGAAATAATACTCTCTCAAAATAATTGAGCCTGGAGAGGCTCGCCGAAATAATACTCTCTCATAATAACTGAGACATTTCTGTACAGAAAAAGCCAAAACCAATAAAGAAAAGGCAAAACATAGAAAAAGCCGAAAACGAAAAAGGCAAAAATACAGAAAATCCAACAAATAGCTTGTACAGAATAATCGAGCCTGGAGAGGCTCGCAGAAATAATACTCCCCAAAGGGAACCTCAGCTCATGAAGCCAATATCCAACAAGAGCTTTCAAAGCAAGATCGTCAAAATCTCCCAAAGGAAGTACGATCATCCAAGTAATATATCCAAGTCAAAGGACTTCAGACTTCCTCAGTGGAAAGTAGCTCTCCGACTCAGGCATTGAGTGAGGCTAAGCCTGTAGAGGCTTCCTAAATAATACTCTCCCGATCCTTCAGAATAATCGAGCCTGGAGAGGCTCGCAGAAAGAATACTCCCTTCAGAATAATTGAGCCTGGAGAGGCTCGCAGAAATAATACTCCTTCAGAATAATTGAGCCTGGAGAGGCTCGCAGAAAGAATACTCCCTTCAGAATAACTGAGCCTGGAGAGGCTCGCAGAAAGAATACTCCCTCAGAATAATTGAGCCTGGAGAGGCTCGCAGAAAGAATACTCCCTTCAGAATAATTGAGCCTGGAGAGGCTCGCAGAAATAATACTCCTTCAGAATAATTGAGCCTGGAGAGGCTCGCAGAAAGAATACTCCCTCAGAATAATTGAGCCTGGAGAGGCTCGCAGAAACAATACTCTTCCTTCAGAATAGTTGAGCCTAGAAAGGCTCGATTCCCCAGAGATATCTCAAGCTTACACTCACGGGCCAAATTCCCCAGTGAAAGCTATCAAAATGCGATCAGCGAAATCCCCAAAGGAGGCCTGATCATCCAAGAAAAATGTCTAAAGGACTTTAAACTTCCCCAATGGAGGATAGCTTTCCAACTCAAAAGCGATGAGTGAAGCTAAGCCTGAAGAGGCTTTCTAAATAATACTCTGGGATGAATAAAAACTTCAAATCCCCAATCGCCTACTAAAGAAGCATCTCTTCAAAAGGAAGACCAATAAACTATTCCCCAAGAGGAATTTGGCTCTCAGCCTAACAAATGAACGTCAAGATGATCTGCCTAACAAAAGAGGCCAATCAACATCAATCCCCAGTGGATGATCGCCTATCCAAGAGGCATCCCCACAAAAGGGGAAGAAAATCAAAAAGATTAATAAAATTCCCCAAGCGGAATTTGGCATCCCGCCAAAACATCGAACATCAAGACTATCTGCCTAACAGAAGAGGCCAGTCAAAAAAATCAACATGTCAACATCCCTAGCGGATAACAGCCTACACAGAGGCTACAAAACCAGAAAAGTCAAAAAGAGTCACCCGAATAAGGATAACCGGGATACTCCACCAACGTCGACAGGACGTCAGCCAAACATAAGGCATCGCTCATTTCAAAAAGAGCATCTTTGTGTCTACACCCCAAGGAAACAGAAATTCCTCAATGGGCACCAACCATACAATGCAAAGTTGGGACACAAGAACCTATGAGTAACTGCATATCCCCGAGACGGATCCCTGCGTTATCCAGCCCTCAGCGGCATCAAAATCAAAATCAAACCGTCGAAACAGCATCGTGGACTGTGGAGACAAATCAATCACAGATCCCTGGAGAGGGCAAACTCGCCATGCCGAAGTGATCAGAAACACGGAGGCAGACCCTGGAGAGGGCAAACTCGCCATGCCGAAGTGAACAGAAACACGGAGGCAGACCCTGGAGAGGGCAAACTCACTTTGCCAAAGTGATCAGAAACACGGAGGCAGACCCTGGAGAGGGCAAACTCAGTACCGAAGTGTTCAGAAAGCACGGAGGTATGCAACTTTCGGCTCGGGCGGCGAGTAAAGTTGTATCTGGAGAGACAGTACTCACAGCTTCCGGCTAGGGCGTCTAGTGAAGCTACCCTGGAGAGGGCAAACTCAGTACCGAAGTGTTCAGAAAGCACGGAGGTATGCAACTTTCGGCTCGGGCGGCGAGTAAAGTTGTATCTGGAGAGACGGTACTCACCCTGGAGAGGGCAAACTCAGTACCAAAGTGTTCAGAAAGCACGGAGGTATGCAACTTTCGGCTCGGGCGGCGAGTAAAGTTGTATCTGGAGAGACGGTACTCACCCTGGAGAGGGCAAACTCAGTACCAAAGTGTTCAGAAAGCACGGAGGTATGCAACTTTCGGCTCGGGCGGCGAGTAAAGTTGTATCTGGAGAGACGGTACTCACCCTGGAGAGGGCAAACTCAGTACCGAAGTGTTCAGAAAGCACGGAGGTATGCAACTTTCGGCTCGGGCGGCGAGTAAAGTTGTATCTGGAGAGACGGTACTCGCCCTGGAGAGGGCAAACTCTGTACCAAAGTGTTCAGAAAACACGGAGGTACGCAACTTCCGACTCGGGCAGCGAGTGAAGTTGTACTCACAGCTTCCAGCTAGGGCGTCTAGCGAGGCTAACCTGGAGAGGCTACTCAACCAATTTTCCACCGGAAGACGCTACAAGTCAGAAGGTTGGCATATCACCCGGACAATTGGGTCAACTCCTTTACTTGTCAACCGGTAAACTAAAAGGCCGTTTGACCAAGTAAAGGGGGGGGCAGCTGTAGACCCCTAAAATTGTCCGGGTCGGAAATAAGACTCGAAGACTCTCGAAGACTGAAGGAAAGTCAGCCAAAAGGACTCCTAGAAGACCCTGGAAGACTTTAGGATGATTGTCTGTAGGTTTAGAGGTCTTAGAGTAGCTTAAAATAAGAATGTGGGAGGATTGAAGATCAATACGGCCTCCTAGAGGTTCAGTACGGCCGTACTGAACATTTTGAACTACAATACGGCCGTACTGAACTCAATACGGCCGTATTGAAGTTTTTGAACTTCAGTACGGCCGTACCAAATTCAATACGGCCGTACCGTAGTTCAAAATTTTGGTACGGGCCGTATTGATGTCAGAGGCCGTATTGCGCCTCACTCCTATATATAGGACGTCATTTGGACGTTCCTCCACACTTTTTCACTCAGTTTTGACTCCCTCCTTGAGTATTCTGGGGTTTTTGAGCAGTGTTCTGCCCTAGAAATCTCTCTGGGAGTCGATCCGACGAAGTTCTTGAGCCCCGAGCCATTTTGCTTGAGGATCGAACCTAGTCGAGGGGAAATCTTTTTGATTCCCTTAGTTAAAATTTTGTTCTAGGAGAGCGAGGAGCGGGCTTGTAGAGCGAGGGAACGCCAAAACGCTTCCCAGTTCTTTGCAATATATAAAAGCACGCTTCAAGAGGTTTCCCTTCAATCCTTCCTTTTACTGCTTTCTGTGTGCATATTTAAACTGTCATCATGTAGATAGTCAATTTATAATCGCTTAGAATAAATAGGGGTAATTTAGTAATTTTATACTGTTCTTTTAAAAATAATCTGTCATAGGGAACCCGAAAGGGGCGCCGTGGGGTGCTAACACCTTCCCCACGCGTAACCGACTCCCTTACCCAACTCTGGTTGTAATGGCCAAAGTTGATTTATAAAATCAATTGCCTTATCCCTTTTTCCAATGTTTTGAGTAAAACATTGGTGGCGACTCCACGAACCCCTCCTTTTGCGAAAACCACTAATCCATGGAGGGTCCCGCTTGGGATTAATATGGATTGGTGAGACGTTTTAATAAATAAATTGGATAGGATCGACAAGGTCTCAGTTTGAGAACAAGTCGTTCTAATAATCCAATACATTTTCGAAACTAAAATAAAAGCGAGCTCGACCGTCTTCGCGAATGCCGAAAGCCCGTTTGGGCCGGTGGCGACATTCCAGAGAGTTATTTCTAGGATAATCGATTATTTTGCAAATAATCGATTATTGCAGCAAGGCATCCCATTTTGCCTGTTGCTGGAATAATCGATTATATTTAATGATAATCGATTATTTTGAGTTAGTTTTCAAAACTTTGTTTTAAGTCTCAAAATAACTTTTTAGTCCCTTTAACTCATCATCATACACTCTCTAATTAGTTTAGATATAGATTTAGCTTATGCACACAACACACACAACAAATAAAATCATTCAAAAAAAATTTATATACTAATCCCTATTACATAGCACTTTCTTTGACTTTGTTTTTGTCTTCTAAGTTGTTGTTGTTTGTTTTTGTCCTTGACACACATTTTGTGATCATCAAAACTCTTTTTAAGCTTCAGAGATAAACTTGACCTCATCAAGTTCAGGCTCCCCTAAGCTCAACACTAAGTTCGTCATCATTGGAGACGAACTGTTCAAACGCGACATCTCCATTCCTCTGCTGAAATGCCTAGCAGAGTCCCAGGCCACCTATGTCGTCAAAGAGATCCACCGAGGGATATGTGGGATGCACTCTAGGGCACGCTCGATGGCGACCAGGGTACTCTAGGCTGGGTACTACTGGCCCTCGCTAAAGTCAAATTGTCAAGCTTACGTACAGAGGTGCAAGGAATGTCAGGAGTTCGGTAACGCACATTGGCAACCACTTGAAGTCCTCCACCAGATGGTATCACCATGGCCTTTTGCCCAGTGGGGAATGGACATCCTCGGACCGTTTCCCCCCGCGAAAGGTCAACTCAAATTCTTCCTAGTGGCAATCGACTACTTCACCAAGTGGATCGAGGCATGCCCACTCGCAAAGATCACTGTCGAGAATGTGCAAAAATTCACCTGAAAGAGCATCATTTGCAAGTTTGGCATCCCACACTCCATCGTCACCGATAACGGTAGACAATTCATCGCGTAAAGCTTCGAGAACTTCCTCCGAGAACTCAAAATCAAACACCTTCCAACCTCGGTGGAGCATCCGCAAACCAATGGCAAAGCCGAAGCCATGAACAAAGTAATACTCTGAGAGCTCAAGAAGTCGCTAGGAAGCGCCAAAGGACAATGGGTCGATGAGCTCCCCAGCATTCTCTGGGCTTACCACTGTACCCCCCAATCAACAATGTAGGAAACGCCTTACAGGCTGACCTACGGAGCCGATGCCATGATCCCAGTGGAGGTCGGCGAGATGTCTCATCGACATCACACCTTCGATAGTGAGCAAAATGCTCAAGAAACGGCAGTCAACCTCGACCTGATTGATGAGCTTAGAGAGGAGGCTCGGATACACGAAAAAGCTTGCAAACTTCGAGCCTCCAGAAGATACAACACACGAGTCTGACCTCGCTCTTTTCGGGTCGGCGACCTAGTGTGGCGACTACTAGGCAAAGCACGAAGAGACCCATCAGAAGGGAAACTCGCGCCTAACTGGGATGGCACATTTCGAGTTACAAAAGACCTAGAAAATGGGGCATACCGACTAGAAGAGCTCAGCGGAAAAACCATCTCACGAACTTGGAATGCCACGCATCTCAAGTTCTACTTTAGTTCAAATGTACAAATGGGTTATGCACTCTTTTCCTGACTCAGTCTTTTGTCCTAAAAAATAGAAAAATGGGTTTTGGCTAAGGGGGTTTTTAACGAGGCATGCCCATAATATTAATAAAATGACTCATTCCACTCATATCTTCTCAATTTTACACCGCATTGGCTCAAATTATATTATGTTAAGCCAAGGTCGAATTCGAACCTTGGCACAAATTAAGCCAAGGTCAAATTCGAACCTTGGCACAAATTATACTCTGTTAACCCAAGGTCGAATTCGAACCTTGGCACAAATTATACTCTGTTAACCCAAGGTCGAATTCGAACCTTGATTCAAATTATACTCTGTTAAGCCAAGGTTGAATTCGAACCTTGACTATAATTATATTCTGTTAAGCCAAGGTCGAATTCGAACCTTAGCTCAAATTCTATTTTGTTATGCCAAGGTCAAATTCAAACCTTGGCACGAGTTATATTATTGTTCTAAGCCAAGGTCGAGCTCAAATCTTGACACGATTCATCTCGGATCAAAATCACAAACAAAGGTCAAGATTGAACCTTCACAGGCCAAGTTTGAGCCTCAAAACGCAAAATACAGGACAAGTTTCGAACCTTAAAAACAGTTTACCACTAAGCTTAAAAATCTGGATTCAATTCCTAGACTAAAGTCGTAGGTCAAATTTGAACCTTGAAATAGAGGCAAATCAAAGCGACAATCATCAAAAGAGCGAGACAGGAACAAAAATGAGAAAAACAAATTATATACATAACAAGTTAGTCAAATAAATGAGTTCAATATAGAAAGCAAGTAAAATCAACTAAGTTATTACAGATGGCCTAATCGGCAGTATTCTCGCTTGAGCTGTCAGGCAGGTCGTCCTCGTTCACCAGTTGGCCACCTCGCACCTCCTTCTCTACGTGCATAGCAAAGAGGTCGACCCCTGGCACCAACAACCTAGCTTGACGAGCCGCCTTGGCGAACCCACTCTTGTGCTACCTCAAGATAGCTCACTCAATCTCAATGAGCTTTCTCTCTAAGCTTGCTTTCACCGCGGCCATCTTATCAAGGTCATCCTTTAGAGCACTGACTTCCTCTTCCTTGCCGACCAGAAGCACCTCATCAAAGAGACGCCTCTCAGCTGCTTCCGCCAGCTCAGCCCTCAACACCGAGACCTCGTCCTCTAGAGAGCGCGCCTGGGCCCGAGAAGATTTGGCAACCTCCTACAGCTCAGCCACCTGGGCAGCATAAACCTCATTGGCCTTCAGAGCGATCTCCAAAGACTTTTGAGTCTTTGAAAGATCCCTCCTCATGGTTTGGAGCTCTGCCTCATTTTTCCTCACTGCCTCGCCTAAAGAAGCCCCCAAGGCCCGGTTCTCCTCCTCTAGTGGCTGAACTCGACTCCTAGCTCTCTCAAACTCCCCCTGCATCTTAGACCACTTGCGTTTCCAATGATCCACAATGAGGATAGACCTCTACATGAAGACCTCCGCAGAGTCTAGGCCCTCCATCGGACCAACCTTCTCGAGCATCGCCTTATCGGCTGCAAGGAGTGAATCCCCCTTGTAGAACGTCTCGACAGTCACCTTCGAACTCCACATCGAGTCCACATCCGGTGACATGCTCACGTGATCCAACCTCGCCAGGGGGTGGCTAACATCAAAACGCTGTATGATGCACTTAGCCCTTGGAACCCCTGGCAGAGGGCGACCTAGCTCAGCGGCAGAAGGAGTTGGCGTCGGAGCCCCAGAACTCGGCCCTTCCTCGCAGACCTCGATAGGGGCAGATGTAGGGGTCGCCTACGTAGAAGTAGCAACATTCGGCCATGTTACCCCCGAGCTCGGTTCCGCACGAACCCTGGCGAAAGTCGACACAGGTCCCACATACATAGAACATGAAAAATTTTCAAAGTTACAATACAGGAAAATCATCCAATGCAGAAGAGAAATCACAGGGAAAAATGCAAACCTGCGCCTCATGAGTGACCTCTTCCACGACCACTCTGGAAGACCCCCCAGGCAAAGGACTCTCGATGAGGTCGACCAGGTCGGCGTCGGCAGCCTTAGAGGTCACCTCTTCAGCATCACGAGGGGTCGAGGTCTCGCCGACCCTCTTCTCGCCCCTCTTTCTTTTCTGCCTAGTGTCTAGAGGAGCGATCTCCTCCTCGTCGAGCTCGGGGAGTTCAATCTCCTCTGTGTTGTAGCAGGCTTTCAGCTCGCGCCACTTGTTTTTCCCCATTATACCTGCAAAACACAAAAAGCCCAACACATAAGAAGAAGAAAAAAGATAGAAAGCCTCACAACTAAAGATGACGAGGTACTCACTCTCTAAACCCCTCTCCTTGTTCGCCAAGTTAGCAAGCGACAGGACGAGCTTGCAATCCAAGGGACGAGGGAGTGCTGCTAGATCGGCAATGGCAGTAGTATCCGAATCCGTTAGTTGAAGACCACTCAACCCGTTGAACTTGATCAGATTCTGCTGCCAGAAGAGAGGTAACCTCGGCAACCCGCCGAAGTGGAAGACTTCGTCAACAACGGGGTCAGCCTTAGTAGGCCGAACTCGGAAGAACTCCTGTTTGAAGCCCTTGTACGACTTGGAGTAAAGCGAAAACAATCCCCTAGCCTTACTCCCGTTCAAAGACACCCAACCCAAGGGAGGCTCATCCAACTTGAGTTGGTAAAAATGGAGAAACACAGGCAACGAAAACCCTATCCCCAGGGCCGAGCACAAGACTTGGAAAGCCCTCAAAAAACCCCAACTGTTGGGGTGCAGTTGGCAAGAGGCCACATTGACGAAGTTAAAAAAATCACATTCAAACTGAGAAAAGGGCAGGCACACACCCAAATCCCTTAAAAAGAATTGATACATATAGAAAAAGGGATAGTGGAAGTAACCCCCATATACACACGCTCACCAGGTTGGCAAGGCTCAACCCGGATGAGCTTGGAAATGGACGTTTGATAGATCCTATGTGATTTCCACATCGCATTGACCTCAAGAAATGATTTAAAGACACTATGGAACTCTCCGACGTCCCCTCTGACCCACTCATAGCACAAGACAGTAATTGTAGGGTGAGAATCTTTAGGGTTATTCCCACCCCTCTTCTTTTCAACGACGGCCGTCTCGTCGGCCACTGCCTTACCGCGCACCTTGCCCTTGCCTTTGGCCGGTGCAGAAGGTGCGGCACTACTCTCACCAGCCATCGAGAGTGGAAAAGACTCAAAAAAGGGGAAAGAGGAAGAAGAAAGAAGAAGGAGACTGGCAGAGAGAAAGAACGGGAGAGAAGACAACAGAAGGGAAGTTGATGGAGAAGGTAAGGAGGAGTGGAAGAAGTTCTTCTCCTAAACTTCTCTCTAGCTTGGATCTTCTTCAAGGAGCTTGGATCCGAATGGATTAAAGGCAAGAATGGAGGAGGAATCTCGGATGGAGAAGAGGCCTAAGCCTTGGATGGAAGTATCCAAGCTTAAGAGGCAAGGGAAAGCTCACTTCAAAGAGGAGGAAACCTAGTAGGGTTCCTAAGGTGAAGCTCTCTTTCTCTCACGGTGACTTTGATTAGAAACTCGGCACAAGGCTCTCAAATTTCATAAAATGTCAAAGTGAATACAAGAAGTGTGGAGGGAAACTTTTATAGAACCGGTTAAGGAGGACACTTGGCGCCAATGTGAAAGTGATAGACTATGGCCAAGGCCAAGGTATCCAAGAGGTGATATACTAAAAGAACCAAGAGGAATGAGATGATCTTAAAGACCTTTTTCTTATGTTTGTACATATAGTAGTTCTTTTGTATAGGTTATTTTTTCCTTTGTATTTGTGAGGCACTTTACTTGCTTTTTCTAGTGTTTTTATATTGATTTTAAGGTAGGCTACTTGGAGAGTTTAACTCCATTTAACCTCCCTAGTTGATACATTCATTTTGTATTTTTTAAGTAGAGAAAAGGGGGTGACATTTAGCAATACTTGAGGGTGTGACTAGTAATTGGGCCAGAACTGGACCTAGGCAAAATTTTGCATATTGGACTCATTTTGCTCCTAATTTTTCATAGATTTGATTTAGCTAGGTCTCATCATCATATGATGAAACTAACTAAACCAAATCAAATATTTTTGAAATAAATCTTGGAGCAATTTGGAGCCAAGGCCGCCTAGCATTCTCTCTTGTTCATGGCCGAAAATTACTAGTTTTCCTTCTAGTTTTTGAAGTTTCTCCTCCAAGTTTCTAAATCATTGTAAGTTAGGTTGACCTTACCATGGTTCTTAAGTGAACCATGGTCAAGGATAGCTTCTCCTACAAGTTTTAGAAACCATGGATGGTTAGCTACACCTTACCATAGTTCCTAGTGAACCATGGTTAAGGTTAGCTTCTCCTAGAAGCTACCTCCCCTATATATTTGTAAAACCCTCTCTTGTAATCACTTTTGGACATTTATGAGAAAAAGAATTCAAAATTCTCTCTCATTTTCAAGAGTCAAAATTCGTGAGAAACCTTCTCTTAGGTTCTCTCTCAAGGTTCCTTCTCCTAGAAGCTTGGTTTCTCAAGCTTCTTCACTTCTTCAAGAGGTAACCGAACCTCTCTTAGGTGCTTCTCCACCATTGGAGAATCCTCCAAGGTGATTCCGCCACCTTCAAGGAGTTCAACCTCATGGAGCATTTCGGTCCTTGCATGGAAAGCTTGGAAGAATATCAATCCTCTCCAAGTACTTCCATCAGAAAGGTTCACATGTGGCGCCAAGATTTGAATTCAAATTTGAAAATTTGAATTCAAATCTCACACCACATGCATGCCACCGGTCACATAGTTGCTAAGTGCATTTAGGGTTTAATTTAACTTGAATTTAGGGTTACATTTAGGTCACACATGTGCAGCCAAGGTGGCGTCATCCATGTGACTCCAAATGTAACTTAAATGCAAGCTAGTTTAACCTAATCCTATTTAATAAGTTTTCCTCCTAATTCCTAGACTAATGACCTAAATACAATGGTCAAAGTAATACAATGAAATAGGAAAAATTACAAGAAAGAAAATGAGCCCAATATTGGGTATCAAAAGCCCAAGGCCCATGAAGCACAATTACAAGCCCAAAATACACAAACCCTAATCTATGGTCAAAATACAAGACCAAAATCAAAGTAACTTTCTATTCTAGAATATGCAATAAAACATGGTGTTTAATCAAGTGTAGTCCAAGTGAAAAGCACCCTAGGCCCACCAAGCCCATTGGGCCCACTAAGCTCTGAAGCTGACAAGTCTTCAAGTAATCTCCTGGCCATAGCTCTAGTGGTTGGGCCTTTAGCCCATGCTCTTCCATCATTCCCTCCCTCTTGAGAAGGATTCGTCCTCGAATCTGAAGACTCTTCCTTATCATCACTAGCACCTACAAAAGGTTTGAAATCACTAACATTAAAAGTAGGGCTTACTCCATAATCAGAGGGTAAATCAAGCCTATAAGTGTTATCATTGATACGCTGTAAGACCTGAAAGGGACCATCTCCTCTAGGACTGAGTTTGGACTTCCTCTATTTTGGAAAACGTTCTTTTCTTAAATGAAGCCAAACCCAATCACCTTCCTCGAAGATCATAGGTCTTTTGCCTTTATTTCCTTGTTGAGCATACTTCTCATTTTGGAGTTGGGTATGAGTTTTAATCCTTTCATGAAGTTTCTTAACAAACTCAGCTCTTAAAGCCCCTTCCTTATGAATGAAATGTTCAACATTAGGAAGAGGTATCAAGTCTAAAGGAGTCAAAGGATTAAACCCGTACATAGCTTCAAAAGGAGAAATATTGGTAATTTTGTGGACTACCCTATTATAGGCAAATTCAATGTGAGGCAAATACTCATCCCAGGATTTGTGATTGCCCTTTAGGACTGCCCTAAGCATAGTAGACAGAGACCTATTCACTACCTCAGTTTGGCCATCTGTTTGAGGATGACAAGTAGTTGAAAAGAGGAGTTTGGTTCCTAGTCTTGACCATAAGACACGCCAAAAGTGGCTTAGGAACTTAGTATCTCTATCTGAAACTATTGTCCTAGGAAGTCCATGGAGTTTAACCACATCTCTAAAGAAGAGTTTTGCAATGTTGCTTGCATCATCTACTTTGTGGCATGGAATGAAATGAGTCATTTTACTGAAACGGTCCACAACCACAAAAATAGAATCCATTCCCCTTTGGGTTCTAGGTAAACCTAGCACAAAGTCCACGCTAATATCTACCGAAGGGGAAGAAGCAACCGGCAAAGGTGTGTATGTACCATGAGGCATTACTTTACACTTGGCTTGTAAACATGCCAAACATCTAAAACAATGCCTTTGGACATCCTTTCGCATATGGGGCCAATAAAATTTTTCTTTTAAGAAACTAAGGGTTTTATCAACACCAAAGTGCCCCATAAGCCCACCTTCATGACTCTCTTTAATTAATAGTTTCCTAATGGATCCTTGGGGTATACATAACCTTCCTTCTTTGTACAAATACCCCTCAGCCATATAGAAACCATCAAAAGCTTTTTGTTGGCATTTTTTATAATTATCACCAAAATCAAGATCTCCATCATACAATTCCCTAATATTATCAAATCCAAGAATCTGAGTACCTAAAGACATAAGCAAAGTATGCCTTCTAGATAATGCATCAGCTACAACATTTGATTTTCCTTTCTAAAATTTAATAATATATGGAAATTGTTCAAGGAATTCAAGATATTTGGCATGCCTTTTATTTAACTTACCTTGACCTCTTAAATATTTAAGTGACTCATGGTCACTATGGATGACAAACTCTTTGGACACTAAATAGTGTTCCCAAGTTTGTAAAGCCCTAACCAAGGCATATAACTCCTTGTCATAGGTGGGGTAATTGAGGGAGGCACCTTTTAGTTTTTCACTAAAATATGCAATGGGGTGTCCTCCTTGCAATAACACAACCCCTATGCCAACTCCAGATGCATCACATTCTAGCTCAAAAGTCTTTTCAAAATTTGGCAAAGCTAGTATGGGTGCATTTGTAAGTTGGTCCTTAAGAAGTTGAAATGCTTGGTCATGCTTTGAAGTCCATTCAAATAAAATATCTTTTTTAACAAGTTCATTCAAGGGTGAAGCAATGCTAGAGAAGTTAGGAACAAATCTTCTATAAAAACTTGCAAGTCCATGAAAACTCCTAACTTCACTAACATTCTTAGGTTTGGGCCACTCTTGAATGGCTTTGATTTTCTCGGGATCCACACGAACCCCTTCTTTACTCACAATGAACCCTAGGAAAATCACATGATCCACACAAAAAGTACATTTTTCAATATTTGCAAATAAGTGGTTTTCCCTAAGGATCATCAAAACTTCTCTAAGATGTCCTATGTGATCATCTTGAGACCTACTATAGATTAAGATATCATCAAAATAAACAACAACAAATTTTCCTATACACTCTATCAAGACATGATTCATAAGCCTCATGAATGTACTTGGTGCATTAGTTAAACCAAAAGGCATAACGAGCTACTCATACAATCCAAATTTGGTCTTAAAAGCAGTCTTCCACTCATCACCCTCTTTGATTCTTATTTGGTGATAACCACTTTTAAGATCAATTTTAGAAAATATAGTAGAACCATGTAATTCATCAAGCATATCATCAAGTCTAGCGATTGGGTGCCTGTACTTGATTGTGATATTGTTAATGGGCCTACAATCACTACACATTCTCCATTTTCCATCTTTCTTGGGCACTAACAATACAGGCACATCACAAGGACTCAAACTCTTTTGCACCCACCCCTTATTCAATAATTCTTGAACTTGGTTCTCTATCTCCTTAGTTTCTTGGGGATTTGTCCTATAGGCTGGTCTATTGGGTAGACTAGCCCCAGGCACAAAATCAATTTGATGTTCTATACCCCTAAAAGGAGGAAGCCTTTTTAGTTGGGCATTGAGAAGCTATGTGGCCTCTCCCAAGACATTTAAAGCATTTGATGTCACTAGTCTTACTACTAGAAGTGACAACATTCTTATTTTTATCTTTTTCATTTTCTTTTTCGTTTTCTAGACCTTTGCTAAATTTCTTAGAGGAATCATATTGACCCTCCCTCTTGTAGTCCTTCTTGATATATGAGCTAGATTGAGTTTTGCCTTTGAAAGAACTTTTTCTTAAATTTTGTTGTTCCACCCTTATACAAAGTTGGACCAAATCATCAAGGTCCCTATAAGGGAGTAACTCAACTCTATCTCTTATATCAAAATTGAGACCACTCAAAAACCTAGCCATGGTCAATCTTTCTTCTTCCCTAATCCCAGCCCTCATGAGATACAATTCCATTTTTTGTCTATACTCCTTCACACTCATGTTCTTTTGTTGTAGTCTTTGGAGCTTATCCATAAGCTCCCTACTATAATAAGAAGGTATGTGCCTTCTTCTCATAGCACTCCTCAATTCATTCCAATAAGTGATAGGAGGGTCATTGTGAATTCTTCTCTCTCTCTCCAAGGATGTCCACCAATACATAGCTTGTCCTTGGAAAGCTAGGGTGGCTAGGGAAACTTTTCTCTCTTCATCTACTTTATGACAAGTGAAGATTTGCTCCACTTTCATCTCCCAATCCAAGTAGGCATCAACATCCTCTTTACCATGAAAGTAAGGGAGATCAACCCTTGATTCCCTCACTTTGGGTTCCCTAATGACTCTTCTAGGGTTGGGTTGGTAATAAGCATCAATATTTCTACTACCCTCATTCGCTTGGCTTAGAGAGTCATTGGAACTCTTGGTTGAGCTCCTTGAAGAACTTTTTTTACTTTTACTTTTATTGATTTTTTTCAAAAGTTTTTCTTCTTGTTGCTTAATCTTGTTTATCTCTTCCTCAAGAGCAATAAGTTGTACTTCTCTTTCAAGCTTTTCTTTTTCTTTTTGAAGTACCTCTTGTTGCTTCCAAAGTTTTAGTGCTTCAACCTCCTTGACAATTCTTTTGAAACTTTTAGGAGATTCAAAGTCACTTTCACTTTGAGAAATATGACTCATGATTAAGCAATAAGAATTTTATATGCTATGCAAAAGAGATAAAATGTTTTTGGGATTTTCTTGGAACAAAAATAGCACTTGGAAGTCTAAGTGTACAAGTTGCACTATCAAGGGAGGTGAGCTACTAAGAGCCACTTAATAACCAAGCCTTTTCAAGTGGAAATCACTAAACTCCTTTGTGGTATTTTCAATTCCCCAAAACTTTTCACAAAAATTTTTATGATTATGCTTTTCACAATTTGTTTTTAAAACTAACTAAGCGTGACAAGTAAAAGCTACACAATGCTAGACGAATTAGGGCAGCAAAGTAAACAAATTAAAGACAAGTAACTTAAAGGAAGCAAGGATAAGCAACTAGTCGGTTTGCCCTAAGTGGAAGCTTGAGACATATGAAATTTCCAAGCCACTTCCACTAGTACTACACGTGAGTAGGCTACCAAGGAGATGGATATACCTGACCAGCTTCTTAATACTCCCTCCAAGCTTTACAAATTGGTTTAAAATACAAGAGATATTGCAAAAATTTAAACTAGCCTAGAAAGCAATAAATGGCGGCTTTAGTCACCAAGTTAGTGACAGATTTATTGTCCAATTTTCTAACACTTGATTAAGTGTTTTTAATCCGCCACTAACCCTTGAATTAATTTTCTCCTGAACCTGCACAATGAACACAACAAAAATGGTTAATGAAGGCTGCTCACAAGGTGAAAGGAATGGTCACTCAAGTGAAGGAAGTTTAGGAAAAGTTTGGTCACTAAATTAGGTCAAATTTTGTAGTCTTAATGTCCACAACTTTTCCTACTCTTTGTTGAGTCAATGCTTGATCCTTAAGCAAGGATTTGAGGCCACTTCCAGCACAGAAAATTTAATGAAAGAAAACAAGACAAGCAACAAAAGCACAATTTAAGAAGCTTATACCAAAATTGAAGAGTAATGTGTATATGACAAGACTCAAAGAGGTTCAACAAATAAAACTGAAAAATAAGACTCCAAAGAAGGCTAGCACTCAGTTAGGAAGGTTCCTAGATAGGTACTAGAGTAGATTAACAACACACAAAAAATTGGAAGCAATTGGATAAGAACAAACCAAATAGTAGTCCAAACAAGATGAGGAAACAAGTGAATTTTTCTATTTGTACTCTTCTCGGCTTTTCACTTTTAAATTGCTTTATATATTTTTTTTTATTCTATCTTTTTCTAAATTCAAATTAAGATTCCCGAGAAGGTATTTATTTGCCTTTTGTTTTCAAATTTTTCACAATTCCAAGTGATAGAAACCGAGACTACAAGTTGATCAAAATTCAAGTGAAAAAAATGATGAAACTAGTGCACTAGTTTTTAGGTTTTTGTAATGGATTCTTTGTTAACTTTTCTCTTTTTTTTTAACTATTTGAAACAATAGGCTCTGTATTTTCCTCTGTTTTTCAGCCTCTATGCTTTTTAAAATTTGAATCCAAAAAGATAGTGCAATAGAAGTAGGATTAAGCACTTGAAAATTTAAGCAACACAATTTTTTTTCAAGAATTTTCAATAGAAAGTGATTTGAAAACTTAAGTACACAAAGGAAACTTAACTCTAAAGAAATTTGCTAGAACTAATAGCAAATTATGAACTCAATAAGGCAAAATAAAAAGCACATATAGGTAGGCAAAAGATTACACAAACCGAGACCAAACAAAATAGACAATGCACTCAAAACAAAATTAGGTTAACATGCTATTCAAGGAATTTTGTAACATATAAGGACTAAACATAAACTCTAAGACAAAACAAGGATTAAAAACCAAAAACTAATGCAAATGCATGAGGTCCAATCACGGACACATACAAGGAATGGAGAGACTCAAATAAAATCAAAAATAAGCACAAGCAAATAAGTCCTAAACATGTTGATTGTGGAAGAAAATCAAAACAATCAAGCAATGGATCTATGGAACACAAGTTGATTCAAAACAAATTAGATCCGAAAAGAAACTCAATTAAGACAATAAGAACACAAGAACACAAGACACACGGACACAAAAAGATGAAGACACTTATCTCCTTGAAGACCTTGCTCTTGATACCAAAATTGATGGAGAAGGTAAGGAGGAGTGGAAGAAGTGCTTCTCCTAAAATTCTCTCTAGCTCGGATCTTCTTCAAGAAGCTTGGATCCGAATGGATTGAAGGCAAGAATGGAGGAGGAATCTCTGATGGAGAAGAGGCCTAAGCCTTGGATGGAAGTATCCAAGCTTAAGAGGCAAGGGAAAGCTCACTTCAAAGAGGAGGAAACCTAGTAGGGTTCCTAAGGTGAAGCTCTCTTTCTCTCACGGTGACTTTGATTAGAAACTCGGCACAAGGCTCTCAAATTTCATAAAATGTCAAAGTGAATACAAGAAGTGTGGAGGGAAACTTTTATAGAACCGGTTAAGGAGGACACTTGGGGCCAATGTAAAAGGTTCACATGTGGCGCCAAGATTTGAATTCAAATTTGAAAATTTGAATTCAAATCTCACACCACATGCATGCCACCGGTCACATAGTTTCTAAGTGCATTTAGGGTTTAATTTAACTTGAATTTAGGGTTACATTTAGGTCACACATGTGCAGCCAAGGTGGCGCCATCCATGTGACTCCAAATGTAACTTAAATGCAAGCTAAATTAAACCTAGTTTAACCTAATCCTATTTAATAAGTTTTCCTCCTAATTCCTAGACTAATGACCTAAATACAATGGACAAAGTAATACAATGAAATAGGAAAAATTACAAGAAAGAAAATGAGCCCAATATTGGGTATCAAAAGCCCAAGGCCCATGAAGCCCAATTACAAGCCCAAAATACACAAACCCTAATCTATGGTCAAAATACAAGAACAAAATCAAAGTAACTTTCTATTCTAGAATATGCAATAAAACATGGTGTTTAATCAAGTGTAGTCCAAGTGAAAAGCACCCTAGGCCCACTAAGCCCATTGGGCCCACTAAGCTCTGAAGCTGACAAGTCTTCAAGTAATCTCCTGGCCATAGCTCTAGTGGTTGGGCCTTTAGCCCATGCTCTTCCATCAGAAGTACCTAGTACTCCTCCTTAGATAGTGACCTTAACGGTGACCGGGTTGCCGAAAATGACGACAACAGAGTCAAACGGAGACAACGAAAGAAAGAATGCAGAGGAAGCGTCGACGTGCACGAGAAGCCAAGAAAGAAAAGGTAAAGTGAATGTGAGAGGGGGCGAAGGGGAGAAGGAAAAGGGGTTTGAAGAATTGAAAACAGCAGTGACACATGGCACAAAAGGACAAAACTGACGACACATTGATGGAGCCCATTATGACGAGTGTGCCCCATCATTATGTAACCGTCACCTCCCATTAACACGCTGCCCACGCGTTTCGGGGAACGAGGCGACACTTATGACACATGGCGTCATGTCAAAGGAGCGTACGCGAAGAGTCATGACCCTTCATCGAGCTCGGTATTAACTCTTCGACCCATGGTCTTCGGAGCTCGGGGGGTTAGTGTAATATCTGTACCACTAAGCCAAGCTCGAGCTCGGCATCACAGCAAAGATTAACATTGGATATGCACCGCATGACATTGGCCAAGACAAAGGCTCACTATCTGAACAGGTCATAACTGATCTCAAGGCCAAGGCCCAGATAAACCCTAATTCACACTAAGGTACGTGCATTACTTATACGAGATCTATACACCCACAAACTTTAACTTTAGCATCGGAGTCTCTTTTGTAGGTACCACCCCCACCTTGGAACAGCGAACGTATCCAGCAAAGAAGGCTCACCAATCTTGCCCAGAAGATCGTCCCCCACGACCGATCTCCGGTAAGAACATATATATATATATATATATATATATATATATATATATATATATATATATATATATATATATATATATATATATATATATATATATATATATATATATATATATATATATACTATTTTGTTTCATTTGTTTTCAATCTGAACTTCATCTTTCCTTCGCATAAAGCAAAAAGAAAGGAATATCCGCATATATTGAAATTCTCCAAGTCTCTTCCTTCTTCTCGAAGGACTATTCAATTGCTCATGTGGAGGAGGTGTCTTTTCGTGTGTGGGTGGGTTTCAAATGAGTACTTGGATGTTCATTTGGCCAAAGAGGTGTTGCTTCTTACTTCTCGAAGGAGTATTCGGTTGCTCATGTGGCCGAGGTGTCTTTTTGTGTATGGGTGGGTTTCGCATGAGTACTCGAATTTTCATTTGGCCGAAAAGGTGTTGCGCTTCATGCATGGTTGAGTACTCGTGTGATTGGATGGCCGAGTCGGTTTGTGTTCAAGATCCCATGGGTGTTGCAAATGTCAAAGGGTTTCTTCGTGCCTCGTTATTTGGGATTTTTCGTACTAAGGTGGTGTGAAGGTGCATTAATGATGGAAGTCGCTTGGAGAAGGTTGATGTTCTTCAAGTGTTCCATGCTTAGGACCATGATTACTCTTGAGGCAAATCTTCCAAAGACTCTTTGAAGCTCCAAGAAGTGTTCTTCAATGGAGAAGAGGCCTTGAAGTGGTTCGATTTTCCTTAGCTTGCATAGGAAGCTTTAGGAACCAAGTCAAAGGTAGAAGAACCTTTGAGAGAAACCTTAGAGTGTGAGTTCTCTTCGATTTTGGAGACTCTTTAGTGAGAGAGAAATCTGAAGATTATTTCTCAAATTTTTCAAAAGTGAGTACATGAGAGGTAATTACAAATATATAGGGAGAGGTAGCTTCTAGGAGAAGCTAACCTTAACCATGGTTCACTAGGAACCATGGTAAGGTAAGCTTAACTTCCCACGGTTTAGCAAGCTTGTAGGAGAAGCTACATTGACCATGGTTCACTTAAGAACCATGGTAAGGTAAGCTTAACCTACTAAGGTTTAGAAGCTTGCAAGACAAGCTTCAATCCTTGAAGAGGAGACAAGTGAATTTCGGCCATGAACAAAGGAAGAAGGCTAGGCGGCCTTGGGTCCAATTTGCTCCATGAATTAATTCAAAAATCTTTGATTTGGTTTAGTTAGGTTCATCATATGATGATGAGACCTAGCTAAATCAAATCTATGAAAAATTAGGAGCAAAATGAATCCAATATGCAAAATTTTGCCTAGGCCCAGTTCTGGCCTGTAGACCCCTAAAATTGTCCGGGTCGGAAATAAAGCTTGAAGACTCTCGAAGACTGAAGGAAGATCAGCCAGAAGGACTCCTGGAAGGCCCTAGGAGGGTTCTCTGTAGGTCTAGAGGTCTTAGAATAGCCCAAAATAAGGAAGTGGAGGGAATGAAGCCCAATACGGCCGTACTGAACTTAATACGGCCGTATTGAAGCTTCAATACGGCCGCAGTGAACTCAATACGGCGTATTGAAGTTTCTGAAACTTCAATACGGCCGTACTGAAATCAATACGGCCGTATTGAAGCTTCAATACAGCCGCAGTGAACCCAATACGGGCGCATTGAAATTTTTGAATTTCAATACGGCCGTATTGAACTCAATACGACCGTATTGAAGTTCAAAAATTTCAATACGGCCGTATTGCTTCTGTAGGCCGTATTGCGCCTATTCCCTATAAATATGACGTCAATTGGACGTCATTCCACACTTTTCAACATAGTTTTAACCCTCTCCTTGAGTATTCTGGGGTTTTTGAGCAGTGTTCTGCCCTAGAAATCACTCGGAGAGTTGATCCGACGAAGTTCTTGAGCCTCGAGCCATTTTGCTTGAGGATCAAACCTAGTCGAAGGGAAATCCTCCGGATTTCCGTAGTCAAAATTTTATAGGAAGGAGCGAGCGGGCTTGTAGAGCGAGGGAACGCCAAAAAGCTTCCCAGTTTTACGAAATATATAAAAGCACGCTTCAAAGGTTTCTTCTTAAATCCTTCCTTTTACTGCTTTCTGTGTGCATATTTAAACTGTCATCATGTAGATAGTTAATTTATAATTGCTTAGAATAAATAGGGGTAATCTAGTAATTTTACACTGTTATTTTAGAAATAATCTGTCATAGGGAACCCGAAAGGGACGTTGTGGGGTGCTAACACCTTCCCCACACGTAACCGACTCCCTTACCCAACTCTGGTTGTAATGGCCAAAGTTGATTTATAAAATCAATTGCCTTATCCCTTTTTCCAATGTTTTGAGTAAAACATTGGTGGCGACTCCACGAACCCTTTTACTACGAAAACCACTAATCCATGGAGGGTCCCGCTTGGGATTAACATGGATTGGTGAGACATTTAATAAATAAATTGGATAAGATCGACAAGGTCTCAGTTTGAGAACAAGTCGTTCTAATAATCCAATACATTTTCAAAACTAAAATAAAAGCGAGCTCGACCGTCTTCGCGACCGCCGAGGCCCGTTTGGGCCAGTGGCGACAGATGGCGACTCCACTGGGGAAGCTTCGAGAGTCAGTCCCATTTAGTGACAGATTGTTTTTAACAAATAATAGTTAAAAATTACTTCGTTACCCCTTGCTTGTATGATAACATGATTTATTATATGGCTTTAAATAACTGTTGTATGTTTAAATTCCGCAATTGTTTGAAATACAAACTGTACACAAACCTTTGCACACAACAGTTCCCTCTATACCCGGGGGCATGAGTGATTAACCATAGGGAGTGGATGTTAGTACGGCCGGTTGTCGAATGGGTCTATAGGTGCCCGTAGACCGTTGTCGGAAAACATCACTCAAGGTGATAACCATGAACTCAAGTCCGACAGTGCGTTGGAGCTTTCCATCGACTTACGACGAGAGGAATTGGGTCCCTATAATGGGGGCACCTTGGGGGCCTCAGACCGGTGAGAACAGTTAGATCCACCTTGAATATGCACTTTTCTGCAGGATACCCCTACCTCGTGATTCGCTCGTGACTGTTCGTGGATGAGTGAATTGTTTGTGCATTGATTATGTGAAATTGTTTGAGCATACATTGCACCTTTTAAACATACAACATTCCTTTTTAAAATAAGAATAAATAGGAATAAGAATCTTCCATTGCATGGTGTTAACATCTACCTTCATCACATTCATATAGGTAGTTTCCCTTTTCACCCAAAAAAATACAAAAAACAAAATACCCAAAAAAAGGAAAAAAGGGTTATTTATCCAAACCAAGCAATATCATGCATCATCTTAGGGACATCCTAAAAACATGATAATGCTTAGTTGAATAAACACAATGCATGCATATTCAACGTCATCATCTCATATCATGCATATAGGTCATGGAGGGATCTAGGAGTCATTCATACATCTCTCCTAGTAATCCATTAATAAACATTAATAAAAAGAAAGAAATAATCGATGCGTATGTTCAAGATGGATCGCACGCCATTTGTTATTAAGTGTAAGCCAACAACCGCGCCAAGCGAGCGCACATCAACTCCGTTGTTGGTAATCAAGACGAATAAAGGGGAAGGTCCGACACCATTAAGGATCACAGTTCCAAGGCCTTTCCCTTACAAATCAAATAAGGCTGTGCCGTGGATATACGACATCCACTCTTCTGCCGACAGCGATATCTCCAACATCGCTGGACTTGGGGGCATGATTAGGAGTGGCAGGATCTACACTCCCAAAGAAATTCATGATAAAGTTCCCAAGAATAAAGGGAAAGAAAAAGAAGAGAAAACCAAGGAAAATAAAGAATCCGAGGAGGAGACAGACGAGCTGTTAAAGTATATCCGACAGAGCGAGTACTCCATCATGGATCAACTTCATAAGACGCCAGCAAAGATTACACTGTTGTCGTTGATCCTAAGCTCCGAACCGCATCGACAAGCTCTGTTGAAAGTCTTGAACGAGGCATATGTGTCGCACACTATCTCCCAAGACAAGTTTGAGGGGATTGTTAGTCACATCAAGGCTAATGATCACCTCACTTTCACCGATGAGGAAATCCCCGCTGGGGGACCAAATCACAACAAGCCCTTGCACATCTCTGTAAAGTGCAAGGAGTATCACGTCGCTAAAGTCTTGGTGGATAATGGATCTTCCTTGAACGTAATGCCAAAAAAAGAACGCTCGAGCAAATAGCAATCAAGGGAATCCAAATGCGCCCGAGCAACATGATCGTTTGAGCTTTCGACGGTTCTAAAAAAGAAGTGGTGGGAGAAGTCAATCTTCCAATCCAAATCGGACCCACTATCTTCAATGTCGAATTCCAAGTGATGGACATTACTCCCGCGTACAGCTGTCTCCTCGGCCGACCTTGGATTCATGATGCGAAAGCTGTTCCCTCTACGCTCCACCAGAAAGTCAAGTTCATAGTGGGTGACAAACTGGTGACCGTACAAGCTAAAGATGACATACTCATCAGCAAGCCATCCAACATACCTTATGTGGATGCAGCAGAGGAAGCTTTAGAAACCGCCTTCCAAGCATTGGAAATTGCCAATGTTGAAACGTTTCCCCGAGAAATGAAGAAGGTAGCCTCCATGCTCACCGAGAACGGATACTTGCCGTGACAAGGACTTGGCAAGGACTCCCAAGTTATTCCCGAGCTACCCGTTATCAAGGATAATCCGGGGAAACAAGGGTTAGGATATGACCCTAATAAAGATCAAAGAACGAAGAGGAATCAAGATCCTTCTCGACGTTCTTTAAGCCGGATCTTTAGGAAGGCTGGTTCACAAGCGTCAAGGCCGGTTGTCGTCATCAAGTGTTCTTCTCCTTCTGATAGGGATATGTAAACCTGATGACTATTAGAGATTACTCCTCGGGGACAGCCCGACCCCCGAGCCTCGATAGGGCACATGTTTCCACTATGATTATAATAAAATCATTCTTCATTATTTCTTATTGCTTCTTTTCTTGCTCGCAATAAAATTCTAAACCACGTTATTTAACCCTGTTTGAATAAACATAAGTGAGGTTAAAATCGTCTTAATAATCAATAAACCCGCATCATTTTTTATGTGGAAATGTGCATGATAGCTTGGAGCACCTTTTCTTGGCCTCAATAAGTGCCATCATGGATAAAGAAATCCTAAAGATAATAAGCTCGGCAAGAAACCCAAAAAAGGGGACTGCGTAAAAGTAAGAGCAAAAGACCCGCTAGGAATCCCACAAAAGGGTGACCTAGGCAAAAATTAGGGTTACAAAATAATGAACAAAAACAAAAGCCCGCTAAAACTCCACAAATGGGTGTTTTAGGCAAAAGTTAGGGCCGTCAAAAAAGAAAAACAAAATAAATCCATGATGGTACCATCAATTGAATTCAACAAGGGGCTCAAGAAAAGCTATCCAAGTTGTCAAAGCACAATCATTAATAACAAAGATGTGCTTAACCTCATAAGTTTTTAATCGAACAAACCTAAACACTTAAGCCTACCATTGGCCAGCAATTCTTACAAAATCCATTTTTCAAAATAAAATAATCCCCTCTAAAACACAAACTTTTGAAAATATATCCTTTCCTTCTTTTCTCTCTTGTCCCAACGATTTTTGAATAATCTAGTGGAAACATGGAGATATAGTGGTCAATAGGAGGGTTGACATATCTTTTAAAGGAAGGGAAGGATCATTTGGTTGATGACACCAAAATAACACGCATCATTCCTCGGTTACAGAAATCGGCAATGCACAGCCCGTCTGGAGGAATGGCAAAATTCAAATAGAGAAACGCATCGTTTAATTCTTTTGAAAAATGAATCAAATAGAATTAGGTGCATCATACCGCATACATGCATACAGATGATAGGTGTACTGGAAGATCACTTATTCTCTGTTTATTGAAAAAACAAAAAAACAAAAAAAATAAAAAATAAAAAACAAAAAAAAATAAAAAATAAAAAATAATATAAACTTCAGAAAAACAATACGCCCGTATCATGTTCAGTACGCCCGTACCAAAATTAGGGTTATGAACAAATTTTCAATTCAATACGGGCATACTGAAATGGATGCGGCCGTATTGGCCATAAAGAAATTTTCAAAGACCTCGTCATGAGGCAACCACATAAAATAGAAAAATAGAAAAATTGCTTGTGTATGACAGCAGCAAACAAAATGCAAAGATTCAGAAAATCAACAGCGTCATACAGAATAACTGAGCCTGGAGAGGCTTGCCGAAAGAATACTCTCAGAATAACTGAGCCTGGAGAGGCTTGCCGAAATAATACTCGTACAGAATAATTGAGCCTGGAGAGGCTTGCCGAAACAATACTCCCACAGAATAATTGAGCCTGGAGAGGCTTGTCGAAATAATACTCCTTCAGAATAATTGAGCCTGGAGAGGCTTGCCGAAATAATACTCCTACAAAATAACTGAGCCTGGAGAGGCTTGCCGAAATAATACTCTCTCATAATAACTGAATTTAATTTCTTTAGCACTTTTAATTTCTGTACAGCAAAAGCCAAAAACATAAAAAAGGCAAAATACAGAAAAAGCCAAATCAGAAGAAAAGGCAAAATACAGAAAAATCCGAAAATGAAAAAAGGCAAGGATACAGAAAATCCAACAAACAGTTTGTACAGAATAACTGAGCCTGGAGAGGCTTGCCGAAACAATACTCCTCAGTAAACAGAATTATTGAGCCTGGAGAGGCTCGCAGAAATAATACTCCCCAGAGGGAACCTCAACTCATGCTCTTGGATTCAAAATCCCCAGCAAGAGTTATCAAGCAAGATCGTCAAAGTCCCTAATGGAAACACGATCGCCCAAGAAGAATATCCAAGTCAAAGGACTTAAAACTTCCTCAGTGGAAGATAGCTCTCCAACTCAGGCGTTGAGTAAGGCTAAGCCTGCAGAGGCTTCCTAAAAAATACTCTGGGATACATAAGATCCCCAAATCCCCAGTCGCCTACTCAAGAGGCATCCCTGCAAAAGGAGAAAAATCAAAAAAATATCAATAAATATTCCCCAAGCGGAATCCGGCACTCAGCCGAACACTGAACCCCATTCCCCAGTCGCCTACATAAGAGGCACTCCTTCAAAAGGAAAAATCATAAAAAGATCAATAATCATTCCCCAAGTGGAATCTGGCTCTCAGCCAACCATTGAACATCAAGGTGATATGCCTAACAGAAGAGGCTAATCAAAATCAACGACAAAATCCCCCAGTGGATAACAGCCTACACAGAGGCAGCAAAATCAGAAAACCAAAAGAGACACCCGAACAAGGATAACCGGGATACTCCACCAACGTCGAAAGGACGTCAGCCAATCATAAGGCACCGCTCACATCAGAAAGAGCATCTTTGTGTCTGCACCCCAAAGGAATCAGAAATTCCCCAGTGGGCACCAACTACGCAATGAAAAGTTGGGACACAAGAACCTATGAGTAACTGCACATCCCCTAGACGGATCCCTGCGTTATCCAGCCCTCAGTGGCACAAAAATTAAAAAACAACCGTCGAAGCAGCATCGTGGACTGTGGAGACAAAATCATCACAAATCCCTGGAAAGGAGATATTCACGCTACCCCCGTCGTCACAAACACGGAGGTATGCAGCTTCCGGCTCGAGCAATGAGCGAAGCTATCTCTGGAAAGAGGGTACTCACTGCTTACCGTTGTCACAAGGGTACTTAGCTTCCGGCTCGAACAAAGAGTGAAGCTAAGCCTGGAGAGGCGGTACTCACAGCTTCCAGCTTGGGCAGCAAGCAAAGCAAAGCCTGGAGAGGCGAAACTCACACTGCTCACAGTCGTCACAAAGGTGCTTAGTTTCCGGCTCGAACAAAGAGCGAAACTAAGCCTGGAGAGGCGAAACTCACACTGCTCACCGTCGTCACAAAGGTGCTTAGTTTCCGGCTCGAACAAAGAGCGAGACTAAGCCTGGAGAGGCGAAACTCACACTGCTACCGTTGTCACAAGGGTACTTAGCTTCCGGCTCGAACAAAGAGTGAAGCTAAGCCTGGAGAGGCGGTACTCACAGCTTCCAGCTTGGGCAGCAA
Organism: Cajanus cajan; assembly: GCF_000230855.2. Lineage (NCBI taxonomy): Eukaryota > Viridiplantae > Streptophyta > Magnoliopsida > Fabales > Fabaceae > Cajanus > Cajanus cajan. The sequence continues at coordinate 48,146,594 of NC_138525.1, forward strand.
GCAAAGCAAAACCTGGAGAGGCTACTCGACAATTTTCCACCGGAAGACGCTACAAGTCAGAAGGTCGGCGCATCACCCGGACAATTGGGTCAACTCCTTTACTTGTCAGCTGGTACACCAAAAGGCCGTCCGACTAAGTAAAGGGGGGGCAGCTGTAGACCCCTAAAATTGTCCGGGTCGAAAATAAAGCTTGAAGACTCTCGAAGACTGAAGGAAGATCAGCCAGAAGGACTCCTGGAAGGCCCTAGGAGGGTTCTCTGTAGGTCTAGAGGTCTTAGAATAGCCCAAAATAAGGAAGTGGAGGGAATGAAGCCCAATACGGCCGTACTGAACTTAATACGGCCGTATTGAAGCTTCAATACGGCCGCAGTGAACTCAATACGGCGTATTGAAGTTTCTGAAACTTCAATACGGCCGTACTGAAATCAATACGGCCGTATTGAAGCTTCAATACAGCCGCAGTGAACTCAATACGGGCGCATTGAAATTTCTGAATTTCAATACGGCCGTATTGAACTCAATACGACCGTATTGAAGTTCAAAAATTTCAATACGGCCGTATTGCTTCTGTAGGCCGTATTGCGCCTATTCCCTATAAATATGACGTCAATTGGACGTCATTCCACACTTTTCAACATAGTTTTAACCCTCTCCTTGAGTATTCTGGGGTTTTTGAGCAGTGTTCTGCCCTAGAAATCACTCGGAGAGTTGATCCGACGAAGTTCTTGAGCCTCGAGCCATTTTGCTTGAGGATCAAACCTAGTCGAAGGGAAATCCTCCGGATTTCCGTAGTCAAAATTTTATAGGAAGGAGCGAGCGGGCTTGTAGAGCGAGGGAACGCCAAAAAGCTTCCCAGTTTTACGAAATATATAAAAGCACGCTTCAAAGGTTTCTTCTTAAATCCTTCCTTTTACTGCTTTCTGTGTGCATATTTAAACTGTCATCATGTAGATAGTTAATTTATAATTGCTTAGAATAAATAGGGGTAATCTAGTAATTTTACACTGTTATTTTAGAAATAATCTGTCATAGGGAACCCGAAAGGGACGTTGTGGGGTGCTAACACCTTCCCCACACGTAACCGACTCCCTTACCCAACTCTGGTTGTAATGGCCAAAGTTGATTTATAAAATCAATTGCCTTATCCCTTTTTCCAATGTTTTGAGTAAAACATTGGTGGCGACTCCACGAACCCTTTTACTACGAAAACCACTAATCCATGGAGGGTCCCGCTTGGGATTAACATGGATTGGTGAGACATTTAATAAATAAATTGGATAAGATCGACAAGGTCTCAGTTTGAGAACAAGTCGTTCTAATAATCCAATACATTTTCAAAACTAAAATAAAAGCGAGCTCGACCGTCTTCGCGACCGCCGAGGCCCGTTTGGGCCAGTGGCGACATGGCCCAATTACTAGTCACACTCTCAAGCATTGCTAAATGCCACCCTTTTTTCCCTACTGAAAAAATACAAAATGAATGTATCAACTAGGGAGGTTAAATGGAGCTAAACTCTCCAAGTAGCCTACCTTAAAAACAATATACAAACACTAGAAAAAGCAAGAAAAGTGTCTCACAAATACAAAGGCAAAAATAACCTATACAAGAGACTATGTAAAAACTATACAATATATACAAGTAGAACTAGGCCTTCTCTTCATGATAGAGCATTCCAAGTGAAGAATACCTTGGGCTTGACAAGTCCACTAGTCTTCACAAGGTCCAACTCTTCTTGGATTCTTCTAGCCATAGCTCTAGTGACTGGGCCCTTGGCCCATGGTCTATCAATTAATTGCACCGCTATCATGAAGTTGCATAACCTTGGGAATTTGTGCCTTTATTTTATTCATATAAGTCTCTTTTCTTTGCCTCTTGGGTATCTATATATATTGGGGGTTTAATTGCCTTTCTTCGCGCGTGTTCTCTATACCGAGATATCATCTTCATCTCGTTGCGCTCTTCTTCTTTTGTTAAGGTACGTCTGTGTGCGTAGCGTGGTTAGGTCTTTTGGGGTACATATGGCTATAGTCGAGGAATTGGGCTTATCTACGAGGTCTTCATCCGGTACTAGGAGTTCGGCCAATGATGGGGAAGTTGAAGCATTTGTGAGTTCATTGAAGCGGCTCACAATGAGTAATGCTACGGAGAGCATTGGTGACTCCTCTAGGTTGGGGCTTCTTGATGCCTAGATGGATCTGCAAGTTTACAAGAAAAAGTTCCCACCCTATGATGTTCCGGGATATGAACGACCTATTGCTCCATTTTTTATGAGAGGGTTGTCGTTGAATGCTTACTCAAGAGGTGTTGATTGACTCGTTGGGAGGATACAGACCCTTACTCAATAATGCTTCGTCGTTGTAGGGCCGAAGGCCCTGGTGAGGTCGATAGGGTCTTCCTCGCAAAGAAAGGAGGCCAAGGTGATTTTTTTATATGTATGAGTGTGTATTTAGGGATCTTGGTGTGTCTCTTCCTTTTGACGACTTCCATATGGGTGTACTCCAATTTTTAAACTTGGCGCCAACTCAGCTTCATCCGAATGGATGGGCGATAATGCAAGCATTCCTAGTCTTTTGTAAACATCACTACATTGAGCCAACCATTGAACTATTTTTGTACTTTTTTTGTACCCACCCTTCCACCAAGACTGTGAAATGGGTGTCTCTCATACGGCATGTAGATCAGCCTTTATTCAAGCCATTTATGTCTTCATTTAAAGGATTCACATATGGCTTCTTGAAGGTGATGATTGACCTGATAGCTAGAAGGAACTACTTTTATGATCGGGAGGGAACCCTCCTGTTCCCCTTTTATTGGACATAGGTGCCCCACAAATATGATGAATACTTGACAGATATGCTTAGTCCTTTTGAGACCACGGCCCTAGCGATGTTGAACACATTGCCCTAAGAGATATCGGCCAGATTTCTAGTTTTATTACCCAAGTCTGCCCGACCACGTTATGATTTAAATGGTACGTGCTAACTTTCTGCTACTTATGTCTACATGTTATCCTAATTGTTATTGTTGTTTTACAGGCTTTATGGCGCATAAGGGTTAGGGCTTTCATATAGGCAGGTTATTAGGAATCGTGCCCCAGCCAATGCACTTGTGGAGGACCATCAAGGTGTGGCCACAGAAAGGGCCACAGTGGTTGCTGAAGCGCGCTCCCCTCCTCGAGATATCCCCATACTCGAGGCTCAGCCAAGAGGAAAAAAACAAAGGGAAAAGAAAAGGCAATGATTCCTCCTGGCCGAGTGATGATGGTTTGAGGCTGCACAAAATTCGATGAACCGAAGGATCCCATTTGGACCTTGCCATTCCTTCAGCCTTTATTGCTCGACACTTCTTGGCACAAGAAGTTCGACCTTCTCGGGTGATGGCTCCTGATTTGTTGTCTGACGGGGGTCATTGGATGCTTAACTCTGCTAGTCCCTCGACTCAGTGGGCCATGGCTTGTGAACTACAAGTGCGCGCATTGGCAATCCTCCGAAAGTTAGCTTTGGAGCCAATATCTAAAGCAAGGAATTTGAAGAGCTCTTTGGATAAGACCCGATGTTCATTGCAACACTCCGTCGAAGCTCATGTCGTGACTTCAGCTGAAAAGCTTCGACTTGAGTCTAAGGTTGCTAAGCTTAGGGAGGCTATGGCCGACATGGAGGGACAGGTGGTGGCCGCCAAAGAGGATAAGAGGATGAGGGTCGAGGAGGTGAAGGAGCCCTTGGGTCATAAGGCCAAAGCCAAAGAAGAAGTTATTGCAGCATTGAGGGATCTTGCAAGTGTAGCAACCTAAGTAGCCACGGGATGACAAAAATAAATTAAATATGTGAAGTCGCCACCAATATTTATTTTAAGAAAAAAAAATTGAAAAAACCATGAAATAGAAAATGGTCTACGAAAATCAAATTCTTGAGTTCGGAAGTCCATTACGTGCAAGGAAGGTATTAACACCTTAAAATGTTCGTCCTAAGACGATTTACCTCTAATTAATTAAACAAATTTATCATAACTTTTAAAATATTTATCTCACCCCACATTAATATGAATTACCGATAATAATCAAATATTTTTTTAACAAATGTTTTTATTTTATTTTAATGAATACTACAATTATTTATTATTATGTAAAAATGAGATAATATTGTTATTTTTATTTTTTGGCTCGATAGGAGTGATTCCTTGCTCCTACGTTTCTCCACGTATAATGAAGAATTAGAGTCACATAGTTCTTTGATAGACAATATTTGTGTGTTGGAATTTTTTTATTGATTTATTTATTATTTTTCTTATAAAAGGTTAGGATTTTTGAACTATCACAACTCATATATCCTAAAATATAAAAACTGACAGAGGTGTACACCAAAGCCAGATATTTAATTATTTTTAAATATCGTTATTATTGTCAATATTATTATTATTATGGTGCATTTTTAAAATATTTTGGTTAGATATTTTTTATATTTTGGAAAAAAATTAAAGATATCAAGTTGTCACAACTTGTATCTTAAATTTAAAAGTTAAAAAAAATATCACATCTAATCAATTATTTTTCCAATAAAATCTTTGATATAATGACCTCAAATATTTATATTAAAAAATTGTGATAATATATATTTTTTATATTTAATTATATTTTAAATTTAAATAAGAAGAACTTTAAGACAATAAATTGTCATAATTTGCACCTTTAGGTCCTAGAATTAAGAGAATGTGGCGTTCCAATAATCTTTTTTTTTAAATGAATTAAAATTACATGAACATCCAACACATTTATATTAAAAAACAACTTAATCAAATAAAATCAATTAAGCTAATTTTGTTAAACAATAAATAAATGTTATCCTCTAAGATTAAGGAAACGCCTCATAATATTATCACTATTATTATTATTATTATTATTAAATAAAATCAATTAAATTATTTTTTGTTAAAACAAGAAATAAAAACTATCACCTAAGATTAATGAAATGACCCATTTAAATAATCTTTTTTTGTCTCTTTTTTTTATTTTAAAAAAGAAATATTATTAATATTGATATAATAATAATAATAACCACTATTATCAATACCTTACCTAATTAAAATGACTCGAGGACCTAATATACGTATGCAAATAAATTATTTAATTGGTTATCTAATCCTTTGTTGTAAAATAAAAACAAATAAAATAACATTTGCTAGTCATGTCTGTTATGAAACAATCTTGGCAAAAAGGAAGATAAGAAATTTAATTAGATAATTTTAGGGATATTTGGTTCTTAAGGGGCTTAGCCCACATAGGTACCAGGAAGAAAGAAAGCGGTGGTCTCACCACGTTGAGCCCAAAACGAAGAAAAAAGGAAAAAGAAAAAGGAAAGGAATAAGGAAAATGATGGTATTAAGCCACGTTTTATGCAAGAGAAAAGTAAGAAAGAAAAACATGAGTGAGGTTACGCAAGCCATATGCGACTTCCTTAGACCAACCTCAACCGCACAGGATTAACACGGTACAACGGCACCGGAGTGGGGTCGACTATTGGCACCGTGGAAAGCGAAGGAAGATGGTGATGGAGGAGCGGATCGCGAACAAGAAGAAGGTCCACCATCGAAAGTCGTCTCCGACGGCGACGCGCGGTAGAGTTCATGCTTTGGGTTTGTCACGTCCGCGCACGACAAGAGCTTAAGGAAGAAGATGAAAGCATATATCGCCTCCAGCAACGGCGCGCGGTGGCACACGGCAGCCCTTGTGGTTTTATTCACTCGTGTTCCCTGGTAATACTCACTTACCTTTTCATTTCATTATCACTTCTTTTCCTATTAGGGTTAGGTTTTCATTGTTCGGAAGATAGAAAACCCATTTACTTACATACCTATCATCATTTCAGGATTCAAAACATCAAAGAGATCAAACTACACAAAATATTGATACCTAAAGTTGTGGTGCCCTTTTATCTTCCTCTCCGCTTTGCCAGGATTCCTTTGTCTTCCACGCACGCTTGCTCTTATTAGTTAGTCATTTGGTGATTTTTTTTTTTAACTTTTCTCCCAACCACCGTTCCTTTTATGTTGTGTTATTTATAGATGTATGATTCTTTTAATCTGATATCTTTCTCTACCAAAATCCCTGAATTCAGGGATATGGCTTGTGAATCTGGTTAAGAGGCAATTTTGGAGATTTTTTGCAGGGCATGGTGGCTTGTTTGCAAGGCATGGTGGCTTGTTTGCAGTGGTAAGGTGACTCTGTAACAATTGTAGCAGAGTAGTTGGGGGTCAGTAGATGGTATTCGAAGAAGGTAGAGGAAGATTTTGTTTTCCTTTTTTGTTTTTGTTCATTTTTTGTTTGATTTAGCATATGTATTATTATTTTTTTGAATTATACAAGAAGACAAAATTTGGAGTTAACAGCGAGGAGTGTGAAAATCAGATCGTACAAGAGCATGAGGCAGGTTTCATGCATGTTGTCTGACAAGCTACCTATTTCTGTCATGTGCCTTCTGATTTCACCTTCGAGTTGACTAAGGATTTCTACAAGGGCACTTATATGGATTTTACTGAGATGCTAGAGGATGCTCAGCTAGATGATGTTGCCCATGCTCGTTCGGGTAGCCGAGAAGATCCCGACACAACCTTCCAGGATGACGAGGAGACCTAGTATGGCAATGGTGATGACAACATAGTTTCTGGTATGTGAGATGGGTCAGGTTCCCTCCTCTTGGCCATTTTGTAGAAGCCTTAGGTGGAAAAGTTGACTTTTTGTTTTGTGGGGTTGGGTGTAATGTTTTACTTTTTGAACCTTCTTGATCTATGTGTACTAGAGCTTTGAATGCTCTTATTTTGTCAATACCCAAGCGACTGTCAAACTTAATGAGAATCTATTTTGTATTACTTCCTTGTGTTCCTTCGTTCAAATTGAAGTTGTTATTGCTAAGTAGTTGTATATATGCGCATTTTTTATTTATTTATTATATATATATATATATATATATATATATATATATATAAGATACACATTTCGTTTGCGTTTGGTTTTGTGAGTATTCATTGTAGTGCCTACGGGTAAGATTTGGGTGAGTATTTTCGTTCAATTCTTTCTTGCTTCTTTTGGAGCCAACTTGCCTTATGCTCGATTCTTTCTTGCTTCTTTTATGACTTTCCAAGCCAAATCACCTAGCTGATATTCCCGTTGCTTGACCTTGCTTTTAAATCACCTAGCCAGTCTTGTCCGACATGCTTCCATACTAATTAGGGCTCGATCCCTAACTTTGTCAACCAAGCTTAAGGTTACGTTTAATGCTTCTCCATTGTTGTCTTCCCTGAATTGTTGTTGCCTTAATGAAGTCTCTCCAATTTCTACAGGTATTATGGCATTCGTTCCATATGTTAACCGGAAAAAGGTATCTTTGGTGGAGGTTTGGGGGGTGCACCTGTATGCCCACAAAATTTCTGGCAGGTGTACTAGCCAACTTCCCTTAGCTTGTCCTAATCGTCTTTTTAACTCCTTTAGGATGACTTTGTTTGCAGCTTCAATCTGTCCGTTGCTTTAGGGGTTGTAAACACCAATTTTGTTCCATCAATTTTTCTAATAATTTCTTTCTCAAATCTCCAAATCAATTATTCAAGAATAAATGAATAATGTATATATATATATATATATGTATGTATATATATATACATACTTTTGTGATTTGTATATTTAAAATAAAAATAAAGTGATTAATTACAATTTTTCCTTTGAAAATATAATATAAAATAAAATAACAAAATAGAAAGAAATAAGAGAATCAAGGAATACATAAATGAGTCAAAAAAACAAAAACCAAGTAAAAAAAATTGGAAGGCACCATTTTGAGTTCAAGAAACAAAGCCTTTCTCCTGTGCCCCTACGCTACTCCCATTCTCGTACAAGGTGGTGCAAACCTAGTTTTGCAACTGAAAAAGTTGTCTATGCTACCTATGTTGCCTACTTGCGATACTCCAAATGCAACAGACACACAAGGATCCTCATGCTCACTTAATGGGGGCTATTCTCCTTCTGGTTGACAAAAAATTCCTTGGGATGGGAGGAAAAGAGACAAAAGAAGGAGTTCATGGGTGATGGGGGGAACCATATATACAACTCATGGCCCATCCTTTGGCGAGGCGGAAAAAAAAGGAAGAACCTGTAGTGCGAAAAGACCACCAAGCAGTGAGGGTTTGCACTTGGTAGTTTCCTTCACTACTAGAAAATGACTATTCAACATCGTCAATTCTACATCGGTTTAGGTAGAAACGATGTAAAAATCAAATACAGTGCATATTTACATCGGTTATAGCTGAAACCGATGTAAATATTAAGCATTTTACATCGTTTTTGTGGAACCGATGTCGTTTTGAATGCGCGGTGGCAATTTTGTAAATAATTACAAATACATCTACATCGGTTCACTCAATAACCGATGTAATACTCAGACGCATACGTTGAAGCCCTAAACATTCTATTCATCTTGTTTAGTTTTGGTAAGACCTAGCGTTGAAGCCTCCGCCGCGCACACCCGCCATGGCACCGAAACCCTAGCCGAGAAATCTCACTCCAGTAAGCCGCCGCTGCACTCGAACAACGCTGTTCTCAAGGACCTCCTCAACCTGCTCTACTTCGGCTCGCTCTTCGACATCAAGAGCGACTTCCCTCCATGATGTTCACCCAGACGCACGAGCGCAGTTGCTGCTTGACCTACGACTACGTCACCGATGACGCCACCGATCTGCTCGGCGAGAAGAACCTCGATTCGATCTCTGCCTTGCACGCCCTTCTCGTTTCACGCCCCGCCGATTCCAGCTTCTCGCACAAGAACGCGCTCCAGCGCTGCACGAAACACACCAAGCTATGGCTCGCCAAGTCCGAGCAGCCCATTGGGCTTGATGCTTTGTGTTTCGTTGTTGTTTGTTAACTTGTTATTGTTGTTTTCTTTTTCTGGTTTCTATTTTTAGATGCTGCATTGAGGAGAAGTTGAATTAGATTATGTCTTCGGAGTACTTTACTACCACTTTAGAGATGAAGGCTTCGGTTGAAGTTGTTGCCGCTGCTGCTGGGGGGAATTACGTGTCTTTCCATGTGCCCGTGCATGGTTTTGTGGTTCCGGTTGAAGTCGAGCAACCTGTTTTTCAGTCTCAGGAGAAGGTATAACTGTTATGCTAGCTGGATTTTGGTTGTTTTATGAAATATTTGCGTTTGGATGAGTGTTGCTTGTTTATAATTTGTAAAATGTGGATTAAGTTTAGTTATGTTCATGGCTTGGATGATGTTTAGTTTAAATTTTTTGGACTGCTTTGAAAGTGAGGTACACTAGCGTTCTGCATTACTTAATTTGGTGGGGCAAAATGTTGCAAAGTGCAAACTAAAGTTATCCCGAGCACTTGCAAAGTGCAAACTAGAATTCAAATTCATTTTTACTAATAAATCCTTGGTTTAAGGCTTTCAGCTATCAACTGTTGTTACATTTAATAAGTTGTGAGTTAGTGTTGGTATGGTTAAATCTCCTGTTTCTGAGGAGTTAGTGAAATAATATTAGTGGCATTTTTTTTTTTTTTTGAACGGCAAATGTTAATTGTCAGTGACATGTATCTGTCTTTATAAGTATGTGCTGTCTCAAATGGTTGATGGAGTGCTACATGGGTGTGTCCAAAATGATGATAGAGGGCTTAAGAGGGAACCCCTTCATTGGTTGTGTATTGGCTGGCTGAGAATGATTTACAACTTACTAGGAAATAAATTTTTCTTATCTCCTTGGCCCTAACAAGTGTGTTGTGTACTGTGATTATACACCAATAATTTGCAGACCACTACTATTACTATGGTGATTAGTGGGCAAATATCAGTTTATATACTTTGTTAGACGGTGAATTGAATGTTGATCCATATGTAATAGTGGTGTGTTGTGTACTGTCATAATCATGCAATCATGCAACCATGTAGCAATTTTGTTCGGAATTGATATGATTTATCAACTAACATGTTTAGCCTACCCAATTGTCAATCTGTATTCAGTTTCATCCCTCAAAGAAATAATTTGTCTGGGACCAAGTAACTCAAGTTGTCACTTTCAGGGGCTAAAATTAATGTGTATTGATTTTTTTATCAATCATTATGTCTGGGTTTAACAAATATTTTTCTTGGATGTATGCTTGAACTTGAAGTTTAATGAAATATATAAAAGAATGCTAAAATCATGTAGGCAAATAACTACTTTTTTTTTGTTAGCCTCCAGAGGATTAGTAAGTAACAAGAAGTGATATTTGGTTACTTAACATTGGCTGAGCTTTTCATACATTGATCCTTTTGTTTAAATTTAATAATTCATTTTAAATCCTCAGTCATGGCTTAAAGTTTCAAACTGGATAGACCGATGGAAGGCCTCAAGTATATGATATGAGTTATAAGAAATAGGCTCCATCAGTTATTTATATATGTGCTGAACAGCTACGTGCGGTTTATCTGACATTTATTAATGTGGTTTATTTGGCAGTTATTTGTATTAATTGTGTTGGACAGTTGTGTCATGTTTGTGTGTACATTATGTTCGGATGGGGGTTGATTATTATAGTAGTTTTTTTTCCTGTGGATTGAAGGAGATCACTCCTTACAAGGGGAGACCCTTGTGAGTTGAGCGCTTGTGCTGCAAATCTGGTTATTCAATTGAAGTATTTATGATTCAAATTTATTTTACTACTTTACAGTATGATTCAAATTTTGCTCAAGCTCTATGGAATTCCATATTGGGTAAAAATTAAAATCACTCATATCTGTTTCCCTAAACAAAATTTACAATTAATTAATACATTCCATGTTTTATCTCATGGAAGTTAGTAAATTATTCTAATGTTTTTCTACTCTTAAATATTTTTTTTTTCTGAACAGGGCATCATTTGTTATGACAGCATTCCTGGAGGCTTAGGACAATTTGGAGTTATAGCAAGAGCGAGAATTGCTCTTGAGCTAGCCTCTAAAAGGGTACGTTTATATTTATTTGTTTCATTAAAATTTATACATAAGTATGTATATTATAATTTGTAATATCATGTTGTCTTGGTTGATATAAATTTATGTTCGTCATAATTTTGGACTTCCTTGATTATTTATGACTGCAGAACTATCTCAGCCACTGCTTATCTATTTGTAATTTGCTTATATAGAGGGGAGAGAACTGGTGCAGATATTTCTTGCAGCTGGAGCTGATCCATCTGCTCAAGATTCACAAAATGGGAGGACAGCTTTGCATACTAGTGGACAGGCATAAAAATGAGGTGAAGAAGCATTAATGTGGTAGGAGTAGTAATTTCTTTTCTTGGTAGCATGTTGCATTGTATCTTACATGAAGTAAACTGTGTGCCTGTGTGTCCCCCGCACAGTTGAAGCATTGTATTTTCATTAAGTTGTAATTGTTGTTTTTTAAACATCATAAATTTATCTAAAATATTACTGTCATAACTGTGCACTCTAATTTAGCAATGATGATTTTGTAAGCTATTAATTTTGTTATCCATATGGGAAAGACTTGCTGGTGGGAGTATGAGATGTTACTATAATACACCTCCTATTTGCTTTCTGTATACTATAAATTTATCTCCTATTAGCAAAGAAATGTAATGAGCATACATTTGTATTTAATTACAGGTAATCAAAAATAATCCAAAAATAAGCATTATTTTTTTTAAAAAAAAAACTGCAATTTACATCGGTTCTCTTGAGAACCGATGTAGATTTATGCTTAAATCTACATCGGTTCTCCAGAGAACCGATGTAAATTTATGCTTAAATCTACATCGGTTTTTCAGAACCGATGTAAAAATGTATACATTTTTTACGTCGCTCTATTCTACATCGGTTTTAGAACCGATGTAGATGACTTTAAAGAACCGATGTAAAATGTGTATCTTGTAGTAGTGCTTCTTCTCCTCGCCCGTGTGATGCATGCGTTTTCTCAATTCCCTCTCAATAATCTCACCATTTTGTGCAACGTGGTATGATTATCCCGTTTCTCTCTTTAACGTGCTCTGCACTGTTCATGCGCTTTTCGGGCTTCTTGTTTTTGTGAATTAGGAATTTGGTGGAATTGAGATCCTCGATTTGAGGGGTTTTATTTTCAGGAAAAATAATATTAATGAGTTATGTAATGTGTGATGTGTACTCTATTTTTGGTTTTGGGTGGAACGGTTTAGTTTTCTTTTGATTATGTGGGAAATAGAAGGAAACTTGGGAGTTGTATCTTGGTTTGTGATTCTTGGTAGTGTGGTTACTAATGAAGTAACAATTTGGGGGGCAAAAATGTTGTTTTAAATTATAGGGTTAGTTGAGTAATTTGTTATTGTTTTATAAGGAGGGTTTGCTATTTTCATGTGCTCTGGTTGTTTGCTTGTTAGTTAGCATGAAGCATTTTGCTTGTGTTTTTTAATTGAGTGCATCGAATCCTCTCCTTTTTTTTCCCCACCTTTTTGAGTGGATTGTGGTTGAATTGATTCTGGATAATTCCATCTGTGTTGGCATTGATTCCCTGCATGGTTCCGACTTGTGTAGTTCTGGAGCAAGGTGCTTCATGAGATTGTTATTTGCCAATAGTCAATTTTGGTTGTTAGTAAAAATTCTAATGCTAGAGTCATTCAGCCAAATGCCAATTTAAAGGATAAAATCGCAATGAGGCATTTGGTATATGTCATTGTTAAAGAGTTTAGCATTTCTGAATTTTCCTTAGCTGAATTGAAGTGATATCTAAGATTATATGAAAGTTTGGGTTTGGCATTTATAATAGTAATAGTTACTATTATTATAAGAATAATAATAATTATAATTATAATAATAATAATAACAATAATAATAATTATAATTATAATAATAGTAATAATAATAATAGTTACTATTATATAACAATATTAATAACTATGGGATTTCTTCATCATTATTTATATTAATAATATCTATCATTTAAAAAGAATAATCATTTGAATGTAACATTCTCTTAATTCTGGAGCTTAAAGGTGCAAGTTGTGACAATTTATCTTAAAATCCTTATTTAAATTCAAAATATAATTAAACATCAAAAAGTATTATCACAGTATTCAATAAAAATATTTGAAGTCATTATATCGAAGATTTTATTGGAGAAATTGTTAATTAGATGTGACATCATTTTAACCTTTAAATTTAAGATACAAGTTGTGACAACTCAATATCTTTAAATTTTTTTCTCCAAAATAGAAATATCCAACGAAAAAATCCTTTTAAGTATATATCATAGTAATAATAATATCTATAACAATAATTAAAATTAAAATTAAATATTTTATTGAGTAGACTTTGGTGTACACCTCAGTCAATTTTAAATTTTAGGGTTAATGAGCTAAGACAGTTCAAGAATTAATCCTATATTTAATAAAAATAAAATTTAAATTAAAAAATATCAACACACAAGTATTTTCTACAAAGAACTACGTGACTTTGATTCTCCACTGCATATAGAGATACGTAGGAGCAAGAAATAAATCTTGTCAAGCCCAAAAAATAATATTATCTTTTTTATATAATAATTTTCATTTCTTATAAAATAAATGCACTAGTTAGATAAAATACATTTGATTGTTATAGTTAATTTCGATTAATCTAGGGTGAGATAAATATTTTATAAATTATAAGTAATTTGTTTAATTAATTGCAGGTAATGTCTTAGGACGAACGTTGTGAGGTGTTAATACCTTCTTTACACGTAATCGACTCCCGAACTCAAAAATCTAGTTTTTGTAGACCATTTTCTACTCTATGATTTTTCTAATATTTTTCCATAAAAGTAAATATTGGTGGCGACTTCATATTTTTTACTTTATTTTCGTTGTCCCATTGCGACCTCAATTGCATCAGGGATGTTCCACGGAAGTCATCCTATCTTTGATATGCAATCCTTCTAAGAATTCATTAAAGCGTCGATATGTGAACTGTAACCCATTGTCTGTGATTAATGCATAGGGAATGCCAAAGCAAGTGATGTTTTTCCAATGAAATTTTCGCACATTGTTAGCTATAATGGAGGCTAAATGATCCACTACAACCAAGAGAAATTTCACTGTCCTTTAGTTAAGGGGAATGGCCCTAAAATATCCATGCCCCATATGGTAAAAGGCCAAGGTGTTGTGATAAAGTGTAGTTCGCTGGCTGATATATTAGGGGCCCATGTTGTTGACACGATTGACATCTCTAGATGAAATCGGTGCAGTTTATAGGCACAGTAGGCCAATAGTACCCAGCTCTTAGTACCTTTGCTGCCATAGTCCGTCCACCAACGTGTGTTCTGCATATGCTTTCATGAACTTCTCGTAGGACATAATGAGCTTGTTTAGGATTGAGGCATATCAGTAAGGGAGTTAATATCTCTCTTTTGTACAAGTCCCCTGATATCAAAGTGTAGCGGGCTACCTTTACCCGTACTTTTCGTGCTTCATTAGGGTCTTCCGGTAAGTTTCTCGCTATGAGATAAGTTATGATGTCGGTCATCCAATTCTATGGGACCATTTTTACTTGTAAGCATTCATGCCTTGTGATACTTGGTTCTAGTATCTCCTGCTGGATGACACTTTTTAACTCACTAGTTTTTATGCTACTTGCTAATTTAGCCAATTGGTCGGCTCTCGCGTTTTGCTCTCGGGGGATGTGCTGCACCAGGACTTCTTCAAAGTTCATATTTTCCCGAAGGAAAGCGTGGTAGTACTGGAGTAGTGTAAGGTCTTTGACTTGAAAAGCTCCATTGAGTTGTTTAGTGACGATTTGCGAATTTGATGGACCATGGATCAAGGACACAATCACTAGAGGTATCGCTAGGAGCATTCAGGAAGGACTGGACAACTTGAAGACTAGTGGACTTTCTAAGCCCAAGATACTCTTCATTTGGACCACTCTATCATGAAGAGAAGGCATAGTTCTATTGTATATAACTTGTACATAATTTTCATTGTATAGGTCATTTTTAGCCTTTGTATTTTTTCGGCACTCTATTTTCTTATTATAGACCATTGTATATTGTTTCTAGGATAGGTTACTTGGAGACTTTGACTCCATTTAACCTTATTGAAGGTCACTCTTTTTCTATTTTTTTTAGTAGTAGAAGTAGGGTGACAATTAGCAATGCTTGATGGTGTGACTAGTAATTGGGCCAGAATTGGGCCTAGGCAAAATTTTACATATTAGACTTGTTTTTTTTCAAGGATTTGATTTAGCTAGGTCTCATCATTTTTGGGTGAACCTAACTAAATCAAATCAAACATTTTTTGAAACGGATTAGTGAGCAAAATAGTCTAAAGGCCGCCTAGCTTGCGTTGGTTCTTCACTTGGCCGAATTGCTTCTCCTTTCCTTCAAGCTTGGGAAGCTTGTGCTACAAGCTTCTCATTTAGCTTGCTTTCCAAGCAAACTAAGTGAGTAGCTTGCTCCACAAGCCTCCTAAACTAGGGTGGCCGGTCAAAGCAACCAAACCATGGTTCCCTTGAACCATGGTTAAGGTTAGCTTGCTCCCTAAGCTACCTCCTTCTATATATTTGTAATTCTCTCATTTTCCCTCACTTTGGATATATGAAATCAGAATTTTCTCTCAAAATTCTCTCTTCCAAAGCCTCTCAAAACCGTGGAGAGCACTTTCTCCCTAGTTCCTTCACAAAGGTTTCCACCTTTGTGCCTTGGAGCAATCTTCTTCTACTTCTTCAAGGAGTAACCGAGCACTCCTTTGTGCTTCTTCACCATTAAAGCTTCTTCAAGGTGCTTTATCCTTCATTGGCGTGTCAACCTTAAGAGAAGAAAGGGATTGGATGGTGGAGTTTTGAAGAACATCAACCTTTCTTCAACAACTTCCATCAGAGTCACTTCAGCAAAGAATTTTAGCGATCTCGAGTTCCTTAGCCAAGCGTAACCCAGCAAGCAAGGTCTCATATTCAACTTGGTTATTGGAGATTTTGAAACCAAATCTCAACGATTGTTCTATCATGATTTTATCGAGGCCTTCAAGGATGATTCTCGCCCTGCTACCTTGCTGGTTCGAAGAGCCATCTACATGCAGTGTCCATGTTGGAGTTGGTGGTGGTCCTTCGGGGTGGAACTCATTAAGCAAATCGAATACCCTTTGAGCCTTGATTGGCCCCCTTGCTTCGAAGCTTATGTCAAATTGGGATAAATCTACTGACCAGCCAACCATTCTTCCTGCCATTTCAGGTTTACGGAGGATTTTCGCTATCGGGCTACCTATTCGTACTATTATTTTGTTACTTGGAAATAGTGACAAAGCCGTTAAGCTGTTTGCACTAGGGCAAATGTTGTCTTCTCCAAAAGTTGGTGTCTCGTTTCTACCTTATGAAGAGCTCGACTAACAAAATACACTGCATCTGTTCATCCTTTTTTTGCACCAATGTCGCACTAACTGTTGCATCTAAGATGGACAGGTAGATGATAAGATTTAGGCTTGGGTCAGGTTTTGATAATTCTTAATTTCTTTGAAAGCTGATTCGCACTCATCGATCCATTCAAATTTGTTCATTTTCCCGAGTAATTACATGAATGGTCAAGATTTATCAACCACTCGTGGCAAAAAAAATGAGCTAATGATGCTATGCGCCCTGACAATCTTTGCACTTCTTTCACATTGTGCGGGCTTCTCATATCGATAATGGCTTGGCATTGGTCAAGGTTGGCTTGAATTCCCCTTTCAGAAAGCATGAACCCTAGGAATTTTCCCCCGGCAGTTCCAAAGGTACACTTAGCAGGGTTTAAGCGCATGCAATATCTCCTCACCTCGACGAATACTTCTTTTAGATTATCTACATGTACATGGATAGAGCTTGATTTTACCACCATGTCATCCACATACACTTCTAAACAAGTTTCGATTTATTTTCTGAAGATCTTGTCCATCAGTCGTTGATAGGTGGCTCCCGCATTTTTAAGGCCAAAGGGCATGACCCTATAGCAAAAAATTGTTGACTCTATGATGAAGGCAATTTTGTCTTCATCTGGGGGTACATGAGAATTTGATTATACCCCAAATAGGCGTCGAGGAAACTAAGTACACGATGCCCTGCTACTCCATCTACCAAGGTGTCAATTTTCAGCAAAAGGGTATGCATCTTTTGGGCAGGCTTTGTTCAAGTCGATATAATCAGTACACATTTGCCATTTACCATTTGCCTTTTTACCATTACTACATTAGCCAGTCAGTGTTTTGGGTCAAAACTTCCTTAATGGTTTCTTGTTCGTCTTATGTCAACTGAGAACCTAAGTAGGTGACATGTTCTTTGTCTCCCCCTATCTGGAAAAGGACGGTCATCTCGGTTGGTTCGACCCTTTGATCGTCATTCAACCGTGGATCAAGCTCCAGATCCTTGGCTCCGCCTGTTTGATGAGGCGCCCCTATGACGTTGATGTCCTTTGAAGGCCTAGGCAATGGTTGCAATCTCATACTTGCATAATAGCACTTGCGAGTTATTTTCTGATCGGCGTGCAGTGTGACCACCTCTCCAGATTCTAACAAAAACTTCATAGCTATATGAGGTGTGGACACAATTGCGCGCAACTTGTTAAGTGAGGGTCGTCCAAGTAGGATGTTATAGAAGGTATTTGCATGCACCACCACGTATCGTACCTTGATGCGTCGTCCTTCTCGCATTGTACTGAAGTACGTATAAAGCTCAATAGTCCTTCTGGTGTCCACTCTTTCTCTTGAGAACCCGAAAACAGGCTCATGGTATGGTATTAGTTCCTACTCGGGAATCCCGAGTTGTTCGAACGTCTTCCAATATAGAATATCTACTAAGCTTCCTTGGTCAATCAACATTTTTCTTACTAAGTAATTGTTGATCTCTACGTTGATTACCATTGGGTCATCTTGTATTAGATCAACCCCTTGAAAGTCCCTATTGGTGAATGTAATGGGTGGCATGGGGACCAAATCTACTTGGCATATCGCGTTCATGGATTTGATGGCTCGTAGGTGTTTTTGTCGGGCTGAAGAGGTTCCTTCTCCCCCAGCAAATCCTCCAGCTATGGTGTTGATTATTCTTCTTGGAGGCTCGTCGACGCAACGATTGGCTTGGCACTCGTGAGACTTAGTTCGTTCTTTCTGCCTGTAATTTGTGGTTCGCCTCTCCTGCCTATCCCACTACTAAGTTCTCGGGGTTGGTTGGCTGTCTTGCTTATGCCTTCTCGGGATTTGCACAAAACTTTGGAGGTGATCTATTTTCACAAGGTTTTCAATGCGATCTCGGGGAGTTGTGCACTCTTCAGTGGTGTGCCCTCTATTTCAGTAGAATTGACAAGTCTTTGTCTTATCTGCTCTAGGAGGAGTCATGGCACGCCGTGGCACTGTTAAGATTTTTATGGCTAGAGCTTGCTCCAAAACCCTTGCTCGACTGGCATTGAGTGGGGTGTAATGCGTATATCTCAGGCCCCACGTTGCCTTTTCTCGGTCCCCCGTATCATTCATGCAGACTCTACCAGAATGTTCTTTTTCTACTTCCTTTCTGGTATGAACTTGTTCGGGTCGTGTCTGGTTTCAAAACTCGGCCAATTCCTCTATCTGCATGTACTTAGGGGCTCTTTATCGTAGGTCATCCAGATCAAGCAGTGGTTTTTTACATATATTGTTCACAAAAGGTCCGAGTCATAGTGCCGTGGTAAGAAGGTGCATGGCTATTGCTAGGTCCAAGTCTCGGATGGCCAGTGTTGTCTTCCCAAATCGGTCCATGAAAGCCCTTAAAGCTTGTTTCTTTTCTTGGCGAATGTTGATCAGGGCTATAGAGGTGTGCCTATGTGGTCGACTTGTGGCGAATTGGATGTTGAAGCGTGCCGACAAAGCCATGAAGGAGTCAATCGACCCTGGGGGAGCTTGGTGAACTAGCTTAGGGCATCTCCAATGGAAGCAACTCATTTGAGTTGTTTCATGCATTGAAAAATGAAAAAAGTGATCATTAGTGTGCCATGTCAGTATTAAGAAACTCAAACACAAATTTATTTCAATGGTAAGAAACTTTAAGAAATTCAAATTTAGAATTTTTTTTCTAATCATTTATGAACCAATTTTAAATTTTTATTAAAAAGGATAATTGCACTACAATGAAAGAAAATAAATTACAAGAAAAAATACACAATAAGTAGATATTAAAAATAAAATAAAGCAATAGTAAATACATAGGTATTATACGAAATTAATTTTTATCATTATTATTTTTGAAACGTTCCCAAATAGGTTCAATAGGATCTGCTTGAAATCTGGTAAGGAACGGTTGCTTGAGGAAGCAACTCTCTCTCTTCTTCAAGCAACTCATGTTGCCACGTCAGAGTCCTCCAATGGCAAGAAACCGGGGCTTGAGTTGCTTCATAGGACAAGCAACTCCCATTGGAGTTGCTCTTAGTGTCGATTCTTTCAAAGACGTAGGGAATACTTTACACCATATAGCGTCCTCCTCGGTGTACAGGCCAACTTGGGTGGTGATGAAGGCATCAAGGTGTTCATCTGGGTCAGTTGTTCCGTCGTACCAATCCAAAGCTAGACTTTTCCAATTATCTGGTAGGCGGGCGTTTATTATTTCTGGGGCGAAAGGTGTTCTTCCTTGCTGTCTTTGTTGATCTAATGTGATCGTCGCAACTACAGTGGGCTAGTTTGAGAGCTTAGGCTCTCTATACCACCTTGAAGATTTGCCTTGGTCTTGAGAGAACCCAGTGATGGGAGTACCTTGAGTAGGCTGCCACGATCTATTGTCACTTCTAAGCTCGGCATTTTCTTTCTTTAGTACGGATAGTTCATGAGCGTCCTTTTCCCGGAGTCTCCTAAGTTCCATCATTGCAGCTCTTAATTGTTCTATTGCCGAGGATCGGTTAGCCAGTTGAGAACGGTCTTTGTAGGATTCTTCCATCCCTTCTCCTTCGGTATGATTCCTTGGTTGCCTTGGCTCTTGGGGCATTCCCAAGTTGTTGATAGTCGTATTCTCATGTTGGCTTCTAGTTGCTACTATCTTGACTCAGGGGGTTGAAACCGTGTAGGCATGGTTGTCAATCTCTAGTGATAACTCGTAAACTCGTACGAGTTTACGAGTTTACCAGAGCTTACCTGTACAACTCGGAGGTAAACTCGTTTTTTAGTGAACTCGGAGCAATCTCGGTGAACTCGTGTAAACTCGCGAGACTACCTCCGTTATTAAGAGATCACCATTTTTTTTCACTTACACAAAACGCACGTTTTGTGTTTTGTGTGTTAGGGCACTTTAGTCTTGTCTCCCACTCTCCTCTCCACTTCAGATCATCTCTTCCTCCGCAGCGCCTCTTCCACGGCTCCTCCTTTCCTCCGCACGCGCCTCTCCTCCTCCGCGCGACTCATCAACACACGCCTCACCTCCTTCGAGTGACTCCTCCGCGCGCCTCACCTCCTTCGCACGACTCCTCTGCGCGACACCTCCGCGCGCGCCTCCTCTTGATGGCTTCCTCCTTCCATGATTGATGTAGAGTGTGAAGGGAGGAGACCTTGCCCTTGATCTAAGCTCACCAAAGGGTAGACAAAGGGAGGGTTGCGGTGAAGGAATGAAGATAGGCGTGAGTAGGAGGTTGTTTGGGCGGAAGTGTTTAGAGGGGTTGGTGTATGGTTGCTCAAGTTGGCTCACTCCAAGTGTAGGTGGAGGCCACTCTAGGTTTCCTATTCTCCAAGGGTGGAGATAGGAGGAGGTTAGCCGAAACTACCTAATGACTAAGGATGGATTTTGAGGCACAAAAGGCTCACTCAATATCATATAATCCAAAGTATTTACAAGTGGTGGGGTGTTGGGTATTTATAGGAGGGGAGGCATCTAGGGTTGCATTTGGAGCAATGCATGGCCGAAATTCACAAGGCAAATGCACTCCAAATGAAATGCCAAATGAACCCTAGATGCTACTTGGTGGCCAAGGATGGAATCTAAGGGGTTAGATTGGCTATTTCTAGGTGCATGATAAGTCCATGCAACCTTTGCCCTCCACTTGGGCCTAAGCCTTTCTAACACCAAAAATAGGTCCAATGCTCACCAAAAATGTGTCACCTCCTCATGTAACACCCTAGCCCAAAAATTAAAACCCTAATCATCTAAAGCACCCCATAATACAAGGGTAAAATGGGAAATACAAAGAAAATAAATCCTATGACTAAAATACCCCAAAATACAAGGGTAAAATTGGAATAAAGCAATAAACTCTATACTACTCAAATTGGCCATAGCCATGAACCATGTGATGGGTCTCACATGAAGTGAAGTACCAACGATGGTCCTCCATCATACCCTCCTTCTTGAGAAGGATTTGACTTCAAATCTTTAAGCTCTTCCATTCCATTGATCCTTCAAAAGATGTGAAACCACAATTAGGGAAGTAAAAAGTACTAAAACTTTAGCGATGCAATCCTTAAGCACACAATTTGTTGAATGAAAGTGCTAGGGAAAGGAGAGAGCCAAAGAGGCATCATCATTTAAATTATTGGCCCCATGCCATTCATTCACCAAATCATCTATCTTAGGGATTGGGTGCCTTTTATGCAATGATGGCTTTTAAAAAGGTGCTCATCCTCCATTGCCATCTTTCTTTGGCACCAAAAGAAGGAGGATGGCACAAGGGTTAAGGTTCTTTTGAACCTAGCCCTTTGTCTTCAAAGGAAAAATTCTTTTTTTCTTTTCTTTTCTTTTTGTTTTTGTTTTTGTTTTTCTCTTCATCATCTTTCTTAGCCTTTAGTTTGAGTTGGTCCTCATTCACTTGAGAGGGTGATAGAGGACACCACACAAACTTCTTACCTAAGTGTTGGAAACTTATTTTATTGGTGAGGCCATCATGGATTATGTGCTTGTCAAATTGCCATGGCCTCCCAAGCAAGACATGACTAACCTCTAATGGCACTATGTCACACAAAACATCTTCTTTATAGTTGCCAATAGAGATTGGTATGCTTACTTGTTGGTTAACTACAACACCTCTCTCCTCATTGATCCATTGCATTCTATAAGGTTTAGGATGAGGTTTTGTAGTCAAGGCTAACTTATCAACCAATCTAGTACTACAACAATTTGAAGTTGACCCACTATCTACAATGAGAGAACAAGTATTTTCTAGAATTTTACATTTTGTTTGAAACAAGTTCTCTCTTTGAGATTGTTCAATGTCACTAGGTTGATTGTTAAGAAGCCTTCTAACCAATAGTAAGTCCCCTTCACAAGGCAAAATTTCTTCCTCGGAGTCTATGGCTTCTTCTTCACTACTAGAGGAAGATGAAGTAGCTTCATCAAGGCTACTATAGTGATCTTGGGCTTTTAAAACCATGGTTTTCTTTGTAGGACATTGAGAAGCAATATGTCCTCTTCCAAGACACTTAAAGCACTTGATTTCACTTGACTTAGACTCTTTGGAAGGTGCTTTAAAAGAGGAATTTTCTTTTTCTTTTTCTTTTTCTTCTTTGGGATAAGGTAGGGAAGAGTGGCCCTCCTTCTTAAAACTCTTGGAATAAGAGGGAGTGGAGTCTTTTTGAAAAGGTTTTCTTGTAAGTTGATGCTCCACTCTTGAGCAAAGTTGAACAAGTTCATTCAAATCCCTATAAGGTAGAAGTTCAACTTTGTCTCTTATCTCAAGATTAAGACCACTTTGAAATCTAGAGATTGTGGTCCTCTCTTCCTCCCTAACCCCAGCCCTCATCATTAGCAGCTCCATAGATTGCCTATATTCTTCCACACTAGAGGACCCTTGTTTCAATCTTTGTAGCTTGTCCATAAGCTCTCAGTCATAGTATGGAGGAATATGCCTCCTTCTTAAGGCACTACGGAGCTCATTCCAATATTGGATTGGGGGCTCATGATTTATTCTCCTTTCTTTTTCTAAGGAGGTCCACCAATACATAGCATGCCCTTGGAAGCTAAGGGTTGCTAAAGAAACCTTCCTATCTTCACTTATTCCATGGCAAGAGAAAAGTTGTTCAACTTTCATTTCCCAATCTAAATAACTTTCAACATTATCTTTGCCATGAAATGGGGGAAGAGTGATGTTAGGTTCCCTATTGGAAGACTCCCTATTTCTATGATACCTTGGGGGTCTTTGATAGTAATCATCATTGCGATGACTACTAAAGAAGATATCACTTGGAGGTTGGGTATGATGCCCTTCCTCCTCATGAAAACTTGAATGCACATGCCCCTTACCTCTTGAGGGTTGAGGAGAAGTGGCTCTTGGTCTTGAACCACTAGCCTCTCCTCCCACAACTAGTCTTTCAAGCAATCTTTTTATTTCTTCATTATTTCTTTCAAACTCTTTTTCTTTTTTTCTTAATTCTTCCTCTCTTTTTATATTTTCCTCTTCTTTTTTTCTTAGGTACTCTTTGAGTTGCCTAAGTTCATCCCTAACACTAGACCTAGTACTACAAGAATTATGATCATGGACACTAGAATGATCACTCATCTTTGATCCAAAAAGGTTTTCACAAAGTTGTTTTCAAAAAAGGGTTTGAAATGGTTTTCACAAAGAGTGAGTGATAAAAAGGTTTTCACAAAAAGGGTTTTCAAGGTGCAAGATAGGTAGGAAAAGGCCTAAGTGTACAAAGTGAACTTTCAAGGGGAGGTGGACTACAAAGAATCACTTAATAACCAAGCCCTATCAAGTAAAAATCACTAAGCCTTTTCTACTTTTCTTACAAAACAATTTGGCACAATAATAAAGTGTGTGTGCACGTTACCCCTAGTAGGCAAAAGCAAGCCTTCTAAACGGATTTGGAGACCAAGATAAAAGCCTAAGCAATTATACTACCAAAAACTATAAAACATGCAAAAGAAAAGCACTTAAATCATATTCTAGTCGAGGTCCTAGGTGAAGGTTTTCAAATCACCTTCAACTACACGAACTAAAACCAAATTGAAGAGGTTTAGGAATGGCCAAATTACAAACCAAAGGAAAGAAACCAAGGCCCAAAACACAAGAGGCCGAAAGCAAAGAAAACAAGTAAAAATTATGAAAAAAACAAAAATTAGGTCTTCAAACTCCTCCACTTGGGTTCCTTCACAAAGAGCAAACTTGTTAGTCCTCTCCAAGTGTTTGATCACTCCTTTTGGTGTGGTGTAAATCCCTCCAAAGGCTAGGTTTGGATTCGGTTCACCCCTCCACTCAAATCCACCAAAGGGTGTGATAGTTTGCTAGAGAAGTTCTTCACCTACAAGTAAAGTGAAACCAACCCAAAGAGCAAGAGTCCAAGAAATAAAACTGAAAAAGCACAATTAGGAGGCTAAACTCAAGGAGAATTGATGGAGACAAAACAAAAGAGGCCAAAGAAAGACAAACTAAAAATTAAAACTCAATCAAAAAAAAGGAAGCACACAAAAGATTAATCCTAGAAAGGCACTAGAGTGGATTAGTGTTTATGCTCACTTGATTAAGTCTTTTAGTGATTCGGTCCAGCCAATATTAAGGTCTCAACAATGGTCCAAAAATGTCACAAGTCCAACTCCAAATGCTTAGGTAAAGGGTCCAAGTCCACAAGTCTAGCAACAAGTCCTTTTTGGTCCAATTTTTTTTGATACTTTTTCTTCTTTTGTTCTATTTTTCACGTCAATTTCTTTTATGCTTCTTGGTCCAATTTCTTTTCTTTAATGTTCAGCCCATTGTTGCTTAGGATTTGCACTTGTAGGTGGTAAATTTAGGTCAAATTTTAGAAGAAGAGATGAAGACAAGTGGCGTGATTTTAGAGGTGTGTAAGGTATCTTTTGAGTGGAAAAAGATTTGTACTATCTAGTACAAGTTGTTTGCACAAAATTTTTCAGCACACCTCTTAGATTCTTTTAGGGTTTCTTTAGGCATAGAAAGATGACCAAATCAAGTGAGAATGCAAGGAGAGTGGGCGGTTATGCATGTGCAAGGAAATGTTTACACATGGAAATCATAAATCACATAGAACATGCTAGGACTAGGTAGCATGCATGAATGACTCCTAAAAAGAAAGCTATATGTCACGCCCACTATGTCATGCAATATGGAATTTTTTTTTTGTTCATGTAATCATGCAAAGTGTTTGGTACATACATGGAATTTATGTAGACAAAATATAGGAAACAAAAAATGACAAAACTTTAGGTGGATTCAAAAATCAAAAAGCATGTTCATGGCATGTTCATATGAGACTCAACCAAAAATTTAGAAAAGCATGGCAATAACCTAACAATGGAACCTAAAAAAAATGGCAAGGAAGGCTCACAAGGAACAAGGTGTGAACCCAAAAACTATTCGGCCACACAAAGAAAACAATGAGAAGAGAAATGACCGAATAGAAAAGACACACAAGAAGACAAGAAGGACTAGATTTTACCCTTGATGAACCTTGGCTCTTGATACCACTTGATGGCTTCCTCCTTCCATGATTGATGTAGAGTGTGAAGGGAGGAGACCTTGCCCTTGATCTAAGCTCACCAAAGGGTAGACAAAGGGAGGGTTGTGGTGAAGGAATGAAGATAGGCGTGAGTAGGAGGTTGTTTGGGCGGAAGTGTTTAGAGGGGTTGGTGTATGGTTGCTCAAGTTGGCTCACTCCAAGTGTAGGTGGAGGCCACTCTAGGTTTCCTATTCTCCAAGGGTGGAGATAGGAGGAGGTTAGCCGAAACTACCTAATGACTAAGGATGGATTTTGAGGCACAAAAGGCTCACTCAATATCATATAATCCAAAGTATTTACAAGTGGTGGGGTGTTGGGTATTTATAGGAGGGGAGGCATCTAGGGTTGCATTTGGAGCAATGCATGGCCGAAATTCACAAGGCAAATGCACTCCAAATGAAATGCCAAATGAACCCTAGATGCTACTTGGTGGCCAAGGATGGAATCTAAGGGGTTAGATTGGCTATTTCTAGGTGCATGATAAGTCCATGCAACCTTTGCCCTCCACTTGAGCCTAAGCCTTTCTAACACCAAAAATAGGTCCAATGCTCACCAAAAATGCGTCACCTCCTCATGTAACACCCTAGCCCAAAAATTAAAACCCTAATCATCTAAAGCACCCCATAATACAAGGGTAAAATGGAAAATACAAAGAAAATAAATCCTATGACTAAAATACCCCAAAATACAAGGGTAAAATTGGAATAAAGATATAAATTCTATACTACTCAAATTGGTCATAGCCATGAACCATGCGATGGGTCTCACATGAAGTGAAGTACCAAGGATGGTCCTTCATCACCTCTCCTCTCCGCGCGACACCTCCGGCGCGTCTCCTCTCCTCTCCGCGCAACTCCTCCGCGAGCGCATCACCTGGTCCGCGCGACTCCTTCGCGCGCGCGACACCTCTGTGCGCGCCTCCTCTCCTCTTTGCGCCTCCTTCTCCTCTGCATCTCCACCTTTGCTCTTTTTCTTCTCTGTGCGCAAATCACTTTTGTGCGACCCAGGTTAGGGTTTTTAAATTTTACATTTTTACTTTTTTTTTTGTGATTCATTGAATCATTGTTAACTTGCTTCTGATTGCAACTCCGTCCAACTATCATTTCTGATTTTGTCTATAGTAATTTCTACTATAATCATGTCTAGGAGTGGATCAAATTCTACTGGTACTGGTAGTGGATCAGCAGCCTCTTCTGTTGCTAGAAATAAAAATGCCCCTGGAAACAAGTCAGATATTGGGTGGAAGCATGGGACAGATGTTCAGGGCAATGCAAGAAAAGTGAAATGTAATTATTGCTCAAAGATTGTGAGTTGAGGAATTTCTAGATTCAAGCATCATCTTGCAGGGACTAGAGAAGATTCAGAGCCTTGTGCTTCAGTGCCCGAAGAAATTAAGTTACTTATGTTAAAAGTTGTTGTGGAGGCTAAAGAGGCATCATTGAAGAAAAGAAGATTGAATAGTATTGATGAAGAAGAAGTTGAGGAACAACAAAGTCAGGGGGTGGCCTTGGAGACAAATAATCAAAGGAAGTTGTGGTCCAAAGGAAAAGGAAAAGTTCTTACTGGTAGTGGAGGAGGAGTTCAAGCAACTATAAATCAAATGATGAAAAAGGGATATAAAGAAGAAGTTGATGCTCAAGTTGCTGAATTTTTTTACACAAGTGCCATTCCATTCAATGTTATTAAGAATCCAGCATTTGCAAAAATGTGTGAGATGATTGGAAAATATGGGATTGGCTATAAACCTCTATCCTACCATGATATTAGAGAGAAGCTCTTGAAACAATCAGTCCAGAACACCGATGTATTACTTGAAGAATATAAGGAGGAGTGGAAGAGAACTGGCTGCTCAATTATGTTTGATGGGTGGACAGACAGAAAAAGGAGATCTATTTGTAATTTTTTGGTGAATAGTCCAAAAGGGACTGTATTTTTATATTCATTGGATACTTCTGATATCTCAAAAACTACTGACAAAGTTTTTAAGATGTTCGATGATGTAGTGACATATGTTGGAGAAGAAAATGTAGTGCAAGTGGTTACTGATAATGCTGCAAATTACAAGGCAGCAGGAGAATTGTTGATGAGGACTCGACAAAACTTGTATTGGACCCCATGTGCTGCCCATTGCATTGATTTGATATTTGAGGATTTTGAGAAACACCTGAAGGTTCATCAAACTACTATAAAGAAGGGGAGGAGGATCACTACCTACATATATGGTAGAAGCATGCTCATTAGCATGCTAAAAAAGTTTACAAAAGGAAGAGATTTGATTAGGCCTGGCATGACTAGATTTGCAACAGCTTATTTGACTTTGTCTTGTCTCCATGAAATGAAACCATCATTGATGACCATGTTTAGCTCTGAAGAGTAGAAGGAAAGTAAGTTTGGAACTTCACAAGAGGGAAGAAATATTGAAAATACAATTTTAGATAGTCGATATTGGAAGAATGTAACCATTTGTCTCAAAGCTGCTGCCCCTCTTATGGTAGTCCTTCGATTGGTGGATTCTGATATAAAACCCGCCATGGGTTTTATATATGAGGAGATGGATTGTGCAAAAGAAAGAATTCAGAGCAACTTTAATAATGTAAAAAAAAGGTAAGAATTCTAAAGTTTGTTTCATTTAATTTAATTAGGTTATTTATGTGTAGTTATTTGATTTATTTCTAATATACTACATTTGGTATTTGTGTAGCTATGAACCTATATGGGAAATTATTGATAACAGGTGGGATAGTCAACTTCATAGGCCTTTGCATGCTGCTGGGTATTATCTTAATCCTCAATTACATTATGAAGCTAATTTTAGAAATGATGATCATGAGGTGAAGCATGGGTTGTTAGATTGTATGAAAAGATTGGTAAAGGATCCTGCAACAAGAAAAAAAATTAATATGCAGTTTCTTGAGTTTCATTATGCTAGAGGGGTTTTTGGCTTAGATGATGCAAAGGAATGCAGGAAGGAAATGCTTCCTGCAGAATGGTGAGAGATGTTTGGGGATCATTGTCCAGAATTGAAAAGGTTTGCCATTCGTGTTTTAAGCTTGACTTGTAGTTCTTCTGGATGTAAGCGTAATTGGAGCTCATTTGAAATGGTAATTGAAGTTCATGACCTTTTTATGGTTTTTCAATTTTATTTCTTTAGTTTTAGACTTAAATTAAATGATCAATTGATCATAATATTTTTGTATATTATTTTTTAGGTTCATACAAAAAGGAGAAACCGCTTGCATCAAAAAAAGATGAATGACTTAGTGTATGTCATGTACAACTTGAAGTTAAAAAGTAAAGTAATAAGAAAAGCAATTACTCTTCCATTTGATGATATTCAATCAGATGATGAATGGATAGTTGAAGAAAGAGACAATGTTGATGATGGTGAAGAGAATGTTAAGCAACCTCAAGGTGAAGGTGAAGGTGGAGGTGATGGTGTTAATGTGCAATTGGATGGTGGAGGTTCAAGCTCAAGTAATCCAACTTTGGATTAATTTCATCTTGACAAATTGGTTTTTGATGATGATCTTAGTGAACATTCATCTGAGGAAAATGTTGATGGTGATGATGGAAATGATGATGAAGACCTTGGAGTTGGAGATAATATTATTAGAGGATTAGACATGGATATTTGAAGATATTACTCATGTGATGTCTTAGTTTTTTATTTGTCTATTTTTAAGAACTTGTGTTTTGTCATTTGTGTGAACTTTTGATCTTAAATTTGTGTTAAGAACATTTATTATTAATGTAATTTACTATTTGGGAGTTAAAATGTTCAATTATTATGTTATTTTTATTTATTTATTTATTTATTTATTATTGAGTAATCTCTTACGAGTTTACGAGACGAGTTTACGATACGAGTTTACGGAGCCTCCACGAGATTACGTAAACTCTCGAGATTGACAACCTTGCGTGTAGGTATCGGCCCCATGATGGGCGCCAAAATGTTCCTGCTAGGAAACATTATTACGTTGATGCTCTCTGACACTTAATCTTCTTCCAAGCTAAGGAGATAACTTCCCGAATCCTTATCCCGAAAAAGGGGGGAGGGTACCTGCAAAAACACTCCGACGCTCAAATCAGTACTCGATCCAGAGCAATAAATATTGTAGTATTAAATAATCATATCTACCTTTTCTTGTCACATCAATATCGTATTTATAGTAACATACGTGAGCTTGATGGACCTTTAGAATCCAAAGCCTAGTAATCTAGGTTTTATGTTCTAGTTAGGATTCACGTGGACCCTTATTATTAACATTGATTAAGACAGGATAATCTTAATAGTAGAAGGTTCCCCGTACACATAATATTATAAATTATGAATTTAATCACTTCCAGTTCAACCAATCTAACCACTATTCAATCAATAAATCGTGAACCAACACTTTGCCTGTTTAGTTACCAGTCCAATATTAAAAATATTGCCATAAACCACACTAGGTACAGAAGAATAAGAAATATCTTGTTAAAGTTAAACAGATGTAATCCATTAGGCAGCTCCAGCAGGTGCGAAGCAGTTTTTTAGTTAATGCTCCAATCAGCTAGTTGGCACAATAGTTTACCTATGCCAATACTTTTGTTTCTAAAACAGAAGACAAGCAAGAACCAGGCTTTTTTGCATAAATCTCAATACACCATCCGATGTGGAGAGAAAAATCAAAGGATTGATCACCTTCAACTCATAATTGTGCTCAAATCAAAATTAAAATAATGGTTTTTAAGAAAAGAGATGGAACTTGAAGATAATAGTGTAATCAAATTGATTATTGAAATCCTAATACAAAATTGAATTGCTCAAATATTCAGAGAATCCTAGTAAGATCAAAGATGAAGAAAATATTGCCTTTGATGCTATCATATTCTACACATGTACATAAAGATTGGAGCAGACGGGGAGCAGATTCTAGAAGTCCGAATGATATACACAAACAAGACTCGAGTGTGTTATGGGGGTGCGGCAAAGAGGGCACTCTGGCTTTTCATTGCACCATTCTGTGATACAATTCCTACATGGATCACAGCAAACACGAAAATGAGACACAGAAAGAAGCGATGGTAAGCAGTAAGAATGCACCGAGACAATACCAGCAGAATACATGGCCACAGGATGTAGCAGTTGGGTGTTGACGATTACTCAGGCAAAGTGTGCATTTGCTAACCCCACTAGTTGCATGATACTGCTGCAAATACAAAAAGGATTCATCAAAACACACTTCATGATCGTGTTGAGATGACATGACGGAAGTGCTTAATTCTCTTGAGGCTTTTTATTTAATTGTTCTCGATAAACAATAGGTTTACTGTGAAGCTCTTTAGACCTTGCCATTTGTCAGTGAACATAATTAGGGGGTTTTTTTTAATCAACAACATTCAACCAAAGGTAAATCGTCCATAGTGTGAACGATTTGGATCATAACCAAAGCACTGATAGTCTACATTAGGACCCATACAATACAAGTTGAGGGAAACACAAGCATTGAAATAACAAAATCCAGATTATACAAATTCTAATTCGCTAATGAACAAAACAAGTTGAAACATATTACATAATCAAACCATACACTTTGTTTTGTTATTTCAACCTTTATAGGCTTTTGCTAAGTCACTGATTAAGGAACATTTAGTACTTTTCATTAAATGCTGCTCATTACAGTACTTCAAAAATTAAGTATTAAATGAATTGTGTTCTCAAATCTAAACAAAAAAAAAAATTTACTTTTTCATTTAATACTTTTCACTACTCGTTAAACCTGAGATTTCAAAAGTTATCCTTTCGGTTTTATGCCTAACCACGTAAGCAAGTCAAAAATCATGTCTGTTCTATCCCACTGCAGAACCAAAAATTTCCAACTAACTTATTATACACCTTGTAACCGTTAATTTAAGCTCACTCGGAGCAACAAGCAAGCACTGAAATATTTCCAATTAAAAAAGGGGTATTGGGCGGGGGGAGGATAATCTGATGAGAGAATTGAACCTCAGAAGATGAAGAATCAGAGGCCCAACTTCCTTTGTCAATATCTGGAGTAGCCAGAGTACCCTCTTCATTCAGAACAGGCAAACCATGTCCTGTAATACATGACAGAGGAATCCAGTTATGAAAAAAACAAACAGAAGAGGCAGAAAAATAAAAAATGTCCAAAGCACATTGGTATATATAAATTAAGAAAATGAAAAATAACTGAATAAATAATCATCACTAACCTGTTGATCCATGATGGGTTGCGAAGGATGCTTGATGAACTGAACCAGCAATTGAAGTAAAATTTCTTCGACGCAGCCCTTCAGAAGCTATTATACAAAGCTGAATCAACAGAAATACTCCTAGTATTTGGTATCTGCAAAGAAGCAAAATCGCAGAGAACATTTGCTGTAAATCTAAAATCTCAAGAGAAGAAACATGGTTTCTAAAATGACTGATAAGAAATGATAGGGAAATTTAGGTTGGTGGAAATAAACAAAGGTAATATCCAACTATAAAAGGTCACATTATGCTTCATGAGAAAGGAAACTAAGGGAATAACAACACAAACTATCATTTGCGTGAAAGACCATTTAGAAAACAATTACAGGGGGAAGCCTAACCCAGGTTTAGTACATTTAGTACATCAAAACACAGACAAAATTAAAATTAAATTAAAAAAATAACAGTGGGAATCAATAACTGTTACGATCATACGATGTCATGTGAGGCAAATTAGAGAGGAAAAATTCCCAAATTCCCCAAACATTTTGTCAAATCTTAAAATTTCAAAGGGCATTACCTGGGTCTTTGATTTGATGCTTTTCCAATAAATACATATCGAATGCCTGCAGCACGCTTGGATATATGATAATAGAGGCCTGCAAAGTGAAACAACGGCAAGATTTAGAAAACTTGTCTTTACACATTTCACAACTACCATGAACCCATCAAGTAAACAATACCTTCAAAGTAGAATAACATGAGGTTAGCACGAAGAACCAACTGCAACAACTCGCGCACAAAAGGGAGCATCTGGTAGTGGGGCATCAAAAATAGATTCAGCAGAAAAAACAAATAATTGCATTTCATTAAGTCAATTAAAAGCAGTCAGATTGTTTAAAAAACATCCACAGAAGGGATGAGACAAAAGCTGTGTCCCATAGAAGGAGTGACCAACTATAACCTAACTTGTAAACTCCCTGATAATTTAAAAAGAACAACCAACAGTATATGGTTGTAATAACAACTATCAAGCGTTCTAAGAGGATAATATATTGACATCAGAATCCGTGTTAAATGAGCAAAATATCTGTAGGGATGAATTAATATACCGTAGGCCATCTCTGAACCAAATGCAACCAAAATGCACTCAGTTTCCCCTTCAACCTTGACATAGTAGTAACAGATTGTCCCGACAAGGATGAAGGACTGGTGCCTGAAATCTGAGAACTAAGGCTCCCGTGTCCATTTTCACCAAAACCCTCAGCAGACTCCAAGTCAGCAAGGACAATGCCTCGTGAAGCAATTCTAGAACTGTGGAATTAACAATCAAATCATCAGAAAATTTGACAGACACAGCACAATCAAATTGATAACTGGATCAACATGAAGGACCAAGAAAACTAAAAAACCTTGAACAAAACAGGCAATAATCAACCTGATTCGTTCCGCGATATATGGAATAGCCGTCTGATATACAATGAAAAGAGCACGTCTAGCAGGGGTTGGAGGAAGTCCATAAGGCCCAGCAACCTAATAAACCAATCAACAACATTCATCCGATATCAGAACAATAGGGGGATCATCAAATCAGGTACAAAAATCCAGCAACACAAAACTCAAACCTCCAATTCCAAAATACAACAGTATCAAGGTTTTTAAAAAACAGTCCACAACCACGATTGAGACCGAAACGCCAAGATATTTGGGAAATCCACAACCACAATTGTGATCACATCATTCATATTTGTCCACAATTTTCAAGAATTCAACAGTATGAAGGCTTTAAAAAGAGGTCCACAACTGCAGTTGAGGTAGCAATGTCACAACCACCACATCGATCATTCATATTTGTCCGCAATTTTTCGCAATATCAAGTATCACAGTTTCAACGCAAATTCTACATAACGAGTCCACGACAGAATTTCAAAATTTGGAGTACGAAACCTGAGTGATATCGCAGTATTCCTCTCCTAGGGTTTGCTGTCCCGAGCCAGTGGTGAGAACGTAGTAAAGCATCTGCCCCAAAAGTTTCGTCTACGACGGAATCAACACGAAAACGCGGTCACTCACTTCATCTTCAAACTGAAAACACAAACCTACTTCTTCTAAACGACAGAGAGGTTACCTCGTTTTGGTAAGCCACCGCAACTCTGGTACCTGCGCCGAGAGTTAAGACAACAAAACTTCACTCCAAATCGGAAGCGTTATATCAACCGAAAAAAAGAAAGAAGAGAGCGAGAGAGAGAGAGAAGAACCGAAGAGGTGGCGAAAGGCGTCGCGACAGGCTTCGTAAACGAAAGAGGCGTATTGCTCGTCCTTCTCGGCGGCTCGCATCATTTCCGGCTGCGCCGCCGGAGGGAACCGCTGCGGCTCCGTGGCGGCGGTGCTCGGACCGGCCTCCGCGCCGTCGCCGGAATCTGAGCCATGCATTCCGAGGTGACCCCACCCCATGCCTTTTTTTTTTTTTTTCTAACCCTGTTTTAGTGTTCTTATCTTCCGTTCGTTGTTTTGTAAAAACTTTTCAACAAAAGCGAAACACCAAAAAAATATTTAAAAATAAAAAAACAATTAATACGACGCCGTTGCCGGGGATCGAACCCGGGTCACCCGCGTGACAGGCGGGAATACTCACCACTATACTACAACGACTTGTTGATATTCGACTAATTTTTGTACTAATTAACCCCTAAACACAATAAATACTCAGCTCAAAACTGTGGATGTTGAAATTGCTATATGGGCTTTCATAATGGATTGATGTTTGGGCCTTCAGTCCATTTGGACTTCTAGAGGGCCTCCTCTAAGGCCTTCTTTGTTGTATTGTTAAATATTGGCAGTAAATGTTTCTAACCAGACATCAATCTTCTGGGTTGGAACTCAACACATATCTTTCATGATTAATTTTTGAATTACTCTATGTTTTATGTTTAGAAGGCAAAGGTCCTCTGCATCAAGTGATGCCATTAAAACTTATTTTAACCTCTAACAATATATTTATGTGGAAAATATCATGGAAAGAGAAGAAGACCTGCATAAGGGTTTTCTGCGCAAATTGTAAAATTCAATTCTCATTCATCAAAGATTTAAAAATATACATGATCCTATATTCCTATGTGAAGATTTAGAACTTGTTCATTTGGACTGCATTTGATACATGTTAAAAATACAAGATAAAGAGAATAAGATAAGAGAAATATTCATATTATTAGACAATTTTTTGTTTTGTATATTGTTTAGTGAGCATTAGATAATATAAATAAAATAATGTTAAATTTATTATAATATTTTTTAATATTAATTATCAAAAAATTATTATTATTATTTTAATAAGAGCAATTATTGTAAAAATGGTATAATTATAAAAATAATAATAATAATAATAATAATAATAATATTAATGAAAATGACATAATGATGGTAGCGTAGTAATGAGTTATGGAGGCAATGGTTCTAGGTGACGACTATGGTGTTACACGACAATAAGATAGATGACATTGGTACAATAATATAATGATGGGCATTTTTATACATAAAAAAATGTTGTATCATAATTTGTTGAGTAATAACAATATATTTTACCTTCTCCTTCTGCCATTTTTTTTTTAACAAATAATCTTTTATAAATTAAACACAATTTTTTTTTGTTTTATCCGGTATCATAAATTTTGTGTGAATCAAACACACATTATTAATTATGTTTAGTGTTGATACTTGGGATCCCAAAAGACAAGGTAGAGGCCCAATTAAAAAATTAGCGCTATTTTTTATTTTATTTTCTGAATTTTGTAAGAAGTGTTCAACCTAGTTTATATTTTATAATTTCATTCATTATTGAATTAATTCTGTATTTAAAGTATTAACAAATAAAGTTGTATTTTGATATCTAATATGTTTAAATAAATAAAAATGTCGAGATAAAAGGGAATGATAGAATGAAATGAAATGAGGTAAAAAAAAATGTTTAAATATTAGAGATAACTAAGATTATTTCTTAAAGGGAAAATTCAAATTCACGTTATGTGAGAAGTTAATAGTTTTTTCATAAATTAAAATTAATTTATACATGAGTTAAAAAAAGAAATTTTGCAAATAAACTTATACATGAATTAATTTCAACTTATAAAAAAATTGTTTATTTTCTCTTTTTATTTTTCTCTACTAAAAATATTTATGAAGAAAATTATCCAAATAAACTCATAAAACAAATCATGTAATAAATGGTACAAAACATCTTAATATATTGAATGAACCCAAGTTATGATTTGAAAACTTATTCTTTGGCACACACCTCAATTTAACCTTCATTTTCAAAGCTCCAACCATCACTCAAATCAAGAGGTACAAAAAATTGAAATGATGACATGAAAATTGAACCCGTGATTTTGAACATTTGAAAACTTGGTGTCGACATTTTTGCTCGAAAGATATTTACTTAACCTGTGTTTAAGTCCATGACAATAATAACCACGAGAAATGAACTTCATCTGGTTAGATCTTAGTTGCATGTACTACTATCTGAAATCTGCTTAAAGGAAATGCACGTTCACATGACCCTAAAGTTAGACGTTTAAATTGGGACACGTCCCTCAACGATTGCCAACATTTTTCAGGAAAAAAAATATATATATAAAGAATGAAAAGAAGCCAATAATACACCTATATACATTTTCAAGAATCAAAACATAAGCAAAGTGACAAAACAAATAAGACATAATTTCGTTGCAATTTCATTGCCTAGCAAAGCAAACTCATGGTGACCATATCGCATGGAAAACCCTACATAAAATAGCCAATAAGAGAACTACAACAGATAGTGTTGTAGTTGAAAAATAAAGAGCAATGTGACAACACAAAATAAATATTAATATGATATGCTAATTTTATTAGAGTTAATCACCTGCTGTAATTATATCTTTTAATTATGTCATGTCACTGTTAAAAGTAAATGTGTTTATAATGACATGACACAATTAAAAGATATAATTAGTTGGCAGTGTAAAAAAAACTTTATACAAATAGTGTATAAGTGATTAACTCATTTTATTACCTACAAAATGTACTCACCCAAACTCTTCAATCATTTAACTTGGAGACCGATAAACACTTGAAATAAGTGGTATAGAATTGCTTCAGCTTAATTAATAGTTTTAAGTTTGAATTTTATATATATAATTATATTAAATATTTAAAAAGATAATTTTATTATTTATAATAATTTTATTTAATTCAGATAAAAAAAAATTTAATAAAAAAATTATGTATATTAAAAAAAGTTTAATTGGGAACATTAATATGAACAAAAGATTGTCAACATGATTTTTATTCTCGTTAATTATAAGTAGAGATGATAATGGGAAAAATGAATAGTATCTATTTGATGTCGGTATCCATAAAATTTTTTGTATATTTGTTAGTATTTATGAATATTCGTAAATATTTGAAAAAATATAAATTTTTAAATAAAAATATAAGAAATAAAATAAAATTAAAATTAAATAATTTTAAAAGAATATCTATAATAAAATAAATAATTATGAGACATATATTTAGTATAAAAATAAATTAAATTAAACTATATTATATTTAATTAAAAATAGTTTTAATATTTTTAAAGTATAAATATCTATATATCCTCACCAATTTTATTATTAAATAAGTATTTATTTAATTATTTATATAAAATTTATAACGGATTTTTATCTATAAATATATGCGTTACCAGTTTTTTTTTTTCATTGCTAATTATAAGTGTGATTATTGTACGAGGCTCAATAATTCTTAACCCAATTCTTTAATGTATGTCAGCAAACTAAAAAGCATTTGTTAAGTGACAAATCAATCACTTTAACAATTTGACACCAATAATATATGTTGAACGCACAACAGTGAATATTATTTTTTTTTTTTCAAAAGTTGAAGTTAAGATTGATCGAAATAATATATCCATTTTAAATATCTATGACAAGTGACAAGCTTCTAAATTGACTGAATTCATCATTGCATTGGGAGAAAGAATAGATGGATAAGAATATATGGGAAAAGGACTCAGATTAATATTATTGGTCATTAAATGGAGATGTTATTTGACTCCGACCAATATAGTTTTTCTTTTTTTAAGAATTGTTAATATTTTGAGTATTTATATCTATTGATTTGATTATTGACAATTCGTTTTCATCTCAATTACATATTACAATATTTAAACATGAAACTTTATTAAGAAAATTATGTTGAGTTTTTATTGAGAGTAATAAGTTAAGAGTAAAGAGTATGAGATATATTCTTAATTTATTGAAATAAAAAATAATAATTTAGTTATGATACTGTAATTGTGGATGTTAGAATAAATATAATTTGACATAATAACGAATAGATGAGACAAGTTGACGATGAATTCCTTTGTTGTAACGTGTCAAAACAGGAATGGATCGAGAAGAGCAGCCACTACCATTATTTTCTGGCACCATCTTTGATTGAGCCAAAGACTTGAAAAAATGAATCATCACACTTTTGAAAATAAGAAACTCGCACTATCAAAACCCCAATTAAAGAAAATAAAAATACATGGTGTATAACAATGCCTTTTTATATTTTATTTTTTATAATGGAATCAAAATGGCTTATGAAACATGGATTATGACACCCTGCGTAAGCATGAGTATACGCATAAAAAATACATGGGCTCAAATAAGTCAAGTAAAATTAAAATCATATAACTTGATAATTAAGATTCATATATGTATTTATACCTTAAAAAAGTTAAGACTATTTTTTATATTTAAATATAGAAAAATAATATCAGTAAGTGTTTGAGCTAATAAAATGTTTTCTAATCATTAAATACTAGATTAATATTTAATTATTAATTTTAGAATATTATATTTTTTTGGTATAACCACCCGGTATCCGAACCACAATGGGCCGACTAATCCGGATTCGGGACGGGTCCAAGGATTACGGTATTTAAGCCCCTCCCAATCGCCGTTGTGGGGATCGATCCGCAGACCTCCCTACCAAGTGCAGCCCCATGCTATCACTGCACCAACCAACTGATTGGTAATTTTAGAATATTATATAAATCATGTTTATAGATTAAAAATAATAATAAAACAAAGTCTAGTAAAAAAAACATGTGTCGTTCTATTATTCTTCAAAAGCCAAAGTCTTTTTATTTTATTGTATCGATAAAAGATTTGTTTGTTTAATTTTTTTCTTCTTAAAAATGGTTTTTAATAATTTTTTTTTTATATTTTTAATGTATTTTTCTAAGCTATACTTTTAAAAAATAGTTTTGTGCTTTTTGTTAAAAAAATAACTCTTATTTACTTCTTAAAAAATATATTAAATTTTTTTTAGAAATACTTTTTATTATAAATAAAAGTGACCTTAGGAAAGTTGCACAATATCTTATTTATCAAAGTTAAGCTTAAGCTTTATTGTAACTAGAGTGAAAATAAATCAAATAACAAATAACAATTACAACTTGACCTAATTTATATTTAAAAAAGTCAAACTCAAAATTCTTTAAGAGTTTATCTTAAAAATATAGGCGTTAGGCTTTTAAAAAGTTTAATAAACTTGATAGATGAACTTATTTATTATTTAAAATATATTATAATTATATATTTATTTAAAATTAATATTTATATTACATATATAACTAGCATTTTAGTTTGTATACTATATAAGTTAATTATTTATTTTATGTAACTAAAATTTATAAAAACATTTTTTATTATATATTTTATTATGATTGAAATTTGTAATAAATAAATAAGTTTAAACATATAAAATATATTTTAGATTCATGATAAATAATATATATTGTGATACAAAATAAAATATTAAAATATTTTTAAAAATATGAAAATATAAAAATTAAAAATATTTTTTTATTTTAAGTAAATTGTCCAAAAGTCACTTTTATTTTAAGATGGTATATAATATCTCATCTATCCAACTTAAAATTTAAGCTTCTATGTAATTAGAGATAGAAATAGGTTAATTGACTTGATTAATTTAGAACTTAACTTGACCTGATCCATTTATTAAAAAGGTTAAAATGAAAGTTTTTAGAAACCCTTTTTTAACTTAAATGGTTAAACTTTAAACTTTAAAAAAAATAATAAACATATACGTGGACTTGTTTAAAATATAATATTTATATTTAACATATATAATTAGTATCAATAATATATTTAATATTTAAGTTTATCTAATGGGCCCATTTAAATTTTTAACTTATCTGTACAAAAACAGGTGACAGAAGTAGAATTTAAAAAGAGACTAAATTTTAAAATAGAGTAAATGAAACCTTAAAAAAAACATAATAAATAAACATGTCAAATCATGATAATTTGATTATAAATGAAACTGGGGAAAAACAAAAGACTTTGCCAAACCTCATGAGGTTATACTTATAGTTAGTCAGAAACATCCACCGAACTAACATACATGTGTGTGCAAATTTCAACAGCTAGATACCCTGTGGCTATTTCAACCTCGTCACATCCAACATTTTTATTTATTTATTTATGCTTCCATATCTTAACGAACCTAAATAATATCCTACAAGATCTATGAACTTGCTAACCCTTCCGATGCGACACAAAACTCTCTTACGCATTCTAAGATTTTAGCACAAAACAAAAATGTTTCTTTTCTCATGCCGTCACCTTAGTATTAAAAAATAATCTTTATGCCATCATGACCAATCTTTGAATTATGTCATCTCAATCTACAATTATTCATACATTTTTATTTTTTATTTTATCAAATCATTGAACCACGCATTAGTTAGTTTCTAAATAGACGTAGATGTGCCATTGAAAATTAAAATAATAAAAAAAAGCCGCAGAAATCATTATAATTCTCTAAAAAAAAATAAAAGTCAAATAAAGGATTTTTAAAGGCAAAAATTATATTATATATAAGTTAATTTTAATTTATCCATTTTTTTCTTATTTTATCTGAAGATATTTTTAAAAAAAATTTATCTAAACAGACTGAACTTCACTTAACCTACCTGCCTCTACCATTCTCAAAATTTTAGTATAAAATAGTAGCAATGCTATCTTTGTAGTTTGTACTCCTTTTTTAAACTCGGAATTTTAGCAAAAAGTTGTAGCTATTTGGTTCTAGCACTTGTACTCCTTTTTTAATATTTATTTATTTATAATTTATACTCGTATATAAAGAAAATATCTCTTTCATTAATTATCTAAGTCTCTATATTTAGTAGATAATTATATTTTTTTATTATTAAAAATTTAAAAGTTAATATTTTTGTCAAATCTAAGACAAAACTCAAAATCTTGAGATTCAAGAACCAACAATACTAATTGGATCAACATTTATTACTTAATCTCAATTTTATTTTATTTTTAATATCTCAACCTCATTAATAATAGATAAATGAGATATTTATTACTTCTATTTTTTTTTTTATCTATTCTCTTATTTTTACATAATTTTTTTATTAAATAGTTATTTCTATTACTCATTACTCACGTCAGCCACTACTTACAGTTATATTTACATAAGCATGAAATGCTTCACCCACTACTTACAGATATATTTCTCATAGTTATATTAACAGAAGCATGAAGTGCTTCAAATCCACAAAGTATCGGTGTGAATGAGGGAATTGGCTATTTTGCACCAATCTCAACTGCTATTGACTTGCTGGCACGATATGTTTCTTTAATATGAATTGGTGAAACTTGATGTTCATGTCAAGAATTTCTATCCATTTGAAATGTCCCCTTAGTCTGACACAGCTAAAGTTATTGCAGAAATAAAGAAAGAAAATGAGGATGAGAGAAAAGGAGAAAAAAAAAGGGAGAAAAGTGGAGAATATTAAAAGTACTACCTATCATTATGTAAAGAAAAACCAATCATAGCATGAAACAGTAGGTGAGGTGCATATGTATAGTTGCTCGTGTTATTCTGAGTGTGACTATTGACAAATTGCAAGACAAAAAAATCACGCTTTAACTTACGAACCAAACTATATATACGTAAAAGTTGGGTTTTCAATCGAAACACATTAACAAATCTAAATGATGTGATTGGGATCTAAAACATGCTTCAAGGTAACATCGTAAGTCAATAATCTGAACGCATGAAATGAGAAAATTGGCCCAGCTATGCCTAACCATCGTTGTCGAGAGTACATGATGACACAAAATAGTGATGAAAATTTCTGAAAAGTTGTTTCCAAAATCTTGCCGAGATTAAATTTTAGCATTTTACACGAATAATATAATCTTAATTAATGCTTCAAATTAAATTGTTCTTTTATCGACACATAACGTTGTAAAAGATTTCATTAAAATTTGAAGTCTGTGGGTGTGTGGAAATGGGCAGCACCCAGACGATATCTTTTGTAGTTCAGTGTGTTCTTTTGAATAAAGTATAATTCTTAATAATGCCACAAAGCACTTATGAGAACTCAGTTTGGTGGAGCTGATGAGGTTGGGTATGGATAAGACATGTTAAAGTTTCAAAACAAATAAAAAGGGTGAACATTCATTTGAAGCATTTGGAAAATTTCCATTTATAAAATAGATTTTTAAATATATAGAGCAAGTCTATTTGCATCATAAAATATCTTCTTTTTTTAAATTAAAAATTTAGGTTAGTCAAGTTTCATACTTTGCAAAAATCAAAACAAACTTTAATACTAAAGAACATTTATATATTTATTAGTACTAATAATAATGGGAATCAAATCTAAATTCTCATGAATCTATTGTGTAATTTTTCACTACTAGTTATATTATTTAAATAGTATTTAAAGAGGTACATATTTACAAACTTCATACCAAATAATATTTTCACATCGTTAGTAAGATTCGAACTCATGTTTGAATGAGATAGAAACCTGATCCTTATCAATTGGACTAAGGTAGCATTATAAGATAATGAGATGATGCGAAGGTGAAGTGTGACAACATTTCACTATATGTTTATAAGAGGGCTCACCCACCCATCCTCCAATCGAGTTTGGCAAGAAATCCACTTGCTCATAGAAGTTAATGGGATTAACAGTTAGTGATCCATGAGGACAGAAAAACAATAGTACAAAGATCTTGTTTTAATAATTTTGAAATATATAATATAACCAAATCTAGTGAATTACAAGCATTTTTTTCTATCAAGTCCAAACATCTTGTTGGAGTTTTTCATCGGTTGTTTAAATCCTAGTTTTTTTTTTTTATTTTTATAATCATGATATTAATAAAAAAAAATATTATTATTATTAAGGTGAGTATTTTCCATCGAACATAATGTTTCATACCTTAAATTGAAATTTAAACTTTTTATGTAAGAATTCAGTTAAAGAACATAAAACATAATCACTCGTGTAAATCAATTTTAGTAATCTTTTAATTGTTTTAATTGGATTTAATATTTATATAAATTGCTGCTTATTATTGAATTTATAAAGATTATTAAATTCATTAATTACTAAGTTACTGTTCTGGTGAATATATAATAATACTCTCTTATCATGATTTAATAATAACTCATCATGATTTAACTTTTCTAAAGTGAATAAAAATAAAGTAAATAATAGAAATTGATTTTTGAAGAAATTATTAGTTACTTTTAATACATCAATTGTTATATTTATGTACGTAATGTCAATCGTCAATTTTATTTTATTTTTTTGGTTAGTGATTGAAATTTCCTACTTTATCCAACTGGACGAATTAGATCCTCTCATCACACACTATACTGCGTGGAAACAATAGTTTATACTTGCATTAGTATTTCATACTACATTTCACGTGATAACTTCATAATAATTATTTTAAATAACATTACATGATATAAGATTGAATTAAAAAATAATTCACATATTTATGTTTTAATTAAAAGGATCTTTGTATAAATATTAATCACATTTTATTAAGAAT
Organism: Cajanus cajan; assembly: GCF_000230855.2. Classification (NCBI taxonomy): domain Eukaryota; kingdom Viridiplantae; phylum Streptophyta; class Magnoliopsida; order Fabales; family Fabaceae; genus Cajanus; species Cajanus cajan. Next base: position 48,190,095 of record NC_138525.1, read on the forward strand.
TTTATATCTTATATAAAGGATACTATTTTTAATTATTATTCTGGTCTCCAATTTATATAGACAATTTTACACTTTTATTTTACTCATAAATCTAAATTATTTTTTTCTTTTTCAATGTGTTTTTTTTTCCTAATTTTTTATCCTCTTTAATTAACTACTTGCATAACTACCCACTACGTGATTCATTTTTATTTATTTATTTTAATTTATTTAAAAATAGAAAGACATGGAGTGCCTCTTTTTTCATATTATTGATAATTGTTATTAGTGGAATATCTTGGTAATTAATGAAATATATCCTTGTAATTACTTTATAAATATTTTTTAGGCTACAATATATCAAGATTAATTATCTCCTTGATTTCATATATTAGTTTATTTGTTTCTTACATTAACACTGTTATTTATGAATATAATAGAAAAGCTTTGTATATATTCATCGCAATGACCAAATTCAAATAACAAAGAATCAATTATAAAACTATTGTTCTACGTATGCGTGCATATCTATATATGGTATCAAGAGCAACTCTAATATAGGAGACGACGATCATTTTTTTTTCAATCATTCTTCAGTGATTGAAACCTTCAATTTTCCACCATAAGCTCTGATTCTTGTCATCTCGTCATAGGTGATGCCCCAACCCCCAAATCTCTTGACTCCACATCACCATTCTCCCTCCATCCCTCTGATGGACCACACATCATAATCTGCCCCATTGTGTTACATGGTGAAAACTATAATGCTACGCTGCATTGTGGTGGCAAAGGAGGCCACGGACAGGTAGCACATGCTGCAACAACCTTGAAGCCTTTTGCTCAAGCACCCATCCAAGATTCAGATCGTCGTGGCATTCCTAGTCTCTTGGATGATCAATGGGCTATGCTTGTACACATTCTCAACACTTCAAAAGGGAAATCTTCTTCAATTGAAAAGTTGAGTGGTAAGTTTGATTCCACTGTGGACTGAATCTCGATACTGGATGCTCGAATTACATGACTGGTAATGCTAGATTATTTAGTCAATTATTTGATGTTTCTCCTACTTCTATTAGATTGGCTAATGGTAAACAAATCATTGCCACTAAGGAAGGAATGATAACTTTGAACAAACATATATATGGTGCTACATAATTTATTATATGTTCCAGATCTTACTTGTAATTTGTTGTCAATGTCTCACTTGCTAGCTGATCTCTCTTATTTTGTCACTTTTATTGATGAGCTTCGCATCATACAGGGTCGTGCTTTGATGACTCTGATTGCTGTGGGTGAGCAATGGAACGAGATTTATTGGTTTTGGCCTTTGCGACAACTTCAAGCTTATCAAGCAATTGTGAGAGATAAATGAGAGTTATGGCATTAACGATTGGGACACCCTTCTCAGAAAGTATATTTTCTGTTACCTGATAACAATAATGGAAATAAGGATGTTAATGTTATCCATGAACCTTGTGACATTTGCTTAAAATCCAAACAAACTAGAAGCATATTTTCTTCGAGTATTAGTAGAACAACAAATGTTTTCGATTTAATTCACTGTGATATATGGGGTGCGTATACTTTGCCCGCTAGTTGTGGTGCTCAATATATTTTTTAACTATTGTTAATGATTGTTCTTGAGCTATATGGGTTTATTTGATGACTGTCAAATTTGAGGTCCCTCAACTTATTAAGGATTTTTGTAGAATGGTTCAAACTCAATTTAATAAGCATGTTAAAATTCTTCAAAGTGACAATGGAAAGGAATTTACATGCCTTCATCGATTTTATGCTAATAATGGTATTATTCATCAAACTTCTTGTGTTAACACTCCACAACAAAATGGTAGGGTAGAATACAAACATCGACATATTCTTAATATGGCTTGGGCACTACTTTTTCAAGCTAATCTTCCTCTTTCTTTTTGAAGGAAGAGTACAATGACGATTGCTTATGTTATCAACTGAACCCCTACTCCATTTCTCAATGACAAAACACCATATACAAAATTCTCTTTGGTTCATCTACTAAGTATGATGTCCTTCATGTATTCATTTGTCTTTGTTTTGCCAAGAATCAACCTCATGTGAAGGATAAGTTTGGCACTCGCTCTCGTCAATCCATGTTTGTGGGGTATCCATTTGGTAAAAAGGGATGGCATTTGTATGACTTAGAGGAAAGAGTATTCTTTATATCTCGAGATGTTGTTTTTTATGAACATCAGTTTCTTTATTCCAATGAAACCTACTTGCATACCACTGATGTTGTATTTGAAAATAAAAAGTACTATGACACTGTGACTTATTTTGAGGATACTTCCTTTGCAAGGGGGATTGCAGCACCCTCGAGTATGACAAAAGCAATCGATAGCGAGGTTGTACAACACGTCCTGCCACCTGCGAGTGACGACTTGGATGTTGTCCAACTACTTGGTGCCACTTCCGATATTGGACATGTTGTACTTACTAAAGATACTATTTTGCTTCAAACTGGTCGCGGTCATCGAATAAAGAAACCCTTTAGTAAAATCAAAGGTTTCATTACCAACACCATTCATGTTACAAAACCTGTCACATCACCTGCTCCATCAAATTCCTCAGGTACTCCTTTTCCCATTGCTTATTATGTAAACTGTGATAAGTTTTCTATGAGACACACCCATTTTTTGACAGCAATTACTACAGGAACTAATAAACCCAACTCTTTTAAAGAAGCTGTTAAGGATCTTGGTTAGCGCAAAGCTATGCAAGATGAAATCAATGCACTTAAGAGAAATGGGACTTGGACTTTGGAGGAACTTCCACCTGGGAAGAAAACGATCAATTATAAGTGATTCTATAAAGTCAAGTACCAATCTGATGGTACAATTAAATGATTAAAGGGGCGCCTAGTGGTGTGCGGGAATCAACACGTTGCCGGACTTGACTTTAATAAAACATTTTCTCCTGTAGCTAAAATGGTCATGGTTTGCACATTTTTTGCTATAGCCATAGCAAGAAAATGGGAGCTACCAGATGGTTGTGCATAATGCCTTTCTCCATGGCGATCTTGTCGAGGAGGTCTATATTCAACTCCCTCCTGGTTTTAATTTACTTTTTCAAGTAAGGTGTGTCGATTACGTAAGTCATTATATGGACTCCGACAGGTGCCTCGAAATTGGTTTGCTAAGCTCTCAATTGCTTTGATGGAAATTGTTTTTCAGTAATCTTGTGTTGATTACTCATTGTTTAATTATTCCAAAGGTGATGTTTCTTTACATGTCCTTGTATATGTTGATGACCTTATCATTACTGGTTTTTCTTCTTTGGCAATTAGAAAATTCAAGGAACAACTCAGTGAGAGATTTCATATGAAAGATTTGGGAATTCTCAAGTATTTTCTTGGCATTGAAGTAGCACGTGGTAAGGATGGTTTGTTTCTTTCGCGACGTAAATATGTTCTTGACATTATAAGTGAAGCTGGTTTACTTGGTGCACGCCCGGTTTCTACACCCATGGAACAAAACCACCATCAATGGTGTCCTCTTTGATGATCTAGAGAAATATTGACGGCTTGTTGGGCGCTTAATCCACTTGATGATTACGCGACCTGAATTGTGTTACTCTGTACATATATTAGCTCAGTTCATGGGTGATCTTCGTGTTGAACATTGGGATGCAACTTTGAGAGTTTTGCGGTATTTAAAAGGTTGTCTTGGGTAGGGTATTTTGCTGCACGGGGATAGTAATTTTCAACTCTATGCCTTCTCTCATAGTGATTGGGCAAGTTTCCTTTTGACTCGAAAATCATTGATGGGTTACTTTGTTTTATTAGGTTCTTCTCCTGTCTCTTGGAAAACAAAAAAAAAAAAGAGCCAATTGTTTCTAGATCTTCTGTGGAGGCCAAGTATAGATCTATGGCCGGTACTACATGTGAGTTAAAATGGTTGAAATCCCTTTTGGCTTGTTTTAGGATATAACATGTCTGTCCCATTTTTAAATATGTATATAATTTTTATTCAATTTAGGTAATTATTAAATATATCTTATGCTTCAAAATCTTGTTTTTGGTAACAAAACACTTAGTTAAGAGTTAATTTTATTTTAGGATGTAATTGTTTAATATTAAGCATTTTTAATATATTTTTTTGGTTGAGATGTGATAGGAAAAATGTAACTTGAAATCTAGGACTCATCAACACCACTCCAAGACCAATAGGATGAGTTTTGAGCGAGCCAAATCTGCTCAAAGCGACCAATAGCTCTCTTCAAGTTAGGCAAGTCAAAGACTACACTTGAGAGAGGATGTTAACTTGCTTAAGTGAGTGCAGTGCTCACTCTAAGTGAGTCAAAATTCGCTCAAAGTAATCAAAACCTTATTTTGAACGAGACAATTCAAATAGTACTCCTAGAAAATGAAGCTACCTCGCTTAAGCGAATAAACTACTCGTTTTGAGCGTGGAAGAATTTTCGTAGAGCGACCAAGATAGGTGCTTTAAGTGAGATAAGTCAAAGATGCCTCTGGAAGGATTGAATAGGCTTGTTTAAGTGAACCCCATGGGCGCTCTGATTGAGAGTACATGAATGAAAGTAATTAAAATATTAAAATTTTTGGGATTTTATAGGGTCTTTGTATCTTAACTTTTAAGAACATAATTTAGAAAGATTAAAGAGAGTTCTGTGAGAGAGCATTTCTATAATCACAAACCACTCAAAGATTTTTTTTTATATTGTGTAATCATTAGTCATGAGTAGTTAAGTCTCTATTGTTGGAATGTGATAACTAGTATACTCATGTAAATCTCTATTTTCATTATATAAAAAGTCTTTATTTAATAAATCATTTTACTTTATAATTAATATTTGTTGTGACTTGATCAACCTTGCCATCATAATTTTATAATTTTAATTGAGGTCGAAAAACCTTTTTAAAATTATTATTTAGGTAAAATATTGATAACAATTATTATTAGGAATAAGATAAGTCTTATCAGTCAATTTTTGTCCCCAACCTTAATGTGAGTTGTTTAACAAAAATTATTAAGGAATTGAGATTTTTCTTAAATAACCTAGAATTTATTTTCTAAAGAATTACGGTTTAAATATAATTGTGGAGTGTTAAATTAACTATATAATTTTTAATATTGAAAAAAAATTTAAAATGATTTACAAGAAGATATAGCTAGTAATGAAATCAATTTATGACCGTTCTCATTATATAAATTTAAATTCTTCGTTACTATTTTGATTGTACATCTAAATAATTTTAAATTTATTTCAATTATTAGTTTAGTATCGAAATTAAATTAAACAATTATAACTCAAATCTCTATATAATTTTGATAACTTAAAATTTTTGTCCAATTTGTTATCTATAATAATTAGTATACATTTCAAATGCATAATAAGTATATTTAAGCATAATGAGTTAAAAATAAATTAAATCAAATAACTAAACAAATTTATGAAAAAAAATCACAAAAACTGTAGAGTTTTCAAACGAGATCCATCTTGTATGCCAGTTTTTTATTTTTTATTTTTGCGGATTGTTTAAATTTTAGAAACTCATTTACATTTTAATATGATCCCAACATTGATAGGAAAAGAAACTTATTTGCAATAGTATATCTTGTAAGTTGTCACTCTTGTTTGCTTTTTGTGCGCATTAGCTAGAATTCCTGTTTTGCATTCTGCTTTTTCAAACCACAAATTATGTATGCTATTATGGTTTTCCCGATAATGACAGAACTAACACAAAGCACTCAAATAAAATACTTTTACCCCTCATTATTATTATGAATCATCATAAGTATAAAATAAATAATCCGTGCTTTAGTTTAAAAAAAAATTAAAATTCAAAATTAAATATGTATAAGTAGTTAATAATTAGAAGGTATGAATGATTTTAAATAATTATTTAGAGAGTATGAAAATTTAAAAATAAAAAAGAAACAAATTTATGAACAAGTAGAGAAAAAAATAAAAATTAAATAAAAAACATGAGAAATAAATTATTTTAAAAATTAAGGGACAAAATAATAATATTATAGCGGTGACTAGGGTTCACATTTTACTTTTGAAAATTTTATTTATCATCTATCTATATAATTATGTAAAAGTGAAAATAAGTTAGTTTTGTTATATTTTAATGGAGAGGGATTTTAATAAAAGGAATGATAAAGGAAGAGGAGAGGTAAAAATTTTGTTTGGTTGAGAAGAGGGGAGGAGAAAGATTTTGATAGAGAAAAAGTAATTCGTTTGTTATTTGGTTGAGAAGAAGGAATGATAAAGCAATTCTTTTCGATATTGATTTAATGAAAAAGGTACTAGCAATATATTTATTTTATCTTATTCCTAGTTTACAAAGGCAACATCATTTTCATTATATCAAAATGCATAAATTCAAAATGATCAAATTTTTCCTATAATAATAATGGTATGGTAGAAAAGAATATATATAAAAAAGTATTAAAAATAAATATAATCAAATTTTGTTGGTTTGATTTAGCTAAACTAAAAAAAAAGAATTAAAGTAATCAAATTTAATTGGTTTTAATTAAATTCTTTATGCCCTAAAAAATGTTATATTCATAAAAAAAATTATATTGTTATAGAAAATTAATATATATTATCAATAAATCAAATGTTAATAATTAATCATTATACTCTGCTTAGTGATGAAATTTGAAATAATATATGTAAGATTTTAAGTGCAAATTTTATTATCATCATTATAATTCTTAGTGATAAAAAAATATTAACAATATATTATATTATTCTATTTATGCTATCTATTTAATTTTTATTAACAATGTAAGGACTTACCATATTTTGTACACTTTACAGAATTTACAACTAGCAACGAAAATAAATACATTCAGTTCATGGATATACTATGTAACGACCCGCCTAGCCGTCGCACAACAATAACATCACACAGAATAGAGTATGCATATAAATAAAAACATATATACACATAGGTCTAACATGGGGCTCAACAAGTCAATATACAAAAAACATCAGCCTAACTACACTAGGTAGCTAAAAACAACAAAAACATCCGCTCATCTGCCAACTGCAGACCTACTACTATACTCCAGCCTATCCCTGCTCTGCTCTCATACACAGTATGATCATTGCAATCCAATCCACATGAAAACAGACAAGGGTAAGCTAATGAAAAGAATCATCATATATATATATATATAGGAGTTATAAACAGCTTCAACTTATCAGCACTTCATCAAATTCAACAATGTTGACACACAACACATAACAGCATACATCTACATGTTAGCAAAATCAACATCAAACAGCTTATGCGTTGTCACGCATTTCATCTAGGAGATCTCCTCTATTCTTAGTGATTTAACAGCTAAGCCTTACGGCCTACAACAGCTCAATCTTACGGCCTACAACAGCTCAGCCTTACGGCCTACAACAACTCAAGATCAACATTCAGCACAACACAACATAATAGCATTAACAACTTAGACAACATACAACTCAGCTCGGCTCAACAACATAAATCAACATAAGCATCATACAGCACAACTCAACGTTACATCATATAGCTTAAACATCATACGACATTAACAACATTAATCAGCATAATTATATAAACAAAACACCTTCGCGCCCGGCACAATAAGATTGCGTCCGACCTAGACCAACCAGAGAGCTCCAAAGCTCTTACGCGCCCGACGCAATACCAATTGCGCCCAGCGAAATAGAAGGTACAGACTCTCATGAGTCTCACAAGCCCAGCGTACTAAACCCGCGCTCGGCGTGAGTAAGGTAGAGACCTCGCCAAGGTCTCACGCCCGGCGTACTAATTGTGCCTGGCGCCACCCCTGGCAAAGACTCCCATGGAGTCTCAATGCCCGGCGAGATCGAATCATGCCTGGCGCCATGCCAGTACCCCAAAATGTTAAGTCACTATCTGATATCACGCCCAGTGCGGTTCTTCCATGCTCGGCGTGAGCCATCCAGGGGCTTCCATTCCCAAGCTCGCTCGATGCAACTTGCCTTGCGCCCGGTGTGCTTGATCAATGGAACTCTCTGATGAACACACGTCCGGTGCCAATAACTATGCCCGGCGCACTATCACACAACAACCCTCAAACTTCGAAAATTTCCCCCAAAACCTGCAAAATCAACCCGCTAAAGCACATGCAATCCATTCAATGAACCACATTATCATCAAACAACTCAAAAATCATTACTTTATCAACATGCAACCATCAACATCTAAAAACTCCAAATTTTCACCATTTTCCCAAAACCCCGAAAACAAGCAACACTCAAATCCGAACCTCATTCTCCAAGAAACAAACAGCTTTTGAGTTTCTAAACTCTCTTCCAAACAATCAGCAAGAATATAGCTTCACTTACCTCGGAGGAGAAGAATTTCCGAGCTTCCGGGAAGAGAAGGAGAAGAAGAAGATCAACGGAGAAGAGAGAAGTCCACCCGGCGCACTAGCTAGCTTCTAGTCAGCACCTACAACAACCAGGGGAATGAGAATCTACCACTTGAGCAATGAGAGTGGGAAAGAGATAGTGAGAATGAAAAGGAAATGAGAGTGGATGGGGAACTGAGAAGAGAAAAAGAGTTGCGGGTCTCACATACTAGTCATAATATATATAACTACTACCTAATATCATCATACATTCAGTTCATGGATATACTAGTCATAATATATATATATATATATATATATATATATATATATATATATATATATATATATATAACTACTACCTAATATCATCATACATTCAGTTCATGGATATCATCTGTCAACATCAAAATAAGTTCCATCAATAACCTATTCCTGTTATGCTTCCAAATCAAGTATGATTATCGTAGTCTAATCATATGGAAACATGCAAGGGTAACCTAGAATTCAAAGAATCAACATAATCAGTATAAAAGTAAAAACAATTATACTATCAACATAACAACCCAACATACTATGACACAATATCAACCTACAACTTTGAACACAATATAACATGTGTTCAACTTGAACAACATAATATCACACCTCAATTTGCAAGATAACAACACATCTTGTAATAAGTCAACATCGCATATGAACAATACAACTCAACCAACACAACAATTATATACGTTGTCACATATTTCAACTAGAAGATCTCTTACAAAACACGTGAGTAGTCCAAGTGACTTGATCCTACATGCAACACAAGATTTTGTATATACTCAAATTGGCTCATTGCACCTAAAATTCAAGAAAATCCACAACATGCAACACAAGATTTTGTATATACTCATCATTCTTAACACATTTCCAACAAAACCAACAACATGCAACCAAGATTTAATCAACAATCATCTAAATCTTCCCACATGTTCAAGAGACCCAAAAACATCCAACATGTAAGAAATTTAGCAACACACTTAACAATTTAGATGTAATTCAACAACATACAATAACCAACTCAATAAATATTTCAGTTCTAGTTTCTCTTATCTCAACTCGAAGCAAAAGAGGAAGAAGAAGGCGGCTCCACTTCGTAAGACTCTCCAAAACTTTGATTTTCAACCACGTGCTTCGAATCAACAACCAACTATTATCTCTATGCACTAGGGAGGCCTGAAAAGTAGAAGAAAATGATTAGAGCTTCAAAGTTTCTCTCTCTATTATATTTCTAAGTTTTTTTAAGAACTAAATTTATGAAACTCAATTTTAAACATAAATCTTATATACTACCTCCACTCAAAATCAAATTGTGCTTCTATCCAGAGAAAAATCCTCAATTACCTAAAAACTCATTAAAAAAAATTCATGAATTCTATAGTTTCTCAACACCAAACATAAATTAATCATAACAACACGTAATAAAATAATAAAATAAGATCAACAATAATTTTTAAAATTCACAATGTTACAAACAAAAGTTATATTCATCAAAACTATCTTAATGCTTATATTTTTATATTTTTAAAATGACATCTTTTTAGAATTAGTTTAAAAATATTAAAAGAGCTTATTTATTTAAACAATAAAATAAATCATTTAATAATATCTTTCTCAAACATAAAATCAATTTTATTAATTTTAAAAAATTAAAGGTCAAAGATTTCATATTTTAAAATTTTATTATTTCCATATTACAGCTTTTATTTCATATCAAAATTGTCGGCTGCTTGCCATATGCGTAGAAGCCCTCTGTCTTGCCTCTTTCTTCTGGAAGAAAGAAGATTAACTAAAAAAATTTCAATTAAAGTTTTTTATTTTCATAAACATCCCCTTTTGACAACATTTTTTTTTATATTAATGTATCTTTTCCTATACATAATCATATTCGAATAACATTATTATTATAAGTGATAAAACTAATAACTCAATTTATCACTCAATCGCAAATTAACTCCAAGACGCCACCATGTTCAAGTAACTTTGAAACACCATCATTTCTTTGGCATTAGTTATGTGGGGTCGAAAATCTCTTATGGTTTGAATTAAGTCAATAATTATATTGGGAACTGCCCAAGTTCTAAAGACCTTTTTTACACATCGCTTTCACTAATGGCCCAAACTTTTGCCATAAAAGAAAAGTTAATGGCCCAACTTTTTATTTTCTATCCTAAGCTGTGATCAACTAAGTCGTTGTCTAGCTTATCAATAAAATATTTGTACTTTTATATCTTTACTCATATAAACTAATGTTATCCAAATCTTGATGTGTTTCTACCTTGCATTTTTTCCTGCTTTTAAGGTGGTGTACTGTGACATTGTCCTCGGATTCTCATATCCTCTTTATTTGATTACGATGGTCATCAAATACAAGTTGCTATTTATATATATCGTCGTGGGATTACGTTTATGAAGAAATTTTCGCTTTTTTGCATGGAAGTAATGCAACAACTCACTTGTATACCGCACATGAAAAACAAATTACTTTTTGTTTATAATATGAATGCTCTTCTCTGGCAGTTTTTTCACTGAATTCGTTTTTCACTTTTATATTTTTTTTCATGCCATGAAATATCTATGGCTAATACAAAGACTTACCTCTTCATATGTTTGACAGGTATTGAATAGGTTGATTCTAGACATTTCATTCCAACCAGAGTTTTCTGTATTTTCAATGGTTATGATTTGAACTTCAACAACTTAGATAAATGAAATGAGTATCTCACATTCACGTCAATTTAAGTTGATTTTTTTTTTGCATTTTTATGTGCGTACAATTGATAAGTTAAAAAAAATTATGGATTATAGACATTGCAATATTATATTATTATCATTATACATTTGACACTTTTTCTGTCTATTTGTTTTTATCATATTTATTATTTCTCTCTTGTTCTATATGTATCTTCACGTTTAGATTTTGTCCCAAAAAGTGTCTACCAAATATGTATATATTTTAAAAAGTTAATACGTAGATCTTTCTCGTTTCAATCGTTTGAGCTGCACTTATTAGAGTGAGGCAATTTGACAAAACAAATGCTTAAAGTAAATCCTATTTTAACGAAAAGAAGTCAAGAGAGATTTAGAAAAAGAAAAAAAAAAAGTAACGGAAAACAAAAAAGGTACTAGATGTAATAAATAATACGAGGAGAAATAAGGGGAAAAAAAGAAAAATAAGTAAAAGTAGGATGGAAGAGAAAGTAAATCTAATAAGTTGCTATAGTTGTTAGGTACCTACACTCATACATCATGATTCATGAGAATTATTTATATAACATGGAAAACTGTCTAATAATAATCACAATATTACGATTGAGATTAATCTTTAATTTGGTGAGTTAGAAAAAATACATAGCAAGAATTTTTTTTCCTTCTGTAAGTTATTATTTTAACAAGTTGAATTTTTTTTAAAGTTTTAGTGTTTTTCATAATCAATTAAAATTGCTTGTATTGCTAGAATGTTTTGTGTTTTACACAAAGTAAACCTCCAATTTGGTCATTGAAAAATGATAGAGGTAATCGATAGGTTTTAAAAAAAAATTAACATTTGGGAAACTAAATTTTAACTTTATTATGCAAGTTAATTCTATGGTTATATTCAGTTATTGACTATTAATTTCTTAAACAATTAGTAATTAAGTGTAAAATTGACATCTATTCTCTCTCTTAGTTGGTTATTCTCTCTTATAATTGTTGGGAAAGATAACAAATAATAATAATTAAGCATAAGTAAAACTCAATCTCCTTTTTTCCTGTATAAATAATAATAGGCTCTGAAAGTAATAAGATAATTTTTGCAAGATGCACAAAATCGAAAAGTATAAATCAACTAACACCAAATTTTAACATAAGAAAATCCTTAATGTGAAATAAACATTCACCGCACCTAGTCTAGTAAAAATTCTACTAATAATTAATGGGTACACCACAAGTCTTTCTGAAACCATCAAAGATCACTGAAAATAACTCACAACCAATATGGTGGATAACAATAGAAGAAAACTTTCAAATGAGTATCTAACCAACAATAGAAAAGAAAGAAAATACATAGAAATGTACTAGATATTTCTTCTCCAAATTTGATTGCTCCATTCTTTCTCATGGAATTTTTTCTCTTCTCTCTATTTTACGAAGAGACACAAAGGACATAGATGCACACACTTCTCTCTGAATTTTCCTTCTTCTAAAAGGTTGATCTCACATACTAAGAGTCACTACAATTAATGCTAATATAATTAGCATTTTGGGTTTTTTTTTTATTAAAGTCAACGTGAGCTAAATAAATTGGTGACCCACTTGACAATAATCATCTAATATGGATCAACCTATAAGATTTTGGTACTTTTCAATCAACACTAAACATTTTTTCATGTTTAAATATTCTAGTCATGGGTGATTTGATTAAAATGGAAGGTTGTTGTTGGATTTTGTAGGATTTTGTGTAATTGGATTTTTCATTGGTTTTTCACTTGTCTATCACTATTGTGCATTGAGGGTTTCTACACATACACATCTCTCCACTCTAAAGATATTGCAACGTGTTTATATAAATCTACTTAATTTGTAACTATTGCATGTCAATTGGAAGAGAGAATAGATATTAATCTAATACTGAACTGTTGATTATTGAAAAAAACAAATAGAATTAGAAACCAGGTATAATAGAATCACTAACATGCATAGCAAAATTAAAATTTAGGGATCTTAATGTAACGTAGTAAGTTGTTTCAGAAGGCCCAAAAGCCCAATATGGGTGATTTAGTAGCCCAGAACGGGTCGTTCCCAAACTGGAACGGGCCGTTCCATACTACTAAATTGACTTGAAAATTGTAGTTGAGAACGGGCCGTTCTGGAGGGAGAACGGGCCGTTCTAAACCCCAAAACAGGCCGTTCTAGATGAGTCCGAGAATGGGCCGTTCTGATTTCAGAACGGGCCATTCTGCATGTGATTTTTGCACATGGGGAAGGGGTGCAGAATGGGCTGTTCTGGATTCGGAACAGGCCGTTCTGGCCACTCCGGAACTTCTATAAATAGGGGTTTCCACTTGAGGATAAAGTGAAGTTTTAGAGAGAAGGACTCTGGGTTTGTGAGCTCTTTTCTCTCCTAAATTTCTTTGTATGATTCTTTTTCTCCTATAGAGCACTAATGTCTTCTGTCTTTTCTTGAAATTTAGACTAGAAAGCTTGCTTTGGGAGGATTGAAGTTCCGGGTTGAGCTTCGGAAGAGAATTCTACTTCTTTTCAGTTATTGACTATTTTGAGCCAATCTTCAGGTGAGGGAAGTTAGAATGTTTATTGTTTAGGTTGCATGTGAGTTTAGAAACTCAATTGATGCATGAATGTTGAGAATCCATAGATGGATTGAAGAAAATCTCATTTTTAGGGTTTTGAGAAAAAAGAGGATTTTGATGATTTTGATGCTTAGGTTGGATGCATGTGAGATTTAAGTTTATTTTGAGTCGTATGGAGCCTATGCATTGTGTTTTTGTGTTTGCATGTGGTTGGGTGAGAGTTTTTGAACTCTCTGAGTGGGATTAGGCTAGGCGCAGGTTGAGCGCACCAGGCGTGGAAGAGCTTAGGGCTCTCGGGTTGGATGTTGGGTCAGGCGTGATTTGGTTGCGTCAGGCGTGGAGACTCTTAGGAGTCTCTGTCTCAAGGACACCGAGCGTGAGTTGAAAGTGCCGGGTGTGGATGAGTTTTAGGACTCTCAGGTTAGTATTAGGCTAGGCGAGCTCAGGCTGCACCGGGCGTGAATATGTTTATGAATGAAATGATGCTAATTCATGTTTAAAGTTGAAGTTTTAGATCATGTATGTATGATATATGATATATGGTGAGGTGTGATTCATATGTATGTTTTGTGATGATACGTATGAATGTTTGAATATGATATGGCATGAGTATATGTTCATATGTGTATGATTATTGATCATAATGGTGGGTAGACCATGTATGATGTATGATGCATTATTGCATGTGATGTCTTATGACATGTGTATGATTATTGATCATAATGGTGGGCAGAACATGTATGATGTATGATGCATAATTACATGTGATGCCTTATGGCATGAGTCTAGCCTAGGACTTGAGAAGAGGAAAAATATTTTTGAACTAGAAGAACTCACATAGAGTCTCTTGAGAGTGGTGCTTGGATAAGCCACTAATATATGAGAGTGGTGCTTAGGGAGACCACTGGATTTGGGAGAGTGGTGCTCAGGTAGGCCACTGGGTTGGGTGAGTCTCCTCTAAGTCCTTAGCTAGTGTTGGAGCGGGGTATGAGGTTGAGGGTTATTCCCTTAACCAGTTACTCGGGAAGGTGCGTGGATCCTTGCGGATAGTCGGTGGGCGAACTCCACAATTGACTTGGTTATGCATGCCAAGGTCGTGGTAAGCCTGTACCCAGCTGTGTTATACCTGACGGTGGATCTGGACTTCCAATTGTGTAAGTAACATCATCCGAGTAAAACCCGAGTGAGGATTATATCCTGTTTAGCTGTGGCCGAGCGGGCGCATTGGGCGTGAAAATGGTTGGGGTGGTTTCGGTAGGATGGGATGTCACTTATACAGCTCTATTGTTAGGGAGATCTCCTAGGTGTATGCGTGATGACACATTAGATGATTGATATGCATTGATATCTGTCATGAGATGCATTTATTGCATGATTATTAATATGATGAAGTGTGGTGTTTGACTTCATGATTTGTGGATTGTATTTTATGCATGAGTAGTATTGGATAAAGTGTGTGGTTTAACTCTATGAACATTATTGATAGTTGGATGATGTGTAGTATAGATTTTATTCTGTACTTGTATGATTGGTTTTGAACTCTAGCTTACCCTTCTGATTCCATGTGGTGGGACTGCAATGATCATACTTGGTATGGGAGCAGGTCAGGGCTAGCTTGGAGTTGAGGTGACCGTTGCGAGACGGGGAGTTTGATCCTTGTGTTAGAGTTATCATTTTGGGTAACGATTTTGTTTGTGCTTGACCGGCACTAGGGAATATTATTTTTGGGATGAATGTACATATATGGCGTTCTATTTTGTATTTATGAAATTTAGTTATTTTTATTCTTATCTATACCTGTATGTATGAGTTATCCAACTTAATATTTCTCTTAGTTTACTAGTAGTAGTGCGATTCCACTAAGTGTAGAGACCATGGCGGGTCGTTACACTTAATGTCATAAATTTTTTAAAAAAATTTATTAGTCACATATCCCATTTTCTAAAGACCAAATTAGAAGTTTACCCACCTAAGAATGGAGCTTGTTCCATCACTTTGCCCGAATGTTTTAGGGATGTAAAAACGTAGTGGTATTTGTGTGTTGGGCGTGGCGATATAGGCATAATGGCCATTGATATGAATGTAACCATTTGAAGGGTCGGGTTCTTTAATTTATTATGATTTTGGTTGTTGGATCTAAAGAGAGGAAATTGCACATCTTGTGCTTTTGCTCTTGTATCTTGTTATAATATATATTTTGTCTTTCTAAACTAAAATTATTTAAAATGAAAAAATTAATTATTTTTTTCTTATTTTTTTTCTTATTTTTTTTCTTTTTATTTATTTTTATCTTCTCTATTTTTATATACTTTATTTTTTATTTTTTTCTTTTCAACTTATCAAACACATCGTATTATTTTAGAGTTATAAGATGATTTGGGGGAGGAGCTTAAGAGGTAGAGTGATAAGGTGGTGTGGAGTCAACTAATATAATATTTTAATACCTAATATTTGTCTATAATAAAATATATATATATATATATATATATATATATATATAGTATTTTTTCCTATATGTTAGAATGGGACAAGATGGGATATATAAGTTATGTTTCCTGTTTAATGAAATTAAAAGGGAGAATAGAACAGGACACATGATTAAAATAGTGGAACACTTTTGTTTCCTAAAAAAAGGTGGAACCAATTGGAATGAGACAAGAAATTTTATTAAATATTTTTTAATCACAAAATTATCACTCCTTATCTTTATAACTCTTTTACCATACACCCAACTAAAAAACAAAACCCTTATCGTAATCATTTTTCGTCCGGCATTGTTTGCTGCTCTTTTTCCCTTGCACTGTTTGTTGCTCCCACTACATACAAGGACAAAGCAGGTTTTTTGTTCTCTTTTGTTGTGCTATTTGCATCATTGGAATTTTTTTCTTTGCTATTTGCATCATATAAATTACTGATCATTTAAATTACTATCGTTTGTTAATAAAGAGAATGTTGGACCCATTTAAATCAAATCAATGTTGTTATAACATACAATGGTGGCTCAAAGCTTTGCACATCCCCAACATGAACATGAATTGGTTTCGGGTGAACTTAAAAAGTTGAACTTAACTTGTGCTAGTTGAATTGAAGCAACTATTAGGATTGCAAAATGTCCTACACTTACAAGACTATTTCTAGATGCAAGGAGAGGATCGAGCAAAATTTGTTCATAGGGTGCTTATGGTTTGAAGCATACAACACTACAAGGTTTTATTTTTATTTATGGTACTTTGTTTTATTTCCTACGATATTGAAACTTGATGTTTTATTTTATTTTTGAACATGAGAACAATGTCATTATTTGAAACTTTACAAGTAAAATTTTTTTATATAACAATAGTCATAAAATAGCAAATGTGAAAAATATTCTATTCTGTTATATTTATTTTTTTATATTCAGCCAAACATTAAACGGGATAGGGATATATATGTAATTAAACATAATGTTATGTTCTGTTCAACCAGCACCAAACGTAGAATAGAACACATGTTCCGTTTTATTTTGTTTTTACCAAACACATTATAAATATATTATTGTTCTGTTTCATTCCATTCCGTTTTGTTTTATCCTGTTCCACAACCAAACGTTACATAAGAGTTATAGAGTGATAAGGTGTGTGGATTCAAACTCTCCTAGAGTCAACTAACATAATATTTTAATACCTAATATTTGTCTATAAATATATATTTATATATATATATATAAAATATTTTCTCCTGTTTTTTCTTAAATCAATTAATTATATTTTTATTTTATTTATTACATATTTTTACTTACCTATTTATTTTCACTATATTTTTTTTTATATATATCTTTCTTCCCTAGTAATCAGACCCTTAGGGAGACTAATAGGTAGGAATTGCACTTGTGTATCGCCAAGAATAGTGAAAACTATGAGATTATATTGATTGGTGGTGGTTTTAATTAACCTCTTATTGTTTTTTTTCCTGTGACTTGTGTATATTAATGTGGTGGTTGTTTTGTTGATTATTTTATAAATGTTTTTTCTCTTTGGAATGTCAAAGGTTCAGGAAATATTATGCCAAAATTTTGGTTGTTGAACAACGAAAAATGCTATGATACATGCATGTTCTATGGAATCGAAATAAAAGTTTTCACCACCCATTTTTCCTTGTGAATAGGGGTGTGCAAAAAATTCAAATTGATCCGAACTGATCCATAACCGATCTGATTCATATTGAAAAATCTGATTCATTTTGAAAAAAAATCCGAACCGAACCACTATATAAAACCGGTTCAGTTATCCGATCCATTTTACAAAGTGGATCGGTTCGGTTTAGTTTTTTAAAAAAACTGATCCATATATGAGTGTTTACGGTGGAATTAGATTTACAGATTCTTTTTATTCGAACTAGCACACGAGAAGTGTTTCAATTTAGGTATTTGACGTGTTTTTACAAAATGAAATGCAGAACGAGAGATGGAGCAGAAAGCTTCAATGATTAATTGTTTCCAAGTATTCATCAATAATTAACAAGTAATAATTTTCATGTACATAAATACTCAGATGAACAGAATGAACAATGGATATATTTGCAACACAGATCATGGTTCACTTTGCATAATGTTCAAGTATTACACTACCAGCAATCTAAAACTACGTGATTAAAGGAAACAAAGAAGACTACACTAATCCTAATCCTAAAAAGAGAAAAGAAAAGTGGTCGAGAAGTAGTCATACCCAAAAACGATTCCTTGCACGAAAGCCATATGCGCAGGCGGTGAGTGCTTGAGAGTTCAGTTCAAGTATGAGTTTTCCGACCTTTGTGAAAGGCTATGCTTCTTCTATTTATAGAGACTCTCGAGAGTAGTTATCTTTCGTATGCATGTGTCGTGGGCTCGTAACCACTATCCACTACGTAAAATACGTGGCTTAGAAAGTAACTTCCTCTAACCGTTCTTCCCACGTGTTTTATTTCCTTGATCCGCACTTTAATAACCACCTCGGTGTAACCCTAAGAAATCTTCGATAACTTCTCTACTTCTTCAAGCATATCATTTTTTTACTCGAAACAATTTTTTTTTTCGATCTCGAACATCTGTTACTGTCAGGTGTCTTGACATTATATTGTTTTTCGAGGAATCTCATGTAATATTTCGACTCATGTAGCTTTCGAGTAGGCCAAACAAATGCCCCCTAGGAATTCAATCTTGGTGAGCATACCTATCCTGCGATGAGAGAGATTCGAATTCCTATCTAGAATCATTTTCTGATTTCTCATTGAATTGCTTAAATAGTGACTTTATATTTCTTCGATGAAAACCTACTCTGATCCATATTTAATGCAAATGACCGTTTGATGGGACATTGATTGTCTTGACGGCGCGTGCTCACACTACTCCATAAATTTGTTTTTGAGAAAAACGTTTTGGCGGCTGTTATGAATATTCAAATTAAAATTTGAATTAATTTGGTAAGCCCGTTTCACCTCAGGCCCATCAATGCGTTAAAACTCTCTTTTTACCTTAGGGTAAAAATCACCTCATCACTTTCTTCGCCTACAAGCTTTCTCTCATCTCCCTCTTGCGCTTTCTGGTTCTTGGTGCTTGCCATTCTTGTTCTTCTTGGAATCACACCTTTCTCTAACTCTGAATATTATCATGGCCTCTTCTGCTGCGTCTACCTCTGTCGCCATAGCCTCAGTGGTTTCTCCTACTGCTGCCTCTACATCGTCTCCTATCTTGGCTACTGCAACATCTCCTACCATGGCCACCGCAACCACCCTGGCCATTGCAACCTCTACTCAGACTGTTCCATTACTGATGGCCAATGCTCAAGTGTGCAATGTCAAAGACGGAGATGATACTTTCGTTCCCATTCCAGGCATGGAAGAGGCAAGCCTTAAGATCTTCTAATCCCAGGTACTTCTTCCTTTCTCTCTTGAGAATGGTAGCGTCCATGCTTTCTTAGGACCCTTCACTGGTCAGAACAAGAAAAAATTTGGTAATACTTTACTGCCTGAGGACCCTTCTACCTATCCTTTCATTCATTCTGCTGAGATTGATTTGTCATTGTTTGGGCATACCACCAAGATCTTTAGGGATTTTCCTCCCACTAAGGATAGGCACTTAACATGGTTAACTCGTGTAGAAAATTCGATGCACTCTAAGTGGGTAAAAACTGGTATTTCTGAATTCATTCAGTTGGCTAAGTTTTGATTTACATTTCTTCGACCCTCAAATGCTTTTTTCTGCTATCTTATTTTGGAATAGAGAAACTCGAGCATTCGAATTCCCTTGTGGTTTTGTATGTCCTACCCTGCTTGATATTGCTGCTATTACGGGATTAACACCTACTGGGGAGAGGTTTTATCCCGATCTTTTCGAGGAAGAAATTTCGATTAAGGAAACCTCGATATCTTGGGACAAGAAAACCTACTTGGCCTTTATCACTGCTCACATGGGTCAGGCCAATACCCTTGTCTCGACTTCAGAACACATTGCTTTCTTGATGTATTGGCTTTCTGCCTGTGTATTTTGTACCCCCTCTCTCCAGGTTCCCAAGTACTACTATATCTTGGCTCAAGCTTTGCATTTAGAAAAGAAAATTTGTTTAAGTAAACTTTTGTTAGCTTCTCTCTACACCTGTCTCGATGAAGCTTCGGAAAGTCTTTCCCGTGAATCAGGTCCTCGTAATCTCTCTGGACCACTCTGGTTGCTTCAATTGTGGCTTAACGCAATTTTCAAGAAAAGACTTTCTTTGACTTCATCTTTTACCCCAACGTGTGCCCTCGAAGGAGCCCGTCTGACTACCTTTACTCCTTCCAAGCGTTCAGTCGTCAATTTCGCGAGGTATATTGATGCTATTCTTGGCTTTATGGAATTCAATGATGACTTGGCTCCATTCATACGTACTACTTTGCTAGGTCCACCTTGGCTTCGACAAAATAACCATGTTGGAAACATAACCCCAGACTCGATTGAGATGTGGTTTGGGTTCCTTTCTTGGGACGTAATAATCTCTGGGATGAGACAAAAGAATGTTAGGATCTATCCTTATCAACCACAGCTTTTCTCTCAACAATTTGGTCTGTGTCAGATGAAGCCCCTTCCTCTTCGACGAAAAGAAAGCATTGACGCTGATATTTGTGTTGAGACTGGGAATTATGAGGAAGTTTTAGAGTTTATTCTACGTCCCGACAAAAAACTTAAGCTCACCCCATGCAATTTCTCTTCTTCCTTCTTAGTTTCGAAGTGCTATCTTCGATGGTGGTGTCATTATTATGTAGATAAACTTCTCAATTTTGATGCTTTTTTGAAGAAGCTGATCAATTCCCCTCTTTTTTCGCAGGGCCCGAAACAATCAGGTACTTACAAGAACCAAACTATTATTTATCAATTCGAGCAATTTTTTAAAGTTTGTTATCGGCCTGACAACATTGGTCGAACCATCTTCGATGCATCCGTCTCTTTATCAAAAATGGTACAAAGGAACATCCGCTCGAAAAAGGTGATTAATCCTCGAGGAAAAACTGATTTCGAAAAATTTTGTCCTAAACATATACCCCCTTCTTCCAAATGCTCTTTTTGGTCTAGTTAAACATTTATCTCGCCCTCCTTGGGTAAAGACACTCGACCCACTTTACTTTGAGCGTAAAGAGGTCCCTGTAAAGAATTGAGTTACCTATGCGAGATGTTCCCTGTACGATTTTCCTCGAAGAAGATGGTGGCCATTGTGTTAGGTCGATAATACCAATCCTCCCCCTGGTAAATACTCTTAACTGAGAAATTTTCTCGAACCTCATTTGACACTTATCTCATCGTTGATTTGTATTATGTAGCTTCTATCCCTCAACGGGTCCCTCAACATGCTGAAGAGACTCCCAATTGGGAAAGCGATGAAGATGAAGATAAGGGATCTTCATTGAAAAGTCAAAAGAGGAAGACTGCTTCTGACAAGGTTTCACTGCGCTCCAAGGTATCACTCTTTTTGATCTTTCCTTTTGATTAACTTTTGGATTCGCGAGTTTGCATTCTTTTCCTAATACTTGTTGTATTTTCAGGGCCTCAAAACCTCTAAAAAACAAAAGGCTGATTCATCAAGTACTAAAACTGTGAGTAACTTAATCTTGGTTGTACATTTCGTTTATCTTTCAATCCTAACTCTTTTCATTTCAGGTTTCGACTACAAAGAAACAAGACAAAGGAAAGGGGAAACTAGTGAATCCTCATCCCAAGAAGACTCAAAAGCCTCCTATTGAGAAGCTTCTCAAGGATGCTATGAAATCAATCCCTAAGGTATTTTCGTTTTTGATTTCGATCAAAATTCCATGTTTCTTTGACTTTTCGACTTTTCTAAGATCCATACTTATCACAGGATGTCGAGATCATCCATATTGACTCCTCTCACGAAATGTCCAGAGATATTCCTCCTACCGGGGAATCTCAACAGGTTCAATTTTACTCTACCTTTAATTTTTATACCTCTCCTTAGTCTTCTTTTAATTTCATCATTTGTTTGCAGTTGGCCACTCCTCAACTCAATGTTGGTGAGATGGCTTCTATTATGGCTTCGATAGAGATTCCTCCTCAAGTTGAGGAGGAAAAAGTTCCCCAATCGGAGCCCCTTGCGAACATGGAAACTCATCAATCTTCGCAAGGTGACGCTCCTTCTTTCGAGCTCAAACCTCTCTTGAGTCCCAACAAGGGTATATCTCTTTTAACTTTCCACTCTTTTATGGCTCTTAACGAAACTATCTCACATTTTTTTTTGTCTTTTCTTGCAGATTCGATTGAGTCTCCTAAGCCTTTCACTGCTTCTCCTTCGACCTAGGGCGGTGTCGAATCCTCTGTACAGGCACTTTCCTCAATCCCTTCAACTGACTTGGACTTGATGAGTTTTTTCAATGAAGATGATGAGGATATCAACAGTATTTTTGATGTTCTCGACAACTGGACGAGCGCTCCTTCTGGCTCGGAAAAAGAAAAAGAAAAAATTGTTGAACAAGTTCCTGAGACAAACCCGTCTTTTCAACCTTTGCTTGAATCCTTCAGGTTAAAGGCCTACGTAGATGACCTAGATCAGGCCTTCCTCGACCCAAAATTCAAGATCGAAGTTGGACAGATGGTCGAAGATTTGCTCGCTTATTCTGACCTTCCTCCTGCAATCCAAGTAGAGCTGCAAGAGTTTATCAAGTTTTTCACTCTTGCTTCGGACCTTCGATCAGAGTGGTCTACCACTTTTCAAGAGGTAGCTCAAATTGAAGTGGAAAGCGAGGGTGATCGTGCCAAGCTCAAAAACTTCGCGAGGAGTTGCTCTCCATCCAGAAAGCTACTAAGAAGATGATCCCCGCTCTAAAGAAGTTACAACAAGAGGAAGTTGATTGTACTGCATCGATCGAAGCCTTGCATCATGAGTTGAATAACCTCCGCTCGAAAGAGGCTACCTTAAAGGTCCAAAGTCAAGAGGTTATTCAACGTCAAAAGAATTTGAAGGATGAGGGCAAAGTGGTCTCCTCCAGACTTGCAAAGACCTTGGAGCACAAGAAATATCTGGAGAGTCAGTGTGCTGCTCGAAGACAGAGTTTGGATGAAGCTTATAATGCATTTAAAGATTTCAAGTCAAAGTTCTGTAATAATTAATTTTTTGAACATTGGTTTTTTAATATTTCTTTGGTTTATATTGGACATATACTCTGCTATTCTGCTTTTTTATGAAAGCACTTTAGGTATTTTCCATTAATCACTTTGCTCACATTCGAATCTATTTCTCTAATCACGTATGCATTTTTCGAATATACTTGCTCGATTATAAAAGGTCCTTCCCAATTAAAAGACAACTTGCCTAAATGTCGAGATTTTTGATCCATGGGAAGAATAACTTTCAACACTAAGTCCCCAACTCGAAAACGCCGCGCTTTGACTTTCTTGTTATATGTTTTCTCAATTCTTTCTTTTTGTTGAACCATATTTTGTAATGCTAACAACCTTTCTTCCTCCAAAGATATTAACTCGTCGTACATTAAATTCCAGTAATATTCGATGGGCAAATCATTTTGTTTCTGTATGTGAATTGATTGCAAATTAATATCTATAGGAAGAATAGCCTTCTGCCCATACACCAATTTATATGGGGTAGTTTTTGTGGCATCTCTTGGTGAATTTCTGTAAGCCCATAGTACTTGAACAAGGGTTTCGTGCCAATTTCGAGGCTTGTTCGAGATATGCTTCTTAATCAGACTGATAATAAGTTTATTAGCAGCCTCTACTTGTCCATTTGCTTGTGCATAATATGGTGTTGAAGTTATTAACTTAATTCCTCTTGATTGAGCATATTGAGCAATTTTTTGACCTGTGAACACTGTGCATTGATTTGTGGTAATTGTTTGAGGAATCCCAAACCTTGTTATAATATGATCTTCGACAAAATCAATTATGTCCTTTTGCTCGACTTCTTTTAAAGGAATAACTTCAACCCATTTTGTGAAATAATCTATGGCAACTAATATGTACTTATGATTTTTCGAGGAGGGTGGATGTATTTGCCCTATTATGTCAATTGCCCAACCTCGAAATGGCCAAGGCTTAATGATCGAATGCAATTCACTTGCAGGTACCATTTGTATTGGTCCATGTTTCTGACATTCCTCACAACTTTTTGCGAATTCGATACAATCTTTAATCATAGTTGGCCAATAGAAACCCTTCCTTGATAAGGTCCATTTCATCTTTTAACCTGCCCGATGTGCTCCACAAATACCTTTATGTACTTCTGCCATAGCTATATAACCTTCATGACTCCCAAGGCATTTAAACAAAACTCTGTCGAAACCTCTTTTGTATAATTCATTATTTAACAAGACATAATTGAGGGCTTGGAGTTTGATTTTCCTTTCGACTTTTGTATTTGGATTTTGCAAGTACTCTATCAATTCGTTTCTCCAATCTTGTTGACTCGAGGAGCTGACACTTAGACTCCCTAGCTGACATATCTATTCATTTTGCGTATGAATCAAAGAGTCGAGACATTCTTTACTTACTTTATGCCCTGACGCCACCTGAGCCAACTCATTTGCAATTGTATTCGAGTGCCGAGAAACATGTTGTAAACCAACCTCATCAAACACATTTAATAGTTGTACAGCTCGAGCTTTGAATTCGAGCAGTTTCTCATTTAAACATTTATACTCTTGAGTCAGTTGTTTAATGACGAGTTGTGAATCTCCTCGAATTAACACATTTTTAGCACCTAACTCTTTGAGAATTTCGAGTCCAGTTATGAGTGCCTGATATTCAGTTTCATTATTCAAGTATCCTTTATTTGTTTTGAATGATAACTTAGTTGGAATTCCTTCAGGAGAAATGATTAACAAACCTATCCCAGTGCCTAATTCATGTTTCGAGCCATCGAAAAATAATTCCCAAGGCTTAGTGGTTAAGTAATCAACTTCCTCAGTTTCTTTCGAGTGGTCCGCAAGAAAATTTGCAATTACTTGTCCCTTAGTTGCTTTTAATGGCTCGAAAGTTAATGAATATTCAGTTAACGCAAGTGCCCATTTTTCAATTCGAGAATGTAAAACAGGTTTACACAACATATACTTAATCACATTACTTCGACAAAATATTACAACATCACAAGGTCTAAGATAATACTTCAACTTTGTACAAGCAACATAAAGACTTAAACATAATTTCTCTAAAGGAGTATATCTAGTTTCTGCTCCTACTAACATTCGACTTAAATAATAAATGACTCTCTCGATGCCATTATCATCATCTTGCGCCAGCATGCCCGCAATAGTCGAATCACTAGCTGAAATGTACAACTTCAGTTGCTTTCCTTTAGAGAGTGGTGCAAGCACTGGAGGATGAGCCAAATAAGCTTTGATTTCCTCAAACGCCTTCTGGTGTTCTTCATTCCATCAAAATTCTTACTCCTTTTTCAGACGCAAAAGAGGAGAAAACACTTTAGTTTTGCTAGACAAGTTCGATATAAATCTTCTCAGAAAGTTTACTTTACCTAGGAGAGATTGAAGTTCTTTTTTGTTCGATGGAGGTTTAGTCTCCATGATAGCTTTAGTCTTGTTCCTATCCACTTCGATCCCTTTCTGGTGTATGACAAATCCCAGAAACTCTCCCGCTGTAACACCAAAAACACATTTTAGTGGATTCATTTTTGAACCATGCTTTCTCATTCTCTCGAAAGACAATTTTAAATGGCATAAATGATCCTTCTTTTGTTTCGACCCAACAATTATATCGTCAATATACACTTGTACAAACTTACCAATTAAATCATGGAATATTAAATTCATTGCCCTCTGATAAGTGGCACCTGCGTTTTTCAATCCAAATGGCATCATCACCCATTCATAGACGCCTAAAGCACCTGGACATCGAAAAGTAGTTTTCGATACATCACTAGCTGCAATATAAATTTGGTTATATCCAGAATAACCATCAAGTAAACTCATAATTTCATTACCTGCAGCGGCATCTATCATAGTTTCAGCAATGGGCATTGGATACTCATCCTTGGGGGTTGCTGTGTTGAGATCTCGAAAATCAATGCATACCCTGAGTTTTCCATTCTTCTTGATAACAGGCACGACATTCGATATCCACTCAGCATATCTTGAAGTTCTGATGAACTTTGCTTTTAGTAATCTCTCGATTTCTTCCTTGATCTTCTCGATTACTTCAGGAGCGAACCTTCGAGGACTTTGCTAGACAGGTTTCTTTCCAGGAACCATGGGTAGCCTATGTTCTACCAAACCTCGATCTAATCCCGACATTTCATCATAATCCCATGCAAAGAAGTCTTTATATTCATGCAAAACTCGAATTAATTCCTCCTTCAGTTCTCCTTGTAAGAGCTTGCTAACATAAGTAACTTTCTTATTTTCGACAGTTCCCAAATTAACCTCTTCGAGTGGGTCTTGAGATTCTAGCTTATGTTCTTCATTGGTTTCTCTTTCGAATCCCAATGGCGAATCGTCGAAAATACAATCTAATGTGAACTCTGACTCTTGCTTTTTATCTTCTTTCAAAGTTCCGACCTCTTGGTCCATTCTGTCCTCTGTTTTTTTATTTTCTTTTTCCTTTGCGACCCCTTGGTCCTTTCAATTTTTCATTGTTTTTTCTTTTTCTTCGGTCTTTTCGACCTTGAGGTCCACTTGTTCTTTTTTTGTTTTTTGTTTTTCTTCGGCCAAAGTGGTCGTGCTATTTTCATAAATCTCAACTTCATTCGAAATTACTTCCTTCTCTCGACCTTCCTCGGTCATGTTGGTCGTTCGATCGGCCATGTAGGCCGATATTCGAGCTAAAAAGCTCAAATAAGGATCTTCATCCTTCATTCTTCAATTGGAGCCGAATCTTTCTCGGCTCGAATCACAAAACCTTGTTTCACATCCCAGCAGAAAATTTTCTTAACCCCCTCTTCTTCATCTATAACTCCAGCATTTTAGGCATAAAAAGGCTTGGTCTTTGCAAATGCAGTTAATTGTTGATCTGCAAAGTACATACCTACCTCATATTCCTTTTGGTCCGCATCGAGCACTTCCAAACCTTCGTCATCATTCCAAAAGAAAATCTTTTGGTGAACAGTTGAAGGGACAACTCCTACCCCATGAATCCATTCACGTCCTAACAAGACATTAAAATTTCCCTTCGATGGAGTTACTATAAACATAGTAGTTCTCTTTACGCTTCCGATCTGAACATCAAGCAAAATCATGCCTTCAGGATATGATGACTTTCCAGCATAGTCTGAAATCAATATGTTGTGGGGCCTCAAGTCGGTCGTGGACTTCCCAAACCTCTTCAGCATTGTCCTTGGCAGTATATTCACAGCTGCACCTCCATCAACCAAAACCTTATTCACCTCATGCCCTTCGATCATCAACGTTAGCAGTAAAGGCTTAAGGTGACCATTCATCTCTTTAGTGGGGGAATCAAATACAGCTGAATTAAATTTGGGGATAACCCTCGAAATTTGATTAACCCACACAATCTTGGACTCATAATTAGGATCATCGAAGAAATCTTCTCGATGGATATCCTCTTGTTCTTTGATAGATTCCATGGCTCTAGCATACTCAGAAGGCAGAATTGATACTATCCCACAGATATCCTCTAGGGAATCATCGAAACCGCTCTCGAAACAGTCAGTTATTAGATCCTCATCATCTTTGAGGAATTTTCGAGATGATTCCCCTTCTTGTGGTACATGAATCGAAAAACGGTTCCCTCTGAATCCTTCAAAGGTAGCCTTCTACATCCTTTACTGCCTCCTCCACTGAGTTTTGGTTAAGTTATTAAAGGGATGTCGAAAACCACGCCCATAACTTCCAGTCGAGAATCTACCTGGACCTGCAGATACGTTTGAGAAGTTTCCAGGAATTCCTTGCACTGGATGGCCAGCATAATTCATCACTTGCTTTCCTCGACCCATTCCGCCAACCATTGGCCTTGGTGGGGCTTTCCATTTGCCTACTGGAACGTTTGCATTCGGCACAAAAGTATTGCCGAACTTCGATGAATTATACATTTCCATCTTACCCATCGGAGCATTATACTGAGGCATGTGTACCTGCCTCATGGTCAACCCAGCACTCGATCCAGCATTAAGCTTAGGCTTCTCTCAAAGTTTCTCGGCTTTGTAGCTCCTCGTGATTTCTGACTCCTCAAAAGCCTAGCAGCAGCTCTGTCGAAGACAGCACTGCATCGAGGACACAACATAACCACCCTATCAACCTCTTTCTTCTTTGACAGAAACTCAACCAAACTATCTCCCTCTTTTGGATAGATAGGTTCTTCCTCCTTAGCGAAATCGTCCATCAATTCTTTGAGTTTCTCATCCGAAATAGGCTCAATGTTTTCATCCTCCTCGATATTAACTTCAACCATGTTAATTGCCATCGAGACTGGTTCCACATATCCAGTGTGAGCAGCAAATGGATTAGTGTCCACTTTCATGTCCTTTTCCTCGAAAGCAAGACCATCAGTGATCGCTTTCTCGATCATATCCCTGAAACGCACACAGTTATTAGTCCAATGACCATACATATTATGATATTTACAAAATTTCTTCCCTTTTCTTTGCTCGAATGGAGGAATTTTATGGTTTTCTGGGAGTACAATTTGTTTATCTTTTAATAAGATATCAAATATCTTATCTGCCTTAGTCACATCGAAACTGTATCTCCTAGTCGAGTTCCCTTCTATATTGTCCCCTGGTTTTAACATTTGACATTGATAAGTAGGACCAGGACGCAATTCTGCTAAATTAACCTTAAAATTCTTACTCGAAATCTCATAGTTAGCACCCTCACTTACCTATGCATTTTCTAAATAATCTACCTTTTCTTTTCGAACAAACCTATCAAACTTTCTTAATCTTTCCTTTTCTATTTTAATTTGTTCGATTCTTTTTACCTTTTCTGCTAACTGAGCCATATCTCTCAACTGTTCATTTACCAATTTTTTACGTATTGAGAAATCTAATCCTGTTGCTGCAATCTTAACTAATTCATGCTTAGGTATATTAGTATAACATCGAGATTTTAATTGCCTGAACCTATTTAAATAGTCATCTAATGTTTCATGGCTTTGTCTCTTAACGTTCATTAGATCAACTATACTAACTTTCGTTTCTTCTCTGAAGAAGTGTTCATAAAAACTACCTTCCAATTGAACCCAAGTGTTTATCGAATTAGGAGGTAAGGTTATGAACCATGTAAAAGCATGCTTAGTCAGCGAACTTGGAAAATACTTCAATTTTAAATATTCATTGTTCACTAAATCCCCACATTCGACTAGATACCTAGCTATATGTTCGACAGTAGACTCAGTTAATTCTCCCGCGAATTTCGAAAACTTTGGGACTTTTGTCCCCCTAGGCAGTTCTACTTGAGTTACGTGATCTGGAAAGGCTGACACAAAATAAGGACGTTCATTTCGACCTACATCAAAACCATGCCTGTTTAGTATCCGTTCTACCATTTGATCTAAATTATCATTGGGATTCCTATTAGGTCGAATTACGTTTTGAGGAAAAATTTCATTCCCACCTAGATTTTCCATCTCGTTCAAATTTGCACTCATGGCTCTCGAAGGTGGTCCATCACCCAATTTATCTCTTATTTTGTTTATTAATTCATACAAAGGAGTCATTATATTGTGCATTTGGGTTGACAACAAATTGACCATGTCATGATTACTATGGTCCATCTGTTGTCGAAGAGCCATCATGGCTTGATTACTAATCCTAGTGGGTACATAACTACCCTGTCGAATCAGGGAACCTTCCTAACTTGTCCCTACATGTTGATATGGGTCTTGCATAACAAAACCCAAACTATTTGGTCTAGGATTATATTCTTGTGGGGATACGTGCATTTGTGGATTTGGTCCTAAGTACAGTACTGGCATTTCGACATGTACGGGTTGGGTAGTCCGCCAATTTGGTGGCATACCCCATGGATATTCCCTAGTGACATTTGCTAGTTCCTGAGTCACATTAGTTTGCCTAGCCATATTTTCGAACACAACAGGGGAAGATGTTGCCCCCCTTGTTACGTTAGTCACATTATCAAGATTGGGATTTACTTTTTCTACATCTACTTGATTATCATTGTTCGTTTCTCTCCTATTATTAGACGTAGACATGGTTCTTACACTCCTAAGTCTCATACAACATGCATACCTAAAACTAGTTCAATTATGAATGTCCCACCGGGCATTCCAATTTGTTTATGGTGGAATTAGATTTATGGATTCTTTTTATTCGTACTAGCACACGAGAAGTGTTTCAATTTAAGTATTTGACGTGTTTTTACGAAATGAAATGCAGAACGAGAGATGGAGCAGAAAGCTTCAATGATTAATTGTTTCCAAGTATTCATCAATAATTAACAAGTAATAATTTTCATGTACATAAATACTCAGATGAACAGAATGAACAATGGATATATTTGCAACACAGATCATGGTTCACTTTGCATAATGTTCAAGTATTACACTACCAACAATCTAAAACTACGTGATTAAAGGAAACAAAGAAGACTACACTAATCCTAATCCTAAAAAGAGAAAAGAAAAGTGGCCGAGAAGTAGTCATACCCAAAAACGATTCCTTGCACGAAAGCAATATGCGCAGGCGGTGAGTGCTTGAGAGTTCAGTTCAAGTATGAGTTTTCCGACCTTTGTGAAAGGCTATGCTTCTTCTATTTATAGAGACTCTCGAGAGCAGTTATCTTTCGTATGCATGTGTCGTGGGCTCGTAACCGCTATCCACTACGTAAAATACGTGGCTTAGAAAGTAACTTCCTCTAACCGTTCTTCCCACGTGTTTTATTTCCTTGATCCACACTTTAATAACCACCTCGGTGTAACCCTAAGAAATCTTCAATAACTTCTCTATTTCTTCAAGCATATCATTGTTTTACTTGAAACAATTTTTTTTTCGATCTCGAACATCTGTTACTGTCAGGTGTCTTGACTTTATATTATTTTTCGAGGAATCTCATGTAATATTTCGACTCATGTAGTTTTCGAGTAGGCCTAACAATGAGTAAAAAGTGGATAACTGCACCGCACCGAACCGATCCAATTTCAAAAAAATCGATCCATATTTTAAAAAAATCAAACCGATCCACTTTATAAAAAATGGATCAGTTAACCGATCCACTTTTATAAACCGGTTCGGTTCGGTTTGGATCATTTTTTGAAAAAACCGATTCGTGAACACCCCTACTTGTGAAGCTCATGGCCTCTCTAAGTAAAAAGGGATAAATAATTTTGTTTTATGATTCAATATGTCACAATGGATTTGTTTATGATTAATAACACCATAAAACGAGAAATAATTAAAATGATTTTTGCCTTGTTTATAACTAATAATAACTTGGTTTTTCATTAAAAGAAAGAAGGAAAATGTAAACATGTTTTAACAAATCTTAAATATTCTTTAAGTTAATATAGTTGTGTTCTTGATTTAACTTTTTGGTAAACCTAAAATTGGTAACTTAGCTATTGTTAGTTAGTTTCGTTTTACAAAATAAACTAATGTTTTACTCTCAAGTAGGTTCAAATAATATCCTAATATGATGAAAGAGCCTTAATATAAGTGTTAAAGATTATTACTTGAATTAGAGCAACTTTTGTGAAGTTTAAAAAGTCAGTTTAGTATGCATAAAGTATTAAGTTAAAATTTTGTTTTTTTATTGTAATTTTGATAAATTAAAAAAATGTTTAAAATTACTAGCTTTCCTAAATTATGACAGCAGCACTCGGTGTCGTGTACTATTAAAGCCAAAAAGCTAGTAATGTGGTTGGATTAAAAAAATTATATGGGGGATTAGGCTTAAAATAAATCAAAACACACAAACACAAACAATTGTTTTAAATTTTATTTTAAATGTTATCATATTGAGTCTGACTCTACAGCAACACTTTAATTAATATTAAAGGTAATGGTTGTTAAAAGTTCTCATCCAAATTCTAAAGACTATCGCCAAAGTCAAAAGATCAAAACATAGATAGACTGCTGAGTAAATCAATTAATCTATATGTAAATATTTCTTATTCATATCCATAGGAACTAAATTATGTCCAAGGATTATTATTTTTCTTAATTCTATTTTTATCTTTATAATATTACAAATTTTATGATTTTGATCTTTAAAATTTTAATTGAGGTATTTATACTCTTTAAATATTATAATTATGTGATTTTAATTTTTAAAATTTAATTAAATAATTTTGATCGTTTAAATATTTTAATTATACAATTTTAATCTTTTAAATATTAGATGATATATATTTATTATTATCAATATATATAATTTTAATAAATAAAAATTTATATAATTATAATATTTAAAAAACTAAACTTATAAATTTAATATATTTGAGAGATTAAAATTATTAAATTAAAAATTGAATAATCAAAATTATACAACTGTAATATTTAAAACATTAAAATTATTTAATTCAAACTTTAAACACTACAATCACACAATTATTACATTTGAAGACAAAAACACATTTAAAGGTTTTTTCTTTAGGGATATGTTAAAGGTTGTGGACCTACGAATATTTTTTTTGGTAAAACGTGGACCTACGAATATTTAATTGAGTCCGGATGAACAAATATTTTTGACTTTTGTCTATTTATTATAAAGACTTTATTTTCGAAAAAATTAAGGGAAATACTTAACTACCAAGCTAATCACGCGCGCTTATATGTATAATTTGTTATAAAACTACTCTTAAGGCGGTCACGATTTCCATAATCTTATTATTATATGTTTGAATTAATGAAATCATGCAAGTTTCAACTCCAGTACCTATACGGTTCTTCCTCTTTGACTTGTAGTTTTGTATTGTATAAAATAATAATTAGAGTTATAACGTTTCCACAAGTCATCACACAAATATTTTATATATATATCGTATGAATAGTTAGGAATAACAAAACTGTGTAGTACAATCGTTCACTAATTTATTATTGTAATTATCTTGAATTTATTATTAGAGGTGTATAAAAAAAACCAAATCAACCGGTTTGAATTTAAATCTGAATTGTATTATTGTAAAAAAAATTTTAACTAATTTAAAAGAAAAACTAAACCACATTGTGAATTTTTTACTAAAATAAATTTTTTTAAAAAAAATTTACCAAAAAAGTACATGTACCACTTTATTTACCCAAGTAGCACCTTTCACTGTTTACGTTCAAAATTCGGTTCCCCAGGAACCGAATTCCGAGTTGTTAAATTTTTTTTTTTAATTTTTTTTGCGTTTTTGGATCTGAGCATGGTGTAAAACTGGATCTGGAATGCCCGTTCTGAAAGGAGAACGGGTTGTTCTCCTTGCAGTACGACCCGTTCTCCTTTCAGAACGGGCCGTTCCAGATGTAAAAATACACACATGATGAATGGATCAAAACGGGCCGTTCTGCTTGGATGTTCTAGTTTCAAAAATAACATTACGCGTGCAAGCAGAACTAGAACAGGCCGTTCTAGTTACAACATTAACACACAACCCGAACTACAAACAGAAAAAAAAAATTTAAACACTACTCAAAATTTGATTCCCCGAGAACCGAATTTTGAGCAAAAAAAAAATTAACAACTTAGAATTTAGTTTCCGGGAACCGAATTCTGAGTATGAACACTAAAAAGTGCTACTTCTGTAAATAAATTGGAACAGCGGCTGTTTTGGTAAACTTTTTTAAAAAAAATTTTATTTCAGTAAAAAATTTCCACATTGTTTATATGAAATAGATTTTAAAAGCTGAATCAGATTGATGATTGAGTTTGGTGCATCAGTGTACTATTTTTAAATAATATTTTTGATAAAAGTCACATACATACTAAGCATTATTATATAATAAAGTCATTCCAACAATATTGATACCTCAATGCATAATTATACATTATTTGTAGTACACCCGAACATAATAAAATGAGAAAAGAAAAACAAAAAACTTAGGAGACTAGACCAAAATCCAAGAAAAATTAACAAAAATGAAAAGGTAGACCATAACAGTTAAAAAAAACTTGGACCGAATAAAAGATGGTAAAATGTTCAATCAAACAAAACCAATCTTATGTGTTAAACCATATGTCACTTTAAATGGTATATCTTTAGTGTCCAATTTTGTCCTTAAACATAGAAATTACTACAATAAATGTTACATACAAAAATTGTTACTATAGATATAACATATGTAGGTATAAATTTACTTGACATATAACTACATATAATTTTAGTATTGATTTTGAATAATATTTAACAATATATATTATGTGTCATTATAGTATATAGTTATACTTTTTTAATAATATACTAACATATATTATATCTATAGTGTAGGTAAAATTAATATTTATTAATAAATATTATATCACTATAGGGTGTTTGTCACTATATGACAATTTTTTTATAATAAATAACCAAAGTGCTACAAGTTTCAAGAAAATAATGAAATTAAGCAAAGCATAAGGAAAATAATCTTAAATTATACATTGATGTTACTTACACTAATAATAAAAAATGTGCTATGCAAATATGATGTAAAAGGTAATATGTTAGATTGTCATGTTCTTCCAACAATGAGGTGGTGGTCTCTATACTCCATATCCATATACATTTATAGTAGGATATTAAAATCAAAATACGTACTCTAAGATGTGTTGCTTGTCTCTACAAACAATAACAAACTTACATTTATTGCTCATAGTTGACACCATTTAATTTGAGGAGATATGCTATTATTCCAATATTTTTATAAAGAAAAAACAAAGTGAAAATTGGTGAGACTTACAATGACTTCAAAACTCAAGTATGATAGGGTGGGGAAGATAAAACTACCTAATTATGAGAAAAGCTATACTATTTGTATATGTGAGTTTGTGACTTATAAATTAAGTTAGATACTTACTTAGATTTTTATGTTAGTTTCAAGCTCATCATAGATACAAACGACATAAGAAATTATTTTAATTTTTTATCAGTGATAAAAACAACTAACATAAAAAGTCTTACTTTTAGATTAACTATTACTTCTTTGTCACGTTCTTTTCCTATCAACGTTGCTTCCTCTTCTTGTTCCATTGTCACTTCCTCCACTATGCTTGCTTTCACATGACTATATAATATCAACAAAAAAATGCCAAAAAATTAAAGCAAAATAATTTATCTAAATGCGTGAGGAAGAGAAGGAGGATGAAAAGAAGGGATAAGAGACATAGAGGAGGGAGAGGAAATGGAGAATGGCAAAATTATAGAGTTGAAAAACACGAACTATATTTTTTGTAGTCTCTGATTTTGTAAAACATTTTTTATGATGATTTTTTAACATAAAAAGTATTTTCTATGTTGGTTGATTCTCCAATCGACATATACAGTTTTGTATTATCTACAAAATTGTCATTCTTCTATAATTGTTATTTATTTATTTTTTGGCTAATTATGTTATTGACATGAGATTGTTACTAATTTCATTAATAACTAATTTAAGTTGAAAAAAATTAATTAATCATTTTTAATGAAGTTTTCTCTCCAAATTAATTGACATAAAAATACTTTATCTATCGATTAAAACAATAATCAACATAAAATTTTTTGCATTATATTTACAAAATGTTACCGTATATATATATTTTATGAAAGATGAAATAGAACCGTAATAAAAGGTTCTCATAAAAATACTATTCACTGCATGACATGTTCTAACAAGTTGTTAGAGACTAGCAGAGATCGAGTTAGTTAGCCTTGGTTGGCAATTTAGGAGGACTAACAAGATGATGTGATTTAAGATTTTAATTGCCTATGAAAATGTCAAATCATTGGATTTGGACCTAATTGAAAGCCTAATACAAAACAATTTATAAGATTTTGAAGTTTAATCAAATAATTAAACTCGATATGTTGTTGACATTTACAAAACTAATCATTTATTCGTGGTCATCCTTTTCTAGTACCATTTTTTCAGCGTGCGACAAGCCATTTCAACTTATTACAACAAAATTAATTGAAAGTAGACAGTTTTGAAAATTAATTTTTCCTTGCTTCTATAAGATAAGATAAGAATGTCAAATAGTTTTTTTGATGGGCAGAAATGTCAAATAGCTTCATTTGCTTTAAATTTGTTCAATTAGTGACATGTCATCCAATCTATTTCCTGACTTTAATAATCATGATTAAACGACAATTATTCTAATTAACAAAACACCCAACAGGTAAGAATTTAATAAGTTTCTACGAATCCGTGATCAGTACAGGTATATGGCTTCTAATCTTGTAAATTTGTGCAAGACATTGACATGGAAGGTTTTAGGATCAGTACAAGAAAAAAATAAAGTGAGGAAACTCGACGTCTACAAATATGTATTTTAAATCATTAATCAAATTTAACCCAATACAATCTACTATGGATTGGTGGATAGGTGAATTGATTTATTATATTTTTTAAAATATAAAATTAATTACATGTTAATATAAATTATAATAATGATAATAAAGTTGAAATTTAATATCTGCACGCATACTGTTACAACACTGACTCAACCTAGGTTCCAATTTTTAACATTCTAAAACTACCATGAAAGTATAATTTAAGGCCGTAAAATTCCACAATTAACTCCAAAAGTCAGCTAAACCGGAAAATAAATTATGGCGGTTTTATACTTTTCAATAATGATTTTATCATCTAAAAACCCCTTCAATGTACCTTTTAGTAACCAAAAGTTTCAAATTTTTATTTAGTGTAATAATAGAAAGTAAAAGATAAAAAATCATTATCACAAAGATTAATGTAAACATGTATTAATTTAATACGATGTTTTGTTTTTAGTTATTTTAATTTTTTTTTTTAATTCTTCTCTGCAATTTTTTTTCTTCATTTTTGTCCTTATTGTCATATTGATCGTTAAATTTAATAAAAACAGTATAAATAAATAAATTAAAGAGATCAAAATAAAAAATGAGTGAAAATTATAAGGATTAAAATAGGAAATGATCAAAATAAAAATAATTAAATTTTGAGAGAATCGAAAGAAAAACAACAAAGTTTGAAATGACAAAATTAAACATAACTAAACTAAAAACATCAAAAAGAAATTAATTTTACTTTATAAGGATTAAATATTTATTTTAGTCAAATTTATAAAATGTAAATCTTTACATATAATAAATGCATTAATACGTTATATAAAAATATAAATATAATAAGTGCATTGATGATTAGAAAAAAAAATGTTTATAGAAATTAAACGTACAACTCCATAAAAATCATATGATTATACAATAATTCTTACAAATATACAGGAAAAAAAAAAAAAAATATATATATATATATATATATATATAATAAATAGAAATAACTAAACATAAAATAAGTTAAACAAAAATATAACAAAATGAATCATAACATGTGAAAATTAAAAAAATAAAGAAGTTAGATGAAGAATGAAAAAATATATTAACATCCTTTCTATGTCACACCGATACTTCTTATAAATTTACATTAAGTAAAATATATATATATATATATATATATTATTTCATACTTGGCTGATACTATTCATTTTAACACATTTATCATATTTTATGTTTTATTTTTGTTACTCTTCATTTATTACATTTTCTTTATAACTTAAAAGTGATTATAATATTATTGGATGACTTTTGTAAATTTTAAGTTTAAGATTCATATTTTTAAGATGATCATTAATAATTAATATTTTTATTATGTATAAATAAAAATTATATTTAAACTTCACAAATTTAGGTCAAATTGAAGTTTAGTTTATTATTTTTATTTTAATTCTATTAATTTTAATTATTTTCATTATAAATTTTAGTTGTTTTCATTTTATAGAATCTTACTGTTTGACATCCGTAAAAAAATTAACCAAAAGCACAAACTAAGTAATTTTAAGAATGAAAATATTGAAAGGTTTAACGACCTGCCATAGTCCCTACACTTAGTAGAATCGCACTAGTACTAGTGAACTAAGAGAATACAAAACTGAATTTTTTTTGGAAATTTTGGTTATTAAACTATCGAGTTAATCTATTAAGACATAACATGTTAAACATATTTAATTTTTATTTTTTTTATAAAAATAGTTCAATTTTTATAATTCAGTTCAGTTTTTATAGTTCAGTACAGTTCAACTTTACAACAGTTCAGTTCAGTTCAGTTTTTTTTAAACAGTTCAGTTTAGTTTTTTTTACAAACAGTTCAGTTTTTTATAGTACAGTTCACCACCAGTTCAGTTCAGTTCAGTTTAGTTTTTTTTGCCCACCCCTAGCGTCAACAGATCGATTAAGGGAATGATGATATCATAATTTGATTGATAAATAAACTAGGAGATGTTTCCAAAATATTAATTAACTAATGCACACCCTATTAATATATGTTGGTCCAAGCCTAGTTAGAATTTTTATATATATCCGCTTTTTTATTAATTATTTAAGATTTCAACATATAATTTTTTTAAAATATTAATTTTAATTTATATTGAAATTATTTATAATTTCGTACATTATTTATTTTTCTTATATATTATCAATTTAGACTTTTTATATCATTCTCTCTCTCTCTCTTGATAAGAATATAATAATCCATGTTATTGTTTTAAAATTTAACATAACAAATAAATATATAAAAATTTATTATAAAATAAATGTCATATATGTTAGACATGCCTTTATAGTTTTTCATCACATTTTTTTTTTGTAATCTCTCTCATCACTAGGAGTGTTTACATTCTTTGTAAGTGTTGAAACATCTTTATCCTTTTTATACACGTGACGTTAGGTTTGATTTGCGATGTACACAAAAATAAAATAAATTAAGAGGAGTTCCATGTAGGCACGTACAGTTAGTTTGAAACTCAGTCTCTTACATAGGAGATGATAATTGATAATACTATTCTATAAGGAAAAATAAATAAATAAATAAATAAATAAAGCCCGCCATATTAGTTATTACCTTAAAAGAATATCTTTAACATAAATTCTGTCGTGACATCTCCATAATCACTTATTTATTAACGAATTTCCGAAAACGCCAAAAGAAAAGGAAAAATTAGTAAACATTTTTGCGAGACAATTTTCCTTAATTTTCCTAGATTCTCAAAAACCGCAACTGGCTTTTCTTTGTGACAAGAAAATTCCAAGTAAATCCAAAGCAGCCGCTATTTAAAGGCGAACGCGAAGGAAAGCACGCACACACAAAAACTCTCAAAGGCTCGAACTCAAACGGTACTTTCAAACGAGAGAGAGAGAGAAAAAAAAAAACAGTAGTAGTTAACCACTCTCATCTTTCACCATGATAGCTTACTTAGAACACTTCGTGCACGGAAACGACACAGAATCCAAGCCAAACGACGACGTCGCGGGCCTCGAGGGCGCGTTCCACTTCGGCGCCCCGGCCGCCGCCGCAAAGGACTTCGGCGGGATGAAATCCGCCGCGCCGCTGGCCGTGATACGCCCCGCCTCGGGCGCCGACGTGGCGCGCGCGGTGAGGGCTGCGGCGCGCACGGCGAACCTGACGGTGGCGGCGCGCGGCAACGGGCACTCCATCAACGGGCAGGCCATGGCGGAGAACGGCCTCGTCCTGGACATGCGCGCCATGGAGGAGGAGGAGGACCACCTCTCTCTGTCTCACCGCGACGGTTCCCTATACGTCGACGTTTCGGGAGGGGCATTATGGGAAGATGTCCTGAAACGGTGCGTTTCGCAGTTCCGCGTGGCGCCGCGCTCGTGGACCGATTACCTCGGGTTGACCGTGGGAGGAACGCTCTCCAACGCCGGCGTCAGCGGCCAGGCCTTCCGTTACGGCCCGCAAACGTCGAACGTGACGGAATTGGAAGTGGTGACGGGGAAAGGCGAAATCTTAGTATGCTCGGAAGGCCAAAATTCGGAGCTTTTCTTCGCAGCCCTCGGCGGGCTGGGCCAGTTCGGCATCATAACCCGAGCCCGCGTGGCTGTTCAACAAGCCCCAGACATGGTACGCTAATAAATTAAATTGAACGGAAGAGAGAAATTAAAATATTTATATTTATGTTATGTGTTGGATATTATATTAGGTGAGATGGATAAGGGTTGTGTACTCAGAGTTTGAGGAGTTCACTAGCGACGCAGAGTGGCTGGTGACACTGCAAGAGCGTGACGGTTTTGACTACGTGGAAGGGTTTGTTTTCGTGAACAGCGATGACCCTTGCAACGGGTGGCCCACTGTGCCCGTGGGCCCCAACCAGCGCTTCGACCCGGCCCGTCTGCCTGCTCGGGCTGGCCCGGTTCTCTATTGCTTAGAACTGGCGCTTCATTATCGTAACGAAGACCACCCTTCCGCTGTTAATATGGTAATTATATGTTTAACTTTTGTTTATTGAGTAGGATGTGATGTGATGTGTAGACACTCTAGCTGGCGTTTGGGATTTTTGTCTTTTATTGGGGATTGTACGGGTCGGGCACCAATGATGTTTCAGTTTTGACCTAGTGCCTCTCTTACTTTTACTTTCCCTTAGCTAATGAAATGAAAAAAAAGAAAAACAAGTTACTACCTCATACGCAGTGGGTCCCTGGTAAAAAGTCAATATACCCAGGCTTCACCTACACATGTACGAAGTTAAGTCGACGGAGGATGGCTTATTTAATTCTCCTCTGCCATAAGGTCCATACATAACGTCACGCACGGTTTGTGAATTGTGAATTGTGAATTGTGAATTGTTATTATTTTCTTTATTAATTTTGTTTTTCCATGGTTTGTGAAAAGTGACTATTCGGTCATAAATCATAATGTATCTTCCATTGGATTTTCTGACACACGAGCTCGCCTAAAATGGCCTATGTTTTTGGTTTTAAATTACCCAAGGGGACTGTACGTGATACCTTAGCAATTAGCATAAAATGGCAATGGGGAGGGCTAAGGTTAAAATGGTCATGTAACATCAGTGGGTGCTCCATTGCTCTGATCATTGAGATCTCGCTGACGTTTCGGTCCCCACACTTCCGAAAATGGCCAAAAACCCATCATTTTCTGGAATCTGTGGGAAAATATATGAATTTGCG
The DNA here is from genome assembly GCF_000230855.2 of Cajanus cajan. NCBI lineage: Eukaryota > Viridiplantae > Streptophyta > Magnoliopsida > Fabales > Fabaceae > Cajanus > Cajanus cajan. Next base: position 48,231,344 of record NC_138525.1, read on the forward strand.
CCAATGACGTAAATACCCTTCTTCGGCTAACACCCTACCTTTTTTTTTTTTTTTTTTTTTTTTTTTTTTTTTTTAATTATTCCTCCTCACTCCTCAGTGGAACTCACTCACTACTCACTACTCACTACTCTCTGTAGGAAGTGGATCGATTACTTGGACGGCTAGGATTCGTTGAGGGTCTAAAATTCAGCGTGGACGTGACATACATGGAATTCCTGCTACGTGTGAAGCGCGTGGAGGAAGATGCAAAAGCCAACGGCATCTGGGACGCACCCCACCCATGGCTCAACCTGTTCGTCTCCAAGTCCAACATCGCTGAATTTGATCGTCAAGTGTTCAAGAAAATCCTCAAGCACGGTGTTGGTGGCCCCATTCTAGTGTACCCTCTATTGCGAACCAAGTAAGTACTTGTACAATTACCATAATTTTTTTCTGTTACCTTACTTAACTCGTTTTCTTTCACCATGAAAATATTTATTCAAGCATTAATTAGTTGGGCAGGCCAGATTTGGCAAAATCTTCTCTTGCCCTTGTTGAGGGGATACGAAGCTAGGTGGTAGTAGCAGCTACATTACATACATACATACATACATTCATTCATTCACGTCAGTCTCTAATATTAATGCGTTTGTTGGGTTGGTTGTGTTGTGTGAGCTTGACCTTGACATGAACTCGTTTATTAATATTGTTACGTTATGACAAGGTTTAAAATTAGCAACATGAATGGCAATTTTCTCTGGGGTTGACACGAAATAGGGGTATGGGTAGGGGTCCCACATGGCACCCAGTGTGACCTGTAAGCCACGTATGTGATTCACCTGAGCTGAGCCCTTAATTTGTTTCGCCACAAATTAGATAATTGTATTTACATAATCGATTATTGTTATTAATAAAATTGAAAAAATGGGAATTAGGACTGGACCACAAATTGTAAACGGGGTTGGGGGTGGTTAAGATCTTGAGGGTGGGTAAGGTGAAGCCAAAGTGGGACCCGCACCCATACCCATCTTGCGGTCGTACCTTCTTACTCTGGGGGTCTCCGTACAGTATCAGCCCTATCTTCCTATTCATATTCACTCCTTGCTCTCGCGGTTGGCGCTTGAGCAAACTTGAAAACCTGTTCCTCTGGGATGGGACACCGTCCTAAGTGGGTGGGTGTATGTGTATGGATGAAAATCGATGAATTTAACTTTTATGTACTCTCTTTGTCTCTTTGCTTCAAAATCTTCACTGACAAAGACCTCAAATGAACTCTCCTATTATAATAGTCGTAGTCGTAGTCGTAGTCGTAGCTACTTTCTAATTAATTCATATATTTATAAATGAAATAGTAATATTGATTAATATAATATATGCTTGTATTGTATGTTGGAATTATTTTAAAAATTATACAAATGGTGCAAGTGAAAAGTGATATAGAGAAGTGGAGATGGAATTGTGTGTGGATATGAGAAAAGGATAATTTAGGTATTAAAAGAAGGTATCTTTCATGGTGAGTGTTGGCAATTAGAATGGACAAGGATATTTATTCGCCAACCGGATTACAGCGACACCGGTGTTTGTATGTATGGACTCTAGAAACGAGATTTGATTTCTGACAGAGAAAACAAAATCAGCCTTCTGGTTGTGGTGATCCTTTTCTGGGGATTGGAATTTGGTTCCTTTTAAGGGTCCCCTCCCATCCCCAATCTGTAACTGGTTAATGTCATGCGCAATTGAATTGACCTCATCCTCATGCATGCATTAATTCATAATTCATAATTCATAATTCATAATTCATATTCAACCGTGATTAATTATTAGTTTTATTGATTAATTAATCAGGTGGGATAGTCGACACTCGGTAGTGGTGCCGGACAGCAACATCTTCTACATCATAGCGTTGCTCCGATTTATTCCACCACCCCCGAAGGGACCACCTACGGAAGTGTTGGTGGAACAAAACCATGAGATTATTCAGTTATGCCACAACAGAGGCTTTGATTTCAAGTTGTATCTCCCTCACTACCAGTCGCAGGAGAACTGGATGCGACACTATGGAGATAAGTGGACCAGATTCGTCGATAGAAAGGCCACCTTTGATCCCTTCGCTATTCTTGCACCTGGACAGAAAATTTTTTCACGAATCCCTCAACCCTTCCCTATCACATAATAAATTACTATATATATTGTTTTTTCTCTGTCATCATTTCATTTTTCCTTTTCCTTCTGTCCCCAATCGCTCCAACCCTTGTACCCATATTGTAAATCAATATTTTGGGCTCAAATTAATATCAATCTTCACCCTTTCCACTCTCAATTATACTTTTTCATTTTTCTATATACGCACACCATTGTATGGACTATGTATAATCCATAATCTATAATTGTTCATTAAAATAATCCCCTTCCAGATATTTCAGGATACTTAAAGGAACTCATCATCTCATAAATGTTAATTTAAACAATATTTTGCTAGCAAAAGTCACTTCTTTATCGGTACAAATTAATTTTTAATTATCATCTTTAGAATATTGTATGAACTGTGCTATTTATATACACACATTTAAATGTAATCAAAATCTGAAATTATTAAAGATGAGTCAGTCCTCTTAATTAATAGAATATCATGATTCAAACTCAAGACTATTTACATAAAGTATCTATAACCACTCACTTGATGGTTGTCGATTAATGATTTGATGAATCGAAAACATATAAGTCAATATTATTGAAATTGCCATGATGAGGGTCGTAAAAAACTAAGGGTTCGAGATTTATGACGCGTATGTATATACATGGGGCATTTTCATCCTATGCGAGTGAACTAGGTACTAGGTAGTGCTTGTCAACGAGTCCTTTTCCATTTTGTGTCTTTAGAATTTTGATCTTTGAGATCAACCTACGTGCCAATCATCAATTCGGAGCGCGCACTACATGTATATATGTCTTATCTGGGACAATATTAACTGGCCTTGATCTTGATGTTTCAGTTGAAGTTTGTTTCGTCCTTAGCTAGCTCATCAATCGTGGTTAACTGTTGTTGCTTTTAATTTTTTGGGGTCCAAATCGAATTCAAATTAACTCGAAAACAGGAAAAAGTAAAACATGTATATATATTTTTTTATATAAATATATAAATGTGAAAGTGAAGGCACTTGGGTTTGGAGTTAGGTATATATGGGATTCTTTATTCCCTTTTGTAGCTTTTTCAAGTGAAAAGATCAAGTCTAATCCAATAAAAGAAGCTAAAATGTGAAGGAAAGGTTTGGGTTTGAACTGGTTTCCACAAATCCTCGGGCTCTGCCTGTTTGACGCGAAAATCAAACAAAATCTACTTGGTTTCTTGATTCTCCACTTTCATATTCTTTTTCTTTTGGTAAGTTTTGTTCTCTTTCGCCTTGTTCGTCAGTAATTTCCTTTTACTCTTATTAAAAGTAGAGAAAAGTGGGAAATACTCGGGGTCCCCTACGTAGCTTTAGAAGGCAATAATAAGATCATGATTTCTTGTAAGAAGCACCACCCAATCACATTGCGTTACGCGATTAGACTCATGCAAAAGTAGCATCTACGTTCCATGGTAAACGTGTCATGCACGGACGTGTTTATTTTCATATCTATATCTTAAAGTCTAACACAGTACGGACGCGTAACTCATGCGCGTGTAATAATAATACCATGCTATCTTGCTTACTTAATACTTACACCTTACACCTTCCACCTTCCACTTCTACCTGGTTTAGTTTAGTTTAGTTTACTCCCCCACCCCACCCATGTTCGCTTTTTCAAAACACCCTTTATGCTTTGTTTTGGTTTACAAAATCAAAAACCAAAAACATTAAAGAGATTGGAATTTAATAGTATAAAGCACTCTTATTATAGCTCTTTTATAGTTTTTTAATCATTATGGAAACAGTGATAAGAAGAGAAGGGCAAAATTAAGATAAATTAAATAAATTTACAATATTTTAGGGTGTATTTGATTAAGTTACAAAATAAATAAAACGAGAGAAATGTTTAAATCATTCGATAACTTTTTTATTTTGTACATTGTTTAATAAATAATAAATAATATAAATGAAATAATATTAAATTTATTATCGTATCTTTATTGATATTAATTAATATAATAAATTATTATTATTATTACCTTAATAAGAATGATGGTGACCAAAATTATGATGACGAAAATAACATTGGCAATGGTGGTAGGAATGGCGGTGATAATAAGTGTTACTAGAAAATTGATTAGTATTTTTCATATTTTATAAAAATAATATTATAAATAAGTAACTTCTAACTTCTTCAATGATTAATCTTTATCATAGAAATGATATTTTAGTCTATGTATTGTAAATTATATATATATATATATATATACATATAGTTAATTTTCATATAATTAAATTTTGTAATAAATAATATTTTTAAATATATAAATCATATAACTAAAGTTTATAATAAATGAATTTTTATATATAAATAATTCTTTAGATATGTAATTAATTAATAAATATTTCAAATAGATAAGTTGTATTATAATTAAATATTATAGTAAATAATTTATATATATATATATATATTATTTTAGATTTATTTTATATAAAACTATTTTAATATTGGAAATTATTTTTAAAATATATTATAATTCAATATAAGAATGTCGATTAAAAAAAAGAGTATACTTAAGGCGATACATGGTTAAGAATATTAAATATATATAAAATTGTAAAATAAAGATAATATGAGATGGTTGAGAAAATTTATTTTAATTATTAATTAGAAACTAAGTTTATGAAATGCATCTCCAACAAAGAGAAGTAAAGTTTATTAAAAAAATCTTGTTTTTAATTTTTTTTATCAAATTTCTTAATTTTATTGAAAAGTGAAAAAAAAATGATGTGATTATATTTTAACTTATTTCTAAATTTTATTATCTCGGATTCTTTATTTTATACTTGTTAACGTAAAAGCATTACGTTGGTATTTATTTATTTTATTTTCATGCTTAATTATTAATATATTACACATTATTTATAAATTTTTATTTTTAAATTTTACTTTCTCTTGATAAATTTTAATATATATATATATATATATTAATCATAAAGAATGAATATTAAAACAAACATAAAATAAAAATATCATTAGTTATGATTAATTTTAATATAACAAAGTTCATTACATTCTAATCATTAATTTTATTTTTTCTAAATTGGTAAAAACATTAGCAACTAAAAAAATGTATTGATTCTTAATATGTCATGAAAAATAAATTATAATAAGAATTTTTTCAAAATATTTTTTTAATAATTTTCAAAACAAATAAAATAAAAAGTTAAGTTGATGAAATAATTTAAATAATTAATTAAAATTAATTGATTAATTATAATAGAGGAGAGTTCAAACGATACTGGTGTAATTTTTACTAAGTATTATATATCATTCAATAACTTTATATTAAAAGTGAATTTTGCAAATCCAACCATTGAATTATAACTTCATATCACTTTATATGTTTATATCAAATTTTGTTAAAATTGAACAACAATTTAAAAGTAATTAAAGTATTCATATTTTATTATATTCTGAAATGTATATATTATGTCAATTTTGTTTTATAAGAATGAAGTATCAAATCGTCTTGGATTAATATAAATTTTTGTATATATGATCTAAAAGTAAAAAACTTTCAATCTAACGATTGAATTTATAAAATTTAGGCTTAATTGCATTTTTGATCCCTCAAGTATTACAATTGTGCAATTTTGATTCCCAAAGTTTCAATTGGGTAATTTTAGTCCCTAAAGAATTGCAATTGTGCGATTTTGGTCCTTCAATTTTTAATTGAATAATTTTAGTCTCACAAATATCATAATTGTGCGATTTTCATCTCTCCCATTAAAAATTTAATAATTTTAATATATATATATATATATATATATACAATATTTTAAAATTATACAATTATTTGTCTATTCAAATTAACGCATATTATAATTTTCTTCAATGTATCAAATGATAAATATTTATTTTTAATAAATAAATAAATTATATATATTTTTATAATATTACTCATAAATTAATATCAGTAATATTATTAATATATTTATAGATAAACTAATAATTTGATAAATATAATTTATTATATATTAATATACTTTTACAAAAATATAAGTATATTAATTAGAAATATACATATCTTTTCTTATATATTTATATTTTTGTAAGAATATATTAATATATACTAAGTCATATTTATCAAATTATTAATTTATCTATAAATATACTAATAATATTATTGATATTAATTTATTAATAATATTAAAATACTAATAATATATAAATTTTATTTATTAAGTAATAATAAATATATATCATTTGATATATTAACAAAAATTATAATATACATTAACTTAAATAATCAAATAATTGTATAATTTTAAAACATTATATATATATATATTTAAATTCAAAAATTACTAAATTTATTAATGAGAAAGACTAAAATCGTACAATCATAATAGTTGAGGGACTAAAATTGTTCAATTAAAAATTAAGGGACTAAAATCACACAATTACAATCTTTTAAGGACTAAAATTACTCAATTAAAACTTTAAGGATCAAAATTGTACAATTACAATACTTGAGTGATCAAAAACACAATTAAGCCTAAAATTTATATTTAATATAAAGTTATTGAGTAGTGTAATATTTAATAAAAGTTATATCAGTGTGGTTTGAACTCTCATCATTATAATATTGTAATTAATTATATATGTGTGTATAATATTGTAATTATAATATTATAAATTGAAGACTAATTAACGTTTTATATCTGATGTAATTCTAAAATTGTATACTCCTGACACGTATGTTTAGACTTAAAAAAATATTTTTTAAAATAAGTGATATATTTTTAATTGATTCTTATGTAAACATAAGTCGGTTCGTGTTAAGTTACAGTTATAAAAAATACATACAGTAGTTTTGTTTAACATTTATGTCTCTCTAGCAGCTTCTTTAATTTTATTTGGGAAGCAACTCAAAGTTGCTTTTCTAGAAAAACGGTTATTCTTTTATTCACTTCTAATTATTAAAAAAATTACTTAAAATTTCAATAAATATTGTTTTCGTAAAACATGTGTCTTTTTTGACAGATTAATTAAAAAATAAACAAACAGGCTAATCCCATAAAAAAATAATATAATTATTCTCCTTTTAGTTGCAAAAAATGATAACCAAGTTCGGGATACATTAAATGAATGGGAAGTGGGAAGCCAATGTCTCTTCCAACAAAATGTCACGTCCAAGAAACAGAATAATTAATCACTGTCTTAATGACATTATGTAGCTCAATTCGTATACTCTTGTTATTGGTTATCTTAATGATATCCAAAGGAGACAAATTCCTAATGTTCAACACTATTTTTCGTGCGAGGATTCTCAAATTACACTCTTTTCTTTTTCTATTGTTTTTTAATATCTAAAAGTCACTAATTTTATTGTAGTCTGTGGGTCTATTTATTTAGTAGTTTGACTCTAATTTAACACATTACCAAAATAAAAACTCAGTGAGTCTATTTATTTTAATGTTACTAATTTTTATTTTTATGTTTTTCATTGACATGACTCTAATTTAGTAAATTACCAAAATAAAAGTTCAATATCATCTAAATTAGTATTTTGACGTTGAAAAATGCTCAGAATTTAAATAATAGATGTGCTGACTTTTTTTTTAATAAAAATAATTAAATAATTGGAAACGAATAAAAAAGTTAAGTATTAAAAAAAGAATTTTATTGTTCATAATAAATCTATTCAGTTTGATTAGAAATGATCCTAGTAAAAAAATATCTGTCCTCTCTACATTAAAAAAAAAAAAAAAACTTATGATGTATATGATCCTATATTTGGTTTGATGTAATCATGTGTTAGGTTATTATATTTAACGGTATATATATAATGTAATCATGTACTAAGCGCTTTATAAAGCATAGGCTGAAATCGGTGAATTTAAAGGGCATTACTTGAATGTAACCGCATGTACATGCAAAGAGATATTATATAGACTTATTGTTATTTATTCGATGATCCTTATAGGACGTAGCCAGTGAAAGTTAATTATTGGAGACAGATAAATGGGTAAAACAGCAGTAGCCACAAATATAATTCTAAAATATGAAAGAAATTATAGTAGTCAATCAAACAATATTATTAACATTTTGGTATACTAAGATAGCTCAAAAAATCAGGGTTACCATTGTCAACATGGCTTCAAACAAGTTTCATCCGTATCATATCTCTACTTTATTCCCATATCAAATATAATTATCACAATTCAATCACATGAAAAACATAAAAGGATAAGCTAATAATCAAAAAAATCAACAATAATTCATATAGAAATAAGCCCTACTATACTATCAACATAACCAATTTCATATATTTCAACAATCATTAACTTGCAACTTCTCAATAAAATACATGTTACTCAATCAGATCAATACAACAACACTTCAAATTACAACACAACCATGTAACTAATCAGAATCCAACATAACATGAGAATAACATATTCCCACGATTTTAATTTATGTAAATTTATAGAATAAATATTTTTTATGTATTGAAAAAAAATTACTTTAGTTTATTTTTCAATAAATCAATACAATATATAAAATGTTAAGATAACATACTCATAACAACAATAATTAATATAATTTAATTTAGATTACGAGTCCAATATAAATGTTTTAGACGAAGATTATTTGGATTAGTCCTCCCATTTAAATCTATATCATCTTTAATTAATTAATTAAGTAGAGCCTGGTAGCATTAATTTAAAAAAATTAATTAAATTGTTTTGAAAAATAAATAACTATTTCTTAAAAATATTTTTTATTAAATAAAATTTATATAAACTTAAAATGATTTAACAATTATAATAATAGTTAATTATGACATATATATTAGGCTTCTTTGTGGCTTAAAAAAAGCTTGGATCACAACTAGCGACAACTCGTTTAAGGTGGTAAAGTCAGATCAAAATGTTCTTTTGCTTCCAAATAGTTGTATACCATCCCCTAACTTGGTTATTGGAGAATCAAATGTCAAATATTGGTGGAAACTAGATAACTCGATGCTCATCCTTTGATTGATAAATTGCTTTATGTTGTTGAGTCTTTTCGAGTTAACCATAAATATTGAACATGTCTTTTTACTCATTAAAAAAAGTATAAATATATTTTTAAGTTCATGTAATATGACTATGTTGACATGACTAATAAAATATTTTTTTATTCATATAAAAAAAATTAGAATAACAATAATGTATATCAAACTTAAGTTTCTATACATTTATATTTTCGTACATTTATCTCACTAGTTTTTCAAACTAAATCAATCCTAATTGTAATGAAAAATATTAATTAAAATAATTATGATAGTAAATAATATTTTAATTTACCATAATTAAATTAATTTTAAGTCATAATTCAATTAAATAATATATTTCTTGTTTTATATAAGTTAAATAGCACATATCTTTTATAATTTATTTTTAATTTTAATATATTATAAAAATAATAATTTGTATTATTTTTAATATTGTTTTTATTTTTCAATTTATTAATCTAGTTTTAATACAATACTCATTTTTTTTTAAATATTATAATTTATGTAGACGGTTGTAATTTACTTTTAATATATTATTTTTACACTACTGTAAAAAAATATTAATTTTACATTGTTATTCATTAATTAAGATAGATTGTAATATAACTTATTTTTTACTATATCACAGTTAATGATTTTTTCATATATTATTTTTACATTACTGTAACAAAAACAATATTATTTTTACATTATTATTCATTAGTTATGATTAATTGATTGTAACATAATTTATTTTTATTATATTACAACTAATGATTTCATCATAAAAAAATAATATATTAAAATTAAATTATAATTATTTAAATAAATTATATTTAAAATATAATTAGTATTTTAATTTGTAAAATTTATAATAAATTTTATATACAAATAAATATTGCATTTGAATATATAAATCATATTTAAAATTTATATAAATAGACACGTTTAAATATATAAATTATATTTTAGATTTATGGTAAATAATTTATATTGTAACACAATATTTCTAACGATTTTCTATAATCCCTATACTTAAAGGTTCAACTACTAATAGTGGAAAACATTCAAAATTACCTAAGGTTAAGATACAACAATTCTTGGTAATTACAAGGAGTAATACGTGCTTAGATATAAAATGGTTGGAAATGTAAAGGTTCCTCTAACTGTAACCACAACATATCTTATACATATATAAGTATATCCAGTAATCCAAAACAACTGGAATGCAAACTTATGTTGTCAGTTAAGCAACATTACAAAACCTCTACCAAAAGTAGCACCAAGCTACATCGCTAACAACATGACCCTTAACTTGCCAAACTCCTCTAGCCTAACTTTGCCCTAGTCTTGTATAAACATGGTTATCGCAATCCAATCACCAGAAAATATGCAAGGATAAGCTAGTGAGCAATAAAATAATCATATATCAAGTATAGAAGTAAAACTATACTACGAATAATATTAACATGTAAACCACACACAACATCACCTTATGGCTTACAACATTTCAACATCACAACAAATGTTCAACATGGCATTTAACAACCTTAAAAGGTAAACAATCTCATCATACACAAACAATAATGCCATCCAACAACCAAACCAAGCAACATATGAACAATATCAAAATCACCACATATATCATATGCACAACACCTTAACTACATGTATAGTCACGCATTCACCTACGAAGATCTCCTACAACAAAGGCAACCAATCTAAGTGACTTGATCCTACGGAACCAACACAATCTTTTTACACCTTCTAGATCAACAACTAAATTGAGATACCAATCCCTAACAACATGATTTCTTGGATGTCATCTCTTAAATTAGGAAGTCTAATATTTCTTTCAAGGTAGAACAATTTGGGTGTGAGTTTACCACGACATTAACTTGCATAATTAATCCCCTTATAGATTTAGTTTGCTAACTACCCTCCAAATACTATGCACTTCCAATACTTAATTAGGGACTAAGCCCTCAATTTCGTACCTTACTCAGTTGGTCACTTTATACATATATGACTCGACCTTTCTCATGTATAGATCAACATTAATTGCTCACTTATAATCATTATAGTTTGACATGACCCCTATATTAGTATTGTGGTCACTTATAGTTAGTATGCCTCAACTTATCCTACATACCGTATTAACTAAGATCCTATAGGAAACTCACTTATCCATTTCAAGAGTCAACTACTTAATAAAGGTTTCCAACAACTGGGCTCATAGAGCACCACACCAATATCTTCACAATGAGATATCAAACTTTTGAAAACACTATCTCCTTTAGTTTTAAGTTGATCAACAAAACACACCCTGATGTCTAAATGTCTTAAGTACTCTCAACATCATCACCTAACCATTCAACATTTAATCAACATAACATGTCTAAATGCCTAAAGCATTCTCAACATCAATAGTTTAACAATTATTCATCTATTTGCATTATCCTATATCAATGAATATAAAACTACAACATTAATCAACATTCAACATCCAATAAATTCACCTAACATATCCATGCTCAACATTTTCTCAATCAATCAACAAGTTTTCATGAAGCAACTCACATCTAGTGTCATCCACCTAGTGCTCAACATCATTAAGATAAGGAGCTCCATGTCTCGCCCATGTCCAACGCTATTTAACCCACGTTTGGAATGGTTAAGATCAAAGATCCCCTGGACAATATGATGTGGCTAAACCCATGCCCATTCCCAATTCAGGCAGGGATGATTCTCTCTCAGCATGTCCAGCGTTACTTCATTGGCATCCGACGTTAATCAGGCAGAGAGATCAATCATAGTCACACTAGATGCCACATAACTTGAGACCAACGTCACCAAGTCGGAGACAATTCTCTCACCTCACACCCAATGTCACTAAACCCACATCCGAAGTGAGCAAGTTAGAGACTTTTTTCTTTTCTCATGCTCGAAGCCACCAATCTTGCACCCAATACGATCCTCAACTAAGGCCCAAAATCACCACTCCATCACCCAACTTCAATCTCCTACAACTCCTAGGAGGCTAGATAAAAGAAGAGTTTTCAAAATCCAGAGCTCTCTCACAACTATCTCTCTAAGATTTCTCTATGGAATGAGCTTATGATGCTCAAGTTTCAAAAGAAACTTTATATACCTTTCTCTCATGGTCAAACTAGACCATTGTCTAAAGAAACCTCTTAACACCTAAAAACTTTCGAGGAGTTTCTTAACTCCTAAAATCTTTCAACAACAAACTCCACAACACCACAACACAATTATTGAAAGAAATCACAATAATTAACAAAATAAAGTAAAATGTTACAATATTATTTTTATTTATCGATAGTTTATTTTAAATATTAAAATTTAATCCATAAACAAAAAAATAAATTTGATAACAAGTTAAAAAAAAAGTCTCTTAAAAACTCCCTTGTTAAAAAATATTCCCTAAAAATACTCTAGTGCAAAATGGATATTCGTATTTAATATATAATAGTTAATATCAAAAGTAAATTAGTTAATTGTAGAGTAATGACAATCTTAATAACAATAAAAAAGTTATTGATCTTAATATATTAAAGGCCTAAAACCAAATTATAGAAGTAAATTATATGCGATTATCTTATTTATCCAAAATAATAAATACAATTATGAACTTAAAAATAACATAATTATTATAATTTATATATTGTTTGTTAATTATGCCAAAAAAATTAACTAAAACTAATGATAAGGTTTCAAATATAACACTATAGATGATTGAAAAGAATTGTAAGGACAACACAAGACAAAATCATAAGGGAATTAAAACATTTATTTAAGTCTATAAGTATATTAAAATAAGATTTGGAAACAATCCGGTTATTTATGACAAACATGATGTTAAATTGTTTTTGGTTTAAATATATTGTTAATCTCTTAAATTTGGAGTAAGTTTATTTTTTATTATCTCAAATTTAAAATTGTTTTTTAGTCATTGTAATTTTAAAAAATAAATATTCTCTTTGCTCAAACAACATTAGTAAATATGCAACACAAAACCTAATTATTAATAGACCTATCACACATAATATACTAACTAATGATTATGTCAATAAAATATCACATTAAATTCAATTAATGTTGTTCCATTAACTCAATATTTCTTTATCAGTGATTATGTCGGTTGTCTTGAGGGACGAAAAAAGTTTTATTAAAATTACAAGACTAAAAAATTTATTTTAAATGTAAGATATCAAAAATAAATTTATCCCAAATTTAAGAGATTAAAATAATATTTAAATATTTTTAATTTCATGTGATCTACAAAATAGCCTTAATTAGGCTAGGTGTTAACACTCTAATAATTATTTTTCTAAATTATAATTGTCCCTACTAAGAACACTCCTTTTGATTAGTTTTCTAAATTCCAAATGCAAGCTAAGTCTTGTCTCCGAACGGTGGGGAGGGTACCTGCAAAGGTACTCTGACGCTCAAGTAAGTATCCGGTACAGAGCAATAAAGTTTGTTATATTAAATAATCATACTTGTCCCATCAGTCCCATCAATACTGTATTTATAGTGACATTCTTGGGCCTGATGGGCTTTTATGTTATTGGGCTGGTGCACAAGGTTTTGCACACTGATTAAGGATGACGCAGATGTGCTTAGCGTAATCAATACTTGCTTAACTTGACTTCATGTGGATTCATTACAACTGCCAACCCTTTCAAGATGTTCCTCGAGGTATTCGGCATGTCCATTGGCTGAGAGGGGTGCTCGGTCTTTTCTATGGCCGAGGGGGTATTCGTCTTGTTCGTCGCTCGAATAGGGTCCTCGACATGATCGTTTGCCGATGGGATGTTGGTCCTCCTGGGTACTCAGCCTGTTCTTTGGCCGAGGGGGTATTCAACTTGTTTTTTGGCCGACCAGGGTACTCGACCTAAGGAGGGTATTCGGCCCATTGGTTGGGCTGAGGGGTAATCGGTCCGAGAGCATATTCGGCCTATTCCTAGTACAATAATAAAGTATGTGAATTTTTTTATAAATTAATTAAATAAATAATATTTTGAGAAATAAAGGGATGAGTATCAAAAAATGAATGTTATGATTAAATAGATCAAGATGAGTATCTTCTTAAAATGACGTTTGGAACCTTGTTTAAAGATGTAAAGTCTTTCTCTTCAAATACTTCCTTAGTCAGCATTGTGTTGTAACCCAATAGGAAAATGTTGTTTCCTAATTTAAACTTAATCTTAAAACTTTGACTTTCACTTTTTTTTGGAAAAACTGTGTCATCACTGAAGAAATCTTGGGACAACATTTGCATGTAATCCCCGATAGCACCATTTCAACCACGTTGTTGCATTTTCGTCATTTAAGGTAAGGGAAGAATGGAGAGTTCTTGCTCATGGGTGTGGCATCAACCATAAGTAAAGGAGTTGACCCCAAAACCTAAATAGGTATATTACTTTTAGATATAGTTGGGTTATGAATAATCTAAAACACTTGATTGCTCATATTTTTTATATCCTTGAATGTTGATTGCTATATGTTTTACCCTCTTGGAGTTTTTGAGATTTAAGGATCTTGTATGTTAGTTGAATTGATGAAATTTCTATATTTGTTGACTTTGAAAGGATAGAATCATGTTAAAACTTAATTTAAAGACTCAATTATGTATTAGATGTTTAAGAAAGAACCAAGGGAGCTCAAAGGATCCCAAAAATCCAAAATCGTGAATTACGAAAGTGTGGAATCATATACTCATACTAAGCATGACTTTCCCCGCTATGCATGACATTAGTGCAAAAATTGGATTTAAAATCGGAGTTTTAAGATCGGTTATCGGTTACAAGGTAACCGATCTTAAAAGTGACGTGGTGACAATTTTGTAAATAATATGAACACTTTTAAGATCGGTTAAAATTTAACTGATCTTAAAAGTACTTTTAAGATCGGTTATTTTATGACTGATCTTAAAAGGTATGTCTGATACAAATTTTAAGATCGGTTACAAAAGAACCGATCTTAAAAGTTGTATCAGATATAACTTTTAAGATCGGTCATAAAATAACCGATCTTAAAAGTACTTTTAAGATCGGTTATTTTTTAAAAGTGCTACTTTTAAAATCGGTAATTTCAGAACCAATTTTGTATGTAGTATACAAAATCGGTTCTTAAATAACCGATTTTAAAAGTATCGTCAGAAACCTTTTATATTTCCCTCCATTCTCATTCTCTTTAATCTTTCCCTCCATTCCTTTTTTTACTCTATCGTGCTCTCATTTTCTAAAGTCTCCAATAAGGTAAATTTTGTTGTCGTTTTCGTTTTCTTTTTCTTCTTCTCATGCTCTTCTTGTGTCTCTTTTCGTTTTCTCATGCTCTTCTCTTGTCTCTATTTTCGTTGTAGGTTCATTTTGGGTAAATTTTGAATCTGGAACAGTCCGTTCTGCAAGGAGAACGACCCGTTCTGCTTAGAGAACGGTCCGTTCTTCAAGGAGAACGACCCGTACTACAAAGAGAGCGAGCCGTTCTGATGTCCGTTCTGGATTGGTTAAACTTATGCCAAACTATGCTAGAACGGCCTGTTCCACACTATCTTTTTAGGCCTTTTTAACAACCTAGAACGGCCCATTCCATTTTAATTTTTGTCGGAGCCAGGACTTTTAAGATCAGTTATAAAACAACCAATCTTAAAAGTTAACTTTTAAAATCGGTTATTTAACCGATTTTAAAAGTCTAACTTTTAAAATCGGCTCTTTTAAAATCAGTTACGAAACCGATTTTAAAAGCCTTTTTCCACTAGTGTGAGGTGCAAAAAATAAGGGTATATTTTTGTCATTTTGGAACATACGCCAAGATAATGTAGAACTAAGTATACTTTGTTAGTATGCCATTTAGCTCCAAAGTGGAGATAACGACTTTTTGATCATTGTAAATTAAAAAAAAATCAAAAATTTTTTTTTTAAAAAATTATTTATCAAAATAAATAATTTGTTCCATGATATCGAATTAAAGAAAACGCTTTTACGAGTGAAATTTTTTGAATATAGAATATTTAAACAAAAAATGTTCAAGGAGAGGTATTTTATGTTCAAAATTGTTTGAACAGAAAACCCGTTCTCCTAGGCATTTTCTGTTCAACTGACCCATGATGGAACGTGAACAAAAAATGCTCGAGGAAAGACATTTTTTATTCAAATATCTTATGTTTAAAAAACATCGTCCCTAAAAGCATTTTTTTAATCCAGTGTCACGCTGACACAAATTATTTATTTCGATAAATAAATTTTTAAAATTTTTATTTTTAATATTTTTATCTTTTTAATTTAGAATGGAGAAAAAGTCAAAGATAACACCTTATATATTCTCTGTCATCTTAGAATTAAGCGTGAAGATTTTTTACACCAAGCATGAGATCAGCTTGAGATCTTTAAGTATTGTTGATGAACTTAAATGTTTGAATTGTATGTCTATATGTGTATTAATGTCTTAATTTATTTTTGAACACTATCGATGGTTGTTATAAATTATTTGAGATATTAAAACCTATTATGATTGTTTATTGTGAAATCATATTGCATGACATTGTATTCAGATTGAATTCCATTAAGATGAATAATGTGATGCTTTATCCCAATTTGATTTAATTAAAATTTACTAATAATGTTAGGAAAACAATTAAAATTTTTAAATTTAAATATCGGAGATATTATTTAGATTTTAAAAGATATTGATTCTTTTAGGATATTGTTTATAATTGAAATATATTGTATTTATTTTAGATTTTTGTTTCTTCTTTTCAGATTGTGATGTAAGTTCAATAAATAGATACTCTTGAGATGAGAAGAATCACCCGACCTGTAGAGGGGGTTACCGCCTTAAATGAGAGAGGAGGTCATATGAAGGAGGGTTTTCAAGTTTTGTCAGAAAACTTGTAAATGGAGATTTTCAAATTTTGCTAGAAAACTTGTGAGGAAAAGGTATCCAAGTTTCACCCATAAAACTTGTGAGAAAGGAGTTTTCAAGTTTAATCCACAAAACTTGAAGGTAGGATTTTCATATATATGTAATAATGAACATCCTAGTGAACGTATGCATGAGGGGCTGAACAACGATAAATAAATTTATATGATCTTTTCCTATTTATTTTATAGTGTTATTTTAATATGTTTCTCATCATCATTAATGTGCATAAAAGAAAAGAAGATTTTTTTGTTACCAACAGTGGTATCAGAGCTCATGGTTCTAGAGCTTGGTGACCTGTCACTTGAGTATTGAAGATTGGCATACAACAATTTCAATACCCAAAAAAATAGAGACAAAAAATACTACAAAGTAAAAGTATGATTGAAGATGATTCTGATAAGCATCCATGGCAACAAGAAGGTCAAATTTGAAAATTTTAATTGAGGGAGGAATTGTTGGGAAAACAATTCAAATCTTCAAATTCAAATATCTGAGATATTATTTAGATTTTAAAAGATATTGATTCTTTTAGAATATTATTTAGAATTGAAATATATTATATTTATTTTAGATATTTGTTTCTTTGTTTAAGATTGTGATGTAAGTTCAATAAATAGAGACTCTTGAGATGAGAAGAATCACCCAACCTGTAAAGGAGGTGTTTGTGGTGAAATTTGTTTATGAGTTCTTTTTATTCGAACTAGCACTAGTTTGCTTCAATTTAGGTATGTTACACTTTGTACTTTAAGGAATAAGAAAAAATAGAGTAGAAAGATTAATAACTACTTGTCTCTAGAGTTTCATTAATGATTATCAAGCAATAATGTTCATGCATATATATGCTCAAATGAACAGAATGCACAATAAGTATATTATCAATACAAATCATAGTCCACTTAGCATAATGATCAAGATACAATTACAATATTGAAGTTGAACAACCTATAACTACGTGATTAAAAGAAGAAAATTACGCTAATCCTAATCCTAGCAAAAGAAAATAAATGTGGTCAAGAAATTAGAACCCAGCAATCGCATGCACGGAAGCCATATGCGCAGGCAGAAAGTGCTTTCAAGAGTGCAAGTATGAAATTTTTGACCTCGTGAAGGTACATATTTCTCATATTTATAGAGTTTAATTGAGAACGATTAATCCCTTGCAAGTACGTCGTGGGTGAGTAACTGCCATTCACTACCCTTAATGACGTGTAAATTTTTAGCCGTTCCCCCACGTTCTTCAACTCTATCTTTCAAACCTTTGACCAAATAACTACTTTGGTGTAACTGCTCAAAAACTGCCCATAACTCCTTCTTTTGTATTTCTCGATCAATCTTTGAACAAGTTTTTTAGTAACTAACCTAGTATAACTACTTAACTGCTCAGAGAAACCTCCAGTAACCTCCTTCCTCTACTTTTTCCTAGCAATTCTTGTTCTGTTCGACCAATCCTCGAGTACGCACATATGAGGATCCTTATACTTTCCTGGTAGGTACCGATTTGTTTGTCTTTCTTTCGAGTAGCTTCAAAAGTGTAGCTTTCGACTTGTATAGCTTTCGAGTAGCCCCAACAAATGCCCCCCTAGGAATTTAGTCTCGATGAACACACTGGGGTGAAAGAGAACTAAATTCTTATCGAGAACTTTCCTTGATTCTTTCTCGAATTTTCTCGTTCGATGAAAATTAGTGACTTGTATTCCTTCGATGAAACCCTACTTCTGACCACCTATTTAATGCAATTACCGTTTGATTTGACATTGATTGCTCTGACGGTGCATGCTTACCTTTCCCCACAAGTCTGTCCATGAAAAACGTTTTGGCGGCTGATTTGAATTGATTTGAATTTATATTTAAATTAATACATGGACCCGTTTTACCTCAGGCCCATTCATCACTTCCTTCGCGCACAAGTTTCTTCTTGCCCCTTCTCTGCATTCTCTGGTTCGTTGTTCTCCATTCTTGCCTCTCTGTTCTTGCACTCACAGATTTCTTGCTTCTCAATACTGCCATGGCTTCTTCTGCTGTGTCCACTTCTGCCATTGACTCCGCTGTTTCTCCTACAATGGCCTCTACATCGTCTACACAAACCGCTCCCCTGCTAATGACCAGTGCTGCCGTTTGTGTTGTGAAAGACGGTGACGAGAAGTTCATCCCCATTCCGGGCATGGAGGAGGCTAGCCTCAAGATTTTCAACTCCCAGGTACTTCTTCCTTTCTCTCTTCAAGATGGTGCTACCCATGCTTTTTTGGATCCTTTCATAAGTCAGAATAAGAAAAAGTTTGGTAACACATTGCTTTCTGAGGATTCTTCTACCTTACCTTTCATCTATTCCCCTACAATAGACTTGAACCTGTTTAGTGACACTACAAAAATCTTTAGAGCGTTTCCACTTACAAAAGATAGGCATTTGCTATGGTTAGAACGTGTAGAGAAATCGATGCATTCTGCTTGTGTAGAGGCTGGTATCTCTGAGTTCATCCAACTTTCTAAGTTTGATTTGCATGCTTTCGATCCCCAAATGCTTCTCTCTGCTATCTTCTTTTGGAATAGAGAAACTCGAGCTTTCGAGTTTCCATGTGGTTTTGTGTGCCCCACTTATTAGATATTGCTACTATCACTGGCTTGACACCTATAGGGGATAGGTTCTATCTAGATGCTTTCGAGGAGGAAATCTTGATTAAAGAAACGTCTATTTCTTGGGATAAAAAGACCTACTTGGCCTTCATCAATGCTCACGTGGGACAACCGCGGGTACTCCTGTTTCGACTTCCGAGCATATTGCTTTTCTGATGTACTGGCTTTCTGCTTGTGTTTTTTGCACTCCGTCTCTTCAGGTTCCTAAATATTATTATATTTTGGCTCAAGCTTTGCATTTACAAAAGAAAATTTGTTTGAGTAAACTACTATTGGCCTCTCTGTATTCTTCTCTCGATGAAGCATCGGAAAGTCTTTTCCATGAATTTGGCCCACACAATCTTTCTGGGCCCTTATGGTTGTTACAATTATGGCTCAATGCTATCTTGGAAAAGAAACTTCCATTGACTTCTTCTTTTTCTCCTATATGTCCACTCGAAGGCGCTCGTTTAACTACACTTACCCCACGTAAGCGTTCAATTGAGAATTTTGCCAAGTATGTTCGAGCGTTCCTAAGTTTTACTGACTTCACCGAAGATTTAGCTTCGTTCATTCATTCGACCTTGACAGGGCCTGCTTGGCTTCAAGAGAATAATCAAGTTGGAAATATTTCGCCCGACTTTATTGAAATGTGGTTTGGCTTTTTGTCGTGGGATGTGATCTTATCTGGGATGCGACAAAAAGATGTTAGGATTTACCCTTACCAACCTTAGATTTTTGCTCAACAATTTGATCTTTGCCAGATGAAACCTTTTCCCCTTCGATGAAAAGAAAGCATAGATGCTGATATCTGTGTCGAGAAAGGAAATTATGAGAAAGTTTTGGATTTTATTTTTTGTCCTGAGAAACAACTTAGACTCACACCTTGCACATTTTTTCCCTCTTTCTTAGTCTCGAAGTGTTTTCTTCGATGGTGGTGTGAATACTATGTTGATAAAATTCTCAACTTTGATGATTTTTTGAAGAAGCTGATTAATTCTCCTCTTTCTTCGCAGGGCCCGAAATTATCAGGTACTTACAAGAACCAAACTATTATTTATCAATTCGAGCAATTTTTTAAAGTTTGTTATCGACCTGATGTCGCCACCCGCCAAAACGGACCTTGGCATTCGCGACGATGGTCATGACTCGTTTTAAAGTTTTGGAAAGTGGTGGATTGTTAGAACGACTTATTCTCAAACTGAGACCTTGTCGAACTAACAATTTTATTAAAATGATTCACCAATCCATGTTAATCCCAAGCGGGACCCTCCATGGATTAGTAGTTTTCGCAAAAGGTAGGGTTCTTGGAGTCGCCACCAATATTTTACTCAAAACATTGGAAAAAGATTTAAGGCAATTGATTTTATAAATCAACTTTGGCCATTACAACCAGAGTTGGGTAAGGGAGTCGGTTACGTGCGGGGAAGGTGTTAGCACCCCCACAACGCCCCATTAGGGTTCCCTATGACGGATTATTTATTAAATAATAGCATAAAATTACTAAATTACCCCTATTTATTGTAAACGATTACAAACGAGATATCTACATTATGAAAACTTTAAACATGTAATGCAGCAATCAGAAAGCAATAAAGGAAAGCGATAAAAGAAAGGATTTGGAAAGGAAACCTTTGAAGCGTGCTTTTATATATATCAATGAAATCTAGGAGGCTTTTTGGCGCTCCCTCTCTCTACAAGCCCGCTCGTTCCTTCCTCCAAAATAATTTTTTACTATCGACTAGTTCGAATCTCCAAGCTAAATGCTCGGAATTCCAGAACTTCGTCGGATCGACTCCCAGAGAGATTTCTAGGGCAGAACACTGCTCAAAAACCCCAGAATACTCAAGGAGGGAGTCAAAACTGTGTGTGAAAGTGTCCAATGACGTCCAAATGACGTCTTATTTATAGGGATGAGGCGCAGTACGGCCCCTGGGTCCAATACGGCCCGTATTGAAGTTTTGAACTTCAATACGGCCGTATTGAATTTAATACGGCCGTATTGAAATTCAAAAACTTCAATACGGCCGTATTGGTTTCAGTACGGCCGTATTGCAGTTCAAAAATGCAATACGGGCCGTACTGAATTCCAAGGAGGCCGTATTGAGCTCCACTCCTCTCACTTTCTTATTTTTGGCTACTCTAAGACCTCTAAACCTACAGATAGTCATCCTATGGTCTTCTGGGAGTCCTTCTGGCTGACTTTCCTTTGATCTTCGAGAGTCTTCAAGCTTTATTTCTGACCCGGACAATTTTAGGGGTCTACAGCTGCCCCCCCTTTACTTAGTCGGACGGCCTTTTGGTGTACCGGCTGACAAGTAAAGGAGTTGACCCAATTGTCCGGGTGATGTGCCATCCTTCTTACTTGTAGCGTCTTCCGGTGGAAAATTGTTGAGTAGCCTCTCCAGGTTGAGTATTAGTCGTCGCCTCTCCAGGCTCATGCATACCTCAGTGTTTCTGACAACCTCGGTAGCTAAGTACCGCCTCTCCAGGCCCTGCCTCTCAACATGAGGCAGTTGAGTATCGCCTCTCCAGGCCCTGCCTCTCAACATGAGGCAGTTGAGTATCGCCTCTCCAGGCCCTGCCTCTCAACATTCGGCAGTTGAGTATCGCCTCTCCAGGCCCTGCCTCTCAACATGAGGCAGTTGAGTATCGCCTCTCCAGGCCCTGCCTCTCAACATGAGGCAGTTGAGTATCGCCTGTCCAGGCCCTGCCTCTCAACATGAGGCAGTTGAGTATCGCCTCTCCAGGCCCTGCCTCTCAACATGAGGCAGCTGAGTTTGCCCTTTCCAGGGTTTTGAGATAAGTTTGTCTCCACAGTCCACAATGCTGCTTCGACGGTTTGTTTTTCTGATTTTGTGCCGCTGAGGGCTGGATAACGCAGGGATCCGTCTAGGGGATGTGCAGTCATTCATAGGTTTTTGTGCCCCAACTTGCATTGCTTAGTTGGTACCCATGGGGAATTTCTGACTCCTTGGGGTGTAGACACAGATGCTCTCTCTCTGAGTTGAGCGATGCCTTATGTTTGGCTGACGTCCTTTTGACGTAAGTGGAGTATCCCGGTTGTCCTTATTCGGGTGTCTCTTTTGCTTTTCTGATTTTTGTAGCCTCTATGTAGGCTGTTATCCGCTGGGGGATTCTGTCGTTCAATTCTTGACTGGCCTCTTCTGTTAGGCAAATCATCTTGATGTTCGGTGTTTGGCTGGATGCCGAATTCCGCTTGGGGAATATTTATTGATATTTTTTATTTTTCTCCTTTTGTAGGGGTGCCTCTTGAGTAGGCGACTGGGGATTTGGGGATCTTATGTATCCCAGAGTATTATTTAGGAAGCCTCTGCAGGCTTAGCCTCACTCAGCGCTTGAGTCAGAGAGCTATCTTCCACTGAGGAAGTTTCAAGTCCTTTGACTGAATATTTTGCTTGGATGATCGCGCTTCCATTGGGGATTTTGACGATCTTGCTTTGATAGCTCTCGCTGGGGATTTGTTCCATGAGCTTAAGCTGAGGTTTCTCTGGGGAGTATTATTTCTGCGAGCCTCTCCAGGCTCAGTTATTCTGAGAGAGTATTATTTTGGCGAGCCTCTCCAGGCTCAATTATTCTAAGAGGGAGTATTGTTTCGGCAAGCCTCTCCAGGCTCAATTATTCTGAGAGAGTATTATTTCGGCGAGCCTCTCCAGGCTCAGTTATTCTGAGAGAGTATTATTTCAGCAAGCCTCTCCAGGCTCAGTTATTCTGTGGGAGTATTATTTCGGCAAGCCTCTCCAGGCTCAGTTATTCTGAGAGAGTATTATTTCGGCAAGCCTCTCCAGGCTCAGTTATTCTGTACAATTTGTTGGGTTTTCTGTATTTTGCCTTTTTTTGTTGATTTTTGGCTTTTTCTGTATTTTTGCCTTTTTTGTCGATTTTTTGGCTTTTTCTGTATTTTTGCCTTTTTGTCGTTTTTTTGGCCTTTTCTGTTGACTGTTGTCATACACAAGCAATTTTTCTATTTTTCTATTTTATGCAATTGCCTCATGATAAGGTCTTTGAATGTGCAACTAATGTGTGTGTGATGCACAAATGCAAGTTTGATTATTTTATTAATGCTTTTTTTTTTTTTTTAAATGAATGGCTCTCCCTATCCTCCTTTTCTTGGAGGAATTTCTGTCGTCGACGTGAGGGAATATCTTTGTGAGCCTTTTTCACAGGAGATTACGGATTTTATAGGAACCCCTCCAATTTTCTTTATTGACTGATTATTAAAGGAATTTCGTACAATTTTTATGAAATACCAATTTTAGAGGCATAATCACATGGTCAAGAGAGAAGAGAAAATGAATAGATATTTTATTGATATTCACAAGTGTTTTTACAGAAAGATATACAGAAGGAATTTCTGAAGAATGGCTGGCCAGGGTAGGCTATATACATTGGGCTTAACAATTATATCTGTAATTGTTGCTCTTTACATTCCCCTAGTTGCTTCGGGTGAGATGCCTGAGCCAGGAGTGTAGATGCTGCAAGACGCTTGCTTCTAGAAGATAATCACTTGAGCCGCCTTTCGGTTTTCGATTCAAGTGATCGTTGCTTGCTTTGTTTTTGTATCTTATTCTTTTGCCCCTAATTTTTGCCTAGGACATATCCTAGCGGGGATAAATTCGCCTTTGTTTTGCCTAGTACCCTTGTACTGGCGGGCTTTTTATTTTGCCCTAACTTTTGCCTAGGACGCCCTTTTTGGGTTTTCATCCTAGCGGGCCTATGCAAGCAACGTCTTCAAGCATAGTACTTCTTTACCACGTCAGCGTTGACTGGGTATCGAAGTTCTTCTCCATCCATGTCTGTGAGGATCAATGCTCCTCCTGAGAAGGCTCGTTTTACCACGTATGGTCCTCCGTGATTTGGGGTACACTTTCCGATTTTGTCTTTTTGAGTTGGTAGCAATTTCTTCATTACCAACTCTCCCTCATGGTAGACTCGAGGGTGGACTTTCTTGTCAAAAGCCTTTTTGATCTTCCTCTGATAGGCTTGACCATGGCATATGGCGTTCAGCCGTTTCTTTTTGATAAGGTTCAACTGGTCGTATCGGCTTTGAACCCATTCTACCTCGGAAAGTTTTGTTTCCATGATTACCCTTAGAGAAGGTATCTCGACTTCAACGGGTAGAACTGCCTCCATCCCATAAACGAGGGAGAATGGAGTAGCTCCTGTAGATGTACGTACTGAAGTCCTATAGCCATGAGGAGCGAAGGGTAACATCTCGTGCCAGTCTTTAAATGAGACAATCATCTTTTGCACTATTTTCTTGATGTTCTTATTGGTTGCCTCGACTGCCCCATTCATCTTTGGCCGATATGGGGAAGAGTTATGGTGTTGGATCTTGAATTCTTGGCACAGTTCTTCCACCATTTTGTTGTTCAGATTAGATCCATTATCAGTGATGATTTATTTCTCCATGCTTCCACTAGATTATTCTAAAATCATTTGGGACAAGAGAGAAAAGAAGGGAAAGATACTTTTATTCTGAAGTTTGTGTTTTAGAGGGGATTTATTTTTCAAAAATGGTTTTTGTAAGAATGGTTGGCCAAGGTAGGCTTATGTGTTTAGGCTTGTTTGATTAAACACTTATGAAGTTAAGAAAATCTTTGTTTATTGACGTTGTGATTTGACAACTTAGATAGCTTCCCTTGAACCTTTCTTGAATTCGGCTCGTGGTACCATCATGGATTTCTCTTTTTTTTTTTTTTTTGATTGTCCTTATTTTTGCCTAAAACACCCTTTTGTGGCGTTTTAGCGGACTTTTGTTTTCGTTTATTTTGCAACCCTAATTTTTGCCTAGGTCACCCTTTTGTGGGATTCCTAGCGGGTCTTTTGCTCTTATTTTTGCGCAGCCCCCTTTTTGGGTTTCCTGCCGAGCTTTTTTTATTTTAAAGGATTTCTTTTTATCCATGATGGCACTTGTCGAGGCCAAGGGAAGGTGCTCCAAGTTGTCACACACACTTCCACATAAAGATGATGTGGGTTTATTATTATTAAGATGATTTTAACCTCATTCATGTTTATTCAAACAGGGTTAAAAATAATGTGGTTTAGAATTTTATTATAAGCAAGAAAAGAAGCAAAAAGAATGATTTCATTATAATCATAGCGGAAACATATGTCCTTATTTCATCACTGATATGGGTCCCAATGTTGACCTCTTTTATCTCTCGGCCCTGCCCCAAATTCACAATCTCCAATTTCTCTTGATATGGTTGGAGTAGACGAGCTTCTTGATTTAGCAGTCTTTGCAGATCCGGAGAGATGACCTCCTCATCACTGTCCAACTCAACCCATTCATCCTCAACTTTCGGATCCCGGTCAGAGCGAACAATTACAGACATAATTATTTTATTGGTTCTGTTTAGGTTTAGAATTATTAATGTTAATGAGGAAAGAGAGAAAAGAACAAAAGAGAGAGTGATGTGTGAAGAATGCCTCTTTATTGATATGTATTAAAATTTGTACAAAGACCCTTATTTACATGAAAAGGTTCTCATGATCTCGGGTACTGATCATGAGTTCCTAAAAGAAAAATATGAAGGGGCCCTATCGTGGCTTGTTCTTCTCTCTATTCCTGCTTTGGCCGAGGATTCTTGCTCACGTCGGGCGCTGTCGAATCAAAAGTGATCCACCCGGCATCGATAAGGTCTTGGACCTTATTTTTGAGAGCTCTACATTTCTCCGTTGAATGCCCCGATGCCCCCGAATGGTATAGACATTTGTCTTGCGGTTTGTACCAATAGGGATGAGGTGGATCAATCTTCTTTAGTGGAACGTAAGCTAGAAGACGTGCTTCCACTAGCTTCGGCAGGAGGTCGCTATATGTGGTCGGAAGTTTATCAAACTTCTTCACAGAGTTGTATTGCGACTTTCCTGACTTCGAAGTGGAGGAAGACGAGGAAATGGTTATGGCACTGACTCCTCTCTCCTTCTTCTTTCCAAAGGTCTTCTTAGCTTTAAATGATTGGGAAGGTTTAGCTAGCTTCCCACTTTTCAGCTCTTGTTCCACTTTTCCTCCAACATGATGGGACTCATGGTCACTGTGCTCAGCCCCGTGTATGTTGTGGTGACGCATGAGTTCCATCATTTGCGCCATTTGCTCCTTGAGCTGTGAGAGCTAGGCTGTAAGCTTCTTATTTTGTTCCTCCAACGCGTCCATCTTCTTGATTTTCTGCGCGCGTGAGGACAGAGAGATGACCAGCCACTTTCTAAAATGAATGCTTAATTAGTTTATTTTATGGAATGAATACGCTCTTGACATGAGCTTGATAACCCTCCATTTTTAAGGCGCTGCCTTTTTAAAACGGAGTGTTACCACCCTCCTTGACTTATGATCCCTCCCCAACGGAGAATCTCGATAATTATGGGTCTCTTTTACTCATGTCAAGAGGTATTGGTGAACCTAAAATGCATGGTTTATGAGGATGCATGATGTCTTATTGGTAATGATGTACATGCTCCTCACTTTTATTATATTTCCACACATGGTCTTTCCTCTCATGTCATGGTATTTTCATGCATGGGGATTATTCTTAGACCTTATCACGAGGTTTTATTAATGCACAAACAATATCACATAAACCTATACACAAACAATTCACTCATCCACGAACAGTCACGAGCGAATCACGAGGTAGGGGTATCCTGCAGAAAAGTGCATATTCAAGGTGGTTCTAACTGTTCTCACCGGTCTGAGGCCCCCAAGGTGCCCCCATTATAGGGACCCAATTCCTCTCGTCGTAAGTCGATGGAAAGTTCCAACGCACTGTCGGACTCGAGTTCATGGTTATCACCTTGAGTGATGTTTTCCGACAACGGTCTACGGGCACCTATAGACCCATTCGACAACCGGCCGTACTAACATCCACTCCCTATGGCTTTCCACTCATGCCCCCGGGTATAGAGGGAACTGTTGTGTGCAAAGGTTTGTGTGCAGTTTTTATTTCAAACAATTGCGAGAATTTAAACATACAACAATTATTAAAGCCAAATAGATAAACATGTTATCATACAAGTGAGGGGTAATAAAGTAATTTTAAACTATTATTTTAGAAATAATCCATCACTAAATGAGACTGACTCTCGAGGCTTCCCCAGTGAAGTCGCCATCTGTCGCCACCCGCCGAAACGGACTTGGCATTCGCGACGATGGTCATGACTCGTTTTAAAGTTTTGGAAAGTGGTGGATTGTTAGAACGACTTATTCTCAAACTGAGACCTTGTCGAACTAACAATTTTATTAAAATGATTCACCAATCCATGTTAATCCCAAGCGGGACCCTCCATGGATTAGTAGTTTTCGCAAAAGGTAGGGTTCTTAGAGTCGCCACCAATATTTTACTCAAAACATTGGAAAAAGATTTAAGGCAATTGATTTTATAAATCAACTTTGGCCATTACAACCAGAGTTGGGTAAGGGAGTCGGTTACGTGCGGGGAAGGTGTTAGCACCCCCACAACGCCCCATTAGGGTTCCCTATGACGGATTATTTATTAAATAATAGCGTAAAATTACTAAATTACCCCTATTTATTGTAAACGATTACAAACGAGATATCTACATTATGAAAACTTTAAACATGTAATGCAGCAATCAGAAAGCAATAAAGGAAAGCGATAAAAGAAAGGATTTGGAAAGGAAACCTTTGAAGCGTGCTTTTATATATATCAATGAAATCTAGGAGGCTTTTTGGCGCTCCCTCTCTCTACAAGCCCGCTCGTTCCTTCCTCCAAAATAATTTTTTACTATCGACTAGTTCGAATCTCCAAGCTAAATGCTCGGAATTCCAGAACTTCGTCGGATCGACTCCCAGAGAGATTTCTAGGGCAGAACACTGCTCAAAAACCCCAGAATACTCAAGGAGGGAGTCAAAACTGTGTGTGAAAGTGTCCAATGACGTCCAAATGACGTCTTATTTATAGGGATGAGGCGCAGTACGGCCCCTGGGTCCAATACGGCCCGTATTGAAGTTTTGAACTTCAATACGGCCGTATTGAATTTAATACGGCCGTATTGAAATTCAAAAACTTCAATACGGCCGTATTGGTTTCAGTACGGCCGTATTGCAGTTCAAAAATGCAATACGGGCCGTACTGAATTCCAAGGAGGCCGTATTGAGCTCCACTCCTCTCACTTTCTTATTTTTGGCTACTCTAAGACCTCTAAACCTACAGATAGTCATCCTATGGTCTTCTGGGAGTCCTTCTGGCTGACTTTCCTTTGATCTTCGAGAGTCTTCAAGCTTTATTTCCGACCCGGACAATTTTAGGGGTCTACACCTGACAATATTGGTCGAACCATTTTTGATGCATCTGTCTCTTTATCAAAAATGGTACAAAGGAACATCTGCTTGAAAAAGGTTATTAATCATCGAGGAAAGACTGATTTCGAAAAATTTTGCCCTAAAACTATTCCTTCTCTTCCAACTGCTCATTTTGGTTTGGTTAAACATTTATCTCGCCGTCCTTGGGTGATGTCACTTGACCCATTTTACCTTGAGCGCAAAGAAATTCCTGTAAAGGATCGAGTTACTTATGCGAGATGTTCCGTGTACGATTTTCCTCGAAGGAGATGGTGGCCATTGTGTTGGGTCGATAATCGCAATCCCCTTCCTGGTAAATGTCTTTAATAAAAATATTATGCAATTCCCTCTTGTACTTATCTCATCCTTGCTTTGCATTGTGTAGTTGCTCCTCAACATGCTGAAGAAACTCCCAACTGGGATAGTGATGACGATGATGATAAGGGGTCTTCGTTGAAGACCGCTTCTGACAAGGTTTCCCTACGTTCTAAGGTACAACTCTACAACTCTTTTCGATCTAGTCTTTCAATCAGATTAACTTAATATTACCCTTTCTAAGTCTTTTCTTATTTCCAGAGTCTCGAGACCTCGAAGAAACAAAAGGCAGCCTCGAGTGCCAAGACTGTGAGTAATTCATATTTGCCCTTTCATTTTTTCTCTTTTCTAATTTTCCTTATTTCTTCAGATTTCGCCCACAAAAAAGCTAGATAAAGGTAAGGGGAAACAAGAGATTCCTCTTCCTAAGAAGACCTAGAAGCCGCCCGTCGAGAAACTCCTTAAGGATGCTATGAAATCTGTTCCTAAGGTATATAGCTTCCAACTCGACTTCCAGTTTCCTTAGACTTTCGACTTATCTAAGATTTTCTTTAATCACAGTATGTTTAGGTAATTCATCTCTCATCTTCTCGAGAAGTTTCCAAGGATACTCCTCTTTTTATTGAGAAACCACAACAGGTTCGACTTTCGTTGATCTTTGTTCCTCTGTACTTCCTTCTTGTGTCTTAACTTCTTCGTTTTACAGTTGGTTACTCCTCAATTGAACATCATCGAAATGACCCCAACGGGCATCCTTGCCAATCCCCAAACTAATGATGTTCCTTTGTCGGACCCTGTTGTGAAGACTGAAACTCCGCACCAATCTTCTCAAGATGAAGCTGTCTCGTTGGACTTAAGCCTCCCATTAGTCCAAATCATGGTATCTTTTTTTTTTATATTATTATTATTTATCTCTATCAATTATTGTGCAAAGAAATGTACCTTGCTTATCTTCTTTTCCTGTGCAAATTCGACTGATTCTCCAACTCTGACTCCTTCTCTATCAAAACAAGGTGGTGTCGAATCTTCAAAGCCTCCTACCCCTTCACTTCCATCTGCTGATTTAGATTTAATCATCTTCTTCACCGACGACGTGGAGGTTGATAACATCTTTGACGTCTTAGAGAATTGGACAAACGGAACTTTCATTTTTAAGAAAGCTCCTGAGTCTGTGGCCAATTTCCAACCTTTGCTCGACTTTTTTCGATCCAAAGCCTATGTTGAGGACCTTAACCAAGCGTTTCTTGTCCCCGAGTTCAAGACTGAGGTCGAGCAAATGGTGGATGACCTACTCGCATATCCGGACCTTCCTCCCGAAATTCATCTCGAGCTTCAGGAATTCATCAAACCATTCACTCTTGCTTATGATCTTTGAGCCAAATGGGCCAACACCTTCCAAGAGGTAGCTCATATTGAAGTGGGCACCGAAGGTGATCGTGCCAAACTCGAACATCTGAGACAAGAATTGCTCTCGATCAGAAAATCTACTGAAAAGATGATACCTGCCTTCAAGAAGCTGCAACAAGAGGAGGTAGATGTCGAGAAGTCTATTGAGGCTTTACAACATGAGCTGAACAACCTTCGCTCGAAACAGGTTGCTTTAAAAACTAAAAGTCAAGAGGTTGTTCAGTGTTAGAAAAGTCTCAGAGATGAAGGCAAGGTTATATCGTCGAGACTCGCGAAGACCTTGGAGCAGAAGAAACAGCTAGAAGCTCAGTGCGCTTCTCGAAGGCAGAGTTTGGATGAGGCTTATCAGGCCTTTAAGAATTTTAAGTCTAAGTTTTGTAATATCAATTAAATTTTTGAACATCAATTTTATTTTCTTTTATGTTATTTTGGATATTTGTTTCAATACTCTGACCTTTCATGAAAGTATTTCAAGTATTTGCCATTAATCACTTTACTTGCTGCATTCGACTTTACTTCTTTAATCACGTACGCGTTTTTTGAATACACTTGATTGACTATAAATGAGCCTTCCCAGTTATAAGACCATTTACCCAAATATCGACATTTTTTATCTATAGGAAGAATTGCTTTTAACACTAGATCTCTAACTCGAACCTTTTATTGTATGTTTTCTCTACTCTTTCTTTTTGCTGGACAAGATTTTGCAACACTATCAACCTCTCTTCCTCTAAAGACACCAACTCATCATACATTAGATTCCAATAATCCTCAATAGGCAAATCGTTTTGTCTTTGTATGTGAATTGATTGTAAATTAATATCTATAGGGAGAATGGCTTCATGCCCATACACCAATTTGTATGGTGTAGTTCTTGTAGCATCTCTTAGCGAATTTCTATAAGCCCACAATACTTGAACAAGTGTTTCATGCCAACTTCGAGGCTTACTCGAGATATGTTTCTTAATCAAACTGATAATTAGTTTATTAGTAGCTTCTACTTGTCCATTTTCTTGTACATAATACGGTGTCGAAGTTACTAACTTAATTCCTCTCGATTGAGCATATTGAGTAACTTTTCGACCTGTAAAAATTGTGCCTTGATTCGTAGTAATTGTTTGGGGAATTCCAAACCTTGTTATGATATGATCTTCAACAAAATCAATTATGTCTTTTTGATCGACTTCTTTTCGAGGAAGGTGGATGAATTTGTCCTATTATATCAATTGCCCAACCTCGAAATGGCCAAGGCTTAATGATCGAATGTAATTCACTCGTTGGAACCCTTTGTATTGGTCCATGTTTCTGACATTCTTCGCAGCTTCTAGCAAATTTGATACAATCCTTAACCATGGTTGGCCAATAGTACCCTTTTCTCGATAAGGTCCACCTTATTTTCTCTCCAGCTTGATGTGCCCCACAAATTCCTTCATGTACTTCTGCCATAGCTATATAACTTTCATGACTCCCGAGGAATTTTAATAGAATCCCATTGAAACCCCTTTTGTATAATTCATTATTTAGCATGACATAATTAAGGGCTTGGAATTTGATCTTTCTTTCGACTTTCAAATTTGGATTTTGAAGGTACTCGATTAATTCTTTCCTCCAGTCTTGATGGCTCCATGTACTAACACTTAGACTCTCTAGATTACATATTAGTTCACTCTCTATATGAATTAAGGATTTGAGACATCCCTTACTCATTTTATACCCTGATGCGATTTGAGCCAATTCATTCGCAATGGTGTTTGCATTTCGAGAAATGTGTTCTAACTTGACCTCATCGAATGTGCTTAGTAATTTAATGGCTCGAGTCTTACATTCGATCAGTTTTTCATTTGAGCATTTATACTCCTGAGTTAATTGTTTAATGACGAGTTGCAAGTCCCCTCGAACTACCACGTTCCTAGCTCCTAACTCTTTAAGGGTCTCGAGTCCAGTAATGAGCGCTTGATACTCAGTTTCATTATTCGAGTATTCTTTGTTTGTTTTTAGTGACAATTTAGTCGGAATTCCTTCAGGGGAAATGATTAACAAACCTACACTAGTTCCTAACTCATATTTCGAGCCATCGAAAAATAATTCCCAAGGTTTGGTTGTTAAGTACTTGATTTCTTTAGTTATGCTCGAATGATCCACAAAAAAATCCGCAATTACTTGTCCCTTAGTGGATTTTAAAGGTACGAAAATTAATGAATACTCAGTTAACGCAAGTGCCCATTTGCCAATTCGATAATGTAAAATGTAACACAGGTTTACACAACATGTACTTAATAACATTATTTCGACAAAATACCAAAACAGCAAAGGGTCTAAGATAGTACTTCAACTTTGTACAAGCAAAATAGAGACTTAAACATAATTTCTCTAAAGGAGTATATCTATTCTCAGCTCCCACCAACATTCTACATAGATAATAAACGACTCTTTCGATGCCATTATCATCGTCTTGCGCCAACATGCCTGCAATAGTCGAATCGTTAGCTGAAATATACAACTTCAATTGTTTTCCTTTAGAGGGTGGTGCAATTACTGGAGGATGAGCCAAATAAGCTTTGATTTCCTTGAATGCTTTCTGGTGCTCTTCTTCCCATCGAAATTCCTCTTCCTTTTTCAAATGCAATAATGGAGAAAATACTTTAGTTTTGCCAGACAAATTCGATATGAATCTTCTGAGAAAATTTACTTTACCTAGGAGAGATTGAAGTTCTTCTTGTTCGATGGAGGTCTAGTTTCCATGATAACCTTAGTCTTGTTCTTATCCACTTCGATCCCTTTTTGGTGTATGATAAACCCCAAAAACTCTCTTGCTGTAATACCAAAAGCACATTTTAGTGGATTCATTTTTAAACCATGTTTCCTCATTCTCTCGAAAGATAATTTTAGATGGCATAAGTGTTCCTCTTTTCGTTTCGACCCAACAATTATATCATCAATATATACTTGTACAAACTTACCAATTAAGTCATGGAATATTAAATTCATTGCCCTTTGATATGTGGCACCTGCATTCTTTAATCCAAATGGCATCATCACCCATTCATATACGCCTAAAGCTCCTGGACATCAAAAAACAGTTTTCGATACATCATTAGCTGCAATATAAATTTGATTATATCCAGAATAACCATCTAATAGGCTCATGATTTCGTTACATGCAGCGACATCTATCATTGTTTCAGCAATAGGCATAGGATATTCATCCTTGGGAGTAGCTGTGTTAAGGTCTCGAAAGTCAATACATACCCCGATTTTCCCGTTTTTCTTGATAACAGGCACAATATTCAACACCCATTTAGCATATCTTGAGGTCCTGATGAACTTAGCTTTCAACAACCTATCGATTTCTTCTTTTATTTTGTTAATCACTTCTAGAGCAAATCTTCGAGGATTTTGCTTAACTGGCTTCTTCCCAGGAATTGTTAGTAGTCTATGCTCTACCAAGCTTCGATCCAAACCAGGCATCTCCCCATAATCTCAGGCAAAACAATCTTTATATTCGTGTAATACTCAAATAACTTCTTCCCAGAGCTTCCCTTGCAAAAGTTTGCTAACATAAGTGATTTTCTTGTTCTCGACAGTTCCCAGATTAATCTCTTCCAGTGGATCTTGAGATTCTAACTTGTGATCCTCACCACTTGACTTTTCGAATCCCAATGGTGAATCATCGAAAACACAGTCTAGCCTTGCCTCTTCCTGATTGGCAACAGTTTCTCCCTTTTCGACCTTCTGGTCTACTTGTTCTTTTTCTTTTGCTTCGGCCATTAAGGTCGTACTGTTCACACATTCTTTGGATTTTGTTGACATCTATTCCTTATCTTCACACTCTTCGGCCATTTCGGCCGTTCGATTGGCCACGTAGGCCGACATTCGAGCTAAAAAGATCGAATAGGGGTTTTGATCCCTCATTCTTCTTCTTGAGTCGATTCCTTTTCGGCTCGAATAACAAATCCTCTTTTCACATCCCAACAAAACACTTTCCTGACACCTTCTTCTTCATCCATCATACTAGCATTATGAGCATCGAAAGGCTTGGTTTTTGCAAACGCGGTCAATTGTTGATCTACAAAATGCATGCCCACTTCGTACTCCTTCTGGTCAGCATCGAGTACTTCTAAGCCTTCATCATCATTCCAGAAATAGATCTTCTGGTGAACAGTCGAAGGAACAGCTCCTACTCCATGTATCCATTCTTGACCCAGCAAGACATTGAAGTTTGCCTTCGACGGAGTCACTATGAACATGGTTTTTCGTTTCACACTTCCTATTTGCACATCGAGCAAAATCATGCCCTCAGGTTGTGATGACTTGCCTGCATAATCTGATATGAGGATGTTATGAGGCTTTAGATCAGCAATAGTCTTTCCAAACCTTTTCAGCATGGTTCTTGGGAGTATGTTTATGGCTGCCCCTCCATCAACCAACACTTTGTTCACTTCATGTCCCTCAATCATCAAAGTTAACAGTAGAGGCTTAAGATGAGCCTTCATGTCTTCAGTAGGAGAGTCAAACACAACTGACTTAAACTTAGGAATAACTCGAGAAATCTGGTTGACCCATACAATTTTTGACTCATAACTAGGATCATCGAAAAAATCCTCTCGGTGGATATCCTCCTGCTCATTAACAGATTCCATGGCCCCAACATACTCAGAAGGTAAAATCGACACTATGCCACAAATATCTTCTAAAGAATCGTCGAAACTACTCTCGAAGTAATCAGTTATCATATCTTTATCATCCTCAATAAACTTTCGAGATGACTCACCTTTCTGAGGTACTGGGATCGAAAAAACGGTTCCCTCTAAAACCTTCAAATGTAGCCTTCCTCATTCTCTGTTTTCTCCTCCACTGAGTCTTAGTCAGATTGTTGAAAGGTTGTCTAAAACCACGCCCATAACTTCCAGACATGCTCAAGAATTTCTCAGGAACTCCAGACACATTCAAGAATTTTTCGGGAACCCCTTGGAATGTAGGCCCAACATAATTCATGACCTGTTTCCCTCGACCCATTCCAACCATTTGTCGTGTAGGAGCATTTCATTTCCCTCGACCCATTCCAACCATTTGCCGTGGAGAAGTATTCCATTTCCCCAGTGTTCAACCTAGTGTTAGGCTTGGCCTTTTCTCGAAGTTTCTCAGCTTTGTAGCTTTTCATTACCTCCGATTCTTCGAAGGCTTTGGCAGCAGCTCTGTCAAATACTGCACTGCATCGATGGCACAACATGACTTCCCTATCAGTATCCTTTTTCTTAGACAAGAACTCGACCAAACTATATCCCTACTTAGGATAGATAGGTTCCTTCTCTTTAGCAAAGTCATCTAACAGTTCCTCCAGTTTTTCATCAGAGATAGGCTCAACATTCTCATCCTCTTCGATGCTTACTTCGACCATGTTAATCCCCATCAAGACTAGTTCTACGTACCTAGTATGAGCTGCAAATAGATCAGTATCCACTTTCATGTATTTTTCCTTGAAAGCTAGACGACCCTCAGTGACGCCTTCTCGATCATATCCCTGAAACGCACACAATTATTAGTCCAATGACCATACATATTGTGATACTTACAAAATTTCTTCTCTTTTCTTTGTTCGAATAGAGGAATTTTATGGTTTTCTGGGAGTGCAATCTTCTTATCTTTTAAAAAATATCAAATATTTTATCTGCCTTAGTCACATCGAAACTATATCTCCTAGTCGAACTCCCTTCCACATTATCTCTTGGTTTTAACATTTGGCACTGATAGGTAGGGCCAGGGCGCAACTCAGTTATGTTAACTTCGAAATCATCACTCGAACCCTCACAATTAACATCATCACCGATCTTTGTGTTTTCTAAATAAGCTACCTTTTCTTTTCGAACAAATCTATCAAATTTCTTTAATCTTTCCTTTTCTAACTTAATTTGCTCGATCCTCCTTACTTTCTCTGCTAATTGGGCCATATCCCTTAATTGTTGAATGACTAATTTTTTACAAATTGATAAATCTAACCCTGTTGCAGCAATTTTGACTAATTCGTGTTCAGGTATGTTAGTGTAACATCGCGATTTTAAATGCCTGAACCTATTCAAATAATCGTCTAACGTTTCATGATTTTGTCTCTTAACACTCATTAAATCGACTATACTAACTTTAGTCTCTCCTCGAAAAAAAATTTCATGAAAGTTACCTTCTAATTGAGCCCAAGTGTTTATCGAGTTAGGAGGCAATGTTGTGAACCATGTAAAAGCATGTTTAGTCAGCAAACTTGGAAAATACTTCATTTTTAAATATTCATTGTTCGCTAAATCTCCACATTCGACTAGATACCTAGCTATATGTTCAACAGTAGATTCATTAAGTTCTCCCGCAAATTTCGAAAATTTTGAGACTTTTGCCCCCCTAGGCAATTCTACCTGAGTCACATATTCTGGAAAATTAGATACAAAATAGGGACGTTCATTTCGACCTACCTTGAAACCATGCCTGTTTAATACCCTTTCTACAATTTGATCTAGATTTTCATCAAGGTTCCTATGAGGCCGTCCTAAGTTCTGGGGAAAAACTACATTCCCACCTTGATTTTCCATATCGTTCAAATTCGCACTCATGGCTCTCGAAGGTGGACTATCTCCCAATTTATCTCCTATTTTATCTATCAACTCATACAAAGGGGTCATTATATTATGCATCTGGGTTGACAACAAATTAACCATGTCATAATTACTATGGTCCATCTGTTGTCAAAGGGCCATCATGACTTGATTACTAATACCTGTGGGAACATAACTACTATGTCGAACCAGAGATCCCTCATGACTAGTCCCTATATGTTGATACGGATCTTGCATGACAAATCCCAATCCATTTGGTCTGGGATTATATCCCTGTGGGGATACATGCATTTGTGAATTTGGTCCTAAATAGGGTACTGGCATACCCCATGGATATTCTCTAGTGGCATTTGCGAATTCTTGGGATACATTTGTTTGCCTAGCCACATTTTCGAGCAAAACAGGGGGTGATGTTGCCCCCCTTGTCACAGTAGTCACACTATTTGGGTTTGGATTTACGTGCTCTACATCTACTTGAGTGTCATTGTTCATTTCTCTCCTATTATTAGACGTAGACATAGTTCTTCCACTCCTAAGTCTCATAAAACATGCATACCTAAAACTAGTTTAATTATGTTTTCAATTAAACGTGTCCCACCGGGCGTGCCAATTTGTTTGTGGTGGAATTTGTTTATGAGTTCTTTTTATTCGAACTAGCACTAGTTTGTTTCAATTTAGGTATGTTACACTTTGTACTTTAAGGAATAAGAAAAAATGGAGTAGAAAGATTAATAATTACTTGTCTCTAGAGTTTCATTAATGATTATCAAGAAATAATGTTCATGCATATATATGCTCAAATGAAAGGAATGTTGTGACACCCTCTACCCCAACATTAATACACAATAAATGTAAACAATAGTTTTTTTTTCTTTTTTTTTTGAGTAAATAAAACCTTTCATAGTTTGATAACATCTTTCATGGATAAAATAATTGTCTCATATCATAAGGTAGAAGATTCACATTCGTAACTCATAAATCATAGAAAGTCATCATATAAGTATCAAAATTCAAGAAAACATATAAAGGAAAAATAGATCAATTCCAGCAAAGGTGGCAGTGCCTCCTAGTTAGGAATTAATTTTTATAACTTTCAAATCATATAATAAAAATAATATGACAAAGATGTACATTTTGGTCTTTTATCAAGAACGTTCAAAATTACAAAAGAAGAGAAAATTAAAGCTTTTAAAACAATAACATATTAGACTAAGCTAGCTAAGCCCCGATGTCACATCCTATCAGAGCATGCCCAACTAAAGCCTTAAGCCTCATCACCAACATCATGATCACTTGCAACATAATTTAAACATATACAAGAACAACAAGGGAGTGAGAAACATCTCACTCAGTTTCAGGTGTAGAAATAAAGGTTAGATAGCACACACACAACAAATATAAGTCACATGTAAATAATACACATACATAATCAATATCACATATACACTCATTTATCATGCAATGATGTCATGGACTCGACTCATAAATGCATGCATGTGGCGCCATAGGAAGTTTCACAATTCATCATCACTGGTGACCCTAAGGCACACCTGGTTACATCACTGGTGACCCTAAGGTACACCTTGTTAGCATGTTATATCACCGGTGACCCTAAGGTACACCTTGTTAGCATGTTACATCATCGGTGACC
This sequence comes from Cajanus cajan, assembly GCF_000230855.2. NCBI lineage: Eukaryota > Viridiplantae > Streptophyta > Magnoliopsida > Fabales > Fabaceae > Cajanus > Cajanus cajan. The sequence goes on from NC_138525.1 coordinate 48,270,328, forward strand.
CTAAGGTACACCTTGTTAGCTTGTTACATCACCGGTGACCCTAAGGTACACCTTGTTAGCATCACTGGTATGCGACCTCAGCGGCACACCTGGAGTAATATATGCATATGATGCATGTCATACATTCATAATTTCATTGACTCAACATTTAACTTATTACAGAATTTCATTTAGTACATCATGTCATCATTTTTCATAGTCTCATAATCACAGCTTGTCTCAAAAGTCCATTCTTAGGTCTCATGTCATTTGTCCATATTCACATGGTCATGTCATAAATACTCCTCATAAGGTCCGCACAGGAATTTACAGAGATCCACAGAAAGCATTCTTATTTATATTAAAACTCATTTATTTTTACCATTAATTACATATTCCTTTATTACTTTCAAGGAACAAAGTAACAAAGAACAAAGTAACAAAGAACAAAGTAACAAGGAACAAAATAGAGCAAACAGAAAATAAAACAGAACAATAGGCAAGAGATTGGGGGCCAATCCGACAATCAAACTATCCAACAATTATCCCCACACCCCCGAGCGAGGTTTCTCACTCCCCCCTTACCTGGATAAGCAAGAGCTGGAACTAGAGCAAAACCTCCTCCTCTGGATTCCCTCTTTTCTTTCCCTCTCTTTCTTTCTCTTCTCTCTCTCTCTCTCTTTCTCTTTCTCTTTCTCTTTCTCTTTCTCTTTCTCTCTCTAAGATTTTCACCTTCTCACTAAGTTATAAATTTTTCACCCCTATGCCCCTATTTATAGGCATCCTGGCGCACCCGGAACGGCCCGTACTGAATTCGGAACGGCCCGTTCTGGATCCTTCAAATATACGTAAAATTCTCAACTGGAACGGCCCGTTTCAAAATCAGAACGGTCCGTTTTCAAAAAGCAGAACGACCCGTTTTAAAACTAGAACGGCCCGTTCTGGGGTTCCATTTAACACTCATTGACCATACGTAGAACGCCCAGTTTCTAACTTAACTTTTTAGGCAAATTCAAAATCTCAGAACGGCCTGTTTTACTTTGGGAACGGCCCGTTCCGGGAAAACCAAAATGGTCCGTTACATTACTTTGGAAAGGCTCGTTCCACTTTTGGAACGACCCGTTCTGCTGCTTCAAAAGTAACTTATTTACTTCATTTGGAACGGCTCGTTCCACTTTTGGAACAGCCCGTTCTGGCGTAAACAGAAACATAATTTTATAAAAACTTTCACAAATAATTTAAATTACAAACCTCTAAAATATTCTATAAAAACCTCTTTAATTAACTAAAATAACTATAAAAATAATCTTCATAAATATATAAAAATAGATAATAAGTGATATTGTAATAGTAGAAAATCCGGGGTGTTACAAATGCACAATAAGTATATTAGCAATACAAATCATAGTCCACTTAGCATAATGATCAAGATACAATTACAATATTGAAGTTGAACAACCTATAACTACGTGATTAAAAGAAGAAAACTACGCTAATCCTAATCCTAGAAAAAGAAAAGAAATGTGGTCAAGAAATTAGCACCCAGCAATCGCATGCACGGAAGCCATATGCGCAGGCAGAAAGTGTTTTCAAGAGTGCAAGTATGAAATTTCTGACCTCGTGAAGGTACATATTTCTCGTATTTATAGAGTTTAATTGAGAACGGTTAATCCCTTGCAAGTACGTCGTGGGTGAGTAACTGCCATTCAATACCCTTAATGACGTGTAAAGTTTCAACCGTTCCCCCATGTTCTTCAACTCTATCTTTCAAACCTTTGACCAAATAACTACTTTGGTGCAACTGCTCAAAAACTGCCCATAACTCCTTCTTTTGTATTTCTCGATCAATCTTTGAACAAGTTTTTTAGTAACTAACCTAGTATAACTGCTTAACTGCTTAGAGAAACCTCCAGTAACCTCCTTCCTCTACTTTTTCTGAGCAATTCTTGTTTTGTTCGACCAATCCTCGAGTACTCATATATAAGGCTCCTAATACTTTCCTGGTAGGTACTGAATTGTTTGTCTTTCTTTCGAATAGCTTCAAAAGTGTAGCTTTCGACTTGTATAGCTTTCGAGTAGCCCCAGCAGGAGGTCACTGCCTTAAATGAGAGAGGAGATCATATGATGGAGGATTTTCAAGTTTCGCTAGAAAACTTATGAATGAGGATTTTCAAGTTTCACCAGAAAACTTGTGAGGAATAGATTTCCAAGTTTCACCCATAAAATTTGTGAGAATGGAGTTTTCAAGTTTAACCCACAAAACTTGAAGGGAGAATTTTCATATATATGTAATATATTTTGAGATAAATAATGAACATCTTTGTGGACGTAGGCATGAGGGACTGAACCATGTTAAATAAATTTGTGTGATATTTTTCTATTTTTTATGATATTATTTTAATATGTTTTTCATCATTATTATTATGCGTAAAAGAAAAGAAGATTTTTTTTTACAACAAATAATAACCCAAAAATTAAAAGATGCAATTCGTACAAATCCTCTATTGGATAAACGACCCATTACATTGTATTTATCTACGATTAAAACTCAAATAAAGAATGAAGTTTAAAAAAAGATATTTAGGCACAGAGGCCTTATAATTTATTTCTAAAACTAGAAATAAACTAATACTACATAGAAAAAATTGGAGCTAAAATTATAGTGAAACAATTTAAAATAACATGCAACGTCTCGAACCCTGATGCCACATCTGTAATATTTTACAACTCAAAATAAAATTTAAAGTAATAATAGAACTCTATATAAATATAAGCCTAAGTTTTGCCTCCACATCTTAATCCATGTTGAGTTGACAATTTAAGTTATCTAGGTTGAAGAGTTGAAAAGTACAATCCAATCCAATTCTTTTTGACAAGTTATGCAAATCAACCTTCGTTCCGGGATTTTCTACCAGGACACACCATGTGTCTTGTATGAATTCGCTCATTGAATTCACCATAAACATCTTTCATGATTTTGGGGTTTCAACATTTTCCCAAACAACTCCAAAAACATCAAATATTGCAACAATTCATTACAATAGTAACTCTAAGATACAAATTCTATATTTTCAATTAACATTGTTCTATACCACAATAACAACTAATCACATTTCATTTACCACCAGTTGACCCAATTATCAAGGAAAGAAATGCAATTCTTAAGAGGACTAGTGTTAACTCCGTTACCCACAATTTCAATTTATACCTTTGATATGTATTTATATTGTAGGCTGTGAATCACCATTCTGAAACTTGTTCCTCCTTTACATATGATTTACTCAAATGATTTTAGGTTCAATTTATACAACTAGGAAATTGGTATTTGGATTTAAATAGTGTATTAATGTATTAGGATTCTCACACATACGCGTCTTTATAAGAATAAGATATTATCTACTTTAGACTTTATGATTTTATTTTTGGTCATCAATCAAAAAGTCTCTTATCGATAAAAACTTTGTGAATATATAAGTTCATGTTTATCCTCTTATTTAAACGATTTGTAACTTTAGTTGTATCCCAACAATCCCCCAAACAAAGAATCACGTTTATCCTCTCATGATTTTACTTTTGTTCATCACACAAAAGATCAATAGAGTCAATTGTAATATATAGATTTGTGTTCATCCATATATTCTAACGATGTGAAATTTTGATTGTATTCTAACAAATAAAATTTTCATCATGTATACACTACAACATCTTTCATATTTAACAACATTTAAAAAATGTTACCAAATTAAGAAAAATGTTACCAATTATAATTAGCAACACTTTTACAAATGTAGTATAAAGTCCATGTTGCTAAAAGGTTTTAGCAACATTTTAACATACCAATTGTAACATTTTATAAATGTTACAAATTGACATCTTTTGTAACATTTTAGCATATCACTAGTAACATTTTATAAATGTTGTCAATTGACACCTTTTGCCACATTTATCAAATGTTACAAATTTATGTTTTAAACATATAAATCATAACAACTTTGAATCCATTGCTTCCTTATTAATTCAAATAGTGAATTGAAAATTTACTATATTGTAACACTTGCAAGCATGAAGTTATGCATTTAATGAATTAAAATAAAGATAAACTTTTTATTTAAATCTTTTTTGTCCATCATGGTATCATTCAAAAGGCAACACAAATTTTTCAAGTTTGCAATAACATGTAATTTCTTCTTTGTCAAAGATAAAACCAAAATCATCTAAGTGACACTGTTGCATTTTTCTATGAATTCTCATTTTGAATTGTGTAACTTCCATATCAAATAGTAAGATGTCTTCAATATACACACGATCTAAATTGCCACAACCACCACCACCACCATATTCACTCTAAAACCTGCAACATAAACAAAATAAAGGTATAAAAAATTAAGAACAAGTACAAAAAATGGTTATTAAATACTGTCCTAAACTCTTAACTCATTCCTTAGAAATTAGAATTGATAGATTCAGCCACTGTCTGTCATCTTCGTTCTGTGAAGTAAACAGCTGGGTTGTTTGAAATTTGTTTTTTTTTTTTTGGCTATTAAAGTAAGAATTAGTTAATTGAAATAGGAAAAGTAACCGAGAGATTTGTTGCTAACAGTTTTCTTCTTGCTAAGAAAAATAAAATAAAATTAGAGTATACTTCATATAATTTTATGTTGCCCCACAAGCATGTAATGAGCAGGATAGCAGTATGGTTTTTATAATATTGAAAACACAAAAAAATAAATTAAAATCATTCAGGATTGAAGAAAACAAATTACTTTAAAATGAAAATAAGGCTTAGACTTACCTCATTAGTCATGGACTTCCATGTTTTAACAGCCATTTTATTAACCTATATTTTTCAAAATAAATATCAATTGGTTTATGGCTAAATAAAATCAAAAGTAATTATATCAATTTAATAAATTTCACTTACCCTTTCAACATTTTCAGAATCAAAATTTGCTTCATTGTAAAGTTTTTTAAATTTTTTCCTGTAATAAAGATTATTACTGAATAAAACAATCAAAAAAATAGAAAAATACTTTAAAGAAAGAAGATTACAAGAAAAGGGAAAACGCATTGAGTGGACACTTCGGCGTATTAGGATCTTTTTCAACAGCAGCTTCTTTAGCCTTTTCTTCATTTGATTTGTTGTATAAAAATAACAGCATATGAACCATAATATATAAAAAAATCAAACAAAAAATATATACAAATAAACAATTTAAAGACTTAAGCAAGTGAGGTGAATTCACCTTTTAACTAACTTCTCAACTTCAGCTAGATTTTCCACAATTTGAATTTCTAAATTAAGTAAGATAAGAAAAAAGTAAAATAAATCAATATATAATTTACTTTTAAATATCACATAACAGTAGATAATCAAATGTAAGTTTCTAACTATGCTCTCAAGGAGAATATGCAGAACAATAACTAGAATATGCTCCCAAGTCAATCCACATAAGAGGTAGTTGTATTATGTTACTCTTTCTACTTACCATTATTGTGTTGCTTTTTGTGAGTTTTCTCATCTCTTCCAGATTTGCTCTTGGAAGTTGTATGACTTTGTTTCTAACATAAAAGTGAAAACAATGATTAAATTCAAAATTATTATAGACAATTTTATCAACTTATTACATGTTATAAATGCACAGGAAAATCAATAAGAAATTGATTATTTCTTTTATGAAAATCACAATGAACTTACCCTTTAAGAGAAATGCACTAGGTGAGAGTCTAATAGTAAAATATCTATCATTTTCTAAAATGTACCTGCACAAGAAGTTAATATGAGAGAGTTTTTACAAATTGGCTTATGCATGAATTAATTTTATCTTATAAAGAAACTTATTTCACTTTTCTTTTATATTTTTTTCTTCTAAAGTGTTTATGGAAAAAAATTATCTAAACTGACTCAGTTGAAATTCTGTACTTTTTATTACATACATGCAACTAATTAGTTTATAAACATCCAACAGTGCAGAGAACTCTAGTGATCTTACCTTGGAAAAAGCTCTGGATGTTATATTTCATACAAAAATATGCTTTTCTAGTATTGATATGTTGCAGAGATGTAATGGAACAAGTAATGGGAATGAAATGGTTCTTAGTGATATATGCCTGGGCATTGCAATTGATAGATTGGTTCAAATCAATTCCATTTGTGGGCTCTCCACTATGTTGGATTAGTCTCTTTTTTTCTATCAGAACACTGTTGAATTTTCTTGATCAACTACTTTTACTAGACTAAGTTCCCTGGCAAATTTTATAGAAATTTTAAATTAAATAATCAACTGAAAAATACGAGTCTAAAATGAACAAAACATAACATGTAATGACAAAAAAGAAAGAATACATTCAATTTAAATTAGAGTAAGTAAACTTTGGCAACATGAATTCAAAGTTTTGTTGCATAGTCCTCAAATTGAATGCTAATTATAAACAAAAATGAGTGATCAAAATTGTTTCAACTGGATAGTTCCAACCACATTCCAATGACTTATCAGCAAAACAAAATCAGTATTTCAAAAGAAGAGGAATGTGAGAGAGCCTACAGGTAAGTCTAAATATCTAGGGAAAAATTCTATAAAGTGACTAGAATAACAGTCCAACTTTGATACCCACAAAAGCAATCAAGCTACGAAAATAATAAAAAGAGATCCCTTAGGTTAATAATTTTTTAGTCCAAAAGTAAAAGTGTGACTGTATTAGTGTATGGGATAAAAGATGTATTCATTTATGAGCACATTAACAGGCATCGCTTGATTGAAATAATAAATAACTTTCGCTTCAAATTGCAATTCAGCATTCATTAAAAATCCCTATTAAGTTTAACCCAAGAACTGAAAAGAAACACTAACTTACCCGAAAATTAAATTGAAGAATGAACACAAGGAATCCTACAGATGTTTAGCTACCTAATTCAAAAGTAAAATCCAACCGTCAGGCAATTAAAATGATCACAGACTAGGTGATCCATAGAGTGGGACCATAAGGTTATTTCTCAAATTCAATGCAGCAAAAGGGGAAGCTTGAAATGCAATCTAGCAAACTAAAATTATAAACAATTTTGAACAGACTTTTGTGAAAGGGTGAGTTGATGACTGATAACCATGTCAGAAAAATCTGTACTATCAATTTACATATCAAAGTAATTTAATTTTAAATCTGTTAGTTCAATGAAACTTTTGTATTTGCCTCAGTAAGATCTATGCACCTTCACTCCACATCAGACCACACAATTATATAACTAATACACCATATACCCTTCCCAATTTTCAAAAAAGTGGTATGAGTCTTATTATTTACATGTGGTCAATGGTCAATCTCAAACTATATATAGTTTTCCCCCTTTATATACATGTCAATCTAGAATTTCTTTCCATACACCTTGTACTTGTATGTGGTCGATGGTCAATCTCAAACTATATATAGTTTTCTCGTGCTATAATAAATAGTGATATTGACATAAAAATGTAAAAATCCCTGAAAATTGTTAAATGAAGAAAATAGAACTAGAATTATTCACTCACTGACATAAATAATTATATCTTGCATTTCCTAATATAAAAAATCCTAGTTTCCAGTAATGTCTTGCTTAAATGTCATACTCTCATCTCGTCTCAATAAATTCTTTAATAAGCAGATCTATGAAAATTATTGAATGAAAAAAAAATTGAACTGAGACTAATTTTTCACTCTAAAATAGTAAAAGTATCTTGGAACTAAGTGATGGAAATTGAGCTGTCAATGTAATTAGCAAATGACTGAACCCTGTCAGAGGAAATTGAACTAAGTGATGCTTTGGTGTCTCTTTCTCGGCTTGAGAAGGATCGAAGATTGAATCATAAAAGATTCGATTAAAGCACTCAATCAAAGATTAGATTAATGAAAATGTTGAGAAAAATTAAAAATCGTGAAACTTACTTGAACGCTTCGAAAACTAGGTCACAATGCAAGTGTGTGTGGCTTCCGATCGTGAAGAATAAAAGAGCAGAATGAGAGATGAAAAGAACAATCACGGAAACGGAACGTTGCCATTACTATCGACTAAAAAAAATCACCGAAATAGAAGGTGGCCATAGCTTAGATAAGAGAAACAGGGAAGAGCTCTGTACTTTTTTCCCTTTTTTGGTGCAGAAACGCAGCATATAACGTTTTAATCAAGTTTTTTCTTTAAGAATAATAAAATAAATTTTAAGTAAAAACAATAATTATTATGTAAAATTAGTAATTAAGTAAATAATAGTAAAGTCTATTATTAAAAATATTTAAAATATTAGATAAATTAATAATATTTAGTGTTAGAAAGTCAAGAAAAAATATATAATGTAAATAAAATAATAACATTTATGATTAAAAGTGTTACTAAAGAATATAATTCAAATGAATTGGTAACATTTATTGTTAAAAATGTTACAAAAATATATAATTAAGAGAAATTAGTAACATTTTGTTACATGTTGGCACATAAATGTTACTAAATGTGGTATATGTAGTAGTGATATATGTTGTTAGTCTAGATGATGAGTTTTTGAGGTTTTGATGAATTCTTCAGTTAATAATGCTTACCCTGATTTAGGAGAGTTGAAGAATTGGATACTTGAGTTCTATCCCCTCATTTAGAATGTTATGATCCAATTCCATCGGTTAAAATATAAATGTAGCCTTCAGTTTTCCACTCAATTTATAGTGTTATTAGAGCTTCGGTAGGGAATTGTATGATGAAAATTAAAGAGGCACTACTAGCTACAACAACCTTAGGCTCAAGTTTAATTAATCAACAGTTTGAAACAAATTTTAATTAGAATTATAGGAAGATAGTACAATGAGCAAAATATAAATATTTTAATACCAAAACCTTTTTTTCCACATCATATCTCTCTCTGCTTGTTTATTTTTTTCTTTGGTAGTGATATGTCTTGCTTTAATTAATGTGAACCTTCTCCATGGGTGAAATTATTAGATATCATAATGATGGTAAGCGTGGAAATTTCTTTTTCAAGTTGCCTTTGAAGGAGTGGAACAAAATTAGACCTATCAAGAGCTGCTTTTTCTTTCACGGATAAGGATGAGAGGTGAATTGTGATTAGTCATCCACTCCACAATGGCTATGTCGCATTCTTAATGGAGGAATTTCTAAAATCGATGGATTTCGTATATTTAAAACAAGGATTTCTTACTCTCTATTCTTTTCTTTAACTCAACATTGGTTAGGGATCTGAACGTTGGTTCGTATGGTAAATATTATTTAGACTTAAAAAGATATTATTTTATCTTTACATGATGTTGTTTAGAATTAAAAAAAGTGTTTTTATTTTAAAAATTTGTTTTCTCATGTATTGTTAGAATGCAATATTAATAATGAATAATGAAAATAATTATTCAACTTATAGAAAGGAATTCATGTAGACATTGTTGTAGATATAGACATGAGGGGTCAATCATATAAAAAGGAATTGTGTGATTTGTCTTTTTTTTTTATGATTTTTTCTTTGTGTGTTCTTTAATCATTGTGCATAAAAAGAATTTACCATTCCTAACAATGGTATTTGAGTAAATGGTTTGACCAGGTGATTGACCAACTGAGAATAGTAATAGACAATGCAAGACGATGGTGACTTATGTAAATAATCTCTTGTATTAAAAGTTCTCCTTACAATATAGAGATTAGACGGTGTATCTTATTGATACAAACGAATAGTAGTACAAATATTTTGTTACAGTTATGGTTAAATTCTAAAGATCATTATTAAATACTTGATAATAGAAAAGACTTTCACTTGAGATTTTAAAGATTATGACTATGACTATGAAAGATTTGTACAATTTAATATTTACCTTCTATTTAAACAAATACTTATAACCATTTTAAAAATTGAATTCTCGTCATTTCTATTAATAACTAAATATTGTAAAATCCATTCATAAGATAAAAATTAATTTTTTTTACTTTAGCTGGGATCTCCAATAATTTCATCTATAAAATCTTTGTGTATATATAAATCCCTCAAATATGAAATTGCTTCTATTTATTGTATAATGGGGATTACCGGATTGGGGAAATTATAGGGGGTGATCCATGTGTAGAATGAATTTAGCCTCCACTAGTTTTTTTTTAATGTTTTTTTACAGTTCATCCATGTTGAAACACGTGATTTATCTTGCTTTGTTGGGAAAATAATACTAGTATCTCTTTGAATGCTCGAAAGCAGAGATGCTTTTTGATGCATGGAAGACTAGTAGCACTAATTCCGATTTTCTCCATTTGGCAATTGATTGTACGACGCTCAAAATTTGATAAGATTTGCATTATTTGATGTGCCATGCCATGCATATGAGATTTAACTTTACGGGACTCTGCTCAACTTCATGTTCTCCCTGAAAAAGAATATTCCACCTTTTGAAGAAAGAACATGGTTTGACTCAAACAGTGGATATTCATGCATGTTGAAACTTGAAAGAGAAGAATTTGATGCTTTGATTTTGTACGTCCCAACTAGTGCTTGGTTACCACATGCTGCTGTAGACCAAACGTCTAGTTAGAGTCTCATCAATCACGTGTGCTACTTAATTAATTCATGCAGCTAATTCTCAACTATTTTATTTTTTTTTATTCGATACCCAATTATACACGTTTAACTATAAGTATAGGTATAGGTAAATAGGAAGAAGTGTGAGAAACACTCTCGAGGGTAAAAATCGAGACAATGGGTGGTCTATAACAAATTTAAGGGTAAATAGGTCAATAAAAACTAAAAAGTAGTGACAGAATAATGACTTTTATTATATATATATATATACACGTATTATTTTTTCTTATATATATTAAAAATTATTACTTTTAGAAAATGGAAAAGTTAAAATATACATAAATGTGAAGAAATTTGAGAAGGATGTGGGAGTGTGAATAACAATTGAGTTCAAAATGGTGTAATGGATGATTAATTGGTCAAAAAAAGTGAAAAACAAATGTCATTGTTTTCTTTATTTTTATTTTATGTATTTTAACAACCCGTCATGCTTGCACTAGTACAAAATTTGTTATTTACGTCATTATTTTATCGTTGGAAAACTAAAAATTCGACGTAAAAAAAATGCGGTGGCATTTTTGAAATTTAAACCAAGTTTTTTATGTCGGACACTATTAGGTCTGACGTAAAATTTAAAATCTACGTCGACCCTCTATATAGTCCGACGTAGATTTAAAAATTTACGTCAGACCTCATGGTGTCCGACGTAAAAAACTTATTATATCCCCTTCCCCTCATTAATTTCTTCGTGTGTGCTCTAGGGTTTTATTTGCATAATGATCAGGCGACCTTTGACGGCGAGTTTCTACGCATCCTGGGTATTAACGGTGACGTTGAACGGCGGCGACGGTGGTGGTGACGTCTATTCATCATTGCAGATCATTTTATTCGATTGTATTGAAGTTTTGGTGCGCATCTTGCTTAAGTTGGCGTTTAAGGGTACTCGAAGGTGTTGGGATTCAAGGTTAGTGCAAATAGATTGGATTGGGGGATATTTTTGAACTTAAACATTGTTTGTGTGTGTTATTTTGGAGGATTTATCGTTATTCCGTAGGATTACTTTGAACCATTGTATTTAGGTCATTAGTCTAGGAATTAGGAGGAAAACTTATTAAATAGGATTAGGTTAAACTAGGTTTAATTTAGCTTGCATTTAAGTTACATTTGGAGTCACATGGATGGCGCCACCTTGGCTGCACATGTGTGACCTAAATGTAACCCTAAATTCAAGTTAAATTAAACCCTAAATGCACTTAGCAACTATGTGACCGGTGGCATGCATGTGGTGTGAGATCTGAATTCAAATTTTCAAATTTGAATTCAAATCTTGGCGCCACATGTGAACCTTTCACATTGGCGCCAAGTGGCCTCCTTAACCGGTTCTATAATTGTTTCCCTCCACACTTCTTGTATTCACTTTGCAATTATGAAATTTGAGAGCCTTTGAGCTGAGTTTCTTCATCAAAGTCACCGTGAGAGAGAGAGCTTCACCTTGGGAACCCTACTAGGTTTCCTCCTCTTTGAAGTGGGTTTTCCCTTGAACCTTAAGTTTGGATGCTTCCATCCAAGGCTTAAGCCTTCTTCCTTCCGAGAACATCATCCTTCCAAGTGTTTTGTTTCGGTTTCCATCTCCATTGAAGAAAATCCGAGCTAGGACAAGCTAAGGAGAAGAACTCCAATCACTCCTCTTTACCTCCTCCATTATTTTTGGTATCAAGAGTAAGGTCTTCAAGGAGATAAGTGTCTTCAATTTTTTTGTCCGTGGTCTTGTTTTGTTTGTGTGTTCTTGTGTCTTACTTGAGTTTTCTATTCGGATCTATATTGTTTTGTGTATTTGTGTTCCATAGATCCATTGTTTGATTGTTTTGATTTTCTTCCACAATCAACATGTTTTAGGACCTATTTGCTTGTGCTTATTTTTGCTTTTATTTGAGTCTCTCCATTCCTTGCATGTGTCCGTGATTGGACCTCATTCATTGCATTAGATTTTGGTTTTTAATCTTTGTTTTGTCTTAGAGTTTGTGTTTAGTCCTTATATGTTGAAAATTCCTTGAATAGCATGTTTAACCTAGTTTTCTTGTGAGTTGTTTGTTCATAATTTGGTCTCGGTTTGCTTTCTATTTTGCCTACCTATATGTGCTTTTTATTTTACCTTTTTGAGTTCATAATTTGCTATTAGTTCTAGCAAATTTCTTTAGAGTTAGATTTCCATTGTGTACTTAAGTTTTCAAATCACTTTCTATTGAAAATTCTTGAAAAAAAAATTGTGTTGCTTAAATTTTCAAGTGCTTAATCCTACTTCTAGTGCACTATCTTTTTGGATTCAAATTTTAAAAGCATAGAGGCTGAAAAACAGAGGAAAATACAGAGCCTATTGTTTCAAAATAGTTAAAAAAAATAGAGAAAAGTGAACAAAAGAATCCATTACAAAAACCTAAAAACTAGTGCACTAGTTTCATCATTTTCTCACTTGAAATTTAACAAACTTGTAGTCTCGGTTACTATATCTTGGAATTGTGAAAATTTTGAAAACAAAAGGAAAATACCTTCTCTGGAATCTTAATTTGAATTCAGAAAAAGAAAGAATAAAAAAAATATATATAAAGCATTTTAAAAGGAAAAGGCCGAGAAGTGTACAAACTAGAAATTTCACTTGATTCCTCATCTTGTTTGGACTACTATTTGGTTTGTTCTTATCCAATTGCTTCCAAAAAAAATTTGTGTTGTTAATCTACTCTAGGACCTATCTAGGAACATTCTTGACTGAGTGCTAGCCTACTTTGGAGTCTTATTTTTCAGTTTTTCTTTGTTGAACATCTTTGAGTCTTGTCAAAAAAACAACTTAATCTTCAAATTTTGGTATAAGCTTCTTAAATTGTGCTTTTGTTGCTTGTCTTGTTTTCTTTCATTAATCATTCTGTGCTGGAAGTGGCCTCAAATCCTTGCTTAAGGATCAAGCTTTGACTCAATAAAGAGTAGGAAAAGTTTTGGACATTAAGACTACAAATTTGACCTAATTTAGTGAACAAACTTTTTCCTAAACCACCTTCACAAGAGTGACCATTCCTTTCACCTTGTGAGCAGCCTTCATTAACCATTTTTGTTGTGTTCATTGTGCAGGTCCAGGAGCAACTTAATTCAAGGGTTAGTGGCGGATTAAAACACTTAAACAAGTGTTAGAAAATTGGACAACAAAATCCGTCACTAACTTGGTCACTAAAGCCGCCATTTATTGCTTTCTAGGCTAGTTTAATTTTTTTTGCAATATCTCTTGTATTTTAAACCAATTTGTAAAGCTTGGAGGGAGTATTAAGAATCTGGTCAGGTATATCTAATCCCTTGGTAGTCTACTCACGTGTAGTACTAGTGGAAGTGGCTTGGAAATTTCATATGTTTCAAGCTTCCACTTAGGGCAAACTGACTAGTTGCTTTTCTTTGCTTCCTTTAAGTGTTTGTCTTTAATTTTTATTTAATTTGCTGCCTTGTTTCTTCTAGACTTGTGTAGATTTATTTGTTCACGCTTAGTTAGCTTCAAAGACAATTTGAGAAAAGCATACAAAAAATTTTGTGAAAAGTTTTGGGGAATTGAAAATACCACAAAGGAGTTTAGTGATTTTCACTTGAAAAGGCTTGGTTATTAAGTGGCTCTTAGTAGCTCACCTCCCTTGATAGTGCAACTTGTACACTTAGACTTCCAAGTGCTATTTTTGTTCCTAGAAAATACCAAAAACATTTTATCTCTTTTGCATAGCATATAAACTTCTTATTGCCTAATGATGAGTCATATTTCTCATAGTGATAGTGATGTTAAATCTCCTAAAAGTTTTAATCAAATTGTTAAGGAGGTTGAAGCACTAAAACTATGGAGACAACAAGAGGTACTTCAAAAAGAAAGAGAAAAGATTGAAAGAGAAGTACAACTTGTTGCTCTTAAGGAAGAGATCAATAAAATTAAGCAACAAGAAGAAAAACTAAAAAAAATTGAGAAAAGAAAAAGTCAAAAAAGTTCTTCAAGAAGCTCAATCAAGAGTTCCAATGACTCTCTAAGCCAAGAGAATGAGGGTAGTAGGAATATTGATGCTTATTACCAACCCAAACCTAGGAGAGTCATTAGGGAACCCAAAGTGAGGGAATCAAGGGTTGATCTCCCTTACTTTCATGGTAAAGAGGATGTTGATGCCTACTTGGATTGGGAGATGAAAGTGGAGCAAATCTTCACTTGTCACCAAGTAGGTGAAGAGAGAAAAGTTTCCCTAGCCACCCTAGCTTTCCAAGGACAAGCTATGTATTGGTGGACATCCTTGGAGAGAGAGAGAAGACTTCAAAATGACCCTCCTATCACTTATTGGAATGAATTGAGGAATGCTATGAGAAGAAGGCACATACCTTCTTATTATAGTAGGGAGCTTATGGATAAGCTCCAAAGACTCCAACAAAAGAACATGAGTGTGGAGGAGTATAGACAGAAAATGGAGTTGTATCTCATGAGGGCTGGGATTAGGGAAGAAGAAAGATTGACCATTGCTAGGTTTTTGAGTGGTCTAAATTTTGATATAAGAGATAGAGTTGAGTTACTCCCTTATAGGGACCTTGATGATTTGGTCCAACTTTGTATAAGGGTGGAACAACAAAATTTGAGAAAAAGTTCTTTCAAAGGCAAAACTCAATCTAGCTCTTATATCAAGAAGGACTACAAGAGGGAGGGTCAATATGATTCCTCTAAGAAATTTAGCAAAGGTCTAGAAAATGAAAATGAAAATGGAAAAGATAAAAATAAGAATGTTGTCACTTCTAGTAGTAAGACTAGTGACATCAAATGCTTTAAATGTATTGGGAGAGGCCACATAGCTTCTCAATGCCCAACTAAAAAGGTGATGATTTTGAGAGGGCAAGACATTTATAATAGTGTTGATGAATCTAGCTCTACCACTTCAAGTGATAGTGAAACAAGTGAGGAAGGCCATCTAATTGAAAGAGCATATCCTTATGATGGTCAACTTTTGATGATTAGAAGGCTTCTAGGAAGCCAACCTTATGAGTCTCACCTTTCACAAAGAGAGAATATTTTTCACCTAAGGTGTAAAATTCTTGATAAAGCTTGCTCTCTCATTGTGGATAGTGGGTCTTGTTGCAATTGTTGTAGCACAAGGTTGGTGAAGAAGCTTGAACTTACTCCAATTCCCCATCTGAAACCATATCAACTTCATTGGCTTAATGAAGATGGGGATATCATTGTAGATAAACAAGTGAAAGTCAAGTTCTCTATTGGTAACTATGAAGATCAAGTGGTTTGTGACATAGTTCCAATGGAAGCTTGCCATGTTTTGTTGGGAAGGCCATGGCAATTTGATAAGAAAACCATGCATAATGGCCTTACCAATGAAATTACTTTCACCCATAAAGAAAAGAAGTTTATACTTCATCCTTTGTCTCCTTCACAAGTGATAGAGGATCAAGTACAAATGAAAATGAAAAGAGAAGAAGAAAAAAAAACTTGATAAAAAAAAAGGAAAAGAAGCAAAAATCTTCAAAGAAGAAGAAGGAAGAGAAATCTCTTCCAATAGAAGGAATTCAACAAGAAACTTTAAAACAAACTCTATTTGTTGAAAAGCCTTCTTACATTCTTCTTTGTAAAGGTATGCTTAATTGTCATAATTTAAGTATTGAACCTAGTTCTTTACCTCTTGAAGTTTCTAAATTGCTAAAATAATTTGATGATATATTCCCTAGTGATGGTCCTAAGGGCCTTCCTTCTTTTAGGGGTATAGAACATCAAATTGATTTTGTGCCTGGGGCTAGTCTACCCAATAGACCAGCCTATAGGACAAATCCCCAAGAAACTAAGGAGATAGAGAACCAAGTTCAAGAATTATTGAATAAGGGGTGGGTGCAAAAGAGTTTGAGTCCCTGTGTTATGCCTGTATTGTTAGTGCCTAAGAAAGATGGAAAATGGAGAATGTGTAGTGATTGTAGGGCTATTAACAATATCACAATCAAGTACAGGCACCCAATCCCTAGACTTGATGATATGCTTGATGAATTACATGGTGCTACTATATTTTCTAAGATTGATCTTAAGAGTGGTTATCACCAAATAAGAATCAAAGAAGGTGATGAGTGGAAAACTGCTTTTAAGACCAAATTTGGATTGTATGAGTGGCTAGTTATGCCTTTTGGTTTAACTAATGCACCAAGTACATTCATGAGGCTTATGAATCATGTCTTGAGAGAGTGTATAGGAAAATTTGTTGTTGTTTATTTTGATGATATTATAATCTATAGTAGGTCTCAAGATGATCACATAGGACATCTTAGAGAAGTTTTGATGATCCTTAGAGAAAACCACTTATTTGCAAATATTGAAAAATGTACTTTTTGTGTGGATCATGTGGTTTTCCTAGGGTTCATTGTGAGCAAAGAAGGGGTTCGTGTGGACCCCGAGAAAATCAAAGCCATTCAAGAGTGGCCCAAACCAAAGAATGTTAGTGAAGTTAGGAGTTTTCATGGACTTGCAAGTTTTTATAGAAGATTTGTTCCTAACTTCTCTAGCATTGCTTCACCCTTGAATGAGCTTGTTAAAAAAGATATTTTATTTGAATGGACTTCAAAGCATGACCAAGCATTTCAACTTCTTAAGGACCAACTTACAAATGCACCCATACTAGCTTTGCCAAATTTTGAAAAGACTTTTGAGCTAGAATGTGATGCATCTGGAGTTGGCATAGGGGCTGTGTTATTGCAAGGAGGACACCCCATTGCATATTTTAGTGAAAAACTAAAAGGTGCCTCCCTCAATTACCCTACCTATGACAAGGAGTTATATGCCTTGGTTAGAGCTTTACAAACTTGGGAACACTATTTAGTGTCCAAAGAGTTTGTCATCCATAGTGACCATGAGTCACTTAAATATTTAAGAGGACAAGGTAAGTTAAATAAGAGGCATGCCAAATGGCTAGAATTTCTTGAACAATTTCCATATATTATTAAATTCAAGAAAGGAAAATCAAATATTGTAGCTGATGCATTATCTAGAAGGCATACTTTGCTTATGTCTCTAGGTACTCAAATTCTTGGATTTGATAATATTAAGGAATTGTATGAGGATGATCTTGATTTTGGTGATAATTATAAAAAAAATGCCAACAAAAAGCTTTTGATGGTTTCTATATGGCTGAGGGGTATTTGTACAAAAAAGGAAGGTTATGTATACCCCAAGGATCCATTAGAAAACTATTAATTAAAGAGAGTCATGAAGGTGGGCTTATGGGGCACTTTGGTGTTGATAAAACCCTTAGTTTGCTAAAAGAAAAATTTTATTGGCCCCATATGCGAAAGGATGTCCAAAGGCATTGTTTTAGATGTTTGGCTTGTTTACAAGCCAAGTCTAAAGTGATGCCTCATGGTACATACACGCCTTTGCCTGTTGTTTCTTCCCCTTGAGTAGATATTAGCATGGACTTTGTGCTAGGTTTACCTAGAACCCAAAGGGGAATGGATTCTATCTTTGTGGTTGTGGACCGTTTCAGTAAAATGGCTCATTTCATTCCATGCCACAAAGTAGATGATGCAAGCAACATTGCAAAACTCTTCTTTAGAGATGTGGTTAAACACCATGGACTTCCTAGGACAATAGTTTCAGATAGAGATACAAAGTTCCTAAGCCATTTTTGGTGTGTCTTATGGTCAAGACTAGGAACCAAACTCCTCTTTTCAACTACTTGTCATCCTCAAACAGATGGCCAAACTGAGGTAGTGAATAGATCTCTGTCTACTATGCTTAGGGCAGTCCTAAAGGGCAATCACAAATCTTGGGATGAGTATTTGCCTCACATTGAATTTTCCTATAATAGGGTAGTCCACGAAACTACCAATATTTCTCCTTTTGAAGCTGTGTATGGGTTTAATCCTTTAACTCCTTTAGACTTGATACCTTTTCCTAATGTTGAACATTTCATTCATAAGGAAGGGGCTTCTAGAGCTGAGTTTGTTAAGAAAATTCATGAAAGGATTAAAACTCATATCTAACTTCAAAATGAGAAGTATGCTCAACAAGGAAATAAAGGCAAAAGACCTATGATCTTCGAGGAAGGTGATTGGGTTTGGCTTATTTAAGAAAAGAACGTTTTCCAAAACAAAGGAAGTCCAAACTCAGTCCTAGAGGAGATGGTCCCTTTCAGGTCTTACAGCGTATCAATGATAACGCTTATAGACTTGATTTACCCTCTGATTATGGAGTAAGCCCTACTTTTAATGTTAGTGATCTAAAACCTTTTGTAGGTGCTAGTGATGATGAGGAAGAGTCTTCAAATTCGAGGACGAATCCTTCTCAAGAGGGAGAGAATGATGGAAGAGCATGGGCTAAAGGCCCAACCACTAGAGCTATGGCCAGGAGATTACTTGAAGACTTGTCAACTTCAGAGCTTAGTGGGCCCAATGGGCTTGGTGGGCCTAGGGTGCTTCTCACTTGGTCCTTACTTTAAACACCATGTTTTATAGCACATTCTTAGATTAGGAAGTTACTTTGCTTTGGTCTTGTATTTTGACCATAGATTAGGGTTTATGGATTTTGGGCTTATATTTGGGCTTCTTGGGCTTTGGGCTTTTGATACCCAATATTGGGCTCATTTTCTTCCTTGTAATTTTTCCTATTTCATTGTATTACTTTGACCATTGTATTTAGGTCATTAGTCTAGGAATTAGGAGGAAAACTTATTAAACAGGATTAGGTTAAACAGGATTAGGTTAAACTAGGTTTAATTTAGCTTGCATTTAAGTTACATTTGGAGTCACATGGATGGCGCCACCTTGGCTGCACATGTGTGACCTAAATGTAACCCTAAATTCAAGTTAAATTAAACCCTAAATGCACTTAGCAACTATGTGACTGGTGGCATGCATGTGGTGTGAGATTTGAATTCAAATTTTCAAATTTGAATTCAAATCTTGGCGCCACATGTGAACCTTTCACATTGGCGCCAAGTGGCCTCCTTAACCGCTTCTATAAATGTTTCCCTCCACACTTCTTGTATTCACTTTGACATTTATGAAATTTGAGAGCCTTTGAGCCGAGTTTCTTCATCAAAGTCACCGTGAGAGAGAGAGCTTCACCTTAGGAACCCTACTAGGTTTCCTCCTCTTTGAAGTGGGCTTTCCCTTGAACCTTAAGCTTGGATGCTTCCATCCAAGGCTTAAGCCTTCTTCCTTCCGAGAACATCATCCTTCCAAGTGTTTTGTTTCGGTTTCCAAGAAGATCGGAGCTAGGAAAAGCTAAGGAGAAGAACTCCAATCACTCCTATTTACCTTCTCCATCAGGCCATTTGATGGGTTTGGAACGGCCCGTTCTGGTCTAGAACGGCCCGTTCCAACCTACAATTTTTAGGCTTTTTAGAAGCCTCGGAACGGCCCGTTCCAATTCAAGAACGGCCCATTCCGGACTTGGGAACGGCCCGTTTCGATTTTGGAACGGCCCGTTCCGGGTCACTAAAAATAGTTGATTTGGGCTTTTGGGCCCTCTGATGTCCTATCTTGTTGTTTGTATGCCCCCGGACAAAATTGGGTGTCTACAATACTTTAATCAAATTGGCCGCTTGTAATTGTCGCCACCGGCCCGAAACGGGCCTCGGCGGTCGCGAAGACGGTCGAGCTCGCTTATTATTTTAGTTTTGAAAATGTATTGGATTATTAGAACGACTTATTCTCAAACTGAGACCTTGTCGATCTTATCCAATTTATTTATTAAAAGGCTCACCAATCCATATTAATCCCAAGCGGGACCCTCCATGGATTAGTGGTTTTCGCAAAAGGAGGGGTTCGTGGAGTCGCCACCAATGTTTTACTCAAAACATTGGAAAAAGGGATAAGGCAATTGATTTTTACAAATCAACTTTGGCCATTACAACCAGAGTTGGGTAAGGGAGTCGGTTACGCGTGGGGAAGGTGTTAGCACCCCACAGCGCCCCTTTCGGGTTCCCTATGACAGATTATTTCTAAAATAATAGCGTAAAATTACTAAATTACCCCTATTTATTATAAGCGATTATAAATTAACTATCTACATGATGACAGCTTAAATATGCACACAGAAAGCAGTAAAAGGAAGGATTTAAGAAGAAACCTCTTGAAGCGTGCTTTTATATATTGAGTAAAACTGGGAAGCTTTTTGGCGTTCCCTCGCTCTACAAGCTCGCTCGCTCTCTCCTATAAAATTTTGACTATGGAAATCCGGAGGATTTCCCTTCGACTAGGTTCGAATCTCCAAGCTAAGTGCTCAGAATTCCGGAACTTCGTCGGATCGACTCCCAGAGAGATTCCTAGGGCAGAACACTGCTCAAAAACCCCAGAATACTCAAGGAGGGAGTCAAAACTGAGTGTGAAAAGTGTGGAATGACGTCCAATTGACGTCATATTTATAGGGAATAGGCGCAATACGGCCTACAGAAGCAATACGGCCGTATTGAAATTTTTGAACTTCAATACGGCCGTATTGAGTTCAATACGGCCGTATTGAAATTTTTGAATTTCAATACGGCCGTATTGAGTTTAATACGGCTGTATTGAAGCTTCAATACGGCCGTATTGATTTCAGTACGGCCGTATTGAAGTTTCAGAAACTTCAATACGCCGTATTGAGTTCACTGCGGCCGTATTGAAGCTTTAATACGGCCGTATTAAGTTCAGTATGGCCGTATTGGGCTTCATTCCCTCCACTTCCTTATTTTGAGCTATTCTAAGACCTCTAGACCTACAGAGAACCCTCCTAGGGCCTTCCAGGAGTCCTTCTGGCTGATCTTCCTTCAGTCTTCGAGAGTCTTCAAGCTTTATTTCCGACCCGGACAATTTTAGGGGTCTACAGCTGCCCCCCCTTTACTTAGTCAAACGGTCTTTTGGTGTATCGGCTGACAAGTAAAGGAGTTGACCCAATTGTCCGGGTGATGCGCCGACCTTCTGACTTGTAGCGTCTTCCGGTGGAAAATTGTCGAGTAGCCTCTCCAGGTTTTGCTTTGCTTGCTGCCCAAGCTGGAAGCTGTGAGTACCGCCTCTCCAGGCTTAGCTTCACTCTTTGTTCGAGCCGGAAGCTAAGTACCCTTGTGACAACGGTAGCAGTGTGAGTTTCGCCTCTCCAGGCTTAGTCTCGCTCTTTGTTCGAGCCGGAAACTAAGCACCTTTGTGACGACGGTGAGCAGTGTGAGTTTCGCCTCTCCAGGCTTAGTCTCGCTCTTTGTTCGAGCCGGAAACTAAGCACCTTTGTGACGACGGTGAGCAGTGTGAGTTTCGCCTCTCCAGGCTTAGTCTCGCTCTTTGTTCGAGCCGGAAACTAAGCACCTTTGTGACGACGGTGAGCAGTGTGAGTTTCGCCTCTCCAGGCTTTGCTTTGCTTGCTGCCCAAGCTGGAAGCTGTGAGTACCGCCTCTCCAGGCTTAGCTTCACTCTTTGTTCGAGCCGGAAGCTAAGTACCCTTGTGAAAACGGTAGCAGTGAGTACCTCCTTTCCAGAGATAGCTTCGCTCATTGCTCGAGCCGGAAGCTGCATACCTCCGTGTTTGTGACGACGGGGGTAGCGTGAATATCTCCTTTCCAGGGATTTGTGATGATTTTGTCTCCACAGTCCACGATGCTGCTTCGACGGTTTTTTTCTGATTTTGTGCCACTGAGGGCTGGATAACGCAGGGATCCGTCTAGGGGATGTGTAGTCATTCACAGGTTCCTGTGCCCCAACTTGCATTGCATTGTTGGTACCCATGGGGAATTTCTGACTCCTTGGGGTGTAGACACAGATGCTCTTTCTCTCTGAGTTGAGCGATGCCTTATGTTTGGCTGACGTCCTTTGACGTTGGTGGAGTATCCCGGTTCATCCTTATTCGGGTATCTCTTTTTGATTTTCTGATTTTTGCTGCCTCTGTGTAGGCTGTTATCCGCTGGGGATTCTGGATGTTGATTTTGTCTCCACAGTCCACGATGCTGTTTCGACGATTGTTTTTGATTTTTGTGCCACTGAGGGCTGGATAACGCAGGGATCCGTCTAGGGGATGTGCAGTTACTCATAGGTTCTTGTGTCCCAACTTTCCATTGAGTAGTTGGCGCCCATTGAGGAATTTCTGTTTCCTTGGGGTGTAGACACGAAGATGCTCTTTCTGAGATGAGCAGTGCCTTATGGTTGGCTGACGTCCTTTGGACGTTGGTGGAGTATCCCGGTTATCCTTATTCGGGGTAACTCTTTTTAATTTTTGGATTTTGTTGCCTCTGTGTAGGCTGTTATCCGCCAGGGGATTTTGTCATTGGTTTGTGATTGGCCTCTTCTGTTAGGCAGATCATCTTGATGTTCAATGATAGGCTGAGAGCCGGATTCCACTTGGGGAATGGTTATTGATCTTTTTTGATTTTTTTCTTTTGCAGGGATGCCTCTGAGTAGGCGACTGGGGAATGTGGGATCTTATGTATCCCAGAGTATTATTTAGGAAGCCTCTGCAGGCTTAGCCTCACTCAGCGCTTGAGTCAGAGAGCTATCTTCCACTAAGGAAGTTTTAAGTCCTTTGACTAGATATACTGCTTGGGTGATCGTGCTTCCATTGGGAATGTCGTCGATCTTGCTTTGATAGCTCTCGCTGGGGATTCGTTCCGTGAGCTTGAGTTGAGGTTTCTCTGGGGAGTATTATTTCTGCGAGCCTCTCCAGGCTCAATTATTCTGTACAGTTGGGGAGTATTATTTCTGCAAGCCTCTCCAGGCTTTAGTTATCTTGAGGAAGTATTATTTCTGCAAGCCTCTCCAGGCTCAGTTATGATGAAGGAGTATTATTTCGGCAAGCCTCTCCAGGCTCAGTTATTCTGCGGGAGTATTATTTAGGCAAGCCTCTCCAGGCTCAATTATTTTGCGGGAGTATTATTTCGGCAAGCCTCTCCAGGCTCAATTATTTTGTACGAGGCGATTGATTTTCTAAATCTTTTGCCTTTTTTTGTCGTTTTTGGCTTTTTCTGTATTTTTGCCTTTTTTGTCATTTTTTGGCTTTTTCTGTATTTTTGCCTTTTCTGTTGTTTTTCGGTTTTTTCTGTACAGAAATGTCTCAGTTATTCTGAGAGAGTATTATTTCGGCGAGCCTCTCCAGGCTCAATTATTCTGTATGACGCTGTTGATTTTCTGAATCTTTGCATTTTGTTTGCTGCTGTCATACACAAGCAATTTTTCTATTTTTTCTATTTTATGCAATTGCCTCATGACGAGGTCTTTGAAAATTTCTTTATGGCCAATACGGCCGCATCCATTTCAGTACGCCCATGTTGAGTTGAAATTTTGTTCATAACCCTGATTTTAGTATGGGTGTACTGAACATGGTACGGGCGCATTTTTCTTCTGAAATTTATATTTTATTTTATTTATTTATTTATTTATTTATTTTATTATTTTTTTGTTTTTTCAATAAACAGAGAATAAGTGATCTTCCAGTACACCTATCATCTGTATGTATGTATGCAGTATGATGCACCTAATTCTATTTGATTCTTTTTTCAAAAGAATTAACCGATGCGTTTTTGTGTTTAGATTTTGCCATTCCTCCAGACGGACTGTGCTCTGCCGATTTCTGTTACCGAGGAATGATGCATATTTGATTTTGGTGTCATCAACCAAATGATTCTTCCCTTTGTTTAGAAGATGTGTCAACCCTCCTATTGACCACTATATCTCCATGTTTCCACTAGATTATTCAAAAATCGTTGGGACAAGAGAGAAAAGAAGGAAAGGATATATTTTCAAAGGTTTGTGTTTTAGAGGGGATTATTTTATTTTTGAAAAATGGTTTTTGTAAGAATGGCTGGCCATGGTAGGCTTATGTGTTTAGGCTTGTTCGATTAAACACTTATGAGGTTAAGCACATCTTTGTTATTAATGATTGTGCTTTGACAACTTGGATAGCTTTTCTTGAGCCCCTTGTTGAATTCGATTGATGGTACTATCATGGATTTATTTTGTTTTTCTTTTTTGACGGCCCTAACTTTTGCCTAAAACACCCATTTGTGATGTCTTAGCGGGCTTTTGTTTTTGTTCATTATTTTGTAACCCTAATTTTTGCCTAGGTCACCCTTTTGTGGGATTCCTAGCGGGTCTTTTGCTCTTATTTTTGTGCAGCCCCCTTTTTGGGTTTCCTGCCGAGCTTTTTGTTTTTTTTTTTTAGGATTTTTGTCCTGAATGGATTTCTTTTATCCATGACGGCACTTATTGAGGCCAAGAAAAGGTGCTCCAAGTTGACACACACACTTCCACATAAAAATGATGTGGGTTTATTATTATTAAGATGATTTTAACCTCATTCATGTTTATTCAAACAGGGTTAAAATAATGTGGTCTAGAATTTTATTGCAAGCGAGAAAAGAAGCAATAAAGAATTAATGAAGAATGATTTTATTATAATCGCAGCGGAAACATGTGCCCTATCGAGGCTCGGGGGTCGGGCTGTCCCCGAGGAGTGATCTCTAATAGTCACTGAATTTACACATCCCTATTAGAAGGAGAAAAACATTTTGACGACGACGACCGGCCTTGACGCTTGTGAACCGGCCTTCCTAAAGATCTGGCTTAAAGAACGTCGAGAAGGATCTTGATTCCTCTTCGTTCTTTGATCTTTATAAGGGTTGTATCCTAACCCTTGTTTCCTTGGATTATCCTTGATAATGGGTAGCTCCGGGATTCCTTGGGAGTCCTTGCCTAATCCTTGTCCTGGCAAGTATCCGTTCTTGGTGAGCATGGAGGCTACCTTCTTCATTTCTCGGGGAAACGTTTCGACATTGGCGATTTCCAATGCTTGGAAGGCGGTTTCTAAAGCTTCCTCCGTTGCATCCACGTAAGGTATGGTGGATGGCTAACTGATGAGTATATCATCTTCAGCTTGTACAGTCACCAGCTTGTCACCCACAATGAATTTGACTTTCTGGTGGAGCGTAGAAGGTACAGCTTTCGCATCATGAATCCAAGGTCGGCCGAGGAGACAACTGTATGCGGGAGTAATGTCCATCACTTGGAATTCGACATTAAAGATAGTGGGTCCAATTTGGATTGGAAGATTGATCTCTCCCACCATTTCTCTTTTAGAACCATCGAAGGTTCGAACGATCATGTTGCTCGGGCGCATTTGGACTCCCTTGATTGCCAATTGCTTGAGCGTTCTTTTTGGCATCACATTCAAGGAAGATCCATTATCTACCAAGACTTTAGCGATGTGATACTCCTTGCACTTTATAGAGATGTGCAAGGGCTTGTTGTGGTTTGATCCCTCGGCGGGGATTTCTTCATCGATGAAGGTGAGGTGATCATTAGCCTTGATGTGACTAACAATCCCCTCAAACTCGTCTTGGGAGATAGTGTGCGACACGTATGCCTCGTTCAAGACTTTCGACAGAGCTTGCCGATGCGGTTTGGAACTTAGGATCAACGACAACAGCGTAATCTTTGCTGGCGTCCTATGAAATTGATCCACGATGGAGTACTCGCTCTGTCGGATAAACTTTAACAGCTCGTCTGTCTCCTCCTCGGATTCTTTTTCCTCGGTTTTCTTTTCTTCTTTTTCTTTATTCTTGGGGGCTTTATCATGAAGATCTTCGGGAGTGTAGATCCTGCCACTCCTAGTCATGCCCCCAAGTCCAGCGATGTTGGAGATATCGCTGTCGGCAGAAGAGTGGATGTCGTATATCCACGGCACAGCCTTATTTGATTCGTAGGGGAAAGGTCTTGGAGCGGTGATCCTTAATGGTGTCGGACCTTCCCCTTTATTCGTCTTGATTACCAACAACGGAGTTGATGTGCGCTCGCTTGGCGCGGTTGTTGGCTTACACTTGATGACGAACGGCGTGCGATCCATTTTTGAACATACGCATCGATTTAATCCTTTCTTTTTATTTATGTTTATTACTGAATTACTAGGAGGGATGTATGAAATGAATGATTCCTAGATCCCTCCATGATCTATATGCATGATATGAGATGATGATGTTGAATATGCATGCATTGTGTTTATTGAACTAAGCATTATCATGTTTTTAGGATTTTCCTAAGATGATGCATGATATTGCTTGGTTTGGGTAAATACATATTTTTCTTTTGAATATTTTGTATCTTTTTTTGTATTTTTTGGGTGAAAAGGGAAACTACCTATATGAATGCAATGAAGGTAGATGTTAACACCATGTACTAGAAGATCTTTATTTCTATTTATTCTTTTTATTTAAAAAAGAATGTTATATGTTTAAAAGGTGCAAATGTATGCTCATACAATGTCACATAAAAATGCACAAACAATTCACTCATCCACGAACAGTCACGAGCGAATCACGAGGTAGGGGTCTCCTGCAGAAAAGTGCATATTCAAGGAGGATCTAACTGTTCTCACTTGGTCAAAGGCCCCCAAGGTGCCCCCATTATAGGGACCCAATTCCTCTCGTCGTAAGTCGATGGAAAGCTCCAACGCACCGTCGGACTCAAGTTCATGGTTATCACCTTGAGTGATGTTTTCCGACAACGGTCTCGTAGGCTCCTATAGACCCATTCAACCGGCCGTACTAACATCCACTCCCTATGGATTACCACTCATGCCCCCGGGTATAGAGGGAACTGTTGTGTGCAAAGGTTTGTGTGCAATTTTTATTTCAAACAATTGCGGAAATTTAAACAAACAACAGTTATTTAAAGCCAAATATATAAAGCATGTTATCATACAAGCAAAGGGTAATGAAGTAATTTTTAACTATTATTTGTTAAAAACAATCTGTCACTAAATGGGACTGACTCTCGAGGCTTCCCCAGTGGAGTCGCCATCTGTCGCCACCGGCCCAAACGGGCCTCGGCGGTCGCGAAGACGGTCGAGCTCGCTTATTATTTTAGTTTTGAAAATGTATTGGATTATTAGAACGACTTATTCTCAAACTGAGACCTTGTCGATCTTATCCAATTTATTTATTAAAAGGCTCACCAATCCATATTAATCCCAAGCGGGACCCTCCATGGATTAGTGGTTTTCGCAAAAGGAGGGGTTCGTGGAGTCGCCACCAATGTTTTACTCAAAACATTGGAAAAAGGGATAAGGCAATTGATTTTTACAAATCAACTTTGGCCATTACAACCAGAGTTGGGTAAGGGAGTCGGTTACGCGTGGGGAAGGTGTTAGCACCCCACAGCGCCCCTTTCGGGTTCCCTATGACAGATTATTTCTAAAATAATAGCGTAAAATTACTAAATTACCCCTATTTATTATAAGCGATTATAAATTAACTATCTACATGATGACAGCTTAAATATGCACACAGAAAGCAGTAAAAGGAAGGATTTAAGAAGAAACCTCTTGAAGCGTGCTTTTATATATTGAGTAAAACTGGGAAGCTTTTTGGCGTTCCCTCGCTCTACAAGCTCGCTCGCTCTCTCCTATAAAATTTTGACTATGGAAATCCGGAGGATTTCCCTTCGACTAGGTTCGAATCTCCAAGCTAAGTGCTCGGAATTCCGGAACTTCGTCGGATCGACTCCCAGAGAGATTCCTAGGGCAGAACACTGCTCAAAAACCCTAGAATACTCAAGGAGGGAGTCAAAACTGAGTGTGAAAAGTGTGGAATGACGTCCAATTGACGTCATATTTATAGGGAATAGGCGCAATACGGCCTACAGAAGCAATACGGCCGTATTGAAATTTTTGAACTTCAATACGGCCGTATTGAGTTCAATACGGCCGTATTGAAATTCAGAAATTTCAATACGGCCGTATTGAGTTTAATACGGCTGTATTGAAGCTTCAATACGGCCGTATTGATTTCAGTACGGCCGTATTGAAGTTTCAGAAACTTCAATACGCCGTATTGAGTTCACTGCGGCCGTATTGAAGCTTTAATACGGCCGTATTAAGTTCAGTACGGCCGTATTGGGCTTCATTCCCTCCACTTCCTTATTTTGAGCTATTCTAAGACCTCTAGACCTACAGAGAACCCTCCTAGGGCCTTCCAAGAGTCCTTCTGGCTGATCTTCCTTCAGTCTTCGAGAGTCTTCAAGCTTTATTTCCGACCCGGACAATTTTAGGGGTCTACAGTAATGGGTATAGCTCAACCTAACCCATATACCGTGGTCTCTTTGTACACGTGTGCCTCGACCTTGCCCACACACGGGACCAACTAAGTCCTAGAGGAGAACAACACAACGTCCACTCCAAGGGACAACTTCTCAAGGAGGGTTTTTCAACAAATTGGGCTCTCATAGCACCACAACTATCTCAACCCACACAATGGGATGAGCAACTTCAAAAACATCTACCGTAGCCCTATTGATCAACAACTTATCATCACAGCTTAATCAGCTTACAACTCAACAGCACAGCTCATCTCAACAACTTAAACAACACATAACTTTTCAACTCATCATCTCAATCAACTTTCAACTTAAACAACATGGTTATCATCTCATCAGCTTATTAGCTCAACTTGTAATTTACAACTCAACTATCATAAAGTAATATATTTTCAACACATGGTACAACATACACAACATACAACTTTATAACAACATACAAATCTCATCTAACAACTTAGCAACACAGTCTACTAATAACTTTATATAAATCTCAACACATCTATGCTTCTCACAAATCACAATATTATCATCATACACTTCACAACTTTCAACTAGATCATCTCATCATATATCACAATATAAATGGTCCACACATAACATATAGCAACTTTAACAACATATCACATATTCAACACATTTCTATTTAGCACAACAACTCATTTAGCACTGTCGCCACCCGCCGAAACGGACCTTGGCATTCGCGACGATGGTCGAACTCTTTTTAAGTTTTGAAAAATGATGGATTGTTAGAACGACTTATTCTCAAACTGAGACCTCATCGAACTAACAATTTTATTAAATGATTCACCAATCCATGTTAATCCCAAGCGGGACCCTCCATGGATTAGTGGTTTTCGCAAAAAGAAGGGTTCTTGGAGTCGCCACCAATGTTTTACTCAAAACATTGGAAAAAGGGATAAGGCAATTGATTTTCGCAAATCAACTTTGGCCATTACAACCAGAGTTGGGTAAGGGAGTCGGTTACGTGCGGGGAAGGTGTTAGCACCCCACAACGCCCCTTTCGGGTTCCCTATGACGGATTATTTCATAAATAACAATGTAAAATTACTAAATTACCCCTATTTATTAGAAACGATTATAAGCGGAATATTTACATGATGAAAATTCTAAATATGCAATGCAACAATCAGAAAGCGGTAAAAGAAGGGATTTGGAAAAGAAACCTTTGAAGCGTGCTTTTATATATTTAAACAGATGTTAGAAGGCTTTTTGGCGCTCCTTCCCACTACACGCTCGCTCGTTCCTTCCCTAAAGATTAATTTTTACTATGGAAATCAAAAAGATTTCCCTTCGACTAGTTCGAATCCTCAAGCTAAATGCTCAGAACTCAAGAACTTTGTCGGATCGGCTCTCGGAGAGACTTCTAGGGCAGAACACTACTCAAAAACCCCAGAATACTCAGCAAGAGGGTCCAGAAGTCTGGAAAAGTGTCCAAAAATGTGTGGAAAATGTGTGGAATGACGTCCAAATGACGTCCTATATATAGGAGTGAGGCGCAGTACGGCCTCTGACATCAATACGGCCCGTACTGAAGTTTTGAACTACAGTACGGCCGTATTGAATTCAGTACGGCCGTACTGAAGTTCAAAAACTTCAGTACGGCCGTATTGGTTTCGGTACGGCCGTACTGAAGTTCAAAAACTTCAGTATGGCCGTATTGGCTTCAGTACGGCCGTATTGTAGTTCAAATTGTTCAGTACGGCCGTACTGAACTTCTAAGAGGCCGTATTGAGCTTCAATCCTCCCACATCCTTATTTTAAGCTACTCTAAGACTTCTAAACCTATGAATAATCATCCTAGGGTCTTCCAGGGTCTTCCAGGAGTCCTTCTGGTTGACTTTCCTTTGGTCTTCGAGAGTCTTCGAGTCTTATTTCCGACCCGGACAATTTTAGGGGTCTACAGCTGCCCCCCCTTTACTTAGTCAAACGGCTTTTTGGTGTACCGGTTGACAAGTAAAGGAGTTGACCCAATTGTCCGGGGAATAAGCCATCCTTCCGACTTCTAGTGTCTTCCGGTGGAAAATTGTTGAGTAGCCTCTCCAGGTTGAGTATTAGTCGTCGCCTCTCCAGGCTCGTGCATACCTCGGTGTTTCTGACAACCTCGGTAGCTGAGTACCGCCTCTCCAGGCTCTACCTCCGTGTTTCTGATGACGTTAGCAGTTGCACACCTCCGTGTTTCTGACGACGTTGGTGGCTGAGTACCGCCTCTCCAGGCTTTGCCTCTGTGTTTCTGACGACATTGGCAGTTGCATACCTCCGTTGTTTCTGACGACGGGGTAGCTGAGTATTAGTCGTCGCCTCTCCAGGCTCGTCGCGTACCTCGGTGTTTCTGACAACCTTGGTAGCGTGAGTTTGCCCTCTCCAGGGTCTGCGGTTACCGTGTTTCTGACGACGTTGGCCGTTGCATACCTCCGTGTTTCTGACGACGGGGTAGCTGAGTACCGCCTCTCCAGGCTCTGCCTCTGTGTTTCTGACGACATTGGCAGTTGCATACCTCCGTTGTTTCTGACGACGGGGTAGCTGAGTATTAGTCGTCGCCTCTCCAAGCTCGTTGCATACCTCAGTGTTTCTGATCACTTTGGCAGCTTGAGTTTGCCCTCTCCAGGGTCTGCGGTTTGCCCTCCCCAGGGTTGCGTACCTCCGTGCTTCTGGTCACTTTGGTAGCGTGAGTTTGCCCTCTCCAGGGTCTGTCTCGGTGTTTCTGACAACCTTGACAGCTGAGTTTGCCCTCTCCAGGGTCTGCGGTTTGCCCTCCCCAGGGTCTGCCTCCGTGCTTCTGACGACGTTGGCAGTGTGAGTTTGCCCTCTCCAGGGATTTGTGATGATTTTGTCTCCACAGTCCACGATGCTGCTTCGACGATTGTTTTTGATTTTCGTGCCACTGAGGGCTGGATAACACAGGGATCCGTCTAAGGGATGTGCAGTTACTCATAGGTTCTTGTGTCCCAACTTTCCATTGCGTAGTTGGTGCCCACTGGGGAATTTCTGATTCCTTGGGGGTGCAGACACAAAGATGCTCTTTCTGATGTGAGCGGTGCCTTATGGTTGGCTGACGTCCTTTCGACGGTGGTGGAGTATCCCGGTTATCCTTATTCGGGTGACTCTTTTGATTTTCTGGTTTTATTGCCTCTGCGTAGGATGTTATCCGCTGGGGGATTCTATTGTGATGATTTTGTCTCCACAGTTCACGATGCTGCTTCGACGGTTGTTTTTGATTTTGATGCCGCTGAGGGCTGGATAACGCAGGGATCCGTCTAGGGGATGTGCAGTTACTCATAGGTTCTTGTGTCCCAACTTTCCATTGCGTAGTTGGTGCCCATTGGGGAATTTCTGATTCCTTAGGGATGCAGACACGAGGATGCTCTTTCTGAAGTGAGCGGTGCCTTATGATTGGCTGACGTCCTTTCGACGTTGGTGGAGTATCCCGGTTATCCTTATTCGGGTGACTCTTTTGATTTTCTGATTTTGTTGCCTCTGTGTAGGCTGTTATCCGCTGGGGGATTCTGTCGTTTTGATCTTGATTGGCCTCTTCTGTTAGGCGGATCATCTTGACGTTCAATGATTGGCTGAATGCCGAATTCCGCTTGGGGAATGATTATTGATCTTTTTTGGATTTTCTCTTTTTGAAGGAGTGCCTCTGAGTAGGCGAATTATCTTGATGTTTGGTGTTCGGCTGAGTGCCGGATTCCGCTTGGGGAATGGTTATTGATCTTTTCGGATTTTTTTTTTTTTTTTTTTTTGAAGGAGTGCCTCTGAGTAGGCGAATTATCTTGATGTTTGATGTTCGGCTGAGTGCCGGATTCCGCTTGGGGAATGGTTGTTGATGTTTTTGATTTTTTTCTTTTTTTGAAGGAGTGCCTCTGAGTAGGCGAATGGGGATTGAAAATCTTATGTATCCCAGAGTATTATTTAGAAAGCCTTTTCAGGCTTAGCTTCACTCGTCGCTCGAGTTGGAAAGCTATCTTCCACTGAGGAAGTCTGAGTCCTTTGACTTGGATATTTCGTTTGGATGATCATTGCTTCCATTGGGGGATCTTACCGATCTTGCTTTGATAGCTCTTACTGGAGATTTGGTCCAAGAGTGTGAGCTGAGAAGTCTCTGGGGAGTATTATTTCGGCAAGCCTCTCCAGGCTCAGTTATTCTGTACGATTGGGGAGTATTATTTCGGCAAGCCTCTCCAGGCTCATTTATTCTGTATGATGAGGGAGTATTATTTCGGCAAGCCTCTCCAGGCTCAGTTATTCTGTATGATGAGGGAGTATTATTTCGGCAAGCCTCTCCAGGCTCAGTTATTCTGTACGATGGGGGAGTATTATTTCGGCAAGCCTCTCCAGGCTCAGTTATTCTGTATGATGAGGGAGTATTATTTCGGCAAGCCTCTCCAGGCTCAGTTATTCTGTATGATGCGGTTGATTTTCTGAATTTTTGCCTTTTTTGTCGTTTTTTGGCTTTTTCTATTGACTGCTGTCATACACAAGCAATTTTTTTCTATTTTTCTATTTTATGCGATTGCCTCATGATAAGGTCTTTAAATGTGCAACTAAAGGCCAATACGGCTGTATCCATTTCAGTACGCCTGTATTGAGTTAAAAATTTTTTCATAACCCTAATTTTAGTACGGGCGTACTGAACATGGTACGGGCGCATTGTTTTTCTGAAGTTTGATTTTTTTTTTTTTTTTTGGAAATAAACAGAGAATAAGTGATCTTCCATTACACCTATCATCTGTATGCATGTATGCGGTATGATGCACCTAATTCTATTTGATTTATTTTTCAAAAGAATTAACCGATGCGTTTCTTTGCTTGGATTTTGCCATTCCTCTAGACGGGCTGTGCGCTGCCGATTTCTGTAACCGAGGAATGATGCGTGTTATATCGAGATTGGTGTCATCAACCAAGCGATCCTTCCCTTCCTTTAGAAGACGTGTCAACCCTCCTATTGACCACTATATCTCCATGTTTCCGCTAGATTACTCTAAAATCGTTTGGGACAAGAGAAAAGAAAGGAAAGATATTTTTTATTCTGAAGTTTGTGTTTTAGAGGGGATTATTTTTTCAAAAATGGTTTTTGTAAGAATGGCTGGCCAAGGTAGGCTTACGTGTTTAGGCTTGTTTGATTAAACACTTATGAAGTTAAGAAAATCTTGTTATTGACGTTGTGATTTGACAACTTAGATAGCTTCCCTTGAACCTTTCTTTTTGAATTCGGCTCATGGTACCATCATGGATTTATTTTCGCTTTTTGATTGTCCTTATTTTTGCCTAAAACACCCTTTTGTGGCGTCTTAGCGGACCTTTGTTTTTATTTATTTTTGCAACCCTAACTTTTGCCTAGGTCACCCTTTCGTGCGATTCCTAGCGGGTTCTTTGCTCTTATTTTTGCGCAGCCCCCTTTTTGGGTTTCCTGCCGAGCTTTCTTTTATTTTAAAGGATTTCTTTTTATCCGTGATGGCACTTGTCGAGGCCAAGGGAAGGTGCTCCAAGTTGTCACACACACTTCCACATAAAAATGATGCGGGTTTATTGTTATTAAGATGATTTTAACCTCATTCATGTTTATTCAAACAGGGTTAAAAATGTGGTTTAGAATTTTATTATAAGCAAGAAAAGAAGCAGTAAGAAATAATAAAGAATGATTTTATTATAATCATAATGGAAACATGTGCCCTATCGAGGCTCGGGGGTCGGGCTGTCCCCGAGGAGTAATCTCTAATAGTCATCAGGTCTATACATCCCTATCGGAAGGAGAAGAGCACTTGATGACGACGACCGGCCTTGACGCTTGTGAACCGGCCTTCCTAAAGATCTGGCTTAAAGAACGTCGAGAAGGATCTTGGTTCCTCTTCGTCCTTTGATCTTTATTAGGGTTGTATCCTAACCCTTGTTTCCCCGGATTATCCTTGATAACGGGTAGCTCAGGAATTCCTTGGGAATCCTTGCCAAGTCCTTGTCTTGGCAAGTATCCGTTCTTGGTGAGCATGGAGGCTACCTTTTTCATTTCTCGGAGAAACGTTTCAACATTGGCAATCTCCAATGCTTGGAAGGCGGTTTCTAGAGCTTCCTCTGCTGCATCCACGTAAGGTATGGTGGATGGCTTGCTGATGAGTATGTCATCTTCAGCTTGTACAGTCACCAGCTTGTCACCCACTATGAATTTGACTTTCTGGTGGAGCGTAGAAGGAACAGCTTTCGCATCATGAATCCAAGGTCGGCCGAGGAGACAGCTGTATGCGGGAGTAATGTCCATCACTTGAAATTCGACGTTGAAGATGGTGCGCCCAATGACCACTTCTCTTTTAGAACCGTCGAAAGCTCGGACGATCATGTTGCTCGGGCGCATTTGGATTCCCTTGATTGCCACTTGATCGAGCGTTCTTTTTGGCATCACATTCAAGGAAGATCCATTATCCACCAAGACTTTAGCGATGTGATACTCCTTGCACTTTACAGAGATGTGCAAGGGCTTGTTATGATTTGGTCCCCCAGCGGGGATTTCTTCATCGGTGAAAGTGAGGTGATCATTAGCCGTGATGTGACTAACAATCCCCTCAAACTTGTCTTGGGAGATAGTGTGCGACACATATGCCTCGTTCAAGACTTTCAACAGAGCTTGCCGATGCGGTTCGGAACTTAGGATCAACGACAACAGGGTAATCTTTGTTGGCGTCCTATGAAGTTGATCCACGATGGAGTACTCGCTCTGTCGGATATATCTTAACAGCTCATCAGTCTCCTCCTCGGATTCTTTGTTTTCCTCGGTTTTCTCTTTTTCTTTTTCCTTTTCTTTATTCTTGGGAGCTTTATCATGAAGATCTTCGGGAGTGTAGATCCTGCCACTCCTAGTCATGCCCCCAAGTCCAGCGATGTTAGAGATATCGCTGTCGGCAGAAGAATGGATGTCGTATATCCACGGCACAGCCTTATTTGATTCGTAGGGGAAAGGTCTTGGAGCAGTGATCCTTAACGGTGTCGGACCTTCCCCTTTATTCGTCTTGATTACCAACAACGGAGTTGATGTGCGTTCACTTGGCGCGGTTGTTGGCTTACACTTAATAACAAATGGCGTGCGATCCATTCTGAACATACGCATCGATTAATCCTTTCTTTTTATTAATGTTTATTAATGAATTACTAGGAGGGATGTATGAAATGCAAACCTAGATCCCTCCATGATCTTTGACAAAAATGCATGATATGAGATGATGGCGTTGAATATGCATGCATAGTGTTTATTCAACTAAGCATTATCATGTTTTCGGGATGTTCCTAAGATGATGCATGATATTGCTTAGTTTGGATAAATATATTTTTTCTTTATTTTTCTTTGAGTATTTTGTTTTTTGTATTTTTTGGGTGAAAAGGGAAACTACCTATATGAATGTGATGAAGGTAGATGTTAACACCATGTAATGGAAGATTCTTATTCATATTTATTCTTATTTAAAAAGGAATGTTGTATGTTTAAATAATGCAATGTATGCTCAAACAATGTCACATAAACAATGCACAAACAATTCACTCATCCACGAACAGTCACGAGCGAATCACGAGGTAGGGGTATCCTGCAGAAAAGTGCATATTCAAGGAGGTTCTAACTGTTCTCACTGGTCTAAGGCCCCCAAGGTGCCCCCATTATAGGGACCCAATTCCTCTCGTCGTAAGTCGATGGAAAGTTCCAACGCACTATCGGACTTGAGTTCATGGTTATCACCTTGAGTGATGCTTTCCGACAACGGTCTACGGGCACCTATAGACCCATTCGACAACCGGCCGTACTAACATCCACTCCCTATGGCTTTCCACTCATGCCCCCGGGTATAGAGGGAACTGTTGTGTGCAAAGGTTTGTGTGCAGTTTATATTTCAAACAATTGCGGAAATTTTAAACATACAACAGTTATTAAAGCCAAATAGGTAAAACATGTTATCATACAAGTGAGGGGTAATGAAGTAATTTTAAACTATTATTTTTTAGAAACAATCCATCACTAAATGGGACTGACTCTCGAGGCTTCCCCAGTGAAGTCGCCATCTGTCGCCACCCGCCGAAACGGACCTTGGCATTCGCGACGATGGTCGGACTCTTTTTAAGTTTTGAAAAATGATGAATTGTTAGAACGACTTATTCTCAAACTGAGACCTCATCGAACTAACAATTTTATTAAATGATTCACCAATCCATGTTAATCCCAAGCGGGACCCTCCATGGATTAGTGGTTTTCGCAAAAAGAAGGGTTCTTGGAGTCGCCACCAATGTTTTACTCAAAACATTGGAAAAAGGGATAAGGCAATTGATTTTCGCAAATCAACTTTGGCCATTACAACCAGAGTTGGGTAAGGGAGTCGGTTACGTGCGGGGAAGGTGTTAGCACCCCACAACGCCCCTTTCGGGTTCCCTATGACGGATTATTTCATAAATAACAGTGTAAAATTACTAAATTACCCCTATTTATTAGAAACGATTATAAGCGGAATATTTACATGATGAAAATTCTAAATATGCAATGCAACAATCAGAAAGCGGTAAAAGAAGGGATTTGGAAAAGAAACCTTTAAAGCGTGCTTTTATATATTTAAACAGACGTTAGAAGGCTTTTTGGCGCTCCTTCCCACTACACGCTCGCTCGTTCCTTCCTTAAAGATTAATTTTTACTATGGAAATCAAAAAGATTTCCCTTCGACTAGTTCGAATCCTCAAGCTAAATGCTCAGAACTCAAGAACTTTGTCGGATCGGCTCTCGGAGAGACTTCTAGGGCAGAACACTGCTCAAAAACCCCAGAATACTCAGCAAGAGGGTCCAGAAGTCTGGAAAAGTGTCCAAAAATGTGTGGAAAATGTGTGGAATGACGTCCAAATGACGTCCTATATATAGGAGTGAGGCGCAGTACGGCCTCTGACATCAATACGGCCCGTACTGAAGTTTTGAACTACAGTACAGCCGTATTGAATTCAGTACGGCCGTACTGAAGTTCAAAAACTTCAGTACGGCCGTATTGGTTTCGGTACGGCCGTACTGAAGTTCAAAAACTTCAGTATGGCCGTATTGGCTTCAGTACGGTCGTATTGTAGTTCAAATTGTTCAGTACGGCCGTACTGAACTTCTAAGAGGCCGTATTGAGCTTCAATCCTCCCACATCCTTATTTTAAGCTACTCTAAGACTTCTAAACCTATGAATAATCATCCTAGGGTCTTCCAGGGTCTTCCAGGAGTCCTTCCGGCTGACTTTCCTTTGGTCTTCGAGAGTCTTCGAGTCTTATTTCCGACCCGGACAATTTTAGGGGTCTACAAGCACCTATATACAACTACATAGCTCCACAACTCAACTACAACATGTATCTCATATACATCCCATCTTCATCACACAAGCATCACCAAACAACATCATTAATCAATATTATCAACAACAACATTTTCATCATATAACACAACTCATACTACATGTTTACAACCCACTTATCATGCCAACTTACACACCCAAACAATGCCAATCAACCTAAGCACCCAAAACAACTTTCAACTTAACTAAATCACTTCTTATGAAATGGAAACCTTCACATAAAATAGCGTATCAGGAGTTATACTACTCCTACCATTCTCATACTTATCTCATATAAAAGATAAGAAGATTTCCTACAACTCTCATGAAGACACCAAGTCCTAATTCCTTCATCTACCTTATTAAAAATTCTAAAACACCGCAACAACTATAACCAATGCTGGCAACTTGACCCCTCTTCACTAAAACAGTCATATCTGGAGTTCTAGACCTCTTTTTTGGGTGATTCCAGCGCCATTGGAAAGCTAACATCCAAGGTTACAACTTTCATGAAGACTTAAAGACCAACATACTCGCGCTGATGGAATCATGCCTAGAAGGGCAAGAGGTGATATCTTGAAGGAACCAAGAGGAATGGACTAGACATGAAGATTTGGGCCAGTCAAGGCCCAATGGGCCCGATGGGCTTGGAAGGCCCAAGTTGAGCTTCACATGGACCATCTCTTGATAAATCCATTTTTCTTATATTTTGTACATATTATATTAGTATAGGTTTCACATATTTTGGTCTTGTATTTTGGAACACATAGATTAGCATTTTTGGGCATAGGCTTATTGGCCCTGTTTTTGGGCTTTGTGGGCCTTTGGGCTTTTGGTACCCAATATTGGGCTCATTTTGTTTCTTTTATTATTTCCTAATGTTTGTATATGTTTGGCCATTGTATTTAGGCCATTAGCATAGGAATATTGCAGGAATACTAAAATAGACCAAGAAGTTAAAATCTAGGTTTCATTTAGTACTCATTTGAGATGCATTTGGATCACATGTTTCTTGCCAAGCATGGCTGAACATGTGTAGCTCCAAATACACTTTAAATGTCCCCTAAATGACATTTAGATGCATGGAAGCCCGATATTCACGGACTAAGCACATGGAGCCTTGAATTTGAATTCAAATTTCCATTTGAAATTTGAATTTTTGGCTCCAATATTGGCTAGTGAAGTTGCCGCCACCTAGCTTGCTTCTAGGATCTATAAATGTTTGTTCCTTCACTCTTTGTAAACACTTTGAATCATAATAGAGATTTCTGAATTTTCATTCAGCCAATTCTCTCTCAAAGGTTCATAGCCTTAGCCTTAGGACTCCTAAATTCTAGGCTTAGTCCGTGAGTTTTCATTTGAGTTTCTAGCTAGGATACTTCCATCTTAGCTTAGGAATTCTTTCATATTTGATCTCCATTCTACATTCAAGTCCAGAAATTATCATCAAGGAAGAAAGGTTCGTGAGCTTGGAGGAGGCAAGGGAAGATCAAGTTTTACTTCACCTACCTACTTCCATCACGCGCCCGGCGTGATTTGACACCGGTGGCTCCGGATGAATGCACACTTGGCGCCAAGAACTGTGTCCTGTGCATATTCAACCAGAAACCTCCAAAAACCTCAAATATTCCTTCAAAACCTGAAAACCAGCAACTTCAACCACATGCAATCCATGAAATGCAACATATAGACTCCCTACAACTCAAAAACGAGTTCAAATTCAACATACAACCAATCAATGCATCAAAATTGTCAAAAATCCCATTTTTCCCAAAAACCCCAAAAATGAGGAAATTACCCAATTCAACCACTTCTTCTCGAATTCCATACATTAATGGATTTCCTAAACTCCCATGTAACCAAACAATATACATTCTAGCTTTCCTTACCTGAAGATTGGCTCCAAACAGCTAAGAATTTGGGAAGAAGAAAAACTTTCCTCCAAGCTCGACTCCCAAACTTCAATCCTTCAAAATCAAGCTTCCTAGCCTGAATTCCAAGAGAAGATAGAAGAAGTTAGTGATCTAGGGAAAAAGAAGAATCAACTAGAGAAATTTGAGAGAGAAAGGAGCTCACGGACCCAAAGTCCTTTTCTCTAAAACTTCTCTCTAGTTTCTTTGAGAATGAACTTATGAAGTTCCCTTCTCAAAGAAAACCTTATATACTCTTCTCTCTCTAGAGTCAACTAAACTCAAAAATCTCCTCACTACGTTATATGTATAAATTAAAATTTTATTCATCTTTTTATTTATATGTATAGGTTATAATTACGCATGCCCTTTAATTATCTAAATCTCAAATACTAATTTTTAATTAATAATTATGATTAAGTTCTTTTATTTATAAATATTATATTTACTCGATATGAATCTACCTCTTAACAAATTGTTGATTTAAATAGTATTTAAATTTAGTCTATTAAACAATATCTTGAATTCAAATTTTGTGAATAAAATATGCGTCAAATTTTCAATGATAATTAGTCAACAATAAAATTAGATAAATTCTATATTTATTTCTACCTATTAAATATGAATAGATAATTAGTCTCATTAATTAAAACATGTAAGATGTAATAACATAATACCTTAATATATTAAAATTTAACATAAGATATTATACTGGCACTTATGTGAAACCTAAAAAAAATGGAAGAAATTTTTTTTTATTACTTTTGTGACAAACACAACTATTTATATGTTTAAATTGTAACGTGGTAAATTGATTGTAGAGTTTAGTGGACGTTAGAGAGAAGGACTCAGGGTTCGTGAGCTCCTTTCTCTCCCAAATTTCTCCGTTTGATTCTTCTTCTTCTCTAGATCACTAATTCCTTCTGTCTTTCATGAAATTCAAGCTAAGAAGCTTGTTTTTGGAGGATTGAAGTCTAGGGTTGAGCTTCGAGGAAAATTCTTCTTCTTCTCATTTCTTGGTTGTTTTAAGCCAATTTTTAGGTAAGGGAAGCTAGATTGTAAGTAGATTGATTGAAATTGAGTTTAGAAACTCAAATTTGGTGCATAGATTTGGGGATTTTTTGTTGAATTGAGGTTTTAGCGATTTCGGGCTAAAACGGGATTTTTGGTGATTTTGGCGCATCAAAGGATTTCATGCTGGATTTAAGCTTGTTTTTACTTTCATTGAGGTCTGTTGATGATCTTGTATGGATTGCATGTGGTTGAATCTTCTGATTTTCAGGTTTTGGATGGATTTTCTAGGTTTGGGATGCTGCTGTTTGAATTTGCGTCAGACGTGCATTTAACAAAGGCAGCCATTTCTTAATTGTGTCAAGCGCGAGGTTAGTCGCACCGAACGTGATTTGAGATGGGAGTCTCTGGATTAGTTACGTTGGGCGTGAGGAGGGCCATGTCAGACGCGATATCAGATAGTGGCTGAGTATGGTATTTTACTGATATGGCATCGGGCGCATGGATAGGTGCATCGTGGACCAGGCATGGAAAATACCTGGAAGTCTTTGACTTCGTGAGGTCGAGCGCAATATGAATTTGTAGGGCATGATTTCTTTGGTGAGTTTCTATTTTCTGAATTGGGTCGGGCACAAGCAGGGCTACGTTAGACGTGAGTCACACTATGTTTGATGTGGCTGGATTATGCTACTTAGAATGTGGTTGATTTATTGATGTATGGTATATGATGTATGGTTCATATGTATGCTTAGAAAGGTATGTATGGATGTTTTAAAATAGGATTTTATATATATGTATGTTCCTATGTGGATGATATTGATGATGATAGTGGATTGATCATGTATGATGTATGATGTATTGTTTGCATGTGGTGCCTTATGGCATGTGTCTAGCCTAGGACTAAGGAGAGGAAAAAATATTTTTGAACTAGAAGAGCTCACATAGGTATCTTGAGAGCGGTGCTTGGATAGGCTATTGATATACTTGAAAGTGGTGCTTAGAGAGGCCACTAATATGCATGAGAGTGGTATTTGGATAGGCCACTGGTTTTGAGTAAGAGTGGTGCTTGGATAGGCCACTAGGTTGGATGAGTCTACTCTAAGTCCTTAGCTAGTGTTGGAGCAAGGTATAAGGCCGAGGGTTATTCCTTTAACCAAGTACTGAGGAAGGTGTGTGGTTCCTTGCAGATAGTCGATGGGCAAACTGCACAAGTGACTTGGTAATGCATGCCAAGGTCGTGGTAAGCCTGTAAGGTAAGCCCGTACCTGGCTATGCTATACCTAACGGTGGGATCGAACTTCCAATTGTGTAAATGACGTCATCCAAGTAAACATCGGGGGGATTTGATATCCCAGTTTGCTATTGACCCAGCAAGGCGCTTTAGGCAGAAAAGCGGTCGGGGTGATTTCGGTAGGATGAGATGTCATTTATACTGCTCTATTGCTAGGGAGATCTCCTAGGTGAATGTGTGACAACGCATTAGGTGATTGATATTTATGGATATTTGTCATTAGTTGATTTATTGCATGATGATTGTATGATAGAGTGTATGGTGTGACTCTATGAGATTAATTGTGACTCGATGATTGAGTAGCATAGAAGTTATTTTATGCTTGTATGGTTGATTATTGCACTCTAGCTTACCCTTTTGTTTCGACGTGGATGGATTGCGATGATCATACTATGTATGGGAGTATGTCAGGATTAGGATGGAGCGGGTTGCTGCTGGATGCTGAAGTTTTGTCCTAGTATCAGAGACCATTTCGGGTAACTAGTAGGATGTGCTTCACTGACACTAGGAGAGGATTGTAAATTTTTGGATGACTATATATCTATATATATATATATATATATATATATATATATATGTGTGTGTGTGTGTGTGTGTGTGTGTATATAGAGTATTATATTTTGTGCATAGAAATGTAATTTATTATTACTTTTATATACATGCATGTATTTGATTATCCAGTTTAATATTTTCTCTTAGTTAACTTATGTAGTTAGAACGATTTCATTAAGTGTAGGGACCATGATGGATTGTTACATAAACGACAAGTGTTGAGGAGAAAAAAAAAGTGGAGAAACATTGTTCTCCATAAATATCATCACCATCATCAGACTATTATCACTATCACCACTAACGATAACGACAGTAATAATGGTGGTGGTGCAATCGTAATTATGACAATGGTGGTGATAATGATTCTCTTGATAATGATAATGGTAGTAGTGTGAAGATGGTTGTGATCATGACGACATTAACAATACTATGGTAGTGTTCTCATAAAGAAAAAAGATTTTAAGGTGCTGATATTTTGTTTAATTTAAAAAAAAAATAGTTGAAAAACATTTTTGTTTATCTTTTAATTTTAAATTTTTTTAATTATACTTAAAGCTAAACTATTAAACATTTTTTTCTTCATTACCAAAGAGTTCCTCTCTGTTGAGAACAAAAACTAATCTCCCTCAGGGATTTAACAAGAATTGAGTAGGTGGGTATCTTCTCTTACTCCTTTGGGAGTTTAACAAGCACCAAGTAAGTGAGTATCACCTCCCAAATTGAATTTTTTACATTCACATAAATTTTTTTGTTAGAGTTTAAGGTTAAGTGAATCTCACATTGATTAAAATTGAGCATGTTAAGTAGTATATAAGTGAGACTGAACCACATATCTAATGCCTTAAGGTTTTGGGTTAAAATGTGATACAAGCTCACTTGTGTGGCTTACTTATTATCCATGGATGGAGTGCTCTCCAGTGTTTAAACTCCTAAATCCAATAGTGATATCAAAGTCAATGATTTGACCAAGTGACTGGTGACCAACTCAAACAAGTATTGAGAGAATGGAATTGATTGTGGATCCCAAGAGTGAATTAGCGTAAAATACAAGAATGGGATCATCCTTGTACCAAAAAGTCTCCTTAGAGGTGTAGAGGTCATCTTCTGCTTAAGGAAGGAGTGTGACCATGTGGAAAAGACTCACACTTGAAGGAGAGTGTTGAAATTCAAGTATGAAGTGAGTTTCACATCAATTAAAGTTAAACATGTTAGACATGTTTACTAGTATTTAAGTGAGAAAAATTCATTTATCTAATATCTTGAAGTTTTGAGTTATGTTATGGTGTTAAACTTACCTATATGATTTACTCACTACTCATGCATAGAAATGTTCCTAATTATTTTCTGCATTTGCAAAAGTTAAGATTTAATTTTGCTCACTTGGTTAAACGATGTTGTCACTCGCACTAACCCAAATTAATAAAATAAAAAATTATTAAACATTTAAATAGTAGAGATGTGGTAAAGTTAATATCCTAATTGATAATCAAATCCGATATCCTTAAACCTGCCTCCATTACCAACAAACTCTATAACAACAACCTCCACATTTATAACGTGTTCCGAATGATTGTTTTAAGAAATTAAGTGCCATACAATGTGTTTGATTTTGATCGGTTTAATTTGAAACAAAAAAAAACCAAACAAATATGAGAAAATCGACAGAAATCACATGGGCTGTTGCTTTACAGTTTTCGTGCATTTGGTGTAAAAATATCATTCATATATAATATTTTTAGAGTTTTTTTACTTTTATATATCCTTCGGTCTATTATTTTATTTTTATTGTAAAATTAAATTTTAATACTTTGTTTAAAATAAGAAAAGATAAAAGTATTATATTATAATATTAATTGTTTAGCATAAATTTAAAATATAATTAATATGTTTTAAAATATTTATTTATATTATTTTTAAGTATAATGAAACTTGTATATATTTAAAATATTTATTAATAGGCTTATAGAATAAACCATTCAAAATTACGATTTATATAACTTTTATAATGTATTGACACGCTAAATACTAGTTTTGTACAATTAAGCAATTTGTTTTTGACATGTTAAGCAATTCTTCATTACCAAATATAAAAAAGATAAAACAGAAACTCTAAGAAGCAAAAACAAATGCAAGTGATTATAGAATCTGTCTATTTATATACCCAAAAAGAAGAAGAAGAAGAAAAAAAAACTGTGTATTTTTATTTT
The DNA here is from genome assembly GCF_000230855.2 of Cajanus cajan. Taxonomy (NCBI): domain Eukaryota; kingdom Viridiplantae; phylum Streptophyta; class Magnoliopsida; order Fabales; family Fabaceae; genus Cajanus; species Cajanus cajan. Next base: position 48,315,232 of record NC_138525.1, read on the forward strand.
GTTTTTGGTCAAATCGAGAATCTATCTGAGTAAGCCTCAGCACACAAAATTATTCCGTGTTATGGGCCTTTTACGAGTATGCTTTTGGACCTCTCTTGCAAGTGCTGATCCTCTGACCCAAAGCCCATAGGCCCACTTGTAGCAAGTGCTTATTCATCTATACATAAATCACAGAATCACTATCACTAACTGGGCCCAAAAGATGTAGCCCAGCTTTTATTGAAATTTATGCATTGTTTTTAATTTAGTTTTATTGAAAATATGATAAATATTATTAATAGTTAACTAAAATTGATTTACTTGATTTTAAAATTAATTTTATAACTTAAATTTAATAACATTCAATATTAAATTTTTAATTATTTTCAACTATAGATATCATTTATTATAATATTATTTTTTATTATTTTTTTACATATTTTTTTGCATAACTTTTCTCTAGTTTATTTATTTTATTTTTATGAACTTAATTTTTTGCTCATTTTATTTTTTCTCCTATTTATTTAACTTTATAGCTTTCCTCCCTACCTCCATATCCATATGAAGGATTAAGGAACCATGCATAAAAAAAAATTGTTAGTTTAGATTTGAAATATTCGACTACGAGCCAATGAAAAAAAAATTAGACCAAAAGGGGAAAAGGGACTAATAAATATATTTAATTTTTCCCATGTAAAATATGTACCTTCTCATTACTTGTGACGTGAGAACATATAAATAAAACTTAGGGAATTGTTATTTCGAAATCAACACCATAAAGTCAACAAAAATGAGTTTCTATTTGAGTGATTAAAAAACTCTTTTTGTGTTACAAAAATGTATTTAGGAACTGTTAGCAACAAAAAATACAAAAAAAAAAAAGTATATTTTATATTTTCCTGTGATTCTTCTTTTCCCCTATATGTACCATTCTTTTTTTCTTTTGTATTTAAAAATAAATAAAAAGCATTTTCTTTTTTTGCTTAAAAATCCATATGTTCTTATTAATTGGGTCTAGGAACTGGCTCCAACTTTTTATTATTGCCTCTGGACCTATATGATTGCAATGCATGCCTATCATCCCACTACCTTTATTTTGGGTTTGAGTTGCTTTGTCATCATCAGTGAGCTTAACCCAACTATATAATGGGCTTATTTTCAATTCTATATATTGTACACACCCATCGGTTCATTTTGTAACTCAGCAAAGTACACATCAGTGGTTCCTTTTCATGAGTTTTATCCAATTTTTTTAATTAATCAGTTAAATAGCTTGGTGAACCAACGGAAATAATAGGATAAAGTATATTTTTAGCTTTTTTTTTTCTCTCAAAACTTCTTTATTTAATACATTCTTGTTCGGATTAGATGAGAGTATTATAGATGATGAAGTTTTTTTTATCTTTTTTAACACATTGGACTTGAACTTGACACCAAAGTATGGGTAATAATTCATGTAATTTCAACCAACAAAACTAGACCTCATTGGTGCAAAGCACTCTTTTTAAGTATTTTATTCATATTCATATCTTAAACTCAGATTTAGTATCCTAGATGGGAGGGTTACAAAGATGGGCTTCTCTTAAGTTTTGAATAAAATCAATAATAGGTTGATTGGATAGAAAGCAAAGCTCTTGAGCAAAATATGTGACTTTGACAAAATTTGTGATAAATTTGATTCCGATCTACTCAATAGAGAATCTTTGGTTCCCCCAAGAAATATGTGAGTAGATTGGTAAGTCCACAAGGGACTTAATTTGGGGCTCATTGACTACTCATTAGGTTAATTGAGTCATGGTAGTTTGCCCCAAGTCGCAAGGAGGTCTCAGGCATTTGTCTAGCCTATTACATAAATATGGCCATGCTTGGCAAGTATGTGTGGACTATTCAAATAAAGCTTAATAAGTTTTGGGTCCAATTACTATGTGACAAATACCTTTAAGAAAGGTCCATTCTCCACCCGTAACATTTATCTGGTACCTCATATGTTTGGTCCTCCATTTGCAAAGTTACTAATATTCTCCAACAAGGATTCAAGTTAAATATAGGTGAGGTAATTTATCTATTTGGTTTGATAGATGGGCCCTTTATGGGTCCCTTTGTAAACATGTTGACTATCTATATATCAAATTCCAGGCTCACCATTAAGAAAATCTTTCATAATGGTCAGTGTCAATGGAACATGCTAACAACTTCATGTTAGAAAAGATGGCCTAATCAAGAGAGGGAGGTGAATTAGTTTATTAAAAAAAATTGCACAATTATCTTGATTTTGAAAAAAATTTCTAAATCTTTTTAAAGAAGTGTGTTGATCTATAGGACACTTCGTTCAAATTCAATGCAAGTCTAAATTCACTCAATTCTTAATGTAATGTACATGCCTCACAACACATAATAAGCATGAAAATAGAAATGCAAGATTGGAATTTTTCAATCAACTCGATTAGAATTTTTCACTAATCTTTAATATCAAAACTTTTACAATCATAATACCACGTGCAATACACTTCTACAATATTAAATAAATTACTTCTTGCACCTCGAGAAGCACCTACTTGTAGCACTCTACTACAAGATTTTGCCTTCTTAAGAAACCTACTTAAGATAACAATCAATACAAAAGTTTAAGGAATGAATTCACCTGATGTACATAACATATCAAAGTATGTGAATCAACCATGTAGTTTAATCTTTCATTTTATAATGATGATGATCAATTCAATTTTTGAAAACTTTCTTAAGGTTATCATAAAGATTAAAAAACCTTTTTTTTTTGCAAAGAAAAATGTATCTCAAACAAAAAAAATATATCACAAAGAATCAAGTCTCTTTGTTCAAGGTGTGAAAATGATGATATATATAAGTTTTCTAATTGAAATAATATATTATTTACATGGATAACCGATTATTGTTCTTAGCAATTCTGAAAATCAATCAAGAACAGTTTAAAATCGATTATTACAACATTGCTCCTCAAGTAACTAAAAATAGAGCAAATAATCGATTATTAGTTGAAATAATTAATTATTTTAAGTGAAAACTTAATATCTCTTTTTTCATACCATTTCTCTCTACAATTCAATTCTAACACATATCTAAATCATTAATCATCATCTAGATAAAGATAAAAAAAAAAATCTAAGTTACTTACCAAGCACAAAAACAACAAAGCTTAAAATCACACAAAATAAGATACAACATGCACTCTTATCTATTAAGAGACTCAAAACTCAAAATAAAGCACAAGTTGCACTCTTATTTATCAAGAGATTTTTTTGTAATCATCAAAATCAGTTAGGATTATGTCTTTATCTTAAGCTTGATCAACACTTTACTTTCTCTTATGACAAGGAACCTTTTATCTAGTATCTTTCTTAACACTAACCTTCTGGATATGATCACAAAGGGCTAAGTATTGATGGTTGCTACATGACCAAGATTGCGTATAGATGACCCACAATGACAAGGTTTACCACATAACCCTCATTTAAAGCTAGCTTGTGGATTTAGTCGCTACCACTCCCACAGAACATTAAATTATTTCCTTGTCTTGTTGCTTAGTGCTCTCATTCTACTAATTCCTTTTGGTACATGAGACATCTATCACGTAACCCCTCGTGTCACCTAACATGCAAGATTTAAAAAATTTTAGTTAAGTATTATCAAAAAGAGATTGTTTTCATCCATTCGAATTGTATGAAATAAGAGAATTTTTTTCCGTACAGAAATTAAAAAAAATACAAAAGTAAACCCCCTGCCAATATATTTACAAAACTAAACCCAATTATTGTGCATGGTTGGATTTCGGTCCCTGAGGAGCTGAATTCCAACCAGCACAGTCACCCTCACACCCAATTTTACTTGCTGGAATTCGGTCCCTTGGGATCCGAATTCCGTGCAAGTTTTAACTTCTTCTTTTTTTCATTTAAAGGTTTTATTATATATATATATATATATATATATATATATATATATATATATAATATTTTAATTAAATAATATAAAAAGTTTAACTTAAATAAAGAATAGTTATGTATTTTGTTTATATTATTCTTTTTTATTTTTTTTGTTTTAAAAGTTTATATATATATATATATATTATAAAATATTAATAATTTTGATAATTAATAATTTAAACTATCAATAATGTTAATAAGTAATAATTTTAATATATGTGTTTTAAATTTATAATAATGTATAATTTTAATAAGTTAGAATTTTAATAATGTATAATTTTAATAATTTGAAATTTTAATAAGTTATAAGATGAAAAATATAAATCATTAATAATATTATTATGTTTATAAAATTTATATTTTTATGGAAATTTTTATAAGTTAGAAGATGAAAATTTATATTTTTATGTAAATTTTAATAAGTTAGAAGATGAAAAATATTATTGTTATAAGTTAAGTAAAAATGAAAATAATTTTATGTTTATATAATTGAATTTTTTTTAATAGAATTGATAAAAATCAACCTTAAACCCTAACCAACATACCACTTTGGGAACGATATTTTATGTAAAAAAAATTTGAATTTTTTTTATTGAAACCAAGTTATTTCAATAGTTCTCATATCAATGAATTCAATGGTACAACTTTCACAAGTCAAAAAAATATGTAAGTCATCAAAAAACTTAGTCAAGAATTGAAAAAAAATTGACTCGTAAACCCTAACCAATGTATCAGTTCGAGGATGATATTTTATGTAATTTAAAAAAAAAATTCTGAAACCAAGTTATTTCAATAGTTCTCATATTAATGAATTCAACAGTACAACTTTCACACGTCAACAAAAAATATGTAAGTCATCCAAAAACTTAGTAAAAAATTGAAAAAACTTAGTCAAAAAATATGTAAGTCATCCAAAAACTATGTGGGACCCACGCCTCAAGTGCACGTTACGCAAGCAGAGTGTTGACTGTGGGTCCCATGTCTGAAACTGACTGGGACATGTCAATCACGCCTTTTGGCATTGATTCCCTGTGGGACCCACATCTTAGGTGAACGTTATGCGAGCAGAGCATTGATTTCCTGTGGGGCCCACCTCTAAGATCGACTAGGACATGTCAGTCATGCCTTCTGAAGGCATTGATTCCTTGTGGGACCCACCTATGCATGCATTGGATTCCTTCTCATATGCAAGTGTCTCTCCGACTCAATCATCCCACCTTTATAAATAACCATGCTAACTATCAGAGTAACTATCATTCTCAATTCCATTTAGGGATGGCAAATAAACTCATACCCATGGGTAATATCTAAACTCGTCCTGACTTTGACGGGGAATACCTGGTTTGAACGGGTACAGGTAAAATCCAATATGTTAAACTGGGTAGGGGTACGGGTATATACGTACTCGTACCCGTCCCCGATTGAATTATGTTAAAAAAATTTAATATTTTATTATATGTAATTATTTATTATAATGTGAAATATTTATAATTTTTTAATTATTAAGAAATCTCTTGATTAAAATATGAGATAGAGAAACAATTTAATTATAATTATAATTATAGTATAATGAAAAATAATTTAAAAATATTGTGTATTTTTTATAAAAAAAAATAATAATTTTTTACGGGTACGGGTATACCCGATACCCGATGGGGACAAGGATGGGGACGGAAATTACATACCCGGCAGATACGGGGATGGGTTTGAGTCGCGGGGACGGGGACGGGTATCATGAAACCCGTACCAGATCCGCCCCGTTGTCATCCCTAATTCCATTATTCTTTGGTTCGTTTCAAACTTCCATTCTCAGTTGCATCCTTCTTTGTTTTGTTTCTCACTTATCAAATACCAAAAATATTGTTGTGGAAGAAAAATGAACACAGGTTTGCCTTCATTGGTAGAATAGTAAGTTGAACACCATCGTTATTTGCTTAAAATTTAGGGTTTATATATTAGGTTTAATAGGAGCTATTGATAGAATCATGCTTATGAGGGCAAGTGTGACACCCTCTACCCCATTATTAATATACAACAAATGTAACAATAAAATATTTCTTTTCTTCTTTTTAGGTAAATAAAATCTTTCATAGTTGACAAATATTTCAAATATCACAAGGTAGAAGATTCACATTCGTAACTCATACATCATAACTCCAGTGTAGAAATTATAAAAGAAAAGAAGTTAAGATTTTCAATACAATTTAGTGAAAAACAAGAAATCATATATATACAAATAATAATAAAGGAAATATAAATTAACTCCAGTAAAGGTGGCAGTGCCTCCTGGTTAGGGATTAATTTATACTCCAAATCATATAATAAAAATATAACAAAGATGTATATTTTGGTCTTTTATCAAGAACGTTTAAATTACAATTTTTAACATACATTTTCCTTGAATTATAAACTTTATCTACGTTGTCTCTTCGTTAAAAATTACAAAAGAAGATAAATTAAGGTTATTAAAACAATAACATATTAAACTAAGCTAACTATGCCCCGATGTCACATCCTATCAGAGCATGCCCAACTGAAGCCTTAAGCCTCATCACCAACATCCTCATGATGCTGATCACCTGCATCATAATTTAAACATATACAAGAACAACAAGGGAGTGAGAAACATCTCACTCAGTTTCAGGTGCAGACATAAAGGTTAAATAGCACACACACGCACAATAAATATAAGTCACATGTAAATAATACACATAAATAATCAATATCACATACATATTTATTTATCATGCTATGATGTCCTGGACTCGACTCATAAATACATGCATGTGGCGCCATAAGGAAGTTTCACATATCATCATTGGTGACCCAAAGGTACACCTGGTTACATCACTGGTGACCCTAAGGTACACCTGGTTACATCACTAGTGACCCTAAGGTACACCTTGTTAGCTTGTTACATCACCGGTGACCCTAAAGTACACCTTGTTAGCTTGTTACATCACCGGTGACCCTAAGGTACACTTTGTTAGCATGTTACATCACCAGTGACCCTAAGGTACACCTTGTTAGCATGTTACATCACCAGTGACCCTAAGGTACACCTTTGTTAGCATCACTGGTATGCGGCCTCAACGGCACACCTGGAGTCATATATGCATATGATGCATGTCATACAATCATTATTTCATTGACTCAATATTTAACTTATTACAAGATTTCATCAAATATATCATGTCATTATTTTTCATATTCTTATTATCGCAGCTTGTCTCAATAGTCCATTCTTAGGTCTCAGTTCATTCTTAGGTCTCATGTCATTGTCCATATTTCCATGGTCATGTCATAAATACTCCTCATAAGGTCCGCATAGGTATTCATAGAGATTCAGAGAGCATTCTTATTCATATTAAAACTCATTTATTATTAACATTAATTTCATACTCATTTATCACTTTCAACAAAGAACAAAGTAGAATAAATAGAAAATCAGACAGAATAACGGCACCTTCAACAAAAATAAAGTAGAGTAAATAGAAAATCAAACAGAACAACGACAAGGGATTGGGATTACATAATCATTTATTATTTCCAACAAGGAATAAAGTAGAGCAAATAGAAAATAAGACGGCACAACGGCAAGGGATTGGGGGACAATCCGACAAACAAACTATCCAACAATTATCCCCACACCCCGAGCGAGGTTTCTCACTCCCCCCCTTACCTGGATAAGCGAAGTTGAACTTGGGCAACGCCTCCTCCTCTGGATTCCCTCCTCCTTTCTCTCTCTCTTTCTTTCTCTTTCTCTCTCTCCCTCTCTCTCTCTCTCTCTATCTCTCTCTCTCTCTCTTTCTCTCTCTCTCTCTACCTCTTTCTCTCTCTAAGATTTCACTTCTCACTTCAGTATAAAATTTTCACCCCCCTGCCTCCTATTTATAGGCAATCTGACGCACCCGGAACGACCCGTACTGATTTCGGAACGGCCCGTTCCGGATCCTTCAAACATGGGCAAAATTTTCAGCTAGAACGGCCCGTTCCAAAATCGGAACGGCTCGTTCCCAAAAAGCAGAACGGTCCGTTCTGAAACCAGAACGACCCATTCTCAATCTCAGCAGAACGGCCCGTTCTCCCTCCGGAACGGCTCGTTCTCCACACCAGAACAGTCCGTTCCAGGCCCGTTCTGGGACAACAAAAACAAAACATTTTTAATTCTTGGAACAGCCCATTCCACTTTTGGAACAGCCCGTTTCAAGTTACCAAATTACCCCTATAACTTTAATAAATTTACGAAAATACCTTTAATAATAATATTATAATAATAATAATAAAATAATAAAAGTTGGGTGTTACAGCAAGAGGTGACACTTTGAAGGATCCAAGAGGAATGGACTAGACATGAAGATTTTTGGCTAGTTCAAAGCCCAATGGGCCCATTGGGCTTGGTGGGCCCAAGTTGATTTCTACATGGGCCACATCTTGAGATCTACATTGTATATATTATATTATTATAGGTTTCATTTTTTTTTTGGTCTTGTATTTTGGACCTTTAGTATAGGAGTTTTGGGCTTTTGGTACCCAATATGGGGCTCATTTTAATTCTTGTAATTTTTCCTTTTGGTTGGTGATTGTATTTAGGCCATTAGAGTAGGAATTTCAAGGGAATACTTAATAGGCATGGACCATAGAAACTTAATGTCATTTAAGAGTAATTAAAGTTGCATTTGAGTCACATATTTTGAGCCAAAGGTGGCTGCACATGTGCTTACTCAAATGAACTCTAAATTACATTTAAATGTAATTAAGCTTCTAGATGAGGACGGTCACATGGGTGACAATGCTTGGACGTCCAAGTTTGAATTCAAATTTTAAATTTGAATTCAAACTTGGCGCCAACTTTGGCTACTCATGGTTGGCGCCACTTCTCCTTAAGTCTGTGGCCTATATAAGTCAATTCCCCTCCTTGTCTATTCACTTTTGAGCAGAGAGAAATCTGAATATATTCTTCAGCCATTTTCTCTCCAATAGTCTCTTTCGTTGCTTAGCTTAGCTTTAGGAATCCGCCACTTCTAAAGCTAATCCGTGAGCAATCCCTTGCACTCCTAGCTTGAGTGCTTCCATCTAAGGTTTGGTTAATCCGAATCTACCTTCCTTCCGCTACTTTCTTTCCAGAATTGTGGACTTAAAGACCAAGATCATTTGCAGAACCAATTAAGGAGGAACCATCACTTCATCTCACCTACTTGGCTCTATCAGGTGTTTTGATGCCTGACAAAATAGGCAATAAGGTACATCTTATATATTTATCTTTATTAATAAATCTTAGAAGAACACGACGATATAGTTGGGGATTTGCTTGTTTAGCTATGTTATACAGGGAAATGTGTAAAGCCACAAATGTTACGAGCAGAACAATAGGTGATTATGCATCATTATTACAGTCCTGGGCATGGCATCGCATGTCATATATTGCGCCAATTTCTATAGTACCACCAACATCATAACTCAATAAATTTAAATATAACATTTAATAATCAAACATGTTTAAAGAGTATCACATTTTTTAACAAACACAATCAGCAGAAATTACAAAGAAATAAATCTCAAGTTTCCAAAATAATAACATTAACATCCTAATCTAATCTTATCTATGCCCCGATGTCACATGTCCTATCAGAGCATAGCCCATAAAGAAGCCTAAGCTTCACGACCAACATTCTCAGCCTCATACTGATAATCACCTGTATAACAGTCAGAGAAAAACAACACAAAGAAAAAGGGAGTGAGAAAACATCTCACTCGACTCACAGTGTAGAAATATATACCAGATAGCCAAGCACAAACAAAATATGTATAACATAGATTAATAACAATATCACATCTTACTCATTCAAGGCATATTCATTTGTCATATAACATCAAAAGACACATGTATGGACACGGACTACATTTTATCATGCATGTGGCGCCAGTCACTTATCACGTAGTATATTGCCGCTAGCAATACACAAAGAGTAGTCTAGGAGTACATGCCGGGACACAACCTCTGCGCACTCTCACTAGAAGGACATACTACCAGAGTCTCGTCGGGATAGCTAAGCCGCGCAAGATACATCCCATGCACACAATGGGCGAGACTGGGACTTCCAAACCGAGTCATCCCCAAGGACTGATCCCCACAGTTTTTACACTAGGGGGCCTTCTCTAGCGGCGTATTCCATATCGTACCCTTATCACTTTATGCAAATGATGCATGTCAAACAAGACTCTATGCATTCTCATATCACTTTATCACTTTCCATGGTCATTTCTCTTTATCACATTTCATATCTCATTGTCACATTATCACATTATCTATCTCATGGCCATTTCACATCATATTTCATCATCACATCATATCACATTATCATCACATTATATCACATTATCATCACATCATATCATTAGAAACATCACATTCACATTATCATATCATATTCATAACTTTCACAATCATAATCTCAACAGAATTTCTATTCATACACACATATTAACCCAGCAATTAGAACATACAAACAATATGACATACAACAAACACAGGATTGGGGGCCAATCCCACTACCCAGCATACAATCCCACACCCAGAGCGAGGTTTCTCACTCCCCCCTTACCTGGATAACAGGCGCTGAAACTAAAGAAGAGCTTCCTCCTCTAGGCTCCTTCTACTAGGGTAGAACCACCTCCTATGGATTCCTCTAGGTCTTCAAAGAGAAGAAGAGGAGAAGAAGAGAGTATAAGAGAAGAGAGAATGAGAATTGAGGGATGGTTTGCAATGGAGAAGTGAAGGCCTATTTATAGCCTCCATAGAACATTAAAAAAATGGAAAATAATGAAAAAATCTTAGACAAAACGAAATGGGATGAGTTGGATGCCATATTCTTTTCCGCACCGATTTTTGACCACCGAATTTGACCTTCTAGACGGCCGAATTTGCGAATAGCTACTTCATGAAAGTTTTATATTTTTCTCTTATCTTTCCATAGCCACCAAGTGTGCATCATTTGGACAATCACAGCCCAAGTTATGCCCCAAAAACCGAGACTTGTCAAACAGCCCAGCGAGAAACGATTTTAACAAATAAAATTCCGATTTTGACCTTCTATACGACAGAATGTGAAAATGGATTCTTCATGAAAGTTGTAGGGTTTTCTCTTAGATTTCCATTGTCACAAAGTTTGTATCATTTGGATAACTAGAGCCCAGGTTCTGCCCCAAAAACCGAGGCTTGCCAGTCAGCTTAGCGAGAAACAAAAAAATACACAACTATCTAATTAAACCCAACAACACACATATTTCTAAAGCCTACAATTAAGCATAAATGAAATGTGAATTAGCTACAATTGAAGTAAAATATAATCACAAAATTATGACCAAATACCATATAATAATAATAAAAACTGGGATGTTACAATTCTCCCCTCCTTTAAGAAATTTCGTCCTCGAAATTTACCTGAAAACAGGAATGGATGAGCTTCCCGCATTTTGCTTTCTAGTTCCCATGTAGCGTCTTCTTCAAAGTTTCCTCCCCAAACAACTTTGACTAAAGGAATTTCCTTACCTCTTAGTTGCCTTACCCTCTTGTCCTCAATTCTCAAAGGTATGGTTTCATAAGTGAGGTTATCCTTTAACTGAATGTTGTCGGGTTCCACAATATGAGATGGGTCATGAATGTATTTTCTAAGTTGAGAAACATGGAAGACATCATGAAGATTTGATAGGGATGGAGGTAACGCAATTTGGTAGGCTACATCACCAACTCTTTTAAGGATCTGGTAGGGACCAATGAATCTTGGAGTAAGTTTGCGAGATTTAAGTGCTCTACCAATTCCAGTCCAAGGAGTTACTTTAAGGAATACATGATCTCCCTCTTTAAACTCAAGGTCTTTCCTTCTTTTATCATAGTAGCTCTTTTGTCTACTTTGGGACGCTCTCATTTTATCCTGGATCATCTTAACCTTTTCGGTGGTTTGTTGAACTATCTCAGGTCCCAAAATGGCACTCTCTCCAGGTTCTACCCAACACAAAGGTGTTCTACATCTCCTACCATACAAAGCCTCATAGGGTGCCATCCCAATACTGGAATGGTAGCTATTATTGTAGGTAAACTCTATCAAAGGTAGGAAACTATCCCAAGTACCTCCATGTTCTAAGATACAAGCTCTCAACAAGTCTTCTAAGGATTGTATGGTCCTCTCAGTCTGGCCATCTGTTTGGGGGTGATATGCTGAACTCAACCTAAGCTTAGTGCCTAACGCCTTATGCAAGCTCTCCCAAAATCTAGAGGTGAACCTAGGATCTCTATCAGAAACTATACTAGTAGGAACCCCATGCAACCTTACAATCTCACCTATGTACAACTTGGTTAATCTCTCCAAAGGGTATCTAATGTTAATGGGAATAAAATGGGCAGACTTAGTTAATCTATCCACAATGACCCATATAGCATCCAAGTTCTTCCTTGTCCTAGGTAATCCTACTACAAAATCCATCGAGATGCTATCCCATTTCCACACAGGCACATCTAAAGGTTGTAGCAGACCTGAAGGTTTCTGGTGTTCTACTTTAGCTTTCTGACATACTAAGCAAGCATACACAAATTCCTCTACCTCCCTCTTCATCTTAGGCCACCAGAACATTTTCCTAAGGTCTTGGTACATCTTAGTGGCTCCTGGATGGATACTAAGGCTGCTCCTATGACCTTCTTCTAGGATTGCTTTCTTAAGCTCAGGCACACTAGGAATGCATAACCTGTCCTTAAATCTTAACACCCCATCTACTCCAACTTTAAACTCACTTTCCACACCTTGATTCAACTTCTCTACTTGACTCAATAAGAAAGGATCTGCTTTCTGACCTTTTCTAATCTCATCTATCAAGTTATTAGTCACTCTCAAGGCTCCCAACTTAATACTCCTAGAGGTCAGTTCACACACTAAGCTCATATCTCTAAACTCTTCAATCATGTGCAACTCCTTAATCATCAAAGAAGAGATTCTCAAGGATTTTCTACTCAGAGCATCAGCTACAACATTAGCCTTGCCAGGGTGGTAATTTAATTGAAAATCATAATCCTTAAGGAACTCTAACCATCTCCTCTGCCTCATATTTAGTTCTTTTTGGTCAAATAAGTACTTAAGGCTCTTATGATCACTAAAAACTTCAAATCTAGACCCAAACAAGTAATGCCTCCACAACTTAAGAACAAATACTACTGCAGCTAATTCAAGGTCATGGGTAGGGTAGTTTTGTTCATGGATTTTCAATTGCCTAGAAGCATAGGCTATTACCTTTCCCTTCTGCATAAGTACCCCTCCTAAACCCATCTTAGAGGCATCACAATACACTACAAAGGTTTCATTAGGGTCAGGTAATGCTAAAATAGGGGCACTAGTTAACCTCCTCTTAAGTTCCTGAAAGTTCTCTTCACACTTAGAGTCCCACACAAAAGGTTGATTCTTCCTAGTCAATTTGGTCAAAGGTAATGCTAATTTAGAAAAACCCTCTATAAACCTCCTATAATACCCAGCTAACCCCAGAAAACTCCTGATCTCAAAAACTGACTTAGGTGTTTTCCACTCAAGTACAGCTTCTACCTTAGAAGGGTCTACAGCTATCCCTCCTTCAGAAATCACATGTCCCAAAAAGCTTACACTATTGAGCCAGAATTCACACTTAGACAATTTAGCATATAACTGCTTCTCCTTAAGGGTTTGAAGGACAATCCTAAGGTGTTCAGCATGTTCTTCCTTAGTCTTAGAATATACAAGGATGTCATCTATGAAGACTACTACAAATCTATCCAAATAGGGGTGAAAGATCCTATTCATATAATCCATGAATACTCCAGGTGCATTAGTTACACCGAAAGGCATAACTAAATACTCATAGTGCCCATAGCGGGTTCTAAAAGCAGTCTTTGGGATATCCTCGGATTTCACTCGGATTTGGTGATAACCTGATCTCAAATCTATCTTACTAAACACACAAGCCCCAACTAGCTGGTCCATAAGGTCATCTATTCTAGGCAATGGATACTTATTCTTGATGGTTACTTTATTTAGTTGCCTATAGTCTACGCACAACCTCATGCTCCCATCTTTCTTCTTGACCAACAAAACAGGCGCTCCCCAAGGTGAGACACTAGGTCTAATGAATTGTTTCTCTTGAAGTTCTTCTATCTGTTTCTTGAGTTCAGCTAACTCCTTAGGGGACATTCTATAAGGTGCTATGGATATGGGTGCAGTACCAGGTACTAAGTCTATGGAAAACTCAATCTCCCTCTCAGGTGGTAAGCTAGATATGTCCTTAGGGAAAACTTCCGGAAACTCTCTTACTATGGGAATCTTACTAGGCTCATGGTCTTTCTCAAGAGTTAAACAGGCGAGAATCATGTAAACCTTTTCATTTTCCTTTAAACAAGTTTTTATTTTGTTAGCACTTAAAAACTCTGCGCCCTTATTCTCACCAAAAGATATGGATTTTTCAAAACAATTTAGTAGGACATGATTGGAAGATAACCAGTCCATTCCAAGAATGATATCGAGTTGACTAAGAGGCAAACAGATAAGGTCAACCAGAAACTGTCTTTCAGAAATAGCAATTGGGCATTTGAGGCAAATACTAGAAGTAGATATGGGACCTTCTGTGGGAGTTTCTACAACTAGATCATAGCTCAAATAAGACACTGGCAATTTCAATTTTTGGACACAGGCAAAAGAAATGAAAGAATGAGTTGCACCAGAGTCAAACAGTACAACCAAAGGATTCTTAGCTATGAAACAAATACCTTGTATTAAATTATCGGACTGAGTAGCTTCAGCACTACTAAGAGCAAATACTCTTCCAGTAGTTGTTGGACGTTTAGGTTGAGAATTAGCTCCTGTTCCCATCATACGTTGCTTTGGCGATTGTGGACACTGAGTACTAATATGACCTTTGCCATTGCAATTGAAACATGTTATTTCTTTGTCGGGACAGTTATAGTGTTCATGCCCACGCAGCCCACATTTCTTGCATCGATTAGTAGGGGTAGAAACAGAGCCTCCTACACTAGCAGCACCACTTACGAAAGAATTTCTAGCAACGGATCTACTCTTAGCATGATTTCCTTGAATTTTGGTAGGAACAGAGTAAGGCTTACTCTTACCCAGAGCACTAGAACCTGCAGCACGTATAGGACCTCCAGCCCCTTTGTAGAAACTAGCACGTGCACGATTATCACGATCATAGATTCTACTCTTGTTGACAAGCGTTGGATAGTGATAGATCTCTTGATAATTAATTGCTGTTTTTATCTCCGGACGAAGGCCATTCACGAACTTAATACACTTAGCCCTTTCACCACCCTCACCATGGTAATGAGTACAATAGCGAACCAAGGCATCAAATTTTGCAGCATACTCTGCCACTGTATCATTTCCTTGTTTCAGCTCGAGAAATTCAACTTCTTTCTGGCTTCTTACATCATCCGGGAAATACTTTTCGAGGAAGACTCTCTTGAAGTTGTCCCAATTCAATTGCACTCCTCCATCAATCATCCTTTGAAGAGCTCCTTCCCACCAAAAATGGGCATCAGCAGTCAACATGAAGGTAGACAGCCTCACCTTCTGAGCGAAAGGACACTCCATGGCATTAAAAATCTTTTCGATTTCCATTAGCCAATTCATCGCAACATCTGGGTCATATCCTCCTTGGAAAGTAGGTGGATTATTTTGTTGAAATCGCCCTAACCAGTTAGGAGTGATTTCAGCCCTATTATTGTTACTCACGGCTTGTGCTAACGCTTGAAGAGCATCAGCAATTGCACGATCATTTCTACCAGCCATAATCTAAGAAAATAGTACACATGACAACAAACATAATCAACCATCATGCTAGTATAAATTTCTCAACTATCACACAAGCACAGTAGACTCATAACTCACGGTCGATTTGATCGACCTGCTCTGATACCACTAAATGTGACACCCTCTACCCCGCATATCATAACTCAATAAATTTAAATATAACATTTAATAATCAAACATGTTTAAAGAGTATCACATTTTTTAACAAACACAATCAGCAGAAATTACAAAGAAATAAATCTCAAGTTTCCAAAATAATAACATTAACATCCTAATCTAATCTTATCTATGCCCCGATGTCACATGTCCTATCAGAGCATAGCCCATAAAGAAGCCTAAGCTTCACGACCAACATTCTCAGCCTCATACTGATAATCATCTGTATAACAGTCAGAGAAAAACAACACAAAGAAAAAGGGAGTGAGAAAACATCTCACTCGGCTCACAGTGTAGAAATATATACCAGATAGCCAAGCACAAACAAAATATGTATAACATAGATTAATAACAATATCACATCTTACTCATTCAAGGCATATTCATTTGTCATATAACATCAAAAGACACATGTATAGACACGGACTACATTTTATCATGCATGTGGCGCCAGTCACTTATCACGTAGTATATTGCCGCTAGCAATACACAAAGAGTAGTCTAGGAGTACATGTCGGGACACAACCTCTGCGCACTCTCACTAGAAGGACATACTACCAGAGTCTCGTCGGGATAGCTAAGCCGCGCAAGATACATCCCATGCACACAATGGGCGAGACTGGGACTTCCAAACCGAGTCATCCCCAAGGACTGATCCCCACAGTTTTTACACTAGGGGGCCTTCTCTAGCGGCGTATTCCATATCGTACCCTTATCACTTTATGCAAATGATGCATGTCAAACAAGACTCTATGCATTCTCATATCACTTTATCACTTTCCATGGTCATTTCTCTTTATCACATTTCATATCTCATTGTCACATTATCACATTATCTATCTTATGGCCATTTCACATCATATTTCATCATCACATCATATCACATTATCATCACATTATATCACATTATCATCACATCATATCATTAGAAACATCACATTCACATTATCATATCATATTCATAACTTTCACAATCATAATCTCAACAGAATTTCTATTCATACACACATATTAACCCAGCAATTAGAACATACAAACAATATGACATACAACAAACACAGGATTGGGGGCCAATCCCACTACCCAGCATACAATCCCACACCCAGAGCGAGGTTTCTCACTCCCCCCTTACCTGGATAACAGGCGCTGAAACTAAAGAAGAGCTTCCTCCTCTAGGCTCCTTCTACTAGGGTAGAACCACCTCCTATGGATTCCTCTAGGTCTTCAAAGAGAAGAAGAGGAGAAGAAGAGAGTATAAGAGAAGAGAGAATGAGAATTGAGGGATGGTTTGCAATGGAGAAGTGAAGGCCTATTTATAGCCTCCATAGAACATTAAAAAAATGGAAAATAATGAAAAAATCTTAGACAAAACGAAATGGGATGAGTTGGATGCCATATTCTTTTCCGCACCGATTTTTGACCACCGAATTTGACCTTCTAGACGGCCGAATTTGCGAATAGCTACTTCATGAAAGTTTTATATTTTTCTCTTATCTTTCCATAGCCACCAAGTGTGCATCATTTGGACAATCACAGCCCAAGTTATGCCCCAAAAACCGAGACTTGTCAAACAGCCCAGCGAGAAACGATTTTAACAAATAAAATTCCGATTTTGACCTTCTATACGACAGAATGTGAAAATGGATTCTTCATGAAAGTTGTAGGGTTTTCTCTTAGATTTCCATTGTCACAAAGTTTGTATCATTTGGATAACTAGAGCCCAGGTTCTGCCCCAAAAACCGAGGCTTGCCAGTCAGCTTAGCGAGAAACAAAAAAATACACAACTATCTAATTAAACCCAACAACACACATATTTCTAAAGCCTACAATTAAGCATAAATGAAATGTGAATTAGCTACAATTGAAGTAAAATATAATCACAAAATTATGACCAAATACCATATAATAATAATAAAAACTGGGATGTTACAATTCTCCCCTCCTTTAAGAAATTTCGTCCTCGAAATTTACCTGAAAACAGGAATGGATGAGCTTCCCGCATTTTGCTTTCTAGTTCCCATGTAGCGTCTTCTTCAAAGTTTCCTCCCCAAACAACTTTGACTAAAGGAATTTCCTTACCTCTTAGTTGCCTTACCCTCTTGTCCTCAATTCTCAAAGGTATGGTTTCATAAGTGAGGTTATCCTTTAACTGAATGTTGTCGGGTTCCACAATATGAGATGGGTCATGAATGTATTTTCTAAGTTGAGAAACATGGAAGACATCATGAAGATTTGATAGGGATGGAGGTAACGCAATTTGGTAGGCTACATCACCAACTCTTTTAAGGATCTGGTAGGGACCAATGAATCTTGGAGTAAGTTTGCGAGATTTAAGTGCTCTACCAATTCCAGTCCAAGGAGTTACTTTAAGGAATACATGATCTCCCTCTTTAAACTCAAGGTCTTTCCTTCTTTTATCATAGTAGCTCTTTTGTCTACTTTGGGACGCTCTCATTTTATCCTGGATCATCTTAACCTTTTCGGTGGTTTGTTGAACTATCTCAGGTCCCAAAATGGCACTCTCTCCAGGTTCTACCCAACACAAAGGTGTTCTACATCTCCTACCATACAAAGCCTCATAGGGTGCCATCCCAATACTGGAATGGTAGCTATTATTGTAGGTAAACTCTATCAAAGGTAGGAAACTATCCCAAGTACCTCCATGTTCTAAGATACAAGCTCTCAACAAGTCTTCTAAGGATTGTATGGTCCTCTCAGTCTGGCCATCTGTTTGGGGGTGATATGCTGAACTCAACCTAAGCTTAGTGCCTAACGCCTTATGCAAGCTCTCCCAAAATCTAGAGGTGAACCTAGGATCTCTATCAGAAACTATACTAGTAGGAACCCCATGCAACCTTACAATCTCACCTATGTACAACTTGGTTAATCTCTCCAAAGGGTATCTAATGTTAATGGGAATAAAATGGGCAGACTTAGTTAATCTATCCACAATGACCCATATAGCATCCAAGTTCTTCCTTGTCCTAGGTAATCCTACTACAAAATCCATCGAGATGCTATCCCATTTCCACACAGGCACATCTAAAGGTTGTAGCAGACCTGAAGGTTTCTGGTGTTCTACTTTAGCTTTCTGACATACTAAGCAAGCATACACAAATTCCTCTACCTCCCTCTTCATCTTAGGCCACCAGAACATTTTCCTAAGGTCTTGGTACATCTTAGTGGCTCCTGGATGGATACTAAGGCTGCTCCTATGACCTTCTTCTAGGATTGCTTTCTTAAGCTCAGGCACACTAGGAATGCATAACCTGTCCTTAAATCTTAACACCCCATCTACTCCAACTTTAAACTCACTTTCCACACCTTGATTCAACTTCTCTACTTGACTCAATAAGAAAGGATCTGCTTTCTGACCTTTTCTAATCTCATCTATCAAGTTATTAGTCACTCTCAAGGCTCCCAACTTAATACTCCTAGAGGTCAGTTCACACACTAAGCTCATATCTCTAAACTCTTCAATCATGTGCAACTCCTTAATCATCAAAGAAGAGATTCTCAAGGATTTTCTACTCAGAGCATCAGCTACAACATTAGCCTTGCCAGGGTGGTAATTTAATTGAAAATCATAATCCTTAAGGAACTCTAACCATCTCCTCTGCCTCATATTTAGTTCTTTTTGGTCAAATAAGTACTTAAGGCTCTTATGATCACTAAAAACTTCAAATCTAGACCCAAACAAGTAATGCCTCCACAACTTAAGAACAAATACTACTGCAGCTAATTCAAGGTCATGGGTAGGGTAGTTTTGTTCATGGATTTTCAATTGCCTAGAAGCATAGGCTATTACCTTTCCCTTCTGCATAAGTACCCCTCCTAAACCCATCTTAGAGGCATCACAATACACTACAAAGGTTTCATTAGGGTCAGGTAATGCTAAAATAGGGGCACTAGTTAACCTCCTCTTAAGTTCCTGAAAGTTCTCTTCACACTTAGAGTCCCACACAAAAGGTTGATTCTTCCTAGTCAATTTGGTCAAAGGTAATGCTAATTTAGAAAAACCCTCTATAAACCTCCTATAATACCCAGCTAACCCCAGAAAACTCCTGATCTCAAAAACTGACTTAGGTGTTTTCCACTCAAGTACAGCTTCTACCTTAGAAGGGTCTACAGCTATCCCTCCTTCAGAAATCACATGTCCCAAAAAGCTTACACTATTGAGCCAGAATTCACACTTAGACAATTTAGCATATAACTGCTTCTCCTTAAGGGTTTGAAGGACAATCCTAAGGTGTTCAGCATGTTCTTCCTTAGTCTTAGAATATACAAGGATGTCATCTATGAAGACTACTACAAATCTATCCAAATAGGGGTGAAAGATCCTATTCATATAATCCATGAATACTCCAGGTGCATTAGTTACACCGAAAGGCATAACTAAATACTCATAGTGCCCATAGCGGGTTCTAAAAGCAGTCTTTGGGATATCCTCGGATTTCACTCGGATTTGGTGATAACCTGATCTCAAATCTATCTTACTAAACACACAAGCCCCAACTAGCTGGTCCATAAGGTCATCTATTCTAGGCAATGGATACTTATTCTTGATGGTTACTTTATTTAGTTGCCTATAGTCTACGCACAACCTCATGCTCCCATCTTTCTTCTTGACCAACAAAACAGGCGCTCCCCAAGGTGAGACACTAGGTCTAATGAATTGTTTCTCTTGAAGTTCTTCTATCTGTTTCTTGAGTTCAGCTAACTCCTTAGGGGACATTCTATAAGGTGCTATGGATATGGGTGCAGTACCAGGTACTAAGTCTATGGAAAACTCAATCTCCCTCTCAGGTGGTAAGCTAGATATGTCCTTAGGGAAAACTTCCGGAAACTCTCTTACTATGGGAATCTTACTAGGCTCATGGTCTTTCTCAAGAGTTAAACAGGCGAGAATCATGTAAACCTTTTCATTTTCCTTTAAACAAGTTTTTATTTTGTTAGCACTTAAAAACTCTGCGCCCTTATTCTCACCAAAAGATATGGATTTTTCAAAACAATTTAGTAGGACATGATTGGAAGATAACCAGTCCATTCCAAGAATGATATCGAGTTGACTAAGAGGCAAACAGATAAGGTCAACCAGAAACTGTCTTTCAGAAATAGCAATTGGGCATTTGAGGCAAATACTAGAAGTAGATATGGGACCTTCTGTGGGAGTTTCTACAACTAGATCATAGCTCAAATAAGACACTGGCAATTTCAATTTTTGGACACAGGCAAAAGAAATGAAAGAATGAGTTGCACCAGAGTCAAACAGTACAACCAAAGGATTCTTAGCTATGAAACAAATACCTTGTATTAAATTATCGGACTGAGTAGCTTCAGCACTACTAAGAGCAAATACTCTTCCAGTAGTTGTTGGACGTTTAGGTTGAGAATTAGCTCCTGTTCCCATCATACGTTGCTTTGGCGATTGTGGACACTGAGTACTAATATGACCTTTGCCATTGCAATTGAAACATGTTATTTCTTTGTCGGGACAGTTATAGTGTTCATGCCCACGCAGCCCACATTTCTTGCATCGATTAGTAGGGGTAGAAACAGAGCCTCCTACACTAGCAGCACCACTTACGAAAGAATTTCTAGCAACGGATCTACTCTTAGCATGATTTCCTTGAATTTTGGTAGGAACAGAGTAAGGCTTACTCTTACCCAGAGCACTAGAACCTGCAGCACGTATAGGACCTCCAGCCCCTTTGTAGAAACTAGCACGTGCACGATTATCACGATCATAGATTCTACTCTTGTTGACAAGCGTTGGATAGTGATAGATCTCTTGATAATTAATTGCTGTTTTTATCTCCGGACGAAGGCCATTCACGAACTTAATACACTTAGCCCTTTCACCACCCTCACCATGGTAATGAGTACAATAGCGAACCAAGGCATCAAATTTTGCAGCATACTCTGCCACTGTATCATTTCCTTGTTTCAGCTCGAGAAATTCAACTTCTTTCTGGCTTCTTACATCATCCGGGAAATACTTTTCGAGGAAGACTCTCTTGAAGTTGTCCCAATTCAATTGCACTCCTCCATCAATCATCCTTTGAAGAGCTCCTTCCCACCAAAAATGGGCATCAGCAGTCAACATGAAGGTAGACAGCCTCACCTTCTGAGCGAAAGGACACTCCATGGCATTAAAAATCTTTTCGATTTCCATTAGCCAATTCATCGCAACATCTGGGTCATATCCTCCTTGGAAAGTAGGTGGATTATTTTGTTGAAATCGCCCTAACCAGTTAGGAGTGATTTCAGCCCTATTATTGTTACTCACGGCTTGTGCTAACGCTTGAAGAGCATCAGCAATTGCACGATCATTTCTACCAGCCATAATCTAAGAAAATAGTACACATGACAACAAACATAATCAACCATCATGCTAGTATAAATTTCTCAACTATCACACAAGCACAGTAGACTCATAACTCACGGTCGATTTGATCGACCTGCTCTGATACCACTAAATGTGACACCCTCTACCCCGCATATCATAACTCAATAAATTTAAATATAACATTTAATAATCAAACATGTTTAAAGAGTATCACATTTTTTAACAAACACAATCAGCAGAAATTACAAAGAAATAAATCTCAAGTTTCCAAAATAATAACATTAACATCCTAATCTAATCTTATCTATGCCCCGATGTCACATGTCCTATCAGAGCATAGCCCATAAAGAAGCCTAAGCTTCACGACCAACATTCTCAGCCTCATACTGATAATCATCTGTATAACAGTCAGAGAAAAACAACACAAAGAAAAAGGGAGTGAGAAAACATCTCACTCGGCTCACAGTGTAGAAATATATACCAGATAGCCAAGCACAAACAAAATATGTATAACATAGATTAATAACAATATCACATCTTACTCATTCAAGGCATATTCATTTGTCATATAACATCAAAAGACACATGTATAGACACGGACTACATTTTATCATGCATGTGGCGCCAGTCACTTATCACGTAGTATATTGCCGCTAGCAATACACAAAGAGTAGTCTAGGAGTACATGCCGGGACACAACCTCTGCGCACTCTCACTAGAAGGACATACTACCAGAGTCTCGTCGGGATAGCTAAGCCGCGCAAGATACATCCCATGCACACAATGGGCGAGACTGGGACTTCCAAACCGAGTCATCCCCAAGGACTGATCCCCACAGTTTTTACACTAGGGGGCCTTCTCTAGCGGCGTATTCCATATCGTACCCTTATCACTTTATGCAAATGATGCATGTCAAACAAGACTCTATGCATTCTCATATCACTTTATCACTTTCCATGGTCATTTCTCTTTATCACATTTCATATCTCATTGTCACATTATCACATTATCTATCTTATGGCCATTTCACATCATATTTCATCATCACATCATATCACATTATCATCACATTATATCACATTATCATCACATCATATCATTAGAAACATCACATTCACATTATCATATCATATTCATAACTTTCACAATCATAATCTCAACAGAATTTCTATTCATACACACATATTAACCCAGCAATTAGAACATACAAACAATATGACATACAACAAACACAGGATTGGGGGCCAATCCCACTACCCAGCATACAATCCCACACCCAGAGCGAGGTTTCTCACTCCCCCCTTACCTGGATAACAGGCGCTGAAACTAAAGAAGAGCTTCCTCCTCTAGGCTCCTTCTACTAGGGTAGAACCACCTCCTATGGATTCCTCTAGGTCTTCAAAGAGAAGAAGAGGAGAAGAAGAGAGTATAAGAGAAGAGAGAATGAGAATTGAGGGATGGTTTGCAATGGAGAAGTGAAGGCCTATTTATAGCCTCCATAGAACATTAAAAAAATGGAAAATAATGAAAAAATCTTAGACAAAACGAAATGGGATGAGTTGGATGCCATATTCTTTTCCGCACCGATTTTTGACCACCGAATTTGACCTTCTAGACGGCCGAATTTGCGAATAGCTACTTCATGAAAGTTTTATATTTTTCTCTTATCTTTCCATAGCCACCAAGTGTGCATCATTTGGACAATCACAGCCCAAGTTATGCCCCAAAAACCGAGACTTGTCAAACAGCCCAGCGAGAAACGATTTTAACAAATAAAATTCCGATTTTGACCTTCTATACGACAGAATGTGAAAATGGATTCTTCATGAAAGTTGTAGGGTTTTCTCTTAGATTTCCATTGTCACAAAGTTTGTATCATTTGGATAACTAGAGCCCAGGTTCTGCCCCAAAAACCGAGGCTTGCCAGTCAGCTTAGCGAGAAACAAAAAAATACACAACTATCTAATTAAACCCAACAACACACATATTTCTAAAGCCTACAATTAAGCATAAATGAAATGTGAATTAGCTACAATTGAAGTAAAATATAATCACAAAATTATGACCAAATACCATATAATAATAATAAAAACTGGGATGTTACAATTCTCCCCTCCTTTAAGAAATTTCGTCCTCGAAATTTACCTGAAAACATGAATGGATGAGCTTCCCGCATTTTGCTTTCTAGTTCCCATGTAGCGTCTTCTTCAAAGTTTCCTCCCCAAACAACTTTGACTAAAGGAATTTCCTTACCTCTTAGTTGCCTTACCCTCTTGTCCTCAATTCTCAAAGGTATGGTTTCATAAGTGAGGTTATCCTTTAACTGAATGTTGTCGGGTTCCACAATATGAGATGGGTCATGAATGTATTTTCTAAGTTGAGAAACATGGAAGACATCATGAAGATTTGATAGGGATGGAGGTAACGCAATTTGGTAGGCTACATCACCAACTCTTTTAAGGATCTGGTAGGGACCAATGAATCTTGGAGTAAGTTTGCGAGATTTAAGTGCTCTACCAATTCCAGTCCAAGGAGTTACTTTAAGGAATACATGATCTCCCTCTTTAAACTCAAGGTCTTTCCTTCTTTTATCATAGTAGCTCTTTTGTCTACTTTGGGACGCTCTCATTTTATCCTGGATCATCTTAACCTTTTCGGTGGTTTGTTGAACTATCTCAGGTCCCAAAATGGCACTCTCTCCAGGTTCTACCCAACACAAAGGTGTTCTACATCTCCTACCATACAAAGCCTCATAGGGTGCCATCCCAATACTGGAATGGTAGCTATTATTGTAGGTAAACTCTATCAAAGGTAGGAAACTATCCCAAGTACCTCCATGTTCTAAGATACAAGCTCTCAACAAGTCTTCTAAGGATTGTATGGTCCTCTCAGTCTGGCCATCTGTTTGGGGGTGATATGCTGAACTCAACCTAAGCTTAGTGCCTAACGCCTTATGCAAGCTCTCCCAAAATCTAGAGGTGAACCTAGGATCTCTATCAGAAACTATACTAGTAGGAACCCCATGCAACCTTACAATCTCACCTATGTACAACTTGGTTAATCTCTCCAAAGGGTATCTAATGTTAATGGGAATAAAATGGGCAGACTTAGTTAATCTATCCACAATGACCCATATAGCATCCAAGTGCTTCCTTGTCCTAGGTAATCCTACTACAAAATCCATCGAGATGCTATCCCATTTCCACACAGGCACATCTAAAGGTTGTAGCAGACCTGAAGGTTTCTGGTGTTCTACTTTAGCTTTCTGACATACTAAGCAAGCATACACAAATTCCTCTACCTCCCTCTTCATCTTAGGCCACCAGAACATTTTCCTAAGGTCTTGGTACATCTTAGTGGCTCCTGGATGGATACTAAGGCTGCTCCTATGACCTTCTTCTAGGATTGCTTTCTTAAGCTCAGGCACACTAGGAATGCATAACCTGTCCTTAAATCTTAACACCCCATCTACTCCAACTTTAAACTCACTTTCCACACCTTGATTCAACTTCTCTACTTGACTCAATAAGAAAGGATCTGCTTTCTGACCTTTTCTAATCTCATCTATCAAGTTATTAGTCACTCTCAAGGCTCCCAACTTAATACTCCTAGAGGTCAGTTCACACACTAAGCTCATATCTCTAAACTCTTCAATCATGTGCAACTCCTTAATCATCAAAGAAGAGATTCTCAAGGATTTTCTACTCAGAGCATCAGCTACAACATTAGCCTTGCCAGGGTGGTAATTTAATTGAAAATCATAATCCTTAAGGAACTCTAACCATCTCCTCTGCCTCATATTTAGTTCTTTTTGGTCAAATAAGTACTTAAGGCTCTTATGATCACTAAAAACTTCAAATCTAGACCCAAACAAGTAATGCCTCCACAACTTAAGAACAAATACTACTGCAGCTAATTCAAGGTCATGGGTAGGGTAGTTTTGTTCATGGATTTTCAATTGCCTAGAAGCATAGGCTATTACCTTTCCCTTCTGCATAAGTACCCCTCCTAAACCCATCTTAGAGGCATCACAATACACTACAAAGGTTTCATTAGGGTCAGGTAATGCTAAAATAGGGGCACTAGTTAACCTCCTCTTAAGTTCCTGAAAGTTCTCTTCACACTTAGAGTCCCACACAAAAGGTTGATTCTTCCTAGTCAATTTGGTCAAAGGTAATGCTAATTTAGAAAAACCCTCTATAAACCTCCTATAATACCCAGCTAACCCCAGAAAACTCCTGATCTCAAAAACTGACTTAGGTGTTTTCCACTCAAGTACAGCTTCTACCTTAGAAGGGTCTACAGCTATCCCTCCTTCAGAAATCACATGTCCCAAAAAGCTTACACTATTGAGCCAGAATTCACACTTAGACAATTTAGCATATAACTGCTTCTCCTTAAGGGTTTGAAGGACAATCCTAAGGTGTTCAGCATGTTCTTCCTTAGTCTTAGAATATACAAGGATGTCATCTATGAAGACTACTACAAATCTATCCAAATAGGGGTGAAAGATCCTATTCATATAATCCATGAATACTCCAGGTGCATTAGTTACACCGAAAGGCATAACTAAATACTCATAGTGCCCATAGCGGGTTCTAAAAGCAGTCTTTGGGATATCCTCGGATTTCACTCGGATTTGGTGATAACCTGATCTCAAATCTATCTTACTAAACACACAAGCCCCAACTAGCTGGTCCATAAGGTCATCTATTCTAGGCAATGGATACTTATTCTTGATGGTTACTTTATTTAGTTGCCTATAGTCTACGCACAACCTCATGCTCCCATCTTTCTTCTTGACCAACAAAACAGGCGCTCCCCAAGGTGAGACACTAGGTCTAATGAATTGTTTCTCTTGAAGTTCTTCTATTTGTTTCTTGAGTTCAGCTAACTCCTTAGGGGACATTCTATAAGGTGCTATGGATATGGGTGCAGTACCAGGTACTAAGTCTATGGAAAACTCAATCTCCCTCTCAGGTGGTAAGCTAGATATGTCCTTAGGGAAAACTTCCGGAAACTCTCTTACTATGGGAATCTTACTAGGCTCATGGTCTTTCTCAAGAGTTAAACAGGCGAGAATCATGTAAACCTTTTCATTTTCCTTTAAACAAGTTTTTATTTTGTTAGCACTTAAAAACTCTGCGCCCTTATTCTCACCAAAAGATATGGATTTTTCAAAACAATTTAGTAGGACATGATTGGAAGATAACCAGTCCATTCCAAGAATGATATCGAGTTGACTAAGAGGCAAACAGATAAGGTCAACCAGAAACTGTCTTTCAGAAATAGCAATTGGGCATTTGAGGCAAATACTAGAAGTAGATATGGGACCTTCTGTGGGAGTTTCTACAACTAGATCATAGCTCAAATAAGACACTGGCAATTTCAATTTTTGGACACAGGCAAAAGAAATGAAAGAATGAGTTGCACCAGAGTCAAACAGTACAACCAAAGGATTCTTAGCTATGAAACAAATACCTTGTATTAAATTATCGGACTGAGTAGCTTCAGCACTACTAAGAGCAAATACTCTTCCAGTAGTTGTTGGACGTTTAGGTTGAGAATTAGCTCCTGTTCCCATCATACGTTGCTTTGGCGATTGTGGACACTGAGTACTAATATGACCTTTGCCATTGCAATTGAAACATGTTATTTCTTTGTCGGGACAGTTATAGTGTTCATGCCCACGCAGCCCACATTTCTTGCATCGATTAGTAGGGGTAGAAACAGAGCCTCCTACACTAGCAGCACCACTTACGAAAGAATTTCTAGCAACGGATCTACTCTTAGCATGATTTCCTTGAATTTTGGTAGGAACAGAGTAAGGCTTACTCTTACCCAGAGCACTAGAACCTGCAGCACGTATAGGACCTCCAGCCCCTTTGTAGAAACTAGCACGTGCACGATTATCACGATCATAGATTCTACTCTTGTTGACAAGCGTTGGATAGTGATAGATCTCTTGATAATTAATTGCTGTTTTTATCTCCGGACGAAGGCCATTCACGAACTTAATACACTTAGCCCTTTCACCACCCTCACCATGGTAATGAGTACAATAGCGAACCAAGGCATCAAATTTTGCAGCATACTCTGCCACTGTATCATTTCCTTGTTTCAGCTCGAGAAATTCAACTTCTTTCTGGCTTCTTACATCATCCGGGAAATACTTTTCGAGGAAGACTCTCTTGAAGTTGTCCCAATTCAATTGCACTCCTCCATCAATCATCCTTTGAAGAGCTCCTTCCCACCAAAAATGGGCATCAGCAGTCAACATGAAGGTAGACAGCCTCACCTTCTGAGCGAAAGGACACTCCATGGCATTAAAAATCTTTTCGATTTCCATTAGCCAATTCATCGCAACATCTGGGTCATATCCTCCTTGGAAAGTAGGTGGATTATTTTGTTGAAATCGCCCTAACCAGTTAGGAGTGATTTCAGCCCTATTATTGTTACTCACGGCTTGTGCTAACGCTTGAAGAGCATCAGCAATTGCACGATCATTTCTACCAGCCATAATCTAAGAAAATAGTACACATGACAACAAACATAATCAACCATCATGCTAGTATAAATTTCTCAACTATCACACAAGCACAGTAGACTCATAACTCACGGTCGATTTGATCGACCTGCTCTGATACCACTAAATGTGACACCCTCTACCCCGCATATCATAACTCAATAAATTTAAATATAACATTTAATAATCAAACATGTTTAAAGAGTATCACATTTTTTAACAAACACAATCAGCAGAAATTACAAAGAAATAAATCTCAAGTTTCCAAAATAATAACATTAACATCCTAATCTAATCTTATCTATGCCCCGATGTCACATGTCCTATCAGAGCATAGCCCATAAAGAAGCCTAAGCTTCACGACCAACATTCTCAGCCTCATACTGATAATCATCTGTATAACAGTCAGAGAAAAACAACACAAAGAAAAAGGGAGTGAGAAAACATCTCACTCGGCTCACAGTGTAGAAATATATACCAGATAGCCAAGCACAAACAAAATATGTATAACATAGATTAATAACAATATCACATCTTACTCATTCAAGGCATATTCATTTGTCATATAACATCAAAAGACACATGTATAGACACGGACTACATTTTATCATGCATGTGGCGCCAGTCACTTATCACGTAGTATATTGCCGCTAGCAATACACAAAGAGTAGTCTAGGAGTACATGCCGGGACACAACCTCTGCGCACTCTCACTAGAAGGACATACTACCAGAGTCTCGTCGGGATAGCTAAGCCGCGCAAGATACATCCCATGCACACAATGGGCGAGACTGGGACTTCCAAACCGAGTCATCCCCAAGGACTGATCCCCACAGTTTTTACACTAGGGGGCCTTCTCTAGCGGCGTATTCCATATCGTACCCTTATCACTTTATGCAAATGATGCATGTCAAACAAGACTCTATGCATTCTCATATCACTTTATCACTTTCCATGGTCATTTCTCTTTATCACATTTCATATCTCATTGTCACATTATCACATTATCTATCTTATGGCCATTTCACATCATATTTCATCATCACATCATATCACATTATCATCACATTATATCACATTATCATCACATCATATCATTAGAAACATCACATTCACATTATCATATCATATTCATAACTTTCACAATCATAATCTCAACAGAATTTCTATTCATACACACATATTAACCCAGCAATTAGAACATACAAACAATATGACATACAACAAACACAGGATTGGGGGCCAATCCCACTACCCAGCATACAATCCCACACCCAGAGCGAGGTTTCTCACTCCCCCCTTACCTGGATAACAGGCGCTGAAACTAAAGAAGAGCTTCCTCCTCTAGGCTCCTTCTACTAGGGTAGAACCACCTCCTATGGATTCCTCTAGGTCTTCAAAGAGAAGAAGAGGAGAAGAAGAGAGTATAAGAGAAGAGAGAATGAGAATTGAGGGATGGTTTGCAATGGAGAAGTGAAGGCCTATTTATAGCCTCCATAGAACATTAAAAAAATGGAAAATAATGAAAAAATCTTAGACAAAACGAAATGGGATGAGTTGGATGCCATATTCTTTTCCGCACCGATTTTTGACCACCGAATTTGACCTTCTAGACGGCCGAATTTGCGAATAGCTACTTCATGAAAGTTTTATATTTTTCTCTTATCTTTCCATAGCCACCAAGTGTGCATCATTTGGACAATCACAGCCCAAGTTATGCCCCAAAAACCGAGACTTGTCAAACAGCCCAGCGAGAAACGATTTTAACAAATAAAATTCCGATTTTGACCTTCTATACGACAGAATGTGAAAATGGATTCTTCATGAAAGTTGTAGGGTTTTCTCTTAGATTTCCATTGTCACAAAGTTTGTATCATTTGGATAACTAGAGCCCAGGTTCTGCCCCAAAAACCGAGGCTTGCCAGTCAGCTTAGCGAGAAACAAAAAAATACACAACTATCTAATTAAACCCAACAACACACATATTTCTAAAGCCTACAATTAAGCATAAATGAAATGTGAATTAGCTACAATTGAAGTAAAATATAATCACAAAATTATGACCAAATACCATATAATAATAATAAAAACTGGGATGTTACAAGTCAATTCCCCTCCTTGTCTATTCACTTTTGAGCAGAGAGAAATCTGAATATATTCTTCAGCCATTTTCTCTCCAATAGTCTCTTTAGTTGCTTAGCTTAGCTTTAGGAATCCGCCACTTCTAAAGCTAATCCGTGAGCAATCCCTTGCACTCCTAGCTTGAGTGCTTCCATCTAAGGTTTGGTTAATCCGAATCTACCTTCCTTCCGCTACTTTCTTTCCAGAATTGTGGACTTAAAGACCAAGATCATTTGCAGAACCAATTAAGGAGGAACCATCACTTCATCTCACCTACTTGGCTCTATCAGGTGTTTTGATGCCTGACAAAATAGGCAATAAGGTACATCTTATATATTTATCTTTATTAATAAATCTTAGAAGAACACGACGATATAGTTGGGGATTTGCTTGTTTAGCTATGTTATACAGGGAAATGTGTAAAGCCACAAATGTTACGAGCAGAACAATAGGTGATTATGCATCATTATTACAGTCCTGGGCATGGCATCGCATGTCATATATTGCGCCAATTTCTATAGTACCACCAACATTCCCTTTGGACTGCAAATGTAGTGGGGGTAGAGTACTAAACTTTCGAAGTGTACCTCATAATGATGTTGTTGGATACAGATCAATGTTTGATCACATTCAGGTTGATCAAGTAAATCTTCATAACAAAGTTTTATTTGTTTCGTATTTTCTTTTTTTTAGCATATTATCTTAAGTAACAAAGTTTAATTTATTTGTAGTTTTTATGGGCTCCATATCAAGGCTTGCAAACATCAATACCCATGCAAGCATATAGAGATCCTCAATTGTGGACTTCATCTACCCCCATCATTTGTTTTGCAATTGTTGAATGGCACCAATCGGATAGAGTGAAATTGCAATTTCGTCTCTTCCAGAATGTCTCTTCTCCATCCAATTATTTGGATAACCTACAAAACTGACATGAGGGGAAGACAAGATGAAAATTGGGTTACAAGACATGTTCAATGGATCGACATGTAAAACAATAGACGTGAACACACATTAATGGGTCATCCAATGCAAGGCCCATTGTTTCACACACGAGAACACATGGAATGGTACTTGGCCAATTCCATCTATTTTCTATCTGTGCCACAACTACTACATGATCCAAGGACCCATCAACAATGAAGGACTCTCACAACATTTGAAACTGATACGACTTCCATGTCGTTGTATGAAGAGACTCATCAGCATGTATCAAATCCTCCACACAACATCACGCCACAAGAAAACATAATTGATAGAAGACATTCGTTTGCAACAACTTCAAGTGATTTTTTTACAAATTTATTTGGAGTAAATTTTAGAACTCCATCTTCAGCACATTCATACATGCAATCTCTTTACCAATCAGATTTTGCTAATGAACCTGGTAGTTCTTCAGTTGCATTCCAACAACCAGTCCTTGATGACGATTCAAATCCTGCTGAGCAACAACCTCCATGGCGTAACTCAGGCCACAACAAACGTCACCCTCGTTGTAGAACTAAACACCATTACGGAGATTAAAAATCTTATATAATTCACTTTATCTTAATGTTATGAATTTTTATTTTTAATGCACTCTCTCTTTATCAATGTAATATTTAAGTTATTAATATTATAAATTGTTAAATTATAAATTATTAACATTTATATTATTAAATTATAACTTATTAAAATTCTAACTTATTAAAATTATACATTAATATAAAATTTCAAACACATATATATTAAAATTATTACTTATTAACATTATTAATAATTTAAATTATTAATTATCAAAATTATTAATATTTTTTACACATATATATTTATAATCCATTTTTACACTTTTTACAATATTTATTTAAAATATATATATATATATATATATAACAAAAATACTGGAAAAAAAAAAAGAAATAATATAAAAAAAATACATAACTATTTTTTATTTAAGATACACTTTTTATATTATTTAATTAAAATATTTATATATATATATATAATAAAACCTTTAAACGAAAAAAAAAAAAGTTAAAACCTGCACGAAATTCAGATTCCGAGAGACCGAATTCCGGTAGGTAAAATTGGGTATGAGTGGGAATTGTGCTGGTCAAAATTCAACTCCCCGGAAATCGAAATCCCATGCACAATAATTGAGTTTAGTTTTGTAAATATATTGATAAGGGTTTACTTTTGTATTTTTTTAAAAAAAATTCTGTACGAAAAAAAATTTCTAAAATAAGAATCACACGTGCTTTTTCACATTTTAGCATGTAAGAAATTATATTGATCGTGTGTATATATATATATATATATATATATATATATATATATATATTTAATACGAGTGATAATTCAATCTATTTTTTTATTAATAGTTCGCTTCATTCATTACAACAACAAATATTTCAATTAAAAATGAACAATAAATTACTTAATTAGTTTGAGTGGATTATATTGAATGAATAATGAATCACGAAATATATTTTTATAATTTATTAGGCCATGTAATCCAAAATTCTTTGGTTGGACATAGGTCTTTGGGGGATAGATCTTAAATTATACAATATTTTGGTACATAAATTTTAAATTTGTTTTATTAAAAAAAATATAATAACTTTAAATGAATGGGTTGAATATCCATTTAAAAAGAAAAATAGTAAATTGCTTAGATGATCGTTAATTATGAATGGAATGAATTATTATAATGCATGTTTAATAAATCATAGATAATTAATAGTTAATTTTTATCCATCTATCATAATATAATTCGAAAGTTATTAAATTCATTTAATTGACCCATATTATCTACAATACAGTAAATAAATTTTATCTAACAACTAAGAATTAATATTTATTGATAAAAAAAAAATTTTATTTTTATGCATAACATAATAACATATGTCTCTCACTCAATAAGTAACTCATTCTTGAATATGTAGTACTTTAAATAGTTTATAATCATTTTATTTCACACAAAAAAAAACTTAGTTTATCAGTTAGAATTATGAAAATGACAAGAAGAGTATGTGTTACTAATTTAAGTATTTGAAATAGTTTTTTTTTTCAATCAAAATTAAATGAAGACAACAAAATTTAAATCTATAATTTTGTGTATACTAGAATCTTAGGCCAAACCTAATAATTATAGTTAATATATGTTGGGAAAAGATGACAAATAATAACAATTAAACAAAAACAAAACTAAATTTCCTTTTTCCTCATGCAAATAACAATAAGCTCTAGAAGTAACAAGATAATTTCAAGTGTATGCATAAAATAGAAGAAAAAAAATTAATAGACACCAAATTTTTACATGGGAAAACTGTCAATGTGAAATAAAAAACCCCACGGGACCTAATTTAATAAAAGAAAAATCCACTAATAATAATTAATGATTGCACCACAAGTCTTCTTATAATCACTAGAGATCACTGGAAATAAATCTTCACTAATAGGATGGATAACAATACAAGAAAATCTTAAATGGGTATCTAACAAAACAATAAAAAGAACCAAAATACATAGAAAATTAATACCAAACATTTTTTCTCCAAGTTGATTGCTATACTCATTCTCAATAAATTTTTCTCACCATTTCACGAAGAGACACAAAACTCATGTATTACTCTCTGATTTTTTTTTCTCTTTCTCTAGGTTTGATTTCATTCAAAGAGTCAACACACCTATGCTAATAAAAATTACATTGTTGAAAATATTGGACTTTTGGCCTATTCTGCAAAATGTAGCATTTTTTTAAAAGCAAAATCATAGCCAAAATAAAATTGGTGATCTACCTAATAATATACACAAAATATATTTGAGATCATTCTTAGCGCATGGCTAATAACCATTCCAATCTTGAACATGCCACACATTTTAACAAAGAAAGAGAGAGAATACAATTGTGCAAAGAGTTAGGATTTGTTGACACCAAATATAAGTCTAAAAACTTACACCATATTTTTTTATCTTTAATAACTTTTTGTATAATGAAAATTTAATTAATCCAACCATTGAATTATGTGATATTATCCAAATCATGTATATAATATTACATATGATTTCAAAATTATTTAGTAATTCATCACATGACTTTAGTTTAATGTATAATATGATATTTAAAATATATGTACATATTCATTTTTGGATAATAGGTCTAGAAAATTTCAAATCATGTGAAATTTGATATACACGATTTTGAGTATAATATCAAATAATTCAACATAGTTGAATTAATTAAATTTGTATTATACAAAAAGTTATTAAACATATAAGATTTGGTATAAGTTTTTATGTGTGTGATTAGCTAGCCTTATCTCACATTGGGAGACATATCTCAAAACCCTTGTTTTGCTTATTGTTCCTTATGTATGGTTTGCGTGAGTATGGTTTGCGTGAGGATCATAAAGATGACGATGTTAATGATGAAGCTTAGTGTAAACACCAATTTTATTCCATTAATCCTTTTACTAATTTCTTTCTCAAAATTTCCAAATTAATTATTTAATAACAAGTAATTTACAAACCAGATTTTAACTTAAATAAAAATATATACAATAATAATAATAAAAGAAAATCAGAAAAAGACAAAGGAAGAGGGAAACAATATATGCCATAACCACCAACATGCCCCTAAGAGCATGCTTCTGTCATATATGCTTCCAAAAGCATGAGCTTGGCACCAACTGCCAAAGAACAATTAAAACGATAATGAGTCTATAAATAATAGAACATAACATGAACAAAAGAGGAGGAGCAAGGAAGAAATTTTTTCAAAGAGAGAGAACCAAGGATAACAACCAAATTTCAAGCGGGGAGAACTCAAGCAGATGGCAAAAGAAGAGGCTAAAGTAGTGCGGGTATCAATTACTCTCTTCGATTTTATTTAGTATGATGTTGTTCTTATGATATAGAATGCAAATTAATTTCTAATCAGTAAAACAATTTTTTTTTTAGTGAATCTTTTACCATGAAATTGAAACCCTCATTCTGAAACCTTAGTAAAGCATTTAACAAATAAAAACTCAGTCAAAATAGAAAAATAGATGAAAATAAAATATAAAAAACTAATGAATAGTACCAGGGAATGCAACGGTGCTTCCTCTGAACACCATCATGCACCACTGTCGGAAGCGATTTCCGGCCATCGCGAGTATCGCCGTGCACCGCCACGCGCCGCCATCGAAGGCAATTTCCGGTGGCGGCATCGTTAGCCTTTAGCCTCTTCCATGGACCCTTACCATGCGCGACCGTGACAAACCATCATAAACACCACCGTGCACCACCGTCGGAAACGATTTCCGGTGGCGGCAATAACCCTCTACTTTCCTCTGTTTCTCTCTTTAGTCGTCTTCTCCTTTCCTCTGCATGACTGACCTACCACCTTAACCACGCCGATGCCATAGCAGCGGTCCATCGCGCCATCAACGTTTGCGGAGGGAGGTCGCGCGCAAAACCCTAGCAGAGCGCCTCTCCCACTCCTCTCAGATCTCATTCTTTTCTATTTTTAGGGTTAATGAAATGGCCAAGTGCCATCTGATTACCCTCTTTTCTTTCCAATTTGGGCCAAGCATATGGGCTAAGCCCATTCAACAAACAGTTAATTTTTTTTTTCAGACCCTTAATATCATATTTATTTTTTCTTTCTTTTCCTTTTACCTCGCTAGTGATAATATATTTTACTAAAATAATATATTTTATAGTTATAATTATAATAATATTATATATGTATATATAAAAAAGTAGTATACATAATTAATATATATATATATTAATTAGATCCTTACGTAACTTTAAAATATGTTTAGTAGGTTTAGATAATAATAAT
Source organism: Cajanus cajan (assembly GCF_000230855.2). Taxonomy (NCBI): domain Eukaryota; kingdom Viridiplantae; phylum Streptophyta; class Magnoliopsida; order Fabales; family Fabaceae; genus Cajanus; species Cajanus cajan. Next base: position 48,351,970 of record NC_138525.1, read on the forward strand.
AATAATAATAATAATAATAATAATAGTTACTATTATAATAATAATAATAATAATAATAATAATGATAATAATAATATCAATAATAATGATAATAATTATTATTATTATTAAAAAATAAATTATTTGAATGTGACATTCTCTTAATTCTAGAGCTTAAAGGTGCAGGTTGTGAAAATTTGTTATTTTAAAGTTTTTTTATTTAAAATATAATTAAATATCAAAAAATATTATCACATAATTCAACATAAATATTCGAAGTTATTATATCAAAGATTTTATTTGAGAAATGGTTAATTAGATGTGACATCTTTTTAAACCTTTGAATTTAAGATACAAGTTGTAACAACTTGATATTTTTAGATTTTTCTCCAAATAAAAATATCCAACAAAAGAATCTTTTAAGTATATATCGTAGTAACATTAATATCGATAATAATAATTAATTAAAATTAAGTATTTTATTGAATTGACTTTGGTGTACACCTTAATCAATTTTATATTTTAAGGTGAATGAGCTGAAACAGTTCAAAAATCTTAAATTTAATAAAAAATAATTAAACATATATCAACACACAAATATTTTTTACAAAGAACTACGTGACTCTGATTCTCCATTGCATATGGAGATATGTAGGAGCAGGAAATAAATCTTGTCGAGCCAAAAAATAATAATATTATCTTTTTTATATAATAATTTTGATTTTTATAAAAATAAATGCATTAGTTAAATAAAATAAATTTGATTGTTATAGTTAGTTTTAATTAATCTAGGGTGAGATAAATATTTTATAAATTATAAATAATTTGTCTAATTAATTAAAGGTAATCATCTTGGGATGAACGTTGTGAGGTGTTAATACATTCCTTACATGTAATCGACTCCTGAACTCGAAAATATGATTTTTGTAGACCGTTTTTTACTTTGCGATTTTTCTAATGTTTTTCCATAAAAATATATATTAATGACGATTTCATTGTTTTAAATTTTATATTTGTCATCTCGTTGCGATCTCGATTACAACACTTAGGCCTTAACTTGTTTATGAATAAAGCTTTGATAAGACATGACATTAAAATTATTAGTTTATTTAGGATTTATTGCATGCATTTCTTAGTTATTTTAACTTGTTTAGGATACTTGTTAGTCTTTTGAACTCGTGAATGTTTTGGATGACCACTTTGGCCTAATGGTTTACCTCCATGTTATTCCCAGATTTTAGAAGTTGTCTTATAAACATGAATACTGAATCTTCTATCTTTAAATGTGTTTTGTGAATTTTCTTAGTTTTAATTAAAAAAAAATGTATTCAAATTGTTTATTCTTCAATTATTATTATAATTATGATCATATAGGATAGATGATATTACAATAAACTTTTCAATTGTTTAATCTCATTTTGAAATAGATAATATAATTTAAATATAAAAAATTATTTTTAGAAATGATACTTTGAAATGCACATGAAGATAAGATAACTTCTATAGATATGTCAATTCAATGAAGTTTTACACCCAATAAACCATAAAATGAAAATTCCTATCATAATTTATGTTTGGAGAAATTATTTATTAAATTAATTTCATCAATAGCAATCAACAATTAAATATTTTTAAATTTGACCTATTTATATATAATTATATATATATATATTATATATATATATATATATTGCACGGGTTTTAAATTTTTATCACACTAACTATCTCCTTCTACAAAAATAATGACCCAATAATTTAAATAAAGTTATTTTTCTGATAATATAATAAATAGGAACATATATGATTAGATACACTTCATAATTAATTTTATTAACTAAAAAAACTGGAATTATTCTTTTATTTCTTTAATATTCTTCATACTTGCAAAAAAATATAATAAATAGAAATATATGATAAGATCCTTTTATAATTTCTTATATTAACTAAAAGGAGCTGAATATTTTTTAATATTTTCCATGACGAAAAAACTGTACATAATTTACTACTAGAAAAGTGTCATTTTCCTGCAAAAAAAATATTCGCAGAAATTTTTTGTGAATTTATTTGCGAAAAATAATTTACAAATATTTCTTACAAATTTTACTACAATTTTAATAATCATAGAAATTTTTTTTCATGGTAAAAATTTGCAGAAAAATATTGTAAGAATTTTATTTTGTTTCTTGCATATTTTCTTGCAAAAATAAATTCGCAAGTAATGTTTACTAAATGATAGAAAAATTTTGCAGGTAAATTTTCCTGCGGATTTTCCTGCAAATTTTAATCCGTAGGAAAAATAAAAAAAAAATATTTAAATTTATAAGTTTAATATTTTAAAAAAACTTCAAGTCCCACACCGATTAAAAATAAAATAATTAAAGAGTATATAAGTTGGGGCAACACTTACCTTACAAGTTGATTTGTATGGTTGAGTGTTAGGCTTATAATCTACAATCTTAGAATTTAAAAGATTATGTATCACATGTTGGAGGCATGAAAACAAATGTTTCGGATGAATTCATTGTGAGCATCTGAAAGTTGAAGAATTATTGATAAAATTTATAATAATTTCTTGCAAAAAATTTCGCAAAAAAATTTCCTGCGAATTTTAAAATTTGCAAAAATATATTATCCACGAAGGTATTACCTATAAAATTTCACAGAAAAATTTGTAGGAACAACGTTTCCTGCGAATTTTTATGAAAAATTCGCAGGAAAAGTCTCATGTAATAAGAAAAAATTTAGTAGTGATTTAATGAGTCACTAAGTGAATGAGTTTATACTTTGTAATATATATATATATATAATTGAGTAACTATTAAGGTACAAAAGAAAACAACAAAAACTTCATGTACCAAGTTTGAAAATAAAATGAAAACTCCAATAAGTGGAGAAAACTCTAATAAAATATCTTTTACAAAAAAAAAAACTCTAATGAGAGGTGAAAGCTTCACATGCAAAGATAACTGATTATGGTTCATGAAATGGGTGATAATATGTAGCTAATAACAAAGAAAAATGAGAGAATGAAAAAAAATAAAAATTTTGCGCGCAAAAATATATAATCTATTGGAGTGTTATTTATTTTAAACTCTAATGCAACATTTTTTGTATATTTAATTATAAATAAATAAGCAATGATTTATAAATTTCATGTAAAATAAATAAATAACCATTTAAGAGAACAATTTTAAATTATTGTCTTCAAAATATATTTTTTCAATTATATCAAGAATATAACTAATAGTTCTTTATTAAGATCGAGTACAATGACTTTTTGCTATTATAGAGACACGTAATATTGTTGGTCAAAAAAGTTGTACAATGACCTAATTTTAGAAAGAAAATTCTAGATGTTCCGAATTATATTCTGAAAATTCTTTTGAAATCTTAAAAAAATATTTTAAATTATAAAATATTAAATTAAATAATTATTTTATAATAATTTTATTAAAAATATAAATATTTTAAACATTCGAACGTGTTTCGAATTTTTTGATTGGAGGATGTAGTAATCCTCTTTTAGAAATGTAAGGTCCAAATTTAGGATGTTAAAATTGGTGTTAAAAACCTTCATTCTAATACTCAACACTAGCAAGAGAAATTAGAAACATTGAAATAGGCAAAAAGAACATTGAATGCGAATTTTAGTATGTTATAAAATACAATTTTGAGGCCTAATATATAAGTTCAAAGAAATTTCCATTATTATTTTTTAAGATGAGTTTCATTCTTAAACCTCTATTTTCTCTAAAATCCTAATATCTCATTTTATCCTTTGAATATTCAAACCTAAGCAAAAGGTTCTTGAAATGCAACTATCATCATCCATATTCATATTATTCCCTATTATTTTGTTTTAATTTAGTTTTTTTATATTTTTTATGTTAAAGGATAAATGAATTCTACAGAAATCCTATATAATTAAATCTTTTATATTTAATGCTAGTTTCATGGTGTAAACTGTTTTTCTATACTTCTAATATTTTTCATTAATTAGTCACTAATGAAATGATTAAAATTTGAGTTTACAATGAGAAATCTAAAAATGTAGTTAAAATAAAATTGAAATTAATTGTCATGTTTTGAGTTTAGTGTAGGGATAAAACTGCATAATGAATGTATTCTTATAAAATTTTGGCTTAATGCTCAAGTTAATCATCATGGGAAAGGAAATTAGAGAAGTGGGTGTTAAAGGGATTACACACCTAATATTTGGCCTAATTTTGTTTAGTTAATACGATATTCAATACTTTTGAAGTAGCTTGTATTGAATAAGGTAAAATTACACAACGCAATTTAAAAAAAATTAACTTTTACCTGAAAAGTGTATTAACATAGATACAACAATAAGAAGAGATAATACAAAAGTGGAAAGTATAAAAACAAGTTTCATTTTGTATCACTAAAACTTAAAAATTATAAACATCAATATTTTATACTTGATTAGAATTTTGGTAATTCACATTAGTGAAAAAAAATACTTTTAAGATAATTATTTTTCACATTTAAAATAGGTTCTTTAACCAATCCTAAAAGAGTCGATTTTAAAAGGCTAGACCTACAATATCGATTATCAACCAATCTTAAAAGTGGATTTTTAAGTTCGGTTCACCATAAGTAATATTAAAAGTCGTATCTTTTAAAATTGATTATAAGACAACCGATCATAAAATTAAGCTTTTAAGATCAGTTGTGGCATAACCAATCTTAAAAGTGGTGATTTTTTGTTTTGAAATATTTGGCTTGTTTTGGGAGCATCCCATAACAAAACCTGCAAATTAATAAGTATCAGGTAGTTCAGATGTTTTCAATTAACCAAAATATCTACATTTCCTATGTTACTTCTCAATGAACCAATTTACATACAAATGAGAAAGAGATTATAAATGTCAACCATATATATAATCAAAAAGTTTTAAATACATGAAATACATAAATGTGACTCATTGCTTAATGAAACATAAGTTGTAGTAAGTCAATGCAATAATATAAAATATAAGTCCAAACTAGTCAATAAAAAATATGGGTCATTGCTTCCTAATGGTATTTATGTCTTATAGCAATAATGGTGATTGATTTATAAATATCCGTTAAGAAAAATTAGAACAACTAGTAATAATTCATAAAACATATAATAAGAACCTTTAAAATTGTAAAACTTACTTTAGCGCACTCAGATATTATTTGTGAATCGACAATAGTATGCATTTCTTCATTACATAGTATTTGCACTCATAGTTTCCTTTTTGATTTTGAGACTACAAAAAAGAATACAAAATCAATTTCAATAGGAGAAACCCAACTCATATTTTCTCCATTACATAGTATCTGCACTCATTGATGGAATTAAAATATCTTACTTTAGGAGAAACCCAACTCATATTTTTTTTCAACTTTGAACCCTTTAGTATATGATATCCTTCCATGGTCTTGGTGATATAATGACATTATTATTATTGTCTAAAACCAAATGTATTGATAATCAATAAAAAAGAAAACAAATGTTTTTAAAAACCCTACTTATCTAATAATTGCCTGAAGTCCATGGGAGAAGGTTTGTGCAGCGAACAAATGCAAACAACTATATTGTTCATAGGACAAATAACTAGAAGTTGTCGATGAGCACCGCATTAAGAAATTATTAGTGACAAAAAATACTTTTTTTTTAATTTATAAGCAATTATATAAAAGTAAACTTATTTAGAAAACTAAAGGGTTAAGTAAACTTTTTTTATTTGAGTTAGGCATCCAATTTTGGATGTAAGCTTGTGTTTCTTCCGCCTTGCTCTCATTTTATTTGGATTGGCTTTGATTCCAAAAATTCATATATGTGATTATTCTCCTTATCTACACTCAATTTATGGATAAATCTACATGGTTAGAAACAAAGTTAGAACAAATCAACAAAACAAAATTAAAAATAATTCAAATACTTACAACAACCACAATTGCAAAATTGATATGTTTAGTATATTGCATAAAATTTGAAAGAAAAAGGCTTACAACACTCAGCTTTAATGTCACATGCATGGTGAAACCTACTTGTACAAGTGTGCATTAAGTTACTGAATAAGAAAATCTATATCAACAAATATTTCTTTGTCAAAAGGTGCAGGGGGGGATTTCTTAATTCCAACCTATTTATATTTCTTTTAAAACTTTAAGATAATGACACCTATTTTAAAAAACTAACTGATAATATATAATAAATATAAAATCTTAAAGAAACTTAATCACATCTTATCAAGTACATGACAGTTAGAAGTAGATACAAAAAAGTCTGAGCAGGAAAAATAACATAATCATAGAGAAGGAAAAAGAGGGGGAAAAGAGCATTCTAGGTCACAAGCTCCATCACCCTTGAAAACAACACTGAAAAAAATGTTGCATAAAAATAACATCCTTAACCCTTTTAGTTTTTAATTATCCCACAAAATTCACAAGGCCAATAAAGTGTTCAATTTTTATTTTTGAGTTCTCAATTCATGTTTGTAAAGTTTTGAAAGATAGTAGGTTCATAACCAACTAACTTTATTACAGGAAAAAAAAAGCAATTCAATCCAAAATAACAAGAAAAGGTAATGGGACACTTTTATAAAGACAGCTAGCAAACTGGATTTTTATAAAGATTAACACCAAGTTATTAATAAATTAAACAAAAAGTAAAGTTTCAATAAATTAAGAATTAAAGATTACCTAAAGACAATACAATCAAACTCTAACAATAAAATAGTATGAACTATATAGTCAAATAGTAAGAACTATCAATTTTGAGGAATTGAAATAATTTTAGCAAAAATTTAAGCATAAACCAATAAAATAAGGAAGATTGTATGTATATAGAAATTAATACCTAATATTACAACACAAAAATATATTATATCCAGAAAAACAACAACAAATGGATACACAATTCTATAGTTAGCCAAGTTAACTTAATCAAAAGATTAAAAATTAGTTTTTTTTATAGCAAATGATTCTTACAAAAACAATTTCATCTATTCCATAATCTAACATTAAGAAAATTTTAGAAAAAATTGTACATTAATGATGTTAGCATAATTGCACTTTGGAAAACTCTGAGGTTCTAATACCTTACATAAAGAACAAATTATAACCATGAAGAAACATAAAGGCTACATGTAACATCCCGAATTTTCTACTAGTATAATGGTTAATTATTATTTATTTTGATATTTATGGAGATTAGTTTCTTATAGTTATTTTAATGGGTTTTATAGGAAGTTGTAAAGGTTTTTAATAATTATTAGTATTTTAATAATAAATATTTATGAGAATTATTTTTGGATAATATTTTAATTTTTAGTAGCCAAAAACGGGTCGTTCTCAAACTGGAACGGGCCGTTCCAGACTACTAAAATGGCCTATAAAGACTAGACTGGAATGGGCCATTCTAACACATGATTCTATGAGTAAAATGCGAAGCCAGAATGGCCATTTCTGATTTGGGAACATGTCATTCCAAATATGGCCGTTGTAGGTAAAATGTGATTTCTGAACATGTCATTCTAGTTTTGGAACAGACCATTCTGAATGTGAAATTTACGCATGACAAACGAGTCTAGAATGGGCCGTTCTGGATTTGAAACGGGTCATTCTGGAGACTCCTAAAATCTATAAATAAAGCACTCTGACACTGTTTCTGGACACACTCTCTAGAGACCAAGGAGAACCAAGAGAAGGAGATCGATCAGCCAAATTCTGCTCTAGTTTCATCTTCTGTTTATCCAGGTAAGGGGGGAGTGAGAAACCTCACTCGGGAGTGTGGGAATAATTGTTGGGTAGCTGGATTGGCCCCCAATCCCTTGCCTGATGCATGCTTCTAAGAACAGGTAAAATATGAATGTTTTCTGTTATGTTTTTTGTTGCTCTGTTGTGATCCTTGTTGGATGTGGTGTGTGAATATGTATTTGATTTCGAAATTAGATAACTTTTGATATGAATTAGAGTACTCTGTCGGTTTCTATGGGAAATCCTATGAGAAAACAAGTAAAATATGAATGTTTTCTATTTTGCTTTTTGAATATTTTGTTGTGTCCCTTGTGTGATGTAGAGTATAAATATGTAATTGATTTCGAAATAGGTAAGTTTTAATATAAATTAGAGTACTCTGTGGGTTCCTGTGCAAAACCCTATAAGGAATAATTAGAAGTATCACTATGTGAAATATGAACAAATGACATGAGACATGATGTGAATGATGTGAATGAGAATGTGAAACATGATGAAATGAGATAAGCTATGATTATGAGAATGTGAAATGTGATGAAATGAGATAAGCTATGACTATGAGAATGTGAAATGTGATGATATGAGACATGAAATTCCATGACAAGTGAAATGTCGAGTCAATGAAATCGTGAATGTGTGACATGCATCATGTGCATATATGATTTAACAAGGTGTACCTTAGGGTCACTGGTGATGTAACAAGCTAACAAGGTGTACTTTAGGGTCACTGGTGATGTAACAAGCTAATAAGGTGTACCTTAGGGTCACCGGTGATGTAACAAGCTATGTGATGAAATGATGAGAAATGTGAAACTTCCGTATGGTGCCACATGCATGCATTTATGAGTCGAGTCCATGACATCATTGCATGATAAATGAGTGTGCATGTGATATTGATTGTGTATGTGTATTATTTACATGTGACTTATGTTTGTTGTGTGTGTGTGCTATCTAACCTGATAGAGAACACTAGGAGAAGTGGAAGATGAACTTCTCCTTGAATTCACCAATGCTAGGACCTCTTCAAAGGAGACTTGAATCCGCAGCTATGAACACTTGAAGGAAGGAGATTCTCGGAAATAGGTTTCCTAAGCTATGAAGGGAAGTATCCAAGCTTAAGAAGCAATGGATTGCTCACTTCAAGAAAGGAAGAAGATGAACTCCTAGGGTTTTGAGGTGAGAAATCTTGGTGACTTTGAATGGGAAACTCGGCACTAAAGGCTCTCAAATTTCAATAATCTCAAAGTGAATACAAAATAGGAAGGAGGGAGCTTATAATGATTCCAGAATGGCTCACACTTGGCGCCAGTGAATGCCACACATGTGGCGCCAAGTTTTGAATTCAAATTTGAATTTGAATTCAAAACTTTAACTCACATGTTAAGGTCCGGTCACATTAGTGCTAAGCTTACATTTAGGTTGGATTTAAGTTGCATTTAGGGCTGAATTTGAGTTACACATGTTCAGCCAAGGTGGCGCAAACAATGTGACTCCAAATTCAACTTAAATGCAAGTTAAATTTAACCCAATGTTGCCTAATCCTTTGAATTAAAAACTCCTCCTTAAATCCTAAACTAATGACCTAAATACAATGGTCAAAGAAATACAATGAAAAGGAAATACAAGAAGGAGAATGAGCCCAATATTGGGTATCAAAAGCCCAAAGCCCATGAAGCCCAAATACAAGCCCAAAAGCAAAAACCCTAATCTATAGTCAAAATACAAGACCAAAATCAAAGTAACTTCCTATGCTAAGAAAATGCAATAATACATGGTGTTCAATCAATTAAGGTCCAAGTGAGAAGCACCCTAGGACCACCAAGCCCAATGGGCCCACTAAGCTCTGAAGCAGACAAGTCTTCAAGTAATCTCCTGGCCATAGCTCTAGTGGTTGGGCCTTTAGCCCATGCTCTTCCATCATTCCCTCCCTCTTGAGAAGGATTCGTCCTCGAATCTGAAGACTCTTCCTCATCATCACTAGCACCTACAAAAGGTTTGAGATCACTATCATTAAAAGTAGGGCTTACTCCATAATCAGAGGGTAAATCAAGTCTATAAGCGTTATCATTGATACGCTGTAAGACCTGAAAGGGACCATCTCCTCTAGGACTGAGTTTGGACTTCCTCTGTTTTGGAAAACGTTCTTTTCTTAAATGAAGCCAAACCCAATCACCTTCCTCGAAGATCATAGGTTTCTTGCCTTTACTTCCTTGTTGAGCATACTTCTCATTTTGGAGTTGGATATGAGTTTTAATCCTTTCATGAATTTTTTTAACAAACTCAGCTCTTGAAGCCCCTTCCTTATGAATGAAATGTTCAACATTAGGAAGAGGTATCAAGTCTAAAGGAGTCAAAGGATTAAACCCATACACAGCTTCAAAAGGAGAAATATTGGTAGTTTTGTGAACTACCCTACTATAGGCAAATTCAATGTGAGGCAAATACTCATCCCAATATTTGTGATTACCCTTTAGGACTGCCCTAAGCATAGTAGACAAAGATCTATTCACTACCTCAGTTTGGCCATCTGTTTGAGGATGACAAATAGTTAAAAAGAGGAGTTTGGTTCCTAGTCTTGACCATAAGACACACCAAAAGTGGCTTAGAAACTTAGTATCTCTATCTGAAACTATTGTCCTAGGAAGTCCATGGAGTTTAACCACATCTCTAAAGAAGAGTTTTGCAATGTTGCTTGCATCATCTACTTTGTGGCATGGAATGAAATGAGCCATTTTACTGAAACGGTCCACAACCACAAAGATAAAATCCATTCCCCTTTGGGTTCTAGGTAAACCTAGCACAAAATCCATGCTAATATCTACCCAAGGGGAAGAAGCAACAAGTAAAGGTGTGTATGTACCATGAGGCATCACTTTAGACTTGGCTTGTAAACAAGCTAAACATCTAAAACAATGTCTTTGGACATCCTTTCGCATATGGGGCCAATAAAATTTTTCTTTTAGCAAACTAAGGGTTTTATCAACACCAAAGTGCCCCATAAGCCCACCTTCATGACTCTCTTTAATTAATAGTTTCCTAATGGATCCTTGGGGTATACATAACCTTCCTTCTTTGTACAAATACCCCTCAGCCATATAGAAACCATCAAAAGCTTTTTGATGGCATTTTTTATAATTATCACCAAAATCAAGATCTCCTTCATACAACTCCCTAATATTATCAAATCCAAGAATTTGAGTACCTAGAGACATAAGCAAAGTATGCCTTCTAGATAAAGCATCAGCTACAATATTTAATTTTCCTTTCTTGAATTTAATAATATATGGAAATTGTTCAAGGAACTCTAACCATTTGGCATGCCTCTTATTTAACTTACCTTGACCTCTTAAATATTTAAGTGACTCATGGTCACTATGGATGACAAACTCTTTGGACACTAAATAGTGTTCCCAAGTTTGTAAAGCCCTAACCAAGACATATAACTCCTTGTCATAGGTGGGGTAATTGAGGGAGGCACCTTTTAGTTTTTCACTAAAATATGCAATGGGATGTCCTCCTTGCAATAACACAGCCCCTATGCCAACTCCAGATACATCACATTCTAGCTCAAAAGTCTTTTCAAAATTTGGCAAAGCTAGTATGGGTGCATTTGTAAGTTGGTCCTTAAGAAGTTGAAATGCTTGGTCATGTTTTGAAGTTCATTCAAATAACACATCTTTTTTGACAAGCTCATTCAATGGTGAAGCAATGCTAGAGAAGTTAGGAAAAAATCTTCTATAAAAACTTGCAAGTCCATGAAAACTCCTAACTTCACTAACATTTTTAGGCTTTGGCCACTCTTGAATGGCTTTGATTTTCTCGGGGTCCACACGAACCCCATCTTTGCTTACAATGAACCCTAGGAAAACCACATGATCCACACAAAAAGTATATTTTTCAATATTTGCAAATAAGTGGTTTTCCCTAAGGATCATCAAAACTTCTCTAAGATGTCTTAAGTGATCATCTTGAGACCTACTATAGATTAAAATGTCATCAAAATAAACAACAACAAATTTCCCTATACACTCTCTCAAGACATGATTCATAAGCCTCATGAATGTACTTGGTGCATTAGTTAAACCAAAAGGCATAACTAGCCACTCATACAATCCAAATTTGGTCTTAAAAGCAGTTTTCCACTCATCACCCTCTTTGATTCTTATTTGGTGATAACCACTTTTAAGATCAATTTTAGAAAATATAGTTGCACCATGTAATTCATCAAGCATATCATCAAGTCTAGGGATTGGGTGTCTGTACTTGATTGTGATATTGTTAATGGCCCTACAATCACTACACATTCTCCATTTTCCATCTTTCTTGGGCACTAACAATACAGGCACAAAACACAGACTCAAACTCTTTTGCACCCACCCCTTATTCAATAATTCTTGAACTTGGTTCTCTATCTCCTTAGTTTCTTGGGGATTTGTCCTATAGGCTGGTCTATTGGGTAGACTTGCCCCAGGCACAAAATTAATTTGATGTTCTATACCCCTAAAAGGAGGGGATCAAAATCTTCTGTCTCCAACTCCTATCCCCAAATCCTGTCCCCCCCAATCATAAAGTGCCACGTCATTATATTTATTTTTTTTATTTTTTTTTACAGTTTTTTCTTTACATACGTAGCCTTCTTCCTCCTCCATCACTGCCGTCGCGTTCCCTCCGCCGCCGCCCACGACAAGGCTTCCAGATCGGACAGCCTCTGCCTCCACCACTGCCGCCGCGCTCCCTCCACCGCCGCCCACAACAAGGCTTCCGGATCGGACAGCCTCCGCCTCTTCCCGCCCTCCGACGCCGCCGAAACGAAGAACCCACCATGCTCGACGTACGTGATGAGGAACAGGGTCAGGTTCCACTACGGGCTCGCCCTCACCGTCTCGTACACCTCCTTCCCGAACTTTTGCCCCTCGTACACGTCGTGCGACGGGTGGTCGTCGTTCGCCGGAACTCAACCCGCTGCCACCACTCTCGCGTCACAAATGTAGCCTTCTTCCTCCTCCACCGCTGTCGCCGCGCTCCCTCCACCGCGCGGGGGCTTTCGTTTCGGCGGCGTCGGAGGGCGGGAAGAGGCGGAGGCTGTCTGATCCGGAAGCCTTGTCGTGGGCGGCGGTGGAGGGAGCGCGACGGCAGTGGTGGAGGCAGAGGCTGTCCGATCTGGAAGCCTTGTCGTGGGCGGCGACGGATGGAACGCGGCGGTAGTGATGGAAGAGGAAGAAGGCTACGTATGTAAAGAAAAAACTGTAAAAATAAAAATAAAAAATAAATATAATGACGTGGCACTTTATGATTGGGGGGACAAGATTTGGGGATAGGAATTGGAGACAGAAGATTTTGATCCAAAAGGAGGAAGGCCCTTTGGACCATCACTAGGGAATATATCATCAAATTCTTTTAATAATTGAGAAACTTCAAGAGGTAAAGAACTAGGTTCAATGCTTAAATTATGACAATTAAGCATACCTCTACAAAGAAGAAGGTAAGAAGGCTTTTCAACAATTAGGATTTGTTTTAAAGTTTCTTGTTGAACTCCTTCTATTGGAAGAGGTTTATCTTCCTTCTTCTTCTTTGAAGCTTTATGCTTCTTTTCTTCTTCTTTTTTTTTAATCAATTTTTTTTTCTTCATCTCTTTTTATTTTCATTTGTACTTGATCCTCTATCACTTGTGAAGGAGACAAAGGATGAAGTACAAACTTCTTTTCTTTATGGGTGAGTGTAGGTTTAGAGGTCTTAGAGTAGCAAAAAATAAGAAAGTGGAGGGAATGAAGCCCAATACGGCCTCCCAGAAGTTCAATACGGCCGTATTGAAGTTTCTGAGCTTCAATACGGCTGCATTGAACTCAATACGGCTGTACTGAACTTCAATACGGCCGTATTGAGGTTTTTGAACTCAATACGGCTGCACTGAACTTCAATACGGCCGTATTGAGGTTTTTGAACTTCAATACGGCCGTATTGAATTCAATACGGCCGTATTGTAGTTCAAAACTTCAATACGGACCGTATTGACCCTCATAAACCGTATTGAGCCTCATCCCTATAAATATGACGTCAATGGGACGTCATTTCACACTTTTACACGGAGTTTTGACTCCCTCCTTGAGTATTCTGGGGTTTTTGAGCAATGTTCTGCCCTAGAAATCTCTCTGGGAGTCGATCCGACGAAGTTCTGGAATTCCGAGCATTTAGCTTGGAGATTCGAACTTAGTCGAAGGGAAATCCTCCGGATTTCCATAGTTAAAATTTTTTAGGAAGGAGTGAGCGGGCTTGTAGAGCGAGGGAACGCCAAAAAGCTTCCCAGTTTTACTTGATATATAAAAAGCACGCTTCAAGAGGTCTTTTCTAAAAATCCCTTCTTTTACTGCTTTCTGATTGTACATATTTAAACTGTCATCATGTAGATAGTTAATTTATAATTGCTTAGAATAAATAGGGGTAATTTAGTAATTTCGCACTATAATTGTTAAATAATCTGTCATAGGGAACCCGAAAGGGGCGCTGTGGGGTGCTAACACCTTCCCCACGCGTAACCGACTCCCTTACCCGACTCTGGTTGTAATGGCCGAAGTCGATTTTTGAATCGATTGCCTTAAACTTCTTTTTCCAATGTTTTGAGTAAAACATTGGTGGCGACTCCATGAACCCTTCCTTTTGATGAAAACCGCTAATCCATGGAGGGTCCCGCTTGGGATTAACATGGATTGGTGAGCCTTTTAATAAAATTGCTCGTTTGACGAGGTCTCAGTTTGAGAATAAGTCATTCTAGCAATCCATATTTTTAAACAAATAAAAGAGTCCAACCATCCTTCGCGAGTGCCGAAAGCCCGTTTCGGGCCGGTGGCGACAGATGGCGACTCCACTGGGGAAGCCTCGAGAGTCAGTCCCATTTAGTGACAGATTATTTTTAACAAATAATAGTTAAAATTACTTCATTACCCCTTGCTTGTATGATAACACGTTTTATCTATTTGGCTTTAAATAACTGTTGTATGTTTAAAATTTTTGCAATTGTTTGAAATAAAAACTGCACACAAACCTTTGCACACAACAGTTCCCTCTATACCCGGGGGCATGAGTGGTAAACCATAGGAAGTGGATGTTAGTACGGCCGGTTGTCGAATGGGTCTATAGGTGCCCGTAGACCGTTGTCGGAAAAGCATCACTCAAGGTGATAACCATGAACTCGAGTCCGACAGTGCGTTGGAGCTTTCCATCGACTTACGACGAGAGGAATTGGGTCCCTATAATGGGGGCACCTTGGGGGCCTCAGACCGGTGAGAACAGTTAGATCCACCTTGAATATGCACTTTTCTGCAGGATACCCCTACCTCGTGATTCGCTCGTGACTGTTCGTGGATGAGTGAATTGTTTGTGCATTGATTATGTGAAATTGTTTGAGCATACATTGCACCTTTTAAACATACAACATTCCTTTTTAAAATAAGAATAAATAGGAATAAGAATCTTCCATTGCATGGTGTTAACATCTACCTTCATCACATTCATATAGGTAGTTTCCCTTTTCACCCAAAAAAAATACAAAAAACAAAATACCCAAAAAAAGGAAAAAAGGGTTATTTATCCAAACCAAGCAATATCATGCATCATCTTAGGGATATCTTAAAAACATGATAATGCTTAGTTGAATAAACACAATGCATGCATATTCATCGTCATCATCTCATATCATGCATTCTTATCAAAGATCATGGAGGGATCTAGGTTTACATTTCATACATCCCTCCTAGTAAATCATTAATAAACATTAATAAAAAGAAAGAATTAATCGATGCGTATGTTCAAAGAATGGATCGCACGCCGTTCGTTATCAAGTGTAAGCCAACAACCGCGCCAAGCGAACACACGTCAACTCCGTTGTTGGTAATTAAGACGAATAAAGGGGAAGGTCCGACACCGTTAAGGATCACTACTCCAAGGCCTTTTCCCTACGAATCGAATAAGGCTGTGCCGTGGATATACGACATCCATTTTTCTGCCGACAGCGATATCTCTAACATCGCTGGACTTGGGGGCATGACTAGGAGTGGCAGGATCTACACTCCCGAAGATCTTCATGATAAAGCCCCCAAGAATAAAGAAAAAGAAGAAAAGAAAACCGAGGAAAAAGAATCTGAGGAGGAGACAGACGAGCTGTTAAAGTTTATCCGACAGAGCGAGTACTCCATCGTGGATCAACTTCATAGGACGCCAGCAAAGATTACGCTGTTGTCGTTGATCCTAAGTTCCGAACCGCATCGGCAAGCTCTGTCGAAAGTCTTGAACGAGGCATATGTGTCGCACACTATCTCCCAAGACAAGTTTGAGGGGATTGTTAGTCACATCACGGCTAGTGATCACCTCACTTTCACCGATGAAGAGATCCCCTCCGAGGGATCAAATCACAACAAGCCCTTGCACATCTCTGTAAAGTTCAAGGAGTATCACATCGCAAAAGTCTTGGTAGACAACGGATCTTCCTTGAATGTGATGCCCAAAAGAACGCTTGATCAAGTGGCAATCAAGGGAGTCCAAATGCGCCCGAGCAACATGATCGTTCGAGCTTTCGACGGCTCTAAAAGAGAAGTGGTGGGAGAAATCAGTCTTCCAATCCAAATTGGGCCCACTATCTTTAATGTCGAATTTCAAGTAATGGATATTACTCCCGCATACAGCTGTCTCCTCGGCCGACCTTGGATTCATGATGCGAAAGCTGTACCCTCTACGCTCCACCAGAAAGTCAAATTCATAGTGGATGACAAACTGGTGACCGTACAAGCTGAAGATGACATACTCATCAGCAAGCCATCCACCATACCTTACGTGGATGCAGCAGAGGAAGCTTTAGAAACCGCCTTCCAAGCATTGGAGATCGCCAATGTTGAAACGTTTCCCCGAGAAATGAAGAAGGTAGCCTCCATGCTCACCAAGAACGGATACTTGCCAGGACAAGGATTAGGTAAGGACTCCCAAGGAATCCCGGAGCTACCCATTATCAAGGATAATCCGGGGAAACAAGGGTTAGGATACAACCCTTATAAAGATCAAAGGACGAAGAGAAACCAAGATCCTTCTCGACGTTCTTTAAGCCAGATCTTTAGGAAGGCCAGTTCACAAGCGTTAAGGCCGGTCGTCGTCGTCAAGTGTTTTTCTCCTTCCGATAGGGATGTATAGACCTGATGACTATTAGAGATTACTCCTCGGGGACAGCCCGACCCCCGAGCCTCGATAGGGCACATGTTTCCATTATGATTATAATAAAATCATTCTTTATTAATTCTTTATTGCTTCTTTTCTTGCTTGCAATAAAATTCTAGACCGCATTATTTAACCCTGTTTGAATGAACATAAGTGAGGTTAAAATCGTCTTAATAATCAATAAACCCGCATCATTTTTATGTGGAAATGTGCATGACAGCTTGGAGCACCTTTTCTTGGCCTCAATAAGTGCCATCATGGATAAAGAAATCCTAAAGATAATAAGCTCGGCAGGAAACCCAAAAAGGGGACTGCGTAAAAATAAGAGCAAAAGACCCGCTAGGAATCCCACAAAAGGGTGACCTAGGCAAAAGTTAGGGTTACAAAATGAAGACAAAAGCCCGCTAAGACATCACAAAGGGGTGTTTTAGGCAAAAGTTAGGGCCGTCAAAAAAGAAAAACAAAATAAATCCATGATGGTACCATCAATTGAATTCAACAAGGGGCTCAAGAAAAGCTATCCAAGTTGTCAAAGCACAATCATTAATAACAAAGATGTGCTTAACTTCATAAGTGTTTAATCGAACAAGCCTAAACACTTAAGCCTACCATTGGCCAGCCATTCTTACAAAAACAATTTTTCAAAATAAAAATAAATCCCCTCTAAAACACAAACTTTCGAAAAAAATATCCTTTCCTTCTTTTCTCTCTTGTCCCAAACGATTTTTGAATAATCTAGTGGAAACATGGAGATATAGTAGTCAATAGGAGGGTTGACACATCTTCTAAAGGAAAGGAAAATCATTTGGTTGATGACACCAAATCTCAATATAACATGCATCATTCCTCGGTTACAGAAATCGGCAGCACACAGCCCGTCTAGAGGAATGGCAAAAATCCAAACAGAGAAACGCATCGGTTAATTCTTTTGAAAAGTGAATCAAATAGAATTAGGTGCATCATACTGCATACATGCATACAGATGATAGGTGTAATGGAAGATCACTTATTCTTTGTTTATTGAAAAAAACAAAAAATATAAACTTCAGAAAAAAAAAAAAAAACAATGCGCCCGTATCATGTTCAGTACACCCGTACTAAAAACAGGGTTATGAACAAATTTTCAACTCAGTACGGGCGTACTGAAATAGATATGGCTGTATTGGCCACAAAGAAATATTCAAAGACCTCATCATGAGGCAATTGCATAAAATAGAAAAAATAGAAAATTGCTTGTGTATGACAGCAGTCAACAAAAAGCCGAAAACGAAAAAAGGCAAGGATACAAACGATACTCCTCAGTTTGTACAAAATAACTGAGCCTGGAGAGGCTTGCTGAAACAATACTCATACAGAATAACTGAGCCTGGAGAGGCTTGCCGAAATAATACTCCCACAGAATAATTGAGCCTGGAGAGGCTCGCCGAAATAATACTCTATCAGAATAATTGAGCCTGGAGAGGCTTGTCGAAATAATAATCTCTCAGAATAATTGAGCCTGGAGAGGCTCGCCGAAATAATACTCTCTCAGAATAACTGAGCCTGGAGAGGCTCGCCGAAATAATACTCTCTCAGAATAATTGAGCCTGGAGAGGCTCGCCGAAATAATACTCTCTCAGAATAACTGAGCCTGAAGAGGCTTGCCAAAATAATACTCCTCAGAGACATTTCTGTACAGAAAAAGCCAAAACCAACAAAAAAGGCAAAAAAATACAGAAAAAGCCAAAATCAACAAAAAACACAGAAAAAGCCAAAATCAACAAAAAAGGCAAAAACACAGAAAAAGCCAAAATCAACAAAAAGGGCAAAATACAGAAAATCCAACAAATTATACAGAATAACTGAGCCTGGAGAGGCTTGCCAAAATAATACTCTCCAAAAAACATCTCAGCTTGCATTCTTGGGCTGAACAAGAAAAGCAATTCATCGTACAGAATAACTGAGCCTGGAGAGGCTTGCCGAAATAATACTCATACAGAATAACTGAGCCTGGAGAGGCTTGCCGAAATAATACTCCCACAGAATAACTGAGCCTGGAGAGGCTTGCTGAAATAATACTCCCACAAAATAACTGAGCCTGGAGAGGCTTGCTGAAATAATACTCCCACAAAATAATTAAGCCTGGAGAGGCTTGCCGAAATAATACTCTCCAAAAGACGTCTCAGCTCGCATTCTCGGGCTGAACAAAAATCCAATTCATCATACAGAATAATTGAGCCTGGAGAGGCTTGCTGAAATAATACTCCCCAACCGTACAGAATAAATGAGCCTGGAGAGGCTCGCCGAAATAATACTCTATCAGAATAATTGAGCTTGGAGAGGCTCGCAGAAATAATACTCCCCAGAGATATCTCAGCTTCCACTCACGGGCCAAATTCCCCAGTGAAAGCTATCAAACCAAGATCAGCAAAATTCCCCAAGGGAGGCTTGATCATCTAAACAGAATATCCAAGTCGAAAGGACTTAAACTTCCTCAGTGGAAGGTAGCTTTCCAAACGAAGAGTGAAGCTAAGCCTGAAGAGGCTTTCTAAATAATACTCTGGGATACATAAGAACTTCAAATCCCCAGTCGCCTACACAAGAGGCACTCCTTCAAAAAAAAAAGGAAAATCAAAAATCCAAAATAATCATTCCCCAAGTGGAATCCGGCTCTCAGCCAATCATTGAATGTCAAGCTGATACGCCTAACAGAAGAGGCCAATTACAACCAATGACAAAATCCCCTAGCGGATAACAGCCTACACAGAGGCAACAAAATCCAAAAATCAAAAAGAGTCACCCGAATAAGGATAACCGGGATACTCCACCAACGTCGAAAGGACGTCAGCCAATCATAAGGCACCGCTCATCTCAGAAAGAGCATCTTCGTGTCTACACCCCAGGGAAACAGAAATTCCTCAATGGGCACCAACTATGCAAAAGAAAAGTTGGGACATAAGAACCTATGAGTAACTGCACATCCCCTAGACGGATCCCTGCGTTATCCAGCCCTCAGTGGCACAAAAATAAAAAACAATCGTCAAAGCAGCATCGTGGACTGTGGAGACAAAATCATCACGACAAAATCCCCCAGCGGATAATAGCCTACACAGAGGCTACAAAAATCAGAAAATCAAAAGAGACACCCGAATAAAGACAACCGGGATACTCCACTTACGTCAAAAGGACGTCAGCCAAACATAAGGCATCGCTCAACTCAGAGAGAGAGTATCTGTGTCTACACCCCAAGGAGTCAGAAATTCCCCATGGGTACCAACAATGCAATGCAAGTTGGGGCACAGGAACCTATGAATGACTGCACATCCCCTAGACGGATCCCTGCGTTATCCAGCCCTCAGCGGCACAAAATCAGAAAAACCGTCGAAGCAGCATCGTGGACTGTGGAGACAAAAATCATCTCAAAACCCTGGAGAGGGTAAACTCACACTGCCGAATGTTAAGAGGCAGGGCCTGGAGAGGCGATACTCAACTGCCGAATGTTAAGAGGCAGGGCCTGGAGAGGCGGTACTCAACTGCTGAATGTTAAGAGGCAGGGCTTGGAGAGGCAATACTCAACTGCTGAATGTTAAGAGGCAGGGCCTGGAGAGGCGACACTCAACTACCTCATGTTAAGAGGCAGGGCCTGGAGAGGCGGTACTCAACCATCAGCGTCGTCAAAGGCACGTTGGTGTTCAACTTCCGGCTCGGGCGTCGAGTGAAGTTGACCCTGGAGAGGGTAAACTTAGCTGCCTAGGTCGTCAGAAACAACCGAAGCAGAGACTGGAGAGGCGGTACTCAATCATCAGTGATGTTAACACTGGTGTCTAGCTTTCGGCTCGGGCGTCGAGTGAGGCTAGGCCTGGAGAGGCGGTACTCAACCATCAGCGTCATCAGAGGCACGTTGGTGTTCAACTTCCAGCTCGGGCATCGAGTGAAGTTGACCCTGGAGAGGGTAAACTTAGCTGCCTAGGTCGTCAGAAACAACCGAAGCAGAGCCTGGAGAGGCAGTACTCAATCATCGGTGATGTTAACACTGGTGTCTAGCTTCCGGCTCGGGCGTCGAGTGAGGCTAGGCCTGGAGAGGCGGTACTCAACCATCAGCGTCGTCAGAGGCACGTTGGTGTTCAACTTCCGGCTCGGGCGTCGAGTGAAGTTGACCCTGGAGAGGGTAAACTTAGCTACCGAGGTTGTCAGAAGCGCCGAGGTATGCAACAACCTGGAGAGGCTACTCAACAATTTTCCACCGGAAGACGCTACAAGTCAGAAGGTTGGCACATCACCCGGACAATTGGGTCAACTCCTTTACTTGTCAGCCGGTACACCAAAAGGTCGTCCGACTAAGTAAAGGGGGGGCAGCTGTAGACCCCTAAAATTGTCCGGGTCGGAAATAAGACTCGAAGACTCTCGAAGATCAAAGGAAAGTCACCCGGAAGGACTCCTGGAAGACCCTGGAAGACCCTAGGATGACAATCTGTAGGTTTAGAGGTCTTAGAGTAGCAAAAAATAAGAAAGTGGAGGGAATGAAGCCCAATACGGCCTCCCAGAAGTTCAATACGGCCGTATTGAAGTTTCTGAGCTTCAATACGGCTGCATTGAACTCAATACGGCTGTACTGAACTTCAATACGGCCGTATTGAGGTTTTTGAACTCAATACGGCTGCACTGAACTTCAATACGGCCGTATTGAGGTTTTTGAACTTCAATACAGCCGTATTGAATTCAATACGGCCGTATTGTAGTTCAAAACTTCAATACGGACCGTATTGACCCTCATAAACCGTATTGAGCCTCATCCCTATAAATATGACGTCAATGGGACGTCATTTCACACTTTTACACGGAGTTTTGACTCCCTCCTTGAGTATTCTGGGGTTTTTGAGCAGTGTTCTGCCCTAGAAATCTCTCTGGGAGTCGATCCGACGAAGTTCTGGAATTCCGAGCATTTAGCTTGGAGATTCGAACTTAGTCGAAGGGAAATCCTCCGGATTTCCATAGTTAAAATTTTTTAGGAAGGAGTGAGCGGGCTTGTAGAGCGAGGGAACGCCAAAAAGCTTCCCAGTTTTACTTGATATATAAAAAGCACGCTTCAAGAGGTCTTTTCTAAAAATCCCTTCTTTTACTGCTTTCTGATTGTACATATTTAAACTGTCATCATGTAGATAGTTAATTTATAATTGCTTAGAATAAATAGGGGTAATTTAGTAATTTCGCACTATAATTGTTAAATAATCTGTCATAGGGAACCCGAAAGGGGCGCTGTGGGGTGCTAACACCTTCCCCACGCGTAACCGACTCCCTTACCCGACTCTGGTTGTAATGGCCGAAGTCGATTTTTGAATCGATTGCCTTAAACTTCTTTTTCCAATGTTTTGAGTAAAACATTGGTGGCGACTCCATGAACCCTTCCTTTTGATGAAAACCGCTAATCCATGGAGGGTCCCGCTTGGGATTAACATGGATTGGTGAGCCTTTTAATAAAATTGCTCGTTTGACGAGGTCTCAGTTTGAGAATAAGTCATTCTAGCAATCCATATTTTTAAACAAATAAAAGAGTCCAACCATCCTTCGCGAGTGCCGAAAGCCCGTTTCGGGCCGGTGGCGACAGGCCTTCCCAACAAAATATGGCAAGCTTCCATTGGAACTATGTCACAAACCACTTGATCTTCATAGTTACCAATAGAGAACTTGACTTTCACTTGTTTATCTACATTGATATCCCCATCTTCATTAATCCAATGAAGTTGATATGGTTTCGGATGAGGAATAGGAGTAAAATTAAGCTTCTCCACCAACCTTGTGCTACAACAATTACAACAAGACCCGTTATCCACAATGAGAGAACAAGCATTATAAAAAACTTTACACCTTGTATGAAAAATATTCTCTCTTTGTGAAAGGTGAGACTCATGAGGTTGGCTTCCTAGAAGCCTTCTAATCATAAGAAGTTGACCATCATAAGGATATGCACTTTCAATTGGATGATCTTCCTCACTTGATTCATTATCACTTGAAGTGGTAGAACTAGATTCATCAACACTACTATAAATGTCTTGTCCTCTCAAAATCATCACCTTTTTAGTGGGGCATTGAGAAGTTATGTGGCTTCTCCCAAGATATTTAAAGCATTTGATGTCACTAGTCTTACTACTAGAAGTGACAACATTTTTATTTTTCTCTTTTTCTTTTTCATTTTCTTTTTCTTGACCCTTGCTAAATTTCTTAGAGGATTCATATTGACCCTCCCTCTTGTAGTCCTTTTTGATATATGAGCTAGATTGAGTTTTGCCTTTGAAAGAACTTTTTCTTAAATTTTGTTGTTCCACCCTTATACAAAGTTGGACCAAATCATCAAGGTCCCTATAAGGGAGTAACTCAACTCTATCTCTTATATCAAAATTTAGACCACTCAAAAATCTAGCAATGGTCAATCTTTCTTCTTCCCTAATCCCAACCCTCATGAGATATAACTCCATTTTCTGTCTATACTCCACCACACTCATGTTCTTTTGTTGGAGTCTTTGGAGCTTATCCATAAGCTCCCTACTATAATAAGAAGGTATATGTCTTCTTCTCATAGCACTCCTCAACTCATTCCAATAAATGATTGGAGGGTCATTGTGAAGTCTTCTCTCTCTCTCCAAGGATGTCCACCAATACATGGCTTGTCCTTGGAAAGCTAAGGTGGCCAAGGGAACCTTTCTTTCCTCACCTACTTTATGACAAGTGAAGATTTACTCCACTTTCATTTCCCAATCTAAGTAGGCATCCACATTTTCTTTCCCATGAAAGTAAGGGAGATCAACCCTTGATTCCCTCACTTTGGTTTCCTTAATGACTCTCCTAGGTTTAGGTTGATAGTATGCATCCATATTCAAACTACCATCATTCTCTTGGCTTTGAGAGTCATTGGAACTCTTGGTTGAGCTCCTTGAAGAACTTTTTTGACCTTTACTTTTATTGATTTTTTCAAAAGTTTTTTTTCTTGTTGCTTAATTCTATTTATCTCCTCCTCGAGAGCAATAAGTTGTACTTCTCTTTCAATCTTTTCTTTTTCTTTTTGAAGTACCTCTTGTTGCTTCCAAAGTTTTAGTGCTTCAACCTCCTTAACTATTCTTTTAAAACTTTTAGGAGATTCAAATTCACTATTACTTTGAGAAGTATGACTCATGATTAAGCAATAAGAATTTTTATATGCTATGCAAAAGATATAAAATGTTTTTGTAATTTTCTAGGAACAAAAATAGAACTTGGAAGTCTAAGTGTACAAGTTGCACTATCAAGGGAGGTGAGCTACTAAGAGTCACTTAATAACCAAGCCTTTTCAAGTGGAAATCACTAAACTCCTTTGTGGTATCTTTGATTCCCCAAAACTTTTCACAAAAATTTTTGTATGCTTTTTCACAAATTTGTTTTTGAAACTTATCTAAACATGAACAATTAAAAGCTACACAATACTAGACGTTTCAAGGCAGCAAAGTAAACACAATTAAGGTCAAACAACTTAAAGGAAGCAAGAGTAAGCAACTAGTCGGATAACCTTAAGTGGAAGCTTGAAACATATGAAATTTCCAAGCCACTTCCACTAGTACTACACGTGAGTAGGCTACCAAGGAGTTAGATATACCTGACCAGCTTCTTAATACTCCCTCCAAGATTTATGGTGCCACATGCATGCATTTATGAGTCGAGTCCATGACATCATTGCATGATAAATGAGTGTGCATGTGATATTGATTGTGTATGTGTGTTATTTACATGTGACTTATGTTTTTTTGTGTGTGTGTCCTATCTAACCTTTATTTCTACACCTGAAACCAAGTGAGATATTTCTCACTCCCTAGTTTTTCTTTGTATGTGTTTAAATTGTGTTGCAGGTGATCATCAGTATAAGGATGTTGGTGATGAGGCTTAGGCTTTAATTGGGCATGCCCTGATAGGATATGTGACATCGAGGCTTAGCTAGGTTTAGCATTGGAGTTTCATTACTATTATTGTGTTTTGGAAAGATTGATATTTTATTTTGTTATCATTTCTGCATTGGACTATGATTTGCGAAATATGAATGTGAACTCTCTATCTATGTGTTTTGAAACCTTATTTTTAAGAAAGTTTTATTTACTCAAGAATGTACTTTATATTTATTGTGTATTATGTACGTGAGGTAGATGGTGTCACACTACATGTTTAGAGCTACTTCAAATACTTATCAAGAATCAAATTTTAACTGCTTTATATCAGATCATAAATCCATAGCCATATCACATAAGAAAATTCATTCTTGTACCTCCTCATCTAAGTGGCTCAAAATCCTAAACTCACAATATTGAGGCAAATACTGGTAAGCCATTTTATCACAATACCCTAATGGTAGTAAAATGCCTATCAACTAAATTTCATAGTGCAACAAAAGGGACACAGATGAAACATAGGCACTAGGGCAAAGCACA
Organism: Cajanus cajan; assembly: GCF_000230855.2. Lineage (NCBI taxonomy): Eukaryota > Viridiplantae > Streptophyta > Magnoliopsida > Fabales > Fabaceae > Cajanus > Cajanus cajan. The sequence goes on from NC_138525.1 coordinate 48,377,328, forward strand.
CGAAACACGTACCTCAATAGAGTGAACACAAATAAAGATGGAACACAAACATGAAGATTAGAGTCATGAGAGAGGGAGATCGCCAGAGTTACACTGTTGGAGGCACGAGATAGACGATAATGTAGGCGCGAGAAAGATGATCGCCATTGCTAGAAGCGTGAGAGAGACGATCACCACTACTAGAAGCACTAGAGAGATGAGAGTGGAGGCACGAGATACAAAAGGGGAACATGTTTCATTCATTTGATGATACTACTTTTAAGATTGGTTATTTAAGAATTGATTTTGTATGTAGTATACAAAATTGATTCTTAAATAACCAATCTTAAAAGTAGTATTAAGACAAACCTTTTAAGATCGGGTATAAAAGAACCGATTTTGTATACTACATACAAAATTAGTTCTTAAATAACCGATTTTAAAAGTAGTATCAGACAAACCTTTTAAGATCGGGTATATAAGAACCAACCTTAAAAGCATTCTTAAGATCAATTAAAACTTAATCGATCTTAAAAATGGTGACATTATTTACAAAAATGTCACTACGTCACTTTTAAGATCAGTTCTCTCTTAATCGATTTTAAAACTCCAATTTTAAAATTAATTTTTGCACTAGTGTCATTATCTTCAATGTCATTTTGTCATATTATATTGCTTGTTTGAATAATAATTAATTGGATAAATTAGGCATTATACCAATCTTTGTGGGAGTGAGACATGTATTTATTAATTTATTACCCATAAAACTAGTATATCTTTCTATTCTTTTATCATGCATAATGATTATGGTTGTTAGTGTAAATTGTAACACTGTATCTAGGGTGAATTGAGTGAGTTGTGAGAGTTTTTGGGCAAAGATTTAGTTGACCTTGAGGGGAGACAATATATAAGGTTTTTGTTGAGAATTGAGTCTCACAAACACATTTCTCCATATTTTAGAGAGAGGTACTATAGGCATGTGCATTATTTTTTCTCTCTGAACCTTATTTTCATTGGATGATTCTTTCCTCAGAATCCCTAATCCTTTCTTGTATGTCTTAATTCAGGTTCTTGAAGCTTAAATCTAGTTTATAGTTGTACAAAGCTCTTCGAAGAACTCAAATTCCTTATTCTCTTCCTTTTCCTCATTTCTTCATCTTAGTGACTAGGAATTGAGGTAAAGGAAGTTAGGATGAACTGATTGGTTGATTTGATGAATAATGTTGTTGTTTTCATCAAATATGACTATGTATGTGGTTGAAATCAAATTGAATGGTGAAGGGAAAAAAGGATTTTTGGTGTTTTTGAGTGTTGAGGTGAATTTTGGTGATTGATCATACACGATGTTGCATGTTAAAATTGGTCTTGGATTTGAGTGGTTTGAAGTATCTATATACTTATTTACATGTTACATGTTGGAGATTTCTGGATTTTAGGTGGATTAAGACAATTTTTTCAAGTCTGCATTCATAAATTTTTTATATCACGTCGGGTGCACTTTTGTGGCACCAAACACAGTTCTAACTAGAGGTCTCTGTCTTGTTCGCATTGAGTCTAGGATCGGTGGCACCAAGTATGAGGAGAGAGACTCGTTTTGGATTGGAATGCCAACGAGTGTGGTTTAAATAGCGTCAAACATGATAGCATAGGAAGGTCTCTAACTTGGTGACACTGAACTCCAATTGGGTGACACCAAACATGATCAAGGCAAATGCTCCTTGCTTGGATGGCCTCAAACATCACTAAGATGACGATGGGTGTCAAGCAGAGGCTTTTTTCCTAATATGAAGTCAGGCGTGAGTTTTGTCACATTTGGAATGAGGTATGAGGGGGTCTCTACCTCATACACGTTGGGTGTGGTTTTGATGATGTTGAGCGTTGGTGAGGCAAAAAGTTCCCTGCCATGATGGCGTTGAATGCAAGGTATGTTGCGTCGGGCACAGGATGCCTAGATGGTGAGTGTATTTTGCAATGTTGTATGATGAACTTGAGTAGATGTGTGAGTTTTATTGCATGTTGTCTGAAGTATGAAAATTGTAGTTCTATGTATGTTGATTAGATATGACATATGTAGTAGATGTTTGTATGGTGTTGGATGATGATGAACATATGTATGATGTATATACGTATGATGTTGTTGATCTCTATATGCATTGACTAGATATAATGTATATAGATGATGTTATGTGAGGTGTGGATGTTGAGAATGCGGTATGACATTAAGGCATGCTGGTTAACTTAGGACTTGAGGAAAGAAAATGTTTTTGAAAACTGAAGATTCTTCATAAGGAATCTTGGGGTGATGTTCAGGTAGGCCACTATTGGAAAACCCTCCATGAGTATGTGTGTCTTTTGAAGTCGATTTTGAGGCATGCTAAGTCTCCTTTAGGTCCTTAGCTAGTGATTGAGTAAGGTAGAAGGTTAAGGGCTACAACCCTTAGCCAAGTACCTGGAAAGGTTGTGTGGTTCCTTGAGAATAATCTATAAGCGAATTTCATATGTGACTTGGTAATGCATGCTTAGGTCGTGATAAACATATATTTAGTTTTGCATAACGGTGGAACCAGACTTTTCTAATGTAAGTGATAAAACTCGAGAAATTAGAGCAAAGATTATTGTCCCATTTTGTTGTGATTGAGTTGGCACTTCAAGTGCGAAAATAATTGGGTTAGTTCGGTAGGGTGGAGTCACTTAGATTGCTCGTGTTGTTAAGAAATTTTCGTAGCTGATTGCGTGACAACACATTAGTTAAAGTGTACGCATATGATGTATGTTGTGGTGTGTTCAAATGCATTGTTAGATGTCTTGTTTAACATGGTTTGGATTAGATATATGTTAGCTTTAAAGTGTTTACCTTTCATATATGTTTTTGGTATGATGTTGTATGATATAAAATTATTTTATATGCTTACATATTTTTAAACTCTACCTTACCATTTTGTTTCTATGTGGTTTGGACTGCGATGATCATACATTATATGGTGACAGGCAGAGGGACTTTTGTTGGTGTTGGTGCTACTTTATGTAGCCGATATAGGTGTGCTAAACCAACACTAGGTTATATAGTTTACCGTTGGATTATTGTATATACATGTATATGATTTATATCAGTATAATGGTTGCACTTTTATACTCAAATTATATATATGTCCATATATCTATTAGTTAAACTCTTGTAATTCTAGTAGACTAATTTTTGCTACTAATAGTTATTCTATATAGTGTAGTGACCGTGATGGATCGTTACATAACTTTGTTATGACTCTTAATTGTTAACATATTCTTTCCCTGTTACATTGTTATTTTTCTCTCCTTAAGTTTCATAATCATCATAATCATGGACATAAAAACATAAAGATCTTTTATTAATTATTATTTTAAATAGTGTAACAATTGAGTTGATAATCATATTCTTTTCTTAATTTGTTGTTATTTTGTGTAACGTCTCATTTAAAAATAATAATAATCTAGAGTAATATGAGGAGGAATTCACTCACTTAATAACTCATATTTTATATTGAATTTTAATGATTCAACCATTAAATTATTATTTTTGTATAAATTAAGTTTGCAAATTTTAAAAAAATTTGAAAACTATTTGATATTTTATTTTATTAATTCAAATTGATGGATAATCATAAATTTGAATTAATAAATTGAAGTATCAAATAATTTTTAATTTTTAAAAAACTTATAGACTTAATTTATGCATTAAGAATTTTTAATTCAACGATTAGATCATTAAAATTTGATGTATAACATGAATTATTGCGTGAAATATGTTTATGTAAACTTATATTTTTTTTATTAAATTACACTGATGACACCAAAATTCGAACCTAGAACTTTGTGCTTATTATCTAACCTTCCATCATTAAATGAATCATATTAGTTCATTGACTTACTTTAAAAATAGGTGAATATTTTTTTTTCATTCTCTCTCTAATTTATTTATTTTAAATTAACAAAATAAAAAATAACAATAAATATTAAGTAAAATAATAATAATATTTTTGATTTATTATTTTCTAAACTAAATAATCTCTTAAAAAATTATCTTATATTTTGTTTTATTTATTTTCTATCAAACAATTTTATTTTTACTTTATTTCTTATCCACCTTTTTTCCTCTATTTTTATCATCTTTATTAAATACTATATTAGTTATTGCATAAAAGAAAACATGTTATATTCATTATTTTCTTCTTACATATCGAAACTTGAGAGACTTAAAAAACGTAAGCACATAACATGTGAAATAGCAACTTATAAACACGTATATCAAATTTTTTTATAAGTAGCCTAAAATAAACTCCGTACCTATATGTATTTTTTAAAAAATAAAAAATAAATAAAAAGTGAGTAGTTGATTAACAATAAAAAAAAAAAAGTTAGAGTAATTTTTGAATAATTGTAATTATGTGAGTAGTTTTGAAAAATCGTAGAGAGAGAAAAAAAAATAATTTAAGAAATAGATATAAAGATAATATGTACACAAAAGTGATAATCCTTTATTAATGTACGTAATAATAAAATTCAGTATAAATGTTAAGTTATGTATTTATAATATATATATATATATATATATATATATATATATTAAAGACAATATATATCTTTTATGAGTGGTAATTTTGTTCGATGTAAATAAGATTATATGAATAATAATTTTTAATTTTAAATATTTAATACAATTATATACTTAAAAATTAAAATTTATATTTAATATCAATGTCAGTTAAGTTGCATATAATTTAAAAGTAATTAAATTTTTTTTATTAAAAATAGTTTAACATATAAATTTAACAGATTTTTTTTGTACAAATTTAAATTTATTTTTTTAAAATAAATAATTTTTTTAAAAAGATTAAATTAAATTTTTAATTAAGTAAATTGGACTTTAAATAAATTAAATTAAAAATATTTATTTAAAATTTAACCTATTTTCATCATTAACTTCTGTATTTGATAAAAAAAAAATTTACATTAGACTGAATTTAGATTTGAAAATAGAAAGTGAATAAAGGAAAAAAAAATATCATTGGGTGGTGGGATTAATAAAAGCAGAAAACGGCATCGTTTGTGATGTGTGTGAGTGTGTGTGTGTGTCTTTCTGTGTGTCTTGTTCAGTTTTGCGCACAAAAAGTACGAATTTTCTCATTTGCTCAGATATAGAGCAACCCCAGAGGCAAACAGCACCTCCCAAGATCCGATCAGATCCATTCAACCCTTCTCTCTTCACTCTCCCTCTCATCAATTTCCTTACACACCCCTTCAATTTCCCCCCACACCACTTTCCCACCCCATTTCCTCTCTCTCCGGTTAGGGTTTCTTCAATTCCGCCTCCAAATGCGCTAGATCCAGACCCAGGGTTCGCCAACTTCGAGTGCATGAAGCTTTGGTGCTGTCTCTGCTTCACTGACCCAGAAGACCAAGACCGCCACCTTATGAAGGAGGACGACTTTTTCGGAAACGACGCCGTCGTTTCCGCCGTTTCCGACGACCAATTCGCCATGCCCCAGACCTTCCCTCTCCGCTCCGACGCCGAGAGCAGCTCCGCCGCCGCCTGTCCGGACACCGCCGCCGCCGACACCCGCGATTTGAGCCACAAACGCGCCAAGTTCTACGCCGATTTCGAGTGAGTTTCGCGGAAACTGGGGCGCGTGTGTTGTAGTAGTAGGAGTGTGTTCGTTCTTGTAAAGATTATGATGGTTCTGCAATGCATTGTTTGCGGATGTTCTCTTCCACGTGCCGTGTGAGCGCGTGAATGTTTGAGTCGTGTCGTAGGAGTGTGTGCATTGTGTAAGAGAAATGCAACAAGCACACTCTTTTTTAACGCATTCTCCTCCCAGTGATGACGTGTCAGTTCAGCTCATTCTTATTTCTTCAGTTCTATTGTGTTCATTGTTGCGAGCTTTGATGCTGTGCTCTTTAAAACTCTAAACTTTTGTAAAGGGTTCCCGGGTTTTCAGCGACGATTGATTGTGGTTTTTGTCTTTTTTTGCAGGGAGCATCACTTTTCAAAGCTTAATGCCGGGAAATGCGGTTCTTCTAATGAATATGGTGATTATGACTATATTAAGGGCTCTCTTCGGCCCAACGGCGATACTTGTTATGAAGCTTTTGCATTGATGGGTGCGGGTGAGGAGAGTAGCTTTGATTCTAGCATTGTGAAAGACGGTGAAGGAGGTGATAGTGATCTCTCGAAAGTGGAAGATGTAGAGGTCAGAATGGATCTCACCGATGACTTGTTGCATATGGTAAGCCACGTGGAAAAAATCGTTTCTGTGATGTTTCTTTCTCTCTTAAGTGAATTTAGCTTCTTGTGATACCTGACTATGATTTTTGAATTCACCCTTTTCTGGTATGTTTTTACCTTTATTATTATTATTATTATTATTATCTCTTACGTCTACTTTTGCTACCTATGAAATTTAGGTTTTCTCGTTTTTGGATCATCCCAATCTTTGTAAGGCTGCCAGAGTTTGTAAGCAGTGGCGTGGTGCTAGTGCTCATGAAGATTTCTGGAAGAGTTTGAATTTTGAGGATAGGAACATATCTGTTGAACAATGTGAGCCTATATAGGATTTAGTAAGCTGTTGTTTATGTTTATCTTTTTTGGTTGTTTTATTGTTGTGGCCTGTGGGTGAGTATTATGACTTAAACACGAGGAAAACCCAACCCAAAAGATTAGCTCATTAGGTAGGAGAGTTTAGTGGCTTAACCACATCAAACTCTTTATTTTACTCAATGTGGGACTCCTAACTGTGAGCCTTTTTCTAGGATAAGCATAGTTATCAAACCTAGATAGTGTGAAATAACTAACCCCAAAATCCTTAAATGCTTTACCAGGATGGCTGCTTTACCTAGATTATAGATCCAACAGAAATAATTTATTTTATACACATAAATTATAAAAATTTTAAAAAACCGAAATTAAAGCTACATTCTTTGTTCATAAGTTGTAGTAGAAAGTAGCGAGTTGAGATGCAGAACAGAGGGTGAAAAAACAAAAAAGGAGAATGACACCTGCAAGCTTCAACAGAGTGTGCCATGGATGATGACAATTAGTGGTCTCACGCTCGTGAGGGTGGACAGTGAACGAGATCAACTAAGGCTTGCTTTAAATGTGAAGGAGGCTTTCCAATTTTTCTGATGCCAAATATGTTGGGAAAACAACAAAAGTATTAAAAATATTGGTTTTGAGAAGTCAGAAAATCGGGGCAAAATTGAGTTGCTTTAAATTTGTAATGACATCCAGCTGCAACATGCTGCAAGGGTGCTATTGCACTGTTATAGACATGCCTGAGAACTGCAAGTAGAAGTCCTTTAATTTAACTTTTTGTTGGTAAATGTGCTTATTAAAACTCTGAATTTTCAGTCGAGGACATGTGTAGGCGTTATCCTAATGCCACATCAATGAGCATATCTGGTTCTGGTATTTACTTGCTTGTCATGAAGGCCATCTCTTCATTAAGGTAGATATTTTATGCAGTATTGCAGTCAATCAAGTTTTATCTTGGACTCCGGCTGATTTATATCATCATTTTCAGGAATCTAGAGGTTCTAACATTGGGAAGAGGACAAATAGCTGATACTTTTTTCCATGCTTTAGCCGATTGTTGTATGTTAAAAAATTTGAATATCAATGATTCTACACTAGGCAATGGCATCCAGGAGATAACAATTAATCATGACAGATTGTGTCATCTTCAATTAACAAAATGCCGTGCGATGCGAATAGCAGTCAGGTAAATATGCTTTGTGGTTTAACTGACATTTAGTTATCACTTTGCAGATCAATTAAATTGTGATTGTTTATTCTTTTTCAGGTGCCCACAACTTGAAACTATGTCGTTGAAGCGTAGTAACATGGCACAGGTTGTGCTTAATTGTCCTCTTCTGCAAGAGCTTGATATAGGCTCATGCCACAAACTTCCCGACGCTGCAATACGTGCTGCTGCAACTTCATGCCCTCAACTTGTCTCACTGGACATGTCAAATTGTTCATGTGTCAGTGATGAAACTCTACGTGAAATAGCTTTGAGTTGTGCTAACCTTAGTTTTCTTGACGCATCATACTGCCCAAACATATCTTTGGAGGTGTGCTTTAGAGTCTTTTATCACTTAAGCATCTATAGATTAAATAATAGTATCTGACCTTGTTTGACACGGATACTCTCTTTTTTGTTTTATCTTTGAAGTCTGTTAGACTGCCGATGTTGACAGTTCTAAAGCTTCATAGTTGTGAGGGCATTACTTCTGCGTCAATGGCTGCAATAGCTCACAGTTATATGTTGGAGGTATGTTATTTGTCTAAGATACTAGAAATTAGTATGTCTCTGAATTACTGATTATAGACTTCTAGGATGAATAATTGGTGCCACTGCTACTGCAGGTTTTGGAGCTTGACAATTGCAGTCTGTTGACTTCAGTGTCTTTGGATCTTCCCCGTCTGTGTACTATTAGATTGGTACACTGTCGCAAGTATGTTTCTGCTCATTCTTCTTCCTCCCTGAAAAACATTGTAATTACAATATTATATTATTTGTCTCTGCCTTTCTGTGTTGCTCTTTACTTGTTTAATTCCACACCCTATCCCTGTTTTTCAGTAGTATTTTCTAATTTATTTTCTTGAACTGTTAATTGGCAGATTTGCTGATTTGAACTTGAGGACTATGATGCTTTCTTCCATACTAGTGTCAAATTGCCCTGCACTCCATCGTATCAACATCACTTCAAATTCACTTCAAGTATGTCTTGTAATTAAGTTGTAATTTTTCCTCCAAGCCCATGTATACTATAGTAGTGTAAAGGATGGACTTTGTGGTGATGCAGAAATTAGCATTGCAAAAGCAAGATAGTTTAACCACATTAGCTCTGCAATGTCAATCTTTACAAGAAGTGGACCTCTCAGAGTGTGAATCTTTGACAAACTCTATATGTGATGTTTTTAGTGATGGTGGAGGATGTCCTATGTTAAAATCACTAGTTCTTGACAATTGTGAGGTACTTGAATATGCCCTCCTTTTTTGGCACTTGCTGGATCAATTTGCTTATCCATGACGTATGCTAGTAGTATGTACTGACAAATGACATGGGTTTTGTGTTACATATTGGTGCTATTTACCATATTCTAGTTTTTTTCTAGCCAACTTGTGTAGTAGGTGTGCCATGACTACTAACTTGAAAATTGACCTGTGGAGTTTTTTTTTACAATGGGTCTATTTAGATAAACTTATCAAGAAGCACTTTTAGGAGGAAAATATAAGTAGAAAAATCCAAATAAGTTATTCCATGAGCTAAAACTAGCTTATACATAAGTTAAAAATAAGATTTTGGAGAAGTTAAAGGCTAGAGCTTATACAAATTAGCTTATGTTAAGCTAATTGTAGATTGTGGAGAAGTTTATTTCATTTTTCCTTGCTATTTTTTCTCTGCTAGAATTGTTTCGGGAGACGCTTATTCCAAACAAGCCCAATGTCATTAATTGTATTTTTTATCTGTGACATTGATTGCTTCTAAACTTCCAAGTTTTGGAAGGGTTTTCTTGATATCTACACATAAATAAGAGTTGGTGAATTGGGGTGTACAAATTACAAATATTACCAAAATTAGTGGAAACATATACATGACATATTAGTTGTTGTCACAATGTGCGCATTTCAATGAATCAATTGGACATTATTTGCTTCACCATGGATATTTTAGCCTGTGCTGAAAAATTCTTTACAATGGATTATGCCTCTATTTTTCTGGTGGTTGCACCTGAGAGATTAGTTTGTTTTTTTCTCCTTAATTCCTGCTCTTGCTTATAGTTGACTTTGTTGGTAAAATGCTCTGGCCATATTATTTTTTTACTCAATGTTGGTGTTTTATTGAATTTAGAGCTTGACATCAGTTCGGTTCACCAGCACCTCTTTAGTCAGTCTTTCACTTGGTGGTTGTCGGGCAGTTACTACTCTTGAGCTCACATGCCCTAACCTTGAGAAAGTCATTTTGGATGGTTGTGATCATTTGGAAACAGCAAAGTTTTGTCCTGTAAGTTGTTTTGATTTTTTTAGTTGCTTTATACCTTTTCTGTGACTCGAAAATTTTGAATTCTTATGCTTTTGGATTTGATCATTTGGCCAAATATGCTAAATCTATAATCAATAATGAATTTTTAACATAACATTTGCTTGTGGATTTGGCTGTTTGCATGGTATAAGAACACGATTGTGCAATGGAATCAAAGGGGTTGTTTTTGGGTTAAGGTTTGGGACTAGGTGTACATAATAACATCAAGAAGTTTAGTGGTATGATATAGTCATTGAGTTCATTTCTTTTTCACCTGCTTCTTAGGTTGGTCTTCGATCTCTCAATTTAGGAATATGTCCGAAATTGAATATACTCAGCATAGAAGCCATGTTTATGGTCTCACTTGAGTTGAAAGGATGTGGTGTACTGTCTGAAGCATTACTTAATTGTCCTCTCTTGACATCTCTGGATGCTTCCTTTTGCAGGTGATGTTTCATTTGTTATTCTCAGGCAGCCTGCTTGTATGTGGACTGATGTTAATTGTTTTTTACTTACAGCCAACTCACTGATGAATGTTTGTCTGCAACAACAGCCTCATGCCCATTGATTGAGTCATTAATATTGATGTCATGCCCATCAATTGGTTTAGATGGACTTTATTCTTTGCGTTGGCTCCTGAATTTGACCCTGCTGGATTTGTCATACACTTTTTTGGTCGATTTGCAGCCTGTTTTTAAGTCTTGTCTGCAGCTAAAGGTTAGAGTTACCATTTATTTTCATGCCTATATTTTACTTCTAGGTGACATATTAGTATTACAAATATCACAAGGGTAGTAAAGCACTACCCACCATGTACTCAAGAAAAGTGCAGCCAACTTTTAGTCAGACAAATTGATTTTAATAACACCTAATGAAATTTGCAGTGTGCAGGTGCATGTGTTTTATGTTTATAATGAGTTGGGTTCATTGTCCTCTTCCCTTAATGAATTTTTTTTATTAACTTTACACAGTTGTGATTTTAATTGAGTTCACTTGCCAGAATAAAATTAATTGTAATAATGTGTTAGTGTGCCCCTTGTTTTTACCAACTAATGTCTGTAGTATCAAGCTGGGTTCATTGTCTTCATACTAAAATTTATTTGTTTTTAATTTGGTTCACTTGCAAGTATAAAATAATTGGGTAATGATAGTGATTTTGGGTGCTGTTATATCTTTTAATGGGATGATTGTTTAAATCCATGAAGTCTTGATCAATTATTGTCAAGATGTCCCACATTGGACAGGATTATCGCCAGTAGCTCAAAGTTGCTTATCAAAAAAGCAGTTTTGTGCTCTTTTTTTTTTTTTCTGCTTCTAATTAATATAAAACTTTACCCAAACATCTCTAAAATTTCAGAAGTATTATTTTATTTTATTTTTTTTTATAGTAAGTGCCTTTTTAGAATTTTTTTTAAAAGAAATGGGCTTGTTATTATTCCTACAATATCCTCCTCAGTACTTAGACCATCCATTGGTAATGGAAAGTTTAATTTACCTTTCTGTAATTATACTCCTTGCCGTTTCTGATAGTGTTATTCCTTGTTTCTTTGAAGGTATTAAAGTTGCAGGCATGCAAATATCTCACTCACACATCACTTGAACCTCTTTACAAGGGGGGTGCTTTACCAAAACTTCAGGAGTTGGACTTGTCTTATGGAACACTCTGTCAGTCTGCCATAGAGGAGCTTCTTTCCTGCTGCACACACCTTACACGTGTGAGCTTGAATGGCTGTGCTAATATGCATGATTTAAACTGGGGATGCAGTCATGGGCATATTGCTGAGTTGCCTGATGTAAATGTTATATCCGTTGCAAGTTCTCATGAAAATGTCCACGAGTTAAGTGAGCAACCCACCCGTTTACTGCAGAACCTGAACTGTGTGGGATGTCCAAACATTAGGAAAGTTTTCATTCCATCAACAGCACACTGTTCCCGTATGTTGTTTTTAAACCTTTCTCTATCTGCTAATTTGAAGGAAGTTGATGTAGCTTGTCTCAACCTAAGCTGGCTTAATCTAAGGTATGGTTGTCTCTAATAACTGGGTTAATTTCTATCCTTCTAATAGCAGTTGATAACATTTTAACTTCTCAATTCAGCAATTGTTCCTCTTTGGAAGTTTTAAAGCTAGAGTGTCCAAGATTGACCAGTCTTTTTCTTCAGGTAATTGTTTTTATCTTCCTATTTAAATAGATTCTTGCATCCATTATATTTTTTAGTTCTTGCAAATGTTGTCAGATCTTATTCTAGCTGTGCTTTTGAGTAAACTGAGGTAATATGTCCGTTTTAGGTTTTATGCACTGCAGCTGTCATCGGCTATCATGAGAAATTTATTGTAATTGATTTAGTTTTTGCTTCATTCTTTTGGCTTGGGTTGCTCTCCTTTTCAAGTTCCACATAACTAGGTGAATGGACTGCAAACATTAAAAAAAATGTTTGAAAGGGTCGGCTTTGTCCACTTGAAATTCAGCATGAATGAATGTGTTTGATATGAGTGATATTGTCAATTGTGAATTCAACTTTAATTTGTAATTCAGTTCTTGCAACTTCTTTATTGATTCATTTTTGTGCCATAACTTATTTGCTTTATTAATTATATTTTAGTTTTTCTAATGGAGTTGTAATCTGGGTTTTATAGTCTTGCAACATTGATGAGGAAGCTATTGAGGCTGCTATATCAAAATGCACTATGCTGGAAACTCTTGATGTTCGCCACTGTCCAAAGGTGAGAGCAAATGCCGGTACCATGTGGACTCATTCTTTCATTAATTTTAGCCGATTAACCTTTTCACACATGATGGAATATGTTGATGTTTTGACTATTTTTGTTATATTTTACGGTGCTTTACAGATAAGCTCAATGAGCATGGTAAGATTACGTGCTGCATGTTCTAGTTTGAAGCGTATATACGGCAGCTTGTCAACTTCATAAACTTAACCAGGGATCTTTGAATATTCCAGTGGTTTTCACTTGGGAGTGAAGACACACTTGGTAATAAAACTGGTTATATTTCCAAATGTATTGTAAATGGATGACTTGTTATTGTTGTTTGTTTGGCATATATAGGAATCAGGTTATCTTTTGTGGATTGTTAAAATAAATCTATCGTTGTTATACTACTGTTGTAAATTTTACATTTCAATTTTGTTGATGCATATTTTGTTCTAAATAGTCTAACAACCTTTTATTTTGTTGTTGTAAATTGGTGCATCTGATCCTTTCCTTGCCATAGCATGCCATTGTTTATGCTGTAAATTCTACCCATGTACTGACATATATATTTTAATTTACACATTTTTATTTTGGACCTCACCTCTCGAGACATTGATGCAATATATGTGAACATTTATATTTTGAAGAAATTGATATTTACATAAAGTTCAAATGGAAACCCCTCGGGAATTATTTGCTTAAATACTGCTGCCATATAATTCGAATCAATCATACCACCCTTAACCATATTCGCTCTGTCGATTATTCTCTCAAGTTTAAAATTAGTGTAAATTTATGTAACTATCTATATAAATAATTAAGGGATTTCTTAAGTGCTTGTATGATAAAGCAATCTCTACATTTTCAATCTCAACCTACCGATATCATGGGTTTAATTTTAAAGGGTTTCTTTTTTATTTCCCTTTTGGAATATAACAGGGCAATGTATTAAAGTTTAACCGCCAGGTGCAAGCTCTGGTATTGTATAGCCAAACCCCATAATTAGAATCTTCAATGCCAATGCTTAAAAGCATCATTTTTTTTATATGTTCAAATGTTATCCATACGAAAGTAACGTACTTAAGAAACCAGCAGTGATACTGATTGCTGAAAACGCCATACTCACCTCTCGCCTCCGTAAACTTGAATATTTGATGCGGTTGTTCATAGTATATAAAAAAAATATTTTTTTAAAATTTCACATGTAGTAAATGAATTTATAACATCAAGGACTAAATTACAATATATATAAGATTAAATTACATTTTTTTAATTCTTAATTAAAATTTTCCAAAAAAAGTTTAGAAACTAAATTATGTATTAAATCTAAATTTAAAGATATTGGGTGGATTTCCACTTGACTTTGAGGTCTCTTTCATCGTTGTTGTATTTGACGACCCGAACTTAAAAATAATAGTGAAGAGATTCAAGCCAAATGTTTAATAAATTTATGATTGCATATGAAATTTATGGCATTGGCTTTGCAAATTTCCAAAGTTGAACTCTAGGTTTTAAAAAAGATTAATAAATTTAGCCACAAGACCAACCTTGCAAACCATGTACATATTATATATACGATGCATAAGCGATCGGAATAGTCAAAACCAGGAAGAGAAATTTCTACATGTCTGCCACTCTGCATCGAGTACATTCTATAGAGGATGATTAATCAATCAGAACTAAGGTATAGTATGTTCTTCACACACACAGTAGAAAAAGAAGTTGTTGCATTTCTTACTATGGAGTTTAAGCATAACAACTTTTTACGCAGAGGCCTTACACTTCAAAACCAGAAAGAGAACAAGAAGGATTAAAACAATGCCACCAGACGAACCACCAACTCTATGAATCCAATAACGATCAAACCTGGTGAAGTTGCGGTCAAGAAAAGCTGATAAAGCTATGGCTAAAATCAACACAAAGAGAAGCAAGGGCAACCCAAAACCAAAGTTTATGGATTGGTCATCATCTTCCAACTCACTCTCTGGTCTACTGTCTATGTAGAGAGGAGAAGCCACAGCTAGAATCACCAAGCTTATGGCTGCCACTCTCTCATATGAAGAAATTTTCCTTCTCCTGCCGCTATCTCCATCTTCCATTGATGATCAATGAATTATGATTACTTTGGTTCTCTGTTGGCTTCCTTTTTTGTTATGCCAAAATATGTGTATGGTGAAGGGAATCCTGCTTTTTTAAGCAAACATTGAGAAGCATCCAATACACCCAACAATTCCTTTTTCATTGGGCTGATATGATTCATCCAAATAATTCTAATTTGTGATTCTTAATCATGTTGTTTTGAATATCAAATAGTCTATGTGGAAAGAATACTTATTTTTCATACATTTAAGATCTTTTATAAAAATTAGTCACTGTTTTTGATAATGATGTTTTATACTAATATTATGAATAAAAAACAACTTACATATAGTCCCTTAATTTTTTGTAGAATCAGAGTTTCATGTTAGCAATTTACGAATTAAAAGTTAATATAAATATTACTGAAATAAAACTATAATTTTAATTAAGTATGTACACAAAAAGCATTTAAAAGTTGCATTTATATTTTGCCCTTAATCTAATACTACTTGGGCTAGTAAATAAGACTCATTTTTGGTGTGTTGACAAAATTATAGCATTTTGTTTTGTTCTCTTTGGTTCCTATCCATTTCAGTGGAACCAAAATATATCATTGTTTTTTAACCCAATATCTTCTTTTTTTTTTCCTTCTATTATATATATATATATATATATATATATATAAATGATGAGGATAAAATGCATGAGAATAAGAGATGGATTTTAGTGGAAAGTGGGGGACAAGCTTTAAGAAGATATCTCTTAGAATTTAGGAAGAGTACGTGTTATATTATACACAATGTGAACAAGATTCTCTGCTGAAAAAACTCAACATTCGGTGGGACATGAAATTTTATGTGGAATCCGATGCTGTTTCTTCTGCTATGGATGTCAAAAGTTACAAGGAATTGCTGTTGGAATGAAAAGGGGAGGGCAAGGAAATATTTTTAGCTTGAATTATAGAAAGGAAAAATTTAAGAGGGTGGCATCTAGAAAGACAAAACACAAAGTATACATGGATAACGGAAACAAAGATGTAGATGTATAAGAAAAATATTTAACAAATACTCATTTGCTTCTCTTTTTTTTTTAATACATAATCTCATTTTTACCTATTTTCTGCTTATTATTATCTTTTTATTTCGTTATATCATTCATTAAATATATTATTTTTAAGTTGTCTAACTTTTATTTTAATACATGAAAATAGGAGATAAAAAATAACACTTTATGATTAAGAGTCATAATAAAAAATCACCTCAAATTCTCTAACTTATTTGAAGTAAAAATAAAATTAAAAGATAAGTTGTAAAATTAAGAAAATTGTACCAATTATCTCAAAATATATTATAATTAAATTTTTAATTCTATTTTATTTAGGATAAGTTAGATAATTCATTATTTTTTTCTTTCTATTTTCTTCTATCTTTTTCTTCTTTTCACCATCTCATTTTGGGTGGAGGTTTATCATTACTAATTTATATCGATTTGATTTACAATGTGAATTGTGTGTAGACATATATGACAAAGAAATATATAAATTTATAATTAAATACTTATAAATTTAATAATTTAATCATTAAATTAAAAATTTAAAATGAAAAGATTTTATTAAATCTAAAAAATTTATGATATTTTCTTATATAAATTAAAATTAACGTATAATATATTTTTATAAATATATGTTAATTTGAATTAATGAAATAAAATATCGAATAATTTTCAAATTTTGTACCAGTTTGTTACATTTTAGAGAGCGTATAATATGAAAATGTCATTTTTTTTGTGAAAATAAAAATAAGTAATCTCAATCGTTAAATTAAATAAATAATTTAGATTAAAAGATTAAAAATTAAATTATCATATATTACTATCATTATAATTTTCTCTATCATTATTTTCATTATTATCATCTTCGCATATGTCTCTACTATCATCACAATTATCATCGTTAATATGTAATTCTCCCTTCCCCTCCCTCTCCACTCATACCATTATGATGAGAACTTTTTTTAATGATTTTACCAAATGCATTTTCAAATAAATATTATAATATACTCTTTCTCATACTATTATGATGAGAACTTTTTTTAATGATTTTGCCAAATGCATTTTCAAATAAATATTACAATATACTCTTTCTGTCTCAAAATAGGTGTTATCCTAAGTTATATATATATGTATACATATATATATCAAGAAAAACTAATAAATAAATTAAGGATAATATTTTGTTATTATATATAAGACTTAATTGTTTAATTCACCAAGATTAAGAAAAATAGTTAATTTAGTTAAATACAATAAATGTATCGTATTTGTATTTTTTTTTCTTCTAAAATTACCTTTATACTACCTATCTTTCCTAATTAATACTTAATCTTTTAGCCAATTAGAATGCACACTTTATATTTAATGTATTTCATCAAATTAAGAGAATATACTTTAATAAAAGATATTTCAGTTTAAAAATAATTAATATATAAGACAATATAAAATGGATCTTATATAAAATAATAAACAATTATTTAAGTTGGATTTTTTAAATAAAAACAGAGACACTAGTATACAAAATTAATCTTATATTAATCCTTTTTAAAAAAAATAAAATAACCATTTAAAAAAAATATAATTAATACTATATTAAAAAGGTAATATGACCCACTCACTGATGATTGTTAGGTCAACTACTTTAACCCCTTCTTTTAGGTGGGTCGAGACAACATTTTCAATCTATCAACTTGTTTTGCCTCACCAAAGAGTAACTTTTTTAATGTTGCGTTCAGTAGAAATGAAAAAAAAATAATAATAAAGGAAAAAAAACACAAGAAAAAAAGTTAAAAAAAAGGTGAAATTTAAATTATTCAGTAGAAGAAAAGTGAGTAGAAGATAATTTGTTTAATTAATTAATATTGAATTAAATTAATAAATTTTGGCATGTTAAATATTTTAATGATTTTTTATTATTGTTGTATTTTTATTTTTATTTATCTAAAAAATTATATAAATTTATATAATTATATTTCTTATCTATACTTATTATAAAAGAGATGTTAATGTGTAACTATTTTTTATTTATACTTTTTTAGTAAATTATCATATTTTTTAAATATTAAAAATAATTTCTCATATTCTTTCTAAATAATCATTCACAATTATCTATTTTATTAATTTTTTTAAGTTTTAACGACAGAAAATATCTTTTTTTCTTAATAATATATATAAACATAATCAATTTTTTGTCATAAATATAAACGAAGAGCATGATGATGAATAGTTTACTTAGGCGCACATCTTCTCTCTTTTGCACATTACAACTCCCATTTCTTTTTCTATCGCATCAATCACAACTCTTTCCCTCTCAATGTTAGTGAGATATGTTAGGCTGACCCAAGTTAAGTTCTAAGATTTTGAATTTTTGTTTCATTCTGTTATGAAAGTGATCTTGTGTTTAGGAATCAAGCTTTTTTTTTTTTAAATAAAAAATATTATAAAAATAGTCATGAGCATTGAACTTAGATCTCTATATTTCTAATTATCTAAGAATCAAGATTTTAAGTCAAAAGATAATTTTATTTAATAAAATTTTCAATTATTTTTATTTTTATAAGTTAGAAGATATTTAAAAAAAAAGTATAACTCAAGTGTAAAAGTTAAAGTTTGAAATTTAGTAAATCTTGTAAATGTGACGGATTTAATCAAGTCTTTTTGCTTTTATTAGCTAAGACTCGGATCGAATTTGACTTCTTCATATTATATATTTTTTCATGCAAATTTATATCTTAAAATTTAAAATTAGGTGATATTACACTTTGATCCCTTATTTTTGTTAATCCACAATTTGATCTTTCTATCTTTAAAATAAAGATATTTAATTTTCATAATTTTTAAAATACAGAATTTTGGTTCTCTTGTGAAATTAAAATCAATTAATTCTTAAGTTTTTATGTTTACTTATACTTAAGTGATATGATATTTCTTCTAAAAAAAAGTGATATGATAATTATTAATATGACATTTGGATATAAAATAATTTTAAAAATTAATTATACAAATAAAATTTATTAATAAAATAAATACCAATCATTTTTTAAAATTAATATATATATGAAAAAATTTTATGTTCTTTTTTTTAAAAAATTATCTCTATATATCACACCATTAAATATCATATTGATTAAGTAATAAAAAATTATCAAACAACATTAAAATTTAATAATTAATAAATATTAAAATATAGATAGAACTAAAATTTTGTATTTTAAAGAGAGAAATTAAATATCTAAAATTATGAATTGATAAACATTAGAATTATCAAAAGTATAATTTAACGTTAAAATTAAAAGATAATAAATGTAATGTATATCCTCCGAAAATGAAGGCTAAAAAATTGTCCGAATAATTAAAAAATTATTATTTTTTAATAAATTTATTATAAAATAATTATTTTATAAAAAATTTATTATAAAATAATAATTTTTTAATATTCGGAATATTTTTCAGCCTCCATTTTCGGAGGCTGTAGCAATACTCGAATGTAATTCTTAATGCATCACTGAGAAAATTTTACAGTATGTTTTTACATCAATTGAAATCATCTCTAAATGATGGTATGGTCTCCCTAGAACAATGTCACCCTCAATAATTTTTGAGCAATTAGGTCCAATTCTTAAAGTCCAATCAGAAAGATGCTTCATATTATTGTCAGTGTTGATGTGAAAAGTAGATAAGGAACTTATGGCTCCACCAAATTGAGATCTAATGCAACCATAGAAAACTAACAAAAGAGAAATAGGCAAGAAATTGCAATGCAAAACCATGTTTTCCCCAGATTCTTAGTCTTACTCCTAACATATAATAAACAAATCCACAGGAACCAATCAAGCATTACAATTAAACATGCAAAGCAAGGGAGGGAGACAACCATTAATTTATAGAAAGATAAAACTTAGAAGCAGTTGTTAATATATTTTTTTGTAATTTTTTTGGGATCAAAATTAAAATTATAAAAGTTATAATTAAAGAATGACACCAGAAACATCTCAAGAGTTGAATCTGAATTCTCTTGTTAACAAAATATTTGAGTATTACATAGAATTTGCTCCAATAGATTTTTTCGAATGCACTTATAAGAAGAAAAAATGAAATTAATTTCTCTATAAATTAAAATTAGTTTATGTATAAACTTTATAAGAATGTTCTCGTATTATTTTCACTAAAAATTTATTTTCAACTTATATAAGTTTATTTTAAATTTTTAATTATAAAAAGGTTCATTTTTTTTCTTTTTTATTTTTTTTTTATAGTAATACATCCGAAAAAATTTATCCAAACAAATATCAACCCTCAGCAGCATGAGCCCCAGATTCACCTCCATGATCATGACTAATTCCATCTTGACCTTCATTGGTAGTGACACTCATCATAGACAAATGAGTTGCAGCCACCACAGCAGTAGTTACTCCTGAATCAATGCTACCAATTGTGTTGCTTCCATGAACATTGATACCACCACCACCATCACCAACAGGAACTGTTGAAGCACTTCCTTTAGTTCTTCCCTTGTGATCAGGCTTCACATGATTGGAGACTCTCCCCAAATCTTCCACCTTCTTTTCCTTACTCTTGTTTTTTATCCCTCTGATGCAGAACCAGATGGTTTTGCTTTTCATGTTTGGAAAAGAAAAATAAAAGGGTTCACTGGTGATGCTTAGGAAAAAAAGAAAACAAATGAAAATAAGGAAAACCGATGGTTTTGCTTTTCATGTTGCCAACTTATGTATTTTCTCTTTTATAACAAAACCGTGGCTAATCATTTGCTCTTATAATAATGCTTTAATGGTTGTGCTTTGCATGATCGAAAAAGTCACCAGACTAACAAGAATTGATTGTTAGGTGTTGTCCACACATGGTTGCTTTGTTACTGAGTAGCTATAATCTACCTTAATTTTTCAATTTTACCCTCCATAAATTATTACATGGTTCAATACCGCTACCAAACCATACATTTGACTAATCTTTATATAATATATTGTTTGTGCGCACAGACACACAGTTGTACCCTTTGTAAAGTATGTCTGCACTGATATAATCGGTTCCTAGCTATTGCTTTCCAGGTTCTTCTTTCTGTCCAAAGTTTTTTTTTTTTTTTCAAAAGATTTGACATCTATCTAAAGCGAGGTAGGTAAAAAATGCTTTGTTTTGCTTTTTGATCCTTGTGAACCAGAACAATAGACACAGATACCTTTGAAGATTGAAATCACACACAATATATTTTGAGTTAAAAAAATGTTAGTGACATCTTTTGAATCCAAATCTTACCTTCCAATTTTATTATTACAAAATGTATATGAAACCCATTTAATAGAGCATAGATTAGATCCTAGTATCCTACATGAATTTTACTTGATACTAAAGAAGATGTGTAAATCAACGATATCATGCCTCCATATGTCATCCAGATGGATTTCCCACTTTTTCATTGATAGTATGCATAATATATTCAAGTTATAGACAGGGGTAGAGTGGGTGTGTTTCATATATTATAATCCAGCATTGTCATATACATGCACATTGTTTCAGTTTCATTAATTATATAGTCCAATACTATCATGTAAAAAGTGAACAATTCACATAGATGGCACAAATTAAAGTTGAATAATTGAGTACAAAGCGTTTTAGACAACTCATGGAAAATGGATCACAACAAATGCTTTAATTTAAAGCCTGGAACTATCATGTATGTTAGTAATTTACATACCCTTCAGAAAGAACTCAACATAGCACAGATGTCAAAACAAAATTAACTATCAGCACCATTCTAGCACTAAAATTTATCTAACCTTCATGCCAGTCTAGGCTAAACTAGAACCTCAATGCAAGAGAAAATTAAGAGAAAATTTTTCACTTCCCTGACTCTCCTTATTTTTCCACCTTCTTAAACATGCATAACCTAAAACTAGACTACAGTGAACATAAATACTAGTAAATTTGCTAATACCAGACCAATGGTTTGAAGGGATGTAACGAGCATAAGGCTAAGGAGGGGAACCATCCCTCAAAAGCCGGCCCAAGAGGTTGGAGAACCTCCCGCCTTATAAGGCCTCCTTGGTAAGGAGACCTTCCCGATATGGGACTTGTTACATTACCACCCTCTTCAAAAGCCAGCGTCCTCGATGGCTGCACTCCACGGTACTTCACTCACCAGTACTTCACTCGGCCTTTTTGCCGGTCAGAACCCTCCGATGGTCAGAACCCTCCGTGGGTAGCCCTTCTCGATTTGGCTGGCTCTCAATGAAAGCACCATTGTAACGAGCATAAGGCTAAGGAGGGGAACCATCCCTCAAAAGCCGGCCCAAGAGGTTGGAGAACCTCCCGCCTTATAAGGCCTCCTTGGTAAGGAGACCTTCCCGATATGGGACTTGTTACATTACCAAGGAGGCCTTATAAGGCGGGAGGTTCTCCAACCTCTTGGGCCGGCTTTTGAGGGATGGTTCCCCTCCTTAACCTTATGCTCGTTACAAGGGAACAGTGAATTAAATTTCCTGCTATGATTGATTAGCTAGCAGATATCAACAACAAAAATATTAACTGAATGTCATATTAAAGAAGTTTTTCCTCACCAAAGAAAATGCCTAGTGAACAACTTAATCTGAGACTTCTGCATGTTAGAAACCAGGGTGAAAGCCATGTTACAGCGTACCAATTCAACAAGAAGAAATATCAAGTCAAATACATGTGAGTTGGAATAAAATAGAGCCCGTAGACATCCTTACTAGAAAATAGACACTCATAAGTACAATGAAGATGACTCCTCCACAAAGGTAAACAATTATTGTTCATTCTTGCAAACACTCAAGGACGGTACTCACTTAACCATCAAAATTCTCACAGGCTATGATGCACGGACATAATACAACAATATGATTATAATTGCAATTTTACAAATTCAAATTAAAAATATACTTCTTGCACATTACAAAAAAAAACAAATAAATTATAAATGAGTAAACATTTGACTTGATCACTGAAAGATGTTAAAGGTGACCAATATTTCCTAAAATATTTTTTGTAATATCTGAGTCCCTAAATTTTAATTTTATTATACAAATTAGTTATTTTTTTATACTCAGTAATTAATTTTGTTAGTGTTCTTACCAGAGATCTGCTGTAGAGATGATCTGCCGAGTAAGATTGGTGAGCCTCCTTCGCTAGTACGTTAGTGTTCCAAGATGGGGGTGATACCTGCAAAAGAGACTCCGATACTAAAGTTAGTGTTTGTGGGAGTGTGAGTCTCGTATAAGTAATGCACGTACCTTTGTGTGGATTAGGGTTTCGTTGGGCCTTGGGCCCGAGATCAGTTTATGACCTATTTGGGTGTAGGGCTGATAGGGCTGACGTGGCCTTGCACGTGTCCGAGGTCACTTTGCGCTGAGATGCCGAGCTCGAGCTCGGATAGTACACTAGCCCCTCGAGCTCCGAAGACCGTGGGTCAAGGAGTTAATGCCGAGCTCGGTAGGGGGTCGTGACCCTTCGCATATGCTTCTCTGCCGTACTGCCATGTGTAGATGTCTCGTATGTATAGCAGACGTACCTTGGTGATATTAGGGTTTTTATTGTCTACTGGCACATTAACATTGTTAGGGTTTTACCTTGTGATTGCGGCGCGGTGACAAGATTGTATTTTGATGACGTGGCCTCTTTGGGCTGATGTCCATGTTTCATGGCCGAGCTAAGGAACTCGACACTCATGAGTTTACTGCTTGGTTAGGCTGGTAAACCTTTGACCGAGTCAGCAGATTGGTGAGGGACAAGTTGGCAACTCGGCTGACCAGTACACTTGCCCCCCAAGCACCGAGTGATGTAAGAGCAAAGGGGCTTTTGAGGAGCTCCCAAATTTGTTGTTTGAAGGTTCAAATTTGACCTTGTTAAGTAGATGTGATCTCAAGGTTCGGACTCGACCTTGGCATATCAAGGTTCGAACTCGACCTTGGCATATCAAGGTTCGAACTCGACCTTGGTTAAGAAAATGTGATCTCAAGGTTCGGACTCGACCTTGGCATATCAAGGTTCGGACTCGACCTTGGCATATCAAGGTTCGAACTCGACCTTGGATAAGAAAATGTGATCTCAAGGTTCGAACTCGACCTTGGCATCAAGGTTCGGATTCGACCTTGGTTAAGAAAATGTGATCTCAAGGTTCGGACTCGACCTTGGCATATCAAGGTTCGAACTCGACCTTGGTTAAGAAAATGTGATCTTAAGGTTCGAACTCGACCTTGGCATCAAGGTTCGGATTCGACTTTGGTTAAGAAAATGTAATCTCAAGGTTCGGACTCGACCTTGGCATATCAAGGTTCGAACTCGACCTTGGTTAAGAAAATGTGATCTCAAGGTTCGAACTCGACCTTGACATTAAGGTTCGGATTCGACCTTGGCAACGTAATTTGTATTTGAAGTTTTGAACCCGACTTTAACATCAAGGTTCGAACTCGACCTTGGCAACTCGTCATTGTTAATGTGCCAATACCGAAAATGTATGGGAATGAAGTTGCTTTGTTGATTTATTTCTGAGGTGTGCCTCGTTAAAACCTTCCTTGGCCAAAAACCCTTTTTCTTTAGTGGGAAAAAAGGCTGAGGAGGAAAAAGAGTACATCACCTGAATTTACAAGTTAAGAGAAATAAAAGTTGAGGTGGGTGGAATTCCAAGTTCCAAATTTTCCTTTGGAGGGGTCGGTTCTTGCTTCTCCCCGTAATCGCCAAACAAGGTCGCCAACTTTAAATGTTCGTGGCCTGACCTTGGTCTTGCTTTCCTTGTGGTTTGTCGCGAATTGCCTTGCGGAACTCGGCATGCTCCTCCATCTGGATGTACCCAGCAGCGCGAGCTCGAAGCTCGTCCATGTCGGGAGGAGGTCGTCGGCAAAGGCTGTCGACGAAAGGTTCTGGCTTCAAAGCCATGAGCATGGAGTGCAGTGCGACCTCAGGATTCAGATTTCTGATCTTAACCGAGGTGGCGGCAAATCGTGCCATGAACGCCCGAAGTGGCTCGTCGTCGTTCTATTTGAGACTGGCCAGGGCGGCTGACGTGATGTGATGAGGTCGACTCGTTGCATATTGCACCGTGAATCGCCTGACAAGAGTGCTGAAACTGTCGATTGACTCAGCGGGGAGCTGGGTGTACCAATTGAGTGCAGCCCCCTTGAGCGAGGTCGGAAAAACCCTCCATAGTATATCATCCTCATTAGTATAGAGGTTTACCTGTGTGGTGTATAGATCGATGTGCTCGTCCGGGTCTGTTGTGCCGTCGTAACGGTCGAGGTGGAGAGGCTTCCACCCAAGAAGGAGAGGTGTCTCCATGATACCGTCCACGAAAGGATGACGGCAGAAGGTTGTCTGATTCCCCGTGCCGTGGGCGGGGGCGTTGCTGACTTCATGCGTCGACCTGTTCGTCGGTGTGTGGGACCGATGTGTGGCAGGGTTGGGAGTCGATGCCCTAGCCGCTGTTGGTGGTTGAGAAACCGAGTGCCCTCCGTCCTCATTCAGGTTGCTCTGTAGAGGGGGTTGATCCGAGTGATGCCGAGGGAGTTGAGCGCGAATACGCTCGTTCTCGGCATGCAGTGCCGCTAGGTCAGCTTCATTAGCGGTACGCATTGTCGCTAGGTCAGTTTCGTGCTTGGCACGCATACTTTGTAGATCGACAGCGTGTTGTTGCCGCATCTGTTCGACCTGGTCGATCAGTCTCCTCAATTTGGCTTCGTTATCCATGGTAGTTGTGTGATCTGCGTCATCTGTTGCGCGTCTACTATGGCTTCTGGTGAATACCATAAGCGTGGCCGATAAGAGCTGTCTTGATGGGCCCCACAGTGGGCGCCAAATGTTCTTACCGGAGATCTGCTGTAGAGATGATCTGCCGAGTAAGATTGGTGAACCTCCTTCGCTGGTACGTTGGTGTTCCAAGATGGGGGTGGTACCTGCAAAAGAGACTTCGATGCTAAAGTTAGTGTTTGTGGGAGTGTGAGTCTCGTATAAATAATGCACGTACCTTTGTGTGGATTAGGGTTTCGTTGGGCCTTGGGCCCGAGATCAGTTTATGACCTATTTGGGTGTAGGGCTGACGTGGCCTAGCGCGTGTCCGAGGTCACTCTGCACTGAGATGCCGAGCTCGAGCTCGGATAGTACACTAGCCCCCCGAGCTCCGAAGATCGTCGGTCAAGGAGTTAATGCCGAGCTCGGTAGGGGGTCGTGACCCTTCGCGTATGCTTCTCTGCTGTACTACCATGTGTAGATGTCTCGTATGTATAGCAGAAGTACCTTGGTGATATTAGGGTTTTTATTGTCTACCGGCACATTGACATTGTTAGGGTTTTACCTTGTGATTGTCGCGCGGTGACAAGATTGTATTTTGATGACGTGGCCTCTTTAGGCTGATGTCCATGTTTCATGGCCGAGCTGAGGAACTTGGCACTCATGAGTTTACTGCTTGGTTAGGCTAGTAAACCTTTGACCGAGTCAGCAGATTGGTGAGGGACAAGTTGGCAACTCGGCTGACCAGTATAGTTAGTCTCATAAGTAGTCAACAGTTAATTGTTACGTTGACATGTAATCTCTTCCTAGTGGGCATGTAGCAAAATAAAGTTTAATTTTAATTTAATTTAAAAATAACTGAAGCGATATTTAAATGACTTATTTCTTTCTAACCACTCCCATTAGGATTAAGCTCTTTCTCACTTCTACCAGAAGAGTTTTGTGGTTCATTAAACGTAGTAGAAATACCTATATTTAATTGATGCGATGGACATAGTTTTGTTTGAGATATTTCAAAACAATCACTCATTTTGCTAAATCCCAAATTCAATAATTTAGGATTTACAATCCTAAATCGGTAACCAAAATAGACAAAAAAATTGAGGATAACTGAAACATAAAAATCCAACTATAAAAAATCCTATGAAACTTAACAACAACCTTCCATTTCAATCAGAGCACCCATGGTCAAAATATTTAAATATGACAAAGTGTTCGTTGATGATTGGAAAGTATCAAAACTTTGTATTATGAGTCATATTAGGTGTTAGAAGACATAATAGAATAGTCAACAGGGAGAGAGAATAGGTATCAACCTAACACTTAACTAACTGTTATCTGTTCAAGAAACTAACAGTTATCCACAATATATAGTTATCTACAATCATTACAGTTAAAAGAAAGGAAAAAAACTCGACTTGTTTTAAAATTTACATTTTAGATAGCAAGTCAATTTAAATTAGAGACGAATAATTAAAAAAAAAGGGGCGGAGGATAATATTTATCCTTATATAAAATTTGTATTCAAATATGATATACATCATGAATGGATATCATCTGGGACGGAAGGATTCGAACCTCCGAATAGCGGGACCAACAAAATTAGTAACTAAGTATAATGAAAGGACTAACATGCATAACAGAGTTAAAATTTGGAGACCTCGATGCTAAAAAAAACTCTTTAAGGATATATTAGCCACTTTTACCATCTTTTAGGGACCAAATTAGATATTATTCAATTATAAATCATTTTATCATAATTACTTCATATTATTAACAAATAGAAAGAATACTAACAATCTCATTTCTTTCTTAAAAGGCTAAAAACCTATTTTGGTCCCTTATAATAATTGTTTGTTTCAATTTAGTCCCACTTTTATTTTTTGTCTCAATTTGGTCCCTAATAAATTAATTGGTTGCAATGTCGGACTTCCGTCCAAATTATTTAAACGGAGTTAACTGTTGGCCACGTGAATGCCACATAGATGCATAGGTAGATGCCAAATTCATTAATGCATCTGGAATCAGAACGGCCCGTTCTGGTTGCACATGTTGTGTGTTAATTTTGAATTTGGAACGGGCCGTTCCATATGCAAAATTAACATACCACAAGTGCAGCAGAATGGGTCGTTCTAAAATCAGAACGGGCCGTTCCAAAACGCCAACCACATACGTACGTTCAACAAAATGTCACAATGTGATTCAAAAATTGAAAATAAAAATTCATAACATATCATGAATTCAAAGACAGAAATATGATTCAGAGACTGAAAATAAAAATTCATAACATAACATAACATATACTAAAAAAGTTCAAAGAAATTACTGAGAAGGGAAATCATCTGGATAACGCTGAAGGTGTCAATAATACATCTATCCACCATATAACACTGAATGGCTGATAGGATATCAGCATTATCTACCTGTACATGTGGTTGTGTGGTGAAATGTTGGTCTTGTGTATCCTCTTCCTTTACTTCAGGTTGTACCTCCTCAAGAACAGGTTGTTGTTGTTGGGGTACATCGGTCAATGACTTCAAGGAGAAATACCATGTCGTTTCATCCTTGACTGTATAATGTCAATTTGGTAGTAAGTGGTTCATTCCAGTTTGACCAACAATGAAATAAAACTTGCTACCATTAGTGATACACTGCATTGTCCTTAATGATACATTGTATAGCCCAAATGTTTAGCAATTGAAGTTATCAATCCCTATTGACAATATTACCAAATCAAGTGTTTGAAATGCTTTGTACCTTGGCTCCTTTTCCTTGCACGATTCACAACTGTGAACTATAATCATCAACCGTTTGTGTTTGACATTCTGGAACCAGAACGACCCGTTCTGGTTCCAGATGCATTAATGAAATTTGGCATCCACCTATGCATCTACGTGGCATCCACGTGCCCAACAGTTAACTCCTTTTAAATAATTTGGACGGAAGTCCGACATTGCAACCAATTAATTTATTAGGGACCAAATTGAGACCAAAAATAAAAGTGGGACTAAATTGAAACAAACAATTATTAAAGGGACCAAAATAGGTTTTTAGCCTTCTTAAAATCATCCATAAAGAAGATAATTTCCATTTTTATTTCACCAAGAGACAATGTTTCTATGTTTCTATACTCAACATGTTTATATATCTTATTTAGTTGTAATGAATATTTTATAAATTTTTAAAGATTTAAATATTTTACCAATACATATTACATTATCACCAATAAATATTGGTAAAGTATCTAAGAATGTTGAAATTGGATAAGATTTCTATAATATTTTTAAGATTTTCGATACTTCATTTATATATATTGATAAAATATCCTAAATTAAAGTATCAATATTTTATAGGTTATGAATATCACCATTACCTAAAAATCTGAAGCTCACCAAAAGCAACAACTCTTAATCAATGTCACAACACAATGAATATTATAAAATTTAATAGAGCACAAGAAAAAATAAATATTTAGATTAATCAATAAAACCAATATCAACAACACAATGAATATTATAAAATTAAAAACAAAACAATCAGTAACAACTAATTAAACACAAAGAGTAAATTAAAACATTAAATAATAAGTTTAGAGTAGCCTGGGTTGAAGCACGCAGAGCGCTATCCTTAAAGAGAAAACGTCCCCACTGCACTAGTATTTTAGAGTCTTATAGTGCGCTCCTCTCCCAAGATACGTCAACCCGTTAGACTGTTCGAATGCAGCGAAAGATCCCCGAACCAAAGAACACCGCTCCAAAATTATAATTTTGTAGTAGAAATAATATTGAAGGAGAGATAAAAATGAACTTGCTGTGTATGTATTTTTTTCATGCTTTTCTCACGTATTAATATAAGAGAATTTCTACGGTACCCTCTGTAAAAGAAGGGCACCGGTATTGTCGATGACGTGTCGATGATGTGTGATCCAAATCACTTATAATTTTATAATTATTTACAATTCAATATCCACGTCAATTATAATGAAATTCACGTTTTTTAATATTTTTTCGGAGTGTTTGCTTCATGTTTCTTCCTCTCTTTTTTTCGAAATGTTTGCTACGTGTTTCTTCCTCTCAGCGGTAATGGTCCCCAATAGGGTTATCACAGGGCTTGGGAGGGGAACCAGTGAGGAGCAAGATGCGGGGTTTACCTCTCACGAAATTAGGGTATTCGGGGTTTTGGAGGAGCCAAGCCTTGCGTTCTTCGTCCCAATTGCGGATCTTGGGGCCCAGGCTGTAGGTCACGTCAGGGTTCAAGGGGGCTTGCTCGTCGGGGTCGTTGGGGTCGGCGTCGGAGCAGATCTCGGCCAGGATGCGGTTGGTCTCCTCCACGAGATTCTGGTTGACGGCGTCGGCGCCGGAGGAGCCGAGGTTGACGCCGATGGTGCCGCGGATGACGAGGATGTTGTCAGAGACAAAGGTAACCTTGGAGGAGTCATGGTCGACGGTGGAGAGGAGGGAATAGTGGAGGGTGGAGGAGGAGGGGAGGGAGGAGTGGTAAATGGCTGTGGCGAGGGAGTTCAAGAAGTAGGGAGAGGGGTTGAGGCGGAGGGGAGGGGAGGGGAGTGGGAGACAGAGGGGAGAGGGAGAGGTGGGAGAGGTGGGAGACGGAGGGAGGGGAGAGGAGATCGTATAATTATAAAAATATTAATAAAAACTTAAAAATAAATAATGTAAAAATTTAAATATAAAATAATTTTTATTTAAAAGGTTGACATGGCATTTGACATGGTATTTAGATGATGTGTACATATACACATTAGCTACAGTACCAAAACCCATCATTTATCAGGGGTACAGTAGCAACTCCCTTAATATAAATATATAGGCACACTATTAGACGCCTTTTTCAACTTTAACAGTACGTGCACCATATTTTAAGAATTTTTTTTACAAGCATTTCGGTAACAAATGGATGTACTGTGCATGTGCTAACTAATTGGAAACAACCGTGAGACTTGGTCAAAGGTGCAAAATCCAAAAACTGTTTTTGTTTTCGGAACGTTATAGTATTAAAAACAAAAATTAATAGATTAATTATTTAATTTAAATTTTAAATTATAATATATTTTCTCAAAAATCCCCCACTAATTTAAAAATTTAAATATGGAAAAATATGATTTATATATATATATATATATATATATAAACTTAAATATTTTAACGGAGCATGATATATTATATTTTCAGTATAAGGAATCTTCCGGGTTTGAGTCTTATACCTAGTGTATATGAACTTCCATCTGAGAGAATATGGAGACATAATTGTCTTGAGCCATATCCCTTTGACCAAATTTTAGAATATAACACGTATAATAAAGGTGTTCATTTGAGTTCTAATCAGTGGAGCGCATTACGACCTTGCGCATTACGACCTTGCGCATGTATCTTGTTTCGTGAGTGTCATTTAGAGATTTTCCATATCTCACAGTAGCGGCCCCACCACCACACTCATTAGGTGCACCCTTCCAAGGGTAGTCTGTGACACCCACCCCTACAACAATTGTCATTGGGTCCATTAAGAGGTATTTTTAATTTTAACACAATAATATAAATATTTGAATACCTCAACCTTATTACTGTCACAGTTTACTTTAGAGTACACCTCGCCATAGGAATGAAACATGCAATAATTTTGCAATTTACAATGGTGTACCTAGTTAACAAACAATTTTGTTATTACCCATTGAACTCCATTTATGGGATCGCCATTTATGTGGAGACAGGTGTCCATTGTTGCAACTAGTTCATGGACTTTAGTCCCATTCCACTCGACGATTAAGTACTTGTTGATGCGTCAACCCTTTTGTGAGTGGATCCGCAAGATTATTTTCAGACCTGATAAAATCAACAGAAATAACATCATGAGTTATTAAATTTCTGATAGATTTGTGTCTTATTCTCAAGTGCCTTCTTTTTTCATTAAAGTTTTTGCTAGTAACTTTAGTAATGGCAACTTAACTATCACAATGCATTGAGATTAGAGGTATAGGTTTATTTAGTAATGGTAAGTCATATAATAAATTTTTAAGAAATTCAACCT
Source organism: Cajanus cajan (assembly GCF_000230855.2). Lineage (NCBI taxonomy): Eukaryota > Viridiplantae > Streptophyta > Magnoliopsida > Fabales > Fabaceae > Cajanus > Cajanus cajan. The sequence continues at coordinate 48,409,001 of NC_138525.1, forward strand.
CACTACTAGCAGTATCTAAGGCAATTATTTCAGCTTCCATAGTAGAACGAGAAATAATAATTTGTTTTGCAGATTTCCAAGCTACTGCACCTCCAGCTAAAGAAAAGTCATAACCACTGGTAGATTTAGCTTCATCAGAGTCAGAAATCCAATTTGCATCACAAAAACCTTCAATTACAGTAGGATAACATGCATAGTGAATGTCATAATTAATAGTTCCTTTGAGATATCTAAATAACCTTTCTAGAGCAAGCCAATGTAAATGATCAGGATTATGAGTATATCTTCCTAGCCTACCAACAACATATGCAATGTCCGGTCTTGAGAAATTAGACAAATGCAACAAGGAACCAATAATTTGAGAATATTTAAGAGGAGAGACACTTTCACCAATATTTTTCTTCAATTTAATACTAGGATCAAATAGGGTAGAAACTGGTTTCACATCAAAATAATTAAACTTTTTTAATATTTTTTAATATAATGTGATTGTGTCAAAACAATACCATTTTGATTCTTAATCAAGTTAATACCTAAAATAACATCAACAAGATCAAGATCCTTCATTTCAAAATTACTAGACAAGAAAGACTTCACATCATTTATAACATGTAGATTACTACCAAAGATTAAAATATCATCCACATAGAGACATAAAATAACACATGAATTATCATCAAATTGTTTCACATAAACACATTTATCACTATTATTAAACTGAAATCCATATGAAGAAACAACTTGATTAAATTTATCATGTCATTGTTTAGGAGCCTGTTTTAAACCATACAAAGATTTAACAAGTTTGCAAACTTTATTTTCCATTCCAGGTTCTATAAAACCTTCAGGTTGATTCATGTAAATTTCTTCTTCCAAGTCACCATTTAAGAAGGCAGTTTTTACATCTATTTGATGAATTTCCAAATTAAAAACACATGCAAGTGCAATTAAAACTCTAATAGTAGTAACTTTAGAAACATGCGAGTATGTATCAAAGAAATCTACACCTTCTACTTGTTTATAACCAATAACAACAAGTCTGCCTTAAACTTATCTATGGAGCCATCTGTTCTTAATTTTTTTCGAAAAACCCATTTACAACCTATACTCTTGCAGCCAGGAGGAAGGTCAGTCAAAAACCAAGTTTTATTGATTTTAAGAGAATCTATTTCATCATTAATAGTTTCTTTCCAAAAAGGTGTATCAACAGATCTCATAGTTTCACTATAAGTTTTAGGATCATTTTCAAGTAAAAAAGAATAAAATTCAGGACCAAAATCTTTAGCTCTTCTAATTCTTTTACTAATTTTAGGTTCAAAAACCTTATTAATAGTACTACTAGAAGGTAAAACAGAGCTAGAAGTATCATAAACAGGTTTAGACAATTTATTCTTCAAAGGAAAAATATTTTCAAAGAAAACATCATCTCTAAATTTCATAATTATATTATTAGAAATTTCAGCAACTTCAGAATTAATCCCCCACACTTTGAGATATTTCAAATTTGGTTTTCTATTTTTCCAAAGTTCATAAGGGGTTTTATTTAAATTTTTATAAGGAATTCTATTCAAAATGTGACATGCAGTAAACAAAGCTTCCCCCCACAAATTATCAAGCAAACCAGAACTTATAAGCATAACATTTATCATGTATAATAAAGTACGATTTTTTCTTTCAACAATTCCATTAGATTGAGGAGCATAGGGAGGAGTGACTTCATGAATAATGCCATGTGTTTCAAAAAATTCACCCATTTCATTAGAAGAATATCCCCCTCCTCTATCAGAACGAAGAACTTTAATACTCCTTTCTAATTGATTTTCAACTTCTGCTTTATAAACCTTGAATTTTTCAAATAACTCGCTTTTATGAATAATCAAGTATACATAGCAATATTTTGAGAAGTCATCAATGAATGTAATAAAGTATTTCTTTCCACCACGAGTAATAACACCATTATTATCACATATATCACTATGAATGAGTTCAAGCACACAAGTTTCCTTTTGGACAGAATTTTGAAAAGATTTTCTAGGTTGTTTGGCTTGAACACAAACTTCACATTTTTGTTTCAATTCATTAAAATATTTAGGAATTAGATCAAGAGTCATCATTCTTTTAATAGAATTCAAGTTAACATGTCCAAGTCTACCATGCCAAATGTCACAACATTCAACATTTGAAATAGAAGATGAAGAAATGTTAGAATTTTTATTAATAAAGGAAGACATGAGATTAAGTTTAAACAAACCATCACAAATATATCCTTTCCCAAAACAAGAACCATGTCGAGAAATTACAACTCTATTGGATTCAAAAATAACTTTAAAACCTTGTTGAACTAACAAAGTAGCACTAATCAAGTTTTTTCTAATTTCAGAAACATGAAAAACTTCATTTAAAACAAGACAATTTCCTGAAAATAATTCTAATTATATTCGACCTAGACCAATGACGCATGCTAGGCTCCCATTCCCCATGCTTACAGTACGTGTGCCACATTCCTGATATGAAGAAAATAATTTTTTATCAGCACAGACATGAACATTAGCTCCAGAGTCAATCCACCAATCATTTGAGTTATAAATAAAATTTAACTCTGGGCTAGTGACATGATACTTGTTAGATGGGGAATCCGAGCAAGCATTAGCGGTAATAACATTAGCTTGAGGCTGAGACGATGATTTGGGATCAGATGTAATGTCTTTTGGTTGACGATGAAGATGAAAACAATCTTTAGCAAAATGATTATTTCTTCCACAAACAAAGCAGAAGGACTCATTTCCTTGAATTTTACTCTTTGGTTTGTAGTTGTTATTAAAAGCTTTGTTTTTATTTTTGGAGAAATGAGAGCTTTGACCAAATTTATTATTGTTGGAAAAACCAGATTTTTTGAAAATTTTTTGTTTAGGCTTATTAGCGTTTTCCACTAAATGAGCCTTAGCCCGAAAAGGGGTTTTATTAGAATCCTTTTGTGAAATACGATGTTTATCTTCAGTTCGCAAGGTAACCAATAAATCAGATAAAGTGAAATGATCGGGTTTATGCTTAAGGCTTCTTGCAAATTCAGACCAAGAAGGAGACAATTTAGAAATTAACAAACTAACAAGCATTATGTCAGACAAAGTAATTTCTTTCATTTTCGTATCATAAATAATATTTTCAAATTCATGAACTTGGTCAGAGAAAGGTTTTCCATCTTCCATTTGAAAATAAATCATTCTTGCACAAGAGTATTTTCTTAAACCCTTTTCAACAGAACCATACTTTAGTTCAAGAGCGTCCCATAACTCCAAAGTAGTTTTTGTATGACAAAATATTTTATAAATATTATCAAATAGAGCACTCAAAATACGACCATGACACAAAATATCTTTATCACTAGAAGAACTAGCTTCAACCAAGGCACAATCAGGACAATTTTCAGATTTTCCATTTAAAATAACAGAAAATAAACTCAACTCTATAAGCCAAAATTTCATCTGTTGTTGCCAACATAAAAAATTTTCACCATTAAATTTTTCTGGCTTACTACTCAAAGACTTTAAAATATTCATTGCAGACATGTTGATATTGAACAAGAAAAGAAAATTTTTCTCTCTAAGATTGTTAAAAAATAAATTTAATAGAGCACAAGAAAAAATAAATATTTAGATTAATCAATAAAATCAATATCAACAACACAATGAATATTATAAAATTAAAAACAAAACAATCTGTAACAACTAATTAAACACAAAGAGTAAATTAAAACATTAAATAATAAGTTTAGAGTAGCTTGGGTTGAAGCACGCAAAGCGCTATCGTTAGAGAGAAAACGCTCCCACTGCATTGGTAATTTAGAGTCTTATAGTGCGTTTCTCTCCCAAGATACGTCAACTCGTTAGACCGTTCGAATGTAGCGAAAGATCCCCAAACCAAAGACGCTCCAAAATCATAATTTTGTAGTAGAAATAATATTGAGGAAAAGATAAAAATGAACTTGCTGTGTATGTATTTATTTTCATGCTTTTCTCACGTATTAATATATATATATAGGCACACTATTAGACACCTTTTTCAACTTCAACAGTAAGTGCACCAGATTTTAAGAATTTGTTTTGCAAGCATTTCGGTAACAAATGGATCGTGCTAACTAATTGGAAACAACGTGAGACTTGGTCAAAGGTGCAAAATCCAAAAACTGTTTTTGTTTTTGGAACGTTATAGTATTAAAAACAAAAATTAATAGATTAATTATTTAATTTAAATTTATAATTATAATATATTTTCTCAACACAAACTTCCACAAAGTTTAAAACCTTGATGTTAAGGTCTAGTAGGGATTGTGAGAGATTTAAAACATAAATAGAAAAACAAATCCTACAACAAATTTTGCAGAGGGGAAAAAAACTAAAAAAAAAAGTTTGAAGTATAATAGATGATGTAAGAGAGATAATCACTAAATATAATATTGTACAGTATAAATTATTATGCGAAAAAATGTCTCGTTACTTATATATCAGCATACTACAGAAAAATAGAAAATGGAAGAAATGAGTGAATAAGGAAACAAATGGAGCTTGGGATTAACGGGTCAACCCGAACCCAAAACATTTATGTGGCTGGGATTGTGACTAATGTGATAGACACTATCCAATTGCCACTCTTCTCTCGGCAAGAGTGGGGCCTGGTGGGCCGGTTGATGGGATTGGGCCGAATGTGACGTTGGGCCTATTGGCCTACCTAATTGCATCTGCTCTATGCCTTATCTAGTACTAGTACCTACGTCTTAAGAGAGTTTGTGCAATCAATCAATTATTCACATATCTGAACTTTTTATTTTCTTATATGTCATTATAAATCAATTATTTTATTTATTCAAATATTCAGAAGTTTTAATAATGATTAATTTTTATTAAAAGTTTAACTGATTATCTTTGGTGAAAAAACTTTCTCTATAAAAATCGAATTTATACTTTATTTAAAGCTCAATTCTATTTGCACCGGACAACATGTTGGTTATAGTTTACAAATCTAAACATTGGAAAAAGAAAACAATGTCTTTATTTTTGTATAACTTAATTTTTTTTCTTACAAAGATAACAGTGTATGTAAATGTTTCTATGATATTGTGTTGTTCGAAAATATTTTATTGGCGCAAAATGATTAGTAATAATGAATTAAATATGTTTTTAGTTTAAGAATTTTTGTCAATTTTTATTTTTAGTCTCTAAATAAATTTTATTTAATTTTAGTTCCAAAAAAATTTCGTCGTGAACAAAAAAATTTTGATAATAAGGACCAAAACATTAATAGAAATGTTTTTGAAAAATTCAAAGTGAAAATCGACAAAAAAAAATTCAGAGACTAAAATCAGTGAAAAATTATTCAAGGATTAAAAACATATTTAATTTAATAATAATTAAACACAAAAAGCAATAGAAATAAGAATAATTAAATTAAAATTATTACACTTGCAATGCATTAGTGTTTTTATAATAAAAAAAAACATTAATTAGAAAATTATCATTTACTTTCATTTTTCAGCGTCATCTGTATCTTCGAAAGTTTTATGGATATGATTTAATTGTTAAATTTGTCAATTTTATGGTAAATTAGTCCTTCCTCAAAAACCTAGCCTTTAAATTTATTAACTTTATGATAACTTAATCCTTAAACTTATCAATTTGATTTAGTCATTAAATTTGGTCAAATTTGCAACAAAAGTTAAGTCAAACCCTAAACATGTAGGACCTGTGGTTTAAAATTATGAGTAAGAATTGTGATTAAAACTTATGGGTACTCAAGTCTAACTCAGTCTATATAGACACATAGCCAAAGGACCACGATTAAAAATATATAAGGACCTAAGTATAGAGATCCAAATAATTCATTGTGAAAGTATTATGATCCAAAGTCAAGTAGGGTGATAGCATAGCTAAATTTTGCATGGTAGTACTTTGTAATCATTTCATATTATTATTGGTAGATAGAAGATACATTGAAGTACATATAAAAGCAAAATAATTTCAAAATGAAAATCCATTTGGGTGAGTTGAAATGCCTAATGCGGTTACGTAATGGAGCTGTCAAATGACTCATCCACGACACTCTCGTAGCTTCCATAAATATTTAGTTGGATTTGGACCCAACTTTAATCCAAAGTATTTGAATACATTCTATTAAATTAATTTTGATAATAAAAAATCTAAATTTTGTAACAATTTTTTTTATCAATAAAGTTGTTTTGAAAAACAATCTAAATATAGGAGGGCTCAACCTAGCTATAATGATACAACAATTTTTATATTATTGATAATCATAGATAGAATGTAATTTTTGGGTAATATAACCATTAAATTATGAGTTTAATATTGTATATCGTTAGTGTATAAATTTGTATATTATCACCCTATTAAAAAAATTACCTTTTCAAAACTAATAAAAAGTAATTTTTTTAATATAATTTTAAAGATAATTATTATTTATCATACACGTAATTTATTAGTGGATAACAATGATGATAATTTTAATTTAATAATAATTAATGTAAACATACTTTACATTATCAGTACATAGTTTTTTTTTCATATACTCTAAAAATAAACATATTTCAATTACACGTTAAATAATTTTAGATTAATGTAAAATTTTATTGATATGATTTATATAAACAATGTTCAAATACTTAGATATAGGAATTGATGTAACTTACAAATTTTTTTTTAGCTTAACCTCCCCATGATTTTTTTTTATATAGATAGAAAAGATTACAAAGATGGTTACAATGAAGATTGAACTTAGGTCTTTATGCTTCTAACTATCTCAACTCCTCTTCACTCAATCACTAGGCTAACCCTAGTGGTTTAATATTAAATATACCTTACAATTAATATTCTTAAAAAGTCGTGTACTTAAATTATGAGTTTAATATTAACAAAAGTTGATTTTGTAACAATTTTGATAAATCCTTACACTTAATATACTTCAACGGTTTGGAAATATTTTTTCTTTTTCACCGATGATATAATGAGATCCTTAAGAATAACCTAACAATAATTTAATTTTATAGTTGTGTACTCACTTTCATAAATTTTAAGTATGTCATTGATGAAATATATGCATACTCACTCTCTCTCATGTATCAAAAAGTTATAGCAGTGGATTCTGGGGTATTTTTCTCATTGGACGTCTTTGCTTCCGGAGAGAAAGGAAAGGTTGAGGAAAAAATGGTAAGTTATAAAGGAAAATAATAAAAGGCCACTTTTGTTTTAATATATCATAAAATGTTCTTTTAAGTCTTTTAATTTTTGTAATTTTATATCTTGTTTTAGTTCTTATACACAAAATTTATTATAAAATCTGTCAAATATTATTGTATAAATTTTATGTAATTTTTTTAATCTATCATTTTTTTATATGTTACCAATGATTAGAGGGACTAAAACAAAATTTGTTAAAATTATACAGATTAAAAATAACAAATTTACATTTAAAGAACTAAAAAAATATTTTATATTTTAAGTTTATCGAATGGAGTTAGATAAATTTGTTTGAGAAAATAAAACAGATTCATTAACGTTTCATGAGACTTGAAGCAAATTCTCATTTGGTTAAAGAGGAATAAGTTCATTGCTGTTTCAGTGAATATAATAAGTCTTAGCATAAAAGAGTTCTCAAGAACTGAAATTATGAAGTTTGGTTTCCACAGAAAACTAAATAAAAAACAGAAAGTGAAACCGAGATGCAAATAATAATAATAATAGTATGAAGAATGCATGCAATTATAGGACGTAGCACACTGATTTTCATAGATGGTTAATTGGTTATATTGGAAAGTGGTGATGTTATTAATTATTTTGGGATCGGTTTCCACAGCGGGAAAGGGATTATTAATTACAAGTTAAAAATGCATTTGATGGGATGGGACCCATAAAACCTTAAATGTTCACATTTAATGGGCACGTGACTGGGAACAATTGTGGTTGAGACTGCCTTCTGCAAAACGCTTTGCATGTGATTGTTGGGCCACATTCACAGTCTCATAATTTTCTTTTTCATTTTTCATAAAATATATATATATATATATTTAGATTATAGTATATATATAGAATCTTGATAGTCAAATTTTATTCATATATAATATCAAAATAAAATATGGGACTACGAAGTATAAATCGTTACATTTCTTTTGGTCCTGCAATTTATTTGAGTTCCATTCCAAATGTGTAAAGGAAAAAAAATAAATAATAGTCTCTGTATTAATGTTTAGATGGGTTAATAATCGAAGATTCATTAAAATCAGAATAAATATAATTTTTTTCTTACTTTAATACATCTTAGGTAATACTTCTTAATTTTCATAGTAACTGTAGTTATAATCGAAGATTCATTAAAATTAGAATAAATATAATTTTTTTCTCACGTTAATACATCTTAGGTAATACTTCTTAAATTTCATAATAACTGTAGTTTAAAGATTTTAAAGTGAGGATATTTTTGAAAAGTTATGTAAAAAGTAATATATTTTCAATTTTTATAAAATTTTATTAAAATAATATCAATTTCTTAATAAATATATTAATTTTAATTGTTAAAATTGAATAATTAATGATTGTGATGATTGAATAATTAATAAAAGATAAATTGAAAAAATAATTAATATTATATTAAAGAGTGAAAATATCAATTATCTTGAAATAATTTTTAAATATTAAAGTAGATTTAATTTTGGACCGAAGTATTATCAATTAGTACATAAAATAATTTAGTTTTGTAATTTTAATCTATATTCATGTAAAATTATATGAAAGGGTGAAAAGTTAAAAACATTTTTATTTAATAAAAAAAAAACTATCTTCATTAATTTAATTTTTTATAATATATTATTGGTATGAAATATCTATCAATTTTGTTTGATAATTAATTTTTGTCAAAAAATTTAACTAATCAACTTTAGTGAAGTCTATTCTCGATTACATTTTTTTCATTCATAAAGTTTGAATTCAAAACCTTACTTAATCAAGTTCATATCACTTAAATTAATAATTTATTAACTTTCAACAACTCATTTAATATAATAAATAATTAAAATTCATGATTTTTTTTTATTAAAATTATACATATATAATATTTATCATGGATGAAACAAACTTTACTCATGATTATATGAAAAATGATGATTTTTGGGCATGGAAGAAATTTCCTTTTAAGAAATGCATCCTATAAAAGGTAGATTTATAGGGTTTAATTCCCATGTCTCTGGTTTTCCCGGATATTTCAGGTAGCAAGTCAGTATCATGCATAATTGCCTTTTAAAAGATGGGGTTCTGTTGTGCTGCTTTCGGACTTTAAATTACATTTTCAATTTTTATAATAAATTCAATACTGCCACTCTCTACTCTCTACTCATTTTAACTATTCTCCTGTTATGTGCTTCCATGCCATACAAAACTCCATTTATTATCTATTATTTTTTATATAAATATTAAAGTTACATTATCTATGTAATAATTTTATAATATGATTATTATTTTATAATATTATTTTCTTCCTCCTTCTTTTGCTGTATATTATATCTCTTTTGCGGTAATGCTTCACTTTGACAGAAATGGTTGTTCAACTGAGAACTTGATCACATCACAACTTCAATTTTTAGTTCTTTCTTCGATATATAATATATGATAAGATAGTTTAAAAATTATAAATTAACTGAAAATTTATAAGTCATAGATTGGGTATTAAAAAAATTAAAAACTTACAAAATTAATTGATTGAATTAAAAGTGTTCCAACAGATAAACTAGCTAATAACAAAATGATATAAATAATTTTTATAATAAAAGTAAGAAAAAAAATAAGATAGACAAAATAATATATAAATTAAAAAGTTTTCAAGTAAATCAATGAGAATAAAAAAATTAAACTAAAAGTTTATAAACTATAAACTATCTCAAATAACTTAAGGAAAATAAGTTATAAGTTTTTAAATAAGTTTGTGTGAATTTTTGTTTCAAATAAATTTATTTTAATTAAATTTATTTATAAACTAGTTAAAAAAATTTATAAGCTCCTAAAATATCTTGCTAAAAGTGAAAAGATTTTGGTTAATATTAATGGAAATTGGTTTTTAAAAACAATATAATTAGTAAAGTTAATTTGTTAGAAATTTAAAAGACATGGGATGAAAGAAGTGGGAGATATAGAAAATATTGAAAGTATGATGGGTTAATGAAAGAGAGGTTTTGTTCCTAAATAAGGAGCATGAGTTAATATGGGGAACAGTACACAGATTAAGAAAGGTCTTAAATGCTATTACAGCTACACTCCCAAAAAAGAGTTTCTACTTAGAAGTAAACGACAGGGATCCATAAGAATTATTCAAGCGACGTTGTCGTGTTGTTGGATAACGGAATTTCTTCAACAGTGTGTTATTTTGGTAAAATGGTTGGATGCAGAGTGACAGGAACTTAACGGCGTCAAAGAGAGGGCAGGTTTTATCGGAATAGGGTAGGACTTAGGACTTAGGACTTAGGACTTAGGAGCATCATCAGACAAATGACCTTCCCGAGGTCAATAAAAGAGAGGCTCTTCTCTACTCACTTTATGCAGCAAATTTTAGGGTTTACCTTAAGCCAACCCGAAAGCCTTGATAAAAAAATATTATTTTTAGATGAATTTAGATAAGTTTTATAGATAAATTAGATTAAAATTTTGATTTTATACAAGTTATATTAGGTGGGTTTGATTTTAAATTTTTAAACCCGTTAAAAATCGAATCTAATAGAAAATGAGATAAGTTTAGATTTTTATTATTTTTGTATAATTAAATAACAATAATCCAAACTCAAAAATCTTTATTTCAAGTATAATATAGTCATCAATTTGTAACTTTTTTTTCTTTTTTTCATAACCTAGATATTTTTTTTATCTTTTCCTTCATTATTCAATTTCTCAACACACTAGTCTACTTTTAGATTTTGTAATCTAACTTTATATTTCTTTTGCATGTAATAATTATGGATTTTGTTATCTTTTGTTTTTGCTTCTTTAGTTTGTAAATGTTTCATTTACGAATTTACTTACATTATTTATCGTTACCTTCATTCTATTTTTGTACACTATTTTAAAAATATTTTTTTACCGTTTTAAGCTTCACCTTCGTTAAAATAACTTGGTCCACAAAAAATCTCAAAGCCGATTGTACCCACCCGTCCAAATCCGAATCTGTTGCAACTCGAACCGCCTCAAACCAAAAACTCAGTGGGTTGAATGGGTCACATTTTTCTAAAGTCAGTTTACAACGGGTTGAACATTTTTCACCCGAACCCGTCCAAATCCGCCCGTTGCCCACCCCTAGCAAATTTCATTAGGTTAACATAACACCACATTTTCTCTTAATTATAAATAATAATTTTTTTCTCTAAATGAGTAATAATTATTATTTTTAAAATTATTCAAAGTTTTTATATCTTTTATTTATTATTATTATTTTTATATATTTAACATAAAAATTGAATTTATTATAGAATTAATTAAAAATAATTATATTAATTATTTTTTTAAAATTTTGATAATTTATCTTATGTTGTTTATAATTATGTCTTAAATTTAAGTAAAATTATTTATTTATATTAAATTTTATTAATTTCATGATATTCTTTCCAAAATGTGCTTGTTATAAATGAAAAAATAATGCAACTTAAAGATCATGCATTAAAAAAATATTTTAAGAAAAATACCATTAAATGAGATAAAAGTAATTAAAATTTACTTATATTTAAAAATATAAAAAAAAAACATGTAAATTTTTCTTCTTTACAATAGAGAATAAAAATGGTACTACCTCTAATCTTAATTATAAGTAATACAAAATAAAATATCAATACCAAACAACGTAATTAATATGATTATTTTTAATTAGTTTTATCATAAATTTAAATTTTATTTCAAACATATCCTTTACTAGTTGTTATATTTATCATTAATTATATAAACATATAAGAAATAGAACTAATAATAAATAATAAATGGAGGAGTTACAAATTTTTTAATCCTAATTAACTTTAAAGACTACTAATCAATTTTTATAATTAGAATTAAAGAAAAAAAAAGTAATTTATTTATTACAATCATAACCGGAGGTTGTAATAATACATTTCTGAATTAAATTTGATAATGTAGTTTTGAAAGTTTTTAATGGACATGCAAACATATATTATATGGTTAAGAATCTAAAAACAAATTTCATTATTTTTTTTATGCAAGTGGTTTAATTAGAGTAGGGAGGGTATGAAGGTAAGGGTTAGTGTGGGGTCTACTTTGATACAAATCTTTTGTGGGTGGCTCACAATTGAAAGTGAGAAGTGAGAAGTGAGAAGTGAGAAGTGAGAAGTGAGAAGTGAGAGTGAGAAGCATGTCCTTAATTTCTCTCTCCAAATTGGAACCACAATTAGGAATCAACAAGATGAGGAAGGTCAATATCAATATTAGTGTTCTGTTATTTAATAGTTGAATGTCACTGTTCAGATAATTGCTTGATGGGGACTTGTAGTGGTAATTTTTCTTACCATTACCTTGCCAATGTCGACCAACACAGACTCCTTTTTAGGAAGAAGAAAATGCCCTAGTCAGATTAATTATTTTGTTGGGAAAATAAAAATCAATTAGTCTTCTATCAAATGGTACTTATTTTTTAAAATTTATTTTGCTAAATATAGTACTATTTCTATTTTGCTTCTTATAAAAAATATTTTGTAAAATGGTTTTTGTATTTTTATTTTATTTTAATTCTTATAATGTATCTATTTTTTCATTTTTAGCTCTTATAATTTTAAGTACATACTTTTTTATCATGGGGACTTAAACATGGTTTCACTTTTTTTTTTATTAAATTTAGTTTTAGTTTTTTGCAATTGTTAAATATAATTTTATCATTATTTAATAAAAACGAAATATATTTAGAGGTATTACATTTGTATATATCTCAACAATTAGGTTAATGTTATACGTCTATATGCGTGTTATATCATTAATAAATAGTGATAAGAATTAATTTTTTAGAAATTCTAACTTTATAAAAAAATTTAAATAATATTTTGGTTAAATAATATTTTTAGTCTCTTTATTTTTGTATTTACTCTATTTTTAAATAAAGATATTCAATCTCTTATTTTTTAAAAATATGAAATTTTGATCCTACCATCAATTTGATGTTCATTTATCGTTAAATTTTGACAATGTTTGATCTATCATCACTTATGTAATATGATATATAATATATAAGATAAAAATTAAAATATAAAATAAAAAAATATTTGTTTGTATTTATTTTAACGATCAATTGATATTTAGTTTGTTAATAAATCTTATTTATATATATATTTTTTAATTTTTAAATATCATGTTACTAAATGTCACATTACTTAAGTATGAATATATACTAAGACTTATTAATTATTAATAGATGTCAATTTGATGAGTTAACTAAAATTTCGTATTTTTAAAATTAGAAGGACTAAAAGTTTTTGTTTTTAAATAGAATGATCAAATTTAAAAATATAAAAACTAAAAGTACATTTTAATATAATATTTTTAAAATTAAAATTAATTTATTATATGCATTAAAATTAAATATATATTTTTTATATATAAAAAGCCAAAGTAGGTGTAGATAAAATTAGGCATAAAATTTATTAAATCGAATCTTTTAAGTAAGAATATAATGTCATCGAACCTCAATCTATTTGAACAAACTATAATAAAATTTAACTATTTTTAAAATATATTAAATTAGAAAAAATTATTGTTAAAATTTATATTAAATATATTATTCCTTGTAGTTATTTTTAAATTTCAAACCCAATTAACTAATATACAAGGATTGAAAAAGAAGAAGAAAAAGGTTAATAAGTTATCCTAAACTTTATTTTTTTTTCAAATAATATTTAATATTAATGAGACATATTTTTATTCATTTTTTAATTTATATCATCAATAATCAATAATGTATTTATTGCTTTAATTTTTATTAGATATGAAAATTATCAAAATGTCAAAGAATGGTTTCCAAATTATCCTTAAACAAAGCAAAGTTAGACTTTCAATGAGCTTAAAAAATTAATGAGTTGTACCTACTATTTATTAAACATCATAAATTTGAAGAAAGGAAAAATACTAAAAAAAGATATTTTTTTTTTATTTCGTGAGAAAATTAAACAGAGCGAAAAAAAAAACAAAAAAAAAACAAGGAAAAAAGAAATTACATAGGGGAATAGGTGTCCTCCCCTACTACTTGTAAAACAAAATCTGGATGACTCCTCCATGTTACATTAATCGGCGAGTGTTTTGCTCCCCAACTAGCCAAAGCGTGAGCTACTGAGTTAATCTCCCGAGGGATGTTGACGATCTCAACGCTCCAATCCCTAGCCACCAAGTCCTTAACTGCACCAATGATGTCACGTCACTATGCTTGTGAATATTATCTCTATCGAGGTGGGTCCCTGTACTGCTTTCACCGCCCCTATGCAGTCTGATTCACAGATTATATACCGAAATCCTGCATTCCAACAAAAAGACAGCCCTTCCGCTAATGCAAGGATCTCTACTCTGAGAGAATCACCATCCTCAAAAGAACGAGCAAATCCTCCCTTCCAACGTCCAACCGCATCACGCACTACACCTCCTACTCCCATGATCCTCGATTGACCAAGCCAGCTACCATCCACATTCACTTTAATACAAGGATATTCAGGAGGAGACCACTTTACATTCTCTTTCCATAACTCATGCTTCTCTAGATATATGTTGTTTTGTGCAATAGATAAAGCAATCATTCGTGTCACATACTGCACTGACCAGTTATTTCCATGAAAGACCATGTTGTTTCGTAGTAGCCATATCCACCAAATAACTATTGCTAGTTTCTTAGCAGCCGAATTAGTTATAACTCCCTTAAACCATGTGAAGCAATCCATCAGCGAAAAAATCTGGGAGGGGGTATTACCAACCTGCAGCCATACTTCCCGAGAGTGTGGACAATCTCGAATGGCATGGAGAGTGGTTTCTTGTGGATAGGAACAGCGAGGGAAACTACCCACAGAATCTAAATGACGAAGAGAACGAAAGTGGTTTGTCGGTATGGATGAGTGTAAGCCTTGCCATAAAAGGAACTTAATTTTTTTTGGGACAGGCAGCTTCCAAACACGCTTCCATATAGGGTCCACAAGCCCATGATCGGGTGAAAGAAGAAACCTAAAGCTGGAAGCTGCTGTATAG
This sequence comes from Cajanus cajan, assembly GCF_000230855.2. Classification (NCBI taxonomy): domain Eukaryota; kingdom Viridiplantae; phylum Streptophyta; class Magnoliopsida; order Fabales; family Fabaceae; genus Cajanus; species Cajanus cajan. Next base: position 48,424,258 of record NC_138525.1, read on the forward strand.
CATCCGGAAGAGTCACCTGCCCAAGAGAACATGTCAGCGCCTGCCGGGGAGGAAGGGATGGGGACTTGTTGAATACGGTTAGCCAACTCCATAGGGAGACGAGTAAAGAGTGAATCAAAATTCCAAGCACCCTGTTGCCAGCATTGTGCAACTGTTCTATCTGTATCACTGATATGTACATATGGTACTTCCCTGCAAAGAGGCCCTGAGCCTAACCAATCTTCATACCAAAGGGACGAGTTACCTGCACCAAGCTTTGGATAGAAGCCCTGTCGCAAAAAGGGAAGGGCTTTGACAATGCTGTTCCACACTTGAGATGCATCGTTGTTCTTCGCATGCAATACGGATTCCCCATGCAAGTATTTTGCTTGCAGAATCTTAACCCAAGGTTTCTGCGGTGAATGAAGAACGTCCCATATCAACTTACCAATAAGGGAGATGTTGACCTGTCGAGACTCTCTGATACCCAGCCCTCCGAACTCTTTCGGTCGAGTGACAATATTCCAGCCTACTAAAGACCAATATCGTGATGAATAGTGTTTATAAAAAAATTAATATTTTTTTAAAACAGCGAAGTAATTATGTAAGTTCAAAAAAGTGCATACGAAGTAAAGCAAAAAACATAATGCATTTTATGTTGATTTGTTCTAACCATCGAGACTATACCTAATTTTTTATCAACTTAATTTGTAATGATTCACTATAGTCCTTATACATGAGGGAATCACCTACTAACAACAAAAAACAACTACCATTACCTAAGATTAAAACATATTTTGAAATCACAACAAAATTATATATAAATATATGCAGACACTATACAACTATATATGTGTACAATGATCCAAAACTAAAAAGGTAACCTTAGATTATCAATCAAGTAACATTTATAACAAAAAGTACAATAGTAGTCAAGGGCTACACTAACAAAAACATGGCCCACCAAAGCTTCAATTTCCTCTAACTAACCATGTCCTACTCTCATGTAAATATGATCATCACAGTAACCACTAATAAACATGCAAGGCTTAGCTAGATATTCAAAGGAATCAACATAGTGCAAATATAGAAGTATAATCAATATACAACTATCAACCATGTGTAAACCAACAATAAAACACCTTTTGGTTCACACCATATCATCACAACAAAAATACCTCAACATGGCATCAATAAGTAAACAACTCAAGCATATTCAGCTTATACCACAACCATGCCATTTGTGACACCCTTACTACCCCAACACATATATTGTAATAATGAAAACTTACAAACAAATTTTTCAATTTCGGTAAAAGGGTTCACATGAGAATCTTCCAAAATTATTCAATAACCACAATAATAAAAAAATGAAATGCAAGAGTTTACAAATTGTTTTCAAAAATAACATTTACAATTCCAAATTCATATAAAAACATATGTTCTAAAAATCCTCTGCCCCGATGTCACAATATCAAAGCATCCCCACAATTCAACCGTTGGCATTCTAGATGACACTCGTAGCCAGATCTTCCTCACCTAAAACATCCACAATTTGTACGGTGAGAAAAGAAAACATTTATATATAAAGCACACAAGGAAATCCACAACATCATCTCGTCGTAACTTGAAATGTTAATTACAAGCATTTCTATAGATATATCATTATTCTATCAATCATTCATCATCTTCACATCACAATTCATAATCAAACTCATTCATCTCAAATCTTGTAATTAAAATTATCATTTTCACATTCATAATTCACACAATCTTATAATTAACACTATGCCAAGGCCACGCCACAACTGACATAAGTGATACGGGCTAATTGTCTCACTCATCCCACACCATGCCAGGGTCACGCCCTCCCTGTAGCATCACTTACCCAGGGGCCGTGCCATCCCTAGTCATTGATGTGAGGAACCACAATCACATGACAATCCACACAATCTCTTACAATTAACCCTATGTCAGGGCTGCCATATTCGACATAAGTGATACATGTTAATTGTCTTACTCATCCCACACCATGCTAGGGTCACGCCCTCCCTGTAGCATCACTTACCCAGGGGCCGTGCCATCCCTAGTTATTAGTGTGAGGAACCTCAATCATAATCATATTCACATTCATCACATCTCATCTTATAACTCAATATCATACACACAACGGATAAGTCCAACAAAATAAGGGTTTCATACACCTCAAGCAATTCACATCTAAATCATCAATTTTTATCAAGTGATATAACAATAACATTCATAAATTAATAAAATAATCAATAGAATTATCAATTTAATATAATTTTAACATAAACAGTAAAACCCCCAATTATTCCAAAACTTAACTCACAGACACTTTTCTATAGTTTCGTTCTACCTCTCAGATCAACATTTTTACAAATTTAATATATATTTCTAATCCTCAACACATGCAGAATCTAATGGGATCATCAATTTCTCAAACAGAAATAATCTAATTTTTCCCAAAACCTAACTTACAAGAACTTTTCTATGATTTCGTTCTCTCTCCCAGAGCATCATTTTTACAAACAAATCATATATTCGTAGTCCTAGTTATATACAGAATCACACACAAGAGAATTAATTCTCCAAACAAAAATAATTATAAAATTACTCATAACCCTAAGGACTCTTCCTCTACCCAATTCTCTCATGTAACTCTACATATAAATAATCCCCTTTTCCCCTGTACCTGGATATGTAAAAGCTGAATTTATACGAGATCTAGTTGGTCTCCCTCGTTGGGTTCCCCTCGGTCTGAAGCAGAAAGTAGAGGGAAAAGAAGAGAGCAGAAGAGAAGAAATCAGAAAATGAGAGGTGTGCTTTTTCAAAGTGGCAGAGAGCTCAATTTATAGGCCTCAGACTTTGCCAGAACGGCCTGTTCCAAATTCGGAACGGCCCGTTCTGGACCATAAAAACATGGGTAAAAATCACACCCAAAACGGCCCGTTCCCAAACCAGAACGGCCCGTTCTGGTGTGCATTTATTACTCAACTGCCATAGCCCATTCCAAACCTGTTCCCACTTAGAGTTTAACGTAGTTTTTAATAGTCCAGAACGGCTCGTTCCAACTTGAGAATGGCCCGTTCTAGGCTATGAACTAACATACATTTTGGTAGTTTGGAACGGCCCGTTCCAATTCCGGAACAGCCCGTTCCAAGCTACTAAATCACATACATTTTGGTAGTTTGGAACGGCCCGTTCCAATTCCGGAACAGCCCGTTCCAAGCTACTAAATCACCCCTATACCTTTATAAAATTACCAAAATACCCTCCATTAAAGTAAATAAAAAGTGAAATAAAAATTGGGGTGTTACACCATTCAATAGTATAATAAACAAGCATATGAATAACAACAAATCACACCACATCATATGCATATATTTTAACTAATGTGTCGCCATGCATTCACCTACAAAAATCTCCTACAACACTTGAGCAGTCTAAGTGACTTGATCCTACCGAACCAATTAATCATTTTCATATATTAGATGTCTGTTAGATCGACAACTAAATTGAGATATCAATCCCTACCACATGATTTCTTGGGTTTTGTTAGTTAAACTAAGAAAATTTAATATTACCGTCAAGTATAATACACATTGGGTGTAAACCTACCACGCATTGACATGCATTAATCAAGTCACTTGTGAAATTAACTCGTTAACCATCCTCACAATATCACACACCTCTATAGTAATCAATTAAAGGCAGTAGCCATTAATTTCATACCTTATTCCAACATTAGCTAAAAACCTGGAGGAGACTTAACAATTTACTCAAAGAGTTATCATCTACTCAATGATGATTTTTCAACAATTGACCTCTTAGAGTGTCATACCAACATCCATATAATGGGATATTCGACTTTCACAAATACCCTCCTTTAATCCTAAGTCAATCAATATGATTTAATACCCATAACATTCTCAACATCAACACTTCAACAATCATCATCTATGTGCATTACCTCATATCAATGGATATAAAAGATATAACAACATTATTAAATTACAACACACTAGTCTTTCTCAACAATTTCTACCATACAACCATTTATACATATCATCCCAAATCAATATACATAGAACAACATCACCAATTAACATACAACATGTAATATATTTGTCTAACCTATCAATGTTCACTATTTTGTCATACAAATAACACATTTTCACAAGACAATTCACGTTTGATGCTATCCAACTTGTGCTTGGCACCATTGTGACAAGGAGCTTCCTGTCCTGCCCATGTTTGATGTTGTGAGACCCACGACTCCTTCACCTCCTCATTTTCCTTGCATTCTATTCTTTTCTTCCTCATTCACTCTTTCTTTTGAAACTCAAGTATTGTACCCTTTCTCCTCCATTGATTTTCTTGAAAGTTGCTGAAGATAGAAAAGTAAGGAAGCTTAAAGCCCCAACCTTGTCTCCATTCTTCCTCTTCTTTTTCTTCCCTGTATACTCAAAGCTCAGATTCTCTTTTCAATTTGAGGTAAAGGAAGCTAGAAATTTTATATTTTTATGATTTGTGGGATTGTTGATTCTGCAAATCTGAACTAGGAAAAAGGAAATTGAAGTTATTTGCTTGCGAAAGTTGAAACTTTGTTGTTCTTAATGATCTCCTTGAAAACTTGATGCATGCATGTTGTGGCTCTTGAAGTTTTTGTGTTGCATGTGGTTGGTATTGTTGTATTTGCATTGTAGCATAGATTGGGTCTCCTTGGATTGCAAGTTTATGAACGTTTGAGTGAAAAATGATGTGGAATTCCATGAAATTGCAGAAAATTATGAGATCTGCAGCCATGACCGTGGGGTAAAATCAAAGTGACAGGGACTTGTAGCCATGTCCGTGGGGAAAAAATGTGGTGGCAAAAACCTACAGCCATGGCCGTGGAAAGGAAACTAAGCTGGCAAAAATCCAACGCTAAACCGCTGATTTGACTGCTGCATAGGTGAGGGTGGATGACCGAATTTGGTCTTGAAGTCTTCATAAAAGTTGTATCCTTGGATGTTAGCTTTCCAATGGAACCAGAATCAAGCAAAAAGGATGTCTAGAACTCTAGTTATGATCTTTTTAGTAAGCAAAGGTCAAGCTGTCAGGATTTAGGCTAATTGTTGCGGTTTTTACAATTTTTAGCAAGGTAGATGATAGAATTAGGACTCGATGTCTTCATGATAGTTGTAGGAAATCTTCTTATCTTTCATTTGAGCTAAGTATGAGAATGATAGGAGTATTATAATTTCATTTATTCTATTTTAGTTGAAGGTTGCCATTTCACATTAAGTGATTTGGTTAAGTTGAAGGTTGTTTTGGGTGCTTAGGTTGATGTATGTTGTTTATATGTGTAAGTTGGCTTGATAAATGAGTTATAAATATGTAGTATGAGTTGTATTATATGCTGAAAATGTTGTGTGCTAATATATATGATAAAATGTTGAAAATGATGAATGTTGTAGTATGATGAGAAAACGTAGTTGTGAGTTGAGAGTTGCATGTTAAACCCTAGTTGTGTAGTTGCGTAGAGATATTATATGAGTTGAATGATTTATTGTGTTGATAAACTGTGTTGATTGTGTTGTGATGATGAGTTGTTGATCACAAAGACTAGAGGAGATATTTTCGAAGTTGCTCATCTCATTGTGTGGATTGAGATAGTTGTGGTGCTCTAAGAGCCCAATTTGTTGAAAAACCCTCCTTGGGAAGTTTCCCATTTAAGTGGGTGATTTGTTGTTTTCCTCTAAGACTTAGTTGGTCCCGTATGTGGGCAAGGTCGAGACACACGTGTATGAAGCGACCATGGTATAGGGGCCAGGTCGAGCTATACCAATTACAAGCGGCCAATTCGAGTAAAGTACGAAGTCGTGAACTTAGTTCCTAACTGAGTATCGGAGGATTATAGTATTTGAAGGATAGTCAGTAGACTAATTCCATATGTGGCTTAGTTGAGCTAGTTAATGTCGTGGTAGGCCTAGACCCAACTATCCTATCCTTACATAGTACTATACTTCCTTGTTTAAGTGGCAAAGTCTAAGAAACCGTTATCGTGTTGTGGATTTTTATCCAAATTTGTTGTTTACCTACCAGGCCCAAAAAGGTTTTGTGTTGTCAGTTCGGTAGGACCTAGTCACTTAAACTGTTCATCCTGTGTTGTAGGAGATCTCCGAGTTGAAATGCGTGACGACGCATATGTGTTGATGAGTTGATATTTTGATGATATGAGTTGTATGTGTTGATGTGTTGCGAAAGTGATGTTGAGATGTCTGTTGTTTATGTGTTGTGTGTTGTATGTTGATCTAGTTAATGATGATATTGATGTTAAATTACTAGTGTTGTAAGTTGTTTTCCTATATATGTGTTATTTATTTTAACTAGCTTACCCTTGCATGTTTCCATGTGGTTTCGACAACAATGATCATATGATGTATGGGAGCAGAGCAGGGATAGGCTAGGAGATAATTGTTTGAGGCCACTTGGTGGCAAGAGCTAGAGAGTTATATTTTGTTGACTACCCCTAGCAATATAGTTTATTTTGTAGACCCTTGTTTACATTGTGGCATGTTAGGCCACCTTTTGTGCACAATGGTGTATATATATTATATATTCATGTCATACCATTTTAGTATACATTACTAGTTGTTCAGTTGTGTTGTTTTGTAGTGTTACAGTCATGGCGGATCGTTACAGATGTCATACAACCTACCTGGAGTAGATTAGGTAGAGACCCCTAGGATCTCACATTTAACATGGTAAAGTTCCATGCTCAGCCTCAATCTAACTTGAGATGGTTATTTCTCTTCATGTTCGACGCCACTCTTTTGGCGCCCAACATTAATCTAGACAGAGCCAATTCTTTCATCTCATGTTCGGTACCACTCAAACAACACCGACATAACTAAGTCATAGACTTTCCCCTATCTCACACCCGACATAAATGCGGTAAAAAAGCCTTTAACATGAGTCACGTTCAACACCATGAAGACACGTCTGGTGCAACGACAAGTTATGCACATAACAAACTCACAATTTGGTCCAATTTGGACCTCAAACTCAAGAAATCCTACTAGCATTGCAACCATCCATATATACTCATCGTCAACAACTCACTTTCAGCCAAAATTACAACATGCAACAATCAAATAACTCAAATCATGAAAATCTTCATTCACATGCTTACATGCACCAAAACTTAACAAATATCAATCATTTAATCTAAATCCAACCAATATAAATAACATTTCATTCATGCATAGTAACTCAACACTCAACAACAATCTTGGTTATAATTTCTCTTACCTCTAAAAATCTCTAAACCGAAAAGAAGAGAAAGAAGGAAGAAAATGAATTCTGAGCGAACATTGAAGCTCCACACCGACACAACCTCAATTCTTAGCCTCCAATGCTTTTAAGCACTACTCCAAAGATCAACAAGAATCTCCTAAGCCTTAGGGGTATCTAAAAAGAAGAAATGAAGATTAAAGCTCCTAAGTCCATCTTTCTATGTTTCATCTCGTTATGAATCATAAGAATGAATTTACGAAACTCACTTATAAAAAAAGACCTTATATACTCTTCCCTTCAAGGTCAAACTAGATCTCTACCTAGAGAAATTTTCTAGACACCAAAATCTTTTAAAGAGTTCCTCAACTTCCAGAGTCCCTCAACAACTACTCAAAAACACGTACCACATAATCAACACAATTCACCATTATTGATAAAATACAATAATTGACCAAAATGTACATCGTTACATGATCAAGATTCACCATCTCTTACAATGATACAAGTATTATTTCACAAGTTACTTTTGACTCAATCCAAATGTTCTTTGATTTGACTCTTCAAACAAATAATGCAAGTATTATTTGAACAACAAAGTCTTTCCAGACTTCAATAGCCAATATTCTTCAATTAACAAAGTCTCACAAAGATTTAATATCCAGTATTATTTAAACAATAAAATCTCTCTAGGTTTTAACAACAAACATTCTTTAAACAATAAAATCTTTCTCCAAACTTCAAGCTAAAACACATAATTTAAGCTAGGTAGTAACAAAAAGTTTTGTCTTACACATAAGACGTGATAAAACTTTCAAGTACAAAGATTCATATAGAAAGAATAAATTGAATGAATTAAGTCCTTTATTATTTGTGTGATTCAAACCCTTTTAAATAAGTGAACTTCGTAAATGACTATTGCAAGTCCTTGAGAAGTACTTGTCAACTTTCTTCGTCTTACTATGTCTTGTTTCCTAGTAGAGTTACGTATTATTTGGTGTAATAAATACTTACATTAAATGTATTTTATCAAATAATCACTTTTTTATATTATCAATGAAACTACTTATTACTTTTATGATACAAAAGGCAATGAACCGTTGCATGCATCAATTAAAAATGACATTTTTAGATATAACTTCACATTCTTTGAGATATTTGGTTGTTCTTTTTTTTTTTTCTGACAAAAAGCAAAATATTGTTCCTTTATGTATTACCAGTATCAAAGAAACTTTTATTCCTTTCTTTTGTTAATGAATAACGTGAAATTAGATTATAGAAACATCAGACATATTAAATATGATATTTAAGGCATTTGTCATAGACACATGAAGTGTTCTAAGAGGTTATCACGCATTTTATTATTCAAAATCATCTTTAACCACTATTTATGCTATTGTCTTAGGCATATGATTTTTATAAATTTTTATTTTACAAAAACACGTGAGTTTGTTAATATTAAAACATAACTTTTTTAGGGATCTCATATCATCCTAGGAAAATACTCATAATTAAGAGTTGTTTTTTCTTTTTTAAAAAGGTAAGTAATGCATGAGACATCATAGATTAGTAGATTAATTCTTATAAAGGACGTGTTTGATAAAATTAATAGTTGAAATTTTATAAGCCAAGTGAAAAGTTAAAATTTAGAAGTTCATTAATTGAATCGAAAGTGTTTGTTAAGATTAGATGATTATCTAACTGATAAATAAAAAACAACTAAAATGACATACTCAATTATTTGAGATAAAAATATAATTCCAAATAAAGTAACATGATAAAAATAAAAATATAAAAAATCGTAACTTATAATCTAACATTAAAAATTAAGTTAGTTAAAGTAACTTATAAACAATATTAGAAGATAGGTACTATGTGCCTTTATGAATTTTGTTTAAAAATAATATAAAATAATAGAAATCACAACATATAAGTCAAGTGAGATATGCATAGTTAGTTAATAGTAAAATAGTCTTAAACAAAAAAATAAAGAACAAAGGTTGTTATAAAATAAGTGAGTAGTTATTATCACAATACACAATTATTTTTATATACATTTTTTTTTCTATTTTACCCTTAAGAGATATGTTAGTGAATTTTTTACTCAAATAATATTATTTTAGAAAAAATTTAGCCAAATAGCAACTGTGCAAATTTATTTTCCCAACTAGCACCATTTACTGTTCACGTTCAGAACGAGTCATTCTGATTTCAGAACGGACCGTTCCAGTTTAAAAAATAACACATGACAAATGGATCAGAATGGACCGTTCCGGATTCAAAATTAAAATATAATAAAAAAGTATAAATGTCTAAAAAAAATTAGAGACCAAAAGAAATACCCTTTTTATACATTGTTATAGATAAATTAAAAATTACTAAAATAAACTTATGTACCAAATAACCTTATTTTGTCAAACTAGTTTATAAATCTCCAGAATGTTTTGCTAAACATACTCAAAAAGTACTCAACTAAACTTTTAATTTGATTTTTGTAAAAAAAAAAAGAGAGAGTGTAACATTTTTCAAAATAAGAACATAAATATTAAAATAATTACATACTTATTGTGCGATAAAAGGAATGATTTGTATAAATTTTTATTTTGAAATGGATTTGTATAATTGTTTATATATACTAAATACAAATAAATTCAAGTTGAGAGATTATGATTAATATATTTAAGGAAACTTAATAATATAATAAAGTTAATTAAGGAATCAAAAATAAAATTGAAAAACACACTTAAAAAGGTACCTAGCTAAACATCTAATTTGCTCCTTGTATTATAAAAATATACAAGAGGTTATGATCTTTTTTCAAAATAAGAAGATAAGCATTAAAATCATTTCATATTCATCGAGAGATAAAAGGAATGATTTGCACACATTTTTATTTTAAAAAGGATTTGTAAAATTGTTTATATATACAAAATAAATAAAATCTTAGAATTTAAAATTATGATTTAGCTATTTAAGAAAACTAAATAACATAATCAAGTTATCTAAAGAAACTATAAATAAAATTTATTATAACAATCATTTAATACAATTAAACTATGGTCATGTAATTTGCTCAAACTATTAATAAAATCGACTAAATAAGATTATTTGAGAAAATATTACAAATTAATATATCATATTGATTTACTTAACATTTATTTACTTAACATGATTATGCATAATTTGTCTTATTCTATAAAGATGGTACATCTAGATAATACTTATGTTAAGGAGGGGCAAATCTTATTTAAATCACTCACATTTGTCTTTACAATTTGTTCTATATATAATTAATAACCAATTTTATAAACATCTTATTATATACATTGTTGGTATTAACACATACTTTTCATGTATGAATCGTATGGTGACTTCAAGTTCAAAGACTATACAATATTATTATATTAGGAATCACTTATAACACAAACAAAATTTTATATGTAACATTTTTATAATGAGACATTCAAGTTAATAATTACATTAATCATGTACACATTTAATGAATCAATATGTCATAACTATGACAATCATTAATTTACTCTTACTAACCTTAATATATTATTGACATTAACAATAATATTTGGTTATAGATATTTAAGAATAATATTAATTATATTATTAATGTTTTCATATTTGAATTCACTCATACTAAATTAAATACCGTATTTTATTGAATAAACTAAGAAAGATAAAAATATAAATCACATTGAAATGTATTTTTTTCATATTGACCTATAGAACTTAACTAGTGATATATAATAAATAATATTATTTTATATTTTAAATAGATGATTCTACTAGGCCTATTATTATTTTTTTTAAATCCTAAAGCATTTTCATTTTAACTAAAAAAGTTCTCCAAAAAGTTTAAATCACCCATTGTCATATACAAGGTTGCGGGTCCTTGATAGGTCGTGTGAGTTATTTCCACCTTTAATCACATCCAAGTAATTTGTTATTTAGTATATATTATGTCATCATGGTAATCTTGGAACAAACAAATGAATTTTTTTTGCGAGACTATATATATATATATATTTTAATAAAATGACAATCAAGAAACACAATCAAAATCAATAAAATAAAAATCTCAAATGCGGGAGTCAAGAAACATAATCAAATCAATAAAATAAAATCCTGAAATGTGATTAATCTTGTAAAAAAACAACTCTCAATGCTTAATCACATAAGTAGGAGTTGTGACGTAGTAAGTGGGTTTCAGAGTTTAGTGGATACTAAAGAGAAGAGTATATAAAACTTCCTCTGATAATAGAGCCTTATAAGCTCATTCTGAAAGAAATTCTAGAGAGAAGTTTTAGAGAGTAGGGCTCTGGGTCCATGAGTTCCTTTCTTTCCCAAATTTCTTTGTTTGATTCTTCTTCTCTTCTAGATCACTAATGTCTTCTATCTTTTCTTGGAATTCAGGCTAGGAAGCTTGTTTTTGGTGGATTGAAGTCCGCAGGTTGAGCTTCGGAGGAATTTCTTCTCCTTCTCATTTCTTGGTTGTTCTGAGCCAATCTTCAGGTGAGGGAAGTTAGAATGTAGGTTGATTGGTGCATGAATCTTGAGAATCAATGGTTGAATGGGAGGACTTCTCATTTTTCGAGGTTTTGGGGAAAATGGGATTTTTAGTGATTTTGATGCATCAGATGGGTGCATGTTGAATCTGAGTTTGTTTTAGAGTTGTGTGGAGCCTATGTGTTATGGTTCATGGATTGCATGTGACTAGATTTGTTGATCTTCAGGTTTTGATGGAAATTTTCGATGTTTTGGAGGCTACTGTATGAATTTGCGCCAGGCGCATGTTTTTGGCACCGGACGTGCATTCATCAGGGGGCAACCATTTCTTGATTACGACGGGCACGAGATTAGTCGCGCCAGGCGCGATTGTAAATGGGAGCCTTTGGATGAGTTCACGCCAGGCGTAAGGAGAACCACGCTGGGTGCGATATCAGATAGTGGCCTTGTCTAGTAGGTTATTGATATGGCGTCGGGCGCAGGGTAGGTGCGTCGTGCGTGGAGACCTCTAGAGGTCTCTGTCTAGATGGGGTCGAGCACAGGATGGGTGCGTCGAGCGTGTAGACTCTTATGAGTCTTTATCTTAAGAATGTCGGGCGCGAATTGATTGCGTCGGGCGTGAATGAGCCTTAAAGCTCTCAGGTTGGATGTTAGGCTGGGCGCGAGTTGGCTGTGCCGGGCGTGAGTATGTTTAGTAATGTTGATTTCAAAGGATGCTTATGCATGTTTAAAATTGAAGATTTGATCATGTATGTATGATATATGATGTATGGTGGTGTATGATTCATATGTATGCTTTGTAATGATATGTATGAATGTTTAAATATGATATGAAATGAGTATATGTTCATATGAGGATGATTATTGATCATGATGGTGGATTGGCCATGTATGATGTATTGATGCATTATTACATGCGATGCCTTATGGCATGTGTCTAGCCTAGGACTTGAGGAGAGAGAAATATTTTTGAATTGGAAGAGCTCACATAGAGTTTTTTGAGAATGGTGTTTGGGTAGGCTACTGATATAAATGAGAGTGGTGCTTAGATATGCCACTGATTTTGGGTAAAAGTGGTGCTTAGATAGGTCACTGGTTGCTTAGATATGCCACTGATTTTGGGTAAAAGTGGTGCTTAGATAGGTCACTGGTTTGGGTGAGTCTCCTCTAAGTCCTTAGCTAGTGTTGGAGTGGGGTATGAGGTCGAGGGTTATTCCCTTAATCAAGTACCGGGGAAGGTGCTTGGTTCCTTGCGGATAGTCGGTAGGCGAACTCCACAAGTGACTTGATAATGCATGTCAAGGTCGTGGTAAGCCTGTACTCAGCTGTGTTATACCTGGCAGTGGAACCGGACTTCCAAGTGTTTAAGTGACATCATCCGAGTAAACCAGAGTGATGATTTATATCCTGATTAGTTGTGATCGAGCGGGCGTATTGGGGGTGAAAATGGTTGGGGTGGTTTCGATAGGATTTGGATGTCACTTATACTGCTCTAATATTAGGGAGATCTCCTAGGTGTATGTGTGACGACGCATTACATGATTAATATGCATTGATATCTGTCATGAGCTACCATTATTACATGATTTCTAGTATGATGAAGTGTGTGGTGTTGACTTCATGTTTGATGAATTGATGATTGATTGAGATGGGAGTCCCGTTGGGACTTGATTGGATGAATGTGTAGTATAGATTTTTATTTTGTACTTGTATGATTGCTTTTTGGACTCTAACTTAGCCTTCTATTTCCATGTGGATGGACTGCGATGATCATACTGTGTATGGGGAGCAGGTCAGAGTTAGGTTGGAGCTGGTACGATGTCTGCTGCGAGATGGGGAGTTCTGTTCCAGTATTATAATTACCATCTTGGGTAACTGTTTGTTGTGCTTGACCGACACTAGGATAGTATTATTTTGGATGACTGTATATGCATAGTTCTATATTTTGTACATAAATACTTATAACTTCCTTCATATGTATATTCTGTTATCCAGCTTAATATTTTATTTTAGTTCACTAGTTTATTAGTACAATTCTACTAAGTGTAGAGACTATGACAGGTCATTACAAGAACTATTTTCATATTTAACCACTTTGTGAAACTCATTAATAATAATGGTTAGGAAGTTCTATATTGGGTTTCACACAATAAATAGTGAATAAATTATAAAAATAAATTTGACACCATATTATAATTTAAAATCTAAAAATATTAAATAAGTGAATATTTTTAATAAAAAAAATATAAGTAAATATTTTACATTTATATATAATTCAACATAATGAATTCTAATTGATATGATTTCAAAAATAATATCGTTAATAATAAATAAAAAAAAGATAAGTTTAATCAGTAAGGTAAATGAAAAAAAAAAAAACCCTTTTAACTATTTTTCTTTTTTAACATTATCGATGTTTATCAGGATAATAGTAAATAATGTGCACATATACACGAACAAATCTTTAACAATATAGCCATAATAGGTAAATAACTTGATAAATCTATCAAATTAAAGCCACGTGGTATATCCCTTGTATATAGTGAGTAATTTATGCATTTATTTATATACACAAAGCCTAAATTTTTTTTTTTTATAGAAATAAAATAACATGATTGAGTTCTCTAGAAAGCTAAAATAAAATATAAAAAATAAGAAAAACAAGGGAATATAATTAGGAATAATAAGGAAATAGAATCTAAGGGAACATCAACACATTATTCGGCATATTTTAATAATATTAAATTTATTTTTCATCAAAATAAATCTTATACATTAAAACGTTAACTTTAACAGTTATTTTTTTTTTAATTAATTTTGCTATAAAATTTGAACTCAACTTCTTGACATTAGAGAATCAATTGCAATATGAATCAGACTGACTAACATTGCTATTTAAATATTCGTTTGAAGAATAATAGAGACTATATTAATAATTAACACTAGCATGCATAACTACCAAACAAATGCGATAAATAAATGAGACGACGAGAGACAGAGAGAGAGAGAGAGCAACGCGTCAACGAGATAAATAAGAAGAATAATACTAATAATTTTGAAAGAAAAAAAAAAAGGAAAAAAGAAACTCATAATATCACCAACATGAACCGAATGCTCAATACTCAATAGATTGGCAATAAAGAGAAAGAGAAAGAGAAAGACGTCCCTGTCACCTCAATTGGATTGCATTACTCATTGAAAATGACATCATTTGTTTACACTTTTTATATTAATATTAACTAACTCATTAGAAAATGCATATTTTTATTTTATTTTATTAGTACTTAGAACTTAGAAGTAATATAAAGTAATGTAAGTAAGAAATAAAAATGATGAAAAAAATGTATGTGAGTGTCCCCAGTACTTGCATTAGATGACCCATTTCCCTATAAGCTCTTGCAGATAATGCAATAGCAAAACCACACAGAAAGTGACCCCCGGGAATCAAAAGTTAAAACCAATGGCACAGCATAGCACAGTGCACAGTGCACAGTGTTATTTACTACATGGCATAGCACTGGCATAACAGTTTAGGGAGAGAGAGAGAGAAACAAGTGTAAAAAGAGAGAAAGTTAGGGGGAAAGAGATAGAGAGAGGAGAGCGTGTTCAGAGTTTGCAGGTTTGTAGCAGAAATGGTGGCAGATGGTTTTAACTTTATGTGTGAAATAATTTTCTTCTATCTCTCTTCTCTTTTCTGTCTCTATCTCTCTCTCTATCTATCTTCTTTTTTCTTCTTCCTGCATCTTGTTTAGAGAGTGATGTTTGTGATGTGATGGCACAGCCAAAGCTGTGAGCTTGTTCTGTTACATGGAAATCCAACCCTTGTTGTAATCACATGAAAGAGCTAGAGGGTATGAGGAGTACACAGAGGACTAATCTCAAACAAAACTCACTTTACTTAACTTTTATGTGAGGCCATAGTTGAGTGGTGCTCACTGTCACTGATATTGTTAAAGCATAAGACCCTTTTTCTTGTTTAGTTTTGGTTCCTTGTGCATGAGCAAGAGCTTTTGGAAGGAGCTTGGTGGTGGTTGTTGAGTGGTTTCATGGTTAGGTTGATGTGAGGTTGAAGTCCTGCAGTTGCAGCTATGGCATTTCGATTTGGGGTCCTTATTTTGGCTTTGCTGATTTGTTTGAATGTCAATTCTGGGGAATCAGATGATGGTGAGTGTTGTTTGCAGTTTCAAAGTTTTTGTTTGTGTGTTTGGACTTTTTGCAAAGAATTTTGTTAACAAACTTTATGGGGAGGGAGAAGGAGAAGATTAGAATGTTGAAAGTTGAAACATTGGCTTTGTGGTTCTTAACAAAGTGGTATCCGGCTTGTAGCTTGTGGCTGTGGCTATGGCTATGGCTGGCGTTGTTAGAAAGCCAAGTACCCTTCATGTGTTTTTCTTTTGTTTCTTTTTTCTTGGTGAAGGGTGTTTGGAAAAAAAAGTAAAGCTGAATTTTTTTTACTTCTCTCTTTCTTTGCAACCAAACATGGCACTTCCTCTGCTGCTTTTAGTTGGTCCATTTTTGTCTTTGAAAAGTCAGCGCCTTTTTCCCGCTAATGCTGAGTTTGACTTGGTTGTTTTCTGGGATCTTGTGATTTTTCTTTATAATGCAGTTGTCAATTTCCACGTTGTTAGAATGTATTATGTTATTTTTACTACTTATGAATGTTTTATGTATGATTCTCATTATAGAAATGAATTTTTATTAACACGAGGTTTGTATAATATAATATACAAGTCTATATATAATAACATGGTATCAGGACTGTGAATTTTTTTTTATATGATAAGGAAGTACCAGATTTTCTTTGACTTCAAGGTTCTTATTATGTTCTTCATGGTTCATGTTTGAATATTGCCATTGAAGGGGCAACGTTGTTGGAGATAAAGAAGTCATTCAGGGATGTGGATAATGTTCTCTATGATTGGACAGACTCACCATCATCCGATTATTGTGCCTGGAGAGGAATCGCATGTGATAATGTCACCTTTAATATTGTTGCACTGTGAGTTACTGTGTCCTTGGTCATTTTACATAGGCTTCTTGACCTTGTTCCTCGTCAATGAAAAAAAAACAGTTCATATTTTCTCTTACCTTTTTTTTCTTTTGCAGCAATCTTTCAGGGTTGAATCTTGATGGCGAAATTTCACCTGCAATAGGGAACCTTCAGAGTTTGGTCTCTATGTAATTATTACTATCCTTTAGCCAATTTTTGACAGTGATGTAGTTGTGGCATTTGTATTGTCTTGTTTATCCTTTTCTCCACTTGTTTGGTACAGTGACCTCCGAGAAAACAGGTTATCAGGGCAGATACCGGATGAGATTGGTGACTGTTCTTCTTTAAAGAGTTTGTATGTTTCCCCCTAAAAGAACTTAATTCAGTTTATAATTAGAGCACCTTGTGACTTACTTGGAACTTTGATTTTTTGTTGTGTTTTCAGGGACTTGTCATTTAATGAAATTAGAGGGGATATACCATTTTCCATTTCTAAGTTGAAACAACTGGAGAATCTGTGAGTTTTTATTGGCATTTCTCTACAATTGAGAATTTTGATCCTTTCATCAGGTTATAGCCAGGTTCTTTTACTTTGTGTAAGTTTTAATTTGTATCTCAGGATTTTGAAAAATAACCAGTTGATTGGACCAATTCCTTCAACATTGTCTCAGATTCCTAATTTGAAGATTCTGTAAGTCATTCTTGTATTTCTTATTCCCCTTTCCCATCCTCTCAACACTAATTTTAGATTCTACAACTGACATTCTGGACCCGTGGGAACTATTTTCTAGAGACCTGGCTCAAAATAATCTTAGCGGTGAAATACCAAGGCTTATATATTGGAATGAAGTTTTGCAATATCTGTGAGTATAAGCAATATGCAAATGAAATTGTTATTTCTTTGAAGCTTTTAGTTCTGTTTCTATCGGACTAATCATACTTGTGATCTTGTTGAAAATTTCCCCTTTCCCTTTCCATATAATAGGGGCTTGAGAGGGAACAATTTGGTTGGTTCACTATCACCAGACATGTGCCAGTTAACTGGGTTGTGGTATTTGTAAGTTGCATAATCACTCTCTTTTATAATCCAAGACATAAAAATGTACATCTCCTAAGGGAACATGATTGTTTTCCTCCTACTTTTTTGTAGTGATGTGAGAAACAATAGCTTGACAGGAAGTATTCCAGAGAACATAGGCAACTGTACTGCCTTCCAGGTCTTGTATGTAATCCAATTACATGAAAGACTTTGCCATACCTTCGTCTTGTTTCCCTTTTACCTTTCTAATGTCTTCTGTTGATGTCAGGGATTTATCTTACAACCAGCTAACTGGAGAGATACCTTTTAATATTGGATTCTTGCAAGTAGCAACTTTGTATGTGTTGCATGATCCCTTTTTTAAGTTGTTTTAAAATAATGTTATTTGGCCTTTCACTTTCCCTTGTTTAGGAATTTCTTGATTGATTTGCTTGATTTTGGTAGGTCATTGCAAGGCAATAAACTCTCTGGACATATTCCATCGGTGATTGGCCTCATGCAAGCACTTGCTGTCTTGTAAGAATTGTTTGATAGTAATTTCAGAAATGTAATTTGAGAAATTTGGTCATTGACTTTATGTTTTTTCACTGATGTTCTTTTAATGTTGCTTTTGTTCCAAATTTCCAATCCAGAGACTTAAGTTGTAACATGTTGAATGGACCAATCCCTCCTATTTTGGGAAATCTGACCTACACAGAAAAATTGTAAGTATGAGTGGTTTTGCATTTAAATCAATTAGTTTCTTTTCTTGTAAATTCTGCATGTCAACAACTTTTGAGAAAACTTCTAGATTCACTGTGTTTTGAGCATGATTTTTGAAATTTTTGTAGGTACTTGCATGGAAACAAGCTGACTGGCTTCATACCTCCAGAGCTTGGAAATATGACAAAGCTTCACTATTTGTAAGATGCTTGAGCAAGTAGTTTCCTCTAAAATTGTTTATTATTTCATTATGAATTTCACAACCTTCCATGTGGAACCTTTCAATTGTTAGTTGATTTTCTTTGAAGAAAAGCAAATTGCCTTGAGTCATTTCTTAAAGATATAAATTTCCTCCATCTCATGTATACAAGTCATCATCTTGTCTTTAAATCATTTCTAAAGTTAATTAGGGTTCATAAACTTCAGGCTCAACTGGATGGAATTTGGTTCAAAGAATTAACCTTTAATGTTTATCATGCTGCAGGGAACTGAATGATAACCATTTAAGTGGACATATCCCCCCTGAGCTTGGAAAGCTTACTGATCTGTTTGACTTGTAAGAGTGGTTACTTTGAAGTGTCAATTTTTTTTTGGTTTTGTTTTAAGTTTGATGACTCACCCATCATTCTTTCAGAAATGTTGCTAACAACAATCTTGTGGGGCCAATTCCTAGTAATATTAGCTCTTGTAAAAATCTCAACAGCCTGTAAGAAACAAAAATTGTACTATTACTTTTTAACAAGTTATTTTTGGAATACATTATGGTGACACATTTTTCTATCCTTTTAGCAATGTGCATGGGAACAATTTGAATGGAACAATTCCCCCTGCTTTGCAGAGCTTGGAGAGCATGACGTCTTTGTAAGTTTCACCTTGACACATTGGGGACGTTTGTTTGAATATACTTGCAATTCTGTTGTGTTTGGTTCTTTTGCTCTTTCTTTCCCATAAACATGTTGATGCACAAACATATGCCTGCATGCACATCCGGATTTCTGTCATGCTTCAACCAATAACTCTTGTTTAATTGGTTCTTATTGTTTCATGACATTGTGATGGTCCTCCTTAGGAATCTTTCTTCCAACAACCTTCAGGGCGCAATTCCTATTGAACTGTCACGGATTGGAAATTTGGATACATTGTAAGTATGAATTATTTAATTTATCTCCTTGTGTCAACATCTTTAAATTGGTACTAACAGATGATTTCCTACTTAGGGATATTTCAAACAATAATTTAGTTGGTTCCATCCCTTCTTCCCTTGGTGACTTGGAACATCTTCTGAAGTTGTGAGTTATCTGCCTAGCCTTATTTAGAATCTGGATTATTTCTTCTTACTGAGAGCTAATATTCATTTTGTTAGGAATCTGAGCAGAAACAATTTAACAGGAGTTATTCCAGCAGAATTTGGAAATCTTAGAAGTGTTATGGAAATGTAAGTCCATTATTTTTCTTATGTAAACAAATATATATATATATATATATATTATTTATTTATTTAATTTTTCATGATTGTTCTACATGCTTCTGTGTCACAGTGATCTCTCAAATAATCAACTCTCTGGCTTGATTCCTGAAGAGCTTAGTCAGCTTCAGAACATGATATCCTTGTAAGCTTCTTTTGCATCTTTCTTTGTTTTATATTCACTTATGTTTTTGTTAATATTTTATTTATTTTTTATGGTATTTTAATGGCTAGGCAAATCCCATGATGTAATTAGATCTCTTGTATTAAATATTAAGTTCTACACAAAGATGTTTAATGTTGGATGCTGGAATTTACTTCTTTTTTTAATTCACTCTTATCTTTTTGGGTTATAGTGATTAGTTTCTAAAATATGTCCAATAATGAATAGTTATTCATCTTCATCAAACTTCAATATAGACTTCTGTTTTGTTCAATAGGACTTGAATGACTTCAGAAATTAACCATTTTTCTTTCACATGTAAAATATGGTGGATGATTATTGTCTCTGGTAATTATAATATTCCATTGATATTTCTAATTTTCTTGGTTTATAATGATATACAGGAGACTTGAAAGAAACAAACTAACTGGTGATGTGGCATCACTTTCAAATTGCCTTAGTCTCTCTCTGCTGTAAGTTTAGCCTTCAATTTTTTAATGATTTTGTGTGACGTTTCTAATTGACCATGTCACTTTTACCTAATAAGTTGAGTATTTATTGTGATATTTGTAGTAATGTGTCTTATAACAAATTATTTGGTGTTATCCCCACGAGTAACAACTTTACCAGGTTTCCCCCTGACAGGTGAGGGTCATTCCGTTTTGACATTGTCTTTAAGTTCAAAAACAAGTTGTTCTGGATTCATGAGTCCAACCTTTTTCATTGCAGTTTCATTGGAAACCCTGGTCTTTGTGGTAATTGGCTGAATTTGCCGTGTCATGGTTCTCACCCTTCGGAGCGAGGTAAGCTGAATTTTATAGCAGGAATATCCTGTGAGCACCATAAAATCTCTGCCTTCTCAAATGCTATTTATTCCATTGATTCTCTTTGATTACTATACTATGTCGAAGTGGTGAAATGTAACGGGACTGGTTAGTAATTTGGGGTGAGGCTCATGTGATCAATTGTGGCCTTTGTATGTTAATATTGATAGTCCTGTTCCCTTTATATTTATTCATCATTATCCAAGCAGAAGTGTTTCACACCAAATTAATTCCTAGCTCAATATCTATTTGTTCAAACTAATTCCTTTGAATTACATTCTACTCAAGTTATTCTCCACAAGTTACTAAAACATGCTTGTATTATATATTAAAAAAAAAACTAAATACAATATTGGTAAGGATGTCATGTACTCGTGTTCATATTCACATGAATATGGTACTGTTGCTTTTATATTTCAAAATGCTTAATAAGTTGTCTAAAAGAGCTGCTGTGTTCTTCCTATGACATTCTTTTATTCAAAAAAGAAAGGGTGTAGTGTTTCAAGTTCTGCAGAATAAGCTAATATATTTTATTGACTGTGCAGTTACATTATCTAAGGCTGCCATTCTTGGAATTACTCTTGGTGCCCTTGTGATTCTTCTTATGGTATTGCTGGCTGCTTGCCGACCGCACAATCCATCTCCTTTTTCTGATGGATCACTTGACAAACCAGGTACTTATCTTTGTTGCATTCTTACAATTTAAGCTGTAGCTTTCAACTTCCAGAATTGCAAATTAGTAGATAATCAAACCCTAATCATTGCTATTTTTTTTATCTAGCATAGATTCAAAGGGAAAACTGGATTTTTTTGGATTTCAACTGTCTCTAGTGTATGACTTTAAACCAGCAGTGATAGAAAATTAGAAATTGATTGGATTGTGTAACAGTATGCATTAAAGTTTACATGATTGCTTTTGGCTGTATAGGAATTTGTGGAGTTTGATATATTCTTATAATATTTTATTATCATTTTGCTTATTGAAAGTTGACAAGTTACTAACTGCATGAGCTATGGAATTGACAGTTAATTACTCCCCTCCAAAACTTGTGATTCTTAATATGAATATGGCACTTCATGTGTATGAAGATATCATGAGGATGACAGAAAACCTGAGTGAGAAGTATATAATTGGATATGGTGCATCAAGTACAGTTTATAAATGTGTTCTTAAGAATTGCAAGCCAGTGGCTATCAAGAGGATCTATTCTCACTATCCCCAATGCATTAAAGAATTTGAAACTGAACTCAAGACAGTTGGCAGCATTAAGCACCGGAATCTGGTCAGTCTCCAAGGCTACTCGTTGTCTCCATATGGCCACCTTCTGTTTTATGACTACATGGAAAATGGCAGTCTATGGGATCTTCTTCATGGTATGTTCAAGCTATTTTTGACTTTTGTTGATGTGCATGAAACTTGTATGTAGAAGTATGTCGTAATGTCCTCGTCCATAAAAAAATATTTTTAGAAACCGTTAATTCATAAGGTAGCATATAGTACAATCCCACCCCTAACATTTAGAAGCCAACCAATGATTTTATAATGTATGGCTTTCTTGTGCACCTTTTTCCAGGACCTACGAAGAAGAAAAAACTTGACTGGATTCTGCGTCTAAAAATAGCACTTGGAGCAGCACAAGGGCTTGCTTATCTACACCATGATTGCAGTCCTCGAATCATCCACAGGGATGTGAAATCATCTAACATTTTATTAGATGCAGATTTTGAGCCCCATCTCACTGATTTTGGCATTGCCAAAAGTCTCTGCCCCACAAAGTCCCACACTTCTACTTACATAATGGGCACAATTGGCTACATAGACCCTGAGTATGCTAGAACTTCTCGACTCACTGAGAAGTCTGATGTGTACAGTTATGGTATCGTTTTACTTGAGTTGCTAACTGGAAGGAAAGCTGTTGACAATGAATCCAACCTCCACCATCTGGTGAGTTTATTACACATTTCAACACACGCATGCAGACGCAGTAAAAACACAGTTTTCTATGTTTAGCCTTTTTGCTCTATCATTGGTCTAGATATTCTAGGCATGCTAGAATACCTGTTTTGTGAGACTCAAAATTGGATTTGGTTGGCGCTTACGATATAACATTGCAAATCTTATTTGCCAAAACATTACTCAACTTATTGTTAATCCTTAATCTTGTTTATTGTTCACATACTAATGTCTCTTATTTGTGTAGATTTTGTCCAAGGCAGCAACCAATGCTGTAATGGAAACAGTTGATCCAGACATTACTGCTACATGCAAGGACTTAGGAGCTGTGAAAAAGGTTTATCAGCTTGCTCTACTATGCACAAAAAGACAGCCAGCTGATAGGCCTACAATGCATGAAGTGACACGTGTACTCGGAAGCCTCATGCCATCTAGCACCCCACCGAAACAACCAGAAGCACTGCCACCTTCCAATCCATCAGCCAAAGTGCCATGCTACATGGACGAATATGCAAATCTCAAGACTCCACACTTGGTGAACTGCCCCTCAATGAGCACCTCAGATGCACAACTCTTCCTCAAGTTTGGAGAGGTAATCTCTCAAAACAGTGAGTGAGGATTTTGAAAATCAACTCTAGGAATCATGTATATTAAAATCCAAAATGAGCAAAAAAAGAAAAAAAAAATGGATGAGGCAAAACTGGTGGGGGGGTGGGGTTGTAAAAGTTAATGAAAAATGTTGATAAAAGTTTTAGTACTAGTTTTTTAGTGTTGTTTTGAACAGGAAAGATATGTATCACAATTTGAAAGGTGAAGTAAGGCAATTCTTGTACTTGGTTGTTTGGTAGCACACAAGGTTGCAGTAGTAAAAGTTAAGGGTCTGGGGCCAATGTGCAGGGTGGGGTAGCTATGGTCTTAATGGTAGGGGAAAGCAGTTAGCAGTGCATAATGTGTGAGGAGCAATAATGCACTGATTTCTTAGCTGGCCTGGGATCAGAAATCTGTCTGAATGCTGGCATTGTTGTGCAGAGTATCCATTACCTCTTTTACTGCCTCATGCCATTTGCTCAGTAAAGTGCTATGAAATTATGTCATCAAATTTTGGGTCATTTGGACTCACACAGGGAGGTTCTTTCTCATGTTATGTAATTGGTTTCCGCGCCTTGTTGACTCAAAAATGTTTAATGCGTTCAGTGTCATTAATTGAACAATTATGTAACTTCGATATGAAACAACGTAAAAAATAACATTAAATATGTGTAGTTACTGTAAAATGAAATTTGGTTTTTGGGCTTTTTTTTTCTTTTCATAATTCCAATTTCTAAAATTATTGTTTTTGGTCTTAATAAAATGGGTAAGTTTAAATTTTTATGAAAAAAAGTAGAATCTTTGATTTTAATCCATTTTAAATTTGAAATTGCTGATTTTGGTCCTTGAGCATTCTATTTAAGATAAATAAATAATATTAATTTTAGTAAGTGATTATGATATCTTAATAAATAGGTATTTTGGAATAGTTTTTTTAGATCAAAAAAAATGTAAGTAGTTGGTATGTCATCATCGAAGGGATTTGTCTTTTTGGGTTATATAATTACGTGCCTTAAAAGATCTAATATTACAACATCATACCAATCACCTTGTAAATAATACAATGAGACATTTAGAATTAAATATTGACCAAATTAAATCTGCTCTAAAAAAACGAATTACATCTAATGTGGCAAAGTTAAATGCTATTGGTCGTAAAATCAACTATACTAAAATTCTAAAAATACATAGTAATGAAATTTGAACATTTTATTTTTTTCAAGCATCTAAATAATGTTAATTTTTTCTCTTTGCTTTACTCTTATCACATTATATTATCTATTATACTTATATATTTTTTCTTCACTTTTATCTTTCACTATTTTGGATGTTTACAAGTCATTTTTGTTAAATTTATAAGGTTGTTTGGTAGAATTTATGTTAATTTTAAGGATATTCTTTTAATTTTGCACTAGTGTCGTGAAGTTTCATCTTAAACTAATCTGATTCAATTAAGAGATAATTTTCATCAAGATTTGATATTGTCAAAACAATTCGACATTAAGTTTAACACATTAATCACTTGTATCCAATTTCTTGATTTGTTAATTTTAAGGATATAAAAAATATCATACACACCTTGGGTGTAGTATAAACACTTTGACATTATGTTTGGTTGTGAGAAGAGAAATAGCTAAGAAATTAAAGAAAAAGAAATAAGTGAATAGAAATAAGGTAAAAATGAGTTTGTTTGATTTTAAAAAAATAAGTAAGAATAGAATATAAATAATATTATAAAATTATTTTGTTTAAATGGGTAGAGATAAAATAAGTTATAAAAGAAAAATTACAATTTTACCGTTTTAAATTGCCTATCTTTATTTATTTGACTAATTTTTTTATTTAAATAAATCAACCTTATTTATTTGGTTATATTATATCATTTGAATACAACCAAATAAATATTTCACTTGGAATGTTGTTTGTTAGAATAAAGAACATAGCCATTCAAACAAAAATATTAAAGCTCCTCCATATTTGAATACTAGCCCAACAAAAAATGCAAGTTCATTCCAATTGTTATGCGCACCCATTCAATAACTAGCATACCGCATAGACATTCGAATTGTCATGCAAGCCCCTCCAAAAAATTTAAGCCCAATAAATAACTAGCATATCATTTGAATAATAATAAAAAAAATAAAAAATCCACATTCGAATACAAGTATGCGAGGAAATAAAAAACGTGTGGGACTCATTCATTTTTAATTTCTTACCTGACAATCCTATTACAACCAAATCATACATCTTATTTCTCACCTTATTTCTTTATTGTTTTGTTGATACCAAACATGTGAGAGAAATTGAAAAAGAAGAGAGGTAAGTTTTTTATCCATAGAGAGGAGAAATAAGTAATTAATATGATTAGTGATGTGATAAGATAAGAAGAGAGATAGATAAATGTTGGGTGACATGAATAATAAAGCCCTTTTTAGAAGTGCTACATGTAGATATGTGTCAGGTATAAATAGGAGCAAGGCCAAAAATTTGGCTTGAGAAGGCCAAATTTTTTTATTATTAGAGATTTTTTTTTCTCTTAAACTCATTTAAAATAATATTTTTAAACACAAAGCAAATTTTCTATCATCAAAAAAAGAGCTTGTGTACCATCTAGTTCACAGCAGAGAACACATTAAATTTGCTGATACCATACAAATGATTTGAATGAAACAGTAACTTGAAATTTCTTACTATAATCGATTAGCAAAAACGGATATTGAAAAAAGATACAAAATTAACCATGTCATGTGATCATAGTATAGAACCTTGTCCAGAGGGTATTCTCTTGATGAAGTTCACAGAAGCAGAAGGCAAATCACACCCTCGGTATCTAGGATGTCTAAGATAGTATGTGATCCAAATGAAAATGATAACTCTAGCAGGGATAGTAATTGTGACTAGAAAACCAACAACACAGAACATCAAAAATATCATTGTAGCTCTTGGATCCCTCCAAGTGAAAACAGCTAGCACCATCTCTCCAATTGAGGCCAAGTCATTACTCACTCTATGTGCATTAGAGGCAACACTTCTCAATCTATCATACCTCTTTCTTAAACTTACCCCTCCAATTTGAGTAGGAAACCTGTCAAATTCTTCTTCCAAGTCTTCAGGAGTTGCCACATCAGCACCAGACAATGTTGCATCTATGTGACAAGGAAGCCTAGGCCTATTCAAATAACGCTTAAACACAACACACACGAGGCAACAGATCAGCAAGGGCAAAATGCGTTTTGGATAGTAGAAGAGCATAACATAGCACACAAGGATAAAAAGCAATGTAGCATTTGGTCTCTTCCAAGTTCTTATGTCCTGTAACCATTTCCAAGAGGCAACAAAGTCATCAACAAGGCTAACAACCCTGTTAAAATTAGCATCTGTTTTTCTTTTGCTCCACATGTTGGATCTAATATCCAACATGTTGTACACAACCTCTTTCCTTAATGGTGGTTCTGCCTGGCTCAATCTCTCTGCTATAATAAGAACAGGTTGATATCTCAAAATAAGAAGCTGTGAAGAAGACAATGGAAAAACATGGTGGTGTTTGGGAAATAAAGGTGACATATAGGACTCATACTTCTGAAGTTGAGACTTGAATGACCAAGAAAACTTCACTGCCAAGTGAATCTCTCCCATCACCTTCACGCCAGAAGGTTGCAAAACTATAAGTGGATAAGAAAGTGCATACACTTTCCCATCTTCAAGTGTTGACAACCGAATCCTTACCCTTCCCATTGCAGCATCCCTCACTCCTCTAGCTCTACTATTAGCATCTAACTGGTTGTTGTCAAACACACCAATAGTGATCACTGTGGAAGGCTCATACACTTCCCAAGTACATTGCTCATTCCACATTGGTGAGAGGCTACCAATAACTGTCCTTGTACGCACCCATTTAGGCCCATATTTGGCTACACAATAAGCATCAGTTTTAGCTCCACTTTTCATTGCCACAAAATTTGTACCCTTTTGGATCCCTACTTCCAACACCCCAATGCAAGGATTCCAAAGCTTCTTCGCTGAAGGCCTAAAGTCACTGCAACATTCAGCAGGCTCATCCATGACATGATAGCCACCATCTAATGAGATCCTTGCATTGATCTTACCAGCAAACAACAACTCCACTTCCCCTGATGATGAACACATAGCAAGGTTATACCATTTGCTACTCACACGCCCATTATCTAGTCTCTTATCCACATCTTTCAAATTCAGCTCATGCCTTCCCAGGGTCCAGTTTTGATCCAGTGTCCCTTGCTTGACACTGAGAACAAGTGTGTAATCATTAAATGGCTATTGTGCAACAAACACCAAATCCTCATTCCACAACGGATTTTCACTCTTGCAAAGCTTTGTTATCTGGCGTTGGTGCCCCCAAATCAACTTGGACAAAAACATTTGAACTCTCTGGGGGAGCACTGAACAAGTTCAAGTCCTGTGCTTTAACCACATTGACTCTGAGGTACCAAAGTGTTGGTGAGATATACACCTTGGAACGAGTATGACCAACAGCAACAGCATCATTACTTGTGGTTGGTGAACACCAAGCATGAGGAAGACATTCATCTTCCTGAGTTCCAAACCACATAGACAACATGATGTCGCCTTTCACAAGTTGTCTCCCATCCTGACCCTTTAGCCTGTACCATTGGGGTGCCAATGCCAATGAAGATTCCTGTGACATACTCCTTGGAACATCAATGAGACTGAACTGAACACAACCAAAAAATGCATCAAACATTTTCGAAGGTGCCTTCTTGTCCTTCACCGAAACCAACATGTTTGAGACTGAGCCATCGATCGAATCTTTCTCAAAAGCAAACACTTGGTTCCATTCTGGGGGTGTATAGAAACAAGTTGAAGCATGCAAGTCTCCCAGTTTTACTTCCACGTAAGAATCAAGGGTGTATGGTAAGTCTCTGATCTTTGCAACCCTCACAAACAAGAACTCCATTGGATCAACGAGGTCGTGTCTTCTTGGGAGGTTGCCAGCAGTAGCCATGTTAACATATATATGCAGAACCTGCATTAATTTTACGACACAAGTTCAACAAGGTTTAGTTCATTATAGTTCTAGACATGCACGTAAGTTTTATTAATTATTTTTTTAAAACAAAAGTATTTTGTCACATGAAAATGGAAACTATAGGCATGTAAGAGAATATGCAGGGACGTCAAATTTCTTTTTAATGATAAATTTAAATAACTTGTAAATTATAATCGTTAAATGCATCATGTTGTTTATTCAAATTATAAATGTCATTTTTAAAACTATAAAATTCATCAACGTTATAAAATATGTATCAACTTTTAATCAATTTCTCAACATAAAATTAAACTATTAATGAAAATTTTATCTTTTACTTTCTTCTTAAATTTATCTGTTTATCATCTATATAAGTAAAAGTAGTCTATCAATTATAACAATTAAAACAGAAAAAGCCAATTAAATAATAAGTTAAATATTTTCTTAATAGTTACTGTATATATTTAAAATAAGAAGCATAATTTATCATAATACATTTTTCCAAAGATTTTAAGAATGGGAGACAAAAGGGTGGAAGGCACCTCTTTGCACAGCTGGATCCGTCACTAAGAATATGTAATATAGTCACTCCTAAATAAGGCTTTATCAAAATTATTATTCTCTCTGTTTTATAACAAATGTGTCTAAGATTATTTTTTTTACAAAAATAATAATAAATAGATAAAAAATAATAATAATTTTATAAAATTAATCTTCTTTATTAAAAATAATATAATACAATAATTACTTTCCATACAATATTATTAAGAATATAAATAAGAAAGAAGTAATTAATAGTTAACATCACATGTGACATTTTTTTTCTTCTTCTAATATAACACTTAATATGCAGAAAATAATGTATATGACATGAATTATCAAGATTTTAGAATACTAAATTGAATTTTACACTAATTATCATCTAGTCTTAAAAACCTATAGTCCTTTACCATTGAATCAACAATTCAATACTAATTATATATAAAATAGTGCAAGAGAAGATAAAGGGAAAAAAAAAGTTAATGCCATCAAGTAACGTCTATGAACATGAAAGAAGAAAATAAGATTATAAACTTACTTGCACTATGCTTCTCCTGTCTTAATTTTGTAAACAAGTTGTTCTCTTGTAGAGACGTTAATGGCTAAGACTACTGCATGTTCCACTTTCAATATTTTAATTCATTCAAACCTTGAGAAATATCCTATTATAGTGTGTTATTGTGGGTCAATTTATTCACGGTTTGTGATTATATAATATATCAATCATAATTGTGTTACAATGATCAGAATATATAGTCACCTAATTATAAATGATTTTAAGAATCATGCTATTAATTTATATTTTAAGATTTTAATTTAAGATAAATTTGTGCAAAAAAAAAAAAAGTAGAGAGGAGAGAATGTAATGGACAGAAATAAAGAAAAAATAATAAATATGCAAAACTTGTAGAAATTTTTTTCCATAAATACATTATTCTTTTCAAAATATAATTAATTCATTATCACAGAATCATATTTATTAAGATCCTTTAATTGATTTGGATCAAATGTTATGTTTGTCTCAAATTACTACGATTATTTATTTGATTTGAATTTTTTTTATAAAAAAAAAATATTTGTTTTATCCATTAGTTGATTTAGATTAATCAATGTTAATTTTGTCTCAAATTATTACAATTAATTATAAGTTTTTTTTTCTCGCAAATACTCGTTATTAATATGTTTTTATTATTATCAATCATTATTATTTATTTATAGGTTATTGAAACCAATGAATTAAGGATAAAAATAGGTCAAAAATTAAATAATGATTTAAGATTTGGTCTATTCAAACTTTAGTCTATTTATTATATTTAATAAAAAAGTTAAATTTAAATTTTTTTAAAATTATTTATTTAAAAATGTTAAACTCAAACTTATAAAAAAGTTTGTTGAGTTTGAAATATCAATCTATTTATTTATGGTATAATAAAAATTAATATATGACATTTAATTAACAGTATAATTAATAAATAAATAAATTTGTAATACAAAAATTTAAATTATTAATATTTTTTTTTACATTTTTACTGTATTTAAACATTTTACATTCTTTGATTGTGTGAAATCTAAGATATCAAAAATAAAAATTTTATATATCTTCACCTATTTTTTCCTTTCATGTTCATAATTGATTATTTAGGATATTACAAATGTGATATAAAAAATATTTAGAAAGATTTTTTTAATAAGATTATCTTCTTCAATATAACTTATACGTTAATGTATGTTAGTGTACATGGATATGCATGAGTTGTCCCACAATTCGTATTTTATTTTTTATTTAAAAATCTAAAATTTAATAATAATAAAGTAAATTATTTTTTATTATACAAATTAAAAAAGACTTAATATGCAAATTAAACAAAGAATTACACATGTATTTAAAAATATAATTATTAAATTATGTAACATTGTTAATACAAAATAATTTTTTAAATAGACTAATTATAAAATAAGCATCATTCCAAATTTTAATTAAAAAGATTTGTTCAAACTTATAAAAAAATATTGTGATAGACAATAGGTTAAAATTCAGTTTTAATAATTTGATTTATAAATTCGAAATCTAACAACATAACCTATTTTCAACCACATAATAAAAGTCAAATTTACTTACATATTTAACTTTGCACCCAAAATCAATCCCAGAGTAAAACAACAAATTTTGAGTCATGAACTGACAAACCTAGTTGAAAAAAAAAATCAACTCCAGTTCTAGTTATCGAAGCATATAGTAATATGCTCCAAGAACATATTTATAGTAATTAAATAGGCATTATTAGTAACAAATGATCCTTCCTTTGATAATTTGCAGTCACCAACAGTAGATGATATTGACTTGACTTCAGTTTCTGAGGTATATGTCACCTTCATTCTACTTAACGGTGTTATATAGGATGAGTTTGTATTTATTTTGAAACTTGAAAGGAATATATATTTATATATATAGAAGAGGAATATATTTTATTATTTATTTTTATTATCATAATTTTATTTTTAATTATTACTTAAAAGATTTTTTATTAATAAAATATGTATATTTTATAAAAAAAAATTTATTTTTTTTATTTTTATAATATGAAACTTTATTTATATCTCAACAATCATATAATCTATATATTTGCTTGAATAAGAATTAATGATCTATCACATTATAGTTATAATTGAAGTTAATGTCCATAAAATAGCCTAGATTAAGATTGGCGAGTAACTGAGGGTAAAATTAATTAAGTTTAGTAATAACTAATAAGAGAGTTTACTTAAGACTAATTGTTGCATGTGGTGATTATATCGTCCACTTAAATGAAGATGCAATAATAGTAATAATGCCAGTTTAGTTTAGTAAGGTGTCACAGTTGTTATATATTATTTCATTAGTATCCTTATGGCACTATAGCAAAATTAAGAATTATATTATTATATAATTTATATATTAATTTCATAAAGTCATAAAAATCTGATTTGTATTTAATAACAGCACATATAAATAGTATAAAAGTTTTTTAAATAAATGTTAGTATTGTTTTCTGATTAGTAAGTTTCATCCATATAATAAAATATTCTATAAGATGTGAACATGCTCAAAATAAAGTTTCGATTATATTCTAATAAGATAAATTTCATCTTTTTTTGTCATTTTTTTTTCTATCCAAGGACAATTCTTTCAAAATTTCTCTAAATAGACAAGTTTCTAAAAAATTCTTAAAATAGGAAAAGTCGTGTTTGTCATACGGTGTCTATACTTGTTTCGACAACAAGGTCGATCACTTCCTCATTTACTCATTCACGTTGTCCATACTTGTACTAAACATTAGAATGCAAAAATGAAACAAAATAGCATAGTTAATTTTGATGGATAGGCAATTTTGATCTTGAAACTAAATAAAAGTGATGAGTTTCATCTGTTGAAAGGCTAAAAAAAATATTGAATGATGGCCTGAAGAGTGGATATTTGTGTTCCAATATTTATATAAATTGGATTCATGTTTTATTTTAAGCGATTGAAAGTACTTCAACTTTTTTTTTAAGTATATTTTATGCAATATATATATATATATATATATATATGACACACATTTAACAATTAACATGATAATTTAAACACACTAATAAAGATCATTATCGACAAATATTTTCTTTGATTTGATTACATATTTTGTCATCTAAGTTTAATGATTTTATGAATTTTGACACTCAATTTTTGAACTTGCATATTTTTTTAACTGTCAAAATTTTATACATTATGTCATCTTGTTATCCAATGTCGATAATTGATTATAGATGTGATACATTAATCATTGATATAATATTGATCCAACTTTCTTATAAGGTTAATTTTAATGGAAAAATTAGGTGAGCATTGTATGTTAGATTTCAAAAAGTATAATATTAAAATAAGGTTTTATGAAAAATCTGTTAGCAAAAAAACTTTATGTTATTGGACTACGCATTATACAAAAATCTCACAGATTAAGCTTTATTTTTTGTAGTGTGCTTTAAACAATAACCCATGTTTGGATTGGATAACTTTATGAGATTCCACGTTGATCATCATACACCAAAGAGATAATGTTTATAATGTCCCTTATATTCGACATCTCAACTATTGCATGCAATGAAATTTCACTCAGTGGAATTTCACATAACTCTTTATTAGTCATATTCTTCACCAATCAAAATTCTTCATGGATAGTTTTTTCTTTTAAGATGTCTAGTTACTTTTAGGATCAATGACTGCCCCCACAAATGAACAAGAGACTTTTTAGTGTGTGTTTATCATCCTACACACACATTTTGACAAACTTTTAAAAAGGTTTTTATCCTTAAATTGTTCTAAGTCATGCACACTTAATTATGAAATTCTTAAGTAACGAATTATCAAAATATAGATGCATCTTATTAGTATATGTAGTATTAATTGATACATTTAAGTCACACTCAATTGTATAGTCTCACACTTATACAACTTCTAAACTTCTCTCATTTTAGTGTGTCTGGGATGTTATAAGCCCACTAACTTTCACTTGGTTCATCTTTGAACCACATCATATTGAAAGAGATAACCTACTTTGACACCATTTGTAATACTCTTCAAATTCAATGTCGCTATGACTACATTCCATGACACTTCACTTGGTGAAACTTCATTTAATTCCTTGTTTATCAAAATCCTTCAGTAATTAAAACCCTATATGGGTAGCCCTTGTAGCAACAATGGTTTGATGAATTGCAAGATAGATACATATTTAGAAGAAAAGAAAATAGAGCAATAAGGTGGGGGCAATGAGAAGACAAGCCACCAATAGTTGATGTTTCAGTGGTTGGTTGAGTTGTTAATTAAGGCGACCAATTATTCTAACATGCTTGCCATGAGGGTTATCATAGATTATTGTATAGCATCTTGAATATGTTGTTGATTTTCTATTTGTGTATAATGATAAGTGTTGATTAAAAAATCAATGATTGAGAATCTTGATCAAATCAAATACATATATAGTAAAATATAAAATTAATTACAATATTTACCACCAATATTTTAATTAAATAGTTAATATCGCACTTTATTCTCTAATATAATTTTTTTCACTTTAAATAAGTCAAATCCAAAAAGAATATCATTGTTTGTGTTGGGTCGGAGAGTTTTACATCGGGGAGCACTTTATCCATGGGTAGTGACTATACCACACAAGTGAACTTGACACCGCATTATAACCCTAAACCTCAATATATTAGGTAGGTGAGTCTTTCTCACATATACATTACTATGCCTAACTATGTTAGACTCACTTCACACTTGAACTTCAACACTCTCCCCCATGTGTGAGTCTCGTCCATATAGTCACACTCTCCTCCAAGCAAAAGTCTTATGAGTCCATGAGTATTCAATGGTTGTTTACTTACATTGCTATTGCATATCAAGGGGACATGTCATCCATATCTGTAACGACCCGCCACGGTCTCTACACTTAGTGGAATCGCACTACAACTAGTTAACTAAGAGAATATTAAACTGGATAACACATACATACATGCATAAATATAAAGATCAAAATAATTAAGTTTCTGTATATAAAATATAGCACCATATATGTACAGTCATCCCCAAAATATTCCTTAGTGCCGGTCAAGCACTGACAAAAAGAATGTTACCCAAAATGGTAACTCAAAACACGAGACTCAGCTCCTCGTCTCGCAACGATCACCTCTACTCCCAAGCTATCCCTGACCTGCTCCCATACCAAGTATGATCATCGCAGTTCCACCACATGGAAAACAAAAGGGTAAGCTAGAATTCAAAAATCAATAATACAAGTACAGAATAAAAATCTATACTACACATGCATCCCAAATCCTGTTCTTAAGGAACCTTCCATCTCAATCAATCATTCATTCATCAAACATGAAGTCAAACACCCCACTTCATCATGTCAATAATCATGCAGTAAATGCATCTCATGACAGATATCAATGCATATCAATCATCAAATGCGTCGTCACGCATACACCTAGGAGATCTCCATAACAATAGAGCTGTATAAGTGACATTCCATCCTACCGAAACCACCCCAACCGTTTTCACGCCCAAAGCGCCCGCTCGGTCACAGCTAAACAGGATATAATCCTCCCTCGGGTTTACTCGGATGATGTCACTTACACACTTGGAAGTCCAGATCCACCGTCATGTATAGCACAGCTGGGTACGGGCTTACCACGACCTTGGCATGCATTAACCAAGTCAATTGTGGAGTTCGCCCACCGACTATCCGCAAGGATCCACGCACCTTCCCGAGTACTTGGTTAAGGGAATAACCCTCGACCTCATACCCCGCTCCAACACTAGCTAAGGACTTAGAGGAGACTCACCCAACCCAGTGGCCTATCTGAGCACCACTCTCCCAAATCCAGTGGCCTCCCAGAGCACCACTCTCATATATCAGTGGCCTATCCAAGCACCACTCTCAAGAGACTCTATGTGAGCTCTTCCAGTTCGAAAATATTTTTCCTCTCCTCAAGTCCTAGGCTAGACTCATGCCATAGGCATCACATGCAATCATGCATCATACATCATAATGGTCTGCCCACCATCATGATCAACAATCATACACATGTCATAAGACATCACATGCAATAATGCATCATTCATCATAAATGATCTATCCATCATTATGATCAATAAACATATTCATATTCAAACATTCATACGTATCATTACAAACATACATATGAATCATGTCGCACCATACATACATATATGATCTAAAACTTTAACTTTAAACATGCCTAAGCATCAATTTAAAACAATTATTTATAAATATAATTACACTTGGCGTAGTCAGCTCACACCTAGCCTAACACCAACCCAAGAGCTCTGAGCTCTTCCACGCCTGGCACACTCAACCTGCGCCCGGCCTAATCCCATTGAGTTTGTAAACTCACATACATCCTAAATAACAAACATTCTAGCTTCCCTTACCTGAAGATTGGCTCAGATAGCCAAAGACTGAACAAAAGTAGAATTTCTCCTCGAGGCTTAACTCGAAACTTCAGTCCTCCCAAAACAAGCTTTCTAATCTGAATTTCAAGAAAAGACAGAAGGAGTTATTGATCTAGAGGAGAAAAGGAGTTAAACAGAGAAATTTGGGAGAGAAAGGAGCTCACTGACCCAAAGACCTTCTCTCTAAAACTTCTCTCTAGAATCAGAACTCCTCACGGCCCCCCCTCACCCCTATTTATAGGCAATCTGGAGAGGCCAGAACGGCCCGTACCGAGTTCGGAACGGCCCGTTCCGAACTCCCAATTCACACACAAAATCCACACCCAGAACGGCCCGTTCTGAAAACAAAACGGCCCGTTCCGGGACTCATCTGGAACGGCCCGTTCTCCCTCCGGAACGGCCCGTTCCCAACCACGAATTTCAGTTTAATTTAATAGCTTGGAACGGCCCGTTCTAGATTGGGAACGGCCCGTTCCGGGCTACTAAATCAGCCACCATTTTTTTTTTTAAAACTACGTTACAATACTCCCCAACAAACAGGAATTTTCGTCCCCGAAAATAGGTCTACCTGAAGAGAGGAATGGATACTGTTCCTTGAACTGACTCTCCACCTCCCAGGTAACCTCACCAGTAGCTGCATCCCAAACAATTCTCACCAAGCCGATGGATTTGCCACAAAGCTTCTTCAACTTGTGATTAACCACAGCTACCGATCTCTTCTCATAGGTCAAGTTCTCTCTAACTTGCACCTCATCCATCTCTACTACTTGACTCAGGTCTCTGATGTAGTTCCTTATGTAACGTTAAAAAAAAAATCAGTAGCCAGAACGGGTCATTCCCAAATTGGAACGGGCCGTTCCAAACTACTGATTTGGCCTTTCAAAAATGAAGGAGAACGGGCCGTTCCGGAAGGAGAACGGGCCGTTCTGGAAAGGAGAACGGGCCGTTCCGGAGGGAGAACGGGCCGTTCCGGATGAGTCCCGGAACGCGCCATTCTGATTTCAGAACGGGCCGTTCTGATTTCAGAACGGGCCGTTCTGATTTCAGAACGGGCCGTTCTGGGCGTAGTTTTTGTGCGTGATTTGGGAGTTCGGAACGGGCCGTTCCGAACTCGGTACGGGCCGTTCTGGGCCAATCCGAAAGTCTATAAATAGGGGTTGGGGGCCTTCAAGGAAATGAGAGTTTTTAGAGAGAAGGTCTCTGGGTCAGTGAGCTCCTTTCTCTCCCAAATTTCTCTGTTTAACTCCTTTTCTCCTCTAGATCAATAACTCATTCTGTCTTTTCTTGAAATTCAGATTAGAAAGCTTGTTTTGGGAGGACTGAAGTTCCGAGTTGAGCCTCGAGGGGAAATTCTACTTTTGTTCAGTCTTTGGCTATCTGAGTCAATCTTCAGGTAAGGGAAGCTAGAACGGTTGTTGTGTAGGTTGCATGTGAATTTAGAAACTCAATAGGTGCGTGAATGTTGAGAATCCATAAATGATTGAAGAAAATCTCATCTTTTGGGGTTTTGAGAGGATTTTGATGATTTTGATGCATAGGTTGGATGCATGTGAGATTTGAGTTTATTTTGAGTTGTATGGAGCCTATGTGTTGTGTTTTGTGTTTGCATGTGGCTGGATTTGTTGGTTTGGATGAGAGTTTCTGAACTCTCTGACTGGGATTAGGCTAGGCGCAGGTTGAGTGCGCCAGGCATGGAAGAGCTTAGGGCTTTCAGGTTGGGATTAGGCTGGGCGAGCTCAGGCTACGCCGAGCGTAAATATGTTAAAAGTTAAAATGTTAGATCATATATGTGTGATATATGATGTATGATGCATTATTGCATGTGATGTCTTATGACATGTGTATGATTGTTGATCATGATGGTGGGCAGACCATTATGATGTATGATGCATTATTGCATGTGATGTCTTATGACATGTGTATGATTGTTGATCATGATGGTGGGCAGACCATTATGATGTATGATGCATGATTGCATGTGATGCCTATGGCATGAGTCTAGCCTAGGACTTGAGGAGAGGAAAAATATTTTCGAACTGGAAGAGCTCACATAGAGTCTCTTGAGAGTGGTGCTTGGATAGGCCACTAATATATGAGAGTGGTGCTCTGGGAGGCCACTGGATTTGGGAGAGTGGTGCTCAGATAGGCCACTGGGTTGGGTGAGTCTCCTCTAAGTCCTTAGCTAGTGTTGGAGCGGGGTATGAGGTCGAGGGTTATTCCCTTAACCAAGTACTCGGGAAGGTGCGTGGATCCTTGCGGATAGTCGGTGGGTGAACTCCACAATTGACTTGGTTAATGCATGCCAAGGTCGTGGTAAGCCCGTACCCAGTTGTGCTATACCTGACGGTGGATCTGGACTTCCAAGTGTGTAAGTGACATCATCCGAGTAAACCCGAGGGAGGATTATATCCTGTTTAGCTGTGACCGAGCGGGCGCTTTGGGCGTGAAAACGGTTGGGGTGGTTTCGGTAGGATGGAATGTCACTTATACAGCTCTATTGTTATGGAGATCTCCTAGGTGTATGCGTGACGACGCATTAGATGATTGATATGCATTGATATCTGTCGTGAGATGCATTTACTGCATGATTATTAATATGATGAAGTGTGGTGTTTGACTTCATGATTGGTGCATTGTATGTTATGCATGAGTAGTATTGGATAAAGTGTATGGTGAGACTCTATGAATATGATTAATGGTTGGATGATTGTGTAATATAGATTATAGTTCTATACTTGTATGATTGATTTGTGAATTCTAGCTTACCCTTCTGTTTTCCATGTGGTGGAACTGCGATGATCATACTTGGTATGGGAACAGGGCAGGGCTAGCTTGGAGTTGAGGTGTCCGCTGTGAGACGGGGAGCTTTGATCCTCGTGTTAGGGTTACCATTTTAGGTAACGATTTTGTCTGTGTTTGACCGGCACTAGGAAATATTATTTTTGGGATGACTGTACATATATGGCGTATTATTTTGTATTTAAGAAATTTAGTTATTTTTATTCCTATATATATACCATATGTATGAGTTATCCAACTTAATATTTTCTTAGTTCACTAGTAGTAGTGCGATTCCATTAAGGGTAGAGACATGGCGGGTCGTTACACTTTTATGGTATCAGAGCCGGTCAAGTCTTTTAGGATACTCTGTGGGGAGTGATCCTTCTAGGTTTCTGTTGTGTCATATCTCTGATATTTGTTAGTATTGGTGAGTTGTAGTGGTGAAGTGTTAGTAAAAGAATGTTTGAATTCTTTTAGTATGGTGAGGTCTCAGTTTGATCATATCACTAGGGCTATGGAGATGATGGCCATGGTGATGCGATAACAAAGTGCTCACTTTGCTTAGATGGAGGCGGGTAGAGTTGCGGTTGAGGCAACTAGACCGGTGGTCTCTCAAGATGGGAGAGATTTAGTAGAGTTCAGGAGATGTTAGTCTCATCAGTTCAAGGGGGGATTCAAATCCCGATGTGATATATTTGTGGTTGTGTGAGATGAGAAGATTTTCAGTGTTTTGGGATTTTTTGAGGAGAGGAAGTTGGCCTATGCAGTATACATGCTGGTGGCGAGATTGTGTACTGGTGGAGAGACACCAGGTAGATGATAGAGAACAAAGGTGTGGTTATAGATAGAGATGGCAAAGTGGGCCATGGCCCGCGGGCCGGCCCGTTGGCCCGCCAAAAATTGGCGGGCCGGGCCAAGCATTTCAACCCGCCAACCCGCCAAGCCCGCCCCGCCAAGCCCGCCAACCCGCCGGGCCAAATAGCGGGCCGGCCCGCATATATATATATATTTTTTAATTTAATTATTTTTATGTTTATTTTATTTTGATGTAGAAGATGAGGATGAAGATGATTAAGAAAAAAAGTAGAGACATCTTCTTTCAAGAGAGCTTCTAATATTCTTAGAATAAAAATTTAAAGTTAATTAATTGTATTTAAACTTGTTTGTGGACTATCAAAAAATTTAGTGTATAAATAATTTGTAAGTTTATAATTTAGTTTTGATTTTGGTGTAAATGGACTAATTTCTATTTGATTTTGTTTTAAGTTTATAATTTGTTTTTGTTGAACATATATTAAGTACAATATGTATGCATTTTTAATTTCATATGATTATATTTATTTATTTGTAGCAAAAAAAAATTTATTTAACCATAAAATAATTTTTTTTTTCCATTTTTTTTTATTTTTTATTTTTGTAAGCGGGCTGGCCAACCCACCCTTAGGCGGGGCGGGCCAGCATCTCTAGCCCGTTTTACATTGGCGGGCCGGGCCGGCCCGCCCCGTTTTTGGCGGGCCAATGGCGGGCCGGGCCAAAACGGGCCGGGCTGGCCTGTTTTGCCATCCCTAGTTATAGATTGGGATTGCTTCAAGATAATTTTATTGGAGAAGTATTTCTCGGACAGCGTTAGATATGCTAAGGAAGCTGAGTTCATGAAACTGCAACAGGGGAGCATGTCTGTTCCAGATTATGCTTCGAGGTTTGAGCATTTGGCTTGTTTCTACTCTCAGGCCGTATCTGAGGCTTGGAGATGTAGGAAGTTGCGGAGGGGTTGAGGCATGAGCTGAAGAGAGTCATAGTCCCTATGTCCATAGTGGAGTTTCCTGCCTTGGTTGAGAAGGCAAAGACTGTTGAGAGATTGAAAGGTGGTGGTAGCAGTGGTAAGGCTGCTAGAGTTCAGGAGAGGAGGCCAGCAGAGGGGACCCTATGACAGACCTGTACAGTCTCAGAGAGTAGCTGTTAGTAGGAGACCTCGTCCTGCTACTCCTCAGGGTGAAGCACAGTCGGTGCGGTGCTACAGATGTGGAAGAGCACATGTGGTTAGAGATTGTCCTCATCCGGGGAATGTTTGCTTCAGATGTGGTAGGTCAGGCCACATCTCTAGAGATTGTCAGACACCGTCGACTTTATCTGGAAGTGTCCCGGGGCCATCCAGGCCTACAACTGTAGGGAAAGTGCTTGCATTGTCAAGTGTAGAGACTTCCACTTCATCAGATTTGGTGAAGAGGAAGGGGAAAGCAGCAGGTGAGGATGTTTTATTTTTGTTCGATTCTGGTGCCACGCATTCTTTCATTTCTGTTGATTGTGTGGAGAGATTAGATTGTCGGTGTCTGCATGGCACGTTGATTTGTATGTATCTATTATGACTTCAATTTTTTTTGGTGACATCGGAGATACATGTGAGATGCCCGATAGAGGTGTTTGGTAGGAGGTTCTGAGTGAACCTGATTGTGTTGTTCATGGTAGATGTTGACATAATCTTAGGGATGGATTGGTTATCTGCCTATCACATCCTTATAGATTGTGCTCGAAGAGAGTTGGTATTTCCTCAGTTAGAGGATGAGGTGTTGTTGTCAGCGGGTCAGGCTGAGTAGTTGATGAGAGATGGAGCTGAGTGCTTCATGTTGTTTGTCGTTTTGAATGATTGAGATGATGAGGGCCATCACTGGGATTGAGATTGTCAGTGAGTTTCCTGAGGTGTTCCCAGATGATGTGCCGGGATTGTCAGCTATGCGTGATGTTGTATTTACCATTGACCTGGTATTGGTGCAAGATCAGTATCAGTG
Organism: Cajanus cajan; assembly: GCF_000230855.2. Classification (NCBI taxonomy): domain Eukaryota; kingdom Viridiplantae; phylum Streptophyta; class Magnoliopsida; order Fabales; family Fabaceae; genus Cajanus; species Cajanus cajan. The sequence continues at coordinate 48,465,912 of NC_138525.1, forward strand.
GCTTTTTATAGGATGGTTCAAGCTGAGTTGGTAAAGCTGAAGAAACAGATTGAGGATTTGTTGGAGAAACAGTAGTGAGGTCCAATGTTTCTCCTTGGGGTGCCCTGGTACTGTTAGTAGAGAAAGGTGGTGGGGCCGTTTGTGTGATTATCGGCAACTGAATAAGTTGACAATAAGGAATGAGTATCCGCTTTTGAGAATTGATGATTTGATGGATTAGCTGGGGGGAGCTTCGATGTTTTGATGATTGATTTAAGATTCAGATGCCATCAGATCAGGGTAAAGGAGAGTGACATATCGAAGACTATTTTTCAGGACTAGGTATGGTCATTATGAGTGCGTAATGATGTATTTCGGTGTCACTAATGTTCCAATAGTGTTCATGGATTACATGAACAGGATCTTTAGACCGTTCTTGGACAGATTTGTGGTGGTCTTCATTGATGATATATTAGTGTATTCTAGATCTTTGGAGGATCACCGTGAGCATCTGAGGTTGATTTTAGAGGTGTTGAGGGAGAGGTAGTTGTATGCCAAGCTGTCCAAGTGTGAGTTTTGGTTGTCTGAGGTGAGATTTGGGGCATGTGATATCGATAGAGGGGATTGTAGGGGATCCAGCCAAGGTGAAGGCTGTGATCTAGTGGGAGCGTCAGAGGACTGTTACGGGGATTAGGAGTTTTGTTGGGTTAATGGGTAACTATCAGAGATTCATGAAGAGTTTCTCTCGAATAGTAATGCCTTTGACTTAACTGACTTGGAAAGATCAGCTTTTAGTTTGGATGGACGCTTGTGAGCAGAGTTTTCAGGAATTGAAGGGGTGATTGACTACTTCTCCAGCTTTGGTGTTACCTGACACTGGTGAGTATTTTGATGTGTGCTGTAATGCTTCTCACCAGGGGTTGGGCTGTATGTTGATGCAGGAAGGGAGAGTATTAGCGTATGCTTCGAGGCAACTTAAGACTCATGAGAGGAATTATCCTACTCATGATTTGGGAGTTGCAGCTGCGGTGTTTGCCTTGAAGTCATGGAGGCACTATCTGTATGGTACGAGATTCAGGGTATTTAGTGATCAGAAGGAGTTGAATATGAGGCAGAGAAGGTGGATGGAATTCCTAAAGGACTTTGATTTTAAGTTGATGTATCATCCTGGGAAGGTGAGTGTGGTAGCGGATGTATTGAGTAGGAAATCCATTCATGTGTCAGCTATGTTGATTAAGGAGTTGGAGCTGATTGAGTAGTTTAGAGATTTGAGACTAGAAGTGGAGGTTGTCCAAGATCACATTAGTTGCGGTATGATCACCATAACTAATGAGTTCTTGAGACAGGTGGGAACTAAGCAATTACAAGATCTAGAATTGTTGAAGATTTTGGGATTGCTTGGTATTAAGAGGGCAGCTGGGTTTGAGCTTAGTGCTTTGAGCTTAGTGCTGATGGAGATTTTCGAGTGGAAGTGTGATAATGTCACTAAGGACTTTGTGGTTTGGTTGCCTAGGACAGCTAGGAACAATGACTCTATCTAAGTGATTGTTGATAGGTTGACAAAGTGTGCGCACTTTCTTCCTATCAAGAGGTGGTCCTTGGAGAGGCTTGCACAGTTGTATATCAGAGAGATAGTACGGTTGCATGGAGTGTCTTACAGTATTATCTCTGACAGAGATCCAAGGTTTACTTTCCGGTTGGCAGACTCTGCATCAGGCTTTGGGAACAAGGTTGAGGTTGAGCTCTGTTTATCATCCACAGATAGATGGTCAGTCGGAGAGGACAATTCAGTCAATGGAGGATCTCTTGAGAGCTTATGTGTTGGATCATCTGGGTAGCTGGGAAGAGGGGTTACCATTGGTAAAGTTTATTTATAATAACAGTTATCACTTGATTATTGGCATGACATCTTTTAAGGCTTTGTATGGTAAGAGGTGTAGAACTCCATTATGTTGGTATCAGGAGGGTGAGTCAGTAGTGGTTGGTCTAGAGTTAGTTCTTCAGACTACTGAGATGGTGAGATAGATTCAGGAAAGGTTGAGGGCTACCCAGAGTTGATGAAAGTCCTATGCTGATAGGAGGAGGAGACCTCTAGAATTTGAAGAGGGAGAGCATGTGTTTCACATTTCACAGTTGAGGAACTACATCAGAGACCTGAGTCAAGTGGTAGAGCTGGATGAGGTGCAAGTTAGAGAGAACTTGACCTATGAGAAGAGATTGGTAGTTGTGGTTGATCACAATTTGTAGAAGCTTTGTGGCAATTCCATCAGCTTGGTGAGAATTGTTTGGGATGCAGCTACTTGTGAGGTTACCTGCGAGGTGGAGAGTCAGTTCACGGAACAATATTCATTCCTCTTTTCAGGTAGACCTATTTTCGAGGACGAAAATTCCTGTTGTTGGGGAGTATTGTAACGTTAAAAAAAAATCAGTAGCCAGAACGGGCCGTTCCCAAATTGGAACGGGCCGTTCCAAACTACTGATTTGGCCTTTCAAAAATGAAGGAGAACGGGCCGTTCTGGAAAGGAGAACGGGCCGTTCCGGAGGGAGAACGGGCCGTTCTGATTTCAGAACGGGCCGTTCTGGGCGTAGTTTTTGTGCGTGATTTGGGAGTTCGGAACGGGCCGTTCTGAACTCGGTACGGGCCGTTCTGGGCCAATCCGAAAGTCTATAAATAGGGGTTGGGGGCCTTCAGGGAAATGAGAGTTTTTAGAGAGAAGTTTTAGAGAGAAGGTCTCTAGGTCAGTGAGCTCCTTTCTCTCCCAAATTTCTCTGTTTAACTCCTTTTCTCCTCTAGATCAATAACTCCTTCTGTCTTTTCTTGAAATTCATATTAGAAAGCTTGTTTTGGGAGGACTGAAGTTTCGAGTTGAGCCTCGAGGGGAAATTCTACTTTTGTTCAGTCTTTGGCTATCTGAGTCAATCTTCAGGTAAGGGAAGCTAGAATGGTTGTTGTGTAGGTTGCATGTGAGTTTAGAAACTCAATAGGTGCGTGAATGTTGAGAATCCATAGATAATTGAAGAAAATCTCGTCTTTTGGGGTTTTGAGAGGATTTTGATGATTTTGATGCATAGGTTGGATGCATGTGAGATTTGAGTTTATTTTGAGTTGTATGGAGCCTATGTATTGTGTTTTGTGTTTGCATGTGGTTGGATTTGTTGGTTTGGATGAGAGTTTCTGAACTCTCTGACTGGGATTAGGCTAGGCGCAGGTTGAGTGCGCCAGGCATGGAAGAGCTTAGGGCTTTCAGGTTGGGATTAGGCTGGGCGAGCTCAGGCTACGCCGAGCGTAAATATGTTAAAAGTTAAAATGTTAGATCATATATGTGTGATATATGATGTATGATGCATTATTGCATGTGATGTCTTATGACATGTGTATGATTGTTGATCATGATGGTGGGCAGACCATTATGATGTATGATGCATTATTGCATGTGATGTCTTATGACATGTGTATGATTTTTGATCATGATGGTGGGCAGACCATTATGATGTATGATGCATGATTGCATGTGATGCCTATGGCATGAGTCTAGCCTAGGACTTGAGGAGAGGAAAAATATTTTCGAACTGGAAGAGCTCACATAGAGTCTCTTGAGAGTGGTGCTTGGATAGGCCACTGATATATGAGAGTGGTGCTCTGGGAGGCCACTGGATTTGGGAGAGTGGTGCTCAGATAGGCCACTGGGTTGGGTGAGTCTCCTCTAAGTCCTTAGCTAGTGTTGGAGCGGGGTATGAGGTCGAGGGTTATTCCCTTAACCAAGTACTCGGGAAGGTGCGTGGATCCTTGCGGATAGTCGGTGGGTGAACTCCACAATTGACTTGGTTAATGCATGCCAAGGTCGTGGTAAGCCCGTACCCAGTTGTGCTATACCTGACGGTGGATCTGGACTTCCAAGTGTGTAAGTGACATCATCCGAGTAAACCCGAGGGAGGATTATATCCTGTTTAGCTGTGATCGAGCGGGCGCTTTGGGCGTGAAAACGGTTGGGGTGGTTTCGGTAGGATGGAATGTCACTTATACAGCTCTATTGTTATGGAGATCTCCTAGGTGTATGTGTGACGACGCATTAGATGATTGATATGCATTGATATCTGTCATGAGATGCATTTACTGCATGATTATTAATATGATGAAGTGTGGTGTTTGACTTCATGATTGGTGCATTATATGTTATGCATGAGTAGTATTGGATAGAGTGTATGGTGAGACTCTATGAATATGATTAATGGTTGGATGATTGTGTAATATAGATTATAGTTCTATACTTGTATGATTGATTTGTGAATTCTAGCTTACCCTTCTGTTTTCCATGTGGTGGAACTGCGATGATCATACTTGGTATGGGAGCAGGTCAGGGCTAGCTTGGAATTGAGGTGTCCGCTGTGAGACGGGGAGCTTTGATCCTCGTGTTAGGGTTACCATTTTAGGTAACGATTTTGTCTGTGTTTGACCGGCACTAGGGAATATTATTTTTGGGATGACTGTACATATATTGCGTATTATTTTGTATTTAAGAAATTTAGTTATTTTTATTCCTATATATATACCATATGTATGAGTTATCCAACTTAATATTTTCTTAGTTCACTAGTAGTAGTGCGATTCCATTAAGTGTAGAGACATGGCGGGTCGTTACACCTTAACTGTGAAATGTGAAACACATGCTCTCCCTCTTCAAATTCTAGAGGTCTCCTCCTCCTATCAGCATAGGACTTTCATCAACTCTGGGTAACCCTCAACCTTTCCTGAATCTATCTCACCATCTCAGTAGTCTGAAGAACTAACTCTAGACCAACCACTACTGACTCACCCTTCTGATACCAACATAATGGAGTTCTAAACCTCCTACCATACAAAGCCTTAAAAGGTGTCATGCCAATAATCAAGTGATAACTGTTATTATAAATAAACTTTACCAATGGTAACACCTCTTCCCAGCTACCCAGATGATCCAACACATAAGCTCTCAAGAGATTCTCCATTGACTGAATTGTCCTCTCTGACTGACCATTTTTCTGTGGATGATAAACAGAGCTCAACCTCAACCTTGTTCCCAAAGCCTGATGTAGAGTCTGCCAACCTGAAAGTAAACCTTGGATCTCTGTCAGAGATAATACTGGAAGGCACTCCATGCAACCGTACTATCTCCCTGATATACAACTATGCAAGCCTCTCCAAGGACCACCTCTTGATAGGAAGAAAGTGCGCACACTTTTTCAACCTATCAACAATCACTCAGATAGAGTCATTGTTCCTAGCTGTCCTAGGCAACCAAACCACAAAGTCCTTAGTGACATTATCACACTTCCACTCGAAAATCTCCATCAGCACTAAGCTCAAAGCACTAAGCTCAAACCCAGCTGCCCTCTTAATACCAAGCAATCCCAAAATCCTCAACAATTCTAGATCTTGTAATTGCTTAGTTCCCACCTGTCTAAAGAACTCATTAGTTATGGTGATCATACCATAACTAATATGATCATGAACAACCACCATCTCTAGTCTCAAATCTCTAAACTACTCAATCAGCTCCAACTCCTTAATCAACATAACTGACACATGAATGGATTTCCTACTCAATACATTCGCTACCACACTCGCCTTCCCAGGATGATACATCAACTTAAAATCAAAGTCCTTTAGGAATTCCATTCACCTTCTCTGCCTCATATTCAACTCCTTCTGATCATTAAATACCCTGAATCTCATACCATATAGATAGTGCCTCCATGACTTCAAGGCAAACACCACAGATGCAAGCTCCAAATCATGAGTAGGATAATTTCTTTCATGAGTCTTAAGTTGCCTCGAAGCATACGCTACTACTCTCCCTTCTTGCATCAACATACAGCCCAACCCCTGGTGAGAAGCATCACAGCACACATCAAAATACTCACCAGTGTCAGGTAACACCAAAGCTAGAGAAATAGTCAATCACCCCTTCAATTCTTGAAAACTCTACTCACAAGCGTCCATCCAAACTAAAAGCTGATCTTTCCGAGTCAGTTAAGTCAAAGGCATTACTATTCGAGAGAAACTCTTCATGAATCTCTTATAGTAACCCGTTAACCCAACAAAACTCCTAATCTCTGTAGCAATCATCGGACGCTCTCACTGAATCACAACCTCCACCTTGGCTGGATCTACTGCAATCCCCTCTGCCGGTATCACATGCCCCAAAAATTTCACCTCGGACAACCAAAACTCACACTTGGACAGTTTAGCATACAACTGTCTCTCCCTCAACACCTCCAAAACCGACCTCAAATGCTCACGGTGATCCTCCAATGATCTAGAATACACCAAAATATCATCAATGAAGACCACCACAAATCCGTCCAAGAACGGTCTAAAGATCCTGTTCATGTAATCCATGAACATTGCTGGAGCATTAGTGACACCAAAAGGCATCACCACATACTCATAGTGGCCATACCTAGTCCTGAAAGCAGTCTTCGGTATGTCACTCTCCTTCATCCTGATCTGATGGTATCCAGATCTAAAATCAATCTTTGAAAACACTGAAGCTCCCCTCAGCTGATCCATCAAATCATCAATCCTCGGAAGTGGATACTTATTCTTTATCGTTAATTTATTCAGCTACCGATAATCAACACACAAACGGGCCCTACCATCTTTCTTCTTCACTAACAGTACCGGGGCACCCCAAAGAGAAACACTGGGCCTCACCATCTGTTTCTCCAACAAATCCTCAATCTGTTTCTTCAGCTCTACCAACTCAGCTGGAGCCATCCTATAAGGAGCCACTGATACCGGTCCTGCACCTGGTACCAAATCAATGGTAAACTCAACATCACGCTTGGGTGGCAGTCCTGGCACATCATCTGGAAATACCTCAGGAAATTCACTGACAATCTCGATCCCTGCGATAGCTCTCTCTGTCTCAATACTCAAAGCTGCAAACAACATGAAGCACTCAGCCCCATCCCTCATCAACTGCTCAGCCTGACCTGCTGATACTAACACCTCATCCTCTAACTGAGGAAACACCAACTCTCTCCGAGCACAATCTATAAGGATGTGATGGGCAGATAATCAATCCATCCCTAAGATTATGTCGATATCCACCATGGGCAACACAATCAGGTTCACTCGGAACCTCCTACCAGACACCTCTATCGAGCATCTCACACACATCTCTGACGTCACCACAGAAACTGAAGCCGGAGTAGACACAGAAAAAAATCAACATGCAAGGAAAATACTGACAAATCCAATCTCTTTACACAATCAACAGAAATTAAAGAATGCGTGGCACCAGAATCGAACAAAAATAAAACATCCTCACCTGCTGCCTTCCCCTTTCCCTTCACCAAGTCTGATGAAGTGGAAGCCTCTGCACCTGACAATGCAAACACTCTCCCCGCAGCTGTAGGTCTGGGTGGCCTCGGGGCACTCCCAGATGAAGTCGGCGGTGTCTGACAATCTCTAGAGATGTGGCCTGGCCTACCACATCTAAAGCAAACATTCCCCGGAAGGGAACAATCTCTCACCATATGTGCTCCTCCACATCGATAGCACCGCACCGACTGTGCTCCGCCCTGAGGAGTAACAGGTCGAGGTCCCCTACTAACAGCTCCTCTCTGAAACTGTACAGGTCTGTCATAGGGTCCCCTCTGCTGGCCTCCCCTCCTGGACCCAGATGATCCCTCCTGAACTCTAGCAGCCTTATCGCTGCTACCACCACCCTCCAAACTCTCAACAGTCTTTGTCTTCTCAACCAAGGCAGGAAACTCCACTATGAACATGGGGACTATGACCCTCTTCAACTCGTGTCTCAAACCCTCTGCAAACTTTCTACATCTCCAAGCCTCAGATATGGCCTGAGAGTAGAAACGAGCTAAATGCTCAAACCTCATAGCATACTCAGAAACAGACAAGCTCCCCTGATGTAATCTCATGAACTCTGCCTCCTTAGCGTATCTAACGCTATCCGGGAAATATTTCTCCAAAAAGACCCTCCTAAAGCAATCTCAGTCAACAATCACACCCCTGCTCTCTAACATCTGCCTGGTGCCTCTCCACCAATACTCAGCCTCGCCCCCCAACATGTAAACTGCATAAGCCAACTTTCTCTCATCAGAAGATCCTAAAACACTGAAAATCTTCTCCATGTCCCTCAACCACTGATCTGCCACATCAGGATCTGAATCCCCTCGAAACTGAGGAGGTTGACATCCCCTGAACTCTGCTAAATCTCTCCCCTCCTGAGAGACCACCGGTCTAGCTGCCTCAGCCGCAGCTCTAGCTGCCTCCATATGAGCAAAGTGAGCACTTTGTTGCTGCATCGCCATGGCTATCATCTCCATGGCCCTAGCAATCTGGTCATACTGGGGTCTCACCATACTACAAGAATTCAAACATCCTATTTAGTAACATAATACCCCCACAATTCACCAAAGGCTAGCACATATCAGAGATATGACACAACAGAAACCTAGAAGAATCACTCCCCACAGAGTATCCTAAAAGACTCGACCGGCTCTGATACCATAAAAGTGTAACGACCTGCCACGGTCTCTACACTTAGTGGAATCGCACTAGAACTAGTTAAATAAGAGAATATTAAACTGGATAACACATACATACATGCATAAATATAAAGATCAAAATAATTAAGTTTCTGTATATAAAATATAGCACCATATATGTACAGTCATCCCCAAAATATTCCTTAGTGTCGGTCAAGCACTGACAAAAAGAATGTTACCCAAAATGGTAACTCAAAACACGAGACTCAGCTCCTCGTCTCGCAACGATCACCTCTACTCCCAAGCTATCCCTGACCTGCTCCCATACCAAGTATGATTATCGCAGTTCCACCACATGGAAAACAAAAGGGTAAGCTAGAATTCAAAAATCAATAATACAAGTACATAATAAAAATCTATACTACACATGCATCCCAAATCCTGTTCTTAAGGAACCTTTCATCTCAATCAATCATTCATTCATCAAACATGAAGTCAAACACCCCACTTCATCATGTCAATAATCATACAGTAAATGCATCTCATGACAGATATCAATGCATATCAATCATCAAATGCGTCGTCACGCATACACCTAGGAGATCTCCATAACAATAGAGTTGTATAAGTGACATTCCATCCTACCGAAACCACCCCAACCGTTTTCACGCCCAAAGCGCCCGCTCGGTCACAGCTAAACAGGATATAATCCTCCCTCGGGTTTACTCGGATGATGTCACTTACACACTTGGAAGTCCAGATCCACCGTCAGGTATAGCACAACTGGGTACGGGCTTACCACGACCTTGACATGCATTAACCAAGTCAATTGTGGAGTTCGCCCACCGACTATCCGCAAGGATCCACACACCTTCCCGAGTACTTGGTTAAGGGAATAACCCTCGACCTCATACCCCGCTCCAACACTAGCTAAGGACTTAGAGGAGACTCACCCAACCTAGTGGCCTATCTGAGCACCACTCTCTGAAATCCAGTGGCCTCCCAGAGCATCACTCTCATATATCAGTGGCCTATCCAAGCACCACTCTCAAGAGACTCTATGTGAGCTCTTCCAGTTCGAAAATATTTTTCCTCTGCTCAAGTCCTAGGCTAGACTCATGTCATAGGCATCACATGCAATCATGCATCATACATCATAATGGTCTGCCCACCATCATGATCAACAATCATACACATGTCATAAGACATCACATGCAATAATGCATCATTCATCATAAATGATCTATCCATCATTATGATCAATAAACATATTCATATTCAAACATTCATACGTATCATTACAAACATACATATGAATCATGTCGCACCATACATACATATATGATCTAAAACTTTAACTTTAAACATGCCTAAGCATCAATTTAAAACAATTATTTATAAATATAATTACGCTTGGCGCAGTCAGCTCGCACCTAGCCTAACACCAACCCAAGAGCTCTGAGCTCTTCCACGCCTGGCACACTCAACCTGCGCCCGGCCTAATCCCATTGAGTTTGTAAACTCACATACATCCTAAATAACAAACATTCTAGCTTCCCTTACCTGAAGATTGGCTCAGATAGCCAAAGACTGAACAAAAGTAGAATTTCCCCTCGAGGCTTAACTCGAAACTTCAGTCCTCCCAAAACAAGCTTTCTAATCTGAATTTCAAGAAAAGACAGAAGGTGTTATTGATCTAGAGGAGAAAAGGAGTTAAACAGAGAAATTTGGGAGAGAAAGGAGCTCACTGACCCAGAAACCTTCTCTCTAAAACTTCTCTCTAGAATCAGAACTCCTCACGGCCCCCCCCCCCCCTCACCCCTATTTATAGGCAATCCGGAGAGGCTAGAACGGCCCGTACCGAGTTCGGAACGGCCCGTTCCGAACTCCCAATTCACACACAAAATCCACGCCCAGAACGGCCCATTCTGAAAACAAAACGGCTCGTTCCGGGACTCATCTGGAACAGCCCGTTCTCCCTCCGGAACGGCCCATTCTCCTTCCGGAACGGCCCGTTCTCCAACCAGAACGGCCCGTTCTGGAATTTGGAACGGCCCGTTCTCCCTCCGGAACGGCCCGTTCCCAACCACGAATTTCAGTTTAATTTAATAGCTTGGAACGGCCCGTTCTAGATTGGGAACGGCCCGTTCCGGGCTACTAAATCAGCCACCATTTTTTTTTTTAAACTACGTTACAATATCTCTTAGGAAACTTTTTCGATACAAGGATGATCCCACTATTAAATCCTATGACAATTAACTCTTGGTGTGGACAATCAATTATATTGCTCAATACTCATTTAAGTTAGCTACCAATCACTTACTCGAACCATCGACTTTAATATCTGTTGGGTTGGAAAGTTTAAACATCAGAACACAATGAGTAGTGAATAAATTACATAAGTGAGTTTAACACTACATTATAATTCAAAACTTCAAGACATTAGGTAGGACAATCCTCCTCACTTTTATATTATTTAATATACCCAATGCTAACTAATTAATGAGAGACCCACTTTATACTTAAATTACAACAGTTTGGTGTCTAATCTTTGTAAGACATATATGTCTCTATTTTATATTTTAATATTTTTTCACGGATATATTTTTAAGGATAAGATATAAAAAATGTAAATATATAATAAATTAATTAGCCATTTCATGAAAGCAAACTATCAACTTATTTTGTTAATAGAAGTATGAAAAGTATTTTTTTATTAATAAATAATAAATACATCTTCTAGTCCTTATTATAAAATATAATTCTAAAAAAATATTTTTGGTATATATTTTATAATTTTTTATAAAATATTAATCTTTTTTTATTTTTTTATCTCTAATAAAAAGTGTAAAAATATGTTATTTTTGAATAATAAGAAAATATTGTAATAAATAAAATTTTTATCTTTTATCTCTTAAACCTCTAATTCTGATTTATTAATTTTATTAGTATTGATATATAAAGTATGTATGAAATAATATCTTGTCTAATATCATTTGGTGTGATTCAATTAGAAAACTCTTCCAAAAAATAAGAAGAAGAATCAAAGAGACCCACGAAAGAGAAGGGCACCATTCTCACCGAGCTGCAATGACTGAAAGCAAAATCATCAACCATGTTCTCTCCTATCCAACCCAACTAGGAGCTTGGGGGACCTCACCTCACTACAAAGATGACAGTATGAAATGTCAGGGGTTCTGACAACTTTGTAAAAATAATATATAGCATTATTGTTATAAGATATGAGTTAAAAAGAGACGCTCCATTGTAATAAAATAAAAAAAATATTAAATAAAAATGTGTTTAATTAACTTTTAAAATGAGATAGTTGAACAATTAATTAAAAAAGTACAAAAGATATAAAAAAAATGTAGACATACATTATAACCAATCGATGATAGTCCAGTTAATAAAAAAACACTCATATCTAAAAAGACTTGAGAATATGTAAGTACAGTGTCTTAATTCTGATGTGTTCAGAGACTCAATTCATCTATTTTTTTTAAGAAAAAAATATAGATTATAAATAATATAATAAGCATATTAAAAATGATATATTTTTATTAATTAAAATGTAAAAATACTTGTTTTTTTTTTACTAGTGTAGAATCCGTACCATGTACGGGGAGAATATTTTTAAAAATTAATGTTATATAAAATTGATTTTTTATTTAAATGTTAAATTAAAAAATATGACAAACTGTTAAAAACATTGTATAAATATTTTGAATTTAAAAACATAAAGATAAAATTGAAACCATGAACCGATAAAATAATTTTGGTTTAACGCTTTGGTTGCAAATAAAATACAATATTATACGTTGATAATTTATGAAACAAAAACACCTTTAAAAGATTTAACTAAAAAATTAGGTAAAGATAGATTTCATTCTTCACACTGATGAATAAAGAAAATAATCATAATCACTGATAATATTATTTTAAATAAGTTTTTATGATTAAAATAATAATACCAGTTCAAAGTAATTATTTATGAAATATATTACGAACTGAATTCACAAATCAATTAATATTTTTTAATAAATAGAACATAACACACGTATATAGTATTTTTTAAAATTAAAAACATGCAATTCTTATAAAAAATATTAAATAATATTTTAAAAATTAAATTAAAAAATATATTTTATATTTTTATTTAAATTTAAATACTTTTAAAAGACATTAAAAAATAAAATGAAAAAAAGTTGACATTAATCTTCAATCAGTTCAAAAATAAAAATAGAAATATATTTTATTTAGAATGGATAAATAAAATACTATTTATTATTTATTAAAATAATTCAAAACTATAATTTTGATTATTTAACAATAAAATTAATGAAATAAACATAATTTGATTTGAATTGATTATTTTTTTAAGTATATTTTATAATTAATTAAAAAAATCAAATTATGCTTATTTCATTAATCTTATTCTTAAATATTTAAAACTATAATTTTGAATTATTTTAATAAATAATAAATTACATTTAATTTATTCATTGTAAATAAATAAATATATATATATATATAATTAAATTAAAGATTAATGACAATTTTTTTAACGTAAAATATTTCAATAATAATATAAAGCATATTTTAATTAATTTAATTAAAGAAGGTAAGTGCATGACCAAATTTACTATCTCGTTGAATGATGCGTGCTGTTGTGGATTTAATTTACATTCAGCGGTGGTTGTTTTTGTTGTTGAATGCTGATGATTCGAGTTTGCGGTGGCGCAGGTTCATACTTCGTGGGGGAAGTTGCTTCCCAGTGGGGATCCCAACGGAACGGAGCGGGCACGGGTTTCATGATATCTGTTCCATCTTTGTACCCGTATCCGTCGGGTATATGATTTTTATTCTCATTCCCATTCTCGTCGAGTATTAGATATACTTGTACTCGTATCAATACCTGTCAATTTTTTTTTTAAAATATGATATTTTTAAATTATCCTTTTATTATATTATAATTATAATTAGATTATTTCTCAATCTCATATTATAATAAATAATCACACATAAAAAATATTAAATTTTTTTAATATAATTAAATTGAAAGTATGTATTAAATTAAAAATAGAAATAAGGAAGGGTACGTGTACGGGGCGAGTAAGTACATATCTGTACCCAAACCCGTACCTGATTTAATATATCAGATTTTACTCGTACCCAGCTAAACCAGATATTTCCTGTCAAAATTAGAATGGATTCAAGTATTACTTACATATACGAGTATATTTATCATCCCTACTTATAAGGGAAGCGGATGAAGAGGAGTCGGGAGTGTTGTTCAATCTTTGGAGGAGATACGTGCTGAATAAATATGTGAGTGTTGATAGATTGGTTCGAGTTGGTTGCTGGATGTTCAATTGCGGTTGAGTGTGGGTTTAGGATTTGACTGTTATCAATGTACATGGATAAATGAAGTTCTTTTTTGAAACTATTGCTTTTAGTTTTCAGCTCAATTGTACAAGTATCATTATCTTCTGTTTGGCTTACGAGCAAAATCAATTTCACAAGCTTAGAATATTTAGCTGAAATTAATTTAAACCACCGTCTCAATGGTTCAACTTTAATTTTACACAAATTTATGATCTATTTGAGTAAACTTCTTCAAAAACACCTTTAAGAAGAAAAAATAAGAAGAAAAAATAAAACCAACTTTAAAATAAGCTAAAATTAACTTATGCATAAGAGAATTTGTAGAAAGTTTTATATAATTTTTTCTAAAAATCACATATTAGCTTGTGCATAAACAACACTAATTAAGAAACTTAATGGACACACAAATTGATTTTGTAATCAGTGATTAAGAGCGTGTTTGTATTTACGTTTCGGACGTGAAAATCCACGTTTAACGTGGAAGCTATTATTAATAACTTCCACGTTAAACGTAGATTTTCACGTCCGAAACGTGAATACAAACACACTCTAAGAGCGTTCAATTCTTTAACTTCCCGTCTATAATTGTCGGTCAATACCCTTTCATATCTCATTATATATTATAAATTGCATCTAATTATTATAAATACAGACAATTAAAACAAAATTCTTAACCTTTCATATACCATGATTTAAATTAAATATTAATGAAAACTAAATTGAAGATTAATATCAATTTTTTTTATTTCATTTTTTAATGTCCTATTTTTAAAAGTGAGATATTTAAACTTAAATAACAATATGAAATATATTTTTTAAATTAAATTTTTAATGAATTATAAAATATATTTTAAAAAAATCGATTCAAACTAAATTATGCTTATTTAATTAATTTTATTGTTAAATATTTAAAATTATAATTTTGAATTATCTTAATAAGTAATAAATAAGAAATAGCATTTTATTTATCCATTCTAAATAATATATATATATATATATATTTAATTTTTTTCATTTTTAAACAGAATTGAATTGAATTGAAGATTAATGTCATTTTTTTTAAAAGTAAGATATTTAAATAACAATATAAAATATATTTTTTAATTTAATTTTTGATTAGTTAAAAAAATATACTTTAAAAAACAATCAATTCAAACCTAATTATGATTATTTCATTAATCTTATTGTTAAATATTCAAAACTATAATATTGAATTATCTTAATAAATAATAAATAGTATTTTATTTATCTATTCTTAATAAAATATATCTTTATTTTCATTTTTGAAGTGAATGGAAAATTAATGTCAATTTTTTTCATTTTATTTTTTAAAATGAGATATTCAAAGTTAAATAATAATATAAAATATATTTTTTAATTAAATTTTTAATTAATTATAAAATATATTTTAATATAAGTGAATTCAAAACAAATTATGCTTATTCATTAATCTTATTGCTAAATATTTAAAATTTGTTATGAATAATAATTAGTGGCTTAATTAGTGGATGTCAATATTCATTATCAATCATTACCATTTATATTTCCATTATGTATTATTCCCTTTATTGTGTAATTGTTCAGTTACCACATATACTTATAAATAGGTTAGTCTTCTCCCAAAGATAATATACCAGACAGATTCTTTTCTCCATCTCTTATTATCTTGTTTATTCTCTTAACTTTTTCTGAATTTTCTTGAAGAATGTCATATTTTTCAAGACAAATATTTCAAGGTTAGCTATTCATTTTCCATAATAAGAATTTTATCAAATATTTGTATTGTTTATGTTGTTATGAATCAAAGTACTCTTGAAGACATTATAGTAGTCTTGAAGACACTATTAAATAAATAAATTCTTTATACATTTTTGAAATCTGTCTATAAGAATAAGATACTATCAAAGAATAATGTTCAACCTCTTTTACTTTATTATTTTTTTTTCCTCACCAGAAGTGAGAAATATCAATGTTTCATTGACGTAATATATTTTGAAATCATGTTTTTCATATTATGTATTTGATAAAATATCTTTTTCATGATTGTGAAATTTATTTTAATACAACTGATTTTCAAGACAAAAAAAATTATTATAAAAATATTTTTATAATGTTCTAGAAGACATTATTAAATAAAGATATTTTAAGATTTTTTTCTCTCATCAGAAGTGGGAAAATAGTGAGAAAAAAAAATGAAACCGAAAGAACGAACTTTGTTTTTTTTTTTTAAATTGAATGATTCTCTGTGAATGATATGTGTTGTAAAATTTTATAATTCTCCATGAATGTTATATATATACACATATAACGATTTTGCAATGATCTAGAAGACATTGTCAAATTAAGAAATTTTAAGCATTTTTTTCTCACTAAAAACGAGATAATTGTGCAAAAATAAAAAATAAAAGAATATTTTCCTCACCAGAAGTGAAAAAATAATATGAAAAGTGAAAAATAAAATCAATTTCACCATAAGTGAAAATTTTGATATAAATATATTATATTGTATTTGGTCCTTTGATATAAATGAGGTCATCACCGGAAGTGAAATAATTTTGTAAATTTCATAATTATAATGTTGAATAATATTTGAGGCACTTATAAAAATTATGACTAGAAAAACGTGTCCTTAAGCCTATTTAGGTTTTGTGTGATTTCTTGAAAAGATTATGAGTTTTCATACATCTGTAATTTGATATTCTTCATGATTAAATTGATTGAAACAAACAACTTGTCATGTAATTGAACTCATGTGTTACGTTATTGAATCTTAAAGGATTTGGTTTCAAATCCTATTGATATAATTGATGTCTAAAGATACATAACAAGAATGTCATTTTTATAATGATTTCTCGATTTGAAAAATATATTATATTTTTCATACATCTATTTTGCTCCAGAAGTAGCAATTTTTTTTTATAAAAGAAAAATGATTAAGAAATATCCTTAGTTGGTGTATTGACTAAAACAAAATATTGAGAATTTTTATGCAAGAGACCATTTTAACTAACATTATTTCATTCCCTAAAGTGAATGTTCTAATGTATTAATTTTTGTCTTCTCATATTCAATAATGCAAGAAATTAATGTTATATGATACTACAAATATAATTGAAGGCTCCATAAGAGCTAATATATTATTACTGAAAGAAACGAAGCTGCATATTAAAAATGCATTATATTTTTCTATGTGGACATTTATTGAAGAACCGGGAGATTCTTCAATTAAATATTTTCTCATGTACTGCTTGTTCCCAAAGGAAGTTGATAATCAGATCATCACCAACAAAAATTGGGGATGAATCTATCTTATTTTTAGAACGGATACAAGGTGATATTTGTGGACCAATACACCCCCATGTGGACCATTTAGATATTTTATGATTTTAATTGATGCATCAACAAGATGGTCACATGTTTGTTTATTATCAATTCGCAACCAGACGTTTGCGAGATTATTAGCTCAACTAATTAGATTAAGAGCTCGTTTTCCTGACTGTCAAATTAAAAAAAATTTGTTTTGATAATGCTAGTGAATTCACATCTCATTCTTTTAATGAGTTGATTTTCCCAACATTAGGGGGAGAACACAAATAGCTAGAAAAAGATATTAGCTGAAATGAATTATCACTATCTCATTTTGATCCTCGTTCAAAACAATGTGAACTAGAAGTTCAAAAGATAATTAATTTGCAAAATCTAGTCAACCAATTACCAAATGTATTCACAGATCAAAAAAGGGTGACTAAGTCATATGTACTAGCGACTAATGCTCTAATAAGAGTCGAAGTCCCTGTTGGATAATTTAATACTACAAACGAGTGACAAATACGCCTGAAGCGTGGTAGACCAATTGATTCAAAGGATAAGAATCCTCGAATAAAAAAGGGAGCTAAAGAGCAAAATGACCAAATTGAGGATGTAAAAACTCAAAAAGATTTCTCTGACATAACTAATATTCCAGTTCCTGAAGAAACTCAGGTACCTGAAATTATTGAAAATGAAGAGATCTCAATAAATTATGTCATGAATGAAATATGATGGAATCAAAACAATGTCAATATTGATGATGTGTTTGCATATAATATAGCGCTAAATGTAATAAATGATATTGAGAATCAAGTACTAAAGTCCATTAATGATTATCGACAAAGAAATGATTGGCCAAAATGGAAAGATGCAATTGAGGCAGAATTAGACTCACTTGCTAAACGAAAAGTTTTTGGACCGGTACTACGTACACCAAAAGGTGTAAAACCAATTGGATACAAATGGGTTTTTGTGCAAAAACTTAATGAAAATGGTGAAATTGTGAGATACAAAGCAAGACTAGTTGCTCAAGGTTTTTCACAAAGACCCGGTATTGATTTTGAAGAGACATATTCACCTGTAGTGAATGCAAACACTTTTTGATATTTAATTAGTTTGGTTGTACATGAAAAAACTTAATTTACATCTAATGGATGTAGTTACAACATATTTATATGGCTCTCTTGATGCTGACATTTATATGAAACTCCCATAAGGATTTAATTTGCCTGACGATGCAATTTCTAGAGAAGATTATTCGGTCAAATTGAATAAGTTCCTATATGGGCTAAAGCAATCAGGTCGTATGTGGTATAATCGACTAAGTGAATACTTGTTACAAGAAGGATATAAAATGATCCAATTTGTCCATGTATATTTATAAAAAGATCTGAAAATGGATTTGCCATAATTGTAGTTTTGTAGATGACATAAACATTATTGGAACTCTTGAAGAGCTTTCAAAAGCAATAAATTGCTTAAAGAAAGAATTTGAAATGAAAGATATAGGAAGGTCAAAGTTTTGTCTAGGATTGCAAGTTGAATACTTAGAAAATGAAATTCTTGTGCATCAAGAAGCTTATATAACAAGGGTGTTTAAAAGGTTTTATATGGACAAATCACATCCATTGTGCACTCCCATGGTTGTAAGATCTTTAGATGTTAATAAAGATCCATTTAGACCCCAAGAAAAGGATGAAGAAATACTTGGTCCTGAAGTACCATATCTTAGTGCTATAGGAGCACTAATGTATCTTGCTAATTATACACAACTTGATATAGCATTTGCTATTAATTTGTTAGCAAGATATAGTTCTTCACCTACACGGAGACATTGGAATGGAGTTAAAAAAAAAACTTCGTTATCTTAGAAGTACAATGGATATGGGATTATTATATTCAAATGTTTCCAAACCAGAACTAAATGGTTATGCAGACACAGGTTATTTGTCGGATCCTCATAATGGTAAATCACAAACAGAATATTTGTTCACAAGTGGTGGTACAGCCATTTCATGGCAATCTGTAAAACAAACCATATCAGCCACTTCATCTAATCATGCTGAAATTTTAGCATTACATGAGGCAAGTCGTGAATGTGTTTGGCTAAGATCCGTGATTCAACACATACGGGAAACTTGTGGTTTATCTTCTGGAAAAAATGATATCGACAATTATATATGAAGATAATGCTGCATGTATTGCACAATTGAAAGATGGATACATAAAGGGAGATAGAACAAAACATATTCTACCAAAATTCTTTTTTACTCATGATCTTCAAAGGAATGGTGATATAAATGTTCGACAAGTCCGCTCAAGTGACAACTTAGCAGATCTCTTTACAAAGTCACTTCTAAGAATTTTTTTTGAACAATTGATACACAAGATTGGACTCCGTTGTCTTAAAGATTGTATGCATGAGGGGGAGAAATAAATATTTATGAATGATGTACTCTTTTTTCTTCACTAGGTTTTTATCCCACAGGATTTTTCCTAGTAAGGTTTTAGCGAGACACATTCTAAATATTGGACATCCAAGGGGAGTGTTATGAATAATAATTAGTGTCTTAATTAGTGGATGCAATATTCATTATCAATCATTACCATTTATATTTCCGTTATGTATTATTCTTTTTATTGTGTAATTGTTCAGTTACCACATATATTTATAAATAGGTTAGTCTTCTTCCAAAGATAATACACCAGTCAGATTCTTTTCTCCATCTCTTATTATCTTGTTTATTCTCTCAACTTTTTCTCTCTTTTATAACAAAATTATAATTTTGAATTATCTTAATAAATAATAAATAACATTTTATTTATCTATTCTAAATAAAATATATATTTTTAATATTATTTTTATTTTAATACTGAATTAAAGATTAATGTCAAAATTTTTAAAAGTGAGATATTTAAATAATAATGTAAAATATGGTTTTTAATTTATTTATTTAATTAATTACATTTTTTAAATTTAATTACAATTTAATTTTTTAATTAATTATAAAATATATTGATATTGATCCATTGATCTGAGATTTCGTTTGGCTGCGGATAGAGGAGCAATAAATTTTGAACCGGACAGCGGACGCGCAAGTTGAAACGAGAGTGAAAAGTCGAAAAGAAAGTGATTCGGTGACGTGTCGTACCGACAACGATATAAAAAGCCAATCAGCCGTTTGGCCATTTTTGATTTTTGACTTCAATAGTCTCCACACTTCTTAGGGCGGGAACCCAACATTTCACACCCCTTCCCCTCTGCATGTCCCTGCTTCTAGGGTTTCAAATTCTCTCTTCACCTTTCAATTTTCTCCATGAATCATCGCAGGGGCTCCAAGGTTTGGCTCGAGGACCGGGATTCGGCCTGGGTGGCTGCTGAGGTTCTCGATTCCGACGCCAACCGTATCTTGCTCGCCACCGATTCCGGCAAGAAGGTGAGTGCATCACCGACTTTACTATCTCGTTGACTGATGCGTGCTGTTGTGGATTGAATTTACATTCCGCGGTGGTTGTTTTTGTTGTTGAATGCTGATGATTCCAGTTTGCGGTGGCGCAGGTTCATGCTTCGCCGGAGAAGCTGCTTCCGAGGGACGCGGATGAAGAGGAGCATGGAGGATTCGAAGATATGACGAGGCTAGCTTACTTGAACGAGCCGGGAGTGTTGTTCAATCTTCGGAGGAGATATGCGCTCAATGATATATATGTGAGTGTTGATAGATTGGTTCGAGTTGGTTGCTAGATGTTCAATTGCAGTTGAGCGTGGGTTTAGGATTTGACTGTTATCAATGTAGATGGATAAATGAAGTTCTCTTATGGAACTATTGTTTTTCGTTTTTAGTTCAACTGTACAAGTATGATTATGTTCTGGTTTGGCTTACAAGCAAAATCAATTTCACACGCGCTTAGAATATTTAACTGAAATTAATTTAATCGGACATTTCAATCATGCTCAATGGTTCAACTATAATTTTACACAAATTTAGGATCTATTTGAGTAAACTTCTTCAAAAGTACTTTTGAGAAGAAAAAATAGGAAAGAAAAATGAAATCGATTTTAAAATAAACTAGAATTAGCTTATGCATAAGCTAATTTGTAGAAGTTCTTATATAATTTTTCCTAAAAATTACATATTAGCTTGTGCATAAGCTAGTTTTAGCTTATGGAGAAACTTGTTTCATTTTTCTTTTCTATTATTTTTTTTCTTAGAAGTACTTTTGGTAAAGTTTATCCAAACAGACTCTTAAAACAAATAAACAGTGAGAGTTGTATGGCAATTGATATATAGGGTGTGTTTGATTTTTATTTTCTAAAATTGTTTTTAGTTTTTGAAATTGTGAATAAATCTCTGCAAATCAAGGGCAGCCACCTCTGGACTAGCTGACAAGGTTCCACCTACACCAAGTCCACCATGATACACACTATTGAGCTAGGACCACAAAACAGAACAAGAGGATGAGAGAATATCTCCTAGCTGTTTGCTTTTTTTTGGTTTTTTAAAACACTTGTTTTGGAATCAATTTTCAAAACTTAAAAGATTTTGGATGTGTAATTGATTGTTGAGTAGTGCTGAGTTGTTTTAGAAAACAGTTTTTATGAATGAATGAATAGGAAATCAAACAAATCCATAATATATATTATATAATTTCTTGGTACTTTTTTTATGTCATTATTTCTTTTGATTACGAGGAGTTGTATTGATGATTTTTTGATGACTGCTTGACTTAATGATTGGGTAGCAGTACTGGAATAATCAATTTAAAATCTATGAATTAGTATATATAAACTGTAGCATTTAAAACTTCAGTAGTTCAATTTCCTTTTTAGGGATTTCAGTGAATTAATTTTTCTTGATTTTAATGCTTGTGGGGTATATTAATTGTGAACAATTTTGTTTTCTATGCGGACTTTCATTTTAAGCTTTTTGTCTGACTTGTTTCTCTTTGCTAGACATATACAGGGAGCATTTTAATAGCTGTTAATCCCTTCACGAAGCTTCCTCATCTATATGATTCCCATATGATGGAGCAGTATAAGGGAGCTCCATTGGGCGAGCTTAGCCCACATGTTTTTGCTGTTGCTGATGCATCTTATAGGTTAGTGTGCATTTAATGTGTTTGTATCGTATTTGCAATTTTTTTTACTATTTGCTATTTGCCATATTATGTTGTGAATTAGTGAGATTTTGTTGGTCATGATTTAGAGCAATGATGAATGAAGGTAAAAGTCAATGTATCTTGGTCAGTGGTGAAAGTGGTGCTGGAAAAACCGAGACAACCAAATTGATTATGCAGTATCTTACCTTTGTTGGTGGACGTGCTGCTGGTGATGACAGAACAGTTGAACAACAAGTTCTTGAAGTAAACTATTCTTGAACTCAATCAATCATGAATTCTGAGATTAATTTACTTTTAAGTCTCATTTGCTATTTAGCATCAATATAGGATATGCTAATTTCACTTTGCTTGATTCAGTCCAATCCACTTCTAGAGGCATTTGGTAATGCAAGGACTGTTAGGAATGACAATTCAAGGTGCTTTTGGTTTTCTTTTTTGTATTTATTATTTTTTTTCTTCTCTATTGCTTGTGTCTTATCTTCTTTTCAATCATATGCAATGTTCTAGGTTATTTAATAAATAAGTTTGGTATTTTGTGTTTGGGCATCTTATGAACTGGTCCACTATTTGTACATATCCAGAGCATCCTAAACTGGAATGGAGTTTTATGGAAACAATTTGATGAAAACATGATAAAAAATGTGACACATTATTTCTGGTCAGGACCCTATCAAAAGGGGAATGATTGGAGAGGAATTCTTTATTCCTAATTTATTTATTTTTCTTTAGGTAGTTCTTAGGCTGATTGACAACATTGTTTTTTAGGGAATTTTCCTTTCCTTTTTAATATCTCCAAGTGCTTGTTTGGGGAAAAATATTTTCCAGGAAATAATAGCCTGTTTTAGTAAGCCCTTTATAAGTAAGTAATTATTTCTCCAATAAGCTAACCAAACACATGCCAAGTGTATTATATAATAGGGACCAATAGCTTGTAGTCTCGTACTATTTTAAATAAAAGAAATACAAAAATATGTTGATTTCATGGTATTTGGACCAATGCCAATGGGAAAACACAGCAAGTTATCTCAACAATCAGATGCCGTCCTTTGTTAAACACATATAAATACACACCTTAGTCCTTGTCCTTGGCTAGAAAAACTATTAACTTGTTCTCATAAATGTATTTTCTGAGGTTACAAATGTTGTTGACTCTTCATTGTTATTGTTGACATTTCTTTCCTTGAGTTTGTTCCCTTCTTTGGGTCCACTTCCTTATCTTTTGAGTTCGTGTTCACATCTTTACTCTACTCCTCCCTTCAATTGTATTTATAATACTAGTGTCTTGAAATGTCCATTCATATGTGGATGTTGGCTCAAGTGTCTCTGAAACATATGGAAGTATCAACTTAAGTATCCAAGTAAATTAAAACAACTTTTTGATTGGACATGTAAGGTTTGTTTGGGCAAACAACTTATTTAAGATATTATTTAATAAGTTTTTATGCAATAAGAACTTATATTATAAGTACTTAAAATTCAATAAGTTGTTGCATTTGGATGTACATGTTAACAAACACTTATACAATTTTAAAGTGCTTAGATGTATCATTATTTAAGCACTTATAAGATGTTATCTCATTTTAAAATTAAAAAATTACAAATTAAACTTTTACTGTAAATAAAATAAAAAATATAATAAGTAACTAAATAATTTTTAAAAATGACATTATACTTCACATTAATGTTAAAAATAATAAAAAATTACTAGTCACCATTCACCTAATTTTAATTTATAAAAATAAAAATAATAATAAAATATATGAAATCAATTAAATATATAATAATGGTTAAACATTAAGAATCATAAATTTTAAAAATTTAAAATTAATTATATATATTTTATAAAATCATAATTAAAAAAAATTGTATAAATATCAACAACAAAATTATTCCAGATGTGCTATTTTAGTAAAAAAAAGTTGAGGTAAGATATTTTAGGCTTTAGGGTGTATGGACTACTCATAAGATATTTATAAGTTTGTTCAAATACTTTCATAAGTGTTTGATTCATGTTGTACAAGTGTTGGGTGGTGACGTATTGTTTGACACTCCAAAACTTTCAAGAGGGAAGTGGTTGTGCTTCATAAAGATGATATAGATTCTTGAATATGAACATATTACATATGTGATGGACTATTCTGCTATTTGTATGTATCTTTTGGTTTTTTTGACATTATTTTATGTTTTTTTGTGCTCAAAGTATTTACAGTTACATCTGTAATGTACTCTTCTGTAGAAATTATTATTTCCCATACCCTCTCATTATTACTATGTTTTTTGGCTGCAGTCGTTTTGGGAAGTTTGTTGAAATTCAGTTTGATTCAAATGGTAGAATATCTGGTGCTGCAATTAGAACTTACTTACTGGAAAGATCACGAGTAGTGCAGATAACTGATCCAGAGAGAAATTATCACTGCTTTTATCAGTTGTGTGCATTTGAAAAGGTATTTAATTTCTTTTAAGGCCTTTTATATGTTTGTTTTTGGGGGTGGGGGTGGGGTGGGGTCAGTACTGCGACATAGTGCGATAGTTTTGCATTATGCATGTGCAGGCTATGATTTTCATATTATCATGGTCAGAGTATTAAGTGTTATAGTTTATAATTGGGATGCCTCATTTTAGGATGCAGAGAAGTATAAGTTAGGACATCCAAGTCTGTTTCACTATTTGAATCAAAGTAAAATCTATGAATTAGAAGGTGTAAGCAATGCTGAGGAGTACCTTAAGACGAGGAGGGCAATGGAGATTGTTGGCATCAGTCATGAGGATCAGGTGTAATATTGTTTACTTTATTGTAGATCTTGCTTTATTTGCTTGCTTTTGTTGTGTAATGGATAATTTTATTGATGACCAGTCCGTCACTTTTAGTAATCTCTTCATATATTCAGGAAGCCATATTTCGTGTCTTAGCTGCAATTTTACATTTGGGAAACATTGAATTTTCTCCTGGTAAAGAGCATGACTCGTCGATAATAAAGGATGAAAAATCAAGATTTCACATGCAGATGGCTGCTGATCTTTTCATGTAGGTGATTTATATATTTTTTATAATCTTGTGTATGTAAAATGAATCATAACATGGTTGAATTTCATTTGCTTCATAAGCATTTGCAGTTTTCCAGTCAAAACTCAAATACCCAATTTTTAAATCTACAAACATTTTATGACACTGATTTATTAATTTCTGGTGGTACGATCATGTATAGTATATAGACAGTGTATGCAACTAAGTTCTGATAGAAAAATAATGGAACAAATTATTTTCTGTATATAGCAATGATTAAGTAGTCTTAATGATGCATACAACATACCTACTTTGTATCATTTTAAAACAATTATTGACATCACAATGATAAATACTTGCAAGATTAAGTCTAAATAGTTATATATATCTGAGCAAGAAGTCCAATATGAATTTGAGTTTATCTATCAACAGGCTATGCTATTATTCTGTAGTATTGTAGAAATGGTAGGAATACTAAATGAATTGGATTATTGTTATTTTTCTTTAGGATGTAATGGCTGGTCATACTTTATTATTATTATTATTATTATTATTATTATTATTATCTTTTTTTTTTTAGATTTCCCCCCCTTTTCTAAACTTAATGGCTTAATTTTCTTAATTCACTAGGTGTGATGTAGACCTACTGCTAGCAACAATGTGTACCCGTTCAATACAAACACGCGAAGGAAGTATTGTCAAGGCCCTTGATTGCAATGCTGCTGTTGCTGGCCGTGATGCTTTGGCAAAAACTGTTTATGCCCGTTTATTTGATTGGTATACATGTGGTCAATTCAAAATTGACATATAGTTTTTTTATGCATTGTTTAGGGTGACAATGCTTTTTTGTTTTTGCTGTTGCAACAGGCTTGTTGATAAGATCAATAGATCTGTTGGACAAGACATCAATTCCAAGATACAGATTGGTGTTTTGGATATTTATGGTTTTGAGTGCTTTAAGGATAATAGGTGAGTTTCAATTATTTGTCACTTATAGTAGTTGTTCCCCCACTTTTGTGTGTATGTGGATCATGGAGAGTAGAAGTGAGTAGGTTGACTGTATATTTTACATTCTGGAACAGTCTTCTGAATGCTTGTCACTTTTCTGGAGTTCTTCTTTGATGTATATTCTTTTACTTCCGCTAGTAGGAGAATGCTTAATTGATTCTCATACTTTCATTAGTATTGTACATGGATTGTGTAAAGAATCGAGAGTTAGGAATAGGAATCTCTTCTCCAAGGGTTTCCCTTTTTCATTCGAACCACTGTACTGTTCCCACATAGGTTTACTAATCTGAATGCCTCCCCTCTATCCTAGTATCCTCTTATTTATAGATATGAGGAGTCTGGCCCATGATGTCCCTCTATTTAGTAACTACATTAATTCCCTTTATTCTATATCCTAACAGATGGTTTTTCTTTGTATTCCCATTATTAGATTTTTATTTGCCTGCAGCAGTTGTTTGTTGAATTGGTGACCTTTTCAATATGATTGTTTTGCTCATACCAATCACATTCAATTCCAACAGTTTTGAGCAATTCTGCATCAATTTTGCAAACGAAAAGCTTCAGCAACATTTTAATGAGGTATCCATGTATTATTATATTT
Organism: Cajanus cajan; assembly: GCF_000230855.2. NCBI lineage: Eukaryota > Viridiplantae > Streptophyta > Magnoliopsida > Fabales > Fabaceae > Cajanus > Cajanus cajan. The sequence continues at coordinate 48,492,815 of NC_138525.1, forward strand.
GAATTTACATTCACCAAGTTTATCAAATGTTTTGTTGTCTTAATTTGAATTTGTTGTTTTTTCATTCTACTTTTCTTATAAATTCTATGTCTTGTCATTATTTCCAGCATGTATTCAAGATGGAGCAGGAAGAGTATGGCAAAGAAGAAATTAACTGGAGTTACATTGAATTTGTGGATAACCAAGATGTTTTAGATTTAATAGAAAAGGTTTGTATTTTATATTTTATTGCCTTTTTAGGTTGAACTAATTCTAAAGTGCATGCATCAAAATAGCCATGTATTATTTTACATTTTGCGTATATGATTGCTTGTTTCTTGCATAATATGTGGCATAAGGGAAATATAAAGGTCTGAAAATTTTATATGAAGAATTATGAACAAGTACATCAGGTTAGAGATACCGAAATTGCAAGAGGATCTGTACCAAGAAGGAAGCTACTCTGCTAGTCAGAAATATTTCAAAACCATTTTGTCTGATCCTATGCTGTAGATCTTATATTTGGAATTTGGATCTCTTACAAGATGTATTTTTGACGAATAAATTGGTAAGACATGGTTATATACAGTACAAATGACCATGATTATGGCAAAATAAAGTGATATAGTTTAATGTGGAGGTGCAATGCTTATGTATGCATGTTGATGGGGTGTAATCATTGTTTTCTCTTAATTCCAGTTTATATCTATGCCTTTAGTTTCAGTTTCTTGTAGACTTATTATTGCATTATTTTGCAGAAACCCATTGGTATCATTGCTCTGTTGGATGAAGCTTGGTATAGTTTGAGTTCTTCAATATGATTTGGTGTGTATTTATTTATATCTATTGCAAATTTAGCCTTCATCCTGAATTCCTTCTGGATGCAGTATGTTTCCAAGATCAACGCATGAAACATTCTCAACCAAGTTGTTTCAGCATTTCCGGTCTCACTCTAGGTTGGAAAAGGAAAAGTTTTCACAAACAGATTTCACCATTTCTCATTATGCTGGAAAGGTGAGTCCGTGTGTCTGTACTTTATCCTGCTTCAGACACATCTTGTGATATGATGTTACAATTTTTAAAGAGTTCTTCCACTGTTTTTATGCAGGTCACTTATCATACAGATTCATTTTTAGACAAAAATCGTGATTATGTTGTAGTAGAACATTGTAATCTATTATCTTCTTCAAAATGCCCTTTTGTTTCTGGTCTTTTTCCTTTGCTACCAGAAGAATCTTCTAGATCTTCATACAAGTTTTCTTCAGTAGCTGCCAGATTTAAGGTATGTAGATCTCCATCTTTTACATATTTTGTGTTTTCTATAAACTAAGGACATTATGACCCACTTGCATCGGTGTCTAAAGTTAAATATCTGAACATTAATTTCATGTCTGATCTTTTTTTTTTGGGGGGGGGGTGGGTGATGGGTTTCTTGTCTGTGTTCTCAGCAACAACTTCAAGCACTCATGGAGACCCTCAACTCAACAGAGCCTCATTACATACGATGTGTGAAACCAAATTCTTTGAATCGACCACAAATATTTGAAAATGCAAGCGTCATACACCAGTTACGCTGTGGGGTTAGTAATTTAGATGTTCTTAACCCTTGAATTGTAGCTTTCGAAAGAGATACACAAATTTCCAACATGTCTATTTTTAAACTTTGTTACCTTGGTTGCTGCTATCTTATTAGTTACATTATCAATGTTATGGCAATTGCTTTTTTAGCGAATGTTTCACAGAAGTACTTGATAGGATATATCTTGTAAGTTATAATTATGATTTTTTTGTCGTCGGTGAACAGTGGTAAGGTATAATTTATAATACTTCGTCATTTTTAATTTGTGCAGCTACATGCTTACATGTGTGAAAAACAAATAGTAGGCCTTATTCAAACTTTCTAGGAAATAAGCTAGCTGTGATTCACATGCTTATCTTCCAGATATACTTCCATAGTAGATTCTCATTTGTGGCATATCTCTATTTCATTCAGGGTGTCCTTGAAGCTGTTCGGATAAGTCTGGCAGGTTATCCCACACGAAGAACTTACTCAGAGTTTGTAGATCGCTTTGGGTTAATAGCCCCTGAATTTATGGATGGAAGGTGAGTTCATCATATTTATTTTTCAGAGGTACTTTTAGGCGTTTAATGACTATATTTTATAACTTGTATTCCCTGTTATTCTGTGTTTTTTGTTTGGCCAACATGTTGAGCTATATCTGTTCAAGAAGTTGATTTTGTTAGGCTTGTACTAGTATTCATCTATAATCTATAATCTATACCATCAATAAAGGCAATAAGCCTTTTTGGTGTACACATTTTATATCCAGTTTTACTACCCTTATAATTACTCTTTTGTAAATTTTTATTTTTTTGTAAATTCCACACTAAAGTTCACCCACATTCATCAATTAACCACCCAATATTTTTTTAATAGTTTTTTTTTTTTTTTTAAATCAGAGAAGCAATGAAGCATAGAGTGCCTCTTTTTCCCTAGTTTGTAATGGGATTCTTAGGCTAAAGTTTTATAATTTAACATCATATCTATATCATCTTATATAGAGTATTCCTGTTCTTTCTCTCCTACTTTATATACCTATTGAGATGGAATGAATGATTTTTCTTGTGTATTGCTGAGCGATTTGTACGTATGTTTATACATACAATGTCTGATTCAATCCCTAATGATCAAGCTATCTAAGAAAACTAGGATTATGATCTAGCTATCTCAATATAAAAGTGTCTCAAAATAGGGAAACAATAAAACAGGAACATAAAATTAAGATAACATCAAGATAGTAGCCCAACATATCTTAACATTACATAAACTTTATAATTTTAACAGGGTGAGTGTCAAGGGTTTGACTGAAGTTGAACCAGTCTTATCGAAGTTAAAATTGTCTGGGTTTTAGCGGCATGGGGTGGCACCTGGCTGCTGCAGAGGCCTCTTTAGCGGAGTGGTTGTGTTGTGGCTGTTGTGGGCAGGATAGCAGCACTGTGGGGTGATTCCAAAAAAGCCCTGACTAGAGACATTAGGGTTTTTTGAGGGGCTATTTTAGGGATTTCATTGTCAAAAAAATATTTGATATTTGGCTTGTAATGTTTTTGACACAGCCTTCATTTCTGTTGCCTCTTCTCAAACCTTCCTCCGCCTTTTCTTGTGTTACTCAACCTCTTAAACATTGCTGCTGCCTCTGTCTTGTCCTGTGGCTGCTGATGTCCCCATCAAGTGGCTCTACTCTCCAATGAGTGCTGCTCGTCTGATGCCTCTAGAAATGCTTGATTGCTTTATTGAACTCTGACAATGTATATTCTCTCTTCTCTGCATACAACTCTATAAAAAAAATTAATAACAGAGTCTATCTCGCTGTCTACTATCCTGTTATTGTGTTTTTGTGGCCAGAAGTTATGCAACCTATTAGGGATTTAAAACACTTGTAATTATATTTTCTAGTCAATGGACTTTTGACCTCGATGGATTTAGTCCCTACACTACTAATTTCCCCTGTTCTCAATTTTGAGGGAGAGAAGTGGGAGTCTTTGATAAACTCATGTAAAAACTGTTGGTGGTTCTCAGATTTGGTCCTAATTGACTGATTTACCTGGTTATTGAGCAGTTTTTTAAAGCAGTTCTAAAGAACTACTGGGCCATATGGATGAACCTGCTAATATGTTTTGGTTACAAAATATAACTTAGAATATGTGTAATTTTGTTGGAGGTTATAAATTTGTAATTTGCTGGACTGAGAAAGAAAAAGAAATAACAACTTGGTTTTACATCTGGTGCTTATTTGGTGATTATCATTTTATCATCATTCAGTAATGGAAAAGTCTTGGTTACTGAAAAATTTTATTCTTTTTTGGCATGGATCATTATTTTCTAATTGACATTCATTTTGAATGCATGTGCAAAAATTCAAGCTTCTTATTCAATTAAGACTGAATTGCTGTGTTTATAGTTATGATGATCAAGCTGCAACTGAGAAAATTTTGCAAAAGCTCAAGCTTGAGAATTTTCAGGTATGCTTTGTAGGAACTGTGTTTGCAGCTGTTGTTCAGACATATCAGGGATGTAAAAGCATTTGTGTGTTTATAATGGTTATATTTTTTGTCACTTAGTTGGGTAAGAACAAAGTATTTCTCAGGGCTGGCCAAATTGGTATTTTAGACTCGAGACGTGCTGAAGTTTTAGACAATGCTGCAAAGTGTATTCAGTGCCGACTGAGGACATTTATTGCACATAGGGATTTCATCTCTGTCAGAGCTGCTGCATTTTCTCTTCAGGCATGCTGCAGGGGTTAGTTTTCTTTTTTCCTTTTGCATTTACAACTGTCTACTACTCTTGTAAAAATTTTGGCTTTACTATTGCACTTAAGGTTGAGCCTTGATGCAATGGTAAAAGTTGCTGCCATGTGACTTGGAGGAGGTGGTTTCAAATCCTGGAAAAGTCTATCCACTTGCAGTGGTAAGGTTGCATGCATCTATCCTCCTAGGTCTAGAGGCTTGTGCACTGGGCCACATTTTTACTATCACATGGTCAACTCTCGTAAAGAGTCTGTTTGGTTCTAAGGAGAGAAGAGTTTTAATGGGAGAGGGGTGGGTGGGGGGTGAAGAGAAATTCTGTTTGATTGAAAGGAGGGGAGAATTTTAATGGAGGAAAGGGAAGGTAGCTCTTTTCTTGTTTGATTCACTAGAGGAGAGATTTTAAAAATCAATTTATTTTTATATCCTTATAATTTTTAATTTAGAAACACATGTAAGGATAACTTAGGCATTATATTAAAAAATTTTAAAACCCCTTCCTTCCCTTCCAAATCTCCCCAATATTAGAGAGGGGTTAAAATTGGATGAAGAGGGGTTTTGCTCCCTTCCATTCTCTTCCCCACCCACCTAGAAATTGAACCAAACAAAAAAAGTTTACAAAAACCCCTCCCCTCCCCTCCATTCTCCTTTAACAGAACACTATGTAAGACACTTAATTGTGTGGAATTACAAACAGTTTAAGGATTGACTTGTTCCTGATTTAATGAATATGGAAAATGAGTGGAATTACAAATTGTTGTAAAGTAGTGCTGAATTTGACATGGATTAATATATGATGGGTTAAATTGAATTGACTTCCGTATTCATAAAATTAGTAATAAGTGAATCCTTAACTTATTTCTTGATGCCAACCAATCAATACATTTATGATTCATTGGTTGGCTTCCTTTTTAAGAGCATCTCCAACGTGGGAGCTTACCTTAGTTCGTAGATTTTAAGCAACGACTCTTATCAAATGTAACCATTGGTGTTTGCCAGTTGACTTGCCTCATGTAATCACTTTCCTTTAAATAAACAACTGTCTCTAAGCTGATGAAGTGAATAAAAAATTGTATATCTTTCACAGAGAGCAGAAAAACAAATAACTAGGTAGAGAGGTTAACAAGAGAGGAAAGAGAAATAGCTTAAAAAGAAGGTGAATGTGAAACAAGTGGCCCCAAAAGAAAAAAAAATAATAAAAAATTACTGTTTTTAACATTATGTATTTTTAAATCTACTGTAAGTTTAACATAAAAAAGACTTAAATATATTTTTAGTTCCTCAAATTTAGTGTAATTTTATTTTTGATCCCTCAAATTTAAAACTGTTATTTTTAGTTTCTGTAATTTTTAAAAATCTTCTTTTAGTTTCTCATGTCATTAATAACATATCTGAAAGTGACAAATTGAAACAATTTTGTAGTATCAGTTTGGTTTAATGTGATGTTATCAGTAATAGAAACACTAGTAGATAAATTTTATGTGATAATATTGACAAATTCTCTAACAAAATTTGAGTATAAGAACTAAATTTTTTTTTTTGAAATTATAAGGACTAAAAAATCAATTGTAAAATTGAGGGACTAAAAACAAATTTACTTTTAATTTGGGGAACTAAAAACATATTTAAGCTTGTTAAAATGATTTTTCTTTTTCTAATTATTGGTTTTGGTTTAACATAATAAATTAACAAAAAAAATACCGTTTTTAAATATCATAAATTTGTACTTAATTTAGTTTAAAAATGTCATTTTCAATTTAACACAACAAATAAAATACATTTAGAGTAGTTTTTATATTTTTTAAATTTTATATTTATTATTTTAAAATAACAATTAAAGGAAAATAATATTTAAGTTTAAGTTAAAATATAATTTAAAGATGTATAATCAATTGTAGGCCTATAAAATTAAGTTAAGAACTCAAATAAAAATTTAGCATCAGAGTAAAATTTTGTAAGAGTTCTTAAAACTTACCTGGCATAATGGGGTTCACAAAAATAAGCTAAAAATCCACTTAAGCAACTAAGCATTGGAGATGCTTTAAGTCAACTCATTCAAAGTTGTTAGGAAGGCATGCAATACAAGTATATTGCATTCAAAGAATTAATGCATCAAATGTTAAATGCAATTATTTTTATTTTTCATAGGAATCATTCCCTTTGTTCCATATTGATCACGATTTAGCAAAATAAAAAGCTCCATTTTAATTTATTTTTATTTTTATTTTGTTTAAATGCGTTGTATAGATGATGGATAATCTAATTAATATGAAAGATAAAAGACATTGGGAAATTGCATAAATTTTTTTATGAATTCTAAAATATTAATTGCATTTTTTGATACATGTGCAAAAACTTTAAATGTCTAACAAAATAGAACAAAAGGAGTAGTATTTAGAAGTAGCAGCCATTCACTGTTTCCTAGTAAATAGTCTTTGCTTGGGCAATTTAGAGTCTATGATGGATCTGCTTGTTGAACTTTTTTTTAAAGAAAAAACATTTTTTATTTTTTTTATTTTACTACTTTTTTAATATGTTTGGGGAAGATTATAATCTCCCATTTCAACCTTTTCTTTTTTTCGAAAAAAAAGTTGTTTAGAAAAAAAGTTGCATGTTTGAAACAATATAAATTTTAAACAGTTTTTTTCCCCTAAAAATTTAGTTGTTTTTATGAAGCTGAAAATTTGAAAGTTACGATTATTTTTCAACAATTTTTTGTTTTCCTTCTAACTTCTTACAATAAGGACGAAAATGGGCAAAGTTAGACTTTGAAGATACAAGTTGGGCCTGTTCTATTAAATTAAAGCTTAAGCCTAATCTATTATTTATTATAGTTTTTTTTTTTTTTTTTTTCTAAAGTCTATCCTAACTTTTTTAAAAGCCTAGTATGACATGTTAGTCTATTTTATGTTAATAATGTTAAACAAGCCAAAAAAATCTATTTGTATCCAAGTCTTTTTTTAAGTTGCGTGATAAACAAAAGTTTATTTTATTATTATTAAAATTTAGAGTTTAAAATAAAAAAATTAACATAAGAAGAATAACTTATGCGCACCCATGCATACTCACGCACAGGTGTGATGAAATAAGATAATTTTATATATTTTTTTATAAATATTTTTTATATTCCATTAGAAATATTCTAAATAACCAACTATGAAGATGAAAGAAAAGACAAAGTGAAAATGTAACTATTAGATTTTCTATTTTTTATTTCTTAATTTTGTATGAGAAGTATAACATCTAGGTGTAGTGAAAATGTAAAAAAAATATTAATAATTTGATTTTTTGTATTACAAATTTATTTATTTAATTATATTGTTAATAATGTAATATGTATATTATTCTTTTATTATATCATATAGATAAATAGACTGATCTATCAGATATAATAAATTTTTTTTATAAGTCAAAGTCCAGTCTTTTTATTAAATAGGTCAAGTTAGGCTAGATTTTAAATGAGCCAAGTCATAGGTCCCTTGGTTTTTTTTTTTTTTTTTTTTTTTTTTTTTGTATCCAAATGAAATTAAACATCTTACTTTTCAGCAAATTTACTCAAACAAAATTTTATTCTGATTTATCATCAATTATAACAATAATCAATTATTCATATAATCGATTATCGAAATAATCTAATTTTTTAGCTTTTTCAAACACTCTTGAAAAATTACTTTTTTAAAAAGTGTTTTATTTTATTTTATTTTTTAAAATTTAAAAAATTGGCCCTTAACCGGATATCTGTCATAACCTAAGTAGTGTACACTATTAAAATTTTCAAATTGAATTCTTTCTTTCTCTACTTCTTTCTTCCTCTTCCCCTAAAAATTAGACATGTATTGGAGCAATGTCTTCCACTGTGACCTTTGTCATTGGTCCGTTGTTATGTTCCTATAACATGCAACAGTTTTTGTCTTGTAGTAGTTTTCTTCTCTGATTTAATTAGTTTTCTCTTCCCATTTCTTATTTCTAATCAGTTAATTTGTTTAGTGTTCCTTCTCTGGTTTTAATTAAGCCTTCTGTTGCCTTTCCAAACAGTTTTGATTATGTATTATTTAAAAAGTAAGGGGTTTATTCAAAATAAGCTTAAACTTAGTAAGCTTTAACTTGAGAGTGTGCCTGAGAACACAATGTTCACTGATCACATGTTAAATGAATTCATGCATCAAACATTAAATGTAATAGGTTTTGATTGGAATGAATATTTGGGAAGTAGCACCTGCTTACTCTTTTCGTAAGAAATAGTTCTCACTTCCCACTTGTCTAATATATGTTGATAATGATATTCTGCATAACTTAAGTAGTGTGCAGTGCACTTGATCAATTTTTCTTGAGCAATTCCACCATATCTCTCTCCCGCTCTCTGTTTCTCCCTATCTTTATCCCACTCTCTACTTCTCTCTGTCTTACCCTAAATTTAACAATTACAAGTGCATTAGATGTGGGGACCATTACTTCTGTTATGATACATTGACTTGATTGTTATCAGTTTTTTTTTACTTGTAGGATATATTGCCCGAAAGTTATATGCTAATAAAAGGGAAACAGCAGCTGCTATCTCCATTCAGAAATATATTCGTATGTGGCTTACGAGGCATGCTTACTTGAAACTATATTTTTCTGCTATTATCATACAATCCCATGTTCAAGGTTTTGTGACTCGCCAAAGATTCTTGCATGGAAAAGAACATAGAGCTGTTGTTTTAATTCAGGTAATTTTACCGAGATATATGTTATGTGGTAGAGCTTTTAGATGGTGAAAAGCATGGCCTCCTTGACTCCATTTTGTATTTGCCATCCTAGTTAACAAATAATTGTTGTGTTTGGAATTTTGAATCTTAAGCATGTATTTGTAAATCTGGTTGATTGTACTAAACAACATGATATTCTGGCTGATTTTAAGTTTTCATATCTCTTTACATGTGTTTACAGGGCATGAAACAATGATTTTTTTTTTGCTTTGGTTTCAAATGTTGCTGCATTCACTTTCACTTGCTTGCCATTGTGTTTGGTTACTTTTGGATAATAGGATTTTGTTATGTTATTTTAATGATCATATGTAACATTGATATTGTAGTCCTGTTGGAGGATGTCCAAGGTTAGGTCATCTTTCCGTCGACATCAAGCATCAATTGTGACAATACAATGCCTTTGGCGGTGTAGACAAGCAAAAAGAGAGCTACGTAGACTTAAACAAGTAAGATTTTTTCCTCTAGGGGGCAAGGCAGATGTCATCCAAAGTAGCAAAAGTTGTTCTTATTGTTGTGTTCTAATTATGTATATCAGGAAGCAAATGAAGCTGGTGCCCTCCGTTTGGCCAAGAATAAACTCGAGAAGCAATTGGAAGAGCTCACATGGCGTTTACATCTTGAAAAGAAAATAAGGGTATTGCTTCCAGAAAATCCTTCTTTTAAGATATGATATCTTTTTGCTGCTTCAGACATTCTTTAATAGATTTATCTGTTGTTGATGCTGGCTTTTTATTTATTTAATTATTCATTTGTTTATTATAGGCCTCAAATGTTTTAAATGACTAGCTGATAATTTTAGTGTAATGTTTGCTTCTGCTCCATATGTGCATTATTTACCATTTTTATCCTCGTTCCTTATTGTTGGTTCTATTATTTATTTATGTTTTACGTACTAATTCCTATCTGTAATCAGTCATTTATCTGGTGAAGAGGCTTTGAGAAACATTTTTATTTTATTAAAATATGAGTTTCATTTTTTTGCATCATTGTCAGACATATGGAACTTTTTATCAAGATTCTGCTTCATTGTGCAGGTTTCTAATGAAGAGGCTAAGAAAATAGAGATTGCCAAACTTCAAAAGATGATAGAAGCTCTGAATCTTGAATTAGATGCAGCTAAATTAGCAACAATTAATGAGTGCAACAAAAATGCTGTTCTGCAAAATCAACTGGAATTGTCAGTAAAGGAAAAATCAGCTTTAAAAAGAGAGCTAGTTACTGTGGATGAATTACGAAGGGAAAATGCTGTATTAAAGGTGCTTCATTAATGTTCAAAGAATGTGTTCCGTTGAGTGTGTTTGACTGTGATGGCTAATTCACCTTATAAATCCCTTGGCAGAATTTTGGAACTTTTCTGCGGTATAAAATCAAGTTTGAATTACAGTACAAAGTTTCAAACTGTTGTTTCACATTCTTGGTTGTGTTCTTTTTTATAAATGCATAGTTCTATATTTTATTATATAGATGTATGTTATAATTTGTAGATCACTGATTCAGTTGTATATGAGATAGATCATAGGATAAATTAAGGCATTTGTAACATACTATGTACTCTGATGGCTAAGGATAATACTCAGTTGCGGATAAGGTTATTGATGGACTGTATTAGAAAGCTGGACTTAAGTGCCTAAAGTAGAATTAAACTTAGAGAGATTGCAAAATGGCTAGGCATCATCAATATCCAAAACGGTAGAAGCATGGAACATTGGCTTTTGGATGGATTAACTTATGTTACGGCAGAAGGGGGTGAAACTTTTGGGTTTTTCTTGTTGAGTGATAAAGGTGACATGGAATACTTCGGGTTATTTAAAAACTTTCCATGGAGGCAAGGCAATAGTGATTGGATGCTAGACCACATAGTCACAAACCTTTATACCATATCATCAAATAACTATTTCAAATGTTTAAGCTTTTAGGAAGACATGAATGGTTTTTTATATCTATTGGAGATACCTATTGCAGGATTTTATGGTCATATGACCAGTTTTGTTCTTATTATACTTCCCTATTATTATTTTTCCTTTTATTTGACATGCCTATTGTCATTGGATAGTCATTGTTGGTGCATTGAAGGTAAGGATGATGCCAACTGTGACTGAGCTTTTGGGTTTCTTAAGTTGAGGGTGAAAGATGGAGTTGGGGGGAGAGACATTACAAAAAGCTGAAATTGGTCACATTTTTTGAAAAGATATTGAGTTGCAGTAGGTGGATTGGAATAAATGGCCAACACCCTACAAATATGTGATGCATTGTGGACCTTATCACAAAGGAATGGGTTTTTGAATGATTTTATGTGGCCATCTTCTGCTGCTATGAATGATTTTATAATTTGTCCATCTTTGAGAGCATATATATGATTTGTTTTGAAAATAGTTGGTTGTTGCTTTCAGAAAAAAAATTTGTTTGGAGAAGTATCATTTTTCATTATGTTACTTTTGTGTTTGCTTATTTTCTCTTGTGAATTTAGTTATATTGTATTCTTTTTCGTTGTCTTATATTTCTAGGTTTCATTGGACGCATTTGAAAAGAAGTATGTGACCTTAGAGCTTGAGCATATAAATGCTCAAAAAGATAGGGATGAAACCATTGAGAAACTAAGCGAGTTTGAACAGAAGTGCTCTCAACTTGAGCAAAATGTGAAAAGGTGCCTCTTCTTTTCCCTCTCTTATCCAATCTACAAAATGATTGTTACCGAATGATGTTACATGTATTCCTATAGTCCTATTCCACTGCTCTTGTTTGTCTTCATTAGAGTTTGAGATTTTCTATAAATTTTGATGGCTTGTGTGTGGTGCCTTAAAAACTTTTTTTTTCTTCATAATTTGTTTTTCTCAAATTGAATTTAATGCAGGCTTGAAGGAAAACTATTAAGTTTAGAGGATGAAAATCATGTGCTTCGTCAGAAAGCCTTAAGTACCCCTCTTAAGAGTAACCGTCCAGGTTTTGCCAAGTCATTGTCAGAAGTAAGTTTCCCCATTTATTACAATTCCAAGATACTTGAGTTTATTTTGTCTGTTACTCTGCTATTAATTTCTTATCATTTATTTCATTTTCTCAGGCAAATAACATCTTTAATTACTTTGGCATGTTGAGAATTGTGTTATAGTATTATTTGTTAATTTATTTTTCTTTCTGCTACAGAAATACTCAAGTGCAATCGCCTCCCGCACTGAACGAAAAACCATATATGTATGCTCCTACTTTCTCATCTTCCTTTTTTTTTGGAAAGATTACTAAACACAGTTATGGTTATTTTCATTTCGTCTGATTTGATGCAGGAGTCACCCACACCCACAAAACTTATTGCCCCTTATACACTAGGCTTGTCAGACTCTCGTCAATCTAAGTTAACAGCAGAGAAGCACCAGGTAGATTTGTTTCGCTTCTGTTCTGTCCTAAATCCTACACGTTTAGTTTTGGCACCCTGCTACTTCAGGTGAATGCAAAAATGTTGAGGATAACAATTTTTTAATGCCACCAATATTGTTGTAGTGGTATATTTATGCTCAATCTGGAAGAAATTATGAAAAAAATCCTTCTCATGATTGAAAAATAGGAGGAACAAGCAGAAGAATAAATGAACTTATGCTCAATGTGAGCCACTATTTTCTTTCTGAACTAGCCACAAAACCCTAACTGTGAGAACAAACTTCTGAACATACAGGATGAGAAGAGGGTAAAAAGTATTTCTTAGGTAGGATCAGTTTAGTAATGGGGTAAAATGGGGGTCATAGAAATTTCTAGAAGTTATGGTCATGTGTAGTTGTAGCAATTGAAGGGAAGCTAAATTTGATTAAGATATGGGGAGTGGAGACCACTTCCAAAGATTTCACTAAGAAATCCCACCCCAACTGTACTTAACTGGTGATTGTGGGTGAGGTTTTTGTGGTTGGAAACTTTATTATTATTTGTCCTGGCAAATTCAGTGTTACTGCCATCCTTTTGAAAAAGAAGTCTGGTGCGAATCTTGTTGAGTTGAGTTGATCCAATCTTGTTCTATATCTTCTGATCTTTGCATCAGGTTCAAAAAAGGAAGGAAGACAATTGACTTAGATTTATATATAGGTAGAAAATAAAAAATCAGTTGAAAACAAAGACAAAAATATTTTATTAAGCTCAGTAATAAACTAATGTCTGCAACATTTTACTATATAATTGTGTACCCCTAGCTGATAGATACCATGTGTTTTGCAGGATAACTATGAATTCCTCTCTAGGTGTATAAAAGAAAATTTGGGATTCAAAAATGGTAAACCTATTGCAGCTCGTATCATATACAAATGTCTTCTTCATTGGCATGCATTTGAATCTGAGCGCACGACCATTTTCGATTCCATAATCGAGGGCATAAATGAGGTTCTAAAGGTAAATGACATGCTTTCATTTTTAAAACTTGCCTTTTATTTTTATTATTATTTTTATTTTTTGTTTCTTGTGTTATATTAGACTTTAGGATTGAGTTATGACTAATTTATGTTGGCACAGCGTACTATTTATAGCCCTTTATCCAGTTTGTGGGATATTTGGGTAATTATTCTATGTGATTTATTCATTGGAGTGCTATCTGCATCAGGTTAGGGAGGATGATATCATCTTGCCATATTGGCTGTCCAATACCTCCGCACTTCTATGCCTTTTACAGAGGAACTTGCGTTCAAATGGCTTTTTAACTACTGCTGCCCAACGTTATCCTGGATCATCTGGTTTGACCAGCCGGACTGGGCATGTGAGTTATCTAGTTGGACATTAGAATTTTATGTATGTGTTTTACTTCCATTATGTAGGTAATGTAGGTAATTTCCGTGCCTACATGGGTGATGATCCACTTGGTTTATGTTGCATTTGGTTTTGGCTAAATTGTGGGCTGTTAACTTCTGAAAATGGTCCAGGAAGATAGGTGAACGGTTACTTGAGATTCAACTTCGAACAATGTAACTAAGGTTTTTTGACTTCTGTATTTTGTTTCACCAACACATGAATAGGTATCTTTTGAGAACTAGTTTATTAATCTTACATAATGGTGCAAAGTGGCTGACATAGCTGGATGACCGTTATAAAAAAGATTATGGGTGCTTGAAAATTAATTTATAACTTATATTACACACATAAATGCGTAAAAATAAAAGTTCAAGATATGTTCATGATTAATAATCAAAATACATACTCCAAAATACCTTCACCATTGATTTAGCAATGAGAGAAATGTTAACAGAGGAATGCAGTTGAAAAAAAGGATGATGGAAATATTAAGAAAAATGAATGCAACAATTAAATAATTGGACCATGATAAACTATGGTGTGAAGAACCAACCCAAAACAAATGAACCGCAAGGAACTCTGAAGTGTGAAGAACAGTATGCAAACCAGAACAAAGATGCCTCTTTGTCATTTAAGTTGCAGAAGTTAAGAAATGTCTAGTTCTCTCTCTCTCTCTCTCTCTCTCTCTCTTTTAAACTGCTAAACAGATATTAAAGGTGGTAAATATCAGTGAACTGATTTCCCAAAAAAAAAAAAAGATAGCAATGTCATATTGTAAGTTGACTAAGTTGTTTAAATTGAAAAATAAAAATGCAGAAGCTTAAAAATGACAGACACAATAAAAGCTAGCTGTGCATGAAGCACTTGTATCAAAAATTAGATCCACTAAAAGAAATATAGAAAGGAAGAAGGATGGATAGTATGGAACTTAAAAAAGATGTTAAAATAGAGTAACAAAGATCTCATTTTCTGAATATGCTTAAGTAATTATCCCACCTAGCAGAATGAATTTATTTATATACAAGAGAATTACAAAGATAATTAATGCCAAAACAATTTACAAGAGAACAATTAAGATTTACTTCCTAAGATACATTTAACCTTGCTATACCAAGTATCTAGGAAACTTGGAAAAATAAACATTAAAGGAGTTCCTATCTCCTAAAATATTCCTATTTCCAACTAAAGATGAGAAGAAATAATAAACATAGAAAAGAAGAAAATAAACCAAGAAAAGTTGTCAGCAAGAACTGATGAAACTGTAAAGGCGTATCTTCCAAAATTAGGATGAGCTTGGCTAGTATATGCATGGGCTATAAAGGTTTGGCTAGCAAATGGGGGGCTGAGGTGTGAACAGGTAATAAAGCACATCCCAAGGATTTACCTGACACCAAATAGCCTTTTCCAAATGAAAGTGACATTAATGAAATATTAAAATGAATAAGCAATTGTTAGTTTTGTTACTGAGCTGGACCTACACATCAGGTTAACAAAAGAAAGAAAAGATGTGATACAATTTTTGTGCATAAACAAGATGTAGGTTAAAGAAAATGCAATAAGCTATACATAGTGTATAAAAGTGACATGATGTTACTTTTTAACTCCCTGCAATGGTCGTGTTTCCTCAAAAATTGCAAATAATTGAATAAGCAGATGGCTGGGAACAAAGTTCCACTTTGTCCACTTACACCTGTATAGTGGTAAGTGATTTTTCCAATAAGCTTTTGCTTTTGAAAAGTGTGTTCAAATTATGGGAAAGATGACTACCAAAAGAAACGTAAATATTGAAGAAAAATGAGAGCAAATATAGTTATTTCTATGTTATGGAATGTGATGACAAGGAAAATGGACAGCAACCTATTCTTTATTGTTAGTGATGTCTCCTTTTATGGATAGCATCGATTATTTTAATGCTTATTTATTTTCTGTATTTTTTAATTTATTGATATATTTATTAATTTTTCCTATAATGGGTTGTTTTGATTTTTTTCCCCCCATTTTATGCTGGTTGTCAATGTTCCCTGCCTTATATTGTATCTCCTCCTGATTTAGTTTTGGTGGTATTTCTAGGGTCCAAAATCTCCATTGAAGTTTATTGGTTATGATGATGGTATATCACATGTGGAGGCGAGATATCCTGCTATACTTTTTAAGCAACAACTAACTGCTTCTGTAGAGAAGATTTTTGGTCTTCTACGTGACAATTTGAAAAAGGAACTTTCTCCACTTCTGGGATCATGTATCCAGGTGACATTTCTTACTTTCTACTGATAGTCTGATACTTTGGAGGTGTTATTTGCTGCTAAACTACCATGTCAGTTGTTGATTCATTGTGCTTTTGTTCTTTGTTCTTGTGTATTCTTGTGGTCATAACTCATAATTCAAGAGAAAGTTCTATCTTGAAGTAATCTGATTCTTAATGGCGATTGTCAAATGCTTTTTTCTGGGTTTGAGGAGCAGAGTTATCTGAGTCAGGGACTCAGGGTTTGAATTGCTTTATTCTTTGCTTAATGTATTTTAATAGTAACAGTAGCTCCCTCTTGCTTTCAATCAATTTTTTTTTCTTTCCATTTAACATCATTATATGTTGGATGTTCAACTTGATTTTGTTGCATGGTCGTAACCTTCAATATTAGGGGGTGGCTAAGGGTTGGAGTTTGTGGAGAAATGTAAAGAAACAGTTATGGTTTTTATGTTTATGGTTGAAAAGCTGTTTTTTTTTTTTGACAATGAACCAAGAAACTTGATTTCTGTGATTGGTTTTCCATTGTGTTTGTGATGACCGGGAAGGTAAAAAAACAGTTAGGTTTTATAGGAAGAAAAAACTAGGGGATTTTACGAGGGAATGAAGCCTTTTTCCTGACCAAGAAACTAATTGATTAGTTAATTTCACTCATTGCTTCAGTGAATGTAGTCATTTAGTTTCTTTACTCAGGTGATTGTGTTTTTTCAATGGGTGTCATGTATTTTCCAAAAGAATTTCAGAACTCAAGACTCTCTTTCTATTAATGTAAAATACAAGTGGGGGTTATGATAACTTGCATAGTTTAGACTTTAGGCTCTGCACCAGTTTACATTTTAAGTATGAAATTTTTTATTTAACTGTCTACCTTTTTTTTTATTGTTTTTGGGTTCGTTTTTAATTTTATAATTTACTGTTGACTTGTTAGGCACCCAAAACAGGACGAGGGGTGCATGGTGGAAAATCATCTAGATCTCCTGGTGGGCTTCCCCAACAATCATCTGGTGGTCAGTGGGGCAACATTGTCAAATTTTTGGATTCACTCATGAGCAAACTTCGTGGAAATCATGTATGTTCTGTAGTTTCAATGGTCTCTTTGTTACTGTGTATGGTCAATTCATTGTATATTATTATTATTATTTTTTTTTTGTGTATTATTGGGTGCTACATCTATAGTCGATACACTGGAGGTTTAATTTCCTCTATATTTGTTATGCACCTTTCATTTTTCCTTGAAAGCCTTTCTTTCCACTTCCTTGTTAAACAAACCTGTAAATGGAAGTTTAATAAAGTGAAACTTTATGTTGATATGTCAATATCTGCTTTCACCTTTGATAATTTATAATTTTCTTTTGACTGTTGAGACTTGTGTGCCATCTGGGGCTGGGATGAACTTGAAAGCTGACAAGAAACATGTTTATTACATATACTGATTTTTTTTGGGTCTAGAGTAATAGAATTAATTTTTTGGGGAAAAAATCCAAGTCTCATGTCAGTTAGGGATAAGGCCAAAGTAGAATATATAAGTGGAGACAATCTTCACCTTACAGCCCAAACCCACAATATCCGCGCCAAACCTTCTCTTCTGTGCGAGCATGTTTTCTTGTACGATACCCAAAAAGCTTAATGAGAGGAATTTTCTTCTTTGGTGCCAACAAGTTGAACTGGGATCAAGGCTCATTGCATTCAACATTTTATTGTTTGTCTGAAAATTCATTGTTACCATATACTATGGGACTTGGTGCATGGATAAATAGTGTTGCATGTACTATTGCTTCAATTGTAAAATGTAAACATCACTGCATATATATGCATTTGTCTTATTTGTTACTCAGTTTTCCTTGGTCTTGCATAGGGAAAATTACTCTATAGTCACCAGTGAACCTGCATCATCATTGTTACATAACTAGCATTTAGTGCCGGTTAAGCACTATCAAAAGATAGATAAGCTGACAGTCATTAACTTCTATCAAAAAATATTTTTTTCTTCATCTACTCTTCTTTTGTTATGTCCATTCTCAATGGTTTCTTTAGCCCTATTTCTTGTTTTTATTTTGAAAGATTAGGACTTTCACAATTAGATATTTGTTATGCAATTTGCTTTCTAGATTTTTTCTGATACATTGCCTTGTCCTTGTATATCTTATGTGAAATCCATGTGTTGTCATTTACTGCACATCTGTTGAGAAGGAAATTCTAAGAGATACAACTATATGTTACAATTTAAATGCTACTGTTCATATGTACCATACTGGGTGTATGCAATGTAAGTTCTGCAGGAGACACAATAATGTTTCAACACACAATAATGCTGGGTCCATTATAGCATATGACAGCAAATAGGTAAAGATGTAAACCATAGGATTCAAGCAGGGTCGAGCTGCATGTAGATTATGGAGTAAAATCCTACTTCCCAGTAAAGTGAGTTAAGGGAGAATGGAATGGAATGATGGAACAAATTGTGATCAATTATTATACTACATATTAACAGAGTGGTTACTACTGTTTGTTCAGTTGAAGCTTCAGAGTGACAATTGGATGTCTGTTGATGCATTCTACTTGTTGATTTTGTAGTTTGCAACACATGTAGTAATTTTTGGAGGACAAATAAATGATGATTTCTGTGGTTGTGAATTTAGCTGTTAGTGTTAACGAGATTCAACCATTCGCTGTATCTAAATTTTTTGTCTTGCCTAAATTTTGCATGTTCAGGTGCCATCCTTCTTCATCCGTAAGCTAGTTACCCAAGTGTTCTCCTTCATCAATATTACACTCTTCAACAGGTAAGTAACCATGATTGCAGGAAAGGTTCTTTGTAGCTTCAAATCACTATTTTCCTTTATTTAGTTGATTTTTCCTTTTTCGGTTTTTTTATTTTTCAAAACTTCATTTTTTTTAGTCTGCTTTTGCGTCGTGAATGTTGCACTTTCTCAAATGGTGAATATGTGAAGTCTGGTCTAGCAGAACTGGAGAAATGGATAGTCAATGCAAAGGAGGAGGTAGACTGATATACCTGATACTTTGAAATTTTAGTTTTATGGGTATTTGACTAAGTACTTGTGAAATGTAGTATGCAGGGACATCCTGGCATGAGCTGAATTATATACGACAAGCTGTTGGATTCTTGGTATAAAAATCGACTTATTTTGGTTGAACTTTGAATGGCGTCAAACAGAACTGCTATCTCTTATTATGCTTTCCTTTGTTTGAATTATACAGGTAATACATCAGAAGAGGAAGAAATCTTTGGAAGAGATTCGGCAAGATCTTTGTCCGGTATGATAATCATGTTGGAAAAATCTGTGATGCAATGCTATTTTTTGTTAGTCTTCGGTTTATCCTGTATCAGTTTTTTAGTTTTGTCATTCACGAAGACAAATATTTCAGAATTACTTTGGAGTTGGAGTAGAAGTTTGCTAATATAAAACCTATATATGGATGTTAATATGATAGAATATTGAAAACCATATTACTGTTTCATTGAATTTCTACGAAAACTTCTATCCCTGTTAGCATGTGTCTGATGTCCGGCATGTATTGAGTACAATATTCTTTATATACAGTTTGTATAAGCATATAAAATTGGAAAGAAAACTAAAAGCATTTGTGAACAGGCATTGACTGTGAGGCAAATCTATCGAATCAGCACTATGTATTGGGATGACAAGTATGGAACCCAAAGTGTATCCAATGAGGCAAGTTGTGTTCTTAATTGATTCAAAATACAACTATGATGGTTGTTTCTTTGGAGTTCTGAACAATATATTATATGGTAAACAGGTAGTTAGTGAAATGAGAGAAATTGTCAGCAAGGACAATCAGAATCTGACCTCAAATTCTTTCTTATTGGATGATGATCTGAGGTACACTCCTTTCTCCCTTCCAAGTTCATTTCACGTGCAGTTTTTCTGGCCAGCTTTTACTTGAAGTGGATTCCTGATTGTCTCTAATTTTTAAAATTGAAATTATCATATCACAAAGCAAGGTCATTTTTACGTTTCCTTTTTCAAAAAAAAAAATTGTACTTGTTTTTAGACCTTGGTATTTTATTGAGAGATATGTTGAAACTAAATCAACATGTCAACTGTCAAGCAGCATGCCTACATTAACTGGTATACTTTCTAGTTCAGTTTTTGCATCTGTTTCATGCTGAATAATCAAAGAATTTCTGTTTTATGCTTAATAATCAAAGAATTGTCTAGATGCATAGAATTTTCTATTGCGACTCATGGACGTCAATATCTAATGCTTATGCGAATTACTAGCTGTTAGACATTTCATATGCTTGACCACGTGAGGAATAATGATGCTGACGAGGATTGAGGAATAGTCAAATGGAATGCAATCATAACAAAATGCCGATGTGGCAAGTGATGGAGAGAGAGAAAAAGAGGGAATTTACGCAATTTAGTTGGTATAGAGGGGGGGGGGGGGGTAGGCTTCTACCCACGTCTAGAACTTCACAAATACAATAAAAAAAATGAATAAATTTGCAACAAGTATGTCTCGTTGATCCTTAAAAATATTAAAATGTGAACCTGTATATAAGTCATGCATATTGCATAGTGCCTACAACATAAAAAACAGTCGTGGATGAGTATGAATCGTGACATTCATGGCTTTTTGCAATTTACACAACTTTGGAAATTAAATTTGAAATTGCACCAGATTAGTAATCAAGAAATGTATTTGCACGTGAAGAATCAAACAAGAGCCATTGGAGATTCCTTTGTCTTAACCTTCATTTTTTGGCTGCAGCATTCCTTTCTCTGCCGAAGACATAGATATGGCAATTCCTGCCATAGATCTTGATGAGATTGATCTACCAGAATTCGTTTCTAAATATTCTTGCGCCCAGTTTCTTAGTTTACATCAGAAGTAATTGGTCTACAATTTCGTGATCGTTACTGTGGCTTGAAGTTTGAATGACAACGGTATTCACATTGAAACACAAGTTTCTCTATACGTGGACAGCAATCTTGGTTGTCGTCGGATTTATTGTTACACTTTATGCCCAGCCCCCCAACTAAAAAAATTTACATAGTTCAGCCAACGTTTGTAATTACCTGTAGTATAGATAACACTGTAAGCTTGTCAATTATTTAATTTAGGTATATTATTTGTTTTCATGTTGTATTCTATGTAGGTATGCAATTGTAACTAGGCCCTGGCAAAAGTGAAATTTCATTCATTGATGTAAATACTAGGCTCATTGAATTTTGCTAAAGTTCCACATTTTGTTTCGCCTTCAAGAATTTTTGCCCATTGTTTTCGTACATAAATGCCATTAATAAACACACTACCTTTGTAAATACCCTGATTTTGTTCCAATTGGGATTGGGGTGGTGTTTATGGTGATTTTTGTTTGTAGGTTCTTTTTATTCGAACTAGTAGATTTTAATTTAGGCATGTATAATGTGACCAGTTTTTGCAACTTTTCAGTGATGAATTATATACACAACATATAGAATTAATTAATTAAGGTACAATTATACTTGCTTAGCATACCAGAATCTCCAGGTGTTCATCAATATTTATCATACAACTAATTCCATGCATATGAACATTAATATGAATCGAATAAACATGTATATTGATTGCAGAAATAATATCCTTCATTCAACAGTGACAGAATTACAATGCATAAGGATAATAATTGGTGATTAGAAAACTATACTAAATTACACTAGACCTAAACTACAAAGAAAAAGAAAAGGTGGTCAAGAAATCGTACTCAGTCGTCTTGTACACAAGAGCCATATGTGCATGCAGAGAGTGTTTGTGAGCTTTTGTGAGTACTTAATTTCTAACCATTTTTCATGAGCGCGACTCGTTAATTTATAGAGATCTGAGGGATCAAAATAATTATATCTGGCGTGTCATGAATGTGTAACCGTTTTAAACTTTTATATTGTGGATCATTTATGCACATCTTCTAATAACTTCCGGAACCGTTTTTAACCTCCCAAATTGCTCTATAGTCTCTGATACTTATCCCTTAGATTTATTTCGACCAGTCTCTAATTGTGTCTCTTTCAATTCTTTCATTTCGAGAGGTTGTGAAACATGTTCATGAATAGCCGGGTTCCTGGAATTTTGAGTGATTTGCGAAAGATATATTCGAATATCTTCTAATTCTTCTTGTACTTCACATGTACTTTGTCAACTCAGAAGCTGTTTCTAATCATGTCTCTTCTAATTCCTTCACTTTGAGAGGTTGCGAAACTACGAAACATTTTATGAGTGACAGAATTTTAAGGATTTTGAGTGCTTCGCGAAAGATATATTTGAGTACCTCTTGATTCTTCTTGTACTTTATATGTTTCCAGAACTTCCTTTTATTATTTTCTGATCACCCACGATATCATGCATTCTCGGATTTCGAGTACCCTTAAGCTTCGAATATTCTCGAGTTACCTTTGTTTTTGTTTTGCTCTAACATGTGATCATAATTTTAGTTAGATTGTTGCGTTTGGCAGCAAATGAACGACAGACAATCGCAAATTTTTTCTTGTTACATACCTATGTTTTAACGCAATAATTGAATGAAACAAATTGTCAAAGGCGACTTGTGTTGGACAGTTTTGAACTTGAAAAGAAATATAAGTGACGATTCTCACATGGTTTCAGCTGCAAAAGTTGGGCTAGCAATAGAAATGTCTTTACCCTTGGATATTTCGTTTCGTTTTGCTACTTTTCCACGATGATACGATTAATACAAATTCTCCATGTTTTTAGAATTTATTCATTAAGTGGATGACGCCTTTGCTGATCTGGTTGGCCTGTGAACGTTGTCACGTTGCTGAGTATGTATATTTGAGATTACTATTTAGCACTACAAGAAAGGGAGGGCTTAACGCTCAAAGGGCCAGCAATATTATATCCTACTTAGTTAATTTGAAGGGATCGTACACAAAGGCACGGCTTCTACAACTTGCTCGCTCGAACAAATAGGACTAGAGCAAGAGATTCATTCAAATAACTAAAAGTTAATAACATAGTTTGTTATCCTCTTTGTTTACTATGATCCATGAGCTGTTTCATTTCCAATGGAGGAACTTGATATCTTTATGGTTGCAGCAATGGCACAATGCTGTTGTAGATCAGCCAAGGAAAACGATCTCCAGGAGGGAGAGCATGGAGCTGCACCAGAAGAAGACATTCTATTTCGCGGATGAAGTGGTGGTAGTTGTGAGGGTGAGGGTAACGAATTCAAGCTGGAGCCAGAATCTTCACTTGTGATACTACTGCTACTGTCAGAATTGTTCATGGCAACTGCAAGAGCCAGAGTACTTCTACTCAAGCTGATTGATCTCTTGCAAATGCCACCACCACTGCTTCTTAAAGGGTAATTTCTATTCTTGTCCCAAACGTGATTCAATGCCATCAAATTCCTACGCCTCCTGGCGTAAGCATTCTCTGGCTTTGCAATGTCTTTCACTGATGGGGAAGACACAGCATCAGCCAGGGTCGTGAATGACTTTGACTTGCCATTGTAGAAGTTCGAAATGCCTCTCCTGCACAACCACATCGTTAATTCCAACCATCTAAAAACAATACACATGAAATGTAAATAAACAAGCACACATCAAATTGTTGTTAGTGATCACACATTGCTTAGTGGAAAGCCTCACTCCATAATCTAGTCTATGAGGTTAAATTAGACTCACTTAAATTTTAAGATAATATCAGAGTTTATTATAGTATTGTTACGCCTATTATTATGAGTGATATTATCAAATTACTGGGGTCCGTTCCTCTAAACTTCAGCCTCAATATCAGTTAAGTTCAACTCAAAATTCTAAGACAAATCACAGATTGCTACTAATTTTGGCAAAATCTCACATGAAACCACATCAGACACTAGTTGATCGGTACCCCATGATCACAAAAATTCATTTTTCAAACACAAAATAAAAACAAAAAATTGATATAACAATTGGCAGTGTGGCATCCTAGTTCAGGTATTGTCCCACAAAAATGCAAGCTTCCCAACCCTCCAAAAGAAACCTCACAAAGTAATTCATTTAACAAAAGAACTAATACTATAGGAGTAAAAGTGGATGATCTAAGTCTAATCTAATATGACAAGACAAGTGGGTGTTGATCAAAAGAAAGAAACAAGAAAAGAAAATGGGTAGTGTACCTGATGGGAAGAACCTCTTCCAAAGTTTCCATAGCAAGCAAAGGTCCATGGAATGGACTCTCCACCTCGTTTTCTCCTTCCTCCGTTGATCTCTCCGACGACACGTCGCTGTTCCTCCCGATCGACGACGACGACGTACTACACTGCTCCTCCATGATGAACCAAGAGAGAGAAAGAAACCCAAAGAGAGAGAGAGAGAGTGTGTGTGTTGGAAATGGAATGGATAGACACAAACACAGGACACAGCGATCTTTATAGATTTGTTGGCGTATTTATAACTTTGGCAAGAAAATGTAATTATGTTCTAGAATATGAATATTTACGTGTTCTTTTGTGGGGTAAAAAAATGTTGTGGATAAGGTATCCAACAACAACATTGTATTGTACTGTATGAATTGTTTTGTTTTCCGTTTTCGTTTTCATTATTATTTGGCCTTATCCTCTTCCACTGGATGGAGTTTCCTCACTTTTATTTTAATCCAAAATGAGGTGTGAATTAGTGATAAGTCTCTTAATCCGCCTCAGGCCTAACCTAAGCGTTACAAAGTCAAACACGTGTTTTTGGGTATAAAATACTTTTCGTTTATCATAAATGATACATGATAGGTGAACCTTCCTTCTTTTCCTTCAGATCCCCCATAGTTTATTATATTCATCTGTAAAGGATTTTCATTTAAATATATTTATAAATGGTGGTCCCTTTTCAGTTCATGAAAAGTTAAGCCAAAAAGAATCGTTTTATTTTTTTTTATAAAAAAGATCAGGACTTAAAGAAATTCGATTTCTGACATGAGATAAGATTAATGTATATGCTTAGTTTAAAAGTAAAAAATAAATTAATTTTAATTTATGGAAATAATTTGTTATTTTTATTTTTCTTATCAATACTTATGAAAACAATTGTCTAAACATTACATAAATTTAAAACACCTTCATCATACATTGATACTGTTGTAAATTACTAAAGAATTATGAGTCCATTGTTTAATTTTTTCACTAAAAAAAATGCCTTTTTAAATATAAAAATAAGAAATTTTTTTATTTGTTTGCTTTTTTTTTTAATAAGTAATTTTCTATTTTAAAAATAATTTATATGTTCTTCTAAAAGAATTATTTATAAAAAAAAATATGTGAAGAAAAGAAAGATACTACAAGGATATTGAATAGTGTCAATAAAAAATTTAACATTTTTTTTTCTAAAACAATGAAGTAACTACAAAGTCTTATGCGTACAGACAAAGAATTAAGAGAAAAGAGCACACAATATAACATATATCTACAGTTTTTAATAATATATACCAACATATATTATATTTATAATATAGGTAAAAATAGTTTTTATTGATAAGTATTGTATTATTATAAAATGTGTCATTACATGACAATTTTCTTGTAGTGACTATCGTCTTTTTTAAAACAGAGACAGTTTATCAATTCTCACATCTCAAAAAGCTTGACTAACACAAAAAATAAAGTAGACAAGTCAACATTATAGTGAGAGTCGATAAATATATGCACAAATATAAAAGTTTCTCCCTTTCACACATATATAGAGTGCAAAAAAAAATGCACTTTATCATAATATCCTCATTATAATGAAGAAAGCATTCAATTCATCCTAACTTTTATTTTAGGCTAAAAACCTATTTTAGTCCCTTATAATAATTGTTTGTTTTAATTTAGTTCCACTTTTATTTTTTGTCTCAATTTGATCCCTAATAAATTAATTGGTTTCAATGTAGGACTTTCGTCTAAATTATTTAAACGGAGTTAACTGTTGGCCACGTGAATGCCACGTAGATGCACATGTGGATGCCACGTGAATGCTGATTTTTTTTTAAAAAACCTGGAACCAGAACGGCCCGTTCTGAAACCAGAACGGGCCGTTCTGGGTGCACTCTTGGTGTGTTAATTTTGCATCCGGAACGGCCCGTTCCAGGTGCAAAATTAACACACTAAGAGTGAAACCAGAACGGGCCGTTCTGTTTTCAGAACGGGCCGTTCTGGTTCCAGGTGTCTTAAAAAAATTGACATCCACGTGAATTTGGTACAAAGCATTTCAAACACTGGATTTGATAATATTGTCAATGGAAATTAATAACTTCAATTGCTAAACAGTTGGGCTATACAGTGTATCATTAAGGACAATGCAGTGTATCACTAAAGACAATGATAACAAATTTTATTTTATTGTTAGTCAAACTAGAGTAAAGGATGAAATGACATGTTATTTTTTCTTCAAGTCATTAACGATGTACCCCAACAACAAGAACCTGTTCTTGAAGAGGTAGAACCTGAAGTAAAGGAAGATGATACACAAGACTAATATTTCACCACACAACCACATGCAGGGACGGATCTAAGTTAATCATAGTGGGGGCAACCACTAAAATTTTTTCATTCTTTTTTTTATATATAAAATATTAATAATTTTATAAAATATATATTATTAATTTTATTTTAATTATGTTATTATATTTAATATAATAAATACATTAATATTTTTATATATTTTATTTTATTGTTTAATTGTTTTTTATTTTGTGGTAAAATTATCTTCATTTTTAATGAAGAAAAAATTTACTTACTTCAAGAGTAAGTCTTGATAGATTTATTCTAGTTAATAATTAATGTTCTATATTAAATTTTTAAAAATTTAATTGTTAAATTAAAAAGCTTTTCATGTATAGATCAAATTTATAAAAAATTTTTAAAAATTAAAAATCATATGAGATTTCGTTAAATTAATTCAAATTAACATATAAAATATTTTTGTTTTAAATGAGTATAAAAATTTAGAGGACACTAAAAGAAAACAATTAATAATTTTTTTATGTTTATATTATTAATTTTTATCATTTTATTCATCTAATTTTAAATAAGTTGCAAAAAACTATAAAGTAACACTTAAATATTTCTTCAGACAGAAAGAAAAAAAGGAAAAGTTATCACTCTATTTATAAGACAATTGTATTTTATAAAAATAAGTAATTTTAAAATTTTTACCATAAAAAAATATTTTTCAAAATTATTATATTTTTTAATAAAATTAATATAGAATATTTTATTGTTTTAAGTTAACTGGCGTTCTGGAACGGGCCGTTCTGATGTACTGGTGGTGTGTTAATTTTGCATCTAGAACGGCCCGTTTCAGATGCAAAATTAACACACCAATAGTGCACCCAGAACGGGCCGTTCTGGTTCTAGGTTTTTTCAAACCATTTGGCATCCACGTAGCATCCACCTATGCATCTACGTGGCATCCACTTGGCTAACAGTTAACACCGTTTAAATAATTTAGACGGAAGTCCTACATTGAAACCAATTAATTTATTAAGGACCAAATTGAGACCAAAAATAAAAGTGGGACTAAATTGAAACAAACAATTATTATAAGGGACCAAAATAGGTTTTTAGCCTTTATTTTAAAATAATGCTTGGTGGAACAAGTTGTAGAATGTTATAATTATTCTAAGTTGTTTCATGTTGTTAAGTTAAGCTGCTAATTAGTGTTAAGAGTTTATGGGGTCTATAGATTTCTTAGGAGTTTCAATGATATTGAAGGTTTCTCTAGGTAGAGAGTTAGTTTGACTCTAAGGAGAAGAGTATATAAGATTTCTATTTTGAACAAAGCCTCATAAACTCTTTTCCTCAACATTCTAAAGAGAGGATTCTAGAGAGAGGTGCTTTGGTCCGTGGGTTTCCTTTAACTCCAAATCTTCTTCTCTTTCTTTCCTAATCCTTATTAATGTTGTGTTGTTGTTGGATTCAGGTCAATAGTTGTTGAGATTAGTTAGGTGAGTTGCAAAGTCGAGAGTTCTCTTCTTCTTCCTCAATTAGCTTTGGTTCTAAGGTAAGGGAAGTTGGACTTATGTTTTCTTTGTTGTATGTTGGATTTGTTGGATGACTATGGTGTTGAACATTATTTGGATTTTGAACTACTTTGGCTTAGTTGATTGAAATAGTGAAGAGCGTATGGAGGTTGAGGTTTGAGGTTCATGAGAATGAATATGATGAATTGTTATGTGTTGTTGTTGTTACATGTTGGTTTTTGAGTTGGTTTTGATTCACTTGTGTTGCGTATAGTCAATATTTCATGTTGCATGTGTTGGATTCTTGTTGCATTTCAGGTTTTGGGCCAAAATCAGATTCTGCATATGCAAAATTTTGATATTGTCCTAGGCATGCCTTCATGGCATCAGGCATCATTATAGTTTGAGGCACTCTATCTTAATCATGTCGAGCACAGGATCAATGACACTGTCTCAATCACATCGAGCATAGGACCAGTGACACCGAGTGTGAGGAGAGAGACTTGTCTCATATTGGAGCGATGTCAAGCATGGTCTGAATGGCGTCAGGAGTGAGAATGTTGGCAGGTATCTAACTTGGTGATGTTGGGCTCAAAGGTAAGTGGCATCCAACGTGGCCAAGCTAGAGCTATCTGCCTGGGTGACATTAAGCACCGGTATGGTGATGTCAAACATGAATCAGACTAAGACTCTATGCCTGAGATGGGGTTGGGTGTGGTGTTTTACCATGCTAGGTGTGAGGTCTCAAGGGACTCTATCTTAGCCACATTGGGCACAAGTTGAGTAGCACCGAACAAGGGTGAGGTAGAGAATTCCCTTCTTGGATGGCGTAAGGTGTTGGGTGTGTAGTGTCAAACGTTGGTGGCTGAAAAAATTTTATTGAATTATGTGATGAATTGTTAATTGAATTGCGTGTTGACTAAGTAAGGATGAATGAGTTGCATGGATATGGTTGTATAAGTTGATTTCGTTGTGAGTTGTTAGTTGAAAGTTGAAATGAGTTGTGACTTATGTAGTTGAGTAGATGTATTGATTATTGTTATATGCATGATGTTATTGCGTTGATGAGATGATGAATGTTGAGAATATTTTAGGCATTTAGGCATTGTGTTGTTGAGCTATGATGACCAACTTAGGATTAGAGGAGAGATTTTCGAAAGTTGCATATCTCATTGTGTGAATATTGTGTTGTGGTGCTTCGAGGGCCCAATTTGTTGAAAATCTTTCTTGGAAAATTGACCCTTGAAGTGGATAGCCGTGTTGAGTCTTCTCTAGGACTTGGTTGGTACCATATATGGACAAGGTCGATGTACACGTGTATAAAGTGATCACTGTAGACACCCAATTTCGTCTGGGAGGTACAAAACAACAATATAGGACGTCAGGGACCCAAAAGACAAATTAGGGATTTTTTAGGGGCCCGGAACGGGCCGTTCCGAATTCAGAACGGGTTGTTCTGGTTCTCCCGGAACGGGCCGTTCCGATTTCAGAACGGGCCGTTCTGGTTACCCCGGAACGGGCCGTTCTGAATCCAGAACGGGCCGTTCTGGGGTACAAAATTTAGGCACAACGGCCATATCCAGAACGGCCGTTCCGGTTTTGGAATGGGCCGTTCTGGACCCCCTTCCTGAAGTCTATAAATAGACAGCTGGGGCTCATTTCTCCGGAGTCCGAAATTTCGTCCAGGCTTCCTATAGCTCGAAATTTCTCTCTTTTTCTCTCTTCCCCTCTCTTTTGTATTTCTTGAGATTTTGTGAGGCATTGTAGTGTGAAGGGTTGCCACAAAGCACCCTTTTTGAAGATCCAATAGAGCTCATTCAAGAGGTATTTCAGTCAATTTTCTTCTCTTTATTTTATTTCTTATTTTTAATAAATATTGTTTATAATAAAAGCAATCATGTAGATATTTTAGGATTAAGTGTGTAATTTAATTTTTAAGCATGTAAATAATTATTAATAAAAGGGGATCTAATATTTAATTTATTATTTCTTATTACGTTAACTTCATCATAGGGTACCGATTTAGGGCGCTGTAGGGGTGCTTAATACCTTCCCTATACGTAACCGATCCCCGAACCTAATTCTGGTTATCAAGGCCATTATTGGACTTTTAAAAACCTTTTCTTTTTCCAATGTTTTGAGTAAAACATTGGTGGCGACTCCATAGAACCTATTTTCAAAACCATTAATTAAGGATTAGTCTGGTGTCTGGGCATTCCTTAATTGATGAGACTTTTAAAAGGATGTCTAAATCATTAGTCGCGAGATCGAAAATTTTCGGGTTGCGACAATCACAGTAAAGCGGTTAGGTTGAACTTTATTGATAATATATGACCAATTGAGTAAAGTACGAAGTCAGATAATCGGTGGACTATTCCCATAGGAGGCTTAGTTAAGCTAGCTAATGTTGTGGTAGACTTATACCCAATTGTTCTATCATGATAGTAGTATTAGACTTTATTGTTTGAGTGACAACATCCAAGAAATCGAGTTGATGTGTTGTGGATTTATATCCAATTTGGTTTTGATCTAACAAGCCCAAAAAGATCACCTTGTATTGTCAGTTTGGTAGAGTCAAATTACTTAAATTGTTTACCCTATATTGTAAGAGATCTTCTAGTTGAAATACGTGACAACGCATATAACTACTGTGTTGTAAAATAATATGTTGCTGTGATGATTAATGTGTGTTAACTTGATAAAAAAATATTTTCTTTTTTAGTCTATATATGTAAATGTATTATCTATTATAATATATAAATACTTTCATGTACACAAATTTCTAGACTATTTTGTTGTTAAAACTACATTCAAACTACTCTTCCATTATTCTTCTCTCCCATTATCTTTTTCTATTTAATTTCTATCTTATTTCTTAAAATTTTGCGTAAATATTTGACTAATCACTCATATTATTATTATTTTTAAAATAAAGACACTAAGTACCTCTCCTCCACTAATTTTAATAATATTGTTGTATATTAGGAAAATTTGTTTAGGGTGTGTTGTAGAAACTTAGATCTAAGCATCATGATATATCTTATTTGAATTTTTGTGTGTACTAAAAATAAACTTATAACATGGTGTTTATTTTGATTTTTATTGTTTTGTGATATTATTTTTTAAACTATTTAATTAATATTATTAATTATTTATACTATGATATATTTTTTGGTGTATACATTTTATTGAGTGTTTATTCCTTAAATTTTAAAATACTTTTTCTTTCTTATATCATTTTTATTTAGTTATTGTTATTATTATTTTTATCTATTTCACCATAAATTTATTTTTCAAACTTCTCATATCTTATAAATAACTACTGTTCATACATATTTAACTTCAATTACTTTTATTAATTATTTTATTTTTATTTTCAAAACAAATACACGCACAGTTTTTTTTTATGCTAGTCAATATAATTTAGGTCACAATTCAATTATTTTTTATGCTAGTCAACAACTCAATGACGAATTATATTTTAAAAAAAATGAATTTTATTCATTTAATGAGTGAGGTAATTGGTAATTCTATATATCTAATTAATTATTCATTTTTTATTCAAATTTTCACTTATTTTATTTATTTTTCCTTCAAAAAAAAGTAAAACTCAACATGTCTAATTGTACCCATTTATTTTTGTTTTTATTATATTTTTAATATTTATCTTATTTAAATAATTTAAAAGTGAATGAGTTGTCATGATCATTACACTTACTGATCAATTACTTCAAGTAATGAAAATACAATTAACTACTTAAGATTATATGCTTACAATATTAGGATATGTACACTATAACATGTATACTTGTGAATAAAACTAAAACAACTATACAAGTGTATGTACATTAATTTGATATAAGTACATAATATAAAACTCTAAATTGTCAGTCAAACAACATATATACAAATCAACAAAAGTAGTCATCAACTACATTGCCAACAATCGCTCCAAAAACCCTCTTCGGCTAACCCTACCATGCTCCCATGAAAATCATCATCATCTCGGTCCAAACCACATGAAAAACACGCAAGGGTAAACTAGAACTAAAAAAGAATGCAAGTATAGAAATGAAACATCTATACTACTCACTAGCCTGCAAACCATCAAATCAACAACTCGTGGCTCACTTCGTACAACAATCAACAAAACTTCAACATGTTTGAAAGCTAAACACCTAAGTCGGTCAAATATTCACCACAAACATATCACACATCAAGATATTCATACTATGCATATGAATAGTATCAACTCACACCACATCATATGCACATGCCACAATTAATGTGTTATCACACATTCACCTAAGGAGATATCCTAAAACACCTAAGCAATTTAAGTGACTTGATCTTACCGAATCAACCCGATCACTTTCACATGCAATGTGTCCACTAGATTGATCACTAAAATGGGATACTAATTCCTATTTATGATTTCCCGAGTATCGCCACTTATACCAAGAAAGTCCAATCATCACGTCTAACATAATTGGCTATATGCACATCACAACTTTGACATGTATTATCAAGTCACTTATGGAATTAGCCCATTAACTATTCTCAAGGAACCACACAACCTTTCTAATAATCAATTAAGGGTTGTAGCAATCAACTTTATATTTTACTCTCTATTGACAAAAGATCTAGAAAAGACTCAACAAATCCACTTTAAGAGTTTTGCATCTATTCAAGGAGGGTTTTCAACAACTGGTCTCACAAAGCGTCACAACAAGATTCCCAAGTTGTTTAGCAAATTTATTGGAAGAGTTATTATTATTATTATTATTATTATTATTATTATTATTATTATTATTATTGTTATTGTTGGTGTTGTTGTTGGTGTTGTTGTTATTATTATTATTATTATTATTATTATTATTATTATTATTATTATTATTATTATTATTATGTAGCAAATTTGAGATTCATTGTGTAGCAAAGCAAACAAAATATGTTGTAATTTGAGATTTATTTTATTATTTAGGTACACTAATTTATGTGGATCCTGTAGATATTGAGAAAGAAATATATTGAAAGAGGTATCTAAAATAAAAATATAATTTTTTATTTTATTTTGTTGGTGAACCGTCCCTTCGGCTCATCAACCCACCCTTAGATGAGGCATGTCAAGACATCCAATCTGTTTTCTTTTGGCAGGTTAATGCCCTTTTTTGGAAGGCTAATTGTACGAATAAATATACTAAATTTAACATAATGGATTAAATCTCGTACTATTGAGAATTGATACCAATAAATATATTGCACTATCAATAATTAAATCTCGTACGATTGAGAATTGAATTTAACATAATGGATTAGTCTCTCATAACATAATGAGCCAAAGTTTAAATTTCACAAAAAACATGTTTTTACATTTAATGTTCAACCATTTTTGACTAAAATTTATTTTACATTTAAAAGAGGATACATGTATAAAACAAAACAAAAATAAAAACTGAATTAAACCCTAATTTGATATATGTAAAATCAAAGATAAAATGTGCTTTTAGATATCTCAATCTTTTTATTCTTTTTTGTTAAAATTTATTTAATAAAGAAAGAGATTTTTTTAGTAAAAATAGAACAATAAACATAATTGATAATCCATCGTATCATTATAGTGTAAATTAAAAGAGAAAAAATGAGTGTGTACCTTTTTCTTTTACGTTTTCTTTTTTATCATACTTTATTTTATTTTTTTAAATCATACTCGATAGTTCTATAAATAAAAGGTAAGTTTTATAATATAATAACTAAATATAATATTGGCTAAAAACCTATTTTGGTCCCTTATAATATTTTTTTGTTTCAATGTAGTCCAATTTTTATTTTAGGTCTCAATTTGGTCCCAAACTAATTAATGTGTTTCAATTTAGTCCCAAATTAATTAATTGGTTTCAATGTGGGACTTCCGTCCAAATTTGTTTAACGACGTTAGGCGAATTTCCACGTGGCAAAAAAAAAATAATTTCTTAATTGGTATTAATGGTGACTTGGATTTCCAACGTAGAAGGAGTCCATTTAAGTTCCAAAACCGCGATAGAGAGATAAGAGATAACAGAGATGAAGTGTGATTCATTGGTTTGTTTGAAGATATAGTTTTTCTTAGGGTTTTGAAGAAGAAGAAGAAGGCGACGTTTCGGTGTTGTTCTAATCGGGTAAGTCCTTTGTTTAGGGTTTTTTTTGATTAAAGGGTTATGTTGGGTTCACTTTAGGGCTACGGGTAAGAGTGGGCCTGGGTTATGAGTTGCGTTTTGATGTTTATTGGATAGATTTTCGTTTTGGTGTGGTCCCAAACACTGGGTTCGTTGGTTTTTGGTGTGGTCCCAAAGAATGCGTTGGTGGCAATTTGTGGTTTATTTTGGTTACTTTATGAATAAATGTTGTTGGATTGGTTGCATGTTGTTGTGTGGCCCCGAAAAATGTTGTGTGTTGTGCATATATTTGGCCCACTGAGTTGTACATTATTGAGCCGTATAAATGCATATGTTGGGCCAGTGACACATGAAACCGTAATTTATTTGCATATGTTGGCCCAATAACGTTCCTTTTTTGAGTATGTTATCAATTTGTTTAGAATATTTCATTGTTTCTATTAATTATGTTTGTCTTAATTATTAAATAAATAAATTTATATATTTGGAAAAAATGTATTACTACAATAGGTTAATATTAAAATGTGTGTGTTCTGAATTTTTATAGGAGTTGGCTGATATGGATTCATATTTTGAAGTAGTTGTCCATCATGGGGGGAAGTTTGTAAATAAAGGGAAGTTAGATTATGTGGGTCATGATTCGACATGGTCCTGTGACCCTGATAAATGGTCTTACTTTGAAATATTGGGTATTTTAAAAGAAATGGGATATATTATAGTGGATAAGATGTGGTATTTTGTGGGTGGGCCAGATTTTGAGGATGGGCTTAAATTGTTGTCTGATGATAATGGGGCAATGGAAATGATAAGGATAGCAAGAAAGTTTGGAAATGTTAGATTATATGTTGAACATCCAACATCTCAACCTGAAATTATACAAAGTTTACCATTAGTTGTTGATGTAAGAAATGATGTGCATGTGCCTACTAATAGTGGGGTTGGAAGTGATGGGCCTGTGGCTGATGACAATGGGCTTGGGTCTTTTGTTGATGATGAGACTGAGGTAGGGGGTGGTGTTGCTGATGAGAGTGTGCCAAATGGTGGTGTTTTTGATGAGTCTGGGGGTAGGGTTGAGAGTTTGCATGAGACTGATGTTTCTGACAAACAAGATGAAGATAGTTATTGCAGTTATCCTTCAGTACATTTGGGTGATACTGATGAAGAAGAAATTTCAGATATTGAATTATTTGAGGTACCTATTAAAGGTAGACAGAATTGTTCAGTTGATAGGTTTGAAGGACCTTTGGAAGTAAGACAAGTTAGTAATAGTGGTGAGTTTGAT
Organism: Cajanus cajan; assembly: GCF_000230855.2. Taxonomy (NCBI): domain Eukaryota; kingdom Viridiplantae; phylum Streptophyta; class Magnoliopsida; order Fabales; family Fabaceae; genus Cajanus; species Cajanus cajan. The sequence continues at coordinate 48,528,239 of NC_138525.1, forward strand.
ATGTTGAATGAATTTGAAATACCTGTCCCAGAACCAGTACCTGAACAACCTAGTTGTAGCAGTAAGAAGAGAGGTAGGCCTAAGAAGACTGTTGAGGCTACTATAGACCCTACAAATGACGAAAGTTATGGGTTTGGGTTTGATGATTCAGATGATGATTCAGATGATGACTTGTTCGAAACTGACAAGTGGGGAGTAGATAAAAAAACTGGATCCATGGGTAGGGGTATTTCAAAACAAGAATATGAATCAGAAGAATTAGTAAGTGGCCCGGATGACAGTAGTGATGAAGAGTATACTATTGGTTCAAGTAAGTTTCCATGTTTCAAGATGCCTACCAATATGGAAGATTATAAGTGGGAACTGGGCTTGTATTTTGTGAGTAAAGAAGAGTTTAAAGAGGCAATTACCACATATGCTGTTCATGCGGGGAGAAATTTAAAATATACAAAAAATGATAAAAGAAGGATAAAGGTGATATGCAAACAAGGATGTCCATGGGTAGCATATTGTGCCAAACTACCTTATGAAGAAAGTTGGCAACTAAGAAAGATTGTTGATAAGCATACATGTAGTAGGGAGCATAAGATGACTTTGTTGAGTTCTAAGTGGTTAAGTGACAAACTTAAAACAACTATGAAGGAGAATCCAAAACTAAAATTGAATGATATCAGAGAAAGAGTGCAGAGAAAATGGAATGCTAGCATCTCTAAGGCCATGGCATGCAGGGCTAGGAAGGTTTCAAAGAGTTATGTTGAAGGGTGTTTCAAAGAACAATTCAAGAGGATTTATGACTACAGTCATGAGCTAATCAGATCTAATCCAGGTTCAACAGTGAAGGTGATGGTTGATGGTAATGAACATTGTGAGAATAATGTTGAAGGGCCTAGTAGAGTACTTCCAACCTTTCAAAGAATATATATTTGTTTTCAAGGTTGCAAAGAAAGTTTCTTAAAGTGTAGACCCATAATAGGGTTAGATGGATGTTTTCTAAAGGGTTATTATGGTGGCCAAATATTGGCAGCAGTTGGAAGGGATCCAAATGAGCAAATGCTGCCAATATGTTTTGCAGTTGTTGAAGGCGAGACTAAAGAGTCGTGGGAGTGGTTTTTACGCCTCCTAATTTCTGATCTTGGAGGATTTTCAGCTTGTATCAATTACACTTTCATTTCTGATCAACAAAAGGTAAAATATAAAATTTTTAAAATTTATAGTTCAGAATGAATATATTCATTGTTTGTGTGTGTAAAATTGATTTTGCAGGGTTTGCTACCAGCAATCGATGAATTGTTGCCCGGTGTAGATCAAAGGTTTTGTGTTAGACACCTTTACAATAATGACTTAACATATTATTTTCAGATGGGCTGGAGAGCAATTGTTTGAGGTAAAAAATGTCAACTTCATAGGAGATCAATATACTGTCAACTTGCAAGTGCAGGAATGCAGCTGTAGAAAATGGATGTTGACTGGGTTGCCCTGCTGCCATGCTATATCATGTATGAAGTATATGAATTTGGATCCAAAGGATTTTGTGCCAGAATATTACAGGAGGGCAACATATGAAGCTGTATATCAATCAATGATATATCCAGTAAATGGTCAGCAACTCTGGACCAAGACATGGTGCCCTAATGTTCTTCCACCGCCATGTAAGAAAATGCCAGGACGACCTAAGAAAAGAAGGAATTTGGAGCCATGGGAACTGAAGAAGGATGACACTGAATTGAGAAGAAGGGGAAGTAGGAGAAAGTGCAGTAGGTGCAAGAGTTTTGGCCATAACAAATCAACCTGTAAGAATAACCCAATTCAACCCAACCATCCATCTGAACCCACCCAACCATCTCAACCCACCCAACCATCTGAACCCACCCAACCATCTGAGCCCACCCAAGTATCTCAGCCCACCCAACCATCTGAACCCACCCAACCATCTGAGCCCACCCTGGTATCTCAACCCACACAAACATCTGAGCCCAGCCAACCCTGTCATCCGATCAGGCAAAAGTTAAAGACTAGGAAAGCACGACCACAATGGAAACCATGACAAAGTTGAACATTGTTGTTTGTTGCTTTTATTTTTTTGGGTTTAAAACTTTGTGTTTTAGACTATATTGGTGATATATGATGTTTAGCCTCTTTTGAGATTATGTTTTGGATGACTAAGGACTAATGGTCATCATATGACAATACTTAATATAGGAGACTATTATTATTGTGATTTACAACAGTTGGCTACTTATATTTCAACTAATGCAATACGCTATTATTATCATCATTTTTTTATTCACATAGTTTTTACAAATGCAAGAATAACACAATGGCAAAGAATATGACAAAGTGTGGTAAATGACACTATTAACTAAGTCCAGTCCGTATTAAAGCTGGAGACCAATCATCCTTAATAAATGGTAAAAGCTGGAGACACATAACTATCTGACCAGGATTGATTTCGTTTAGACTTTTTAATATAGAACATAGTCTCAATTTGGAGCAATTCAATGCTATCTTTGGATTTCAATCTGGGGGGGGGGGAAGAAACCCAACATCATTTAAACCATACATCTTTTGGAGGGCTCTAACAGGTGATAGACAATGGTTGGCTGGTAAATGCAATGCGTCTTCATTTCGCCACTCGGCCATTAGAATTATGCATAGATTTATTGCATCTACTATTCTAGGTCGTGGCGATTCAGAGGGAAAGGTACGCCTAACGGATTTACTATTTATATGGGCAATGATGAAAAATAGGGATGACAAGATCAACTGTGGTGCACATCTGGCTAGACAATTGCAAAGCATTTCAAACACTGCATTTGGTAATATTGTCAACGGGGGCTTGATAACTACAATTGCAAAATATTTGGGCTATAGTGAATTTCTGGACAATTTACAGGATATCGGACCTCCTAGACGGATTAATTTTAATACTTGTTATGCAATGCACTGTATTACTAAAGACAATGATGGCAGGTTTTATTTCATTGTTAGCCAAACAGGAGTGAACCACTTATTGCCAAACAGACAATATACAGTGAAGAATGAAACCACATGGTGTTTTCCCTTGCAGTCATTGACTGATGTATCCCAACAACAACCTGCTCTTCAGGATGTACCACATGAAGCAGAGCAAGAGGAGACACAGGACCAACCTTTCACAACACAACCGCATGTACAAGTAGACAATGCTGATATTCTATCTGCCATTCAATCTATGGATCGTCGACTACAAGACATGGATGAACGTCAACAACACTATAATTATATGGTTGATAGGATGTATAATTGGCACCTTCAGCGTTATCCAGATGATTTTCCTCCCCAGTAATTTCTCTTAATCATATTGCTTCACCACAAGCAATTTATGTTATGATTTTCTCTTGTTTACTCTTTGAACTTTGTTACCACATATATTTAACTCCTTCAAATTTCATTCCATATGTATTCAACTCTTTAAAAACTTAGACCTTAATATATGTATGTTTATGAATTTTGGTATGGTTTGACGTTCATACTTGGTGCAATGATGGTTTTAATCTTAAAAACCAACCATTAAATTTAAACTTCAGGCAATGCTACAATACTATCATTACTAATTCTTGATAATTTCATTGCAATTAAACCAACATTACAAAAATAACCATCAGCAATGTCCCAAAAGCTGTCTTTAATTACAAAACACCATATTTCCCTACTTCAAATAAAACACCCTTCCAAATTGAACCAAGTTGTTACAAATTACATACATTAAAACCAAATTCAACAACAACAAAAAAACAACAACAATTATCAACAACTTCATCCACCATCTTATTGATTTCAAAGAACTATGGAGATTGTTCATCTTTCTCTTCTGCCTAGCTATCAACAAATCCCTTTCATCCACATATTCCTCTAAAGACCATTTGAAAAAGTTGCATCCTTGTTGTTCAGCATCACCAAACTACAAAATTTTAAAACCAAAGATACAAAACCACAAAATCAGCAATTAGGGCTAAATTAATTTAATTATTTTACATTACATACCTTGTAATTTGGACAACCCCAGAATCTTTTACCAGCATTGGCAGATGTCATTGTTGTTCGCAACACACCAACCTCCCCGCAATAGCAATAGGGAACAAAATTCCTACTACCATGACTTTCAAACCCACTTGAATTCGTGGAGTTCATTGGGCGTGAATTCGTAGACATCCGGGACGTTTGCATTCTTCAACAGTAAACCCTAACTTCAAATCTTGCAAATGAGAAGATGGGGACAACAAAAAACTAATTTATCCACAACAAGAAGAAGAAAACAACAAAAACAAAAAGAAGAACAAGAACAAAAGAAGAAGAACTGGGGGCGGACAAATGAACCTTAAATGAGACTACTGAACGCATACCCATCCACGAAAACATATACAAGAAGCAAAACAAAAACCCATCCACGTGCCAATCCACGTTTCCATCCGCCTGCCCGTCATCAATCCACGTAAGCACCAGCTAGCGTCCACGTCCTCAAGAGTTAACATCGTTAAACAAATTTGGACGGAAGTCCCACATTGAAACCAATTAATTAATTTGGGACTAAATTGAAACACATTAATTAGTTTGGGACTAAATTGAGACCTAAAATTAAAGTTGGACTACATTGAAACAAAAAAAGATTATAAGGGACCAAAATAGGTTTTTAGCCTATAATATTTATTTATTAGACATGTTATTATTTTCATATAAATCAACTATATATACGTTATTACTTTTTCAATTATAGATATTTTATTTTTGTAAATAAAATAAAAGTATTTGTATTCCTTCATTTTATGTATGTTAATATATAAAAGAATTTAATTTAATAATTTTAACTTGAAAATAAAAAATTAAATAGTGACACTTTTATAAAGTTAAAAAAATTAATAAGAGCATCCCGAGACATTTTGGTAATTTGCATAAGATTTTATATCCAAATCTCATTAATTTCATTTTTTTAATAATGAAAGCAACAAATTCAAACTTAGGACCTTATGTGAACTATCCAAACTTTTTACCATTAGAGCACCCTAGTGAATTGTTTTTCAATTGTACTAAAAATGTAAAATAGAAGTAAAAGGCAAAAAAAAAAAAAGAATAAATATGTTGCATTATCAATCACCAAACCTCATATTAATGAGAATTGGTTAGTTGGGTTTAGCAGAAGGAACTAGTCTCCCACAACATAATGAACTAAGGTTTGAACCCTACCCAAAGAAAGGTATTTATGGTTAATATTTGGTCATTAATATAATTTTCCTTTGAAGGAGGATATTTTGTAAAAAAAATAAAAGTAAAAATTATACCCTTAGTTCATATACCTAAAATTAAGGATAAGATGTGTTTTTTAAATTCCTCAATTGTTTTTTGTAAAAATAAGTCTTATTTTTTTTTTTATATTTTAAGAAGTATAAATTTCGTAGAAAATATTAAAGTCATCTATCTCAGGATTATAGAAGAAACTCAGGGAATCTTTATACATAATCATCCAAAAGATTGACTTCTTGGTATAAATAACAACAAAAAGATTCCCTTATAGGTTTCCATCTTCCCAAATATAAATATATGCATAAACCATAAACAACATCCTAAGTCAACTATACAACACTAGAGAATCATCTTGGAGTTAAAAACCATTCATCAATGGCCTCTCCCTACCCCCAACTACAACTCCAAAATGTTACTCCTAATTTGCTTTCATATAAAATAATTACCATCAAACACATGAAATCAAGGGTAAACTCTATGTATAAGAGAAACATATATTACCTATTCAACAATATAAAAGACATCACATTATCAACAAAAGCAATGACCAACATTATCAACTATTAACTCATTTACAATAATTCAACAATTACAACTCAACATCATTTGGACATCATCTAATAATCATCTCAACACAACATCATCAACAATTATGCAATGCATAATGTTCAACAACAACATTAACAATTACTAGGCATTGTCATGCATGCAACAACTCAAAGATCTCCTAAAACAAGCAGTTCATGTAACATAATCTTAACATGCCATCAACAACTTTGGTAACTAGGGCATTGCTAAAATAAACCAAGAAAATTCTAGATTATTGCTGGATATTGTAAAGCTTGAGTGTTGCCCTACCATGTTATTGGTATGCATGAACCAAACCTTGATGGAATCATCCATTTTTTTTTTTTTATCTTGTAAATGAAACACACCTTTCTAGCACTAGGTTGGGGTTTACTTCAAGAAACCCACAACTTATGGTCAACTTACAATCCCTTTGTCAAATATGGATTGGTCAACTCCTTACTTTTTAACAAAACATGTTTAAAGGAGACAACTTTTTGTTTTAAAAACAACATCCCCTTACATTGGGCAACACATAGCTCCAAGCTTCTCAACAGAGATCATAATAATGGAATCTATCAACTGAAAAAACTCTTCATCAAATGCTTCCATCTAAAGAATCTTTTTTTTTTATTCTTTAAACTCCTTGAAAAACATACAATTAAACATTGCAACGTCAACATCTCATCAACCAACATGGAGGTTTTCCCCCTAATCATTCAACACCACACTCATTTATTCAACAATTACAACAATGTCATAAAACATATAAACAAGTTCTTATATCTATAAGATTAAAAAAAAACAATTATTCACCATTCATCAACTAAGCTACATCTTAGACACCATAGGTTTGCTAAGTAAGTTACTCTTCCTAAAAGAATTCCACCAATAATGAAGGAAATTTGTTTAGTGAACATCTTTTGTTAATTGAATTAAAAGGTTATAACAAAGGTCAAAGTGCTTGGTTAAGTGAATCCTAAAAGCCCACTTACCACAAAAACAAAAACAAAAACTTGTTGAGAGAATTAAAATAACCTACCATAGAGGCAAGCTTGTTGAGCAAGAAGGACTTGTAAACCAATTTTTTAAGACAAACCCACATAGGCTAAAACTTGCTTAGTTAAATGTATTTGCTAAATGAACTAAACAAGCCTCAAACCATGCATCCACTTGGCTTAGCAAAGAATGATTTGCTAAACCAAGATTCATGGAACTCATAATGTTTCACTAAGCGAGAACATCTCACTAAGTGGAAACTCATCTTTCTCAAAAACAACTTTGTTCTTCATTCCATGAAGGCTCACTTTAGCGAAAAAAGCTCTCTAAGCAATGACCTAGAAAACTTACCATAGATAGAGATTTTTTGGAACAAAATCCATTTTTATTTGGGTCAACAACACCCAAATCACTGACAATTACCATCAATAACCCTAAAACACCACACATATCCACAATCAATAGACATAATAACCTTTATCAAGTAGAAATCAAAATCCAATCCCTCAGCAAGAGTAAAATTAATCAATTACTTAGTGAAATCACCTAAATTCAATCATCATCACACATACAACACAAAATATCAAGGTTTAAACTTCCCTTACCTCAAAACAACTCCCTAATAGTTAGAAACAAGAAGATAAATGCCCCCAAAGTCAAAATACTAGCTTCCCTCAACTTCTCCACAACAAATCTCTGCTCTTGGTGTCTTCCTTTAACTAACTAAGACTTGAATTTATAGCTTAAGAAGATTGGGGCTTCTAGAAGGATTAAAAAAAATAAAAGGTTTGCTTGCCACTCAAAGCTCTTCTTTCTAACTTTTTCTCTATAGAAAGTTGAGAAATTAACTTACGAAGTTCTTCCTTTTTATTTCTATTTTAATATTAGTCTTTTCTTTTTTAACTCTATTCTCTTATGTTTTTATCATATTATATCTCAACTCTAGAATCCTTTTAGCACTAACCCTCTTCAAGCAATTCAAGTAATATCAAAATACAACATGTAATAACATAAAACAAACATACAAAAACAAGAGTCCTAACCTAACCCTAACATCTTAAGTTTCATAAAATGAGACAAAATTCAATAATTATTACAAATACAATAATAGAATAATCATTTAATATATGGACTAAGATTAATTTTAACTGAAAATTGAAAGATCTAAAACACATTTCATTCTAAAAACTAGTATTTTAGTTGTACAAATTATAAAATTGCCTTTTCTATTAGTTTTTGATTTTATTAAATTATATGTTTTGATAATTTGATGTAGTTGTTGTTTAAATTGTTGAGAAACTTTGGGAATTTAGGAATTCTCATAAGTTTTAGTTGTTTAGGAATTTCTCTTAGTTGGGATTAAGTTTGACCTATAGGAGAAGGTATATAAGATTTTTCTTAAGAAATGAGTCTCATAAGTTCATTTTCTTAAGAAAGTTAAAGAGTCAAAAGAAAAGAACTCTAGAGCCGAATCAAACCATCTTCCCTTTTGACTTAACATATCCCTTCCATTCCTTCCCTTATAATAGTTTTGGTGGTTGACTTATGATTCAATCCCGTAGAGTTGAGAATCTGAGCTACTAGAGTGACCGTGTGGAGTAGTAAGGAGAACTTCGTTTCCTTTGTTTTTCCTTTAATTTTTGTGGGTTTAGAGGTAAAGGAAGCTAGAACTTGAAGTCTTGTTGAATTTTGATGTTGTATGATGATTGATTTCCTTAAATCAGAAACTATATTAATGGATTGTATGATGATTTCCATATTGGTTGTTTTGATGTTTTTTTTTATGAATGTTGAAGAAAGATGAGTGATCCTTAACATAATTCGTTGTATGTTGATAATCTGGTTGGATTCGAATTGTTTATGATGCTTATGATTGTTTTAGTACGTTGCATGTTTGGACTCTTCTAAGTTTCAGGTGGTTTGGGTCAATTTTTTTATTCTATTAACTGCATATTTCATCATCGTGTTGGGCATGACTTCAAGGAGTCAGGCGTGATACATCCAAAGGCTCTCTACCTCACTTTTGTCAGGTGCAAGATTGGTAGTGTCGAGCGTGAGTTAGAGGGAAACTCTCTAACTTGGTCAAATTGGACGTGAATTGAATGACGATAGGCATGTATGCCTTTGAAGCTCTTTGACTTGGTGATGTTGAATTCTAGTTGAGTGGCATCAAGTGTGATAAAGATAAATACTCTGCCTAGATGACGCTCAATGCTAGTGTAGTAATGCTAGGTATGGGCCAGGCAAAGGCTCTTTGCTTGAACGAAGTTGAGCATGGATTTAGCCATGCCAGATGTGATTGCCACAAAGGCTTTCTACCTCATTCATGGTAGGTGTAGGTAGATTGGCGCTAGGCATGGGCAAGGCAAAGACTATTTACCTTAATGCATGATATCGGGCGCGAGGAGAATGACACCGAGCGTGGGTTGCCTAATGAAAACAAGTTGATTTTCTTGACTAAGTGTTGGGTGTGTGTATGATAGTTGAATATCTCATATGTTGTATGTTAATATATGTTACTAGTTCTTTATACATTGATATGTGATAATGTATATAGATGATAAAATTATTGAAAGTTGTAAGTGGAGTTACATAATGTATGGTTGAGGTAGTTGTGTTTAGAATGTTTAAGGCATTAAATTTTGTTATGTTCATTGACTTAAGACTAGAGGAGAGGGTATTTTAAAAGTTAAATATCTCATTGTGAGGATATTGTATTGTGGTATTCTATGAGCTCGGTTGTTAAAAATCCTTCTTAAGAAGCTAACTCTTGAAGTGGATTGTGAAATTTTCTCTAGGACATTAGTTGATGTAGTATGGGGACAAGGTCAATCCATATTATCTATAAGCGACCACAATATAAGGGTTAAGTCGAGCAATAATGATTATAAAATGACCAAATGTTTATCCATATGAAGGCTAGGTCGAGCCATACATGTACAAAGCAACCAAATAAAGTAAGGTACAAGTTCAAGGGTCAAAATCCCCAAGTAAGTACTAAAAAAAGATATAGTATTTGGAAGATAGTCGGTGGGTTAATCCCACCGGAGGCTTAGCTATGCATACTAAGGTCGTGATAAATTCACTCCTAAGTTGTTCTACCTTGACAGGAATATTAGACTTTCATAATTTAAGTGGAAAAATATGAGAGAAACCATATCATTGTAGATTTTTATCCAAATTAGTTGTTGATCTAGTTGATGTAAAAAGATTTCATTGTTAGTTAGCTCGGTAGGGTCAAGTCACTTAAATTGCTCACTTAAGTTGTAAGAGATCTCTTAGTTGAATGTGATGACACATTGAGTTGTTATGTTGTTGCATGTGATTGTAAGTTGAAATCATGTTGTATTGAATAGTTGAATTGCAAGTGGATAATTGTTGGTGTATGCTAAGTTGTTTAAGTTATAATATAAGTAGATAATTATTCTATACTTGTTGATTATTTTGAATTATTAGCTTATCCTTGCATGTTTCTTTGTGATTAGACTACGAGGATCATACTTGGTATAGGAGTAGGACAAAGATAGTTTGGAGGAGGAGTTCGAGTTGAGAGTCATGTTGGATGATAGTGTTCTTTTGTACTACTTTTGTGAAGTAGCTCCTTTGTAATTGTTACTTGACTAGTTGCTTAGGTTTTCATCTTTTGTATTGTATTATTGTGCATGTGTGTATATATATACACAATGTATAGTTATAGTTGCAATCACGTGGAGGGATTTATTTCATTATTACGATTGTTGATGAAATTTTTCATAAGTATATATATTATTACATGTATATCCAGATAATACTTACATGTTAACCTTAGGTATTAATAATTATGTTTTTCATTGCGAGTAACTGAACTGTAAAATAGAGCGACCTAGTAGGTCGTTACACAAATAAATGTTTACTTTATTTAATTAAAATTATTACAAAAAAAATATTTTTGAACATATAATTAAATTTTGTAATAAATAAATATTTATAAATATACATATACATATATATGTTATTTAGATTTATAATAAATAATTTATATTATAATAAAATGTTATTTTAATTATTGATAATTTTAAAAAAAAGTCTTTTAAAAAAATAACTTTTATAAACATTATATTTCAAAATAAATATTCAAATTTATAATATTGGAATAGATAATTATATTACATTATATAAATTTATTTCACGTATATTTGAGATTAAATATTGTTAAACTTATTTTATTTAATAACTTATATTGTACATCAAATTTAAATGATTCAATCGTTAAATTAAAAGTTTTTAATGTATAAATCAAGTATATTATTTTAAAAAAATTAAAATCTATATGATATTTCATTATATAAATCCAAATAAATATATATAATATTTTTATAATTATTCGTCAATTTTAATTAATGAAACAAAATATTAAATAATTTTTAAATTTTTTTTAAAAAAATTATAAAATTAATTTACTCATTAAAAATATTTAATTTAACAATTAAATTGTTAAAATTTGATATAAAATATAAATTATTGAGAGAAATAATAAAACATAATGTGAAATAAATTTTTAATTTAATGTTGTATCTTTCAATTTTTTCAAGACATAACTTGTATCTTTGGAAAGAGGAGAGAATCATGGGAATATTTAACCTTATTGGGAGTAATAAAAATCAAACAAAATTGAATAATTATAAGATGAAAACACATTATAAACCTTTACACTTATTAGCAAATGCAAACAATCTATCATAAATAATGATTAAGAAAAAACTCCCAAAAGGAAGATATCTTGAGAGTTGAGCATTCTTGGTGGAAGAAAAACCACTCCCTAGTGCCTTCAAACAAACCTAATCCATCCATAATAGAAAAAGAAAAGAAGAAAATGATGAAGATCAAAACAAGGAAACTCTTGTTGGTGAAGCATGTCCGAAATTTTGCGATGTAATTATTATTATTATTATGCAAGTGAGTCCCATTTTATTTAATATTATTACATTACAACGTTGGATGAGGATTGGGTGGGGTCTGAATTTTCTGGTAAAGCTTATCCACAACAACAAAAGAGGGGTGGGACCCACCCACGACCCTTCTCACAAATTCAACCTTTTGTTTTATGGTTTAGTTTCTGTTGCTCCCAAACCTTTAATACCAAATACCAAATACCAAATACCAAATAGGAATCCAATAAATAACTATCACCTTTATCTTACATCTCATTAAAGTACCTCTGTCACTGAAATAACACCTTTTCCTCCATTCAAGGCTATTTAACATTTTTTTTTTTAAAGAAAAGTAATCTATTGAATGTACACACAAATATTTATTTTATATAACAATTTTAAAATGTCTAATTGAGAGAGTAAAAAAAGGTAAAAGTCTTTGTCTTTCAAACTATTATTTTAATCTATAAATAGATATAAATCGGTTACTAATATAAAGATCTTTACATTGAGAATATATTAAAATTATGCTTAAATATGTTTTTATCCTTATAGTTTTTCCAATGTGTAATAATGATTTCACAAAAAAATTATCATAAATTTGATTTTTTTAATTTTTAAAATTAAAATTATTTAAAATTAAACAAAAAAATATTGATATGTTGATTAGTAACACTACCTAGCAGTCCATTTACAATCTTTCAAAACAACTTTATTCCTAATTTTTAATATTATTATTTTTAAGTGACTAATTAACTTAAGATAATACCATTATACCACTTATGTTGTCAATTTTTATTTAATTTTAAACGACATTTTAATAGTTTATCAATATTAATCATTTTTAAAAATTAAGAAGACTAAGTTTAAAATAAAAGAATTAGAAAATCAAAATTACACATTTATAAAACCCAACGTGAATTAGCCCTTAAAACTAAACTCATTTTAACGCAATGTAAATTTAAAATTATTTTAAATTATTATTTAATGGTGCATTATCTTTTTATTAGAGTAACATTGAGGTAATGATGATGAGAGTTAAAATGTTGCATTAACAGGACACCATATAAGTGGATAACTTGATCACAAAATTTACCATTAAAAAACATTATCCCTATGTTATCTATCATTTACGTTGTACTATAGTTTTAGGAGGACCATATTACAACTGTCTTTTTCATATATTATTTTTTTTTTTAATGAGGAAGGAGAATGTGATAGGAACATGGGAGAGAGTGAAAGTTATCACAATACACGTCATTTGTAACACGTGTTGGTGGTGGGGAGTCACCATCACTAATTCACCAACACCTAACACCTCTTGTTGGTGGTTAACCTACACCCACTGTTTCAACTTTCAACCCTAAATACCACACTCTATTACAATACCCAATTATTTTCAAAACTCAAATTTTCATTTCCAGTTTTTAATTAAATCAATTTCTCAATAATAACAAAATAAATCGGATGACCCATTGGTTAATTTTTTATTTAGTTTCTTCAGATGTTTAAATTCTTTGAAATTTTAAAATTACAAAAGGATGACATGGAGATTCTTTTTTTTTTTTTTTTTTTTTTTTATATAATGAAATGTGAATATAAGAATGTTGGTTTTTTCCAATCGCTTTCAATCTTCTGCTTCGGAATATACTTTTTGTTTTCTTCTTTTGTTAGATTTTATTTTATCACGACCACTAATTTTATCTGCACCGTGTAGGAAAATTACGGTCCCAGCTGTTACAAAAAATTGAAGTTCAAGTACAGGTCCAGCCCAAATCAGTTCACAGTTTAAAGCCCAAACTCAGGCCACCTCAAGTTTTGGAAGCCCAACCTCAGATTTTAACGTCTTTATTTCTCGTAAATTAGTAATTAATTATGTTTTTTTTTAAGGAAATAATTAATTAAGTTACTTGTACGATATACGAGATTATTTATATTTAATATTAACTATGATTAAATTTATGCTTAATAAATAAAAATTTAAATATTTTTTAGAAAATAGTATCAAGAAATATTTATAATACAAATATTTTATCTATATTATTTTAGTGTAAAAAATCTTAAATATTTATAAAATGAAGATTCATTTTTAAAAAAAATTAATTTTTGTATGCTAGTTTTTTTCTTTTTGAAATGTATTACTCACTTGTGTAAGGTTTAATTATTAATGCCAATAATATAAATCTTAATTCACAGTTTTTATTTTTTAGAGTCCGTTTGAACAAATAACTAATTTAAGATTTTATTTAATGAGTTCTTATGTTATAAGTACTTAAAATCCTTAAATTGTTACATTTTGAGATACATATGAACAAAGACTTATACAAATTTAAAGTGTTTGAATATATTATTATTTAAGTACTTATAAGATATTATCTATTTTTAAAAATTAAAAAATTATAAATTAAATTTTAATTGAAAATAAAATAAAAAAGACTTAAAATGCCTTTGTTCCCTACAACATTAATTTGTTTTGATTTTTTTCTTGTAAATTTTTTTCTTTACTTTTCATCTTTCTAAAATTAAATTTATTGTTTTAAGTTCCTAATTTTTGTGTGATCATTAAAACATTTAAAAGGTTAAGTGAACATCTTAAGTATTACATATAATTTTCAGTGATATCATGTCAGTGTTTGATATCTCTAAAATTTCATATAGATCATTAAAATAATTATTATTTATCTGTCTTAAAATAACTGTTAGAGACAAAAAAAGTGACTTTAAATTTTACTAGGATGAAAATAAAAAAAATATTTTATTAGGACCAAAATAAAATTTATTTATTTTAGGAGGATCAAGAACAATGTTTTCAAATTTTAGAAGAATGGAAAACAAAGATAAAAAATTACAAGAATCAAAATCATAACTCTCTAATTTTACAAGGACTAAAAATATATTTAAACCAAATAAAAATATAAAAAAAATAACTGAATAATTTTTAAAAATGATATTACACATCACAATATATTAAAAATAATATAAATTTATTAGTCACCATTCACATGATTTTAGTTTATAAAAAAATAAAATTATTAAAAAAAAGAGAGAAATCAATATTATATATAACCATTATTAAAGATTAAGAACCATAAATTTTCAAAATTAAAAACTAATTCTATATATTTTATAAAATTATGATTAAAAAAATTATTGTATTAACAACAAAATTATCTCAGATGTGTTATTTTAGATATAAAAAAAAAGTTACAAGTTCTTTTATTATGGGAGAATGTATATTTTGGAAGAAAGAGATAAAAAATGGAGAAAAAAACAAAGAAAAACAAATTTTTTTGAAGAGAGAAACGAAATCTTTAAAGGGTGTAATAAGGGACGGATACACATGTATCCTACTGGGGCATTTGCCCCTACTAACATTTTTTATATTTTATTAATTTATATATATATATACATATATATTATATTAAGATTTAAATATGTTTTTATTCTCTCAATTTTAAAATTATTGTTCTTAATTTCTATAATTTTTAAAAATATCTTTTTAGTCTCTCAAGTCATCAATAACATATATAAAAGTGACATATTAAAATAGTAATGTAGCTTTAATTAGATTTGATGTGATGTTTTAACGGAAAAAGATGTCAATAAATAGATTTTAGGCAATAATGTTTGATAGATTTCTCAACAAAATTTGAGTATAAAAATTAAAACAAGATTTTTTAAAATTACAAGGATTAAAAAGACCTATTTTTAATTTGAGGGACTAAAGACAAATTTACTTTAAATTTGAGATATTAAAAACATATTTAAATCTATTATAAATTTATAATAATATACTCACACTTGTATGTTAAAAACTAAGTGCTCCCACTCTTTTCTATATTTTTATTTTATTAAAAAATCAAAGTTAATATATTAAGTTTTTGAAAAAAAAATAAATTTTAAAATAAGTGTCATGTTAGTTTTTTAATATAATATTAATTATCTTCTTTTTTTTTCATTTATACCTTTCATAATATTTTTTAGAAAGTGAACATTGTATTGCATTGTTTATAGTAAATAAGATTAATTATAAGTTTTTTATTTATAATTTGTATGCAACAACCTAAATTGATATTTATTATAAAATAAAGGAGTACTAGTTATAGTTAAATCAAGTCAGTAAAAGAATTAAGGAATGATGATTGACCTGAATTCATATTATATTATTTTTAAAATGAAAAAAAGGTCAAAATTTTGATAAGAGATATAGAAAGAGATATTTTTGAAAGTATTAAAAATGAGAAAATTATTCAATATTTTTAAAATATAAAATCTCATAGAGAACAATTTAATATAAATTTATATATTTAATACTACAAATTTATGTATAAATATTGCCTCCACTACTTAAAATTTATGATCCGTCACTTAGAGTAATGAAAATGAATATAAAACTTATTTTTAGTGAAAAATAAAATATAAAAAATAAAAAATAAAAAAATATTTAATATGACAAAATTCAAACTTAAATATTTCTCATAAGCTAAATAATAAATTATACCATACAACTTACTAAAATAAATTCAAAACATCTTATTATTTTATAAGTTTATATAAATTCTTTCAAAAGTACTTATGAAATAAAATAAGTATAAATAAAACATTTATAATCTCCTTCAAATGAAGTACTTTTTGTTATATATATATATATATATATATATATATATATATATATATATATATATATATATATATATATATATATATATATATATATATATATATATGGAAGTTGTTACGATACTCTCAAAGATCAAGAAATTTCAATATTCTTTTATGTAAATTCATAAAAAGATCTAAAAAAAATTAATTTAATTATAAAATAAATAATTTAAATTATATTTATAAAATAAAAAGTAAGATAAAATTATAGAGATTAAAATTATAAAATTTCAATAATATTATAAAACATTAAAAAAGAAAAAAATTAATAAATAGTAGAAATAAAAAATTATTAAAATTACAATATAAAAATTCAAAAATTTAAGACAAAAAGACAAAAATATACTTAAAAAATAATTCAAATTAAAATATAAAAATTCAAATATTTTAAATGAAAAGATAAAAATATACTTAAAAATTATTAAAATTAAACTATTTAAATATATAATAATATTATTACAAATAAAATTAGAATATATAAAATAAAAATAAAATGACTAAATAATTTAAAAATTAAAAAAATAAAATATCATAAATAATATTTAAATAAATTATTAATATAAAATATAAAATAAAATTATAATTATCGGTACCCTCTCGAATAATGTAGGTACTATAATATTTCTCTTTCTCTCTCTGTATATATATATATATTTATATATGTTAATTAGGCTTTTAGCTTATGACTTCACTGTAAAAAAATTGGCTTCACTTCTAATAACTCCTTGTTTATTTGAAAAAAAAAAAAAACCTTGATTATCTTGATTCCGCATTTACTCCTTGATCCCAAGCAATAAACATAAAAATTTCATACATAATGGTGTCCAAAATCTTTACAGATATTTAATATACTAACAACATCAAGCATATCAATATCATATATATTCGAGCAATGCGTCCACTTAGTCCCATTCACAGGCAAGTTTACCATTTTTTTTTCCTTTTAACGAGGTTACGTGCGCTAAAAACGTCATTCAAAACACACAAGGTTTTGTACCTCTCTCCACCAAGAAGTTCGACGTAAACTTGAATAAATGATGGAAGAAACACCGCAATGATCAAATCAGGGTCAACCAAAGGTTTAGGCCTTAGGGTTAAGTGAGTTATTTTCTTCTTTGCTTTATAGATCTATACTTCATTAACCAAGTTTAAATAATTGTTTAATTTTTCTCCCAACTGAAAAATGACATCATTTGGTATTTCCTGCTTGACAGATTTGCCGTTTAACTTGCAGGGACTAATGTGATAAACAGTTTTAGTAAGCTAACGGAACTAAAATGAATTTTTATGAGTTAGGAATTTTTAATTTAAATCTTACAAAGTCCGAGAATGGTGATTTACTCCACCTAACAAATCTAGTTGATATGAAAACAACGAATTTTGAGATGAAAATTTTACTGATGCAAGGGAAATTACATACCTTGTCAGCCGTAGAAATTTCCCCTACCTTGTTCGCTTCGGGAACCATCTCAGGTAATTACCTAAATGGTCATGTACACTTTGCATAAGAATGATCGAGGGATCTCAATGACCTAGCCGTTGCACCGTAACAATATTGCAAGAGAAATATTACCGCATAAATTCAACCTTGTATTACGCATTCCAATGATCGAAATTAAAGCGATCTCATACAGAAATGCTGCAAAGTCAAAAGAATATAATGGATACTCTGTATAGCTTTTCCCGATTGTATAAAGCTAGTTGAATGCATTACTATACTGAATATAAAGGTAGCATATACTTATTTGCTTGAGCAAACAGGCACAAACATTTTTATCTGCATTTTTTTTTCCTTTCATTATTTAAAATATAAGTATACATCTAACAAGAGGGATACGGACATTAAGAAGATGAATATAATGATATAAAAAATAAGAATTCCAATTTTCTGTAACTCCTTTTCACGGATTCGACTTCTATATATATAAAGTGGTAATCTCAATTGCAATTCCCTGTCCAGGCCAGTGATTGAATATCGATCTTTGGTTAAGGAACACAAATGAGTGACAAACCACTTGTACTATCGTACTTTGCTCTATGACATTTCAATTTAAGGTATCCTAAAGACTTCTATGATTCAAAAGGCAAACCGTGAAAAGTAATGCCTGCATATGATTTTGAATGCAGGTTTAAATCAATTTCACGAAACCAATGATTCTACTATAAGTTAGGGTATATGCCATGCCACCCGTGTCCAATTGTCCATTTTAAAAGTAGGACAACTGGATAGAAAATGAATCAGTTTAGCACCTCCTAATAATATTCGCAACGTTCATGCCGATGTCTTTTTTAGTTTGTTCGCACACGGGGAGATCTCCAATGTACATGTCAAAGAAAGCCCCTGCAAGTTAAAACTTTAGGTCATGAGTTCAGTTTCATACTCTAGAGTCTAGACAAAACAAATACAGAAACTCGAGTAGGTGCAATGCAAGCACATATGTTTGAACATGACTTACGACACAAATCTTTGCTGTGGACACTTCCTATCTGATTGCCACTAACTGTACAGGTAAAACGAAAACTCAGTTCAAACATCAGAGAGAAGACAGACAAAAAGAATGAGTTTAATCCCGTCTACCCCAAGGCAAACAGCATAAACATGGTATCAAAGGTCTAATGCGTGTTGACAAATATTACTCACTATTAGTGATCAGACGTCCATCAACTGTTCGTTTGAACTCAATTACTGTACCCTGCAACATTGCAATACATCTAATGTAACTCTGACACCATTAATGATTTTAGTATAGCATAAAAAAAACATTGATAAATTATTTACCAAAGGTATGGAGATATTCTCCGTGAAGAATGAACCAAATGTCCTTAGGCAATCAAAGTCCGTGGATGGATTTGTCTGACCAAATTTGAGGTTCACGGATGTTAGAAATAAAATTAGAACTAATTCAATGTAGAAGTACCAAAAAATCATTTTCAAGGAGGCAGAGTACCTTTACTAATCTAGCTCGTAGTGATTTTTCAAAAGCACTGCAACCAAGAATACCAAAATAAAACAAAATCAGTTGCCTGTTGCTTTGCCATTATAATTTTATAATTATAATCAGTTATATGCCTAATATCTTTATTAGAGGCAGCACCAGCAAGACTGCATTAGATGAGCATCAGACCGGCTCTTTTATAAATTTCATCCAATTGTTCCAAAAATCACTCAAAAATCTAAATCATGTTCTAATTCAAACAAAGTTCAGCAAAATCTTGGTGGGATAAATAAAAACTTCTCAATATTAGTACATCCAGATTTGTAAAATCGCAAGATGCAAAACTGAGCACAATTATTTTGACTTAAGAAACATGCTAAAATATTGTTTGAAGACAAAACAGCACGTAAGACTAACTATATTTTAACAGGAAAAAAAATAAAGTTTATCAGACACAAAAGGAATAAAGAACAAGTAGGAGAGGATAAGATATCTTCTAAAAGAATTAAACGAATGCCAAATCAAATTGTTAAAAAATATATAATTTAAAAATTGCACAACTTAAAAAAATAAAATTATTACTTACTCTTTCACGCTGTTAATTTTCATACCCCTGCAATTTACAACAAGCCTGACAGTCATATTGATATCCTCCCTGCAATGGTAGAAAGCACAACAATTCCATCAAAATTAAGATTAAATACCATAAACATCAAATCAATCAAACTGCTTATTTAAGTTTGAAAAGCTCAGAAGTAAATAATATTTATCCAAATCCAGCTGGAGGATATCCAATTGATTAACTCGACTTAGACTTTTATATCTATACCATATAATATATATATATATATATATATATATATATATATATATATATATATATCATATCATATCATATCATATCATATCATATCGTCATTATCATTATCATTATATTATTATATATATAAAAGGAATACCTTTTTTATTAACTACTTTTTTGGTCTCCAATTTTTCTGGAAAATTATACTCTTGATTAATAATTTTACACATAACAATTACCTCTCAACTGAACCTACGCACTTCACTCTTAAAAAACTGCTCCACTGGAGTGGGTGACTACTTATATATAAATAAACCACCCACTATTATTTAACCTCTATTATTTCTATTTTTATTTTTTAAACAAAATACATAAATGCACAAAGTACCTCTTCCACCCTTAATTACTTATAATGTTCCGTAGAACTCCACCAACTTTCACATGTACTTTATAATAATCAATGTGATTAATTGTCATCACCAATACCAGAAATCTTTCCCTCAAAATTTTACAGATTTATTAAAAAAAGTGTTTGAGACCTGAGAAGATCCTTGTAGAAGTCATCACGGTTATTCAGTTCATCGGCAGAAATTGATGCGTATTTTGGCCCCAATTTCTCACAGAGAGAGAATGGATGAACATCTGTTAAAGATCAATAAATTGTTAATAATGATTCTATATGGGCATCTGAAAAAGGAGTGACTCGATAAATGGGCACTTTTGCTAATAGTATTACACAAGAAGCATCAACAACGATTCTTGCTCTCTTCCAAAAGAGAAAATAATTCAGTAAACAAGAAAACTTACAAAATCCAAAAGCATAGACCTTCAGTGACTTGATTTTAACAATTGTCATGGTTCGGGATCCTGTTCCAACCAGGACCTGAAGCAGATTTAATTAATCAGTTTATGTAAAAACATAAGGTAAATATGGCATCTCAAACAAATCATGAGGTAATATAGGCTCATAAATTCAATTCAAAGGGAATCGGAAAGTGGAAACTAATACAAGTTACCAGATCACACAACTGATGATTCATGGATCACTACAAATAATGCAAGGAATTAAGAAATAATTTTACACTTCTCATGCACCCAATTACCTGTCCCATCCATAAGTCACCACATATGGTTCGTGGTTGAGTTTGACTAACTGGAAATTAGTTGGTTGGTAGCCAGTTATTACCATAATAATAAGTCGTAAGCTAAATTTCAGTTTCTTCTCACAATTCTCTCTCTCAGCAACCATGTTTTCCAACATGGAAGTATAGCGGTGTCATCTTCATCATTTTCTTTTCTACTTTCTACATTTTTTATTTCCTCAAAATATGTATCCAAATTTTCCCTTCATTTTCCCTCAGACTCTTCCATCAAATCAATTTTAATAATTCTCAAAATTCTAGTTCAATTTTTATCCTTTTTTCTGAATCATTAATTGCTTTTGGGATTGTTTAGCATCACAATATGATCTGATTGGTGTCCCACGGAGTCCAAATGTCAACTGATTGGTGACCAGTGATAACTCTAACAATAACCCTAGTGTGAAACTCATTTCAAATTAAAACTCAGTTCTTTTTCACTTACGTTAATTCTAGCATGATTCATTTTGCTTGGGAAGTAAACCATTGAGATACAGGAATACCCTAAAGAAAGGTCTAAGACTTTTTGAAGTTATGAACTTCAATTAATACAAAAAAAATCACCATTAAATTTTAGATTTTCTCTCTGGTTAACCAATTCCGATTACAGCATAAATAGTTGTATTTTGCAGTTAGTGTTTTTTGTTTTATTAATATATATATATATATATATATATATATATATATATATATATATGTATGTATATATGTATGTATTGTTCATCCAAAGTTGCAATGCTAGAAACACATCCTCCAGCTGGGAGGTACTATCACATGGCTCGTTGGTTGAGTTTGGTTAGTTAGATGATGGTGATTAAGTTAAATGATTAGTTATTTCTCTACTTGAATATAGGTCACTTTGTGCCCTCCATCGTAAACACTTTCCTCCTTCATTGAATTTTATTTTCTTCTCTCATCTTTCTTCCCTGAATTTTTCTCCTATCCACCACTTATCCAGTACTGCTAGCTATTTCTACAAGAATTTACAAAATGAGTGCCTCTACACAATTCAAAGATGCTTCAACACAATTACATTCACGCAAGAAGCACTGACACACAAAAGAACCTTGACAATGAAGGTGCATAAGGTGTTGGACAATGCCTCTAGAATTTCTCCAGGAAATGTGCTATCATGTGGGATGGAAGACTTTTTAGGAGAGGAGCAACTCCACTAAGTCTTTAGCATCTTTATAAGTGGTCCTTGTTGGGTGTCGGGTATATGTACCCTTAGGCTTGAAAAATAAGAGAAGAATAATTTTATCCAAACTTAATGCCCCTATACTTAGCAAAGGACTTGCATTTGCATCTTGCAAATACAACTCCCAACCATGCCAGGTTAAGAAGCCTAAACAAATAGACTTGGAAGGCACCACCTTGGCCATTATAATCCTCTTATATATACATACCCCTTCTAAACTGTAAACACACACTTAACAACCCAACACCAAGAAGAAAGCCATGGCCACTTTGGACCCTGTCCCTCAAACCTTTATTTAAATCTTCTACTTTCTTCATGTCATTCCCTCTTATAAGTATTTTCAGGAACAACCTTCCACAAAACATTGGAATCTTCGGTTCTTCACTACAAAAATTTGGTGCTCATTACTATTCCATAGACATGGATCTTCAAATTTTAGGCTCCTAAGCTATCCTACCAAACATTTCCATTGGTTGCCTCAACTGTTCTTTCTACCACCCAGTAGAAACTATATTCTCTATATATGTGTACATCTTCTTGCTCCATGGTAACTCACGCCAGCAAACTAGTTAGCTAAATTTCTAATCAACTATGTATTTGACAACAAGCTTTAACTACATGACATCAATAATGCGAAGAATCTGGCAACAGAATCTTAAATAAAACTTAAAAACAGTTGCATGGAGCACAGGAATCAAGCATACAAAGAGCAGAAGGCCAAATAAAACAGAAAATAATTTTGCAAACAGAATATTAACCTCAAAGTTGAATCCGTAACTTTTCTCCCCAGCAAATATATTGTCTAGAACCAAAGGAAATTCAATGCCAGTTTTAGGCTCCACCGCAGGTTTTGTCTGGCTCAACTCGATAAACGATAGGAACGGACATCCTTGGCCTTCAACCTCCTTAGACATTTGGTCAATGGCTCCATACATTTTCACATCAGGATTCTGCAACGGGCTACCTAGTACATTTGATGACCTATATGTAAAATTAATAATAATAAAAAAAATTACTTAAATGTCCCAAAATCAGAAAATGACATAAAAACCAAATCAAGGCTTAAATTGGTGAAAAAAGACAAAATGTAAGGGAATGCAAATGGAATGTCACCCCACCAATTACCATGTTTCAAAATTCTCAAAGTTGAAAGGAACACAATGGAACATGATAGACTCTTTTACTTTCCATTCCTCCAACACTCTTATTTTTCTCTCCCCATTTTAGGGATATGCATATATTATTTTTTGTATAAACTATAGACATCCACCATTAGAGACAATCTTGTTCAAGCCGAGTAAAACATTATAGATAACAAAACTCTCCATCTGAATAATTAATACAACTGCTCGAACTCAACACCAATGATATATTACTTGAGTTTAATTTTCATGCACAATCACCATCATCAAGACATCAACTAATCAGAAATCATTGAGGAATAACTTTTAATGCAATTACTCTAAAAGTTATCAAGCTTCCAACAATGTGTGATTGGATTCGCGTCAGTGCATCCTAGTTAGTTTCTAATTTTACTCCATTATATTCTATTCAATTCAACCGACCTTTCTCATCATTAGACATAAAAAAATATCCCAAAAAACTCAATGAAATCAACATCTTAGTTTCCAAGTGCGACATACAAGTTTTGAAACGGCGGCACCAACGCAGCAGCGAGCGACAGAACGGGAAACGACTTAAACCTCTCGACCTCTCTCCAAATCACCCGCACCGCCAAACTCGAAATCTTCCCCAACCGCAGAGGCGAACGCGACTTCCTCTTCGGCCCTACCGGAAACCCGAACACGCGCACATTCGACGACACAGCCTTAAGCTGCACGGTACCAAACGAAGTAGTAGGAGGAGGAGGAGAACCGCGCAAGGAGCGCGCGACATTGGAACCGGACGCGCGCGAGAGCCACATGAGCAACGCGCCGGCGAATCGCGACACGTGTCCGAACGCCTCCTCGAGCGCGAAGCTTCTGGAATTGTCCAGGAGCGAATGCAGGAAGTGCGAGCCGGCGAAAGTGCGGTGCACGAAGGGATCCAAATAGGAGAAGGCGTCGGGATCGGAATACAGCGACGGTAGCCAAATCCAATCGTTACTCATCACGCGATCGGTGGTTTTTCCTTTGTTTCAGCTTCGAGCGAAAGGAAAACGAGGGAATGAGAAAGCGGAAGGGAGAAGAAGAGAACGAGTAAGGTCTTGTTTGGTTTCGGGTCCAAGGATTTATTGCGATGCGATTGGGCTTTTGGCGTTGTCGTTGCGATGGAAAGGTGAGAATTGAGAAAGAAAGGAAAAGGGAATTGGAGAATATGCTTTGGAGTTTGGACAGGGAAATAGAAGAAGTCAAGGGGGATTCAAAGCAATACTTTGTGGGCAAATTTGGAAAACTGGAAAAGTGGAAAAGTGTTTTGGGTCGCGCCGCCTGCGTTTTAGTGTTCAGGAGGTTGAATGACCCCACCGTTTTGGGCTATGAGAACGCGTGAATGACGTTTATGACCTTTGGAATCTTTTTCAATCACGTGAAGTGAATGGTCTATTAACGGCGTCGGTTGAGGTCGGTTGGTACTTGCTTCTTTCTAGATACTTTCTGGAAATACTTATTGTGCTTTTTTTTTTCTTTAATTAGACAGATGTGACTTATATCTAATTTCTGTTTTGAAAATTTTAAATTGGGAGAGAATAATTATAAGTGGGTTTACTTGAACAAAATAGGTGATCCATTAGGAAATTTTTTTATAAGATTGATAAATAATGTTTTCTATAGTAAAAATAGATGATACCAACCCATTATATATATCATTCATGTAAGAATAGATCATAGTAATTTATAACTATATTATTTATTAGATTTGAATGATATGATAAAATCAACAATTTAAATTAAATTAATTTTGTTTGTTTTTAATAATCAAATCAAATTTGAATAAAATCAAGTAAATCTATAATATTATATTCATGTAATTATATAATTTATTACCATATTTATATTCATTAGTGTGTTCGTTGGTTTGGATGATATGATAAAATTAATAATTTAAATTAAATTAATTAAATTTGTTTGATTTTTTCTTAATTGAATTAAATTTGAACAAAATCAAATAAATCTTATTTTAATTTATTCAGATCACATATTTGTATTTTACAGATTTAATGATTTGAGAATCAAAATAATTAAAATTATTATTATTATTATTTTAATTATTATAATTAATATCTTAATATTATTTTATAATATTACGATTTTATTAATAATACTATACTACACTAACAATTTGACCGAATTGCAATAGTTCTTTTATAATATTAATATATTTTATAATATTATTATTTTATTAATTATTCAACACTTAATTTAAAATATTAAAATACTTTAATTTCAAATATTAGAGTGTTATATTATACTTTGTTTAACTATTTTAATTTCATATTTTTTACATTACTTTTTTTTGCTTATACTTGAATGTTATTTACACTCTTTTAATAATAAAATTTTATTAAGTCTTAGGATGAAATAATGTATATATTATGTTTTAAAAAATAAAATATTTTTTCAAGAAGATCGATTAATCCAAACTAAATTTTGGTTTTGTTTAAATCAATTTTTTTTTTTTTTTACAAATCCAATTCAAACCAAACTAATCAAAACCTTAAATCCTAAATCTTAAACATTACATTAATATATTTGTTGGTATTTAGAAAAATATAACATTTTCTTATAACAGTTGAAACCTAAAACCTTTCATATACTATTCTAACCCCACCACTAAACATGCTAATAGTTCTTATACATTTAATTTAAATGTACTAGTTAAAAGATTAAGATGATGAACATCCTTTTTTTATATATATATATAATAAATTAGAATGTACTGATTAAAAGGAAGTAAAAAAAAGACTAAGATGATAAGCACATTTTTAGAAGAAAAAAAATCACTCTGAACCTTGTTCATATGCCAATTAATATTTTTTTCAAGTTAAGACTAGTAATTAATAAATAGATAAAAGATAATAATTTTACAAAATTTCATTCATTTTCTATGTTGTAAACAATGCAATACCAATAATAATTTTATAAATGAAAAACAATAATTAATATTATATTAAAAATTAAAATAATACTTATTTGGAAACTTATATTTTTCTCTTATACAACGAAAGAAGTTATAAAAGTATGAAGCGAATACTTATTTGGATTCCATAACATACCCCTAAAAAAGGAAGAAAAAAAATTGCATTTTAAGATAAAATGAAATAGACTTCTTCCCATCATAAACCATTTCCGTTTGTATTAGGAAACAAAAGTTCAGCACGGAAGCACAAGTCCATAATAGCCAACGGTAATGATTCCAAAACAAAACGTGTACATGTAAATAATATGTTAAAAACACTCTAGTATCAGTATTCAAAGCAAATGAATATAGGTTTGAATTCAGAACAAAGCATGCATATGACACATGGCACGTCTCCAAATTATTTACACGTGTGCATGCACACCAACACAGCACCACTGAGACAAAATATAATCACTAACATGAAATATGAAATATATCATATGATTAGTGACTTTCAATCTATAAAAACATTATCACAAATCATGATATGAAATCTCGAAACTTGAGTAACAAATTTGCCCTTTGAAGATGGATGTGGAGATTAACCACAAGAGAGGGTCTTCTTCTCCACCCACTCATTCAACAAGATTTAACTTGAAATAAAAATCAACAAATCGATTTAATATGTAGTAGTAGTATACCTGACCCCCAGTATACCCAAAATCTGATCACCTCTTCAATGTAAAAATATTGTTATCCCTTTTATAACATATGGTTCATAACATGCCAGCCTCTAAGAGATTTCTTCGCCTCAATGTCTCATCAACAAGCTTGAAAGTCTTCTTCACTACCTTCTGATCAAGAGCAGTGGTCCGGTAGATCTTAAAGACTCGGTCTACGCGATCCGGTGCAGTGCTCTGGAAATATGATTCCTCAAATTTTTTCTTTACAAACCTGAAAAATGAAAAATAGATTATCCAAGTGAATTAATTGTGTTGGTTATGAGAAATCAATCAAGTACTTGGAATTTCAACTTTATAGTAATGGACGGATCATTTGGATTGAAAAGACATTCAGTTTTTACATGTTAATTTTACATTTATTTAAAAATGTCACCTTATTTTCAATTTTCTTTCCTCTTTTCAAAAGTTTGTATAAGAATTAATGAAAACAATAAAAAGTTGTTTTCAATGTTCCTATACAAATTTCTCAAATCAAACTTGCTTACTATGTTATAAACATGCATCAACATATGTTTTCTGATGGGAACACAACCAAGATTCTTCTGGCTTGTTATGCAAATAGAAACAGTTATATAGAACAAAGCAAGAATATGTCTGAATTTGGAAGGCCTCTATTGGCCAGGATCAACTATTTTTCCCTTCAGCAGGGTCCTTTATTCTATTATATGTCTCAGCAATATAAAGAAGTTGCTTACTCATATGCATGCTCAATCTCTTGTTTCCCTGTTGAAACCGGTTGGTAATCTTTGAACCACTCACATACATTAAGTGGAACCTGCACAATGAAAATACATTAGACTGAAATTATGATAACCTCTTTAGCAAGGATAAAATGTACAATATTAAGATGGTTCTTACTTTCAGGATCTTCTTCTCAAATATGTCAAACTTGTTTAAGAATAACATGAAGGATGTTTTCTGTGTATGGAAAAGAGAAGGACATTATTATTTTCTGAGATGAGAAGAAATCTTAACTGTGAAAAATATAAAGCTTTCAGAAGCAGGTATCTTATAACAGAACCAGAGAAAGAAAAAGCTGACATAAGAATTTTTCACATAATTGTAGTCGAAGTTAAAGTTAATAAAGACTATAAAAAATAAACCTCAAAACACGGTTGCTTCAGGACCCACTCGAAAAGTTCCTTAGTCTCCATCATTCTGTTTCTGTTTTCATCCTCAAAAAGTGTTTGATCATACCTGAAGGCAAGTGTGATTCAATACAATTTTAGCTTCGAACATTTTATAATTATGACGCTCTCTTGCCAGCAACATTGAAAGGATACAAGAGTTAATTAATCCACTCAAATGTCCTAGCACAACAATATTTATGTATTCCAACATTTTCATTATTATTAGTAACTAAACTAAACATACACAGCGGCAAGACTACAAGGAGCTCAACCTTCACTTTTGAGTAAAACCTGTATAAAATTAACTGCTGAAGAAGTGAAAAACAGAAAGTAATAATATCCAATAGTATCTAACAATATATGATCCATCTTCCTGCCCCCCCTCAAACAAAAACTTCAACTAGACATTGTATGTTTAAACTTTTGATTTGGTATGAAATAAAATCAAAGCACATCTATATGCAAAAACTTCATAAACGTATTTGAGACTTAACATCATATTAAAATAGAGTCAAATAGTAGACCATACTCGCTAATTGCAGCACAGAATATTACAGCCGACACTCCTTCAAACAAATGGATCCATTTCCTCCTCTCATTTCTCTGTCCGCCAACATCAAAGAGTCTATAGACTTCACCACTTTTCTTATTTTCCCCAACAGGGCTGTCAAAATAGCAAAGACAAACCAATATATGTTGAGTAGTTCAACTCTATATTCATGATCAAGAAAAACGTAAAGTGACAATAGACATATCAAGTAACAAGAGCACAATAAAAAAAGGTGGCTTGATATCAAAGTCAATCACTCACATACAACTACGACAAGCATGACAAATATCATTTAGAAAAAAAGTAATGCAACCAATTCTTTATTGCTTTTAACTATTTATCATGTAGTCAGGATAACAATAAAAGAATAACATAGAATCATAAACAATGAAGACCAATTACAGCAATTAAATGTGAGGACAATGCAAGAATGACAATTGTTAAAAGATTAGAGGTTTGGGATTAGGAAAGAAATGAGAGTTAGTTGCAACAGCTAAAAGTAATAGATTGAAAATATAATTAATGTTATACATCATCTTAACTTAATACTTATATTAAGACTAAGAATTAGGTTGAATACTAGCACTACTAGTACAGCTCGAAGCTCACTAACAATAATCTAAAACCTATACATATCAAGATAGTTTAGATAACTGCAAATATTATAATATTTCTTAACACTAGCCATGAAGCTAAACCTTAAAGAACACCAACCCCTCATGTCAACGAATGTAGGGTATTCATGTTCCCGTGAACAATAGAACCTTCAATTCAATACAAAACTCAATAACCTTCACTGGAAACTTAAGATAGATCCAAACAACCAGACAGAAGAGAAGAAACTACAACCTATTTTAACAAGAAGTCATCACTAAGAAGAGAAGAAAAACTCAACAGTAGCAAATCATAAACCATTGAAACACATCATGTAAAAAAAAAAGCAAAGCTCAACCATTCCTTTGTTGTCAAACTTCTAACTCATAAATTCAACTTAGAACCATAGAAGTTTGCCATCCAGGTACAAAGATCTAGTTAACTTACATTACAAATCATTTCTAGAGAGTGTTGTGAATATCATAGATATTTAGCAGGTCAAAAAAATGGTGTTTGTTTCTCTGTTTCCTTATTATTGTTATTTCCTTTTTTATACATAGCCATTTACCCTATAAAGGAAATTAATGAACGTACAAAATATACAATTAATACAAAATCATTTCATTTAAACTTGGTATTAGAGACCCTGATCTTGGGAGTGTTGTTTCCATTGCTCCACTCTTGCCGGCTATTATCGTCACCCTCTTTGCCACTGTCGCCTTCCAAACCCAATGATCAGGTCAACCATGACACAGGAAGTTTCTAGGTAAGTCTCCAACCCGCATGTTATCACTCTTCCTAATGCATGTAGGCCACTCTATATGATTGACTATGATACCATGCACCAGTTGAACCTGTCCAGATAGGCTAGTTGGAGCCTTCCCAGTTAATTCTAGGGGGTGGGGTCACCCAAATCCATGCAGTGTGTCCTAGATCTACATAAACTTCCACCACTTTTTCTTGTTTGCTGTGCTTTTGAGATTGTTTCGAAGCATATGGATTCTTAATTTTTGGGCAACAAACCACACAAACTTTATAACATACACCAAAACACTTGAGAAGCAACTTACAATTGCTAATGAAGACCATGTCCCTATTATTGGATCTGGCAACATCCAACTCCAATCATCTCTATCCCTATACAATGTTCTTCATTTCCATAAATTAGCTAATAATCTCATTTTCATACATAGGTTCCCTCAATACCTGAATTGCTTCGTAACCATTTTCATTGAGTCACTCAAGACCTTGCCTCAAGAAAGACAATTTTAGTTGTTAAAAACAAGTGGGTTTTACTTCTTGCAACATAAGAAGATTGATGATAGTATTAGAATAAAGGAGATGTCTTCAACTCAACAAGCAATCTCAAACATTTGGGCTGCTTCACAAATTTGGCTTCACCATAAGCATTTTGGACAGTCTGTTAAATTTACTTAAATATACATTTTCGCATTTGTTTTCAAAGGAATCTATTAAGTTCTTCAATTGTGATATTTGTCATGTATTAAGCACCATCATGCATCTTTTTTACCTAGTAATAATAAATGGTCGTTCCTTTTGATCTTGCCCATTTTAACTTATGGGACTTGTTAATAAATCTTATTCTAGGATTAGATGGTTTGTAACTTTCATTGATGATTGTATTTGTGTGACTTGAACAGGCATTGTGAAACACAAATATGAGATTTTTCAAATATCAACTTTCTTTGTTTTGTCAAAAACCAATTTGGTAAGTCAATTAAAATAATTTGGTCAGACAATGGTTCTGAATATGTTAATCTAGAATTTTATAAGTTTGTTATGGATGAGGGTATTATCGTGAGCTAACTAGTATCAATACCCCCAACAGAATGAGGTTGTCAAAGCTTTACTCTTTCAAATGACATTTCTAATGTTTATTGGGGAGAAGTTGTCTAACTACCACCTACCTCATTAATAGGTTACTCGTGTTTTTCAAGGAATTAATCTAGTTGAACACATGTCATTCTTCCCTTCTTCTCCCCTACTATTGAGTCTCCCATGTTGTGTGTTTGGTGTGTTACATTTGTCCATTCTCATAGTCTTTATCATCGTAAGTTAGACTCAACAGCGGTCAAATGCGTCTATAATATATTGGTTACATTTATCCATTGATATCACCTTTCATGAAACTTAATCTTTCTTTGTCAACCCTCAATCACACAAATCAATCAAGAATCACATCCTTTTCTGCAAATTGACCAAAGCTCAACTACAAAATAAGCCCCATGTTCATCAACACGTTACAAAGGAATGATTCATCTAACAGAGAGCTTAGAATCATGACCTATAGGAGAGACAAAAAGTAGAGTTCTGTTTCAAACTCCAAAATTTATGTTATGTTCTAGCAATTTCAATGCTGCTATTTAGTTTCTCATTCACTATTGAAAGGAGTATGTGCATATCCCAAGTTATTCAAGGTGAAGACTAGGTGTATTTGATGTAGAATACATTGTGGATGAACACTATTTTTGAATATTATTTTTGTCTTAGATAATAAAAAGTCTATGGAAGCTCCATTAATTCACATTGAATCTTGAGTTTGAAAATCTTGGACCACTCAATCTCCAAGAAGCAGACTCTTAAAGATGTAATGTACATAATATATAATATAACCATTTGTGTGTCTTCACCAACAGCTTAAACTTTTGGAATAGTTGGTTCGTGACATGGTACCAAAGCCACCTTGATGAAGTTGAATTTCATCACAACATAGGTGAACTTCTGCATTATGTACGCTTTAAGCCAAACTGATCCTCGCATGAGGCGATGCTAGAAATGTAATATAAAATTATTCTTGTGTCTTTGCCTAATGTTTAAGCTTTAGGATAGTGGGTTCAAAGAGAAATTAGGAAACTCTAGCAATACCTCTTTTCTAGTTAGCCAAAACCACAAGAGACAACTCTTGCTGCTAGACTTTGATCCTATTATGGTAACTGTTGGAAAACCACCTTATTGCGGTTACCTCTAGCTTGCCTTAGTTGCAGCCCCTTTGGGGCTACCTTAATTGAAGCATCAAGGCGGTTTAGTTTCACATCAATTAGAGATATGGCTTAGGTAAAGTTTATAAAACTTGGATAGTCCTCACTCCTCACCTTACAAGCCAATTTTGTAGGTGTTAAGATAATTCTGTTTAGATATACTAGTTTATCTTCTCCTAAGTTCAAGTTTAGTTTCCTTAGTCAGTTTTATCTAAATCCCTAAACTTTAGGGATTGATTATATTTTATGCCTATTTATTTTATTGTACTCATTCAGATTCAATAATAAGAAATTATTCATATTCAAGTTGGTACCAGAGCACTCTGGTCCAGGAACCCTAATCCAGCAGCCAACATCTAGGGTTTCTAGGGTTTTCGAGTTTTGTTCGCGGTTGCCGGAGTTGACACTGCCTGCACACTCAGAGGTCGCCGATCGGCCTCCCCGTCGCGAGCCACCGTCAGCCGCCGTCTCACGCGCGGTTATTGTTGAAGAAGCTCGTCGGCGCGTGGGCTTCACGCGCCACCCTCCCAGCCTCCGTTTGCGACGCGGTTCACTCCGTTGGACTCGCCGGCCCTCCCTCTTCCCGTTTTGACCCTTTTCAGGTTGTGGGTCACACTCTAGGTGGTCTGTTGGTGGTCGTTTGGTTGCGGCCTCGGAGTTTCATGGTCGTTTGGTTGCTGCCTCGAAGTTCCGTGGTTGTTTGGTTCCTGTCTCGGAGTTCCGTGGCTGTTTGGTTGCTGTCTCGGGGTTCCGTGGTGGTTTGGTTGCTACCTCGGAGTTCCGTGGTTGATTGGGTGCTACCTCGGAGTTTCTTGACTGTTTATTTGCTATTTTTCTTCTTTTTCTCTTCATGGCAGAGATTCCTAAGGAGAATCCAAAAATTGAATCTTCCAAAAGGGGGCTGGTCTCCTTTGCCTTTTCTGGATCACCTACTATTACATCTGAAAAGTTTAATGGTAAAAATTATTTGGATTGGTCCACTGCGGTTGAAATGTAGTTTTTAGGTCAGGGTCTCTATGATCATCTTACTAAAAGGGCGTCCGAAATTGATAAAGAGGTGAGAGATGAATGGCAACGGGCAGATTATCAACTTGTATCTCTATTGTGGCAGTCCATTGAGCCTAAATTAATGGTGCATTTTCGTTCGTACAAGACATGCTATGATATTTGGAAGAAGGCTCGAAATGTCTATGCCAATGATATCCAAAGAATATACGAGTCTGTTCATGGTCTGGCAACTCTTCGTATGGTTGATAATAATTTGCCAACGTATTTGAATCGTGCTCAATCCACTATTGATGAGCTCAAGCTAATGTTGGTTAGTGATGATCCTCAACAAATATTAAACAAACTTGATAATATGTTTATGGTGTTTATCCTTCAAGGACTCCACAAAGATTATAGATCTGTTCGAGATCAAATCTTGACAAATCCTGTCATTCCTACAGCAGAAGAACTCATAGATCGACTGATTCAGGTCCCTTCACCAGAGGCAGATCCTCACATAGAATCTGAGTCCTCTGCTTTTATCTCTAGTACAGCTGACCGTGGAAGTCAAGGGCGTGGTCGAGGTCGTGGTCGTGGTAAAGGGGGTAGAGGAAACCTCCATTGTACCTACTGTCAGAGAGATGGACATACACGAGACAGGTGTTATTCCTTGCATGGCTTTCCGAGCAAGACAGCTAATGTGGTTCAATCTCCAACTTCAGCTCTAGAGCTCAAGATTGAACCGGAGGGCAATCATCCAATCACATTATCTACCAATGATTACCAAGAGTATCTTCAATTGAAGGCAACTAAACAGGCCTCCTCTTCCATCATTGTTGCTCATACTGGTAATTCTACAGTTTGTCTCTCTCATTCTACTTCTATTGGACCTTGGGTTTTGGACTCCGGTGTTTCTGATCACCTAACTGGTAATGTCTCCCTTTTCCCTAACCTATCATCACCTAAAACTCCACATCATATCACTCTTGCGGATGGGTCAAAAGTTCAAGCCACTGGTATTGGCCAAATATCACCTCTCCCATCACTACCATTAAAATCTATTTTACTAGTTCCTGGATGTCCCTTTAATTTGATTTCTATAAGTAAGTTGACTCGGTCACTAAACTGTGTCATAACCTTCACTTCTAATTCTTTCTTGATACAGGACCGGAGTACGGGACAGACGATTAGAGCCGGATCTGAATCACATGGTCTCTACTACCTTCAGCCTTCTACCTCTACCATATGTGCATCTATTGAGTCTCCTGTTTAATTCATCGTCACCTGGGTCATCCAAGCTTGAATAAATTAAAGAAAATGGTACCTCATCTCTCACGGTTGGTGTCCTTAGAGTGTGAGTCGTGTCAATTAGGGAAGCATGTTAGAGCTTCTTTTCCTAATAGTATTAATAGTCGAGCTATGTCTCCTTTTGATGTTATTCATTCTGATGTTTGGGGTCCTAGTCGCATTCCTTCTCTTTTAGGACATAGGTATTACGTCACCTTTATTGATGATTTTTCTAGATGTACTTGGATATTTTTAATGAAAAATCGTTCTGAGTTATTCAATATTTTCCTAAGTTTCTATTCGGAGATCAAAACTCAATTTGGCAAAGTAATTCGGATTTTACGAAGTGATAATGCTAAAGAATATTTTTCAGATTGCTTCAAATCATTTATGGCTTTCCATGACATTCTACATCAATCTAGTTGCCCTCATACACCTCAACAAAATGGTGTAGCTGAGCGAAAACATAGACATATTGTGGACACTGCTCGTACTCTTTTATTGAATGCCAATGCACCCCCAAAGTTGTGGGGCGATGCTGTCCTCACTGCAGGGTATTTAATAAATCGAATGCCATCGTCTGTCTTGAATGATCAAGTACCTCATTCCCTATTATACCCATTGGATCCCCTTTATTCTGTTCATCCTCGTGTCTTTGGCTGTACTTGTTTTGTCCATGATCTTTTCTCAGGAAATGCTAAATTGTCTGCTCGGGCCATCAAATGTGTTCTTAGGATACTCCCGTGTCCAAAAGGGGTACCGTTGTTACTCTCCTGCTACGCATTGATTTTACACCAGTGCAGATGTCATTTTCTTTGAAGATACACCATATTTTATTGCCACAGATGTCTCTCTGGTTGACTCAGATCTCCTCTCTCAGGTATTGCCTATTCCTCATTTTGATCATAGTGTGCCTCCTACCACACTTGCTACTTTAGAGGCACCAAATCCTCCCGCACTACCAGGGTCTGACCATCCTCTACACCGATTTGGGATAACCTATGAGCGTCGATCACATACTGTTGTTCCGCCTAATGATTCTTCAATTGAGCCATGTGATTCTATTCCTGCTTCAGTCTCCTCACCTACTCCGGCCCCACCTACCTCAGTTGACTTGCCTATTGCTCTTCGTAAAGGTAGTCGTTCTACTTGTAATCCTCATCCTATTTATAACTTTCTTTCATATCATCGTTTGTCTCCTACCTATTATGCTTTTGTCTCTGCTATTTCCTCTATTACCATTCCCAAGACAGTACAGGAGGCCTTAACCCATCCAGGATGGCGACAAGCAATGATTGATGAGATGACAGCTTTAGACTCCAACCACACTTGGGTACTTGTCCCACCTCCGCCTGAAAAATCTGTTGTTGGATGTCGGTGGGTATTTAATGTTAAAGTGGGCCATGATGGACAGGTGGATAGATTGAAAGCTCGTCTTGTGGCTAAGGGATACACGCAAGTATATGGTTTGGATTACAGCGACACCTTCTCTCCAGTTGCGAAGATGGCCTCAGTTCGTCTCTTCTTAGCTATGGCTGCTATGAGGCATTGGCCTTTGTTTCAATTAGACATCAAAAATGCCTTCTTACATGGTGATTTGGAGGAGGAGATTTATATGGATCAACCTCCTGGGTTTGTTGCTCAAGGGGGGTCTGGTCTTGTATGTAAATTGCAAAAGTCCTTGTATGGCCCCAAACAATCACCTCGTGCTTGGTTTGGTCGGTTTAGCAAAGTTATACAGGAATTTGGAATGATCCGCTGCGAGACAGACCACTCTGTCTTCTTTAGACGCTCATCGACACATAGATTTATCTATCTTGTTGTTTATGTAGATGATATTGTGATTACAGGTGATGATCAGGAGGTCATCAGGCTCTGAAGCAACACTTATTTAAACACTTTAACACTAAGGATTTAGGTCCCCTACATTATTTTCTCGGGATTGAGGTCGCTCAGTCAAAGTCCGGTATTGCTATTTCTCAGAGAAAATATGCCCTTGATATTATAGAAGAGACCGGACTTACAGATTATAAGCCAGTTGACACTCCCATGGATCCTAATGTGAAGCTTATGCCTAATCAGGGGGAGCCTTATTCTGACCCAGGGAGATATCGGAGATTAGTGGGAAAATTGAATTATCTCACCATGACCAGACCTGATATATCATTTCCTGTCAGTGTTGTAAGTCAGTTTCTTAACTCTCCCTGTGAGAGTCATTGACTTGCAGTTGTTCGAATCCTTAGATACATCAAAAGATCACCAGGAAAAAGACTTGTTTACAATGATAGAGGACATACAAACATTGTTGGATATTCAGATGCAGATTGGGCAGGTGATGCAAGTGATAAGCGGTCAACATCAGGCTATTGTGTCTTCATAGGTGGTAATCTTGTCTCATGGAAGAGTAAAAAGCAAAGTGTTGTTGCACGATCAAGTACAGAAGCAGAATATCGTGCTATGGCTCACACCACATGTGAGCTCTTGTGGCTAAAATTCTTAATTCAAGAGTTGCAGTTTTGCAAGGTTGGTCATATGGAACTAGTTTGTGATAACCAGTCAGCTTTATACATCTCCTCTAATCCAGTTTTTCATGAGAGAACAAAGCATATAGAGGTTGACTGCCATTTCATCAGAGAAAAGATTCTCTCCGGTATCATCAAGACCTCCTCAGTTTGCTCCAAGAATCAACTTGCAGATATCTTTACTAAATCTTTACGAGGTCCTAGGATAACATATATATGTAACAAGCTAGATGCATATGATATATATGCTCCAGCTTGAGGGAGAGTGGTAAGATAATTCTGTTTAGATATACTAGTTTATCTTCTCCTAAGTTCTAGTTTAGTTTCCTTAGTCAGTTTTATCTAAATCCCTAAACTTTAGGGATTGATTATATTTTATGCCTATTTATTTTATTGTACTCATTCAGATTCAATAATAAGAAATTATT
Organism: Cajanus cajan; assembly: GCF_000230855.2. Classification (NCBI taxonomy): domain Eukaryota; kingdom Viridiplantae; phylum Streptophyta; class Magnoliopsida; order Fabales; family Fabaceae; genus Cajanus; species Cajanus cajan. The sequence goes on from NC_138525.1 coordinate 48,566,028, forward strand.
CATATTCAAATGTAGGATTAACTCAATTCTTAAGACCAAATTATAATAATACATCATTGGCTAAAAACACTAATCTAAGGCAGTTCCACCTCACCAATAGACTTTTCCACCTAGGATAGGCAACTATCTAGGGACAGCTTGATCTAATGAGCAACCATTTCCTCAAATATATCTACAGGTAACTCCATCTTGTGGGCAGCTCCTTGTCTTTAACATAGGCAGCTATATTACTCTTGCTAACAACTATAGCTAAAAGACCAAACAGCAATAACAGAAGGGAAGAGAATAAATGCCATAATTTATGTATTACTTAAGTAGTTAAGGTCCATCATTCTGACATTTTCCAAGTAATAGTACTCAGAAAATACAGAAATCTAATCTAGTTGTTTATGTCCGCTTGGGAGGATATTGTGAAATTTATAGAGAGAGAAAGAGAACAACAAAAAGTCACTTTCCACTAAGTGGGGTAGTTACATGGATCAAATGTAGCCATTCTACTCAACAAGTTTTCAAAAAAAGTCATTTAGATCCAAGTCTGTCTTTATGGTTTCATTTAAAGCTTTTATTGGCTTTCCTCAAGATATTATCCCCATGTTATCCACTCTTCTTACCATGCTTCTATTGGTCTTCTTCTTACATGACCAAATCATCTTACAAACGATTCTACCATCTTTGCCCCAACAGATGCTACCATACTTTCTCTAATGCATTTCTTATCCTAATCTTGTCTTGTATTCATATATAGAGAAATGATATTACCGTAAATAACACAGTTGTTCAAGACTAATCAACAAATCTGCCTCTTGTCTCCGGCTACCTCTTTCAATTACCAAGAATCCTTTAACTTAACCCCTCCCCCAAGAAAAAAAAAAACAAAAAAGAAACAGGCTATATATCTTCATTCTGACTTTAGAATAACAAGGACAGTAATAAGCATTTCTTTGTATCATTTCAGTAAGACAATCAGCATGTTTACCTGAACTGAATCTCTACAACACCAGTGGTACGCACTCTTGCATACAAAACATCCTCCTGCAGTTGTGAATCAGAGTGAGGAATTATGACATTCATGAACATACAACCATTTCAAATTTAAGGGTCTATGACTGCAAAGAGAAAATAAAAATTAATTGAACTTCTTCCAAGATATATCCTCTATTTAGTCTGTCATATGGGCACCAGGTTACTTTTGCAGAATATAGTATCACAAAAATAGTATACCAACAAGAAGCAAAATAAAACATAAGTTCATTTAAGGACAAAAGCAAAATAAGGCCAATAAGGACAGAGTTACATACTACCACTAATTACTTTAAAGATTAAGAGTGCTTCACTTTATCACTTGATCTTTTTCAAATCAGAAGAATATAAATTTTTTCATGCCCTTTTTAAATCACTTTATTTTTATTTTTATTGGTAATAAAATAAAGTGTCAAGGGTTATGAACCATGCCTAATAAATGGTACACCAACAAAAGCAAGAAAAGAAAAATAATAATAATAATTGGGCCCTCAAACCTGAAACATATAAGGAAAAAAAGCCACACCAACCAAAAAGAAATAAATCAGATCCGCAATGTACCAAGGGAAGATAAAAATGAAATTACTAATTAGCTTTAAAATCCATGTAAAAGTATGATAGATTTTGGCTACCTTTGTTGGAACATAATTTGTGTCAGATAGCCTTTGCAAATTTTCCATGAAATAATCAGTACAATCTGGAATTTGAAGCTCACTACCACGGACATATGTCTCCTACAGAATGTAAAATATCTGGTTCACAATACTAACTAACTGATGCAAGAAGATAACTACATAGCAAGATTTAAGTAAAAGAAGCCAAAGTATGCCATCTAGCCACCTGAATAGCAGGATCCTTCCACAGATTCTCAATTTCCTGTGCAAGTTCCTTGGTGAGATATGGGTAATCCAGCCTGCCTCCAATTTCTGATAACTTTTCCCCGATTTCCTGCCAGAAAAATTAAGAAAGCTTCATTTAAACTTCAACAAAAATTCTGTCATGAACCAACTGTCCCAAAAGCTTGAGATGTTGAATGCAGACAGGAGAATAGTTTTTTATTATATTTTTAACACAGCTCCTCATGCAATAGCCATTTGGGCTTGAAGTATGGATAATGCACAGGTCCAACTACCATGTGCCAAAAATTCAACTTTATATCTGAAGAATGGGGATGATTTCGTCAGAGACTTTGATATCATCTCATGAACCGACTATCCCAAAAGCTTAAGCTATTAGGTAAAGACAGATGGCTGGTTTTATATTATATTTCTAATAAATTCTTTGATAATTTGACAAAGAAACAGAATTCCACTAAAAAATAAGAAGCCTGTGTATAATTGATTATAGTTCCTCATAAAAAAAATTTTAAAAAATTGTTTAACAAGATACTGCATCCTAAAATTATTGATCATACCATAGTAGCGAATAATAGAGATGAAAAACAGTAAACTACCTTATTTTCATTGGATATAGCATACTTTGTGAAATCAACATCATTCTGGGCAAACTCCTTTGATCCATCATGCAGTAACTGTTTAATCACATCAAGTGCATATTAAGGATTACATTTTACTCAGCTAGCTCCAATGAAACTCGATTCACAAAAAAACTTTTTCAAACTATAAACAGTGGACACTGCAAACTCTGTATTTTAAAGAGAAAAAATAATAACACACCCTTTCAAGTATTGCGTACTTTTATTGTCTGATACACATTAGCATGAATGACTGGTAAGTAGCTTTTTAGTTCTGCCTCGTCAAAGCCAGTTTGAAACAAAAGTTTTATCTGCATATTATAGACAAATAAAAAAATATAAACAATCTATCAAGTATATACAATGCTAAAAACATGGACAACAATACATTTTCTTACCTGCTTAAATATTGTGGACTTCCCTGACTCTCCAGCTCCTAAACAACAGGAAAATTGACACAGTTAAACAAGTCCAGAAGAAAAATAACAAAATCAACCACACAAGAAATTAAAATATTATTACATATATGATTCAATTAAATGAATATGGCAATAATACACAAGTAATAGTATCAACATCTGGCAACCAAGTGCTTTTGAAAATGCTCCAATCACCAGCAGAAACTACACACAAACAATATTTGCTATTCCTTAAAATCCAGGGAGCATTATCACCACTTATACAATGCTATATTCCAAGTGCCTCCATAAGTCACTTAAATTGAAAAACTTTAACTTTAAAATGTATTAGTGAAGAATATAAAACAGATATATAACAAAACTGCCCAAATAAAAGGTACCAAGAAGTAGAAGTCTCTGAATATGCTTTTCGGCCTTTGTTTCTAACTCAATTCTTCTTTCAATCTCTGCAGCCTGCAAATGCACCCATTGGTAAAATTAAAGGCCATGTAACACTTCAAGATTAAGAACATAAAAAGTATGTACTTTATTGACTATTATGGACCTGTGCATTTTCTTCTGCATCAGCATCATTGTAACGACGATTTCTGCTACAGAGTAAGCCCATATTTTCTGTTACACAAGACAGCATAGAAGATGACTAGTCAAGCTCCACCAGAAATCAGTGTTTCAATGCCCTTCTCAAATGCGTACATGCATTAATGGACTTGATTTCACCTAACAAAATAAAACTAGGATAAGGTCAGGAGCCAAAACAAGACAAACAGAACCCCTGATCCCTGCAAAGGAAGATCTTAAGTCATTTCATAAGTTGATATTCCACTCAATTTGCCACATTACATTTGTAGTTGAGGACTATTTTCAATTAGTTATTTTCCCAAAATGCTATTTTGAATGGACAAAAAGGAGATTCTCCAATCTTTCACAACTGGGGAACAATTTAGTGATCACATATGAACAAAGTATGAATGACACAAAGGTCCAAGGTATACATCAATGTACCCAGAATTTCACCAAATATGGCTAAGCCCAACAATCAGATACAACTCACAGGCAACCTCATTGTTGAGGACAGGGTTATAGGTAATTAAGATACCCAGGATTGTGAAAGAAATTTACATGACCCATTATTTTGCGTTGTCTTAGCGAGTGCTTTTTTGGTTCCCCAAAATGTAACAAATCTCTTACAAGCTAAAACTCCCCAATTAGCCATAAAAAGAAAGTAATGAATTCATTTGGGCATACTCTCATTTTTTTTCCTTTCTTGATTTTCTTAATCTTATCGGTCAACTAGGCACCCTACCTAAACAGAAATAAACAAATTCCTTCACACTGAGCAAGAAAACTCAGCAGCTCAAATACTATTAAAAGCATTAGCATGCAAGTCCAATCAACCCATGAAAGATAACACATGCCAAAATGGTACAAACATCAAATGCAAGATCACACACACACCCACATCTCGATCTGAATATGCAAGTGCGACATCAATTACAGAGATCTTTTAAGCCAAAAAAAACAGACCAACCCATCTCAAATTACCAAGAAAAGGAAGGATCTTTAGAGAGAGAGAGAGAGAAAGAGAGAGAACAAGAATTAAGAATGCAACAGAAAAATAGAGTTTACCTGAAAACAAGCAAAGGGTATTCTTTTCTTTTCTTTGTGATATGCCGCTAGATTTGACTGATGCGTTGGTTGAGAGATTGTTGAACTTGAAGCTAAAAAGCAACTACTTCAGTTGCTTTGTTCATTGCATAGAGAGCAGAAACCAGGAAGGTACATGACTCTAGTATAAAAAACACAACATTAAAAAAACAATAATTTATCTTTGTTTAGTTTAAGGTAATAATAATAAAATAATGGATTACGATATTAATTGTATTTGGGGTGTGTGGGTAATAATGGGTACACAAAACAACAAGTACTAGTGTGTCATAGGGACACAGAGATGAATATGATATGAGGAAATGGAAGCAAAGAAGAGGGTGAAGGGAAAGAAAAAGAGCGCCGAAAGCTGCTAAGGCTTCTTCCTCTTCTTTGGGTTCGGTCAAAGACAGAGACAGCGAGGCAGAGCGATTATATCACTTTTCTATATGTCTTCTTGGGAAAATACACTAACCTCACTCTCTTCTCTCTATTGTTATACCCGTCATCACAGGATAACAACAACAACAAATTATTTGGTCATTTTCATCATCTTTCTGTCTCACAATAATTTCAAGTTTTTATATATTCAGGACAACAGTTTAAATTTGTAAGTATTTTTATAAAAATATATTATTTTTATAATTTTAAAAATTTATGATTATTTCTTTTTAAAAAAAAATTAAACTTATCATATTTAAACAAAATTAAACATCTTGAAATCATTTTTCAGCAAATTTATTTACACAAAATGTCATCCTAATTATAATTGATTATTCATATAATTAATTATTAAAATAATTTAATTTTGACAACTTTTTCAAACACACTTGAAATGTATTATTCTTTTATATAATTTTAGTAAAATAATTTTTCATCACTATAGATACATTCTTTTTAATTGGGGTAGTTAGAATAATTTATTAAAAAAATTAAAATATTTTTCAAATGTTAAAATTACTATCATCATAGAACAAAAAATAGTAGTTTTTTAAATATTAATTTTTTAACATTAAAATACTTAAATATATGAAATATAATAATCGATTAAAAAATCTATAGTTAGTGATGTGAACCGGTATCTAATAATTTGTGGAAAACAATACTATTGCTAAATAAATGTGAAATATTGGACTTGGTTAGTACGTCTACATTGCACTTTACGACCAATGTTTCTAGAGGGGTTTAGGGAAATGGAAAATTCAAAGTAAAAGGTCAATGGTCGTGTTGTTGTTGTTGTTAGATCTTCTCTTTTCTTTTTTATTTTCCTTTTCTTTACATCATCTTTGAACCGACCATGCTCCTTTCTTAATTATTTGATACTGATATATTATTATATTATTCTGTCAAAGTTTGACTCATTTATGTCACTAATCTTCAACGTGTTTGCTAACATGGTTGGGTACAAGGAGTTAGTAATGAACTGAGTTAACATGAAATTGTTTCAAGATTCGATATTAAAAATTGAACTTGAATTAGAAATTTTTAAGTTTAATTTGATATATGCATAGTTTAATACTTTAATATCTTTGATTTATGAACTGGCTTGAGATATGTGTGAAGTTGAATTTGACATAAAAATTGAGGTAAGCAAATTTAACTTGAGTTATATATAATCTATTTGGTTCACGAATAAGAAATATATCTGTTTATCTACATTCTTTTTAAGTTATGACCATTTATATTTCACTTTTATACATTAAATCATGTGACGTTGAGTGGTAACATATTAACATTGCAACTTGTAAGAAAAATCTTTATTTTCTCAAAGAAAATCACATTTTTCATACTAAATATGTTTCATTTATATATTTGTATACTTATTTATCTAATTGTGAAAAAAAAATTAGATGCAATTGATCTTGAAGACACTAAGCAAATTAAAGAAGAATATTTTTTCTCACAATAAATGAAAAATAGCGTGAAAATATGGAAAGGAAAAAAAATAATTAATTGTTTTCACAAAAAATTACAATGCATGTTGATATGAATTCTCTTAATTTCTCATTATATTAAATGATAATTTCTATTGTTTACATTAAGAAAAAGTTACGACTAAACTTTAAATGTTATAATTAATATGTAATTAGTCACATCATTTACAATTTTTACTTTTTTAGGACATTACAATTTGTATTAGTTGACATTACAATTTCATGTTAAAAATTTAAATGATTTGATAACAGGACATGTGAGTAACTAAGTTATACAAATGTATTATCGCGAATACAATTAATTCTTTTACACAAATATTAAAATTTAATAGTAAATAATTAAATTACACTCACAAAATACTTCACCAGTATTTTATAAGTGTGTCTATGATTGATTATTTTATAAAATATATTTGAACAAAGAGAGGATTTTAGAATATTTTACTCTAGATAGTCACTCATATATATAATGATAGGATGGTTCAGTTCAAAAGAGATAAATTAAATGGTTGATACATTTTATTGGGTAGGGATAAATTATTTTAACTATAAGAGATAAATATAACCTATCAAACTTCCATATAATTATATATATATATATATATATATATATATATGAAAAGGATCAAATAATTTATAGAATAATTTTATCTTCATATTTCAAATTTTTATTCTCTTTTAATTTAATGGTGTCAAATCGATTCTAAATATTATTCAAATTTGATAAAATTTATTAGCTTTCTTTTTATTTACAATAATTTTTTTAATTGCCATAAATTATTCTCATAATTAATTTATCTTTTCTCATTTTTGAAACAAAGCTTTAATCTGTATCATAAATTATATTGTCATGTGCTTAGCATGGAACACAACCTTCATTCTTAGACATTTAAAGTATAACATATACATTCACTTTACTAAGACACAAGCATACAACAATATAACTACTACTAAATGATTAGTTTCATAGACCAATAACAAGCTATAACTAAACTAGTGATACAATTTATAAGTTATAATTACCAATTTTTAGGGGTTTTCGTACGCCACTCTTTATTTTTATGTATAGAATGAATAACAATGCAGAAAAAAAAAATTAAAGACAAGTAAAGGAAAGTATCACCTTTATTCATCAATTGAAAAAGAGTGTACATCAAACATAATAAGAGAGGCTACTTAATGCAAATAATCCTTAATTTGGTACATATCATCAAAATCAAAATATAACTTTGATAAATATAATCAACTGTCTTATAATCAAAAGATAATTAAGATAGTATGCAAATAATCTTAAATTCAAACTTTGATTTTGTGATTATAATTTTAATGGATAAAAAAATTTATTTGGTAACAGATAAATAGTGTTGGCAAAGTTGCACTCCTTCATAATTCCATGGAAGTATAGTTGAGAACGAGCATGCCTGTTTGTCCAAGCTTGATAGAGTTGAATATATCTCAAAAACAACATTTGTAAGAGAGAATTTGATTGCAAATTTGGGATGTCCCACACAGCCCGGAAACATCAAAAGAATCTTAATAAAATTGTTTATGATTTTTTTCTTTGATTTTTACCCGAGAAAACCATTAATAATAAAGTATAATTGAGTTGAAAAATCACCTTTTGACTAAAAGAATTAAAAAATAAATTAACTATAATCCAACCAAGTAGTCAATTATTACAGTAATTGGAGTTGATTGTCGCTCTAATTTTGTAATATTATAGTGGGATCACACAATCATGTTTGTGAAAAAAATTTGATTATTTTGTTTTATTTTTCCTTTTTGATATGCAAAGAAGGAGAAATGTAAACAAAGAAAGAAAAGCATAAGAAAAAAGGATAAATTGATTATTGAGACTAATTTATGCCAATCAAGAAAAATTATTGTAAATAAAGAGAAGGTTAATACATTTTACTAAAGTTTAGTAATATTTAAAATTGATTTTGCACCATTAGATTAAAAGAAAATAAAAAACTGAGTGTGGAGTAACTTTATAAAGTCACTTCATGGGTTATAAGATCCTCCCTTATATATATATATATATATATATATATAAAGAGATCTTTTTACTCCAATAGTAAATCTACCTAGATTTATTGCGTTCAATAACTCATATTCTACATCAAATTTCAACGATCTAACCGTTCAATTTAAATTTCTTAATGCATAGATCAAATCTGCAAATTTTTAGAAAATTTGAAAATCATTTGATACTTCATTTCATTAATTCAAATTGACGGATAATTATAAAATCACCTTATACATTGTGTTGAGTCAGACGAAGCAATTCCCAGTAAGGTTTTGAATGAGCCAAATATAATACATGTTGTTATTTCTAACAAGCGTGTTAGTGTTTCAGAAAAACATAAGTACAGGCAAGTTGTGAAGAATGGAACAAGAGCCACTTCATACACTAAAAAAGAAGGCATCAGGCTGAAAGGTCAAAACAAGACCATAGACGAGGCCAAACCAAACACAAGAAGGAAAATGATCCCAAGGAAGTCAAGTATCAGAAAAAGGTGTGTCAAGACCTCTAGTGCAACATAAATAACTTAAGACGGAGCATGAGTCAAAAGAAAGTCAACAACGCATAAGACGAAGGACAGCACAGACTAAAAGATATTTCAGACAAAAACAAAGTTTGTCCATTCACATTGTTGACCAGATCAAAAGAAAAGTCAAAGCATTAAACTTAGATGCTCAGACGGAGATCAAGATTGAGATGCATAGGACTAACAGACGCAGACGAAAACTGTCACGCAAGAAATTAAAGAATCAAGTCTCAAAAGACAAATCAAGGCATCATCTACAATCACTCAAATGCTCTTAACGTAAACGCGTGATCAAAGGAAGAGAAGAAGAAGAAGAAGAAGAAGAAGAAAAGAACGCAATAGCAAAAGCATGCATGTGTCAGAAAAAGTACAACACTTTTTCAGATAAGGACAACACTCTACAGCTACATGATCGGAAAAGGACAAAAAGGTTCCTAGGTCTCTGCGAAATTTAGACACAACTACTAACAAGGAAAAGAAGACTTCACGCAAGGTCTATAAACGAGAATCAACATTTAATGCAAGATCTTGAGCATTAAATGAAAGATCAAACTAGTCATGAACGACTATATCTGCTTCAACGGACACTTGCAACGGGCAAATTCTACAAGACAATATATATATCACTATCTCAAACCTTGAAAGGTTGGCTTTTGAATTCGAAAAAAAGTGATATCAAGCCCACAAAACAACGAAACCAGAGATAAAGGTTCTAGAGTCAAATGTACCATAGTGTATTCATCTCTGTAGACTAAGAAGTTCCAAGCATGTGCATCTTAGGAACAAAAACCTTAGTGAGTGTACCAACTTATGTATCCTCTCTATGAGAGTAAACCAAATACTCAGTCGTTGTAAAAACTAAGGTTGCATACTTAGTGAGTGTACCAACTTATGTATCCTCTCTGTTAGAGTAACCCAAACACTCAAACCAAATGAATTCAACTATCATATGTAAAGCTTGAAGAGGCTAGGGAAATAATACTTGTAAAGTCTGGAGAGGCTTGTCAAAGAATAATCACTACGAGCCATAAGTGGCTGATTAAATAATACTAGCACTAGTGAGTGAAGCTGGCGGGCCAGGAGGTGGTCGAGAATACTTATTGAGAGCCATAAGTGACTGATTAAAGAATATTAGCGCTAGTGGGTGAAGCTGGCGGGCTAGGAGTTGGTCAATAATACTCACTAGGAGGCAGAAGTGGCTGAACAAAGAATACTAGCGTCAGCGAGTGAAGTTGACGAGCTAGGAGTGGTTGAGAATACTTGGGACCAGGAGTGGTCGTGACCTGGGTGATCTATAATACTCACTGCGAGCTTGAAGAGGCTGGACAAATAATACTTGTACTTCATTGAACATCTAGTGGAACCCTTCATTTGAAGGAGACTGGATGTAGCTCAGTTTGAGCGAACCAATATAAAATACTTGCACTATTTTAATGTTTCAGATGCACCTTACTTGGTTGATCTAATATACTGAAAACTTCGTCTAATGTTTATCGTCTATTAAAAATATCTTCAGATGAAAACCATACCTGTTCAACCTGTTATCCTAAAGAATGGTTTTCGTTTAAGAAGTATTTTCTCTAAGTAGACGGTGAAACTCCCAGACGCAAAATGATTTTGTTAAACCAATCCTGGGCAGTTTTTATTTAGCATTCACTAATACCATTTTACTGGACGAAAGAGAGTCTTCTTGCAAAAACGTTTTTAAATGCCTTTGTTCACACATACATATCCAACCCCCCTTCTATGTGTTTTTCATCTAACTTTAATTGGTATCAGAGTTTAACCCCTTGGGTTGAGCATCTAATAATGTAGGGGTACGTAACGATCCATGGAAGAACGAAGGACAAATGGAAGCTAAAGAGCAAGGAAGACGAACAACTGGTATAGAGCTTAACCCCTTGGGTTGAGCATCTAACAATGCAGGGGTAGAATACGATCCATTAAGAACGAAGGAAAAATGGGAAGCCAAAAAGCAAACGAACAACTAGTACAGGTAAAACAGGTATCATTTTATCTACTTAAATGAAGCATGTTCTATACAATATAAGAGTAGATCACATCTGATACACTAGAATATTTATATATAAGGGTGAGCAACGGGTGGATTTGGTCGGGTTCGGGTGAAAAATGTCCAACCCGTTGTAAACCGGCTTTGAAAAAATGTGACCCATAACCGACCGACTGAGCTTTCGATTTGAGGCGGTTCGGGTTGAAACGGATTCAGATTTAAGCGGGTGGGTATAATCGGGTTTGAATTTTTTTGTAGACCAATTTATCTTAACGAAGATGAAGCTTAAAACGATAAAAAAAATATTTTTAAAATAGTGTATAAAAATAGAATGAAGGTGACAATAGATGGTGTAAATAGATTCGTAGTTGAAACATTTACAAACTAAAGAAGCAAAAATAAAAGATAACAAAATTCATAGTTGTTACATGGAAAAGAAATATAAAGTTAGATTACAAAACCATAAGAAATCACAGTCACACAAAATGTACTCAAAATGGAGATAAGAAGATGGAAAAGAAAGACAAAGAAAGAAGCAAAAAGATAACTCTAAAAATGGACTAGTGTGTTGAGAAGTTGAATGAGGAAGGAGAAGACAAAATAAATATCTAAGTTATGAGAAAAAGGAAAAAAATAAGTTACAAATTGATGGCTATATTATACTTGAAATAAAGACTTTTAAATTTGGACCATTGTTGTTTAGTTATACAAAAGTAATAAAAATTTAAACTTATCTCATTTTCGGTTGGGTTCGATTTTTAGCGGGTTTAAAAATTCAAAACCGAACCCGCCCAATATAACCCGTATAAAATCAAAATTTAACCCGATTTACCCATAAGACCCGCCCGAACCCACCCAAAAGCAATATTTTTTTTCGGGTTTTTTGGGTTCGGTTCGGGTGTCGGTTTAATGCTCACCCCTATTTATATACATCTACCGTCCAGTATAGTAAAAAACACAGCAGGAAAACAAACGCAATAAACCACTGCGTCTGAATATCCCTCAGAATGTTGTAAGAAATTACAGCGTCTAAAACTCTTTGTTTGATGAAGTGTGTAAACTACTTCTCAAACGTCTGAAAATTTAGTCTTTCATATTCTCATTGAATAATCTTCATTAATAAACTCAAAAAAGTCAGAGACAAATATTCTCCGCATTTAAAGGAATAAAACGATTAAATTATTAAAAGACAAAATCATCGTTTAGGGTTTTTATTTGAAAGGAGATATCCTTTATCCTAAATTTAATGCGAGCTGTACGACACTCTGCACAAGGAAAGCAAAAAGGGCGCCATGTCATACAAACAATAATAAAAAATCAAAATGGAAAACATTGTTAAAACCTGACATCTTTCTCGCATTTATTAACATACCATCTACGCTTCATAATTTCAAAACCTTGAACTCTCAAGATCTCTCTCTCAAACCCTAACTCTCTTCTCTCAAATCTTTCCTACTCACTACAATGGCCACACAAGTTAGAGAAGTTGCACTTGTCATAATTCCTGATAAAATGCGCGAAGCCACCACCTACATTCATACATTCTCTACGAAGGAAAAACCAATCATATACTTGGAGCATCACTTCAACATCAGACAGATGAACAAATGGGGAATACCCATTTATGAGAACCTAGCCGACTGTAGGATTCTCGGGTACTTCAACATTAAGGAAGTTGTATACCCTGGCTTGATAAAAATGTTCTACGAGTCCTTGAGGGCCTTTTAAGGATTCTTTGAAGGAATTATGCTTGGAGTGAAGGTCAGAATCTGTCCTGCCTCAATCGCACAAGCCATTGGATGCAAAAGAACAAGCCTCCTCTACCACAAGGAGTAGATGTCTGACACTGGTGGTTTGACCAACGTCACCAAAACCATTCACAAGGAGGGTGAAGAAGGACCCATAGTCTACAACAAACTTGACGACAAGGCTAAAATATTTCAGCAGATTCTAAACAAATCAATCCTTCATAAGGTAGGCGCCAAGGACAGCATCTAAGACATGCACAAATTCTTCTTGTTCCAAATGATGACTGGAGGAGCCTTCAACTTGCCACAGATACTCTATCAACACTAGAGAGGGTGCTTGAAAGATTGCAAGGACTTCATGGTTCACACCATGCTTCTCAACAAAATCCTCTAGGGTCACAAAGTTTACCACACCCTCTTCTCTCTTGAAGAAGGTGAGAAGCAAAGGATCTTGGCAATGGGGAGGGATAAGAGATTGCACCCCATTGTCTTTGGAAAGGCTAACCTGGGGAAAATGCCTATAAGTTACACCATCACTGACCCCATATTAGCTATAAAAATAAAGAAGGAGATCGGAGGAGAACACCAGTAACACGCTCCAGCAGGAAACGTCTATCCTCTCCATCCCCAAATAAGGATGAAGCCTCGGTTGTTGCTGCACAACCAACTAAGAGGAAAACCATACCTATTCAAACGCACCTTACTTGGTTGATTTAATATACTGAAAACTTCGTCTAATGCTTATCGTCTATTAAAACTATCTTCAGATGAAAATCATACATGTTCAACCTATTATCCTAAAGATTGGTTTTTGTTTAAGAAGTATTTTCTCTAAGCAGACGATGAAACTTCCAGATGCAAAATGATTTTGTTAAACCAATCCTGGGCAGTTTCTGTTTAGCATTCACTAATACCATTTTACTGGATGAAAGAGAGTCTTCTTGCGAAAACGTTTTTAAATGTCTTTGTTCACACACACATATTCAACCCTCCTTCTATGTGTTTTTCTTCTAACTTCACATTGATTTGAATTAATGAAACGAAGTATCAAATAATTTTCAAATTTTCTAAAAATTTGCAGATTTGATCTATGCATTAAGAACTTTAAATTGAACGGTTGGATCGTTAAAATTTGATGTAGAACATGAGTTATTGAATGGAGTAAGTATAGGTAGACTTACTCCTAGAATAAAAGGATCTCTCTTCTATATATATATATATATATATATATATATATATATAGAAAGAGAGAGAGAGAGAGAGAGATAAAGATAGAGAAAGGATGGATCCAGTTGATCAAATAGTAAGTTATGGTATAACTACTCTACTGAATAACTCATGATATATGTGAGACCCCCCTTCCCGTTCATTTATCTCTCATTCCCTCTCAACCAACCCTTACCTTCACTTTCACTCTTGAACTCTCTTTCTCTTTGCTTTGCTAAAATCCATTTTGGTGGCTGTGGTGATCTTAGGAGCTGAGTGAGTGTTTGGAAGCTAGTTGAAGCACGAATTCACTTCTCCTTCTCTGTTCGTTTTTCTCTCCTCTTCTTCTCGGAGCTCGGATTTCTTCTCCACCGAGGTAAGGGAAGTTAGAATTTGTGCTGGTTATTTGGGAGTGAGTTAGAAACTCACGGATTGTTTGATTCTCGAAGATCGATGAGCTGTTTTGATGAAAATCCATTTTTTTGGGGTTTCGGGGTTATGGTGAAAATTTGGAGTTTTTCTATGTTTGGTGGTTGCATGTGGAAAAAAGGGATGATTCTTGAGCTGTTGGTTGCAAATGTGGTTCTTTGAATGGTTTGCATGTGCTTGGATTAGTTGTTTGTGCAGGTTTTGATGAAAATTTTTGAACTTGGAGAGTTGCTGCTTGGTAGGGCGCCGGGTGCAGTTCTTGGCGTCGGGCGCGTGACCATCAGAGGGCTCTATTGTGCAAGCCCGCCGGGCGCAAGGTTGTGTGCGCTGGGCGAGCTTGAGAATGGAAGCCCCTGGATGTCTCACGCCGGGCGTGGTTGGACCGTGTTGGGCGTGATATCAGTTAGTGACTTGGCATTTTGGGGTTCTGGTGTGGCGCTGGGCGTGACTATGTCTTGCCGGCGTGGAGACTCCTTGGGTCTCTACCAGGGGTGGCGCCGGGCGCAATTGCTATTGCGCCGGGCATAAGACCTTAGGGAGGTCTCTGCCTTTCCTACGCCGAGCGCGGGTTTGGTACGCTGGGTGCATGAGGCTCCTTAGAGTCTCTGCCTTCGTTTACGCTGGGCGCAATTGGTATTGTGCCGAGCGCGTTTGAGCTTTAGAGCTCTCTAGTTGGTCCACGCCGGGTGCGAGTACTCTTGCGCCGGGCGCAGATGTGTTTTCCTTTTGTATATGCTGATACATGTTGATAGATGCTGATATATGCTGGTATAGGTTGATATTTGCTGAGTTAAGCTGTTATTGATGAATGTTGTTGAGTTGATTGATGATGAGTTGTACTGTCAGATGTTCATGCTGAATTATGATGTTTAAGCTGTATTATTGTAAAAGTTGAGCTGTGCCGTATGTTATATGTTGTTAATGTTGTTATGTTGTGTTGTGCTGCATGCTGATATAAACTGTTGTAGGTTGTAAGACTGAGCTGTTGTAGGCCATAAGGCTGAGCTGTTGTAGGAGATCTCCAAGCTGATATGTGTGACGACGCATTATTTGTTTAATGTTGTTTTTGCTGAATGATGTGAGTTGTATATGTGATGTGTTGTATGCTGATCTTGCTGAACTCAATGATGTGCTGATGACCTGTAGCTGTTTATAATTTCTGTAATTATATATATATGTTGATTCTTTTCACTAGCTTACCCTTATTGTTTCCATGTGGGTTGCACTACAATGATCATACTATGTATGAGAGCAGAGTAGGGATAGGTTGATATGTTGAGGCAGGTCTGTAGCTGGCAAATGAAGATGATATTTTTGATGTTTTGGCTACTTAGTGTAGCAATTTGACTGTATTTTGTATATTGACTTTGAGTCCCAGGCTAGACATATGTGTATATATTCTGTTTTATATATGTATGCTCTATTCTGCGTGGTGTTGTTTGCTGTGGAGCGACTAAGCGGGTCGTTACAATATACATTAAGTTTTAATAATTTAATTGTTAAATTAAAAATTCTTAATGAGTAGATCAAATTTACAATTTTTTAAAAATTTGAAAATTACTTGATATCCCGTTTCATTAATTTAAATTGATAAATTATCATAAAAATAATTTCTATAGTGATTTAAATTTATATAATGAGGTTTCCAATAATTTTCAAATTTTTTTAAAAATCTGCAGACTTGATCTGTGCATTAAAAACTTTTAACTCAATTGTTAAAATTTAATATAAAATATGACTTATTGAGTGAAATAAGTCTAATTGTACTTATTCTTAAAGTAAGTGAATCTCTCTCTCTCTCTCTCTCACACACACACACGCACGCACGCACGCACGCACGCACAGAGAGAGATATATATATATATATATATATATATACATAATGAGAGCATGTCTTATTACAAGAGATGAAATCAATAAATCATAACCTTTAGATTATAAATAAAAATAACAATTGACTAAGAATAAAATTTAATTATAAACATTCCCTTATAAGATTATTACTATTATCCTTGCATAGTAAATATATCAACTCTACAAATTTTTCTAGAGTTTGAAAATCATTTGATACCTTTTTATATTAATTAAAATTAACATATAATATTTTGTGAATAACCATAAATTTAAATTAATGTAACGAAATATCAAATAATTTTTAAATTCTATAAATTTTTGTAGAGTTTATTTATTCGTTAAGAACTCTTAATTCAACAAATATATCCTTGAAATTCAGCATAAATTATAAGTTTTGAGTGAAATAATTCTATCAAAAGTCAAATACTTACTCTTTTAAAGTAAATGAATTCTTCCTCCTCCTCATCCTCTTCCTCACTCACTCTCTCTCTCTCTCTCTATATATATATATATATATATATATAGAGAGAGAGAGAGAAATAAAGGAGAGATCCACTCACTCCAAAAGTAAGTCTACCTAGACTTACTCTGTTTAATAACTCGTGTTCTATATCAAATTTTAACGATCCAATCATTGAATTTGAAATTCTTAATGCATAAACCAAGTCTGCAAATTTTTTAAAAATTTGAAAATCATTTAATACTTTATTTTATTAATTCAAATTAACGGATAATCATAAAATCATTTTATACATTGATTTAGATTAATGAAACAAAGCATCAAATAATTTTCAAATTTTTAAAAAATTTATAGATTTGATCCATGCATTAAAACTTTAAATTCAATAGTTGGATTATTAAAATTTAATGTAGAACATGAGTTATTGAACAGAGTAAGTCTATGTAGACTTGCTCTTTGAGTAAATGGATCCCTCCTAATATATATATATATATATATATATATATATATATATATATATATATATATATATATATATATATATATATATATATATATATATATATATATATATATATATATATATATATATAGTGACTCAAGTGAGAATACTTGTTAATATAAGAATATGAGACCAACTATTAACAATCCTTAAATTAAAATATATCGTCGCATTGTAATTTTTTCTATTATTGTCATTATCTTCATCACCTCTACCTCCATTGCACCATTGCATATGACTACTACCTCTACTAGCACCATTGTCATTACAGTTGCCATTATCATTGATTTTTTTCTTTGATATTTTTCTTTAATGAAAATGTTTTTAGAATTTTTTTTAACTTCTTATATAATTTAATTTTTATTTATCACACTTATTTAAAAATTAAATTTTATTATATTTAAAAATAAAATCAATGAGAATTTTTCAGAATTTCTTTCAGATTCTTAATTAATTCAATTTTTATTTACCATATTCATCTATAAATTAAAATAATAATTTTAAAATATATTATCAATAATTAAAAATAATTTTTTGTCATCGTATAAATTATTTATTAAAAATTTAAAATATAATTTATATATTTAAAAAATATTTATTTATACAATTTTTATTATAATTTATATATTTAGATATAGTATTTATTTGTATATATAATTTATTATAATTAAAGATTAGCTTGTGTAACACAAAAAAATAAAATACCAATAGGAGTTGTATTCTTAAATCAGGAATGCAACAAGTCGGATTTGACTCTTTAAAATAAATGTGTACTTTAGAGGATAAAACACAATAATAATTTTTATTAAATACATGTATAATATAATTTGAAATTAATTATAAAATCTATTTTTATTATTTTAATCAATAATTATTATTGCACTTTATTTTCTAAAGTGAAATCTCTTTACTTTTAACCAGTCAAATACCAACAAATCATTCTCTCTATAAATGTCCAACTCTCTTCACACTTCCTCACATTCATTCTCATTTGAATTTTGAGAATGGATAAACTTTACTTTCCTAAAGTCCAAGTATCTCTTGTATTTTATTTTATTTTTTTTTATATCAAATGAATCATTGATTATGATATCTAAATATCAAAATAAACTATATATATTTTATTTTCAAAATTCAAATATTATCTTCTACATTATTTCTATTTTTATTTAAATGTTTGTCTCTTATCTCTTTAAATATAACATTTTCATATTTATTTTAGTACTAATACTTTAGCCTATATAATGTACAAACTAAATATTTATTATATATAATTAAAATTTATAATTAATTATATATATAAATAAATAATATATTATAATATATAAATTATATTTAAATTTTGTATAATTAAATATTTAAAATATATAAATTATATTTTAAATTTATGATAAATAATTTATATTGTAATATAAAATTATTTTTAACTATTGATAACTTATCTTAAAATATTAAAATTTAATTTATAAATAAATATTAAAATACACAAAAAATTTAAAAGAATTCCTATAACTCTCTAATTGAAGAAAGATCACCTAAAAATACCATGATTAAATAGATATCTCTAAATACATTTTCACATAAACAATGTTTTTAAAATTGAATCAATCGTTAAATAGATTAAATCACTAATTCAAAATTCAATGATTTAATTATAGTCAAATTAATATTAATAGAATAATAACAATAATTAAATAATACATAAATAGAATTAAATAAAAATAATATTATGATTTCATAAAACTGAAAATCAAAATAAAATTTCAATATTCAAAGTAACCATAAAAGTCCAAGTATAGTATTTGGTTGGGGTAGAAGGTTTGATCCTGTGTAATTTTTTCTATAGATAAAAAAAAGTCCAAATATAATATTTATGTTAAATTTAATAAAATATAATAATATCTATCAACAATAAATTTTTTTGGTATAGAATTAAAAAAGAGAGTGAAATTAATGTATAATAAAATTAAAAAAGTGTCAAGATATAAAAATTATAAATTAATATTAATGATTAAATTCTTCTTCTTAGAGATAATTAAAAATAATAACTTAAATATTTATCAAATATATTTATTTATTTATTATAAAATATTTTAAATAAACTTTAAAATTACAAAAAAAAAGTGTTGACAAAAGTTGTTATTTTTTAAACATTACATATTCAATTTATTTTTGAACCAATTTAGTATATGAAAACAAAAAAATTATTATTATTATTATTTTATATCTTTAAATATATGATCTTTCATATTTATTTATTTTTTCTGAAAATAATTATTAACAATTATAAATAATTTAATATCATGATATAATTATTTATCATAAATTTTAAATATAATTTTTATGAAAAAACTTCATTTATTATAATTTTTAATTATATTAAAAATATTTAGTTATTATAAATTTAATTATATAAGATAAATAATTATCCTGTATATTTTATTACCTTTAATCAAATATTTTAGCCTCCACCGTGCTCAGTGCTACTGAATACTAATGCCCTAATTTCAATAAAAAAAAAATTAACTAAATACACAAAAACTTAGCAGAAAGAGGGATAAACCCCGAAGCTTGAAACTGCATTTAGCTTTAGCATTTAGCAAATGCTTGAAGAAAGACAATAGGTGGGTTTTGAAGTGTGCGTACAAAAGCCTCTTCTTTCTGCAATTTCATTGAAACAAATGTTTGATCTCACTTGTTCTAACATTCCCTTGTGTTTAAGTAAAACTCACAAAGTAGGCACGACAATGGCATCGGGGGAGCAAAAAGCACCATCCCAAACCCAAAGGTTGCAAATTTATCCCAATACAAATTCTGGGGTCACCCCTTTCTGGAGAGGTACCTCTCTCTTCTATTTGAAATTCCCCCCAAATGAAAAAAGTTTAATTTTTTGGGTTTTTGTTTGCAGAAAAGTACGAAAGAGAGGCCAAGAGGTATTGGGATGTTTTCTACAAGCGCCACAAGGACAGAGTTAGTTTCTTAGTACTTGTGTTTGTGTTTGTGTTATCTGTTAACTCAAATTTTGTTGCTCGCTTGTATGTTCGGTCAATACTGCTTGGTTTCCTCTTGTTTGTGGTGTCTTTTGATGTATATCAATTACCTAGTTTTTAAGGCTCTTTGTTTAATTTTCAAGGCATTTGCTATGTGTAATTTGACTTTGGTGATAATATCTTGTTCAGTTTTTCAAAGATCGGCACTACTTGGACAAGGAATGGGGCGAGTACTTTTCTGTGAGTGATAGGAAATAACTTTATGTTATTTTTTTTTTTTTTAGTTTCATTTGTGTTTTTTCAATGTGTTGTAATGGTTTAAGTGATTTTCAATTTTCAGGGAGGAGGGAGAAAAGTGATTTTGGAGGTATATCTGCCCGGATCATACTCTTTCTGCTTCTGTGGTTTTTTAATTTATTGTTTAGGTGACTCAGGAATTATAATGTTGAGCATATACTCATGCCACAATGTTGCAATTGGATTAATGTGAAACAAAGGATAGTTATTCTGGTTATAAGATTTGTACGAAACATACTGTGATTTTGGATACAGATCCTTCCTGCATTGATTTTCTTTTCTTCTCTTCATCATTTGTGATATTTGTAATGGTTATTTATTGATGACGTTTACTTTCTGCTTTTGCTCCTCACCAGGAGGTCTTTGGTCTAGTAAGTTTCTTAATAAGTGATGCTGTCTGCTAAACAGGTTGGCTGTGGAGCTGGAAATACCATCTTTCCCGTGATCGCGTCATATCCAGATGCTTTTGTTTATGCATGTGATTTCTCACCACGAGCTATTGAGTTGGTTAAGGTTGGAAATCTCCTTTTTGTAAACTCTATGTCCAATCATCATCTGTATGTGTGCTTGTATAGTGACTTGGCTGTATGCTTCTTGATTCAATCTTAATTTTATTCGACTGCAAGTATGTGAGTAAGAAGTCCCACAGTCGGTAGGAATGGATGATTTGAGTGACATATGCGGAGAATCCCGCAAACCTAATGTCTTAAGGTTTTGGTTTGGATATGGTGTCAAGTTCACTTGTGTAGTCTCTTTGTAGGTCATTAATGGAAATCTCTTTGGTGTTTTACCCTCTTGTATTCCCCAACAGATCGTTTAGTGTGAATATTTTTGGTAAAGTTCATAATACAGAGAAATATAAATTCACACAAGTGACAAGTCTCTGTAACATTTTGTAAATCATGTTTTCTCAAATAGATAGACAATGAGGAACCATCCTAGTTTGTGGTTTTTAATGCCACATTACAAGTGCAATTGTGTAAACTACCACTTTTACAGAGTTTATTCATTAGGAATCTAGGATGTAAATGAAATTTTGCAACTTTTCTCCCATTAGAATGTTCCATACTTCCATGTGGTGGTTGTCTTCCACAATTTAGCTAACTTTGGGCCTTAGGTGTTCTTAATTCTCTTATGATAAAATGGCACACATTATTTTTTTTAAGAGGAATGAATTTTTATTGCTTATCTATTCTGTTATAAAATAAAGAAATGTGATACTTTTTGTTTATATACATCTATTGAGAACAAACTTTTTTGTAATTTTTAATTTTTAATTTTTATTGTAGACACATGAAGACTTCAAGGAATCCCATGTTAGTGCTTTTGTCTCTGATTTGACAGCTGATGATCTGTGCAAAGAGATTCTTCCATCTTCAGTTGATATTGTTACAATGGTATCTGAAATTCTGAATGGCAGTTTAAATCTTAAAGTTAATGTAGAGTAATTATGTGATCACATTTGCTTTTGTTTGTTGCAAGCTACTCCCTCTGGTCTAAAACTATTGATGTTTAAACCTTTCTTTTTCATTCCAAATCTATTGATGTTTTACAAATTCCAAGTCTCATTAATTATTATTTTTTCCACATATACCCCTTTTAATAATCATGTCTTACTCCACAACTACTATTATAAATATCAAAGGAGAGTATTTTAGACTAAAAATACTAGTTTATGGGCAGTACTACCATTGTTTCTATTTATAAGATCCAACTTAGAATAATTTCTTGTATCTTTAATTCTTTATATAAGACTCAATCCATATTGTCTTATGTAATAGTTATTTTCAGACTAGAATGCCCCTAATTAAAAAGGGTTGGTGAAATGTTGTAGTAATTAAGAGAGAAAGAATATTAATTAGGAGAGAGAAATTGTATAAGGATAGTTTCGGAGAAAAATATAAAGATAAGACAACTTTATTGTTATCAACTGCATTAACTACTTTTCTTAATCTTGGAGAATTAAATAATTGGGTTTTATATAGAGGAACATAGTTAGTATTAAATATTTCTTAAGATGTGTGCATGACCCTTAAACATCAATAGTTTTGGATGAGTGAGTGTCATTTTCTTGCCTTATTCAAGATAACTTTTGTTTTCTTATTATTTAGTATTCGGCAAGACTCTTCTTTTTGTGGCTGACATGGTAAGCAGATATTTATGTTGTCTGCAGTGTCCCCAGAAAAGATGCCTCTAGTTTTGCAAAATGTTAGAAAAGTTATCAAGGTAAAATATAATTCATTATATTTTCCAGAAACCTTGCTAGATAACTAGTTTGCATGTGATGAAAGTCATACCCTTTCTCCTTTTGCAGCCAAATGGATATGTGTTGTTCCGAGACTATGCTACTGGAGACCTTGCTCAGGTGGAATTTGTTGAACTTTATCTTTTTAACTCTTCTACTAGAAAATTGAGAAGTGCGCAATTATTATCCAATTTATTTTCTTCTGATAATTATAAAACAATAGTAAATAGAAATATAACTAAATTTTAGGGAATAAACAAACAGTAAAAAAGTTCCTTGATGGTCATACAAATTTATTGATGAAACATAACTAGAGGGAAATAAATGAAGCAAAGAATATTCAGATTTGTTCCAGAAAAGCCAAACTTGTAGTCATTTTGACTAAATTTTTACAGAAAGATGATACTATTAGTGATAACTGATAAGTGATTTGGAAAAAGAAAAATTTATCTTTGATGACCAGAAAAATCCAAATATAATTCTTATTGTTTTAACATTAAAACATTTTAAATATTAATGTCTGTATTTTTAGGCTTTAGCTATGATTATACCAAGGCGGGGCAGTTCTAGACTACTTGCTTATTCAATGTGAAACTGCTAGACCCTAACTCCTTAACTAAAATATGGTATCATCAAACTAATTACCATTTCAGTGTCGGAAATGGAAACTATTTGACTAGCAAATTTTGGTTGGGGATTTCCTTTTATTTGAGCATTTGATGATTTGTATATCTATTTTTATGCTCTATAGGAAAGGTTCTCTGGCAAGGATCAAAAGATTAGTGATAACTTTTATGTTAGAGGTGATGGCACTGTAAGTTTTCAGTTCTGCCCATGTTACCTTGTACCTTAGCGGCTTAACTCTGATGGATACTCCTTTCGTTTCATTTCCAGCGTGCTTACTATTTTTCGAATGAGTTCTTGACAAATTTATTCAAAGAAAATGGTTTTGATGTTCACAAGCTTCATGTATACTGCAAACAAGTTGAGAACCGCTCAAGGGAGTTGATAATGAATCGGTAATATATTCTAGCACAAGTTCCTTTTGCTCATTTTTATATAATATATGGTAATAATAGTTTTAAAAGAGTTGTGTTATGCTTTATGTAACCTATCATACAAATTGTTATCTTGATCTCCTGTGGGTTTAGATTTTAGTGATGAGATTATATTTGTTTGCCTTCACACATATTGACTATATTTATTCATTTTTATTCTGCTTTGTTTGTTGGTTTCAGGCGTTGGGTCCAAGCTGTATTTCGTGTATCAGATAGCTCCGATTCTTCTTCCAGTAAAGAAGCTGAGGCCAACGATCTTAATAGTGATAAAGTTGATAAGGAAATCAAGCAAAATAATTTGAATGGTAGTTTAAATGACTCTGCAGTTGACTTGTCTGAGGGTGTGGCAGTTGACATGTTCGGAGTCTTACCTTCCAGTGAGTATGATGTAAGGCTCTCACTCTAGCTTTGTCATTACTGATTCTCTTTAGTTCTAACACAATTTTTTTTCTCAGTATCTAAACATATTCTATCTGAGGTTACTTCTTTCAGATGTTCCACAAAATTTGAATATCTGTTGGCAATTGTGGAGGCCCTTTTTCTTTTCCCATTTTAGCAATTTTTGTACAAATTCTTGGAAATGAGAAGCCTAATTTTCCTTCACTGTTATTCTCAATTTTGATTAATTAGGAGCATTTATGTCCTTAACAAAAGCTTCATCGCCACTGTTTTTGCACATATACATGTTCACTTTTCATGACTCGAGTTTTTCCTGTTAGATTATTGACATCAATCTTAGAGGCTGGGATTTCAAGATTAGTTTACTTTCAAAAGAGTACCAACACACTTGCAAGTCAACAGGTTTGATGCTGTGGGAATCGGCTCGGTTGATGGCTTCAGTTCTCGCAGAAAATCCCAACATTGTTGCAGGAAAAAGGGTCCTCGAGTTGGGGTGCGGCAGTGGGGGAATCTGCTCGATGATTGCTGCTAGATATGCTGATCTAGTAGTTGCAACAGATGGAGATGGTTTTGCTCTTGATCTCCTGGCCAAAAATGTTGCATCCAACATTGAGCCATCATTACTGACTAAACTAACCACAAAAAAGCTGGAGTGGGGAAACAAGGACCACATAGAAAGCATAAAGGAAGTAGTGAGCGATAAAGGCTTTGATGTCATCATGGGCACAGATGTGACCTATATTCCTGAAGCTATATTGCCTTTGTTTGCAACTGCCAAAGAACTGATTGCTCCAACTGGAAGCAGTGAAGATGATAATGTTCCTGCACTTGTTCTCTGCCACATCTTTCGCAGAGTAGACGAACCAACCTTGCTTTCTGCTGCAGCCGATTTTGGGTTTAGATTAGTGGACAAGTGGCCTGCTGGAACTTCAACTGATTTGTCTCAGAGCATTATTGGCAATTGGTTTGTTGACAATGGTTTAAAGGATGATCTTCCAAGTACAGCATTAAACATCTTGCTCTTCTGCAAGGAGTGATATTAAGTTTAGCATTCTTGCTCAAA
Organism: Cajanus cajan; assembly: GCF_000230855.2. Lineage (NCBI taxonomy): Eukaryota > Viridiplantae > Streptophyta > Magnoliopsida > Fabales > Fabaceae > Cajanus > Cajanus cajan. The sequence goes on from NC_138525.1 coordinate 48,591,333, forward strand.
ATAAGTTGGTTTCTTGATTCTTCTCTTCATTACAATTAAAAGTGAGAAGTGAAATGTAATTTCTTAGTTGATTCATTTAAGTACTAGACAAACCGCTTAGGCTCACTTGTATAAGTTTTTGATGGGGACTTGTGGTCGAGATTTCTGTTTTATTTTATTTATTAATGAATTTTGTTGTTTAGCTCCCCAACTTGGGGGCCTTATTAGACATGGACTCATGGTGGTTATGCACTCTGCATCACTTGCTTGGAAATGCAAAAGGACCACCTTTTGTTTAGTAAGTATGATTGTCAATTGAGGAGGGGTAACAACACTTTTTCTATGGTTCTACATGGTAATATATCCATTTTAGACTAGTAAAGAGTTAAATACACAAGCTAAAATAAAGCACTTTTTTGTTTACATATAGTAATTTGAATGTGCCAACAGTGTATTTTTTTTTTTAATATTGTCATTTAATTATAGATTATGTATAGTCAAGTTGTGGATTTTTGTAATAATTATTTTTATTGATTTTTAATTGGTAGACATTTAAAAATCTTTACCTTAATAGAGTATCAAAATTAATTTATTTTATTTCTGCTATAACATGAGTTTGTTGGGTGGCATTATTGCTCAATACTTTTTACACAGAATATGTTAAATATTAATTTCAGTTAGAATTTGTTCAGATTCAAATGTAGTTGCCGGATTAGATAAATCAAAGCAGTGAAAAAGACCAATTATCCATCTATGATAATAATTTATTTAATACAGTTCTAGCTTATTTTATTTTATTTTTTATTATAATTATTTTCTCTATGGTTAATGCGGTCCAAGTAAAGGCAAAGGAGAATTTCTTGGTGATGGTATTCTTATCCAACAAGTCCATTAAACCAATGGAGCTCAACTTACTCCTTCCTCTGTACGGCTGAAATTTCAGAAATAAAGAAATGAAAACAAGGACCACTCAAGCTACTGCTATTGAATTCATTGCTAGCACATTCACTTTTTTATTCAAATAAAAGCCTTAAATTATATATAATTTTTTATGTTATAAAAAGACTAAAAAGTATGTTCATATTCTATGAACAGTTTATTCCTGGCTGCATGCTCATAATATTCTTCGGTTCTATATTTGCATAGGATGCAGCTCACTCTATTTACCTTTCCGTTACAATAATGTGAGGATTACTCTTCCATCGAAAATTCCTTTGTTTAAATATAAGGCAATACTTGCTGTTTAATCTTCAACAGCTTAAGGGGTTTTCCCAAAGAAAATAATTAGGTTAGTTTTCTTTGAGCTTCTTACCATAGCAAATACGAATCCAATATCTCACCTGTGAAATTTTGGTGGTTTCCTATGCTTATATAATCAAATTGACGAAACATCTTTTTTGGGTGAGAAATTATGAAGTATTTTAATTATTTTGTTAAGATTTTCGACTATTAAATATTTGTGAGTTTTCATATCATAAATTACAGGTTTTAACTAAAAAACTATAAGTATTTATCAGGCTAAATTTTGTTCTTGTCGTGATATATTATATATACAATTACATGATAACTAGTTCGGTACCTATACTTTATATGCTTTACAATGTGGAAGCATGTTAACTCACGTATTATTAATTATTAATCTGCTTAGCAAAAAGAAACCGTGTATATAACAAGTATATTGTTTCTTGCTCTGATCAGAATTCATGCTTAAATTGGAAAGGAAACAGATGAAGTTCAAATCCAAATGTATAGTTACACACTCCATTAATAGTTCTTTTTCAGAAAAATTGCTATTTTAGATAAAATGACACTACTTGAAGATGAAATTCTCATGACATGACACTCCCATTAATAGAAATTGACAGGTTACATGCAAAACGCTTTTACTATTTTTTGTTTTTATTATGTTTCAATATTTTATGGCTCGGTATCTTTAGAAACAACCTTGAGTAAAAAACAAACAAATCTCTAAAATAAAGAGTAGGATAAATGTGTGCTTACAACAAAGCTAGAATTGATTATGAGTAGTTCTGTTTGATTTAACTAGGAATTGTGTTAACAATAATATATTTTTGTGAGATAAATGAAAATGAAAGCAATGAAAGAGAAACTTAAAATTAGCGATGCAACCAGTCAAACATCAAAATATGGAAAACTTTATTAACTTGTTTTTTTAAACCCTTTGCACTTTCACCCTCAATATATAGCAGCAATCCCTACACAATTAATTAGCATGATTATGACTGTTTAACATGGACTGGCACATATATATTGATCAAAGTATTACATGGTTGTGTATAAATCCTTATTATCCATGTCATCACTCGTTTCTGTAAAAATTAAATATACACATACATTCATCATGTTGGCATATAACAAGATAATTAACCACCACAACAACTCCCTTTCCCAGAGCTCTTCCTTTTTTTCAACCATAAATATATACAAAAACACATATATTTGTTTTTAATTTCCCACGCCATTGAAGCTTTTGCTGGATGATTCATTTGACGGTACTCCATTTCAACAAGACTTTTTGCAACCTGAAAGTGATATATGAAAACTTAATATTTTAGTGAAACAAATATCAGGGGTTGAAAATATGTGTACCTTAAGCTAAAGTACTATAGTATCTAATAAGGAGACAGTTAATCAATATACTTCATTAATTTTAAAATTAAGTTCCGTGATGGAAGATTGATTGAATTAACTAAAGTAGCTCGTTGGTATAGAGATTAACTACTTCCATGAAGGTCAGGGAATGTGACTGAATTTATTTTAAAAGCTAAATTGATTCATAAGAATATAAAAGCTACTCCAACATCCTTCTAACAAACCAAATAAATACATTCTAATAATACACCATTAGAAAGAAAGAGAGATGAGTAAACCTAAACCATGACCTAACACCTCCACTGCAAAATCTAGAAGTTCATTGCTGATATCAATTTTTCTTCTTAGCCGAGTATCCTCCAAAACCCTAATAGTTTAGTACGAACTCAAAATCAGGAGTAAAAGAAAATTTGGATGAGATTTACATATAATATGTTAATTTTCATATAAACATCACCAGATGCAATCATAAACTGTTGTTTCTTAACTTGCTAGGATTTTCCTGGTGCTTTAATTAGTGAACATTTAATTAACCTCTTAAACTGGTTGACTGAGAGAATCAGATTAAGATTCATCAACTAATTAGTCACATATATACATATATTTGCGAAAATAATCTCTCCATAAGCACACATATATGTGCCTGAGATCAACAGAAATAAAATTGCTTTTCATGATGAAACTGATGTACTCAAATCAGCATCCTAATCAAGAAAAATCCCATATATGCAGCAATAACTGTTATATGGAAAAGACATACCTGTGGTACGGAATGTGATATGACTGCAAGAGTCTAAGTTGCTAGCTAGGGTTACTTGTAGCATATGGAAGGGAAAGTGATAAAAGAAAGAAACAAAATATGTAGATATATATATATAGTAAAAGTGAAAAACAAAGTGATAGAAATAGAGTTGGTGACAGATAGAGAGTGAGCACACATAATTTCAAGCATGAAACATTATCATCCAAGAAAGTACCATGTGTGCTCACTCTCGTCTGTCACCTCCCTTACCCTTAATCTCCATAGATTTAGTGGAATTATCATCATTGTTGCTTGCTACCCTTGCAGCTGAAGATGGTTGGATGAGGGTTAGGGGAAGAGAACAAACTGGCCTTAGGCATTTTCTCTCTACGTTTAACAAAAAAAATTGTTGATCACTTTCTATATATGGAACAAATGACAAAGTTAACTTGGATTGAATTGGCCTTGTGTGAAGAGATGAAGGGGGATGCAGGGGTATATATAGAGCCAGAAAGAGGAATTGCTTGCATCACGTATGTATGCACGGAATAAATGTGGGGTTTATCTTCCATTGCTCATTCTATAATATTTTAATTGTTATAACGAAAGGAAACCATTGCTCTCTCTATAATATTTTAATTGTTATAATGAATGGCAAAAGAGAAATCAGAAGTACTGTAAAAACTTTATAATCTCTACATCCATATGCAACCCCAACCACAAGTTCATTTATTCTTTGCTACTATCAACGATCTTTATAAGCCCTAGCTTAAAGGCATCTTCACATTCTAAATCCATTTACCACCAATCATGTTTCTCAAGTCTCTTCAAAGGATTGATTACATACACATATGACTTAGGTAACAAAAAATTAATTACTCCATTTGTCTCTTTTTATTCTTCTTCTTCCGGAAGTTATTTATTTATTTGTCTATTTTTAAGTTTAGGATGATATTAATTATTAAATATTTATTTATTTGAATTTTCATTTTCAAGTCTTACTTTTAATTTTTTTTCTTCAATATTTATTGTACAAATCTGTAAGAACAAGAAACAAATCGAAAACAAATTGATAATTATGTAATTAAAAAATGAAAACACAAATAAATGAGTCCTGATTCATAAATTATGCCATTTTCTTCTTTCAATCCTTAAATATTTTATAAACTTGTATCAAAATTAGAAAATAAATAACTCATTAGTTTCAATAGATTTGAAAAATAAGGTCTCTACTGCAAAATAAAATTGTCGTCTAGTGTACAATACTTATTACTAAAATTAATTTTACCTATAATATATATTGGTATATGTTTATAAATATACTTATAATTATTAAAAAATGTAGGTATAAATTATAACAACATACAATACATGTTGAATTTTATTTAAAATTAATATTAAAATTATGTATGATTATATATCAAATAAATTTATATTTATATATAATAGATACTTTTTATATGATATTATATAACATTTTTTGTAGTGCTCGAATTTGAGTTATATATATATATATATAAAAGATATTTAAAAGAATTTTTTTTTAGCAAAATTAGTCATTCACAAAGCTAATAAATATCTCACCATAATAACATGGTTAAGAAAATGAGATCACCAAATAGTTGGCTAGTTAGTTACTATCTGATTAGCCCTTGAATTTGAAGTGCTAGCAAGTGTTTTCCATTGATGCGATTCTTAGCAAGGACATTAACTTTTCGATCTTTGGAATTTTAGTCATTGTACACGTGATCAAAAGCTGCTAGAACAGATATCATATGATATTATAAGTAACAATTACATATTAATCTCATTGGGTAACAAAATTTTCAATCAACAACAGCAACGGTGTATGATTAAGCATATATTCAACGAATTTATATCCACTTTTTGAAAAACGATGAGTTATGTCTAGCGATTCTTATTAACGACAGAAAGTCAATGAGAAAGGTTCTTGCTCTGAATGATCATGTCAAAAACTAAGTGCAGCATTATTGTAGTCCATCTTAAAGGAATATTCATGGTTGTAATTACGCATAGATCGAATTGTTGTGCAACACATGGAAACTATAATGGCATGGTCGATCCCTTGCTTTAATTAAAGAAGGAAATGCTGTTCACGAGCTAAACTAGCCAATTATTGATCAACAAATGCAATTAAAGATTCATAAACGCAAATATCTAATGCGGCGCTAAAGCAGTTTAAAGTATATTTGCTTTATGCTTTATATTACTTAAATCATTATTGATGCAAAGTAAATCATTGACGCTAAGTGCTTGATTTGAGTTTGAGTCTTATGCCTTCAGCACATTCCCCCAACAGTAAGATTAACATTTGCATTACTTTTACACATGCCAGCACCAAATTTAATTCTTGTTCTGTCAAAATTGGATGGGGATAATGTATCTATTTCAGAAAGAATATATGATCGAGTTGATGTGTCCGAAATAATCTGTTGGAAGTCTGGGGTCTCCTGTTGTTGACTGTTAAGTAACTCTTTAGATGGAGAATATAGATAATTACTTCACCCATCTTAAACTTTTTGTTCTTTAAGGATACATGAATTAAGAAAATTTTAATAGATGTAAATTGATTTTAAAATATTTATTTAATACCTTATTATCACAATTTATCATCTTATTTTTGTAAAATATTAAGTGAAAAAATGATGAGAAAAATGTCTATTGAGAATTGGTATATAATTAATTGAAAAAAATGTTAGTTACATTTTGAAATTTTAAAATGACAATTGCTTTAGAAAAGAAAAAATAAATAAATTAAAAGACTAAAGATTTGAAACTGAAGGAGTCGTCACTGAAAGTATAATAACTAATACTACAATATACAAGTTTAATGAATGAATGTTTAAAGAGGTATTATTTCAAACTAGCATTGCACACACAGAATAAGATATAGATATATCAATAGAGATAGAGAGAGATGCAATTAAGTTAGGTGCTTTGGACATAGGGTTACCATTGAAAGTATTATTTTCTTTTATAAGGACTGATTCCATGAAAAAAAATTATATCTCCTTGTTAAAAAAACAGTTGTTTCAAGTAATGAAATGCATATGTATTATTACTCCTTTCCTTATGCTAGCAATGTATAGTTGAAAGTATATTTAATAACTACCTTTTTTTTATATATTAATTAAGGTGAACAGAAATAAATTCTCTTATGTGAAATTTTCACTTAGATTTTCTCATGTGAAATTTTTACCATCAAAATCTCATATCTTTTATATTTTTTTAACTATTAAAATCTTCTCTCTTATTTTTAATTAAGAACTGAGATTTCATTAAATAAAAATGTCACATGAGAAGTTCCACCCTATGTACCCATGGCATGATGTAACCTCGTGATTTGAGAAAGTTAAGCTAATCATTTTTGGTAAATGTATTAGTAATTGTAATGGTATCCTAAGGACCTAATAAGATAAATAGGGTTAGTGTGGATGACACGAGCATGTAGGGTGTTTCACGCTGGCCGGCATGCATGATGTACAAATTTTGAGGCCATTGCCTTATATGAACATAATCAATCACCATATCACCATATCTTATAGAAGTATCGTACCAGTTATAATGATGATATGAGGTGGGGCCATGGGGGCATGAGAAAACTTTCCCCAATAGGGAAGTGATATGAATATAAGATTTTCTAAACTTGCCCTTTTTTGCTGGACAAGAAGGATATGGTTAAGTGGTTGTTGATTCCGAGTGTTTGTTTGAATGAAGAGACTACATGAAATGACAGGGCAAGAAAATAAATTAAACAAATGTTTGTGGATAAAACAATGGCCACTTGCATCAACAACACCAATTACGATGAGCATCTTCCTTCTACCACGGGCAATCCTCTCACTACTTTTTGGGTAATCCTTATGGCCGCTAAAGAAAAGAGATCAATCTTTTTGGACCAGCACGTTCATCCTTTCAGATATGTACTACGTGCCCAGTTCCACTAACACCAAATGAAAATGTTTGTCATCTCTTATCCATCGTGAATCCATTAGTGTTAGAGTACATGACTACTTCTTATTTTTATTTTATAAATTAATTTTATAAGATTAAGTTAAAATTAATTTCATTTTTTTAGTATGATATAGAATTTATCTTAATGATGTTATCGTGTCACTTGTTATTAGATTAATTATAATCTCTAGTCATTACAAATTTTATTTTAGGTATATACATATATTAGTGTAAACCAATTTTTATTTTATAAAATTGAATTAAATTTAATTTCATGTTGTCATTACAAAACTCTATTTTGATTCTTTAAGCTTGTTAGTATAAATATTCAAATTAATCCAAGTGTTTAAGAATATAACAAATTTTAGAGTTTTGCTGACTAGTATATTGAGAACACCTATTAAAGAATAAAGAATGTGAATTTTTTAATTGATAAAAACATTCTTATTTTTTATTTCTTATAATGGGTGCCTCAAAGACTTGCTAGCTTTTTCCAAAATTTTATATGCCAAAAATGGTACAAGGTCAAATTGATTGAGACAATTAATTGACACATTGCGTGGTTGGGGATGGTTTGCAACGGCATGGGCAAGTGGGAGATTGATTCCATTGACTTGAAATGATAAACCCTAGCTAGTTGGCCTTAGCTTGTCCTTTGGATCGGAATTCGTGTGTTGGAAACTGGCCAACAAAACCAGCCAGCGAGTCAAAGACAGCCTTTGCATCATGCCCTAATGAGAAACCAGTGGAGTAATGAAATATTTTTGATTGGTTATTATTAATTTGATACATTGGCACCAGGAGAGAAATGTGAGTATAGCATGCTATTTTAAAAACACTTTCTCTAATTACTTAAAATTTATTAAGAAAAACATAAATTTTGATGAATCTTACATCTTATTTAATGTTTCTTTTATCAGATTTTACCATTAAAAGTAAATGTGTTAAGAGGGATGTGTTAAAAAATATGTTGTTAGCATTTCTAGAATGTAGAAAGATATATGGTGGGGTTAGAAAGCATAGGAAGGAGGCATGTGAGTTGGATTTGGAGGCATGTGCTAGAATGAATCACACACTGTGCACGCCAATATATATTGGCTGAGTGTGGCGGTGTTGCAGTGATCCCCACCAGTGCACTATGCATGCCCCCACCCCTGCACTATCACACCACACTAGGGGAGATGGATCATGTCAATTTTTATTCATGGACTTTAAACCACTTACTACTTTCCCTTATTTTAGTTTTCTCTAAAGAACACTCACTTTATTCCTTTTGTTTTTTAATTCAAGAATGCTTATGACTTTTTGTAACATATATCAAAGGAAATTAATGTGTACTACTTGTTCATATTCGACTAGTATATAACAAAAGTAAAGTGAAAATGGAATGCGCCAACACATGTATATGACGTAGCAGCTGAGATTTATTTTTTCTTAAAAAAAAATTAAGTGAGTTGGATCTTGAGACTTATCAGGGTTGGAACAAGTTTCAAGGTTTTATGAATACTTATAAAGATACTTATACATTACTTATAAATAAGATTCTTACATTCATAAAAATCAAATCCATATTCTTTTTGGATATGAGTTTATTCCTTGTCAACTAATAGATTAAAGTATGAAAGGATTGAAATTCAGCCATGTAATTAAAATAGATGATAAAAATTAGTCTCAACTATAAATGGATGATAGTTAATGACAAAGAACTACATTGACAAATGGTATAATCAAAATATAATATATAAGTAAGAAATATTCTATATAATCAAGATGATATTTTAGAATATATCATAATAAGTGTTGTTGAGTTTATTATGACACTCATTATTAGACTACATATTTAGTTCCTAATGTGAAGAAGAAATATGTTTGTAAGATTGAATTAAATTTATAATTCATATTTATTATTAAGAGTTAGATAGATAAGTTGAATTTTTTTTTTCATCATATACGATATAACCAATATTTAGGGTGTTTGGAAGAGCTTATTTTACATAAATATTCCGTTGTGTAAAAATTTAATAAAACTTATGAAAATAACTTTCTATTTGTCCATAACTTTCTAGAATATTTTGTGAAAATAATTTACCGTCATTTTCTGCTCAATTATAACCTTGCCCATTGAAGACTTCAACACTCTCACTGATATATGTCTTGTTTATTTATTTAGACTTCTATTATTTGAACATTGTGTGATATATTGTGTATGATTAACTTTATTTTCCACCCAGTAAAAAAAAAAACTTTATCTTACAGTACTATTTTTTTTTTTAATTTTGTGTGTATAATATATATATATATATATATATATATATATATATATATATATATATCACAATAAAATAATCAAAAGAAAATATTTGTTATCCAAATTTTGCATTAAGAAATACTCTATCCAGTTATGGATATAAAAAAATCTAATATTTGTTGATTTAATATATAAACAAAACTCACTTTATTTAGTGTTGTCATTTTTAAAAGGACTCTTTTGTTAATTGAGATTGTATTTTTAATATTTTTTTTATTCTTAATACAAGTTTCAAAAAATAATAGTTTAAAAAAGTTATTTCTTAGATGAGATTAAACAAATTAAATGATATAAATAATATTTTTTAATTAACATATATAAATTAATTTTAATTTTAATTTTTGTTTATGCTTAGAACCACGGAGTGAGTTTTTATTTTTATTTTTTATTTTTACTATCTATTGATGTATGTGTGTTTGAAGTTTAGCAACATGTTGAATCTTCCTATACATCACCAATATTGGAATCATCTTTCATGTTAATTAGCCACACATGATTATTGTTTGCTAGATTTCATATGCTTTTGTAAAGCATGCTTCCTCGGGAGGCGTGATTCACTTGTGCATTGTGATTATCACTCAATGAGATTAATTAATTAAGTGCCTTATGTGTGCTGCACTAAACTTACTTTTGAAGCCAAATTTTGATTTCCAAGATGTGCGTGTAAAGAAGCTTCATGAAAAGAGAGAAAAAAATAATTTCAATCAACGGATGTTGTAAGCGTAAACACAAATAGTTGAATTGTTTTCAATCAATGGAGTTTTTTTTTTATTTAATTAGCTTACACATTTGAATTTTTTACTCAAATAATATATTTTTTAAAAAAATTTACCTAAATAGCAACTTTACAAATTTATTTCCCCAACTAGCACTATTTACTATTCACTTTTTTTTCCGTGCGTTTGGAACGGTCCGTTCTGCAATCAGAACGGGCCATTCTACTTGAACATGTATTAATTTTGCATCTGAAACAGCCCGTTCCAAAGTTAGAACGGGCCGTTCTGATACCCAGAACGGGCCGTTCTAAAACCAGAACGGGCCGTTCTAAAACCAGAAACGGGCCGTTCTAAACTAGGTTTTTAGGTGTTTTTAGAAGTTTAGAACAGGCCGTTCTAGTTTTGGAATGGTCCGTTCTGGAAAAGAGGGGAATGATATATTCAAAAGGTTATTTTGGACCTTTAAACCATGCATTGATGGTTTTTCCTTCTGCAAACCAATTGTTCAAGTTGATGGAACATTTTTATACGGCAAATACAAAGGTACAATATTGGTTGCAGTTGCGCAAAATGGTCGCAACAACATAATTCCTATTGCATTTGCTATTGTTGAAGGTAAAACTAGCGATGCATGATTTTTTTTTCTTAAGAACTTAATGCAGTATGTAACACAGCAAGACGAGTTGTGCCTAATTTCTGATCGTCATGAGGCTATTCAAAGTGCATACTCAAGAAATGGAAGTGGTTGGACGGAAAATAATTTTGTTCATGTCTATTGTATTCGACACACTACACAAAACTTCATGCAATGATTCAAAAATGCAGCACTGAAAAAGGATGTCGTCAACATGGGTAATTCTATCATTACTTTTTTTAAAACATTTAATAATTAGTTTTCATTATTTAATTATTTTTTTCAGTCTATGGGATGACTGAACCTAGATTCTTTTATTATTACAACATAGTAAGAGATACTAATGCTGAAGCAGCCCAATGGTTAGACAACATTCCTTGGAAAAAAAGGACACTAGCATGGGACAATAGACAACGTTGGGGACACATGACAACAAACCTAACTGAGTCTATTAATTCTGTATTGAAGAAAACACGAAATCTGCCAATTTGTTCCATGATAATGGCCACATACACTCGTTGCAACAAGTTTTTCATTCAAAGAGACAGGCTAGATGAAATGTGGTGTGATTGTGGCAAGTTCCAGAAAGTTCATATCCCTTGCTCGCTTCATGCTTACATGCACATCACAACTATCAAACCTACATGTCTCCCATATATACCTTACAACAAGTTGCAAAGGTATACGAAGGATTAGAACAGAGATGGATATTAGAAAACAACATAATCGTGTAAAAAATTGTTCCTATTATCACACCTCTCGTCACACTAGGAAGACATGTGTCCAAATATTGGTCATGGATTTAGTTCCTGTCACCATTGATTTTATTGTTGTAATGAGTTTTAATAACTTTATTTAGTTATATTTATAATGTTAATATTCAATAAATTTAATCACTTGATGTTACTCTTTGAGACTACGTTGTGTTTGTGTTGAAAGGGTAAATTGTATTCGCTGCAATGCTAAGTTTGAAGCTAGATTTAAAGGAAACACCTTTGAAGTATGAAACTATAGTGTCTTAAACTTAAAAACACGAGATGATAATAATGAGACCTTGTCTTAATAGATTCGAAACTTGTACGAGTCAAACTGTGACTAATAATGAAAAATATGGATAACATGCACATCACACTACGAAAACATGTCCAAATAATGTATAATTATAATAGTTTATAAGCTAAACATTAAAATTTATATTACATTGAAAAAAATAAAAATAAAAAGCATAGTGCATAAATTGGCCAGAACGGGCCGTTCTAAAAGCTGAACGGCCCATTCCAAACTACAAAAAAGGGCTAAAATCCCTAGTTTAGAACGGGTCATTCCAACATTTAGGTTATGTGAAAAACTCAACTCTAGAACGGTCCGTTTTAGTTTAAGAACGGGCTGTTCTAGATGCAAAAATAACACTACGAGACTGTATGCAGAACGAGCCGTTCTAGTTACATAATGGGCCGTTCCAGATGCAAAATTCCCAGAAAACCTGGACCTACAATGAAAAAAAAAATTAAAAAATACGTAAACAGTAAATAGTGCTAATAAATTTGCACAGTTGCTATTTGGGTAAATATTTTTTAAAAATATATTATTTGAGTAAAAAATTCTACACATTTTCTTTATTAATATATATAAATCAAAATCACATCACATTTTCATTATATTTTGATTATTTTCCTTAATTTTTGGACGAAAATTTGGAGTGTAAAACTTGATTCTAACAGTTACTACCAGAAAATTACGAGAATTAAATAACTTGATTATACATGAATCTAAACAGGGAATCCATTTTCAATTTGTCACTCATGCAGTATAATTTTTTAAAAGATTTTTTTATTGAAGGATAAATCAAACTCGTAATTAAATAAAAAAAGTCAATATCAATTACGCTGCATGAGTGATAGTTATCACAATAATAGGTTCTCCATAAATATAAAAGTCCATTTTCTTAAGATGATAAAAAAGTGGACCCAATATAAAACCCTAAATCATTTTATATATTTAATGAGAAATACTCATTAATATATATATATATATATATATATATATATATATATATATATATATATATATATATATATATATATATATATATATATATATATATATATATATATACCTATGTGGAAACTGGAAAACAATGTTAATCTACATCTTCATATATTTGTTTGGTGCCTATATGTGCACACTCATACAATACTTGCTACCCGCTCTTTATTTTAAGTGCAAAATCAATAAAAAAAAATAATAATTAAAGATTGCTATAATTTAATTTAGAAATTATTCTTAAATCATCTAACTATGACCATACAACATTATAAATTAATATTACCACTTAATTAACTTTTTTTTTTGAGAGACCACTTAATTAACTTAATCATATCTTAAATGAATATAATTCTTAAAGTTGATTTATAATCTAATAGTTGTTGCACATCGTGTGCTAGTGCTCTTCAAAACCTACTAAAAAAATATATATTTTGACACTAATTAGTTTATAGTTTTATATTAACAACAACAACAAAAAAAAAAAGTTTGTGTGGCGAGGTGTATATGGTGAGATGAGTCCTATTGTATTTAATTTGGTAGCAAGTTAAAGGAATAATTCCGCATAAAGCCAAGTGAAATTATACGGAGTCTGTATTATTCAACTCATTGAGCTACAACATATGTGTACCTCTATATATACAAATAAAATATTATCTAAATCCCATAAGAAAAAAAACTATTCTCAAACTAACTTATCAAATAAGCACTTAATTATAGTTTTGAAAAAAAAAAAATCAACCCTATTTAATTTACTAAATATAGATAATTTAGATTGATTATCATGAATCCATTATAATTCATCTTATCTAATTCATGTGCGAAATGAGTTTAAGATGAGTTGAATTAGATTACTTATTTGATCGACTTTTTAATTTCTTTTCAAAGAAGTAGTGTATTTAGGGATGATAAAAAAATTTGTACTTGCAGGCATCCACGGATAAATCATTATAGATTTTAAATAGATGATTAAATGAATACTTAGTTAATAATGAAGTATAAATGTATAGTAAGATATTCATACCTCCAAGTATTTATACTTTAAAAATATTGAAAATATTTTTAATTATGTATAAAGTAGTTTAATTAAATTTATTTTTACACTAAATATATGTGTCATAATTATTTATTTTAGTATAAACATGCTACAAAATCATTTTTTAACATAAATATACGTTTTAAGATTATTTAATTTTTATTTTATTTCTTATATTTTTTATTTAAAATTTTATAAATTTTCAAATATTTACAAATATTTATAAATACTCGCATATATAAAAATGTCATGAATACTTACGGTATCTTAAAACGTAAACCATAGAAAAATATAAGAAGATGGTTAAATGGAGTTTTAAAGATTTTTACAAACATTTTCATAAAACAGGATACCGGCTAATGAAAGTGCTTATGAACATAAGACTAAACAAGGGATGTATTTGACTTCATATAAAAAAATATTTTAAAATAATTTTAACTCAACATTTTCTTCATAAATTAATATAAACAATAAAAAAGACGTAAGAAAACGAAGGAAGAAGGAAAAAACACAATTTTTACATTAGTTTATCTTAATCTACGACTGCATCTAGTTTTTAGAATAATTCACTTTGAAAAACATGTTGTAAATCAACCTTTTTAAGCTCTGTACTATCCGTACCGCTATGTCAAGTTCGAGCTCGGCATCACAGCGCGGAGTGACCTCGGACACGCGCTAGGCGACATCAGCTCGCTATCCAATTAGGTCATAAACTGATCTCGGGCCCAAGGCCCAACAAAACCCTAATACACACAAAGGTACGTGCATTACTTATACGAGACTCATACACCCACAAACACTAACTTTAGCATTGGAGTCTCTTTTGCAGGTACCACCCCCATCTTGGAGCATCAACGTACCAGTGAAGGAGGCTCACCGATCTTACCCAACAGATCGTCCCCTACGACCGATCTCCGGTAAGAACATTTGGCGCCCACCGTGGGGCCGATCAAGACAGCTCTTATCGGCCACGCTTATGGTATTCACCCGAAGCCATAGTAGACGCGCAACAGACGACGCAGATCGCACGACAAGCATGGACAACGAAGCAGCATTGAGAAGGCTGATCGAACAAGTCGAGCAGATGAGGCAACAACATACCGCCGATCTGCAAAACATCCGTGCCAAGCACGAAACTGACCTAGCGGCGCTGCGTACTGCGAATGAGGCTGACCTAGCGGCGTTGCGCACCGAGAACGAGCGTATCCGCGCCCAGCTTCCTCGGCGCCTTTCTGATCAGCCCCCTCAACCGAGAAGTCAACACGAAGAGGAGGGGCACTCGGTCTCTCAACCTCCAACCGCGCCTAGGGCACCGACTCCCCGACCTGCCACACATCGGTCTCAAGTGCCAATGAACAGGTCGGCCCATGAAGTCAGCAACGCTCCGGCTCAAGCTCCTAAAAATCGGACGAGCATTCGCCGCCATCCCTTTGTGGACGACATCATGGAGACACCTCTGCCTTTCGGCTGGAAGCCCCTCCACATCGACCGCTATGACGACACGACGGATCCAGATGAACACATTGACTTATACGTCACACAAGTAAACCTATACACTAATGAAGATGCTATTCTGTGTAGGGTTTTTCCAACCTCGCTCAAGGGATTGGCACTCGCTTGGTATACCCAATTGCCAATGGGATCAGTCGATAGCTTCGACACTTTGGTGAGGCGATTCACGGCGCAATACGCAACGAGCCGACCTCATCACATCACATCCGCTGCCTTGGCCAGCCTCAGACAGGGCGACGACGAACCATTAAGGGCATTCATGGAGTGCTTCGCTGGCGTCTCTGTCAAAATCCGCAAATTAAACCCCGAGGTCGCACTGCACTCCATGCTCATGGCGTTGAAGCCAGGACCTTTCGTCGACAGCCTTTGCCGACGACCTCCTCCCGACATGGACGAGCTCCGAGCTCGCGCTGCTGGGTACATCCAGATGGAGGAGCATGCCGAGTTCCGCAAGGAAATTCGCGACAAACCACAAGGAAAGCAAGACCAAGGTCAGGCCACGAACATTTAAAGTTGGCGACCTTGTTTGACGATTACGAGGAGAAGCAAGAACAGACCCCTCCAAAGGAAAATTTGGAACTTGGAATTCCACCCACCTCAAATTTTATTTCTCTTAACTTGTAAATTCAGGTGATGTACTCTTTTTCCTCCTCAGTCTTTTTTCCCACTAAAGAAAAGAGTTTTTGGCCAAGGAAGGTTTTAATGAGGCACACCTCATAAATAAATCAACAAAGCAACTCCATTCCCATACATTTTCGGTATTGGCACATTAACCATGACGACTTGCCAAGGTCGAGTTCGAATCTTGATGTTAAAGTCGGGTTCGAACCTTCAAATACAAATTATGTTGCCAAGGTCGAGTTCGAACCTTGATATGCCAAGGTCGAGTCCGAACCTTGAGGTCACATTTTCTTAACCAAGGTCGAGTTCGAACCTTAATATGCTAAGGTCGAGTCCGAACCTTGAGATCACATTTTCTTAACCAAGGTCGAGTTCGAACCTTGATATGCCAAGGTCGAGTCCGAACCTTGAGATCACATCTACTTAACAAGGTCGAATTTGAACCTTCAAACAACAAATTTGGGAACTCCTCAGAAGCCCCTTTGCTCTTACATCACTCGGTGCTTGGGGGGAAAGTGTACTGGCCAGCCGAGTTACCGACTTGTCCCTCACCAATCTGCTGACTCGGTCAAAGGTTTACCAGCCTAACCAAGCAGTAAGCTCATTATTGCCGAGCTCCTCAGCCCGACCATGAAACATGGACATCGAAACACCACATCGGCCCAAAAAGGCCACGTCATCAAACAAATAAAAATACAATCTTGTCACCGCGCCGCCCACGCGTTATGGGAACGAGGTGATGGTTATGACACATGGCGTCATGACAAATAGGCGTACGCGAAAAGTCACGACCCCTTGTCGAGCTCGGTCTTAACTCCTCGACCTACGGTCTTCGGAGCTCGAGGGGCTAGTGTACTATCTGTACCGCTATGCCGAGTTCGAGCTCGGCATCACAACGTGGAGTGACCTCGGACACGCGCTAGGCGACATCGGCTCGCTATCCAATTAGGTCATAAACTGATCTCGGGCCCAAGGCCCAACAAAACCCTAATACACACAAAGGTAGGTGCATTACTTATACGAGACTCATACACCCACAAACACTAAATTTAGCATCAGAGTCTCTTTTGCAGGTACCACCCGCATCTTGGAGCATCAACGTACTAGTGAAGGAGGCTCACCGATCTTACCCAACAGATCGTCTCCTACGACCGATCTCCGGTAAGAACAAGCTCAATCAAAAGTATTCTTTGAATGTATAGATCCTTTAAGATTCTACCAAATGGTCGTAGAAATGGTTAAGAATAAAACTCACACACTACTGCATCTTAATTAAGTTCAAGTAGTCTTTAGTTTTTAACACACAGAATTTTACACTTAGATTGATTTATAAATTGTTTGAGTATATAGGTTTTTGTGGAGAGCAAATATATTTTCTATTCTCCATGTCTTTGTTATATATAGGCTTCTGTGAACATGGCCATTGTAGTATTGTTGTGCTTTCCTCTTTCTTTGGTTTCAGTAGAGCTAAAATGTGAATGTTGGACATTAAATTAATGCAGCATAATTATCAATTGCTACGTTGATAAGATAAAATATGTAATTTCGTACTAAAGAGGTCACAACTATTTTTTGTTTAAGAAAAATAGTCTATTTATATTAGAGAAAGAAGGAAGTGATGATATTTTGGGATATTTAAAAACAAAAAAAAGTAATAGTGGAGTATTAATAAATAAAAGAGTACAAATATTAATAACTTAATTTACATTAGTTAATTGCTGGCCCAATTCATTTCTTATTTGAGTTAAATTGTTAAGTTGTACTTTCATTCTTTGTATAATTATAAATCGAAAACTTAAGCTTAAAAGTAATTATTTAATTTCTTGTATATAATTTTTTAAATATTAATAATATTGTTCTTACCGGAGATCGATCGTAGGGACGATCTGCTGGGCAAGATTGGTGAGCCTCTTTCGGTGGGTACGATTGTTGTTCCAAGTGGGGGTGGTACCTGCAAAAGAGACTCCGATGCTAAAGTTAGTGTTTGTGGATGTATGAGTCTCGTATAAGTAATGCACGTACCTTAGTGTGAATTAGGGTTTATCTGGGCCTTGGGCCCGAGATCAGTTATGACCTATTTGGATAACGGGCCGACGTCGCCTAACGCGTGTCTGAGGTCACTTCGCGCTGTGATGCCGAGCTCGAGCTCGACATAGCGGTACGGATAGTACACTAGCCCCCTGAGCTCCAAAGACCGTGGGTCGAGGAGTTAAGATCGAGCTCGACAAGGGGTCGTGACTCTTTGCGTACGCCTATCTGTCGTGATGCCATGTGTCATAACTGTCACTTCGTGTTCCAAAACGCGCGGACGGCGTGTTAATGGGGGTGATGGTTATGTAATGATGGTCATACTTCATCATAATGGGGTCCCATTAATGCGTCGTCAGTCCTATCCCCCATCTCTCCACGTGTCACGTTCGATTTGAATTTTGGGAAAACCCCTTTTCTCTTTCTCTCGCGCCCTCTCCTCTTCACTTTACTCTTTTCATTCCTTTTCTTTCTTAGCTTCCTCTCGACGTTTCAACCCCCTTTGCCCACTCTTGGTCTTCTTCCCTCATCTCTGCTCTTCTCCGTCGTCACCGTTACTGGAAATCGGGTCTCCGACGGCAATCAAGTCCCCGTATTTCCACTATTCTGTCATTACCAAAGGAGTACCAGGTACTTCGTTCTCTTTGTCTTCTCTTGTCATTCTTCCTCTTCACCTTCCTTCTTCCTTGAGTCTTTTTACCTTTCGATGGCTGGTGATAGCGGCGCCGCCCCCTCTGCTCTGGCCAAGGGTAAGGGCAAGGCGCGCGGCAAGGCAGTGGCCGTCGAGACGACCGCTGCTGAAAAGAAAAAGGGGGGGAACCAACCCAGGGAACCCTTCCCCATCATCTCTGGCTATGAGTGGGTCAGGGGTGACGTCGGAGAGTTCCAGAGCGTCTTTAAGTCGTTCTTGGAGATCAATGTGATGTGGAAATCGCACAGGATCTGCCAATCGTCCATCTCTAAGCTCATCTGGCTTGAACCTTGTCAGCCTGACGAGCGTGTATATATGGGGGGTACTTCGAATCCTCCTTTTTTCTACATGTACCAATGTTGCTTTAGGGTTTTAGGGGTATGCCTTCCCTTTACCCAATTTGCATGCGATTTTTTGAATTTTGTCAACTCGGCTCCTTGTCAGTTGCACCCCAATAGTTGGGGTTTTTTGAGGGCTTTTCAAGTCCTGTGCTCGACCCTAGGGATAGGGTTGTCTCTGCCTGTTTTCCTTCATTTTTATCAACTGAAATTGGGCGTACCTCCTAATTGGGTGTCTTTGAATGGGAGTAAGGCTGGGGGCTGTTTTCTCTTTACTCCCAGTCTTACAAGAATTTCAAACAAGAGTTCTTCCAGGTTCTGCCCAAGGAGGTCGACCCACTGAAAGATGAGGTGTTCCACTTTGGCGGATTGCCGAGGTTCCCACTCTACTGGCAGTAGGATCCGGTCAAGTTCAACGGGTCGGCCAACCTTCAATTGACGACCTCGGATACTGCTGCCATAAAAGACCTAGAAGCGCTTCCGCGTCCCCTGGATTGCAAGCTCGTCTTGTCGCTTGCTAACTCAGCGTACAAGGAGAGGGTCTAGAGAGTGAGTACCTCGTCATTTTTAGTTGTCAGGGTTTGTAAAAATTTTCTTTTATTGATGTATTTGGCTTTTATACTTGCAAGCATAATGGGAAGGAGCAAGTGGCGCGAGCTGAAGTCTCGGTACAATGTGGTTGAGATTGAGGTTCCCAAGCCTCAGGAGGAGGAGCTCGCCCCCCTAAAGACTCGTAGGAAAAGAAAGAGGGGAGAGAAGGAGGTCAGGGGGGACCTCTGCCCCTCAAGATGCTGAGGAGGTGACTTTGAAGGCTGCTGATGCCGACGTAGTCGACTTGACAGGAAGTCCTCCTCCTGAGGGAGCGTCCCGAGCTGCCGTGGAGGAGGTCGCTCGAGAGGCGCAGGTTTGTGTCTTTCCTCTTGCTGTCTTTCTTCCATATTGTGTGGTTTTCTTGCTTTATACCTTAGGGAATTTTTGTGTTTTTGTAGGCAGAGCCTAAGAGAACCGCCGCTGAGGTCCGAGTGGAAGCGAGCTCGGAAGTGCTAGGGCTGAACGCCCCCGCTGCCACGCAGGCGGCCTCTGCCCCGACTCCTACCAAGGTTCGCAGAGAAGGCTCGAGCTTTGAGGTCCCAATGCCAACCCCAGCAGCCACGGCGCCGCCATCTCGTCCGTCGAAGGAGGCCCCCAAGGGTAAATACATAGCTCAAAGCTTCGACAAGGGTCGTCCTTTGACGAGGTTGGATCATGTGAGCGCGTCATCTGATGTGGACTCACTGTGGAGTTAGGGGGTGATCGTTGAGACCTTCTACCCAAAGGGTTCGACGCGCTCAGCTGATCAGGCGATGATCGAGAAGGTCGGGCCAGTGGAGGGCCTTGACTCTATGAAGGTCTTCATGTAGAGGGCGATGGCTATTGTGGACCACTAGAAGCACCGGTGGTCAAAATAGCAGGGGGACCTCGAAAAAGCGAAGAGCCGAGTCCAACCTTTAGAGGAGGAAAATCAGGCGTTGGGGGCCGCTCTGGGAGAGGCTAAGAGGCAGAACGAGGCCGAGCTTCAAGCTACAAGGAGAGATCTCGCAAGGGTCCAGAAGTCCTTGGAGATCGCCTTGAGGGCCAACGAAGTTTACGCTGCTCAGGTTGGCGAGCTTCAGGAGCTCTCCACTTTCTCTCGAGGTAGAGTGCGTTCCCTTGAAGATGAGGTCTCGGAGCTGAAGGCCGAATTGGGGCAAGCTGCTGAGAGGCGTCTCTATGACGAGGTGCTTCTTAGTGGCAAGGAAGAGGAGGTCGCGGCTCTGAAGGCGGACCTTGACAAGATGGCCGACGCTAAGGCGGGCTAGAGAGGAGGCTCGTCGAGACTAAGCGAGCTGTTCTGTTCGAGCACAAGAAAGGCTTCCTCAAGGCAGCTCGTCAGGCAAGGTTGCTTGCGCCCGGAGTCGACCTCTCCGCTATGCACGTGAAGAAAGAGGTGCGCTTCGGGCGGCTGGTGAAGGAAGACGACCTCCCGGACAGCTCGAGTGAGAATGCGTCCGCCTAGGCTGGTTTTGTAATAATTTAGCTTATTTTGCTTATTTGCTTTTTTGGATTCATGTTTTGAACCTGCAAACTTGTTGTGTATATATTATTTTCCTAAGTTTTCATCTTGCGCTCTTGATGGTTCTAGTTTGACCTTTGGTTTTGCGCTCACGTTTTAGGCTTAGTTTTTGCCCGTTTTTGTGATTTGAAAACACGCTCAGAATTTGTTTTCAATTTGCTCTGTATTTTGCGCTTTGGGGCTCAAATTTGGCTTAGCGTAAAATGATTTGTACTATGGTTCGGATTCGACCTTGGCTTAAGATTTCGTACCGAGGTTCAAACTCGACCTCAGCTTAAAATAAGATAATTTGCCACAAGGTTCGAACTCGACCTCGGGTTAAGATTTTGTGCCTAAGGTTCGAATTCGTCCTTAGCGTAAGATAAGATAATGCGTACCGAGTTTCGAACTCGACCTCGAGTTAAGATTTTGTTCTTAAAGTTCGAATTCGACCTCAGCGTAAAGTAAAATAATTTGTACTAAGGTTCGAACTCGACCTCAGGTTGAGATTTCGTTTCAAGGTTCGGACTCGACCTCGGCTTGAGATAAAACTATTCGTATCAAGGTTCGAACTCGACCTCGACTTAAGATAATGCATTTTACAATAAAACAGGGTAAAATTAAGAAGTCATGAATGGAGTGAGTCATTTTATTAATGTCATGGGTGTGCCTCGTTAAAAACTCTCTCAGCCAAAATCCATTTTTCTGTTTCTTGGGACAAAAGACTGAGTCAGTAAAAGAGTGCACAACTCGTTCGTACAATTTCAACTGAAGTATAACTTGAGATGCATGGCATTCCAAGTTCTCGAGATGGCTTTGCCGCTGAGCTCTTCTAGTCGGTATGCCTCATTTTCTAAGTTTTCTATGACTCGGAATGGGCCATCCCAGTTAGGCGCGAGCTTCCCTTCTGACGAATCTCTGCGGGTGTCTCCTAAAAGTCGCCACACCAAGTCGCCAACCCTGAAGGAGCGAGGTCGGACTCGCGTGTTGTACCTTCTAGAGGCTCGGAGCTTACAAGCTTATTCATGGATCCGAGCTTCTTCTCTGAGCTCGTCAATCAGGTCGAGGTTGGCCGCTATCTCTTGAGCATTTTGCTCACTGTCGAAAACACGACGTCGGTGAGACGTCTCACCGACCTCCACTGGGATCATAGCATCGGCTCCATAGGTTAGCCTGTAAGACATTTCCTACGTTGTTGATTGGGGGGTACAATGGTACGCCCAGAGGATGCTGGGGAGCTCGTCGACCCATTGTCCTTTGGCGCTTCCTAGATGCTTCTTGAGCTCTCGGAGTATCACCTTGTTTGCAGCTTTGGCTTGGCCATTGGTCTGTGGGTGCTCCACTGAGGTCGGGAGGTGTTTGACTCCGAGTTCACGAAGAAAGTCTTCGAAATTCTGCACAATGAATTGCCTGCCGTTGTTAGTGACCAGAGAATGTGGAATGCCAAACCTGCATATGATGCTCTTCCATGTAAATTTATGTACGTTCTCGGTGGTGATCTTGGCGAGTGGGCATGCCTCGATCCACTTGGTGAAGTAGTCGATTGCCACTAGGAGGAATTTGAGTTGACCTTTCGCGGAGGGGAATGGCCCGAGGATGTCCATTCCCCACTGGGCAAAAGGCCATGATGACATCATCTGGTGGAGGGCTTCAGGCAGTTGCCGATGTGCATTGCCGAACTGCTGGCATTCCTTGCATTTTTGTACGTAGGCTTAGCAATCTGACTTCAATGTGGGCTAGTAATACCCAGCTCGGAGTATTCTGGTCGCCATCGAGCGTGCTCCGGAATGCATGCTGCATATCCCTCGATGGATCTCCTCGACGACATAGGTGACCTAGGATTTAGCTGGGCATTTCAGAAGGGGAGTGGAGATGCCACGCTTGAACAGTTCGTCTCCAATGATGACGAACTTAGCCGATCGTATCCTCACCTTCCGAACCTCCTCTTTATCTTCAGGTAAAGTCCCTACCTTTAAGTAGTTCCAAATCCCTGCCATCCACCCCCGGTTTGCGCTGTCACTGGTGTTGACAACCTTGTCGTCTAGGCTGGGCGAGCTCAACGTTTCCTGTATGATGGTTCGATGTTGCCCGGGGTGCTTCATGCTGGCGAGCTTGGACAGGAGGTCGACTCTTGCGTTTTGCTCGCGGGGCACATGGTGGATTGTGAACTCTTCGAAGGAGGAGATCTGTTGGGAGGCTACATGGAAGTACCTCTGCAATAGGGTATCCTTAGTCTGGTATGCCCCGTTGAGCTGCTCCACCATGAGCTTTGAGTTGCTGTTGCAACTTACTCTCCACGTTCTGAGGTCGTGAGCCAGCCTTAGCCCTGCGAGAAGCGCTTCGTATTCTGCTTGGTTGTTGGTCACTTTGAAGCCAAACTTGAGAGATTCCTCTAAGGCGACCTCATTTGGCCCTTCCAAAATAATACATGCACCACCACCTTTAGAATTGGAGGACCCATCAACATGTAAAGTCCATACCTGTGGTTCGTCGGCCGAGCTAGGAGTTAGTTCGGCCACAAAATCTACCAGGCATTGAGCTTTTAGGGGGCCGCGACTTTCATATTTGATGCCGAACTCAGACAGCTCTACAGACCATGCTATCATCTGTCCGGCGAGCTCCGACTTTCTCAGGATTTGCTTGATCGGGTAGTCAGTTTTGACGACCACCTGGTGACTTTGAAAATAAGGTCAGAGGCGTCGAGCTGCGGTGACAAGTGCTAGTGCAAGCTTCTCAATAATCTGATACCGTTTTCCGTGTCTTGGAGGACTCGACTGATGAAGTAGATCGGCATTTGCACCTTCTGGTGCTCTTGTACTATGATTGCGCTGATTGCGCCTTTTGCCACGGCTAGGTAGAGGAGCAGGTCAGCGCGGTGACTCGGCCTCTGGAGGACTGGTGGGGTCGTGAGGAAGTCTTTGAAGCTCTTGAAAGCCTCTTCGCACTGGTCCGTCCACTCGAAGATTTTTGGCTTCCACAACAGGGTGAAGATGGGCCCTGCTTTCTTCGCCAACCTAGGGATAAAACATGAAAGAGAAACCAACCTTCCTACCAGGCGCTGGACGTCTTTCGCAGTCTGAGGGCTCTGCATCTGGATAATGGCTCTGCATTTCTCCGGGTTGGCTTCAATCCCCCTTTTGGTGATCATGAAACCAAGGAATTTACCTCCCTGGACGCCGAAGATACACTTCTCTGGGTTGAGGTGCATGTTGTGTTTTCTGATCTGACTGAACACCTCGACTAAGTCGACAGCATGACCTTCGGCTGAAGTGGTTTTGACCACCATGTCGTCAACATAGACCTCCATATTACGCCCAATCTGTTGGTGGAAAACTTTATCCATCAGTCGTTGGTAGGTGGCTCCTGTGTTTTTGAGACCAAATGGCATCACTCGGTAGCAAAAGTTGGCGTGGTCAGTGATGAACGACGTGTGCACCTCATCTGGTGGGTACATCATGATTTGGTTGTACCCAGAGTAAGCATCCAGGAAGCTGAGTAGGGCGTGCCCGAATGCTCCGTCCACCAGTCTGTCAATGCTTGGTAAGGGGTAGGAGTCCTTGGGACATGCTCTATTCAGGTTAGTGTAGTCGACATACATGCGCCACTTCCCCGAGCTCTTCTTCACGAGTACCACGTTTGCCAGCCACGTGGTGTATCTGACCTCGTGGATGAAGCCCGCATTCAGTAGCTTTTGTGTCTCGGTGATGATGGCTTCTCGTCTCTCACCACTGAGCTTCTGCTTCCTCTAGGTCACATGGTTTTGCTTCCTTGTGGATTGCCAGCCTATGACAGATAAAGTTAGCATCTATACCTGGCATGTCAGCACTGGACCATGCAAAGAGGTCGGCATTCTTGGCGATTTTGGCTTTGATTTGTTGCCGTAGCTCTGGGTTGAGCTATCGGCTTATCCTTGTACACTGTTCAGGTAGCCTTCAAACTTAAAGGTCATCGAGCTCGTCGATGGGACTCAGCCGTTCATCATGAGCTTCCGACCTGGGATCCAGGTCAGCGATATCAACTTGGGTGATGTGAGCTACTGTAGGAGGGTCACTTTTGTGGCGCTCCTCGGATGGTGAGACTTTCAAGCTCTCGGCGTAGCATTGCCGAGCTGTCTTCTGGTTTGCCCTCACAGAGATGATCTTGCCACCACTCCTTGGGAATTTCATCGTGAGGTGGAGGGTAGACACCACTGCTCCGAGTTGGTTCAACGTCGGCCTTCCAATGATTATGTTGTAGGACGTGTTAGCTTCCACGAGGAGGTATCGGACCATGATCCGCCTTAAGTCAGGAGAGGTTCCGAAGGTTGTCAACAGGTCCACGTACCCTCGAGTGTGGACTCGCTCTCCTGCAAAACCGACTAGGAGTTCTGTATGAGGTTGGATGAGGGAGTGAGGGATGTCTAACCTGAGGAACGTCGGCCAGTATAGGACGTCAGCCGAGCAGCCTTGGTCGATCAGCGTCTTGTGGACCTCCTAATTGGAGACCTCCACAGCGATGACCATTGGATCATCTTGATTTGGACAGACGCCAGTGTAGTCGTCGTCGGTGAAGGTGATTGGTGGTGAGCTTTGGTGCGAGGCTGAGGTAGCGGAGTAAACATTGTTGATGCTGCGCAGGTGTCTTTTTCGTGCCGAGATGCTAGAGCCTCCCCCTGCGAAACCACCTGTAATTGTGTTGATGACTCCCCGCAAGGGGGCTGACCCTGTTTCCTGACTTACCTCGGCCTGTACTGTGCCACCAGTGTTTTGCTGAGAACCAGAGGGTTGGTCCGTGCGAGTTCCCGAACCTCGACCTCTGCCTCGTCCTTGTCCGTTATAGCCTACTCTGTGACCATAGTTTCAATGGTACCGGCAGTGCTTGGATTTGTCCGCGCTGTTGGGGCTGTGTCCAGGTGGTGGCAGAGTGAGCAGGTTATTGTTGCTGGCCTCCTCCAGGATGTGGACACGGGGCGCATTCAGGGGGGTGTAGAAGTCGTATTTCCCCCCTTTGCTTGCCCTGGCAGCTTTCTTGAACTGTCTGTCGTTGGTGACCTTAACCTTGTCTTTGTGACCATGGTCTGACTTTGCCTGTGATTTTTTGCGGACCTGGTTGCGAAAAGCAGAGTGCTCCTCCATCTAGATGTAGCTTGCAGCTCGGGCACGGAGTTCGTCCATGTCGAGAGGAGGTCGCCGACACAGGCTATCGACGAATGTTCTCAGCTTGAGTACCATGAGCATGGCGTGCAAGGCGACCTCGGGATTCAAGTTTCAAATTTTCACCGAGATGCTGGCAAAGCGCTCCATGAATGTCCTTAGTGGTTCTTCGTCGCCCTGTCTGAGACTGGCCAGGGCGGCTGATGTAACATGGTGAGGTTGACTCATTGCATATGGTGCCGTAAATCGTCTCACCAGAGTGTCGAAGTTGTCAATTGATCCCGCCGGCAGTTGGGTATACCAGGCGAGTGCTGCCCCCTTGAGTGAGGTCAGAAAAACCCTACACAGATTAACATCCTCATTAGTGTATAGGTTTACCTGTGTAACGTATAGATCGATGTGCTCATCCGGGTCAGCAGTGTCGTCATAGTGGTCGATGTTGAGAGGCTTCCATCCAAAAGGAAGGGACGTCTCCATGATGCCTTTAACAAAGGGATGGCAGCGGATGCTTGCCCTATGCCCTGAGGCTTGGGCAGGCGCATTATTGACTTCATGGTCTGTCCTCGCTGTCAGCATGTGTGACCGATATGCAGTGGACCTGTGGGTAGGTGCCTTAGGCGCGGTCGGTGGCTGGGAAACCGAGTGCCCCTCCTCTTCGTTCTGATTACTCGGTGGAGGGGGTTGATCAGAAGGGCGACAAGGAAGCTGGGCGCGAATGCGCTCTTTCTCTGCACGCAGCGCCGCTAGGTCAGTTTCGTGCTGGGCACGAATGTTATCTAAGTCGGCTGCGTGTTGCTGTCGCATTTGGTTGACCTGTTCGATCAGTCTTCTCAACGCTGCTTCAGTGTCCATTCTAGTTGTGCGATCTAGGTCATCTGTTGCTCGTCTACTATGGCTTCGGGTGAAAACCATAAGCATGGCCGATAAGAGCTGTCTTGATCGGCCCCACGGTGGGCGCCAAATGTTCTTACCGGAGATCGGTCGTAGGGACGATCTGTTGGGCAAAATTGGTGAGCCTCCTTCGCTGGGTACGATTGCTGTTCCAAGTGGGGTGGTACCTGCAAAAGAGACTCTGATGCTAAAGTTAGTGTTTGTGAATGTATGGGTCTCGTATAAGTAATACACGTACCTTAGTATGAATTAGGGTTTATCTGGGCCTTGAGCCCGAGATCAGTTATGACCTATTTGGATAACGGGCCGACGTCGCCTAGCGCGTGTCTGAGGTCACTTCGCGCTGTGATGCCGAGCTCGAGCTCGGCATAACGATACGGATAGTACAAATATTATTATCATTATTATTATTATTATTTTAAAAATATTATTTTATTTTATTTTTCAAAAGTTTATATAAAAATAATAAAAATATTTTTATACAATTTCAAATCAAACACTCATTTGCAACATCACCTTTTATTTATCCCGAAAATAATTCCTTTACATTGATAACAAATAAAAAAAAAATTGGTAAGAGGAAACATATTAAAGAAACTCTTACAAAAAGTAGTTTGTTAATTAGCGATAAAGAAACTTTGTACTAAATTTAAGATAATTAATGAGGTTGGGTTTAGTGGATTATTGGATTAGTGTCTCATGTATGGTAAAGTGTTCAAAATTAGTGTTGACCGTATTTTGAGCAAAATTATAATAAGAATATCTGTAAACATTTTTTTTATATTTAATTATAATTTTCTTCTTCAGGTAAATTCCAATTATGTAAATTGGATCATCTAAATATTGCAATAATATGATTTTGATTATTTTTACCTTCCATAAATATTTACTAAATTTTGTTGACATTGTATTTGATAATGATGATGTGACCATCATTATAATATTTGATATTAAGGGGATGTTTGGTAGGAGAATTTTTATTTTTATTTTTATCCAAGAATCATTATTTTTAAGGATTATAAATTTTAGGAATCATTACTCTTGAAAATAGTTAAAATCTGTTTGGTTACTCATAAAGGTCCCTAAGAACATTTATACAAGATTTTCGAGGATTAAAGATTTTTATGTTTGATTATAATAATATATTTTTAGTTATATAAATATTTTTTACAAAAATATATTTTATTAAATATATTTATTTACTCAAATTTTATTACAAATATGACATTAAATTATTTAAAAATTGAAATTTATAGCTTAAATTATTTAAATACAAAATTTAACAAAAAAAATTAACAAAAAAAATGTTACTTTATAATTAAGAAGGATAAAAATATATCATTTCATTTAAATAAATAAGCAAATAAATAAAAATGCTAATTAGGAAATACTATTAAACTACATGAACAAAACGAACTTTAATAATATTATTATAATTGATAAGGTTAAGAAATAATAAGATGTAAGAGAGAGAGATATGATAGGAGTGAGAGAGATAGAGTGAGAGAAAAAGAGATAGAAGTAGAGAGGGAGAGGGAGAGTGAGAGTGATAGAGATAGATAGAGAGAGAGAGAGAGAGAGAGAGAGAGAGAGAGAAAGAGAAAGAAAGAAAGAAAGAAAGAAAGAAAGAAAGAAAGAAAGAAAAAGAGAGGGAGAGAGGGAGAAAGGGAAATATAAGGAGAGAGGGAGAGAGAGGGGGGAGATATATGAAAAGGGGGAGAGGGAGAAAGGGGGAGTGAGAGTGAGAGGCAAAGAGAGAGACAAAGAGAGGGAGAGATAGGAGTAGAATGAGAGAAATAAAGATATATTTTATTTTAAAAAGAGATATTGTGGTCTTTGTATGTACATAAAACTTTTTTCCTAACTCAGGAAAGTTAGATTCTTATCTCTCCATCTCCATGGAAATGTTTTTGTAGGAAAGTGAACTACAAATGGTTGCTTCGAAACTATATTTTTGGAAATTTTTTTAAGCAACAACCAAACATGAAAAATCAAGATTCTCAATTTAAGTTTTTCAATAAAGTAAAAGTATTTTGTATACCAAATGTCCCTAAGGATGACAAAATAGGTTGAATCCATCACTAAAATATTTGACTTTTTTTCTTTTTTGCAGGCAAGGTTGAAGTTTCCAACCTATCAATTAGCTTTCGAGTCTTCTCACTTGATCAATCAAATAATGAGTTGAGATGAGTTAACCTATTAACTTGTTATTTTTAATTTAACCTTTATTATATTATGTTACTTTATTTTTTCACATTAGAGTTTCACTTTATTAAATTAATATAGAAATTTAAATAAAATAATTATATTAATCTGGTCCTTTTTAACGTATATTTGACTTTATAATATATATAATTATATTCACATGTTAACTAAGTGCAAATAATTATGTGTGCTTTTTGTATTTTTTTTTTATTTAATTTATTAGGCCTAAATAAATTAGTATCCAAAATTTAATAGTTGATATATTTATGTATAATAAATATTACATATAAATATAATTAAAATATTATTTTTTAAATTTTAGATCCCAACATACTAATAAATAAGATGAGTTGAAATTTTAACCTACTTTTATTATAAGAATTGAACAGGTTGTCTTGTTTTACTATTCCTATCTAAAGATGACTATAATGATTTGGTAGGTTATTACACTTAGTATAACACAATTACTATATAGCATAAATACTAATTGTATTTAATTATCCTAGGGTTATCATATAAAATTTCCTAATCATTAATGCAATTCAATACATGTATAAGGGCAAAAAATATGAATCCCTTTATGAAGTTACATAGAAACCCTATACATATATACAATCTACATAAACTACACAATTGTGTACAAAATATCTCTAATCAACAATCAGTCTTCTATACAACAATCTGTTGAGATTCATGGAGTGGTGAATCAACTCAAACTTGGGAATGAAGATTTTGATGATAACAAAGTATGGATTCTGAGAATCAAAGCTGACCAAAGACATCAACAAGTCAAAAACAAAGAAGAAGAAAATATGGCTATTATGATGTGTAATAGGAGTACCTCATGAGTTGTATTGTGTTGTTGAGCTTATTTTGCATCTGTGTGCTTTGTGTATGGGTTAATCTTTATCTAATCTGACTAAGAGTGAGTATGATGATGAGTTAGAAACTTGAAAAGTTATTTTGAGACATAAAACAGAGTTTTTGAAAACTGACTCAAAATAAACGATTATCATTAAATATAATCGATTATTCCAACAACAGGTAAAAAGGATGCCTTGCTGCAATAATCGATTATTTGTGAAATAATCGATTCCCAGGAATCCGTCTCTGGAATAATCGATTATCCTGCAAAATAATCGATTAATCTGTTCTTGGTTGATTTCCAGAAATCATGAAGAACAAAATAATCGATTATCCTTTAAAATAATCGATTATCTAGTTCTGAAAATGTTATAAATAGTTCTTACATTTTGAAACTTCAGAACAAGATAGAACAAAGAATCAAAAAGAGAAAAACATTATTGTGAAGTCTTTATGACCTTTTGAAGTGTTTTCTTTGTGAAACCAAGAAGTAAAACATTTTCGAAATGCTTTGAGAAAAGATCATCATCATCATCACATTCTTGAAAAGAGAAAGATTAAGATTTGCTTCTGAGTTCACTATCTGATTTGTTCAGTTTCCAGGTGAATTCGTTCCTTTAATTCTTTGTGAATAATTGTAAATCTTGAGTAGGTGTCTCAAGTGGTAAGAAATTCTTGTAGTGGGTTTCTACAAGGGGTGCTTTCTTGGGGTCAAGAAAGTGATTATCTTGAATGTAGAAGTGTATGCATGTGTGGTATACTTGTAAAACTTCTTCATTAAGATAGTGGAACAAATCTTGATCAGGTTATGATTGAGGACTGAATGTAGGTCACATGTGAAATGGCTGAACCAGGATAAAAGATTTGTGCAATCTTCTCTTACCCTTATCTTTTACTTTGAGTAACATCTTGGTTGTGTGTTAAAGAGATCATTCTTGATTAACATGTTTGTATGCACAACATTGCATTAAACTGAATCAAAGTATTGCATATTGATTGCTCTTAACTTTGAAGTTTATTAAAGATTAATCAAGAAAGAATATAGGACTCATTTTTCATTAACAAGTCTTTAAGGAACTTCTTTGAAAATTCATATTAGAAAAGTTTGAATTGAAATAAAGATCCTAAGAACTCTGAAAATTTTTAAAGTGTCATAGAATCCAATTCACCCCCCCCCTCTTGGATTGAGCCATTCTTTTCTAACACAATCATGCTACATCAAAGTAGCATCACCAAAACTAGGCCAACACTAGCATGACCCACCACTAGCCAACAAAGCCATCTTGCTCATCATGTTCTACTCCCATATCAATTATAATTATTGCAGTTCTAACCACAAGGAAAAAAATGATAAGTTTGTGAAAAAATCAACATAACATTCAATAATATAAGATTACAACAATACACCATAGACAACATAATCAATGTTCAATGTAACACAACTTAACAACTTTCAACTTGTCAACAACATCATCATATAAACAACGCAAAAACTTACAACACAAATAATGTTATTAGCATAAACATCCTTAAACAACTAATGTGCCATCATACATATCAATTATGAAGAT
The DNA here is from genome assembly GCF_000230855.2 of Cajanus cajan. Taxonomy (NCBI): domain Eukaryota; kingdom Viridiplantae; phylum Streptophyta; class Magnoliopsida; order Fabales; family Fabaceae; genus Cajanus; species Cajanus cajan. The sequence continues at coordinate 48,623,303 of NC_138525.1, forward strand.
CTCCTACAATAAAGGTGAGCAGCTTAAGTGGTTAGATCCTACGGAAGCACGACATATAACCTATCACAACCAAGTCAAGTATAGACAACATTAGGCCTCTAAGAGTATCAGGTAAACAAATTAAATTAATTTATCAAGTTTTTTCACTTAAACTAGAAAAATCTAGTACTACTATCAGGTTAAAATAACTTGGGTGTGAGTCTACCACAGCCTTAGCATGCATATCTAAGCCTCATATGGGATTAGCTCGTCAACTACCCTCCAAATATTACACATCATTCCAAAATTCAGTTAAGGATTTTATCCCTCAACTTCATACTTTACTCAGTTGATCACTTTATATATGTATGGTTCGATCTGACCCCTATACAGATTTCACATAAAGCTTAAAGGAGATAACTTAAAATTAATTATTCATTTAAAAGTTAGCTTACTTTATTAAAAGGTTTTCAACTTGAGCTCTTGGAGCACCATAACTTATCTCCATATAATGAGATATTTTAATTTTTAAAATAATTTTACTCTCCTTTAATTTTAATGTATCTCAACTAAGACATGTACCATCACCATATTTCTAGCAACTTAACAACTTAATAAACTATAGACATTATACAATTTTGCAACAAGATTAATTATCAACTTATAGCTCAACAACTTCATACATCACTATACATTATCCTAGATCAATGCAAATTGAACTATCAACATACAACTTCAACTATATAATTGAATAAGTATTCTTTAATCCTTAAATAACTTAAAACACCAAGTTTTCATTAAACAAATTACTTTCGATGTCACTCTTTCTTTGCCCTGCATCAATTGAGGCAAAAAGTCTCTAGTTCGCCAATGCCTGATGTCAATCCACCTATGCTCAACGTGGATGAGATAGAGAGATTTTGAGTCAATAGTGCCCAATGTGGCCAAACCTACGCTCAACCTTATTCAAGCAAAGACTTTTTGCTTGACTCATGTTTGGTGTCACACCCAACTTCATCTAGGCAAAGAGCCTTTGTCTTGATCACACCTAGCACAACTCATCTTGGGGCTTGGTATCACCAAGTCAGGGATTTTCTCGAGTTCTTATGTCTAACGTCACTCATTCCACGTTCAGTGTGACTAAGTCAAAGAGCTCCTCACTAACTCATACCTAACACTAGCAATCCCACACCTAGTGTGATCAAGATAGAGAGTCCCTAACTCAAGCCACGCTTACCACCATAAAGGCGTGTCCAAAGCGATGAGAACTTCTGCACTTGGCAGAATCTCATTTTGGTTCAACCAACTGAAACTTAAAAATTAACCAACATGCAACATATAACTCAACATATATGCGTCATAAACAACTCAAAATCAACATAACAACATGCAACATTACATTTCAAGAATCACCAAGTTCACCTTCAACACATTCTAAGAACTCAAAAACCCAAGCAACTTCATATCTATTTCGAATTCAATTAAACAACCAACTTGATCTTGATACATTCACTACAAGAATTGTTACATGTAGTAACATACGAAAAGTGTCACTATAGGTACAAAATACGTAAGTACAAATCTATTTAACATATAACTACAAACAATTTTAGTGTTGATTTTGAATAATATTTAACAATATATATTGTTTGTCATTATATCCTATACATACACTTTTTAACAATATACTAACATATATAGTATCTATAGTATAGGTAAAAATAATTTTTAGTGACAAGTATTATGTCACTATACGATGTGTCTCACTATACGTGACAATTTTTTGTAGTGATTTAAACCAACAAATTAAACAAGTATTTCAACTCAACAATTCATCAAATACAAACTTCTTTTGCCTCTAGTTGATTCAAAAGAAAAAAGGTGAGGAAGATGAATTCTGCGACTTTGAGATTCCTACTTTGCAAGCTTGAATCTCCAACTCAGTCACCTCAAATTAGTTATTAGGAAGGTTGAAGGAAGAATTTAGTAGAAGAAGATGAAAGAGAATTCTTCAGGCTTAAGAAACCACTCTCTAGTTTTTCTTAAAACATGATTATGTCTAAAAAAAACCTTATATACAATTCCTTAAGCTAAACCTACTCCAAAGATAACTTAACTCTTAAAGGTCTCTTAACTCCTAGAGCTCTAAAACATCATTCACTGTAACAAAACAACAATTAATCATATAAAATTCATATAATTAACTAAAATCTCAAAGTGTTACAATGAAAAAAAAAAAACCTATATATATGTATATATATATATATATATATATCTACAAATAAAATTCGCAACAGATAATAAATGGATACTTAAATGAGTATTCATGAATAATTTAAATAGATATAATAATGCTCGCTAATAAAAGGAGATGATAATGGATATCAAGGTACTCGCTATGCAAATATTTGCTAAGTATTCGTTATAATAAAATTACTTATTAGAATATATATCATGTGTTAACTAAAAATATGATATTACTTAGATTTCTTTTATTTAGACTCATGAGATGGAAATATTGTCATTTTTTTTAACTTTTATTTAATTTGGACTTGTAGAATTAAATTATTTTAGTTTATTAAATTTGTTTAAAACTATGAGAATAAAATACTTTAGTAATTAAATTTAGTTTTTAAATTGAAGAATCTTGATTAATAAAATTGTATATAATGTTTGAATAATTAAAATTTTGACTTTTAAATTATTATTTTTAAAGAAATTATTAGAATAAATAGAAATTATAATTGAAATTTTTTTTTAAAATTTTTTTTTATAGAAATATCTATGGATACATGTAGATAATCATGAATATTGAAAACATACAGGAATACTTGCATATGTATGGGAATGTATACAAGATGAATATTTATTTAATAGGATGGGTAGTACAAGACGACTATCCGTACTTCCCGTGCCGTTGACATCCTCCCTACTCCTATCAAGCAAATATATTGAGATGACTTTATTGCAACTTTAGTTTCTCAATTGAAATATGAGAATAACTAAAATGTGTAATTAAGTCCCATCAACATATGTATTAAGTAACATATAATATTCTATTATAAAGTATAAGTTTTTTTTTGAACTATTGTGCATTAATATTAAAAAGTTTGTAATACTTCTTATAACATAATATTATATTTGTAATGCAATTATTTATTTTAAAAATATTATAAATTATACTTTAATTTAAGTTTTATACTCACTTTATTTTATAATTAAGTTATACATAATGTTTCTTTTTACACCATTTAATTACGGTGGTGTAAAAAGAAACATTATTACGAGTAGTCTGGGTTTCTGTTGCTAAGTGGTTGGAGGTTACGGTGGTGTTCCCCAATTCTATAATTTCTCATTATTTATATTGGACGAATCTTGGCATATATGAAAAACATTCTCAATTATTGCGAGTAGTCTGGGTTTCTGTCATTTGGTCACTATGGCTTCATCGAAATGTTATTATCTTTCAGCAAGGTACTATAGATGCCAAGGAAGTGTTGGATAATATTAAATTGCGTTCATGGAAGTGGATAAATTGTTCTATCTCTGTTTGTTCTTTTAGTTACTCAACTTGGTATAATAACCCAGGTTTGTATTTCTTATAGTTACTATTCTAGATTTTAGACTAATTTTGTATCTGTGTCTCTTGTAACGGGTTGAAGTACCCCTTGTACTCCCTTTAATATAAATCTCTTTTGCTTATAAAAAAAAAAAAACAAAGTCAAATATCAACTTGATTTTGTTCATATATTTTTGGATCTTGATTGGGTCAGGTTTAAACTTTTAGAAATAGTTTATACAAAAATTTAAGTAGGATTTGAGCAAAGATAAACCCAATTCAACCTAATTCATGCTCACCCTTAAATCATACACTAGTAAAATTTGTTAAATATTTAATTAAAGGTTGATTAAAAAACTAAAACCATATGTACAATTGTAATTAGGGATGGCAACGGGGCGGGGCGGGTACGGGTTTCATGATACCCGTCCCCGTCCCCGCGAGCCAAACTCATCCTCGTCCCCATACTCGTACTCGTCGGGTATGTGATTTTCATCCCCATCCCCGTCCCCGTCGGGTATCGGGTATACCCGTACCCGTACCCGTACCCATCAAAAAATTTATTTTTTATCTTTATTTTTAAATATAATATTTTTAAATTATTTTTTTAATTATATTATAATTATAATTAGGTTATTTTTCTATCTCATATTATAATAAATAATCTCACATAAAAAAATATTAAAATTCTTTAATATATTAAATTGAAAGTGAATATTAAATTAAAAATGGGAACGGGGACGGGTACGGGTACGGGTACGGGGCGGGTAAGTACATACATGTACCCGTACCCGTACCCGATTTAATATATCGGGTTTTACCCATACCCGTACCCATACCCGGTCAAACCGGATATTTTCCGTCAAAGTCGGGACAGGTTCAGGTATTACCCGCGGATACAGATATATTTATCATCCTTAATTGTAATAATATGTGGAGAAGGTAGTTTGTTCAATTAAAACGTGAGGTAAGAAAATTGAACACTTACCATACATGATAAACCAAAAATGCAACGTATTAATTTTTTTTTAAAAGAATCCTTTTCTAGGTTAATGTGAGGGCAAATATCATTATCATTTAACTACCAAAAGAAATATCATTATCATTTGACAACTTCGAATTGGGCCAACATGGTTTCTTGTAGTTTTCAGGAAGTGGTCTTACAATGCCATGGAATAACATACTATATATTGGGCTAAAACACAACAGCTTATAAACGTCATGTTTGAAATATCACCCCTTGTTTCGACCAAGACAAAGTACCACCCCCTCTTCTGGACTGAAAACAAATTTTAATATAAACCCAAAAATTAATAACATGTTTGACTTAATATATAATAATAATAATAAAGTTACATTATTTTATTTTATTTCCTATTTGAGTATTAATTTCATTAACATCAGTCCTTAAAATTTTGGTTAAAATTAAAAATCAAATGTTTTTATTAAAAAAATGTAAAAGTGTGATAAGTATTTTGTTCAATAAATATTTTTCTTTTAGTTGTTTTACTCCAGCCTTAAGGCTGGTGTCAATAAAATTATTTTAATATTTGTCCAGGAAATGATATAAATTACTTAACAAAAAAGGGCAAGCATGCATTTTTTGATAGATTAATTAACCTTATCATTACAAGTTTGAGTAACATTAATTGGGCCTGTACTCGATAACCTATAGTATTGGACCTACACTTAGTCACCCAACTAATCAACATATAAATGTCACATTCCCCTTTCTCTATTTTTGTACCTTTTACCCCCAAAATATTTCTTTCTTTCAAAAGAAAGCTTTTAGAATGTATTATTGTTCCCTATTAATATATTCTAGAAATATTCTTTTAATTGACAATGTTGGTAATATTTAAATTAATCTTTCTACAATAAATAAATATTATATACAATGACATATAAAAAAAATATCATTATAGATATAATATATATATATATATATATATATATATATATATTTATTATGTTATACTATAACTTATACATTTTTTAATTATATCTATATAGGATAAAAGTAATTTTTAGTAATAAGTATTGTATACTTTTTTTAGTGTTATTGGTTAATATATTTTAGAAAAGTCCGTTTAGTCGTGTAAAAGACCTGTGAAAGAGTTGAATTTTTAAAAGAAATAAATTTGAAGGCAACATAAGATATGAAACATGTTTATCGTTTTTTTCTTCCCTTTGATTTTTATATATAATAGTAGATTTGATATTAATTATATTGCGTGGATGTATTCATTTTTCTTGCTTGATTGCGTCGCCAAGAATTTTGAAATTCAAATATTAAATCACATCACGATCGAGTTAAGATATAATCATAGACTTTGGTCAACTTTGATATACCAACTTTTGGAAAATATACATCCTACTGTTGAAAATTTTGCTGTCAAAAATGATTCACTTTTGTATTGGTCTCATTTGTCTGATGTGCAAATTTCATAGCAGACAAGTTAATAGTTATCTTATTGGAATCTTTTGTCCAAGTCAAAAGCAAAATGTTCCAAAAAATTTATTTATATTTTTTTTCCGTGGACAGTAATGATTCACCCTAAACACGCCATATTATCACTAATAACATGTTGAGTACAGTTTAATTCAAATTAAATAATTTTTCTATAAAAATAAACGTAAAGAATTTTGAGCACCCTGAATAAAAAATTTAGCTCAAGAATTGTCTCTTATGATCCAAAGTAATTGAAAGAGTTCAATTGAATTTCGGTTCATTTTCAGAGCAAATTTTTACTATTAATCGATCAGAAATTATGATTAAGTTGGTAATTAAAATATTTATTATAAAAATTAACAAATTAATCATAATTGGATATCGTTTAAAAATCATCTACATTGTTAAAGTATGCACTATTTAATCTAAATGAAAAATAATTTTTTACATTCCAACAAAGTCTATACATTATAGACTCGACAATCGAGAAAACGAGAGAGATGAAAAGAAAAAAGTGGTAGAGGTGATGAACAATTAAATAAAAAAGTACAGAAAAATTGTCTATCGTGAGTATTACACAACTATATTTATAAGAGTAATGATACATATAATATTGTAATTAAATAACCCATTAATATATTAGTTTACGTAATTTTTTTTCTATCATCGCATATCATTTATCATGTTTAACACTCACACCTTACTCTCACATATCATGAAAACAATTTATTTAGAGAAGAATAATGTATTTGACATTTATTTTATGTAAAAAAAAAATTTAAATTAGTGACTATCATAATATCACAAGTAAAATTAGTTTTTGAATAAATGGATTGAAGAATCAGAAAAAAAATATATATTTACATTTTCTCTTCTTGTTCTTTTGCAATCATATTTATATGAATAATTTTCTTATTTGTAAAAGATATAATAGTTAGTAGATAGCATTAGATGGAACTTAGATAATAAAATAAAAATAAAAATTGAAAGTGAAACAAAGCCAGCCAATGTCCAACCTCAGTGATAGAAGATAGCTCTTATGGTCTTTGTTGGACAACCCCACACTTCCACTTTCCCTCAAATTTTGATAAGAAAGTCTTGACATTGAAGAGAGAGAGAGAGAGAGAACCTACAATTCTTCTCCCTTATTTCTATGGAGGACTTCAACTACAACAGATCAAGGTCTCATGGAGGTGGACAAATGATGCAGATGGAGAGGTACCATGGAGGAGCACCACCACCAAGGCCTTATGATCTCAGGTCCTATAGTGTTTCCTATGCACAACCTCAAATGGGTCCAAACAAGGACTTGAATAAGATGAAGAAAGGAAAAAGCATGTCCAAGTCTTGGAGCTTAGCTGATCCTGAGTTTCAAAGGAAGAAAAGGGTTGCTAGCTATAAAATGTATTCTGTGGAAGGAAAGGTCAAAGGCTCCTTTAGAAAGAGCTTTAGGTGGCTTAAGGATAGGTACTGGCAAGTGGTTTATGGCTGGTGGTGATTAATTTAAGGGTTGTGACTATGTATTTTTTTTTTTTTTTTTACATATTTGAGTTTATTAATCAAATTCAACTTTACAAAATTAATTTGTAAAGTGAAAATTGCATCTCATTTATATATTCTATTTTGATCTTATCGTTAGTTGATATCATATTCTCTTTTTATTTATAATTTGTAGGAGTATGAGTTATGATAAATTTATTTGTAAATTGATAAATTGATGTTAATGATCTTCTCTATATTTTGTCTTTGGAGATTTTTTTAGATGAATCTAATGGATTAAAATTTTTTGGGTGTAGTGCCGTTCAACTTTGAGACTCTATCTCTACTCTTTCAAGTTACAAGAAATGAATTAGTTTTGCAGAACGAAAATAGCTTCATGATAAGGAGATCTTAGACTTGTTTATCCATGCATGCCCTTTTTCAATTCCTCTGTCTTTCCCTCACTCATGATTTAATTCAACGAAGTTAAATGATTTTTTTTCGTTATTGATTAGTGTTTGAGGGCATTCAATTCGTATTTTTTTATGGCTCCATGTGCTACAACTTACAAGCCATTGTGCCTTTTGCTGAGTTGTTTCATGTTTGCCACCGGCTCCTGACTATGGATCCAAAGTTTGACTGACACAGCAGATTGATCTTTGAATCAATTGTTTCCTGAAGTCTAAGCTAGTTGTGATGTTCTCCGGAAAGTTTTTACCATTCAGTAATACTATGAGAGTTAATCACTTATACACTACTAGTGTAAAAAAAATTTTCATTAGCAATCAATTATATCTCTTAATTGTGTCATGTCACTATAAACACATTCATTTTTAATAGTGACATGACACAATTAAGAGATATAATTAGTTGTTAGTGTAAAAAAACTTTATACTAGCAGTGTATAGGTGATTAACTCATACTATAAACACAAATAATTTTTATACTCAACATATTTTTGTCATTTATAATATTCAATGTCGAGACTTTATTCAATGAAATTGAATATAATTTCCCTCGAACTAACAACTCTTTACAGTTCTTCTATGCATGAAATTACATATTTGATAGTGTAAAAATGTTTTATGCATCCAATCATAAAATTATAAAATAAATTAATGTATGAAATAATAATATTCTATTAATTTATTTTATATTACATACTTATACTAATTGGATAAAAAAATATTGAATAATAAAGTTTATGTTAATTAGATAAGAAAACACAGTAAAAACATAAAATAAATGATTTAATATTGGAATATATATTATTTAACATATTTTTCATGCGATAAATAATATAAATTTATAATATTAAAATAGATGATATAACATATTGGTATATTAAAAAAGAGAAAAAAATATATAGTAAAAAAGAAAATAAAACACAAAAATTTGTGTTTGTATCAATTGTATGAGAAATTTATTAAATAATAAATTATACAATTAATTTAATAAAATATTATTTTTATTAAATAAATTTATTATTTATTAATTTTAAATTAGATTAACATAGATAAGGAATCCATCAACAAAACAAAAATAAGAAATTTAAATAGACAATAAAGCCAAGCAGTAATGTTATATATAAATATAATATAACATTCGACTTATAATTAGAAAAGTTAAGTGGTTTGATAGTTTAAATAGTGAAATTTACATTAAAGGTCATGAGTTGTAGTTGTCATAAGATTACTTTTTATTATTTTCTAAATAAATATTATATTTTCTCATTATCTCAACTAGTTTGTATCATCACCAATTTTTATTAGTCCATGTAAGTTGTTATGTTACAACAAAATGCATGTCTCTCACCACATAAAATTTGAATTATTGGAAATATCCCTTCAAATTTTTGGTCCATTGATGTCTTCACTTTATTACCTCAGGCATGTCTCAAACATTATTTTAATATGAACAAAAATTAAATTTCACAACATCAAATTAATCTCTTGTATTTTATAACAGATTTTACAATTATCAAATCAAAAAGTTTGTTCAGAGTCATGAGTCACTTAAAATTATTTTGTGATGCTTTGAGATTTAATAGGTAAAAAAAAAAAAGTGAAATCAAATTCGTGAGATTATAAAAATTTGTAACAAAAAGTCTCGTTTGAGCTTTATGATTCAAATTTACAGACTATATAATTAAATACATAAAATTCTTATAGCCGAAAAACCCAGATGAGAGAAATGTAGATCAACCTAAGACAAGCTAGCTGGCAACAAGAAATGGCTGTTATACATTTTCAGTTACCAATACCATTCTACGAATGTGACTCACTCAGCACTCATATTTAAACACTCTGTCCTATGTTTTTATAAGCATAATTATGAGATTGTCTTGTACCCCAGCAAACAGCAATAGTTGAAGCCTGAAGCAAAGCATGCCATCAAATTAAATCGTGCAAATTATTCGAAAAACTTAACTGCCACGTGATGTAGGGACCACTATACTAGGCACCACCAACCAGATTTAGAACATTATTTTATTACTTTTACATGAAGTTTCGTATAACTATTACTCTATGGCCTGTTTGGTTTATGATTTTTTGTACTCTTTCATGTTTAAGTTTATATATTCTAGTGTAACTTCTTTTAAAGAACATAATTTTACCGTTCGTGAAATTCTGTTTGCAAAATAAATTCAAGGTTTTGATTATTTTTGTTTGAAATTAAATTCTTGAATTACTGCAGACACATAAGAATTATAGAACAATTTCTTCTGAGTATCCAAAGTTCTGCATTTCTAATTAGTATTAAAGTTCATCAAGTGCAACCACTAGTAGATATGTTAATTAATATTAATAAGAAATAATTTGTAGCTTTGGTTGCATAACAATTGAAAGTAACAGTCCAACAGATCGTGAAGGAGACCAAAACAAGTGAACAGAGTTAGCAGTGCAAGAAAGAGGAAGAAAAGTTGAAACATTTTCAGACAGTGGCATGTGGGAATCTATTCTATTAACGGTGGCTGCCACCGCCGGCAACAACATAGGAAAGATCCTTCAGAAGAAGGGCACTATCATTCTTCCACCTCTCTCTCTCAAACTCAAGGCAAGTTTAAAGTTTCATTTTTTTTTTTGTGTTTTTAATTCGTATGATTTGGTATTCATTAAAGATCTCACCTTTTTTGATATCATTGCATTTGAAACATGTGGGTGTCTATGAAATTTGAAATTGTAGTTAGTTTCTATGGCAGTGTTTATTTTTTGCCAATGTGAAATTAGACATTTTCCATGTATGTGTATGATTTGAGTGAGAATATGAGAATGGATTAAATACCAATATCATTTTTTTTAAGGTTATTTGGGCATGAAGTGACTGTTTGGTTATTTATCCCATTGTGATTTCAGGTCATAAGGGCGTATGTTTTAAACAAAACCTGGGTGATAGGTTTTCTAATGGATATATCTGGGGCACTATTGATGTTAAGGGCACTGTCTCTGGCTCCAGTAAGTGCTATATCGCATGCCAATGTGATGAAGGAAAAAAAATATGGCACTAAATTTAAAACACACCAAAAATGCAATTGATAGTGTTTTGCTTTGGTTTTTGACATTTGTATGGTGGTTTTCTTATGTCAAATGTATTATAGGTCTCTGTCATCCAACCAGTTTCTGGCTGTGGACTAGCAATTCTTTCAATATTTTCTCATTTTTATCTCAAGGAAGTGATGAATGCTGTTGATTGGGTTGGCATTACATTGGCAGGTTTTGGCACAATAGGTAAAGTAAGTTTTTGTTTACCTGAATTGCTTCCTTTAAACACCAAGGCAAGCAAGTTTGTTGGGAGAGGAGGGGAGTAATTTTTGGAACAAAATATGTTTAATAAAATCAGAAAAAAGAATTGTTTTTGATAAGGCATTTTGTTGATTTTGATTGCGTGGTGAATTTTCTAGCCGTTTGAATAGTTCAGAATTCAGATATACATATAATAAAAGTAATTGTGACCATTTTATTTGTCTGTATACTATTGTATTACACTCCTGTGTCTGAGGACCTGAGCAATAGACCAAATTTTTCTTGAGTTCTCTTTTTTATTATCTGGCTTCTGAGAAAACCAAGTCTGCTATTAAGTGTCACTGTATTTTATTAATTTTTATTTTGTATTTATGCGATGCTAATTGATTAACTATTATGTTTTTCTATGTTTAGGAGTTGGTGCTGGAGGTGAGGAGCAAGAGGTGGTAGCTCTATCTATTTTTCACATACCAGGACTGGCATTTGTTGTTTTCATCTTGTTTGTAGGTACCTTGTCTTATGAATCAACTAATTTTATAGTCTAGTTCCATTATGGTCAGATATTTAGCATTCATAAGTTTGGCATCATGGCAAGATGTTGTTTGAATCACTTGATTTTGATATACCGAGTGTGTGTTTGGGTGACCATTTACAATATCGATTTTGGATAATAGTATATCCAACTTAAAACTTTAATTTGATTAAAATTGATTTTAAAAGAAGTGATTTATGTTTAAAAACGTTTATCTTAAAAGTGAATTTGTTGAAAAATTTAGTGAGAATTCCCGATCCAATGTAAAGATAACCCTTAGATTAATTTTCTCTCACTTGATACGCTGAAATTTAGGGATTCGGAAAATTAATCTAAGGGTTATATTTTAACCCTCTCATCTCTCATAATAAATTTCTTCTCACTTGATACGCTCCCTATATATATATAGAGAGAGAGAGAGGAGAGATCCTTTTACATTGGAAGTAAGTCTACCTAGACTTACTCTGTTCAATAACTCGTGTTCTACATCAAATATCAACGATCCAACCGTTCAATTTAAAGTTCTTAATGTATAGATCGAATATGCAAATTTTTAGAAAATTTTAAAACCATTTGATACTTCATTTCATTAATTCAAATTGACGGATAATCATAAAATCATTTTATACATTGATTCGAATTAATGAAATGAAGTATCAAATGATTTTCAATTTTTCTAAAAATTTGCAAATTTGATTTATGCATTAAGAACTTTAAATTGAACCGTTGGATCGTTGAAATTTAATGTAGAACATGAGTTATTAGACTTACTCCTGAAATAAAAGGATCTCTCCTCATATATATATATATATATATATATATATATATTCTTTTAATCAAATGTACTTTTAAAAGTAAGAAACAAAAAAAGAAAAAAGATTTGAGACAATCATAAGCACGTTTAGTAAACTCAAACCTGATTTTGAAGTCTCCTACTTCCTAACATGATTATGAAGTTTGTGAGGAAATACTTGAAATGATTGTGAAAGATGACATAGTGGTATTCTATTTTTAACTGGAAGCCTATGCATAGTGTGGCTTCCAAACTTATATTTGGCCTTGAATCTGCTTATACAAATGCAAGATGTCATGCTTGAGAGTGTTTTGTAATCCATGCATGAAGTTGTATATTCTTATTTCTATGAGAAAAACCTCATCTGAATACTTGATAATCTGTTTTTACCACTTATTTTCACTGGATGTTATTTCCCCCTCAATCTGGTGCATTTAAAATGCAGAACTCTGATGTCATCCTTAACGATGATATATAATCAATGCGAAAAGTAATACATGTCTTTAAAATTAAATTGTTATTTGAGTGTGTGGTAATCAATTTTTCCGAGTTGTTTTCATTAAAAATTACCCCTTGGTTCTTGAATCTATGCATGTCATTAGTCAATAATCAAGATGAAGGCATTTTGCTGGTAGCATTATTAGAAGACTATTATTTACAATACTTGCTAATGATAGTTAGTATAGGCTTTAATGACTTATATGTAAGAGATTATGAGTTCACCAATCACCAGTGCAATCAAGTGGTATTACTGTCTTCCAGACACTATTTTTGTTTAATTGTTAGAAACATTTGTACAGATACTGCTTAATGGATGGCTTCGAATATGCAAGCATCAACGTAGAGAACAAGAGATGGTATTCATGTTTTATTTACATGTTTATTTTCATTGAATGCCTCCATGTATGGTGATTTGGTGATCTATGTTGTTTTCTATTCTTCCATCACTTGACCTTTTGATGTTATGCAGATGGAATACGATGTCGTTGAGGAAATCATCTATGGTTTGGAATCTGGTATTTTGTTTGGGTACTTTTTCATACCTCTCCACTCTATTCACAATCACGTATTCCATTTATGTTCAGATACATCTCACTTTTTCATATACCTCAACTACTCATAGTTGTCTTATATGCAAGGGAACAAAACTAGATGAAGCATCACTCTTAATTTTGTTAACACCTAAATGCAGGATGTCAGCTGTAATATCAAAGATGGGATTTCTATTCCTAGAGCAAGATTTTCCCAAGCTATTGGTTCCTGTGTGCATCATGATCAGTGTGTGTTGTAGTGGCACAGGCTTTTACTACCAGGTATTCTGAAGAGCACTTTTATATGATGTATACTGTTGTGAGAAGTATTAAACCCTTTAAGCATGGAGGGAGTTTAACCTGTTTCAGTCAAACTGCTGAGACATTATCTTCCCTGCTCCTGCAGACACGTGGCCTAAAGCATGGGAGAGCTATTGTAGTTTCTACATGTGCAGCTGTGGCATCAATTTTGACTGGTGTTCTTGCTGGGATGCTTGCTTTGGGTGAGCGACTTCCTTCTGAACCAAAAGCTCGCTTGGCACTTCTTCTTGGATGGTAATATAAGATGTTATGCTTTGTGTTTTGCAGTTTTACAAAAGAAAAGGCCAAATTAAAATTCAACCCTTCCATTTTTTTACTTCACGCATAATAACCATGCACATTTACAAAAAGGGAAGAGGATTCAGGAGTATTTGTGTCTTTTGAAACAGGATACAACTTGAACTTTTAGATTGATAGAGCCCCAAAATATTCGTGGAGAAATGAGAAATATTCAACCAAGAAAATCTCTGTTAGGGACTAATTGCTAGGTATAGGACTTGAGCGCCATATTGGATGTATGGGATTTTGGCATGGAATTTGTAAGACCTTGAGCACTCTGGCTACAACGGTTAGCTTGTGTGGTGTAGTTCTAGAGAGGTTCTTATCAATTGGTATCAGAGTTTTTCACCATGTCTCTCAGCTGCAAACAAGTGCCGTGGGTGACAATGCTGGCATTGGAGTGTTCTTTTGGGACTAGTCAAAGTGCTAGTGCACAGTTAACCTAGGTGGGCTCAGGGGCTGCATCTCATTGTAAGATGTTAAAATCCAACTGTAAGGTATAAAACTTTAGTCTTAATACCGCAGTATGGGATTCTAGTGAAGGTTTTTAAGGCCTTGGGCTCTCTAATTATGATGACTAGCTTTTTGTGATTTGGTTCTCCTAAGGTTGTTATCAATCTCTTCCTCATTCCTGAAATCAAGAATGAGAACTGTTGATTCTCATCTTACATTGATCTACCTAATGGATTGGAAGTTACAAGTTTTCATGTTCATTGTTTTCCAAGGTTCCTAACATCAAACAATGCAGAAACAAACATAAGTAGTTCAATACTTATTTCCATTGTGAAGAAACTACATATTTAGTCGTCTGTTATAAACATTCAGGCGCTTTCATCTAATGTGTTGTGCCAGTCTTTATTTTGGTTGGTGAATAACTTAAACAATAGTTGAAAACATAGATTGAGACTATCTTGGAAAGACCCTATATAGTAATTTTGTTCTTCTAACAAAATGCAAATCTTGATGTTCTTATACACATGAAACATTGTGCTGCAGGCTACTCATCATTGTTGGTGTGATTTTACTTGTTGGTTCAACACGGCTAGTGAGATTCCTTTCTTGCTCTTCACGACGGAAAAGAAGCAATGTGGATAAGAATTATGGTCCTAGAAGAACCACTTCTTCCCGGGTGAGGGAACCAAGTCCAAGTGTTGTCATTCAAGCAGCAACATTAAATCCTTTACTATCATCATCTTCCAAAGAAAAAGCTTGAGTTGATATTAGCACGATAATGTTCCTTCATCTTTCATAGAATTTCTAAGCATCAAGTTGCCTTCTAATCCGTTTGCCGAGACCAGGGTGTATTCTGTACAGAGAGCATGACATTTTGGATGAAATATTTGTTAACTTCTGATGATGCCTTGTGAAAACTATTCCTGAACTGCCACTCTTTCTGCATTCGTGGATTGTATAAGACACTGATATAGCATATCAACATACAGAATTTGTTTAATTTTCACTCAAACAATTTTGATAAAGAACAGTTTACCCCTAAGCATTGGTGCAGTGCTAATCTTTTTATGCAGGTGCTGCTTTTATTAGATGTGCTAAGGGTGTGTACTTCATCCTCCAGAGTTTATCACGAGGCAAAAAAATTGATTCTAGCAGATTGCTTCAAAACCACTGTTCATATAGGTGAATTTAAGGAGTGGATAACTTATTTAAAAGAGATTCTAGAAGTTCCTAGATGTGATAATTAATCTAGATGTTGTATCACATGATTTATTTATTACAAAAATTAAACATGCAAAGAAGAAAACTCTTGCATAGAATAAGTCTTTTACTATATATATATATATATATATATATATATATATATATATATATATATATATATATATATATATATATATAATAATTTCTTGTTTTGAAATTGTAATTATGGATAACTTTATAATGAAAACTTTTGGGAAACATTTCACATTTCACGTCTAAATTATGATCAGGAAAACATAAATGGAAAGAGGGCCACTTTAGGAAGTAATAGCTTTCTCCACTGGATTTTGTGTTTTACCCAAATCAATTGGTCCACCATGACAAGGACAAGGACGCCTGTAATACTGTGCAGTGAAAAAATCCATGATGAAAGCAAACTCAACGGTTGAGAGGCAGCATGGAATCACTATAGTGACTGACCAATCGCTTGAAAAAAGAGGACAAAGGAACCAAGTAAACGACTAATCAGAGGTGAAGAACCACTATAACAAGGGTCATACTATTAATAGTTCCTTAATAGTCTATCCCACATAGTTGGCACCATAAATATAGCACTTGCACCAGAGAGTGCAACATTTGTCAACGTGACTGACGATTACCAAATTAGTTTCAGCAAAAGAATAGTGATATTTTTAGAATTTAATTGGAATACACTTGCGGTGTAAAAAAGAATTGCACAGGTATCTCGTCATAAATTGTCACATGATTGAGAATTATTGACTTTAGTTAAGATATTATTTTCCATAAACTCCCTATGAATATTTTTACATTCAACTGACTAAAATACAAAACTCAACAATTTTAATACACAACAGAATTTGTACTATTACTTTAAAAGTCAAATTTAGGATTATTTTGAATTGTTGACGGTATAAAATTATTTACACCATCAAATTAAACACTCACTGTTGGATAAGTTTAGTAATACAGTAGACAGAGACACCATTTATATTTTAGCAATCTAAACTTGTACTTTGAGCATCTTTGTTATGAAGATATTAATTAAACCAAAACTATACAATAATTGTCCTAGCAGCATCCATTTAGAATGTAAATAGATAGACATTTGAAGACTTATCTGTTCCAAAAGAGAAGAAAATGAAATTCAAGTAGGTTCCATTTTTTTTAAGAGAGAGAGAGAGAGAGAGAGAGAGAGAGAGAGAGAAACTATAATGGTTGCCACATTATGGAGATTAACCAATCTACTTCCTTCCATGGTTACCATAGAGGATGTCAATTATAAAGTAAAGTCTTCAGGTTCACAAAAGTCTAGGTTGTCCATGATTCACCTATTTTGTCTAATTTTGCCACTGCATAGTGGAGCCACCTGCTACCCCGTGATGCACAACAAAGATTTTGCCATGGAAATGTTTGTGGTCTCTTTTCAATTTCGATGCACTTTTACCCTTTTAAACAATGTTAAGAAACAACCAAATATGACTCACAGTGACTCAATTGACCAAAATGATGCAAAACAACAAAGCACGTACACCATAACTTCATTAAATCAATTCACAGTAACAAATAGCATATGGCCCATCCACTAGGACTCTTGTATACATTTCAAGTGATCAAGAATTGCTTCAAAAACTTTTTGGAGAAACCTTCAACCAAACAAAGTTTCATTCTGCATCTTCCTGTCCTGCATAATTACCCAATTGCCTTGTCTGCCAGCTCTCGTGTGGGGCTACATGATCATGGGAAGGAGAATAGTGCTGCAAAAAGGTGAATTTAGCATCAGCGTTATAATTAACACAGTAACAGTACTCTAAAGTCTAAACACTTCTTTCATACAAAAGAGGCCAAAAAAAAAACAAGAAACAACACAGCACTTCAAAATCATTATTTATTATAAGCACTTCTTAAGAGTAAGAAATTTGAATATCTCATAAGGATACTTATACTATTCATGTTTACAAGTAACATAAAAACAGATAAATCCTATTTGACAATTATCACACAACAAAGGGCCTTGAAAGAGATGAATATAGGATAAAATATGAGCTCCAATCAATTCTCATCAGCCAAGTCAGAAATTATGGAAATACAAATGATCTATTTTAAGAATCTGTTAGAATACAATCAAAATTGTACATCGTTTAAACAAGGAGATGAATATGGACTTATATATACACAATTGTCTCTATTAGAAAGAAGTCTTTTGGCTGATGACTAAAAACAAAACCATGAAACTTAGACCTAAAGTGAACAATATCTAACCAATGTGGAGACATGTGTGAAAACCCCCCGATGCACAATAAGTATATCAAAATTGATGGCCGACCAGGAGACTAGCTTAGCAAGTATGATGGGTTGACAGGTGGATTTAGGTATAAGGTATATTTTATTAAAAGTCTTCCTAATGGTGGGTCTCTATATGGAAGAGTCTTAGTAATATGGAAGGTTAGAATGCATGTTCTGCCATCATGAGTTAATGATGGAACAGTGGTGTAAGTACTTCGAGCATGACTGAACTCTATAGATCATCATTCGATATACTGGCAGACTAATTTCCACTGTAAAAGGGAAGTAAACCATGGTACTTTGTTTGAGGAGCGGATTGTCGAGATATAATCTAAGTCTCACGTCTTTCAAACAAAAGGATAAACATGAATTTATATACACACAATTATCTCCATTGAAAAAAGATTTTTTAAATGATGACCAAAAGCAAAATTATAAGAGCTTAGATCCAAAGTGGACAATATCTAACCAATATGGAGATATGTGTGCATAAGAACTCCCCCAATGCACAATAGTATCTAATGCCAACTCTTTAACTGATTAGTTGAGAGCAACCTTAGCAGAAACCCTATAACGATGTACCAGCAAACATAAATGTTCAATTGTACTTTTCCTTATGA
Organism: Cajanus cajan; assembly: GCF_000230855.2. NCBI lineage: Eukaryota > Viridiplantae > Streptophyta > Magnoliopsida > Fabales > Fabaceae > Cajanus > Cajanus cajan. Next base: position 48,642,051 of record NC_138525.1, read on the forward strand.
GTCTAGTAAATCAATCTATCATTCATCAGTTTATAAATTGAAAGAACTTTTGCATGTAGACATTTTCAGATGTTTCTTTCACGTGTTAAAGTAAAAATGGCTACTCATAGTTAGACCTCCATCTTCATCATAAGTTCTTTGGCTGATGAAGCTGCAACAAGTATATTCCGAGCACCACGCTTAATGAAGCCTTCTTTAACACCATTGTCAAACAATGCAAGCAAACAGTTATAGTAACCATCAACATTGAGTAGACCAACCTGCGCAGGATGATACTGAGTTAACACGTGATTACAAGTATACTAATGATTTTATCCTACTCAGTAACAACATCAGGTTACCGGTTTTTTATGAATTCCAAGTTGCGCCCAAGTTATCATCTCCAACAGCTCTTCCATAGTTCCATATCCTCCTAATTATACGGAAAGGAGAGAGGGTATAAGAAAGAAACAGTAGCTATTATACATGCAACAGTACACCAAAATAGTAAATTTTAGTATACAAGAGACCATCTTTTGTAACATTAACATGTGATAAGACATACATACAATCATCAATTATTTTTAAAACCATTTGGAAGCTATTCTGTTAACTACCAGGGAGAGCGATAAACGCATCAGCTTCTTGAGCCATTGCAGCTTTACGCTCATGCATATCTGAAACAATTCTTACTTCACCAACTGGTTCACCAGATATCTGTCAAAATAGCCCAAATACAAATTAACAGATCATATTTTCCACATTGGAAGCACTATAAAATATAAATTATTTCCAATGACAAAGGGACTACTATCATAAAGGAACCAACAAATTCTCTCCCAACTCAATCATTATACTGAGAGTTTGTTTGGATAAATTTCTCTAGAAGTACTTCTAAAAAAATAAGAAAAATTGAAATAAATTTTTCTATATTTTAAAACTAGCTTATGCATAAGATAAAAATAAGATTTTAAAGAAGTTAATAGGATAAATCTTCTACAAATTAGTTTGTGCATAAAATAATTTTAACTTATGAAAAATTCATTTTTATTGCTATTTTTCTCTCCTAAAGTTCTTTTAAAGAGGTTTACTCAAACATGTCCTAACTAATTAAATGAAGTGCTACTATCCAAAACTTAGCAAACAATAACAACCCCACCCCCACCCTCCAAAAAAAATTAACTTCTTCTAATTAATTTGACTCCAATCAAGATTAATTCTTCAAAAGATTGTATTTTGACCGTCAAATCATTACATAAATCCCAAAATAAACTAATATGAAACAAGAACTAGTTCATGGACAAAGATCAATTTGATTGTACACAGAAAGAAAAAAAAACAAATATATTGACACAGATCATTAAAGGTAACAGTTAAACAGGTAGTAGCACGAATACCTCATGAGGCATGAGAGCTTTTGGAATAACCCTGTATATGTAGAGAGGAGGAAAAATACAGGAAAAGACAAATAAAGGGAGAGACAAAATGATTAAACCAATAGCAACAAGCTTACACAGTAAATAAATAAAGCATCCATGATAAACACTACAATACAAAACATTGCTGTTATAGGCATACCCAAGAACATGGCAGCCTCCATCATACATTCTCTGGGATATTAAGCCCATCAGCCCAACACTTCCCCCACCATACACCAAGTCAATGTTCCTCTTAACCTGTAATTCACTCCACAGAAAAAAACACAAAAAAAAACAGATAAAGACAAAATTGAAGCTCAATTATTCTCTGAAAACAAAAACCAAATTTTGAACACCACAAATGGTCATTATCTGATAAACCAAAAAGTCAAACACACTTTATAAGAGACAAAACTTTTGATGGTGCAGTATTGAGGTTTCGCCTTTATAATTAATATTTACATAACTACACTATCAACCAATTCTAATAGAAGAAAATACTAAAAACATCTTAAAAAAAAAAAAAAAAAAAAAAAAAAAAAAAAAAAACACTGTATCCAAGTTTTATCCGCAGAACAACAATCCAGAGCAATAAATGTACCTGCAGAAAGTTGTTAGTTAAGATAGAATAAAAAGGGAAAAGAAACATTCTCTGACAACTACGTACCCAAATGAGCATTATGAGAAAAGACAAGTTTTTTACAATAGATAGAGGAAGAGAAGCAGAATGTGAGAAGGGTGCATAAAAAGCTGACCAGTTCATTGGCCAATTCAACGGTGGCATCACTGAAAACTTGGCGGTTGCCGGAGTTGCTGCCGCAAAAGACACAGAGCCTCTTGAACTTGCTTTTGGGGAAGCCTTGTTCCATTTCCTTGGTTTTGGTTTGATGATTGATGACAATGAATTGCTATTCCGAATGATGATTTCGCTTTAGCGGAAAGCCAAGACCATTGGAACAACCAAGAAAAATTATTTATATAATAAAGAGAGATACATACATAATACATTAATTAAATACTTATAAAATAAAACTTTATTAGTATTTCAGATGATACTTTTTAAAATTTTAATTAATATTTTTAAAATTAACATTAAATTGATCAAAATACTTTTAAAAAATGTAAAGACTTAAGTTCAACCATCGCGACTATCTTTATAATCTTTTTTATCTTTATAAAAAAAATATTTTTAAAAGATTAAAGTTTAATTATTTAACCTAGTTAAACCAATATTAATCAAATAATAATAAATACTAAATAACATTTAAATAAAATTAAATAAATTTTATAATAGTAAAAATTCAAATAAAATTTTAATGTTTAAAGTAAACATAAAAGGCTAAATAAAATATTTAAGTTTAAATAAAATATTATAATGTGTAGTAACAATACAAATTTTGGTCTAGGATAAAAGATAAAAAGTCAAATTAATGTACAATAAAATTGAAAAATATCGAGATATATAAAATTAATGTTAATAATTAAATTATTGTTTATAAAATAATTTAAAATAATTTATTCCAACTTATAATATTTATCAAACATATTTTTATTTATTATAAAACATTTCAACATTTGTTTTACATCAATTCTACATCAAACATATTTTTATTTATTATAAAGCATTTCAACATTTGTTTTAGATCAATTCAACACCGATTCTAAAATTTATCAAATTTTTTAAGTTAACGAATCAGTCACTAAGTTAGTTTTTAATTAAATTAGTAAAATTGATGAATCTAATCCAATTTCGACAACTATGACTTTAATGATTATATACAATATAAAATAATCAACTAATCAAAAATATTATTGGTATTACTTTTAAAATAAGAAGTCAAGAAATTGTTAATTTGTAATTGGTTTACTACATGACTTTTTTAAAAAAAAATTATTAGTAATAAAAAATTATAACACGGAAATGAAAATCCAATTTTAATTCTCATATATAAATCATAATATTGATATTTATACTAATACTTTAATAAGATAACATGTCTTTTAGGTCTACACATTATGTTGATTATTTTATTTTTTATTTTTTAAAACATTTTTTCTCTTTCACACTTTTTCATCTTACTTGTTTTGTTTTCCTACTTATTCATAAATTTATTTTTCATAATTCTCACTTTCTAATAATTATTCAAAATCATCCTCTAATTATAAATCACTCTCATATTTAACTTTAATTTATTTTATTTTATTTATTAAAAATATACACTTCGTTCCATTTTACGTTAATTTATAAATAACTAGTTTATATTTTGTTAATAAATGTTTATTATTTTTATTTTTTATTCTGTAAGAATTATAAAAAATAAATTAAAACTTAAAAGCACGTGCATATTAAATTTATTAATTTTAATAATTAATTTAAAAATTATTATTATTGGTAAGTAGTTTAAGATTACACATTAAAAAAAAGTGATCAAAATAGATACAAATCCATGCAACTTAAACTCGTTATTTTGGTAAATTAAAATACTACCACATTTTTCGTGTGATTGTTCAATGATGTGATGGATATGAATTGATGGTTGTTACTCTTTCTAGAAAACATGATATTCGTTTCATTACTTAAATAAAATTGAAATGCTTGTGACGAAAATTTGAATTAAAATTAATTTTAAATTTACTTTTATAAGTTGAAACATATAAAGAAAATAATTTATCAATCGATAAAATGATTGTTTTATAGAATAAAATAAAATAAAAAATTAGTTCATAGTAATGACTTTTTGAACAGTCAATTAATTAAAAAAAATAGTATCATTTTAAAAGTAATTATTATAAAAATTAATTTAGAATTAAATAGCAGTACAAATTTAAATAATATGTTTTCATTGAATGACGTGAAATATTTGATACACGAAATTTTTTGCTTTTTAAAAAATCTGACACAATATTTTACTTTTTAAAAATATTTTATGTAAGAAATGTTAATTTTTCATATTTATTTTGTTATTTAAAAATAATATTCATAAAAATATTTTTTCGAAAATGATTTTTGTATATGATTCTTATGAAACTATTTCAAGGGGAGGAGGTGAGAAATTAATTTTCTTAAAGAGTTCAAAAATATAATCTTTTCACACATACAATCATCAAACAAGAAAAACCCAAATTTTCCTCCAAAACTCCGAAACCATATTTTCACCAAATTAGCCATCAATCTCAGCCAAAATCATTCAACATCAAACCATCCATGAGTTGCTAAACTCATTTTTGTACAACCATCAAGAAAACTAGCTTCCCTTACCTCGGTGCGAAAGTTCGAGCTCCGGGAGGAAGAAACGGAGAAGAAGATTGAAGGAGAGCTTGAACGAACACTGAAGGAGAAGAAAGAACTTCGAACACCCAGCTAGCAAAACCCAATTCACTCTGCACTACCACCTTGTGTCAGCCAAGAAGAAAGGTCCAAAGCAAAAGAGTGAGGAAAGAGAAATTAGAGTTAGAGTGTGAGGGTGAAGTGAGAAAAGAAAAGGAAGGGCCTCACATCATGTATTAAATTCACAAAATATTCTTTTTTTTTTATCTTTATCTTCATTAAATATATATATATATATATATATATAATGATATAATTGCGAAAATATGATATAAGAAAATATATAATTATAATTATATAAATCGAGCGTTACAAGAGTCCTTCTCTCTAAGTTTCTTTAAGAATGAACTTTTGAAGTTCTCTTCTCAAAGAAACCTTATATACTATTCTCCCTAGAGTCAACTAAAATCTAAAATCTACTCATTACGTTATAGAAATCAACAAAAAAAATGCTACATTATAATTAAGAAGAATAAAAATATATTAATTTATTTCATTAAAATTAAAAAAAAATGTTAACAAATATTGTCAAGAAAAGGAAGGGCCTCACAACCTCCCCAACAACCGGAGTTTTCGTCCCCGAAAACAGACTTACTTGGAAATAGAAAGGGATACCGCTCCCTGCACTACTGCTCCACCTCCCAAGTAGCCTCACTAGTAGCTGCATCCCACAACACTTTCACCAGAGCAATGGACTTGCCCCTCAACTCCTTCAGCTTATGATCAACCATAGCTACTGGCAACTTCTCAAACGTCAAATTCTCCTTCACCTGCACATCATCCAGCTCCACCACATGACTCGGGTTATGGACATACTTCCTCAGCTGGGATACATGAAATACATTGTGTAGGTTTGAAAGAGACGGTGGCAAGGCCAATCGATAAGCAACCGGACCCACACGTTGTATTATCTGATAGGGACCAACAAACCTCGGTGTCAACTTTCTTGTCTTCAGCGCTCTACCCACACCAGAAGTCAGAGTCACCTTCAGAAACACATGCTCCCCTTCAGCAAACTCCAAAGGCTTACGCCTTTTATCAGCATATGATTTCTGCCTACTTTGAGCAATCTTCATCCTCTCCTGAATCATCTTCACCTTTTCAGTAGTCTGTAGGATCAGCTCTGGTCTCACAACCACTGACTCACCATCTTGAGCACAGAGGAGTCCTACATCTTCTGCCATACAAGGCTTCAAACGGCGCCACCCCAATACTAGCATGAAAGCTATTATTGTAAGTAAACTCCACCAACGGTAGGACCTCCTCCCAGCTACCCAAGTGGTCTAACACACAAGCCCTCAGCAAGTCTTCCAAGGACTGGATTGTCCTCTCTGACTGACCATCCGTCTGCGGATGATAAGCAGAACTCAGCTTCAGCTTCGTGCCTAAGGCTTGATGTAGACTCTGCCAAAATCTAGAAGTGAACCTCAGATCTCTGTCTGAAATAATACTAGAAGGCACCCCGTGCAACTGTACTATTCCCTCACATACAACTGTGTCAGCTTCTCCAAGGACCACTTGATGTTGACAGGCAAGAAATGTGCACACTTGGTCAACCGATCAACAATCACCCAGATAGCATCATTATTCCTAGCCGACCTAGGCAACCCGACGATGAAGTCCATAGTGATACTATCCCACTTCCATTCCGGAATCACCATTTGCTGCATCAAACCACTCGGCTTCTGATGCTCCACCTTTGCCTTCTGACAGGTCAGACAGGCCGCCACATATTCAGCTATCTCCCTCTTCATATCAGACTACTAGAAAGTCTTCTTGAGGTCTTGGTACATCTTAGTCATACCAGGATGTATGCTAAGTCTGCTCTTGTGGCCTTCATCCAACACAACTCTCTTCAGTTCAACATCCTGAAGTAGGCAAATTCTGCCCTTGAACCTCAAGATTCCATCTTCGCCCAGCTCAAAACCAACAGCCTTCTCGGTTCCCAGCAAACCAAGAAGCTTCACCAGCTCAACATCTTGCAACTGCTTAAGTCCAACCTGCCTCAAGAACTCACTAGTTATGGTGATCATCCCACAACTAATTTGATCCTGAGCCAACTCCACACAGAGATTTAAATCTCTGAACTTCTCCACCAGCTCCAACTCTCTCACCATCATACTAGACATGTGGATGGATTTCCTACTTAGCACATCCGCCACAACATTGGCCTTACCAGGATGATACATCAACTGGAAATCATAATCCTTCTGAAATTCCATCCACCACCTCTGCCTCATGTTCAAGTCCTTCTGATCAAACAGGTACTTCAGACTCTTGTGATCACTAAAGACGTTGAACCGAGCACCATACAAATAATGTCTCCATATCTTCAAGGCAAACACCACAGCTGCTAACTCCAAGTCACGAGTGGGATAATTCCTCTCATGGTTCTTCAATTACCTTGAAGCATATGCCACCACTTTCCTGTTTTGCATCAGCACACACCCTAGACCCTGGTGAGAAGCATCACAATACACATCAAAGGGTTCACCAGAATTTGGCAACACCAGCACAGGAGAAGTAGTCAACCTCCTCTTCAGCTCATCAAAACTCCGCTCACAAGCATCAGACCACATGAACGGCTGCTCCTTCCTTGTCAACTGGGTTAAAGGCACCACTATCTTGGAGAATCCCTCAATGAACCTCCTATAGTAACCTGCCAAACCCACAAAGCTCCGAATATCAGTGACAGTTCTGGGACACTCCCACTGCAACACCAACTCCACCTTGGTCGGATCAACAGCAATCCCCTCAGCTGAGATCACATGTCCCAAGAACTTCACTTCATCCAACCAAAACTCACATTTTGAAAGCTTAGCATACAACTGCTTCGCCTTCAAAATCTCCAGCACTATCCTCAAGTGTTCTCCATGCTCCTCCCGGGTCCTTGAATAAATCAAGATGTCATCAATAAACACCACCACAAATTTATCCAAGAACGGCCTGAAGGTCCTGTTCATGTAATCCATGAACACTGCAGGGGCATTGGTTACACCAAACGGCATCACAACATATTCATAGTGACCATACCTAGTCCTGAAAGCAGTCTTTGGTATGTCACCCTCCTTCACCTTGATCTGGTGATATCCTGACCTCAAGTCAATCTTGGAAAATACAGATGCTCCCTTCAGTTGATCCATTAAGTCATCTATCCAGGGAAGTGGATATTTGTTCTTAATGGTCAACTTGTTCAACTGCCGGTAATCCACACAAAGTTGACTACCTCCATCCTTCTTCTTCACCAACAACACGGGAGCACCCCACGGCGATACACTCGGTCGCACCAACTACTTTTCCAACAGGTCTTCCAACTGACCTTTCAGCTCAACCAATTCAGCAGGAGCCATCCTATAGGGAGCTACCGGCACTGGCCCCGGACTTGGAACCAAGTCAATGCTAAACTCCATCTCCCTAACAGGAGGCAATCCAGGCACCTCATCAGGGAACACCTCAGCAAAATCTCTCACCACATCAATATCAGCTATAACTTTCTCAGTCTCCACACTCATGGCAGCAAGTAGAAGACAGCACTCTGCTCCATCTCTCAACAATGATTCAGCTTGGCCAGCTGAAATCAACAGCTCCTCCTCCATCTGAGGAAAAATCAACCTCTTATTGGCACAATCTATAAGGATGTGATTGGCAAACAACCAATCCATCCCTAAGATTATGTCAATATCCACCAAAGGTAAACAGATCAAGTTCACCTTGTACCTCTTCTCATTCACAACAATCGGACAACCAACACACAACTCAAAAGCAACTACCGAAGCAGAAGCGGGCGTTGACACTAGTAGTCTCAACCCCAAATCACACACAGGCACACCCAGCATAGCAACACAAGCATAAGATATAAAGGAATGTGAAGCACCAGAGTCGAAAAGAATCATCACATCCTTACCAGCAGCTCTTCCCTTCCCCTTCACCAGATCTGAGGAAGTAGAATCTTCAGCCCCAGTCAAAGCGAATACTCTACCAGCCGTAGTGGGTTTGTCACCCCTCTGAGCATCACCTCTCTAGGCACCACCTCACTGAGCATCACTTCTCTCGGGTCTGTTTCTAGCAGGACAGTTGGTCGACTCGTGACCCATCTGATGGCACTTGAAGCACCAGCTCTCCGTGAGCAGACAATCCCTGACAAAATGAGGCCCAACACACCTGTAACATCTGAGAGTGGCACCTCCACCCTGTCTCCCTCCCCTAGCAGCATCAACAGGTTGCCTAATGACAGGACCCCCTGGCTGTGGTTGGGGCCTATCATATGGCTTCCTCTGATTTCCTCCTCTCTTAGACTCAGCTGGTCCCTCAGCAGTCTTCACCACACGGTTGCCACCTTCCAACCACTCAACAACCTTCGCCTTCTCAACTAAGGCCGGAAACTCAGTGATGGTCATAGGCACCACCACCCTCTTCAGCTCCTGTTTCAACCCCTCAGCAAATTTCCTGCATTTCCAGGCCTCATATATAGTTTGCGAATAAAAATGAGCCAGGTGCTCGAATCTCATCGCATACTCAGATATTGTCATCCCTCCCTGGTGCAACCGCATAAACTCAGCCTCCTTAGCGTGTCTCACGCTCTCCGGGAAGTACTTCTCCAAGAACACCCTCCTGAAGCACTCCCAGTCAACAATCACTCCTCTAGTAGTCAGCATGTTATGGGTACCCCTCCACCAATGCTCAGCCTCCCCAACCAGCATGTACACAGCATATGTCAGCCTCCTCTCCTGAAAACATCCCAACACTGTAAAGATTTTCTCCAGCTCACAAATCTAGTGGTCAGCTACCTTTGGATCTGCATCTCCCTTGAACTGTGGAGGATGGCATTTCCGAAACTCAGCCAGATCCCGGCTCTCCTGTGACCCCACGGGCCTTGCTGCACCAGTTGCAGCTCTATCAGCCTCCATCCTAGAAAAATAAGCATTTTGTTGGTGCATAGCCATAGCCATCATCTCCATGGCACGAACTATTTGCTTGTTGGTTCTAGTCATTGTCTACAAAAGTAATTAATAGCATCTTCAACACACAATAATTAAACCATATGACAATCAACAGCACAACAAAACAACACAGCAATCAACACAGCAAAACAACACAGCAAGACAGCACAACACAGAGCTCAGCACAGCAAAAGCCTAAAGGAACCACCCCCAAAGAGTGTCCACTAGGCTTGAACGGCTCTGATACCACTAAAGTGTAACGATCCGACTGGTCACTACACACACAGCATAGCACACCAGAACACCACACAGAAAGGAATAAGTGTATACATATAGTGTCTAGAATATATATATATATATATATATATATATATATACAAGATCCAAGTCTGAATAGAGTTAAAGTGTACAAAATACATCCATCACTACTATACCAAGTAGCTAAAACAACAAAACACCCAAGAGGATCAGCTCTATCTACCAGCTGCAGACTTATCACCAGCCACCAACCTATCCCTGCTCTGCTCCCATACAACGTATGATCATCGCAATCCAAACACATGGAAACAACAAAGGGTAAGCTAGTGAAAAGAAATCACATACATATATAACAATATGAATGGTAAACAACTACAGCTATCAGCACATCAACTAGCTTATACTACACCACAGCATTCTATCACAACATTCAGCAATATTAGCACCGCAAAGCGGCAATATCAGCACTGCATAGCAACAATAACAGCACCACATAGTGGCAATAACAGCACCGCATAGCGGTAATAACAGCACCGCATAGCGGCAATAACAGCACCGTATAGCAGCAATAACAACACCGCAAAGTGGAAATAACAGTATACAACTCAGCATTAAACAACACAACAAGATCAACATACAACATAGCCAAAACACAGCTCACAGCACAGCTTAAACATCCTAATTCATCAATACATCTCACAGCACAACATATTCATCAATTACAACTCAGCTCAGCATATAACAACATTTATCAGCAAGTTTCAGCATAATTCAACAACTATTAGCATAAAATTCAACTTCATCATACGCGCCCGGCGCACTCATTGTCGTGCCCAGCGTGGCACAACCAGAGAGCACCAGGGGCCCGAGCGCCCAGTGCAAGAGTGCCCGCGCCTGGTGTGACCCAGCCAGACAACTCAAGGCTCTCACGCGCCTGGCGCAATCCAAATTGCACCCAGCGCATGCCCAGGCAGAGACTCTAAGGAGTCTCACGTGCCCGACGTGCCCAAACTTGCGCCTAGCACAGGGAAGGCAGAGACCTCTCAAGGTCTCGCGCCCAGCGCAATTCAAATTGCTCCCAGTGCCCCCATGGCAGAGACTCCTAAGGAGTCCCCACGCCCATCGCGACGATGATCGCGCCCGGCGTAGCACCAGAGTTCACAAAACATGTCACAACTGATATCGCACCCGGCGCGGTCCAAGTCACGCCCGACGTGGACCATCCAGAGGCTCACATTCTCAAGCTCGCCCGGCGCACACACCTTTGCGCCCGGCGGGCTTGCCTAAATGGAGCCCCCTGGTGGTCACGCGCTCGGCGTGAAGAATGGCGCCTGGCGGGATACCCAGTAGCAACTCACCAAGTTCGAAAATCTTGCCCAAAACCTGCAAACTTCACATTTCCCGCACATGCAAATCAGCCAAAAGCTCACATTTTCATCCAAGAGTTCAAAAATATAATCTTTTCACACATGCAATCATCAAACAAGAAAAACCCAAATTTTCCTCCAAAATCGCGAAACCATATTTTCACCAAATTAGCCATCAATCTCAGCCAAAATCATTCAACATCAAACCATCCATGAGTTGCTAAACTCATTTCCATATAGCCATCAAGAAAACTAGCTTCCCTTACCTCGGTGCGAAAGTCCGAGCTTCGGGAGGAAGAAACGAAGAAGAAGATTGAAGGAGAGCTTGAACGAACACTAAAGGAGAAGAAAGAACTTCGAACACCCAACTAGCAAAACCCAATTCACTCCGCACTACCACCTTGTGTCAGCCAAGAAGAAAGGTCCAAAGCAAAAGAGTGAGTAAAGAGAAATTAGAGTTAGAGTGTGAGGGTGAAGTGGGAAAAGAAAAGGAAGGGCCTCACATCATGTATTAAATTCACAAAATATTCTTTTTTTTAATATTTATCTTCATTAAAAAAAATAAAATATATATATATATATATATATATTTAATGATATAATTGCGAAAATATGATATAAGAAAATATATAATTATAATTATATAAATCGAGCGTTACAAGAGTCCTTCTCTCTAAGTTTCTTTAAGAATGAACTTTTGAAGTTCTCTTCTCAAAGAAACCTTATATACTATTCTCCCTAGAGTCAACTAAACTCTAAAATCTATTCATTACGTTATAGAAATCAACAAAAAAATGCTACATTATAATTAAGAAGAATAAAAATATATTAATTTATTTCATTAAAATAAAAAAAATAAAAAAAAATGTTAACAAATATTGTCAAAATGTAAAAATAAAATAGATTTTAACAATATTATTAAAATTAAAAAGGTCAATAAATAATGGAATAAAAAAAGAGAGAAATAGAAATATGAAAAAGAGAGAGAGAAGAGATAGGAAGATGGAGAGAGGAAGAGATGAGGAGTGAGAGTGACAAAGAAAAAGAGCAAGAAAGAAAGAGAGAACGAGAAATAGAAAGAGAGAGAGAGGGCAAGAAGAAGAAAAGACAAAAGAGAGAGTGAAAGTGAAAGAAAAATAAGATGAAAAAGATATATTTTTTATTTTAAAAATAGATAACTTTTTTATGCATAAAAATAAAGTTTCTTTAATCCAGAAAAGTTAAATTCTCACTATCATAAGAATATTTTTTGTAAAAAAATAAAATAAAAATGGATTTCAAAAAATTATATTTTTAATTTTTTTAAAGAAAAATAACTATCAAACCTAAAAAAATTAAGAGTCCTTTTGATTTGATTGTTTTCTGTTTCTATTTTCAAAGAAATTAAAAAAAAACGCATAAAAAATGTATTTAATTTTAATTTTAAAAAATGTTTTCAAAGAAAACATTTTTAAAAGAAGCCAAAATTTGAAAACAGAAAAATTTTGTTTTCAGTGTTTTCGGAAATGTAAACATGAAAAGGCGGTGTTTTTTTTTTATTCTTTGTCATCTCTTCGACGCCTGCATCCTACGTATTTTAGATGCAATTATTATTGCATATAAATAGGATGATGAATTTTATATTATTAAAGATGTATATTATAAACTATTTTAATTCGTATATATTAAATGTTTATTATATTTAACTAAAATTTATAACAAATTATGTATATAAAATAATATATTTGTTATATAAATGATATTTCAATTTTTGTATAAATAGATATTTTTAAATGTGTAAATCATATTTTAAATTTATGATAAATAATTTATATTATGAAATAAATTTATTTTAATTATTGAATTTATTTGAAAATATTAAAATTTAACTAAAAACAAATATAATAAATAAAAATAGAATTAGATAAAAAAAATAAAAAGAACCTTTAAAAATTCTCAAATTAAAGCATAAAATCTAAAATTACTTTCATTAAAGATAAATTCTTAAAAATACTATAATGCAATATAATTTTTCTTATTTAGTATATAGTGGTGGATTTATTATTCAAATTTTGATTATAAAATTTATATAAAAAATATTTTTATGAACTTTTTTGAAAATAGTTAAACCAAACACATTTTCTAAATTTTAAAGTTAGAAAATAAAAATTATTTTCTAAAATGAAAATAAAAAATATCTTCAAATATTAAATATAATCTAAGATTTCTTCTTTAAGATTCACAACAATATAAAAATATTTTGCTATTAATAATTTTTAAAGACTTTTATTAAATACAATATAAATACATGTAATATTTTGACTTAATTAGTTATACATAAAAGGAATATTTCACTTTATAGTTGTTTTAGTCTCCACCTAGACCATCCTATCCCTTAATTGCTAAAAAAAAACTAAAAAATTAATAGCACCTCACTCTAATCAAATATCTTCTTTTTATTTTTTAAAATATAGAGAAACATAAAATATTTTTTTTCACCAATCTATAATCTATAATGTATAAAAAAGGATAAAGAAAATATTATTTTTTGATTTTCACATTTTTAAGAACATATTTACTCCTTAATAATTAATTATAAATTTTCTTTATCTATGGATAACTTTGTTTGTCATTTTTACACTCTAATTTAAACAAAATCACCATTAATATCTGTATTAAATTAAATCCATCTTTATTTTTTACATTTTTATTTTTATTCAAATAAAATACACATCGACCCCACTGGTATAATATATAAGGTAAATTATATTTAATTAAATTTCGTTCGAAACTTTCTTTTTGTTCCACGCAAATCTCTTCATAACATATCCTTTTCATTAAATCATATATTTCCTGATCTCTTGTGTAATTGCAATTGTATAAATTGAGACCATTATTGAGATTTGAGCATGTAGATAATTTGTGTGAAATTATTTTAGTTTAATTTGGGTTAAATATACGGATGAAATTATTTTAGTTTAATTTGGGTTTAATATACGGATAAAAAGTTTAATAAATCGTGATAATTTTATTTGATTCGAATAAGATTATCTCTAATAAAAAAATCATATAATCAATAAAATAAACATATAAATTAAGAGAAGTGAAAATAATTTCATAAAGAAAAATATTAGATATAATATGTCTTTATTTATTAAATATGAATCATTGTTTTATGCAATAGTATTTTTCATAAGTTTTTTTTGATAAGAATGTTTCTAAATACTTTTACTTGATGATGAGAGATTTAAAAAATATATATATTTTTAATTTTTAATTTTTATTTACCACAATTACTTACAAATTAAATTTTAATATTTAAAAATAAATTATCAACTATTAAAAAAATTGTGTCACATTATAAATTTATTATAAATATAAAATATAATTTATATAAATTTTCACTATAATTTATATATTTAAATATAACTTCAATTTATATATAATTTATTATAGATTTTAATTATATAATAAATATTTAACCTATTAAATTTACATATTAAATATTAATTTTAATTATATTATACTAGTTTTATAAAAGTCTAATCTATAAACATATTAAGTGATATAATAGCATTAACGTATTAATTAAGTGATATAACAGCGTTCATATGTATGAATTGATTAATATATCGTCATTATGCTTTGTTTAGCCAATAAATTATCATACCATACGCAACCAACTTTAAATAAAGCGGATTGTAGTTTTAGTCGTCTTGAAGAAGATTTTGGATTTCCCTGAAATGATAAAAGACATGGTGATATGATCACATCAATGAATTTTTTTTGGATCCAATAATGATGCTTGTTCAATAATTTAATCAAAAGTCTAGTTGATGGATTTAAGTGATAATTTATTAAAACAACTTTAATAATAACCTCAATGTACACAATGTTGATTTTGTTATATACAAGTCTTTGCGTAAAATTTTAATTTTAATTTAACTATAATATTAAAATAAATAAAATATTATATCTAAATTTTATTGAATAAATAAGTAATATATCTCTAAATTTCTTATTCATCATCACTATATACGTGACACAATTAATTAAGTTTATTTGATTGTTCTTACTAATTGACTAAGGTTTAGAACCAAATTTTGTTTCTCTTTGTACTTGAGAATTGTGGACAGAGAATTCATAATCTTACTAGAAATCTTTAAAAGGGTTAGCGGTGAACTCTAGCCATGGAGTTATCTCTTGTCCTAATTTAAACTTTTATAATAAAAAAAATATTAGTCTCTAAAAATAATAAAAATTCAAACAAGTCTTTGAACTTGTTTAAAGTTTCATTAAGTCCCTAAAGTTAATTACTTTTTATTTTCTTTCATTTTGGTTTCCTAACACATATTATTATTAAGCTTAAATAAGTTTCTAATTTATGTAAAATGAAAACTTTCGATTTTGATCCATATAAAAGATTTTCTATCTTGATTTCATCCATCTGAAACTGAATTTTTTTTTAGTCCCTTATATTATATGATCCTTGTTACTCCTTCTCCATCTCATAATAAGTGTTCTTCTAAGTTATTTTACATAGAAAAATAAAAATTAATAAATAGATAAAAAAAAGAATAATGAATTCATAAAACTAACCTCATGGTTTATCTTCTCTATTAGAAATGATGCAACACAAAACTACTCTAAAGAATATTATGGAGGGAATAAATGGAAAAGAATAATTAATACTATATTAAAAAACTAGTATGATATTTATTTTGAAATTTATTTTTTGTTAAAACACAACATTTGTTATAGGACGAAGAGTGTAACTACTTTGATGTTTATTATACATTAAGTAACTATATCCTGTAACGTAGTTAGTAGACTGGAATGGGGTGTTCCCAGATTGGAACAGGTCGTTCCAAACTACTAAAACAAGGGTGATTTAGTAGCCCAGAACGGGTCGTTCCCAGACTGAAATGGGCCGTTCCAAACTACTAAATAGGCCTACGAATCTTGAACTGGAACGGGTCATTCCAAAATGGTCATCGTTATTTAAATTCAACTCCAGAACGGGCCGTTCTGGTTTCAGAACGGGCCGTTCTGCATGTGAATTTTACGCATGATGAAGGAGCCCAGAACAGGTCGTTCCGGATTCGAAACGGACCGTTCTGGCTGTTTCAGATTTCTATAAATAGGACTTGTGGGCAGTTGAGGAGAAATGGAGGTTTTAGAGAGAAGTTCTAGAGAGAAGGGCTTTGGACTAGAAAGCTTACTTTTGGAGGATTGAAGTTCAAGAGTCAAGCTTTGGAGGATATTTCTTCTTCTTCTTCTTAGATTCTTGGCTTTTCGAGCCAATCTTCAGGTAAGGGAAGCTAGATTGTAGATTTTTTTGGTGATGCTTTTGTGATGAAGATGAGATGTAAATGAGATGCATGTTGTAGTTAAGTTATCTATTGTTGTAAATTTGTTAAGATGTCTATTGTTGTAAAGTTGTTAAGATGCATATTGTTGTAAAGTTGTTAAGTTGCTTATGGTTGTAAAGTTGTTAAGATGCCTATTGTTGTAAAGTCGTTGAGATGCCTATTGCTGTAAAGTTGTTAAGATGCCTATTACTGTAAAGTTGTTAAGATGCCTATTGTTGTAAAGTTGCATAAGTTGCTTATTGTTGTAAAGTTGTTAAGATGCCTATTGTTGTAAAGTTGTTAAGATGCTTATTGCTGTAAAGTTGTTAAGTTTCTTATTGTTGTAAAGTTGTTAAGATGCCTATTGTTGTAAAGTTGTTAAGATGTCTATTGCTGTAAAGTTGTTAAGATGCCTATTTCTATAAAGTTGTTAAGTTTCTTATTGTTGTAAAGTTGTTAAGATGCCTATTACTGTAAAGCTGTGATGATGAGTTGTTG
The DNA here is from genome assembly GCF_000230855.2 of Cajanus cajan. Classification (NCBI taxonomy): domain Eukaryota; kingdom Viridiplantae; phylum Streptophyta; class Magnoliopsida; order Fabales; family Fabaceae; genus Cajanus; species Cajanus cajan. The sequence continues at coordinate 48,659,169 of NC_138525.1, forward strand.
ATCACTAGGACTAGGGGAGATGTTTTCGAAGTTGCTCATCCCATTGTGTGGATTGAGATAGTTGTGGTACTCTGAGAGCCCAATTTGTCTAAAAACCCTCCTTGGGAAGTTGTCCCTTGGAGTGGTCTTTGTGTTGTTCTCCTCTAGGACTTAGTTGATCACGTGTGTGGGTAAGGTCGAGGCACACGTGTATAAAGCGACCACGGTATAGGGGTAAGGTCGAACTATACCGATTATAAAGCGACCACGGTATAGGGGCAAGGTCGAGCTATACCGATTATAAAGCGACCACGGTATAGGGGCAAGGTCAAGCTATACCGATTATAAAGCGACCACGGTATAGGGGCAAGGTCGATCTATACCGATTATAAAGCGACCACGGTATAGAGGCAAGGTTGAGCTATACCGATTACAAGTGGCCAATTTGAGTAAAGTACGAAGTCGAGAACTTAGTTCCTAACCAAGTACTATACTTCCTTGTTTAAGTGGCAAAGTCTGAGAAACCATTATCGTGTTGTGGATTGATATCCAAATTTGTTGTGTTGTCGGTTCAGTAGGACCTAGCCACTTAGACTACTTACCATGTTGTAGGAGATCTTCGAGTCAAAATGCGTGACGATGCATAAGTTGTTAATGAGTTGATTTGTTGTTGATATGAGTAGTACATACGTTGTTGTGTTGTTAAGCTGTAATTGTGTTGTATGTGGACCTTGTTGAGGATGATGATAGTGTTGTTATGTTGTAAGTTGCTTATTTGTATACAAGTTGATGATGATGCTAGCGTCGCTAGATTACCTGTGTTGTAAGTTACTTTTAATACATGTGTTGGTTGTTGTTATGATGAATATGGTGACTATTCCAATGGTTTGTATAGTAGCTACGTTGAAGTGTTGATATGTGGAATCAAGTTGAAATGATGTTTAGATGTATAGTTGTTATGTTGCATATTAAATTATTATGAGTTGTTTATTGTCTCTAGCTTACCCTTGCATGTCTCCATGTAGTTTAGACTGCGATGATCATACTGTTAGAAAAGAATGACTCAATCCAAGAGGGGGGTGAATTGGATTCTATGACACTTTAAAAATTTTCAGAGTTCTTAGGATCTTTATTTCAATTCAAACTTTTCTAATATGAATTTTCAAAGAAGTTCCTTAAAGACTTGTTAATGAAAAATGAGTCCTATATGCTTTCTTGATTAATCTTTAAAAAACTTCAAAGTTAAGAGCAATCAATATGCAACACTTTGATTCAGTTTAAAGAAATGTTGTGCATACAAACATGTTAATCAAGAATAATCTCTTTAACACACAACCAATATATCACTCAAAGTAAAAGATAAGGATAAGAGAAGATTGCACAAGTCTTTTATCCTGGTTCAGCCACTCCACAGTGACCTACATTCAGTCCTCAATCATAACATAATCAAGATTTGTTCCACTATCTTAATGAATAAGTTTTACAAGCATACCACACACGCATACATTCCTACATTCAAGATAATCACTTTCTTGACCCCAAGAAAGCACCTCTTGTAGAAACTCACTACAAGAATTCCTTACCACTTGAGACACCTACTCAAGATTTACAATTATTCACAAAGAATTAAAGGAACGAATTCACCTGGAAGCTGAACAAATCAGATAGTGAATTCAGAAACAAATCTTAATCTTTCTCTTTCAAGAATGTGATGATGATGATGATGATCTTTTCTCAAAGCATTTCAAAAACGTTTTACTTCTTGGTTTCACAAAGAAAACACTCGAAGAAGGTCTCAAAGACTTCACAATAATGTTTTTCTCTTTTTGATTCTCTGTTCTATCTTGTTCTATATTCTTTCTGAAGTTTCAAAATGTGAAAACTATTTATAACATTTTTCAGAACCAGATAATCGATTATTTTAAAGGATAATCGATTATTTTATTCTTCATGATTTTTGGAAATCAACCAAGAACGGATTAATCAATTATTTTACAGGATAATCGATTATTCTAGAGAGTGATTCCTGGGATAATAGATTATTTCACAAATAATCGATTATTACAGCAAGACATCCTTTTCACCTGTTGCTGGAATAATCAATTATATTTAATGATAATCGATTATTTTGAGTCAGTTTTCAAAAACTCTGTTTTATGTCTCGAAATAACTTTTCAAGTTTCTAACTCATCATCATACTCACTCTTAGTTAGATTAGATAAAGATTAACACATGCACAAAGCACACACATGCAAAATAAGCTCAACAAAACAATACAACTTATGAGCTACTCCTATTACACATCATAATAGCCATATTTTCTTCTTGACTTTGTTTTTGACTTGTTGATGTCCTTGGTCAGCTTTGATTCTCAGAATCCATACTTTGTTATCATCAAAACCTTCATTCTCCAAGTTTGAGTTGATTCACCACTCCATGAATCTCAACACATACGTGATATGGGAGTAGGGCAGGGATAGGCTAGGAGATGGCTGCTAAAGGCCACAGGAGGTGCTTGAAGATGGATATTTTTTTGTAGGCTACCTTATAGTTGCATATTTTCTTGTATATAACTAGTTGTTGTTTGTTTCTTGATTAACAACTTGTGTTGTAAATATTTATTAAACTATTTTAGTATATATTCGAGCAGCGTGTAGTGTTGTTCCGTAGTGTGATGGCCACGGCAGGTCGTTACATATCCCAAATGACATTCACAGTTGTATTTGATACTATGTTAGTATTTAACGCCTCTAAAAAATATTGATCCTTAAAGTTAATGTTATTATTATTTGCTTTAAAATGATGCTTAGGGACAAAAAATAGTATCTTTAGGTTAGATGAACGAAGATCAAAGAAAAATATTTTGAATAAAAATAATGATTCCAAATTTTAGAGGAGTAAAAATATTCTTTTTTTTTTTACAGGAATTAAAATTAGAACTTGCTAATTTTATTGGACTAAAAATAAATTTAAATTTTATTATTATTGCGTAAATTCTTAAACTAATTAGAAATCAAAATGAAAAAAAGAGTTAATTTAGACCTATTATAAAGGAGATATTGGAGTATATAACCGCTTTTGGTATCCACTTTTTAGTGGACCATTATACCCATTGGATGTAAAAAAAACTTCTTATATTCTCTTTGAATAACTATTCATAAGTTGCAACCTTCTAATATTTATCTTTGTATAACTATTAGAAATACAAAATGTTTCGATCCCTCTAATTTAATAACTTAAATGAAATCCTAAAAAAATTAAAAAACTTACTATAAGGAGTATCATTTTAGTGATCAAATTGACTATTTATTTAATTTTATTTTAAATAACTATCATTATATATTTTATTTAAGTAAACCTCCATTTCATTCCATAAATTTGTAAGGCATGTACAATGTCATAATACAGTCTCTTTAGAAAAATAACAAATAATAAGTATTTGAAATTAAAATTTGTTAGTCATATATGTCTTTGACATTAACTTCATGAGAGATTGTATATAAAAAATTGTATATTTTTAGAAATTAAAATGAAATTTAATAATAATTTAAATATATTTTTAGTCTCTCAAATTTAGAATAAGTTTATCTTTGTTACTTTAAATTTAAAACTATTATTTTTAGTCCCTATAATTTTCAAAAATATTGTCTTAGTCTGAGGTCACCAATAATATATCTGAAAGTAATATATTGAAATAGTTATGCACCATCAACGAAGTTTAATATGTTATTTTCACTAATGGGGATACCAGTTGGTAGATTTTATGTGATAGTATTTTACAGATTTTCTAACAAAATTTGAGTATAAGGATTAAAATAAGATTTTCTTGAAATTATATAGACTAAAAAAATCAATTTTAAACTTAAGGGATTTAAAACAAATTTACTTTAAATTTGAGAGACTAAACATATATTTAAACCTTTAATAATTTATTTAAATATTATCTTAAACTTGAGGGACTAATACTGTAACGACCCGTCATGAATACTACACTTTGTGGATTCACCAACTAGTAGTGGACTACTAACATACTCAATATTTTATAGTCGAAATACCTAAATATGCACATTATAACATGTATATAAATATAAGTGTAATTAAAAATAACTTTATAAATATATACAATATATATGTATAGTTATTTAGTAAAACATAATATAAAACCTAAGTTGCAAGTGAAACCATGTTTACATACAGACCAACAAAAAGAGTAATCCTCAATTACATCACCAACATGGCCTAACAACATGTCCCAAAAAGCCTACTCCAACTAACCTTGCCCTACTTGTAACATTGTGCTAAGAGGTTACTTTTCTCTAGTTGGGTTATATGTGTGTATGTTTCCCTTTTTGGTTGAATTAAGAATCTTGGTGACTAAAATCCTTGCTTCTTATTCTTTTAATTTTGAGAGGGCCTTAGTTTTGGAGGTTCAAAGCTCGAACATTTTTCCTCCTCCTCTTCTTCTTCTTCTTCCTCTTCTTCTTCTTCTTCTTCCTCTTCTTCAATTTTTGTTGCTCATGATCGAGGTAAGGGGAGCTAAGACTTAATCTTGATGGATGACTGTGTAGATTTTTATGTTTCGTGTGTGGTATGAATGTTCATTGATACATAATTGTTTGAATGTTAAACTGATTTGCAAGGAGATTTGGTGTTCTTGGTTTGGAGATTTTCAAGACATTTAGGGTTTTGGGGGGAAAAACTTGATTTTGTACCCAAACTCTTGTTATGAGTTCTTTTTTTTTTGCTGAAAATTGATGTATTCTGGTTGCTTATATGAATTTTTGTTGTTTAGATTTGAGTTTGGAGCTTGTAGGAAACTTGGGATGGAATATAAAGGTTTGAAAACCCCAAAATCATGAAGAAAAGAAAAGAGAGGAGACGATCTCTGTCATAAAGAGGTTGAACGGACTTGGAAATGAGAAATGTGAGTACTAAAAGGAAATGGATGAATAGAATTAAAGATAAGAATCAGAGGTGTTTTTGGAAGAAATCCACTAAGCAGTTTTGAAATGGTTAAGCAGTTTGGTGATTTCTGAATTAGAATTTGTTGTCTTCATAAAAATTGTAACCTTGGACGTTAGCTTTTCGATGGCTTTGAAATCACATAAAATAGAGGTCTAGAACTCCAATTATAACCTTTTTAGTGAGCAAATGTCAAGTTATCAACATTTAGGCAAATTGTTGCAGTTTTTGTGATTTTCATTATAGTAGATGATAGAGTTAGAACTTGAGGTCTTCAAAAGAGTCGTAGATAATCTTATTATCTTTTGTATGAGATAAAAATTAGTTTGATTGGATTAGTGAAACTCCAATTGTGTTGAGTTATGGAAGGTTGTCTTTTTACTATAGTTGATTTTGGTAAGTTGTATGTGATATATGTTGTATGATGTATGATGAGGATAACAAGCATTGATATGCTATTAAGATTAAGTTGTCTAGCCTTGATATGATATGTATGATTAATATGCTATAAATTTCATGGTTGGAATGGTGAATAAGCATTGATATACTATTATTGAATGAATTGTTGAGCATTGATATGTTATACTTGGATGAATTGTCAAGCATTGATATGCTATTATTGGTTGAGGTGTTAAACATTGATATGTTATACATGATTGGTGTGATTTGATCTCTATATGAATTGACCTGGGATAATGTATATAGAAGATATATGTTGATCCCAAAAGTGTTGCAAGAGTTAAAACATGTCAATTGATTTATGACTAAAGGAGAAAATGTTGTTTACAAATTGAAGATCTCATATAGGAAATCTTGTTTTGACACTCTAGGAAGCCAATTGTTGAAAACCATCTTTGAGTAGATGTGAAACTCTTGGAGTGGATTTTGTTGAATTTCCTCTAGGTTCTTAGTCAATGTAGAGCAAAGCATGAAGTCGAGGGTTACTTACAACTCTTAACTGATTATAAGTAGGCATGACAATCTAACCCGCCCCCGTGGGTACCCATCCGAGCCCGCCCCGATTTGGACGGGAAAAACCCATGTTTATCGGGTTTGGGTTCGGGCCCCGATTGATAAAATCGGGGGCGGGGGCGGGGACGGGGATGTTAATACCCACCCCGACCCCACCCCTGCCCCTGCCCCCATCCCGCTTAATAATATAATTAAAAAATTATTTATATATATATATAAACCAAAATTAAAAATATTTATCTGTAAAAATATTATATTATTTTACTTTTATTTTATTTTTTTAATTGTTCATATTTATTTAAAAGAAGAAAAAAATAGGAGTGGGGGCGAGGCGGGGAAACCTGAACCCCGTCGGCGGCGGGGATGAAGACCCAGATTTTACCCCCAGCGGGTATGGGGAGTGGGGGCGAGGGCGATTTAAATTTGCGGGGGCGGGGGTGGGGAACTTAAAACCCGCCCCCGCCCCGCCCCGTTGCCATGCCTAATTATAAGAAAGAGTGCATGGTTCCTTATAGATAGTTGATAGGCTAACTCCATATGTGACTTGATAATGTATGTCAATGTCATGGTACGCCTATACCCAGTTATATTATTCTTGATGGTGGAATTAGACTTTTCTAGTGTAAGTGACGACAACCAAGAAATCAAAAGTTAAGGATTGGTATCCCATTTTAGCTATGATCAAGCAGGCGTATTTTGGCATGAAAATGATTGGGTTGGTTCGATAGGGTCAAGCCACTTAAACTGCTCTAATGTGTTAGGAAATCTTTATAAGTGAATACATCACGACACATTAATTGAGGTGTATGCACATGATATATTATTGATTAGTGTATCATATGCATTGGATGAGTATATTATTATTTGATGTCTTGGTGTGTAACATCCAAACATATTGGTGTTATGTTGTTTGGTGAATGTTGTAAACCATGATGTGTTTTGGTTGATTTACATGTTGGTGTGTAGTATAAATGTTTTTTTCCTATACTAATATCTTTTTGAAATCTTACTTACCCTTGTATTTTTTTATGTGGTTTGGACTACAATAATCATGATTTTTCATAGGAGCAGGGTAGGGTTAGCTGAATTGGGCTTCATGGAGATGTTGTAGGGTCATTTTGGCAGTGCAGTCTTATCTTAGACTATTTTTATGGTTTATATAGTAGTATTTGACCGACACTTAGGATTCTATATTGCTTTATATTGGATGATTATAAATATATTGTATATATTTATAGAGTTTTTCTTAGTTAAACTTATACTATACATGTCATAGTATGCATATCCATGTACAGTGAATATAAAATCTCATGTGAGTAGTTCCACTACTAGTTGGTGATTCCACAAAGTGTAGCGACTATGACAGGTCATTACACTACTCCCATGAAAATTATAATCATTGCAATGCAAACCACATGAAAAAAACACAAGGATAAACTAGATTGCTAAAATATACAAGTATAGGAAAATAAATTTATACTACTCATCAACAACTAAACCATCAAACTAGTCATTTATGATTCACCTCATACAACCATCAACCAACATCAACCTATTTGATAACTACAAACCATGCAGTCAAACTCACACTAAGTCATATCATACAATAATATATATTCATCCAATGCACATAAACACACCAATCAACACATCATATGCATACACCTCAACTAATGTGTTGTCATGCATGCACCTATGGAGATCTCCTAATACACATGAGCAATTTAAGTGGCTTGACCCTACTAAACCAATCCAATCACTTTCATGCCTAATACGCCCACTAGATCGACAACTAAAATGAGATACCAATTCCTCCTTTGATTTCTCGAGTGTCGCCACTTATATTTGGAAAGTTCAATTTCACCGTCAAGACTAGTATAGTTAAGTATAAACATACCATGACCTTGACATTCATTACTAAGTCACATATGAAATTAGTTTACTAACTATCCACAAGGAACCACATAACCTTTTCAATAATCAATTAAGGGTGGTAGCCCTCGACTTCATACTTTACACCACATTGACTAAGGACCTAAAGAAGATTAAACAAAATTCACTCCAAGAGTTTCACACCTACTCAGGGGGGTTTTCAAACAACTAGTCTCTTAAAACCACAACAAGATTCCCTTCATGGGATCTTCAACTTTTAAAATAACATATCCTTGTTTTTAGTCCTAAACCAATCAACATGTTTTAATGTTCACAACATTCTTAACATCAACACCTCAACATACATCATCTATATACATTACCGCAGGTCAATGCATATAAAGATCAAATCACATTAATCATATTTAGCAAATGACCAACAATTCATCCAAGGTTAGTATACCAATACTTAACAACTTATTCAATAATAGAATACAAATGTCTATTCAAAAGTCCAACCATGCAATGTATAGCATATCAATCATACATAACAAATTAATGCTCTTTATCATCATCCTACATCATACAACATTTAATTATCAACAATTACATCATTATCATACATTATCCTAGATCCATGTACAATTTGTGTATAGGTTATTAAATTAACCCTCACTCTTACTAAATACAAGCATCCTACTTATACAACAAAGAAGGAACCAAGTGCTTCAAGCGCCCCCAAGTCTCGCTCTAAGCGATACAATTTCTCTTTGAGGACCACAAAACTCACTTGAAGTGAGCCTAAATAAGGGGACCCCTAGGAGCCTCGGTCTAGTCACCTCAAGCAACATCATCCTCACTCTAAGTGACAAGACTCGCTCAAAATGTTCAATAATTCACTCTAAGCGAGCAAAGTCAGGGACTACCCCTAGACTTCCAACTCCACTTGCTTTGAGTGAGTGAGCCCTCGCCTCTAAGCGAGTGAGCCATTGCTTTGAGCCACCAAAACTTGCTCTGAGTGATCACAATTTGCTTTGAACAAACCAAGTTAGACACACTTGCTCGCTGCGAGCAACCCTCATGGGCACTCTGAGCTAGCAAGCCTAGAAACATGTATAATCAAAGCATAAGAACATCAACCTAGCAAAGCACTTCAATAATCCAAAAATCCCCCAACCCATACCTCAAGTAATGCATGTACGTAACTTAATAATTCATACATATGCATTCCCAAGAATTCGTTTTTCCCCCAAAAACATGACATGCAACCACAAATTCAATCAAAATATGAAATTCATCTCAGCCACCTCAAGAACACTTAAAACTCACCCCTTCATCATGAAAATTTCAAAATTTACCAACCATACACTCATACATAATGAAAAACAACATGCAATTCAATCATCTCATTCACAATCAATCCTAACTTTCCTTATCTCGACTCTAAGCTAAACCGAGAAATGAGAAAAGAAGAAGGAATGACTTTAAGCTTCTAAGCTCCACACCACTCCAATTCTCAGTCTCTTAATGCTTTGAATCCATTACGTAACAACAATCCTCATGCACCAAAGGAATCTAGGAGAAATTAAAGAAGCGAAGAAAGAAATCAGGAACTAGAGTTTATCTCACTAAATTTTTCTCTCTTTAGGTTTTGAAAAACATAAACTTATGAAACTCAATTCTTAACAGAAACCTTATATACTTTCCTCACTTAGGTTCAACTAGACCTCTGACCAGAAATCCTCAACTAATTAGACTCTTGAGAGTTTGTCAACTCTTAGCCTTCCACAACACACCTTAAACACTAGATACATAAATATTGCTAAAAGCACAGAATTAAAAACTTACACTAATAGAAATATGATAGAACCTCACAAGTTCACGAATAAAACAAAAATTTAATTATTTTATTTTTTAAAATATAAGAGGTGAAAAGATATTGAAGAAAAATGTGTCAAGAAAAAAAAAAAAAAATATATATATATATATATATATATATATATATTCTTTTGGGTTACAAAAAGAAATTATTTTGAATGCATAAATACTTAATATGAACATCCTTATTTTATTGAAAATTGGAACATAGCCATGACGCTATCTGAAATTTGTTAATTTTGTCAACCATGCATGGATCGATGATCACACTTTTGTCATAGATGCAACTTTTCCATAGTAACGATTGTTGACTTCTTTATCAAAAATGGAAGTGTGGAAAACATCTCCAGTTTTATGTAACCTTTTCACTGGAAAAATATTAATTTTTTTAAATTTTGTTAAAAAAATGTTATTTAGTAAAATCTACTTAAAACTTATCAATGAAAAATATTAAAAAAATGTAGCTAAATTAGAAAAGTTATATAGTTTAATGATATTATTTATATATAAAAAGTACAAGCCCCATAAAATATAATATATAACCCGTGAATGACATAAGAGTACATGCGGTTGAATTGAATTTAGAATATTAATAGAAATTAGATGAAACCTCAACCTATCAAAGAAATTTTCCAAGTTTAGACTCTGTCTTTTCATCTTCATTTCTTTCCCCTCAACTCCTAAATTCAAGCAATCACATTCGGTTTTCTTCATCCAGACCAATGTGAAGCAAATATTTCACGAAGTTCTATTTCTCTTTATGAATTTTCCAGCACCGTAGTCCCCTATAACATTTGCCTAGAAACAAGTGATAGTTACCATCATTGTAGAACGAGAGCAAAAAACATAGTGGTATAGTGGAAGAAGAAGAAAAAAATCACACATAGATCCAATTCCAAAGTTATGGGAAGAAGAGTCCCTAATGAGAACAACAACATCACAATATTGATAGACCCATATCTCTATTTTCCATTTTGCATGGTAGGTTTGGCCGCAAGCATTGCTATAATCTCAGCTCTTTGCGTCGTGCGGCTTCGTAGAAAATCATCGTCAACACACGCACCAATGTCTCACCATGATTCACATAAAGTGGTGGTGACAAATGATTTGCATGCATGCACTACCCCACCATCAATTAACATGGAAGCCACAACAACATCGTTAGAACATGAACAACAACATCCTAGTACCTCGGATAACACAACACAAACACAAACACAAAACAATGAGACATTGGTGAAGGAGTTATTACCTCTTCCACCAGCATTGCAACAACACCCTAACGTGGACCCCAAGATTATGAAAAGAGCAACTACTGAACGCAGGTTGTCTTTTAATCTGAGTCGTAAGATGCCAAGGAGTTTGTCAGTGGCAAGAAACTGGGATCATAAGGGGAGTAGTGTTGGTAGGAGGAAAGGGAAGTTATTGAAAACAGATGAATCCATGTGGGTGAAGACAAAAGCGAAGATGCAAAAAGATGATTCAGTGTGGATGAAGACAATCATATTAGGAGGAAAGTGTGTTCCTGATGAAGAGGAAGATGCTGTTATCTATGAGGGAAAAGGGAAGAAAATCTCAGCATACCATCCTAGAAATCCTTCCTCTGTGTCACTTTCTAGGCAATGGTCTTCAATTAGTCATGATCATGAAGAAAGAATCAATATATGTGAGGAGAAAAAATGAAATTACAAAATGTTAGTGTTATGTGTGTTTTATGTTATATTTGGATAGTTAGTGGATACTTTTCTTTCATCTGAGTCCCTTATAATTATGTGGAGGTTAGATTCGGTCTTGGTTAATTCAAATAAAGTTAGGCATGTGCGTGTTTGGAACAACTTCCGCAACGCGAGTGTGTTTGGATTAGATTTTCAATTTTTACATAAATCGATTCCAATTCCACGTTGAAAGGCAAAAAAGTAAATAGTTGCTTCTATTTTTTCAATTTTTCACCATGATTTTGGAGGCCAAAGTTAATTATGCTATTGCTAGCTCTAGCTATCCCAAAACACTATAAAATCACTACCATTTCTCTATGTCTATAAGAAGAAGAAAAAGTTTGTGTTTGAAAACACTTCTAATTAATATGTGGATCTAACAATAAATTCATGCAAAAATTACAATAAATAACTTTGATTTTGACATGAAGATATATTGTGAACATGTTGTTCCCAACATGTTATAAATTCATTCATTATATTGAAACTTATTGTGTGTTTGGAACATGTCTTTTTTCCTTAAACGTGGATGTAATAGAAGCTACAAAAAATAGCTTATGTGGGATTGGGTGTCATTGTCGTGAACAATTGGAGAATAGGCTTGTTTCACTACTAAAAAAGTGTTATTTTTTTACAAATTTTCTTGCAAAAAAATATTCGTAGAAAGTTTTTGCGAATTTTCCTGCAAAAAAATATTTGCAGAAATTTTTTGCGAATTTTACTGCAAAAAAATATTCGCAGAAATTTTTTTGCAAATTTTCCTGCAAAAAATAATTTACAGATATTTCTTACAAATTTTGCTACAATTTTAATAATCATGGGAAAAAAATTTCCATGGTAAAAATTTGCAGAAAATACTGTAAGAATTTTATTTTGTTTCTTGCATATTTTCTTGCAAAAATAAATTCGCAAGTAATGTTTACTAAATGGTAGAAAAATTTTGCAGGTAACTTTTCCTGCGGATTTTCCTGCAAATTTTAATTCGCAGGAAAAATAAAAAAAATATATTTAAATTCATAAGTTTAATATTTTAAAAAATCTTCAAGTCCCACATCGATTGAAAATAAAACAATTAAAGAGTATATAAGTTGGAGTAACACTTACCTTACAAGTTAAATTGTATGGTTGAGTGTTAGGCTTATAATCTACAATCTTAGAATTTAAAAGATTATGTATGAGGCATGAAAATAAAAGATTATGAATTTTTAAAATATAGAATTTATAATAATTTTTTTTAATTTTTTTCGTAAAAAATATTCCTGTAGAATTTCTTGCAAAAAAATTCGCAAGAAAGTTTCCTGCGAATTTTTCTACGAACTTTTTTTTGTAGGAAAATTTCCTGCAAATTTTTTTTTGCAGGAAACTTTCCTGCGAATTTTTTTCGCAAGAAATTTTGCAGGAATATTTCCTGCGAATTTCAAAATTCGCAAAAATATATTATCCACGAAGGTATTACCTGTAAATAAAATTTTGCAAAAAAGTTTGCAGGAACAACGTTTCCTGCAAATTTTTATGAAAAATTCGCAGAAAAACCGCATGTAATAAGAGAAATTCTAGTAGTGTTTGTATAACACTTATGCAAGCATTCTATTAAAAAGAACTAACTTTCTTACTACTTATAAACCAAGAAGCATTGCTAAGATCACTATATTGTTCTTTCATTCATGTGACATAGAGGAACCTGGGGTAGGGGTAACAATTAGGTACCACTACTATCTTGTAGACAAATAAATGGCAAAGAAAATTCACCATGTGAAAGCATTTAGATCTAGAATGATAAATGTCACTCATTCAAATAATTAAACATATAGACAAATGTTATATTTATTTAGATAGACACATTTGTCTTTATATGCTTTGATTAATGAGAATTACATAAGGAGGATAGTGTTTTACCCAGATTTTGGATTGTTATGTTGAAGGCGATAATTTTTTGTGACAACTCTATTGCATCAGGTTGTTGGCCAACTTTAAATATAATTGAAGTTTTATATTATCAGAATAAGATATATACTACTAGAAAAATGTTATTTTTTTTGCAAATTTTCTGAAAAGAAAAATATTTGTAAAATTTTTTTGCAAATTTTCTTGCAATATTAATTTCACAAAATTTTTTTATGAATTTATTTGCAAAAAATAATTTATAGATATTTCTTACAAAAATTTTTATGAAAAATAATCTACAAGAAATTTTGCAAATTTTGCTACAATTTTAATGATCATAGAAATTTTTTTCCATGGTAAAAATTTTTAAAAAATATTGTAAGAATTTTATTTTGTTTCTTGCAGATTTTCTTGCAAAAATAAATTCACAAGTAATGTTTACTAAATGGTAGAAAAATTTCGCAGGTAACTTTTCTTACGGATTTTCCTGCCAATTTCAATTCGCAGGAAAAATATATATTTTTTAATTTATAAGTTTAATATTTAAAAAAAACTTCAAGTCCCACATTGATTGAAAATAAAGCAATTAAAGAGTATATAAGTTGGGACAACACTTACCTTACAAGTTAATTTGTATGGTTGAGTGTTAGGTTTATAATCTACAATCTTAGAGTTTAAAAGATTATGGATCACATGTTGTAGGCGTGGAACAAATACTTCGGATGAATTCATTGTGAGCATTTAAAAGTTGAAGAATTATTGATAGAATTTGCAGTAATTTCTTTGATTTTTTTCGTAAAAAATATTCTTGCAAAATTTCTTGTGAAAAAATTCTCAGGAAACTTTCTTGCGAATTTTTTTCGCAGGAACATTTCTTGCGAATTTTTTTCGCAGGAACATTTCTTGCGAATTTTAAAATTTGCAAAAACATATTATTCACGAAGGTATTACTTGCAGATAAAATTTCGCAGAAAAATTCGTAGGAATAATGTTTGTTGCGGATTTTAATACAAAATTCGCAAGAAAAGTCGCATGTAATAAGAGAAATTCTAGTAGTGATAATGAACATGAGATTATAAACGTACACATAATCTTCTTTAGTAAGAAGTTTCTTCTTTTATGATTATCAAAAGTAAAATCATGAGAGCTTAGACTCAAAATGAGCAATATATTATTAATGTAGACAGAGTATGTTATAACCCTCAATGCACAACAAATAGTATTAGAGCTGATGATTTTGATTAGATAATGTTCCGATATCATGAGTTAATTATGGAGCGGTGATAAGAGGACCTAGAGCATGACTAAGCTCTATAGATCACCATTGGACATATTCGTGGGCTAACTTTCATTATAAAAAGGGGTTAAATGATTGTCTTTTATTTGAGAGAAGAATTGTTATTAAGATACAATCAAAGTCTTATATTATTAGAACAAATAAATGAGTTTATAGACATGGTCTCCAAGAGGTGAGAATTTAGATTTAAAATAGACAATATTTTATTAATATAGAGATAAGTATATATAAAAACTTCTACTGTACAATAATATTTTTAAAATACTAATCTATCTCTCTTTTTATTTGAAAATAATTAAGAGTTTAATTAAATATACATTTAAAAGTATTTTTGAGAATTTCTTTACTTAAATTTTTTTTAAATTTTCAGTAAAAAAATACTTTTATTTTATATCTAAACAAACAAAGTTCACGGCCTTGAGAGCTCAGATTTTAGGATCGTTACATTATTGTTTTCTAAAGGCTTGTATCCCTTTGGTTTTCATCATGAATGAATACATGGGGGTAGAATATGGCCAGTTTTAATATAGAAAAGTGAAGTTTTGGTACACAAATAAATGAACTAAAGAAATAATAATTATAAGAAAACCACTAAACACGCACACAACAAAATAAATTTTTAGTAATATTTAATATGATTTTTAGTAGTAATAAAAATTGCTATAAAAGTTTTTAGTGACATTTCTACAATAGCCATTGTATGCAATGTCGCTAAATCAATTTAGCGACAATTATTCTGAATGCAAGTAAAAATCTTTATAATGGTCAAAAAAAGTATATAATTTTTTGTGACATTTTTTACTTTCTACTCGATGTGGGACTTGTAAGATGAGGATTGTCTTTTATTTATAAATTTTTTAATTGTCTTATCTCATAATTAATTATTTTATCAACTTAAAATAGTAAGTTATAGGTCTAATTAAACCCTACAAAATAAACTTGTAAGATGAGAGTTATCATCCATTTATATATTCTTTAATTATCTTATTTCTAGTTGACGTGGGACTTAAATTTTTATAAATAAATAATTGTCGCTAACAGTAAATTTTAGTATGATATAAATATATTTTTAGTGGCTATTATATATTAATCATTAATATTTTTATTAAATAATAAAATAAAAATAATTAATTTATTACTACTAAATAATTGTGAATAATAATCAATTTTATTGTAGTAACGAATAAAATGTCACTTTTGATTATGAAACATATGCAACAATCAAGTTAATCCCCGAAGATATAGAATGTTATTTTACGCCATAAATTATAGACAATGAAATTTTAATAGTAAATGACGTTCAATTAATTAGTTCATGAAGTTATGTATACTATTATATTGTTAATAAAAGCTATACCCCCTTTTATAACAGTCTTCATGTCTAATTTTTATATGAATATGTATATTTTGTAACTTTCTATTTAATTTATTATTTTATTTATATAACTATCGCTTAAACTTTCTAATCGTTGATCGATCGTTTGCTTATATTTAACTTCAGTTATTTTTATCTATTATTTTTTAATTTTTAAATAAAATACATGATAACAAGAAGTGTTTATTTTATATGCTGGAAGAAATAAAGACCATATATGACTATGTTTTTCTCAAAAAAAAATTTCTTAAAAGTTGCTTTAAATTAAAGTTTAAAAATAAAATTTTTTCGACTCAAATAGAATCATTCCGGTACAAAATGCACTTATTTAAACAAAAAAAAACTTTGAAAATAAAATAGATAATAATTCTTCAACATTTAAAAGTATTAAATAATGGTTTTTTAAAATTTTTGATATCAACAGATAACAACTAATATTATTGGAGAGAGTATCAATGGCATATTAGGACAAAAACTTATTTAAAAGATTACTGCAGTTTTAATTATTAATAATTTAACTTAGTTATAAATACTCAACTAGTCTCTAAGTGTCAAAAGATCTTCGTGAAGAAGATTGTTCACCAAATAGAAAAAGTGACATCAAGGGATAATAACATCAACAAAATAAATTAATCAAAGTTAAAATTTATTTTATAGCTAAAATATGCCAATTTCGGTTGGTCTCCTTTTCACCCTCTCATCCCCTAGTCGTATGTATCAATGTATGAAACAATAGAATTTAGAAAACAAAAACTTCAGATAAATTTATAAAACCTGGCTTACCTTAATTTGTTTTTGGTCTAATAACTTTTTTGTCTTATTTGTTTTTTACATAAAGAAAATCTAGCAGAAAGGAATGAAACCCAAGATTAAATGCTTAATAACTTCAGATTAAATGCTTATTTCTATACTCATTAACACTTTCCTTTCTAATCTTGAGTGAATTTTAAGGTGAGAGGGGAAAAAATTCCCTCATTTTTATAGTTAGATATATTATTAAAATAACTGAACAATTATGACAAACGGAATAATATTTGAATTCAACCATTTATTTATTTTAAAAAAATTATTTAATGGTTAAAAATAATCTCATCTAGGTGAAAGACTTTTTTGACTCCTCACTTTTATTCTTATCTCTTCTCTTCTCATGTCCAAATAAAATATAAAATTTTATGTACAAATAGAGGATCCGAGGCAGAAAGTGAAACCCCTTGAATTAAAAATGGTGTCCAAGGTGAAAACTTGCATTAATTTTATTCTCTGGTCCCAGGATCAGTTCAGTTAAATTTATTTTGTTCTTTTATATTATGGTAATAATTCAAGCTTCTGGTTTTTCGTTTTGTCATCTTTCAATGCCCCACCCTTTGAATCAAATGGTCCAACTGTTTAAACTTAAAGGCATTTCTCCTTTGGAATCAAATGGTCCATGTGTTTTCTTTTTACCTTTCGGAACGTGGAAAAACAAAAATCTTACATAGTATTTAGAGCGGGAAAAAAACATGAGAGATGTATATATATATTTGTACCACTTTTTATTTAATTACTTTCAAGAGCATCTGCAGTATATTATACTATCTCACATCAACTTTTTTCTTTTTTTTTTCTTAAACGACAAAATTTTTGTAAGAAATTTTGTTAAAATTTAAACAATCTATTTTGTCACTTAAATGATGAGCTGTCATTAAAAAATTGTTAAAAACATCTACAATGAGATTGTGTATAAGTAATTCTTGTGTCACATCACTACCAAATCAGCTTTGACTCACTTTATGTATTGCTTAAATTTTAGTAGAGTTACTTTTACAAACAATTCTACTAAAGTTTAAACAAGTCATAAAATGGGTCAGAGCTGATTTGACAATGATGTAACATAGGATTTCTTATAAGCAACTTCCATCAAAAAATATTCTAAGCAACGCACGTCGCATATGTTCTAAAGTTAAAGGGTGGATTAAAAAAAAAAGATTATAATTGCATTTACTTTAATTAAATTGGAGTGAAAGCGATCTAATAGAAGTACGAACTTTGAGGTAACTAAAAAGCTAACAAAGTCATTCTTTCTTTATTCTTTCTTCTTCTCCGTCCCAAAAGCTTTTACTGAGAGCGAAGACTTTTCATGTTTTGTTACTTTTTTCTTTCCCCAAAGAAAACGGGGCCCACAGAGAATTTCCAAATCCAAACGAAACGACGTCGTGCGAGGGAGCGGGAGAGGCCAACACATGTTTTGTCCGTTGCACGTTTTGAATTTCAAATCTCACACGACACAACAACATTACAACACTAACCCACGACACGAACCCAACTCATTCATTAAACTGAAATTTTCCTCTCTCCAACACAATCCAACATCACATTCGCTTCAACTCAGAAAACCCAACTTCAAGTTCGCCTCTTTGTCAGCACAAGCTAAATGGGTGCGTCTGGAAAATGGGTGAAAGCGCTAATCGGTCTTAAGAAGCCCGACAACATAAATGAACACGTAAGTGAACTACTTCTTAGGTTGTTTTGTTTTTGTTTGCATAAATGAACACTGTGTGTGCTAATAAACTAGTGTTCATCTTCTTATTCTAACAATGTGGGACTATACTGTTATTATTTGTGTTTTTATGGCAATTAAGTGGGTGGTGTTTGATGATCCGTGTAGGGTGCGAAGAAGAAGAAGTGGAGGCTATGGAAGAGTTCCTCCGCCGGGGAAAACAGATCTCAAGACGGGTTTCTTAACGCGCCTTCCGATTCCGATTCATTCACCGCCGCAGTGGCCACCGTGGTCAGAGCTCCACCTAAGGATTTCAGACTCCTCAAGCAAGAATGGGCCGCTACAAGAATCCAAACAGCCTTCCGGGCATTCTTGGTAAGAGACCCACATCGATTAAAGATGTAACTAAATTAGTGTATATAAGTGGAAACAAGTTTAGACTATGAATTTGCAGGCGAGAAGGGCATTGAGGGCGTTGAAGGGAGTGGTGAGGCTTCAAGCTCTTGTAAGGGGTAGGTTGGTGAGGAAGCAGGCTGCGGTGACATTGAGGTGCATGCAGGCCTTGGTGCGTGTGCAAGCGCGTGTAAGGGCGCGCCGCGTTAGAATGTCCATTGAGGGGCAAGCTGTGCAGAACATGCTCAATGAGCGCCGCACCAAAGCTGAACTCATCAAACAAGCTGAGGTATTTCAATGATGTTTGCATTTCAAAAAAACATTTAAAGAATTCAAGTTTTACTTTATTAGATTAAGTTTGTAGATTTTAATATAAACATGAACTTAAGAAACTCCCTCTGTTTTTTTTCTTCTAATTCTTAAGATCATCAACCATAGCATACAAAATTGTTTTGCATGATGTTTTGTGAGGAACATGTTTTGGGAACATACGTGCAGGAAGGGTGGTGCGATAGCAAAGGATCGTTGGATGATGTCAAGACGAAATTGCAGATGAGGCAAGAAGGAGCTTTCAAGAGGGAGAGAGCAATTGCCTACTCTCTTGCCCACAAGGTAACAATAGAATATCAAGAAAATGTGCTCTACCTTTTTGTTCCTCCTTATTGAGAGACATATCTAATTTAATTCATGGATTTTGCAGCAGTGGAGATCAACCCCCATCTCTAGTTCAAGACCAAATGCTTCTCTCAACAATCAAGAGATGGACAAGGCTAACTGGGGATGGAGTTGGTTGGAACGTTGGATGGCTGCTAAGCCATGGGAGAGTAGATTAATGGAGCAAACCCATCATGCTGATTCCACAGATAAGACCCCTCCTCCACCAAAGAAATGTGTGGACTCTTCAAACTCAAAAACATCAGAACCATGCAATGTTAGAGTCAGAAAGAACAATGTCACCACAAGGATTTCTGCTAGACCTCCCCATCTTGGACAAGCCACTCGTTCAACCTCAAGTCCAAGTTCTGAATTTCACTATGATGAGTGCTCAGCTTCATCTTCATTATGCACTTCTACAACACCAGTATCTGGGAGTACTGCATTGCCTTGTGACAGGACAGAGGATAGTAACAATAATAACACTAGCATTAGGCCTAGTTACATGAACCTGACCGAGTCAACCAAGGCAAAGCAGAAAACCAGCAATCATCATCAATACAATAGAGCTCAGAGGCAGCAATCCATGGATGAGTTCCAGTTTTTCAAAAAGACAGCGGTTTTCTCTAATGGGGATTCCAAAAGCACCGGTGCTTCTGACCCTTCGGTCAACTTTGCTAGGCCACTTTATCTACCAACCTACTTGGATAAGAGGCCACGGTGAAAGGGATTGGATTTAGAGTATGTCTTGATTCACATCAATTTTGGTTGAATGCGAATTAGTGGAAGTAACAATTAGTTGCCTTTTTTTTTTTTTTAATATCAATTTTGATGTGATTCTTGTCTAAACGTGGATTATGGATGACGAATCAAACATGCACTCAATTAGTTGATCCACTCTGTATTTATTTCCAAGAAGTTCAACACTTCAACATCTTGTTGTTCCCTAGATTGTTAATTGTGCTTTCTCCCAAGAAATACTACTTTAGGGGTCTCCATTTGTATAATTATTTGTTAATTGTTAATTTTTTTGGTTATCATGATATATTTAGAGACGGCAAGGCCTAAACAAAATTCAAAATTGAAGAGAGACCCAACAGTTAGTGGGGAAATCCGCTTGTGTAATCACATTCAAAGTTTAGATACTTTTTTAATTTCATTAAAGTTTAGTGAACTCTAAGATTGTTTACTTAGATCTCAGCACATTACATTTGTTTGGATTAGCATGTTTTGCCTTGCTTACAATCAAAATGGTCGAGATTTTATTTCATCCATTGCGTCACAGGTACAGTGTAGTTGTTATGCATAATCACTCTATTTTGTTCTTCTTATGATTCTGAGTTTGACACCATGCTTGAAGTTGAGAACCATACCATATTCCATTTCTACAGGTTTTTCCATGTCAAGTGAATGACGAAACACATATTTCCTGTATAAATGAATCAGAGTAAGCTTGATCTCTTGTAGGGAAAATTTCTGACCAATACATGCCCGGGGACCAATTCCAAATGGTATGAATGCATAAGGATGCCTTCGTTTCATTTCTTCACATTTGGGGTCAAATCTCTCTGGTTTGAACTTTTCCGGCTCTGGAAAGTTTCTTGGGTCTTTTGCCAGAACTCCAAGAGCTAACCAAACCCACGTACCCTGCACTTATACAAAACTACATCAGTGATGGCATAGCTAAAAATTTATCATTCATGAATATTATATTGAGCGTGTAAATGATTTTTATACAATTATCCAATCATAAATTATTATATATGGTGTGTTAATTTTTATAATAATTATCTTAAAATATATAGGTTTACTTTTGTCACTCATCTTTTATATTGTTTTTTTTTTTAATTTTGCTATTTAATTTTTAAAATTGCATATTTTTCCACTTAACTTAAAAAATTTGCACATTTTGCCTCTTGTCAATTAATTGATTATGTGAAATTATTAATTGATCCATGTTGTACATTGATTGTTAATGTGACATGTTGACTACCAACATAAATGATTATATGACATATATAAGATGATGTGAAATAATATGATATATCAGTAGTTAATATGTCATGTCATTAATTGATATTATATCAATGGTTAACTAATGACATTAGATAATAAATTAATAAATAATTAAATAGAAATTTTTGAAAAAAATTAGATAATAAAATGTACAATTTAGAAAGTTGAATGAGAAAATTTGCAAAAATATAAAAAGAGAATGATAAAAAGTGCAATTAAGTGAAAAAAATACATGCATAGAAATTATACTCAATATTGTATTTACCTTTGGAAGAAGGTAACCTCCTATCTCTACCTCATTTGATGTTTCTCTTGCAACCAATGGGGAGACAGTGTAAAACCTCATGGCTTCTTTAATCACCTGCATTAATTAAATAGAGAATTTTACACCATGATTGATGGGTCCTTGGAACTTCGAAAAAGTACGAATGTTGAATTTCATCCAAGTATCAATATCACATGACCTGGTCAAGATAAGGAAAGCTGTCATGAAGATCATGGGCGGTGAGTGTCCTATCAGCTGGACCAAATCCATCAATCTCTTGAAGCAACTTTTTCTCAACTTCTGGATGTCCAGCAACCAAATAGACAATGGATGACATGGTAAAGGCTGTGGTGGCTGAGCCAGCAAGTAAGTGCTCATAAGTAACAGCACTAATGTAGTCAGGTGAAAAGACATTTTCTGATACAGTCTTTGATTCTCTTGCATTCAGAATGAGTGACAAGAAATTCTTTGAAGTTCTGTTCTTGTCTTCCATTCTCCTCTTGACAATCTCATCAAGACGACCACTCAGTTTATCATTAGTACGCTCTATTTTCCAGTCCATTGTGCCAGGTATTCTCTTCAGAACCTGCCTAAATGGCTCCTGAAGTATTGGGGCAAGTAGACCAAGTATGATGGAAAAAGAACCAGACAAGTCCATCTTAAGCTGTGTTGTGGAGTAAATGTGTTGATTGATGAAATCTGATACTTCAGCATTATCTTCATCTCTCACATTGTTAACACTCTTGATTGATTCACAAACTGAATGGGGGTTAGAGAGGCCAAAGTTGACACCAAATGCTGCCTCTCCAATCACATCTGTTGCTAGCCTTAGGGAAAGATTGGAAAAGATTATGTCCTCTTTTGGGGTGTCAAGATTTTGTGTTGCAGATTCTATGAATGATTGCATCATTGGCACTAAGCTAGCCAAGTGTGATGGCTGGTACATTGATAATATGGTGTTTCTCATGGTTGACCATCGTGAGTCCCTGCACATCATCATTGCATGATCAATTTCTTTTGTGTGCTTAGATTTTGTATATCAAGTATTGTTTCTCATTGGAGGACAAAGATTTTGGAGAACCATTGGATTACGAGTATTCGAATCTCAAATTAAGGACAAGAACATGATGATCACATAATGGAAATGAGGTTTAACTTAGTGGCTATGCTACCTCCACTGAGATATCCACAAGAAAAAGGTACACAAAGGTGATCAACAAATAAAATTTCTCAAGATTTTGAATAAATTTTAGCAAAAAATTATGGACGTTAACTGACATAAGTATTTAAAGAAATGTCATTATTAGGAATATCTTTTAGCGAATACATTGTGTCACTCAAGTGTGATTTCAACAAGAATTATTACTTATTTTATGTTATTTGCACTCATTCTAGTGCTTTGTTACTAATATTGTTTTTTAATATGGATTGAAAATCACAGATTTTAATAGATTTTATTATTAAATTATAGACTCTTTACATGAGATAGGTGAAACTCACAAAATATATGATTTCTAATAACCTTTTAATATTACAATAAAGAGAGTTAAAAAAAGTATCACTAAAATTCCTAATATTTGAAAATCTTAAATACTCATTTTCATTTGTCTATTCTCTGAAGCTTATTGAATATAACTCGTTACAAAAAAATCCATACCTGGTGAAGAAGAGACCTTTTTGGTGAAGAGGAGAAGCAGAAATAGGAGAGGGAATGCTTCTGTTTGGAATGTCTTTGAATTTTTTTATTCCCACCTCTTTACAAAGCTCTGGATCTGCTACCAGGATTAGTGGTTGTCTTCCCATATGAAATCTGCTCCATTAAACAAATAAGAACAAAATCATCAACAGTGGCAGTGAAAATCATAGAGAAAAGACTGTCATGATAAGTTTGTCGACAATCTTATCTTACATAATAATTTATAATCATATGATACTACAGTTTAATAAAATTCTTAAATATAACTGGCGGCTGATAAAATAGTTGACGACAATAATAATATATAAAATCACACAGTAATTCGTATTCATCTTTCCCTTTCTCTTCTTTTCTTTTCTCATGTGAAAATATTCCTTTTTTAGTAACTTAATAATCTCCCACAAAAAGAAAGAGAAGTTTTTTTCGTACACTGGTTAAAAACACAGGAGAACATCATTAACATTATTTATTGTATTAAATAAATAAACTCAAATTTAATTTTAAGTCTATTTGCAAAAGTGTGTCAAGTTAAAATTTTATAAACTTAACATTAAAAACTTGTGTACGTTTCATTGTGGTAAAAAAAAAAAAAAAAGTTACATATGAAAAGGTTAACAAATTAAAATTTTACTCTTCTTATTTTTATATAATTATTCTTATTTTTACTTTATATTTTAGCACAAAAATATTTTTACTAAATATTTAAATTGAAAAATTGAAAATATTTTAAAATTATAAAAGGAACAAAAATTAAATTATCAAATAATTAAATTATTATCCTATCTTTATATTTTTAAACAATTCCAAATTTTAAAGTTGACTTTTCTTGTCTTAATTAATTTATGATCATGGATCAAGCCAAGTATGTAAAGTGAGAAAAGTAATATGCATTCATCATTGCTTTGAAATTAATTAAATTTATAAAGTACTTCAATTCAATTCAACTATGCACACACCTTTAACTCTCTTTTTTGTTTTACATGCTTGTTCACTTAAAAAAAAAAAAAAAAAAACATAAAAAAGCCTCAAATTCTTAAGCCATCAAGGACAAAAACAGAATCTTTGTTCCAGAAGGTTAAGTGTATGAAATTGAGGCAAGTCTTAATAAATGTCAAGAGCAATTAAATCATGGTACTATAAGTACGGGCATGCTTATTATTATGCTGATGCTGCCCCTCTTGTCACATTTGCAAAACTATTAATCAACTTTGCAAACAAGAACAAATAGATCACAACATAACCTTAACCTTTTTTCAAATTTATATGATTATATCTACTTCTTCCCAGGCAATATGCACTATAACACTGTCCCACCACCATATAATATAATATAATATATATATACTCACAAGTCAACGATATATAACCTCCATAATTAATGACCAAATATCATCCACAACCAAATGGAGTTTTAGCCATTTTTAATTTAATATATTCAAGTTGCGTATGTATCATACCAAAACTGATGATACCTTTATCTTTTTCTTCTCATTGAGAGAGAGAGAGAGAGAGAATGAGCCTAACAAATCAAATTGACTAAATTTTATTTTTCTATCCTGTGTTTGATTTTCGTCTGCAAATATTTCAAAATTAACTCAATTTATAAGTGTGTTTGAATTTCCGTTCCAACACATCAAACATGATGATATGAATCCACTATGAGACAAGTTTTATGATTTGAGTGCTTTGGAGAGTGAAATTAATAGTATTAGACTTGGAGAATTACTTCCTACACCCATGTTTTTAGATGTTGCACTCATTGTATGTGTTTCGAAATACATACATAGGATGAATGCAAGATATAAAATATAGTAAAATCTTTGGAGCCTGATACGTATAGGAAAGTAGAAACCTGTAGATTGGGCCGTATTCCTTGGCGAGGAGTGAGAAGAGATCTGGGCCGTACTTGGCGAGCAAGGGAAGGTGTCCTACGAGCGGCAGAGATGGTGGGCCTGGAACTTTCCTTAACGCCCAATAGGGCCCATAAAGATAACCCAATAGCCCTCCAATTAACGCCATGAGGGTGAACATTGGTACACATGGAAAAGGAAATAGCCACTCGATTTGTATGAACACCATTTTTATTTTAGCATGTGTAGTGTGTATATAGCAAAGGAGAGAGAGAGAGAGAAGGAGAGTGAGGATTTAGTTGCTGAAAATTGGAGGAGTGGTGGTGGGGTTGAAGTCTCATTTCATGGGCTTATATTGGGAATGGGGAGAGGGGGTTATGAAGTATGAACACTACAACGAGTGGGGATGGTATTTTGTCCTTTAGTGAATGATGATATAGGCAATTAGATACATTGTATCCAATACATTCCCTTTTCTTTATTATAATATATATATATATATATATATTGGTTGAGAACTAAGGGTCTTGAACATTTGCATCATTTATTAATACTTTTTATATAATATTTTAGCCGTGGAATATGCCTCTAATATTTTAGCCGTTGAATGTTCTTTATTGATTATATTATCAAATTTTATATTAATTGACATCGGATTTAATTACATTTTTTTTTTCAAGTATAATAGTTGTATAATTTTAATTCTTTAAATTTTAATCGAGTAATTTTAGTTTCACATATATTATAATTGTGTAATTTTTATCTTTTAATATCATAATTGTACTAATTTTTACCTATTTAAATTACATACATTAGTAATTTTAGTAATAATAAATATATATCATTTAATATATGAATGAAAATTATAATATATGTAATTTAAATAAGTCAAAAAGTTTATGATAATGGAGCTTGAGGGTACTAAATTGTATAATTGTGATACTTGTTAGACTAAAATTGCTTAATTAAAATTTGAGAGACTAAAATCAAACAATTGCGATACTTAAGAAACTAAAATTACTCAAATAGAACCTTAAAGACTAAAATCGCATGATTGTAATACTAGAGGAATCAAAAATCAATTAAACCTTAATATTAACAATACAACTATATATTGATGGTTTATTTTTAATATTTTTAATCTTAGTTATTCATTTGAATTATATAGTTGAATATTTTTTAATAGATATGACAAATATTCTTTATAAGAGGTAATCTTGTTTGATTTGAGTAAGATTATTATAAACATAAAAAAGTTCATTTTTGAGTATTTAATATAGCTAGAGTTTAAACTCAAAATCACTAATTAAAATGAAATAATTATCTATTATTTGATCCACATGTTTGGTGGTAGAGCTACCAAAAAGACCTATCTCAATCGGTAGGACTTTTGGAGTATAAACAAAGTCTCACATCATTGATCATGAAGAGAAATAAAGATTTATAAAGCATATATAGTCTCTATTCGTATGAGACCTTTTAGGAGATGACCAAAAGCAAAAATATGAGGATTTAAGCCTAAAGTAAACAATATCATATCAATATGGAAATATGCATGTGTAAAGCCCAAGTACCCAACAATAATATCAAAGTCGATGGTTTCAACTAGATGACCGACTCAGAATCTCAAACGAGTATTTGATAATAGGAGGAAGTAGATCCAAGTGTGAGATCTCTTATATCGAAAGTCTTCTTGACAGTGTGAAAGTCATACAACATGTCACGATGATGTGAGCTAACCACAATGCAACTATTTAGAACTAACAGATGTGACTAAAGCTTTAAGGATCACCACTTACACCCCAGCATAATATCATTTTTCATCAATAGGCTTTATAAACATATTACATGCTAAAACATTTTTCAGCCATAAAATATGAATTAATTTATAAATAATATGAAATCCAATTCCAATCTAATGATTATTGAATAAAATTCAACGTGGATGAAATGTGACTCGATGATATAGATTCTGGCAATGATTTAGAAAATCTAGAATTTGTAAAATGGAGAAAATAATGTGGTATTATGCGTCAATCTATGTGAGTGAAAAGATGTGTAGTCTTGCATGCGAGGAAATGGGTC
Source organism: Cajanus cajan (assembly GCF_000230855.2). Taxonomy (NCBI): domain Eukaryota; kingdom Viridiplantae; phylum Streptophyta; class Magnoliopsida; order Fabales; family Fabaceae; genus Cajanus; species Cajanus cajan. The sequence continues at coordinate 48,686,538 of NC_138525.1, forward strand.
ACTATGTGTATGGCGCATACACTGTTCATTTGTATGGTCGGAACAAGCACGAAAATGAGGTGCGGTCACAAAGAGAGAAAGAACAATGAACAGGATAATGATAACATTATTCTAGTAAGTCTAGGCCTAACTTTGGACCAACGTCATTAATTTATAGCCAGTCAGAATCCCCATGAATCTTTTATCGATATCTTCATCTTCATAACTGTTTATGGATAAGAATGTACCTCATTGCATACTCCACACTTCACCTATACTTATCCATTCCAATATTCACCCGGTTAAAGTCTATGTATATATCATTTAATTAATTCTAAAGTAACTATTAAATTTATATAAATATATATAGTAACCGACTTACATTATAAAAAAAAAGTCAAAAAAATTACATCCTTAAAAACAAAATTCTCACTCTATCAGCTGTAAAAAGAGAACTTATAGTTGTAAGTACGGACTCTACCACTATCAATTAATTTCTACAATAAGGTCCCAGTTTTGAGAGGAAATCAGCACATTAATTCCCTTCAAGTAGTGTATGGCAAACTCTCAAACGCCAAGGCTTATGAAAAAAATCTTTAATCTTAGCTACAAGCACCGAATATTTAATTAAATTGACATTATATTTTAAAAATATTATAGTACTTTTAGTTTTATATATTAAATTCACTCATATTTATTTTTGAAATTTATAATTTTCACTAATTTAGAGTCTTAGATTGGTCATCCTATATATATATATATGGTTGTCACTCACTATTAAATTGGAGACTAATTTTATTTATAATATTACAATGGTGTTAGTCTAAATATTTTTACCAAAAACGAAAATTGAACTCTGAATTTTTCATTAAATAAATTGTCTATATAATAAATTTTTATTTAAATTAAGATAATATTTAGTGTAAATTTTTTTTTCTAATTTAGGAGTTATTCCAAATAATTCATATAATGATTGAGTTGTTATATTATTAAATTATGTGATCAAAGAGTTATTCCAAAAAAAAAAAATTAATTTGACTTACATTATAAAGAACGATTCATCTTCTTTATTCAGCAAAATTTGTATTTGATAATAGTTTTTTTTTAATGACAGAAGATAAGAGGCCTAGAAACCCCTAGGGAAACTAACACGAGTCATATTAACTATTAAGGGTATATTAATGCTACAATGAGTATGAAAGAAAAAGAAAAAAAAAAGAACTTGGAGATTAATCAAAGCGATGGTAGCTTGCTTCACCACTGTTTGATTTGCTTCACAAAAGTCAACAGATATGGTTTCATGTAACAGTTTGTTGATAAGGCTTAATTTCTTTTGACAAGGTTATGAAAAGGGTCTAACTTTCATTAATCGATAATAGAGTTATTTCAAGTTTGTTGACATTTGATATGTTTAGACCCACATGAATAATTATTAATCTCAATTCACTATCTTTGTAAGCAATTTTTATTTTTTAATGGTTTAGGGTGTACTTATTTAAAATTAATCCAAATAATATTTTAAGCAATAAATCAATAATAACATTTCTTATTCATTTTTCTTTGAGTTTAATAGATATGTAGTAAAACCTTTTCACCAACCTTCCAAAAATCAAAGATGATTTTACTTTTAAAATGGTTATTGTAAAAATTAACAAAATTATCATATATGATAATTTTGTAATTATATGGTTGTGTGAAAAAATTTACATTTTTGGTGAATAATTTATTTTTGTTTTAAATTTTATCTTAATTTCAAAATAAAATCACAAAAATTAATTTAATTTTTATTTGAGCAGATCGTATCAACTATTATTTATATATATATATATATATATAACACATAATGTTGAAATTAATTAACTTATATTAATTGTAACTTAATTGGAAAATGAAAATTGTAAGATATTTTGTTCCTTTTCATAAATTTGTTTTTGAAATATAAATAAAATAAAATAAAAAAGTTTTCTTTAATTAATTTGAAGTTTTTGCTATGAAATTAGGTAATAAATATAAGTAAATAAAATATTTATTTATCTTGATCTCAATTTCAATTTTTTTGTATAATTAGTATTTTAGCATGCATAATACATAGGGTAAATGTTTATTATATATAATCAAAATGTATAATTTATGTACTAACCGTACTTCGTACCCGGGCTCCTAGCCCGGATTAGTGTTGCAAACAAGTAACCCCGGGCACGCAGTACATGACGTCAGCCCGACATTTGAGCGAATCATACCTAATTCCGAGGATCTCGTCCCAGACCTGATCCGCCCTTCAATTATATCATATCATATCATGATATATCTTATCTCAAGCCCAAAGGCCCAAGACAACCCTAACTCACACAAAGGTATGTGCATTATATATATACGAGACTCATACTCATACAAACCCTAACTTTAGCATCGAAGTCTCTTTTGCAGGTACCTCCCCCATCTTGGAGCACCAATACACCCGGCGAAGGAGGCTCACCAATCTTACCCGGCGGATCAGCTCTTCAGCATATTTCCGGTAAGAACATTTGGCGCCCATCGTGGGGCCGATCAGACCAAGCTCTTATCGGCTACCCGCACGGTCCGTACCAGGAACCGTATCAGACGAGCACCCAAGCAAAATGAGCAACGAACATACAGCTTCAGGAGACTCAACCCGCGTCACCAACCTGACAATCCTAAAGAGCACAACTGTCCACGCTCAAACCCAATGGCGGTACCCCGATCGTCCCTCCGACTCACCCCTCGGCCCCGGCGAGGCAATCCGGGACCTGGAAGACCGGGAAGCAGGGCCTAGCCCCCCAAACCAATTAGTAAGCACAATTGCGGGCGGCTTCGCAGGGGGCAGCGCCAGCAGCTCGTCCCGGAAAGAACACCTACGCAAAGTCAACCGCGTACACCCCGCCACGCATACTGTGCGCCGAGACTCGCCCACCATATCTTTCACCAACGACAACTACGTCGGAATCAGTCCAAATCAGGACGACCCCATGGTCGTGACAGTAACTTTAGCCAATTGGGAAGTTCGCAGGACCCTGGTCGACCAGGGAAGCTCGGCCGATGTCCTATACTGGCCAACATTCCTCAGGTTAGACATTCCCCACTCTCTCGTACAACCTCACACCGAACCTTTGGTCGGTTTTGCAGGAGCAACCATCCACCCCAGAGGACGAGTGGACCTATTGACGACCTTCGGAACACCGCCGGCCTCCCGACAAATCCTGGTTCGGTACCTACTGGTGGAGGCCGACTCCACCTATAACACCATCATCGACAGGTCAACCCTAAACCAACTCGGGGCGGTAGTGTCCACCCCGCATCTTACCATGAAATTCCCGGGGCACGACGGAAAAATCATCTCCATCAGAGCAAACCAGCAGGAAGCGCGACAATGCTACGTAGACAGCCTAGAAACTGTCCTCCCAATCAGACAACACAAAAGCGACTTCACTGTTCTAACCCGTGCTGACCACGAGGGAACCACCGACCTCGATCCGAGGCCCAGTCCCGTCGATGAGCTCGACGATCTCCAAATTGGAAAGTTCCCCAGCCAAACAACAAAGATCAGCAAACAATTAGACCCCAAACTACGACAACAACTCCAGGAAGAAATCCTCAGGAACGCCGATCTCTTCGCTTGGTCCAGCGTTGACATGCCCGGCATAGACGCCAACTTCATCTGCCACAGGTTAGCGATACACAAAGAGGCCAAGCCGGTCGCCCAAAGAAAGAGGAAGGTCGGCGGCGAAAGGCGGGATGCCGTCATCATTGAAACGCAGAAACTGCTCAACGCCGGTTTCATCCGGGAAGTCAGGTACACTACCTGGCTTGCAAACGTAGTCCTAGTAAAGAAGAACTCGGGAAAGTGGCGCATGTGCGTCGATTACACCGACCTCAACAGAGCATGCCCCAAGGACTCGTACCCCTTGCCGAGCATCAATAGGTTAGTCGACGGAGCATCCGGGCATGCCCTCCTCAGCTTCCTCGACGCCTATTCCAGGTACAACCAGATAATGATGTATCCACCAGATGAAGTACACACGTCCTTCATCATTGATCGTGCCAACTACTGTTATCGGGTGATGCCCTTCGGCCTCAAAAACGCAGGGGCAACCTACCAGCGGCTGATGGACAAAGTCTTCCACCACCAAATCGGGCGAAACATGGAGGTCTACGTGGACGACATGGTGGTAAAAACCATCTCGGCAACGGACCATGCCTCCGACCTTGCCGAGGTGTTCGCCCAGATCAGAAAACACAACATGCGTCTGAACCCGGAGAAATGCGTCTTCGGTGTCCGGGGAGGAAGATTTCTTGGCTTCATGATCACCAGTAGAGGAATCGAAGCCAACCCTGAGAAGTGCGAGGCCATCATACACATGCAAAGCCCACAATCGGTAAAAGAGGTGCAACGCCTGGCCGGACGGCTGGTCTCACTGTCCCGGTTTATCCCTAAACTCGCGGAGAAGGCGGGACTAATTTTCACCCTGTTAAAGAAACCAAAAGGCTTCTCATGGACCGACCAGTGTGAAGCAGCATTCCAAAGCTTCAAAAATTTCCTCACAACCCCGCCAATCTTGCAAAGGCCGGATCACAACACCGACCTCCTTCTTTACCTGGCAGTGGCAGAAGGCGCCATCAGCGCCGTCATTGTACAAGAGCATCAGAAGGCTCAAACCCCAATCTACTTCATCAGTCGGGTCCTCCAAGACGCCGAAAGAAGGTACCAAATGGTCGAAAAGTTGGCGTTGGCACTGGTCACCGCAGCCCGGCGACTCTGACCTTACTTCCAAAGCCAACAGGTGGTAGTCAAAACCGACTACCCCATCAAACAAATCCTGCGAAAGCCTGAGCTTGCCGGGCGCATGATTGCCTGGTCAATAGAACTGTCAGAGTTCGGAATCCGGTACGAAAGCTGCGGACCTCTAAAAGCCCAATGTTTGGCCGACTTCGTAGCCGAGCTCACGCCGGCCACCACAGAAGAACCCCAAGCATGGACCCTCCATGTAGACGGATCCTCCAACTCCAAAGGAGGAGGTGCAGGCATCATCCTGGAAGGACCAAACCGAATCACCGTGGAACAATCCCTCAAGTTCGGATTTAAAGCAACTAATAACCAGGCAGAGTACGAAGCTCTCCTCGCCGGACTAAGATTAGCCCGGGACCTCGGAGCTCGAAGAGTAAGCTGCAACAGCGATTCCAAACTCATGGTAGAACAGCTTGGTGGAACGTACCAAGCAAAGGACGCCCTCCTACAGAGATACTTTCATACCGCAGCCCAACAGATCTCGTCTTTCGATGAGTTCTCCATAAAACACGTACCGCGAGAGCAGAACACCAGAGCAGACCTACTGTCAAAACTTGCCAGTACCAAAAAGCCCAGGCAACACCAAACCATTATCTAGGAAACCTTGCACTCACCCAGCCTGGATGATAAAACTGTCAATGTCAACGACAGCGAAGAGCTAGGATGGATGACAGACATATGGAACTACCTAAAAGATGGAGCCCTGCCTACAGATAAGGATGAGGCAAGGAAGGTGAGAATGCGATCAACAAAGTTCACCATCATCGACAGTGAATTATTCAAACGCGAAATTTACATCCCACTACTCAAATGTTTGACCATATCTCAAGCAGACTATGTTGTCAAGGAAATTCATCACGGAGTATGCGGAATGCACTCCGGATCTCGCTCGATGGCAGCCAGGGTACTCCGGGCTGGGTACTACTGGCCCACCTTGAAGTCAGATTGCCAAAACTACATCCAGAAATGCAAAGAGTGCCAGCAGTTTGGCAACGCGCATCGACAGCCCCCCGAGGCTCTTCACCACATGATGGAAGCATGGCCTTTCTCCCAGTGGGGAATGGACATCTTTGGGCCTTTCCCCCCCGCGAAGGGTCAGTTAAAGTTCCTCCTGGTGGCAATCGACTACTTCACCAAGTGGATCGACGCGCGCCCACTTGCCAAGATCACCACGGAAAACGTGCGAAAATTCACATGGAAAAACATCGTTTGCAGATTCGGAATTCCCCACACTATTGTCACTGACAACGGGCGGCAGTTCATCGCAGAAGAATTCGAAGTCTTCCTCCAAGAACTCGGAATTAAGCACTTGCCGACCTCGGTGGAGCACCCCCAAACCAACGGCCAGGCCGAAGCAGCCAATAAGGTCATCCTCCGGGAACTCAAGAAACGGCTAAGGAACGCAAAAGGGGAGTGGCCCGACATGCTTCCCGGCATCCTCTGGGCATACCACTGCACCCCACAGTCAACCACACAAGAAACACCTTACCGACTAACTTATGGAGCCGACGCAATGATCCCGGTAGAGGTCGGAAAAACATCCCACCGACGCCAAGTCTTCAACAATGAACAAAATAACCACGAGATAGCAACAGACCTCGACCTGCTAGACGAGCTCCGAGACGAAGCCCAAATCCACGCAGAAGCTTGCAAACTCCGGGCCACCCGGAGATACAACTCCCGGGTGAAACCCCGGTCTTTTCGGGAAGGCGACCTGGTATGGCGGCTACTCGGAGAAGCACGAAAGGACACGTCGAACGGGAAGCTTGCACCCACTTGGGGCGGCCCATTCCGAGTCGCAGAAAACCTGGAAAACGGAGCCTACCGGCTAGAGGAGCTCAGCGGGAAGCCCGTTCCACGAACTTGGAACGCTACCCACCTCAAATTTTACTTCAGTTAAACTTTGTACAAATACACGGTGCACTCTTTTTAACGAGGCACACGGCTTTCGTCAATAAAATGACTCGTTTCTTTTATATATTCAAAATCCCTTACGGTGTCGTTACCCAGTCATTCAAATAGAGGTCGAAAACGAACCTCACTTCATTCGAATAGAGGTCGAGAACGAACCTCATTTCATCCAAATAGAGGTCGAAAACGAACCTCACTTCATTCAAATAGAGGTCGAGAACGAACCTCATTTCATTCAAATAGAGGTCGAGAACGAACCTCATTTCATTCAAATAGAGGTCGAGAACGAACCTCATTTCACTCAAATAAAGGTCGAAAACGAACCTCACTTTACTCAAATAGAGGTCGAGCACGAACCTCACGTCACCCAAATGGAGGTCGAACACGAACCTCACTTCACTCAAATAGAGGTCGCAAACGAACCCCATCTTACCCCATCACAAGACAAAAGGAAACCTCATTATTAACGGTTGCAAATAAACGTCACCACCAAAAACACAGGGCAAAAAGCCAGTCTGAACTTCGTCATAACAAAAATCAGGGTGGAAATAGCAACACCTAAACAAAACTTGCACAACTGAGACGTATAATCCATAAGACAGTCAGAAATAGGAAATACAAAAATTATCCTATACAGAGGCATTGTCACTAGAACTCTCCTCGACGTCGTCCTCTCGGACTAACCGCCCGAAGCGGACAACCTTCTCTAAGTGCATCCCGGAAAGGTCGAACCCCGGCGCAAGGAGCCTAGCCTGCCGGGCCGCCTTAAGAAAGCCTCTCTTATGTTCCACCACGATTGAGCGCTCGACTTCCTCGAGTCTCTTCCTCAAAGCGGCATTCTCGACCTCTAGAGCTAAAAGACTCTCCCTCTGATGGACCACCTCCGCCTCCTTAGTACTGAGGACCACCTCATCGCAAAGACGTTCCTCAGATACAGACGCCATTTCACCCTTCCAAAAGGATATCTCCTCCTTCAGAGAGCGAACCTGGCTAGCATAAGCCTCGTTAGAACGGAGGGCCGCCTCTAACGAGCCCCGGGCCTCGGCAAGATCCCTCTGCGCCGCCTGAAGCTCGACCCCCTGCAGCTTCGCCTCGAGCAGAGTGGCAGCCAGAACTTTATTCTCCTCCATCAAGGGCTGCACCTGGCCCTTCAACCTTGATAACTCCTCCTGCTGCCGGGACCATTTGCGCTTCCGATAATCCACAATGGTCGTGCCCCTCTGCAAAAAGATCTGGGCAGCGTCAAAACTTGCCACGGGCCTGACGGATTCAAACATCGGCTGATCGGCCGCACTCAAGGAGCCCTGCAGAAAAAACTTCTCAGGTGTCAGCGAGGCGCTCCACCAAGAGTCGATCCCCTCCGACGCACTCAGGTGCTCCAACCGTGTTGGCGCACCCTCCTGCGCATAACAATACGCAAGGTAGGGACGCTTGGGCGGCCCCCTTGTCGCAGGCGTAGGAGCCGGAGCCCCAGAACCAGAGCCCTCACCACGACGATCGGTTGAGGAGGAGGAGGCCACCGGCCCAACCGCTGGTCCAGTCGCTGGGACGTTACCGCCCACCACCGGTGACCTTCGACCATCAGAAACCCCTGCGGTGCTTCCCGCCTACAAAAAATATAGAGCAAAAAAAAAATCAAAATTTCACCAACTAAACAAGAGACGCAATAATGTAGCAGATCACAGCCACACGCTGCCCACCTCAACAATAGGAGCGAGCCGCCCAACGGTCGGAATCTCCGCTTCAGAAGGCACACCAGCCTGGCCAACGGCCCGGGAAGTCGACCCAACGACAGCCTCCACCTAAGAGGAACGATCCCAACTCAGAAACACTAAGCAAAAGCATGCAAAGGAAAAGCTAACAAGGTGACAAATAGTCCCTACCCCCCTCGACCAGCAGCCTGCACAGGCACTCCAGCAGAAGGGCGGAGGGGCTCGATATCCGGCTCCGCCACCCGAGCCCCCCCCCTCCAATAGAGAGGTCCCAGTTGAGCCCGCCGCCTCGACACCGAAGGCCCCTGGAACGACCCCCTCCGCCTCGTGGGGGGCAGCGACTCCCCCGGTCTCCGCTGGGACCCTCTTCCTCTTCCGGTTTATCTTCAGGGGGGAGACCTCCTCCTCCCCCTAGACCTCAGGACCCTCAAGCTCAGCCACATTGTAGCCATAGCGCTGCTTCCAGCCACACCACAGGTCTCTTCCTACAATACCTAAGTACAGGAATCAGAGCACATCAGCAGGCATTAAACCCCAATAGCTAAACGAAAACAACAAGATACCCACCCTCCAAGTCTCTCTCCCTGTGCGCCGAACGTTCGAGCGACAGGATGAGCTTGCAGTCCAGCAGACGAGGAAGTGCCTTCAAAGCTTCAACAGCAGCCGTCTCCGACAGCGTTAACTTCGACGGATCCACCCCATGAAACCTAACAGGGTCGTGGCACCAATAGAAAGGAAACCTTGGCAGCCCGCCAAAGTAGAATCCCCCGTCCTCCAAAGGGTTGACACCAGCAAGAGTAACCCGAAAAAACTCCTGCCTGTAATTTTTATATGAAGGGGAGTAGGGGGTAAACAGACCCCCCTCCTTACCTCCATTTAAAGACAAGGTCCCGTACGTAGGACCACTCGCCTTCAACTGGTAAAAAGAAAGGAAGACCGGCAGGGATACCTCCATCCCTAGAACTCCACTCAAGATCTCGAACGCCCTCAAAAAGCCCCAGCTGTTGGGATGCAATTGACTGGGGGCCGCATTAATATAGTTCAAAAAATCACTTTCGAACTGCGTAAAGGGAAGGCAAACACCCAAATCTCTGAAAAAGCTCTCATATACATAAAATGAGGGGGGATCAGCAGACCTTTTCATGTACACACCCTCGCCAGCCGAACAAGGCTCCAGTCGGACCATCCGAGAGATGGAGGGGTCACAAATCCTGTGCGTCTCCCACAGCGCATCGACCTCCGGTTGCGAATCAAAAACACTCGCAAACTTGGCCATTTCGTGTTTGACCCACTCATAACCAGGAATGCCCAGCTCTGAGTCTCCGGGCGAAGGCGCCCCTTTTGCCTCGGCGGCGACCACCGCCTTGCCACGTACCCTACCCCTAGTGGAGGCAGAAGACTTGCCGCCATAACCGCCAGCCATCAAGAAAACACAAAGAAAACGGAAACGAGGAGCAAGCAAAGACGAGACGTGCGCAAGAAGCCGATAGACAGAAAAAGAGTAAAGCGAAAAGGGCAAAGGCGCGAGAAAGGGAAAAGCCTCTCCCCAAAATTCAAAACCGCCAGGCTACGTGTCGACCAAGGGGCACGCCTGACAAAACATTAAATGCAAGCCATCATCGCTTAACCGCCATTTCCTTTAGTGCGCCGACCGCACGTTTCAGAAATGAACAGCCGCGCCACGTGGCGAAGCTCCACATAGCGTACGCACCAAGTCGCTCCCCCTCCAGCAAGCCCGGTCTTAACTCCTCAACCTACGGTTTTCGGAGCTCGGGGGGCTAGTGTACTAACCGTACTTCGCACCCGGGCTCCTAGCCCGGATTAGTGTTGCAAACAAGTAACCCCGGGCACGTAGTGCATGACGTCAGCCCGACATTTGAGCGAATCATACCTGATTCCGAGGATCTCGTCCCAGACCTGATCCGCCCTTCAATTATATCACATCATATCATGATATATCTTATCTCAAGCCCAAAGGCCCAAGACAACCCTAACTCACACAAAGGTATGTGCATTATATATATATACGAGACTCATACTCATACAAACCCTAACTTTAGCATCGGAGTCTCTTTTGCAGGTACCTCCCCCATCTTGGAGCACCAATACACCCGGTGAAGGAGGCTCACCAATCTTACCCGGCGGATCAGCTCTACAGGAGATTTCCGGTAAGAACAATTTATAATAAATTATATATAATATCAAAAAGTAAAAACTATATTTAAATATATAAATTATAAGTAAAATATTTATAAATAAATGTTTTCAAATATAAAATTATATTTTCAATTTGTAATAAATAATTTATTTTATGACACATTATTATTTTTAATTATTTTAAAATATTAAAAATTAATTAAAAATAAATATAATATATAAAATTTAAAATATTTAAGAAATTAAAAAAATTCTTAAAATATTTTTATTAAAGAAAAAAATCTAAAAGAGTAAAATATTTTTATTAAAGAAAAACTTCAAAACATTCTCGCACAAAATAGTTAAAATAGTGGTAATGTTATTATATAGAAGTTAGTTAAGGGGGGTAATATATATAAAAAAAAAAATTATCATTAATTTGTATAGATTTACGAAATATTATCGAAGATTGTATTGGTCTTATATTTATTATGTAATACTTAACTAAATAATTAATCAAAAAATATTTTACTGTTTATATGTTGGATTTAAATATATTTTTAATCTTTTAAATTTAGAATAAATTTATTTTTATCAAATTTAAAATTATTGTATTTAGTTCCTATAATTTTTAAAAATCTTATTTTAATCTCTCATGTAACCAATAACATATTTGAAAGTGATAGATTGAGATAGTTATTTAGTATCAGTTGAGTTTAATGTGATATTTTCACTAACAGGATATCAATAAGTAAATTTTATGTGACAGTGTTTGATAGATTCTTTAACAAAATTTTAGTATAAAGGCTAAAATATTATTTTTTAAAATTATAGAGACTAAAAAGATCAATTTTAAATTTGAGAGATGAAAAATAAATTTACCTTAAATTTGATATACTAAACATATTTAAACCTATTTTTTAATAGTCCATTCTCAGTGTTCTTTGAATGTATAAAAAAAAATTATAAACTTGCACTTTTCGTTATTTTTAATTTTGGCAATAAAACTACTATTTAATTTGAGACTATGAGTATAGCCAAATTCGATTCATTTAAATAATGTCTCTCTATTAAAATTTATTTTAACATTCGCTAGTATTTTTCATTGTTTACAAAACAAATAAAAAATTAAAATCACATGCACATTGGTGGAGAGAGAAAAAAAGAGAGAAAGAAACTCTACTTTTATATGTTTGAATTTGATCTATGTTAAAACAAAATATTGATTTATATTATGTAAAGAACTATAAGTTTCTTTTTGTTTTTTTATAAAAAAATGTTTATACTATAAATAAATTACAATTCAAAGATTTTTCTTTAGTCAATTTGGATTTATGTTATATTTAATAACTAGGTCACTATATTTAAAAGTTTGACTACTAGCAATGGAAAAATAAAAACACAGTTACTTAGGATTTACATACTTATAATATCTAAATATATATATAAATAAAAGTGTATCAACTACTAAATCGTATAACATGTGTGTACGTGTATATATATATATATATATATATATATATATATATATATATATAGTAATCATCTACTTAAGTATGAAAAGAAAATCCTAATTGTTGGTCAAGAAATACTATTATCATCTAGTTACACTAAGACAACTCAAAAGATTCGCACCACCATCACCTTGCATGGCTCCAAAATGAACTCCAACTATAGCTTATTTCTGTTTAACTCTCATACCAAGCATGATCATTATAGTTCCACCATATGAAAACATGTAAGAATAATCTAATATTTAAAAGAAATCAACACAATAAGCACAGAAGTGAAACTACTATACTATCACCATACATAACTCAATATGCTTCAACATAGCATATATTACAACTTATCAACTTAATACCATATGATAATCAATTAGAATAACACAATATTGCATATCAACACAATTCAACATACCATTCAAATTTAAACAGCATCATATCATTTCATATGCATCACACAACAACACACAATTGCATATGCACATCAAATCAACTATATGTGTCATCACACATTTCAATTAAGAGATCTTTTCTAACACAGGTGAGCAGTCTAAGTGACTTGATCCTACCGAACCAACAACTTAATATTTTTAATCCAACTAAATCAACAATCAATTTGGATAAAATTCACAACACAACATGATTTCTCAAATTTCAAACTTAAACTAGGATGTCTAATATTCCTATTAGGGTAAAACAACTTGAGTGTGAGTTTACCATGAGATTAGCTAACATAACTTAGTCACCTATGGGATTAGTCACCAACTACCCTTCAAATACTATGGCCTTCTAATACTTAATTAGGGATTTTAACCCTCGATCTCGTACCTTACTCTAATTTGGTTGTTTTATACATGTATATATCGACCTTAGCCATATACAAATCTCGTACCTTACTACATCAACTAAGATCCTAGAAGAGACTCAACTATCTACTTCAAGGGTCAACTTCCCAAGAAGGATTTTTAACAGTCGAACTCTCAAAGCTTCACAACACAATATCCTCACAATAAGGTATGCAACTTTAAAAACAACCTCTCCTTTAGTTCTAGGTCAATCAACACAATACAACTTCAATGACAAAGCATTATCAACTCAACTGTCTCATCATTTCAACATGCAACTTCAACCACTTAGTCATTTGTATACAACATGCTAGATCATTGTACAAGTATTCAACATCATACATCAAGATATGATATATAACACAAATTAATCATCATACAGTATGTAAAAGATTCCACTAACCTTTACATATTCAACTTTTAACAATACAGTCAACATATTTTTATAAGGTAATTCATGATTGGTGCCACTCTTCCCACGCCCGACGCGGATGAGACAAAGAACTCCTATTGCTTTCCTGCCTAGCATAACCTAATCCCATGTTTGACTTTATTTCAAGTAAAGAGTCCCTACTTGACTCACACTTGACGTCACACCATTGATGTCCAACATCATTTAAGTAAAGAGTTCTATCTTGACTACATTAGGCACTACTCAACGTTGGATTCAGGCTTATCAAGTTTGATACTTTCTTCTAACTCATGTTATGTGCCACCGATCCAATGGTTGACGTAAGACAAAGAGCCTCTAACAAGTGTCACACCCAACGCCTTAAAACCACACTTGAAGCGATGTGAATTTTGTGCTTAACATATTCACATTTTTTGCTCAATCCACTTGAAATTCATAAATTTTCCCACATGCAATGATATACCTTACAACTACACATCATAACCTTTTCATTTCCAACTAAAAGCACAGCATGCAACCAATAATCAATCCAAAATCATCAGTTTTATTTCATCATGCATTAAGAACCACAAAACCTCAACTTCAATATTAAAATTTCAAATTTTAAACAACACAATTACAAATCAATGATAATCAAACAACCAACAATATCATAAATCATCAAGGAGTTAGGTTATAGTTTTCCTTACCTCAAAATCACACCGAAATAGAGAAAGGGAAGAAGGAAGGAAAGAACTCCAAGCACTTTGTACAAATGCTCCAACACTTTAATTCTCGACTCCAACAACTTTGAATCACTCACTAGCTACTTGATTAAGAGCTTTTACAACTCCTGAGCGAAGAAGAAGAAGAATTTAGAACTTTAAAGTTCCTTCTCTCTAGTTTATCTGGTTTTCAAGAAATTATCTTATGAAGCTCAAGTCTTAAAAGAAATCTTATTTACTCTCTCTTCAGGGTCAAATTATACATATGTCCAGAAAAACCTTTTAAATAATTAAAAACTCATTAAAAAAATTATAATTTCATAATTTTCAACATAAAAACAATAATCAACAAAACAACATATATTTAATAAAATCAACACTTTACCAAAACGTAAATGTTATATTATATAGATGTAAAGAAAAAGTATTTGTTGATCTCAATTTTTATTTTCATTTTTATTTTTTTAAAAGGATTATATAGGCAACAATTAATATATCCCCTTGTTTAACCTTATATATTTTGTTAAGAATTGTTTTAACGTTTTCTAATAATTTTGCGTTGTTAAAAAAATCAAAATCACTTTCATATTTAAAAAAAAAAAAAACTACTTTTATATCATTATTATGTGAAAGCAATATTAACCGATATATACGGTTGAGGAAACAGAAACACAAACTTACATCACTAAGACCATTAAAAAAAACTGACAACGAATAAATAATAAAAAGATTAATCAGTATCAACATGATTCATTATCAAGTTTTTGTGTGTTCCTATTTTCTTTAAAACTTAAATAGTTCATGAAATTTGAATGTTGTTAATGTTTATAATTAAGCAACGTAAGTCATGTTTTGATTTTGATAAGTATCTTTTTTATTTTTAAAGGTTGATAATTATCTTTACCTGTCAACTATAGTGTATAAAGAATTTTTCTAAATTTTAAATTAATCTCATTTTATATAATTATTACTCTATGTTTCGTTTCATATTTCTTAAATAATTAATAATAAAATATAAATTAAAATAATAAATTGAAAACTTTAAAGAATTAATTGTAGGTTGGTGTCTAACTACACTGACTTAAATAAAAGTATCCGAGTATAAATTAGTGTTTGATGGTGAATTATGAAACACTGTGTATAATATATCTATAAAAAAATAAATAAATAAAATTGATTCGTGCATTGACTATTAATATGCTGTAAAAAGAATATTATAGGATATCAGAAATGTATAATATTCTCAATTCCTGAAGTTACTCTTGTCTCTTGGGATAATATTTTGTAATAAACTATCAATATTTTAAAATATTATTTTTCTCTTAAATAATTTTTAAAATATTATCAATATCAAAAACACATGCCACTTAGTCGTCAAAATATTGAAAAGTCCTTCAAATATTAACTTTTGAATTTTAGTAAAATATATATAATACTTTAATAATTATTTATATAAATTCATTATTTTAATAACTATATATTTAGGAGAAATGGTAACACTCCAGTGACCAATTTCATGAGTTATTCCAATATTTTTATTATAAAAAGTGTATATGCTTCTTATTTATTTATTATTCATAAAAAGTGTATCCATTTATAAATAATTATAAATTCACAGAAAAAAATTAGTGATTAACTCTCACTTTATATAAAATTGTATCGTATCTTTGATCTAAACTTTTTTTAAAAAATAAATAAAATTGTTACATGAATGAATGGTGTTAATACCATACATTTGATGAGTGAGTGAGCTTCTCCTGCATCTAGGGGTGGGCGGATCCGATCCACTTTTAAATAGATTGGTTTAGTAGATTTTGATCCGATCTGGTTTACTGATCCGATTTTGAACCGAATTTAATTAATGGATCAGCTTCGAACCAATTTCGATCCAGATTTATGGATTAATCCATTTCCAAAATGGATCGGATGAAAAACTGGTTTAAAACTGATTTTTTGAAACCAGTTTTTTAAAACAGATTTTTGAACCAAATTTTTTTAACCAATTTTTTGAACTAGATTTTTTAACCAGTTTTTTAAAACAGATTTTTGAACCAATTTTTTTAACCATATTTTTTAACCAGTTTTTTAAAACAGATTTTTAAATCAAATTTTTTAAATCAATTTTTTGAACCAGATTTATTAACCAGTTTTAAACTATAATAATAAGCAATTTATATTGTATATAAATGCCGAAATCTTCTTATAAGTGCTAGCTAAAAACGTTTAATTATTTCGTCTTGCGTTTTCGATTTACTATTTTTCTCTTTCAAGAATTTAGTTTGAAAAAAAAAATTAAAACAAACTCTTGGTCTCAATATTTATAGTTGAATAATGGTCTTATAATTTCCTTACAACATATGATAGACCATGGGCCAAGGGCCCAGTGACCAGAGCTATGGCTAGGAGGATACAGGAAGAGCTGGATCTTGAGAAGACTAATGGGCTTGTTAGGCCCAAGATAATCTTCACTTGGAATGCTCTATCATGAAGAGAAGGCCTAGTTCTATTTGTTCATATTGTACAGTTTATACATAGTCTATTGTATAGGTTATTTTTTTGCCTTTGTATTTGAGAGGCACTTTATTTGCTTTTTCCTATTGTGTGTATTTTGTTTTTAAGGTAGGTCACTTGGAGAGTTTAGCTCCATTTAACCTCCCCAGTTGACACATTCATTTTGTATTTTTTCAGTAGGGAAAAGGGGGGTACATTTAGCAAAGCTTGAGGTATGACTAGTAATTGGGCCAGAATTGGGCCTAGGCTAAATTTTTGATATTGGACTCATTTTGCTCCTAATTTTTCATAGATTTGATGTAGCTAGGTCTCATCATCATATGATGAACCTAACTACACCAAATCAAGATTTTGCAAATTAAATCAAGGAGCAAAATAAGTGCAAGGCCGCCTAGCTCTCTTCATGGCCGAATTCATTAGTTGTTCCTTCTTGAGTTTTTGAAGCTTGCCTTGCAAGCTTCTAAACTCAAGTAAGGTAAGCTTACCTTACCATGGTTCCTAAGTGAACCATGGTCAAGGTTAGCTTCCCTTGCAAGCTTGCGAAAACCATAGGAGTTAAGTAAACCTTACCATGGTTCCTAGTGAACCATGGTTAAGGTTAGCTTCTCCTAGAAGCCACCTCTTTTCTATATATTTGTAAATACCTCTTTTGTAGACACTTTTGAACATTTTTGAGAATGAAATCTGAATTTTCTCTCAATCAAGAGTCACCTAAAAACCGTGGAGAACTATCTCTTTAGGTTTCCCTCAAGGTTCCTTCAACCTTGCCTTGGTTCATCAAACTTCTCTATCCAAGAGAAGTAACCGAACCTCCTTCATAGACTTCACCTCCTTTGAAGCTTCTTCAATGGAGATTTCCGAGATTTCAAGGAGTTAACCTCAAAAGCATCACGGTCCAAGCATGGAACAAGTGGAGAACATCAATCTCCTTCACTTAGCTTCCATCAACATAACTTGTTGGAAAATCTAAAAATGCAACTTGCAGAAGATACTAATCACAAAGAGAAGACAGTGGCTTTGAATATTGACACAGAGGAGACAGTGATTTTGTTTGAATTTTTTGAACCAGATTTATTAACCAGATTTTCCACTGATTGCCTAGACCGTAAAATGTGCTTCTGCAATGTTGACAATGAAGCAAATGGACTTCTCCTAGGGGTGGGTGGAGCTAATTGCTCCACAGGGCACTGTACAGCCTTTACCAGAGGTGTTTTAAAGGAAATAAACTATAACATGAAAAAATAAAGACATCCATGGAAATAACTCACACCACCTATTAAGAATTACAATATATATCTTAATTCTTAAAATAAACTTGAAAATATCTAATTCAAAACATTCCACCAAGTATTTTCTCAATTGACTTTGAGTCTCACCTAAGGCTATATACCATTTTAAGTCAAATCAAAATATCCACTAAGTAATCACTATGATCATATTATATCCACCAAAATATCTACTAATTAAGTCAAAAGCAACATGAGCCACAACAAGAATTACAATGTCCAAATTATATCATTAACTAAATAATCCATCTTCAATCATCTCCAAGTGTAACAGAGGAGACTGAATAAGTAATATCTGGTGGGGAAATAATTGCTGCAAAAAAAAAAAAAAAGTTATCAATTATTGATCAAATTATAATAAGTATATAATACAATAATGCATTATAAAATAGATCTAACTTGTTACTTTTGTTCAAATTTCTCCAACTCTTCAAAATCCCCATTTTCATTTGAAAACAATTGTAGTTGTGTTCTTTTAAGCCAATCTTGTGTGCAAATAAGTGCTTCTACCATTCTAGGTGTAAGAGAACTACGATATGGATCAAGAACTCTTCCTCCAGTACTAAAGGCAAATTCGGAGGCCACTGTAGAAACAGGTATAGCAAGCAAATCTCTAGCCATTTTTGAAAGAATTGGAAATCTACCCGAGTTGAGCTTCCACCAATTCAAAATATCCAAATCTACGTAACTCTCTTCTAAGGCTTTCTCCAAGTATTTGCTTAATTCAGATTTATTAGAGCTAGTTCTTTGAAAAAAAATGATTATAACCATAAGGGTCATCACTACCTCCTTCATTGAATCGAGCTTCTTGTGAGTTAACTTCTATTTCATCTCTTCCACCATTATACTCTTGAAAAATTCAAACTAAACTCCACTTTTTCTTTTAAACTAGATGTCACCTCACCATCAAAATTTTGACTAATCAACCAATGCATGAACTGTAATTTGTATCCTGGATGCAACACAAAAGCAATAAGTAAAGACATATTTAGACAATCAACATTGCCCCAATACTTATCATATTTCTTCTTCATATTTTCTGCCATAATGCATACATTTATATCCCTAGAATTGCACATTTGGCTGATCTTCTTTCCCATTCCAAAGACCTCAAACATGTATATATTGCTAGTTACATAAACTGAGTCAGACATGCGCAAAGTAGCATCATAAAATAATTTCAGAAATGGTAGGATTGCACGGACAAATTCCCAATCAGCATATGAAGGAACACCTTTTACCTTTTCTAACTCTTCGATATACTTCTTATCTTGCATCTCAAGCTCTTCAAAAGTCTTGTGAAGTTTCAATGCACGCACAAAAGCCTTTTAAGTTTTTCTAAATCGGTTCGGTTCGAATATTTTATGTTTGGATCGGTTATTTTCTGGATCGGTTCGGTTTAATTTTAAATGGTTCGGTTCGGTTCGATTTTTTTTTGCACACCCCTACCTGCATCTCCTCGTGGACTCTGGATGGGATGAATAACTCCATTAGCAGAAAATTATGGGTTCATGTTGGACTCTACTGGGCTTATCAACACAGGCTGCATCAACATTTAATTTGGCTTAAAGTCTTAAACCGAACCCAATACTTTCAAACTAAAACCCAATTGAGCACCCTAAATGATCCAACCATGGGATTTATCAATGTTCAGTGTTGTTTAAAAGTGCAATGTGAAAAGTCGAATTTTGGGCTCAAAGGTTTCGTTCGAAAGCGATATTTTATTTTTTCAGACGGAATTTTTCAAATGATATGTGACACAAAAAACTAGAAGACGTGTTAAATAAGCTGTTGAACAATAAATTATGTTGGAGTAGAGAAAACGATTTTATTAGTCGGAAAAGACTTCGATGTTGCCGCATTTTGTGGTCGCCTTTTTTTTCATGTGCTTAATTCAATTTTTTTATATTTCACAAAAAGATAATGCTTTTGAAAGTGAACTAGCCTATCAACTATGTAAAATACATTCACACTTGCATTTAATTTGAAAACTATTAACCTATGAACTATGTAAAATGCATTCACACTTGCATTTAATTAGAAAACAATTAACTCATGAGGAGGGTTCAAACGACACCGGTGTAACTTTTACTAAGTGTTACACCACTCAATAACTTTATATTAATTTTGAATTTTGAAAATCCAACCGTTATATTAAAAGTTCATATCTCTTAGATTATATATATCAAATTTTATATTAATCCAAGATGATTTGATACTTCATTCTCATAAAACAAAATTGACGTAATATATTCATTTCAAAATACACTAAAATATAAACACTTTGATTACCTTCAAGTTGTTGTTCAAATTTAACAAAATTTGATATATATGATCTAAGAGATATGAACTCTCAATATAACGGTTGGATTTTCAAAATTCAAAATTAATATAAAATTATTGAGTGGTGTAACACTTAGTAAAAGTTACACCGGTATCGTTTGAACCCTCCTCTTAACTCATAGTAATGATTTATATTTTTTAATCAAATTATTCAAAAGTACATTTTTATCTTAAGTATGAAATAAATAATATTCAAAGATATATATTTTGTTTGCACTCATGATTCATGATAGAAAATAATCATTACTTTCATTAATAGATATTTATATCAATATAATAATTATAAATAAAATAAAAAAAATAAACTTATAAACTAACTCTTAATTTTAGCTTTTATATGATTTATTATTATTAATAAATTTGTTATAAACTTTTACAATAATTATACTACAAATCATACCGATGATAGTTTTGGATTTTTTGATTGTTTGAATTTTTTTACCGAAACAAAACATAGCTATTAAATTCTAATTTTTTTACACCTCTAACTAACATTACTCGACAACCATGCCTATTGATGGGGATTGAGAGTGAATCAGTCCTGGTACGACATGTTACCTTGATGAAATAGTTTATGGCCATTAGTGACGCATGATTAAAATACATGTTGTGAGTGAAAAAAATGATATGTAAATCACACTATAAATCTTTGTTAAAATTGACGGTATTTTTGACGTTGAACAAATTAGAGGACGGTCTTGTTTTAACTAAATACTTATTCAATTAAAAATAATTTATCTTTGCCAACATGGCATAATTTATCTCTTATTATATAGTAATATTTATTAGTACCGTGCATGCATGAATGATCCTTTTCATTCTTCCAACTCCATGTATTATAATAATGCACACCATGTGGAGGGTAGTAATTAATTGATACGATACGTGGAAAATCTATATATAGATTAAAGTCTAAAAAATAATTGCATAAGACTAAGCTTATGGGATACGTTAAAGTTTGGTCAAAGAATCCGATGCTACTGTTTAGCCATTTGAAGAACATAGAGACGAGTGGTAAATAATGCTCAACCAAAATCCTCCACTTCCACTCATTGTGTGACTGTGATAGACAGACAAGAAGCTCACTAATTAGGGCATAGCCCTTTTCATGGTAACCAATCCCTTAACCTTCCTTTTGCTGTCCACTCAAATGAAGAAGGAGAGAAAGAAAAAAAAAATATTATGATTTATGGGTCCAATCATATCACAAAATAAATTATTTAGAAAAGAATGTGATGGGTCTTCAATTCAATGTTAATATGATTGAAATGGACAATTTGATGGCGAGTGTCTAGTTTTGGAGATGTTCCAGAAACTAGTTTCTCCTATGTTAAAGGGAAACATTCCACATGTTCATTGTTGGTTAACCAGATCCTTGTATATATACAAGGACAATTATTGTTTCATATCATTGCTAGAATATATGTAAATATATATATATATATATATATATATATATATATATATATAATTATGTGTTGTATAATAAAATAAAATACTTATTACTTAGAGGAGGATAATGTTAATTTTATTGGATTTCTTGTCCATTGATGTGTGTAATCTCATTATTGAAAAAAAAAAACGTTTTAATGTTTTTCAAACTACTCAAAATAATAAAATAAAAAATTATTTTGATATTGTTGTTAATTTTCGATTTCCTTAAATTTTAGGTGCTTACAATCAAATTAACATTAAAATTTTAATCTATAACTTGCTCAAATTTTAAAATATTCATATAATTAATATACAAAACATTTGCTAACGACGGTCTAAAATAAAATTTTAAAAAAATATAGTTTGTAATCTAATATCATTGTCTAATATCTATAAAAAAATTAAAAAACAAAAACAAAAAAAAAAAGGAATGTCTGAAAGATTAGGGATGATCAAGATTCAACTTAATTTTAGTTATCAAACAAGTTAACTTATAAGTTCAGCTTGTGCAAATTAAAATCAATGCTTGTAACTGGGTTAATTTGCCTTGACCCAATTTTTTTTATAGGTCATTTATTTTTGTGGTCGATCATAACTCGTTGGATAAGACTAAATTGACTCATTTTATTTTATTTAAATTTTACAAAGAAAAAAAAAATAGCACATCAAAATAGCTTGGTAGGTTTCAAGTCTAAAACTTAATAGCTCCAACTTGGCTGAGTTGGCTTGACGAGTCAAGCTAAATTAATCCAAATCCTTCTCATACCATCTTTTTTAGAATCCAATTTGTAGAGTGAAACCATTTTTAACACCTCTTTCTATTCCTACTGAGGTTGATTTGGCCTGTTTCAACTTTTGAAATTAAATTCAAGTATTTTTTGAAATAAGTTCATGTT
This sequence comes from Cajanus cajan, assembly GCF_000230855.2. Taxonomy (NCBI): domain Eukaryota; kingdom Viridiplantae; phylum Streptophyta; class Magnoliopsida; order Fabales; family Fabaceae; genus Cajanus; species Cajanus cajan. Next base: position 48,709,016 of record NC_138525.1, read on the forward strand.
ACGATTTAGGTCGTTTGAACTTGGTTTAGTATTTTACATTTTTTTAAAGAGTACAATTTTTTGAGTAATTATATATTAATCACCTATACACTGTCAGGGTAAAGTTTTTTTACAGTGGCAACCAATTATATCTTTTAATTGTGTCATGTCACTGTTAAAAGTAAATGTGTTTATAGTGACATGACACAGTTAAAAGATATAATTAGTTGTCAGTGTAAAAAAACTTTACACTGACAGTGTATAGGTGATTAACTCATAAAAAATCATATTTTATGAAATGTAAATAGATTTTTGGTCCTAAAGACTAAATTACATTAAAAAAAAATGAATTACTTGATTACAAATTTTTTTAGTTTAGAGAAGTAATTAAAAATTTTCAAAAGTTCATAGACCAAATAATATATTAAACCTTTAATCAAAAATAACATCTTTTATTACATTAAAGAAATAGCAATGTTAACAAATCTAAAGTACATATACCTTAATTTTCATTCAATTTACTTTTATACTATTATATATTATAAAGTATTATAAAAATAACTTTAAGGTCGACTAAAAGTAATGCATTTTCAAATTAGAAAGACAAAAATAAATTAAGAGACTAGAACCAAACTTAAAAATTTTAAAGGAATAAAAAACATATTTTACATTTTTATGAATTACATAAAAAAACTAAAAATAATTGTATCAGTTTATATTTGGATATATATATATATATATATATATATATATATATATATAATATAAAAATTATAATTTTAACTTATTTTTTAAAATAATATAAAAATTATAATTCAATTATATAATTATTTTTTTAATATAAAAAAATAGGGTCCCACTTGATCATGGTTCTTGAATGGTTACACCTACAAACAAGGCATAGGCCAGCCTTGTCTCTATATTATCAATAAAGCTTTCAATACAAGAAGTAAATCTCCATAACCTCTACCTTATAAAGAACTTCTCACTTAACTACGCTATTAACTTTAATACCGTTTATTAAAAATTACATGAGATAAAATACTAACAAGATTTTTATTAATGAATAATGAATCACATAAGCAAACTTAAAAATATCATATTTGACCAAAATTCTTGAGAAATTAAATATATGGTTACATCTCTTTTAAATCCATAACTAAGGCCTTCTTCTCTCCAATATAACATTTACTCACTTGATATTCCAATAAAAATGGTATATGTAGGTATCTATATCTCTTGAAGTATAATGATGTAGACGTTTATAGAAGATTATATATTTTGTAAATATATAATTAGACCGTCGTTACTTTAATTTTAGAGAAAAAAAATGTACTTTGAAATAAAAGCTCAATTCAATAATAAAATTAGCTTCTTTTTTTTTCGTTAAACGCTAACTCTCTTAAAGTGATTAATTTATTCATAACAATGGTAGCCTTTTTCATATGTGACACCACAACCATCTTTTAAGAAATGGTATTAATTATTTATAGAATTTTCCTCCATTATTTTTTACAATTAAACTATATTTAAATAAACTTATCCATTAATGTTTTATAAGATAAAAAAAAAATAAGGAGAAAAACTAAGTTACATTGCTTCCCTAAACTAATTTCAACTTATATATATATATATATATATATATATATATATATATATATATATTATCTATATAAAAATCAAATGCATAAATTAATTTTAACTTATAAAAAATAATTTATTTTACCTTCTCGTTTAATTCTCTTAAAATTACTTATAAAAAATTATTGAAAGAGAATGTTACGCAATCCAAAGATAGAAGGTTTGAGAAAAGAAAAGAATCGTAGAATAGTGGATTTAAACCTAACTCAACCCTACAAAATTAACTTATAAGGTGAGGGTTGTTTTCTATTTATATACTATTTAATTGCTTAATCTCTAATAGATGTGGGATTTGGGTGTTTGGTACGTAGATAAATGGTAGGTGACCCTTTTTTAATGATTTAGGATTGACGGGACTTGAATACAAGCTCTGATACCATCTTAGAATAGTGGGTTAAGTCTAACTCAATCTTACAAAATTGGTTTGTAAGATAAAGATTGTTTTCCAGTTATATACTATTTAATTGCTTAATCTCTAGTCGATATGAGACTTGAATTTTTTTGAATATAAAGAAAAATATGAAGTGAGCTTTAAGTTTACAACCAAAAAAGAAGTTTTGAGAAAAGAAAAAACATCAAATCAGCTTTGAGATTTACAAACTGGTAATCGACAAGTGTTTTCCAATTTGAGAATGAATATTTGACTACATGCACGATTAAAGGAACCAACTAAAGTCTATTTTTTTGCGCTTCATGATCCTATTGTGTCTAATTAGCCTTCCAAGTAAATAATCATTATTGGTAAGCAATTATGACAAAAAAAATCGCGCGTGTTATAATGTGTTAAATAGTGGAGTAATAACAATAATAATGATTTTATTTTGTAAAATAGAAGTACCACTTCCCCTCTCAACTATTTAGTTCTTTAAGTTTGTTACACATGGATTAAGAAACAAAATAATGAAGTTGAGATAATTAGATACTCTCTTCATTCTAAAATGTCTACGGTTTAAGATTTTCATACATATGTTAAGAATAATAATATTTTTTCATACAATTTTATTAAAATAGCATCACTTTTTCAATAAATGTATAACTTTTAATTGTGTAAACTAATTTTTTTTTAAATGCATAAACTTAGAAAACAAATAATATTGCATGAAAAAAATGAGAACATGATTATTTTGGGACATATTTTAAATATTAAAACTACAGTCAATTTGAGATTGAGAGAATATTAAATAAGGACCTTTTAATCCAAATTTATATGTATTAAATATTTCTTAATCCATGTGCATTAATCATAAAGAATTAAAGACTTGAGAGGGAGGAAATACTTCATAATATTAACTCCCAATCTCATAATTAGTGTCATGTAAGTATGTAAGAAGAAAAAATAAGTTTCAAACCTTTTCAATGTTATATTAATATCCTTTTATGTAATAATATCCTTAATAATATTTTTTTTAGAAAGTTACCGATGTGTTATATTGTTTCCAACATAGAAAATTAATAATAAAGTTATTTTTGTAGAATTGTTATTTTTTTTCTATTTACTATTTTTCTTATTCAGTATATATAAAAATTCTGTAAAGACTTTTATTATGGAATGAAGGAAATTATAATTAATCTTAACTATAAAATAAAAATAAAAAAATCCTCAATATGTATATAAAACATATTTTTTATTATAACGTTATAAGTTAATAACATAAAACAATTATGTACGATTTGAGTCCGGTTATAATTTTCAAAGGTCTTCATATAAAATTTTAAAGCCTAATAAATATGATTAAGATTAAATTAAAATTATAAATGTAATACATTCCTCATAAAAACAAGTTACAACATAAGGGCATTAACGTATGCGGGTACCCAACCCAAAACGACTACTATTTGGACTTTATGGTTCATCAATTTATCTCACTTCTAATTTAATTATTTCCTATCAAGTTATTTACTATGGCGAAGTCCCTAACCTAACCCTAGCCCACTAATAACTCACCTCCCAATGGTGTTGTCATCACACCACTCTTGAAGTAGGTTGATTCTATAATTTTTGTGGTGAGTTTTTATAAGAATCCTCCACTATCATAACAAGAACAAAATTATAATAAAGGTGTTGCTAGACCATATATGTATGAGTATAATAGAGGATAGTTATGATAATGATAAAAAGAAACTTTGAAAATGGAGTGTTTGATGTGATTGATAATTAAAACTATTATAGCGATCAATAAAAAAAATATTATAATTAGTTTTAATTTTTTTATCCAATAATTAAATTCAATCTAGAATATTATTGATTGGATTGATTTGAGTCGATTTTGATATAAAAAAAATACACAAACTTAAAATTTAAATTATTTTAACTTGTCGACTAATGAGTTTCATGAAATCTAATTCAAATTAATTTTTGAATACCCCTATAAAATTTTGTCAAAGAATTGGACTAATTGTCTTAAATTCTCTCATTCGAAATACATTTTTTCTTTCTACAAAATTTAAATTTGAAATTTTATTTAAGAGAAATTAGATTTGATTTCACTTGGACCAACCAATTTTCGAAGAAAAAAATTAGTTTAATTACCTATTTTCCTTATAATTTCATAAATATTTTTAAGGGATGTTTGATACACAAGAAAGTATTACTTCTCCAAAAATCTAATATCAGGAATGTTAGTTTCTCAAGTTTGGTTTATTATCTAAAAATATATCACTTCTAAGAAAGATTGTTAATTTCTCAAGAATTTTCTTTACATAAGCTTTTCAATAAAACATTCTCATAGGGGTAAGAAATTAACTTTTTTGAAGTAAAAATAAAATTTTAATACAGATAAAATGTTATACTACCATTATTTGTATATTTAATGCGGTATAAAATCTAGATTTTTAGGCAACATTTACAAACATTTACAACCAAACAAACAAATTTTCATGGTTTTTGAGAATCATGATTCCCAAAATTTATGATTCCCAAAATTTATGATTTCCATAAATCATGATTCCCATACATAAAAAAAAATTGTCATGTACCAAATGTCCTTAATAAATAATTAAAAGAAAAACTCATGTTAATTTTTATACATACTTTTTACATTTTAATCCCTATATATTCAAATAAATTTTCTCTATAGTTCTTATAGTTTCATAATCTTTCCATTTTTGTACCTATAATTGTTCAAAATTTTCATTTAATCTCTAGAAAAATAAATAACAAGAACACAAACAGTAAAGAAATTAAGACAAAAATAATATGTTTTTAACAATAAAAACTAAAATATTAAAATTTATAAAAACTATTTTAAACCATTAAAATCATAATAACAACGAAATTTTTACTTAAATAATATTTTTTTAAAAAAAAATTACAAAAATATCAACTGTGCAGGTTTATTTACCAATGTAGAACTGTTTACTGTTCATGCTCAGAATTCGGTTCCCGGGGAACCGAATTCTGAGCTTCAAAATCTTATTTTTTTTGTTTTTTCAACTCAGAATTCGGTTCCCGGGGAACCGAATTCTGAGTTACTTTAAATTTTTTTTTTTTTTCGTATTTTTGGCCCATTTTGGGCAAATTTTGGAAGTGGAACGGCCCGTTCCGAAAGCAGAACGGGCCGTTCTGCTTAAAGACACAGAGGCCTTTTTACGGCCATGCAACGGCCCGTTCCGGAGGACGTTTTCAGGAAGTAGACCTTTGTTTGGAACGGGCCGTTCTGGTTTTGGAACGGCCCGTTCTGGGCAAACAGTAAAAAAAAGATTAAATTTTTTATTTTTTATTTTTAAATAAAAATAATAAAATTAACATAAAAATTATAATAATATCAATTAATCAGGATTCATGAAATAATATTTAATATTAATGTTTAGAAGTTAAGAAACATTTAATATCAGCTATAAATAATATATTTAGACAATCACTTAAGATAATATCTGGCGTTTAAAACGTACAATTATCCCTGAACTATAGGGAATATATTCTCTCCGACTATAATTATCGGATAAAATTTTAACTATTCAATCAATTTTATTAAAATAATATATTTAGACAATCACTTAAGATAATATCTTGCGTTTAAAACGTACAATTATCCCTGAACTATAGGGAATATATTCTCTCCGACTATAATTATCGGATAAAATTTTAATTATTCAATCAATTTTATTAAAATAATATATTTAAACAATCACCTAAGATAATATCTTGCGCTTAAAACGTACAATTATCCCTGAACTATAGGGAATATATTCTCTCCAACAATATAATTATCGGATAAAATTTTAACTATTCAATCAATTTTATTAAAATAATATATTTTGTTATAAATTAAATTTTAAAAATTAAGGGTCAAATTATCACATTTCACTATCAAATTGAATCCTGATTAATTGATATTATTATAATTTTTGTTAACTTTATTATTATTTTTTTAAATAAAAAATAAAAAATTTAATCTTTTTTTACTGTTTGCTCAGAACGGGCCGTTCCAAAACCAGAACGGCCCGTTCCAAACCAAGGTTTACTTCCTGAAAACGTCCTCCGGAACGGGACGTTTCATGGCCGTTCCAGATTCAAAAACATGTTAAAATTTTGCCTCTGGAACAGGCCGTTCTGGGCCCGTTTTAATTTAAAAAAAAGGCCTCTGTGTCTTTAAGCAGAACGGCCCGTTCTGATTTCGGAACGGGCCGTTCCACTTCCAAAATTTGCCCAAAATGGGCCAGAAACACGAAAAAAAAAGAAAAAAAATTTAAAGTAACTCAGAATTCGGTTCCCCGGGAACCGAATTTTGAGTTGAAAAAAACAAAAAAAATAAGATTTTGAAGCTCAGAATTCGGTTCCCCGGGAACCGAATTCTGAGCATGAACAGTAAACAGTTCTACATTGGTAAATAAATCTGCACAGTTGATACTTTTGTAATTTTTTTTAAAAAAAATATTATTTAAGTAAAAATTTCGTTTTGTGGCGTTGCTTGATCATTTGTAGAATTTTTTACGTAAATATTATTTTTTTAAAAAAAAATACCCAAATAACCACTGTGCAGGTTTATTTACACAAATAGAACCATTCACTATTCAAGCTCAGAATTCGGTTCCCGGGGAACCGAATTCTGAGCACCAAAATGTATTTTTTTTTGTTTTTTCAACTCAGAATTCGGTTCCCGGGGAACCGAATTCTGAGTTGCTTATATATTTTTTTTTTTCTTGTTTGCAGGGGAGACGTGGGCTGACGTTGGAAGCAGAACGGCCCGTTCCGAAATCAGAACGGGCCGTTCTGCTTAAAGAAACAGAGTGGCATTTGTTAACGTGAAACGGGACAAGAACGGGCCGTTCCGACGTTAAGAATTAACGTTGAAATAGATGTTGGAAGCGGCCCGTTTTAAACAAATTGTTGTGGCAATTTTTTTAACGTGGAACGGGCCGTTTTTGTTTTAGAACAGCCCGTTCCAAGATAGATATTTACACATTTTTTTTACTCCTGGAACGGCTTCGGAACGTCCCGTTCCAGGAGCTGTTTTTACAAAGTGTTTTTGATTTAGAACGGGCCGTTCTGGTTTTGGAACGGTCCGTTCTGGGTAAACAGTAAAAGTTGCGTTTTTTCTATAAATAGTCCCCCTCCCCTTCATTTTTTGATGCGATTTGTACTGCTTCTGATTCACCTTGATAGTAAGAAATTTTTTTTTTCTTCAATTTTTATTAACTATATCAAAAATGTTGTTGTGGAAGCAAAATGAGCATAGGTCTGCTTTCATTGGTAGAACTGTAAGTTCAACACTTTCGTTATATACTTTAAATTTCAATTAACTTGTAACAAATTAGTACTAATTTTGGTAATTATTATTGCAGGAGACTGAGAATATTATTTGTTCTTACTGTCATTCAATGCCAGAACCTCACCCTCTAATTGTTCCTATACTAGAGGAAGTGGGTTTTTTTGGGGTTGCAAAGCTCAGACATCTAAAAGTGGATCACGCATTAATCACAGCTTTGGTTGAAAGATGGAGACCTGAGACTCATACATTCCATTTTCCAACTGGAGAGTGCACCATAACACTGGAGGATGTTGCACTTCAACTTGGCTTAAGAGTTGATGGTTTACCAGTCATTGGCCCAACATTATATGACTGGGAGGAAATGTGCTCCACCTATCTCGGAATCATGCCAGTTAAAGGTGAGTCACTAATTGGCTCTATGATTAAGTTAAAGTGGTTAAGAGATAATATGTTAGAATTACCAGAGGAGCCATCTCAAGAACAACTTGATGCACATTGTAGATCATATATATTAGGGTTAATAGGAGGTGTTTTGATGCCTGACAAAACAGGCAATAAGGTACATCTTATGTATTTATCTTTATTAATAAATCTTAGAAGAACAAGACGATATAGTTGGGGGTCGGCTTGTTTAGCTATGTTATATAGGGAAATGTGTAGAGCTACAAATGTTAGTAGCAAAACAATGGGTGGTTGTGCATCTCTGTTACAATCTTGGGCATGGCATCGCATGCCATATATTGCGCCTATTTCCAGGTTACCAGCATCATTCCCTCTAGTCTGTAAATGGAGCGGGGGCAGAGTTTTAAACTTTCAAAATGTACCTCATAATGATGTTGTTGGATATAGATCAAGGTTTGATCACATTCAGAATGATCAGGTAACTCTTTAAAATCAAAGTTTTATTTTTTTTTCTTTTGTTTAGCATAATATGTTAACTAAAGAAGTTTAATTTTTTTTTGTAGTTTTTATGGGCGCCATATGGAGTATTGCAAACAGCAATACCGATGCAAGCATATAGAGATGCTCTGCTATGGACATCATGCACCTCCATTATTTGTTTTGCAATTGTTGAATGGCACCAATCTGATAGAGTGAAATTGCAATTTCGTCTCTTCCAGGATGTCCCTTCTCCACCGAATAATTTGGATAACCTGCACAACATTGACATGAGGGGAAGACAAAATGAAAATTGGGTTACAAGACATGCTCAGTGGATCGACATATGGAACAATAGACGTGAGCACACATTGATGGGTCATCCAATGCAAGGCCCACTGTTTCACACACGAGAATACATGGAATGGTACATGGCCAATTCCATCTATTTTTTATCTGTGCCACGACTACTACAAGATCCAAGGACCCATCAACAACGAAGGACTTCCACAACATTTGAGACTAGTCGAACTTCCATGCGATCGCATGAAGAGACTGGTCAACATGTATCAAATCCTCAGTACGTCACTGAAAACTGTAGTGCATGTGATTCAACTGTAGTAAATGTAGCATATAATTCAATACCTGATTGAAGTTGATTAGAATCGTGAACATTGAAAACTGCCTCAACGTCTTCATCATCCGTCAACTCAACACAGGTATAGTTACTAACCCCTGGGCCAAGTCTAATAGGGTACCGAAAATGTATGCTAGCCACCCTCTCAGAATCTTGTCGATGTAGCTTTCTGTGGATGACTCTTTGAAGCCTTTCTAGAGTAATTCCTCTGTTGATACGAACTAATTTTGCAGATGGAGAAGAGAAGGTGATTCCTTCATTCGGACATTGGTTAATGGAACCATCAGAATGAACAATAACGTAGATTGAAGAAGCCATTTTATGAAAGGTTTAAAGGAAATTAACGTGATTCTAAGAAACTGATTCAAAAGGGGTACACGGAAGGAATAAAGGAGATAAGCTAATCTGAAATCGTGTGAAAAAAATGAAGGGGAGAGGGTCTATTTATAGAAAAACGCAAGTTTTTACTGTTTACCTAGAACGGGCCGTTCCAAAACCAGAACGGCCCGTTCCAAATCAAAAAACCTTTGTAAAAACAGCTCCTGGAACGGGCCGTTCCTAAGCCGTTCCAGGAGTAAAAAAAATGTGTAAATATCTATCTTGGAACGGGCTGTTCTAAAACAAAAACGGCCCGTTCCACGTTAAAAAAATTGCCACAACAATTTGTTTAAAACGGGCTGCTTCCAACATCTATTTCAACGTTAATTCTTAACGTCGGAACGGCCCGTTCTTGTCCCGTTTCACGTTAACAAATGCCACTCTGTTTCTTTAAGCAGAACGGCCCGTTCTGATTTCGGAACGGGCCGTTCCGCTTCCAACGTCAGCCCTGTAGACCCCTAAAATTGTCCGGGTCGGAAATAAAGCTTGAAGACTCTCGAAGACTGAAGGAAGATCAGCCAGAAGGACTCCTGGAAGGCCCTAGGAGGGTTCTCTGTAGGTCTAGAGGTCTTAGAATAGCTCAAAATAAGGAAGTGGAGGGAATGAAGCCCAATACGGCCGTACTGAACTTAATACGGCCGTATTGAAGCTTCAATACGGCCGCAGTGAACTCAATACGGCGTATTGAAGTTTCTGAAACTTCAATACGGCCGTACTGAAATCAATACGGCCGTATTGAAGCTTCAATACAGCCGTATTGAATTTAATACGGCCGTATTGAAATTTCTGAATTTCAATACGGCCGTATTGAACTCAATACGGCCGTATTGAAGTTCAAAAATTTCAATACGGCCGTATTGCTTCTGTAGGCCGTATTGCGCCTATTTCCTATAAATATGACGTCAATTGGACGTCATTCCACACTTTCACACTCAGTTTTGACTCCCTCCTTGAGTATTCTGGGGTTTTGAGCAGTGTTCTGCCCTAGAAATCTCTCTGGGAGTCGATCCGACGAAGTTCTGGAATTCCGAGCACTTAGCTTGGAGATTCGAACCTAGTCGAAGGGAAATCCTCCGGATTCCCATAGTCAAAAGTTTTTAGGAAGGAGCGAGCGAGCTTGTAGAGCGAGGGAACGCCAAAAAGCTTCCCAGTTTTACTCAATATATAAAAGCACGCTTCAAGAGGTTTCTTCTTAAATCCTTCCTTTTACTGCTTTCTGTGTGCATATTTAAACTGTCATCATGTAGATAGTTAATTTATAATCGCTTATAATAAATAGGGGTAATTTAGTAATTTTACGCTATTATTTTAGAAATAATCTGTCATAGGGAACCCGAAAGGGGCGCTGTGGGGTGCTAACACCTTCCCCACGCGTAACCGACTCCCTTACCCGACTCTGGTTGTAATGGCCAAAGTTGATTTATAAAATCAATTGCCTTATCCCTTTTTCCAATGTTTTGAGTAAAACATTGGTGGCGACTCCACGAACCCTCCTTTTGCGAAAACCACTAATCCATGGAGGGTCCCGCTTGGGATTAATATGGATTAGTGAGACTTTTAATAAATAAATTGGATAAGATCGACAAGGTCTCAGTTTGAGAACAAGTCGTTCTAATAATCCAATACATTTTCAAAACTAAAATAAAAGCGAGCTCGACCGTCTTCGCGACCGCCGAGGCCCGTTCGGGCCGGGTGGCGACAGATGGCGACTCCACTGGGGAAGCCTCGAGAGTCAATCCCATTTAGTGACAGATTGTTTTTAACAAATAATAGTTAAAAATTACTTCGTTACCCCTTGCTTGTATGATAACATGATTTATTATATGGCTTTAAGTAACTGTTGTATGTTTAAATTCCGCAATTGTTTGAAATACAAACTGTACACAAACCTTTGCACACAACAGTTCCCTCTATACCCGGGGGCATGAGTGATTAACCATAGGGAGTGGATGTTAGTACGACCGGTTGTCGAATGGGTCTATAGGTGCCCGTAGACCGTTGTCGGAAAACATCACTCAAGGTGATAACCATGAACTTGAGTCCGACGGTGCGTTGGAGCTTTCCATCGACCTACGATGAGAGGAATTGGGTCCCTATAATGGGGGCACCTTGGGGGCCTTGGACTGGTGAGAACAGTTAGAACCTACCTTGAATATGCACCATTTCTGCAGGATACCCCTACCTCGTGATTCGCTCGTGACTGTTCGTGGATGAGTGAATTGTGTGTGCATTTTTTATGTGACATTGTATGAGCATACATTTGCACCTTTTAAACATACAACATTCTTGTTTACAATAAAAAATAAGAATAAATAGGAATAAGAATCTTCCATTGCATGGTGTTAACATCTACCTTCATCACATTCATATAGGTAGTTTCCCTTTTCACCTAAAAAATACAAAAAATATATAAAATAAAAAAAATACCCAAAAAAGAAAAAAGGGTTATTTATCCAAAACAAGCAATATCATGCATCATCTTAGGAACATCCTAAAAACATGATAATGCTTAGTTCAATAAACACAATGCATGCATATTCAACCTCATCATCTCATATCATGCATATAGATCATGGAGAGATCTAGGAGTCATTCATACATCTCTCCTAGTAATCCATTAATAAACATTAATAAAAAGAAAGAAATAATCGATGCGTATATTCAAAGAATGGATCACACGCCGTTCGTTATCAAGTGTAAGCCAACAACCGCGCCAAGCGAGCACACGTCAACTCCGTTGTTGGTAATCAAGACAAACAAAGGGGAAGGTCCAACACCATTAAGGATCACAGTTCCAAGGCCTTTCCCTTGCAAATCAAATAAGGCTGTGCCGTGGATATACGACATCCACTCTTCTGCCGACAGCGATATCTCCAACATCGCTGGACTTGGGGGCATGACTAGGAGTGACAGGATCTACACTCCCGAAGATCTTCATGATAAAGCCCCCAAGAATAAAGAAAAAGAAGAAAAGAAAACCGAGGAAAAAGAATCCGAGGAGGAGACTGACAAGCTGTTAAAATTTATCCGACAGAGCGAGTACTCCATCGTGGATCAACTTCATAGGATGCCAGCAAAGATTACGCTGTTGTTGTTGATCCTATGCTCCGAACCGCATCGGCAAGCTCTGTTGAAAGTCTTGAACGAGGCATACGTGTCGCACACTATCTCCCAAGACGAGTTTGAGGGGATTGTTAGTCACATCAAGGCTAATGATCACCTCACCTTCATCGATGAAGAAATCCCCGCCGAGAGATCAAACCACAACAAGCCCTTGCACATCCCTATAAAGTGCAAGGAGTATCACATCGCTAAAGTCTTGGTAGATAATGGATCTTCCTTGAACGTAATGCCAAAAAGAGCGCTCGAGCAAGTGGCAATCAAGGGAATCCAAATGCGCCCGAGCAACATGATCGTTCGAGCTTTCGACGGCTCTAAAAGAGAAGTGGTGGGAGAGATCAATCTTCCAATCCAAATTGGACCCACTATCTTTAATGTCGAATTCCAAGTGATGGACATTACTCCTGCATACAGCTGTCTCCTCGGCCAACCTTGGATTCATGATGCGAAAGCTGTACCCTCTACGCTCCACCAGAAAGTCAAGTTCATAGTGGGTGACAAACTGGTGACTGTACAAGCTGAAGATGACATACTCATCAGCAAACCATCCACCATACCTTACGTGGATGCAGCGGAGGAAGCTTTAGAAACCGCCTTCCAAGCATTGGAAATCGCCAATGTCGAAACGTTTCCCCGAGAAATGAAGAAGGTAGCCTCCATGCTCACCAAGAACGGATACTTGCCAGGACAAGGATTAGGCAAGGACTCCCAAGGAATCCCGGAGCTACCCATTATCAAGGATAATTCGGGGAAACAAGGGTTAGGATACAACCCTTATAAAGATCAAAGGACGAAGAGAAACCAAGATCCTTCTCGACGTTCTTTAAGCCAGATCTTTAGGAAGGCTGCTTCACAAACGTCAAGGCCAGCTGTCGTCATCAAGTGTCCTTTTCCTTCTAATAGGGATGTCTAAATTCAGTGACTATTAGAGATCACTCCTCGGGGACAGCCCGACCCCCGAGCCTCGATAGGGCACATGTTTCCATTATGATTATAATAAAATCATTCTTCATTACTTCTTTATTGCTTCTTTTCTTGCTCGCAATAAAATTCTAGACCACATTATTTTAACCCTGTTTGAATAAGCATAAATGAGGTTAAAATCATCTTGATAACAATAAACCCGCATCATTTTTATGTGGAAATGTGCATGACAGCTTGGAGCACCTTTTCTTGGCATCAATAAGTGCCATCATGGATAAAAGAAATCCTAAAGATAATAAGCTCGGCAGGAAACCCAAAAAGGGGGCTGCGTAAAAATAAGAGCAAAAGACCCGCTAGGAATCCCACAAAAGGGTGACCTAGACAAAAGTTAGGGTTACAAAATGAAGACAAAAACCCGCTAGGAATCCCACGAAAAGGGTGACCTAGGCAAAAGTTAGGGTTACAAAATGAACAAAAACAAAAGCCCGCTAAGACATCACAAATGGGTGTTTTAGGCAAAAGTAAGAGCCATCAAAAAAGGAAAAAACAGAATAAATCCATGATGGTACCATCAATTGAATTCAACAAAGGGGCTCAAGAAAAGCTATCCAAGTTGTCAAAGCACAATCATTAATAACAAAGATGTGCTTAACCTCATAAGTGTTTAAACAAACAAACCTAAACACAATAAGCCTACCTTGGCCAAACATTCTTACAAAATCCATTTTTCAAAAATAAAATAATCCTCTCTAAAACACAAACTTTTGAAAATATATCCTTTCCTTCTTTTCTCTCTTGTCCCAACGATTTTTGAATAATCTAGTGGAAACATGGAGATATAGTGGTCAATAGGAGGGTTGACACATCTTCTAAAGAAAGGGAAGAATCATTTGGTTGATGACACCAAAATCAAATATGCATCATTCCTCGGTAACAGAAATCGGCAGAGCACAGTCCGTCTGGAGGAATGGCAAAATCCAAACACAAAAACGCATCGGTTAATTCTTTTGAAAAAAAGAATCAAATAGAATTAGGTGCATCATACTGCATACATGCATACAGATGATAGGTGTAATGGAAGATCACTTATTCTCTGTTTATTGAAAAAACAAAAAAATAAAAAATATAAACTTCAGAAAAACAATACGCCCGTATCATGTTCAGTACGCCCGTACCAAAATTAGGGTTATGAACAAATTTTCAATACAATACGGGCATACTGAAATGAATAACGGCCGTATCGGCAATAACAGAAATCCTCCCTCACGTCGATGACAAAATTCCTCCAAGAAGAAGAGGATAGGGGGAGCCATTCATTTTTTCTAAAAAACAACAAATTAATAAAATAATTAAACTTGCATTTTGTGCATCGCGCACATTAATTGCACATTCAAAGACCTCATCATGAGGCAATTGCATAAAAATAGAAAAAATAGAAAATTGCTTGTGTATGACAGCAGCAAACAAAATGCAAAGATTCAGAAAATCAACAGCGTCATACAAAATAACTGAGCCTGGAGAGGCTTGCCGAAAGAATACTCTCAAAATAACTGAGCCTGGAGAGGCTTGCCGAAAGAATACTCTCAAAATAACTGAGCCTGGAGAGGCTTGCCGAAAGAATACTCTCAAAATAACTGAGCCTGGAGAGGCTTGCCGAAAGAATACTCTCAGAATAACTGAGCCTGGAGAGGCTTGCCGAAAGAATACTCTCAAAATAACTGAGCCTGGAGAGGCTTGCCGAAAGAATACTCTCAAAATAACTGAGCCTGGAGAGGCTCGCCGAAATAATACTCTTTCAAAATAATTGAGCCTGGAGAGGCTCGCCGAAATAATACTCTCTCAGAATAACTGAGACATTTCTGTACAGCAAAAGCCAAAAACATAAAAAAGGCAAAATACAGAAAAAGCCAAATCAAAAGAAAAGGCAAAATACAGAAAAAGCCGAAAATAAAAAAGGCAAGGATACAGAAAATCCAACAAACAGTTTGTACAGAATAACTGAGCCTGGAGAGGCTTACCAAAATACTCCTCATCCCCCAACTGTACAGAGTAAATGAGCCTGGAGAGGCTCGCAGAAATAATACTCCCCAGAGAAAACCTCAACTCAAGCTCATGGAACGAATCCCCAGCAAGAGCTATCAAAGCAAAATCAACGCAATCCCCAATGGAAGTGCGATCATCCAAACAGTATATACAAGTCAAAGGACTTAACACTTCCTTAGTGGAAGATAGCTCTCCGACTCAAAGCGCTGAGTGAGGCTAAGCCTGCAGAGGCTTCCTAAATAATACTCTGGGATACATAAGATCCCTCATTCCCCAATCGCCTACTCAGAGGCATCCCTGCAAAAGGAGAAAAAATCAAAAAATATCAATAAATATTTCCCAAGCGGAATTCGGCATTCAGCCAATCATCAAACATCAAGATAATTCGCCTACTCAGAGGCATCCCTGCAAAAGGAGAAAAATCAAAAAAAACATCAATAACTATTCCCCAAGCGGAATTTGGCACTCAGCCGAACACTGAACTCCAATTCCTCAGTCGCCTACATAAGAGGCACTCCTTCAAAAGGAAAAATCATAAAAAGATCAATAATCATTCCCCAAGCGGAATCCGGCTCTCAGCCTATCATTGAATATCAAGATGATCTGCCTAACAGAAGAGGCCAATCACAACCAATGACAAAATCCCCTGGCGGATAACAGCCTACACAGAGGCAACAAAATCCAAAAATTAAAAAGAGTTACCCGAATAAGGATAACCGGGATACTCCACCAACGTCAAAAGGACGTCAGCCAAACATAAGGCATCGCTCAACTCAGAGAGAAAGAGCATCTGTGTCTATACCCCAAGGAGTCAGAAATTCCCCAAGGGTACCAACAATGCAATGCAAGTTGGGGCACAGGAACCTGTGAATGACTGCACATCCCCTAGATGGATCCCTGCGTTATCCAGCCCTCAGTGGCACAAAATCAAAAAAACAACCGTCGAAGCAGCATCGTGGACTGTGGAGACAAAATCATCACAAATCCCTGAAAAGGAGATATTCACACTACCCCGTCGTCACAAACACGGAGGTACACAGCTTCCGGCTCGAGCAATGAGCGAAGCTATCTCTGGAAAGGAGGCACTCACTGCTTACCGTCGTCACAAAGGTACTTAGCTTCCGGCTCGAACAAAGAGTGAAGCTAAGCCTGGAGAGGCGGTACTCACAGCTTCCAGCTTGGGCAGCAAGCAAAGCAAAGCCTGGAGAGGCGAAACTCACACTGCTCACCGTCGTCACAAAGGTGCTTAGTTTCCGGCTCGAACAAAGAGCGAGACTAAGCCTGGAGAGGCGAAACTCACACTGCTCACCGTCGTCACAAAGGTGCTTAGTTTCCGGCTCGAACAAAGAGCGAGACTAAGCCTGGAGAGGCGAAACTCACACTGCTCACCGTCGTCACAAAGGTGCTTAGTTTCCGGCTCGAACAAAGAGCGAGACTAAGCCTGGAGAGGCGAAACTCACACTGCTACCGTTGTCACAAGGGTACTTAGCTTCCGGCTCGAACAAAGAGTGAAGCTAAGCCTGGAGAGGCGGTATTCACAGCTTCCAGCTTGGGCAGCAAGCAAAGCAAAACCTGGAGAGGCTACTCGACAATTTTCCACCGGAAGACACTACAAGTCAGAAGGTTGGCTTATTACCCGGACAATTGGGTCAACTCCTTTACTTGTCAATCGATGCACTAAAAAGACCGTTTGACTAAGTAAAGGGGGGGCAGCTGTAGACCCCTAAAATTGTCCGGGTCGGAAATAAAGCTTGAAGACTCTCGAAGACTGAAGGAAGATCAGCCAGAAGGACTCCTGGAAGGCCCTAGGAGGGTTCTCTGTAGGTCTAGAGGTCTTAGAATAGCTCAAAATAAGGAAGTGGAGGGAATGAAGCCCAATACGGCCGTACTGAACTTAATACGGCCGTATTGAAGCTTCAATACGGCCGCAGTGAACTCAATACGGCGTATTGAAGTTTCTGAAACTTCAATACGGCCGTACTGAAATCAATACGGCCGTATTGAAGCTTCAATACAGCCGTATTGAATTTAATACGGCCGTATTGAAATTTCTGAATTTCAATACGGCCGTATTGAACTCAATACGGCCGTATTGAAGTTCAAAAATTTCAATACGGCCGTATTGCTTCTGTAGGCCGTATTGCGCCTATTCCCTATAAATATGACGTCAATTGGACGTCATTCCACACTTTCACACTCAGTTTTGACTCCCTCCTTGAGTATTCTGGGGTTTTTGAGCAGTGTTCTGCCCTAGAAATCTCTCTGGGAGTCGATCCGACGAAGTTCTGGAATTCCGAGCACTTAGCTTGGAGATTCGAACCTAGTCGAAGGGAAATCCTCCGGATTCCCATAGTCAAAAGTTTTTAGGAAGGAGCGAGCGAGCTTGTAGAGCGAGGGAACGCCAAAAAGCTTCCCAGTTTTACTCAATATATAAAAGCACGCTTCAAGAGGTTTCTTCTTAAATCCTTCCTTTTACTGCTTTCTGTGTGCATATTTAAACTGACATCATGTAGATAGTTAATTTATAATCGCTTATAATAAATAGGGGTAATTTAGTAATTTTACGCTATTATTTTAGAAATAATCTGTCATAGGGAACCCGAAAGGGGCGCTGTGGGGTGCTAACACCTTCCCCACGCGTAACCGACTCCCTTACCCGACTCTGGTTGTAATGGCCAAAGTTGATTTATAAAATCAATTGCCTTATCCCTTTTTCCAATGTTTTGAGTAAAACATTGGTGGCGACTCCACGAACCCTCCTTTTGCGAAAACCACTAATCCATGGAGGGTCCCGCTTGGGATTAATATGGATTAGTGAGACTTTTAATAAATAAATTGGATAAGATCGACAAGGTCTCAGTTTGAGAACAAGTCGTTCTAATAATCCAATACATTTTCAAAACTAAAATAAAAGCGAGCTCGACCGTCTTCGCGACCGCCGAGGCCCGTTTGGGCCGGTGGCGACAAGCCCACGTCTCCCCTGCAAACACGAAAAAAAAAATATATAAAAGCAACTCAGAATTCGGTTCCCCGGGAACCGAATTCTGAGTTGAAAAAACAAAAAAAAATACATTTTGGTGCTCAAAATTCGGTTCCCCGGGAACCGAATTCTGAGCTTGAACAGTGAATAGTTCTATCTGTGTAAATAAACCTGCACAGTGGTTATTTGGATATTTTTTTTAAAAAAAAATAATATTTAGGTAAAAAATTCAATAACAACATCAAAATTTTAACTTAAACCTTCATACATATTACTCAACTTTTTCACCACTATTCCAAGTCCTATGGTATGAAGTTTATGAACCTATTTTACCTATAGAACCCAAAATAGTAATTAAACTAAGATAAAATTTCCTCTGCCCAAACAAGGGAAAAAGGACTATGTATGCTACTAATAGAGCGTGATAAAGGATGAGGTAGTATAGTAGTGGTATAAGCATTTACCCTAGACAAGAAAAAGTGTCCCTTAAATTTACAGAAACAGGTAGAGTTATGGAATGGTAATGGCAGATTGGCAGGGCCTAGGAGCATGAGGCGACAAAGATTGAGAGGATGAAGTCACGGTGTCCCCACCAATGACATGACACGGTCATTTCAGATTGCGTCACCCATGTGTCACTCCCAATCAACCTTAGTCAACCACCTTATTTTCGTAAACAAAACAAACAAATGAATCGTCTCCATGGTCCAACCATTCCGCGGCGCCGACAGGTTTGCATTATAACACTACGCGCAATTAACCCATCAAATGTCTTCTAAGTTCTAACCATAAAAAAATCCATCAAATGTCACATCGTCATATCTTAATGCAACTCATTCTTCTTCGATTAAGGGACTTCGCTGGTTTACACCTCACATTATTTTCATAGCCTCCAAGTTCATCTTCCTCTATCATTTTGTTCTTGTCGTCCTATCAGACATGTATTTATTAAGTAAGGTCCATAATTAAATCACCATTATTGTGCTAACCCAAGTTTTAAAAAACAAAAATTCTACACCATGTGGAATTGTTTGGATACACATTTATTTTACAAAAAGTTAAATAAGGGAAAGACACCTTCTATGTAAGATTAAAGTTAATTTTCATTTTTTTCAATTTTTTTAAAAGTATTACAAATTATTTATTCTTTTGTAACGCAAATTTGCATTAAAAAAGTATAAAATACAAGAAAAATGAAATTATAGTGAAAATAGGCACTCAAGTTCATCACTACTCAAAAGTTAAACCAACTATTTATTGTTTTGTATCGGTAAAATCCTAAATTAATATTTTTTTATAGAGGTGTCATAGTGAGTTAATTTACCTTACACAGATTAGTTCGTGACAGGTTAATACTTTAAATGAGTCAATCCTCATTTTTTGGTGAGTTAGAACAATTTCAATCTTACTCAACCTATCATAGATTAGTGGACTAGGTGGATCAGCTCACCAACTTTTTTTAAATAAAAAATTAATCAAATATTCTTATTTTTAATAAAAAATAATAAAGAGTTATGATTATTTTATAAAAAAAAATTAAATTTATCATTGATTTAAATGTAAATATAAAAAAATATTAATTAAATTTTTTAATAATAACTATAGAAAACATATAATATTTTTTATTTTTTAATTATAATAAGTTAAATAAATTAATCTAATTCACTTAAACATAGATTCATTTAATTCACAAGTTAAGTGAGTCAAATTAAAATTTAAGCCAAAATCAATATACATCTCTTTTTCTAACGATCTAATTCATAATACACCAGATTCATTCGATCAATCAGACTCATTTTTAAGGCCTCTCAACCATTTATTGGTTTGTATGTGTTGAAAATGGAATCTTAAATTAAGATTTCACGTGGGCCTGAATTTATTTTAAAAGGCAAAAGAAAATAATTATGATGTACTTGTTAAGGGTGAAGAATATATAATAAAGATAGAAATAAAATAATACGTAATAGTGCGTGCATGGTGATCATGACCATGACTTCGTAAGTGGCGCTTCCACGCACAAAGGCCATGGGAAAGGGAAATTACAAGAAAGAAGAATTAAGCCTTTATTTTGGTCCACTCTTGTTTTTCTCTTAATATCCATGGTGCAATGGTGCATTATTGAATCGTCTACGATACTACGTCACATATTCCCACTGATTTCAGAATCCACTTATCCAATCAACATAAAGCTATTGCTAGAAATGAATTGCAAACGTTTATAATTTAGATGCAATGATGGCATTAAACATCTATTTTTCTCTTTAGCTACTCATTTCATCTCCAATACCTACGACTACTAAAAATAATTAATCTCAAGTTAAGTTAGTGTTAAAACAAAGCACGTCATGTTGCTTGTCGTCTAAGGTATATCTTCCTAGTATATGCTCATTGTTTATCAAGCACTACCCCACTACTCTTGTTCATTACAATAACATTTTTCTTCGTAAACTCATAATATATATAAAGAGAAGAGATTCACCTTCATCTAAAATAAATTTATTTAAACTTATTTTATTAAATAATTAATGTTTTACATTGAATAAATAAAATTTATGTATAAATCAAGTATACAAATATTTAAAATTTTTAAAATTATTTGATATTCTATTTCTTTAATTAAAATTAACATATAAAATATTTTTATGATAATTCGTCAATTTGAATTAATGAAACAGAATATTAAATAATTTTAAAATTTATAAATTTGATTTTTACATCAAAAATTTTTAATTTAATAATTGAATTATTAAAATTTAATATAAAATATGAGTTATTAAAATTAATAAATTTAAATATATTTACTCCCCTATTATATATATATATATATAGAATTGAAGAAGGTTATAACACTACAACAAAAATTATTTTTAACAACAATTGTTTAATGGCAATAATTTAATTGCCGCTATTTAATTATATAATAAAAATATTAATAATGGCTAATATATAATAGTCACTAAAAGTGTATTTATATTACATTAAAGTTTACTATTAGCGACAATTATTTATTGAAAAAAATTAGTCTCACATCGATTAGAGATAAGATAATTAAATAGTATATAAGTGAGTAATAACTATCACCTTGTAAGTTGATTTATAGGGTTGAGTTAGACTCTTAATTCACTATAATAAATTAATATCAAATCACCCACTATTACCAAGTTCAATAGTGCTATAAAACAATTAGAGAGCAACTTTCACCTTATAAATCTCACATCTCTTAAGAGATAAGACAATTAAAAAAAATATATATATAGAAGACAACCCTCATCTTACAAATCTCACATCGACTAGAGATAAAAAAAAAGTATATAAGTTATGAATTTAGAAAAGAAAATTATAGGAATAAATTATTTAAAGTTTTACTAGCAAAAGATAAAAGTCACTAAATGGATGGAAAGGAGACAATTGAAAAAATAACTTTTAATAGCCTTTAAAATGGCTACTAAAATTGCCACTAAAAAAAATAAGTTTTCCCGATAATTTAGTAGGTCTTTACCAACATTTTATATAAATGCCGGTAATAGTATTAGCGATACTGGATACACCAGCCATTATCTAAATGCTGGTAAAAAAAATAATGACCATTTATATGGTCGCTAAAGAATAAATTAATTGTCACAAAAACCTAATTTTGGTGTAGTGTAATAACACTGGTGTAGCTTTTACTAAGTATTACACCGCTTAATAACTTTATATTAAATGTGAATTTTGTAAATCCAACCATTTGATTGAAAGTTTTTTACTCTTGAATCATATATACAAAATTTTTTAATAATCCAAAATGATTTGATACAAACATATAAAGTAATATGAAATTACAAAATTCACATTTAATATAAAATTATTGAAAATGTAATACATATAGTAAAAATTACATCGATATTATTATAACCCTCTTATATATATATATATATATATATATATATATATATATATATATATATATATATATATATATATATATATATATGAGGAGGGATCATTTTATTATAGGAATAAGTCTACCTAGACTTACTCCGTTCAATAACTCATATGTTCTACACCAAATTTCAACGATCTTACCGTTCAATTTAAAGTTCTTAATGTTTAGATCAAATATGCAAATTCTTAGAAAATTTGAAAATTATTTGATACTTCATTTAATTAATTCGAATCAATGTATACAAATTTTATGATTATCCATCAATTTGAATTAATGAAATAAAGTATCAAATAATTTTCAAATTTTTTAAAAATTTACAGATTTGATCTATGTATTGAGAACTTTAAATTGAATGGTTAGATCGTTGAAATTTAATGTAGAACATAAGTTATTAAACAGACTTATTCTTAGATTAAAAGAATCTCTCCTATATATATATATATATATATATATATGAAAAATGATAGAGCTTCTGAATGCATCCTCCGAAATTCATTAATATAATAATTTAAATTATAAAATATTAAATTAAGTAATTATTTTATAATAAATTTATTAAAAAATATTAATATTTTAATTGCACAGACAAAAATTTCGACTAACAATTCGGAGGCTGAATCATTACTCATAAAACAATGATACACTGTTTGAAAACGTAGTTCGAATCATGTTTCGAATATTAAAATAATAATATTTTTTAATAAATTTATTATAAAATAATTATTTTATAATAAATTTATTAAAAAACAATATTATTTTAATTGTTCGGAGAATGAATCGGAAAAAATTTCAGATCCTGTATTCATACTCTTGCTCTATATATATATATATATATGAGAGTATATTACGTGATTCCCTTCAAGTGAAGATGTAAAGCCACGTCAAACGTCAATCATGTTATGGTTCACCCGCTCAAGTACATCAGAAGTTAATTATATATCTTTCTTCGTCTTCACACGCTCAACACCAACATTGATGAGATCTATCTATCTTAGCAACGCACGTTCAGAAATAAATAAATAAATCAGCTCTTCAGCTTTCTTTTCGGAAATAAATAGTCATTTGGGCTATTACTATATTTAACAATACCAAAATCTGAACATTTTTCCCCTATGGTAATTTCAGCACTGTGTATTTAGATAAAATACCAGATTTAACATGGCACAAAGATTCTCATTCGGTATACTGATAAAGTTATACATTATTTATAAATGCAGGTAAAGAGTAATATATTTAAAAAGGATAAAATTTAAATACAATATTATAAATATAGTTGATATTATTTTTTAATCAAAATTATTCGTAATAAAATATTATATTAATTAAATATCAATACATATTACTAAAGTAAAATGATAATATTAATAAAAATAATAATAATAACAATATTATAAGTAATATATCTAAGTTCTATTTTTTATAAAAAAATTCCTTTCTTAATCTACCAAAACATATATTAAGGATAAAGTTGTAAGATTATTAATGACAGAAATAAACAATATTTTAGATGAGGTAGCTCTAACAATGATACCATAGTTTATTTTGAAAATGGTACTATTATTAGAGTCACATAAAAGAATATATATTGAGTAAGTTAAATAAAATGGTATCTTCAATGTTGACAAGCAAATTCTATAAAGGATAAAATGGTACCACATTTATTTTGTTGGAATGTAGACATCGTTAGACTCACCACATTCGAGGTATTGTCCACTTTGACACTCGTTGGATTGACATAATTTTAGTCTTGAAAAGATGTCTCAATTGGTTAAGGGAGGAGAGTGATTATAAACTACCCTCAAAATCGATTTCTAAGCAATATCAAACTTTTAGGTAGGGAAGTGGGTGGGTTGGGTTGAATTAGGTTTGAATAGATTTGTCACCTCACTTGATTAAATTTCAACAAGTTGGTTTTAGGTCGAGTTTGTGCATTTTTTTAAATCTAACTCAACCCAATCTAATCACGAACAGGTTGAGTTGGATCAACTGAATCAACATAATTAAATTTCTTTTTTTAATAAAATTTAAATATTTCAAAATAAATGTAAATTATTCGATATCTTGTTATAAAAATAATTTAATTAACCCATAAAACAACTAATAATATAAACTAAATTCCAAAAATATATTTGTTAATTTGTCACATTGTTATCAACTCAAACAATCAAAATTAATACAAAATAAATCTTAAAATAAATATGTTGTATTATTACAATGTTATACACCCCAAAAGCATAAAATTTGTTATTGAACAACAGTATTGTCTTGAACAAGTAATCACCTAAATACTAACTTATTACTATTGTTATTATATATAACCATGTCAAATCAAGTCACAAATCAAAGACACAAAATTTGTTACCTAACACGTACAATGTCAGATTTTGATTGAGTTGGGTTGGATTTGACTTGAACACAAAAAAAAAAAAATCTGTTCTAAACTCATTAAGTTGATTTGGGTTAGTTCGTGAGTTCGTGAGTTGGATTTGGCATGTTCTTCCATCTGGATGTATCCGGCGGCACGAGCATGGAGCATGGAGTGTAGGGCGACCTCAGGGTTGAGGTTGAAATCTGGATGGAGACGTTGGTGAACCGCTCCATGAATTTCCTTAATGACTCGTTCTTGCCCTGCCTAAGGTTGGCGAGGGCGGTAGACGTGATTTGGTGGGGCTGACTTGTCGCATATTGTGTTGTAAATTGCCTCATCAACGTCTCAAAGTTGTTGACCGATTCTGCTGGCAATTGAGTGTACTAGTTGAGTGTTGGGCCTTTCAGCGAGGTTGGGAAGACTCAACACATGTTGACATCGTCATTGATATACAAATTCATTTGTGTGACGTACGCATCAATGTGTTCTCCTGGGTCGGTTGACTCGTCATAATGATCGATGTTCAAAGGCTTCCAACCTGTGGGGAGAGGTGTCTCCATGATGTTGTCGACAAAAGATGGCGTCTGACATCCATCCGATGTTTGAGAGTTTGGGTGGGTGCATGGCTGATGCGTCATCTGTAGCGACGAAGGTGACTGATGTTCCTCCTCGTGGTGATTACTCTGCTGAGGAGGTTGGTGGGAGGGTTGTTGGTGAAGTTGGGCGCGGATGCGCTTGTTTTCTGCGCGTAGGGCCACTAAATTAGCTTGGTGTTGGGTCCACATGGCCTTAAGGGTTTCGGTGTTTTGTTGTTGAAATTGTTCAATTTGCTCAATCAATAGTAGAAGTGTTGCGTTTCCTTCCATCTTTGGCACGTTCTGATCGTCGTCGTCTATTACTCTTTATTGTGGCTTCGGTTAGAAACCATGAGGTTGGTTGAAGAAAGGGAATTTCTCTTCGGCCTCACGATGGGCGCCAAGATGTTCTCACTAGAGATTGGTCCAGAGTCGACATTTTCGATGAGATTGGTGAGTCTCCTCTACTTCGCAAGTTGGACACTCCAAGATGGGGGTGGTACCTGCAAAAGAGACTCCGGTGCTTAAGTTATTTTTTCGATAATGTGGATGTCTCTCGTATATATAATGCACGCATCTGGGTGGATTTAGGGTTATCATTGTTTACCGGTTCCGCGATTATTGCAGCGTGGTGATAAGATCATATCTTTATCTTTCCATTAGTAGTTGGTGAATACCGTGGCCTTTATGAGTTGATGTAATATTCCGATGTCCTCGTTTCTTGACCGAGCTTGGAAACTTGGCCATGACGAGTTCATTGCTCGGCCAGGTTGGTAAACTTTTGACCAAGCTTAACAACTTGATTAGGGACAAGTTCACTACTTGGTCAGGTCAGTACACATTTTATTTCTCACTTTTGTGTCTACCAAACACACAATAAGTGATTAAATATGTAAAATATTTGAAAAAACAAAGTAATAAAATATAAAAATTTAAGAGTTAAATAATAAAATTTTAAAAAGAAAATTAAAATAGTAGTGAGAAAGAAATTAAGTGTTTAATTAAAAAAGTATTGGGGAAAAGGGTAAGGTGGGAGCGAGGAAAAGGGTGACGCAAGGTGTAGTCATGACAGAGCATATGGCAGACACCACATTTACTTATTTAGCACCATCAACGGTTGAGCTTTGCGTTGGGGTCGCTCTTCCCTTTACATGCATCATGCGGATGGGGACCACACCCCACAAGCTCACTACCCCGTCTAATCCCCATTACACGTGGCACAATCTCATTCGCCTGCCACGCCTTCATTGCAGCCCAAAAGCTTCCTCCAAAGCCCACAAAAACTCCTCGCCCCAAGGAAACTAAAAGCTCCGCCACGTGTCACACCAGGAACGTCACCATGACGACCAAACTATACCTCTCTCCGATGATTATGTCACCACACTCGGACCCCATAACCTTCCACCTCATCCATCACACTGCCTTTATCATTTTTTTTAAAGAAAACCTTTATACACTCACTCAATATATCAATATATATATATATATATAAAAGAAAGATAAAAATACTGCCTAACTTTTTTAAAGTATAATATATTTATATTAATATGTATTTAATTATAACGAATATAGATAGAATGGAAAATTTTCATATTATTATTTATGATTAAAAATGTTTTTAGTACGTGTAAAATGCGTAAATTTTATTTTTCTTCTTGTAATTATTTTTTTTTATTTCTCCTTTAAAATTTGAAATTATTATTTTTGATTGTGTAATTTTTAGTCTAGTTCTTGTTAAATATTTTCCCCTTAATGCTTATTTTATGATAAGCAAATAATATTTGTCTTGATGATTTATAAAAACTTAAAAATATTACAATATCACATACAATTATAGGGTCATTTAATATGGTCATTTACCCAATTGTTAAATACATAATTAACCAATGGCATATAACAGTATGGACTAAAAAAATAATTACATCAAAATTTGAGGGATGAAAACAATTTCAGTGTTATTGAAAGTTTCACATTACTTAGAAGTAGAGACTAATAATAATTATCGAACACTCTTCCCTTTAACTTTTTGTCACGTTATTTATTAGAAACAACTACAATGACTCTACAAGCATTAAAGAGATAAATACTTCAAATTTAGTGATTTTTATGATTTTAGTGGACTTGAATCAGAACATTAATACTAGAAAATTTTTTTAGGTCACTCTTATCTTTTAATCTTGATTAATGAATTTGTTTCAATTTGTCAACAAGTGTCCCATTACTTTAAAAATTGATGTGAGTGTGTTGTGTCAAAGTAAATGATACTTTGAATGGGATGATCATAATAATGTCAAGTAGATTTGAAGTTAATTTTTTTTTTTCTTATAAGGACTAAAATCAAATTTCACTTATTTTATAGTGATTAAAAATATATTTAAATGTATTATTAAATTATAAAATATTTAATATATTAAAAAACATAAGATTTTATGTTATCAATTAATTAAAATTATGTATTTAGAAATTTTTTAATCCGTGGAAATGAGTTTCGGAAATTATTTTGAATAATTATCACGATCAAATGATAATATAAAAAATATAGTAATTATTTTAAAAATAATTAAAATAACTTTTAATTAATTAACATTTAATGCTAATAAAATAGTTTGTCCATATTCACGTTAAATAATCTAAAATCAGGTTAAAATATCATCTAACATAACTTTAGATAAATGTTTATATGTTAATTAGTTTCACTTTAAAGAATATATTTTGAGCCTAGAATTAGTATTTCAAGGGGCTGGTTGTGAGTTAAACTCCCTGATTTTTCAGAAGCAAACAATTAGATAAAATTATGTTGAATTTACCATAAAAGTAATTCTGAGTCTATTAATAATTTTTGTTAGAAGAATTCTTTTTGGAGAAAAAATAAGAAAGAAAATAAATAATTTTTTTCACAAGTTAAAATTAATTCATGCATAAATTAATTTGCATAACCTCTATTTTATTAACTTATTTAATTTTTGTTATTTATATATAAGTTAGTTTTAATTTAAAGATAAGTTTATTCATTTTTTCTTATTTTTTCCTATCTTAAAAGTGTTTGCAAAAAAATTTATCTAAACAAAAGATATTTGCTGCTTCGAAAATGATGGTAATCTAAACTCACCACCAATCCAAAGGTACACTTAATTTTGATTTGAAACATCTTTAGGCAACTTTTATTTTAAATAAGTAAAATGTATGGTATTACTACTTACATGTGAAATAAAAACAGGAAAAACGATATTTGTTTAGTAAATTATGCAATATTTTGTCTAACTAATAAAGAAAAAGGAGATAAATTTAAAATGTAATAGATGTTGTGATAGTATAATATAGTCACAAAAATAATATCGTAATTATATATTATAAATGTATTTATCAAAATATTTAAAGGGTTTATAAACTAGTTTAACAAAAAAATAAGTTTGTTTAATATATAAACTTATAAATTATAAATTATATGTAGCAATGACAACAAGAGGAATTGGGGACGAGTTTTGTTCTCTCCATCCTCATCTAGTAAAAGACGAGACAGGTTTGAATTCAGATTCAAGTTTTAAAAAATAATGTTTATATTTTTAAAACCCATCTCCATCTCCATAGAGTTTTGTTGAGTTTGAGTAGATCTATAGAAACCCATCATATTTTTTTTTAATTTTAATTTACTTATACATTTTAAATAAATTTAATTATAAATTAATAATTATATTATAATATAAATCATTAATTATATATATATATATATGAAAGAACTTATAAATAAAAAATTTAAGAATTAAATTACTTGTTTAATTAAATATATAATTTTAAGTTTGATATTTAATTGTTCTTATAATTTAAATTAATTAATTATTAAAATAATTAATATGTATTTTTATTATTTATAAAAACTAAAACTTAACTTTAATTATATATATATATATATATATATATATATATTTGCTGTAAAAAACTATAAAAAAGTTGCAATAGGGCAGTTATAGTGAATTACATATCCAAACTCGTCTTTAAACCCAATTTCTCACGTTGAAAAAAAAACTTGTACTCAAAATTGTACCTAGTCAAAGCAGATTTTTCCCACCAAAATCAAGTTGGAGTATTTATAGATGCAAGTTTAGTTGTCATGTCTACTTATATGCTCTTGACTTTTTTTTTCTAATTATTTTTCTTAAAAACTTTTTATCATTTGAATTTTTTTTGGGTGAATCTTTACCACTTTTAATTTAAAAAGTATTTTGCTATCTTATCATTGTATTACTTGTGACATCCCTCAATTTTGACATCTTAGCAGTTCCACGATACATCACACAATTTCTTGTTGGGCTATTAATCTACTTTTAGGGTTAACGATTTTCAACGTATTTTGTTTTCACTCGCACATTTTCTGAGAAACTTTTTAGAAGGTCATTCATCCCTAAATTACTCTAAGTCAAACACTATTAACTAAAGAGTTCTTGTGGAATAAGCTATCGAAAAGTAGATGCATCTTGTTGGTATAAGGATTACAAATTAATTCTTTTAAATCATCAACTATACAATTTCATACTTGTATAATCTTTGGATCCTTCTTATTCTGGTGTGCCCGAGCTGTTACAAGTCCACCTTGACATCTCAGCGACTCTACTTCACGACAGTTCACACGGTGATACTTCACATGGTGACACTTCACACAACTTCTCGTTAGTCAGAACCCTTCATCGGTCAAAACCCTTCGTGGGTAGCCCTTTTTGCTATGTTCGCCCGCTTTTTGGATCAATGACTGACCCCATAAACCAACACGAGACTTTTCAATGTACTTTGTTTTCACTCACACTCTTTCTGAGAAACTTCTTAGAAAGTCGTCCATCCCTAAATTACTCAAAGTCAAACATGGTTAATTGAAAAGTTCTTATGGGAATAAGCTACCAAAAAATAGATGTATCTTGTTATTGGTATAGATAATACAAATCAATTCTTTTAAGTCATTATCCACTATACAATCTCATACTTGTACAATCTCTAGATCCTTCTTATTTCGGTGTGTCCGAGCTATTACATTACTCTTATTATATATATATATATATATATATATATATATATATATATTTTATATTTATCAACTAACTTATAAACTAAGTTCAATAAACATTTTCACTTTAATCAAATAGTTTATAAGCTTTCAACTTTCCAAATCATAACTTATAGTTTACTTGGAGGAAAAAGACATTTCGTACTTTAAGTATTTTTAAAAGTAAAACAAACAAAAAAAACATAATAGTGTGGGCAATTATTTAGAGTTGCTTAATAGTGGTTACTAAAATTATATTTTTCTTAATAATGGGTATAATCATTCACAAATTATAGAAGAAAAAAAAATGGTTGCAGGAAGAATTATTTCCTTTTATATATTTATATAGATAAAATTTTAATTAATTTATAAATTTTTTAGCTAATTTATATGTTAATTTTATCCAATAAATCTTACATCTCCAAACACATCCAACATAAATTATATTTTATTACATTAATTCTACAAAATCAATTTGACTTAAATAAATTTTGCAAATTATTTTAAATATGCTCTCTAACACTCTATATAGCACATTTGAAATAATATGAGAAATGTCAGCAACACTCTTTCTAATACACTTTTTTTTAAATTGGTTGCAATTTATTAGAAATACTAAATTTAGTGGGTATATCATACTTAATGACTGTCTCTCCTAAATTTATATTCAATAAATTTTAACCATTGTTTGCACTCATCTTAAAAGATATACTCAATTTTGCTACTGCTTACTCAAATACATGTATTAAAATTAAACTTTACTCAATTGATAGGATTCTCAAGTTCAAATATTGGATATGCAATTGTGTTACTGTGTAGTGATTTTACTTAATTCGAACATGATTATTTTTGATAAATGATACTTTTAGTCTAAATAAAATTAAACTTTATTCACACATATATATTGAACTTTAAAAATGAACTATTAATATCCACATGCGCTCATGTATATACCATGATAAAAGGGAATAATGTTATAAAAAAAATATTCTAAAATGTATTCTATATCATATCCCATTTAGAATATTTCACATAACCAACTATTAGGATGAAAGAAAAGAATAGACAAAGATATGATTGTAAGAGTTTCTATTTTTTATTTCTTAATTTTGTGTAATAAAAAATATAAAATATTTAAGTATAGTAGAAATGTCAAAAATATAAATAATTTAATTTTTATTAAAAATTTATCTATTTAATTATATTATTGATAATATATATACTATTTTTATTATATGATATAATTAAATAAGTTAACTTATTAAGTTTTAATTTTTTTTATAAATTTAAACTTAATCTTTAAATAAATAAACACTTTTAAAAAACATAAATATAACTTTTTATTAAGTAGGTAATGTGAAACCAGATTTAAATTTTTTTATTAAATAAGTTTATTTTTTTACTTCACAGCATGGATTTTAACTTTTGGTTACGTC
Source organism: Cajanus cajan (assembly GCF_000230855.2). Classification (NCBI taxonomy): domain Eukaryota; kingdom Viridiplantae; phylum Streptophyta; class Magnoliopsida; order Fabales; family Fabaceae; genus Cajanus; species Cajanus cajan. The sequence goes on from NC_138525.1 coordinate 48,740,644, forward strand.
ACGGTTTAATCTTACCGTTCCACGTCCAAGTCAATGTGACGTCACCCCGTGGTTTGCAACCCATGTGATCGCTTCACGCTATTTCACCGGCAAATTTCCCCTATTTCCGAACCACCTTATTGCATGTCCCACGCGCCTCCTCGGCAATTCGTGTTCACTCAGCCCTCTTTTCCTCACAACATGATCTTTATGGGAAAAAAAAAAGAAATAAAAAGAAATTTGAAATGCGAATATATATCCACCCAAGTTGATGTTATATCATTTGCAACTTAACACTGAAAGTTAAGTGTGATATGCTGGCTATAATATGGTTGTACATGTATGTACTTGTAGTCAAATTACAAGAGTTGGTAGTATTTGAATGCATATAATAAGCAAAAGGAGATTCGAATGTTTTTCTCTAGTTGTATTATTAATTCCTCCTATTTGCATTTCTTTTCGACATCTCTCTAGTGTAGTTAATTTATAATAATTTTTTAAAGCATAAAAATTAGTTAAAGTAGTGAAGAGAATTTTTTCTTGAATGAATTAAAAAAAAAATGAAAAAATTGGCATTGGAAGCGCGAGTGGAGAAAAGGAAAGAAGAGTGGCAGTGGGTAAAGGCAAGAGAGTAAGGAGTTGAGACGAGGAAAGAAAGAAAGAAAGTTGTACAGAAGTAAAGTGACGTAAGCAAGCACGAAGAAAGTGTTAAATTTATTTAATTTGATTATAAATAAAAACTCTAACGCTTCCACCTCTCATTTCATTCTCTTCTTCCCTTGTTCTCAGTCTTTCCCTGTTCTCCCACCCACACGATGCAGGGCCTACACCGCTGCTCAAACGACGTCGTCCAACTAGACCTCTCCACCACCAACTCCTCCTCCACCTCCTCCTCCTCTTCCTCCCTCTCCATCGACGTGGACGAGTCCACCGAGGCCCGCATCACGCGCCTCATATCGGAGCACCCCGTCATCATCTTCACGCGCTCCTCCTGCTGCATGTGCCACGTCATGAAGAAGCTCCTCGCCACCATCGGCGTCAACCCCACCGTCATCGAATTGGACGACCATGAGATCGCCGCCCTCCCTCACCCCTCCCCCACTCCCGCCGTCTTCATCGGCGGCGCCTCCATCGGCGGCCTTGAGTCCCTCGTCGCCCTCCACGTCAGCGGCCACCTCGTCCCCAAGCTCGTCCAAGTCGGGGCTCTCTGGGTATAATATCATTAATAATTATAATTACTCTCTAATTATCACTTAGATATATCCAATTATTATCACTATTATTATTTACTTTCAGAAAACAAAAAAAAAAGAAGAAAAAACTTATTAATGGTATAATTTTAGGTCATCTCCTCTCTATGTCAAATCAATGAAATCTCAATTTTAATTTTAATTTCATTTTCAATTTTAATTTCATTTTCATTTACTTCTCTTGTCTTAATAATTTAGCGTTTCTATGAATGAGTGATGAAATGAATGGGTGCATAGAGACGGTGGAATCGATCTGAGAGTATGGTTTGATTAATTAAGATACTCGCCGGTTTTGAGTGACACGTGTTGGGCGAGAGCATCTGTGTTCAGTGAAGGTGAGAGCGACAAGGGTTTGGTTCGCTTCGATATGTTCATCTATTACTATTCACAGGATGCATCCTCCTTAGATTGGCTGCCATATTTCTCAATTATTATTATGCAATCAACTTCACCCATAATAATTTTTATCTAAGAAATTTTTAGTTTTTTTTTTAATCCTTTTTAACTAGTAAATAGAATTATTGTTAATCAATGAATAAATATTTTTTTTTATTAAAAACAATATTGATAACACATTTTCTTTTTGTAATTTAAGAAAAAAAAATAATCTCCATATAATATGAATAGTTTATGACTTTTTGCAACCGTATTGAAAGAGTAATAACTTAGACTTTAATCTTTCGGACTAAATTTACTACATCCTGGGAGGGATTTTTATGGCTGGTTTTATTGGGTGTGAGAATTGCTTCACGATCCATTAACAATGATAGGGACAATCATAGCCGTTCAAAAGAGTGATGATTTTTTTTTAGGGTTCTTGACTTTGTTGTCCCCTGTGGGGGTTAAGCCGTTAAGGAAGAAAGTTGGAAAGGGAGTTCTCAAAGTACTTTGGAAAAGATGATGAAGGTCATGAAAGAGATAAATTTTTTTAATCAAGAAATGCACGCACCTCCAATTATTATCAAGCAAATATAGTTTAAATTTGTCATGCCTAGATACTAACAAATACATGTTAGATCAACTTTAAATATATAAATAATATTTGTTATATAAAATTAAAATTAAAATTTAATTTATTTTTTATCATAACTTTTTATATAAGTATGATTTATAAGTTTATTTTATATTAACAAGATTAATAAATTTAATTTTAAATAAGTTAATAATATATTTTTAAATACGTATAATTTTTTTTTGTTTGATAAAAAATAATTTACTTTTATTATTATTATTAAATTTTTTTAAAAAATTAATGTGAAAGAATTATATATATCTATGAACATTATATATATTTATGAACATTCATGTACAACTCGTAATACAAATAATAAAAAATATAAATTATTTAAGTATAATAAAAATATATAAAGTTATTAATAATTTAAATTTTTATGTTATAAATTTATTTATATTATTAATAATATATATATATATTATTTTTTATTATATCATATAAATAAATAAATAAATTTTAATTTAAACCTTTTAAAATAAATATAGTTTTTAAAAAACTGAATTTGTTTTTTTATTAAATAAAATAAATTATACCAAATTTTATTTTATTAAATAAAATACATCATACCATAAATTTTTTATTTAAAGAATGATCTATTTTCATTTATATATATATATATATATATATATATATATATATATATATTAATATTGTCTTTACTTCCACGTCCTAAATACAATTTTCTTCTAATTTTCAAATATCTTTTCTTACTTTTTAATTAACTGGATTGTAAATATGCATTGAATTCAAAATTTCCCCCTTAACCTTGACAATTTTGTGAACTTCATAGAATCAAATCACTATGGTAGTGAAATACTGTCCTCTAAAAAGGAATTAATATAACCACTTTAAGCACAGTTCATTAGTTAATTATATATGCGGCTAAGAATCATTTATATAAAAGGAGATGGAATTGCAACCCCAGCTCCTGCCTCTTATTCTTCCTCCTTTCTTTGACTAGATTGGTATAAATTGCTTTCCCCCTTTTTTTTTTTTACAAAATTGATGGATAGTGACATTATTTTTATTTTCTTTTACTTTTACCAAAGTCCCACGCCAAGGTGGTAGAACCATCAACTGATTATAAAAAATTATCTTCCTTAGATTTGTTAATGTTGCATTCTGTGAAAAATGAAAAATAGTAACATATTGGAGTGGGGGCACTATTGCAGATATTTTAATAATTGTTATTGAATCTAGAATTCACAAAAGGTAAAAAGCCCAGATAGATTCAAAGCTAAAACAGGGTGCAAGGACAAACTTAAATTACTGTCATCTTGTCAAGAGACAGCATTGATGGGTGGTGTGTGATGGCATGCATGACTACATACTAAGGTCTCAATTCAATAGTCTAATTAAAGTATGAGCCACATGACCACCATCAGCATCAGCCAAGAATCAAAATACATATCAACTTTCAATGTTTACCCTTTAAACTAAACTCATGAACCTCAAATAGAAACAAAATTAAAAAGGTTTGCACTAAGTTGCAGTGCCATTGCTTTCTCCCTGTGCACACAGTACTATAAACAAAAGACACTTTATTTATGGCCAAAGCATCTTAGAAGCTGGAGTACAGCCAGAGAAAGATCTTGGTGCTTCTTACATATTTGTTAATCATATATGAGTATGTTTGTTGCACCAAAAAGTACTACAAAACAAATACTTTAAGGTAATTTAATATTCAAAATAATTGAAAAAAAATAGATTAATTAGGACGGTATTAGTTGCATGTATTTATATAGTATTGGACTGTCCAACAAAATATCGTATTTGAGTAAGTATAAATTTCAAATAAAATTCTACATCATCACTCTTTATTTTTATTTCCTCTATTATTAATAAATATAATAAATAAAATGATAGAGAAATAAATTTAAATTATAATTATTATACAAATTATTATACAAATTATTATACATGTATCATTACTCTTTACCTTTTTAAGAATTGTAAACTGTTTTATCAAATAGTCATTTATATTTTTTAGACTCAATATTCAAAAACTTATAAACCGTCTAATTAAAGTTTGATCAATAATTAGTTGACAGAAAAACACTAAACTAAAGTCAAAACTTAATTTTGTTGAATACAAAATCCATTTAATGTCACAATTCATACATTATGTCAAGGAACATTTAGAGTAAACTTGGGTGGTGGGCCCTAAGTCCAACATGACAATTTCTAAATCCTAGATTTAGTTAAGGTGGCATTTGTATCATATTTAGAAAAAGACAATAATGACTTAAGAACATTATGATTAAACAAATGTATAGCATATATATTTGGGCATATAATGTGTTAATTAAAATAAAATCATGTTTATTTTTACATTTATCCCTTGTTTGTTTAATGAAAAATAAGTGAAATTAAGGATATAAATAAAAAAGTAATATATTTTTATTATTTATTTAAGGAGAGAAATAAAAAAAAGGAAGGAAGTTATTTTAGCAGGATCCACTGGAGAACATTTCTCCCTCTATTTTTTAGTTTAACTTTTTCAAAAAATATGTTATAATACAAACAATATTTTAAGAAAAATATATTTTTTAACTATTATAAGAAAAATATGTTATATTTTAAAAATATATTTTTACCGATTATAATATAATGTATAAGTATTTTTTTTCTCTCTTTTTTCATTTAGAGTAAACTTGGGTGGTGGGCCCTAAGTCCAACATGACAATTTCTAAATCCTAGATTTAGTTAAGGTGGCATTTGTATCATATTTAGAAAAAGACAATAATGACTTAAGAACATTATGATTAAACAAATGTATAGCATATATATTTGGGCATATAATGTGTTAATTAAAATAAAATCATGTTTATTTTTACATTTATCCCTTGTTTGTTTAATGAAAAATAAGTGAAATTAAGGATATAAATAAAAAAGTAATACATTTTTATTATTTATTTAAGGAGAGAAATAAAAAAAAGGAAGGAAGTTATTTTAGCAGGATCCACTGGAGAACATTTCTCCCTCTATTTTTTAGTTTAACTTTTTCAAAAAATATGTTATAATACAAACAATATTTTAAGAAAAATATATTTTTTAACTATTATAAGAAAAATATGTTATATTTTAAAAATATATTTTTACCGATTATAATATAATGTATAAGTATTTTTTTTCTCTCTTTTTTCATTCATCCAAACAGGCGTGAGAAATTCCCTCGCTTCCTTCCATTTTATTTTTATTCATCCAAACAATGTAACCTTTTCATTTTATTTCTCTATTATTTCTATTTTTATTTCACTTCTTAATAATTTTTTCTTTTCTATTTCACTCATCTAAATAAAATGCAAGTATGAAACAATATTGAATTGCACGTTTTATCACATATTTTACAAGATTTTAGTTGCCCACCATATATAGTTCCACCACGAAACCAAACACACCCCAATAATCAATTCTTACACACTAAGTTACATATTATTGACTTCACTACTCTACTCTTAAATTCACACTGATCACTTCAAGAGTAACTAAGGAACATGTTCTCTAGCATTAACAACAGGTACATCAAACAAATAATAGGCAACAAATTAACATCTAAAGAGAAAAATAAAAAAAGAATTAAGGTGGGAAGGATCTTTTCCCATTTAGGGCAATGAGATAATTAAGGGCATGACCAAGAGTTATAATTCCACTTCCCATGTAGTGGGACCCAATTAGTTTTCCTTTAGGTTGGGAAAAGACGGCAATGTGACATCATCAACAACATCAACCACTGCAAGGAGAAAGAGTAGAATAGAGTAAGGTAGTGGAGGTTTCATTGTCCAAAATTTAAGGCTTTCTTTAATACAAAATCAGACCTCGCATGCATGCCATGCCATTGATTAACAACATTGGTGGGTCCCTTTTAGAATCTTTCAACCTAACATGAGAAGAATCTCCCAATGATTCTTTTTCCGCACAGAACAATGCATAATTGAAAAGAAAAATCTATGCATAAATAAGTAAACACAAATTTCGCATCTTAAACAATCAAAGTGGCACTCTCGCACGTCAAAATCACAACTACCTTAATGCTTGGGTTGGATTCGGCTTTTGCTCTTTCATCCCTTCTTAAAAGTTATGTAAAGCAAGTTTAAAGGTTTTTTAAGTCGCCATTAAGTCACTAATTCGAATCCAGTCAAATGAATTAATTAACTTAATAAGTCGTAAACTCGTTTTATTTTTCTACATCATGTGTATATTCCATTGGAGATAGTCATGTTGGAGCAAAATAAGATCACCATGACGACATAAGTCATAAAATCGTTTCATGTTTATTTCCTAATTATAAAATTCAAAACTCAAAACCAAGAAAAATTGTACTCCATGTAACTTGAGGGAGTATGGGTAACTTCAAAATATACTACTCTTTGACTCGATAAACTTGTTAGCACAAATATTTTAGTATTGATGATTCTTAATTAATAACAGATTTGGATCATTGTCTTGAAGTTAAAGTCACAATACGAAGTACTTTATCTCAAAAAGTGGGATAATTCGCATAGAAGAGAGTTGTACCTCCTAGTTATTTTTTAATAATATTACTTTTTCCATTTTCTTATAAGACCCAAATCAAAAGTATTGTTTGGTAATTTTTTATAAGAACAATTTCAAAATGTTTTTTTTTTGTATCAGTTATTTTAATAAAAATATTCTTGATTAAAATCATTGAGAGTAATTTTTAAAATATATAAATTTAAAATAAATTAACATTATCAATTAAGCAACTTGTCTTTTAAAAATGATGGAAGGAAATAATATTTTAAAAAAGTTTACTTCAACGTTCTTTTTAGATGAAAGAGTGTTAAACAAATTTAATTCTTAATTTCTATATTATATCATTAATGGTAAAACTTACATAATTAAATAAAAGTAGTGTTACTACAATCATTTATATATCTTAGTGTTTTATATAGAAAGGGAAGAGAGAAAGTGATTAAGTATTATAAAATTGTGGACTAAAACATAAAATATTATGGACCTACATCTTGGCAATATACAAGTCAACCATGGGCCTGCCCTGCACTTCAGCCACAGCCCACAGGTGGGCTACGTACGCACACCTCGGCCACATCTGACAAACGGGTAGATCATTCTTTTATTGGTGCTCCACTTTTCATATATATATATATATATATATATATATATATATATATATATATATATATATATATATATATATATATATATATATATATATATATATTTGTTTATTTATTTGCCCCAAGCCCCCAAGCATATTCTTCGATCGATAATCAGAGACTTTTTAAATTTCAATATACTACCAAGTTGACGTTTACTTCTTCTTATATGAAAGAGATTTATTTAGTTTAAGAGTAATTTTTAATAAAATTATTTTACTTAATAACTTATTATTTATATTAAATTTCAACAATCTAACTATTACATTAAAAGTTCTAAAATGAATAGTTCAAGTTTACTAACTTTTATAAAATTTGAATATTACTTAATATTTCATTATATTAATTCAAAATTTTTATTAAGAATTACTCTTAAAATAAGTGAATATTTTTTCATATTATACTATATATATATATATATATATATATTTTAATTCATAATTATAAAATTATGAAGCAATAGATAATAAAATTAGATATACCAGAATATGTAGAAGATATTTAATCCCTTTGGTTCTTGTGATGGAGTGGAGAAATTATATTTCACTATTTTGCTTTGATAAATCTTAATGAGACCACTACATATTTCAAAATATAGTGGTCTATCCGGAGATGGATATTTAGTTTGTTTTCTCTATAAACACTTTCTGTTATTGTTTGATAATCATTAATAAAAATGGCCTTTTAAAATATTACTAATTAAAAATATTTTTTTTATAAATTTAATGTTTTTATATTTATCAAATAGTTTTAATTTTCCAAACAGTATACAGTACTATAGCGGGATCAGATATAATTAATGTTCCAAAATTTACTTAATTTTTTTTGGATCCATCACTGTAGATAATAGTGTACCGTGATGAGGTAGAATTAATTTAGTGTTCATTGCAGTTATACTAGTCTTCACGAAGGAAGCAGCCCCATGATGGATCCAATTAATGCTCTTTCTAAATACTTTTTTATACATGGTCTAATCATCCCAATTCCACCTTCCAGGGCTAATAATAGATTACTAATATTAGTAATAATATGAGGGAAAACAAGACTACTACGATTAGCCAAATAGCTAGCAGAAGGGATAGAATAGAAAGGAGAGGATGGTTGCATCTTTGTAATATTGACGTGGATAAAAAAATATGAGAGAAAATATGTTTAGAATTTGTTTAGATACAAGTTAGAAATGTTTTTGAAAATTTCTCTATTAAAAAATGCTATTTATTTTCAATAGAAAAGTTTTAAAAAGATACTTCTAAATTTGTATTTAAATAAATTCTTGCAAAATCCTTCAAAGTCTTAAAAATCATGAAAATCTTACAAAATCTTTTAAAATTTGCAGGATTTTTTTTAACTAAAAAAGTCTTTTAAAATCCTAATCCAATATATCGCCTAACCCCTTAGTAACGAGGAAATTATAGTTGATTAGGTTATGTTTGACACTAATCTGTCCTTATATTTTTTAAATGTTGATAGGATCAATTTTTAAGATTCTAATTCGTCACTAAACTCAACGAATTTGGAATCTGTGTAGGTTAATACTGAATTGGAATTGTTCTAAACAAAATTGGTGAGTATGTATAATTCATTGATCTACAGAGACACATTACAATTCTTTCCTAAATAACAATAGACTGCAGAGTTCTTCCCATCATGGAGGGACCAATAAAGAAGGAAAAACAAAAAACAAGACACGTATACAAAAATCTTCTAATCCTTCTCATCTTAGGTATAGCTTATGTTTCCCTCCTGACCAATCTCAGCTTGCTTCATGCTCCAAGCGTTCAGATTTGAGATCACCACACTCTGGCTTCCATAGTTAAATACATAAAGATGGGCATCTTTGTCTATAGCCAATGATGGATAAACTCTACTTGTGATACAAACTCTCCCTTCATCGCCAAAACTCTCAATAATAGAGTGATCAATCTGAATAATGAGTACAAAATTATACATCAAATTAGCAAGTACATCATGAAACAAGGAGGACTTCACTTATTATTTGAAATAAACATACCAAGCTTCTTAGTGAAATTTCTTTGAGATTAGGATCTATGTCAAAGATGGTTCCATATGTAGTCTTGTCAAGGTCAAGCCTCAATGAGGACCTGAAAAATGTAGAAAAAAAATCTGTCTCAATAAAAAGTTACATGTGGAGGTTCAATACAGAGGAAAAGTGAAAATATATGAACAAAAAATTAAGTTGGGGGGAATGTTAGAAACTTAGAATTCAGAAGCAACCTGCTTTGATCACTGCACATGAGGGATACATATCTATTGGGTGCTCTATATATTTTGAAGAAGATTGCAGTGTGCTCTTTGAGATCCTCTGAAGCTAAAGCTAACAAACCAAATGGCCCTATTATGCCACTTCTTGATGCATATTCTTGGCTACAGAGTTGTTGGGGATCAACTCCATTGGGATCAAGAAACTCGGCATTTTCTAGTTCAGATAGCTCAAACATCACTTCTACGTCAGCCTTCAAAAGTTTAAATTTTAAAAAATTATTTAGCATTGATGTTGTACTTGGTCTCAAAATTTATCATTGGAGATATTATAGCATCAATTTACTTACCTGTGATGCGGTGACACCTGAGACTTCAAGATTTGATCCATGTACAAGTTTCTCTCCTGTAATGCTGATTTGCTTGTCACGTAGTTTTTCTACCTCTTCAATTGGCCATTGCACCAATCGCTTCCCACTTTTATCAAGCCAAACTTGTCTTGGAATTGACTACATTGCCAAACAACAAGGATATTTTATCAATATGATAAACTTTCACATAAGTGAACATCAGTATTTTAACACACTCCTTCTAATAGAAAACTACAAATCATGAGTGAGACTCTAAATAAGAGAGATTCACAAAATTTTGTATTTTCTAATAAAATTTAGTCAGAGAGAAGAGAGTTTAAAAGACTGTTAAAGATTTTATAGCTAACATTTCGCAAAGAATTAGACCTTATGGTATGATTCATATGAACATCGAAACATAAGGGATCTGAAATAACTAAAATACCTGTAGACCGGCCCATCCTTTCTCAATGTCATCTTGTGTGGTGTCAGATTCATTCACCCATCCCCACAATATCCTCTTGCTTTTGGCATAGTCAAAAAATGACTTGGAAGCATAGAATTTACCATAGTCATACCTCAAGTCTGAACTAGTTCCTGTAAACCTAACATCAGGAATAAAGTTTTCCTGATCAGAAACATATTTGCCAAGAAAATAGTAATCATGCTGTTTTCTTAGATAGCTTATCTTCAAGACATGTCTAACACTTGAATTTTGCACAGATGTGTCCACCCCATTTGTGCTGCCATTTATGAACACGGGAAAGAAGTCTGGACACTCACAAACTCCTGTATTATCTGATGCATAAAAGGGATTAGGATCAACTGTCCAATGAACAAAATCCTCACTTTGGTAGAGAATTGTCTTCCCTTCATCAACATTTTGAGCACCAATGACTACCCTCCATTTTCCATCCTCTCCCTGCCAAGCAGTTGAAGGGTCTCTGAAATTATCCACTTCAACTCCACTAGGAGGAGTCATGACAGGGTTCTGAGAGTGTTTCACCCATTCTCTTAAGAAGGGGTCTGATAGATTCCTTGGCATAGCTAAGTTCTGAACTTGGTGTTTTTTATCATCAATTCCTGTGTATAAAATAACAGGTTGTTCTTTCCCTGGGAGTATAGTGGCTGAGCCAGACCAACAACTATTAATGTCATAGGGCTCACTCGGTTCAATTGGATTATTCAGATGAATCCAATTGATGAGATCATAGGATACTGAGTGACCCCATACAATCCTGTCACCAAAGGTTGCTGCTTCAGGATTATGTTGGTAGAAAAGGTGGTAGACACCTTTGTAGTACATAGGTCCTGGGAGATTAAATATTGAATGTTTAGTCATGTTTGGATAAACTTTAAGAAGAATTTATACGAGAAAAAAATAAGAAGATAAAGTGAATTGAGTTTCTTCCATAAACTAAAATCAACTTATGCAACTTAACTTTTAGCGACACTGGATGACAGTTTCTATAAAATTTAAATGTATAAGTTAAATTTAGCTTAACTCAATTTTCCATCCTATTTTCTTCTTATATAATGTCTTGGACTAAGTTTATCCAAATAGGATCTTAATCGGTCAAAGAAAATTTTGATCAAAATTTCAAATGGAACAGAAAAATAATGAGAGTTTCTATTTTGTCTCATGTCATGGATGATGTGCTGGGAAGGTAATTATGTAAATAAATAACTGATAGTGATATAAATTCACGGGCTTACCATTTGGATCTGCATAATGAAGAACAATCCATTTCAAATTATTGTCAGCAGAAACATGTCAAATGATAAAAGAAAAGGATTAGATTTATCAGTGGTTTAACAAAAGAAATCAGTGGTTTAACAAAAGAAACAGAACAGAACAGATAAATAAGTTGACCTACGAAGTATTAATACTAAAATTAGATTCACAAAGCTTGGTGAGGTAACAATACCGTTCATCCAATTTTGTTGGGGCTGAAAGTGATAAGAAGTTCGGTAAAGTTGTTTTTCAGGTACCCTGAATTTGAATGTTTCAATTCCATTTCCACTGTGCAAAAGAAAAGCAAAAATCAACAATAATTGTAGCTCTGCAAAGATCTTCATGATGCAAGCATGAAGGGGAGAAGGGGAAGTTCCACAAGAGCGAGATGGCCTATAAGGTCGATCAAGGACTTGTATATATGCACAGTACATCACAAATTATTATATTCACAATTGATCTGTCACTCTGTGGAGAGAGACAAATCCAAAACCAATCAGATTTTAAATACACACCAGCTTGGATATATTCCAACCTGACATTATATGTGTCACTAGTTAAGTGTACGAGTCTTGAATTTCATATTCTCTATAAATTTGGTTTTTTTTTTTTTAAATGAATTTGATTAGAATGTATTTTCGGTGTAAAGATTTTTTTTATTGCATATCCTCATATACGATAAAATTGTTAATTTTCATAATCTTAAATTTTTTAGTATAGATCAAATTCTTCCTTAGAAGTAGTTATGTTCAAAATAGAAAATATCATCATAAATTCATTAAATTAAAATAAATTCACGTCAGTTGATTTACACGGTGGTTATAATAATAATTTTAAATATTATTTTTGGAATGATTTGTAATTGACTAATTTTACATAATGAAAATTAAAGCTTTATTAAATGTTTCACAAATTATTTTAAGCAGTGAAAAAACTGACTGAACTTCAACTTGAAAAGAACTTGGTATGATTGAACATAGCTGGGGTTTCTTTCCCAATTTGGAAACAAAGCAAGGCCTTTCCCCAGAGTGGGGGTACAATGGAGAGTGTTTTGTGTGAATGAGATTGCTTACAAACCCATATCAGACATGACGGGACAATCACAGGTGTTTCATGCATGCATGTGCTCATGTTATGGCAATGAGTGTGATGATTTTTTTTTAAGTGTAAAATGATGAAAATAAACTTAAAACTTAAAATCTTATATGTACTATTCAAATATATTATTATTAATCAAGACTGATTCAGGTAGAGAATCATTATGATTATCTTAGTAATGAAAGAGGTAAGATAATACATACATGATTTTAAATACGAATCTATTGTCTTACTATAGTTTTAATAGATAAAAAAAATGAAATTTAGCGATCATGCTTATTGAAATGAGTGATGATATGCTATATAACACCATGGTTAACAAGGAGTGAAAGGTGTAAATAGGTTTCAGGTGTGGTCGAAGCCTCCCTCAAAAGTGTGACTCATTATTTTAGAAAATTGTGTTAGGTTACGTACTGTCTCTCTATCTCTCTGTAGTGTGTTTTCATCTTATAATGTAACCAAACAGAATAAAAAGAAAGAAAAACCCTTCAAAAGAACTGAACTGGTATTTGTTTCACGTGAGTATTATGATGGCAGTTATAATGCTTGATTTGATTGTGAGAATAAGATTCTAATGATCCAAATATGTGAAATAATTAAAATAAACACATTTAAATCATTTAAAAACTGGAAGTTAAAGAACCAACTTTTAACCATCGTTGTTGTTGCTCGTTTGGTTCTGGTTTTTGAACCCTTGCTCTCAATACACGATGATGTTATATGTTGAAGATAAGAGTAGGTTCAGTGACCAAAAATAGAGATATACATCTAATTTATAGAACTCTAATCCATCAGAGTTTTTTGAACATTGAAATGTGCGGAAATCACAGTATCATACTTGCAAATCATTTGATAATGAGTTAATCAACATTAATAATGAACCACATGTAGAATATATTAACTGCTTAATAGAGGGAAAAAACCAGAAATATATATGCACACCGTGAAAATCGAAGGCACGTTGCAAACTGTTACTCCCATTTATCTCATTGTTGCAAAACTGTTAAATACAAAGTGTATATGCCAACATTGATGCCCCCATTTCATAATTTTATCATATAACTTTTGAAATAAATCATGATATGTGATTGTTTTTTCTAACATTAAATAGTTTTAATGAATAATATGTTTTAAAATTTTTGAAAGCAATTGATGTTACTTTTTAATTTAACAAAATAATATAAAAAGATTGATTAAGGGCATCTCCAATAGAAGCAATTTATTTGAGTTGCTTCATGCATTAAAAAATGAAAAAAGTGGTCCCTATTATGTCGTGTCAGCATTAAACAACTCAAACACAAATTTACTCCAATAGTAATAAACTTTAAGAAATTCAACTTTTAGAATTTTTTTTCTAATCATTTATGAACCAAATTTAAATTTTTATTAAAAAGGATAATTGTACTACAATAAAAGAAAATAAATTACGAGAAAAAATACACAATAAGTAGATATTAAAAATAAAATAAAGCAATAGTAAATACATAAACATTATACGAAATTAATTTTCATCATTATTATTTCTGAAACGTTCCCAAATATGTTCAATAAGATCTGATTGAAATCTGGTAAGGAACGGTTGCTTGAGGAAACAACTCTCTCTCTTTTTCAAGCAACTCATGTTACCACATCATAGTCTTCCAATGGTAAGAAACCAGGACTTGAGTTGCTTCATGAGACAAGCAACTCTCATTGGAGTTGCTCTAAGTTTTAAACTTTAATAACAATGCAGATAATCCAAAAAAAATTTAGATGTTAATCACAAATTATGACTTTTAAGTAAATTTTTATAACGTTAATAAAATTATGATACATGCTAAATTTTGATAAGACAACAATGTAAAAAATTCATTCTATCAATATTTAACTTAAAAACTTACTTCTCTTCCAAATTTTAAATGAAACAATGAAAGCTTAAATAACTTTTTTAATCCTCTTAATTTTTTTTCCTATTTTAGTTCTTATATTTTTTTATAGTTCATTTTAATCCTTAAAATCACTGTTTTAATTTCTATAAAGTTGTAATTTTTTTTGTATTAATTCCTCTTATATTTTAATGTTTTCATCTCAGTCTTTCTTTCTAAGAAACATATTAGGATTGTTTCATACTCTGTTAATTAGTGTTTAGGGTTAAGAGGAAAAGAGAGACTAAAACGAAATAAAGAAATTTACAGGAACCAGAACTGGAAAAAAAAAATTAGAAGACCAAAATAAAAACAACTCCATATTGTATGAACTAAATTGTTATTCAATTCAAGTCAACAAGTAACTAAACATTATAAGAATTTGGTGTCAAAACAAATTATAAGAATTTAAATTTATTCTACAGAGGATTGGCAATCAATGAGAGTGTTACACTGTTAATGGCTAAAATAAAGACTAAATTATAAATAGGTAAGTTTTGAAAACATTAAATTGAATAAAAAAATGCATTCAAGTATTCAATCCTATGTTCTCTTCCTTGGGTGTTATTTCTTTGTTGACTTCTTTTAATTTTTTTAGCAACAAATTGTTTGAGTGTTGTTATGAAGCATGATTTCGGAGTATTCAAAAGAGAGAAAATAATAAAACTGAAAGTTGAATTTTTATTAAAATAAATGTTTCCAACAATAAGTTGTGATGAAACATGATTTCATTTTTTTTTCATAGACATTGTTCATTTAGTATCCCAAAACTTTTGAATCTTGTCACATCTCCATTAACAACTTGAATAATCTCATACATGGAGCCACACTATGAAGTGCTCTTTGTTGTTGAACAACAAACTTAAGTTTGTAAATGGTGCCATTACGTTGATTCTAAAATAATCACACAGAATTACGCCATTAAACAGTATTTTTGCATTAGTGTATATTTATTGTTCTTACCGGAATTTGGTCGTAGAGGTGACCCGTCCAGTAAGATCGGTGAGCCTCCTTTGCTTGATGTATTGGTGCTCCAAGATGGGGGAGGTACCTGCAAAAGAGACTCCGATGCCAAAGTTAGGGTCTGTATGAATAATAGTCTCGTATATATAATGCACGTACCTTGAAGTGATTTAGGTTTGTCTTGGGCCTTGGGCCTGAGATAGGATATGTTGTGATATAATTAAATGAGGGAGCCCGTCTGGGGCGGGATCCCGGGTTTCAGTTGTGATTTGCTCAGATACCGGGCTGACACCGGATAACTAGTTGTCCGGGGTCGCCCCGCGTTGATAACCCGAGTTCGGAGCCCGGCTGCGAAGTACGGATAGTACACTAGCCCCCCGAGCTCCGAAGGCCGTAGGTCGAGGAGTTAAGACCGGGCTCGCTAGAGGGGAGTGGCTTTTCGCATACGTTATCTGAAGGTCTGCCATGTGTCACAGCTGTTCATTTCCCGGAAACGTGCGAGTGGAGCATTAAGGAAAATGACGGTTATGCAATGATGATTTGCAATTAATGTGTCGTCAGGCGTGCCCCCTTGGCCGACACGTGGCCTGGCCGTTTTGAATTTGGGGAGAGGTTTTTCTTTTTCTGGCGCCTCTTTCCCTTTTCTTTTTACTCTTTTTTCGTCCTTCGGCTTCTCGTGCACGCTTCATCTTCGTCTGTTCTCCATCTCTGTTTTCTCCGTCTTTCTTGTGCTTCTTTGAGTTTTCTTGTTCTCCTTGATGGTTGGTGGTCGTGGTGCCGGTTCTTCCGCCCCTGTTAGGGGCAAGGCACGTGGTAAAGCGGTGGTTACCGGAAGGGGCACCGTTGAGGGAAAAGAGATGCCTCCGCCTAGGGACTCGGAGTCGGGCATTCCTGGCTATGATTGGGTAAAATGCGAAATGGCCAAGGTCGCGAGCGTTTTCGATTCGACTTTGGAGGTTGATGCGCTCTGGGAGACGCATAGGATTTGTGACCCCTCTATCTCTCAAATGATCCGGTTGGAGCCCTGTCTGGCTGGTGAAGGTGTGTATATGAAGAGGTTTGCTGGTCCCCCCTCCTTTTATGTATATCAAAGTTTTTTTAGGGACCTGGGTGTCTGCCTTCCTTTTACGCAGTTCGAATGTGACTTTTTGAACTACGTTAATGCGGCTCCCAGTCAGCTGCATCCCAATAGTTGGGGCTTTTTGAGGGCGTTTCAGGTTTTATGCGCGGTTCTAGGGATGGAGGTGTCCCTTCGGGTTTTTCTTTTTTTTTCTACCAGTTGAAGGCGGGCGCTCCGCTGTATGGCGTCCTTTCTTTGAATGGGGGTAAGGATGGGGGTTTATTTACTCCTTACTCCCAATCTTATAAAAATTATAGGCAAGAGTTTTTCCGGGTTACCCTTGTTGATGTCGACCCTTTGGAGGACGAGGGGTTCTATTTTGGCGGGCTGCCGAGGTTCCCCTTCTATTGGTGTCCTAATCCGTCTGGGTTTCATGGGGTGGACCCGTTGCAGCTGACGCCTTCGGAGGCGGCCGCCGTCGAGGCTTTGAAGGTGCTTCCTCGTCCGCTAGACTACAAGCTCATCCTGTCGCTCGAGCGTTCGGCGCACAGGGAAAAGGGTTTGGAGGGTGAGTATCTGGTACTTATTTTACACGTTAGGATTTTGTGCTTGCTGACGTGCTTTGTCCTTCGCTTTCAGGTATTGTGGGAAAGGACTTGTGGCACGATTTGAAGCAACGCTATAATGTCGTTGAGCTTGAGGCTCCTGGGACCCAGGGGGAGGAGAAGGTCTCCCCCCTGAAGGTTAATCGGAAGAGGAAGAGGGTTCTGAGGGAGGTTGGGGGGACCTCTGCTTCTCGCGATATGGAGGAGGTTGTTGCCGGGGCTGCCGGCATTGAGGTGGCGGACTTGCCTGGGAGTCCTCTGCCTGAGAGGGGCGCTCGGGTGGTTTCCGAGGGGGCGACGACAGCTGCCGAGCCTCTCGTCCGTCCTGTCGAGGCGTCTACCCGGGCTCCTGAACGAGTGGCTGGGGTCGCTATGGTGAGCGCCTTGCTTGATTATTTGCTTTCTCTTTTTATGCTCTCTTTCTCGTCTTTCTGAGTTGGGATTGTTTATTGTAGGTGGAGGCTGTTGCCGAGTCAGCCTCCCGGGCTGCTGGTCAGGTCAGCCCGACTTCCGGGGTGGTGGCTCCGACCGTCGGACAGGTTGCCCCAGCTGTTGAGGTAAGCAGCGTGTGTTTGCGATCTTTTTATGCGCTATTCCCCGGGTTGTTTATTGTCTTGCGGGGCTTATGCCTTTTCCTATACTTCTTTTGCAGGCGGGCAGGACCACCGAGGTTCTGAAGGTTTCGAGGTCGACGGCAGCAGGGGTCGATGTCCCTAGGGCAGAGCCGGGGGCTTCTGCCTCTGCTTCGGCCGACCCTTGTGAGGAGGGTCCTAGTTCTGGGGTTCCGGCCTCTGCTCCGACGGTGAGGGGGCCTCCAAAACGTCCCTACCTTGCTTATCGCTACGCACAGGAAGGCGCTCCGATGCGATTGGAGCATTTGAGCGCGTCGGAGGAGATTGACTCCTTGTGGAGCGCTTCATTGACACCTGAGAAGTTTTTTCCTAGGGGGTCGCTGAGCGCGGCCGACCAGGCGATGCTCGAGTCCGCCGGGCCCATGGGGAGTTTTGATGCCGCTCAGATCTTCCTGCAGAGGGGCACGACCATTGTGGATCACTGGAAGCACAGGTGGTCCAGGCAGCATGAAGATCTGGCGAAGCTGAAAGGCCGAGTGCAGCCCCTGGTGGAGGAGAACAAAGTTTTGGCCGCCACCCTGGCTGAGGCGAAGATGCAGGGGGCTGAGCTCCAGGCGACCCGGGGGGATCTCGCCGAGGCCCGGAAGTCGTTGGAGGCCGCCTTGCGCTCTAATGAGGGTTATGCGAGCCAGGTTCGCTCCTTGGAAGAGGAGGTAGCATTTTTGAAGGGCGAGCTGGTATCCGTAACTGAGGAGCGTCTTCGTGACGAGATGGTTCTCAGTAGTAAGGAGGAAGAGGTGGCCGCCCAGAGGGTAAGTCTTTCGGCTTTGGAGGCCGAGAATGCGACGTTGAAGAGGAGACTTGAGGAAGTTGAGCGTTTTGTTGAGGTGGAACATAAGAGAGGTTTCCTCAAGGCTGCTCGTCAGGCTAGATTCCTCGCGCCGGGGTTCGACTTTTCTGGTATGCATTTGGAAAATGTTGTTCGCTTCGGGCGGTTAGTCTGGGAGGACGACGTCGAGGAGAGTTCTAGCGACAACGCCTCTGTATAGGATAATTTTGTTGTGTTTGTTTGGTTTATTGTTTATTTTTTTTTGTATTTGTATTCATGTGTGAATCATGACTTTTGTATATATGAGTTTTGCGCCTGTGCTTGGTTTGGGTTATTCTCGAGGTTTAGGGCACGCGTTCGGTGCCCATTGCATAGGTGTTGGTACTTTATTTTGAATTCGTTCTCGACTTCCGCTAATTGTAACAAGGTTCATTTTCGACCTCTAATGAGCGTGTCGGGGTTCGTTCTCAACCTCTGGTAATCATGGTGAGGTTCGTTTTCGACCTCTAATAAACGTAACGAGGTTCGTTTTCGACCTCTAATGGGCATGACGAGGTTCGTTCTCGACCTTTAGTAATGATGGTGAGGTTCGTTCTCGACCTCTAATAAGTGAGACGAGGTTCATTTTCGACCTCTAATAAACGTAACGAGGTTCGTTGCGACCTCTAATGGGCATGACGAGGTTAGCTTTCGACCTTTAGTAATGATGGTGAGGTTCGTTCTCGACCTCTAATAAGTGAAACGAGGTTCGTTTTCGATCTCTAATAAACGTAACGAGGTTCGTTTCGACCCCTAATGGGCATGACGAGGTTTGCTTTCGACCTTTAGTAATGATGGTGAGGTTCGTTGTCGACCTCTAATAAGTGAAACGAGGTTCGTTTTCGACCTCTAATAAATGTAACGAGGTTCGTTTCGACCTCTAATGGGCATGACGAGGTTCGCTTTCGACCTTTAGTAATGATGGTGAGGTTCGTTCTCGACCTCTAATAAGTGAAACGAGGTTCGTTTTCGACCTCTAATAAACGTAACGAGGTTCGTTTCGACCTCTAATGGGCATGACGAGGTTCGCTTTCGACCTTTAGTAATGATGGTGAGGTTCGCTCTCGACCTCTAATAAGTGAAACGAGGTTCGCTTTCGACCTCTAATAAACGTAACGAGGTTCGTTTCGACCTTTAGTAATGATGGTGAGGTTCGTTCTCAACCTCTAATAAATGAGACGAGGTTCGTTTTCGACCTCTAATAAGTGTGACGAGGTGACAAAAGTAAGAGAGTGGGAGTAAAAAAGAAGAGAAGGGGTGAGCCATTTTATTGACAAAAGATGTGTGCCTCGTTAAAAACCCTCTCAGTCAAAATCTGTTTTTTCTGAGGTGGGAAAAGAGTACACCGTTTATTTATACAAGACTTAACTAAAGTAAAACTTGAGATGCGTGACATTCCAAGTTCGCGGTACGGGCTTTCCGCTGAGCTCCTCTAGTCGGTAGGCTCCGTTTTCCAGGTCTTCTGCAACTCGGAATGGGCCGCCCCAAGTGGGTGCGAGCTTCCCGTCTGACATGTCTTTTCGTGCTTCGCCTAGTAGTCACTGTTGATATTTCCGTTGAAGTGCTTTTGTTATAATTGTAATTTAGTTTGATTCAATCAACGGTCTCAAACACGGCAAGTATACCGGCCGTTCAAGTAGTAAAAATATCGTATCCACAGGGATTAGAAGGTAATATAAGCATTTATTGACTATTCGTGACTAAAGAATAATTCCAATTTCATAGTTTGTGCAGTGAATTCAAAGTTGTGACTATTGGAATGAAAGCTGTAAATAAATATTTTTTTGTGAGTGGAAAAGGTAAGGAATGGTATTGTGGTATTGTGAGGTTGTGGGGGTCAGATTTCACCAAACGTAACACTAATGTATCCTTAATCTCTTGTTGAATTTATTGCTTAGTCAACCCAAGAGTTTACTCAAACCTAATCCCTTAGAGAAAGAGCCTAGGTGCGGATATTGAATATCAATCCCTTGAGTACCCAATATCTACACCCACATTACGGGCTAGGGTTTAAGACTACAAATGGGTCAAGCTCTATCCCTAGATACAATCACCACTAGGCATATGTTTCAGAACTAGTTTCAAAGGTTATTTTCCAATACCCATGGAACCTTAAATCATGCAAAGGGTGATCAATCCAAAGCAAGCATTACGAATAGAAACAAACACAACAAAGAATAAAACAACATGTATATATATCATTAAAACCGTAAAGATTACAATAGAGTACGTTGGTTACATCTAACCCCACAAAATGGGTGAAACCACTCACAACAATGAGGGCAAATACAAAATAGAGATTGAAGAGGAAGTGAAGAACCGAAGGAAAGATCCGCACACGGACGATCCCAAGCCCTGGGAATCCTTTTCGCAGCTCCTGGTGGCGCCCAATGTGAGAATGGAGAGAAAGATCCCCGAAAATGGCTTCAAATATGAGCCTGGGAGATCAGATTAGGGTTTCGCGCCCGGCGCACAATTCTTCACGCCCGGCGCAAGTTCTTCCAGAGAAGTCAAGCACTCTCTGTCTCAACACAAGCCCGGCGCAATTCTTTTTGTGCCCGGCTTAATTCCTTTTGCGCCCGGCTTAATTCCTTTTGCGCCCGGCGCAATATAACTGGCAGAGGTGAAATACTCTATTTTTGTCACGCCCAGCGCGGGTTATATTGAGCCCGGCGCAGAACCTCTTCTCTGCTCCTTAGCTTCTTAGGTTTCCAATCCTAAGAGTCTTCAATCCTCAAGTCACTAGCTCAATACCTGCACAAAAAATGAAGTGTATTAAGGTATTGTTAGCTGAATTTGGGTTAGTTATATCTGCACACAAAATGAACCAAAAAGAGAACAATTATATTGCAATGGTTCAAAGGATGAGTGGAATTTGTTCAATAAGTCTCATCCAAAAAGAGGTAAAATTGAGACTTAACAGTCGCCATACCAGGTCGCCCGCCCGGAAGGAGCGGGGTCTCACCCGGGAGTTGTATCGCCAGGAAGCTCGGAGCTTGCAGGCCTCTTCATGGATTTGGGCTTCGTATCTGAGCTCGTCCACCAAGTCGAGGTCGGCTGCCAGCTCTTGGGCGTTATGCTCGCTATTGAAGACTTGGCGTCGGTGGGACGCTTCTCCGACTTCAACTGGGATCATTGCGTCGGCTCTGTAAGTTAGCCTGTAAGGTGTTTCTTGTGTGGTTGACTGGGGGGTGCAGTGATATGCCTAGAGGATGCTGGGGAGCATGTCGGGCCACTGCCCTTTTGCGTTCCCAAGCCGTTTTTTAAGCTCTTAGAGGATGACCTTGTTGGCTGCTTCGGCCTGGCCGTTGGTTTGGGGGTGTTCCACTGAGGTTGGGAGATGCTTGATTCCGAGCTCTCAGAGGAAGTTCTCGAATTCTTCTGCGATGAACTGTCGTCCATTGTCGGTGATGATGGTGTGGGGGATCCCGAACCTGCAGACAATGTTCTTCCAGGTGAATTTTCGCACGTTCTCAGTGGTGATTTTGGCGAGTGGGCATGCCTCAATCCACTTGGTGAAATAGTCGATTGCCACTAGGAGGAATTTTAGCTGACCCTTCGCGGGGGGGAATGGCCCGAGGATGTCCATTCCCCACTGGGAGAAAGGCCATGCTGACATCATGTGGCGAAGGTCTTCGGGGGGTTATCGGTGTGCGTTGCCGAATTGTTGGCACTCTTTGCATTTTTGGATGTAATTTTGGCAATCCGACTTCAGAGTGGGCCAGTAGTATCCAGCTCGGAGTACCCTGGTTGCCATTGAGCGTGCTCCGAAATGCATTCCACATATCCCCTGATGGATTTCTCTGACGACGTAGGCTGCTTGAGACGTGGTCAAGCATTTGAGCAGTGGGGTGGAAATCCCTCGCTTGAATAATTCGTCATCTATGATGATGAACTTGGCTGATCTCATTCTCACCTTTCGTGCTTCGTCTTTGTCTTTGGGCAGGGTCCCCTCTTTCAAGTAGTTCCAGATGTTTGCCATCCACCCCAGTTTTTTATTGTTGCTGACATTGACGACCTTGTCGTCTAGGCTGGGTGAGTGCAGGGTTTCTTGGATGATGGTTCGTTGTTGACCGGGCCTTTTGGTACTGACGAGTTTTGATAGGAGGTCTACTCTGGCATTTTGCTCACGCGGTATGTGTTTTATGGAGAACTCGTCGAAAGACGAGATCTAGCGGGATGCGGTGTGAAAGTACCGTTGTAAGAGGATGTCTTTTGCCTGGTATGCCCCACTAAGCTGTTCCACCATGAGCTTCGAGTCGCTGTTGCAGTTCACTTTTCGGGCTCCGAGATCGCGGGCTAATCTCAATCCAGCGAGGAGCGCCTCGTACTCTGCCTGGTTATTGGTCACCTTGAAGCCAAACTTGAGGGATTGCTCCAGGTTGACTTGGTTTGGCCCTTCCAGAATGATGCCTGCACCCCC
The DNA here is from genome assembly GCF_000230855.2 of Cajanus cajan. NCBI lineage: Eukaryota > Viridiplantae > Streptophyta > Magnoliopsida > Fabales > Fabaceae > Cajanus > Cajanus cajan. The sequence continues at coordinate 48,763,827 of NC_138525.1, forward strand.
TCCTTTAGAGTTGGAGGACCCGTCAACATGTAAAGTCCATGCCTGGGGTTCCTCAGTAGCAGCTGGCGTGAGCTCGGCTACGAAGTCGGCTAAGCATTGGGCCTTCAGGGGTCCGCGACTTTCGTACTGGATGCCAAACTCAGACAGTTCTATCAACCAGGCGATCATGCACCCGGCGAGCTCAGGTTTTCGCAGGATTTGTTTGATGGGGTAGTCGATTTTGACTATCACCTGGTGGCTCTGGAAGTAAGGTCAGAGTCGTCGGGCTGCGGTGACGAGTGCCAACGCCAGCTTCTCGATCATTTGGTACCTCATTTCCGCGTCCTGGAGGACTCGGCTGATGAAGTAAATAGGCGTCTGTATCTTTTGGTGCTCTTGTACAATGACGGCGCTGATGGCGTTTTCTGCTACTACCAAGTAGAGGAGGAGGTCGGTGTTGTGATCCGGCCTCTGTAGGACTGGCGGAGTTGTGAGGAAGGTTTTGAAGCTTCGGAAAGCTTCTTCGCATTGGCCTGTCCATATGAATTTTTTTGGCTTTTTTAGTAGGGTGAATATTGGTCCCGCCTTCTCCGCGAGTTTGGGGATGAAGCGGGATAGTGAGACTAGCCGTTCGGCAAGGCGTTGAACCTCTTTCACCGTTTGCGGGCTTTGCATCTGTATGATGGCTTTGCACTTCTCGGGGTTGGCCTCGATTCCTCTGCTGGTGATCATGAAGCCGAGGAACCTACCTCCCTGGACGCCGAAGACACACTTCTCCGGGTTGAGGCACATGTTGTGCTTCCTGATTTGGGCGAACACCTCGGCGAGGTCGGCTGCGTGATTCGTTGCCGAGATGGTTTTAACTACCATGCCGTCGACATAAACTTCCATGTTTCTTACAATTTGTTGATGGAAGACCTTATCCATCAGCCGCTGGTAGGTTGCTCCCGCATTTTTGAGGCCGAAGGGCATCACCCGGTAGCAGTAGTTGGCGTGGTCAGTGATGAAAGACGTGTGCGCTTCATCAGGTGGGTACATCATTATCTGGTTGTACCCGGAGTAGGCGTCAAGGAAACTGAGGAGGGCATGTCCGGAGGCTCCGTCAACTAGCTTGTCGATGCTCGGCAAAGGATATGAGTCTTTGGGGCATGCTTTGTTTGGGTCGGTATAGTCGATGCACATGCGCCACTTCCCTGAGTTCTTTTTTACCAGGACCACGTTTGCCAGCCATGTGGTGTACCTGACCTCACGGATGAAGCCGACGTTGAGCAACTTCTGCGTTTCGACGACGATGGCCTCCCGCCTTTCGCCGCCGACCTTCTTCTTCCTCTTGGCTACTGGTTTTGCCTCCTTGTGTACTGCTAATTTGTCGTAGATGAAGTCGGCGGCTATGCCGGGCATGTCAGCGCTGGACCAGGCAAAGAGGTCGGCATTTTTGAGGATTTCCGCTTGGAGTTGCTGTCGCAGCTCTGGGGTTAACTGCCTGCTGATCTTTGTGGTTTGTCCGGGGAGTTTCCCGATTTGAAGGTCGTCAAGCTCATCAAAGGGGCTAGGTCGTTCTTCATGAGCGTCGGATCTTGGATCGAGATCGGTGATTTCTCCGTGGTCGGTGTGAGCCACGGCGGTAAGGTCGCTCTTGCGCTGCTCACCAAGTGGGGCGATTTCCAGGCTTTCTGCGTAGCATTGTCGCGCCATCTGCTGATTTGCTCTGATGGAGATAATCTCCCCGTTGTGTCTTGGGAATTTCATGGTGAGGTGCGGGGTGGACACCACTGCCCCAAGTTGATTTAGGGTTTGCCTGCCGATGATGACGTTGTAAGATGTGTCGGCTTCCACGAGTAGGTATCGAACCATGATCTGCCCTGAATCCGGAGGTGTTCCGAAAGTCGTCAGTAGGTCTACGTACCCCCGGGTGTGAATGCTTTTTCCTGCAAAACCGACTAGAGGTTCGGTATGGGGTTGTATCAAAGAGTGGGGGATGTCTAACCTGAGGAATGTTGGCCAATATAAAATATCAGTCGAGCTCCCTTGGTCGATCAGGGTCTTGCAAACCTCCCAGTTGGCTAGTGCCACCGCTATGACCATGGGATCGTCCTGATTTGGGCTGATCCCCGCATAGTCGTCCTTAGTGAAAGTGAGTGCCGGTGAGTTCCGGCGTAAGGCGGAGGTGGTGGGGTGTACGCGATTAACCTTGAGTAGGTGTTTTTTCCGGGCCGAGCTGCTGGCACCCCCTCCTGCGAAGCCTCCTGCAATCGTACCAATTATTCCCCGTAAGGGAGTTGATTCTGCCTCCTGGCTTACCTCACCTCGCAGTGCTCCGCCTGGGTTGAGCTGAGAGTCGGAGGGGTGGTCAGGGTGCCGCCGTCGGGGCTGAACGCGAATCTTTTTATTTTCCGCATTCAGGGTTGCTAGGTCGATTTTGTTGACCAATTTTCTTGGGGCTACATGGTCGCTACCCATGGTGGTTGAATGGCTTGCGTCGTCTGCTGCTCGTCTGGTGTGGCTCCTAGTAGAAACCATACGGGTGGCCGATGAGAGCTGTCTTGATCGGCCCCACGGTGGGCGCCAAATGTTCTTACCGGAATTTGGTCGTAGAGGTGACCCGTCCAGTAAGATCGGTGAGCCTCCTTTGCTTGATGTATTGGTGCTCCAAGATGGGGGAGGTATCTGCAAAAGAGACTCCGATGCCAAAGTTAGGGTTTGTATGAATAATAGTCTCGTATATAATGCACGTACCTTGAAGTGATTTAGGTGTGTCTTGGGCCTTGGGCCTGAGATAGGATATGTTGTGATATAATTAAATGAGGGAGCCCGTCTGGTGCGGGATCCCGGGTTTCAGTTGTGATTTGCTCAGACCGGGCTGACACCGGACAACTAGTTGTCCGGGGTCGCCCCGCGTTGATAACCCGAGTTCGGAGCCCGGCTGCGAAGTACGGATAGTACGTTTATATTTATTTATCTATTTTTCTTTTTTCATCGTTAGATAATGTATAATTATTAAGGTTTCTTTTAAAGATTTTTTTTTCTAAATCCAAATGAATTCCCATATCAATACAATAAATTTTTAAATTTTTAAATGTTAAATTAGGCTTTTGATTTCTCTATTTTAAAATAGAGATAATTAGTCATTCTAATTTTTAAAATACGAAATTTTAGTTCTTAAATCAAATTGATATTCGTTAATCATGAAGTTTTAACGGTTACTCATTCTTAAATTCTCTGATTTTTAGTAATATGACATCTAGACATAATTTTTTTTTAAAAAAATATTTATTAATAAAATAAATATCAATCACTTATTAAAAGAGATATAAATGAAGATCTTTTATATTCTATTTTTTAATGTTGATCACAATATGTCATATCAATAAATATCACATCATTTAAGTGATAATCAGTCATTGAACAATATCAAAATTTAAAGATCAACAAGTGATGGAGGAAGCCCATGGGCCAAGGGCCCAACTACTAGGGCTATGGTCAAGATGATTCAAGAAGAGTGGGCCCATGCTCAAGAAAAGCCCATCATACTTTTCAGTTGGGCTTTGACTCAAGCCCAAGTAGATTAGAAGTAGTGTAGGTTTGGGCCTTTGGGCTTGTATTGCATTTTGGGCCTTGTATTTCGGCCACTTAGACTAGGATTTTCATTTCATGGTCATGTGAATTTAGGGTTAATTTAGGTTTGCATGTGCATCTTCATTTGCATGTAATTAGTATAGCATTTGGTATGCATTTCGGCCATGTGCACACATGTACATGGTGTGACCGAAATGCAACTCAAATGGATACCAAATTACATCCAAATGAGTGCACATGGGGGGGGGGGTGACCAGTTGGCACCAAAATTTGAATATTTGAATTCAAATTTTGGCGCCTAAAGTTAAGTAAACCATAGCATGGTTTCACTTAACCTTAGGTTAACCCAACGTGCACCCTTAACCTAATTTTGCCTATAAATTCATCCTTGGCCGAGAATTGTACCACTTTTGGAATTAATTGAATGAGAATTCTACTCTTGAAATCTCTCCTCCGAAAGTCTCCCTTAGCCTAATCTCTACCCTACTTGAGATCCTCTCCTTGTAGAGTTAGGCATCATCACTTTCTATCCGAGATAGCTAGGTTATACTTGGCTACACTTGTTTCTTCTTGGAGCTTCCAATCCTTGCCATCCTTCCAAGGATCCGAGAAGAGGTTGAAGAGCATTCCTCGAGGTTTTCTTCAAGAAGAACCTCATCAAGTGGTATCTAGAGCTTCGGTCATCAAGAGATAAGTTTCTTGTCTTTTGATTGAATTGTTTGATCCATATGCAATAATTGTGTCTATGTCATTTTTGAGTTGATTCTTTCCTAGATCTAATTCTTGCCTAAAAATTGATGGATCTAGCTTTCGGATTGCTTGAATGATTCATATATGCTTCTTGTCTTAATTTCTTTCCATGAATCATGCTCCACAAATTATGCTTCTAGGAAAATTCAGCTTGTGAACTTTTTGTTTCCTTGAGTCTTACTTGAAAATTTTTGGTCATATGTGTTTTTTGAGTCTTTTAATTTTTGAATCCATGTCTAGTGTCATGTGTAGCTCTTTGATTGTTCTTAATTCCTAGCTATGCTTGTTTCACTCTTTTTGTATTAATTGTGTTTGATTTTTTCTTCTTCTGGATTTGGCCGAATCAATTTGGTTTAGTGTGCTCCATAATTTTGGTTTGATTTGAGTTCATAAACTACTATTAGATCATTAGTAGTTTTCTTAGTTTTTAGGTTTCCTTTGATACAAAGTGTCTTCAATATTTTTGTGCCTAATTCTGTGAGTGATTTTTGAATATCATTTTGGTTGCTGAAAATTTTGTTTGGAAAATTTGAAATTCAAATTTAGTGGCTAAAACCGTGGCATGTGAATAAAAAAGAAAAGCATGTGTAAAATTTCATTTCATTTTGACCTAATTTGAGTATCATTTACATTCAAATTTTGAAACCGGTTTTAGTGCTTTGAAAAAGAAGTGACCGAGAGTGCTTGTATTCAAAATTCAAAAGAAGAAAAAGGCATCTCCTAAATAAAAAAAAATATAGAACAAAAGTTCAAACGAAAATTCAAAAGAAATTTGATAAAAAAAAATATTCAAACCTAATTTTCAAGTTAAAAGCCAAAAAGGAGATTGTATTAACTTGATTTGTGCTTCTCGGTTTGCTATTGTGTAGTTTTAGTACCATACATTTTCAGCTTGCAAATTTTGAGTGTTTTTGATTTGTCATTCAAATTCTAGAACCTATCTAGGATTTTTCCTTCTTGAACTAGCCTAATCAATTCCTTTGTCCATCTAAATTGTCTATTAATCTATTCTACTCTTGTCTTGGTTATCTCTATCTTGTCTTGGTTGTTTGTACCTAACATTGGACTCAAAGTGTGACCTAGTTTTGACCTAGTCTATTTCAATAGAAACTAGTTCTACAAGGGTCATCAAAAGAGGACTAAGATAAGGAGGAGGAAAGGTGACAAATGAGATCTTCTCGGATTGGCTACCAAATCAAACACCAAACACTTCAAGTTGCTGGAAATTTTTTTGTGGCTGCTGCACCTTACCAAGCCGTGAAGATCCAGTGGAGAATTAATTCAAATTGTATTGATTTAAAAAAAAAAAGAGTATTAGTGACGGATTTAGAGACCAATTTTCCATCACTAATTTGAAAGTTTCATTACAAAAGTGGTCTCTAATTTCATCACTAATCTTGGTGGCTGTTTTGGTGTTCCATTGAAGCCACTTGTTTACTTTTCTGTCCAGCATTTATTTCATTTGTAATTGGCCATTTTTGGAGTGTCTTGGGAGTGTCTTTGGTACACAACCATCTCTCCTTAGGAACCCTAATTTTCGTTAGTCTTGGTGGAAGTGGTCCTTGATTGGTCTTTGGTACCTCTCAAGCTTTCACCTTAGGGATCCGTTTGATAGTTTTAAATTCTTGCAATTTCATTTGTTTTAGTTCATAGTTCGTCTAGCTTATTCAACACATCAAAATCACAAAAATATTTTCATTGAAAATATTTTAGGTGAGGATTAACTACAATGGGGATTAGTAATTTTTACTTGAAGAGGCTTGGTTATTAAGTGGCTCTTAGTAGCTCACCTCCCTCCAAAGTTCAATTTGTATACTTAGTCCTCCAAGTACTTAATCTTAACCTTTAAAAATTGCTTTCAAAAAGTCTTTATCAAACAAAATCTTTCACCTATAATGGAAGAATTTTCTACTCTTCATAGTGATAGTAATTCAAGTGACTACAATGACATTTCAAAGGTAGCACATGATTTAAGATCACTAAAGATTTGGAAAGAGCAAGAGGCTAAGTATAGACTTAAAGAAAAACTTGAAAGAGAGGCCCAACTTGCTCTTTTGGAAGAGGAAATTTGTTAAAGGAAAAAGAAGAAAAATTGCACAATAGACACCGAAGTAGATATAGCTCTCAAGTTCATAGTTCAACCATAGGAGAATCCATGCATGATGATAGCCTAGCCTTAGGTGATCATTTTCAACAACCTCCTAGAAGAGTTCATAGGACCCCCAAAGCTAGGGAATCTAGGGTAGATCTCCCTTATTTTCATGGCAAAGATGATGTGGAGGGGTACCTTGATTGGGAAATGAAGGTTGAACAAATATTCACTTGCCATCAAGTGAGTGAAGAAAGAAAAGTGTCTCTAGCCACCTTGAGCTTCCAAGGCCACGCCATGTATTGGTGGACATCCCTTGTTAGGGATAGGCGCCTCCATAATGACCCTCCAATTCAATATTGGAATGAGTTAAGGAGTGCTTTGAGAAGGAGACACATTCCCTCATACTACACTAGGGAGCTTATCAATAAGCTCCAAAGACTCCATCAAAAGAACATGACTGTTGAAGAATATAGACAAACCATGGAGTTATATTTGATGAGGGCTGGCATTAGAGAGGAAGAGGACATTACCATTGCTAGATTTTTGAGTGGTCTAACTTTTGAAATAAGAGATAAGGTTGAGCTTTTACCTTATAGAGATTTGAATGACTTGGTTCAACTTTGCATCAAGGTTGAACAACAAAATTTGAGAAAAAATTTCAAAACAAGCTCATACTCATCTTCTTATTTAAAGAATGACTACAAGAGGGAGGGAAAAACTTTTGAGAAGAAAAATACTTTTGATTCCTCCAACAATCTAGACAAGGGTAAAACAAAAGAAGAAAAAGAAAAGAAAAATACCTCACACACTAGCACCAAATCTAGTGACATAAAGTGCTTGAAATGTCTTGGGAGAGGCCACATTGCTTCTCAATGTCCTAACAAAAAGGTCATGATACTAAGGGGCCAAGACATTTATAGTAGCCAAGATGAAGCTACTACTTCTCCATCTTCAAGTGAAGGTGAAGAAGAAGCAAGTGAGGGAGAGTCATGTGAGGTCACTTATCCTTACAATGGGGAGCTTCTTATGATGAGAAGGGTCCTCAATAACCAACCTAGTGATACACAAACTCAAAGAGAGAACATTTTTCACACAAGATGTAATATTTCCAACAAAGCTTGTTCTCTAATTGTGGATAGTGGATCTTGGTGCAATTTTTGTAGCACTAGGATGGTTGACAAGTTGGGCTTAACTACCACACCACATCCAAAACCTTATCAACTTCAATGACTCAATAATGATGGGGATATGGTGGTTAAACAACAAGTGAAAGTATAGTTTTCCATAGGGAACTATCAAGATAAAGTCAAATGTGATGTAGTTCCCATGGAGGCTTGTCATATTTTATTGGGTAGGCCATGGCAATTTGATAAAAAAAAACACCATGATGGCCTAACTAATAAAATAACTTTCACTCATAAGGGTAAGAAGTTTGTGCTTCATCCTCTATTACCTTCACAAGTGATAGAAGATCAAGCACAAATGAAGACCAAACGTGAGCAAGAAAAAGGAGAAGAAAATTAAAAAAGAAAAAAAAACTTCTAAAAATTAGGAATCAGGAGGATTCTAGAGCTTAGTGTTCCCTCTCTAGAGATAGTTCAAGAAGAGAAACTTGAAACAAAAACCTTACAAACGTCTCTCTTACTTGAACCATCTTCTTATATCCTCATGTGTAGAGGAACACTTACATGCACTGCCACAAAGTCTTTGGAAACTTCTCTACCTCTTGAGGTTAAAAACCTTTTGATTGAATTTGATGATGTATTTCCTAGTGAAGGCCCTATGGGACTTCCACCTTTTAGGGGAATAGAGCATCAAATAGATCTTGTGCCTAGGGCTAGTCTACCCAATAGACCAACCTATAGGACAAATCCTCAAGAAACCAAAGAGATAGAGAAACAAGTACAAGATTTGTTGGATAAGGGTTGGATTCAAAAGAGTCTAAGCCCTTGTGCTGTACCTGTTTTATTGGTGCCAAAAAAAGATGGAAAACGGAGGATGTGTTGTGACTGTAGGGCCATCAACAACATCACCATAAAATATAGGCACCCAATTCCTAGGCTTGATGACATGCTTGATGAGTTGCATGGGTCATCCATATTTTCCAAAATAGATCTTAAAAGTGGATATCACCAAATTAGAATCAAGGAAGGTGATGAGTGGAAAACTGTTTTTAAGACTAAGTTTGGATTATATGAATGGTTAGTAATGCCATTTGGGCTTACTAATGCACCTAGCACATTCATGAGGCTCATGAATCCTGCCCTTAGGGATTGCATTGGTAGATTTGTAGTTGTTTATTTTGATGACATCTTAATCTATAGCCAAAGTCTAAGTGATCATGTGGATCACCTAAGACAAGTCTTACTTGTTCTTAGAGACAATCACTTGTTTGCCAATGTAGACAAGTGCACTTTTTGTGTGGATAATGTTATATTCTTAAGGTTTGTGGTGAGTAAAAAAGGGGTTCATGTGGACCCCGAGAAAATCAAAGCCATTCAAGAGTGGCCTATTCCTACTAATGTGAGTGAAGTTAGGAGCTTCCATGGATTGACAAGCTTTTATAGGAGATTTGTTCTTAACTTCTCTACATTAGCTTCGCCTCTCAATGAGTTGGTGAAGAAGGATGTGGTCTTTCTGTGCACACTACAAGAAAATTCAAGATTATCTATGGAAAAATCCGTAGATAAACATGAAAATCCGTAGATAAGTATCAATTATCTACGGATTATCTACGAAAAAAAATCCGTAGATAATATGATTGTAGATAACGTTATCTACGGAATTTTCCGTAGATAACGTTATCTATGGAACATTATCTACAAAATTTTCCGTAGGTAACGTTATCTACGGAATTTTTCGTAGATAACTCACGAAAGTTGTTATTTACGGATTTAATCCGTCAATAACTTTCAGGAAATTTTTATTTAATTTTAATAAATTTATTAATGTAATAACCCTCATATTTGGCCTCTCAAGGATGCTATTTCATTACACTTCACTTTTCAACATATTTTGTCCTTATTGCACATTTTCTGGGAAACTTCCCAGAAGGTCACTCATCCCTATACTACTCCAGGTCAAGCACGCCTAACTGTGGAGTTCTGATGAGATAGGCTACAGAAAAGCTAATGCATGTTATCAATATAAGTAGTACAAATTAATTCATTTAAGTACAATCTCATACTTATACTATTTTTGGATCTCTCTCATTTTGGTATGTCCAGACCGCTATAAAAATATAAAAATATATATAATAATTATATTACCAATAATAATAATAATTATATTATATTTAATTAATATTTATTTATATATATACTTACTTGTATAATTAACAATCTACTTATTTGTATTTAAAATTAATATTATGATACAATTTAAATTAATTATTATAAATTTAAAAGTTTAAATAATAATTTATATATTTTAAAATGATAAGGGCTGAAATAACACTAGTGTAACTTTTACTAAGTATTACACCGCTCAATAATGTTATATGAAATGTGAATTTTGTAAATTCAACCATTAGATTTAAAGTTCATATCACTTTATATGTTTATATCAAATTTTGTTAAAATTGAACAACAACTTGAAGGTAATCAAAGTGTTCATATTTTAGTATATTTTGAAATGTATATATAACGTCAATTTTATTTTACAAGAATGAAGTATCAAATCATCTTAAATTAATATAAAATTTTATATATATGAGCTAAAAGTAGAAAACTTTTAATCTTACGGTTGAATTTATAAAATTCACATTTAATAAAAGTTACATTGATATTATTATAACCCTTCTCTTTTAAAATATTATTTTTATAAATTAAATTTTAACATTTTAAATAAATTATTAATAAAATTAATATATTTATTCATCTTCAATCTAAGATATAAAATTCAAAAAATGTATTTATTCTTGTTTTATTTTCTAATTATCAATTATTAATAAAATACTAATTTAAAATCTTATCTAATTATATCATAATATTTTCATATCAAATTTAAAACCATATATTAGTATATTATTTTTTTTAACATCAATTAATTTATAAAAATAAAAAATTTAAGATGACAATTTTTAATAATATTTATTTTAAAATATTATAATGAAAAATAAAATTTTAAAATATATTTTAATCATAAATAATTTTAAAATAATTTTAATCAAAAATATATTTTTTGGTCAATACGATAACTAAAAGTATTATGATAAATAATTAAATTAAAAAAATTAAATCTTATAATGATTATTTTTTTAATGATGCTAAATTAAATATTCTAATTATTTTACAATAAATTAAAATGAAAAGATAATAAAATATGTTAATTGATGTTTCAAATAAATTGTAACCTAAGAAATTTATTTACGAGTAAAGTTATCTACGAAAATTTCCGTAGATAACTTATCTACGGAATAATCCGTAGATAAGTTACCTACGAATATTTTCGTAGATAACTTATCTACAGAAAAATCCATAGATAAGTTATTTATGGAAATTTTCATAGATAATTTATCTACAGAAATTTCTGTAGATAACTTATCTAATGACAATTTTTAATAATATTTATTTTAAAATATTATAATGAATTAACTAAAATTTTAAAATATATTTTAATTAAAATAATTTTAAAATATATTTTAATCTAAAATATATTTTTTGGTCAATAAATTGACTAAAAATATTATAATAAATAATTAAATTAAAAAATTAAATATTATAATGATTATTTTTTTAATGATGCTGAATTAAATATTCTAATTATTTTACAATAAATTAAAATGAAAAGATAATAAAATATGTTAATTGATGTTTCAAATAAAATGTATTACCTACAGAATTTATCTACGGGTAAAGTTATCTATGGAAATTTTCGTAGATATCTTATCTACGGAAAAATTCGTAGATAAGTTACCTACGAAAAAATCCGTAGATAAGTTACCTACGGTGTTTTCTGTAGATAAGTTATCTACGGATTTTTTCGTAGATAACTTATCTACGGAAAAATTCGTAGATAACGTATCTAGAAAAATTTCCGTAGATAACTTATCTACGAAAATTTTCATAGATAACTTATCTAATGACAATTTTTAAAAATATTTATTTTAAAATATTATAATGAATTAACTTAAATTTTAAAATATATTTTAATCAAAAATATATTTTTTTAGTCAATACGGTGACTAAAAGTATTATAATAAATAATTAAATTTTAAAAAAATTAAATCTTATAATGATTATTTTTTTAATGATGCTAAATTAAATATTTTAATTATTTTACAATAAATTAAAATGAAACGATAATAAAATATGTTAACTGATATTTCAAATAAAATGTTTTACCTACGAAATTTATCTATTGGTGAAGTGATCTACGGAAATTTTCGTAGATAAATTATCTACGGAAAAATCCGTAGATAAGTTACCTACGGAAATTTTCGTAGATAACTAAACATTGTCTACGAGAATAATTTTCGTAGATAATATTCCGTAGATAACTAAAAATTATCTACGGAAAAAATTCCGTAGATAATATTCCGTAGATAACTAAACATTATCTATGGAAAAAATTTCGTAGATAATATTCCGTAGATAATAATAATTTTTCTTGTAGTGGCAAGAAAAACATAACTTAGCATTTCAAGAACTTAAGCAAAAACTCACTCAGGCACCTGTTCTAGCTCTCCCTGATTTTAGCAAAACCTTTGAGCTATAATGTGATGCTTCAGGTCTTGGCATAGGAGCTGTGTTGTTACAAGGTGGCCATCCCATAGCATATTTCAGTGAAAAACTTCATGGGGTTGCCTTGAACTACCCTACCTATGACAAGGAGTTGTATGCTTTAGTTCGAGCCCTTCAAACTCGGAAACATTATCTTGTGACCAAGGAATTTGTTACTCATAGTGATCATGAATCACTTAAATACTTGAAGGGTCAACATAAATTAATTAAGAGGCATGTAAAATGGGTTGAGTACCTTGAGCAATTTCCTTATGTCATCAAGTATAAGAAAGACTCTACAAATGTAGTAGCTGATACTTTATCAAGAAGACACGTGTTGTTGAACATCCTAGGTTCTCAAATACTAGGGTTTGATGACATAAATGAATTGTATGAGAAAGACCTTGATTTTGCTAACTTTTATTCTTTATGTATTCAAAAACCTTATCAAGGTTACTATATTTCTGAGGGGTTTCTTTTTAAAGAAAATAAACTTTGTATTCCCCAAGGATCTATTAGGAAACTCTTGGTAAATGAGAGCCATGAGGGTGGGCTCATGGGGCATTTTGGGATTGAGAAGACTCTTTTACTTTTGAAAGAGAAATTCTTTTGGCCTCATATGAAAAGAGATGTTCAAAGATTTTGTAGTAGTTGTATAGCTTGTCTTCAAGCTAAATCTACTACAAAACCTCATGGACTATACACTCCCTTGCCTATATCCAAGGCTCCTTGGGTAGACATTTCCATGGATTTTATCCTTGGTTTGCCAAGAACCCAAAGAGGCAAGGATTCCATCTTTGTGGTTGTGGACCGTTTTAGTAAAATGGCACACTTTATTCCATGCCACAAAGTGGATGATGCAAGTAGTGTGGCTAAATTATTCTTTCAAGAGACAGTGAGACTACATGGGTTACCTAAGACTATAGTCTCCGATAGAGATGTTAAGTTCCTTAGCCATTTTTGGAAAACTTTATGGGCAAGGCTAGGAACTAAATTTCTATTTTCTACCACATGTCATCCCCAAACTGATGGGCAAATTGAGGTAGTTAATAGGTCTCTTGGGACTATGTTGAGGGCAATCCTCAAAGGCAATAAAAAGTCATGGGATGACTATCTCCCTCATGTGGAGTTTGCCTACAATAGGGTGGTCTATAAAACCACCAACATGTCTCCTTTTGAGATTGTTTATGGTTTCAATCCTCTCACTCCTTTAGATTTATTACCCCTTCCCGATGTTGCTTCTTTTTGTAGACACCCAATTTCGTCCGGGAGGCACAAAACAACAAGATAGGACGTCAAGGGTCCAAAAGCCCAAATTAGCCATTTTAAGTGGCCCGGAACGGGCCGTTCCCAAGTCTGGAACGGGCCATTCTTGAATTGGAACGGGGCGTTCCAAGGCTCCTAAAAAGCCTATAATTTGTAAACTGGTACGGGACGTTCAAACTGGAACGGACTGTTCCAGTCTCCTACAAGTGGGCTTAATTTGTACCCCCAGAACGGGCCATTCTGAAACTAGAACGGGCCGTTCTGGTTCCCCAGAACGGGACGTTCCAGGGTCCAAATTAACACAGAACGGCCATATCCAGAACGGCCGTTCCGATTTTGGAACGGGCCGTTCTGGACCCCTTCTAAAGTCTATAAATAGACAACTGGGGCTCATTTCTCCGGACTCCAAATTTCGTCCAGACTCTCTAGAGCTCGAAATTTCTCTCTTTTTCTCTCATTTTCTCTCTCTTGTATTTCTTGAGATTTTGTGAGACATTGTAGTGTGAAAGGTTGCCACAAAGCACCTAAAATCTCCATAGTTGAAGATCTAATAAAGCTTGTTACGAGGTATTATTCATCAATCCCTTGTTCTATTTTTTCTTCTTTTATTTTAATTATTGCTATCATAAACACAATTATGTAAATTTCTTAGGGTTCAACCGTGTAATTTAATTTTCATGTAAATAATCATTAATAAAGGGGATTAAATATTTTAATTATTAATTCTTATTATGTTATCTTCATCATAGGGTACCGATTTAGGGCGTTGTAAGGGTGCTTAATACCTTCCCTACACGTAACCGACCCCCGAACCCAATTCTGGTTATCAAGACCATTATTGGACTTTTAAAAACCTCTTCTTTTTCCAATGTTTTGAGTAAAACATTGGTGGCGACTCCATGAACCTATTTTCAAAACCATTAATTAAGGATTAGTCTGGTGTCCGGGGATTCCTTAATTGATGAGACTTTTAAAAAGATGTCTAAACCATAGGTCGCGAGATCGGAAATTTTCGGGTTGCGACACTTTTATCCATAAAGAAGGCACATCTAGGGCTGAATTTGTCAAAAACTTGCATGAGAGGGTTAGGAATCATATTCAATCCCAAACAGAAAAATATGCAAAATACAATAACAAGGGTAGAAAGGAAGTTGTCTTCAATGAAGGTGACTGGGTTTGGCTTCACCTTAGGAAGGATAGGTTTCCTTCTAAAAGAAAGTCAAAACTTAGTCCTAGAGGAGATGGACCCTTTCAAATCCTCAAGAAAATAAATAATAATGTCTATGTCTTAGATCTCCCCTCTGAATATGGGGTTAGTCCTAGCTTCAATGTTTCTGATTTATCTCTTTTTACAGGACTTGTTGCCCAAGAGGAGGATGCTTTGGATTTGAGGACAAATCCTCTTCAAGAGGGAGGGGATGATGGAGGAGGCCCATGGGCCAAAGGCCCAACTACTAGGGCTATGGCCAAGAGGATTCAAGAAGAGTGGGCCCATGCTCAAGAAAAGCCCATCATACTTTTCAGTTGGGCTTTGAATCAAGCCCAAGTAGATTAGGAGTAGTGTAGGTTTGGGCCTTTGGGCTTGTATTGCATTTTGGGACTTGTATTTCGGCCACTTAGACTAGGATTTTCATTTCATGGTCATGTAAATTTAGGGTTAATTTAGGTTTGCATGTGCATCTTCATTTGCATGTAATTAGTGTAGCATTTGGTATGCATTTCGGCCATGTGCACACATGTACATGGTGTGACCGAAATGCAACTCAAATAGATACCAAATTACATCCAAATGAGTGCACATGGGGGGGTGGGGGTGACCGGTTGGCACCAAAATTTGAATATTTGAATTCAAATTTTGGTGCCTAAGGTTAAGTAAACCATACCATGGTTTCACTTAACCTTAGGTTAACCCAACGTGCACCCTTAACCTAATTTTGCCTATAAATTCATCCTTGGCCGAGAATTGTACCACTTTTGGAATTAATTGAATGAGAATTCTACTCTTGAAATCTTTCCTCCGAAAGTCTCCCTTAGCCTAATCTCTACCCTACTTGAGATCCTCTCCTTGTAGAGTTAGGCATCATCACTTTCTATCCGAGATAGCTAGGTTATACTTGGCTACACTTGTTTCTTCTTGGAGCTTCCAATCCTTGCCATCCTTCCAAGGATTCGAGAAGAGGTTGAAGAGCATTCCTTGAGGTTTTCTTCAAGAAGAACCTCATCAACAAGGAAAACCAAAATTTTGTATTTTAAAAATAAGAGGGCTAAATGTCTTTATTTTAAAATAAATAAGGGTGTTTATGGGTAAATTTTTTGAAACATCAAAACTATACCGAACTAATCCATTATATAAAAGTAAATTAGTTAATTGATCCATTTTTTTTATAAACTGGATTGGTTCAATTTTTAAAAAATATGAATCGGATTTTTTTAAAACTAGTTCTATTTAGTGCGATTATCTACTTTTTACTTATAAATAGATTAGATGTTTTTTAAAAGAAATTGAATCGATTTACTCTATAAAATTGGTAACCAAATCAATTTTGCAAAATGAATTGGTTCAAATTTTTTCTCTAAATGGATTGAATTGATTATGAATCGATTCAGATTGATTTAGATTATTTGTGTAACAGTCCAAATACACTAAAATGATAGAGATCTAGAAATTGTACAAGTATGAGATTGTATAGTTAAGGATGACTTAAATGAATTAATTTGTATTACCTATACCAACAAAGTGCATCTACTTTTTGATAGTTCATCACATAAGAACTTCACAATTAAGTGTGTTTGACTTGGAACAATTTAAGGATGAGTGACATTTTGGGAAGTTTCCTATAAAGTGTGTGAGTGAGGACAAAACATGTTAAAAAGTCTTGTGTTGATTTGTTGGTTTAGTCGTTGATTCTAGAGGTAGATGGGCATCTCAGAAATGGGTACTCATGGAGGGGTTCTGACCGGTGAAAGATTCTAATCAACTAGGGGTAATATAAAGTGTCATCGTGTGAAGTGTCGTGAAGTGGAGTCGCTAAGATGTCAAATTTTATCTTAGAAATGGCTACACACGAAGGGGTTCTGGTTGGTGAAAGGTTCTAACCAACAAGGGATTGTGTGAAGTGTCATGGAGTGAAGTCGTTAAGATGTCAAATTTGAGGGACATTATAAATGATATTGGAGTAGGTCCTTTCTCCTAGTATGGTGTGGTTCAGGGATGAACCAAGTAGAAATTGGTGGACTTGTAACAGTCCAAAAAAATTGGAATAAGAGGGATTCGAAGATCGTATAAGTTTGAGATTGTATAGTTGAGAGTGACTTAAATAAATTTGTACTAGTTATATCAATAAGGTGCATCTACATTTTGGTAGCTCATCACATAAGAACTCCATAGTTAAATATGTTTGACTTAGAGTAATTTAAGGATGGGTAACCTTTCAGATTACTACCTCCAATTAGGTCGATTTTCAAATTACTACCTATTAATTTATTACTTTTTGTTTTAAATACCTAACTAATTTTTTTTTCTTCAATTTAGTACCTGACATTGGTCCCCATCTATCAAATGATGACGTGGCAAACAGACTACCATGTCATCACCTAACAGTGTTTGCCACGTCATCACCATGTCCATGTGGCAGTCCCTTGGATGATGTGGTAGACACTATTGGGTGGTGACATGACAGTCTGTTTGCCACGTCATCATTTAACAGAGAAAACTAACGTCAGGTACTAAATTGAAAGAAAAAAAATTTGTCTGGTAATTTTAACAAAAAATATATTTAAAAAGTAGTAATCTGAAAATTGAGCTAATTCAAGGTAGTTTAAACATATTTAAGCCTTATATATATATATATATATATATATAAAGATGAAGGATCAAATTACTCCAAGAGTAAAACTTGATAAAGTTATTTTATTCAATAACTCACAGTGTATGTTAAGTTTCAATTATCCAACCGTTAAATTAAAAAATTTTAATGCATAAATGAAGTTTACAAACTTTTAAAAACTTTAAAAATTATTTTATTTTTCATTTCATCGATTTAAATTGATTAAATTTTTTCTTTATTAAATGGTTAAAATACTTATTAGTCTCTATAACTTCACTTACTTTTCTCTTTTAGTTCCGATAGTTTTAAGTCTCTATAATTTAAGATAAGATCATTTTAGTTCCTATTCTAACAATTTTCAATCTTTTTAATCCTAATTGTTAGTTCTTTTGTAAAGTTCTCTTGTTATTGTTGATGTGACAAATGTATTAATTTAATTGCATTGTCTATTATTGAGACATTTTTTTACCCTCATAAAATTGAAGACTTCTATCAACTTAACATAAAAAAAAGACAACATTACAAAAACAAATAACAATAAGAACTAAAAAAATTGCAAATATAGGGATTAAAAGATGTATCTTAAATTGAAGAGACTAAAAATAATTAAAAAAAGATAAGTATAAAGATTAAAAATATTTATTTTAAACTATAGGAATTATATAAAGACTAAAAAAATTATTTTAACTTTATTGCATTTAAAATTTTTGACATTTAATCATAATATGATATATTATTCCTTTTGAACCTGAAGTTATATATAAGTAAAAATAACTAGTTTTACACGTATTATGAAAATTTATTAAATATATTTAATTATTATAATTTCATATACACTACATTTCTTAAAATATCTTTAATTTGATTCATGATAAATAGTACTCTCATTTATTATCATATAATATCTTTAAATTAGCAACATTAAATAAGATTGAGTTAATTTAATATACAAAATTTTTAAGTATCTCTTACTTATATATATATATATATATATATATATATATATATATATATATATATATATATATATATATATATATATAAGAAAAGTTCAAACGATACTGGTGTAATTTTTATTAAGTATTATACCGTTCAATAAATTTATATTAAATGTAAATTTTGTAAATCCAACCGTTAGATTGAAAGTTCATATTACTTTATATGTTTATATCAAATTTTGTTAAAATTGAACAACAACTTGAAGGTAATCAAAATTTTCATATTTTTAGTATATTTTGAAATATATATATTACATCAATTTTGTTTTATAAGAATGAAGTATCAAATCATCTTAAGATTAATATAAACTTTTGTATATATGATTTAAGAATAAAGAACTTTCAACCTAACAGTTGAATTTACAAAATTTATATTTAATATAAAGTTATTTAATACTTTCATTCTCTCTTAGTAATTTAAATTCTCTCTTTAACTCATTTCTCTCTCATCTCTCATGAGGTCTTCCCCCTCTCTCTGAACAAATAATAATTAATTAATAGAAAAAATAAATGAATTGGAGAATGAAATTAATAAGAAAGAGAAAATATTTTATTTTTATTTAAAATTAAATTAAATTACTATAATATCTTTTATACAAATTAACCAAATAAAAAAAAATGAATGGTCTTTTTGTCCTAAAATTTTGGTTAGGTTGCTAACATACTCCCACTAAAAAATAGGTGGGAGTACATTAGCATTCCCCTATATATATATATATATATATATATATATATAAGGTGAGATCTGTTTATTCTAGGAATAAGTCTTCCTAAACTTACTCTGTTCAATAACTCATGTTTTACATCAAATTTCAATAATCTAACCATTGAATTTATAATTTTTAATGCATAGATCAAGTCTGCAAATTTTTAGCAAATTTGAAAATCATTTGATACTTTATTTTCATTAATTCAAATTGACGAATAATCATAAAATTATTTTATGCATTAATTTGAATTAATGAAAAGAAATATCAAATGGTTTTTAAATTTTTTAAAATTTGTAGATTAAATTTATGCATTAAGAACTTTAAATTTAACTGTTGAATTACTGAAATTTGATATAAAACATGAATTATTGAACATGATAAATTTAGGTAAACTTAACTTTAGAGTAAACAGATGTCTCCTCTCTCACTCGTGTGAGGTTCACAAAGAGAGTACTTCCTTACGCATCAGTCGCATCTGCTGTGTGTGCATCGCACATGTAATAAATATGGTTGGACACACAAGAGACACCACCTGCGGAAAGACGGGTCATTTTTACGAACATAAACCAGTGCTGGAGATTTTTGATGGAAGCTACAATTAAGCACAGTAACTAATTAACGAAAGGAATAGAGAAAAGAGAGACCAAGAATATAAGGAAAAGTTAAATAACCAAATTGTAAAGTGTACGTGCGAATAAACTTCTCTAAAAATATTTTTCAAACAAAAAATAATTATTTTTTATAAATTAAAATTAATTTACACACAAACTAATTTATAATTTTTTCAGTGTAATTTCTCTAAAAAATTACAATTTAATTTATGCATAAATTAATTTTAACTTATTAAAAAATTATTCAATTTTTTCTTCCAAAAGTGCTTATTACGGAGAAATTTATCTTATCCAAACAAGTCCTAAACTAAAATGAAAATCGATATAACTACCAAAAGGGTGAGATATCAGGAATAAGCAAATATGAAAAAGGGGAAGAGCGCGGGAATAAAAATAAAAGAACTAAAATAAAGAGGTAAAGAAAAAGAAGAAAAATGCTAAAAATGAATTTTGTTAAACTTGCACAAGAAGTAGGGTAAATGTAGAAACTATAAAGTAACATAAAAGGGTGGAAATATTAACATGCAAGAAGAAAAGAAAAAGAAAATAACAAAACTGGGAAAACCACTTTAAGATAAGAATAATTAGTTAACTTGTATACATAAATTAAAAGAAAGTTGTATGTATGGATTTAGAGAATATAAGAAGCTTGATAACCACAAAAAGAGCCTTTGAAGAAAAATGTGTCCAATTGCAAGTGGTAATTTTAATTTTGCATCGGCCATCTATTTTTGCTAAACTAGCTAGTGTATAGTTGTGTGTATAAAAAAGGATATAATAATTATTATAATGTCATTGTGTATATTTAAATTAAAATTAAGGCAAAATTTATATTTATACTTAATAATAATTAATATACTTAGAATATTAAACAATAAAATTGTAATTGATCTACAAGATAAACAACAATTAGAAAGAAATATTTATTATTAAGACTTTAAAATTAAGAAAAATATTTTGAGAAAAGAATAAACGGACTAAACATTTAAGATAAAACATGTAACATTGTATATTTGTGTTAAAAATTGTTGACTTGATGTTTTTGAGAGACTATGAAAATTTAGGAATTCTCATGAGTTAAGGCATTTAAGGAGTTTCTTTAGGTAGAGGTCTAATTTGCTCTTGAGGGAAAGGTATGTAAAGTTTCTTTTAATAATTGAATTTTATTAGTTTATTCTTAAGAATCCTAGAGAAATAGGTTAGAGTGAGATACTTTATAATTGAAGGTCACTTTTCTTCCTTCTAATTCCATAATGGACCTCTAAGTCCTTCCTTGGAGATCTTGAGTTGGTGTGTAGTGATTCAAAATTTGTACAGCTAAGAATCAGAGCTTTTAGAGAATCGTGCGAAGTTCTCGGAAAAACTTGTTTCTTTTTCCTTCTTCCTCTCTTCCTCTTGGATTTTGAGGTAAGGGGAGCTAAGAATGATTTATTGTTGATTAGTTGAGTTGTAAGTGTCTTGAATTCTTTAGATTCATAGTTGTGTTGATGAATATGAAGGTGGAGATTATTTGTAGTGCATTTTGGAAGCTTTGGTATTCTTGTGGTGTAGTTGAGATGGAATGCATGATTTGATCTAATTTTTTTTATTATGATTTGATCTCATTTGTTGCAATGCATGATGGATTTCCTAATTTTCATGTGAAAGGAGAGCCAATTCATGAATATGCTATATGTAGATTTCACTATTGCGCTGGGCGTGACTCAAATTAGGGGTTCTTTATCTCACTCGGCCTAGGCATGAGTTGAATGGCGTTGGGCATGAGGTGAAAAAAGGGAGAATTGTCTTTGACTTGGTCACATTCAATGCGAGTTGAATGGTGTTGGGCATAAGATTATGGGAGAATTACATCTAAATTAGTGATGCTAGACCCTAGAGCGTGGAGAGCCTATCGAAACCAAGGTAGAGCTCTTTGCTTGAGTGATGTCAGGTGCTAAAGGTGTGATGTCGAACACGAGAATATAGATTTTTCTCTGTCTAAATTGGGGTTGAACTTGGGTTTAGACACACTAGATGTGATTGTCCTAAGGGATCTTTGATCTCTTCCATGCCAAGCGTAGGTTTAATGGCATTAGACATGGACGAGACAAAGAACTCTCTATCTCAATGGTGTCAAGCGCTAGGTGTATGGTGTCGGGTGTGGATTTCCTTATGAAAACTTGTGTGTTTAATAAAAAGTGAACATGGATAGGTTATGTGAATCTATTGCATGTTGTATGTTGATTAAAGTTGTAAGTTTTATATTCATTGATATGGGATAATACATATAGATGAATAATTGTTGAATTATTAAAGTGTTGATAGAGAATGTTTTAAGCATTTAGACATGTTGTGTTGATTAACTATTGAATAGTGAGGTGATGATGCTTAGAGTGCTCAAGGCATTTAAGCATTATGGTGTGCAATGTTGATCAATTTAGGACTAAAGGAGACAATGTTTTCAAAAGTTGAAATATTCTATTGTGATGATATCGGTGTGGTGCCCTACTAGCCCAAGTTGTTGAAAACTCTTCTTAAGTAATTGATTAGTGGATAGTTGAGTCTCATTTAGGACTTTAGTTGATGCGGTATGTAGATCAGGTCGAGCTATACTAATTACAAAGTGACCAATGTTGATCCGTATATGGGTAAGATTGAGTAGAAGGGCGTAGTATTTGGAGAAATATAGTCGATGGGTTAATCTCATAGGGGACTTAGTGTTGCAAGCTAATGTTGGGGTAAATTTATCCAAAATTTTCTATCCTGACAAGAATATTAGACTTCTTAGTTTAAGTGACAACATTCAAAAATCATGTTGTTGTAAATTTTTATCCAAATTGACTGTTGATCTAGTTGTTTCGAAAAGATCGCGTTGTTGATTTGGTAAGGTCAAGTCACTCAGACTACTTACCTTTATTGTATAAGATTTCCTAATTAAAATGCGTGACGACACATGTAGTTGATTTATTGTATATATGTGGTTGATTTGTTATTGAGTGGTTTGATACATATGCCATGTTGTAGTGTTGTTCAAGTTGAACAATAAGTTGTGCATTAATTGAGGTGTTGACTTTTATGTTGTTCACATGTTATTTAAATGGTGTTGAGTTGTATTATTATAGTCACTATTTGGGGTTATTTTTGTTGAATTAAGAGTTGATACGTGGATGAGGCTGAGGTAATAGAGCTAGTAATGTATTATGCATTAGTTCTTATTGTGGTGAAAAAATAAATACCAGAAGGGATTAAATATTGTGTATCAAAAACTCATATTTTTTTTAGTGAAATAGTAACGTTAGTCAGATGAAATACGAAGAGAAGTCAAACGAAACACTAGGTATTTTTATACTAATTCGTCTCAACCACCAAGATTACGTTCAGTTCTCAGTCCAACTAAATTAAGTTCCATTATCTTTCAATAAAGATATAAGTATTCTTTAAACAAATTACTTCTAGTGTAATCCTAAGTATTCTTTTCACAACAAATCTCTATAGACTTTACAACTAAGTATTCTTTTCAAACAGACCCCTCTAGATTTAATAAAGTATTGTCTTATAGACAAGTCTCTCTAGGTTCAACCTTATAACAATGGTTATGAAAGTTATAGGGATGTTGTGTTTATCTCACCTATACATTATACAACCAATATATAGCACTAAACTTTTCGCAAGAAAGAATGAAACTTATACACAAATATGATTTGCAAAAAGTGTTTCTTTGTGTATGTTTCTGTACAAATGTCTCGTGTCATTCTTGAGTTTCAAATATTCTTATCTAATAGTTTTGGAGAGGATGACCGTTACAACACTTTGAGTCCAATTTACAAGTTTACTTTGTCTATCTTCAACGTGCTTCCTTATAATGAGAGGTAACCGTTGACTCATTTAATGTAAGATGCATTTCACAAAATAGTACGTCTTATTTGATCAAGAAAGTTACTTATTAACTTTTCAAATTAAACGAAGCTTGTAGAAATAATGCCAATGCAAAGCAACAACAACACTTTTATCAACTTTCCCTTGGATTTCAAGGATTTTTGTCTTTGGTTCTAACAAAAAACATGATCTTGTTTTTTTTAACAAATTTGTGAGTTTTTAGATAATTTTCTAGTTCAATGTATTAATGAATCAAGCATTCAAATGAATTTTGTCATTAATTTTAATAAATAATAAACATTTAATATATACGAGACAAATTATATGTTTTATCTTATTCACATCGTCTTACAAACCATCTAGATCTTGCTTTTTGTCTGATAAACATATTTGAAAATATTTTTTCTTGTAAAATTTTTTCGTTTGTTATTAAAATTCCAAAATTTGAGAGATCTAAGATCCATTTTTCACTTAACACCTATTTTTTATGTTTGCTTATTTCTCCAATGAATCTATTTGATGAAAATTTCTTGATGAATTAAGAGTAATTGGACTTTTTTTGTTTTTTTCCTCTGGTCATTGTAGAAATTTGTGGATAAGAGATGAATAAATGAGTCAGATAAATTTAGATGATCACCAAACCATCTGGATCTGCACGAGGAAGACAACCATTTTCAAAATTCATCAGCAGAACATGTCAAATGACAGAAAGAAAATAATTAGACACAGGCAGTGATTTAGAACATCAGCATCTATAAGCATGTGATGTGTGGTAGAAGTACGTAGATGAAAAAAATTGAGAGTTCTAAGGATAATAGTAATACCGTTCATCCAGTTTCAGGTACTTTGTACATGAATGAATTGATGATGTGGGGGATGCATTGGTTTTCATGATGATAACACCAAAGTTATTGGAAGGTCAACAAGAACCACATGGCTAATGGCTAGTATTGACTTTGATCATGGATGATTTGTGCTATTATTTTGCATGGAGTGGATCTTTATTCAGTTTGTGGGTGGAGTGTCACAGATCTAAAATGAATCAGGGAGAAAAAACTACTTGGTACTTAAATACGGAAAAAACTTAAGTGTAGTACTTAGTTGTTTATGCATGTTCAATTATAATTAATAACTATTGTAAACTAAATCATGTAACTAAAATAAAATTTATTTTAAGTAGAGAACATGTGAATAAGTTTCATTCTTTAAATACTCACCAGCTTCATCATTGCAACTCAAATTTATATTAAATTTATTTGCACACTAGAGGTGTTATAGATAAGATTTTTACAAAATTTAATGTAATCAATAAGTAGATCGGTCAATTGATCTATTTTTTTTATAAAGTGGATCAATTAAGATTTTTAAAAATATGAATCAAATTTTTTAGAATTGAATTGGTTCTTATATAATTGTGTGATTATCTACTTTTTATTATATATGAATTGATTTTTTTGAAAAATCAAACTTATTCACTTTAAAAAAAAAAAAAATAAATTAACTAAACCGATTTTATAGATCAGTTCGAATTGGCATAGACTATTGACTAAGAAGGTCAAGTCATCAATAAATATAATTTCCAGCTGCAATATTCTCAAAGTTGGTGTATATTTAAATCCTAATAGGTTATGGATTTTTCTGCACGATTCATTTTATATCTGTGGCTTTTTTCTTTTCCACAAGTGAAAGATCCATTTTGTGCATAATTGCATGTACAGGCATTAGCCCTTGATCAAACCAAGCCACTATTCATCTGGTTTTCGTTGACGAACTTCCCATAACCTTGGTTCTATCATCATGGAGATCAATGAAAATGCATCCTCAGACAACATGAACTTTATCAAGTATAAGGTACCTAAGAAACAGCCTTATAGAACTTGGTACCACTTTCAATCCCCACAAAATTGGATGAACGGTATAACTTACCCTCAACAATTATTTATTTATTTTTATATCGAAAAATCCTAGTATTTCTCAATTTAGTTTTAGCATATATGCTTGTGTCTATTTCAGTGTGCTCATGTCTAATTCTTTTCTCTTGGTCATTTGACATTTTTTGTTGTCACAAATTGGAAATGGACAAATGGTTCCTTTCATCATGCAGATCCAAATGGTATGTTCATGAATTTCTCGGACTTCTAGTTATTTATTTAGTTCATATTCAAATAAACTTCTCAGTAAATATTTATAAAAAAGAAAATAGAATGATAAATTGAGTTGAGTTTTTATGTTAAACTCAACTTATCTACTTCAACTTATACAAAAGCTCTTTTAGTTAACTTCTCCAAAGCTTGAGTTTAACTTATTCACAAGTTAATTTTAGCTTATGAGATAACTCACCTTATTTTGTTCTTCTATAAACATTAAAAAAATTATCCCAAGAGAGCATTACCTATTTTCCACAGCATCATAGTATGAAAAAAAATAAAAACTAAAACAAGAATTCCTGTTATTTTACTTTTCACATGAAATTTGTTCATACACTACTACTAGTCCATTTGTCAACGTTTAATTCAATGAAATCATTGAGATGACATCCAAAAGTTACCATGATCAAATGACAAGTGTTGATTTACACGTGGCAGCACCTATGTACTACAAAGGAGTTTACCACTTTTTCTACCAACATAACCCTCATGCAGCAACCTTTGGTGATAAAATGGTGTGGGCTCACTCGGTGTCCTATGATCTCATCAATTGGATTCATCTAAATCATGCCATTGAACCAAGTGAGCCCTATGACATCAACAGCTGCTGGTCAGGGTCAGCCACTATACTCCCAGGTAAAGAGCAACCTCTTATTTTGTACACAGGAATTGATAATAATAAGCATCAAGTTCAGAACTTAGCCATGCCAAAGAATCCCTCAGACCCCTTCTTAAGGGAATGGGTGAAACACCCACAGAACCCTGTCATGACTCCACCAAGTGGAGTTGAAGTGAATAATTTCAGAGACCCTTCAACTGCTTCGCAGGGAAAAGATGGAAAATGGAGAGTAGTCATTGGTGCTCAAAATGGTGATGAAGGGAAAGTAGTTCTTTATCTAAGTGAGGATTTTGTTAATTGGACTCAGGATCCTAATCCCTTTTATGCAACAGATAATACAGGTGTTTGTGAGTGTCCAGACTTTTTTCCTGTGTACTTCAATGGAAGCACAAATGGTGTGGATACATCTTTGCATGATCCAAGTGTTAGACAAGTCTTTAAGATAAGCTATCTTTGCAGACACGAGGACTATTATTTTCTTGGTAAATATGTTTGTGATGAGGGGAACTTTATCCCTGATGTTAAGTTCACAGGAACTAGTTTGGACTTAAGGTTGGACTATGGTAAATTTTATGCCTCAAAGTCATTTTTTGATCATGCTAAGAATAGGAGGATATTATGGAGGTGGGTGAATGAGTGTGACACTACACAAGATGACATTGAGAAAGGATGGGCTGGTTTACAGGTACTTATTTTAGCTCCATGTTGGGCATTAACTTTTGCTTTAAATTTGGAGGAGGAGTCAATTATAAATGAAGATACAAGTGAAGAACACAAAGATGCATGTCTTCAAAAGAAAGTTGATGATCAAGAGGAGAATGAAGATGATGAAAAATCACCTTCAAAAGAGAAGTTCGAGACAAATGTTAAAGTGGTCCCACTCAAGAAGAATTACAACAAAATCACAAAAAGAAGAAACCAATCAAAAAGAGAAAAGGCAGATTTTGAAACTCAAATTAGGTGATAAAGATATTCAGTCAAGGAGGAACGTGCCAATTGTTGGGATTCAAACAAGTCTCACATCGATAAAATAATACAACAAATAACAACTTATATAATACAAACATACTTCAATGATTGAGAGGCCTTTTGGGTGATGACCAAAAGCAAAACCGTGAGGGCTAAGGCCCAAAACGGACAATATCTCATAATTGTGGAGTATGTTTGTGTAATAACCTTATAAAAATATTTCATAAAATATCCTCTCAGACAAATACCATAAAAATAACTCCATCAATAATGATATATTCATATCATAGTGATCATGTTGAATTGATTATTGATATTGGTCCATGTAGTGTATTCCAAGACAAGTTTGGCTTGATGAAAGTGGGAAAAGGTTGATGCACTGGCCAATTGAAGAGGTAGAAAAACTACGTGACAAACAAATTAGCATAATGGGAGAGAAACTGGTTGGTGGAACAATTCTTGAAGTCTCAGGTATCACTGCATCACAGGTAAGTAAACTAGTGTTGTATTTTCTCATACATATATATATATATATATATATATATATATATATTATGTATTTTAAAACCAAATAATGTTTTTTTAAAACTTAACTTTGAAGGCCGATGTAGAAGTGTTATTTGAACTACCAGAACTAGAGAATGCAGAGTGGCTAGATGAAAGTGAAGTTGATCCCCACTTGCTGTGTAGTGAAGAATATGCATCTAGAAGTGGCATAATAGGGCCATTTGGTTTGTTAGCTTTAGCATCAGAGGACCAAGCAGAACACACTGCAATCTTCTTCAGAATATATAGAGCTCCCAATAGATATGTATGCTTCATGTGTAGCGACCAGAGCAAGTTAGTTCTAATATTCTTCCAAACTGATTTGTAAATTATGGTGCATAATTTGGCTTCTCATTTAGATTTTCCTCCACTAGTGATATCAATGTTGTGTACATTTCACAGGTCTTCATTGCGACAGGACCTTGATAAAACAACATATGGAACCATCTTTGACATAGATCCTAATCTCAAAACGATTTCACTTAGAAGCTTGGTATGCTTATTGCTAATGAAAAATATTATCTTTAATGTTTTATCATGTGCTTGATAGTTTGATATATTTAGTTTCATATATATTATATGCAGATTGATCGCTCCATTATTGAGAGTTTTGGGGAGAAAGGGAGAATTTGTATAACTGCTAGAGTTTATCCATCATTGGCCATAGACAAAGATGCACATCTTTATGTATTCAACAACGGAAGCAAGAGTGTGGTGATTTCAGAACTGAATGCTTGGAGCATGAAGCAAGCAGAATTTGTTCAAGAGGAAAGCATAAATAAACTGTAGCTAGCTAAGAAAAGAAGGATTTGGATAATCATGAACATTTGATCTAGATACTTTATATTGTGTGTGATATTCACTCCTTGTGATTGTTTCATATGAAAAATAAAAATTAAAATAAATTACTAAACCCATTACATTGGACTTTTTGACTGAAATAAATTAAAAAAAAATTAAAATACATAAAATAAATTAAAAAAAAATTAATTACTAAAGTAGGTGATTTTTGACACAAGAAGACATAACATAAAAAAACGCGGAAAAGGGTGGTTTGTAGATGGTCCCTCCCCCATTCGTTTTCCATTACTGACGTGGCATGTGGCCTGGATTTGAAGATGGTGCCTTAACCCCCGAGCCTTCTTCAATGCTACAGAAAACCCCTCCGCCATGCGCCTCCTTTAATCTGACAGCGTGGCAAAAGATGACGCCTCCATAGCTGGCGCCATCAATTTACACCGCTTGTGAAACGTACACAATACTTAAATGCGAAACTCTGTTCAATATTCCTTTCTCTCTCTTTCTCTTAATTTCAAATTTTCTGCTAAGTTAAATTGGAGTTTTTTTTTCTTCTTTTAAATGGTTAACATCAAGGTTTTTGAATTCGTAGCCGCATTGCGTCCCGTTCGCAATTGTGGCTGCATTTGTCTGTGATTTCGACCATAATTTAAAACCTTCAAACGAACCTTGATCTATCTACCAATGGTGTTGTTTGATTTATAATTTCGATGCGGCTTTAATTTCGGAAATTCGTTTTTTTATTTTTATTTAAGCACATCCTTTTGACAATAACCATATATACTTTTTACTTTTTTTCTTTCTCTACTTGTGTTTTATTTATTTATTCAAGCTTTTGGAGGTGTTGATTTTATTGGAAGCTTTTTTTTTTTTTTTTTTTTTGGTTCAGATAAGAAGGTGTTCCTGCACTTCTACATACTGGGGTGGTATTCGACCGGGAGTGATGCGGAGGAAACAAGATATGCATATTCACAAAGCTGTAAGTTTGCGTTATTGCAATTTGTCTCAATTTAAGCATGCCTGTGATGTGATTGATAGGTTGATTTGGGTTCATGAGGAAATTTTAGTAGTTGTTCAGATGATGAAGGAGTGGAATGAGGTTTTGTGGACTTAAGATGTGGAGTGTTATTGTACAAGTTCAATGCACATTGAATAGGAATAGCTGCTGTGTGAAGGTGGTTTTATTTGGATATATGCTTTGAAAAAGGATATAATATAGTAGAATTCATCTGGAATAGAAAGCTAGGCTAAAATAGGCTAAGGGTGAAGCAAATGAAAGTTTGTTCGGGTGAAAAGGTTTGGCATTGAATGTAGAATTAACATGGCTTTTTAAATCCAGTTTTTCCTTCCCCCACCATGCATGGACTCAATTTCAGTCAGCTCTTTCTTCCTCACTGTGGATCTCACACTTTTCCATTATGTCCTTTTCTTCAAGATCTTTTGTCCACCCACCACTAGGAACACTCCCACCTCAACCTTCTTTTTTATCTCACTTTCCTAACACCAAAATCTCGGCCAAACATTCTTATCGCCTCTTCTTTGAATTTCGTTGCTACTTTTCCTCTTTTAGCTAGGTTTTGGGACTATCACTCTTGGTCTGCACACTAGCACCTAGATAGTTGCTTCTCTGCTTTGGTTGTATCTGCCACGTGGGAATTTTAGTCTAACTAAATTTGTTATCTTTTACTGTTATCTGATATTTTTTTATTAATTGGCATTGTGTTTAGGCACCATTTCATAACTGTCTATCATCCCTTGGACCTTGCAACACATTTTGCAACACATTTATGGATTGAAGGAGGTGCATGGGGGAGGAGTTTGCTGTAGCATTGAAGAAGGCACAGGGGGTTAAGACGCCATCTTCAAACCCAGCACGTCATTAATGGAAAGAGGTGCCATCTGCAAAACGCCTTCCCTTACGTTTTTTATGCCACGTCACCTCTTACGTGTCAAAAATCGTTGGTGATTAGTTTCTTTTTTAAATTTATTTTATGTATTTTTTTTAATTTATTTCAGCCAAAAAGCCATTACATTGTTCATAGCTCAATAAGTGACAAACCCGGTGTATGGGTGCAAAACATTAGTACTGGCTAGTGGTAACAAATATATGTATGAATGATTCTTCACTAGATTTGATTAAGAACATATATTTTGTGACACCCTTACTACCCCAATACATATATCGTAATAATGTAATTAAATTAAGGAAAATAAACTTTCATAGTTAGTAAAAGGGTTCACATAAAAACCTTTACAAATGTTCTTCAATATCCAAAATGATTGAAAAATGAACATTGGAAAATAAAAGATAAGAGTTTACAAAATGTTTTCAAAATAATAGGTTCAACTCCATATACAAATACAATTCATGTACTAGAAATCTTCTGCCGCGATGTCACAGTATCAGAACATACCCATAAATCAATTGTTGACATTCTAGATGCCATCATAGTCAGATCTTCCTCACCTAAAACATTCACAAGTTGTACGGTGAGAAAAGAAAACATCTATATGGAAAACACACAAGGGAAAACACAACATAATCTCATTATAACTCCTTAATGAAATATTCACAAGCATTTATATATATATATATATATATATCATAATTTATCAATCATTCATCATCTTCACATCTCAATTACATCAATCCATCACAATCCACTCAAATCTTACAATTAACACTATGCCAAGGCTACGCCACATCTGACACAAGTGATACGGGTTAATTGTCTCACTCATCCCACACCATGCCAGGGGCACGCTCGTCCTTGTAGCATCACTTACTCAAGGTTCGTCTCATCCCTGGTCATTAGTCTGAGGAACCACAATCACATTACAATCCACAAAAGTCTTGCAATTAACCATATGCCAGGGCTGCCATATTTGACATAAGTGATGCGTGTTAATTGTCTCACTCATCCCACACCATGCCAGGGGCACGCTCGTCCTTGTAGCATCACTTACTCAAGGTTCGTCTCATCCTTGGTCATTAGTGTGAGGAACCACAATCACAATCATAATCATATCCATACAACATCTCATCTCATAGCTCAATTTCATATCACATACACAATTCTCTATATCCCATACACAACAGATAAGTCCAACAAAATAAGGGTTTACACACCCCTCAAGCAATTCACATCTAGATCATCAATTCTTATCAAGTAATATAACAATAACATTCATAAATTGATATAATAATCAATGGAATTACTAATTTAATATAATCTTAACATAATGGTAAAACCTCCAATTATTCCAAAACCTAACTTACAGACACTTTTATACAATTTCGTTCTCTCTCCCAGATCATCATTCTTACAAATTATTAGCATATTTCTAATCCTCAACACATACAGAATCTAATGGGATCATCAATTTCTCAAACATAAATAATTATAAAATTACTCATAATCTTAAGGGACTCTTCCTCTACCCAATTCCCTCATGTAACTCTACATACAAATAATCCCTTTTTCCCCTGTACCTGGATAAACAGTAGCTGAAACTAAAACAGAGATCTCCTTGGTCTCTTCCTCTGAGTGCCTCTCGGTCTTCAGAGAGTGTAGAAGGAAAAGAAGAGAGCAAAAAAGAAAAGAAGAGAGAAGCGAAAAGTGTGCTTTTGAGAGTGCTAGAGTGCTCTATTTATAGGATCAGATGTCTTCGGAACAGCCCGTTCAAAATCCAGAACGACCCGTTTTGGACCCTTAAATCACGAGTAAAAATCACGTCCAAAACGACCCTTTCTTAAACCAGAACGACCAGTTCTGGGGTGCATTTAATACTTACAACGGTCATATTTTGGGAACGGCCCGTTCTCAACTCTGGAACGGCCCGTTCTCAATTAGGTGAAAAAGCCATTTCTGAAAACCGGAACGTCCTGTTCCCAACTAAGAATCATAGGAAAATTTAATGGTTTGGAACGGCCCGTTCCATATTCGGAAAGGCCCGTTCCAGGCTACCAAAAGTAGGACTATTTAGTAACTTGGAACGGCCCATTCCGGGCTACTAAACCACCTTAATTGGGTTCTTGGCCTAGTGAAAATTGGGCTATTACAATTCTCCCCTCCTTTATGAAATTTCATCCCCAAAATTTTTGCAATGGTAGACTCCTCGCATCTTACTTTCTAATTCCTATGCAACCTCACTACCTTATAGATGTAGAACTCTATCAATTTTACCAAGGAATGTCTATTACCAACGAGGGTAAGGCAAGTAAATTTGGTGAGTCTAACCACTATAACCCAAAAAGAATCAAATTTCGTAATCATCTTAGGCAAGCCTACACCCATGGTTTATCTACACACCATCTCACTTCCAAAATGGGACGTCTAAAGGCTGCAGAAGTCCTAAAGACTTCTAGCATACTAAACACGAGTACACAAATTCCTCTACTCCTCTCTTCACCTTAGGTCACTACGCTTCCGCTGCGCCACTCTGATACATCTTAGTAGCTCCTAAATGAATGTTAAGAGTACTCTTATGTCCTTCCTCTAAAATCATCTTTCTTAATTCAAGGTTACTAAGCACCCAAGTTTGTTCTTGCACCTCAAAACAACGTCGATTTCTACTCAGAAATGGTTATCTATACTTCTACCAATCTTCTCCACTTGGTTCCCTAAGAAAGGATCTGACTCTTAGGCTTCTCTAATCTCATCCATTAATTCACTAGTCACTTTCAACATAATCAATTCAATGCTCCTAAGGATAATCTCATACACCAAGCATAAGTCTCTAAATTCTTCAATCAAATCCAACCCTTAAATCATCAAAAATGATATATCAGAGGTCATCATAATCAAGGCATCTGCCACAATATTGGTTTTACTTCTATGATCATCTCTAAAGATCAAGCACCTAAGCGTAAGTTCACTAGGTATACATATCAGATATCTAATTTCACCGCTACATCTACACCCAAGTCAAACTCTTATCCATCACCTTATCCTATAGCCTCATATCTTGTCACCAAAATGAATCAACTAATTATGTTTCTCCAATTTCCTTCAACAATCCATTAATTACTCGAATAATACCTAGTCTCACACCACTAAGGGTAACCTTATAAGCCAAACTTAAATATTTCATTTGAGCCAAAAAGATCCATTTCTCTAATCATAAGGGATGATAGATGTAGAGGTTTCCTATGTGACACCCTTACTACCTCAACACATATATTGTAATAATATAAATAAACTAAGAAAATCAAATTTTCAAAATAGGTAAAAGGGTTCACATGAAACCTTTAGAAACATTCTTCAATATCCAAAATATTCTGAAAGTGAAACTTGGAAAATAAAACATAAGAGGTTACAAAATATTTTCAAAATAATAGGTTCAACTCCGTATTCAAATACAATTTATGTCCTAGAAATTCACTACCCCGATGTCACAATATCAGAGCATACCCATAAATCAACTGTTGACATTCTAGATGCCACTCATAGCCGGATCTTCCTCACCTAAAATATCCACAAATTATACGGTGAGAAAAGAAAATATCCATATGTAAAACACATAAGGAAAACATAACATAATCTCATCATTATTCATTACTTAATGAAATATTCACAAGCATTTATATATGTATATCATAATTAACAATCCTTTATCATCTTCACATCTCAATCCACAATTTCATCAATCCATCACAATCCACACAATCCACACAATCTTACACTTCACACTATGCCAAGGTCACGCTACCCATTTAACAATCTCAGGCCGTGCTCACCCTTGATATAACATTGTGCCAAGGTCACGTTATCCCTATCCCAGGGCCGTGCTCACCCCTGACATGTTAACCAAGGTCACGTTACCCACGTAACAATCCAGAGTCGTGCTCACCCCTGATATAACACTGTGCCAAGGTCACGTTACCCCGAACTCAGGGCCGTGCTCACCCCTGATATGTTAACCAAGGTCACGATACTCATGTAACAATCTCGGGCCGTGCTCACCCCTGATATAACATTGTGCCAAGGTCACGTTACCCCGAACTCAGGGCCGTGCTCACCCCTGACATGTTAACCAAGGTCACGATACCCATGTAACAATCCCGGGCCGTGCTCACCCCTGGTCATAGGTGTGAAGAACCACAATCACATTTCATTCACATTCCACACAACATCTCACAGTTCAATTCCATACCACATACACAACAGGCAAGTCCAACAAAATAAGGGTTTACACACCTTTCGAGCAATTTACATCTAGATCATCAATTCTTATCAAATAATATACCAATAACATTCGTAAATTAATATTATAAATAATGGAATTATCAATTTAATATAACTTTAACATAAACAATAAAACCCCCAATTCTTTCAAAACCTAACTCACAAGCACTTTTCTACAGTTTCGTTCTCCCTCTCAGATCATCATTCTTATAAATTAAATATATATTTCTAATCCTAAATTCATACAGAATCAAATAAGACCAGTAATTCTCCAAACAGAAATAATTATAAAATTGCTCATAATCCTAAAGGATTCTTCCTCTACCCAATTCCCTCATGTAACTCTACATATAAATAATTCCTTTTTTCTCCCGTACCTGGATAAGCAGCAGTTGAAACTACAACAGGGATCTCTTGGTCTCCTCCTCTAAGTGCCCCATGGTCTTCAGAGAGAAGAAGAGGGGAAGAAGAAAGAGCAGAAGAGAATAGGAAGAGAAAATGAGAGATGTGTGAAAATGAGAGGTGAGGGGCGCTATTTATAGGATTTCAGGCTCACCTACCGGAACGGCCCGTTCCAAAAGTGGAACGCCCGTTCTGGACCCTTCAAATCTACGCAAATTTTTGAACTGGAACGGCCCGTTCCGAAACCAGAACGGCCCGTTCCCAATCCCAGCAGAACGGCCCGTTCTCCCTCCAGAACGGCCCGTTCTGCTTCTCAAATTTTGGGCCTTTAACTTATTCCAGAACGGCCCGTTTCACTTTTGAAACGGCCCGTTCTGGGCAACGAATTTGGCCTACGGCCCATTGAAAATTGAGCTGTTACAATACTTCTCTCCTTTATGAAATTTCGTCCCCGAAATTTTTGCAATGGTAGACTCCTCGCTTCTTACTTTCTAATTATTATGCAACCTCACTACCTTATTGATATACAACTCTATCAATTTCACCAAAAGATATCTAAGGGCACAACAAGTAAACTTGGCAAGCCTATCCACTAAAACACAAATAGAATCAACCTCTTAAGCATCTCAGACAAACCTACAATTAAGGCCTATCTACTCATCATCTCACTTCCAAAATGGGACGTCTGAGTGCTACAAAATTCCTAAAGACTTCTAGCATACTAAACACAAGTATAC
Organism: Cajanus cajan; assembly: GCF_000230855.2. Taxonomy (NCBI): domain Eukaryota; kingdom Viridiplantae; phylum Streptophyta; class Magnoliopsida; order Fabales; family Fabaceae; genus Cajanus; species Cajanus cajan. Next base: position 48,799,620 of record NC_138525.1, read on the forward strand.
AATTTCTCTACTCCTTTCTTCACCTTAGGTCACTTCACTTCCGCTGCGCTATTCAGATACATCCTCCTAAGGTCCCGACACATCTCATTAGTTCCTAAATATATATATTAAAAGTACTGTTACGTCCTTCCTCTAAAATCATCTTCCTTAATTCAAGGTTACTATGCACCCAAGTTTGTTCTTGCACCTCAAAACAACGTCGATTTCTACTCATAAATGGTTATCTATACTTCTACCAATCTTCTCCACTTGGTTTCCTATGAAAGGATCTGACTCCTAGGCTTCTCTAATCTCATCCATTAATTCACTAGTCACTTTCAACACAATCAACTCAATGCTCCTAAGGATAATCTCATACACCAAGCATAAGTCTTTAAATTCTTCAATCAAATCCAACCCTTAAATCATCATAAATGATATACTAGAGGTCATCATAATCAAGGCATCTGCCACAATATTGGTTTTACTTCTATGATCATCTTTAAAGATTAAGCACCTAAGCGTAAGTTCACTAGGTATACATATCAGATCTCTAATTTCACCAGTCCATCTACACCCAAGTCAAACTCTTATTCATCACCTTATCCTATAGCCTCATATCTTGTCACCAAAATTAATCAATTAATTATACGTCTCCAATTTCCTTCAACAATTCACTCGTTACTCAAGTTATACCTAGTTTCATACTACTCGGAGTAATCTCATAAGTCAAACTTAAATCTTTAATTTCAGCCAAAAAGATCCATCTCTCTAATCATAAAGAAAAAAAATAATGTAGAGGGTTTCTACTCAAAGCATCAACCATCACATTGACTTTATGCAAATAACAACTAAGATTGAAATCCTAGTCCACAAAAATTTCAACTATCTCTTTTGTCTCATATTCAAGTCCTTCGGGTCAAACAAAATTTGAGGCTCTAATGATCACTAAATACCTCCATCTTAGAATCATATAGGTAGTGTCTCCAAATCTTAGTGTAAATATCACGATTGCTCACTCAATGTCATGGGTAAGGTAATTCCTCTCATGAATTTTCAATTGCTTAGAAACATAAGCTATTACCCTTCCTCCTTGCATCTACACTACCTCCAAATTCATCTTAGGAGCATCACGGTATACCACATAAGACTTACTAAAATCCGGTAACATTATCCAATCTTTCCTTAAGAGTTTGAAACATACTCTCACATTTATTATCCCATACAAAGGCAACTTTTTCCTAGTCAATCTAGTCAAATAGTAAGCAACCTAGAGAAGTAAGCGACGAAATGCTTTGGGGAGTTGAAAATAAGCATAGGTCCGGGGATCCTCGATATAGGTTAACCTTTTGAACTACTGTTGAATTCCTGGGTAGGCAAAAGACAACTTAGTGAATTGAAACATCTTAGTAGCTAGAAGAAAAGAAAGCAAAAGCGATTCTTGTAGTAGCAACGAGAGAAACGAGAGCAGCCTAAACCGTGAACGGCTATCTTAAAAATTTACTCAATAAATTTCCTATAAACTATCCCAATAAAACTTCTAACCTCACAAATTGACTTTTGATATCTCCCACTTAAGCACAACTTCTACCATAGGTAGATCTATGTTATATCCGCGCAAGAAATTACAAGGCCTAAAACTATCTTGGATATATCTTCAAAATTAACTCTAATATGATGATATCACATCTTAAGGTCAATCTCACTAAACACACAACCATTCACTAATTAATCCATAAGGTCATCTATCCTCATATCCACATACATGCATATCATATTAGAATACCTATTTAAACCTTCATATATATATATATATCCTTCCCAATCATATATATAAATCTATCACTAATTTACACCATATAACAAGTGCATGAACTTAACTTTACCACATAGCATCATAAAACCTTGAACAATCTTATAATCCACATGACAACACCTCAGAACATCATAACAAAATCATTTTTATCCTTGCATTGCCTAGTAACTTAAAAACATCATGATAGCATACATATCCCATCAATAACTATCAAGGAAAATGATACCTAGAGAGTTACACTTGTCCAACGATCTCAATCCTATCTTAAAAGGAAGATAAAAGAATAAGCTATAACTCTTATGAAGACATGAGATTCTGAATAGATCCTCTTCTCAGCTAACAATTCAAAAATCACAACAGATATATTTAACGCTTATAACTAGCCTCTGATTACCAAAACAACTATAACTAGAGTTCTAAACCTTCATTTTACCTGATTCCAATGCCATTGAAAAGATCACATCCAAGACTACAACTTCCATGAAGACCACAAAATCCAAATCTATCAATACGGTACTCCTACTAGCATAACAAAACTACAGTGAAAACATCTCCTACACTAGACAACAATAGTTCACTAACATCCCACAGAATACCTCAACCCTTCAAAACTTACTTCTTTCTACCTTAAACTCATATCCAAGCTTCCAACTACAATCCCTAAACGAAAATAATTCACCTATTCCACAAAAGACTTAGAGCTGAAATCAAATCCTCATGCAACCTAACCCCTAACAAGATTAATATGCAAGCATCAAAACTTAAGAAAATCACCAACACTTTGACCTTTCATCAAGAACACTCAAAGTTCTAATGCTCGACACATAACCTCTTGGATTCAATCACTACCACTATAGCTTTCAGAAACGCCACCAATCGTAAACTCTTAATACATTCGATAAGTCAATTTTTGACCCACATCCAAGCTTCCACTAGTTCTAGTTGGTTAGCAAGATACTTCGTCTACTACCACTACTAGCACCTATGCTCGCAACACGAGCGATGCCACCCAACCACTACTTCTTACATAAGCAAGAAGTATCAAAATAATTAAGCAATCATGAGATTAAGAAAGAGCAATCAAAAATAGCATCATCAAGTTATATCATGTCTATCAAACAAATCCTGAGAACACAATGCACACAAATAAATAACAACAACATAATCGATCATCACATTAGCACATCAATAAGCTTCACACTCAATGCATTCCATCATTCATCTACCAAACAAGCATAGTAGACTCGCAACTCACGGCCGATTGGATCGACCTGCTCTGATACCACTAAATGTGACACCCTTACTACCCCAACACATATATTGTAATAATATAAATAAACTAAGAAAATCAAATTTTCAAAATAGGTAAAAGGGTTCACATGAAACCTTTAGAAACATTCTTCAATATCCAAAATATTTTGAAAGTGAAACTTGGAAAATAAAACGTAAGAGGTTACAAAATATTTTCAAAATAATAGGTTCAACTCCGTATTCAAATACAATTTATGTCCTAGAAATTCACTGCCCCAATGTCACAATATCAGAGCATACCCATAAATCAACTGTTGACATTCTAGATGCCACTCATAGCCAGATCTTTCTCACCTAAAATATCCACAAATTGTACGGTGAGAAAAGAAAATATCCATATGTAAAACACATAAGGAAAACATAACATAATCTCATCATTATTCATTACTTAATGAAATATTCACAAGCATTTATATATGTATATCATAATTAACAATCCTTTATCATCTTCACATCTCAATCCACAATTTCATCAATCCATTACAATCCACACAATCCACACAATCTTACACTTCACACTATGCCAAGGTCACGCTACCCATTTAACAATCTCAGGCCGTGCTCACCCCTGATATAACACTGTGCCAAGGTCACGTTATCCCTATCCCAGGGCCGTGCTCACCTCTGACATGTTAACCAAGGTCACGATACCCACGTAACAATCCAGAGCCGTGCTCACCCCTGATATAACACTGTGCCAAGGTCACGTTATCCCTATCCCAGGGCCGTGCTCACCCCTGACATGTTAACCAAGGTCACGATACTCATGTAACAATCTCGGGCCGTGCTCACCCCTGATATAACACTGTGCCAAGGTCACGTTACCCCGAACTTAGGGTCGTGCTCACCCCTGACATGTTAACCAAGGTCACGATACCCATGTAACAATCCCGGGCCGTGCTCACCCCTGGTCATAGGTGTGAAGAACCACAAGCACATTTCATTCACATTCCACACAACATCTCACAGTTCAATTCCATACCACATACACAACAGGCAAGTCCAACAAAATAAGGGTTTACACACCTTTCGAGCAATTTACATCTAGATCATCAATTCTTATCAAATAATATACCAATAACATTCGTAAATTAATATTATAAATAATGGAATTATCAATTTAATATAACTTTAACATAAACAATAAAACCCCCAATTCTTTCAAAACCTAACTCACAGGCACTTTTCTACAGTTTCGTTCTCCCTCTTAGATCATCATTCTTATAAATTAAATATATATTTCTAATCCTAAATTCATACAGAATCAAATAAGACCAGTAATTCTCCAAATAGAAATAATTATAAAATTGCTCATAATCCTAAAGGATTCTTCCTCTACCCAATTCCCTCATGTAACTCTACATATAAATAATTTCCTTTTTCTCCCGTACCTGGATAAGCAGCAGTTGAAACTACAACAGGGATCTCTTGGTCTCCTCCTCTAAGTGCCCCATGGTCTTCAGAGAGAAGAAGAAGGGAAGAAGAAAGAGCAGAAGAGAATAGGAAGAGAAAATGAGAGATGTGTGAAAATGAGAGGTGAGGGGCGTTATTTATAGGATTTCAGGCTCACCTACCGGAACGGCCCGTTCCAAAAGTGGAACGCCCGTTCTGGACCCTTCAAATCTACGCAAATTTTTGAACTGGAACGGCCCGTTCCAAAACCAGAACGGCCCGTTCCCAATCCCAGCAGAACGACCCGTTCTCCCTCCGGAACGGCCCGTTCTCCAAATCGGAACGGCCCGTTCTCCCTCCAGAACGGCCCGTTCTGCTTCTTAAATTTTGGGCCTTTAACTTATTCCAGAACAGCTCGTTTCACTTTTGAAACGGCCCGTTCTGGGCAACGAATTGGGCCTACGACCCATTGAAAATTGGGCTGTTACATCCTACTCAAAACATTGGTCACCATAATGGCTTTACTCAAATAACAACTAAGTTTGAAATATTAGTCCTCCAGAAATTTAAACTATCTCTTTTGTCTCATAATTTAGCTCCTTTGGTCAAAAGATATTTATGGCTCTTATGATTACTAAATATCTCAAGCTTAGAATCATATACGTAATGTCTCCAAATCTTATTATAAATATTAAAACCGCTAACTCAAGGTCACGGGTAAGGTAATTCCTCTCATGAATTCTCAATTTCCTAGAAGCATAAGCTACTACTGTTCCTTCTTGCATCAACACTCTGTCCAAACCTATCTTAGAAGCATAACTATATACCACAAAAGACTTACCAAAATCTAGTAGTATTAACACTAGTCAATCTTTCACTAAGAATTTGGAAACTACTCTCGTACTTAGTATCCCTCACAAGGACAACACTATTTCTAGACGACCTAGTTAAAAGTAATGTTATCTTATATATTTACTCAATAAATCTCTAACAGTAATGAGCTAACCCAAGAAACTCCTAACTAATAGACTCAAGTATCTCCCACTTAAGCACAACTTCTATCTTAGATAGATCTACGTTATACCTCTGCCAGAAATTACAGGACCTAGAAAACTCACTTCATAGACTACAAGAAAAATGCTGATTTCCAACGGAAATATCTGACGAAAACAGGTAAATTTCTGATAGATTTTTTTTTCTGACGGATTTCAATCCGTCGAAAAAAGTGGCGTCGGAAAAAAAAATCCGTCGAAAATAATTAAATCCGTCAGAAATTTTTGACGAAAAATTCTGTCAGAAATTTCCATCGGAAAAATCTGTCAGAAAATTCCGTCAGAACTTTCTATCAGAAAAATCCGTCGAAAATTTTCGACGGAAATTTCTGTCAGAAATTATAATTTTTTTTAATTTTAATAAATTTATTAATGTAACAATTCTCATATTTGGCCTCTCAAAGGTTCTATTTCACGATATTTCACTGTTTAACGTGTTTTATCCTTACTCGTGCAATTTCTGGGAAACTTTCCATAAGGTCACCCATCCCTATACTATTCCAGGTCAAGCACGCTTAACTGTTAAGTTCTGATGAGTAAACTACCGAAATATATATGTATGTTGTCAGTATAACTTGTACAAATTAATTCATTTAAGTCATCCTCAAATATACAATCTCATATTTGTACTATAATAATAATATATAATAATTTTATATTACGAATAATAATAATAATATATTTAATTATTCTTATTTATATGTACTTACTTTTATAATTAACATCTACTTATTTTTATTTAAAATTATAATTTAAATGATTTAATTTTATAATTTATAATGATAATATAATTTATAAAATTATAAATATTTATTTATTACATACTTTAAATAAATTATTAATTAATTTAATATATTTATTTACCTTAAATCAAACATATAAAATTCAAAAAATGTATTTATCCTTATTTTATTTTCTAATTATCAACTATTAATAAAATACTAACTTAAAATCTTATCTAATTATATATAATATTCTAATATCAAATTTAAAACCAGATATTAGTTATACAAAACGATTAAGATCATATAGTAAATTGTCAATAAGATTTTAGTTAAATAATTAAAAATAATTAATGTTTCAATTATATTGTTAATTAGCAAATAATTTATTCCAAAACTAATTAATTTTTTTATATTAATTATTAGTAAAATTTAATAACTTTTAATTTAACAATTAATTGGATCAATGAAATTCAACACACCATGAGTTATTGAGCGGAATAAGTTTACCAAGAGTTATTTTGTAAGTTATCTTAAATCAAACATATAAAATTCAAAAAATGTATTTATCCTTGTTTTATTTTTTAATTATCAACCATTAATAAAATACTAACTTCAAATCTTATCTAATTATATCATAATATTTTCATATCAAATTTAAAATCAACTCTTACATTTTTGACAAATATAAATTTGTCTGAAATATTCCATCAATAATATAGCTTTTCCTATAAAAATTTTCTCATCGAAAATATAAATTTTCTGACAGATTTAATTTTGTTTTATAAGAAATCATCTTCGATTAATATAACATTTTGTATATATGATTTAAGAGTAAAATATTTTCAATTTAACGGTTGAATTTACAAAATTCACATTTAATATAAAGTTATTGAGCGGTGAAACACTTAGTAAAATTTACACTAGTGTAATTATAACCCCCTCGTGTATATATATATATATATATATATATATATATATATATATATATGTATGTATGTATGTATTAAATGTGACTTTTACTAAGTATTACACCGCTCAATAATTTTATATTAAATGTGAATTTGGTAAATCCAACTGTTAGATTGAAAGTTCATATCTCTTATAGATTATATATACAAAACTTTATATTAATCCAAGATGATTTGATACTTCATTTTTATAAAACAAAATTGATGTAATATATTTATTTCAAAATACACTAAAATATGAACACTTTGATAATTTTTTGATAAAATAAAATTTGTAGCATGCATGTTTATCGTTTGTATTTTTTATTTATTGTATACGTTGATTAAAAAATCAAAATAGTAAAATTGTATATATTGATTAAAAAAATCAAAATAAGAAAAATCAGAAGATTTATATTCCATTTAGAATTATTATTATAAGATATATTTTAAAATAAATTATCATCTAAAAATATATATTAGATATTAAAAACATATTTATATCATAAATAAATTAAAATTGATTTTTATAAAATTTAACATATTTATTTTTATATTTTTAATAGTGTTAAATTATTATAAAATAAGTCTTTATGATTGTAATTCTACCCAAATATTTTAAAAATATTTATGATAGATAAATAAGTCATACTTAAGATATATATTTTTAAAGAAAGTTAGGTTCAAACCAACTAAATTATAATAAAATACAGTGTGACCTAATTTATTTTCATCTTTAATATTAATCGTAGATTTAAAAAACTTGTAATAAATAGTTATAATATATTTTTCATCCTTGTAAGATTTATAAAGATTATTTTGTACTTGTAAAATGAGTAAAATATTTTTCTTTGATTTTCATCCCTCTAAAATATAAATTCACTAGTTTGATTATTTTAAGGTAGACAAATAATATTTATGTTGAAAACTAAAAAAAAATAGAGGTGTTAAATATCAATACGATAATAGTACGTAATTATTGTAGGTGACACTTAAGATAATTATTTATCTTAAAAAAAAATAAAAAGTAGTTAAAAATGATTACATAAAAAATAAGAATTAAAAATGAAAATTCAAATTTTAGAAAATGAAAATAAGAATTAAAAATAAGAAACTAAAATAAAAAATTAAAAATAAGAATTAAAAATAAGAATTAAAAATAAGAAATTTTTCGAAAATTTCTGACGGAATATCGGAATATTCTGTCGGAAATTTTCGACGATTTATTTTTTCGTTGGAAAGTTTTCGTCGAAAATTTCTGACGGATTTATATTTCCGTCAGAAATTTTTAACAGAAAATTCTGTCAAATTTTTTTGATAGAAATATAAATCCGTCTAAAATTTTGACGGAAATTTCTGTCAGAAAATTCCATCAAAAATTTTTGACGAGTCCATTTCATCAGAAATTTACATTTTTCTTGTAGTGATACAATCAAAATTCATACTTAGATAATTTAGCCTAAATCTGTCTTGGATACAACCTTACTCTCAACTCCAATCTGATGATGTCACATCCTAAGGTCAATCTTGCTAAACAAACACTCGCTAATTGATGCATAAGGCCATATATCCTCATATCAACATACATGCATATTAAATCATATTAGAATACCCACTTCAAACAATCGATATATATCATTCATAAGCATGTACGAATCAACCACCATTTACCCCATATAGCATGTACATGAACCAACTTTACCACATAACATCATACAACCTTAAACAACCTCTCAATCCACATGACATCTCAAAATCATGACAAAAATCAATTTTTATTCTTGCATTCCCTAACGATTCAAAAATATCATGACACCATACATATCCCTTCGACAACGATCAAAGAAAATGATACCTATAGAGTTCTACTCATCCAAATGATCTCAAACCTATCTCAAAAGAAAGCTAAGAGAATAAGCTATAACTCTTATGAAGACATAAGATTCTAAAAAGGTCATCTACTTAGATAAAAAATTCAAAAATCACAACAAATATATTCAGCACTTACAACTAGACTTTTGATCACCAAAGCAGTTATAACTGAAGTTCTAGACCTCCGTTTTACTTGATTCTAGTTCCATTATAAAGATAACATCCAAAGCTACAACTTTCATGAAGACCACAAAATCTAATTCTGTCAATACGATACTCATATTGGCACAACAAAACTGCAGCAAAAATATCCCCTATACCATACAACAATAGTGTACTAACATCCCACAAAATACCTCAACCATTCCAAACTTACTCCTTTCCACCTTAAACTCATATCCAAGCTTTCCACTACAATCCTAAACCAAAACAACTCACATATTCATCACAAAAGACTTAGAACATAAAACTTACATGCTACCTAAACCATAAAAGGTTAACATGCAAGCACCAACTCCAGAAATCATTGACACTTTAATCTCTCCTTAAGAATACCAAAACTCTAATTCTCAACATACAACCTCCTTGGATTCAATCGCTACAACTATAGATTTCAGAAATTCCACCAATCATAAACTCTTAATACACTCAACAAATCGATGTCTCACCCACATCCAAGGTTCTAATAGTTCTAATTGGTTAGTACAAGGTTTCGTCCACTACTACTGGCATATATGCTCGCAACACGAGCAATACCACTCAATCACTACTTCTTACGTAAGCAAGAAGTATCAAAACAAATAAGCAATCATGAATAGCATCAACTAAGCTATATCATGTCTTTTAGCCAAATTCTAAGAAAACAATATACAAGTAAGCACAACACTAACAACACAAGGGAATCACCATCATTATCCTCATCATAATGCAAAACATTGTTAGAGTACACACACTTAAATAACAACAATCATAATCAATCATCATACTAGCATATCAATAAGTTTCACAATCAATTCATTCCATCATTCATCTATCAAACAAGCATAGTAGACTCATAACTCACGGTCGATTGGATCGACCTGCTCTGGTGTCACAAAAATGTGACACTCTTACTACCCCAACACATATATCGTAATAATATAATTAAATTAAGAAAAATAATTTGGAACGGACTACCAACAATAGGTCTATTTAGTAATTTAGAACAACCTGTTCTAGACTACTAAACCATCTTAATTGGACTCTTGGCCCAGTAAAAATTGGGCTGTTACATATTTATGTTCAAAATATGAATAAAATTGATGGTAAAAAATTTAATTCCTTTTAATGGTGAGATGTGTTAAAGCAAAAATATAATTGTATATTTACTTTCTCTTTTATCTCACTTTTACTCTATTTTCTTTATATTTATATTTTATTAAATCACATATGTTACTTTCTCTTTCTACTTTTTTTCTTTTTTTATTTCTCTATTTTTTTAATCATCTCAATCCACCCCTAAATGGCTAAATGGGATGGACGTCAGTTGGTGCTCATTTCCTGATTAGCATTGTGACTTTTGAGATAACAAAACACTCTTAGATTTCACACTACTTGGTCAAATGGTCTTATCCAAAGTGTAATATGTAACTAAGTTTTAGAACATTTATTAGAATTCATGAAACTAAATATTTTATATATATGAAAAATCTTATAAAATCATAAAATTAACATATAAGTCGAATTCGTGACATTGATAATATATATATATATATATATATATATATATATATATATATATATATATATATATATATATATATTTTTATAAGCGTTATTTTATAGTTTCAATTTGAATGGTCTAAAAATTTAGAGAAGAGAGTCAAAATGAGAGAAAAAGATAAAAAATATTTTTTTTTCAACTTCCAAATATGTTTGGTTACTTTAAATTTTCTTAAATTTTGAAATTTTAAAAAATATTTGTTTTCATACTAAATTCTTATATATTAAATATGAATGATTATTTTTTGTGAGTGGATTGAAGCCTTTCTTTAACTAGAAGATTTTTAAGAATTCTTTTAACTTTTTTTTTTATCTAATTATGTTTTTATTTATCATAATTATTTATGATTTAAATTTAAATATTTTTTAAAAAAAATTAATAAATGTAGATATTTTGTGCTACTTATATAATTTATATGTTAAAAATATCTATTTATATAAAATTTAAGTATAATTTATATATTCAAACATAATATTTATTTATATATAATTATTATATATTTAGTTATATATAATAAATATTTAACCTTTACATTACAATTAAAATACTAGTTATTAATAAAGTGAAATCCATTTAAACATGTGTTATGTTACACTTACATCTGACTTTAAAATCGTAATGTAACAACATTACTCCACACATATCATATCATCAAAATAGTGATGGAATCATTTTTAAATTTTAAAAATTTGTAAAAATAAAATAAAATTTAATTTTTATATATTATCGGTGTTTACAGTTTTACTAAATCATGCTAAGTATTACTTTTAAGACTATTATGATAAAAGCAAATAAATTTATTATATAAATGAAGAACATAACATATACAATGTAAAATATCAAGGCATTCAGCAAAAAAATGTAAAATATCAAGATCAAATGTTGTATGATTATCCAAATCCTTCTTAGCTACTGCTTATTTATGCTTTACTCTTGATCAAATTCTGCTTTCTTCATGGTCCAAGCATTAAGTTCTGAGATCACCACACTCTGGCTTCCATTGTTGAATACATAAAGATGTGCATCTTTGTCTATAGCCAATGATGGATAAACTCTACTAGTAATACAAATTCTCCCTTTCTCTCCAAAACTCTCAATAATGGAGCGATCAATCTGCATAATATGAACCAATGTATATCAAACTAGTAAGCACATAATGAAACAAGAAGGATAATATTTTCATTAGCAATAAACATACCAAGCTTCTAAGTGAAATCGTTTTGAGATTGGGGTCTATGTCAAAGATGGTTCCATATGGGGTTTTATCAAGGTCCTGCCGCAATGATGACCTGTGAAGTGTACACAACACATATACTCAAGTCTCAACCATAAATCACTAGTTGAGGTTTAACCTTGATGAAAAGTTAAAATATATGCACCATAGTTTACAAATCAAGTTGGGAGAATTTCAAAAATAACCTGCTCTGGTCACTGCACATGAAGCATACATATCTATTGGGAGCTCTATATATTCTGAAGAATATTGCAGTGTGTTCTGCTTGGTCCTCAGATGCTAAAGCTAACAAACCAAATGGCCCTATTATACCACTTCTTGATGCATATTCTTCACTACACAGTAAGAGGGGATCAACTTCACTTTGATCTAGCCACTCTGCACTTTCCAGTTCAGGTAGCTCAAATAACACTTCTACATCAACCTTGAAAAGTTTAAGTTAAAAGAGAAGATCATCATTGATGTTGTACTTGGTTTTAAAACTCAAAAAAAAGTGAGAAAATACATCACCAGTTTTACTTACTTGTGATGCAGTGATACCTGAGACTTCAAGAGTTGATCCACCAACCAGTTTCTCTCCCATTATGCTAACATGTTTGTCACGTAGTTTTTCTACCTCTTCAATTGGCCATTGCATCAACCACTTCCCACTTTTATCAAGCCAAACTTGCCTTGGAATACCCTACATAGCCAAACAACCATATCTTAATATCTAGATCACATTATAATAAGAATATGATCCTAAAACAATTTTTAACATGGAGCTTACAGAAGTACCTGTAGACCAGCCCATCCTTTCTCAACATCATCCTGTGTGGTGTCACACTCCTTTGACCACCCCCACAATATCCTTCTGTTCTTGCCATATTCAAAAAATGTCTTGCCAGCATAAAACATTCCATGGTCCAATATTAAGTCCATACAACTTCCTCCCAAGTCAGGATCAGGAATAAACTTTTCCTGATCAGGAAAATATTCACCTACCAAATAGTACTCTTGTTGTTTGTTTTGATAACTCAATTTCAAGACATGCTTAACACTGCTGTTTTGGACAGATGTATCCACCCCATTCTTTGTGCCACTAATGTACACTGGAAAGAAATCTGGACACTCAAACATTCCAGTACTGTCTGATGCATACAAAGGATTGTAGTGTAGTTTCCAATTAACAAAATCCTCACTATGGTAGAGAAGAGCCTTCCCTTCATCACCATTTTTGGCACCAATAATTACTCTCCATTTTCCATCACTTCCTTGCCAAGCAGTTGTTGGATCTCTGAAACCGTCCAATTCAACTCCACTAGGTGGAGTCATCACAGGGTTTTGGGGGTGTTTCACCCATTCTCTTAAGAAGGGGTCTAGTAGATTCTTTGGCATAGCCAAGTTTTGAATTTGATGTTTTCTAGTATCACTTCCTGTATACATAATAATAGGTTTTTCCCCAGGGAGGGTTGTGATTGAGCCAGAATAGCAGCCATTAATGTCATAAGATTCACTTGGTTCAAGAGCATGATTTAGATGAATCCAATTGATGAGATCATAGGATACAGAATGACCCCATACCATGTGCCTACCAAAGGTTGCCGCATAAGGGTTATATTGGTAGAAAAAGTGGTAAACTCCTTTGTAGTACATTGGTCCTGTGATAATTAAATCTCGTTAGATCGTAATTTGGATGTGTTTCATTGAATTAAGAGTTGACAAGTGGATGGGATAGCAGTTCATTAGCTCCTATTTTGAGGGGGAAATTATTGTATAGTACAGGACTATCATGATCCGACCAATCTTCACGTAACATTTAGCTAAATTTTGTTATTAATACTATTTTGTTAATTAAAAATTTGAGCTACAGGTCGCATTTAAAGATTAGTTAGAACCATAGACACGTGATTGTTATATATCATACAAAAAATTTCTAATGGGGGTTAACATGGACAAGAGATAAATATTAATATAACTGAAAGTTTGAGAAGCTCACAAGCATACCATTTGGATCTGCATGATGAAGGCAACCATTTTCAATTTTCATCAGCAAAGCATGTCAAATGAGAGAGAAAATAATTAGACATGGGAAGTGATTTAGAACATAAGCATGTGTGGTAGAAGTAGATGGACAAACTAATCAAGAGAGTGCTAAGGATAATAGTAATACCGTTCATCCAATTTTGTGGGGGCTGAAAGTGGTACCAAGTTCGGTATGGTTGTTTTTCATGTACTCTGTGGTGGGATGCATTGATCTGCATGATGGTTGAACCAAAGTTATTGGAAGGTCAACAAGAACCACATGGCTAATGGTTTGGTTTGATCAAGGGCTAATATATGCAATTATGCACACTGTGAATCATTCACTGTGGAAAAAACACCACAGGAATCGTGGCATAACATATTAGAATTTTATATACATCAACTTTCAGAATAATGCAAACTGGAAATTATATTTATAGATGACTTGACTTTCAAAGTCTCCCCAAATTGGAATTTTTAAAATAAATTACGTAGGAGATATACCACATAGCTATTATATAGTTTTTTTTTTTTATATGTATATAATCGTGTTTAAGACGCAAAAGATGTACTCAAATTCCAGAAGGGAGAAGTATCCCAAATTCCTGTTAGGTCCTGCAAACTACACTTATGTGCTTGAGTATTATATTATGGCAATCTTTAGTGGAAGAAACGCGGAAAAACAGGAGAAAACTCTTGGCATTATGTGAAAAGGAAAAATATTACATTGCATACTCCAATAGATAAGTCAAAGTTGATCTCATTAATCTCATTATTAAATGTTACTTGTTATTCAAAGACTCGAAGTCCTCAATGCAAACATATTAAAAGAAATTTAAAGTCTTGCTCTTTGCTTTTTAGAGGCTGTAAGAAGTCATGTCTCTTGACATTTACTACTGATGTTTTTCTTTAATTCAAGTTATCTCTCACCAAAGAAAAACTATTGGTAGAGGTCATTGGGTTAGAGAGTTTAAACACAAAGAATACTCTAAGAGTAGGTAGTGAGATTATTTGGATACAAATTTAAAAATATTTTTAATAATTTTTTTATTAAAAAATACTCTATTTCTAATAGGAAAGTTCTCATAAATGCTTTTAACTTGCATTTAAATAAATTCTATAGCATATATGAGCTTTAATGTGTTACAACTATTGGTTAAAAATTGAAGACTATGATTAGGATGTATTGGTGGATACGGCTGTGACAGGCTGTGAGTGCACTGCAGATAGAGGAAATGAGACGAATTCCCCGGGATGAGGTTCATATAAATCTTTCACTCCTCATCTTTCACTCTCTCACGGACCATGCCATTTACTTTATCACAACTTTTGAGGACAGAATGTTTGGCTTCAATAATCAATCAATGTCAGACATCTTATACCGCGTTTAACAAATAGTATATATATTTTGACAAAAAATAATATTTATATATATATATATATATATATATATATTCTTACTTGAAATAAAAAAAAGCTTAAGTATAGATTTTAAGGGTGGTTGATGTTGTTTTCTAATTATATTTAAAATTTTATTTTTATAATATATATAAATATATATTAATGAAATTTATATTAAATATAAGTATATAATATTGAAGTAAAATTATTAATTAAAAGATAATATTATTTAAATTTACATTTAAGGAACTGTAACTAAACTTTTCTATTTAAAAATTCTGTCATATAACATATATTAAGATAAAATTAACACAACAAAAATTTATTTATTCTTATTATTCAATGAACTATAAGACAATCTTCTTCTCTCTCTCCTTTTTTTTATTTAAATTTTATCTCAAGCACAATATATATATATATATAGAGAGAGAGGAGGGTTCAAACGACATCGGTGTAACTTTAACTAAGTGTTACACCGCTCAATAACTTTATATTAATTGTGAATTTTATAAATTCAACTGTTAGATTGAAAGTTCATATCACTTTATATGTGTATATTAAATTTTGTTAAAATTGAACAACAACTTGAGGGTAATCAAATTGTTCATATTTTAGTATATTTTGAAATAAATATATTACGTCAATTTTGTTTTATAAGAATAAAGTATCAAATTATCTTGGATTAATATAAAATTTTGTATACATGATCTAAGATATATAAACTTTTAATCTAACGGTTGGATTTACAAAATTCACAATTAATATAAAGTTATTAAGCAGTGTAACACTTAGTTAAAGTTACACCGGTGTCGTTTGAACCCTTCTCATATATATATATATATATATATATATATATATATATATATATATATATATATATATATATATATAACTACTCATTTATTTTTATTTAAAGTTGTATTATTTTACTATCTTTTTTCACAAATTTAATCAATGTCACCATTATTATTATTGTTATCATCACTAATTGTCCATATCATTATTACAACATTACAATACTATTATTATCTTATTATTATTATCATTTGTAACCATTATGATTATTATTATCATTATTATTATTATTATCACTACTATTATTATTGTTGTTGTCCTTACTGTTATTATAATATTATTATAAGCAAAATAATTAATATGAATTGTATTAAGGTAAATAATATTAAGATGATTAATATACTAAATTTTATATTGTTTTGTTTATATAGTATTATTCACCCAACAATATAAATTATAAAAATTTATCTTGTAACTTAATTATTTTTTGTGTGTTATATTTTAATGTGTATAAAATGCACTCTAATAATATAAATACTTTATTAATTTTTTACTTCTTTTTACTTCAATCTTTAATCGACATTATGATTTTCTAACCATATATACTACATTTTATATAAATTGAAAAAAAAAATTGATGTGAAACCCTTTTATCTAAAGGATTTAATAAATAAAATATAATAAAATTTATGGTACATAAAACATTTATAGTAATACTTTTCATAAATTGGTAAAAAAAAGGGTTTACATCTTTCATCAATACTTAAAATAAAAAATTATAAAACATCGTTTCAAAGAGAATAAAACATCTCCTTAAATCAAATAAGTTCTAATAATAAAGTAGTTTAAATTTTAAACAAATATTAGTCTTAAGAATTTAATCCGGATAATATACTATCAGAGCAATATCTCTTTTTACTATTCCCCTTCCTCAAGCTTATCATTTTGTATCTGCTTTATTTCTACAAATGGCGTTTAACCCAAACACAAACATATAAACACCAGGAGAGATACATTCATCCATCACAACATATACAGAGCATAAGAATAGTCACACACACCATTCATACAACAATTACATCGTATAAACTTTCATCAATTCCTCTCATTCAATATTAATAATAAGTTAACATATTACATTCCATTAATCACCATCATACCATCAATCACAATACATTATATTCATCAATTAAGACTCTTGAAATGTATGCTCCTAACTCTATAAGCATGCGGTACAAATCTCTTCCCCACCAATAAGTGCACAAAATAACATATAGGAGTAATGAAATGGGACCACTCCATCGAATAGTGTAGGGAACACTCTGCAACAATGATCCCCCCGAACCACCTTAGTGGGGGATGTTTATCAAGGTCCTATCGAAGTGTTACAACTGACCATGGAAGTATTCCATTATCGATAGAGGTTTCCCTACCATAACATTTCCTGATACACAAGTAGATGACCTATATATATAGTATTCCACCTGCATAGACTCACACTATCCCACGAAACAAAAATGGTATGCATGAACTCAAATAATCAACTCAACCACACAAATGCATTCTTAACTCCTTGAGTGCTAATCCACAACACTGAATTTATTCATCATATCTCATCATCAATATTTTCACAATATGCATCATCATAATATCTCAACATAAATATTCCTACATCAACTCAACCATATCTCATCCTAGTATGCTTCATTACAACTCAACATTACATCACATCATTTATTTCATGCATCATATAACATTATGCATCATAATAGCATCATTATGCAACATAACATTATATACATCATTCTCAATTCAACACCGACACTTCATATCACATGCAGGCATAAAGTCTCAAGATTAAACACTTAAGGAATAAAATAATTCACAAACCCTCTCCTTTTATCTTAACCTTCTACAATGTTGTGTGGTTTATATGGGCTATCTAAAGATGTATCTATGCTATCGAGTTGATCTTAATTTTCTTATGAAGATAAGATAATTATCTACAACTTTTATGTTGACCTCAATAGTTGATTTTATCTCTTACTATTTTTAAAAATTACAAAATCATAGTATTTTAGTTTAATTGTGACAATTTGATCTTCACTTACTGATTTGACCATAACTTGAGTTCTAAACCTGATTTTTGAGTGATTCCGGTCATTGAAAAGATAACATCTAAGGCTACACTTCTTAAGACATCAAAAAATAATTTGAATTTTAAAAAGGATGCACAACCATGCATAAAATAAGCACAATCATGCTTCATTAAAATCCATCATGCATGAGTGTACTTAATTAAGCATGGTTGTGGTTCCCTCAAATTTGGACATGTACGGGTGTGCTTCCTTAAGCACAACCATGCATAAAATAAGCACAATCATGCTTCATTAAAATCCATCATGCATGAGTGTACTTAATTAAGCATGGTTGTTGTTCCCTCAAATTCGGACATGCACGAGTGTGCTTCCTTAAGCACGATTGTGGTGCCTCTTGCATGGGCTTGCTTCTTTCAAGCATGGTCGTGTTACCTCCTACACGTCGTGCTATACCTCTTACATGGACATGTTTCCTTCAAGCACAACTGTGCTTGTCTGTCTAGAGCCAAGAAATTTCATCTTTATTGCTTCACACACAATTCTCCATTTTACTTTAAATCATAAAATTATTTGATACTTGTATCTTCATCAAAATTAAACATCACGCTTCAATTATTTTTTTTTCCTGAATTGAATAAATCACACTAAACCTCTAAATTATGCATACAACCCCAAACCTCAAAATTTATACATAAAAATCCTAACCCTCATAATGCATGATCTCAATATCAATTTAATATGTTCAACAAATAAGAATACACAATAGCAATGTAATTTCAATCAAATTTATACTGAAGAAATTCTCTTCAAACAAATAACCTAAGAGGCTTAGGGATCGTCTCTGTATCCTTACACTCCTATATGCTTAAGGAATCCATAATTCCACTCCCCCTACCTGAAGTGACGAGTCTCAAGAAGTGATGTCCCTTTGGTAGTTCTTATTGTCAATTTGTGCTTTCTCCCACAACCTCTTTTGATTCTCCTCCTGTAACCTAACCTTCACTGATCTCTCCTATTTGAATTAACCTTCAGGTTGGGCCCAAAGTCTAGTCTAAAGACTTCTAATGAGCTCTCCTCGTATTATTTTATTAATAAAATATTTATTATTATTTTTAATTATTCTATTCTATTTATTTATTTATTAAAAAATATGTTACAACTGATATATTATATGATAAAGAACATTTATTTATATTTAAATAATATATTATGTGTTAAAATGAAACAATGCAATGAGATATTAATTAATTTGATGTGTATGAAATTTCATAAATTTAATCTCTCAATTCAATCAAAATGTACTTTAATTAAGATGTATTTATCGAAATAAATAAATTTAAAATAAATAATTATGTAATTACCTTATAATTAAAGTAATACCTTTTAGATTTGACATTTCAACGATCTTATTTTATCATTTTACATAGGTTACACACCTTTGTTAGTCATAACTCTTCATCGGTCAAACTCCTTTGTGGATAGTCTTTTGAGATGTTTGATCACCTTTTAGAATCTTCGAGAGGTTGATCCAACACATCAGACCTAATGCAAATCTTAAAGTGAAATTTTTAAAAATTAATAATAATGTTTTTTAATAAAAAAATAAAAATCTTTTAGATATGATCCTTGAAAAAGCTAATTATGTTTATATTTATTTTAGAGATGGACCTTTAAAGTGAACCTTTAAAAATACAATAAGTGATTTTTGAATTATAGACCTTGAAAAATTATATAAATATTAATGCAAAATAATTTATTTTGAAGGGGCCTAATTAAAGCAAGGGTCTTATCAACCTTATGTTTGGATTGACCTTGAGAATTATTAATTATTTCATAAACTAATACAAGACTTTTCAACGTATTTTGTTCTCACTTGTATGTTTTTTTACAAAAATTCTAGAAAATCACATATCCCTAAATCGTTGCAAGTCGAGTATTTGTGAAATTTTTAAACGATGGCCTATCAAAAAAATGATATTTTTTTTGTATAGATAGTAATAATTAATTCATTTAAGTTATCTTCAATTGTATAGTTTTATATATATGCAAATCTTTATACCTATCTCATTTTAGCGTGTTCGAACTCTTACATATAAGGTATTACTTTTTTGAAGTTTCTGAATAATAAAATTGATAAAAAAAATTAATAAGTTGTTAGTTTGAACAATACTAAATTCAACAAAAAAGATTTTATACTTGAATCTTATATTCTTGTAGATAAAAAATGTGTTTCAAAAAAGAGATTCTGATAAAATTAATAAATTAAATTTATTTAAAAAATTAATTTTTAACAAAATTAATAAATATACTTTATATGAATAACATGATTATTAAAAAAATTGATAAATAATTTTTATATCAATAACATTTATAAAAAAAAGGATAAAAGATATGATGTTAAAAGTTGAGACGGGAAGAAAATCATAATGTTATTATTATGCCATGCAATTATTGAGGAAGAAAAAAATCTTATGAATGGAAGAAAATCATAATGTTTTTATGCATTATTGAGGAAGAAAAATAATTTAAAAGCGAAGGAAGAGAAAAAAAGGGAAAAAGACAGAAAGTGCACTTCAGAGCAAGCCAGTTTGGCTTGTGTTTTGGTCTCTTGTACGTGCCATCTTCAAACACATCCTTTAATTTCCTCATCCACATTCTTCCAACCTCTCCTCTCTCTCTCACACACACACTACTGAAACTTCTTCATGTAGCTACTAATTAACTGCTCTTGAAGCATTCTTTGGTGTGGCTGTTTAAGTGTTAATTAAAGTTGGTAGCTATATTTTTGAAGTCAATCCATCTCGGGATCCATTTTTCTCAGCTTTTTCCTCTTTCTTTTCTCTCACACTGGTGTTCTCAAGTGTATCTGAAAAGTTTGAAGAATAGAGAAAGCTATATATATAAAAGTAAGCAGGATCCATGAGCTAGCTCAAGAAATCAGATCCATTAATTCCCTACCACATATATTATATATCCTCTATTTTTCAGTGTAAGATCTCAGATATTCTTTTGGTGCAAATTAAATAAAGGTTATTTCTCATGAACGTGTGCTATATATTGTGTGTGTATACATCACCTATATTATGTAGAGTGGTTTGCTTTCTTACCTAATTTTACTTCTTTTTTTTTTTCGACAGTTATTCTTAACTAATTTTACTTATGTAAAGGTTTGGTGGTGGAATAAAACATGTCGAATTTGACGTCTGCATCGAGTGAAATAAGTGCTTCTTCTGGAATCAGGAATGACAATGGTTCTCTCTATGCTCAATACTCCTCTACTTCAATAAATCAAGAACCACAGCCTAAAAAGAAAAGAAGTCTTCCGGGCCACCCAGGTCATATATAAATCTTCAACCAATTAATACTTCTATTTTTCTTCTTATAACTGATGGTGGATTTGGTGCAAAAATCAACATTTAATTTTTTTTTTCCTATAATTGGTGTAGTACATTTAATTTTCACCTCAATTTGAAAAAAAAAAATCATCAATTTTACAAGAGATCTTTATAAGTGATGTTAGTGTTTGTTGTTCTTGGACAAAGTTTGAATGAATGAAATAAAAGTTTGTACTAAAGAGGACGGTATAAGTTATCAAAAGGGAAACTTCAATTCTAATCCTAAAATAATACCAAAATTACACGTAGTTGGATCTATATTTCATCCTACATTATGTTTGTGAACAAATTAAGTAATGTTTAATTAGCGAAAGATGCGTTTCATTTGCATAGATTATCTTATTTCTTAACTTTGACACGCTGGTAAATTATGTTCATAAATAAAAAATTTATTTAAAATTTGTTTAGATATAAATTATAAGCATTTTTAAGAATTTTTTTATTAAAAAAAGTTTTTTTATTTTCGGTAGATCAAGTTATTCTCAAAAAATTTTCTAAATTTTATTTATAGAGATTCTATTAATGTGTGTTATGAAACTTATAGAAAAGAAAGAAATCACAAGAAAAATTACATCTAGTAAGATGTAAAAGTAAAACCAAACACTCCTTTAGCTTATTAACGTTGTACATGTTGTTTTACAAATGAATTGTGTTGGTTTAAATATTTTGTTCACTTGGTTTGGTTCAGACCCTGGGGCAGAAGTGATAGCTTTGACTCCTCAAACCCTTTTGGCAACGAACAGGTTCGTTTGTGAGATTTGTCAGAAAGGGTTTCAGAGAGATCAGAATCTGCAGCTTCACAGAAGAGGGCACAATTTGCCATGGAAGCTAAAGAAGAAGAGCAGCAAAGAGGGAAGAAAGAAAGTGTATGTGTGCCCAGAGGCAACGTGCGTTCACCATGACCCTTCAAGGGCCCTTGGCGACCTCACTGGAATCAAAAAGCACTTTTTCAGGAAGCACGGTGAGAAGAAATGGAAGTGTGAGAAGTGCTCCAAACGCTACGCAGTTCAATCGGATTGGAAGGCACACTCCAAAATTTGTGGCACCAGAGACTATAAATGCGACTGTGGTACCATTTTCTCTAGGTAATTCAATTTAACAACCCCATGTTATATACTCAAATTTTGATTCATTTTAAATAACCCCATAAACCAAATCAGCTTATTTTCAAAGAATCAAAATACATTTTTATTAAGAATGGAGAAAACTAAAGCTATGAAAGAGAGCTTTATCTATTCAATGTCTCTCATACTTTGAAAGAAGATTAGTATTGTGTTTGACTGAAATAGCCTTTGATAATAAAAAAATTAAATAAATAAAACTCATTCTGAAGTGCTTAAAAGAACTAATTTTCTGCTTGCTATACCCAAAAAAAAAAGTTGTCATTAGGCATGCCCTTGTTTTTTTTATTTTTTTATTTTACTAACAGACATTAAATTATTAATATAATTATTGTGAGTTTATATTAATAATTTAATTAAAATATACTAGCGGTGTAGATTATTTTCTGTCATCCCAATTACATATTATCGCAATAAGATTGTTAAATTTGTATTATATAACTATTTTAAAAATTATAGTTATAATAATTTCTAGCAGATTATTATTTTAAAACTATTTATCATGACAATATATAAAATCAAACTTTTATACTAAAAATAATTCTGCTAGTATAAAAGTTGGTAAATATTATCACTATATCATACTATTAGTTTAGTATATTTTATCATTAATATAAATTCACTATAGTTTTACTAATAGTTTAAACTATGATAGAAAAAGTATATTCTAGTTGGCTCTTTTTTGGTACATTATTCTAACAGGAGCTAATCGAATGATAAATAATTAGTAAATAAATATCGAAACTAAATCATCTGTGCGCCTTTATTTATTTTCTCTTTCTTGAAAATGTAAATAAGAAAAATACTATTAATTAATGAGAAGAAAGAGTATTCCTTTCTAACCAATATCATATTTTAATAACCTATAAGAAGGATATCGAAAGAAATACGTACCAATATGTGACAACATGTTTTATGACGTTTTCTATAATACTTTCTTTTTTAATTATTGTATCACTCATTTTTTCAATATTCTTTTTATCCTCTTCCTGTTTACATAAAATGTACACTTTTTTTCAGAAAAAAATATAAATCTAAAATTTTCTTGGCCCCTGCACCTATCTTTTTTTCCTCTCAAAATATGATTATTATACAACTGACATTTCTCTATCAATTGGGGAGGGAGTGGCGAGACAGTTCCTTTTATGGAAAAATTTTGGTAGACATCAAATTCTATCCAATAAAATAAATAGAAAGAAAAAAAATATAAGGATAATATGTAATATGTAGCAATAAAAAATAAAAAAATATTAATAAATTAAGTTTAATATATAGAGTTGTTTATAACTTTATATATTATCAGTTTTGGTCAGTAACAAGTCCAAAAAGATGAGAAGGGAAAGTGCATAGAACAGCACAAACGACAAAAAGTTGTATATATAGCTAGGATTAGGAATGTGTGTGTTATTCATGAAAAAAAAATGCAAAATAAAAATAACTATATGCAAATGCAGTACTAAATTAATAAGCATCAATTATGTTAAGCTCAAAAACTATTTTACCGAAATGTTAGAATAAGAAGTTCATACATGTCTTTCATGACAAGTTTGATTTTCATACTATGAAGATAAAGTTGCAATTAGAAATACAATTTTATTTTTCAAATTTATGACTATGTAAAAATGAGTTATATGCACTTTTTAGATTATAATTGGATACAAGTTTATTAAAATTTTTGAAAATTTCTAAAAAGTTCTTTATGTTTAATAAAAAAATTTATAAAAGAAAAACACTTCTAAATTTGTTTTGAGATACTTGCACTCTTAGTTATAAAGGAAAAAAATTATAAAATTGATTTCCCTTTTTTGTGGTTGCAGGAGGGACAGCTTTATCACACACAGAGCCTTCTGTGATGCCTTAGCACAGGACAGCATTAGAGCAGTGAACCTTCACCCTCACCCTCTCCTATCAACTCACACCCAATTTCACAGCCATGCCCTTCAAGCACCACCATCATTTCTCAAAAGAGAACAAGAGTTCAACCTACTAAGTCCAGAAATTCTATCATGGCTGGCTTCTCCAACAGCAGAAGAAGAAGCAGCAGCAATGTTCCACAATCAAACTATAAGAACCCTAGACTTAACACATGTCAACCACTCCTTAAACCCTAACCCTAACCCTACAACTTCACCAACAGCTACCACTTTGCTTCCTAACTCCCTGAGTTGCTTCCACTATTTCACTAATCCTCCTCACGTGTCAGCCACTGCTTTGTTGCAAAAAGCCTCACAAATAGGGAGTGCAGCACCTTCACAAGTTAGACCCCACTTGTTGCTGCAACAGGTTCACGTGCCTCATGATGAGTGTACAACGACAGGGTATTACATGGCTTCATCTTCAGCCGTTTCTGGAATAGTTATGCCTTCACGTGAAGAAATAGGCACTGGGGGGTTTGCTCGTGGCATGGCATCTTGAGGGAATAAAGCTGCAATGGTTTCTGATTACTTGGAAGAAGGTGCATGCTGATCATCATATATGTATCGAGCATCTTCTCTCTTTTCCATGATATGATAGTATAGTACTGTGCCTTCTGCTTCTGCCACTGGGTTTGAGGAGGCTCTATATATGACTGTGATGTGAGGGGCATGTTTAATCCACCAAGCACAAGATAATGTTAACTTTCAGAAACTTGTTTCAAAACCAACACAGTTTGCTAATAAAGCCAACAAAGGCACCCCTTTGGTGTCAGCCACTGCCAATGTTTTAAGATGTAATTTTCACTTTGATACATATAGCACAAAATTGCAAACAAAATATATTTTTATATCTTATAGGAGCATCTTCTCAAAGAATGTTCTTTAATTGATAATATTATATATAAAGAGAAGAGAAGGATCAAATGAGCGGCTTTTACGAAGTATTGTATTATTTAATAATTTTATATTAAACAGAAATTTTGTTAATTTAATTGTTAAATTATAATTTTATATTATGTTTATATTTATGTTAAATTTATTAAAATTAAATGATTTAAAAATAATTAAATTATTTATATTTTAATATATTTTAAAATATATATTACATCAATTTTAATCTATGTTAAAATACATGTATTATATATTTTAAAATACAAAAGAATATGATGAGCACGTGCTAATGTGAATTACGGTTTAATTTTAATAAAATTTAACTTAATAGATAGTTATAAATTTTAAATATTAGGTCAATAATATGATAAATAATTTAGATTGTGATATGAAATAATTTTTATTGATAGTTTATTTTAAAAATATTAAAATTTAATTTATAAATAAATATAATAAATAAAAAAATTAAATTATATAAGTAACTAAAGAAATCTTTAGTAATACTCTTATTAAAAAAAGTCATTAAAAATATTCTTATAAAAAATAATTATTTATATTAAATGCATAAAAATGTATTTTTGATGATGTAATAGATAATATATCTAATAGTAAGTATAAGTCACATTATATAAAGAGATTTCAAATGAGAAACTTCCTATAATAAGATAAGGAGAACTAAAATATTACAATTAATTAAAAAAATTATGAAGTTAAAAAATTCCTTAGAATCAATTATATTTATGTATGTCATCATTTATAACAATAATAATAATGGTGTGGTAATAAGTATGATAAAGAAAATAGTAATATAAAATTTTCAATAATAATAATAATAATAATTATTATTATTATATATATAGTTAAAATCTTTGTCCATCCAATATTTAAAGAACGGTTTTTTCCATTGTTGTTAATAATAGTGTTTTTCGACGTTAAAAAATATTGTAATGACAACTAAGTAAATTAGATTTAACTATATTAAATCAATAATTTTTAATTATATAACGTTATATTTAAAAGTTATGTTAAATTGAATGTTTCTTTCACATAATATATATTTAAAATTTAGATTAATATAAAATAATTTAATACATCATTAAGTAATCTACACTAAAATTAATGTAATATACTTTTTCAAATATACAACAATTTAGCTACATTCTAATTATTTTTCAATTCTGATAAATTTTGGCACAAAAAATTAAGGTGATATATATAGTTATAATTCAAAATTTTGATCAGTAAAATTTACATTTTATATAAAGTAAATTACATTTCTTTTTTAAAAGATACAAATATTATATTACTTTTTTCTCTTATAATTCCTATTATATCGTATATAATCTCTTATTAACTATTCACTTATTTGTTACTATAAAAATGAGGGTAAATTTTATTGTATTTATTATAATATATTATTACCACAAAATATAAAGAATCATGATCTTATTAAATATAAATAAGAGTTTCTTATTATAGATAAATACAATAAAAATATGTATAAACTATTTCCATTCATACATCATAAAACTTAACTAGAGCATTACAAAAATCTATCTTATCCCACAAGTGTAATATTCTTATATGTTGTATCTTTCTAATAGTCTTTACAATCCTCTTGATATTCGTACTATTGAATCAACCTGATCACGATGTTTGGCCATTATCTTCACATATATCCATCGAGTACATGATAAGTGCTATGATTTCATTAAGTTTATGGCCTAGTTTGAAGCACTTATATCAATTTTCCTTGCTTTAGACCTTATTTTTAACTCAAAACATATATAAATTATTAGGTGTTCACATTTTGTCTTTGAATCATGTTTTTAGGTAACTTACAAGTATTTGGTTGTTGTTTTGTAGTTTAGGAGAAAGCTAAGAAAGAAGGAAGGAAGTCAAGCACAAAGTGGTGAATTTGAAGTTGAAGGAATTTGTGGTTAAGTTCCCAGGCTAAGCCCCAGATCCAGGCTTAGCCTCAGCTTGGCAGAGAGTCCCTGGAACAAAAATTCAATCCTCACGCTGAGCGCGGAACTGAGGCTAAGCGTGGGAGTCCTAGAACCTCATTTCACTCCAAACCTATCCTCAAGCTTAGCGTGGCTTCTCACGCTTAGCGTGGATTATGCTGACATGTCATTATTCACATAAGACAAAAGCTTTTATGACCTAAAAGGGGGATTTTTAAAGAAAGAAGCAAGGAGGATCATTCTTGGAGTTTGTATGGCGGCTGGAGAGCTCTGGAACCTTCAAGATCAAGTTTCTTCCTTTCTTCATCATTTGTAGAGTTTTACATGGCTATGTGTAGCTAAACTCGCCCTTGTCGGGGTTTGATGTAACTAAACTCATTCTCATGTGTAAACTCTAAGCTATCAATCTAAGTTGTTATTCAGTTTTATTGTTCTTTTTTTGTGCATAATACTTGTTATGGTTTGATCACCCTTAACTTGAACTTAAGGTTTTTAAGAGATTGAGAAATGATTTTAAACCTTTGACTTGAAATAGAGCAGCTAATGGTGCTTATTGCTAGAGATAGAGTAAATGCCATTGGTCTTTCTTAAGCTCTTGCTTTTAAAGTTGGTTTCTTGGTTAAACTATGCAAGAGATTGATAGTTTAAGTTAGCAACTTAGATGCCAACTTGTAAGAGGTTAGGGTTGGTTACTTTCGAGAGTGATTGATAAATTCTAAATAATAACTATTATGAACTTAGTGATAAGCATGAGAGGAAGGTTTAGTGAAGTCAAACCCCAACAATTTTGATGGAGGAGGCCCATGGGCTAAGGGCCCAACTACTAGAGCAATGACAAGAAGGATGCATGAAGAGTGGGCCCAAGCCCAAGAAAGGCCCATCACTTTATTTTGTTGGGCTTTAGCCCAAGCCCATTAGATTAAGGTTAGAATAGGATTGGGCCTTAGTGCCTTGTATTTCTTTTGGGCCTTGTATTTTCGGCCTTGTAGTGTAGGATTTTCATTTAGAGGTCATGTGAATTTAGAGTTAATTAGGTTACATGTGAATCTACATTAGCATGTAATTAGAAGCACATTTGGTGTGCATTTCGGCCATGTGCAACACATGCACATGGTGTGATCCGAAATGCAACTCAAATGGCCTCCTAATTACATGCCAAATGAGAGCACATGGAGGGGGTGGCTGGTTGGCACCAAAATTTGAATTTAGAATTCAAATTTTGGCGCCTAGAGTTAAGTTAACCATACCATGGTTTTACTTAACTCTAGGTGAACCCAACTTAAACCCTTAACCTAATTTCTACTATAAATTTCCCCATGGCCGGATTTTGTAACACTTTTGGATCATATATTGATGAGATTTCTTTCCATAGAAATTGCTATTCGAAAGTCACCTTCCCTAACTCTACCCTACTTGAGATCTTCTCCTTGTAGAGCTAGGAAATTCTTCCTTCTTCCGGACTTAGCTAGAAGCAAGCTAGAGTCACATGGGTGCTTCTTGGAGCTTCCATTCCTTGTCAATCTTCCAAGGAACCGAGGAGCATTGAGGGAATTCTTGAGGATTTCCAAGTGGAACCTCATCAAGTGGTATCAAGAGCTTCGGTCTTCAAGAGATAAGTTTATCTTCTTGAATTTTGATCCGTGGTTCAATTTGTTCTTGTTCTTGTTTTTCATCTTGTAATCATCATTGTTTTGAGTTTTTGTCACCGAGAGTTTCATATTTCCTAGATCTAATTTTGTCTTGAAATTTGATGGATCTAGTATCATATGCTTGAATGATTCATATATGCATTTTACATTGAATTGCTTCCATGAATCATGCTCCATTCTCTTGTGTTTAATTAGGAATTTTCTGCCTATTAGCCTTTGATTTTGTTTGAGTCTTCTTTGCATCTTATTCGGTCAATTAAATGCTTGAGTCTTTTATTTTTAAATCCATGTCTAGTAGGTTTGTGTAGTTCTTATATGTTCATCTTTCTTAGCTATGCTTGTTGATCCTTGTTAATTTTTTATTTGCATCTTGAAACAATTTTCTGGATTTGGCCGAGATCCATTTCTTTTCTTTGGTATAAGCTCATGAATTTTGTTTCATTTTTGAGTTCATAAACTACTACTAGATCATTAGTAGTTTTCTTAGAATTTTAGGCTTCCAAAATTTTTGAAAATGTCTTACACAAAAATTTTAATTCCGTGAGGTTTGATTTTGTTTCTTTGGTGCGTGCTGGAAAATTGTGTTTGGATTGCAATTTGAATTTGAAAATTGGAGCCAAAACCGTGCATGTGCTACATAAACCAACCAAGCATCAAAAGCATGTCACATGTTCATTACATTTTAACCTAATTTGTGTGGCATTTGAATTTCAATTTGAATCCGGTTTTGGTGCTTCATTTAAGGTGTGACCGAGAATTTGTGAGGTTCTTTTGAATTAAAAGAAAAAGGCAACTCCTAAGATTTAAAAAAAAAAAAAAAAAATTCAAAATCAAAAGTGAATTTAAAAAAAAAATGCTAAACCTAATTTGAAAAGCAAAAGCCAAATTAAGGAGTTTAGTTTCTCAATTTGTTCTTCTCGGTTTCTACTTGTTTTGGATTCATTAAAAGAAATTTTCAGCTCACCTATTTTTGAGTGTTTGGTTTTGTGCATCTACTCTAGAACCTTTCTTAGGTTTGTTCTTCCTTGACCTAGTTTAATCTTGTCTTTTGTCATCTATATTCACTTCTTCTACTCTAATCTTCTTTCCTATAACTCTTCCATTCTTGTGTTGTTTGTATTCATTATGGAACTCAAATGTGACCTATGCTTGACCTAGTTTATCTCCTTAGAAGCTAGTTCTACAAGGGTCATCAAAAGAGGACTAAGAAAAGGAGGAGGAAAGGGAAAAGGAGGCTTTCGGATTTGGCTATCAAACACCAAACACTTGTGGCTGGAAATTTGAAGTGGCTGGACTAGCAATTCCGTGAAGACTTCTTGGAGATTCAATTGAAGATTGTATTTGAATTTTAAAAAAAAATGTATAAGCATTAGTGACCGATTTTAGTGACCGATTTTACCTTACTAATTTGAATTTTTGTTGCAAAATTTGGTCACTAATCCATCACTAATTCTTTGTGGCTGTTTTTAATACTTCATTTCAGCCACTTGTTCTTTGTTGTTTATACTTTGTATTTGGCCTTTACAAGGAGTGTCTTGGGAGTGTCTTTGGTACACAACCATCTCCCCTTAAGTTTACAATTTTCGTTAGTACTTGGTGGGAGTGGTCCTTGATTGATCTTTGGTATCTCTCAAGCTCTCACCTTAGGACACGTTTAGGTAGTTTAATTTTTGTTGCTTAATCCTTGTTTTACTTGCTTTCATACGTCTAGCTTATCATAGTTCACAAAAACATCAAAAATCATTTTCATTGAAAAGAATTTGGTAGAGATTAACTACAAAGGGGATTAGTAATTTTTACTTGAAGAGGCTTGGTTTTTAAGTGGCTCCTAGTAGCTCACCTCCCTCCAAAGTTCAATTTGTAT
This sequence comes from Cajanus cajan, assembly GCF_000230855.2. NCBI lineage: Eukaryota > Viridiplantae > Streptophyta > Magnoliopsida > Fabales > Fabaceae > Cajanus > Cajanus cajan. Next base: position 48,830,812 of record NC_138525.1, read on the forward strand.
ACATAATCCTCTAAGTACTTAGTCTTAACCTTGCATAAAAACAATTGATTTTCAAAAATCATTTCTCAAAAAGCCACTTTCTCCTATAATGGAAGAGTTTTCTACTCCTCAAAGTGATAGTAATTCAAGTGATTACAATGACTTGTCAAAAGTAACACATGAATTAAGATCACTTAAGCTTTGGAAGAAGCAAGAAGCCAAGCAAAAACTTAAAGAAAAACTTGAAAGAGAGGCTCAACTTGCTACTTTAGAGGAAGAGATTCGATTATTAAAGGAGAAAGAAGAAAAATTACACCACAAGCACCGAAGTAGACATAGCTCCCACCATAGTTCAACTCTAGGAGAGTCAATGAATGATGATAGCCTTGCTTTAGGAGATCATTATCAACCACCTCCTAGAAGAGTGCATAGGACCCCCAAGCCAAGGGAATCTAGGGTAGATCTCCCTTATTTTCATGGAAAAGATGATGTTGAGGGGTACCTAGATTGGGAAATGAAGGTGGAACAAATTTTCAGTTGTCATCAAGTGAATGAAGAAAGAAAAGTCTCCTTAGCCACCCTAAGTTTTCAAGGTCACGCCATGTATTGGTGGACTTCTTTAGTGAGAGATAGGCATCTCCATAATGACCCTCCAATTCAATATTGGAATGAATTAAGGAGTGCCTTGAGGATGAGACATATTCCCTCTTACTATACTAGGGAGCTTATCAATAAGCTCCAAAGACTCCATCAAAAAAATATGACTGTGGAAGAGTATAAACAAACAATGGAGTTGTACTTAATGAGGGCTGGTATTAGGGAGGAAGAAGATATTACAATTGCTAGGTTTTTGAGTGGGTTGACTTTTGAAATAAGAGATAAAGTAGAGCTTCTCCCTTATAGGGATTTAAATGATTTGGTTCAACTTTGCATCAAGGTTGAACAACAAAATTTAAGAAAAGGTTCTAAAAGCTCATACTCATCATCTTTTTCCAAAGTTGACTACAAGAGGGAGGGCAAGAAAAATGATTTCGAAAAAAATACTTTTCCCTCTAAAAACCTAGACAAAGGTAAAGAAAAAGAAAAAGAGAAGAAAACAAACACTTCACACACTAGCACTAAGACTAGTGACATAAAATGCTTTAAGTGTCTTGGGAGAGGCCACATTGCTTCTCAATGCCCTACTAAGAAAGTTATGATTTTAAGGGGCCAAGACATTTATAGTAGCCAAGATGAAGCTACTACTTCTTCATCTTCAAGTGAGGATGAAGAAGAAGCAAGTGAAGAAGAGTCATGTGAGGTTACTTACCCTTATAATGGGGAACTTCTTATGATGAGAAGGATCCTCAATAACCAACCTAGTGATACACAATCCCAAAGAGAGAACATCTTTCATACAAGATGTAACATTTCAAACAAGGCTTGTTCTCTCATAGTGGATAGTGGGTCTTGGTGCAATTGTTGTAGCACTAGGATGGTTGAAAAGTTGGGTTTGACTACCACACCCCACCCAAAACCTTATCAACTTCATTGGCTTAATGATGATGGGGATATGGTGGTCAACCAACAAGTGGAAGTAGAGTTTTCTATAGGGAACTATCAAGATAAAGTTAAATGTGATGTAGTTCCTATGGAGGCTTGTCATATTTTATTAGGTAGGCCATGGCAATTTGATAAACAAACTCATTATGATGGCCTAACTAATAAAATAACTTTCACACATAAGGGTAAAAAGTTTGTGCTTCATCCTTTATCACCTTCACAAGTGATAGAAGATCAAGTACAAATGAAGGCCAAACGTGAGCAAGAAAAAGGAAAACAAAAAAAAGTTGAAAAAAAAAACTTCTAAAAATTGATGAAAAAGAGGATTCTAGAGAGATTAATGTTCCCTCTCTAGAGATAGTTCAAGAAGAGAGTTTTCAATCAAAACCTTTACACAAAACTTCTCTCTTTCTTGAATCATCATCTCATATCCTCATGTGTAGAGGAACATTAACTTGCACTGCCACATCTTCTTTGGAAACTACTCTACCTCTTGAGGTGAAAAATCTTTTAAATGAATTTGATGATATATTTCCCAAAGAAGGTCCAGTTGGACTTCCACCTTTTAGGGGAATAGAGCATCAAATAGATCTTGTGCCTGGGGCTAGTCTTCCAAATAGACCAGCTTATAGGACTAATCCACAAGAAACCAAAGAGATAGAGAAGCAAGTACAAGAGTTGTTGGAGAAGGGCTGGATTCAAAAGAGTCTAAGTCCTTGTGTTGTACCTGTCATTTTGGTGCCAAAAAAAGATGGAAAATGGAGGATGTGTTGTGACTGTAGAGCCATCAACAACATCACCATAAAATATAGGCACCCAATTCCTAGGCTTGATGACATGCTTGACGAATTGCATGGGTCATCCATATTTTCCAAGGTAGATATTAAGAGTGGATATCACCAAATTAGAATCAAATAAGGTGATGAGTGGAAAACCGCTTTTAAGACTAAGTTTGGATTATATGAATGGTTAGTAATGCCTTTTGGGCTTACTAATGCACCTAGCACATTCATGAGGTTGATGAATCATGCCCTTAGGGATTGCATTGGTAAGTTTGTAGTTGTTTATTTTGATGATATTCTAATCTATAGCCAAAGTCTAAGTGATCATGTGGATCACCTAAGACAAGTATTTCTTGTTCTTAGAGACAATCACTTGTTTGCCAATGTAGACAAGTGCACTTTTTGTGTAGATAATGTTATCTTTTTAGGTTTTGTGGTGAGTAAAAATGGGGTTCATGTGGACCCCGAGAAAATCAAAGTCATCCAAGAATGGCCTATTCCTACTAATGTAAGTGAAGTTAGGAGCTTCCATGGATTGGCAAGCTTTTATAGGAGATTTGTTCCTAACTTCTCTACATTAGCTTCACCTCTCAATGAGTTGGTGAAGAAGGATGTGGTCTTTGAATGGAAGGAAAAACATAACTTAGCTTTCCAAGATCTAAAGCATAAGCTCACTCAAGCACCTGTTCTAGCTCTGCCTGATTTTTCTAAAACTTTTGAGCTAGAATGTGATGCTTCAGGACTTGGCATAGGAGTTGTGTTGTTACAAGGTGGCCACCCAATAGCTTATTTCAGTGAAAAACTTCATGGGGCTACCTTGAACTACCCTACCTATGACAAGGAGTTATATGCTTTAGTTCGTGCCCTTCAAACTTGGGAACATTATCTTGTGACCAAGGAATTTGTCATACATAGTGATCATGAATCACTTAAATATTTGAAGGGACAACATAAATTAAATAAAAGGCATGCAAAATGGGTTGAGTATTTAGAATAGTTCCCTTATGTCATCAAATACAAAAAGGGCTCTACTAATGTAGTAGCTGATGCTTTGTCAAGAAGACATGTTTTATTGAACACCCTAGGTTCTCAAATACTAGGGTTTGATGACATCAAGGAGTTGTATGAGAAAGACCTTGATTTTGCTAACTTTTATTCTTTATGTATTCAAAAACCTTACCAAGGTTACTATATTTCTGAGGGGTTTCTTTTTAAAGAAAATAAACTTTGTATTCCCCAAGGATCTATTAGAAAACTTTTGGTTAGGGAGAGCCATGAGGGTGGGCTCATGGGGCATTTTGGAATTGACAAAACTCTTTCACTTTTGAGAGAGAAATTCTTTTGGCCTCATATGAAGAGAGATGTCCAACGGTTTTGTAGTAGTTGCATTGCTTGTTTACAAGCAAAGTCTACCACTAAACCTCATGGGCTATACACACCCTTGCCTATATCCTCTTCTCCTTGGGTAGACATTTCCATGGATTTTATCCTTGGTTTGCCTCGAACCCAAAGAGGAAAGGATTCCATATTTGTGGTTGTGGACCGTTTTAGCAAAATGGCACACTTTATTCCATGCCACAAAGTGGATGATGCAAGTAACATTGCTAAGTTACTCTTTCAAGAGATTGTGAGACTACATGGGTTACCCAAAACTATAGTCTCTGATAGAGATGTTAAGTTCTTAAGCCATTTTTGGAAAACTCTTTGGGCAAGGCTTGGAACTAAACTACTATTTTCTACCACATGTCATCCCCAAACTGATGGGCAAACTGAGGTAGTAAATAGGTCTCTAGGGACTATGTTGAGGGCAATCCTCAAAGGCAATAAGAAGTCATGGGATGACTATCTTCCTCATGTGGAGTTTGCCTACAATAGGGTGGTTCACAAGACCACTAACATGTCTCCATTTGAGATTGTTTATGGCTTTAATCCTCTTACTCCATTGGATTTATTACCTCTTCCCGATGTTGCTTCCTTTATTCATAAAGAAGGCACATCTCGGGCTGAGTTTGTCAAGAAATTACATGAGAGGGTTAGAGATCATATTCAATCCCAAATAGAAAAATACCAAAAATACAATAATAAGGGTAGGAAGGAAGTTATCTTCAAGGAAGGTGACTGGGTTTGGCTACACCTTAGGAAGGATAGGTTTCCTTCCAAAAGAAAGTCAAAGCTTAGTCCTAGAGGAGATGGACCCTTCCAAATCCTTAGGAAAATCAATAACAATGCCTATGTTCTAGATCTCCCTTCTGAGTATGGTGTTAGTTCTAGTTTCAATGTTTCTGATCTTTCTTTGTTTACAGGACTAGCTACCCAAGAGGCGGACACTTTGGATTTGAGGTCAAATCCTCTTCAAGAGGGAGGGGATGATGGAGGAGGCCCATGGGCTAAGGGCCCAACTACTAGAGCAATGGCAAGAAGGATGCATGAAGAGTAGGCCCAAGCCCAAGAAAGGCCCATCACTTTATTTTGTTGGGCTTTAGCCCAAGCCCATTAGATTAGGGTTAGAATAGGATTGGGCCTTAGTGCCTTGTATTTCTTTTGGGCCTTGTATTTTCGGCCTTGTAGTGTAGGATTTTCATTTAGAGGTCATGTGAATTTAGAGTTAATTAGGTTACATGTGAATCTACATTAGCATGTAATTAGAAGCACATTTGGTGTGCATTTCGGCCATGTGCAACACATGCACATGGTGTGATCCGAAATGCAACTCAAATGGCCTCCTAATTACATGCCAAATGAGAGCACATGGAGGGGGTGGCCGGTTGGCACCAAAATTTGAATTTAGAATTCAAATTTTGGCGCCTAGAGTTAAGTTAACCATACCATGGTTTTACTTAACTCTAGGTGAACCCAACTTAAACCCTTAACCTAATTTCTACTATAAATTTCCCCATGGCCGGATTTTGTAACACTTTTGGATCATATATTGATGAGATTTCTTTCCATAGAAATTGCTATCCGAAAGTCACCTTCCCTAACTCTACCCTACTTGAGATCTTCTCCTTGTAGAGCTAGGAAATTCTTCCTTCTTCCGGACTTAGCTAGAAGCAAGCTAGAGTCACATGGGTGCTTCTTGGAGCTTCCATTCCTTGTCAATCTTCCAAGGAACCGAGGAGCATTGAGGGAATTCTTGAGGATTTCCAAGTGGAACCTCATCAAATTTATTAATATTGCATTAGAATCAAGTTTTGCACTCTAAGTGTTTACCAAAATACCAAAAAGAGTTGTTATTGCTTGTTTACATTATTTACTGCAGCAAATCAAACTCTTATTGCTTTTTGGTAGCTTAGTTAGTATAACAAGTGAAATTGCAAAGTGTTGTGCAAGTCCCTTGGGACGATACTCATACTTTCATTGAACTACTTATACGATTTGGTACACTTGCCAAACGAGATAACGTACATGTACAACAAAGAACAAAGGAGTGAGGATTTAATGATCTCAACTTAGACATATATTAAGGGTAAGGATACTTACCCTATGACATACAAGACTTTATGGGGGAAACTATAACAACTTCTAATTATACTTATTGGAGATTGACCATATTAAATACGAAGGTAAGAACATTTACCATCAAACGTACAAGACTCTAGGTGGGAATTAAAATTCTTTTTAGTTATACTTTCTTGACATTGACATAGTATGAACTCATACTTCATCATTTCTGAAGTGATTATGAGTACATACATCTTGACCTAAAAATGGTACGATTTCATTCCTTTGGATGAATCTTAATATATCAATGAGATATTTCCCTGTCCAAATATGAGATGTACTCTCACACCAATCTTGAAATGTTGGAGTAGTTGTCGAGGTTGTCAAGCGAGTTGGTTAGGTGGAGATGTTAGTACAAGGTGCTACCTTGACCCTTAGCTTTCTCAATCATATTACACCTTACCCTCAAGGTATTTCCACTAGTGAGAGACCTCCTACTTTTCATCCCTTTAGACTTACCAAGCTATAACTTTCGGTGCAAGGTACCACATCGTTAGATGTCCCTAACGTCTTCATATTTCTTTTGATATAATCATAAACATTTCTTTCCATAGAATTCCCTGGTCTTAATCATTTTGAGCACTAGTCTTTAACATACTTTTAATTTTAAGAAATTATTAGATATTATAAAATCACTAAGTATTTATGATTAGAGCTAATTTTGTTATAATATATATTTGAGTTTTTTAATTTTAAGAAAATTAATAACACTTAATTATAAAATATATAAAAATTTATTAAAACCCATCTAATAATTTATTATGCAAGAGATATTCGTTTTATTTACATGTATTTATAGGTTATAGATCAATAACCATGGAAATCACTACCAAAAAAGACTACATTTAGTGATTGTCGATATCGATCACTAAATTATCCATTTCGATTGCTATCATGCTTAGTGACTAGTGTAATCCTGTCACAAAAAGCCTAGTTGTTGATTGTATTTGTTGCTAGCTAGCGACTTAATAAGGAGAAGGACCAAAATCATAATTTTGTTAGGATTTTGGGGACTTAGTATTATATATAGGCTATTCTCTTTCCTTTGTGTAAGCAGATTTTAGATTCAGCAGTAAAAATATTTTTCAGTTTATTCTTCTTCTCTCTTCTTCTTTTTTCTCCCTAACATGGTATCAAGAGCACTAGCGTCATGACCATGGCTTCCGCTAAAAAATTTCTCGTTCAACATTTCTCCAGCCCTATTCCCTGTCGTCTCACTAAAGACAACTACCTCACATTGTAAACACCCAATTTTCTCCTCTTCTCTTTCTACTCCTTTTTCTTTTCTTTTCTTTATAAATTAATCACATGTTAATACATTTTGTCTTTCTTATTCAACATTCAAATTAAAGTGAAAGACTCAAACACTACTCTCTTTAGAAAGATAAAATTGTACCAAATGCCAACCATTATTGTACATAATTATTTTGATAAAGCTTTATAAATTAATATGGTATGACACAATTTAAAAGGAAGCACAAGTGAGTGTCTCACGCAACACCAAATTATAATGTTTTTTTTTCAAAATAAATAAATAAAGAATGTATACTTATATAATAATAAAAATAAAAAAAAAGTGTTCATTTATTAACTTACGAAGTGCATAATCTCGAAGCTTCTGTGTAACATCGCAAATTCTATACAATAGTTAATTATTATTTTTATATTTATGAAAATTATTTTCTTATAGTTATTAATTAATAAAAAGGGTTTTTATAGAACATTTTAGAGATTTTAATAATTGATTATTATTTATTTTTAGAGATTATTAAAGGGGTTTATAATTAAATAATAAATATTATTTTTTGTGTTTTGGAGGACCGGAACGGGCCGTTCCAAAAAGTGGAACAGGCCGTTTCAAACAATTAAAGTAAACTATTTTTAAAGGACCAGAACGGGCTGTTCCAAATGGTGGAACAGGCCGTTCAAAATTAGTTAAGAGGCCTACTTTTGGTATCCCAGAACGGGTCGTTCCCAAAGTGAAACGGGTCATTCCAGACAAATAAAATGGCCTAAAATCCAAGTTAGAAACGACCGTTTCAATTATGGTCAATGTGTGTTAAAATGAACCCCAGAACGGGCCGTTCTGATTTTGAGAACCGGTTGTTCTGATTTTGAAAATGGGCCATTCTGATTTTTAGAATGGGCCGTTCCAGTTGTAAATTTTGCATATAATGGAGGGGTCTAGAACGGGTCATTCTGGTTTGAGAACGGGCCATTCTAGTTTGAGAATGGGTTGTTCTAGTTTGAGAACTGGCCGTTCCGGCCACCCCTGAATGTCTATAAATAGGAGGTAGGGGCTGTGAAGAAATTATAACTGACAAAGGTAAAAACTTAGAGAGAGAGAGAGAGTAAAAAAGAAAGAAAGAGAAAGAAAAAGGGAATCTAGAGGAGGAGATTAGCAAGGTTCTGCTCTAGTTTTAGCTCCTGCTTATCGAGGTAAGGGGGGAGTGAGAAACCTCACTTGGGGGTGTGAGAATAATTGTTGGGTAGTCGGATTGACCCTCAATCTCTTGCCTGATGTATGTTTCTGGGAACATGAATGTGTTCTGTTTTACTTTCTGTTTGCCCTATTGTGTTCCTTGTTGGATTTAATGAATGAATATGTAATTAATATTGAAAATAAATAAATTTTAATATGAATAAGAGTACTCTGTGAATTCCTGTTCGGACCTTATGAGGAATAATTATGACATGACTACGTGAAATATGAACAAATGACATGAGACCTAAGAATGAGCTATTGAGATTAGCTATGACTATAAGAATTTAAAAAATGATTACATGAGGTAATAAATTAAATTTTGTAATAAGTGAAATGTTGAGTCAATGAAATAGTGAATGTATGACATGCATCATATGCATATATTATTCCAGGTGTGCTGCTTATGCCGCATACCAGTGATGTAACAAACTATGTGATGAAATAACTTATTCTAGGTGTGCCGCTTATGCCGCATACCAGTGATGTAACAAACTATGTGATGAAATGACTTATTCCAGGTGTGTCACTTATGTCGCATACCAGTGATGTAACAAGCTATGTGATGAAACAACTTATTCCAGGTGTGCCGCTTATGCCGCATACCAGTGACATAACAAGCTATGTGATGAAATAACTTATTCCAGGTGTGCCGCTTATGCCGCATACTAGTGATGTAACAAGCTATGTGATGATATGACTTATTCCAGGTGTGCCGCTTAGGCCGCATACCAGTGATGAAATGATGTATTCCAAGTATACCTTGGGTCACTAGTGATGAAATGATTTATTCCAGGTGTGCCGCTTAGGCCGCATACTAGTGATGAGAAATGTGAACTTCCGTATGGCGCCACATGCATGCATTTATGAGTCGAGTCCATGACATCATTGCATGATAATGAGTGTATATGTGATATTTATTATGTATGTGTATTGTTTACATATGACTTATATTTGTTGTGTGTATGTGTGCTATCTAACCTTTTTTTTCTGCACCTGGAACCGAGTGAGATATTTCTCACTCCCTTGTTATTCTTGTACATGTTTAAATTGTATTGTAGGTGATCATCATCATGAGGATGTTGGTGATAAGGCTTAAGGTTTCAGTTGGGCATGCTCTGATAGGATATGTGACATCGGGGCATAACTAGGCTTAGTTCAGGATGTTATTGTTTTGAAAACCTTGGTTTCTTTTTTTTTTTATAATTTCTAGCGAAGGTATAACGTAAATAATTCCTATAATGAGTGTATGTGGAGAATTGTAAATTTTGAATGTTCTTGATGAAAGGTCAAAGTGTGCATCTTTGTCATATTTTTATTACATGATTTAAAAGTTATAAATTAATTCCTAAGTAGGAGGCACTACCACCTTTACTGGAATTAATCTATATTTTCCTTTATTATTATTATTTTTATATGATTTCTTGAGTTTTGATACTTACATGTTAACTTTTTATGATTTATGAGTTACGAATGTGAATCTTCTACCTTATGATATTTGAGACATTTGTTTTATCCATGAAAGCTTTTATCAACTATGAAAGATTTTATTTACTCAAAAAGAAAAAGAAAAAGAAATTATTATATTATTTGCATTTATTGTGTATTAATGTTGGGGTAGAGGGTGTCACATTCTGCACTCTGAAGATCTTCCCGGGCTAGCCTTCAGGCACTTCCAATCTTAATGAAGATGTGATTGATCACACATTCTTGAGCCCACCCCTGCTGTAGTGAAATCATGTAAGACGACAAATTATAATAATCACATAAGAGCAATATAAAAGAGACCATCAAGAGGGAAAAGGGACTTTGGGGAAGAAGGACGGGGGGCGCTTCTCTTCGCAATCTTCATTCACACGGTTTGGGATTCTATCCAACACTCATTGGATATCGTTGCACAAATAGAGGACATGCCATACGGGTACGATTCCTTCTTTCTTGTTCGTGCTGACTTGGTGGAGCTACTAAACCTCTATATTTTGTTGTTTATGGGTCTATGATTGGTAGAAAATCATCTCTTGTTGTATATGGTTTCTCTTCCAGGCACAATTTCTTTTATTTCTCCTTAACATTATTGATTAATACTTGAACCATATGAGTTGCTGTCACGTTTTCATTCATTTTAACTTTATTGTTATTTACTATTTCAATATTTGTTCTTGTTGGCTCTGCAACGTGAATGATATACATTTTATTTGGGATGTTATTAAGTATAATATACCTTTATCATATGTGGCTTGATTAGCATGGTTTGTATAGCTAAAGACATTAAATGGAATTAGTAAGATGGAACAAAACTGAAGATCCGAGTCTAATAAAATATGAATAAGTGATAACATGTAGTTTTTCTTGTTTAAACATTATCGTATTAATTTAATAACATTAATATTAATAATACTAAATAAATAAGTAAAATATGTCATCAAAGCAATATATTTTATGGTAGTGTTAATTAGATGAAACATCTTTTGGACTCTAATATTTTTAGACACGAGCTGTGACAGTTTGATAGTCTTGAGACTCTTTTTAAAATGTGTTTTAGTTAATGTTAACAGTTTTTCACAATTATAAACATTAATTGTTAAATTTTTTTTAACATAATTAAATTAAGGGTTATTCTAAGATAAAGGATTATCTGATCGTGACGTTCTTTTAATCCTAAAGTTTAAAAGTACAAGTTGTGACGACTTGTTATTTTAAACTGTTCCCTAAATTAATAATTCATATTAAAAATACTACTATTAGAACAAAACTTACTATTAAAAAAGAGGAGGGACTAAAATTTGTATGCAATAATAGCAATAAGCATAATCAAAATTAAATAATTCTGTAAATTGGCTTTGGTGTACACCTCTGTCAATTTTAGGGTGTATGAGCTGAGACAGCTCAAAAGTCCCAAATTAGATTAAAAAAAGCAAATTTAAAACTAAAACAAATATTTTCTTTAAAGAACTACGTGACTTTCATTCTTTATTACATATGGAGATACGTAGGAGCAGGAAATCATTCCTGTCGAGCCGAAAAAATAAAAATAAAAATATTATCTCATTCTTATATCAATAATAATAATAATAATAATAATAATAAACAACTTTAATATTCAATGCACTTGTTGAATAAAATATATGTGATCATCATCGTTAATTTTTATTAATTTGGGGTGAGATAAATATTTTAAAAGCTATAATAGTTTGCTTGATTAATTAGAGGTAATCGTCTTTATGATGGACGTTGTAAGGTGCTAATACTTTCCTTACACGTAATTGACTCCCGAACTCAAAATCGGATTTCGTAGACTATTTTTCTTTAATGGTTTTTTCCAATGTTTTTCCATAGAAATAAACATTGGTGGCGACTCCATATTTATTAAAAAAATTATTTTGCCATCCCGTAGCGATCGAGGTTGCTACATACATGGAAACATGAAGCTGAATCCACCATTAAAGGATACAGATTGAAGAAATACATTCAAGGAGATGCATCTTTCCCTCCCAAATACGATTCTACGGAGGATAAGGTCAAAGATAAAGTGACTAAAGCTTTTAAAGATTATGAGCAACAAGATGCTCTTCCCAAATCTTGGCTTCTTGAATCCATGGAAGCTGAATTCAAAATTCGAATGGTAGGGTGTGAGTGGAGCTATCAGATTTGGGAAACCCTTGACACCTATTTTACTTCTCAAACGCATGCTTGGATCAAGCAACTCAAGATTCAATTGCGATCCATCAAGAAAACCTCCTCGATTACTCCGTATCTTTTAGAAATTAAGAAAGTTGTAGATACCCTTGTGGCAATTAGTGCTCCTTTAAACGTTGAAGAACATTTTGATGCTATGTCGATGGGCTTCCTGATGAATATGATGACTTTGTCACTTCCATTCTATCTCGAAAAAATCCTTACACCACCAAAGAAATAGAGGCACTGCTAATGGCTCAAGAAGACAAATTAGAATCGCGAAAGCAAGCTAATGGTATCAACATGCAAGCCAATCTTGCACATGGAAATCACTCAAATAACCATGGTCATGGTAAACTATCAAGGTCGTAGTGGAGGATTTCAAGGTTGTGGTCGTGCTCGAGGTGGTAGATTTCATAATACTGGTGGAAGGAACAACAAAATTCAATGCCAACTGGGTGGAAAAATGGGCCACTCTGCTTATAATTGTTGGCACAGGTATGATAAAAAATTACCTGATCCAAATCAAAACTCACATACATTTGTTTATCAAAATATAGGTCAAAATCTGGTTGCTATGCAAGCTATGAATACTTCGACCCAAAATTTGCCCTATGATGATAGTTGGTATCTTGACTCGAGAGCCACTAATCATCTAACTTCTGATGTTAATAACCTTCAACAAAGAATTGAGTATTCTGGCCCAGAGAAGATACATATGGGTAATGGCTCAGGTATAGGAATTTCTAATATTGGTACCTCTTATATTCAATCTAAATTACTGACCAAAATTTTGTACTGAAAAATCTCTTGCATGCACCATTAATTACAAAGAATTTGTTAAGTATTTCTCAGTTTGCTCGGGAAAACAAGGTTTTCTTTGAGTTTCACCCAGACACTTGTCTTGTTAAATCTTAGGGAACCAAGACTACTCTTCTTCAAAGGAGACTTAGGAATGGTCTATATGAATTTCAACATGTTAAACTTGTCAATCTCTCAACAAGCTTCTCTACAAAGTCACATGGTTTAGCTTCTAGTAATAGGCCCGTAAACAATTATGAAAGTCTTCCTGTCCAATCTTGTGCTTTTAATATTGAAAATAGAAGTATTATGTTTGATGTTTCGAATGGTAGACTTGCCCATGCTTCCAATAAGATTTGTGAATATGTCATGAGACAATGTAATGTCCCTGAAAAAATCTCAATAAAACAAATATTACATGTATTGCATGTAAGGATGGTAATGGGGCCCTTTGGGGCGGGTAATAGTAAACCCGTCCCCATCCCGCTAGATGAAAATTGGCTCCCATATCCACCCCACATCCGTGTGGGTATCCATTAAGCGGGTATCCATGAATTTCTTGAATACCCACAGATATCCATGGATATCCATGGATATTTATAAATTTTTTAAGGAATTAAAAAATTTATATTACAAATAATTTTAAGTTTATATTTAATGTCATTGAAATATTAAAAATAAAAATTAAATGTTAATTTGAACTTGTATTTAATATTAATTTTGTTGAAATAATAATAAAAATGCAAGATAATCAATAAATTAAAATACATCAATCTCACAAGTAAGTTAAAGTCTCATCACAAAGCTATAATAATTCAATCTCATAATTCCAAATAAAAGTAAACAACTTAAAATACATAAATTTTATTGGTCCAATCAAAGCTAGAAAATTAATCAAATTACATCTAACATAATTCTATAACATGCTTAACACATGTTGGTAACTTCATCAACTTCACTTTTGTAAGAAAAAAAGATGAGAGAGTGTAGTTTTAGGGTTATGTGATACAAGAATAATTAGGATATTTAAGAAATATTATTAAACAGGTACTCGCGGGTATGGATATCATCATACCCACCCCCGCCCCGTTTATAAACAGGTAAAAAATTATCTATCCCATTATCCGCGAGTACCCAATTAGCCTATCCATCTATTATTCGTAACGCATTTTACCCGCAGATACCTGCGGGTGCAGATATTTTTGTCATCCCTAATTTCATGTTGTATTGGTAAGTCTCATGTTTTGCCCTTTCCTAATTCTTCCACTAATTATACGGCTCCTCTTGATCTTATTTATACTAATGTTTGGGGCCCCTCAGCTTTACCTTTTAGACTAGGATATAGATATTATGTAAATTTCATTGATGCTTACTCTAAGTTCACATGGTTGTACTTTATGCACAACAAATATGAAGTTTTTACACACTTTAATCATTTCAAAACTCATGTTGAAAATCAACTTCAAATAAAACTTAAGTGTGTTCAAACAAATGGTGGAAAAGAATATACTGTGTTCACTAAATTTTTTACAGATCAAGGAATTATACACAGAATGAGTTGCTCATATATGCATCAGGAACATGGTACTACTGAAAGGAAACACAGACATATAGCTGAGACTGGCCTTACCTTATTAGCTTCTTCTTATTTACCTTATAGTTTCTGGGCAGATACTTTTGCCACAACTAATTATGTCATCAACAGGTTGCCCAGTCCTAGCTAATCTTCAGTTTCAGACACCTTTTCATAAGCTTTTTCACAAATCACCTGACTATTCTTTTCTCAAACCTTTTGGTTGTGCTTTTTTTTCCACATTTGAGACTCTACAAAAAACATTTTCAGATCCAGACTTTGTACTTTTGTTGGCTACAACCCTCAACATAAAGGATACAAGTGTCTCACTAGTAAAGGTTCAATAATTGTGGCAAGAAATATGGTGTTCCATGAAACTGAGTCTCCTTATAAAGATAGAGTCCAAACTGCTATTCACATTCGACTGATGCACAACCAGTGACAATGTTGCCTATAATTCTGATAGTTTCAACACAACATCCTATTCCACAGGTAATTACTAATCTTGTTCCTTCTAGGACCTCTACTGATATTGTTCCCTGTCCAGGTATACCTCTTGAGAATTCAAATTCTGCATCACCATCTCTTTCTATTTCTACTCAACCCAACCTTGATACAACTTCATCCACTTTACCACAAACTAATTATGTTGTTCCTCCTCTCAACATATCTCAAACTATTCACAACACTCATTCCATGAATACTCGCGCCAAAGCTGGAATTTTTAAACCCAAAGTTCTTCTTGCTACTACAGAACCATCCAATCATATACAAGCTCTCGCCATTTCTGAATGGAAACAAGCCATGCAAGTTGAGTACAATGCCCTCTTATACAATAAAACTTGGAGTCTTGTTCAACTTTCACCCTGTAGGAAAGCTGTTACCTGCAAATGGTTGTTTAAAATAAAATATGATACTAAAGGAAAAATTAGCAGACATAAGGCCAGGTTGGTTGCCCCTGGATTTACACAACAAGAAGGGCTTGACTTCATCGAAACTTTCAACCCAGTAGTCAAGCCAGTCACCGTCAGGATAGTCCTTTCCATTGCTCTATCAAGAGGCTGGCTAATCCATCAACTTGACATTGATATAATGCCTTTCTCAATGACACTCTTCAGGAGGAAATCTATATGCAACAACCACCAGGTTTCAGTAATGGTAATGACAACATTGTATGAAAACATCACAAAGCACATTATGGCTTAAAACAAGCACTGCGTTCCTGGTTTCAAAAGCTTGGCTCAACTCTCCACAGACTTGGCTTCAAGGAAACCAAAAGTGACACCTCTTTTAACTCTTCATACACAAGAATTTACAATATTTATGTTAGTGTATGTAGATGATATTATCATCACCAACAGCTCCGGTCAAGCAATTTCCAATTTAATAGCTAAACTCAATGCAGAATTTCCTCTAAAAAATCTAGGGAAGTTGCATCATTTTCTTGGTCTAGAAGTTCAACCAGCTTCAAATGGTGGCCTTCAACTCTCTCAAACAAAGTACATTTCAAACTTATTAACAAAGACTAATATGTCAAATGCAAGACTAATAAAAACTCTATTTGCTCCTTCAACCAAACTTCTAGCTGATGGCACTAATCAAGCTCAAGATCCTCAATTATATAGATCGGTAATAGGAGCATTGCAGTATGCTACAATCACTCGACCAGATACTGCTTATTATTATTCTTAATTATACTTCTTTTTAGATAGGACTTATTGAACAATTCCACCCATCCCATGCACTCTTGCAATATTATTGTTCTTTTTTGATTAATTTTTTGTGCAGATATAGCTAACCAAAAAATCATCTGACAATACCCTGATACACCTATTTTTTTGTGCAGGTATTGAGTTAAAGAGTTGAGGTTGAAGACCCATTGGATTGGAAATTGAAAGAGCTAAGGAGTAAGAGAAGCATCATTGCACTAGGCGCAAACTACCCGCACCGGGCTTGAGAAACACAAAGAGCATCACCTATGCACTTTAGCATTGTGCCGGGTGCAAGAGCATTCGCGCCGTGCGTGCTTCAGAATAAAGAGCATTCAAAACTCTCTGAAAGACATTGCACTGGGCATAGGAGCACACACGCCAGGCGTGATTCGAGACAGAGAATAATTACCTCTCTGGAAGACCCTGTGTCGGGCATGAAGTATAACGCGCCGAGCATGTAAACCTTACCTTGTGTCACCCAACTCGTATTTGATCAAATCTTCGAGGCTCATTCCCTCATTCACACATTGAGCGACTTCTAGGAGCTATGGAAGGGATTCTTAGTGCTTGGGACCGTTCGTGTGTGGGTCTTTCCTTCAGTTCTTCCATCTTTCTTCCATCTCTATTTTAGTTTCACTCTCATTGTTTTGAGCGGTTTTACCCATTATTTTGTGGGGTTAGATGTAACCAACTTAACTCTTATGTAATCTTCACGTTATCAATGATATATATATATATATATATATATATATATATGTTGTTTCATTCATTGTTGTGTTATGTTTCTATTCTTAATGCTTGCTTTGGATTGATTCTCCTTTGCTTGATATAGAGTCCATTGGGTATTGGAAAATAACCTTTGAAACTAGCTCTGAAACAAATGCCTAGTGGGAAATGTATCTAAGAATAAAGCTTGGCCCATTAATAGTCTTAAACCCTAACCCGTAATGCAGGTGTATGTATTGGATACTCAAGGAATTGATATTCATTACTTGCACCTAGGCTCTTGCTCTAAGGGATTAGGTTTGAGTAAACTTATGGGTTGACTAAGCAATGAATGTAACAAGAGAATAAGGATTCATTAGTGTGAAGTTCGGTGATATCTGACCCCACAATCTTACAAAATCACAATACCATTTCTATCCCTTCCACACACACACAAAGTATATTATAGGTTTGAAATTCCAATAGTCATAACCTTTATTTGAATTGCATCACAATCTATGAAAAATTGAAATTATTCTTTAGTCACAAATAGTCAATAAATGCTTATTTTACCTACTAGTTCCTGTGGATACGATTTAAATTTACTACTTGAACGGTCGGTATACTTGTCGTGTTTGAGTCCGTTGATAGAATAAAATTCATTTATAACAAAGATAGAAACTAATGTCAATGGAAATCTCAACAAGTTTTTGGCGCCGTTGCCGGGGACTGGTCATGCAATTTAGTATTTATAGCTATTTGTGACTTTTACTTTAGCAATTCATTCTTCGAGCTGACTTGTGCATTCTAGTCTTTTGTTTCTTTGTATGCAAGGCACTATTTGAACTAGAGGGACCAAATCTCCTGAGCCACTACGAGTGATCCTAAGATTGAACGTACAACAAGGAAAAATGATAACAATAGGAGGAGAAAGAGAATTAGGGTGGAGAGGTCGAAAGACTCTGCTATACCTTTTCATTTAGAGAACCTTGAGGTCTCTTTCAGTCAGGCTTGGGACAGTAAACAAGTGCTTTCTGGGAGGCAACCTAGAGGTCTAAACTTTGTTTTATGTGTTTCTCATTTCATTCGTGTTTTAGATTTCAGTACTAATGTTTGTTATACATAGTTATTTTGTGTTATATGTTAATTGTTAGAATCATGCTTGAGTGGGTAAATATAGGGTACATCTTGTTTGGAGTGTGAGGAATGAGGCAACTCTATTTCTGGGTGGAGATAACGCCTTCCCTTAAAGAAAAAACTTAGACAATTTGACCATGTAAGTGGCGACACGCCGAGCGTAACTCTTTTGCGCCCTACCTAGTAATCAATTTTTGGTCTCTGGAAGCACCATGCTGGGCGCGCCGAAGTCACGCTCGGTGCGATATCAAATTTGGAATCTCTTGGACTTTTACTGATACTAAGCCCGACGCATCTATTTTGCGCCCAGTGCACAACATCCCTGACACCCAATATTTATCTATTTTCAATCATGTTTCTTTATATTCTGTTTGTGTGCTTTTTGTTGCATTGTCAGTCCATTTCCGTGTGCATCCATGTTATGCTTAATTTTGGTCTAAAGATATTCTCCATTTTGCTATATTTTTTTGGTCATCACTGTGTATATTTTTTTGTGCTCACCATTTTTTTTCATGATTACACTCCGTGACCACTCCTGGCTACCAGTTCCTCTCTAATGTCGACTCTCATACATATACTGGTTGGCCCGGGGACCAGGCCCCTAAGTTTGAGAGAGTGGAGCTGCTGATGCTGATGGAGCTGATGATGGTGGAGCAGCCCCTGGAAATGATGATGACTAGACTCCATAGAATGATGTAGATGGAGTTTACCTTAGCTTACCTTTTATGTTTATCGCATTTTATTTTTATGTCTTTTATTTTTCGTGATTTAGCTTTAATGTAGCTGTTTATGTTTAAAACTCTGTGGTTAGTTTACTTTTTGTAACTATTCTACTAATAGCACGAGTATTGGTTTTGTTGATACTTGGTGTGTTTGTGGTCATTTCTGAATTATGGTTTGCTTGATACTTGTTGTGTATGTGCCTTAGATAGTCAATTCACGTTAGAACCTTAGTTCATGGCTAGTTACATACAGGTTTCAATGTTGATCATAGGGCTGAGCCAAGTTTGATAATCTTTGGATGTATAGCCGGGTGAGGTTTGAGCCCCTGAATGTTGATGAGTGAACTACGCTTAAGTTGCATGATAGACTTTGCTTGAGTTTCCCTGGTGGTTTGCTAATGTTGTGCATTTATATGATCAAGACATTCATATTTCCTTGTTTTGCTAACCATCTAAGCCAAAAAGCCACCTCTAGATTTCACTTGACCCATAACTTCCTAAGCCTAAACACCACACCTTCTACTTATCCCAAATTGTGAAAAATTAACCATAACCCTTGTTTTGGTTAAGAGAGTAATTGATGACATGAAACAAGTTTGGGGGAGTTGAAGAATGAAGGTTTCTGGGAAAAGGAAAGTATATGGTCATTCATTTCAAAAAAAAAAAAAAAAAGAGAAAACAAAACAAAAATATAAGGATGCAAAAGTGTAAACATGCATCACAAAAGGCTAGTGGCTCGGGTTTGGTTAAGGGCATGTTCTAAAATGTTGTATTGGGTTATGGAGAGGGATATCATTGTAAAAATCTCAATTGCTCTCTAAAGCCATGACACTTTTAATCTTTGACAAACCATAAGATTGTTATTGCTTGACCCAAATTGCCCTAATAAAGACCTTGTGATAAGTGTCTGCATTTGCCTTACCATTGGTTCCATTTGGAAAACAGAGAGCAAAGTTGAATTATGTGGCGTGAGTAGTAGATTTGAGAGAAACACTCACCCTGATACACCAGTGTGCATAGAGAGAAACATTTTCCTAGTGAGGATGCATTCATAGATGATCATTAACTTTCCTCAGCTCTTTGATCTCTTTTGAAACCTTTGTTTGCACCTTGTCATGTTCCATTGCAATAATTGTGACTGAAAGTTCATCTAAGGTTCGTGCTTTCGAAAAGAAAATCCAAGTAAGCTAGAATTTAGGAATTTGACATACATGCATTGCTTGGTGTCTGCCAGATCAATTACCTGTTGCTTGGGGGCAAGCAAGGTTCTAAGTTTGAGGGAATTGTTAAGTCTCAATTATACTTCTTGTTAGATAGGACTTATTGAACAATTCCACTCATCCCATGCACTCTTGCAATATAATTGTTCTCTTTTGATTAATTTTTTGTCCAGATATAGCTAACCCAAAAATCATTTAACAATACCCTGATACACCTCATTTTTTGTGCAGGTATTGAGTTAAAGAGTTGAGGTTAAAGACCCATTAGATTGGAAATTGAAAGAGCTAAGGAATAGAAGAAGCATCATTGCGCCGAGTGCAGACTACCCTCGCCGAGCTTGAGAAGCACAAAGAGCATCACCTCTGCACTTTAAGACTGCGCCGGGTGCAAGAGAATCCACGTCAGGCATGCTTCAGAAGAGAGAGCATTCAAAACTCTCTGGAAGACATTTTGCAGGGTGCAGGAGCACACGTGCCGGACATGATTCGAGACAGAGAGTAATTACCTCTCTGGAAGACCTTGCACTGGGCGCGAAGTATAACGCGTTGGGCATGTAAACCCTATCCTATCTCACCAAGCTCGTATTTGATCAAATCTTCGAGGCTCATTCCCTCATTCACACATTGGGCGACTTCCATCTCTTTTCCATCTCTCTTCCATCTGTATTTTTGTTTCACCCTCATTGTTTTGAGCGGTTTTACCCATTATTTTGTGGGGTTAGATGTAACCAACTTAACTCTTATGTAATCTTCACATTATCAATGATATATATATATGTTGTTTCATTCATTATTGTGTTATGTTTCTATTCTTAATACTTGCTTTGGATTGATTCTCCTTTGCTTGATATAGAGTCCATTAGGTATTGGAAAATAACCCTTGAAACTAGCTCTGAAATAAATGCCTAGTGAGAAATGTATCTAGAAATGGAGCTTGGCCCATTAGTAGTCTTAAACCATAACCCGTAATGCAAGTGTATGTATTGGATACTCAAGGAATTGATATTCATTACTTGCACCTAGGCTCTTGCTCTAAGGGTTTAGGTTTGAGTAAACTTATGGGTTGACTAAATAATGAATATAACAAGAGAATAAAGATTTATCAGTGTGAAGTTCGGTGATATCTTACCCCACAATCTTTCAAAATCACAATACCATTTCTATCCCTTCCACACACACACAAAGTATATTATAGGTTTGAAATTCCAATAGTCATAACCTTTATTTGAATTGCATGACAATATATGAAAAATTAGAATTATTCTTTAGTCACAAATAGTCAATAAATGCTTATTTTACCTACTAGTCCCTGTGGATACGATTTAAATTTATTACTTGAACGGCCGGTATATTTGCCGTGTTTGAGTCTGTGGATAAAATAAAATTGTTTTATAACAAAGATAGAAACTAATGTCAACGGAAATCTCAATAATTATCCTGTCAACAGATTGTGTTAATTCATGCATAATCCTCTTGAAATTCATTGGACTGTTGCAAAAAGGATACTTCGATATTTAAAGGGCACCATTGATTATTGTCTCCATTTTAACAAAACAAATGATCTTAACATTTTTGCTTTCTGTGACAGTGATTGGGCCTTTGACCCAAATGACTTGAGGTCAACTTCTGGTTACTGTGTGTACTTAGGAAACAATATTGTCTCCTGGACAGCAAAGAAACAAAAAGTGGTATCCAAGTCTAGTACTAAAGCTGAATTTAGATCCTTATCAGCAATATCTTTAGAAATTACTTATATCCAAAACTTGCTCATTGAACTACAGATTCCCATCACTAGAGTTCCACTGATTTGGTGTGATAATCAGGGAGTTATGCTTTTATCTGCGAATCCAATTTTACACAGCAAAACCCAACACTTTGAATTGGATTTATGGTATATTCGGCAGAAGGTTGCAAGAGGAGAATTGATTGTTAAACATGTACCAACTCGCTTTGAAGTTGCAGATTTACTTACCAAGGCACCTTCATCAAGCGCCTTTTTGGAGTTAAGACCCAAACTCAATGTGAAACAAAAATCCACATTCAGTTTGTAGGGGGATAATAAGGAGAAGGACCAAAATCATAATTATGTTAGTATTTAGGGGACTTAGTATTATATATAGGCTATTCTCTTTCCTTTGTGTAAGTAGATTTTAGATTCAGCGGTAAAAATATTTTTCAGTTTCTTCTTCTTCTTTCTTCTCCCTAACACGACTAATTATTGGCATCACTAAGCAAAAATTATCAGTCACTGCCAAATTGGGCTCCTTGTTTAATGGGGGCTATTCTTCTTTTGATTGACAAAAAAATTCCTCGAGATGGGAGGAAAAGAGACAAAAGAAGGAGTTCATGGGTGATGGGGGCCATATATATGACTCATGGTCTATCTTTTGAAAAGGGGGATAAAGAAAAAAAGAAAAACTCCACCTCAATTCTTTCTTCTTACCACTTCTTGAGTGAAGAATAGTGAGTATATTGAACTCTTCATGAGCCCAACGGTGCAATATTGAACTGACATTGGAGCTCCTTGTTTGTTTTGCCATCTCACTCCAACATTCTTCAAATTCACCCGGATGAGAGCATAGAAGAGGAACCCAACACATTTTTCTCTCTCGTAGAGCTTCTCCGGTAAACCTCACGTTTGATCTTTCTTTTCTTCCTTTATATTATGCATTTTCTCTTTCCCACGAAGCATCCTAGAAGTTTCGTGCATGATCTCCTTTTCTCCTTTATCTTCTATTGCATCATTTTTTTATTTATCTTTTCGTACGAGATCCATCTTTTCCCCTTTTATTCTTTGCTGCATCACTTCCTTTTTATTATTTTTTTCCTTTCGTACGCTGCTATAGATGAGACCCCTCCTTTTCTTCTTCTCTACTACTTCACTTCTTTTTTTTTCCCTTTGTATGTTGTTGCTTCACTTCTTTTTTTATTATTTTTTTTCCTTTCTACGCTGCTGCTTCACTTCTTTTTTTATTTATTTATTTTCCCTTTTGTACATTGCTACTTCACTTTTTTTTTAATTATTTTTTTCTTCCCTTTATACGTTGTTGCTTCACTTTTTTTTTTTTTTTTATTTATTACTTTTTCTCTTTGTACGTTGTCGCGGATGAGACCCCTTCTTTTCTCCTTCTTTGCTGCACCATTTTCTATTTTCCTTTCTGTACGTTCATTTCTTTTTTCTTTTTTTCTCTTGGCATTTAAATATTATTATCTCTCATTTGTTAACCAAATTACTAATTTACAAAAGTGAGTAGTCATATAAAAAGAGTTAGGTCTTAAGAAAAGGAAATTAGGATTACGTAAAGTAGATAATAATAATATAAAAATAATAAATATATTAATAAATATAATAATAATGATAATAATATTAATAATAATAAATATAATACTTATAATTATAATCATAGTAATAGTGATAATAGAAATAGTTACTATAATAATAATATAATAATAATAATTATGAGATTTTTTCATCAATATTTATATTAATAATATCTATCATTTAAAAAAAATTATTTGAATGTAACATTCTCTTGATTCTAGAGTTCAAATGTGCAAGTTGTGACAACTTGTTACCTTAAAATCTTTATTTGAATTCAAAATATAATTAAACATCAAAAAAGTATTATCACAATATTCAATATAAATATTTGAAATCATTATATCGAAGATTTTATTGGAGGAATGGTTAATTAGATGTGACATCTTTTTAACCTTTGAATTTAAGATACAAGTTGTGACAACTTGATATCCAACCAAAAATATTTTAAGTATATACTATAGTAATAATAATACCTGTAACTAATTATAATTGAAATTAAATATTTTATTGAGTAGACTTTGATGTACACCTCATTCAATTTTATACTTTAGGGTGAATGAGCTGAGACAGTTCAAGAGTCCTAAATTTAATACAAATAAAATTTAATTAAAAATATCAACACACAAATATTTTCTATAAAGAACTACATGACTCTGATTCTTCATTATACATGGAGATACGTAGGAGCAAAAAATAAATCTTATCGAACAAAATAATAATAATATTATCTTCCTTTTTATATAACAATAATAATTTTAACTCTTTTTTAAAATGCATTAGTTAAATTAGTTAAAATACATTTGATCATTATAGTTAATTAATTTAGGGTGAGATAAATATTTCATAAGTTATAAATAATTTGTTTAATTAATTAAAGATAATCATCTTAGGACGAACGTTGTGAGGTGCTAATATCTTTCTTACACGTAATCGACCCCAAACTCAAAAATCTGACTTTTGTAGGCCATTTTCTATTTCAGGGTTTTTTTCTAATGTTTTTTTCCATAAAAATAAACATTAATGGTGACTTCATTGTTTTAAATTTTATGTTCGTCGTCCCGTTGTGATCTCAGTTGTGAGAATGAACTCTCTTTACTTACATGCGTCCTTCTTGTTTTTGGTGGATGTAAACGAGCAAAAGTTCCAAACTAACTAAATCCCTTTGGTAAAGTTATACCATTAAAATTTACCCAAAGTAAACAAACAAAAAATATGGAAAATTAAAAGCATGATTTGTTGTGTCCAAAAACATTAAAATTTACCCAAAGTAAACAAACAAAAAATATGGAAAATTAAAAGCATGATTTGTTGTGTCCAAAAACAGATATTGTGCTATGTCAAATCATCTATAACATGATTGCCTTCACAAAGAAAATGTTATAACATAACATTAATATGAGTTATGCTAAGTCATTAATCTTGTGAACTAGATGCATGCTAAGGTTCATTACCTCACACCTATTTAAAGTGAGATCAAACCTAGTCAAGAGTCAAACTCAATCATGATATGCATGAAACTTACAAGTTAGGTTTAGTTCCTTTGTAAGTGTCTTCATAATTGTGACACCTACTATCCCATATGTACTCGATAAGTATAATAATGAATGTTTTAACCAAAAACTGATTTCATAAACGAATGACCAACTAGATACTATCAAGTTTGGAAGAGGATATCACATGACAATTAAACATGTCACTACTCCAATAATAATAACCTCTAATAAAACATTACAAAATAAATCAAACACCATATCTTAAGGTACGATTAAATAACAAGAATAAAAAATGTTAATTACGTCTCAATGTTACATCCTATCATAGCACACTAACACAAGGTCTAAGCCTTATCACCAACGTTATGAAGAACCTCACCTATAACAACATACATACCAAGCACAACACACGAAATGAGAAGTGAAAAATATCTCAATCTAACTCACGATGTAAAATAAGGTTGGATAGCCAAACACACACAATAACAAAGTATCATCAACATATATATACAATTAAACTAATAACACCAAGGTACAATTAGGTTAATCACAATTCACCACGTTACTCAACACACAAATACACATTCACACACGTAATGCAATTGACATAGATTATAATTTGCATATGCATGTAGCGCTAGTTAAAAAAAAAAAATATATATATATATATATATATATATATATATATATATATATCAATTTGTTGATTTGCACGCATATGACGCATGTCACATGAGACACGATGCAATATCATGTTATCACTATGTATATTCACAATTTGCTAGTTTGCCATCACATGACTCCCATAAGATCCAAACACAACGATTTTCTAACACCATATACTAATTCACATCCTTTATATCAATCATGTCTCACATTAACATAAATTTATACTCGACTGTTAGAATAGTGGATTGAAGCCTAACTCAACCCTACAAAACCGGCTTGTAAGGTGAGGGTTGCTCTCCACTTATATACTATTTAATTGCCTAATCTCTAGTCGATGTGGGACTTGGGTTTTTCCCAATACACCCCCTCACGTCCAGCACTATTGGGCTTGGTACGTGGATAAATGGTAGGTGGCCCTTTTTAATGATCTAGGATTGGCGGGACTTGAATACACCCCCTCATGTCCATGGTGCATGTAGCAATGAATGGTGGGTGGCCCATT
This sequence comes from Cajanus cajan, assembly GCF_000230855.2. Classification (NCBI taxonomy): domain Eukaryota; kingdom Viridiplantae; phylum Streptophyta; class Magnoliopsida; order Fabales; family Fabaceae; genus Cajanus; species Cajanus cajan. The sequence goes on from NC_138525.1 coordinate 48,856,629, forward strand.
TTTAAAGTGGATCTAAATGGCTCTGATACCATGTTAGAATAGTGGATTGAAGCCTAACTCAACCCTACAAAACCGGCTTGTAAGGTGAGGGTTGCTCTCCACTTATATACTATTTAATTGCCTAATCTCTAGTCGATGTGGGACTTGGGTTTTTCCCAATACATTCTTGGGACAAGATAGCCAACACATACACAACACATTGTATAACACAAGAGTCATATTTTCATAGTTTAAGCACAATGATTACACAATATCATCTGATACACCTCAAGATAAAACCATTATGAACTCATCTAATCATTTAATAATACATCAACCGTAATCACTAAGATCACATCAAACTAAGTATTTAAATTAATAACTTAACTAGTCTTGCAACTTTATTGATATCACACATTAATACCATTCCTAATATTAAACTCTTAAAAGGTAATAATGTTCAACACAACACACACAAGCATATCATATCACCATTATTAACAAGTCTTGATATGTAAGATCAATCTTAAACTTATCATTCATCTTATCACCTAATCTTTTTTGTATCACTACTATTATTATGAGTTCTGATCTTAAACCAGGCCACTAAACACCTCAATTGAAATCATTATAGGAACATTAATCATTTTCATAATTTTTGAACATTAACTCCACTACCCCCTTATCATTACTAATACCTATCACATTCTTAAAGCTAACCATTCTCGAGTTATACCAAACTCATAAATATAACTCATCTTAAGCAATAAAAGTGATAAAAAAGGGAGAAAATACAAGGAAATAATGAGAAAAAGAAGCAATAGAATGTGTCATAGTCGTGACTCACTAATCATAACCATGATGTCAATCACGCTCATGACTCATAGGTCACAGTTGTGACACTAGTCACACCCATGACTTGCTCAACATTTCTAAAAAAGGTCAAGGTTAGGATGTGTCATAGTCGTGACTTACTAGTCACACTCATGACACAATTTGATAGATACAAACTTTAATTATTTTGAACTTGTGTCTCATCTCATCACCAAATTTTACCATAAGTGATCATCCAAATAATATAATCAAAGATTAAAAGCCTAAAACCATCTTATAAAGCCATCAATTACTCAAACCCCACATCAATTTCACATTCCTACATGCTCATCTCAATTATTCCATATTAATTCAATACGTTCATTCCCTAGGGTTCTCATAGAAACGCATTGACAATCCAAGATCCACAAGATTAGTTTGATACATGCAATTAAACACATACATGTCAATAACATCAAGTAGAGCACTAAAGAATCATATGCAAAACAATAACACAAGATAACTCACAAATTGAGATTTCTCCTATGAGCATACAGTAGAAAAAAGATTGGAGACAATCTCACTACTTAGTATATACCTCATGCGTAGAATGAGACTACTCACTCCCCCTTTCCTTGATAAAAAAGACACGGATCTTTGGGTATCTTTAAGGATCTTTAGTTCTCCAACTTCTTTAGAGTAAAAAACACAAGAGAGGAAAGTGAGAAACATGAGAAAGATGAGAAGCGTATAAAGAAAAATTGACATTAATCCCCTTTAAAAACACCTAACCCATGTCTAATCATGTAGTAACAATTAAACCATAGTCACATTTCCTTTCTATTAAAGATTAAAACTTATAAATAATATATAAAATAAACATATTTCTCCCTACACAATCATAAATAAAATAAAATATATAAAATAATTATAATAGAAATATATATTTTTCTTTGAATACTTATTATAACAAAATATCATAAAAACATATATGTCTCTAGTGAATATTTTACAAAACAATTTCGCAAATATTTATTATTTAATTTAAAATCCTGATAATAAATAAAAGTTTTTAAAATATTTATAAAACTCATTTAGTTAATTAAAAACACCGTTTTAATAATTTTTAAATAATTAGGATATTACAATAATTATGCTGAATTTTTGGAACAAATATCAAATTGTATAACTCACAATAAAATTCCCATTAAAATTTTGTAAAATTCCTCCCTAAGCTAACAAACTATGGATAGAGGTAATGACCCATTAATGTAGAAATTTAATACAATCTTCTAAACTGATATCCAAGTCCAACCTTACATGCTACAAGTTTTTTTTTTAGCTGACTAGACATTTTTAATATTTTTGTTAATTTCTTTTTTTTTTCCCAAAATTCAAACTAGATAATTAAAGTGATAATTATTTTTATTAATATATTTATTTTAATGTAATAGATAAAATATAAATAAATAATTTATCCTATTACTACATTTAAGACAAAGATTAAAATTTATAATGTGACTATTGTCGTAATAATTTTTAATATGAACAATACTTATATATAATATATTAATCTTATATACCATTTTATAAAAGTTGTGAAAAAATATCTTTCTCTGTCTCTTTTATATATATATATATATATATATATATATATATATATTAGCATAAATTTATATAGGTTATTGAAATTTTATTTAATTTATCTCATAATTATTAAACTTTTATTAGACACGTAAAAAAAAAGGATGCGGCCAATTCATGGTCAAATTGAGTTTGACCTAAATTTATTTGTGACATAATTTTTATTGATCAGGTTAAAAAGATGCATATTTAATATCGACTTAAAACTTAAATACCAAATATTATAAATTCTTGAGTAAGTTGTGACCATTTTTTTGACTTGAGCCGCATCTCATCAAGTTGAACCAAGCAATATTATAAAATTACAAAAGGATCAACTTGGTTAAATAAAAATATTTTAAAAATTTAAAGAAAAAATGTTAAGCTTGAAAAATTAAATTAAAATAGAAAAATAAGACGAGAAAAATAATGTTTGAACCTTTTTATTTAAAATCAACAATATATAGACATTATAATAAATAAATGTTCAATTGATTCACTTTTAACAAATTGAATTATCTTAAAAGTTTTTAACCAATTACATAAACTTAAGATTCTTAATTAGAGTAAAACAATCCTCACTGATTAATTTAGTGTTAACTAAACCCACTTATAATACTTGAGATTTTATTTAATAATAAAACGTCAATAATGCTAAGCTAAATCATGATTTTAGTCTATCAAAATCTCATGATTTTTTTTTCATTCAATCTATATTTATAATAAAATAATTGAGTTATAATTTAGTCGATCTACACTTTCATTTTCTATACAGTCCTTTTATCTTTTTCATTGATTTATCGTTGAGTATTATTTTAAAAATAATATTTAATAGTCTTTTTAAATATCTCGACTTATTTATTTATTTAATTCCTGTATAATTATATATATATTTTTTCATTTACTCTTTCAGTTTATAAATATATGTTTAAAATAACTAAAAAATAAAAACAAGCTACGTAGATTTTTTAAAATATATATATTTTTAGAGGAGAAAACAAATAAATAAAAAATCACTATATTTTAAGATACGAAAATGGCAAAATCGTTAAACATATCTAACATTATCAGTTTATTGCAGAATTATATATATCAATCAATTATTCATCCAAGCATCTCAAACAGACACCGGTCTTAAGCAGGCACATTAACGTTGCACTTTGCAACGATTTCGTAATTCAATTGCGATAGCTCGATCTCGCTAGCATGGCTTTGAGGCATTTGATAACTCAGGTACGTTCATTCTTATTCACATCCATCGTCAATGCTTCCCTTGTTGTTGTTGTTCCCGAAACCCTAATTTTGACCTTTTATTGATTTGGCTTATTGATTTTCGTACCCTTTTCTCCATCATCCGTTTTCCAGATTCTTTTTACTTGAATGGATAATGGGTCTAATGGATTTCTTCTGGTTTTGCTCCAGGATAAGAAAATTTCAAAACTTTTTGCTACAGAGGCGAAAGGCCTTTTTTTTTTTTTATAATTTTTTTTAAGTCATTGTAGACCTTATAGGAAATGATTGTCTTAGTGCTTTTTTGAGAGTTTTTAGGAGCAGTGAGGATTGCGTCCATACTGATTTCAGCTTGTTGGGATATATGGTCCTTTGGTTTGTGGACTTATGAATGAAGATCCTGTGGTGTTTCAAGTATCAGCTTTTTAACAGCTGGTTTTTAACTTATAGTTGTTCAACTTATATTGTTTTATTAGTGGTGAGGTGTTTTGGTAGTTTGCATGAGGAATTAGGTTCAAACGTCGCTGCCGCTTATGTGTACTGAAAAAACTTAAAGAAACAGTGTAAGACACAGGCAAGCATGAGAACTTGATCTTGTGTTCATTAAGCAAGTTGTTTGTTTTATTGATTGCATTTGGCTTATCTTTGCACAATCCTAGTTGCCATATATAATCTATATTTTGGATTTCTTTAATGTTTCAGTCACTTTTGTGATTTCTTTTTACAGGTTGCAAGACGTCAATCCAAATTTGGACAGGTCAAAAGTCTGTTTGCTACGAGCAATTTCTCTGTGAATAAGTTTGGAGATCGTGCAGGTATAAATCCCCCTTCCCCGGACCATGCATTATTTTTGTTGTTTACTTCATGTTATTTGCTTATACAAGTAACGGATTTTGCTTTTCTTAATTTATCTTTAACTTTCCCTAATTATGTTGGTTTGGGAATTAACATTATAGAATGTTGTCTTGTGGAATTCTTTCATCATTTTTTTTTTCTCTTGGGAGGTGGGGGTTGGTTGGTGTATATGTGAAGTTATTCATGCTTTTTTCTTTCAATATATGTTCAAATTCAAAGTTACTGAATATTATGTCCCATTTGGCACTTGGCTTTTGTTTTTTTCACTTACTTTCAAAATCCTGTAGGGAATAGGCTTTTGTGTGCCCAGGAGAGATTTCAGTCTAGCTATCTTGGCAGTATAGCTCGTCGAGCACGTGATGCAGATGAAGCAGCTGAAGTTTCTTATCTCAAAGAACTTTACCATCAGAATGATCCCGAGGCTGTGATTAGAGTATTTGAAAGCCAGCCATCTCTCCATAATAGTCCCTCAGCTCTTTCTGAATACGTAAAAGCATTAGTGAAAGTTGACAGGCTTGATGAAAGTGAATTACTGAAGACATTAAGGAGAGGTGGTTATTTGGCTCAAACTGCTAATTTCCATATGATTGATTACCCTAATTGTCAATGCTTGTGATTTGGCCTTTTTGACCTATATTTCTTGTCAATATTGGTTACTGATCTGCTAATCTTATTCATTGTTCAATGATATAAGGTTTTTGCCATTTGGTTCTCTTGCTTCTGCTTTCTTTCTGGGTATTGTGTTTCATAAGGGTGTGTTGGTGGCCAAATTGTATCTGCCAGAATTCATTGACCGAGTAATTTTTTTTTCCCTAAATTCATATTTAATATGCCCAAAGTGTTGATATTTTGATTAGAAAGCTGGGTTACTTACTAGTCTGTGTAAAGGAATTTTTTTTTTTTCCTGGTTGTACGCTAAGAGTCCAGAGGCATGACTTCATTTCCATTTTGTTGAGAACTTTTTCGTTTGCAGACTTGATGGTAATGACTCTTCTAAATGCCTTCTGTGTAGTCTTCTCTCCCCGCTCTTAGACACATGCACACTCTTTTAAAGGTGTACTTTGATATCTTTCATTTATCTGGAATTCCTTGATGACTTTAACTGCCAGGGAAATCTGTAGGTTATCAATATATTATTGAAATAATGGAACTAATTGGTTAAATCATCTGTAATTATCTGTTTCTCTCAAGCCAGTAAATAAGACTTAATGTAAAATACTATTACAGTAAATTGTTTCGTTATTCTGTTATCCTTGTGCCAATAATCCATTTGTCTGGTTGCACTGTTAGTCAATAATCTTTTCCTGGGATTATGAAGTTCAATTAATGTCTCGCAGTATTAATCGCATTTACAAAGAATCTTGTTTTTCTCTGTGATGAAATTCAGCATCAGGAATATGATACCTCTGTTGACCTTATTAGTAGTCCTAGGACAAGAATGATTTTCTATGACTGCATGAACAAAATGACGCAAGAAAAACTATATTCAGCTGACAAAATTAGCATTTGAATTATTACTTGTGTCAAAAGTGATATTAATCTTTACTGCATCAGCTATTTGGGCATTTATTTCTGTAGCATATATAGACTATAAATTATGACCAGAGATGATGTGAATTTCCAGGTATGTCCAATTCAATGGGTGAGGAAGAAACTGCAGCTGCTGGTCTTTCTGCCTTTAGAAATGCGGGAAAATCAACAAAAGACACCCCTATTGGAACTGCTAATAATCCAATTCATATGGTGGCTAGGGAAGGTGGGAATATAAAAGATCAGCTATGGCGTACACTAAGGTCCATTGCAGTGGTCTTTTTCTTGATTTCTGGTGTAGGAGCACTCATTGAAGATAAAGGAATTAGTAAAGGTATTTCCTTGTCAACGTAGCCTGTTCATATTCATTTTTTTTTTTTTTATTGAATCTGAATTTAGTAGACATGTTATTTGGTTTGTTTTTTCATTATTCCCAGGACTTGGTATCAATGAAGAAGTGCAGCCCAGTGTGGACTCAAGTACAAAATTTAATGATGTAAAAGGTGTGGATGAGGCAAAAGCAGAGCTGGAAGAAATTGTTCACTACCTTCGAGATCCTAAGGTAAACATCTCTGGCATAAGTTCATGCTCTCCCCATTGCGTACATTTCTAGCATGTGCACTCAAGCTTGAACTCTTAAACTTGTAATGCACGTGTGGATATATTATACTTTTCAACATTGCAATTTAACCCATTTTCATTTATACATTTACTGTGCTATTGTGATCTTGTTGATTACTTCATGTGATTGTTGATTTGATGCCACTTAAAGTAATGTAACTGCAAGTGTGTGTGGATTTGGGGATGCAGATGGAAATTCTTGATGTGTAATTGTTTAGTGACATGCCATTCAATTTGAGTAAAAATTCAGACAAGCTTGTGAATAAATTGAACCTTTTTCTTGGATAATAATGTTTAAAACTCAAATAGCTTGGCTGTAATACAAACTTCTAATATGTTGTTTTTATTATATCCATCTGTGTCACTATTCAGTAGGTTACCTTGGTTCCTTAGCTTTCAGTATGGCTACAAAACATCAATATGCATAGCACAGGTTGTACTGGTGCAAATTGGGTAACTGGATTTGGGTTTTCACTCCGGGATGATACCTACCCCAACATCAATAAAACCATACTTGTTTAACATGTGCTTACTAGTTACTACTTCCATTGGTAGTGTGATGAACTGACGATTTCATTTGAGAATCTAAAATTGGGTGGTATATCCAAGATAATTGCTTAAATGGGCTATTTAAGTAGTCAGTACCTAAATTATGATTAATTCCTCTTGATGACACATCCCTTTTCATACTTTTCTGTTACACGTTATATACTTCTTTCTTGACCACTTACTGGCCTGTACTTTTCCTTATCATCTTTGTAACTATGACTTGTTTTTCTTGTGCCAGCGCTTTACTCGTCTTGGTGGTAAGCTTCCAAAAGGAGTTTTGCTTGTTGGTCCACCTGGCACTGGAAAAACAATGTTGGCAAGAGCTATTGCTGGAGAGGCTGGGGTTCCGTTCTTCTCCTGCAGTGGAAGTGAATTTGAAGAGATGTATGTTGGTGTTGGTGCAAGAAGGGTGAGGGATCTTTTTGCTGCTGCAAGGAAGCGATCACCTTCTATAATATTCATTGATGAGATTGATGCTATTGGAGGAAGCCGGAATCCAAAGGACCAAATGTACATGAAGATGACATTAAATCAGTTACTGGTTGAGCTAGATGGATTCAAGCAAAATGAGGGCATAATTGTGATTGGCGCTACCAATTTTCCAGAATCATTGGATAAGGCATTGGTGAGACCTGGGCGGTTTGATCGCCATGTTGATGTTCCCAATCCAGATGTAAAAGGAAGGCAGCAGATTTTGGAATCACACATGTCAAAGGTATAGTTTTATCCCTTGCTAAGAATGTTGTTATAAAACACTGATTTGGAAGGGAAACCGGATTAAATCACACCGGATTACAGAAGTTACAGCAATTTCTTTCTGTCCCAGTGTTAATAAACTCATACAGAGGCTATCTCTGTCCATAAACTCCTCCCTCCTTTTCCCACACACATTATTCTCCACACATACCACCAGACATGCATGTCCGTGCATAGCCTTGCTACTCCAAATAGATTATGGAACTATGTGCAACTGAATCACTTTTAGTTTAACAAATATGACAGCCACACTTTGTGCAGTATATGGATGTTTTAAGGGAATGATTGAATGCATTGACCATATTTAGAAAGTTGATCAGCTACTACCTGCACCGTATCATAACCCTTAGATTTAAGAAGTTGAATGATAAAATCCATATAAAGATATTGATAAGAACCTTGGGAGAATAACACCACAAAATCTAACCACTGTTGTTAGAGTCCAAGGCCTTATAAATCCACATGAAAATGCAGTAAGTTCCTGTGTGGTGGCAGCCTTCTAACAAATTGAGAACTCTGGAAAATGCTCTAATAATTTAGACAAATCCAGCCTACCTGTAGGCATCATTAAAACATCCATACCGTCGAATTTCATCAATAAACCACACACTTCCCTTTTACCTACCTAAACTATGGCTATATCCTAGTCTCATCCCAAACTTATTTATTTGATCTACCTTAAGTCCCAAAGTAGAAGTGACAGTGGTAGTGAGAAATTGTGGCTAGCATCACTTTTAATCAACACAACCTTGGGCACTCCATTTAATTCTCCTTCCATTCTCATAGTTTACATTCAGTCATTACTTCATGGTTGGCTACAAATAGCCCCAATGCTTGACACTCACATATCTTTGTTCTGCTCATGAACTTCCAAAGAAATTACCTTCTTACTCATTATGGGTTATCATCCAATATCATCAACCTCAATTTTTTTTTCAAAACATTGGTGCTAGGGACGGAATTGTTTTCCACAGAAAACAATGTTGGAAAGTTGCCTTAATTGCAGCCACCCCTGCCTTGCCTTAATTGCAGCCTTCAAAGTTATTATTAGCATCTCAAAAAAGTCACCTATAGAGGCATTGACTAAAATGATTGATCAAAGAATCACAAAGTGTAGCCACGAGGGTATTGGCTCTTGAGGGATTGATATCTCACATTTACTAGAGATATAACCAATGTAGTTTTTATAAACTTGGGTAGTCGTCACCTTCTCAGTTTCGTGAGATTAAGTTACACCTTAAGCCCAAATTCTAAGATGGAATTAATGCCTATCCTATATTCCTTGTTGGGCCACTTGCTTTGCCACAATCTAGGCCTATAGACTTGAGTGTGAGGGGTGTCTTGGAATAATTGTGATCACCCTATAGGCCACCTTAATTGTGGCTTATTAGGGTGGATTGTCTGTGTGTCAAGAAAGGCTACCTATTGATTGGTTGACCAAAAAGGTTGAGTGAAGCACCAGAGTGCAAATTAGGAGAATGTTGGCTCTTGAGGGATTGAGACCCACTTTGACTAGAATATGCCCAATATAGTAGAAGTTGTGCAATTTTCACTTTATAAGTCAATTTTGTGGGGATTAAGTTATGCTTTTAAGTCTAAATTTCAAGAACCCTCCATACTTGGCTAATTTAGTCTTCACTAGTATTTTGACCTGAAAAATAAGTTCCTGCATTAGTAATCCACCCAATAGGGTCATCTCCATTGAAGGATGGAAGTTCCACCTTCTTAACTGCCAATTGATACTCATCCATGTGATGGCTTCTTGAATATCATCCTTTCCCTTCTCTATGTGATGAACTTCCTTGCTCATCTTCTTCTCACTTGCCCATTAATTTTCTTATCTCAAACAAGAATAAAAATATGATTAAATCACACATTTCGGAAATAACAGCAATTTCTTGCTGTCCCAGAGCTCAGAAACTGCTAGAGAGGTAATCTAGGTCCATAAAATTACCAAACACGTAACTGTCCCTTAAACACCCCCAACACACAAATACAAGCGAATTCCCTACAGAAACTGTCAAATGGAAGTTATCAAAACTGCAGTTATTATTAAAACTAAGTCCTAACAAGGCAATTATTAAAACTGCAGTAATTATTAAAATTAAGTCCTATATTTTCTGGAAGAGGCTTTTCAGATAATTGGTCTGTTTGGGTGGTCCCATCCCCTATCAGAATGTATCTTATTTGTTAAATCGGATTGGATGGATATGATTCCTTGTTTCAAAGAGATGTTGTTAGTGCTCTCATTTATTGGTGCAAAATATTGCTGTTTTATGGTTTTTTCTTTGGGCTATGATCGGCTATCCATGGGATACTTTTATGTATGAGCTCACACTCATTTATTTTGAAGTTTACTTAAGATGGTATTCTTTTTATCCATTACATATATAATATAACCATCATCTTATTATAACATTGTGGGAGCAGTGTTACCTACTTGTTATGCTGGATTTTTGTCTTGAATCAAATACAGGTTCTGAAGGCTGATGATGTTGATCTAATGATCATTGCTCGAGGAACATCTGGATTCTCTGGTGCTGACCTTGCGAACTTGATTAACATTGCTGCTATCAAGGCTGCAATGGATGGTGCTAAAGCTGTGAGCATGGCTGATCTAGAGCATGCAAAAGACAAGATCATCATGGGAAGTGAACGCAAGTCAGCTGTCATATCCGAGGATTCACGAAAGTTGACTGCTTTCCATGAGGGTGGTCATGCTCTTGTGGCCATTCATACTGATGGGGCCCTTCCTGTTCACAAGGCAACTATAGTACCCCGAGGGATGGCTCTCGGCATGGTTACTCAATTGCCCGAGGAGGATGAGACCAGCATCTCCCGGAAACAGATGCTTGCCCGGCTTGATGTTTGCATGGGAGGCCGGGTTGCTGAAGAGCTGATTTTTGGAGAAAATGAAGTCACTTCTGGTGCATCCTCAGATCTCATGCAAGCAACTAGGTTGGCAAGGGAGATGGTTACCAAATATGGTATGGGCAATGAAGTTGGACTAGTCACACATAATTACAATGATGATGGGAGGAGCATGAGCTCGGAGACTAGGCTTATTATTGAGAAAGAGGTGAAGGAATTCCTGGAGAGGGCTTACAACAATGCAAAAACTATTCTAACCACTCACAACAAGGAGCTTCATGCACTTGCCAATGCTCTTCTGGAGCATGAGACCCTTACAGGAAGTCAGATAAAGGCATTGCTTGCACAAGTTAGATTACAGATGCAGCAGCAACATCAGCCACAAACAGTTGAAGCTCAGAGCAGATCCAACAAAGTGCCTCCATCCTCCAGCCACCCAGCAGCATCTGCTGCAGCTGCTGCCGCTGCCGCTGCTGCTGCCACAGCAGCTGCTACAGCCACTGCTGCTGCTGCCAAGGCTAAAAGTGCTCCAGTGGGATCTTAGCATAGAGACATGCAGCAAACGTAACTTAGTACGGCCAGATTGAAATGTGCTTATAGTATTTTTTTTTTTCAGGTTTTTCACTTGGTGGAACTCAACTCATGCACCTGCATCTGCACCTGGGAGTCTAGTTGACATAAAAGTATATACATTTTCTTTTCTCATTGTTTGTACTGTACAATGAAAATTAAGAAATTATGAGTTGCCTTCAACTCAATTAGTTGCTCTCACTCGGTCTTTTTTAGACGATAAATTATAACACATTACCTTTGTTCAATTTTCTTTATGTTCCCTTTTTTCTCTGTGGGACCAACTGGTTCTCCTTGTTCTGAAATGCCCTGTAAAGTCAATTTGCTTTATATTTTTCTACATATAAATGAGTTGTTATTACCTTAAGCTAACAAAACAAATTTATCTGTAAAAGGTTGCTCTGCTACTACTACGAGTACCTTTAAATAATCTTTCTTAAATGAGTTATTAATTTGAATTTCGAAGAAAGATCAGGTTGATTTTATTATAGTAAGCTGTTGGAGGTGAGTTTGGCAATGGCGTCTTCGTTGCTGTCAACTCTTCCAAGCTAAATTAAAATGAGTGTGGCTGTCATATTTGTTAGACTAAAAGTGAGTCAGTTGCACACAGTTCCATAATCTATTTTTAGTGACCATGATCCATTATTTGTCACTAGTTTTTGGATGAAATTGTTTTGATTATAGGGAACAGTTTGAACAAAAAGCAAGACACTTGGCATGGCAAAATAAATGACCAAACTGAGGTTGTTAGCCACCGCATGGGAGTTTAACTATGCTGTTTTTCATATGAATGGAAATTTTTCCTGTAGCATATACTCCTTCCCCTTTATAGAAAAGACACTTGGCATGTATGGTTATTTTTCCAAATTTAAAAATTCTTGTAAAATTAAAATAAGAAAAAATTACTAAATAGAGAGAAAACTACAACGGAATAGAGGAGTTTATGGACAGAGATAGCCTCTTTCCTTTCCTAATCAATGTTTTATAACAAGTTGCTAACATTGTTAGCAAGGGATAAAACTATACCTTTGACATGGGTGATTCCAAAATCTGATGTCTTCCTTTTACATCTGGATTGGGAACATCAACATGGCGATCAAAGCGCCCAGGTCTCACCAATGCCTTATCCAATGATTATGAAAAATTTGTAGCACCAATCACAATAATGCCCTCATTTTGCTTGAATCCATCTAGCTCAACCAGTAACTGATTTAATGTCATCTTTTCATGTACATCTGGTCCTTTGGATTCCGGCTTCCTCCAATAACATCAATCTCATCAATGAATATTATAGAAGGTGATCGCTTCCTTGCAGCAAAAAGATTTCTCACCCTTCTTGCACCAACACCAACATACATCTCATCAAATTCACTTTCACTGCACGAGAAGAACGGAACACCAACCTCTCAGCACTCTTGTTCATATATCTTGCCAACAGTATTACTAACAATAGGGAATGAAAAGAAATAACAATCTCATTTACCAAATTGAGAAAGAAAAAAAAAAGAAAAAAAACAATAATAGCTTAACTACCTTTAGGGTTACTATTCATGCTAGTCCGGGGCATTCTATAACGAAAATTTTAAGAATTAAAACAAAAAAATAAGATAAAAATTTAAAGATGTAAAAATCCAAGAGGATTTCGCTTTAGCAAACATGCTTAACTATAATATTGGTATAAATAGAAGGTATTAGATCAGGCTTCTGCAACCCAAGATTTTTATTTAGTGTGGTCGGTAATATTGGTAACATTTTATTTTTTTTCAAAATTGCCAAACTCACACTTGTGAACGGGTTCGTACCTTATAGCAAGGTTGTATAAGATATCATTATATAATTGATTGAATGAAAATAAAATGCAAATAAAAGTATCTATAAACATTATTTATGGAGTTTATTTGAGAGCCAGTAGACAAATGACAATTCACAAACATTCTCAACAATCTCGGTAACAAATTTTAATCATCTCAACAATCTCGGTAACAAATTTTAATCATCTCAACAATCTCGGTAACAAATTTTAATCAACTAATACACAGCTAATTCACATTCTAATACTAATACAACCAACTCTTTCATATACGTTTATAAATATACGTTGATTTCGTAATTCAATTGAGATACCTCGATCTCGCGAGCATGGCTTTGAGGCATTTGATAACTCAGGTACGTTCGTTCTTATTCCTCAACCAAACACATCCATCGTAAATGCTTCCCTCGTTTTTGTGGACGACGAAGATGAATATGTATTTATGAAATCTCAAGAAATCAATTTACATGAATTTAATACCTGGATCATTGATAGTGGTTACATCAGTAACATGATTAAATGTTTATCATTTTTTTTACCTTCATTAACAAATCAAGAAAAAATTCTATATCAAGATGGATAATGGTGAAATTGTGCAAGGCAAAGGAAAAGAAACAATTTCTATATCAACCAAAAAAAGTATTCTACTCGTAAAAGATGTTCTTTACATTTTAGAATTAGGTCAAAATCTTCTTAATATTAAACAAATCCTAAGGAATAGATATGAAATTTCTTTCAAAGAGAATTATTATTTTATTATGGATGAATATGAATTACATATCGAAAAGATTGAGATGATTAAAAATAATTTTTATTTGAAATTTAATTTAATTGAACATCATGATTTTATTATTAAAATTGATGAGAGGAATGTTTGACATGAAATATTTGATCAAACCTTTATACAAGATATATTTGATATAATAAATCCTAACAAATAATATTTAAAGATAAAAGAAAGAGATAGATTGAATGAATATGAAGATAATGATTTTGGTCAAGAAATTGATACGGACATAATAATCGAAACACTTTTGAAATCATCGAAGTTTAGTAATTAAAGTTTGAGATGTTTATAACAAAAGGAGAGATATTAGATTTATGAGATTTTCCATTACATGAATTTTGAATAAATTTTAGAAAAGGTATTTATTATTATTATTTATATTTTGTTTTTAGTTAGTGAATTTAATCTCAACGAATAGGGTACCCTTTTCTCCATCATCTGTTTTGCAGATTTTTTTTGCTTGAATGGAAAATGGGTCTAATGGATTTCTTCTGATTTTGCTCCAGGATAAGAAAATTTCAAACCTTTCTGGTATAGAGGGGAAAGGTCTTTTTTTTCCAAGTCATTTTAGACCTTATAGGAAATGATTGTCTTTGTGCTTTGAGAGTTTTTAGGAGCAGTGAAGAATGCATCCATATTGATTTCAGCTTGTTGGGATATATGGTCCTTTGGTTGTGGACTTATGAATGAAGATCCTGTGGGGTTTCAAGTATCACCTTTTTAACAGCTGGTTTTTAACTTATAATTGTTCATCTTATATTGTTTTATTAGTGGTGAGGTGTTTGGGTAGTTTGCATGAGGTTCAAATGTCGCTGCCGCTTATGTATACCGAAAAAACTTAAAGAAACAGTGTAAGACACAGGCAAAGGATGAGAACTTGACATTGTGTTCATTAAGCAAGTCGTATATGTATTATTGATTCATGTGGCTTATCTTTGCACGTTCCTAGTTGCCATATATAATCTATATTTTGGATTTCTTTAATGTTTCAGTCACTTTTGTGATTTATTTTTACAGGTTGCAAGACGTCAATCCAAATTTGGACAGATCAAAAGTGTGTTTGTTAGGAGCAATTTTTCTGTCAATAAGTTTGGAGATCGTGCAGGTATAAATCCCCCTTCCCCGGACCATGCATTATTTTTGTTGTTTACTTCATGCTATTTGCTTATACAAGTAACGGATTTTGCTTTTCTTCATTTAGCTTTAACTTTCCCTAATTATGTCGGTATAGAATTTGTTGTGTTATGAAATTCTTTCATCATTTTTTTTTTCTCTTGGGAGGTGGGGGTGGGTCGGTGTATATGTGAAGTTATTCATGCTTTTTCCTTTCAATATATGTTCAAATTCAAAGTTACTGAATATTATGTCCCATTTGTCACTTGGCTTTTGTTTTTTTCACCCACTTTCAAAATCCTGTAGGGAATAGGTTTTTGTGTGCCCAGAAGAGATTTCAGTCTAGCTATCTTGGCAGTATAGCTCGTCGAGCACGTGATGCAGATGAAGCAGCTGAAGTTTCATATAAAGAATTTTACCATCAGAATGATCCCGAGGCTGTGATTAGAGTATTTGAAAGCCATCCATCTCTCCATAATAGTCCCTCAGCTCTTTCTGAATACGTAAAAGCATTAGTGAAAGTTGATAGGCTTGATGAAAGTGAATTACTGAAGACATTAAGGAGAGGTGGTTATTTGGCTCGAACTGCTAATTTCCGTAATTGTCAATGCTTATGATTTGGTCTTTTTGACCTATATTTCTTGACAATATTGGTTTACTGATTAGTTAATCTTATTCATTGTTCAATGATATAAGGTTTTTGCCAAGCAAGCAAGCATATTTGGTTCTCTTGCTTCTGCTTTCTTTCTGGGGTATTATGTTTCATAAGGGTGTGTTGATGGCCAAATTGTATCTGCCAGAATTCAATGACCAAGTAGTTTTTTTCTTTTTTTTCCCTAAATTCATATTTCATATAACCAAAGTGTTATTAATATTTTGATTAGAAAGCTGGGTTACTTACTATTCTGTGTAAAGGAAGTACTTGTTCCTGCTTGTACACTAAGAAAAGAGTCCTGAGGCATGACTCCATTAACATTTCGTTGAGAACTTATCATTTGCGGACTGCTACAATTTGATGTTAATGACTCTTCTAGATGCCTTCTGTGTAGTCTTCCCTCCCCCCTCACAGACACATGCTCTTTTAAAGGTGTACTTTGATATCATCTTTCATTTATCTGGAATTCTTTGATGACTTTAACTGCCAGGGAAATCAGTAGGTTATCAATATATTATTGAAATAATGGAACTGGTTAAATAATCTGTAATTATCTGTTTCTCTCAAGCCAGTAAATAAGTCTTTTTGTAAAATTACAGTAAATTGTCTTGTAATTCTGTTTCCCTTCTGCCAATAATCCATTTGTCTGGTTGCACTGTTAGTCAATAATCTTTTTCAGGGATTATGAAGTTCAATTAATGTATTGCAGAATTAATCGGATTAATAAAGAATCTTGTTTTTCTCTGTGATGAAATTCTGCATCAGGAATGTGATGCCTCTGTTGACCTTTTTTATAGTCCTAGGACAAGAATGATTTTCTATGACTGCATGAACAAAATGACGCAAGACAGAAACTGTATTCAGCTGACTAAATTAGCATTTGAATTATTACTTGTCTCAAAAGTGATATTAATCTTTACTGCATCAGCTATTTGGACATTTATTTCTTTAGCATATTTTTTAGACTATAAATTATGACCAGAGGTGATGTGAATTTCCAGGTATGTCCAATTCAATGAGTGAGGAAGAAACTGTAACTGCTGGTCTTTCTGCTTTTAGAAATGGGGGAAAAGCGGCAAAAGGCATTCCTGTTGGAACTGCTAGTAATCCAATTCATATGGTGGCTAGAGAAGGTGGGAATATAAAAGATCAGCTATGGCGTACGCTAAGGTCCATTGCAGTGACCTTTTTCTTGATTTCTGGTGTAGGAGCACTCATTGAAGATAAAGGAATTAGTAAAGGTATTGCCTTGTCAATGTAGCCTGTTCATAGTCATTTTTTTTCTTTATTGAATCTGAATTTAGCGGACATGTTCTTTGGTTTGATTTTTCATTATGCACAGGACTTGGTATAAATATAGAAGTGCAACCCAGCATGGACTCAAGTACAAAATTTAATGATGTAAAAGGTGTTGACGAGGCAAAAGCAGAGCTGGAAGAAGTTGTTCACTACCTTCGAGATCCTAAGGTAAACATCTCTGGCATAAGTTCATGCTCTCCCCATTGCATACATTTCTAGCATGTGCACTCAAGCTTGAACTCTTAAACTTGTAATGCACGTGTGGATATATTATACTTTTCAACATTGCAATTTAACCCATTTTCATTTATACATTTACTGTGCTATTGTGATCTTGTTGATTACTTCATGTGATTGTTGATTTGATGCCACTTAAAGTAATGTAACTGCAAGTGTGTATGGATTTGGGGATGCAGATGGAAATTCTTGATGTGTAATTGTCTAGTGACATGCCATTCAATTTGAGTAAAAATTCAGACAAGCTTGTGAATAAATTGGACCTTTTTCTTGGATAATAATGTTTAAAACTCAAATAGCTTGGCTGTAATACAAACTTCTAATATGTTGTTTTTATTATATCCATCTGTGTCACTATTCAGTAGGTTACCTTGGTTCCTTAGCTTTCAGTATGGCTACAAAGCATCAATATGCATAGCACAGGTTGTACTGGAGCAAATTGGGTAACTGGATTTGGGTTTTCACTCCGGGATGATACCTACCCAAACATCAATAAAACCATACTTGTTTAACATGTGCTTACTAGTTACTACTTCCATTGGTGGTGTGATGAACTGACGATTTCATTTGAGAATCTAAAATTGGGTGGTATTTCCAAGATAATTGCTTAAATGGGCTATTTAAGTAGTCAGTACCTAAATTATGATTAATTTCTCTTGATGACACATCCCTTTTCATACTTTTCTGTTACACGTTATATACTTCTTTCTTGACCACATACTGGCCTGTACTTTTCCTTATCATCTTTGTAACTATGACTTGTTTTTCTTGTGCCAGCGCTTTACTCGTCTTGGTGGTAAGCTTCCAAAAGGAGTTTTGCTTGTTGGTCCACCTGGCACTGGAAAAACAATGTTGGCAAGAGCTATTGCTGGAGAGGCTGGGGTTCCGTTCTTCTCCTGCAGTGGAAGTGAATTTGATGAGATGTATGTTGGTGTTGGTGCAAGAAGGGTGAGGGATCTTTTTGCTGCTGCAAAGAAGCGATCACCTTCTATAATTTTCATTGATGAGATTGATGCTATTGGAGGAAGCCGGGAGGACCAAATGTACATGAGGATGACATTAAATCAGTTACTGGTTGAGCTAGATGGATTCAAGCAAAATGAGGGCATAATTGTGATTGGCGCTACAAATTTTCCAGAATCATTGGATAAGGCATTGGTGAGGCCTGGGCGGTTTGATCGCCATGTTGATGTTCCCAATCCAGATGTAAAAGGAAGGCATCAGATTTTGGAATCACACATGTCAAAGGTATAGTTTTATCCCTTGCTAAGAATGTTGTTATAAAACACTGATTTGGAAGGGAAACAGGATTGAATCACACCGGATTACAGAAGTTACAGCAATTTCTTTCTGTCCCAGTGTTAATAAACTCATACAGAGGCTATCTCTGTCCATAAACTCCTCCCTCCTTTTCCCACACACATTATTCTCCACACATACCACCAGACATGCATGTCCGTGCATAGCCTTGCTACTCCAAATAGATTATGGAACTATGTGCAACTGAATCACTTTTAGTTTAACAAATATGACAGCCACACTTTGTGCAGTATATGGATGTTTTAAGGGAATGAATCGAATGATTGAATGCATTGACCATATTTAGAAAGTTGATCAGCTACTACCTGCACCGTATCATAACCCTTAGATTTAAGAAGTTGAATGATAAAATCCATATAAAGATATTGATAAGAACCTTGGGAGAATAACACCACAAAATCTAACCACTGTTGTTGGAGAGTACAAGGCCTTATAAGTCCACATGAAAGTGCAGTAAGTTCCTGTGTGGTGGCAGCCTTCTAACAAATTGAGAACTCTGGAAAATGCTCTAATAATTTAGACAACTTGCAGTTTTGACTTGCAATTAAGTGACTGATTTATGCAGCATTTGAGTGTACTTCATTTGGCCATAGAAATTCTCCAATCTTCCCTGTGGGACTCCCCACAGTGCTTGTTAAAACCAACAGGTCTCTGCCTCAAAATTCTTCATTTTCCAAACTGTTTCTTCTATGCCACTTGCCCTTGTTGATGAATTACTCGAGTACCATAGTGAAATATCATGGACATATGTTCCCAATCAACTAACACCTTTCCCAATGTCTCAAGTCATGCAACTCCTGAAATCACATCTACTCCCAAATCCAGCCTGTAGGCATCATTAAAACATCCATACCATCGAATTTCATCAATAAACCACACACTTCCCTTTTACCTACCTAAACTATGGCTATCTCCTAGTCTCATCCCAAACTTATTTATTTGATCTACCTTAAGTCCCAAAGTAGAAGTGACAGTGGTAGTGAGAAGTTGTGGCTAGCATCACTTTTAATCAACACAACCTTGGGCACTTTATTTAGTTCTCCTTCCATTCTCATAGTTTACATTCAGTCATTACTTCATGGTTGGCTCCAAATAGCCCCAATGCTTGACACTCACATATCTTTGTTCTGCTCATGAACTTCCAAAGAAATTACCTTCTTACTCATTATGGGTTATCATCCAATATCATCAACCTCAATTTTTTTTTCAAAACATTGGTGCTAGGGACGAAATTGTTTTCCACTCAAAACAATGTTGGAAAGTTGCCTTAATTGCAGCCACCCCTGCCTTGCCTTAATTGCAGCCTTCAAAGTTATTATTAGCATCTCAAAAAAGTCACCTATAGAGGCATGGACTAAAATGATTGAGCAAAGCATCACAAAGTGTAGCCACGAGGGTATTGGCTCTTGAGGGATTGATATCTCACATTTACTAGAGATATAACCAATGTAGTCTTTATAAAGCTCGGGTAGTCGTCACCTTCTCAGTTTCGTGAGGTTAAGTTACACCTTAAGCCCAAATTCTAAGATGGAATCAATGCCTATCCTATATTCCTTGTTGGGCCACTTGCTTTGCCACAATCTAGGCCTATAGACTTGAGTGTGAGGGGTGTGTTGGAATAATTGTGATCACCCTATAGCCCACCTTAATTGTGGCTTATTAGGGTGGATTGTCGGTGTGTCAAGAAGGGCTACCTATGGATTGGTTGACCAAAAAGGTTGAGTGAAGCACCAGAGTGCAAATTAGGAGAACGTTGGCTCTTGAGGGATTGAGATCCCACTTTGACTAGAATATGCCCAATATAGTAGAAGTTGTGCAATTTTCACTTTATAAGTCAATTTTGTGGTGATTAAGTTATGATTTTAAGTCTAAATTTCAAGAACCCTCCATACTTGGCTAATTTAGTCTTCACTAGTATTTTGACCTTAAAAATAAGTTCCTGCATTAGTAATCCACCCAATAGGGTCATCTCCATTGAAGGATGGCAGTTCCACCTTCTTAACTGCCAATTGATACTCATCCATGTGATGGCTTCTTGAATATCATCCTTTCCCTTCTCTATGTGATGAACTGCCTTGCTCATCTTCTTCACACTTGCCCATTAATTTTCTTATCTCAAACTCAAACAAGAATAAAAATATGATTAAGTCACACATGTCGGAAATAACAGCAATTTCTTGCTGTCCCAGAGCTCAGAAACTGCTAGAGAGGTAATCTAGGTCCATAAAATTACCAAACACATAACTGTCCCTTAAACACCCCCAACACACAAATACAAGCGAATTCCCTACAGAAACTGTCAAATGGAAGTTATCAAAACTGCAGTTATTATTAAAACTAAGTCCTAACATGGCAATTATTAAAACTGCAGTAATTATTAAAATTAAGTCCTATATTTTCTGGAAGAGGCTTTTCAAATAATTGGTCTCTTTGGGTGGTTCCATCCCCTACCAGAATGTATCGTATTTGATAAATCGGATTGGATAGATATGATTCCTTGTTTCAAAGAGACGTTGTTAGTGCTGTCAGTTATTGGTGCAAAATATTGCTGTTTTATGGTTTTTTCTTTGGGCTATGATCGGCTATCCATGGGATACTTTTATGTATGAGCTCACACTCGTTTATTTTGAAGTTTACATAAGATGGTATTTTTTTTATCCATTACATATATAACCATTATCTTATTATAACATTGTGGGAGCAGTGTTACCTACTTGTTATGCTGGATTTTTGTCTTGAATCAAATACAGGTTCTGAAGGCTGATGATGTTGATCTAATGATCATTGCTCGAGGAACATCTGGATTCTCTGGTGCTGAGCTTGCAAACTTGATTAACATTGCTGCTATCAAGGCTGCAATGGATGGTGCTAAAGCTGTGAGCATGGCTGATCTAGAGCATGCAAAAGACAAGATCATCATGGGAAGTGAACGCAAGTCAGCTGTCATATCCGAGGATTCACGAAAGTTGACTGCTTTCCATGAGGGTGGTCATGCTCTTGTGGCCATTCATACTGATGGGGCCCTTCCTGTTCACAAGGCAACTATAGTACCCCGAGGGAACGCTCTCGGCATGGTTACTCAATTGCCCGAAGAGGATGAGACCAGCATTTCCCGGAAACAGATGCTTGCCCGGCTTGATGTTTCCATGGGAGGCCGGGTTGCTGAAGAGCTGATTTTTGGAGAAAATGAAGTCAGTTCTGGTGCATCCTCAGATCTCAGGCAAGCAACTAGGTTGGCAAGGGAGATGGTTACCAAATATGGTATGGGCAATGAAGTTGGATTAGCCACACATAATTACAATGATAATGGGAGGAGCATGAGCTCGAAGACTAGACTTATTATTGAGAAAGAGGTGAAGGAATTGCTGGAGAGGGCTTACAACAATGCAAAAACTATTCTAACCACTCACAACGAGGAGCTTCATGCACTTGCCAATGCTCTTCTGGAGCATGAGACCCTCACAGGAACTCAGATAAAGGCATTGCTTGCACAAGTTAGATTACAGATGCAGCAGCAACATCAGCCACAAACAGTTGAAGCTCAGAGTAGATCCGACAAAGTGCCTTCATCATCAAGCCACCCAGCAGCATCTGCTGCAGCCGCCGCCGCTGCCGCCACAGCAGCGGCTACAGCCTCTGCTGCTGCTGCCAAGGCTAAAAGTGCTCCAGTGGGATCTTAACGTAGAGAACATAGAGACATGCAGCAAAAGTGACTTAGTACGGCCAGATTGAAATGTGCCTATAGTATTTTTTTCAGGTTTTTCACTTGGTGGAACTTAATCCATGCACCTCGGAGTCTAGTTGACATAAGAGTATATGCATTTTCTTTTCTCATTGTTTGTATCGTACAACGAAACATTAAGAAATTATCAGTTGCCTCCAACTCAATCAGCTGCTCTCACTGTCTTTTTCAGACTATAAATTATAACACATTACCTTTATTCAATTTTCTATATGTTCTGTTTTTTTCTATTAGTGGGACCAACAGATTCTCCTTGTTCTGAAATGCCCTGTAAAGTCAATTTGCTTTATATTTTTCTACATATAAATGAGTAGTTATTACGTTAAGCTAACAAAACAAATTTATCTGTAAAAGGTTGCTCTGCTACTACTACGAGTACCTTTAAATAATCTTTCTTAAAGCTAAAAATGAGTTATTAATTTGAATTTCGAAGAAAGATCAGGTTGATTTTATTACAGTAAGCTGTTGGAGGTGAGTTTGGCAATGGCGTCTTCGTTGCTGTCAACCATTCCAAGCTAAATTAGAAATATCAAATGTTAGGAATAGGGACAGTAGCAGAAATGATTCCTAGAATTCGAGGACTAGGGTTCTCAGAAAAAAAAAAGGATAATAGTTTTGTTACTTTCATTGAGATGTAAAGCAGTTTTATACTATTTTTTTTAAAACCAAAATATGAAGTATAATAAATTTGTTAATTTTTATAATAAATAATTAAATAATTATAAAATAATAATTTTTTTATTAATCGATAGTATAAAATTATTTTATATTGTTAGTGTGTATCCATTAATCTCAAGATAAAATAGTCCACACAAAATATATATAAAAAAATATCTCTTATTATTATATTTATTTCAAGTGTTTAATATTCAAGTATTGTCGATGTAAATTGTCAACTATCAATAACTTGTCAGGGTTAGTTTTGTAGTTTTTTTATGTCCATTAATCATTAATTTTCAAGGATCATGAATATAGGGAAGCATAATTCTTAATCAACCCCTATATGTTAATTGGGAGTTATTATTCAATACAAATATTTTAGAAATTTCTTTAACTTATTTATTTATGAATCCAAATTTTAATATTTTTAAAATAAATTATTAATAATTTTAATATTTTTAAAATAAATTATTAATTATTAATAAATTATTCATCTTAAATCAAAATATAGTTTATATGTTTAAAAATATTTATTTATATAATTTATATATTCAAATATAATATTTATTTGTATGTATAATTTATCAAAAAATATAGTTATATATAATAAATATTTAACTTGTGAAATATAAAGGCTAAAATACTAGTTAAAATGTGTTTGGTTAATCATAAATATTTTTGAGAAAATATTAATACATGTCACATGAGAATAAATATTTTTTTATCGTATTAAATTAAAAAATAAAGACAATAATAAAATTTATTTTAACTTCAAAAAATTAGATTCTCACCTTTCCATAGAAATAATTTTATGAAAAATCTATGTGATAAGATTCTTAGAGAAGAAATATTATTTTTAAAACAATAAACTTAACATAAGAAATTAAACATCTTCAATTTCGGATTATTAGGAAACTAAGGTCCCGTTTGGATAAACAACTTAATTATTCAATAAACTTTTATGTAATAAGAACTATACCTGCATAAGGGTACTAAAGTAATTTTATCCTTCTCCATTAAACTCTGGATATTCACTTCTCGAGTCTTCAATTTAGTAGTCCTCATCATGATGTCTTCAGTCTTATCTGCTTGAGAAGGGATATCGGTCTTTGACCTCACTGATTTGAGAAAGAAAAGGAGTGTACCTACAAAAGTCATTCCAAGGATTAAGTAAATGTTTAGTCTCAGTCAAAGTGACATAATAAATTTTGTAATAAATGTGATCCAAAAGTTTTTTTTCATCTTAAAATACCATTATTTATACTATACCATTATTGAGCTTAGGCCTAGATGACATACCCAATTATTATCTAATCACCTTTAACAAATAATCTTAACATGTTTTCAAAGTAAATGCTTAAATAGTCTTCAACAAGAATTTGAGAAGTTCTTGGTTCAACCATATTGGTATACATGATCTCAGGCTTTCAAGATTTTATTATCAATTAAATAAATTAAAAAGTCTAATAATGTGCCCTTTCGATTTTTCTCGATAAGAGTTATGTCTCATTAATACATCTAACAATGTCAATACTAAAACTTTCATCATGAAGGATTTTGTCCCTTCATTTTTCTAATAAAATGAGGCGTTTCCTTTTCATAGCATACAAAGAGTAGTATGTTGCCAACTGTTGATCAAGTTTAAATCTGACAGTTCTATCCTTTGGTGTCATTCACTCTTCTCCAATTTCTACTCCTATAAATAGGATTTCATTCTTATGAAATTATCACTTCGAGATTGAGAAATTTCTTATTTCTTTTTAGAATCTTCCACTTACTTCAAAAGGTAAAGATGAGCAATTCTTTTTCTTTTTCTTTTGAGGGTTCGTCCTCTTCTTTTTTGATTTATCTTCTTCCTTTGAGAGCCACCCTACTAGTGATCCCAAAGAGCCTTCGCCAAAACACGAGGACTCAAACCCTAGTCCTTGTGATTCTTCTAAGGACTCTATAAAGTCAAAAATTGTTTTTAGCTTTGAGTGGGTCCATGAGGTTATTGCTACCTATAATTTCCATTTTAGTGATCCGATAACCCTTCAAAAAAAATTTCTCTTGTAAAAATTTCTACCTTTCTTACTATAGAAGATCCTCTTCATATATATATATATATATATATATATATATATATATATATATATATATATATATAGGTATAGGTATTGTAAGATCGATGTATCTTCTAAACTAAACTATGTTTTTGTAGAAAAAAACACCTCAAGATAAAAACCCATTTTTCTTTATCTACAACTACCTTTTGAAAGACCTCAGTGTTACTATCCCTTTTAATCTTTTCATGACTAATGTACTAAGAGTGTTGAATGGTTGTTCCTACCCAACTTTACCCAAATAGTTGGGCAACCTTGCAAGCTTCTTAGTATTTATGTAAATGTACCCATGTCAAACTTACATCTAACTTGTTTCTACACCACAACTATTGTCTCCCTAATGATAAGGCTAAGCAGGTGTCTATAGCTCAACGCCCTAATTGAAAGCTCTAGAAACCTTTCATTTTTATTACAAGAATTTTAAAGTTGTTTTTTTCAAAATCAAAATTAATAGCCAAGACAAACCTCTCTTTCCTCTATATTAGACTTGCATTTTTGAGATAATAGGATGAGCTTCTAATTGATTATTAAACTCCCAAGGAGAGTTCATATTTAGCTTTCTTGAATACCTTGCCTCACAACCATCCTTGTAGGCACTTGATTGAATTATGTAAATCCCTCAAGCCCATTAGAGATATTGAAGGTAAACTTTGTTATTAAATTTTTGTTAGTATATTATTTTGATTTTTGACTTTTTTGTCCAGGTAAGTATTATGCCTTCATCTGGTGCAAAGGTTGCCTTGTTTTGCCAAGTTCATAAAGAATGTGCTCATATCGAGACTACCTCTACTACTATTGCTATTACTGAGAACCCTTTAGCTTTGTCGACTACTTCTTAGGATCCTCCAACTTATACATTGCCCTCACCATTAGAGAAAAACACAAGGGGGAGGTTCCTCATGAAAAGAAGACCCCAAAAGGCAAAGTTACTGAACATGTTGAAATCGAGGGGGATAAAGAAAGAAAACATAAAAATAAAATGCCTTATTATATGAAGACTCACTTTATACCCTCTTTGGTTGCTATAAATACTTTTCTTTCTTCTAATGTCAATACTCAAGAGTCCTTTGACTGAGACATTGTTGGCCCAAGGTCGTGAATTTCTCTCTTAAGAGAATTCCATGACCAAATGGTACATTATATGTAAGTTGATGGGTCGATCTCTTGGGACTTCTCAGACTTTATTCATGGAACCCATAGAGGAGATCGACAAGATACATTTAAAGTTGAAGGAGTCGAGAACTGACCTTATTGTCGCCATCTCTACCAATCAAGAAATTCAAACCCACAACGAAAAAATTGAAGCTAATTGAAGAAGGCTTCAAGACTTGATCGATAGCTTGAAAAAACAACTAAAGGAATCAAATGATGTTAAGACCAAGTTGGTTGAGGAGCTCAAAGTTTCCAAGGGGTAGCTTAAGTTGGTAACTGCTAAAAGGGATAAGGCACTTTTTGTGCATGCAGCCTACCAAACAATGTTGAGACACAAATATACAATGAGCACAAAGAAGGTTTCAAGCATGTGGTTCGTCAAGCATTACATTTCATTGAAGTTCCTTTGAGCTTCCAATTTAACCTAAGGAAAGATCTTTATAAGGGTCAATTTCTTAACTTGGATGATATTCTTGATGAGGCTAATACCAAGGATGTTGCTCCTTCTCCTCACCAGAAGTCCCCTATTAACGAAGAGCCAAATGAAAAGGAAGAAGATGTTGAAGGCCATAGGGCTTCTTCTTTTCCTTGATCTCTTGTATTGTTTTTGTTTCTTTGGCTGATGATGCCTTTAATTTGATGTACTTTTTTGATGCCTTAATGAAGTGTTCAAACATTATGAATTTATGTTTCTCAAGTCCTAAATTTTTTCTAAGTTAAAACTTGTGACCAAGTAGTAATAGCCAGCTGAAAAATCTTAAAATTTTTCTGAGTTAAAACTCCTAACTTAATAGTCATAGTCATAGTCATAGGAAAAAACCTTTAAATTTTTACAAATTAAAACTCATGATCGAATAGTCATAATCGTAGGCAAAAACCTTCAATTTTTTTAAGTTAAAACTTATGATCGAATAGTCATAGTTATAGGCAAAAACCTTTAAATTTATCTAAGTTAAAACCTATGATCGAGTACACCTTTGGGATGAAAAACTTATCTTTTATTTAAATAAAAGGGTTATTTAAAGGCACGTCTTTAGCCGAATGTGTTCTCGAAAGGAAACTTTACCCTTATTGACTAAACTTGAATACGTATCTTGATCGAGTGTTTCCTTGTGAAGGAAGTTTTAATTTAATTAATCGATTATTTCACTTGAAGGCGTGTCCTTAGCCAGGTGTTTCTTTGGACGGGAAGCCTTAATTTTATTAATCAAGTATGGGAATCCTTAACTTTATTAAGCAAGTGTATCATTTGAAGGCATGTCCTTAGCTAAGTATGTTCTTGGGAGGAAAGCCTTAATTTTATTAAGAAAATGTATTGCTTGAAGGCACGTCCTTAGTCGAGTATGTTCTTGGGAGAGAAACCTTAATTTTGCTAAGATGAAAGAATTAATTAAAGATACCAGAACTTGTACAACTGAAAATCCTCTTATTATTATTCATTTCAAGGGTACTTCATTAACAAACCTTATTGGTAAAAACCCTTTCACGTTTTTATAGGAATAAAAAATAAAGTGAGGAAAAAAGTACACCACCCATACAAGAATTTCAGTTGTCATACATTTTTAAATGTGTAGAGTTCCAAGTCGTCAAAATGATTTTTACATTTAACTCTTCTAACTTGTAAGCTTCATTCTAAAGATTTTGATGAACCCTAAAAGTACCATCCCAATTAGTCGACAACTTTCTCTCATTTGCATCACATTTTGCTTCTTTTATCGCCTTTCATACCAAGTCTTATTTGTGAATTTCCCTAGGTATTATGCTTGAATTGAATCTTTTTTTCTTTTTTTTACATGCCTCGATAACAATCAATGTCTTTACTCTATTTTCTTCTATCAAGTCAAGTTCAACTTGTAATTCTTCATCGTTTTGACCTTCTTGAAAATTAATCCACCAAAAAGAGAGTTCTCTAACATTAACTGATAACATTGCATCATTACTATAAGTCATCCTAAAGGGTGTTTCTTGTGTAGTAGACTAAGGAGTGCATTTGTACACCCACAAAACTTTTGGTAACTAATCGGCCCAAGCGCACTTAATCAAGCCCAAACATTTTTTCAAATCTATTTAAGTCACTTTGTTTATTGATTCAACTTGTCCATTTAATTGTGGATGCTCAACCAAGGTCACCCTGTGCTTGACCCTCAAACTTTCCATAAATCCATTTAACTTTTTATCTGTGAACTAAAGTCTATTATTGGTAATAATAACATAAGGGATACCAAAGTGGGTAATGATATTTTTCAATAAGATTTTTTGTACATTTTGTGCTGAGATGCAATCCATTTTATAAAGAAATCAATTGCCATGAGTATAAATTTTACTTTTCCTTTAGCCATAGGAAAAAGGGCTAGTATATCCTTACCCCTTAATGCAAACGACTATGTAGATGAAATGCTATGTAATTCCTCGATTGATTTTCGAATCAAATTCCCATTTGTTGACACTAAACATATTTTTTTACAAATACCTCACAATCAATTTTTAGTGTCGACCAATAATAAATAACCCTTAACACCCTTGTGGCCATTGATCCTACTCCCAAATGCATACCACAAATACCCTCATGTATTGCTCTCAACACATAATCTGTCTACTCCAAGTTTAAACATTTTAGCAATAAGGTCAAGAATCCCCTTTTCTTCAGCTATTACCACACATGTTGCTAATTGTGATCTTATTCTTTTATCATGTACTAGGTCCTTGGGTAATACCTTTTTAGAATATAGAGTAAGACATCATTCATCAATCCTTTATTGATGTATCAATTGCATCTACTCATTTATAGTTATATTGATGTTTACAACTCTTGTTGTATCAATGTTTGTCATTGTCCTGTTTTTTGGCTACTTGCTACTCGGGCTAACTAATCAACCTTCTTGTTATTATTATTTAAAGGAGTATGTTGGACTTGTAAATCATCAAAACTCTCTTTCATTCTTTGAAAAAGATGATAATAGATCAACAAATGTGGTTCTCTTATTTGAAATAACTCATTGACTTGTTCAATTGTAACTTGCGAATTTGTATAGCACATCACCTTTTTTGCTCCCATTTATTTAGTTAACTAAAGACTAGCTATCAAATATTCTATTTCACTTTTTATCAAATCTTTTAATGATTTTTTAGTTCGACTTCAATTGCCTCCTTCAATCAAAGATCCAACATACGTATTATGTCTTGGTTCATTTCCTAACTAAAAATGGCTAGTAGCCTCATTGAGCTCCATTCAACATTCTTTGCCACCTGTAACATCCCAAATTTTTAAAATAAATTAATAAATAAATTTTAATTAATTAATTAATTGGAGTTGTGAGTGTTATTGATAAAAAGGAATATTTTGAAAATAATTATCATGGATTATCTTTTAATTTTAAAAAGGGGAGTAATTAATTGTGGGTTAATAAGCTTTTACCGATGAACTATCCATGAGTTAGGGTTTTAGTATTCCTTATATATAGATTAGTAAGACTAGGCTTACATCTCATAATTAACACATGCTCTTGTGATCTAAAGAGAAGGGAGAATCAAAGGCAATCGAAGACGACCTCAAAGATTTGCATATGGAGTTTGGCAATCATTAAGGTAAGGGGGGACAAAAAACCTCACTTCAGGGTGTGGGTTACCTGTGGGGTAACGAGATCTGTAACACCCCAGTTTTCAAAAAGATTATTATTATTATTATTATTATTATTATTACTATTATTATTATATGGCATTTGGTCATAATTATTTTAATAATTATAAAGGAATATTATTTTGTACGTTTTAAATAATTATTGTTTTGGACAATTATTTTGTACGTATTAAATAAGTATTTTTATTAGCATTTTTAAATAAATATTTATATGTTTTAAGAGAAGGTTGATTTTATATGATATTTTGTTATTAAAATTATATTATTATATTTTGGGTCAAAATTATATTATTATTATAGAGAAAAAATATTTTATAATATACATGTATTTATTTTATTTAATTATTTTGAGGAAAAAGAGAAGTGGGTTAGAAGAGAAGGAAAATGGGTTGGGTTGACCCAGTCCAATGGATTAACTTTAAGAAAGGAGTTAGGTAGCGTTAACCCTATCTGCCTCATTTGCGTTCTGAAGGGTTAGGAAAAAAAAAAAGAGGAAAAACAAAGAGTTCTAAGAAAGAATACTCAGGAATGATCTTAGATCACATCAAGACCATTCATCTTCTGCTCATCCAGGTAAGGGGGGAGTGAGAAACCTTACTCTGGGTGTGAGAATGTATGTTGGGTAGTGGGATTGACCTCCAATCATGTGTTTGTTGTATGCTCATGTATGAGGGATTTTCCCCAATTGTATCTGTTTTAT
Organism: Cajanus cajan; assembly: GCF_000230855.2. Lineage (NCBI taxonomy): Eukaryota > Viridiplantae > Streptophyta > Magnoliopsida > Fabales > Fabaceae > Cajanus > Cajanus cajan. The sequence continues at coordinate 48,887,240 of NC_138525.1, forward strand.
CTATTGTTCCTCTTGTATGTAATTAATCGTATAAATTGCTTGAATGAATCATTGATTTCAGTTTTAAAATTATAATTGTATGATTTGAGTGTTCTGTGGGTTCCTACGGAAAACTGAATGAGAAAATGGACAAAATATGAATATTTTCTATTTTGCCTTCTGATTGCTTTGTTGTGTTCCTTGTTGGATGTGATGCATGAGTATGTGGTTAATTTTGAAAATGAATATGTTTTTATATGAATTAGAGTGCTTTGTGAGAATTGTGAATATAATGTGATAATGTGATATTGTGAATATGATGATGAAATATGATGATGGAATATGAGGATGAAATGTGATGATGAGATGTGATGATAATAACGTGATATGAGAATGCATAGAGTCTTGATTGACATGCATCATGTGCATAAATGTTTTTAAGGGTACGATATGGAATACACCGCCAAAGAAGGCCCCAAGTGTAAAAGCTTTGGGGATTAGTCCTTGGAGATAGCTCGGTTTGGAAGTCCTAGTCTCGCCCATTGTGGGCATGAGATGTATCTTGCGCGGCTTAGCTATCCCGACGAGACTCTGGTAGTATGTCCTTCTAGTGAGAGTGAGCAGAGGGTGTGACCCGGCATGTACTCCTAGACTACTCTTCGTGTATTGCTAGCGATAATATGCCATGTGATGTTTTACTGGCGCCACATGCATGATAAATTGTAGTTTGTGTCCATCCATGTGTATTTTAATGTTGTTGGATCGAGCGCTTACCACTAGACTAAAAGCTATAGCTGATAGTCAGGGCACAACTCTTTTTACTTAAGAGCGCAGCAGCCAAAGCGCCATGATTCGACAGTGACTTGGCCCACCTAGCCTCCGCCACGGGACAATTGATGCAACCCGCAACAATCTCCCCCTCAGCAATTGCCCCGCTGGGTATCGAACTCATGACCTTGGCTCTGATACCAATTTTTCCAATGGCAAGTATTTTTCCTCTGTTGTTGTCTCTATAGGTTACATGTTCACTTCTCTTAGGAGTGAAGTCAATAAATTTTGAAGCATCTCCTGTCATGTGCTTGGAACATCCACTATCAATGTACCAAGTTTGGTTGCTGGAATCCTTCAAGACAAAGAAATGATTGATTTAGGTACCCAAGTTTTCTTTGGGTCCTTAATGTTAGTATTAACAGAAGAACCTTTTGGAATCCACACCAAATTCTTGAGATTGTTAAAATTCTTTCTAATATAGCAATTTGAAGAATTATGACCTTTCTTCGCACAATAAAAACATGTTATTAAAGGAAAACTAGTAACTTGTGTGGGAACAAAGAAATTTTTGTTCTTCTTTTGTTGTTTTTGAGGATTATATCCTAATCCTGTCTTATCAAACATACATTTTTGCTTTCCTAATATTATATCTAAATTATTTCTTCCATTTGTAAATTTTGCAAGAGTGTTTCTTAAATTACTAATTTCTTCCTTAAATTTATTGCAAGTTAAACATGAATGATTTTCTTTATTAGTATCTAACTTAGTTTTAATTTCATGTTTTTCATTTTTAGAGTTAATAATCTTAATTTCAGTTTTGAGATTATCTAATTCATTATTTAATTTCGAAATCTCGTTTTCTAATTTTGAAATTGTTTTCTTATATGATGATACTAATTTTGCAAGTTTAAATGATTCTTTATGTAAATCATTGAATGCATCTTGAAGTTCATCAAATGAAATTGAGATATCATTGTTAGAAGATGTTACCTCTTCTTCGCTTTCGTAGTCTTTGGCCATAAGTCCCAAATTTACAATTTCATTTTCAGAATCACTTGTAGAATTCGTGTCATTTTCTTCCCAAGTGATATAGGTTTTCTTCCCCTTCTTCTCTTTGAAACTTTTCTTATTAGATTTTTCCATCTTTCTTTTATAGATTGGACATTCTAATATCAAATGTCCTGGTTGATTACATTCATAGCATTTTGGGGTTGAAGAAGAGTCTTCTCCTTTTCTTTTATTGTTGAAGTTGAATCTTTTTCAGTTTCCTTTGTTTCTAAGGAATTTGTTGAATCTCTTTATAAAGAGGCTGAAATCCTCATCATCCTCTAAACCATCTTCCTTAATATTTTCTTCTTTCTCACCTTCTTCTTGAATAGATGATGATGTTTTGAGTTCTATCCCTTTCTTTCTCTTATCACTTTCCTTCTCTTATCACTTTCCTTATTTTGATTTAGTCTCATTAATTCCATTTCATGTTCTTGAAGTTTTCCGAACAATGAGGTAAGAGACATGGTTGTCAGATCTTTTGATTCAGCAATTGCAGTCACTTTCGGTTGCCATTCCCAACTTAAACATCTCAAAACTTTGTTAATAAGATCTTCATTAGGAAACACTTTTCCTAGAGATGCAAGATGATTAACTATATGTGTAAATCTCTTTTACATGTCTTGTATGCTTTCATTTTGATTCATTCTAAATAATTCATATTCATGAGTGAGAGTGTTTATCCTAGATCTTTTCACATCATTAGTACCTTCATGTGTTACTTCAAGTGTATCCCACATTTCTTTAGCACTTTTACAATTTAAAATTCTAAAATATTCATCAATTCCTAAAGCAGAAGTGGTTATATTTTTGGCTTTTAAGTTATATTGAACCTTTCTTCTATCATCTTCACTCCATTGATCTTTGGGCAAATTTTTTATTTCATGACCTACTACAATAGTGGGAATGAAATGACCAATTTCAATAGCATCCCATATGTTTAAGTTTATGGCTTCTATAAAAATTTGCATCCTAGATTTCCAATAATGATACCCTTCCCCATTGAATATAGGAGGTCTATTAATAGAGTTTCCTTCAGGAAATAACAAATTTGATGAGGCCATTTCAAATCTTGAAGCTTTTAAGCCTTACACAAGAAACCTACTCTTGATACCACTTGTTAGATCGAGCGCTTACCACTAGGCCAAAAGTTATAGTTGATAGTCAGGGCGCGACTCTTTTTACTTAAGAGCGCAGTAGCCCAAGTGCCATGATTCGACAGTGACTTGGATAAACCAAATGTGTGTGTTATGTGCCATATTTGCAATTCCCAATGTACTTTGATAACATGTTATGTGTTTGATTTAACCACTATTTAAGGTAGTTGTTTTGTGTATCGGCATTACAACTATTAGAAGTGATCGTGTTGTCACAAATTCTCTTCAAGCGTTAGCACAAGTGATTGAAGCTAATAGAGCTAGTGTAGCACCTTGGTGGTTGCAAAGGTTTCAACATCATAATCCACTAACATTTGAGGGAGGATGCAATCCTGATGCAACTATAGTTGGATAAAAAATATTGAGATTTTTTTTCGGGCAATAGAGTGTCTTAAGGCTCAAAAGGTTAACCCTGCAATGTTCATGCTAACCAACGATGCATTCTATTGGTGGGAGGGTGCCTTGCAATGCATTTTTGGCTGCTGGAACGCTTCTCAATTGGGACAATTTCAAGTTGATGTTTCTAAATAAGTATTTTTTTCAATGATGTGAGGAGTTAGAAGTAAGTGGAGTTCATGAATTTGCGACAAGAAGATAACATTGTGCCTGAGTATGCTACAAAATTTGATGGGCTAGTTTGGTATTGTTCTCACTATCATGGTAAGGGTGGTGAGCGAGCCAAAAATATCAAGTTCGTGAATAGTCTTTTTCCTAAGGTGAAGACAACGATAAATTACCAAGAGATCTACCACTACCCAATACTGGTGAACAAATGTAGGATTTACAACTGAGACAACTAAGCACGCGTTGCCTTCTACAAGAGTGCGGGCTCTACTAAGAATTTGAGGATTGGAGGCCAGAGTAGGAGTGAACCATAATATGCACATACAAAGTTCTCACTATCATATTCTCTTACAGGATTTTGATAGCATTTGAAAGACTAGTATGATCTTCCACTACAAATGATCCATACATTTGTTTAGGTTGCACAACACCCAAGTTCTTTCTTGTAGTCACCATCTCCTCCAAAAATCTCCTTCCTACCAATGAAACATAAAGAAAGACCTTCAATTTGATGCCTTATAATGGATGTCAAAATGTATCTAAAAGGGTACTAAGGTAATTTTATTCTTCTCCATTAAACTATTGATCTTTACTCCTCGAGTCTTCGACTTACTTGTCCTCATCATGATGTCTTCGGTGAATAGGGATAGAGGTCTTTGACCTAACTAATCCAAGAAGGAAAATGAGTGTACTTGCAAAAGTCACTTCAACATTGAAGTAAATGTTCGGTCTCAATCAAAGTGACGCAATAAATGTTTTAATAATTGCAATATAAAAGTGTTTTCTCATCTTAAAATACTATTATTTATATCATTATTGGGTCTGAGTATAGATGACAAGCCCAAATATTATCTGATCACCTTAAACGAATAATCTTACCATGGCCTTTGATAAGAATACGAGTCTTTGGCTTAACCTTGTCGATATAAGAATTTATGTTATAAATGTTTAAAATTCAATAAGATGTTGCATTTAGATATACACATTGAAAAATATTTATATTGTTTAAAGTGTTTAGATGTATTATTATTTAAACAGTTTTAAGATATTGTCTCATTTTCAAAATTAAAAATTTATAAATTAAATCTTGACTAGAAATAAATTGAAAATTTTAAAAGTAATTAAATAATTTTAAAAAATTATATATCACAATAATATTAAAAATTAAAATAAATTATTAGTGGTCATTCACCTAATTTCAGTTTAATAAAATAAATTTAATAATAAAATATAACAAATCAATTATATATATAATCATGATTAATGATTATGAATCTTAAATTTTAAAAATTAAAAATCAATTCTATATTCTATAAAATTATTATTACAAAATTATTGGAAGGAAAAACGAAAACTTCGATGGTGTAATGAAAAATAATATAAAACTGATTTTTAATAAAAAAAAATATAAAAGAAAGTGAAACAATTTTTTTGGAAGGAAAGAGAAAATAAAATAAAATAAAATAAAATAAAGAGCAATAACAATTTTTGAAAGGAGAAACAAAACCTCTTTGAGAAAGTAATAAAAAAATATATAAAACTAGTTTTTGGATGAAAAATGTAAAAAAAAAAAAAAAAATTATTTACGTTGGTGACAAGATTTAAATAAATATTTTTTAAAATTTTTTCATAAGTTAAATAATAAATTATACTGAACAGCTTAATAAAATAAGTTTAAAATATCTTATAAACTACCTATAAAATATTTTATAAGTTTTTTCAAATACTTTCATGACACTTATAAGTTGTTCATAAGTTCTTTCAAATGGAACTCAAATATTATGTGTATCAAACACTTCTTAAAAATAATTATTATAAAAATTAATTAAAATACGGAAGAAAAAGGAAGAATGGACATTTTTTTTAAGAAAAAAAAAGATATTAACATAAGTTTAATATCCTAATTTTACAATTATTTTTTGTAAATACCGTATAATTTCTTAATTTAAAAGTAGAAAAATTGTCCCTTCTTTAATTTCTTTTCCTTTTGAAACTTTACCGCACAACGTACATTTGTCTTATTTATTTATTCCATTAAAATTCAAGATGATTAATTATCTTTTCAATCGTATCCTTCTTTTTACTCTGTTGTGTTATAAGAAAAAAAATATTATTTTATACATATTAACAAAGTTAATTATTTGTATTAAATTTTACTACTTTGATATTTTTTTTAAATTGTTGGTTAGAAATGTCAAAAAAAAAAAGTAGCATAACTAAAAAATCTTGCATTAAATGAGAGATATTTTAGAAAAAATAATATTAAATAAGATAAAAGTAATTAAAATTTTCTTATATTTAATTAAAAATAAAAAATGTTTGATTACAAAATAGTTGGATTATATTTTTAAAATATTTTATACATTTATCTTAAACATAATAGAGGTTTAAACACATTTTTGGTTCTTTAAATTTGGGGTGTATATTTTTTGGTTCCTATTTAAAATTTGTGATTTTAGTCCTCAAAATATTCAAAATTATTGTTATTATGTTAATCCCTTTATTCAAATATTATTAGTAAATTTGTTAAATAGAACTCAACTATTTTTGAATATGTCACACAAAATTCTCTTACCAATATCCTTGTAAATGAAAGTATCGCATTAAATTAATTGATACTACATGATACCTCTAGCCCTTTTTTACAAAAAAAAAAATGAGTAATAGTGTATTTTACATTATAATTGGGAGTGTTTTGAGTCGTAGCCACGCAAAACCAACTTACCAATACTACCTCTAGTTATACATATATATATATACACATATATGTATATACATATATACATATATACATATACATATATATATATATATATATAAGAAGCAAATTATAGTGAAAAATACACTCATTTTCTTATTAAAAGGATCGGAAGAAATATGTGAGACCCCATTTCTTTTTCGCTTCTCCTTTCTCTCCCTCTCTTTGCTCATATCTCTTCTCCCCTCAGTTTTCTTTTCTTTCAAGCTCTTGATCCTTGTTGCTGATTTCTTCTCCTTAGGCTGAGGTGGTGAGCAAAGGTGGTTATTTCTCTTGTGGAGCTAGCTGAGAGCAAAGCATTCTCTTTTCCTCCTTCTTCTCACTTTCTCCTTCTCGGAAGCTCGAATTTCTTCTCTGAGGCAAGGGAAGCTAGATTGTTGCTGGTTGTTTGGAATTGAGTTTAGAAACTCATGTACGGGTTGCTTTTAGAAGAATGATGGTTTGATTGATGAAAAATGGTGTTTTCGGGGTTTCGGGATCATGGTGAAATTTGGGGGTTTTGATGTTTCATGGTTGCATGTTGAAAAAGAAGTGATTTTTGATCTGTTTGATGAAACTGTGGAGTTTTGGGCGGATTGCATGTGCTTGGATTACTTGTTTTTGCAAGTTTTGGTGAAAATTTTTGAAGTTTGAGGCTTGCTGTGTGATATTGTGCTAGGCGTAGTTCTTGGCGCCGAGCGCGTGACCATCAGAGGGTTCCATTGGTCAAGCACGCCGGGCGTGAGGCTGGTTGCGCCGAGCGAGCTTAAGAATAGAGGCCCTTAGATGGCTCACGGCGGGCGTGGGTGAACCGCACTGGGCATGGTATCAGACAGGGATTCACATTTTGGGGTTTTGGTATGGCGCTGGGCATGACTATGTCTCGCCGGGCGTGGAGACTCCTTGGGAGTCTCTGCCATGGGTGGTGCTGGGCGCAATTGTTATTGCACTGGCCATGAGACCTTGGGGAGGTCTCTGCCTTGCTCACGTCGAGCGTGGGTTTGGTACGCCGGGCGTGGGAGACTCTTGAGAGTCTCTGCCTTCTAGCACGCCGGGCGCAATTGGAATTGCGCCGGGCATGTTTGAGCCTTGGAGCTCTCTGGTTGGTCCACGCCGGACGTGAGTACTCTTGCACTAGGCGCGGATGTGTTCTTTCTTTATATGCTTATATATGCTAATATATGCTGATTTAAGCTATTAATGATGAATTTTTTTGATCTGAGTGATGATTGTGTTATGCTGTGAGATGTTTAAGCTGTATTATTGTAAAAGTTGAGTTGTGTCGTATGTTGTTATGTTGTTAATGCTGCAAAGTTGTGTTGTGCTGAATGTTGATATAAACTGTTGTAGGCCGTAAGACTGAGCTATTGTAGGTCGTAAGGCTAAGCTGTTGTAGGACGTAAGGCTGAGTTGTTGTAGGAGATCTCCGAGCTAATATGTGTGATGACGCATTGTTTGTTTAATGTTGTTTTTGTTGAATGATGTGAGCTGTATATGTGATGTGTTGTATGCTGATCTTGCTGAGCTTAATGATGTGCTGATAAGTTGTAGCTGTTATAATTTCTGTATTTATATATACATATGTTGATTCTTTTCACTAGCTTACCCTTGTTGTTTCCATGTGGTTTGGACTGCAATAATCATATTGTGTGTGGGAGCAGAGCAAGGATAGGTTGGTATATTGAGGCAAGTCTGCAGCTGGCAGATGGAGAAGATGTGTTTTTGTTGTTTTTTGACTACCTAGTGTAGTTAGGTTGATGGTTGTTGTATATTGACCTTGAGCCCCAGGCTAGACATATGTGTATATATTCTATTTTTATATATGTATGCTTTATTTTGTGTGGTGTTGTTGTTGTAGAGCGACCAGGTGGGTTGTTACAATTTTTGGTATCAGAGCAGTTTGAGTCTAGTGGACACTCTGTGGGGATGGTTCCTGGGGATGGTTCCTTTAGGCTTTTGTTGTACTGAGCTCTGTGTTGTGTTGATTGCTGTGTTGATTTCTTTGTTCACTGGTTTAGTTATTGTATACTAAAGGTGCTGTTACTTTTGTAGATAATGACTAGAACCAATGAACAGATAGTCCGTACCATGGAGATGATGGTTATGGCTATGCAACAACAGAATGCCTATTTTGCTAGGATGGATGCTGATAGAGCTACAGCTAGTGTAGCAAGACCAGTTGGGTCACAGGAGAGCCAAGATCTAGCTGAGTTTCGTAAGTGTCATCCTCCGTAGTTCAAGGGTGATGCAGACCCAAAGGTAGCTGACCACTGGATCTGTGAGCTGGAGAAGATTTTTACTGGATTGGACTATTCTCAAGAGAGGAAGTTGGCATATGTTGTTTACATGCTGGTTGGGGAGGCTGAACATTGGTGGAGAGGCACCCACCACATGTTGGTTGCTCGAGGTGTTGCTGCTGACTAGGAGTTCTTTAAGAGGGTATTTCTTGAAAAGTACTTCCTAGAGAGCGTGAGGCATGCCAAGGAGGCTGAGTTCATGCGGTTGCACGAAGGAGGGATGACGGTGTCTGATTATGGGATGAGATTCGAGCACTTGGCTCGTTTCTATTCGCAAGCTATTTCTGAGGCCTGGAAATGCAGAAAGTTTGTTGAGGGTTTGAGACAAGAGTTGAAGAGGGTGGTGGTGCCTATGGCCATCACGGAGCTTCCGACCTTATTTGAGAAGGCGAAAGTTGTTGAGCGGTTGGAAGGTGGCAACCGTGTGATGAAGATTGCTAAGGGACCAGCTGGGACCAAGAAAGGTGGAGGTCAGAGGAAACTATATGATAGGCCCCAACCACAGCAAGGGGGTCCTGTCATAAGGCAACCTACTGATGCTGCTAGAGATGGGAAACAGGGTAGAGGTGCCACTCTCAAGTGTTACAGGTGTGCGGGACCCCACTTTGTTCAGGATTGTCCTCACACCGAGAGCCGGTATTTCAGATGCCATCAGATGGGTCATGATTCGATCAACTGTCCTGCCAGGAATCGACCAAATAGGGGTGCTCCGAGAGGTGATAGACCTACCACTACTGGGAGGGTGTTCGCCTTGACGGGGACTGAAGCTTCCACTTCATCTGACCTTGTGAAGGGGAAGGGCAAAACTGCTGGTAAGGATGTGATGATTTTATTTGATTCTGGAGCTTCCCACTCTTTTATTTCATATGCATGTGCTGCAATGTTGGGTGTGCCGATACGTGCTTTGGGGTTGAGATTGCTAGTATCGACGCCCGCTTCTGCTTCTGTGGTTGCTTCTAAGCTGTGTGCTGGTTGTCCTATAGTTGTGAATGAGAAGAAGTATAAGGTAAACTTGATTTGTTTCCCTTTGGTAGATATTTGATATAATCTTAGGGATGGATTAGTTGTCTGCCAATCGTATCCTTATAGATTGTGTAAATAGGAGGTTGATTTTTCCTCAGGTGGAGGATGAGCTGTTAATTTCAGCTGGCCAAGCTGAAATATTGATGAGAGATGGAGTAGAGTGTTGTATTCTGCTTGCTACTATGAGTGTGGAGACCGAGAGGGTCATTGTTGAGATAGATGTTGTAAAGAAGTTTGCTGAGGTATTTCCAGATGAGGTGTCTAGGTTGCCTCCTACTAGGGAGATAGAGTTTAGTATTGATTTGGTTCCTAGTGTAGAGCCAGTGTCAGTTGCTCCCTATAGGATGGCCCTAGTTGAGTTGGTTGAGCTGAAAGGTTAGTTGGAAGATTTGTTAGAACAACAACTGGTGAGGTTAAGTGTATCTCCGTGGGGTGCTCCCGTGTTGTTGGTGAAGAAGAAGGATGGAGGTAGTCGACTATTTGTTGATTACCGGCAGTTGAACAAATTGACCATTAAGAACAAATATCCACTTCCCCGGAAAGATGACTTAATGGATCAATTGAAGGGAGCATCGGTGTTTTCAAAGATTGACTTGGGGTCAAGATATCACCAGATTAGGGTGAAGGAGGGTGACATACCTAAGACTGCTTTCAGGACTAGGTATGGTCACTATGAGTATGTTGTGATGCCGTTTGGTGTGGCCAACGCCCCGACAGTGTTCATGGATTACATGAACATGATCTTCTGGCCTTTCTTGGATAAATTTGTGGTGGTGTTTATTGATGACATCCTGATTTATTTAAGGACCCCGGAGGAACACGGAGAGCATTTGAGGTTGGTGTTGGAGATTTTGAAGGTGAAGCAGTTGTATGCCAAGCTGTTGAAGTGAGTTCTGGTTGGAAGAGGTGAAGTTCTTGGGCTATGTTATTTCAACTGAGGGGATTGTTGTTGATCCAGCTAAGGTGGAGTCGGTGTTACAGTGAGAGCGTCCAAGAACTGTCACTAATATTCATAGTTTTATGGGTCTAGCAGGTTACTATAGCAGGTTCATTGAGGGATTCTCCAAGATAGTAGCGCCTCTAACCCAGTTGACTAGAAAGGATCAGCCTTTCATTTGGACAGATGCTTGTGAGCGGAGCTTTGATGAGCTAAAGAGGAGGTTGACTACTTCTCCTGTGTTAGTGTTGCCTGACTCTAGTGAGCCCTTTGATGTGTATTATGATGCTTCTCACCAGGATTTGGGGTGTGTGTTGATGCAAAACAAGAAAGTGGTGGCATATGCTTCAAGGAAACTGAAGAACCATGAGAGTCATGACTTGGAGTTGGCAGTAGTTGTTTTTGCCTTGAAGATATGGAGACATTATTTGTATGGTGTTTGGTTCAGCGTCTTCAGTGATCACAAGAGTCTGAAGTACTTGTTTGATCAGAAGGAGTTGAACATAAGGCAGAGACGGTGGATGGAATTTCTGAAGGACTATGCTTTTTAGCTGATGTATCACCCTGGGAAGGCCAATGTTATGGCGGATGCGCTGAGTAGGAAATCCATCCACATGTTGAGTTTGATGGTGAAAGAGCTGGAGCTGGTAGAGGAATTCAGAGATTTGAATCTCTGTGTAGAGCTAGCTCATGATCACATTAGTTGTGGGATGACTACCATAACTAGTGAGTTCTTAAGGCAGGTTGGGTTGAAGCAGTTGCAGGATGCAGAGTTGGTGAAGATTCTTGGTTTGCTGGGTACCAAGAAGGCCGTTGGTTTTGAGTTGGGCAGAGATGGAATTTTGAGGTTTAAGGGCAGAATTTGTCTACCTCACGATTCTGAGCTGAAGAAAGCGGTTTTGGAGGAAGGCCACAAGAGCAGACTTAACATACATCTTGGTATGACTAAGATGTACCAAAACCTCTAGAAGACTTTCTGGTGGTTTGGTATGAAGAGGGACATTGCTGAATATGTGGCGGCCTGTCTGACTTGTCAGAAGGCAAAGGTGGAGCACTAGAAGCCTGGTGGTTTGTTGCAGCAGATGGAGATTCCAGAATGGAAGTGGGATAGTATCACTATGGATTTCATTGTGGGATTGCCTAGGTCAGCTAGGTGATGCTATCCGGGTGATTGTTGATCGGTTGACCAAGTGTGCACATTTCTTGCCTGTCAACATCAAGTGGTCCTTAGAGAAGCTGACACAGTTGTATGTGAGGGAAATAGTACGATTGTACAGGGTGCCTTCCAGTATTATTTCATACAGAGATCCGAGGTTCACTTCCAGATTTTGGTAGTCTACATCAAGCCTTAGGCACAAAGTTGAGGTTGAGTTCCACTTATCATCCATAGACGGATGGTTAGTTAGAGAGGACAATTCAGTCCTTGGAGATAACAAATAATATTATCTTAAAAATACAAGTTTTTTAAAAATTATTATACATTAATATTAAAATTTTATTAGTTTTTTTTACTTCTTTTATTTTATAATTTAACTATAAATAATATTAAAATTAATATTAACATGATCCGACCTTGTCCACATATTGGAGAATTTCTATGGGCAAATGAAGTATAGTCAAATGCCGCATAAATCAGTCACTCAATTGCAGATAAAAGCTGCAAGTTGTCTCTAAATTATTAGAGCATTTTCTGGAGTTCTCAAGTTGTTAGAAGGGCTGCCACCACACAGGAACTTAGTGCACTTTAATGTGGGTTTACAAGGCCTTGTGCTCTCCAACTACAATGGTTAGATCTTCTGGTGCTATTCTCCCAAGTATCTTATCAATATGTTTATATGGATTTTATCATTCAACTTCTTAAATCTAAGGGTTATGATACTGGTAGTAGCTGATCAACTTTCTAAATATGGTCAATTCATTCAATCATTCCCTTAAAACATCCATATACTGCACAGAGTGTGGCTGTCATATTTGTTAAACTAAAAGTGAGTCAGTTGCAGACAATTCCATAATCTATTTTGAGTGACCATGATCCATTATTTGTCAGTAGTTCTTGGATGAAATTATTTTGATTAAAGGGAACAGTTTTAACAAAAAGCAAGACACTTGCCATGGCAAAATAAATGACCAAACTGAGGTTGTTAGCCACCACATGGGAGTTTAACTATGTTGTTTTTCATATGAATGGAAAAATTTCATGTAGTATATACTCCTTCCCCTTTATAGAAAAGACACTTGGCATCTATGGTTATTTTTCCAAATTTAAAAATTCTTGTAAAATTAAAATAAGAAAAAGTTACTAAATAGAGGGAAAATTGCAATGGAATAGAGGAGTTTATGGACAGAGATAGCCTCTTTCCTTTCCTAATCAGTGTTTTATAACAACATTGTTAGCAAGGGATAAAACTACACCTTTGACATGGGTGATTCCAAAATCTGATGTCTTCCTTTTACATCTGGATTGGGAACATCAACATGGCAATCAAAGCGCCCAGGTCTCACCAATGCCTTATCCATTGATTCTGGAAAATTTGTAGCTCCAATCACAATTATGCCCTCATTTTGCTTGAATCCATCTAGCTCAACCAGTAACTGATTTAATGTCATCTTCATGTAATTTGGTCCTTTGGATTCTGGCTTCCTCCAATAGCATCAATCTCATCAATGAATATTATAGAAGGTGATCGCTTCCTTGCAGCAGCAAAAAGATTTCTCACCCTTCTTGCACCAACACCAACATACATCTCATCAAATTCACTTCCACTGCACGAGAAGAACGGAACACCAACCTCTCAGCACTCCTTAGGGGTGTTCACAAAACTACTTTAAACTAAACTTTTTAAATAACTAAACTAAATTAAACTAAAATAAACTAAACTATTTTTTAATAGTTTTAACCAAATTATTATTTTTAGTGCAGTTTATAAAACTCAACTATTAAAATTAATAGTTCAGTTTACGGAGCAACGAATAGAAACCAACGTTGGCAGGCAGCAAAGGAAAATAAAATCTCACCCCCATGGTTCCTAAACACACCACCATCTGACGAAGAACTTTTAACAAAAGAATATATAGTAAAGCAAATGATTGTCAAAAATCCTTCTTGTATCATATACAAGTCTTTCATTATTTAGTTGAGAGTGGAAAATCTGTTGAGAGAGAGTTTTATTTTTATTTAATTTATAAGTTGTGTATTAAGTACATGTAAACACTAGTGTATATATATATGTGTGTGTGTGTGTGCGCGCGCGTGCGTGTGCGTGTGCGTATGTGTGTGTGCGTGCGTGCGTGTGCGTGTGCGTGCGTGTGTGTGTGCATATTTTTTTTTTGGTAAATAAAGGGGCTAAAAGCCCGAAAGACTAGAATTAATCAAGGAAAGCAGCAGAAGACTCTGTCTGCAATAAGGAATGGATACATCTAGGAGAAAAATTAAAAAGGACAATGTCCTCTTGTGAGGAAAGGCTATTTCTAGCTAAGGCATCAACAACTTTGTTGGCTTCTCTAAAGATGTGGTTATATGAGACAACCAGCATCTGATTACTCAAATCTTGAATTTCTTTAATGAGATTGAAACTTGGATGAGAGTGATCACAACCGTGAGATATGAGATTAATTGCTGTCAATGAATCTGTCTCAACTAGAATTCTGCCAAGCAAGTTGTTATTTCGAATGATTCGAAGTCCATGAAGAATAGCCCATATTTCAGCATTGGTGATAGAACAACTTCCAAGCTTGCATGCATAGGCTAGAACAAAAGTTCCAGCTGCGTCTCTAACAATTCCACCACAACCAGCGAGACCCCTGACAGAAACTGATCCATCGCAATTCAGCTTGAGGTGGTTGACAGGTGGACGGGACCAAAACAAGAGGGGTTGGACATGGTTGGAATGAAACCTTCAAGGGCTGAGCCACAATTGCCGGACATAACCCTCACACGGCGTTGATTTCTACAACAAGTTGCTCTGATGAAATTGCGGTGTTTTGGAATACTAGCCGATTTCTCCTATGCCAAAGGCAGTCAATCGTTGTAGCAAAAATAGTGCTTCTCTTTTCATTGGTAGAATGATTCCGAGATAGGTGATGTAGTAACCAGGTTTGAATATCTGAATTTGAGAAATCTCTTGCCCTCACGAAAGCTAAAAAATTAGACCATACTTGTTGTGCAAAATTACAATGAAGGAGAACATGCCATGTATCCTCATTATCATGATTACAGGCTGGGCAGTTGGCTTCCAAAGCAATACCCCTATGGACTCTAGTGGAGTTTGTCATTAGGCTCTCGTGTGCCACTCTCCATAAAAAGGCTCTAGTTCTTTCAGGGCCCTTCCATCTCCAAATCACCTTGAAAATGGGCTTGCGATCTAGGGTTGATATTTGTGATGATACTTCAAATGCAGAAAGGACAGAGAACACTCCATCTGCAGCTGGACCCCAAAGGACAGAATCTGCTCCTGCTGAATCTGTTGGGATAATCGAACTAATGATGGATTGCCACACATTAGATGGCACTAGCTCGCAGATATGATCAATTTCCCATTCTCCTTGGTCTGAGACGTATTCATGCACACATTTAGACATCTCAATCGGTGGAATAAAAACTAAGGCGTGATTAATGATTGCACCTAGACCAGGCAGCCAATTGTCAATCCAAAAACCCAACTTCCTGCCGTTTCCAACCTTCCACCTGATATTAGGCCGAAACCAATCCCAAGCAGCACATATGCCTTGCCATAGGTTTGACATTGATGATTTCTTTGTGACAACAGGGATAATCTCATTTGTACATCCGTATTTTGCTTTTATAACCCGTACCCATAATTTGTTAGGTTCATTAATCAAGCTCCAACAATTTTTCATCATGAAAGCAATATTCATGTCCCTCATTTTTCTCAGGCCTAGTCCACCGTTAGCTTTAGGCAAGAAAACAGTCTTCCAATTAATTGCATGAGGATGATGAGTTCTATTCCCATCCCCCTATAAGAATCTTTTACAGATTTTGTCCAACTCATCACACAGTGCTCTAGGAAGGTACACCATCTGCATTGTCTAAGATGGAAGAGCTTGAAGAACAGACTTAGTTAGAGTCAATCTTCCCGCAAAGGAAAGGTTTTTTTCTTTCCACCCACTGAGCCTACTATTTATTTTATCAATTATACCTTGATAGGTGACCCTGTTCACTCGGGAGTGATGAGTCGGAATTCCAAGATACTTACCTAGATCATTCGTTCGCTGAAAGCCAAAAGCTGAGCTAATTTCATTTCTCACAACATGGCCCACATTATTTGAGAAGAAGATCCTAGTTTTTTCCTGGCTAACTTTTTGCCCTGCACTATCACAAAATGTATTTAGACAAGCTTTTATAACTTCCACTTGGTCTGTTGAAGCCTCTGCAAAGAGAACAAGATCGTTTGCAAATGCCAGGTGAGAGATTAAAGGGCCTGATCTAGATAAGCAAATAGGCTTCCAGATGTGATGTTCAATAGTCATGTTGATCAAATGGAATAATCTCTCCATGCAAAGCACAAAAAGGGAGGGGGAGATGGGGTCTCCCTGTCTCACTCCTCGTGATGGAAGAAACTCACTCAAGGCCTCTCCGTTCCAAAGTATTCGAAACTTAGTAGTGGAAATGCAAGCCCAAACTAGGTTTATAAAACTCGAAGGAAGGCCAATATCAAGTAAAGTATCCTTTATGAAATTTCAATTTAAACGATCATATGCCTTTTCAAGATCAATCTTGATGGCCATCCAACCTTTGTTTCCTTTCTTGGACTTCATAGAATGCATTACCTCCTGAAAGACAATGACATTGTCCTTACTATTTCTATGAGGCACAAAGCTACTTTGATTTGGGTGCACCAGATATTCCATGACCTTCCTTAGGCGATGAGCAAGAACCTTCGTTAAGAGCTTGTATGAGACATTACACAAGCTTATTGGTCTCATTTGTTTTAGATGTGTGACTACCTCCACTTTTGGTATTAGAACTATAAGAGTGTCGTTAATATCAGCCACTTTAGATGGTTGTTCCTTGATGTCATGTATTAATTTGCAAACAGAAGGACCAACCACATTCCATTGTGATTGATAGAAGATAGCTCATAGGCCATCAGGTCCCAGAGCTTTAAAACTCCCCATACGCTTGATAGCCTGTAGGATCTCTTCATCACTGATTGGTCTACCAATGACTTCTAATTCCGCAGTCCCTAGGGAAGGGAAGGCATTTTGTAGACACAAGTTGTTATGATCTCCTGATTCGAGGAAAAGGTGTTTATAGTACTCAGTGACCATAGCCTCCAACTCTTCCTGTTGCATTACCCACAAGGCCTGATCATTCAGGAGCCTCTCAACCTTGTTGCGCCTTCTTCTTATGACGGTAGTGCCATGAAAGTATCTGGTGTTTCGATCTCCCATTAAGAGCCATTTGCAGCGTGACTTTTGGAACCAAATTATTTCCTCTCGAGCTAATATAGATTCTAATTCAGTCCATAATTCTGATTGAAGTCTTTCAAGGAAACGGTTTGGGCCTTTCATTAGTTTGCCAGCGATCCCATTCAATCTACGAAGCAGCTATTTTTTAGCTTTAAACACATTGCCAAAAGTATTTAAGTTCCATTCTAAAAGAGATTTTTTAATGTGACCTACCTTTTGATTCCAAGGCTCATTAGCCTTCCATTCACGTTGTATGAACTCAGGAAATTCATCATGAGTTAACCAAACCGCTTCAAATCTAAATGGGCAGCGATAGGAACAACGGACAACACCTAAATTCAATTGTAATAAAATAGGAGTGTGATGAGACTTTAGCGGGTTCAAGTGTGTAAGAGAAGCTTCAGGAAAAGCTACTCGCCAATCAAAGTTAGCTAAACACCTGTCCAAGCGTTCATATAGTTGACCTCTTTTCCATGTGAAGGGAGAACCATTAAACCCAATATCCATTAGGCTGCATTGATCTACAAAGTTACGGAAGGCACAGTCCCCACGAAGGTTAGCGTTGAGTGCCCCTCCCATCCTTTCATGCTGATGCAGAACAACATTGAAATCACCAACCAAGTTCCAGGGACCATCAATATGCTTTGAGATTTGGGTCAATTCCCTCCAAAGCACAACCCTATCTTGAGGATGCGGACTAGCATAAACTATCGTGCAGAACCAATGGGAAGAATTATTCAGAACCTTAAGGTGAATAAATTGAAAGGAGTGGTGAACAACTTCAATATTCCATCTCTTAGGATCCCAAAGACACCAAAGACCCCCAGAATGACCTTGTGCATGTACTAAGAACTTCTTGTCGAGCAGGATTCTTCTAGATACTTCCATAGCTCTTTCACCACTTATATGGGTTTCAAGCAAGCAAAGAAGCCCCACCTCATGGTTATAAATCATATCATTGACTAGTGAAGCAAAACCTTTGTTACCCGCACCCCTACAGTTCCAACATAGAACATTTATTGGAGACTATTTTGGTTTGTGGGCTTAGAGGCCCCTGGGTTTTCTTCTTGACGTATCAAAAGTCTCTCTTCTGCTGGTAAATAATCTCCATCAGGCTCAAAATGGTGTCGCAGGGCTGCAGCAAACGCCGCAGTTTCTTCATCAAGTTTAATAACATGCGTCACTAGGTTACGAAGAAAAGGGTCTTCACTTGACTGGTGGTTTAGTGATCGAAGTCCATCCATTACACGTTGGGTGTTCATCGCTTGTGTAGACCTATAATCTGGTGTGATATGATTCACATGGTTATTGCCTTTCTTCGGCTCTTGAAGGTCTTGAGTTTCTGTCTTTTGTTCCCCACCTTTCTTACGAGTTGCAATAGGGCCCACAAGGTTAATTTTTGGTCTTGGATTTTGTGGATTTTTCCCTCCAAGAGGGTTACGAACTTTTACGTGAGTTTGCATGGCCTGGGTGTTTTTCGTTTCTGGGTTGTTCTTTTCCTGATAGTCTGTTAGGATCTTATCCTCTAAGGATTTAATCACTTCTTGTTTGTTAGCACCAGAGGATATAATCTGTGTTGAATTAGTATCCTTATTTTTCGGGGTGATATGATTCTTGAAAGATTTCCTTCCTCTCTTGACCAACATCCATGGTCCATAAGGGTTATCTGAATCATGGCCAGATTTTTCGGGATCTCCTCCAGATTTTGTGTTTTTCTCAATCGAATTGTTGCATGCATCCATACTAGGGTTGATTGGGCATGGCGAGTTTGGTTGGCCGCCGCCATCACTATCGTTCTCGACCTCCATTGCACCTTCATGATCTTTGGGACAAGAGGAAGTCGTTTCTTTCTCGTGATCAAAACTTTCCCCACATTGATCTTGGCGATGACCATATCTTCCACACTTGAAACAAATTGCATGTAGGCCTTCATACTCCAGCTTTAATATGTGCCCCATTACGTTGATCATGGACACTAGTTTTCTTTCCAAACTCACTTCCACGCAGATGCGTGCAAATTTACCTCTTGAGTGAATTGATGTGAGTTTGTCAATCTTGAGCATAGACCCAAGCTTGCTCCCCACCCGCCAAAGAAACCTTTCGTTGTACAGCTCAATCGGGAGGCCAGGAATACAGATCTAGGCTGCCACTTTACGAGTCTTTGAGGCTGTTACATTAAAGAAAGGTCTCCACCTTTGCACCACAATATAGTGGTCAGCGATCATCCATGGACCTTCGTATAGTGCATGTCTATAATCTTCTTCTGCAGAAAACTGAACTAGGTAGAAATCATTAGGCATGTCAATGATCTGAATAGATCCAACCTTGACCCAAACACGATAGATTTTGTGTTCAATGGCTTTGAATGAAACCTTCCTTCCTAGCACATTGATTACCAAAGCATTTTTCCATGGTGCGCATCATTCTTCAAATTCTCCTTGAGATATGGAAATCTTAGGGCATGGGTCAAGTTCATCCTCCAGCTCTCTCAAGTGGTCCTCATCCACAGCATTGACATCTTCGTAGTCCTCCATCTCCTTCAACAGTGACTGGTAGTCCGAGAATATCGTGCCACCACCAATAAATAACACGCTATCCGCATATGATCTTTTGGACCCATCCTTCCTTTGCATGTCAGCAACGACTTCCATGTGAACGTCGTCATTCCCTTCCTGGTCCTTCGTCTTTACTTTCTTAGTGCTTCTTTGGTCTGCGATCTCTTCTTCTGGATCAGGAGCCCTTCCAGCGCTTCCCATTGTTTTAAGTCCCCTCTTTAGACAAAAGTAATGCTATTGTGTATGTGCATATATAAATTGTGATTATCTTATTTATATAAATTAAAAATACATTACTTAATTAAATTATACATTTAACATAATCTAATCATCTTAATTTAAAATATAACTTGTTATTTTAGTTATCTTAATTTATTTTTTTTATCTCTATTATCTTAATTAATATATTTTTTTTATTTTGACAATCATTTAAACATTAAACTAACAACAAGACTTAAAATGATAAATTTAAAAATGTTGATTTTAAATTTGTTTTTTTTTTAATTTAGTTCAGTTTAGTTTATAGTTAATAATAATTTAATTTAGTTAATTTTATAGTTTAGTTCAAACTCTTAAAACTATAGTGCACTAAATTAGATAATAGTTTAGTTTAGTTTAGTCAATATTTATTTTATTTCAATTCAATTTGGTGAACTATTTATTATATTTTAGTTTAATTTTCTTCTAGTTTAGTTCAATTTAGCAATTTGAACACTCCTAGCACTCTTGTTCATATATCTTGCCAACAGTCTTACTAACAATAGGGAAAGAAAAGAAATCACAATCTCATTTACCAAATTGAGAAAGAAAAAAAAAACAATAATAGCCTATCTTTAGGGTTACTATTCATGCTAGTCCGGGACATTCTATAACGAAAATTTTAAGAATTAAAACAAAAAAAAATAAGAAAAATTTAAAGATGTAAGAAATCCAAGTGGAATTCGCTTTAGCAAACATGCTTAACTATAATATTGGTATAAATAGAAGGTATTAGATCAGGCTTCTCCAACCCAATATTTTTATTTAGTGTGGTCAGTAATATTGGTAACATTTTATTTTTTTTCAAAATTGCCAAACTCACACTTGTGAACGGGTTCGTACCTTATAGCAAGGTTGTATAAGATATCATTATATAATTGATTGAATGAAAATAAAATGCAGATAAAAGTATCTATAAACATTATTTATGGAGTTTATTTGAGAGGCAGTTAACAAATGACAACTCACAAACATTCTCAACAATCTCGGTAACAAATTTTAATCAACTAATACACAACTAATTCACATTCTAATACTAATACAATCAACTCTTTCATATACGTTTATAAATATACGTTGATTTTGTAATTCAATTGAGATAGCTCGATCTCGCGAGCATGACTTTGAGGCATTTGATAACTCAGGTACGTTCGTTCGTATTCTTCAACCAAACACATCCATCTTCAATGCTTCCCTCCTTTTTGTGGACGACGAAGATGAGTATGTATTTATGAAATCTAAAGAAATCAATTCAGATGAATTTAATACCTGGATCATTGATAGTGGCTACATCAGTAACATGATTAAATGTTTATCATTTTTTTTTACCTTCATTAACAGATCAAGAAAAAATTCTATATCAAGATGGATAATGGTGAAATTGTGCAAGGCAAAGGAAAATAAACAATTTTTATATCAACCAAAAAAAGTATTCTACTCGTAAAAGATGTTCTTTACATTTTAGAATTAGGTCAAAATCTTCTTAATATTAGACAAATCCTAAGGAATAGATATGAAATTTCTTTCAAAGAGAATTATTGTTTTATTATGGATGAGCATGAATTACATATCGAAAAGATTGAGATGATTAAAAACAATTTTTTTTAAATTTAATTTAATTGAACATCATTATTTTATTATTAAAATTGATGAGAGGAATGTTTGACATGAAATATTTGATCACACCTTTATACAAGATATATTTGATATAACAAATCCTAACAAATAGTTAGATTGAATGAATATGAAGATAATGATTTTGGTCAAGAAATTGATACGGACATAAAAATCGAAACACTTTTGAAATTATTGGAGTTTAGTAATTAAAGTTTGAGATGTTTATAACAAATGGAGAGGTATTAGATTTATGAGATTTTCCTTTACTTAAATTTTGAATAAATTTTGGAAAAGGTATTTATTATTATTATTATTATTTATATTTTGTTTTTAGTTAGTCAATTTAATCTCAACAAATAGGGTACCCTTTTCTCCATCATCTGTTTGCAGATTTTTTTTTGCTTGAATGGAAAATGGGTCTAATGGATTACTTCTGATTTTGCTCCAGGATAAGAAAATTTCAAACCTTTCTGGTACAGAGGGGAAAGGCCTTTTTTTTCCAAGTCATTGTAGACCTTATAGGAAATGATTGTCTTTGTGCTTTGAGAGTTTTTAGGAGCAGTGAAGATTGCATCCATATTGATTTCAGCTTGGTGGGATATATGGTCCTTTGGTTGTGGACTTATGAATGAAGATCCTGTGGGGTTTCAAGTATCACCTTTTTAACAGCTGGTTTTTAACTTATAATTGTTCATCTTATATTGTTTTATTATTGGTGAGGTGTTTGGGTAGTTTGCAAGAGGTTCAAACGTCGCTGCCGCTTATGTATACCGAAAAAACTTAAAGAAACAGTGTAAGACACAGGCAAAGGATGAGAACTTGACATTGTGTTCATTAAGCAAGTCGTATATGTATTATTGATTCATGTGGCTTATCTTTGCACGTTCCTAGTTGCCATATATAATCTATATTTTGGATTTCTTTAATGTTTCAGTCACTTTTGTGATTTATTTTTACAGGTTGCAAGACGTCAATCCAAATTTGGACAGATCAAAAGTGTGTTTGTTAGGAGCAATTTTTCTGTCAGTAAGTTTGGAGATAGTGCAGGTATAAATCCCCCTTCCCCGGACCATGCATTATTTTTGTTGTTTACTTCATGTTATTTGCTTATACAAGTAACGGATTTTGCTTTTCTTCATTTAGCTTTAACTTTCCCTAATTATGTTGGCATAGAATTTGTTGTGTTATGAAATTCTTTCATCATTTTTTTTTTCTTGGAGGCAGTGGCGGAGAAGGCTCTTCCAAACTTTTCCAAATTTTCATATATATATATATAGGAAAATGTTAATATATTTCTACTTATTTTTTAGTTAAAGTATGTTAGTAATCTATAATAAAATTTTAGAAAAAAAAAATCACTCATTTATTTTGATTTGGTTAATTTGTACAAAGAATATTATAATAATTTAATTTAATATTAAATAAAAATAAAATATTTTCTCTCTTATTAATTTCATTCTCTAAGTCGTTTATATTTTTTATTAAATTCCTTTTCCAACTTACTTCTCTTTCTTATTAAATTTTTTCTCTAATATATATATTTATATATATATATAAATATTATATTTATATATTATCATATAATTAGTTATAATAAAATTAAAAAATTAAGTAAAAAAAGAAAAATTCTATTTTTTATTTAATAAAAAAATTAATTTAAAATTTTATATATAAAAATAATAATTTGGCACCTCCAAACTTTTAATGCAGGCTGTGAAGGTGGGTCGGTGTATATTTGAAGTTATTCATGTTTTTTCCTTTCAATATATGTTCAAATTCAAAGTTACTGAATATTATGTCCCATTTGTCACTTGGATTTTGTTTTTTTCACCCAATTTCAAAATCCTGTAGGGAATAGGTTTTCGTGTGCCCAGAAGGGATTTCAGTCTAGCTATCTTGGCAGTATAGCTCGTCGAGCACCTGATGCAGATGAAGCAGCTGAAGTTTCATATAAAGAATTTTACCATCAGAATGATCCCGAGGCTGTGATTAGAGTATTTGAAAGCCATCCATCTCTCCATAATAGTGCCTCAGCTCTTTCTGAATACGTAAAAGCATTAGTGAAAGTTGATAGGCTTGATGAAAGTGAATTACTGAAGACATTAAGGAGAGGTGGTTATTTGGCTCGAACTGCTAATTTCCGTAATTGTCAATGCTTATGATTTGGTCTTTTTGACCTATATTTCTTGACAATATTGGTTTACTGATTAGTTAATCTTATTCATTGTTCAATGATATAAGGTTTTTGCCAAGCAAGCAAGCATATTTGGTTCTCTTGCTTCTGCTTTCTTTCTGGGGTATTATGTTTCATAAGGGTGTGTTGATGGCCAAATTGTATCTGCCAGAATTCAATGACCAAGTAGTTTTTTTCTTTTTTTTTTTCCCTAAATTCATATTTCATATAACCAAAGTGTTATTAATATTTTGATTAGAAAGCTGGGTTACTTACTATTCTGTGTAAAGGAAGTACTTGTTCCTGCTTGTACACCAAGAAAAGAGTCCTGAGGCATGACTTCATTTCCATTTCGTTGAGAACTTATCATTTGCGGACTGCTACAATTTGATGTTAATGGCTCTTCTAGATGCCTTCTGTGTAGTCTTCCCTCCCCCCTCACAGACACATGCTCTTTTAAAGGTGTACTTTGATATCATCTTTCATTTATCTGGAATTCTTTGATGACTTTAACTACCAGGGAAATCAGTAGGTTATTAATATATTATTGAAATAATGGAACTGGTTAAATAATCTGTAATTATCTGTTTCTCTCAAGCCAGTAAATAAGTCTTAAAGTAAAATTACAGTAAATTGTCTTGTAATTCTGTTTCCCTTCTGCCAATAATCCATTTGTCTGGTTGAACTGTTAGTCAATAATCTTTTTCAGGGATTATGAAGTTCAATTAATGTATTGCAGAATTAATCGGATTAATAAAGAATCTTGTTTTTCTCTGTGATGAAATTCTGCATCAGGAATGTGATGCCTCTGTTGACCTTTTTTATAGTCCTAGGACAAGAATGATTTTCTATGACTGCATGAACAAAATGACGCAAGACACAAACTGTATTCACCTGACTAAATTAGCATTTGAATTATTACTTGTCTCAAAAGTGATATTAATCTTTACTGCATCAGCTATTTGGACATTTATTTCTTTAGCATATTTTTTAGACTATAAATTATGACCAGAGATGATGTGAATTTCCAGGTATGTCCAATTCAATGGGTGAGGAAGAAACTGTAACTGCTGGTCTTTCTGCTTTTAGAAATGGGGGAAAAGCGGCAAAAGGCATTCCTGTTGGAACTGCTTGTTGGATAATCTTAAATTTCTAGAGATATCTGAGATATCCGAGATATCCGAGATATTCGAGATATCCAAGATATCCGGGATATCCGATTTAGTTATCTGGAATTATTTGATTTTGAGTTATTTTGTTTCAGATTAGATAAGATAGTTTTTTGGTAAGTTTTGATTTGATAAGATATTTTATTATCTTCTTGTTAATTCAGTACGTTGTACAATGGCTATTTAAAGGTCATCTCTTATTCAATAAAAATCACAGTGAGTTGCTACGATCACCCACAATTTTAGTGTTACTCGTCTCTCTTAGTTTTTCTACAAATTGGTATCAGAGCTATATGCTCTGAGTGCCGAGTGTGAGGGGAAAACAGTGTGCGCCTGTGAAGGGGGAAGAAAGAAGAAAGAGAGAGTAATGGCAAAGGTTGTGAATGGAATGACCGTACCACAACTGTCAAAGAAAACCAATTATGATAATTGGTGTTTACAAATGAAGACCCTGTTGGGTTCCCAAAGTCTATGGGACATAGTGGAGAAGGGGTTCCAAGAACCCGAGGAGGACGAAGACCAATCTGTGGCTCAGATTGCCACATTGGAAAAGACACGAGTGAAGGACAAATCGGCTTTGTATTTTTTGTACAATGCCGTGGATGAGTCAGGTTTCGAGAAGATTGCAAACGCTGCATCTTCAAAGGAAGCATGGAAGATCTTAGAGGTTGCGCACAGAGGTAACCACCGTGTCAGACAGATCCGACTTCAAACTCTCCGAGGAGAGTTTGAGAGTTTGAAGATGGAGGATAAGGAACAAGTATCCGAGTACATAACTCGGGTGGAGAAGGTGGCTAACCAACTAGGAAGGAATGGGGAGCCAATGCCAGCAAGTAGAATTGTGGAGAAAATCTTGAGATCATTAACAGATGATTTCGAGAGTATTGCATGCGTAATTGAGGAGTCAAAGGACTTGTCAGTTCTCTCAGTGGAAGAGCTCGCTGGGTCACTCGAAGCCCACGAACAAAGGAGGAGGAAGATGAAGAATACTCTTGATCAAGCATTACAGGCGCAACTTGATTTGAATGAAACTCGGAACACTCAGGGCCGAAGATCAGGAGGACAAGGACGAGGTGATCATGGAGGACGAGGCAAAGGACGAGGTGATCATGGAGGTGATCAAGGACGAGGTCGAGGACGAGGTGACCATGGAGGTGGACAAGGACGAGGTGATCGTAGCCAAGGAAGTCAGCCGAGGTCCGAGGTGGAATGTTATAAGTGTGGCAAACTCGGCCACTACGCAAAGGAATGCAGATCGGCAAATTGCTACAACTGTGGCAAATACGGTCATATAGCAAAGTATTGCCGAGCTAAAAGCCGAAGTGAAGAAAAAGGGAAGAATCTTCTCACAGAAGAAGAGGACGAGGAAGCAGGAATTTTGATGATGACGCAGAGCTCGGAGACCAAGCTACGTCCGAGTTCTGCCTCCGAGGTCCAGCTAAACTTGAGTTGCGTCGAGAGATCAACAATTGAGCCTCCAAGCTCAAATGAGAAGTCAGAAGCCGAGCTTGATTCGAGTTGCCTAAACAACTCGATCTGGTATTTGGACACTGGAGCGAGCAATCATATGTGTGGAGAAGAAAGTTTCTTCAATGAACTCATCAAGGTAAAGGCTGGATTCGTGTCATTTGGGGATGATTCCAAGGTGGCGGTAAAAGGGCGTGGAACCATCAAGTTTATACAGAAGGATGGACGAGTTGGAGAAATAAGGAATGCCTACTACGTTCCCGAACTTAAGAGCAACATCTTAAGCATGGGGCAGATGATGGAGAAAGGCAACTCGGTTCTGATGAAGGATCGAGTGCTTTATTTGAAGGACAAGCATGATCGTTTGATAGCCCGAGTGGAGATGAAAAAGAATAGGATGTATAAACTGGAGCTGAACATCCTTCAAAATAAGTGCTTGAAGCTGGACGTGAAGGATGAAGCCATGATGTGGCATTTTCGTTTTGGGCATTTAAACTTTGGAGGCTTGGCCGAGCTATCAAGGAAGGAGTTGGTACTCGGACTACGTGGTGTTGAGTTTGACAAGAAGTTTTGTGAAGCGTGTGTACTTGGAAAGCATACAAGGACAAGTTTTCCGAGCTCGTCCGAGCACAAAGCGAAGGAGCAACTTGGGCTGATACACACTGACTTGTGTGGACCAATCTCTCCAGCATCTTTCAGTGGTAAGAAATATTTCATCTCTTTCATAGATGATTTCTCTCGAAAGACCTGGGTATATTTTTTGCAAGAAAAATCAAAGGCATTTGAAGCTTTTAAGAAGTTTAAAGTCATGGTGGAGAAAGAGACTAACAAGCAAATTAAAGCTTTGAGGTCGGACAGAGGTGGAGAATTCACATCGGCAGAGTTTATGGAATACTGTGAAGAGCAAGGTATAAAGCGTCTTCTCACAGCTCCATATTCACCACAACAAAATGGAGTAGCTGAAAGAAAGAATCGTACTATTCTTGAAATGGTCCGAACCATGCTTAAAGGGAAGAATATGCCTGAGAAGTTTTGGGCAGAGGCAGTACAGTGTGCTATATATATACAGAACAGGTGCCCACATTCAAAATTGGATGATGTGACACCTCAAGAAGCATGGATTGGACAAAAACCGAGTATACGTCACTTCAAGATCTTTGGAAGCCTTGCTTACGGTCATGTTCCAGCTCAGCTCAGAACGAAGCTTGATGATAGGAGCAAGAAGTACATTTTGATCGGGTATGATGAAAAGGCAAAAGCCTACAAATTGTATAACCCTGTTACAGGTAAAATTCTGGTAAGCCGAGATGTCCAAGTAGATGAGGAAAGTGAGTGGAGTTGGAGTAACTCGGAAACGACCTCGGGGAGCTCGAACTCTGAAAGGGAGAACTCGGAGATAATAGGGAGAAGCTCGGATAGGACCAATGAGCATTCCGAGGAAGATGATGAACCTGAGCAACTTAGAACTCGGAGCTTGCAAGACATCTACAACTCCACTGACGAGTTACATGTAGTATGTCTATTGACAAGAACAGAAGACATAAAATCTGAAGAGGTGGTACTTGATGAAAGATGGAAGAAAGCAACGGATGAGGAGATCGGATCAATTGAGAAGAGTGAGATGGGAAGTAAAGCTGAGCTAGTTGAGGAGTTTAAAGAAGTGAAGAGGGAGTTTGTGATGACCGATTTGGACATCATGAAGTACTTTCTGGGTTTAAAGGTGGACCAAAGAGCAACGGGTATTTTTGTGTCCCAAAAGAGGCATCGGCCACCTCGACGCAGGGGGTGCTGGACGTTGCATGGCTCGCGGGGCCATGGTACACAGAGGAGTATCGCGCTCTGGTGGAAGAAGCATCGAAATGAAAGAAGAAGGAGAAATTTAAGATTATGGGGGAGTTTTGTTGGATAATCTTAAATTTCTAGAGATATCCGAGATATCCGAGATATCCGAGATATTCGAGATATCCAAGATATCCGGGATATCCGATTTAGTTATCTGGAATTATTTGATTTTGAGTTATTTTGTTTCAGATTAGATAAGATAGTTTTTTGGTAAGTTTTGATTTGATAAGATATTTTATTATCTTCTTGTTAATTCAGTACGTTGTACAATGGCTATTTAAAGGTCATCTCTTATTCAATAAAAATCACAGTGAGTTGCTACGATCACCCACAATTTTAGTGTTACTCGTCTCTCTTAGTTTTTCTACACTGCTAGTAATCCAATTCATATGGTGGCTAGAGAAGGCGGGAATATAAAAGATCGGCTATGGCGTACACTAGGGTCACTAAGGTCCGTTGCAGTGGCCTTTGTCTTGATTTTGGGTCTAGGAGCACTCATTGAAGCCGCTGAAGATGAAGGAATTAGTAATGAAGGAACTAGTAAAGGTATTGCCTTGTCAATGTAGCCTGTTCATAGTCATTTTTTTTCTTTATTGAATCTGAATTTAGCGGACATGTTCTTTGGTTTGATTTTTCATTATGCACGGGACTTGATATAAATGAAGAAGTGCAACCCAGCATGGACTCAAGTACAAAATTTAATGATGTAAAAGGTGTTGACGAGGCAAAAGCAGAGCTGGAAGAAATTGTTCACTACCTTCGAGATGCTAAGGTAAACATCTCTCGCATAAGTTCATGCTCTCCTCATTGCATTTCGTTGGTGATAGTTGAAATTTTTCTACTATTAAAATTAAGTATTTTAAAGTCTATCCAATTTTCTGTTTTATTTGTAAGTTTGATTATAAGTTGCTTTATGTTTAGAAAAAATAAATTATCCAGGCAAATGATGTTTGTTCATTAGCTTAATCATAATTTGTTGTTTGTTTTATCCGATAAGGGGTCATTTAGTTTTAGTATTTAAGTACTTGTAACACTTTTAATATGTACAAAATTGAGTTCATAATTTAAATATATCATATCAGCTTTCACCCCTATTTGTACGTGTGAAGTTGAAGATTATAATTTCAACCTGTTATATTTTTTTCTTAGTCATACACCCCTAATTTTCATGTTATGTTTTCAACATGATATTGAGTGTTTCATTGATCTTTAGGGGCATGTGAGAGAGAAAAAATAAAGAAAAAACCAACAAAAAAAAAAATCTTTACAAAAAAACTTTCAAACACAAAAATGACTTTTCACAATAGTTCTTTACCTCCACATCCTATATTTGCAGGTGAAAATTATCACTTGTGGTCTACAAAAATGAGGACTTATCTCGTAGCTCAAATTTGTGGGTTATGGTGGAAAATGAAAGTAATCCACCTCCATTACCAAAAAAAATTCAACATTAGTTCAAATGAGGAATCACAATCATGAAGTGGCTAAAGATGGAAGAGGTTTTGTCATTATACAAGTAGCACTACATGATGGTGTATTTATCAAGATTCTGACTCTTGAGACCGCAAAAGAGGCATAGCATAAGCTATAAAAGCAGTTTCAGGGGAGTGGAAGAACAAAAAGAATGCATGTGCTAAACTTAAGGAGAGAGTTTGAAGCGTTAAAGATAAAAGAAACTAATCTATCAAAGATTTCACTAACAAACTCATAAAGGTTGTTACACAAATCAAATTACTTGGTGAAAAACTTAGTAATCAACATGTTGTAGAGAAAATATTGGTGTGTCTTCTATAGAGGTTTGAATCCAAAATATCCTCTCATGAAGAAAATAATTTTTTTTTCTCAAATATCAATTATAGAACTTGTAAATGCTTTACAAGCCACTAAACCAAAAAGATCATTGAGGATGAAATAAAATATTAAAGGTGCTTTTGTGGCATACACAAGAGGAAAAAACATGAAGAAGGAAACAAAGGAAAAGGTTAGAAAAACAAGTTTCTATCGTGCCGCCACTATAAGAAGAACAACCATACTAACAAATTTTTGTTAGTTTAAGACAAGCATTAAATGTAGGACCTATTAGTTTGATCATGTGGAGGTTTGTAAAAATAAATCAAACAAACAAGAACATCAAGCCCAAATAGTGGAACATGAAGAGTAACATGAGAAACATTTATTTGCCACAAAGGAAAAGGTTAGAAAAACAAGTCTAGTAGATGGTAGATGCACAAATCATATGACTCATGATGTTTGTAATTTTCAAGGAATAAAATCAAACCCAAATCTCCATAGTCACCATAGGCAATGAAAAAAATGTTGATGTCAAAAGTAAAGGAGTTGTTGCTATTGAAACTCCTTTAGGTATCAAATACATTTTAGATGTTTTATTTGTGTCTGAAATAAATCAAAACCTTTTGAATGTGTGACAAATGTTTGAAAATAATTATTCTTTGATTTAAAAATATGAGATGCATCTTTTTTAACCCTTCTGGGTGTAAGCTTATGTCCATTAAAATGAAAGATAAAAGTTTTCCAACAAAGTGAAAGAAAAAAGCCACACATGCTCTTTTAAAGAAAGATGAAGATTTGAAAAGTGGGTCACTTGAAGAGGCCTTTTATACTTAAAATGTTATTCAGATGGGCTAATAATAAAAACTACTTGAGGGAAGGTGACCTTTGAGCACAACAAAGTTGAAAAGAAGAAAGAAAATAAGGTTTTAAAACTCTTGAAATTTATGGAAAATCCTTTTTTAGGGGTCATAGAAGCTACAACAATCATGGTCATGGCTTTGGTCAAAGGAGGAGAAAAAGCTTTTGATTGAAAAAATTTAGTTGGGATTATTATACTTCTTATTAATGCAACAGTGAGCTTTGTAAAGGAGAATAATGTTGGAATAGTTGTTGCAATTCTTATAACAAAGATCTTTAAAAAATGTATTAAGGAAGTTGTAAGGACTCTTATTTCAAGTGATAAAATCAATGTTAAGCTTGGGGATTTATATTTGCTGTTGTAATTAGAGGAAAAATCTTCTTAATTAGAGAAAATATCTATAGAATCTTCTAGGATATTTTTCAGAATATTTTTCCTTATTTCCTTATTTTAGAAGATTAGATTGTTACAAATAGGTATAAGGAAAATGTAATAAGTATGAATAATAATAATAAAATTATTCTCCTTTTTCAAGTTGGTATCAGAGCTCCCGATCTTGGGAGCTCCGTTTCCGCTGTAAACAGTAGCCACTGCCGCCGCTGTTCGGCCATTGCGGCTGCCACCGTAGCCGTTGGGGTCGTTGATAGGGCAGAAAGGTGCGCCCAACTCCGGCGAACACAACGCCGGAATTCGCTCCGGGAAACACGCCGCCACGCGCCGGCGACGGCGACGGCGCGTGTAGCCCACGTGCCTAGCTCCGGCGAGACCCACTCGCCGCCATCGCCACAGAAAGAGTCGCCGGAGCCTCCTGAGTCCATTCCACGGTCGGTAACGTCACATTTGGCGCAGATTTGAGTAGATATGAGTTTTGAGTTTTGTTCCTTTTTCTGGTGACGTCCCACGCGCCTAGCTCCGACAAGACCCACTCGTCGCTGCTATCACAGAACTGGTTGCCGGAACCTCCTAAGTCCGTTCCACGGCCCACTCATCGTTGTCGCCACAAACAGAGTCGCAGAATCAATCCATTAAGTTACCACCATCAGATTTTTTGAGATGAAAGCTTTTAAAGAGGAACTAGTTCGTTTGAAAGGAATGATTGAATCAATAAGTAAGCCCTCTGGACCATGTACTCTGTCCATGAAAGATAAAAGTTCTCTCCATACTGTGGGTCCTGTGTCTCAAGGTATTTGGATTCTTGATTCAGGAGCAACTGATCATATGATACCTTTTCGTATGATCTTCAAATCATATATTCAAAGGAATAGAGAACAACTTATTACAGTTGCGAATGGTCAAGGTGTACCCATATGCGGCTCTAGGAATTAATTTTGGAATCATCTATTGTATTAAAGGATGTTTTACATGTTCCACAATTAGCCAATAATCTTATCTCTGTGCAAAAGCTTACAAAAGATTTAAATTGTTCAGTAACATTTTTCTCAACTCATTGTATTTTTCAGGACCTTGCTACGGGAAAGACGATTTTAACTGCTAAAGAGCAAAGTGGGTTGTATTTGTTGGAATCTGATGACCAAAACAAAACAAAAATCATGAGTCAACAAGCTACATCTGAAACGTGGGTAAATTCCCAAATATGGCTACATCATAAAAGGCTTGGGCATCCTTCATTCAACCTTCTTAAATCCTTATTTCCTCATTTGTTTACTAAGGAGTCTATTGAGTCTTTTAATTGTGATATTTGTCAATTGTCAAAACACCATCGTGCATCCTATCCTATTAGTAATAAAAAGAGTATTTCTCCATTTGATTTAATTCACTCTGATGTTTGGGGACCTGTCGTAGAATCTATTTCCGAAGCTAGATGGTTTGTTACCTTTATTGACGATTGTACCCGTGTCACATGGACATACCTTATGAAAAATAAATCAGAAGTTTTCCAAATCTTTGTTAATTTTTTTCGTCTGGTCCAAAATCAATTTGGAAAAAATATCAAAAGAATCAGGTCTGATAATGGTACTGAATATGTGAATCATGAATTTCTTAATTTTTTGTCTTATAATGGTATTGTTCATGAACTAACATGTGTAAACACCCCTCAACAAAACGGGGTTGCAGAAAGAAAGAATCGTCATCTTCTAGAAGTAACTAGAGCTCTTCTTTTTCAAATGTATGTTCCAAAAAATTACTAGGGAGAAGCTGTGTTAACTGCCACATATCTCATCAACAGGTTACCCACCCGTATCTTAAATGGCATTAGTCCTATAGAGTCTCTATTGTCTTTTGTTCCCTCTTGCCCTCTAATATCGAGTCTACCTAGTCGAGTCTTTGGATGTACTGTTTTTGTTCACTCTCATTATCCTAATCGTAGTAAATTAGATCCCAAAGCTCTTAAATGTGTCTTTATTGGGTATCCTTCTAATAAAAAAAGGTACAAATGTTATCATCCTCAGAGTCGTCGTGTCTTTATCACCATGGATGTCACCTTTCAGGAAACACAATCCTTTTATGCCAGTCCACCACTTCAGGGGGAGAAAGCACTTGAAGTGGAGGAGCTCTCCTTCTTGTCATTACCATATTTGTCTTTGCAGGATGCCCAAGATCTAAGCAATGAAGCTACCATGGTCCACAATGAGGAAGAAGCGGAAGACAAATTTTTTGGCAAAAAATATGAAAGAAGAAAACAACCACTTCGAATCTCGAGCAAGAAAAATTGTCTAATCCGGAGGTGAGGATCCCTGAAGATAACAGTGAGGAGGTAAGTATTACTGAAGACTTACCCATTGCATTGAGAAAGGAAAGAAGATCATGTGTTAAATATCCTATTTCTCAGTATGTTTGCACTAACAATCTCTCTGATAAGCATAGAAGCTTTATTGCTGCCATTGATGCCACAGAAATTCCTACCTCAGTCTAGGAGGCCATGAAACTTGAACATTGGACTCAAGCCATGAAAGAAGAGATGAATGCATTAGAAAGAAATTCAACTTGGGAGATTGTTGATAAGCCAAGAGACAAGAAGGCAGTAGGGTGTAGATGGATATTCATAGTGAAACATAAGGCAGATGGAACAATAGAAAGATATAAAGCTAGATTGGTGGCAAAAGGCTATACCCAAACTTATGGGATTGACTATGAGGAGACGTTTGCCCCAGTGGCAAAGATGAATACAGTTCGAGTTGTTCTCGCTTTGGCTGCTCATTTTGGTTGGGACTTACACCATTTGGATGTGAAGAATGCCTTTCTTCATGGAAATCTAGAAGAGGAAGTGTACATGGAGATTCTCCCAGGTTTTGAAGTGAAAAATGAAAGAAACAAGGTATGCCTCCTAAAGAAAGCATTGTATGGTCTTAAGCAATCCCCTAGAGCATGGTTTGGAAGATTTACAAAAGTAATGGTTTCCTTGGGATACAGACAAAGCCAAGGAGATCATACTCTATTCATAAAACACTCTTCTACAGGTAAACTCACTCTATTACTTGTCTATGTGGATGATATGATTATTGCAGGAGATGATGAAACAGAAAAATTGGCATTAAAAGAAAAATTGGCAGCCCAATTTGAAATGAAAGACCTAGGAAAACTCAAGTATTTTCTTGGAATAGAGGTTGCTTATTCCAAAAATGGAATTTTCATCTCCCAAAGGAAATATGTACTTGATCTCCTCAAAGAAACAGGGAAGTTGGGATGTAGAACCTCAACAGTTCCTATAGAACAAAATCATAGAATTGGAAGTGAAGAAAGTGCTCCTGTAGAGAAGGCCCAATATCAGAGATTGGTAGGGAAATTGATTTATCTATCACACACAAGACCAGACATTGCTTATGCAGTTAGTGTAGTGAGCCAATTTATGCATGATCCAAGAGAGAGACACATGCAACCAGTTGACAAAATTCTCTAGTACTTGAAGTCAAGTCCAGGAAAGGGGTTATTGTTCAAAAGGGAAGATACATTGACTATGAAAATATATACTGATGCTGACTATGCAGGTTCTATTACTGACAGAAAATCTACTTTTGGGTATTGTATGTTTCTTGGAGATAGTCTCGTAACATGGAGGAGCAAAAAGCAAGATAGAGTATCTCGTTCTAGTGCAGAAGCTGAGTTCCGAGCCCTTGCTCAAGGAATGTGTGAAGGACTCTGGATGAAAATCATTTTGGATGACCTTAAAGTCAAGGTGGACAACCCCGTGCAACTATAAGTCTGCCATGAGCATTGCCCATAATCCAGTACAACATGATAGGACCAAACACATTGAGATTGACAGACATTTCATCAAAGATAATCTAGACAGAGGCTTTGTGATTACAACTCATGTTCCTACAGAACTTCAGATAGCAGATATTTTACAAAAGGGCTCCCTCAGGGTAGATTTCAAGATCTTGTAGGCAAGTTGGGAATGATTGATATTCATTTACCAACTTGAGGGGGAGTGTTGTAATTAGAGAAAAAATCTTCCTAATTAGAGAAAATATCTATAGAATCTTCTAGGATATTTTTCAGAATATTTTTCCTTATTTCCTTATTTTAGAAGATTAGATTGTTACAAATAGGTATAAGGAAAATGTAATAAGTATGAATAATAATAATAAAATTATTCTCCTTTTTCAAGTTTTGCTAATACTCGCCTACTTGAAAGTGATCCCACAAAAAAGTGTAAAGAATGATAGAGATAAAAACTTGAGGTAATGAAAAAAAATTTCAAAAAACATGTTGACGGTTGAAATTTTTCCAATGTCATAATTAAATATTTTAAAGACTATGTAGTTTTCTATTTTACTTGTAAATTTGGTTATAGGTTATTTATGTTCATTAAAAGTAAGTTATGCAAGCAAATGATATTTGCTTGTTAGTTTAGTCATAATTTATTGTTTGTTTTATTCGATTAGGAGTTAATTAGTTTTAGTATTTAAGCGTGTTTACCGTAACACTTTCAATATGTGCAAAGTTGAATTCATAATTTAAATATATCATATCAATTTTTGTCCCCTTTTATGTGTGGGAAGTTGCATATTATAATCTCAACATGGTTTTTTTTTTAGTCATACACCCTAGTTTTTCATGTTCTGTTTTCAACACATACATTTCTAGCATCGTGCACTCAGCTTGAACGCTTAAACCTATTTTTCATGGTCTTGTTATTACTTCATGTGATTGTTGATTTGATGCCACTTAAAGTAATGTAACTGCTAGTGTGTGTGGACTTGGAGATGCAGATGGAAATTCTTGATATGTCATTGTCTAGTGACATGCTATTCATTTCGAGTAAAAATTTAGACAAACTTGTGAATAAATCGGATTTTTTTCTTTGGATAACAATGTTTAAAACTCAAATAACTTCGCTGTAATACAAACATCTAATATGTTGTTTTTATTATATCCACCTGTGCTGTGTCACTATTCAGTAGGTTCTCGTCGTTCCATAGCTTTCAATATGGCTACAAAACATCAATATCCATAGCACAGGTTGTGCTGGAGCAAACTAGGTAACTCGATTTGGGTTTTCACTCCAGGATGATGATACCCACCCAACGTCAATAAAACCGTGCTTACTAGTTACTACTTCCATTGGTGGTGTGATGAACTGACGATTTCATTTGAGAATCTAAAATTGGGTGGCATTTCCAAGATAATTGCTTAAATGGGCTATTTAAGTAGTCAGTACCTAAATTATGATTAATTCCTCTTGATGACACATCCCTTTTCATACTTTTTTGTTACACGTTATATACTTCTTTCTTGACCACATACTGGCCTGTACTTTTCCTTATCATCTTTGTAACTGACTTGTTTTTCTTGTGCCAGCGCTTTACTCGTCTTGGTGGTAAGCTTCCAAAAGGAGTTTTGCTTGTTGGTCCACCTGGCACTGGAAAAACAATGTTGGCAAGAGCTATTGCTGGAGAGGCTGGGGTTCCGTTCTTCCCGTGCAGTGGAAGTGAATTTGATGATAGGTATGTTGGTGTTGGTGCAAGAAGGGTGAGGCATCTTTTTGCTGCTGCAAGGAAGCAATCACCTTCTATAATATTCATTGATGAGATTGATGCTATTGGAGGAAGCCGGAATCCAAAGGACCAAATGTACATGAGGGAGACATTAAATCAGTTACTGGTTGAGCTAGACGGATTCAAGCAAAATGAGGGCATAATTGTGATTGGCGCTACAAATTTTCCAGAATCATTGGATAAGGCATTGGTGAGACCTGGGCGGTTTGATCGCCATGTTGATGTTCCCAATCCAGATGTAAAAGGAAGGCAGCAGATTTTGGAATCACACATGTCAAAGGTATAGTTTTATCCCTTGCTAAGAATGTTGTTATAAAACATTGATTTGGAAGGGAAACAGGATTAAATCACACCGGATTACACAAGTTACAGCAATTTCTTTCTGTCCCAGTGTTAATAAACTCATACAGAGGCTATCTCTGTCCATAAACTCCTCCCTCCTTTTCCTACACACATTATTCTCCACACATACCACCAGACATGCCTGTCCGTGCATAGCCTTGCTACTCCAAATAGATTATGGAACTATGTGCAACTGAATCACTTTTAGTTTAACAAATATGACAGCCACACTTTGTGCAGTATATGGATGTTTTAAGGGAATGATTGAATGCATTGACCATATTTAGAAATTTGATCAGCTACTACCTGCACCGTATCATAACCCTTAGATTTAAGAAGTTGAATGATAAAATCCATATAAAGATATTGATAAGAACCTTGGGAGAATAACACCACAAAATCTAACCACTGTTGTTGGAGAGTACAAGGCCTTATAAATCCACATGAAAGTGCAGTAAGTTCCTGTGTGGTGGCAGCCTTCTAACAAATTGAGAACTCTGGAAAATGCTCTAATAATTTAGACAACTTGCAGTTTTGACTTGCAATTAAGTGACTGATTTATGCAGCATTTGAGTGTACTTCATTTGGCCATAGAAATTCTCCAATCTTCCCTGTGGGACTCCCCACAGTGCTTGTTAAAACCAACAGGTCTCTGCCTCAAAATTCTTCATTTTCCAAACTGTTTCTTCTATGCCACTTGCCCTTGTTGATGAATTACTCGAGTACCATAGTGAAATATCATGGACATATGTTCCCAATCAACTAACACCTTTCCCAATGTCTCAAGTCATGCAACCCCTGAAATCACATCTACTCCCAAATCCAGCCTGTAGGCATCATTAAAACATCCATACCATCGAATTTCATCAATAAACCACACACTTCCCTTTTACCTACCTAAACTATGGCTATCTCCTAGTCTCATCCCAAACTTATTTATTTGATCTACCTTAAGTCCCAAAGTAGAAGTGACAGTGGTAGTGAGAAATTGTGGCTAGCATCACTTTTAATCAACACAACCTTGGGCACTTTATTTAGTTCTCCTTCCATTCTCATAGTTTACATTCAGTCATTACTTCATGGTTGGCTCCAAATAGCCCCAATGCTTGACACTCACATATCTTTGTTCTGCTCATGAACTTCCAAAGAAATTACCTTCTTACTCATTATGGGTTATCATCCAATATCATCAACCTCAATTTTTTTTTTCAAAACATTGGTGCTAGGGACGAAATTGTTTTCCACACAAAACAATGTTGGAAAGTTGACTTAATTGCAGCCACCCCTGTCTTGCCTTAATTGCAGCCTTCAAAGTTATTATTAGCATCTCAAAAAAGTCACCTATAGAGGCATTGACTAAAATGATTGAGCAAGGCATCACAAAGTGTAGCCACGAGGGTATTGGCTCTTGAGGGATTGATATCTCACATTTACTAGAGATATAACCAATGTAGTCTTTATAAAGCTCAGGTAGTCGTCACCTTCTCAGTTTCGTGAGATTAAGTTACACCTTAAGCCCAAATTCTAAGATGGAATCAATGCCTATCCTATATTCCTTGTTGGGCCACTTCCTTTGCCACAATCTAGGCCTATAGACTTGAGTGTGAGGGGTGTGTTGGAATAATTGTGATCACCCTATAGGCCACCTTAATTGTGGCTTATTAGGGTGGATTGTCGGTGTGTCAAGAAGGGCTACCTATGGATTGGTTGACCAAAAAGGTTGAGTGAAGCACCAGAGTGCAAATTAGGAGAATGTTGGCTCTTGAGGGATTGAGATCCCACTTTGACTAGAATATGCCCAATATAGTAGAACTTGTGCAATTTTCACTTTATAAGTCAATTTTGTGGGGATTAAGTTATGCTTTTAAGTCTAAATTTCAAGAACCCTCCATACTTGGCTAATTTAGTCTTCACTAGTATTTTCACCTTAAAAATAAGTTCCTGCATTAGTAATCCACCCAATAGGGTCATCTTCATTGAAGGATGGCAGTTCCACCTTCTTAACTGCCAATTGATACTCATCCATGTGATGGCTTCTTGAATATCATCCTTTCCCTTCTCTATGTGATGAACTGCCTTGCTCATCTTTTTCACACTTGCCCATTAATTTTCTTATCTCAAACTCAAACAAGAATAAAAATATGATTAAATCACACATTTCGGAAATAACAGCAATTTCTTGCTGTCCCAGAGCTCAGAAACTGCTAGAGAGGTAATCTAGGTCCATAAAATTACCAAACACATAACTGTCCCTTAAACACCCCCAACACACAAATACAAGCGAATTCCCTACAGAAACTGTCAAATGGAAGTTATCAAAACTGCAGATATTATTAAAACTAAGTCCTAACATGGCAATTATTAAAACTGCAGTATTTATTAAAATTAAGTCCTATATTTTCTGGAAGAGGCTTTTCAAATAATTGGTCTCTTTGGGTGGTTCCATCCCCTATCAGAATGTATCTTATTTGATAAATCGGATTGGATGGATATGATTCCTTGTTTCAAAGAGACGTTGTTAGTGCTCTCATTTATTGGTGCAAAATATTGCTGTTTTATGGTTTTTTCTTTGGGCTATGATCGGCTATCCATGGGATACTTTTATGTATGAGCTCACACTCATTTATTTTGAAGTTTACATAAGATGGTATTTTTTTTATCCATTACATATATAACCATCATCTTATTATAACATTGTGGGAGCAGTGTTACCTACTTGTTATGCTGGATTTTTGTCTTGAATCAAATACAGGTTCTGAAGGCTGATGATGTTGATCTAATGATCATTGCTCGAGGAACATCTGGATTCTCTGGTGCTGAGCTTGCAAACTTGATTAACATTGCTGCTATCAAGGCTGCAATGGATGGTGCTAAAGCTGTGAGCATGGCTGATCTAGAGCATGCAAAAGACAAGATCATCATGGGAAGTGAACTCAAATCAGCTGTCATATCCGAGGATTCACGAAAGTTGACTGCTTTCCATGAGGGTGGTCATGCTCTTGTGGCCATTCATACTGATGGGGCCCTTCCTGTTCACAAGGCAACTATAGTACCCCGAGGGATGGCTCTCGGCATGGTTACTCAATTGCCCGAAGAGGATGAGACCAGCATTTCCCGGAAACAGATGCTTGCCCGGCTTGATGTTTGCATGGGAGGCTGGGTTGCTGAAGAGCTGATTTTTGGAGAAAATGAAGTCACTTCTGGTCCATCCTCAGATCTCATGCAAGCAACTAGGTTGGCAAGGGTGATGGTTACCAAATATGGTATGGGCAATGAAGTAGGACTAGTCACACATAATTACAATGATGATGGGAGGAGCATGAGCTCGGAGACTAGGCTTATTATTGAGAAAGAGGTGAAGGAATTCCTGGAGAGGGCTTACAACAATGCAAAAACTATTCTAACCACTCACAACGAGGAGCTTCATGCACTTGCCAATGCTCTTCTGGAGCATGAGACCCTCACAGGAACTCAGATAAAGGCATTGCTTGCACAAGTTAGATTACAGATGCAGCAGCAACATCAGCCACAAACAGTTGAAGCTCAGAGTAGATCCAACAAAGTGCCTTCATCATCAAGCCACCCAGCAGCATCTGCTGCAGCTGCCGCCGCTGCCGCCACAGCAGTGGCTACAGCCTCTGCTGCTGCTGCCAAGGCTAAAAGTGCTCCAGTGGGATCTAAACATAGAGAACATAGAGACATGCAGCAAAAGTGACTTAGTACGGCCAGATTGAAATGTGCCTATAGTATTTTTTTCAGGTTTTTCACTTGGTGGAACTTAATCCATGCACCTCGGAGTCTAGTTGACATAAGAGTATATACATTTTCTTTTCTCATTGTTTGTACCGTACAACGAAAAATTAAGAAATTATCAGTTGCCTCCAACTCAATCAGCTGCTCTCACTGTCTTTTTCAGACTATAAATTATAACACATTACCTTTATTCAATTTTCTATATGTTCTGTTTTTTTCTATTAGTGGGACCAACAGATTCTCCTTGTTCTGAAATGCCCTGTAAAGTCAATTTGCTTTATATTTTTCTACATATAAATGAGTAGTTATTACGTTAAGCTAACAAAACAAATTTATCTGTAAAAGGTTGCTCTGCTACTACTACGAGTACCTTTAAATAATCTGCTTTCTTAAAGCTAAAATTCAAATATTAATTTGAATTTCGAAGCAAGATAAGGTTAATCTTATTAAGTATCATCGATTTTAGAGGTCATGAGGATTTGGGTAAGCTTGTGGGAGGTGAGTTTGGCAATGGCGTCTTCAATGCAGTCCATAATCCATATTGGTTTCGGAGCGAGTGCTGTCAACCACTGAAAGCTCAATGAAAGCATCAAATGTTAGGAATAGAGACAGTAGCAGAAATGATTCCTAGAATTCGAAGACAAGGGTCCTCCTTAGAAGATAAAAAATGGATAATAGTTTTCTTACTTTTCATTGGGAATGGTAAGAGTATGCAAAGTAGTTTTATATTAT
This sequence comes from Cajanus cajan, assembly GCF_000230855.2. Classification (NCBI taxonomy): domain Eukaryota; kingdom Viridiplantae; phylum Streptophyta; class Magnoliopsida; order Fabales; family Fabaceae; genus Cajanus; species Cajanus cajan. Next base: position 48,928,699 of record NC_138525.1, read on the forward strand.
TTTTCTAAAATAAACTATTATGTATAATAAATTTATTAATTTTTTATGATAAATATTTAAATAGTTATATTAATAGGAATTTTTAATAAATAGTTTAAAAGTATTATATGTTGTTGTATTTGTTGGAAAAAGTACTTGTTTAAAATTTTCAAAATTTTTCAATTTTTGATTTTCTAATTAATGATTATAACTAGAAAAGGAACATTGATATATAAGTCAGTAAATGTTTGAAGTGTATATATATAATCTCAAGAACAAACTCCTCTAAAATCTTTAATTGATGATGTATTATGGTTCGCGTGAGAATAATAAAAAAAATATTTAAAACCTTTTATTTACCAGTAACAATCAAACGTTATATTATGTTCTTTTTCCCATATTTCATTTATTATTTGTTCATATCCAAATTTTATTTTGTATCCATTGAACTCAAGATAAAATAGTTCAAACAAATATATCTTTTATTAGATGTACACGAAATGTATAGTATATTTATATACAAGTTTATAAAGGTTTTTAACAATTTCTTTGTTAAAAATGCTTTTATATTTTAGTAAAGAAATATTCAAAAGTCCTTTCACGCTTATTGATAATTTTTGCATTGTCTTACAAGGAGGAAAAAGAAATTTATATCAAGCGTTTAATAGTGATGTATTGTTAGTTTAAAAATTTTTACATGGTCAACCGGTAATAAATACTTGTTGGTATGACTTTAAATGGGTAGTTTTGTAGCTTTTCATGCACATTAATCATTATTTGCAAATATCATAGAAACATGATTTTTAATTAAAATGCGTTTGCCCGGTTATAATTATATATTTTTTTTAAAGTAATAAATATTTTTAGAAAATATTAATATATGTTAATTAGGAGTAATTTTTTTTATCATTTTATATTAACAAATAAAAATAATATAACATTTTTATTATAGTCAATTTTTTTATTTTTAATTCAAAAAAATTAGATTTGCACATTTTTATAAAAAAAAATAGTTTTATGAAAAATCTATGTAATAAAAGTTCCAATGAACTATATTTCTTGAAAATTTTATTTTCAAAATAATAAAGTTATTATAAGAAATTAACATTTTCAATTTCATTATATTATTAGGAAACAAAATACTTTACGAGTACTAAATACTTCTTAAAAATAATTATCGTAAAAATAATTAATTTATATATATATATATACATATTTATTTAAACTTACTTTATTCAATAATTTATATTTTATATTAAATTTTAATAATTTAATCATTAAATTTAAGGTTATTAATATACAAAATCTCCAAATTTTTATAATTATATATTGATTTAAATTAATAAAATAAAATATTAAATAATTTTTAAAAATTTTAAAAACTTGAAACCTTAATTTAGATATTAAAAATTTTAAATTCAATTTGTTAGAAATTCCACACAGATCGTTGAGTGATTAAGGTTTGGATGATAATATCAATTGTTATTTTTAAAGCGAGTGGGTATGCGTGGTTAAAATCTCCCATCATCTTTCACTTTTTTCATGAGTGGCACTTTGGATCTGTGTTACTTTTCTCTCATGGTATCAAGGAAATTGCAATTGGATGAAACTTGCAGTTCGAGGTAATTCTACATTTTTTGTGAAAAAAAAAAGGCTTTTTACTCCGTGTTTTGACTGTTTTCGTAGTATTTTTCTCGTGTATTAAAACTAAATGTTCAATTCTCTTTTATGGTTGAACCTATGCTATTCTCTGTGCATCTAGCGGAATCGAAAATCATCACACGAGACGTTACGATCCTGTTCCTTGATTTGTGACAGTATATATAATCTAATATTCTAATTACCATGGCCGATTGTGGTGCCCAAACTAGAGTTACGATACGAAACACCCATGGAGAAAATCTCGTGGGGATCTTACATAATGGGGCTTCCACTTCGCTTGTTATCGTGTGCCATGGCTTCCAATCTTCCAAGGTTGTTGCACTTCACAATTTTATGCCAATAATTTCCCTATAAGAAGAATAAATTGTGCACTTAATTTTTCTTCATTTAGCTTTGAACTAAAGGGTCGAATTGTTTTGTCTGTAGGAAAGGATTCCCATGGTGAACGTTGCTGCTGCTCTGGAAAAGGATGGAATGAGTGCCTTCCGATTTGACTTTGCGGGAAATGGGTATATGATTAGTTTGATTTGTTTGTGTATATGATTTGTCTTGTCTAATTAATTATTTGGTTTTTGATCTGCATGGTGTTAAGAATATTTAATAAAAGAAGAAATTCAATAAATACAAAGAGTACAATGATAAGGGATCCTCTTTAACTACAATGCAAAATAATGTCATAGAACAACTCCCCTAAGAGCAACTGCAGTTTGGTAAAGGTTCATGAATGGCTGTTATTAGTTATATAACATCTATAGCAAACACTAACAACAGAGACAAAAGGAAATCTTCAACGGAGCAGAGCAGCCCAACCCTTCAGTTAGTACGTGCTGCTTGATTTAGAGGAAGGGAGGAGTTTTGGTCTTCTAATTTTCTCTCACGTCCTCTACCCTCCATTAACTCTAACCAAACAATATGTTAGGGAACTCTCTTAAACAGATCACATGCTATCCAAATAGCATCTAAATGCCTAATCTTTATCCCAAATCTGTTGTTGTGTCAAAGCTACCTCCTTAAAGAATAAAAATACAGGTGTTTTGCTACAGTCAAATGCACAACATGGTAGCATAAATTGCCCTTTTCCATAATATTTTCTTTTAGTGTCCTATTACCCATGAACAATATACTGTCTTCTATTCGTGACTTTAATTTTTTTAAAATAAACTGAGACTGAAAATTATGAAGCTACATTCAAGTTAAAGGGACCAGTCTATTACAAACATGAATGTAAAAGTGATTCTACCTGGGATGTAAACTAAGGGTGTACCTGTTCTAATACTAGAGAAAAACAATTTATTGAATTGTCGTTATATTGCTAGCAACTCATATGATTGTCTTCTAGGGAAAGTGAAGGTTCATTTCAGTATGGTAACTACTACAGAGAAGTTGAAGACCTGCGAGCTGTAGTTCAACACTTCCGTGAGCAGAAATACATAATTACAGCAATTGTTGGTCATAGTAAAGGTCAGATTACAAGTATCCTTATTGTATGAAACTGAAGTTAATTGTGGACTGAACAGACAACGGATATGGAATACTTCGGTGGTAGTGAGAAAATGTTGTCTCTCCTGCCCAATGTAACATATTTGATTTGATAATTTTTAATTTTGTTTACTAGGTAATTAGTTATTATTGTTGTCAAATATATTTTATTTTTAGTACGTAGGTGAATAATAGAGGCAAGAATGTAGGTCTTAGATAGTCTAATCTTCTCAAGGTAATTTTTTGAAACTGTTTGGTGAGAAGATCAGTGGAAAACGCAGAGAGAAAGATTTAAATCTTTATTTGGTTTTTCATTTCTGTTGAGAAAGTATGATGACATTGATCAGGTGTTAACATGGTCTTCTTTTAAGCATAAACACTGTAGATATATATTGTGTGTTGAGTCTTTAATGTTACAAGTTATAGAAGGAATATATTTATCAAAGATGGGTTAGGTGTAGCTTTTATCTATTTGTAAGATGAAGGAAAATTGCCCTCGAGATGGTTTGGGGATTTATAATTTAGGGGTGAAAATGCTTGATAAAGATTAGAAAACATTTATAAAAAATGGACCTAGCTCACATTGGTTAAACTGAAGATCTATTTGTACAGTTTTGGTGGAGAACGTAATCTTCCTTAGGGTTTGATGTGATGGTAAACTGAATTTTAAGTTCTCTGTTAATGTAATAGGATTTTTCTCTATACAAGTCTTTCACAACCCTAATCCCTCTTATAAGTCACTGAAATGGTTTCTGCAGGGGGTAATGTGGTGCTCTTATATGCCTCAAAATATAAGGATATTCATATTGTTGTCAATATATCTGGTCGATTCAATCTAGCAAGAGGCATGGAAAGTCGTTTGGGCGAAAATTTTATACAGAGGATCAAACAAGATGGATATATAGATGTTAAAAATAAAAGAGGTGAGCGACAAAATGTGAATAATCTTCTAGTTCTATTTGTCTATCATTTGTGGTTTTTAATCATGTCTTTGGTCAAATTTTTTTTTTTCCTGCTTCTGTTCTTTTGTTTCCATAAACACTTTTGAGTTTACTTATTAAATGTGACTGCTCTTGTGGTTCTAATAATCTCTAGCCTTAGCGTTGAATCACTTCTCTTCATTGTGTTGCATTTGGTTCCATGGTTATCTACCTTTCTAGTTTCCACTTGATGTTGCATCGTAGTGGCTACTCTTTGACAACACACTAATTTAATTGTTGTCAATTTACTTCAACCAGTCTGATTCACATATTCCTTTTCTTATGATAGGGAAGATCGTGTATCGTGTTACCGAAGAAAGTTTGATGGACCGCCTATCTACCATAACCCATCTTGCCTGCCTATTGATTCCCCAAGATTGCAGGTAGGGTTCGTTACTACATCTAATAACATGCATCATTGAAAATGTTGCAAAATCAGTTGCTTCATGTTTAATTTATACCATTGTAGTCACTTCATCAATATTGATGATACAGAGTGTTGACAATTCATGGATCCATGGATGAAACTGTCCCTGCAGAAGATGCTTCAGAGTTTGCTAAATTTCTATCTAATCATGAACTGTGCATCATAGAAGGAGCTGATCATGAATATTCTTCTCATCAAGATGTGTTGACCAGCTTGGTTTTGGAATTCATCAAAATTCATACTGATAAAGACAAAGATACATCTAAACAGACACGATTTGGAAGAGTACATAAACCTATTCATTCTCGATTCTAGTTCTTGCAAAATATGCGGGATCCAGTACCTCTTTTGAAACCATCTTTCTTACAAATAAAGACATCCTTGATAAATAGATCAACAGGAAAGATGGACAAACCTCGTCTCATTCTGTAATTAAATTCTTACACCCCTTCTGTTAAAAGTTTATGCTCTTGCAGTTTCTACAGATAAGTGATGAAATGAATTATTTGACATAACAAGCAAGGACTTGGCTCATCTGGTGGATATAATATATATGAAGCACAGCATTTTTATTATAGCAGTTGTGTAGCCACACCTGACAAGTAATTAATTAAAGGGTATCTATCAAAACAATTGATCTTGGAGGTTGACTACTATGTTTGTAATTACAGATTACATACTGCCGTGTACATATTTACTTATGAGTTATGACCATAACATTATGCACATTTCTCCTATGTCCACCATAATTATTTCCTTTTCATTTACCGTTATATATACTCTTTTGGGATAAAACATGAACACAGCTCAATATCATATTTCAGAAAAGACTATGAAAGTACAACTATGGTCCAGGTTCCAACTTACTTTTGATAAGCTTCTTCTGCCTCCATAATATAGGATATGTTTGGGTGGGGATAGAAGAGAGGAAGCAAAGGAATAGGATGGAAACTCATTCCCACTATTAGGAAAGACACTAGGAAATGGACGTGGACACTGGCGATCACTTTGGTCAGTGGTCGTCAAAAGATACAAGCTTCTGTACTTTGATCTCCTAATAATAAATGCATCAAAATTTTCCATTCAATATTTATTTGTTACGTCAATTTAGTTAGTTACTATTTGATGTTACGTACTTATGTTATTCCAAAAGGATCAGTTTGATGAGTTTTTACTTCTTTTTAAAGTTCTTATTTACTTCATTTGACCCCACATTTTGAAATGTTTGTATATATTTATGTAGAATGTGTGAAGGTTACGTTGAAGTTTTGTATTTTTACTCTTCCAAAATTATCCAATTTTATTACATTCTTCCCTTCTCGTTTAATTCCTTTCAACTTAAAATATTCATAGTCTGGGTGTGTGGCTTCTGTGGGAGCTCGTTTGCGGAATAAAAGGGATACGAATGGGCAATTTTTTTATTAAAAAAAATGAGAGATTAACATAAGTTAAATATTCTAATCTCATTTTTTTTTATAAATATCGTATAATTTCGTGATTTAAAAGTAAAAATAGTTGTCCCTTCTTTCTTTTCCTTTTGAAACTTTACTGCACAACGTACCCTTGTCTTATTTATATACTTCATTAAAAGTTCAAGATGATTTATTATCTTTTCAATGTATCCTTGGTTTTATCTATATTTTAAAACATTTTGTGCATTTATCTTAAATATAATAGAGGTTTAAAAATATTTTTCATCCCTCAAATTTAAGATTTTTTTTTTGCCTCTCAAATTTAAAATGTATTTTTAGTCTTTAAAATATTAAAAATTATTATTTTAATTTCTCTACTCAAATGTAGTTAATAAGAATTTGTTTTGATAAATAACTTAATTAAGATCTTATTTAATAAGTTCTCATATATTAAGAATTTATGTTATAAATGTTTAAAATTCAATAAGTTATTATATTTAGATATACATATTAACAAATACTTATATAATTTTAAAGTATTTAAATATATTTTTATTTAAGAACTTAATTATAAGATATTGTCTCATTTTAAAAATTACAAATTACAAATAAAATCTTGACTGAAAATAAAATAAATATTTAAAAGTAATTAAATCATTTTTAAAAATGACATTATATATTTAATAATATTAAAATAAATAAAAATTATCAGTCACTATTTACTTATTTTAGTTTATTAAAAAATAAAATTAATAATAAAATATGGGACTTGAGTATTTGAATTTTAATTTCGATGATAAAAATTATGTGATGAGTAAGAATAATAAGCCGTAAAATAATAACCAAAATCCACAATGGAAAAAAAATGTTGCATATATTTGACAGTTTTTCAATAAAGCATATATGCCATTTTAGAAAGAAAAGAAAAAATTACGAGAGTTTTTTATTATAAGAAAATGTGAATTTTGGAAGGAAGAATTGAAAAAACTTTGGAAGGGAAAATAAAAAAAATAGAGAGGAACAATAACTTTTAGAGAAATAAAAACAAAAAATATAAAATTGATTTTTAATGAAAGAATGAAAAAATAAAAATAAAAATTATTTTTACATTGATGACAAGATTTGAGCACGAATTTCTCAATAAATTCTTATATAAGTTAAATATTATATCTCGCTCAATATATAAGCATTAAATTGGATTTTTCTTTGATTTAAGTAACAATCATTAGATTTTAAAGTTATGCAAGGTAAATTTTTTTTATACTCTTATTGTTAACTCTATTTTCTATGCATTTATTTATAGCTAACATTAAATATAACAATTACTTAAAACAAATTGTATCTTTGAAATGAAATTTGAATTTATAGTAGGATTAGTTAAAAACAACCAACTTAATTACTTTTCTTAGTCTTGATAATTTGTCATACATTGTTTATAATTAGGATCAGAAGTAGTAATAAGTTATATTATTAAAATAAGTTCAAAACATCTTATGGTATATCTATAAGATATTTTATAAGTTTGTCAAAAAAACATTTATAAACATTTATAGAATAAGATAAAATACAAATAAGTTGTTCATAAGTTCTTCCAAATGAGGCCGAAATTTGTCAAATAAAATTTACCTAGCTGTTAATGAATTTGTCACATAAAACTCTTCTATTAATATCTTTATCAGTGAAAATAATATGTTAAACTAACTAATATTATATAATTGTTTCAATTTATTATTTTCAATTATGTAATTAGTGTCTGTGAGAATTTAAAACAATATTATTTAAAATCACATGGCTAAAAAGATAAATTTTAAATTTGAGAAACAAAAAAATATTTTTTTAAATTATATGGACTAAAATCACAAATTTTAAATTTAGAAAACGAAAAATATACCATAAATTTGGAAGCAAAAGAACATAATTAAATAAAAATTATTAGAGTCAACTTAGTAGTAGAGAGTTGATGTAACGACCTGCCACGATTCTTACACTTAGAAGAATCGTGCTACAATATTAATCATCTAAGACAAAATATTAATCTGGATAACAAAATATACACATAAAGGAAGTGATGAAAGAAATCAAATATTTATATACGAAATATAGTACTATATATATACAGTCATCCAAAATAATATTGTCCTAGTGTCGGTCAAGTATAGACAAAACAGTTACTCAAAATGGTAACTCTAACACGAGGACAAAACTCCAAGTCTCGCAACGGTCACAGCAACCAGCTCCAACTTAACCTTGACCTGCTTCCATTCGCAGTATGATCATCGCAGTCCATTTACATGGAAATAGAAGGGTAAGCTAGAGTTCAATAAATACCCATACAAGTATAGAATAATAATCTATACTACACAATTATCCAATCATGTCCCAAGAGAGTTCCATCTCAATCAATCATCAACCTATCAATCATGAAGTCAAACACCATACACTTCATCATAAAAGCAATCATGCAATAAATGCAACTCATGACAGATATCAATGCATATCAATCATCTAGTGCATCGTCATGCATTTACCTAGGAGATCTCCTTAACAACAGAGTAGTATAAGTGACATTTCAATTCTACCGAAACCACCCCAACCGTTTTCACGCCCAATACGCCCGCTCGGTCACAGCTAACCGGGATATAGATCCCCACTCGGGTTTACTCGCCTGATGTTATTTACACACTTGGAAGTCCGGTATAGCACAATTGGGTACAGACTTACCACGACCTTGGCATGCATTACTAAGTCACTTGTGGAGTTTGCTCACCGACTATCCACAAGAAACCACGCACCTTCCCTAATACTTGGTTAAGGGAATAACCCTCGACCTCATACCCCGCTCCAACACTAGCTAAGGACTTAGAGGAGACTCACCCAAACCAGTGGCCTATCCAAGCACCACTCTCACCCAAAAGCAGTGGCCTATCTAAGCACCACTCTTATTTATGTTAGTGACCTATCCAAGCACCACTCTCAAGAAACTCTATGTGAGCTCTTCCAGTTCAAAAACAGTTTCCCTCTCCTCAAGTCCTAGGCTAGACACATGCTATAGGCATCACATGCAATAATGCATCATATATCATACATGGTCAATCCACCATCATGATCAATATCATCCTCATATGAACATATACACATGTCATATCATATTTAAACATTCATATATACCATTAGCAAGCATACACATGAATCAAACACCAATTTTCATCATATATCATACATATATGAACCAACTACACAACATATAAACAACTCCAACAACAAGTAATATGTTCAACACATACTGTTCCCCATCATGCCACATCTCTACAACTTATTTAACATCATTTGACCATAATACAACTCAAGCAACAAGCTTCCATCATACTACTCATCCATCATGTATGCAACCAACTTAATTAGAAAAGAATTTTATTAAACTGAGTCCCCATGCTTAGCCTAGAACTCATGCTCAGCCTCAGCCTTCCAGAGGCACAACTCAGCTCTCAGTCTAAGCCCAGGATTCCATGCTTAGCGCCAGCCTTCCAGAGGCACATATCATTCTCACACTAAGCCTCAAATCCCACGCTTAGCCTCAGAGTTCTAGCAGCATTCAAAATTTTCACGCTAAGCCCCATAATCCCACGCTTAGCGTCCCACACCCAGAAAATTCATGCCAGCATATGAACAACTCAAATCGCCCAATCCTCTCAATCCATGCAATTATCAAGACATGTAACCCCAAATACTTCAAATATCAACATCATATAACTCAGAAAATCAAAGAAGAACGACATGCATCCACAATGATTCAAGAAGATCATCAAATTTCAACTTTGCCTCAAGAACAAACAAAACCCCCATTTCCACACAAAACCCCTTTGAATCCTCTCCACACTGTGTAGATTTCATAAATCTACCAACATTAACCTTCAATTCATTCAATAGCCCCACATTTCCAACCCAAAATCCCAAATCCTAGCTTCCCTTACCTGAATTTTGCTTAGAATAGCTAAGAAGAGGAAGAAGGAGAAGAATTTTTGAATGGTTAACCCGTAGACTTCAATCCACTAAAATCACGCTTTCTAGCCTGAATTCAAAGAAGAGACAGAAGAGATTAGTAATCTAAAAAAGAAGAAGAATCAAACAGAGAAATTTGGGAGACAAAGGAGCTCACGGATCCAAAGTCCTTCTCTCTAAAACCCCTCTCTAGAATTCCTTTGAGAATGAGTTTATGATATTTCATTCTCAGAGAAAGTCTTATATATTCTTCTCTCTAACGTTAATTAAACTCTAAACAATAACTTACTACGTTATAGTTGAAATCCATGTTTTTAAAACTTAACTCATCATTAAGTTTTTTATAAAAAATAATAATAATAATAATCGTTGGCATGATACAAATCGATTTTTGACAAATTTTTAATAGTTTTCCTTGGTTCGAACCGGGTTTTTGATTCTTTGATTGGTTTTTTGCCAAGCAAGTTTTATAGTTAGGTGACTGATTCACTAGTTTTTGGATCCAATCAGTCGGTTTGGTTCTCAAAACACATGTTGGAATAGAATAGATGTATAAGAACTTAGATTTGAATTATGGATTCATTATATTGATTTTTTTATAAGAAAACAATAGAAATAAAAGTAGAAGAAATATTAAAATTTAGTTGATAAGAGAGATAAATAAGGATGACAAGGAGATAAAATAAGGTGCATAATAACATTCCGTTTCTCACTCTGTTTAGTGCAGATATTTATGAAATTTTTTATATATCTATGGATTATTCATACATATTTGAGAAAATGCAAAATTTTAAATAAAAGATAATAAAAAAAATAAAACTAAAATTAAATAATTTTAAAATGGATATTTATATTAAAAAATAATTTTATAACATATATTTATAACCAAATAAATAATTATGACATTAAATTACATTTTATGTAATTAAGGATATTTTTAATATTTTTAAAGTGTGATACGTGAATACAAGTACCTTAATATCTGTGTTTGTTTCATTATCAAGTGCGTATTCATTTAATTATTTATTTAAAATTTATAACAGATTTTATCCGCGAATATAAATATGTATGTTTTTTTTTTTATCTCAGGAGATAAAGCCTATTATACATATGAATATTAACTACATTTTTTTATTGTGTTGTAATCTTAAAAAGATAAATAAAAAATATTATCTTTGTTTTTTATTATTAGCAAAAAAAATTGATTTTATTCATATTAAAAAAATTAGTTTTCTGCATTAAATTTTACTAGTTCTATAATACTTTTCTTAAGTTATTTTTATTATAAATGATAAAAGAACTAGTATAACTAAAAAATCATGCATTAAAGAAAATATATTTTAGTAAGAGTATTATTAAATGAGATAAAAATTGTTAAAATTTGCTTATATTTAAAAGAAAATATATGTATTTTATCTTTAGTTGTAATATATTAAAAAAAATGTTAGAGTAATAATAAAATTGAATGGTGGAAGTATAAACATTAGAGACACTCATGAAAATGCTGAAGTTCAGACAAGGTTGGTCCATCTAGACAATGAATTCTGAAATATTTCCTCGGCCATTCCGTTACAAAATGTGGTTTATGCCTTCATAAATCGATTTATTTCGTGACATGTCTTGTATTCTTTTGTTCTTTATCCAAGTCCTACTCATATTATTGATAATATATGTATTGTTTACTATTTATTTCTCAGATTATTATTTTTTATTATTATTGTATATGTATTGTTTACCATTCCTTTCTCAAATTATTATTCTTTTATGATAACGATATATTATACGAAATTATTGATTTTATTTATTAATTAAAAAATGTTGATTCAAGTTAAAAAAATTTAATAATCTATATAATAAGAACTTTTAATTTAATGATTAAATTGATGGTGACAATTGTGATTGTAACAAGAGTGGTATTATTGGTGGTGATGGCAACAATTGTAAGAAGATGAGTGAATAAGAGAAATTTAAAAGATTAATCTGATAAGTAAGAGAACATAATATATTTTAATGAGTATTTTAATCATCTTTTATTTTTATTTAATGGTTTAGAGTGATAATTCATATTCTCACATGAAAAAAAAATTCACAATCTCATTTACCGAATTAAGAAAAAAAAAAGTAATTAGCTTAGCTACCTATTCAGTTACTATTCATGCAATTATGGGACATTTTATATAAAAAATAAAATAAAATAAAATAAGATTATTGTTTAAATGATATAATTAGTTTAAAGGAGGGAGAAAAGATTCTAAAGATGAAAAGAGAGTAGTAAGAAATTTTATTTGATTGAGACGAGAAAGAGAAAAAGAGAATAGTTCTTTTCTTATTTAGTTCAAAAGAGAGAGGAGAAATTTAAAATATCAATTCATATGTATATCATTATAATTTTAAATTTAATATCATTAATAAGTATTTTTTAATTATACAAAATATTTTTAAATAATTTTCATCCCCTCCAAATTCTCAATATTGGATGAGGAAGGATTTTGTTTCACTCCCTTTAACCAACATTATGTAAAGGTTTTTAGTATAAATGATTTAATGTTTGAATTTGTTAATCAAATACTAAAGTTTGATTTTCAACTTGAATATTACAATTCAATATATATCACATTGTTCTTATAGAAACCAGTCCAGTAAAAAAAATTATAACTTTTTTGTATGAATGTAATTAGAAATCCTGGTGGATTTCGCTTTAGCAAACATACTTAAACTATAATATTGGTATAAATAGTAGGTATTAGATTAGGCTTCTAGAAACCAAGATTATTATTTAGTGTGGTCGGCAATATTGTCCATTTTTTCCTTCACACTCAATTCCTAAAATTTCAAGAACTGAATGTGTCTTCCTTCAAAAGGGGAAGATAACTATATTATATACTTGCATGGTGTTCCTTGGTTGCTTTCTTTGGCTAAGCTAGCTATGATATTAAACTAAAGGTATAAGCACTGCCATATTTGACTAAGATATGTGTTAGGATAACAACGCAAGCAACTAACATGAAAAAAGTTACATATATATACTTGCATTTTAATTTTATGACAACTAACCATGTGCTGCAAATGAAAAAGCTGTAAACTGAGCCCTAACGTCAGACATTTATAAAATCATGAACAATTAATTAAATAATGAATGGAAAAAATAAAATAACAATTTGGATCAAAACAGATAACGTTCATACTGCTAACCAATTAGAATAAAAATGGGTAGACATCCTCACTATTGTATCTACTTTCTTCATCTTTAAATGCAAGATTTTCTTTTTCAGAAGTTTCTTTGCACTTTTTTATAAGACCCTACTTTAGCTGTTTCTTGCAAAGTTAGTGAACACTGTTTTTCTTTCAAAATTTCCAAACTCGTATGCAGAAATTGCAGATGATTTGTATATTTATCTTTTTAGAATTAACAAAGAAATATTGTTTAGTACGAAACAACATGAATGAATTACACATAAATGATGTTTTGTGTATTCTGTCAAAAACTCTTTTTTAGGACTTTTATTATTTTTAATTCATTTTTTTAAATGCGTATTTTATTTTTATACTAAAAAAAGTAAAAAAGAAGATGTCACTCATGATTACTGAATAGGAAACTAATAACATGGTAGAAATTTTCAGATCAAACATTATTGTTCACTTTTTATAAGAAGCTAAAGTTAGAATAAGTATTTAATTTGATTCAAGATTTTACTTCTTGCCAAACTTAGAGTCAATAAAGGTTTACATGAGGTTCTAGTTTTTGCCTCTACTATCAAAGGGCTTCCTTGAGGTATGCCCACCAAGTAAGATTTTAATAGTCTTAGGAGGTGTCAAATCCACATCATGAAAAATGTAGCTCAGACTATTAAATTATTTTAATTATAATCAGATTGGTATTAAACAATAATTAAAATATTATTCATTTATAACTAATTGACAATTATGTATTAATTATAATTGTAATAGAATTTTAGTAAACATGTTTTATTATGAAAATGACCTCGTGATGGGTTAGGTCATTTATTGTGAGTAACCTATTAAGTGATCTTACCTACTGTTAGGGAATTATATATATATTGACTATCCCATTAAGTTAATATACATATTGACTCAATTCCTCAGAAAGTGAGTAGAAAATAGGGATGGCAAATATATCCGTACCCGCGGGTAATACCTGAACCCGTCCCGACTTTGACGGGGAATACCCGGTTTGACCGGGTACGGGTACGGGTACGGGTAATACCCGATATATTAAATCGGGTACGGGTACAGGTACGGGTATGTACTTACCCGCCCCGTACCCGTACCCGTACCCGTCCCCGTTCTCATTTTTAATTTAATACCCACTTTTAATTTAATTATATTAAAGAATTTTAATATTTTTTTATGTGTGATTATTTATTATAATATGAGATAAAGAAATATCCTAATTATAATTATAATATAATTAAAAAAATAATTTGAAAATATTATATTTAAAATAAAAATAAAAAATAAAAATTTTGACGAGTACGGGTATACCCGATACCTGACGGGGACGGGGATGGGGATGAAAATCACATACCCGACGAGTACGGGTACGGGGACGGGGATGAGTTTGGCTCGCGGGAACGGGGACGGGTATCATGAAACCCGTACCCGCCCCGCCCCGTTGCCATCCCTAGTAGAAAGCTTTCAACTCAATATTATTTTTTTCTCTCTCTAAGTTGACTCTAATGGATTCATGTCAATAATATAATATTTTCAATTATATATTGTCATTTAAATGCATTGTAATTTGTATCTATAGCTATTACTATGCATGATATATTTTATTATTTTCTATCCATTGGTATTAGAATTGGTTTTATAGATACATTTTATAGTTTATATTTTTCAAAATCCTAATTTGTTTTAGGGGGTGTATTGGTTTAGGATTTCGTAGAATTTTAAAAGACTTTTTTTTAGTAAAAAAATTCATTAATATTCAATCAGGATTTTATGTCACTTATAAACAATCCAGTGGTATTCAATCTGGATTTTCAAGATTTTTTAAAAAGTCCATTAAAATTCATTGATATTCATTTGAGATTTTTTACAACTTAAAAACAATCCATTGGTATTCAAAAATATAAGGATTTTAAAGGATTGTTGTGTGAGAGGAATTTTGAAGGAATTTCTAGTGTTATCTATAAATATCAAATTCATAAAACAATCTCATCCTGTTGGATCGAGCGCTTACCACTAGGCCAAAAGCTATAGCTGATAGTCAGGGTGCAACTCTTTTTACTTAAGAGCGCAGCAGCCCAAGCGCCATGATTCGACAGTGACTTGGCCCACCTAGCCTCCGCCACGGGACAATTGATGCAACCCGCAACAATCTCCCCCTCAGCAATTTCCCCGCTAGGTATCGAACTCATGACATTGGCTCTGATACCAATTGTTGGATCGAGCGCTTACCACTAGGCCAAAAGCTATAGCTGATAGTCAGGGCGCAACTCTTTTTACTTAAGAGCACAGCAGCCCAAGCGCCATGATTCGACAGTGACTTGGCCCACCTAGCCTCCGCCATGGGACAATTGATGCAACCCGCAACAAAAATGAAATTGATATCATAATCTCTAAAATATATATATATATATATATATATATATATATATATATATATAAGATGAATTTGTTAGGGTTTCTGTGAGTAGAATGAGATGAAAATGCATCTTAGTTGGGGGAAGAACCCTCTCAGCATAAAAACTGCGATCTCTCTCCTTCCTTTAAGTTTGTTACTCTTATCCCTCCTCCTTTTATAACTCAACAATTATTTTATTTTTTTTACTATGAATTTTTCTTTTTATTTTTATATTGTGAAATTAGGACTTTTTTATATTTTAAAAAAAGAAAATTAATATAAGACATCGCAGTATCTAATTTTTTAGGGTTTAGGATTTATGCCTTCATTAGCTTATTTTTTAAGAAAGGAAATATTGTTAAAATATTTGTTAGAATAATTCACATTTATAAATATCGTTAAATATTATCATATAATATATAACTAAAATATATATATATATATATATTCTCTATATTTAAATGCTTATTCATTAAATAATAATAATTATTATAATAATAATTATTATTATACTAATATTATATATATTGCATATGTAATTAGGTAAATATTTTTTTTTGGATTATGGATTTCCTAATCGATGCCAATTTTTAGCTTCATTTCGAGGTGTAAGATATCATCTACAAGATTTTGCAAGTCATGGTAATGATCCTGAAAATGAGAAAGAATTGTTCAATCTTTGTCATGTGTTTTTAAGGAATGTGATCGAGAGAATATTTGGTATTTTTAAATCAAGGTTCACAATTTTTAAGTCAACACCTCCATTTTTATTTAAGACATAAGTAGAACTTGTGTTAGTATGTGGGCACTACATAACTTTCTACGCAAAGAATGCCATTATGATGAATTTTCAATTGAAGTGGTAGATGAACCTTCATCTTCAACGTTACCAGTTAATGAAGATCATACTTTTGAGCCTATTATTCAAATCTAGGAGCAAGAACGAAAAAACGCTAATGCTTGGAAGACTAGTATAGTTATGGATACGTGGGTGAATGCTATTTAAGAGGATAAGATATTATGGAGAATTATTATTATTATTATTATTTATCTAGACATTATTTTTTTTATTTTTGTCTTTGACTCTTTTTAAATTTGAATGTATGAATTTTTTTTTTGAAATCTTATCAAATGTCAAAAATCCACGAAAATCTCACAAAATCCATTAAAATCCTGATTTAAAATTCTTGCAGAATCCATTAAAATCCTGATTTTAAGTCTTGTAGAATCCTGTAAAATCTTAAAAGTCATGAAAATCCTGCAAAGTCTTTTAAAATCTGTAGGATTTTTTTTAACTAAAAAAGTCCTTTAAAATCCTAATCCAATACACCCCCTTAGATGCATTTTGTTTCTATCAAGTGGTTTAACATGAATTATTGCTCCTTGTTACTTCACCTATTCAAACAGGTGAAAAATTATCAAGAGATCAATGTCCTAAACAAGATATAAAGGTTATTGATATGCAAAATGTTCCATATGTTTTTGTTGTTAATAGTTTGATGTATGCTTAAGTTTGTACATGTCCTAATATTATTTTTGTTGTTAATACTTTAGAGAGATACTTAAGCAACCAAAGTTCGGATGATTGGAAAGATTTTAAGAGGTCATGAGATATTTACATGGAACTAATGATCATATATTGACCTATAAGAAATCTAATCAACTTTAGGTCACTGGTTATTTTGATTCTAATTTTGCAAGTTGTCCTGACAATTGAAAGTATTTTATTTTTATGATGATGGAAGGAGTTATTTCTTGGAAGAGTATTAAACAAATCCTTACAACTACTTTTACCATGGAAGCAAAGTGTGTTGCTTGTTATGAGGCTACTCATCAAGCCATGTGGCTTAAAAATTTGATTTCTGACCTTCATTATTGAAAGTACTTCTAGGCCACTTGTGATATACTGTGATAATGTTGTTGTTTTGCATTTTTCTCAAAATAAGAGTTCTTCTCATACAAAGCACTTTGATGTTAAATATTTGTTTGTTAGAGAGAAAATTCTAAATTTTCAAACTTAGATATAGATATAACATCTTTCATTAGAGAATATGTTAGCAAATTTACTAATCAAAGCCTTAACTGTTGGAGCTTTTTAGAAACATGTAGCTCATATGGTGTAGTTAAGATTTTTTATGTGTTGGGTTAGTGGGAGCCAAAATTTATGTATTTCCATTAATAAGAGATATTTTTGTCATTTTAATAAGATATCTCTTATAAAATTTTCAGATGTTTAGATCATTGTTAAAGTGCATAATTTTTCTTAAATTATGTTATTCCATATTATAAGAATTGAGTATTTAACATGTATGATTGTATCTCTATTGGATATTATTTTTTGTTATGTTAAAGCTTATGGTTCTTATATATTGTTGATTGACATGTTTTCATAGTAATTGTCATTTTGTTTCAATGATTACAATATTTTAATAATTGATTAATATTATCCAAGTGGGAGAAATTTAGATTATTTCATTTATAAGTATATTATTATTAAATAATTAAAATATTATTCAATTATAATTAATTAATAATTATGTTTCAATTATAACTATTATAGAATTTTAGTAGATAGGTTTTATGATGAAAGGTTGGGTCATTTATTATGAGTAGCCTATTGAGAGGTTTTTGCCTTTGTCAAGAAATTATATATCGACTATTCCATTAGGCTACTATATTTATTCAAATCCTTAGAAAGTGGGTAGAAAGCTCTCAACTCAGGATCATTTACTTTTCTCTCTAAAGTGACTCTAATGGAATTAGGTCAATAATATGAAATTTCCAATTATATATTGTCATATAAACATATTGTAATTTGAATCTATAACTATTATACTTTACATGTTTTATTATTTTCTATCACATATTGGATCCTTGACCATTTTGTACATTTATTTTAATATATATATATATATAGAGAGAGAGAGAGGAGAAATCTACTTAATTACTTGGTAGACTTACTTCACTCAATAACTCATATTCTATATCAAATTTCACTAATACAATTGTTAAATTAAAAGTTTTTAATATATAGATTAAGTCACAATTTTTTTTTAAAAATTGAAAATTATTTGATATTTTGTTTCTATTATTCAGTTTGACGAGTAATCCTAAAAGTATTTTATATGTTGATTTGAATTTATATAACAAAGTATCATACAAATTTAAATTTTTAAAAAAATTAAACTTGATCTATCTATTTATCTATCTATATGTGTGTGTGTATATATATATATATATATATTTAATTAATTAATTAATTTATTTTTTGAGAGAGAGAGAGAGGGGAAAGTTGGAGATCCCACATCGACTAGTGATAAAGACAACAAAGTGTATATAAATGAGATGCAACTCTCACCTTACAAGTCAGTTTTGTATTATTGAGTTAAGTTCAAAGTAACTTTTTTTTAATATGGTATCAAGGCTACCTAGATCCATTATAAAAGGGTCAATCATCATTGATAAACATATCAAGCCTATAGTGTTAGGCATAAGGGGGTGTATCAAGAGTGTTGGACTTAAGGGGTATATTAAGAAAAACTCAAGTCTCACGTTGATTAGATATAAGACAATTAAATAGTATATAAATGGGGGACAACCCTCACCTTATAATTCAATTTTGTAGAATTGAGTTAGGTTCATAAGTTACTATTCTAAGATGGTGTCAAACTTATCTAAATCCACTCTAAAAGAATTACCCACCATTGATACATGCACCAAGCTCATAGTGATGAGTGTAAGGAGGTATATTGTGAAAAATCCAAGTCTAAAAGGACCATTTATCATTTATCCACATACCAAGCTCAATAATGTTGTACTTGAGGAGATGTATTAAGAAAAACTCAAGTATCACATCAACTAGAGATAAGATAATTAAAAAGTATATACGTAAAGACAATCTTCATATTACAAGCTAATTTTATAATGTTGATTTAAACTCGTAATCCACATTTTAACATAGTATCATAACATATAAAAGTTTATCCTAACAAGTATTATTAAACTTGTTATTAAATCAAAGCATATCAGAGTAAGCTTGAATATATATCAAGTAAATTTATGTCTTTAATTTGGTTTCTATCTCAGTGGCTGACATAATTGGAAGAAGAATAGTTTTTGATGGGGGAATAAACACTACTACAAAAATATTATTTTACATCGCCATATTTACATCGGTTCTAGAAGAACCGATGTAAATCATAAACGCGGTGGCAAACTTGTAAATAAGTAAAAAAAACAAACAGATTTACATCGGTTCGGAGGAGAAACGATGTAAAAATGAAATCTGAGAGTTATTCTACATCGGTTTTCTTTATAACCGATGTAGAAATGAACCCTAATTTTCTTCCCCTCCAAGACTCATCATCAACGTTCCCAGCCGCCAACAATCACCCAAACTCTTCCCACTCTGTCAGCCTCCAACCACACCCAAACTCTTCCGATATTCATGTTCGCCTCCAATAGAGACCACCGCGTGGAGGGAGGGGAACAAATGGACCAAATGATTTGGTCTCTCCCGCTTCGAAGAAGCCATCCCCGTCCTCGAACGCGCCATACAAGTCCCCGACGCTGCATCTAGGTATTGTTCTTGTTGTAATTCCATAATTTAGGGTCTGAATCGGTGCTGTGTTTTATAGGTGCTTGGCGGAGGCGAATGTGCAAGCGATGCAGTTTGATAAAGCGGAGGAGCTCTATAAGAAGACTTTGGAGATTCATCACGCGCAGCGAGCTTGCTTCGGTTGAGGAAGCTGCGGATAGGAGGCTCATGGCTCTGTAAGAAGACTTCACCAAATGATTTGGTTTCTGCCGTCAAGCCTTTCAAAACCGTTGCCATCAGCGACCTCGCCACCGCTCTCGTCCAGGCCGACGTTCCCGTCATTCGCCTCGCCGCCGGCAAGCTCGATTTTGACACCCCTGCTCCCATAGCCGAGGTTTTCCCTCTGCATTCCCCCCTTTTCCTTCTTAACTCTCTGTTGTTTTCTTTGATCGTCAAATTGCCTCTCTATAGGCTGGGATTAAATCAATTTGCGAAGGTTACACTAGGTATACACACAATGCCGGAACCAGGGAATTGTGCCAAGCCATTTGTAGGAAGCTCAAAGGTTTGTTTCAATTTGATTCTGTTGTATTCTTCGTTTGGATGATCATAAGAGATGTTAGTTTTGATTTTTGACTTGGTGTTGCAGAGGAGAATGGAATTACTTATACTCCAGACCAGGTTGTGGTTAGTAATGGAGCTAAACAGAGTCTTGTTCAGGCAGTGCTTGCAGTTTGCTCCCCTGGAGATGAAGTAAGTAAAGTCCTTGAGTTTAGTTTATATTCAAAGGGACTATTTGGGTAAACTTCTTCAAGTACTTCCAGGAGGAAAAAGTAGAAAGAAATATTGAACAAGCTCTTCATAAATTTAAACTAGTTTATACATAATTAAAAATAAGATTTTAGAGAAACTAGTAAGATAAAAATTATAAGGAGCTTTACCGATGCAAGTTTATACTTATAAGGTAAATTATTTAAGGTTGCATGTAGTGGGTAAAGTCTTGAGTAATTGGGCACTTTATCGGGATTCAGGAGCTTTATAATTGTCTCATTTTCTATGTTGCACAGATTTCATACATGAAAGAACAAATTGCCCAAAGATTCCATCATGTACCTGTATTTGCATAAAAAAAATGCATGTGACTAACAAAAATAAATTTAGTTTCATGACTATTGACTGATCTGAGGAAAGGCTGAAGAGTTTTAATTTGTTTAGATTGATGCTAACCAACACCTTCATGCTTTTTTAAAATATTTATGAAGGCATTTATTTTCTGACATAGCACGTATGTTTTGGAGAAAAGTCTTATTGGAAATGCTAGTGGTTGTTATTTTTTGTAGTTAATATGATAAAATATAGCTAATTTTGATAGCTGGAATTTTTTGCACCCTTCCTTCCCTCCTACAATCCTGTGATTTTATTATGGATCCCACTGACTTTTTTATGAGATAATATGATTTAGTAGTACTAGTTAGTGACTAAATCATTTTTCTCCTCTTGCTCTGCACATCATGTTGCTCCTTTTGCTTCTAGTTTGCAATCTCTTGTTTGTAAACTTCTTTCTCCAGCCCTATGTGCTATTACTTTATCTTGTTTATTACATTGAAAATAAATCATGGTCAAAATAAGTTTGTTTGTTTTATATTAATGGTTTTAGGTGTTCCCATACATGAATCCATTGTGATATGTGACACGAATATGGATAATGCAACTTATCAGCCATATATATATATTTTTAGCTTCTTGCAGAGAAAGGTGAACTTCCCATAAGATTTGGTTCAGCAACTCTTGGAATACTTCTTTTGCAGGTTTTTGTCTTACACTCTTGCTTGGTTATAGTCAAATTTCCATGTTATTTTTTATCACAAAAAAAAATGTGAATTTTAGAACTCATTTTGTATGAGTTTACCTGTTTATATCTTCTGATATACTATAGTAGATTGATAAATAAGATGTCAGTGAAGTAAAGCTTTGACATTATTATCTTTGTTCCTTTTCTGCTTGCTATTCCAGGACTTAGCCGTTGTCCCTCTTTTAGTCATACTTCCCATACTAGAGAGCCAGGTGAGATGTAAACTATAAGTAATATTCTCACCCTTGCTATTTTTAATTTAACATATTACCTTTCTTGTTGATTCTTTATAAACTGATGGAGTTAACAGTTTGAGATTTATTTGTATTATTTATTGCGCTTTGAATTATGGTTAACATTGTTCTGGTCATCAATTATTGTGTGGCCCACCTACCACTTTGACATACATGCGAAATTGCATTTTTGTTTGATGATATTTAAAGTATTGAGAAATGCTAGAAATACATCCTCTGACGCTCTCTTTTGAACATGCTTTCTTTAATGGTTGGAATTTATCGGAAAACACAAAAATCTGGTGCATCCCATACCCCCTATTTAATGACTCTTTTGATTTTGTAATTTTAAATAAATTATAACCAATAAGAGAAAGTGTATTAAGAAGAGCATGTTAGAGAGTTTGATGATATTTAAAGTATTTGTAATTGTTAGACTTATAATTGTGGAAAAGATTAAAATAGCACCACTACTAAAATTACCATCGTTATTTGTGGCAAATTTTGTGCAATAGCTTCCATCTTCCAAAAATAAGCATTATTTTTTTTTTAAAAAAAATTGCAATTTACATCGGTTCTCTTGAGAACCGATGTAGATTTATGCTTAAATCTACATCGGTTCTCTGTAGAACCGATGTAAATTTAAGCATAAATCTACATCGGTTTTTCAGAACCGATGTAAAAATGTATACATTTTTTACGTCACTCTATTCTACATCGGTTTTAGAACCGATGTAGATGACTTTAGGAAACCGATGTAAAATGTGTATCTTGTAGTAGTGAAAATGACTTTGGTCAAGGGTTTAAGGAGAGGTTGATTTTGATTTTAAAAGCTCAATGAAATGAAATTGTTAAGGTGTGATGTTAGCTGGAGCTTGAATATATGTGGATTTATGTGTATATAATATTTATTTAAATATAATATTTATTTATATATATAATTTATTATAAATTTTAATTATATATAATTAATATATTTATGCAAATATTAAAATACTAGCTTTTTTTCTCGATTTAGTAAGGTGAAACATCAATAGAAATTTCCATGAAAGTATGTCATTATATTAATTGAATGAAAAAAAATGCAAATATAAGTATGAATAAACATTATTTATAGAGTTTATTTGAGAGGTAGTTGATAACCAACAAACATTCCCAACAAACTGATCAGAAGTAACAATTTTAATTAACTAATACAATTGCCCAGCTAATTAACATTAACATAATACAATCAACTCTTTCAACTCTTTCATATACGTTTACATAATATTGCAAGTATATATTTTAATGTGCTTTTAAACATTTTCTGTGAAGAGAGTAATTGGGTACGATCCTACTTAATTTGCTGTATTTTGTCAAACGATACAAAGGTGTATAGGCAATAATGCATTGACTTTTATGTAAAGCATTAAATGCAATTTAATGAATGAAAACAGTACGCAATGGGGAGTAGATATACTATTTTTATTAATTAAATTTTCTTAAGAACTGTAAAACTATAAAAGATTCATTAAATAAAATATAAATTTCACTCATTTTTATGATTTTTATAATAAATAAAATAAAAGATATGAAAAAAGTATTTAAAAATTGTCTTTAACATTTCTCCGAACCAGCCATATGGATAAGCGAAGAGAGACAAGGAAAATAATATTTTACTGTAATGTTTTTAGCAAGTGTTATATTTTTATTGTCGTGTCCAACGCCCCAAAAGTTAACAAAAATTCAATAACCAAATCCTTCAACAAGTAAACACACCACACCAACACACATCTAACATGTTCACACGGAGAACGAAATCGAAATCCAACTTGTTAAATGAAATTTTCATTTCAAGTTTTATAAGTAAATGAAAATATATATATATATAGGAGTTACTAGAGTTAGAACTTTTTTTTATTACTAAAATTGATTTAATAGTAATAATTAGAATAATATATATGATATTTTTAAAATTTAAATTTTATTATCATCATTGTAAATTTTTATTGATAAAAAATATAATGAAAAGAAAAGCATCATTAACATGAATGACTCATTACTCTAATAAATATTTTACTAATAATATATATATATATATATATATATATATATATATATATATATAGGAGTTATAATTACACTGGTATAACTTTTACTAAGTATTACACAATTCAATAACTTTATATTAATTGTGAATTTTATAAATTCAACCGTTAGATTGAAAATTTATATCATTTAAATCATATATAAAACTTTATATTAATCTAAGATGATTTGATATCATTTAAATCATATATAAAGCTTTATAAAACAAAATTGACGTAATATATTCATTTCAAAATATACTAAAATATGAACATTTTGATTACTTTCAAGTTATTGTTCAATTTTAACAAAATTTGATGTACACGTATATAGTGATATAAAATTTCAATCTAATGGTTGGATTTATAAAATTTACAATTAATATAAAATTATTAAGCAGTGTAATACTTGGTAAAAATTACATCGATATAATTATAACCCCTCATATATATATATATATATATATATATATATGGAATAGTTTTGTAATAGACATTTTTTAATCTCATTCTATCTCCATAATTACTAAAAGTCACTCATACTTTCCTTCAACTTCAAATATATTTTTCAAAAGACATCAATAATAATAAGAAGAAGAATTAATGATTAAACATTGACTATAAAAGACTTTTAAATTGTCAATCAATCATTGCTAGTATGATATTTTTTAGTTATTTATTATAAAAATTAATCAACTTATCATACACTTTCTATGTATAATCTATTTTTTTTTATAAAAAAACACACAAAATTCAATAAACTAATATAGTAGTTGAACATTTTATGGTGATACATTTTGAGAATAATTTATATAATAAAAAGGTAGTGTTTAATTTTTATTATATATAAAAATTCATTAAATTAACAATTATCACAATACTACAAATGAGGTTGTGTAATGTGGTAAAACAAGAGAGGGAGAGAGCAATGGGCATTGGATGATCCGCGATCCATGATCCATGATCCATGATCCTACATGATATAGGTTGAAATTGAATTGGTAGGTCTCTTAAATGAAGTCAAGGGTGAAATGAGTATCCGAAAATCCAAGAAGAGGTTACAGAAATCTACCTCCAACTTTGTCCCTTAGCAGCAGACCCATCATATGGCACCACGTGTTTCTCGAGATGCGAATCTCTCCCTCCATTAAAACCCCCAAAATCCACCCCCATACCCTCCATTAACTATTAACCCCCTCAATTATCAATCAACCCACCCTCTCTCTCCCCCAAGCCCTGAGCCCTCATAAATATCAAAACACCCACAACACACCAACACCAACACCAACACCAACACCAACACCATGCTTCAAGACTCGGTCTCAGCCACCCCCACATTCTTGGCCACCCTCTACAGCTGGTTCACCCCCACAGTCTTCTTCCTCCTCCTCCAACTAGTCATTGGAACCATCTTCATCATCTCAAACCTTGCCAACTCCCACAAACGCCATCACCCACAACACCCTCATCATCATCATCATCATCATCATCATCATAATGACCTTCCTAGATCCCCTTCCATCTTGCAAAGACTCAAATCCATCAACTTCTACCCTTCTCCCCACACACCCCTAAACCCTTACAACACCACCCATTTCCCCCAATCCCATCAAAATGAAAACTTTCAACTCCCCAGATCCCCCTCCCTCCTCCAAAGACTCAAGTCCATCAACCTCTACACCTACTTCCCCACCGAACCCCCCACAAACAAACTCCCCCCGCACGTGCCCGACCACAACCCGCACGTGCCCCAACAACATCAACCCCCCCAAACCGACGCCGACGACGACGACGACGACGACAAAGAAGAGGACGATGTCTACGTGGTCGACGACCGCAATTACGATTATGCCCCCGAGCAAGAACAGGGTTCGGGTTCTTCGCTGGACGAGATTTACAGCAAGCTGCAGCAGGGGCAAGAGGGTCATTTCTCCCGGACCCACTCCGACACCAAGCCGGCGTCCGGCGAGGTTCCGGTGAAGCTGCCGCGGAAGATGAAGAAGTCCGCCAGCAGCAAGTCCGCGTTCTCGCACTTCAAGGAGGAGGACATCGTCGAGACTCGCCGTCCGGCCACCGTGAGAGAGACCGGCGCCGCCGTCGACGACCACGAGGTCGACGCCAAGGCCGACGACTTCATCAACAGGTTCAAGCAGCAGCTCAAACTCCAGAGGCTCGATTCCATCATGAGGTACAAGGAAATGATAGGGAGAGGATCACCCAAGTAACCAATTAGTAATTAATTAACATTATAATAATTTTGTTACATCTTAGTGTAATTTTTTTTTTGTTAATTTTTAATTAGGCTTAAGTTGTAAAATGAATGTTTTGTTTATTTGTTGTTGAATTGGTTGTGTGAAGTGGGGTGCTGAGAGTGAGAGTGTGGGTGGGTGGTTCATTTTCAGCCTCTGCTTTGTGGATGTTGGAAGTAGTGCTTGTAAGTTTTTGTTGCTTTATGTTCATGTTCATGATGATGACTCCTTATTGTTTCCATTTCTATAGTATAACATTATTTATTCTTGTTCCGCTAGATTTAGGTATTGTGTATTGGGGAGGGACATACATGGTTCGCCTCTTTGACTTGCTTCTATAATTTATTCTAAATCTAACATGTCCATGCATGTGCAAATTATTGCCTTCTTTGCCTTTACATTCAATTTCTGTGTATTATTCACGTCTATAAGACTATAACATAACCAACTATTTATGAGCTTTGTGTTTTCACATGTAATACGCATCTACAAGTTAAGAAATACATAACCAAACATACACTATCAAATGATTCAACACCATCCACGGTATGGGTTCTTCTGGCTTCAACTTACGCTAGTGTTGTATTCAAAACTTGGTTACATGATACATAGTTTCCTTAAATATTTAGAAGGGAAATTTTGTCATTTACAACAACGGTAATCAAATAAGTTATCTATTTTGTTTCTTAAAGTGAGGTCATTCATGTTATCTCAATTTTAAACAATTTATTTACTTTTACTTCAATTACTAGTTTTTATCTAGAAATTGTTTAACTCATAAATATATTTCTTTTTTCTTCGATATTTCATATCCTCTTACTTTGTTAACACAAATTCTAAGCAACTCTCAAGGAAAAGTTGTTTACATAAACAACTTTCTTTAATTTAAGTAACTTAAAGTCACATGCAATATATGAAAATAATATTTTATTATTAAGTAACTCTCATTTTCTATTTTTTCTTTTATTTGAACATGATTATTTTCAATAGAATGTACATGTGGTATACAGCAAAAAAAAAAAATTCAAAGCCCAATTTTGCATTTTGATTTCATTATTAAACTTATTTTTTGAATAAACATTTAAATATAAAATTATAATAGTACATAATCAATTTTAAAATTAGTCGGGGAAAGAGACATTTTGGCCAAGGCCACTTGAGCTATGTTTAGATAAAATTGAGAGTGTTTTTAGAAATTTTAATGTACATTTACAAATAAAGAAGGAAGAACTTAAAATAAAAGTAATAATTTTTTAAATTTTTTTTTATCTTTTCTATTGTTGACATCTAAACAAACTCAAGAGACCATGCGATCTTGTAGTTTCAAATTTCACTGACTGTGCCTGAAAATAAGTTCTTGTTATGTTTCGCGTGAACCTATCCCAATGATTTGGATAAGGGTCAGAGTAGAAAGAAAAATAGGAAAAGGGACCTTCAAAGTTCAAACAATGATTCAGACAAGGAAAAGCAGAAAATTTTTATATAATCTCTTAATTGTCATTATATTATTTTTAATTAAATATATCTCTATATATTCAATACGATCGAATGTATTTTGTGAAAGTATTTTTAAGAATCGTTTTAACATGTTGCTTCTAATATATTCATCTTTATTGTCTAAAATATATTTTTTATTTTGATCTTTAAATATATATGAGTAAAAAATAAAAATATAATATAATAGTAAAAAGTGGAAAAAATAATATTATTCTGTATATTGTCATGGATATATTTTTGGAAATTTTTTATTAGTTAAAATAAAAAGTAAAAAGTTGAAGTTTAAAAAGTGTTTAGAAGAGAGAGAGGAAAAAAGGGAGTGACAGTTGGGATGCAGAGTATTTAATGGAGAGTTGCGCGGTGAGAACGTGCCTATATTTCGGGGTTAATGTTGTTTATCACGTGCCTTACTTTCTAGTTTTTTCCCGCCAAAATTGTCTATTGACTTTTCAGTGTTACCAAGACTATTTTAGTTGAAGAGGTCATAAAATGACTTCATTTTTATTTTAAAATGGCTTAAATAATTACTCAATGTAAAATTAATATATTTTATTTTATTTTCTGAAAAAAATATATTTTATTTTCTACAATTTGGAATAAATATATTTAATCTACCAAAATAATTAAGATCATAATTAATATATAAATTAATGTGATTATTTTTTATATAATTTTGTATGGGTATGTTAAGAGTTTAAATATATTATTCAAATATTAATTAATTTTATGATATTAATTATATATTCTACTTTATTAATAACACTCTTTATATTTAAAAGAAAATAGAGAATTTATCCGCAAAATATTTTTTAAAAATAATATGCAAGATACACTAAATTTTGTTTTATACATAAAACAAAAATTTGTATACGAACTAAGGAAATAATGTGTTTTTTTTTTCAAAATAATAGCAAAATTTAAAATAGAAAAAAAATAGCAACAGAAATCACAAAATTTATAAAAACAAATTTACATGAAAAATCTACAACAAAAATTGGAAGGTTTAAGTTAGATTGTACAATTCTTCCTATAAAATAACGAAATAAAAGGCATATAAAAAATGAGTTTTTTGTTTGGTAAAAATATAAAAAATGAGTTTGAAATATGTAGAAGAAAATATATTATAAAAATATTTAATTAATGGAATATATAATGTGAAATAAATATTATTAATATTTAAAAATAGTGATAGGTATTTTGATTTTATCAAAAGTAAAAAACTTAATTAGTTAACAAAAAGAAAAAAAAGTAAACACTTACGGTGTAGTATTGACACAAAATTATCCATATAAAAGTAGTAGTAACAAATAACAAATGAAAATGAGTGGAGATTAATTTCAATTAAAATGTTATTTTTATTTTTATCCAATAATAATAAATATTTTTACAATCTTCAATAATAATGATTAAGAAATTAAAATTAAAAATATTATAATTTATTTTTACTGAAATTAACTTATAAATAATATATATATATATATATATATATATATATATATATATTCCTAGAGAAAAATCGAAAGATTTAGGTGATGTTTGGTATTAAAATTTTACTTTTTCATAAACTTATTTTAAAAATAACATTCTTAAAAACATTGTTTCGTGCAAATGATTTTTGTATAAACTTTCACTAAATTATTTCTATAAAAAGGTAAGAAACTAACTTTCTACAGTAAAAATAGAGTTTTAACGTAGTAAGAACATTATGTTACATTTATTTTACTTATTTAATATAGTAAAAATATTGTATTATCAAGTAATATTTAAAAATATTCTGAAAAATATTTATGAACAACTAAATATATTTTTATGGTTCCTAGAAATCATGATCATTGGGAATCATAATTTTCAAGATTTATGATTCTCATACACGAAAAAAAATTATTCTATACCAAATGCTCCACATTGTAATCATGTAATCATCTAAGAAAATAATTATATAAAAAAAAATATTTATAGAGTTTCATGCTCGAGATTAATAGTTTAATTTCAAAATATTAAAAAAAATTACTAATAAAAGATGAACAATTTCTGCAATTAAAATTTACAAATCAATCAAAGTTAATTCATCATGTTTATGACACCTATAAACCCCACTACATCTTAAAGGTAATACAAATAAGCAATGAACAAAATCATTACTTATTTAAAACCTCATATACATATATGATATTTCTATTTTCAAATAATAAGATGTATTTGCCCATTATGAATTACCTCCTTAATTTTAGATAATTTTAACAAAAGCTAATATATATATTTGGTTTTTTAGAAGATCTATCCTGGTCGTTAACTATTTATGTATTTATTGAAAGAATAAGTGATTATATTAGAAGACCATGTGACATCATATCAACATATGATAGTCATATTTTTTTATATAAATTTTTAAAATAAATGTTATTTATTTAATTTTAAATAAATATTAAGATAAAAAATAATAAATTTAGATTTTTTAGGGCTAAAAATTAAAGAAAAAATTTCACATTAGATAAAAACTAAAATATACTTATTTTACAAGACCAAAAAAAATGAATCCAAATTTTAGATGATAAAAATAAATAATTTATTTTAAGGAACTAAAATTGAAATTCATTTATTTTATATAGATTAAGACTTTATTTAGATAAGTTTCTCTATAAATACTTTTAAAAATAGAAATAAAAAATAAAATAATTTCTTTAATAAATTAAAATTAACTTATGCTTTGAAAAAGTTAACAAGAGAGAACTCTATATATTAGTTTAATTTTAACTTAGAAAAACTTATTTCATTTTTCTTTCCTATTTTTGTTGATTCCAAATATTTAGAAGTTAGTTGACAAACTAATTTCAAATAGACTTAGATAATGCATGCTAATGGTGTGGTGGGTTTATATCCAAGTGTTATATTTTTAATAATATTATTGGACTTTCCTAGTGTAAATAATAAAACTTGAGAAACCAAAATAAATTACATTTTGGTCACCATGTCAACTATTATTGTTCGATAGAGTCAAGTCATTTAAATTGCTCATTACATATTGTAGGAGATCTTTAAAGTTGAAAATGAATAATGATGCATAAATTGTTTAAGTTGTTAAGCTGTTTAAAGTTGATAAATTGCTTTATTTAAGTTGTGAAAGTTGTTATTATACTTTTAAGTTGTAAAGTTTATTTGTTGATAAGATTCTGCATGTTGTTTGAAGTTGATTGCTTCTTATATTTGATGATATGACTTTTTTTTACAAGTTTACCCTTACGTTTTCCTATATTGAATTTTTACGATCATATTTAATATGAGTAAAAATTAAGATTAGGTTGAAGGACGTGTTTTGTGATTCGCATGTCAAAATAGAAATATCATATTTGTTTTGTTGAGTAATATTATAATTTTATATTTTTAATACTTATTTTATTTGATGACTATATATATAGGGTTTATTATGATCTTATAAGAGAATTTATATTTTTAAATTAAAATTTATAAGAAATGTATCATATACATATAATTATTATATGAATATATAGGTACAGTTTGCATAACAACTCTAGACTAATAGATATTTATATTTTCCGTTATATTATAATTATACCATGTCTAGTATAGTAACGTGTCAGATCTTTGGATGTCACTCCTTCTCTAGTGGCATTTACGAGTTCTTGAGACACATTGGTTTGCCTAGCCACATTTTCGAGTAATACAAGGGGTGATGTTGCCCCCCTGGTCACAGCAACTACATTATGTGAGTTAGGATTTTCGTGTTCTACATCTCCTCGATTGTAAAGGGGCCTTCCCAATTATAATACCACTTTCCTAAACGTCGAGATTTCTGATCCATGGGAAGGATCACTTTTAACACTAAGTCCCCAACTCGAAAATGACGTGCTTTGACTTTCTTATTATATGTTTTCTCGATTCTTTCCTTTTGTTGAACCATATTTTGTAATGCCAACAACCTTTCGTCCTCCAAAGATATTAATTCGTCATACATTAAATTCCAATAATCCTCGATGGACAAATCGTTCTGTTTCTGTATATGAATTGATTGTAAATTAATATCTATAGGAAGAATAGCCTCATGCCCATACACCAGTTTATATGGAGTAGTCTTTGTGGCATCTCTAGGAGAATTTCTATAAGCCCATAAAATTTGAACAAGTGTTTCGTGCCAATTTCGAGGCTTGCTCGAGATATGCTTCTTAATCAAACTGATAATAAGTTTGTTAGCAGCCTCTACTTGTCCATTTGCTTGTGCATAGTATGGTGTCGAAGTTATCAACTTAATTCCCCGTGATTCAGCATATTGAGCAACCTTTTGACCTGTAAATATTGTGCCTTGATCAGTGGTAATTGTTTGGGGAATTCCAAACCTTGTTATAATATGATCTTCGACAAAATCAATTATGTCTTTTTGCTCAACCTCCTTCAAAGGAATTGCCTCAACCCATTTTGTGAAATAATTTATGGCAACCAATATATATTTATGATTTTTTGAAGAGGGTGGATGAATTTGCCCTATTATATCAATTGTCCAGCCTCGAAATGGCCAAGGTTTAATAATCGAATGTAACTCGCTTGCTGGTACCCTTTGTATTTGTCCATGCCTTTGACATTCCTCACAGCTTTTTGCGAATTTGATGAAATCTTTAATCATGGTTGGCCAATAGAAACCTTTTCTCGACAAGGTCCACTTCATCTTTTCACCTGCTTGATGTGCTCCACAGATACCTTCATGTACTTCTACCATAGCTATATAACTTTCATGGCTCCCGAGGCATTTGAACAGAACTATGTCGAAACCTCTTTTGTATAATTCATTATTTAGCAAGACATAATTGAGGGCTTGGAGTTTAATTTTTCTTTCGACTTTGAAATTTGGATTTTGCAAATACTCAACCAATTTTTTTCTCCAATCTTGTTGCTGACTCGATGAGATGACACTTAAACTCTCTAGATGACATAATTCATTTTCTGTATGAATTAGGAATTCGAGGCATCCCTTACTCACTTTGTAACCTGATGCTACCTGAGCCAACTCATTTGCAATTGTATTTGCGTGTCGAGAAACATGTTGTAATTCAACTTCATCAAATATATTTAGTAACTGAACAGCTCGAGTTTTGAATTCAATTAATTTTTCATTCAAACATTTATATTCCTGAGTTAGCTGTTTAATGACGAGTTGTGAATCTTCTCGAATTACCACATTTTTAGCACCAAACTCTTTAAGGATCTCGAGTCCAGTAATGAGCGCTTGATATTCGGTTTCATTATTCGAGTATCCTCTGTTCGTTTTTTATGACAACTTAGTTGGAATTCCTTCAGGAGAAATGATTAGCAAACCTATCCCGGTGCCTAGTTCATGTTTCGAGCCATCGAAAAATAATTTCCAAGGTTTGTTGGTTAAGTGATTGATTTCTTTAGTTAATTCTGAATGATCTGCGAGAAAATCTGCAATTACTTGACCCTTTGTTGCTTTTAAAGGCTCGAAAGTTAATGAATACTCAGTTAACGCGAGTGCCCATTTGCCAATTTGAGAATGTAAGACAGGTTTACACAACATATACTTAATAACATTACTTCGACAAAATATTACAACATCACAAGGCCTAAGATAATACTTCAACTTTGTACAAGTAACATAAAGACTTAAACATAATTTCTCTAAAGGAGTATATCTATTATCAGCTCCTACTAACATTCGACTTAAATAATATATGACTCTTTCGATGCAATTATCATCATCTTGCGCCAGCATGCCCACAACAGTCGAATCCCTAGCCGAAATGTACAACTTCAGTTGTTTTCCTTTAGAGGGTGGTGCAAGCACTGGAGGATGAACCAAATAAGCTTTGATTTCATCGAATGCTTTCTGGTGCTTTTCATCCCATCGAAATTCTTCCTCCTTTTTCAAGCGCAATAGAGGAGAAAACACTTTAGTTTTGCCAGATAAATTCGATATGAATCTTCTCAGAAAATTTACTTTACCTAAGAGAGATTGAAATTCTTTCTTGTTCGATGGAGGTCTAGTTTCCATGATAGCTTTAGTCTTGTTTCTATCCACTTCGATCCCCTTCTAGTGTATGACAAATCCCAGAAACTCTCATGCTGTAACACCAAAAGCACATTTTGGTGGATTCAGTTTTAGACCATGTTTCCTCATTCTCTCGAAAGATAATTTTAAATGGCATAAGTGCTCCTCTTTTCATTTTGACCCAA
The DNA here is from genome assembly GCF_000230855.2 of Cajanus cajan. Taxonomy (NCBI): domain Eukaryota; kingdom Viridiplantae; phylum Streptophyta; class Magnoliopsida; order Fabales; family Fabaceae; genus Cajanus; species Cajanus cajan. The sequence goes on from NC_138525.1 coordinate 48,962,859, forward strand.
CAATTATATCGTCAATATAAACTTGTACAAACTTACCAATTAAATCATGGAATATTAAATTCATCGCCCTCTGATAAGTAGCACCTGCGTTTTTCAGGCCAAATGGCATCATCACCCATTCATACACGCCTAAAGCACCTGGACATCGAAAAGCAGTTTTCGATACGTCATTAGCTGCAATATAAATTTGGTTATATCCAGAATAACCATCAAGTAAACTCATAATTTCATTACCTGCAGCATCATCTATCATAGTGTCAGCAATAGGCATAGGATACTCATCCTTGGGGGTAGCTGTGTTGAGATATCAAAAATCAATGCATACCCTGAGTTTTCCATTCTTTTTTATAACAGGCACGATATTCGATATCCACTCAGCATATCTTGCGGTTCTGATGAACTTAGCTTTCAATAACCTCTCGGTTTCTTTTTTTATCCTTTCGATTACTTTAGGAGCGAACCTTCGAGGGCTTTGCTTGACAAGTTTCTTTCCGGGAATCATGGGTAACCTATGTTCTACCAATCCTCGATCTAATCCCGACATTTCATCATAATCCCATGCAAAGCAGTCTTTATATTCATGCAATACTCGAATTAATTCCTCTTTCAGTTCTCCTTGCAAGAGTTTGCTAACGTAAGTAACCTTTCTATTTTCGACAGTTCCCAAATTAATTTCTTCGAGTGGGTCCTGAGATTCTAACTTATGTTCTTCATTGGTTTCCCTTTTGAATCCCAATGGCGAATCATCGAATATACAATCTAACTTAAGCTCTGACTCTTGCTCTTTATCTTCTTTCGAAGTCTCGACCTCTTGGGCCATTGTACCTTCTGTTTTTCGATTTTCTTCTTTCTTTTCGACCTTGCAGTCCATTCGATCTTTCTTTGTTTTTTGTTTTTCTTCGGCCAAAGTGGTCGTGCTACTTTCATCAACTTTAGATTCGTTCGACATTGCCTCCTTGTCTCGACATCCCTCGGCCATGTTGGCCGTTCGATCGGCCATGTAGGCCGACATTCGAGCTAAAAAGCTCGAATAAGGATCTTGATCCTTCATTCCTCTACTGGAGCCGAATCTTTCTCGGCTCGAATCACAAAACCTCTCTTCACATCCCAACAAAATATTTTCTTAACACCCTCTTCTTCATCCATAACACTAGCATTGTGGGCATCGAAAGGCCTTGTTTTCGTAAATGTTGTTAATTGTTGATCTGCGAAGTACATGCCTACCTCATATTCTTTCTGATCCGCATCGAGCACTTCCAAACCTTCATCATCATTCTAAAAGAAAATCTTTTGATGAACAATTGAAGGGACAACTCCTACCCCATGAATCCATTCACGTCCTAGCAAGACATTAAAATTTGCCTTCGATGGGGTTACTATGAACATAGTAGTTCTTTTCACGCTTCCGATCTGAACATCAAGCAGAATCATGCTCTCAGGGTGTGATGACTTTCCTACGTAATCTGAGATAAGTATGTTATGAGGTTTTAAATCAGTTGTAGACTTCCCAAACCTTTTCAGCATAGTCTTTAGAAGTATGTTCACAACTGCTCCTCCATCAACCAAAACCTTATTTACCTCATGCCCATCGATCATCAAGGTTAGCAACAAAGGCTTAAGGTGACCCTTTATCTCTTCAGTGGGAGAATCAAACACAACTGAGTTAAATTTGGGGATAACCCTCGAGATTTGATTGACCCAAACAATCTTAGACTCATAGTTGGGATCATCGAAAAAATCTTCTTGATGGATATCCTCCTGCTCATTAACAGATTCCATAGCTCCAGCATACTCAGAAGGTAGAATTGACACTATCCCACAAATATCCTCCAGAGAGTCATCGAAGCCACTCTGGAAACAATCAGTTATCAGATCCTCATCATCTTCCATGAATTCTCGAGATGACTCACCCTTTTGTGGTACTGGGATCGAAAAACGGTTCCCTCTGAAACCTTCAAATGTAGCTTTCCTCATTCTTTGTTGCCTTCTCCACTAGGTTTTGGTCAGATTATTAAAGGGCTATCGAAAACCACGCCCATAACTTCTAGCCGAGAATTTGCCAGGTCTTGAAGACACATTCGAAAACTTTTCAGGAATTCCTTGGAACCTAGGCCCAACATAATTCATTACTTGTTTTCCTCGACCCATTCCAATCATTTGTCTTGGTGGGGCATTCCATTTACCCACTGGGACATTGGCACTCGGCACAAAACTATTGCCAAATTTTGATGAGTTGTGCATTTCCATCTTACCTATAGGAGCATTATACTGAGGCATATGTACCTGCCTCATGGTTAACCCAGCATTCGACCCAATGTTAGGCTTAGTCTTCTCTCGAAGTTTCTCAGCCTTGTAGCTCCTTATGATCTCTGATTCTTCGAAAGCCTTAGCAGCAGCCCTGTCGAAAACAACACTACATCGAGGACATAGCATGACTTCTCTATCAGCTTCTTTTTTCTTAGATAAAAACTCAACCAGGCTATCTCCCTCTTTTGGATAGATAGGCTCTTCTTCCTTAGCAAAATCATCCATCAACTCCTCGAGTTTCTCATCAGAAATAGGCTCAATATTCTCATCATCCTCGACGTTCACTTCGACCATATTGATTCCCATCGAAACTGGCTCTACATATCTAGTATGAGCTGCAAATGGGCCAGTGTCCACCTTCATATCTTTCTCCTCGAAGGCTAGGCGACCATCAGTGATCGCTTTCTCGATCATATCCCTGAAACGCACACAGTTATTAGTCCAATGACTATACATATTATGATATTTACAAAATTTCTTCCCTTTTCTTTGCTTGAATGGCAGAATTTTATGGTTTTTTGGGAGTGTAATTTGCTTATCTTTTAATAAAATATCGAATATCTTATCTGCCTTAGCCACATCGAAACTATATTTCTTAGTTGAACTCCCTTCCATATTATCTCTCGGTTTTAACATTTGACATTGGTAAGTAGGACCAGGACGTAATTCTGCTATGTTAACCTCAAAATCCTTACTCGATATTTCACAATTAGCATCTTCAATCATCTCCGAGTTCTCTAAATAGGCCACCTTTTCTTTTCGAACAAACCTATCAAATTTCCTCAATCTTTCCTTTTCTAACTGAGCCATATCCCTTAACTTTTCATTCACTAATTTCTTAGGAATCGAGAAGTCTAACCCTGTTGCAGCAATTTTAACCAATTCATGTTCAGGTACATTAGTATAACATCGAGATTTTAGCTGTCAGAACCTATTCAAATAGTCGTCTAAGGTTTCATGGCTTTGTCTTTTAACATTCATTAGATCAACTATACTAACTTTTGTTTCTCCTCGAAAGAAGTGTTCATGGAAATTACCTTCTAACTGAGCCCAAGTAGTTATCGAATTAGGAGACAATGTTGTAAACCATGTAAAGGCATGTTTAGTTAACGAATTCGGGAAATATTTCATTTTTAAATATTCGTTGTTTGCTAAATCCCCACATTCGACCACATATCTAGCTATATGTTCGACCATAGACTCATTTAACTCTCCCGCAAATTTTGAAAATTTCGGGACTTTTGCCCCCCTAGGCAGTTCTACCTGAGTTACGTAATCTGGAAAGGTTGACACAAAATAGGGACGTTCATTTCGACCTACCTCAAAACCATGCCTGTTTAGTATCCTTTCTACAACTTGATCTAGATTGTCCTCAGGTTCCTATGAGGTCGACCTACGTTTTGTGAAAACACTACATTTCCCCCAAGATTTTCCATATCGTTCAAATTCGCACTCATGGCTCTCAAAGGTGGAACATCTCCTAATTTGTCTCCTATTTTGTTTATCAAGTCATACAAAGGAGTCATTATGTTATGCATTTGAGTTAACAACAAATTGACCATGTCATGATTATTATGATCCATCTGTTGTCGAAGAACCATCATGGCTTGATTGCTAATACTTGTGGGCACATAACTACCCTGTCGAACCAAATCCCCTTCGTGACTAGTTCCTACGTGTTGGTACGAGTCTTGCATGACAAAACCCAAACCAATTGGACCAAGATTATAACCCTGTGGGAATACATGCATTTGTGAAGGTGGTCCTAAATAGGGCATTGGCATTTCGACGTATACAAGTTGGGTATTTCGCCAATTCTGTGGCATACTCCAGGGATATTCTCTAGTGGCATTTACGAGTTCTTGAGACACATTGGTTTGCCTAGCCACATTTTCGAGTAAAACAAGGGGTGATGTTGCCCCCTGGTCACAGCAACTACATTATGTGAGTTAGGATTTCCGTGTTCTACATCTCCTTGATTATCATTATTCCTGTTGTTAGAATTATTAGACGTAGACATGGTTCTTCCACTCTTAAGTCTCATACAACATGTATACATAAAACTAGTTCAATTATGTTTGCAATTAAAGACGTCCCACTGGGCGTGCCAATTTTTTTATGGTGGAATTCGTTTAATGGATTCTTTTTATTCGAACTAGCACGACAAATGTTTCAATTTAGGTATATTACGTTTTGAATTTTGAGGAACAAGAGAACATGGAGTAGAGAGATTAATAATTACTTGTTTCCAAATATTCATCAATAATTAACAAGTAATAATTTTCATGCACATAAATACTCAGATGAACAGAATGAATAATACATATATTTGCAATATAGATCATGGTTCACTTGCATAGAATTACAATTGAAATCCTGAAGCATAATTATGCAACTAAACTACGTGATTAACAAAAGGAAACTACACTAATTCTAATCCTAAAAAGAGAAAAGAAAAGTGGCCGAGAAGTAGTCATACCCAAAAATAATTCCTTGCACGAAAGCCATATGCGCAGGCGAAGAGTGCTTGAGAGTTCAGTTCAAGTATGAGTTTTCCGACCTCTGTAAATCCCCATACTCCTCATATTTATAGATCTAGTCAAGAGCAGTTGCCTTCAAGTTGGTGCGTCATGGGGAATAACCGCTATCCACTATGCTTGTATCGTGTTTTAAAGTGTAATTTCTCATAACCGTTCGACCTACGTTCTTTGTTTCTTCGACTAAGCTTTGGTAACTACCTCAATATAATTGTTTAACTGCTCAGAAAATTATGTTTTTTCAACCAATTCTCGAGTTCGTATATTCAAGACCTCTTGATAGGTATCCCTTTGTCTAACTTTCTTTCGAGTAGGTTCACAGGTACTTTCGAGTAATCTAGCTCTTGAGTGATCCTAACATAAATATATCATATACATATAATTATTATATGAATATATAGGTACTTTGCATAACAAATCTAGCTAATAGATATTTATATTTTCCGTTATATTATAATTATACCATGTCTAGTATAGTAACGTGTCAGATCTTTGGATGTCACTCCTTCTCTCTCTGAATAAACCTAATTTTTCTATTTTATGTGTTAAGATGTGGGCTTGACCAGCAAAAATAGGAACCTCTTATCTGTAATCGAAGAAACTATCCCATTTTCTAAAAAGCATTTTGCATCTATTTATTCAAGGGTAACTTTGTCAATTCAAAACACACATAAAGAAACACAAATTAAAAAACCGATTCAACTGGTGCTCATCTAAAATTTGCACCGTTGAATTAATTATTCATAAATGTCAAGGTCATAAAAATTTGGTCAATCATGAAACGCAAACTTCATTCGTACAACTTAAACATTTTATATAACTGACTGGTATGTTATACAAAATGTTCCATGATAAAAATTTGTAGGACAAGAAATTTCCTCATGTTATATTGGACTATTTATAAATTTTTTTTAATATAACTTTTCAATTAATTATTAAAATTAATAAATTTTAATTATATCTATGATTATATTTATACTATTATTTGGTGCTCATTTTTTTTTTTGAATAATTTTATCCTTAAAATTACTTTTTCTTTTTCTATCATTTAAAAAAAAAAAAAACTACCCCTATTATACTATAATTACTCAAATTTTGTTCACACTCTTTTATTATTAGTCTCTCACTTATTCTATTTTTTTTATAAAAAATATAGATACACATAGTATCATTAATATTAGGGGTGACAAAGCGGGCCAGCCCAGCTTGATTTGGCCCGGCCTGATATGGCCCACCAAAAATCGACCGAGCCGTCAATAAAAAAACGGGTTGGAAACGTTGGCCTGCCCCGCCTAAGGACGGGCTGGCAGGGCGGCGGGCCAACCCACATACCACAAAAAAAATTACAAAAAAAAATAAAAATAAAATAAAATTTATGTTCAAATAAAAAAAACTGCTACAAATAAATAAATATAACCATATGAAATTAAAAATGCATACATATGGTACATAATATAAGTTCAACAAAAGCAAATTACAAACTTAGAACAAAATCAAATATAAATTAGCCCACTTACACCAAAATCAAAACCAAATTATAAACTTACAAATTACTAATAATCTAAATTTTTTGATAGTCCACAAAACAAGTCCATTACTTATGCAAGCAACTGAAGCTCAATTATTTATGTGGGTTGACGGGTTGTGACAGGTCAACCTACCATTTGGCCCGACGGGTTAGCGGGTCGAAATCATGGGCCCAACCCGCCAACTTTTGGCAGGCTAACGGGCCGGCCCGCAGGCCACAACTCATTTTGTCATCCCTAATTAATACTCTTGTAACAATTAAAAGTCTTTTATAGTCCCAATGTATTCTAATTATATTATATGCATACACAGTTTTAAATTTTCAAACAAAGAAACTATATACATAGTTATTCAAAATAAAATAGTCATACCTAAAACTTCTAATAAAATATGATTTTAACTTTTTATTCCTTATTTTTCAATACTAACTTTAACTTTTCTAAAGTCTTGAAAATCGCTCATTACATTGCAGGGGATCTTTAAAGTTGAAAATGCATAATAATGCATAAATTGTTGAAGTTGTTAAGCTGTTTAAAGTTGATAAGTTCCTTTATTTAAGTTGTGAAAGTTGTTATTATACTTCTAAGTTGTAAAGCTTATTTGCTGATAAGATTTTGCATGTTGTTTGAAGTTCATTGTTTCTTATATTTGATGATATGACTTTCTTTTTACAAGTTTACCCTTACGTTTCTCTATATTAAACTTTTACGATCATAAAATTAAGATTAGATTGAAGGACGTGTTTTGTGGTTCGCATGTCAAAACAGAAAATCATATTTGTTTTGCTGAGTTGTTCAAATAAATCATGTATATAAAAATACTTAACCAATACTATAATTTTATATTTTCAATACTTATTTTATTTGATGAATATATATATAGGGTTTATTATGATCCTATAAGAGAATTTATATTTTTAAATTAAAATTTATAAGAAATTGTTTATGGTGGAATTCATTTATGGATTCTTTTTATTCGAACTACCACGACAAATGTTTCAATTTAGGTATATTACATTTTGAATTTTGAGGAACAAGAGAACATGGAGTAGAGAGATTAATAATTACTTGTTTCCAAATATTCATCAATAATTAACAAGTAATAATTTTCATGCACATAAATACTCAGATGAACAAAATGAACAATACATATATTTGCAATACAGATCATGGTTCACTTGCATAGAATTACAATTGAAATGCTGAAGCATAATTATGCAACTAAACTACATGATTAACAAAAGGAAACTACACTAATTCTAATCCTAAAAAGAGAAAAGAAAAGTGGTCGAGAAGTAGTCATACCCAAAAACAATTCCTTGCACGAAAGTCACATGCGCAGGCAGAGAGTGTTTGAGAGTTCAGTTCAAGTATGAGTTTTCCGACCTTTATAAATCCCCACACTCCTCATATTTATAGATCCAGTCAAGAGCGGTTGCCTTCAAGTTGGTGCGTCATGGGGAATAACCGTTATCCACTATGCTTGTATCGTGTTTTAAAGTGTAACTTCTCATAACCATTCGACCCACGTTCTTCGTTTCTTCGACTAAGCTTTGGTAATTACCTCAATATAATTGTTTAATTGCTCAGAGAATTATGTTTTTTCAACCAATTCTCGAGTTCGTATATTCAGGGCCTCTTGATAGGTATCCCTTTGTCTAACTTTCTTTCGAGTAGGTTCACCAGGTGCTTTCGAGTAATCTAGCTCTTGAGTGATCCTAACAAATGCCCCCCTAGAAATTTAGCCTCGAGCACACTACTTAGAGGATTGAATTCCTATCCTCGATTTGACCTCGAATTTTGCTTGTTTCTTAGTAGCTGATACAACTTCGATGAAAACCTACTTTTGGTTACCCATTTAATGTGATGACCGTTTTTGATGTGACATTGATGGCTCTGACGGTGCGTGCTTCCGTTTTCCCATAAATCTTATCTGTTTTAGACGTTTTGGCAGCCGTTTATATCATTTGATTTGAAATTTAAATTAATTTACAGGCCCGTTTCATCCCAAGTGTAACGACCCACCCTAGGCCGTCACATCAATAACCAACCAAAATAAAATAAAATAAAATAAAGAAAATAGAGCAAAAGCCAGCTACGCTAGAGTGTAAATATACAATAACATATAAATTATTTCCAAAATATATAATATAATCTTTTATAACAGAGTCATCATCCTCAGTAAAGTTATACAGTAATCCAAAAAGATAATATAATTACAACGTCATGAAAACATCAAAATAAGACACCCTAGGTGCTGGTCAAGCTCTAAACCTAGCCACTTCTCAAAGCAGCTATCCAAAAGACTCCTTGCTATCCCAAAGCCTCATACCTGATCTGCTCCCCCACATAGTGAGATCATCACAGTCCACATCATGGAAATATAAGGGTTAGCACATATAAAACCAATCATAGTACATCATAATAAAATATCATTAAACAGATATTTTTCCACAGTATTTATCCAGACCAACAAGTCATTTTCAAGCTAAATATAGACCAACCCAAAATATAATGTATACACGTCCATGCCAATGTATACATATTTTATGATAATAAAATAATCCATAACCAATGTATACAATCCATACCATATGTATACATATTCCATATCCAAAACAAAGTCACACCACTGTATAATCCATGATGTAACCAACACATCCAAACCAAATGTTGGCCTCAACACCATCCAAACCAAGTGTTGATACGGTGAAACATGTCAGCAACCCATGTCCCACGCCTAACCTCTCATGGAAAATATACAGTTGGATTACGTCGTCACGTAACCCTGGTGGGGCCACCTCATCCATCGGTATGACTCGGCCTAGACCCATACCGGTAACAAATAGAATACTTAGAGGAGTACTTCAGAATCCACCTAACATCTGAAGTGGTTTATCATATAATCTTTGGAAAAGTTCCACATTGGAATCCTCACCATGGGATTCCCAAATTTCATATTTTTCCAAAGATTATATCCTGATCTCACCAAGAGATCTATCCAATCCATACCATAACCTTACTCCTTTAAGTCCTATTTACTTTTCCAAACCACATACACATAGCATATTCCATAATTAAACATAACCATAACCATGCCAATTTGTCAATATAATAATAATATAAATAATTAAATATCCAAAACAACCATCAATTGATCCAAATTATATTATGTGAAATGAAAATCTCCACATAAAATAGCATATTAAAATTATACTATTCCTATCATGCTCATACACACTAGATTAATTTTATAAGCACTACCCTTACTTGGATAAACCTGAACTGAAACTCGGGCAGAACCTTCTCCTCTTTCTTGCTTAAACAAGAACCGAAACTCGGGCAGAATCTCCACCTCTCTCCTTAAACAAGGATCGAAACTCGGGCAGAATCTCCACCTCTCTCCTTAAAACAAGGATCGAAATTCGGGCAGAATCTCCTTCTCTCCCTCCTCTTTTCTCTCCCCTGGCAGAACCTCCTCTACTGGATTCCTCTTTCTCTCTCCTCTTTTCTTTTCTCCTCCCCTCTCTTTCTTTCTCTCTCTCTCTCCTCTTTCTCTCTCTAGGATTCTCTTCTCTCCAGTTATATTTTTTTTCACCCCCTGCCTCCTATTTATAGGCAACCAGAGTCACCCGGAACGGCCCGTATTGAATTCGGAACGGCCCATTCCGAATCTTTCAAATGTACGCAGTTATATTTTTTTTCACCCCCCTGCCTCCTATTTATAGGCAACCAGAGTCACCCGGAACGACCCGTATTGAATTCGGAACGGCCCGTTTCGAATCTTTCAAATGTACGCAAATTTTTAAACTGGAACGGCCCGTTCCAAAATCGGAACGGCCCGTTCCCAAAAAGCAGAACGACCCGTTCTAAAATCGGAACGGCCGTTCCGAAACTCATCCAGAACGACCCGTTCTCCTTCCGGAACGACCCGTTCTCCCTCCAGAATGGCCCGTTCTCCCAGTTGGAACGGCCCGTTCTAGACCCGTTCCCAACTTAAAATTTAGTGTCTTTTTATTGCTTGGAACGGCCCGTTCCAATTTTGGAACAGCCCGTTCCAAGTTACCCATTTACCCCTCAAACTTTAATAAAATTTGCGAAAATGCCATTAATAGAAATTACAAAAATACCCCCTTTAGAAAAATGAATATTACACCAAGCCCATTAAAACTCTTTTACCCTAAGGTGAAAATCACTTTCACCACTTTCCTTCTTGGCACCCAAGTCTTCTTGCCTTCTCTTGCTCTGTTTCTTGATTCTTTTCTCCGACAACCTTCTTCTTCGTCACCCTTTATTCACGAGCTCTCCATCTCTGTTTGCCATGGCCTCTTCTACTGCATCAACCTCTGCTGCTGTAGCGTCAGTAGTCTCTCCTGCCATGGCCTCTGCATCCTCTCCAACTATGGTCTCTGCATCATCTCCAACTATGGCCTCTACATCATCTCCCACAATGGCCACTACCACCTCTTCTCAGACTGTCCCTTTGTTGATGGCTAATGCCCAAGTTTGTTCTGTCAAAGACGGGGATGACACCTTTGTTCCCATTCCGGGCATGGAAAAGGCAAGCCTCAAGATTTTCCAATCCCAGGTACTTCTTCCTTTCTCTCTTGAGAATGGTAGCATCCATGCCTTCTTAGGACCCTTTGCTGGTCAAAACAAGAAAAAATTTGGTAATACTTTACTGCCTGAGGACTTTTCTACCTTTCCTTTCATTCATTCTGCTGAGATTGATTTATCATTGTTTGGGGATACCACCAAGATCTTTAGGGCTTTTCCTCCTACTAAGGATAGGCACTTAGCATGGTTAACTCGTGTAGAAAATTTGATGCACTCTAAGTGGGTAAAAACTGGCATTTCTGAATTCATTCAATTGGCTAAGTTTGATTTACATTTCTTCGACCCTTAAATGCTTTTGTCTGCTATCTTCTTTTGGAATAGAGAAACTCGAGCATTCGAATTCCCATGTGGTTTTGTATGTCCTACCCTACTTGATATTGTTGCTATTACGGGATTAGCACCTACTGGGGATAGGTTTTAACCCGATCTTTTTTAGGAAGAGATTTCGATCAAGGAGACCTTGATGTGTTGGGATAAGAAAACCTACTTGGCCTTTATCACTGCTCACATGGGACAAGCCAATACTCCTGTCTCGACTTCAAAACACATTGCTTTCTTGATGTATTGGCTTTCTGCCTGTGTATTTTGCACCCCTTCTCTCCAGGTTCCTAAGTACTACTATATTTTGGCTCAGGCATTGCATTTAGAAAAGAAAATTTGTTAAAGTAAACTTCTGTTAGCTTCCCTCTACACCTGTCTCGATGAAGCTTCGGAAAGTCTTTCCCGTGAATCAGGCCCTCGTAATCTCTCTAGACCACTCTGGTGGCTTCAATTGTGGCTTAACGCAATTTTTGAGAAAAGAATTTCTTTGACTTCATCTTTTACCCCAATGTGTGCCCTTGAAGGAGCCCGTCTGACTACCCTTACTCCTCGCAAGCGTTCAGTCGACAATTTCGCGAAGTACATCGATGCTATTCTTGGCTTTACTGAATTCAGTGAAGACTTGGCTCCATTCATACGTACTACTTTGCTAGGCCCTCCTTGGTTTCGACAAAATAATCAAGTTGGGCAAATTTCTCCGGATTCTCTCGAAATGTGGTTCGGGTTTCTTTCTTGGGATATGATTATGTCTGGCATGCGTCAAAAGGATGTTAGGATCTATCCTTATCAACCTCAGCTTTTCGCTCGACAGTTTGGTCTTTGCCAAATGAAACCTCTTCCCCTTCGAAGTAAAGAAAGTATCGACGCTGATATCTGTGTCGAAAAAGGGGACTATTAGGAAGTTTTGGATTTCATCTTACGTCCTGATAAAAAACTTAAGCTTACCCCATGCAATTTTTCTTCCTCCTTCTTAGTTTCAAAGTATTACCTTCGATGGTGGTATCAATATTATGTAGATAAAATTCTCAACTTTAATGATTTTTTTAGGAAGCTGATTAATTCTCCACTTTCTTCACAAGGCCCGAAACAATCAGGTACTTACAAGAACCAAACTATTATTTATCAATTCAAGAAATTTTTTAAAGTTTTTTATCGACCTGACAACATTGGTCGAACCATATTTGATACGTCTGTCTCTTTATCGAAAATGGTACAAAGGAACATCCGCTCAAAAAAGGTGATTAATCCTCGAGGAAAAATTGATTTCGAAAAATTTTGTCCTAAAACTATACCTCCTCTTCCAAATGCTCATTTTGGTTTAGTTAAACATTTATCTCGCCCTTCTTGGGTGAAAACACTCGACCCATTTTATCTTGATCGTAAAGTGGTTCCTGTAAAGGATCGAGTTACCTATGCGAGAGGTTTCGTGTACGATTTTCCTCGAAGAAGATGGTGGCCATTGTGTTGGGTCGATAACACCAATCCTCCTCCTGGTAAATGACTCTAACTAAGAAAGTTTATCGAATTCCATTTTGTACTTGTCTCATCCACTTTCTATGATGCATTATACAACTGCTATTCCTCAACGTGTTCCGCAACATGTTGAAGAAACTCCTAAATGGGAAAGTGATAAAGACGAGGCTAAGGGGTCTTCATTGAAGAGTCGAAAGAGGAAGACTGCTTCTAATAAGGTTTCGCTGCGCTCTAAGGTACCATTCTTTTCGACCTATCCTTTTAATCGACTTTTGGATTCACGCATTCGCACTTTTTCTAATAGTTCTTGTATTCTCAGAGCCTCGAAACCTCTAAAAAACAAAAAGGCCGATTCATCGAGTACTAAAACTGTAAGTAATTCATTCTTGTCTGTGCATTTCCTTTATGTCTCGACCATAACTATTTTCATTCTATCTTTCAGGTTTCGACTACGAAAAAACAAGATAAAGGGAAGGGGAAGCTAGTGATACCTCTTCCTAAGAAAACTCAGAAGGCTCCTATCGAGAAACTTCTCAAGGATGCAATGAAATCGGTTCCTAAGGTATTTTCGTTTCTGATTTCGATTGAGTTTCCACATTTCTTCGATTTTTCTAAGATCCTTACTCATCACAGGATGTCGAGATCATCCAAATTGACTCTTCTCGAGAAATGTCAACAGATATTCCTCTTGTTACTGGAGTATCTCAACAGGTTCGCCTTTTGCTCATCTTTCATTTTGTTATCTTTCCTTAGTCTTTTCTTCTAACCTCATCATTTGTTTGCAGTTGGCCACACCCCAACTAAATGTTGCTGAGATGGCTTCTATCATGGCTTCAATAGAGATTCCTCCTCGAGTTGATGAGGGAAAGGTTCCTCCATCGGAACCTTTGGTGAATGTGGAAACCCTTCATCAATCTTCGCAAGGTGAATATCCTTCTTTCGAGCTCAAACCTCCCTTGAGTCCAAACAAGGGTATATCTCTTTTAACTTTAAACTTTTATCATGATTCTTAACGAAACTGTCTTTCTTACACCTCTTGTTTGTCTTTCATTTGTATAGATTCGATTGAGTCTCCTAAGCCTTTCACCGTTTCTCCTTCGACCCAAGGTGGTGTCCAATCCTTTGTACAAGCACTTTCCTCAATCCCTTCAACTGATTTAGACTTGATGAGTTTTTTCAATGAAGAGGATGAGGATATCAACAGTATTTTCGATGTTCTTGACAACTAGACGAGTGGTCCTTCTGGCTCGGAAAAGGAAAAAATTGTTGAACAAGTTTCTGAGACAACCCCGTCTTTTCAACCTCTACGCGAATCCTTCAGGTTAAGGCCTACGTAGATGACTTGGATCAGGCCTTCCTCGACCCAGAATTCAAGGTCGAAGTTGGGCAGATGGTCGAAGATTTGCTTGCTTATTCTGACCTTCCTCTTGCAATCCACGTTGAGCTGCAAGAGTTTATCAAATCTTTCACTCTTGCTTGGGACCTCCGATCGAAGTGGTCTAGCACTTTTCAAGAGGTAGCTCAAATTGAAGTTGAGAGCAAGGCGATCGTGCTAAACTCAAGAAGCTTCGTGAAGAGTTGCTCTCTATCCGGAAAGCCACTGAGGAGATGATCCTCGCTTTAAAGAAATTACAACAGGAGGAAGCGGATTGCACAACATCAATAGAGGCCTTGCAGCATGAGTTGAATAACCTCCGCTCGAAACAGACTACTTTAAAGGCCCAAAGTCAAGAGGTTGTTTAACATCAAAAGAGTTTGAAGGATGAGGGCAAAGTGATCTCTTCCAAACTTGCAAAGACCTTGGAGCACAAGAAACATTTGGAGAGTCAGTGTGCTGCTGGAAGACAAAACTTGGATGAAGCTTATAATGCCTTTAAATATTTCAAGTCCAAGTTTTGTAATAATTAAATTTCTGAACATTGATTTTTTAAATTTCACTTTAGCTTGTATTGGACAAATATTTTAATATTCTGCTCTGTTATGAAAGTATTTTAAGTATCTTCCATTTATTACTTTGCTCACATTCGAATCGATTTCTTTAATCACGTATGCGTTTTTCGAATATACTTGCTCGATTGTAAAGGGGCCTTCCCAATTATAATACCACTTTCCTAAACGTCGAGATTTCTGATCCATGGGAAGGATCACTTTTAACACTAAGTCCCCAACTCGAAAATGACGTGCTTTGACTTTCTTATTATATGTTTTCTCGATTCTTTCCTTTTGTTGAACCATATTTTGTAATGCCAACAACCTTTCGTCCTCCAAAGATATTAATTCATCATACATTAAATTCCAATAATCCTCGATGGACAAATCGTTCTGTTTCTGTATATGAATTGATTGTAAATTAATATCTATAGGAAGAATAGCCTCATGCCCATACACCAGTTTATATGGAGTAGTCTTTGTGGCATCTCTAGGAGAATTTCTATAAGCCCATAAAATTTGAACAAGTGTTTCGTGCCAATTTCGAGGCTTGCTCGAGATATGCTTCTTAATCAAACTGATAATAAGTTTGTTAGCAGCCTCTACTTGTCCATTTGCTTGTGCATAGTATGGTGTCGAAGTTATCAACTTAATTCCCCGTGATTCAGCATATTGAGCAACCTTTTGACCTGTAAATATTGTGCCTTGATCAGTGGTAATTGTTTGGGGAATTCCAAACCTTGTTATAATATGATCTTCGACAAAATCAATTATGTCTTTTTGCTCAACCTCCTTCAAAGGAATTGCCTCAACCCATTTTGTGAAATAATTTATGGCAACCAATATATATTTATGATTTTTTGAAGAGGGTGGATGAATTTGCCCTATTATATCAATTGTCCAGCCTCGAAATGGCCAAGGTTTAATAATCGAATGTAACTCGCTTGCTGGTACCCTTTGTATTTGTCCATGCCTTTGACATTCCTCACAGCTTTTTGCGAATTTGATGAAATCTTTAATCATGGTTGGCCAATAGAAACCTTTTCTCGACAAGGCCCACTTCATCTTTTCACCTGCTTGATGTGCTCCACAGATACCTTCATGTACTTCTACCATAGCTATATAACTTTCATGGCTCCCGAGGCATTTGAACAGAACTATGTCGAAACCTCTTTTGTATAATTCATTATTTAGCAAGACATAATTGAGGGCTTGGAGTTTAATTTTTCTTTCGACTTTGAAATTTGGATTTTGCAAATACTCAACCAATTTTTTTCTCCAATCTTGTTGCTGACTCGATGAGATGACACTTAAACTCTCTAGATGACATAATTCATTTTCTGTATGAATTAGGAATTCGAGGCATCCCTTACTCACTTTGTAACCTGATGCTACCTGAGCCAACTCATTTGCAATTGTATTTGCGTGTCGAGAAACATGTTGTAATTCAACTTCATCAAATATATTTAGTAACTGAACAGCTCGAGTTTTGAATTCAATTAATTTTTCATTCAAACATTTATATTCCTGAGTTAGCTGTTTAATGACGAGTTGTGAATCTTCTCGAATTACCACATTCTTAGCACCAAACTCTTTAAGGATCTCGAGTCCAGTAATGAGCGCTTGATATTCGGTTTCATTATTCGAGTATCCTCTGTTCGTTTTTTATGACAACTTAGTTGGAATTCCTTCAGGAGAAATGATTAGCAAACCTATCCCGGTGCCTAGTTCATGTTTCGAGCCATCGAAAAATAATTTCCAAGGTTTGTTGGTTAAGTGATTGATTTCTTTAGTTAATTCTGAATGATCTGCGAGAAAATCTGCAATTACTTGACCCTTTGTTGCTTTTAAAGGCTCGAAAGTTAATGAATACTCAGTTAACGCGAGTGCCCATTTGCCAATTTGAGAATGTAAGACAGGTTTACACAACATATACTTAATAACATTACTTCGAAAAAATATTACAACATCACAAGGCCTAAGATAATACTTCAACTTTGTACAAGTAACATAAAGACTTAAACGTAATTTCTCTAAAGGAGTATATCTATTATCAGCTCCTACTAACATTCGACTTAAATAATATATGACTCTTTCGATGCCATTATCATCATCTTGCGCCAGCATGCCCACAACAGTCGAATCCCTAGCCGAAATGTACAACTTCAGTTGTTTTCCTTTAGAGGGTGGTGCAAGCACTGGAGGATGAACCAAATAAGCTTTGATTTCATCGAATGCTTTCTGGTGCTTTTCATCCCATCGAAATTCTTCCTCCCTTTTCAAGCGCAATAGAGGAGAAAACACTTTAGTTTTGCCAGATAAATTCGATATGAATCTTCTCAGAAAATTTACTTTACCTAAGAGAGATTGAAATTCTTTCTTGTTCGATGGAGGTCTAGTTTCCATGATAGCTTTAGTCTTGTTTCTATCCACTTCGATCCCCTTCTAGTGTATGACAAATCCCAAAAACTCTCATGCTGTAACACCAAAAGCACATTTTAGTGGATTCATTTTTAGACCATGTTTCCTCATTCTCTCGAAAGATAATTTTAAATGGCATAAGTGCTCCTCTTTTCATTTTGACCCAACAATTATATCGTCAATATAAACTTGTACAAACTTACCAATTAAATCATGAAATATTAAATTCATCGCCCTCTGATAAGTAGCACCTGCGTTTTTCAGGCCAAATGGCATCATCACCCATTCATACACGCCTAAAGCACCTGGACATCGAAAAGCAGTTTTCGATACGTCATTAGCTGCAATATAAATTTGGTTATATCCAGAATAACCATCAAGTAAACTCATAATTTCATTACCTGCAGCATCATCTATCATTGTGTCAGCAATAGGCATAGGATACTCATCCTTGGGGGTAGCTGTGTTGAGATCTCAAAAATCAATGCATACCCTGAGTTTTCCATTCTTTTTTATAACAGGCACGATATTCGATATCCACTCAGCATATCTTGCGGTTCTGATGAACTTAGCTTTCAATAACCTCTCGGTTTCTTTTTTTATCCTTTCGATTACTTTAGGAGCAAACCTTCGAGGGCTTTGCTTGACAAGTTTCTTTCCGGGAATCATGGGTAACCTATGTTCTACCAATCCTCGATCTAATCCCGACATTTCATCATAATCCCATGCAAAGCAGTCTTTATATTCATGCAATACTCGAATTAATTCCTCTTTCAGTTCTCCTTGCAAGAGTTTGCTAACGTAAGTAACCTTTCTATTTTCGACAGTTCCCAAATTAATTTCTTCGAGTGGGTCCTGAGATTCTAACTTATGTTCTTCATTGGTTTCCCTTTTGAATCCCAATGGCGAATCATCGAATATACAATCTAACTTAAGCTCTGACTCTTGCTCTTTATCTTCTTTCGAAGTCTCGACCTCTTGGGCCATTGTACCTTCTGTTTTTCGATTTTCTTCTTTCTTTTCGACCTTGCGGTCCATTCGATCTTTCTTTGTTTTTTGTTTTTCTTCGGCCAAAGTGGTCGTGCTACTTTCATCAACTTTAGATTCGTTCGACATTGCCTCCTTGTCTCGACATCCCTCGGCCATGTTGGCCGTTCGATCGGCCATGTAGGCCGACATTCGAGCTAAAAAGCTCGAATAAGGATCTTGATCCTTCATTCCTCTACTGGAGCCGAATCTTTCTCGGCTCGAATCACAAAACCTCTCTTCACATCCCAGCAAAATATTTTCTTAACACCCTCTTCTTCATCCATAACACTAGCATTGTGGGCATCGAAAGGCCTTGTTTTCGTAAATGTTGTTAATTGTTGATCTGCGAAGTACATGCCTACCTCATATTCTTTCTGATCCGCATCGAGCACTTCCAAACCTTCATCATCATTCTAAAAGAAAATCTTTTGATGAACAGTTGAAGGGACAGCTCCTACCCCATGAATCCATTCACGTCCTAGCAAGACATTAAAATTTGCCTTCGATGGGGTTACTATGAACATAGTAGTTCTTTTCACGCTTCCGATCTGAACATCAAGCAGAATCATGCCCTCAGGGTGTGATGACTTTCCTACGTAATCTGAGATAAGTATGTTATGAGGTTTTAAATCAGTTGTAGACTTCCCAAACCTTTTCAGCATAGTCTTCAGAAGTATGTTCACAACTGCTCCTCCATCAACCAAAACCTTATTTACCTCATGCCCATCGATCATCAAGGTTAGCAACAAAGGCTTAAGGTGACCCTTTATCTCTTCAGTGGGAGAATCAAACACAACTGAGTTAAATTTGGGGATAACCCTCGAGATTTGATTGACCCAAACAATCTTAGACTCATAGTTGGGATCATCGAAAAAATCTTCTTGATGGATATCCTCCTGCTCATTAACAGATTCCATAGCTCCAGCATACTCAGAAGGTAGAATTGACACTATCCCACAAATATCCTCCAGAGAGTCATCGAAGCCACTCTGGAAACAATCAGTTATCAGATCCTCATCATCTTCCATGAATTTTCGAGATGACTCACCCTTTTGTGGTACTGGGATCGAAAAACGGTTCCCTCTGAAACCTTCAAATGTAGCTTTCCTCATTCTTTGTTGCCTTCTCCACTAGGTTTTGGTCAGATTATTAAAGGGCTATCGAAAACCACGCCCATAACTTCTAGCCGAGAATTTGCCAGGTCTTGAAGACACATTCGAAAACTTTTCAGGAATTCCTTGGAACCTAGGCCCAACATAATTCATTACTTGTTTTCCTCGACCCATTCCAATCATTTGTCTTGGTGGGGCATTCCATTTACCCACTGGGACATTGGCACTCGGCACAAAACTATTGCCAAATTTTGATGAGTTGTGCATTTCCATCTTACCTATAGGAGCATTATACTGAGGCATATGTACCTGCCTCATGGTTAACCCAGCATTCGACCCAATGTTAGGCTTAGTCTTCTCTCGAAGTTTCTCAGCCTTGTAGCTCCTCATGATCTCTGATTCTTCGAAAGCCTTAGCAGCAGCCCTGTCGAAAACAACACTACATCGAGGACATAGCATGACTTCTCTATCAGCTTCTTTTTTCTTAGATAAAAACTCAACCAGGCTATCTCCCTCTTTTGGATAGATAGGCTCTTCTTCCTTAGCAAAATCATCCATCAACTCCTCGAGTTTCTCATCAGAAATAGGCTCAATATTCTCATCATCCTCGACGTTCACTTCGACCATATTGATTCCCATCGAAACTGGCTCTACATATCTAGTATGAGCTGCAAATGGGCCAGTGTCCACCTTCATATCTTTCTCCTCGAAGGCTAGGCGACCATCAGTGATCGCTTTCTCGATCATATCCCTGAAACGCACACAGTTATTAGTCCAATGACTATACATATTATGATATTTACAAAATTTCTTCCCTTTTCTTTGCTTGAATGGCAGAATTATATGGTTTTTTGGGAGTGTAATTTGCTTATCTTTTAATAAAATATCGAATATCTTATCTGCCTTAGCCACATCGAAACTATATTTCTTAGTTGAACTCCCTTCCATATTATCTCTCGGTTTTAACATTTGACATTGGTAAGTAGGACCAGGACGTAATTCTGCTATGTTAACCTCAAAATCCTTACTCGATATTTCACAATTAGCATCTTCAATCATCTCCGAGTTCTCTAAATAGGCCACCTTTTCTTTTCGAACAAACCTATCAAATTTCCTCAATCTTTCCTTTTCTAACTGAGCCATATCCCTTAACTTTTCATTCACTAATTTCTTACGAATCGAGAAGTCTAACCCTGTTGCAGCAATTTTAACCAATTCATGTTCAGGTACATTAGTATAACATCGAGATTTTAGCTGTCAGAACCTATTCAAATAGTCGTCTAAGGTTTCATGGCTTTGTCTTTTAACATTCATTAGATCAACTATACTAACTTTTGTTTCTCCTCGAAAGAAGTGTTCATGGAAATTACCTTCTAACTGAGCCCAAATAGTTATCGAATTAGGAGACAATGTCGTAAACCATGTAAAGGCATGTTTAGTTAACGAATTCGGGAAATATTTCATTTTTAAATATTCGTTGTTTGCTAAATCCCCACATTCGACCACATATCTAGCTATATGTTCGACCATAGACTCATTTAACTCTCCCGCAAATTTTGAAAATTTCGGGACTTTTGCCCCCCTAGGCAGTTCTACCTGAGTTACGTAATCTGGAAAGGTTGACACAAAATAGGGACGTTCATTTCGACCTACCTCAAAACCATGCCTGTTTAGTATCCTTTCTACAACTTGATCTAGATTGTCCTCAGGTTCCTATGAGGTCGACCTACGTTTTGTGGAAACACTACATTTCCCCCAAGATTTTCCATATCGTTCAAATTCGCACTCATGGCTCTCAAAGGTGGAACATCTCCTAATTTGTCTCCTATTTTGTTTATCAAGTTATACAAAGGAGTCATTATGTTATGCATTTGAGTTGACAACAAATTGACCATGTCATGATTATTATGATCCATCTGTTGTCGAAGAACCATCATGGCTTGATTGCTAATACTTGTGGGCACATAACTACCCTGTCGAACCAAATCCCCTTCGTGACTAGTTCCTACGTGTTGGTACGAGTCTTGCATGACAAAACCCAAACCAATTGGACCAATTGGACCAAGATTATAACCCTGTGGGAATACATGCATTTGTGAAGGTGGTCCTAAATAGGGCATTGGCATTTCGACGTGTACAGGTTGGGTATTTCGCCAATTCTGTGGCATACTCCAGGGATATTCTCTAGTGGCATTTACGAGTTCTTGAGACACATTGGTTTGCCTAGCCACATTTTCTAGTAAAACAAGGGGTGATGTTGCCCCCCTGGTCACAGCAACTACATTATGTGAGTTAGGATTTCCGTGTTCTACATCTCCTTGATTATCATTATTCCTGTTGTTAGAATTATTAGACGTAGACATGGATCTTCCACTCTTAAGTCTCATACAACATGTATACATAAAACTAGTTCAATTATGTTTGCAATTAAAGACGTCCCACTGGGCGTGCCAATTTTTTTATGGTGGAATTCGTTTAATGGATTCTTTTTATTCGAACTAGCACGACAAATGTTTCAATTTAGGTATATTACGTTTTGAATTTTGAGGAACAAGAGAACATGGAGTAGAGAGATTAATAATTACTTGTTTCCAAATATTCATCAATAATTAACAAGTAATAATTTTCATGCACATAAATACTCAGATGAACAGAATGAATAATACATATATTTGCAATATAGATCATGGTTCACTTGCATAGAATTACAATTGAAATCCTGAAGCATAATTATGCAACTAAACTACGTGATTAACAAAAGGAAACTACACTAATTCTAATCCTAAAAAGAGAAAAGAAAAGTGGCCGAGAAGTAGTCATACCCAAAAATAATTCCTTGCACGAAAGCCATATGCGCAGGCGAAGAGTGCTTGAGAGTTCAGTTCAAGTATGAGTTTTCCGACCTCTGTAAATCCCCATACTCCTCATATTTATAGATCTAGTCAAGAGCAGTTGCCTTCAAGTTGGTGCGTCATGGGGAATAACCGCTATCCACTATGCTTGTATCGTGTTTTAAAGTGTAATTTCTCATAACCGTTCGACCTACGTTCTTTGTTTCTTCGACTAAGCTTTGGTAACTACCTCAATATAATTGTTTAACTGCTCAGAAAATTATGTTTTTTCAACCAATTCTCGAGTTCGTATATTCAAGACCTCTTGATAGGTATCCCTTTGTCTAACTTTCTTTCGAGTAGGTTCACAGGTACTTTCGAGTAATCTAGCTCTTGAGTGATCCTAACATAAATATATCATATACATATAATTATTATATGAATATATAGGTACTTTGCATAACAAATCTAGCTAATAGATATTTATATTTTCCGTTATATTATAATTATACCATGTCTAGTATAGTAACGTGTCAGATCTTTGGATGTCACTCCTTCTCTCTCTGAATAAACCTAATTTTTCTATTTTATGTGTTAAGATGTGGGCTTGACCAGCAAAAATAGGAACCTCTTATCTGTAATCGAAGAAACTATCCCATTTTCTAAAAAGCATTTTGCATCTATTTATTCAAGGGTAACTTTGTCAATTCAAAACACACATAAAGAAACACAAATTAAAAAACCGATTCAACTGGTGCTCATCTAAAATTTGCACCGTTGAATTAATTATTCATAAATGTCAAGGTCATAAAAATTTGGTCAATCATGAAACGCAAACTTCATTCGTACAACTTAAACATTTTATATAACTGACTGGTATGTTATACAAAATGTTCCATGATAAAAATTTGTAGGACAAGAAATTTCCTCATGTTATATTGGACTATTTATAAATTTTTTTTAATATAACTTTTCAATTAATTATTAAAATTAATAAATTTTAATTATATCTATGATTATATTTATACTATTATTTGGTGCTCATTTTTTTTTTGAATAATTTTATCCTTAAAATTACTTTTTCTTTTTCTATCATTTAAAAAAAAAAAAAAACTACCCCTATTATACTATAATTACTCAAATTTTGTTCACACTCTTTTATTATTAGTCTCTCACTTATTCTATTTTTTTTATAAAAAATATAGATACACATAGTATCATTAATATTAGGGGTGACAAAGCGGGCCAGCCCAGCTTGATTTGGCCCGGCCTGATATGGCCCGCCAAAAATCGACCGAGCCGTCAATAAAAAAACGGGTTGGAAACGTTGGCCTGCCCCGCCTAAGGACGGGCTGGCAGGGCGGCGGGCCAACCCACATACCACAAAAAAAATTACAAAAAAAATAAAAATAAAATAAAATTTATGTTCAAATAAAAAAAACTGCTACAAATAAATAAATATAACCATATGAAATTAAAAATGCATACATATGGTACATAATATAAGTTCAACAAAAGCAAATTACAAACTTAGAACAAAATCAAATATAAATTAGTCCACTTACACCAAAATCAAAACCAAATTATAAACTTACAAATTACTAATAATCTAAATTTTTTGATAGTCCACAAAACAAGTCCATTACTTATGCAAGCAACTGAAGCTCAATTATTTATGTGGGTTGGCGGGTTGTGACAGGTCAACCTACCATTTCTCCCGGCGGGTTGAAATCATGGGTCCAACCCGCCAATTTTTGGCAGGCCAACGGGCCGGCTCGCAGGTCACAACTCATTTTGTCATCCTTAATTAATACTCTTGTAACAATTAAAAGTCTTTTATAGTCCCAATGTATTCTAATTATATTATATGCATACACAATTTTAAATTTTCAAACAAAGAAACTATATACATAGTTATTTCAAAATAAAATAGTCATACCTTGTGCAAACTTCTAATAATCAATTCCTTATATATTAAACAAAAATTTCTATTTAGTGTGAGATTATTTTTAACAGTTTTTCTTCAACGAGAAGGTTTGTAAGAATGTTTTAACTTTTTATCTAATTAAATTTTTATTTATCATAATTATTTATGAATAAAATATTAATATTTTAAAATAATTTATCAATAAATAAAAATAAATGTTTTTACGGTACACATTATTTATCATAAATCTAAAATATAATTTATATGTTTAAAAATATTTATGTATATTAATTTTAAATATAATTATATTTAAACATGATATTTATTTGTCTATATATATAATTTATTATAAATTTTAATTATATATAATAAATATATATATACATTACATACTAAAACATTGTTTAAAAGTCAAAAGATAATTTAATATTCTGTGGTGATAGATTCATATCATTTAGTATTATGAAGTTAAATTTACAATGGTGTGAGACCTAATTCTGTGGATTGTAGTGGTTGCACTACTAAATTGAAGATTCATATCAAGTCCAGGGCTAACCACATTAGAAAATATGATTTTAACTTTTTATTCCTTATTTTTCAGTACTAACTTCAACTTTCCTAAAGTCTTGAATTTGCCTCCCAATGCGTTTTACTCTTGCGTGTTTATATCTTTATACTTGCTAATTAAATTTTAAATAATGCATCACATCAGTGAGAAACAACACAATAATACCACATTGTTGAGGAAAACAAAACATCTTCATAATTTTCCGGATCTTATTTTCAACCATAGAATGAAGATATAATGCCCTTCGCATTGATCTTTCGAAGCTATAGTTTGTTCCATTTAAAGGTGGGTTGATGGTTACCGATGATGGTCCTTTACTTGGATGTACAAGTAATGGATGGAGAGGTTTAGAGAAGGATCTCCACCTCATGTAAAGTTGTAGAGATAACGTTGAAACATATATAAATATGTGAGAATAACATTTTCTTCTTGTGCATAAAAAGCTTAGGTGGGTGCTCACTAGGATGAGGACAAATTTCAAAGTTATATGAGCGTTTATAAATTAATGTTTTATTTTAATTTAAAATATGAGGATATATATATATATAAAGTGAGAACTATTTTTATTTTTTAAGAGTGTCAGAAAAACAAGTATCGGTTAACTAGGTATTAGTCAACGAATGTAAAAAGCATATTACTTGGAAGTCAACTATAAAGTTCATAACAAGAAATCATAGAAACTCTAGTTGTTCTATAAATCATGGGTATTGGGTACCAGCAAATATGGCCACCTTCCTGCACATGACTCGAAGATTTTGAAGAACATGAACAGAAAAAGGATCTAATAGGACAATAAATCTCTACAAGTTTCATGAGCAATTGTTATTGGCAATATAATCGATAGGGTGCTGCCTCCTTGAGAGGGAATGGAAAGATAAATGAGTTAAAAATAAAAAGATAGTAATAAAGAAAGACTAAGGGTATCAATTGTATATTTTGTGGTTTCTACGGCCCCTAACAGCATACCATTCAAAGTAAGTTAATAAGTGAAGCTTAAATAAATAAAAATGACCATGGTCCATGACATAAGTCCACTAAGCAAGAATAACGAAGAACTGATCTACAGACTAAACTACAACAATGAACTTCAAAATCTAAAAGCAATGAGCCATATAATAAAGAAATTAAGTCAATTATCATGAGTCATGCACTGCTCTAATTTTGCAATCACCCTCGCAAAATCTCTGTATCATAATTTGTGACTATTTGATCCACATGTGCTAAAAGAGAAGATTTACTTGGACATGCAAGTTTACGAAATTTTATCGAATTGATAGAGCGTGGAGAAAGATATGCACTTGCTGTAGCCTATAGAAAAGGATGTTATTAGTCCTGCCACAATCACCTTGCTTGATATTCTCTAGTTTTGGATAAAGTATCGTCGACACATTTTGACTATACTTAGCCCAAAAATTGTAGTCATTTCTCTGCTTGTACTTAACCATGGACATGCAACCATGACAATCAATTTGATTGAGTTCATGCTTGTGTTTTCAACCAATAACAATGTTAATTCACTATTTTTTTTACTCATCTTATTAATCTTATAATTACTGAAAATTGGAAATTCCCATATTCTTTCATGGAAATATTGCAATACTTGTTAAGCATCGGGGAATTACCACATATATACACATGTCTCCATATTGGTGAGATATTATCTGCTTTGGCCCAAGCTCTCACGGATTTGCTTTTGGACACCATCCAAAAGGCCTCTCAACCAATGGAGACAACTGCATATTCAAATCCATGTTCATCCTTTTGCTTAAACGATGTGAGACTTTACTTGCCTCCCAACAATCCTTCCCTCAAACAGAAGACCACGGTTTACCCTCTCCCCTGCAGTGAAAACTACGAGTATTATCCGATGGTGGCCCACAGAGCTCACTCACACTCTGAGTGCTTGCACCGTCACTCCATCTTGATCTCCCTAATGACAGTAGGAGACGCCTCCTAACCCTCCATGTTACCAGGAAACCTCTCTTCCACGTAGACCTACCATTAGGAAGACTTTCGACATAAGAAATCTCAAACTTGGATCTACCTGTCAGCCATCATACTCGTCAAGCCGGTCACCTCAGACCATCGACTCTGATACCACTTGTTAAGCATCGGGAGTTACCACACATATACACATGTCTCCACATTGGTGAGATATTGTTCGTTTTGGACTCAAGCCCTTACAAATTTGCTTTTGGACACCACCAAAAAAACCTCTCAACTAATGGAGACAATTGTGTATATACAAACTCATGTCCATCCTTTTATTTAAACGATTTAGGACTTTGCTTGTATCCCAACACTTTAGTTTAACAATGTAGGAAAATAGGCCCCCCCTTTTCACCCCAACATCATCTGAATAATAATTCACTGAATTCAGCTTGGGGAAACAATTTACATAGCTCATGTCTTTTCATGACTAAGATAGACAGATATCTGTAGCGGAAATGGAGCACAAGTTTTATAGGTAAAGAGTTCATGATTGTATATTATAACTTTAAAATACTCCTTCACGGAAGTGCTCTTTGGACTAGAAGTGTGAGTGATGCACATGCCAATATGCTTTTCATGAGCAGCAAGAATTAAACTCTAGACCACTTGGTCATGAAGGCTCTGGTACCATCGTGAACCTACAATTCCAAAAGCTTAAACTATTAGGTAAAGATACATGAATGATTTTATATTACATCTCTAATCTCTAATATTACACTAACACGCCATTAGGACTCATTCCGCATTCTTGTTGCCACGTTTCCGAGTTTTACCCTTGGTATTGCCTGTTCTAAATTTTTAAAGTCTGTAAATAAGAACATGCACAGCTAGATGCTTTTTTTTTTCCTCCTTTCAAGTGCAACAAGGCCATGTATTTTGAGTTTGTTTTTATCAAGAGAACTTAGATTGTGGCAAGGTTGTAAAATCTATGCGCCAGATTTAAATGAAAATGCCTTTGCTTTCCTCAAAATATAAGTTTCAAATTCTAATATTAAAAGGGGAGTTAGAATAGTATTTTACAAGATTTTAAGATCAAACCTGAAGCTGTCTTTATAATTTTGAAATATAAAAAAAATTCAATGTTAGAAATATCATCTGTTTCCCGTGCAGAATCAAGGTATCTCAGCATCCATATATCTATTCTTAGCTCCATTAACACATTCTTGTCTTGTAGTCAAGTAGTAGGAGAAAAAAAAAATCTAATCTTCAATTTACAAATGGAAATTTGAATAAAGTTGGAGATTCAAAAGCTGTTAGTTAGGGGTATATAATTTCTACGAAAATATACTTGGGGTTTAATTTGGCATCTCATACCTACCTGCAATAGCAAATATCTCCACAAATATATTAAAAAAAAGGAACTTTTTTTTTCATAAATAACAAACTTTATCTCACAATAGAAGCTACAATTTGCAACCACCTGGTTGCACAACTACTAAGAGTTCAATAAACTAACAGGAGAACTAAACCAAAAAGCAGGAAATGACATTCAGAGAAGAATTTGAAACTAACATAAGGTACAATTCTTTCTCCAAATGACAATGAATTCCAATGGGAATGGTTGTGTAGTAAAGAAACCCATGGGCCCAAAACGAAATCAAACAAAGAATAAACACAGTGCTTACATCCAATTCTCAAGCATGAAGTGCTGAGCATAACAAGACTGAGTACTATATATACTAGACTATACTAAACCGCAGATGACAAGTATCAGTAGTTTCTTTCATTCTTACCTATTTCCAAACGACGATTAACCGATCCCGCTACCAAGACAATGAGCACCCGAAGCCTCTAAGCAATTCGCAAATCAATTATTCTTTCTTCAAAACCAAAGATGGACAAAACTCGTACACAATTCCTCAAGTACTTGTAGTGTTCTTTTCCATTCAAAAAATAAGCTTTACCTCATCAAGGAAAAACTCGAATTATTCTGATCGAATAATATCAAGATAAAACTCGAATTCTGATTGGAGAACAGTACCAAAAACAAGGGTACACAACTTCATCTAAGTTTAGTCCTGGCCAACCACCACTACTCAAACCATCGATGACAGCAAAATCACACGAAGAAGCTTCACTCAAGTCCCATTCATTCATCCATGAGTATTAACAGCCTCCCAAACCAAATTCTTGGGGAGGGGCTTGGAGGCGTCGCGGGCCTGCAAGGCGGCGGTCCTCAGAGTCTGAATGGTGAGCACATTGGCCTTCCAGAAAGAGACACAGTTGTAAGGAAGGTTATGCTTGTTGCAGAGATCCTTAACCAATGGCGCAATCTTCCTGAGATTGCAGCGTGGGAGGCGCGGAAAGAGGTGGTGCTCCACCTGAAACTGCAAGCCACCGTGGAACCAATCCATCCAGGAAGAGCAGCTAACATCGAGAGTGCCATTGGTCTGTATCTGAAACCAATCGGAGCCATTGGGGGGGCCAAGGTAGACCTTGGAGGAGAAATGGTTCAAGCAGAATTGAACGTGCTGAATTGCGGTAACAGAGAAGCTAACAAGAACAAAGAGAGCCCTCTCCCACCAATTGGGCAAGAAGGAGATTAAGAGAGGGTACCAAATCCAGAACAGGAGCAGGCCAAGAAGCTCTACACCTCTGTGGTCGACCTTACGGTTGGAGAGCAGGAGGAAGAAGGATTGGGCGAAGAGGTTGAGCCTAGCGAAGCACATGACAGGGTAGAAGGTGAAATGCTGGTAGCTGACAAGAACCCTAGCGAGGGAATCGAAGTTGAGTTTGCGGTCGTAGAAGCGGGAAGTGAGGGAGGTGAAGAAGGAAGAGGAAACGACGAAGAAGGGGAGGTGTTGAAGGTCGGGGTCGAAGTCCAGGCTGTTGCAGGAAATGTGGTGAGCGTTGTGGTTCCATTTCCACCAAGCGATGCTGATGCCGGCCAGGACGTTGCCGGAGAGGATCTGGATGAGGCGGTTCAGGCGGCGCGTGGGCATCACGTTGTAGTGCCCGGAGTCGTGGCCGATCCAGCCGCTCTGGATCCAGGCGAAGCCGATGAGGGTGGCGGAGAGGAGGTGGACGGAGGCGCGGTCCGAGAGGAGGACGCCGGCGACGGCGAGGGCGAGGAGGGGGACGATGAGGGAGAGGAGGGCGAGCGTGGTGTGGCCCTTGCGGTCGAAGAGGCCGGCGCGGGAGAGCTCGGAGAGGAGGCGGCGGTAGTCGGAGGAGGCGGGGGAGACGGCGTGGTCGCGGAGGCGGAGGCCGGTGGAGAGGCGCGGGAGGAGGGCGGCGGCGGAGGGAGGGTGGAAGGCGAGGAAGGCATCAGTGGCGTCGCGGCCGGCGAGCGTGAGGAGGGGGAGGGAGCCCCCGGGGTGGCGGTGGAGCCATTCGGTGACGTCGTAGACGGCGCCGTGGATGGAGATCCAAGCGTCGTGGCGCGTGTTGTGGTTGGCGAGGTCGGAGGAGGAAATGTAGGATGCGGGCGGGTCCATTGGATGGGAATGCAGAGAATGGGTGTAGGAGCAGACAGCAGAGTGGGTAAGAGAAGAGAGAAGAAGAGCATAGAGGACACTCCTTTTGTAACGCTTACTTCGTGTCCCGGGAAGGAAACTGCGCAAAAACTCACTTGATTTTTCTGTTACTAATTCTTCTTTTTCTTTTTTTTTAATTTTAAAAATAATAGTACACTACTAATCATTGTTTTCGAGCGGCAGGATAGTGATTAGTGACGCACCTAAATAATTCATTCCCCTAAATACTAAATACACGCTACATATTAAAGAAACAAAACTCATAAATATCAAAATTAAAATTAAATATTTTAATTATAAAATTTACGAAATTATACACAAAATATCTAAACCTATTAATTATTTGTTCGATAGCTTTTACTTATTTTTATTAACAAAAAAAATTAAAAATGTGTCCATCTTTTTCTTTTTTCTTAAAGAATGTATTTAAACGAATATCTCGTTGATATGGTTTTTTTTTAATAAATTCAATTAGATAATTAGTTAAATATCGAATTATTTATGGAAAATAAAAATAGAAAATATTGAGTATAGAATTAGTGTAATGTAATATCTTCCTATAAATCTTTCTTTTATTTCATAAAGAAATAATTCAATGAAATAATATATATATATATATATATATATATATATATATATATAATGTCTTAAATTTGTAAACTTATTCAAAATTTGTGATATAAAGAAAAAAAAAGTTAATAAGAAAACATAATACCATATAGGATTCGAAAATATTATTTCAATTCTTTATTATTAAATCAATTTTAATAGTTATGGAAAAGAGTATCTTGTTAATATATATATATATATATATATATATATATATATATATATATATATATATATATATATATATATATATATATTATTTTAATATTTATAAGGATTGACCTTGTGACTAAATTTCGAATAAGAAAAAGTTCAAGTAAATATTTATTTAATAAAAATGTTATAGGATAATTTTGTATTGTCATAAATTATAAGTATTTAATTTAATAAAAATATTTTGATCAACTTTATTGTGAACATCGAAACCAGTTATCAAAATCTAAATACTTTTATAAATTAAATATTCTTAATTATTATTTTTTTCACATCAAATAGTCTTAATTCATAAGATACGTAATTGTGTAATAGGATGAAGGCAAATAAATTTAAGAGTTATACTAATTAATGGTTATAAAAGTCAACTATTATATTTACTAATAAAAAACCAAATTAATTAATGGTATTAATTTTATGGAGTATATTAACAGTTTTTTCATTTTCTTTTATATATTACTACTTGGGGAAAATATAAAGAAAATTTAGAAAAGTTTTAGACCTTACCTTAGCAACTAATACACTAAACTCTAATCAATAAGAACGAATGGTATGCACACATAATTTCATTATCATTGTTTTAGGATAATAAATAAATAATTAAAAGTAAAACAATGACAATTAATGTTATTGATATATTTTTTCTGTAATTTTGAAAAATATTTATTAATATCTTAAATATTTTCTCTTGAGATAATAAATAAGAAAATCCATAGAGAGAGAGAAAAAGAAAAGAAAAAAATGTATGAGAATATTTGGTTATATAATCATTATATTGAAACTAATAGTTCAATTATATATCTAATTATCAATCTTACCCGATCATTAATTAAAAATAAAATGATCATCCGAAATTTGTAAGAAAATACGTAATTTAATTAATAATTTAAATTCAATAATGATAATTAAATATTCCTATTTTACCTTGTCATATAAATGTAATTTTATTATTGTAGAGATTAATTGCATATCATCCTAATTGTTTGTATTATATTTTATTAATATGCAATAATTCTAAGTATATCCATGTTTTAGATATAGTTTATATCGTAAAATATTTTAATTTAATGAAATTGTATAAAAAAAAATTAAATAAATGTGATAATTAATAAAAAAAAAAATTATATGGATGTAAGTTAAAAGCGAAAAGAAACGTGTGATTATTATCCAATCAAAATAGAGACAACAACTTTTGTTGGTCTATTCGGACAATGATAATTCAACGTGTGGCAGAGACCCATTTGAAAACGACACGTTTGACAGAGTGGGCTCTCTGCGCTAAGAAAAAGATACTTTTCTCGTATGCAACAGAAACTTTTTTACTATTTTTATAAATAAATAAATAAAAAATCATTTTTTAATTTTTAAGAGATTCTAAATTGTTACACCCATTTCAACCCAAAGTAAAAATAGTGATATTTTGGGCACTTCTAAAAGTAAAAAAATAGAACTAGAAATAAGAAAAACAAGAAGAAAAAAAAACTATTACATGTGATTTTAAATTTAAGACAAAATAAAAAGGCCAAGATTACGACAGGCAACCATAATATGAACATAGTACATAAAATACAACTGTCAAAAGAAGGAGATTATTAGCTGTAATAACAGGCTGTCTCGTGAAAAATAATAACATTTCTCTATCATAAGAGCAAGTAAAATAATAAAATTTGTCTATGATAAGAACAACTTAAAACGAATTGAGATTGAATGGTTGCTAGCATTTTGCAAGGATAATATTTATCTTTTTACAAGATGAGGAAACATTGAAATTCTAAATGCTCTTATCAGAAGAAAAAGAAAAAGAAAAAAAATGATGCTATATTCACGGTGCAGAGACAGGGATAGAAGTTTGTTGAGTCAGTTGCATATGCAGACGAAGAAAAGTGAATCATGCAATATAGTATCTAACAAAACCCTTTTAGAATATGCCACATGGGGATGCTTCGTCCTACACATATTTAATCAAAATATCTTCATAAATCATCCCTCACCGTACCATAGGATGCTTCACTTCTTCATATCATATCATTCATCTTTTACCCAATCAAATTATAGACCAATATTAGGTACGAAAGATCAGAAAATGCTATTCGTGTGAGGGAACTTCCGTTCAAATTTTTTAAACAATGACTTCAATCTGAGTGCGTGAATATAAAGATTGTGACAGAGAAAAACTCTACTAATGTTTCGTACCAACGAGTTAATGACATTGTTGTTAGGTTGTTCAAAAACAGACGCATGATCGGATATATTAAAAATATTTAAAAGTAATTATTAAGTCAAAATTATTAATTTAAAATATTTATTTAATTATAAATTCACATGAATTTTTAGGATTTCGGGTTTAGGGTTTAATTATAAACCCTAAACCCTAAACATGAATTAAACACCAACGATGTAAAATAATTTTATATTATTAATCAATTACAATTCATTATTAATATAATTTTTAATTATTTAGTGTAAAAGCTAACCAGATGAACACATATAATGATAATTGCATAATCGATTTTTTTTCTTCTAATTTTAATGTAATGGGGTGTAATTAAATACTATAATTTTTTATAATAATTAAAGCACATGTCTTTGCTCATTATTGTCTTTACTAATCATTGTCTTTCCATTTTGCACATTCTTGCTTTGGCTCACCACTTCCTTCACCTATATAGGCTTTGGACATTATTCTTGTAGTGTATCTATCCTTTCATCTTCAACGTGCTGGCAAAGAACCTTCAATTCATGGATTTAGTGGTTTGTACTAGCAAGACACATATTTTCTAAAATATCACTGGCAAAGGAACTTCTCTCCTTGTTTGTCATTTGCAATAATTAATCTCCTGCAATTATAAGAACAAGTAATGATATATATATATATATTGGGAGTTATAATTATACCGGTATAATTTTTACTAAGTATTACACTATTCAATAACTTTATATTAATTGTGAATTTTGTAAATCTAACCGTTAGATTGAAAGTTCATATCACTTTATACGTGTATATCAAATTTTGTTATAAATTGAACAACAACTTGAAGGTAATCAAAGTGTTCATATTTTAGTGTATTTTAAAATGAATATATTACGTCAATTTTATTTTATAAAAATGAAGTATCAAATCATCTTGGATTAGTATAAAATTTTGTATATATGATCTAAGAGATATGAACTTTCAATATAACGGTTGGATTTATAAAATTCACATTTAATATAAAGTTATTGAGCAGTGTAATATCTAGTAAATCCAACCGTTAGATTGAAAGCTCATATTAGTTTATATGTTTATATCAAATTTTGTTAAAATTGAACAACAACTTAAAGATAATCAAAGTATTCATATTTTAGTATATTTTGATATGTATATATTACGTCAATTTTGTTTTTATAAGAATTTGAAGTATCAAATCATCTTCGATTAATATAAAATATTGTATATATGATCTAAGAGTAAAAAATTTTCAATCCAACGGTTAATGAGCGATGTAATACTTAGTAAAAGTTACACCAATATTATTATAACTCTCTTGGTATATATATATATGTGTGTGTGTGTGTGTGTGTGTGTGTGACAGAGAAAAGCTAAGAGTATTTTGAAATGCTTCAATCCTCATTATTACCAACCCAAAACGTAAGGTACAAGGATACTGAATATATATACAGCATAGACAATTCAAAATTGAAAAAAGAAAATAGCTAACCATCCTAACAAACTGGCCAACATAGCAAGAATAACATAATTGACAGTAAGGCAAAACTAACTTGCCAACTAATGCTGACAATCCTAACAGAAACGTAGAAACGTATTTCTCACACCCTCCCTCAAGATGGGTGGTGAATATTCAGCAAGCCCATCTTGGACAAATTAACATTGAAAGGCCCGGGATAAAGTGTCTTAGTGAACATGTCTGCCAATTGATGCTTCGAAGGAACATGAGAAAGAACAATGAGCCCATCAAGAATCTTAGCAGGAATAAGATGACAATCCACTTCAATGTGTTTGGTTCGTTCATGAAAGGATGGATTCTTAGCCAGCTGAATGGCAGACTGATTATCACAAAAAGTAGGAAATGGGAGTGGAATTTGGATACACAAATCATCAGCAACATACTTTAACCACTGTAGTTCACAAGCAATAGAAGCTAAAGCTCTATATTCAGCTTCAGTAGAGCTCCTAGAAATTGTGGATTGCTTCTTGGATTTCCAGGAGATAAGACAATTACCATAGAAGACACAGTAACTAGTGGTGGATTTTCTAGTGATACAATAATTAGCCCAATCTAAATCAGAAAAGGTTTGAATTCCATGAGGATTAGCAGAAGGATAGAAAAGACCTAAGTCGGGACATCCTTTGAGATATTTCAAGATCCTGAACGCAGCATTTAGATGAGAGTATCTTGGCTTGGACATGAACTGACTAACTTGTTGAACTGCAAAGGAAATGTCAGGACGAGTGTTTGTTAAATACTGCAATTTACCAATTAATCTCCTGTAAGTAGTTGGTTCTTGAACAAGATCACCTTCATCATCCTTGAGTTTAATAGTAGGATTCGAATGGGATTTGGCAGGCTTGCAACCGGTGAAACCAAATTCGGCCAAGATGTCCAAACAATATTTTCTCTGGTTCAGAATAAGACCCTGCTGTGATCTAGCAACTTCAAAACCAAGAAAAAATTTGAGGTTTCCCAAATCTTTGATTCTGAATTCATGATGTAAAAACTACTTAACAACAACAATTTCCTGCATGCTATCACCAGTAAGAACTATATCGTCAACATAAACCAACAGAGCAGTAAAAGAAGTAGAAGAGTGTATGATGAAGAGGGAGTGATCAGCAGGACTCTGAGAGAAACCATAGGAGATTAAGGCAGAGGTGAGCTTAGAATTCCACTAGCGAGAAGCTTGTCTGAGTCCATAGAGAGACTTGTGCAATTTACAAACCAAATGAGGTTCAGGAAGAATCAATCTCGAGGGAGGTTTCATATAAACCTCTGCATCTAAATCACCATGCAAAAAATCATTATCAACGTCAAGCTGGTGTAAAAAGCAGTTGTGAGAAACTGCAACGGAAAGAAGGAATCTGACCGTTGTTAACTTCACAACAGGTGATGAAGTTTCAAAAAAAATCCACGCCTTCAGTTTGTGTAAACCCTTTGGCAACAAGTTGTGCCTTATGTCTTTCTATAGACCCATTTGCATTTAGTTTAGTCTTGTAGACCCATTTGCACCCAACAACCCTCTTCTTTAGCGGCAATCTGACCAATGACCAAGTTCTATTCCTCTCAAGAGCCCGAATTTCCGCAAGCATAGCCTGCTGCCAATGATCATGCTGAAAAGCCTCTTTAAAGGAAGTAGGCTCGATGGTGGCAGATAAAGACATGCAAAAGGCAGTGTGAGAGTCAGAATAATTGGAATGTGACAAATATGATTGCAAAGGATAAGGAGTACAACAGGAAGTATTAGCAGAAGAAAGAGTTGGACAATCATAATCAGACAAGTAAGCATGTGGTTTCCTAGGTCTAGTTTGTAACATAGTTAAAAAAAATAGTAGCCAGAACGGGCCGTTCTCAGATTGGAACGGGCCGTTCCAAACTACTGTTTTGGCCTTACAGAAATAAAGAGAACGGGCCGTTCCGGAGGGAGAACGGGTCGTTCCGTATGAGTCCCAGAACGGGCCGTTCTGGTTTCAGAACGGGCCGTTCTGGGTGTGGGTTTTGTGCGTGAATTGGCAGTTCGGAACTCGGTACGGGCCGTTCCGAACTCGGTACGGGCCGTTCTGGGCCAATCTGAAAGTCTATAAATAGGGGTGTGGGCCGTGATGATAGCAAACCTAGGAGAAGTGATGGATGATCTTCTCCACGGATTTGCTTAGGCCGGATCTTCTTCAATGGAGACTTGATTCTTCACTTATGAACACTTTGCTAGCTACGAACTCAAGATGAACTCAACCTAAACTAGGAAGGAAGCATCCAAGCTCAAGCATCAATGGAGAGCACACTTCAAAGAGGAGGATTCTAAGGTGGAATCCTAAGGTTTTGAAGATGAACTCTAGGGGACTTTTGAGAGAGGAAACTCGGCCAAAGGCTCACAAATTTCTATATGATCAAAAGTGAGTACAAAATATGAGAGGAGGGAAACATATAGCATCCGAATTGGAGGAGCACACTTGGCGCCACATGATTGGTCACATGTTGGCGCCAAGATTTGAATTCAAATTCAAATTTGAATTCAAACCTTGTGTCACATGCTCATGACCGGTCATGTAGTGCTAAATGATAGATTAGGTTGAATTTAGAGTGAATTTAGGGTTGCATTTCGGTGTCACACTTGTGCAACCAAGGTGGTGCCAAAAGTGTGACCTAAATGCAACTTAAATTCATCCTAAATTTGACCTAATTTGTCCTAATTCAAATGAACTATTAAACCTCCTTAAACCCTAAACTAATGACCAAAATACAATGGTCTAATGAATACAATCAATAGGGAATATTACAAGGAAAATAATGAGCCCAATATTGGGTACCAAAAGCCCAAAGGCCCATGAAGCCCAAAACTAGGCCCAACTAGCCTAAAACCTAAAATGCTACTCTATGTGGTCCAAAATACAAGACCAAAATATATTCATACTATACTAACAAAAATATAATAAGAATGTTAAAAACAAGATAAGCCCATGTTGAAACTTGGTTTGGGCCTTCCAAGCCCATAGGGCCCGTTGGGCCTAGACTGGCCCAATCTTCCATGTCTAGCCCACTCCTCTTGGATCTTTGAGTGTGTCACCTCTTGCATTCCCAAGTATGATTCCATCATCCCCTCCCTCTTGAAAAGGATTTGTCCTCAAATCTAGAGGATGCATGGAAGAAACAGTAGCACCTACATGTAAAACATGCAAGGAATAAGAAGTGACATGGTAAGAGAAAAGATCATGGATCCTAAGAGGAGTCCTACTATTTATCCTAACAAAGAAAGATAAAATACTAGACTCTCTAAAAATGGAAATAGGCTCCTCTTCTAAGCACAACATAGAAGTAAAACCTAAAAATGTAAGAACACTATGATTAAGACAATGAAAAGAATGATTTTTAAACACAACTACATCTTGCCTAAAGTACCCTAAATGGTAACCTAGGCTTTTCCTAAAATATAAAGAAAAAACTACTAGAAAGCGCCCTAAACAATTTTGGATTTGATTGTTTACTAGATACTCATAATCATATAAGCTATATTTATCTTGTGGGGAAGGAATCATATTAAATTGAAAAGAGTAAGAACTTCCCATAAGATCAAACATAGAATATTGATTATTACAAGTTGTATCTACTAAACAATGTAACCCAAAAATTGGGTGCTTTATGAAATTCAAAGAAATACTTCCTTCCTTGTGCACCATCAAGGAAGTAGTATAAGGAGTAATACTAGGTATAGTCCACTCCTTCTTCACTATATCCCAAAGTTGAGAAGAATTCTTTGCTTGAAATTCATTTTGTTCCTCATTCTCAACTTTAAGATAAGTGGCAGTATTAGGATAAGAGTCAAGACTTTTATGAATAAAGAGAGTTCTTTTCAAGTCTTGTTTGGTCATAAAATAACTCTCTTTTGTCACAATGGTCTTAGTGGAGTCCCCTTTATCCACACTCTTTCCTTCTTTCTTTTCTTTGTTTATTTTTCTTTTCATTTGTTTTTGATCCTCAAACACATGGGGTGGTGTTAAAGGATTAAAAACAATTTCCTTATTTTTATGAGTGAAGGATATTTTGTTAGTGAGGCCATCATGTATAGTTTGTTTATCAAATTGCCATGGCCTACCAAGCAAAATATGACAAGCTTCCACAGGGATCACATCACATAAAACTTTATCTTTATAATCCCCTATAGAAAACTTGACCTTCACTTGTTGATTCACCTCCAATTCCTCACCTTCATTGAGCCAATGAAGTTTGTAAGGGTGAGGGTGAGGAATGGTGGTAAGGGCTAACTTGTTAATCAATCTTGTACTACAACAATTTGAACATGATCCACTATCAACAATGAGAGAACAAGTTCTTTTGGAAACTAAACATCTTGTGTGAAAAATGTTCTCTCTTTGTGATAGTGAAGTGGAACAAGGTTGACTTCCAAGAAGCCTTTTGACCATAAGAAGATCACCATCAACAGGATATAGCTTTTCAATTTGAGGATCTTCCTTACTAGTCTCACTATCACTTGAAGTGGTAGAACTAGATTCATCAAGACTACTATAAATGTCTTGTCCTCTCAAAATCATGACCTTTTTAGTTGGACATTGAGAAGCTATATGGCCTCTCCCAAGACATTTAAAGCATTTGTTGTCACTAGTTTTACTACTAGAAGTGACAACATTTTTATCATTTTCTTTTTCTTTTTCTTGACCCTTACTAGAGCTTTTAGAAGAGTCATATTGACCCTCCCTCTTGTAGTCATTCTTGATATAAGAGTTAGCTTGAGTTTTTCCTTTTAAAGAATTTTTCCTTAAATTTTGTTGTTCCACCCTTATACAAAGTTGGACCAAATCATCAAGGTCCCTATAAGGGAGTAACTCAACTCTATCTCTTATATCAAAATTTAGACCACTTAAAAACCTAGCAATGGTCAATCTTTCCTCTTCCCTTATGCCAGCCCTCATGAGATACAACTCCATCTTTTGTCTATACTCCTCAACACTCATATTCTTTTGTTGGAGTCTTTGGAGCTTATCCATAAGCTCCCTACTATAATAGGAAGGTATGTGCCTTCTTCTCATAGCACTCCTCAACTCATTCCAATAAGTGATTGGAGGGTTATTGTGAAGTCTTCTCTCTCTCTCTAAGGAGGTCCACCAATACATAGCTTGTCCTTGGAAAGCTAAGGTGGCCAAGGGAACTTTTCTTTCTTCACCTACTTGGTGACAAGTGAAGATTTGCTCCATTTTCATTTCCCAATCCAAGTAGGCATCCACATCTTCTTTTCCATGAAAGTAAGGGAGATCAACCCTTGATTCCCTCACTTTGTGTTCTTTAATGACTCTCCTAGGTGGGGGTTGATAGTAAGCATCTATTTGTATACTACCATTATTATTTTGACTTTGAGAATCATTGGAGCTCTTGGTTGAGCTCCTTGAAGAACCTTTTTTATTTAATCTTTTCAAAAGTTTTTCTTCTCGTTGCTTAATTTGTTGAATCTCTTGTTCTAAAGCCATGATTTGTACTTCCTTTT
Source organism: Cajanus cajan (assembly GCF_000230855.2). Lineage (NCBI taxonomy): Eukaryota > Viridiplantae > Streptophyta > Magnoliopsida > Fabales > Fabaceae > Cajanus > Cajanus cajan. Next base: position 49,002,954 of record NC_138525.1, read on the forward strand.
CAAGCTTTTCTTTTTGTTTTTGAAGTATTTCATCATGCTTCCAAAGTTTTAGTGCCTCAACCTCCTTAACAATTCTTTTAAAACTTTTAGGAGATTCAAAGTCACTACTATTTTGGGAATGTAGACTCATGATTAAGCAATAAGATTTTATATGCTATGCAAAAGTTATAAAATGTTTTTGGTATTTTCTAGGAATGAAAATAGCACTTGGAAGTCTAAGTGTACAAGTTGCACTATCAAGGGAGGTGAGCTACAAAGAGCCACTTAATAACCAAGCCTTTTCAAGTGGAAATCACTAAACTCCTTTGTGGTATTTCCAATTCCTCAAAACTTTTCACAAAAATTTTTGTATGCTTTTTCACAATTTGTTTATTTTTGACACTTAACTAAACGTGAGCAAATAAAACTACACAATTCTAGACGTTTATAGTCAACAAAGTAAAGCAATTAAGTACAAGAAAACTTAAAAGAAGCAAGTTAAGCAACTAGTCGGATATCCTAAGTGGAAGCTTGAAACATATGAAATTTCCAAGCCACTTCCACTAGTACTACACGTGAGAGTCTATCAAGGATGTAGATATACCTGACCAGCTTCTTAATACTCCCTCCAAGCTTTACAAATTGGTTTAAAAATACAAAAGAATTGACAAAAATTAAACTAGCCTAAAAAGCAATAAAGTGGCGGCTTTGGTGACCAATTAGTGGCGGTTTTGTGTTCAACTTTTCTAACACTTAACCAAGTGTTTAATCCACCACTAATCCTTCAATATGCTGCTCCTGGACCTGCAAAAGAAACACAACAAAGAGGTTAAGGTGGCTGCCTCACAAGGTGAAGGAATTGGTCACTCAAGTGAAGGAGATTTAGGAGAATTTTGGTCACTAAATTAGGTCAAATTTGGTGATTATAGTGTCCAAAATTTTTCCTACTCTTTGTTGAGCAATGCTTGATCCTTGAGCAAGGATTTAAGGCCACTTCCAGCACAGGAAATTATTGAAAGAAAACTAGACAAGCAACAAAGCACAATTTGGAAAGCTTATACCAAAATTAAGAGTAATATGTGTATATGACAAGACTCAAAGAAGTTCAACAAGTAAAACTGAAAATTAAGACTCCAAATAAAAGCTAGCACTCAGAGAGAATAATTCCTAGATAGGTACTAGAATAGATGAACAAAACAAAAAAAACTTGAAGACAATTGGACAAGTATAGCAAAAGTAGTAGCCAAAATAATAACAAGGAATCAAGTAGGTTTTTCAACTTGTATACCTCTCGGCTTTTTCCTTTTAATTTTCTTTCTCTATTTTTTTTTTAATTCTTTCTTTTTCCAGTATCAAATTAAGAGTCCAGAGAGTATATTTGCCTTTTGTTTCAAAATTTTTAAAGATTCCAAGCTATAGAAACCGAGACTACAAATCAGCCAAAAATTAGGTCAAATTTCAAGTAACTTGAATAACTAGTGCACTAGTCTTTAGGTTTTTGGTTTGGATTCCTTTGAACTCTTTTCTTTTTGATCTTTTGAACACTTTAGGCTCTGTTTTATCTCTGTTTTCAGCCTCTAATTTTTTTTAAAATTTGAATCCACAAGAAGAGTGCACTAGAAGTAGGTTTTCACTTGAAATTTTTGAATCACAAAAATTTTAATAAGTTTTTCAATGGAAAGTAATTTGAAAACTTAAGAACATAATAGAAACCTAACTCTAAAGAAACTTACTAGAACTAATAGCAAGTTATGAACACAATAAGGCAAAAGAAAAGCACATATAGGAGGCAAGAACAATAGGTAAACCGAAAGCAAAATATGGACACAAAACTCAAAATAAAACTAGGTTAAACATGCTATTCAAGGAATTTGCAACAAGTAAGGACTAAACACAAACTTCTAAGACAAAACAAAGATTTAAAAACAAAATCTAAATGCAATGCATGAGTCCAATCACGGACACATATTAGGAATGGAGAGACTCAAAATTAAAATCAAAAACAAGCACAAGCTAATAGGTCCTAACAAGTTGATTGAAGGAGAAATTCAAAAACAATCAACCAATGGATCTATGGAACACAAAAACATCAAAACAATATAGATCCGAAAATGAAACTCAATTAAGACATATGAACACACAAGAACAGCAAAAGAACACAAGAAGAAACCGACTCAAAAAGTGAGACAACTTATCTCCTTGAAGACCTTGCTCTTGATACCAAAAATGATAGCAAACCTAGGAGAAGTGATGGATGATCTTCTCCACGGATTTGCTTAGGCCGGATCTTCTTCAATGGAGACTTGATTCTTCACTTATGAACACTTTGCTAGCTACGAACTCAAGATGAACTCAACCTAAACTAGGAAGGAAGCATCCAAGCTCAAGCATCAATGGAGAGCACACTTCAAAGAGGAGGATTCTAAGGTGGAATCCTAAGGTTTTGAAGATGAACTCTAGGGGACTTTTGAGAGAGGAAACTCGGCCAAAGGCTCACAAATTTCTATATGATCAAAAGTGAGTACAAAATATGAGAGGAGGGAAACATATAGCATCTGAATTGGAGGAGCACACTTGGCGCCACATGATTGGTCACATGTTGGCGCCAAGATTTGAATTCAAATTCAAATTTGAATTCAAACCTTGTGTCACATGCTCATGACCGGTCATGTAGTGCTAAATGATAGATTAGGTTGAATTTAGAGTGAATTTAGGGTTGCATTTCGGTGTCACACTTGTGCAACCAAGGTGGTGCCAAAAGTGTGACCTAAATGCAACTTAAATTCATCCTAAATTTGACCTAATTTGTCCTAATTCAAATGAACTATTAAACCTCCTTAAACCCTAAACTAATGACCAAAATACAATGGTCTAATGAATACAATCAATAGGGAATATTACAAGGAAAATAATGAGCCCAATATTGGGTACCAAAAGCCCAAAGGCCCATGAAGCCCAAAACTAGGCCCAACTAGCCTAAAACCTAAAATGCTACTCTATGTGGTCCAAAATACAAGACCAAAATATATTCATACTATACTAACAAAAATATAATAAGAATGTTAAAAACAAGATAAGCCCATGTTGAAACTTGGTTTGGGCCTTCCAAGCCCATAGGGCCCATTGGGCCTAGACTGGCCCAATCTTCCATGTCTAGCCCACTCCTCTTGGATCTTTGAGTGTGTCACCTCTTGCATTCCCAAGTATGATTCCATCACGTGAGGAGAATCAGAGGTTTCTAGAGAGAAGTTTTAGAGAGAAGTTCTCTGGGTCAGTGAGCTCCTTTCTCTCCCAAATTTCTCTGTTAGACTCCTTTTCTCCTCTAGATCACTAACTCCTTCTGACTTTTCTTGAAATTCAGATTAGAAAGCTTGCTTTGGGAGTATTGAAGTTCCAGGTTGAGTTTTGGAAAGGAATTCTATTTCGTCACAATTGTTGGCTTTCTGAGTCAATCTTCAGGTAAGGGAAGCTAGAATGTTTGTTATTTAAGTTGCATGTGAGTTTAGAACTCAATTGATGCATGAAAGTTGAGGATCCATGGCTGGATCGGAGAATTCGCTAATTGTCCGAGGTCTTGGGAACAATGGGGTTTCTAGTGAATTTGATGCATCAGATGGGTGCATGTTGATTTTGAGTTTGTTTTATGTTGTATGGAGCCATTGTGTTTTTGTGTTTGCATATGGTTAGATTTGTTAGTTTGGATGAGAGTTTGAACTCTCTGACTAGGATTAGGCTAAGCGCAGGTTGAGCGCACCAGGCGTGGGAGAGCTTAGGGCTCTCGGGTTAGATATTGGGCCAGACGTGATTTGGTTGCGTCAGGCGTGGATACTCTTAGGAGTCTCTGTTTCAAGGACACCGAGCGTGAGTTGAACGCGCTGGGCATGGATGAGTCTTAGGACTCTCAGGTGGAGATTAGGCTGGGTGAGCTCAGGCTGCGCCGAGCGTGAATATGTTTATAAATAATGGATGCTTATGCATGTTTAACGTTGAAGTAGTAGATCATGTATGTATGATATATGATGTATGGTGATGTGTGATTCATATGTATGCTTTATGATGATACATATGAATGTTTGAATATGAGTATGTTTATTGATCATAATGGTAGGTAGACCATTTATGATGTATGATGCATTATTGCATGTGATGTCTTATGACATGTGTATGATTGTTGATCATGATGGTGGGCAGACCATTATGATGTATGATGCATTATTGCATGTGATGTCTTATGGCATGAGTCTAGCCTAGGACTTGAGGAGAGGAAAAATATTTTCGAACTGGAAGAGCTCACATAGAGTCTCTTGAGAGTGGTTCTTGGATAGGCCACTGATATATGAGAGTGGTGCTCTGGGAGACCACTGGATTTGGGAGAGTGGTGCTCAGATAGGCCACTGGGTTGGGTGAGTCTCCTCTAAGTCCTTAGCTAGTGTTGGAGCGGGGTATGAGGTCGAGGGTTATTCCCTTAACCAAGTACTCGGGAAGGTGTGTGGATCCTTGCGGATAGTCGGTGGGCGAACTCCACAATTGACTTGGTTAATGCATGCCAAGGTCGTGGTAAGCCCGTACCCAGCTGTGCTATACCTGACGGTGGATCTGGACTTCTAAGTGTGTAAGTGACATCATCCGAGTAAACCCGAGTGAGGATTATATCCTGTTTAGCTGTGACCGAGCGGGCGCATTGGGCGTGAAAACGGTTGGGGTGGTTTCGGTAGGATGAAATGTCACTTATCCAGCTCTATTGTTGTGGAGATCTCCTAGGTGTATGCGTGACGACGCATTAGATGACTGATATGCATTGATATCTATCATGAGATGCATTTATTGCATGATTATTAATATGATGAAGTGTGGTGTTTGACTTCATGATTGGTGGGTTGTATTTTATGCATGAGTAGTATTGGATAGTGTGTATGGTGTGACTCTATGAATACGATTGTGTAGTATAGATTTATTGTTCTATACTTGTATGATTGATTTGTGAATTCTAGCTTACCCTTCTGTTTCCATGTGGTGGAACTGCGATGATCATACTTGGTATGGGAATAGGTCAGGGCTAGCTTGGAGTCGAGGTGACCGCTGCGAGACGGGGTGTTTGACCCTCGTGTTAGGGTTACCATTTTGGGTAACAATTTTGTCTGCTTGACTGGCACTAGGGAATATTACTTTTGGGATGACTGTACATATATGGCATTTTATTTTGTATTTAAGGAATTTAGTTATTTTTATTCTTATCTATATCCTGTATGTATGAGTTATCCAATTTAATATTTCCCTTAGTTCACTAGTAGTAGTGTGATTCCACTAAGTGTAAAGATCATGGCGGGTCGTTACATAGTTGAAATTCTAGCAAGTTGATCAACTATTTGCACAACATCATTAAAATCATCATTGAATTGCATAATTGGTTCAACAACATTATGATCAGTATTATTAGAGACAATGTCAAAAGTAACATGATTAGGAACAGTAGAAATAATGTCAAAATCAATTATAGAATCAAATGACTGTTGAGATGCAGTAGTACCAGTGGTGTGGTTATTAGAAATAGATGGGGAATTAGAAACATATGGAAAATGGGACTCATAGAAAATCACATTGCGAGATAACAAAAAAGATTTTGTAGTGAGATTATATAAGAGATAATCTTTGACCCCTGGTTTGAAACCTAGAAAAATACACTTAGAGTCTCTTTTGTCTAATTTGGTTCTGCTAGAAGTGATAGTGTTACCAAAAGCTAAACAACCAAAAACTCTAAGTGTGCTAAGGTCAGGAATTTTTCCAAAAACTGATTCATAAGGAGATTTATTTTCAAGAAAAGGAGTAGGGAGCCTGTTAATGAGATGAACAACATGTTTTATAGCATAAGACCGAAAAATAGAAGACAAACCAGATTGAAAAAGTAAGGCTCGAGCTACATTCAAAATATGTTGATGTTTTCACTCAACTATGCCATTTTGTTGAGGTGTTTCAATGCATGAGGTTTCATGAAAAATGCCTTTGGAGGAATAGAAATCAGTTAAGAAAAATTCTTTTCCATTGTCAGACCTTAGTCTTTTAAGTTTTATACCAAATTGATTTTCAGTGAGATTAATGAATTTAGGAAGAACACTCAACTTTTGATTTTAAAAGATGGACCCATGTGAACCTACTGAAGTCATCAACAAGCGTTAAGAAATATTTATGACCATCAATGGAAATTGTGTGTAAAGGTCCCCAAATGTCAGCATGCAATAGTTCAAAGAGATGAGAACTTTTAGAGATACGAACAGGAAAGGGTAATTTCTTATGTTTGGCAAAGTGACAAGTGTCACATGGCGTACAATTTTTGTATATATATCATTATATTGAGAAGATAACAACTGTAAAATGGAATTCGAAGTGTGGCCGAGTCTATGATGCCACAATTCACCGGTATTTACTGGATTTACAACAGAAATATTTGATTTATTTATAACAGAATGTTGTAAAACTTCATTGCAATTCAAATCATTTGATTCTTCAAGACAGTACAAGCCATCAATCTTCCTAGCTGCTCCAATCATCTTGAAATGAGATTTCTGGAAAAAGAAACAGTGAGAATCACAAAACACTGCCATACAATCAATAGTGGAAACAAGCTTGTGAACAGATATGAGAGTAACAGAAAATTCAGGTACAAACAGGACATCAGCAAGTAATAAGTCACTTATATGAATATTTCTTGAAAAATTAGCAATGAAAGTAGTGTGATTAGGCAGTTTAATGGGTATTGGTTTTGTGGCGCGAAGGTTATGAAATAAAGATTTGGTTGGAGAAATGTGGTCAGTGGCACCACTGTCAACGATCCAATGATTAGAGGCATAAGATGTACCTGAGTTGTGGACAGAAACATGATTTACTGAGGATGAATGATCCGTAGTGTGTTGGAGCAAAGCCAAGATTACGTGATACTGGTCTTTAGAGAAAGTGAATTGGTCATTGGTAGGATTGCCATCCAAATCCAGTTGCTAAAGAGAGGCAGCTGAATCCACTTGGCAGAAGCTTTGTTGTTGGTTTTATTCTTTCTATAACCAGCAGGAAAACCGATACGAAAGTAGAAAGTCTCAATGGTGTGATTGGTTTTCTTGCATTTCTCACAGAATTTGTTCTTGGAATTGTTCTTGCTTGCATTGGAATTGGTCTTGTCAGAGGAGTTGAATCTGGGTTGATTAGGGGACATAGCAGCAAAAGCCAAAGAATCTAGAACAGAATGTTTCCGAATGAGGCCAATGAATTCACATTCATGCTGAAGAACCATAGAAAAAGTCTTGACAATCGAAGGCATTGGATCCAGCATCATGATCTGAGAACGAACTTGTGCATAGCTCTCATTAAGTTCGCGGAGAAATCTAATCAGGTAATCATCCTCTCTTTCTTTGTGAAGTTTAGAGAGAAGACCACATTTGCAAGGTGTCAAACAGGTGCAAGTCAGAACACACCGATAGAGCTCCAATTCTTTCCACAGGATTTTTAGTTTCGTATAGTATTCAAAAACACTGAAGTCACCTTGACGACAAGCAAGAATCTGATCCTGAAGATCAAAAATCCAGAATTTGTCAGCATGAGAGAAGCGATCCTTGAGATCCCTCCAATTCTCCGATGTCGTATCCATCCACATCACCGATTGCTTGATTGAACGAGTCATGGAATGAGTGAGCCATGACATCACCATCCGATTGGATCTACGCCAAGCCTCGTGTAGTGGATCTGTAATAGGTGGACAAGAAAGATTACCATCAATGAACTTCTCCTTGTTTTTGGTTTCAAGGGAAACTACCATGTCTCTCTCCCATTGGTGAAAATTGCTCTCCGTGAGAAGAGGCGAAACAAGTGCCAATGTTGGATTCTCTCCAGGATGCAGGTAGAGCGGATTTGTCGGATTCACTAGGTGATCCGGTGTTTGTGTAGTGTTCTGGCTGGGGGAAGCCATGGTCAAGTATTGAGGAAGAAGAAGAGAACGTTAAGCGGAAGAAGGGTGAGGTTTCAGCGATGATACCATGACAGAGAAATGCTAAGAGTATTTTGAAATGCTTCAATCCTCATTATTACCAACCCAAAATGTAAGGTATAGGGATGCTGAATATATATACAGCATAGACAATTCAAAATTGAAAAAAGAAAATAGCTAACCATCCTAACAAACTGGCCAACGTAGCAAGAATAACAGAATTGACAGTAAGGCAAAACTAACTTGCCAGCTAATGCTGACAATCCTAACAGAAACGTAGAAACATATTTCTCACAATATATATATAAGGGGGGTTATAATTACACCTGTGTAACTTTTACTAAGTATTATACCGTTCAATAACTTTATATTAATTGTGAATTTTGTAAATCCAACCGTTAGATTGAAAGTTCATATCACTTTAAACGTGTATATCAAATTTTGTTAAAATTGAACAACAACTTGAAGGTAATCAAAGTGTTCATATTTTAGTGTATTTTGAAATGAATATATTACGTCAATTTTATTTTATAAAAATTAAGTATCAAATCATCTTGGATTAATATAAAAATTTTGTATACATGATCTAAGAGATATGAATTTTCAATCTAACCGTTAGATTAATACTTATTGAGCGGTGTAATATAGAGGGGGTTATAATAACACCGGTGTAACTTTTACTAAGTATTACACCGCTCAATAACTTTATATTAAAAGTAAATTTTGTAAATCCAACCGTTAGATTGAAAATTCATATCTCTTAGATCATGTATACAAAATTTTATATTAATTCAAGATGATTTGATACTTTATTTTTATAAAATAAAATTGATGTGATATATTCATTTCAAAATACACTAAAATATGAACACTTTGATTACCTTCAAGTTGTTGTTCAATTTTAACAAAATTTGATATACACGTTTAAAGTGATATGAACTTTCAATCTAACAGTTGGATTTATAAAATTTACAGTTAATATAAAGTTATTGAACGGTGTAATACTTAGTAAAAGTTACATCGGTGTAATTATAACTCCCTTTTATATATATATATATATATATATATATATATATATATATATATATATATATATATATATATATATATCCAAAATGCTATTAGAAATGTGATGGTAAATTAAGTATTGGATTAGTTTTTTTCGTTTAAAAACACTAGTACAAAATATACATTCTACGTCGGGTATTTTAGGGGTTTTACGTCGGAAAAACGTCCGACGTGGAAGCGGGGGACGTAAATTTACGTCAGATGTAAAAAACCGATGTAAATTTACGTCGGACATAACAAATCCGACGTAAAAAGTTGTAAAAAAATTATTAAAAAAATGACTGCAAGCAGAACGGGTCGTTCTGGTTGGAGAACGGCCCGTTGTCCAAGCATAACGGCCCATTCTGCGTGGAGAACGGTGTTTTGTGACGACCTTTCACACTACAATATGCCTCACAGATCTCAAGAAATACAATAGGAAGGAGAGAGAAAAAAGAGATGCGACACAAATCTCAAGAAATACAATAGAAAGGAGAGAGATAGAGAATTTTCGTGCTCAAAAGAGTCTTATTCGAAATTTCTCTGGCCGCCCGGTGAACTGTGCCCGAGGCTTCAATTTATAGGAATCAGAAGGGGGCCAGAACGGCCTATTCCGGATTCAGAACGGCCTGTTCTGGCCCAATAGGCATGTGTAAATTTTGCACCCTGGAACGAGCCGTTCTGAAAACGGAACGGCCCGTTCCAGAGTCGAAATTGACACAGATTTGTCCTTTCCAGAACGGCCCGTTCCAAATTTGACTTATTTGGAACGACCCGTTCTGGTATTGGAACGGCTCGTTCCACCCAAAAATCTTTAAGTGGTTTAGTTACGTTGGAACGGCCCGTGCTGATATTGGAACAGCCCTTTCTGATTTTGGAACGGCCCGTTCCGATTTTGGAACGCCCCGTTCTGATTTTGGAACAGCCTGTTCCGGGCTACTAAAACCACCTTATTTGGCCTTTAGGCCTTCTGATGTCCTGTTTTGTTGTTTGCCTGCTTCAGAAGCTCCTTCCTTTCATAACGGAGGTCTATTTCTTTGTTTGTGTGCCCTCCGGACGAAATTGGGTGTCTACAAGTACAAGAACAAATTAATGTAGACCAAGTTATAACACTATCAGCAAGAAAGGTTATATCACCTGTTTTGCTTCCTCACCCATTTGCCGTATGAATGGAGACTGAAATGTCGGAAAAATTAAGAAGGAAGGAGTAGGAGGTGGAGGGATTTCAACGCGCGCGAGAAGAAGTTTTTGAAATCTCCAAATCTCCAGCTAGTGACCTTCTTTTAAGGGGCGCGCGGTCATGTGCATTATTTACATCGGACAAGAGGGGGTCCGACGTAAATTATGCAATCTACGTCGGAGAGTAATTGTGTCCGACGTAGATTGTATAATTTACGTCGGACCCCCCCTTGTCCGACGTAAATTAGTTAGCTTTTATTTACGACAATGCCACCGTATTTATAACGTCGTATTTTGGGAGTTCTGACGTAAATGGAGTGACGTAAAATCCTATTTTTGTACTAGTGAAAGTTTGGGAATTAAATTTGAGTAATTGTAATACCATACTTTTTTGTGTTTGCTAAAATTAAGTCAAATAGTTTTAAGAAGAATGAATATTTTTGTGGAAATCTAAAATTATTTCTGTTAAATTTCTTTGCTAGTATTAGGAATGAAAATAAGTCAAACTTTAAATATATAAATTGGATCTATTCTACAAAATTAAAATTTAAGTTTGACCTATTATTTTTATATGCTTAATTTGACCTATTAGTCTATTTAAAAATTTATTTAAATTAATAATGTTAATTAGGTCAATAAACTTATATTTTAAAATAATAAGTTTTTTTTAAATATAGTTTACTCAATATTAGTATAACTTAATTTTTAAAAGAAGTATGGAAGAAAATTTGAATCATTTTTTTATTAAAGCGACAATTCATCTGTAATCATTATGTTGATGTACACTCATGCACAAGTATAAATCTATAATAAAAAAATAATTGTATAATTTTTTAAATATTGATAATTTATTTTTATTTTATAAATTTATTTATTTATATTTTTAATAATATATATATATATATATATATATATATATATATTACTTTTAATATATAAATAAATAGGTTGTGTAAGACCCGCAAGCTCTTCTTCTTCCTTCTTCCCCTCAACACTCTCATTTTCTCCTCACTTCCTTTTCCTTGTTCCAAATTTCTGAACTTCCTCGTGGTGCTTTTGTTGCTAAAGGTTAAGAGTAGAGGTGAGGATTTCTAGTCAGAAGCGCGGACCTTCTCCTTCTTCTTCTACCGCTCCCCGAAGTTCGGATTCTACTTCTCTAAGGTAAGGGAAGTTAGATCGTAAACTTATTTGCTGTATGGGAGTTTAAGAACTCATTTGAAGTAAGAATGTTGAGAATCATTGATTGATTTGAAGAATTTCTCATTTTCGGGGTTTCGGGAAATTTGGGAAAAAAGGTGATGTTGATGCATTGGATGGTTGCATGTTGAAATAAAGCTTGTTTTTGAGTCATATGATATAAATGTATTTAATTTCATGGATTGTATGTGTTTGAGTTGGCTGATTTTCAGGTTTTTGGTTGAAATTGTCAAAGTTGTGAGGTTGCTGTTTGAATTCGCCTCGAGCGTAGTTCTTGGCACCGGGCGTGTGTTCATCAAGGAACTCCATTATCCAATCACGCCGGGCGCGAGGTTGGTTGCGCCGAGCGAGATTAGGAATGAAAGTCTTTGGATGAATCACGCTAGGCGTGAGGAGAACCATGCTGGGCGTGATATCAGATAGTGGCAAAAAATTTTTTTTTATAGTTATTGATATTGCGTCGGGCACAATTTGAGAGAGTCGGGCGTAGAGACTCCTTGGGGGTCTCTGCCTGGGGTGGCGCTGTTAAACGTTTTCTTCAAATATGGCAAGTGAACCAATCGCACAAGTAGTAAATAGAGGTAATAGTCATTCTTCCCAAAGGACTTGAGTAATACAATGGCAATATGTGGAATTTAAGCTAATACAGACTAAAGAATGATTTCATATTTGGTGGATTGTAATTTTTAAGCTAAAAAAAACAAAATGAACTAAAGTGAACTTTCATCAAACACTTGAAATGCGGTTTTGGAGATTGACTTATATGAATGAAATGTTAGGGTTAGACTTCACCAACTTTAATCTCATGCATAAGAAACCTTCTTTCTCATTCAAACATTAATGCTAGCCCACTAATTTTCTCAAATCCCAATTCCTTGGTTAAAAGAGCCTAAGTTTCATTACCAAGTATCAATCCCTTGAATACTTCAATAAATCCACTTGCATTAAATTTAAGGGCTCAGAACAACAAGTAATTCATGTTCCATTCCTAGACACAAGTTTACTAGGTACCACATTCCCAAACAAGATTACCAATGATATTTTTCCACACCAAAAGTAATCACCAATCATGTAATAGTGGATCATTCTATACAAGCATTAAGCACAGAAACATGATACTAACATTTGAATGAAGAAGATAGATAGATATATTCAAACAAGTTACATGAGAGTCAAGTTGGCTACATCTAACCCCAACAAAGGGTTTTAGCATCTCATGTCCATGAGATTAGCAAGATACATCAAATGAGTGAGAATGGAAGAAAACCAATGAGAAACAATGGTGAAGAGGTGAGCCCTAGCTTCTCCCTTTCAGACCTGCACTACTGCACCCATTTTGGTTTTGCTTCACCCTCTCCCCCTTTCGCGCTCAGCCAAGAATTATATTAATCTACGCAACTCTTTAAGTGACGCGCTTAGCGCGATATGATACGTGCTTGGCACGAGACTGAAGGCGCGCCGGGCGTGTGATTACACATGCCCAGCGTGAGACCACATCTCAATCAACTCAGCTCGATCTAGTGCGCTGAGTGAGCTGAGATATGGGCTCAGCGCGGGTCTATTGAAAATGCCAACTTGCTTCGTTGGAGTCCAATCGAACTTCTTCTCTTTGACATGGATTCTTACAACATGATTACTTATCCAAAAAATCACAAAAAATGGGGATTAAATATGTATAACACTGTATGTGTAACCAAAGTGTCTTTACTTACAAAAGAGAAGTTAAATTGAGGATTACATAAGTCGAAAGTTAGGAAAGAGTTGAATGTGTTAACAAATTTGGTACTAGAATGTAAGTACAAATTAACATTATCAGGCACCGGGCGCAGAATGAGCGCGCCAGGCGTGAAACCCTAGTGAGTTCTCTACCTGATTTGTGTTGAGCGCGAGTTTGGCATGCTGGGCTTGGGAGACTCTTGAAAGTCTCTGCCTACCAACTCATCGGGAGTGATGATGCTACGCCAGGCGTGGGAGAGCTTTAGAGCTCTCAGGTTGGGTTCAGGCCAGACGCGAGTTTACTTGCACCGGGTGTGATGTGTTTGATTGTATGACTAAGAAAATGTTGAATATTGTGATATGATGAGAAAATGTAGTTGTGTGTTGAATCGTAGTTGTGTAATTGTGAAGAAATATTGTATGTATAATTTGGATAAGTTGCTTTGTTGCTAAAACATGTTGTTAAATGCTGTTAGAAGTTATTGTGCTGTTGAAGTGTGTTGTTAATTGTCGAGTTGACTACGTTGTAAAGTTGAAAAGTTGTGTGTTGATTAAGTTGTTGAGCTGAGCTGTGTTGTTAAGTTCAAAGTTGATTCAGTTGTGATGATAAGTTGTTGATCACTAGGACTAGAGGAGATATTTTCGAAGTTGCTCATCCCATTGTGCGGATTGAGATAGTTGTGGTGCTCTAAGAGCCCAATTTGTTGAAAATCCTCCTTGGAAAGTTGTCCCTTGGAGTGGACGTTGTGTTGTTCTCCTCTAGGACTTAGTTGATCCCGTGTGTGGGCAAGGTCGAGGCACACATGTATAAAGCGACCACGGTATAGGGGTCAGGTCAAGCTATACCGATTACAAGCGGCCAATTTGAGTAAAGTACGAAGTCAGAAACTTAGTTCCTAACCGAGTATCGGAGGGTTGTAGTATTTGGAGGATAGTTGGTAGGCTCATCTCATAGATGACTTAGTTGAGCTAGCTAATGTCGTGGTAGGCCTAAACCCAGTTGTTCTATCATGACATAGTGCTATACTTCCTTGTTTAAGTGGCAAAGTCTGAGAAATCGTGAAGTTGTAGATTGATATCCAAATTTACTGTTTACCTAGCAAGCCTAAAAAGGTTCTGTGTTGTCGGTTCGGTAGGACTTAGCCACTTAGACTACTCACCCATGTTGTAGGAGATCTACGAGTTGAACTGCGTGATGACGTAAAAGTTGTTGATGAGTTGAATTGATGTTGATATGAGTTGTATATATGTTGTTGTGTTGTGTAGCTGTGGTTTAGTTGGGTGTTGTTATGTGTTGAACGTTGAATTGTTGAAATTGTTGTTCTATTGTTAAAGTTGTAATTTGTCTATATCTATATGTTGATTATTTTCACTAGCTTACTCTTGCATGTTTCCATGTCGTTTGGACTACGATGATCATACTGTGTATGGGAGCAGAGCAAGGATAGGCTGGAGAGTAGTAGCAGTGCAACAGGTGGTGACTGGAGCTGATTTTGTGTAGGCTACCTCGGTGTAGGATTTTGTTAGTATTAGATATACTTTGACTTGTTGAGCCTCAGGCTGGATATATGCATATATTCTTTTTGTATGCATATTCTACTTCTGTGTAGTGTTGTTATATAGTATGACGGCTAGGCGGGTCGTTACAGGTTGACCTATCAGATCTAATATACTTTTCTAGCCTTAAGTCTAATCTTTTATATGAATAGATTTTTTTAAAAAATATTTAATTTGACCTTTTTATTAAATAGGTTAAGTGTGATCAAATTTTAAAGAAGTAATAGGTTTCTGATTTAAGACTAATCTATTAGCATCACTAGTTACTATGCCTTACTAAAATGAATTTAAAATTTAAGAGTTTTAATAAAAAAATTAATTAACTAAAAATAAAGAATTATAAATTCTGCCAAAAATTTCAAGTTCTTCCCTCACTGGATCGTCTGGCTCCTTCAACCTCGAATTCTTTCTCACTATCTCATATGCATTTCTTCTCTATGGTTTAGAGTTGTGGAACTTGATATTGGGTTCCTGCACTTTCGCAAAAATTACTATTGAGGGGAGTTCAGTTCAAATTTTTTAAACAATGACTTCAATCTGAGTGCGTGAATATAAAAATTGTGGCAGAGAAAAACTCTACTAATGTTTCATACCAACGAGTTAATGACATTATTGTTAGGTTGTTCAAATATAAAAGCATGATTGGTTATATTAAAAAATATTTAAATGTAACTATTAAATCAAAATTATTAATTTAAATTATGTATTTAATTATTAATTGGAATGGTGTGGCCTCTTTGCTACTCATCAAAATAATTTCATATCTCATTTTGAGCAGTTCCTAGGCCTTCCTAGTTATGTTGCTAAAAATCAGTACAAATGGGCGGTGATTTGGTTGGCTTCAATATGGAGTATTTGGTTGGCGAGAAATGAAGCTATATTTGCTAATAAATTCACATCTCTAAAGGATTTGGTTGAATTGATAAAACTACGCTCTTGGAAGTGGCTGAAAGCTAAAGATTTTGGTTTTTACTATCCATTCTCTTGTTGGTCAGGGCAACTTGCTGCATGTCTTAATCTTTATTAAGTTGTCAACATAAGTGTCTTTGGTGGTTATATGTAGCAGCTTCTGAATTTGGTTTTTAATGGTCCTTTATTTGTTGTGCGGTCAAGATAGAGATGATTTTCATCATTATGCTCGGTTGTTGGATGGTGAGGTCATGGAGTATTAGTTTTTTGTTTTTCTTAGTGATTTTGGTTGACCTTGTTTATTTTGGATTACTTTTGGTCTGGTTTTCTTAGTTATTCCTTGTAGGTTACTTAAGAAAATGAATTTGTATATCTGGTTTTAGTTATTTTTTGTAACTGTTTATGGGTTGGAATACCCCTTGTACTCCCTTTTAATATATCTCATTTTGCCTAGAAAAAAAAATTTATAATTTCACATGAATTTTTTAAATAATTAAACACATAAAATAATTTTATATTGTTAATCAATTACAATTCCCTATAAATATAATTTTTAATTATTTATTGTAAAAGCTAACATATGTACACGTATAATGATTAAGAAACTTTATGTGTTTTCTCCTTATACATATGCCTTTAACGAACTCTAACTAAGGCACATGTCTTTGCTCATTGTTGTCTTTACTAATTATTGTATTTGTCTCACCACTTCCTTCACCTATATAGGCTTTGAACATTATTCTTGTAGTGTATCTATCCTTTCATCTTCAACGTGCTGGCAAAGAACCTTCAATTCATAGATTTAGTGGTTTGTACTAGCAAAACACATGTTTTCTAAAATATCACTGGCAAAGGAACTCCTCTCCTTGTTTGTCATTTGCAGTTATCTCCTGCAATTATAAGAAATTGATAGTTAATTTGGTTGTGTATGGAGCATTTGTAAGATTATTTGCCTAAAAAGTATAGGATCCATTCTACTAAGTTCTAACAACGTTAACATCTATCAATCTCACCAGATTCATTAAAGAAAAAAACATTGATATTTTTTTTAATGCATATATAGGAATTATAATGATAACATAAAACTTTAAACCTAAGACTCTATGTATATGAGAACCAATTGAATTAAACTCAACTGAAATTGAAAAAAGAGTTACTTATAAATTGTTTTTTTTCATTGGAATATGTATTTTTTTCTGTTGAACATATTTTTAAACTAATATTCAAACACACATTCTAACCCCTACCATTAGCCAATTATATTGGTTCAAAGGGATGATATATATATATATATATATATATATATATATATATATATATATATATATATATATATATATATGATAAAACTATATAATGGAATAACTTTTACAACATTACTCTTTATGTCTATATTTCTATTATTTCATTTATTATATTTATTAATGATGAAAAGAAATAAACACAAAATAATAATATTATAAAATTATCATAGAATTTTATTATACATGTATGTGTATAATCTATACTTATATATAGAAGCGATTTCCCATTTTCAAGTATATAATTTTTAAATTATTTTATCTTTAAATTTTTAAATAATATAAAATAATATTAAAAATTAACTATTTTTATAAATTCAAGACTTGAGATCTTGAGATTCAAGAATTAAACATAACACTAGTTAATTTAATAAATATTTAATAATTTTTAAATATTTTTAAACAAATATAAAGACACAAAGTGTCTCAATCCACTAGTAATATTATAAAGATAGTTACAAAAATAAAATTGTTCAAAATATGCGTATACAAAAATGAGAATTTTTTTTTATACTAATAACATGAAAAAAAGCATTACATAATTCCATAAAAACATAAAAGTAATGATTTTTTTTTTTGTTGTTTTTATTTATTTATGATAGTTTTTTTTAACAATTACTAATTATAAAATAGGTAAAAGAAATATTTACACCAAATAAAATAATTTTTAATATCAGTATAGATTATTGTTATTGTAAGAGTCATATAATACCAAGTGTTGAAGTGGTTTTTATGAATAGTGTTAAAGTATATATATATATATATATATATATATATATATATATATATATATATATATATATATATATATATATATATATATTCAAAATGTTGTTAGGAATGTGATGCTGAATTAAGTATTGGATTAACTTTTTTAGTTTAAAAAGTTTGGGAATTAAATTTGAGTAATTGAAATACCATTTTTTTTCTTCTAAAATTAAGCCAAATATTTTAGGAAGAAAGGATAATTTTGTGGGAGATCTAAAATTATTTTTGCTAAATTTCTTTGTTAGTATGCTTTACTAAAATGAGTTAAAATTGAAGAGTTTTAATAAAAAAATTAATTAGCTAAAAATAAAGAATTATAAATTGTACCAAAATTTCAAGTTCTTCCCTCACTGGATCGCCTGGCTCCTTCAACCTCGAACTCTTTCTCACTTTCGCAAATAACCGAATTTAAACTGTTTTGAGTTATTGGATGGTTTTTGTTTAGCGGCCCAAATAGCATAGAACCGGCCCACCTTATTGGACTGAAGCCCAAATCCATTAGTCGCCCACCCAAGTCTAATGCCCACTCCCACTCACGAAAAAACAAAACCCACTGGCTCTATTTTCAACTTCTCCACTGCGATCACTTAGGGTTAATTGTGTTCGTTTCTTCTCCGTGCCACCGCACCACCTCGCCGACTTAGGGTTATTTCTGTTGTTTCTTCTCCGTGCTACCGCACCACCACGCCGACGGTGACAGGTATGTCTCATTTGTTTTTTGCGATTTCAATTTGAGAAATTAGTTTATATTTCGATGTGCTTAAGCAATTGCTCTGTATACGTATGCACGGAAGACTGTTGATGTTGAATTGTGATCAGAAATCAGAACCTTCTGAGTTGAATTTCAGCTTATTTCTTTGTTCTTCTATTAGTTCTATAGAATTGTTCTATTTTGTTTTTTTTCTTTTTAACAATTAACTTATAACTTATCCTGCTCGCTGTTTTGGAGATGAGCAATATTAACCTAACCAGTCTGAATTGCTAGAACAAACTTTATTAGAATGCTAAGTTAGACCAGAGCCAGTTTTGTTGTTAAAAATGCTGGTTTTACAAAGTCATTTTATTTTTGTTTTTCAGTTTGGCCTGTCCTTTGATTGTTGATTCTTTGATCTTACTCTCTGCTTTTCATTGATAGTTTTCTGCTTGCCGCAAAAACATTACTGCCTATCTCATCTTTATCTGTGACACGTTCTTCCTTCCTTCAGATATATTTTTTTCAACTTGAGAAGAGCATCCATGGAGAATGGTGACATCCCTGAGAATGCTAATGAGCGTATGTATACATTTTTCTTTCTTTTCTGGAACTTCACTTTGCTTCTGTAGTTTTATATATGCCTATGAATATGGTTGTTTTGTTTTGTGTTATGGCATTTACAGATTGCCCAGGTCCTCAGTCTGAATCTGCTGGAAAATCTGATGCATGCGAAGGATGCCCAAATCAGCAAATTTGTGCCACTGCCCCCAAAGGACCTGACCCTGGTACTCTTCACCTTTATCTTATGCTTTTATGCCTCTTTACAGCAACTATCAACTACTTCAACATGACATGATTTATTTATATAAGCGTGTTCAGGTACCATAATTGATGATTCTAGAATTTGGGATTATTTCTCAGTATGTTGTGAACATAGTGTTCTTATGTAGTAGACATTGTTAGTAATGTGATTTGTACCCCGGCTTATTGTTGTCACTGCTTACATGGGTTGACTAGCCAGGGAAGGGCTTGAATAATTTCCTTCACAGTCATATGCTTGTCATCATATTGTTGGATTTTGGGATGTCATTGTTATGACAAGAAATTTTAAGCGAGGACAGAGAAGCATTTGAGCTGTCATTGTTCTGCCTAGTTCACTAAATTTCTTGTTCACTCTAACTGGGTTATTAATTCTGTGGACATTTGTATGGAACTAACAAGTAACCGATATGAGTTGAACTGCACTTCACTGTTTGGTGTTCTTTCCATTCTTTTACTGACAGAAGGCAAGAACAATTAGCTAGCTTATGACATGATTTATATAATGTGTTCTTTCTAGCTTCTGTTATTTCCCTTTATTTTATGGCTAACAGTGATAAAAGCTTTTTTTTTTCCTTAATGGCAAAAACGTTTTCTTGCTGTTGAGTTTGGATATGGAAATTTAGAACATTTTAGAACTTAAAATGTTGAGAAATTGAATTGCCTTCATTTATAAACATTTTAGTTACCCTGTATTCTACATTTTTTTCTGCAGATCTTGTTGCCATTGCAGAAAGAATGGCTACCGTAAAACATAAGATATTGGTCTTATCAGGAAAAGGAGGAGTTGGCAAGAGCACATTTTCTGCCCAGCTGGCATTTGCTTTAGCAGCAAGGGATTTTCAGGTGGGTCTTCTTGACGTTGATATTTGTGGTCCAAGCATTCCAAAGATGCTTGGCCTAGAAGGTCAAGAGATACACCAGAGCAACCTTGGTTGGTCTCCTGTCTATGTGGAATCCAACCTTGGGGTGATGTCAATTGGGTTCATGCTTCCCCATCCTGATGAAGCTGTTATATGGAGAGGCCCGCGCAAAAATGGGCTTATCAAGCAGTTTTTAAAAGATGTCTACTGGGGTGAACTTGATTTTCTGATTGTTGATGCACCACCAGGAACCTCAGATGAACATATTTCCATTGTTCAATGCCTTGATGCTACTGGAGTAGATGGTGCAATCATTGTTACTACTCCTCAACAAGTTTCTCTTATTGATGTGAGAAAAGAAGTGAACTTTTGCAAGAAAGTTGGCGTGAAAGTTCTTGGGGTTGTAGAGAATATGAGTGGCCTGTGCCAGCCCATCACAGATTTCAAGTTTATGAAATTGACTGATAATGGTGAGCAGAAAGATGTAACTCAGTGGGTTTGGGAATACATGAGAGAAAAAGCGCCAGAAATGCTGAATTTGCTTGCTTGCAGTGAAGTATTTGATAGTAGTGGTGGTGGAGCAGTGAAAATGTGCAATGATATGGGGATACCCTTTCTTGGTAAAGTTCCTTTAGATCCGCAGCTTTGTAAGGCAGCTGAAGAAGGCACATCCTGCTTTGCTAATAAGGATTGCGTTGTTAGTGCTCCGGCATTAAAGAAGATTATAGAACAGATGATTGAAATTAATGGGTGGTCAATGTTAGTGAGTAATGGAGCGTAGGAGATATGCTTTATGCTTTTATATATGAACTCTGCACAGAAAATTTGTTTATTACTTTCTGGAACGTAAGAACTAATATGATGTGGGCTCCAGGTTTTCTGGGCCGCTATGTATACGTACAATGCATGACGATGTAGTTGCAGATAAATTTACAGAAAAATAAGTAAGATTTTATTGACATTTTAAGCTATATTCTGTCTGACATGCTTATTTCTCTAGATTTTCTGAGTACATTTCTTCAATATATAGATGTTTCTAGCTATATGAATTATGAACATTGGTCGTATTGAGTTGCATTTAAATTATGCTCTAACTTGCGACTTAGTCAAGTGGTACTGTTTCTTTTAAACCCTTTGGTTGGTAAAGTACTAATGCCTTTATGCTGTTCTTGTATAATTGGTAAACTGTTCTTGTATAATTGGTAAAGGAAACCTCGTTTTAGAAGGCTACATGTTAATGTGTTATAAGGCTGGAATATTCTGTTTTTATTTTATATATATATATATATATATATAGAGGGGAGTTATAATTATACCGGTGTAACTTTTACTAAGTGTTATACCACTCAATAATTTTATATTAAATGTGAATTTTGTAAATTCAACTGTTAGATTGAAAATTCATATCACTTTATATGTGTATATCAAATTTTGTTAAAATTGAATAATAATTTAAAGGTAATCAAAGTGTTCATATTTTAGTATATTTTAAAATATACATATTACGTTCATTTCGTTTTATAAAAGTGAAGTAACAAATTATCTTGGATTAATATAAACTTTGTATATATGATCTAAGAGATATAAACTTTCAATTTAACGGTTGGATTTACAAAATTCACATTTAATATAAAGTTATTGAGCGGTGTAATACTTAGTAAAAGTTACACTGGTGTTATTATAACCTCCCTCATATATATATATATATATATATATATACACACACATATTCGATGTACAACTGGTACTGTTTTAGTTTCATGCTAATCATATTTTCTGGATAGCTGTCAGAGATACTGATATGCAATATTACATGTTAGAATTGGATTATAAATTAAGGTAAATTCTCTAATGGACCACTAATACAAGTGATGTATGGATGCATCACTTTTATTTACCATTAGATGCATCTAATCTTATTAGCATATCATACACTTTATCACACAAGATCTAAGTTTCCTAAATTTTTACTGAAATATTTTTTTTT
Organism: Cajanus cajan; assembly: GCF_000230855.2. Classification (NCBI taxonomy): domain Eukaryota; kingdom Viridiplantae; phylum Streptophyta; class Magnoliopsida; order Fabales; family Fabaceae; genus Cajanus; species Cajanus cajan. Next base: position 49,024,939 of record NC_138525.1, read on the forward strand.
TAAAATTATCCAAAAAACACATGTTCCAATTTATTGACGCAACTGCTATTCACGTTCGGAACGGGCTGTTCTGAAATCAAAACAGGTCGTTCTAAATGAAACAATAACACATGACGAATGGATCAGAACGAGCCGTTCTAGATGAAAAAATAACACATGACGAATGGATCAGAACGACCCGTTCCGAAATCAGAACGACCCGTTCTGGTTCAACTGGTCATGTGTTATTTTTGAATATGGAACGACCCGTTCCAGATTAAAAAAAAAATACATGTCCTGTTAAACTAGAATGGGCCGTTCTGATTTCTGAATGGGTCGCTCTGGCCAGATGGGTCGACATATGGAACAACATACGTGAGCACATATTGATGGGTCATCCAATGCAAGACCCATTATTTCACACACAAGAATACATGAAATAGTACATAACTAATTCCATCTATTTCCTATCTGTGCTACGACTATTATCACAAATCAACATAAACCTTAAACCCTAAACACATTTAATTGTGTATTTCTTAATTGATAAAGCATTGACAAGTAGATACATCTTGTTAGTAAGTTATTTCTCAAATATATTGGGCATGATAAACTTTGTTTTTGACACTCATTTTGGAGCTTAATATCAAATCATTAGTACATTTTCTTCCTCTTTCCATCTTTTTCTTGAAGGCTACCATGGAAATGAATAACTAAATCACTCCTTGTTTGAAATTGGATATAATCTTTCAACTTTTATGAATATATATATATATACACACACACACACACATTTTTCTTTTTATATCTATATCAATGATTTGTTCTTACTCTTCATGCTTGCGCTCAACTTCATTCATAGGATGCTTGATGTCATTGAGGAAGGGGCTTCATATCTCACTCACACTTAGCACCAAACTACTCGCACCTAATGTAATTGAGGCAAAGAATCTCCCATTCTCTCGTGTCTGGTATGGCAAATCTCACGCCCGACCCTAATCAGGCAGATGACCTTTGTCTAACTCATGTTCAACGCCACATACATTACCCGATGCAAATCTAAATAAAAAATGAGTATCTCTCCTCACACTAGGTAACATTTAATTCACGCCTAATGTTTGTGGCATTGGCAACAAAATGACGAAAGTCTATGCATCCTAAAAGTAGAGCTGTCAAAGTGGGCTCCAGCCCGTGGGTCAACCCAACCCACCTTAAAAACGGGACGGGCCAGGCCAAAAAATGAAAAAAATTTATGATGGGTCAAAAAATGTGACCTGACCCACTTTCGACCCAGCCCACCCGAGTTGAACCCGTGGTGGGCCGGGCGACCCACCTGACCCACTTACCAACCCATCAACTTAACTCACTAACAACTCACATAATTATTTATTATATATGTATTATTTTAATAAGATGTCATTTTTTTATAGATAACGATAAAATCAATGCTAAATATGAAATTGGTATAAATTTATCTATCCAAACTTCTAATAAAATTTAATATTGATGAATAATCACTCTCATGAAAGAATTTTTATTTTTTTTTGTTTTTAAATTTTTAAAGTTGTACACGTTTTAATTTAATTTTAATGTTGTATTCATGATACTTAATTTGATAATTTTTACTTTAGATTAAATATTATTTTATATTGAAATTTTTTTTAAATTAATTTTTTTTAAAAAAATCAGGTGGGTTGGTGAGCGACTCGTTTAGCCCACCAACCCGTGGTGGGCCGGGCTGGGCTAGAAAAATTTGCATAATAAATTTGGTGGGCCGAGCCGGGTTGGCCGACTTAAAAAGTCGGTTGAGATAGGTCGGGCCAAACGGGTCGGGTTAACCCGTTTTGACAGCTCTACCTAAAAGCAATTAAACTAATGTAAATCAAATTTAAAAATATTTATTAACATCATTTTTTAAGAAGAAAATATCAAGATGTAAAACTAAAATTAACAAATTTTTGCAATGATTTAAATGAGAGAAAATTATATTTATAGTAGAAAATTTTGTTTGGTGTTATTTTCTAATTAGAATTAGAAATTTATCCCTATAATTAATGTAAACCTCTAATTCTAATAGAAAAATATTATTAATTGAAAAATTATACTTAAATTTTAAATGTAATTTAGTAAGATGAAAAAAATATTATTTTGCTAAAAAAAAGTTTTTATGACAAATATGTAGTTGAGTTGAAAAAAATAATTTAATAACATGTGAAATTCACAATTTGTCAAAATATAATGAGTCGAAAATGAATACAATATTTTTATGCATATAAAAATAAATAAAATAAAATAATAATGAAAATAAAAATGATAGAACCTTGTTGGAAAATACTTGGGAGCATAAGAATGTTTTGAACCCTAAACCCTAAACCCTAAACCTACCAAATACCATGAAATTTAACATTAGAAATTTTAGAAGTTAGAAGGAGTACTCATTAAGCACACTTCATTTCTTCTAATACATCTGTAGCACAACACCATCTCATGAGGCTGACAATATGTGGGCACATTTTTTCTCTACATTCTTCTGTTTTTCCATTAATTACATACCTTCTGTCAATTATGTTTTCTTATGGGGTGATGTTGTGTGGAGGATTTGATACATGCTAATGAGTCTCTTCATATGATCGCATGGAAGTTGCACCAGTTTCAAATGTTGTGGAAGTCCTTCGTCGTTGATGGGTGTGGGCACATTTTTTCTCTATATTCTTCTGTTTTTCCATTGATTGCATACCTTCTATCAATTATGTTTTCTTATGGGGTGATGTTGTGTGGAGGATTTGATACATGCTAATGAGTCTCTTCATACGATCGCATGGAAGTAGCATCAGTTTCAAATGTTGTGGAAGTCCTTCGTTGTTGATGGGTGTGGGCACATTTTTCCTCTACATTCTTCTATTTTTCCATTGATTGCATACCTTTTGTCAATTATGTTTTCTTATGGGGTGATGTTGTGTGGAGGATTTGATACATGCTAATGAGTCTCTTCATACGATCACATGAAAGTTGCACCAATTTCAAATGTTGTGGAAGTCCTTCGTCGTTGATGGGTCCTTGAATCTTGTAGTAGTCATGGCACAAATAGGAAATAGATGGAATTGGCCATGTACCATTTCATGTATTATCATGTGTGAAACAATGGGCCTTGCATTGGATGACCCATCAATGTGTGCTCATGTCTGTTGTTCCATATGTCCATCTGGCCAGAACGGCCCGTTTCAAAATCAGAACGGTTGTTCTGGTTCAATTGGTCATGTGTTATTTTTGAATATGGACGTTCTAATTTCGGAACGGCCCGTTCTGATCCATTCGTCATGTGTTATTGTTTAATGCCCATTCTGATATCAGAACGGCCCGTTCTGAACGTGAACACCAAAGCGTAAATAAATTAGAACAGCTACTTTTTAGGTAATTTTTAAAAAAAAATTATTTTAGTAAAAAATTCGGAGACTTAGATCTTGTGTGATAGGGTGTATAATATGCTAATAAGTTGGATGCATCTAATAATAAATAAAAGTGGTGCATGATGCACCACTTGTATTAGTGGTCCTTGGGAGACTTCAGACTTCAGCAATTTGTTATAATCTTGTTCCCTCGTTTTTACTATTGCACGTGAAAATCATACCATAATCTGTTACAGGGGAACTGATTTATTCTCAAATGAGGAAAATTTTGGTGATTGTAATTAAAATTAGTGGATTACTTTTTAGCTAACTTATTTTTTTCTTTCATTTTATCTCTAATAATTGTCCAGTGTGACGATTAATTATCATAATTAATTTCATTTTATTTTGTAATTTTACTATTAAAACTTATTATATTAGATAATTCAAACATGTTTAAATTACTTTTCAAACTAAATTTACATAAAATTTAGTGCACGACTTTGAGAGAATGTCTCCTAAATTTACTGTTTACGCACGTTGATTGCATTACAATTTACAGCCTTACAATACATAAAAAGCTCTTTTTGTTTCTTTAATCTTTTCCTTATAATGGGAATATTAAACCCATATTTGGTTTTCTATTACATCGTTTATTTGATTTTATACATTTATTTTTTTATTTCCCTCTATATTGATGTAAATAAAATGTATGAAAAAAATTTGATGAAATGAAAATTGATGTAATTGAATATAGCCAAACCCATATTCGAATGAAAAATGATAGACATTTGAAAGCAAATCAGGCACAATCGAATACAAATAAATTCCATTCAAACAAATAACATTCTGATTTAACCCTCCATGCATATTAAATCGATGAACATATATAATCAATTAAACAAATGTTTTCATCGATTATGGTGTCACAAAATATACAAATTTATCATTTTAGGATCCAAATTAGAATTACTTGAAACTCACCTCTCATCTGTGCTATAAAACCAAATAATCACATTAATGATAGGCAACAACTAAATCAGAAAAAAAACACCAACAATAAAACAAATATGAAATTTATTTAAGCTTAAACAGTATCACAAACAAACAAAAATGGTATGATCGCAAGCTTCCTTAGTAAAAGAGAAGCATGTGCAAACCATAAGCTAATTAGGGGTGGACGACAATAATTTCTTTTGTAAATTCTTTACTCCTTCTCATCTTTCAAGTAACTTACCTAATAGAAGACTTACATGATAATAATATCACACATTTTTTCTCCTTAATTTCATTAATATTTCTTCTCACCATTGAGAAGAAATTAAAAACATGTAAAACCTGCATTCATTAATTTCCCATCAATGAAAACTCAACTTCACAATAAATTAATAATATTTCTCCTTTTTTATTTCCACTACTTTCCTATTTCTCTTCCTCTCTTATTTCCACTTCTTTCCTATTTCTGCAACATTTCATATAAAGCAATCACAATCAAATGAGTAGATGTGCTTTATACTGTATTTAGATGAGAAATTTTATAAATTTAAAGAATTTTAAATTCTTGATATTTTAATTATTTTAATTTTAACTTTTATCATTTTTAAAATATTTTGTTTAGACAAGTCAATTCAAATTTCTTAAATTTTAAATTGTTAGGTTGGATATGATAATTTGATTCTATCATGGTAAAATTGATTTTAAAAATATATTTATATGTTCAAATTTTTAAATTAAATTTTAAAAAAATAAATATTAGCTAATTTTTAAAATTTTAATAATTTTAAAAATTAATATTAAATAATATTTAATAATTTTAAAAATATTTTTAAATATTTAATAATTAACAACATAAAAAATAAGATATAAGATAAAATATAAAAGTAAAATAAGAAAAAAAGTACGAAAGAATTTTAAATTTTTATTTTTAGAGAGAATTTAAAATTTTATTATTTTAAAAACTTGAATTTTAAATTTTCTATAAATTTTTCGTCCAAATAAAATATTTTTTCTTAAAAAAATTTAATTTTTTAAATAATTTACTTCATTAAAGATTTGGGTGAAACATTTCCTGTTCCTTAAAAAAGGTTGTGAGATATACCTACAAGTACCCACAAAATTCGGGTCCATTTCAATTTTCAACCGGGAAGCCAAAAACGGTGGATTAGAGGCACAGTCTGCGAGTCTGACATATTATAAAAGGATTATTTTCGGTTAGTGCTTGAGTTGATGGGTTAGATCTCATCAAAGAAATTAAAATTGTGCATAAGAAATTCAACATCGCTTTCATACAAGTTGAATAAAATATTTTACCTATCCACCAAAGTCTAGAATTGACGTCATAGAAATCAAATAAAAGATATTAAAAAAACAATTAATACTGAGTTTGATTGTGCGAAAATATCGTGAAAATTGAATGTAGAAAGTGGAGATAAGAATGGATAAATAAGAGTTTGTTGAATACTAATTAATATAATTGAAATAAAAAAAATTAATTAATAAATAATAAATTAACATGCCTAAAAATTAGTTTTATAATTTTTATTTTTTTTTAGTTTGTAATAGTAATAACTAATCTCTTCGTTACGTTAGAGGCACCTTAAAAAGTGAGATTTAAAAAGTGAGATAGTTAGTTCTAAGATTTAAGGCGAATAGATGTACTGGATTCGAACCGTGAGCTTGCATAAGCGTGTGAGTGTGAAATTGCATTGGAATGAAAGTCCACTTTCCGATCTCCGTTTCCATTCCTTCCTAAGTCCCAACGACGATCTTCCCCATGTTTCTAACTCAGGTAGGTTACGTTTCTTCTCCTTCTCTATATTCTCTTTCCATCTACCATTACGATTACGATTACGATTCTCTTCTTCTTCCTTCTCAGGATCTCTCCTCGCTCTATTATGTCTTCTCAGGTACTCACTTTCCTACTTATCTCAATCTTCAATCCTTAATTTACGCCCTAATTAATAACCTTCAATTTATTCTACTTTAATTTCAAACACCTTAATTAATTCATACATGTTGATATTAAAAAACCTAATTATCCACTCCTGGAAACAGACTCCGTAACGAGTGCGAGGTGCAAGAGAAGCGAATTAGAGCAATGCCGCGACGAGTCGGAGGCCTTGATTTTGAAGTTGGTGGCGATGGCGTCGATTCTGGCGGCGGGGCTGGGGGGAATCGCGATCCCGCTGGCGGGAAAATGGCGGAGGGAGGGGGAGGCGTTTATGGCGGCGAAGGCGTTGGCGGCGGGGGTGATTTTAGCGACGGGGTTCGTGCACATGCTTCGGGACTCGTGGGAGGCGCTTTCGGACCCGTGCTTGGGGGGGAACTGGAACAAGTTTCCCTTCACGGGCTTCTTCGCCATGGTTTCGGCGCTGTTGACCCTGCTCTTTGACTTTTTGGCCACTGGCTACTACCAGCGCAGAGAGGAGCGTGGGAAGGTAAAGGATTTTGTCCATGAGAGCGAGGCGTTGTTGTTGGAAACGGGAATAGTGGAGGTTCTTCACGCGCCGCAACCGCATCCTCATGACGTTCAAACTACCCTGCGCCACGTCGTCGTTTCGCAGGTAACCATTTCTCCCTTACTGCCACACCTTGCAAATAAAGTTAAGTTAGGGGATCGTTAAAAAAAAAAAAAAAACTTTTAGAATTTTTTTTATAGATATATTATATATGCAAAATATTTAACGCCTTTTTTGCTTGGTGACTAAGATTTGTTTGATTTGGTTGGTCATCTTCTAATGCAATCATTTTTTAAAATACTTTTCTTTTAAAATTTGGTAAATGTTATTTCTCTTTTAGAAAAATGTTTAAGACACTAAGATTTGTGATTTTTAATAAATATTTAAAATTGTGTCAGAGGTAATTGTCAAAATCAAAAAGTTCCATTCATAATTTTGTAGTTATAAATAAACTTTAACTAATGATGAAAATAGAATTTTTTACTGGAATAATATTTTTTTTTAAAAAAATTACAAGAATGATCACTGTGCAGGATTATTTACCAAGATAGAACCATTTACTGTTCAAGCTCAGAATTTGGTTCCCGGGGAACCGAATTCTAAGCATCAAAATGTAATTTTTTTTGTTTTTTCAACTCAGAATTCGGTTCCCGGGGAACCGAATTCTGAGTTGGTTTTAAATTTTTTTTTTTTTTCGTGTATGGGGCAAATGTGGGCTGATCTGAGAAGCGGAACGACCCGTTCCAAAAGCAGAACGGGTCGTTCTGCTTAAAAAAATAGAGTGCAAATTCTGAATGTGAAACGGCCCGTTCCAAAAGCAGAACGGCCCGTTCTGCTTAAAGAATTTGCACTCCGTTTCTTTAAGCAGAACAGCCCGTTCTGCTTTTGGAACGGGCCGTTCCGCTTCCCAGATCAGCCCACATTTGCCCCATACACGAAAAAAAAAAAAAAATTTAAAACCAACTCAGAATTCGGTTCCCCGGGAACCGAATTCTGAGTTGAAAAAACAAAAAAATTACATTTTGATGCTCAGAATTCGGTTCCTGGGGAACCGAATTCTGAGCTTGAACAGTAAATGGTTCTATCTTGGTAAATAATCCTGCACAGTGATCATTCTTGTAATTTTTTTTAAAAAAAAATATTATTTCAGAAAAAAATTCGATGAAAATATGTGGTAAAAAGTGAGTGTTACTTGCACTACTTATTGAAAAAATATTCAAGCTGTTTATGTATTGTTCCATTCAGTGTTATAATTATAAATTGATTTTGCCTTGAATAACGTTTGAAAAGGGGTGGAAAATAAATGGCAGGGTCTATTTGTTTAAATTTTAAAAATGTGATTATAAAGTATAAATTTTTAAGAAGTAGATATTCATTGTTTCTTAAAAAAAAAAAAATTGTTTAGACAAACACATTAAAAAAATTGAAAACTGATTAGTTTATTAAAAATTAAAAAGTTTTAAACAAATAGTCATTATACATGAAAATTTTGTTTTCATATAGGAATTTCGTTTTGAGCAAAACAAGCATTACTCCCTCTTCGGCCGCTAAACTTTCTTCACAGTAAAATGAACACAGTCTGTACAAAAATAAAGTAAGTTTTACTATGAGCTTTTTTCTGAAATAAAAGTTTTAACAGTAACTTACTTAATTTGCGTCCAATTTAACTTTAATTCAAAATTAATTATGAAAATTAAAATATCCGACCACAGTGTTACTGTTAGGTTGCTTGGTCACCAATTATTTAGAGTTCTTAGAATCAAAAAAAGACAGTAGAATAAAATAAAAAATAAAAATAAAAATAAATATTCATTGGCCATTACGTGCAAGCATCATTTTCGGTTGCTTGGTCTTGAAATGGATCGAGTGCTAAAGTGTGTCCATCAATTTTTGTTTGCCTTTTGAAAACAATGGATGGACTAGCTTCATCTAAAAAACAAAAAGAAGTTGACCTGTCCATCAGAATCTATTAAAGTTGAACTGAACTAACTTTGTTTGAAGTTTTGAAAACGCACTATTGCATTTTAATTTTTTAACTCCGTTTTATTATTAGTATTTTAAAACTGCTTGCCTTTATAATTTGCACTTTGTGCACATATCTTTAGCATGATACAAAATTTTTATCATACCTTAATTGTTACGGTTATTTAATTATTAACACTTTTCTTTATCTTATTTATTTCACATTGTATTACCGTTTGTGCATGTCATTTTTTTTTCTCTCCCTTCTCAAGGTGCATGTATAAAAAAAAAAGTTGGAAAGATCAGTTTTCTTTTGAGTTTAATCTTCTTAACATGCATATTAAAGTTTTTTACAATGGTCAACTCTAAAATTTATTGTAAATATGATTTACAAAGTAATTATTAAAAAAATCAATAATTTTATCAATTATCAAACATGACAGTTTATCCACGCTTAAGCAAGGTCAGGGGTTCGAATCCTGTCTTGTGTATGCAGTTGCGTTAAATCTTGGGACCAGCTATCCCACCCTTTGAGATGCCTCTAACGTAGCGAGGAGATTAGTTACTGTTATCGGCAGTGGATACTCCAGGAACGAACCAAAAAAAACATGACAGTTTATAATAAAATGATCATGTATTTTTTTTTAAAAAATGTTAGTTACATATTCTCAAACACTCTTTATTATTAATTAAAATTTATTAGAAATTTTAAAAAAAAATGTGTTATAGAATAGTAGTATACTGTTATCATTTTGTGTGTGTGGTTTCATATTCTCTAACACTCTTTATTATTAAATTGTAATGTATTTTAAATTTTTTAAAAATTATTATAGAATACTAGTATACTGTTAACATTTTGTGTATGTGTGTGGTTGGGGGAGAAGTGAGTTATAACCTAATAGTATATAATCTGGAGGATGGTAAAAAATTCTCACATCTACATCAGAACTAATGCTAAACTTAGCAAGTAACTCAGCTATTTGATTAATTTCATGGAAGTTAGTTCAGCCTAACATACTTTTAGGCCTAAAATTATTTTTAAAATGAGACCGTATAAATTTAAGAATATGAAAAAATAGTAAAATTTGTCATATTACTTTAATTTTAGTGAAAATTGATATATTTAGAGATATTTTTTTAATTAAAATTACTAACTAATTGATTTTTAAATGATTGAAAAGAACAGCAAAAGAATTAGAGGCCTTGCATCAATAATTAAGAAACAACTTATTTGGGCCTTAAGCTTGGATCGACCTAATTCTTTTGATGTGGTTCTACTTTATTTCCACTAATGGGTTAAAGCATTTTGTGTCTTTATATTTTATTTTAACAATTTAAAATAAAATAAAATAAATTAAAATTAAATAATAAAATAAGTAATTAACAATTTGAGAATTTGAGTAATTATGAATTGTTAACTTATTTAAGTGATAAGAATCAAAGTAACCTCTAATATTATTTTTTATTATTTAAAAATTTAGATAACAATATTTCAGAAAATTAATTGCATAGTGAGTCTGATTACATATGGATGGTTCAAATTCCAAGTTCCCAGGCAATCTTCAACCCATGTCAAGTAGTCCAAAGTTCAGCTTTCAAGATGCTCAATATAATGCCCACCCAGTTTAATAGAATAGGCTATCATGAAATTAACTTTATTGTTGACATCATCTTTTAGTATTGAACCCGTCTGCTAGTATGATATGCATGAAGATTGCTTAAAGTTTTTGTTGATTAATAATAATTGACAAGTAACAAATTATGTCATTTTCTGATATCCGACTTGTATTATATGTAGGTATTGGAACTAGGGATTGTATCACATTCAATGATAATTGGGTTATCTCTGGGAGTTTCGCAAAGCCCTTGTACCATGAGACCCCTAATTGTGGCATTATCCTTCCATCAGTTTTTTGAAGGATTTGCACTTGGTGGTTGCATCTCCCAAGCCCAATTCAAGACCCTATCAGCAACAATAATGTCATGTTTTTTTGCACTAACAACACCAATTGGTGTTGCTATTGGGGCTGCTATTGCTTCAATTTTCAACCCTTACAGTCCAGGAGCACTCATCACTGAAGGCATCTTGGACTCCATCTCTGCTGGGATTTTAGTGTATATGGCTTTGGTGGACTTAATAGCTGCAGATTTTCTTAGCAAGAAAATGCATTCCAACTTTAGGCTGCAGATAATGTGTTACTGTTTGCTTTTCCTTGGGGCCGGATTGATGTCTACACTCGCAATTTGGGCATGATCCTTTTCAATGCTGCTGTAAATTATTTTTCATTTTATATTGATACATAGGCGCTTATAGCTTGATTGTTTTTAGCTTTGTCATATTTCTTCCTGTAACAAATTAACTCGAGAAAAAGATAGAAGATACCCAAGAATCAAGATAGATGGCTGAAAAGGGTGTGCTGACAATTAAAGCACTCAAAATATGCCAATACTCATTATACAATTTTAAGCATACCTGTATATATTTATCAGCCCAACTTACCTCAGTAGTTAGTTTATAAAACATGGTTCAGTATAGCATCGTTTAATTCAACTTTATAAAATGAACCTTTCAAGTGAGGATTAGTCTCTGCTTTGTACTGGATTGTGATCCAGTCTTATTAGCTTGTTTTTACAATGCAAGTGCTAATTACCATATTTTCTAATTTATCGGTGTGGGTCGGCCTGTTTTAATTTGATATGCCTATAGCACCCAGAAGTTGTAGTATAGGAGAGAAAGAAGCATGTGTTTTGTGCATTTTCCTTGTTAGGTGAGTTCCAAAAATTCATGAATATTTTTCTCTCCCAACGCACCATCCTGTTGCTGCAGAAAGTTTTTCTTCCATTTTGTTCAATTTGGATTTTCTCGAACACCTTGACGGGGCAGCACGGAAAAAAGAAAGTTTTAATTGAACTTTGTTGCCGTTTATTTTTTACATTTTCAAAATTTTTATCATTTAACTTTCAGAATTATATATTTTACCACTTAAGTTATAAAGTTGTGTATATTTTATCATTTTATTAATTAATTATTAAATATTACTAATTAATTGATGATGTGACATATTAATCATTAGTATGAATTGCTTACATGTCAAACATATAATGATATAATAAAATTTGATATGTCAACAATTAATATCTCACCTTATTGATAAAAAAAAATAGTAATATAAGTAGATAATATATTACATTAGTGATTAACTAATGACATCAAACAATTAATCAATAAAGTAATAAAATATATAATTTTAAAAGCATGGCAATAAGATTCACATAAATATAAAAGATAAATAAAAAAAAATACAAAGAATCAGGAAACTTGAAAAAGATGGTTCTAAAAAAACATACTAATAACATTATCTACTATTCCAATCAAAGCATTAGTTTCTTAAGGAGAAAAGAAACTCAAAGGTAGAGCGTTTCTTGTTTTTAAATCCTCCTATTCCTGTAGTCTATATTGTTATCAACCATCCAAGTTATTAAATGAAAAAAAAAGTATAATTTTTTATTCTAAACAATGTTTTTTTATAAATATTTTAAAATATTACATGTAACAACCTATCATATCATCATACTTATAGATTAACTACTTCTAGCAATGAAAATATAATTACTACTTAAGATTATATACTCACAATATTAGGATATGTACATTACAGTAGCTATATATGTGGATATAACTAAAACAATTATACAATTATATGTATTGTAATTCGACAAGTATAGAGTATAAAACTCTAAGTTATCGGTCAAACAACGTCTATACAAACCAATAAAAGTAGTCATTAACTACATCACCAACAACATGCCCCCAAAATAGCTCCAACAGTCCTATTCAACTAATCCTGTCTTGCTCTCATGATTATCGCGGTCCAAACCACATGGAAAACATGTAAGGATAAACTAGATTTCAAAAACATACAAGTATAGAAGAGAACATCTATATTACTCACCAACATGTAAATCAACCAAAACACACCACATGGTTTACAACATACAACAATCAACATGTTTGAAAGCTAAGCACCCAAACAATTCAACACATTCATCACAATCATACCATACAATAAGGTATTCATCCGATGCATATGAACAACAATCAACTCACAAGACATCACATGCACACACCACAACTAATGTGTCATCACACATCTACCTACGAAGGTCTAATACACTTTGAGTAGTCTAAGTGAATTGACCCTACCGAATCAACTCGATCACTTTCATGCTTAATGCGCTCGCTGGATTGACAACTAAAATGGGATATTAATCCCTACCTTTAATTTCTTGGGTGTCGTCACCTATACTAGGAAAACCCAATTCCACTGTCAATAATAGTATAGTTGAGTATAGGCGTATCACGACCTTGACATGCATTAACAAGTCACATATCGAGTTAGCCCACTAACTATCTGCAAGGAACCATGTAACATTTCTAGTAATCAATTAAAGGTTATAATTCTTGACTTCATACTTTATTTCACATTGGCTAATGATCTAAAAGAAACTTAACAAATTCACTCCAAGAGTTTCACACCTACTCAAGGAGGATTTTCAATAATTGGCCTTCCAAATGGCCAAAACAAGATTTCCTATATTAAATCTTCAACTTTTAAACAACATCTTCTCTTCTAGTCCTAAGTCAATCAACATACTTTAATTAATACCTACAACATTCTCAACATCAACGCCTTAACATACATCATCCATATACATTATCCAAGGTCAATGCATATAGAGATCAAATTACACCAATCATAATTAGCATACAAATGTTATACACCTCATTCAAGACTAACACATCAATGCTCAATGACTTATTCAATAATAGCATGTCAATGCCTAATTTAACACTCCAACTATGCAATTTATAGCATATCAATCATACATAGCATATCAATATTCATCATCATTTCAATTTCATAAGTATAGCATGCCAATGCTTATTCAACACCATAACCATGCAATTGTAGCATATCAATCATACATAGCATATCAATGCTTGTCGCCCTCATACAATCATGCAACATACAATAGACTTACATACTCTATTCATGTTCACCAAAACATCCATCAAACAACATGTATTAACAACATAACCTGTGTCCAGAGTCATTGAAGTAGGAAGTTTTCTACTTAGTCCATGTTTGAAACCACTTAATGTGCGCTCGACATTACTGAGGTAGGAAACTCTTGGGACCTCATGCCTAGTGTGACAAAATCTATGTTCGACCTCATATTAGGTAAAAAGTCTCTACGTGACTTACACTCGACATCACCTCACTGGTGCCTAACGTCATATAGGCAAAGAGTCTTCACCTTGATCATACTTGGCGCTACCTAATTGGGCCCAACATCACCAAGTCAGAGAATTTTTAGTGTTTTCACACTCAACGTTATTCAAATCATGTTTGGCGCCATCCCAACCCAAGACGACTCTCTCTCATTACGCTCGATGTCATTGATCCTACACTCAGTGCGAACGAGACAAAGGTATTTGATTGGAACTACGCCCATCACCACAAAGGTGCACCTGGTGCGACATTAGAAATCAACTAATGCAAACTTTGAAAATTGTCTCAATCCACCTGAAACACAAGAATCTCTAACATGCAACATATAAACAAGTATATAGTTACTTCAAACAACCCATATCCAAGTCCAAAAGACACATGCAACCACCCAAAATGATAATTCACCATTTTTCCACTTTTACATCAAAACCCATCCAACAAAACATTCAATCCAAATCTATTCAAAATGGAAACAATTGATGATATCAATCAACATACAATTCAGTCAAAATCATCCAAAAAAACTCCTAGTTTCCTTTACTTCTAGAACTTGAAAATCTAGAAAAAGAGTAAGGAAGAAGGAAAGACACTACTTTGAGCTTTGAGAACAAGAACTTTGCACCAAACACTCTGATTTAGCTCACTAGGGACCTAAATCAAAGTACACAAGCACATCAGTGATTTCGGGAAAAGAATTGTCCAATTGAGAGAAAGTTAATTTAGAGAAGAAGAAAATCCACAGACCTAGAACACATATCTCTAATTATCTCTATAGAATCTGGAGAAGATGAACTTGTGAGGCTCAATTCTCAACAGAAACCTTATACTTCCTTCCCTCAAGGTTAACTAGACCTCTGACCAAAAACCCTCAAAACTAATCAAACTCCTAAGAGTCCCTCAACTCTTAGAGTCCCACAAAATATCTTAAACATCATATAGGTAAATAATTATTATTAAAAGAAAAAAATTAAAAACTTACAATGTTATGTAACATTAAAAAGATATTATTTTTAATAAATGTGTAAAATATTTTAAAATTCAATAAATATAAAATTACAATTAAAAAGATAATAATTAATGTTACTTTAAAGTTAAAAAAAAACAATTTTTTCAAAGACAAATAAATAAGATAGCATACACCACTAAAGACATAAATTAACTAGCTGAGTTTTTATTTAACTAATAATCTTGAGTTTGAGTCACAAGTATGTAATTAAATATAAGAGCGAGTTTTTTCACTCATAATTGTCTATAATTTAAATTAAAAATACTTTTATTGTAATTTTTCTAAACATAATTTTATATAAAAAAAATTGTTTAATATTTATTTTTCTATAAAATGACATTAAAATTTCATAAAAGAATATAACCTTACTCTAAGAAGAAAGATACTTTTAAATCTTAATATTTTGATTAGTTCTCCATTTGAACTATAAGGATTGATTTGGATAATCATAAAGTCCTATTTTTTTAACTTTGTTGCTGGTCATATATTCTCTATAAATGTATAATTTTAACAATGGAGATTAGATCTAACAAAAGAGCATGATATCATAATAACTCAAGGTTTGAGTCTGTTTTAAGAATAGATGAACGCAAATTTAACGCTTGTTCAACACAAGCCGATTTGGCAGGAATCGTAAATTGGCCAGGAAACATATAGAGACAAGAACAAGTGTTTTCAAGTTTGAAATGTCATTTATAAAATCAAATTATTTTTGTGCCACTCACTGTGCTACCTCCATTAATTGGTCTCACCAGCAATGTGTGACTGTACCCATAACATGATTCAGAGTCGGTGCTGCTGCTGAAGTATGTATACCAAGATGGATATATCATGCATGAAAAAACATTTTGAATACACGTAAAATACTTGTTTATTATTATTTTTATATAAAACACTAATTAGATAAGAAACACTTTGTACCTCTATTAAAAAATAAAATAAATAAATAAATTTTTTTTTTTTATAATTGTTTGAGGATATAATTGTCTTTAACAAAAATTTAGGCTAAAGAAGTAGTAACAAAAGGTATTCCTTTTATAATAGTTATAAATTAAGGACAAAAAAAATATAAGAAGATATAAAGTAAATAGATTGTGCAATAAAAAATAAAAATAAATTCTTTTTAAAACTTTTAGGAGCGTTCGATTCCAGGTATATTACTACTTTTTTGGGAATGACATTTCTGAAAATGTGATTATTAGAATGTTATTCATAAGAATATTAAAAAATGTGATGAGATTTTAATATTTTAAGGAATATTTAAAAATTTTAAATTAATTAAAATAAAAAATGAGTTGAAAAAGTGAGTTAAAATATAATTTTTCACACTCGAGGATACAACTTTCTCATTATCTACCATAGAAATTAAAATGGAGTGAATTATGTTATGACTATTTTTCTCAAAATAGATTATATCTAAAAATATTTTTATAAAACTCCAAGTAATCATGAAAATATGAAATTCCTAGCTCAATATTTTCAAAAATAAGTTTTTAATATTTGAAACAAACACAATATTCACATTCGATCTTAATTATCTTTTACTTTAAGTATATCAAATTTTATCATTATTATATCAAAAATATATTTATTATATTAATTGACATTACAAAAGTGCAAAAAAAATAAACTCAGATGTAATATTATGCTTGAAAAATGGTGCTATAGAGTAGGCATTTAGTAATAAAAAAAATTACGGTGCTACAGAGTAGGTTCATTTAGAAATAAAATAAACTTTATAGATGGTTGTTGGCTTGTTGGTATGGAATATTCTGTTGTTCAATTCTATTACTTCAATCACCCGTGTTTGAAACCACCAAGTGAAGAGAATATGAGAAACAAATAAATTATATTCTAAAATACCTTTTTTAATTGTAATTTATTTTTAAATGAGCATGCTAATAGGTTAATAGTAGAGGTTAGTGTTTGATATGTATGTATATATGAAAAACTATTTATCTAAAAAAAATAATTTATTTGAAGAGATTAGTCTCTTATTCTTAATTAAGACAAGTCCTAAAATTGCAACCACAGTAATAAAGAACTTTATTACACTTAACACGATATTGCTAAATATAAATATAAAAATAAAAAGAAGTTAAGAGGATATATCTACATATAGTTTCATTTGAATACAAATGCATTGAACCTGAGAAGTCATAACATTGTTCTCCCTCCACAATCATTTCGTGAAAATGGCTATTGAATAATGATAAATAAAAAAAATTAATAAAATCTATTTATTTTTATTAAAAGTCAAGCAAAAATAAATTAATAAAATTATACTTTTTTACAAAATAAAAATTTCACCAGAGAATATACCATATCATATAAAGTTGAGTCTTTGTTATCAAACAAGAAAAAAAAGAATTTGAAGAAGATAACTGAAAAGAAAATAATGTAAAATTAAAGTAAGAGCTACAATTATGTTTATATAATTAATCATATTTAATTAATTACAGTGTTGGATCTATATTGCTTCCACCACCGACAAATTAGAAACACACATTATCATAGATCAAACAGAAAACAATGTTAAACAAACTCATTATTCAAGATCAAATCAAAACCACCAGTTTCTAAAGGCTCTTCCCACCCATTCACAATCTAAATGTTCCCAATCATCAAACCCAAATAATGCTTGGCTAGTCTCTTTCAAGATTTCACAACTTCCATTTTTTGCAACAGGAGGGTTAATTGGTACATGGCTAGTAGAGAATGCTATCTCTTTGTACAACTCTTGCATCACCTCCTCTATCATTTCTTCTTGGAAACTAAACTTTTCACTTTCTTCGTTGTCCAATTCAACTAAAATCTCATGAAGCTTTTTTGTTAGAGCTTCTTCTGTGGAGTTTGGATTATGGTCCATTAAAAACTTGGCAACAAGGGAAAGAAAAAAAAAGTTAATTATAAAGTTGCATGGAAGTGATATGAACAAGAAATGGATCAATAGTGAGTTTAAGTTTAAGAAAAGATATTGGTGTCACATACAAGATAGAGACAAGTAGGATAGTCATAAATCATGCGTTAATCATGCAACTTAATTGACATGTTAATATTTATAAAATAAAAATGAAAAATTAAGGGAATGTTTTTAATTCAGAATTTTTTATTCAAGTTTTTACAATTTATATAGAGGCTCATGTAGGGTACATGACCCAAGCTTCTTTATTTCGTGGCATTGTAGGGCATAAAATTCCTCTAAAATGTATGTACTATTTTCGATTATAATTGTATGTAATATAAGAGAAATTATCAAGACATAGAAACATAATTAAGTTGTTTATTTTTAATTAATTCTGTCATAAATTTTAATTTATTCTAAAGATACTATTATTTTAAATATTTATTATATATTTAATATTAGTTATAAATAAATACATAAAAATAGAATTAATAATTAATTAAAGGTATAAAAGAAATTAATTTACCTTAAATAATTTTAAAAATTAATGATTGTTTCTTATAATTAAATAAATTTCTTTTTGTTTAAAATTAAAGTGTTATTAATTTAAGACTAGTCTATTTTAAGTATTTTCAAACTTATACAAACTTATGCTATGAAATAATTACATGTCTACTAAAGTTCGCAATAAGTGCTTGAAATACTTAAAATAACTTATTCAATCCAAACTCTTATTCTATGTTATTAGGTGTTATTTTCACTCCTATCATCGTGAATTTTAGTTTATTTTAATAAAAGTAGTAGAAAGATAATAATACTCTTAAGACTAAGCAGAGAGCTAACGACAGGTTAAAAATTCATAAATCAAACATTATTATTTACTTTTATAAATATAATTAAAGTTATAATAAATATTTAATTTGACTCAAAATTTTATTTATTAAATTAAAAATCTATTAGAAAACTTAATTTTTGTCTTTAGCAACAAAGTATCTATAAGTGAGAAATGAGCAATGTTTAATAAATAAAATGATTTTGAATAAATAAAATGAGGGAAATTGAGAAACGGGTGCCAAGCTAAAATATTGGTTGGTGTGAAGATGTTTATGACATGGAAAATTTACTATTTTGTTGATGGAGTTTTTTTTTTTTTTTTCCTTAAAATCTTTGGGTTTATATATATTCTAAAAAATAATTAGTATGTATATTTCATCTAAATTTTAGTAGTTTTAATTTTTATAAAATAAATTTTAAGTATTAAATGTATTTAAAATATTTGTTCAAGTTAATTTTATCATATATTTTACACTAGAATGTGTGTTACGATAAATAAAATTAATTTTGAGTGTTAATTAACTGATTATGAAAAAATGCGCTAGATTATTTTTTTGTAATTTATTTTATTTGTTTAGATTCAATTTATTTATTTATTTATTTTTTAAAATTATTTTGATCATTTATTTTTTAAATCTGGTCTGATTTAGTACTTCTAAAATAATTATCATTTTCAATTTTAGAATACAATCAATCTTGAATTTTTGTTTGACTAATTTAAGATCTAAATCTTGTTTCATAAAAAAAACTATGAAATTCAACTGTTGTTTAAATTAAAATAAATATAAATATAGTGAAAATTATAAATAAAAAAAATTCTAAAAATGAATATGATATTAGATTTTTTTTTAATTTTTTGTTACTCATTTTCATGAGATTTTCATTATGTGTTTATGACTTCTTTGAATTTTAACAACTGTTTGGTTTAATAGTTTTTCGTGTAAATAAATTTAATAAGACAAGTTTCATAAGAATCACTTAAAAGAGATTTAAATGGTTTCTTAAGATAAAAATATTTCAAAATGAATCAAGTTGTCTCAAATTTAAAAAAACAAAACGCTAAAATAATTATAAAAAATAAAATAAAACACAAAAATATAATTTAACTAAAAAAGAATAATATAAACTTATTAAGTAGAACAACAAAGGGGAAAAAATAAAAAGGTGTAAAATTTATAATGAAAAATATAGAACCAATGTTTTTATTAAAAATGAACTCTCTCTCTCTCAACACTTTCCTTTTGCATGCTAGTTTGGAGCTGCATAGTTGTCAAACCCTTATTTTTCCTTTTTCTCAATTTAAATTTTAAATAATTAAACATTTTGAAGAGACCTTATTCAGCTTAGATTCCGAGGGGTTTGCCTTGACTACATCAGAAGTGCCAGGCACATATTCTTTTTTAAAATACGCAATTTAATTAAATTTATTAAAAGTTAAAAAATTATGAATATATACATTTCAAAAATATACTAAAATATGAACGGTTCAATTTTAACAAAATTTGACATATATGATCTAAGGAATGTGAACTTTCAATTTAATGGTCACATTTAATACAAAGTTATTAAGTAATGTAACACTTAATAAAAATTACACTAATGTCGTTTGAACCCTCTTTATATATATATATATATATATATGAGATAAAGATAAAAGAATGAAAAAGTACAGTAATAATATAAATAATTTTACACTTTACATATATACTAAATAGTGCTGCTGGTTAATGTGTTACATTATATAACCTAAATAGTTAACATAATAATTGGATTAAATATTTATGATAACTAAATTCAATCTACTCAAATGATTAAAGATTTAATCTGAGTTGTTATATACTTTTTATGACACAAATCCAACATCACCATAATCATTAAAATTAAATATTTTTAAATTTCAACTAATGATTAAGAAGAAATAGTGTCAGTACATCATCCTTTAAAGAAATTAAATCCAAAAAATAAGATACGGCGGGTTGGACTTATAGCTTATCATTTGAATTAAAAAAAAATGGCAACCCGACTTTATATTGAGAAAATAGATTAATATATTGCCCAACATGTAGCATGTAATGGTAACTTGAATGGGCATTGTCATTTTGCAGAATATGATGGCCCCTCAAATTTAAGACTACCACTTGCATTAGGACATACTCTATCCATTGAGACAAAGCCTTCACCATCAACAACAGATATGTCTAATCTTCTCCCAGATTCCAGACACAGGAGTGACTCTTATCACTCATACGTAGCTTCCTTCTTCATCATAAGAATTATGTATGGAGATTAGGGTCACTTATATGTGCAATTCAATCCTTAATGAGTGGTGCTAATAGCCAAAAACAATTAGGATAGATAGATTTGCAAGCTTAAGTTATCTCGAGATAATTAAAGGAGATCGTTATCTTTTCACACATAGTGTCCTATTGATCAATGATATTTGTCAATATTTTCATTGTGATTTTCTCCACCAAATTGAAGATTAATTGATGAGATATTTTCACAAGTCATTACATGGACATGTAGCATATAGTAACACATTTATATTCATTAGTTAAAAATTATTAAAAATTACAAGTTAAAAAAAAGCTATTAAATAAAATATAAAAATTCACTAAATTTAATGTTTTTCAACCAACTGTAATCAATTAGAAAATATATACCTAAAAAAAGT
Organism: Cajanus cajan; assembly: GCF_000230855.2. Lineage (NCBI taxonomy): Eukaryota > Viridiplantae > Streptophyta > Magnoliopsida > Fabales > Fabaceae > Cajanus > Cajanus cajan. The sequence continues at coordinate 49,046,437 of NC_138525.1, forward strand.
ATGTTAATATTTCTCATATAAATAAAAATAGTATAAAACAGTATGTTTGACTAACTTTGGCTCCATGCGACTTGCTCTTTGTTCATTGGTTTAAAAGAGTGGCGGTGAGAAGCATGTTTAGCCTTTCATTTGAGGCCACAAATATGTTTCATAAATAATAATGTTTACTAGAATATAGACGATAAATAAAAATAAAAAATAATAATAATAATAATAATAATAATAAGTATAAAATTATATTAATCTTGAATTATCATATTAATCATAAGTAAAATAAAATCAATATAAAAATTTTAACTAACAAAGTCAATTGATTAAAAATTTAATTAAAAAAGCACTATTTTTTATGTACCAGAAAATATTAAAAACTATATAAAGAAAAATAATTAACACTTGAATATTTTATCACAAAAAAAGACACATGTCATTATCATAACTCTTAATGGTAAGAGTTGTAACCTACATCCTCCCAAACATTCTAAGACATCTTAAAATTTTGAAAAGTAAAACATGTTAATTGACAAGTGTCATTTGGATAATTTTTCAGGTATTGTTTTTTTATTTTCTGAAAGAAATAGCATTACTCTGGGTTAAAACATGCTACCATGAAATCTCATATAGCAACCAAATCAGATCAAACAAATAAGAGAGAAATATATCCTCGTATATGTAAATATAAATATATATATATATATATATATATATATATATGATTAAATATACTTTTAAATCCTCTCAAAAAAATATTTTTAAATCTTTATAGTTTTATTTATTTTATTTTTTATTTTTTATTTTTTATAATTTTAAATAAATATTTTTAATCTTTATATTTATTTTTACTAATCTTTTTTAATTTCTATATAATTAAGACATATTTTTTCTTATGTTTATTTATTTTAATTAATTTTATTTTTTGTCATTAAATTTTTTTTACAACCTTTTCCTTTTTATGTGACATAGTAGATATTTCTAATTTCATAAAAAAAGAAGAAGATATTTTAATAATTAATATCGTTAATAAATATTAAAAAAAGTCACAAAATATTCATCAATCTATTTATAATAATTTCAATTAAATAAATTTAATATAAAATATATAGAATATTTATGTTATGTAAAAAAAGTGAATATTAAAAAATTAATAGCAAAGTCTACAGTAATTAAAAAATACAATTATAAAAGCTAAAAAAAATATTTTGAACTAAAGGAATTAAGAAAATTAAAAAAGATAAATATAAAAATTTGAAAATCTATTTAAAATTATAAGAATGAAATATAAAATAAGTAAAAAAGTATTTTAACCGGAATCATAATTATAGAAGGTATTGGATAATTTATAATTAATAGCTTTGGTGGAATGTTTGGGAGCCATCACTTAAAATGGAAGGTTGGTGTGAGTGGAAGGGTCATTTTCACTCTGCCATCCCAACTCTCAAGGAGAATGTAATCATTGATTGCTCATGAGTCCTGTGTCATGTGAATTGTGACCTACCATCCCATAGATAGAATTGAGATACTTTATTATTAGTCAATGTATAATCACTCATACATAATTATATTTAGTGTGTTTTTAACATACTAATACTCTTTCAATCGCTATATTTTATTATGGGGAAGCTCGTTGTTTGGGTTACAGATCAAGTGTTTGGATTGCACATTAAACCTAGTTAAATAGTAAGAAGAGGAGGAAATTTTAAAATTCATATAAAATATTAGAGTCCTACAAAAGTTCATTTATTTCATTTGAAGGGAGTTTTTGAATATATATTATGAACAAAACAAAGTATTAATTAGAGGAGAGTGCAGCTGTCAAACAATGACAACAAGTGTCCTTGAGATGCAGTGTTTGCTTTTCATTTTGAAACGCAATTCTTTTGTTTCTTTCCACGTTTACATACGGATTTACGTAAAAACAGTTATTCATTATTTCAAGTTGAACTGAAAAATCACGTTAAAACGCGAATGCAAACACACGGAGAGTCAATTTCTCATATACTTGTCGTATGCATTATTATACAAACCGACATGGAGTCAAGTTGCACCTTATAGAGTTGATGGGGTTATGTGGTCTTATAGCTTATGTTACCTCTACAAATTATACAAGGGAACCCACATCTTCTTTAGCCTTTCTATGTAGAACCTCTAAATAAGCATGTTTAGATATAATCTAAAAACATTTTTTAGAGTTTATCTACTAAAAATAAATTATTTTTTAATAAAAAATTCTTCTAAACTTATATCTAATAATATACTTTATATGTCACGAGTTGTACAACTTGTATTACATTCTATGCAAGTTAAAGTCAATTTTTTTACAACACAAGAAATTTTACCAACTATGTTAATGTTATCTTATGGGACATACTGTTATACTAATTAATATATATAAAATATTTATTTGTCATTAAAAAAACCTAATTAAATCATCTGAAATTTTGTAATGAAAATAAAATTAAAAAAGAAAATTAAGTAAAATTTAAATTTTGTGGGGACTAAGTCTAAGAGGGTGTGTTTGTCTTATAGAGACGTGGGTGCAGTGGCAACGTTAGATGTTTTGTAGGAGTGAAGCCCTCTTGCATGTCAGTACCTATCTCTTCAGATCTGCGTAATCTTCATCCTTCCTGTACCTCCAAAAACATCACACCTCATTACTTTTCTTTAATACCAATAATTTTTTATATTATATATGATTCTTTACCTGTTACATTATGCAACGTTAACAGATTATACTAACAAGTTATTGGTGTGAGAAGTATCCATTTTAATCTATTAATTAAAATTAAAATTATATATATATATATATAAAGAGGATCTGGTTGAGAAAAGATATTTTATAAAAAATAATCAGTCAAATTTAAAATATATAAAAATTATTCATTAACACTGCTTATAAGAGAGAACTAAACTCCTTGATAAATAAAAAAGAAAGAATACTTATAAGAACATTTGTTTATTGTATTTTAAATAATGATCTTATTAAATCATTGTTGTAAAAATATCATTTTCCGTCACCTCTCTATAATAACTTTGTACTTTGAAGCAACTTTTTTTAACAATTTTAAAATATAATTTGATACTTGAACTAATGTAAATTATGTAATTTGTGTTTTAAATTTTAAAACTATAAAATAAAAATTAGTGAATAATTATCATTTTCAAATTAGTGAACCATATCACCACAGTCTCCACAATTATTATCATTATAATTGTTTCTATTATTATTATTATAGTTAACGATGATCATAATTATAATGGTAATAATAATTATTATAAAAAAAATAATCTAAATTATTTATTTTAATTTAAAAATTATTATTAATTATTTCCTATAAACAAGTGTTCTCATTTAAATAAGTCACCACATAGACAGTCAAAATTATGCAACTTGCTTCAAGTTTCTTAGTTTTACTTTCTTTGATATATATTTTGTCTCTAAAAAAATCATGTGTTTCAAGCCTTCAGTACTCTAAACCAAAAAATAGCGTCGTCTTTTGGATATTTTTAATAGAGTCATATTATTTATATAGTATATATATAAGTTTTCATATATACTAGCATTTTTTTTTTACTTTTTCTTCTTTTTTTTTCTATTTTATAATTGTATAAACTTGAACAATTTTACTGTATAGAAATTAATTTCTTTTTCTAATTCTTCACTCCGAAGAATATATGATAGTATATTAATATAAGTAAAAGGCATAAACTATTAATGTAAACACTCATGGGTCGTTAACTATATAAAGGTGATGATGAACTTAGTGAAGAACTTTTAGCGGATAATTTTTAATACACGTGTGTCATAAAAAAATATTCAAATAAAATATTTAAAGAACTATTATATTAAAATATAATATTCATTCAGTGTTTGCTCAAGTAATTAAAAATATTTCATCAGTGATTGCATAATTGCATTGACCAATTTTGCAATCCTTGGACTAAATACAATATATTTAATTTTTTTAACATGTGCCTACGTACATATATTAAAAAATATTCTTTGTGTGTAATGATTAAAATAATAATGAATAAATATTTTTTAAATCAAGATAGAGATCATATTGGTAGCAATAAATATATTATTTTTAATAAAAATACTCTTAAGTTTTAATACTTAAATTGCAGAAAGAAAATGTTTTAATACTTAAATATTATAATTGCTGTAGTTAATAGATAAAATTTACAATGCAGTTTTCTAATATGTTAAAGAAGACACAATTATTTAGAATGAGAAGAATTTATATTTAATATATTTTACTAAATTAAGAGAATATATTTTAATTGAAGATATTTCAGTTTAAAAATAATTAATATGAGATAATATAAATTAAATTTTATAAAAAAAACAAACAATTAATTTAAATTAGGATCTTATAAATAAAATAAGAAATAACACTAAATTGTAAGCTAATAATAAAAAGTATTTTTCTCTCAAATATATGTTACAATATTTACTTAAAACTTATTTTATAAAATTATAAGTTATTAAATTAAATTTTTAAATAAAAAATTAGAAATTATTTATGATATTTGAAAATAATTTTATTATAAACGACAAATTATATATATGAAAAAAATTAATACGATAACTAATATTGTATTGAAAAAGTATTTTTATCAAAATAATAAAATAAGAATTAGAGTTAAATATAATAAGTGATTAAAATTCTTTAATATTTGTATTTCTTTACATACAATGTAAAACAAATTACATAGTATTATATATTTTTAATTAATTTTTAAACAAATTTTAAAAACTACACATACCCAACCAAATCAAATTAAAAAAAAGACTGATTTAGTTCAAAATTCATAATTTATTCAAATTAAACCAAACAGTAAAAATCATACTTAATTTTTTCATTAATTTAAATAAATTTTAAGATAAAAATTGAAGCAAACCTTGTCATCAACACCCCCAAACTGAATTAGCAAAAGTGACGTGTGAATCTAAAATCAATTACAAAAACACGTTAGGAGTCTAAGCAACAAATAAGTTATTCATTTTCTAACGTTATTTTTTCTTCTCTCTCCATGTCAAATGTAGATTTTTTGTCTTACTGGGGGAGTTCTGGAGTAGCCACACTCTCCTCTTGATATCTTGTCTCTTCTTAATTTATTTTGTTTGTTATAAGAAAGCCATCACGTGAATGCCTTTCAGACAACTCTTCTCTTTTTAGCCTCTCCTTCCTTTTATAAGAACTCTACCACTCTATCATAAGCCTCTTTCTCATTCATTCTTTCATACACTACACACTCTTCTTATTCCTTCCCTATACCTACCTAGTTACCTATCCCTCTCTCTCTACTCTTCACTGTCCATTTTTGCCTAACAACAAACTTCTCCTTTTTTTTTATCTCCATCCATGACTCCTTATTCTCTGAACCCACCTGGTTCAGGTCCTTCCACACAAGGTCAATCCCACCTCTTCATTTCTCCTAATAATCAAGACTGCCCTACCTTTTATAACATATTTGATCCAAGGAAAACCATAGAAATTGGAGGGTTTACAGAAAATTATCAACAGGCAAGATATCATATCCAATTCATATTAATTAGTGTCTTTTAATTTATGTATTATATTTGATCAAAATTTATCATTACTTTGATTTCTCGGTTATATATTCATGAGATCATATGTACCCCCATGTTTCTCCCTTATGGAAGTTTTAACCATATATCGACACTACTTTCGTTATAAGTTGTTTCTTATAAAAAAGAGGAAATAGTAGTTTATAACAGTTGATAATTATGATCCTTACATCTTATATATGTATATAGAATGGAAAAATCTATTTACTTCAAGAATAAGTTATAATATATTTATTTTATTTAATAAATTATGTTCTATATTAAGTTTTAATAATTTAATATTAAATTATAAGTTTCTTAATGCTTATATTAAATTTATACAAATTTTTAAAAGTTATATATGATATTATTATGCTTTAAGAAAAATAAAACTAACTTTCTGATCATGTTTCTAAACTTAATTTTATTATATACATGTCTCGTAGAAAAATTAATTTCATCAACTTAAAATTAATTAATCATTTGTCTCTTTTTTCATTAGGTCAAATTTGTTTTTCTTGTTGATACTACAAAGACTTACAAAAACGAAATTTTTTTTATTTTTCCACACTCAATATTACGTTGAATTCATTTTTCCCCTCCTTTTTATTAAAGATTTCACATCATCTAAAAATATGATTTAATATATATAAATGAATAACAATCATCTATTTATAAGTGAGTGTTTAAGACTGAGTTAGGCTTTTGATCACATTTTAATTCTAACATTTTCATCATTCTTGAATATCATATTATCTATAATTTGACATTTCTCTCTCTTTACAAAATGTGAAACAAACATTGACAATAATAACAAAACAACTTTTAAATTTTCAGCAGTCTGAATATGCATTTAACACGTTTGTCTTGATCTCTTAATTACTTTAGGATGAAAAGATGGTACTGCATGATGGGTCAGGATCATCAAGCAGCAATTGCAACTCATCCTTCAATATTTCAGCTGAGCATGTTATGGAGGATCGAAGCAGCGCAGGTGAGAGTAATTTAGGGTCAGAAGATAGCAAAAACAATGTTAGTCACGGGTCTGGGAAATGGATGTCTTCAAAGATGAGGTTGATGCAAAAAATGATGAGACCGAGTATGAGTCCAACCACTGACAAATTAGCAATCAATCCAAACCCAAGATTCCAAAATCAAGGGCACCAAAGCAGGTACAGCCAAAGAAGCCCTCGTAAATACAACAACACCACCACCACTAGGGTTTGTTCGGACTGTAACACAAGCAGTACCCCACTTTGGAGGAGTGGCCCTAAAGGTCCTAAGGTTAATCTTCTACCTTCCCTATCCTCTTTCCTTTATAATAAAGCTACTATTGTTAATAATTTTTTAATTATCCATATAGACACACATATTATCAATTAAAAAATAATATACTAATTAACAGGTAGCAGTCTAGCAGATAATTAAATCTATCCTATTAGTTTATAGTTTATACATCATATTGTAAGCCATTAGTAAATCCACAACATTTATCTTGTTATGTTAATAGTTTTATTACTATTAGACAAAACAAAGTCTATATTATAACCAGGTATAAGTAAATGAAAAGAATTAATTAGAGTCAGCCTAGTAGTTTGATATTGCGGTAAGCATGCATGAAACTTTATGTTTGATAGTTTTCGTTATCTTTACTATTAATTAAAAAAAAAGCAAATGAATAATGGTTATACAATTAATTTAGAAAAATCAACTAGTACTTTATTAATAAACATTTAGTAGCTTGTTGTGACATGCAATGTGTTGCTGGTGCAGTCTCTTTGCAATGCTTGTGGCATTAGACAGAGGAAGGCAAGAAGGGCAATGGCGGAAGCTGCAAATGGGTTAGTGACTCCCATGAATGCAGCATGTGCAAAGAGCAGAGTTAATAACAAGGAAAATAAGTCTCGAACACACCATTTTGCACAGTTCAAGAACAAGTACAAGTACTCCACTAGCACTACTGCTGAAGGCTCATCTGAGGGGGTTAAGAAGCTTGAATATTTCAATGATTTCGCCATAAGTTTGAGGGGTAACTCTACTTTTCAACAAGTGTTTCCACGAGATGAAGTAGCTGAGGCCGCAATGCTTCTCATGGACTTATCTTGTGGCTTTGTTCACTTATAATTAGCTAGCTATAGGCTATAGCTAGATACTTTTTTCATTAGTATTTTTGTTTTTGTTTTTTAACTTTTATGTAAAAGTTATTAATCCGTAGTTATTTGTTTGGTTGTGACGTGTGAAGTCGAGTTGGTGTATCTGCAGCAGAGCCAAAATATTGTCGGCTACATTATAGCTACATCATGTGATGATTGAGTAAAAGTTTGTGCAAGTGATCATATATATAACTTAATGGTATGACATGGAAACAAATAGAAGGAACTAGAGAAGTGATGAGAAAGGAATTGGATAACAAAATAGAATAAAATTAAGTTGTTTGATAAGGAAAAACTACGAGAGGATAGAAATTAATTATTAAGAGATTGTTTAATTAGTTTTAAAACTAATAAATAAATTTTTAATTAATATTTATTATAATTTTATTTTTAATTATAAATTAAAAAAAATTATACATACATAATTAATTATGTGCTAAAAAAGCAAAAATCTTATTCGTCAGACTTCTTATAAATGCAAAGATTATATATATATATATGGACTTCTCTCTTACCTTCTCTTTCACCTTACGAATTAATCCTGAATATTCAAGTAATTCATAAATCTTTTTATTTTCCTATTTTTATTCGGACGAGTTAAAACTAAAGTTTTAATTTTCTTTGATATAGTTCAGGTAAGCCTTAAATGAACTCCACAGCAGATTGATGTGAAAAAACAAATTTTGTTTATTATACATAAAAAATAAATAAATAAATAAATAAAGACAGATATTGCTATTGCAGCAAATATTTAACTGATAGGAGGCTATTAACGGATTTTTTTATTATTATTTTGGGTAATTGACACCAAATAACATACTTAAAAAATACTTAATATTTCTACGACTCGTAAGTTGGGTGCAAAATGGTTAGTGATTGAAGTTTTCGGAAAGTCATAATTGATGAGAAATTATAGACAGACTAATGTTTGGAGGGGAGAAGTGTTCTCTTCTTCATTAATCGGTTTATAAATATTCGTAGTCCTTGTAAGTATAATATTTTTTTTATTAGTTTTGGTATCTATTTAATTAGTTTTTTTTTTAGTTTTTTGTCCCTCTTTTTCTAAGATTAATTGCTCACTTTTAGTTAACTACTAATTAATGTGACTAAAACAGCTAGAATAAGAGTATTTAGTAATACATTTTTTAACGCACTTAACTTATTTTCGATTTTGTTGAAAATTACAAAATTAAGAGAGATAATAATTAAATAATGTGTAAAACCATCAAATATTATATTTTTTAATAAATTTTAATCAATTAAAAAACTGTATTTAAAAAAATGTGTTGTTAAAGTTAAGAAATAAGCATATTATTAAAGCCTAATTAATAAGTTATCAGTAACTATTTATTATTAATGATAAGTGATCAGTTACTACAAATATACAACCATATATTTTGGGTTTTAAAATTCATAATTTGCTTCTAATATTTTACCTTGTAATCCTTGATTTGTAGCAACAATTCTAGAGATCTCAATAATCTTTTCATATCATTAAAGGTGTATATATATGTATCACATATCCGATCAATAATATTATCAAACCATTATTTTCCTTTTTCTCACTTGGTATCAGAGTTGTCAAGATCTAACACGCTTCCTCACACTTGTAAATCCGTTATGGAATCCACCACAAACCATAAAAATGGCCTTACCTCTTTCTCTTGCTCTGTCAAGTTAGATAGGAACAACTATATGTTGTGGCAATCATTACTTCTCCATGTGATTAAAGGAAAGAAAATGTATAGTTATATTTCAGTCACAAATAAGCAATTCACCAATGAAGAAAACAAGAAAGTAAATCTCACTTATGAAGAATGGATTGCAAATGATCAACAACTTCTTGGTTGGTTGTTCAACTCGATGACACATGATATTGCAACTCAATTGTTGCACTATGATACCTTGAAGAAGCTTTGGGAAGCTAGCCAAAGCCTAGCAGGAGCACAATCTCGATCAAGAGTCATGCTTCTTAAATCAAAATTTCATTGCACCCGTAAAGTGACACTTAAGACAAAGGAGTACCTGATAAAAATGAGGAATCTTGCGGACAATTTGAAGCTTGTTGAAAGCCCGATCTCAACTAGTGATCTCATAGTTCAGACACTTTTTGGACTAGATAATGGATATAATGCTATTGTCATTAAACTTTCTAATAAACTTGATCTAACATGGATTGGCATGCAAGCACAATTTATTGCTTTTGAGAACATGATTGAACTTTTGAGCAATTTATCAAATCTCACAATAAATACTTCTACAAATATTGCTACAAGATCTGATAAGGGAAATAGATCCTTTAATAATAGAGGTTGGAGAGGAGAAATCAAAGAGGCACAAGAGGAGGACGAGGCAAAGTTGTTTCTCCAAAATGTCAAGTGTGTGGCAGAATAGGACATACATTCGTGCACTATTTTTATCGCTTTGACAAGGTTTATATGGGACAATCTCACCAAGAAAAATAAGAGAAACTTGAAGGTTAAAACTATAATGCTTTTGTTACAAGTCCAAATTCAATTAGAGATCTTGATTGGTACTTATATAGTGGTGCTAGCAATCATGTGACTCATGACACCAGTCACCTTCTAGAATACTTTGAACATGATGCTAAGTACCACTTAGTTGTTGGAAATGGTAACAAACTTGGATATTGCAACTCATGCTTCATTTTAGTTTGACTAAATAAGGATTGGGTTAACTTTTATAAATTGTTTCAAGATAATAAAAAATATTGAGAATTATTAGATATTCATAAAAAAAATTACGGAAATTAAATGATTATTGATCAACCGGAAAAAACTTCATGTATGCATATGGAAAGTTGAAACAAAATTATACACCACCACACGTAAATCAATTAGTTGTAATTTTTTTTTTAAAAAAAAGTATTTCAACAAATGATTATCGAAAAACATAAAAAAAAAAAATCCATATTGTATAAAATAAAGAAAAGCAAGGGATATATAAGTTGAGAATGCTTGAATCTATTAAATATAGATATTTTTGGATGACACCTTATAAACTATGTAGCCCATTCCCACTCTTCTATTGAGCTCGCACTCCATAATTCAACATGTTACCGCAGCCCAATAGCCTAACAATTCATATTCATCCAACTAAAAAAAGAATAGTCTAAAAAGCAAAAGAAGAAATGGGCTTTCAAAATTAAGGAAATACAAAAACAAGCAAACAAACGGTGTATTTAGTTTTTTTTTTTTTAAATAGAGTCTAAGTTATAAAGAATATATTATTTTCTTCAATATTACAAAAATTAAAACAGGTACCAAGTGTCTAGTTTAAAACCTTTCTCGGCTTGATGATATAATGAAATCTTAGAGTATCTCCAATAGTGTGTTTAGTTAGATACTTCTTTTTAATCTTATTTTACTTTGAGTCTCACAATATCACGTGTAATATTTCAGTAATTCATAAACAAATGGCACATATTTTGTTTTAATGGTATATCTTATAAATAATCTTCAAATAACTCGTCAGTTACACTTATTTATTTATATATATATATATATATATATATATATATATATATATATATATATATATATATATATGTGTGTGTGTGTGTGTGTTTTTAAAAAGTGTTAAAAATATTGGTTAAAGAATCAAAAGTAAAATATTTTTGTTGAAAAGAGCATTTGCAAACTTTTTATGGTCCTCGGCATAAAAAAAATGTATTTACAAATTCTCTTGTGTAATTTTATTATATTTCAGTAAAAAAAAATTTATATTAAATGATTCCTTAATCATCTTAAGATATTTGTAAGATCCGTAGTGTTGCTCCTCCGCCTCTCTCATTTCTATTCCTTCCCTTTCTTCATTCTTTCTTCCTCTTTGAACCTCAAATGGTCTAAACGCCCCTCTTTCCTTCACTCTTCACTCTTTAGTTGAAATGGATACAATTTTGGTCTCATTTGCAAGTTGTTGAACCATAGTAGTGCAAGGAATCCGTTGAAGTTCCGTAGTTATTCTTCAACCCCGAAGTCGTGTGAAAACTTCTTCTTCTCCTTTCTCCTTAGCTCGGAACTGGATTCTCCTTCCTCTGAGGTTAGGGAAGCTTCATGCATTTGTTTTTCCTGGAAATAGTTAAGTTGTTGGGTGCAGATTGTTAAAATGGGTTTTGGGGAAAAGTTGAAAATGTGATGGAATTGTGTTATTTGATGTTTGCATGTGGTATTTCTGATGATTTCTGAGTTGCATGTTAGGTTGTGTGCAGAAAATGTATGATTTCGTGTGTTGGATCTTCTTGCATTGATGATTTTATATGAATTAGGTGCACTTGCATTCTGGTTTTGGGGAAAATGGTGAAGAACCTGTGTGTTTCTGTCATCAATGGTTGAGCCTTTTGAAAGGGTTGAGCCCTTTAGGGGCCACATGAAAGGGGAGCATTCCCAGGAGGCAAAGGGTTGAGCTGTTGGGAATGGCTGAGCGCTTGGTGAAACGGCTGAGCCCTTTGGGGGCTGTGTGCTAGGGGAGAATTCATGGAGGCAAAGCGTTGAGCCTTTTGGAGGCGCTAAGCGCTTTTTTGCTTTTAGAATTTGATTTTGCGGTCTTCATTAAAGTTTTAGACTTGGATCTTAGCTTTCCTATGGCATTAAAATCACCTAAAAAGGAGGTTTATAACTCAAGATATGGCTGTTTTAGTGAATAGGGGTCAATCTGTCAGCATTAGTTATAGCTGTTGCGGCTTTTATAAGTTTTGACAAAGTAGATGATGGAATTAGGACTTGATATCTTCATAAGAGTCTTAGGAAATCTTCTTATATTTCATATGAGATAAGGATGAGCATGATAGGAGTAGTATAACTCCCGATACACTATTTTATGTGAAGGATGTCATTTCACAATAAGTAATTTGATTAAGTTGAAAGTTATTTTGGGTGCTTAAGTTGTTGGAGTTGTTTATAAGGTTGCAAAGTTGTTAAGTTTTCTGATGAAGATGAGTTGAGTAGTTGTTGGCTTAAGTTGTTTATATGTTGTGTATTTGGTGAAACTAAATTGTTTACATATTGTATATTGTTTTGAATTATTAAAAAGTCAATATGTATAAGTTGAAGTAGTTTATTGTTGTAAATTTGTTTCACGTTGTAGAGTTGCATTAAGTTGATTTAAAGTTATCAAGATGACTATTATTGTAAAGCTGAATGAAGGATGTCTATAGTTGTGAAGTCATAAAGTTGATATTGTGATGACTATAGTTACTCAAGTTGTTTATTCAACTTGATATTATGATACCTATTGTTGTAAAGTGTTGTGTAAAGATGCCTTTTGTTGAAAGTTGTAAAGTTGGGGACATATGGTGAAAATATATGTCCTATGTTGAGATACATAGTACTAAAGTGATAATTTGAAAGTTGTTTTAAAGTTGAATCCCTTAGTATTGTGTGCGCGACATGGAAGTAGTTGATTCATGTCATGGTTGATTGACCAATTTGAGTAAGGTATCTAGTTAGACATATAGTCTTTAACTAGGTACTAAAGGGTGCGTGGTACTTGGAGGGAAGTGGGTGGGCTAACTCCATATGTGGATTGGTGATGCAAGCCAAGGCCGTGGTAGGCCGATACCCAAACCATTCTACCCTGACAATAGTATTGGACCTCCGAGTCTAAGTGGCACACTTGAGCAATCACCTATTGTTATCTATACCTGATTCTCTTCGAAGTTCCTAACGATGCCCTATACCTGACCTGGTTGAGATAGGTCAAAGGTTGGATTCGGTAGGATTTATGCCACCTAGACTACTCAACCTCAGTTGTTGGAGATCTCCTAGTTGTATATGTGTGACGACGCATTAGTTGATGTTGCATGTGTTGTTGCATTCAAGTTGCATATAATGTTGTATGAATGAGCTGATAGTTGAGCTATTGTGATAGAAATTGTGTGGTTGTGTTGTGATGATGAGTTGTTGATCACTAGGACTAGAGGAGAAGTTTTCGAAGCTGTTCATGCCATTGTGCAGATTGAGAAAGTTGTGGTGCTCTGAGAGCCAAATTTGTTGAAAAACCCTCATTGGAGAGTTTTCCCTTGGAGTGGATGATGTGTTGTTCTCCTCTAGGACTTAGTTGGTCCCGTGTGTGGATAAGGTCGAGGCACACGTGTATGAAGCGACCACAGTATAGGAGCCAGACCGAACTATACCGATTACAAGTGGCCAATTTGAGGAAAGTACGATGTGTTGAAAATGTTGTTGCTATTAGATGATATTGTATATCCATTATTGCATGTGTTGTGTTGCTTCAAGTTGCAAGTTGAAAGTTGAATTCTATTGCTATTTATTATATATTGACACTTTTTTTTATTATGATTATTGTTGTGAGCTTACCCTAACATGTTTTTCCTTTGTGGTTGGGATTGCGATGACTATACTTTGGTATGTGAGCAAATCAGGATTAGGTGCTCTGTTAGATTGGGTGAGTTTTTTTTTATTAAGACTCAGGAGGAGAGCTGACATTTTATTTAGTTGATTGATAGCATTCGACTACCTAGTTGTTAGTTAGGATATTATGCCCTACTTTCAGTTATATATATTATGAGACTTTTTAGTTGTGTATTCTTATTGTATATATAATTATTTAGTAGTGATATTTTATTTTATGCATATATCTGGATGTTATAGATAGTGTGAGACCTAGCAGGTCGTTAAAATATTGATTAGCAAGATTTTTTTTTTTTTACTAAATTTTGAGCCAAATTAAAATGTTAATTCAATTATTTTAATTAATTATTTTAATTGATGCGTATAAAATTATTAAATTCTAAAAATGTTATGAATTATGATGTGGTTGTATGACACATGGCACAACTTACACACGAACACTTCGCAGATTCTAATCCATGCACCAAGTAATAAATTTCAACATATATGTTAAGATGTCTTTTAAAAAATATGCAAAAAAAAAAATTTACAACCTAACAAGTATGCAATTAAGAAGAATAAAAGTTAATATTAAAAAATTAAAAACCTATTACCAACGGCTGCATTTTTGTTTCATTACACTGTCAATGCTAGAATTCTGAAGATTCATACGCCATAACTGTGTTATATTATAGAGAATCCTACAATATAAGACTGTATTTAGATTTTGTGAAAGAGGCACCAACCAAATTGTTACTATGTCTGAAATTATGATATAAAGACATATTTAAATATTAGTTAGAAGTGTTCTAAGATTTTTTTTTATTAAAATAAATGATTATTTTTAGGAAAAAAAATCAAAAACATTTATAAATTTATATTTAAACATATTTTATTTCCGTGCACTAAGAATTTGGTGAAAAGAGTATACATACTCCAACAAGAGTTCTGCCAACACAAGGATAGTTGTATTTGTTTTACCTTTTTTTGTATATATTATAGATATAGATTTTACTCTTAAATATCTTTTAAACTTTACCGTAAATAAATAAATTATCACCTTTATTATGCATATAACTGCTCGTATTTATTTTTGAAACTTTAATTTTCTTTAATCTAAATTCTAGTTTTCTTTTATCGATTAAAATTATAATAAAGATATCAAAATTCGAACTAAAGACTTTGAATACATTACCTCAATCTCCTGAGAATTTATCTTTATTTTATATGTTACATACTAAGATATCTATTTTTTATTTGTGGTGCCAAAAAAAAATATCTAATTTTTAAATTTATTTTTATAAATTAATTTAAACATATAATAGAAAATTGTTTCTTTTTTATTTCTTTATCTTATTCTTTTATAAACACTTATCTGGTATTTTATCAAAACTAAACTTATGCCTTATAATTTTTAAAATTAAGCACATTGGAGATAATGTTTTGTGAATACAAAAGACAGCCACAGAAGATAAAATGTGATGTGTGAACTGTTCAGCCAAGCTTAGGCTGCATATACACGAACCAATAAAAGATGATAATATAGACTTTCAAGATATCTATGACATATTTTGTTTTACTTTGACACGTCTCGTACTTTTTTTGATTTTTTTATATTATAATTTTAAAAAAAAAGTAATATGGTTGAATGATAAAAAGAATTTACAAATCTGCATCATTTTATCTTTTTCTCACTCTCCATCTATTTTGGTAAGTAATTTTAATTATTTTGAGTTTTACACTATTATCACCTCTCTCCTCTTTTAGTTTTCATATTCACTTGAGACATAGAATTGGTATTCGATAGCATTATAGATGTGTGTGACTTCTTTTATAGTGTCAAAGGTATCAATTCAAATGTATACTTTTTCTTCAAACATTTTTCCGTTTACATATCTAGAAAGCACAACATCAAATAATTTCAATGTTCTAAAAATTACTTTTCGGAAGTGTGTTATTTTACATAATTCTATAAAGATCTTTCCAGAACAGTAAATTTAATGTTTTAAAAAATATTTTTCAAAAGTTAATTATTTTACATAATTCCATAAAGTTATTTCCAGAATAATTAATTTAGTGTTTTGAAAAGTACTTTTCGAAAGTTTGTAAAAAATACAATTTTGGAAAATACTTTCCAGAACACTAATTTCACTATTCTAAAAAGTTTAATGTTAAGGTTTTTGGAGGAGTGAAAAGGGGAGAAGTGTTCAAAGAAAAAATGTGTGTAGTTTGGCACCTTTGAAACTGTCAAAAAAGTCATACGTGCCTAGAATGTTGTCAAATACTACTTCTACGGTTTAGATGTATGTGAAAATCGAAATAGGTAAAGGGGGAGAAAATAATGTAAAAATCAACAGAATTTAAACTACTAAAATATGTAAAATTAAGAAATTAAAAAATTAAAAAAATTAAAGATATTTTAAAAACTTTTCTTTAAAAAGATAGAGTATACTTATTTAAAAAAATGAGGTGTATGTATGATGAACCTAAGTCATTCTCAATAAGAGTTTTTTAACCGCATTCTTAAATACAATTATCAATTTGTATAAATTTTATTATTAGAATATGTTATTGTGGATAATAATATTGTGTAAGAACTATTTTTATAAAAAAAAAACTCTCAAAAACTGATTCTTATTAATAAAATATTTTTATTATTTTACTTGAACCCTAAGTGGCATTAAGAGATCCATAAAAAAATAATCAAAAATAGATTATGTAATGATCCGTCGTGATTTCTACACTTATAAGTGGAATCGCACTAACTATACTAGTTAACTAAGAGAAACTATTAAACTGGATAACAATATAAACGTGTATATAGAAGTAATAGTAAAACATACCACTATGTACAAAATTTAATACTATTTATATACAGTTATCTAATTAATAATAATACTTTTTTAGTGTCGGTCAAGTACCTCTGAACAATTACCCCAAACAGTAACTCTAACACTAGGACAAAACTCTTTAACCCGCAGTGGTCACCACGTCCAGCTCCAACCTAGCCTGACCTACTCCTATACACTATATGATCATTGCAGTCCATCCACATGAAAATAGAAGGGTAAGATAGAGTTCAACAAACCATCATACAAGCATAAGAATAAACTTCTACGCTACTCAATCATCAAATCAACAATCATACTCATAAAGTCACACCTTACACTATCATACAATAATCATGCAACAAATGCAACTCATGATAGATATCCATACATATCAATCATCTAATGCGTCATCACGCATTCACCCAGGTGATCTCCCTGATCAACAGAGCAGAATAAATGTCATCTCATCCTATCGAAATCACCGTAATCGTTTTCACACCCACTCGATCACAAAAAAATTGACATATTAATCCCCACTCGAGTTTACTCGGATGATGTCACTTACATACTTAGAAGTCTAGTTCCACTGTTAGGTATAACACATCTAGGTACAAACTTACTACGATCTTGACATGTATTACCAAGTCACTTGTGGAGTTTGCCCACCAACTATCCACAAGAAACCACACACCTTCCTCAATACTTGGTTAAGGGAATAACCATCGACCTCATACCCCACTCCAATACTAGCTAAAGACTTAGAGGAGACTCACCCAAATCAATGGCCTATACCAAGCACCACTCTCACCCAAAATCAGTGGTTTATCCAAGCATCACTCTCATCCAAAACCAGTAGTCTATCCAAGAACCACTCTCATACAAGTCAGTGACCTATCCAAGCACCACTCTCAAGAGACACTATGTGAGCTCTTCTAGTTCGAAAATATTTTTCCCTCTCTTCAAGTCCTAGGCTAGACACATGCCATAAGGCATCACATGAAAATAATGCATCATACATCATACAAAGTCAATCCACCACTATGATCAATATCATTATCATATGAACATACATACTAAATCATGTTTAAACATTCATATGTATCATTTCTAAGCATACATATGAATCAAACATCAATTTACTTCATATATCATACATATATGAACCAACATTAAACATCAATACATGCAAAAACATCACAACTCAACCACACCAACATAATATGACTTGCGCCTAGCCCAACATAGTCAGATACTCACATAGGCTCACATGCCCGATGTGCTCAACCTTGAGCCTAACGCCCATGAAGTTAGAGACTTCCAGGGATCTCCACACCTGGTGTACCCAATTGTGTGCCCAGCGTCAACCTAGTAGAGGCTAATCCTTTGGAAATTTGCCTAGTGTGACTTATATCACGTCTGGTGCCTCAAGGTCAGAGACCTACAGGGTAACCACCCTCGGCATACCCAGCCATGCGCCCGACGCCATATCAGTAAGTTCTCCCACATAGCCATTATCTAATATCGTGCTCGGCATGGTCCACCTCATGCCCGATGCGATTCATCCAGAGGCTTCCATCTAGAATCACACCTAGCACGACTAGTCTCACGCCCGACGTAATTATGAAATGGCTACCTTTGATGAATGCATGCCCGATGTCATGAATACGCGCCCGGCGCAGATTCAAACAACAACACCCTAGAACTCATAAATCCAGTCCAAACCTACAAATTTAGGCAATCTAATGACATGCAAAGCATCCAGCAGATCAATCAACCATCATACAGTCCATAAACACTATCAGATTCAACAAACACACACCCCTTTGCATTCAAAATCTCCAAATCCTGAAAATGGCCCGAAACCCCAAAATCGAAAAAAAAAATAGTAATTTAAACTCAAATGTGTAACCAATCTACAACCTTCTAGCTTCCCTCACCTGAAGATTGGTCCAAAATAGCCAAGAAGAGGAAGAAGGAAGAGAAATTCCCAAAGCTCGACCTGCGGACTTCAACCAGCCAAAAAAATCAAGTTTCCTAGCCTGAATTCCAAGAAAATACAGAAGGGATTAGTTATCCAGAGAAGAAGAGGAATCAGACAGAGAATTTGAGAAAGAAAGGAGTTCATGAACCTAGAGCCCTTCTCTCTGAAACTTCTCTCTAGAAATTATTGAGAATGAGCTTATGAGGCTCTATTCCTGAAGGAAACCTTGTACACTCTTCTTCCTAGAGTTAGTTGAACCTTAACAATTTATCTTACTACGTTACAGATTATGCCATTAGAGATGCTTTAGAACTATGGTTTAGAGTTTAAGAATAATTTGTACTAATAAAATTAGTTATAAATTAATAGTTCTTTTATATTTTGAAAATAGTTGTAATTATAAAATTATATAAATGATTGAAATATATATATCCTTATAAGAAAATATTTAAATGATATATAAATAAATCATTATAAATTTTTATTTTTATAAAATATTTAAAATTAATTTAAAAAAATAATTTATTTTTTTTATAAATAGTGCTAATTCTATCGGATTTTCTACACAAAGTTTTACAATTTTCATCTGTCTTAAATCAGTTTGATCGATTCATACCTGTTTTAAAACATATTACATCTTTCAAGTTAATAGAGTTGTTATCAATTTGATCCAATCAGTTGGTCCAATCTAATTACATCAATTATACTTTGTGGTTAATATATATCTTTTTAAAGCACCAATATGTAAGTTGATCATTATAACAATCAGTGAGATTGATATATTTTATATTTTAATAATAATTAAATAAGTAACTAATGTTTGATTGTTTAGTTGATATCTCAATTAACTCTTAAATTTCAAAATTTTGAATTTGTTTTGAATTATATAAATATATTAATTTTTTTAATTATTTAATAATAAAAGGGTATAATAAATGTGAACATTAAAGTAGTCAATAAAAAAATTATCTTCTTTAT
This sequence comes from Cajanus cajan, assembly GCF_000230855.2. Lineage (NCBI taxonomy): Eukaryota > Viridiplantae > Streptophyta > Magnoliopsida > Fabales > Fabaceae > Cajanus > Cajanus cajan. The sequence goes on from NC_138525.1 coordinate 49,066,320, forward strand.
AAATTAGAATTGATAAATAAATAAAGTTTTGGTTAGTGGAAGCAATTTTACAAGAATTTGAACTAAGCTTTTACATTCAGCGTTCTAAGTTGGAGAATAGCGATGGTGTCGATAGAAATTTATGCTAAAATATTAAAACCCAAACTTGGACAATTTTAAGAGCCAGTTTATTCTTTCAAGTCTTACTTTTGAATAATAACTTTGTCTGGTGAGATGTCTTTATTATTAAAATATCAAATGTGTCCTTATATATTCATCAAAGATTATGTTGTACAAATAATACTAAAGAGTGTGAATATAAAAATCAAAATAACTATGAAACAGCAATAACTATGAATCTCTGTAAAATAAAAAATAAAAAATAACTATGAATCAGCATTCCATAAGCATTTTTTTTCTTTAGGAAATTTTTAAGGTTACTAACAAATAATTTACATTTTAAATGTATTTATTTATTATAAATTTTAATTATATAAAATAAATATTTATTATGTACATAGTATGTGTTAAAAACATTATTATTTTTAATAAATTTATTCAACTCAAATTAAATTGCTAAATACCTAATATAATATTTTGATATTAATGGTAAAAAGAGAGAGAGAGAAAATTAATGTAATTTAAAATAAAAGTTGTTCTTATGTTGAATTCATAATATTCTCCTCCTCTTATAATAAATGTCATTCTAAGATTTTTTCATATAAATAATAAACTAATAAAAAAATAAAAGGAAATAATAATTTTATACAATTAATTTATTATTAATCATGTTTAATAAAAAAAAATAAAACACACCAACAATATGTGAAAAATATTATTAAAAATATAAATAATTAATTAATACTATATTAAAAATTAAAATGACATATATTTAAGATTTTTTTACATAATAGTTATTAGAAAGTATGATACAACGGATAGAGTAAAAAACTTGTGTGAGTTGTTATTATTACCTACAACGTGAATTTTCACTTTTCAGTTGGTTTTCAATTACTTAATCTTTTTGAATTTATATTATATCAATTTTTTATTTATTAAAATTAAAATTCAAACTTAGAATCCTGTTATTAAGTGGATCTAGTAATATTCCATGAATTATTTTATTGTATTGAAGGTAAACTTAACTAACCTTTGATTCCATGAACACATACCTATTGTTTTTGCTTTAATTAAGAACAATAATTGGCGTACTGATAAAGTGTGTGTCTTTTTTGTCTCACCAACCCACCTTTGGCTTAATGTTTCCAATTCACATTCTTTTTTTTTTTTTGAACCAATTAAGATTCTTTAAATCTAATAAGCTGCGCCAGGAAAAAAAAAAAAAAAAGAAATATATCACTAGTCACCTACCATTCATTGAATTGAGGTCCCCTGCAATGTGCCAAAGGCACAAATATTAATCACACTGCTAAAACTTCCAAAGATAATATTTGATTTTAATTTTCATGCAGGGTAAACTTTTATATCCACTAATAAATTTATCTCTCTAACACACACACACATATATATATATAATTAGATTCTTGCTAAAATTTACTTAGTGATTGAATATTTTGAGTAGTTAACATGAAATTCTAAACTTATTGTCATATATAAAAGAAAAAAAATGTAATTAGCATTGAATAGTATTACTCACCTTTGGTTCTATATAATATACTAAATGAAAGTATTTTTTTAATTATAAAACATTTGGAATTACTTTTAAATGTATTAATTAATTGTTTTTTTTTATATTTTTAATTTATTATGAAGTCCATTAACAAAGTATTTACTAGTTTTTTTTTATATTGAAATAATGTGTTTTTTTCTTACTACATTATTAATATAAAATATTTATCAATTTTTTTAATAACTGAAATTTTTCGATCAACTATATTTTATTCATTTATTGGATTTCTAATGATTACCTATATTTAAACTCGTAATTTATAAGTTTTTTTTAAAAAAATTTTATAAGTAGTCATTGTATGCAATTCTAAGAATTATAATCACTTGTACACAATTATTTAAAAATTGGCTCGGATCGACCGGGATCGAACTGGTTGAACCGGAAATTGATAGTCCAGTCAGTCCAAACTTTAAGTTAGATCGATTATGCATTTGATCCATTTCATACTGAATTAAACCGGTCAATTTTTCGATTCAACCACAAATTTTTTTTAAAGGGACCAAAAACTACAAAAATAACAATGAAAATTGAATCTTTTAATGGAAGGACAAAGAGTCTTATTAAACATAACAATGACCAGTGTTTTAAAAACCGAACCGGTTATTGAACCGGTGAGAGTACTGGGTCAATGGGTCAATGGTTAGACCGGTGGGTCACCTATTAAACCGCATAACCCGATTTCTATTAAAAAAAATTAAAAAAATATTTGTTATACATATTTCATACTTATAAATTTCAAAAAAAATCACATCATACCTTAAAAGAAACTCCAAAAAAATTACAAACACATTTTAACTAATTTTTGGCAAATCAAAAATGGCGGTTGTGGAGCCCAAGTTTGAATAAAATAATGTTTAAGTAGCCGTAATCAAAAAATCAAAAAATGCTACCAATAAACAATAAAAAAAACACACATTTTCCTGTGATTTTATAACCTTATAACCTGAAGCAAAGGCGTGGTGGTGCGACGAGGCGGCGGTGCAGCGATGCAGCAATGCGATAGTGCGACAGTGCGGTGGTGCGACTATGCGTGGTGCAGCGGTGTTGTTGTGAAGCTGTGGCAGTGCGGCTGTGCGTGCAGAGAAGCGACCAGCAGGATTTGTGTCTCAAACGCAAACTAAAAAAAAAAACTTAGGGTTTGAAGCTTAAACGGAGCGTGCAACGAGAGGCATTTAAAAAAACGACGTCATTGAATTATTTTTTTTTTCAAAAAAAGTTATGAACCGATTTGGGTCCAGACCCGCGAGTCGCTGGTTCAACCGGGTTTTTAACCGGTTCACACCGAGTCATACCGAGTCAGCTGCATATCCGATCTGATCAGTGGTTCGACTCGGTCCAACCACCGGTTTTCGGTTCGACCGGTTCGACCGGCCGGTCCGAACCGAGTTTCAAAACACTGACAATGACTACTTGTTCTAGTACTTGTTTATAATATATGCAACTTAAATAACTTTTATAGTATATTATTAATTTTAAATTATATATTTACTAATATAATATCTATGTAGATATTACATATATTATTTTGTGATATCAATTGCAAGCATATTACATATGTACATATTATTTATATTTTTAATTTGCATTAATATATAGTTTAACATGTAATTTTTTTTATGTATTTCTTTATATAAAATAAAAATAAAGATAATTTTAAATAAGATGAAAATTGAAATTTAAAATAGGATATGAATTTATTAAAATTTATAAGTTTAAAATATATTTAACATGCATATTTTTAAAAAAATTTAATAAAAATCGAGTTATGTGATTCAATTAATGACTCACCGGTTCAACCTTTAACTCATTAACTCATTAACTCAGTACTCTAACCGATTTGATGACTAGTCTGATTTTTAAAACTATGATTGTACATACTACTCAATCAAATGAGTTAAATATTTTCAGTTATTTTAATTTTTTAATAACCATGCTATAAAAAAAACTGTATTTTACATTTTAATTAAATTCGGTGGGAACAGAAATTTCTCATTACATTTTAACTAAATTCTTATTCTTAATATTTTACATTACAATTCAATCAGAAAAAAACTGTATTTTGCATTTCAACCCATTGATTTTTATTGGCAAGATTTTCTACAATTTCCCCAAAACTACACAAGACTTGTTTGATTTACAAAGATAGATTCATCGTACTAACGAATCCACACTGCATTTGTCAGTGAGACACTTTCTTGAAAATTGCCTCTAACTACCCCATTTACTAAACATTTTTGAGTCATACTCAAAAATCAACATGGAGTCCCAGGAAGCCTGCATCAAAAAATCTCACGTTCAGATTGTGATGGTTCCTTTATTATGCATCTAATTCTAAGGTGTGATATCATCTCATCTCACACCATTCACAAGCATGTTAGTGACCAAAATAACCAAAATTCCAATCCCCAATTTACCCTTTCTTTCTTTTTGTCCTTTCGGACACAAAGGATAAGCCTGCTGTGAAAGAGGATCTGCCACAAAGAACTCATCAGAGTCTTACAATTTTCAAACCTCAGAAAAAAATAAATAAAAAAAACATTTTTCCCCCTTAAATGCCTTCCATTGAAACTCAATCTTCACAGCTTCAACGCCTTCCATTCATTCCTCACTTCCACAGTTTGTGGTGTTTTCTTCTGAGACACTGATAATCTTGAATCTGTCTTTTTCCTTCACAGGTGGGCGCATAGTCACCAACCACCTACCATTTTCTCCAGATCTCAAAACTACACTTTATCCCTCCCACAAAAAATTCACCATATTTTACTCATTCACTTTCAAAAACCAAACCTCTCATAATATATTATATCATATCATATATAATATATAATATACTACTATACGTTCATATTTTTATATAACAATATAGCCTTCAAAGGACTATATTATCGTCAGCCACACTTTACACCCCATCCTCACTCATACACTCCAATGGAATCTTAACAAGAAAAGTATAAACACACCCCACCACAAAACACCACTTCCTCTGCTCTCTCTTTCCATTAGACTCCTCTGTTTTCCTCTGTAGCAGCACTCATGGAACGTGCTCGCAGGCTCGCGAACCGCGCCATTCTGAAGCGTCTGGTTTCAGAGGCGAAGCAGTACCAGAAGAATGAGTCCTTTCTGCAGTCTTCCACCACCCCCATGCTGTTGTACTCTTCCTCCAGGTGCATGTCCTCTGTTTCTTCCCCTGTTCTGCGAAACAGGGGAGCCAAAACAGAGAGCCTCCTGGGGAGGAACATGAGCATCACCAACATCTCACGTGGAGTTGTCGGTGGTGGTTTTCTCAGTGTTGGCTCAACCCGATCCATCTCGGTTGAAGCGCTTCAACCGAGCGACACGTTCCCCCGCCGCCACAACTCTGCCACCCCTGAGGAACAGAGCAAGATGGCAGTGTCTTGTGGCTTTGAGAGCCTTGATTCCCTGGTTGATGCCACCGTGCCTAAATCAATTCGCTTGAGTGACATGAAGTTCGGAAAATTCGATGCCGGGTTGACAGAGAACCAAATGATTGAGCACATGAAGTATTTGGCCTCAAAGAACAAGGTTTTCAAGTCCTACATTGGGATGGGGTACTACAACACTCATGTTCCACCAGTGATCTTGAGGAACATAATGGAGAACCCTGCATGGTACACTCAGTACACTCCTTACCAGGCTGAGATATCTCAAGGGAGGCTTGAGTCACTGCTGAATTACCAAACCATGATCACTGACCTCACTGGCTTGCCTATGTCCAATGCTTCATTGCTTGATGAGGGCACTGCTGCAGCTGAGGCAATGTCCATGTGCAACCACATTCAAAAAGGGAAGAAGAAGACCTTCATCATTGCAAGCAACTGCCACCCTCAGACCATTGACATTTGCAAGACAAGGGCAGCTGGATTTGATCTCAAGGTTGTGTCACAAGATCTTAAGGACATTGATTACAAGTCTGGGGATGTTTGTGGGGTGCTTGTTCAGTACCCTGGGACCGAGGGTGAGGTGTTGGACTATGGGGAGTTCATCAAGAAGGCTCATGCTCATGAGGTGAAGGTTGTGATGGCAAGTGATTTGTTGGCACTCACTGTGTTGAAGCCTCCTGGTGAGCTGGGGGCAGATATTGTTGTTGGCTCAGCTCAGAGGTTTGGGGTGCCAATGGGGTATGGAGGCCCTCATGCAGCTTTCTTGGCCACATCACAAGAGTACAAGAGGATGATGCCTGGGAGAATCATTGGAGTCAGTGTTGACTCTTCTGGAAAGACTGCTTTGAGGATGGCAATGCAAACTAGGGAGCAGCATATCAGGAGGGACAAGGCTACCAGCAACATTTGCACTGCTCAGGTAAACTATCTCATCTGGTTGGCTCAATCAGTTTTAGTTATTGGCTTTGGTGTGCAAATGCCACTAAGAGTTTAAATATTTCTAGTCTTTTAGGGATTTAATTAGAATGCACTGATGATATATAAAGTTCTTTCATACTTTGATCTAGGCATGTTTGGATAAACTTTTCCATAAGTACTTTTAGAAGAAAAAAATAAGAAGAAAAATTGAAATAAACTTCTCTTTAACCAAAAACTAGCTTATGTATGAGTTAAAAATAAGATTTTGAAGAAACTAATAAGAAAGAATTTCTACAAATTAGTATATGGAGAGGTGTATTTTATTTTTCCTTTATAATTGTCTCTCCTAGACTAGAAGTGTTTCTTGAAAAATTTACATAAATAGACTTCAAATCTAGATTGGCATATATGGTAAGATTGTTCGCTTTTGTAATAATTAGAATGTATTGACGGTATAAAGGTTATTTACATTATCATCTAATTATGGATTGTCGTGTATGTTGAGATTGTAGACTTTTGTAATAATTGCTTTCCAGTTTATATTCATGATGATTTCTAATTTATTGACGATGTAAAAATCTTTATGCGGATAATTTATGAAAATTAAACTCTTGTTTTTTAACTGTGTTTATGTTTCGAATCATAATTTTTGTTTTGGAACTTTCTGTTATGGATGGATTGTCATAACATTTAAGACTTAAGAGTGTTCCTGGAGCTATGTTGTGAATTTGTTTGAGCTCGTTGTGGATTTTATTTAATACTGGTTGGTTTTGTTTAGGCACTGCTTGCAAACATGGCTGCCATGTATGCTGTGTATCATGGACCTGAAGGCCTTAAGAACATTGCACACCGTGTTCATGGTCTTGCTGGGGCATTTGCTCTTGGATTAAAGAAACTTGGAACGGTGGAAGTTCAGGACCTTCCCTTCTTTGACACTGTGAAGATCAAGACTTCCAATGCGCATGCAATTGCTGATGCTGCTATCAAAAATGAAATTAACTTGCGAGTTGTAGATGGAAACACTGTGAGTGTTGCTTTTTGCTGCACCAAATCTGTTAATTGTGTTTGCTGTCTTTAGATTATGGAGCTTGGTTGCTTTTCAGATCACTGTTGCTTTTGATGAAACAACCACACTAGAGGATGTTGATAAGCTTTTCAAAGTTTTTGCTGGTGGAAAGCCAGTAAGTATATGATTATATATTATATATTCGTTTCATAAATACCAATTGTGTCATTACTTATAATTTTGATGTTAATTTATATTCAGGTCTCCTTTACAGCTGCAACTATTGCATCAGAAGTTCAGAGTGCAATTCCTTCTGGACTAGCTAGGAAGAGCCCTTATCTGACACACCCTATCTTTAACACGTATATCCCTTTTCACAAACTTTGAGTTCATGCGGTTATATTAATATTATGGAAACTTACTTCAATTTTATTTTTCTTTTCATAGGTACCAAACTGAGCATGAGTTGCTTAGATACTTACATAGGCTACAATCAAAAGATCTCTCACTATGCCACAGTATGATCCCACTGGGATCTTGTACAATGAAGCTGAATGCAACAACTGAAATGATGCCTGTGACATGGCCCAGCTTCACTGATATTCATCCTTTTGCACCAATTGACCAGGCTGAAGGTTATCAGGTAATTGGATGTTCAAATAATCTTACAACAATAGTGAATCAAAGAAATTCAAATATATACTTCTTTGTGCCTGAAAATATGGGATAGAAGTTGTATTTTCTCTGTCTAAACAAGCATATATGGTAACAGGAAATGTTCAACAATTTGGGTGAACTGTTGTGTACCATCACCGGGTTTGACTCCTTCTCTTTGCAACCAAATGCTGGTGCTGCTGGAGAATATGCTGGACTGATGGTTATTCGTGCATATCATTTGGTATGGTAACTTGGATCATTATCATAATTTATTAGGAAATTTATGGTTCGTCTGATTTACTCTTAGGATATAAAAGTTTTTCTGTGGTTATTTAATGTAACATTGTACTTTCATTTTAGTCAATTATGTATAGCCTCAGTTGTGTCATTTTCTGTTCCTACATTACCATCTATGATAAATGTTCTTAAATTCATGTGATGTTCTTCTTATTATTATTCATCGGAAATTGTAGGCAAGGGGAGACCACCACCGCAATGTTTGCATTATACCTGTCTCAGCACATGGTACAAATCCTGCTAGTGCTGCTATGTGTGGAATGAAAATTGTATCTGTTGGAACTGATGCCAAGGGAAACATTAACATAGAAGAGTTGAGGAAGGCTGCTGAAACACACAAGGACAACTTATCAGCACTTATGGTACTGCTTGCTTCCTATAGAATATTACTCATATAATTGACTTTATACCATCTAATTGAGGCATAGGCATTGTTTACATTAGTTTGGTTTTGATTTAAAATGCAGGTAACATATCCTTCAACCCATGGTGTTTATGAAGAAGGTATTGATGAGATTTGCAAGATTATTCATGATAATGGAGGCCAAGTATATATGGATGGTGCCAACATGAATGCTCAGGTTTGTTTTTCTATGCATTATTTAGTTACATTCATGTAGTTAGTGTTGGGCCATGTGTCTTTTTAGGATGGTACAACCAAAGACATATAGTTCAAGAAACTAATTTCTCCCTATTTTTATTCTTGTCCAAATTGTGAATTGATCCAAAATCTTCAGTCATGTTGTCTTTCAAATTTCTTAACCGATTGTTCTGTTGGCACATTCTTCATATCATGTTGATCCAGAATTTATCAATTTGTGCCTCATTTAGTCATTCTCATAAGATGTTTTGTTCAGTTATCAAATTATTTTTCCATGTTTATAGGTGGGACTCACAAGCCCAGGTTGGATTGGAGCAGATGTTTGCCATCTCAATCTCCACAAGACATTTTGCATTCCTCATGGAGGAGGTGGCCCTGGAATGGGTCCTATTGGTGTAAAGAAACACTTGGCACCATTTTTACCTTCACACCCTGTGGTAAGCACTTTTTCTTTCCTTGTCATGGATGACATTATGTATAATACGCATACATGTTTTTAACTATATTCATTAGAAAATGCATTGCTTTCACAGAAAAAAAAAATAGTCTTTAATTTAATTTCTCCACATTGTATAGCATTTTTCCTTTTTATCTCATACATAGAACCTAATTCTTGTGAAGATTAAACATTTATATGACTTTGTTCTTGCTGTTTAATAACACCTTTGTCTTTGTATTTTTTTTTTATCTGTTACCTTAATGAAGATATCAACTGGTGGAATTCCTGCCCCTGACCAATCTCAACCACTTGGTACCATCTCTGCTGCACCATGGGGCTCAGCACTCATATTGCCAATCTCTTACACTTACATAGCCATGATGGGTTCTAAAGGACTCACCGATGCATCAAAGATAGCCATTTTGAATGCAAACTACATGGCTAAACGATTGGAGGTATGCATTCCTTCGAAATCTTTTCTTTAGTTAGTGTCATGTTACTGTGCTTTTGTATAAGATCCCTGGTTTTACTTATACTTTGATTCCTACAGAATTATTACCCGGTTCTTTTCCGCGGAGTCAATGGAACAGTTGCTCATGAGTTCATCATTGACTTAAGAGGCTTTAAGGTAAGTCCATTCCATGATTGCAGTTGTTTTTCAATTAATTGGAATTATTCATGCTCTGACAACTTTTAAGCTATTCCCATTGTAGAATACTGCTGGAATTGAGCCTGAAGATGTTGCAAAGCGCCTCATGGACTATGGTTTTCATGCACCAACAATGTCATGGCCTGTTCCTGGCACACTCATGATTGAGCCTACTGAGAGTGAAAGCAAGGTAACACTCCTTATGATGCCTTTTATTTTTTGTACAATTTTTGTTTAATGTCTTCTCTAATCCAACTAAACATCATTGCAGGCTGAGTTAGACAGGTTCTGTGATACTCTTATTTCCATTAGACAAGAAATTGCTGAGATTGAGAAAGGAAATGCTGACATCAACAACAACGTACTTAAGGTAAACGATTTTTTGTTCTTCATTTATATGATGTTACTAAGACAAGAAATGCTTGTTTTAGTTTTAATTATTCAATAGTATACACCATAATTATTCAACGTACTTAAGGTAAACGATTTTTTGTTCTTCATTTTTTGTTCTTGGTGCATATTTTAATCACAATTCCAACCTAGTTCTTGAACTTTTATTGATTATCTATAATGTTCTACAGGGAGCCCCTCATCCACCATCACTGCTCATGGCTGATGCATGGACAAAACCATACTCCAGGGAATATGCAGCATTCCCAGCTCCATGGCTCCGTGTTTCAAAGTTCTGGCCTAGCACAGGTAATCATGTAGTAATTGTTTATATAACTATATGTTCCTTATGGAGACATTATTGTATAGATGGTTACAACCAATCTTTTATGTAACATGTAGAAATAATTTGAAAATGTAATTACATGTCACATAGAGATTGATTGGGACCACAGTTTTGAATCATACAATAATTTTCCATTCCTTATGACATCCTTCTCATAATCAACATTCACTGTTATCCCTTGTTTTGTTTGAGATAGTATATATGAAATATTAGCAATACACTCTCTAACGTTAGCTTTCTAACACACCCTTCTAATGATTGAAAATCATTGATCCCACTAATTTAGGAATAGAACCCACCAAATGTCAATCCATCCTTTAAGTTACTTCTACATTTGCGCATTGGAATCTGGAAAAACTTCATTCAACGTGATTTAAATGTGTTTCCAAACACACTAATTAGTAAGATCTACATAAATTCCACCCCGATAGAATGTGTTACTAGCATGTTTCATAGTCTATTGAAGGTGTGCTATATTGAATGTAGTACCTACATAATTTTGTTTGACTAATGATAAATGCATAGACTAATTAATAAATGTAACATGTGTAACAGGACGTGTTGATAATGTGTACGGTGACCGCAACCTGATCTGCACCCTTCACCCAGCATCACAGGGTGTTGAAGAAGAAGCTGCAGCCACAGCCTAGAATTCAGTTTCCATTGACAACTATTTTCATTTCCCGTTGTACATAAAAACTCTTCCTCTTCATACAGTCCTTGCACCTGTTGAATATTGCTTCATCATATCTGATAATGATGATAATCAACTGCTCTTAAGTTTCATCCAACAACAAGAATGAAAGCCCCTCCCACAGGGAAAAAAATAGTAAAGCTAAAGAATAGTATAATTGCTACTGCTATTGGATCTTAGGAATGTATTTTAGGCCTATATATCACATTAATGTGAAAAATGAATTTCATTCATGTAAACAAAGAAGTATAAAAAAAAAATAAAAAAAAAATCCTCAACTTTAGTTCCTTTTAATAAAGAAAGTATTTGTCAAAGCTTTGATCACAAAGACTTTTATGTCTTGGTCAATCCACGTATGTGGCAGCTCAGAGAGGTTTTTCTGTTGATACTTGATGTGTCGTGGTAACCTTGTTTTAACTGTGTCACTTGAATATTCACTTTATCACATATATTTTTACTTTATCATTTGATACATCAGACATACTTTTTAATTATATTACTAACTATTAATGTTTTAAATTTTCAAAACTATTTCATATCATATTTTTTTATTTCTTAAATATTTTTAAAGTTTTTTTAAAATTTCTTTCATTTTATTACATTTGCTATTTTTTCTCTTCCTATTCTTTTCCTTTTCTCAAAAAAAAAATAAATACACTTATAAAGTAATGTGACTAATGTATTTTTCTATAAAAAATAATTTTATGTTTTACTTTAGTAATCAATCACTGATAAATTATATTTATTGGTAAAATAACAATGAATATATATTTAAATGATTAAAAAGATAATTAAGAATTTATTAAAATATTTATCTTACATTAAAATAACCATTGATCATGTAAAATAATTGCTTATAAGCAACCCCTATTACAGATGTTCTAAGTAGGGGTGTTCACAAAACTATTTTTTTTTTTGTTCGTCCCTGGAGTATCCACCGCCGATAGCAGTGACTAATATCTTCGCTACGTTGGAGGCACCTCAAAGTTCACAAAACTATTTAAAACTAAACTTTTTAAATAACTAAATTAAACTAAACTAAAATAAACTAAATTATTTTTTAATAGTTTAAACCAAACTATTACTTTTAGTGTAGTTTATAAAGCTAAACTATTAAAATTAATAGTTCAGTTCACTAAAATCAAATACAAGGACTGAAGCACCACTTTCGTCGTTCAAAACTATTAATGTATAAGTGGTAGAATCATTCACTTCTAGCAATTGCACATTTCCATAGTTTATCTCATTTGGGCCTTCAGTTATTGGGCTGGTCACATTCCCAGGCTTCTTGATCTCAAGTGGACATATTTTATCCATGGTAGAATCATATACTTTTGGTTTATTTAAACATCACAACATTCTCATTTAATTTCTCATATTTTAAATATTATAATTCAATGCTCGCAATCTTTTCTCCTTTCTTATAGAATCCTTCTATTTTATCCGTTCAACATTGCTTTTGTTTATTTTCTCCCGCTCTAATGTTTTGACATCTTATTCAGTCTTATATATATTCATGACCTACATTCATATGTCACTAGCAACTATTTTCGGCATTGAATAGAATTTTTTAAGTAAAATTTACTTATAAATAACTTATATTTAAGATAAAAAATTTAAAAGTTAATATGAATTAATTTTAAAATATAGGTAGTTAAAATTTAAGATAAAATGAAGAAAAAAATAATATAAAAACAATTAATATATGTTTAGATGCAAGCAAAAAGTACTTTTAAACTTGGGTTCAAACAAATCCTTGACGAAAACAATCTTTGACCATATTTTATTTACCTCTGATTTTATTTATCTATGAATAAACCAGATTAGTCTAAGACTAAGTTTTAAAACAATAGTACAAAATAATAAATAAATAAATAAATAAAAACTTTTAGTTATACACTTGGCTTTTGGGAGCTTCAAGCAAAGACAAACAAGAAAGTAGAAGTCAGGATAGCACTGCAGATTCTACCATTGTTTTACATAAATTATTTTAAATTTAATTTATAATTAATATTAATGATTTGATAGCTCAATTTAAAAATATTAATTTTAAATTTATTTTTTTTAATGTAGTTCAATTTAGTTTATAATTAATAATAGTTTAATTTATAATTAAAAATAATTTAATTTAATTGATATTATAGTTTAGTTCAAACTCCTAAAACTATAATGCACTAATCTAGATAATAGTTTAGTTTAGTTTAGTCAATATTTATATTAGTTCAATTTAGTTTAGTGAACTATTTATTATAGTTTAGTTTAGTTTTCTTCTAGTTTAGTTTATCAATTTGAACACCCCTAACTCTAAGGCACATGTCTTTACTCATTATTGTCTTTACTCATTATTGTCTTTACTAATTATTGTCTTTCCATTTTGCACATTTTTGTTTTGGCTCACCACTTCCTTCACCTATATAGGCTCCAAACATTATTCTTGTAGTGTATCTATCCTTTCATCTTCAACTTGCTGGCAAAGAGCCTTCAATTATTTTAGGAAGAAAGGATAATTTTGGGGGAGATCTAAAATTATTTTTGCTAAATTTTTTTGTTAGTATACTTTACTAAAATGAATTTAAAATTTAAGAGTTTTAATAAAAAAAATTAATTAACTAAAAATAAAGAATTATAAATTGTACCAAAATTTCAAGTTCTTCCCTCACTGGATCGCCTGGCTCCTTCAACCTCGAACTCTTTCTCACTTTCGCAAATAACCGAATTTAAACTGTTTTGAGTTATTGGATGGTTTTTGTTTAGCGGCCCAAATAGCATAGAACCGGCCCACCATATTGGACTGAAGCCCAAGCCCATTAGTCGCCCACCCAAGTCTAATGCCCACTCCCACTCATGAAAAAACAAAACCCACTGGCTCTATTTTCAACTTCTCCACTGCGATCACTTAGGGTTAATTGTGTTCGTTTCTTCTCCGTGCCACCGCACCACCTCGCCGACTTAGGGTTATTTCTGTTGTTTCTTCTCCGTGCTACCGCACCACCACGCCGACGGTGACAGGTACGTCTCATTTGTTTTTTGCGATTTCAATTTGAGAAATTAGTTTATATTTCGATGTGCTTAAGCAATTGCTCTGTATACGTATGCACGGAAGACTGTTGATGTTGAATTGTGATCAGAAATCAGAACCTTCTGAGTTGAATTTCAGCTTATTTCTTTGTTCTTCTATTAGTTCTATAGAATTGTTCTATTTTGTTTTTTTTCTTCTTTTTAACAATTAACTTATAACTTATCCTGCTCGCTGTTTTGGAGATGAGCAATATTAACCTAACCAGTCTGAATTGCCAGAACAAACTTTATTAGAATGCTAAGTTAGACCAGAGCCAGTTTTGTTGTTAAGGATTTTATGATATTTCAAAGGACAATATAGATTTTTTTAATAAAATAATGCAATTAATAAAAAAAATACAAATGATGAGGTTTGGTTTGAATAAAGAAAAATAAAATTAATATAATTTTTTTCAAATTTTTAATAAATAATTGATTTAATTTCATATCCTCTTAACTGACATTTTACTATCTATAGTCCTCTGAGATTTGATAGTTTTTCATTCATGCTATTAAATTCGGACATATTGTTTAAATTTGTAAAATTTAATAATAAGTAGATTTGTTAAAATTTACTAGCTTGATGGGCTGATTTATTGACCCACTAAATCAATCCAAGTTAGACTCTTTCAAAGTTATATTTCATATAACAATTTTAAATAACCTACAAGTTTCTTTTCAAATGTGTTTGGATGAGAATATTTAAAAATTGAGATGCTAGAAGAAGAAGAGGAGGAGGAAATGAGATACAAAAGAAAATAAGAGGGAGAGAGAGAGAAAAGAGAACATAAGATAGGGAAAAGAAGAGAAGAGGAGAGAGAGAGAGAGAGAGAGAAATAAGGTATGAGAGAGGAAAATAGAAAGAAAGAAAAAAGTCATGCTAAATCTTTAAGATTTTTTGTAATATTGTTGGATGAGTAAATTACACTTAAATTTTACTAAAAAGTTTCATAAAATTTATTATTTAAAATAATCTATTAAAAATTTCATGTTTTTTTAATTCTAACAAACTTTTTTTAAGTAAAAAAAATGTTTTAATTGAATCCTACCATATTTTAACACACTCTTAAAATAAATTATGATTATATTAATTGAATATTACTAAATTTTGATGTACTTTTTAAAAAGATCCTTATTATTTTGATTGAATATCACACAATTTTTGTTATATTAAATTTTTTTATTAAATACCATAAGTCTTTTAAAGTCCATTAAAATTCTAATCCAATACAACTCCTAATTGTCTATTGCATTAAATATTTTTCTTGTAATATCCTTAATTAATTAACAATCTAAATAATATAATTTAAAGATTAATGAAAAAATTCTTATTAAAATTATAAAAGATGATTAAACATAGCTTTTGGATTATTAAAATATTAAATAATTAAATAAAAAATAATCAAGAGAGAAAAAAATGGTTTATTTGCCGACTTTCTTGAGTGGCATTAATTAGTTGAAAACGTGCCTGAGTTTTAAGTTATATATATACATATTTTATCAATTATTTCTCACTTAATTTATAATTAATTTAATCATTTTTCACCTAAAAATTTAATTTAATCATTTATAATTAGTATGTATTTATTGTGGAGAAAAAAAAAGATATACAATAAAAATTTCAAAAATATTTTATAAAAATAAAAAAATATATTATATTTTTTTGATTTGTATATAAAAACCTTTAAAGATACTAAAGTAAGATATTTTGATTTTACATGTCAAAATTTTACATAAATATACACATAACATGCCCAATAAAATTCGTATCTAAAATATATATTATGTGATAACTTTTAAAATATTAACTTGAATATTACTGCAAAATTTCATTAAGCTATATACCGATAAATATTAAAATCTAAAAGAAATTATTCATTAGATATTACTTAATTAGCAGTATAAATAAGTCATAAATTGTAAAATACAATCATATTTATAATAAATAAATAAAAATAAATAAATAAATAAACGAGCTGTGTATTGAATCCGCTTATATTTGACACAGTCCATAAACCGGTCAGGTTCCCTAACCCGGACGGGCCGGACCGCGTAAAAGATTTGATTAAGAAAAAGATATATATTACAACGACGTTGTTTTGCTCAACAAAATTTGAACAAAAGTATCAGCGTTTTCAATCTGGAAGAAACCCTGGCCGTTGCTCCTCTGTTCACAGTTCACCAGGTTAGGGCTTACTCTTAATTTAATTATAAATTTGGATCCTTTGCTTTTGGTAAATTTGTTACGTGAATGAATTGGTTTTTTGTTGTGGTGTATTGAGTGATTTGTGGTAAGTTTTGCCAAATGCTGCATGCATGCCAATTATCAAGTTCTGAATTATTAAGGTGCAATTGACGGTTTTTAATTTAGGGTTTATAAGTGAAGGCCAAAGGGGAGGAAGATGAAGACAGTTTCTGGACATTGTGTTTCGGTGAAAGACGTTTCACTTTCCAAAGCAACCAAGATTTTCTCAAAGTTTGTCTCTGCTGACAACGGTGCTTCACATGGCATCAATGCTTATCTCCACCGGGCTTCCATGTCTTTCGACGAGCTCAACCAGCTCCACAAGGAGTTTCACTCATCACGCTCTCATAAGAAGAAACACAAAAGCCACATAACAGAGGCTGCTAATGATCAAAGTGGGAGGGTAGTGGAAAATTCTGTTCATGGGCATGTGAAATCTAATGAGTTTGGAAGGGATTGGAGTGCCAGTGAGAATGTTCTTCGAGATGAAGTTAATGGTTCTATTGGGTATCCAACGGAAAATGTGGGTGGGAGTGAGAAGCATAAGAAGAAGAAGAAGCTGGAAGTTTATGATGACAAGCCACTTACTGGGGTGCATAATGAAATTGAGTTGGGCAGGGAACAGGGTAATGAAGGTGAGGTCAACCATGGAATGGAAGAGGGAAAGGAGCAGAAAAGTGCAAAGAAGAAGCACAAGGTAAATGCTAGTAGTTTTCCTGATAAGGATGTGGAAGGTGAGAATGGAAGAGGACTAGAACAGCAGAAGGATATAGAAAAAAAGCTATGCAATGGTGTTGAGGGTGAAAATGGAGGGATTGGTGGTTCCTCGGACTTAAAAGTTAAGAAGAAAAAGAAATATGAGGCAGGGGACGAGAATAACTTATATGCTGAAGAGGTAAAGATGGAACGCAGCAAGAAAAGGAAAAGTGATGATGTTGAAGGGATACTTGACTAAGAACAGAATCAACTAATAAGAAGAGAATCAAAAGGAAACAGTGGTGATACTTAAATTTAGGTGTTTTATGTAGTTGCTTAATCCCTTTTCTAATTTTTATTGTACAATTGATACATTGTGGGATCAATTTTTGAACTATCACATGACATCAGAGAATTAGCTTTTTGATTTATTTATCCCACTTTTTTCCTTTTTATACTTCCGTGTAGTCTTACAAACGTTGCTGCATTCAAAATATTGATTGCAATCATCAGCTGTTGGTGATACTAAATTCATCATGGAGACTGTATAGAGCAATCACTGCTTAACAAGGATCATCTGCTCTTGGAGTCTACATATTTTTAAGGTAACTACTTTTGATTTGTTGAAAAATAATTGCAGTGTCATTTGAAATCCGGCTGCTACTGTTGCAGAATTTTGGCTAGGTACCATTCAGAAACTTACTATTTAATGATTTATGGTATTTGCATATGTTTTGTTTATGACTTTATTCAAGTCATAGTTACGGATGTGGCTTAGTAAACTAATCTTAATAGCATTGGGTAGGAGAAGATATCTTGTGTCCAAACTTTGAGTTCTTGGTGTTGGAGGAAATTTTATATTCTGGATGCAATACCAAGGGACTATTTTCTTACATCATTGTTGTACAAACGTATTGTAATATTTCCACGAAAGAATATGAAATTTCCAATTTTCAGTAATTATAAGATTAAACAGATCACTAAATGAAATTAGTAAAGGAACATTGTTATTGGTTGCAAAACACAAGCATGAACTCAATCAAAATGATTGTCATGGTTGCATGTCCATTGTTAAATGTAGTCAAAAGGGATCAGTTATCCAAATCTAGAGAATGTCCAGCCTGGTCCTTGAATTAATAACATCTTTTTCTATATGTTACAGCAAATGCACATCTCTCTATGCTCTAGCAGGAAGGTGGCCATATAATGATATAAGTGTTTGCTGGTACTCATGATTCATTTAGCAACTAGAGTTTCTATGATATCTTGTTATCAACTAGATAGTTGGCTGCCGAGTAATATGCTTTTTTACATTTGTAGTCTTTAGATTGTAGTGCCTTGAACTTTAGAATTTAGATAAATTGCCTTTTTGGCGAAAACATGTTTTCTTTACGTTGTAAATTGAGATGAGGCATCTCTTTATAATACATAACCGAATGGTGTTTCCATTGTACTGAGTACACAACGTAAACACATTTTTGTTGTATATTGTAAATTTGCAATCTTATTTATATCGAAATATTTGTTACACACACCAAGCACTTGTGACGATTATCAATACAAGTAAAGTTCACGCCACACATTAATAAGTAGAATGAATTCAATATTCATGGTAAAGTGTTATGAGAGTAATAAAGTCTTGCGAGAAACACAATGTAATAATATCATTACCAATTACCATCACATTTTAGTAATTTTCAGATGTTCATGTTCCTCAGTTGCAAACAAAGAGTTGAAATATCTTACATGGCTTAAATATGAAGTTGTTTACGAATGTGCATCATTATGGTAGGATTTGTCCTATTACTAAAAGTCTCTTTTTTGTATTTTTGGATATAAGTTTAGAATTATTTTTTTAGAACTTCTCTATTAAAAAATATTTTTTAGTGAAATTTTTTTTAAAAATACTTTTAACTTATATTCAAATAGACTAATAGAAGATAGAACCCATCTTTTAAATAAATATGCAAGAAGTATTAATTAAATAAAGTTAGTGAATAACATTGTATAACGATTATATTATTCATTGCATATTTATTAGTTAAAAAATATAGTATTTTAGTGTGTTACAATATGATTATGTTATTCATTATACCCCAACAACAATTTATCTTCATATTTAATCATCTCAATTAAGTTTTATTAAGATGTGCATAAATTTTATTTCATTATTTGTATTTTTAGGTCTATTTTCATTGATATTTATCAGGTATAATATCTCATGGTCTAAACTATTTTTAATTGCAGCTATTGTATACTTTGTGATTTATTTAATACTAATAAATGTTGAAAAACAAAACGAATAAGTAAAATCTGAATCATCCAACAATTAAAACCAAATTATTTTTAATTGAAGTATATTAAATTTGATATTATATTTTAATTTATCTAAATTAAATTAGAATTAATTTGTATAGTTAAATTATATGACCTTTTTTTGTTATCTAAAGAACTATATATTTAAAATGCAAACATGCCATTGGTCCATGCTAAAATTTACATATAAGTGTATTTATTTTGAAACAGAATTTTCAGCAAAGTAGAATTTTTTTTCATCATTTAGTTCATAGTTTATTATTCTCTCGATTCAAGTCGTATCATCTTAGAACTTTATGTATTTATTTTATTAATTTGATTAAACTTTAATTGCTAGCAAAATAAGTTAAATATTATGCTATTAATCGATCCATTCATAATCTAACAATTTTTAAAATCAAGTTTGTATTCAAATTAAATCATTTTGTATTTAGGCTTCTTGAATTAAAACCTCTTTAAAAAAAAAACTTACAAAACTAATGACTTTCATTTTCATAATTGATTTTTAAATATGTTTTTAGTTTCTATAATATAGTTCCGTTTTAGTTATGGTCCTTATAAAATTATTTTTTTAAAATGATCCTTGTAAAATTTACTTTTATATTTTGATTCTTGTAATTTTATTTTAGTTTTTATAATGTACCATTTTTTTATTTAGGTCCTATAATATTTTATTCATTTTGAGTTAATCATTTTAAAACAAAATTAGTAAGAACTAAAAGCAAATTATTTGAATAGTATAAAGACAAAAAAAAAAGTAAATATATTTACAAGGACTAAAATAAAATAATAAAAACCAAAACAAAAAAAGAGGAATTTTAAAGAAAGTATTTTTAAAAAGAAATAATTTTATAAGAATTGAAATATAAAAAAATGCGATATATTAAAAAGATTAAAAATACATTTAAGCATAATTTATTCTTTGTTAATTAATTAAAATCATCCTAAATATAACATAGTGGTCAAAAAAATATTAAATACAAATTTTAAAAGTAATTATCATAAAATTTAACGATTTCACTATGACAATTTGTAACTTCATAATAGAATAAGGCTAAATCTTTCTATTAATATTCTTATAAATCATCCTACTTTTTTATGAAACAAATTAAATAAAAAAAATAAATATGTTTAACGTATTTATTAGTCCAAAAGAAAAGTAAAAGAATGGACAAATATAAATTTATAATATTTCAATTCTAATCGAATAAAAACATAATAATAATTTTAGCTTTGCATTAAATTTAAAAGAAAATTGTTAGAAGATTTAAAATTAGACAAAATTCAAAACTTGCTTCTTCACCTATAATCATAATTAAACGTATACTTAAATAATAAATAACCCATTCATCATAATTTTGATGTAGTAACTTTCTCTTAAAAGAAAGTCAACTTTTATTGCACGTACTATGTGGCGAGACTCGAGAGTATGCTAAAGGTTAAAAAAAGTGGGGCCCAGGACGCCAAAAATCGACCGTTGTATTTCCCCGTTCCCAGGCTCCGTCCTCGTAGTCCTCGCACACTTCAATGTCTCTCTCTTACACATTTCAAAATTCAAACTTTCAAAATCACAAAGCAAACCTTCCACTTCCTTTATACATCCTTTATACATCCTCACACACACACACACTCCTTGTTCATAAACCAAACCAATATTCTTTCATTTGTTCATTCTCTGGTTCTGCTCCAAGGGTTTTCTTGTTCCGTGCAGTTGTCACAAAATGAGGGAAGAAAACCCATCAGAGAACAGGTCCAAAGCTTCAAAATTTGCAGACCAAAACCAAGTCCCAAAGCCTCAAAACATCAAAGGAACCAACCCCAACAACAACAACAACAACAACTCAAAAACGAGGTTGTGGGGTGCCCACATAGTGAAAGGCTTCTCCAATGACAAAAAAAGCAAGCTTCAAACAACAACGCTAGCCAACAAAAAACAAACACTAACATCATCAACAACAACCTCGGATGCTAAGAACAACAACAACAACCCTTTTGTGCCTTCTCACTCCCGAGTGAAGAGGTCCCTCATAGGTGACTTGTCATGTTCAATCAACCCCGCTCAGGTTCACCCTCACGCGTTCCCAACGCATAGGAGGCAATCTTCCACGGATTTGTTCACCGAGTTGGATCACATGAGGGGGTTGCTGCAAGAGTCCAAGGAGAGGGAGTGCAAGCTGCATGCTGAGCTGGCAGAGTGCAGGAAGAGGGTGAGTGAGGTGGATGAGGTTGTCAAGAGGGTTGGCTTGTTGGGACAGGAGAAGGCCATGCTCTCTGAGCAATTGGCTGGTTTGACATGTGAGGAGGCGAAAGGGGAAGAGCAACAGCTCAAGGAAGTGAAAGTGCAGAATCTTGAGCTGGAAGTTGTGGAGTTGAGGAGGCTGAATAAGGAGCTGCAGATGCAGAAGAGGGACCTCTCTTGCAAACTCTCTTCTCTTGAGGCTCAGCTGGCTTGTCCTAACAAATCTTCTGAGGTGGTTTTCTCAATTTGGCTTCTTTGCTTTTATGAGACATTGAAATGTCTTGTCTGTTTTTTGTTTGGTTGTTTGTTGGGTTGGAAAGGGTTTTGGATGGAAGTGTAGTGTGTGTTGGACTCACGTTTAATCAGGCAAGATGATGTTGAAATATATTTTAGGTGAATGTTCATATGTTTGATTTTTGGAGTCTAAAATTGATTGAGTTTAAGTTAAAGATACTAATTTAGGCCTTGGATAAAAAAAATATATATTGAGTTTTAGTACTGGCTTGTGTTTAGAATTAAGACATCCCTTCAAAATCAATTCTAACCAAATTCATTCAAAAAAAATTTTACAAATAATATGACATGAACAATGTGAATGTACAAATTAGAAGAAAAGATGCTTCATTACTTGTGGCACTTTGTTTGAGTTAAATAATTAATTAATTAATGTGAATACAAATTATTTAGCAACGCTTCATTGCTTAATACACTCTTATTCATTACTTAACATTTCAGATTCCAGATTTCTTTTGCTCGTTGATTTGTTTTGATTGCATACATGTATGTTTAGGGTGAGCACTTGCAAAATTTATTTTTGAATGAAATTGATTTTAGTTAAAGTTGATTTTGAAACGAGTGATTTATGTTTGGATGTTTTTATTCTGAAGGCAAGCCGGTAGTAATACTCAGTAAATTTTTGGATCTTACACAAAAATTATCTTAAATTATTTCCACTCAAACTCAATTTTAGACTCAAAATGAAATCTTTAAAAGCCGGACATAACACATGATTTTATATGATCCAACGAGAATCCAAACATAAACTGATGTATGTTTTGCTGGTTTCTTATATTTATCCTTTTGTGTTTTATAGTTTCCCCAATAATTTTCTAAACTAGTAAGTGTGAACTTTACTTGAGTTTGTCTGATTGGCTTTTTTTTTTGGTTGATCAGAGTGACATTGTTGCCAAAATTAAAGCCGAGGCATCAATGCTGAGGGTCACGAATGAAGACCTGTGCAAGCAAGTAGAAGGTTTACAGATAAGCAGGTTGAATGAGGTTGAGGAGCTTGCCTACTTGAGGTGGGTGAATTCATGTTTAAGAAACGAGTTGAAGAACACATGCTCAGCATTGGATTCTGATAAGCCATCTAGCCCTCACTCTGTTGTGAGCAATAGTAGTGGAGACTGTGTTGGTTCTTTCTCTGATCAAACCAATAGGTACCTAAGTTGTGGCATTGCAAATAGGTTCAATATGATGAAGAAGCCAAAAAAGTGGCCCATCGCTAGTGACCATGTATCCCAAGTAGAGTGCCAAGGTAATCTCATTGAGAAAAATTGGATTGAATCAGATGTAGGGGGAAGCCCCAGAAGAAGACACTCTATCAGTGGATCAAACTACTCAGAGGAAGAAGTTGTTTTGAGTAAGAGAAGACAGTCTGATTGTTTTGTATGTTCAAAAGAAATGGAAAAGGAATCAGTGCCATTATCTGTTCAACAATCTGGTTTAGAGATTGCACAAAGACCACAATATTTTGGCAATTGCCAAGAGGCTAACAAGCTTTTGGTTTCTTCAGATGTTGAGAAGAGGGCCCTACGTGTTCCTAATCCCCCTCCAAGGCCTTCATGTTCTATTTCTAGCAAAACAAAACAAGAAAGTTCAGCTCAAGTTCCACCTCCTCCACCTCCACCTCCTCCACCACCTCCGATGAATTTTGCATCGAGAAGTAACACGGCCACTGTGAAACGAGCCCCACAAGTGGTGGAATTGTACCATTCACTTATGAAGAGAGACTCTAGAAAAGATTCTTCTAATGGAGGACTATCTGATGCACCTGATGTTGCTGATGTTCGTAGTAGCATGATAGGAGAAATTGAAAATCGTTCATCACACTTGCTTGCTGTGAGTAACTATTGATGATTTTAGCTAGCATGTCATTTTATATTATTCATGATTTCTTGTATTTTCAAGCATACATAGAGGGGGAATGGAATCTTCTCAGCTAGGCTTGCTTTTAGAACTTAATTTATTGAATGGTTTTCCTCACATCTATGTGGCTAATAAGTCTCTGTTGATATGTATGTAGATAAAGGCCGATATAGAGACTCAGGGAGAATTTGTGAATTCATTGATTAGAGAGGTGAACAATGCAGTTTATCAGAACATAGAAGATGTAGTTGCATTTGTGAAGTGGCTGGATGATGAACTTTGCTTTCTTGTAAGTTGCTTTTTTCTTATGATCTTTGTAGCTTGAAATTATGCCATGTCCAAATTCAGGTATAAACTTTGCTACTTCTAGAGTGAATAGGTCCAATTTATCCATCATGAAGTTAAAATATGTGGTTGTTATTGTTCGTAGGATCTGTAGGAGATTCTTTTCCATTATACCTATGAAAATTTATAAATGTTATGTTATGCTTGTATCTGTCATCTGATTGAACTATGATTGTGTGCATTCGAAGGTGGATGAGAGGGCCGTGCTTAAGCATTTTGATTGGCCAGAGAAGAAAGCTGACACATTAAGAGAAGCAGCATTTGGGTATCAAGATTTGAAAAAGTTAGAATTTGAAGTTTCCTCCTACAAGGATGATCCCCGGCTTCCTTGTGATATTGCTCTAAAGAAAATGGTTGCATTATCGGAAAAGTAAATTACTCAAATATTTGAAAAAACACTCTTAAGCCTTAAGTTTAGTATGAACATGTTTGGATATAAGATTAGAAGTTTTAAGAACTTACATGTTTGGATATAAGATTAGAAGTTTTAAGAACTTCTCTCCAGAGAAATATTCTATTTTCAATAGAAAATCTCTCAAAAATTCTTAATAGACCATATCCAAACAGGCTCTCTATGTCTACCAAAATTCTTATGAACATGTTTGTGTTTCTTTGTTAGGATGGAGCGTACGGTTTATAACCTTCTTCGCACAAGAGAATCATTAATGCGTCACTGTAAGGAGTTTCAAATTCCCATTGAGTGGATGCTTGATAATGGAATCATTGGCAAGGTACGTCACACTGTGCATCAATTCTTACAAAATGCAAATAATAAATTTATAAAAAGAAATTATAGTATTTGGCATTATAATACTATGAGATCATAACATTTTAATATACTTTAGCACTGATATCAGCAATTGCTTCTATAAAACATAAAAAAGAATATTAGTATTTATTTCTATTGGATTATGTTCAAGTGTTTCATGGAGAAATTAATATGAAATTAAGCATGTTAGTTATACATATGGTGACCCATAATGATTACGCTGGCAATTAGGCTTGTTTTAACAATCATCCATCTAGCAAGATAATTGTAAAATTCTATCCGATATTGCTTATGTGAATCAACAACTATTTTTTGCAGATAAAGTTAAGCTCAGTTAAATTGGCTAAAAGGTATATGAAAAGGGTAGCTATGGAACTTCAAGCAAAGTCAGCACTAGAAAAAGATCCTGCAATGGATTACATGCTTCTCCAAGGAGTGAGATTTGCTTTTAGAATCCATCAGGTCTGTCCTCTAATACACTTCAGCATCTCAGTTTTTGCTTTTTAAGATGTTCCTCCAATGCAAAGTGAAACTCATGTTGCTTTACACTTACTTTTTTTATGTACACTCTTGGTGTAAGACATTTTCC
Source organism: Cajanus cajan (assembly GCF_000230855.2). Taxonomy (NCBI): domain Eukaryota; kingdom Viridiplantae; phylum Streptophyta; class Magnoliopsida; order Fabales; family Fabaceae; genus Cajanus; species Cajanus cajan. The sequence continues at coordinate 49,091,791 of NC_138525.1, forward strand.
CACAAACATCTATTTTATCACTATTCTAACAACATTTTTCTAGTATTGTCGTTCTCCTCTTTATAATAAAACTGCGTAGTAATATACATTTGAGCCTATTAATCTCCATATCTTTGTCAATGCAGTTTGCAGGAGGATTTGATGCAGAAACAATGCATGCATTTGAGGAACTTCGCAATCTTGCTTCTCTTCTTAACAAAACATGAGTAAAATGGTGATGATGGGTTTCAGCTTACCATCTCAGTAAGCCGTATACTAACTTGTTCATAGTTGCAATCAAGATTGGTTTGATCTGTGATTGCATTACATTTTGGTAGTGAAAAATAGGCAAGATTTTGTAATATGTACAAACCAGGTCTTTTTTGGAGAGATCAGTTGAAATCAAAAAATAGAAGTCACTTCAAAATCAAATTTTGTTGTGTAACTCAAGTTCAACCGAGAAAATTTATATGGTAGAGTGAGATCTCTTAGCCCTATATTTTGATTTAATAAGATAACTTTAAACTACTTTTGAGTCTCTTTGAATACAAGTTAGAAGTGTTTTTAAAAGTTTTTCTATTGAAAATAAATAGTATTTTCTTATAAAAAAAATTCTCAAAACGTTTTTAAATTCGTATCTTTAAAGAATTTTTGAAGGACCGATAACAATTTTTGGTTTGGCAAAACCATGATCACTATCCTCTATAAGTATTTTACAATTGTAGAGATCCATCTTAAAATAATAAATGAAAAAAGCAAGAGAATCTTAAGATATTGAAAGTTTTGTTTAGATAGTTATGTTTATTAGTACAATAATGCAAAATATACAATTATAGAAAAATGCTAGATCATGCATATTCCCTTCGACTAATTAAAAAAGCTTTTTTCTTTTTAATTAAAATTTATATTTTATAATTAAAAAACTATAAACGTCAATCACAATTAATTTGAAAGAGCTTTCGATTAAAACTTCAACGGATGCATAATTGCTCGTAATTATTTAAAGAACATGTCCATTTAATAATGAGTAACTTTTACACGCAAGACTAATTATTTTTATTAAGAGTATGTTGCTTAAAAATAAAATATTGTTTTTGTATGTCACATATAATTTTGAGTTGTTTAAAATTTAAAAAAAGTTTTTTATATAAGTTGTTTTTTTATTGTGAATTGTTTATTATGTGTGTGTGTATGAAAGAGAGAAAATATGAAATATAAATATAGAGAAGAATATTTATGAATTTAAATTAGTTGTCCAAATGTGACATGACAATGAAAGATTCAATGAAGTAAAATAAGATACATGATTAAATGTCTTAGATCGTAAATAAATACTAAAAAAAAAATTCTTTTGATTATGTTTTTTCATCTAAAAAAAATTGAGTTTAAGTTCACATAAACTAATAACTTATTTATAAATACGGTAGATTTAGGTTAATTCATTAAAATTTTATTAAAATATCAATTAATATTATTTTAAATAAATATTCATATGCTTGATTTTGTATTGAGATTGAGACTTCATACCTGATTTTATGTGAATGGAGATTTAAGTAGTTTCTTTGTTAGATAAAAATTATAAAATGTATTATACCAATTTTTATTACTTAATCATTTTTAAATTAAATCATTCAAATATATATAAATCATATTAGATGACATTTTATGATCCTAATTTTGTAATGGTGGTAGACATTACAATCTGGTAACTACTTTTTGTATGGACTACGTTGAATTTTGTTTAGGTGACTTTATATTTTGTAATGGGTTGGGGTACCCCCTTGTATTCCCCTTAATTTATTTTGCTTATAAAAAAAATAAATCATATTACTTCATAATCAATTTTAATCAAAATCAATTATACGTAATTATTTATTCAAAATCAATGTTACACTCATTTACCAAAATACATACACACCCATTATCGTGGATGTGATTGGACCTTGGACTCAAGTAATCTGGCTAGCTATTTTGGCCATGTCTCCCTTAAGTTGTTTGAGAATTACGTTTAAAATATCTTCATTTTGTTTTAAATATTTTAACCGTAGCTATATTAACAAAAAGTATGAAACCACTCCAAGAATAAATGAATGTAAAAGATCTTTTTCAAAAATATTGTTTTAAAACTTTTTCATGAAAAAAAAATCATTTTTCAAAATTAACAAATTCAGTTTGCACTTGGTTCTATATTCATTACTCACGACACGTCTATGCACATTTTCACCTCAAATATTTAAAACATGCAAAAGCTACTTCAGCTTCAAAACGACACGCATGGAATGATTCAAATCCTTTACCACACATAACCAAACATGTATGCATCCTGTAGACTTGATTTTTTGAACATAATATGTGAATCATGATCATTTCTTTTTATCAATTAAGGAGTTTCATTTGTTCACCTTTATACTCCTTTAAATTCTAAAATTAGAATTTTTCTGATCTATCATGGGATTTTTCTTTTCATCATTTTTATCGTGAAAAGAATAGAATAACATATTCTCTTACTAAGATTAATAATATTTTGTCTGACACTAGAATCATACGATTTTATTGTCCTACTCATATATTTTCATTATTGTGAGAATATGATGAAGACTTTGTAATAAGGGGTACTTAATTTGCTTTCTTTTCTCTTTTATTGTTTTTATTGCCCACTAATTCAAAATCAATTATACATTGTTTTGATGCGCTATAAAATTTCATATTGCTTGAAAGTTGAGAATAATGGTAATTGAGAAAAAATCAAGTCCATACCAAAAAATCTAACTTAATATTATGACAAAGATAGATTCAAGAAACTAGAGTGTTGATTGAGTAGATGAGAGTTATTTTTCCTATGTTTTATGAAAAATGTGAGATTATTTGAGTGATTCAATTGAGAAAGAAAAATTATTGTAAGCTTAATTTAAGAGTAGATAACTTATACTTGACTAGATTCCGTAATTTTTCTTTATTTGCGTTAAAAAAATTACATAAAATTTTGAGATTATTCTTTTACTGTTTTTTTTGTTTTTATCGTTATGCTTACTTCCACCTATTTTATATTTACAGACGTGATTTTAGAAAATAATTTTGGACCATTTGACCTGAATCTAAATCTAAATACTTTAATAAAGTAGTACGTGGTAATATTATTATTATTATTATTATTCTTTGTCATAATTCACGTGCATAATTTATAAATTTGTCGTTTAAAGCAGCAAGTTGAACACTTGAAAGCGACGTGCAAGTATAACTATGCATTTATGCCCAAAATAAGTGTTTAGGGTCCCATACCTAAGTTTTTCAAAATGGAATAATGGTCCGCTTTATATTTTAAAGCTTTACCCTTTCTAATTTGGAATATAACTATAACTAAAAAGCATTACATCAATGTTGATATTAAATATAACTTTTATTTAACATTATTTTAATTATTAATCAAAATTTATTATACAAAAATCCCCACATCTCATTTAAGAACTTTCTCTTAATTTTGTGGGTCTTATATGTTAATTAAATATACACTACTTTAATCCTTCATTCACACTAATCTTGATAATATTTCAAATGTTTATTTGTTAACAATATTTAATTTTTTATTTAATAAAAGTTAAATAGTATTAATTTTATTTACTTATTTAATAAGATAATTAATAAAATAGACCAATATTAAAAAAGAATTTCATATATACAAAGAAAATTCTAAGTAATATGTGCATGATTTTATATTCAAACTCTGATGTCATTATTATAATTTTGATAAATAAAAAAAATATATTTAAATATAAAAGTATGAATTTTGGGAGAGAGAGAAAAAAGGATGTCAATAGTATCAAAGATCTCTTTTAATATAGAACCCACTTGTATTAATAAAATTGAATTTAAAGTATATTTCATGACACTCTAAAGTTTATCCAATTGCACCAACATTTTTCTTTGAGGTTTATATTAACCTCTTTTATAAAAGGTCATAATTTAATGTTTTTCAAATAATTAAGTGAGTTAAAGTAATATATAAGAAGTATTAGTGTAATATTTTATAAATATTTATAAGAGGTTATTGCAGGGATAGAAAAATTAAAAAGTATTAATATAATTTCATGAAATTTTGTAGAGTATCAATGTAATTTACTCATAAATTTATTATAAGATAATAATTTCATGTAAAAGGGTGAATACATATAAATAAATAAATAAATATTATATTTTATATAATATATGATAAGAGTTAATCACCTATATATTGTTAGTGTAAAATTGTGTCATATCACTGTAAACACATTTATCTTTAACAGTGACATGATATAATTAAAAGATATAATTAGTTACCAGTGTAAAAAAAACTTTACACTAATAATGTATAAAGGATTAATTTATATGATAATATTTTTTAAAAGATTTTTACTAGAAAAAAAATATATAAAATCCTAAATTACCAACCAAAATAAGATTTTGACGTTCAAAGTTTTTCTTTTTTACATAAACAAAAGGAAACAAGGAAAAGAAAAAAAAAACAAAAACAAAAACACCACTGCTAACCCCTTAAGTAGGGGAGGCCAACCGAGTTGACCTTCAAAAAAAATTTAAAGACATATTTGGATAAAGAGTAAAATAAGAAGAAAATAAATAAAACAAATAAGAGCAATATAAATATAAAAAAAAATAACATAGAATAAATATGTTATTTACATAAATATAAAAGTAGAAATAAATTGATAAAATTATTTATTTATTAAATGTACATAAATGGGTGTGAAAATAAATCAATAAATAATATGATTTTTTAGGTAATTTAAAAATAAGTTTAATCTAAACTAAATATTTTAATTTATTAATTACTTTTAACATAAAAGTATTTATTATTATTATTATTATTATTATTATTATTCTTGATATAAAATTATTTAATTTTTAAACTATCTACAACAATAAAAAATAAAATAAATTAGCCATCCTCTTATTTTCACGATTCTAGGGGAAAATTTATTTGTGAAGAAAAAAAAGTCTTCCTTTTCATTTTTCCTTTCTAAATAAATAGTGAAAAATCATTATTTTTTATTTAAAATTTTCTCCCTTAGATTGCTTTCTCTTTTAATTCCGTGATTTTAAACATAGTGTAATTAAGATTGTTGTCTAAGGAAAAACATAAGTGATATGACAAAACTTAAAATGCATTAAGACTTTGGTTCTTTTTTACCTAAAAAAAAAATACTTGATTCTTTCATAGTTTGGTCCTTGTTTGTTTCTTGCCTTTGAGGCGACCAATTGAATTTTTTAAAAATCCGCCATCTTGAACTCATAACCTTTACATGAAAACCAGTTTTGACGTTATTTATCGTAGGTTTTATCTTTTAAGATTTTTTTTAATTGTATACAACTGTTGGCATCAAAACAAGCCATTTTAGAGTTTATAGTCTGACTTTCAATCTAGGTAGCTAAGCTAAGTTTGAAAAAATTCACGAAACCTTGTGCAGTAGTATTTATTTCCCAATCTATAATATAAAAAAAATACTAAACAAAAAAGTATATTATTTTTTTTCTTTTAATTTTTATTTTCACTTGGTCAATTCTCATATGTTATGCATTATAAGAAAGTACTGTGATTAATTGGTTTCATTAGAAAGGATTAATACCTCACAACGTGGTGATTAAAAGTTAGAATCTCAGTTATATGGAGAAATGATCATATATCTAGTGTTTAACAATGTCACCAAAAAAATCGCCTCTTAAAGAGACACATAGGAAAAAAAAATAGATAAGTAAAAAATTGGTTTAATCTTTTAAAAGGTATACAAGTGATATCAATTTACTTATCCAAAAAAAGTCACAAGTGTCTTTTATCATACATAATATTATTTACAATATAATTATATTGACCATGAACACATTTTTTAATAAAGATATTTGAATTTTAATTTGTCACGTTGTATGAGACTATCCCTTAATACAACCTCATGAGTGTTAACTTAATTATTTAATCTTTAAATTATCTTTTAAAATTGATATCAACTATACACACTGTTTATTTTAAGGAATGTATATATGTTTTAACTTTTAAGGGTATGTGTTAAGATTAATTATTTACTAAAGAATCTTATTTACTAAAAGATGAAAAACATTAAATAGTTTTAATATATTCTTCATCACATATAAATGCTCATACTTTTGGATTAAAAAAAATGCTCATACTTTTTGTTTATAGTTTCTGTTTTTTATTTTATTTCTCAAATTATTCCAAAGTCACATCATAACAACATCCCTATAAACAATTAAATCAATTTAGTCTCTAATCATTAAAAGCTAATATCGACTGCACGTGTTCATCAATATCATCGTATCCATATACACATGCATATTCAAAACAATGATTTTGATGCTGCTTCCGGAACTGAGGAACTAAATTAAATAATTAATGTTAACGGTTTTGAAGAATTAAATTAATATTAATTGTAATGTAAAGACTAAATTCATTTTTTATTCCGTTGTAAATTTACGATATCAGACCTCGAAGTTGTAGATACTATTTTTTTTTTTTATGGTATCCGGATTCACAATTCAACATTTTGGCTAATGATTCAATTAAAATATATTAAATTATAAATATTTTTATAACGTCAACTAGATCATTTTTTTCTGAGGAAATTATTATAAATTATTATATAGTTAAAATTATTAAATTTTATAATAATTGCTTTTAAATATGATACCTAAAATGTTACTAAAATAATTGTCTGCAATAAAAATTTTAATCTGACAATTTATCAATACTAAACCTTTAGACAAGCAGTAATAAAAAATGTGTAAGATCCAAAAGTTTTACATCTGTTTGTGACGTTTTTTTTATTACAAACACATAACTGTCACGATTTTTGTTTGGCATAAACTTAATATGCATTTGCATAAAACAACAGTTTTGGATCATAACATGTTATTACGATGGTTCAAACCAAACGGTCATAATTAATTGTGTATAGAATGATTGAATGTAGATGATTTGGCAATAATTCTTTGAAGGGAGTCATCAATTATTACCATAAAATAATAATTGATGAAGGGTGATTAAGAGTGAAATTATGAGAGATATTGTAATTTCTTGGCTGCATGGTAGGTTGAGATTTGAGAATGAGGGTTTGGTGAGGAAGAGACGATGGTAGGTGAGGATGTGCTTTGTTATTGCTGTGTTAAGTGTTAATTAATTTTAATTATATCATTTGTGGTTCATATTCACTCATGCTTCTTCCATTGCCTCTATCTTACGTATCCAGTAATTCTCCACTGCCTCTTTCCCATTTAGTTCTTCTCTTTTCTGTGACTTCCCTCGTACTTATGTAATTATTTGTGTATTATTTGTGTCGCAATCGAGATTGCGACAAGATGGCAAAAAATAAATTAAAAAATAGGGAGTCACCACTAATGTTATTTTTTACAGAAAAATATTGAAAAAACCATAAAATAGAAAATAATCTACGAAAACCAGATTTTTGAGTTCGGGAGTCGATTACGTGTGAGGAAGGTATTAGCACTTCACAACGTTCGTCCTAAGACGATTACCTTTAATTAATTAAACAAATTATTTATAATTTATAAAATATTTATCTCACTAATATGATCAAATATATTTTATTTAACTAATACATTAAAAAAGTTAAAATTATTATTATTATATAAAAAGGAAGATAATATATTTTTTATTTTTTGGCTCGACAAGATTTATTTATTGCTCCTATGTATCTTCATGTGTAATGAAGAATCAGAGTCACGTAGTTCTTTGGTAGAAAATATTTATGTGTTGATATTTTTAGTTAAATTTTATTTTTGTTAAATATTATTATCTTAAAAGATTTTTGGTTAGACATTTTGTTTTTGGAGAAAAAATTTAAAGATAAGTTGTCACAACTTGTACTTTAAATTCAAAGGTTAAAAAGATGTCACATCTAATTAACCATTCCTCCAATAAAATTTTTGATACAATAATTTCAAATATTTATATTGAATATTGTAACACTATATTTTGATATTTAATCACATTTTGAATTTAAATAAGGATTAATGACAGATATTACTAATATAAACAGAAAATAAAAGATATAAAGAAGTGAGTTTAATATACTCACAATTCTTCGCTAAAGAAGTGATAACTTGTTGGTCTCTTCTTCTGGGTTCCCTCTGGTCCAAAGTGGAGATCTGTGTGTGTGGGAAGGCCAAGGGCTGCTATTTATAGACTTTCAGGAGTGACCGGAACGACTCGTTCTGAATTCGGAACGACGTTCTAGGATTACATCTTTACTCACAACGGACATTTTCGGAATGGCCCGTTTCAGTTTGGGAACGACCGTTCTGGGCTAGAATTTATAGGTATTTTGGTAGTTTGGGAATGACTCGTTCTGGGCTAGAATTTATAGTTCTTTTTGGAAGGTTGGAACCGCCCGTTCCAGTTTTTGAACGGCCCGTTCTGGGCTAGAAATTATTGTCGCAACCCGAAAATTTCCGATCTTGCGACTAATGGTTTAGACATCCTTTTAAAAGTCTCATTAATTAAGGAATGTTCGGACACCAGACTAATCCTTAATTAATGATTTTGAAAATAGGTTCATGGAGTCGCCACCAATATTTTACTCAAAACATTGGAAAAAGAAAAGGTTTTTAAAAGTCCAATAATGGCCTTGATAACCAGAATTGGGTTCGGGGGTCGGTTACGTGTAGGGAAGGTATTAAGCACCCCTACAACGCCCTTAATCGGTACCCTATGACGAAGTTAACATTATAAATAATAATAATATAAATATTAAATCCCCTTTTATTGATGACTATTTACATGCTTGAAATTTAAATTATACAATTAATCTTAAAATGTCTACATGATTATTTTTATTATAAATAATATTTATTAAAAATAAGAAATAAAAGAGAGAGAAGAAAATTAGTTAAAATACCTCTTGAACGAGCTCTATTAATCTTCAAAGATGGAGATTTGGGTGCTTTTTGGCAACCGAGATTCTCTATTTATAGGCATCAGATGTGGGCCGGAACGGCCCGTTCTGGATTCGGAACGGCCCGTTCCGGATCCGAACGTTATGCAGTACATTGCGCCCTAGAACGGCCCGTTCTGAAACCAGAACGGCCCGTTCCGGGGAACCAGAACGGCCTATTCTGATTTCAGAACAGCCGTTATGGGGTACAGATTTTAAGCCCCCTTGATTGGTTCGGAACGGCCCGTTCTGGTCTAGAACGGCCCGTTCCAACCTATATTTTTTTAGGCTTTTTAGAAGCCCAGAACGGCCCGTTCTGATTGAGAACGGCCCGTTCCGGACTTGGGAACGGCCCGTTCCGATTTTGGAACGACCCGTTCCGGGCCACTAAAAAATTGGTTTGGGCCTTTGGGCCCTCTGATGTCCTATCTTGTTATTTGTATGCCCCCCCGGACGAAATTGGGTGTCTACAGCTGCCCCTCTTTACTTGTCCTTTGGAATAGCTGTGTTGCTTTTCCAAAGGCAAGTAAAGACGTAGATATTTCGTCTGGGTCTTCTTCCCGTCTCTGTGTTGGTGCTTCTGCGTTGCTTCCCTTGGACAGGTGTATTTGCTCGTATCCTCACCCTTTAGAGCAGTTGAGCATTGATTGCGTACTCAAGGTTGATAAACTGTACACCTGATCTTCAGTCTTCGAGTAGAAGCTCCATTGTTTCTCTTGTGATAATGTGTGCCTTTATTTGTTGCTTGTTGAAGAGGGAGTATATTATGAGCTCAGCCTCTCCAGGCTGGACTGATATTTAGGGCTTCAGCCGGCCCACAGGTGGGAGCTCGATGGCAATCCCGATTTTGACTTTGAAGAACTCGGTGGTACCCTCATTGTCATTCACTGATTTGAGAGGCTCGACGGCGGCTCTCGATCAAGTTGTGCTGATTTTTAAGGCTTCAACGGACCTATGGTGGGAGCTCGACGGCGGTCCCGATTTTGAATTTGAGGAACTCGGCGGTACCCTCGTTGTCGTAGTATTTTCGTAGCCTCTGCAGACCGTAGTATTTTCGTAGCCTCTCCAGGCCGTAGTATTTTCGTAGCCTCTCCAGGCCGTAGTATTTTCGTAGCCTCTCCAGGCCGTAGTATTTTCGTAGCCTCTCCAGGCCGTAGTCTTTTCGTAGCCTCTCCAGGCCGTAGTCTTTTCGTAGCCTCTCCAGGCCGTAGTCTTTTCGTAGCCTCTTCAGGCCGTAGTATTTTCGTAGCCTCTACAGGCCGTAGTATTTTCGTAGCCTCTACAGGCCATAGTATTTTTGTAGCCTCTTCAGGCCGTAGTATTTTCGTAGCCTCTTCAGGCCGTAGTATTTTTGTAGCCTCTTCAGGCCGTAGTATTTTCGTAGCCTCTTCAGGCCGTAGTATTTTCATAGCCTCTTTAGGCCGTAGTATTTTCATAGCCTCTCCAGGCCGTCTGCTGGTGTTGATGATGTGATTGCCCCTTGACGAGGATTGTTGATAAGTGGTGCCCTTGTGTTGGTGGGCAAATGAGTAGATGGTTGACAGAGATTCTGGTGTTGCCCCTGCCATGTGAGTATTGTGATGCCTCTCCAGGCGAAATGTTGAGTCCTTTTGATTCATTGATTGTTGTGGAATGAAAGACTGCCCCTAAGTGGATGGGCAGGAGATGTTTGTTGTGCCCCTGTGTTGGTGGGCAGAGAAGTGGATGGCTGGCGGGGATTCCAGTGTTGCCCCTACCACGTGAGTATTGTGATGCCTCTTCAGGCGCTGCTTGTGATAGATTTTTTTTTAAGTTCATTTTTGTTTAGCTTCGGCTCTTTCATGTTTGAAGCTTTCCTTTTTCTGCTATTTTTATAAATGCTTCGACTTTTTTCAACATGTATGAAGCCTGCCTTTTTCTGTTTTTTTTTTATCTTTTGTTGTCATCATTGGTGGAGGGATCACATGATGATGTTATTTGTTGAATCTTTATTGATGAGTGTTATTTTGGAAGCCACTTCTGGCTTTGGTTAGGAAGTCATTCCTGGTCTTGGCATTCTCTTAGATCATCCTTCATTCAGTTGAGGAGTAGGGCGCGATGGCCTCTTCATGCTTATAGGCTTTCTTGTTTGATTGTTGAGCTTTTATGAATGCTTCAGCCTCTTGATTCCTCCAGCAAGTGATGGATAGACACACACAAAGAATGCAAGAATGCAAAAAAACATGCAAAGCAGAAGTGGATTGGATTTTTTTTTCAAATTTCCTTTTTTTTAAATGAACTTATACCCTTTTGTGCACGCTTGTGCCAATGCATGTTATGCAGTGATGCTTCTATGCTAATGCTTAAAATGCAAATTTATTTTTACTTTCAAGAAATTAATTTATGCGCATTGATCAATGACATGGACTGTTAGCCTTTAGCCCTGTCGAATTCAGTGTTGCTTCTTGAACCTGAGGTTTGTGTAGTTCTGCCCTCTTGCTTGTACCGAATATGATATGTTAGCTCTTAGATTAGGTGTACCTAGACTCTGTTCTAGGACACCTCCATCTTCTCCTTGTGAGTTTTCACTGTGCATACTCCGTGTATCTCTCAAATTTATCTTAATGCCATATAGGTCAAGAGGAAAGAGAGGAAGAGGATATATATATATTTTTTGTAAAAGTTTTGGTAGAAAGGATTTTTTTCAAAAATGGTTTATAGAAGAATGGTTGGCCGAGGTAGGCTAGTGGTTTAGGCTGATGAACAAGCACATTCAAAGTGAGGAAATCATTTTCTGCATTAGCTTATTATTTCCTTCAAAGTTAAGCGATGACTTGGGATTGCATATTGATTAAATGATCTTCTCGAGCCGCCTTTCAGTTTTCAGCTCGGGATGCTACTTTGTCCTAACTTTTGCCTAGGTTACTTGAGATGTGTTCCCTAGCGGACATTTTCTTTTGATCCTTACTTTTGCCTAGGCTACCCTTTTTGTTTGTGAGTCTCCTAGCGGACCTTGCCCTAATTTTTGCGCAGCCCCCTTAGTGGGTTTCCTGCCAGGCTTTTGTCTTTGCAGCATTTGTGATCATCTTTCATTCATTCATTAAAGGGGGATGCCCCTTGCACTGATTTCATTTGGACTTTTATCCACAAGTCATGCCCAATTCGATTGATCTTTATGTGTTTTTTTTATTGCGTATTAAGCCATTGTTTCTGACGACGTCCTTATTTCAAATGTACTTGTTCATTTAAGGTTTGATGACGAGGCTTAGAGTAGATAAAAGGGAGAAGAGAAATGAAGTAGAAAAGTGTATGGCATTAAAATATAATTGTCAATTTACACGTGCCCATTTAATGTAGCTTGAGGGCCCGAGCATGCCCCAAGTTCGTGATTCGTACACAAAGGAAAAGAAGGAGGTTGCCCCTTAGAGAGGCTTAGGTCATCTAACTGTAGAGCTAGTCCTTCACTTGCTTGGATGTGGCGCTTCAGAAGATTTTGTGTAGAGGGAGGGCCTTTAGCTTCTTCTCTCATGAAGGTTTTCTCAACCCATATCTTTCCTGAGATGTAGGAAGAGGTAGAAGCGATGATAGAGCTTTCTATGAAATCTCGAGAGGAACGTTCAAGCTGTCTCTCAATTTTCAGCTCGAACAGACAGTGTTTTTTTTTTTTTTATTTATTTATTTATTTTTATTTTTTTGCCTAGAACGCCCTTTGCGGGTTTTCATTCTAGCAGCTTCTTAACAAGCAATGCTTCTCTCTTGTTGAAATCACCTTTCGAGAAAGCTCTAATCGTTTTGCCTCAGTGTTTGAGAGATTCGTCATCCTCAGGTTCTTACAACTCGTTAGGAGTGTGGGTTCGTCCATCCCTATTCCGCCTAGATTTCACGGTTGCACGACACGGCTTTGTCCTCTTAAGGCATCTTGATGATTTACCCTAAACTCTTTATGCACGGTTTGCTTCCATTACTTCCGACTAACGCACATAGGTTAATTTCCCTTTTTATTCTCATTTATTCTTTTTCAAGGAGGGATATGCTCTAAACGAATGTAATGCAGAATGTATAAAAAGTTGAGAATAATAAATATCAGTCTCATTGATTTATTTATATGTGAATGCTCAAATAGATTTTGACAGTATTAAGTGAGAGTCTATATTAGATTCTAAGAAGACTTACTTTAAAAAACATATCAAAGCAAGTGCCCCACTATAGTATTTTTTAAAATCGATTTGGGCTTTTCTTTAGAGCACAGGTACTGTCGTATATTAGAGCATTCACTTCTCTTAACTTTCTATACATACTGCAACCTAATCCTCCTTAGCTAATAAAATAAAATGAATGAAATTAATGAGCTAATCTAGAATGCATGTCATCCTTTTTTTTTAACTAATCTTTATCATGTTTCTATTATCTAAAAGGGAATGATGCATGGTAAATAAGAGACTTCTTTTATTGATTTTTTTTTTTTACAAAAAGGAAACTATCTATATGATGTTAATGGAATGCTGACCTAAGAATGTACGAAGGGGTATAAAATTTTTATTATTATTTTTATTATTTTATTATTATCTATTTGCTCATTTTAAAATTCCAATCCACTCTTATTAGAAGAAATAGTACAAACAAATGCACACACACATGCTCAATCAATGTACACCCACGAACGATTGTGTTCAAATCCTTGGTCTGTGGTCCCTGTCAAGAAAAGTGTGTGGTATAGGACGGTTCTAATCTCACTGGTCTTTAAGGCCCCCAAGGTGCCCCCATTACAGGGACCCAGTATCTCTGTCGCCGTCACCTGGCAAATTCTAAGGTCTGTCACAGTATTTCAGGCTAGAGTAACCGGTTATCACCTTGAGTGTGATTTCCGACAAGGCTCGCAGGCTCTAAGGCCAAACTTGGGCCGGTCGTACGTCAACCACTCCCTATGGTTAATACCCTCATGCCCCCGGGTGTAGGGGGAACTGTTGTGTGCAAAGATTTGTGTACAATTTTATTTCAAATAGGTGCGGAATTTAAATAAGCAAACAGATATCAAAGCCAAACAAAGAAAACAAACAAGGTAAAGGGGAAAAATATTTAAATTATTATTTTTTATTTTATTAACTTCATCAATTAAATGGGCCTGACCCTCTTTAAACTTCCCCAGTGGAGTCGCCATCTGTCGCAACCCGAAAATTTCCGATCTTGCGACTAATGGTTTAGACATCCTTTTAAAAGTCTCATTAATTAAGGAATGTCCGGACACCAGACTAATCCTTAATTAATGATTTTGAAAATAGGTTCATGGAGTCGTCACCAATATTTTACTCAAAACATTGGAAAAAGAAAAGGTTTTTAAAAGTCCAATAATGGCCTTGATAACCAGAATTGGGTTCGGGGGTCGGTTACGTGTAGGGAAGGTATTAAGCACCCCTACAACGCCCTTAATCGGTACCCTATGACGAAGTTAACATTATAAATAATAATAATATAAATATTAAATCCCCTTTTATTGATGACTATTTACATGCTTGAAATTTAAATTATACAATTAATCTTAAAATGTCTACATGATTATTTTTATTATAAATAATATTTATTAAAAATAAGAAATAAAAGAGAGAGAAGAAAATTAGCTAAAATACCTCTTGAACGAGCTCTATTAATCTTCAAAGATGGAGATTTGGGTGCTTTTTGGCAACCCTTCACACTACAATGCCTCACAAAAATCTCAAGAAATATAAAAGAGAGGAGAGAGAAAAAGAGAGAAATTTCGTGCTCTAGGGAGTCTGGACGAAATTTTGGGGTCCTCAAACTGCTGGCCGAGATTTTCTATTTATAGGCATCAGATGTGGGCCGGAACGGCCCGTTCCGGATCCGAACGTTATGCAGTACATTGCGCCCTAGAACGGCCCGTTCTGAAACCAGAACGGCCCGTTCCGGGGAACCAGAACGGCCTGTTCTGATTTCAGAACGGCCGTTCTGGGGTACAGATTTTAAGCCCCCTTGATTGGTTCGGAACGGCCCGTTCTGGTCTAGAACGGCCCGTTCCAACCTATATTTTTTTAGGCTTATTAGAAGCCCAGAACGGCCCGTTCTGATTGAGAACGGCCCGTTCCGGACTTGGGAACGGCCCGTTCCGATTTTGGAACGGCCCGTTCCGGGCCACTAAAAAATTGGTTTGGGCCTTTGGGCCCTCTGATGTCCTATCTTGTTATTTGTATGCCCCCCCGGACGAAATTGGGTGTCTACAATTATAAGTCTTTTTGGCAGGTTGGAATGACTCGTTCCAGTTTGGGAATGGCCCGTTCTGAGCTAGAATTTATAATTCTTTTTGGAAGGTTGGAACGACCCGTTTCAATTTCGGAATGGCCAGTTCCGGGCTAGAAATTATAGGTCTTTTTGGAAGGTTGGAACGACCCGTTCTGGACTACTAAAATCATATGAAAATTTCTAAATTACCCTCCATAAAATATAAAAATTGAGGTGTTACATTTGACGTCCATATTTTTTCTTTTTTATTCTTTCTTGTATATACCTTTATTGCTATTTTTTTAAAAATAAAATTAATATTTTCCTGATGAAATTGGGTTACTACAATTTGTACTCAAGCACAATTTTATTATTTTATTATTTTATAAAGAAATATAACTTATTTTGACTCCATGCTCAAAGTAACGATTGATCCCTGGTTATTAGTTACAAAATAAATGTATAATCACTTGAGATAACGACTTTTCATTTTAAGCATTGTTTTTAAAGCTAGGGAAAAATGATTTTTGGATTATTATGTTCAAACATTTGTGGAGTGCATTGCTGAAAATGAGTTTATCTATTCAAATGGACAGCTTATGCTCAACTTGCATACAATTTCTTTAATTTATGTGATTTGATCCGACATGAATATGAATTGATTTTTAGGTCTATGATATTAATTAACTTCTATTATGGGGTTTTAAGTTGTTTGTTGGACTGTATCAACTTATTTGGTTCAGAAAGCCCAACCAAATAAATTGGTGTTTAAGGGTGTTAAAGTGGGCTTAATATGCTCTAATCCAATTTTAAGTTCCTTAAATATGATCGAATGGATTGATTGTTAGAAGTGAGTTGAGAATCACCTTTTAAAAAAATGCTAGGCAAATTAAAATTAATAAATTTAACTCTCACTTTGAACTAATGAAATAAACTCAAGACTATTATTATGTTAAAAAATATTAAAAAACACACTTAAAAAGAGATAGTATGTCAAATAATACACCTATCTAATATGAAATTACATCTTAATTTCCCTAATTAATATTTGATATATAATTCATTATATTAAGAGTCGTGTCTAGCATAATATATAATATGATAAAATATTTAAAAAAATGTAGTTGTCAAAAATTGAGTCTCTTTCAAACTTTTGTTAAAAGTTAAGAACTTTCTTTTTTCTCTTTTTCTAGAGATCCTTTAGGTGAGTTGAGATATTTATAATGACACTTTGACGCTCTTGCCAAAAAGATAATAATGTTACATACAAGTATTATAAAGGTGTAATATATGTATCTTATGAAAATATGTTACACATCATTAGGAGTTATAATAAAAATGTTTATCAATTATTATTATTATTAATAATTATATTAGATGTTACTTCATTTTCCATTTATTATTTGACCATATTCAATATATAAGCCCCCAAGTCTTGAGTCTATGGAAGAAGAGGTTTGATTGTTTAAAGTGCATTCATAAACATTTTAACCAAAACATGTAGTTTTTGTTTAATTATCATGTCATAAATGAAAATTAAACTTTGTTTGTACAAGTAGTAGACACATTTTTGTTTGATAGAAATTTTTCTTATTGAAGTGAATTGTAAAAGATAATTAACTAAAATTTATCGACTAAAAATTTTATTCAGCCAATTCGACTAAGATTTTACAATTGGATTTTATATTTGAAAACTTTCATCCGATAATATTTACTAGGATGAGAACATGTTGGCATCTTATATGAGAGCTTCTCTATCAATATTTTATACTTGAAAAAATCCATGTGAGAGTTTTTGCACTAGTGAGAACACGTTGACTTATCAGATGAGAACTTATTAGTTAATATTTTATACTTCGAAAAATCCATCCGAGAGTATTTACTCAGATGTGAACATGTCAACTTCTCATATGAAAACTTGTTGACCAAAATTTTATACAAGAGCATTTACTTGTATGAGAACTACATGCCTGCTTCTTGAATGAGAAATTATCGACCGAAGATTTATACTTGAAAAAATTCATCTGGAGTTTTTACTCAAGTGAGAACATGTTGACTTCTCAATGAGAATTTGTTGGTCAAAATCTTATACTTGGATAACTCCATGAGTTTTTACTTGGATGAGAACATGTTGAATTCTCGAATGAAAACTTGTTGGTTAAGATTTTATACCTAGAAAAATCCATACAAAAGCTTTTACACTAGTGAGAACATGTTGGCTTCTTACATAAGAACTTGTTAGCCAATATTTTTTACTTGGAGAATCCATCTGAGATAATTTTTTGGGTTAATAACATGTTGATTTCTCTCATGGAAACTTCCTTATCAATGTTTTATACTTGAGTTTTAACTTGCATCTAAGAGCACTTATTCAGAGAAAATCTTTTAAGCTAAGATTTTATACTTATATTTTAACTTGTATTTGAGAACATTTACTTGGATGAGATATTCTTTACTAAAATTTTATACTTTAATTTTAACTAAATTAATACCAACAAACATAACACATGATTGTATTTGATTTAGGGTTGACTTGTCACGTGACTTAATAAAAAAACTCAAAACATAACTTTAAAAAAAAATATAATGAAAAAAAAATATATATATATATATGAGTGAAAAATAATTTTTATCTTAAAAATTAGTTTTGTTAAGTCACATTTTCTTATAATAATTAAAATTTATCTCAATATCATTAGACTAATACTTCAATTATGCAAGGTATAGTTAAATATCTCGTATCAACAAAAAAGAAAAATATATTTTTTAATGGATATGATTTACGTATCTCTTAAAGTTAATAATTAAATATTAATCTCTATAAACCGAACATTATTTTCATGGAAATCAAACATAAAAAATAATGTCAACAACAGTCCCAAAGAAATCAGAAAGAAAAAAAAAAAGAAATCAACATTCCTTAGCCCATGGTGTGAGTTTCTGTTTGGCAGCGCAATGCAAGGTAAAAAAAAATAGTGCACCATACCTGAAAGAGGTTTAAGGAGTGAGGGAGCAGTGAAAATCGGAAAAAAACCCCTAAAAATCAATGTTGCCCAAGGGCTCTCAACTCCACCTTCTCCCTCTATCAACGAAGCATGAGTTTTCGCAGCTTCGACGTTCAGCGTTTACCCTGGCCGACGGAGCCCAAACGGAAGACGCCGCCGCAATAGCCAAACTAGTCCTCGAATCCGACCCACGCACTCTCCCCGAGGCCCTATACAGACCCACCATCAAATGGACCCCAGAGCTCGTGGACAAGGTCCTGAAGCGCCTCTGGAACCACGGGCCCAAGGCCCTCCAATTCTTCAAGCACCTGGGCCGCCACCCCGCCTACACCCACTCCCCCTCGGCCTTCGACCACGCCATCGACATCGCGGCCCGCATGCGCGACTACAACTCCGCATGGGCCCTCCTGGCCCGCATGCGCTCCCTCCGCCGCGGCCCAATTCCCCGCACCTTCGCCATCCTCGCCGAGCGCTACGTCTCCGCCGGAAAGCCCCACCGCGCCGTGAATCTCTTCCTCTCCATGCACGACTATGGTTGCCGCCAGGATCTTCACTCCTTCAACACCATCCTCGACATCCTCTGCAAGTCCAAGCGCGTCGAAATGGCGCACGACCTCTTCAAAACCCTAAGAAACAAATTCAACGCCGATAGCGTTAGTTACAACATAATCGCCAACGGTTACTGCATCGTTAAGCGCACGCCGATGGCGCTGCAGGTTTTGAAGGAAATGGTGGAGCGAGGGATTAGCCCTACCATGGTCACGTATAACACGATGCTCAAAGGGTATTTCAGGAATAAACAATTGAAAGAGGCTTGGGAGTTTTACTTGGAGATGAGGAAGAGGAAGTGCGAGATTGATGTTGTGACTTACACCACTGTGATTCACGGGTTTGGTGTTGCGGGTGAGGTTAAGAAATCTCGTAGGGTTTTTGATGAGATGGTGAAGGAAGGTGTGGCTCCTTCGGTTGCTACTTACAATGCTTTGATTCAGGTTTTGTGTAAGAAGGAGAGTGTGGAGAGTGCAGTGGTGGTTTTTGAGGAGATGGTGAGGGAGGGGTTGTGTGTGCCTAATGTGACAACTTACAACGTTGTGATCAGAGGTTTTTGTCATGTTGGGGACATGGAGAGGGCGTTGGGGTTTATGGGGAGGATGGAGGAGCATGGTTTGAGGGCTAGTGTTCAGACTTATAATGTTCTACTTCGGTACTTTTGTGATGCTGGGGAGATTGAGAAGGGTTTGGAGGTGTTTGGGAAGATGGGGGGTGGTGAGTGTTTGCCTAATTTGGATACTTACAACGTTTTGATTTGTGCAATGTTTGTGAGGAAGAAGTCGGAGGATTTGGTGGTGGCTGGGAAGTTATTGATGGAGATGATTGATAGAGGGTTCTTGCCTAGGAAGTTTACTTTTAATAGGGTTTTGAATGGACTTGTTCTTACTGGAAATCAGGAGTTCGCAAAGGAGATACTTAGAAAGCAGAGCAAGTGCGGCAGGGTTGTTCGTCGTTTGAAATTGTGACATGTTTTATTGTTGGATTTCGTAGGTTTTTGTTTCTTTCTTAGCACCATTAACATTTAGAAGAGGCTTCGATTGTTTTTGTCGAGATAATATTGGTCACTGCTCACTTGTGATGTTAGGTACTTGAAGGAAGACAATTCACATTGTTCTGAACATCAGGAAATGTATGGAGTGTTCAATTGGAGAGCATGTTCTGCATTCTGCTGGACACTCTGGTGATGAATCCACCATTGCTGAAAATGTTACTTTCAGGTTCATTTGAATATTGCATTTTGATATCCTTTTTTCTATTTGTGTTCTTGAACAAAACATTATATGGTGTGGATTTCAATGTTTTATGGTGCTTAAACTTTACATGATTATTGAGTTTCCTTGATTCTAAGCTTGGCTTATTTCAAGTTACAATGTGATATGTTGCTGAAACAGAGTTTGGTTCAATAAGCATTTTTCTTCTTGTTATCCTTGGATGTCTATACAATCTTCCACGGATTTGTTCACCGAGTTGGATCACATGAGGGGGTTGCTGCAAGAGTCCAAGGAGAGGGAGTGCAAGCTGCATGCTGAGCTGGCAGAGTGCAGGAAGAGGGTGAGTGAGGTGGATGAGGTTGTCAAGAGGGTTGGCTTGTTGGGACAGGAGAAGGCCATGCTCTCTGAGCAATTGGCTGGTTTGACATGTGAGGAGGCGAAAGGGGAAGAGCAACAGCTCAAGG
This sequence comes from Cajanus cajan, assembly GCF_000230855.2. Lineage (NCBI taxonomy): Eukaryota > Viridiplantae > Streptophyta > Magnoliopsida > Fabales > Fabaceae > Cajanus > Cajanus cajan. The sequence continues at coordinate 49,112,145 of NC_138525.1, forward strand.
AAGTGAAAGTGCAGAATCTTGAGCTGGAAGTTGTGGAGTTGAGGAGGCTGAATAAGGAGCTGCAGATGCAGAAGAGGGACCTCTCTTGCAAACTCTCTTCTCTTGAGGCTCAGCTGGCTTGTCCTAACAAATCTTCTGAGGTGGTTTTCTCAATTTGGCTTCTTTGCTTTTATGAGACATTGAAATGTCTTGTCTGTTTTTTGTTTGGTTGTTTGTTGGGTTGGAAAGGGTTTTGGATGGAAGTGTAGTGTGTGTTGGACTCACGTTTAATCAGGCAAGATGATGTTGAAATATATTTTAGGTGAATGTTCATATGTTTGATTTTTGGAGTCTAAAATTGATTGAGTTTAAGTTAAAGATACTAATTTAGGCCTTGGATAAAAAAAATATATATTGAGTTTTAGTACTGGCTTGTGTTTAGAATTAAGACATCCCTTCAAAATCAATTCTAACCAAATTCATTCAAAAAAAATTTTACAAATAATATGACATGAACAATGTGAATGTACAAATTAGAAGAAAAGATGCTTCATTACTTGTGGCACTTTGTTTGAGTTAAATAATTAATTAATTAATGTGAATACAAATTATTTAGCAACGCTTCATTGCTTAATACACTCTTATTCATTACTTAACATTTCAGATTCCAGATTTCTTTTGCTCGTTGATTTGTTTTGATTGCATACATGTATGTTTAGGGTGAGCACTTGCAAAATTTATTTTTGAATGAAATTGATTTTAAAGTTGATTTTGAAACGAGTGATTTATGTTTGGATGTTTTTATTCTGAAGGCAAGCCGGTAGTAATACTCAGTAAATTTTTGGATCTTACACAAAAATTATCTTAAATTATTTCCACTCAAACTCAATTTTAGACTCAAAATGAAATCTTTAAAAGCCGGACATAACACATGATTTTATATGATCCAACGAGAATCCAAACATAAACTGATGTATGTTTTGCTGGTTTCTTATATTTATCCTTTTATGTTTTATAGTTTCCCCAATAATTTTCTAAACTAGTAAGTGTGAACTTTACTTGAGTTTGTCTGATTGGCTTTTTTTTTTGGTTGATCAGAGTGACATTGTTGCCAAAATTAAAGCCGAGGCATCAATGCTGAGGGTCACGAATGAAGACCTGTGCAAGCAAGTAGAAGGTTTACAGATAAGCAGGTTGAATGAGGTTGAGGAGCTTGCCTACTTGAGGTGGGTGAATTCATGTTTAAGAAACGAGTTGAAGAACACATGCTCAGCATTGGATTCTGATAAGCCATCTAGCCCTCACTCTGTTGTGAGCAATAGTAGTGGAGACTGTGTTGGTTCTTTCTCTGATCAAACCAATAGGTACCTAAGTTGTGGCATTGAAAATAGGTTCAATATGATGAAGAAGCCAAAAAAGTGACCCATCGCTAGTGACCATTTATCCCAAGTAGAGTGCCAAGGTAATCTCATTGAGAAAAATTGGATTGAATCAGATGTAGGGGGAAGCCCCAGAAGAAGACACTCTATCAGTGGATCAAACTACTCAGAGGAAGAAGTTGTTTTGAGTAAGAGAAGACAGTCTGATTGTTTTGTATGTTCAAAAGAAATGGAAAAGGAATCAGTGCCATTATCTGTTCAACAATCTGGTTTAGAGATTGCACAAAGACCACAATATTTTGGCAATTGCCAAGAGGCTAACAAGCTTTTGGTTTCTTCAGATGTTGAGAAGAGGGCCCTACGTGTTCCTAATCCCCCTCCAAGGCCTTCATGTTCTATTTCTAGCAAAACAAAACAAGAAAGTTCAGCTCAAGTTCCACCTCCTCCACCTCCACCTCCTCCACCACCTCCGATGAATTTTGCATCGAGAAGTAACACGGCCACTGTGAAACGAGCCCCACAAGTGGTGGAATTGTACCATTCACTTATGAAGAGAGACTCTAGAAAAGATTCTTCTAATGGAGGACTATCTGATGCACCTGATGTTGCTGTTGTTCGTAGTAGCATGATAGGAGAAATTGAAAATCGTTCATCACACTTGCTTGCTGTGAGTAACTATTGATGATTTTAGCTAGCATGTCATTTTATATTATTCATGATTTCTTGTATTTTCAAGCATACATAGAGGGGGAATGGAATCTTCTCAGCTACATGGCTTGCTTTTAGAACTTAATTTATTGAATGGTTTGCCTCACATCTATGTGGCTAATAAGTCTCTGTTGATATGTATGTAGATAAAGGCCGATATAGAGACTCAGGGAGAATTTGTGAATTCATTGATTAGAGAGGTGAACAATGCAGTTTATCAGAACATAGAAGATGTAGTTGCATTTGTGAAGTGGCTGGATGATGAACTTTGCTTTCTTGTAAGTTGCTTTTTTCTTATGATCTTTGTAGCTTGAAATTATGCCATGTCCAAATTCAGGTATAAACTTTGCTACTTCTAGAGTGAATAGGTCCAATTTATCCATCATGAAGTTAAAATATGTGGTTGTTATTGTTCGTAGGATCTGTAGGAGATTCTTTTCCATTATACCTATGAAAATTTATAAATGTTATGTTATGCTTGTATCTGTCATCTGGTTGAACTATGATTGTGTGCATTCGAAGGTGGATGGGCTTTTTGACCATAGTGGGGTCATTTTGGAAGTTTTTTACGTAAATGGGGTTCTTTTGAAAGTATTTACGCCTTTGAGGCTGTTTATAACGGTGTCGCTATGGGCCATAGCGACACCAGTGACACGTGGCATTTTTGAAAGTCCACGAAAGCCATGAAAGCCATATTGATAGTGTCGCTACAGCCTATAGCGCCACAAAATAGCTTCACTAAAGTCGCTATAACCTACAGCGCCACATATTTAATATAAAAAAATGATTTTAGAAATAAATTAAAATGTGATAAAAAATAATTTATTTAATAATTTAAAAAAAAAAAACAAAAAAATAGTGGCGCTATGGTCTATAGCGACACAATGTCGCTATAGGCCACAGCGCCACTTATTTTAAAAATTAAAAAACGTAAATAAAAAAATAAATATGTAAAAAATAAAGAAAAATTAGAAATAGCTAAATATATAAATACATATTTTTATGATATTCGTAAATAAATTAAAATGTAATAAATTATTTAATAATTTAAAAAAAATATATATAGTGAAGCTGTGGCGCTATAGGCCACAGCGACACTTTAAAGGCTCCTCCTTTACCTCCTCCTGCACTCATTTACCTGCTCCCTGCACACATACATACATTCCACATTTAATTAACTCACACATCATAATACTAATAATAATAAACATAAGAATACTAGAATTAATTAAAGAAAGACCATGAACCTTGTCGATTCCCAGAATACCAATGATCTGGCTCTCGTATTCACCTTATAGGCACGTTCATATATGGGGATATAAACAAATTAATATTTAACTTTATAATTACAAATTAATATAAAATAAAAAAAATTTAAAATAAAAAAAAAACAAATTAATTAGTGGCGCTATGGGCTATAGCGACACTGTGTCGCTATAGGCCATAGCGCCACTCAGAAAAATAATTATATATATTTTTTAAAATTACGTTTTTAAAAAACTATTTTTTATTTTTATAAATATATAATAAGTAAACTCAGTTGATTATTTTAAGCATACATTTAAATTATTTTAGTTTTTTTCGTTTTTTTTCTTAAATGGTGTCGCTATGGGCTACACCATTTTTATTGGCTCACCAACTGTGTCGCCTCAGCCCATAGCGACACTGGTATGGCTCATTCGAGCCCACTCTACACCAAAAAAAAAAAATGCCACGTGGCATTGGTGTCGCTATGGGCCATAGCGACACCGTTATAAACAGCCCCAAAGGTGTAAATATTTTTAAAAGAACCCCATTTAAGTAAATAAGTTTCTAAATGATCCTACTTTGGTCAAAAAGCCAGGTGGATGAGAGGGCCGTGCTTAAGCATTTTGATTGGCCAGAGAAGAAAGCTGACACATTAAGAGAAGCAGCATTTGGGTATCAAGATTTGAAAAAGTTAGAATTTGAAGTTTCCTCCTACAAGGATGATCCCCGGCTTCCTTGTGATATTGCTCTAAAGAAAATGGTTGCATTATCGGAAAAGGAAATTACTCAAATATTTGAAAAAACACTCTTAAGCCTTAAGTTTAGTATGAACATGTTTGGATATAAGATTAGAAGTTTTAAGAACTTACATGTTTGGATATAAGATTAGAAGTTTTAAGAACTTCTCTCCAGAGAAATATTCTATTTTCAATAGAAAATCTCTCAAAAATTCTTAATAGACCATATCCAAACAGGCTCTCTATGTCTACCAAAATTCTTATGAACATGTTTGTGTTTCTTTGTTAGGATGGAGCGTACGGTTTATAACCTTCTTCGCACAAGAGAATCATTAATGCGTCACTGTAAGGAGTTTCAAATTCCCATTGAGTGGATGCTTGATAATGGAATCATTGGCAAGGTACGTCACACTGTGCATCAATTCTTACAAAATGCAAATAATAAATTTATAAAAAGAAATTACAGTATTTGGCACTATAATACTATGAGATCATAGCATTTTAATATACTTTAGCACTGATATCAGCAATTGCTTCTATAACACACAAAAAAGAATATTAGTATTTATTTCTATTGGATTATGTTCAATTTTTTCATGGAGAAATTAATATGAAATTAAGCATGTTAGTTATACATATGGTGACCCATAATGATTACGCTGGCAATTAGGCTTGTTTTAACAATCATCCATCTAGCAAGATAATTGTAAAATTCTATCCGATATTGCTTATGTGAATCAACAACTATTTTTTGCAGATAAAGTTAAGCTCAGTTAAATTGGCTAAAAGGTATATGAAAAGGGTAGCTATGGAACTTCAAGCAAAGTCAGCACTAGAAAAAGATCCTGCAATGGATTACATGCTTCTCCAAGGAGTGAGATTTGCTTTTAGAATCCATCAGGTCTGTCCTCTAATACACTTCAGCATCTCAGTTTTTGCTTTTTAAGATGTTCCTCCAATGCAAAGTGAAACTCATGTTGCTTTACACTTACTTTTTTTATGTACACTCTTGGTGTAAGACATTTTCCCACAAACATCTATTTTATCACTATTCTAACAACATTTTTCTAGTATTGTCGTTCTCCTCTTTATAATAAAACTGCGTAGTAATATACATTTGAGCCTATTAATCTCCATATCTTTGTCAATGCAGTTTGCAGGAGGATTTGATGCAGAAACAATGCATGCATTTGAGGAATTTCGCAATCTTGCTTCTCTTCTTAACAAAACATGAGTAAAATGGTGATGATGGGTTTCAGCTTACCATCTCAGTAAGCCGGATACTAACTTGTTCATAGTTGCAATCAAGATTGGTTTGATCTGTGATTGCATTACATTTTGGTAGTGAAAAATAGGCAAGATTTTGTAATATGTACAAACCAGGTCTTTTTTGGAGAGATCAGTTGAAATCAAAAAATAGAAGTCACTTCAAAATCAAATTTTGTTGTGTAACTCAAGTTCAACCGAGAAAATTTATATGGTAGAGTGAGATCTCTCAGCCCTATATTTTGATTTAATAAGATAACTTTAAACTACTTTGAGTCTCTTTGAATACAAGTTAGAAGTGTTTTTAAAAAATTTTCTATTGAAAATAAATAGTATTTCCTTATAAAAAAAAATTCTCAAAAGCGTTTTTAAATTTGTATCTTTAAAGATTTTTTTGAAGGACCGATAACAATTTTTGGTTTGGCAAAACCATCATCACGATCCTCTAAGTATTTTACAATTGTAGAGATCCATCTTAAAATAATAAATGAAAAAAATGCTTTTAAAATTGCCATCCATTACTAGATTAGTTAACTATTGCACCATTCAAGTTTAAAAATTCACAAACTCATTGAATTTGATGAAATAGTAATAATATTTTAAAATTATATATACTAGTGGGAAGGATTGAAAGAGTCATTTTGTGCCTCCATGTATTTTATTTAAATAAAAACTAAAAAATATGAGGGACAAAAATTAAGAAAAATGACTTAATAATATATAACACTTCTAGTATTAACCCAAATAAATTTTGTACATGATATTCTTTTACAAATAAATTGTCCTTATATGAGTGTGTAGACCATATTGAAAGGTAAAATATAATCTATGTGGGGCATTTGCAATAATATATGTTTCATGCACTATCATATATCAAGTAAATTGAAAATTTTGCTTAAAAAATTATAAATGAAAAATTAAAATTAAAATTAAAGTTATGTAATTTATGGGGAAAAAAGTTAGGCAACTTATGTTAAAATAATAAACAAAAATAACTTCTGAAATTGCCAACTATTATTAGATTAACAAATGCATCAAAGCAATTTAAAAAATCCACAAATCTCTTGGCTTGGATGAAGTGGTGTTTTTTTCATAAATTAATAATTTCATTTTGTGGCATTGGCAATGAGGTAGAATCCTGCATGAAGCATACAGCACTATGATATGACAAAGAATTTCCGTGGTGCATTGAATTGAGACTTGGTCATAGGAAAAGGTAATGAGCAAAAGAATAAAATATGATTTGTTCCAAGTTATTAAAGTCTTGCAAAGTCATATTGGAAACTTGAGGCTCTTGGCTATTTATTTTTATTGATTAAAATTTATTAAAAATATAAATTGAGAAGAGGGAGACATAAAATAAGATATAAAATATATTAAATTTAATTTTATAATGAATTGTAATCAATAAAAAAAAGTGTGCATCCTTCACATTTCTTGTATAAAAGTAACACGCCTAACTAATTACTAGAGACCTTGCCGTGAAGATAAGGAATCAGGAATCAAATTTATTGTCTTTGAAGTAAATAAAGTATGCAGACGTAAACACCTTCATTTTAGGGGTATGTGAAGAAAAAAAAATGTATCTAAAAATGAAGCACATGTGAAAAATAAAATCCGATATGCAGATTAAAAATTTAAAAGTGTTAAAGTGAGTTAAATAACGTAAATCAAATAATCTTGTTACGGGTTGAATTTACAACAGAGCAATTCAATCTAGCTTAACCCACTATAAGTTGATAAATTAGATGAGTTGACTCATTAAATTTTTAAAATGAAAAGATGAGAAAATAAAATAAAAAGATAAAAATTAGTAACATTAATTTTATTCTTAAAATAATTAAAAGCTTTTTATTTACTAGAGCTTAGAGGAAAAAGGATACCTTGTGTCTCTCTATTTAAAAAAGGAAGAACAAAAATAATATTTAAAGTGTGCGGTTTAAAAACAGCTAAATATCCCAATCAATTAAAAAAAAAGAAAAGAGAGAGAACACGTAAATAAAAATAAACTAATTTAGAAATAGTTATAAGCAGTGTTTTAAAAATTAGATCGAATCAGCTGGTCAGATTAAACGGGGAAGCCGTGGTCCAGCTGATTTGAACTTTAAGTTAGATCGGTTATGCATTTGATTCGTTTTAAATCGGATTGAACCAGTCAATTTTCTGGTCTGACCAGTGAACTAGTGGGTTAAACCGGTTCAACCACAATTTTTTTTATTTTTTTTAAAGGACCACAAACCACAAAAATAATAATGAGAATTGAATCTTTTAATGTAGAACAACAAATCTTATTAAACATAACAATGACTACTTGTTCTAATATATTTATTTGTAATATATGCAACTTAAATAACTTTTATAGCATATTATTAATTTTAATTATATATTTAATAATATAATAACTATGTAGATATTATATATTTTATTTTGTGATATCAATTGCAAGCATATTATATATGTACACATTATTTATATTTTTAATTTGTATTAATATACAGTTTAACGTGTATTTTTTTTATGTATTTCTTAATACAAAATAAAAATAAAAATAATTTTAAATAAGATGAAAATTGAAATTTAAAATAGGATATGAATTTATTAAAATTTATAAGTATAAAATATATTTAACATGAATATTTTTTTAAAAAAATTTAATAAAAATCGAGTCATGCAGTTCAATTAGTGACCTACCGATTCAACCTTTGATCCACTGACCCAGTACCCTAACCGGTTTGATGACCGGTCCAATTTTTAAAACTATGGTTATAAGGATAAATTAATCTAAAACTTGTGTACATCGAAAAGAAGTATCTCTTTTATTAATAGTAAGTACTTTATTTATAGTAAGTATAAATATTTGGCCCAATTTTTTTTGTTTAAAATGAGGCCTTAGATAAAATTAGCAAGAGTCACACTTTAACTCATTAGGTTTAATATATCAATACATCAGTAAGTTCCTAAATCCCTTTATTAATAGTAAGTACTTTAATCCACACTTTAGAGTGAAATTTTATGGATAGAAATATCATATTACGAGCGAAAACTAAACAATAAGCAAAAACAAGGTTGTTCAAAAGAGTAATTGCAACAAATTTAATATGACTCTCAATACTAACTAAACTAGTAGAATAAAGTCCTCAAAATAGTAATTACAACGAATATAATATTAGTCCTAATACTAATTCAACTAATGGAATAAAGTCTCAACTATTGTCCTAATATCACATCGTATCAAAGCATACTCATACAAAATCTAAACCTCATCTTTAACCTCATCATCCTCATGGAAAATCTCACTAGCAAACATACACCAAAAATCAACAAAAGAAAAAAAGAGTGAGGCTCTATCAACCAGTGTAAGTTATGGTCAAGTAGTCACACACAACAAACAATACATACACATTTATATTTAAGATTAATAAATAACATTTGCACCTTCCAATAATTACACATTTCAACATAAACATTATTTACAATTCACATTCATTCAATATACAATTATTATGTTGATGATGATAATGTAATGGACACAAAAGCCTAAGTTATATACATGTGGCACTAATAAAATGATTTCAACTGTTGTCTGAAGGCCTACTAAAGTAGCCTAGGAGAACACACAAGGTCAAGTCATGACAACACTCCAAAATAGGAATTAGGAAGATATACAACTTAAGATGTGAGAATATAATTTCTATATGTACATTTTCCTATTATTTGTCAATTTGATGTATTGATTTATATATGTGCGTGTAAGTAGGTATGAGTATGTGTGAATTCATTTTGATAATCTTTATCAATAATATTTAGTTTATGAATTCTCTTTCTCACTTTTCTTTTCACATGATATATAGAACTTGACGATCCTCGTCCATGGATCAAAATAATTCTTCGGTGCCACCTCTTTTGTTGCGCTCCCTTTCGATAACACAATGTCAATCAATGTGGATTCCTCGCATGAAACTCTAATTCCTCTTTTTGTTTGTTATCTTCTTGGCAAATGTACCAATTCATACAAGTAGTTTAGTTATAAGTGTTAGTATCCTCCCCTAAGGGACTTACACAATACTTGATAAAAATCACTAATTATATTAAACTAAACTATTAAGAATGAAATATTGATTGGTTGCAGAAGATAAAGTGTTTAAACAAAGATAAAATGTTATAATAAATCTTTTTGGTATTTTTACGAACACTTGGATGACAAAAAATGATTTTAATACAATAAAGAAATATCTTGAGGTTTAACTTAATAAAACCATCTTCTCGTGCTTACAAAGAAGCTTTAATCCAATTATAAGTTTAAAAAGTATCATTCAACTTACAAATACACTCAAACCTTAATTCCTTACAAGTTAGAATCTAAGCTAGCTTTTTGATTAAGTTATCAATTCTTTGCATAACTTGATCAATAACTCAACTTTAATAACAAGGGTTTATGAATGACTAATAACATTTACTATATTTCTAGAGGTAAAAAATATTAGCTGCTCTACTTTAGTTCAAAGGTTCACAAAAAATTTTCAACCACTTTAAACCCACAAAATTAAGTTAAGGGAGATCAAACCATAGCAAACATTAAGCAAAAAAGATATAGCAATAATACTGAATAAGAATTGAGATTAATAACTTAGAATGTCAACATGAGTATAGGTATGGTTACATTAAAACCTAATAAGGATGAATAACTACACATAGACATGGAGCATAAGAAAAAATGGTGAAGAAAAAAAGAAGTTTGATCTTGAAGCTATGAGAACTCTCCAACCGTTGCACACACTCCAAGAAATATTCCTTAATGATGTATCTCGAGATTCCCCCACTCTAGGTCATAACACCTTTTGTTTTTTTTCTTAATAATGACATATTAGCATTTATAGCGCTAAGCATGAGTTTCACGCTTAGTGTGAGACAAGGAGCCATAATAAAATGACCTATGGGACTGTGACACTAAGTGTGGATTTCACATTTAGCGTGTGAACTTGAATTAGCCTCTAAAATGTTGGTGTTGAGCGTGAGTTTTCATGTTCGGTGTGGAAACTTAGCTAAATGTTTTTTTCCCTTGAAGCTTCACAAAGTTTTCCACTTGGTTCTTTCTGTTTCCAAATCTTTTCCTTCTAAACTACAAAATAAAAAAGTTTGTAAGTTACCTAAAAAACATGAGTTATAGACTAAAGTTAGCTTTTTACATATTAAGTTAAATTTTGATCAAATTAAGGTTTCATGTTAAAGGAAAATGAGATAAGTACTTCAAATTGTATCAAAAGATTAAAACAATTATAACACCTATCATTGTTCCTATCACTTTTCATCATCAAATCAATGAAAAGCTCGATGATAAAAGTTTTCTTCTATAAAGACAACAAGTAGAATCAATGATCAAAGCTCATTACCTATATCACTATCTTGGAGCATCAACAATTCCTCCCAAATCTCTCACTACTTTAGATTGTAATTTGAATGTTGTTAGTCCTATGTTTCTTGTTTAGGAACAATGGGATCAACGTCTTCTATCATGGATTCAATCTTCATTGTCAAGTGTGATACTCTCTTGCTTTCTTGGTTGCACTCATGCTCTTTAGATTTGGGAGAAAATCCATTCATTGTCAAGAGTGAAAGACCCAATAAAGAACCAGAAAAATGGTATCCATACCACTTTTATATTTTGAATGCACAAATATCTCAAATTTGATGAAAGCAACACTCAATCTTTGCTTTCTTTATTTGTTCTTCTTCCTCCTCCATTATTTTTCCTTGATCTTTGTCTTCTAAAAATATATCACACAATACTTGTGTTTGATTTTTGACATTATTTTTTTTTTTTTGTTAGTGTTGATACTTATCCTTATCTCAAACAAAACAAATGTAGTTAGTTCTTTTTTAATTATCAATAAGTAAAATTAATTTTTTATTATAATATAATTTAAATATTTTAAAATTATTTATTATAAATTATTGTTGTATAAAATAAATTTTTTCTCGTGTATTATATACATTAAAATATTAATTATTATATTAAAAACTTTTAAATATAGAGTACTCAAAAGAGAAAGTAAAAAGAAGAATTAGATAAATTATTTAAAAATTATTTAACTATTCAAAAAAATTTCAGATACACATATTTATGTGAATTAGATAATAAAAAAAATTAAAATAAACATTTATTGCTTGTAATGTGTGTGCCTGAAAAACCTTCAAAGAATTAGATTTTTTATTTTACAAAAATATAATCGTTGTGTAAATGACATATTTTTAATTTAAGCTAAATTACATTTTTGATTCTTCTATTTTTGTAAATATTTAATTTTGGTTCTCTATTTTAAAATATAAATATTAAGTCTCTCTAATTTTTAAAATATAAAATTTTAGTTCCGTCAAATTAACATTTATTAATTATTAAGTTTTAATATTTTCTCATATTTAAATAATGTAATATTTAATAATGACATTTAAAGATAAAAAAACATACATAAATAAAATTTATTAATAAAATAAATATCAATCAATTACTAAAATATATAAATAAAGATTTTTTATTATTTTTTTTTTTAATTTTATCATGTTATGTCATTAAATAACATGTCACTCAAATAATAACATATTATTGTATAACGTTAGAATTTAATAATTATTGAATGTCAAGTTAATAATATGACTAAAATTTCATATTTTTTAAAAATAGGAAGACTAAATATCTATATTTTAAATTATAGAAATAAAAAATTATAAATTAAGAAAAATAAAGAAGCTAAACCTTTAATTTATTTCACTCTTAATATGCACAACTATAAAAAAATCAATTGAGAGGGTCGTTAGTTTTTTTTTTATTTTATATTTTTTAATTTTTAAACTTTTTAGGAAAATACATATACTTTGTTTTGAAAAATTAATAATCAAAAAGAATATATAATCCACTCTTACAAAATAATACACATAAATAATAAAATAAAATATGAAAGTATAAAATTTTGAATAAATTCTAAATAATAATAAAATATGTTTTTTAATTGTTTATTATTAGCTAAAACTTATATATATATATATATATATATATATAGTTTATACATTAACAATGTGTTTGTTTCTAAAAAAACAACAAAGAAATAGTAAGGAAAGATAAGAAATATATCCGTTGAAATATTTTTATGGCTTCTTCAAAAAATGTGTCTGACAGACAAAGAATTTATGTCCGTAAATTTCATCGCAAAAATGAGCGAAAATAGTAAGGAGAGAGTGAAGTTATTTTTATTTATTTATTTATTTATTTTTACATTTTTATCCCCAAAAACTGTCTATGTAGCTCCTTTATTTTGATTTTTTTTTTTGTTTAATATGTTTTTTATTTCTTAAATTTATGATAAATTTATTTTTAATTTTTTAAATTTAAAATTTATATTTTTAATTTATTTAATTTTAAAATTTTATTTTAGTTTTTATATTCAAATTTTGTCATAAAATTTATTAAGTACTATGACATAAAATTTACTTACAATAAAAACATCAAATTAAATCGAATTAGAGAACTGAAATAAAATTTGTAAAAATTATAGAATTATTATTTTTAAGTTTAAGAGATTAAAAATATATTTAAATTATATATATATTTTTTATTTGAATACATGGAACACGTGAGATTGTGTTTTATTCCGATACGTCGGATAGTATTTGAATATGTGACTATTTTTTTTGAATTTTTTTTCTTCTGTTATTCAAATACATTGTTTTATTCAAAATTGATTTGTTTTATTTGAATATTATTTTAATTAGGCTCTATTAAATTTGGTATATATATATATATATTTATTGTACATCAATAATATATAAACATAATTACAATATAGTAATAATATATTTATTTGATTGTATTTTGATATGTAATAAAAAGGTAAAGTTATAAATTTTTATTAATTATAATTTATTTATTTTATTAATTTAAATCAAATAACTTTATAATATTATTTTTCTTCTATTTTTATATATTTTTTTAAATCAAACAATCTTATTTCTATCATTTATTTATTTATTTTTATTCACTTAGTTTTCTCTCTACTTTATTTTTTACATGTTTATCTCCCCTCAGTGAAACATAGTTTAAGTTTCAGTTAAATAGAGTATTTGAAGTGTATTTACGACTTTTTTTTTTAATATATCAATTTTTTTTTTAATTTTTCTGAATAACCTCACTCCCATTTTATTTATCAAAATGACCCATTTACTGTTTAAGGTGAAAAATTGGTTAAGGGAGAACCGATTTCTCACTTTCAATTTTTCAAAGTTAGAAAACATTGCAGTGAGAAATCGGTTGTATGTTAACCGATTTCTCAACTGCATATTTTGTTTTTTTTTTTTCGTTTTTTGATTTTTATTTTCGTTTTTGTTTTTTTTTATATTGTGTTTTTTTTTGTTTTTCGTTTTTGTTTGTTTATTTTTTTTGGTTTTTGTTTTTTTTTTCGTTTTTGTTTTTTGATTTTTGTTTGTTTATTTTATTTTTGTTTTATTTTTGTTTTTAGTTTTTATATTTTGTTATTTATTTTCGTTTTTGGTTTTTGTTTGTTTGTTTGTTTTTATTTTGTTTATTTAGATTTCTAATTTTTTATTTTGGTATATTAATTTTAAATATTCAGTTTTTTTTTAATTTTTTTGAGTATTTTCAAATAAAATAATTTAGTTAAGTTTGTAGAATAAAAATAAATAATGAAATAATTAATTAAATAAATAATGAAATAAATATTAATTAAAATTTTTAACAATAGATAAAATATTTATATAAAATACTAGAAAACAAAATACAATATTTGGAAGGTTTGATGACATTTTAAGGTTGATGACTTGAACTTCCTTGACGGTAAGGACATTTTTTCTTTGAGTGACCTACATTTCTACATAGAGAACATCTTTTTGGTTGTCCTGGTTCAACCATATCCATTTCAGTGCGTATTCTGTATGACTTTGGACGACCTTTTTTATTTCTAATCTTTTCCGGATTTGGTATGATTTGCGGTTCTTCACAATCCGGCCAATAAGATTCATTAGGCAGTTCACCAAATAATTCGTTATACACATTTGAAACATATTGTAATGTGTATACCGGATCTATGTAAGATTTATAATCGTGGTGAACATGCTTACATGCAGCAACAACATGGGAGCATGACATGTGTAGCTTTTGGAATTTTCCACAGTCACACCAGTTGTCATGTAGTCTAACCGTGAAAGTTCTAGTAGGTCGTGTTTCCCTTGGGTTAATGGTCTCTTGCACCAAAAAACGTGTACTGTGACGATCAAATTCGAGGACATGATGAGTATTAGCCTTTGATTCTGCATCTCTCATGGCCCTATTCATTATTTCCGTATAAACTTGGCCAGCCCTAAGTTTAGCATCGACTTCCTTCCCCCTTTGGATGAATAAGGCATTACATCTCTTATAAGTCGACATGATAATTGCAGAAATTGGCAAATTTCTTGTTTTTTTAAGAATGGAGTTAATTGCCTCAGCCAAGTTAGTAGTCATGTGTCCCCATCGTCGGCCACCGTCCCATGCAAGAGTCCATTGTTCTTTTGGTATGGTGTTGAGCCATTCAATTACACCTTCAGTTTCTGGTTCGCTCCTTAGCGTGTTGTAGTAGTAATTGAATCTTGGCTCAGTCATCCCATAAGCTGTGAAATCAGATTTTGAAAAAATGAACAATTTAGTAATGTTGAAATATGATGAAACAAATTAAAGTAATTAATGATGCTAAGTACGTGCTTATAAGGATTCTAGAATATGGACTGCTTGTACTGCTTTAACTTCATTTGCAGTTGTAGCCTGACATCAAACTGATAGAGTCCAATTGCAATTTGGCTTATGGCAACCAATCCCCAATGAAGCTCATAATCTTGATAAAATGCACGACATAGACATGAGAGGACATAGCGACACCAACTGGGCTCAACAACATGCAGACTGGATTTCGAATTGGAAAGATAGACGCAAACATGTTATTTTCGGGGAACCACTTCAAGGGCCTCTCCAACACACTCCGGAGTATTTACAATGGTTTTGTGCTAATTCTAAATTATTTCTTTGTAGCCAGTATTCTTCATCTCATGCATCCACTTCTAGTACGCAACTCCCAACAACAACTGCAACAACATTCCCAATGGCTGGAGATAATCACCCACCTTATAGTGTGGAACAACATCCTCAGTCTTATCCATCATTTCATACGCACCATGAACAATTCATGTACACACCACCATCAACAACAACTCCAACAGGGGACTTCATGAGCAATCTTTTTGGCGTCGATGTATACACGCCACAAAGTGCATATAATTACATGCAAAGCATGAATTTCCCTTCATTTTCGTCTTATCACTTTGAGGTCGGTGGAAGTGGTTCGTCAAATACAGTTACCGATACTGTTAATATATAACATGACGAGGACCAGGTTGAACCACAACAACCACTCATTGGTCGTCGAAACCCAACAAGGAACCGACAACCTCCGAGGTGTGGAACGGGTGGACATAGACATCATTAAAGTTGGATTGTAATTTCCTGGATTGTAATTCTGTTGTTGTTCTTTTTTATTCGATCTCCTATTTTGTTATTGTATTTTATTTTTATTTCAAGTTGTTCATCTCAATTAATGTTGTTTTTATTTAAAGTTGTCATTTATCATAATATTTTCTTTTTTAAATATTTTATTTAAAATTAATTTTATTCAATTTTATTCTTTAAATTTAATTTTAAATACATTTTTATAATTTAAAATTAATAATTATTTCATTAATTATTTTTATTCTAAAAGCTTAACTAAACTATTTTATTTAAAAAATACTAAAAATTTTCAAAAATTTATAATTAAAATATGAAAATAAGAAAATTAAAAATCTGGAAAAAATAAAAAAAAACAAAAAAAAATGAACCAAAAACGAAAAAAAAAAACAAAAACGAAATAAAAAACAAAATACAAAACGAAAAGAAAAAACAAAAAACGAAAAAAAAAAAACAAACAAAAACGAAAAAAAACACAATATAAAAAAAAAACAAAAACGAAAAAAAAAACCAAAAACGAAAAAATAAAAATAAAAAAATATGCAGTTGAGGTTAACGTACAACCGATTTCTCAATGCATTGTTTTCTAACTTTGAGAAACTGAAGGTGAGAAATCGGTTAACCGATTTCTCACCTTAAACAGTAAATGGGTCATTTTGGTAAATAAAATGGGGGTGAGGTTATTCAGAAAAAAAAAAAAAAATTGATATATTAAAAAAAAAAGTCTGTATTTACATGTAGGCATTTTTTCACGCCATGAAAACCAAAATGGATAAGATGACAGCAGAATTCTCAAATCTCAATCCAAACCCTCATTCGTGGCTATGCTTTCTGCCGGTGATCACACGCTTTGACTCTTTTCCTTCACTAACACCCGTACGATGACCAACCCGTAGTAGGTCAATCAATCCAACGGCGCAGATCCAACCAAGCCAATCACACTCCCAAGGAAACCACAACTGCACTACATATTTTTTTTAAATAATTTTATATTTAAATTTTTAAATAATAAAAATTAATCAATTTTATAAAAATAAAACCCAAATTTAAAATCTTAAAATTTCAAAACTAAATACAATATTAATTAATCAAACAAATATCAATAATTTTTAATCAGCTCCACCCCATTAATAAATTATAAAACCTCGGCGTTGGAAGTTGCAACTTGGAAGGCCAAAATTTATTTGATTTAAATTTAGATTTAAATCCCAACAATCAACAATAATTAATAATAAATAATTAATTCCGAAATTATTTAATTTCAAAATAAAAAAATAAAAAAAAGAAAAGAGAGAGGACTGGGAAGAGAAGAGAAAGTAAAGAGAAAGTGGAGGGAATGGGAATGAAACCCTGAAGGAACGGTTTGAGGGGAAAACGCGAAACGCGAAACGCGAAACGCGAAACGCAAACGCAAAAGCATAGAATAGAATCGATTAAGAGAATCTCAATCATCCATTGCGGTCGATGATCCATGCCAAAGATGAAGCACCTTCTGAGAAAGCTTCACATCGGTGGTGGCGCTGCCACCATCAATCACAATCACGACCACAACGCATTGTCGCACGCGCACCACACTCCTCCTCCCTCCTCCTCCTCCTCCGCGCTCCCTTCGCCCACCGTCGTCTCGGATCGGAGCCCCGTCGTCGAGGCGCAAAACGAAGTCGTCGATTTCAACCTCCTGCAAGAGGAGGAGTTTCAGATGCAACTCGCCCTCGCAATCAGCGCCTCCGATTCCGATCGTCATGACACCGCCGAATCGGCGCAGATCGACGCCGCCAAACAGATCAGCCTCGGTTACTCGGCTTCTCTCACTGACACTCGTGCCCTAGTTCAGTTCCAATCCCTTCGTTATTGGGTAATATTTCAATTATTAATAATTATAATTATTTAGGATAACGCTTCTATATAAGGCATTTTCGTTTTCTATTTCTCCTAACTGAAATTAGCCGCCTGTAAATCACATTTAATAATTAATTAATTATATTATTATTCAGAGTTTTGTTTTGTTTTTTTTTTTTTTTTTTATATATATTATTTATTATTTATATTATTTATTTTTATCTGTTTTGGATGTTGGATTAAGTTTGAACTGTCTCTATTTATATGCTATTTGTAGACAGCCATTTGATGTTATTGAAAAGTGAAAAGGAAAAAAAATGAAACTGTTGGATGAAATTATTTTGGAAATGTAGTTTTTAAGAGTTTGTGGTTTTGTTACTGTGGCAGAACTACAATGTGATTGGTTATGATGATAAAGTGATGGATGGGTTTTATGATGTTTATGGGGTTACCTCGAATTTGGTTGAGCGGGGGAAGATGCCATTGTTGGTGGATCTGCAAATGGCTCCCGTATCAGATGTTGACTGTGAAGTGATTTTGGTGAACCACGTGGTTGATCTTGAGCTCAATCTGCTTGAGAGAAAGGTGTGTAGTTTGGTCGAGGAGTGTTGTGTTTCTGAGCTGGGACTGATTTTGAGTGGCTTACTCCAGAAGCTTGCGGATGTCGTTGTTAATAGAATGGGTGGACCGGTTGTTAATGCTGATAAACTTACAAAGAGGTGGGCTATGAGGAGTCGTGAGCTACGGGATTCTATGAGAACCATTGTTCTTTCCCTTGGCTGTCTGGATGTCGGTCTTTCGCGTCACCGGGCCCTGCTTTTTAAGGTAAGATTTATCATTTATCTCAATTTGTTGATTTAAGAGATTTGCATTGGAAATTCAAATTTGAACACTTGAGAGTTAAGATAACTGCTTTAGTGCAATTTTTTTTTTATCATCATCCAATTGTATGTGGAAAAACATTTCCTTTTCCTTATCATCCAATTTTATGGCCCATCTTATTTATTCTGTTTTTGAGATGTGTTGTCATTAAAATGGATTATGCATATGATATGATGATATGATTACATCTTTTTGATGCTTATAATCTGTTTAGCAGCAAAGCTAACATTGTACTAACCAATTAATATCCACAAAACTACAATGTGCAAAATTCACATTGTACCAGTGTTGTTAAATGGCGGGCATGGCGGCGCCATAACGGTATGGCGGCGCCACAGCGGTAAATGGCGTGGCGGTGGATGGCGTCCATGGCGGTCATGGCGTCGTTTTTTATTTTATATTTTTTTCCGGGTTTGGGCCAGGGTTTATTCCGGGTTGGGGGATCCATTATGTTGCAAAATAGGGTAGCCGCGCGTGCCAAAGGAACCCTAAGTTGAAGGTCTGATTCTCCTCCTCCGTGCATGACGCACACTTGCTGGAACCACCGCGTCCGACGAGACCGTCTGCCACCGCCGTTGCCGCTGCCGCCTCCGACGACGAGAACCGCCACCCGCCTTCAACGACGAGAACTGCCACGCATGCGATTCTTCTCCTTCCGTGCATGCGTTTCAGCCGTTTCTAATTTTTTCCCTCCATGCGCGACCAACGTGCTGCTGTCGACGCGAGAGCTGCTGCCAGCACCTCCAACGCAACCACCACTGTGCACGACAGGTTCTTCTCTTCTCCCTCCGCGAGACTGGTTGTTCTTTCTCCACGACAACTGTTACTCCTCCGTGTGGCACCGCTGCTCCTCCGTGCGCCACCATTACTCCTCTGCGTGTGACCACTCCTTTTCCCTCCACGTGCAGTTCTGCCCCATTCCTTCTCCTTCCACAAGTCTCCTCCTTTTTTAACATTGTTGCTTTGTTTTGATGGCTATTTAATCCTTTTGTTGGTTAGGGGTTTATGTTTCTTTATGATGACTATCACTAGATTATAAATGCCATGAATTTTAGATTGTTATATTGTTGGTTTTAATATGTGACTATGTGTTTGTTATTTTTCTGTTTTTGCATCATATTATATATATATATATATATATATATAATATATATATATATTTTGTCTGCCATGATGTCCGCCATGGAAATATGGCACTTAAAGGTCCTTGCCGCCATCCGCCGTATAACCTTACTGAGAACCTTGCATTGTACTAAACAAGTTATATAATACCTTCAATTTTAAAGTTGGTGATGCAATTTATATGATTTGAACTAAAACTAACTTCAGTCCTCTGGCGCTTAGGTACTTGCTGATAGGATTAACATTCCCTGCATGCTGGTAAAAGGGAGCTATTATACAGGAACTGACGATGGGGCTGTGAATTTGATTAAAGCTGATGATGGGAGGTACTTATCTTATGATTGAATGTTAATTCCCTTTATATTATTGCTTTTAAGGAAGTTTTAATTCAATGAGCCTCTGATGTAATTGATGACAGTTGTTATGCGTTCCATTGAGTTAGACATTCTATATTACACATTTACACTTCATCATCATGGTGGTCCAGACTCCAGAGGCAGGGTTTCCAAAAGCATTTTTTTCTTTAACATTTTCCATTTTGTATTTCTGATGCTTTGTAAAACACTGCAACTCCTACGTGATGGAGAAGCTGGTCTACCTTTCTGTATTTAACTAGTATATAACATTGTTTAACTAAGCATAGGCTATTGCACTGACTGTGATTTAGATTGTAAGGGAGTGATTTGATATTGTTGCAGACTGGTCCATAAGATCATTGGAGTACATCAACCCCATTTTATTATTATTTTAACATTTTAATGACTTTAAGTTGCTCTATTTGAACTTTTTTCTTTCAAGGGATTTGAAGCCCACTGTTTAACTTATATCATTTGACATTATTCTCCTCATATTTGGCCAATGACCTTCTAATAACATTAACGGTATAGGTTTTACTTTATGTTGGAACAATTTCAAGTGCTGTTATTAATTTGTTGTTCTGTTGCAGTGAATACATTATTGATTTGATGGGTGCTCCTGGCACTCTTATTCCTGCTGAGGTACCCAGCAGCCAGATTGAAAACAGTTTTGCTGTTAGGGGTTGTGCAGAGATTGTAGGACTACCTAACAAGGCTCATTCAATGGTAGATGATGGAACTGGTGTGGCAGGAGTCTTTTCTGATTGTGGTAGGATTTCAACAGTTGGGAGGGTCCAGACAGAAGAATTATTAGTTATGGGCAGTCAAACAAAGCCAGATGAAATAAATCATGTTAAAGTAAATAAGACGAGGAGACTTGAACATACAGAATCATCACCTGCAGAAAATATGCGTGTAAAAAATGTCTCCAAGTATGTTCTCAGTGCAGCAAAGGACCCAGAATTTGCTCAAAAACTGCACAATGTTCTAATAGAGAGTGGTGCCTTGCCACCTCCTGATCTTTTTACAGATATAAATCCCCAAGATAGGGGTGTAGGTAAAGTAAATGAAAAAATTGTTGGTGATACTGTTCAAGGTGACACAAATAGATTGTTATTAAGCTACAAAAAGCCTCTCATGCCCTCACATGGGATGGGCTCTGCCAGTGATACTAGGTTATGTCAATCAGCTGACTTGTTAACTGAGCAGCAAAAAGAATTGCATACAGATGATGTTGAATTTTACAATTCTTCACAGGGTGATAATACAAGGAATGCGTATTTAATGGTTTCTGACAGAGATAATGACGTAGATCAATCTAACACAGTAAATGTTGATTTGGCTTCTATCCATTCAAATAACATATGTAAAGAAAAGTTTCCCAAGTCTTCCTTGCCCAAGGCAGCTATTTCTTGCAGAAGACAAAATGGGGTTGATTCTTTCTGTGACGATGATGAAAATGGTTTTAGAAACAATGTTGAAGCTTCTTATAATGACATTGAATTGGGGAAAGATTCAGCTGTTCAAATAAATGATACAGGGGTCAATGTAGATTGTTATGGTGGTAGAAACAAGGAAGTTAACCCAGTGCTTGGTGAAGGCACAGAATGGGAAATTCAATGGGAGGATCTTGACATTGGTGAGCGTATTGGTATTGGTAAGTGTATTCCCTGGATTTTAATGTTACATTTTAGATATACAAAGCCATATAAAAAATAAGGTTTTGCATGAATAAATTTCTTGTAGGCCTCCTTTTTTGCACTTCTTTTTCAAATAAAAATCACTTTTTTTGTTAAAAGATAGGTTTTGAAAAAGGGTCTTGCTAACTTGTGCCCTAGCAATTTCTTTTAAAATGTTAATAATAATTATGTAAATTTTTCATAAAACTAGTAAAGGCCTATAAAAATAGTTGTTCTAGTGCTTTCTCAGAAGCTAAAAGTAGTAGTTTCGGGAAAGAGGTGTATAACAAATTGCACAGTGGAATAGAACACTTTTAAAGCTTAAACTAAAGGGACATTAATAAGATAATTGGCCCTTATAATAGCTTAATTGTTTCTTCACGCAGAATTGGAATTTAGATGTTTAGCTAGAACTTCATCTCCATTAATGGGAAATTCTTTGTCTAAGATGCTCTTTATCTAAGATGTATTCTTGCTACTCAAATCTTGTACACTCATGTTCTTGTAGGTTCTTATGGTGAAGTTTATCATGCTGATTTGGATGGCACTGTAAGTACACTCACATTTTTGTTGTCTTTAGTACATCTACAGTTTTCTTTCTAATGTTTTGTTTTCATTCTATTTAATATGTTATGGGAATTATGGTCTGAAAATTTCCAGATAACTTCTTGATGACTTCATCATTCTGGTTTATGCTACACTTTTGAAATAACATTTGATGTCCCCATGTCTTGTTTCATATCATATTAAGAATATGGACACATTTTAACTTGCAATGTTTTCACTTACTCACAATTGAGTCTATTCCTTGAGTAGTTTTGTGATGAAAGAATCTAGAATGTTCATGAAATTCTCACTTATGCAGAAATTTGTAAAACCATGCTTTTGAGAAGACACAAATATGTTTTTGTGTTTCTAACTTTCCTCTATATTCAGATTCTGAGAGGGGTTGGGCTGACATAGGGTCTAGCATTAATCTTATTTTAAGATAACTTGGCTTCATGCATGTCTTTGAACATGCACCTTCTTTCTCTATGGCTGTCTAGATATTTAGTAAATTGCTTTTATTAGACAAAAAGATATGGATGAATACACACACATTTTTTTTCCTTATGCAAATGGACACATGTGAACATTATATGTTCTCCAGGTTCCATCTATGTCATCTTGATTTTGGTGTTGTAACTTTTGTTGCTCGTATCCATGAAAGATCTCATGATACAAGACTTGCTTTGATTGTGAAAGTACGTAGTAGTATTTTTGTGCACTGATTTTGGTAATTTTGCATGAATGGGTTGTCATGACAGGAAGTTGCTGTAAAGAAGTTTTTGGACCAAGATTTCTCTGGTGATGCACTGGCTCAGTTCAAATCTGAAGTAAGCTATTGTCTCTATATGCAGATGTATAATGCAGTCATATGCACATATAATATTCAATGCCCATTTATTGACTTTTTCAGGTTGAGATCATGTTAAGGCTGCGGCATCCTAATGTTGTGCTCTTCATGGGAGCTATTACTCGCCCCCCACATTTATCTATCTTGACAGAGTTTCTTCCAAGGTTAGTTTTGTTTTATACATTATGTTACATATTATTGGTTGGAAGACTGTGTGAAGGTTGCAAACGATTTGGACTTCTCTTTTTGTGATTTTCTTGAATAGTCTTGTTTACATTGATATCATGATATAAAATGCTTTATTTATTTATTTATTTTATTGATTCTGCATGAAGGTTAGTTTCATATATTGATGGCTTTTTTTTCTGACATATAGCCAACTTGCAACTTTGGTCCTTACTAAATCAATTGATTAATTTTTTTTCTTCTATATTCTTGTTTTTCTTTTTAAAGTATATGTGTTTCTTGACATACAGAGGCAGTTTATATAGGCTATTGCATCGTGCCAATCTTCGACTTGACGAGAAGAGACGGTTGCGCATGGCTCTAGATGTGGTATGAGCTGAAAATACTTTCCCTTTCTTTTTGTTAGTATAAATAAGAATTCATTAGGAAGAAGAGAGGAAAAATACAACTAGCCCTGTGTTGAACACCAAATAGAGGCCATGGATACAATTCTATCCCAAAATAAGTTTAGGGCCCCAGCTAGCTCTTTATAAATGCGAGCATTCCTCTCCAACCAAATTACTGTATAAACAATAATACATCATATTGTCACAAAATCTTAGCTTCTTTATTCTTGTCTGACCCTTTATACTGAACCATATGGAGATATCCAATGTTGATGGTCACCCAATTGGCACCAAGCACCCTACAAATTATCCTCATTTAACTTTATATATTGTATATTAGTTCTCTTTCGTTTATTTAATGTGAATTTACTGTGCACTTATCAGGCTAAGGGAATGAATTACTTGCACACAAGCCATCCTATCATTGTCCACCGGGATTTAAAGTCTCCTAATCTTCTTGTTGACAGGCATTGGGTTGTTAAGGTATTCTTACTTGAATTCTTCGTCTGGGCAGTTTACTTCACAGATGAAAATAAAAGGAATATTACTTGATTGCTTGAAGAGTAATGGATATTTTTTTTTCTCCATCATTAATAAATTTATATGGCTGACAAATGTGAGAATTGAAGAAATATCAATTTATTACAGAAACAGGTTAGGATTAAACATACCAAGAGAGTAGTGTAATTGATGAACATAAAGATGCACAAATTCCCCATAAATTAGTGTAATTAATCACCAATTTACTAACTCCTTGCAACTTCTTCCTATTTAATGGATGTCTATTAATGCTCCCCCCTTAAATGTTCACCTTGTCCTCCTCAAAGTGGATATCTTCAAATTTCAAATACAAGATATCTTAAACATTCAATAAAAAAGTGAGGGTGGGTGTTGCATAGAGAAAAGAAGAGAGGAAATTAAGGGTCCAGAGTTCAGAACAGGTGATTCCAAGTTCAGAGTAGAGAAAAGAATGAAGGTGGGTGTCACTGGAAATTTTGCTAGAGATGGGTGGGTGTTGGTCGCCCATTATAGGAAGAAAGGTGGGTGGGTGTTGTTCACAGCCTTAGTTTCGCATAGTAGATAGAAGAGTGGCAAACTACATTTCAATTAGCAATGTTTAACACGGCCCCAAAACAACCTTGTTTTACTTGTAGCAGCCCATGACTGCTCCGCAATGGTATCGCACACTATTGATATCTATGCTATATATGATATAAACATACATACTCACTAATATTTAAGCACTTTGAATTAAGTATTATCTCAGAAATTTCTGGGATGTGACATTTTCCCAAGCCATGTTTGGCACATATTAAAACGTTTTCAATTTGTGCTTAATCAATATGGCATTAGATTGGTGTTAAAATTATGTCTGACATGGAAAATATGTTACTAGGTTTGACACAAAATGATTTTTAAAGAATATAATGTTGGTAAATATTTTTTTTTTCACTTTTAACTCCAGCAAGTGATGGACATAGAACTATTGTACATTGATCAACTTAACCATTCATTGAAATTAAAGTTGATGAAAAAACAATGCTTTTCTCTTTGCCTTGTCATGCCTTCACATTTTTCTGTCCTATCCTTTCTATATACTATTGAAGTAGAAATATTATTATTATTATTATTATTATTATTATAATTATAATTAATAATAACTATTATTATTTATCTTTTGTTTGTCTTTTCACAGGTCAGTGATTTTGGTCTGTCGCGGATGAAGCACCATACATTTTTGTCATCCAAGTCTTGTGCTGGAACGGTAATTAATGTGGATAAAATCTTTTGGAAATTCTGTTATTACTCCTCCTTGTTCACCATTGACATAAAATAATCACTGTAGTTGGTTTTATTGTAGGATATATAATTTATTCAGAGAAAAAAAAATCACTAACTATATCTTTTGCCTGCAGCCTGAGTGGATGGCACCAGAAGTTTTAAGAAATGAGCCAGCCAATGAGAAGTAAGTTAATTCTGCATCTGTGTCTGCTTCATGGAAATATAGGCATAGAAGTTGGCAATGTTATAGTTAACGTTTGCATGCAGGTGTGATGTGTATAGTTTTGGTGTGATCTTGTGGGAGTTGACTACCACAAGAATTCCCTGGGAAGGTTTGAACCCAATGCAGGTTGTTGGAGCTGTTGGATTCCAAAATAGACGGCCTGAAATTCCAGAAGATGTGAATCCAGCAGTAGCACAAATAATACGTGATTGCTGGCAAACGTAAGTTATATTTCTCTACTTAATTTTTCTGATTGTTAAGTTAGCATCTAGCACTATGAATGTCAAAGGAAGTTCTGATATATGTGTAGTTACCATTTCGCCATCCCTTTATGAAATTGGAATGTGAACGCAGGGATTTGACTCCAAAGTAAGTTATGGTTAAGTCATCTCAGTCTTCGATGAGAAAAATAATAGTTGATATTCCAGGATATACATGATTTGTTTTGCAAGTATCATAATATCTATTGTTCCCTTTTCATCAACAACTAAGGGATGTAATGAATAGAGATTTTAAGAGATTATTTTGACAAGATTTGATAGAATTTTTTATATTGTCCGTTTGGCCCAACTCATTTGTAGCTTAATTTTTACTTATTAAAAGTTGTAATGACCGCCATAGCCATCACACTACGCAACACACAACTACTAAGCATAAACATATACTGAAACAGTTATATAGAATATACGCATCTACCTCTACCTCTGATGAATATATATAACTACGTTGCTTGCCCAGCTACCATATACAAATATATATATATATATATATATAAGTATCTGGCAACAACCGGTAGTCTACAAAAATAACAACATCCAACTCCAAGCATCACCTATGGCTCCACTGGTATTCTCCGGTTTATTCCTATCCTACTCTCATACCACGTATGATCATCGCAGTCCACACCACATGGAAATAGAAGGGTAAGCTAGTGAAAAGAATCAACATATATATATATATATATATATATATATATATATATATATATATATATATATATATATATATATATATATATATATATATATATATATATATATATATATATATATATATATATATATATATATATATATATATATATATATATATATATATATATAAACAAGGTTAAATACCTCTTTTGGTCCCTTATAATATTTTTTTGTTTCAATTTAATCTTACTTTAATTTTAGGTCTCAATTTGGTCCCCAATAAATTAAATCATTGCAATTTGGGACTTTCGTCTAAATGATTTAAACGGAGTTAACTGGTGGCCACGTGGATGTCAGGTGGATGCCACGTAGGTGGATCCCAAAATACTTGAATACACCTGGAACCAGAACGGCCCGTTCTGGTTCCAGAATTTCGTGCAAAAAAAAATCAAAGTACAGAGCATTTCAAACACTAGATTTGGTAATATTGTTAATGGGGATTGATAACTTCAATTGCTAAATATTTGGGCTATATAGTGTATCATTAAGGACAATGCAGTGTATCACTAAGGACAATGGTAACAAGTTTTATTTCATTGTTAGTCAAACTGAAGTGAACCACTTACTACTAAATTGACACTATACAGTCAAGGATGAAACGAAACGATGTTTCCCTTTGAAGTCATTGACGATGTACCCCAACAATAGCAACCTGTTCTTGAGGAGGTACAACCTGGATTTTTGTGGATTAGGGTTTCCCTTCAGTTTCTGAACCATGTTTCTGTCTTTGAATTTATATATATTATGCATTTTTATTTTCAATTTTTGAATCACATTGCGGCATTTTAGTCAAGATTTTGAACTGGATAAGTTCAAATCAAAGAAGGATTTTGGAAGGTCTTATCTTATTTAATTTTTTTTTTATTCATAAATGAATATTAATTTATTGTATTTTTTATTTATTATATTTTTATTAATATAGATATAATAAAAAAAACACAATAAAAAGCATGAAGTTGGCGTTTTGGAACGGGCTGTTCTGAATTCAGAACGGCCCGTTCTAATAGCAGAACGACCCATTCTGGTTTCAAAACGGCCCGTTTTGCTGCACTCATGTTGTGTTAAATTTGCATTTGGAACGGCCCGTTCCAGTTGCAAAATTAACACATAACATGTGCATGCAGAACGGGCCGTTCTGGTTCCAGGTGTATTCATGACATTTGACATCCACCTATGCATCTACGTGGCATCCACTTGGCATCCACGTCAGCCGGAGTTAACCCTGTTTAAATCATTTGGACGAAAGTTTCAAATTGCAATGATTTAAATTATTGGGGACCAAATTGAGACCTAAAATTAAAGTGGGACTAAATTGAAACAAAAAAATATTATCAGGGACCAAAAGAGGTTTTTAACCTATAAACAACTTACAAACCAATAACACTATCATCATCCTCAATAATTCAACTTACAACACAATAACACTATCATCATCCTCAATAATTCAACATACAACACATAACAACACACAACTCAACCCCAGCTTCACAACCCAACTACATATAGTACTATGTCAGGATAGTACAATTGGATTTAGGCCTATTACGATATTAGCTAGCTTAACTAAGCCACCTATGGGATTAGCCTACTGACTATCCTCCAAATACTACAACCCTCCGATACTCGGTTAGGAACTAAGTTCCCAACTTCGTACTTTATTCGAATTGGTCGCTTGTAATCGATATAGCTCGACCTGGTCCCTATATTGTGGTCGCTTCATACATGTGTGCCTGGACCTTGTCCACACACGAGACCAACTAAGTCTTAGAGGAGAACAACACATCATCCACTCCAATGAACAACTTCCCAATGAGGGTTTTCAGCAAACTTGGCTCTCAGAGCACCACAACTATCTCAATCCGCACAATGGGATGAATAACTTCAAAAACTTCTCTAGTCCTAGTGATCAACAACTCATCATCACAACACAATCAACATAGGTTTCAACTCATCATCTAAAACAACCTTCAACTTGAACCACACAGGCAACTCATAACTTTAACAACACAGTTTATCAGCACAACAACTCTTCAACACTGTTTAACAACACAACAACTCATTCGATTCATACATATAACATCTCTACACACTACACAATTAAAGTTCAACATATAACTCTTAACTCGCAATCGTGTCTTCTCATCATACTACAAAATTCATCATTTTTCAATCATAAAACCAAACATATTCATGCCCAACGCAAGTAAGCTCGTGCCTGACCTGAACCCAACCCGAGAGCTCTAAAGCTCTCTCACGCTTGACGTAGTATTATCATGCCCGTCGCCCTTGTAGGTAGAGACTCCCAGGAGTCTCCACGCCTGACGCACCCATCCTGCACCCGACGCCATCTAAATAGAGACCTCCAAAGGTCTCCATGCCCGACACCTACCTTGCACTCGGCGCCATATCAGTAACCTGCTAGACAAGGCCACTATCTGATATCGCGCCCGACGTAGCTCTCTTCACGCCCGACATGATCTCATCCAAAAACTCCCATTTACAATCGCGCCCGGCGCGACTAACCTCGCGTCCGACGTGATTTAGAAATGGTTTCTCCTGATGAATACACGCTCAACGCCAAAAACACGCGCCCGACGCAAATTCAAACAGCAACCTCCACAAACTTTGAAAATTCCAACAAAAACCTGGAAATCATGAGATACAACCACATGCAATCCATGAAATGAAATACATAAGTTCCATACAACTCAAAAACAACCTCAGATTCAACATGCAACTACTCAATGTATCAAAGTCACCAAAAATCCCATTTTTTTCCAAAACCCCGAAAAATGAGCAATTCTCTCAATTTACCCATTGATTCTCAAAATTCATACGTCAATTGAGTTCTTAAACTCACATGCAACCACAAACTACATTCTAGCTTCCCTCACTTGAAGATTGGCCCAGAACAGCTAAAAAGAGGAAGAAGATTTTCCCCCGAAATTCAACCCTCGGACTTCAATCCTCCAAAACAAGTTTCTTAGCCTAAATTTGAAGAAAAGATATAAGAAATTAGTGATCTAGAGAAGAAGAAGAAGAATCAATCAGAGAAATTTGGGAGAGAAAGAGACTCACGAACCAGAGTCTTTTTCTTTAAAACTTCTCTCTAATTTCTTTGAGAATGAGCTTATGAGGCTATGTTCTCAGAGAAAGCCTTATATACTCTTCCCCCTAGCATCCACTAAACCTTGAACCAACTTACTACGTTACAAAAGTTGAGTCAAACACATTTGTATAGAAACTCTTAAAAAATAAGTAGTTTATTATTTGTGAAGAAATAATGAAAAAGGGAGCTTTTGGAAAAACTAAGAGAGTTTAAGTGGAGTTATTTTGTTAGTACACCAATTAATATTTGCATGTATTTTATTTTATTTTGTTGAAACTCATGCTTCTCTAAAAAATCTTGTTAGCTGTTTTCCTCTTGCAATATATATTTTTTTATTTAACTTTTTTCCACTTCTTTTGATTGCTAATTAGTTTTTTTTGTAAAGAAGATAATTTATGTTGTATATAACCTTGTGAAGTGTTTACTATTTAATCGAGTGTTTTGACATATATAATACTTTTTGAATTTTTTTAATGTAATTTAATATTATTGAATTTTGCATAAGTAAATTTTTATTTCTTTAAAAATATTATTGAACAATATATAATGAATTAAATAGTTATTATTTATAATTAAAATTTAAGTTTTCTTAATTTATATTATATATTATTTGCAAATTATCATTAATATAAAGTTTTGTTTCATCAAGTAATTTTTGATATTTTTGAAAAATTAAACCTTCAATATTTGTTTGATTTTTTTTATTTGTTATTAAAATTATTTTACATGATACTTTTTTATTTTATGGATACATTTTTACATTTGATGAGATAACTAATTTTATACAATTGAGGTTTTTTTCTCTTTAAAAAAACCAAATAACTTATAGCTTAAAACAAACTTTTAAGCAAAACAAAAAATGAAATTTAACAAACAGCTTCTAGTCTTTTTTATTTTATTTTATTTTTTGTTTACTTTTAGTGTTACTTAGAAGTTACTTGAAAGTTGAAAGCACTCCATAGATTTTTAGCAAACATTCAAAGTTATAACAGTCAATGAAAAAGATAAAAAATGATAAAGTTTGGATAAAAAAGTAAAAGTAATATTATCTCTGTTCTTATTTATAAGATGCATTATAGAATAATTGTTTGTTCTTTTTTATATAAGATTCAATCCATATTGTCTCGTGTATCAATTATTTTTGGATTAAGATACCCTTAATTAACAAATGTTCTCTTAATTTGGTTGAATACATCTATCTATACCTATTATAAAGAGGATATATTTTAGTAATCACCCTTTTGGTCTCCATTTTTTAGTGGACGATTATACCTCTCGGATATAAAAAAATCTTATATATTTTTTGTTTGTGTGTAATTATTAGGGACATGAAGTGTCTCGACCTCTCTAGTTAATTATAGGCTCTTTAAAGGGTATGCACTTTAATTTTGCCTCTTCATATACTGAGGCTTTGGAAACTATTAGGGGAGTATTCATTAGGAGAGGGGAGTAATATATGAGTAGTTTTGAGAAGGAAAAAAAAAGACAGATTTATTGTTAGGAAAGAGAAGTAATAATGATTTCAATAATTATTTAATGATATGTTAATATGCCTCGGAATAAACCTTGGATTTTTAATTATATTTTAGTGGTTTAAATAATATTACGGTCTTGGAGTTTTCATCATTTTAGATATTGATCTCTATAGGAACCAAAACCATATGTTGACACTATAGGGACCATATCTTCACGGAAAAGTGATCATTAAGGAATAGAAACTACAAGAACAAAATCCCAAATAAGTAAAAAAAAAATAAATAGAGAAGATAACGAAAACCTAAATAAGTAAAAATATATGAATTGATGTTCTTAATAATAGAAAACCCTAAACAAGGATTATCCCCCTCCCCTCACCATAAAAAAAAAAAATGGAAAGACATAATATTTAAAGTTCCATTGATACTACTGTTTTGTTCTGTTTTGATTTGAGTTGGATTGGTCTTGATGCAGGGAGCCACACTTGCGGCCATCGTTCTCACAGCTGATGTCTCGTCTTTACCGTCTTCAACATTTGGTTGTCCCAAAACCAAGCTCAACTCATTAAACGAAGTTGTCTATAACATAGCTATTGTAATTGTAATAATACTTAAAGTTGTTCCTTGGTTCAAAGAACCAGTGCAGCTAAAGTTTTTGTTTTTAGTCCATCTTGACATATTAAGATATTGCTGAACTGGGAAGTGTGACGTACATTCAAAGTTGGGACTGGACACAACCCGTTCAGAAAAGAGCAGGCCCCTCCCCTAAATCTGCATAAGTGCAGTGGAGGTTTAGCTGGAATAGGTACAAATGAAGGATCCCCAGAGGGAAGAAAAGCAAAAAACAAAAAGGAAAAAAGTACAAAAATTATTCTTTGTCTGTAGAGGTCTTATTTGGAATTGTAAACATGCGATCTCTCAGGTTCTAGTGGAATTGTAAAAAGAAAAGGAAAAAGAAAAAAAAAAAAAAGTGGAAAGAAAGGATGGGGAAAAGGAAAATATGTATTTCCCATTACTCAGCTTGAGGTTTTCTTGAGCAAGTATACTTTCTACCTGTTGTTATGAATTATGATCATTCTCTCTTAAAGACTAATTTGATATATGGCACGGACTGCAACTTTTATGGAAATATTTAGTTATGTTCTAACTTTTAAGTTTCAGAATAGTCGTTTCTATGGCATTTGGTAAATGTTATGCGATCATACGGGAGTGTTTATCGAATATATAATAGGATTACTATCGTTTTATGTATCAAGGAAGATGAAACTGTCATGCTATGAGAAAGACATAAAAGTTTAAATTAATAGATTGTTCAAATATTAGGGAGTCTCACTATAACTGTTTTACATTCTTTCTCGTAGCATTATCTTGTATATATTACTGATGTAAGGGGATTTAAATCTTTTAGTTTTGTTTTTTTAATAAAGTGCTCATACGATGTTATCATAAAAAAGAGCAACAACGCAGTATGGGATGAAAACCTTAAATTAAGAAATCCTATGTGGATAATGGTATGATTATTAGTTAGGAGAGTGTAGCAAAAACGAGAGAAGCAGAGAGAATGGGAATGGCAACAATACCCATACGCATCTCTTGTGCTTCACCAACATCAAGATCAATTCTTTCCCCCACCCCACGATTCCTCTCACCATCTTTCACTCCATTTGGCGTTCACGCAAGAAGCACTGGGTCGTTCTCGTTGAGTTCCAAGAACAGCGAAACAGAGTGCCCTGTTCCGCAGGAGCAGCAGCCCATAAACGAATACCACTCCCTCTCCACCTCCTTCCCCTTCTCCTGGGCCGCCGGAGACGCCGTCGAGTACGCCTCCCGCCTCTTCGCCACGGGGGCCTCCTTCGCGCTGCTCGTGGGCCTCCCCGTCGCCTGGGCCCAGGCCGAGGAGCCCGTCAAGAGAGTGCTGTGTGCGGCGTCCAGTGGGCTCTTCGTCGTCACGCTCGCTGTCGTTAGGATGTATCTGGGCTGGGCTTACGTCGGTAACCGACTGCTCAGTGCCACCGTTGAATGTATGTCTTCCCTCCCTCATTTTTTAACACTTTAATCATATCATTTGGTCACACACCATTATATATGATAAGATTTTTGATTTTTATAATAGTTTCTTTAAAAGTTAGATAAAATAACTTTTTGATTAATTAACTATGTAGATACACTTAATGTTCCTAAAAATTAAACTCACTATACTGCTTTCCGCTGCCAACGTGTGTTGCACATTAGATGAATAAGGATGAACTTCTTGAGATTGAGAGTATTTTTCTTTTGTTTCCGACTTCTAGGTTAACACTGTATCCTTCTATGAATCCTCCTACTACGTTATAAAGAAAGTATTAAATATTAAAGTCAATTATTTAATGTCTTTAAAATGTAAAATTTATACAAAGGAAATAAGATAATCAGTTGGAGGATATTGTTGGAAGATTTTTTCAAGAGTATGGTGATGTATAAGAATTATAGGCAATTTGAGTTGTATACATTCGGGAAATAACTTGCAAATCAAGCTATTTATTATTTTCCTTCTTCTCGGAGGTTTTCTTTTTAATGAAAGATTCAACAATTAACAGTGTTAAAATTTGGGAATGGTATGCATAATCATCCTTCTCTTGATTGATATTGCAGATGAGGAGACAGGGTGGTATGATGGCCAGGTATGTTTTTCTTTTTCCCGAATATTTCACCTCATTTTTATAAAATCTTGGTGCAGTGTAATTTGGAGGTTTTAATTTCTCCAAGTCCTAGTGAAGTCCAACATCTCTTAGCTTAGGTCTCCCAATAAATGTAAAATACACTAGTGTATATTAGTGTGAACTGTGAAGTCCACCACAACTATTAAAAAAAAAATATTAAGTCTATTTGGATATAAGGTATAAGTGTTTCAAGAACTTCTTTATTGAAAATATAGAATATTTTTTAATAAAAAAACTCTCAAAAATGTTTCTAAACATATTCAAACAAGTTCAAAGTCATCAATCTTAGCAGATTTTATACAGCACAATGGCTTATGAGCACATGATGTTGCTTAGAAAAATACATGGACGAATTAGTTGATGAAATTGATGGATGTCATTTGGTTTACTTTTGATATTAAGCCTAAATGCCTCTTGACAGATATGGGTGAAGACTGCTGAAGTTTTGGCCCGCGATAGACTACTTGGATCATTTTCTGTAAGCATTCTATTAAACTACTGTCACTTTCGCTGTTGTTCTCATATAGTCCTGTGAACCAACCCATAATGCATTATTGCTTTATTTTGTACCTACTATAATTGTTTTTTAAGATTATGTTGGTAGTGGAGCTAGAATCGCTGTTTTAACTGTAACATCCATGTGACAGTGATTTTGTTAACAAGTTTCAAGAATTATTTGAGTTAAACTGCAGAAAGATGCTTTTGCTGAGTGACTGTTGCTTAAATTTCTGTGAAGCTTTATGATTTACTCTCTTTTCCTTTTTATAAGTGGCATTTAAAAAACTTTTGTTGTCCCTGTGTATAAGAGCTTGTTCGGATATATGTTAAGAAAAGTTTTTGAAAGTTTATCCCAATCTTTTCCTACCCAATCACTATGCTAACCCTAATAGTACATAATATTTCTTAATATTTGGTGTTTAACCGAGCCGAATGACATGTGATCCATGTAATGACAGTTGTTGCCATTTGTCACATTTAGTAATGTATACTTTTTACAGCAACCACACTCTAAGTTTGTCAATCATAAAATCAATTATGTTTTGCTTTATAATAATTTGACTTACCGAGAATCTTTTGCTATGTTTAAGGTAAAGCCTGTACTGAGCAGATTGAAAATTACTTTGGTGAGTCTGGCAACTTCGTTACTTGTATGTGCTGTTATCCTCGTTAACATTGATGGGGACCAAAATCTGACCTCAAAAGAACCTGGAGTTAGAGTTGTACCTGGAGTTTACAATGATGAATCTGCAAGATTATTTGAACCAGATGCCTTTTGTGGTGAACCTGATCTTCAATAATACATGATCACTCATACTAAAGCATTATCTAATCAACGTTGGACTCTCCATGCTCCAAATATTCAGTATCAAAGTCTATATTACCTGTACATATCTTATATTTCCTTTTACACACCATATGTTTTACTGTAATTTTGAAAATAAAATGAACATGCGTACATTCAGTTTCTTGAGTAATCACTTATTTCCTTCCTTTCTTGAGTAATCATTCTCAGTTTACAACGTTAAGTTTTTTTTTTTTTAAAGGAAAACTACCACATGTATCACTGTAATCAATTAATGTGACTGGTAAGTTTAACTTAACAACTTTCAAATATTTGAGAGAAAAAAATTCACAATAGAGAAAGCCCTGATCAAAGAAAAAAAAATGTATCTAATTGGAATGAAATTTTGGAAAAATACATTAGAGTGTGAAAGAAAAAGGGTAGCACAAGAAATTCAAGTTTCCTTCAGCATCCTACTCTCCTAGGTATTGGCAGCCATGTTATATTTATTTATATAATTATTCTCTATTTTTTATTATTATTATTATGGATTAACATTAATTAATTAAATTATATTTATATATTAATATCAATTATATTGCATACTATTGTCAATTTATGGATAATGCTTATTGGGCTTTTGATAAATAGTCTGTGATGGGTTGGACTATTCGGTAGCCCGTTGAGAGGTCCCTGGTCTCTACTGGTAAGGATAAAGAACTTGTTCCGGCCAAAGGGTGCACTAGGGTTTTTTCCTAGGTCAAGCCTCAAAGCCAGAACATTCAAAGTGTAATCTGTCGTCTTAACTCTAGGGTTTTAGGTTTTATATTTTCTTGTTTGCGGGCCTCATGGGCCCCGAGAATGAGGGGATTTCCTTAACCGTTTTCATAGAGAACATTTGATTATTAGAAGATTTCTATCCTTAATTCTCGGATCAACGTGAAAAGTGAGGCTTGCTCGGATACTGGCCGAGTCCATACTGGCCGATACCAACCAGGCCGAGTCCATCCTAGCCGATACCAACCAGGCCGAGTCCATCCACCGACTAGGCCGAGTTCATCCTGGCCGATACCAACCAGGCCGAGTCCATCCACCGACTAGGCCGAGTCCATACTGGTCGATACCAACCAGGCCGAGTCCATCCTGGCCGATACCAACCAGGTCGAGTCCATCCACCAACCAGGCCGAGTTCACCAGCGTGACCGATATAGGATCGGGCTTTTACCGAGATCACCATCGTTGGGGGGGGGTATCAGGTTAAATTCTGATTGCTCCTACGCATGGGCCAGAACCAGATCGGCCGTATTCTGACTCCTCCCTTGACCGTATCGGAAACATACCGAGACGGTACACTTGCCTTCTAGCCCTGAGCATTATAGGCGAAAGGGCTTGGCTAGTCGGTTGTTTTTCGATGCCTCCGTTGAACTTATCGGAACATACCGAGACGGTACACTTGCCTTCCAGCCCTGAGCATTATAGGCGAAAGGGCTTGGCTAGTCGGTTGTTTTTCGATGCCTCCGTTGAACGTATCGGAACATACCGAGACGGTACACTTGCCTTCCAGCCCTGAGCATTATAGGCGAAAGGGCTTGGCTAGTCGGCTATTTTTCGACTCCTCCCTTGATCATATCGTGAATGGCGAGTTGGTGGATCCTCCCGAGGATGATTGAGCTTTTACTTTAGAATGTTGCGTTTTTCTTTATGTCTTCGTGTTTTTGCTAATTGTTGTCAAGAACTATTATGATCTTCTTTTTCGAGTCCTATATGAACTTTGCGCGTTGCTCTTGATATTAGTTGAACGACTTTATGTGTGTGTGGAGTAATTGCCGAGATGTTGATTATTGTAAAATCATGATGAAAATTCTAAGTTAAAATTTTTTCCAAGTAATCATCCAAATGCCGACTCAAATTTTAAGTGTAAAATTTCCCAAGTAAAATGAAATTTTTGACTAGCGAATCGTCCAAGTATCGATTCAGGTTTTTAATGGAAAATTTTCCAAGTTAAAATGAAATTTGGGCAAAACCAGTCTCCCAAATTCCGACTGGTATAACGAGTGGAAAATTTTCTAAGTTAAAATGAAATTTGGCAAAACCAGTCTCCCAAATTCCGACTGGTATAATGAGTGGAAAATTTTATAAGTTAAAATGAAATTTGGCAAAACCAGTCTCCCAAATTTCGACTGGTATAACGAGTGGAAAATTTTCTAAGTTAAAATGAAATTTTGACAAAACCAGTCTCCTAAATTCCGACTGGTATAACGAGTGGAAAATTTTCTAAGTTAAAATGAAATTTGGCAAAACCAGTCTCCCAAATTTTGACTGGTATAACGAGTGGAAAATTTTCTAAGTTAAAATGAAATTTTGACAAAACCAGTCTCCCAAATTCTGACTTGTGTAACGAGTGGAAAATTTTCTAAGTTAAAATGAAATTTTGACAAAACCAGTCTCCCAAATTCTGACTTGTGTAACGAGTGGAAAATTTTCTAAGTTAAAATGAAATTTTGACAAAACTAGTCTCCCAAATTCCGACTGGTATAACGAGTGGAAAATTTTCTAAGTTAAAATGAAATTTTGGCAAAATCAGTCTCCCAAATTCCGACTTGTGTAACGAGTGGAAAATTTTCTAAGTTAAAATGAAATTTTGAAAAGCCAATCTCCCGAATTCTGACTCGTATAACGAGTGGAAAATTTTCTAAGTTAAAATGAAATTTTGGCAAAACTAGTCTCCCAAATTCTGACTGGTATAACGAGTGGAAAATTTTCTAAGTTAAAATGAAATTTGGCAAAACCAGTCTCCCAAATTCCGACTAGTATAACGAGTGGAAAATTTTCTAAGTTAAAATGAAATTTTGAAAAGCCAATCTCCCAAATTCCGACTCGTATAACGAGTGGCAAATTTTCCAAGTTAAAATGAAATTTTGGCAAAACCAGTCTCCCAAATTTCAACTGGTATAACGGTGAGAAAATTAAGCTGTGATTGCGAAAGCTATGACTCAGAGATGTAAATGCAATATTTTGTTAAAATCAATAACCAAGATAGGAGATAAAGGAGATTAACCCAGCTTGAAAATCAATCATATGCATAAGTCCTTCAAAAACCTGACTCACCTTAAGGAGAGAATGACCAGGTTAAAGATTCCCTTTCGAATACTGAGAGTTGTTCGGTACCGATTTCTAGAGTTTGATGGGGGTGAGCCAACCTTTTTGATTTATACTCGTCCAATCAGATTTTTACCGATCAATCACGAGTTTGGTCTTCGAGTTATTTATACTCGCCGAGTCGGAATGTTACCGATCTATCACGAGTTTGGTCTTCGAGTTATTTATACTCGCCCAGTCGGATAGGAACCGATCAATCACGAGTTTTGGTCTTCGAGTTATTTATACTCGCCCAGTCGGAAAGGAACCGATCAATCACGAGTTTTGGTCTTCGAGTTATTTATACTCGCCGAGTCGGAATGTTACCGATCAATCACGAGTTTGGTCTTCGAGTTATTTATACTCGCCCAGTTGGATAGGAACCGATCAATCACGAGTTTTGGTCTTTGAGTTATTTATACTCGCCCAGTCGGAATGGAACCGATCAATCACGAGTTTTGGTTTTCGAGTTATTTATACTCGCCCAGTCGGAATGGAACCGATCAATCACGAGTTTTGGTCTTCGAGTTATTTATACTCGCCCAGTCGGAACGGAACCGATCAATCACGAGTTTTGGTCTTCGAGTTATTTATACTCGCCCAGTCGGAATGGGACCGATCAATCACGAGTTTTGGTCTTCGAGTTATTTATACTCGCCCAGTCGGATTGGAACCAATCAATCACGAGTTTTGGTCTTCGAGTTATTTATACTCGCCCGGTCGGAATGGAACCGATCAATCACGAGTTTTGGTCTTCGAGTTATTTATATTCGCCTAGTTGAATTTTTACCGATCAATCACGAGTTTTCCTGCGAGTCAATCAATTTGAAAATAATGATTTTTATTATTTGATGGTACCTCATTAAAAACCTTTTTAGCATAAAACCATCGCAGCGGACTCCCATGTTTCCTCCATAAATTAACATTTGAGCACGAAAGTCCGTTAGATGTTGACTAGGATCCTGTTTCCCGTCAAACGGTTCCACCTGAGGTATCCTATGATCTCTTAGGATGGCCTCAGATTCAATCGCCTCTGAAAATGGTCTAAAGTCCCTCAGAACTTCCTTCATACTATCTTCTTTTGCTGTCCTCATATTAGCCGCTATCATGGCCTGCATCTCGTCGGCTCGTCGTCTGATCTCCTCGTTTTCTCGCTGAATGGCCTCCTCTCTCTCTGGATCGTGCTCTTCTGTCAAGCCATTGATCAATGCCATCATCTCCTCCATGGTAGGGTGTTGTGGGTCGTGGTTGGATGTGCCGCCTCTCGCCATAGTAGAGTGTAGGTTTTTTGTATTTCTTGGGGCGTAGGAAAAGTTTTACCGTAGCCCCACGGTGGGCGCCAAAATGTTCCGGCCAAAGGGTGCACTAGGGTTTTTTCCTAGGTCAAGCCTTAAAGCCAGAGCATTCAAAGTGTAATCTGTCGTCTTAACTCTAGGGTTTTAGGTTTTATATTTTCTTGTTTGCGGGCCTCATGGGCCCCGAGAATGAGGGGATTTCCTTAACCGTTTTCATAGAGAACATTTGATTATTAGAAGTAAGATTTCTATCCTTAATTCTCGGATCAACGTGAAAAGTGAGGCTTGCTCGGATACTGGCCGAGTCCATACTGGTCGATACTAACCAGGCCGAGTCCATCCTAGCCGATACCAACCAGGCCGAGTCCATCCACCGACTAGGCTGAGTTCATCCTGGCCGATACCAACCAGGCCGAGTCCATCCATCGACTAGGCCGAGTTCATCCTGGCCGATACCAACCAGGCCGAGTCCATCCACCGACTAGGCCGAGTCCATACTGGTCGATACCAACCAGGCCGAGTCCATCCTGGCCGATACCAACCAGGCCGAGTCCATCCACCAACCAGGCCGAGTTCACCAGCGTGACTGATATAGGATCGGGCTTTTACCGAGATCACCATCGTTGGGGGGGGTATCAGGTTAAATTCTGATTGCTCCTACGCATGGGCCAGAACCAGGTCGGTCGTATTCTGACTCCTCCCTTGACCGTATCGGAAACATACCGAGACGGTACACTTGCCTTCCAGCCCTGAGCATTATAGGCGAAAGGGCTTGGCTAGTCGGTTGTTTTCCGATGCCTCCGTTGAACGTATCGGAACATACCGAGACGGTACAGAACTGATATCCCATTAGTCAGTTCATAAGAAGAAAAAACATTTTGTCTTCTATTTTTTACCTCCTATCAGGAAGAGAATAGTCTTCTCTCACGTTGCTCAATATCGATAAGAATGGATCCCTCGTTGATTCCGGGTACGCAATTCTTTCTAAATCCTACTCGTACATACTATAATATTGTATCTTATGTTATTCATTGTTTGATGATAACTATAATTTTTTAACAATTGGTATTAGAGCTATTAAGATACAGATTATGGTTGTTTTTGGTTATAAAATTTGTATCCAATGAATCCTATAATTATATTGATAAAACTATTATAAATAAAAAAAATTAGGGATTTTCATTGTAGAATATTCGTCATTCTCTATAGCAGATTTCAATGACATTGTTTCACTTGAATTCGTATTCATGATATAATTCAACAAGTTTATTAGGTATATTTTATTGATGAATGGAGTGTGCTTCTGTTCTCGATTTTTTTTTCTCTTCGCCCTTTCAACTTCTAATTAGGTTTTATTTTTTTGGTATTTGAGGTTAAAACTGTTGTATAAGTTATTTGATTAATATTAAATACATAATAAATTTTTATAAATGTATTGTTTATGACTAATTCGTTTGCGCATCATAATTAGTGAATAAATATTTCCATGATGAGCGTTTTCATTGCAGCCGTGTTAGTTACAATTTTTTTTGTGTATTGCCTTTATGTTATATTTATTTATTTATTGTAATTGTAAATTGTAATTATTTTGAAAAAAAATGATTGTGGATTATGAGGCATTGTGAGTGGGACTACGCGGTTTGCTGGGCTCATGAAAGTCCCCGGGCCATGGATGCAAAGATGCAGGCTCGGTCACGAGTATTTACGAGCTGGGACTTGTTTATATATATTAATATTATACTTTCAGAATTTGGGTATGAAATTTTAGATGACAAGCTAGTATATTGTACTCTCTTTGATAGCATGTTTATACTCTAATTAATTTTTTTTAACTTGTATTAATAGTTATTTATTTTGTACTTATTTCATATGTTGTTCATGCATAATATAATTTTATTATATTTTTTAAGCATGAGTAATATAATTTTATATGATTGTGAGCTCACCTATCGTGGCTATAGTTATATAAAATTTGGGTGAATGAAATAATTTAATTATATCTCTAATTAATTTTATATTACATTAATGATAATTATGCCCCATCGGTATTTTGTTGTTAATGTATTTTGGTGTTATGATACAATGCATTTTTAATTTTTTTCTTATGTCAATTATTTATCAAGTACCCTATCGGTATTAGATTTTTTTTTGAATTATGCGTTGTATTTTGTATTCTTATTTGTTATGGTTCAGGACCCTTAGGCAGGATCATAATGAATGAGAAATTTTATATTATAGGCAGCTTTAGCTGTGTATTCAGAAACATTTATTTTTTTTTTAATTGCAT
The DNA here is from genome assembly GCF_000230855.2 of Cajanus cajan. NCBI lineage: Eukaryota > Viridiplantae > Streptophyta > Magnoliopsida > Fabales > Fabaceae > Cajanus > Cajanus cajan. Next base: position 49,154,112 of record NC_138525.1, read on the forward strand.
AATGATTGTGCATATTAAATGTTTCTTTGTTGTTTTGATACCATCTTCTTTGCCTATGCAATTGACTTCGGTCAAAACTTTGAATGGGACAAATTTTGAGGACTGGAAAGAATCTCTGGATTTATATTTGGCAATTACTAATATGGACTTTTCTTTGAGAGAGGAAGAGCCTCCAGCTCTTACTCCTGAGTCCACCATTGCCGAGAAGGCTTCTCGTGAGAAATGGGAACACTCAAATAGAGTGTGTCTGATAGTGATGAAATACACTATGCAGAAGTCTATTCGACAAAGCATTCCAGAAAATGATACGGCTAAGGATTTTCTAAGGTCAGTTGGTGAGAAATTTAAGACTTTTGACAAAGCTCAAAAGGGTCAGTATTTGTCTCTTCTTGAGAAGAGCAAATATGATGGTGTCAGTGGTGTTCGTGAGCATATGATGAAGCTTGTACACTACTATAACAAGCTCAGGTCTCTAAAGGTGGAGCTTGGTGAGAGTTATTTGATTTGGCAGGTTTTAGAATCTCTTCCCTCTCAGTTTGATGTGTTAAAGACTTCTTACAACACTCAAAAAGAGGAGTGGACAATTGATGAGATGATTGCCATTGTTTCCCAAGAGGAAGCATCAATTAAAAAGACCAAGTCTCATAGTGTGCAATTTATCGCTTCTACTTCTGGCACTAAACATATGAAGAAAGGTTTCAAAGGCAAGTCTCATTTTGAAAAGGCGAATACAAGGAAAGCACCAATGCATTTGGAGCCTAAGAAGAAGCGTTTCAAGGGGAATTGTGCCTATTGCAGGAAATTTGGGCACAAGATAGATGACTGTTATCTTCTTAAGAAGAAGAATACTGATAAAGAAGGTATACTCCTATTTGCTCTAGCTTGTTTTAAATCTAATGTGGTTGATGTTCCTCCAAATTCTTGGTGGTTAGACTCGGGTGCCACTATTCATGTTGTGAATTCTTTACAAGGGGTTCACAAGCCTGAGAAAACCAAGTGATGTTGAGTCCAAAGTTATCATGGGAGATGGAGCTAGAGCATCTGTTGAAGATATAGGAGTAGTGTCTTTATGTTTACCTTCTGGACATGTTTTGTTATTAAAAGATGTTGTTTATGTACCTTCCATGAGAAGGAATTTGATTTCAGTTTCAGCTTTAGACAAATGTGGCTACACTTTTGAATTTGGTAATGGTAAACTTGCTGTTTGTTTCAATTCCATTACTGTTGGTTCAGGAGTTTTATGTGATGGGCTTTACATGTTGAATCTAAATGACATGTCTGTTAATTCTATTGTTGGGCATAAGCGTAGTAGAGTTGATGAAAATTCCTCTATGTTGTGGCATAGACGTTTGGGGCATATTTCTAGACCTCGGATTGAGAGGTTGATTAAAGAGGGTATTCTTCATAATCTAGATTTTTCTGATTTTGACACTTGTGTTGATTGCATTAAGGGCAAGCTTACTGCAAAAGTCAGAAATAAAGGTGCAAATAGGTGTGATGATGTGTTGCAGCTTATCCATACTGATATGTGTGGACCTATTACACCCATTGCCATGGGTGGATATAGGTATTTTATCACTTTCATAGATGATTATTCTAGATTTGGATGGATAGATCTTCTTCAGGAAAAGTCAAGTTCTTTGGATGCCTTTAAGTCTTTCAAAGTTGCTATCGAGTTGAAAACAGGAAAGAAGATCAAGTGTGTGAGGTCTGACTGAGGTGGAGAGTACTATGGCAGGTATGGTGAGACTGGTAGAAATCCTGGACCTTTTGCTAGATTTCTTGATGAATGTGGGATTGAAGCTCAGTATACTATGCCCGGTACTCCACAACAGAATGGAGTTGCAGAAAGAAGGAATCGCACGCTTTTAGAAATGGTGAGATGTATGTTGAGCCATTCCTCTTTACCAGATTTCCTTTGGGGAGATGCCTTAAGGACTGCTGTGTACATTCTTAATCAAGTACCTAGTAAATCTGTTCTAAAGACTCCCTATGAGCTTATATCTGGGAAGAAGCCAAGTTTGAGACATTTTCATGTGTGGGGTTGTAAGGCAGAGGTGAGACCTTATAATCCTCAAATTAAAAAGCTTGATCCTAAGACTATCAGCGGTTTTTTTTATTGGTTATTGTGTGGGTTCTCGTGGTAGTAGATTTTATTGTCCTTCTCACTCTATGCGAGTTATTGAATCTGATCGTGCAATATTCTTTGAGGATGATTTGGACAATGGAAGCATTACACCACGACCAGTCACTCTTAGAGAAGATCGTGTTCTGGTTCCTGTACCTCCTATTTCATTTCCTATAGATAATGTGATTCCTGTTGTTCATGATGGAAATGAAGTTATTCCAAATAATGTTGATGTCACAATACCTGTAGTAGATGAACAAGTACATGATGATGTTATTGAAGAGATCCCTTTGAGGAGATCTCAAAGAGTACGTAGGTCTTCTATACCTGATGATTATTTAGTTTATCTTCAAGAGCATGAATTTGATCTTAGTAATGTTGATGATCCTACCACTTTTAGAGAGGCTATCTCTAGTTCTTTTGCTTCTGATTGGTTGAATGCTATGCATGATGAGTTAGCTTCTATGGCCCATAATGATGTTTGGGATCTTGTGGATTTACCAGTTGGTTGTAAGCCAGTTGGGTGCAAATGAGTCTTCAAAACTAAGCGTAGTCCAGATGGTAAAGTTGAGAGGTATAAAGCCAGACTTGTAGCAAAAGGCTATAGTCAGAGAGAAGGTATTGATTATAAGGAGACTTTCTCACCGGTCTCTACTAAGGATGCTTTTCGTGTTGTTATGGCTTTAGTAGCTCATTTTGATTTGGAGCTTCACCAGATGGATGTCAAAACGGCTTTTCTGAATGGAGATTTATTTGAGGAAGTCTATATGATTCAACCTGATGGCTTTGTTGAAAAAGGCAAGGAGCATTTGGTTTGTAGGTTGAAGAAGTCTATTTATGGGCTGAGACAAGCTTCTAGACAGTGGTATTTAAAATTTGATCAGGTGGTCACTTCTTTTGGCTTTAAGGAAAATGCCTCAGATCAGTGCATTTACTTGAAGACTAGTGGGAGCCATTTCATCATTCTTGTCTTATATGTTGATGATATTCTTCTTGCTAGTAGTAGTGTTGAACTTTTGACTGAGACAAAATTTATGTTAAATAGCCACTTTGATATGAAGGACCTTGGTGATGCCTCTGTTGTTATAGACATTCAAATTTTCCGTGATAGGTTACATGGCATGCTTGGGTTGTCTCAAAGAGGGTATATTGATAAAATCCTCAAACGGTTCAACATGCATTCTTGCTCCCCATGTGCTGCACCTGTTCAAAAAGGTGACAAACTCTCTAAATCTCAATGTCCTCAAAATGATAATGATATAGTTGAAATGGAAAAGGTCCCATATGCTTCCGATGTTGGTAGTTTGATGTATGCTCAAGTTTGTACTCGTCCCGATATTGCTTTTGTTGTTAATGCTTTAGGGAGATACTTGAGTGACCCGGGTTTGGGTCATTGGAAAGCCGTTAAAAAGGTCTTTAGATATTTGCAGGGAATTAAGGATCATATGTTGACCTATAAGAAGTCTGATCAACTTCAGGTCATTGGTTATTCTGATTCTGATTTTGCTGGTTGCCCTAACGATCGAAAATCTACTTCTGGCTTTGTTTTTATGATGGTAGGAGGAGCTATTTCTTGGAAGAGTGTTAAACAGACTCTTACAGCTGCTTCTACCATGGAAGCAGAGTATGTCGCTTGTTATGAGGCTACTTGTCAAGCTGTGTGGCTTAAAAATTTGATTTCTGGCTTTCATATTGTTGAAAGTATTTCTAGGCCACTTGTGATATATTGCGACAATACTACTGCTGTGCATTTCTCTCAAAATAATAGAAGTTCTACTCGCTCAAAGCATTTTGATATAAAATTTCTATTTGTTAGAGAGAAAGTTTTGGATTTTCAGACTCGAATTGAGCATATTGCTACAGAAAATATGTTAGCAGATCCAATGACTAAAGGCTTAGCTATTGGAATTTTTCAAAATCATGTAACTCATATGGGTGTGGTTAAGTTTTTTTGATGTATTGGATTAGTGGGAGTCTGAAATTTACACTTTTATTATTATGGTTTTCATGAGATGCAAATTTATCAATGACGGCATTTTCATTACATCTCTTTTAGCATATAAAATTGCTTGGACCATTTTTTTGGGATCACGTATTTATTATGTTTTTTTTATTATCCATTATTTATGAAATATACGCATAAGGTATGTATCCCTATCGGAAACTACCTTTGTGATTCATGTTTATATTTCTTATATTGTTAATTGATATATGTGTTTGTGTAGTAATTGGTATATTTAATTTATTGATTAATGTTATCCAAGTGGGAGAATGTTATATTTATTTATATAATTATTCTCTATTTTTATTATTATTATTATGGATTAACATTAATTAATTAAATTATATTTATATATTAATATCAATTATATTGCATACTATTGTCAATTTATGGATAATGCTTATTGGGCTTTTGATAAATAGTCTGTGATGGGTTGGACTATTCGGTAGCCCGTTGAGAAGTCCCTGGTCTCTAGTGGTAAGGATAAAGAACTGATATCCCATTAGTCAGTTCATAAGAAGAAAAAACATTTTGTCTTCTATTTTTTACCTCCTATCAGGAAGAGAACAGTCTTCTCTCACGTTGCTCAATATCGATAAGAATGGATCTCTCGTTGATTCCGGGTACGCAATTCTTTCTAAATCCTACTCGTACATACTATAATATTGTATCTTATGTTATTCATTGTTTGATGATGACTATAATTTTTTAACAAGCCATTCAGCCCCTTCAAAGCTGCCCGAGAAAGTTAGAACATGAGAAAATGGCAGCATGCTCCATGCCTATAATAAACTAAAAGAGGAAAAATATTGAAATTTTCTACATTTGGTATATATTTTTTAAAATTAATTCTATATTCTCATACTTCTCTTATACTTTCTTTTACATCTCATTTCTTTTTTCATCACATATCTCAATTGCATTTTTTTTATATAGATCACATGGATCTTTCATTGTAGATAATTTTGTTTGAGTCAAGAAGGATTATGACAATAAAATTTTCTAAGTATTTAATACAATTGTATATTTAAGATTCAAATTTGTATATTTCATTCACATCTCTATCTTATTTAATAGGTTACTAAAAATAATTTAACTCTTTTTAGTGTTGTGGAATATATACGTGTTTCATGTTCGTTTAAGTAGAAGAAACTAAAATGTATATAAATTGGGATTTGAGAGTACTCCAATCTTTAGTTTAGACTTTTTGATTAGTCCAATTTTTTTTAGATCACATGAAACCTCAAATTTAAACACTAACTAATTCAACAACATTCTTTTATTGGATTTGCACTTCAGGCATCAGATATCTATTCAACTAAAAAATTAAAAAGAATCAAGTCTTTAAAACCTGAGAAACACAATCTCAAACGATCACAATTGGATAATTTAACTAAATATTCACTTTTGCATGTAAAGAGATTAATTACTTGTAAGATTGATTTAATTATGTCATGAAATACTGAACAATTTACTGCTTCCTGATCAACCATATGTGCAAATTTTTTATTCAAATGAAATATCGAGATAAAAGTAATAATAATAATAATAATTAAACAAGAATATATGAACTTTTAGATTGTGGTGGGATCAATATTAAATATGAATTATTAAAAATTGGGGTGGAGCAGAGGGTATTAAGGAGACATATATCTCTCGTTCCACACCATCTCCACCAAATTACATAATTTTGTTTTTTTAATTAAGAAATTTTACTAAAAAATGACAATAATTTTATTTTAATTTTTTTAATCATTATACAATTTAAAAAAAATAATTTAATTTTATCCAATATTGTTTAATAGTTTTTATTGTTAAAATTTTAATAATAGAAATTGACCGATATATATATATATAGAAGAATATATTTAATTTTTTTTTGTGTTACACTTATGTTTAATTGATTGATATAAAGGTATTTTTTAAAACAATCTTGTTTGAGTTAGTAGAATCATTATATACAACAAATTTTTTTTTTCTTCAAATATTTAAAGTAGTTAAATACTCAAGATTTAAATTCAAAAATACTGATTAAATTAGAATAATTTCTTATTAATTGATCTATATGCTCTTATCAGTATAATTTATAAATTTTATTTTTTATTTTTTTATTTAAAAATATTTCATTTTAATATTTATACATATTATCTTGTTATATGGATTAAAAGATAAAATTTATGAAATTATAAATTAAAAAGAAAAAAATTATATGTATAAAAATTAAAAATATTTATCCAAAAAAAATGTTTTGATTCAATAAATTTTATAATATATGTATATGTGTCTTTATATACATGTACATCCATGAGTCTACTTGTGTGTGTCCATGTATAGTAATTATTTATAATTGAAAAAAAAGTGATAAATGAAAAAGGAAAGGAAACATTATAGGGTGGGTAGATGTGCATATGCCACACTTCCACCCGTATTGCATAGAAATAGCCAGCAAAGACTATTTTATACACGTGTCAACCTCATACGTGATGTAACTTCAACAAATTTATAACAAAATAAAATCCTATCAATATTGTAGGTATTTTTAGCTAAAATTTATATTTCATTTCAATAATTATCATTAAAAATTGCTAATATAGTATAATTTTTTTTTATAATAACACAGTATTTAACTAAAGAAAAACAGAGGAAAAGAGTTTTAATAATTTTTTCTTATTTAATCTGATGCTTGAAAAAAGGAGAGTGAAATGGATAAAAAAAAATTTCATCTAAATTTAATTCAACTTCAATACTAGAAAAAAATTAACTTTAAAATATTTTTTTACCTTTATTTCAATTACAAAAAAAAATTAAATTATGATAATACATGATTTAGTGTAAAATTAAAGTCAATTACTTATTTCTTTTAAGATTTTCAATGAAATTATGACATTTTATCTCTCATATTTCTAATTAATAAGATGGAAAAGACTTAACAAATTGTATCATTTATGTAGAATTATATTTTTGATGTAATGTCTAAAAATCTTTATCTATATTTTTAAATTCAAAATTATAAATGTATAAAGATGAATTAGTTTTTAAAAATTTTCTCCTTCACTTTGTAAATCAAACAGAAATAAAGTTATGTTTCCCTTCTTTCTAACCAAACCAAAATGATAAATCATTCCCTCTCATCTACTCTTTTAATATTTAGAGATCCCAAGTGATAATGTCAAAATCTGAAAATAAAATTTTATACATATTACTTTAATTCTATATCACAAGAGTGTGAATCACTTGAGATTGAAACATATATTTTCTATTGAATATGATTTTAAATTAATATTTTATACACAATACATTGATCAAGTAGTTTAGAAATATAATTCAATTATCCATTCTTTTTATAAATTTTTACTAAAATCAAATTATCCATTCTTTTATAAATTTTTAGAACACTCTGCAGTTAAGTATGTAACTGTCTCATCTATGAGGCACCGAAATGACCGATTATTGAAAGAATAAAAATAATAAAAAAATTGAAATCAGCTTCCACTTTTCCTCTTCTTACTGTGTCTGCTCTTCTTTATCTTCAGATCATCATGGCTGATGGTGGTAAGAAATCCTCATATTATGAGTTTGAAAACAAAAGAAAACAAGTGAAAAAATCACTGTAATTAAACTTTTTAGTATTATATTTAACGACAAAAAGAAGTGTTTCATGGATACACCGCATAGAATTTTTAATATTTTTATATATAAATGAAAAAAAATTTATTACAAAGAGTGGCGTTTATTGGTTGCGACTTTACTTTGAAAAGAGAAATTCAACGAACAAGTTACAACTACACATAGACATAGTAGGGACCCACCATGAAAGATAAAATGAAAAATGGGGAAGGGTGCATGCATCTTTCCCGTTTCCCATCTCTTGCTTCTGTTTCAAAACAACCAGAGATTTCTCCGAATGAAACAGACAATAATTAAATCAATTAAAAATAAATTCATGTCATTAAATTATATTTCTAGAAAGAGAAGAAGATATTGTGGGCTTTGTGAAGCAATATTATGATTTTTATTTTTCCTAAGTGCTTTCTTCCCAAAATAAATCACACCACACTGCAATGACTCCCAACAACTTCTCTTCATTTCTTCATCAAAGTGTCCTGTGCCTTTATATGTTCTGTGCCAATTTATTGCGTCTTTTCTTCTTCAGGTAATGACCCATGATACTCCTCAATTATATCTAGACATTGATACGTCTTGATTTTTCTGACATGTTATTCAAATCGAAGAACTGTGTTGTAAATGTTTGTGTGTGTGTGTGTTTTTTTTTTTCTTCCTCCAATGTGGGTATTCATGTCTATATAATGGGGACATTAGAATACTAGTCCTTCAACTAAAAAAGTCTTTTTTTTTTTTTTCTTTTCTGTTTTCGTTCATCTTTTTGCTGAAGTTATGTTTGGGGGCTAGAGTTATGCATGTTAAAAGATTCCGCGAACAAGTAGTGTGTAATTAATTGTATATTTTTTCCATGGTCTTTTCTGTTTGTGTTGAAATTGACTTTCTGATTGAATTTGTGATTTTACATACATTAGACACAGTTGTTTTATGTTTTGCATTTCCATATTTGGTGGGAGGGGGCATCCAGTCTTTCCAAATTTTTGTGTGGTGTCGTGCTGTTCTTAAGAGGCTAATTTTTCAGCATTTAGTAGAGTTCTTCACAAATTAAATAACTCCCAACATTGTTTATTGTAACATACTAGCATCTTTTCATCTAAAAGCAATTGACAATGTGGTGATATCTTATAATGTTGTAATTATATCTTATTGTAGACCGTGAGTAGACAAATGAGTAGATAAATAGGTTGGTGAAATGGATGGAGTTGAAGTGGTTGAAACTACATCAACCACTGTGAGTTGTATGATGAGGCGGCATAAATAATGTGGTACTCTTAGGGAGTCCCATGTGTTTGTGGCAAAGTAGCCAAAATTTCTTCATTGTTTTCCTTTTGAATTCTGACTATTGTGATTGTTTGGAGAAGGGAGGGGGTTAGCATGTGATGTGAGATGTAGACAGTTTCAAAACTTTCTCAGTCAGAATTTTTTAATTTTCAATGTTACATTATTTTTTGGTGAATTATAAAGGAGAAAATGAACTAAACACCTTTTTGAAAAGAGTTCCGATAGATTTCAATGTCACATTTGATTGTTAGATTTGATACCTTAAACATTTGGATTGTGCAAGGATAGATTTGATTGATGTTTGTGCTATGAGCTTATTATATCTGATGTTGCCTTATTTCATATGCTACAGGTCCTAAAACATATTTGTGATTTACTTTGAGATTTGTTCAGTAATTAGTCATACACCTAATTCTAAATTAGGTATTTCTGTCATCGTTGAATTAATTTTATCAAATGGATGAAGGAATCAGTGTCTCACTTGATCTTTTCACTGTGTAAAGTTGGGATGTCTGGTGGAGTAGTTTGATACTGTGATGCATTTTTATAGAAATTTAAATAAAATTGTATGCTGTATTGTAGAATTTTACTATGGAGTTGAAGGAAAGTAATGACATCGAGCATTCATCTTTCACGCCACAAATACAGCATGACCTTTGGCCTCTAGATCCAGTTGATCCAAATACGGCAAAGTTTCCATGTTGTTTGGTTTGGAATCCACTTCCCGTGGTCTCATGGTTGGCTCCCTTCATCGGTCATGTTGGCATTTGTAGGGAAGATGGAGTTGTTTTGGATTTTTCAGGATCATATACTGTGAATGTTGATGATTTTGCATTTGGTTCAGTGGCAAAATACGTGCAACTTGATCGTAAACAGGTACTGTTTCTCAAATTTATTTTCTCAATCTTTGGTTGCCTTCTTTCTGTTCATATTGTTCTCTTTTGTGCAAGCATAGAAAGTCATGAATACTTTCATCCTTTACAAATTTGAAAAATAGTTTTATGCCCAAATTAATTTATTTTTTTTTGCTCGTTCTAGAACTTTGGGAGACTATAAAACTTTTATGGCCGATGTAATTATGTTTAAAACTATTAGGTCAAACATTGATGTATTAGGAAAACAAGAGCATGCAAAATGGATTGCATTTGCAGCTAGATGGCTCTCTGAAGTCCAAACCTACAAGAAGTATTGCATTTGAATCTTTAGAGGTTTTACCTTGAGATATATAAATCCTTTCGTCTTAAAATAAGAAATTCCTTATTTTTTACTCTTCCATATATCTAATTGACTCTGAGTTTTTGTTATTTTATCCTTTTCCCCTCTCTTATATGGCATCACAGTCTCACTTATATTGGAAATTGTCATTTCTAAGTAGATAGATATCTTAAGATACTAATTCAAATCAGCACATTAAGTTTGCAATTGATTTTTGCACAGCCCAGTTAAGTTATATGATACTTCCCATTGTTTGTAATTCCAGCTGCTAGAATTTAGATAATGGGGGCATGCATGCTAAATTTGAATAACGCTGATTTTTATTGTGATGTGATCCTATATAAGACCATTGTTTAATATGGTGATTCTACACTGATTTTGGAAAAGTAATTCAGTGTTTTAGTTATAAATATATTGACATATTTATTTATAGAATAATCTAGTTGCTAAGCTCTCCCCTTTCCTCTATCCCTTAAAATTTTGTTTGGTGTCAATTTTAGTTGTTTAAAAGAGTAAACTCTTATTTGACATTCTGTGTAACTTGAAATGTTGCAGTGTTGTTTACCTCCTAACCCATCTGCACATACATGCAAGCAAGGTTACCGCCATTCTGAGTATGGTACTGCAATCACATGGGATGACGCAATACAGTCAAGTGTGCGTGAATATGAGAGCAAAACCCACAACACTTTCACTTGCAACTGTCACTCATTTGTTGCTAATTGTCTGAATCGGATGAGTTATGGTGGATCAATGAAGTGGAACATGGTTAATGTAGGAGCTATGTTACTATTCAAGGGGCATTGGGTTGGCATCAGGGCAATTATAAGGGCTTTTCTGCCTTTTGTTGTGGTTTCTTGCTTTGGTGTATTCGCTGTTGGGTGGCCCTTCTTACTTGGGCTATTATCTTTTTCTCTACTCTTACTGTTGTGGTTTCTATTGGGAACTTACTTTTTAAAAAACATGCTTGAGTGCTAGATAGTCTCTTGAAGTGAAAGATGGTCATAGTTTAGTTTGTGTTTCTCCTTACCTAATAATATGTTTAGATGGTTATAGGTTAAGTTTGTGTCCCTCTTAACCTAATAACATGCTTAAATGCTGTTATTGGAAGTGAAAGATGGCCATAATTTATGTTTCTCTTTAGTCTTTACCAAAAAAACATGCTTAAATGCTGTTATTGGAGTAAGACATGTAATGCTTCTGAAAGTGTATTTGGTGTTCATGAGACTATGTATTATGCAATGGTATTGCCTAGTTAGTGAAGCGGCACCACAACGTAAATCTCACACGGAAACTGTTCTAAGTTGAAGATTTTCTGTGTTTCTTTCAATCACTGGGATGAAAAGATGGGCAAGAGTTTTATAAAAAAGAGTAAATGATGGAGTCTTGATTTGATGCCAACTCCATGGAACCTTCATACGCTTCTCCTTGGATGACCTTGAAGAATTGTTCAAGGGAAGAATCAGGCCAAGTTGAGGCTCGAATGAAGAACAAGGAGAACTAAGCTCCTTGAGTAGAAGAAGAGAAAGATCTAGAACTACTAAGAAGATAGCTCAAGGTGAATTGGAGAGAACACTCTCCTATGGTGACTTCGGGTCTAGAGAGAAAAGGATTCTTAAGAAGAAGAATTTTCTCATTCAATTGCCAAAGTGTCAAATTACACGTTCAAAGAAAATATATAGGTTAAGGAAGTGTGCCAGGAAAGTTTGGTTAACCTAAGGTTTAATTAAACCATAGTTTAATTAAACCTTAGTACCAAAATTTGAATGTTTAAATTCAAATTTTGGTGCTAAACCAGTCACCTCCCATGTGCTACTCAATTTGAATGTTATTTAGCATGTATTTGAGAGTGAATTTCGGTCACTCCATGTCCACGAGTGTACATGGGCGAAATGCTTTCTAAATGTGATACTAATAACATTTAAATTGAGATGCACATGAAACTCCTTTTAAACCTAAATTTAAATTACAATGAAATGAAATTCCTAGATTACTTGACCAAAATACAAGGCCCAAAACAAAAATACAAGCTCATTGAGCCCAAACCTAATCTACATGGACTTTAGAGTAGAGTCCAACTAAAAAGAATTATGGGCTTTTCTTTCACACCGGCCCAATCTTCAGTAAATATTGCCATGGCCCTAATAGTTGGGCCTTTGGTCCATGAGCCTCCATCAGTAAATATTGTCAAAATTTGCACTAATTAAAGATTTGAAAGTATGGGTCATACAATGTTGGGAAATCCAACACTATTAAGGTAAGAATTTATCTAATGATGATTTGAAATGATTTTTTTTTATTTAACTCTAAATTTTAATAAAGTTGTTTATTGATATAATATGTTAACCTTAATTAATATATATATTAATAAATGATATAGAATTATTTAAGTTTAATTAATAATTTTAGATTCCAGCTTTGAGTAAGTAGTTGTGTTAAGTATTTAAAAGGAAAAGTTTTGCAACTTACATTGGTTATACTTGTTCAAATAAGATTGTCTTTGGTGAAGATACTCCATCTATTTCAGATAAAAAAAATATTTTATATATGAATTTTTTTATAAATATATCAATTGTTTAAATTAAACCAATAATTCGCGTTTTGATTAAGTATTTATGTTAAAGGCTTAAAGAAAATTTTTACAGCTTATAGTGGATATACTTACTCAAACATGACTTTTGTTCTATTTTAGATTAAAAAACGTTTTATATATAGAATTTTTTATAATAGACATCTGCACGATTCCTAACTTTTATAAGAAAAACGGGATTTTTTAATCTAAAATGCGATGGGAACTTAAATAAAAACAATTTCTTTTATAATGTCATCTTATATAATATATAAAAATTAGTCTCGATAACTATTAAATTTCATTTCTATAGAAAATATTGAAGAAATATTTATGTTATTGAGACATGATAAATAAATTAAATCACTATATATAAACTTTAACATATAATATTATTGCTAATATATAATATAACTAATACATTGCCACACAATGGCATGGCAATCGAAATCCTCGTGGATACCCGTTCGAATCTGTCCCGATTTGGACGGAGAAAATTTATGTTTATCGGGTTCGGGTTCGTGTTTTTCCCGATTGATAAAGTCGGAGACGGGGATGTTAATACCCGTCCCGTCCCCGCCCCCGTCCCCGCTCTGCTTAATAATATAATTAAAAAATTATATATATATATATATATATATATATATAAAAATCAAAATTAGAAATATTTATATGTAAATTTTTTTATTATTTTACTTTTCTTTTATTTTTTTAAATTTGTTCATATTTATTTAAAAGAAATAAAAAAGAAAAAAAAAAGAAAAAAAAGGTAGGAGCAAGGCGGGGTGAGGAAACTTGAACCTTCCGGGAACAGGGATAGGTACCATATAGGGGAGGGGGCGGGGAACAGTTTAAATTTGCGAGAGCGGGTGCGGGGAACGGAGAACGTAAAACCTGCCTCGCCCCATTGCCATGCCTACCTCACATCATGTTATACTTTTTATAAAAAAAAATTATTTTTTATGTGAGTCCACATCTATTGGATTTGGTTAAAAAAAATTTTATTTATAAAAGGAAATAAATATTTAATAAGTTAATTACCTATACACTCAATGTAAAATTTTTTTAAACTGGCAACCAATCAGATCTATTAATAATACCATGTTATTTACTCATTTAATTAAATTAAAATAAAAAAACACTGTTAACATACATATTTAATTGCTTACTGCATTTAACTTTTTCTCTTCTTATACAATAATAAAATGAATTATTGTTTTTATTTGAATCTCACATCCATTGCATTTCGGATATAGATGGTTAATTGTCCAAAGCAATGAACTTTTACTCTTCTTATACTATATTACTATATTATAATATTATATAATTAGTCTTGATAACTATTAGATTTTATTTCATTGATTCAATATAATATTTAATTTTTTTATTAGTTTAATTTAATAAAAAATATTTAAAAATTTATATAAACTTATGTTATGAAATGAATATTATGTTATTTTTACCATTACTTAATATATTATATTAAAACATTAAAAATTATTTAATTAATATTAATTCATCTATTAATTCATCTATTAATCCTTCAACTCTTGAACCAATGTTATCACCAATTCAATGATTAGTCTAATTTTTAAAACATTGATATATGTACAAAATTTTTAATTCATTTTAAGTGATTTAATATTTCATTAATATGATTTATAATTATTGTTTACACAAACAATAAAGATACTATAATTATAATCCAATTATTAAATTAATAAAAAATATTTCATATAAAATTATTAATGATACAAAGATTAATATGATTTTTATAATTATTATTAATATTATTAATGTAAACAGATGTTCAATAATTTTACTTTAGTTTTTCAACCATCCATTACAATTGTATAATATTAGTTTCTCTTGATCACACTTTCTTTTTTAATATGTACACTCTAACTTATTGAACTCAAAGAAATTGGGCCTGTGTGGGAGATAACGTACATAGAAAAACTGCTACAGAAGAACTATCTAGTACAAGTGGCATGTCCTGATGTTGAAATGTTCTTAAAACTCGAAATCATATAGTAAAGCATTTAAAGAGAGATTCTATAAAATGAACAAAATACCAAATACAAATTTCTGATATTTGTTTATAAGAAACATTACTTATTAGATGTCGGAACAGAGTTTAAAGTACGACATAAACATGTTAATCAGCATTTTTTATATTGTTCTGCTGCTAGCGCAAGAGACAGAAAAAGATTGAAAAAAAAAGTAAATTAGGCTCCATACTTGGGAGCTTTCCAAAGCTTAAAGGCAATCTCATGCAAGAACCTATCTGCCGGTATTGTAAGGTTTCCACCATGCTGCGCGACAAGAAAACAAAAATAAATTATACTCTATCGCAGAATTACATAATAGCTTAAACAAATAACAAGTCTAGGAAAATTCCATAAATGCTAGCACTCAAACCATGATACTTCACAAAAACTGCAAATACTTGCAGAATCAAATAGGTTGATGGTATACAAGAAAATAACTAAAGTACACATGCTGATCAATAACATGAAAGTAGGTGGAGTTGTGCACTTAGAACATCATTATGAACAAGAAATAGAGTTCAACTTACTAACAAGTCATGAACTAAAACAAAAATAGAAACAATAACTGGAATAAATCATGAATAACTTGTGAATAAAACTAAAATCAAATCTTGAAACAAACCTCCATAAAATCTTCAAAAGAAAATCTCTCAGCATTATCCTTGCGTGTCACAGCATATTGCCATTGAGCAATTAACATGGGAGAATAATGCCTATATCATTTGAAATGGTATATAAATATTCAAGACAATCCAAAGAGAAGAGGTAAAAAAATTGTCCATTTAGGTCCCACTTAAAAGGTAGAACCAACGAAAATAGAACAGAAATGAATTTTCTATTTAATTACCTTACATCCTTTCGAGGAATTCCTCCCTTCATAGCATAACTTTGTAGAGGATAGAGCAGTGAAAGATGGGTCTTTTTTTCATCTACCCTCTTTAACACTGAAAACTTAGAATCATCACCATCCAAGACATTGCCATAGCTCATGACAACAGACAAGTGCAGACGTGAACTGATGTCAGAACCCAGTTGTGCTTGACTCATTATCCCTCCAACCAAGGCATCCATATACTCCACATCAGCAGCAACCACTTTTTGTTCACCAGCTCCAATGTGAAAGAAAACAAGATCAAAGTGGTTACTGTCCAGCACCTTCCCTTCTTGAAAGCCAAGCAACTTGAGGAGCTCAAGGGCTACAACATTATGTTGCAACTCAGTAGAATGACCTTCCACTAACTCATCAAATTGAAGAACACTGAATCCCAGTTTGGCACTAAAAGACTTCAAGCTTGAATTGTTGGTCAAAATAGCAGCCTTCATTCCCATAAACCTGTATTCAGAAAAATGAACTGCTTCACTTGATCTATTGTACTTTTATAAAAGGTTATGCTTTATTTGATCATTAATTCGTTTACCAAAGGTTTGATTAATCATTTGCTCTTGACATGTGACACTCATTTATGTATCAACTCCTATATATGTTCTTATTTAGTACACATTGGTCGTTGGTGTTCCTATGATTCTTAAATTTTAGAATTTGAGTTTAGGCCTAGTCAATTTATAGTCTCTAACAAATACCCCTCATATAGTGAATTGAACATCTCAAGTATGAATTTTGCAAAATTGTACATTTATGGGTGATCTAATAACGAATGATCCAATAGATCCAACAACCACTAGGACAGACTTCAATATCACATCAGAATTTGGATTTGAAGTCTAACTCAACACCTCTCACATTAAAGATCGAATATTTGAGACGTGAGATGTATAGAACTGTACATATGTGAGTTGTCTGATAACAACCTCATAACGGATAACCAATAGTCCAACAACAACTACTAAAATAACCTTTGATACACTTTTTTTTTATAAGCCAAGGAATTCCCTAACCGAAAACTAAGGACTAATCCCTTGAAGTACTAAGATCCATTTAAGGGGAAAACCCTTCCCAACAAATGTTTTTCTATATACATAGACTAGAGATTGATCTCCGGACCACATACTTAAAGAACAAGGTTATTTACAACCACGTCACATCTAGTTGGTCTCCCATACACTATTTGAACTTTATATTACTAGTCAATATGGTATTTTAACCTTCAGTTCTAGTCCTTCAAAAGCTTAACTTTTAGTTGATATACTTGTGTGCACTAAAACCTTTTTTTTTTTTTTGTTTTTTTTACGAGACTGATTCCTAAACGAGTTCGCCTATAGATATCAAATGACTAATTTAGCCTTTATAGAACAACAAAATCGAAAATGAAAAGCAAACAAATAAAAGAGCAAACCTATCAGACAAGGTTTCTTTTGGTCGATCCTCTTGGCTATCACCATCACCGATTTGCCCCTTCTAACCAGGAATCATAACAAATAAAAAAAATCAACAATGACGATAAGATAATAACACGTAAAAATAAAAACTTGAGTAAATGTAAAAATAAAAACTTGAGTAGATGGGTCTCACCATATTTGAATAAGTGTGGCATGCATCCAGCAGCACAGCAAATTCTCTAACTGTCCTCTCATCCTCGCTTTCTGAAAACTACATATTCAAGTGAATTTGAATGTGGCAGGGGCACATGTGGGAAAAAATAATTAAGTAGTGTGTTAGACATTATTACAAACACAAAGAGGGTGTTGATTGAGAAAAAGGGAACCTGAGGGCGGAGAATTGGGGAGACTCAAGAACCCGCATGAAGAGAGAGAAGCGAGAGAGTGAAAGTGGGAGTGCGATGAATCCATGAAACGAGCTAACCCATCACCAAATAAGACCAGGGATCGACTTGGCTTATCTGCCATTGTTTTTTCTGCTTCTGGGTTTACACAGTTTTGGAATCAGATGCAGAGAGAAAGAGAGAGCAGAGATTGATATGGCGAATATTGTGCTACGTTGTTGCAACCAAGACATTTTGTTTATAAAGAAAAAAACATGCTTTTAAGTTTTAGCACAACTTTTTTTTTTTTTTTTTTTTATAAAAAGATTCTTTATTGTTAAACTTAATTTTATTATAATAAACTTTTTTTGTAAATTTCTTATCTTTGTTTAATGAATGTTATTTCTGATTTTATAGCATTTAAAATTTTAATTAATAATAAAAAATGTATTAAAGAATATGGTACTCTTTATCTATAAATTTAAAACTTTTATAAATAATAAAACACAACCTATTCTCATTCTTTTTAATTAAGCATTGTTATTATTATTTCTTCTCTCATTTAAATATGTATTTTTCACATTGTTTTGAAACTAGTTAAAAAATTCAATCTTTTGAAGTTGAGATTTTATTTTATAATATAAGAGTAGATTTATATATTGAAAAATATTTTTATTATAAATTTTAATTATAATATAATTTATATATTTAAAATGTTTATATATTTAAAATTTTAATTATATAAAACTAAATATTTATCATATATAATGTACAAATTTAAATATTAGTGTATAAACATACATTGCATAAGAAGAAACTATTGGACGAAGATAATTCAATTTTATAAGATAATGTTAATCTCATTTGAGATGAGATATCTAAAAAGATTAGGAATTTTGCTATAATTATCTTGGATGAATGAAATGATTTTGGACTAAGAGTGTAACGACCCGTCATGGTCGTTACACTACGTAACAATACTACACACTATTGAAATATATATACTAAAATATTTACAACACAAGTTGCTAATCAAGTAACCAACTATGATAACAAAATATGCTACTATAAAGTAGCCTACAAAAAAAAATCCAACTCTAGGCACCTCTTGTAGCCTTTAACAGCTATCTTCTAGCCTATCTCTGCCTTGCTCCCATACATCGTATCTTCTAGCCTAAACAGTTTCATGACAAGCTGAACAATTAAGTGCAGAGCCGCGACTTTAAAGCACGATTTTGGGTCTGAAAATGTCCAAACTGGGTTTTTCGTCCAACATGAGAATTGTAGATCTCTGTCTTATCTTTACAGGGACACCAAGTTTGCCAAATTCCGAGTTGAATAGCTCCAGATATGGCTTGCACAAGAAACTGTGTCAAAACAGGAAATTCTTACGAAAAATTAGTAAAATTTATAACTAATTCCTAAATGATTCACTAATACAAATCTAAACTAAAACATGAATATAGGATACTAAAAAGAATCAAATAAGGTAAAAACACATAAAGAAAGATATACTAAAATATAACTATCACTTATCTTGCATGTTTCCATGTGGTTTGGACTGCGATGATCATACGATGTATGGGAGCAAGGCAAGGATAGGCTAGAAGATAGCTGTTAGAGGCTACAAGAGGTGCCTAGAGTTGGATTTTTTTTGTAGGCTACTTTATAGTAGCATATTTTGTTGTCATAGTTGATTATTTGATTAGCAACTTGTCATAGTTGGTTACTTCACGCCCGGCGCAGACAGCTCGAGCCCGGCGTGAATTCATCCGGAAACTTCTTCTGATGAATACAAGCTCGGCGCCAATAATATGCACCCGACGCAAATTCATACAGCAGCCCCAAAACTTCGAATATTTCGCCCAAAACCTGAAAATAGCAAATCCAACCACATGCAAACCAAGAAACACAATGCATAGACTCCATACAACTCAAAAACAACCTCAGATTCAACATGCAACAAATCAACGCATGAAAATCATCAAAAACCCCATTTTTTTTAAAATCTTGAAAATGAGCAATCACCCATTTCAACCACTTCTTCTCGAAATTCATGCATCAATGGAGTTCCTAAACTCCCATGAAATCAAACAATCTACTTTCTAGCTTCCCTCACCTGAAGATTGGCTCCGAACAACCAAGAATTTGGGAAGAAGAAAACTTTCCTCCGAGCTCGACTCCCGAACTTCAATCCTTCAAAATCAAGCCTCCTAGCCTGAATTCCAAGAGAAGATAGAAGAAGTTAGTGATCTAGAGAAGAAGAAGAATCAACCAGAAAAAGTTGAGAGAGAAAGGAGCTCACGGACCCAGAGATCTTCTCTCTAAAACTTCTTTCTAGTTTATTTGAGAATGAACTTATGAAGTTCTCTTCTCAAAGAAACCCTTATATATTCTTCTCTCTTTAGAGTCAACTAAATTCAAAAATCTCCTCACTACGTTACAAAGAGATAAGATGGTGGTACAATGACGGTGTTCTAAACAAGGTAAAAAAAAAAAGATAGTGTTTTAAAGTTTTATACAAATACAATAATGTTAAAATCGAACAA
The DNA here is from genome assembly GCF_000230855.2 of Cajanus cajan. Classification (NCBI taxonomy): domain Eukaryota; kingdom Viridiplantae; phylum Streptophyta; class Magnoliopsida; order Fabales; family Fabaceae; genus Cajanus; species Cajanus cajan. Next base: position 49,174,188 of record NC_138525.1, read on the forward strand.
AATATTATAATGTTTAAAATGAGACAAGAAAAGCTTTGACATGATCTAAAATTTTTTAACAATTATATAATTTTTTGGAACAAAGATATAAATTTACCAAAAATATAGAAAGAAAATCAATATTTAAATAAGATGTAAAAAGGATAGTGAAGAAAAAATTTTGGTCACAAATCAAGATTTCAAAGAGAGGCGAGAAAACATGTGATAATACAAAAGGAACCTTTAAGAGAATGTACAATGCTAAAAATGTTATTCAAATAACATTCTTGTTAACCTTTAGAAGTATGCAAGACAATAAAATATCATTTGACTCATTAAGTTACTTAATGAGAGTTTGATATTTGAGAAAATGTCAAATAATGGAGGAGAAGCACACTTTGATTCCTATATTTTAGGACAAGAAAGATATTCATAATTGTGTAAACTTATTAAGTTATAAAACTTACGAGTCAGACTATCATGTTATGGAAAAAGATGATTGAACTTGGATTTAGAAGAAAAAAAATGAGGGTTAGAACAAGGCACACAATAAAATGTCATAGCATATAAGTTCCTAAATTTAAAAGTTGAGATCTATATTATAAAGGTGATTGAGACATGTACAAAGGTCACTAAAAATATCATTACGAGAGTAAATTACGTAGTTTGTAGTCCTATAAAGACCGATGAGGACAATGAAGAAATTCTCAAGAGAGATCACATGATAAATAATATTTCTATACATTTTGCTCCAATGTATCCACACGATTGGACACTCTTGCCATGTAGAATTCTCCTTGCTGATCTGAAACACTTTTCCTTTCTTTAGATTTGGTAGGTCGGACCAAAATAGTATAACACCAAATAAACTAATATATAATATTGCGCAGTGAAATCACATATAATACAAGTCTTCTATAGAAAATATTATCTGTTCACAAATTATAAATAATTACACACACTTTTCCAATAACACAACCTACTGTCAGGTATATACTTTTAATATAAACTACTAGCAGTTATTTTCTAATACAAAACTGCTTTCTAATACAGATTTGCTAACACAATCTGTTATTTTATATACATACTTGTGATCATGCAGTTTCTAATACTGCTTTCTAATACATATTTACTAATACAGAATCAGTTATTATCTATCATATATATTCCTAATAAATAACTACCTCCAATCCATTGATGGATTTTTTTCCTAACTAACTTTGATCTCATTTCCCATAAAAATACCTTGCTCCTTTGTTCATCAAGCACTTATGTTTAGCAACAAGGTATCACAATTATTCACCTCAAACAGAAAGTATCTTCTTCATGCCAAAATAACAACAATTTTTGATCTCAAGGTTCTGCCTCTGTTTTGAAAATAAAACTCGGAAACATACTGGTGATATCCCTGGAAAATGACATAGTGGAACAGTTAGTTGTAGTTTCAAAGGGATATCATAGAAAAAGGAAAGAATGACCACCAAAAAAAAGGGTCACACACAAGGGAAGTTCTATAATCCATACTTCAAATAAGGAAGTGTCATGTTTATCAAGAGGGATGGATTTCGACTCACAAAAGCTTTCCAATCTTCTTTACTGATTTTACCATCATTGTCCTTATCCACATCAACAATTGTCTGCAGATAAGATGAAGATGTGAAGGTCCAATAATTAATAGGGAAATGATATTTATACGACAATGCATACAAAAATTTTAACATCATTTCCTTGTGTCTATCACTCTCCATCGCACCATTTATTACATCATTAATGATGGAGTGATGCACCAAAAAATATGATGTTGTATGAATTGTTGTATGAGTATGATTACTTGGTTAATATGCCCCCATTGAAACTAAAGATTTATGTTTGACTAAAAAATAACCTTGTCAACAATAGCTTCAAGAAGATCCTCAGGGAGATTCATGTCATATTCCATCAAAATGGCTACAACCATTTGCTTGACCTAAAATCAAGGAAACCATATCAACAAACAATAACGTTGTAGTACCTATTTTGATGACAGATGAGGCTTAAATGAATTTGTTCACTTACTTCCTCTGGCTCGATAAACCCAGTTTGCCTCAGGTCATAGAGCTTAAATGCAACTACAAGATATCATTGAAGGACAGAGATTAGACGTGAAGAAAAATTGAGTGTCATTGTATGAAGCCAAGAAGTTGTCTTCAATTTGAACATACAATCAATTTTTTCATCTATTGGGGCACATGGATGGAAAACACTGAGTGCAAGGACAAATTCGTCAAACTCGATTACACCATTTCTTTTTCGGTCGAAAACATCGAAAACCTGAAGAAGAAACATAATAGTTTAACACATTAGTATGTTCAAGGCTTTGTGGATTAATCATTTCAAATAATTTAAACAGCTAATTTGCTACACCCATTTAAGTTTTTTATTTTCATGCAATCAGTTTTACTATAATGCAAGTCAGTTATAATCTGCCTACAAACTTAATCTGATTTCCAATGTGGTACCCATCATGAAGAAAAATGCAATGGCTTGGAAATATAGGAATTGCTTACTCGATCCAGGAAAAGATTTTTTCCATTTGGGGTTTGAAACAGTGCCAATTGAAGCTCCTCCTACAATAGAAAAAATCAAAATAAAAAACGTACTACTATCATATTCATGATACCGAGTCACTGACTAAAATGAAACCCTCAATATAAATGTTTGCTACACCATAATTTATGCCATATCCTCCTCCAATTGATTTGGTACAAAAAGAAAAGATTATTTTTGGCTCCCATTTGGGGAGGGAGGGGAGGAGTTACAACAACCACCAAATATTTTTCTCATGAGGTGCTGTATATGAGTTGAATGACACCATACTGTTCTGTCCACAACCAAATTTATTTAGTTCCTTTTTAATGGCTTAACTTAATAATCCTTCTTGATCTACCTCTATTATTGAGTTATCCTCCATTTGGTTAGGTCTTCCAAGCAGGGTTTCTCACATGATTAACCCACAATGCCTTGAACATACTAATGTGTTAAATTATTTGAAAAACTTGAATGCATTTTATATAGTGATTAGTTAGGATCATAAACATGTGGTAGTCCTAGACTATTTAACATTTTCTCGGCAATAAAGCAAAGGTAAAGCAGTTAAAGCTTGCAGAGAATCATAGAAACCATGTATGCCAAACCACTTGACAGATCAAGTTACCTTGTGAATCAAGCCATCATCAATTAGGGTGCTACTTAACCTTTTAAACAGCACATGCAATGCTTCCACTTCATTAACTGTGACTGCATTATTAACAGCAGAAAAAACAACTATTGGAACTCATTGTTCAAAGTTCTAACTAGCAAATCACAATTGCATATGGAAATGCAGAACTTACTTTCCACTTTCTATCCTTTCAAAAATACAGGTTTTAAGTCAAGACATCATAATATTATACAAATTTAATTCTTCAAAATAGTTCATTCAAAAATAAAGGCTTTAAGTCAAGACATAATAATATACTTAGTATATAGTACCTGCACAGCACCCCCTTCAGATAATCACTAATTGTATACTTTGAAATAGTGTATCATGATAAACATAGCAAAATTAGGCGTGAATGGTGATAGAAACTTTAGAAATGAAAAATCCACTTGAAATGACAAATTTACCCATCTAGAGGTAATTTAAGGAGATAAAAAATATTTGAGGGAGAAAGGCAAAACATAATTCAATGTATATAATTCAGAGCATTACAATAGAGTTGCGTTATGGAGAGCTGTTAGAAAAATTTTATAGATCTCTGGAGTTTGGACCCATCAAAGCTGGCAAGAATGTTACTATGACCATAACAGCTCATAATATGGAAAGTGCTTCCCACATGGAAGAGAATCATTATAATACACTAGTGGCCAGTGGGGTCAGTGCTTCTCTTTAATATCACGAAATAAAAATTTGAGGAATTACATCTGGTTTGATGAGCGAGGCTTGCAAAATCCTTAGCAGTGTAGGCACGTTTATGGTTCTGAATAATGCTGAAGCATCCTGTCACAGCCAACATCAGAACCTCAACCACCGCTATGAATGGCATCAACGCCGCACACACCCTCTCCCCTATTGTCCAAGACTCTGACAAAGCCTGTTCAAATTTAATTGCAACCAAACATACATATAGATTCATGAATCATGACTTGTATCATCAACTAATGAAATGAAGTACAAAAATACGTTGAAACATACAAGATTAATTCGTGCTTCTTTAATTTAAAGGCGACTACTAAACAAATATGGGTCAACCTGTGACTAAAAACTTACATGGGAATCTGAATCCATGGCCACGGTGAATGTTGGCGATGTTGTGTCTTGCTCTGAAGCTGGTTATTCTGCAGGAAATATATATATAGAATGGTCTTGAATCACTTTATAGCATTAATTATATGGTTATATAATGAGAATCTATTTGGATAAGTTTAGAGAAAAAAAAATTTCTCTAGAAAAAATAAAGTAAAAAACATTTCGAACTTATATCGAAAATGGTTAACTATGTCTTTCACTCTTTCATGGGGTGTGTTGTGACAAGTGATGGTTTGGTGGTCCAAATATAGTCTATGATGGAGCTCATCTTTCAACAAGAAGATAGATGCATGCGTGTGGCCCCAACCCAAACCCATTTGTCCCAAACAAGTTTAGAGATACGTGACGATATTCCTGTGACCATAATTTCCCACCTCATCAATACTTTGTTTTACATGAATTACGTACAAGTAAACTTTTTTTTTTTTTCCTTTCCTTTTCATCCTGTCACATTATAGTATTATCTATAATTCTAACTTTTTGCTAGAGACTGAAGAGAGCAGATATCACAAACACTCAGGTAATCAGTGTGCTGATTATATATGGCTAAGCTAAGAGCAATGATGTTGATTTGACTTGGTTGTAGTTCACGAACATCACCAAGTTAATTTGAAGAATACGCTGTTATCATGAGATGGGGCTTCTCTCATATCTCACTTTCATTCCAATACTTTTTAAATTTATTCTTCCATATCAAATTAAAACATTCACGTTTTTAACTTCAAGTAAATAGAAGTTAGAAAAGCTTTTATCCCCATAAATAAATCTACATGTCTCGGTTCTAATTATTCAAAGTCTAATGTAATTCTTCGATACTAACAATCTAAAAGAATAAAAATAAGCATACCCTTTTAGAAGTTTTAATTTGAATGCCGTTGCACCTTCTATAAAACTGAAGAGAGACAAATAAAATTTGTAGGAATATATCTTCCTAGTAAAAATAAAATAGCTAAATATATGGTTTTGTTTTTTGTAATTTTTAATTATATTTTTTTTAGAACAGGAATACGAAGATACAAAATTCAGAAATAATAAATAATTTTTAATATGTTTTTTTTTTTAAATTTTTATACTAGGGAAAAGAGGCAAGTCGAGGCCTATTTAAAAAAATAATAAATATAGTGGGTAATTAAAAAAATAAACAATAAATATTGAAAAGAAAGAATAATTTACAAGTAGTTCAAGGTTAAATAACGAAGAAAAAAAATAAATGTGTAGTAAAAAAGAAAATAAATAAGGAGTAAAATGGTCTTATAAAAATTAAAAAGTTACTAAAAAAAATATAACTCGTTTGTTTGTATGTAATTAGTAGGGTCAAGACACTCCATACTTTTACATTTCATTTAATAAAATTATTGAAAAATTATTAATATTTATTGAAATAATTAATGTTGTGGTTAATTTTTAATCATTATAATTTTGAATTCAAGTGTTGAGTTTGATAATGATAGTTAATTTTTAATACTATTTTTTATTATTTAAAAATTTAAGAATAAAATTATTTAAAAAATATGGAGATGAAAAAAATATTATAATTCCATATCTCATGTATTCAACTTAGGAGAATTTTATTGTTTATGACTTTTTCCCCGTAGTTGATTTATGGAGGTAAATTTTGTTTTCCTTTTGGGCTTTTAAGCCCTTGTTACACCAAAAAAAAATAAAAATTAATCGACTTAAGTGTACATATATTTGATTAAACATTTGTAGTTCTTGACTTTAAAATCATTTTGATTTTATAAAAATGATTATATATTTAATATAAAGCAAATTATATTTAGAAACCTGTCCCATTAATGCAGATGAAAACTGCAAATATGTGAGGATGGAGATTTCAAATCGAAACCTGCACACTTTTTGAAAAACGAGTTTTCGTGCGTAGAAATGTTATGAGAGTAGCTTTCGGTAATGAACGCTCTTAAGACAAACATCTACCTTCATTTCGTTTGATGTGGTCAGCTTGATGAATAAGCCTCACATTAATTTATGGTCATATTCATACATTCATTGTAGAGAGGAACCGTTTTATAAACTTTTGAGTTGTAAATCTCGACAATACCAAGTACAGCATCTTTTCAGGAGATGCCTTTGTGGGATTAAAGGGTTTATAGAAAAATGGTAGCATTGTTTGTGTTATGATAAATGTATATTCTTCTTCTTTATTGGAGGGAGAAAAAGAGGGACTCAAATAATATACAAGTGGAAGGAAGAGATATGATTCAATTCATTCAATTCTAGTAGTATGGATATACCGGATGGTACCTGACTAGGTCGAATACCTGACCTGACCGAATTAATCAACTTAGCCGAGAATACCAACCACCACTTATCCAAGCTGAACAGGTCGGTGTGCTCGGCCAAGTTACGAAGTTATGCCAGGACGGTTAAGAAGAGGTTAATTTACCTAATACACTAGTTTAACCCCTAATTTTTCGGGGCTCATTCCTTAATCGCGGCCCAATAACAACCACTATAAATAGACTTCCAAGAGGTATGTAACTAACTTTCAACTACCGTATTTAATATGCCGAGCACTTACTTGAGCGTTGGAATGTCTTTGTAGGCACCCCCCTCACTTCGGACTGATCGAAAAGGAACGAGAAGACCCAGACCCAAGACCAAACCCGCAACAGCAAGGACAAGTAAAGTGTGTACCCTAATACATGAACATTTGGCGCCCACCGTGGGGTCGAAGAGACGTTTTCAGCCCCTTTAAACTCTATCTGACTGAGACCGAGACATGGTAGTTACACGCAAAGGACCATCAACATCGACTCAATCGATCCCTAACCCTGAGAACAACCCTGGCATGACCGACCAAGAACAATACCCGTACGGAATGTCTCAAACATAACCAGAGCCTGTAATACAAGAGGTCCAACCAAACGCCGACGGAGCCCAACCCGACCTCCACGATGACTTGTGTGCATTGCTCGAGGAAATGGCAGCCATACATAGACAGAGAGAAGTCGATGCCAGGGAGTTGGTCAAACTGCGTCGGCAAAACGCCGAGCTTTGAAGTTTGACCCAAACCTACGTGCCGTCCACTCCCACGCTCTTAGAAGAGTCAGCCTATCACGCCCCAACGGACCAGGTTACCCGAACACCAGTTACCTCTTTGATTGGCAGCAAGGCCGACACCGCCACTCACTCATTAAGACACCCTTTCTCCTGAAGGATAATGGAGGCAACCATGTTGGACCACTAAAAGAGCATGACAATCGAGAAGTATGATGGGTCTACCGACCCCGAGGAATACTTGAACGTTTTCCTGACACAAGTAACCCTCTCCACTCAAGATGACTCCGCCTTGTGCCGGATATTCCCCACATCGTTGAAAGGAAGGGCTTTGAGCTGGTTCACGCGATTGCCGAGCTCTTCCATCGACTCATTTAATGAGTTGTCGTCCCAATTCGCTCTATAGTTCGCGACGAGCAAACCATACAAGACGACCTCGCTAGCATTGGCGGGGGTTCGTCAAGAGAAGAAGGAAAGTTTGAGAAGCTTCATGGACCGATTCAACAAGATCGCCATGGAAATCGGCGATCTCAACCCATCCGTGGCGATGGATCGACTAAGCACCGCCCTGAGGGCGGGGCCATTTGTGAATAGCTTGTGTAAGAAACCGCCTGGTGATATGAATGATCTCCGACGCCGAGCTGAGAAGTACATGCAAATGGAGGGCGGAGACCAGAAATCAAGTTAGGGTCGAGAAGGGGTACAACCGAAAAGAATCCGGTCGAGAGCCAATGAGAAAGGCGAATGTCGAGCCCTCAAATGCTCGTCCCCCGAGAGGACCACGCTACACAGCGTATACCCCCCTCAATGCGAGTAGGGCCAAGGTAATGGAGCAGGCCCTTACTTCGGAGATCCTCGTGATGCCGAAAAGGGCGAACACTCCCCCTAGAGCAGACAAGGCCAAGACGTGCCGATTCCACCGAAACAGGGGGCACTCGACTGAAGAATGCTCAACACTGAAAGACAGGCTCGAGGACCTTATCAAGTAGGGTCACCTCAGGAGCTTCGTCACCCTCCAGGACCACCAGGCAAGGGGGAGAGACCATCACCCTCGCGAAGTCCCACAGCCAAGAGACCGACACCACCGATCCCATTCAGCTGAGAAGAGGGATCGTTCACGGCACTCCCAGGAAGAAAACGACCGACCAAGGAAGGTGATAAACACCATAGCTAGAGGCTTCGCGGGGGGAGGTTCCACCTTCTCGGCACGGAAGAGACACCTTCGGGCAGGAGATGTGTAACGACCTGCCATGGTCTCTACACTTAGTGGAATCGCACTACTACTAGTGAACTAAGGAAAATATTAAATTGGATAACTCATACATACAGGTATAGATAAGAATAAAAATAACCAAATTCTTTAAATACAAAATAAAATGCCATATATGTACAGTCATCCCAAAAATAATATTTTCTAGTGCCGGTCAAACAGACAAAAATCGCTACCCAAAATGGTAACCCTAACACGAGGATCAAACTCCCCGTCTCGCAGCGGTCACCTCGACTCCAAGCTAGCCCTGATCTGCTCCCATACCAAGTATGATCATCGCAGTTCCACCACATGGAAACAGAAGGGTAAGCTAGAATTCACAAATGAATCATAATAATCTATATTACACAATCGTATTCATAGAGTCACACCATACACTCTATCCAATACTACTCATGCATAAAATACAATCCACCAATCATGAAGTCAAACACCACACTTCATCATATTAATAATCATACAATAAATGCATCTCATGACAGATATCAATGCATATCAATCATCTAATGCGTCGTCACGCATACACCTAGGAGATCTCCCCAACAATAGAGCTGTATAAGTGACATTCCATCCTACCGAAACCACCCCAACCGTTTTCACGCCCAATGCGCCCGCTCGGTCACAGCTAAACAGGATATATAATCCTCCCTCGGGTTTACTCGGATGATGTCACTTACACAATTGGAAGTCCAGATCCACCGTCAGGTATAGCACAGTTGGGTACGGGCTTACCACGACCTTGGCATGCATTAACCAAGTCAATTGTGGAGTTCGCCCACCGACTATCCGCAAGGATCCACGCACCTTCCCGAGTACTTGGTTAAGGGAATAACCCTCGACCTCATACCCCGCTCCAACACTAGCTAAGGACTTAGAGGAGACTCACCCAACCCAGTGGCCTATCTGAGCACCACTCTCCCAAATCCAGTGGCCTCCCAGAGCACCACTCTCATATATCAGTGGTCTATCCAAGCACCACTCTCAAGAGACTCTATGTGAGCTCTTCCAGTTCGAAAATATTTTTCCTCTCCTCAAGTCCTAGGCTAGACTCATGCCATAGGCATCACATGCAATCATGCATCATACATCATAATGGTTTGCCCACCATCATGATCAACAATCATACACATGTCATAAGACATCACATGCAATAATGCATCATACATCATAATGGTCTGCCCACCATCATGATCAACAATCATACACATGTCATAAGACATCACATGCAATAATGCATCATACATCATAATGGTCTGCCCACCATTATGATCAACAATCATACTCATATGAACATATACGCATGTCATATCATATTCAAACATTCATACGTATCATCACAAAGCATACATATGAATCACACCTCACCATACATCATATATCATACATACATGATCTAAAACTTTAACTTTAAACATGCATAAGCATCAATTCATTCATAAACTTATTCACGCTCGGCGTAGCCTGAGCTCGCCCAGCCTAATCCCAGCCTGAGAGTCCCAAGACTCATCCACGCCTAGCGCATTCAACCTGCGCCCGGCCTAAATTCCAATAACAGAGTTCACAAACTCTCATCCACACCAACAAATCCAGCCACATGCAAACACAAAATACAATGCATAGACTCCATACAACTTAAATAAACCTAGAATCAACATGCACCCATCTGATGCATCAAATTCACTAGAACCCCCATTTTTCCAAGACTTTGAACAATTAGCGAATTCTCCGATCCAGCCATGGATCCTCAACTTTCATGCATCAATTGAGTTTCTAAACTCACATGCAACTTAAATAACAAACATTCTAGCTTCCCTTACCTGAAGATTGGCTCAGATAGCCAAAGACTGAACAAAAGTATAATTTCTCCTCGAGGCTCAACTCGGAACTTCAGTCCTCCCAAAACAAGCTTTCTAATCTGAATTTCAAGAAAAGTCAGAAGGAGTTAGTGATCTAGAGGAGAAAAGGAGTCAAACAGAGAAATTTGGGAGAGAAAGGAGCTCACTGACCCAGAGACCTTCTCTCTAAAACTTCTCTCTAAAAACTCCAAAACTCCTGAAGGCCCCCAACCCCCTATTTATAGACTTTCGGATTGGCCCAGAACGGCCCGTTCCGAACTCCCAAATCACGCACAAAATTAACGCCCAGAACGGCCGGTTCTGAAATCAGAACGGCCCGTTCCGGAACTGATCCGGAACGGCCCGTTCTCCCTCCGGAACGGCCCGTTCTCCCTCCAGAACGTCCCGTTCTCCCTCCAGAACGGTCCGTTCTCCCTCCAGAACGTCCCGTTCTCCCTCCAGAACGGTCCGTTCTCCCTCCAGAACGGTCCGTTCTCCTTCCCAGAACGGCCCGTTCTCAACTACAATATGTAGTTCAATTCAGTAGCTTGGAACGGCCCGTTCCAATTTGGGAACGACCCGTTCTGGGCTACTGAATCAGCCTCTTCTTTTTTTTTTTTTTTTTTTTTTTTTTAACAATGTTACAAGATGAAGGTTAATTTCCAGGAGGCGTTGGTCAAGCACATCCCACGCGAGGATAACATCCGAGCCGATCAGTTGGTCAGGTTGGCCACGACCAATAAATCGGGCCAATTGAGAACTATCATTCAGCAAGAAATCGACCACCCCAGTGTTGAAGCAGAGATAGTAGGAAGCGTCGTCACCGATCGCACCGACCCGCCGACTCCCAAGATTGGCGAGGTAAAATCAAAGAATTCATCACCAATGGGGTCACGCCGGACGACCCGACAGACGCAAAGCGACTGCGAACACAAGCTAGTAGATATGTCGTCATTGCCGGTTAATTATATAGACGTGGCTTCTCCACTCCACTACTCAAGTGTTTAGACCCATAGAAGCCGATTACGTAATGCAGGAAGTTCACGAAGGCATTTGTGGAATGCATTCCGGAGCAAGAACGACCGTCTCCAAACTCTTGCGTGCTGGGTACTACTGGCTGACCATGAATACCGATTGCTCAACTTTTGTGAAGAAGTGCGAATCGTGTCAGAAATACGACAACTTGATCCACCAACTAGCCGAGCAGCTGCATTGCATTCCTCCAGCGTGGCCGTTCGCCACATGGGGAGCCGACATACTCAGGCCTTTCCCAGTTGCCAAAGGCCAGTGTAAATTCCTCATCGTCGCCGTGGACTTGTTCACCAAATGGATTGAAGCCGAGCCCCTAGCGAGCATTTCAGCTCATCAAGTTCAAAAGTTTCTATGGAAGAATATCATCACCCGATTCGGCATACCATCAACCTTGGTGACTGACAATGGCTTCCAATTCACTGATCGAAAGTTGAACGAGTTCTTAGCTAGCCTAGGAATACGACACAAGGTCACTTCGGTCGAACACCCACAGACTAACGGTCAAGCTGAGTCGGCCAACAAAGTCATCCTGACCGAGTTGAAGAAGCGTCTAGGGGAAGCAAAGGGAGCCTGGGCTGAGCAATTGCCCGAGGTGTTGTGGGCCTATAGATGTACGCCCCAATTGACCACACAAGAAACCCCTTTCCGTTTAGTGTACGGATCCGATGCAATGCTGCCAGTAGAAATCGGGGAACCATCATTTCGCCGAGCCCACTTCGACGAATCGAACAATGAAGACGAGCTCCGAACAAACCTAGACGTTGTAGATGAAATTCGAGACTGAGCCCTAGTAATAGCCGAGGCATGCAAGCAACGCTACAAGAGGAAGTTTGCCACCAAGGTACGACCAAGAGAATTCCGGGAAGGTGACCTCGTTTGGGGAGTCACATGCGAAGCAAGGACCCGAGGCATGGAAAGCTCGCCTCAAACTAGGATGGACCCTTTCGCATACGACACAACTTGAACAACGGAGCGTACAAGCTAGAACACCTGTCAGGAGAACCAATTCCTAGAACTTGGAACTCCACTCATTTAAAGATGTATTATAGCTGATGTACAACCGTGCACTCTTTTCCTTGACCGACTCTTTTTTTCCTAAGGAGGGTTTTGGGTCGGCAAGGTTTTTAATGAGGCACTAAACGAATATATAAATTCAATTTCAATTCATATTTGTGATGTTATTACTAACCTTATCGTACGCGTATATGTTAACCGTGCTCGCAGGTCTACTTTCGGCCTAAGCACGCACCAGGCCGAGTACTCCGTCAAAACGTGCACTCGAGCCCGAAAGGTTTCCCTCCCGAGTACCCTCCTTGGTAAGGATGTACCTAGGCCGAGCATTATTACGCCCAATCTTGGAACCCACGCCAACGCTGAGCATAGTCCTCGGCCGACTACTCAAAACGTGCACTCGAACCCAACAGGTTTCCCTCCCGAGTACCCTCCTCGACTAAGGATGTACCTAGGCTGAGCACTATGACGCCCAATCTTGGAACCCACGCCAACGCCGAGCAGAGTCCTTGGCCGACCACTCAAACGTGCACTCGAGCCCAACAAGTTTCCCTCTCGAATACCCTCCTTGGCTAAGGATGTACCTAGGCCGAGCACTATGACGCCCAATCTTGGAACCCACGTCAACGCCAAGCAGAGTCCTCGGCCGACCACTCAAACGCGCACTCGAGCCCGACAAGTTTCCCTCCCGAGTACCCTCCTCGGCTAAGGATGTACCTAGGCCGTGCACTATGACATCCAATCTTGGAACTAACGCCAACACCGAGTAGAGTCTTCGATCGACCACTCAAACGCCCACTCGAGCCTGACAGGTTTCCTTCCCAAGTACCCTCCTTGGCTAAGGATATACCTAGGCCGAGCACTATGACGCCCAATCTTGGAACTAACGCCAACGCCAAGCAGAGTCTTCGGTCGACCACTCAAACGCGCACTCGAGCCTGACAGGTTTCCCTGCCGAGTACCCCCCTCGGCTAAGGATGTACCTAGGCCGAGCATTATAACGCCCAATCTTGAACTCACCAGCACCGAGTAGAATCCTCGGCTGACCGGTCATCAAAGACGTAGGTCGACCACTCTAACGCCCATCTCAAACCAAGTACACACCAACGCCGAGTGGAACCCTCGGCTGACAAAAAAATAAAACTCAGCATCAAGTTTCCCTCCTCGAGTACCCTATTCAGCTAAGAACACACCCGAGCCGCTCAGGCCGAGTACTCGAGCCCCTTAACTGTTTCTCCTAAGGGCCCGACCCGATCAACTATATACCAGGCCGAACACTCTTACAAGTTTCCCTTTAGAGTACTTTCTTAAGGGATACTCTTGAGCCAAACATCTCTAGACCGAAACTTATACGGTTGAGAAATCACTCCGAGAACACCCGAATAATTAACTTGACCATCGCGTCTGAACCGAATACCATATTCCCGACACCACACACCACGAAATCATGGCAATACACATGCGAAGATTATCCTCTCCACCGAGAACACGATTCGGTTAAAATTTTATGCAGTTAGACAATTGAACATCACAAGACAATCAAAAGCAAAACCAAATGTCATTAAAGTTTGGTCGATCATGCACGGTTACTTACACAAAAAATTAATCAGGTTTTACCGACGCCAATGGCCGAATTACAAAAGGCATTAATAGCCCGGTTACAAACCCTAAGCCCTAACCTACCCCTATTCCATGTCGAATCTTACGCAGCAGCCGAGCCACTCGCGTCCCCGTCGCCGACTACATCAATCTCGGGCTCTTCCTCCCTGGTAACAGGCACTTCAGCATTGGTCGAGATTCCTCGAGGGGGAGCCTCTTCGTCAAGCTGGGCTCCACGGGGGAACTCGGCGTAACTTATAAATTTCCCCCGTAGAAGTCCCGACTGACGTTGAACGCGAAGTCAGAGGGAACCTCGCAAAAATAGAAGGCCTGTTGGATGGCGTGTTGGAAGCTGACATCATGTTAGGCAAGTATCTTCTAGGTAGCATCGACCTTGAACTTGGCGGTGGCCTCGTTCAGCCGAGCAATCTCCCCAGCCGCGACGGCGACCTCAGCTTGAAGTCTCTGGACAGTCAACTTCAAGTCGTCGGCCTCCCTCCTATGGGTATCGGTGGCCTTCTTCAGCTCCTCGGTCGACTCGGTGACCTTAGCGTTGGCATTCAACGCCTCTTGCAGGTTGTTCTCGGCCTCCCTCAGCCGCCCTTAAAGCCGACCCTCCCCTATTGTCGACCTCATCATAATATGCTTGGAAACCAAGGAAGTCCGAGCATCTAGCTCACATAAGAGCTTATACTCGACCTCTGAAGACATCCCCTCCAAATACTGAAGCCTGCCGCTGGAGGTTAGGTCTAGGCCGACCAGGTTCTCGGTCTAGGTATTCGGCACGAGGAAATTGGACCCGGCCACAACTACCGGCACGACGAACACACCGCAACCTGACTGCTCCAAGGTCGGTTGCTTCTGGGGCTTCGTTGATGAGCTGGGGCGATCTGATTCTATGTTCTGCTCAGTCGATCGCACTCGAGCCGAGTTGGCTTTCTTCTTGGGATCCCCCATTGGAACCAAAACACTCGGTGGCTTCTCGCGTTGGATCTTTAAGGCCGACCGAGCCAGCAACACCTTTCCACTCGCCTTTGCAGCCTTTGCTCGGTTGGCGAGCATGGCGGTCACGTCCAAATCATCACCGGCCATTAATCCTGCAACAAAACGAATCTTAACATCAATTTAAAACGCTGCTACAATACCGAAGCTAAAAAACATACCTAATAGAGTTAACTCAAAATTTGGAGTTTTGAATATATCAAGGAGGCCTCAGACAGTCAACCCCTTCGGTAATTTGTCAAGAAGGTCCACAATTTCTTGGTCCTCGACAGGGAGCTTAGACTCGGCAATCGCCTCGAAACGCGTCGGATGCTTCGTCCAATAGAAGGGGAATAATTTAGACCCCTCCCGGTCATAGAAGCAGTTTTCCATGTCCAACCCCCAACGGATCTTAAAGAAGCCACTCTTAAAACCCTTATACGAGGACGTGAACGCCCTTAGGAATCCACGTTTCGGCACGCGAGCCAAGGAGACCCATTTCACCGGCTTGCTCAGACGATAGATGTAATAATAAAGAAAGGAGAGCGGTCGGGGAGTAAGGCCTAGGCAGAGGCATAAATTCCGGAAGGCTTACATGGCGGCCCAAGCGTTCGGGTGTAGTTAGGTCGGCGCCACATTCAGGACTCGGAGCACCCCCATCTGAAAATCATCAAAAGGCAGTTTTATGCCGAGGTCTTGAAACCAACACATGTGGCCGTAGAAATAATCTTCTTCCTCCGACCCCGACTCCAAGAAAATGAAATCAGTGTTCGGCCCCTCATCCTGACATGACTCAGCGATCAAGGGCAGCTCTTCTTCCCCACTCCCGAAGCATTTTTCCAGCCCCACAAATTTATCCAACAGACCTTGGTCGGAGAAAGACGAGAAATAGATACCGACCTCCCCGTCTACCCACTCGTACCCGGGCATCTCAACCGTCCCATAGTCAATCTTCACACGGGTACTCATGCGACCCGTGACCTCATCCTGAACATCATCGATCCGATCCACACCATCACCACTCACTTCGGCTTGGGGGATCATTTCATCTACACGTGCCGAGGTCACGACTAAAGTAACGGGCGAAAACACCTCTACCACCTCGTCCCCACTATCCTCTTGGTTGGCAAAGTCGGAGGGGAACACCACCTTACATTGCAAGGAGGGCAACCATGAAACTTCACTCGAGTCTGACCCCTTTTTCCCTGCCGAAGCACCCGACGCCTCCGACGATATCCAGCTCCTAGCTGAGGAGTAACCGCTCTCCATTTAGCACAAGGAACTAAATAACACAAAACTCTTACCTTACTCAGTTGTCTCGGAGAAATCTCGAAGGTTGTGGGTTCTCAGAAATTTTACAGCGAGTAAAATCCCTACGCACCCCCTTCTATTTATAGGTAAGGTAAATGGGGGGAGGTGAAAAGATGTCTCGCATCCCCAACCGTTAGATCTAAATGCTTGGACGGCCTAGATTACACGATCGTTGGACCCTCAACCGCCATCCGGTTCGCCGAGACGGTCCATGATCCACGTGGCGGCACCGACCCGAGTCTCGTCTCTAGGGGTCGGCCAGGCTAACCAAGCTTTGCGTAACTCCAACCCCAATCTAGTTCGAGGGGTCGGTTAGGCCAACCATGCCTTACGAAACGCCGACCCCGGTCTCGTCTCGAGGGGTCGGCCACACTAACCAAGCCTTGCGTGACACCAACCCCAATCTAGTCCGAGGGGTCGACTAGGCTAAACATGCCTTGTGTAACACCGACCCCGTTATCATCTCGAGGGGTCGGCAAAGCTAACCACGCCTTGCATAACGCCAACCCCGATCACATCTCGAGAGGTCGACGACACCCCCACACCCAACGTAACACATCCAGGCCCGACTACCGAGGTCGATAAAATCTACCATACCACGGGATCGCCATGCACGCTCGACTCCTAGTGGTCGGACGCACATCCAATGTCTAACACATTAACACCATGTTGGCTTGTCTGTCTTACGTTGGGAACCGAAACCCTATAGTTAGCACGTGTAAGGTCCAATCTCAGAGTTTCATGCCGCAGTTACTTCTCACCGTCTTCATCCTTCCAGTCCTTGACGCTGCGGGGGTTGTATACTAGATGGTACCCAACTAGGCCGAATACCTGACCCGACCGAATTAATCAACCTAGCCGAGAATACCGACCACGTCCTACCCAAGCTGAACAGGTCGGTGTGCTCGGCCAAGTTATGAAGTTATGCCAGGACGGTTAAGGAGAGGTTAATTTACCTAATACACTAGTTTAACCCCTAATTTTCCGGGGCTCATTCCTTAATCGCGGCCCAATAACAACCACTATAAATAGACCTCCAAGAGGTACGTAACTAACTTTCAACTACCGCATTTAATACGCCGAACACTTACTTGAGCGTTGAAGTGTCTTTGCAGGCACCCCCCTCACTTCGGACTGATCGAAAAGGAACAAGAAGACCTAGACCCAAGACCAGACTTGCAACAACAAGGACAAGTAAAATGTGTATCCTAATACATGAACAATAGAACTACATGATATTCCTTCAGTTGGTAATAAGTACATTTGGTATAAAAATAATCATCATGCATTGAATACATTTTTAGTGTTAGAAACTTGGCTTCACATTTGGGGCTAGTACCCAATATGTGTCAGAAAGAAGTGTTTTCCATAATTTATATTTATATTAAACTATAATTTATTCATGAATAAATAAAATTGTGTATTTAACATAGAAATGTAGTTAAAAATATAAATTCTAATTAGAAATAATAAAGAGATTAAAATGCTTCTAATAATTATACACAAATAACATGTAATTATTTAAAGAAGATAATTTTTTTTAATATTAAAAAAAAAAGAGTTATATAGATAAAACCTTAAATCCTCCGACATTATTTGTAATCTAAAAAATATAGTGCACCGCCGCCTGAAATGTGGAACATTCCATTTCGATGCCATTCATGAATTTTATCAACGGCTGCATTTCTGGCCTCGTGAGTTAAGTTTCACCGATTCACGAATTTTGTTCCCGAAACCGTTACTGAGTCAAGTCGGTGTTTCGGTGGCTCCGCAATTTTGCATCAGGTTCGCCGCCGTCGGAACATCTCCGATTCGCCACCACCGTATCTGTCTCCGTCAACCGTCGTCACCGATGTCGTCTTCTTCCGCGAACGACGCCGAGGCTCTCATGCGCAACCGCATCCTCTCCAGCAAGCTCTACTTCGACGTGTCTCCGTCCAAGGTAAGCGAGTTCCGCGCACACACTCGCACTCTTCGCGCGTCGAGTGCTTACGCCTTAGGTTTTTGGCCGTTCAGGTTCCGCTTATCTACTCCGAGTCTTACGACATAGCGTTTCTCGGCATAGAGAAACTGTAAGCACTTTCTTCGCACTAACGTCGTTTTTCGAAGTTGCGAATAGCACTCGTAGTTAACTGTTTGCTGATTGTTGCAGGCATCCGTTTGATTCGTCTAAGTGGGGACGCATTTGTCGATTCCTCGTTTCGTTTGGCATTTTAGACAAAAAATGCATCGTTGAGCCTCTCGAAGCTTCCAAGGATGATCTTCTAGTGGTAAGCGCTGTGTAATGCTCAATCGGTAAGACATTGTTTGGCTTATAACTAAGAAAATGAAAACCAAAATGATTCAAATAACTTAAAATTAACTTGTATACCTTAATTTCTTGTAAAGTTAGATGATATGGTGTCATGTGTTTGGATTCTGGTTAGAAAGTTAATTTGAGTTGAACTTAAATTTTCCGAATCAACTTCCATAGAAAAGCAACAACCTTCTTGCTTGTGATTGAATTGAGGTTTCCTTGTAATTCACACTTAACAATAAAAAAGTTGTCATGTTCAAGATCAGCTAACTGACGTTACTAGTTACGAAGGAGTAACTAAACATAACCATACTAATGAAGTGCATAAGTTGATTTTAATTAATGGGTGAAGTTTATTCATTTTTTAATAAGTACTTAAGTTGTGTGTGTTAAAATCACATGTATAGTAGCCAAAAAACATATGATTGACATTGATGTGAATTAAGCAGAATGTCTAGTGCTAAATCTGTTTTCTTTCATTCCTTTTTCCCCAAAGGTACACTCCGAATCATATTTGAATAGCTTGAAGGAGAGTTCGAAAGTTGCTATGATAGTTGAGGTACTCTCTACTCATTTTAGGCACAAGGCAGCCTTTTACAGTTTTGTTGTTGGTACTTATTATTCCTTCTTTTTCTTTAATTTTGGAACTTTTATATGGAAGGGTGTGTGTAAATTGTTATCATCTTGACTTTGTAGAATAGGAAGAAGCAGATATGGTTGTACTGGAGTTCGTTAGTGTATCTGTTTTGGTTACTCTACTGTATGACAATAGATATGTATTTGGCTTTGCTGAGGCTTTATATAGTTGATGTATTGTGGATTATTTACTGATATAAATTACTAAAATATAGGTCCCTCCCGTGGCATTAATTCCCAATTGTCTTGTGCAACAAAAAGTTCTTTTCCCATTCAGGAAGCAGGTAATTTAACTGTTTTATTGAAGTCTGTTTTGCATCTCCAAAAATCTGATCTTGCTCCTAGTCTAATGGTAGGTTGGAGGAACTATATTAGCTGCAAAACTTGCAAAGGAGAGAGGATGGGCCATTAATGTGGGAGGAGGATTTCATCACTGCTCTGCAGAAAAAGGAGGTGGATTCTGTGCTTATGCAGATATTTCTCTGTGCATCCACTTTGCTTTTGTTCGGTTGAATATATCAAGGTACTATCTTATTTAGTGCTTACAATTGCAAGTTAGTGTATTCTATTAATACTTGTGCAAAATTTTATTGCAAATTTTCAGGGTGATGATCATTGATCTTGATGCACATCAAGGAAATGGTCATGAAATGGACTTTTCCTATGACAGTATGTCCAAAAATATTTTTAGTGTTTGGGTTTCATATCTTTTAGGGTTTTTACTGATGGGGAGTTTATAATGGCAGATCGAGTCTATATCTTGGATATGTACAATCCTGGAATATATCCTTTGGTAATCTGCTCTTTGTTTTACATTATTTTTCTTCCTATATTGTATTTTGAAGTGATTTTTCTTTGTTTCTTTTTATACACATTTGTCTCATCTATTCAACATTTCTGGCTGACATCTGATGTGTTGAAGTCCGTTTGTAATATTATACATTTGAATTGTCTTGTTCTTTGTCTGGGAATGATGAATTTTTCTGTGCATATCATTGTGGCATGGCATGAAAGCATACATTTCGATTTCTTTTCTACATTCAATTGGTGAAAAAGAATGTGAGCTTGGGTACATCAGGAAGATTGCTGCCTTGCGACTTACTGGTCATGTGTTCTAGTAACATTTCTTTCCTTTTTGTCTTCTTTGTTAGGATTATGAGGCGAGAAACTACATAAATCAGAAAGTTGAAGTAAAGGTATATTCAATATATCAGTTAAACCCAAATCATATTTGTTTTCTGATTTGCCTCTTTAAGATTCTCTGTCATACGTTTTCACGTGAAATTTCAGAGTGGGACACTTACAGAAGAGTACCTGCAAAAATTAGATGAAGCACTTGTGGTATGTTACATTATTATCGTAAACTTTGTTATTCTCTAATATTTTTGGATCAAGTACCCACTGCACGACTAGGATTAGGTATAACCATGTGGCTATAATATATATACATTTTTGCATTTATATATCCTATCCATGTCCAATCATATTAATTGTTATTTTGATTCATGATGCACTTTGACTTACCTCTGCCTTATTTATTTCCAAACAAAAACAATGGAATGGAAAACCATATATTTACCTCCTAATATCTAGCCTTCTCTTCCCATTGATTTTCCTTTGCCTGTTCCTTTCTACTCTTAAGTCTTAACTCCCAATTAATAAGATTAGAATCGTTTATCAGTTGACGGTATACTAAAAGTACCATTCAAGTTCTTTTGCTAATTTTTATTTTTCACGTCAATGTGACTCAAGGTTGCTGGGCAAAGATTTAACCCTGAGTTGGTAATTTATAATGCTGGAACTGACATCCTAGAAGGTGATCCATTAGGAAGGTTGGAGGTAACGTCATTCTTGGATTCACTTTATTGCAGTAAAATATAAATTTTATTAACTTCGGTTGTGTGGTCGGTCATTTGCTCTTATATGTAGTTTCTACATGAAAATAATATTTCATTGTTATGAGTTAGTGTTTTAGTTATTTCCTTTACAATTCACCATAGGCCGTGCTTGTGTTATTTTTTTACACACAGATCAGTCCTGATGGAATTGCCCTTAGAGATGAGAAAGTTTTCCGGTTTGCTCGTGAGAAGAACATTCCTATCGTCATGCTAACTTCAGGTTTGCTATTGTGTTCCGCCCTGTCATATGGTGGCTACTATGGCCTTTTTTAACAATGGCCTCGGTGTTATATTAGTCTTTAGTCATATATTGATTCTTTTTTTGTTTGTAGTAGTTTGTGCATTTCACGCCTGATTATTTTACAGTTGCAAACACCTTATATTAGAAAAAAAAAAATTAATTTCAAGGCAACCTGAAATTACCCTAACTTTTGTCCGACTTCTTAGAGGTTATCTCGTTATGTATGACCATGTGCCCATCTGTACAAAAAACTTAAAATACTACAATTTTTTTATTTGAGATTGAGATCCTATGTCACAACTTTCATGTAGGAAGATAACAGTATTGAAAAGCCATGTTATCATCATCCTGACAGCCATATGTTATATTAAAGATTCTTTAGAATTTTGATACTTAAATGTGATATAGTTAATGACTTGAAAATATATTAATCAGTTATAATTAATAAATTATAAAACAAACTCAATCATCTATTGGATATTTTTGGTTTAGGGTGTGTTTGGAAATCAGATAAGTTTCAATTAGGGTTGAAGAAAGCTACATTGACAGAGTTTTTCCTTTTCTTTTATTGGAACACGTCTTTTTTTTATTAAACGTGATTTTAAACTGGTATCTAAACATACACTTAATATTCCTGTTAAATGAATTCTTCTAGATTGTTTTATTTTATCTAACCTTGTGTCGTGTTTTTGGAAAGAGTAATGTTATCCTCATCGGCAACTAATATTATATCACTTTTATGTTTATCTTTCTCTATCGTTTCATTTATTAATGATAGAGAATAGATACACAAGTGATATTGTACTTGTACAATTACTGATGTACATCTGGTGTTACTCTTTTTGAATTCCGTTGGGAATTGGGATTTAAAGGCATGTGGATTTTCGTTGAGATGAAATGTGAAACAAACCCACTAATATTTTTCCCTGTTTTGAGCTGATATAATTATGCTTAATGGAGATGGGTTCTAGTTCTAGACAACTGATAGTAGAAAGTGGCGACATTCTAGTACTCAACTGATCCATCTCCCAAATGATTTTTGGAAACCTTCTTCAACTATTTTCTCTACCTATTGTTAATGTTGTTTATCAGGTTGTCTATATTTGTTATTCCATATTTTAGGTGGTTACATGAAGTCCAGTGCAAGAGTCATCGCAGATTCAATAGTCAATCTTTCGAAGAAATGTTTGATAGAAACGAGTGGAGCTCCGAAGTCTACGTAAAGTCAAAAAGTGCTCCTGCACTTCTACGTTATGAGATTATCCCCAGACCCTTTGAGTATTCGGGTATAATAGTAGTGGAAACTTTTATGTATAGTATTTGTTAATAATATTATTAAAAAAAAAAAAAAAAACTTAGTTTAGATTCTACATGCATGGGTTGTAACATGTATATAAATGTTTGTGTATTACTACTATACATAATACTTCTACATGTATGAGTTGTAACTTGTATGTAAATGCTTGTGTATTATTATGATTAGTTGTATATTATGTATTTGTTTGTGAAACTTGAACAGAGGTGGGGTGACCACGTGGACAAAATATATTTGGCAGTTTAATACGGTAGGTGGCAAATGACAGTGCTTTTTAAAATCAGAACTGTGTTTTCTACCTCATTCAAGTGAAAATTCATTTCTAACATAATCGGCTTATTCATAATCATTGATATTTCCATGTTTCTTTAGGTATTCTAGTTTGTTTTAAAATATTTATCATTTTTAAAAAATATATTTTGTAGTATCTTAAATATTTGAATAAAAAATTATAATTGTGTTTTATTTTATTTTATTTTTAAATTAACCCAGATATATTGACAGTGTAACACTGGAATGGTTATATTCTCAGGCAAGGTTATCAATTGGGGAATACCTTGGGTTGAAAGTAATAAGATGGATCACGATGTAAAATTTCAATGGGTTCGAACTTCGAATGTTTAATAGGTGGCTTTCCAAGAAGTCTTCATGTTATTGAGTGAGCTATTTCAAAGGGGTGCATGGCAATCTTGAATTTTAAGCCAGATTACACTTTTTATTAAGCAATCCAAGCACTAAATTTTTATTTAGATGTGACGCAGCACCTTATATATTCTTAATTTGTTGAAACAAGATGAATTTTATATATATATAAAGTTATGTATTATTTTACGCTATCATTTAATCCCGTAACAACTAAGATTGTTGGTTAATTTTTATAATAACTATTTTAAGAATTATGCTAGCGATAATTTTGATTGATTGTTGATATAAAATTAATTTATATTGACGGTGCGTGTTGACTAAAGTTTTTATAAAATGTAATTTTATTTTTATTGATGAAACATGACGGATGATCGTCCAAGTGTATATTTAAAGTTTAAACACCATACATTATTCATATTCATACGTTTGAACACCATACGAAAAGTGGGTATAACTTAATAAATACGCATTTTATTCACGGATTTATCGTGTTGTGATGGAAAGAAGATTTTTCTTCTTTTCATTATAAATAGTATTCATTACATTATAAATTCATATTTATATCATCATGATGTAATTAAGAAGAAGCAACAGAGACTAGTTATCATAAGTCGACATTCATTTGGAGGAATGAATTATTAATAATAATAATAAGAAGAAGAAAATCTATCAATGTAATGAGGTTGCATTACCTCTATCAATAAGTTGCAAACATGACTTTTTATTTTTTATTTTAAATGTTATACAGATGCTCCTTTGAATTTTGTCAATTTCGTCTCATCTATTTTCGGATTTAAAATTCAACGAGCTCGACATTTGATTTGGTAGGCCAATGAGTTAGTTCAATAGTTTGGATCAATTTTGATAGCTCTATTCATATATTTGAAAGTTATAATAATCGAAACAGAAAGAGTCAATTTCAAATAAAGGTCAATTAAAAATAAGTTAAGTATTTTTTAACAATTATATATTTATTTTATTATATAAAGTCGTTAACATTGTTTTTTCAAAAATAAAAAAGGTTGCTGAAATTTAGATACAATTGAGCAAACTATTTAGAATATCATTTAGCATTATTTTAGTAGTTTTATCATAAATTATCTATATATATATATATTATAAATTTTAGTTATATATAATAAATATTAGTTAATATTTAATATTTTTTTAAATTAAATTATACTTTTAATTCTTATTTTTATCATATTTTGATTTTCTTGTACGACTCTCAGGAGGTTGTGGTAAAAAATTGAAGTTTCAGTATAACTTAAATATCATTGTATTCTAACCATCATCTTACCTACTTAACATAACATAAGATAATAACTTGTTATAATTTCAGCATAGATGTTAATTTTTTTTTTAAGATAAGAAATATTACAAAAATAGTCGTAATAAGAATTGAACCTAAATTTTCATCTTTCTAATTACCTAAACACCTCCTCACCCAACTATTAACTAATCCTAGTGGTCACATAAATGTGCATTTAACTAGTATTAAACTAAAATTAGATTTTATAAATTAAAAAACCAATATATTTAGAATTACAGGGACGAAAATCGTAAATCGAATATCATCCAAAACTACAATAAATTAAATCATTTAATATTTTCCGTCAACAAATCCAACTTTCTTTACATTTTATGAATAATGAATCAGTGCATCATGAAAAGTTAGCAAGTTGAAAGGGTGTCACGTGTGCATATTGTTCGTGCACGTACTGCCAGGTGGCGACAAAAGTACACTGCCATCAGCTAGCTGTTATTGTTAACTACTCCATTAAGAGATATTTCTGCTTTCTACTATTATACTCTTTCTATAAAATAATAAACATTTTATTTATTAAACAAACTTACCATAAAATTATTGTTTCCGTTTTGACCAAATATTCTGAAATAATAATAATTTTTTACTATGGTAACATGGTATATTAACATGTTAAATGTCATTTTTACTCTTTTTTTTGTTGTTTTATATGCTTTTATTTACATTCATAGCTTTTAATTCTAACTATTAATGGACATTGATGAAGCTATAATGTTTTAATTGGGTGGCTAAATACATGGAATATTATTAAGATAAATCTTCCATTTTTCTTGTGAAATTTTAAATGTTTGATAATAATCATTTTAAATAATTATGTAGTAGTTGTCAAAAAATAATTATATAATAAGTGAGTCGAATATAAAGCAATTTTATATGTTGGATCGATTAAAAATAAATAAATCAATTTTCATTTTAAAGGCCTACACATAAGTTATTTTCTTTAGTATTAGAAATTATTATAGTAACAATAATAAGGAAGATAAAAGAAAGTGAGTAGAAGAAATTGGAAGAGAAGGAAAAGAATTAGTGTAAATATAGATGATGGAAGAAGGGTTACCATAAAAACGACGCAAGAAAGGTAAGACTGTAAGAGGGAGAAGGCTACTATCGTCAAAACGACAAGAACTCTCGTAGTAATTAAATAATGAGAAAAATAATTAATGAACGACCGCAACTTGACCCTTCACC
Source organism: Cajanus cajan (assembly GCF_000230855.2). NCBI lineage: Eukaryota > Viridiplantae > Streptophyta > Magnoliopsida > Fabales > Fabaceae > Cajanus > Cajanus cajan. The sequence continues at coordinate 49,200,097 of NC_138525.1, forward strand.
AATCACCACTTCAATTCAACTCGCTCACTCTGTCTTCTTTTCTTCTTCTTATTCTTCTTCTTCTGTGGACCTCGTTTTTCTCGCTTCTCTCTCTTCTCTTCGGAGAACAAACACCTCCGCCGGCGAACGCTCACCGCCGTCGAACACGCACCGCCACCTGCTAACGTGCGCCGGCGCAGCAATGTCGCGACTGAGATCACGCGGTGACGGTCACTTGCTGCTGCTGGCGCCAGCGCTGCTCGTTCTCTTCCTCCACTCTCTTCTTCTGCTGCCTCATTCCTCGCTCGCTATTCGACCTACCGAGTCGGATCGGATCGAACTCGCCAACGCCACCGAGTCCAACGTCTCTCTCTCGCGGCCGCGGGAAGGGAGCTTCGCCGACATGATTGACCGCGCGCTCGAGCACGAGTTCACCGAGAACGACCAGAACGAAGGTTCCGAATTCTAGATTCTAGATTCCTCTGCTCTCGCCGTTCAATTTCCAGATTCTCGCTTCCTTCTTTTGCTTCGGCAACTGCGAAACTTGAATTGCGCTTTCTGTTTGTCGCACTCGTAGGGTTTTGGTTCCTGATCTGTGGACATGAACCCTTGCTAAATGCGGATTCATTCGAATTCGTGTCACTTGGACCGCATCTTATGATTTTATTTCCTTTTATTTTGGAGATTAGTTTCTGCTTTTATCTGTTCTTAAATTTCGGCTTTCGCAAATAGGATTTAGAAATGAAGAATTTCGGAAACTGTTTTAACGGTTTGCTTGTTCTTTGTTTGGCTCTTCGTGCTAGTAGCAACTGATCCGGGAAGCTTCAACAACAGTGTAGCAGAACAACAGGTTGGCATTTTACCTTGAGCGTTGATTTAAAATAGTGATATTCTAGTTTGATTTAGAACTAGTCGTAGTTCGTCTTTATGCATGTAGCAACATTAGTAATAACAACAATTAATAATAATAATTAATAATTAATAACTAATAAAAAAAAAATAATAATAATACAGATAAGAACGAAGCCTTATCCCACTGGGGGAGGTGCGCCACATGGATCACATGACGCTGTTTGGCTCGGTTGAAAACCATATTTCGGAGATGTAATCTATCATGACATCCATCTTAACATTCTCATTTCTGTCCTTCCCACCTTTTTGGCTTGTTATCCATTTAAAGCCTAGCATTCACTACCTTTTAAAATTTGCTTCAGTTTGGTTGGTACTTTGCGATCACAAATAACCGGTGCTTTTCTCCATTTTAACTATCCCTCTTGTATCTAATGTGTGACATTCTCATTAATTTTTCCATCATTTTGTAGTATTAATCTTAGGTATTTACTATTTAAACTTAAGAAACATGTGAAATGACATCTTCTCCTATTTTTATTTTCAAGTCATATTCCACATGTCTTCGGCTAAAGTTGTCATGCACTTATTTTGTCATGCTCCTGCTTAAGTAAAAACCTTTTGTTTCTAAATTCTGTCTCCAAAGTATAATAATTATAATAATGTTATATATAATAATAATAACAACAACAACAAAAAAGTGAGGGAATTCAATTCAACAAATAAGTGAGGGAAATGAGCAAAAAATAGAAATGAAGAATAGTTGATGTGTCTAGGTAGATCATTGCTTTAATGTATAGTAAATACATATATTAGAGGTCTTAAACTTTAATGGCACTATTAAGGTACGTTTTTTTTCTAAACGTGTTTTGAGGTTATTGACTTTTACCTTTTAGTTAGTGGTGAATCTGGCTTTGTTCTTCTATTAATATGCATCCGTGGTACCAGTATAACTCATGATATGCTGAGTTACTCTTCTTGCCTTGTTCGTGGACCAGGCTGTTCTGGAAACTGTGGCCAGAGTCACACCAAACAAGAATGACACGAAAGATGAAAAGTACTTATTTTACGTGTTGTCTAGTGCTTCATTAGTTGCCCAAAATGGTGCATTTAATGCATAATTTTGTTCAAGTGTTTTTTTCCTCTAAACTTGCAGATCATTTCAACTACATCATGTATTCAATAGAGCTGAGGATACCCCGATGTTGATAGATCGGAAGGTGAGATAGCTCAATCTTGGATTTGTTCTTTTTGTTGACATCCGGTTGAGTTTTGCAAATTTCCAGAGTATAAATTATGCGTCTTCTTTCAGGACAACGTCTTTATCATTTCTAACTTTAAATCCAAGTATCCGGTGCTCCAGCTAGATTTACGGTAAATTTATTTTGCTTATTTTTTCTGCACAAAATGGATTTTATTACTCACGATAACTTCTCTTATGATTGCCATATAGATTGATTTCAGACCTGGTAGTTGCTATTGTTTCGGCTACGTGTGGTGGCGTTGCATTTGCTTTTGCTGGACAGCCGGTCTGAACATTTTTATTCTAACTTCATTCTTGACAAATGCAATCTTAGGATCTATTGTAGTATTAATTCTTTGTTAAATCTCTCTAGCATTAACTCAAAGTATGAATTGGCAGGTCATTACAGGATATCTTCTAGCTGGCTCCATAGTTGGACCTGGTGGCTTTAACTTCATCAGTGAAATGGTGCAGGTATCTGAAAACAGTAATCAATTGCTTTTGTGATATGTTATTTACTTATTTTATCTCAAAATATTGTCTTTCTTTTTCTTTTTGGGGGTATACTTTTATGTTTGGTTCAGTTGGATTTCATTTTCATAATTTTTTTGTATTTGCAAAACGACAACTAACAAGTAACAATCTCGAAAGGCTTTGATCTTGTATATGCAAGCCTGAACTTAGGTTGTCAATGTAATCTTGTCAAAGGATAAATGTGTTGAAAAAGTATGTACAAGTACGGAAGTTATGTCCTATACATTACACTGAAAATTAATGGGGTAACTTATATGCATTTTGCTAGGTATTGCAGAATGCTAGAATGACACTTTACTCAATTTCCCCAACTAAAAATACACATTGCCCTGCTTGATCAACTTGTCTATCAGCATAATAGTATTACTTTATACTAACTAATATTCCTTCTAAGCTTGCATCTAAATACAATTAATATTGTGGGATCCCTAAATTTTATGAATATTATTATTATTATTATTGTTATTATTATTATTATTATTATTCAGCACCAGAGATCCACCCTATATGGTCTCTGCCTTTTCTGACAAGGAAATTCTTATTCAACCTTCATAGGTTAGAAAGCATAGTTGTTATTTCCTCCTTATCCCAAGGATAGCCTTCACCATTTGATATTAGTAACTTCCACAGTCATCTTCTTGTCAAGCTATATATTTCTTTATTGGTGTCAAGTTGATTGTCTGATGCCTTATCAAAAGCCATTTATTAAACTTTCTTCTGTAGGGGCATCAAGATCACAGTTCACAGCTTTTATATCAATTGATAAGAACCTGGGGTTTCTATAGGGGTGATCTCTTAAAGGGGATTGAAATAAAAAATTTCTTTGGCTACTAATTTATTCCTTATGATATACCTGTACAGCATATGCAATATGTATAATCCTGATCCCTAATTAAATTTGAGAACAACATAATCAAAGGAAAATACAAATGTACAATAATTAAAAGGAAAATCCTGATTAAAATTGGAAACTACGTGATCAAAAGAAACTTTGTTCAAATATGTAGGTGGAAACAGTGGCACAATTTGGTGTAATATTTCTCCTGTTTGCATTGGGCCTGGAGTTCTCCACAACAAAGGTTGGCTTATTTGTCTGTTTTCTAATCTTTCCTTTTTCTTTTATTCCTGTTTATGTTTCAATTAGCTTTGATTACCTTGATTACCCTGCTTTTTACCTATATGATTGTAGCTTCGAGTAGTTCGAGCTGTTGCTATTCTTGGAGGCCTACTTCAGATTTTTCTATTTATGTGCATGTGTGGACTTACTGTATCGGTATGTTTTTGTAATTGTGATTCGCCCTATTTCTGAACTTCTTGTTTGTTATTATTCTTATATCGTGTTATATATTAATTTGGAATGCAAATCACTAATAAGTAGCCCTTGGATCATGTAGTTGGCATTTATGGACATTCATGCCATATGCAAGATTAATTTGACTTGGTTGCTATCATATCCATTAATTGCATAATCTAGCTTGTCATTTTTAATTACAAAAAGATACTGATTTTCGAACCAAACAGTAAGTTTCATCTTTTAATCTTAAATTTAGTATGCCTGTTGATTGAATATAGGGTTTCTCCTTCAGTATGTAGATTTTGGGATGAAGTCCCCTGGTATGACAAATTTGGTAGGTTGAAACTGCTACCACGTGCTTGTATAATGTATAGTGGAAATGATTCATGGGTATACTAACCAAGTATCAGCTTCTACAATCTAATTCATCTTATCTGACCTTTTGAATTTCTTATCTTCCTTAGAGGTTTTGATAAAAGAGAATTGAGAGAGAGATAAAATGAAAAATCTGAATCTTATTGATTGAATGAATTCTTAACTAATTGACTCAAAACAAACTAACTGTCTAGCTTGTACAGCAAGCTAGTTTCTAACAGAACTACTAACAAACAAGCTCACACAGGAAGCTATTACAATTACTGAAAGTCAGCTGTCTTATTGACAGCTGAAATACAATTGGAGTAATACACTCATACAAGGGGATATGTTCTCTTCCTTATTTTACATGATCCATAATGTTTGATGCCAGTAAAATAAAATTCTCTAATTTGACTTCAATTGCCAGTGACATAGATGGAAAGAAGTTGTGATAGCAACATTAAATATATGTATTAATATTTCTAAACTTCAGAGCTCAAGTTAAATGGAAGTAGATGATGACCATAATAATTTAATAAAAAAAGGAATCATGGGTTCATTTTATGTCTTTATCTTGATAATCTAATTTCTCCTTTATAATTTAGTTAACTGATTGGTCTTGCAGTTTTAGTGGATGTTTATGGGGAGGCAATATTTTGTTTTAAATTTTTAATTATCTTTTTCAACAGTAGACTTTGGCATATGATATTCTTAATGCTGCAGCTCTGATTGGATGCTATTTTGCAGCTATGTGGTGGTAAAGCTTCAGAAGGGGTTTTTGTTGGCGCTTTCCTTTCCATGTCTTCAACAGCAGTGGTACATAACCAATCCGATTCCATCTTGTTTTTAGAATGCAGATGCATGCTTTTGAACTTCTGGGCGTATAATTAGTTTTTGGTTTCTTACCCACTCTTTGGTTTAGGTCTTGAAGTTTTTGATGGAAAAGAACACCACTAATGCCCTTCATGGACAAGTCACAATAGGGACCCTTATTTTGCAGGTACTTAGTGGTTGTTGAGAATGTAACTTTTTCTTCTGCTTTGTGATGTTCTAAAATATTATTCTTTCCTCACTATTTTGCTGATGTACATAATAAATGTCAGTAGAATTTTTTTTAAGTCTTGTGAATTTATTTTTGCTTAAAGGATTGTGCTGTTGGATTGCTCTTTGCATTGCTGCCAGTTCTGGGTGGCACCTCAGGTGTTTTTCAAGGAGTGTTGTCAATGACCAAGCTGTAAGTGTAGAACTTCAGTTGGCTTTGGCTTGAACTGATATTTCCATTATGCATCAATTTTTGGTAGTTTTTTCTTCTCATTCTCACTTGCCCAAAGGAAAATTAAGACAAATTCATGCATTTCTTGTCTTTTGAAATGATATGGTTATAAAATAAGTTCTTCATAACATTTATGCTTAAATTATACAATTGATGAAGAGTACACTCAAATTAAAAAAATAGAAGAAAAAAAGTGGAAAATCTGAAAAAAGAAAATGAAGGAAAAAGGTGAAATTACATGTCAAAGTGCACTCAAACCAGAATAAAACAGTTGATGTTCTCATGGACAGAAGGAAGTATCTATTACTGCAACACTTGAACAATAAAGTTACAGTAAATAAATCAATCATCTAAAGCAAGAAAAAAATTAATGGTTTGGGTCAACTCTAATGCTCTAAATGGTGTTTTAGTTAGTTTTTTCAGCTTGGCACTGGGCTGATATGTTCAAATGCACTTGGTCTATATTGCATTCAATGGAAGAATTTATTCAATCTGTAACCTAGAGCTTTATCTGGCATAACATTATACTCCCTCCTTTCCTAATGCAGGTTGGTGACATTGATTGCATTCCTCTCTGTTCTGTCAATATTGTCTCGCACTTGCCTTCCGTGGTTGCTTAAACTGATGATAAGCCTCTCATCACAGGTTCATACTATTATCCCATTTTAATGATATAATTTAACCTTTGGAAGTGGTTGCTTCTTTTTTTCTTCTCAATAATACGGGCAAGAATGGGGGAATTCAAAATTGAAATATGTAATTTGGTTCTTTAGCTATTTCTGTCTTATGGCTAATTGGCTGTACATTTTTGTCTGACTGCCTTGGTGGTTCAATGATAACCTTGTTTATGCAGACAAATGAACTCTATCAATTGGCGTCAGTTGCATTCTGCTTGATAGTAGCCTGGGTTTGTTCTCTTCCAAATTTGTGTTTCTATTTGAAATGCTTCATTTTTCATTTGTTTTTATAAGCAGAAAAGTGTATACAAATACTTGTTCACTTGCTGTACCTTGCCTTGCCTTTCACAGGGTATGATAACAAGCACTAAATCAAAATTTTTCTACACATCATTTAATATTGATTCATTGGGAGTATCTATATTCCTAGCCTCCTTTTTCTACATGTTCAATAACTACAATATATATATAAATACACACACACACACACACATATATGTATGTTATTTTTTTATTTTGAACACATTAGAAAGGATTTAGATGACCTTCAAGATCCTAGGAATCAAATCATTTAAAAGGAACCATTGAATATGTAGAGAATAAATTTAGGAAGAAACTGATGAAATGGTCTTTATAATGTCAAAATAGAGGAAAGGTTGGTCTTCTCATGAAAAAGGCCTCCTGCTTCATGTGTGGGAATTAACATTTAATTATAATTAATGTTGGAAATGCATGGTGTCAAAGGAAAATTGGATTCCTGTGTTGCTGCAGAAACTTCCATAGTCATTGTGTTTTTGAGTGTTTGGGGTGTTCTTTTTTCTTGCTTTTTCTTTTAAAGGCTTCCAGTTTTCCTTTGGCTTGAATTATGCATCTAGATATCTTTTAATTGTCCTCAAACAATATGTTCTTGTTCTGTTGATTGATCACGTTACTGTTACTTAAGCACTATCTTTTTTATCTGATTTATTTTATATTTGCAGTGTAGTGATAAGCTGGGACTAAGTCTAGAACTAGGTTCCTTTGCTGCTGGAGTGATGATTGCAACCACTGATCTGGCTCAACATACACTAGAGCAAGTAAGACTACATAAAAAATCTGGAAAATACTTGTGTGAATATATCGATACTAGTATCAATTGTCTGCTGACATGCATTGATGTTGTTAGATGTTCTACACAGCTAGAAATATGGATAAAGTAGTCTTTATAAGATGAGCAATCTCCCCCTTCTGCTCTAGTGATTAGTTTTGGGGTTCAGTTTGGCCGGGCCAAATTTTATTGTGGTATTAGCACCTATCCAATCCTGATGCTCGGCCACTCATAAATGCCTAGTTCTGCAAACTACATTGTCCAATAAGTGTATGGAAAATGGCCAATCTCTTCCCTTAAGCTAGCTTTTGGGGTTGAGTTTGGCTATTTTCAAGATCTTTTGGGGTTGTTTGGTTTCCTTGTTTTCTATTTTCATTTTAACTGAAAACAGAAAATGGTGTTGAAAATATGTTTGTTGTAGTTTTTGAAAATATTTTTTCTGAAAATATTTTTTAAATGAAGCAAAAACTGAAAAAAAAAAAAAGACGTTTTCATCATTTTCTTGAAAATAGAAATCGAGGAGTAGAAAATGTGGTGTCACATCTGTAATTACACGCTCTTTCTTCACATTCTTTTATTTCCTTCTCACAACTCTCCCTTATACTATGACAACTCACTCTTTCCTCCTGTACGTAACATCTTTCAACTGCTTGCATTTGCTTGGTTCTCATTCTTCCTTCCATAAATCAGTTTGTTTTCCTCCCTCTTCCCAAAACCAGGTACTTGTTCTTTCCTCCTCAAATTTGTATACCACCAATTTTTTCTCTCCATTTTTTAAAATTCGTAATGCATTTGTTTGAATTTGTTGCAGTCATTGATATTCTAACAGTAGAATTTGGGTATTTTCATTCTAGTAAACTCAACAAAAGGGTACTATACAAAATATGAGGAGAGAAGGGGGAAGGGATCTGCAAATATAATTAATACTCGATGAAAGTGAGTGTTTCATGGTTCTTTACAATGAAAGCAGGATGAGAAGGAGAAAAGGCAATAAATGAGAACACAAAAAAAGATATAAATATACTTCGTTTTAGAAGTTGTTTGTAATACATATATATATATATATATATGTATGTATGTATGTATGTATGTATGTATGTATGTATGTATGTATGTATTCCTTATTTATAATATTTTTAACGAGTATTTCTTTAGTCCTAATATAATAATTTTACTGGAGCAAATCCATTAAATTAGGTTTGAGGTGCACATAAATTATGTTTGTATGATCATTAGTAATATAATTAGAAAAATGCACTACTTTATGTGGAGTTTTGATAAATCACTTTATCTCTATGTACAGGTTGGGCACTTATTTTTGATGAAATGTAGAAACATGCTTATTATGAAAAAAATTATTTATATCTATACTATCAAAATTAATATAACCAAAAAAAAAAATTAAATGTTTTCAATTTTAGAGAATAGAAAATGAGAGCTCAAAACAAACTGATTTTGTAATCTTGAAAATTTTTCAATGAAAATTATTTTCAGAAAAGGAAAATAGAAAATATTTTCTCTAACCAAACACACGCTTATGTATTCAAACAAATGCATGTTGGGTCTTATATTGGTTTAAAAGAAATGCAGTAGATTGCAAATTTTTATAATCCACCTTGGGAAGGGAGTATTACCTCGTGTGAAAATGCAATCTATTTCCTTTCAGTATTAGTCTGCAATTTGGATTTTTGTTTTCAGCATATGCTGGACATATTTTGATTAGATCCATGCACATTCATTGGTCATTTTGATCTGCACTTTTTTTTCCTTTTTTATCTAAAAGATTATTCATGGGCATATTTGTAGATTTTCCTTCTGAACAATCTGATTTCCCATTTGTCAATGAAGAATTGAAGATTGACAAGTTTTCTGATTATTTCATGAGCCTAGACTCTGAACTGGATGTCTGGAATGCTTGGTAGTAAGATAGGTTTACAGAAGAAATTTGACGTCTTATTTATTTTGCAGATTGAACCTATTCGCAATCTTTTTGCTGCTCTTTTCCTTGCCAGCATCGGAATGCTGATTCATGTTCATTTTCTCTGGAACCATGTTGATATTTTGGTAGCATCCGTGATATTGGTGATTGTTATAAAAACAATCATAATTGCATCTGTTGTGAAAGGATTTGGTTACAATAACAAGACTTCAATACTTGTAAGCTTTGTTTCATAGTTTGTTGGTTATGATACTGTTCTTTCCCCCCTCTTACTGATTGAGGTGCCTGAAATCATGCACATGTAGGTTGGAATGTCGATGGCACAGATAGGAGAATTTGCTTTTGTTCTTCTCAGTCGTGCTTCAAATCTTCATCTAGTTGAGGTTAGTGACAAGGATTTATCTAACTTTGGCAATTAAGTGCTCAACTGTTTAAAGATTTCTAATGTCGACCATGAAGATTTAAAAAGACAATGATATTGCTAAATTGGTTAAACTTAGACTTGGTGATAGGGCTATAAGCCTATAACTTGAAGTGAGCCAAGCTAATTCATGAGCTTGCTTGTAGTTTTAACGAGTTGAAAATTTTGGCAAATGAACCCAACTTAACCTTTCTGATGTTCGACTCATTACCTCAAGAGCCAACCGAATGTATAAATATAGAAACACATTTTAAATAATATTAAATTTTTTATTATAATTTAATTAATAAAATTAGAATTCTATTTTATTTTATTTTTTATTTGACAATTATATTTTAACTAAATATATGAATAAAACAGATTGTATTAAGTTACAAATTTGAGCTTAGAATATGCAATTAGTATTTATCCAAAGCTCTATATTGACTCGTTAATCTTGAGTAGCTTGTGAGCTTTAGGTGAACCAAGAAAATAGGCTCAATTTCTTATTGAGCGAAGCTTGAGCTGGGCTGGGCCTATTAAAGTTTAACTCAGCTCAATTCATTTCCACTCCTCAGTGACATAACTTGAAAGTTGAAGCTTAATTTTGAAAGTATTACTGGCAATGATGGATTCTAATGTTTGATTCATTTCAGGGTAAATTATATCTGCTGCTTCTTGGGACCACAGCTCTTAGTCTGGTATGAAATTATTTTCATTTGTTTGAATTGACAGTTGCTAAGTTCCATAATCTTATTGTCTTTGATCCACGATGGATTTTCCAGAACCAAATATATGCAAAATTTATTCTGAATGGAAGTTCTGACCTTTCCCTCAGGTGTTTATTTTTGGTGCGTTGGGATTTTAAATTTAAATATTCTCCTATCTTTTGAAAGATAAGTTGGTGAACAAGCAGCCTTGAATTAGCTTTTATAATAGTTTTTTATGCCCCATACTCCTATATGATAGTGCCGGTAGCAGATATGTAAAATTCTTAAGGTTATTCAAGTTTAGGGTTTATAGTTTAACTTTCCTAAGCTCTGGGATAACTTTCCTAAGCTGCATTGATTACTTCTACAAGTTTGCTAAGTATCTTCCTTTAAATAGCTTGAAATCTAAGGATCATAAGCTGCAATGAATTTCCATGATTTAGAGTCAGTAGAACAACTATCATTATGAAGTAATAATAAATAGTCCATTCATAATTTCTTAGCTCATTTCTGCAGGTAACAACTCCTTTACTTTTCAAGCTAATTCCTGCTGTAGTGCATCTTGGTGTGCTATTGAGGTGGTTCTCTCCTGACAGTTCAGTGGAGGTAATCACTTGTCTGCATTGGAAATGTTTGACTTCTGTATGTCTGGAAGCCTATGGATATGTTTTGTTTATTCTGAAGATCGTTTGTTTTTGTCATCTGAATGTAGATTGGATATAAGCTAGATAACCTTCGCTCTGAGAGTGGTAAGCAGCGGATAATTTTGATGGACCAAGAATCTCATGATTCTTAGTCACTGCATCGCACAAAGGCCATTTTTGCACGACCATAGTTTTGACAGGGTTTTCTAAGTACTGTTAAAAGAATTTGAGCTAACTGCAATTTTTCTCGAATCATGCAAAAACCCATTCCATGATGGATACTTGCATACCAAACTGACCAAATACTAACCAAGACAACTCATCTGAACCCCAAAAATAGAAGAACAGGGGAGAGGAACGATAAAAGATTGAAAGAACACTGACAAGACGTACAGATGAAGGTATGTGGAATATATTCTTTCCAGAACTCCAATTTACATTCATTTTTTTCTTTAATTTTTGGCTGGGGATGCTAAAAAATGTATGATATGGTTTGTAATTTGAATAGTCATTGCCCCTATTTCTGCTGCAAGCGTAGTTTTAATGTATCAAAGGTTTCCTTCCTAACATCTATGCCGTCAGTTGTGTAGCTGGGCTTTGTATATCTTAGGCAAGTTTGAATGTGTTTTGAACAGATCAATTGATACGTGCAAGTGTGTATAAATTATAATTATGTCATGTATTCACTTTTCTATGGGCTATAAGGGAGTATGCTGATCGTGCTGCTTCCGTGATGTTTACTTTTCTATCCATTTCGTACATCTGTCACTGTCAACAAACATTTGCTTGCAATGTTTTTAAGTTTCAGTAACAGTAAAATTTTGAAGTTGAAATTTTCGTTCAAACTTAAAGGCAAGCAGTATATAAATTGAAGATTGTATTCGTTGCTCTAGATATGTGGAAAGGTTGTCTTGTATAAAATACAGTAGCTTCAACATCAATGAACAGTTAAACGCCCTGTTAGGAATGTGTGGTTGTGTTATTCATGAATCGATTCGATTTGTTAAAAATGGCAAATGGGCAGGTGTTGCAAACGAGTGCCACTAGTTATATTCTGAAAAGCATGGTGCTTATTCGTTCTGTATAACATTGAATTCTTACATGTTAGTTAGTATCTAGGAAGCACGTGAAAGAGTTTATTTACATTAATATAATTTATTTGATTTTCTACTACTTGTTTTAGTTAATTTAAGTAATATTCATAATTAAGTTAGGTTCTTATTTGATATGAATTTATTAAATAGTTATATTTAATTAAGTTGTTCACTTGAATATATCCTTATAAGATTTCTTATCATCTGATTATATATTATTTGACCATGTTGAAATTATTAGCATCTCAAACGATAATTTTAGAAAAATATAAAATGAATAATAAGTTATTGTTTCATATTCAAAATAAAATGTTTACTTTAAAATTTTTGTTATAAAAATTTAATCATAAATTATTAATAAGATGGAATAATACTAATTTTTTAAAATAGTTTTTAAGAATTATATAATAAGGAATAAGTCCTATTTTATAGACTTGACTACTAATGATTCATGTTTTAACGAATATAATTATACAGCATTGCTTACATTATAGTTGTCAATTCAATGGGAACTAGTTACTGGATCGATTTGATCAATCCTCAAAACCAGACGTATAAAAATTTATGCTTGTGTTGTTAAACTTCAATATTTTACGAGTGAGACAGGTTATCAAGTTTCAAATTAGTTGTGAAAAAAATATGAAGAAAAAAGAGTATCTTTCAATGTTAACAATGATTGCAGTAGTACGAAAATTAGATTATTGGGATATAAGTAAAGTTTTACATCATTCAAACAATAAAATAAATATTAATTTATATACACATACGATTGTTTTTATTGGTAGGGAGACATTTTAAATGGTATTTAAAAGCAAAATCATGAAAAATGAATTCAAAGTGGACAATATCTTATCAATGTAGAGATATGTGTGTGTGGTAACCCTCAATATACAACAAATAATATAAGAGTTAAGAAATGAATTTAATAGACCACATATAATAGAAATATATTTATATAAATGGTAAAGGAAAATTATAACAATCATTTTATAAGTAATGTTGAATGGCAATAACAATTGTTTTTATATGTATAAAAGTTTCACATAGTTTAGGAATCTAGGAGAAATCGTAAGTTTGTTGGCATCATTAACGACACTGCATCCGAGGTATTATTCGCTTTAATGCTCTTTGGACTATCATGGCTTGGGCCTTGTGAGTTAAGGAGAAAAATGTTTATAAACTACTCTTAACTTCAAACCTAAGCAATATCAGACTTATGCATATCGTAACAATAATAAGACATAATTCTTTATGTAGGAACGTAATGTTTTCATAAAGGGTCAAAATCAATTACATCTTGCGCTAATTATATTGTTGGATTGATTTGTAGAGATATATTTTCTAAGAGGAGTATGATATCTTATTATGCAACGTGATTCGCATGTCTCTACATTTATATGATATAATCCACTTTAAACTTAAACCCTCAAGGATTTGTCTTTTGTTATCAGCCAAAAGACCTCATATCAATAGGGATTTTATGTGTACTTATAAATTCATGTTCATCCTCTTAATTATTTTAACAATGTGAAACTTTGTATCTCTACAAGTAACAACTCGATATCTAATATTCGTGATTTGTGACATAGTTTTTTTTATAAAAAAAAAAATTAGTAGCCAGAACGGGCCGTTCCCAAATTGGAACCCGCCGTTCCAAACTACTGTTTTGGCCTTACAGAAATAAGGAGAATGGGCCGTTCCGGAGGGAGCACGGGCCGTTCCGGATGAGTCCCGGAACAGGCCATTCTGGTTTCAGAACGGGCCGTTCTAGGTGTGGCTTTTGTGCGTGAATTGGCAGTTTGGAACGGGCCGTTCCGAACTCGGTACGGGCCGTTCTGGGCCAATCTGAAAGTCTATAAATAGGGGTGTGGGTCGTGAGGAGAATAAGAGGTTTCTAGAGAGAAGGTCTCTAGAAAGCTTGCTTTGAGAGTATTGAAGTTTCAGGTTGAGTTTTGGAAAGGAATTCTATTTCGTCACAATTGTTGGCTTTCTGAGCCAATCTTCAGGTAAGGGAAGCTAGGATGTTTGTTATTTAAGTTGCATGTGAGATTAGAAATTCAATTGATGCATGAAAGTTGAGGATCCATGACTGGATCGGAGAATTCACTCATTTTTCGAGATTTTGGAAAAAATGGAATTTTCGGGTGGAATTGATGCATCAGATGGATGCATGTAGATTTGGAGTTTGTTTTTGAGTCTATAGAATTTATGCATTGTGTTTTGGGTTTGCATGTGGTTGAATTTGTTAGTTTGGATGAGAGTTTTGAACTCTCTAACTGGGATTTAGGCCGGGCACAGGTTGAGCGCACCGGGCATGATTTTGGCTGCGTCAGGCGTGATATGACTTTGTCAGGCGTGGAGACTCTTAGGAGTCTCTGTCTCAAGGACACCGAGCGTGAGCTGAACGCGCTGGGCATGGATGAGTCTTAGGACTCTCAGGTGGAGATTAGGCTGGGCGAGCTCAGGCTGGGCGAGCTCAGGCTGCGCCGAGCGTGAATATGTTTATAAATAATTGATGCTTATGCATGTTTAACGTTGAAGTAGTAGATCATGTATGTATGATATATGATGTATGGTGAGGTGTGATTCATATGTATGCTTTATGATGATACGTATGAATGTTTGAATATGAGTATGTTTATTGATCATAATGGTAGGTAGACCATTTATGATGAATGATGCATTATTGCATGTGATGTCTTATGACATGTGTATGATTGTTGATCATGATGGTGGGCAGACCATTATGATGTATGATGCATTATTGCATGTGATGTCTTATGGCATGAGTCTAGCCTAGGACTTGAGGAGAGGAAAAATATTTTCGAACTGGAAGAGCTCACATAGAGTCTCTTGAGAGTGGTGCTTGGATAGGCCACTGATATATGAGAGTGGTGCTCTGGGAGGCCACTGGATTTGGGAGAGTGGTGCTCAGATAGGCCACTGGGTTGGGTGAGTCTCCTCTAAGTCCTTAGCTAGTCTTGGAGCAGGGTATGAGGTCGAGGGTTATTCCCTTAACCAAGTACTCAGGAAGGTGCGTGGATCCTTGCGGATAGTCGGTGGGCGAACTCCACAATTGACTTGGTTAATGCATGCCAAGGTCGTGGTAAGCCCGTACCTAGCTGTGCTATACCTGACGGTGGATCTGGACTTCCAAGTGTGTAAGTGACATCATCCGAGTAAACCCGAGTGAGGATTATATCTTGTTTAGCTGTGACCGAGCGGGCGCATTGGGCGTGAAAACGGTTGGGGTGGTTTCAGTAGGATGGAATGTCACTTATACAGCTCTATTGTTGTGGAGATCTCCTAGGTGTATGCGTGACGACGCATTAGATGACTGATATGCATTGATATCTATCATGAGATGCATTTATTATATGATTATTAATATGATGAAGTGTAGTGTTTGACTTCATGATTGATGGGTTGTATTTTATGCATGAGTAGTATTGGATAGAGTGTATGGTGTGACTCTATGAATACGATTGTGTAGTATAGATTTATTGTTCTATACTTGTATGATTGATTTGTGAATTCTAGCTTACCCTTCTGTTTCCATGTGGTGGAACTGTGATGATCATACTTGGTATGGGAGCAGGTCAGAGCTAGCTTGGAGTCGAGGTGACCGCTGCGAGACGGGGTGTTTGACCCTCGTGTTAGGGTTACCATTTTGGGTAACGATTTTGTCTGCTTGACCGGCACTAGGGAATATTACTTTTGGGATGACTGTACATATATGGCATTTTATTTTGTATTTAAGGAATTTAGTTATTTTTATTCTTATCTATATCCTGTATGTATGAGTTATCCAATTTAATATTTCCCTTAGTTCACTAGTAGTAGTGTGATTCCACTAAGTGTAAAGATCATAGCGGGTCGTTACTTCATGATACACAATCAATTATCATAGGTCTACTCATAGACTAGGCTTAACATAATATTATTGTTTGCATTGATAATAATACTTGACAATATATATTTATGAAAAATATCAAATAAACTATTATCTAGACTTTCTCATGTTTAAATACACATGTAATGAATGAAATATTTCACATTATTGCTTAATATTATTACACCGACAATTATTGTTTAATACTACCTCCTATCCTAATTATAGGAAATATAAGACAAATCATCAAGACAAAAAAAATAATTAATGCGGTTACTTTGAATTGATTCTAACATTAATTCAAGTTTTATTCAAAATATGAGAAATGAATGTGAAAGACCACATACAAGAGAGATAAGTTATCAAATTCCAAATTATGTGTGAAAAAAATATGAAGAAAAAAGAATACCTCTCAATGTTGACAATGATTGTAGTGATACAAAAACTAGACAATAGAAGAGTGAGAAATTAATTGAATAGACCATATATGAAAGAGGTGTATTTATATAAAGGGTAACAGGAGATAGAAACGTAGAGAAATTGACACATAAGCAAAAATGTTGATATGGAACATTTGAGATTTGAGAGTACAATGACGTATTGGCATAATAGCTTGCAACTTGGATTTTATATTATAAATAGATAGATATTTCTTATTTTTTATATTTACCACTATCTTTCATAGTTGTCTTTATCGAGTGGAGTCATATTAATAGTACTTATATTATAAAAAAGGACAAATCTCATTTAGATTACTCACATTTCTTTTCATGAATTATTCTTTATCCATTAACTAACTTTGTAACAATCGTTTAATAATAAGCAATGTTTAATGGCAATTGTTCTTGTATGCTTAAAAGTTTCACATCACTTAGAATTTTAGGATAAGGATAATTTATAAAATTGAATCACTAACATCGTTAGGACCATCGTGTCCGAGGTATTGCTTGCTTTAGTGTTCTTTAAGCCGTCACGGTTTGAGCCTTGAAAAGGTACCTTGGTGGGTTAAAGAGGAAAAACATTTACAAACTACCTTTGGCTACAATTCCTAAGCAATGTGGAACTTTTAAACATACTAGATAAGACATATAATTCTTTATGTAGGAATATAACATTCTCATAAAGGGTCAAAATCCAATACATCCTACACTATTGATATTGTTGGATTGTTTTGTAGAGATATATTTTCTAAAAGGAGTATGATATCTTATTATGCAACATGATTTGCATAAGTCTCCACATTTATATGATATAATCCGCTTTGAACTTGAACCCTCGTGGATTTGTTTTTTGTTATCAGTCGAAAGGCCTCGTATCAATAAGAATTTTGTGTGTACTTATAAATTCACGTCCATCCCTTTAATTATTCTAATAATGTAAAACTTTGTTTGTATCTCAACAAGTAAAAACTCGATATCTAATATTCATGATTCGTGATACACAATCAATCACTGGTCTACTCAAACTAGGCTTAACGTATTATTATTATTTGTATTGATAATAATACTTGACTACATATATTTACGAAAAATATCACATAAACTATGATCTAGACTTTATCATGTTTAAATACACATGTAATAAATGAAATATTTCACATTATTTCTTAATATTATTACATCAACAATTATTGTTTAATACTACTTCCTATCCTAATTATAGGAAATATAAGACAAATCATCAAGAAAAAAAAAAGACAATTAATACGGTTACTTTTAATTGATTCTAACATGAATTCAAGTTTTACTCAAAATATGAGAAATAAATGGGAAAGACCACATACAAGAGAGATAGGTTGTCAAATTTCAATTTTTTTGTGAAAAAATATATGAAGAAAAAAAAAGTACCTCTCAATGCTAACGATGATTGCAATGATACAGAAACTAGGCAATAGAAGAGTGAGAAATGAATTGAATTGACCATATATGAAAGAAATATATTTATAAAAAGGGTAAAAGAAAATTATAACAGGAGATAGAAACGTAGAGAACTTAATGCATAAGAAAAAATGTTGATGTGGAACATTTAAGATTTGAGAGTACAATGACGTGTCAGCGTAATAGCTTGCAAGTTAGATTTTTATATTATAAATAGATAGCGTAGTTATCTTTATCGAGTGGAGTCATATTATTAGTACTTATGTTATGAAAGAAAGACAAAACTCATTTAGATTACTCACATTCCTTTTCAGGAATTGTTCTTTGTCCATCAGCCAACTTTATAACAATCATTTAATAAGCAATATTTTTTAATGGCTATGCTTAAAAGTTTCACATCACTTAGGAATCTAGGATAAGAGTAGTTTATAAAATTGAGACACCTTTTTGGGGACTAAACTTAACCTTGGACGCAGTGACTCTGAACGATTCCAATCGTAAATTCGTTGTCATTATTAAGGTCACTACATTTGAGGTATTGTTTGCTTAAGCGCTCTTTAGGTCGTCACAATTTAGTCCTTGAAAAGGCAATTTGGTGGGTTAAGGAGATAAAATATTTATAAACTATCATTGGTCTTAATTCCTAAGCGGTGTGGGACCAGTAAGATCTAAACAACAATAAAACATATAACTCTTTATGTAGGAATGTAATGTTCTCATTATGGGTCAAAATCCAATACATCTTGCACTAATGATATTGGTGGGTTGTTTTTTAGAGATATTTTTTCTAAGAGGAGTATGATATCTTATTGTGTAATGTGATTTGTATATGTCTCCACATTGATATGATATAATCTACTTTAAATTTGAACCCTATTTTTTGTTATCACCCAAAAGATCTCATACCAATAGAGATTTTGACTATACTTATAAATTCACATTCATCTTCTTAATTATTCAAACAATATGAAAATGTTTATATCCCAACAAGTAAAAACTTGATATCTCATATTCATGATTCGTGATACACAATCAATCGTCACTAATTTACTCATATTCTAGTCTTAACGTTTTATTATCGTTTGCATTGACAATAATACTTGACTATATATATATATACATATATATATATATATTTAAGAATAATATAAAATAAACTATTATATAGACTTTATTATGTTCCAATACACATATAATAAATAAAATATCTCATATTATTACACCAATAATTATTGTTAATACTATCTCCGATCCTAATTATAAGAAATATAAGACAAATCATCAAAATAATAAAAAATAATAATAAATGTGGTTACTTTTAATTAATTCTACCATAAATTCAAATTTTATTTCAAATATAAATTTTACTTTAAATAGTTTCATATTTAATGGTAGTTATAAGTAAATGTATAAAAAAAAATAAAGTTAATAATAAATGAATGATATAAAAAATTAATCATGTGTAACTTTGATAACTAATTATTGTTTTTTATAATTAAGAAAAAAAATTATTACAATTAAAATATATAAATTATTATTTATAATTAATAGTAAATAATATTATTTTATTATTCATGTTTAATAACGAGTCAATTATAATTAAATTATTCAACCTTCAACTATTACCATGAAAGATTCGGTGAATGATGGAATTTTAAAAACATGGTTCAAACTATTAGTAGGGCTAAGCAACAAAGTGAAAGTGGAATCATATGTCCTTGTAAAATGACAAACGAATAACTTAAATTCAAATTAAACATTAAAACCTCGTATGCACACTCTTAACACTCTTTAGTATCTCACAATGTTGCAACACTTGATCTTACATTACACTAATAATAAAAGTTCACACATGTCATTGAATAACTCACATTTTTAATTGAATTAGACAGTTGATTCTCCAAGTACAAATATTTTAATAACGCACAGCAGGACCCTTTTGTCAATAAGAGAGTAGTTGGTGTCGGTAAATAAGTACAATATCACGTTGTGTTGCTGTTGTATAAAGTATTTATTTATTTATTAATGAAGATAATAATTGGTGTAGTTACCTTTTTTTAAAATAAAAATGTTCTAGAGGTTGTGTGGTGGTGAATGTGAAGATGGTGACCACAGATATCCATGTGGAAGCATGAATGACAAAAAAATTGTTCCATCTCTAATTGGAAGTAGCAAAGGTTGACATTTATAACTTCAAGAATTGTGTCTCCTCTCCCATTCGCTTTACTTAACAATGTGGAAATTCCACCAATACCAAATAGGGAACTCGAATCATCTTTTCCTAGTTTTGTCCATAGTAAACCAAATAATTGTGTGGCTAGAAAGAACTAGATTCTCTCTGTACAAATCGAGAAAATTAAAAATCATAGATCGTCAACACATTGCTTATGTAACATAGATATTTATGTAAAATAATACTATCAACATTTTTTACATGAAGAATGGACAAATGCCAAAGCACAATAGTACGTCCAATAAGCCTAAGCCTATTGAAACCCCTTATTATGTGTACTGTACAGTAGATAGTAGCTATTCTCGATACAAGTTCAAGACAGACAAAGCTCAACTAATGAGTTTGCTTGGTTAGTCTCAAACCTTTATTATTGAACCCTATGTGTGTGTGAACATGTGTGAACATAGAAATCTATATATATACACGGGAAACTTATGCAGGCAAGTGATACTATATAATTTAAATAGATAGTTAAGATTACTTAGATAATATATCGGTTATGCATGATTGTATAATTAAAATTAACTTATATATATATATATATATATATATATATATATATATATATATATATGTATGTGTGTGTGTGTGAAAAATGTTAATAACACACTCTTTTAAATATATTTTCTTTATTATTTGTTCCGATTTTTAAAAGTTTCACATTGTTTAAGAATTAAGGTCAATGGTAGTTTATAAATGGTCTCGTCCCTTAATCTACTGAGATACATTTTCAAGGATAAAATCGTGACGATTCAACAAGCACTAAAGTAAATAATACATCGGACGCATTAACCCTAACAATATCAACGAATTTACAATCAGAATGTTGGTACTAAAAGAAGGGTTTAGGGCACTCTCGCCCAGACTTGTTCTAACATGTCTAAAAGTCTTGTATCGTTTAAAAATCAACTCTAATGATAGTTTATAAATATCAACCTTCCTTAATCCACCGATATCCTTTTCCAAAGGTAAAACCATGATGGTCTAACGAGTGCCTAAATGGATAATATCTCAAACACAATGACTCTAACATGTTCGTCGACTTACATTTGGACCATTATTAATTACTCTCTCTTTCAAAATTTTGGTTCTTCTAATTTCAACACATTTTTTTTAAATATTATACTCTAATGTGTAGTTAAATAATTAAGACTAATTTAAATAAAATAATAATGATATTTTAAGTGAAGTAATTATGTTTTATAAGAAAATAAATGAAATAGTTGAAAATATCATAGAAATTTGTAAGTTAATAAATGAGATAATTTAATTCAAATATATAAATCAAATGTTTTCATAGAAATATGTAAGTTAATAAATGAGATAATTTAATTCAAATATATAAATTATTTCATAATTTGTGGATAAAATGTTGGAAGAATCAAAGTTTTATAACAGTGAATACAATTTATAGAATGACACTTTTTTTGCGAATTTAACTTTTTTCTTTCACGTTTCTTAATTTTATAATTTTTAATAAATTTTAACTAATAATAAAATACATATTAGCTAGGAATTTATTATTAATATTCTTCAAAAAGATATATACTAAGAAAATGTGAGAAGTGTTAAAATTAATATTGAACCTCAAATAAACCATCATCTTGAAGTATAATCATTTATTTTAAATATATAGTTCTTAATCCACTGAAATTATATAAATAATCTACAATGTAATAGAATTTATGTTGCATAGTCCTCAAGTATTAAAAAATCAAATTAATCCCTCAATATTAGTAAAATATATCAGGCCACAATGATTAAAGGAATGGATATTCATTACTTTAAAGATGGCCTACAGAATTCATTTATATTAACTATATTTAAAAGAATGAGTGATACTTTAAAGATTAAATTAATTGATGATTCATTGACCTTCCGATTATAAATAATTTATCAAGATTGTAACATTGTAAAAAAAAAAAAAAAAGAGAGGCTGATTCAGTAGCCCAGAACGGGCCGTTCCCAAACTGGAACGGGCCGTTCCACACTACTGAATTGAACTACATATTGTAGTTGAGAACGGGCCGTTCCGGCAAGGAGAACGGGCCGTTCTAGGAAGGAGAACGGGCCGTTCCGGAGGGAGAATGGACCGTTCCGGAGGGAGAACGGGCTGTTCCTGAGGGAGAACGGGCCGTTCTGGATGAGTCCCGGAACGGGCCGTTCTGTTTTCAGAACGGGCCGTTCTTGGCGTGGATTTTGTGCGTGATCTGGGAGTTCAGAACGGGCCGTTCCGGTATCGGTACGGGCCGTTCTGGCCACTCCGGATTGCCTATAAATAGGGGTGAAGGGGGGGGGGCCGTGAGGAGTTATGGTTCTAGAGAGAAGTTTTAGAGAGAAGGTCTCTGGGTCAGTGAGCTCCTTTCTCTCCCAAATTTCTCTGTTTAACTCTTTTTCTCCTCTAGATCAATAACTCCTTCTGTCTTTTCTTGAATTTCAGATTAGAAAGCTTGTTTTGGGAGGACTGAAGTTTCGAGTTGAGCCTCGAGGGGAAATTATACTTTTGATTCAGTCTTTGGCTATCTGAGCCAATCTTCAGGTAAGGGAAGCTAGATTGTTTGCATGTGGCTGAATTTGTTAGTTTGGATGAGAATTTTGAACTCTCTGAATAGTTTTAGGCCGGGCGCAGGTTGAGCGTATCAGGCGTGGAAGAGCTTAGAGCTCTTGGGTTGGTGTTAGGCCAGGCGCGAGTTGACGGCACTGTGCTTGAATATATTTATGAATGAATTGATGCTTATGCATGTTTAAAGTTGAAGTTTTAGATCATGTATGTATGATATATGATGTATGGTGAGGTGTGATTCATATGTATGCTTTGTGATGATATATATGAATGTTTGAATATGATACGTTCATATGGTATGTATTGATCATAATGGTAGGTAGACCATTTATGATGTATGATGCATTATTGCATGTGATGTCTTATGACATGTGTATGGTTGTTGATCATGATGGTGGGCAGACCATTATGATGTATGATGCATGATTGCATGTGATGCCTATGGCATGAGTCTAGCCTAGGACTTGAGGAGAGGAAAAATATTTCGAAGTGGAAGAGCTCACATAGAGTCTCTTGAGAGTGGTGCTTGGATAGGCCACTAATATATGAGAGTGGTGCTCTGGGAGGCCACTGGATTTGGGAGAGTGGTGCTCAGATAGGCCACTGGGTTGGGTGAGTCTCCTCTAAGTCCTTAGCTAGTGTTGGAGCGGAGTATGAGGTCGAGGGTTTTTCCCTTAACCAAGTACTCGGGAAGGTGCGTGGATCCTTGCGGATAGTCGGTGGGCGAACTCCACAATTGACTTGGTTAATGCATGCCAAGGTCGTGGTAAGCCCGTACCCAGCTGTGCTATACCTGACGGTGGATCTGGACTTCCAAGTGTGTAAGTGACATCATCCGAGTAAACCCGAGTGAGGATTATATATCCTGTTTAGCTGTGACCGAGCGGGCGCATTGGGCGTGAAAACGGTTGGGGTGGTTTCGGTAGGATGGAATGTCACTTATACAGCTCTATTGTTATGGAGATCTCCTAGGTGTATGCGTGACGACGCATTAGATGATTGATATGTATGCATATCTGTCATGAGTTGCATTCATTGCATGATTATTAATATGATGAAGTGTGGTGTTTGACTTCATGTTTGGTGAATGAATGATTGATTGAGATGAAAGGTTCCTTAGGGACAGGATTTGGGATGCATGTGTAGTATAGAATTTTTATTTTGTACTTGTATTATTGATCTTTGAATTCTAGCTTACCCTTCTGTTTTCCATGTGGTGGAACTGCGATGATCATACTTGGTATGAGAGCAGGTCAGGGATAGCTTGGGAGTAGAGATGATCGTTGTGAGACGAGGAGCTGAGTCTCGTGTTTTGAGTTACCATTCTAGGTAACATTTTTTTTGTCAGTGCTTGACCGGCACTAAGGAATATTTTGGGATGACTGTACATATATGGTGCTATATTTTATATACAGAAACTTAATTATTTCGATCTTTATATTTATGTCTGTATGTATGTGTTATCCAGTTTAATATTCTCTTAGTTAACTAGTTGTAGTGCGATTCCACTAAGTGTAGAGACCGTGGTGGGTCGTTACAAAGATTGTCTAATTTAATTATGCTTAATCATAATCATTTTGTTAAATCATTGATCGAAATTTATTCCTTGCATTAGTATATATAGAACTACATCTAACTTTTATTTATTACATTAATATAATTTGCATAAACTATTATATCATCAATAATTTTTCCTAAAATGTAATTTTCATCAATCTAATTATTGTATAATAAATATTTATTACTTCAACTATTTATATTAAATTTTATTGAAACTAAATAGCAACAAAAAAAGATAATCACATATGTATTTTAAAGTATATATTATATTAATTTTGTTGTACATAAATAATGTATCAAATATATGTGTACGTGTATATATTACATGAAAGAAACTTTAATCAAATGCTAAATTTTGGGATAATATTATCTTATTAAAATTATTAATAATGATATGTATAAGTTATACTAATATGATTTCTCATATCATCCAAATCATATATCAATATAAATATTTATATTTTATACTACTTTAATGTTATCCCAATTCAAAAGTAAAAGAATGATATTTATTTTAGTAATCTTATTATAAATATGATTATTTTTTATTTTATTAATGACTAATTTTTATTGAAACTAATTTTTATCGAGAAATTTTTCAAATAACTTTTGTAAGTGTGAGTAGGGGTTGAAAATGAGTTAAACTAAGTCAAGTTCAATTCAATTAAACTTAATTCGATAATATTTAACTCAGATTAAAGTTTGACTCAAGTTCGATATGGGCCTTTTTTATTCTGCTTAGACTTGACTTAATTCAAATTTGCTATATATCAATTTGATTTAGTTCATTAACTCGAATCACATAAATTAAGAATCAATTTTTTTAATCCTATACATTTCAAAATTTTAATTGAATAATAATTTTAGAAAAAGGAATTGTTTAACTTTTTTAAAGGACAAAACATAACTAATTATATTAATTTTACAAGGTTATAAAGTATGATTCAAAGAAATATAATCACAACCAAAATTTGTATAAATAAAAATTACTACAACTTACATAAAATAATTTATAATTATGAAATTATAAAGTACTCACTTATTTTGTTATTATTGCCTTATAACAAAATTTTGAATGCTCTTTTAAATTTTAATAAATTAAAATTAAATAGAAAGTCAATTATATAAATTATATATTTATACATCAAATTAGTTTATGAATTAAATGAGTTAAACTATACACAACATAAATTAGACTCATTTATCTATTATATTTAATTTTTAACTCAAATTTAATACATTTAATTTATGAATCAAATTTAACTGACTATTTTTCAGTTTGTTGAGTGATAATGTTAAGTTTATAAGTGTAAAATGATAAGGATAATAAAGAGAGAGAAATGCAATAGTACATAGTGATAGATTCTCTTGCTTTGAAGCAATATAATTATAGTCACTTTACTGCTGCTCACATTTTCGCATACAGCTAGCCACACACATGCAAAGGCTGTGTCTCTTGCCGCTTCTATTTCTCAAACTTTGTATGAAAGAAAGTCCCATCCAATGGGCCCAATAACCATGATCATGATCATGATCGTGACACTTGAGACTTGAGATCAATGATAAGCAACCTCTTTCTATATATCAATAACCAAATGGAACAATTTTAATTATTTTCTTTACGTGGGGTGGGTGGGGAATCCTGCAACCTGCAACCTGCAACCTGCAACCTGCAACCTGCAAAGTGAAGTTTGGATCACGCGGATAAGTGTTTGTTAGACTTCTCACATGATTTTTGAATCTCCACCTTACCCTTTTCAACGATTGCGACTACTCCTCCCTTACCCATACTCTTCCTTTCTCAAAAGCCACCTTTTTAATGCTACCCCATTAACATTGTATTATATTATCTATGTATAAAAATTAATTTTTCATATTTACTTATTTTATTTTATTTTTGGTGTACAACAATCATCCTAAAATTTCATACATATTACTTGAATCTCATCGCTCAACCAATCTTATTTATAATCTATATGAGGAATTAAATTTCAATCTACCCTAGTTGCCCTACCATAGAGGTATCAGGCGGGATTAAGAATAAATCATTACAGGAAAATGAATTTTTTTTAGTGATAATAAAAATAATTATAAAATGTTTTTATCAATAATTTTACATTAGTCAAATATTTATCGATAATTATTATGTATGTTAGTAAAGATTCTTATAATGGTTGAATTTTTGTGACTTTTTTTTACTAATATTAAATATTTTTTTACTATTATTACTAAAAGTTTAAGAATGGATTATTAACTTATATTTAGATTTTTTTATATATTCTTTAATTATTTTATCTCTAATCAGTGTGAGACTTGTAGTTTATATACTCTTTAATTGTCTTATCTCTAGTTAATGTAAGACTTGTAAGATGAGGGTTAAACTCTGTTTATATTTTTTTAATTGTCTTATTTCTAGTTGATGTGAGACTTAAGTTTTTTTTTCTTCAATATATCTCTCAAGTCTAAGTCTAACATACTATTAAGTTTAATACGTGAATTAATGATAGGTGATTTGATACCATCTTAGAATAGTGAGTTATAAGTCTAATTTAACCCTGCAAAATCAGTTTGTAAGATAAGGATTATTCTCTACTTATATATATTATCTTAATTCTAGTCGATGTGAGACTTAAGTTTTTTTTAATAAAATAGATTAAAAATTATCCTTATTTTTTGACCGGTCATTTTTAATAATTGTTCTTATAAATATATTTTTAGTGATTATTATTTTTGTTATTAATATTTTTATTAGATAATAAAATAAATATAATCAATTTATTATTATTAAATAATTGTTATATTAATAATAAATTTTAATATAATATAAATATATTTTTAATAATTATTATTTACTAATTATTAATATTTTTATTAAATAATAAAATAGAGATAATGGTTAAATAATTATTGCTGATATTAAATTTTGATGGCAATATTGAAAAGGCAAAGGTCAACATGAGGCACAATTTGTTATATACCTGTTCTTACAAGAAGCCTAAACGAGAAATTAATAATATAAAATAGTAGCCTCAAAAGCACCACCGAATCAGCTTCAAATCACCACAAGACAAAGCTGCCCATAAAATATAAAAGGATTAAAAATATACATCGTCTTCCATTAGAGACAACTCCTTTCCTCATATAGCTAAACTTTAGGTCCAGCCTACAAATCATCTCCCTTACCTAAGAAGCAAGAATAATATATAAATATACACACTTTACAGAGAAATAAAAAAATCTTATTTTTTTAGTACAAATTAATAATAATGTAAATTCTTAATTTTGTTTTTCAGATTGGGTTACTCTATTTTTTAGGTAAATGTTACTTTTAATTGCGACTACACAGCCAATTGATGACCAAATTTCGATTTTAAATAACAAAAACAAATATACTAAACTATTCGTGATAGCAAATAATTTTTTATTCTGTTATTCTTAAACTCAAATTGAGTAGTACGCACATTAATTAACATGGTCCTGACTCCCGAGCATTGACGTAGCAAGTGATCTTGTGTGGTGTCCTATAAAACTGAACTGTCTAGGGCATATTCATATCCGTCCAAAACAAAAAAAAAAAATAAAATAAAGACAACCTCATACATAAATAAGCGTACACATGGATACTCATGTGTTGTTTTTTCATATGATTATTTTGTCCACCACCCCATCTCCATGTATATATCAATCCCATAATTGATAAGGTACCTTACCTTCATTTCACAACCCTCTCTTCCCTCCTTCTCTTGCATGATCATTTCTCCTCCCTCATTCACCAACAAACCAAACCATAACATGGCCTCGGAGTCACACCATCACGTGCAAGGCCTAACACCCGAAGAGTTCATGGAACTCGAACCCATCATAAAAACCTACCACATTTTTGAACGCCCTCCCAACACATGTTTTTCCATAATAACGTACCGCATCGATGCTCCCGCGAGCATCGTGTGGCCGTTTGTGAGGAGCTTCGAGAGCCCTCAGAAGTACAAGCACTTCATCAAGGGCTGCAACATGAGAGGAGATGGGGGTGTGGGGAGCATAAGGGAAGTCACCGTCGTCTCGGGCCTCCCCGCGTCAACCAGCACGGAGAGGCTCGAGATTTTGGACGATGACAAACATGTCCTTAGCTTCAGAGTGGTCGGTGGTGAACACCGACTCAAGAACTATCGTTCTGTGACGTCGGTGAACGAGTTCAACAAAGAGGGTAAGGTTTACACCATTGTGTTGGAGTCGTATATCGTAGACATACCCGAAGGGAATACGGAAGAGGATACCAAGATGTTTGTGGACACGGTGGTCAAACTCAACCTTCAGAAACTTGGGGTCGTTGCTATGGCTACATCAATGCATGGACAAGAATAGTAACCAATGAATCAATGTTTCTTAATTTGGTACGTTATTAGTTAGTGTTTGTTTTCATGTTAGTACCAATTCTAATGTACCAAAATGGAGAAATTAATTAATTAAACAAACAAACACTCACATGGACTTTAATTATTTGTCCATTGATATATGTTTAGTGATATTGCGTGCATATTGTTTCAATTTTTTTCCTTCTTCCTTATACAAATATACAGTTTATTTATTTTGGTTGTTAGAGTGTGTTTTTTTATAGATAAAAAAGATTACCGTCACCAGATAAGAATTAAATTTAAGTTCTTATGCATTTACTCTGAAGTTGATTCTAATAGTGTTTGTTTAGATGGTTGGTTGGGCTAATTAGTTTCATACACTAATAATGATAAGTTCGTGAGGTTACTTGGGGTTTGTATATCGTCGTTGGCACGGTTGCAATTTTAAATTCAATTGATTAGATGTGTGGTGGTTGTGTTATGCTATTTTATGTTAATTTAATGATGAATTGGATATGGGAATTGAAAATTATTGGTTGCAATCTAACTTGGATTGCATTAGATTTCGAGCTTTCTTAATGTGGAATGGGTCTTAAAATAATTTAGATTTGGCCTTCTTGTTAAGCAATTGACTGTGTCTGAGACGAAATAGAAGAAGAAAAAATAATTGTTACTGATCATGAGTTCCCATGCATATACTTTTTTATTTATTTATATAAAAGTTGAGATATTTGACGTCAACTATAGTTGTAAATATGACATGCGATTTGCATATTATTTAAATGGGCTTCTAGGTTTGTCTGGGCTTTGCATGACTTTGACATAGTAATTAAAGTTCAAAAAACTCTATTGTATCTACTTGTTTAGTAAAATCCAAAAGTACACAAATTATTTCGTGTAAACCTTGTACTAATTGGTATTAGATTCATCTTACAATTCTGATGTTTATGTGTGTATTATCGTAACATTGATTAGTTCTTGAAAAAAAAAATAGGTGGATGGTAGTTGAGTTAGACGCCTTTTTGTGCGGCTTAAATGTCCAAACCACGAATTCAACAGCAATGACAACAAAGTGGGAAAATCTCGTGATCACTTGTGACCAACCTTCAGAAACATGTGACTATGAAACATGAGTATGAAAGTTTCTTTCTCTCTCTCCTCTTGGGACTTGGGTGCACTACCCGAGCATTTTTTTTTTTTTTTGCAAGCTAAGGTTAATTTCCTTTTTTTTTTTTTTTTTAAGTGGCTAGCAAAATAAAAGTGAAGGAAAATGTCTCAACCAATAGTTATTAGAATATGTAATTTCACATTTATGTTCTTTAATCAATGATCGATGTTGATTTTAGTATTGGACATGAAGATACTTTATCCCCGAAACATCAATCTGTTTAATTTTGGATATTGTTAGAGTCATCATATTTAAAGTGTTGTTTATTTTGATACTTGTTGAACATTCACAATTTTATTTTTGAACAAAAATATCAATAGATTAAGAGTTGAGCCTCAACTTTAAGTGATATTAAATTTTTGGAGCATAACAAAACAAGACTGTATAATTGAGACTAAAGAGTAAGACATATGGCCTCATGTTTCAACCTCAAGTTTACTAACATGGTTAAAATTGCCACGTTTGAGATATTATCTGTTTTAGTATTTATTTTAGGACATTTTGTTTTACTTAGACTTTTTTTTTTCCCTACATTACACAATACAAGTATTCTAACTTTATTTAATTTCCACTTTGGGCTTTGACATAATTTTCTGACTATGTTTCGAAATTGGGCAAATTTTGCCGTCACATTTGTTCAGAATTCACACATCAGGATAAGTTGCACAATCTTAATTTTATTATTAATTTAAGAGGGCACGTGCTTGAGAAGAGGGAAGATGACAAAAATAACATATGAAGTGAGCTCAATAAGTTTAGCACATTGACTTTACACAACTCGCTTTTATCACAAGTATGTATAACTTTATTATATGCTTTTTTAATTCAACCTGTCGTATAACAAGTTTTTATCCAACATAGACGAAGCATTGATCATGACATATTGATAAGACACAAGCAAAATTAATTAGTGTTAGAAATGCTTGAAAATGGGCTTGTGTTGCTCTTATGTCTATTATTTTAGGGTTCCATTAGCATTGGATGTCCCATGCCTTTGGTTCTATAAATATATGACTAGAAACGTAAAGGCCCCGTGACCCAAGATGGCTCATTCAACTCTCTTAAGGTCACGTTAAAATTGATTAAGACATGATAATAGTGGACCTGAATAATGGCGAGTAAACAATTTATTTCATGTTTCTTGACAATAAAATTATATAACCTTAATGCAGAAATACATGCTATTTATCATATCAGGGTCTTCCTTTAGCTTGGGCACATGGATATCACAATGTTTTCGACTCCCTGACTGCTCTGATCTTGTTGAAGAGCCAACTCCTCCATTTCATCCATATGTTGCTCTAATCACAAGTGTTCCTCAATTGATCTCAAGGGATTGCCAAGTTGCTCTCCAACAATATTTTTGTGAAGGAAACGCCTGCGTTGACTGCTAGCTGAATAAGGATTCGCTTTTGATGATAGTGTTGTTCTTTGGGGCCAATGTCCTTAACAAATTACGCTTCAATTCATAATAGGTGCCTTAGAGGCTTCTTCTTGTTCTTGTTTTTGTTTCCCATCCATAAAAAAATATTAAAAAAAGGAGGGAGAGTAATACTTTAATGGCTAAATTTATGGTTTATTTTAATAATTTTAATGAATACATTAGGATATAATGAAGGCTTACGATAAACATAAAGTTGTTAACTATGCAAATCAACTCGTGTAAGCCAATGCTTGTGAATGGCTTAACCTAATCTATCCAAAATTTCTTATAAGGGCATTCTTTTTGTGATATGATTTGACCCATCTAGATGGGAAGGGCCAAATTGACTCTTTTTCTTTTATCCGCAATTTTTATTTGAATTTTACAAAATAAAGCAAAAAAATATTAGACAAATAGGCTTAATAGTTTTTAAACTAAAAAATTATTGGTTTAATATGGTTTGGTTGACTTGTCAAGCCAACGCAAATTAGCTCAATTTTTTTGGACCATCTTATCAATTCAACTCACTTTGGATAGTTGAATCGGACTATTTTTAACACTTCTAAACACACCTATTAACATATAAGGCTTTGTTGTTTTTTTACGAAGGTGCACGAGTCTTATACATTAGTAGAGTTAACGTCTCGACAACTAAAAGATTTTACATAGCTCCTACGTGAATATGTCTTGTATCACTTAATGAGCCAACTAATTATGGAACAAAAAACAAAGAACAATTCGATTAATCGAAGAAAATGAAGAAAGGATAAATGAAGAATTTAAAGGAAAAATACTCAAACTCCTATTAAAAATTCACTTGATTTTATTTTTTTTTATTTACATATAAACAAACTAATATGATCAAAGAGATCTCTTCTATACCATGTTTGATTCACATGAAATAAGAAAAAAAAAACAAACAAACACAACAATACATAAATATTTACAAATATATAAGATACCCTTTAACATACATACACATTAAAATAGTATAACTCTTATAAACTATAAAGCATTTAATTTAAGTACTATAGATTGATTTTGTATTGAACTAGTGAATTACCAAAATAAAGTAGAGTTAGTGGTTCATATGGTATAAATTATTTCTGACAATAAGATATAACATTTTAAATTGTGTAGTTGAGATGTTGTTGATTTAATTTACTATTTTGTCCTTTTATAAAAATATGGATTATTCATCATCTGAAATATGATTTTAGGTTCCCAAGCTTCACATCACCCTCAACCTCCACACCAAGATCATCCTCTATCTCATCTTCAAGAAGTCCATTGATTCCCACCATAAGGGTCCAAGGTGTGGTTGTTTCCCATAAAACGTATTTTAGATAGGTAATTGTTGAATTGTTTTTACATAACGAAGTGTACTTGTGTAACCTCTATTATGTTGTGCAATTTCTAGAGCAACCATATTTGAAGGTAATGGTTAGTGGTGAAATGTTGTGGTGGTGGCAACATGTGGGGGCAGGCAGCGAAGCTAGCATTTTGCGATGAGAAAGGAGAAACAACATTAAAAAACAAGTACAACACAAACTTACCCAATAATTGTAACACTGTATTTTTTTATTTTTTTTTTGTTAATTATTGTGATTTCTCTTAATAAATATGTGTTGTAGTGTTTTTGTGTTTATTGTTGAGAGACTTTGAGGAGTTAAGGAATTCTCTTGAGTTTTAGGCATTTAGAGGGTTTTTTTTTTTAGCAGAGGTCCAGTTTAACCTTAGGAAAAAAGTATATAAGGTTTCTTTTAAAATTTGAGCTTCATAAAATCATTTCTCAAAGAACTTTAGAAAGAAGTTAGAGAGACTTTGGGATTCTGAAGCCTTCCTTCTTTCTTTTTAGCCTTCTCGAGTGCGTAAAGGATTGTATTTGAGCAATTGAGTAGAGATTTGAGCTTGAGAAGCTTGGAATCAAACCATTATGTAGGTGTGGAGCTCATTCTTCTTCTTCTTCCTTGGTTCTCTTGGATTTTGAGATAAAGGAAGCTAGAACCTTATTTATGTTAGATTGTCTAGGTTGCATGTCCTTGATTTTCAACAAAATGTGGTTATGTTGGCTAGTTTTAGATTGTATTATGAAGGGGTTCAGTTTTGGGTGCTTCGATGCATTTTGAGGTGATTTTTGAAGAATT
The DNA here is from genome assembly GCF_000230855.2 of Cajanus cajan. Lineage (NCBI taxonomy): Eukaryota > Viridiplantae > Streptophyta > Magnoliopsida > Fabales > Fabaceae > Cajanus > Cajanus cajan. The sequence goes on from NC_138525.1 coordinate 49,233,392, forward strand.
GAGTTATTTGGTAGTTGCATGTTGAATTTCTGGTATGAAATGAGTTGTGGATGATGTATATGTATGATATTTGCCTTTGCATATTGGAAATTTTCTAGATTTCAAGTGCTTTGGGCCAATTCAAGAGTTTGTCAACGCGTACCGAACACGCCTTTATGGCATGGAGCATGGCTCAAACTAGAGGTCCTTTGTCTCACTCGTGTCAGGCACAAGATTGGTGGCACTGAGCATAAAAAAGGCTTTTTGATCATAATAAAATAATAAATAAATAAAATTATTGAATAAATTAATTAAAAAATTAATTACCAAAATAAATAATTTTTGCCACATAGGATATAGGAGACATCAAGGAAAGTGACGAGTTTTAAACATCCTTCCTCCTGCCAACAAGTCCAAAAGGCATGTGAAAAAGTCCAGAAATGGTGCATACAAAATGTCAACAATGTTGATGACTTCAATAGCCCAGAAATGGTGCATAAAATGTCAACAATGTTGACGACTTCAGTAATTCAGAAATGATGCATAAAACGTTAACCTAAGTGACGTTTTGCATAAGTTGACGACTCCCTGCATGGTCTGTGTGACTTGAAACATGCATGCATTGTTATAGAGAGACATAATAGAGATGGAGAATCCATTTGAATATTGGAACAAAGATGGATGCAAGCGGGTTTGACCAAAAAACTCAAAGAAATCATCACCTAGGTTGACGACTTCTTTAACACATGCACCAATCACTTCAATGCTACATTTGTTCTGTTCGGGAACGTGAAGATTCTCTTCTTCACTTTAAAAGAAGGTGAGGGTGAGGGGGGAGCCATATTGCTGAGGGAGAGCACGAGAGTGAAAAGTGAAGAAGGAAGAAAAAAAAAGAGAAGAGAAAAAAAAAGGAGAAGGTATGGTTGTTTGTATGATTTTAGATTTTTAGGTTATATTTATGCTTTATGTGAAAATAATTTTTGATGATTAGTTATAGTTATAATTTGAAATTAAATTTGGTGGTATAAAATATGATTTATAAGAAATTAATTATTTTGTTAATTAAAATGAGGTTTAAAAATGTAAGTTTTTTTAATTGTTTAAAAGAATTATATGTTGTTAATTTGATGTATATTTTTATAAGTTTAAAATTTATATATGTGGAAATTTTGGTGATGGTTAAATTTTTATGTATGTGAAAATAACTTTTGATGATTAGTTGTAGTTGTAATTTGGAATTAAATTTGTTGTGTGGTATAAAATATAATTTATAAGAAATTAATTATTTTGTTAATTAAAATGAGGTTGAAAAATGTAAGTTTTTTTTAATTGTTTAAAAGAATTATATATGTTGTTAATTTGATGAATATTTTTATAAGTTTAAAATTTATATATGTGGAAATTTTGGTGATGGTTAAATTTTCATATATGTGAAAATAACTTTTGATGATTAGTTATAGTTGTAATTTGAAATTAAATTTATTGTGTGGTATAAAATATGATTTATAAGAAATTAATTATTTTGTTAATTAAAAGGAGGTTTAAAAATGTAAGTTTTTTAATTGTTTAAAAGAATTATATGTTGTTAATTTGATGTATATTTTTATAAGTTTAAAATTTATATATGTGAAAATTTTGGTGATGGTTAAATTTTTATGTATGTGAAAATAACTTTTGATGATTAGTTATAGTTGTAATTTGAAATTAAATTTATTGTGTGGTATAAAATATGATTTATAAGAAATTAATTATTTTGTTAATTAAAAGGAGGTTTAAAAATGTAAGTTTTTTAATTGTTTAAAAGAATTATATGTTGTTAATTTGATGTATATTTTTATAAGTTTAAAATTTATATATGTGAAAATTTTGGTGATGGTTAAATTTTTATGTATGTGAAAATAACTTTTGATGATTAGTTATAGTTATAATTTGGAATTAAATTTTTTGTGTTGTATAAAATATGATTTATAAGAAATTAGTTATTCTGTTAATTAAAATGAGGTTTAAAAATGTAAGTTTTTTAATTGTTTAAAAGAATTATATGCATGTTAATTAAAATTTATTGTTTTATTTTTGTTATTTTTAGTACTTTCAATCATGTAACAAACTATAATTTATATTTCTTATTATAATTAAAATACAAAGAATTTATATAATTATTTTGAATGTATTGTTATATATAATGTTAATTATAAGAATTTAATAATTGATTAAATATATTAAAATAATAAATTTATTAAATTTAATATTTAATATGTGTACGTATGCATGTATATTCTTCTTCAAGATGCATATTCTTAATATTAAGAGTGTATTCAAATATAACATAACCAAAAGCTTACATATAATAATGAACGAAATAATTAAAAATTTTAATTCGATAAGTTGTGTTTGAAACTCTAGATAGACGTCTACAGGGATGACGAATTTTGAACAAAATCTATGCTATAAGACGTCTAGCATAATGACGTCTTCGGTTTGAAGAACTTTGGACAAAAAACGTCCACTATGGTGACGTTTACCCTTATACATGCATGCCATGCACAACACGCACAACACAACATGCACAACACCTATCTTGTCTAAAGAAATCGTCACATGTGATGATTTTTTTCATCCTCTCTCTCTTACTTGGCAAAAATAATTCATTTAGGTAATTAGTTTTTTAATTAATTTATTTTAATAATTTTATTTTTTTTATTTTGGCTAAAAAGCCCGTAAAGAGAGAGAAAAGCCTCTAACTTGGTCACGCAAGGTATGGTTTGAATGACATTAGGTGTGAGGTGAGAAAAATGTTTCTGACTTAATGGCGTTAGGGCCCAAGTTGTGAGGCACCTAGCATAACCAAGATAAAGCTCTCTATTTGATTGACGTCGAGTGCCAATGAGGTGGTGCCAAGTGTGAGGAAAGATAATTGTCTCTGCTTAAATTAAGGTTGAGCATGGGTTTAGCCATGCTATGTGTGGTTGCCTCAAGGGATCTTTGATCTCATCCACATCGGGCATAGGTTGAATAGCACCAAGCGTGGACGAGACAGAGAGCTCCTTATCTTAATGGCATCAGGCTTAAGGAGTATAACGTCGGGGATGGATTACCTTATGAAAAATTGTTGGATTGTTAAAAAGGGTGAACATGGATAGATTAGGTGAATGTATTGCATGTTGTATGTTGATTAATGTTGTGAATTGTATATATTCATTAATCTGGGATGATGCTTATAGATGAATAACTTTCGAACATTAAGGCGGTGATGCTAAGAGTGATTTAGGCATGTTATGTTGATGAATTGTTGAATGTTGAGGTGATGGTACTAAGAAGGCTTTAGGCATTTAAGCATGTGATGTTAATGAATTATTCAATGTTGAGGTGATGGTGCTGAGAATGATTTAGGCATTTAAGCATGTTATGTTGATCAACTTATGACCAAAGAGAGTGTTTTTTAAAGTTGGATATCCCATTGTAAGGATATTGATGTGGTGCTCTACAAGTCTAGTTGTTGAAAACCCTTATTGAGTAGTTAACTCTTGTAGTGGATTGTTGAATCTTCTATAGGACCTTAGTTGATGCAATATGCGGCCCAAGTCGAGGCAGATCGACTATAAGTGACTAATGTTGATCTGTATGTGAGTAAGGTCGAGACATACATATATAAAGCGACCAATTGAGTAAGGTACAAGGTCGGGGGCTTAGTCCTTAACTGAGTACTAGAAGGGCATAGTATTTGGAAGTTAGCTGATGGACTAATCTCATATAAGGTTTAATGTTGCAAGTTAATATTATAATAGGTTCATATCCAAGTTGTTCTATTTTGACAAGAATAATGTAATTCCTAGTTTAAGTGGTGACATCCAAGAAACCATGTTGTTAGGGATTGGTATGCTAATTTGGCTATTGATATAGCAAGTGTAAAAAGATCGTGTTGGCTTGATATTAGGCGATTATGGAAAGTGCACCAGTCACTCAAGTAGCTAGTAGTGACTAAATATCATCTCCTTAGAAGAAAGAGCATAAATTCCCTTATTAAGCATTAATCTCTTGAATACTTAATAAACAAGTTTTCATTAATAAAAAAAGTTTAAGACGATTAATGGGTCAAGTTCTATTCCTAGATACAAGCTCCATTAGGTATTTTGTTCCAGTTATACATTACAAAAGATATTTTTCAATACCTAATGGATCAAATATCAAATTATGATTGATCACTCCTAAAAATGCATTAAAAGTAGAAATAAAATACTAACATTGAAATGAAAAGACACACACATATAAATAGTACAAATTACCACTAGTGCAAAAATTGGATTTAAAATCGGAGTTTTAAGATCGATTACAAGGTAACCGATTTTAAAAGTGACGTGGTGACAATTTTGTAAATAATATGAACACTTTTAAGATCGGTTAAAATTTAAACGATCTTAAAAGTACTTTTAAGATCAGTTATTTTATGACCAATCTTAAAAAGTATGTCTGATACAACTTTTAAGATCGGTTCTTTTGTAACCGATCTTAAAAGTTGTATCAGACATAACTTTTAAGACCAGTCATAAAATAACTGATCTTAAAAGTACTTTTAAGATCGGTTATTTTATGACCGATTTTAAAAGTGCTACTTTTAAAATCGGTTATTTAAGAACCGATTTTAAAAGTGCTACTTTTAAAATCGGTTTAAGAACCGATTTTGTATGTAGTATACAAAATCGGTTCTTAAATAACCGATTTTAAAAGTATCGTTAGAAACCTTTTATATTTCCCTCCATTCTCATTCTCTTTAATCTTTCCCTCCATTCCTTTTTTTACTCTCTCGCACTCTCATTTTATAAAGTCTCTAATAAGGTAAATTTTATTGTCGTTTTCGTTTTCGTATTCGTCTTCTCATGCTCTTCTTGTGTCTCTTTTCATTTTCTCATGCTCTTCTCTTGTCTCTATTTTTGTTGTAGGTTCAATTTTGGGTAAATTTTGAATTTGGAACGGCCCGTTCTGCAAGGAGAACGGTTCATTCTGCAAAGAGAATGGCCCGTTCTTTAGGGAGAACGGCCTGTACTGCAAGGAGCACGGGCCGTTCTGATGTTCATTCTGGATTGGTTAAACTTATGCCAAACTATGCTAGAACGGACCGTTCCACACTATCTTTTTAGGCCTTTTTAACAACCTGGAACGGCCCGTTCCAATTTTGGAACAGCCCGTTCCAGTTTAATTTTTTTCGCAGCCAGGACTCTTAAGATCGGTTATAAAACAAAATATCTTAAAAGTTAAATTTTAAAATCAGTTATTTAACCGATTTTAAAAGTCTAACTTTTAAAATCAGCTCTTTTAAAATTGGTTATGGAGCAGATTTTAAAAGTTGAAAATAATCGATTTTAAAACCTTTTTTCCACTAGTGTACATGAGAGTTTAGTTGGTTACATCTAACCTCAACGAGAATGGACTTAGCTCCTTGTTGTCATGAATGACAAAAAAAAAAGAAAATAAGATCAATGGTGGAAGATTGAGAGTCAAGGAGAAGATTGAAGGTCATGAAGGAAACCTTAGAAGCACCCAAAGAGCCCTAAAACTCTTCCAAGTTGAGAATAGTCAAAAAAATGTCTCAAATCCCTCAAAGAGAAAGGAAAAAAAGTGATAAAAAAATGCCACATTATAAAAATGAAGCCTGACATAGGCTGACCCACGTCGAGCATAGGCATGCAAATATAAAAGGGGAGCTATTTATCAAGATGGTGTCAGGTGTGGGTTGAGTGGCACCTAGTGTAACGTAGTAAGTATTTTAGAAGGCCATGGCTGATTTAGTAGCCCAGAACGGGCCGTTCCCACACTGGAACGGGCTGTTCCAAACTACTAAATAGGCCTATGAATCTTGGACTGGAACGGGTCGTTCCAAAATGGTCATTGTGAGTTAAATTTAACTCCAAAACGGGCCGTTCTGGTTTTAGAACGGGTCATTCTAGACGTGCCAGAACGAGCATTCTGGTTTCAGAATGGACCGTTCTGCATGTGAATTTTACACATGATGAAGGAGCCCAAAACGGGTCATTCCAAATTTGAAACGGGTCGTTCTGGCCACTTCAGACTTCTATAAATAGAGGTTGTGCAGTTGAGGAGAAATAGAGGTTTTTAGAGAGAAGTTTTAGAGAGAATGACTCTGGACTAGGAAGCTTGCTTTGGGTGGATTGAAGTTCCGGGTTGAGATTCAGAAAGGAAATTTCACTTCTTCTCAGTTCTTGGCTATTCTAAGCCAATCTTCAAGTAAGGGAAGCTAGATTGTATGTTGTTTGGTTGTATGTGAGCTTAGGAACTCATATGGAGTTGTATAATTACATTGAGATGTATGATGAGTAGAAAGTGAAATGAAAAGATGAATGTTGAGTATAGTGTTGTAAACTAAATGAGTAGTTGTGCCAAGTAGAAAATGCCTTGAATACATGGTATGTTGCTAAAGTTGCTATATTTATGTGTGGATTATTTATATCTTGTAAAATATGATGAAATGATAATGTTGTGAGTTGTGAGAAGCATGATGTGAAATGTGTAGACATGTTGAGATTTATACAAAATTTATTAGTAGACCATGTTGTTAAGTTGTTAGAGAAGAGTTGGATGTTGCTATAAAGTTGTATGTTGTGCCATGTGTTGAAAAAATATTATTTTATGATGATTGAGTTGTAAAATATGAGTTGAGCTAATAAAATGTTGAGTTGATTGTGTTGTTTAAAGTTGAAATGAGATGTTGTGTTGTTAAAATGTGTTGTTAAACAACGTTGATGAGTTATTGTGCTGATATACCATGTTGTTTAAGTTGAAAGTTGATTGAGATGATGAGTTGAAAAGTTGTATGTTGTTTAAGTTGTTGAGTTGAGCTATGTTGTTGAGTTGTAAGCTGATTAAGCTGTGATGATGAGTTGTTCACTAGGACTAGGGGAGATGTTTTCGAAGTTACTCATCCTATTGTGTGGATTGAGATAGTTGTGGTGCTCTAAGAGCCTAATTTGTTGAAAAACCCTCATTGGGAAGTTGTCCCTTGGAGTGGACATTGTGTTGTTCTCCTCTAGGACTTAGTTGATCCCGTGTGTGGGCAAAGTCGAGGCACACGTGTACAAAGAGACCACGGTATAGGGACAAGGTCGAGCTATACCGATTACAAAGCGACCGTAGTATAGGGGCAAGGTCGAGCTATACCGATTACAAAGTGACCACAGTATAGGGGAAAGATCGAGCTATACCGATTACAAAGTGACCACAGTATAGGGGCAAGGTCGAGCTATACCGATTACAAAGCGACCACGGTATAGGGGCAAGGTCGAGCTATACCGTTTACAAAGCGACCATGGTATATGGGCAAGGTCGAGCTATACCGATTACAAAGCGATCACGGTATAGGGGCAAGGTCGAGCTATACCGATTACAAAGCGACCACGGTATAAGGGCAAGGTTGAGCTATACCGATTATAAGCGGCCAATTTAAGTAAAGTACGAAGTCGGGAACTTAGTTCCTAACCTAGTACTATACTTCCGTGTTTAAGTGGCAAAGTCTGAGAAATCATTATCGTGTTGTGGATTTCTATCCAAATTTGTTGTTTACCTAGCAAGCCCAAAAAGTTTATATGTTGTCGGTTCACTAGGACGTAGCCACTTAGACTACTCACCACGTTGTAGGAGATCTCCGAGTTGAAATGCGTGACGATGCATAAGTTGTTGGTGAGTTGATTTGTTTTTTATATGAGTTGTACATATGTTGTTGTGTTGTTAAGCTGTGATTGTGTTGTATGTTGACCCTGTTGAAGATGATGATAGTGTTGTTATTTTGTAAGTTGCTTAATTGTATACAAGTTGATGATGATGCTAGTGTCGCTAGATTACATGTGTTGTAAGTTTTTTTAAACATGTAAGTTGTTTTAAACATGTGTTGGTTGTTGTTATGATGAATATGATGACTATTCCAATAGTTTGTACAGTAGTTGCGTTGAAGTTAGGGATGGCAATGGGGCCCGTGGGGGCGGGTAATAGTAAACCCGCCGCCGTCCCGGTGAATGAAATTTGGCCCCATACCTACCTCATATCCGCGCGGGTATCCATTAAGCGGGTATCTATGAATTTCTTGAATATCCACGGATATCCATGGATATCCATGAATATTTATAAATTTTTAAGAAATTAAAAAAATTAATTACAAATAATTTTAAATTTATATTTAATGTCATTGAAATATTAAAAATAAAAATTCAATGTTAATTTTGAACTTGTATTTAACGTTAATTTTGTTGAAATAATAATAAAAATGCAAGATAATCAATAACTTAAAATACATCAATTTCACAAGTAAGTTAAAGTCTCATCACAAAGCTACAATAATTCAATCTCATAATTCCAAACGAAAGCAAACAACTTAAAATACATAAATTTTATTAGTCTAATCAAAGCTAGAAAATTAATCAAATTACATCCAACATAGTTCTATAACATGCTTAACACATGTTGGTAACTTCATCAACCTCACTTTTGTAGGAAAATAAGATGAGAGAGTGTAGTTTTAGGACTATGTGGTACAAGTATAATTATGATATTTAAGAACGGGTACCCGCGGGTATGGATATCATCATACTCGCCCCCGCCCCGTTTATAAACGGGTAAAAATTTATCCGTCCCCATTATCCGAGGGTACCCAATTAGTCTATCCATTTATTATCCGTAACGGATTTTACCCGCAGATACCCACGGGTGCGGGTATTTTTGCCATTCCTAGTTGAAGTGTTGATACAATGCTGATATGTGGAATCAAGTTGAAATGATGTTAAGATGTATAATATATATGTTGTTTGTCTTATGTGTCGGATGTGAAAATGATTATATAGTTGTGGTATTGTATATTAAATTATTATGAGTTATTTATTGTCTCTAACTTATCCTTGCATGTTTCCATGTGGTTTGGACTGCGATGATCATACATTGTATGAGAGCAGGGCAAGGATAGGTTGGGAGATAGCTGTTAGAGGCCACAAGAGGTGCCTAGAGATGGATTTTTTTTTGTAGACTACCTTATAGTAGCATATTTTGATATATATATATATATATATATATATATATAACTAGTTTTTGTTGGTTTCTTGATTAGCAACTTGTGTTGTAAATATTTTATTATACTATTCTAGTATATATATTCCAGTAGTGTGTAGTGTTGTTTCGTAGTGTGACGGTCACGACGGGTCGTTACACCTAGCATTGGCATTAAGAATGGCTTCTATCAAGCTAGTGTTGGGTGTAGGTAGAGTTGTTCTTGACACTAGAGAGCTTGATGCTCTCTGCCATAATGGCATTAGGCATGAGAAGAGTGGTACCCAACACTGGTGATCTTCAAGCAAGGTCTTCAAAAGTTCTCCCTTCTTCACTTTCATGCATCATCTCTTGCTTGAATTGCGCCAAGTTTACTTTTTGATCAAATGTTAGACAAAAAAAAGTGAGGATTAGTGGTATAATTAAATGATAGTAACCAATATTTAATTAATTACACGAAATCATCAAAAGAAGGAACAAGCTAGTAAAAAGCTAAAGAAAAGTTGATTTTTTTAATATAAAATGACCAATAATTATAAGTAAAAATTAACATTATCATTCAGTAGGGTCAATCTACTTAGATTACTCACCTTTGTTATAAGAGATTTTCGTAGGTGAATGTATAACAACACACACACACTACAAGAAAAACGTAAATTTTTGACGGATATGAATCTGTCGAAAAATATAAAGTTCATCTTATGTATTTATCTTTACTAACTTTTAGGGAATATCTATTAGGTTTGATTGGAAGTGTTTTGATGCCTGACAAAACATGCAATAAAGTTAATCTTATGTATTTATCTTTACTAACTAACCTTAGAAGAACTGAAAGATATAGTTGGGGGAGTTCTTGTTTAGCCATGTTGTACAGGGAAATGTGCAGGGTCATGGAAGTTGTGAGTAAAACAATGGGAGGTTATGCATCACTTTTAATGTTTTGGGCATGGTATCACATGCTATATATTGCACCAATTTCCAGTAATCTTCCAACATACCCTTTAGTGTGCAGATGGAGAGGGGGTAGAGTTCTAAACTTCCGGAACAAACCTCACAATGATGTTGTGGGGTACAAAACCATGTTTGACCACATTCAAGCTAATCAGGTATGTTGGCTTACAAATCCTAAACCCTAAACCATTTATTTTATTTTACATATTATCTTAATTAACTTTGTTTTTTTCATAAAGTTTTATGGGCCCCATATCAACACTTGCAACCCTCAATGCCCATGGAAGCTTATAGAGATGTACACCTTTGGACTTCATGTATCGCCATCCTTTTCTTTGAAATTGTTGAATGACATCAAACAGATAGAGTCAAATTACAGTTTCGATTCTTCCAAGAAGTCCCTTCTCCACCCAACAATTTGGACGATCTACATGCAATTGACATAAGAGGAAGACAAGATGAAAATTGGATAACAAGACATGCACAACGGATAGATGTGTGGAGCAACAGACGTGATCTGACATTAACGGGCCATCCAATGCAAGGCCCATTGTGTCACACACAGGAATACATGGAATAGTACATTGCCAATTCCATCCATTTCTTATATGTGCCACCACAACTACAAGATCCAAGGAGGAGCTATCAACAGCTACGGACTACTACATCATTTGATACCTCTACGTCTTTCACACAACCATATCACGAGACTGCATCATTTCCTCTATCAAACATCACACATCAAGCAAACATAATTGATAGAAGACATTCATTTGCAACTACTTCAGACAAATTTTTTACAAACTTATTTGGAGTTGATTTTACAACTCCATCTTCAGCACAAAGTTACATGCAGTCTCTTTGTCAACCGGATTTGGCAAATAAACTTGGTAGTTCCTCAAACCTTCCACAAGTTCATCCTACATTAGAAGAGCAACAACTACAACGACGAAATTCACCACGTAACAAACGTTGCCCTCGTTTGTGGAACTGGACACCATTATGGAGATACTTAATTAATGTGTAATTATCAATTATTTATAAATTACTTTCTAATTATCGTCGTCCTTTGTGTTCATCAATAATATAATGGAAGAACTTTTGTCTATTTTTGTATTTTTTTTCTTCTTTTTTCTAACAACAATTCATAATCATTTATATTTAATATTATTAAACTTATTATAATTAATAATTTAATTAACAAATTTTCTATCTTATTAATTTTAAAAATTATTAAAATTAATTTAAACATATATAATTTTCATCTTCTAATATTTAAATTATACAAATAATATTCATTCAAATTAGTTAATATAAATATATTTATTTCGTAAATATTATTAATATTTTTAAACACATTTATTTATAATACATACTAACTTATTAAATTTATAATTTTTTCAATTAATAATTGTACTATCCGTACTGCTATGCCGAGCTCGAGCTCGGTATCACAGCGTGGAATAACCTCGGGCACGCATTGGGAGATCTCGGCCTAAGCGAGATCCGCAATCTAATCAGATCATAACTGATCTCGGAGATCTCGCTCCAGATGAGATCCGCAATCTAATCAGATCATAACTGATCTCGGAGATCTCGCTCAAGATGAGATCCGCAATCTAATCAGATCATAACTGATCTCGGGGATCTCGCTCCAGACGAGATCTACTATCTAATCAGATCATAACAGATCCCAGGTCCAAGGCCCAACACAACCCTAATTCACACAAAGGTACGTGCATTATTTATACGAGACTCATACTCCCACAAACACTAACTTTAGCATCGGAGTCTCTTTTGCAGGTACCACCCCCATCTTGGAGCACCAACGTACCCGTGAAGGAGGCTCACCGATCTTACCTGGCGGATCAGCTCTACAGCAGATTTCGGGTAAGAACATTTGGCGCCCACCGTGGGGCCGATCAAGACAGCTCTTATCGGCCACCTGTATGGTTTTCACTAGAAGCCACAGTAGAAGCGCAACAGACGACCTGGATCACTCAACTACCATGGATAGTGACGCAGCAACGTTGAGGAGGCTGATCGACCAGGTCGAACAGATGCGGCAACAACACGCCGCCGACCTACAAAGCATGCGTGCTGTAACGACCCGCCACGGTCTCTACACTTAGTGGAATCGCACTACAACTAGTTAACTAAGAGAATATTAAACTGGATAACACATACATACAGGCATAAATATAAAGATCGAAATAATTAAGTTTCTGTACATAAAATATAGCACCATATATGTACAGTCATCCCAAAATATTCCTTAGTGCCGGTCAAGCACTGACAAAAAAAAATGTTACCCAGAATGGTAACTCAAAACACGAGACTCAGCTCCTCGTCTCACAACGATCATCTCTACTCCCAAGCTATCCCTGACCTGCTCCCATACCAAGTATGATCATCGCAGTTCCACCACATGGAAAACAGAAGGGTAAGCTAGAATTCAAAGATCAATAATACAAGTACAGAATAAAAATTCTATACTACACATGCATCCCAAATCCTGTCCCTAAGGAACCTTTCATCTCAATCAATCATTCATTCACCAAACATGAAGTCAAACACCACACTTCATCATATTAATAATCATGCAATGAATGCAACTCATGACAGATAGGCATACATATCAATCATCTAATGCATCGTCACGCATACACCTAGGAGATCTCCATAACAATAGAGTTGTATAAGTGACATTCCATCCTACCGAAACCACCCCAACCGTTTTCACGCCCAATGCGCCCGCTCGGTCACAGCTAAACAGGATATATAATCCTCACTCGGGTTTACTCGGATGATGTCACTTACACACTTGGAAGTCCAGATCCACCGTCAGGTATAGCACAGCTGGGTACGGGCTTACCACGACCTTGGCATGCATTAACCAAGTCAATTGTGGAGTTCGCCCACCGACTATCCGCAAGGATCCACGCACCTTCCTGAGTACTTGGTTAAGGGAATAACCCTCGACCTCATACCCCGCTCCAACACTAGCTAAGTGTTGAAGATTGAAGAATCTACATCTGGAAGATGTTCCCTAGAAGTTTTAGTTTTGATGTTTTGTTCATGTTGCTTTTTATTTTAAGCCTATGTCAAAAGGATAATGTATTGATTGTTTAAAAGATTAGGCTTGTATGTGTTTGTTTGTTATGTGTTAAAAATTAGTAATTAACATGAAGGTGAAAATATCATAATACTCATTTTTCTTATTTCATTCATTGTTGAGAACATGAAGTATTAATTTACTGAGTGTTTGAGACTTTAAATGAAAACTTGAAAACATCAGAAATTTTCTGAGTTAAGGAATAGATTACCTGAACTGGTAATAGATTACCTGACTCATGTTGAAAAACTGATTGATACTGGAATAATCGATTACCATGTGTGGTAATAGATTACCAAACTGGTTCTGATGATTTCAAGAGGAAAAAGGATCGTGTTAATCGATTACCTCTTTAAAGTAATCGATTACCTCTGTTCCAAATGTGAGTTTTGTGTTATTTTGGCATCGTGTTAATCGATTACCATGTTAGGTAATAGATTAAAACAGGAGCTGAAATAATTAGTTCAGTTATTCTAACTCGTGGTAATAGATTACCATCACAGGTAATAGATTATCTCCGTTATGAATATAACTGAAATAACTGTTTCCTTGCACATGAAAATTGTCTTTAAATAAGATTAAAACTGAAGTTTTTTTAACAAGAAAAAAGAAGAGAAAAAAGAGAATTTTCACACACGGAAAGAAGTTTTTTTTGAATACACATTACTGCAAAAGAGAAAAAGATTTTCTGAAAAAGAAAGAAAGATCATATCTGCTGAAAATCAACTTTTGGAAAAAGAAGTGTGCAAGATCAATTCAAGAAGATGAAGTTCATATAGAAAATTCATTCTAAACTGGTTTACGTTGTTGAAGATCATATCTACACGAACAGGTGTACTCGTTTCTGATCTTTTATTGTTTGGATGGTTTTAACTCTTGAGATTAGAGAATCTCTGGAAGAGTTGTGTAAAGAGAAATCTTGAGATAGGTTTTTCTCAAGTAGGATATTGTGGGATCAATATTCTTGGGTTATATGTTTCTTGTGGAGTCAAGAAATGGTTTGTTAATCTTGTGGGTGTCAAGATTTGCTTGTTAAATTCATTGATTGGATATTGCTTGTGCAGGGTGCTTGTAAAGAATATCAATAGTGGATTTGACTGGATTTAGAGGTGTATCTAAATCTGAAACTGGATGTAGGCCTTTGGATGGCTGAACCAGTATATATCTTGGTGCATGATTTTCTTAACCCTTACACTCTTTACATTCTGTATAAGTTTCTTGATTAATGTTGTATGAAGAAAAACATTATCTGCAGAAACTGAACTGTAAAGATTCTTGGTAATTGATAAATTCAATCTTTACATATCTTGTTATTCAAATCTTGTTGGATAAGCTGTGCATTTATAACTCTGAATTACCTTTTATGTTTAAAGGTTTGTTTTAAATCAAGATTTGTTTGGTAAAGATTTAGAAAGCAAAGAAGAAAAGGAAAAATAATATAGAATCTATTCAACCCCCCCTTCTAGATTCTAACCGTAGGGACCAACAATTGGTACCAGAGCTGTATCTTGTAAAACATTCAAGACTAGATCTTTAGAAAGGTTAGATGGCTGGTAATCAATTACCGTTTGCTGAAGGTGCTTCTATAAACAGACCCCCATTGTTTTGTGGAGATAACTATCCCTTTTGGAAAGTTAGAATGAAAATTTTCATGGAATCTGTTCATAGAAATATTTGGCAGGCTGTAATCACAGATTACAAAATACCCACTAAGATAGAGGGAGGAAAAGAAATTGAGAAACCATATGATAGCTGGGATCAAAGTGAAATTAGAAGAGCAGAGAATGATGCAAAAGCTTTAAATATCATACATTCTGCACTAAATTCTGATGAATTTTTTAGAATTTCAGCTTGTTCTACAGCAAAGGAAGCTTGGGATTTAATCCAAGTAACACATGAAGGAACTCCAGAAGTGAGAAGAGCTAGAAAGAACACACTCATTCAGGAATATGAAACCTTCAGAATGAATCAAGGTGAAACTGTCATGGATATGCAAAAGAGGTTCATTCACATAATAAATCACCTAAAAGGATTAGGGAAAGACTTCGTGGAAGAAGAAGTAAATGTCAAAATCCTGAAGTCACTAAACAGAAGATGGCAACCAACTGTCACAGCAATTACAGAGTCAAAGAACTTAGCTCAGATGACAAGTGCTGAGTTATTTGGAAAGCTAAGAGAATATGAGATGGATCTGTCAAGGATTGCTGATGAAGAACAAAAAGATAAAAAGGCAAAAGGTCTGGCCTTAAAGGTAAAAGAATCCTCAAGTGATGAAGAGGATAGCAGCAATGAAAGTTCTGAACAAGAAGAATTAAATCTAATGGTGAAGAATTTCAGAAAATTCATGAGAAGGAAGAACAACAATAAGAGATTCTCCAGTCAGAAGAAATCCTTCAAGAAGAATGAAAACTCATCTCCAAAGTTCAAATGTTTTGAATGTGGAAAAGCTGGACACATGAGAGCTGACTGTCCAAGCCTGAAAAAGAATGAGGAGACGAAACAAAAGTTCAGATCAAAGAAAAAGAAAGCATACATAGCATGGGAAGAGAATGCCTCAACAACTTCAAGTGATAGTGATGAGGATCAGGAAGCAAATCTCTGTCTCATGACCAAACATAATTCAGATTATGAGGTATATGATTCTGACTCATCTATTGACTCGTATGATGAATTGCAAAATGCATTTGCTGAACTGTATGCTGAAGCAAAGAAATTAGAAAAATCAAATAATGCTTACAAAAAGAAAATGACACACATGAGAGATAAAATTTCTGATTTAGAGAATGATAACAGGAAACTACTTTCAGATATCTCTAAACTAAAGTCACCATGTGAGAACTGTGAAACATTGTATGCTGCATTAAAAGCAAAGGATAAAGAAAAACAGAATGTTAATGTTATGAAATCCATTAATTCCCACTCATGTAACTATTGTATGAAATCTGGTCATAACTACTACAGATGCATGATAAGGAAATTTGGCATTCCTAGTGGAAAATATAAATGGATTAAGAAATTAGATTATGTACTCACTGATTCTCCAGGACCCAAGATCCATTGGGTACCAAAATCAAATTGAATAACTTGTGTTGCAGGTGTGCTTGAGAGCAAAGCAATCAATGTGGTACTTAGACAGCGGCTGCTCAAGACACATGACAGGAGATAAAAGCAAATTTATCTCATTACAGGAAAAAGAAGGAGGATCTGTAACATATGGAGATAACAACAAAGGCAGAATACTAGGCTCAGGCAGTGTTGGTAACAATTCCAATACTCTCATTGAAAATGTCCTGTATGTAGAAGGTCTCAAATATAACCTGCTTAGTATTAGCCAGCTTTGTGACAAAAATTACAATATCTCTTTTAATAATCAATGCTGTATGGTTTGTGATAAGGAATCAAATGAAGTCCTGCTTATAGGAAAAAGAGTCAATAACATATACATCTTAGACTTAGAGCATTCATCATCCAATTCTTGTCTCACATCACATGATAATGTAACATGGTTATGGCATAGACGCATTGCACATATAAATGCAGATCAGTTAAATAGACTTGCATCTAAAGATCTTGTTAGTGGTCTTCCAAAGATCAAGTTCTCTAAACAAGGACTTTGTGATGCATGTCAAAAGGGAAAGCAGACTAGAGCTTCTTTTAAATCAAAGAAAGTTATGTCAACCTCTAGACCGCTGGAACTTTTGCACATGGATCTCTTTGGACCATCAAGAACCAAAAGTCTAGGTGGAAACACTTATGCTTTAGTTCTCATTGATGACTACTCCAGATTCACATGGGTTGCATTTATATCCCATAAAGACAATGCTTTTAAAGCCTTTAGAATCATTTCAAAAAGAATTCAGAATGAAAAGGACTTGAAAATTAAATCTTTGCGAAGTGATCATGGTGGTGAATTTCAAAATGAATCTTTTCAAACTTTTTGTGAAGAAAATGGTATTAATCACAATTTTTCTGTCCCTAGAACTCCTCAACAAAATGGAGTTGTAGAGAGGAAAAATAGATCTCTAATAGAGCTAGCAAGAGCCATGTTAAATGAAAATGGTTTACCAAAATACTTTTGGGCTGATGCAGTAAACACTGCATGCTATGTTCTAAATAGAATCTTGATTAGACCTATTTTAAAGAAAACACCATATGAGCTTTACAAAGGAAGAAAGCCTGACATTTCACATTTTAAAGTGTTTGGCTGTAAGTGTTTTGTTCTGAATAATGGAAAAGACACTCTTGGAAAATTTGATGCTAAGGCTGATGAAGGAGTTTTTATTGGATATTCTGCAATTAGCAAAGCATATAGAGTCTTTAACAAAAGTACCTTATCTGTTGAAGAATCTATACATGTTACCTTTGATGAAACTAACATCCTTGAAAAAGGAAAATCTCTTAATGATGAAGATGAGACAGGTGACAGTATTACACAAGAAGAAGAAAAACTGGAACTATAGCAGAAAACACCATCTGAAGACACATCACTACCCAAAGAATGGAGGAAACCCAAAGATCTATCTCTGGATAACATTCTTGGAGATATAAATAAGGGAGTTTCTACTAGACACTCTTTCAATCTTCTAAGTGATGATATGGCATTTGTTTCTCAAATTGAACCATTATGTGTGGAACATGCATTAAAAGATGAATTCTGGATAATGGCCATGCATGATGAACTGAATCAATTCAAAAGAAATGATGTTTGGATTTTAGTTCCTTTCAATAAGAATATGAATGTCATTGGTACAAAATGGGTTTTCAGAAACAAACTAAATGAAGAAGGTGTTATAGTTAAAAATAAAGCTAGATTAGTAGCCAAAGGATACAATCAACAGGAAGGTATAGACTTTGGTGAAACATATGCTCCAGTTGCTAGATTAGAAGCTGTTAGGCTTTTACTTGCATTTGCTTGTGTGTTTGATTTCAAACTATATCAAATGGATGTGAAAAGTGCATTTTTAAATGGTCTAATTGATGAAGAAGTTTATGTAGATCAACCACCTGGTTTTGTTGACTGCAAATTACCTAAGCATGTTTACAAGCTCAAGAAAGCTTTGTATGGACTGAAACAAGCTCCAAGGAAATGGTATGAAAGGCTGAGTAAGTTTCTACTAACTCATGACTTTCAAAGAGGTAATGTTGATAAAACTCTTTTCATAAAGAGAAAATCAAAAGATATTCTGCTGATTCAGATTTATGTTGATGATATAATATTTGGATCAACTAACCAATCTCTTTGTGAAGAATTTGTTTCCAATATGCAGAAGGAGTTTGATATGTCTATGATGGGAGAATTAAGCTTCTTCCTAGGACTACAAGTCAAACAAATGGAAAATGGAATTTTTCTACATCAAACTAAATATAGCAAAGAACTGTTAAAGAAATTTGATATGGAGAATTGTAAGATATCAAATACTCCTATGTCTACTAATTGTTATCTAGATAGTGATATTGCAGGAAAAGATGTTGAAGAATCAATGTATAGAGGGATCATTGGATCTCTTCTGTATCTAACAGCTAGCAGACCTGACATCATGTACAGTGTATGTGTATGTGCTAGATTCCAATCAAAACCAAAGGAATCACATCTGAAGGCTGTAAAGAAAATACTGAAGTATTTGAAAGGCACAATCAATGTTGGATTGTGGTATCCTAAAGGTACTTCTCCATCTTTAACTGGTTACTCTGACTCCGATTTTGCTGGTTGTAAATTGGATAGGAAAAGTACAAGTGGAACGTGCCACACGTTTGGAGAATGTCTCATATCGTGGCAGAGCAAGAAACAAGCTTGTGTAGCACTCTCAACTGCTGAAGCTGAGTATATAGCTGCTGGAAGCTGCTGTGCTCAGTCAATTTGGTTTAAACATCAACTTCAAGACTTTGGTTTGAAGATTGATCACATACCACTGAAGTGTGACAACACAAGTGCAATTAACATTTCAAGGAATCCTATTCTACACTCAAGAACTAAGCACATTGAAGTTAGACATCACTTTATCAGAGATCATGTAGAGAAAGGAGACTGTGACATCAAATTCATAATGTCAGAAGATCAACTTGCTGACATCTTTACAAAGCCTCTACCAAAGGAAAGATTTTTCAAGCTAAGAACCAATCTTGGTATCATTAGTGAGTCCAATCTATCCTAAATCTCATAATTAAAGTATGATTGTGTGAATATGCATGAAATTGCTAAGCACTAATAGGTTTAAACTTGATGTATGTGCACTCATAATAGGAAATCACACAAAACACAGTATGCCCTGTATCTGCACACATTTCTCTGTGATAATCGATTACCTATCGGGTTAATCGATTACCATTGGAAGAAATGAAGAAATTGCTGAAAAATCAACAGCAGTAATCGATTATCAATTTTCAGTAATCGACTACCTCTGCTACTTTGATGCAATTTCTGATGCATACCCACTGTGATAATCGATTACCATGCGGGTTAATCGATTACCACTCACTCACTTGCATAATTACCCTGTTTCAGTTGCGAGATAATCGATTACCAACTGGGTTAATCGATTACCTGACGCGAACCCCTGTTTTTTTTTTCTCTCAAAAACCCTCTTTAAATCTGTTTCGAATTCAAATTAATTCAAAACTCTCTCCATTTTTACTTCAAACTAAAACGAACGAAACCCCTGGTTCCCTTTTCTATCTCAAAATCTATTTCAAAACCTAACCCTAAGCCCCATTCATGGAAAGTCTTGGCAAAGGAAAGCGTGTAAAGCACATAGCCAACAGAGATTACCCTCGTCCTACTACTCAAGGTCAAGGTACATCTAAAAAGAAGAAACAAGAGTCCTCTCGTCCAGAACCTGAAGAAGAATATTCTCATTCGTGGTTCACAAGGAAGTCTCAAGAGGAAACTTTCAATGAGTCTTTTGCTTGCAAAGACATTGTGGCTCCAAAGGTACTCTACTCGTCTTGGCTTATAGAGCAAGGTTTTACATTTCCTACTCTGCTATCTAGTCAAGGAGTTAGCAAATTTGTTGGGTTAAGTGGACTGTACTACCCTGATCTTGTTAGGGTCTTTTACTCAAATTTGGGAAAAGATGAAAATGGTGCTTTGGTTTCAGAAGTTAAAGGAATAAAAGTTACTCTATCTGCTGATGTATTTTTGAAGATTGGTGGATTAACCAGAAATGGTATTAAACCTACCTTCAATGAATTAAAGATGAAAAATTTCTTAATAGATAAAGATACGTTTTTTATGAGTATGCTGAGGGATGTTTCAGCCTGGGAGGCTAATAAAGAATACAAAAGAAAAGAAAAGAGGAAAATTACATATAATGCTGGAGGTCTACGAATGGAAGATAGACTCCTACATTATGTAATTGTCTGGATTCTGGCAGCAAGGGGGAGCAATCACGCACAAATCAGTGAAGAAGATATGGCACTGCTCGCAGCTTTTAAGAACAACATTCAAGTTGATTGGGTATATGTGGTAGAAGACATAATGCTAAAGACAAGGAGGTTAATGGACTGCAAGTGTCCATATGCTGTGTTCATAAGCAAGGTATTGGTGTTCTATAAAGTTCCCTTAACTGGTGAAGCAAAAGAGGTCACCAGAGATGTTCATGATATCAAGGATAGAGCTCTGAAAATGATGAAGCTAGTGAAAACAGATGCTGGTTGGATAGCAAAGGAAGATGTTCCTACTGCTGAGACTACAGAGCCGTCTCAACCTGAAGTTCAAATTGAAGAAGAGGAAGGTGCTGAAGAGCCCAAGCCTCTTTCTACTTTTGAGCTATCTGTTCTGGCAAAGCTAGATGACATCAGAGAAACTCAGAGAAGAGATTATCAAGAGCTGAAGGCTTGTTTTGAATCTATATCTGAACGACTGGATGCGATGAACATACCCTACCCTGAAGAACTTTAGTTATGCATTACATTTTAGGCACTGCATTTTAATTTGTTCTGCATAAATACTTTGATTTATATTTCAGACTTAAAGTTTGTAATAGTTGTAGTATTTGTATGCTTCTGAACATTTTTAATGCTTATATGATGAAAGTCTTATTAAGTGCTTGTTGTTTTTGTTGCATAAGTATCATGTTATTTCTCTGTTTACTCTGTTTTTTTTTGGTTTGGTTAAGCCAAACAGGGGGAGAAATTCATGAGAAACTGATTAAATGTTTATATGGTTGTTTATGTATTGTATAAGAAAGAAATGGAAATAGAACTGCATAATGCTTTGTATGGAAGTTTTTGTTCTAGACATATGCAGGTTCAAATTCAAGTTCAAATTTCAAACAAACAAGTGAAACAAAACAACATGATGATCGTGAAAGTCAACATGAAGAGTTTGGCTCATCAAAACCAAAAAGGGGGAGATTGTTGAAGATTGAAGAATCTACATCTGGAAGATGTTCCCTAGAAGTTTTAGTTTTGATGTTTTGTTCATGTTGCTTTTTATTTTAAGCCTATGTCAAAAGGATAATGTATTGATTGTTTAAAAGATTAGGCTTGTATGTGTTTGTTTGTTATGTGTTAAAAATTAGTAATTAACATGAAGGTGAAAATATCATAATACTCATTTTTCTTATTTCATTCATTGTTGAGAACATGAAGTATTAATTTACTGAGTGTTTGAGACTTTAAATGAAAACTTGAAAACATCAGAAATTTTCTGAGTTAAGGAATAGATTACCTGAACTGGTAATAGATTACCTGACTCATGTTGAAAAACTGATTGATACTGGAATAATCGATTACCATGTGTGGTAATAGATTACCAAACTGGTTCTGATGATTTCAAGAGGAAAAAGGATCGTGTTAATCGATTACCTCTTTAAAGTAATCGATTACCTCTGTTCCAAATGTGAGTTTTGTGTTATTTTGGCATCGTGTTAATCGATTACCATGTTAGGTAATAGATTAAAACAGGAGCTGAAATAATTAGTTCAGTTATTCTAACTCGTGGTAATAGATTACCATCACAGGTAATAGATTATCTCCGTTATGAATATAACTGAAATAACTGTTTCCTTGCACATGAAAATTGTCTTTAAATAAGATTAAAACTGAAGTTTTTTTAACAAGAAAAAAGAAGAGAAAAAAGAGAATTTTCACACACGGAAAGAAGTTTTTTTTGAATACACATTACTGCAAAAGAGAAAAAGATTTTCTGAAAAAGAAAGAAAGATCATATCTGCTGAAAATCAACTTTTGGAAAAAGAAGTGTGCAAGATCAATTCAAGAAGATGAAGTTCATATAGAAAATTCATTCTAAACTGGTTTACGTTGTTGAAGATCATATCTACACGAACAGGTGTACTCGTTTCTGATCTTTTATTGTTTGGATGGTTTTAACTCTTGAGATTAGAGAATCTCTGGAAGAGTTGTGTAAAGAGAAATCTTGAGATAGGTTTTTCTCAAGTAGGATATTGTGGGATCAATATTCTTGGGTTATATGTTTCTTGTGGAGTCAAGAAATGGTTTGTTAATCTTGTGGGTGTCAAGATTTGCTTGTTAAATTCATTGATTGGATATTGCTTGTGCAGGGTGCTTGTAAAGAATATCAATAGTGGATTTGACTGGATTTAGAGGTGTATCTAAATCTGAAACTGGATGTAGGCCTTTGGATGGCTGAACCAGTATATATCTTGGTGCATGATTTTCTTAACCCTTACACTCTTTACATTCTGTATAAGTTTCTTGATTAATGTTGTATGAAGAAAAACGTTATCTGCAGAAACTGAACTGTAAAGATTCTTGGTAATTGATAAATTCAATCTTTACATATCTTGTTATTCAAATCTTGTTGGATAAGCTGTGCATTTATAACTCTGAATTACCTTTTATGTTTAAAGGTTTGTTTTAAATCAAGATTTGTTTGGTAAAGATTTAGAAAGCAAAGAAGAAAAGGAAAAATAATATAGAATCTATTCAACCCCCCCCTTCTAGATTCTAACCGTAGGGACCAACACTAAGGACTTAGAGGAGACTCACCCAACCCAGTGGCCTATCTGAGCACCACTCTCCCAAATCCAGTGGCCTCTCAGAGCACCACTCTCATATATTAGTGGCCTATCCAAGCACCACTCTCAAGAGACTCTATGTGAGCTCTTCCAGTTCGAAATATTTTTCCTCTCCTCAAGTCCTAGGCTAGACTCATGCCATAGGCATCACATGCAATCATGCATCATACATCATAATGGTCTGCCCACCATCATGATCAACAACCATACACATGTCATAAGACATCACATGCAATAATGCATCATACATCATAAATGGTCTACCTACCATTATGATCAATACATACCATATGAACGTATCATATTCAAACATTCATATATATCATCACAAAGCATACATATGAATCACACCTCACCATACATCATATATCATACATACATGATCTAAAACTTCAACTTTAAACATGCATAAGCATCAATTCATTCATAAATATATTCAAGCACAGTGCCGTCAACTCGCGCCTGGCCTAACACCAACCCAAGAGCTCTAAGCTCTTCCACGCCTGATACGCTCAACCTGCGCCCGGCCTAAAACTATTCAGAGAGTTCAAAATTCTCATCCAAACTAACAAATTCAGCCACATGCAAACAATCTAGCTTCCCTTACCTGAAGATTGGCTCAGATAGCCAAAGACTGAATCAAAAGTATAATTTCCCCTCGAGGCTCAACTCGAAACTTCAGTCCTCCCAAAACAAGCTTTCTAATCTGAAATTCAAGAAAAGACAGAAGGAGTTATTGATCTAGAGGAGAAAAGGAGTTAAACAGAGAAATTTGGGAGAGAAAGGAGCTCACTGACCCAGAGACCTTCTCTCTAAAACTTCTCTCTAGAACCATAACTCCTCACGGCCCCCCCCTTCACCCCTATTTATAGGCAATCCGGAGTGGCCAGAACGGCCCGTACCGATACCGGAACGGCCCGTTCTGAACTCCCAGATCACGCACAAAATCCACGCCCAGAACGGCCCGTTCTGAAAACAGAACGGCCCGTTCCGGGACTCATCCAGAACGGCCCGTTCTCCCTCAGGAACAGCCCGTTCTCCCTCCGGAACGGCCCATTCTCCCTCCGGAACGGCCCGTTCTCCTTCCTAGAACGGCCCGTTCTCCTTGCCGGAACGGCCCGTTCTCAACTACAATATGTAGTTCAATTCAGTAGTGTGGAACGGCCCGTTCCAGTTTGGGAACGACCCGTTCTGGGCTACTGAATCAGCCTTTTTTTTTTTTTTTTTTTTTTTTTTTTTTTTTACAATGTTACAATACTCCCCAACAAATAAGAATTTTCGTCCCCGAAAATAGGCTTACCTGAAAAGAGGAATGGATACTGTTCCTTGAACCGACTCTCTTCTTCCCAGGTTGCCTCACTAGTAGCTGCATCCCAAAGAATCTTCACTAAGCTAATAGACTTGCCTCGAAGCTCTTTCAACTTGTGATCAATTACAGCTACCGGTCTCTTCTCGTAAGTCAAGTTTTCTCTAACTTGCACCTCATCCATCTCTATCACGTGACTCGGGTCTCTGATGTACTTCCTCAACTGTGAAACGTGAAACACATCATGCAGGTTGGACAAAATCGGAGGTAACGCCAACTGATAAGCTACTGGACCTACACGACGAAGGATCTGATAAGGACCAATGAACTTCGGTGTGAGTTTCTTGGCCCTTACAGCCCTTCCCACTCCAGTAGTGGGTGTCACCCTGAGAAACACATGCTCTCCCTCCTCAAACTCTAGAGGTCTCCTCCTCTTATCAGCATAAGACTTTTGTCGATTCTGAGTAGCTCTCAACCTCTCCTGAATCTGTCTCACCATCCCAGTAGTCTGAAGAACTAACTCTGGACCAACCACTACTGACTCACCCTCCTGATACCAACATAATGGAGTCCTACACCTCCTGCCATATAGAGCCTCAAAAGGTGCCATGCCAATACTCGCATGATAACTATTATTATAGGTAAACTCTACCAATGGCAACACCTCCTCCCAGCTACCCAGATGGTCCAACACACAAGCTCTCAGAAGATCCTCTAGTGACTGAATTGTCCTTTCCGACTGACCATCTGTCTGTGGATGATAGGCGGAACTCAACCTCAATCTCGTTCCCAACGCCTGATGTAGAGTCTGCCAAAACCTTGAAGTAAACCTTGGATCTCTGTCAGAAATAATACTGGAAGGCACTCCATGCAGCCGTACTATCTCTCGGATATATAACTGTGCAAGCCTCTCCAAGGACCACCTCTTGTTGACAGGAAGAAAATGAGCACACTTTGTCAACCTATCAACAATCACCCAGATAGAGTCACTGTTCCTAGTTGTCCTAGGCAATCCAACCACAAAGTCCATAGTGACACTATCCCACTTCCACTCAGGAATCTCCATCAACTGTAAAACCCCTCCGGGCCTCTGATGCTCAATCTTCGCCTTCTGACAAGTCAAACAAGCGGCTACAAACTCTGCTATCTCCTTCTTCATACCAGGCCACCAAAAACTTTTCTTGATGTCTTGATACATCTTAGTCATACCAGGATGTATGCTAAGACGACTCATGTGTCCCTCCTCTAGAACAACTCTCCTCAACTCTGAATCACAAGGCAGACAAATTCGACCTCTGAATCTTAGAATCCCATCAGTACCAAGCTCAAAACCAGCTGCCCTCTCAGTACCAAGTAATCCCAAAGTCCTTAACAACTCTGGATCCTGTAACTGTTTAGTTCCCACCTGCTTCAAGAACTCATTAGTTATGGTGATCATACCACAGCTAATGTGATCCTGAACAACCTCCACCTCTAGTCTCAAATCTCGGAACTGTTCAATCAACTCCAACTCCCTAATCATCATAGCCGACATGTGAATGGATTTCCTACTCAATGCATCAGCTACCACATTCGCCTTTCCAGGATGATACATCAACTGGAAATCGAAGTCCTTTAGAAGTTCCATCCACCTCCTCTGCCTCATATTCAACTCTTTCTGATCAAACAGATATTTCAAACTCTTGTGATCACTGTATACACTGAATCTCGCACCATACAGATAGTGCCTCCACGACTTCAAGGCAAATACCACAGCTGCAAGCTCCAAATCATGAGTAGGATAATTTCTCTCATGGGTCTTCAGTTGCCTCGAAGCATATGCCACTACTCTCCCTCCCTGCATCAACACACAACCTAACCCCTGGTGAGAAGCATCACAGAACACATCAAAATGCTCACCAGTGTTAGGTAACACCAAAACTGGAGAAGTGGTTAACCGTCTCTTTAGTTCCTGAAAACTCTGCTCACAAGCGTCCGTCCAAACAAAAGGTTGATCTTTTCGAGTCAGTTGAGTCAAAGGCATTACTATTCGAGAAAAACCCTCAATGAACCTCCGATAGTAACCCGCCAACCCAAGAAAACTCCTAATCTCTGTAGCAGTCATCGGACGCTCCCACTGAATCACAGCCTCCACCTTGGCTGGATCTACTGCAATCCCCTCTGCCGATATCACATGCCCCAAAAATCTCACCTCGGACAACCAAAACTCACACTTGGACAGTTTGGCATACAACTGTCTCTCTCTTAACACCTCCAAAACCGACCTCAAATGCTCACGGTGATCCTCCAATGATCTAGAATACACCAAAATATCATCAATGAAGACCACCACAAATCTGTCCAAGAACGGTCTAAAGATCCTGTTCATGTAATCCATGAACACTGCTGGAGCATTAGTGACACCAAAAGGCATCACCACATACTCATAGTGACCATACCTAGTCCTAAAGGCAGTCTTCGGTATGTCACTCTCCTTCACCCTAATCTGGTGATATCCGGATCTCAAATCAATCTTTGAAAACACTGAAGCTCCCCTCAGCTGATCCATCAAATCATCAATCCTTGGAAGGGGATATTTATTCTTTATCGTTAATTTATTCAGCTGCCGATAATCAACACACAAACGGGCCCCACCATCTTTCTTCTTCACTAACAGTACCGGAGCACCCCAAGGAGAAACACTGGGCCTCACCATCTGTTTCTCCAACAAATCCTCAATTTGTGTCTTCAGCTCTACCAACTCAGCTGGAGCCATCCTATAAGGAGCCACTGATACCGGTCCTGCACCTGGTACCAGATCAATGCTAAACTCAACATCACGCCTGGGTGGCAATCCTGGCACATCATCTGGAAACACCTCAGGAAATTCACTGACAATCTCGATCCCAGCGATAGCTCTCTCTGTCTCAATACTCAAAGTTGCAAACAACATGAAGCACTCAGCTCCATCCCTCATCAACTGCTCAGCCTGACCCGCTGATACCAACACCTCATCCTCCAACTGAGGAAACATCAACTCTCTCCGAGCATAATCTATAAGGATGTGATGGGCAGATAACCAATCCATCCCTAAGATTATGTCGATATCCACCATGGGCAACACAATCAGGTTCACTCGGAACCTCCTACCAGACACCTCTATCGGGCATCTCACACACATCTCCGACGTCACCACAGAAACTGAAGCCGGAGTAGACACAAACAAATCAACATGCAAGGAAGATACTGACAAACCCAATCTCTTCACACAATCAACAGAAATAAAAGAATGCGTGGCTCCAGAATCGAATAAAAATAAAACATCCTCACCTGCTGCCTTCCCCTTTCCCTTCACTAAGTCTGATGAAGTAGAAGCCTCTGCACCTAACAATGCAAACACTCTCCCCGCAGCTGTAGGTCTGGGTGGCCTCGGGGCACTCCCAGATGAAGTCGCCGGTGTCTGACAATCTCTAGAGATGTGGCCTGGCCTACCACATCTGAAGCAAACATTCCCCGGAAGGGAACAATCTCTCACCATATGTGCTCCTCCACATCGATAACACTGCATCGACTGTGCTCCGCCCTGAGGAGTAACAGGTCGAGGTCCCCTACTAACAGCTCCTCTCTGAGACTGTACAGGTCTGTCATAAGGTCCCCTCTGCTGGCCTCCCCTCCTGGACCCAGATGATCCCTCCTGAACTCTAGCAGCCTTACCGCTGCTACCACCACTCTCCAAACTCTCAACAGTCTTTGCCTTCTCAACCAAGGCAGGAAACTCTACTATGGACATGGGGACTATAACCCTCTTCAGCTCGTGCCTCAATCCCTCCGCAAACTTTCTACATCTCCAAGCCTCAGATATGGCCTGAGAGTAGAAACGAGCTAGATGCTCAAACCTCATAGCATACTCAGAAACAGACAAGCTTCCCTGATGTAATCTCATGAACTCTGCCTCCTTAGCGTATCTAACGCTATCCGGGAAATATTTCTCCAAAAAGACCCTCCTGAAGCAATCCCAGTCAACAGGCACACCCCTGCTCTCTAACATCTGCCTGGTGCCTCTCCACCAGTACTCAGCCTCGCCCCCCAGCATGTAAACTGCATAAGCCAACTTTCTCTCATCAGAAGATCCTAAAACACTAAAAATCTTCTCCATATCCCTCAACCACTGATCCGCCACATCAGGATCTGAATCCCCTCTGAACTGAGGAGGCTGACATCCCCTGAACTCTGCTAAATCTCTCCCCTCCTGAGAGACCACCGGTCTAGCTGCATCAGCCGCAGCTCTAGCTGCCTCAGCCGCAGCTCTACCTGCCTCCATATGAGCAAAGTGAGCACTCTGCTGCTGCATCGCCATGGCTATCATCTCCATGGCCCTAGCAATCTGGTCATACTGGGGTCTCACCATACTACAACAATTCAAACATCCTATTAGTAACATAATACCCCCACAATTCACCAAAGGCTAACACATATCAGAGATATGACACAACAGAAACCTAGAAGGATCACTCCCCACATAGTATCCTAAAAGACTCGACCGGCTCTGATACCATAAAAGTGTAACGACCCGCCACGGTCTCTACACTTAGTGGAATCGCACTACAACTAGTTAACTAAGAGAATATTAAACTGGATAACACATACATACAGGCATAAATATAAAGATCGAAATAATTAAGTTTCTGTATATAAAATATAGCACCATATATGTACAGTCATCCCAAAATATTCCTTAGTGCCGGTCAAGCACTGACAAAAAAAAATGTTACCCAGAATGGTAACTCAAAACACGAGACTCAGCTCCTCGTCTCACAACGATCATCTCTACTCCCAAGCTATCCCTGACCTGCTCCCATACCAAGTATGATCATCGCAGTTCCACCACATGGAAAACAGAAGGGTAAGCTAGAATTCAAAGATCAATAATACAAGTACAGAATAAAAATTCTATACTACACATGCATCCCAAATCCTGTCCCTAAGGAACCTTTCATCTCAATCAATCATTCATTCACCAAACATGAAGTCAAACACCACACTTCATCATATTAATAATCATGCAATGAATGCAACTCATGACAGATAGGCATACATATCAATCATCTAATGCATCGTCATGCATACACCTAGGAGATCTCCATAACAATAGAGCTGTATAAGTGACATTCCATCCTACCGAAACCACCCCAACCGTTTTCACGCCCAATGCGCCCGCTCGGTCACAGCTAAACAGGATATATAATCCTCACTCGGGTTTACTCGGATGATGTCACTTACACACTTGGAAGTCCAGATCCACCGTCAGGTATAGCACAGCTGGGTACGGGCTTACCACGACCTTGGCATGCATTAACCAAGTCAATTGTGGAGTTCGCCCACCGACTATCCGCAAGGATCCACGCACCTTCCTGAGTACTTGGTTAAGGGAATAACCCTCGACCTCATACCCCACTCCAACACTAGCTAAGGACTTAGAGGAGACTCACCCAACCCAGTGGCCTATCTGAGCACCACTCTCCCAAATCCAGTGGCCTCCCAGAGCACCACTCTCATATATTAGTGGCCTATCCAAGCACCACTCTCAAGAGACTCTATGTGAGCTCTTCCAGTTCGAAATATTTTTCCTCTCCTCAAGTCCTAGGCTAGACTCATGCCATAGGCATCACATGCAATCATGCATCATACATCATAATGGTCTGCCCACCATCATGATCAACAACCATACACATGTCATAAGACATCACATGCAATAATGCATCATACATCATAAATGGTCTACCTACCATTATGATCAATACATACCATATGAACGTATCATATTCAAACATTCATATATATCATCACAAAGCATACATATGAATCACACCTCACCATACATCATATATCATACATACATGATCTAAAACTTCAACTTTAAACATGCATAAGCATCAATTCATTCATAAATATATTCAAGCACAGTGCCGTCAACTCGCGCCTGGCCTAACACCAACCCAAGAGCTCTAAGCTCTTCCACGCCTGATACGCTCAACCTGCGCCCGGCCTAAAACTATTCAGAGAGTTCAAAATTCTCATCCAAACTAACAAATTCAGCCACATGCAAACAATCTAGCTTCCCTTACCTGAAGATTGGCTCAGATAGCCAAAGACTGAATCAAAAGTATAATTTCCCCTCGAGGCTCAACTCGAAACTTCAGTCCTCCCAAAACAAGCTTTCTAATCTGAAATTCAAGAAAAGACAGAAGGAGTTATTGATCTAGAGGAGAAAAGGAGTTAAACAGAGAAATTTGGGAGAGAAAGGAGCTCACTGACCCAGAGACCTTCTCTCTAAAACTTCTCTCTAGAACCATAACTCCTCACGGCCCCCCCCTTCACCCCTATTTATAGGCAATCCGGAGTGGCCAGAACGGCCCGTACCGATACCAGAACGGCCCGTTCTGAACTCCCAGATCACGCACAAAATCCACGCCCAGAACGGCCCGTTCTGAAAACAGAACGGCCCGTTCCGGGACTCATCCAGAACGGCCCGTTCTCCCTCAGGAACAGACCGTTCTCCTTCCGGAACGGCCCATTCTCCCTCCGGAACGGCCCGTTCTCCTTCCTAGAACGGCCCGTTCTCCTTGCCGGAACGGCCCGTTCTCAACTACAATATGTAGTTCAATTCAGTAGTGTGGAACGGCCCGTTCCAGTTTGGGAACGGCCCGTTCTGGGCTACTGAATCAGCCTTTTTTTTTTTTTTTTTTTTTTTTTTTTTACAATGTTACACGTGCCAAGCTCGAAACTGATCTAGCGGCAATGCACACCGCTAATGAAGCCGACCTAGCGGCACTACGCGCCGAGAACGAGCGCATTCGTGCCCAATTCCCTCGGCATCCCTCAGATCAACCCCCTCTGCATAGTAACCTGAATGAGTTCTAAGGGCATTCAGTTTCTAAACCCCGAACTACGACCAGAGCACCGACTCCACGACCTGCCACGCATCGATCTCATGCACCGACGCACAAGTCGACTCAGGATGTTAGCAGGGCCCCCACTCATGTCACAGAGGGTCAAGAAACTTTTCACCGTCATCCTTTTTTGGATGGCATCATGGAGACTCCACTCCCTCGCAGATGGAAGCCTCTCCACCTTGATCGCTATGATGGCACGACGGACCCCGATGAACATATTGACCTGTATACAACCCAGGTAAACCTCTACACTAACAATGATGCTATCTTGTGTAAGGTTTTCCCGACCTCGCTCAAAGGGGCCGCACTCAACTGGTATACCCAGCTACCTGCCGAGTCAATTGACAGCTTCGGCACTCTGGTCAGACGATTCACGGCGCAGTATGCAACGAGTCGACCTCACCTCGTAACGTCGGCTGCTCTGGCCAGCCTCAGACAGGGCGACGATGAACCACTACGGACGTTCATGGAACGTTTTGCTGGCATCTCAGTGAAGATTCGCAACTTGAATCCCGAGGTCGCCCTACACGCCATGCTCCTGGCGCTCAAGCCGGGACCTTTTGTGGACAGCCTGTGTCGCCGAGCTCCCACTGATATGGACGAACTCCGTGCCCGAGCTGCCGGGTACATACAGATGGAAGAGCACTCCGCTTTTCGTGACCAAGTTCGCAACAAACCACAAGGAAAGCAAGACCAAGGTCAGGCCACAAACATTTAAAGTTGGCGACCTTGTTTGGTGGGGTGAGAAAGGCAAGAATAGACCCCTCCGAAGGGAAATTCGGAACTTGGAATGTCACCCACCTCAATATTTATTTCTCTTAACTTGTAAATTCAGGTGACGTACTCTTTTTCCTCCTCAACCTTTTTTCCCACTAAGGAAAAGGGTTTTTGGCCAAGGAAGGTTTTAACGAGGCACACCTCAAAAATAATCAACAAAACAACTCTATTCCCATACATTTTTGGTATTGGCACATTAATCGTGATGACTTGCCGAGGCCGAGTCCGAACCTCGAGATCCCATTTTATTAACCGAGGTTGAGGCCGAACCTCGAGATCACATTTTCTTAACCAAGGTCGAATTCGAACCTTGTTATGCCAAGGTCGAGTCCAAACCTTGAGATTACATTTTCTTAACCAAGGTCGAGTACGAACCTTGTTTTGCCGAGGTCGAGTCCGAACCTCGAGATTGCATTTTCTTAACCAAGGTAGAATTCGAACCTTGTTATGCCGAGGTCGAGTCCGAACCTTGAGATCTCATTTTATTAACCAAGGTCGAATTCGAACCTTGTTATGTCGAGGTCGAGTCCGAACCTCGAGATCACATTTTCTTAACCAAGGTCGAGTTCGAACCTTGATATGCCAAGGTCGAGTCCGAACCTTGAGATCACATTTTCTTAACCAAGGTCGAGTTCGAACCTTGTTATGCCGAGCTCGAGTCCGAACCTCGAGATCACATTTTATTAACCAAGGTCGAGTCCGAACCTTGAGATCTCATTTTATTAACCAAGGTCGAATTCGAACCTTGTTATGCCGAGGTCGAGTCTGAACCTTGAGATTACATTTTCTTAACCAAGGTCGAATTCGAACCTTGTTATGCCGAGGTCGAGTTCGAACCTTGAGATTACATTTTCTTAACCAAGGTCGAGTACGAACCTTATTATGCCAAGGTCGAGTCTGAACCTTGAGATCACATCTACTTAACAAGGTCGAATTTGAACCTTCAAACAACAAATTTGGGAACTCCTCAGAAGCCCCTTTGCTCTTACATCACTCGGTGCTTAGGGGGCAAGTGTACTGGCCAACCGAGTTATCGACTTGTCCTTCACCAAACTGCTGACTCGGTCAAAGGTTTACCAGCCTAACCAAGCAGTAAGCTCATTATTGTCGAGCTCCTTAGCTCGACCATGAAACATGGACATCGGAACACCACATCGGCCCAAAAAGGCCACGCCATCAAAATAAATAAAAATACAATCTTGTCGCCGCGCCGCCCACGCGTTATGGGAACGAGGTGACGGCTATGACACATGGCATCTCGACAGGCAGATGTACGCGAAGGGCCACAGCCACTTGACGAGCTCGGACTTAACTCCTCGACCTACGGTCTTCGGAGCTCGGGGGGCTAATGTACTATCCGTACTGCCATGCCGAGCTCGGTATCACAGCGTGGAATAACCTCAACACGCACTGGGAGATCTCGGCCTAAGCGAGATCCGCAATCTAATCAGATCATAACTGATCTCGGAGATCTTCTCCAGATGAGATCTGCAATCTAATCAGATCATAACTGATCTCGGAGATCTCGCTCAAGATGAGATCCGCAATCTAATCAGATCATAACTGATCTCGGGGATCTCGCTCCAGACGAGATCTACTATCTAATCAGATCATAACATATCTCAGGCCCAAGGCCCAACACAACCCTAATTCACACAAAGGTACATGCATTATTTATACGAGACTCATACTCCCACAAACACTAACTTTAGCATCGGAGTCTCTTTTGCAAGTACCACCCCCATCTTGGAGCACCAGCGTACCCGTGAAGGAGGCTCACCGATCTTACCTGGCGGATCAGCTCTACAGCAGATTTCCGGTAAGAACAATAATTAATTAAATTTCTAATTTATTATAAATATAAGTTAATAAAATTATTATTTCTTAACATTATAACTTATTACATTTATAACTTATTAAATTTATAAATTAAATTTTTTTATTTATATAATACAAACCTATTTTATTTATACATTATATTTATTTTAATTTTTTTAAAACTATAAATTCTTTTTTTTTAATTTAATTTTATAAAAATGGAAAAAAAAATAATATAAGGCTGCTCAGAATTTGGCTCCCCGGAACCGAATTCCAACAGCCAAAATGCATACTTCAGCGACACTGTAGTAGGTCAGAATTCGATTTCCTAGGGACCGAATTTTGAACCTGCATAGTGAAGAGTTGTGTAAATAATTTGCAGGGTGTCCATTATTGTATATTTTTTTTAAAAAAATTATTCTAGAAAAAAAAATTCCATGTTTTGAAGTATTATTATAAAAATATACTTTAAAATAAGTTATTATAAATATCGTATTAACCGTAAAAGTAATATACATATAAACAAAATATGCTTGACATTTGAAAAGTCTAGCCTACTTATTTTCACGGTTGTCTTATAACTTATGGCTTATGTAGTAGATGTTTTAATTTTCATAGTTTATAGTTTGATTTAAATATTTTTTTTCTCAACGGCCTATTAGCCAGTTAAGTGGTTAACCTATTTAGAGATACACCATACTTATCTAAAAACTTCAATATCAAATAGGCATTTTAGTATGTTTATTAGACAAATTAAGCTATTTAAAAAACCAGGCCATGCCTAAAATTTGCATTAACAAATAATAGGTAAAGTTTAAGTTTTAAATTTTTTTAAGAGTATTAACAACACATTTTTATATGTTTTTTTATTGATTAATCTTCATTGAAAACTATAAAAGTATATAAAAAATATATATATTAAATATAGTAAGACCTAACAAATTTTGTACCAATTAGGTAGAGTGTGTTCAAAAGAGTAAGTTGGAGTGTATTTTTAACATTTCTAATTTTTAAATAAGTCATGCCTATATATGTTATCTTATTTTTTTTTAATATTTTAAATATCATGTGAAAATATTAAAACAAGTATTTTTAATTGAATTTCATTTTCTGTCATTTAATTAAATCTAAATTAATTACTTTAAATAAAATTAAAATTTGATTAGATAAAAAATTCAATAAATCAGTTAGCAGTAGAAAATAATATGTTAAAACTATTTTAACAATGATTTTAAAAGGTGCTAAAGTTATAATGGAGCATACTTTTTTTTTTCCTAATAATTCAAATGTTAAAGTGGTTTAACTTAGTTGTTCATTTTATTAGTTAAGTATAAATTTCTATTCATTCAAATTTTTGTTATTTTTTAACTATTAAGTAAGACTAAAAATTAACTAAATTATTTAAAATAATAAGAAACAATTTGATATTATAAAAGTATACCAAATTATATTTTGCTAGTGAAATTATGATGACAGTAATAAAGTTCAAATTTAAAATTTGATGTATCACACTCAAATATTTACTCCTACATACAAAATTATATAAAACAATTTATAACAATTCATTAGAATTATTTGATTGATTATCAATAATATATTGATAAGTGTGAAAGTAAGTTTAAATTAGAGATGACATACACTCATTGATTTTCATATATAAAATTCGTTATGGATTAGAAATAAATAATTAAATAAATATTTATTTAATAATGGGTTAGAAATAAATAGTAAGATACATATATTCACTAATATTTACACTCTAAAATATTACAAATATTTTTAATTATATGTAATTTAATTTATTTTTTCTATAAATATATATGTCATAATTATTTATTTTCAATATAAATATATGTTTAAAAAAACTATTTATTTTTAGTTTTATTTTATTTATTATTTTATTTATTTAAAAAATTAATTTTAACAAATATATAAAAATTTGTTAAAATTCATAAATACTTCCAAAATGGATACCCACATTAAATAGAAAAGATGATATAGCTCATTCCAATCCTGCTCTCTATTACCATTCCTAATTTAAATTCTTTAAGTCTTATAAATTGAAAATATAAAGTAAAGATTTGTAAAATCGAGTTAAATTTTTTCAGAAAAGGCTCAAATATCAAGTTTTATAAATTAAAAAAATAATCAGAAGAGAAAACTCTATTATAAATAACTAATCATATTTTTTTAATAGATGTTAGTCGAAAAGTAAAGTTAATGAGTATTTTCATTCATACAACAAAATTAATAAAAGGAAAGATTTTTTTTTTTAAAAAAAATATTTTCTTAAAAATGGGTTGGTTTTTGTTTAAATTTTTAAAATATATTTATTAAAAATTGATTCTTAAAAAGCAAGTTTTGAAAAATAGATATGTTACTTTTTTAGAAAAAAAATTGAAAACTATTTAAGAAAACAGTTTTAAGAAACCATTAAAAAATGTATATTTTATTTATAATAAAAAATACTTGTTTCGGAAAATAATAATAATAAAGAAAGGGCCAATATTTTCTCCCAAAAAGACAGTAATCTAGTGGGTCTAGAGAGCATGGAGTTCCGCACAATACGGATATGAGTCAATGGTCTATTATGACGCACAAATTTGATTCCCGGAATATATGCAAAATGACACCCAACCTGTTGCCATTTTTCACTATTTTACTTTATACGATTTGGAATAATTCTATATTTTGTTATACTATTTCTAATAATTTCTTAATATTAAATAAAACATTAAATTGTTGTTCTAAGTAGAATTAAGTTCCCCTAGAAAAAAAAAAAGTAGAATTAAGTTTATTACCAACAAGCTCTGTAAGATGTTAATTTTTCTGTTTCAAAGATTCCGAACTTATGATCATTTGAAAGCTATAATTTGTTGCTTCTCGATAAATGGGATATTGAAATGTGAGTTTGTAGTTTATATTGTGTATCCAAACATTTTTTTTAAGGAGTCGTGTGTTCAACTTTACTATTGATAAATAATTGAGTTTTTAAAATATGTTAACATTTGGTTGATTATCTATCAAAAGACTTTGTTGAGAGAAAAAAATTTACTTTAATGATTTCTATATCTTATAAGGAATTAGTATTTAACTTTCAGTACTGGGATATATGTAAATGTTAAATATGTTCATTCTTATTTAATATTTTATAGTAATGAAAATGTACCTGTCTGAGGGTACATTCGTAGTCTTCTTGGTGGTGAAGGGCCGAACGGATGCTTCAGGTGGATTCTTCAGAGATGGGAGGTACCTGCAAAAGGCACTCCGACGCTCAAGTTAGGACAAACACGATATTCTAGGGTAATTAATGAACAGTGACATACCTCGATATAAATGACCTATTTATACTACTACTGATGGGCCTTGTCAGCAGTGGGCCTTTTCTAAAGCTTACCAAATTAGGTAATACGGCGCTAATCGGCTAATTATGTCTTAATCATGTACTTATCCTTGTTAACCGTGATCAACATTATAATCCTTGCTTTGTCCTTCGGCACATCACCGAGCCGACGGGTTAAGGCTTTAGGTGCTGAACGTCTCGGCTGTTGGCCGGGCCGATACGTATTTGTTGTGCTATTCTACTTGATCGGCATTTGGCTGAGCCGGTACACGGTATATGGAGATGTATCATGGTTCCGTTCATATCGGCCTTACACCGAGCCGATATTGCTATCGGACTCCTTTCGTCCTTCGGCTGTAGGCCGAGCCGATGCTAGCGTCAAGGTTTTAGTTATGGTTCAATTCGCGTGGGTGTCTGACAGAACGGCACGTGTTGGTCAACGTGACCGATAGGGTCCTCCCGGTACATAAGCCCTCCAGCCTTTAGGAGTAAAATGACGCAAAGGGTAAATGTGGCACTTCGTTTGTTACCTTTTTTGAGGGTAGGCCAAGGGTTACAACTACTTACGGGAAACGAAGGGTTGTAACCGTTGGTTATTAATGACGCACGCGGGGAGTTATGACTGCTAATGGAATACGGAGGGACGTAACCGTTGTCGGAATACCAAGGGTTATAATCGTTGGGTATTAATGACGCATACGAAGGGTTACGCATCGTGAACCGTTGGATCTAAGTGATCCAACGGTGTGTAGAGGGGTGTGACTCTTGATAACTTTCGAGGAATGCCTATAAATAAGCGTGTTGGGAGGGTTCTCAAACATACGCATTTATCACTTGCTCCGAGCCGAGATCATCTGAGTTGCTGTATTCGCATATTCTTCATCAAAAATTGGTCAAGTTCAACAATCAGGTACGTAATGGCAGATTTAAATGTTGTTCATATTGACTCCTCCAGGGACGAAGGTTATTCTGGGTTGAGAGAAACGTCGGACCGAGACGTCGCATCGGCTTCGGCTTCCAATGGAGAGGATCGTGCAGGGTCCGTTTCCGGGTCCGAACGGTCGCAAAGTGGGAATCATTCTTCATCGGCGATGGCTTCTGATGATCAGCCGAGCCGAGGTGGTGCATCGTCCAGGAGTTTTGCTCCCATATCAACTCCTGGATATTCATGGGTGCACGGGGAGGTTGGCAGCGTGTATTCCCGGTACACCGATAAGAACTCTCTTGTTCGTTTCGTATCGGCAATGAAATTCTTAAACTTTCCCGAGGAAGAGGAACCTTCTGCCATCTTTTTTCAGCCGTGCCGAGGTGATGGGGGGCCGAATCCGGATTTCGTGTATTTAAACCAAGGGTCGTCCAAGTACCAGTTCTTCTATGTGTATGATTACATGTTCCGGGATTTGAAGATAACTCTGCCTTTTGATGATTATTTTGTCGGTATATTGCGCCTTCTGAACGTGGCACCGAGCCAGCTTCACCCCAACACTTGGGCGGCGATGCAAGGGTTTAGGCATTTATGCTTGGCTCTCGGCATCCGGCCCACTCCGCATCTGTTCCTACACTTCTATTCGTCTCGGCCGACGAAGAAGATTAAGTGGTTGTCACTGGTTCGGCACAGTGATTGCCAACTACAGCCTTTCACCACTTCTTATAAAAAATTTAAAGTAGGATTTATGAAGGTGATGATTCGGCCAGAGCTAGGGAATAAGTATTTTTTCGATGCCGAAGGGAGATCACTGTTTCCGTTGTACTGGACTCGAAAGCCGAGGAAGTACGACACGGTATCCAAATCCCGAATGTCCCCGGGGGAGAGATCGAGTTTGAATTTTTTGGAGAAGTTGCCTCGGCCTTTGCCGTGCCGTCCTCTGGTCCGGTTGTGTGAATCGGCTGATGTAGTTGAAGAATTGATTGGTATAGTACCTTTCTTACTTTTTTAAATTCTTGTGTTATCATTGATTTTGACTAATGATGTGCAGGTATCATGGAGAATCATGGAGAGGACGATTTGGATATTCGCACACTGATCAGGAATCAAGTGGCGGCAACCACTACGAATAGGACCCCGACCGACATGCTTGGGAATCAACCATCTGCCCAAGGTGGTGGAGCGGGGCCAACAGTCAGGTCGAAGAAGCCGACTCGGCCCCAGCCTGAAAAAAGAAGGCCTGAACCAAGGGCCGAGGAAGAGAGCCGTCGGGCCAAGCAGCGCCACGTGGCTGGTCCACATGTTCCGGAAAGCTTGGCTGGACCAAGTTTTTTGGCTGGCAATGTCAATGCTCAGGATTTTCTGAGCCAAGACTTGACCTCCGATCGGGTCAAGGGGTGCTGAGTCGTATGACCTCGGCTCAGAAATAGAGCTTCTTCTGTGAGTTCCAAGTGCGTGCTGTGGCTTTAGCCCAAAGCATCGTAATGGAGCCGAATGGCGAGGCCGATGGATTGCGTCGGCAGCTAGCTGAGCAGGAGAAGTCTCTCCAAGAGACGCTGGCGGCGCTTACTGACGTTCAAACGGCCAACAGCAAATACCAAGCCGAGGTGGATCGCTAGGGGCGAACAGATGATGACCTGGCTCTAAAGGTTCAGCGTCTTGAGCTTGCTTTGAAAAGCGAGACAGAGAAGGTTGTTGTTCTGAGCAAGGAGCTGGAGGCCGAGAGAATTGCTTTCGAGGCTTACAAGGAGAAAGCGCGCAACAAGGTCCTAACTCAGCATCAGGCTGGCTTTGCTCAGGCCGCCCGACAAGCATGTTTCTTCGGCGACTTTCCCCCTGATTTTCACCTGGATATGACAAAGGACTTCTTCCAGGGGAAATTGGTGGACCTGACCTCCATCCCTCCGGACCAACAAGCCGATGAAGAAGCCCCAGCACGGCTAGCTGGGCCGAATGAAGAGGTGACGGCGTACGAGGAGGGTGCGCTTGAAGATGGTCCGGTTCAGGGGGAACCGGAGGTGGGGTCTTAAGCTTTTTGTTGTTCTTTGTAATGTTGGGCCGATAGCGCCCTTTTTAGTGTACTCTTTTTAGGCCGATAGTGCCTTATTAATGAATTTGGATTTTACTTGCTGTCATATATTGGTGCAACATGATATACGTTTAAAAATTATCGTTAAGTCACACCTTTGGCCGAGAGAGATCTCGGGAGGGAAGACTCGTAAAAATTAACGTAAGCCACATCCTTGGCCGAGAGAGATCTCGGGAGGGAAGACTTGTAAAAATTAACGTAAGCCACGTCCTTGGCCGAGAGAGATCTCGGGAGGGAAGACTTGTAAAAATTAATGTAAGCCACATCCTTGGCCGAGAGAGATCTCGGGAGGGAAGACTTGTAAAAATTAACGTAAGCCACATCCTTGGCCGAGAGAGATCTCAGGAGGGAAGACTTGCAAAAATTAGCGTAAGCCACGTCCTTGGCCGAGAGAGATCTCAGGAGGGAAGACTTGTAAAAATTAATGTAAGCCACGTCCTTGGCCGAGAGAGATCTCGGGAGGGAAGACTTGTAAAAATTAACGTAAGCCACATCCTTGGCCGAGAGAGATCTCGGGAGGGAAGACTTGTAAAAATTAACGTAAGCCACGTCCTTGGCCGAGAGAGATCTCGGGAGGGAAGACTAATTAACGTAAGCCACGTCCTTGGCCGAGAGAGATCTCGGGAGGGAAGACTTGTAAAAATTAACGTAAGCCACATCCTTGGCCGAGAGAGATCTCGGGAGGGAAACCGACAAGTAGATGATCATGTCTAGACCACCGGCCAGTTTAGACAATATCGGGGGCATGCTAAGCCGTTCTTTAAACTGCTGAAAAGATACTTCACACTCTTGGGTCCATTTGAATCGTTCCGTTTTCTTGAGCAGAAGTAGGATCGGCTTAACTATCTCGGCTAAGCAAGGGAGGAATCGGGACAGCGAGGTAAGCCGACCGGCTAACTTCTGAACCTCTTTCAATGTGGTTGGGCTTTTCATATCCAGGATGGCCTGGCATTTTTCTGGGTTTGCCTCAATTCCCCGGTTGGATAACATAAACCCCAAAAACTTGCCGCCTGAGACTCCGAACACGCATTTCTCGGGGTTAAGTCTCATTTGGTGTCGCCGAAGCGCCTGGAATACATCGGTCAAGTCGCGTGTATGCGCCGACACATCGCTCGACTTTACCACCATATCATCAACATACACCTCCATGCTCCGGCCAATCTGATCATGAAAGATTTTGTTCATTAAACGCTGATAGGTGGCCTCGGTGTTCTTTAATCCGAACGACATCACTCGATAACAGTTGTTGGCCGTTTCAGTGATGAATGCAGTTTTTTCTTCATCTTGAGGGTGCATCCGGATCTGGTTGTATCCAGAGTATGCATCGAGGAAAGACAAGAATTTGTGGCCGGATGCCCCATCGACGAGCCGATCGATGTTTGGTAGCGGGTAGGCATCCTTCGGACAGGCTTTATTTAAGTTAGTGTAATCGGTGCACATGCGCCACTTTCCATTCGGTTTTCTGACCATGACGACATTGGCCAGCCAGGTCGTGTAGTGTACCTCTCGGATGAACCGAGCGTCCAACAACTTGCCCACTTCAACTTCGATTGCAGCTTTTCTTTCTTCCCCGGTCTTCCGGCGCCGTTGAGTAATCGGCCTAGCCTCCTTGTTAATGGAGAGCTTGTGGCAAAGGAAATTGGGGTCAATGCCGGGCATGTCGGACGGGTGCCAAGCGAATAAGTCATTATTTTCAAGGACCACTTGCTTAATAGCCAGCCGTTCTTCTTCGGACAAATTAGTTCCTAGGTGAGTGAGTTGGAATTCGGACACTCCCACCTGGAACGGTTGTTTATCTTTGATGGGCTCGACCCTCTCATCTTGATCAATCCGGGGATCGAGGTCCATGGCCGATTGCTGTGATACCGAGTGCACCCCTCTCGGTTCATTTGGTGCTTCGTTCTTCATTTTCGGCAATCTCAAGCTGGTAAAATAACATTCTCGCGCGGTTTTTTGGTCAGCGTGGACAGTGACTATTCGCCC
Source organism: Cajanus cajan (assembly GCF_000230855.2). Lineage (NCBI taxonomy): Eukaryota > Viridiplantae > Streptophyta > Magnoliopsida > Fabales > Fabaceae > Cajanus > Cajanus cajan. Next base: position 49,275,650 of record NC_138525.1, read on the forward strand.
TGATTCGGCCGAAAACTTCATGGCCAGATGAGGGGTGGACACGATTGCTCCGAGCCGATTCAGGGATGGCCAGCCGAGCAGAATGTTATAAGATGTGTTGGCGTGCACCACCACATACTTAACCAAAATGTCTCGGTACTCAGCTCCATCAAACCCAAACCGGGTTGACAGCTTGATATACCCTTTTGTCTTGACTCGTTCACCGGAGAACCCGACCAAATGTTCATCATAAGGGACTAGCTCGGACTCCGGAATACCCAACTGTTTGAACGTGTTCCAATAGAGAATGTCGGCTGAACTTCCCTGATCAACCAACGTCTTACGTACAATACAGTTGTGAATTTCGACGCTGATTACCATCGGATCATCCTGGTCCGGGTCGATGCCTTTGAAGTCTTCCTCGGTGAAAGTGATGGTGGGTAGGCGACGACGAACTGTCTCTACTGAATGGACGTGCCGAATGGCTCGCAAGTGTCTGCGTTGGGCTGATGAGGATGAGCCTCCTCTAGCGAATCCTCCTGCTATCATGTTGATGACTCGCCGAGGTTGTGCCGAAGGCTCTTCCTCTCTTCGATCTCTTGACCGACTGCGCTCTCTGTACGAACGTGCTTCTGTCCTCCTTTGTTTGGGTTGATCGTGCTGCCGCTACCGGTCAGCGTATCTCAAACGATTCAGACGGTCCACGAAGCCTTGCAACTGTCCCTACTTGATTAAATCTTTAATTTTATCCTTCAGGGCCGAACAGTCGTCAGTTGAATGTCCGCGATTGCGGTGATACCTGCAAGATTTGTTTGTATCAGCCCGGGGAGGGGTCGACGCTCGTTTTGGAACGGCCAGTACTTCTGAAGCAAGTGCTTGTTCTAGTATTGCTGACCGGCTGGTGTTCAGTGGTGTGTATTGGGAATACTTCGGGCCATGAGGGGGTCTCTCGCGGGGTACCAGTTCTTTCAGACGGCTTCGAAAATTGTTTTCAGCTGGCTTTTTAGGCTTAGCCGCTACTTCTGCCCTAGCTTGGTTGCGGAACTCTGCTAATTCCTCCATCTGCATGTATTTATCGGCTCGTCGCCGGAGGTCATCCATGTCGGTTGGTGGCTTCTTGCAGATGTTGTTGGCAAAGAGACCTGGCTTTAAGGCAGTGGTCAGGTGATGCAGGGCGACAGCCGGGTTAAGGTCTCGGATTTCCAATGTCGCTTTGTTGAATCGGCTCTTGAACGCCCGAAGGGATTCCTTCTTCTCCTGACGGATGCTAACTAGTGCCAAAGAGGTCAACTGGTGCGGTCGGCTTGTAGCGAATTGAATGGTGAATTGGGAAGCTAACGTGCTGAATGAATCAATCGAATTAGCAGGAAGCCGAGTAAACCAGCTCAGCGCTCGCCCTTTTAATGATGTTGGGAAGATTCGGCACAAGGCAGCGTTGTCAGTGGTGCTCAGAGTAACCTGCGTTAAAAACACATCCACGTGCTCGTCTGGGTCGGTGGTACCATCGTACTTGTCGAGTGGCAAGGACTTCCAATGGTCAAGAAGTGCAGACTGCATAATGTTTGGTGTGAAGGGGTGATGATGTGCTCCGACCGGTATTGGTTGCATCGGCCGACCGACCGAAGCATGTACACCTGGGGCAGCGACAAAAGTGTGAGGGATAGAGGTGTGATGGCCGTGCGAATGGAACGACCCCTGAGTGTGGGTCGTCTCAGAGGGTTTCCATGTGGGATCCCGGTACTGATTTTTAAGGGCAACATTCTCCTCTCGCAATGCAGCCATCCCGGCAGCATCTCTCTTCCTTTGCTGTTTCATGGCGGCCATGTCTTCCTTCATTTGGCGCACCATCTCGGTCAAGTTTGTCTCCTCTACCGTCTCGGCATTGTCTGCCCTGGACGGGTGCTCATCTTCGGACTGGTGGTTTTCAAGGTTAGTTCTTCTTGTCTTTGCCATAATGTCTTCAAAGTCTCTTCACAACTATCGGTTCGGCCCCACGGTGGGCGCCAAAATGTACCTGTCTAAGGGTACACTCGTAGTCTTCTTGGTGGTGAAGGGCCGAACGGATGCTTCAGGCGGATTCTTCAGAGGGGGAGGTACCTGCAAAAGGCACTCCGACGCTCAAGTTAGGACAAGCACGATATTCTAGGGTAATTAATGAATAGTGACATACCTCGATATAAATGACCTATTTATACTACTACTGATGGGCCTTATCAGCAGTGGGCCTTTTCTAAAGCTTATCAAATTAGGTAATATGGCGCTAATCGGCTAATTATGTCTTAATCATGTACTTATCCTTGTTAACCGTGATCGACATTATAATCCTTGCTTTGTCCTTCGGCACATCACCGAGTCGACGGGTTAAGGCTTTGGGTGCTGAACGTCTCGGCTGTTGGTCGGGCCGATACGTATTTGTTGTGCTATTCTACTTGATCGGCATTTGGCTGAGCCGGTGCACGGTATATGGAGATGTATCATGGTTTCGTTCGTATCGGCCTTACACCGAGCCGATATTGCTGTCAGACTCCTTTCGTCCTTCGGCTGTAGGCCGAGCCGATGCTAGCGTCAAGGTTTTAGTTATGGTTCAATTCGCGTGGGTGTCTGACAGAACGGCACGTGTTGGTCAACGTGACCAATAGGGTCCTCCCGGTATAGAAAATATTATAAATTGACGTTTATTCTATATTATAATAATTTTGGTGAGAGAAATAAAATATTTTTTAAATTCAATAAAAAGTTAAGTTATATATTGGGTTAAGTTAGTTTGGCCTAACTCGGTGTATCTAGGCCAAATGATAATTTCAGGTTAGGTTATACTAACTTATATTACTTTTAAATTGTTATTTTTTGTCCAAATGTTTGATAAATTGGTCTTAATTGAAAATAAAAAATTAAAATGTTTTATATAAAAAAAATATACAAAAGTTTCAATATATTGACTACAAGTTGGACCCAATTGGCCTTAATTGAAAATAAAAAAAATTTAATCTAATTTTAGAGAGAGTGTGTGTTGAAATTTAACTTATTTTACTTTTTTTCTTCTATAATTTTTTCAAAGATAGATACAAAGAAATAAAAATACTACAACTCAAAATTTTTTATTTTAATTTATATTTTAATTTATGATTTTTTTTAACAATTATTATTAATATTAAATTATTAATTTATATTTTTTATTTTTCTATCAGGTCAACCAGGTCTAAGCCTATTTGACATGTTGGGTTATGCAGATCAAGCCAAAATGTTATGATTGTATTTAAGTTATTTTTATTAAGACTCACATTAATTTTATTAATGAGCTAGCCCGGTCAGTTCATTGGACTAACTTAATTTGACATTTCTAATAAAAAATGATATCTATAATTCTTACCATTTTTAATAAATTTTAATTATTAATAAAATATATTAAAAATTTATATTAGAAAATGTATTTGATAGTGTGAGAAGTGTTCACATTCTCTAATATGTTTTTATTGTTAGTCAAATTTTATTAGAAACTAGAATAAAGTTATGATGTAAGTTTTATTAAATAAAAAGTAAAATTTCACAAAATTTATTTTTTTTAATAAAATTTATTCAATAATAAAAATATGTTAAAAAAAACATGTTAAATAAAAAGGTTTGGTCTAAAAGGAATTAGTTTTGACAATATAAACAAGTTTGAATTATCAATGAAAAAGTATTTCAAATAATGTGAGTCATCTTCATTTATTCCCTTTTATTTCTTTCATTCTTAAAGGTTTTGAAGATATTAAATTAATAAGCAGGTATCTGTATTTTATTTTTTTAAGTTTTTAAGTCTTCTAGTTAAAATCACTAAAAAAAATCTTATAGTTTATAAATTTTATAACTAAATTTTGCATTCATTAACACTGTTATAATTAAGTTAGTTTATCTTGACTTAATTTTGTGACATGACAATTACTTTTCTTTTATATTATGAAAGAAATTGAGAGACATAAAATGAAGAAAAAAAATATTCCATAATCATAATAATTAAAAAATAGAAAATAAAAGAAACAAAAGAGATTAATGTTTAACTATGTCTCCAACATAATTAGTTGGATTGAGGATACTTATGTTTAGAGGTGTAAAAATGGTAGAGTCTGTCGTTGATTCCGACCTAACAAACTAATAGGACCAAGCCGAACTAACAAAATTTAGGTTCGAAATCTATCAAGTTTATTTGGCTCAAAAATTTATATTTTTCTTTGTAAAATTTGAATAAAATAAATAAATAAGTTAAATTAATTTAATCTGGCCTGATAAGTCACCAGATTAGGCTGGAACACTACTTGTAAAAAATTTGAGTAGGATCATACTAATCCACTTATAAGCATTGGACCTTGCATGCCAATCGGGCCAAGTTGGATTAGTGTGTTTGGATGTGATTTGGTAATTCACATTCTCCCTTGAATTCACATCAATTATTATAATTGATACAAAAGTTATTGTACTATCCGTACCGTTATGCCGAGCTCAAGCTCGGTATCATAGCGCAGGACAACCTCAGACATGTGCTGGGAGATCTCGGTCTAGACAAAATTCGTTATCTAATCAGATCATAACTGATCTCAGGCCCAAGGCCCAACGAAATCCTAATTCACACCAAGGTACGTGCATTACTTATACGAGACTAATACTCCCACAAACACTAACTTTAGCATCGGAGTCTCTTTTGCAGGTACCACCCCCATCTTGGAGCATCAACGTACCAGTGAAGGAGGCTCACCGATCTTACCCAGCGGATCATCCCTACCTTGGATTCCCGGTAAGAACATTTGGCGCCCACCGTGGGACCGATCAAGACAGCTCTTATCGGCCACGCTTATGGTTTTCACCAGAAGCCATAGCAGACGCGCAACAGACGACCTAGATCACACAACTAACATGGATAACGAAGCAGCATTGAGACGACTGATCGAGCAGGTCGAGCAGATGCTGCAGCAACACGCCGCAGATCTACAAAGTATGCATGCCAAGCACGAAACTAACTTAGTCGCGATGCGTACCGCTAATGAGGCTGACCTAGCGGCGCTACGCGCCGAGAACGAGCGTATTCGCGCTCAACTCCCTCGGCGTCCCTCTGATCAACCCCCTCAACAAAGCAACCTGCATGAGGAGGAAGGGCACTCAGTTTCTCAACCGCCAACAACGTCTAGGGCACCAACCCCCAGGCCTGCCACACATCGGTCTCACATACCGACCAACAGGTCGACACATGACGTAAGCAACGCTCCTGCCCACGTCACGGGAAATCAAGCGACCTTCCGCCGTCATCCTTTTGTGGACGGCATCATGGAAACACCTCTCCCTTTCGGGTGGAAGCCTCTCCACATCAACCGTTACGACGGCACCACGGATCCGGACGAGCACATCGATCTGTATACCACACAGGTAGATCTTATTTTATTTAAGTCTTTTAGTTAAAAACACTAAAAAAAATCTTATAGTTTATAAATTTTATAACTAAATTTTGCATTCACTAACACTGTTATAATTAAGTTAGTTTATCTTGACTTAATTTTGTGACATAAAAATTACTTTTCTTTTATATTATGAAAGAAATTGAGAGACATAAAATGAAAAAAAAAATTCCATAACATAATAATTAAAAAAATAGAAAATAAAAGAAACAAAAGAGATTAATGTTTAACTATGTCTCCAACATAATTAGTTGGATAAAAGATACTTATGTTTAGAGGTGTAAAAATGGTAGAGTTCGATGTTGAGTTGGGTTAGATTTTATAAAATGTGGCTTGAAAATAATTAAGTTAAATAAATCTAACCTAACAAACTAATAGGACCAAGCCGAACCAACAAAATTTAGGTTCGAAATCTATCAAGTTTATTTGACTCAAAAATTATATTTTTCTTTGTAAAATTCAAATAAAAATAAATAAATAAGATAAATTAATTTAATCTGGCATGATAAGTTACCAGATTAGGCTAGAACACAAAACTCATAAAAAAATTTGAGTAGGATCATACTTAAGGCCGACCCAAGTATAAGGTTGTCGAAGTTCTAATTTTAAGTCCCCAAAATATATTTTTTTTACTTATAAAACTTAAGGAATCAGTTGTATTAGTACTAACTTTGATTTGATGATCATTATCTACACCTAGTATTGTAAGGACTGCGGTTTGATCCTAGTATTATATTTTTTTGCTAAAAGTTCCTTTTTAATGAGTGACTGTTGATTTTCTTGCTACTTTCTCTTATCTTTAAAAAGACCAAATTTCAAAATTTATTTTAAGCCTCAAAATATGTTAGGTCAATCTGAATCATATTAATCTACTTATAAACATTAGAGTAATCAAACCAAATTGGATTAGTGTGTTTGGATGTGATTTGGTAATTCACATTCACCCTTGAATTCACATCAAATTATTATAATTGATACAAAAGTTATATATATTAATTTCTAAAAATTCACATCACTTTAGCTTTAAAATGAATTTCAAATATGTTTTTAGCTTATGTTAAACTAAAAAAAATGTTACGAGTATATATTTGGAACCAAATCCAAAATATGAATTATCACTCTCTCTATTTCTACATCTTACAGAAGAAAAGAAAAAAAAAAAAAAAAAGGTTTTTCATTCGATTAATGTGATTCTTGTTTGGAGTCGATTTTAAACATGTATTCAATCATTCCATAATTTTTTTCTTTGGTGCAATAAATTCGTTCATGGATGGTGAAGGGACTTTCACTCCAAAGTTTGTCGTCATTTATTGCCTTGCATACATCACCATGAATCTCTTTCTCATCTCCCGGTTTCTGTGTCTAGCCATCCACACCAAAAAGTACATACTACACAGCTACATCACAAGCCTAATATTAGTAACACACTGTTTCCATTTCTCTCTCCTAGTCTCCTTCACACGTCAAACCAAATAACAATACAATTCCCCTCGTGCCTTTAGTTGTTACATTGTGTAGGGTAGCCTCGGCACTTGCTTACCCCATTTGAGTCATGTTTCTGTTCACGTTACCATCTTGTTTTAAAATAGCTAAAAAACCAAAGGGCTTTCTCCAAATTGTTTCTGAGGCCCCCTGCTGTGAACAGAAGAGAGAATCAAGATATTTTGATTGCATTGCATTGCATTACAGTGAAGCATATGATAATAATAATAGTAATAGTTATAGTAATAGTAATAGGTGTTGTTGAAGACAGAAGAGATCAGAGAGGGCCCGTTAAAGGCTGCAACACAAATGAGTGGCACTGCACCAAAGGCTACTACTACTGCCTACTGTGTTCTCTCTCTCTCTCTCTTCTTGTTTTTACTCATTCGTGGCTCATCCACCTCCATCTATCTCACACCTTTTTCATTCACTTCCAACAATATTAGGTGCATACCTCTTTGTTTTGGAATCTAATCTCTCTTTTCTTCTTCAGCTTTTACACTATCTTCAATGCTTTTGGTTTTCTTTGAGGTGGTTGTTTTTTATTTGCAAAAGGACCAGATAAGACAGATGGGGTTGTTTTTGCTTCTAAAGATATTAATAGTCTATTTCTTTACATTTGTGTTTTCTGCTTATGGTTATAAATTGTATTCTTTAAAGGTCAAATTTGACGATCCTCTACCTTTAGAACTTGGAATAGCCAAAGCTTATTTTTTTTATGTTCCTTTTTTGTTTTTGTAGGTTCTTGGAGGGTAACTACAAATCTTTTGAATAAGTTTTCAAATGATGGCTCCACTTGTTTTGGTGGGTGATAAGTGATAGGTACTAACTCCTTACCCCTGTGCTCAAGGGAAGGTTGCTTCACTTGGTTTTGCTAATGAGCATGCTTTTGACTTTGTTCTTCTCTTTAAATCATTTGCTTAAAAAAGCTATCTTTTTATTAATTTTTACCTTTCATCTTTCAGTAAGTGGTCTAGTTTGGAATGATGATCAATCAAGTCACATGTGGCACTGTTATCTATTATTTTTTCTTGTTGCCTTGTTCCGATTTATTTTCTTTTATTGTTTGCAGCATGGACCTATTTTCCTCAAGAGTAAGGTAATTTTTCCAAGTCAGGGGATAGGGAGATTCTACCAGTTCTGATTACCATTAATTTGAACAGTGGCAATGCTGTTCTGAAAGACCATTGAAAGAAATATCAAGAGCCTCTTGTTGCATTTCCTATATGGAGAACAATATGTACAGTGCTCCACTGGACATGGCTGGCCGAATTTCTACTGCCATAGAAGAAATTACACAGCATTTAGCACCAAAGCCACTGGTTCATTGCTATTCATTTGACCTCAATAACCAAAGCCACATTATAGATGGAATTCCAGTACTTGCTGGTGGAGAGCAAGGTGAACCTACAAGTGATGTCCATGTAGATGGTTGCTTCATAAACCCTGCTACCATTGCTGATTCCAATTCATTTATTGCATCACAAGGAAAAACTGTTGTAGGAGATGCCTCAAATCCTATTAACAACAATGACTTTCACGAACATTTAGCTGGAGGAAGGCCAATTACTTCTGCTTCACTAGCTGCTAGAATTAGTCTTCAAGAAAATCTAGAGAATTCTTCAGCAGCTTTGCCTCCTTCATTCTGTTCATTGGAGGCAATAGGACCATATATCTTCAATAATTGGCAGGACACATCAAACCCTTTACATGCAACTTTTGGTGATCATGCCTATGATGAATTACCTGGTATTCATAAGTGGAATGTGAACAAGTTTCTGAAAGCTCCTGAGGTTGATGGGACTGGGATCCTGGCTTATTCAACCATAGGAAATCCAAACCTGGATCAAAATGGATGGACATCGTCAAATGTTGCAAATTTGGCCAATCTTGCTTACAATTCCTCTAATTGTAGTAATGAGCTTTCACTAAGTCTTGCAAGATCTCCAACTACAGGTCAGTGCTCAGAGATGAGCTGCTCTGACGTGTCTAATCGCATGAATGTAACAACAATGTCAGGTTTGGAGCAACCCTCCTGCAGCAGCAAGGATTTGTCTATGAGATTAGATTCTAACAAACATGTCCAGTTTTCACCAGCAATCTTGGGGTCCAGATACCTTGCTGGAATTCAAGAGATACTTACTCAAATTGCAACATATTCATTTGAAAACGTAGAGCTGATGAATTATTCAGTTGCTGGTGTTAGAGCAGGAGGGAATAATAATTCAGCTTCAGCTTTCACACCCAAGAGAAGGGTAGCAATTAACCAAAATGCAAATTCCATGTTTGAAGCACATGTAGAAGAATCTCCGTTGGAAAGACATGCAACTGAATCAAACAAATCCCAACTTCTCGTTCTTCTACAGCTGGTAAAATGCAAACTCTTGCGCCCTTTTGTTACCAGTAGAATAGAATAAAATTCTATTTAAATACAAGTTAGAAGCGCATTTGAGAGTTTCTCAACTGAAAATAAAAAATATTTTTCAATAGAAAAACTCTCGAAGATTCTAAGTTATGTTTGTAGTTGAACTATACATGTTTACTTTGCAGTTTCCATTTTGAGTTTAATTTCAATAAACACTTAGTTTAAATAATTGTCAATTAATCAAAATCATCGTTAACTTTTTAAAATAGTTATTGTTAAAGCTAGCAAACTATATATTGTGATTTGTGAGTGGATTACGAAGTAAAAGTTATTTATATAGTTAGTTCGTAAACTATATATTCTTTTATTTTTCCTAATTAAATGGGAAAATTTGGTAATACTCATGATAATGGTTAGAGAAACAAATTGTGAGAAATTGATAGTAATATATGAAAGTTTTCATCCTGACATAATGAGAATAATCATCTTTTTGTGATCAGGTGGACAACCGATACAGTGAGTGTTTGGATGAGATTCATACTGTTGTATCTGCATTCCATGCTGCGACTGAGCTGGATCCACACATCATGCATGCACATTTTGCACTTCAAACGATCACTCTCTTATACAAGGACCTGCGAGAGAGGATTAGCAATCATATTCTTGCCATGGGACCAGATTTTAACAGCTTGTGCTCAGAAGAGGAGAAGGAATGGTGTGTTGAAACTTCATTCATTCAAAAGCAATGGGCTCTCCAGCAGTTGAAAAGAAAAGATCACTTATGGAGGCCCCAAAGGGGCTTGCCAGAAAGATCTGTCTCAGTTCTACGCGCTTGGATGTTTCAGAATTTCCTCCATCCGTGAGTTTCAAATTATAGAAGAATATAAGATAAAATAAATTAAACTTATTAGTTTAAATCAACTTACATGCATCTTAACTTTCATTGAAGCTAGATATGAAAACTTCTGTTAAAGTTGCACCTAGACTAATTTATCTTAACCTATAGAAGTTTATTTATTTATTTTTTCTGTAAGTACTTGTCAATAAGCTTATCTAAAGTTGGGCCACAATCATAAGCTTTTTGAGCTGCGATCATCTTATAACTATTCAGTGAATTTAAAAGTTGTGCATGGATCCATCCCAAATCCATGTTTTTTAATATGGCATGATTTGATGGATTTCAGGTATCCTAAAGATGCAGAGAAGCATTTACTTGCAGTAAAAAGTGGGTTGACACGAAGCCAGGTACTAGTTGCTCTTGTTACACACATCCTTTGATCCTTGCCAAATAGTGGTTGTTTGGGGAGGAACAATCTGCTTTGAAAATGCAAACCTTTAAGAAAATAAATAAATAGCAAACATGTTAACATTGATGATGATTTGAGCTGTATTATGGTTGATTGATCAGGTATCCAATTGGTTTATCAATGCGCGGGTTAGGCTATGGAAGCCTATGATTGAAGAAATGTATGCTGAAATGAATAGAAGAAAAGCTTGTCGAAATGAAGAAGGAATGGAGAGCACTCATAGAAGCAGGTTAAGCATGAACAATCAAATGTTGAATATCAATTGAAGCTGGAGAAAGTCACTTGCAATCAGTTTTTAGATGTTTCCAATATTATTCTTCTATCAATATTTTTCTTCCATTTGAATAGTAAAGTAGTTGCTAGGGCTTATTATAGTGATAAAAGACTGGGCCTTTCTCCTTTTGGCCCATCTTGGAAGTTGGAACATAAGTTTTATTTATATATGTTCAAATTAATTTTGTAAAGATGACAAAAAAAATATTGCAAAATGCTGCTAGGTGTATGATTTATTACTTCTCATGGCAAGTTTTTTTTCAGGCTTTTACCTTTTTTTTTACTAAGATATAATTATATATATATATATATTTTTTTTTTTGATAAGCAAAATAAATTAATGGGAGTACAAGGGGTACCCCAACCCGTTACAAAATACAAAGTCACCTAAACAAAATTCAACGTAATCCATACAAAAGGTAATCACTTGATTGTACTTAGGGATGGCAACGGGGCGGGGCGGGTACGGGTTTCATGATACCCGTCCCCGTCCCCGCAAGTTAAACTCATCTCCATCCTCGTCCCCATACCCTTCGGGTATAGATTTTCATCCCCATCCCCTCCCCGTCGGGTATCGGGTATACCCGTACACGTATCCGTACCGTCAATTTTTTTATTTTTTTATTTTTTATTATAAAAAATGATATTTTTTAATTATTTTTTTATTATATTATAATTATAATTAAGTTATTTCTTTATCTTATATTATAATAAATAATCACACATAAAAAAATATTAAATTTTTTTAATATAATTAAATTAAAAGTGAATATTAAATTAAAAATGAGAACGGGTACGGGTACGGGGTGGGTAAGTACATACCCGTACCCGTACCCGATTTAATATATCGGGTTTTAACCGTACCCGTACCCGGTCAAACCGGGTATTCCCCGTCAAAGTCGGGACGGGTTCGGGTATTACCCGCGGGTACGGGTATATTTGTCATCCCTAATTGTACTGTCTACCACCATTACAAAACTAGGCCAAAAAATGTCATCTAATAATCAAAACAAGTTCAGTAATCAGAAAATCAGATATAAAACTAACATCCTGATGTGTACAGAATCAGAAAGAATCATTATTCCATAAATTAAGGCAAACACCAGGGAAAGAAAATCTCGCTGAGAATGGGTAAAAAAATGACTTATCTTTGGTCTTAATCTAGTTCCAGCTACGTAGTTTGATTAATTCCACTAAATCCGTAATTGCCACCACTTTGTCTTTAAAAATTACATAATTTCTAGCAAGCCACAGAGACCAAATTGTGGCTAACCAAACAACAGACCACCTCATCCTATCTTCTACCACTGCATCTAGGAAATCCAATAAAATGAGCAAAATTTTCATGACAGGAGTTGTGTAAAACTGTTGAAACACCAAACCAAGCAAACACAGATAACCATACAGAATAGGCATAATAACACCCGAATAATAGGTGAGAGGTATTCTCCAAATCTTCACCACACCAAGCACATCCACTAGCAGAAATATTAAGAACCTTCCGCTTAATTAAGTTACATTTACTTGGTATCCTATTCAGCAAGGCTTTCCAAGCAAAACCTGATACTTTAGAAGGTACACAACTAGACCAGAGAAATTTATGAAGCGAAAAATCTGCGTAAATACCATCATTAATCACCGCCTTGTATGTTGATTTCACATTATATATCCCATCATTAGAATCCTTCCAACACCACCTATCACAACAATCATTCTTTAAGACAGTTGATCCTAAATCAGCAGCTAATTGTGATAATAAATCTAATTCCCATTGAAATAGACTCCTATGCCAAGACCAAATCCACTCAAAACCTCCATCCCTCCAAAGCACCATGTTTGCGACTGATACATCCTTGTCAGAAGCTATAGAGAACAATCTACTATATCGATTACAAAGAGGTCCCTGACCACTCCAACCATCCTTCCAAAAAAAGGTATTTCGACCATCCCCCACCACCTTGGTACACCTAGAAGAGAACCAATCAAATGATGTGTATGGAGCAGAATCAATGGTCCACAGATCAACCCACCACTTTGAACTTTGTACTTTATCACCAACTCCCTGAAAACAACCCTCCCCATAAATAGAAGTGACAACCCTATGCTAAAACCTACCCTTTTCAACTAACAGCCGCCATCTCCACTTTCCAAGGAGAGCAAGGTTAAATGCTCTAAGGTCTAGAATTCCCAACCCACCATGTTCCTTTCCCCTACACACCTCCTGCCAAGCCACCCAAGCAATTTTCCTATGATTTTCATCCCCTCCCCAAAGAAAGAGTTTAAAAAGAGATTCAAGTTTAGAAATGATGCCTTAAGGAGCCTTGAATAAAGAAAGATAGTAGATCGGAATGGAATTAAGGACTGATTTCAAGAGGACACTACGCCCACCAAAGGACAGAGTTGAAGACTTCCATTTTGATAACCTCTTCTTCACTTTAGAAATCACGGGCTCCCAAGTTTTGATACAACGTGGATTTGCCCCAAGAGGTAACCCCAAATAGCAAAAAGGTAAGGAACCAACCTTACAGTTTAGGAACTGAGCCATCAAGTTTAACACTTCAATATTAATATTGAACACAAAGAGCTTGCTTTTATGAAAATTAACTTTGAGACCCGCAACCAACTCAAAAATCTGTAAGATGGATTTTATCGCCCAAACATTATGTAAAGATGCTCCACCAATAACCAAAGTGTCATCTGCATATTGAAGGTGAGACACACTAACTGATTGGTGTCCAACTGAATAGTCACTAAACACCTAACATTCCACAGCTTTGCTCATCAATGCATTAAGGCCCTCAGCAACTATAAGAAATAGAAATGGAGCAAGTGGATCTCCTTGTCTTAGTCCCTTGCCAACCCCAAACTCACCAGTGGGACTGCCATTTAATAGGATAGAAATTCTTATAGTGCTCACACATTCAGCAATCCACTAAGATATAATTATATATAAGAGATTAATTTTAATAAAATATTTTAGTTAAAATTTTTAAGCATTTTAACATTAAAATTAGCATATCATTGAAAGAAAAAAAATTGTAGACAATAATACAATATAAAACATTACAATGATATATAATTGACTTATTAAGTAACAATTCTACATTTCAATTACTTATTTAACTAGTATACAATCATCCACCAATTATTGTTACATACAATTTGCTACTTTTCTGCATGCTATTTATCCATATCAAATAAAGTAATGTAACAAAAGATAGTATGATAAAATCATTTTCCATCTATGAATGACTTCTGATTAAACACTGAACTTTGGAAGACAACTTAATTTTTTTCATAACAAAAAGGCTAAAAACCTATTTTGGTCCCTTATAATCTTTTTTTGTTTCAAATTAGTCCCTCATTAATTTTTTGTCTCAATTTGATCCCAAACTAATTAATAGGTTTCAATTTAGTCCCAAATTAATTAATTAGTTTCAATGTAGGACTTCCGTCCAAATTATTTAAACGGAGTTAACTTTTGGCCACGTGGATGCCACGTAGATGCATACGTGGCATCCACGTGGATGAGAATTTTTTTTTGAAAACACCTAGACCCGGAACGGCCCGTTCTGAAACCGGAACGGGCCGTTCTGGTTGCAAAATTAAAACACCACCAGTGAAGAAGAACGGGCCGTTCTGAAACCAGAACGACCCGTTCTTCTTTCAGAACGACCCGTTCTGCTTTCAGAACGGCCCGTTCCAAAACTGTGAATAAAATATTCTTTACTTAATTGTGTTTTTGATATTATAATTATGCAATTTTGATCTCTAAGGTTTTAATTGAGTAATTTCAGTCCTTAAAAGATTATAGTTGTGTAATTTTAGTCTCACAATTTTTAATTGAACAATTTTAATCTCTCAAATATCATAATTGTGCAATTTTAGTATTTCTCATTAAAAATTTAATAATTTTAAAATTTTAATATATATATATATAATGTTTTTAAACTATATAATTGTTTGTTTTTTTAAATTAACGTATTTTTTTTAATGTATCAAATGATATATATTTATTATTACTAAATAAATAAAATTTATATATTATTAATATTTTAATATTACTGATAAATTAATATTAATAATATTTTTACTATATTTATAAATAAACTAATAATTTGATAAATATAACTTAATATATATTAATATACTTTTACAAAAATATAAATATATAAGATCAGATATATATTTCTAAATAATATACTTATATTTTTGTAAAAGTATATTAATATATAACAAGTTATATTTATCAAATTATTAGTTTATCTATAAATATATTAATAATATTATTGATATAATATCAAAAATTATAATATACGTTAATTTGAATAGATAAATAATTATTTAATTTTAAAACATTATATATATATATTAAAATTATTAATTTTTAATGGGAGAAATAAAAATTATACTATTATGATATTCGAGGGACTAAAATTGTTCAATTAAAAATTGAAGGACCAAAATCGCTCAATTGTAATTCTTTAAGGACTAAAATTATGCAATTAAAATCTTAGAGATCACAAAACTACACAATTGTAATACTTGAAAGATAAAAAATGCAATTAAACCAATATTCTTGATTAATTTTATTAAAAAATATAATAATTTTGAAAAATATTTTTTTATGGTAAATATTTTAAAATTACTTATTTTTATAAAATATAATTGTCTTATAAATAGAGTAATAATTTTTTCTTTTTCTCTTTCTGTTTGAAAAAATATTTAAATATCACTTTATAATTTTTTGCAACTTATTTAAGATTAAAAAAATAAAATGATAAAAATTAATAAGATAAACATAATAAAATAAAATATATAAAAATATTAATATATTTATTTTATTAGATATAATAACATAATTAAAATATAATTAATAATATATATTTTATAAAATTATTAATATTTTATATATAAAAAAAATAAAATAAAACCGGAAAGACCCGTTTTGAAACCGGAACGGGCCATTCTGGTTGCATTTTCGGTGTGTTAATTTTTCACCTGGAACGGGCCGTTCTGGATGCAAAATTAACACACCAAAAGTGCACCCAGAACGGCCCGTTCCGGTCTCAGAACGGGCCGTTCTGGGTCCAGGTGTTTTCAAAAAAATTCTCATCCACGTGGTATCCACGTATACATCTACGTGGCGTCCACGTGGCCAAAAGTTAACACCGTTAAAGCAATTTGGACGGAAAGTCCTACATTGAAACTAATTAATTAATTTAGGACTAAATTGAAACCAATTAATTAGTTTAGGACCAAATTGAGACAAAAAATTAATGAGAGACTAAATTGAAACAAAAAAAGATTATAAGGGACCAAAATAGGTTTTTAGCCTAACAAAAATAAACAATTGAACTGCACTGCAAACAGCCAATTAAATTCCATAATGCTTCATGTTTTTCAAATTTCAATTCAGTAAACCCTAAATTTATTGACAAATAATAAGATGCCTACAGCATGAAAATACTTCAAAGCAGGAGATAGCACCCTAATGGCTTCATGCTCTCCACGTTTGTTTTACAATTGTAACCAGAATTTCCAAATTTTTTCTTCTAATATAAAAACAATTCCGAAGCTTTACAACTATTCAGGCTTCGGTCTCTGACTAAAATCTATGATTACAAATGAAAGAATGACTATATGTTGATTTCTACTAAACTTTACCCGTTTCTTTCCTCTTTGTTGATTTCTTATTTTGCTATCTACAACGATCTGACAGCAATTTCCCCAAATTCATTCGACTAACCATACAAGCATGAACTCATTCCATTAACAGATCAGAAGAGGGGGCTGCTATTTGCCTTCCTTTATTCATCTACTTCTAGATATCCACAGAAATTCGTGTCTTTATGGGTTTCAATTTCAAACCCATACTCTCTGGTGAATAAAGCTCAGGAGAAATGCAAGATGGGCTCAAGGGGCTTCGTGGGCTGACACTCAGCTTGGATGGCTTGTACAAGCCATATCCCATAAGAAAGTATTCCATTGGTATTAACATGGCATGAGGCTGCTCCTCTGTTACCATTGATCCACATGCTTGAACCTGTAGTTCCACCAACAGCTATTAAATCTAAGATTATTGCAACATACTCTTAACACAAATTAATAGAAAATGAACTATTTTCAACACCTCAACTAAGGCACTGAATCGTCTGTCTAACTTTGCAGTCATGTGAAGAGCCTCCGAGTGAAATGGTGACATATCGCCAACAAAAATAAGTGAACGGCAATGTAATTTCCTCAACCCTTCACTTATGTCAGGTCTCCTGTTAGATGCCAATACGAAGTTAAATGAAAATGAAATATATCCCTAAGCAACAAGTGTTGGCATACCCAGTTGTGCATAAAAAAAAGTCATCAGCCAAGAGTGCAATTATAATAACGACTTTCTGAGTGATATTGCAAGTTGCAAACTTGCAATAATAAATATCTTCCAGAGCAATCATCACTTCTACATCCCCCTGCCCTCAAAAAGAAATACGAGAATCACTATTTTGAAAGTGCAATCATACCCGTTAATAGCTTCCAGGAAACGCCACACATTCAAACTCTGTCTCTCATCCAACAACTGTAAGAAAATATTAAAACAGACTCAAACTAGTGTTCAGCTTCAAATAACAAGCTACCCGTTATGACCCAATTCCTACATGAAAATGAAAATAATTATATTGACTAACCCTTCGGCATGCTTTAACAATATCTGACTCTGGCAACTGAGTACCACCTCGAATTTCCTATCACCACAAATAAAAGGCAATGTTTCAGCCTAACAAACTGAAAGTGAAAGTAAAACAAGGAATTCTTTTGGAAGCAAAAATATACCTTGCTAAAGTATCGCTTCAGCAATATTTCCTTTACCACCCCACACATGCCATAAAAGTATAGTAAATTTGACATAACCTGCAAATATTGTAAAATCTTCAGGAAAGAACAAGATTAATTTTTATAACAAAACACAATCTTTCTTGCAGAGGAGCAGAACCTTGTTGTACAGCCATTCAGACCAAGATGGTTCTTTACATAGAGGAGAAACAAGTATCAAACCAAGAACTCGTTGTCTATACTTCATCTGTTGTCAAGTGTTAGAAAGACCTGTGAGTAACTTAAAGCCATTTAAGAAGGAGGAGACAAACACAAATGAAAACTTACAGCAAATAAGGTGAGAATGTAAGCCCCAGCAGTTACTCCCATACACATAACTGCACTAAGACTGCAAAACAAGAACAAGTAAAGGATAAATCAGCTTCTATGGTCAGAGTACCAATCACTTTCAACCTGTCCATTCTAGGAGGAACTTGGAGTCAACATTCGATATTAAAACACAAAATAGGTGTTATGAATGAAACGACAAACAGAATATGCTCTAAAGCAATTTTCTTCATGTCACTAAATGGAAAGCAACTGCTGATTAAGCTCAAAGACTCACCCAAAAAAGTTGAGAACCTCGGCTATTTGATCAGCCAAGTCATCTACAGAGAGAATTGGATAATCTGGATCAATTGCAGCAGCTCCTAACTGCAACAACTCTTGAAGAAAGTACAAGATGATAAGGAACCAGGTAACTTATAAACATTCAACATTGTAGAAATATATAGCAGCAAAGCAATAAGAATCAAGCAACACCATAGTACAACTTCAAGATACAAAGTTACAGACCTCATGCCCAGGTGGGCTAATATGATAAATGCAGAAATTGTGGAGCAGAAGGTAATATGCCTCGGGACAAAATAATAACCCCTGAAAGCACGAGACATCTAACAAAACCACATGCATGAAGACAAAAGGTTAGATTGTCAGTTCATCAGCAAAAAAGAAAGAAAACTTGAAGAGTAATCAATGTTAAGAAAAAGTCACAAAACACCATTTTTAGATTTGATTTTGTCTGCAGAAAACCTTTTAGGAGCAAATCATGACTTTTAAGAAAAGATATATATAATTTTTTTTATGGAGAAAGAAGAGCAAATGTTTAATTGTTTTGATAAAAAAACTGTGATACATATTTCAACACCAACAAGTACCAGATTTAAAAATTGGGTTAAATTGAATCAACTTAAATTTACTTGGAAAGAATTTTCAATTTTCCACCATGACAGATAAAACAATTCTGTAAAAGCTGTAACTTTAATGTAAAGTGCAATGCTCTGATGAAAAGTTAAGGAGAAAAATCAAGGAATATACATAAAACCCAAAATCCATTTAACTTACAATTTAAAGCCAAATCAGGATATGTTATAAGAGCTGGCTTATCCTGATCTCCATAAACAGCAACAGATACAGAACCATGACGTGTTCTAATAATGTGTTCCTGCAGAAACATACCAGTAGCATATTAATCACTAGTAACAGCACATGACAACAAATTGTTCATTATATTCCATTGCCTTTATGTTTTTATAACAACAAGCGGAGAGAAAATCTGGCAAGTAAAGTCTAATAGCATAGTTGAGTTAATTGTTGGCGACAAAGAATGGTATAATATCATGTTTGAAGCTCCTTTAAAGGAAGCAAGTTCAAGTTCGTTGTCCTTAATAAACAAGCTGTTAATCATGCATGAGCATTCAGCATGTACACCAAAGACATGGAAATGCTCAGGGAAGCATAATGAAATCTCAAAACAAAAGTCACATGCCAAAAAGAAATCCATAACAAGGCACAAAATCTTTCAAGGCATCTACAATGTAGATTGCATGTGAAGAGACTCCTTTTTGAAGACAATCATGATTTTACAACATTATAAAAAAAATTGTACGCTGTCATATATTGTTAACCAAGTAAAAATCACTTTAGATATGATATAGTTTTTAAAAATTACTTAGTTTAATTTTTAACCATATGTCAACTAATCAGAAAATATGACTAACTTTAAAATAGTTATTGTAAAGGATAAACTTATCATACATGGCAGCGCGAGATTACTAATTAGATGAGTGCATAAAATATTTACTCCTTTTTTATAAATATAAATAAATAAGTAGTTAATCCACTCACCATTGTTAACTTCTACAATTTCTACCAATGACACACTCATCAGTTGACAATACAAAACTTACACTCACATTGCATAGATATTAAATTATAAAACAAACAAGACAGAAAAGTCTAAAACCTCAATGGCACAATCCAAACTAGTTAACCCATCCAATACGCGAGAACACAAACACAAAAAGCCTTCACCGAATTTGAAAATCCCTTAATCAATATCCACAAAGTGAACTAGTAACTAACTACATTTGCAGTAACTGCATAACTCGCGGAGAATCCCAAACTCACATCATTCTTGGCATCAATCTCCACTACCTAAATTCAGAAGCCAAAACGACACGGCAAACGCCGTTTCCGTTTGGGAAGAAGAAACAATCAAACAAACTAGCCAAAACTCAAAAGCGCAATCGAAGTCATTCTCAGTTAACAGATAACGAAATCACTAAAACGCGGAAATCCGAAATTTAAACAAAAAAATAAAAAATGCTAAACGACGAGAAAAATGAACGAATCGAACGGCAAATAACATCATCAAGAAGATTTATTGATTACAGAGAAAAGCCTCTAACGTGAAAGCAGATTATTATCACTATTGTTGTTGCTGCGTGCAACATTTAATCGATTAAAGAAAATAGAATGTAGAATAATAATAAGAGTAATATATATACATATACATATACCTGAGGTGAGGGAGAGAAGGAATCGATGTCGAGCGAGAGTGAATCGCTTGAGGTTGAATCAGCCATGGAACGAAATCGAGAGTTGAATTGCGAATGCAGTTGGAGTTGGAATCGCGTTTATATGGTTGTTGTTGTTATGGCAACACAACAGAACAATAACGAGCGAGTGAGTGAGTGAGTGAGTGAGTGAGTGAGTGAGTGAGTGAGTGATGGTGGTAATTAATAAACTCGAGCGAGTCAAAACGAGTCACCGACGCTTCCGTGGCGTGGCACTTGTTCTGTTGTTTGGGGGCCTCACGAGCGGTCCGCGTCAAACTAAACAATTCCAACCAGATACTCTGGTTCAGTTAACCACACTTGGGTAAGCCGACAATTTTTTTTTCCCCCCTTTTCGCTTTTCTTTTTAAAATATAGTGTTTTTTTTTCTTGGTGAAGAATATATTTCCATAAATGAAAAATAAAATAAAAAATTAAAATTAAAAGTCATAGCTTCACAGGTATGGATTAATTAGTGCGTGCTGTCACAGCTAAATTAATAATTTAAAATTTGGGCCACAGATAATAATACATTTGTATTAAATGCATAGAATAAGAACGTTAACTGCTATACTTTTATCCGATTTAAATAGAATTATTTTCTATAAAAAAATATATTTATAAAGTTTACATTAAAAATGTAATTATCAGTTGATCTAATATTTTTTTAGAAAATTTAATAGACCGATTCAAAAGCTAAAATTGAATATTGTTTATGAAAAAAAAAGTTAATTGATAATGTGTTTAGTGATTTATTATAATCTCGATTATCATTGACTCGTAATTACTAAGAAAATATTAATTATTTAACTAATGCTCTTATAATATCGACTAGTGTGAATGGTATTAATATATATCATTTCAAAATTTAATCTTATAATTATATATATTTTACTTTATATAGTAGTTATTAAATTCTTTGATTTTTGGGAATAAACTAGAGTGATAAAAAAAAAGTAAACGTTATTTAAAAACCTTATAAGTAAGGGCATCTTCAATAGAAGCAACTTATTTGAGTTGTTTCATGCATTGGAAAATGAAAAAAGTAGTCCCTAGTGTGTCATGTCAGTATTAAGTAACTCAAACACAAATTTACTCCAATAATAAGAAACTTTAAAAAATTTAACTTTTAGAAATTTTTTCTAATTATTTATGAACCAATTTTAAATTTTTATTAAAAAGGATAATTATACTACAATGAAATAAAATAAATTACGAGAAAAAATACACAATAAGTAGATATTAAAAATAAAATAAAACATAGTAAATACATAGACATTATACGAAATTAATTTTCATCATTATTATTTTCGAAACGTTTCCAAATATGTTCTATAAGATCTGTTTGAAATCTGGTAAGGAATGATTACTCGAGAAAACAACTTTCTCTCTTCTTCAAGTAACTTATGTTACCATGTCAGAGTCCTCCAATAGCAAGAAATCGGGGCTTGAGTTTTTTCATGGGACAAGCAACTCCCGTTGAAGTTGCTCTAAGTAAACAAGATTTTGTTATTAAAGTGTTTTAAAACTATTTTAAATAAATATGTTTTTATTATAATTTTGTTGTTGTAGAGTATTCAAGGATTTTATCTTATAAGTAATTTTTATTATGATAAAAAAATTATATATATATATATATATATATATATATTTAATAAAAAAAACTTAGCTGATCATCTTTATACTTGAATGTTTAAAATTACTTTTAAATCCCATGTTAACTCTTTTTTATATATTTTAATATAAAAATATTTTTATTCTTATTCAAAGGACCTCAGTCACTTATGTTTTTTTTAATTATTTATTTTCAAATTTCTTTAAAACTTGTTTTTTTTTTCTACGTAAACTTGACTTTATATTTTTTTACTTTTTATTTAAATTAATTATATAAATTTCACTAATTAATGAGTTTAAATATCTTTTCTATTGATTTAAATATCTTTTCTATTGATTTATATTTTTAAAAGTTTAGTTACACTTAAAGAAATTCATACAATATATGGAATGCCCTTTTTCTCATATAAGTGTGTATAAGCAAAAATAACTTTATACCTCAAATTGTGAGATACGTATCATGTATGCATAAGCATAACTAATTTAAGTAATGTTTAAGAATAACAATTTAAATTACAAATATATATATATATATATATATATATATATATATATATATATATCTTACTAATTGAAATATAATAACTAAAGTTACATTAAAAAAATATGTAGGAAATGACATGTCTCGTATTTATAAAAAAATAAAAAAACAAACCTCATGTAAAATATATTCCAATGCAATATATGTATTGATAGAAACATGTACTTTGTTTATTTTATTTTTTTATACTTCTTAACTTTTCTTTTACAAATAGGAAAATAAGGTTTAGCATTCTTAAAATATTAATCAAGAAGATAAATGTAGAAAGTATCTAGTGACAATGAAATCATCAACTATATTAAAAATATTAAAATATTTAACATTTTTTAAGTAAGCAAATTTGATGGACACTTTTAAAGAAATTAAAAAATATTTTTATTTATGAAAAGGTATTTATTACATCAAAGTTAAAAAAATATATCTTTATTATTTGTATTTTTAGCACAAATATTAACCGGGCGAAAGATGTAAAAGACAAAATATAACATTTTTTAAAGTCACAATTTGCGACAAAAGTGTTCTAAAATGGAAAAAAAAAATGGTAAAACAAAGTTAGAAACTACTAAAATAATATTATATATAAAATAAGCTTAATTTTTGCCTTAAATCAATTTATAAGCCAGTCAGAATCAGCTATAAACTATTAGAGTGACTAACTAAATATACTCTAAGAAAAAAAATTCAATATTAATTGTTTAGGTAATTAAAAATTAATAAATATATCTAATATTTTTAATTGATATCTTTAAGGCACTTATTTACAAAACTGGTATAAGCAATTAAAAATATTTAATGAAGAGTACAAGGCATATTAATTATATCACTAGTATTTTAGCATGTATAATACATAGATTCAATATTTATTATATTTAACTAAAATTTATAATAAATTATATATACAAATAAATATTATGTTTAAATATACATATTATATTTAAAATTTATATAAATAAATTTTTTAAATATATAAATTAGATTTAAATTTTTATAAATAATTTATATTATAACATAATATTATTTTTATTTATTGATAATTTATTTTTAAAAAAATATCTAAAAATTTATCATTAAAGAAAAATAATGTAAAAATATTTTTATATAATATATAAATTTGTGTTTAATATATAAGAGTTGATTTTCAAGTAATTAAAAATATTTATTAGAAATTTTTTTGTAAAAATAGATATTTTAGTGTAATGCATTCTTGAGTCACATTAACGATACTTTAAAAATAATATTTATTAGTTCTCCTCTCACGTCAATTCAATTCAATTGGTTAAATTGTGAGTTTATAAATCTGATTGTTCATCAGGTACTTCATTTTTTCTTAGTCATGAAATGGGGGGCTAATAGCTTGGTCCTTAAGTAAATGAAAGGTGTTTGATTTTTGGCTATGTTAATAGAATAAACTTAGACTCAACTTGACCGATTTATATTTCATTCGATTTAATTTAAAGTTAATTTGGGCGAATTTAAGTTTTAAGATTGAATTTAGTGTACTTTTTTATAATGAGTTTAAATTACATTTTAGATCATTTTAATATAGTTTAATATATATATATATATATATATATATATATATATATTTAAGTATAATATTTTTCTTTAAAATTTATGTGCATTTATGATAAAAAAAATTATTTAATTATTATATTTTTATAACATAATATTATATGTATAATAAAATTATTTATTTTAAAATATATTATAAAAATAATTTCATTTAAGTTTTACACTTCTTTTTATTTTACCAATTAACTATATTAAATGTTTTTTTACACCATATTAAATTTAAAATTATTGTTGTGAAATAAAGTCAAACCAACCTTATATAAATATTTTCATGTCTCGATCAAATTTGATTTGAGGTTTAAAAAATGGCTCGATTAAAAATTCAATTCAAGTAAGGTTAAAGATAAATCCAACTTATGTTCACCCTCATAGCAAAATATGTGAAAAAAAAAGTTTTTTTTTCCTTAATTAATACTCTACTATGTCGAAGACTTGGTGTCTTTCGTCTTTCCTTATCTCATCTCTAAACTTTTAATGTTTTTTTTCAAAAAAAAAAAATTATAATTCACAAAAAGTTGTTTTGTTAGATAAGAAGTTTCATAATTTAAGATTTAATTTCTAAATGTATATAATAAAATTTTTCAAGCAAATAAAATTTATTTTAAAGACGTTTTCCTAGATATTAGAATTGTTAACAATCACTACAAAATAAGCTCTTAAGATAATGTAACGACCCAACTGGTCACTACACACAGCACAACACACCAGAACATCACACAGAAAGGAACAAGTGTACACATATAGTGTCTAGAATATATATATATACAAGGTCCAAATCTGACTAGAGTCAAAGTGTACAAAATATAAAAATCGCTACTGCACCAAGTAGCTAAAACAACAAAACACCCGAAAGGATCAGCTCTATCTGCCAGTTGCAGACTTACCACCATCCACCAACCTATCCCTGCTCTGCTCCCATATAACAGTATGATCATCGCAGTCCAAACACAATGAAAACAACAAAGGGTAAGCTAGTGAAAAGAAATCAACATACATATATAACAATATGAATGGTAAACAGCTACAACTATCAGCACATCAACTAGCTTATACTACATCACAGCATTCACCAATATCAGCACCGCAAAGCGGCAATATCAGCACTGCATAGCAGCAATAACACCACCACTCTAGTGGCTATAACAGCACTGCTTAGCGGCAATAACAACACCGACTTAGTGGCAATAACAGCACCGACTTAGTGGCTATATCAGCATACAACTCAACATCAAACAACACAACCAAACAACTCACGGCTGAGCTAACATAGCTCAAAACACAGCACAGCAAATTAGCATACAGCACAGCTAAGTAGTATACAACACAGCTCACTACTCACAACTCAGCTTAACAGTCCATAGTACAACAATAATTTAATTCAGCATTAATAATCATCAATAACAGCCCAACTCAGTATAAAGCAACATTTCTCAGCATTTCACAACATCTAACAGCATATGGTTCAACATCACCTCCGCGCCCGGCGCACTTCTGGTTGCGCCCGGTGTGGCACAACTAGAGAGCACCAGGGGGTCAGCACGCCCGGCGCAAAAGTGCCCACGCCCGGCATACATCAACCAAAGAGCCCAAGGCTCAAACGCGCCTGGCGCAATATCAAATTGTGCCCTGCACGAACCTAGGCAGAGACTCTAAGGAGTCTCACCCGCCCGGCGTGCCCAAACCTGCGCCCAGCGCAGGGAAGGCAGAGACCTCCCCAAGGTCTCGCGGCCAGCGCAATTCAAATTGCGCCCAGCGCCCCATGGCAGAGACTTCCAAAAAGTCCCCACGCCCAACGCGACAATGGTCGCGCCCGACGCCACGCCAAAACACCCCAACCATGTTACCTACTGATATCGTGCCCGGCGCCGTCCAAGTCGCGCTCGGCGTGGGCCATCTAGAGACTCACATTCTCAAACTCGCCTGGCGCATACATCTTTGCGCCCGACGGGCTTGCCTAAATGGAGCCCCTAGGTGGTCACGCGCCCGGCGCGAAAAAACGGCGCTCAGCGCGAAGCTCAGCAGCAACCCTCAACTTTCAAAAAAACTTCATCAAAATCCTGCAAAATCAACCAGAAACCAACATGCAATCCATCCAAAAGTCCACATTTTCATCAAACATCAAGAAAAACACCTCATTTTTAGCATGCAACCTCAAATCCAAGAAAAACCCAAATTTCTTCAAAAACCCCGAAAACCACAAAACTCCATTTTTCACCACAACAGCTCATCAATCAACATAAACTCAGCCACACCATGAGTTTAGGAACTCATTTTCAACTCAAACAGCTAAAGACCTAGCTTCCCTTACCTCGGTGCAAGAAATCCGAGCTTCTGGGAAGAGGAGAACGGAAGAGAAGAAGAAGAAGAAGACTCCGCACACGGCTAGCTCCGAACGGCTTCAAGATTGCGAGAAAGGACCTCCAAGATCACTCACGGCTTCAACTAGAGAGAAAGGAATTTGAACATGGTTAAGAGCTTGAGAGGAAAATCAACAACAAGGGTGCAAAGAGAGAGTGCTTCAAAGAGTGAGAACAAGTGAGGGGAGAAAAGAGAGGGGGGAAGGGTTTCACAGATAAGATCACTTTAACTCATTTATTTACATTACTCTTACTATATTAATTAAAATTTAACCGGTTAGTCTAGTGGTTAAGTGGGGAAGAGTTGGAAAAGTTAGAAGTATGAGACCTAGGTTCAATCTTCATTGAGATCATCTTTATAATTTTTTCTATATTTACCAATATATATATATATGTGTGTGTGTTTGGAAAATATTTTTTTTTTTCATTTTTCAGTTGTTTTATAAATAAAAATGTTGTTTGTGAAAAATGTTGGTCGTTTAACAAAAATTAATATACAAATTTTTCTGAAAAATGCGTTATTTTTATAAACCTTAAAATTTGAATGTTGTGATATTTTTTTTTTCCTTTTAAGTTGATTTAAAACATAAAAAATGTTTTTTTTACTCAAACAAAATTAAATATTTTAAAATCGCTTATCAACAAACTCATCTAAACAATTTTATTTTAATTATAATCAATTATATAATTATTTATTAAAATAATATAATTTTTAAAATTTTTCCCAACCCACTATAAATCTTAAATACAGATAAATAATTTAAAGTTACTATACTACTGATCTTAATTTTCTGATCCTTTTAATTTTCTCTGAATTGATAAAGGCTAATTTTCTGTTTCTTCATGCAACATATGACGTCATGGATTCGTCATTGTGTCGTGGGCAAATTTGTAATTTGCGAAGTTATTTATTTTAAAATATATATTAATTGGATTGCAAAGAAAAGATGATTCACGTGGATTTTATAAATGAAAGGTACAAAGTCAGCACTCAACAACCATGCAATGCAATGGCTTGGGACGTGTTTGGATTCACAAATGAAAATGGGCTCCACTGCACGATGCATCGCAGAAACATCACTTTCGATTGAGAAATCGGGATTCTCTGTCCCCAAAACTGCGTTGCCATTTTACGTATCAGCTAAAGTATAACTCGCTATTCATGCAAGAAAAAAACAAACGGATTTGAATCAGCATTTAAGTGCTTTCTTTTAACTTGCTTTTTTTTTATTTTTATTTATATAGAAATATAATACGTCTTAAGTAATTACAAACATGTTAACTTCTCAATAGTTTCATGCTAATTAGTGCAGCTTATCGATCAAATAATTTAAGATTCTCTGTATAGTACAGTGATTATTAACCTCAATTATTTGCAAGTACTTGTTTGTTAAAGAAGTATAACAAAATCATCTTATCACGATCAAGTCAGTAACAAAAGTTCTGAGTAGTACATATATACAAGTTTATAATAAATTTTAAATATAAACAAATAATAAAATCAATGTAGACCTCCCATTGGAAAAAAAAAATATGTATGCAATTAATAAAACTAATTAATGTGGATTGTTATGTTAGTATGAAAAATATTTCCCAAACATGAGTAATTATTTTTTAGATATGAAGATGATCAAAGTAACTTTTTCTCTCAATTAATTTTTTTTTCATACACATTGAACCTTGTTAACACATATAAGAGATTAGTTTTGTATCAACTACTTTGGATTTTGTTGGTAATTAGTGTAGAAGAAAATCTCAAATGATTTGACTTGATTTACAATTCATATTTATATGTTTAAATTCTTAAAATAAACCAATAATAATTGGTACAAATAATAAAAATTTGTTTAATTAAGTTATTTATATTTAAATTCTAATATTAAACATGGAATAAAATATATTAGGAGGAGAATACTCACCTTTTTGTTAATAAAAGTACTTCCGAGAATAAATACTTTATACTAATATCATAGTTATAAAAAAAATTATTGAAAATGAAATATTTCATTATCATACTCATTTTTATAATAAAAAAAAACATGTGACTATTTAATTATTGAATACTTTATATGTTTTTAAAAAATCTAGATTTTTTTTTACTTTCTATTTTTGTACAATATTTTCCATCGTATTTTAGCTATTCATATTTTTTAAATAATTATTTTTGATTCATACATTAAAATTTTCTGCAAACTTCAGGTATTTCGACTTTTAAATTATTTTATTTCAAGATTTTCTAATTACATTAAAATTTACCCTTTATTTTTAGAATATAACCTCACCACTATTTTAAAGGGCATCATCTTTAAAATGACTAGATAGCTTAATCTATCTTTCTTTAAAAATGATAGTAGTCATTCATAATTTTAGCTAACTACCATTATCAACTTGAGGATTGATTATATTAATTCAAAGCCTACATATATAGAAAGAGTCAAAGACTCGAATGTTGTTGGTTGATTCAAAGTATAATTATTAGGAGTATGTTTGTTTGGTTGGGGGAGGATATGAAAGGAAATAATATCTAAACAACTAATATAAAACAAGACAACCACTTTATTTATGTTAAAAAGATGTTGATGGATTTATAAAGTAATGAAGACCCAAGGTATTGGTTATTCAATAAGCGAGTGATCCTAATAAGTTCAAATACATGAACTCCTTGGATTATTGGAGATTTATGAGCTGAAACTTAATTAAGTTTTTGGAAGAAATTGTAACTTTATATTTTCCTTGCACTTTATATAGTCTTCTTATTGTTTGCTTCGATTCAATTTTAAAGGGGAATAAATTCGACGAATTAATGAAAAATGAATTTTAGCCTTTAAATACTATAACCTGAAATTTACACAATCAACTTGAAAGAAATTTGAAGATGGATGAAGAGAATATATCTACGCATCCAGTTGTCATGTTATAGTCTCAACCCCACATGTCAACATTCCAAAATAAGACTTTTTTTTAAATTTAAATATTACAATAAATAAATAAACCTTATCAAAATATCATATCTTGAAATATATTTATCAACGTATCACGTTTATTATTTATATTAAGAATTTGATCTTCTACTAATCAATTTCTCACCTTAACTTTTTAATTTTTTTTTATTTATGCATTGAAAAATTAGTTAATCAATATCTTCCAATTTCTCAACTCTAGTTTTCTTTTTCTATAATTTTTTTATAATATTATTATTTTTATAATATATTTTTTATTTAATTTATTAGCTTGAAAAATATATAAATAAATTCATAATTTTTATTTTATAACCTTAAAGTTTTGTAAAAAGAGATTATAAATAATTTAAAGATGTCTAAATTTATTATGCAATACAAATTAAAGAGTACATATACATTACCAAAAATAGTATTTTTTTAAAAGCAATTATATTGTGGAAAAAATACATAGATTAATTTTTACATGTACTTTAAAATGAAATTCATAGCGCACACACATAATTCAAAGTAAAAAAATATAGATAATTAACTTTCACACTTACTTTGAAATCAAATTCATAGGTAATAATTAATGGTGTATGTGTTCGCTTGTACCAAAATGGTCATTGCTTGATCTTAAATAGGCACAAGTCAATTAGAATACATACTCAAGAATTGATTTTAGGTGGACATTAGAGAATTTTGTGCACGTGTTCTGCATTCAATACATGGTACAAAATTTCATGAGACAATTTGAAAATGCAAGCAGAAGAATTAACATATGGATTAGTGATTTTCTTCTTTATTCTTGCCATCAAAATAATTAGCTTCATCAACTATTTTTCAACTTAATGATTTTGTATAGTTTAAATTCCCTAGTGCATGGCATGATTTGAGCCTACATTCAATTACTACTATAATAATTTGATGACACAATCAAAGAATGAAAGTATTATTCAATGACTTGATCAAATTCCACGAGTAAATAGACTCTTGCATGGGATGGAGGTTGAAGATGGAGGCATATGACCACAAATCTAATAAAGACAATCAATTCAGTACATAAAAAAATAGGAACCTACCAATTAGATTGTTGATTGTGTTAGACTTACAAAAGATGTAACTAACTTATTCAATCAAAGAAGGTGAAAAGTTACGATTAAATTGAGATCTGATCAAGTATATTTAGAAATATTAAACAAGACCTCAACTAAGACACAAATAAAGACAAACTATCACCATGTACTTGAGTTCGACAGATACAATATGCATTTCTTGGTGCAAGATACGTTTAACCCAAGAGAGAAATGATTAACTAGATAATTCACAACTAGTCTGAATGAAATTGGTGTGACTATGGTGAATTTCAAAAATTACACATGTTTTACTAATATGGCAGTGCTACTTGTAAATGTACTCACCATGATTACACATTTTACATATATTTTGTTTACACATTGGAATATATTTTCAATGTATATATAGGATTGTTAAGAGAGCTTCACAAATGAACAATATTGGTCACAACGTAATGAACCATAAATCTACCTAAATCTAAACATGAAAAAAATAAAAAAATAAAAAAATAAAAAGTTGTCCAAAATCCCCGCATATATACACATAAATGGATGAGATAACCAATCGAAAAGATGCTCCATATGTATGAATCTTGATCATATTAAGAAAAAATTTCCTTATTATGTGAGAACTTTCAATCAAGAATAATAATTTTTAGGCTTAAATATGTTTTTAGTCCCTCAAATTTAGGGTAAATTTGTTTTTGGTCTCTCAAATTTAAAATTGTTGTTTTTAGTCTTGTAATTTCAAAAATCTTATTTTAGTCCTTATATTCAAATTTTATTAAGAAATTTATCAAATATTATTGCATAAAATATACCTATTGGTGTCCCTATTAGTGAAAATATCATATTAAATTCGGTTGATATTGCATAACTGTCTTAATTAGTCACTTTTAAATATGTTATTAGTGACCTAAGAAACTAAAACAAGATTTTTAAAAATTACAGGGACTAAAAACAACAATTTTAAATTTGAGGGACTAAAAACAAATTTGTCTTAAATTTGAGAGAGTAAAAACATATTTAAGCCTAATTTTTATTTCTATTATTATACCTTTCATTTTGTTCTTCATATTATTTTGATTTAAAGTCAATTTTAATAATTTCATATCATTTAAAATCTAGTTTTTATTGACTATAACATATTAAAAATATTTATAAAGATATTTTTACTTTCTCATAATAAATTATCAAACACACATTAAAAAGATGTACTAATCATCATTAAAAATATTGTATTTATAATATAAATAAATATATTGTTATAAAATAAAAATTATGAACTTATTTATATATTAACTAATCTTTCAAGCTAATAAATTAAATAAAAATATATATTTTTGAAAAATAAAAATATTTTATAAAAAAAACTAGAGTCGAGAATTTGGTTAACAAATTAACCAATTTCTCAATGCATAAATGAAAAATAGTTGTAAAACTTAAGTGAAAAATTGGTTAATAAAAGACAAAATTCTCAACTTAAATAATAATCGTAACATCTTAATAAATATGTTTCAGAGTATAATGTTTTAGTAAATTTATATTTTTATTTAAATAAAAAAGTCTCCGAAGTAATGCTTCCTGTCAATTTTTGGCTTAGATATCATACTAGTCAACATAACATAACTCTTTTTTTTTTTGAAAAATTAGTTAAAATTTTATGATGTTCATATAGATAAATTTAGTAAGGCATGTTTTACTTCATAAATCAATTTAAAAAGTATTTAAAATTGTGTCCCTGATAGAAAATAATCGTTGCATCAAGAGAATAACCAAGTAAATAACCATAATGAATTTTTAAAAGATAAGAAAGAAAGGACCGGAACAAATTTTTCTAAGATAAAAGCTCCAAAAGTATATGTTGGCATTTAAATATATATATATATATATATATATTCCAACTAATATTAAATAGAGGACCCGTGTTGAACGAATTTCCAAATATATATACTTTAACCGAAGGTTTCTGGGCCCAGAGTTTTTAAATTCCTAGTACCAAAAAGTGACAATATCGATGTTCATAAAAAATTATTAGTCCAACGTCCTAATACAGTTTCATCTACCATATATCATATTGCTCCATTATTTTCGGAGCTTAGTTAAACCTAAATATCCAATACACCTTGCTCCTACCATCCAAAGCATCATTGTTGCCTGAATATAAAAGAGTTTTCTCTGACTGAATTCTCATGAAATTGACATCTCATGTACTTTAGCTGTGTTTTAGTGTCATCCTCAATCCCTTCTTTGCGTTTTCTTGTCCCATGAATAACTGTTCTCAGACTATCAGCAGCAGGCGAATTTACGGTGTCCACAGTATCAAGCATCTCTACGTCACAATCAAGTTTATCTGCTCCATCTTCTCCATTTCTAGAATTCAATAAGAGATTCTTATCCAGATTGTTAAAGAAATGTTTGATCACTGGAAACAAGCACTCGGTTCTTGAAGTGAAAAAGTTAGCTTTGAACATGAAGTTTATCTGCTTGGCAGTTTCACTAGCAAATACAGCAAATCCTTGTTCCTGAACAACTAGAAGCCACTCTGAAAATGAAATCATTAGCTATCAGATACAAAAGAAACAAAAAAGAGAAACATCAAACAAAAGAGAATACATAAAAGGGTTGCTTGTTTAAGTTAACAATCCGAATTCAATCACACTGACAAAGTTTGAAATTGAGTGCAGCCTTATTCCGTTATTCGTCATCTGTACACTTTGCTGAACTTTTTAAACATAACAGTCTCTTCATGGTACAAAGAGACGCAAAAAAATTGCATGAGGAAATTATGAACTCACTTATAAGAGCTATGGGAGTGGAAACATTTGGCCTGCTGATATTTCTGCCTACGCAATTTTGATTAGTAACCCAGTTGATCAATTGAATGGGTATGCATGATCTACAGAAGGCATTTATAAAAGACATAGCTTTCCCCTGATCACCTTTTTCCCTGTGACCAACGAGATTATGAGACTTGTCAGGTGAAACATTCAAGAAACCCCTTCATCCATCACATCACAGCTACAATAGTCTTTTCTCATACCTAGCAGACTGTACAGCCAACTCAGCCACAAACAACCATGTTATAGCAACATCTTTCAAGCTGTTGGCATATAGCGAAAATTCTGCTTGAGGATTAATGAACGAATGCTCTATCGTCATCACAGAATTGTACAGGACTTCTTTTAAAAGAAGTTCATTTTCAGAACCCTATATAGTAAAACAGACGGTCAGTAGTTGAACGTAACAGTAAAAATCTGAAACAAGTAATACATCATACACTTATTGAAGGGAAAGGGAATAAAGTCATTCCATAGAACTAGGAGCTGAAATTACCAACAGAAGAAGAGTGCCCAGTATTGGATTCAATGACCGTGAAGATTATGGCAATGAATAATTAATGTAGCTAACGAAGCAGTAACCCTTTTCAAAAACAATATACAGAAAATCACAACTACGGAAACATTCATGAATAATTAGTTAAGTAAATCATTTTACTGGAAACGTTAATAGTAAGTTTTATAATTCCAAAATATAAAACATAATTTTTCCAACAATAATCAATACTTCAAATCCTAGTCTCACATCAATTGTCATATAAAGAATAAAACTTGAGCATTCAAAAATATGTTTTGCATGCCAATAAAAACTAAAAATTGCCCTTTGGATCTTAATTGCATGCTAACCTGAGTAACCTCTATAGATGGCAGTGACGTCAAGACTCAAGACATGACTAGCCTCCATTAAACATAAGCCAGGCGGGCCAAGTGGGCTTGTAGTTATTTGAAGTTAGTCATTTTAAGAAAAAAGGTGCTTTGCCTAAAGCCCTTAATTTCAAAATTCCAAATTATAAGGTGCTTTGCCTAAAGCCCTTAATTTCAAATTTCCAAATTATGATTAAGGAAAAGTAGAGCAAAAAAGACATGGTACTGACCAGTAGAGAGGTCACTGGTAAAACTGGCTCCAACATCGTCCTGAAAAGGGTATCTGAATGGAAGGAAGGATTCGACCAATCAGCAATCAGGAAGTACAAACATGAAAACTGTAATGAGGTCCCCCCAGAAAGCACAAGGATTGGACCAATGTCAAGCTGAGAAATAAACAAATAAGGGTAAAAGAGGGATCGGACTAAGAAAACTAACAGACAGTGATATATAGTCATCTGATTAGTTTGGTTATAGGAGAAAATTCTGAACGAACCATTCATCCAACAAAAAACCAACCTGGGTATTAGAATATGCCAATACA